>NC_138167.1:85723258-95723258 GCF_964165515.1 Mesoplodon bidens
ATAAAGAAATACTAATGGAGAATATTGTGGGAATTTGTGGCAAGGGTGTATTGTTTTATGATGAAAAACCAGTAAAATTTTTTAATTGCATATTTCTTAATCACCTAAATGATTGGCTCCTGCACTAAATTTAATATAAGGAAACAACATGAAAAATCCTATTCTCCCCTAACTTCTGCCACGCCCCTCTTGAGTGGTTACATGCAGTCTCCATGTACCTTGTCATTGAAAGCAGTTGGGTAGTTATATTTATTGTCTACAATTCCCATACGTTCTTCTTTAAGGTAAAACCAACCAAGGATACATTCTCCTTTGCTCTGTAGGAGCCAAGGACTCAGAGATGAATTAAATTAAACCAAAAGAGGTCATCAAACTCTGAAGAAAGCCTAGTATATAAGAATCTGTTTATAAAGATCAAGAAGAACTGCTCTATTGCAGAGACACCAAGGGTTTGGTAGAATTCAGTTCAATTTATAGGCAATCATTCATTATTTACTACGCATAAGCCATTTGTTTCAGTTAAGAATGATCTATCCTGCCTTTAAAGCAAATTTGGAGCAGAAGGGGAAGGAGAAGGGGAGGAGGAAGAGAAAAAGGAGGAGGGAAAAGGAGAAGATAGTGGTGATGATGATGGCACCACCCGTTAAGGAATCAAAAAGGGGACTGTTAGTCCTCTCCCACCCCCAGCCCCCCAGTCTCAGGTGCTGTCCCACTTTGATATTCACTAAGGCAGAGGCACATGGGACAGCAGGACCCTCCTAAGTGCCTGCTGCAGCAATATTACCAAGTGCCATCCCTCCCTGAGGTATTAGATGGGAACTAACATTTACTGGGCTCTTTGGCACTTTATGTGCCTTAGATGCATCGTTTTGTTTAATTCTCCAACAAGCTTATGAGAGGGTAATGTAATTCCCATTTGTATAGATTAAGTGCAAGAGGTTGAGAAACTAGCCCCAGATCACATAGCTAACACCAGGAGCTGGCTTTCAAACCTGCATCTGGATTGCTATGCCTAGGCTCGTCCTATCATCTCATATGCCCTTCACCTCTGCTCTACCAAGAGATCGATCTAGTATTTCCTTTCCAACATGGTGGGCCTGGCTATCTGGCATAGCCTGCCCCAAACAAAGTTTCCTGTACCGTGTTATGTCCCCATACCTCACTGGCAAGACCCTGCCCCAGCATGTGCATTTTGCTTTTGCAGGTCACTTTTCCCAATGTGGTTATACATTTATGGTTCTCACCACCTAACATAAGACAGGCCATCCCTCAGACGTAAACGCTCACAGCACACTGGCTATACTGACAATCACCACACAGGTCAAACAACTCTCACTGAAAATTCAAATGCAGGGGAAAATGTGGGAAATTGTTAAAGACAGATTTCATGTGATTTAATAATATTGGCTTAAAATATACCTTTTTCATTTCTGATCATATCAGAAAATGCTATCATGAATCTTGCTATTTTGAGCTCTGAGTTTAGGGATCCTTTTTTTTATGGAGTAGGGGACTCTCTTCCTGGGTATGCACGGGCTCTTTGATTGAGGTAGAAGAAAACCTACCAAGTTTGTGAATTTGACATGGTATTTTTCAAAGGATAAGTGTCTGGGAGAGGGCATACCCTCATAATCCATATAAAGAGAGGGGAAAAGGGTTGCATGTGAGAGGACTTAAATTTATCAAACCCTGACTCTGTGCCTTGGCTTGACATGTGGCTAACTTTATTTTCTTAATTCCTCTCAACAATCCTGGGAGGTATAAATATTCTATACATACCACCACCACTGCCACCACCAAGACTCAAGGAGCAGCACTTGGTCCAGGCTCCTACAGCTGTTGAGTGGTAGAGCTGGGATTTGAACTCATGTCTCCCTGGGCTGGTTTCACTACACTGTGCAATATCCTAATGAGCAGGGCTCTATTTGGGGTCTGTGACAAAGTGACAAAAAGTGACAAAACATACACCCTGTACTCAAGAGACTTACAATTTAGGAGACAAACAGATTTAAAAGGTCAATAACAAAATATGCTTGCAAAAAAAAAAGAAAAAAAAAAAGGCTAGGTAGGACCTCAAGAAAGGTACAGGACCTCAATGGAGCCATTGGTTACAGAGACCTTGAGTGGTGAAAGAGTCCTGGTGAAGGACAGAGATTTGAATGAGGCTTAGAAAGAAAACTGAGAACTTAGAAATGGAGAGGAGGCTAGCAGCTGTCCAAAAAAAGGGGATCATCCTGAGCTAAGAATATACATGCTGGATTCACGGAATAAGGTGGAAAGTGGCGGTAGTTTTTGTTGCTTCCAGAAGTGAGCGTAGAGGAGGAGCTGAGAAATGGCTCTTTGGAAGGTACGTTAGTGCTTTGCTCCTCAAAATGTGGTCTAAGCACCAGTGCCATGACCATCATCTGGGAACATGTTGGAGATATTAACAAGATTCCATATGTGATTCAGAGGCATATTAAAGTTTGAAAAGGGCTACCTTAGAGAAGTAGGTCTACTCTTCTTACCTTCCTTCTCATAGATCCCAAAATAAGAGTGAAGAGGACAAAAACGTCTCTTTTCTGCCCTTCTATCCCCTTCTTTTCTTTCTCTTTCTGTAGAAGCCCAGGTGTCTGTTGGTGAACCTCAAGGACTTGAATGATGCTTCCTTTCTGCTGCTTTGCCTAAAACTTAACGTCCTCTTTCTGTAACTTCTGTGCATCACTCTCTTCCTTTTCACTCGCATTCACTGATCTGTGAATGTCACACTGAAGAATGTGGAGCAAATGCATTTTGTACACAAATGTCTACAAAATGCAACAACTCAGTTGCTTTCCCAGGAGGCAGCCCTGAATAACTGGCCTATCTGTAAAAGTGGCTGATCTACACATAATAGAATGTTCTGTGTTGGCTTCGCGCATTTTAAACAGTGGGTTTGAAATGGCGGTGCTTCCCTCAGCAGGACTGTTTGGAAACAGACCACAAGAAGAGAGAGGCAGTTTCAAAATGTGGGCCCTGCCTTGTGATTCACCCAATTTGTTTAATTCGGGCTTTTTATTCCTATTAACTTTTTTGATCCTCTCACTTGGGACCACAGCTACCATTTGGGAAGAGTCCAGATTTAGGAGAAGCTTGGAAAAAAAGGAACATCGTGTATGTAAATCGGGGGCACTTCTAGTTTCTGGGATGACACATAAAGAACTTGGAAGTCTTCAGTTCCATCTACACAACAAGAACAAAACTGAACAAACTGGAAGCCAACAACTCTTCTTAGATCCTTCAGAGCACTGAGGTCACAGGGCAAACCACTGTCCCCGAAACTGGACAGACAGATGGATACAGAGAATTACAGCTTACCAGGATCAGAAGACTTTTCAGAAACCAATACCAGAGAAGGAAAACCTAAACTATAATTGACAAATTACTAGAGGCTCTGTGTAGACAAGTTTGAGAATTAAAACCTCCTGGGAGGACCACAGCTCTATGAGTTTACCTCCAAAAGCTCCATCAGGTTCCCACTGTGAGGATGAAGGTGTGGGGAGGGGAATCCTCTCCTGCTTCCTGCAGGGGGAGGGCAAAAGTAGCCACCTTGAAGTACTCCCAGAGCCCTCCACTCTCCTTGAGAAGACCTGCCCTCAAGGAAAACTATTTTATCAGAGCCCGACCCACTGGAGTTTCACCAAGGGCCTAACTGACTTGGAGAAGGGAAATGTCCAACTCAGAGTCAATGAAAGACTGAGACCTAATCATAGGACTTCAGAATGCTTCCCCTGCCCCCATACCTTACCAACCCATCCATAATACTGCTGAATAGTAACAAGAGATTACAGTTAAAAGAACTGCAAGCCTCTGACTCTAATTAAGGGCTCTGTAAGAAAACTCAGAGACAACCAGGATGACTGAAACAAGGACATGAGAGGAAATTTTAGCCTCTGACACCACAGTTACGGCATAGAGTAAACACAGCCTAACTTCCAGCCAGATAAACATAAAACCTTACACCAAATACTTATCCACAATAAACTGGGGAAAATCTGTAATGAAGGTATTAACATAACCAGATGTAGTCTCTGCTCATGTAGCAGAATGTTCTGGATTCTCTGCTTAGAAAGGAAACAAAGGACAGAGAGACGCAATCATATGGATTTGGAATTTAGGGAGGAGAGAAAATCACCTTCCTGCCTGCAAGCTCTACCCTCTTTGAACTTGACAGCTGTCATCTAGCCACAGGCAACTATTTACCTGAAGTTCTTGCCATCAGTGAAATAACTTCAGCTGGTGTTTTAGAGATGACAGAACCCAGTGGGTTTATTTGTTGCAAGTCATCAAGACTTCTATGAAAGTTTTATACTTGATTATAGTAATGAGTTAGGTAATGCTGAATATTTGTAGTGATAACATTATCTTGACAAATCTTACACGTTCAAGTGTTTCTCCAGCCTCTTTGTCCAACCTGCTTGGCAACATGTGGGTGTCATGGGAAAAAAACAAGGTCCTGAGAACTAAGGACATCTAGCTTCTTGTTCTGACTTTGCCAGACACTTGTTGTATAATCAAGGGGAAGTCACATGTCCTTTCTGGGGCACAGTTTTCCCATCTGTAAAAGAGGATAATAGTAGTTGGACTATTTCAGCCCTGAAGTCAGAATCCAATAAAGTAGTAAGATGTCATATCAATGCACAGTTATTAATGTCTGTAAGCTTGTTAAGTATATATGTATATAACATGGTGGGACCAAAAAAAAATCACTAAGATTAAACATAATTCAGATGCAACTTAAAAGTCAATCCTCAGAAAGTATGGATATTTTTGTAGAAATCATGAGGTTAAGTTTCACTTTATGTTTCTGCTTTCTGCACCTTCTCGTCATGCAATTCTCCATTCCATCTCCTTTTATAACTCTCTCCAGAGCTCTACTTATGTTTTGAAGGTGTTTGGGTAGAAACAGAGTTTTGAAATGTGCACCCATCTTTGGGGCATGCTAGTCAGCTTAAATTTGGCTGTATGTGGATTTTCTCTAACAGAAAACCAAATAAAACGCTCTTGACATGGCAAACAAACAGCCATCCTGAGGGCAATATTTTTAGGAGCTAAGTGTAAATGAATTAAAAAAAATCCATGGTGATTTTTTTCCCCTGAAACATAAAAGAATCTAAAAAATAAACATCTCACCCCAAATGCAATCTGGATCTTATTGAATCGAAAACAATTGTGCAAAATATTGGGTCATTTGAAGACCACATCAGGCAGTTGGATCCCACATCTGCCTAAAAATCTTACCGCTTATATGTAACACACAATTACTGGTTCACTGAGCAAGAATAATCATTCCAGCAATCCAGGAGAGGACAAAATTGGAAAAACACAGCATTAGTCACCTCTCCCCAGGCCTGCTCATGAAGGGAGACCTGTGAGAGGGAAGAGGATTGGTCCCAGCTGTTCATGTGTTAAGGGGAGGTGGTAGATGTATCTAGGTCTGAGAGCCCCACATAAGGGCTGGGATCTGGAACTTGAGGTGGGCTCCATACGCAACTGACTGACTTGATTAAAATGAAGGAAGTGGATCAATGCCAGGACTATTCATATCTTCAAAATAATGTAGGCTGAAATACAAGTTCAAACAGGGCTATGAACAATGAATCAAGTGTTAAAGTAGTCAGTGTGCCAATGGGTTTGTCCACTACCCTGACTCTTTGGGAGTCATGTTAAGAAAGTGGGTTCTGGAGTCAGATGGTGAATTCCAAAGCCTCCCGACCTCCATGTTCTTGTCTATAAAAGAGTGATCATGATAATGATAGTACCCAACTCACTGGGTTCTTGTAAACATTAAAAGAGAAAAATCTAAGCAAAGTGAAGCGCCTGGACTTGTGTCCTCCCCATGGTAGTTACTGTTGCACATTCCGCTCTCTTCCTCTGTTCTGTCCAACACTTCCCACGTGCCCTTCTTCCCTCTTTGCAACCTAATCTGGCCTTAGGATGCTATCTCATAGCCTATGTTCTAAGCATATCCCAACTAAGGCCCCTTCATACCCTCCTCCAGTTCAACTTTATGAAGACTTTGTTGGACCAGCATTTTTCAATTCTAATGTGCATATGGATTCTTGGGGAATCTAGATAAAATGAAGATCCTTATTCAGTAGATTTGAATGTATCCCTGGGACAGTCTGCCTTTCTAACAGGCTCAGTTGCTTTGGGTCTATGAGCCATACTTTGAGTAGCAAGTCACTAGGTATCCAAATTAACCAGCATTTTCTTTTTCTGGGCCACTTGAATGACTGAGTTCTTCAGTCAGATACTAATTGTCTATAATCTACAAGCACTCTGATCCTCATTCAGTTATGGAATCCAGTTGTCAGATAGATTCCTCACATGACTGCATTCCTCTGTATGCAAAATTTAAAATTAATTACATTAATTCAAACTAAGGTATTTGTGAGGAATGACACCTTAATGTGTGGCCTAGCCAGCGAGTAATTTTACATCTAAAGAAGCTTTGTCCAAGGATAAAATGTGGGACTAGTAATTTTAGATGGATATATGTAGGGGAAAAGATAGTTTGTTAGCAGTCCTGAAATTACTAGACAGGTATTTACAATGTCAAGCCATCCAGTAGTGGTTGGGAAAAATGAATGGTGAACACAGGCAAATATTTTTTTCCTGTAACTATTTCCACTATTTGAGGGGAATGGTGTCCCCCCAAATTCGTGTCCACCCGGGACCTTGTTTAGAAATAGGGTCTATGCAGATGTACGTAATTAAAATGAGTCCATACTGGATTAAGGTGGGCCCTAATCCAATCATTGGATTGTGTCACTTTATAAGAAGTGACACAGAGGGGCAGACACAGAGAAGAGTCGATGATGATAATACACACAGGGAGAACACCATGTGACAATGGAGGCAGAGATTGGAGTTGAGCTGCCATAAGCCAAAGAATGCCAACAGTTACCAGAAGCTCAGAAAGTTACCATAAGCCAAAGAATGCCAACAGTTACCAGAAGCTCAGAAAGTTACCATAAGCCAAGGAATGCCAACAGTTACCAGAAGCTGAGAAAGAGGCAGGGAACAGATTCTTCCCCTGAGACCACAAGAAGGAACCAACCCTCAAACACCTGCATTTTGGACTTCTGGCCTTTTGAGTTGTGAGAGAATAAACTTCTGTCATTTAAGCCATCCCATTTGCGGTAATTTGTTACGTCAGCCGTAGGAAACGGCTGAAATACAAGTTCAAACAGGGCTATGAACAATGAATCAAGTGTTAAAGTAATCAGTGTGCCAATACCATCTATGAAGGGACAAGTTCATCCCAGGTGCCAGCTGAACCCTTGGTGTTCAGTGTTCAAAAGCCCTCTGCCCTTCTTTGTCTCTGGCAGCTGAGCTGGCAATGTAGAATTAGGTGCATATATAGGGATACTCCCAAGGTGGACGTCCTAGTCTTCTTTGCTCTCTTAGGTCACTAGTAACAGGGGGAGAAGGGGCAACCTATTTCTCTTTGGTTTGAGGACTAATACCTTTAAAGTAAAGACAATTGAGTGCTCCTAAAAGAGAATTCAACTAATCACTCAGTTTTCACATCTGGCCAAATTGTCCGAACACAAACCCCTCCATGTGGCTAAGTATATGGTGAGGCAGGTAACACAGGAGAGCCAATGATGGAGGAGGCACTGAGTGAAGCCTCCTGGGGATGATAGCTTTGGACACGAGCTAACGAAGGGTGATGAGAGATGTCCAGGAGGCGAGGGAGGATGCAGTGAATGAACAGGATGGAAGTGGTCCAATCGTCGCATATGTAGGCACTTTGGCCTTGTGCTTCTTGTCTCTGCCTGAATACCAACGCTTGGCTCCTAGGCTTTCACAGCCTCAGACAACTTGGAAACTTTTCCTTTGACCAGTAAGGAGCCTGAGATCCACATTTATCTCAAGAAAACATACTCAATTAAGGAAAACATACTCCCTACCCATGGTAATTCTATATTCAGTATCACTGGTTAAACATAGGCCTCCTGCCAAAAAGAATCTTCAAACTGTTTAAACAGAATGAGAAAAATGCCTAAAATTAGTCTTTTCCCATTTCCAGCCCAGTGTATTCATATCTTCTTTATTCTACTGTGTGGTTTAACGCAGAACAATGCATTCAGAAAGCACCTTTTATCTACAGACATTAAAATATCCTACTGAGGTGCTCTAAACACACTTCTAATCTGCTGAGGTTGGATGAAAATTACATCACCAAGTGCATGAGGGGATTGCCAAGGTGAATATGTGCATCTGAGGAAGTTCCAGTCCCATCCTCTGTCTAGAGTGGATAGTGGCACCAGATTTCGAGTTGAAAGGACTTTCTGAGTTCAAGATCTGCCAGTTCCTAGGAACCTGAGAACATTTCTTCATAGTCTCTGAGGCTCAGTTTATTATACATAAAGAATTGACGACTAAGTTTGCCGAGAAGACTTCACTCACTCTCATCGTCTGAGTGCACAGATGATGAAGAAAGAACTTCACTTTGAGCAGCTTCATCATGTTCATCATTTATGAAACCATCCTCCTTTCTGCTGGAAGTTCCGCTTTCTCTGATTTTTTTTATGTGGCCTGAACTGTATTTACAATGGCACCAGCCCACCTCACTTTTTTTTTTTTTACCAAACATGGGCTGACTCACAATATACTCTATATCTTTAGTCTGGATTTAGTGCTGTATCTCTAGAGTTCTCTGCCCACCTTTTCCTCTAACCATTTAGACAATCAGGAAACTTAATGAGTATTAGTTCTAGAAGCTTCTGGTGTTGCTGGGGTGTGGAGTGCAGCCTCAGCCTTCCTTGGTAATTCAGATTCACCTGCCTCAACCATCACCATGTAGAACAACGAAAAACAACAGAATATTTTGATTGTTATACACACAAAATGAGATATTATATTTAAATATCCATTTTAAAATTCTAAAGCTCTCTAGAAATGTATTAAAAATTAAATGCTTTTTCTCATTCAATAAGAAATTTGGGGGACTTCCCTGGTGATGCAGTGGTTAAGAATCCACCTGTCAATTCAGGAGACATGGGTTCGAGCCCTGGTCCGGGAAGATCCCACATGCTGCAGAGCAACTAAGCCCATGTGCCACAGTTACTGAGCCTGCGCTCTAGAGCCCACGAGCCACAACTACTGAGCCCGTGCGCCTAGAGCCTGTGCTCCGCAACAAGGGAAGCCACCCCGATGAGAAGCCCGCACACCACAACAAAGAGTAGCCCTCGCTTGCTGTAACTAGAGAAAGCCCGCCCACATCAATGAAGACCCAATGCAGGCAAAATAAATAAATTAATTAATTTTTAAAAATAAAAAAAAACCGAAATTTTTGAGCAAAGGAACCTCGCTGGGTTCTCCTGTCATACTTTTCAACTGTCTAGGCTCATTTCTGGCCTTTCAGATATATAGAAGGCTGTTTCTTGAGGGTACTGAGGATGTGTATATTTATTCCTTTAACAAATATTTTCTGAGCACCTATTAAATAATCAGTACTTTTCTAAGCACTGGGTGTGGCATAGAGGGAAACAAGTAAGTCAGAATCCCTGCCCTCATGAAACCTATATTCTAGCAGTGGAGACCAATGATAAGCAAACAAACTAACATAATCATTCCAAATAGATTTCATATGATGAAGAAGATGAACAAAAACAACAAGGAAAGAGCAACTTTAGATGGGCCATCTGAGACGGTGTCTCTGAAGAGAGATATTTAAGCTAAGGTCAAAGGACAAGAAAGAGACCTGTATGAGTGAGTCCCAAGGGCAAGAATGTTCTAGAAAGAGAGATTTGCCTGTGGCATGAAATAACAGCTGAACAGAGAGATGTGCAGCTGCAGTGAGGTGAGCTGGGGAAAGAAGCTCTTGCGGAGGTCAGAGCAGAGCCAAGGGTCAGATCCTACAGGACCCTGCAGGGGCCACGTGTCTGGGTTTTATTTCAAAGCTGATAGCAAGCCATTAAAGAAAATTAAGCACAAGTGTGATATAATTTGGTTTATACGTCAGTAAGATCACTCAGAGTTCTGTGAAGAAAATGAGCTGGAGGGGGACAAGAATAAAAACAGGGACACGGTTAAGGAACTGTTGCAGTGCTCCAGGCAAAAGGTGCTGTTGGCCTGTCTTTCTTTTTTTTTAATATGCAAAGATTTTTATTGGGGGAGCCTCCTGTGAAAGGTAATTGGGAGGGAGCTGGGAAAGGCTGAAAGAGCTATCAGAGCACCATGCAAGTCTGACCTGAGTAATGGGTAGAGGGAAGAAGGTTGGTACCATGTTGGCCTGTATTGACCTGGCAGCAGAAGAAAATGGAGAAAAACAGATACAATTGAAAAAATTTGGAGTTGAGCTGAACAGGACTCACTGAAGGATTAGATGGTGGTGGAAGTGGGGATGAAAAGAGGGAAGAATTAGGACTTGTCTATTTCTGTGTCCCAGCCCTTAGCACAATGCCTAGCACATAGTAGATGCTCAATAAACATATTCAGGATTTGATTTTCTCCCCAGAAAAGCAAGATTTCTCAAACTGATGATCAGGGAAAGAACAGAGGAGTATAGAAAATCAATCAGTCAATCAATCAATAAATAAAGTGAGAATCTAGAGGATGAATAAAGGAGGAAAACAGAGACAAAGATTTCCTTTCGGTGAAGCTGGGTAATGACATTACTGTCAGTGGATCAAGGTTAAAATCTTCTTCTATGTCTCTTCCTCCAGGCAGCTTTCCAGTAAATGTCAAAAGACGTCCCAGGGCAGCAGAGGCAGAATTGAATATTGCATGGTGAATAAAGGATGAGGCTGTATATAGAAAAGACATTTTTTAAGTTATCTTGTGATTTAGAAAATAATTTTTCATCGTTTCCTTGGTTGACTTTGAAGAGAGAGCTTAAGAATAAAGAAAAGACTATGAAGCATACAGTCTGAGAATGATTGAACCAAGCAATTCTGTCTTGGTACATCGATTTGGATATTACAGAGGCATTTGTTAGCACTCTGGTTTAGCATTAATATTGGATACATGCACAGACACGTTTCTTTTCAACAAGACCACTAAAAAAACCCTGAGATAGACAACATAATCCTTGCAAAGATTTTAAATAGGAAGCACAAATATTCCCACACTTCAAACGGGCAAGGTTAGAAAAAAATAGATGAGGGTCATACATATTAAATACCAATGTAAGTGATTGCAGACGTGCATACTTTAATTGGCACCCATGGTTTAATTCAGGACATTTTAGAAATTCTAACAATCTTAAAAGGAGCTTCAGACATCTATATTTGTCCTCAGTCTTTCTTCCAAGATTCAATTTATGGGCCATTTTTAAAAATCCTGCTGGTTCCTCATATAGTGCCTTCTAAATTCCCCCTAAGTGAACTTAAAAATAAGTGCACTTGCCTTTATGCTAATGCCATTTGGAGTCTAAAATAGTGTTCACGACCTTAACCCTGCTCTTCCTACTCTGACTGTGGTGCCTAGTCTTCCAGTTGTGACTGATGCTCTGGGAATGGGCCACATCACACACATCTCAATTCTACCCGAACAGTTATGCTCAAGGGCTCTGTTTATTCTCTGTCTCTAACTATAGCTCCTTCACCATCCTTTCAGCCAAATGTTTTCTGAAATATTGATAGCTTTGAAAAAAATTATGTTTATTAAGGGGTGGCCCAGCCATTGCAGGGATAAAAAGAAATAATAATGGCTTTTAAAGGGAAAGAAAGAATACTTCTTAAGCACTGGGAAGTAGCATCAATAAACTGACTTAGGGGCTAAAAGGTCTTTGGAACGGTCCCTCACGTTAGGTGTCTAACTTGCTGTTCTCTTTATGCTATGGTCAGCTCTGAAACTAGGATCTTCTCCAGAGGTGCACTGAGCTCATAGATAGGCACAGTGTGGGAACAGTTTCCTCGGTGGGATACATAAAAGGCCACCCACGTTGACTTGTGGCAAGATTCCTAAAAATGCACTGGGCATTCTTACTTCACTTGGCAACTGCCTTCTCTTCCCCAGCCTGGAGTGATAGGACCGAAGATTTTATAAAATCAGTATAATTGATGAGCAGTCAATAGCAGATATTTCATTTCTTTGTAAAGTCTTTTCTGATCCCCTCCTTCCTCCTCAGGTGGAATTGATGACTCCTTCCTTTGGATCATTTGGTACCTGTGCTTATTCCTCTACCCTCCTACACACAATACCTTATTGCACTTAATCATGTACTGTGTTGTCTCTTTTCCCCACTAGTCTCCTTGGCAGAAGGGACTGAGCTTTCTTTGTATTTTTATCCCCAAATGCAAGATGTAGGTGCTATATCAGTGTCCCACCCAGATGAGAGGATCAAGAATGATTCTCCACTGTATTACACCCTGTGAAATGCTGCTCCCTTGGGGCCCTGTAAAGTAAGGATTCACAAAGTAGAAAGAGACAAACACATCCATCTTTCCTGTTCCAGATCATCAAGAGTGTGGAAGGTTTTATGGGGCCACATATAACATACAACACTTTTATTTATCCCTCGCTGTCCTAGTGGTGAAGCAAAAAGGAGAAATGTGGGTGGTCCCGACCCCTCCACGCTGAGTTTGGGGAAATCTGCTTCTGGCTTGAGAGAACCACTGTTGAAATTCCATAAGGTCAGCCCACCTCAAGGCCCTGTGGAAGTGACTGCTCGTTTCCTTATTGCTGTTATCAGCTAACACCTTATCTTAGCAGAGGTGGATGCTCTGCAGCTACCCAGGAGCTCCTGGCTTTCATTTATCTTAAACGAACGAACTTTCTTGAGTTCAGCCAATGCCGTTGATGAATTTTAAGCAGCAAACTCAGAAACCCAGAAGTCAGTGCCGTCATTTCAAAAGAACAATTTAACTCATTACCCCTGAATAGCCAATCCCTGAAAATACAGCATTTAAACCTTCACTTCAGAATAACTTATTGGATTACCAGGGCTACTAATATAATCATCTGATCTAATCAGCATTACAGTCTCTGGTCAGGAGCAAAGTAACCTTTTAAAAATGAATTTTCTGGTATCACTGGAGATGATGCCCAATACATGTTTGGTGAATGAATGAATGAACCAATGAGTGATATCTAAGTTCATTTTTCCCTCTTTCATTCAGTACTCTGCATAATCACTTCTCTTGACATCATGTGCTATGTACTCAGCATCACAATCTGATTTTAGTTCCAGAAGACAGTAAGTGTAAAGAAGAAACTTGGCTGCTGGTATCATAAAACGTGCGTTCTAAAAGTTTTAGATGACTCCCAAAAGGTGACTCTTTGAAGTTACTATTTTTTTTTTATCAACAGAAGAGTTGAAGAAGTTTTTCAGCCCTTCAAAAGAGTAAGGGTTGATAGGTTCATAGTACCTGTCCCATAGGAATATCAGAGTATTATACATTTGAAGAAAGTTGCAACACCAACTAATTTTTTAAATACTGTATATCTTTCTCCATAATTTCAGAAGATGGCATTATGAGAAACCTCTGAATGATTCCTAAACAGATCACTTCACTCATGGTACCATCTGCATCTTTTGTCACTCATGTAATTAATTCCTCCCTCCCGCCCTCCTTTCCCTCCTTCTTCTTTCCTTCTTATTAGTCACTAGACTTAGATGTATTCATAAACATTATCTTATACAGTCCTCACAACAATGAAGTATAAGTATTATTGTAACTATTTTTACAGTTTGGGAAACTGAATCTCATAGACATTAAATAACTTGTCCTGGGTCACACAGTACAACCAGAATTCAAACCCAAGAGTGAAAGTCTCCAAGGTCCATGATCTGTCCGTTTTATCAGTTTGTTTCTGATGTTTTTTTTTAAAAAGCGACTGTTGAAAAACAGTAATGTGTTTTGGGGGTTATTAAAAGTTAATTTAGAAGCTAATGAAAAAGAAGAAAAAACTTGAAAAATATAAGATAAATCAGGAACACAGCATATTTTTATAGCCCTAAGCAAGAGACAGAGAAAAACAGAATTAAACAAGGATTAAATGTTATTTCCTTCAAGACTCTTCTTGATATATTGTAAAACTTGATCATGTGTCCTTAAAAGCCATAATATAATGATCTGGATGCAATCATTTGACAATGAAATGCAATTCTTTGAGTCTATTTTGATATTCAAAGACAGCAACGATGGCCTCCAGGGACGGAGAGTAAAAATGCAGGTAGAGACACATGTGAAAGGATGTCATTTACAGAGAAGTCCAAAATGTTTTACTTCTGGTTTGTCTGCTGACTCCTTATCAATTAGCCTAGGTTCCTCTAAAGATAAGAAGTAGAATGTTCAGGTTTCTGTTTAGGTATTTCTAGTTGAATGGATGATTGGCCAAATGATTGCATGCTCTTAGGATGGATTCCAAAATCCTTAATTAACTGGCCTACATGTGCTACGGGATCTGGTTCTTTGACCTCCCAACCTCATCTCAACCACTCCCATCTGGCTTTCCATGCTCTTCCACCACTAGCCTTCTTTATTTTTTCCACAGTACCATGTTCATCCTCCTTCAGGATCTTCACCTGTTCATTACATTTCCATTGCCCATCCCCTCCCTCCATTCCCTTTCTCCTCTATCTTCTAACCTCCATGTCTCAGCTTCCTCTCTTTTTAGAGTGTCCCGCCAGACAGCACCGGCCAAGTGTGTCCCCCCACCCCGCCCCATAGTGAGCCCTTGCTAGTTCCCGACACTGTTCTAAATGTTTCCCATCTGCTATCCCTTTATCCCCACAAACCCTTGGAGGCAGGTATTGCTATAACCCCGGGGCATAGCTGGGGAAACTGAGGCACGGAGCAATGAAACAGCTAGCCCACTGTCTCAGGGCTGGTATGAGGAAGAACAAGACTGGAGCCTCCTTGTTGGATTCTAGAGCCCATCATTCTCTCAACCACTTGGCTAAACTTCCTCTCTTAGGAAGCTCTGTCTGCTCACTCCTAGCATCCTTCTCCTTGAAGCACTCATCCTCATAATTGTTTTTGTGAAATTGTTTGTCTTTTGTCCATCTTTCCTAAGATAGCCTTTATGAGAGCCAGGTCTAATTCTTAGCTGCAGCCCCTACATCTAGCATTTGTGCCTGGAGCATTGGAGGTAGCTAATAAATGTCTGAAGAGTAAATAAATAAATAGATGGTCAAATGGAGGGACAGATGGTTTGGCAGATGAATGACGTTATTGGCTTATGTCTTTTAAAAATGGTGCCAGTGAATCTTGGATTTTAAGCTTTACACACAAACAAAAACCCTGTCCCTGGGGTAGCAATATTGTCATCTTATACAAAAAGCAGGGTATTTTGGACAGGCTATGTCTTGGTTCATCTTGATTTTATTTTTCAATGGGGAGCAGTGATGTAGGATGCCCCAGATCCAGCCAAACTTTGAAGAGACCAACGATAAAACTGGGAGGAGGTGGAGAAGGAGTAGGATAAAATGGTGTAGTATTTCTTAGCTAAAAGAGACCATAAAGATCACCAAATTCAATTTCTTCACGTTACAGTAGCTGATGTAGGAAAGATTCTTAGGTACTAGGACCAGATTTCTTCAACCGTATCTTTACCTGTTTTCAGTGTAGGCAGCAGAATTCAGAAGTGTCCTGCCAGTGCCCTGCTGTCTGGTATGCTCTGCTGCTGTCAGATAAAGATAAGACATGGGGCATTTTAGACAAGCTATATGACTCTGATACGACCCTTCCATCCAGCTAAGGAAGACACAGTGACTGATAATGACTTCAGAAACATCACCTGCTTACCAAGTGTCTGAACTCAAGCATAAATCAACAATATGAAGGCATAAAGCAATGATTTCATAGAAGTGTGAGGTTTGAACACAGGTTTCTGAAGAAAAAGCATTTTCTTCAGAAAGGTAAAGGTATTCCATTTGAAAATAGTAAAGGTGTTCCATTCGAAAACAGTATGGCAATTTTTACTAAGATCAAAGGCCGATTTCAAAGAAAAAACCTCTCTGAATATTTTTCTTCATCCGGGTGTCTGACCTGCATAGAGATACAACTCCAAACCCAAAGTTTGCCTAGAAAAATACTGCATGGAACACAGTACTTGGAACCAGAAAACTGTCCTATTTTTAGCGGTGTCCTTGGGAAAGCCGCGTGACCTCTCTGAGTCTCAGTGTTCTCATCTGCAAAATGGAGATAGTCCATCAACAAACACCTCTGTGGTGTTTTCTTTGGCTCAGGTTTATGAATGATGGGGAGAGCTCCCATTTCTCAAGTACATACCATGTTTTGGGTACTTTACCTATATTGTCTCATTGTGTCCACAACAAAACCCTGTGACGGAGACATTGGAAATTGCAGCTTGGAAAGTTCAGCAACACGGTGAGTGGAAAAGCCAGGATTCAAACCCAAATCCACTGACCCCAAAACCTTTGCTCCTTCCACTTAGCTTCACATCCAGGCTCATGTATGGGAAAGGGCTTTGAATATTGTGAAGGGCTAGGTATGTGATTGCTATTGTTTTTGTATGTGGCCTTAACTGGATTTATGCTCTCCTCCTAAATCCTTGTTTTGCCCATTGTTAGCTTGAAGAGAAATCTTTAGGGAAACTTTCTTTACCCTCTGGAGCTCCTTGGAAGAGAACTGGAATGGAACTTGCAGGAGCTTTGCCTGCCTGCCTGACTTGTGGCTCTGCCCAACTTCCACGTTTCTAGGGGAGCAGCATAGTTGTAATTGGTTCTCCAGACCCCACAGGCTGGGACAGGGAGCCAAGCCCTCCTTCTCTTTCTCTTTCCAAGTGTTGGAATATGTTCAGGCAAAATCCCCTCATGTCCCAGCAAAATCCTACATTTTGGAGAACACTTATTTTCTTGAAGATAATCTACCTTTAAAGGTCATGAAGGTTTAAAGTGTTATTTTTTTTCCCTAGCTTTATTGAGGTATTGTTGACAAAACTGTATATATTTGAAGTGCACAATGGGATGATTTAAGTATACAATGTGAAATGATTGTCACAATCAAGTTAATTAACATATCCATCACCTCATATAGTTACTTTTTCTTTGTAATTCTTTTTTATTTTTTTGGTGAGAATGCTTAAAATCTACTCTCAACAAATTTCAAGTATACACTACAGTAGTATTAACTGTGATCACTGTGCTGTACCTTAGATACTCACAACATAGTCATCTTACAACTGCAAGTTTGTAATAGTCATCTTACAACTGCAAGCTTGTATCCTTTGACCAACATCTTCCCATTTCCCCCACCTGCCAACTCCTAGCAACCATCATTCTGCTATGTATCTATGAGTTTGACTTTTTTTTTCTTTTTAGATTTCACATATGAGTGATACCATATAGTATTTGTCTTCCTCTATCTGGCTTATTTCACTTAGCATAATATTCTCTAGGTTCATTCATGGTGTTGCAAATGACAGGATTTCCTTGCTTTTTATGGTTGAATAATATTCCATTGTACATATATACAACATTTTGTTTATCAATTCATCTATCAACAGACACTTAGGTTGTTTCCATGAAGTGTTGATAATTTTAAGTTCTGTTGTCTCACCCTCCTTTTTCACTCCTGTGGTTGCTGGTTGGTTTGACGGTGGGGTTAGTACTCCCAGTAGCAATGGCCAGCATCATGGGGATACTGCCAGGAGAGTCTCTGGGCTACTTTTTGCATTGCGTTTTAGTGAATTGTGACTGGAATGTCTCCAAAGTACTGACACCAAGGCTGGGCACGTACAACATCCAGAACCACTGAGAACAAAACAAAATGATGGAAAACAAGGAAGATGCATTCTTTAGTGAATGTAAATTGAATTCAGAGCTGGAGACAGATAAAGAAAAAGAATGAACAACTGAATAGCATTTTTTCCCTCTCAAGATGGTTTTTCCTCCTTAGATGGACACAACTTGCTATAGTATTATGTGATACTATTACTTGGGGTGACTATAGAATTTATGGACCAAGCCAAGATACTTTTGAAAGTAACAGGAGGTGTTAAACCTATTTCCAGGACAACAGGCATACCCCTACTACCTTGGGCAAGCCAGGATATATGATCTGCCCAGTATTGCCCAATATATCCACTCTGGTCTTTAGGATCTGTCTTCTAGATGTGTTTCTAGATGAGATAACGCTGTGTCCTGGCTCGCACATGTGGCTGAATGCATACTCACTCCCTGTTCATAGAGTGGGTAGTTTCCATTTTACCCTTCCTCAACTCTGCTCCCAGTTAGGCTTCGTTTTCTCAAATGTAGGGATGAGGATCAAGACTCGGATTGTTCAATCAAACAAGAGTTTTAATTCTAGCCTGCCAATTACCAGCTATGGCAGTATTTAGGCAAGTATTTAGGCAAGTTGCTTAAACATCCCCAATTCTCTGATTTCTCACCTGTGAGGTGGGGATAGTAATAGTGTCAATACCTACCTCATACAGTCATTGTGAGGATGAAATAAAGTAAAGCAGGTAAAGCAATTGACAGTGCCTGGCACGTAGCAAGTGTTTAATACATATTTGCTATATTTACTAGCTATTATTCAGTGCTGATGAAAAGGCAGAGATTATATAACCCCTCATATTTTACCCCCTAAGGCCAATAAATATCTAGAACAACATCCCGCTGCCCTCCCGGTAAAACTAATCCCTTTTCCCATTTGGCTCATACTCTCACACTCCTAGTATAATGTTTATGGTGTGTTATGCCCAACTAGACTTGTACTTGTATCTCTTTCCTCTCATTCTTTTCTTCTTCCTATCACCTGGTACCTAGCACTGCCTCGCCCATGGGACACACTCAGTAACTACTGGTGGAATTCAAATTCCACAAAGGGTGGTTTGGAAAAGACTGTCCAAATTCTTTTCAACTCAGTAAATAAAGGCATCACTTTGCATCATGTCTTTGAAACCACCCCCATTCACTCCTTTGGACTGGTTAAGTGGACATTTGAAATTCAAGGTCCCCAGAATAGAGGTCCAAGCTTGGGCTGAGTTTGGGAGCTGGGTCAGCAGACCCATGGTCTGTTGTGCTTGGCCTGGGTGGGCAGCAGCCAGGTGAACTGGAGTGGAAAGATGGGAGCATGGAAGACAAATCTGGAGTGTTTCCTGGTGCTGCCACCAGCTTTGAGGCTTTGGCTAACTTTATATTACTCGTTCCTCAGCTGAGAAGTTGAAATGATACCATCTGTATTTTTAGTTAATCTAGGATAAGAAATTATATAAAGTGTGTGGCATGTTAGTGGGAGTTCAATAAATGGTCACTATTGGTCTCCTGGCCATAAGTGAGGAGGTAAGAATTCCCAGCAGGGCTAAGATCAATTTAGAAGGTCAGTCACAAAACAACTTAGCAGGAGTCATCAACAGGCTGGAGTCAGAAAACTGGAGAAAGCTTGTGTTGAAAGTTGACCAGGCTCAGAGTAAGGGACAGATTTCTGCTGTAAAATAAACCCAAATCCCCAGCCCAACATGGGAGCCCAAATCAACTTAAGGCATTTTGCTTGTACACCAGTCCTAGGATAAATGCTGCCTTTTAAACTCTAGCCTTGCTACCCAAAGTGTGGTCCAAGGACTAGCAGCTTCAGTAACACCAGGAAGCTAGTTAGAAATGCAGGTTCCTCAGGCTCCACCTCAAACCCCTAAGTTAGAATCTGAATTGTTCAATGATTTCCCTGGTGATTCACATGGACATGATAGTTGGAGGAGGAGTGACCTAGCAGAAACCAGGACACACCAGATTGACTCTTCTTCAAAATAAGATCTGCTTAAGTCTGACAGGCCAGGACTTGGAACTCCCAACTGACTTGCTAGGATCTGAGAGATGGCAGTCCTCTGGTCTGGGTCCTCAAATCTCAAGGCTGCTGACTGGGTGGGGCCACATCAGCCCTCATGGTGAATAAGGGCCTTCTACTGGGACCCTGAGACCCTCTTTCTCTGGAAGCCTCGATTCCTTGGAGCCAGGGCCAGGTTCTCAAGGAAGAACCTCTTATTTACTTGCCACTAGCAGGTCCCCTCACTCTCCCCCAAGAGTCCACCCCTCATTTGCTTATGCGTTCCTCTTGCTTGGCTACCTTCCCACACTGCCCCAATTATCCAAATTTGTCACAATCTTCATCTTCCTTTAAGCCAATGGTTCTTAACCTTGGCTACATTTTAGAGCCATCTAGTTCCAATCTGCTGATAAGATAAAACAAAACAAAACAAATACAAAGCAATATTCAGGCCTCACCTTTGACCAAATCCAAATCTTTAGGGAGTAGCACTCGGTCCTTAATATTTTTTAAAGCTTCCAGGGTTATTCCAATATGCAGTCAAGAGTGGGAACCACTGCTTTTAGCCTTTGTTATTTTCTTCACTTCTAGGTTATCTATGGTTTTGCAATACACAAGAGGACTTAACTTCATGTTATTTTGTGCTGTTCCCTAATTTGTCAATCACCTCCAAATAAATTGTAAGCTCTTACCTAGCGGTGCTGGAGCAGGCTCATCTGGGCTTGTGAAAGGCAATTGTCATGGTGGAAACAGGGTCTATAATGGTGGGCTACTGGGTGTGCATCTCTTTCCAGATCCACCTTTAGTGAGGTCCCGTTGGGAGCTTGCAGTCAGCCGTCATGAGAGTATTTACAACACAGAAAATTAGCATACAAATCAGAGTGTTATACATTTATTTTTTCCAGAGAGCTGGTTAAATATTTACCAGCATACCACTGCTCTTTACAGTGGCCCACATTTGGCTCCCAGGAGTAGGGTAGATGTTTAGTAGGTTGTTACTGGGGCAGCAGTTTTCAGGGCAAGATTTTTTGAGCTTGAAATAAAAGAGGGTAGAGATAGGGGATGGTTAGGGAGGGAAAGCAAGCCTAGGTGAAGGGTTTGGCTCTATGAGAAAGACCGACTAAGGCTCAGGGAGCAGCTTATACAGATCTGCCTTGACAAGCCGTGATTTTAGGAAAATATCTGTCAGTGGAGGTTCCAGGTGGCAATGGTGAAGAACTTGAACAGACACTTCACAGAAGAAGATATATGAATGGCTAGTAATAATGCTCAACATCATTACTCATCAAGAGATACACATAGTAGCCCACTGTTATAGACCCTGTGTTCACCATGACAGTTGCCAATTAAACCCACGGAGATAACATTTTGTTCCCAGTAAATGGCAAAATCAAAAAGACTGACAGTACCAAGTATTGGAGAGGATGTAAAGTAACTGGAACTTTCATACATTGCTGGTTGGGAGAATAAGATGAAACAAAATCTTTGGAGACCTCTTTGTCAGTTTCTTATAAAGTGAACGTACATCTGTATTATTAACAAGCATTTCCATTCCTAGGCATTTACCTAAGTGAATGGAGAACTTAAGTCCACCAAAAGATTTGTACAAGGATAGCAACCTATTCATAACAGCTAAAAAACGAGAAAGAACCCAAATGTCCATCAACAGGCATATGGACAAACTAATGGTGATATATTTATAAATTGGGATCCTACTTAGCAATAAAATAAAAAGGAGTGAACTACTGATCCATGCAACGATATGGGTGAATTTCAAAAACATTGTAAGCAGCACGCAAAATGGTACATATCATATGACTCCACTTATGTGAAGTTCAAAAATAGGCTAAATTAATCTATGAT
Source organism: Mesoplodon bidens (assembly GCF_964165515.1). Lineage (NCBI taxonomy): Eukaryota > Metazoa > Chordata > Mammalia > Artiodactyla > Ziphiidae > Mesoplodon > Mesoplodon bidens. Next base: position 85,744,828 of record NC_138167.1, read on the forward strand.
GACAGAAAACAAAATGACGGTTTTATTCATTGGAAAAAGGCACAAGGGAACTTTCCAGGGTGATGGAAATGTTGTAGATCTTGTTTGGATGGTGGTTGTGATTGTATATGCAATAGTCAAAGCTCATTGAACTGAATGCTTCATTTCTATGCATTTTGTCTTCCATGACTTATACCTCAAAAATGATAAATAATATACACATACATACTGTATCAGTTGTCTATTGCTGCATAGCAGATTACTCCAAAACTCAGAGCTTAAACCAACGTTTATCATCTCACACAGTTTCTGGGAGTCAGGAATCTGGGAATAGCTTAGCTGCGTGATTCTGACCCATGAAGTTGCAATCAAGCTACCAGGCAGGGCTACAGTCTCAGAGGACTTGCTAGGAGCCGAAGGATTTGCTTCCAAGCTCACTCACTCAGCTGTTGGCAGGAGGCTTCATCTCCTCACCACCTGGGCCCTTCCATAGGGTCACTCACAACATGAGTGAGTGTGACCAGGTGAATGACCCTAGAGAGAGAACACTCATGACAGGAGCCACCATCTTTTATAGCTAACCTCAGAAGAGGCATACCATCCCTTCTGCAGTGTTCCATTGGTCACACAGATCAACCCCAGTACAGTTTGGGAAGGGAGTACACAAGGTTGTGGATGCCCTTGTGGAAGGTGGGGCTAGTTGAAGGCCACCTTCCAGTCTGGGTCCCACACGTGTGTACCTTATGAAACACTTATGCAGTGCCCCCCACATACCAGAAGTTCAGCCGATATCATGGCTATTATTTGGTATCCCAGGCATATTGGGAAAAGTTCATTCACATCTTGTGAGTACATCTTCAGCATCAGGATGTCTCAGTGAAATCAGTTTTAGCTGAGAGGGGAGGAGAAGGCAGGGAGAAGAAATATACCCTTCCATAAACCAAAAGGGGGTAAAAGGACTCAGTCTGCCAAGAACAGAACAAGGCAGTGAGAGCTCTGACCATGCAGGGAAGGGGAGAATTTGACAAATGGTTGAAGGAAGTAGGGTCAAGGGATGCCATGCTCAGGGGCAGCGGTATTTGAACACACTTACTGGCTATAACGACACCACCCTCTCTTGGTCTCTTCGTCCTTCTCTGACTGAAATGTTTTGAACGGCTCTGCTGGCTCATTCCTCTTTCATCGTGGAATGACCTGCTTCCCTTCCTCCAAGACTGACAACACTCTCGCCTCTCAGCAGTGGATCCTCTCTCAGCTCTCACAGTGTATCCTTTGTACCTGTGACCTGACTCTCATTTTATTCTGTTTGATTTGATTGCTAGTTGTTTACCTCTATCTCTAACACTGTATTTGAACTTCCTGAGCCCAAGGACTGTGTCTTATCCGTTTTCAGACTTTCCAAAGTGCCTGGCACACAGTAGATGCTCTATATATGTTGGTTGAAATGAAATGGCGTGTAGCTGAGATTTAAATTCTGTGTTCTCTAATCTAAAATGTACAGAGCCTCATAGTCTTTTTATTGACCACCGAATTAGTCAATTTCCAAAGAAAAGAATGATTCTCCCTCCTCACACACACATTTGATTCCCTTTTTGGAGCCCGTGACTGTGCAGACCTAAGTCAGGGAGTAGTCATGACTTTAGCTATGACGGCAACAATTGATGTTGAAATTAAAAAGAGCACAGAGGGAGAGATTACCTGTATAGGCAAAGAGGAATCCTGATCTCAAAAGAGAATATCTCAGACAGCTGTGGGCCATTCAGGAATTGAATCAAACATTTCATCGATTTTTGCTTATAGGTGCCAGTTCCTGTGCTTTTTCTATTTATGTATCCAAAGCCATGCACTTTTAATACTCCTTAAGCACCCTTTTTTATCACTGCTCCTGGTAATTCCCTAATTAAAAAGCCATCATAATCCCCAACTTTTTTGTTTACTTGAAAGAAGTTTTTATTTCCAGTAGATGGATTTCTATTATACCCTTGCAGTTGTGGCTATATGATATCCTTTTCTTCTCCAAGGAGCTTGAGTCCCAAGTATTTTGTAAGGTCCAATCGTGGGCAGTTACCTGGGGTGTAGCTTCAAGGGCTTTTCAGGTTAGAAGAAAAAAATCACAATGATCTCAGTCTTGGAATCACAAATAGGCTAAGTGTCCCAGGACGGTCCCGGTCAACAAGACAGAATTCAGTATGTGTGTCCTTGGTCTGCCCCATCATTGAATTCCTTGTCCTGAGACTCAAACCCAGCCCAATTGGTGAGTCAGTCTTGACTAGGTTGAAAGTACAGAGCTGTGAGCCCCACCCATGGGTGGACTCGAGAATTAATTCATCCTGGTTGCCAGTCCTGCCATCCACATATGCCTTTTCCTGTAACCTGCAGGGCATTTTACAGGCATCAGTTAACATGAATAAGGGGCTAAGTATGAGGATGGGACTTTGTGCTTCTGTTTTCCTACTTAGGCCTTTAGTTGGGTCCAGGGGAGCCAGAGGCAATGGGATATATTAAATAGAAAAAACCCCATATCTAGAGTCAAGCTAATCTAGAGTCTTCCTCTCACTTCCATCTCTTATTAGCTCTTTAGTCTTGGACACATTATAACCTCTTTTCTCACTTGGAAAATGGCAGTAATCATACTTGCATTATTAGTTGTTACAATAATTAACTGACCAGAGGGACGTGCAGGCCCTAGCACATAGCATGTGCCCAATAATATTATTTTTGTTTCTGTCTTCGCTTAGACTGGAGTTCTGTCCTTCCAACCCAATAGGTCCAGTGAGAGTATCACCCCAGATTCTATACTCTGCTGCAATGTCCACCCGCCAGCTCCCTCCATGATAACTTGACTTCCACTCAAGTCCACTTCCATGACTCCTTGGAAGTGACACCAGCCCAAACAAACACAAGATCATTGTGTCCTTTGGACTTGTTATTCTGGATTGGTGGTTGCTTTCCTTGGGGCAGAATTTGGCTGTTGACTCAGTTTTCCCTCTCTTGGCCTTAGTCCTAGACCCTCCCATCCCTCTGCTCAATGCCAGTAAGACACAGGCAAGCAGAGTGGAATAGTGTTCAAGTTTACAGGCTTTGGAGTTGCACAGCTTGAGTTTAAATCCCATTGCCACTACTTCCTACTGTGAGACCTTAGGCAAGCCCCTTAACTCCTCTGAAGCCTCAGTCCCTCCATCTTTAAAGAGAGCTTCATAGTATTACCTAACTCCAAGACAGTGGGGAGAATCACATGAGAAAATACATATAAAGCTCTTAGTAAAGTACCTGGTACATAATGAATACTCAATTAATATTGGCTATTATTTTATGCTTTGCTGCTGAGCCCAGCTATGTACTGATAATAAGCCTAATCATGAAGCAATATTTCTGTCTTGAATACCGCTTACCTGTCAGTAGTTGGAATCAGGCCACTACTGTTTTCTGTCAAATTAGGCAGTTTCAGTTTTGTATGATGAATTTTGGGTGAAGGAATGAGTGATTCATTGGCCACACATACACTGGAGCACATTGTTATTTATTTGCTTTATCTCCTCTATTCACAAGTGACCTCAGAACTCAGGTGTGAGGTAAGGAAAGGGTAATCAGTCAGGATTCTTCGCTCATCTATGTTACTATTTTCACGTGGCAAAAGGAACAACTTGAATCTAGAAGAAAGGTGATCTGTAAGCAGTCTATTGTAATAATCTCGGTGAGAATCTCTAAAGGCCTCAACCAAGCAGAGGAATATGAAATAAAAGTCCCCATGAATTCTGGGCTTTAGAGTGCCCTGCATATCAAAAAATACATTGATGAGAGAACACATGGGAGCCTCTGTGGCTTGGAATCCTGCACTCAGGGCCAGCACAGCATGACTGAAACCCTAAGACACCATTCCCATGGCCAACACCATTGGAGCCCTAGCGAAATACTTCTGCAAATCGGTTGACTTACGTCCTCAGTAGAGAAGACAGTTGCACCCATATGCCAGGAAGGTTTGTGGGTTGTACCGCTGCTCACATGGAAGTCAGAAACTGTTTAGAAAGACAGGGAGCATATTTGGCTGGCAGGAGGGTTTAGATTAAAAAAATAAAAACAAATTATTTAACTCATCAAATTCTTCCTGTACGAAGCATGTGTGAAGCAAGATATTGGTTCTTTACATTGGCAGCTAAATGTAGACTTGTGTTTGTTTTATAAAAGCATTTAATAATGTTGCATAACTTTTTTAGAAAACAAAGTAGAAGCTTTATTTAATAATTTTGATTTATATTTTGATACTTCTTAATTATAACTTGTATTTGTCTTTTAATTTCAATAAATAATTTGAATGTTTGAGAGAAAAAATAACTTCTAAAAGCATATAAGAAATACTTTTTTACATTTAGGTTTGCTTTATCTTTTTTTTTTTTTTTTTTTTTTTTTTGCGGTACACGGGCCTCTCACTGTTGTGGCCTTTCCCGTTGTGGAGCACAGGCTCCAGACGCGCAGGCTCAACGGCCATGGCTCACGGGCCCAGCCGCTCCACGGCATGTGGAATCTTCCTGAACCAGGGCACGAACCTGTGTCCCCTGCATCGGCAGGCAGACTCTCAACCACTGCGCCACCAGGGAAGCCCTATCTTGTATTTTTGATTAAAATATATTCACATTTGGTATGCTTTGGACATAATTACATTTTCATTTTTAATACCTTAGATCATTGTAATCAATAGAATCAAACTCTATGAAAGTCTTGATAAGAATAATATAATTAGTAATGTTGCTGAAAGGAAGGCAAAATATGAATTTTGTGAAATAAATACATAATAATTGTTGAATTATGTATGCTTTTACTTAATTACTCACCCACACTTCGGCAACCCATCAACTGACTATTTAGACATGTACAATATTAATTAAATTCAGCCATCCTTGATAGTTTATAGACTTTCAAGTGTATAAAAACAACAGCTTTACATATTAAAAAATTTTGTCATTGGGAAGATACATACTTATTATGGAAGGGGATAGAATGTATTCTATCAAGTAGTCTGTATGCTTGAGTTATAACTTTTACTCCATTTGTTCTCCTGAAGTGAGAGCAAGGTTGGGATCTGGTGGTACATAGTCCTCTCATCCAAGATTGGTGAGACAGAAACAAGAAAAATGAAGGCAGTGATGTCAATTTGAAAACCAACCAAACAACCAACCAACCAACCAACAAACCAAAGACAGAACAGATAACAACAGAAAGCAGTCACTGAATCTGTTTCCACCTTCCCACACAATGGACTTTACATCCTAAACATTAGCACTCTGAACTCTGAATACATTGCCCATAAATTTTAGGCAAATTTGTCCTTTTTTAAAGTTTATTTTTTTGAAAAAAAAGGCAGGCACAACCTACAGAACCTTTCCTTCCTGATTTAATCGTGTTCATCCACTTGCTAATGTTGAAGTGGAATTCACTTGTAATACGCTTAATTCAGAAAGCCTATATCCAGGTATTTTGACATTCTTAGAATAAAGATGCAGTCCATAGATAATGATTAGAAGTGACCAGGGACACAGAACTCCAATTAAGAGAGATTAACCAGAAACTCAGAAGGGTCCCTCACTGACTCATTTCAACATTTTTCAAATGTTACCTGGATACTATTCAGAAGTCAAATGGCATTACCTTCTGAGAGCAAATTTATTCTTCCTGAAAGTAGGTATTTAAGAAATTAGCAAGGATTAGGAAAGCATTTTATAAACATCTCTTCGGACTTACTTTACAAGGTTTTATGAAACAATGAAATCATTGTTCTGCGTCAGAGTCTAATCTCCTTGGGAATAACATTTTACCACCTGGTTCCATTGCTTTGTAGTTGGGTGTGTATTAAGTCTGAGATCTATGTATAAGGCACAGGGACAAATGGGGTCCTCTCATAAGTCCTCACTGCCAAAGTCTATATTTGTAATCAGACAATCAATACGGCTAACTTGTGCCAACTTCGCTGGAGGAGAGTGAGTGATCCCATTTGAGATCTATGATACTAGAGAAATAATGTGAAGAAGCTGTGTGAATGGGGCTCATTGTTTGCCTGTATTTTAAATGTTCTAATTTTTCACAACATTTTATGGAGAGCTCTTAAAAGGCCTTTATTAAGTGTCCGTTTTAAAAGAGGTGTTGTTGATTTACGGTAATATAATCTGCTTTTGCATAAGGCTTTTTATCCCAGTGTTTGAGGAGTACTTTGCCAACCCAATCCTATCACCAAAATCCCAGATGTAATTCACAGAAGCTAAGAAAACTGCCTTCTAGATCTGAATTCAGATGCATGGGATATTTGTTAGATTCAGTACCCAAAAATCACTTGCATAAATTTGGCACATGACTTTCTAGCTCTGTGATAACTAGACGTTCAGTATTTATTCATTCAGTAACCATTTATTGAGCGTCTACCATATACCAGGGACAATGATGGGCAGAGATGAAAAAAGCTATTGTTTTTGCCTTCTAATGACAGGAATAGACGTGTGGATACACTGATAACAATGCAGTGTGACAACTGAAATTAAGTGCAATTTATATAATATAAGTGCAATGTAGGAACCTATGCAAGTTAGAGAGCTTAAATAGAGCACTGATTCTCAAAACATGGTCCCAGACCTAGCAGAATCAGCATCATCTGGAAACTTATTAGAAATGCAAATTCTCAGACCTCAGGACTACTGAATTCTAAATTCAGAGGGTGAACCCTGCAATCTATGCTTTAACAAACCCTCCAGCAGATCCTGATCCTTGCTCAAGTTTGAAAACCACTGGCCTAGAGCAGTGATTCTCAAACCCTGGTGCATATTTATATCACCTGGGGAGCACTTAAAACTCCCAAGGATCAGGCCACAACCCAAGCCAATTAAATCAGAATCACTGGGGGTAGATGAAGCGATGTCGGTGCTAGGTTTTAAAAGTCAAATAAGATATTTCCAGGAAGACAGCGAGAAGGCATTTCATGCAGAGGGGAGATACCACAAAGCCTCGGAAGCATGAAACAGCTCTGGATATTGGAGGTAAAGTCAACACTGTTGCTGAAGTATAAAGTTTGAAGGGAAAAGTAAAGGAAGAATGAACTGAAACAGTAGATGGGGTCAGTTCACGAAGAGCTACGACTTGGGAGGACGAATTGAATCTTGGCTATATGTTTTTTCTATTCTTTACTGGGAAATTGGTTTGGGTTCCATGTTACTACCTCCACCCATCTTGCTTCCTGGGCTTGGTTTTCCTAGTAAAATCATTTCTCTCAGCTGAGGCTGTTTATAATTAAGATCAGTGATTGTTTAGTGTTCAGTAGAACTCAGCCACATGCTACCGTGAGTGCAAGGAGAGAGAGGATTGGAAGCGGACAGCAGAAAAGAGGATCTGAGACAAAGTGAAGGAGCTTCAGAAAAGGAAAGTGTTGCTTTAGACTTTTGGTTGTAGTTGCTGTTTCCGGCTGAATCAGGGAGAGACTCTGGAATAAGTGCATCTGCCCTCTAAGAAATGAAAGCCAGACACAGGAAGTGGGTGGAAAGAGCCTCCCAAAGAGGCTCAGCTGCCACACGCCTTCTGTCTGCTGTGGGCACAGCAGCTGCACAGACCCGTCTTGTTGGGAGTCAAGACAGGACCCTTTCAGTCTGGTGACCTCAACCTCTTCTCCCAAGGGTAGAGAAGAGGGAAACTGAAATTCTTCCCTGTGACTGAGTACATGAGAATGTGACAGTTACTTAAGGTAACAGGTTTCTTGTGGGCCCTGGCCGCCGCCAAGGGCTGTTGTGGGGCGCATGCACCCCCGTCTTGTGTCAGGGGAGGGTACAAGGAGGAGGAGGCTGGAGCAGTTCATTCCCTGATCTGTATAACATGAATACTTCCGAGAGACAGGGATGGGGATTTTCAGGGTGTCAGATGCTCTGACAGAATCTACCCTTTGAATTGGATTCAGGGTCAGCTCTACTAGGTGCTCACATTCACAGCCCGCTGATGAGATCAGAGCAACTATGAATCAGCTACGAAGATAAAGGCTAACACCCAAGCCCATACTAACTTTATTAGATCCAGATTGCTACCTTTGAAATAGATATGGAGGAAAGGAAATATAGGAAATGGAAGGAAGTGGGGATGCACATGTTTTGGACAGGCTGTATCAGCTAACTGAGCCTGAGATTGTGATGAACAGTTTAGGCTCATATGGGATGGGAAGAAGCTCATCATTTGATGCTGAATTGGGCTCTGTCAGCTATTTCAGCATCATGTTCATCTCCATACATAATATCCCATGACATGTTTGGAATACGGTGCCGAGTCAGTTTCCTCCTGGGGGGTTATTTGCTTTCCTTCCTCAGTTAATTTTGAATGGATCTCTTTTGGTTGACTCTTTATTATATATTGAAGCCTCACTCTGTGCCAAGCTATGACAAGCACTTTCTATGGCAATATGATAGCACAGCTCTTAAACCACAGGCTTTAGAATCATTCTGCCAGGTTCAGGTCTCAGCTTTATCCCTTTGGGCAACTTGCCTAATCTAATCTAGCCTCAGTTTTCTCATCTGTTAAACAGGACAAGGATAATAACACTTGCCTCATTGGATTAATCTGAGAGTTAACCAACTTATTCATGTAATATCCTTACTAGAGTGCCTGACACATAGTAAGTGCTCAGTGAATGTTACTATTCTCACAAACCATTGTTTTCACCAAGTATGTACTATTTGCAAAGTGGAGAGAGGAAGGAGACTGAAAGAGCTGAAGTTCCGGTTCAAAGTCACACAATTTGTAAGTGGGAGGGAGATTCAGGATTCAAACTCAGCTCTGGAGGTGGAGTCCGTGCTGTTCAACACTGCACTGGACAGTCTCTACCAGTCACTTTTTGCTATTTGGCTATTTAAATCCACCTCTCCTCTCCTTCTTAAAATGATTACCAGTTTGTCCTATGCATAATTTATTCAACTTTTCTGCCCTGATTTGATTCCTCTTCTCAGTTTGCAATTTTACTGTTGTGTTTCTGCCTTGTACTCACAACAGTTTCTAATGCCGCCTGTTAGAAACTAGTCATTTTGCTTCCATGCATTCCTAAAGATAAGACTATTTCTTAAGAAAAAATAGAATAAAGCAGGAACAGATTCTCAGATGTAATCATCATGATGTGCAATGAATATCTGAGTGCTTGCAGGATCATTACACTTTCAAATATTCCTCTTTTTGTCTGCATGGCAAAGACTCAGTAACACTCTTATAAAGACAGCTGGCTATTGTAGTCTGAGTGAACAGCTTCACCAATGGATCTGTGCTCAGTTTAACAATGAGAGAACAAACATGGTGTGAGTTTTAGAGAGATGTGTACACATATGTATATAAATTATAAATATATATATCTATGCATTCATGTATGTACATACACACGCGTATAATCATTTTGGACTATTAGAGAAGATATAATTGGGCACTTACAGGCTATGTCCAAAAACCACCACCATAAACTGAAAAACAATTCAGTCATCTACCAACCTATTAAATGGAAACAATTGGAATTGGACAGTTTCTCTGGGACTCTTAAGGTATAGAGGATTTGAGAAGTCAATTATTGGAAATCAATTGTTGTTACATGTATATGACATCAAACAGCTTCATTTTGGACCTATGGTATCAAATAGGTTCTTCACAATATGGCAAAACGTGGTTTATAATGCCCAGCACTAATGAATACAATATATTTGTAGAAATTTTATCCCTTACATCTTCTTTTGTTTGAGCTTCCAGTTAGCTATATAGCTGTGTTTTCTCGGCGACAGGAGCTGTACCTTACGTATACATTTTATACTCCCTCCAGAGGTGTAGTACTTGTTATATGATTTTCACTCAGTAAAGTACAATTAACTGAAACTCATTCTCTCTTTTTATTTAAACCTACTATTTAACTGGTTAAGAAACATGTTTAAAAAATGTTTTTCTCTTAGCCCTTTAAAACTAGTTAACTATTCAACATTTATTGAGTACTCATTGTGTCCAGATGTGCCTTAGAGGAATGGAAAGTGTTAGAAAACAGGTAAGCCCATCTCTGCCTTTTGTTAGCTCCCAGACTCATGGCATTATAGGCCTGATGTAAGTAATTATCAAGCTACAGATCTTGTCTCTGTGCTGTGAACCTCTAACCATATTCTAGAAACAGGCATAGCATTATATCCTGTGTTAGGCTTCACAAACAGAAGAAATCATGTATACTGTATTCTTCACTTTTCCTTAAGTTAGCTCTTTTAGGTTGAAAAGAGCAGAAGAGCTTAGGAAAACCACATAAGAGGAAGCCCAACTTTTTTCTGGTTTTCCATGTGTGAACATACTTGATAACATGAATTATTAAGAAACAGCTCCCTGTTGACACAGGCTGTGGGCCACCTGCTCACCCTGGGCCCCATACTCACCTTTTCTCTAGTGACCTTGCAGAACCCCATGCTTTACGCACTGGGATAATGGTCACAAAGTTAGAAGATACCAGGAAGGGCATGTCCACTTACAGCTGCACCATAACCACTCAGTAATCACAGCTATAACACAGTGGCCACTTCTGGAGGATAAATGGGGGGAAAATGGAGGTTCCAGGTAGGTTGGGGCTCTAAAATACTTCAGAATGATCATTTTCTGGGCATTGCACCTCTGGAATATTTCATCAGAGCTCTTCCTCTTCTGTTATTTATTCTACACACAGTTACTTCATTGTGCCAGGTTTTGTTTACATGTCAGGGGCCCATACGTGAAAAGATGTAGATCCTGTTCATAAGGAATGTATATGTCTGGCTAGACTATTTGAAGGCCCCAGATGTGTGGCACCTACTCCTAACCATTGAAGGAACAACTGTTAGGTTCTGAAACTATATACAGTATTTGCGTTAAGAGGCTACAGCACAGGAAGTCCTGAAATATACCAGAGAGTATGAATAGCTTGTGAATGATATTATGCCGTGGCTTCATGCATACCGTGTAGCCGAGGGCAAGATATCTCATAACTAATTATATTCATTTTGCACTTAACAGAGACATTCAAAATACCGATCTTAAAATGTGTAAGTTGAACTTCTGTTAAAATTACACTCTCCCTAAGGAAAACAGCTCTTTTCCCTTGCTATACTTTAGGCTGCATTTATAGGCTGCCAAAACACTTCATTTAATTTGGGGGAAAAGTCCGTCCAACTGTTGTCAGGTATCATGTAACAAATAGTTGTTTTGCTGTTTTTTTTTTTTTTTTTTAAACCTTGTAACTGTACTTTTGTATTCTGGTGGCCCAGCCTTAGGCTACTTGAGAGAGACAGAATTGAAAGAATCGATTCAAATAGGCAATGAAAAAGCGAATGTGTATCCTTAGAGTGTTTTGGAGCTTATAACACTGCCACATACATTATCTCATTTAATTATCCCAAAGGCTCTGCAGACAGAGGTACTATTATTATTGTCCCTGATTTTCAGATGAGATATTATTTGAAGAGAAGCGACAGAATTAAGATAAACATAGGTGGCTTTGCCTCAAAATCCTATTTTTTTTCCCCACGTTGTATTTCTAAAATCCAGCACGTTTTGGGATAAATCTTCGCTAGAACCATGTTTTCAATATGATTGTTAATACCATAATGCCAGTGTTGTTTAGTTTTCTCAATCTATCATGTGTATAAGTCAGAATTCTATGTCTGGGGTTCTCTTAAAGGAACCTCATGTTGTTTCAGATGTCAATAGGGGACTATTTAAATCTTTGGAATCAGGGAAACAGTATGGCATTTATTGGTAGCCTTGGGTTTCTTTCTGTTAAGGCTTCAAGTAAGAAATGCCTTTAGTTCTGGACTTGACCTGGAATTTATCTTACAACAGGCCATTAAGGACAAGCAGTTGTCAAAGGCAAAGCAATGGAATTGGGGCTTTACGTTAAGCTCAAAATACTTCCAGTTGGAAGCAACTTAAGTTCACAACAACCAATATTCACACAGTCCCTAAAGTGTGCAGGACACTGTGTAGGTGTTAAGTGGGAAGGGGGAGGGGCATATATTATGTTTTGTGCGGAAGAGTCCTGGTTTATGCCAGTTGCCCTATGTCCTGTCTGCTTAGAGCCACTGAACCCCTTCACTCTCAAAAATTGCCCGGTCAACCTAGTTAGAGTAGATACAAAATCAGGAAGAACTCAAACTCTGTTCTCCAGGAGATTTTATAATCTGATGGAGGCCAGGAGGGGGGATATAAGAAAAGTGTAAAGCAGAACGTTTTAAATGTTGTTTTAGAATGTTGTAAAGCAAATGCTTTGGGACTTCAGAAATATATATTTAGTTGGGGTTAATTAAGGAGGAAAATATCACTTCATGTCACTTTCAACAGCAGCGATGAGAGTTATCCAAAATGTTGGGATGTATGTAAAATATACCCTAGGATAGAGAACCTGTGGTTCAGATGTCGTTCTCCATTGAGGAAGATCTATTTTGTTCTCGTCCTCAACTGGGCCACACCAGACCATTTGAAACTTTCTATCAGTAAAGGGAACTGCAGAGAATTCATAGTGTCTTGGCTGAGGGTCTATGTTTCTCTCTAATTCTGTTCTTATTTCCTCCTGCTCAGACTGATGTGGGTGTTCATGTGATGATTAGGAAGTGTGATGCTTCTGAAACAAGAGCACAATCTACAAAAAACGCCCCTTAAAAACACTTTCCCTTCTCTGTTCTTGCCGTGAGGGTGCCTTTTGGTGGTAAAAATATAAATTCTAGGCTGGTTTCTACTGTGAACAGTCTTTATCTGATTATTTAAAGCCTTCTACTTTGTGGTTACTTCCTATATTGGACTATTAAATCTCCCACCCATAGGGTCCTGTCCTATCTTTCATCCATTTCACAGCTGTTTTACGAGAAATTGTTTGCTGCCTCACTAAGGTATTTATTTTTAAGACTTTAATGTCTGCTTGCACAAGAATTACATGAAGTCCTGTGGGTGATAAGAAAGAGAAAGAGTAAATAATGGCCTTGGACCTTAAAAGAATGGCCACACATTAAAATTTGCTTAGACAGTTCAGGTTCGTGCCAGGGGTCCTGATGTAATTATTAATAACATCTCTTTTTACTCTCAAAAGTGTCCCAATTTGGATAATACATTATATGGTCCCCTAGACCTTAGAGGCCTTAAATTCAGTTAGGGAGACGGGAGACACAAATAGGAAAAGACAACTAACACAACAAAGCAAAGTGATGCATGCCGACTACATGATCTGTACTGCCAGTGAATGGAACCATGTTTTAGAAGCAGGAGAGATTGTGAGGACTTGAGCGATCTGGTAAACTGCGTGAAGATGAGACTGACGCTGGCCCTTGAAGAACATGTAGAATTCAAACAGGCAGTGAAGAAAGAAGATCCTGCAATAAACCCTTTTCTTGAGACTGTTAAAATCAAAGCAAAACATAACTTTTACAATCTGAATAAGTGCTTGTAAAAATGATTCCCTCCCCTCTTCAAAGCAAGCTGATGTCACAGGCAAACCAGCTTGGTGTCTTGAGCAGAAAACCCATTTTAGTTTATTTAAATATGTGCGTGTTTTCCAAATGTTCAGTCTGGTTCCCAACCACATGAATGAGCCATTTCCTTTGCTAACATAATCACTACCCCGCTATTATGGAGGGGCCAGAGCATGGGCCCAGGAATCCCCAGAAGGCAGCCTGGGCTTCAATGGCAGTTCCAAGATGTGGAATTGCACACATCATGCATTTCCTATTTGACTGCATTTTCAGTCATCTCTTGGTCCCAGTGGGTACAGGGACACCCTGAGAAGACAGTGACGAATGGGAACACATGCATAAAGCTACAAACTCAATTTTCAAAGGCCTCTGAAGGAGGTGGTAAAAAGTGACCATCAGTATTACTAATTATTCAAAATGTCCATAGTGAACAGGGTTGAGTGTAACGCTTTTGAACCTAAGGTGTGAATGTCACAGTCATCCTGCCTTTTTTGAGTATCATTCTATTAAATTAAACACACATGGCTGTTCTTTTCTTAGGGTTTGATTACATCAGTGGTTTTCAGATTTTTTTTCTTTAAGGTTTAAAACCTTTTCTTCAACCAAGACCTTAGAGATGCTGATAATTTGTATGTGAGAGAGCCTGCTAGTTACTAGTTCAGTAGCCATGCTCTACTTTTTTCTTATTAATGAAGCTCCAATTTTTATTGGGGGCAGCAATATGCCTAGCTTAAATCAATGAAACCTAAATTACCTAGCTTTCATTTTACCTAACATAACAGATCTAGCCAAAAGAAGACACAATATGAGGTGTCCAAGAAAGCTCTTCAAAGAGGACTGAATCCTCTGGCAGGTACCCTTTTTCTCTTTCCCTTTCCCTCCAGCCTTTATGAATAGTGGATATGATGGCTGGAGCTCTGACAGCCTTCTTGAGAACATGAAGATGGGGCCATATTCTAAAGATGTGGGAACAGAAAGCTGTAAGAAACTTGGGTATCTAATGATACCATGGAACTATCATACCAACCTCTGAACTTCCCACTTCTGGACTTATTTGAGAGAGAAAAATTTCTCTGTGTTACTTATTTCTCTGTTATAATTTGAAAGTTTCTTCATTAGCAGAAAAAGGACAATTTTAATGTTAAACTGTTAAATTGATAAATGTTAATTTGTTGAATGTTAAACTACAAATAGGACCATTCTCTGGTAAAAGTAAAGGTGAATGGAGACCAGAGTTCTACCTATCATAATATTTGAATTATAGGGTATTTACTAAGCAATTTTGAGTTAATATGGCATTTCTGGAGGCACTAATAATAACATAAAGGACCATCTGTAACTTATTTAATCTTACTAGAGTCATAACCCTCTGTATTGACTGGAGATTGCTCTTTGAGGTACAAATATTGGAGGAAACTATAATTTCTTTCTCTGTTATTTCAGAGCAAGTGCTAGTAAATCTGGAGGGGTTTAATCCAGACCTTAATCACTACTGATGTCTTTTCTCAGTTTAAGTGGGGAAAGAAAGGTGCAAAAGAATAAAAAAAGAAGACTTTTTGAGTGTCTCTTAATTGCCGGTCATTTAATTTATATTATACCATTTAATCATCACTACAAACCTATAAGGGAGAGAGATCCTACACATTGCCCAAATCTAAGAGGCACCATTCACACAGAGTACAATGAAGAGAGTGCCTGCTGCAGCTGTGTAATGTGGTACCCCTAAATTAGAGGACATAACCAGTTTTGTCTGTCTAGTGTTCCTTCTTTTGGAGAACCGGCCTCCATTCTGCAGCAATCCTGCACCATCCATATTGTTCGGTGGGCCTGTTTCCCTCACCATAGGCCTCAGTTTGGTCATTTGACTCAGGCTTGGCCTGACTCTCCATCTGTTAGCCACAGATGATTCAAAAATGTTCCTAACGAAAGACAGACCAATGAGAGTACCTCCTGAGACATTTTCTGGAGCTTTTCTTCCTCTTGGATCCTGAGTTGTAAAGAACATGTGATCTTTTCAGCTTCCAGTGGTCATCTCACTACTCAGTAGCAAGAGCCTCCCTCACATGAAGCTATGACATTATTTGAGAACACAGGTCCAGTGATGTTGAAAACACTGGGCTTTTTCAGTTACATGAGTCCATTAATATCTTTTTCTGAAAAAGCTAGTTTGATTTCTTTTTCTGCCATTTGCTATCAAAGAGTTTCAACTAATGCAGGTAGCTATTACCATCTCCACAAGGCTGAGAAATTAAGTAACTTGGCTAAGCTGAGTCAGTAATTGACGGAAACAGGGCTCTGATATAGGGCAATCTGGTACTCACATCCATCTTCTTTTCATTATGCTATGTTGCCTCCCCAAGCCGATGAAAATCAATCACAATTTATGGAAATCATGCTGATTTATCATTAGGCTTTCTAAAATAGGATATCATTTAAATATAGTTTCCATGTCTCAAATTTTATGCTAATTCTCACTGGTAAGTTTGTGAAGCAGAGTTATTACTCTTTGTTATGGAAATATTTCCATTTTTACAAAGCTTTAGAGAATGTTTCAGTGAGACCTGTCAACAAATCCTTTTTGAACATCTACTATGTTCATGGCACTGGATTAGTTGTTAACAAGGAAACAAAAGAATGAACAAATAGAAATAACAGTCTAGAGCATAACGTGTATTTAAGTCACTGTATTTCTAGATGGAAAGTGGTAAGTGCCATAACACCAACACAGATAAAATGCTATTACAAAAAGCAGTGGGTCAGTAGAGGAAGTGTTATTTGAGCTAGGCAATAAAGATCATATAGGATTAAATGTGAGGCAATGTGAGCAGTGTATTTTAGGCCAGCGCCTCAACAAAACTCTCTGCAATGATGAAAATATTCTGTATCTTCCTTGTATAACATGGTAGATACTGTATAACATATGGCTACTGAGCATGTGAAATGTTAACTCAGCAACTGCATGGCTAATGCCTACCATGTTGGCTGCTGCAGTACTAGACAAATAAGCATATAGCACAAGCAAATGTATAGGATGGGAAGAATGGAAAGCACAGGGTTTTCACGAAAGGTAAAGCAAGTTGTCTACTTTAGCTAAAACTGAGCTCATAAGACAATGAAGTGAGAAATGATATTTGGTAAAGTTGAGTAGGTCCAGATCATGAAAGATTTGGGTTTGAAGCTTTGTTCTTAGTTAAAAAGGGACTGATGATGGCTCCCAAGCTAGGAAGTGGTAGGATCAGCCCTGTGCTATGGGAAGATTAAGCTGGCAGCTGTGGATATGTAGAACTAGAAAGGATACAGCATAGAAGTAGAGATGCCACATATGAGACCACAGTGAGAATCCAGACAAATTAATGAAAACCTAAAGACAAGTTAATGAAAGATGGTGACAAAGGAAGTGTAGTAAAAAACAAGACAGATGTGAAATATATCATGAAAGTAGAAACAAGAGAACTAAGAATTGATTGGAAGAGCTGGAGGGTGAGGAAGAGGAATGCATTTTGGAGAACAAAGAATGAAAGAAAAATGAGAGAAATAGATGTGGTGGTACAGCCATATGGTTGGTATGGACATTCTGAGCCTTGTTTTTGATCTTTTTGAGTTTAAGGTGCTAGTGTTAGAAATATAATTAAAGAGAAATGTTAAAATTAAAGAGAAACCTTTTAAAATGCAGTAGAAATTTGGATTGGAAATTATATGCATATAGGTCAGAGATCAGCAAACTATAGCCTTACAAACTATAAGACTATTCTGGCCAAAGCTAGCGTTATAGTTTATCTGGCATTCCACCTGTTTTTTAAGTAAAGTTTTATTGGAATGCTGCTACTCTCATTTGTTTACATATTATCTGCAGCTGCTTTGCAGTATAAATGTTGAGTAATTTCAACAAACTGTTATGCCCACAAAACCAACATTATTTACTATCTAGCCCTTTACATAATACATTTGCTGACCCTGATATCGATGATAGAAATCACCAGAATGCATGAGATTGTAATAATTTTACTGTAGGAAATTCTATTATTCATTAGAATACAATAAAACACTTTATTGACTATTACTATTATAGTGACACACCTATAATATAATAGTATTCAGAATGAAAATACACAGGTCCTCCATGGTTCTAAAATGTCTCTTGAATAACCAAGAAAATAGTTAATGATTCTCTGTATAAAAATACTGTTCAATGTGTTGTATTTTTGTCTAGATATTTGGAAATTGGTACTCCTTTCATGATTTATATTTGATTACTTGTTAATCATAGTATTTTATTAAGCAGAACACTTCATTCTCTGTCTATGCCACACAATATATATCTTAAGCCATATGAAATTCTTACTTCATTAAAGTTTCCTCAATTCCTGGAAACTAAATAGGATCTGAAGTATAAATTTTAGGATCAAACTTGCGTGGTCAAAGAAGTATAGGCAGCTGTTTATATCTTACAGGGAGAATATATTTAAGTATTAGTATAATAAAAGAACTAAAGAAAGAAGGGAAGGAAAGAGGGAGAAATACAGGAATAAAAAAGAAAAGGCAGATTAATCTACTATAAAGTTGACCAGTTAAAAGACTATCACACACAGAGTATATCTGGGTAGCTATTCAGTGCCTCAGATTCAAAGAGATAACAAAATACCTCCAGAGTATAAGAAAAAAACATAAGGAACAAAACCAAGCAACAACAAAAAAGAAAATCATAGGGTATTGAAATAGTACAGAAAGTAGAAAGAAACTTCAAAATATTACAATTACTATCCCCAGAGAGATAAAATGTTTAATAAAATGAAACAATCATAAGAGGAATAAATAATGGAAATTTAAAATATGCCACTGAATTAAGACATCTAATTAAAAGTTTAGGGCTTCCCTGGTGACGCAGTGGTTGAGAGTCCGCCTGCCGATGCAGGGGACACGGGTTCGTGCTCCAGTCTGGGAAGATCCCACATGCCGTGGAGTGGCTGGGCCCGTGAGCCATGGCTGCTGAGCCTGCGCGTTCGGAGCCTGTGCTCCGCAACGGGAGAGGCTACAACAGTGAGAGGCCCGCGTACAGCAAAAAAAAAAAAAAAAAAAAAAAAAAAAAAAAAGTTTAGAGAATAATATTAGGAAACTCTCCCTGAGAGTAAAGAAACAAGACAAGAATATGAAAACAATAGGAGATAAAAGACAAGAAAATCTAAGGATTAATCCAAGAGATGTGTCCTTTCTCTGTTCTAAAAGACAGAACAAAGAAAACAGAGGGAAGGAATTTATTTAAAAAATAATATAAGAAAATGAAGGTCATGAATGAGTTTCCAGATAGAAGAACAAACCAAAACATAAAACAAAAAACAAAAAAGGCACACACCAAGATATAGTATCGCAACAATATAGAACAGCAGGGCCAAAGATAAGATCCTAAAGGCTTCCAGAGAGAATAAACAGGTCACATGTCAATAGGGTGATCAAATATCCTAGTTTGCCTGAAATAGGCCCAGTTTACACATTGTCCTGGCATCCCCTTTGTTCTTCAATTTGTTTAGAATTTGTCATTTCTTAACAAATTATTATCATTAGTTGAGGCACTGAAATCAGCCATAGTGGTTTTATAGGTCTCCACTTTGTATTTCCAGCTTCTGCTAAAAGTTTTGTCTGCAGTGTATGAGATGCATGTGTAATAAACAGGATACTCACTTTAACTCATAGTTAAACCTGAAAGATAATCAACAATTACCCATCTTTCTCTTACTCACTTTTTACCTCCAGCTTTATTGAGATATAATTGATCTATAACATTGTGTAAGTTTAACGTGATGATTTGATACACATGTATACTGAGAAATGATTGCCACAATAAGGTTAGTTAACACATCCATCCCCTCACATAACTACTATTTTTTGTCCGTAGTGAGAACATCTAAGATCTACTCTCTAAGCAATTTTCAAGTATATAAAACAGTATTGTTAACTATAGTTACCATGCTGTAGATTAGCTCCTCAGAACTTATTCATCTTCTAACTGTAACTTTGTGACCTTTGACCAACATCTCATTTCCCTCACTCCCAGACCCTGATGACCACCATCTACTCTGTTTCCATGAGTTCAGCGTTTTTTTAGATTCTATATATAAGTGAGATTATACAGTATTTGTCTTTTTTTGTCTGACATTCACTAGCATAATACCCTCAAAGTCCATCCATGTTGTCATAAGTAGCAGGATTTTCTTTTTATGGCTGAATAATATTGTACTTGTATATATACTAGTAGTTTTATATATATATAATATATATATACATACTACTTTTTGTACCATTATAAATATTCTACCATGGCATTAAACTTCTGTTTTGAAAATAACTCTAAATTTTGTTCAGAGATAGTTAGAAAACTTTTATTAAAGTATTAAAAAATAAAGGAGCTTCAAATTGGCTTTTGAAGCTTTTGGTAACTGCAATTCCTAAAAACAAGCTTTGCATATGAAAAGACATTATAATTTATTTCTATAAAAGCAAGGAAGGAATTGAGCAAATTAAATGATGGTAGCTCACATGGTGAACAGAATTTAATTTTGAAATTCTATAGTTGTATTTTGAAATATTTCTACTTGTAAGAAAAATCTTTTTATGGACTCCTTCTTTTGAATGGAATGCAATAAAATTAAGAAGACATGATGCTGCAGCATCTAAATATGGTAAAACATTAAAATAACTGCAAAAATAGAGAAAGCCTATTTGGTGTGTCTTGTTTCCTAAAAATATTTGAAAAAGGAAGCACTCTGAATGAGGGGTATAAGGCAGTCTGTTTAAAATAGTTAGAATAAAATATTTATCCAATTCTATAAACTCCCTTAAGACTATCCTTCATTGAGCAGAATTTACTCTGCAATTACAAAATACCTCAGTAGCTTTAGTGAGAGTATTTTCTCAGTAAAAAATTTATGGTCAACAGAGAAAAGTCAGTTAAGGTTGTCAAGATGTCAAATTTATTAACCACTAAAAAATGCAACCTTAAGGAAGACTGTAGGCAATTTTGTGGAAAAAATGAAAATAATAGGACCATTAAAAATTACACTCGTCATAAATTTTCCAGTGTCTTGATATTAGATCTAGGTATAACTTTAAATGATTAAATTACAGAAATAGGTACCAAGAATAATTGTTCTCATATTATTTTTAATATTTATATAATCATAAAAGGATTTTTAAAAACTTTACTGTGTATGAATACATATTATTTTGAATTTTTAGACAAAATTTAAAAAATATTTTCTGAACAGAACTATTTTATAGACCAACCAATTATAATAATTGTGTAGGCCTGGAGTGCTGACATAGCCTCAGTGCCCACCACCACCACCAAAGGCAAGCTCAATAGCTGTGACCTCCAGGTCCAGCTTCGTCTCACCTGCAGGAGTCCGGACAATGTGTGGACTGCTGAAACCTTGAACTCAGTCTGTACCTCAGAGAGAAACAAAGAAAGGCACAGAAGACCAGTTGTCCGTATAATTGTAGCTTGATGCGTGGGTGTATATTTTGCATTGCTAATTTGCTGCTTTGACAGTAATTTCAAGTAAAAACAAGTAGCCAAGTAAAAAAAATCATTCCCTTCAATTTTTCAACCTGGATCAGCCTTTGTGGGCTGTCCTAACTTTACTGATTTAACTAGAAATTTGGATAGAATCATATCAGGTCTATGGGGAAAGGGGTTGAGATAAGAGAGAGATTCCTCATTTTCCCTACAGGAAGTCATTATTCAGTAGGCAATGACTAAAACGTTTTAAAATAATCAAAAAGCATCATGAATGTATTGCATAACATATGGAAGTAAATAGCAAAAGATACTGCTAAAATGGTTGAAAGTGGGAATGGATTTGGGGTTGAGGGGGAGAGAAGTTGGTTGTAAAAGTTTTGTTACTGTATTTGAATTTTAAAATTTTGAACGTGTATTGTTTTGATTTTAAAAAGTAAACAAGGTTAATTTTTAAATGAAGTGCCTAATTCACATAGTAAGAAATCAAGTTTTCCTTTTCCTGTCATTCCCAATTTTCACAAATCTCTACTTATGCATCTGATTTCCTCCTGTTTTCTGGCAATTTCTGCCTAGGAAATTACTAATTCACTATGATCTTGAGGCCATGCAGTCTGACCTAGATAATCTTGGGATTGCCAAACCACTATGAAAGGTTTTCTATTAGGTAAGTTTCAATCCCTTTTCCATTCAAAATTTTTCTAACTCGGAGCATTTTTACAAATACAGAGTTGATTGGAATCTGGAAAAGTAGTATTGAGCTTTTTTTATGTTCTTATATGGCATTCCCAATTTCACACACTATAATTAATTAATCTGAAAGATTACCTAGTGCCCCCAGATATTCTTCTCACCATGTTAAAAGAAAACAGGGAGCGCTCTCTTCTAATTTCCCATGCTGGAGATGAGACTTATGGATGCATTATTATAAATCAAGATCAGTGGTGGGTGGAAATTCTAGGATTCAGTAAAGGAAATTGCACCCAAGAGTAAGCTTGTTCATGAAACATTTTCTTACTAATCACTGACTTCTCCTTCCTTTAGTTTCTGGGTAAACAAGTTAAGAATGCTGAGTGTTGTGGGCTGGTTCCTGGTTTCCCAGTGATACATTGTGTGGACTCTATTACTGAAATGCGTGTCATTGTCTATACCTTAGTCCCCGAGGCCTGCAGGAGCTGTTGTGACTTGCTCATTCCTGGTATTCAAATCCTCCAGCTCTTGTGTCAACACTTTAAGGTCAAGTCTCTGATCATGTCTGGCCAGTCTCACTGTTTATTATTGGCAGTAGATTCTCTTTCACTGTGATCAGACCTCAGATCAGCCTCTGCCCCAAACAGACTTGATCAGCAGTGAAAGGTAGAACATTTCATGTTGAAATTGCCAGAAGAGTAGATACAGGGTCACATTAGGGTCTGGATAGAGTTTCACAGCAGGTTGAAAATGGTATCAAGTAAAAAATGTGAGTTAATATTGAGGGCGATTATCCATTACCAGCCTGCTCCAGCCTCCCCTTTAAGAGTAAGGAAGTAACTGATCATAATCATGGCTACATTCACCAAGGATTATAGGGAATCCAGACAGGCATGGTTTTAAGTGCTTTTTCTGTCTTATCTCATTTAGTCCTCATCACATCCGTAGGTGGTATTTCCTTTTCATGAGATTAAACAAAAGAAGGCCCTAAACACTTAACACAATGTCTGACAATGCATAAAGAAATTTTAGCTTACTATCATCACTAGTCATCAATTAAGACTCATCAATGTGTTGTGATTATAAAGCTGAGTCTTTCAGAATCCTACCATTCAAGGTAGAAATTTTCCGTTGGGGAAAGAATGCAAATGGTGGAATAGTAAACTCTTAGGCAAGTTTACGTTTCTATATTTTAGTGGCCAATAATCTAAACAAGTGAGAGCAAGACGAAAGAAATTTCTCAACACCAATCCTAGTGACTGAAGTACATCCTGTGTACAGGTATTGATTACATGTGACTTCCCTGGGCCAACACCTTCCAGTCTAACACCACCATTATTGCTCAGTGACCAGAGATTCAGTCTCAAAGCCTCAACTGTCCAAGGAGGGAATTGGGATGCCTGGGCAGACAGTGGGAGCGCTTTGTTCAGAGATGAAGCTTGACACCAAAGATGCTATAGGGGAAATTCAGGCATCAATTAAATGCCCTTTAATACTGTGTCTTACTCTGAGAATTTATGATGTTAAGAACACATATTGATAACATTTTTAAAGGATTAAAGTGAAGACTCCATCACTGTATTGTTAAGTGTATGCTTTGGAAGCAAATCTTAATGAAACCCTATATTTAACTAAAACCTTTAACTCTGAAAAAAATTTGCCTTAAAAATAGACACTAAAAAGTTCAACATTACAGTCCTGAGTGGCCACAGTTGGGGTGGACAAGGGGCATGAAGGAGGAATGTAATTAAATCATGGCTTTGGCAAAAGGCAGATGGGACTAGGATTAAAACATGACCTTGAGTCCAACTAGCTGTGTGACCTTGAGAAAGAGGTGAAATCACCTCTTGACACGTGTGTTTTTGCATCTGTCAAATAACATACTTTAAAGAGTCTTTATGGGGATTACATGAGATTACACATATAAAACACTCAGCACATATTAGATACTAAATAAATGACAGCTATAATGAAAATAATGATAAAGAGGATGAGGAGACCCAGGGTGTATCTTCGACTTCATAAGTTCTGAACAACAGTGGGGTAATTTTCAAGTCACTCACCATAAACGATTTTTTCATCTTACCAAAAATTCAGGCATGTCTAACCCCTCCTATCCTCACAAAACAGCTCAGAAAAATGCAATCCTGTACAGGAAAGGATAGAGAGGTAGATTAAGTGTTCCTCACAGGTAATACCTCACAGGTGTTGCATGTTTGCATCCAATGGGCTCCAAACAATCTTAAACATTCAGTAGACATTCAATAAATAGAACCAAACAGAACAGGAAGCACACATAGCATTAATAACATTCCCTATAGGAAATAACCAGTGTTTCCAAGTTTCCCAGAGGACAGCAGGGATGTGGAACTCACCGGATGCAAATTCCATGGAACCTGGAAATTATCTCTAGTTAAAGTGCAAACAGCCAGATATAGGAAACTAACCATTCCAATGAGTCTGCATAATTACAGGAAACACAGATGACAAACATTAGGAGATATAAAATCTGGAGATGGACAGATAAGGGATTCCAGACCACATAAGGCAGAGAAACGATTGAATTCCCAATAGGGAGGAACTGGATGTTAACACAAGGCCTACCCTTTTATCATCTGTTACATCGTTAACTTACAGTGAATTGTTTCTCATTCTCATTCTGTAGTATATTCAATCATTCTCAATTATTCCTTGCATTAAAAAGCCCCTCTGTTGCTGTTAATGACACCTGGAATAGTTGAACCCCCAACTGACAATTTTAATATCAGTCTTAGGATGGAGAGTACAAGCTCAGTAGACTCCACATGTTAGCAAAGTGTTGTTTAGGGTTTAATCCAACTTGGGTGTCCTATGCATTATATTTCACATGAATTTGTTTCTTTGATTTCAATACTGCCTTTGTAAGTAGGTGGGGAAAGTATTATCAAACCCATTTTACAGATGACAGAATTGAGCTCCTTGACATTTTGGTTAATTTCCCGAGTTTACGTTAGAACTGAGAGTAAAACCCACGCCAGGTGCAATAAAACCAAAGAACCTCTCCTCTTTACCACATAGCCTTCTGAGAAATACTTTTGCTACTAATATGGTGCTTTTATTTGCTTCTGGTTTCAAAATGTTACATTTTAAAATCTAATTTAGATTTAAGTGTACTATGTGTTGAATAGGTAACCTCTGAACTGTGAAAAACCTTGTGATATTATGAAGGATCCAAGAGCTATATAGTCTAAGAGGAAAATCAGTTATAAAGGAAATGATGAATGCTTTGAATGAGTCGGATCTTTAAAATATTCATTTCACACAAGGAAATGTTTTAGAATTAGATTCCATACTAATACACTACAGAAAATATTAATGTCAGTAACTCTTCAGGATGGAATTAAGGCTGGAATTTAAACCCAGCCTAGCCCTAAAATTTCTATGGTTAACATTTATTGCAGCAGCCATACTCAGTCACATTCTGAAACTTGCAACTTAAATTTGTGTGTGTGTGTGTGTGTGTATATATATAATACATATTATATATATATGTATACATACATATACATATATGTATACATACATATATATATATATACACACACACACACATAACTCCAGACAGGCTAAGAAATGTAAGTGTAATATAGTTTTCACATGTTATGTGTGAAAATATTCTTCTTTTGGTTGGTTGGTTGGTTGGTTGGGTAGGGAGATTTTGAATTCACAGACCCTGACACCTGCAGATATATGCACATTTGCAAGTGGTAATTCGAGCCTCACTCCTCCACCTCCCCCAGTATCTTCTACTTATCTTGTTTATCTTTTGTTTATCTTTGTAAGACGCACAGGGAGGCAAAAGAGGCTGCTGTACTGGCACATTCCCAGGTCTGAATCTATCATCTCTGATGTTTTGAACCTGCTGCCTTTGAGTTGTTGTATAATTGATTCAGAAAGGTTAGAGTGGGTCTCATCTCCCCTCCGGAAAGATGTGGTGAAGACATCAACGCTGAATGAGTAAGCTGGGTGGTCGGGGATGAGTCCGTCATTTCATATAAGGAAGAGTAGGTGCATGTCAGTAAGCCAAGGTCTTTGACACCCTTCATCAATCCTGTCTTTTCTGAGTTGCCTTTTAATGATGCTGGTAGAACAACTGCTTTAAGTGACGTATTGAATTTTCCAGCCAGGAAAGATGTTCGGGATTATCAAATGTCATGCCTATCATTTTATAGAAATGGAGGCCCAGAGAAGTGACATGTTTTTCCCAAGGTCACATAACTAGTAGTGACAACTGGAACTGGAAACTAAGTTTACTGCCACCCTTTGGCTTTACACTCTGCCTTCCATGCCCAGTCAAATAAATGACTGAGCTGAGATGGTCACTGAATTAAGTAGTTGTTTTGATTGAACTGGTGTAATCAATTAAAATTCCTGCAACTAGGATTTATTTTTCAGTTGAACTACAATGCTGATGAACAGACTTGAAGCTGATTAAGCATTTTAGATTCAATTCTTTCTGGATTCCTTGGGCCATGCTCTCATCTGGCTCAATCTCAAAATAAAGAACCCCAGAACATTTTATTCCTTAAAAAATGCAATTAGGCATGCCATGTAAAACGTATAGTCTTGTGTGATTATAGGAATTTTGCCATTATATCCTCTCAGCCAAAGATGATTTTATTATGTAGAATTGAGTTGAAGTCATATAAATGCAAAACAGTATTTTTAGAACACCAGCAAAGAACAGCCACTGCAAAGAATGTGATAACATCTACATCACATAAATGTTGGGTTTTCACTAATACTTAATGTTCTTTGGAACTCAGAATAATGGAATTCATGAAGGAAATAACTAGCACTGCCTTAAAATTTAAGCATATCTCAGGGGAAAATGCACAGTTAACAAGCATACTGGTGATCATAAAATAATAGCTTTCTTTTAGTTGTAAGACAAAGGAATTTGTGTCAATAAAGATGGGAAATTAGATATAAAGATTAATAGTTTTTTCTGTACCTCCTGGCCTGGTGTTTTAAAAGTCGAGAAATACGTTTTTCATTCACAGCCATAGCAAGGTATAGTGGAATCAGTCATGAAATTGGTTAAACGAAGACATTTGTTAAAGCATGTAAAATTGACACAGAGAGAAAGTTAGATCATCAGTGTGTCTACCATAAAAGTCTACCACATCTACGTACATATGTTTCAGTTATAGCCACACTGATTGAGTTTTTGTTTAATCTGCTATTTTCAGCTACAAGTTCATTCTTTGTTTCATGCCAAGTTCCTTTTAGGATTTCCACGTGACTTGCATTAGCATTTTTGGCTTCAAAACTACCTCTAATGAACCATTTACAATTTTTTTAAGAGTGCTTAAAAAATTAGGCTGTGACAGTTATCCAAAACATAATTTGATATGCTGTTTAATTATTTAATACGCTATTTAAAAATTGAAGTGTGGCTTCTGGTTCATTGGTTGATACAGTACCATTAAGGTGGATTTGAAGCCCCTTCAAGACTATAATTGTTAGCTGAGTCCTTCATGGTCCGGATTTAGAAATTAGATTGTGTTCTAATAAAATTCTAATTCAAAAATGTCAACTTCAATGTTTTTAAAAATATGTCTTTAAAATATTACTAAACACCTACATCTTTTAAAAAATAATCACTAAGCTAAGGAAATTGAGTAAAATATTCTGTTAAAGAGAAAGTGGTCTAATCCATCTAGTTCTTCTTCTTATATTTATGTGCATTCACATTTACAGCCCATTTCCATATTCTCAAGAAAAATACATGATTCTTTTCTACAAAAATATTTATTGACCTAGCATGGTTCAGATTTTTTTTTTTTTTAAACATGGTTCAGATCTTTGCAATAATGGTGGGTCTTGAAGCAAACCTTATGATAGCTCTCGGTCTCTTCTATGATGATCAAACATCATGACATAACCTCACAACTCTCTTTACAGGAGGAAAATGAAAGTGGCAAATGGCTCTCTCTGCAGTGTGTTATCAAAGTGTGCATCTTTTTGTGAAAAAAAATACCACTGCACTTTTTTCCAGGAGTAATACAAATGGAAACGAAAATGGAAATATAAAGTGGCTTAGTTAAATACCTTTTGAAGAGTACTCTGAAAACCTCTACATTAGACTTATCTGTTGTTTAAAATGCAAATTATTGGCTAGTCTCAGACCTATGGAATCAGAAGGTTCTCTAAAATTTGAAAACCAATGATTGAGATGCTTAACTATATCTTGTCTCAGAAAGTTTTCCCTAAAAAAAATAGCCATATATATATATATATATATATATATATATATACACACACACACACACACACATATATGTATGTATGTATAACTGTGCTGTACACCTGAAACTAACATGACATTGTAAATCAACTATACTTCAATTTAAAAAAAATCGAAAAAAAAGTCTTCCTTAATCCTCAAAACCAGATTATTATTAGCCTTAACCATACTCTTCTTTCATTTCATAACCCTTCCATTGTAATTACTGCAGAGATGGCAGGGGCTGTGTCTTCTCTGCTGTATTCTCAACGTTTAGCACAGTAACTGACACACGGTAAAACCCTTAAGAAACTCTTTGTTGAATAAACAAATGACTAGTTAGTATAACATAGAACTATGGTCACGATGAAGCAGAATTCTTGATGATAATCCAATTTCCCAAGTCACAGACAAAAGTGATTTTAAATAAATAGTAACTCCTTCCCTCTCCCATGACTCATGTCACCACCACTCTGGAGAAGAGTGTTCTTTTAACTCTAATTTTCCAAATCCACCACCTTTAAAACTGAACTGTCTTGTCAGAAGTGGTATTAAAGTATGTCTACAGCTCTACAACAATTCAAGCCAAATCTTTTGCTAATTCAAATTTAGAGCAGGAACTTTCAAGGAAGTTCTTGAAATCAACGATGCTTTTAAAGAGAAGGAGTTAAAAATGCAACCAAGAGAAGTTCCATACAGTGAAGTGGTTGATTAAGAGTTAAGGGAAATGGAAGAAGCCACAGACACTAGAAAGCCTGTATAATTCTTTGAGGTTAAGTCTGGAAATCAGTTAGAAAACCGTACTTAGAGAGTTTTGAAAATTTTGGCCAAGCGTTCAAGATTAAGAGGTGTACTTTATTTACTTGAATATAGGGTGTAGTTTGTATTAAGAGCATCACCCCTTAAAGAAAGAGCATGCAGCTTCCCTGGTGGCGCAGTGGTTGAGAGTCCGCCTGCCGATGCAGGGGACACAGGTTCATGCCCCGGTCTGGGAGGATCCCACATGCCGCAGAGCGGCTGGGCCCGTGAGCCATGGCTGCTGAGCCTGCGCGTCCGGAGCCTGTGCTCTGCAACGGGAGAGGCCACAGCAGTGAGATGCCCGCGTACCGCAGAAAAAAGAAAGAAAGAGAGAAAGAGAGAGAGAGAGAGAGAGGGAGGGAGGAAGGAAGGAAGGAAGGAAGGAGAAAGGAAGGAAGAGCATGGAGAGCTGATCTAGGAAAATGACCCCAGTGCACCTGCCCTTAAATTTATCTCATAAACCACGCTTCTGGGATAGAAAGGAGCCAAGAGAAGGAGATGCCTGGAACATTTCTTAATTTAAATGATACATTTAGTAACAACATTCAAGACTCACAAGGCTAGAGCATGACTGTCTGGAAGTCAGTGACCACAGTATCTTTACCTTTGCCCCCTCCCAGTCCTACAAAGAGCTCTTGCTCATGGCAGGAGCTACTTGGTGAATACTTATTGAATGTTGAATAAAAACAAAAGGAAAACTCACATAAATCTAAGAATAGAGAATTTTAAATAATTGGGCTTTCTATCATTGAAGTTTTGATCTTGAGTATTACACTAAATTATAGACTAACCCTAAAAGTACTTATACTAAGATATAGACTCAGATGGGGTATGAAAGGTAAATATGGACAAGACCAGTTAGGGCCTAAAGCAGAGTGTGGGGTGGGAGTTCAGCCACTGGGAAGACAAGTACAGTTACTAGGATCAGAAACAAGCTGAGCTGGTTCTGAACATCTGAGATAATGGCCCGAGGCTTCTCTTCCTCAGCTTAAGGACTGCGTGAGTTGAAGATTTTTGAGTGGAATTTGAACACTTGGCCAAAAAAGGTTGCTAAGTGGCTAAAGGTACTAAGACATAGGAGAGAGTTTACAGTTTGGCTTGTAGAACCTTCTTCCTTTGGCACACTGATTAATAACTCCCAGGCAGGGTCAGATTCATGGGCATACAACCATGTGCAGCTAGAGGGGCTACACACTTGCTTTAATGCTCTGCTGTCGCCATCTTGAAATTCTCAAGAATTTTATTTTAGAACTTGTATTTTATAAGTGAGGCTCTATGGGGCAATGGAGCGGGCACATGAGCAGAGAGGATATACACAAAACATATGTCTGCCATTCCTTGCCACCCCATTTGCATATAGTGTTCGTGATGCCCCATAAGCACAGATTTCTGGTGGACCCATGAGGTGGGCAAGTTCAGCAAGACTGAAAGCGAGTACAAGTAACATTTAAAACTGAAAGCCCAAGAGTCTACACTTACAACCTGAACAAGAACATGCTTTGAACAGAGAAAAAAGGCAATGGGATTCTAAGAAACATAATCAATTTAAGAAGCCCATCATGTTTTACTCCTGTTATTCCCCTGCATTAGCCAAACACTTTCACTGAAAATGATGACATAGAAGGAAAGGGAGAGATAGGGCAACCCATAGTTCGTTGTCCTTTCAGTTCCTCTTTAATCATCAGTAAGCTGAATGTAGAGAGTGTTGGTACAATGTGTATAGATCAAGAAGTAATGTAAACACAGGGCAGCATTTCCACTCTTCTGGTAAGAACAAAATACATATGAACGTATGAGCTACGAAATATGAATTGTGTTATTTCAACGATTCTGCCTATGCTCTTACATTTGCGTTCAAAACTGACATTGCACAATATAAAAATGAACAGTAAAGTTCATGCAAATAATTTAAAATTTTAAGATCTTTCTGCTTAGAATAACATTAAATAAAAAATAAAAAACACCATGATAATTCAAGAGAGAGGCCATGGAAGAAAAAAAAGTTTACCTTTGATAGCATTTCCCCCCCCGCCCCGCTTTTTCTTTGTAAATTGAAGTATAGTTGATTTACAATGTTCTGTTAGTTTCACATGTACAGGAAAGTGATTCAGTTTTATATATATATATATATATATATATATATATATATATATATATATATATATATATATATATATTCTTTTTCAGATTCTTTTCTCTTGTAGGTTATTACAAAAAATTGAGTATAGTTTCTCCTCCCTGCTTTTTCAGCAAGAAGTTGTGCATTTTTATTTTGCACTGGACCCTGCAAAATAAATACTTGTTTTCAGGCAAGTATTCTAAGGAGCATTACCTTGGAAAATTCTGGAAAGAAGGAATGCCCATAGGGAACTGAAGCCTGAAAGATTCTCTAACCTCCTTCCCAGTTACAGGGCCATTAAAGGACATTGTCAGAGACTCTGATGAAGTAGGCAGATATGGACTCTGCTCCTTCGCTGTGTGGCCTTGTGGAAGTTGCCTAACCTTTCTGAGCCTCAGTTTCCCCATCTGTGAAAGTGGATAGTAAACGCACATGAGTATTGTGAGGGATAGACACAACTCATACAAAGTGTCTACTACTAGTAAGCTCTTAATTAATGATAGCTATTCATACTGCTGTACTTAAAAGTTCTGTTAGTTCTGGGACCCATAGGACAGCCCTTATATATGGTAGATTAAGGATTGCTTTTGCAAAAGGATTTGAAGACATACTGGTTTGCTCCTGATGCCTAAAATCCTACTACCAATCCACTCCTGATTAGTCTAACTTTCCTTTCCACGTGCCTTCCCAGAAAAGGTATGATACAGATCTTGAGCATCTCAATGTGAATGTAACAACAGATAGAGGCCATATCTGGAAAAGCAGTGGACACCTGGAGGGTGAGGTGGAGGGTGTTTCTGAAAGGGAAAAGTGCCCCAGAATGAACACATGAGGGAAGAGTAGAAGAAAGGACAAAAACAAATTCCACCTTCTTGGAAACTACAAGTTAGACTTGTGATCATTAAAGTGGACAAGCTTGAGCAAGTCAAACATCTTACAACTCATCGGTCTCAATTTCACATAAAATAACAGGTTGATTATTGTAAAAATACCTTCACAATCTAAGATTTAAAATTCAGCAAGCATTCATCAGAGGCTTGTCCTATATATGACACAGTGCCAAGCACTTTGGGAGATACAAAAAGGAATAAGGAAAGATCCCTGCCCTCAAGGAGGCCACCATTTGGAAGAAAGGATGAGATCAACACACCTGCCGTGTATAATACAGGAAAGAAAAAGTACTACCGGGAGAACTGAGACTGAGATACAGAGAAAAGAGCAGGCATCTTTGTATTTTTTTTTTTTAGGCATCTTTGTATTTTGAGCTGATGCATATCTTTCTCTTTACTCTTCCTGTCCCATGCTAACCTACATGAACCTTTTTGTTTTGCTACATACCAAGAACCACATTCTTTTTTTTGTGCATACACTATATCAAACATGCTGGAAACTTTCACCAATGTCACATCAGTTAATTCATGTAAATACTTCTAGGGTGAGAAAATGGGGCTAATAGAAGCTAAAGACTTACTCGAGGTCATGAAGCTAATGACTATCAGAGTCAAGTTTCGAGCCCAGGTTAATATGACTCCATAGTCCAATCTCTTTCCATTTCATTTCCATAAGAGCCTACCTGAGGTTCCCCAAAGAGACCATGTGGTTATGTTCCTCCACACTTTTGTGTCTGCTGTTACTCTATCTGGAATGACTTTAATCCTTTGTCTCTAGGATAAACTCTGTACATAATTTCAAACCCAACTCAGCTATTAAACTCTTTTTTCCCACCTCTTCACCCCTCCAAAAGATCAATAACTCCCTATTCTCTGCTTCTAGGTATCTCCTATATGTGCTGTTATTTTACTTATCATGTTGTAGAGGAATTAATTTATAGATTAGTCATAACTTTTAGACAGTAAGTTCTTTGAGTGATGGTCCATATCTTTTCCGTGTTTGTATATTTAGCACATGGTAGGAGCTCAACAAATTTTTGCTAAAACACATTAAATTGGGTATTCAGTTAAGGGGATTAGTATTGGGAATTAGAACTTGTATTTTTTGTAAAGGACCAGAAAGTAAATATGTTAGGTTTTGCAGGCCATAGGGTCTCTGTTGCAATTACTTCCCACTGCTGTTTCAGTGCAAAAACAGTCATAGAAAATAAAAGAGTGAGTGTCACTGTGTTCCAATAAGACTTTGTCGACTAAAACAGTCTGGTAGGCCAGATTTGGCACTCACACTGTAGTTTGCTAACCCCTCATGTATTGTATGCCAGTAGCTTATATTATGAGTGGGAATAGAGGCCTTCCCAAGCAGAAGAAACAGCATGTGCAAACACCCTGCGGCATTATCCGTTCAAGGAAAAACACAAACCAGTAAGGCTGGTTTATGGTGTACAAAGAAGGGAGTCATAATAGATACATCTGGTAAAGTGGGGACAAGGGTATAGACCTCAACAGCTAGAGTAAAGGTCTATTCTAAATCCAGTGGGTATGGGAATGCCATTGAAGTTTTTTAACAAATTGATGACCTGCGGTGACTATACATTAGAAATTAAACTGCCCACACATATACTTGAAGCACATGGATCAAGAGGTTTGTAAAATAACTTAAGCAAAGGAATAGCAGCAGTAAAAATGGAAAAACATGGGCAAATGTGGGAGTGACAGAGGCAAAGTCAGCAGGAACTGGTAACTTATTGCACATCAGCATGAACACAATAAAAATGACAGACTTTTCTAGCATTGAGTATGGGAACACAGCAGACCCAATAATAAAATCAGGAAGGGCAAGAGGAGGAACTGACTTCAGAAAAAAAAAATGATAAATTTGTTTCAGACATGTTAAGTCTGATTTTAATACTTGTTTTGCCTGGTCAAATCCTAAGTTTAAATACTGTGAATTATGACAACATTCCTTTCCAAAACTGGATTAAAATATTTCTGACATTTGGCAGGGAAAAGACTTTTAAGTTCTTTTCCAAAATGTACCTTTCTGTGATGTTTGATCTCTGGTTAATTTTTATTTTAAGCTCCACTTGTCCTAACAACTAAAGAATACTTAGGAAGTTTACTCTCCTTCCCTGTGTCTTTTAATTTTCCCAGTTGTGTGCTATGTAATTCAGACCATTCACTTTAAGTTCACATTTTCTCTGTAAAAATAGGATAAATTAATGGTCAGCACAGGGGATTTGGGTCTTCCATTATGAAATGTGATTATTGAGTAAGCAGACTCAGGGTACAGTCCAACAATAAGAACACAAAAACCTAAATATCAAGCTAGAGAGACAATTGAAATTGAACTCCAATCATAAGATCTGTCCTGAAGGAAAGTTGATGTGGCACATAGAAATTGAGGTCAGACCCCAAATAGCCAAAGCAATCTTGAGAAAGAAAAACGGAGCTGGAGGAATCAGGCTCCCAGACTTCAGACTCTACTACAAAGCTACAGTAATCAAGGCAGTATGGAACTGGCACAAAAACAGAATTATAGATCAATGGAACAGGATAGAAAGCCCAAAGATAAACCCACGCACATATGGTCATCTTATCTTTGATAAAGGAGGCAAGAATATACAATGAAGAAAAGACAGCCACTTCAATAAGTGGTGCTGGGAAAACTGGGCAGCTACATGTAAAAGAATGAAATTAGAACACTCCCTAACACCGTATACAAAAATAAACTCAAAATGGATTAAAGACTTAAATGTAAGGCCAGACACTATAGAACTCTTAGAGGAAAACAAAGGCAGAACACTCTATGACATAAATCACAGCAAGTTCCTTTTTAACCCACCTTCTAGAGAAATGGGAATAAAAACAAAAATAAACAAATGGGACCTAATGAAACTTAAAAGCTTTTGCACAGCAAAGGAAACCATAAACAAGATGAAAAGACAACCCTCAGAATGGGAGAAAATATTTGCAAATGAAGCAACTGACAAAGGATTCATCTCCAAGGTATACAAGCAGCTCATACAGCTCAATATCAAAAGAACAAACAACCCAATCCAAAAATGGGCAGAAGACCTAAATAGATATTTCTCCAAAGAAGATATACAGATGGCCAACAAATACATGAAAGGATGCTCAACATCACTAATCATTAGAGAAATGTAAATCAAAACTACAATGAGGTATCACCTCACACCAGTCAGAATGGCCATCATCAAAAAATGTACAAACAATAAATGCTGGAGAGGGTGTGGAGAAAAGGGAACCCTCTTACACTGTTGGTGGAAATGTAAACTGATACAGCCACTATGGAGAACAGTATGGAGGTTCCTCAAAACGCTAAAAATAGAACTACCATATGACCCAGCAATCCCACTACTGGGCATATACCCTGAGAAAACGATAATTCAAAAAGAGTCATATACCACAATGTTCATTGCAGCTCTATTTACAATAGCCAGGACACGGAAGCAACCTAAGTATCCATCAACAGATGAATGGATAAAGAAGATGTGGCACATATATACAATAGAATATTACTCAGCCATAAAAAGAAACGAAACTGAGTTATTTGTAGTGAGGTTGATGGACCTAGAGTCTGTCATACAGAGTGAAGTAAGTCAGAAAGAGAAAAACAGATACTATATGCTAACACATATACATGGAAACTAAAAAAACAAACAAACAAAAAAGCTTCTAAAGAACCTAGTGTCAGGACAGGAATAAAGATGCAGACATAGAGAATGGACTTGAGGACACAGGGAGGGGAAAGGGTAAGCTGGGACAAAGTGAGAGAGTGGCATGGACATATATACATTACCAAATGTAAAATAGATAGCTAGTGGGAAGCAGCTGCATAGCACAGGGAGGTCAGCTCTGTGCTTTGTGACCACCTAGAGGGGTGGGATAGGGAGGGTGGGAGGGAGACGCAAGAGGGAGGAGATATGAGGATATATGTATATGTATAGCTGATTCACTTTGTTATAGAACAGAAACTAACACACCATTGTAGAGCAATTATACTCCAATAAAGATGTTTTTAAAAAAAGAGAGAAATGGAGGTCAGGAACTTGCAAATTCTGAGTCAGGTTGCCAAATCTTGCTAACAAACACCTAAGAGCAGAGTCAGAAGGACTAGTTCGAGTCGCACAGTTGAGATTCACATACAGAAACCAGGTCAGTTTGAAGGTGCAGGAGAGCAGCCGAAGGGAGAATTTCTGGGTCTTAACTGACCATGATCAACCAGGAAGTGTGTACTTAGCCCAAACGCAGCAATGTTTGGATCCCTTGATGTCCGTCCATGGCAGAGCTGGTTAAGTATATAACTTAAAATGGAAAATTACATTCAGCTCCCTATAGCGTAAAAAAATGTAGATCCACCACTACACACCTAATAGAAAGGCCAAAACCCAGGAACAGTGACACCACCAAATGCTGGCAACAGGAACTCTCATCCATTGCTGGTAAGAATGCAGAATGGTACAGCCACTTCGGAGGACAGTTTGGCAATTTCTTATAAAACTAGACATATTCTTATTGTACAATTCAGCAGTCGTGCTCCTTGGTATTTACCCAAAGGTGTTGAAACCTTATGTCCACACAAAAACCTGCACATGGATGTTTACAGCAGCTTTATTCATAATTGCCCAAACTTGGAAGCAACCAAGATGTCCCTCGGAAGGAGAATGATAAATAACTGTGTACTGTGGTACATCCAGAAAATGAAATATTATTCACTGTTAAAAAGAAATAAGCTATTAAGCCATAAAAAGACATGGAAGAACTTCAAATACATATTTAGTTTTCTTAAAAGTGAAAGAAGCCAATCTGAAAAGGCTACCTATTACATGATTCCAACCACATGACATTCTGGAAAAGAGCAAAACTATGGAGACAGTAAAAAATATCCGTGGTTGCCAGGGGTTGGCAGGGAGGGTGGGGGGGATGAATAGGTGGAGCAGAAAGGAACTTTAAGGCAGTGTAACTATTCTGTATGATAATATAATGAAGGATACATGACGTTACATAGTTGTCCATACCCATAGAATATACAACAAGAGTGAACCCTAATGTAAACTAGGGACTTTGGGTGATGATGACATGTCAAAGTAGGTTCATCAATTGTAGTAAATGTACCATTGTGGTAAGGAATATTGATAATAGGGAAGGCTATTCATGTGTGGCAACAGAGGGTATATGGGAAATCTCTGTACCTTCCTCTCAATTCTTCTGTGAACCTAAAACTGCTCTAAAAACACAATCTTAATAAATTTTAAAAAATTAAGTTTACTAAAAGAAAAAAAAATAGATCCTAAAAAGGGGGATCAAATCAAAAGTTACAAGAAAAACTTGCAAATAAAAATTGTACCACAATCTGAACAATGTCTGTGGTTTAGTTATTAGTATTGTACCAAAGATAATTTCTTAGTTCTGACAAATGTAGCATGGTTATGTAAGATGTTAACATTAGAAGAAGCTGAATAAAGGTAGACAGGAGCACTCTTATGCTATCTTTGCAACTTCTCTGTAAAATCTAAAATAATTCCAAAGTAAAATAGGGAAAAAAAAATCTCCACATAGCTTTCTGGTACTAAAATGTACGTGCTTGAAAGATTAGTCATTGCTTAGGATGGCTTTTCTTCCAAAAGCCCTTACTGCAACGAGTCAAGTAAGTCAGTTGCTCAGGGCACATTTGTAGAAACTGACGGACCTTTTTTCCAAGCCTCGCTCTATTACTTACTAGCTGTGTGACTTGGAGCAGGTTTACTTAACTTCCGTAAGTCTCTATTTATTTCACCTATAAAGTGAATACACTAATACAAAATATTACAAAATAATCCAGAGTGTGTTGCACATTGCCTGACACATGGATAGTGCTCAATAAATGTGACAGTTAATAGTACTGATTGATATCTGTATATCATCTGTGTGTGTGTGTCAAAACTTAACCTCTCCACAGGCAGAGCTGCCTATGCAGCACTCAGTGTGTCTCATCACTGCCCCAAATGAAACGCTAGACTTGTTTTGCTGTGCTTTGGGTTCACAAACAGAAGTTTCGTTCCAGCCTTCTCTCAGAAATATGATTTTCAACTCAACCCCTCTTTTATATTAAAGTAAGCACCATGACCAGATGGTCCCTGTTCTGGAGTTCCAGAATGACATTAAAAATGAGTGGGCAGTGGGATTTTATTAGTCATTTGTTGGCTTCAGAGCAGCCATTTCCATGAAATTATAGGACAACGACAAAATTAAAGCAGCTGATGCTGGGCTTTGGAAAGCTGGTCTCTGTGTCTGCAAATACTCACAGGTCAGGAATGTAGAACAGGGGCAATAAATTAAAGAGTTACTGCTTGGCAACCCCAGGTCCTTTTGGCTGAGAAGCCAAGACCTCTCTGGAGCTAGGCCCTGAGGAAAATAGTCTAATGACTGGCTGGAAACACTGCCATGCTGAAGAAAGCCTGCAACACCTCAGCTTTCTGGTTAGCATTACCCCACCAGTGGAAGGGAGGTAGCTCTTAAAGGGCTATGGGAAACTGCCCATGAACTGGATCTAATGGGTGAAAGAGAAAACGGCATCAAACCTGGGACTTTAAGCCAACCCATGGAGGCAGAGGCTCCTGTTCAAGTATTCCCTGGCCAGCCAGTCCCCTGATTACATTTCCCTACCTTGGCCGCCCTCGTCTCTGCCCTACCATTCCTCTGTGAAGCTGCCTTCCCACTACCTGCCCCCACCTCCTTCAGCCTACCCTGCAGCTCCATCTCAGAAGCTAATGACAGATACTGTGGAACAAATAAATATGGAGCTCAGAGACTCAAGGCCTGAATTCTGGTCCTAAGTCCACCACTCGCTATGTGAAAAAGAGAATGAACATCTCTCACAGTTCCAGCTTTCTCACATTGAATAACTTCCTTTGCATTAAAAACAACAAATTCCTCATTTGGTCTATAATTTCCATATGGGATTGTTGGGAGGTTTAAATGAAACATTTTAAAAGTGTCTAGTACTTTGCAGGCACTCAATTGACATTAATTACCTCCCCCTTATTATCCATCAGAGAACTTTAGGAAAATACCCAGGGATTAGTAGTATAATTTCCACTGTCATTGGCCTCAATTTTGGCCTTGCTCATAGCACAGTGAAAAGTAGAATGTCTTAGCATTCCAAGAAATATTGCCTTTTGAGTTTTTAAAAGCCAAGTGAATATCAAACTTGAATTGTCTGCTCTCTGAGCTCAGATTCCTCTGACAAAAATGGATTTTGATTGTTAAACCAATATGTAGGAAGTAACTAGTGAATTGAATGGCCTTCTTTCTTAACACCCATATGATATTTGCTTGAATAATTTTGCTGACTCTTTCCACGTATATTTTTACTCTAAATCCATTGAGAAGAGAATAGTTAATGTGTCCTGGTCTAGATATTATGTCTCCTTAGAAGCTTTTTATAAATATCTTCAAGATATGCACCCTCTTTTCCCAAAGAAAAGACACAGAAGTGATTGGAATCCACTTCTCCTAAATATTATCCATTTCTTTAGCAGCTCCTAGAATTTCTAAAGGTGACAGAAAGTCTGCTTTTGTGTGTTTTTTTTAGAATGATAGGGAAATAGAAGCCATTTACAAGTGCCTAAAAGGTTGTATTAACTTTTCAGATTGCCTTTCCTTTAAAATCTCAGGTTGGATTCTAAGTGCCTTTGTTTCCAAAGCAGACAAGGGTCAGTCAGCTGCTGTGCTTCATCTGGACAGCATGTTAGTGTCAGAGTAACTGTCATTTTTTTGTACAATGATTTCAGCAGGGAGCTCTTATCTGTCTGCACACCTCAAATTTCTGAACTCAGTAACAATTGATCAAGTGTTAACTAGACTTATTGTGGTGACCATTTTGCAGCTTTTACACATATTGAATCATTGTGTTTTACACCTGAAAGTAACATAATGGTATATGTCAATTATACTTCAATAAAAAATTATAATGTATTTTTTCCCTTACCCTATATTGTACCTGGTCTCCAACTTATAGAATAAATTATATATTAATGTGATTACTTGAAAAACTTTAGTTAGAATGATGATCAGATTTTGAATGAAGAATAAACATGAAATTTTTTTTAAAAAATTGAGAGGGCTGGTAATGAAATGTAGTAGGTAAGAGTTAAATTCAGTGTATGGTAAAAGGAAAATTGTTTTAAGATGAAGAAGAGAAAGAGAAGAAAGCCATAAAAGCAAAGTAGAATAAATAATTATACCAGGGAAGCAGGATGTATAGTGATTAGGAGCACACATGCCCTATGTTCTCAATGCAGATCTACCCATGTTAGTTGTGTGATTTCAAGGAAATTACTTAACCTCTCTATGTCTTAATTTTGTCACCTATACCAGAGATGACGTGCTAATGGTATCTGTCTAATAAGGTTGCTAAAAGGAGTAAATGAGTTAGCATCTATCACACAGTAAGCACCATATAAACTTTGTTAAACAAATAAAAATCATAATGGCATAGTAGATACATGACACAATGCATTTGTCAAAACCCATGGAACTTTACAGCACAAAGAGTAAAATTTATGAAGCCCTCATCATGTGATAGGTACTTTCTATGCATTAACTTTATAACCCCAAAATAACTGGTGCCAGAAAAAATGCCACTTATAATGAATCAACCAAAACTAGGATCTTAACTTTCATAGTGAGTAGTAAAAAAATAGGTTTGATTGGACATCCATTTTGAAAAGAAAACTAAAAGTATGAAACTAACTTTATTAAAATACACAATTTTTAAAGTTTATATTATGCATGTTTATTTATTTATTTATTTTTTAATATTTATATAATTGGTTGCACTGGGTCTTAGTTGCAGCACATGGGCTCCTTAGTTGCGGCAGGCAGGCTCCTTAGTTGTGGCTCAAGGGATCTTTAGTTATGCATGTATACTTATATGGGAATTCTTAGAATTAACAAGTAACAAATCAACTTGGGTTTGTTTTAGTATAATTTTTGAAACCAAAATGTATGATATCATGAAATGGCATCTTTTTCTTTGAAGCATGATCTTAAAGAGGATATTTTTATGAAAGATATTTTATGACTTGCTTAATTTTCCCAATATTTCTTTTAATCCCCTGATGTTCAAATCATTCTCCTCTGAAGAAACTATCCTATTACCATCTTTGTCCCCCATGAAGTCCAGCCAGATCACACCACTTAGAGTTATTCTTTCCTGCCTTTGACTTCCAGAATCTGTTTTTCCCCTACTTCTCTGGTAACCTCATTTCATTCTGTTGGGTATTATAATTAGTCGTTTAAATGCCTTTCCTTTGCCAGAAAATGATACTGAGAACTGCAACAATGTCTAAGTAAATTTTATGTCCTCTGTAGCACCTAAAATGGTGCCTTGTGTTCAGTCAGCTGCAGTTTCCCCATTTATAAACTAGAGGAGAGTAACAAAACCTGAAATTCCTAATTCACAGGATTACTGTGAGAACTCATGAGACTGACCTTCCGCCCCCAGACAGGGCCATGAGGCCACTGGCGCTTTCTTAATCTTCCCTGAAAATGCCAATCCCTCTGCTTCATAAGCCACAGCAGGGAGAGTTTAGAACTTTATATCTTCCCAATAGCCCAGGTTTGTCAATACACTTCGACCTGCATGGTAACTCCAGTCTATTAACCTCTGACCTCTGAGGTACAGCCTTGAGAACAATTCTGAGACCATGTACAGGACCAGTGGGAGAGACTGCCATGATGGGATAGAAATGTCTGCCATGACTTTAGGATTGGGAACTGGTGATGTGTGATCTATAATCTCAAAGTATGGCCACCAGCAGTTACTCAGCCCCTGATTGTGCATGCTGCTTTTCACATCAAGGAGTAGAACTGATTTCCCCCCACTGAATCTGGACTGGCCTTGTAACTTGCTTTGACAAATAGAATTTGGAAGTAGTGATATGAGACTTCTAAAGCTAAGACTTGAAAGAGACTAACAGTTTTTGCTTCTTCTCTTTTAGAATCCAGATGCCATCTAAGAAGTCTGACTTACCTGAGGCCACCATGCTATAAGGAAGCCCAAGATAGCCATGTGGAGAGAGAGGGGCCATGCAGAAGATCACTGAGGTGTCTATCATGTGAGTGAAGCCTTATTGGACCTTCAGGTCCACTGAATGCAGTTGAATGACTCTAGGTGACATTATGTGGAACTGAAGAGCCAGCCAGATGTGCCTTGCCCAGATTTCTGCCCCATAGAATCATCAAAAATAGCAACTTGTTTTAAGCCATTAGGTATTGGGATGGTTTGTTACACAGCAATAGATAACTGAAACATGGTAGTTTGGACCAGAGTTTTGCCATTTCTAAATTAAAGGGCACTGGTTAGCTCCCAGGCCCCTATTCCAAGTAATCTAATTCAATTGCTTAGAGATTAGTATATTTTAAAACTGTCCATCAGACTCTCCTGTAGAATTAGGGTTCAGAATCACAGGTCCAGGTAGAATCATAAGTGGATGTACCGATTTAGAAAGTCAAACTGAGCTGAAACAGAGGAATAAGACTTTATCTGGCTAATCCCAGATAAACAAAATAAAACAAAAACTCCTTAGTCATTGACAACAAGCCTCATTACGTCAGGCAAGATGCAGAGGAACAAATAGAGAAGAACACAGCAATTAGAGATAAATGAGTATACTGGAAGATAAAAGAACATTCCTCTCCATTTTTTTCCCCCGAGCAAATATAATTTTTCT
The DNA here is from genome assembly GCF_964165515.1 of Mesoplodon bidens. Lineage (NCBI taxonomy): Eukaryota > Metazoa > Chordata > Mammalia > Artiodactyla > Ziphiidae > Mesoplodon > Mesoplodon bidens. The sequence goes on from NC_138167.1 coordinate 85,787,272, forward strand.
ATGTTTTTTCTGTCTCAGTCTTTTCCGTGTGTCTGTACTAAATGAAACTTGCCTGGAGTTGGGTGATAAAAGTCTACATTTCATTCCTATTAATGTCACCTTGAGCTAAGTTTGCAGTGTGTTTATGGGTCCATTAGGTCCTTATCCCCAAATTCAGGCCCAGTATTACCTGAGTTGCAGCATAGTTAACCATACAAACAAGATAGATAGATAGATAGATAGATAGATATACATATTTTTTTGCCAAGATTTTCAGGATGTTACATCGTGCCTCATATTCCATTTTCAACTGAAATTTGGATTAAAAATGTTTGACAGTTTTTGGTGAAAACACAAGAGGAAGGAGTTTAAGCCCCTCAGATGTGTGGAGTGCTATTATGTATGTTCACATTACACTGGAAAGTCATTAAGGAAATACATATGCCAAACCACATCATCAGTTTTGAGATATTGACTCTAACAGAGATGTCAATATTCTAGTCACATCAGCAGAGTTTAATTTCAACTAATGTCTACTGACATGTGACACTTGGCCTGCCCTTTAAACCACTTATATCTTTGCTTTAGGCAAAATGCATTCTGTCTCTATTGATATATAATTAGCAAGGACTTGAATCTAAAAAAACTGTAGACATGAAAGAAAGAAAGAAAGAAAGAAAGGAAGGAAGGAAGGAAGAAAGGGAGGGAGGGAGGGAGGGAAGGAGGGAGGGAGGGAAGGAAGGAACGAAGAAAGGAAAGAAAGAGAAAGAAAGTGCTGGTTTTCACTGGAGGTATGTCTGCCTTTGAAGCCTCCTATTTCAGAAGCTGAAATAAGAGTCTCCAGTGGTTTTGATTATAATCGTTGCTATGTGGTCCTTGCGCTTTCCAGGGCACCTCACATAAGACCACATGTGAGATTGGCTGAATAGCGCTGATTAGTGAATGAATATTACAGAGAAAAGCCTAGAGGTCTTTCAGCCCCCAGCCACTTTCCAGGAGGGGGAAGAACATCCTCTGGGCCAGGCACATTCCGTCTTTGGATGTGTTACTATGAAATACTTTCATCGCTCCAGTTTCTACTCATGTGGATTTTTCCTGGCTCCAGCTCAGCGACCTGATTCTCTAATTTTCCCCCCTCTGAGAACATACTTTTTCTTAAGTTATTTTTTCTCTGAAATCCACACTGCCTCCCCTCCCTTTCCTTTTGATTTCTTATTCAGCCTGGAGACTACCTCACCAGTTGTGATTAGCCTGAATACTTGAGGGAGGGAGGAGGGCTCTCCTTAGGGAGCAGCGGAATAAAGCGAGATCCCTTCTTCTAAGAGTAAGGAAGAGAAACCCAGGCCCACGTAAGCTGATTAGGGCTCTCTTTGCTTTTTCATCTATTGTAAAGCACCAAGCTCTGATGAGGGCCTCTTCTCTCTGTTATTTTATAAACTTAATTGACCCATACCACACACTCTCAGCTTGTTAGGCTAGATATACTTTCTAATATACTTTCCTGGACCAAGTAAAGAGCAGAAATATACAACGTTTAAGTGCAAGTTAGCAGCTTTCTCAGTTTTTCTATCTCAGTCTTTTCCGTGTGTCTGTTCTAAATGAAACTTGCCTGGAGTTGGGTGACAGAGGTCTGCATTTCATTCCCATTAATGTCATCTGGAGCTAATTTTGCAGTGTGTTAGTGGGTCCATTAGAACCTTACAAATACTATTTCTGTGAAAAAATTATGTTTCCTATGTTTTTCACAAGTCAATTTGTCATTTTTTTCAATCATAATAGCTATGATTCATGCATGCTGTGCTCTGTTCAGCTTTTTAACTACATTATCTCTAATAGTCCCCAAAATAACCCTGAAAGTAGTTATCAATATCCCCATTTTATAGATGAAGAGTCTGAAGCTTAGAGTTAAGTGTATAATAATTTGCCCAAAGGGGCACAGTCAGTAAGTGTCAGACCTGAGATTCAAAGCCAGGACTCTTTAGCTCCAAACCTTTATATTAACCATTACGTTCAACTGCCTTTCAAAAACATGCATGGCCAGCTTGAAAATTATTGAAGAGGGAGAGAATGAGGAATTTTTTTTAAGAACAGGAAAGAAAGGAAAAGAAATGAAAAAATTCCCTATTTGAGCATAGCATGGGGTGGGGATGAGAGTGGGGAGAACGAAGGAGTGGCTGTTCAGAGCTGTTTAAACTGAGGGCACGGCAGTGCAGAAACACCCTGTTTTATGGAAAGCTAATTTAATACAAGGAAGCATGTTATCTAGGTGCCCAGTTTCCAAGAATGGCTACAGGCAATGCCATGTTTAAAAACCAGTTGTTGAATTTGTTGCAAACTCTACCTAATAAACAAGAAGTCGCTGAGCTGCTGGGCAATCCCCTTTATCAATTGATGGCCATTATCAATTTGGAGAAGAGATTGACTTCTCCCTTTTAATACAGAAAGCATAAAATTCTAGTCTGCTACCATAAAATTTCATAAACTTTCTCTTGACCCTTTAATAAGTATAAAAACAAGAAGAAATATGAAGACAGAAACCTACTTCATCATGTATGCACATCCCCCTTTGCATGCTAAGACCATAATATTTTATTCCCTTTTATGTATTTTTCAAATTTCAAAACAAATGTCCAAATAATTAGAATTATTAGATACTGATTTAAAAATCTCTGTTGATTTGTTTTAGTTTATCAAAATTGATGTTGATAATGGGCACTTGCCATATGATTGCTTTATTGATAGACACTCTCTTTAGATCAAAGACTCCTGACTGAACAGCCTGTTATACTGACACCAAGCATACCAGAAACCTGCTCCCTGACCTATATAACTATTTTGTGTTTGGCTTTATCGTGGATGAAGCTCCTGATATTTTCCAGAGCTGAATTTCCAGAGCAACTATAGCTGAGAGTTGGCTGTCTGGCTGGAACTGAATCCCTAAGAGGTACATGGATGAAATCATGGGAGACCATGGTCGCTGGTCAACAGATACTCAGAAACCTATGGGGAAATGTAATTTCATTTTACCTTTGAGGTTTGTGTCAAGAAGATCGTTCACTTTTGCAACCATGGCACTGAGACATTTTTGTAATTTCCCATAGCTTAAGGGCTTTTCATGCTGCATTAAGTATCTATGGTGTTTAAACAGCATTAAAGCCTATTAAATCCACGACCCACAAAATAAGGAGCTCTATAGACACAAAAGAGTAATGCACAAGAACAGTTTTCTATAAGGTCATTTCTCTATAAAATAGAAAAAAGAAAGCCTTTATGTAAAATAGGAATTTGGGTCCTTGATAAATGGAATATAAAGGGGAAATATTTTCAACTGCTTCTACCTAATTTCCTCTGTCACATGATTTGGCTTTTTACAGCAAATGTGCCTGTGGCATTACATATTCAAGGCATTAGTAGTCATTGCCTTAGAATTCATGACTTCTTACTTTCCATGCCGAAATTTGACCACACCTGTGTACCCAAGACGCAGCAAGGAGCCTTCTCATTGCAATAAAAATAGCTTCAACCAGGGACTGCTCTAATTTTGCTTGGCTTTGGTCTTATGAAATGACTCACCTAACACTTTTTTAAACTTCTCTGCATATTGAATAAATAAAATGTGACTGCATCACTAATTTGCAGTAACTAACTGCACTAACTAACCCTCACTTGAAGATAGAAGGATTGCAAAATTTTATGCCCTGAAATGAAGCTACTGTTTTTTTTTTTTTAATGGATGCTTGGAAAATCACCATTTGAGTTCTGGACACAGTGTTTCAGACTCCAGTGTTAATTTTATTAAGCAGTATAATCAGAAAGTCACTTGAATCATCATGTAATAATTTGTGCTTCTGGACCTTAATAGATATGGCTGTAAGAACTCAATGCTCAAATAATTATTACAATAAAGAGAGACATAATCAACCCAATGTTATTCAGACCCCAAAGTAACTCACTGTAGTGATTCTTATTTTTCTTAAGTGTAATCTTAAAAAAAAAAAAAAGGGAACTAGGAATTTTTGGAGGCTTCTTACAACAATGGTGAGTTGGTAACTTTGGAAACTAGAAAGGAGGTAGAGAGACACATTTTATTGAATCTTACACCAAGTACACACAGTCTAAGGGATGAGGGTAAATTTCCTAATTTCGATAGAATTTCACTCTACTCTAGCAAAATTGAACTAGTTGTACTGAGGGATCTCACCATACGCTATGGAGAATAATTTATGTATAATTTAAATACAAAAACAGTAAAATATTCAGGGAATAAACCCAAATATCTACAGTGTCACAACACTGTACAATAATATACAGTACCCATCACCCTCCCTTTTATTTTTATTTATTTATTTATTTATTTTGCGGTACGCGGGCTTCTCACTGCCGTGGCCTCTCCCATTGCAGAGCACAGGCTCCGGACGCGCAGGCCCAGCGGCCATGGCTCACGGGCCCAGCCGCTCCGCGGCACGCGGGATCCTCCCGGCCCGTGTCCCCTGCATCGGCAGGTGGACTCCCAACCACTGCGCCACCAGGGAAGCCCACCCTCCTTTTTAAAATCCTGCTTATTCGTGTTACTTTTTCTAGTCTAAATGGTACTCATATTCATTTATATGAAGGCTTTCTTAGATCACAATTTCACATTCATTTGACATTTAATGAGTACTTAGTGCTGTGTTGTATAGAGGATGATGAATATGGTTCAGCATTCAGATTGCTCACAGAGTAGTTGCAGAGATAGAAATACGGGCCAATAATTGTCATTGTGAAAAATGTTATGAGAGTATCCAGTATTATGGGGTCCCGGGGGAAGGAAGGTACTATTTGGGTCTCTTCCATTCTCTGTTATCCATACTCCTTACAAGCTTTCATCCTCACCACTCTACACTGTTCTTATCCAGGTCAACAATGGCTCCCATGTTGCTAAATCTGGGTCATGTCTCAGTCCTCATCTCACTCAATATGTCAACAGTATTTCACACAGTTGTTCATTTCCTCCTTCTTGAAAGACTTCCTTCACTTGGCTCCTGGGAGGTCACTCTTGCTTCACTTCCTGTCTCACGGTCACTCCTTTTAAGTCTTCTGTGTTGGCTCTTCTACAGCTTTCCAAGCTCTGAACATCAAGTACTTCAGAACTCAGTCCCTGAACTCTATTCTCTTCTCCCTTCTCTCTAAGTGATCCTACCTCATTTCAGGGCTTTAAATATCATCTATTTCAGATAACTCCCCAATACCTACCCCCACCCATGATATTCCCACTGAACTCCAAAGCATTTATGCAACGGCCTACCTGACAGTTCCACTTACAGGTCCAACAGGCATCTCACACATAACATGATTTTTAAAAAATCTTGATTTTTCCCACCCAATCTGTTCCTCCTACAGTCTTCGCCATCTTAATAGAGGGAAACTTCATCCTTCCAGTTCCTCAGGTCAGAATTCTTGGCATCGTCCATGACTATTTCCTTCACATTCTACCTTTCAGCTTTGCCTTCAAAACATATTCAGACTCTGACAACTCTTAATACCTCCCCTCTTGTCACCCTGGACAACAGTTGTCACCTGGATTATTACAACAGCCTCTTAGCAGGTCTTTCTGCTTTTCTTCTTGCCTCCCTATCGTCTGTCCTACCCATGGCTATCGTCGTGATCCTATGAAAATCTAAGGCAGATTATTTCACTCTTCTGCTTCCTACCCTTCAATGGCTTCCAGTCTTACTCCAAAAAAAATTAAAGTCCTTTCCATGGCCCACAAGGCCCTACAAAGTCTTGCCCATAGCTACCTCTCTGATCTCATCCCTCACTCATTCGCCTCACTCCAATCACACTGGCCTCCTATCATTTCCTCCAGTATACCAAGAATGCTCTGCTTTGGGCACTTTGCACTTGCTATTTATTCCCTCTGCCTGAAATGCTTTTCCTATTACCACTCCCCACTTTCTACAGCCACATAGACTGAACTCATGCTTTGTTTTCATCTGTGCTCTCATATGACTTCATCCTAGTGGCCTTCCAACCACTAGTTAAAATAACATCCTCACCCACCTACCCTGCCTTATTTTTCTTCATCCTAGTTCCACCTGGCATGCACGCTGTTGCTTGCTACTTGTTTATTGTCCACTTGCTTCCACTAGAATCTAAATTCTATCACAGTTGAAAATGTCTGTTTTTTCACCGTTGCCTCTCTAGATCTTAGGACAGTATCTGGCATATAATAATCTTCCAATAAATAATGAATTTTAATGAATTAATATATTTGAGTGGAGAAAAAAGGACAAAGGATCCCAGGCAGAAGAAACAAGCACCTGCAAAGGAATAAATTTGGTCTGTTTAAAACAGAAGTGAGCAAACTTACAACCTGGGGACCAAATCTAGCCTGCTACTTGTTTTGGTTAAAGTTTTATTGAAATATAGCCAGGCTCATTCAGTTACATTACTATTTATGAATGCTTTTGTTCTACAACAGCAGAGTTGAATAGTTATGAAAGAGACCATATGGGCTGCAAACCTGAAATATTTACTATATGGCTCTTTACAGAAAAAGTTTGCCAACCCTTGGTCTGAAGGGTAGAATGCATTTTGGACATGGTGGGAAGATGGAAGAGTCAGTATGGACAAGCTGGAAAGGGTTTAGATGAGTTTGGACGTCACATGTAAGTCAAGAGAGAGTGAGACAATGGGTGCTTTTAGGCAAGGGAGTCCCTGACAGGCAGGAACTATGTCTAATGTAATTTGTGCATTAAAGAGTACTTGCTATTTAAACCAGTTATCCCAGTGGCAGCTGCTGCCAGGACTCCTGCCTTTATGTCATCGCCACGTCTGGGATTAGCTCTTGATGTAGGAACCAGAAAGTGGTGAGAATCCCTTTGCTTCCTCCACCCTCCTATATGAGGTGTTGGTTTGGAAATGATCTGTCTCTTGTGGTGAGTCTGGCACAGATGGCCCCAACAAAATCCATTATCGCCTCTAGATAACTGGCCTGGGCTGATCTCAAGAGTCCCAGAAACATGAGGGTGGTTCTAGGGTAACCAAGAGACTTGTGTCTCCTCAGACTTGTTGGTCCTGCTTTAGGAAGCTTCTGGAATTTGAGAAACTTTGGAATCATTTCTATAGAGGGTGACAAGAAAAACTCTAACTTTTCAGTGGTTTGACAGCTCATCAGACCTTTTCCAAGTTCTCTAAACCACGTGAATCAGTGAGACTTTGCCACTGGGTAAGGTCAAAAGATTGCTGATCCATTTTGCTTTTACTCAGTTTGGATTTCACAGTAAAGCAGCCTTTCCCCTGCTGCCTTTGGCTGTTATGATTTTAGCTTCAGCCAGACCCTAAGTTAGGGCAGGAGTAAATTTTGAAGAAAAAAAAAAAGGAGAATAAATGTGTTCTGAATTTCACAGAACAAAGTGGAGCTCTGGCTTGTGGTGGAGCTTGGGAGCAGACGCCCCCCGCCCCTCTTGCCTTTGAGAACGCAGTGGTGAAATCAGGTCTGCTCCAGTGAAGCTGCGGCATTCGGGTTTAATCTGATAGATCCCAATGTGCCTACTTTGGTTTGAGACTCGGTTCTGGCCTGACATTTTTTGCCCATCCCTCAAAGTGTGTGTAAGCAGGGGAAGCCAAGTTTCTGCTTGTATATACTGAATCATTCAACTAGAAGTCCATAGCCCTTATAACAGCTCATGTTGTCTCTTGGCTTGCCTTTAAAAATTCAAAGTATGGGTTATCTGAAAACTGATAGGTTATCATTTGAAGGAGGAAGTAGAAAGTGCCAAATAGTCAACAGTCTAGGCCTAAGAAAAAGAAACAGAACTTTGATTTCTACTGTAGCCTTGGGGACCCCCCTTTCTTTAAGCTTTACAGTACACCAGAACATTTTTTTTTTTGGTTTAATTTAATACTTCAATTTTCAGGAAGAAGCCAGATCAAGCTTTTTAGGTTTTATCCGCCTGGGACGTGCTGAATTAACTGCAGGCTTCATTTTGTAGGGGTTGGTATCAGTGGATGGGGTGCTACCTCAGCCCTTTTGAAAGTAGCAGACGGAGGTGGCTCTAATAATTCCATTAAGACCGTGGATACACACTTGCCTTGGGGATTTGAAGTTGGGCTTAATCAAATCTGCATTTGACATTTCACAGCCCACATCAAGGGTTTCTACAAAGGAACATCAGAGCAGTGCCAGCTATGCTCTTGCTCTGACTTAGTGCCTTCTCCTGGGGAACTGAACAGGCCTTGTGCTAATCTTGTTGATGCTTTCGCCGCACCTCTGCCCTGCTGTACAGCACTCAGAGCTTCTGCAGGCCACAGTTTCTTGCCATCCGTGAAAAAGTATTTATTTAGTGCCTATCATGCCCCACGGCGCTGGGCTAGGGTCTGGGATGGGTGCAATGGTAAACAAGACTAACTGTACTCTGAGCTGCATGTGTAAACATTACACATAGTAGGAGCTACAGATGCTCAACCCATGGCTGAAAAGCAATTAACTATTTTTATTCATTCATTACCAACCATGTCCTAATAGGTTATGCCCACCCTTGAGGAGTTTAAAGCCCAGTCCAGTGGTTCTCAGCTTTAGTCACCTAAGAAGCCCCAGGAAGGCCTATTTCACATGGGAATATGAGGCATCTGCACTTCTCAGAGGCAGATGTTTTTGAGGCACTTGTTCTTTGGACCACACTTTGAGAAATACTGATACATGTAGAAGTAATGTAAACAAACCACTGTGAAAATAGCATAATAAATTCTGCACCTGTCACAGTGGAGGCTCAAAGGTGAGAGAGCACAGTCCTATTCCGGAGGCTAGAGAAGGCTTCCAAGATGAAGCTCTAGATCTTGCGGGATGATGGAGGGTCATTTTTTTTTTTTTTTAAACAGGCTTTAAGATTTCACTAGCTCTTTTTTTTAAAATTTATTTATTTTTGGCTGTGTTGGGTCTTTGTTGCTGTGTGTGGGCTTTCTCTAGTTGCGGCAAGCGGGGGCTACTCTTCGTTGCAGTGCGTGGGCGTCTCATTGCGGTGGCTTCTCTTGTTGCGCAGCACAGACTCTAGGCACGTGGGCCTCAGTATCTGTGGCATGTGGGCTCAGTAGTTGTGACTCGCGGGCTCTAGAGCCCAGGCTCAGTAGCTGTGGCGCACGGGCTTAGTTGCTCCGTGGCATGTGGGATCTTCCCGGACCAGGGCTCGAACCCGTGTCCCCTGCATTGGCAGGTGGATTCTCAACCACTGCGCCACCAGGGAAGCCAGTCAGACAGTGCCACGGGTGGAAACAGCTTGGAGTGGGAGAGTATTCCAGGCAATGAGGAGAGCAGGAAAAGGACACCAGAGTGGAGAGGGTAGACCTGTTTAGGTGCCCTGGGAGCATGGAGCTGGGAGGGACAGTGAGGGAATACGGTGCTGGAAAGTACTCTGGAGGCAGGTCACGGAAGATCTTGAAAGCCAATGTTGGACTGAGAAACCGTTAGCGAGAAACCATTTTGTAGCAGAGAAATAACGTGATCAAATTTGCATATCAGACGGAGTAGTCGGGGGCAGTGTGGTGTTGGATGGGAAACAATGTAGGAGACAAGGAGCACTTAGGAGGTTCTCCATGAGTGTCATTAAATGTAAAAACAATAGGGTTGTTGTCAGGATATACATGCAAAGCATTCTTTGGCTGTAAAGATATATATGTAAAAAAGCTGACCCACCAGCCACAGGAAGAGCGGGAATCACAGAGGAGCAGGCTGCCAGAACCTTCCCTTGGGAGCTCCGCTGTTAGCATTAGGCAGGTACTATCCCTGCACCTGCTCTCACCTTTCTTTCCACTCACTGGCTTCCTCTATGTGTTGTATCTTCTTCACACCTTCTTCCAACTCCAAATTTCTACTTGCTTAGGAATAAAGGGAAAAGATGCAGATGGAACACCTGTGACATATGGGGTGAGGGTAGGAGGACCCCCAGAATCCCCTCAATGCTGCCCCTTCTCTTTGCAGGTGGCCTTGAACAAAGCCTTTTGCACATTAGTGATCCATTTGTTAGTGGACCCTGAATTTATTTATACAATGACAGTCATTGGCTGTTGTTTTTTTTTAATTATCTTTTTTCCTAATGGAAAAACCTACAAGTTTGAATTCATGCCAAATAATTGATTTTGTGAGCCACAACTGCAAAGGAGTATGAGATGCATAAATGTAGGTATTTTATTTCTCTAGCAAGACTTTGTTAATTCAGAATAGGAGAAAACAATTACTAGCATAAATGTATGAATATTCTGAACTATGGACCATTATAAAGCATTCAGTCTTATTTTCAAGTGTAAGAATTTAAACTTAGTTCCTGTTACAATTATGTCTTTGAGGGCCTCCTTAAATAAATTACTTACAGTGATTCGTAATGGACATGTCAATTCCTTTTTATGTAAACAGTCCTCCCACATTTTTTTAAATGGTATATTATTTTGCACAACTTTAATATTCTCCTTGCTAAAGGTGAATGCATCATTCATTTCTTTAGAAAACCCATTGCCCCATGAAATGAAAGATAAATTTCAAACTCGGCCCTAGCACCAACTGTTACAGACTAAAAATATGTCTCACTATCTAAGATTGAGAGGAGCGTATTTTGGCAACCAAACTTCGTAAACGCCAGAATAAGTAAGGTTTTTCTGTGTCAGCCACAGCTTCTTCCCAGAGGTCATTATCCAGGTCTTCAAGACTCTAGGTCAGCCTTGGATTCAGGTTTCAAAAGCCTTTATTAGTTCTACAAACATCCAAAAGTCATGAAAAATTCTCATTAGCCCATTGGCAGTGTTCCCCGTAAATAGAGACTTCCACTTCTTCCCACAAGGCTGGGCTAAGAGAACTTGCTGTCTGAAGCAAATACATACCCAACGTCCTCACCACACGCAAGTTCCCACGAAAAACAAGCAAACACGGGACCGGAGAGGCAGACACAGAGATGTCTATCCATTCCCTGTGCTTCTTTGGCCCATACCTGCTCTCTTTGAGGCTAGTGCTGATTTGCAAGCCTTGGAAGGAGCTGGTTATGAAGGTTTTTGTCAATTAAAGGGAACCAAGCCTCCCCCTCTTGGCTGCTCCAATGTAGCTGATTGCCCTGTGGCTCTGGATATTCTGTCTACATGGTGCTTTCTGGGGCGGTGAGCCTAGTCTCTGTGCAGCTGACATGGAGGCAGAGGGGACGCATCTAATCATCTACAAGCGGCATGCATTTAAGTTCTCCTAAACCACCTCTGACAAGCTTCAGGTGAGGCCCCATCCCTGGGGTGTGTATCAGTTTGGGGGAATCACTCCATGTCCTTCAGGATTCTATAAACTTTGATCTTAGCCCCTCTTAATGGGAATCTCTCAAGGCCTAAGTCTTGACTCTTCTGTTCCGTCCTCGCAGGATATCTCTTAATCCACTCCATCGACTTAGCCGCCCTTTCTTAGACTTTGGAGTTCTGTCCTGTTTCTTTGAGAATTCAATTTAGGGAGCAACCTAGTATAACAGGTAACTTCATGATCCTTGGCATTTGCAAGTCCAGAGATCAAGCCCAGGCTCTGCCATGGAATTGCACTGAGATGGGGGACGAGATGCTTAACTTTCCTGAGTTTATTTCCTCCTTAGTAAACTCAGAAGAGCAACAGCACCCTCTTTATCAAGTTTTTATAAGGGTTAAATAAATGAACACATATACCTATTAGAATACCTGGTCCCTACAAAAGTAAGTGTGATCATCTGGAAACACAAACATAACTAGATGACTGAGTTCTCTTCTTTGCATGAATGTTTGACCAACTGCAGTCTACATATTTGGTAGCAATACAATCCCAGAATTTTTCTGACCCTAAATAAAGTGCAGTTGATCCGATCTAGCCTTAAAGTGGCAGCTGTTCTAAAGGTGTTGACTTTGTACATTCCATACACAGGACCACACTGTGCATCTTACTGAAAGCCACATTCATTATTTGTCACTTGTTCAATGCCTACTCTTGTCTAGGCACTGTGTTAGGCAGTGAAATCTCAAAGGAGAATAAACCAAAGCCTCTACCCTTAGAAACCTTCTAGTGCTGCTCAGTGTATGTACATAGTTACTGCACGTATTGCCCTGCTGATTAGTCAGTGTTCAAGTACCATAACAAACAGTCCCAGTGTCTCAGTGGCTCCATGAAAGCTGATTTCTTATTCACATTGTATTAGTTATCTATTGCTTTGGCAGCAAATGACTCCAAAACTTAACAGTTTAAAACAACAAACACGTCAAGTATACTTCAATTTAAAAAAAAAAAAAGGAATTTTCTCACACAGTTTCTAAGATTCGAGAATCCAGGAGCAGCTTCGCTGGGTGATTCTAGCCCAGTGTCTCTCACAACGTTGTATTCAAACTATCTGCTGGAGTTGCAGTCATTTGAAGGGCCAACTGGGATTAGAATTCTTTTCCCAACTCACTCACCTGATTATTGTCAGGCCTCAACTCCTTGCTGGCTGTTGGAAGGAGATCTCCATTCCTTGCCACGTGGGCATCTCCACAGGCATGGCAGCTGGCATCCCCAGAAAGTAATGAGAAAGAGAGGATGAGAATGAGTGAAAGACCACCAACGGCAGAGGCAGAGGTTACAGTCTTTTATAACCTCATCTCAGAAGTGGCATACCGTCACTTCAGCCATATGCTATTGGAGATGAATGCACAAGGGTATGAATACCGGGAGATGTGACCATTGGAGGCCGGCTACCACACAGTGAACATGAGTCATAGTCTATTGTGAGTCGTTGGTCAGGGGAGATGGATGGGGGCAGAGTCTGCTCCACACAGTTTCATTTTAGGACCCCCGTCTCCTTCCATCCAGAGAATCCTCCTTATGCCCTTGGCTTTTTCCACCTGATCCTCTGCATCTTGCCAGGAGGTCAAGAGTAAGGAAAAGGCACTAGGGTTGCCCAGCAGATCTTAGTGGCCAGACTTGCACATTGTGTACATTACTTTGGCCCACATTCCTCCAGCCAGAAATCACCTAATTGCAGGAGAGGCTGGGAAATGTGTTCTATCTGTGACCCTGGATTAAAAGGAAATGGGATTTGGCAAATGTATAGCAGGCAGTCCGCCACACCCTCTCTTTGAAAAGAGATTGTACATTTAAACAGCTTAATTTTTTAAAAAACCAGTCTGTTCAGTTTTAACACAACGACAAAAAAATATGATTGCCTGCCACTATGTGACAAAGCAGCTGATTGATTGCATATTTTCACCTTTTCAATGCATTGTAAATGCAGCCCCTATTTAAGGGGCCTGAAAGCAGGTGGTGGAGAGCAGTTCCTGAACCATTAAGTTTGCCGCTTTTTCAGGAATACTATTAGGATGCTGGCAGAAACAAGTCTTGCCTTGTTTCCCAAGTGGGGAAAGAAGAAAGTCTTTATTCCCAAGCAAATGAAAATACAAATCACAAGACTAAAATTATGGATGCAAAACAATATATTAAAATGTGGCTTGCGTGTAGTATTTGCATGCATTTTAATACACATCTGTCCTCCCCTTTGCTACATTCAGTAGGCACTGAAAATATTAAGCAACTGAGTACAGCTAATAATGAGAGGAGTTATTTTGAAATATATTTTAACCCGTTTCCGTTCCTATTGCCAAACCTCTTGGTCTTTAGGGGCTCTGAGATGTCACATCAGATCATTTAATTGCTCAGATCTCAGATCTCTGTGGCCTAAGAACAACGCACCAAAGTATTTTTCATCAACTGACGTGTTAACACTCAAATGATTGGAAAAACTAAAATCATTCCTGGGATAGAAAAATTTCATATCAGATGTGAAAGCTGGGAAAGTCTGAGATATCGGTATTAGATATTTCCATCTCTCCTACTTATTCTCAAGTCCGGCCATGTTTAAGATTTCAGGAGACATTTAAGACCACTTTTTGCAAAACCCAAATTTGCTGAGGCTTCTGCTCCAGTTATCTTTGCAGCTAAAGTTTTCAGAACCGGTTTTGCCCTTTTCTAGGGTTTGTTTGCCTGGCTTTCTAAGTTGAGCAAACCCCAGAAAGAGAAATTACTTTTAGGGCCGTAGCAACAATGAACCAAATTTCAACCACACGTAGAATCTTTGCTCTCTGCACATCGAGGCTTCTGGGCCAGAGAAGAAGAATATATTTCATGAGAAGGCAGCTCTAAGTCATAAACTTGAAATACATCAAGCTCTGTGTTGTTAATTGGCACTTAACCTCACCTGAAGGCTTTTGCCGAGAAGAGCAGAGAGTTTTAATGGGGAAGGAAGTAAGGAAAGAGCCTGGAGCTCTGGAAAACAGGCCCAGCCACATGCGATTTTTAGCTGAGGGCTTCCCACCCCCCAGGACGCTAGAGCAACAAAGTGGCCTATGTGCTTTCTCAAACCTCGGCTGTTTGTTTGGGGGGTAACGCTCAGGCTGGGGCATGAGTGATAACTGCTTCACGTAATTACGAAGACAGCTTGAAAACTATGCCCCTCTTTGTTCCGGCCTCCAGATGACGGCCGTCTAACTGCTGTTTGTGCCAGTTTTATTTCAAAGCGCTTTTCTTTCCATATTTCAAAGGTCAATGTGTTTACTGGTGGCCAAAAAGAGCCTGTGTGTGAGAGAAAGAAACACATGTGGTTGAGTGGCAGAGCTGGATGAGGAGTCAGAACTGAATTCCAATCCTGGATTGGCTTCTAGATCTGTGAGAGAACTGAATTTATTTCACCTCCCCTTCTTCATTACCATAGAAAGGAGAGGAAGTAAATGGTATCAGTGGTCTCTTCTAGGTGAAAAAAAAAAAAAATAAATCTAGAAGTCTAATTCAGGAAGAAGCAATGGAGGTGTTCCCAGTAAAGCAACATCATCAAATACGTAGCCAAGAAAATGTCCATTTCATCTTCTCAAAATGGAAGTGTTTCTTCCTTCAAAGAAAGCAGGCTGTATAGTCTGGTTACCCTTGGAAACCTTGAGATTGTTTTCAGTCAAGGAATATTAGCACAGGGAAATAAAACAAACACCAAACACTTTCTCAGGAGTCTCCGTTGGCTTTCTGACATCATTGCTTGAAACATCAAAGCTGATCAGACTGAGTTACCTGCCCTTTTATAAAACATTAGAGTTTCTATTATGAATATTTGAAAACAGCATCAAATTTCAATTACGTAAACTCAACACCTATTTCAAATGTCCTTCATGATTCATTTTCTTCTAACCTGTGTTTTCCACATCCATCTTCCCTCTGTTTTCTGTATATTGAGTTGCTGGGGAAAGGAGGTGAGTAAGCTGCAGAAGTGGGAAAGAGCATGTGTTCTGAGAGTAGGTTTACCTGGGTTCAGATTTTAGTCTTCCCAATTAGTAGTTGTGTGACCTTGCATAATTTACTTAATCTCTCTGTGCCTCGGTTTGCTTGTCTACTAATCCAAGTACTCACTTCCTGGTGTTGTGAGGATTGAGTGGATTGATATGTAGAGTAGTGCCTGGCTCTCAGCAAGCATTCAATTAGCTAATCATGAAAAACACTCCCCTTTTTGAAGTGCATTCTGTATTTGGAAAAAAAAAAACTTCTCTTTCGTGCCACCATTTCTCTTCTTGAATCAATCCACCTACACCTGTAGAAGTGAAAAAGTAAATTTGCAAATGCCAAGGGAGCAGTGCCTGTGTTGTAAAAGGGAGAAAAAAGTAAAATAGAAAAAGAGAACAAATGAAAT
Organism: Mesoplodon bidens; assembly: GCF_964165515.1. Taxonomy (NCBI): domain Eukaryota; kingdom Metazoa; phylum Chordata; class Mammalia; order Artiodactyla; family Ziphiidae; genus Mesoplodon; species Mesoplodon bidens. The sequence goes on from NC_138167.1 coordinate 85,802,913, forward strand.
GTCTAAAACTTAATCTTCCAGTGACTGTGAATTTCCAGCCTCCTTTGAAGTAAGGGTACTCTTTACCTTGAGTTCGTTACAAGACAAACAGAATTCTCACTACTTGACCAGGAAAAGGCATGGCAACTCTTGGCTATGATTCAAGAAGGAATGAGGGGGCAAGGGAGGGAGCACAACAAAGGGGAACTACAGTGTGTTGAAGACCTTGGCTAGGCCTTGCATTTCCATTCCATTTAATCCGTTAGTTGAATATTATTACCTCCATTTTACAATCAAAGAAAGCAGGGTTCAGGAAGATTAAGTGACTTTTCAAAGTCTATTCAGCCAGTCGTTGGTGTTGCTGGGATTTAAACCCACTTCTACTGGATGCCAAGACCCCTGCCTTTGTCTCCTTTCTATATCACCTTTCTAGGAAGGATTCGGCTAGCATGGGGTTCTGAGGGGCCATCAGCAGTATAGACTGAACCAAGACTCCAGCTTATCCATTACCATGTGCACAACGTTAGCAAGAGGCTAATATTTCTAAGCCATTTCTGCCCTACTTCAAATGAAGTAGACTCATGTGAGTCTTTGCTGTGAACCACGTAACTTGAGGCATCAAGGAGAGGGGAAACTTGGGAAATTAATTCCCTTTCACTGCTGACGTCAGAACTTCCTCCTGGGTCACAGCCTTTCCAACAGCAGTCCATGCTAGCTTTTCAACATCTTCAGCATCCCTGCAGAGTAGACAGCAGGCTGACCTCACCCAGATGCTCACGGCAGCTGGTGCCACACACGCGCAGAACGCCAACCCCATCCTCACCCCCTGGCCCACATCCACCACCGCAGACCCACTGCGGGAGCTCCCCTGTTGTTGCTGGGGATGGCGATGTCCACACAGCCCAGAGGAGAGTCACTGTGACACAGTGATGGCAGGCGGGTTAACATAAGACGGCTCTGAGATCAGACCTGGGTCAGTAACCGCCGGAAGTCGCGGCTCCAGGAAGGTGGCCTGGATGGAGTTAGGGAAGTTCCCAGAAGAGAAGCGGCCAGCAGTAGAAGTGGCGGCAGCAGCAAACTTCAGCACAGCTCACTGGCCAGTATCCCTGCAGGACATGACACTGAAGTCAGCCTGGTTTCCAATGGCAACAACAGCGCCAGCCGCCAGGGGAGGCTTCTCCCAGGTTCTCTGTAGGTGTATGAGGTGACACCATCACTTTTCCTTTCACAGATGTACCGTTCCATTTGGTAGTCAAGGTTGGTGCCACCTAAGTGGGTTCCTGCTGCAAGGAATTTGAGGACATCCTCCTTTTTCATTTGCAGGTCATCAAGGGCTCCCGACACGATGAACATTTCCCTTTAAGTCATGAAGGGAACCCAGAACAGTGCCTTATGGACCCCTGTCTAGGTAGCCCGGGAAAGCGCAGAACTTTTCCATGAAGATGAAGAGAGCTTGGGCACATGAATTCCTTCCTGGTCATGACCTTGACCCCCACCTCCTTTATTGCCTTAGAGCAAGTATGGTCCATGTTGATAAGAATCTGGCAAAGAAGCCCAGGTTATTATTTTCATACTTAATTATTTCATTTCAATTCAACCAGGTTTTCTAAACCTGTTTGTGTGTGTTTAGACATACAGCGTAAGCAATTTGTGAGTATTTACTGAGAAGCCTTATCCAAATTCCTTTTAAGAAAGATGCCAGGACCTCATTCTCAATTCTGTTACTGAAGCTGTGATTTTTCCATTTTAGAGTTGAGATGCTAAAGCTAAACACGAATATGGATTTCACTTTCAATAAAATCACCGGCTGGTAAAACCTAGATTAAAACAGAACATTGGAAATCAAGCTGCCTTTTTCTATTAGAACTAACAAAAGCTGTTTCATTTTCCAAATCCAGAGTTCTAGATGCTGAAATCCTATTTGTAGGAAATGCTAGGCATTATTAAAAATGCAGATAGTTATCACAAGCTGGCATGTTTTTTTGTGGTTGCCAGGATGTTTTAACGACAAAGCTAAGGACAGGTGCACATAATACATCAGCATTTTAATCAAAGAACAAAGAACAGGGAGAAGACATGAAATGCTCCAAAGCATTTAGGAAAAATAATGCTTTCTCTGGACACTTGGCAGTGACCTCCTTGTTAGGAAAAAGCTGTCTAAAACACATCTCTTTCCTTATTATCTCTTTTTCTCTGCTTATATTTCTCTTCGGTCTGTAGTTCTTCATCTTAAAATAACAACTATAATAGTAATAATAACAAAACCAGAAACTTTGTTTGGCTTAGTGAGCCCTTTAGTCCCTATCCAAAAAAGAGATTCTTAACCTGGGCTCCATGTATTTTTCTAATGGTATTTTTTTTTTTTCTGGGAATTAGGTTCACAGCTTTTGTAAACATGCAAAGTACTTATATCCCTCCTAAAGAAGTTAAGCCAAAAAAAAAAAAACAAAGACATACAAACGCTGAAGAAATATAAGGTACCCTTCTCTTAGTGCATCACTCTTGTACTGCCACTGTGTTTCAGCTGGACTTTTGATAATAGCTAGAGTAGTCAATTCGAAGTTAAATTTTCTTGTCAGAAAAGATACGGTACTGCTCATTACTTTGAATATTGTAGAAAGATGGAATCACTCAGATATCCTGCTATCCACTTCAGCTCAAACACATCTTCCCTCCCAAACCATTTCCACTTTACCAAGGTACCATGACCTCTTCCTTCTCTTAAGCACCCTTGTTTGAGATCTAAGTTGTCTGGGGGTCTTTCTATATGTTTATCTCTCCGTCTAATCAGTTGTCAATCATCTCAGGTCACCTTAAGAAGTCTCTTACATACAACTCTTCCTTTTGGTTCTTAAAAACCAGCATAGTCTACCCTTGGTGGTTTTTACCACTGACTGAACATGAGGATTACACGGGGAGCTTTTTACCTTATACTGAAGCTTAGACCCTAGACCCAGAAAGTTCCATATAATTACTCAGGGATAGAGCCTGGGCATCTGAATTTATTAAAAGCTCCTTAGGGTACAGCCAGTGCTGAGATTCATTTGTCTACCCTATCTTATTTGACTGTATTTTTTACTATTCTAGTTATTTTACCATTTAGCTGGTGATCCTGTCCAATCTTGCTACTCTCTGCCTTATTCTATATTACTTTCCTCTCCCCCAGATTAATCTTCTCGGCATCTTAATTTCCTTATGGTTATTATTATTATTTTTAAATCAGGAAACCTTGTTTCCTGATTAAAAACAAGGCGTTCCACTACCTGTCTGTAGAGGCATTTAAGTTGCTCTGCAGGGCTTTAGGGGTTCCCCGGAATCCCCTGGGGCCTCTGGCTGGGAAGAACGAAGGGATGGTGCTACTGAGCCTCTCTCTCCCTTGGTTTTGCAAATACGACCCTCCAAAATAAAGTGACTCAACTTGCTTAAAGACACAATCAGTTAATGGCAGAGATGGATCTAGAACTCAAATCCCCTTACCCTTGGCCCCTTTGCTGAATTCAGAATGCTGCCTATCCCAGGGCTATAATAATGGGTGATAGAAGCCAATGCTGGGCCTTTGCCATTTTCCTCCATCGGCTCGCTCTGTTCTGCAATCCCGGTTTTTCTCTGTTTGGAACATCTTCAGCAGGTGTATCTGCATCTTCAGGAAAATCAGACGTGACTGAAAATTTTGGCTGGTCCAATTTGTCGTGCCTTGTTGACAGCAGCCCTGGGAGCTGTGGGACCAGTAACACTGCGGCCTCAATGCCATGCCTGTCAACCTAATAACGCTGTGTTTAAACACAGTGTGTTCTGCTTTCGCCTAGGAGTCTGTCTGTGATGCTTTATATTAAACAGTTAACTTTAGGACAAGCTCTATGGGTTATGGAAGTAGCAGCTTATCTGTGAGTCAAAGAAAACCAATGGTCAGCCTGCCCAGAATTATTACCCTTACCTGCCTCACACATTAACTGAAGTTCTCAGTTTTGGTCACTCTTCCTGGTAATAAGGCAATCTTCATTTTGTAAAATGCAAATGTGACATCCAGAAAGAATAACATTAACTTACCAGGATTCATTACTTAAACCAGAGTTGATTTTTTACTTTTTTTTTTTTTTTTTTTTTTGCGGTACGCGGACCTCTCACTGTTGTGGCCTCTCCCCTTGCGGAGCACAGGCTCCAACGTGCAGGCTCAGCGGCCACGGCTCACGGGCCCAGCCGCTCCGCGGCATGTGGGATCCTCCCGGACCGGGGCACGAACCTGTGTCCCCTGCATCGGCAGGCGGACTCTCAACCACTGCGCCACCAGGGAAGCCCTGATTTTTTACTTTTTATATTATCACCTAGTTCAGAGCGAAGTCCTGAAGGAATAGAGCTAGTGTGGGTAAAAGTTGATTGGTGAAGGGTGGGTATGGAGGAGAGCAGAAAAAAAAAATCTAGAGGTTGGGTACAGTGTTATATAAGGAGCCTGGACATTAACAGGAGAGAGAAAAATGGAGAGAGTGCCAAAGAATAAGTTCTGCCTAATTCCCAGTTTTGCCAAATTCAGCATTTTCCCCAGAGTTCTCCTTGGTTAGCTCCTTTTCTTTGTTGATTTTGCCCAGCATTGGATGAAATGCTGAAAATTTGGGAAGAATAATAGCAATCATGATAGCTAACATTTATTGATACTGTTTGCCAGACATTGCTTGAAGCATCTACATGCATCAACTTATTTCATTCTTCCTCCAACACTTGGAGATGCCATTAACAGCCCCATTTCACAAATGATGTCACTGAGGCCCAGAGGTTTGAAGAACTTCCTTAAGATCATCCAGCAAGTAAACGGTGGAATTAAGGTTCCAACCCAAGCAGTCTGGCTCCAAAGCCTATATTCTTAACCCCTGTGATCTGCTGTCTCCAAAATCACATCATTTGTTTTATTTATTTATTTTCGTTTTATTTATTTTTTTTATTTTTGGCTGCATCATGTGGCTTGTGGGATATTAATTCCCTGACCAGGGATTGAACCCCGGGCCCAGGCAGGGAAAGTGCCAAGTCCTAACCACCGGACAGCTAGGGGATTCCTGAAGATCACAGCATTTGTAAGCAAATGGTAGGGTTAATCTTCAAACATACACAGTCTGATTCCTGATCATTCTACTATAGCCTCCTGGGCTGAAAAGGATTTTTGAAACACATCAGACCTTTACAGTCATGGAGACTCTAGTGGTCCAGAGAAAGTTTCTTGGTTTAGGATCCTCCTAAAGTTGTAGCAGTATGGTGTCTTAATAACAGTGCTCTATTGTTTTAATATAAAATGCCAATCTGACAAAGGCAGTTGAGTGTAAACCTCACAAAGTGTTGGGCAAAATCCCTGCCCGGCTGTTACTGTCCTAGACTGAAATGGAGAATTCAAGCAAAATTACTTCCTGTCTCTGTAAAAGGTCAGCTGGAATAAAAATTGGTTAATATTTCTCCTTCCTCTATATAGCCAAACGCTGCTAGTATCCAGGGAACATCAAAAGTAAACCTGAAATCTTGGGTTCAGGAAATCACTGCACCATCTTTGGTTGTATTTAGCAAGGCCCTCTGGAGGGCTTTTAGGATATTATCTAATGAATTCTCATAGACATTCAGCCAAGTTTTAACCCCTTGGAGTGCCACTTTCCCGCTAAGAAGAACTTCCTGGAAATAAAGCAGATGACAGGTGTCAGATTAATATAAAAATGTGGCTATAGTTTGGAGAAAGACTTGCTCAACTCGTCTTCTCCCCTCTAATGATGGGAAGAGTTCTGGGAAGATGGTCCATTTGGCGGCTGGAGAGAAGAATCAAATGTGTGTCAGGCTAGTGCTACTGGAACTCAGCTTCTTGGTGATTCTCTGGGAGCTGAGACAATGGAAACAGGATTGCTGAAGGGAGATGGGAAAGGCTGAGGGAAGGAGCAGCAAGCTTACATGTTGTATAAACTACAGGGGGCTCCATGTTTGAAATTATTCCCTCGTCTTCTAATAAGTAGCTAGTTTCATATTCAAATTATTTCTCCCTACTGTTCAATAAATAAATGCGAAACAAAATCAAACAAACAAAAATACTCATTTTGTCAGAAAAGGTTCTTTTCTGTTATTCCACAGTTTTCAGGAGGGAAATGCCTCGCCCGCTCTGTTAATAGATTTGACCTATCTTTGCTTGAGAACATCTTTCATTTCCATGGAAGCCTTAAAGAAACAGTAAGATATGGCAACAGGGATTCCCAATCTTTTTGTCAAGAGAAGCCGCTTGTCCTTTTCTCTAGAGCTTTAAGATCAAGGGATGGAGATGGGGAGTTTCCAGCAGATGTTTCATTCCTTCCTGGGGAGACTGTCAACCCCCGGGCCACTGACTTCTGCTCTTATGAGATCAGGCTTCTAGATTTACCAGCAGATTTTCATTGACTGGTTGAGAACTCAGGTACAAGGATTCTTCCATCCGACAAGAAATGGTAAAACTCAAAAAAAAAAAAAAAAAGAAAAAAGCAATCACTTGCTGTTTCACTTCCCCAGAACATGTTCCGACAACCAGCTAAACTCATTTCCCACCAGGTTTAGAGTGAAGTTGACATAGTTTGGCCTCTGGAATTTCTTCGTAGCTTTGCACCATCTTTGTATATATCCCGAACTGAGTTTCAAGTTTCATTCTCTTGTTTCCCTAGGTTGAGTTCCAGGCTTACCATATTGATCGAATGGGACCTTCAGCCAGGTTTTCACTGCTTGGAGTGCCATCTTTCATCTAAGGTAAAAACTACCCTGGAAATAAATCTCTGAGTATAGGTGCTCACAATCCCCACTGTTTACTCTTAAACCGTTCGTATTTCTTGAGTTTTCAGGGTAAAAACTGAGATGTTGAGTTGAGGGTACAAACTGTGCTTCTGTTCTGAGTTGGAAGACATGTAATATGGAGATGGAGAAACCGTTTGAATTGTCCAGGTAGCCATGCTAGGATGATTCCCTGGAAATACCTTATGGAGGAGTGTATGGGCATCAGAATTTAACCCATAGAATTGCAGATTTTAGAGTTTGAAGGAATTTCAGTAGATCGTTTGGTCCAGTCCAAACATCTTGGGTAGAATGACCTCATTTTACAGATGACACAGAGGCCTGGAGAGACTAAAGCCATATCTGAAGTTATCTGGTTATCTTCTAAGAGTGCCTAGGGCCCTATCTTCTGCCTCCTACTTTATGCTACTTTACAAATATTTAAAGGAACCTATGATGCCAACATGTAATGACTTATGTACACGTGGTGTTTGCAAGGGAGAGAAAGAGAATGGGATCTTTATGAGATCAGTCCTTCTGATTCCTAGCCTAATTTGACTCCTTTAAGAATCTGGCCCAAACTCAATCAAAGTAATGCCCTGTCACATAGTCAGAGTTTATGGATTAATGGTTTAGATGCCTGACTTTATGGTATAACATGTTTCCTATTCCATCTTTGTTAACTTTATTCCATACTGATCCTCTGTTGAAGTCTCCTCCTATCCTTCTCCTATTTGCCTCGTGACCTGCCACCTCTGCTTGTTTTTTTTTGCTTTTTCTTGGGTCATTCCCCAATAAATGAGTGAGTCCTCAAAAGGTCAGATAGGTAACACTATTCCTGGGTCAACCAGTTTCCCAGGTCTTACCTCCTATATGCTGCTTGTAGACGGCCCACATCCAGTCTATAAGAGACATTGGTGAGTGGCGAAGACCTTTTCTGGTGATCGTTATTGTAGTTACGAACTCCAGAGCTATATAAAAATTGATTTCATCATCACTGGAATAAAGATAGAATTTAAGAAGAGTGAGAGAGAGAAGAAAACAGTGGGAGTTAGTTTGTGGAGTTCCCAGTTAGTGTGTGTCTTTGCAGTAACCAAGTAGTATCTGGAGTGCTAGATTTAGAGTTGAAATACAGATTCTGCACTTGAACTATGCATTTTGAATTACTGCCGACAGAGGCCAAGAATGCAGTTGATATAAAAATACCCATTCCCACACAGACAGATGTGGGAGAGGGAACCATATGGAACCTGAGAAGGAATGGCATCAGGACATAGACATTTTTCTTAACCTCAGTAGCTAACATTCCCCCAATTGCTTTGTAGAAAGAAGCAGAAGCTTGTTTTAGATGGTTATTATCATCTAATATTATTGTGAATTTATCTCATTCAATATTGTTGTAAATTTGTGCATATATAGTTATACTGTATTTAATATCTATTGCTGTGTAACAAATTACCCCAAGATTTTGTGGCTTTAAACAACCACCATTTATAATCTCACAGTTTCTGAGAGTCAGAAATCCCAGAGTGACTTAGCTGGGTGGTTCTAGCTCAGGGTCTCCTTTGAGGTTATGGTCAAGATATCAGCTAGGGCTGCATCATCTGTAGACTTGGATGGGCCTGGAGGACGTTTCCAAGAAGGCTTGCTCACTGGAGTCGCCAATTTCTCGCTAGTGTTGTCCAGAAATTTTAGTTGTTTGCCATGTGGGCATCTCCATAGCGCTGCCTTGGTATCCTCAAGACATAGTAGCTGGCTTCTCCCAGAGTGAGTGGTCCAGGAGACAGAAAGACAGAGGCAGAACACTCCACACAGAAGGTGCAGTCTTTTGGGGGGTCCTTCTTATTTTGGTAAAAAATATATAACATAGGTTTATCATTTTAACCATTTTTAAGTATATAATTCAGTGACATTAAGTACATTCAGTTGTTGTGCAGCCATCACCACTATCCATTTCCAGACCTTTTCATCGTCCCAAACAGAAGCCCCATATACCCATTAAACAATAATTCTTCATCCGCCTAACTCCCAACCTCTGTTCATCTCAGTTCTACTTTCTGCTTTATGAATTTGCCTATCCTAGGTACCTCCTATAAATGGAATCATATAATATTTGTCCCTTTGTGTCTGGCTTATTCACTTAGCACAATGTGTTCAAGATTCGTTCATGTTGTAGCGTGTGTCAGAATTTCATTCCTCTTTATGGCTGAATAATATTCCACTGCATGTATATACACATCTTGTTTATCCATTCACGTGTGAAGGGACATTTGGGTTGTTTTCACCTTTGCTGCGTCTTTCTATAACCTAATATGGAAGTGACACATCATCACTTCTGCTGTAATCTAGTCCCTGGAAGCAAGTCACTATATCGAGCCCACACTCACTATATTCACACTTAAGGGAAAGAGAGGAATATCAAAGAATTTGTAGATGTATTTCTAAAAGAATAAAAAATACCTAAGTTAACTTTACTAATTGAACGTGATTCTTTTCATGGGGCTTGGTCATTGTTCTTAATTCTCTTAATGGTTTTGTAAAATCCTGAGCTTAAGAATTTTCCAAGGACTGTACCCAGAGTAACCCCAACCAGAGCAAAGCACTGAAAATGGGCAAACCAGAAAAATGACATGCCTTACACAAATTGCCCTAACAAGGTTCATTTTGGTACATGAGATACCAAAAAAATGCAGACCTAATTTCTATGCTGCTCTTAGGCCTGGGTTTATCAGCAGGAAGAATGAAAGTAGGCCTGCCGCATGTTTCATTTTACTGCATGTGAGTGGGAACCTTTTAAGCGGCAGTAGTGGCCACAGCATATGTGTTTAGAACACATTCAGAGTTATTCCTGTTGGAGCCTGTCTTTGTATGTGGTTGAAAGAAGGCTTGGTCTCTAATGACAAAAATAACAACAAAGGAGTGACCCCCCCACCCTCCTCCTATTATCCTTTTTATTAATCCTGTAAATGTTCTTATTTCCTCCTTTTAAGACTGGTACCACAAAGCTGAGCTCCTTCGCCTTTTTAATTTATTACACTACTTTCAATTGCCTATTTTGTGATGAATGTAAGGAATTTGGAAGTAGTTTGCAGAGGTGAAGCCAGGGAGGATAAAAAAGCAATTACCTCATGCCAGTTACACCAAGAAATAGTGGAGGTGCCATTCCTGTGGCATTTCTGTCCATTTTTCTTCATTACTGTAATGGTGGCCGCTCTCCTCATTAGCCGACACATTTCTCTTCATTATCAGCTGTGGTGATGGGGGTGATGATGAGCGCTATTTACAGCTGGAATTCTGTGACAGGCCCAGCAGATGAATAATAATTATTCAAACAGATATATGGAGGCCAAAAAAGGCGAGTGGTTAAAGTCAGGCTATTGTGTCCCAGAAAGGCAGGGAGATAATTTCTTTTGAAGGGGGTTTGGTTCATATTCCTCAATCAGGGACTCCTGCAGTGCTGGGCTGGAATGGCTTACCTGAGGTACTCAGTGTGTTCTTACAGGAACTGAAGGGAAAACAATGAATCGTTGAAACCGTAAAACAAATGTCTATTCCCATTGAACCCTAGCTTCATCTACAGAGAGGAAGCGGGGCTTTCTTTGAGTCTACACTCAAAAGATAACTTATCCCAAAACCTTCCATTCCATCCCTCCACCCATGTGTCCTGCTATCTGTCTATCTGGGGGAATCTTGTTATGGCAATACTTATAAAGTATATTAACTATCATCTGTCTATCTGTGTATGTATGTATGTGTGTATCTGTCTATCTATCTATCTATCTATCTATCTATCTGTGTAGTCAGTGTTCTCCAGAGAAACCCAACAAACAGGACGTGTACAAAGAAAGAGGAAAAGAGATATATCTTAGTGAAATGGCTCATGTGATTATGGAAGCTTGGAGAGTTCAAAATCTGATGGGGTAAGCCAGCAGGCTGGGAACTCAGGGAAAAGTTGCAGTTCTAGTTCAAAGGCAGTCTGCTGGCTGCTTGTTCAGGGTACATCAGTCTTTCTTCAATTAAAGTCTTCAACTGATTGGATGAGGACTACCCACATTGTGGAGGGCAGTCTGCTTTACTTGAAGTCCACTGATTTACAGGCTAATCTCATGCAAAAAACACCTTCACAGAAACATCCAGAATAATGTTTGACCAAATATCTGGGCACCATGAGCCAGCCAAGTTGACACTCAAAAGTAACCATTACTCTATCTATCTATCTATCTATCTATCTGTAAATCTAGACCAACAAGGTACAAAGAATTTCTGCCTCACAAATAAAGGTGCTAAGTTGGGTTTTTACCTAATGACAAGTCTTTAAATTGGGCTATTAAGATTCTTTTGGAGGTGAGGCCAGTAGTTGAAGAATCCAGCAGCTCTAGTCGGGAATCGAGCCTTGCTTTCTATCCAGCCTCCTTCCAGACACTTGAATTGAGGGGAATAATTGCTCGAAGGGCAGGAGAGGATCTGTAAGTGAAGTTGGAAAAGAGGCAGAGTGTAAATATCTTTGGGAACTGTGGTGAATTGTTTAGTAAAGAACATCTTTCAATTTAATCATCTAATTGTTCCTCTTGCTTTGACTTTCTCCCTAGCAATGACCCTCACAGTTATCCCATGAACCTTGCTCAACTGAAAAAGGTGTTGTTGAAACAGGCTGCAGAAGTTCCAAGCCAGACAAGTAGGAACAAGTCAGCTTCCCAGAGACAGGCTCACGGGCAAGACTCTAGTTAACTCCTGCTGGCCTGGAACATTTGGGACGGAGGCCTTAGGAAAAGATTTCCACTAGCAGGGCATTGCCATTTGCAAACTCTGATGGTGTGTGCAACCTGTTAAGAATGATAGAGACAGTATTCCAGCACAGCAGGCTTTCAATATGAGACGGAGGGATGAAAGGAGTACAATATGAAAACAGCAGGTGAGAATGGATGTATCACACAGGGAAAAGATGTTAGAGGAATACTGAGGTATATTAATTCTCCCCAGGTCCCCTCAAATTCAGTAGCTTCCGTGAAAGCAAAGGTAGGCTCTTGAATTAGGCCCAGGCTCCTAACAAGTGCCATAGCACCATCTGCTTAGTAGCAAAAGGCATTGGAGGTGAGAAAGACAGACCTGCATGCCAACCAGTGATATTTTCTTCAATAACCTTGATTTCCTTAGGGGCCCTCACAAGCTGTCATGTGTGGACAAGCTCCTAAGTGAGCTTGATGTCTCCTACGTGATGCTTCTCCAGAGTTAGGCTACTCCTGCAGGCAAGATGGCATTTGCCCAATGGCTTTGGGATAATTTTCACTTTTCTAAGGGCTTGAAACAAGCAACAGAAGCAGCAACTGCTTGGCACCTGGAAAGTCCTTTCTAATGATCTAGGTCTGGAGAGGCTTCTCAGTTTACTGTCTAGGGGCAAGTTGTTAGACTCTGTCCATGACAAATCGTTCACCATTGAGAAAGGCATATACCGTCCCACCTATCTCATTATAATTTAATGAAACAAGGACCAATGAAAGGTAAATAAAGGCATGAATCAACTATATCTCTGAGAGAGAGCTCAGGGATTTCCTGAAATAACTGGCTCAGTCTTTTGGACTAGGTATTTTATTTATTTTCCTTAGTGTTTGAGCAACTTGCCATTTCCCTAAACCAATTTCTTGAGCCTCTGAGCAGGGAGCATGTTATGACAATCTCCCCTGTGTAGACCCAACCAGCTTGAGTCCATCATGACTTTGCCCTAACTTGGCATCTGACATCCATTTGGAAGGTGTGGGTGCACTAATTTCACCAGGCCTCTCCCCACTGCCCCTGAGTAACCTTCTCCAGTCTCATGGATTCAACTACCACCTATAGTTGATGACCTCCAATCCATATCCCTCTTCTGAGCCCCATACTCTCTTCTGAGCTTCAGCCTGGACCTCTCAACCTGCATGTAGAATAGACACCTCAAACAACATGTTCAAAACTTAACTCACCCCAAACTTGCTCTTCTGTTTTCTTTTTTGGCTCTGTTAGTGGCACCACACCTCACCAGTCACTGGAATTAGTTACCCTTAACTTCTCCATCTCCACCCACCCTCATGCATGCACATTTAATTTATCACCAAATTATGCTGATTTCATATTCTGAAAAGTGTTTTTTCCAGTGTATCTCTTTCTTTTCATTCCTACCACTATTACTGTAACCCAAGCTCTTAGAGTCATCCTGATTTGCTTGTAAGTAGTCTCTCTGCCTCTTGTCTTAACTCATTTAAGACTACATAGCTGCTGAATAATCTCTAAAATACTTAAAATCTTTAAAATCTCCCCATAGTTTACAGAACTAAACACTAAACTACTTATTCAGGCCCTCTTTGACATCCTTCTCCAGTGTTTTCTCCCAATAACTGCCCCTGTCCCTTTCTCCTCTTGTAATACCCTTTTAATTCCCCACATGTGCCCTGCTGCTTCCAGCCCCATGCCTCTGTGGGAGTTATTTCTTCAATCTGGAACACTCATCCCACCCTTCTTCACAGGCTAATTATGTCTGACTCATCTCTAATACTCAGTTAAAGCATTATCTCTTCCAGGAAATCTCTTGTGAACTCCCAGGTGGAACAAGGACTGTGCCTCTCTACTATTCCCTATAAGACTGTGGATATCTCTGCTATCATCCCCCATGTCCATCTCTCTCACTGGATTTTTAGAACATTTAAAAAAAAATCTTTACCCTAAAGGTTCCACAATGGGCACTGAAAATTTTTATTTTGCATTGAATTCCTATGTCTTTGTATTTTTAGACCCTCAACCATGGAATATTACTAATTGTACCAACAAATTTATTTGATTCACTAAGACATCATAATATCAGTTTATTGTACATGGAACATCCCTATCTAAAAATCTCCAAGGGTTTTGAATATCTCCACTCTTGAAAGCCATACATCTTCTCTGTAACCTGCAACATCTACTTCTCCAATACCACTGACCTCCTTGAGACATGACTGTTGGATCTGTGATGTATGTTTCCAGTATGACAGTCATTGTGGACTTACTCTCTTGGCTGCAGTTCTGGGGCACCACAAACTATCATCAGAACATTACACGAGCCAAAGCAACCTAGCACACTTGTGTGTTTGTGCCTGTGCTTCATTTCATTTCAGTATCAAGTATCAAACTTGATACTCAAGTTTAAGAATCATTACCTAAGTCTTTCCATGCAACCTAAAACTCCATTAGGGCTTTGAAAACCAGTATATGCTGTCTCAAATAGGCCAAAAATTTAAGTCAAATTTACCTTTTCCCTGCAAACTCAGCTAAACCAGGTCTCTCTCAACCCTTACTGAACCTATGGGACTTTCTTTTTTAAGCTAAGTTCAGAACTTTGTGTTTCTAGTATTTTACATTTCATCTGCTAATTTTGGAAGCTACTTCAAGACTGCTCATTTCATTGCAAATCCATAACCTACCACAGAAGACCTTAGCTAAGCTGTATGTACAAATTTAGTCATGAAATCTTATATCCTTGCAGAGTTTTCATCTAAATTTCCAATAAAGATGGTGAGATCTGAATCAAGAACAAGAGTCCCCCTTTTCCCCCATTGTAATCCATTTCCCCATATGGCAGTCTTTGATCTTTTAAAATCATAAATCAGATCACATCATGCTCCAAATTAAAATGCTCCAGTGAATTCCCTTACACTTACTATGGTCTTCAAGACTGCACTGAGCTGGCCTTGCAGACTTTATCTGCCTTATTCTTTCAACACGCCGAGCTCATGGCCAGTCCCAGGCCTTCATGTATTGCTAGTCCTTTGGTCTAGAATGCTCTTACATCAGATCCCCTCGTGTCTGCTTCCCCTTTAATAATCAGGTCTTGGGTCAAATGTCAACACCTAAGAAATATTCCTCTTCTCCCTCTAGCTAATGTGTATGTTTTATTTTTATTTAACATCTGCAATTATCTTTATTTGTTGTTGTTTTATGAGAGCAGACTGTTTTCTTGTTCATCAGTGTATCCCCAGCACCTAGAAGATGCTCAGTAAACGTTTTTTGAATGAATAAAAGAATAATATCTTTTTGCTTATTTACAATGATTTATTAATCAACCTGCTTTGGATATAGTTATTCAATTAGTACTGATTATGCTTATGTTGTCAACAGGCATAACAAGAAAGACTTTACCAAAACTCATTCTTGATACTGACATTTGTGTGTAATATAATTGTGGTATTTTCCTGATACCTGTATGTCCATCCAAAAAGGAAATCAGGTTCATTTGACAGAATATTTTCTTAGTGAACCCACATTGGTTCCTTGAGATCATCTTTTAGCTCTCTAATTTAGAATTTGCCAAGAATTTCTGTCAGTTACACTGGATTTTACTCTGTTGATTCCCCCCTCCCTCATACATTCTTTCTGAAAACCATGAGGTTTGTTCATCACCTCTCTCCTACCCCTCTCATACTTTGTGATTTCTAAAAGGTCATTTACAGTGTCCTGCATTCACATTTATTCGGTCTTTAGTGTGATGGAGATAGCAAAGTATATGATTGAGCAGCAGAATATGGTCTCTAGCGTAGTGCTTCTCAAAATGCAGTGTGTGTAAGAATTACCTGGAGATCTTATTAAAGTGCAGATTTTGATTCCATAGGTCTGAGATTCCACATTTCTAACACACATCCAGGTAATAAAAATGCTGCTGATGTGTGAACCGTATGCTGACCAGAAGGCTCTAGAGTCAGACTGTCTGGGCTCAAATCCCAGCCCTGCCATGGCAAGCTGTTTAGCATCCCCAGGCCTCAGTTTTTCCATCTGAAAAATGGAGAAAACAATAGCATCTACTTTCTAGGTTTTTGTGAGGATTAAGTTAGGGGGTATATATCGAGCACTTAGAGCAGAACCCTGAATCTGATAATAAACATTTTCCATGATTATCACTACCTTAGAATGTAATTCACCCAGACTTGAGTTCATATAATTGTGACATGCTTTCTTATTATCTGCTCATCTATCTTGGGCTTTGATTCTCCTGTAAACTGAATTTCTGTTTCCCGTATCTTCCAGCCTATTGCTTTTTGAGGTAAAGATGAAAGCATATAGGAGTGGAGAACTTTAACTTGTTTTTGTCATGCATTAATCAAGTACCCTCTACCCCAAGTCAGTTTATCCTTTTCATGTTTTTATTCTTGTTCCAACTGCACTTTGAAATATTCTATTTAATGTTCTTGGCATTTTGGTAAACTTTAATTCATTCTGACACGATTCAATGTCAGGAGTCTATTTAACAGTAATAACAGAATCATATGAGTTATTGAGGATAGCTAAGTGATTTATTCAAATCCATTTTGTGGCCTAAATGAACAAGAGCTCCTCACATGCAACATATTGCTTCCCAGGTGAGGAGGCCAGATGATAACAGGTAAGCTTTCAATTACCTTTGATGTGGAACAGATAGAACAGGTGTGGAGTTTATTATCAGTTCTCCGAAAACTCACCACACCCTTGTTTAAAGACAATTTAGGTAACTGGGATGGTCATGAATGGGATCACTGCTAGGTGCACATTATATCAATTTTCACAAAGTTGTTGCCAAATTCCAATTTATTTGGATAAAAACCAACTTAGGGTGTAATGTCACTAACATGCCTCATAAATCATGGCTATGCTAAGTATTATAAAAATTAAAGTGATAGGTCTGCAGTTCTCACAAAGCAGCAATCATTAGCTTGTATGATAAATTGGAAATCATCCACACCTAGGCCAGTGGCTGAGAGCAGGCAGAGTCCACGGCAAACTATGCTGTGTGAACTGTAAATAATAAGGACAACTTGCATTTGCAGTCAATTTAAGAGATTATAAAATCTTCCCGCATATATTATTTTATTTGATCTCCCCAGTGGAATCTTAAATAATTCCTCAGAAGCATTTATTTCCTTCTACCACTTATGGAGTG
Source organism: Mesoplodon bidens (assembly GCF_964165515.1). NCBI lineage: Eukaryota > Metazoa > Chordata > Mammalia > Artiodactyla > Ziphiidae > Mesoplodon > Mesoplodon bidens. The sequence continues at coordinate 85,819,561 of NC_138167.1, forward strand.
GTAGTCAATACCTTGGGCCCTTAAATCAGATTACCTGATTGTGTTAATTTAGCTCCTCCAGAAACAGACGCCAAACTGGTATTAAACATGCAAGGATTTTCTTAAGGGAAATGCCAGTATTGGAGAAAACGGGAGAGGGAGCTGGGATAGGCTGGGTGAGCCAACATCAGTGATGCATGTCTGACCCTAAGTGAAGGAGAGAGGGAGGCAGTTTGTGTGGAAGCATCTTAGACTGCTGTGAAGTCTAGGAGAGGCGTGTCAAGGATCTTGAGGCGTTCTTAAGGCAAAGTGAGTTGTCAGAGAACCCCGTGTCATCCAGGAATGGCCCTACACAGCATGCCTGCAATAGATTTCAGTGTGCTGCAGCTCGGCACCTTGGTCAATACTGCATCCTGTAGTTGGAGATCATAGGTGCCCCATGGTTCAAATCGTAGCTCCACCATTAATTCGCTGTGTTATTTTGGCAAATGGCTCTACCTCTCTCAAAGACCCGTCTACTCATTTGTGTACTGGTAATAATAGTTATATGTCCTCTGTGGTGTGACTTAAACCCTCACTGCCTCAACTGCTTCCATAAAATAGGGGATCCAAGCCCATCTACTGCTTAGCATGTGATAGGGCTGAAATTCATAGCCATCCTGGGCTAAAGGGCTTTCTAATGTCACTCATCAGGAAGGATTTGAAATATTTTACCTTTTGACTTTTGAATAATATTCTCTCTTAAAAAAATGTATAAAGAACAAAGAGATAATATACTGTGAACAGAATGAACAAGTCTTAGGAACATGTAAAACTAATACCGAAAGATCTAATATCATGTCCTTGGAGTCCTGGAAGGAGAGGAGAAAGAATATGGGGCTGAAGAAGTGCTCAGATACCATGGCTGAAACTTCCAAAGAACATAACCTACAGATTAAAGAAGCTGAGCTAACCACAAACAGGATAAATCTAAAGAAACACAGACATGTGTATTAAAGATGCATCACAGTCAAATTACTAAATATTAAAGACAAAGAACAATCTTGAAAGCAGTGAGAGAGAAACAGTACCTTACCTACAAGGGGAAAACAACTTGAATAAGAGTGGATTTTGCATCAGAAATATGACAGAAGGAAGTATTACAGCATTTTACAAGTGCTGAAATTAAGAACTGCCACTGCAGAATCCCATATCCAGTGAAAGTATCTTTTAGAAATGAAAGGGAAATCAAGAAATTCTCAGATGAAGAAAAACTAAGAGAATTTATCACCAGCAGAACTTCCTTAAAAAAAAATGGCTAGGGCTTCCCTGGTGGCGCAGTGGTTGAGAGTCCGCCTGCCGATGCAGGGGACACGGGTTCGTGCCCCGGTCCGGGAAGATCCCACATGCCGCGGAGGGGCTGGGCCCGTGAGCCATGGCCGCTGAGCTTGCGCGTCCGGAGCCTGTGCTCCGCAACGGGAGAGGCCACAACAGTGAGAGGCCCGCATACCGCAAAAAAAAAAAAAAAGAAAAAAGAAAAATGGCTAGAGAAAATTCACTAAATGGAAAGGAAATGATAAAAGAGGGACCCTGGAATGTTGGGAAGGAAGAAAGAACATGATTAGCAATAATAAGATTAAATACAATAGACTTCTTTTAGTTTTCTAAATTATGTTTGATGGTTGGAGCAAGAATTATAACAATGTCTCATATGATTCTAAATGTATATTGAGGAAATATTTAAGCTAATTACATTTTAAACAGGTAATAAAGGGCATACAGCTCAGAAAGGAAGACATAAAACTTCCTAGATCTAATAGGTAAGTTTCTCAAAGTTCAGGATTCAAAAAGCATACCAAAAGAAAAAAAAATTGTATTTCTACATACTAGTAATGAACACATAAGCACCAGACTAAAAATACAGCACTATATACAATTAATCAAAAAATGATGTACTTAGGTGTAAATCTAATAGAATGTACATAAGACTTATATGCTAAAAACTACAAAGTGGTGACAAAAGAAATCAAAGAAGACCTATTTAAATGGAGCGGCATACCATATTCATGTATTAAAAGATTCAACCTAGGAAAGATAAGATCCCAGCAAGAGTTTTATAGATATAGCTGGTCAGGGAGCTAAGGTCCCGCAAGCCGCATGGTGTGGCCAAAAAAAAAAAAGAATAAAGCAGGAGTAATCATGTACTTGATAAGAAGATGTATCATAAACTTCAATAATCAGAATATATGGTACTGACAGAGGGATAGACACATACATCAGTGGGACAGAATAGGGAAGGAACCCAGAAGTAAATCCACGAAAATATGCCCAACTAATTTTTGAGAAAGGTGCAAAAGCAATTTTAATGAAGGAGAGATAGCATTTTCAACAAATAGAGCTGGAGCAACTGGACATCCATAGACAAAAACTGAACCTCAACCTGTCTTACATCTTATACAAAAATTGACTCTAAATGGATCATAGACTTAACTGTAAAAAATAAAACTTAAAAACTTTTAGAAAAACAATGAGAGATTCTTCAGGATCTAGAGCTAAGCAAAGAATTCTTAGATTTGACATCAAAGGCAAAATCCATAAAAGAAAATCCATGAAAATTGATTATGTAAACTTAATTAGACTTAATCAAAATCATACGTTTTGCACTGTGAAAAATCCTATTAAGAGGATGAAAAGACAGGATACAGACAAGCAGAAAATATTTGCAAACCACCCATCTAAAGGACAAGTATCTAGAATATATAAAGAACTTTCAAAACTCAATAGTAAAAAAAACACAATAATCCAGTTAGAAAATGAGCAAACGACGAGACTTTTCACAGAGAGAGTATACAGAAAGCAATTAAGCACATGAAAAGATGTTCAACATCATTAGCCTTTAAATGAAATTAAAACCTCAGTGAGATAGTACCACACACTTACCTACTTATATGTCACATGTAACCTATTAGCTTAAAATTGAAACCAAAGTATGGAAAATTTATAAAATATACAGTGTACTCTAACAGACAAATGCATGAGGCACCCCTGCACTTTATGCTATTTGCCAGATACTCTTATAACCCTTTGTAACAGTAATTTAGAAAGCATATAATCAATATTTTCTAGTTAAATGATTAAATTATTGGATTATTGAATAGTTGAATGAATAAATGAATCTATGAATAGATGGATGGTGCTATAGACTGAATGCTTGTGTCCCCCCAAAATTCATATGTTGAAACCTAATCCCCAATGTGATGGTATTTGGAGGTAAGTGTTTGGGAGACATTTAGGTCATAAGGGTAGAGTCCTCATAACTGGTATTAGTGCTCTTATAAAAGAGACCCCAGACAGCTCCCTTGACCCTTCCACCATGTGAAGACACACATCAAGAGAATGGCCATCTATGAACCAGGAAACAGGCCCTCACCAGACATGGAATCTGTCAACACCTTGATCTTGGACTTTCCAGCCTCCAGAGCTATAAGAAATAGATACATGTTGTTTAAGCCACCCAGTCTATTGTATTTTACTACATATTCTATTATAGAGGCCCAATGGACTAAGACAGATGGACAGATAGATGGATGTGTGGGTAGATGGATGGATGGATGTTTGGAATCAGTGAATTGTAGATCAATGTAAAACATGTTAAGACGTTTACAAGCATGAGGTTAAAGAGCTTATTTTAACTGAACTCTGGTCACAATACCAATTTAAAGGCAGAGGACCAGGGCAGAAAGATACAGGAAGTTCAAAGAAAATCAGAAAAATTTGTCACACCTTGTAAATAGTAAATAAGAACTCCTTAAGTTATAGACATCTTTGGAAAAAAGTGCATAACTAATTGGGATAAGTACATAATACAGATGTTTTGTTTAGAACTTTTCCTGTTAACTGCTGCATAATCTGGGCATTTGCAGGACTGTGTATCTTTGATCTCTCAGACTTCTGGCTGACCACACCCTGGAAGTCAGCTATTTGTTTTCAGCATGGCAGGAAATGCAATGGCAAGCTTCCTGACAAGGAAGGCCTGTAATGGAGCAACATGTGTGCTGGCACAACCATTTGCCTGCCTTTGACCCTTGACAGGACTTGACCTCCACCTTCTGAGCATTCTGTTTCCTAGCTTCGGGTCAGAGGTCACCACACTTGACCTCTGGTCTCAGTGTGATCTCTGACACTCCCAACTCCCAACTTGGTTTTCATTGTTCTGCATGATCTAAAGTTCCCTAGGATCCAGAAAAGCTCTTCCACTAGTTCCCACCAGCTGTTGCCACCTTTGTTCTCTCCCTCCCCTGGTCGGTCCTGGCTGACTGAAATCTACAGCCCCTAATCATGGCGTGGTCCCTCCAAGTTGCCTTGTGTGCTGACTTTGATTGAATGCTAATAGTTATTATTAGGAGTGCCCATTTTCTGAAATGCTAACCATGCTACTACATTTAGCATCTCATTTAGCATTCAAGAATCCCATGAGAAAAATATCATTTATCCCTGTCTTTGGAGATCAGGAAACTGAGGCTCAGCAAAATTGAATGTAACTGGTCTAAGTTCATACTGCCAGAAAGTGTCAGATTTAGGACCTGTCATTTTTTACTCTAAATGCATTTCCCATGCTTTCTATTTATTAAAGGTTCTCCATTCAACATCCCATTGTTGTTCTGGGTACTGAATATATGCACTGTGAAAAAGCTTTGTTTTAGTTTTAAAAGATGTTCTATTTTTCAATGCACCGGGCAACTCTCATGTGGTTTTTAAGTCCTTTCAGTCCTACCTCTTATCTAACCACAGATGCAATAACTATTTCTATGAAGCTTTGACCAGCTTTAGCAGGTGCAAGCTGGCAGTACCTCATCTCAACTCTCTGATACTTAGCTTAGGACATTTGTGGGAAACCATGCCACTCATGCTTGCATAATCCAAAAGTACCTGGGAGCTAATGCCCATGAGTTCACCCTTGACCAATATGGGGTGGGAGCCAGTGAACCACTTCCCCCTTACATCACCTATGGCCTTACATTTTCCAGATGCCTCTGCTAAACCTGCTCCAAAGATCCTATAGCAACAAGCACCAGTTAACCATAGCAATGGTCAACTGGGAAAGACATTTTTATGCAAATCATAGTTTTACATTTTACATGTCTGCATGACTGTGCACAAGGAATAATCCAGTTTATTTGACTTAATCAGTTGATTTAGCCTCAACAACAGTTTTATAGCAATGTGGGCAGATACCCGTATGGAAGGTATTACCAACATATTTGTGGGAACTTATTTCTTTCGCATTCATAAGGGAACTTTAATTAACTGCTAAGTGCGATGACTCAAGTTGGTTCAGAAGTTTCCTGGCTGGCTGTTCATGGTTCTTATGTAAATGGTAACTAAAACCTTTCCTTGGTGATAAAAATCCACACCAACAAATTAATAGGTATTCTTTCACATTCCTGAACCTCACTTCCACCCCCCAGTAAGCACCATCCTTGACAAGATGTGTAATGTCTGTACCTGAATGGTTTCAGCCCCTATGCTCTCTGTAAGAACATACTCCCTGGCCATATTAGCTCATTTGATCACTAGTTCTGCAACTGACTGATTGAGATGAGGAGGGAGGTGAACCAGAGATGCACACTTTGGAAAAGCTTCCTGACGATTCTGATATTCACCCACTCCTTCCCTTCCCACTACCCTCTGCCCCTCCATACCGTACATGATCTCACACCTGTGCTGCAGGGCAAGCCCAGAGCAAACAATGTGATGGTACAATAAAATCATTTCTGTAGAACACTGCCTTTAGAATCTCCATGGATCAAAAGTAAAACCAGATGAAGTTTTACTGGAGGGGAGAAAACTGGAAATCGAATGCCTTTCTTTCATTTTATACACACACACACACACACACACACCCTTAAGAGGCCCAGAGTTAGATTGCTTTTTATGAAATCTCCTTAGCAAGTAAATTTGTGTAAAAGCCGATAAGCTTAGAAATTCTCAGAGAATCAGATATTCCAGGTAATCATGATCTGGGGGTCTGGGGGATTGACAGTTGTGGTTTATTCTGAATGTCAAGCCATAAAAATATAGAAATAGAGATTATATATAGATTATACACCACAAGTGATACTCTGTTTTAGTTTTCCTTTGCACTGAAAAGCAGTCCTCTAAGCTGTAGAAATTAACTAGTATGGTCAGCACAGAGCTGCATTATTAGACCAAACAGCAAGATTAGTTAGATCAAAGTAGTATTTGAAAGAAAGGATTCCATTAGCTGCTTTACTGTCTTTTTATTTATTTGTTTATTTATTTATTTATTTATTTATTTATTTATTTTTGGCTGCTTTGGGTCTTCATTGCTGTGTGCGGGCTCCCTCCAGTTGCAGCGAGCGGGGGCCACTCTTTCATTGTGGTGCGCAGGCTTCTCATTGCGGTGGCCTCTCCCGTTGCGGAGCACGGGCTGTAGGCATGTGGGCTTCAGTAGTTGTGGCACACGGGCTCAGTAGTTGTGGCTCACGGGCTCTAGAGCACAGGCTCAATAGTTGTGGTGCATGGGCCCAGTTGCTCTGTGGCATGAGGGATCTTCCCGGACCAGGGCCTGAACCCGTGTCCCCTGCATTGGCAGGCAGACTCCTAACCACTGCACCACCAGGGAAGCCCTTTACTGTCTTTTTTGTCTAATACAAAAGCTAGCATCAGTGCTCATGTGAGAGTTAAGTCAGTGAACATAGAGCTTCCAGAAAGACCTTCTGAATTATCCAGTGTAAAAAAGAAATTATAAAAATGAAAACACACACACACACACACACACACACACACGCACGCATGCATGCATGTGCACACACATACAGGGATAGCAAGATGATTCCATGATAGCTGAATCTATTTTTTTAATCATGAATGAAAGCATTTATTAAATTGTTAAATATCAGCCTCCATGAGACACTTCTCAAGATGATACAAATTTCTTCCTCTTACACTTCATTCCAACCTCTACTATAGCCTTTATGACATTTCACTAAAGTGTGTTACATATCACCTTTCTTCCCAAACAGATTATAAGGGCGTAGAGGACAGGGGCCTGCCCAGTCAGCCCTAGCATGTGTGTGGCACAGGTTAGTCAACAAGTACATGTTTTGGGGAGTGAATTAGTGAATGATTAAAAATTATTTGGTAGTTGAATCTATCCTAGTGGTACCCAAGCTTTCTTTCTGATCTGAGGACACACCTTGGCTTATCACTGAGAAGGCTCATTTTCTGAATATATCACAGTTCTCCTTGTAGGTCATATGTAAACTGTTAGCTTAATATAGAAAACAAACTATGGAAAATTATGTGAAATACACAGCATACACCATAAAAGACAAGTGTATGGACCATCTCTGAGCCCTGTATTGAGTGTATATTATTTACCAGATACCTCTATGCACATTCTCTAATTTTATCCTTACAGCTCTTTGAGGTGGTCATGTCCTCCATTTCCAGATCAGGAAATGGAGATTCAGAAACTCAAAGTAATTTACCCAGAGAGACAAAGCCAGACACACAATCCAGGCTTTCAGAATCTATGCTCAGAAATTCAGCTGCTTTCTTCCTTTAAGAGTATTTGTTTAGACGTATGTTCCAAGGGGGAAAATATCCCAACTAACTACTTGGCATTGCATCAGTTCAACACGAAACAACCTGTTGGTGAGCTGAATTATTCACTCTTCACTTGATTATTTTGTCATCTTGTACACACAAGCATACTCTGGTTAAGAATGAAAAATGTCTTTCATAAAACTGTTCAGCTCTGCCCCTGGCATGTTCTGTGCAGTACGATGTTTTTGTTATTTTTCTTTTAAATCCTCAGGCTTCTTATTCCAAATGCAAAACAACTCAAGTTCCTTTGTGTTTTCATTCTGTAATTTATTCTTGGAGTTATTCCTCATGTTTTATTTAAAATTTTTTAGGTTTTGCTTTTAAAATGCATGTGTGATGCATGTATAAGTTTTAATGCGGGGGGGAGTTGATATTTTCCACCTGAAAAACATACCTTTAATTTTATAGACATCAATAGACAACTATGATTCGCTATATAGAAATTCACCTTATAGGCAACTTTTTAAAAAACATACTATTCTGCAAAATGCAACACCTGTTCAGACCGAGAAAAGAAAAGGAGAAAGGATATAAAAATTCCTTTTGTAGCACCATGAATTCTTTGATCAGTCGTCTCTTTTCTCATTGCGGTTTTCCCCCCATCACTACATTTCTAAGAGTCCAAATGGGGAATTATAATTATGGAAGGTGATGGAATGAGTTGAGCTCCACAGATGCTGAGGCAGCCGGTTTACTATTAGATTTCAAAGGCAACATTCCCAAACTGATGCCTAAGGAAATTTGTTTTTATTTGGATAACAGAGAACTCGAGATGAATAAAATGATAGCTTTACAAGTGCTATTCAGCACTACTATGTAAATAAGTAGCTTACACAGCCAGACTTAGCAATAAACAAAGGAACATGTCAACTGACATTCAAATCTCATCACTGCATTGATGTAATCATCCTAGGTATGGGGTGAAATAATTTATATAAATGTGTATAGAGGCACAGAAAAATCACCAAATACAAATTTTCAACAATTTATCATCCAACAACATAATCCTCGACAATAAATGCTAGCGATACCTGATTCTTCTTGTGTTTCAGCCGTTTCCTTTATTTGAGCAACTAGAGATTTCTAATGACCTCCTCATCACATCAGACTGTGGTGGGACTGACCTCGTTCAGCACAACCAATTGTTCATAATTGGGTTTTGTGAACTGTGCTGAGTATTAGGTGCTTTCCATTGAAACTGCCTTCTATGTGATTCCCCATGAGCCCCATCCATTTCAGCTTTTCATTTCTTGCAGTAATGTGGTCATGCTCAGAGCTTCAGAATCTTTACAATGTGATGAGGGATATGGGTGGGGATCTGTCTGCTCTGAGATGCAGGGGTTACAATGGCCTCCCTAGCTAAGGATTAGTGTTTGTACATTTAAACCAATCGAAGAGTTCAGTTATTATGTAAAGTAGTTGATTCCACTTAGTGTCCCCACACTGATTCCACTCTGTGATCAAATTCTTACCCATTCACTGTGAAATGAGGAAAAATAAGATTAAGGTAGGGAGTTTTAATAACTCTAAGCTATTTAATTTTAATTCTGAAATTCCACTTCTTGGAGTCATTCACATGAAATGGTGGAGGTTATAGATGGTAATAATGCTGGTTTTAAAATCCCTACTTGGATAAACTAAGAATTGACAACTATATGTCAGCTCCACAGCTATTTAGACTTTGCTGGTCTATAAAATCCAAAATTTACTATCAAAAATTTTATTCAAAAATATATTGAGAAAATTAGTTATTCTTTGAATAAAAGATAACAAAGTTTCATAGATATTTTGCAGTTAAATCCCAGGTTGGGTAAATATCTAATTTTAAAGGCAGAACAATAAAAGCCACTGGAAGGGGCTTCCCTGGTGGCGCAGTGGTTTACAGTCCGCCTGCCGATGTAGGGGACACGGGTTCATGCCCCGGTCCGGGAAGGTCCCACATGCCACAGGGCGGCTGGGCCCGTGAGCCATGGCCGCTGAGCTTGCGCATCTGGAGCCTGTGCTCCGCAACGGGAGAGGCCACAACAGTGAGAGGCCCGCATACCGCAAAAAAAAAAAGCCACTGGAAAAACTAAATAGTGAAATATTATCATCAGACCGAGGAAAACTTCTAAACAAGACAGGAAACCCAGAAGGCATAATGGAAAAAAAAAATTATAAAAGTACATATTTGACCTTAAGGATGTTAGTTCTCAGAAAGTTTATTATCCAGGTCCCTTCAGTTTCAGCAGAAGTCAAAGTTGTCATGGTACAAAAATGCCCCCTAATAAATACTAATGCCCCCACTCCTTCCCTGATTAGTACTAATACCTACTTCTGTCCATTATGTCAATAAACTAATTATTGTCTGATGTTGCAGAGAATGAATAAACAATTCAAATTCTAAACAAATTGATTGCTAAGTGAAGTTACAAATCTTATAAATGTTACACGATTTTGTGAAATGATTACAGTGATGTTGGACAATTGCTTGAATCATAAGCAAAGTTGCTGACAAATGAGGATCCAGAAGAGTTGGACCAGTTAACAACTACTATACAGGTCCTTAGGCAAAAGAATAAAACGCTCTAATATTTTTACAAAATAGATCCTGTTTATGATCATAGTGGGAAAACATGCTGTGGAGGACTTTTTTTTTTTTTTTTTTTAAGGGTTTCAAATGCTTGGCTTTTTAAAAATTTATTTATTTATTTATTTTTGGCTGTGTTGGGTCTTCATTTCTGTGCGAGGGCTTTCTCTAGTTGCGGCAAGAGGGGGCCACTCTTCATCGCTGTGTGCGGGCCTCTCACTATCACGGCCTCTCTTGTTGTGGAGCACAGGCTCCAGACGCGTAGGCTCAGTAGTTGTGGCTCACGGGCCCAGCCGCTCCACGGCATGTGGGATCCTCCCAGACCAGGGCTCGAACCCATGTCCCCTGCATTAGCAGGCAGATTCTCAACCACTGTGCCACCAGGGAAGCCCCTGTGGAGGGCTTTTTAAAGTGCTAGAATACGATCTGACTTACACCTTACCCAATATCAAAATAAACTAATTTTCTTCGACTGTTCTAAAATTAGCTAATTTTTAGAATTAAACTTAATATCAGATAAAAATCACCTTAATTCCTTATTGTTATTTTATTTTAAAGATAAAGACTAAATCAACTTTAAAATGTATTTACCATGACATTTTGGTCTATTTTTATTTTATTTATTTATTTTAAAATTTGTTTGTTTGTTCATTTATTTATTTATTTATTTTTGGCTGCGTTGGGTCTTTGTTGCTGTGTGAGGGCTTTCTCTAGTTGCGGCAAGCGGGGGCTACTCTTCATTGTGGTGTGCGGGCTTCTCGTTGCGGTGGCTTCTCTTATTGTGGAGCACAGGCTCTAGGTGCACGGGCTTCATAGTTGTAGCACACGGGCTCAGTAGTTGTGGCTTGCAGACTCAGTAGTAGTTGTGGTGCGCAGGCTTAGCTGCTCCGCAGCACGTGGTATCTTCCCAGACCAGGGATCGAACCCGTGTCCCCTGCATTGGCAGACGGATTCTTAACCACTGTGCCACCAAGGAAGTCCCCATTTTGGTCTATTTTTAAAGTGGAGTCACTTAATTTAGACTTATTCTTACATCAGATTTCCTTGGTGACCACCTATTCATAAATGTACATGCTTATATATATGGAGGAATACAAGCAAAGCCTGGGAAAAAGTATTTGTAGCACCCTCTACTGATAAAACGTTATTATCTTCAATATAAAAAGAGCATCTACAAATTAATATGTAAAAGATAAATACCTCATATAAAATACTAATGAAGAGTATGAATTCAGAGACCAAATTATGAATTCAGAAGAGAAATATAAAGCTATGAAGAGATACCTAACTTCACTAGTATTCAAGGAACAGTAAATAAACTAAAGCAGTGAGCTAACAGTTTCACCCATCAAATTGACAAAAATTACACACACACACACACACACACACACACATTCATTCCATTTTGGCAAGAGTGTGAAGAAATGGACACTCTCATTGGAGTGTGAAAATTACATTCCTTTTTGCTGATTAATTTGTAATCTATATTAAAATCTAAAATAAGTATACTCCTTGACCTAGCAAGTCCACATCTAGAACCAATTTTGTACAATATTAGGAAGAATACATAAAAATATGTATACAGGACATTCATTGTAGCATTATTTGTAGTGACAAATAGAAGAGCTTATTAGAAAATTTCAGTAAATGTGGTGCATTCATACAATGGAATATCAAAGACTCATTAAGTAAATGAAATGTAATTTTTTTAATGTCCAAAGTATAGTATTATGTGAAAAAATCCAGCAGCAGACAAATTTGTTCAACATTCCTGTGAATATATAGGTTTGGCACACATGCACACACATGTACACACACACACGTTAAAAATCAGGTGTGGTATTCACCAAATTCTTAACAGTGATTATCTTTGGGATGTAGGATTGGTAAGGAAGAGAGTGAGTCTCACTTCTTGCTTTATATTTATTTTTTAATGGCGGAATAACAGGTGAGTATGGTTTTTTATGTGTGTTTTTCAATATTTTTAAATATAAAAAATAAATAAATAATACCAGTGGCTGAAAAAAGGCCTGGGGCCTTATTTGAGGCTGCAGATGGTATCCAAGGTGACTTCCATGGCTGAGAATACACTTACAGCCAAGATTCACATGCATGCCCTCCTGAGTGCATGCTGTTTCTCATCATCTAGTTCCATTCTCTTCACCTGGGGTCCAGGGATTCATGAAGATCTGTGTGTAAAAGTAAGGGGGTCTGTGAACTTGAAAGGGAAAAAAATTACATCTGCGTTTTTACTAACCTCTAATTGGAATTTAGCCATTTCTAAAATTAAGGGGCCACAAATCCCAGAATTGTTAGCAGTACCTGCAACTTTGTCAACAATAGAAATCATAGCTGTTTTCATACCTCACTGCAATTGTTAGAGGCATCTCAAAACATAACTTTTGAACTTCTCTATCCTCAAAATAAATCATTTCAGACCCTCCATTAGATCTTGTTCTTTAACACAGTGAAAAAGAAGCATATCTATTACTATATCACAAATATGAAGTATTAAAAACTATTTTGATAACTATATATCAGCATAATTGGTTTCCTTTGTAATCCTTGTGTGTGTGTGCGTGTGTGTGTACGCACGTGCGTGCGCATTTAAACATTATTTGGAAAAGGAGTCCATAGGATTCAACAGACACCTCCCTCCCCTGCCCCAGGGGCCATGGCACAAACATAAAATAAGAATCCCTTTAAGTATATTGGACTTTTGGAGAAAGACATTGGAATGTAGTAAACGTGATGCTAGATTGTAATTTAGAAGTTTGCGGCTTACTCTTTACATCCTGCCCGAGGATAGCCTTAAAGTCTTTTGAAAGCTTCTACTCTGTGCCAGGCACTTTTCCAAGTTCTGAGATGGCGATGTTCAATGAACAGGCACTGAGCAGTTCAATAAGCTCATGTGGAGCTTACATCCAGAGAGATGAGGCGGGCAGAAGGCAGATAGAAAATAAACAGGAGATCAAATAAATAATTACAGATAGAAGTAAATTCTATGAAGAAAATAAAAGACGATGGACAGGCATTTAGATTCTTTTGTAAGTGCATCAGGAAGCTATTGTACGTTTTAAGCCGGGTGGAAAATTGATTATAGGAGGACAAAAGATAGTGGTGGTTTGGAATATGGAGATGGAGACATGGTAATGGAGAAAACTGGAAGGAAATGAGTTATGTTTGGTTGCTGACCAATAGTTTCCTCACTCCACTTAAGGAATAGAACATCCTTTCTCGAGATTATAAAACCAATTCTCTCAAATCACTAGTATATTCTGTAGCTTAGACTACCTTATACCTGAACAATCATATTAAAATATGAATTCAGACTGGTCATGATATAGAGAGGCAATAGGATGACTGGGTATAAGCTTGGGCTGATAGAATTCCTACAGAAGGCTGAGCCACATCTTCCCTGTAGATACAAGGAAAACAAATCAGATTCTGTGAGAAAAATATGTTGACAAAGCATGCCATTCCAAACCACCAGAAAAAATTAGGAATCGTATCATATTCAAAAGATTAAGGACAAAATGTCTCGGGATAGAGCAGTATTTTCAACAAAGGCATGCATGACCACACTTGCAAGATGGAAGCCTGCTAACCAGTTCCTAGCAACGCTGGGGATCTTTCATAACAAGGAGCCTCTCAGCTCAATGACACACAGCCTTCATCAGCAACAGCTGTGTGATCATTGTTAAGGCCTGGCAGCCTCAACACACTGGCAAAGTGCCTTGTGCAACGCTATCACCAGAATTATCTATCAGGGATATGATAGAACGCAACTATGTTGCTGCTTTTGATGTTGTTGCTGTTGCCATTCCTATAGCTACCATTTATTGAGCGCCTACTCTGTACCCTGTGGTTTACTAGGAACTTTATGTATATTGTCGTACATAACCCTCATACAAGCCCATGAGTTACATACTACTGTCTGATGAGTTCAATGTATGTATTGTTTGTATTACATACGTAATGTATCCATCGTATGAGTAAAAATCTGTCTATTAGACAGATAGGACATTTCCATCATTGCAGAAGGTTCTCCTTGACAGTGCTGGATGCTAGATGCTTAAGCAAATGTTTTATGCTGTCCAATTCAGTATCCACTAGGCACATTAGTTATTGAGCTCTTCAAATGTGGCAAGAGCAAATGAGGAACTAAATTCTAAATTTTATTTATTTAAATTGTATTTTAAATTTTTTATTTTATTTAAGTTTATGTAAATATACATTTAACTAGCCAGTGTGGTTAGTGGCTACCATATCGGACAGCACAGGTCTAAGACCAAGTTCACATGGCTAGCAAATACCAGAAGTAGGGATTCAATCCTGCGATTATCTGGTTCCAAAGCCATGCTTTAAAAATTAGTAGTAGGTGGGCACCCTAAAGGATGCTATCGTGTTTGCACCATTAGAGCATTTCAATTAGTGCTCACAGCTACTTTCTTCTCTGTGAGCCTAAATTCTGGTGCCTTTAGCAATCTGTCCCTGAATATTCTGTATTCATAGGCAGTGCCATCCACTATGGACACATTGGTATTAGAACCCCTTGGTTATGTCCACCAAGCTAATCAAATGTGGAGGTAGGAAGTAAAACTAAAAGAGAAACTAGTGGTGCTAGGTATTTTCTGTTTGTCCCCCTGTTCCACTCCCTACTGTTTTCTGCTCTGCTCTGGTCCAGAGGCCTGATAGTCTATGGTCTGCTTAACAGGGCTTCCTTGTCCCATGGCTTCTGGTTGGGCCCAGCCAATGGCAGCCTCTAGTCAGGACTTGAAGGGTAGGAAGGGAAAGAGGTCCAGGTCTTTATTCCTCCCAGCTCTCTCTGCCAGGCTGTTGTTCAGCAGTGACTACATAATTCTACTTGAGAACACAGCTCCTAGTGAGTGGCTCTCTCCTCAGCTGCAGGTCTCACTAGGTTCCAGCAGTCATTCCTACTACTTCCCCTTCAGCTAAAACTGGTAACAGCCTCCCACTGTTGCTAGCCCACCACTGAATCTTGTTGGTTTTCCTTAACCCTGTCTGCAGTTTTGTAAACAATTCCTTTACTAAACTCCTTTCTGCAACCCCTTTTGACTGTCATTCATTTCTTTTTTTTTTAATTCATTTATTTTATTTATTTATTTTTGTCTGCATTGGGTCTTCGTTGCTGTGCGCGGGCTTCCTCTAGTTGCGGCGAGCGGGCGCTATTCTTCGTTGCGGTGAGGGCTTCTCATTGCAGTGGCTTCTTTTGTTGTGGAGCACAGGCTCGTGGTGCACGGGCTCAGTAGTTGTGGCTTGCAGGCTCTAGAGCACAGGCTCAGTAGTTGTGGTGCACGGGCTTAGTTGCTCCACGGCATGTGGGGTCTTCCCGGACCAGGGCTCAAACCCATGTCCCCTGCATTGGTAGGCGGCTTCTCATCCACTGCGCCACCAGGGAAGTCCAGCCATTCATTTCTATGAATATCTTATCTCTTGCTGGAGACTCAGATACTTAGACTATTTGATGAATTTAAAGAATAAGAATTATTAGCTCACTAATAAACTAACAATAAAGAAATAATTTGGGCTTCCCTGGTGGCGCAGTGGTTGGGAGTCCGCCTGCCGATGCAGGGGACACAGATTCGTGCCCTGGTCCGGGAAGATCTCACATGCCGCGGAGTGGCTGGGCCCGTGAGCCATGGCCGCTGAGCCTGTGCGTCCGGAGCCTGTGGTCCGTAACAGGAGAGGCCACAACAGTGAGAGGCCCGCGTACTGCAAAAAAAACCCAAAAAACAAAAAACAAATAATGTGGTATTTCATAATGGTTATACATATACTTAGTCACACAAACAAAAAAATGCAGCACATTACAGATTATATATATATGAAAGCTTGGCCAAAGAGCAGTGTCTAATAACCTGAACTTTATTTTGTTATTAAAACGATCCAAAGAGCATATATGAACAGGGCCATTCATTGTAGCATTATTTTGTGTATAAAAAAATTGAGGCAAAATTATATGTCCATCAAAAGACATATGGTTAAGTCAGAATGGCCATCATCAAAAAATCTACAAACAAGAAATGCTGGAGAGGGTGTGGAGAAAAGGGAACCCTCTTGCACTGTTGGTGGGAATGTAAACTGATACAGCCACTATGGAGAACAGTATGGAGGTTCCTTAAGAAACTAAAAATAGAACTACCATATGACCCAGCAATCCCACTACTAGGCATATACCCTGAGAAAACCATAATTCAAAAAGAGTCATGTACCACAATGTTCATTGCAGCTCTACTTACAATAGCCAGGACGGGAGCAACCTAAGTGTCCATTGACAGATGAATGGATAAAGAAGATGTGGCACATATATACAATGGAATATTACTCAGCCATAAAAAGAAACGAAATTGAGTTATTTGTAGTGAGGTGGATGGACCTAGAGACTGTCCTACAGAGTGAAGTAAGTCAGAAAAAGAAAAACAAATACCGTATGCTAACACTTATATATGGAATCTAAAAAATGGGTTCTGAATAACCTAGGGGCAGGACAGGAATAAAGACCCAGACGTGGAGAATGAACTTGAGGACACAGGGAAGGGGAAGGGTATGCTGGGACTAAGTGAGAGAGTGGCATGGACACATATACACTACCAAATGTAAAATAGATAGCTAGTGGGAAGCAGCCGCATAGCACAGGGAGATCAGCTCGGTGCTTTGTGACCACCTAGAGGGGTGGGGTAGGGAGGGTGGGAGGGAGATGCAAGAGGGAGGGGATTATGGGGATGTATGTATATGTATAGCTGACTCCCTTTGTTATAAAGTGGAAACTAACACACCATTGTAAAGCAATTATACTCCAATAAAGATGTTTAAAAAAAAAAGACATATGGTTAGAGTACTTGTTTTATAAGGAAAACTATGTAGTCATTAAAAAGAATGAGGAATGTCTTTAAATACCAAAATGGAAAGATATTTATGACATACCTTTCAGTGGAAAAAACGTTGTCAAACTGTACATACAATATATTGCAATATTTCTAAAGATAAATGTGAATTAACTTATTCCCCAAATATATTGAGTACTTTCTATGTGTCAGGCATTGTTCTAGGATCTAGGGATTTAGCAGGAATCAAAACAGACAAAAAGCCCTGTCCTCGTGGAGCTTGCCCTCCACTGGAGGGAGGCAGACAATGAATGAAATTAGTCAAATTTATAGTATGTGAAGAGATGAAATATGCAGATAAAGGGGTAGAGAGTGTTGTACAAGGAGCCCAGTGTTGGAGAGGATGGTGAGGGAAAAGCTCACTGAAAAGTGACATTTGAGTAATGATCTGGTGGAGGTGAGAGGGCAAGACATGAGCATAACTGGGAAAAGAACATTTGGGTAGTGGGAATAGGAAGTGCAGAAGCCTGGGGGTTAGGATTAGGGTTAGGGTTAGGAGCACACTTCAGTGTGCCTGATGTGTTAGAGAAGAAGGTGAGGAGGGCACAGTGGCTGAAGCAGAGTGAGTGAGGAAGAGGTTCATAGGAGAAGAACTTAGAGAGGTAGTTAACTAAATATATGTGTTTGTATGTGGATTTTAAAAGGTCTAAAAAGTACCCACCAAACTCTTAACAGTAGTTGTTCCTGGGGAATGGGGAACAACCCTTCTTTTTTAAGAAGTATTCAGGGTTTTTTTTAAATTGAAGTATAGTTGATTTACAATGTTGTGTTAGTTTCAGACGTACAGTGAAGTGATTCAGTTATTTTTATCTATCTATCTATATTCTTTTTCAGATTCTTTTCCCTTATAGGTTATTACAAAATATTGAGTATAGTTCCCTGTGCTATACAGTAGGTCCTAGAGATATTCAGGTGTTTTTGTTTTTGTTTTTGTTCTTTTGTGGTATGCAGGCCTCTCACTGTTGTGGCCTCTCCCCTTGCGGAGCACAGGCTCCGGACGCACAGGCTTAGCGGCCATGGCTCATGGGCCCAGCCGCTACATGGCATGTGGGATCTTCCCGGACCAGGGCACGAACCCGTGTCCCCTGCATTGGCAGGCGGACTCTCAACCACTGCGCCACCAGGGAAGCCCCAGTTTTAATTTTATATATTGATGTATTTTTTTAATAGATTTATTTATTTATTTTTGGCTACGTTGGGTCTGTTGCTGTGTGCGGGCTTTCTCTAGTTGTGGTGAGCTGGGGCTACTCTTCCTTGCGGTGCGTGGATTTCTCACTGTGGTGGCTTTTCTTGTTGCAGAGCACGGGCTCTAGGTGCATGGGCTTTAGTAGTTGCGGCATGCGGGCTCAGTAGTTGTGGCTCGCAGGCTCTAGAGTGCAGGCTCAGTAGTCATGGCGCACAGACTTAGTTGCTCCGTGGCATGTGGGATCTCCCCGGACCAGGGTGCAAACCCATGTCCCCTGCATTGGCAGGCGGATTCTTAACCCCTGCGCCACCAGGGAAGTCCCTGATGTATTTTTTTAATGTTAAAATAGATGGGGATGGCTTTTAACATTTTAAACCCATTTGTTTTTTCAAAGAAGAATCAGAAAACAAAAGACCATGTAGAGGTCTAGTGTTGCCAAAAAATTAAAAATAACTCTCCAAAAGCAGCAGTATTTTTATCAAAAGTGACTCAAGACATATTTGGTCAAAATCACACATTGATATCCCAGGATTATTCTGAGTGTTAACCTCAGTGCACTGAGTTCCATTTTAAATGCCTGCTATGCCAATGACAGCCCCACAACAATTACTTACATCCCTTGTCTTGCTAGATGCTATAGCCTCTGCCAGTGGATTTGCATTTATTTCTATTGAATTCAGGGAATTTGTATATGAGAATATCATGAGATGTCACCATTGTGATTCATTAAGCAAACCAACAGCCTTAATAGAAGCTAAGGATGCCCTGAAGCAAGTTGTTAGAAGAAATTGGCCAAAACAACTTGTTAGATTCTTCATTCAACATGTAATTGCATATTCAACAAAAGTCGTTCTGGGCTTTCACGGAGACAGCACGGCAAAGCTCACTTCAACTGGCCTCCGTAAGATTAAATCGAGATTTCATTCCCCCCCTCTTTGCTCATTTTTCAGGAACTGTGGGATCTCTCTCTTCCTTCTCCCCCCACTTCCTTTTTATTTTCCTCTTTCCTTCTCAACTCGTGTCCATATTACCCTCATTTTTTTCCCCTGCCACATAAGTTGCGCATTTCTCTCTTTCCTTCAAATCCCTGCTGGCACCTTTCTCACGTTTGGTCTCTCTCCTGTCTCCCTCTGTTTTCCTTTTTTCCCATGTATCTCTTTTTCTGATTCATATCAAATGTTCATAACATGAAGTTGAAATATGTTATAATAGACTTTCTACTTTTTCACCTTCTTCTTTAAAAAGAAAAGAAACAAAAACTGGGAAAACTCTGTAAAATACAAATAAAGTACTTTTCACTTATTTTTTTAAAAAGACAAAGAAAGGAATATGAAGGCTTTCCCAGGTGTATTTCTATCACTATATTTGAGAACACGGTGTGCACTGGACGAGAACGAGACTGTGGGTAACTCAGTGGGGTGTTGCTCTGGTGACTAGCAGGAAGGCATTAATTAAAAGAGAACTTTTAGAAGAAAAATGATTTGGGATATCTGTGGTGCCAGTCTGCATTCCTGTGCTCATAAAAGATACTGC
The DNA here is from genome assembly GCF_964165515.1 of Mesoplodon bidens. NCBI lineage: Eukaryota > Metazoa > Chordata > Mammalia > Artiodactyla > Ziphiidae > Mesoplodon > Mesoplodon bidens. Next base: position 85,839,347 of record NC_138167.1, read on the forward strand.
CAACCAGTCACTGCCTTGCACCTTCAGGGGTGCAGTTTCAAGATCCTTCTCAACACAGCACTCCAGGCAGCCAATACCATTCATTGACATTAAGGGTGAAACTTATTTATCATCCTGCTTTGGAAGCATCTCTTCTAGAATCATCTGACTTTGGGACTGGGCTGTACCACTTCTCCAGAACCACAAGGTAAAAACAGAAGCAGTAAGTCTCCTTGGTCTTAGGGAACTGCCTCAGGGATCTAACTTGGATGAGCTGGTCAGGACTTTTCTCCAAGACACCAAAATTTAATGAGTAGAATTTTAATAATTTTTAAAGGTTCTGTAATTTTTCCTTTTCCAACTGACTCCCTTGCTGTAGGGAAGAGATTCCTCTGGCCAGGCACAGACCCTTCAGTAGCTGATGTACTATATGGAAGGAGCCAGGGAGCAGAGGTCAAGGGCAGGTTGTCCATGGCCCAGGTTCCCTGTCTCCTCTTCTGCTTCCCCTCTCCTATCCACAGCCTGCCTTGACTCACTCCTGGTAACTCAGGACTACATTTTTTGTTGCTCCATATCCCGGTTATTCGTAAATGTACCTCTAGAGTTACTTGGTCTTTTTTTACTGGATAATGGAGCCAGTCTTGCTACATTAATACCTCCTTTTCGGTGTGAACTGGGGAAGTCTTAGAGCTAAAGCACAGTTTGAAAATATGAGTCAGAAGCCTTAATAATACCTGTCTCTTTAACCTAGTGAATACAGTTTTATAACAAATTAAATAAAAATTTAACCACACACACACAAGGTATTCATCTGAGCATTGTTTGTAACAAAGAAAATAGGAAGCGATCAAAATCTTGAACATTGATGAACAAAAATTCCATATGGAGTAACATGCAAAAACTTAACCCAATGACTTATTTATTTTATATTTGTAATATATTGTTAAGCTTTAAAATTAAACAGAATAAAACTGCAAACAGTAAAAACTCTTATCATCTGTTTGCAAAAATACTGTATATGAAACAACTAAAAATATCTGTAAATAAAATCAAAATATTACTAAAGCTTATCTCTGAGGGGTGGGCTTATGTATTATTTTTATTTTCTTTCTTTTGCTTATCAATCAGCAGTTTCTATATTTTCCAAAATGAATCTGTAAAAGGTTTTAAATATAAATAAATAAAAACAATAAAAGTGTTATTCATTTTAATGAAAACCTTTTTATTGGTGATTGTATTAAGTGGGGAAGAGTATTGAGACTGCTTAAGGTGTTGTGGTGCAATATTAACGCATTAATTTCATCTTTGAGTTTTGTAGTTCTTACTACAGTGCTTTGGAAGGACGAGGAGCACTGCAGTTGCTCCATGTTAATAAAGGGCTGTTTGTTTCAACTATGCCCACTGTGTCTAATGAATAAGTTGGTCCTGGCATCACCTGGAAATTTGGAAATGCAAAAGCTTGGGCCCTACCTTAGACTTAATGAACCAGAAACTCAGCAGTGTATTTTTTTTTAATAGACCTTTATTGGAGTATAATTGCTTCACAATAATGTATCAGTTTCTGTTGCACAACAAAGTGAATCAGCCATATGCATACACATGTCCCCATATCCCCTCCCTCTTAAGCCTCCCTCCCGTCCTCCCTGTCCCACCCCTCTAGGTCATCACAAAGCACTGAGCCGATCTCCCTGTGCTACGCTGCCGCTTCCCACCAGCCAACTATTTTACATTCTATAGTGTATACATGTCAATGCTACTCTCACTTTGCCCCAGCTTCGCTCTCCCACCCATGTCATCAAGTCCATTCGCTATGTCTACCTCTTTATTCCTGCCCTGCAACTAGGTTCAGCAGTACCTTTTTTTTTTTTAGATTCCATATATATGTGTTATCATGTGGTATTTGTTTTCCTGTTTCTGACTTACTTCTCTCTGTATGACAGACTCTAGGTCCATCAACATCACTACAAATAACTCAATTTCATTTCTTTTTATGGCTGAGTAATATTCCATTGTATATGTGTGCCACAGCTTCTTTATCCATTCATCTGTCTATGGACATTTAGGTTGCTTCCATGTTCTGGCTATTGTAAATAGAGCTGCAATGAACATTGTGGTACATGACTCTTTTTGAATTATGGTTTTCTCAGGGTATATGCCCAGTAGTAGGATTACTAGGTCATATGGTAGTTCTATTTTTAGTTTTTTAAGGAACCTCCATACTGTTTTCCATAGTGGTTGTATCAATTTACATTCCCATCAACAGTGTGGGAGGGTTCCCTTTTCACCACACCCTTTCCAGCATTTGTTGTTTCTAGCTTTTTTGGTAATGGCTATTCTGACTGGCATGAGGTGATATCTCATGGTAGTTTTGATTTGCATTTCTCTAATAATTAGTGATGTAGAGCATCTTTTCATGTGCCTCTTGGTCATCTGTATGTCTTTCTTGGTGAAATCTCTATTTAGGTCTTCCGCCCATGTTTTAACTTGATTGTTTGTTTTTTTGATATTGAGCTCCATGAGCTGTTTGTATATTTTGGAGTATAATCCTTTGTTGTTTCATTTGCAAATATTTTCTCCCATTCTTAGGGTTGTCATTTTGTCCTTTATGGCTTCCTTTGCTGTGCAAAAGCTTTTAAGTTTAATTAAGTCCCATTTATTTATTTTTGTTTTTATTTCTGTTACTCTAGGAGGTAGGTCAAAAAGATCTAGCTGGGGCTTCCCTGGTGGCACAGTGGTTGAGAGTCCGCCTGCCGATGCAGGGGATGCGGCATTGTGCCCCAGTCCAGGAAGATCCCACATGCCACAGAGCAGCTGGGCCTGTGAGCCATGGCCACTGAGCCCGCGTGTCTGGAGCCTGTGCTCTGCAACGGGAGAGGCCACAACAGTGAGAGGCCCACATACCGCAAAAAAAAAGAAAAAAGAAGATCTTGCTGTGGTTTATATCAAAGAGTTTTTTTCCTGTGTTTTCCTCTTAAAGTTTTATCGCGTCTGGTCCTACAATTTAAGTCTTTAAACCATTTTGAGTTTATTTTTGTGTATGGTGTTAGGTAGTGTTCTAATTTCATTCTTTTACATGAAGCTGTCCAGTTTTCCCACCACCACTTATTGAAGAGGCTCTCTTTTCTCCATTGTATGTTCTTGCCTCCTTTGTCATAAATTAGGTGCCCAAATGCACATGGGTTTATCTCTGGGTATTCTATCCTGTACCATTGATGTATATTTCTGTTGTGTGCCAATACCATACTGTCTTGATTACTAGAGATTTCTGTGCATTAATTTTGTATCCTGCAACCTTACCAAATTCATTGATTAGTTCTAGTAGTTTTCTGGTGGCATCTTTAGGATCTTTTATGTATAATATCATGTCATCGGCAAATAGTGACAGTTTTATTTTTTCTTTTCCAATTTGTATTCCTTTTATTTCTTTTTCTTCTCTGATTGCTGTGGCTAGGACTTCCAAAACCATGTTGAATTAAGAGTGGCAGGAGTGGACATCCTTCTCTTGTTCCTGATCCTACTGGAAATGCTTTCAGTTTTTCACCATTGAGTATGATGCTTGCTGTGGGTTTCTCATATATGTCCTTTATTATGTTGAGGTAGGGTCCTTCTATGCCCATTTTCTGGAGAGTTTTTTATATCATAAATAGGTGTTGAATTTTGTCAAAAGCTTTTCCTGCATCTATTGAGATGATTATATAGTTTTTATTCCTTAATTTGTTAATACGGTGTATCACATTGATTGATTTGTGTATATTGAAGAATCCTTGCATCCCTGGGATAAATCCCACTTGACCATGGTGTATGATCCTTTTAATGTGCTGTTGGATTCTGTTTGCTAGTATTTTGTTCAGGATTTTTGCATCTATGTTCATGCGTGATATTGGCCTGTGGTTTTCTTGTTTTGTGATACCTTTTTCTGGTTTTGGTATCCAGGTGATGGTGGCTTCATAGAATGGATTTGGGAGTGTTTCCCTCTCTGCAATTTTTTGGAAGAGTTTGAGAAGGATCGGTGTTATCTCTTCTCTAAATGTTTGATAGAATTTGCCCGTGAAGCCATCAGGTCCTGGACTTCTGTTTGTTGGAAGATTTTTAATTATGGTTTCAATTTCATTACTTGTGATAGGTCTGTTTATATTTTCTAATTCTTCCTGGCTCAGTCTTAGAAAATTGTACCTTTCCAAAAATTTGTCCATTTCTTCATGGTTATCCATTTTATTGGCCTATAGTTGTTTGTAGTAGTCTCTTACAATCCTTTGTATTTCTGCAGTGTCAGTTGTGATTTCTCCTTTTTCATTTCTAATTTTATTGATTTTCATCCTCTCCCTTGTTTTCTTGATGAGTCTGGCTAAGGGTTTATCAATTTTGTTTATCTTCTCAAAGAACCACCTTTTAGTTTTATTGATGTTTCCTATTGTTTTCTTCATTTCTATTTCATTTATTTCTGCTCTGATCTTTACGATTTCTTTCCTTCTACTGACTTTGGGTTTTCTTTGTTCTTCTATCTCTAGTTGTTTTAAATATAGGGTTAGATTGTTTATTTGTGATTTCTTGTTTCTTGAGGTGAGATTGAATTGTTATAAACTACTTTCTCAGAACGGCTTTTGCAGTATCCCATAGGTTTTGGGTCATCATGTTTTCATTGTCATTTGTTTCTATGTATTTTTTTCTTTCTTCTTTGATTTCTTCAGTGATCTCTTGGTTATTTAGTAGCACACTGTTTAGCTTCCATGTATTTGTGTTTTTTACAGGTTTCTTCCTGTAATTGATTTCCAGTCTCATAGTGTTGTGGTCAGAAAAGATGCTTGATACAATTTCAATTTTCTTAAGTTTTCTGAGGCTTGATCTGTGACCCGAGATATGATCTATCCTGGAGAATGTTCCATGTGCGCTTGAGAAGAAAGTGTATTCTGCCACTTCCAGGTGAATGTTCTATAAATATCTATTAGATCTATCTGGTCTTTCCTTATTTATTTTCTGTTTGGATGATCTGTCCATTGGCATAAGTGGGGTGTTAAAGTCCCCTACTATTATTGTGTTACTGTCAAGTTCTCCTTCCATGGTTGTTGGCATTTGCCTTACATATTGGGGTGCTCCTCTGTTGGGTGCATAAACATTTATAATTGTTATATCTTCTTCTTGGATTGATCCTTTGATCATTATGTAGTGTCCCTCCTTATCTCTTGTAACAGTCTTTATTTTAAAGTCTATTTTATCTGAAACGAGTATTGCTACTCCAGCTATCTTTTGATTCCCATTTGCATGGAATATCTTTTTCCAAACCTTCACTTTCAGTCTCTATGTGTCCCTAGGTCTGAAGAGGGTCTCTTGTAGACAGCATATCTATGGGTCTTGTTTTTGTATGCATTCAGTCAGTGTATGTCTTTTGGTTGGGGCATTTAATCCATTTACATTCAAGGTTATTATCGATATGTATGTTCCTATTACCATTTTCTTAATTGTTTTGGGTTTGTTTTTGTGGGTCTTTTTCCTCTCTTGTGTTTCCCACTTAGATAAGTTTCTTTAGTATTTGTTGTAAAGCTGGTTTGGTGGCGCTGAATTCTCTTAGCTTTTGTTTGTCTGAAAAGCTTTTGACTTCTCCATCGAATCTGAATGAGACCCTTGCTGGGTAGAGTAATCTTGATTGTAGGTTTTTCTCTTTCATCACGTTTAAGTATATCCAGCCCCTCCCTTCTGGCCTGCAGAGTTTCCACTGAAAAATCAGCTGATAACCTTATGGGGATTCCTTTGTATGTTATTTTTTGTTTTTCCCTTGCTGCTTTTAATATTTTTTCTTTGAATTTAATTTTTGTTACTTTGATTAATATGTGCCTTTGTGTGTTTTTCCTAGGGTTTATCCTGTATGGGACTCTCTGTGCTTCCTGGACTTGGGTGACTATTTCCTTTCCCATGTTAGGGAAGTTTTCTGCTATAATCTCTTCAAATATTTTCTCAGACCCTTTCTTTTGCTTTTCTCCTTCTGGGACCCCTCTAATTCGAATGCTGATGCATTTAGTGTTGTCCCAGAGGTCTCTGAGATTGTCCTCAATTCTTTTCATTCTTTTTTCTTTATTCTGCTCCTCTGCAGTTATATCCACCATTCTGTCTTCCAGCTCACTTATTCCTTCTTCTGCCTCTGTTATTCTGTTATTGATTCCTTCTAGTGTATTTTTCATTTCAGTTATTGTGTTGTTCATCTCTGTTTGTTTGTTCTTTAGTTCTTCTAGATCTTTGTTAAACATCTCTTGTATTTTCTCAATCTGTGCTTCCATGTTATTTCCGAGATTCTGGATCATCTTTACTATTGTTACTTTGAATTCTTTTTCAGGTAGTTTCCCTATTTCCTCTTCATTTATTTGGTCTTGTAGGTTTTTACCTTGTGCCTTCATCTGTGACATATTTTTTTGCCGTCTCATTTTTTTTCTTTTAATGAGTGGGATTGTGTTCCTGTTTTACTGGTTGTTTGGCCTGAGGCTTCCAAGGCTGCAGTTTGTGGGCTATTGAGTAGAGCTGGGTCTTGGTGCTGAGATGAAGAACTCTGTGAGGCCTCACTCCCATGAATATTCTGGGAGTGAGGTTCTCTGTTAGTCCAGTGGTTTGGACTTGGTGCTCCCATCGCAGGAGCTTCCCCCCAGACCCCAGGCTCATGAATCAAGATCCTGCAAGCCGCATGGGGTGCCAAAAAAAAAAAGAGAAAAATAACAAAGTGAAAAATAAAATTAGACTCGGAAACTAACAGATACGTTAGAAAGAACGTAAAAATAAAAGTACAGATGAATCAACAACTGGAAGGTACATCAGTACCACAATAGTAAAAAAAGAGGAGGGAAAAGAGAAAAAAGAAGGTGGGGGGAAGGCCTTGGTTGTGGAGAGCAGGGCCTAAGCAATGGTGAGGTGTGGGCAGTGTGCGGGGCCAATGCTCAGGATCCATCAGGCTGGAAAAGTCCCCAGGGGTTGTGGCAGGTGGGGCTTAGGCTCAAGGAACAGAAGGGGCCCAGGCGTGCCCCCCATCCCTGGTCTCAGAGGACAGGGGACCTCACCTGGGAGCCCAGCAGGCTTCCTGGGCTCAAGTGGGCGGAGCAAATGCCCTCCTCTCCTCTCCTGCTCCTCCGCTCTGGGGTCTGGGAGGGCCCCTCCCGCCTGCCTCTCCTGATCCCCCCCCACCCCGGCCTCCTTCCTATGCCCCCAAGGAACCACGCAGCCTGAAGGGGCCTAGGAGGGCGGGGGATCAGCCTGGGAGCTCAGCAGGCTCCCCCGCCCGAGTGGGTGGGGCAGTTGCCCTCCCGCTCCTCTCTTGCCCTTCCCAGAGAGTCCCTCCCACCTGCCTCTCCTGATCTCATTGGCCTCAGGGGTGCAGATCTTGTCTGGCCTCCACTTCTCCTCCCACCTCGGTCCCCCTACATCCTACTGGTTCACTCTGGGGTTCCTTCCGTCTCCTTGGGGGTTAGAGTTCCCCACCCAGGGCGGGCAGGGGCCCTAGTTGTGGGGAGACGCTAACTCCATGTCTTCCCATGCCTCCATCTTGACTCCTCCCCCCCAGCAGTGTATGTTTTTACAAGGCTTCCAGGTGATTCCGAACCACATTCAAGTTTGAGAACAACTGGTTTAGACAATTCAAAGCACAATAGCTTGAACCTTACTCTGTAGAAGCTAAAAATTCTCCTTATCAGCTCCAGATTTTACTTCCAGGCGAGGCAAATGACCTCCATTGCCACAGGTCTGTTTTTAGAGGTCAGAATGTGTGGTCATTTTTTGACTCTTTGTCAAATTTGGCTTTATCACGTAGAATATGTTTAAAGCCTTGAAAAGCAATATCTTACAAAGGACGCAATCACTCAGACTTTAAATGGTTTTATATTTGTGAATTTTATCTTGGGACAGAAAAAGTCATATACCTTCTAGTGACAGTCTATGTATATATATATATCTATATCTGTATAATGCAATACACATGTTTTAAAAATCACTGCACTATGCCAAGTCATGCAGTGAAAACCACAGGCAATAAGAAGTTTGGCACATTGTTATCAGTGACACATTAAAAAAAAAGAGGGAATTTCCTGGCTATCCAGTGGTTAGGACTCAGTGCTTTCACTGCTGGGGGCCCGGGTTCGATCCCTGGTCAGGGAACTAAGATCCCAAAAGCCACATGGCACAGCCAAAAAAAAAGGGAGAGAGAAAGGAATCTAATAGAAACAGTCATACCATTTTCCCCAACCAAAATGGTTAACAAGTGCACAAATACTAAAAAATTTATGTATTTTTCTCTTGAAAGGGACTTAAAATTTGCAGAAGTGAGCATCAGAAGGATTGTAGCTTCTGAGCTATTGTGAAATAGTAGAGAGTTATCTGAAATGTGATGCAAAGTGTAACACTAGGTGTGGGTGAATGTAGGTCATGACATGTGGTAGAATAACAGCTGGTAGATGTTGGAGGTGTATGTATGTGTGCATTTTGTGTATTCATATGTAGCTTGGTTCATCTGGGTGCAGTTTTCTGCATTCATGTAGTGTTTCTCTCATGTGAAATTGTACATAAGGAAATGCAAAATGTGAATTATGCTCACATTGTTCCATAATGGAACAAATTCATATTCCCAAGCAAGCATTATAGCAGAGCTGACTCTGTGTGTGTGTGTATAATGTTATAGTTCCTCATATAAATTCCATATGTAAGTGTTATTCCTCCATCTGAAAGCTGACTTTGTATATCCTATGAGTTCAATGTTATTGTTTTATATACAACATTAAGCATGAATGGACGAGTAAGAGACAATGTATGTGTGTATATATCTATTTATGCTAATATACAATAAATTGTATTAGGAGTAATAATGAATTACTCAAATATGATCCTAGGAAAAGTAATTTGTGTGTCAATCCAAAACATTTTAATTGTGAGTTTGATCAGTATCTATATTAATTCTAAGGAGTAACTGGCAATTAAATTAGCTTTTTTCTTAATCTTCCACACTGGAAAAAAATGAAGAATGAAATCACATTTTTATTTTATGATTTAAAATTGAGACATAAGCTTTGTTGATGCACAAAAATAAATGTTTCTAGGTTCTCAGATTGTGATACCAGCCATGGCAGTTTTAATTTTGCCCCAACAATTGTTTTAAGGAATTAAATACAGGCAGTCCTTGCTTTCCATGGTTCTAATGTGCACACATTTCAGTTACAATGGTTTAGTTAAATAACACCAGTCCCCCAACACCATGGTTCAAATTTCAGTTACCATGGTGTTTTAGCTGTGAGTAATTGCGTAAAGTCTAAACTTCACCAGTAGCTCTTCAGTCCACCAACCACTATGTAAGTAACAGATTCATATCACGGTCAGTGACTAATCCCCTCACTTTTTTTAGTTTGTCATTTTATTGGCCATCGCACATCTGTTATTCAGTTCTTGTCTAGACAGCAAAGCATATAGTTGTGTTGCTTCCTTGTCTCCCAGTGATAAACCCATGCAGACACTTTACAAAACAACAACTGAAAGAGGGAATTGGCCAACAAGTGAAAAATGCAGCAAAGAGACAAAAAGTGTTTTGTTCACTGGAAGTGAACTTTGACCTTACTGTAAATAGAGTTATGGAAGAACTTAGCTGACCCTGGGAAGGTTGACACTGCTGCAGTTGGAGAGTCTCTAAATACCTCGGTAGAAGAACTTAGTGAAGCTAACTTATCAACATAAATGAGGGAGGTGGTTGTGACAACAAGGATGAAGATGTTGCAGAAGAAGAAACACCAGCAAAAATCTTCACATTGAAGAAACTATCAGAGATATTTCATTACGAAAGATAAAGTGTTGGAAGCTAATGGAAACTTCAAAAGGTGTGTGACAGCTGAGGGATAGAAATGATGTTTGCTCCATATAATAAATTATGTGACAAGAATAAGACAAGTACTGTTCAAATTACTCTTGATAAGTTGTTTTTATAATGAAATAAAACACCTTGGTTCTCAAAGTTTCTAATGTTTTAAATTATAGTATACTAAATAAGTGTTAGTTTTGCTGCCTTTTAAATTTCCTTGTACATTTATAACCAACAGTAAGATTAATGTTACGTTAACAATAATGTTAACGATAATGTTAATGTTCCAACAAAAGATTTTAGAGGTCACAGAACAATCATAATTTCTTAGTTGATTTTTAAGATAGCTTTGCACATTTCAGCTTGCCTGGTTATTTTTACTGTCCTGCACTATGTAAAGTGAGGAGTGCCTGTATAACCTATGGAAAATGTGAATTTTTAGTTATCTCTGGAATATTGACAATAATAATAAATGTGCTAAGAAGATGTTCATTTTTTAGAAAACTAGGATAATTTTATGTTGTCTATTGCCAGAAATCCATCCAATATCACTGGTCTCATTTTCGTACAATTACTTGTTTAAACAATATCTGAGATACCCATTAAACATGAATCCGATCCCATCTGAAGTCCTCTAAGGCAATCAGTTATTCTCGTGGAACAGAACAGGAGACGGCAAGTGAGTGACGAAAGATATCCAGTTATTGAATTCTATCCCATCAGCTGTGAGAAGTCTTGGAACCAAGCTAACCAATGTTCACTGAATTTTAGGTTAAAAATATTTAGTCCAGGGACTTCCCTGGTGGTGCAGTGGATAAGAATCCACCTGCCACTGCAGGGGACACGGGTTTGATCCTTGGTCTGGGAAGATCCCACATGCTGTGGAGCAACTAAGCCCGTGCACCACAACTACTGAGCCTGTGCTCTAGAGCGCACGTGCCACAAATACTGGGCCTGCGTGCCGCAACTACTGAAGCCTATGCACCTAGAGCCCATGCTCCACAAGAGAAGCCACCACAAGGAGAAGCCTGCACACCGCAATGAAGAGTAGCCCCCGCTTGCCGCAACTAGAGAAAGTCTGAGTGCAGCAACGAAAACCCAATACAGCAAAAAAAAAAAAAAAAATTTAAATCTTTAAAAAAAAATTTAGTTCAAGTAACTATTTTAGTAATATGTTCTACAATTTACAGATCATTCTTACCACTTGTGCATAATAATGTCTGATGTAAATAAGAGAGAAATTTTTAACATCTCCTTTACAGTAGGATGCTATATCATAATTACAAAAGGGAAAAGAATTAAGGAAAACTAATAGCTTTGAGGTAGTAATTCTTTATGGGTGTTTTGTCAGTCATTACTTATCTACCTTGGGCTGAACTTGTTTCAAGAAAGTACTACCAATTGGTGCTTAAAGCATTATCTTCTTAATAATTACCTTCTCTGCCTATATGTATAATTTAGAGATCTAGTGTTTCCCTTTAATCAGAAGACCAGCCTCATCTTTAATCAGTTGTGTTAGTAGGATTTTCAGATAGGTTATTAGTTAGATTTAAACACAACTGCCATCCTTGGTATTTCACATTGAAGGCTAGGCGCTGGCTTTTACTTGGAGGTCAAATAATACCTTTGAAGTACAGCCTCTGTTCCTCCCACCAGTATGTGGGTATGTGATTCAACTCATTTTGCTACATTGAAATCATAAGAATTTCTCTTTTTTAATGTTATTTATTGCAAGTAAATGTTTGTGTCCTCCACAATTGTGCCTACATTTACACAACAAATAAATTATCTGGAGAAAGTCAAAATATTTCATTCATAAATCAGTTGATCAGTTGTTTACTTTGTACACAACTCAAAACTCAGTTTGATCCCCCACCTTTTTTCCTCTTGCAATATGGCAGCAGTATTTACTGAAATGGTTGGATTTACCACCTGTTTTGACATTAGGTAGACATCCCTTCAGCCAACATTAGGCCAAATGTTATAAGAAACCTTAGACAAATTAGTCAAGGATTTCTAAACTACCACATTTTTATAGTGTGAATGACTGATTGAAATTTGTTGGGATTCCAGAAAAACTAAAACCATCTCAATGAACGTAATGCGTGATTTGAGTAATTTATAAAGCAACTGGCAATTCTGCAATATGTTTGCTTTAGCAGAAGCAATTAAATTTAAAATAACAAAAATAGGAAATTGTACACAAGAATGTGGAAAGAATAGACTGAAGAAAAATAGAAGTAGAGTATATTAAATTATACTCCTGTTTGTTTATGTTTCTGTATCTTCATCAGAGATGATTAACATGGAATCTTCAGAGTGTTCCATAAATAACATGCACTTTTATGGTGCTTTTATATTTTCCATATTCAGAAATCTAACTCTGATTTTGAAAACCAGAAGAAAATTATTACTCTGACTATGTAAAGTAGCATGCTTAGGCCGGGTCCTCTCGGGAAACATTAGATGCTAATGCTTATCATCAGCCTGCCTGTCCTGCGTGGGACCATTTTGATACCAGTGGGAATGTTTAGTGGCAAACTGTAATGTGAACATGACAGTTGAGCAAGCCAAGTGGCTGCTTTCTCTGAGTTGTCAGATGTAGAACACTGTTCCTTGAGGGATGGAAAGGAAATGGCATTCTCTTAGGTATCTACTGTGTGCCAGATACTCTGCCACTGACAGCCTATGCTATTTATTTTTAATTTTTAATTGAAGTATAGTTGATATACAATAGTATATAAGTTACAGGTGTACAATATAGTGATTCACAATTTTTAAAGTTTATACTACATTTATAGTTGTCATAAAATATTGGCTACATTCCCTGTATAGTACAGTATATCCTGGTAGCTTATTTTATACATAATAGTTTCTACCTCTTAATCCCCTACTCCTATATTTCCCCTCCCCCCTTTCCTCTCCTCACTGGAAAACACTAGTTTGTTCTCTGTATCTGTGAGTCTGCTTCTTTCTTATTATGTTCACTAGTTTGTTATATTGTTTAGATTCCACATGTAAGTGATATCATACAGTAATTGTCTTTCTCTGTCTGATTTATTTCACTTAGCATAATACTCTCCAAGTCCACCCATGTTGTTGCAAATGGCAAAATTTCATTCTTTTTGATGGCTGAGTAGTATTCCATTGTATGTGTATACCACATCTTCTTAATCTATTCATCTGTTTAATTTTTAAATTTTATTTAGCTATAATTGATTTCCAATATTGTGTTAGTTTCAGGTGTACAGCTTCATATTCTCTAACATTATAGATATCGAATACAGTTCCATGTGCTATACAGTAAATCCTTGTTGTTTTATTTAAGATCTCACACCAACCTTATGCAATATGTCTACTGTGCTCATTGTACAGATGAAGAAACTAAGACTCAAAGAGTTTATATGATAAATCTTCCAAAAAGAAAGTTGAATGAAAAAAGCAATTACAGAAGATATCCTCAGGATAATATAATTTATGTATTTTTTTCAAAACATGCCAAACAATATACACATTGCCTAGTCATAGATACATATATAGTAATTGGTTAAGGATATGGGCAGTAATAATAAACACCAAAGTTAAAATTATTCTTTTCTGTTGGAGGAAAATGGGGTCAGACAGAGTGCACAGAAGGGCTTCCACTTCATTTCCATGTTTTATTTTTAAGCTGGGAATTGAGCATATGGGTAATCATTATATCATTCCCTACACATTTTTTTTTGGCTGAAATATGTTGTAAGGATTTTAAAAGTAAAAGTTAAGCAACTTGTGGAAAGTCACGTAGTTATTAAAGAGGAAGCAGAACTGGATTCAACACCAAGTCTGCTGATCCTAGAGACAGTGTACTCCTGGCTCTGCCTTATACTTTGCACCAGCTGGGAGATACTGAAGTCTTCTTGCAGAAACTGTTTGTCTAGGAATGAAGAAGGTGATCCGGGATCTACCTAGGACTAGGCACCATTGAATAGGGTTGGAGTGAAGAGGAAGAAACCAAGTGGGCCTGTGTTTCATGGTGAAGAAACCCATGCCACTTAGAAGGACGATAAAAGGTGCTCACTCAAGTCCCTTTCCTTGCTTCTGCTGTTGCTGCTTCTGCTGTTGCTGCTGCTGCTACATTCAAGTTCCCCCAGACAATGGAACAAGATGTTATTAAAAGAAAAAAAAAAAAACTGGCTAACTTATTAACCACTTCAATATAGTAATAAAGCTAAGCAAATAAGCTGTAAAATTCCATCACAATTATAATTCTTCTTAGGGATAATGTCTAGGAATACCTCGATGCTGGCTGCAAAATTAATTTTTGATGCACTTTTCAAGTGCTGCTACATTAAAGTTCTTAAAATCAACTTCACAGAATGTTCCTTTCCTCCCCATTCCTCCCTCCCAATCACTTATATGGTTCACAGAGAACTATTCCAATATGATTGGAGTTGAGCCTGGGAAATATATATCTTTACATATTTTACTACACCCTATAGATTTATTATCTCTGACTCAACTGATCAGTATATTCCTAGCACCTAGCATAGACCCTGGTACTTGGTAGGCAGTCAACAAATATTTGTTGAATTGAATATGAGAAATATTATCTTCTGTTTGCATTATTTATTTTTATAAGGGAGGCAGTGGGCTATAGTGAATAAGTCTTAGCAAGGAGTCAGCAGTTGGGAAGGAGGCCAGGGGAGTCATTCGAACTTTCTGGAATCCTTGCTCACTACTTATAGCACTTTGGGCAAACTACTTAACCCCTCTGAATCTCACTTTCAGCTTCAGAAAAATTGGGATAATATTAATGCCTCTTAAGTTTGTTGTGAGAAGTAAATGAGATAATGCCTCTAACATGCTTAGAACAGTGCTAGGTACAATAACTAGCATTACAGTAAGTACTCATAAATGTTAGCTGTTATTGAGATCATTTTTGGTTCCTGCTCTATAACCTTTGTTTTTATGAGAGAGGTAGACAGTGTTAATGTCTCATTGTTCTCTGCATAGGTTGTTTTTTTGTTTTGTTTTTGTACTTTTAAGATGCCTTATGGAGCTACTCTTTTTTTTTTTTTTCCTTATCAAAATTTCTCTTTCTTAACAGCAAAGTCACCATTCATCTACTATTGCGGAAGAAAAATGACTTTAATCTCAAAGGCAACATTAAAAATAAAGAAAAGGAAAATAAATCAATAAAGGCAAAGGTCATAGAAACAGATGATTCAAACATACAGCAATGTTTCTGAGCATTGGGGTTATATACACAGGTTTAAAAAGAAATAAGCAAATAAGCAGGATATCTGGAAGAAAAATTACATGACTTGGATACCAATGTCCAAACAATTTTACATGTCAAACTTTTTAAAGAAACCATGTAACTGAAAAGTCTTAAAAGACTATGTCCAAAGATTTCATTCTCTAGCAGTGTGTTTTCCTCTCTGTAGGAGCCAGATTAAATACTCTCATACACACACACACACACACACACATGCACGTGCGCACACACACCATGCCCCAAATCACTTATATTTTCCACCATAGAGAAATGGAGAATTTAGAGGTTACTTTAAGAAAAAAATAACAAGACAGCAAGGCTGAGGTTAGGGTAAACTTGTTATTTCTTATTGCTCCTGTTCATCATCAGATATGGCCAGTGTCATTCATTATAAAATATTTGTTTTAATCATCTTCAGGATTTTTTCAACGATTGTTTTATGTACAGGAAGAAGTTGCAGAAATTTATCACTTAGGGCAACAGCTTTGAAACATTTTTTACCATTATCCCCAATAAGGAATGCATTTCATTACAATCAAAGGGTTCTATTTTATTTCATTTTTAAAATGCTATTTGTGACCCACTACATTTATTTTCACAATCCACTAGTGGGTCATGATGCACTGTTTGGAAAACACTGTCTTAGGATGTTCCATTCAAACTTTCCCACTGAAGTACCCAGAGCAGCAGGGGAGAGGGAAAGTTTTGGGGGTGGGGTTAGAGGAGTAGGTTGAGAGAAGAAATATGAGGGCCTCGCCCAAGTGCAAAATTCCTTTAAAGTTTCTTTATTTCACCTTTAAGATTTATCCAACTTTGGCATTAGACACCAAACAAGACCATTAGTTTTCTATAAAAGGTTTTAAATCTCTCAGTATAATAAAACAGATGCTCCAGGGACACATGCCGTGTTATACTGGGGCTACCTCTCCTGCTAAGGGTATGCACAAGTTGCAGTCTGCAAAGCAGGCTGTCTTGGATGATACATTTACCCCCAGATAGTTTGTGAATTTACCACAGGCTCAGGGCCTTTTGACTGTCTGATGACCATTCAGCACAGGTCATGTGATGATCTCAATGAGAAGATGAGGACATTCCCCTTTCGTCTGTGGACACATGTTTAAGTGTGAGCCCTTCGCCTTTCTTTCGCACTTCCGGGCCTGATGACTGGGAAGGTGAGAGCCTAAGTGGGTGACTCAGACCATCATTAGCCCACATCACACAGGCAGAGCCTCCAGACAGCTGCTGTGGCTGGAAGGGCACAGGCACTGCTAACAAGGTCACCCTGCAATGGGCTGAGAAGAGCTGGTCGTGATGAGCCAGATGATGAATGTGGAGCCACGTAATCAATCCTTTTGAAGGGAGAACATGTTAATTCTTCTTTTTCTATGCAATTGGCTTGACAGCAGTTTGACATCATCCTTGCCCTGAATCAGCCATCACCAAGATCACAGTGGGCCAGAAGGAAAATGGAGAGAAAAAGTAAATAAACCAAGGGAGGGAGAGGCTTGGGCATTTTTAAAGCATTTTCTTTTCTTACTTGATAACAAAGGATCCCAGTGGCTGTGTAGGATCCAAAGATGAAATGAGATGATGGAGGTACTATGTTTTCTCAAAGAGAAACTTTCTGAAAGCTCAGACTTTTCCTTTGTGAAATGATACCCAGAAATAAGGTTTTAGGTATATGCATAAATTTTTTTAAAAGCCTCAATAGAAACCCAAGAGAGATCTCTTTGACTAAATTATAGCTATAGATGGTTATAGATACAGATATAGATAGATATTAGCAATGGGGCTTAAGCAAAAAACTTTTTCATGAACCCAAATTGGAAGATTGCTGCAATAAACCATTTAAATGTCTCTCTCTCTCCTTTTTCTTCTACTATGCTGGCCATTATTCCAGCCATAAACCAGGTCCTATAACTAAGGTAGGTTTCAGCAGAATGCCTTAACGTAGTAATAAAAAGGACCCTGCAATTTAAAAAGGCGAGCCTCTTCTGTTTAAATGTACAAAGGGTTTTATTTCTTTCATCATTAAAAGAATAAAGTACATATGTGGAAATATGGACTTTCGGGAACTTGAACACTCTGTTTCTCTAGCTGAATTTATAGTAAGGAATTCCAAGTTGCAGAAATTATTTTAGGCAGAAGTAGCCACTGTAATAATATTTAATTACCCTCAAGAAAAAAAAATAATTAGGTTGGCTGCAGAATTTGAACATGAAGTTATAAAGTATAGAGACATGAATCTTGTTGCCTTGTGGAACATTTCTGACTGCCAGACATGTAAAAATCCTGGATTCAAAATGTATAATCAAAGATGATTCATCAGAGGGTGTTTTTTAAAAAATACATGAAATTAAAAAGCCAAATCAGATTGCAAAACTATCTAGTTAAAAGATTTAAAAGACTGTTGGGTGACATGTAAGTATGCTATTGGATGACTTATGAAATATAGTTAAATGACATGAAGATACTGAAGCTTGTAAAATGCGAGTTTGTTTTTTCCAGGCAGCATGCATACAGGTATGGAAAGGAAAAGACTATCATTTTTGCCTTTTCATCCCAGCTCCCTTCCTATACAGAGCCTCCCCTCTAACCAGAAAGCCTGACAGCCATTACCAGACACCTACTAAGATTTTTAATATCTAGAAGGTAACTGAAGCCTACACAGATTACTGGTGTGTGGTAAAGTCAGATTTGAAGCAGATTATCAGGGTCGTTAGCATGCCCTAGAAATCATGATGTTAATTTTGAAAAAAGTATATACTTTTTATTTTATTTTATTTTATTTTATTTTATTTTATTTTTTTTTGCGGTAGGCGGGCCTCTCACTGTTGTGGCCTCTCCCCTTGCAGAGCACAGGCTCCGGATGCGCAGGCCCAGCAGCCATGGCTCACGGGCCTAGCCGCTCTGCGGCATGTGGGATCTTCCCAGACCGGGGCACGAACCCGTGTCCCCTGCATCGGCAGGCGGACTCTCAACCACTGCGCCACCAGGGAAGCCCTACTTTTTATTTTTATATCTCATTTTCTGGCATATTCACCTATTTTACCCTTACAACAATTATGTGAAGCAAGAAATATCATTCCCATATTTTAAGTGAAGAAATTGAGATTCAGAGTCATGCTGTTCTCCAGACTAGGTGATATCCCCTTTTGTAAATTCTCATAGCACCTGCTGTTTCCTTACAGCACTTACCAGAGTCACAATTAAGTAATAATATTTGTCTTCCTGCCTGGACCATCTCTCTTCCTGAGAGCAGGAACATGTCTCCCTTGTTTATCACTAAACTTCAATCGCCTAGCACAGAAGGGTACTCAAAAAAGATGTGAAGATTGAGTGAATAGATAAGTAACGTTTCCCCAAGTTCCACAGGAAATAATTGAAAGAATAAAGATTTGAACCTCTTGAAATATGGGGATAGTGGTGCCTACTTCATAATGTTGTGAGAGTTATACTAATATACATGTAGCACTTAGAACAGTGCCTCCATATAGTAAGCACTATCTGTGTGTGAGCTAGTACTACTACGACTATTGCTACCATTACTACTACTACTACTACTACCATTACTACTATTACTATTATTATTAAAGTGAATCTTTCAACTGTTCTCAAAAAACATCTTGATTCAGCTTGGTCTAGACCAGACCTCTTTTTTTTTTTCTTTTAATAATCTTTATTGGAGTATAATTGCTTCACAATACCATGTCAGTTTCTGTTGCACAACAAAGTGAATCAGCCATATGCATACACATGTCCTCTTCCTCTTAAGCTTCCCTCCCGTCCTCCTGTCCCACCCCTCTAGGTCATCGCAAAGCACCGAGCCAATCTCCCTGTGCTATGCTGCTGCTTCCAACCAGCCAACTATTTTACATTCTATAGTGTATACATGTCAATGCTACTCTCACTTTGCCCCAGCTTCACCCTCCCACCCATGTCATCAAGTCCATTCTCTATGCCTACCTCTTTATTCCTGCCCTGCAACTAGGTTCAGCAGTACCATTTCTTTTTTTTTTTTTACATTCTATATATGTGCGTTAGCATGCAGTATTTGTTTTTCTCTTTCTGACTTACTTCACTCTGTATGACACACTCTAGGTCCATCCACCTCACTACAAATAACTCAATTTCATTTCTTTTTATGGCTGAGTAATATTCCACTGTATATATGTGCCACATCTTCTTCATCCATTCATCTGTTGATGGACATCTAGGTTGGTTCCATATCCTGCCTATCGTAAATAGTGCTGCAATGACATTGTGGTGCATGTGTCTCTTTGAATTATGGTTTTCTCAGGATATATGCCCAGTAGTGGGATTGCTGGGTCATATGGTAGTTCTATTTTTAGTTTTTTAAGGAACCTCCATACTGTTTTCCATAGTGGTTGTATCAACTTACATTCCCACCAAAAGTGTAGGAGGGTTCCCTTTTCACCACACCCATTCCAGCATTTATTGTTCCTAGCTTTTTTGATAATGGCCATTCTGACCAGCATGAGCTGATACCTCATGGCAGTTTTGATTTGCATTTCTCTAATAATTAGTGATGTTGAGCATCTTTTCATGTGCCTCTTGGCCATCTGTATGTCTTTCTTGGTGAAATGTCTATTTAGGTCTTCTGCCCATTTTTTAACTAGATAGTTTTTTTGATATTGAGCTCCATGAGCTGTTTGTATATTTTGGAGTTTAATCCTTTGTCTGTTGTTTCATTTGCAAATATTTTCTCTCATTTGGAGGGCTGTCTTTTTGTGTTCTTTATGGTTTTCTTTGTTGTGCAGAAGCTTTTAAGTTTAATTAAGTCCTATTTGTTTATTTTTGCTTTTATTTCTGTTACTCTAGGAGGTGGGACAAAAAGGATCTTGCCATGGTTTATGTCAAAGAGTGTTCTTCCTGTTTTCCTCTAAGAGTTTTATAGTGTCTGGTCTTACATTTAAGTCTCTAATCCATTTTGAGTTTATTTTTGTGTATGCTGTTAGGAAGTGTTCTAATTTCATTCTTTTAAATGAAGCTGTCCAGTTTTCCCACCACCACTTATTGAAGAGGCTCTCTTTTCTCCATTGTATGTTCTTGCCTCCTTTGTCATAAATTAGGTGCCCATATGTACATGGTTTTATCTCTGGGCATTCTATTCTTCACCATTGATCTATATTTCTGTTTTTGTGCCAGTACCATACTGTCTTGATTACTATAGCTTTGTGGTATAGTTTGAAGTCAGGAGCCTGATTCCTCCAGCTGCATTTTTCTTTCTCAAGTTTGCTTTGGCTATTCGGGGTCTTTTGTGTTTCCATACGAATTGTAAACTTTTTTGTTCTAATTCTGTGAAGAATGCCATTGGTAGTTTGATAGGGATTGCATTGAATCTGTAGATTGCTTTGAGTGGTATAGTCATCTTCACAATATTGATTCTTCCAATCTAAGAATATGGTATATTTCTCCATCTGTTTATGTCATCTTTGATTTCTTTCATCAGTGTTTTATAGTTTTCTGAGTACAACTCTTTTGCCTCCTTAGGCAGGTTTATTCCTAGGTATTTTATTCTTTTTGTTGCAATGGTAAATGGGAGTGTTTCTTTAATTTCTCTTTCTGATTTTTTCTTGGTGGTGCATAGGAATGCCAGAGAATTCTGTGCATTAATTTTGTATCCTGCAACCTTACCAAATTCATTGATTAGTTCTAGTAGTTTTCTGGTGGCATCTTTAGGATCTTTTATGTATAATATCATGTCATCTGCAAACAGTGACAGTTTTATTTCTTCTTTTCCAATTTGTATGCCTTTTATTTCTTTTTCTTCTCTGATTGCTGTGGCTAAGACTTCCAAAACTATGTTGAGTAAGAGTGGAGAGAGTGGACATCCTTGTCCTGTTCCTGATCCTAGTGGAAATGCTTTCAGTTTTTCACCATTGAGTATGATGCTTGCTGTGGGTTTCTCATATATGTCCTTTATTATGTTGAGGTAGGTTCCTTCTGTGCCCTTTTTCTGGAGAGTTTTTATCATAAATGGATGTTGAATTTTGTCAGAAGTTTTTTTTTCTTCTGTTGAGATGATCATATGGTTGTTATTCCTTAATTTGTTAATGTGGTGTATCACATTGATTGATTTGTGTATATTGAAGAATCCTTGCATCCCTGGGATAAATCCCACTTAATCATGGTGTATGATCCTTTTAATGTGCTGTTGGATTCTGTTTGCTAGTATTTTGTTCAGGATTTTTGCATCTATGTTCATGAGTGATATTGGCCTGTAGTTTTCTTGTTTTGTGATACCTTTTTCTGGTTTTGGTATCCAGGTGATGGTGGCTTCATAGAATGAATTTGGGAGTGTTTCCCTCTCTGCAATTTTTTGGAAGAGTTTGAGAAGGATCGGTGTTATCTCTTCTCTAAATGTTTGATAGAATTTGCCCGTGAAGCCATCAGGTCCTGGACTTCTGTTTGTTGGAAGATTTTTAATTATGGTTTCAATTTCATTACTTGTGATAGGTCTGTTTATATTTTCTAATTCTTCCTGGCTCAGTCTTAGAAAATTGTACCTTTCCAAGAATTTGTCCATTTCTTCATGGTTATCCATTTTATTGCCATATAGTTGTTTGTAGCAGTCTCTTATAATCCTTTGTATTTCTGCAGTGTCAGTTGTGATTTCTCCTTTTTCATTTCTAATTTTATTGATTTTCATCCTCTCCCTTGTTTTCTTGATGAGTCTGGCTAAGGGTTTATCAATTTTGTTTATCTTCTCAAAGAACCAGCTTTTAGTTTTATTGATCTTTGCTATTGTCTTCATTTCTATTTCATTTATTTCTGCTCTGATTTATGATTTCTTTCCTTCTACTGACTTTGGGTTTTTTTTTGTTCTTCTTTCTCTAGTTGTTTTAAGTGTAGGATTAGATTGTTTATTTGTGATTTTTCTTGTTTCTTGAGGTGAGATTGAATTGCTATAAACTTCCTTCTTAGAACTGCTTTTGCTGCATCCCATAGGTTTTGGGTCGTCGTGTTTTCATTGTCATTTGTTTCTATGTATTTTTTTCTTTCTTCTTTGATTTCTTCAGTGATCTCTTGGTTATTTAGTAGCACACTGTTTAGCCTCCATATATTTGTGTTTTTTACAGGTTTTTTCCTGTAATTGATTTCCAGTCTCATAGCGTTCTGGTCAGAAAAGATGTTTGATACAATTTCAATTTTCTTAAGTTTTCCGACGCTTGATTTGTGACCCAAGATGTGATCTATCCTGGAGAATGTTCCATGTGCGCTTGAGAAGAAAGTGTATTCTGCCACTTCCAGGTGAATGTTCTATAAATATCTATTAGATCTATCTGGTCTATTGTGTCATTTACAGATTGGGTTTCCTTATTTATTTTCTATTTGGATGATCTGTCCATTGGCGTAAGTGGGGTGTTAAAGTCCCCTACTATTATTGTGTTACTGTCAAGTTCTCCTTCCATGGTTGTTAGCATTTGCCTTACGTATTAGGGTGCTCCTGTGTTGGGTGCATAAACATTTATAATTGTATCTTCTTCTTGGATTGATCCTTTGATCATTATGTAGTGTCCCTCCTTATCTCTTGTAACAGTTTTTATTTTAATGTCTATTTTATCTTATATGAGTATTGCTACACCAGCTTTCTTTTGATTTCCATTTGCATGGAGTATCTTTTTCCATGCCTTCACTTTCCGTCTCTATGTGTCCCTAGGTCTGAAGTGGGTCTCTTGTAGAGAGCATATATTTGGGTCTTGTTTTTTTATCCATTCAGTCAGTGTGTGTCTTTTGGTTGGGGCATTTAATCCATTTACATTCAAGGTTATTTTCAATATGTATGTTCCTATTACCATTTTCTTAATTGTTTTGGGTTAATTTTTGTGGGTCTTTTTCTTCTCTTGTGTTTCCCACTTAGAGAAGTTTCTTTAGCATTTGTTGTAAAGCTGGTTTGGTGGCACTGAATTCTCTTAGCTTCTGTTTGTCTGAAAAGCTTTTGACTTCTCCATCGAATCTGAATGAGACCCTTGCTGGGTAGAGTAATCTTGATTGTAGGTTTTCCTCTTTCATCACTTTATGTATATCCTGCCACTTCCTTCTGACCTGCAGAGTTTCCACTGAAAAATCAGCTGATAACCTTATGGGGATTCCTTTGTATGTTATTTTTTGTTTTTCCCTTGCTGCTTTTAATATTTTTTCTTTGAATTTAATTTTTGTTACTTTGATTAATATGTGCCTTTGTGTGTTTTTCCTAGGGTTTATCCTGTATGGGACTCTCTGTGCTTCCTGGACTTGGGTGACTATTTCCTTTCCCATGTTAGGGAAGTTTTCCGCTATAATCTCTTCAAATATTTTCTCAGACCCTTTCTTTTGCTTTTCTCCTTCTGGGACCCCTCTAATTCGAATGCTGATGCATTTAGTGTTGTCCCAGAGGTCTCTGAGATTGTCCTCAAGTCTTTTCATTCTTTTTTCTTTATTCTGCTCCTCTGCAGTTATATCCACCACTTTGTCTTCCAGCTCACTTATTCCTTCTTCTGCCTCTGTTACTCTGTTATTGATTCCTTCTAGTGTATTTTTCATTTCAGTTATTGTGTTGTTCATTTCTATTTGTTTGTTCTTTAGTTCTTCTAAATCTTTGTTAAACATTTCTTGTATTTTCTCAATCCGTGCTTCCATTCTATTTCCAAGATTGTGGATCATCTTTCCTATCATTACTCTGAATTCTTTTTCAGGTAGATTGCCTATTTCCTGTTCAATTATTTGGTCTTGTAAGTTTTTACCTTGCACCTTTATCTGTGACATACTTCTTTGCCGTCTCATTTTTTTTTTTTTTTTTTTTTTTAATGAGTGGCATTGTGTTCCTGTTTTACTGGTTTTTTGGCCTGAGGCTTCCAGCACTGGAGTTTATAGGCTATTGGGTAGAGCTGGGTCTTGGTGCTGAGATGGGGAACTCTGTGAGACCTCACTCCAATTAATATTCCCTGTGATCTGAGGTTGTTTGTTAGTTCAGTGGTTTAGACTCAGTGCTCCCACCGCAGGAGTTTCCCGCTGAGCCCAGGCTTGTGAATCAAGATCCCTCAAGCCTCGTGAGTTGGCAAAAAGAAAAAAAAAGAGGAGGAAAATAACAAAGTAAAAAATAAAATTCGACTCGGAAACTAACAGATATGTTAGGAAGAATGTAAAAATTAAAATACAGATGAATCAACAACTGGAAGGTACATCAGTACCACAATAGTTAAAAAGTGGAGGAGGGAAAAGGAAAAAGAAAAAAAAAGAGGGAGGGAAAGGTGTTGGCTGTGGAGGGCAGGACCTAAGCAAGGGCGAGGTTTGGATGGTGGGTGGGGCCAATGCTCAGGACCCACAGGGCTGGAAAAGGCCTTGGAGACTGTGGGGGGTGGGGCTTAGGCTCAAGGAACAGAAAGAGCCCAGGCATGCCCCCCACACCTGTTCTCAGAAGGCAGGGGACCTCACCTGGGAGTCTAGCAGCCTCTTCTGGCTCGAGTGGGTGGAGCAAATACCCTCCTCTCCTCTCCTGCTCCTCCAGTCTGGGGTCTGGGAGGGCCCCTGCCACCTGCCTTTCCTGATCTCCCTGGCCTCAGGGGCACTGATCTTGTGCCTCAGGTGCACTGATCTTGTGGCCTCCCCTTTTCCTCCCCCCTTGGTCCCCCTACGTCTAGTGGTTCACTTTGGGGTTCCTCCAGTCTCCTTGGGGGTCAGAGTCCCCCACCAGTGGCTGGCAGAGGCCCTATTTGTGGGGAGACGCTAACTCCATGTCTTCCCACACTGCCATCTTGACTCTTCCCCTCTACAGATGAGACCTAACTCTTTTTTTATTTTTTTTTGAATTTTATTTTATTTATGGCTTCCCTGGTGGTGCAGTGGTTAACAATCTGCCTGCCAATGCAGGGGACATGGGTTTGAGCCCTGGTCCAGGAAGATCCCACATGCCGCGGAGCACCTAAGCCCGTGCGCCGCAACTACTGAGCCTGTGCTCTAGAGCCCGCAAGCCACAACTAGAGAAAACCCGCACGCATCAATGAAGACCCAATGCAGCCAAAAATAAATAAATAAAAATTTAAAAATATAAGAAACCTAACTCTTATACGCTAAGTATTTTTAAGCAAGCCATATTTGTCGAACTATCGTTCTCAACGTTCAGTTTCTGGGCTCCAAGGTGCCAGGCAGAGCTTTCAGAGTGACATCTGAGTGGCTTCTTTAATTTCATGAGCCGCAGAGGTTGGAGAAGAGTTGAGCCAACAAGTACATTCATCCCAAGCTGGGAACTGAACGCTCCCTGGATTCTAACTTATCTCTTAATCTGCCTGAGTGCTCCCAAGTTGGCCCTGTTAGGAGTTGCCTTCTGGCTCTGACGTGCTTCCTGAGACTTGGCAAAGGGAGAGCTGTCCTTGCCAGTCATGTTGACCATGTGCATTTCACAGCCTCTGTTTTCACTGAATCATAGGACAGGAATGGAACAGGGAGAGGCAGCTCCTCCAGAGGGAGGACAGGAGAGGCGCCCATCTCAACTGGGAGAGTGTCCCGGGTTGAAACCCCCACTTCTCTCATTATCATCTCTTTAGTCGTGAGTGAGTCCCTGAACCTCTCTGAGACTCAGTTTCCTAATCGATAAACCTGTTTGATTTAGTATGTACCTCATGGGATTATTACAAAAATTTGATGAGTTAGTTAAGCTATTTGAAAACCCGTTGCAAGATGTCTGGCCCTCAATAAATATTAGTTGAATCTGAATCTTAAATCTAAACCCTTTGATAAGCAGCCTCCAGGAAACTTTCCTTTTGCTCTTTGGCAGCACCTCTAGAAGAGGAACCTGCTATGTTGCACACAAACATGCCCTCATCGGTCAGGGTGGATTTGGATATGTATTTGCATTTTCATCCTGTTTAATCCCTTCTGCAGAGACCTACCCACTTCATACTCCTCCTCTGCTATCTATCAGGGGTCTTTCTTCTAAATTTCCAGCTTCTTCTAGCCCTGCTGTGCACATCTGTATTTTCAGCCAAGACCTCTACCCTTCTTCATCCTGCCCCTACCCCTCATCGGTCCTCTAATTGTTCCTTTCTTACTTCACCCCTGTAAGATAACCTCATTCTATTGTAAACAAACTCCATTATGTAGGCACTGTGGGGAATGTAAAAGTAAAAGGCACCATTGCTGCCTATTGCAGCTGTCTAAGCTTTTTTCACTCTTTTCAATCCCTGATCTCACAATTCCCAGTCTTGGCACTTAACTACATCTCTCAGTCTGTTGTGCAATATAGGATTATCTCTGTGTAATTTTCCACAAACACAGTTTAGCTGTTCCAAAAGAGAAAAGCTTATTTTTTCTTACCCATAGAACTCCCATGAAATCATTATACAATGCTTCTAACTATGAATGTTTCTGTTAAAAAGCTGGCAGTAAGAAATAGTTGAAGGTTTATTGTTAAATCTATGAAAAGTTAGTGTGCAGGTGAAAGATGAAGCACAAGCAGTTTCTTGGCATTCCTAGGGCTTTTGGCTAGGATTTAGAATAAGAATGAACTTTTTACTCAGACGAAAGCCCATTCATTTTCTTCTTTTAGCTCAGGAAATAATGGCTTCCTTTAGCTAGGTAACTAACTTTAAAGAAAAATGAGACAGGCTGTGTATAGCTTAATATCATCAAATGGTATGTGGTTGTCCTTATTTAAGACAGAATTTAATGTTGAATAATGTATTAATCCACCTCTCAAAGACTGTTAGATGATTTTGATGTTCCCCAAAACTGAAATTATGATCTTTGATGGCCTGAGATAGTCCCTTCATGGAGTTACTAACAATAAGGTTTGGTTTGGTGTACAGCTCTTCATGCATGTCTTATTCTTTTATTTCTACTTTTCTCAGGAAGTAATCTGTCCAAGTCTCTTTTCTCACATGTGGAGAAACCTGTATTGTTAGTTAATACATATTGCAAGTAGTGTTTTGGGTACTGAGGAGATGAATCTAATGCATGACGTTACCTCCATTGTAAATGCTGACTTGCTAAGGATGATCTTTAGCACCATAAATGCTGAAAATTATGCTAAGCCTTGACTTGGCATCTGGCATAACTGGTCTCTCTCCACTCCAGGATCACTGCTGATATTGTCCTTAAACATCAAAAATCATGTCACTATGTCACTTAAAATCCTTTATTAGCATCCGCAGTATAGAGCACAAATCCATCAGCATTTCACCCATGACCCTTCCTAAGCACCCATGACCCTTCCTAAGCACCTGTCAACCTCCCTTTACCTTCCCAGTTTCTTCTCCTACCACCCCTGACTTTGAATGTGATGTCCCAGCCCAACCAAACTATTTGTGATTCTGGAAACACACCAAGTCCTTTGGTTTCCATGCCTTTTCATCACAGTTCTGGAATGTCCCCCCATGGTTATACACCCAACCCCCACCCACCTCCTTCTGATCAGTACTCGACTATCCTTCAATTAAAGAACAGATTCCTCCTTTAAAAGAAGGCACCTCTTCTCTGAATCCTGTTTTGACTCTTCAGTCCTTGAGTAGATTATGTCCTTCCCTTCCCTCTCTCCTTTGTGCTACCCTAGCCCCTTAGAGCTGTGTGTATACCTCTATTATAGCATGTTACACACCGTACTATAGTGACTAGTCTGCCCCACTCACTGACTTGTCTCTTATAAACTGGAGCCAAAGGCTGTGCTTATTCATCACTGTCTCCCCAGGGGAAGACCAATCAGCACTGAGTAGTCACTCAAAAACTATTTGATGGGGCTTCCCTGGTGGCATGGTGGTTGAGAGTCCGCCTGCGATGCAGGGGACACGGGTTCGTGCCCTGGTCTGGGAGGATCCCACATGCCGCGGAGCGGCTGGGCCCGTGAGCCATGGCCGCTGAGCCTGCACATCCGGATCCTGTGCTCCGCAATGGGAGAGGCCACAACAGTGAAAGGCCCGCGTACCACCAAAAAAAAAAAAAAAAAAAAAAAACTATTTGATGAATTAATGGTCTAGATTTTTGTCATCAAGGCTACGAAACTAGGAACATTTTTACAAAACTGGAACTGGAGAAACCTGACATATAAAATAGCAAATGAACGAAAGCGAATGCTCCAAGGGCAACTAACTTCTTCATCTATTGAAGGAGGGCCGTCAATTAATTATTCATTTTCACAAGGAATTATATTTAAGTTTAATGAATGTTTGAAAACAATAACTCAGTTTTTTCTAGACTCAAATTAATGTTAATATTTAGTAAGACTTTAGGAATACTATATGTCAAAGATATCTTAGTAAAGTTGTTAAAAAGATTTTAAACTTCAGCGACAAAACTATAATCCATTGGAAGCCTATCAGTACATCATGTACTATATGGGACTGTGCTAGAAATTTTAATAAGGAGAAATGAAAGCTTAGAGCTGACCAACGAGAAGAAATAATTTAAAGTTTGAAGCAAATTATTTAAAGGTAGATAGGCCAGTTGTTTACTAGTTATTATTATTTTTTTTAAATAAATTTATTTATTTATTTTTGGCTGTGTTGGGTTTTCGTTGCTGCACGCGGGCTTTCTCTAGTTGCGGTGAGTGGGGGCCACTCTTTGCTGCGGTGCATGGGCCTCTCACTGTGGTGGCTTCTCCTGTTGCAGAGCACGGGCTCTAGGCATGAGGGCTTCAGCAGTTGTGGCTCGCGGGCTCTAGAGCACAGGCTCAGTAGTTGTGGCACATGGGCTTAGTTGCTCCGTGGCATGTGGGATCCTCCCGGACCAGGGCTCGAACCTGTGTTCCCTACATTGGCAGGCGGATTCTTAACCACTGCACCACCAGGGAAGTCCCTGTTTACTAGTTAGTACTGACATTTAATTAAGTGTGGAGCCGTGTGCTTTCGTGTATAGAAGATATTGTGATATTGTATCTAGGAGCTTGGACTATGGAGTCATCCTGCCTGGGGTTCAAAATGCAGCCCAGCTACTTTCCATAGGTTTGAATTCTTAGGTAAGATGATCAACCGTCCATGTCTCTATTTCCTCATCAGCAAAATGGAGCTAATAGTAATACTTACTTCATAGAGTAAATATGAGGATTAAATTAGAAAATCCACCTAACGAATTTAGCAAGCAATCAATTTTCAGTAGTTGTCAGCTGTTATAATTTGCCTAGTTAAGAGAAACAAGACGTAGAGGGCTCAATACCCCAAATGTATTATATAATACAATAGAGCCAGCACATCTGAAACATGGATTCTCAGAACCTGGTTAAAAGTTTAGTCCTTAAAGAAGGGTCGGGAGGAAAGGAATAGAATGCTTCTAGAATTCCAGAATGACTTAGCTAATTGCCCCCATATGGTAAGGGAAGAACCATAATGAACAGCTGTATAGTGAATGCAGAATGGCAGCCTGACCCTGCATCAGCTTCAGAGTTAGTTATTCCTACTTGGGTGCTTTCCTTCTGCTGTACAGAAAAAGGAAAAAAAAAAAAATGGGGGCGATTGCTGCAGCGGGGGGGTGGTATTGGGTGGGCAAAATGGGAGAAGGAGACCAAAAGGTACAAACTTACAGTTATAAAATAAATAAGTTCTGGGGATGTGGTGTATAGCATGGTGACTATAGTTACCAATCCTGTATTGTATATTTGAAAGTTGGTAAGAGAGTAGATCTTGAAAGTTCTCATCACAAGAAGAAAAAATTGTAACTATGTGTGGTAATGGATGTTAACTAGACATATTGTGATGATCATTTTGCAGTATATACAAATGTCAAATCATTATATTGTACACCTGAAACTAATATAATGTTATGTCAATTATATTTCAATTTTTTAAATTGGAGGATAAGAATTAGAAATGAAGTGTATTTTTAACATTAACAACTACAAAATATTTGTTTGTTGCAAATATGATAACAGTGGGATTTTTCCTAAATATTAGAAAATTCAGGAGTCCTAGGCATATTTCCATTTCCAAAGTGGAAGTTCTTTCCTTTCTTTTTTTTTTTTTTTAATAACAGGTACTTGAAGATTTACTATACTTTTCTCTCTTCTTTTGCATATGTTTGACAATTTTTATAATATTTTTTAAAAGTCAATGTCAAATGTAAATAGCACCACAACAGAATTTTTTTTATTACAAAAATCTTTCTGCTTCTGAACTTTGCTTGTAGTCAGATGGAATAGATAGAATTTGATTTTCCTTATGTAAAATCTTCCTTTCTGTTTTTCTGCTTGGTGATAGGTCCTTTCATTCTGATGTTACTTTGAAAGCTCGTTCTTGCACTTAGGTCAATTTTCCTTTATCTACTTGTCTCTCTTGCCAATATTACTATTGTTGTTGCTGCTACTCCTGAGAAAATGGAACCTCTAGATTCCACCATCACCATCATGGGATTTTGGAACCCTCCCCCATAGGAACTGGTTCTGAAAAGCCGTCAGCACCATGGCAGACAAGTTCTAGAAGTTCTGAGACTAGAGATGTAGGACAGGTTATTTCTCACTCTGTTTTCCAGAGGACCTTAAAGATAGTCTCAAGTTCTCTCCCCATGAAGAACAGAAGGTGGTAAAAATTGAAGCCCTACCAAAGGGTTGATGGCAGATCCAAAAATAAGGCCCAGTAGCAAACAGCAAACTGAGAGTTCATGGCAGGGCTCCAGGAACAAAACCAAGAAAATCCAGAAAGAGAAGAGTGAGCAACAATAATCAGGGATGAGTGAGTGGAGAGGGGCAGAAGGGACCAAGTGCACAATGATTTATGGTCTTTCCTTTGTACAGTTTTCTCACGAGAGTGTTTGAGTTTCTTGATTTTACTAGCTTACTGTCATAGTTAGCTGGAAATCCTCTCTGTGCTTTACCTAAGTGTTCCTTAGTTCCTTGACACATTCAAGCTAAAATAAAATAAAATAACAACAAAAATAAAAACCCAATCAAAAAATTAATTCAAATTTCCTTTGGACTATTGAGTAGAGCAGAGAATTATCTCTATTTACACGCTTGTCTTTATAGACTTAGAGAAAGAGTAACATTTGAATAAAAACTCAGTGGTGAAATGGAGCATAAATTTACCATGCATAGAATTAAGTGTACAAAGAAAAAAACTTCTTTGCTTCGCAATAACTGGTCAGATTTTCCCCCTGAACTCTAACCCTACTGAGAGACAAGGAAGCAGATTTTAAATGTACCAAATAATGGTGTCCCAGTATGTTTCCACTTAAATAGTAGTCTCTTTTGAATGACTCATGGTATTTCAGGTAATTTCTCAGTCTTTTAGATTTTTCTTTTCCTTCTTTCTCATCCTCAAGAAGTCACCTGTGTATGGGGGAATGACGGCTCATATTGATAGACTTGATAGGTGACCTCTGTTCTGCAGACTGTCGGAAGGTCTGCACTGCTTCCTGCCGTGAAGTTGCTAATCTGGTTAGTTTCTGGACTATCATCAGCTGAGATATGCCTGGTTCCTCCTGGCTTATAATTTACAATCCATGTCTAAATTCTGGATTTGCAGCATCCGGAAGCAAAGTCTCTGCATTCTGCAGCCTCACTGTTAAAACTGCAGGACTCTCAGCACTTCTCTATCACCTCATCTGGACACTTAGGAACATTTAAAGTCCCTGCAGGGAATTCTGTGGCGGCCCAGTGATTAGGACTGCAAACTCTCACTGCTGAGGGCCTGGGTTCAGTCCCTGGTCGGGGAACTAAAATCCCACAAGCTGTGCGGGGTGACCAAATAAATAAATAAAGTCCCTATACATCTGCTTAAGTACTAGCAAACAGGGGGACTTGTCAGGCTCATCTATTGAGTTGCCTCCCTCTATCAGTATGGCTCGCATTTCATGCTGGACACAGCCCCATGGCACAAGCTGGGCTCTTTGTAAAAAAACTGCAACCAACCTCCCTCAGGGTATCCTGGTGAAGTGGTCCACTAATATAGATGCTTTAAGAAAGGCCTTACATACCAAAATGAATTTCCCATGCTCTCCCTTGGTCAAGATTCTAGAGGAATTCAAGAGGAAGTAATTGATGCTTAGGACTTAGATATAGATATTAGGTTTCTTTCCTCTCTTTCTATTTTCACTCTCCTCCCATATATCACTGGAGTAGAAGGAACAGGCTTTCTCTTTATTCACGTCTCTGGCACAGACTTCCTCCAAGTCATAGTGTCCTTCTTCCTAAGGGCACTAAGCCTCACTGTTCAGTGTAAATGGTAGAAAAGGCATCCTTACTATGCTCTAGAAGAAACTCCATGGTCTGGTAGGCTAAGCCTGCTTTTTAATATTAATGGTAGTTAAGAGAGAAGTTAGAAATAAATCCTTTGTTCATTACAAAGTACTGTTTTCAAAACTTCTGTCCCTCTAATGGCGCTAAAATACTCTACTCTGCATCTCAAGGACGGAATACTTACCGCAACTTGCTCTGCATTCCTACTGAATCAATCCTGATCCTCCTCAAGGCAAATGGATGTCCCTTTCAGAATAAGAAGGAAAGTTTCATACCAGAGAAGGCAAAAGAAAAATGCACATCCAGTCTGCTTTTCTAAAGTATAGTAATTTTTATATCATTTTAATTTCCTTCCTCTCCTCTTTTTTTCTTCTCTCACCTTTCCTTTTTCTTCTTAAGATTAGCTGAATCAGTGAGTACCATGTCACTGTGATGTTTTTCATCTGCTAAATGTAGTTAATATATTTGGGTACATTTGCTCTCCTGGTACATTCTGGAAAAGGACAATACTAGAGAGGTTAAGGGCTCCCCTTAAGTGCTGAGTCACAGAGAGCTGGATTCCAATTCCTGTCCTAACACAGTCCCTTGAGCAAATCACTTTGCCTCACCAAGCCTCTCTTGTCTCCTCTTAAAAATTAAGATAACAATATTTATATGAGAATATAGTTGTAAAGATAACATCAGGCATCTCAGTCTTAACACATCCAAAATTATACTCTTGATTTTCCACCCTACAGAGCTGTTCCTCCTCCAATTTTTCCGTCTCAATAAATGGTAACTCCTTCCTCCAAATGCTCAAGGCAAAAACATTTAGGTCATCCTTGGCTCCTTGCTTACTTTCTTACCACATCTAAATCCCCAGAAAATCCTGTTTCTGTGCTAACTATATGTGGAATCTGCATTCCTCATCACCTTCACCTATAGCACCTTACTCCAAGGAAAATTGACCCATCATTTAGTTTAGGTAATATTTTGTGCTGCATCAGAATATCTCAGAAGTTTAACACCAAAGATGTTTGTTTTGCACTCCTGATCAATGGGCAGCTATCATCCAAGGAGTAATTCTGGGATCCAGCCTCCTTCACCCTTATGGCTCTGACCTTCAACATTGGCATCAAAGCTGCAAAAGCAAAAGAGCATGAAGGGTTGCACATGAGAAATTTTGTGGGCCAGGCCTGGAAGTGGTGTACATCACTTTTACTCATATATCATTAGTCAAAACTCACTTAGATGATCATACCTAACTACAAGGGAGGCTGGGAAAACTAAAGAGGAAATGAGTTTGGTAAATATGTAGGCAATCTATGCAACTTTCAATCTAGATATTAATTACAAACATTTTCTAATTTCCTATTTTTGCCTTTGTGTTTCTACAGTTTTTTCTCAATATATCAACTTGATGATCCTTTTAAAACTTAACTCAGATCATGTCCCTCCTTTGCTCAGAGCCTTCCAATGGCTTTCCTTCTTTCTTGTTTATTCCAAAGTCCTTATCATGACCTCAAGGTTTATATGATCTACCTCCCACCAACTTCCTTGATTCATTTCTTACCAGTCTCCTCCCCCCTGCCCCCTGCCCCGCTCACTCCCCTACAGCCACACTGGCTGCCGTACTAACCCTCCAATATGCCAAGCACTTTCACATTTCCTCTTCCCTCTGCCTAGGACACTCGTCCCCTTAGATATTCTCAGGGCTCCCTCTCTTACTGTCTTCAGATCTATGTTCAAACTCCAGCTTATTAAACAGCCTGTATTGAGTAACCTATCCAAGATGATGCTCTTACCTTCCTTTCTCTCCATTCCCTTTTATATCTCACTTAACACATTATATATTTGCCTCTATGCTTATTGTCTCTCTTCCAAGATTAGAATATATTGGGAATCCCCTGGCGGTCCAGTGGTTAGGACTCTGCAGTTTCACTGCTGAAGGCATGGGTTTGATTCCTGGTCAGGGAACTAGGATTCTGAAAGCTGTGCAGCATGGCCAAAAAAACAAAATAAAATAAAGTAAAAATAAATAAATAAATGAAATGCAATGAAATGATTTAAAAAAAAGAACGTCTTCTCTCATGGGAGGAGAAACTTTGTTTCATCCCTAGCCCCTTGGTACTAAGAATAATGCATGGAGCAGGGGCTTAACAAACATTGTTTTAATTATTGAAAAAGTGAACGAATGAGTGGATGAACTGTTTAGCACATAGCCTGTCAAAAAGTAATCAGTAAATGATAGCATTGCTGTGATAACCAAGTTTTTCTCTTAGATTGGAAAGAATGTTGACATTTTTTCCTATTTTATTCAAATTTTGTTTTCATGATTTAAAAAAAAATGTGCAGATACAAGACTAATTTCTTCCTTATGCTCTCATCATCCATAACATGATGTCTCTATTCTTTCAACTTTTCATCTTTATACTTCTACTTCAATACATGAATGTGTCCTACACCTATAGAATGAGGTGGGAGCAGGGTCACAGGTGGGGAAGAAAGGAGAGTAACTTATCATTCAACATGCTGCTACAAGTAAAAAAAAAAAAAAAAAGGAAAATGACCACATCTTATGCTAAAAATGGATGAGATAAAAATCATAGCCAAATATAATCATTTCTGCTTGATTAAGAGAATTTCAAAATAATTTGTATGTATATTCAGGGCCTCATTTTCTCAAACTAAACTAAAGCAAAAGCAATCTCTATGACTGGAAATAAGGTGAAATAAATATGACTCTCTTTTTTCTTTTACCTTATGAAAAAAAAAACTCGCAAAGCATTTCCAAAATTTCTTAGACTTTTGTTAAGCCAAGTATTCCACCTGATGTAGCTTGTAGACAGGAGAAAAAAATATCACATCCTGAGAATAGTCTAATCAGGGGTCAAAGGTAACTGTAGAGTAGAATTTCTGAACTGTAAAAACGATATTAAAATGTGACTTTCAATTAGCTCAGAAATGAGCTCTAATGCTAAGTATGTCTACAGAAATGATACCTTTTGTTCCTCCAGTAATTGGGATGTCAAAGGGTAATTTGGGGCTACTCAAAAAGATTCAGTGTCTGATTTTGTTAACTTCTAAGCTAATGACTGGTACACAATGAAAATTTCTAGATAGCCCTGAATTCTTGACAGGTAAAAAAACATTATTAAGAAACTGTGATCGGGCCTCCCTGGTGGCGCAGTGGTTGAGAGTCCGCCTGCCGATGCAAGGGATACGGGTTCGTGCCCCGGTCCGGGAGGATCCCATATGCCGCGGAGCGGCTGGGCCCGTGAGCCATGGCCGCTGAGCCTGCGCATCCGGAGCCTGTGCTCCGCAACGGGAGAGGCCACAACAGTGAGAGGCCCGCATACCGCAAAAAAAAAAAAAAAAAAGAAAGAAACTGTGATCGTAAGAGCTTTAATATTCATTTCATAACTTTCTTTCTTCAGAAATATCAAAATCTGTTCAAATTAGTGAAGCTTTCTATTTGTGTGTGTGTGAGGTGTGAGTGGGGCTTAGGGAGGCAGTTGAGAACTTGCAGAGTCCACTGTTACATTAGTGAATATATGTTGTACGGTAGGATATGAATAGCACTGATTTTCAGATTTGCTACTTCTAGGGCAAAGTAATTTCAAAGGAAGACACGACTTGTTTGGAAATGACAATAACCTTCTTAGATGACCTGTGGACCAGATATTGAGTTGCTCCGTCAACTGTCGTCTGGCAATAATAGGAACCACTCACCAGTTCCTCCAACTAAATGATGGTCAGGCCTCAGCTAAGAGATGAGTCTAGGTCACAGCCAGGTTGAACTTACAGAGCACCATGTTAAGATAGAGTCAAGGGAGGGCAAGAACAGATATGCCAGGGGGTAAAATCATAATCACCCAAAAGGAATTCTGAGCATGAAGTGAGTAAAAGGTCCATTCCAGAGAGCGGTTGATAAGTTAGGAACAAAAGTCTACAGCTGGGAGTGTGGGCACAAGTTGGAAGGCAAACTTGGGGGTAGGGGCTGGTTGATTAGAGCTTCTGGAGTCAGAAGAGGTCAAGGCAGCAAGACGGAGCTTCACTTGCCTGGACATGCTAAAGAAATGAGAAGAGGGAGGAGGGGAAGGAGGAAAAATGGGGGAGTGGGGTCAGGAGCATGTGGTGAAACAAGAACTTACTGGATGTTTGCCTCCAAGTGTGGCTTTATGATTCACTTGCCTCAGAATCCCCTGGGAAGCATGCTTCAGACACAGATTCCCAGGCCCCGCCCCAGACTTCCTGAATCAAACTGCTGGAAGAGGAACCTAGGAATTTAGACTTTTAACAGGCTCCCCAGGTATCTTAGGCACATCTACATTTGTATGCTAAATTCTTTACCTGTACGGTTTTGCTTAATCCTCCAACAGCTTTGTGAAACCTGTACTATTATGATCCCCTCCCTAAACAGGAAACTGGCTCTGAGAAGCTGACTGGCGCAAGGCACAAAGTTCATACATGGCAAAGCCAGAATGCAAACTGACACATTCTGATTCCAGATTCTGTCATTTTTAATCACGCTAGACCAGGTGTCCTCAAATTTTTTTTTTTTTTTTTCCCCCGGTACGCGGCCCTCTCACTGCTGTGGCCTCTCCTGTTGCGGAGCACAGGCTCCGGACGCACAGGCTCAGCGGCCATGGCTCACGGGCCCAGCCGCTCCGCGGCATGTGGGATCTTCCCAGACCGGGGCACGAACCCGTGTCCCCTGCATTGGCAGGCAGACTCTCAACCACTGCGCCACCAGGGAAGCCCCTCAGATTTTTTCTGTAAAATGGCCAGATAATAAACATTTAAGGGGTTGTGGCCTAAAAGGTCTCTGTTGCAACTATG
Source organism: Mesoplodon bidens (assembly GCF_964165515.1). Lineage (NCBI taxonomy): Eukaryota > Metazoa > Chordata > Mammalia > Artiodactyla > Ziphiidae > Mesoplodon > Mesoplodon bidens. The sequence goes on from NC_138167.1 coordinate 85,876,376, forward strand.
CAACTCTGCCAAAGACAACGTGTAAACAAATGGACGTGGCTGGGTATCCAATAAAACTACAAGAACAAGCAGCAGATCTGAGGACACTCTAGACTTAGATTTGCTTTTCACAGTGTTCAGAACAGCAGCATCTTGGAAGCTTGTTAGAAATACAGAATCTTGGCCTGCTCCAGACTCGCTGAGTCAGAATCTGCATTTAACAAGGTCCCCAGGTGATTTTCATGCACATTATAGTATGAGAGCCCTACTCCAGGGCATGTTCAAAGGTCTTCCCTCAAAGCTGTCCTTATGGCATTTGATGTCTAACCTTTCGGTGTGTGAACTCAGTTTCTGATAGTGAGTGAGCTAATTGCCTTCCAAAAGTTTTTAAATGAATAATAAAAATCTTTAATCAGGAAAAGAACTTTCAACTAAACTCTATCAATTACTCTCCTCGTCTCTTTTTGTCTTTATTCTTTGCAGCACATACATAGTCAGTATTCGTCTCCAAAAAATGAGGAAAGAATGGGAATGGGGTTATTATTTAACTTTTTATTTGGTATCTACTTAAAGTTGCAAGGATAGTATAAACAACTCCTCTCTCCCCAGATTAATTAATTTGTACATTTTGACATCTTCTGCTTCATTATAGTATAGTATCTATGTCTAGATAGATAGAAGATGATAGATAGATAGATACATACATACATATATACATAGATAATTCTTTTTCTTTCTCAAAACCATTTGAGTAGGTTGCCGAAATCATGTCCTTTACCCCTAAATACTTTGGTATGGACTTCTCAAGAATAAGATAATTCCATTACATAACTACACTTTAATGATCAAAATCAGGAAATTTAATATTAATACGCTACTATATATTATCTAATCCACAATCTATATTCAAATTTTGTCAATTGTCCTATCCAGGGTCATACGTTATATTTCGTTTTCATGTCTCTTTAATCTGGAAGAGTTCCTCAGTTTTTCGTTGTGTTTCTTGACCTTGATATTCTTTGAGCATACATTTTAGTTATTTTGTAGAGTGATCTTCAGTTTGGGTTTATCTGATGTCTCCCCTTAATTAAATTCAGGTCTTGCATTTTTGACGGTAACATCACTAAAGTGGCATTGGGTTTCTCTTGCTACACCGTATCAGGAGGCGCACGATGTCACTTTGTCCTATTGTTGGTGATATTCGCTTTAGTCACTTAGTTAAGGTGGTATCTGCCAGGTTTATTTACTGTAGTGTTACTATTTTTCACTTTGTAACTAAATATCAATAATTTGTGGGGAGATACTTTGAAAGTATATAAATATCCTGCTCTTTGTCAAATTTTTACCACTAGTTTCAGCATTTACTGATGATTTTCTAACTTTACCATTTCCTCCATATGTAGTAGTTGGGATTCTACTGTAAGGAAGAGCTGTTCCTTCTCTCCCATTTATTTATTCATTCATCTATTAATTTATATCATTATAGACTCATGGATTGTCTGAGATAATATTTGCATCAATCAAGGTGATCTTAATGCACACAGAAATTTGAGAACCACTAGTTGAATGAAGAAAGTAATGTCCAAAGAGGTTAATTGATTACCCAAGATCAGAGTATTAGTGGAAGACTAAAACCCTCTCTCCAAACCTAATACTTTCTTCATATTAATAATCTCCAGATCTGGAGAGTGAACACCTACTGGATCATCTAAAGGTGAATCACCTGAAAAGCCTGGTAAAATGCTGCTTCCAGGGATTCTGATTCAATACATCTTGCATAAGGACTTGCAATTTGTACCAAAAAAAAAAAAAAAAAAAGCACTTAGAGAGCACTTTCTATCTGTGTACCTCAGTGCTTTTTAGAAGGAAAATATAAACTATGATAATATGTCTTTGAGTCTAAGATAACATTCATTTTAAGAAACAACATCAATTTAATAATAGTTTTTAAGGCAAAATGAGAATCGGTGTCACACTGAATATAAACTTTAAATGTATACATTATATATATATTAGGTTTCAGAAAGATTAAAATAAGAAAAATATTCATCTTAAGCTTATAGAAATATGTAAAGAAGATCTTTAGAACATATGACTTTACATGTGTAAAATAATTAGGTAGATATTCTGCTTCATAGCACTTACATTAGTTGCAATTGGTTTTTTATTATATTATGTGGTAATGCCTCCCCTCAGTGATGGACAGCCTGTTCTATAAGGTCAGTCTCAGTATGTAGTCTCAGTATTTAGTTAGCATTTATTTGAGTTGTCTGTAGTCAGCATTAGGCAAGTTAGTATATTACCACAATGGTCATAGGTCTGAAGCAGGGTTTCTCAACCACTCGTGACATTTGGGCCTAGATAATTCTTTGTTGTAGGGGACTGTCCTGTGCATTTTAGGATGTTGAGCAGCATTCCTGGCTATGGCCAGGAATAGCTCCTATATTCAGTGCCACCACCCACCCAAGTAGTGACAATCAAAAATGTTTCCAGGCAGAGTGACCCTGGAGGGCAAAATCACCCTTGCTTTGAGAACCAATTGTATTGGGTTGAACAGTGATTCCTCAAACCATAATTTCACCAGGAACTGACCTGTGAATGTGACCTTATTTGGAAAAAAGAGACTTTACAAATATAGGTAAGGATCTCAAGATGAGATAATCCTGGATTTATGTGGGCCCTAAATCCAATGACTGGTGTCCTTCCAAGAGAGAGGCAGAGGAGATCAGAGAGTCACAGGGACTCAGACAGAGAGATACTAAAGACACAGGCAGAAAAACGTAAGCCACCACAAGTTAAGGAAAACCTTCAGCTGCCAGAAGCAGGAAGAAGTAAGGAAGGATTCTCCCTTGGATGCCTTTATTTTGGACTTCTGGCCCCCAGAACTGTGAGAGAATAAATTTTTAGTTTTAAGTCACTAAGTGTGTGGTTGTTTGTTATTGCAGCCCTAAGAAACTAATACACCACTGGTCTCAGGGAAAGAGAGGCTTCAATTTATATTATGTGTATATTTATTTAGTTGTAACTGTTATTTAATTACAGATGATAGAAATACGATTTGCACTGGCAGCAAAGGGTATTCATGGGAAAGATACTGAGCTATTTGAAGTAATCAGATAAGGGCTGATTGGTCAAACTTTGTAAAAGTTAGGGATTCGTTTAAGCTTTAGAAAAAATTGGAAGTAGGTATTCATACATCGCCCACTCTTTTTCTCCATCTATTGTTTTCTCTCTTCTCTGCTTCTCTGTGCATAATGGCATGCTCTACAGTACAGGGGCCAAGGCCATCTATGGTCTCCAAGGTTTATACCTGGAGGGTCCCACAGGCAATGAGAGTCTGATTTCTCTGCCTTAAATTTTTAAAAATATTTATTTATTTATTTATTTATTTTTGGCTGTGTTGGGTCTTCATTTCTGTGCGAGGGCTTTCTCTAGTTGTGGCAAGCAGGGCCACTCTTCATCGCGTTGTGCGGGCCTCTCACTATCGCCGCCTCTCTTGTTGCGGAGCACAGGCTCCAGATGCGCAGGCTCTGTAGTTGTGGCTCGTGGGCCTAGTTGCTCCGCGGCATGTGGGATCTTCCCAGACCAGGGCTCGAACCCGTGTCCGCTGCATTGGCAGGCAGATTCTCAACCACTGCACCACTAGGGAAGCCCTCTGCCTTAAATTTTTAAATTCTGGGAAGAGAAAACATTGACCCTACCTTTGTCAGATGCTTATTCCTAAAACAGTCAACTATGGCAGAGGCAGGGCATGGCCATGGAAAAACCTTGTACTCCTTATACAACCATATGGATGGGATTAGAAGGCCAGTAGTTTCCAGGAGAAAAAAAAATTCTGGGCATCCAAAGCTACAAATACCTACCATGGTACATAAATCAACATAATTAGTTTAGAAGTATAATTCTCCTATTGACACATTTTTTGGAAAGCATGTCAACTTAATGTTTCCTCTCACTCTGAAATTAGTCATTTGACCAGATGTTTAGATAGGCACAGTGGTAGCAAACAAATTATTGGAAAACGTAAATAGAAGTGCCCAATGACTTTTAGTGTCATAGAGGCCCAATAAGGGAAAGAATAATTCAACCTTCAACAAAGTCCTGGGTGTGGAAATCCCACAGCAGAACTGTTTAGGGGTAAATGCCTCGGCTTTGGGATCCAAATAAAGCCTGTAATGAATCCGTCAGATGTCCTCAAAAGAGATCTATTTCTAACTTGATTAGAATGATCAAGTATATTGTTGTCATATTTTGAATGAGATATAAAATAAGGTAGGGCAAATTTTTTAATTCTCCTCTATTTAGTTCTCTGTTTTTCATTAATCCATTACAGCCAGCCCTTAAAGGCCCTGAATTTCATGCCTCATCTGTTTTAGTACATCGGGTCCTTTCCCAGCCTGTGCTGACATTGCAGGTCTTTTGTCTCAGTGCCCTATTGGATTACAGAGATTACTGATACATTTCCTAGGATCAATCCATCTAGAGATTTAAAATACAGCATCCTAAAATGGAGGTGATGGCCTCAACACATGGATTTTAGCACCTCATTTGGATAGTAGAAGTGAGACTATAATTGGTAACATCTTACAATCACTTTCTGCCACAAGGAGTATTTTCCGTGTAGCAGACTATGACTGAAGAATATCTTTTCCAAGCCATAGAAGCCAGCGGATACTCTGAGATTAAGGAAGCAAAGAAAGCTGTTTTAAAAGTATGTTCTTCAGATGACATCACAATTGACTCCTCTACTGTATAAGGAGCCCTTTGCTCAATATTCAGTTAGTACAGTGATGGATTAAAAGACACACACTCCTGAATCACAGACTGGTGGATGCTGTGATGCCCTGGTCAGACATCCCCTTCCGGACCCAAAGGCTCATTCTTCCAGCTCTTGGGAGTACTGGCTGCTGACTGCTCAGACTACCCTTTAAAGGGCCCTGCCTTGTCCCAGGTTACATCCTCTCCTGTGCGTAGTCTGCAACGTGGATTCATCCTGGATGTAGGGGCAAAAAGGCCCAGCTGCCTTGCCTCTACTTGGGACAACTCTGAAGGGCCATCCCAGGGCTAGAGCTTCTTGTGTGGGGGGATGGACGGAGGCCCCAGTGACACCTGCATCACAGGTCAGTGTCTACTCCTGCTGTCCCCTGATGCTCACTCACCCACAGGCGTTGTTCCCACAGCACTCCCCAGTTAACCACTGGTAAGTACATCTCTGCCTCTGAATAGTTGATGACCCCAACCTAAGACAGAGGGTTATATTGAAAATATTGGACCTGGAAGCAGTGGATCTGAAACAATTGAGAAAATTATTCTAGCAAGAATGTGTGTTCAAGGGAGCTCTACACTCAACCTCTAGCTACTTCCTAGCAACCAAAGGAGTGAACACTTGAATTTCTGCACAATCTCTGGTTCTCTAAAAGGGAAATAAACTGAAAAGGGAGGAGGAAAGGGAGAGAAGGGAGGAAAGGAGGGAAGGAGGAGGGGGAAAAGAAGAAAAAAGTGAGCTGAATAAACTCGTAGTCTGCTTCGCAGTTTTACACTTTTGAGAGTTCCTTTAAAGTAATTGCAACGGTTATTTTTAGAGTATAGTTACCATTTATTGTGTACCAATTATAGTCTTGCTACTTTACATGTGCTCTTTCGAAACCTAAAAAAATTAGTCATTTGAAGGAAGGAAGGGAGATAATATTATCAGAGAGGTTAAGTGATTTACACAAGGGCACCAAGCTAGTCAAAGACAAAACAAGAATTTAAAACAACCCTTTGGCACTAAATCCTGCTGTCTTTTCTCTAAGTAAGGTGCTGCCTCTCTTCACAGTGAGGAACTCTGACCCACACCAGAAACAGAGTTTGGCTTTCTTTTGAAAGATAGCTGCTGTATTACTTGGGACTCTTTTCCCAGTAAGGGACAGAGACTCAATTCAAACAAGCTTAGACGGTAATTTATCACAAATGAGGATCCTGAGATGTTTCATGGAACCTAAGAAAAGAAGATTACTTTTCCTTGATCTCAGAGAAAAATTGCAACCAAGGACAACAAAACTTTTAGCATTCACTTTCTCTTTGCCACATGTGGAAAACATTACAGCCGACATCTTTGGAACTTTACAGCTCTGAGTAGAAAGACCAGCCTATTTTCTTTTTCCCGAGGGGAAAAAAAATATCCCACTTCATTAGCCAACCCCACACCAATCACCTCTGACCTGGGATCAGAATTACAATGTAATATGTTTGTCTTTACCATACCCTGTGGATAGAAGCAGCAAGAAGAGAGTAAAGATTCTAGAAAGAGGAGGAGTGGGGGAAGGATGGTAATAAATATCACCATTTAGATTCATCATATGTACTCACAACTTATGAGCTCCAGAAATTTGTACACTGAGCAGCATTCTGACTTTTTTTTTAGATATCTCTCAAACATATCACCCTACGATTTGGCAGTTCAGTGAAAGAAGGCAGGCAGGTTTAGCTTGGAAAGCAGCTCTAAGATTGTACTCTTATCATTACAGAATGTGTGTATGTGTTTGTGTACAGTCCAAAGAAAAAGGGGTTGAAAAGATAAAGCAGGAAGGAAAGTCTGGTTCATTTGGGAAGCTGAAACTTTCCTCACTAAAGCCGGAAATTAATTTCTTCTTGATGATGGCCGAAGGAGATTGAATAGAAAGAGTAGGTGATGAAAAAGCTTAAGATACATTTTTCTGACGGCATTGTACATGAAATCCTAAGAGAAATTAAGCAGAGAGTTTGTGCTTCCCTTGGAAGTGAGTTAATAATCAGATATGTATTTTATTAGCGTATGCTTCAAAACATTTCCCCTCCAGGCTGGCCAAAGAGGGGCTCCCCGAAGGAGTAGCATTTCTCTCCAGGCCCTACTTGGAGACCTCGTTGCAGACCCACCTTCAAAGTGCACAAAAGGACAAAAGGGCCTTTCATTCTATCCTCCCTAGAAGGACTTGAGGTTGAAAATGGCTATTTGTTCCCTCTGCGACATATACGTCAGATAATATGCATGGGCATGCCTAACTGACTGCCTGCATTATGTATGAATTAGACCCTACTCTTGTTCGGCAACAGCTGGAGAGATTTTTCTCCTCCAAATACCCAGCTGCAGTATAGCCCCTCCCTACACACACGTGCCTGTGCTCCACACACACACACCCTACATGGGCACTGGGGACAGTTGCTCTAATTTCCCAGAACCTAAGGACCGCTCTAGCCAGCGCACTGTGTTTTTGAGTTGCTTTACTTTTATTAAAATTTGTTTTTCTTCCATAGTCACTGCTGCCATTTTATTAATGGAACAAAGACTCTGGCCGGACAAGCCCCCTAGTAATCACGTCAATTCATTCTCACGACCAAAAGCTTCTAAAATACACTGTTTTTTCAAGCTGTTGGTTGGCTGATGCCCCTGGGGAAATGCTTGCCACTTTTAAAGATGTTCTGAGCCAAGAGAAACTAGGATAAAGGCACCATTGGGTAGTTTTTCTCATTGCTATTTCTTTGTTTTCACAATCCATTATCACCAAGTTCCTGATCTCTTTTACTGAAAACAAGACGTTGTAGGGAAAAAAAAAAAAAAGTTATAACTATGGTACCACTTATGCAGGCCAAGGCTGAAGCACCATCTAAATGATATTGTTTTTAGGATGAAAGCCACAAAACCTAGACAATTATCTGGCCATTTACAAAATATTTTAATGAAACAAATATTAAAACATTTTGGGGTTAGAGGATCTGAGTAATTGCTTGAATTTTGCAATTCCTTCTGGATGTTTGCCATCCTACAAAGTAGCTTGCATGTCAAAGAAAGAAACATTATATGTTAGAAAACGTTATGGGGAGTGATGTAAGTTTGTTTCACTCTATTACCAGAAGGGAATGTGTTTGTGGGCTTATAAACAACCTAATCTATGGGCTGAAAATATCCTGCCCAAATTGACCCCTGGCCACCTTCTCCCTGCAAGAAAGCCTCCTAGAATAAGCTCCTCGTGAAATGTTTCCCAAAGAGAGGAGACTTTATACAGTGACCTCCTGAAGATTCAGAGGAAAACATAATAATCTTTGGTAAACTTGGCTGCCTAGTTGAGAAAGCTATATGAAGAGTCGAATGACTGTTTTCTTGCTGAAATGTCCTCTATAGCAGAGGTCAATCATCCATCCACTTTCTCCATTAGACAGCTCGAAAGAATAAGGACATAAAGGTAATCTCCTTCTATATCTCACCAGATTTCTGAGGTCAAAGCATTTATGCAGTGAGGTCTTTCAGTACCATTAACCGTGAAAATATCCAATATCAAAATAATTCTGAATTTCAAAACCAATTTGAGTTTTAATCCGAGTATTCAGGATATTCACCCTTGATATTGATGCATCCAACCATCAGTTCACCTTAAATTGGTCAAACTGATGAGGTCAGTGGCATTCAATAAAAGACCGCAATGTACTGTCACCATTGTTTGTATGACCGTTTTTTGCTTTTCTCATTATTCCCTCAGCTCAGAACTTAGAGCTGGTGGATTGGGATATATTAGAAAATTTGGAGGCTTCTGGCTGTTATTGGCTCAGTGCCTTCCTTCTTTTCAGCCGTGGTGTGAGGGTGGTGGAGAGGGTGAGGATGTTGGAGAGGTAAATGGGGAGAGAGGGGTATTTAATGTTAGAGGGAGCATGTAATAGCTCTCATCAACATGCTGTTGAGCCAGACCATCCTTGGAATTAAAAAGACAGGAGTTTTAACTTTTAGCTTCACTAACTCCTAACAGATTTTTCTCTGAGCCTTGTTTCTAAAACAGAGAGAATATCTTCCTTTCTGAGTATTAAAACTGATCTTGGAAGAGAAGTGCCTAGCATGGTGCATGGCACATAGTAAACTCTCAATAAATCTAAGTTACTCTCTCTGCTACTGTTCAGTTCTCTGCAGACACTGTCCTAAACCCCAGCCTATTTGTCTAGAGCCCTATAAATCACCATTTTTATATATTTTCTATTTTAATTCTTATAAGAATCAAAAGAGACAGTTATTATATCAGTATATTAGAAATTAAGATGCTAAAAATTAAATAATTTGCCAAACTTGAACCCAGACCTTTTGTCTCCAGAGTCAGGATTCTTTGGTATTACAAAAATTTTATGTGATAGATTTCACCACTTCTCCTTGACATTATAACCCTTTCCTTCCACATTTTCTAATATTGAATGTATAATGCTTTTGACTACAAAGGGATAAAAGGCTACAATTCATTGTATTTATTGTAAAAAAGATCTCTCTAGATAACTATGCAAGGGGCCAGTTAAATTCATTTACTAATCTATTTGGGGCCAACTTCTTATCCATTCTCAAGCTCAAAACACATTGTATTCTAAGCCCATGCTTTGAAGAAATCTAGTAATAAAGAGAGTTGTCTGTGGGAGGTCTGTTCCTTGTTGTTTCCAAATAATCATTAAGTGGACATATGGTGAATTGAATTCATACCAACACTTCTAAGTCTATTCAATTTTTTTTTAAATGAACTAAAGGGTAACATCAATTTGTAAGCATTTTCAGAACTCTTCCATTGAAAGTAGGTTTTACCGATCCCAGTTCTCATCATATGAATTGAGTTGAGTATAAAAGAAAATGGATCTTTGCAAAAACATAACCAAATCGAACTTGACAGGTATAGGGTTTGGGATTATGTTATTTGCTCCTAAATTAAATGCTTTCAATGGTGGTCTATCATTAAAAATTAACAGTTTTAGCATTGCTTTTCCAACATTTGCAAATCACGAAGGTGACTTGTGGAAAACAATTTTCTTCAGTGGCTGGGCTCTCCAACCGCCTGTAATTTGATTATGAATTTTGAATCTACTTTGTGTGGCAGAGGGTATGTGCTAAGAAAGGAGGGTTAGTAGGGAAGGAGCCAGGGACTATAGTATGTCTTTCCTGAGTAGCTGAGTAACACAGGTGAGCATTACCCATTTACATTTACTCCTGCAGCATTGCAAAGCCTACAGATCAAGGGCAAACCTTCACCATCTTGTTAACATTAGTCTCAGTAAATACTATTCCCTGTGTGCCCCAGAGGAAAAGATCAAATTACCCCAACAAACCTAGACAGTTGAGAGATTTTAGTAATTTTCCCATCCTATTTTCTCTCTCTTTCCCTCTCTCTGTCTCTCTGATAGATGGTATAAATTGCTCTTAAGGAAAGTTATAATGTGATGAGATTAGGTTATTCTTCAATAATAAATGATTATTCAAACCTTTTGGAGACATATCATTCTACTGTACACAATAGTAGATCTTCTCCTTTGTGTTTTTGGAGAATGAGAATGGGCTTCTAAAAGAGCCATGGATTCCAGCCTTTGTTGGGCTTTGAAAAATACTAGACTTGAGGGTAGTAAGTTGACGTCATTAGGAAAATTCAATAATATTCTTATTTTCCTATTATCATAGAGGCATCTGCTGCTTGGGGAGAAATAATGAGATAAAGGTTTCTTTCCTACACATCAGTACTATTTGGAGATCTCATGGAAAACTGTTTCTGCAGCAAAGAGCAAGTATAGTTCTGCAAGTCAAGGACAGATTGTGTCCTGCGTAACCAGACATACTGACTCCTGCCTGCCTAATATTTAAGTGGAAAGTTGACACTTGGCTCTCTGACACAAGCTCTGACCTGACAAAGCAATATAATCTTCTCAAATAAGGTCAGAATGGCTAGAAAATCCCAGCTATTTACTATTGAGCTGCTTTTCAGAGCCAAAGGGCCTGTTTGCTTTAAATCAACATACTCCATCAACCTTCCCTTCCCTCTGGAAAGTAAAAACGAAACAACAACAACAAAAAAATTAACAAACTTGGAAAATCTCTGAGATGTTTTTCCAAATTATGAACATCCTTCTGATTTTGTTTTCTAATTTGTAGGGTACAATGAATATAAGTGATAAAGGCATATCCTTTAAAAATATAATCTCAACCCAACCAAAATTAACTGTTTTCAGTTATGATTTCCAATGGAACTCTTTTCTGGGGATCAGGTTTTAGAAAACAGAATAAATTAATGTCAGATAACCGTCAAAATTCTGTGTTCCTTCAGGACCCAGTTTCTGTAACCTCCTCTTAGTTAAAGAATTATACACACACACATCCACAGCACTATGGTGAAGGGGACCTATCAGTAAAAATTCCTGCTAAGGGCATTTCTTTAACATGTTTGGAATTGTAAGAGGGAGAGGATTTTCTCTTCAAACTCCAGCCTCACATACCTTGGAGCTGATGAATTCTGCACATCCCTGGGATTTGCAGGAGGTTACAGAACAAGATTACACACCGTGGTGATATATTTACTGCAAGGACAACCCGGGCACAGCTGCAGCTTGAAACCAGAAATGTGTGGAAAGAGTCTAACCATGAAATACTTAAGGCTATTATTTCATCGGAGCATCCTTGTATACCCAGGAAATGAAGCCAATCAATTTTGTTTTTCTTTTTCATTGTTGTTGTTGGTTTAATGCAATTTAGTCTGAGAGGATGAAAACTGGTACCTGACTTTATTATTTACTCATGTAAAATCAGGGCAGAGAAAAAAATCAGTCCAGTAATAGGGATTATATGTAGTTAACTGATCTGCAAAGAATGAGAAGAAGGCAAAGCTCTCCATTTATGCAAAAACGGATGGTGGGGTTTGCCTCTCCTTTTAGGATTAAACTGCAAATGTCATTTAACATTGAATGGCTTTGGAAATAATATCACACTGAATTTCTCAAGTGGATCCCCCAGACTTTTTCCTTTTTCTCCCAGTTCCTAAATAATTATGCTGAGGGCACCGTGGCTTGAGTGGCTAGCAAAAATAGACAATGCCCTCATGGAGCCCATAACCTTGCAAGGAAAAGAGACATTAAAAGGAGAAGAAGGACATAGATAATAACAGAGTTACAAGGCTCGATAAAGCTAGAAGGACAAAGTACTCCAAGAGAGCACATTACATGCCTTGTATTTTTGTGTTTATTTATCTGCTTTCTCTATAAGTCTATGAGATTCTTGACCGATGCAATGTGTTATTTAAAATAACTGTTTAAAAACTTCTATTTTTTATCATTCTATTCCCAGAGCCTTGCACAGTCCATGGCACATGGTAGACCCTCAGTAAACTTGGTTAGTTATGTTTGTTGAGGAAAATTACAGTTGCTAGAATTACTCATGTAATCCTTACAAAACTCCCATGAGCTAAATTTTGCAGGTATTAGTGTTCTCATTTTACTGATAGGAAAACAAAGGAAAAATTAAATGATTTGCTCAGACTCTCTCAGCTAGTAAGACAGAATGAAAACAGGTCTCTGAACTCTGAAACCAGTGTTCTTTCCCCACATAACACTACCTCCAGAAAAAATAGATAAGATAAAGAATAGAAATAATACTAATGAAACTAACAGACAATCTATGCTTGTTTGCATGTCAATAAAGGGGGAAAAACAAAACAAGGAAGGAGTAAACTTCAGAGTTGAACACGGATTAAAATTAATGCAATTCATCCTCAAATAAAAATGCTATGGGATAAAAGCCAAAAACTTTCCTTAGAGTTTTGTATCTCTAGCAACCTGTATTTAAACAGATGTCATTCTTTTTAAAGAACCCTCCTATTCAAACTTTTGAAAAAGAAGATTTGCGTTTTAATGGGAAATCTTTATTCCATCATGGAGGTAAAATACAACTTCACAAGTTTGGTTATTTATTGTCAATTTTAGCAGATTTTTTTCCCTGAACTACTGTAGTTAGCATATAAAAAAGACAGACTGCAATATATTTGAGGCCAGACTGGAAACATCCATAGGAGGTGTCTTAGCTTGCACTCGCCATGGCAAAGTACCAGAGACTGGGTGGCTTGAACAACAGAAATTTATTTCTCACAGTTCTGGAGAGTGGGAAGTCCAAGATAAAGGTGCCAGCTGGTGAGAGCTCTTTTCCTGGTTTGCAAAGGCCTTCTTGCTGTGTCCTTATGTTGCAGAGAGAGCTGTCTCTCTCTTTCTTCCTCTTCTTATAAGGCCACTAATCTCATCATTAGGGCCTTATCCTCATGACCTACTCTAACCCTGGTTACCTCCCAGGGGCCACATCTCCAAATATTATCACACTGGGGGTTAGGTCTTCAACATAGGAATTAGAAGGGGGTGGGGGAGAAAAACATTCAGTTCATAACAGGAGGTATAACTAAAAGAAAACTGGTTGCATTACACACACACACACACACACACACACACATACACACACACACACACATGAGACTAAGCCACACTCTAAAACGTTGACAAGAAGACCGTGGCTGAGGTTATGCCTAATCTTGAGGAACCACCTCTGAATAATAGAAATTAGAGTAACAATCCACAATGGAAGACCAAATAAAGCTAAACAGGAATGAGTCATGCATTTGACATTATTTTTTAAGAAATCAGAGATATTTAGATATAAATAAGTCAGCAGGAAGGTCAAACACTGGTTTAACTGGCCCAAAAGAGCCTTTTGAATTTAACTTGAGCATCTTGGAGCTATAAGAGCTGAAACATCCTCATTTTAAAAGGGTACAATGTTCATTGAAATACAAAATGTTTGAAATTGAAAACTACTCTATTGACTATGGTTTCCAATTTATTACCAAAGTGGAAGAAGAAACTGAGCACATTTTATATTTTGTTATTCTACCTAATTAGCCAAAACAAAACAAAGAAAGTATATACTGTAATGCTGCTATATTTCAGTCCTTATGAAAAAAGGTTGATGACCATTATAACCACCAGATAATCAAAAACTTGTCTTGATTAATTGTGATATTAAGGACAAAAACCTGCACATGGTGTGTATTTATTTTGATTTGTGTCCTGCCTGCTTTCAACTCGAATTTGTGGTGGTAAAAAATAAATCACTATATTTACCAACTCACATTTGATTGCACAGTACAGAAAACCTCAACTACAATGGTTTAAGCACAAAAGGGAATTTATTGGCCCATATAGTTGAAGACTTGAGGTAGAACCCATATCTAACACAACTAGATCCAAGAATTCAAAGAGGGCAACAGGCCTTGGTCTCCTTATCTTCATATCTCAGATCTGCTTTCCTCTGGGCTGGCCCCATTCTCAGGCACTCTGTACTGTGGAATAAGATGGAGGCCAGAAGCTCTGGTTTTTCATCCCATCCTGTTGGCCATTCTACTGGGAAATTAACACCTCCTTTACAGTCATGCTAGTAAAAGCATATGAATGTGCTTTGATAGGCCTGACTTGTGTCATGTCATGGCTTCATTCTTGATCCAGTTACTGAGGCCAGGGCAACAGAGCACACTGATAGGCCTGGCCTGGGTCATGTTTCCACCCCTGGGCTCTCAAAAACTAGAATGAATGCCCTCTAAACCACATGGACTGAGAATAGGGAAAAGAAAGTAAGCAAGAAGTATTGAGATTCTATGACCACAACAGGGAGAAATATTCTTCACGTAGCTGAACACTATGGATGTCTACCCCAATCCAAGTACAATAAAACTGAATCACTGACAAATACTGGAAAGCAGAAGTCATGTATAAATGAGGTGATGGTCTTGGGGGTGAGGGGAAAGAAGGGGAGATGATATGTCATAGAAACCTGGATTGAGAAGATCTGGAACGATCAAGTATAAAACTTTGCTTTGAGTTTCCTAGAAGCAAAGGCAAGGAGAGACTTTCAATTGAAAAGAAACACTCTCTTCTAAAGAAAGGAAGCTCCCAGCTTGTCGGGTGATATAGATACTTTTTTGGCTCTGAATTCTGAAAAGAACTTGTCTCCAAGTCCTTTAAATAAGACTGAGCAACATAATGAGGTACCATTTTTTTTTAAAGCAAGTTTTTACTGTTGTGGCCTCTCCCGTTGCGGAGCACAGGCTCCAGACACACAGGCTCAGCGGCCATGGCTCACGGACCTAGCCGCTCCACGGCATGTGGGATCTTCCCGGACCGGGGCATGAACCCGTGTCCCTTGCATCGGCAGGCGGACTCTCAACCACTGCGCCACCAGGGAAGCCCTAAAAGCAAGTTTTTAAATAGAGACGGTACACATTCAGCTCAGTGAAGGCCAAGGACATAGCATTACACTGTAGCTCTGGAAAGTCAAGTATTCAAAAGGCTATAGTGACCCAGTCCAAGTATGTAACCTAATGAAGGACTCAAAGGTAGAAAACCTACAATGAAAGACTAGCCCTGCCACTTATTAACAGAGCCACCTTAGCTAGGTCCCTCTTGTTCTCTGAGCTTATGTTTATTAAATGTAAAGAAGTGGTAATAATAGCAATATTTTCTGACTATATGTGAGAATTAAATTAAGTAACATGTCAAAGTACTTTTAACTCTCTAATATGTATGCAGATAGGTAACATATTTTCATCAGACAAATTGATACTCTAGGATCTTCTAGATAAAGGATAAAGTCAGATCAGATTATATATATTTTATAATTAATTACATAAAATGTTCAACCGATGAGTCATTAAATAGTGAAAGGCGGGCCTCCCTGGTGGCGCAGTGGTTGAGAGTCCGCCTGCCGATGCAGGGGATACGGGTTCGTGCCCCGGTCTGGGAGGATCCCATATGCCGCGGAGCGGCTGGGCCCGTGAGCCGTGGCCGCTGGGCCTGCGCGTCCGGAGCCTGTGCTCCGCAACGGGAGAGGCCACAACAGTGAGAGGCCCGCATACCACAAAAAGAAAAAAAAAAGAAAAAAAAAAAAAAATAGTGAAAGGCTATTTTAAGTTTTCATTGCAGTACTAATAAAAGCCTTTTTTACTCCCCACTTTTTATTATTTTGCTCTTAAACTTCTCATGTTTCAAATAAGTGAGGTGTCATCCACAAGAGAAACAGTCATTTTTATTTGTGAAGTACTTTAAGGCAGTGATTATAACACTGAATAAAGCTTTGCAGATATTATTATTACCAATATGATCACTACCACCACCATTACTTCTACCAATTGCTACAATTTATTGAGCATTTACTATTGGCCAGACAGGAAATGAAATGCTTTGCATACATTAATAACAAAATCCCTGAACTAGAAATGAGAAGGGTGATTTTTATAATGCTTCTCAAGAGCAGTAAAACATTAGACTAATCACTTATCTCTGGTCCTGGGTTTCTCTAGGCTTGGATTGATATTGGTTGCACATCTTAAAAGTTTCCTTCCAGACTTCAATATTCTATTACTACTTTGTCAGGGTCAACTTCATGGTGCAAAGGTTGCTTTTCACATTTGTGGTTTATAAGTGCTTTTACCCCAGTTATGAATTGATACTTTTCTTAGAATGTTCTCTATGGTAGTTTATCAAAAGCAGCACCATCATTTTCTTTCAATGAACTGAGGGGATATTCTTCTAGAAGAGAGAAGCACATGTCTTCTACAATTTGTGGAATTTTGTGGAATATGTTCCCTGGAAGAAAATAGTAAGGAGCCAATAAGTTTGTGTCACTGCCTTAAATTAGTGAGTGGTCATTGTATTTCAAGCAAAAATTCGTTTCTTTTTTTTTTTTTACCTTTATTTATTTATTTAAATTTTAAAAATTGAGATATAACTGACATAAACATGATTTCTTAAATCCCCTAGCAGTTCAGCAGCTTTCATCAGTTAAGGTCATAGTTAATATACCAAATGGTACCTAGCAGTGGTTTTCTTTTCTTTTTTTTTCTAAATTAATTAATTTATTAATTTATTAATTTTGAGCTGTGTCAGGTCTTCGTTGCTGTGCACGGGTTTTCTCTAGTTCCAGAGAGCGGGGGGCTACTCTTCATTGCAGTGTGTGGACTTCTCTTTGTGGTGGCTTCTCTTGTTGCAGAGCACGGGCTCTAGGCAGGTGGGCTTCAGTAGTTGCCGCGCGGGTTCAGTAGTTGTGGCTCTTGGGCTCTGGAGTGCGGGCTCAGTAGTTGTGCCTCATGGGCTTAGTTGCTCTGCGGCATGTGGGATCTTCCCAGACCAGGGCTCAAACCCGTGTCCCCTGAATTGGCAGGTGGATTCTTAACCCCTGTGCCACCAGGTAAGTCCCCTTAGCAGTGGTTTTCAGTTTGGGCTACACATTATAGTTACTGGGGAATTTTAAAAAATATTAATGCCTGAATCCCACAACAGAGATTCTGACGCAATTGGTCCAGGGGGGCAGACTGGATATTGGGATTATTTTTTCCAGTGCTTTCCCAGATGATTCTAATGTATAGTCAAGATTGAGATTTACTGGCGCATCTGGTGTTTTCAGTGAGGCGGGGCATCTCATACTCGAAGATAAGATGTGCCAATCAGGAAGAGGTGGTGGATGCTCTGTTGGAAAAAATCAGTAGGATCGACTAGTCAGGCCCCAACCAACACTTACACGATATGTGAAACAGGCAGTATAGAAAATGTCTGGTTGTAAGAAGGAGTTTTTACTTATGTATGTTACTTGGGTGGCTCATCAACTGAGTTAAAATGGAGAAGAAATGTATGTCATCTTCAATGGGAGACTGTGCCTTTTTTCTTTTTTTCTGATGGTTTTTAACTGTCAGAATCCAGAGGAGGCACCTGGGAAAGGTGTATATTTACCACATTCTCCTGACCCTCCAACCCCTTTGGGGCAGCACCAAATTTCTTTTTCTAATTCCAAGGTCTTTTGGACATGGTTTATAATATCATTTTATCCTGCAAGGTCTATTTTAATGGACAGAACCAATAGGCACAAGAAATCATTACCAAAATAAGAATCCAACTCGAGTCATCCTTCGGGGATTTCTTTGCTTTCTTAAATAAAATCCAACACATGGTCCTGTTCTGGCATGTTTGGGAAATTACGCCCATTATGTCTCTTTGTTTGCTTTTAAAACCCGCTTCTTTAATTTCTTGCAAATTTTTCTGTCCAAAGCTAAATTGATTCTGCACAGCAAAGATAAACTCCAGTCCAGAAACTAGAAAGAAAATGTTTATGTGGTTGAGGTGCATATTTATACAATTCCTGATTGGGTGGTGAGACCCGGAGGGTCAGCAGTCCAGCTTCTGGTGGATACAATAGCCCTTTTTTAGTTCTTTGAAATGAGAGGTTTTCATCTCTACCATGAAGCTTGTCAGGTCTGGTCTACAGATGGCTGATATTTGTGATCTTTCTTATATCTATTTGTGACTTCTTAGATGAAATTTTGAGGTTACATGTATAAATAATATGGAAGGAAGTGAATGCTTGAGGTTAATGTTTGTGGGAAAAACCAGGGAGGGGACTTTTTGCTAAAGGTTTTTTTAAAAAGCTACTCTACTTCCTACAGACTGATGTAGTAACCCCAAGACAAGGGGTTTTCACAAATTTTTTTTCCAGTTTTTATAATGAATGCAAAACTGTATCCCATAATCTGAAGCAGAGAGAAATAATCAAATTAGTCACAGTGTTATACAATTTTTTGTTTGTTTGTTTGCCTTTCCATTTTACAATATGATGAGAGAAAACTAAGATATTTTGGAAAGCAAAAGCGTAAAAAAATAAATTTCCTCCATGTAGCATTTAGGGGTTTAAAAAAAAAAAGAATAGGAAAGCCCACTAATTATAATATGCTCACTGACTACCTGAAGATTTCAGAGTTTTTATTTTTTTGTATTGATTTTCCTATTGTAGGAGTCCTTACTGTTTTTTTTCTCGTATCTCAGCCTTTATCACTGTTAAATAATGTTAGATATGTGTGTACATGTATGTGTTTATGTGCATGTGTGTGGCATGTGTTAAAGGAATTTAGAAATGTAGTAACAAATTTTCTCATAATACAATTATATTTTGATTCTAAATGTGGATTTTATTAAACTACAGGATACATGTAAGAAGTTTTGGCTATAAACAGTGGTGATCATTTTGTAATGTATAGAAATATCAAATCACTATGTTGTGTACCAGGAACTAACATAGTGCTGTAGGTCAATTATACTTCAAAAAACAAACAAATAAACAAACTCGCAGAAAAAGAGATCAGATTTGTAGTTACCAGAGATGAGGAGTGGGGGCAGCAGGAATTGGATGAAGGCAGTCAAAAGGTACAAATTTCTAGTTATAAGATAAATAACAGGGATGTAACACACAACATGATTAATAGAATTAGCACTGCTGTATATTATACATGAAAGGTGTTAGAGAGTAAATCCTAAGGGTTCTTATCACAAAGAGAACATTTTTTTTCTTTTTCTTTTATGTTGTATCTATATGAGCTGACGGATGTTCACTACATTTTTGTGGTCATCATTTTATAATGTATGTAAGTCAAATCATTATGTTGTATACCTTAAACTTATACAGTGCTGTATGCCAATTATTTCTCAGTAAAACTGGGAGAAAAAAAAAGAAGTTTGGGCTGTAAATCTTAGAAAGCAATTTCGATTAGTTTAAGCAAAAATTAAGCTTCATTGCAGGGTTATTGGTGTTATTTCACAGTACCTAAGGGCTAAGATATGTCAGTGTTTTAGGCTGCTTTTAAAATGAACTCAATGATCCCTGACTCCTGGTATTTACACCATGTAGAATCTCCTCCCCATGAGTGTAGACTGGAAATAGTGACCTATAACAAATAGAATACAGCAAAAGTGATGGGAAGTCTCTTCCAAGATTAAGTTATAAAATTCTATAGCTTCCACCTTGTTTTTTCTCTTTCCACTCTGATGAAGGCAGTTGCCGTGATGTGAGCTGCCCTGTGAAAAGCTTATGTAGCAAGGAATTGAGGACAACCTCTATCCATAATTAAGAGGAACTCAGGCTCTTGGTTTAACAGTCTGCAAGGAACTGAATCCTGCCAACAACCATGTGAGAGCTTGGAAAAAGATCCTTCCCTAGTTGAGAATTCAGATGAAACCACAGACTTGGTCAACACCTTGACTGTAATCTTGTGAGAGACCCTGAGATGGAGGATCCAGTTAAGCCATGTCTAGATTCCTGACCCACAGAAATTGTGGGGTAATAAATGCTGTTGTTTTAAGTCATTTAGTTTTGAGTTAATGTGTTACATAACAATAGATAACTAATATAGTCAGCAACAGACTGGAGGAGCACTAGGGAAATCCATGAAATATGTCTTTCTGCTCCTTGATTCTCTTTTTCTCCGGTTGTCTGTCTCACTCATCTCTCATTACCAAACCACTTTGACCTCAGGCAAAATACACCAATAGCTGCCACATTTACCTGCCCTCTGTTTCTGTCATACAGAAGGAAATTAATGTCTTTTTAGATACATTTCCAAAACTCTAATGGAGGGAATCAGATTGGCTGATTTTGGATCACAAATGCATCTCTGAACCAATCATCTATCCCAGGAGGGAAACATGCAAGGAAGAGACTGTGATTGATCTTGGTTGGATCAAGTGTACTAATGCCACAGTGTCTGGAGTAACTGTGAAGACTGAAGAAGGTAGATGTGTAATTTGTTTCACTACTTTGTTCACTTTAGCCTACTGTTTATACAATTTGAATTACTAGAATATGCTAGTAATATATTTGAATTACTAAACTAATATATACCATTCCTCTAAAAAGTAAATATAGAAAAAATTAAGGCCTCTAAAAGACTTCCCACCTAGAAAATGCATCATATGAAACTTGACATTTGTGCAGGGTACATGCCAAGAAGTGGAAAGTAATAGACACTGACATTCTTGGTTATTCAGGAAGGATATGGTTTGACATTTAAGGCCAACTGAAGCTTCATACACCCATTGTATCACAGGCTCATTTGGCCCTCCATTCTCTGCCTATTTTCCTACATGTGTAGAAAAACTGATAAAATTCCAGCAAAGGGGGGGAAAAATGTAAGATCAGTTGTTATACCAGGATGGTGAGCGTTAATCAAGCTACGGTATTTCTCTAGCTACAGTTGTGTAATCATGACAAATGAAAAGATCGCTTCAGAACTGCCTATACGTATAAGAACAGAACATTGACTGTGATCAGACAATGTAGAGAGAACAAAATGGCTTTGCTGCTCTCTCACTGGGATCCAAACAAAACAAATGGTAGAAGATTATGTTATATATATGTATATATATATACTTTTTTCTTTATTGGAGGGGACACCCAGATGATTATATTTTGACCATCAGACTTCCTTTGTGTATCAAAGTGTTTTCTAAAAATTAGCTCTGAAATCAGAGAAAATAAGCATACTTTCCTGCTATTTTGGTGTACTAGGATTATCAGTGAGAGGTTAAAAAAAAAACACATCTTGTTGGAAATGGCCAAGGTAATATGATCATGTGTGCAAGATGCTAAAGGGCAGTTAGTCAGTGCATGGGTTGTCTTTGGAATCAGAGACAGGAATGGTGGGGTGATGAGCACACAATGTCTATATACAACATAGTAAGTGTCTGAGGCACCAGAGCTTTAGAACCACACTACTTGGGTTCAAATCCTGCTTTTGCCAAGTACTAGACTTAGGGCACATAGTTTATATTCTGTGCCTCAGTTTCTTCATCTTTGAAATAGGGAAAAATTTAAGAGTACCTATGTTTACAGTCTTGTTGTAAAGATGAGATAAAATAATTGATACAAAGAGTCTGGCACAATGCCTAATATATATTAAGCACTCAACTGTTAGCTAAGATTATTACATACTTTTTCATGATACCAGTTATTTAAACTCCCTCAACCTCAATGTCCTCATCTGTCAAATAGGGAACTGATTTTAGCAATGACACCTATAAAGTTGCGTGTATGATCCAGAATATGATATTATGTACTCACTCAATCTAATATATGTTTTCTTAATTCTTTGAAAGTGAGAAGGGAAACTGCACTGGTAGTTGCTTTGCAATTATCTAGGATCACAGCTGCAGTCAACGTGGTGGTAAATTAGTTTCCTAAGGCAGCCATGACACATTACCACAAACTAGATGGCTTAAAACAATAGAAATTTAGCCCCTCTCAATTTTGGAGGCCGGGATTCCGGAGTCAAGGTTACAGCAGAGCCATGTTCCCTCTGAAGGCCTTGGAGGAGAATCCTTCCTTGACTCTTCCAGCTTCTGGTGGTTCCTGGTGTTCTTTGGTCTATGGCTGCATAAGTCCAATCTCTGCCCCTGTCTTCACATGGTCATCTTCCCTATGTGTGCCTGTCTCCAATCTCTGTCTCCTTTCTCTTATAAAGACACCAGTCATTGGATTTAGAGTCCACCCCAAATCGAGTATAATTTCATCTGGAGATCCTAAACTAATTACATCTGTAAAGACTTTATTTTCAAATAAAGTCACATTCTGAGGTTCTGGGTGGAAATTAATTTGGGGAAGGGCACTATAGTATTCAACCCACTACAGTGGTGGTATTTGCAAATGCCTCCAATTCCGTGCCATTTATCTTATTTTCACTTCAACCCATTTACTCAACCCACATTTTGGGAGTAACTACTTTGTGTCAGACCCAGGGACACAAAGGTAGTTCCTTAAAAGAGTTCATAATATTTTGAGAAAGATGCACACTAAATAGGTCTCTGGAACTATAGTGACAGAGAGAAAAAAAGTGGTGTTTTACCCATAAGTGGTTAGAGAGGGCTCCCTGAAGGAAATAAAACCTGCAGCTGTCATGAGTTCTTTACTCATTTACTCAAAGTACCTATGTCAGATGAAGGTATATGAGGGTAAAGAAGAAAATGGACTTGGCCAGACAGGCCACTCTTTCCCTCTGGATTACACAGAACTAGGCAACTTATTGGGTGCCCAACCAACTTACTTCAAATATTAATAGAATTGCATCCAAAATTCTAGGCAAATGAATATCAACGGATAACAAATTAGAACCCTGGATTGTAACATTTAATTTAAAATAGAGCATTGACCTTGAGTCTTCTGAGAAATACATGTATATTTAAAATGGGGAAGTATATTTCAAAATGTATCTGTTTCTGATTATTAATTCACTAAAACAGAATGTCACTGATTTCTGAATTATTTGTTTAATTGATAACAGATTGCCACAATACATGGTGATATTTAAGCTCTCTTTATGGTTATGTTTCTTTTAAGGGGATTTTTTTTATAAATCTAATTTCATAAATATAATAGTTTAAAATACTCCCCTGCAGCTGTGGTAACTGAAACGTAGATGTTAACTTGTCATTGCACCTCGTTTTGCGAGAATAACTTCAGAGGTGCAAAAACACTTATTTTCAGCGCTTGGAATGTGACAAATGTGTTATCTCTAGACTTTGTGAAGTTCACCCCCACCTCCTCCTATCCCACCTAGATTCTTGGTGAGTGTAGGTGTTATGTTTTCTATGATAGAGGCTGTGTCCTCAGACAAAAGCATATGTGCAAGGTGTGTCACAGGATTCTATTTTATTTCTACAACAACCACTTCTGCTGGGAGCTGGCTTAGGCTCTGTCACTCCAAAACCAAGCTCTGGAGCTATATGGAAGATGCCTTTGCTTTCAGAAAGCCCTGGTATCTCTAAAGAGTAATTTTTAATCTGCAGTAGTTAAACAGAGGGGACTGACATTGAACGAATTGTGAAGCAGGTAAAATTTTTCATCATCCTCTTGCTTCCCTTTGCTCTACACACAATATCTGAATAGGCAAGTGGAACACAAAGATTTTCAAAGAGGGTCAATAAATACTTAAAACTTGTTAACCTTTTTTTGTTTTAAGAATAAGAAAATGGTAAGGAAACAATATGGCTGCCATGAAAAATAAATGCAACAATGATATCTTATTGCTTCCAAGAGCAAGCAGAGTTTTCACACCTGTCCTTCAAAGCCCAGTTTTACCTATCCAATCTTCAGTCGTAGCTATCTTTAAGATTCCTTTAAAATATGATAAAAGATATGGCCCTTCTCATCAAAATAATGCATAAGTACAATTTACAAATGTTTTCAGTGGATTTTTGTTAGATCCCCATCTCCCTTCCCTAGGAACCAAGCCCATTCTCCTACCATCTTTAGGCTCAGACCCACCCTCTCAGACTGAAATGTGGTGGAGGGTTAGGGTGGCAGTTATACTTCTCCCCTTCCACGTCAGACTAGCTTCTGAATGTCTTCTTCCAAGTTGTCACTCTACAGACAGACCCATTGATCCTTCTTATTTTAGGGGTTTGCCTGTCAATCACCGTGGGAAAACACTGTGGGGAAACAATAGCAGGATTCCAAAAATAACAATAAGGCAGTTAAAAAGCTTAACTCTTCAAAGGCCCTCACTCCCTTGCTGAGAGGGTTATAGGATGGCTGCTGCCAGATTTTTTCCTTTCAAGATGGATCTCTTCTGGTGAACTTGTTGGTTGAGTTCTTTCTCCTTCTTTCAAGGAAAAACTCAACGTGTTTTGAAAGTTATCCTGGGAGTAGGTTCTCAAATAGATAGTTTGCATCCCTCAGCTCCTGTGGACTGGGTGAGCACTATTTAATGGCTCTGGGGATTTTCTCACTACACAGAATCCTTGATCTTTTCCCTAAGGGATAGATAAGTGTCATGCATTTCTTACAAAAGAAAGTCAATGATTTTTAAGAACATTGTAAGGGCATCTTTATGGAAAGAGTTCATTCATTCAAAAAACAATGTAGGGCTTCCCTGGTGGCGCAGTGGTTGAGAGTCCACTTGCCGATGCAGGGGACATGGGTTCGTGCCCCGGTCCAGGAAGATCCCACATGCCGCGGAGCGGCTAGGCCCCGTGAGCCATGGCCGCTGAGCCTGCGTGTCCGGAGCCTGTGCTCTGCAACGGGAGAGGCCACAACAGTGAGAGGCCCACGTACCACAAAACAAAACAAAAACAAAAACAAAAAACAATGTAATATGCTCACGAACTAAAAGAGAAAGTTGCAGCTTAGGAATACAAAAATGATTTTAAAAGAAAACTACCCTTAAGGAGCTCACAACCAAAATTTTCATTGTTTTCCTATCTTTTCTGTCTTACATTCTTCTCTCACTCAACTTCATTGTGTTGCAGCCTGAGTATTTCTTCAGATTTATTGGATTATTTTGAGTTCTAAAAAAAAGATGCTCACCACTCTGAGCATCACTGTTTAGGCTCCTTTCCTCCATAACTCCCCTATCTACAGTTGCCAGATCCAGCAATAAAATAACATAGGACACTCAGTTCAATTTGATTTTCAGATAAACAGCAAATAATTTTTTAGCATGAGGATGTCCCAAATGTTGCATGGGACATACTTATACTAAAAAATGATTGTTTATCTGATTCTGACTTACCTGGGCATCTTGTATTTTATCTGGTAACCCTACCCCCTACCCCAACCCACCTCTATAAAATATGTTAGCATTTAAGTTTAGTGACATCAACAGATTTGAAGAGTGTCTTCTTTATTCTATAATCCTGATCACAGAGGGAAATGGTAAAGGCTCCCTAGGAAACCATCCCTGCCAGGCTGCACTGACTTGCTCCCATCTGACACCAACCCTTTCAGCAGAACGGGACACCTCAGCCACTGCAACCCCACATAATACTGGTAGTGTCTGGAGAACGTTTGTTTTCTTCCCTTTATCTCACTGATGTGAATTTTTTACTTTGTTTTTCAACAGAACAAATCCTGTAGGTCTAGTTTGCCTATCACCTGTCCTGGGTCTAGATTTGTCTTTTACTTTCTGAAAGGAAACTAAATGAGGATAATGTTGGTAATTACTGAGCACAGATTCTCCAGATTCTCTGTGGGAACAATGCAGGAAAGACTAAAGTCTATAAATAACTTAAACCTAACTTTAAAATTTTTTTTATTAGTTTCTGCTTTATAACAAAGTGAATCAGTTATACATATACATCTGTTCCCATATCCCTTCCCTCTTGTGTCTCCTTCCCTCCCACCCTCCCTATCCCACCCCTCCAGGCGGTCACAAAGCACCGAGCTGATCTCCCTGTGCTATGCGGCTGCTTCCCACTATCTATCTGCCTTACCTTTGGTAGCGTATTTATGTCCATGCCTCTCGCTCGCTTTGTCACAGTTTACCCTTCCCCCCCCATAACCTCAAGTCCAGTCTCTAGTAGGTCTGTGTCTTTATTCCTGTTAAACCTAACTTTTAACCTTCTCCTCTAAAAAGCAAAGAAGAACATCATAGGCAGAACAACTGATTTGGATGTCATTTCCATTGCTTCACCTGCTTACAATCTGGTAGGATTTAGCAGGGCTCAAGTGAAGCCCAAGATTTTGGATTAGCTCCTCTCTGACAGAATTGGCTGTTCTGAACACAACAGATACCATAGTTATCACAGAGAGATGAACACCAAATATGTAGTTTATTTAATGCAGTGCTTTTACAGGTAGAGTATCATGCCAACGGATATCATTTTGTAATCTAAACGTAACTGTAATTGAAATACATTATCACTATAATATCTGAAATCAGCCATTTCCATGGTAGTTTAACATGCAGCTGCTTTGAAATGTGCTTGCAGACTAGCAAAATGTCAGAGCCACTTTCAAAGGAAGCTGTCTTCTGGGACATCGTTTATTCTTGCTCATAACTTTAATACGATTACCTCCCACTGTAGTGAACTGATTTTCTATAACATTCTAAAGAGATGTGGTCCACAGAAAAAGCTGGAATATTTCCAGTTAGGATGGCCATCTCTGAGATAGGTAACAGAGACTGAAAAATTCCATGACACCCATATCCTGGGTCCATTGTTAGATTAATTAAACAAGGAGGCCATTAGATGAGGCCTCAACAGCCTACATAAGCAAACAAAAACCTAAGAATGTAAATTCCTCATGCTTAAGAAATAGAAACCTAAGGACAACGAATCACAAACAGCCAACTAGGCTTGTCCCAAAGAATGCTTACACTGTAGTTAGTCAAAGAATTGCCTTGCTTTGCTTCTTCCTTTTCTCTATAAAATTCTTTCCCGAGGCTCCTGTAGTTGGAGCACTTCTCGCCACTTTTGGTTTGTTGCTGCCTGGTTTCAATGGACTTTTGATCAAATAAACTCTTAACATGTGTAATATGCCTCAGTTTTTCTTTTAACACCATAAAGAAGTCATTTATGGACCTGACATTTGGCTGCACAGAGAAATGGGGTGTCAACCAGATGATTATTGCCCAAGAGCATAATCTAAAATAGGAGGGCTGTTTGTACTACTGGTATGTAAACCCCACTTTTTAGGGAAACACACAAGGGCTCTATAGTTCTGAAATCTGCATGTGACTTTTTAGGGATTAAGGAAAAGTTCAGAGAACTTGCAAACAGCTTAAAACTTTCAAATGAGGCTGTTCTAACCTACAAGTAAATCAGAATGAGAAAGCTTTTAGGGCAGTCAAAGAGTTCTCAGGCCTGAGACTTGAGGCATTAAGGACCTTGCCTTGTAACCTGATTAAGAAATGCCCCTGCCTGTATGTCTTATCTGCTGCTCAGGAGAAGTCACATTGCTTTTAATTATTTCTGATTTAGGCCTGGCTGGGGGTGGATCTGTACTGTTTTGATTATATCTGCTGGTTCTGATGATCTCATTACTTTGTTAATTAAATTTTTAGCTTATTTTAATCTTCCTTTAATAGTTCACTTTTAACGATGGGGAAGAGGAAGTAGCACCTCAGAGAATAGTGTCTGCCCGAAAGGTATTTCTGCAGCCTTCCTTCCTATGCTTCAAATTATATCCTCTTGTCAGGCCTGCCAGAGAACCCTAAAGACCCAGGTTAAAAATATTCATCCAGGGGACTTCCCTGGTGGTCCAGTGGTTAAGAATCCCCGCTTCCACTTCAGGGGACATGGGTTTGATCTCTGGTCAGGGAACTAAGATCCTGCATGCTACGCCGTGTGGAAAAAAAAAAATCCATCCAGGTAATTTAGGAAGACCATAGACTAAATTACACTTCTGGGGAGAAGTGCAAATAGCCCTAAAGCTCTGGAAACTGCCAGAAAAAAAATGCCCCAGAGGCTGTTCATGGCAAGGTCTCCAGCAAGTGCTATTGTCCCTACTGTTCTTCCCTTTCTGCTTCTTCCTCCCTCCCTCCCTCATCATTCAATTTCATTTGGGAATTATCTCTTCATATCCTTTGCCCATTTCATGTATGTGTGTGTGTGTTAAATTGGTTTTTCTGTGTTGTTTATCATATTGAGATATAATGCTAGCTCCCTATTTGATCTCTTCAGGCAGAGGACAGGCTCTGAAAGGAATCTTTTTAGGTGTGATTATCTACTAGCCACCTAATTCTTGCCACTTTATGTAATGTTAATGCAGGATATCTGCCACTGGACACTGGCTCTTTTAGGTGAATGGGAAACAGAAAATGCCAACTCTTTATTCATTCTTTCTAAGCCAACCCATCAAGAATATCAACACTGGGGACTTCCCTGGTGGGGCATTGGTGAGCTCCCAATACAGGGGACCTGGGTTCGATCCCTGGTCAGGGAACTAGACCCCACATGCATGCCGTAACTAAGAGTTCGCATGCCACAACTAAGGAGCCGGTGAGCTGCAACTAAGGAGCCCTGGAGCCGCAACTAAGGAGCCCGCCTGCTGCAACTAAGACCCCATGCAACGAAAGAGAGAAAGAAAGAAAGAAAGAAAGAAAGAAAGAAAGAAAGAAAGAAAGAAAGAAAGAAAGAAAGAAAGAAAGAAAAAAAGGAAGAAAGAAAGAAAGAAAGAAAGAAAGTCAACTCTGTTAAACCTTAAAAAATATTTTTGCTTAGTTGTCATTAGTCTTTTTCCTTTTGTTCGTTGTGGGCTTTGGTGGCTAGAAGTTTTAAAGTTTCATGCAGTCAAATCTATGCTTCTAATTAGGACGTATTTCCACATCAGAGTTTCTTGCAATTCCTGCTTTAAAAACCATTGTGAATATAAATTTTAAAATATGCAATTAAGAATAAAAACAGTTTAGGGCTTCCCTGGTGGCGCAGTGGTTGAGAGTCCGCCTGCCGATGCAGGGGACACGGGTTCGTGCCCCGGTCCGGGAAGATCCCACATGCCGCGGAGCGGTGGGGCCCGTGAACCATGGCCGCTGAGCCTGTGCGTCCAGAGCCTGTGCTCCACAATGGGACAGGCCACAACAGTGAGAGGCCCACGTACCGCAAAAAAAAAAAGAAGAAGAAAAACAGTTTAAAGATAATATGTAACTATATATTATCTATATGATTATATGTATTATATATACATAATTATATATTTTATATACATAATTATAATATATAATATAACTATAATAGCTCAAACCAGCACAGTGTTTCCTGGTCTTTAGCAGTATGACAATGGACTAACAGAGTCAGGAACTTGCTTGTCTGATCTCTAACCGTATGCCTGTTGTGCATACTCGGCGTTCTGTAGGAAACTCTAAGAACCTTCCTTTTTCTTTTTCCCTTCTTTCCCAAAAAGGTCAGTCCTAAAGAAGTAGAATTGAGCAAGGTAGACATGAGTTTTAGGGCAGAGTTGTGTGCTGGAGAGCTGGAGTGCTCCAGAGGTTATGTCAGAGCACAAGTGGAATAGGGATTTCCCTGGCGGTCCAGTGGTTAAGACTCCGTGCTTCCAGTGCAGGGGGCACAGGTTCAATCCCTCGGTCAGAGAACTAAGATCCCACATGCAAAAACAGAAAAACAGAGCTTGAATGGAATGAGGAGGATGTATATCACCCTTCACTTAATACTTGTAATTGTTAGCTCAAGGTCCATGGCAGGGGAGAATATTTCATGTTCTTATCAAGAAGCTAATTATTTAATAGGAAGACTTTGTTATTTAGGTTTCTATTGGTTGCAAGGGATAATGACAAGTTAAATTAGCTTAAGCAAAAAATGGAACTTACTGGAAGACTGGAGATCTCTCACCGAATCTAAGGAGAAGGTGATTAACCAAGTCACAGGAAAGGCCAGAATACAGTCGAGTCCTCTGGAGCAACTCAAGTCGGGAGCTTAAATATCCTTAGGTTGTTCTCTATGCCTTTCATGTCTGTTTCTCTTCTCTCTCTCTCTGTATTCTTCACACATAGAAGGAAAAATGACTGCCAAAGGATTCATGATTTTACTTGCAACACATACAACTGCAGGAGAAAGACCACCAGTTCCAGTGTTTCCAGGTCCCCAAATCCCTGTGAATGGAGCCCTTGGCCAACTCAGGCACCCAGTCATGGCTGCTCCTACAGCAGTGGAGCCCTGGGAGAATAAGGAAATGAGGGAGTATTTGAGGAATTTCCCAGAACGGAAATGCTGTGTAGATAACCCCTAATTATCTAGTATGTAGACATTCCTACTTATCTCCATCTCTTAGGGGTATAGGTGATCAGTTTTGCTTTAAACTTATCCTGAGTTAGCTCTGTTCTCTGCAAAGGACTATACTCAACTCTGGTGGTGAACTCAGGAGAAGGACAACATGTATAGAAGTGAGAATTTCTCAGTTAGTATGTTGCCTTCTGTGTTACATGGAGTCTATAAGAGATTGTCAAAAGTGAGATGACAAAGTGTAAGCCTATTTTTAATGAATAAATTCTACCAGTTACTTTCCAAAAAGATTTCCTATAACCACCTGAGCACTGGACATCATTAACCTTTTTAATATTCATCAATCTGATAGGTGTTAAATGGCATATTGTTTTGCATTTTTCTGACTACTGGTAAGATTGGTATCTTCTACTATATTTATTATCCACTTAACTTTGTTCTCTAATACATTTCCTGTTCCTATATTTTGCCTATTTTTCTCTCAGTTTTTTTTCAACTTGTAGTAGTTCTTTGTGTGAAGATATTAATTTATTACATTTTAATTTTTATTATATATTTAATATTAGTAATAATCTCTTCGGGTAATGATCCCTGGTGGTCCAGTTGTTAGGGCTCTGCGCTCCCACTGCAGGGGGCACCGGTTTGATCTCTGGTCGGGAAACTAAGATCCTACATGCCACACGGCACAGCCAAAAATAAATTAATTAAAAAATTTTTTTAAAATCTCTTTTTTGTCACGTCACCATTTTTTTTAACTTATCATTTGTATCAGCTTTGTTTATGATGTTTCTTTTTTTTTTTTTTTGCGGTACGCGGGCCTCCCACTGCTGTGGCCTCTCCCGTCGCGGAGCACAGGCTCCGGACGCGCAAGCCCAGCGGCCACAGCTCACAGGCCCAGCCGCTCCGCGGCATGTGGGATCCTCCCGGACCGGGGCACGAACCCGCGTCCCCTGCATCGGCAGGCGGACTCTCAACCACTGCGCCACCAGGGAAGCCCTATGATGGTTCTTATACTGAAACTTTTTTTTTTTTTTTGTCAGATGTGTTCATCTTTTCTTTATGGATGCTTATCTTCCTGACTTACTTAAGAAAGTTTTCCCACCCATCCCTATTCTTGTAGATCTATCTGCAGATTTTTAAACTTTTCTTCTACTGGTTTTTATTTTAGTAATGTAGTCCAAGTGGATTTTATTTTGTATATAATGGAGAAGTCTCACTCGCAGCTGGAAAGCCATTATTCAGGACTATAGAAAATAAATAAATCCCCACCTCTCCAAACATACCCCTCAGAGTAGTACACAATTGATGTTAACCTTAGACTTTTTCCTATGCACATGTAATCCTTTGATACTTGTGTGTGTGTATGTTTGTTTATATGTACACACACATACATACACAAATAAATACTACATGTTTACCATGATGTTTTCATTTTATTCTTCTTCAGTTTGCTCTCTTTACTTAAAATGCTGCAGAAGAACTCCAAACCAGTAGTACAAGGTTCTACCTCATTCTTTTAAAAGGCATTCTTTTAAAAGCATGCTATCTTAAGAATTGACAAACCGGACTCATTAAGCCATAGCCAATTAACTGTTCCCGGATGAAGAAGTCCCCAGGGTAAAATCTTCAGCTGCCCTAGCTCTCCAGGTCCTGCTCTGAAGGGTGAGCTCAAATCTCTGCAAAGTTCTTTACTCAACTCCCCGAGGACAGAGTCACAATATCTACCATGACAAAAAGGGCAACCTTCTACTGTGCCACCTTCCATCAGTCAGTCAGCTCCACGGTCTCTCAACATTCTGCGTTTGCATGCTTGCTTCTTAATGAGTTGCAGATCTGACTTCTCTGTTTAACACCCTGCATGAAAAAGGAGCATTTAAAGCACCACTATTCTATTGCTGACCTTTTTTGGTGCTTTTTAATCTATGGGAGGTTTGGGGGTAGATACAGTTAAAAATAACTGAAGACTCCTGCAATATTTATTGATCTCTCATCAATCTTTGATTCCATAGACAGGTACCACTTAACCAAGCCATATGATTCTGATATTGATTCAAGGTTTTTAATCTTCCCTTAGAGCTTTTACTGCCACAGAATCTCAAGCAGGGTTCACTCATTCCTCAAATACGTATTGATGCCACTGTTTACCAAGCACTGTGTTAAGAGCTATGGATATACTGGTGAGCAAAATAGTCACAATGCTGGGTAGTTATGGATTGCTTTGAACAAATTCTAATCCCAAATGTGATTAAAAACATTCTTTGTCTTCAACTGTCCTTTGAAGCATCTATTTAAATATTTGATGCAGATTTAGCCTCCCTTATGTCTTCCTGCCATAAGAAACAGCCAGTTCAGCATCTTTTCCTATTGTAAAGGGAAGGTATTTCATGCCATAGGCACCACCACAACACTTTTCAAACAATTTTTGTCTGAATAGTTTAGTGTCTTTTTAATAGAACCAATATTGTTGATATGGGTTAAAGATGATTTGGTGTTCAAAAAACATTTTCTGAGCCCTTACTATATGTAAGACACACTATTCTAGGATCTAGACCCAGAGGCTCTTTTTTGTGCCATGAACCCCTTTAGCTTAGGTCTATGAAGTCCTTCTCAGAACAGTATTTTTTATAAATTCATAAATTAAAATACATTGCGCTGAAAAGAAAACCAATTGCCCTATACCTTGGTTAACAATGTTAATTCATTTCTATAAGCCCAGCTGTCTTTAAATTTTAAAAAAAACTGTTAATTTTAATGGGAAAGTTTATTATGTATTACATCTTACATTCTAACCTAAGACACGCAAACAATTTTCAAAGATTTAAATATATATAGGATATATATCCTATATAGCCACACACACACATATGTAATAAAAGTAAGTTCGTATGAGCAATAATAAAGAATTTGAAAGTAAGCAAACAAATAATCCAGTGAAGGTTTACTGTATTCACCAAAGGACGAAGAGATGACTGGTTAGTGGGTGGTACATTGGGTTGGCCAAAAAGTTCGTTCAGATTTTTCCATGAGATGGTATGAAATACCCGAGCGAACTTTTCGGCCAACCCAATATGTACAAGGAAGGAGTGAGGGAGTTTGGCATTGGAAAGCTCATTATGCTTTGTGCACTATTTTCTTCACAGACTTTTTGATCTTTTGGGAGCTCATGATTATCGAGGTCAAATTTTACTTAAAATAAGCTTAAAAATTTATCTCTAGAGCAAAAAATAAAAGCAAAACACATGCACACAACAGACCCAAGTGTTGTAAGAAATGAAGATGCTATGTCTTCACCTCTTGCTTGGTATCCACAGGCAAAGCAAACATGTTTGCCTTCATCCAAATAGGGCAATTTGTTCCAATATAAATTTGTTCCCCATAATACTCTGACTACTTAAAAAAGAGAGCTATAAGAAAATATATAACCATGGCCACATCTCTTAAGAAGCTTCTTTAGATCTGCTCAAATATTCAATAGTACTTGAAACTCTAGAAATCTAGATAGGATGGGCAAACTTTTTAAAATAAAGAGCTAGATAGTACATATTTTTGACTTTGTGGGCCAGAGGATCTTTTGTCACATGTATTCAGGGCTTCAGGAAGCCCTGAGTGTAACTCTTAATATGCTTAAAACTCTTGGGTGATTTCCTAGTTATTCTTTGGATAAGATTAACATCTTTTTTTTTTTTTTGCGGTATGTGGGCCTCTCACTGTTGTGGCCTCTCCCGTTGCGGAGCACAGGCTCCGGATGCGCAGGCTCAGCGGCCATGGCTCACGGGCCCAGCTGCTCCGCAGCATGTGGGATCTTCCCAGACCGGGACACGAACCCGTGTCCCCTGCATCGGCAGGCGGACTCTCAACCACTGCGCCACCAGGGAAGCCCAAGATTAACATCTTAAATGCACCTTAAATGAAATTTACAAAAAACTCTTTCTTTGCCTGAGATTATAATACACAGTTTCTAGTCCTGCATGTATTTAGTGTGTTTTGGGTGAAACTTTTCTTTATACCGGGCATAAAACAAAGTTGCCCAAAAGTGATATGAGTTTTTTAAGAATTATATTGGCAAAAAGTCATTAACTGAACATTCATTTAGTGAGGCACATCTGTTATTAGCTATTAGCATATTATTCTATAGACAAATTGACGATCCATGGATTCAGCTGGGGTTAAAAAGAAAAACTGAACAAAACAGACACAAATCCCTGCCTCTAAGGAGAATAGAATAGTCTGTATGACAGACTCCAGGTCCATCAACCTCACTACAAATGAGCCAACTTAGTTTCTTTCTATGGCTGAGTAATATTCCACTGTATATGTGTGCCACATCTTCTTTATCCATTCATCTGTCAATGGACACTTAGGTTGCTTCCATGTCCTGGCTATTGTAAATAGAGCTGCAGTGAACATTGTGGTATATGACTCTTTTTGAATCATGGTTTTCTCAGGTTATATGCCTCGTACTGGGATTGCTGGATCGCATGGTAGTTCTATTTTTAGTTTTTTAAGGAACCTCCGTACTGTTCTCCATAGTGGCTGTATCAGTTTACATACCCACCAACAGTGCAAGAGGGTTCCCTTTTCTCCATACCCTCTCCAGCATTTATTGTTTGTAAATTTTTTGATGATGGCCATCTGACCTGTGTGAGGTGATACCTAATTGTAGTTTTGATTTGCATTTCTCTAGTGATTAGTGATGTTGAGCATCCTTTTATGTGTTTGTTGACAATCTGTATATCTTCTGTGGAGAAATGTCTGTTCAGCTGTTCTACCCATTTTTGGATTAGGTTGTTTGTTTTTTTATTATTGAGCTTCATGAGCTGCTTGTAAATTATGGAGATTACTCCTTTGTCAGTTGCTTCATTTGCAAATATTTTCTCCCATTCTGAGGGTTGTCTTTTTGTCTTATTTATGGTTTCCTTTGCTGTGCAAAAGCTTTGAAGTTTCATTAGGTCCCATTTGTTTATTTTTGTTTTTATTTCCATTTCTCCAGGGGGTGGGTCAAAAAGGATCTTGCTGTGATTTATGTCATAGAGTGTTCTGCCTATGTTTTCCTCTAAGAGTTTGATAGTGTCTGATCTTACATTTATGTCTTTAAATCTATTTTGAGTTTATTTTTGTGTATGGTGTTAAAGAGTGTTCTAACTTCATGCTTTTACGTTTAGCTGTCCAGTTTTCCCAGCACCACTTATTGAAGAGGCTGTCTTTTCTCCATTGTATATTCTTGCTTCCTTTACCAAAAATAAGGTGACCGTATGTGTGTGGGTGTGTATCTGGGCTTTCTATCCTGTCCCATTGATCTATATTTCTGTTTTTGTGCCAGTACCATACTGTCTTGATTACTGTAGCTTTGTATTATAGTCTGAAGTCCAGGAGCCTGATTCCTCCAGCTCCGTTTTTCTTTCTCAAGATTGCTTTGGCTATTCGGGGTCTTTTGTGTTTCCATACAAATTGTGAAATTTTTTGTTCTAGGTCTGTGAAAAATGCCATGGTGGTTTGATAGAGATTGCATTGAATTTGTAGATTGCTTTGGGTAGTATAGTCATTTTCACAATGTTGATTCTTCCAGTCCAAGAGCATGGTATATCTCTGATCTGTTTGTATCATCTTTAATTTCTTTTATCAGTGTCTTATAGTTTTCTGCATACAGGTCTTTTGTCTCCTTAGGTAGGTTTATTCCTAGTTATTTTATTCTTTTTGTTGCAGTGGTAAATGGAAGTGTTTACTTAATTTGTCTTTCAGATTTTTCATCATTAGTGTATAGGACTGCAAGAGATTTCTGTGCATTAATTTTGTATACTGCTACTTAGCCAAATTCATTGATTAGGTCTAGTAGTTTTCTGGTAGCATCTTTTGGATTCTCTATGTATAGTATCATGTCACCTGCAAAGAGTGAAAGATTTACTTCTTCTTTTCAAGTTTGGATTCCTTTTATTTCTTTTTCTGCTCTGATTGATGTGGCTAAAACTTCCAAAACTACGTTGAATAATAGTGGTGAGAGTGGACAGCCTTGTCTTGTTCCTGATCTTAGAGGAAATGGTTTCAGTTTTTCATCATTGACAGTGATGTTGGTTGTGGGTTTGTCATGTATGGCCTTTATTATGTTGAGGAAAGTTCCCTCTATGCCTACTTTCTGGAGGGTTTTTATCATAAATGGGTGTTGAATTTTATTGAAAGATTTTTCTGCATCTATTGAGATGATCAAATGGTTTTTCTCCTTCAATTTGTTAATATGGTTTATCACATTGATTGATTTGCATATATTGAAGAATCCTTGTATTCCTGGAATAAACTCCACTTGATCAAGGTGTATGATCCTTTTAATGTGCTACTGGATTCTGTTTGCTAGTATTTCATTGAGAATTTTTGCATCTATGTTCATCAGTGATATTGGCCTTTAGTTTTCTTTCTTTGTGACATCATTGTCTGCTTTTGGTATCAGGGTGATGGTGGCCTTGTAGGATGAGTTTGGGAGTGTTCCTCCCTCTCTGTTTTGGAAGAGTTTGAGAAGGATAGGTGTTAACTCTTCTCTAAATGTTTAATAGAATTTGCCTGTTAAGTCATCTGGTGCTGGGCTTTTGTTTGTTGGAAGATTTTTAATCACAGTCTCAATTTCAGTGCTTGTGATTGGCCTGTTTAAATTTTCTATTTCTTCCTGGTTCAGTCTCGGAACATTGTGCATTTCTTCCAGGTTGTCCATTTTATTGGCATATAGTTGCTTGTAGTAATCTCTCATGATCCTTTGTATTTCTGCAGTGTCAGTTGGCACTTTTCCTTTTTCATTTCTAATTCTATTGATTTGTCTTCTCCCTTTTTTCTTGATGAGTCTGGCTAATTGTTTATCAATTTTGTTTATCTTCTCAAAGAACCAGCTTTTACTTTTATTGATCTTTGCTATAGTTTCCTTCATTTCTTTTTTGTTTATTTCTGATCTGGTCTTTATGATTTCTTTCTTGCTGGTAACTTTGGGGATTTATTCTTCTTCTTTCCCTAATTGCTTTAGGTGTAAGGTTAGGTTGTTTTTTTGAGATGTTTCTTGTTTCTTGAGGTAAGATTGTATTGCTATAAACTTCCCTCTTAGAATGGCTTTTGCTGCATCCCATAGTTTTGCATCATTATGTTTTCATTGTCATTTGTTTCTAGGTATTTTTTGATTTCCTCTTTGATTTCTTCGGTGATCTCTTGGTTATTTAGTAGTGTATTGTTTAGCCTCCATGTGTTTGTAGTTTATACAGTTTTTTCCTGAAATTGATATCTAGTCTCATAGCGTTGTGGTCAGAAAAGATACTTGATACGATTTCAATTTTCTTAAATTTACCAAGGCTTGATTGTGAGCCAAGATATGATCTTTCCTGGAAAATGTTCCATAAGCATTTGTGAAGAAAGTTTATTCTGTTGTTTTTGGATGGAAGGTCCTATAAATATCAATTAAGTCCATCTTGTTTAATGTATCATTTAAAGCTTTTGTTTCCTTATTTATTTTCATTTTGGATGATCTGTCCATTGGTGAAAGTGGGGTGTAAAAGTCCCCTACTATGAGTGTGTTGCTGTCAATTTCCCCCTTTATGGCTGTTAGCATTTGTCTTATGTATTGAGTGCTCCTATGTTGGGTGCATAAATATTTACAGTTGTTATATCTTCTTCTTGGATTGATCCCTTGATCATTAAGTAGTGTCCTTCTTTGTCTATTGTAATAGTCTTTATTTTAAAGTCTATTTTGTCTGATATGAGAATTGCTACTCCAACTTTCTTTTGATTTCCATTTGCATGGAATATCTTTTTCCATCCCCTCACTTTCAGTCTGTATGTGTCCCTAGGTCTGATGTGGGTCTCTTGTAGACGGCATATGTACGGGTCTTATTTTTGTATCCATTCAGCCAGTCTATGTCTTTTGGTTGGAGCATTTAATCTATTTATATTTAAGGTAGTTATCGATATATATATTCCTATTACCATTTTCTTAATTGTTCTGGGTTTGTTATTGTAGGTCTTCTCCTTCTCTTGTGTTTCCTGCCTAGAGAAGTTCCTGTAGCATTTGTTGTAAAGCTGGTTTGGTGGTGCTGAATTCTCTTATCTTTTGCTTGTCTGCAAAGGTTTTGATTTCTCCAGTCAAATCTGAATGAGATCCTGGCTGGGTAGAGTAATCTTGGTTGTAGGTTTTTCCCTTTCATCAATTTAAATATGTCCTGCCACCCCCTTCTTGCAGAGTTTCTGCTGAAAGATCAGCTGTTAACCTTATGGGGATTCCCTTGTATGACATTTGTTGTTTTTCCCTTGCTGCTTTTAATATTTTTTCTTTGTATTTAACTTTTGATAGTTTGATTAATATGTGTCTTGGCATGTTTCTCCTTGGATTTATCCTGTATGGGACTCTCTGTGCTTCTTGGACTTGGGTGACTATTTACTTTACCATATTAGGGAAGTTTTCAACTATAATCTCTTCAAATATTTTCTCAGTCCCTTTCTTTTTCTCTTCTTCTTCTGGAACCCCTGTAATTCTAATGTTGGTGTGTTTAATGTTGTCCCAGAGGTCTCTGAGACCGTCCTCAATTCTTTTCATCCTTTTTTCTTTATTCTGCTCTGCGATAGTTATTTCCACTATTTTAACTTCCAGGTCACTTATCCATTCCTCTGCATCAGTTATTCTGCTATTGATTCCTTCTAGAGAATTTTAAATTTCATTTATTGTGTTGTTCATCATTGTTTGTTTGCTCTTTCATTCTTCTAGATCCTTGTTAAACGTTTCTTGCATTTTCTCTATTCTATTTCCAACGTTTTGGATCATCTTTACTATCATTATTCTGAATTCTTTTTCAGGTAGACTGCCTATTTCCTCTTCATTTGTTCTGTCTGGTGGGTTTTTACCTTGCTCCTTCATCTGCTGTGTGTTTCTCTGTCTTCTCATTTTGTTTAACTTACTGTGTTTGGGGTCTCCTTTTAGCAGGCTGTAGGTTCGTAGTTCCAGTTTTTTTTGGTGTCTGCCCCCAGTGGCTAAGGTTGGTTCAGTGGCTTGTGTAGGCTTTCTGGCGGAGGGGACTGGTGCCTGTTTCTGGTGGATGAGGCTGGATCTTGTCTTTCTGGTGGGCAGGATCACGTCTGGTGGTGTTTGGGGTGTCTGTGACATTATGATTTTAGGCAGCCTCTCTGCTAATGGGTGGGACTGTGTTCCTCTCTTGCTAGTTTGGCATAGGGTGTCCAGCACGGTAGCTTGTTGGTCTTTGAGTGGAGCTGGGTCTTAGCATTGAGACGGAGATCTCTGGAGGAGCTTTTGCCGTTTGATATTACATGGAGCCTGGTGGTCTCTGGTAGACCAATGTCCTGAACTCAGGTCTCCCACCTCAGAGGCACAGGCCTGACACCCGGCCAGAGCACCAAGACCCTGTTATCCACACGGCTCAGAAGAAAAGGGAGAAAGAAAGAAAGAAAGAAAGAAAAATAAAATAAAGTTAATAAAATAAAAAATAATTATTAAAAATTTTTAAAAATTAAAAAGTATTAAAAAAAAGAAAAGAAAGAAGAGAGCAACCAAACTAAAAAACAAATCCACCAATGATAACAAGTGCTAAAAAGCTATACTAAAAGAAAAGCAAAAACAAAAACAAAAAACGGACAGACAGAACCATAGGACAAATGGTAAAAGCAAAGCTATACCGACAAAATCACACAAAGTCCACCGTCTCAATTGTGGGAAGATTCATTGTCTATTCAGGTATTCCATTGATGCAGGGTACATCAAGTTGGTTGTGGAGATTTAATCCACTGCTCCTGAGGCTGCTGGGAGAGATTTCCCTTTCTCTTCTTTGTTCCCACAGCTCCTGGGGTTCAGCTTTGGATTTGGCCCCGCCTCTGCATTAGGTCATCTGAGGGTGTCTGTTCTTCACTCAGACAGGACGGGGTTAAAGGAGCAGCTGATTCGGGGCTCTGGCTCACTCAGCCTGGGGGGAGGGAGGGGTACAGAATGCGGGGTGAGCCTGAAGCGGCAGAGGCCAGAGTGACTGTTGCACCAGCCTGAGGCGCCCTGTGCGTTCTCCCGGGGAAGTTGTCCCTGGATCATGGGACCCTGGCAGTGGTGGGCTGCACAGCCTTCTGGGAGGGGCAGTGTGGATAGTGACCTGTGCTTGCACACAGGCTTTTTGGTGGCCGCAGAAGCAGCCTTAGCGTTTCATGCCCGTCTCTGGTGTGCGCACTGATAGCCGCGGCTCGTGCCTGTCTCTGGAGCTCGTTTAGGCGGTGCTCTGAATCCCCTCTCCTTGTGCACCCTGAAACAATGGTCTCTTCCCTCTTAGGCAGGTCCAAGCTTTTTCCCAGACTCCCTCCCAGGTATCTGTGGTGCAGTAGCCCCCTTCAGGCCATGTTCACGCAGCCAACCCCAGTCCTCTCCCTGGCATCTGACCTCCAAAGCCCGAGCCTCAGCTCCCAGCCCCCACCTGCACTGGCGGGTGAGCAGACAAGCCTCTCAGGCTGGTGAGTGCTGGTCGGCACCAATCATCTGTGCGGGAATCTCTCTGCTTTGCCCTCTGCACCCCTGTTGTTGTCGTCTCCTCCGTGGCTTCGAAGCTTCCCACACCCTGCCACCTGCCGTCTCTGCCAGTGAAGGGACTTCCTAGTGTGTGGAAACTTTTCCTCCTTCACAGCTCCCTCCCAGAGGTGCAGGTCCCATCCCTATTTTCTGTCTCTGTTTTTTCTTTTTTTTTTTTTTTTTTTTTTGCCCTACCCATGTACGTGGGGAGTTTCTTGCCTTTTGGGAAGTCTGAGGTCTTCTGCCAGTGTTCAGTAGGTATTCTGTTGGAGCCGTTCCACATGTAGACATATTTCTGATGTATTTGTGGGGAAGAATGTGATCTTCACATCTTACACCTCCGCCATCTTGAAAGTCTCCAGCCAGTACCTTATTTATCAATCAAATTTGTGGAATGAACTTATCAACACCACAGAACACTCATACATCAGACATTTAACAGTGAACTTCTCAGCTCTTGTTGGGAGGGTCAAATTAAGAATGCACTACCTGAAGCATGTTTCCCTGAACGTTTTATATAAGTATGTAAAATTGTTCTATGTTATAAATTGATAAATTTATTAGAATTTATGCTAATACAATTTTGGGGGAATAGAGTCCTTTTTTTTTAGTTAGCCAGAGCAAAATACTTTGTTGTGTTTCTCTTTTTCCTGGATGCCACGAAGCTCAAAAGTAAATATATTGCTTATTTACAGGAATGTTCTCCAAACCCAGATTCCTGGTAAAAATTCTTTCTACTTTCTTTACATGGCATATTAGGCCTTTTATTTATTTATTTTAAAAATCTGTTATTATGCAACAACCTAAGTGGGAAAAGAATTTGAGAAAGAGTCGATACATGTATGTGTGTAACTGAATCACTTTGCTGTATACCTGAAACTAACACATTGTTAGTAAAGTATACTCTAATATAAAATTTAAAGTTAACATAAAAAATTTTTTTAATCTGTTAGATATTTGCTTCACATCAAGTTGCCTCAATTTTGAGTAATTATATTTTGATTGTGTTGAAGACATAACTTTTCTCATTGGAGTAAGTCCAGAAAAATATATAAATAGCACATCTTGGGCCATACCTGAACAATTGCTAAGAATGGAAGCTACAACCAGGCTCAGATGGTACCTTTTTTTTGTTTTAATTAATTAATTTATTTATTTATTTTTGGCTGCGTTGGGTCTTCATTGCCGTGTGCGGGCTTTCTCTAGTGGCAGTGAGTGGGGGCTACTCTTCGTTGCAGTGCTTGGGCTTCTCATTGAGGTGGCTTCTCTTGTTGCGGAGCATG
This sequence comes from Mesoplodon bidens, assembly GCF_964165515.1. NCBI lineage: Eukaryota > Metazoa > Chordata > Mammalia > Artiodactyla > Ziphiidae > Mesoplodon > Mesoplodon bidens. The sequence goes on from NC_138167.1 coordinate 85,918,259, forward strand.
GGCTCTAGGCACGTGAACTTCAGTAGTTGTGGCACATGGTCTCAGTAGCTGTGGCTCACAGGCTCTAGAGCACAGGCTCAGTAGTTGTGGCGCATGGGCTTAGTTGCTCCGTGACATGTGGGATCTTCCCGGACTAGGGCTCGAACCCATGTCCCCTGCATTGGCAGGTGGATTCTTAACCACTGTGCCGCCAGGGAAGTCCAAGATTCAGGTGGTTCTGAGTGTCCTGAATGAAATTATATGATGGCCTTAGGCATGGGAAAGAGGTTGGGGAGGGTAGATGTCCTCGAAGTCGCTCTTTTTTTAAAAAAGCAGCAAAATAAACTGGAGTTGGTTATGCACTCCTCATGAAATTCAAACAACTTATTAGTACACTGTGGAAGCAACTAGGCAAAACTCAGCTTCTTGTGCCATAAGTGTGGGGCGTAGCCTTGCCTGTGTGTATCCAGTTTGAAAACTAGGACCTGCTGGGTCGATTCTTGCTGCCCTGATAGGCAGATTTTCAAGTTACTTCCCTAAATAGAGCAGGGGGTTGGGGGTGGATGGCAGAGGAGGTGACTTAAAGGAACTCATCCCTTTAGGAGGTGGGGGAACTTAATCATAGCTCTGCACTTTCTTCAGATTATTAAACAATGAGTGTTTATGAAATCAAGAAAAATATTTCCCCCCCAGAGTTTTCTTTTCAAAGAGTTCTCTGTGTGCTCTGGCTAATTTAAAAAGAACCCCATAGGGTGCTTATTTTTTTACACATATATTGCCAGAGTAGTTCCTGTTTTGGTTTAAATGTGTTCCTTCTTTTTAGTCAGATGAAAGAGAACTTTCTTTAAAAAGAATTTGTCTGCTGATTCTGTTTGTTCGAATGAGCCTAAATAAAACTTCTGTTAAGAGTTTAACTGTTGAGCTAAGTCCTCTCAGCTAAATTATCTGGCAATTTTCATTCTTAGTTGGACTGTGTAACTAGAGTGTTCTTATTACCCTCTTTGCTACCTGAAATGTCTGCCTCCCCCGAGGACTCCTCTGAAGTAAATGTATTGAGGAAAGGGCTTTTTCCCGCAATTTGGTTAGCTTATTCCTCATGGAGTGTGATGTTAGGGTGTGGGTGTGTGGAATATGCTAGGCACCATAAGTAAGCGAGTCATTAATTCTGCAGCAGGCAATGGCCTGGGAGAGGAGTGACTAGGTCAACCTATGGAGAAATGACATCTCGAAGGCTTTAGAGATGGTGACAAATGTCTAAAGGAGAAGGGCTGTGTTAAGAGGATGTAGAAGCCCCCAAAGTTGTCCCCCATCAGCCTAGCATGCAACTATAACATGAAGCTTTCTTAATGCAGAGTTCCAGTCACGAGGAAATTCTGGGATGATACAACAGGAAAAATAATTAAACAAGCAAGCAAACGAAGAAACAAATAAATAATCCTTTGATACATGCTGAACATGGATGAAACTCAGAAACATTATGCTAAGTGGAAGAAGTCTGATATAAGAGCCTGGAACAAGAGAAAAGGGGGCAGGGCACAACCATTAAAAGAAAGACATAGCCCTTGAGGATACAACATAAACTGGTTAGAACCTGTTAGGTCCAAGGTGGCAGAAGATTTGACTTCCAGTAGACCTCAAGCCTCATTATATGCTCATTGTAATACATCAACATGCTAAATGACACACCCACAGGCACCATGACAGTTCAAAGGCTGACCACAGAAGGCCAAAAAGTGGGCGGTGGCCAAATTCCTGGAAATCCCTGCCCTTTCTCCAAAATAGTTGGTATAATCCTCCCATTCGTTTACCTATAAGATTACCCAGCCCATAAAAACTAACCACCCCATATTTGGGAGCCACTCTAGCCTTCTGAGACAGACCGCATTCTGCTTATGGAATGTGTATCTCTCTAAATAAACCTGCTTTCACTTACTATGGCTCGCTCTTGAATTCTTTCCTGCAGGAAGCCAAGGACCCTCACTTGGTAGCCCATCCCAGGGCCTTGCCTGAGACTTGCGACATGACCATCCTCTCTGTGCCCCATTCTCCTGCAACAAGCCCATTTATTGCATGATTTCCTTTATATAAAATGTCCAGAACGGGCAAATCTATAGAGACAGTAAGAAAGTTAGTGGTTTCCTGGGGCTGGGAGGGCCAGGGGTAAGACTGAGATTTTGTTGAGGGAGATGAAAAGGTTCTGAAACTGATTGTGGCAGTGGTTGCACAAGTTGGTAAATTATCTCAAAATCATTGAGTGGTACACTTGAAATGGGTGAATTTTATGATATGTAAAATATATCTCAATAAAGCTCTCAATAAAGGCGAGATCATCTATTCAAAGGGACTAAGGATAGAACTTTCAAGGATAAAGATAGAAGTGCTCATCTTAACTCTCATAGCCCCCATCACCTAAAGATTATACAGACAGCTTTGCTTCTACAAGGGAGAAGACCATGAAATGAACCATTCCTCAGTGCTTTAATGCTGTGTCTCTTACTACTGTTTCAGTGTTTGAAGTCTACTTGTGCAATAAATAGCAAGGTCAGACATTAAAAACAACAGGGAGATGGACCATTCCTTGAGTTTGAAGGTGGCCATCACAGTCAGAATTCAAATAAGTTCTCAGAAGATGAGAATGTTTCCTACATTTTGCTGAAAATGATGAAAAGATTTAAAGAAGAGGCCTCTACTAAGAAACATGCAAATATAGAATGTTTTCAACACATGCAGTAATGCTAATAAAGAATCCTTTGCTTTCACATTCAACTAAATCAAACTGTAAACATTATCTAGGCTGAAGATTGCTTCTGCTTCATTTACAAGTATTTACTAAACAAATGGCTAAGAACACAAGATAATGGGAAGTTTCTTACTTTATCCCCTTTGGAAAATAAATGCAATTTGATATGCTAATCATAGCCCCCCACCTCCTTTTTTTTTTCTTTAGAGGACTTCTCCTCCGTACCTAGAATATAGCCTTTTCAGGAATTTGGATCAGACTAACTTGCTATGCCCCATAAATGATACATCCTAAATTGCATTTTCCAGTGGGATTTCAACCCTTGAATTCCTGCTAAAGTATACCAAAATGCATGATGGTTTCCACAATCATGTTGGGCATCTATTAGGACCTCTATATTTATTTATTTATTTATTTATTTTGCAGTACGCAGGCCTCTCACTGTTGCGGCCTCTCCCGTTGCAGAGCACAGGATCCGGATGCGCAGCCTCAGCGGCCATGGCTCACGGGCCCAGCCGCTCCGCGGCATGTGGGATCTTCCCAGACCGGGGCACGAACCCGTGTCACCTGAATCGGCAGGACTCTCAACCACTGCGCCACCAGGGAAGCCCTCTATATTTATTTTTTTATTGCACTTCCTTTTGCAACTTGAATGAGGCTTTGTTTTAGTTGGACATTTAGTTTTAAAGGGATGACGTGACATTACTTAATGCATGTAAATGCTAATCTGCTTTGAGATTTTAAATTCAAGTTCCTTAAAAAGGGCAAGTTGCTGCTTTTCTTAGAAGTGAAAATAAAAGCATGGACTATGCCAACATTTGATTACATGATTATTTTACCAAGCTTCCTGAGTATTATCTTCTCTCTTGAGAGTAACATATGGACATCACTTTATATTCTCACTTGCCTATTGTCTCAGAAGCTGAGAAAAATTCATTTTACCTAGACTAAAGAACCTCAGAAAAGCAGATAACCACTCACTTAAAATTTATTTGATACTTAAAGGCAGTGTTTGCATATTAAATTAGTATGCTTTTTTTTTTTTAAGGGACAAGATTTCTGTTTGAGATAGTATATGCCTGGATAAGAAGTTTGTTTGCCAGCTTTAAATTACAGAATTTTGCCATTACTTTTTTAAAGCAGTTGTTCTAAAACATTAGTGTCTAAATAGTTGAACCCCACTCCTAGAGTTTCTGATTTAGTAGGTCTAGTTTGCATTTCTGTCCGTTTCCTGGGGTGATGTTGAGATGGCTGGTCTGGGGACCACACTTTGAACCGCGCCCCCCCCGCCCTGTTAGAAGGGGAGGTCCATGTGCTCCATATTCAGAAGGTTATAACTACTGTAGGCCAAGATCATAACTTATAAGAACTTTGTATGATTCCTTAAAGTTTTCAATTTTCCAAAGTTGATTCTTATCATCTGTCTCTTTCCCCACACTATTGTTAAACCTTAAAACTGAAATAGGTTGTTGGTGCTGGGAAGATGCAGAAAAACATCCAATAAGCCTGAACACTGGGGGTCTGCCCCACGAGACAGAGTAGATGGCGACAGCTTTAAAAAGAAGAAAGTAGGGCTTCCCTGGTGGCGCAGTGGTTGAGAGTCCGCCTGCCGATGCAGGGGACACGGGTTCGTGCCCCGGTCCGGGAAGATCCCACATGCCGCGGAGCGGCTGGGCCCGTGAGCCATGGCCGCTGAGCCTGTGCGTCTGGAGCCTGTGCTCCGCAACGGGAGAGGCCACAACAGTGAGAGGCCCGCATACTGCAAAAAAAAAAAAAAAAAAAAAGAAGAAAGTAAATAGAGTCATAAGATCTGCTAAAAAAGAAGACTAAGAAGGTCTGAGAAGGAGGAGAGATAGACACAAAAGCAGCCCTTCTCGCTGCTCTCCAGGCCCTCCGTGTTAGCTCTCAGAGGTCACCAGACTCCCCTTAGTTGCTGGGGAAGACGGACCGCGGGGTCAATCCGCTTCCTCCTTCCTCCTGCCAATTTAGGCCAAAGGAGAAGTGAGATGCTTAAATAGTCTAAAATAGAAGGTATTTTTGCTGCTTTCTCTTATCTGCCCCTAGGGATAGTTTTCATTCCAGAGAAATTATTTTATTTGGCAGATTAATGTTTTAATATGTCCTTTGATTCATTTTTCAGTGAGCCTTTTAAGAAATGTAGCTGTATTTTCCAGGGTATGTCAGCCATGAGAAGTCTCCCAAGCTGCCTTGAGTTTTGTTTCTTTTCCTTCTACCGTCTCTACTCATCTCCAAGTAGTTTTCTACCTTTATAAGGTTTTCTTTCTCACAGTCCCTTTTAGAAAAGGTAGTATCAGGAACTCACCTCCAAGTTTTGCAGTTTAGGACTTGAGGGTTCAAGTCTGGTCATAAGACCTGGAGTAAATTACTTATTTTCTTTAGGACTGAAACCTCACATGTTAAAGGCTGTCAGTTATACTTAAACCTGGTGGTATTTCTGGGAGAATTAAATGGGATGCCTCTGAAATACTTAGTACAATGTCTGGTACACCATCAGTGATGTTAGTCTGTATGATCATTGTTACTGCTGCTGGGAGGCAACTCTTTAACCCTTTTTTCTCCTCTTCTCTCCAAACAATCTCAATTGCTTTACGGAGAAGAAACAGTTTTGCCCTAAATCTGTACATCACCTTGTGATTTCTAGTTCTCTTATGTTTCTTGATCTAAACCTAGTACAACTGTCTTAGTTTGTGGCCTTGGATTCCTACCTAAGCAAAGCAAGGCCGGTTGCCAGATGGGGAGGCTGCTAAAAGTGGTCTCCTTCCTGTGGGTAACCAAAAAAAGAATAAACAAAAGGCATTAAGTCTCTAGTTGAAGAGATGAGCCCACATGAAAGCTAAATTATTTAAAGATTTAAGTAAGAATTGGAGACAAAAATAGAAGTCATTTCAAATTACCTCTATTTAATTCATCATCCTTAGGGCTTTCCAAAAAATAAATCTGATCATATCACTTCCCTGCCAAAAACACTCACCCACCCCTCACTCCCAGCACCCTATGCCCCTCTGTACCCACCAGTTTTTTCAACACAGTTTATCTTCCTTATACTGGCTGGTTTAAGTCTTTAAGATACTCCAAGGTCAGGCCCCCTCTTTTTCTTCCTTCCAGAGACCTAATTATGGGCCAACTTCACTGACTCAGCAGAGATCACTCACTTCTGGGGCTTCCTTATCTCCTTTTGCCTCCATACACACCCCAAAATAAATGCCCTGTCTCTATTTGCTATTAACACTCTGTAAAGAACTCTCCTGCTTGAACTTGTACTTGTTGGTTAAGCTGCAAGTTTTCTAAAGCAAGCACCAAGGACACCTAGCACTCTATCTGGAAGTAAGTTCACCACAGAGGTCACAATAGATAATACTTTAGTGAATGCTATCAGCTGACCAGCAACAATGAGGCTCCTCCAACTCAGCAAGGAATTCTATAGGCCTAAAGGTGCCTTTGGGGAGGGAGGGGCCAGATAGGGAATAAGACCTTTGCTGAGTGGGGATTACAGGGAGGGGAGGTGTGAGGGGGTGGAGGGGAAAGCCTACTGGACAAGCTTGTGAACTGTAATACAGCCATTAGAGAAAAAATCTGGGACTTCCCTGGTGGCACAGTGGTTGAGTCCACCTGCCAATGCAGGGGACACAGTTTGAGCCCTGTTCCAGGAAGATCCCACAAGCAGCGGAGCAACTAAGCCCGTGTGCCACAACTACTGAGCCTGTGCTCTAGAGCCCATGAGCCACAACTATTGAGCCTGTGTGCCACAACTACTGAAGCCCGCGTGCCTAGAGCCGGTGCTCTGCAACAAGAGAAGCCACCACCATGAGAAGCCCGTGCAACACAACGAAGAGTAACCCCCGCTACCCCCCTCTCTCTGCAACTAGAGAAAGCCTGCACTCAGCAATGAAGACCTAACACAGCCAAAAATAAATAAATTTTTTTAAAAAACCAAAAAACCCTGACACTTTCCTAGCAATAATGCAGGAAGCCTGGATCACAGGGATGAAGCGAGAGACTGGAGTTTGGGAAGGACACCTCTTGAGCAACTTCAGGATAGAATGGCAATGTGAGAGAGCGGCACACAAGCAAATGACACGCATGGGTAACCTGATGTAAAAACACTAAAATGTGTCTACATAACATGTGGGGAAACAAAACAAGAAACATTAAATGGGCACAATGTGGACACTACCACAGTATTTCTTAAGCAGCATATCCAAGTCACTTTGGTCTCCATTTCATTTGCTTTGGAAATGCAGCCTAAAACAACGTTTATCTACAAAAACTATTTATGCAATAATCTAACACTTATGGCAGCCAGGAAGACAGTGCCATAGAGTTGAGTTACTTATCTTTTTAAATATTGACTGTCCGATTTTAAGCAGCGACAACTCTGTGTGATTTGTCACCTGACAAATTGCAAGTCATGTGGGTTTTTTTGTTGTTTGTTTTTTGTAGGTTTTGTGTGTGTGTGTGTGTTTTCTTTTGCAAGTAATGGTTTTGATGGACTCATTTGTATTTAGATGTCTATTTAACATCAGTCAACATCATTTACTATGTGTTGGCCTGTTTCTTAGGCATTGGGTGTACAACAGTGAATGACAGGGACTTCTCTGGTGGTCCAGTGGGTAAGACTCCGTGCTCCCAATGCAGGGGGCCCAGGTTCGATCCCTGGTCGGGGAACTAGATCCCACATGCCGCAACAAAGATCCTGTGTGCCACAACTAAGACCCCGTGCAACCAAAATAAATAAATAAATATTTTTAAAAAAATAGTGAATGATAGAAGATGCCTGCTCTGTAAGAATTTACAGACTAGAAAGGAAGAGGGTCTAGTAAACATAGTAAATCTAGTATGTCTGATCAGTACCAGGGCCAGGGCAAGGGGAAGCAGAATACTGTAGACATTTACTCAAGTCCAGAGAGTCCGGGAAGCCTTCTTAGAGGATGAGCAGAAATTAGCTAGGGAAAAAAAAAAAAAAGGGGAGGAGATATTCCAGGCGGTGGGAATAGCATATACAATGAATAGTTTATGCTATTATTATTATGCTATTAAGCTATTATTACCTTAATTTAGTGCCATCGTGTTCATAGATTAATAGTTTAGATGAGTTCCCTATAATGAAATGCAAAAGGTGACATTTAACGACTTAAAATTTATTCAATTCAAAAGACCATGCTTTATTCTGATATGGATACCTTTCCTACTTTAGGGATGTTATAATGTCATGTTTTCCCCAAAATGATAGTGACAGCAGATGATAAGGTAATTCTTTAAAAAACATCTTTGGCAAAATAAAAGATTTTCAACCTGTGTTGATCCCTACGTTTTACTAGTCTATGAAATAGAGAAAGAAGTTCTATTCCCTCACCCTATATAAATGTTTTTTTTTCTTCTTCTCTCCTTCTTTTTGGTTAAATAACACAATTACTCAAAAAGTCTACAGATTTGGATTTGTTAGTCTAAAGCAAACTGTTCTAGTAACATTTGAGCTGAGGGATGGGAATATAATGCCCAGCCCTTTGAGGACTCTAGTTAGTTGCCTGGTAGTTTCCTCTATAGAAAGTACTTTCTGAGCTCTTAAGCACTCCAAAGACCTGACATTTGTTACTAGCAAATTTATTTTGAAACCCAGGTTCATTTTCTGGATTGTTTTGACATATTTCCTAAGATTTTTTTTTTTTTTTAGTGCTTTGATTGAAAATTTTCTAGGTTTTAGAAATTAATTTGATAATTATTAAATTGCCTGATGATAATATACATAAGCTGGCTTATATAGATATATAAGCTTATATATATATAAAGATAAAGATATATGTATTTGAATGTTTACTTAGTGCTGGAGACAGTGCTAAATAATCTCTAGTTATTCCACGTAGTCTTCACAACAACCTTTATATTTTTTAGATTACAATGCAGAGAGGTTAAATAACTTGCCTAAGGACACAGAGTCAAGAGATGGGTTTGTAAATAGTTGGGAGCGCCCTGTAGTTTAGCATATCAACAAGATGAGAAAGTGCCTTTATAAACTCAAAAGCTGTCAAGAAACACCTCCTTGTTTCTTGGATGGGAAGAGCCTTACTAAACTTCTGGAAAAACATTACTAAACATATATATGTCTGGATTTGAGAACCATTAGCAATTAACGTTGTACACTATCTAAAGTTTACATTTAGGACCAATATTTATTTCCTTTTTTTTTTTTCCTCCTTGAGTACTCCCTAGATCCCCTTGGGGTAAAAGAGAAATATCTTAAATCCATTTGTCTCCTAAAGGAAAGTTTTAAAGTGGGAAACACACACATACAATAAAAAACAGGGGGAGGAAAAAAACTTCAAGAATATGTGAGTTAAACTTTCTGTTAACTCTACTCAGCTGAATTTCAGAAGCATTCAGAAAGGGTCCAGCTGCTGCCTGGGAAGGCAGTTAAAAGTAGTGGACATTTCAGGGCTTCCTTCCCTGGTGGCGCAGTGGTTGAGAGTCCGTCTGCCGATGCAGGGGACACGGGTTCGTGCCCCGGTCCGGGAAGATCCCACATGCCGCGGAGCGGCTAGGCCCGTGAGCCATGCCCTTTGAGCCTGCGCGTCCGGAGCCTATGCTCCGCAACAGGAGAGGCCACAACAGTGAGAGGCCCACATACCACACACACACACAAAAAAGTAGTGGACATTTCATAATGTGTGCAAATGTTAAATCATTACATAGTACACCTGAAACTAACATGATATATATCAAATATATTTCAATGAAAGAAAAAAAAAGTAGTGGAGAAAACATGAGCTGGGAGACAGGTCTGAGTTCATATCCTAGCATTTTGTTAACTTCATTATTTCTATTTTGTAGATAAGTCAATTTAAGCTCAGAATTAGTGGGAGTCCAAGTTGGAGACTAGGCTTGAAGGAGAAAAACTTTCACCTGATTTCTAATGTAATGCTCAAATGACTGATGATGTAAGGAAAATGAACAGAGCAGATGATTAAGGGTGGGTGGGGTTTAGAGGGATATCAGAAAATCTTGTTCTAGGGCTATGGTAATTTTAAAGATTTACTTGTTTCCCTATCTCCTTTTTGAGTAGTGAAAAAGGTTTCAGATCCCTAGTGAAGTAATTACCATGACGTTTATTTTTCAGCACAGTTATATCTGAAAAGTCCTAGAAGGAAACAAATGTACCTATTTCCCATTATTTTTGATGCATTGATGCATTTAATCAAAGAAAATAATTTCACAAGTCAATGCTTTTAAAGAATATATTTTTATTATCCTTTAAAGTATTTATTTCACATGTAACTACCTAATTACTGTGTATGAATGAAAAAGTAATCTAGAAGTTATTCTTTCAAGCCCCGTTTTACGTATTTCATTTAAACAATAAAATTTTTTCTCCTACTGCTTTATAGTAAATTCTACTTTTCCTTCATTTCTATACCCTTTGGCTCAGTACTGTGTTTTGCAATATTGATGACCAAGTAAGCTCAGGATATTTATTTCCATCTGGCAGAGTTCAGCTTCTGCCTCTTGTTTGCTTTCTCCATCTGCCCATCCAGCTCACCATCTTTTTTTTTTTCCTCCTCCTTAATGGAGTTCGGGTTAACCCTCTCACAGGCCTAATCCTTTTAGCAGGCTTGCGCCTTCGTATTTTTTTTTTCTTCCCTAGTTTTGCAAGTAGGACTTGAAGGAAACTTAAATGTCTGCGCCCAATTCTTTCACAACCTTCACATTTTACCTTTTTTTGTTTTTATAAAGAACAGCAGAACGCTAAGGCTCAGATAGTTACTTGGATTAGAAAAAAAGGACACAAGCTTCGGTTTTGCGCGTAAACGGTGTAAAATGCATTACATAGATTTTTTTTCTTTTTAAAGACTAAACTTATTACGGTTGCCATACTTTTCTTCAATAACAGGCTTTCTTATCAGTTTTAACCTGGATTCAGTAAGGTCTCCACTCTGACTCCTGAAGTTACTGAAACAACCACAAAGGGCTTACTAACCTTTTATTTATTTATTTTGCAATTAAACTTTGACAAAGGCATCCCCCAATCCTCCCTAAGGGTGGAGCATAAACGTCTCTGTGGCTGCACGTTTGCGAGGAGAACTCGGCTCCGGAGGCTGCAGGATGCCCCGCGAGAGCCGGTTCTCCCTCCTTTTCTCCGCACTCCCTGTATCCTCAGCACTTGTACCCGCATCCCACTGCCCCCGTACGCTCTTCCTGCCTCTGGAACCAGCCACATAGACTCGGCGTGGGGACGGGATGTAAACACCGAGTACAGCTAGCGGCCGGTGCCGTGCAGGCCGATCCGTGCCGCCGGCGCGGGTGTAGACAGCCTGAGCCGGGCGGCTTTTATCTGCACAGCATTAAGCCTCCTTGCAGGCGAGCCCGGGCAGCGCACTCCTTCAGAAGACGCGCTGGCGCGGCGCCTAGACTTGCTGAAGCAAGAAGGAGGAGCGAGGGCTGGGGGCGGGGCTTTCACACGCGCACCCTCGGTTTCCTCCGTCCCCCGCCACTGCTCCCCCTCCTCCGGCTGCCACTCGGGGGTTTATTTGTTTACAAGCGGATTACGTCAGCTCCTCCCTCTCTTCCCGGTCTATGGACCCGCCCCCTGGCCCCTTTTTCCCGCCCCCTCCGGCTCCGAATCTGCTTGCGTCAAAAGGTGCGATCTCCGAATTGGCTGGAGTCGGCCGTCACACTCCCGCCACGCCACTTCCTTTCCGCGGCGCTATAAAAAATGCTGCACGGCTGCTGCTTCTCTTTGCCGGTCCGAGCTGGAAATGCAACTGTTTGGGCCTTCGGAGGTTGCGGAGCTGGAGGCGGAGGCGGCTGGGGAGGTGCGAGCGATGTGACGAGGCCGCCGTCGCTCATCTCTTCCTCTCTCTTGCCGCCTCCTGCCTCGAAAATAACTTTTTTACTATAAAGAAAGGAGAAAAAAAGTAGCCGTCCGCCCCTCACGCCCTCTCTCCCTCTCAGCCCTCTGAACCTGTGAGGGAGCCCGGGGTGGCCGCTCCGCCGTCGGGGTCGCGCCGCCGAGCCCCGGCCGCCCCGGGCCGCCCCCGCCCGCCGCCCCCATGCATCCCTTCTACACCCGGGCCGCCACCATGATAGGCGAGATCGCCGCCGCCGTGTCCTTCATCTCCAAGTTCCTCCGCACCAAGGGGCTCACGAGCGAGCGACAGCTGCAGACCTTCAGCCAGAGCCTGCAGGAGCTGCTGGCAGGTGAGCGGGCCACGGCGGGAGGGCGAGGGGCGCCGTGGGACGACGCCGCACATCCCCGGGTCAAGCCGTCGGGGCCGCGCGAGTCTCGGTGGGGCCGCGCGAGTCTCGGTGGCCCCGCGCTCGGGTCCGGCCGCGGGACGGTTGCTGGCGCGCTGGGCGGCCGCTAACGGCGGGTCCCGGGGAGGGTTTGGGGGCTGGGCCGAGGGCGCTCCCTCCTCCCGCCACGGCTGGCAAACCGAGGGGAGAAGAAAATAGACGCACAACAAAGAAACTAAAGACGACCTAGTCTGGAGCTGTGGTCTTCGGACGGTCCGCGGGCTTGGGGGACAAAGGAGCCGCGGGGCTGGGGTTGGTTCGACGCCCCCTCTCTCCAATCCCGTCCAACCGTTGCGGGCTCGGCGGCCCGGCCCCGGGGTGGGAAAGCGCGCCGCTGCCCTGAAGCCAGCCCGGGACGGACGTGCCGTCTCCCCCCTCCTCCTACCCCTGCCCATTAATCATCGGATTTGTCACCGGTACAATTACAGCCCTGCCCAGAGCGTGGTTTAGGGTTGCTTGTTTTACTTCCCTTCGGGGTTAACAGTCTGGTGGCGCTTCTCTCCTCCAAAGCTATAAACCCCATTGTGTGCGTCTGGGGTGGGGTGGAGAAAGTAAACAGGCTCCCGGCTGGCGGAGGCTGCGCGCCTGATTCCCGTTTTGGCGGCTCAACCGGTTGGTTCCCGGAGATTGTTTTGTCCCGTACTACTGCTCTTTCTAAAACCCGGCCCGCGTTTCGCATCGCCGCGCACGCACAGCAGCGAACGCGATGCTGGGCATTTAAAAAAAGTTGATAGTTCGCATTTTCACTCCAAGGAGCCAGTGGAAGAAGGAAACTACGGCGGGAACCAGCAGGAACGGTGTCTAAGCATTGTTTTCTCTGTTCTTTTCTTCTATAGAACATTATAAACATCACTGGTTCCCAGAAAAGCCCTGCAAGGGATCAGGTTACCGCTGTATTCGCATCAACCATAAAATGGATCCTCTGATTGGACAGGCAGCACAGCGGATTGGACTGAGCAGTCAGGAGCTGTTCAGGCTTCTCCCAAGTGAACTCACACTCTGGGTTGATCCCTACGAAGTGTCCTACAGAATTGGAGAGGATGGCTCCATCTGTGTGCTGTACGAAGCCTCACCAGCAGGAGGTAGCACCCAAAACAGCGCCAACGTGCAAATGGTAGACAGCAGAATCAGCTGTAAGGAGGAACTTCTCTTGGGCAGAACAAGCCCTTCCAAAAACTACAATATGATGACTGTATCAGGTTAAGATATAGTCTATGGATGCATCACCTTATGATGGATGGATAAATTTGATTTTTGCTTTGGGTGGGCTCCTCTTGGGGATGGATTATGGAATTTAAACCATGTCACAGCTGTGAAGATCTGGCACAAGATAGAGTGGTAAAAAAAAATTTTTAAGTGACAGTGCCATAGTTTGGACAGTACCTTTCAATGATTTAATAGCCTGTGAGTCCAAGCAAATGATCACCTTATTTGCTAGGGAGTGAAGTCCTAAGGGTGGTTTCAGTTTTTCCCAGACACGATACCTAAATTTTTACATCAGTCCCTTTATCGCAAATCTGTATTTCAAAGAACCTTTCTCTGCAGTAGAACTTGCAGAGAAAATTTGCACTATGACACTTAAAGTTGTTATCCTTTTTGGCAGCTCAATAGGAAAGCTCAACATTTTAAACATGGTAGTACTGGAAATTTTATGACAAGATTTTTACCTAGCACTTAAATATGTATAAATGTACATAAGACAAATTAGTAAGCATGACCTGGGGAAATGGTCAGACCTTGTATTGTGTTTTTGGCCTTGAAAGTAGCAAGTGACCAGAATCTGCCTTGGCAACAGGCTTTAAAAAAGACCCTTAAAAGACACTGTCTCAACTGTGGTGTTAGCACCAGCCAGCTCTCTGTACATTTGCTAGCTTGTAGTTTTCTAAGACTGAGTAAACTTCTTATTTTTAGAAAGTGGAGGTCTGGTTTGTAACTTTCCTTGTACTTAATTGGGTAAAAGTCTTTTCCACAAACCACCATCTATTTTGTGAACTTTGTTAGTCACCTTTTATTTGGTAAATTATGAACTGGTGTAAATTTGTACAGTTCATGTATATTGATTGTGGCAAAGTTGTACAGATTTCTATATTTTGGATGAGAAATTTTTCTTCTCTCTATAATAAATTGTTTCTTATCTTGGCATTTTAATTAATCTCTTGTCATGATTACAGAGGTTCAGCTAAAAGAAATATTTCTCAGAAGACTTAGGTTCCGTAAGCCATGTGAATGTCAGTTGCACACTGGTCATGCTGAAAAACATTTGATAAGGAGTGAAGATGATCTGTGTATACATATTTAGGTGTTGGAGGATAAACACAGGGGTAACATGCTTTTTCAAAAGTTCTAAAGTGAAAACATGGACACATTCCCAGGCTCATGAAATGAGGATAAGAGACAAAGGTAACATCAACAAAAAAGAATGATACTCAAAGGATTACATTTCACTGCTTCCCTGTTGAAGTGAAGATATAAATGTTCTATTCTGGCCCACCTTTGAAAAACAATTATTTTGCCCCATGGATTCCTTGTTCGATTAGAAAACCCTGGGGCAGGTGACCCGTAGCCTTAACCACCAGGCTATGATCACTGCACAGAGATTGGTTGCTTTTTGCCTTTCGTCAGCTGCAAGATTTACATAAAAATCACTTAAGCTGGAATTCAACAAAAGGTATGTTTGAATTTTTATTCTGAAATTGAAATGCTGAGTTTTTGATTCGTCATTTTCAGACTTACTTCAGATAAGTACTAAGAACCTAAATGAAACAAATGAACGTTGAGTGCTGGAGTGTAGGTTACTCCACTACCCCATATGATAAAGCTTGTTTTTAATTCTTTGGCTGTAGGAAGACAACATGATTTTTCAGTGAAAATTAAAAATGGAAAATTTTGTTTTTCTCTACACAAGTAACGTATTAACATATAGTGGCTTTTGGGGGGTATTCATGTAAACATGTTCACACTGGAAATATGCAATCTAGGTTACTTGAAATCAGTAGTCCCAAATAAATTTGGAAATTGATTTCTCCCTGTAAGATTAAATTCTGATTTTGTAGCCACAGGAATACACAGCTAAACAAGCAGGTGTTTAGAATACAAAGGATGTTTGTGTACTTTATTGGCAGGCGGTCCTTGAGAGTTTGAATTATAACCACAACACATGGACTACCCTTGCCACTTATATAAATGGTTTTATTTTTCAGTCTGTTTGGAATCCTCCCCCCTCCTCCTCCAGTTTTTCAAACTTAAATTTACAATAAAACAACTGATAGTATGGTTTCGACACAGGTGCTAACTGCTACTATTTACCAACTGCATTTCATCTGGTAACTCCTTCAAAGCTAGGTAACTGATAAAGCTTTGCACACTGGGACCCAAGGCAAAGGATGACTTCCAGGCAGTTTAGGAATAGGTCAATATTTTAGTACCTAAAATTTTTTTTGCTCCGATGGGGAGTCACTCTTCAAGATTTTTGACATCGGACTTCTTGGTACTTTAAAGAAATTTGGTGGGAAGAGAACTTAATGAAAACATTTTATTTTAGAATTCAGGTGATTTCTGGCATGTAAGGAGCTGTTAGAGTTCCTCTTTAAAAGGCTTGCAAACATCTCAGACCTAGCATCCAGCTGTTTCCTGTGACTTTAACCTTAACATTCCCCAAACAATTGTCTCCAGGATAGTAGCTGTTTGATACATCTTTTTCATTGCTTCTGGGAATGTTTTGCGGAGCTATTTTGATAAAAGCATTTGAGTGTCTGCTGTATGCACAAGCAGGTGTGTGCCAGGCCTGCACACGTAGACATTTATTTATGTACACACCAGTGTGTTGTGTACTTCTTAAAAAAACTTTAATGGTAAAAGTTGAAGGGCTTTTTACACTGCCTGAGTTAAAAGATAGTTTCTTAGAGATCCTTTTAAGAAAGGGTGACTGCTTTCAATATCATTAGTTGCCACTGGCACCAGGGATTCATAGTTATTGGCAATAAAGTTTAGAAATAATTATTCTGAGTTTTAACAGGTAGTTTTAAAATTACTTCCTTTTCTCCAAATGTTAAGTACTGTCTTGGTCTATGATGCTGAATGAAGCAGGGCTTAAAGTGAATTGTATGGCAAGAGTTATCCTAGTTCATGCAGCATAATGTGGCTGTTTCCCTGCAGTCTGGAATGAGAATCACGTGTCCTTACCCTTAATTTCCAATATTTCTGTAATAATAGACTGGAAAGGCGACCAGAAAATTGCTTTCTGGTACTATTGCACAAATGATTTCCTTAAGTCACTATAACTCAAGTTGCAAATAATTTTGTTTTGTATAGGTGTTATAGATTACGGAATTGGCCTTCAAGTTAAGAGGAAGCAGTATTCCTGACTATTCTAGTGTTTAATGACTAAAGGTTTTCAGCCTCCCTTTAATCTTAGGAACAAATACATCTACTATTAGACATTTTCTTAGGTGATTTTTTTTTTCCCCCCTTAGGTGATTTTTAACATACCTGATACTCTCCTTCCTCTTTGCAGAAGAGATATAAGATAACTGAGACAGTCTTGTATATTGAAGTTTAAAGATATATCCTCTCCCCTTTGCAACTTTATTTCAGACGATGTGATAAGATGCTGTTGATAAGCTATATAGGGAGATTTTGTCCAAAGTTTTATATATACACAAGAGATTTCAAAAAGTGTATTTTGGATTGTCTGAAACGGTAGCTTTCGTACTTATCTGAAGGTATACAGACTGCAAATAGTTTAGTCTCTTCTCTCAGTCTCTGCAGTCGAACTTTTGTATATGGCTGCTGCCAAAATATAACAATGGTTTACTTTTCATGTTTGGAACATAACAGTATGAAAAAATCTTTTGTAGTGAAATAGTTTGTACTACTAACCAAACCCAAACCAAGCTGCTTCACTGAGTCCTTAAGTAATTTACATTAATACAAGTGGGCCAGAGGAATTCATATGCTGAGTTATTTCTGGTTATTTCTATAGATCTGTATATTTTCTTCTGAGAATAGCAGGAGGTGAAGGAAGATCGTTAAGCAAGATGTTAAGTTTGGTATTTTTGAGATGCTCCTAAACAAGTAAGCCTTATATTGTGTTAATAGTGAGGATTGACACCATTTCCTCAATGACAATTTGTGGAGTATATGACAGTTTTTTTGACTGCCATTTTAACTTGATTTACCAGTTTCTTTTGGCATTTTTCAGTGTGTCAAGCAGGAATAGAAAAATGGTAAGGCTTTCAGTCATAGTATTCTGAAAAAAAAATTTTTTTTAATGCTTTGTTGTCTCATAGTTGAATAATCTTACAAGGAATGTTTTGGAGTTCAACTTCTGACTTTTATATGAGCCTTTGCATGATAATTTGTCATTTTAGTGTTGGAGATGCAGTGATCTTTTGGGAATTCTGTAATAAAGTAATAATACTGAGGGAAGAACTGATTTGAGTCTAGGGTTGGATAAAAAGGGAAAGGATGGGGGAAATGAATAGTGGGAAACTTAGCTGACATGGAGGAATTTAAAGGTTTGGTAATAAAAAGGCATTTGCTATGGTCTTAGGTGTTTATCAAGAGAGGTTTGTGCAGCATGGTCTTTGGCAGAGAGTTTGGGAAATACTACTGTAGGGATTCTGTAATTCATGAATCTGGGACAAAGTCTACATTCAGTTTGTTTGTGAACAAGCAGGTCAAACTGGTAGTGAGGTTTATGGCACATACTAAGTGGAAACTGGGCTTGGGGGAGGAGTGGATGGGAAGCATAAATAAAGCATACTTCAGGGATTTTTAAAGAAATTCAAATAAGTGTTTAATGCCTTTTTCTCAGTGTTTTATAAAGGGAAAATATTTTTTTAAGCTGTTACAAACCGTTCGATGATTATCTTTCTGGTACCTTTAAGTTGTGAAGGCCATTTGTGACTACATTCCTGATGATAGAAGGATTAATTGAGTGTAGGCCAGACACCTAACATCACAAGAGAAGGGACCACAAGTCTGGGAAAAGCAGTGGAGTTAACTGCATTCCTGTATTTGGAGAATATTACTTCAGACACTAATTATTTAAAACTGTACATTGACAGAAGGCATGTTTACTCATGGATATACTTAAGTGTCTAGATAGGTCATCTCCAAAGTTATTTTATATCATTCTTTTAAAATATCATTGTGTGTGTTTTCATGTGTGTATGCAAAAGCACATGGTACATTTTTTAAACAAATGTATATGTATATATATATTGGGGATATACTAAACATTTTATTGACGGATACATGAACAGAAATGTTTAGAGACTATTTCTCTAGATTATCACTAAAGTAGATGAGTGTTTTTTCCTCTCAAGAATAAGTTGTGATTATTATGTTCTTTAAGTGATAAGTCTTAAAAGAAGCTGTTGTAGCAATCCAAAGAGGGTGGTCTTGTCTAATTTTCGCCTATCTGCTTGAGTCCTTAGTTGTAAAATCGAGACATCTTTTACAGCCAATATTTACCCAATATTAAGTGCTAATACCAATTCAAAATCCATGTCCTCCTATATATTATGTATTGCTACGTGTTGAAACTCACATTTTATGTTTTTAGAAATTTTCTTTTTAAATGTTAGGGCTCTTGTAACATTTCATTTATTTGCATGGCTGTAAAAGGAACTGACTTGATGTAGTTGTACGTCAGTGATTAGATTAGTTTTAGCAATTATAGTTTAGCCAGAAATCCCCTGTATCTTTTCCCTCTTCTTCTGAGCAATCCCTAAATGTTTAGGAAGGAAAGATGACTAACCAATTGGACTTTATTTGAGACGATTCTATATATGGGCATAAACCCAAAGTGATAATATGTGGCGGTTACGCTATAAGCAGGATTGAATGCATTTTCCAGTCTTGACTTATGGCAGTTTTGTCCCCTCACGTCAATCGACTAAATGGAGTTGTATTTCCTGTAAATTGCACTTGTGAGCCTTCAGGTTACCAATGTACATTTTTATTTGACCTTCCAACAACTGGGTGAGGTTGGCAGGTGGGTAGGTCAGTATTTTTTAATGTTTATTTTATGGATAGAAAGCTGAGGTTTAGGGAGTTTAATTTGCACCAAGGCTAAACAGTTAGTAAATGGTTAATTCATAATTTGAACTCAGGCCTTTCTGACCCCAGAATCCAAGCTGTTAACTCTTGGTATACTGTGGTGTATGATTGATTTACCTTGTCTTCACATTGTTAGAACATGCGTGTTTTAACTTCTCATTGCTAATTGACCATGACTGGTCATTTTCAGCCTAGAAATTCTTTTACTCTCCATTCCCAGGAAGCATAGAAAGGTCTTAAAACTAGGCTTCTTTCTTTAG
The DNA here is from genome assembly GCF_964165515.1 of Mesoplodon bidens. Lineage (NCBI taxonomy): Eukaryota > Metazoa > Chordata > Mammalia > Artiodactyla > Ziphiidae > Mesoplodon > Mesoplodon bidens. The sequence continues at coordinate 85,937,609 of NC_138167.1, forward strand.
GAGGCAGTTGGGATTTAGTATAAAGAATACTAGTCTTGGACTTGGAAGAGTGAGTAGGGACCCATGCCTGTACCAGCTCCCAGCTTGTGACTTCGGACAAGTCACTTAGCCTCTCTGAGCTCACTCACTTCATACGTAAAACTGGAGATAAAAACATGTCTGCTGTTAACGTCAAACATAGGAAAACACGTAGCAAGGAATGGCTGGATTCTTAGAAGGTGGATAGATACTCTATATCATGGAAGCAGATGAAGGTGGATTTCTTGGTTTCTTGAAAATTTGATGGTGTCACCTGATTGTGTTTGGAGTTTCTTGAAAGTCTGCTTTAGCCAATAACTGAGAGCTATATACTTGTGTTTTTGAAATAATATAGAAAGGAAAGTGAACTGCTCATCCCTTCCTCCCACTTTTAAGGGTGAGAATACAGATAATACAGATAACTCAGGCCTTGCATATTTAGTTTATAGACTTTCCCTTAACTCTGTGGTTTTCAGAGCTACATTCTCAGCAGAGGGGTGTGGGGGGGTGGGAATTCTTCAGATCTTTTATCTGTATTGAAGACACTTTAAATTGGGACAGGGAGTGACATTACCAAATGTGTATAGTGTATGGAAATGCAGCCCCATACAATGCACATTTGCATCCATTATCATCTTTAATCCTCACAACTCTTTGCTATATAAAATAAGTTGACTTTTCCCAGGGTTTGCAGTCCTTCCAGCCATATGTATTTGGCATGTTTTTGCAAGAGAGTTTCAAACAGAACTCAGGGGTTCCCAATCTTCTTAATCTAGAGTGGTTTGAGTCCTTCCTTTACTGCAAAGAAAAGCAGTCTTTTTATAAGTTATCAGTTTGGGTTTGAGTTTCTTCTTGTGATGTAACCTGATGCGACGTTTGCTTGAATCACTAATAATGTAATTGATTTCTTCTAGTCAGTCATAAGTGACTCAGTGACCACGGGTTCTTTTTGGTTTAAACTCAAGTCCCTTTTTCTAAGTGAAGATGTCTTCATTGAATAGCTTGGTGCTAGGTTGTATAAAATTGCATAGCTCTATGAAGCACGCACTCAGCCAGCAGAGCTTCTTGCTAATTTATTTTGCAATAGTATATAGGAAACAAAAGGCCTCAAGAGACTTATAGGCAAAATTCCTTTACCCTTTCAGAAGTCTTGCATCTTAAAGCCCCTGTGCAGTTCAGGCCCGGCTTGGAGTTCTGTGTAGCTTTATAAATTAGTCAGTGTGTTCCTATAGTGCCTAAGATTGTGATGTAAGAATAATTGTGATGTCAGAATAAGAATAACCTAATTGAAACAAGCTTTGGGTGGCCAGTGTTGTCAGAACAGTTATCCCTTGAGACAGTGGTTATGGTTATAGAGTTAGAGATGACGCTCTTATGAAATATTGAAATAATAGATGTCCGCTCTCTTCAACTCCCAGATTCTTGCATTTTCCTCATCGCTCTGTCCTTTAAGTCTGCTGGGATCCTTTCTTTTTTTTTTTCGCCATCCGACTTGCGGGATCTTAGTTCCCCTGACCAGGGATTGAACCCGGGCCACCACAATGAAAGCGCCGAGTCTTAACCACTGGACCGCCAGGGGATTCCCTGGGATCCTTTCTAATGGTTAAAATATGATCAGTGTTTTGTCCTGTATCTGTTACATTTATAGAACAAATACTTACTGAGTCCTCTATGTACTGTGCTATAAGCATTGAGGACACAAAGGTAGTCACTGTCTCTGCCTTCAAGGGGCTTAGAACCTAATGACAGAGAGAAAATTACCCAACAAATGCAATACTTGGACCTGAGACATAGGAAAGGAATGTGGTGGAGTGGTGTCCTGAGAGATGTGACTACCACAGAAAGGCTTCCCAGAGGAAGGAATACTTGAGCTGAGATCTGAAGGATGGGTAGGGGTTTAAATGAAGAAGGCAGGGAAGAGTGAAGTGTGTGCGGTAAATGGGAGGGATTGAAGGAAGACGGGTGTGTCTGGAGTGGAGAGGAATTAAGGAATGAGGGGTTTTTTAGGTAGAGTGACCATGTAATTTGATCGCTAAGTTTATCAGCCAGAGTGTGACTCTTGAGAGTAGAACAGGATGCTATTAATAATTAAACCCAGACTACGAGCTTTGGTCAGAACATGTAGTCACCTCACTTTTATGGGCCATGTTGATATCATCTCTTTGAATAAGGGCTGGGCAACCAGCGGTACCTCTGCTTCCTAGTGAACATGTCAGGGAGTTAAAACACCTTATCCAGTCCAAAAGGAACCCAAATAGACCTCAAAAGAGTGTTTTTCAGAACAGCTAGGTTGTAATGAGTTGTTTTGGTACAGACATAAATGACTTTCATGATTTTAAAGGTTTAGCCTGGCAAGTTGGGTTTTAGTGTGAGTTATTGGAATAGAGGTACTTCCATGGTGTATGAAACAGCACAATTCAAACATATCTTGAGTGTTTTGCACATATTTTTGTTATAGCACATGTCATTTTTTTTTCTGAATTTTATTTATTCTTGGCTGTGTTGGGTCTTCGTTCCTGTGCGCGGGCTTTCTCTAGTTGCGGCGAGCGGGGGCTACTCTTCGTTGCGGTACACGAGCTTTTCATTGTGGTGGCTTCTCTTGTTGCGGAGCACGGGCTTTAGGCACGTGGGCTCAGTAGTAGTGGCGCACGGGCTTAGTAGCTCCGCGGCATGTGGGGTCTTCCTGGACCAGGGATCGAACCGGTGTCCCCTGCATTGGCAGGCGGATTCTTAACCACTGCACCACCAGGGAAGTGCAGCACTTGTCATTTTGAAATGAGTGTTTATTTAAATAGAATTTTTTAAAAAGCTTCATTCTGGGTTTACATTTTGAGTGTAAGTACCACCTCTACATAACTTTCAAGGTGTGAGCCACTTGAATTTTTCCCTTTAAATTGATGTAAGAACTTTATACAGTTAAATGCATAGAGTTCAGTGAATTTTGCACACCCATGTAATCCGCACTCTGATCAAGAGATAGGACATCTCTTCTACCCCAGAAAACTCCCTTTTGAGGCACTTAAAATTTGATTAAGAAATATGGTTGTGGAGCCAGGCCTCAAATTCAAAATGAGTTGTTTTCTCTCTCCTTTTATAACTTTATTTTTGCTTCCTAAACATGCGGTAATGGTTACTTTAAACATGAAGCAAATTGTCGCCAGAAGAGACCGTTGCCTTTCAACTAGTTATGATTTAGTGGTTACTAATATAGTACATCCCTGCCCAATTTGCTATGGCTTTTTAGTCTTTTAAAGTGAGTAGTAAAATTTGAGTCATATCCCTATCACTGACTCACAAACTTACTAAGGATTGCCTGGTGTTTATTATTAGGCCGAAACTTTAGAATCTTGAGCAACTGAAAAAGATTGTGATAATGCCAAATTTACATAATATTCTTCCCTAGCCCCCACCTTTTTCTTTCTTTTTTTTTCCTATTTATTTATTTATTTATTTATTTATTTTCTGCCATGTTATGTCTTCGTTGATGTGTGCGGGCTTTCTGTAGCCGTGGCGAGCGGGGGCTACACTTTGTTGCGGTGTGCAGGGTCCTCATTGCGGTGGCTTCTCTTGTTGCAGAGCACGGGCTCTAGGCACGTGGGCTTCGGTAGTTGTGGCACGTGGGCTCAGTAGTTGTGGCTCGCAGGCTCTAGAGCGCGGGCTGCGGTAGTTGTGGCACGCAGGCTCAGTTGTTGTGGCTTGTGGGCTCTAGAGCACAGGCTCAGTAGTTGTGGCACACGGGCTTAGTTGCTCCGTGGCATGCGGGATCTTCCCGGACCAGGGCTCGAACCCGTGTCCCCTGCATTGGCAGGTGGATTCTTAACCACTGCGCCACCAGGGAAGTCCCCACCTTTTTCTTTTAGCCTGATGACGTCAGTCTATAGTAGACTTAGCAGATATGGAGAGGAGACAAGCAAATCTTAAACCTGTATGTAGAGCTGAGTTTTAGCCTTGAGTACTTCCTTCCATCTCAAAATTCTCAACTCCAGTTGCCAAGTAGCAGTTAGAATATTGACCTAAGTTACAGCACAATTAGTTGTGAAATTGATTGAACTCAAGAGCTGTATGTCACTGTCTTTAAAGATTCTTGAATGCACAGATGGGAAGACTTGTTCTAAAGTGACTGTTAGTGAGTTTGGAATCTACTGAGGGATAGGGAAAGGAGATATTTCATCAGTGATTGAAAAAGGGGTTTACTCCTTTTTTTTCCCTGTAGATTTAGTGTTCTAATTTGGAACCTGATCTGGAATCAGATCTGAATTAAGTTTTTTTTTTTCCCCTGTGGAAGACAGTGCATTTTTCTTAGCAAAGTATCTGCTGCCAAAGCAGTGGTGGGTCATGATGGTGATGGTGACAAGTGGCTTAGACATTTCTTTCTCAGGGCAATACTACCTAATATTTCACTACTAGTTAGACACTTTTTTCCCCCCTAAACTCTGTTTTAGAAAGACTGAGTCAAAATGTATAGAAGGTTAAAGCCATATTTGGTTAGTGGAGAGGCTTGTCGGTAACCCATTTCCAGTTGGAGAAGCCCCTTCTCTGATCACCTATTTATATTACTAGCAGATTCATTCCTCATTTTAAAACAGTTTCATGCATTCAGCACAGGAAAATTTAATATGGCATTTCACTGTATGTATGCTGAGGATGATTCTTCCCTCCTGCCTGCCTCAGTCCTCTTACTGGCGAGTCTTCCTGTAGCACCAGACAGCTCTAGACTCCCCGCTTTGCTTCTGTAAAAATCAGACCTGATGCTGCACGCACTTCCTGTAGACTTTGTGAGTGCCAGGACTATGCTAAGCACCTATTTGCATCCCTTCAGTGACTCCTCATCACAGGCCTGTAAGAGTAGACAGATTGTTATTATAGTCATCTCTGATTCAAAGAGATCGTGGTATAGCGATATTATAAGACTTGCCCAAGGGACAATTTGAGGCTGGAATCCAGGTTTGTTTGAGGTCAAGCACCAGTTCCTAACCAATATCATGTCCCTGTGCCCTGCTCTCTGATCCCATAGTATTGTGATGGTTTGTATTCAGGTCTGATTTTCCAATTAGACAGAAGGTCTTAAAGATAGGAACTCTTAGGCTAGAGCTTTAGAAGATGCTACAGTTAGTTAATCTGCTTATTCATAAATATTTACTGAGCACCGCTATGTGCCCAGCACCGTCCTAAGCACTTGGAGTTATAGCAGTGAACCAAACGAAAATCATCCCCTTAGAGTGGGAGGTAAACAGGCCAGCAAAATGTGTGCTATCTCAATTGGCACTGGTGCTGAGGGGCAGGCCTGCTGTGTTGGTGCTGTGAAAATTACCCCAGTCTTGCAGCATTGTGGGGATCCAGCAGAAAAGGGTGTAATACAGGGAAGAGGGTACTGTTGCTATTTATTTATTTATTTGTTTGTTTGTTTGTTTTTATTTTTGGCTGTGTTGGGTCTTCGTTGCTCAGCGCAAGCTTTCTCTAGTTGTGGTGAGCGGGGGCTGCTCTTGTTGTGGTGTACGTGCTTTTCATTGTGGTGGCTTCTCTTGTGGAGCACGGGCTCTAGGCGCATGGGCTCAGTAGTTGTGGCTCCCGGGCTCTAGAGTGCAGGCTTGGTAGTTGTGGCGCACGGGCTTAGTTGCTCCGCGGCATGTGGGATCTTCCCAGACCAGGGCTCGAACCCGTGTCCCCTGCATTGGCAGGCGGATTCTTAACCACTGTGTCACCAGGGAAGTCCCCAGGTTGCTATTTTAAGTAAAATAGGGAAGGTATCACTGATAAGGTGACATATGAGCGGAAACTTGAAGGAGACCAGAGAAACAGCCTAGGAGATATCTGGGAAAAGAACATTCCATTCAAATAATTGAGTGAATTCCAAAATCCTTCTAGGCTCATTTCTCCCCAAATACATAATTGTAATTTGGCATCCTTGGACAGTTATAATGTCGACCAACCTGGTTTATGGCAGTTTTTTCCTGACCACTTTTTACTGAGTTTTCTGGTTAGTGTATGCCCCAGGAATTAGCACAACTTTGATTACTGGAAAACCCGGCTGGATTTTTTTTTTCTCCTCTCCATCTTAGAGAGAATTGCAAATCATAATAAAACAGGCTGATAAGCTGCCTTGAACTTTTTACAAAAAATAATCTGATTCCTTTAAACTCTATATCTCCAATAAATATGAAATGAGAACTGATGTTCAGTATGATACAGCAAGATGCTCAATATTTTGTTAGGATGTTTAGCTAGGCAAGCTAACAGACAAGCCCTGAAAACAAAGAGGGTTTTCTTGCTGACATTTAGATAACTGGAAAATTCAGTTATCCAAAATGTCTATTTCTTACAGAATCTGAGACTACAGTACAGAGACTTGTTATCATTTGGAGCCCCAGGCCTTTCATATATGAGACAAGATAAAAGCAAGGGTAACATTACCTTCATCATACAGTCACTCAAAAATCGTCGAATACTTACTCTTTAAGTTCTGGCGGGTAATTTGGTCTATTCTTGAGTTACAGGAAGTCCCTGGTGTTAGGATATAAAAATGAATCTTTCTCTGGTTCCACTTGCCTCATCAAAGATGAATGAAACGTACTTTCTCAAATATGTTTCACCATGAATTCTACCCCATCCTTGCTACAGCCCCAGAAGTAATATCTCCTTTCACACAGTTTGAAACTTGCTGTATCCATCCAGTCTAGGTGGTCTTCTTTTTGCTGTATAAAAATTGGATGAGTACTTCAGGCATTTCAAGGTTGAGTCCAGATAAATACTAACCAGATAATTCTGGCCATTTGACTAAAGATGGTGGGATGGGATTGTGGGGAAAGGGGAAGAGAATGAATTTAAAAAGGGAAAATACACTTTTTTTTTTTTTTTTGGCTGCATTGGGTCTTCATTGCTGCGCGCAGGCTTTCTCTAGTTGCAGTGAGTGGGGGCTACTCTTTGTTGTGCGTGGGCTTCTCATTGTGGTGGCTTCTCTTGTTGCAGAGCACGGGCTCTAGGCGTGCGGGCTTCAGTAGTTGTGGCTTGCGGGCTGTAGAACTCAGGCTCGGTAGTTGTGGCACACAGGCTTAGTTGCTCGACGATGTGTGGGATCTTCGCGGACCAGGGCTCGAACCCGTGTCCCCTGCATTGGGAGGCGGATTCTTAACCACTGTGCCACCAGGAAACTCCTGCCTTCATTTCTTAATGAGTGTCCCCTTTGTTTTTCTTCCTTCCACCTACTCACACTGAACTTGTCATCTTAGACAGAAAAACACTCTACTGTGTAGAATAAAGTAAAAACATCTAAATGTGTGGTTGGACAAACTTATTTTTAACTCTTTTGGTGTAACACTGTGTGTTAGGCAATAATTAAAGTTCTGGTAAAGCTAATTGAAATGGGGCTCTTTAGTTGACTATTGCATAGTTAAAAGGCTTTAGGGTGTTATTAGAATAAAAATACATTTCAGCATCTTGAGTATAACTCTCTGGCCTAGTGTACTATATTTTTTCTGTGAAAGTGTTCATTTCACCAGGAATTTATATCAAGGGAATAAAACCCAGCATGTTTGTGTGGTTGGGTGTGTTACATATGTTTGCTGGAGGGCTGGGGTGAGTAGAGTGTTTGCATTGGGAAGAGGAGAGGGTAAAATTCAAGACATGGTGCAAAAGGAAAACTTCTGCAGCCTCTGAGTGTCACATGTGTATGCCTGTGTATGCTCTTCTTAAATCAGTGCAGGGAAGGAAATGTGCTGATAAGCTTTAATTTAAAAAAAAATAGGGTTTATTCTGATGCCTGGCCTCTGATTTTGATAAAAGAAAGTAACAGAGAAAGAAGAATATTTCTTTTACCACAGTCTGTCATCACACCAGAAAACTATGTCCCTAGGTCCATAACATTTAAAACCTTATCCATTTTGATTGAGACTAAAGTACCTGACAAAGAAAATGTATGAACATGGAGTGTAGAATTTTCATAAGCTTTTCAAATCACCAGCCTTTAAGGAGCGCCTGTTATGTGCAGGGTCTCTCTTCATTAGAGTCAAGTTCTTCACGCTGGAAAAAGCAGTGTACAACTTGGCAAACTGACAAGGCCCTAGCCACACACTGGTGGTGAAGTACCAAAAGCTACAGCATTAAAAAGGACAAAGGAGCAAAAGGAGCCTTCCATTACAGAAAGAAGGGGTGAAGTTAGAATCCCCCCTTTATGCTTAGACCTGGATTAAACGCCCATCTATGAACTTAGCACGCAGGATGGTAATGCTGAGGGGGCACTGATTATAAGGTGGGGTTGCCCTGATTCCAAGGACAGAAGATAGATACTGAGACGGCTGTGCCCATGCAAGGCTCTGATTATGTGGGCTTGGTTTTTTCTGGCATTAGGTTGGCCACCAAGCTCAAGTTTAGCCGTTAGGATTTCAACTTTAAAACGCCAACAAGGACTTCCCTGGTGGTGCAGTGGTTAAGAATCCACCTTCTAATGCAGGGGACATGGGTTCCCTCCCTGGTCCGGGAAGATCCCACATGCCGCGGAGCAACTAAGCCCATGTGCCACAACTACTGAGCCTGCGTACCACAACTACTGAGCCTGCATACCACAACTACTGAGCCCACGTGCCACAACTACTGAAGCCCACACACTCTAGGGCCTGTGTGCTGCAACTGCTGAAGCCTGCGCACCTAGAGCCCGTGCTCTGCAGCAAGAGAAACCACCACAATGAGAAGCTCATGCACCACAAGAAGAGTAGCCCCCGCTCGCCACAACTAGAGAAAGCCCACGTGCAGCAACCAAGACCCAATGCAGCCAAAACAAACAAAGGAAAAAAACAAAAAACAAAAAAACCCAAAAAACTGCCAACAAAGGGTCTCAGCCCTTTTCCTGCTTTGATAGGCTCAGCAAAAAACAATCACAAACCACAAGTTCCTGTGGTCATTTCAGGGTCATGTGTAATTTTGGGTACAGTCCATTCTCTCCTGGGAGAAAGCATATTAGAACATTAGAACGGAGGAGGGAAGAGTAACACTGCTGAAGATACTGTATCTCCACATAAAAAGTTAACCCTCCACACACCACGGTACCTACCATAACCCCGATGGCAGCCAGGGTCACCCGACTGCTCAAGAGCTGGAAGGATCAGACCCCCCCTCTTCCGGCCTGATAAAGTCCGATGTCATTTTCAAGTTTTCGCTCATCCCTAGGTAGCACACCCTCTCCTCTGAACTCCATCCTTGATCCCCCAGCTGCGTGGGCTGTCTAGCCAGGTGTGGAGCTCATCTGGCATCTTCACTCATGGAAGGAGCGCATCTCTTTGTGCAGGTGGCTTTAGCAAACGAGCCGAGGAGATGGAGGAGACGGACACTGCAGCAGCCTAGACATCTCCAATTACTTGGATTTTTGTAATGCTTTGGTTCTTTCTGGACCCCAGGCTCCAGGTCCTTCCTCCTTTCCCCTCCCCACCGCCATCATCTCCTCTCTCTCCCTCCCTTCCTCTCTCCTCCCCCCACTTTCCCTTCCTTTCCTTGTCAGTTTTGTCCCTCAGGAGCAAACCTCAAATTCCTAAGGGAATAAAGAGGTCAAGGCTGATATTGCCTCTTTCTGCTATCGCTGAAGGAAAAGCAATGTTTTCCCTTTTTTTCTTCTATTTACAGTCATTTTTTGGGCGAGGTTGCAGAGAAAGACAAGTAATGAGGGACAGGGAAGGACAGTTTGAGTCTTCAGGATTAGCAGAAAGACCTCAGAGACATCAGCCTTTACTTAGACACCCCAAGAACGCCTGAGGGTCAGGGTGGCGGCGGGGTGCTTTAGGCACAGGCTCTGGCATCTGAGATTTGATTTCGGCCGCTTGAATCCAGCCGAAGCGCTGTTGCCGGTGCCAAGAGGCAAGGCACTTGATCCTCGCCGAGTCCCGGGTTGGGTTCTTGGCCTGGAAAATGGAGTTGAGAATATATCCAACCTTCAACTCCAAAATTCAACCTCTGAAAGCAGGTTTTGGGTTTTTTTCCTATCTAGGTTCGGCAAAAACACTTTTGGCAGTAAAACCTCACCTGGCGTGAAGAAGCAGTCTTCTTCCTTCCTGTATCTGTTCACACATTGTGCTGTAGGAATGTTCCCATGGTTGAGTTCCAGGCCCCAAGGAAGGGGTTCATACCATGTGGTACATGCTCCATATGGACTCCCAAAATCTGAAAAATGCTGAATTGCAGAAACACAAGTGACCCTTAGGCGTGGGATAAGGTTATGCACCTCGGAGGGTGTTGGGGCATAGCTAATAGCTGTGAGGGGGTTAATGGGAGCCAGCATGGTATAATCACTCAGTGTTGGCCACTTTCACCATTGCACTGTGTTCTTGAATGACAGCAGGAGGCTATGTCTAGCTCCAGGAATAGCTACAAAACTTTGTGTTAGGAAGTACCTAAGACCCTGCAGGTTACACATCAGCTTATTTTATTTCTGTTGTCTATATTTATCTTGAGTGTTGAATTTGCTTCCGATTTTCTTTTGGGCTGGTTTCTCAATGCCCTCTAACTCCACTTTTTTATGAGGAAAAATAGCATTTTCTCCCACCCCTGCCCCCCACCCATCTCTCTCTCTCTCTCTGTCTCTGTCTCTCTCTCTCTCTCTCTCTAGCACTTACATGCCCTTTCTCCTTGATCACAGGGAACCAGAGAGCTGATTACTGATGCTGCTGCGGAGCCTTTCTCTGACAGTGGTGATTAATGGTCAAAAGATGCTAAATGTGAAACAGTAATTCAGGAAAGCTCTCAGGACATTTTCTCCGGAGCCAGGTGCTAAGAACTTCTCAACAGGGACAACTTAGTGGGGGACAGGGAAAATGAACACACACAATGTAAAACTTTGGCTATAAATATAAGCTGATTTGCAGGAGAGAGTGCTATGTTGTTTGGTGTTTCCTCCATGGTATGGCCTGTCGCCTGAGGTAGTTAAAATTCTTTTTCCTGCATGTAAATTTAGGAGCTTGAGTATGAGGAAGAATCAAGAGGGCTAAGCTAGAAGAGCTTGACTGATTGAAATAAAAAATTAAACACTTTTTGTCCCATGGTGATAAGATAATCAAAGTAACCTTCTATTGTAAGAAATATTGATGTTTCGTAAAAACAAAACAAAGGAAAAAACTGGCAGGAAGTTGTGGATTCATTTTGCCTGTTGAAGCCAGTTTCCCAAACTCTTGCTGAGTGGAGACTGTTTTCTGAGGATGCACTCCATGAAATATTTTAAGTTGTTAGAAGTATTTTTGGTTCTGTTTTTTGTTGTGTTTTGTTGTTTAGATTTTGGATTCTCGAATTCTAAGATCTGGGTTTCTGTGTTGTTGTCTTCATCAAAAAAAAAAAAAAAGTAAATGAGTGAAATAAATCATAGTAAGTGCAAAGGAGATGCAAACAGCAATGAGAACTTAAAGTTTTAATAACGTTTTACTTTGTAAACTCAAGCCACAAGTCATTTCTTGCTGACAGCTGTCTTAGAGGCTGAAGAAATAAATTTGTCTTGAGCACAATTGCTATGAATTTTTTTTATATAATCCACATTTTCCCTCTTTAATTGTCATGGCTTTCTGAGTTCTGAATGGCACACAGCTCCCCCACCTCCTCAGGTCATATTGTCTCAAGACAAATACAAAATGTGTAGAAAATTAAAGCACTCACAATTGGTGTTAGGGGAAAAGAAGGAAATCACAAAAGCTCTCTCCTTATCCTGTAACGGAAGAACTCAAGTAACCACATTTTTCTTGACTTTCTCTAAGGGCACTCACAGCCCGTGGAATCCACTTGAGAATAAATCAGTAACCACACCCCCTCCCCACCATCCCTGTGATCAGGGCTGCATTTATTCAGTCCCCAGGTATGGAACCACAGCAGGCAAAGTCTGATCTTCCCCTCAAACAAAATAGGATTTAATCTCTTTTTGTTTCTTAAATGTCTTTTTAAATTTCTGAGTCCTTTGTTTCTTCATTTTTTTTTTATTCAGTGATTGTTTTTAATTTTGATTTTGTTCAAAGGTAAATCTAGCTCCTGGTGTCCTCCTTCTTCTGTACTAAAAACATATGCATGACAGTTTACCAAAGACTGAGGAGAAAATGGCTCATTCTCGAATGACGTGTTCAGTAGCAGAAGAAGTTAGGATCTGGGAAGTTTCTGTATATGAAAGGGTCTGGAAGGTCTTTGTTTCAAGCTGTTTGAGTCCACTTTAGCCAGTCCAGGCACATTCGTTGTATCTAAACCTCTTTTCCTTTCCTTTCTTTTTAAATATGTGTTCAGAATCTGATTTTATGAGCATCAACCAATGTGCAGGATTCGGCTCATCTCTAATGAGAATTCAGAGGTCATGACGGCACAGCCATCACCACTGGGGGTTTATAATCTAATGCAGAAAAGGGATTGACAATATCTAATAGTAAGACAATATTTTGTGTCATGATAAAGGTACAGAGTGAAATGCTTAGTTTAGGGAAGGCTTCATAAGAAAAGGGGCATTTAAAGGAGACTGATGGGTCAATAGTGAAAAGGGAAGGATGTCAAGACTGAAGGCTTGAGTTCAGTGAACAGAGTATTCCAGTGTACCTAGAGCTCAAGGTATGTGTATAAACTAAGACCTTGTCCTAAAAAAAAAAATCACAGTCTAGCGAGGGAGAAGTGTAAATAAACGAATGAATGAGAGTACATTGTGCACCTTGAGTTATGCCCAAAGACCTTTGGAACATCGAAGAAGAAACCCTAACCATGGTGGAGGCTGGGCTTGGTTGGAAAGCTTCACTGGGGTCTGAATCTTGAAGGACTTTGCCCACAGAAATAAGAGAAAAGCATATGTAAGTTCCCCTTACCCTTTGAACTTGTAACAGATGCACAACTTTTCTGGGGCTTTCTAAGGAAATTTTATTTCAAGATTCTGCTAGGCAGTAGTTCTCCCTTCTCTGAATTGACGTGTAAGGATGCCAAGTTCTGCTTTTTCTTTCCTTACTGATTTCTCTTAATTTTTTCCTCTCACTGTTCTTATTGGTATTTATCACTTTTCTTTCCTCAGTAAAGCTCCATTTGCTTCTCAACCTGGACCCTGTAGGAAGCACCCATGCTGTTTGGTCACCATGCTGATGACCTTCCAGAGGTCACCATCTCAGGTCATCTTCCCCAGCATCCCTTCAGTTTCATTAAGCAAAACACCTAGTTGTTATAAATGCATGGTGGGACCCTTGCTTTCTATAGAAGAGCAGTAAAAGAAACGACCTCAGGATTGCACCAGGAGATGGTGTTTCAAGTTGAGGCTCTAAAGTCAAATTGCTCAATTCTGCCACTTAGTAGATGTTTAATCTCAAACTAGTTACCCAATCAGTCTATGCCTCAATTTCCTTTTCTATAAAATGGAAATAATACAGTACCTACCTCACAGGGTTATTGTGAGAATTAAATGAGATAATCCATGGAGAGCATTTAGCACTGTGGTTAGGATGTAGTCACATTTTAATAAATATTAGCTATTATTTACATTTTTTGGCCAGCCATATAGCACCTTCTTGCTTTGTATGCTGTATGATGTCAACCTGCAATGGTCTATTTTATGTGTCACCTTGACTGGGCCATGGGATGCCCAGATATCTGATTAAACATTATTTCCAGGTGTGTCCATGAGGGTGATTCTGGAAGAGACTAGCATGAACAGGTGGACTGAATAAAGCAGATGGCCCTCTCCAGTGTGGGTGGGCATCATCCAATCCATTGAGGACCAGGAACTGAACAGAAAGGCTGAGGAAGCTTGGGTCCTTGTTCTGCTGACTGAGCTGAGACATCAATCTTCTCCTGCTCTTGAGAATGCTCAAGCTTTTGAACTACACCATACGCTTTCTTGAATCTCCAGCTTTCAGACAGCAGATGTGGGACTTCTCAACTTCCATAATCGCATGAGCCAATTCCTCATAACAAATCTCTTTCTCTATATATATATTCCTATTGGTTCTTTTCTCTGGAGAACCTAATACACAGCTTTTCTAGTCAAAGTGTAACCACTTTGCAGCGAGCAGCATCAGCATCATCTGGGAGCTCATGAGGAATACCTATTCTCAGGTCCCGCCTTGCAATTTTAACAAGACCCCTGAGTGATTCCCAACCACATTAGAGCATACAGTTCCCTTATTCCCCATGAAAACTTCATGGTTGTATCAATGCTTTATCAACTATGGAACAGCCACGGCCTCACACCACAGACTGAAGATCAGCCAACTAAAGACAATTTCAGCAAAGACGCAGAGTTAACAAAGACGTAGCCCCATTTCAGATGGTGCAGTTCTAGGGAAATAACTTATAAGGGTTTTTTAAGGCCTCACAATCTCAGAAAGATGAGAACAGGAGGAATAGATCCCTACTCTGAATATAGTTCCATACCACAGAGGAGGAGGGGAACTGGAGGGGAAGAGAGACCTAGTGACCAGGGACAGTGTTCTTTACCCTGCTCTTAAAAAGAGGCAACCTAGAAGAGAATCAAGGGAACAAGGGAGAGGAGTACCTGAGACTCAAGCATCTACTGAGGAAAGTTGACTAGACAGAGATAAGTAAGAACTAAGGGAAGGCCTTTGAGCCAAGAGCTCTCACACTAACCTAGTTTCCTGTGGAGTTAACTTTTCACAAAGAAAGGGGAAAATGACAAGAACTTAAGACATATTTTTCTTAATGGGATTGGCTGGGGTGAGGATCAAGACATTTGTTGGAAAAGTACTTACAGACAATAGAACCATATCTGAGCTTTAGCTACTCACTACCTTCTCTTCCCTCCTCAGTTTTCCGAATGACTGAAAAAATATACATTACATTCTCTCAAATGTTCAGATTTCCAGCCTGAGTCCTAATGGACAATTCAAGGGGACCAAGTAAACACTGAATGGATTGATGGTAATCCTCCAAAGTTATTGGGCAATATCAGGACCAGATGAAATTGTGCCCAATAAAAGTTGAATAAGTAGCAGAAAAATGGGATTTCCTTACAATCATAAAAAAAATGAAAAAGCAATGTGACATGTAAAAGAAAGGTGGCACATAATATGTGTTAGAATAATAATTACTTCAGGAAATTAAAAACAATAGACTAGATTTCCTCCATCCTCTCAAAGGGATTTCAGTCCTGGTGAATGGAAAGGTGACCTGGCATGCTTAAAGAAACTGAAGGGGAGAATATGATCAGTTTTGAAATGAAAATGGCTTTAGAAGCAGAGTAGCATCAACACTGAAAAAAGATCAGAGATATGGAGGGTAAGCAAGAGAAGAACCACACAGAAGGCAGTGGAAAAATAGAAGACAATGAAAGAAATTAACTAGGAGCTCAAAGAAGTGAAGACCCAACACAAGGATGATTTGAGCACCAGACGATGAAAAACTAGAATGAGCTGGAACTAAATAATGCATCAACAAGTTATAAACATACTGTTTTCCAAAACATAACAAAGCAGTGGCAGAGGAATGCATGCAGGGTTTTATCATTTATTTAAAGCTTAAAAACAGATAAACATTTCTATGTGTATAACACATTGTGAGGATATAAAGCAATAGATGAGAATGGTAAACTCCTAATTTGAAAGAGTGACTACCTCAAGGGATTGGGGAATGGAATCTGAAATGTATACACAGTGAGCTTTGATGGCATTGTTATATTTTTTCTTTTTTTTCAGGTAAGGTAGTGGGAAGATGGTTATTCATTGTATTATTATTTATAGCTCTTTGTTTTGTGCTTTTGAAGATGTGGTAGAACAGGCCTCCTCATGCTTTATAGATGGGAGTGTAAATTCTATTAAATTATTTCTGGAGCTCAGTGAGCATTTTCAAAATTCATATTCAGGCATTCCTTTATTCAGATTTCTTCTATTATATCTTAAAGTTTTTATATTATAAAATATTTAACATATACAACAAGGTTTAAAGAAAACCTTTAGAAATTCTAATTGTAGTTGCATTAATTTTAGGTTCTTTTTGGAAAGATTAACATTTTAAAGACAGTGAGTCTTTCCACATAGGAGATGAAAAATACCACAATAGCTGATCATATTTGGTTTCTAAGGTTTGGATTAGAAAGCCAAATATCTGTTCTCAAGAGTTGAGAAACCAAAGAATTTGTTCAAATTTTCTGAATATATTCGGCTCCTTAATTGTATAGTGAGAATTGAGATTAGTAAGGAGTACTGTCTGAACTGTAATTTGTTATTTTGCAAACTAAACTCTCTGCAGTAAAATGAACTGGGCCCAGACTCTTTCTAATGGTAGATTGTTCATGATATTCTAATTTCTTCTTTGGTGAAGAAGAGAGGGAAAATGTTATTTTTGTTTTACATTGTCTTTTTTGTATTATTTATATCTCCATATCCTTACTTATTTGTATCTGCTTGATTCATCAAATTCTCACACAAAATCATGCCCACTATGGCTGTGATTTTTATGATGGCTATACCTGTCTTTGTCAGAGTTTTTTGCTTTATGTATTTTGCTGCTGTAGTTTTTGGTGTGCAGGAATTCATTCATTGTATTTGTAGATGTCATAATATGCCTCTTTTCCTTGCTTAATGGTCTTGATCTTGAATTCTTCTTATCTTATCTTGATTCTGCCATTTCTGCTTTCTGTTTGCCTACGTTTGCCTGGTGTAATTTTCCACATGCCTTTATTTTCAAGCTTTCTTTATCATTCTGTTTTAGGCGTGTTTCTTGAATACCACATTGGGCTGGTATATCTATTAGGATGATTTGGGTTGGAAATAATGTGCACTGGTTTCAAAAAATAGAGGAAGATATATTTGCTCTTATAAAGTTGCAGGATAGGTTTCGTTTCAAGCATGTCTTGTTTCAGTTTTGCTGCTTGATTTCTCTCAGTTCTTTCAGCTCTGTGCTCCTTTGTGTGTTGGACTGCTTCTCTCATGGGAGCAAAATGGCCAGAGGGGTCCCAGGCGTCCCATGTGTTTATACCTCACAGTCCAGAGAATGAGAAAACTCCTTTTCTGAAAACCTTGACAACTCTTTAATCACATGTCAAACCCTAAAAAAAAAATCACTATGACCAATGGTGTGCCATGCCCCATTGGGTCTGGGCCTGTATTATTCATCCTTGAACCAATCACTTTGGTGAGGAGATTGGTATCATGATAAATGGTTAGTTTGGGTGAATTAAGGCTCAAGCCTAAAGCTGAAATTTGAGATTAATTCCAACCCAAGCTAATGTGCTATTATTCAAGAGAACAGAGTAAGTAAGTACTGTAAAGAAGTTAGCACAATTCTCACTATTGCATAACAATATAATTCTATATCTTCAGAAGCCAAATGGATCAATTGATAAAACATACCAGAAATAATTAGAAATAATGAGTAAGATTGTTGTTGGAATATTAATATTCATAAGGGTAAAATCAATAGTTTTCCTGTCACAAAGAATAACCAATTAGAAAATATAATTGAAGAAAATATTAAGTATAAAATATATTGGAATATATTTATTAAGAAACATGCAGTATTTATATGAAAACATATTAACTTTGAGATTTAAGATGTTTCTGGCTAGAAAAACATGTCTGTTCTCTTTAAAATACTCTCTTTGGGGTGTGTGTTTGGGGAGGGAGGTTTGGTAGTTGAGACAAAAGATTTAAAAGTGCATCTGATGAAATGAATTATGCTATACTATCCAGAAGATTTCTAAAAAACAAAACAAAACAAAACAAAAAACCCCCAAACCAGGTGTAATGGGCCTTTGAAGAAGAAAGCCTTTTCTCACCAGATGTATAGACATAGTATAAAGCTACAGTAATTAAAAGCAATGGAGTGCTGGTGAAGAAACAAATAGAGAAAATAGTTAAACACAATAGAAAAATCCAGAAAAAGACTAAAGTAATATAAAGATGACTTAGCACATTAACACATTAACAGAGTGTGTGTGTAAATCCAAGAGAGTATATGAATTATTCAATATATAATTAGACAATAATTAGTTATTTGAGAAAAAATATAAACCATATCCTTATCTCACAGCTCATACTAAAATCAGTACCAGATGGAATTTAACTGTAAATTGAAGTAGAGTAGGCCTTTTTATGAATGATGGGGAAAACAATCAAGAAATATGACTATATAGTTTTAAATTTTTGTATGTGAAAACAAATACATTAGCAAACAATCCTTTCCCTCTATCTAAGAAAACTATAAAATCTGGACAAAATTTTAAGAGAAAAAACCATTTAAATCACCAGTGAGCTAATAAGTCAAAGAAAAGAAGGAAAAAAATAAAGAAAAGAAAAGAGAACTGAGCTTTGCATTTAGGACTGCTTTTCCCATAGAGGCATCTGCCAATTTTGGAAGTTAAGTGAGAGGCTGATAAGGTGAGCTGAGCCTTTAAAGACGCTTAGGTCTATGGGAGGAAAAGAAGTTCAATGCTGCCAAGGAGGGAAGCACTGGTAAACTCACAGGTTTTAGATTGGGACTCCAAACTAAAGAGCTACATTCCATGAATAAGGATGGTCCTGAAATAGATCTTCCCCAGAAGGGACTGATATTGTCATTTAATGATTGAATTAACATAATTCAGGATTGCTAGTGTCCCTAGCCACCTGTCATAAGCAAACAAAATCTCTGAAGTAAGGTAACATCCTAGTCTCAAATTACCTCTTACCACTTTTCACATGCAATATCTGACATTCAGTCAAAAATAACCAGACATACAAGGAATCAAGACAGTGTAATGGAAAATCAAAAGAAGCAGCAGTTGGTATAAGGAATCCATCAGGTACCTTAAAATTGGAGTTTTCATACAATGGATTTTAAAGTAAATATAATTAATATTTCTGAGATAATAAAACATGAGACTGATAATTTCAACAGATAACAGTAAATTATAAAAAGGTACAAAATGGAAATTCTAGAACAGAAAAACAAATATAACTGAAATCAGGAATTCAATGGAGGTTTAACATGAAGCTAGACACATAGAAGAGAGAATTAGTGAACTGAAAGATAAATATGAAAAAAATATACAGAATGAAGCACATAAAGATGGAAAGATTAACACACCCACACACAGAAAACAATGTAAGAAACATAGGGGAACTAGTGAAAAGTTCTAACCTATTTGTTAAGACTCCCAAAAGGAGGGAATTCCTTGGTGGTCCAGTGGTTAGGGCTCTGTGCTTCCACTGCAGGGGGCATGGGTTTGATCCCTGGTTGGGGAGCTAAGATCCCGCATGCTACATGGTGCAGCCAAAAAAATAAAGATAAAAATAAAAGTAAAATGATGGGAAAACTCCTGCAAAAGAGTTTCTATAAGCTAAAGTCTCATCCTTCAAAAATGAGCATGAAATAAAGGCATGCTTTGATAAACACTGAGGGAAATTTGGCACCCACAGACCCATACAAGAGGAAGTACTAACATGTTCTATTCTGAAAGAAGACAGTTGTTTTGGATGGAAACTCAAAGATATAGGACAGATTTAGAGCCTCAAAAAGGATAAATATTTAATGTTGTTGTGAGACTATAATAATACTATCTTGTAGGGCTAAATGTATCACATATAACATGTGTTAAGAGAAGATAAAAGGAGTTAAAGTGTTCTAAGCTTTTTGCATTGTCTGGGAAGAAGTAAATATACTCATTTATCTTAGACTACAATATGTCACCTATGCAGGTTGTAATTTCTATTTTAACAAATAATAGTAAGATAATGTATAGCTACCAAGTTAATAGAAGGAGGAAATGGAATTATAAAAAAGTAATCAAAAGAGAAAAAAGAATATAGAACAATAAGTACTACAGATAAAAAACAAATAGCAAAACCCAATCATGTCAATAATTACATTAAATGTAAATGGACTGCATATTCCAATTAAAAGACCCATATTGTCAGACTAGATTAAAAAATAAAAACAGGGCTTCCCTGGTGGCGCAGTGGTTGAGAGTCTGCCTGCTAATGCAGGGGACACGGGTTCGAGCCCTGGTCTGGGAGGATCCCACGTGCCACGGAGCAACTAGGCCCGTGAGCCACAACTACTGAGCCTGCACGTCTGGAGCCTGTGCTCCGCAACAAGAGAGGCCGCGATAGTGAGAGGCCCACGCACCGCGATGAAGAGTGGCCCCCACTTGCCGCAACTAGAGAAAGCCCTCGCACAGAAACGAAGACCCAACACAGCCAAAAATAAATTAATTAATTAATAAACTAACTAACTAAATAAATAATAAATAAAAACAAAAACAACCAACTATGTGTTATTTTTAATTAGAGAGGCACTTAAAATACACAGAAGAGACTGAAACCAAAAAGATGGAAAAGTTATATCATGCAAAAATTACCCAAAAGAAAGCTATTATCACTATGTTATTAAAAGTAGACTAATGAAAAATGAAGAAGAAAAAGTTGTTGTGGCGGGGAGGAGGAGAGAGAAACCAGACATTCAGTGTAAGCAGTGTTTTTGAAGGAGCCAACCTCTCTCTGAAGACAGTGGGCAAAATGGGGTAAATGGGCTGATGAATGTGGAGCATGTGTGCTAGGAACTAGTGGGAGATAACATAGGCTTGGAAAGATGGGATCAGATTAGGGAAGGCCTGCAAATTCTTTCAATGGACATTATATGTCATAGATTTGGTCATGACTTTAATCAGTGAGAAGCTGGTATATCTGCAGTTAGTGGTAGTGAAAAATAAATTTAAACCTGTCATTATCAACCTCATTAACAGCTTTTATTGGAATAAGTCTATTTTTACCTACTGTAAGTGTTAAAGTCTCCTTAATCACCCTCAAATAGTACAATGGTGGTGGTTAAGAACTCTGGCTCTGGGGCTTCCCTGGTGGCGCAGTGGTTGAGAGTCCACCTGCCGGTGCAGGGGACACGGGTTCGTGCCCCGGTCTGGGAAGATCCCACATGCCGCAGAGCGGCTAGGCCCGTGAGCCATGGCCGCTGAGCCTGCGCGTCCGGAGCCTGTGCTCCGCAAGGGGAGAGGCCACAACAGTGAGAGGCCCGCCTACCGCAAAAAAAAAAAAAAAAAAAAAAAAAAAAAGAACTCTGGCTCTGCAGAATTTGCCTGGGTTCAAATTCTGCCCTCACATTCTGCATCCAGTTCTTCCTAGCTGTATGACCATGGGCAAAGACTCTTAACCTCTCTGAAGCTCTGTTTTTTAAATCTATAAAGTGGGAATATTGGGAGAACATAACTACTAGGCTTGTTCTGAGAATTAAATGAGTTAATATTCATGAAATATGAGAACAATGGCTGGAGCGTAGTAAATGCTTAACAAATGGCTGTTATGTTTTATTGTTATTAAAATTATGCCTTTACATGGGAGATTGTTTTGGTATCTAAATTAAATACGGATTCAGTAAGTCTAAGGAAACCAACTGAACAGCATTTTTTTCTGGCCTTGCTCTATCCTCAACTCTGAACCAGGAGCTTAGTAATATGTCTGGTCTTTCCTACTTGAAATATATTTCCCGAAATCTGGCAAACAGTGAAGGAGTTGTTCCTATGTGCGGGCCCTCTAGTTGGCACTGAGAATATTCTCCAGTAAGGCACAGGCTGTACCCCTGAAGGAGCTCACAGACCTGTGAGTTAAGAATTTCCATGAATAAAGGATTTCCATGCAGTGGGATATGGGTAATAGGAGGAAGGGTGTAGGATGAAGAATGCACTTTGGAAGCAGAGGAGAGGCATATTTTCTGGCTGGGTCATAAGAGGAAGGCTTCCCAATGGATCTGGAAGGAAAGGCTGGAGAGGAGATTCTAGGCATAAAGAAGTACATGTGTATAGAGGAGAATGGAAGTCGTGGCCGTGCTGGGGAGTAGTAGCTAATGGCCCATAGTGTGGGGAACATCAGATGGACAGAATAGGAAGTGGCATTTGTGAAGTCTGGAACAGCAGGCCAGAGTTGGGTTGTGACTGCTTTTCCATGAAATTTAGAATTATTCAGGATTATTTTAAAGGCCACTCTTTTGTAGTGAACCTTCAAATAAAGTTATACTTAAGGTATAGATGTACTTTTCAGTTTATGGAAGAAATTCAGTATGCATGTTCCCTAAGTAGTCAAGCATTGATAGGAATTTAGGGCTTAGACATAGAATTATTCTTTCTTTCTTTTTTTTTTCCTTTGGATTTGTTTTATTTTCACACTGATTACAAGAAAAACTAAAGGCCTTTGGGTTTGGACTTTCAAGGTGAAAAAGTACTACATTGGATCAACCTTTTCTGATTTTTCATTTGTTTGTTTTTTTTAATGGAAGTATAGTTGATTTACAATATTGTGTTAGTTTGAGATGTACAGCAAAGTGATCCAGTTATACATATATATAAAATAGATGACCAACAAGGACCTACGGTACAGCACAGGGAACTAAACTCAATATTTTGTAATAACCTATAAGGGAATATATATATTCTTTTTCAGGTTCTTTATGTACGTATGTATATATATATATATATATATATGTAAAACAGAATTACTCTTTCTTAAACTAAGTGATACTATGACCAATGAAATGTGCCCTCGTACTTGCTGAACTGTTCCATATATTGTTATACAAATTATGACTATAACAGTGATGAAAATACTAGCATGAGTAATAATAATTCTATCTAACATTGATTGACAGCATTTTATGTGTCAGGAACTGTTGCAGAATCTATTAATTTCATTAGCATATTTAATCCTCATCTTGAGGCAGATATTATTATGTATATAAGATAACATTTTATAAGCCAGTGAAAACACTAAACCAATGCTAATGGTAGGTTATGTTATTTTCTTAACATGCGCAGTAGGCCTCATCTGCCTCTTATTTTCCTTACGTGCTCATCTTTTCTTTAGTTTTATGCTATAGGCTAGAGAGAGAGACAGACAAAAACCCAGAGGAAGGAGGGGGAGAGGGGGATAGACAAAGAAAGAGACAGAGACAGAGGGAGAAAGAGAAGAGAGAAAAGGGAAGATCTTTAGGAAATTATTATCCCTAACTGCAGTTTGAGTTTTGTTTTTCTTTTTAAAACTCATGCAGAGAGAAAAAAAATAAAGACAGTCTTATCATATAAGAATATCATTCTACCTTGCTGATTTTGCCTAGGTTGAGACTGGTAGGTGCTGAATTAGAGATTCTGGAAGATACGCTGGGTTTCAAGCAGATGGAGAGTTTGTCTTGCCTTTCGAGCCAGACTCAAAGTAAGCACTATAATATAATATCATTCCCCTCCCCGCTCACTACATTTGCACAAAATCAGGTTCTCAGGTACCAACTCAAGGTAGTCACTAACTTTCCACTTAGAACATTTACTTGGTTGTGGGAAAAAATAGAATAATGAACATTTGAGACTCTCAAAGTACTATTAGGAAGATATTAATGGACATCCCCTTAAGACTGTAATTAATTCTGCAAGAAAATTATGATGGAATTGTCAATTTAGAAATTTAAATTTTGGACTTAGATTCAAAATTTTTAAGAAGAAGAAGAAGAAAAAAAGACCCTTGCAAAAGCAGTATTCTCTTAAAGTTCTTTTTAATCCCTAACGACTGCGGGTCTAAGATTTTTACAAAATGGGAGGAAAGAAATTATGTGTAATTTTCTCATCTGAGCTAGTCTCCTTTTGCCCACTCCTTCCCAAATTTCAGCTGCTTAACATGTCGGCCAAATCCTGCAGTGCACGTCACTTTAGAACAATCTAAGTGGGAAAACCACGGAGATCCACTTCTTTAAAATTACGCACCAACAAATCCAGAATAATCAGAGGAAGCACAAGACAGATTAAGTTTTACCTAAAGTGGAATTTAAGGCATGCCATAAGTACTAGATTCTCTTTCTAGGATAATTTTTTTTTTTTTTTTTTTTTTTTTTTTTGCGGTACACGGACCTCTCCCTGTTGTGCCCTCTCCCGTTGTGAAGCACAGGCTCAGGACACGCAGGCTCAGTGGCCATGGCTCACAGGCCCAGCCGCTCCACGGCACGTGGGATCTTCCCGGACCGGGGCACGAACCCGTGTCCCCTGCATTGGCAGGCGGACTCTCAACCACCGCGCCACCAGGGAAGCCCTTTCTAGGATAATTTGAAGACAAAAGCTTATTTGACTTCTTCAACAAAATAGCAGGTCACTATTTTAACATTAATGTCACCAGAATCATGAAGACCTTTCCTGATAAAACTTATCTATTTTTTCTTTTTGCCACCACTGTACCACCCTCTCTATTTTAGTATCTCCTACTCTCTGTTGCAATTCTTGGTTTATATGCGTATCTCCACTATTAGATTATGAGTTCCTTGAGAGCAGGAATCTCTTCTTATTCAATCTTATAAAATGTATGCTCAGTATATGCCATTATATCTGGTACATGGTAGGCAGTCAACCGATGCTTGTTGAATGTATGAATGAATGAGTGCATGCATGCCATGGCAAAAACAGTACATTAGTAGTTACAAGTCCTGGATTCTATTTGAGCTCTGCCATTAACTAAGTTACTTTGACGGCTGATTTAATGTTTCTTCATCTATAAAAGATGATTTTGAAAATTTCTTCCCACAAATGTTTGTTTCTAGAGCAAGAGATTCACAGCATTTTATAAAATGTGAAGTATAAAACACATATTATAAATGAATATTTCAAATTGTGATATCTGACCACTATGTTTTGATGGTGTGGATATTGTGTACTCTTTTTTTCTCACTTTGCCAAACGTTTCAATTACTCTCCTTTCTGGCTTCATTTGTTTCTTTTCCACTGATTCTTAGGGTAAGAATAGAAGTGAGGAAAACAGTCATTGTATTGAAGATATTGAAGGTCAGAGAACTTTGTTCTTAATGCTGGCTGCTAGGAGCTTCATTTCTCTGAGTCGTTTCCATGCCAGCCTAAAATAGCAACCTGGTGCCTAACGTGTGTTATAACTCTACTACAGTTTATGACTGTGAAGGGAAACACAGTGGGAGAAGGTAGATCAAGTTGGATTTTCTGAGAAAATTTCAATCCACAGGTTTGAAATTGAGTGACATCTTATTTTTAAAGTCATCTGGATTCTTACAACTATGTTTAGGCAACAATTGCCCTAGAAATGGTCCATGCTTTGGGAAGGCTTACATAATTGCTCATGTGGAGATTGAAAAATCATTCCTCAATGTGAACCTAACCCAGAGAAGGAAAAGTCCTACTCGAAATTTCAGGCTTTCCCTCCTGCAGAGCTGGAAGCAGGGAGGGGGACGTTAGAAGGGGAGATAGGAAGAGGGAGGGGTTTGGTTTGCGTAAGGAGTGGAAAAGTCATTGAAGAGTTTATAAACAGCCGCAGAGTACTGAAGCAGCTGCCTTTGAGACTGCAGGGGGAAAAAATGTACCATAAACCCGACCACTGGTCCTCATTTCAGCAGAGAAGGAGATTGTTGTCCGTTTTGTGGCTTGTTCTTCTATGCTTTGAAGACTGATGTCAAAATAAAAGCAATGAGATACTCGTGGTCTTTTCTTTCCTAATTTGTCAATTGAAAAGCAACTTCTGAGAAGGCGGGGTTCTGCGGGTGCTGCAGATGAGTTTTATTCAGAACCTCTGTTAGCTGTCGCTTCGTAAAATTGTTTTTCTTCTTAATTTTCAGAGAACAATGAAGGCCTCATGGAGAAATTTGTTACCAGAAATCAGTTTAGGAGTCTCTGATTTGGGAGAGGGTTGGTGCTCTATGATCTAATCCAAAGCAGGAGGGATTTTTCAAAATTATGGAAGGCAGGGCAAGTGTAGAAGATATTAAAGCTCTTAAAGAGAGTCTAGTTAGGGGATTTCAAGGCCAGGTACTTGATGTTTTCCCAGACAGTCTTGTAGCTTGGAAAGGAGAGACCTTTAAATCCTTGTCCTCTCCTTGTGTCCGTGTGTCCGTGTGTGTGTGTGTGTGTGTGTGTGTGTGTGTGTGTTTGCTAAACAATTAAACAAAGAGACAAATAATGCCCCCTTTCCCAGGTCTCCTGGATATTTTCTCCCCAAGCAATGTCACGTGCAACCTCTGATTTTGCAGGTTCAGGTCAGCTTGCCCTGTGTAAGACAATAGATATGCAAGATAGCAACAGGGCAGTTGCTCAGAGGCCTTGGCCTTTATCAGGATTAACTGTTACACCAGTAAGCAAAACAGGGCGGCAGGGTTTTTTTCCATCACTGGCCTTGGATGTTCCTGGGTGCCAGATGGCATTATATCCATGAAAAAAAAAAAATGCTGCAAGTTATAATGTTGACCAGGCACTGTTACTTCCACTTGATCACACTGTTTGGGGGCATGCTTTGATGTACAAGACACTCCTAAGATAATGAAGTGCATTGGCAGCTGGCTAATGGCTGGAAAGTTGCAAACCCTGCATTGAACTCTTCTACCAGACTATTCAATGGCAAGGTAACTGCAGGCCTGAGCCCGAGAGGGAGCAAAGAGGCTCGTTGCCAGGCAGCCCCGGGACTCCTGGGCCAGCGGCTGTGGAAGGGCTGGTATTTTTCTCTCTTCAGTAGAAGTGGTCTGTGCCTGCAGCAAAGGAGAGAGAAATCCATGAGGCCAAGCTCAGGCTTATTTTGAAGTGGCTGCTGGAATTTGCATAAGAGCCTGGTGCAACAGGTAAACAAATACGGACTGAAGTGGAGGTGATCTGAGAACTGTTAGTTTTTGTTTCTGTACAAAGTAGGGCCTCATCTTTATGCAAAAAAAAAAAAAAAAGGTCTTCTGAATTAAATTTGACTTTGCTGCTGCTAATCTTTTCGCTGGCCTGATTCACTGGGAAAGTAGAGCATGCATAATTGGATAGGGAGGCATTTTCTCACCCCTCTCTCCCCTGATGCTACAGGCCAGCTCCATGGAGATACACCTGGGGTACCAGTCCCTTTGGGAGGTCCTCCTGTGCCCTTTGCCCCACAACCCTGCCCCAATCCCCAATGATTTGCCAGCCACCAAAATTTCTTCCACCAGCTGGACTCCCCGCATCTAAGCAGAAATCTTCTCCATTTAAAATGCTTTCTGGGACTTCCCTGACTGTCCAGTGGTTAAGATTCCATGCATCCAATGCCAGGGGTGCGGGTTCGATCCCTGGTCAGGGAACTAAGATCCCACATGCTGCGCAGCATGGCCAAAAAAAAAAAAAAAAGCCTCCTGATTCTGCAGTCTGCTCTTATCTATGTTGTTAGAACATAAACTCAGGCAGAAACTCTCCTTTTAGACCAAAGGTCAGGAAACGAGGGCCAGCCCAGGAACCAGATCCAGCTGGCCACCTGTTTTTGTACAACTAACAAAGCTAAGAGGAGTTTTTATATTTTTAAATGATTGGAAAAAATCAAAAGGAGAATCTTTGGTGACACAAGATCATTATATGAAATTCAAATGTTAACGTCCAGAAGTGAAGTTTGATTGGCACCCTGCCGCACCGCTTACTTACATAACATCTGTGGCTGCTTTTCGCTACCGCTGCAGGGCTGAGTAGTTGCTTCAGAGACTGTAGGATGGCCTGCAAAGCCTAACATGTTTACTGTCTGGCCCTTTACAGAAAATGTTTGATCCCTACCTTAAGCTTTTTGCAGAACCACAGCTGGGTGAGAAGTTCTCCACAACCCCAGTATTGTCACCCCCTTTATCTGAAAAAGTTGTTCGTGTTACCGTTTGAGACACTTTGCTTCCTTCCTAGCTTAAAATGGAGCCAGTTTTTGAAGTTCTTGCTAAAGTTTCTTTTCTGCACTCTGTCTCTCCACAGTCAACGCCTATGTGACCTTTAAACAAAAACTTCAGGTTTGGAATGCCCCACGGGTGTCTGTTCAGCTTAAGTGGAAATCTGTGGGGAAATGTTGGGGTGGGAGGAGTCTGATGATAAAGCTTCTTATTGTGGCGTTTTCACTTTGCAGATGCCCTCTGCCACTCCACAGCCTTGGGTTCACAGCTCAAGGTTGGAAGCTTATCTGAGCCAACAGAAATGGATCTGCCCATCCCATAACTGGTGCCTGTTTCTGCTCGGAGCTCTGCCTTTCTTAGTTTGAATAGTGTCTTCTTCTTCAAACAAAGTCACTGACCACGTTTTTGTTTCCTCCTCATCCTGTTTGTCAGGGGGTACTGAGTGTGTGGTCTGTAACTTCCTACCTACTCCACTTTATCTTACGGTGCTGGGACCTTCTTTTTGAACTCTGGCTTCGCAAGATTGTGGACCTCAGTCGTTCGGGGGTCTATTAAATGTAGAGTCTTTCTTCACGAAAAGATACAGCAGTTGGCTCTATATGGTGGATTATGGGTGACTCTTTCTTGTGCTTTTCTGTGTTTCTTAAGGGGACCATGTATTTCTTTCATATCAAAGAGGAAAAAAGATTTTAAAAAAGGGAAAATACTTTGAAAGTAACACTTTGGTAATAATCGCTACTTACTGATGAGTGTGCCTCAATTCCTTCCTTCCTTCCATCCCTTCTTGAAGTGTGCCCAGATGTGTACAAATACTATTTAAACCCATGAAACTAGATAGATCAACTTTGTATATTATGATTTTATCAAAAAACCGTATGTGTGAGAGAGATAGAGAGTATCTGAGAACGTTGTACTTGCGTTAAAAAACAAACAAACCTGGACTTCCAGTTTCCAAGGGCAATAAGTAAAAACCTGAACAAACTGAAAAAAAGACCTGGAATGATTCTCATTGAATTATCAAGAGTAGGTATCTCTGTAAGTAGGTTGAGAGGTAATGGATACTTTTACTTTATGTTTATGGATTGTTTTAAATTTTTAATTGTGATAATATATTACATTTAGAATGATAAACAATATTTGAAAATAATTTAAAAACTCCAATGCCACATATATTTTCCACAGACCCTCTGAATATCCATTGTCCCCACCTACATCTGTTATTAATCAGCCCCTCACTCCCACCCCCTCCCATGGCAAGCAACCCTGACTCTTAGATCCCTAGATCACCCTCCATGGAACATTTGAAAAATGCTAGTATTATAGCTCATCTGGGATGGGAAAGGGAGTCAAACTTTCTTTATGGCTTCAGGTTTTTAAGTTATGCATGGAAAAGCTTTCTTTGCTCCAAGGTTATATTATATATATAGTCAGCTATGTTTTCCTTTGTTATTTGTGCTTATTGTACAATTTCTAATCCATCTGGAATTTGTGTATAAATTGTGAGGTGGGAATCTGATGTCGGATGTTTTGACCCCCACCATTTTGTAATCAACACAAATTACAGCTGACAGTTACAAGTGCACATGGTAAAATCAGTTACTAACCAGTTGCTTCCAGAAGAATAAATCTTCTTGACAAATTTATATCTGCAGTATTTGACTTGGGAAAAATTGGACTTGATAAAAGCAATGGCCATAGAGAAAAGCTAAGAGTGGCAGAAGTTTTTTGTTTTTGTTTTTAATTAATTAATTAATTAATTAATTAATTAATTAACTTTTGGCTGCATCGGGTCTTCGTTGCTGCCTGCGGGCTTTCTCTAGCTGCGGCGATCGGGGGCTACTCTTCGTTGCGGTGCGCGGGCTTTTCACTGCGGTGGCTTCTCTTGTGGAGCACGGGCTCTAGGCCCGCGGGCTTCAGTAGTTGTGGCACGCGGGCTCAGTAGCTGTGGCTCGAGGGCTCTAGAGCCCAGGCTTAGTAGTTGTGGTGCACGGGCTTAGTTGCTCCGCGGCATGTGGGATCTTCCCGGACTAGGGCTCGAACCCGTGTCCCCTGCATTGGCAGGCAGAGTCCTAACCACTGCGCCACCAGGGAAGCCCCAGAAGTTTTAATTAGTAAGATCTAATAAGGGTAAAGCA
Organism: Mesoplodon bidens; assembly: GCF_964165515.1. Taxonomy (NCBI): domain Eukaryota; kingdom Metazoa; phylum Chordata; class Mammalia; order Artiodactyla; family Ziphiidae; genus Mesoplodon; species Mesoplodon bidens. The sequence continues at coordinate 85,967,317 of NC_138167.1, forward strand.
ATGTTCTGTAAGCCGTTATAAGATTTACGTGAAAAATAAATTTTTGGTCTCAAAGAAAATAATTTTTGGTAAGATAAAAATGGAAATGGTGATAATTAGAGAAATGTTTTAATTATGCGATATAGCAAGTTCATCAAGGACAAATAAAAATAGTTTGATTCCAGAAAATTTTCCAAGGAAAATTCATTCAGTGTTGGTAAAATTATGATTTTTAAAAATTGTTTGTATTGATAAAACCAAAATGAAAAGGTTCTTGGGGCCAAATCAGTGGCATCAAGTTGCTCCTTTTCTGCAGAGATCATACTTTATTTTTCTAAATGAGTTTCTTACTATTTTGACACCATGTATGTAGGCACTGATCAGTCCTTCCAACTGGTTTGAAATGAATCTTTTTCATTCACTGAATTCCCATACTTGGGTCTATGTCTGAACTCTTATTTCATCAATCTTCTTGCCTAATCTGCACTGTTTTTAATTATTGTAGATTTAAAGTAGTGTTGGTAACTAGTGAGTAAGCTCCCTCTACACCCCTATTAGAATTATTTTTCAACATGTTCTTACTGCTCTCTCACATTTATTCTTCTAAGGAAACTTTTTTTTTAACATCTTTATTGGAGTATAATTGCTTTACAATGGTGTGTTAGTTTTTGCTTTATAACAAAGTGAATCAGCTATACGTATACATATTTCCCCATATCTCCTCCGTCTTGCCTCTCCCTCCCACCCTCCCTATCCCACCCCTCTAGGTGGTCACAAAGCACCGAGCTGATCTCCCTGTGCTATGCAGCTGCTTTCCACTAGCTATCTATTTTACATTTGGTGGTGTATATATAAGTCCATGCCACTCTCTCATTTCGTCCCAGCTTACCCTTCCCCCTCCCCATGTCCTCAAGTCCATTCTCTACGTCTGCATCTTTATTCCTGTCCTGCCCCTAGGTTCTTCATAACTTTTGGTTTTTTTTTTAGATTCCATATATATGTGTTAGTATACGGTATTTGTTTTTCTCTTTCTGACTTACTTCACTGAGGAACTTTAGCATCAGCTAGTTAAATAGACCAGATTTTTAATAACTCATCGACAAGTTGCATAATATAGATATTTTAGCTTTAATCTCCTATTTAAATTTTTTTTAATATCTTGGCTTAATTTTATATATATTTATATCTATCTAATCTTTACATATCTCTACATCTGCATATAGAGATATATATGTAGATATATGTGTGTGTATATATGTTTGGTTTTTAGCTTTTAAATTAATCAAAAATATTTTATTTTTAGCTTCAGACATTTTCTTTTTCTTTATATATATATTTAAAATTAAAGTATAGTTGATTTACAATGTGTTAGTTTCAGGTGTACAGCGAAGTGATTCAGTTATCCATATACATCTATTCTTTTTCAGATTCTTTTCCCTTTTGGGTTATTACAAAATATTGAGTACAGTTCCCCAGACTTGTTTTCTTGTTTTGAGCCTTTAATGATCCTTTGTTTTTCATTCCTTTTGAAGATAATTTTAGTTAGCATATTATATTTTGTCCATTATCTGTTTATTTCCCAAAATGATAAGGGCTAAGAGCCCTAGGATCTCCAATATGAGATAATTTTGGCACCTACTTGGAAGTCAAAATGACAAAGGTTTATTTTTTTTCCCTGAAATTCAATATATACTCTGAGTGTTGATGCAGGGCCAAGATGTTTAAATGTCCTTGCTAGTGGGATTTCCCTACGTCTTCTTTCTCTTTTCCAAAGAACACGCTATTATTTATCCTGTCCTTTGCTGTGTCCTCTAAATTCTTGGATGAAAATCACAGGGAGATTTTAAGGTCTCCCTCCCCTTTGATGATAGCTGGTGATTTGAATTTGCATTCTCATGTCTCTCCTAAGAGGAGAGCCTTAACCTTCACAGTGCTATACTTTGCAAATTTGATACTAGATAATGGACAATTCTTTGAACTGTTGTTTCACTTATATATCACTGGTTTATGGTTTATTTGGAGGTACATCATGTGACCTTTGGGTTTCTGTGGGGGTTTTTTTGGCCAAACATTCTTTCATATACAAGTCATATTCCATGAAGGCAGAAATTAAATCTAATTTCTAATTCTATTCAGTGTATAAAATAATGCCTGTTATATAGTAGGTACCCAGAAAATATTGTTGGTTGAATGACTTGTGTTCCTTTATTTCCAAACAGAACTTTTGAAAAATGCCAGCTTATCCGAACTCGTGATTAGTCTGCCCCAGATTTCATTATGGCATATCTGAAACCAGTCTGATATCCCCAAGCCTCTGACTCTTATTTCCAAATTCTGATATTGGCATCCTCCTCCTAATGTTTAGGCTCAGCCTGTTTCCGTCATTTCGGTCTTTTCCTCTTCTCTCTCTCTCCCCCCACCCCCTTTTATATCCACAAAACGTGTCGATTCTACTTTACACTGTCTCTACACCTGTTCCGTTCATATGGTTCCCACTGCCCTAGTTCAAGACATTGCTCCTTCTCTCTTGGCCATTCAAATTTCCCCCTCATCATTATCCCTTCCTTCTCTCCTCTCTCTCACTTCACCAAAATCCATTTTAATATTGCTTCTAGAACAATCACCCTTAAACGTGTGTGACCCCCATCCCTATGTGCCTATGATGATTTCTTGTTGCCTATAAAATACAGTTCAAACCCTCTAACCTGCTTTGCATATTCTTCCAGAAAGTGAAGAGTCCCAATCATTATTTTCAGTTTATTCTGTCTCCTGCCATGCACATTCTTCTCCAGCCTGGGTAGTAGTGTACTGTCATTTCCTGGACAAACCCCACAATCTGTGCAACTGGTCTTTGTTCCATCTTTCTGTGCTGTAGCCACACAGGCTCTTTTCAGTTAATTGCCCTACAAGACCTCTCCCACTGTAGTCTTTGCCAGCCGTGCCCTCCCCGGTTTGTCTGCCAGCTGCACTTGGTTGTTTAACTGTCACTCATTCTCCAGATCTCACTCCAAAATCACTTCACGGGGGAGCCTTCCATGATCCCTTCCAAGGGAGCCTTCCCTGTTTCCCATTCTTTTTTTTCTTTTTTTGCTGCCAATCCCTGGATTTATTACTAAACCAAAGCACTAGTGGAGAAGAAATACCAACAGAAAGAGAAAAAATCATCTTGCAAGAAAACACATCCAACTGTTCATATAGTAGTGATGTTCTCAGAGTGATATGGTAAAAGGCAAGTGACCTTGACATAGCATAAACGTGTGCCGCTTCATATGCAAGGCTCCTTATAGACCCAGCTTGGTTCTCCTCCAATTTCTTCTCTTGGAGTTGTACCTGATTTTATTACCGGTTTTCATTTGAATTCATTGGGGACTGGGATGATTCTGCTTTTGTTTCTCAGCCAGCAATCGCTTAATCCTGAAAGTCTTGTGAAAAGACATGGCAAGGAGCAACTTCAACCACACATAGGATGGTGGAGAAGAGAAGAGAGCCCGTTCTTATACTAGTCAGATTAAATTGTCATAGCTCTGGTACTAAAAGGTACTTGATATTTATGAGATTATTTGATTAAGAACTGTCTCCCCCACGTTACTTTAAACTCTGTGAGTGAAGAGATCTGGCGCACTCTGCTCACCACTGAGTCACCCCTTATACCCCACACAAGAGCACACACTAAATTCTAGAGAGTAGTCATCTGTCTTATCTACACCATATGCCCCCTTAGGAAGCTAGAAGAATGGTCCATTTTGTGTTTAAGGATGAGCACTAGCACAAGGCTTTGTTCATGGTAGTGAGTAATAAAGGTTTGCAAAAGTTGATATGTTGGTTCCATTTGAAATGTTCCGAGTATTATATATCATGCTTCTAATAACATCGAAGGTAGGGTCAGAAGCCTGTCTGAACCAGTGTCCTCCACTTATACCTCAGTCTTAGCCAGTCAACTCACAGATGTGTGAGGATGTTGATGAGGAGACTGGGATGGAATATGTGATAAGTTCGGTGGGAATCCATCCCTACTAGTAGAAACCCATGCCCTGGTGTTGGTGGGTTAATGATATCTTCTTACATTCTTTTTTTTTTTTTTTTTTTGTGGTACACGGGCCACTCACTGCTGTGGCCTCTCCCGTTGCGGGGCACAGGCTCCGGACGCGCAGGCTCAGCAGCCATGACTCACGGGCCCAGCTGCTCCGCGGCATGTGGGGTCTTCCCGGACCGGGGCACAAACACTTGTCCCCTGCATCAGCAGGCGGACTCTCAACCACTGCGCCACCAGGGAAGCGCTCTTCTTACATTATTGGGCATACCTCACTTGATAATCTTGTTAACAAATTCTAGTGTATAATGATAATCAGGAAATGGCAGGAAATAATGATTAACTAATCTGTGTTTATCCTGTCAACTGTACCCTAGCTGAGGACCTAAATACCCATGGAAAAATTTGGTCTTTGTCTATTTAAGTCTGCTTTCAAAAGGAAAGGTGGTGCTTGAGTTTTACCAAGGTTGCAGGTTTATTGCTCTTAATTCTACTCACAACAAAATGAGTTGTCCTTCCGCCTGCTTTTGCCAACTATTTCATTTTGCACCAAGAGATGGTGTATTTCAAAAAGCCATCAAAAAGTGATGATCAGTTCTAGATTGCCACAGAGAGTTTGGAGAATTTCCTGGGGCCTAGGTGTTAATTTGAAGTCCCAGGAAAGAACATGGGAAGGGCCAGGAAAAGTTATACTCTACCCTGCAGCTGCCAAGGAGGTAAGTATTCATGGCATCTTGCAGGGCTGCATTCTGGGTTTTTTCTCATCTTAGCCATTGGAAATGTAGCATGTGTGTGTGTGTGTGTGTGTGTGTGTGTGGTTAATCACAGAAAATGTACTCATTTATCTTTCTTGCTCTTGTGAGAAAATTCCTGAGAGATATTCTTCTGAGAGTCAGAAAATGTATTATTCTGATCTCTGTGGGTGTCAGAGATGCACATTCCTCAATTTTGATGACATTAGCACCTCATGTGTTTCTTAATTGTTGTTTCTTTGATAAAGCGAGGACTCTCCTGAAAGATAAGGGCCAGAAGAGGGAGAAGTCAAATTTCAGTGTTCTAGAAGAAAAAGCTGAGGTCTTTGGGATTTCAGGTAACCTGCTCAGTGGGGAGTCAGATTCTACAGATCAGGAAGAAAGACAATGAAATCATTGTCAGGTTCGGAGACTTTTGTAACTTGTCCATGTTTTCCATTGTGGTCATTTCCCATTCCCATCATGACCACCAGCAAAATGCTTAAGCTTAAAATCATTTATAGGCGATATGTTAAATATGGTAAATTAATTAACTAATTCAACCCATTTTTATTGAGTGTGTATCCTGTACCAGGGGTTCTTCCAGAGCCTGGGAATAAAGCGTTGAACACAGCAAAGATCTGTGCCTTCATTGAGCTAACATTCTAGTGGAAAAACAGACAATGAAGGAAGTAAATGAAATCCACAGAGTGTTAGATGCTGTTAAGTGCTACGTGGGTGGCGGCGGGAAGGAGAATAGACATGTTGAAGAGGAAGGTTGCAATTTTAAATATGATCATCAAGAAATGTTTCATTGAGAAGGTGACATTTAAATAAAGATCTGAAGGAAAGGTTAACTATGTGGTTATCTGGAGGAAGGGTGTTTCGGGCAGAAGAATGCAAAGTTCAAAGACGACTTCTAGGTTAGAAAAGGAATTTATTGGCTCAATGTATCTGAAAACTCAAGGACTCAGGCCAGCTTCAGGCATGGCTTGATAAAGGGATTAGGAAAACATATTCTTTTTCTGTTCTCCTCTGTGTGTTGGTTTCAATCTTATATAGGTTGGCCTTTTGTGGCTCTAGGAGAGCTATAGTGTCTCCCATTCTTACATCCTTGTACTTCAACTCTACGGGAAGAGTAAAGGTCTTTGTGTCAGCATCACCAGCAAAAATCTCATTTTGTCTCTTGTTCTGATTGCAGCTTTGCTGATTTCTGAACCAATTATTGTGATCAGAGTAAATGCTGTGTGCTAATTGTTTTATGCTTGTATCACTTGCTCCACTGGAATGGCATGGACTGCAAAAGTACATATGTGTCTGGTTTTTTTGGGTGTTTGTGTAGTGTTCCCCTAAGGAACATTGGGAAACCAAGAGAAGGGTGAGTGGATTTTGGAGCGCAAAAGCAGGATGAGTCCATTATACTATGTCTTTGTGCTTAAATGAGATCCTTGATAGAGCTGTATCTATCACAAACTTGCTGGGGAAAGTCACTTCATCTCTCCTGAATCTAGTTTCTCTTTCTCAAAAAAATTAAGAGGTTAGACCCATGAACTTTGTCACATTTTAATTTATACTTTCTGACTATGTGTATTTCTTAAAGTCTTAACTTACAAAAATCATATTATATTATGATATTACAAATATAATCTGTTGAAGGGAAAGTAAAAACGGAGAATTTAGCCTTTATAATGACTGTTGATTTTTGGCATAAGGGCCAGCATGCATTTTTGAGTATAGGACTAAGAAGCAAAAGTTCTCAAAAGCTGGTGTGATCAATCCCAGATGCCTCTGTACTCTGATTTACTGTTTCCTCCACTTGACGAGCTATTGGAAGAAAGGGACAGAGAAAGGGTGTGTATCAGAATTCTCTGCTGGGTCAACTTCCCGCTTGGAGTTGGGGGACTGTTGAAAGGCCACCTCCAGGAGAATTTTTTTTTTTCCTTTTTTTGGCCACACCACGTGACTTGTGGGATTTTAGTTCCCCCAAGAGCATATTTAACACAGCTTTCTATATTTGAAGGTGAGTGGAGAGTCTGCACACCCTTTTGTGTTGGCCTTTGTAACATTATGATAATGTGAGCATAGGCTCTCCTAAAGGTAGGAGACCCCTGTGATTCATTTCCTAGACTTTGAGGACTGCACAGCCCTTCCTCAGTGCTGGATTAGAGGGAGAATGGCTGAAGGAAACGGCCCCTCCCCCATGCGACATCTTGAGCCCTAGGCTCTCCTAACAGCTGAAATTTCCAACAGCAAGAGACCTCCATAAGTGTTTTGCCTATGTGTAATATCAGAGCTCAGCATTTTCCTTATAAATTTGTGTATGTGTGTGTCTGACACTTGGCATTGCATAATAGAGACAAGTATCTCCAAGCTTCTGCATGATTCGGGCAACACCTAAAATACCTTCGTGTACAATTTCCATGTGTCAGACATAATGCACTTAAGTGACCCAAGACCTGCCTCTGGGAATATTCTCTTGGAAATTTCCATGCTCTTGAGCACAGTGCACAAAGACCATATCAGACGCAGAATATCCTTCTTCTTCTATGACAGATTCAGGGATTTATGCACTCTTGGCTTCCTTAACCAAATCAAGATAAATTTCTATCTGGTTTCAGGAGGTCTTCAGGATCCCATGAAGACCATTTGCTTTATTCCAGTCAGCCTTTGTTTCAAGTTGGAAAGGCAGTACTTCAGGAGGAAAGTGGGGTCCCAGAAACTCCTTCCCCACCCGTCCAAAATACTCTCCTTATCGTGGTTTTACATGGTTGACTCATCAGAATGATATTTGTCTCTGAAATATTTTCCTAAAATAAAATATATATAATAATCTATTACAGCACACTGTGGTCACATATTGTTTCCATACTCTGAGTGTTATCATGTGCTCTCAGCCAATAAGATCTGGTCCAGCAAACTATTCTATACATGTTTGATCAATGACTACAAATCTGTACTTCCTGAGTTGAGTGTGTCTGCAATGTGTGTTGTTTCTTTCATTGGGGTCTCCTTTTCTGTCATTTTTTGTGTTCTTTTCATGGCTTACAGAAAAAGCAATAACAATAGACTTGTTGCAAAGAAAGATATTTGCAATAAATGTGAAAACGTAAGTTTTATCAAGAGATGAGAAGACAAGCCACAGACTGAGAGAAAATATTTGCAAAAGGCATATCTGATAAAGGACTGTTATTTAACATATGCAAAGAACCCTTAAAACTCAGCAATAAGAAAATTATAAAGAGGAAATACCTAATTAAACAATAGGCAAAACCCAGATAGACGCCTCAGCAAGGAAGATATACAGACGGTAAGTAAGCATATGAAATGATGCTCAACATCGCATGTCATTAGAGAACTGAAAATCAAAACAAAAATGAGATATCACCACCTACATATTACAACGACCAAACTCTTGAACACTGACAGCATCAAATGCTGGTGAGGATGTGAAGCAACAAGAACTCTCATTCACTGCTGGTGGGAATGCAAAGTGGTTTCGCCTCTTTGGAAGACAGTTTGGCAGTTTCGTACAAAACTAAACATACTCTTACCATGTGATCCAGCAATCGTGCTCCTTGGTAACTACCCAAATGAGCTGAAGAATCTTGTCCACACAAAAGCCTACACATGAATGTTTATAGAAGCTTTATTCGTAATTACCAAAACTTGGAAACAACCAAGATGTCCTTCAGTAGGTGAATGGATAAATAACCTGTAGTACCTCTCTAGACATTGGAATGTTATTCAGTGCTAAAAAGAAATGAGCTATCAAGCCATAAAAAGACATCAGAGAATCTAAATGCATATTACTAAGTGAAAGAAGCCAAACTAAAAAGGCTACATACTCTATGATTCCAACTATAGGACATTCTGGAAAAGGCAAAATCATGGACATGATAAAAAGATCAGAGGGGAGTGGGAGGGGTGAATCGGCACCAAAGATTTGGGAGCAGTGAAACTATACTGTATGGTACTAGAATGATGGACACTGGTTGTTCTGCATTTGTTCAAACCCACAGAACATATGCCACCAAGAGTGAACCCTAGTGTAATCTATGGGCTTTGAGCGATAATGATGTGTCAGTGTAAGTTCGTGGATGGGAACCACTTTTTGGGAGATGATAATGGAGGAGGCTGCGCCTGTCTGTGTCAGGACAGGGAGTCTATGGAAAACCTCTGTACTTTGCACTCAATTTGCTGTGACCCTAAAATTGCTCTAAAAATAAAGTCTATTTAAAAATGCAAGTTGTATGGATTTTTGAGGTGCTTTCATGTGGAAATTCTTTGACATGATAAAGGGTGTCATCGCCACATCCTGGGAGGACTAACATTCAGGTCCATAGGAGGGAGAGGAAAGCAATCATGGTTGCCTGACTGCAGCGGCCATGAGGAGACCGACAGTGCTTCTCTGTTAAGGACTGTGCAGTGTCAGCATATTGAGAGCCATTCAGCTAGAATTCTAGTAAGCATTCCTGGCCTTGCCCTATGCCTGGGTCTGTTCTTCCAACAAGAAAAAGGAAGGAACATGGAGAAGGATGCTGCCCACTCTGAGTTTCCAAAAGGCTTTTGTAGGAGATAATTCCCCTCCCTATCAGAGTTGGGCAGTATCAAGTCCAGCTTTATCTGGGAGGACAACTCAATAGCAGCTGAAGCTGTGTTTATTAGCACAGCTGCTGTAGCAGCAAGAGTCCACTCCCCTGCTGCTACCACTGCTGCCCTCTTGGTGGCTGGACAAGGAGAAGGGTTTATTGAGTGACTTCGGCTAATAATTATGGCGATGGCCAGTGTATAAGGATTGCACACATTGTGCCAGGCAGAACACTGAGTGTTTTACATGGATTGTCTCAATCCCCAAAGAATAACAGCCAGTAGATCTTAGTAAATGCCAGGCACTGTTCAGATATATTATCTTGATTTAATTCTGATGAGAACCTAAAGAGGTGGTTCCATTATCTTTCCTGTTTCACAGATGAAGAAACTAAGGCTTAGAGAAACTGAGTAACTTGCCCAGTGTCACACAGCTGCTAAGCGGTATAGTCAGGAATCAAATTCAAGGACAGCATGACTCCAGAACAGTCATTTAATCATAGTTGTGCAGAGTTGTTCCATTACAATTTTATTATCTCTAAAATGTTTTCTAAAAATAAAAGGTCTATAAAAATCCATGATAGGACCATGTGCATACATGTTTTTCCCACGTGTTCTTAGTGTACCATGTGTGACTCTACCACACTCTTAATCAGTTCAGGTGATTGTGTCCCACTCTGATTGTGATTGCTAAAGTCTAGAAGAGAAGCAAAGCCAAAATTTGATACACAACTGGGATTCCTATTAGTGAACTAAATGTCATTTAAATCTATTTCCTCTGTATTTATTCCTCCCAGGTGCTGGGGTGTCTTCTCCAGCTTCATTCTTACGTGCTTTCTCCTGTAGTCACTTCTCTTTTCATTTTCTGTCTGAGCTAGTTTGGACTTGAGGCCTCTAATTTTAGGCCTCTCACTCTCCCTTCCAAATCACTTCTACACACGACTGCCAGAATGTTCCTTCTAAAGGACTAGAGCTTGTGAATAATAATCTTCATGGTTGGACCCAGGATTTCCTTCCCAGCTGGACCTCCTACGACTCCCCAGCCTGTCCCCTAAGATCAGCCACACCAAATCACTGACTATCCCCCCAGTTCACCATTTCTAGCTTTGTTCCTCTGCATAGGTTTTCCCTCTGTGCAGGGCGCTCCGGATCCCAGGTGGAAGTCCTTTCCGTCCTCACTGCTAAAGTCCAGCTGCCCTATTCTGATTTCTCCAGCCTCTTCTCTTTGGAATCATGGGACCTTGGACATACCTTGATCTTAGTGCAGTCGGTATGCATTTCAGCTCACAGAGTTTTTTTATATTGACCAATTTAACTTATAGTTTGAACCCTCATTCTGCTTCTTGTTGGATACCTAAGCTCAGGTAAAGCAGGGTATTTCTCCTGTCTCTTTCCTGGAGATATGTCTAAACACGTAACTTACACAGCTCGTGTAAACCCAGAGTGCTTGGGTTGGGGAATGTGGTCTTGGCTATCACGTCTTCCTGCTGGCCTCTACTTGATGCCCATTGTCTCCGCTGTTCCTTTGGTAGTCAGTCCAGACAGGTGGTCGTAATATCACTCTCCTTCCTATTTTTTTTTTTTTTTTTTTTTTTTTGGTCACACCGCGTGGCTTGTGGGATCTTAGTTCCCCAACCAGAGACTGAACCCGGGCCCTTGGCTGTGAGAACAGACAGTCCTAACCACTGGACTGCCAGGGAATTCCTACTCTCCTTCCCACCTTTGAAGGCCTCTCAGGTTTAGCAAATTCCCTGCTTGGGTGCCCTTCCTGGGCACACAGTCATAGATGTTCCCAGGCTGTGCCGGGCAATGGGAAAGTTGAGGGTGCCAAGGTCTGTCTCTTTCTGGGTCACTCTCAGAAACATGAACCCATTCTGTTAACTCAGTGAGGCTCTCCTAGATGCAGTGTGCTGGTATTTCTTCTGTGGGCTCTGATGCTCCTCCCAGGCTCCACAAGAGATGGAAGCAAGAATCCCCCCACGACTGGAGCTCTCAGGGTCATTCGGGAGCCCTGTCACTCCGTCCTTCTCTGCATGTGGGCCCTTCTTGCAGAGCCGGTTGCACAGAAATGCTCCTGTGTTGACTGTGACTCTTGTAACTCCCCTCAAGCTGAGGAAATGTTATTCAACAGTCGGTGAGATGGGTGGAGGGTGGGGGGCGGGTGTAGGAAGTCTAACTCTAACCCCATCCTGTCACCTCTATGTCCTCAGGCCCAGGCTTTTGAAACTCAAAAACTTTTACTCTGCTTTTTGCTGTAACAGCCTTTTGGCAATGAATCCCATAATGCTAAAAAGGGGCCCAAACCAGGGGCTCTAGAGGAGAAGGGCTGTTAATATTTCAAAGTATCATTATCCCACTGTCGCAGTATTCATCGCATTATTTGGATAATAGTCGTCATCACATTAAAGAAAAACTATACCTTTCCTTTATATCACCTTCTAAATCATGACATAACCCCAGAGAAAAGATGAAGGAAGGCCCTGGATGCCTGAGCTCAGGTATCTACCAACAGGCAGAATCAGGGTTCAAAATGTAAGTTATATTGAGCAATAGAAAAAAAATATATGTGAGTTAAAATGTGTACCTAGTACACTAAGATCAAAGTATGTCTAGGGTCCCGTGAAGGCACAGTGCAGGGGAGAGAGTAGGAACTCAGCATCTGGTGAATGAATTAAGCGATTTAATGATTAATGCTAACAGATTTCATTTCTCCAGTGCCCACCATGTGCCAGGTACAAGCCAGTCTTCTCAACAATTCGTACAAGAGAGGCATTATTTCCCACATTTATACTTGAGGAAAGCAATCAAGGCTCAGAGAAGTAACATCTTTTGTCGCAGATCAAATACCTAATGAGTAGCAAACACAGAATTCTAACCCAGATCTGTTTGATCCCAAATCTTGAATTCTTTCCTCTGGGCACTATGTAATCAATTTTATTTAAACTTTGAGGTGCTTCCACGTGCAAGGTCCCATGTAAGATATATATGTATATGTGTATATGCAGATGCATACGTATATATGATAAAGTCTCTGGCTTTCTAGGGAATTAAATACATTTTCCAACCAGCAGAAAGGATTATTACAATACATTCCCTTGCTCTGCTATTCTTAGAAGTTTTGTGTTATTATTTTCTGTGAAGCTTCTTGATTCCTCTAATATTTACTGCCTTACTTATCAATAAAAGTAGGATGCAATGTGACCAGTTTACACCTGGAATCTTAACACTTGCAACTGTGGTTTATTTCCACCAAAGGATGTATTTGTCATTGAAGTCATTTAGACATTGGTGAGGATGAAGAAAAAAAATGTTTGCGTGAGTTATATGGGGATACATGTTTTCTTTTGGCATTGCCTGGCAAGATGGTGGCAGTATGTTTTACAAATAGGATATGTAATTGTGCGTCTATTCCAAGCAGCTTGTTTGTATTTTCCCCCAGGGTTTGACTTTCTTAGATGTCTGAAACACTCTGAGGGGGGGAGGGAACGCCGTAAATTTTTACAAACAGACATTATCCTTGTTTCCCAGGCAAAGTCAATGCACCTTCTGTTGGGTAATTGGAATCCAAGAAGTAACATGGAGTGTTTTAACAAAATGTGAATGAGCTGTATTTATAATGGAACAGCAGAAATTTGGAAACCCAAACTATTTATGTGAGAGAAAGTGATTAAAAAGACACAGTGAGAGATCAGTGTGTGTTGACTCCGTTGTAGAATTTGGCATTTAACACAGTAAACATAGGTAAATGTGAGTAAATATTTCCAGAAGACTGGTTCCACCCCCACTTCTACTTCTGGGGTAGAGTCCATCTGCATTTTGCTGGTGATGCATTCTCTTTTGGGGTGGTGGTGGTGGTTATAAACTGTACCATTAAAAATGTGCCGTAAAAATAAAAAAAAAGTGCATCTCAGAGTGGTTCTATCTTTTCTTCCTTTCTATTTTGGGTTAATAGGATAGGAAAGGGACCTTGGGGGAGCTGTTAATAAGCTCCACATTACGTTTTTGTGCAGTAATGGCCCCTTTTACAAAAGGCCATGTACCTGCATATGTGTATGTGTGTGTAATTTTGTCTTCAGAACATCTCAGCTCCTAGGGTCTTAGAAATGCAGTCCCTTCGTATTTGAGACCACTGTCCTGAGCCGTGTCAAGAACCGAAGGCAAAGGCCAGATGCCACGTTGCTAGGAGGACCAGGTGGCAGGGTTGGGCTGGGCAGTGTTGGGGGAGGAAGAGAGAAACGCAGCTGGTGATGTCAGAGGCTCGGCACGCTTTCCACTTCCTCTCCCATTCATTTTGGAGACAATCGTTTCATGAACGTTAGCGCGTGTGAACATACAAATATAACTCCTGCCCTCCCTCTCCTCTTCCCCAGTCATTTATCCCAATTTTCCATTTTATTGGTTGGTTGTCCTAACACTCAACATTCTCAGGTTACTTTTTCTTCCATGTGACAACAGTGGTTTTCAACCTTTTGGGAGTCACACACCTCTGAGAAAGCTGTGAATGGAAGGATCTTTCTCTTAATTCACAAAGAGTCAGAATATTAGGAGTTTAGAGATCCTCAGAAGTTAATCCATGGACCCCTGGTTAAGAACCACCGTCCCCTGTGATATCTTTTTTCCATTTATCGGCAATGCCATCCCCCGGCTTCTTGTCCTTTTATAACACCTTTCATTTGCAAGGTGGCTGATTGGTCTGTTTCTACTGTTGGTTGCACAAAGAGGTGTTGTTTCTTTCATATCATACAGTCGTGGCGGGAGGAGAGCAGGCAGTATAAGCTCCTCCGGTTCTGCACCCCCTTAGTACGAGTCTTTTTCCCATGTTATTCTGGAAGCGTGTCTAATGGACTCTTCTTTCTACTTGGTGATGATGATACAGATACACAATAGTAGAAAATGATTACTGAGTTGCCTCTCTAGAAACGGCAATATATCCTGTATAATACTATCTATACTCCTTAACATGAGCCCTCTTGAATTCAAAGTATTTACACGAATTTACAAAGTGGCATCCCTATCTGATGGAGCCTTTGGTGGTAGAGCTACACACAGTTAACGGGTTTCCACAGGACTCCTATCTCTGCTTAGACAGCAGCTCTCGAAAAAGCTAAATGTCTGTGTTTCTCAAACTACAATATATCTGAAAAATATTGTAGATATTCAGGATTGTGTCCACCTATTCCAATTTGAAAACTGCTGATTTATGAAGCTAAAATCTTATTCTAAGAAACATTTTTTTTTAAATAAATTTATTCATTTATTATTTTTGGCTGTGTTGGGTCTTCGTTGCTGCACGTGAGCTTTCTTTAGTTGCGGCGAGCGGGGGCTACTCTTCGTTGCAGTGTGCAGGCTTCTCATTGCAGTGGCTTCTCTTGTTACGGAGCACGGGCTCTAGGCGCGCGGGGTTCAGTAGTTGTGGAGCACGGGCTTAGTTGCTCCGCAGCATGTGGGATCTTCCCGGACCAGGGCTCGAACCCCTGTCCCCTGCATTGGCAGGCGGATTCATAACCACTGAGCCACCAGGAAAGCCCAAGAAACTTTTTGTCAGTTACCAATGATAAATCAAAAGAGTTCTTTTGTTAGGCAGAATATTGCATCCCACCCCCAGACATCCACACCCCAATCTCCCCAAACTGTAAATATGATCAAAGGGACTTTGCACATGTGATTAAGTTTAAAGACTTTGAAATAGGGAGATTTCCAGCTGCACCCAATCTAATTACCCAAATCCTTATCCTTGGGGCATCTTTCCAGGTTATGGTCAAAGAAAGAGATGTGGTAACAGAAGCAGCGTTAGAGAGATGCTACATCACTGGCTCTGAAGGTGGAAGAAAGAGGCCACAAGCCGAAGAACGTGGATGACCTCTCCAAGCTGGAAAGGTAAGAAAATGGATTCTTCCCTAAAGTCCTCAGAAAGGAGCCCAGCCTGGCTGACACCTTGATTTTAGCCCAATGAGACCCATGCCAGATTTCTGACCTTCCGAACTAGAAGATGATAAATTCGCGTTGTTTCAATCCACAAGTTTGTGGTAATTTGTTGCAGCAGCAAGAGAAAACTGATACAGTTCTTTTGTTACAACCGTAAAATAATGTAAAAATATACAATTAATGTAAATATTCCAAAATTTAAAAATTTTATGTAATTCCTGACCCCTTGGGTTCAGAGTGAGAAACACTGCTGTATTTAAGTATTTAAGAAGTAGACGAGGTGATCCATAGATTCCTTCCATGTGTGCTTTTACTGGGCAGATTTGTAAATTCCTTAATTCAGTGCTTTAAATTTGGTGAGCCCATTTGGTGAAACATATCTTTTCCAATGTACAGAGCCACCTTCCCTTATACTGGTTAAACGTCTCACCTCTCAGCACTCAGGTAACCAAACAGTAACCTATGAATGATGTATCTTGGCATCTAGTAATGTTTTAGTAATAAGTAATACATTTTTTAGTAATAAGTAATATGATTTTAGTAATGCATTCTATAGTCACCAGAAGCTGTGCATTCCTTTTTTGCATGATTCAGATTTGCTCTGTTTAGGACTAAACAGAAGATTGGTTTATCTGCAATGATATTTTTTTCATTCTAATAAAAATATAGCTGGTTTTTCTTACTAATACCTTGAACTGTAATTGTGCCATCTCTTGGAATAATTCATTTGTACAAGTGGGAAAATATACATCTCATTCAGGCAATATTGTTGCCCTCTCTGTGTCTAAATTTATTGATAAATTGATTTTAAGCAACAGGAGAAGAAGCGAGGGAGAGAAGGAGAGAAAGAGAGAGATTAAGAAAGGAGCTTGAGAGGTCACCTCTTTCTTCAGGCAGGAATGTATCTAAGAGATTCTGCACAGATAAATATCTATCCTAGGGATGGAAATGGAATTTTTTCCCCCTAAGGGAGGCCTAAATATATTTCAGTCAGTCAGTTCATTTGCATGAGTCATTTACATTGATTTCCATGAACCATTCCTAGGTCTCTATTCTCCGTAGACTTAACAAGATCTCTCTCTCTCTCTCCTCCCTCTCTCTCTCTCTCTCTCTCCCCTTCCCTCCCTTCCTCTCTTTCTCTCTCTCTTCCCCCATTTATCATTCATTCCATACATATTGAATGTCTACTCTGGGACTGGCCCTGTGAAGGCATAATGAGAACCTCTGAGAAATAAAGTTCAGAGTCCTATCCGCAAAAATTTACGATCTTCTGGGGAGGAGAGAATGTGGACCAAAGGAAGGGTGAAATGACAAGAGATGTTTATAAAATGTCATAAAAGGTAGTGGGAATGGAGGATAATAATAAAGTGTGGGTAACGCTAATGGCAGCATAAACATCTGAGTACCCCACTATATGTCAGGCCCCTCGTGTATGGTATCTCTTTAAATCCTCAACAAACTTTTGAAAGAGAGATTTTTATCCCCTTTTATGTAATTACAGAACACGGAACTCAGTATTCCAACTGACTCAGGTTCACCTGACTCTAAAATTCATCCTCCTCTCATTGGGACACACTGTTGTTGATGTGTCACCGTAGAAAGAAACATTCCCTGTGGATCTCAAGTCTTCCTGGGAGATGTGGGGATTGTTAGATGCATTTATCAAGCATCTGCTCTGTGCCAGGCACTTGTTAGATCTGTTCTCTCATTTTAAGAATGAGGAAACTGGGGCCTAGACAGGTTCGGTAACCTGCCCAGAGGCACGTATCAGGTGAGTGGCAGAGCCAGGATATGGACCCAAGTGGGCTGATTCCCAATGCAGAGCTATCTCCTCAGCACTGTGCTGGGTATTGGGACCTACTGCTGAGCAGGACAGAAGGCCTCTTCGCTCCTTTCAGCAAGACATGGAAAGAAAACAGTTCAGCAAGTTGTATCGTGAAGCGCGATAAGTATTTGGATAGGGGAAGTAGAATGCTGTCGGGACACAGGAGGAAAGGATTTCTAACCTGCACAAGGTAAAAAGTAAGAAATGCTTCCCCAGGGAAATAAGCATTAAGCTAAACCCTGAGGGATGAGTAGAAGATAAGTAGGTGAGGAGAATGGGAGCTCATCCAAGTAGTCAACAAAATGACAGCCCCCAGCCTTAAATTAGAGATTAGTTCAGAAATAAGCCAACTGCATTTATCAACCTCTTCCCCCAGATAGCCACTTGGTTCACGCCTTGACTGCCATTACATCTTGACTCAGAATCACTTCTCCTTAAGGTCTTTCCTTCCCACCCTATTTAAAATTATACCACATCCCCCAACCTTCCCAATCTCTTTCCATGGCATCTATTTTCCTCTATGGCATCTGTATAACTTACTACATGTTTTATTAGTTCATTGCTTTTCATTGTCTATTTCCTCTCACTAGTATATATGCTCCATGGGGGCAGATTTTCTTTTTCTTTGTTTTGTTCACTACTGAGTCTCAAGAACCTAGAACAGCGCTTATAACATGGCAGGCTCTCAATAAATACTTGCTGAATGAATGTTAAGATATTCACATGTTCCTGATTTCATGAACACTGTCTCCTCTAAATCAGAGAAACTTTCCCTCAGGTGCTCTCACTGAAAGCTTCCTGATGCCCTTAGTATGTCGTGCTCTATGCTAGATACTCTGGGAGCCACCAGGCAGTGTGGTGGGCAGGCACCTTTCAGCAGGGTGCTCCTTGCTCTCTGAAGCCTTCATATCACACATAGAATTTTCTCTAACTCTGTGTGGAGGAGAGAATCTTAAGTGTTTGTTTTCACCCATCACCTGAGCACTCTCCTTTCCATTTTCCTCCTTTGCAGAAACTTGTTTCTAGATCTCTTTGCCTAGTCAGTCCTCTGAAGCTCACCCCTGGGAAACATTTCTGTGCCATGATGTTTATTACACAAAAATTTAACAATGCCCTTTCTTATTTTCACTTAACTAGTAAGACCTTTGACTTTTGGTGACTAAAAATGTTTAAATTTAAGAGTGTACTATCAACAATATTTGGCATAGCAGAGCTACCAAATATATCCCATTTTGTCTAAGTTTACAGCTTCTATTATTTTCTCAGATAGGCTAGTTTACAAACATGGGCTTGACAGTTGGTACTTTGTCCTTTTATATCCAGTTGGTACTTTGTCCTTTTATAGCCAGTTGGTGGAACTGAAGCAGAGAACCTAAAGCCTGTGTGCAAAGAGCTCATGATTGCAAAGGAATGCAAAGACCTTAGAGATGAGAGTAATTCATTTGCTCAGAGAGAGAGAGAGACACAGAGAGGGTATCTGAATGTAATGAGTATTATTAATTGCCTGACCAGGAAACTGCAGAACAAGGTGATTACTCCTTCACCCTTCCTGCATGGAAGTTTCACAGAGATTTGAAATTTTGTTGTTCTGGTGATGTACTACTAATGCAAAAAGATTTTGATTATGGTTACATTGTGACCTTTGGGGATAGTTTGTAGAATCACTGGTTAACTAGGTCACCTCCATCTATGTAGTATCGTTATGGTCATTATACCAGAAGAGGAATAGCAAACTAGAAATCAAAACTGGAAAGAAAACTATGAGGTAACATTTAGTCCCTGACTGCCTGATGTGACCTGAGCTTCTGCACAGTGGTAGCCATACATAGCATAAGCTGAGAAGGCCAAGGTCAGAATAGCAAACTTCTCCCCACTACTGCTTCCCTATTATCCTCATTCCAACCCTTGGATATAAA
Organism: Mesoplodon bidens; assembly: GCF_964165515.1. Lineage (NCBI taxonomy): Eukaryota > Metazoa > Chordata > Mammalia > Artiodactyla > Ziphiidae > Mesoplodon > Mesoplodon bidens. Next base: position 85,986,310 of record NC_138167.1, read on the forward strand.
ACAAGCTTGATTTGGAATTCTCCCAGCTGCCGAGGCATCAACTTAAGGCTCCTTTCAAGTGGTCTGTTTCTTGTTTCTCCAATATTAATTCAGAAAAAAGCAGGAGATCGTTTATGAGTGTTTTAACCAACCAATTAGATATTTTCCTTGGTGTTTGAACAGACAATTAATATGAATTCCTGAAGGCCAAATACGTAATTCTGAACAAAATGTTGAAGAGGGTTTCAGGTTTCATAACTGTTGAATTTTGGGATAATTGTTTCCATGTGTTTCCCGCTGATGAATCAACCTATAATCATTTCATAGTTTGATTTAAAATGTTTTTTTCTTTTCACAGTTTTGTTTTTCTATTACATATGTGTTTCTCTTTATCCCACATAAAATATTCTGTTTCCCAAGAGAATTCATGAATGAGAAAGAAGAGAGGACAAAGAGCAATGAAGTGCTGAGCACAGAGTCAGTTGGGGCAAGTCCTGAGACGCTTCACACGTGAAGGGACAACAAGGGTGGGAGCAAATGGTGGCTGAGTCATGTAGGGACTAGGGTTCCACACTGGGATCAGAAGGTCTTGGGAGATTGGCAAGGGTTTATCTGCGACTCTTTTCTGAGGTCACTGGGATGCCTAAAGCACGCCCCCCAATCATACAACAATACGACATCCTGTGACTCAACTTTTACTCATGTGCCTCATTACCCCATAAAGATCATTTCATGAACTGTTCGTAGTTCAAAAAAAAAAAAAAATGCAAAAAGTTTGAATAGCACAAGGTAGCTTCTAGAGGTAGTTACTTAATTCAACATCCATGTATGGAATACCCGTTATGTATTGGTCCTATTTTTTTCTAGGAATTAGAGATAGTTATGGGTCCCTGCTCCATGATATGGGTCCCTGCTCCATGAAACTTACATTCTAGGAGCAGGTGGGGAGTGGTGAAGATGGACATTCAGCAGACAAGCCAATAAACAAATATGATGATTTCTGATGGTAATGTTTTACCAAGGAAATAGACCTGGGAGTTATGATTGCAAGTGATGTGGATGAGGTAGAGGTGGGGAATTCCAGGCATTCTGTTCTGTTCAACAGAACATTCCAGCATGTTCTGTTGAACATGCAAAAACATAGTGGCAGACAACATAGTGGCTTCTGACCTTTCTTCATAGGCCTCAAAGCGTTTCTGGGAACAGTGGCAGAAGTTCTGACATCACCAGGGGCCAGGGCCCTCCAGCCAACTGTTGCTTGACATCTAGGGAAATAGAAGGCCTGCAGGCAGCCTGGCCCCAACCTAAGGACAAAGAGGGTCACTAAGCAGAATGGAAATTCACCTTGTGAACTCTTTTGCATTTTACTATTTCACCTCCCCTTTTAGCTCTATCCACTTTTAGAAAAATCTCTTCTTTAGGGGCAGCTGCATACACAATCTCCAGGGAAATGCTGAATAACAGTGTTTGAGGAACTTATGTAAATAACTGTGTGAAGTGATACTGTAATTATACTGGGTTTAGATAAAAATGCGTCACTAGGGGACGATGAAGCCAATGATTCTCAACTGGGGTGATCCTTCCTCACCCAAAGGGGACATCTGGCAATGTTTGAGGATAATTTTGACTCACATCTTGAGACACGGGGTATCCAGTGAGTAGAGGCCAAAGACATCACTGAACATGCGACAGTGCACTGGACAGTCCTCACAACAAAGGATTGCCCGATCCTGCACTAAATGCTGAATCAAGACTCTTGTAGTTCTTCTTACTAGCATGAATTTAATCCTCCACACCAGTCTCTAATGTTTCAGGGTACAGAGGAGGTTAAGAGCTTCTGAAGATTGCTGATCTTCTAGATCCATCACTGGGGTTCAAATCCTAGGTCTGAATCTTACTGGATGTGCGACTGTCTGTGTGTGCAATCTTGGCAAATTACTTAATTTCTGTGTCTCTGTTTCTTTATTTGTAAAGTAGAGATAATGCAAGTCCCTACCTCATAAAGTGACTTTGAGGAAAAAGTGAAGTGATGCATTTGATTATTAACAAGGTCTGGCATACAGTGATTGCTCAATACATGTTACTTTTTTTTTTTTTTTTTTTCTGTAGCAGTTGCCTGGTTTCTGGGAATGTGGCTGGTAAATATCAGAAGGGTAGGGTGGAGATCACTTACTCAGCATATACCATCCCCCAATTCAATTCCATCCCTTCACTGATTAGCTGCTCCATGCCAGGCATTCTGCTGGGGATGTGGAGATGGATGACAAATATGGAGTGCATAGGCATTGAGGAAGTTTTCTCCTTGGGTGCAGCCACATGATGACCCCAGAGAAAATCAGTAGACACATTTGTCTTTCCCTTGAAAATAGAATTGTTATTTTAAAGCCTCACTAAACCATCTTGCCTATTTGAAATGTGTGTGTCATTGCACCAATGGCTGCTGCAGCTGGCCATTAAGCATTATTCAGACTGAATTTAAATTATCTTTGGTATCTGCTAGAAGGTTTATTAGACAGCTTCTGGGGACAAATCTCTGAGTGTATTAGTCAGGATCCTTCAGAGAAAACAGAATCAACAGGATGTGTGTCCATGTAGAAAGAGATTTATTTCAAGGAATTGGCTCACATGATTATAGAGGTTAACAACTCTAAAATCTGCAGAGTGGGCTGGCAGGCTGGAGATCCAGGAAGAGCCAATGTTGCAGATGATGTCCAAAGGCCATCTGTTGTCAGAATTTCCTCTTGCTCGGGGGAAGTCAGTCTTTTGTTCTAGTCATGCCTTCAACTGATTAGACGAGGCCCACCAACATTATAAGGGCATTCTATTTCACTTAAAATCCACCATTTAAAATGTGCATCTCATTCGAAAACACCCTTACAGGAAAATCCAAAAGAATGTTTGACCACATTTTTGGTCATCATGCCCCAGACAAATTGACATAACTATCACAGTGAGTCAGGAAGTGTGGTCAAATACTGGTCAAGGAACAGTGCTTGAAACTGTCTAGGTTTCAAAAGCAGTGCCTACCTCTGAAGTGTGCCTGTTAGACATATACTTGGAGTGGCCAGCCAAATGGCAAAACTTGCTTTTCAATTGCACGTGTTACCTGGCAGAAGAAACCTTTTTGTGTTAGCTGGCACAAAAAGCGCCAGCTTCTTCTTTCTAGAACAGTTGAGGGCCTCTGGTTTTCTTACTGATTAGTCAAGATCCTACATTTTATTAATGTCATCCTATATAACATTTTTTTTCTGTGATTTTGTCATAGCTAGAAAGGAACAAATCTTCTCCGTGTTTGGATATTTTTCTTAGATTGCTGCCGTCATTTCAAAGCTTATTGATATGGATAAGTTGAAGCCCCATTGTCATATTTGTACCTCGTACTCTCTTAGAATAGTGATTTAAGAGGCTCAACCTTTACAGGAAAATTCTCTGAGGAAATTGAGCAGAGATATGAAAAATAAATTGTCATTTGTTTATAATCAAATTCATTCCCCTTTAATAAATTTTGCATTAGAAGCTGCCAAATCTAGTCTCATCTTCCTGTTTCGCCTGCAACCTGCATACAAAAGTGTTTCATTCAACCACCCCTTCTAGTGACTGTCTCCTTGCCAGAAACTCCTAGCATGCACTGCCATCTGTTCACCTCTCAGCTGCTTGAATCCACACCCCCCTTCTAAATTAATTCAAAAATATATTTTCCAAATGCCAGTCCTTTGGCTAGTGTTTTTAGGCAACAGCTAACTCCAACCTAAGTCTAAGTATCAGGATCCATCCACTACTCTCTAGGAAGAAACAACAGTGACAAAACAAGGAAACCAAATTGTCTAAATGTATATATAACTCAAATTAGTTGCTTAAAAGCAGTGTGTAACTCAAACAGACTATCTGAATCTAATTAGGGTATATGACATCAGATTTGAACTGAAGGACCTTTTAAAGGCAAATGCTGTTTTTGCTGTCCTCTTCTGCAACTGCTGCTGGATCATCCAGGCACAAGAGTCCTTAGCGCAAGCCTTTGGGGAAGAAAAGTTCCCAGATCAATAGTTATTCTTTATTTTTCTCCCTACTTAGCTCTTAGGTAGAATTAGCCACTTATTGTTATGTTGGAAGTTTCTTATGAACACCTCTTTGGAAATTAGGAAAGACTGGACTGAAGCAGGAGAGAAAGATGGAGGGACAACCCAGCTCTCCTCAAAATCTCTTCTCTCTCCTTTGGAGAGGCTGTGTGAATAAAGGAGTTAGAGGAAAGATGTGTGGTTGCAGGAGGTGACGTCGAGAAAACCTAAGTGTGTTTATTTGCTAGGGCTGCCATAACAAAGTGGTTGGCTTAACCAACAGACCTGGAGGCTAGAAGCCCAAGGTGAAGGTGTCAGCAGGGTTGATTCCTTCTAAGGGCTGTGTGGGAGAAACTGTTCCATTCCTGCCTCCTAGTTTTTGAGGATTTGCTGGCCATATATAGTCTTCCTTGGCTTGTGGATGCTTCACCCTGATTTCAACCTAATGACCTCATCTTAACTTGATCGTCTATAGACCCATGTTTCCAAATAAGGTTACATTCATAGGTACTGGGCGTTAGGACTTCAACAGATTTGGGAGGGGACAATTCAGCTCATAAGACTAGGATTGACTGGAGGTGGAAAAGCCCATTGTCTTCTTCTGTATCAAACTTGAATATGGAGGTTTCAGCTGGTTGTGCATGAATGCTGTGTGTTGCTTAGCATTACCACCAAATCACCAATGCATAGGCTACTCTCTTCCACATGTCTTGCATTGTATGTTTTCCTATATAAAAATTTTTTTAATTGCTTTGTTGCTATCAGTATAACTTTCTCCAAGAGAATGACTACACGTGGTTTTGGAAAAGATTAACAGAATGAAATTTTCCATTTCAAGCATGAGCAATTGATCCAAACCTTATACTACTTCAGAAAACAGGAATGGCTTTTAGATTCTCACTAGCTATTTTTCCAGGATCCTATCCTTTCACTCACATCTCCCCATCCCCCTCCCACGCACACATCCACATAATCCTAAAGCACACACAGGCATCCACATGCAGAAAGACAGACAGAAAGTATAGTTTCCCAAAAGATGACCTTACGTTGGTCCTAAACAAGGCTACCTAAAGAAAGTATTGGTTGTAATTCTGATATGGAAGACTCTCTTCATGTTCCTCTTTTTTTTTTTTTTTTTGTCTGTTTGGGTGTGTGTGTGTGTGTGTGTGTGTGTGTGTTTTATTACCTTCCACTGGCAGATGACTGTCTCTTAGATGCCCAACCAGCTGTCTGCCAGCAGCAGAGCAAAAAGATAAACTGCTACTGGTTTCCCTCAGAGAAAACCTGCTTTATCTCAAAGAGCTGAGCTGCCAGGTGGGGTTGAGTAAACTCTGGGGTTACAATACAGTTGAGGCACAAAGTTCACCACCAACGTAAACCAGCCAGCCCAGTTCTGCTTTTTAATGTGCTCTAAACTGACAGAACTGAGCAACGTAAACAAGGGTGAAGCAATAGCTTCAGGAGGAGAAGGGGCTGTGTCCTGTTGACAACTAATGGGTGAATGGCTGTTTTGGCATCTTTATGCTCAGAATACAATTTTGTTTATTTGCCCCAAAGTTTACTGGGAAATTGAGGTTGAGAGGGGAGAATGTATGTGGAAATTATAAGAGAGAAATTTTTTGTTGCCTGCTGGGCTTACAGAGTTAGAAGGACCTTATTGAGAGCAACCACTTCAACTGTCTTGCTTTCTTAGGTGAAGAACTTGAAATTTGGGTAAATGAAATGCATGGGGCTGTATGGTTTAATACAAAGTTTGGGGACTTTGGGTTGAAGTCTCTAACTTTGTAAAATGGAGATACTAATAGGTTAACACTGTAGGTGATACATTGTTATGGGGATTAAAATGAGAAAGCACTGCCTGGGTTTCTAATGTGTCACCTTGTGAGTTACCTTTCCTCCTTTGACCAGGATCACTCAGCTAATTAGTCCTAGAAGAGGAACTAGACACCATTTCTTAGTTCAGTGTTTGGCCTTTGTCTGTGTTATCTCAGATTTTGGAGGACAGGATTTTGGAAATCTCCAATCGAATGAGCTCTATGGTTAAACGAAAAACCTCTTTTCAGATGGTTGTTTCCAACAGCCCTACCAACAAATTTCACCAGAGCTGCTAATAATTAACCAAAGGGAGTGACTGGATGGAAACTTTTCCAGGCCTCTCCAGAGTGTTCCCTGCCAGAAATGGTGGGAGAGGCAGCCAAAGGAAGGACGAGAAAGGAAAGCCAGGGGCCTGCAAAAACACAACATGCGTGATTGAACGTCTTGGCTCTCGGACAGACGGAGCTGTGAGACACTGAAGCACTTTCCCCATTTGTGTATCTTCAGATTCAGGATCTCGTTCAGGATCCAAAATCAGAGGAGGGGACCCATGCTCTGGGTTTTCTCAGTGGTGTTTACTTAGTCAATAAATTGAGTAGCAACTTTCTGCAGCCTTATCTGAATCTCAGTCACTATTTTAACACCTTGACCTTACTAAGGGGTTTTGGAAGAGAATGGGTGCATACGGAAGGGGAGGAGAGGTGCTGTTTGAGCATCAAGCACTTTGTTGTTGATGCTCTGGTGCTTGGCATCTCTTCATCAAGACTGGACAAAGGATGCTTAAATTAGATATGAAAATAGAAGAAGAAATTAGTGACCCCTAAATTCTCTCTAAAACACTAGTGAAGAAATGGTTTGCTAAGTGTCAGTGGTGGGCTGCTAAGTGAAGCCTCCTTTCGTGGCTTCGTTCACCACTGTTTAGTTCTACTGAGCAATTCGGATCAAGTAGCATTGCCATGTCACTGGAAGCCGTCCTTTTCTCAGGAAGGGAATCTTGCCCAATGATGTTGTCAAAGCCAGATCATTTTCCCACCCAGTTTCAGGACGAGAGGTCAAAATGCACCTGGTGATGTCAATTGTTAGCCACCGCAAGCTATCAACCACTCAGAGGCTGTCACGGCCACCACGGTGCAGCAGTTGTTCAGTAGCTCCTTGTCGAATGAATGAATGATGGAAGAAGTTAATGATGAAGACAGTTGCCCTTGATTTAGGTGACTCACACCAACCTTGGCTCGCTGGGCAGCTATGGCTTTATTGATGGTACCCTGTTGAGTTCCATCTTCTCGATCCAGACATTAAAGAAAACAAACCAAGATCACTAAAGAAGCAAATGAGATGGTTGATTTTATTTGAGTTTTTCAAATGTTCAGCTCTCAAGTTATGGAGGAGTAAGTGGGACTCCTCTCTTGTAGAAAGTAAAGATATTAATATCTCCATTGTAGGGTTATTGTGAGGATTAATGAGTCAACACCTGCTTAGGACACTGTCTGTCAATAGTGAGGGTTCAATAAGTATTCGATTTTATATTATCATTAATATTATCGTGTTTTGAGCTTGCTTTTGAAATAGCTTTTCACTCTTTTTATAATTTTTCATATACAACGTATATAGTTTTACATAAATGCATACACGTTATCTCACACACATATTTATCTGTTATTTAGAGAAGTCTTTTTTTTATCGAAGTATAGTTGATTTACAATGTTGTGTTAGTTTCAGGTTGCAGCAAAGTGATTCAGTTATACATATATATATGTCTATTCTTTTTCAGATTCTTTTCCCTTATAGGTTATTAAAAAATATTGAGTAGAGTTAGTTTTGTTTTCTTCTTGATGTTTAGCTTCAACTTCCCTCTTTTTTCCTTTGCATCCCTCTTCACCCCTCTCTGTCACGTAACTATTGTTAGTGACCTGATATGTGCTTCTACATTTTTTCCCCTTGCTCATATAATCACATATACACATTTTATTCACACATATGTATGGAGGAGGTTTGTTTATTTTTTGTTTTATGAGCATTGAATAATGCACAGTTTTTTTTGTCTTATTATTTTTTTCACTTATGGTGTAACTGTATAGAAATCCTTCCAAAGTGGCTATTCAGTTGTAACTCATTCTGTGGAATGGCTACATAATAATCCATGGTGTGGGTGAGCGATCATCTATTTAGACATTCTCACTGATGAGCATTTACTTTGATCCCTGTCCATCTTTCCTTTTCTTGCTACTATAAGTGTCCTCTTACACTTGCCCGTGTGCGCTGATTATCTTCGAGTTTTCAAGAGGAGATTGCAGTGTTGAATGGCACATACAGGTATATGTTTAATTTTTTATATATGGTGCTAAATGGCTTGCCAAAACAGTTTTTTTTTTTTTTTAATTTTATTTAATTAATTTATTTATGGCTGTGTTGGGTCTTTGTTTCTGTGCGAGGGCTTTCTCTAGTTGTGGCAAGCGGGGGCCACTCTTCATTGCGGTGCGCGGGCCTCTCACTATTTTGGCTCCTCTTGTTGCGGAGCACAGGCTCCAGACGCGCAGGCTCAGTAATTGTGGCTCACGGGCCCAGTCGCTCCGCGGCATGTGGGATCTTCCCAGACCAGGGCTCGAACCCATGTCCCCTGCATTGGCAGGCAGATTCTCAACCACTGCGCCACCAGGGAAGCCCCCAAAACAGTTTTAACAGCTAAATTTTTTTCAGCAGTGTATGAGTAACCATTTTACCACATAACCATCACCAGTAGAGGTTATTGATCATTTCAACTTTTTTGCCGATCTGATGGGTATAAAGATACATCATTGTTATTTTAATTTGCATTTCCCTGACTGATTTAATGTGAGCATGTCTTCATTTGCTTGTTGGCCATGTGGGTTTGTTCCTCTGTGAATTTCCTATTTCTTTATTCATTTTTTCCATGAGTTTGTCTATTTTTGTCAATTTGTTAAAAACAAACAAAAAACTGTTGTCCTCTATGTTACAAATACTTACGAACCTATCCTTTGTCTATTTACCTTATAAGAAAAGCTTTCTTTTGCCAAAAAAGATTTTAAATTCTTATATGATCAAGTATGTTTACCTTTTCTTTATAGCTTCTGTATTTGGTCAAGAAATGCATTGATCAGGAAAGTCGCCTTTCACTAGCAGATTGTACATATATGTACATATAATGTGCTAGATTTTCTTGAAAGTATTTTTTTACAGTTGTCTTTAATTCAGTCATTTATTTTTGTAGCTGGCTTAAGACTGGGGTTCAATTGTTGTTAAATGCAGTTGAATAACTGTGCCATAAAAGTCAAAAACATATAGAAATGTGTGTGCACATACATATATTCATATACAGATGGTCCCAACTTGCAATGGTTTGATTTTATGATGGTGCAAAAGTGATACACACTCAGTAGAAACCGTACTTCGAATTTTGAATTTTGATCTTTTCCTGGGTTAGTGATATGTGGTCTGATACTTTCTCATGGTGCTGGGCACCAACAGCAGCTCAAAGTCAGCCCCAGGATCACAACCATAAATAATCGATACACTTACAACCATTCTGGACCCACACAACCATTCTGTTTTTCACTTTCAGTACAGCATTCAATAAATTACATGAGATATTCAACACTTTATTACAAAATAGGCTTTGTGTTAGATGATTTTGCCCAACTGAAGGCTAGTATAAATGTTCTGAGCATGTTTAAGGTAGGCTAGGCTAAGCTGTTGATGTTTGGTAGATTAGCTGTATTAAATGCATCTTTGACTTATGACATTTTCAATTTACCATGGGTTTATCAGGATGTAATCCCATCATAAATTGAGGAAGATCTGTACGTATGTGTGTATATATACCCATATGTATGTGTGCATCTATATATATATATAGATACACACACATATGTATATATATATATATATATATATATATATATACATATAGGTATAAGTATGTGTGTGGTATATCTTCATATAGGTATATATATAGATATATATCCATATATATTTATATATATCCCCACATATATGTAAGTGTGTATATGTATACCTGTATTCATATATGTATGTATGTATATAATTATTGATTCTCTGTATAGTTTCACTGAAGTCTAGTACTACCCATAGGCCCCATCAAACATTTGATTCAGGAGTTAAAGAGAAATTTGAATTAGTTTGGAAGGGAAGAAAGCTATGCTTAAGATCCCAACACTCCCTTTCAAACCTTTTGATCCTGTGACACTATAATTCACACTCTCTTCTCAAAATGAACCACAGTCTTCTCTCATGAATGCTTCTCTTGTACTACTTACCTCTATTAGCCATCAGAGGATTTTCTTCGTGTCCAGTTAGACTCAAAAGAGTCTACACATCTCCTGCCCAATTACTGTTTCTATAGAAAGTAGCTAGAGAAGCAGCAGGTGACTAGGTTGGTTGTCAGAGAAGAATAGTTAATGTATCTTTTCCCCACCTTAATTTCTTTCACTCATATATCCTATTTTGGCATTTTGGTACCTGAGACCCAAATTTTCTTATAGCTACATTAAAATGTGCATATCAGTTGTGGAGATTTGTTAGCAATAATTATGCCAATGAAATTATAGAGTTACATATAAGCATTTTAGAAAAGCAAAATTAGATGTACTCAGAAACATTTCCTAATAATCTAGGTTCCTTTCAACATGAATTCTATTTAAAGTCACAGGAAAAAAAGCAAGACATAGTAATTTAATTATTTAATCTAAAATGTGACATGCAATAATGGTTCGCCTTTATCCGAGGACAACGTGTCTCATACTTGAAAGTGACTAAAGAGCAATGATTCTTTATGAGTTTTCCCTTTGGTGACCTTTACGAAAAGTCTAAGGTAAAGTTCTAAGTGAGGACATTCCTCCTGCCCCTCACTGCTCTCAAAGAAGTATGAGAAAAGTGTCACTTCTACAAATCAAGTCTGGACGCAATGCCAAAGCAAGTTTAAGGAACGGAATTTTATATGCAGATTGCCTAACCCAAGACAACTTTATAGTTCCTAGAACATTTTTTTTCAACGTTGTTCCCTGTTAAATTTTATTATATAAAGCATATCCTTTTCCTCTTTCTTTTCTGTACTTAAAGGAGAAAATAGATTTGCTTCTTCTCATCCCAGAAATTTACAGTATCATGGGATCTTAGGATTGTAAGGGACGTGATAAATCAGCCAACATTCGAAATCAGCTACTTTAAATCTTGCTAAATGTTCCTTTTTTTTTTTTTAAGCTGCCAGTTGATTCAAGGGAAGGCAAGATTCTGTGAATGCCTGACCTCTGTTTCATGTCCTCCTGTCTTCCTCTGAACTTTGCTTAAATGGCTTTGCCAGGAGGACTTTCCAGGGGTGGGGTTGTGTGCTCGAACACATGTGAGAATCCACTGGTGCCCTACATTCTTGGGGGAGGTGATTTCGGCAGGGGATTTTTGCTTCACTGAGGGAGAGTGTATGAGTGCTTTTTTTTTTTTCCCTACTCGGCACAGCTGATAGTTGCCTACTGACTGGTGTTTGTTTTGAAGTCACATGGCAAAGGGGGTTTCTGCCAATGTTTATTCATTACACATTCAAATATAACACTCTGACGCCCATTCACAGGATCACGTCAGTGTTGCTATCCAATTCTCCTGCCAGCAACGGAAAGTTTATTCCCAGAGCAAAAGTTGCTTTCTTTGCAGATGCAGGAGGATTCATGCACAACAGGCATATTTTAGAACTGTTGCTTTTTAAAATATTACATTTATTTAATTATTTAATTTTTACATTGTGTAAGATGACTGCTTGGCTGATCCTATCCGAAATGTTAATCGGTACCACATTGATTAGAGAATACGTCATGGTACAAGGAAAGGAAACCCAAAAGGACTTTATCCATCACTATCTAATATAAACTGATACATTTTTACTCCTATTTTGGGCTCCTCCCTGTGGAAAGATAATACATCTCTGCTATAGTGTATGGGGATAAGGCCACATGACTTGCTTTGGCCAAAGAACTGAGACTGACAGTCACTTTCTGTCAGAGGCTTTCAGAGCCAGTGTGAGGTCCATCATGCTTGCTTTTCATTCCGCCCCATGACTGGCTGTGTTCCAGTTAGAGGCTGTTATGTCATCCAGCTGTAAACACAAAGTAGACCAAAGCCACAGGTGACAAGGGACATGAACAAGAAATCAAGCTTTATTATTGTGAGCCCCTGAGATCTGAAGGCCATTTGTTACTGCAGTGTAACCTTGCTCATCTCGACCAATGCAGACTGCGTACCAGAAAGAGCGGATAGAACGCAAGTTCATATCCTGATTCTGCCATTAAATAGTGATGTGAACTTGGACATTTCTAAAGTACCTGTGACCTTTACAACTTGAACCTCAGTTTCCTCAGGAATGGGTAAAACAACCATCACCTTCTGGATCTCACAGACTTGGTATGAGTCTAAAATGTCATTATTTATGTTACAGTACACTGAAAAGGATCATGCCCTTTATAAATGCAAGGCACTGTGACAACTGGATTTTCCCTCTTTTAGTGAGTTGCATGTACTTATCTTCGCCTCTTTCCAACTTTTTAATAAGTAAACATTCTGAAGTGTATCATCCTCACAAAGTCTTATAAGCAGTTAAGCACAGATACTTCCATATACTTGTCTGAGAATGGCACTTCTGATTGTAGAAGACCATTCTTTTTAAGCATCCACCTTTGAAAGGGAAGCACGTGGAGTAATGTTGAGCCATGTGGATACTTGCCTGGCCAGGACAATCAGCCTGATTATTTTTCCTGAGCCATAAGGCCAAACTGCTTCACTTTTTGAGAGAATATTATTAATAATAAGAATACTATTATATAATTTATTTTACTAGGAAGAATTAGATAGTGGAAAGAACATTAGCTTTAGACTCAGATAGACCTGGCACTTGGTAGTCATTCAGTAAATATTTATTGACTAAACGACCGAATCAGCTCAAATCTCACCACCAATTTCTAGCTGTGTGATCTTGTTCAAGACAGTTAACCTCTCTGAGCTTCAGTTGCCTCACCTGCAATGTACAAAATAATAATCTCCTCATAGGGCTTAAAAAAAAAAGATTAATGAAGTGATTGATGTACTCTCTCAGAGTGTTTAGTAAAAATTTAATAAGCATGAAAATTTAGTTTATTAACTATGCTGTGTCCTAGAGTGGGTAGCCAGCTTATAAAAAAAAGAGTGGGCTTTTGAGTTTGTATGTAAGGCTCCGTTAATGAGGTATTGACATTCCTTCTGAAAAAATCAATAGCATTTTGACCAGACCAGGCTTTCTTTGCCACAGAAGCAATACCATATGCGTGCACCTGAGGAAAGCATTTAAAATGCTTTTGATGCGCAAAAGCTTCAAGGGCTCTGCTTTGGAAAAGCTCTCCTAACACAAGGAACCACACCACCTCCCATTGCCTGGTTTCTAGACTGGTTTTCCATCTCCTCTTAACTGCACTGCCTTTATCTCTCAGTGCCAGGTGTCTGCCTCTTTAATAAACTTGCAGGTCCTTGAAAGGCCCTTCTGTAGGTGTTCCTTAGTATCAAACTTAGGAACTTATATCAGCAACAATAAGGTGGGTGGCAAACTTCTAAAGGATCTGTATCAACAAAGGAAGGCGAGAAGGAGCCAATTATATACATGGTGCTTTTCTAGGTATTTATCATTCATTTAATCCTGGCAGCAACCATGTGGGGTAAATGGCTTTATTTATATATTTTTCACAATAGTGATTTTAAAACGAGGACATCAAAGTACACAGAGGTTCAGGAATCTGCCCAAAGCCATATAACCAGTAAGTGGTGTGGCTGTTTAGTTCCCAAACCATGTTTTTTCCCTGCCATCACCCTGCCTCACTGTTTACTAATGCTTCACTACCTCTGTGCATGATGCAACAAAGAAGTCCAGGCAACGTGGTGTGTTGTGGAGACAGCCTTTGGAGCTACAGAACCTGGGTTCTCCCACTGATAATGTCATTTACTAATTATGGGCCCTTGAGCAGTTTACTTATCAACACTGACTCTCAAGTGCTTCATTGCTAAAGAGAGAAAAATCACCCCTTTCTGGCAATGGCAGCGAGAAAACTAGAGACTATGTAAGTAGAGTGAGTGCCTGGAGTAGAGAACATTCAGTGAAAGCTCCTGATGTTATTATTGTTATCCTCAAACTAATCCCTGAATACGATGATGAACTCTACAGAGCCGTACTGGATGCGTGTCCAGTGGGTGGTACAGATACCATGCAGCTTTGAAAGAAGGTGCAAGAGAGATTGTTTCTTGCTTGAACAACTGGGTAACAGTAAAGCATAGACAGTCACCAGACTGCAGATTCCGTGATGGTGGGGATCGTGCCTGCCTTTCTTTTCCTTAACATTGTTTCTCTAGGGCCGAGGACAATGAGTTTGAGTGCAAAGTGGGTGCTCCGTAAAAGTGTACTGAATGCTTCAATGAAAGTTGGTCCTTAACAATGGATTTTGAAGGGGCATGAAGGAGACTGGAGGGAAGGCAAAAGGCGATTTGAAAAGGTAGGAGGGCCAGAAACCCTACAGCATTTATGGAAGACAGAAAGGAAACTGATACGGCTGGAGGAGAGGTGGTTGGGTGAGTAAATTGAGAGGTCACAGAGAATGGGAGTTTCAAACATAACATGATAGTCCGTAGGAGCGAATCCTGCAGAGAGTTCGAAGAAAGGCTGATTCAATCATCAGGCAATGAAAAGACCAATGATTGTCCTTATTATAAGATAATTATAGTACTAACTCAGCTGGGTATTGTGAGGATTAAATGAAATATTCCTTGTAAAGAGCTTGGCCCAGTGCCTTGCCCATACTAGACCCTCAGTACATTAGTTATTATTCATATCAAGTTGTTTATTAATTTGTGACATTTCAGCGGGTGATGATAACAGAGGTCGCTGTGGAGGTAGAGGCAACAGACCAGAGGGAGTGCAGACATCAATGTTTATGGAGAACCTGTAAGTATAAAGCATGATCCAGGCCCTCTGGGCACACAGATAAAACATCCTCCTACCGATTCTCAAGACACTGAAACACCCCTCAAGGATCTTATTGCCAGGTGTAGAGTTAATGTCTGCATGACAGGTATACTATCACTAGCCAGTTTTGTAAGCTGATCTTAGGACCCCTTCCTGTGACATCTCCTGAACCCAGTCAATTTCTCTCCTCCACCCAAATGCCATCCTGAGAAAGTATAGTGTGAGTGGGGAGATCTAAGGTCTGGCCTTTATCCAAATGTGACTGAGTTACCTAAAGCAACTGTTTCAATTCTATGATCAATCTGAGATAACAAGATTGGACTAAAATTTACTTTGATTTTTTCCTTGCTTCCAGCTGCATGGGGTCTCATGAGGAAGAACAGAGAAGTTGCAAACTAAATAAAGAGCAGTTTTAGAACAAATGTTCTCCACATAGCTGAGTGTTGCCTTAGCAATTTTATGACCCACTATGTGAGTACTTAACTGTAATGCAAGGTAGAAAATGATAAACACAGAGTACATAAGTGCTGTGGGAATTCAGAGGAATTATTTCAGCTAATTCAAGAAAGGCTTTGTGGAGGAGATAGAATTGGAGCTGTTTTTCACGCCAACATTTGATTGTGAAAAATTTAAAACAGACAGAAAAAGGGAAAGAATTATAAAATGAACACCCATATACCCTTCAGTCAGATTCAACATTTAGTAATATTTCGGTATGTTTGCTTTCCCTCTATGTATTAAAAATACATGCATATGTATATATGTACATATAATATACATATTACATATTTTTCAGAAGCATTTGAGAGTAAGTTGTAGACATCATGACACTTTATTCCTAAATAATCAGCATGCATCTTTTAAGAACAAGGACTTTCTTTTACATAACCACATCATTATCACCGAAAAAAATGAGGACTCATGACTGAGCTGGATTTTGGAGGAAAGGTAGAGTTTGGGGTTTTTTGGGGTTTTTTTTTGCAGTACGCGGGCCTCTCACTGTTGTGGTCTCTCCCGTTGCGGAGCACAGGCTCCGGATGCGCAGGCTCAGCAGCCATAGCTCACAGGCCTAGCCGCTCTGTGGCATGTGGGATCTTCCCGGACCGAGGCACAAACCCGTGTCCCCTGCATCTGCAGGCGGACTCTCAACCACTGCGCCACCAGGGAAGCCCAGAGTTTGGGTTTTTGATGATCAGTGATAGGTCCTCTTGGGCAGAGGACACAGTGTGAGTCCAAGCCCAGATGCAGTGGCCTATTTTTTTTAATTAATTAATTATTTTTTAAATAGATCTTTATTGGAGTATAATTGCTTCACAATACTGTATTAGTTTCTGTTGCACAACAAAGCGAATCAGCCATATGCATACACATGTCCCCATATCCCCTCCCTCTTGAGCCTCCCTCCCACCCTCCCTATCCCACCCCTCTAGGTCATCACAAAGCACCGAGCCGATCTCCCTGTGCTACGTGGCTGCTTCCCACCAGCCAACTATTTTGCATTCGGTCGTGTATGTATGTCGATGCTACTCTCACTTTGTCCCAGCTTACCCTTCCCCCACCATGTCCTCAAGTCCGTTCTCTATGTCTACATCTTTATTCCTGCCCTGAAACTAGGTTCATCAGTACCACGGTGTTTTTTTTAGATTGCCTATATATGGGTTAGCATACGGTATTTGTTTTTCTCTTTCTGACTTACTTCACTCTGTGTGATAGACTCTAGGTCCATCCACCTCACTACAGATAACTCAACTTTGTTTCTTTTTATGGCTGAGTAATATTCCATTGTATATATGTGCCACATCTTCTTTATCCATTCATCTGTTGATGGATATTTAGGTTGCTGCAATGAACATTGTGGTACATGTCTCTTTTTTTAATTAATTAATTTATTTTTGGCTGCATTGGGTCTTCATTGCTGTGTGCAGATTTCTCTAGTTGCACTGAGCAGGGGCTACTCTTTGTTGCGGTGCATGGGCTTCTCATTGCGGTGGCTTCTCTTGTTGCGGAGCACGGGCTCTAGATGTGTGGGCTTCAGTAGTTGCGGCTGGCAGGCTCTAGAGTGCAGGCTCAGTAGTTGTGGTGCACAGGCTTGGTTGCTCTGTGGCATGTGGAATCTTCCTGGACCAGGGCTCAAACCCGTGTCCCCTGCATTGGCAGGCAGATTCTTAACCACTGCACCACCAGGGAAGTCCTGCATGTCTCTTTTTGAATTATGGTTTTCTCAGGGTATATGCCCACTAGTGGGATTGCTGGGTCATATGGTAGTTCTATTTTTAGGTTTTTTTTTTTTTTTTTGGTATGCGGGCCTCTCACTGTTGTGACCTCTCCCATTGTGGAGCACTGGCTCCAGACGCGCAGGCTCAGTGGCCATGGCTCACGGGCCCAGCTGCTCCGCGGCATGGGGGATCTTCCTGGACCGGGGCACGAACCCATGTCCCCTGCATCGGCAGGCGGACTCTCAACCACTGAGCCACCAGGGAAGCCCCCTATTTTTAGTTTTTTAAGGAACCTCCATACTGTTTTCCATAGTGGTTGTATCAATTTACATTCCCACCAACAGTGCCAGAGGGTTCCCTTTTCACCACACCCTTTCCAGCATTTATTGTTTCTAGATTTTTTGATAATGGCCATTCTGACCACCGTGAGGTCATACCTAATTGTAGTTTTCATTTGCATTTCTCTAATAATTAGTGATGTTGAGCATCTTTTCATGTGCCTCTTGGCCATCTGTATGGCTTCCTTGGTGAAATGTCTATTTAGGTCTTCCACCCATTTTTTAACTAGATTGTTTGTTTTTCTGATATTGAGCTCCATGAGCTGTTTGTATATTTTGGAGATTAAATCATTTTCTGTTGTTTCAATTGCAAATATTTTCTCCCATTCTGAGTGTTGTCTTTTTGTCTTGTTTATTGTTTCCTCTGCTGTGCAAAGCTTGTAAGTTTAATTAAGTCCATTTGTTTATTTTTGTTTTTATTTCCGTTACTCTAGGAGGTGGGTCAAAAAAGATCTTGCTGTGGTTTATGTCAAAGAGTGTTCTTCCTATGTTTTCCTCTAAGAGTTTTATAGTGTCTGGTCTTACAGTTAAGTCTTTAATCCATTTGGAGTTTATTTTTGTGTATGGTGTTAGGTAGTGTTCTAATTTCATTCTTTTACGTATAGCTGTCCAGTTTTCCCAGCACCACTTATTGAAGAGGCTGTCTTTTCTCCATTGTATGTTTTTGCCTCCTTTGTCATAAATTAGGTACCCATATGTGCGTGGGTTTATCTCTGGGCTTTCTATCCTGTCCATTGATCTATATTCCTGTTTTTGTGCCAATACCATACTGTCTTGATTACTGTAGCTTTGTAGTATAGTTTGAAGTTGGGGAGCCTGATTCCTCCAGCTCCATTTTTCTTTCTCAAGATTGCTTTGGCTATTCAGGGTCTTTTGTGTTTCCATACGAATTGTAAAATTTTTTGTTCTAATTCTGTGAAAAATGCCATTGGTAATTTGATAGGGATTGCTTTGGGTAGTATAGTCATTTTCACAATATTGATTCTTCCAATCCAAGAATATGGTATATTTCTCCATCTGTTTACATCATCTTTGATTTCTTTTATCAGTGTTTTATTGTTTTCTGAGTACAAGTCTTTTGCCTCCTTAGGCAGGTTTATACCTAGGTATTTTATTCTTTTTGTTGCAATGGTGAATGGGAGTGTTTCTTTAATATCTCTTTCTGATTTTTTGTTGTTGGTGTATAGGAATGCCAGAGATTTCTGCGCATTAATTTTGCATCCTACAACCTTACCAAATTCATTAATTTGTTCTAGGAGTTTTCTGGTGGCATCTTTAGGATTTTCTATGTATAGTATCATGTCATCAGCAAACAGTGACAGTTTTACTTCTTGTTTTCCAATTTTTATTCCTTTTATTTCTTTTTCTTTTCTGATTGCTGTGGCTAGGACTTCCAAAACTATGTTGAATGAGAGTGGAGACAGTGGACATGCTTTCAGTTTTTCACCATTGAGTATGATGCTTGCTGTGGGTTTGTCATATATGGCCTTTATTATGTTGAGGTAGGTTCTTTCTATGCCCATTTTCTGGAGAGTTTTTATCATAAATGAGTGTTGAATTTTGTCAAAAGCTTTTTCTGCATCTATTGAAATGATCATATGGTTTTTATTGCTTAATTTGTTAATGTGGTGTATCACATTGATTGATTTGTGTATATTGAAGAATCCTTGCATCCCTGGGATAAATCCCAATTGATCATGGTGTATGATCCTTTTAATGTGCTGTTGGATTCTGTTTGCTAGTATTTTGTTCAGGATTTTTGAATCTATGTTCATCAGTGATATTGGCTTCTAGTTTTCTTTTTTGTGACATCTTTGTCTGGTTTTGGTATCAGGGTGATGGTGGCTTTGTAGAATGAATTTGGAAGTGTTTCTCCCTCTTCAGTTTTTTTGTTTGTTTGTTTGTTTGTTTTTTGCGGTACATGGGCCTCTCACTGTTGTGGCCTCTCCTTTGCAGAGCACAGGCTCTGGACGCACAGGCTCAGTGGCCATGGCTCACGGGCCCAGCCGCTCCGCGGCATGTGGGATCTTCCCGGACCGGGCCACGAACCCATGTCCCCTGCATCGGCAGGCAGACTCTCAACCACTACGCCACCAGAAAATCCCCGTCTTCAGTTTTTTGGAAGAGTTTGAGAAGGTTTGGTGTTAGCTCTTCTCTAAATGTTTGATAGAATTCGCCTGTGAAGCCATCTGGTCCTGGACTTTTGTTTGTTGGAAGATTTTTAATTACGGTTTCAATTTCATTGCTTGTGTTAGGTCTGTTTATATTTTCTAATTCTTCCTGGTTCAGTCTTGGAAAATTGTACCTTTCCAAGAATTTGTCCATTTCTTCGTGGTTATCCATTTTATTGCCATATAGTTGTTTGTAGTAGTCTCTTATAATTCTTTGTATTTCTGCAGTGTCAGTTGTGATTTCTCCTTTTTCATTTCTAGTTTTATTGATTTTCATCCTCTCCCTTTGTTTCTTGATGAGTCTGGCTAAGGGTTTATCAATTTTTTTTATCTTCTCAAAGAACCAGTTTTTAGTTTTATTGATCTTTGCTATTGTTTTCTTCATTTCTATTTCATTTATTTCTGCTCTGATCTTTATGATTTCTTTCCTTCTACTGACTTTGGGTTTTCTTTGTTCTTCTTTCTCTGGTTGTTTTAAGTGTAGGGCTAGATTGCTTATTTGAGATTTTTCTTGTTTCTTGAGGTGCGATTGAATTGCTATAAACTTCCCTCTTAGAACTGCTTTTGCTGCATCCCATACATTTTGGGTCATCATGTTTTCGTTGTCATTTGTTTCAATGTATTTTTAAATTTCTTCTTTGATTTCTTCAGTGATCTCTTGGTTATTTAGTAGCACACTGTTTCGCCTCCATGTATTTGTGTTTTTTACAGTTTTTTTCTGTAATTGATTTTCAGTCTCATACCATTGTGGTCAGAAAATATGCTTGATATGATTTCAATTTTCTTAAATTTTCTGAGGCTTAATTTCTGACCCAAGTTGTGATCTATCTTGGAGAATGTTCTGTGTGCACTTGAGAAGAAAGAGTATTTTGCCACTTTGGGGTGGAATGTTCTGTAAATATCAATTAAATCTATCTGGTCTACTGTGTCATTTAAAGCTTGTGTTTCCTTATTTATTTTCTGTTTGGATGATCTGTAATCATCCGATCTGTTGGGTGTTTTGTATACTCTGTTTGGATTGGTGTAAGTGGGGTGTTAAAGTCCTCTACTTTTAGTGTGTTACTGTTGATTTCTCCTTTCATGGTTGCTAGCATTTGCCTTATGGATGAGATGCTCCTATATTGGGTGCATAAACATTTGTGATTGTTATATCTTCTTCTTGAATTGATCCCTTGATCATTATGTAGCGTCCCTCCTTATGTCTTATAACAGTCTTTATTTTAAAGTCTATTTTATCTGATATGAGTATTGCTACTCCAGCTTTCTTTTGATTTCCATTTGCATGGAATATCTTTTTCCATCCTTTCACTTTCAGTCTGTATGTGTCCCTAGGTCTGAAGTGGGTCTCTTGTAGACAGCATATATATGTGTCTTGTTTTGTATCCATTCAGCCAGTCTGTATCTTTTGGTTGAGGCATTTAATACATTTGCATTCAAGGTTATTATCGATATGTATGTTCCTATTACCATTTTCTTAATTGTTTTGGGTTTGTTTTTGTGGGCCTTTTTCTTCTCTTGTGTTTCCCGCTGAGAGAAGTTTCTTTAACATTTGTTGTAAAGCTGGTTTGGTGGTGCTGAATTCTCTTAGCTTTAGCTTGTCTGAAAAGCTTTAGACTTCTCCATTGAATCTAAATGAGATCCTTGCTGTGTAGAGCAATCTTGGTTGCAGGTTTTTCTCTTTCATAACTTTAAGTATATCCTGCCACTCCCTTCTGGCCTGCAGAGTTTCCGCTGAAAAATCAGCTGATAACCTTATGGGAATTCCTTTGTATGTTATTTTTTATTTTTCCCTTGCTGCTTTTAATACTTTTTCTTTGTATTTAATTTTTGTTAGTTTGATTAATGTGTGTCTTGGTGTGTTTTTCCTAGGGTTTATCCTGTATGGGACTCTGTGCTTCCTGGACTTTGCTGACTATTTCTTTTCCCATCTTAGGGAAGTTTTTGACTATAATGTCTTCAAATATTTTCTCAGACTCTTTTTTTTCTCTTCTTCTTCTGGGACCCCTATAATTCGAATATTGGTGCATTTAGTGTTGTCCCAGAGGTCTCTGAGATTGTCTTCAATTCTTTTCATTCTTTTATCTTTATTCTGCTCCTTGGCAGTGATTTCCACCATTTTGTCTTCCAGCTCACTTATTTGTTCTTCTGCCTCAGTTATTTTGTTATTGATTCCTTCTAGTGTATTTTTCATTTCAGTTATTGTGTTATTGATCTCTGTTTGTTTGTTCTTTAGTTCTTCTAGGTCTTTGTTAAACATTTTTTGTATTTTCTTAGTCCGTGCCTCCTTTCTATTTCTGAGATTCTGGATCATCTTTACTATCATTACTCTGAATTCTTTTTCAGGTAGATTGCCTATTTCCTCTTCATTTATTTGGTCGTGTGGATTTTTACCTTGCACTTTCATCTATGCCATACTTTTTTGCCATCTCATTTTTGTTTTCTCTCTCTTTATTTTTTAATGAGTGGGATTGTGTTCCTGTCTTACGTGTTGTTTGGCTGGAGGCTTCCAGCACTGTAGTTTGTAGATTATTGGGTAGAGCTGGGTCTTGGTGCTGAGATGAGGAACTCCATGAGACCCCATTCCAATGAATATTCCCTGAGGTCTGATGTTCTCTGTTAGGCCAGTGTTTTGGACTCAGAGCTCCCATCACAGGAGCTTCATCCCAACCGTCAGCTCATGAACCAAGATCCTGCAAACCCCATGGGGCAGCAAAAAAAAAAAAAAAAAGAGAAAAATAACAAAGTAAAAAATAAAATTAGACTAGGAAACTAACAGATATGTTAGAAATAATGTAAAAATAAAAATACAGATGAATCAATAACTGGAAGTTACATCAGTACCACAATAGTAACAAAAAGAGGAGGAGGGAAAAGAAAAAAAAAAAGAAGGGGGGAAAGGCCTTGGCTGTGGAGGGCGGGGCCTAAGCAAGGGTGAGGTTTGAGCAGTGGGCAGGGCCAATGTTCAGGACCCATAGGGCTGGAAAAGGCCCTGTGGGCTACGGCAGGTGGGGCTTAGGCTCAAGGAGCAGAAAGGGCCCAGGCGTACCCCCCCACCCTGGGCTCAGAGGGCAGGGGACCTTACCTGGGAGCCCAGCAGGCTTCCTGGGCTAGAGTGGATGGGGCAAATGCCCTCCTCTCCTCTCTTGCTCCTCCAGTCTGGGAGGGCCCCTCATGCCTACCTCTCCTGATCTGCCCGGCCTCCTTCCTATGCGCCCAGGACCCACGCTGCCTGGATGGGGCTTTGGGGGGGTGGTAGCAGCTTGGGAGCTCAGCAGGCTCCCCAGCCCAAGTGGGCCATGTGATCACCCTCTGTCTCTCTCCTGCTCTTCCCGGAGAGTCCCTCCCACCTGCCTCTCCTGATCTCCCTGGCCTCAGGGGCGCTGATCCTGTCTGGCCTCCACTTCTCCTCCCCCCTCAGTCCCCCTACATCCTACCAGTTCACTTTGGGGTTCTTCCCATGTCCTTGGGCATCAGAGTCCCCCACCAGCGGCTGGCAGGCACCCTAGCTGTGGGGAGACGCTAACTGTGCGTCTTCCCACACTGTCATCTTGGCTGCCTTTAATTTATTTTCTATTGAAGTAAAGCTGAATTACAATGTTGTGTCAATTACTGCTGTACAGCAAAGTGACTCAGTTATACATATACATACATTCTTTTTCATATTCTTTTCCATTATGGTCTATCACAGGATATTGAATATAGTTCCCTGCACTACATGGTAGGACATTGTTGTTTATCCATCCTATATATACCAGTTTGCATCTGCTAATCCCAAATTCCCAATCCAACCCTCTTCCACCCACCTCTCCTGGCAACCACCAGTCTGTTCTCTATGTCCCTGATTCTGTTTCTGTTTCATAGATAGGTTCATTTGTGCCATATTTTAGATTCCACATATAAGTGATATCAGATGGTATTTGTCTTTCTCTTTCTGACTTACTTCACTTAGTATGGTAATCTCTGGTTGCATTGGAGTGGCCTATTTTAATCCCTTCATCTGATGGGAAACTGCTCCTAGACCAGAAAGCCGAAGTGATTTGCGAAAGGCCACAAAGGTAGTTTGGAAAGAGCTGGAACCTGCAGCCACACTTCCTGATTCCTTTTACATCAGTCCCTGCCCGCCGACCCTGCTACACTCCTCTTCTTGGAAGAGTGCTAAATTTAGAACACGACCCTCTTGGTTCCTACACAAGCCCACTTTTTTTTTTTTTTTTTTTTTTTTTCTTTTTGCGGTATGCGGGCCTCTCACTGTTGTGGCCTCTCCCGTTGCGGAGCACAGGCTCCGGATGCGCAGGCCCAGCGGCCATGGCTCACGGGCCCAGCCGCTCCGCTGCATATGGGATCCTCCCAGACCGGGGCACGAACCCGTATCCCCTGCATCCGCAGGCGGACTCTCAACCACTGCGCCACCAGGGAGGCCCAACAAGCCCACTTTTAAATCAGTCTCAGTTAAAAAAAACTTTTTGGATGGCACCTTTCTATGTGGTTTTCCAAGATGTTGCCAATGTGAATCCTGCCAGTTCTCCTGGAAGATCAAGGTTTAAACAGGTGGAGAAATAGGGATGATGAGCTGCACAATAAATCATGAAAAAGCCAGGAGTAATGTCCCAGGTTCCTGGAAAAAAAGCAGTGTGCTGTCACCTGTGCCAGCCCCGTCTCCTGCTCCATCTTCCCCGGCCTCTACGACCTGTGTGCCTCTTCTCCTCCTCCTGCTTCCCACAGCCAAAAAGAGGATCTGGCTGATACAGGGAGGTGGCTGGGCTGTGAATCAGGACTTTTGAGTGCTGTCCTGCCTCCGCTTCTGGCTATCAGTGGGACTTTACACAGTGGTTCTCAAGCAGGGGTGACTTTGTCCCCTAGTGAATGTTTGGCCACGACTGGAGACATTTTTGCTTGTTGCAACTGCAGGATTGCTAGTGGCATCTGGTTGTTAATGGCCGGGGACGCTCCTAAACGTCCCACAATGCACAGGACAGTCCCCAGCAGCAAAGGGTTCCTTGGTCCAAAATGTCAGTACTGCTGAAGTAGTTAAGATACTGTTTTAGACAAATCATTGGTTTTCTTCAGTTCTTAATATCCTGACTTTGAAATGGGGACAGTTGCACTAGCACAGTGGTTTTCCATCTTCAGAATGCTGAAGAATCCCCTGAGATGCGTGTTTAAAAAGGCAGGTTTCTGGCCTCATCTTCAGGGATTCCATAGTTGGTCCACAGGGCACACCTTGAGAAATGCCATTCTGGATAGTTTCTAAGGTTCTCTGCCCTCCTGTTTTCTAATTCTAAAATGCAGATGAGTAACAAATGTATGTAAGAGTTCCTGCCTGAGCACAGGATGAATATGGTAACGGGAAACGATAATTCTCCTTCGCACCTCCCCACACATGCGTGTACCTCCGTGCCCACAGGCCGCACAGAGTGGTCAAGTGTGTAGGTGGTAAGGCTTGAGGCCAGCCCGTCTCTCCAGCTCACTGGACTCTCCAGGCACATGGGCTGCCTTTCGTTTCCTCCCAGGTGCCAAGCTTTCTCCTGCCTTTGGCTCTTTCCCATTTGCTGGGCTTTGTCTGTCTCTTCCCCTTTCTACTTCCAACACACACACTTCGGCTAAAGCTTACTCATCCTCCACGTCACAAGCCTCCTATATCACTTCCCCAGGGAAGCCCCCATCACTTCCCACTGTCTTACTCATTACACATCATTGCAATTACTTATATGTAAACAGACCTGTCAGCACTGCTAGACTACAGGCTCTGCCAGGGCGCAGACACTGTCCTCCTGATGTGCCTCACCAGCCCCTACACAGTGCCTGACAGTTTAGAAGGGCTCAAGAAATATTTGTTGAATGATGAAATGATTGATTGAATGAATGATTAGCAGGAGATAAAGGTGAACGGGGTAGCGATTACAAAAAGGGGAGATGTAGAGACTAGCTGGGTGGCCCAGTGGCTAAGACTCTGCGCTCCCAATGCAGGGGGCCCAGGGTCAATCCATGGTCAGGGAAACAGATCCCACATGCTACAACTAAGAGTTCACATGCCGCAACTAAGACCCGGAGCAGCCGTATAATTAATTAATTAATTAATTAATTAATTAAAACCCCCCAAAAGACAAAAAAACAAAAAAGGGGAGATGTAACATATGGGATCCAGATTGTGCAGAAACTAGGCTTGGCCGGGGTGGGGTGATGGGGTGTGAGGACATTGAGTGTAGCCATGTAAAATACTGCTTCTAACTGAACCTTCTCTCTTTCCTGTATGATAACACCTGAATTATCTGAATAAAAGTGAAATCTTTCCTTGTTAGGAATCCCTGGTGGCTTTCTGTTGCATGTGCGGTAAGGTTCGAATACCTCAGCATGACATATGAGTCCATGGAAGTCTGACCCCTACTTTGCTTCTTCTCCCACCACCTCCTCCACCCGTCCCCATGCTTACTCTGCTTCAGTCAAATCAGATCCTCTCTGAAATATGTGCGAAGCTCCCACCCTGCCACGTGGCCAACTCTTACTCATATTTTAAGACTCGGGTTAAATGACACCTTCTCTGTAAAGACTGTTTCAAGTTCCGCAGTGTTAGACGCTCAGCATTTTGGGTTTCAATAATGCTATGTCTTTAGGTAGCACTTAGAACATAATTATTTGTTTACGTGTGTGTCACTCTCACTAAGAGACGAGCAGCTCTGGGTGGGGACTCTGTGTAACTTACTCATCTTTTATTTGCTATTACAGTGCCTAGTCAAAAGGGAAGCGCTGTGAATCCTTGTGGAGTAAATGAATGAATGAATGAAAGCTAGAATATGACAGTGGATGCAATTCCTAGTTTTGCTCTTTGTTTTAAACTATTTTCTTTTCTTGAATGACTACATAGGGATGGGAATGGAGGTAGCATAGGAGAAAAAATAACTTCTTTTAAAAATCCAGTTTTCCACTTTTACCTTTTCTCTTAGGACCAACTAGATTTCAAAGTGCTATATAATATGGAGAGCATATTTCATACTTCATGGCTATTTAGGGTTTGGTAGCAAAATCTTTATTCAGAATGCACATACCTTTGATTTCTGACAAATAGGAAATAGCTTTTCCTAATTACCTTAAAATTAATACCCTGCATATGTTTCACAATATGAGCTTTTCTTTTAAAAGTTTCCTTTCTGGGACACATAAGCTTAACATTTTTCCTAAGTTGGGGGTGGGGAGAATTTCATTTACATTTATCTTTTCTTTTAATTTTAAGTGTTTTTAAAATTATTATTTTTTAATTCTTTTCAGTCATTCATCCCTGAGCCCTGGGAAAATCTCATTTCCCCTTCACCATCCAGGATATTATTGTGAAAGGTTATTAGTCTTGACAACTCTCTGAGGTTGTGTCACTGGCCCAGGATACTAGAATGATTAAAAAAAAAATCCACATATTCTCAGTAGACTGACTTCTTAAGAACCTACTGAAATGATTCCCTAAACATCTAGTGCTGGGTATGGTTTGCTCAGATGGCACGTCTGCCTCATACCCCTATTGACTGACCCCACCCCTCCCCGTCCCAAAGAAGCTGGGAAGGTTTTGAAAAGTAGCTGCTCATGCATTGGGGCAGACACTTTAAGAATAAATAACGCTTCGAGGAGCACCATGTGTAGCTCCGAATCTCCAACTGGGTTGAGAATATCTGAAGGAGAGAGATTGTCACTCTTTTCAGATCAGTCTAGGGATTCAGCCGGATCACAGCAAAATGGATGTAAAGGAGTGGAAGGTGGCAGGTTTCAGTTATATGTGGTCTAGAACTGTCAGACCTGACATATTCCACTTTAACCTGACTAAAAGAGTCCTAATGTCATCTCCAGGACTGCCAAGAACAAGTTTTGTGTGGGTGCATGTGTGTGTGTACACATGGGTTTGTACATTTCCATCCTGCAGGGACAATTGTGTTTTGGCTTACAGGTATAAGGTTCTGTTTTCCTCTGCCATGGGTTTTTTTGTACTCAGCAAGCCTTTTGTCTAATGCATTGACATCTTAATGAAAAACAAAAGGTAGATTCATCAAAAGAGACAAGATTATTCGAATCATAAATGGAGAGCATTGCGGAGGCTAGCAACAATAATAATAATAAATTGCAGCTATTGTCCACAGAAACTTGCTTTTCTAAGGTGCTTTTGATAATTACCTGTCAATGTTTCCGTTTCAACACCCGCTCCTTGAATTGATGGAGTCTATTTATATCACATGAAATTCTTGTATTTGCTTCTTGAAGTGCATTCCATTCCCAGGCACGACCAGGGTCGGGCTTATTTTATTTTTCCAGTGGGGGAACATGGCATTGTTGAATCTGACATATGTAAGCATTGCTTTCTGGCTGAAGGGAAGAAAATCAAAGCAACAAATGAACATCAGCTTTAATAGGGAAGCAAAAGGAGGGAGCCGTAGCTCAGAAGGCATGGTGGGGGGGGTGGGCAAGCTGTGCTTGTGGCTGCAGCAGAGTGGCGCCTGTTCCTTTCTCTGAGGTTGTCTAACTCAGGTGATATCTACCTCGTTATCTCTGTCAGGTGACGTATTGAAGCTTCAGTGAAATATCAGTACAAGGGAAGATGGAGAGAAACGGAATCAGTGAAGATCCATGTTAGGAATGTAGGAGCTTCAGGGATTATAGTTTTGTCTTTATTTAAAGATTGTCCTAGTATGAATGATTGAATTTAATAAAACTACAAGCATCTAAAGAGAATGGATGTTTCACTGATTCAGTTCTTCTTTATGGTTTAATTCATAGAAATAGAAGTGGGGAGATTGGCTGCGCAGGACGATGTGGCAGGGAACCTCCACATTTCCATCAGAGGAGGAGAAAGCCCCAAATCAAGAGATATGTGTCCTGGCATCAAGTGTGCTACTGTGTGACTTGGGACAACTAGTTTTTCTGCTCTCAGGCTCAAATTCCTTATTTGTTAAATGAGAAAGCTGGGTCAGAACCTATCCAGCTCTAAAACCCATTTAAAAAATCTCTTAGTATCCCTAATTCTTCACACAGTGTCTGACATAAATCTGGGGATAAACCAGTGTTTATTAAGTGAATAAACAAATGAATGAGTGTTTCTCTTAGGTATAATTACCTGTGCAGGTCCCTTGTTCCATCAGCTGGATGGCTGGATTTCAGAATTACAAGGACTAGCGGTAAGGACAACACATTTAATAAATGCACATTTTTCTGATTTCTTGCTATGTGTGGAAGGCAGCCTCTCAGATGGGCTCTGGGGACTCCGCCTCCTGCTGTGCACGCCCTGTGTCAGCCCTTCCTCCAGCGTAGGCTAGACATACACTCACTCACTTCTAACAAGTAGAATATGGCAGAAGTGATGGCTTGTCACTTGTGAAATTAGGTTACCAGCAAGCTGTCACTTTTGTTTTGTTTCTCCTCTCTCTCTCTCAGAGTCTTCGCTCTGGGGGAAGCCAGCTGCCATGTTGTGAGCTGCCCTTTAGAGAGGCCCACATGGCAGAGAATTGGTGTCTCCAGATAACAGCCAGCAGACCTGGGGCTGCCAAGAGTCACATGCATAAGTTTGGAAGTGGATCCGTCCTTAACTGAGCCCTAAAACTGATGGCAGCCCTGGCGGATGCCTTGATTGCAGCCCCACCAGACACTCTGAGCCATGCCTAAATTTCTGATTCACAGAAACTGAGATAATAAATGTTTGTTACTTTAAATTGATAAGTTTTGAGGTCCTTTGCTGCACAGCAATTGATGACTAATATACTGTCTTGCAAAAAGAACCTCAATCAGACAGATCCTTTAAAGTGCATGTAATCTAAATAAGAGATATGACAAATACACCAATAACTATTATGTACAATTATAATTTAATAGTAACCAATTCCTACATAGCGCTTACTATGTGCCCCAAACTAATATATATACACACATATTTATATAAAATATACACACACATATATGTTAATATATACACACATATGAATATACATACATGTATAAATATACATTAACCCATTCATTCCTTACAACAACACTATGAAGTACTTGACATGACTATCCCCATTTTACAGATGAAGAAATGGATTCACAGGTGACGTACATTACCCAAGGTCACCCGGCTTGTAAAGGTAGGAATCCGTAGACCAAACATCCAAACCCAATTTCCAGATAACTTACTTGTTACCACTAAGCTCATTCACCATAAATGAGATAAGAGGATTATCATGAAATGAAAAAAGGTTCAAAAGGCGTGATTACATCCAATCTGAGGGATAAGAACAGGATTGTATGCAGGAAGTGAATTGTGAGATGGAGAGGGTTAAGCAGAGTGAGACAGAAGCATGACGTAAACAGCGTTCCCTGTTGCAATGGACGGAATGTTTGTGTTCTCCCAAAATTCACTGTATGTTTTGTTAATTGTATATATAGTTATTGCTAAAATTGCTGCATTCATATATGTATAGTTGTTGCTAAAATTGCCGCTGACATTCATTCATTCTTTTGCTAATCATTTCTTTCTTTACTTGTGCCAACGATGTGGACACGTTGTTTAGTATTCAGTTCAACCCCACCCAGCACAAATGTGAAGTCAGCCCGCAAAGGAAGAGCAGGCTGCAGGTTCCCATTTTCCTGCTGGGTGTGGGTTGCCTGCTAGAAAGGTTTCAAGGCTTTGAAACCTTTCCACACCACAATCTGGGGTCTCAAGAATTCAACTCAGAGGCAGAGTCTCATTTTCAAAGGTGTTACATTTGCATAACTTTACAGCTGGGGATATCGGTAGCTCAGGTAAATCAAGTAAGTTTGTGCCTTTGCACAAATAAAAACTAGCTTCCTTTCCTCAGGCCCCCATCATCCCCTTATAACCCTTCCTTGGGTTCTGGCTCTTTCTCAAACCTCCCCACATTGCATCCTATGTTCAGAAGTAACTTGGGCTCTGCAGCCATTTCACTCTGCCCCGCGTCTGTGTGCCTTCCGTTAAAATACAAGGCTTAGCTATGCTGGTGGAGAAGAGCAGGAGCCTCAGTCTTAGAGATGGGATTCAAATCCTGTTTCTGTACCATCAGAAGCCTAGCGATCACTGTCTCCTGCCTGGCCAGTTGCAGTAGCCTTCTAACTTGTCTCCTTGTACTCTTTCCCACCTCCAATTTTTCTCTACATACAGTGGACAGATGAATCACTCAAAATAATTTGCTTTTTTTTTTTTTAAATTTAAAAACAATGTAAGAATATAGTTAAAAAGAACAGAGAGACAAGTTCAAAATGGCATGCGATGAAAGGTCTCTTTACTCAGTCAGACCTCTAGTCCCCAGGGACCTCTTCCTAGAAGCAACCACATTCACCAGGTTACTGTATATTTTTCGGAGATAGTCTATGTATATACACATATGTATAAGATATATATGTGTATATTTTTGATGATTTTTTCTTTTATACATGAATGTTTTTAATATGTAAATTTGATTATAACAGACAACAGAAACTCTCCGTTAACCTTAAGAAAACATCCAAAATTTTTAATGTGGTCTTCAATCCCTGCATGATCTGGCCCCTTCCTGACTGTGCGGCCTTTTCTCATGCCACTCTCGTCTTCATTTCCTGCTTTTCACACGGGACTTAGGCCCTCAAACATCTAATGTAACCACCTAAGGTTCTTCGCATGTTTCTATCTTTGATCAGAATAGCTTTCTGTCGGGAATGAAAATTATGTCCTTGACGTATAGCCCATCTATGCTCAGCAGCCATATGGTTTGGAGGGAAGAGGTTCACCCTAGTGTCCATGGGTCCCCAAATCCCATTCTGCTGACCAAAATGATTGGTTCAGGTAGCCAAGACTTAAGTCAACCAGGAGGCATCCACTGGTTAAAAGGGTTGGTTTGGGGTAGCCTAATCAGCATAAAGGGGGAACTTTCTCTTTCTCTCTGTGACTATAAACAAATAAACTCTGGTTGTTCTTGGTAGACAATATCATGATAGAAACCAAGAGACTGAAACCAACATATAAAATTTGACAGGAGAGTTACAATCTCAGAGAAACAGAACCAGCGCCTTGATCAAACTGTGCCTGAAGCAGCATTAATAAATACCTTCTAGTATTTAAAGCATATTTGCATTGAGCTTTATTTGACTTGCAGACAATTTAAAACATCCTGACATATCCCTCCTTCCTCACACTGATCTTCTTATATCTGGCTAACTCTTACCCAGTCTCCATGCCTTTTAAATGTTACCTCAGAGAGGCTTTTTCTGACTTTTCCAGACTAAGTTTGTTCTTCCTTTCATCTGTTTTCCTTACAATGAAGTCTTTTCCTCCTGTGTACTTGTCACAATTGTAATGAAAGATGACTTTTTAATGTCCCTCTCCCCCGTAGGATTGTAAATTAAGTAAAATCTGGGCTATGTCTGTCTGGTTACTGCTCCAGCTCCAGGCTCTGGCATGCACCTGACCCTTATTAACTGCTCAATAAATATTTGTTGGATGCAAAAGTGAATGAATGATAAAATTTATTATAGACAACTTGATCATTCACAATGATTTTGAAATTAAAATTAATAATATTCCATAAATTGAAGTATAGTTTTTTATCTTTGGTCAAACTCAGGCAAAATATCCCAAGTCTTCAGGATATTTTACTAGCTGTAATTCAATTCCCATCACTGAATCTCTGTGGAGAGGATGTGTGGGTGATAGTTAAGAGTCCCATTCCAATGCAGATAGGAATCCTGGATTAGAAACCTGGGTCTTTCATATACTGGGTTTCTGGTCTTGGGCAAATTACTGGACTTTAAACCTCAGTCCATCTTTAAAAGGAGGATTATCGGGGACTTCTCTGGTGGCGCAGTGGTTGAGAGTCCGCCTGCGGGTGTAGGGGACACAGGTTTGAGCCCTGGTCCAGGAGGATCCCACATACCGCGGAGCAACTGGGCCCTTGCACCACAACTGCTGAGCCTGCTGAACCTCAACTACTGGGCCCATGTGCCGCAGCTGCTGAGACCTGTGTCCCTGGAGCCCGTGCTCCACAGTGGGAGGGGCCACTGTGGTGAGGGACCACGTGCTGTGGCGGGGAGTGGTCCCTGCTCGCCACAGCTGGAGGGAGCCTGTGCACAGCAATGAGGGTCTGGTGCAGCCCGAAATAAATAAGTTAAAAAAAATGAGGATTATAATGGTATCTGCCTCGCAGGTGAGGATTCAGTGGTATAATGTATGTAATGCACCTATCTCAAGAATAAGTACTTGTGTATAAAATGGATAACTAATAAGGACCTGCTGTATAAAAAAATAAATAAAATAAAATTCAAAAAAAAAAGAAAAAAAAGAATAAATACTTGCATACAGTATTATCCCTCACATAGGAAATACTTATAAACATATTACATGATATCTGTAGCTACTTGCTATTATTGTCGCTATTTAGAGTTGGACCTCAATTTCTAGGGCCTCAAAATGAGATTTCTATGAACGCTACTCCAGAGCTTTGAGGGGGTTTACTTATGAATGATTTAACATACATAGGATTGACCAAATGCTGGATTTCTTATTATTTCTGCTTGATTCAGATTCTTGTTTAACCCCGTGATTTTGAACAGCCATTGTTGTTCAAAAAAGAAAATGGATTTGAAGGAGTATTCAT
Organism: Mesoplodon bidens; assembly: GCF_964165515.1. NCBI lineage: Eukaryota > Metazoa > Chordata > Mammalia > Artiodactyla > Ziphiidae > Mesoplodon > Mesoplodon bidens. The sequence goes on from NC_138167.1 coordinate 86,019,483, forward strand.
ACTGATTTATTGTTGGTTGTCTGTGGAAATGTAAATAGCCCTGAATGTGCCACTCACTGGGATAGGACAGTGCTTTTCATAATGGACAAAATAGCCTTGTTTCACTTTAATAACCTGCTTGTGGTCTAACCAGTCATGGGATTCCTTAAACACAGCAGAAGGCCTGCTATTGTCATTTGCATATCAATGAGCAGACATCTCTCTGCTGTTGCTATTACACAGCACTGCCATTTCCCTAACTTGGGAACCTGTACTGAGGGGTTGAAATGTGAAATGCACACGTCTGTCTCTTTCATACAGACACGAATACACTAAGCATAGGCAGCTGCTGCTGAGGTAGTTACACAGCTCATCTACTGTGTATGTGTAAAAGTTGTAAGGGTTAGAAATAGATCATCCACCCCCAATATCTTATGGACCTATGTGTGTACATTTCTTTTACAGAAGTATGCTAGGAATAATCACTTTGGGTTTTTAAAGTTGTTTGCATTAGATGAGGTAGGTTTAAATAAGAATTAAAAAACAAAAAACAAAACATTGCTTGCACAGGAAACTCTTCGACTTTAAAATTCAGTGGGGAAAAAAACTCCAAACTTGTTTCCTCTGCTTATCACCTCATTCCTGCCTAAGCATTTTCCCCGACTTGGAAAGAGTCCTCCCATTTTACCCATTTGGAAATAAGCAGGCATGTTCAGTCTGTCGCCCAAGGGTCACCAGGGGTGTTGAGGTTGGCTGCAGAGTTTTGTGATGTCCAGGGTGACACAAAAAGCGAGGACTGCTAATTCAGTGATCATCTCTAGCCCTCTTTGACAAGCCCTAGCATAATGCTTTTAATAATTTTTTAGGTGACCTTAATCACCACAGCAGCATTAAACAGCAGTTTCAAATCAGAGACACAATTTGAACGAGGACTTATTACCGAGACAAGTTCAGTGAGAGTGCCAAGCTGAGGATACAGACTCCCCCTAACATTATCATACTAGTCGTAGCTGTGCTTTGTACAGTGAAAGAATCAAGTGTGGGAAATATCCATGTGATAGTGGATTTTTTGAATTGAAAATTGCTTATCCATATCATCCTCATCTCTAGAAAAATGTGAGACACACACACATGTGACATAAAATAATCATACTTATTATCTGCTTGACACTGTTCTAGACTCTATTTGAGAATTAACTCAGCTAACTCCTTTCCTCAGCAACACAGTGTGACATATACTATTATTACCCATGTATTCCGTTGAGCAGGTGAGGCAGGGAGAGGTCTGGTGCTTCGCCCATGGCAGGTGTATAAAGGTGAAATGCACACATCTATCACTTTCATGTGACATACAGATACTGACCTGGAGGCCACAGCTGCCAAGGTGGTTAGTCAACTTCTCTACCATGTAACTGTAGAAGTTGTAGTGGTAGGAAATAAACTGTTCGCTCCCAATATCTTACTATACTGAGAGTAGAGGATGGAGATATTAATGAAAATAATAATAATAAACATGAATCCAGTGTTTCCTAGGTCAGGCGAGGCACTCTTCTAAGATATATTATCTTATTTAATTCCTCCAACAGCCCAAGGAGAGAGTTCTTATGTTCATTTCAGAGCAACAGAAGTTAAAGACCTTGTCCTAAATCTAGGGAACAGGAGAGCAGGGTTTTGAATTCCTGAGCTTATGTGAAAACCATGGATCAGTCGTGTCTCTAAATGGAAAAACTCTTCAGCGTGGTGGCTGTGAGAACAGTGGGGCCCTGGTGGCTGTGGCTGTGTTCCTTCTCCCTCTACCAAACCTCAGAATCTTCCTAGCCCCTCATTCTCATATCTCATTGTCACAGTCACCCACTTTCCTTTCCAATGTTCCGTTTCTTCAAGAACTAGCCCAGGCTTGTTAGTATACGGCTGATCTGAGAACCTACTTCACAACGACATATACGGTGGTCCCCCGTTATCCATGGTTTCACTTTCTGCAGTTTGGGTTACCTGTGATCAATTGCAGTTTGAACGTATTAACTGGAAATTTCCAGAAATAAACAATTCGTAAGTTTTAAATTGCATACCGCCCGTTCTCAGTGACATGAGGCAATCTCACACCGGCCTGTTTCATCCTGCCCAAGATGAGAATCATCCCTCTGTCCAGCCCATCCCACAGGTTAGTCACTTAGTAGGCATGTTGGTTATCAGATCTACTGCTGTGTTCAAGTCACTCTTATTTTACTTAATAATGGACCCAAAGCACAAGAGATGTGATGCTATTCAGATATGCCAAAGAGAAGCGGGTCCAGCGCTTCCACTAAGTGAAAAGGTGAAAGTTCTCCACTCAGTAAGGAAAGAAAAGAAATCCTATGCTGAGGTTGCTAAGCTCTGTGGTAAAAATGAATCTTCTATCTGGAAAATCATGAAGAAGAAAAAAATTGTGCTAGTTTTGCTGTAGGACCTCAACCTGCAAAAGCTATGACCACAGTGTGTGATAAGTGCTTAGTTAGGGTGGAAAAGGCATTAAGCTTGTTCAATAAGCTATTTTGAGAGGGAGAGACCACATTGACAAAAATTTTATTACAGTATATTGTTATAATTGTTCTGTTTATTATTAGTTATTGTTGTTAGCCTCTTACTGTGCCTAATTTATAAGTTAAACTTTATTATGGGTATGGACGCACAAGAAGAAACATAATATAGAGAGGATTGGGTACTACCATGGTTTTACTCATCCACTGGGCGTCTTGGAACATACGCCCTGTGAATAAGGGGAGACGGCGGTAGTGGGAGCAAATAAGCTACTATGTTCCAGACAGTACCATATATCTGGCATAGAATCTAACCAATATAATAACGGTTTATTACCCTTTGCAGGCCACCATCATTCTTTTATTCGTTCAGTAAACACTGAGTGACTGAGAGGGCCTGGGGACCGTGTGAGGCTTGCGTTAGTATTCGCGACAGGAGCATTTTGGAAATGCAGTGACTTTCGTGGTGGAAGCCTGAGGCACCTTGGCAGCCAGGCTTTTTGGCTTCTCTCAAGTCACATTAACTCAATGGCCAAAGACCCTGCTTATCTGAAGGGCTGGTCTCACTGAGAAAAAAGTGACAGAGTTTGATTCTATTGTAAAGAAAAGAAGAAAACAGCTCGTCTGGGGCTAAACTCTTTCCGATGTAGGAGGTGCCATTTTTCTGATCTGGGACATAAAATATATGAAAGGGAACTTAGCTGACGTGAAATTCAGCTTCGAAAGAGAAGTTTAGTTTCTGTGCTGGGATTGGGATAATGTCTTTATAATTTTTGTTGTGATTAGTTTGTTTCAATAACTGGGTTTTCCTTTTGCCCGTTTCTGTGCCATGTGAGAGGCTGTTTCCTTGGTCAGGCCTTGTTGCTGCTACACTGTCTATCCACCCCCACGATCCCCCGCCCGCCAATAGAACTTAGGCTTTTTATTTCATACCGGATGCCCGTCATCTGTAAGCACTTTGTGGAGAGCCCTCCCAGACTCTAGAACAGCCAATTTACAGTAACATGAACAAGTCAGGGGACTCAGAGCTAAAACAGGCAGGATTTTTAGATCTAATGAAGACTCTCTGTCAGGCCTAATTTGGATCTAGTTAATAAGGGTCTGATTGAATTTGCCATCTTTAGAACATTGTGAGGTCTTTTGGACGAACGATTTCCCTTGTTTTTCTGCACAGACACAAGGGTGAGGTGGAGTTGTCAGTGGAAGCGTTTGTGTGTCACAAGTCACCAGGAGTCACGTGTTTGGTGAATGACTTGCTAGGTCATCTTAGATAGGCCGTTTAATCTTTCTGTGTTTTCGTTTCTCCATCTGTGAAAGCATGATAACACACAGTGGGCTTCTAAGGAAAGTGGTCTTAGGAAGGATATAGAAGGTGTGTTACTTGAGAGGCTTTTGCAAAAACTCTGGATCCCTGTTTACAAGAGAGATTGTAATCTCAAGGTGGTACAGTAGCTTTACCGGCAAGTTAGTTTGAGCCAAAGTCCTTGCCAAGGAAATATCAGATCTGAAGGAAGGGAGGGCCATTCCTGGTACCTCATGAATTTGGAGATGACCTTTGACATGGCCTTGCTTGTTCGTGCTGTTGTTTCGTTGGGAGAATACCATTTGAGAGGCCAAATGAAACCTACCCACAATGAGAAAGGGCAAATTCTTATGTGTTCACCTTCAGATTATAAATCACCAGTAACATCTTGGCAGTTTTGTTTTGTTGCTTTGGGGGGACTTTTTCATGCTTATGAGTCAAACTCAGCAGAACCCCTGATATCCTGTCACCTTCTTGCTTACTTGCTCTCTGCCTTCTCTCTCCTCCACCCCCCTGAAACCACCAGGAGAGACCTGGGGCTTTCGTCTGTGTGAATTTCCCATTGGCAGTGCCCGAATTCTCAGAGTCATTCTATTTTCCCCAAAGGGGATCACCAGATGCTCAAGTCTGTGATCAATGAGCAGTGTGCTGTTGGGCTTTGCCTGGGCTTGCCCGTGTGTCCTTGCAAAAATGTAAACAGAGGTGCTGCAACTCTGCCCCGGAGTGATGGGCAGGACTTAGTCAAGTAACAAAGCCAGACAAAGGCAGGAAACGCTGCTGCTTCCCCTGAATAGCTGGTACTTGCAGGAGGATGGGTTTTCTCTGTAAGATTCTAGGGCGTCAGGTGGTGGTGTTCGAACAATGACGGGCCTCTGGGGTAAACAGCCATCTTCTAAGAGCTGTGATGATTTGTCAAGCTGTGTTACTCCACACTTAAAAAATTCTCAGCCATTTCATATCTTGCAGTATCATGGGGGAAAATACAGTTATGTAGTTAAACTTTAAAGCAACAGTTGTATTCACTGTGTATTGTTTATATCAGCCCCAAACTGGAATGGATCTAAATGTCTTACAAGAAGAATTTGGTTAAATAGGGCATGATGTTTATCTGTATATTTCCCTGCAGATATATCTATTTCTACCATTTAAAATGAGGGTGTAAAACAGTGGGTTTCTAATTTTAGATTGTTGATGACCTTGGAGAGCTTGATAAAAGTGATCAGCCACCTTCCCAGAAAAATGCCTATGTGCTCAAAATTTTCATAGGATATCAGGGGATTTCAACATAAACTTGTCTATCACTCAGAGGTTAAGAGCAGTCAATATAAAGAACTTAGTAGAAATAATATTGAATAATTTCCATATATGTAGTAGTGGAACAAGCAGCTTATAAAAGAGTAAAAGCTCATTAAAAAAACAAAACAAAACAAAAAAAACCCTCACCTATGTATGTATTGGGAGGAAAAAGTTTTTCTCATCCCTCTTAATATCCCTTGCTGGGCCTGAAAATTCAACTGACAAAGATTAACAGGAGGGAAGCATACACGTTTATTTAATATAAGTTTTACATGACACGGGAGCCTTCATAAGGAAATGAACACCCGAGCAAACAAACTTGAATATTTTATGCTAGCTTCAGTGAAGAGGACTGGATAAATTGAAGAGTAGGAGGTAAGTGTGCTAAACTGGGGGAAACTTAGCAAAGCCTGTTTGCTAAGATTCTTCTGGAGTCCCTTTGTCTTCAGAGATAAGGATGCTTCTTTCCTCTGGGTGTGGGGAGGATGCCTTTCACTGGAGGTTTTTATGGGCTGTTTGGGGAAGAAAGGGGAAGGAGGAAGAGGTCAGGGTAACTTTCCAGCTTCTGCTGTTTTTTCAAACTCCTTCAGCTTAAAATATTCAAGAAGCCAAGGTGCCATTGGAAAGGCTTTGAAAGGCTGAACACAACACGAAGATGCTTAACCACAGCTTCTCTGGAGGATGATAATACAGTCTCTGTGTGCTTATTTGTAGCTTCTTCCTTTCTAGAACTATCCACAGAATTCTTTCACAAGAAGAAATATGCCACACAAGTTTGTTTAAATTTTTTAAAAAGCTGTAATATTTTTTGGCAAGTGTTTGGAAACCTGGGTACATTTTTAGCACTGCTCTTTATTCAGCAAATGATGAAATGAAGAGACATTAGGATGCAGGGACACCATTTCTAAGTGACATTTAATTAGGGCCAAATAAGAAGATACCAGATTGACAAACTTCTTTTCAATATGAAATACACAGATAAAACATATTTAAAAGATCCAAATGAATCAACCAATTCAAAAATGCCAATCTCACGGTGAGGAAGAAAAGCCAGTCTATAGGTAATCTCTAGCTTGACACCAACAGCATTTCCACCCTGGGAATGGCCTTTGGGGATCTATGACAACTCAGTACCTCAAGAGATTAGGGGTCTGGCATTCCTGTTTCTTGTGTCTTAGGAGGCATCTGGGAGAACTTGTTCCAACTCTGCCGACCTTGCTGTGGCAACTTGAAGGTGAAGTTTGCATATCCCCTATTCACCGGCAAGTATCTTTAAGGAAAGAGAAGTTAGTTTGGGGACTGCAGGGCTATCTACTCGCCATCCACACCCCCTTTCTTGGGTGGCAGGGCGCCCTCATCTTCCTTCGGGGAATCGCCTTCTCCCGCCCTCAATTGCTGCAGCTTCCTTGAGGTGGGCGGGCGGGCATCACCCCTCCGCTCCAGGACGAACATGTGACCCAGGCCGGGCCAGTTGGCGCTTTCTCTCTCTCAGGGCACAGCATGGCTCCAGGGATGCGCAAATGATCTGATCCCATCAATGAGATTACAGAGAAGGAGCTCTTGATAGAGATTTCTACACCTGAGGTTTCTCAGTTGGGAGAACGGAAGTCTGAAAGCGTGGAAAGATTCTGCAGGAGACTGAGGGGCAAACAGCACTGCAGAGTCACAAGGTGGAGAAAGGCAGGAAGGCGTTGGGGTTGGACCTCGAGTCCTGGGGCTTCATTTGTTCCGAGTGTGCCTGAACCAAACTGGCCACTGGAGTTTTCAATTGTGTGTGGCAATATTTCTTTTTTTGCTTTGTTTAAGTCGGTTTGTATTAGAGCTATTTCATTTGCAACCAGTTGGGTCCTGATTTATATACAGGTATAATAATAATAATAATAATAATAATAATAATACTTATTGAGCACTCCTCAAATGGCAGACCTTGTGTAAATCCTTTATATGGATTTACACTTATTTAACTCTTACAATAGATCTTCTTATCTTTTGAAGAAAGGAAACTGAGGCTCAGAAAGGTTAAGTAACTAACACAAGATGCCTCAGCAAGTAGTAGAATCAGATTCAAACCCAGATTTGTCTAAAGCCCTGCATTCTTAACCAGCCTACTATCAACTTAGCAGTGATACTGGATGAAAGTTAGGCCTGACAGCTGGTGGGTTGTTCGTTTTTACAAAGGGAGTACTGGGGATAATAAACGAGTATTTAGTCAGCATGGTCAGTTTTAGGGATTAAAATTTCTTCATCTGCAGTGAAGCGGTCAGTGCCCCCTTGTTATTACATTGTTTTGTTTTCTGACTACCAGGCATTGCTTAACAGAAGAATCTCAGCTGTCTTCACTTTATAGTCAAAGAGGCTGGTGGAAACTAATTGACCTGCAGGTGCATATCCTACAAGTGCTTTGGGGCTCCTTGGGCTACAGACAAGCAGACTTGGAGATAAAGCGTGGGTCCTTTAAGAATCAAGGAGGAGCTACAGGCCATTTTGGTGCTATGTTGTTATAAACCCGAGGGGGCTTTCTTTTCAATAATGAAATGAAAGTAAGGAGATTGATCAGTTCTGCACTGCTCCGTTCTCGGGTAGAGTTTTCTTACACTTCAGAACAGAAGAGTGCTCTCTTGAAGTTTGAAGAAAACAAGGTAAACATGTGCCTGGGAAGCGCTGAGTATGGTTTTGACTCTGGCTCTGAGGTTCACGCTGTACTCATAACATCCTGTTCTTCTCTGCCGGCTGTGATGTGGTAGATAGCGGTCCCTCCCTGGGCTGTTAACAGCTGAGCTCATTTTTCATAAAGATGCTGCTCTGTGAGACCGAGGAAATGGGCCACTGCCGCCTCCACCTTTGTTACTCTTACGGTTAAAGATGGGTCTTCCTAGTTGCCTTGAGAATGCCCTTTCCATCTTCTATAAAATTAATTCCTTTAATTCCTTTGGGATATGTGGCAAACTTAAAATTTTACTGGAAGCCCAGAGAGTATTAGTGAGTGGGAAATAAGTCTCAAAAAAAAAAAAAAGTCACTTGTTTAGCATAGGAGAAATGTACTCTGTTGAATTCTGCAGCTACAGAGTCAGGAAAGGAAGAGTGGCTGTTGGGAAAGGTGTGATGACACCTGATACGGAGAAAAAGCAGTGTAAGTGAAATCATCCTAGGGACAGGGATTTCTGACTTCTGATCCATCCCTTCAGTAGGGCACAGGAGGGCTGAGAGCTGACTTTTTATACAATGTATTTATCAGCTTCCAATTGACCTTGTGGCTAAAAATCACATCTATTGCAAAGACATAATGGGATAAGGAATAAAATCTCACTTCTGTGGTCAGGGAGCTGACCCCAAATTAGCTCTTTGCATTTGGAGATTCTGAAGGCATAACTACAATAGGAATGACTTCTGCTGGTCAGTTACAAAGGAAATTGTTTCCCTTCTGTCTTCACTGTGTTTCAGAGTCACTGTTTTGCCATCCAGGAGATGGACAACACAGTGGGGTGTGTTTTGAATAGCTTTTGTTAGAGAGCATGATGTGTATCCATCCTGTGGTTGTGCTTCTCATTGGGTAGTTCCACAACTTGCCTCATCACTGGAATCATGAAGATGCTTTAAAAAGGATAGAGAGATCCTTTGTTAAACTGAGACCTACTGAATAGAAACTCATAAGAACAAAGCCATCTATAATTTTATCTGGGTGATTATTATAATCAACCAGGGAGCCACCACTCTAGTCTTCCCTCATCGGGATAGATAAATTAATCAGATGAGCAACTTGCCATCTGAGACCTGTAGGCATGACCTACCCGACAGACCAGCCTTCAATTAGGGGCAGAGGGTAGGGAGTAGATAGTGACTATTAGAGGGGCATGGCAGAAGCAAGACTGGGCAGCATGGAGATATCATATACGAAGGCCCCAAATGGGGTATAGAGGATTCTTGGGATGGTTGGCTGTCTGAATGGGTTTTGAAGATTGGTTTGTTAAAAGAACAGAGAATGACAAAGCCCACTTGGCCTCTTTCAAGTAAAAACAAAAATCTTTGTGTCTGGCTGTAGTGGCCACCATTTTTATGCTATTCTTCATAGTCAGAAACCAGAGATGTGTATGAAAACCTCATTCCTTTCTAACAGAGACATGAAACAGAGGAAATCTAAATACAGACATTTCAATGCAACAGGCATGTAGGTGGTATGTTAGTCTCCCTTTTCCACCGGGGAGAGCACATTCACATACCCATTTACTCATTCAGTGATTTACTTCACCATCATTTATTGAGCAAAACCCATGCTTGTCAGGCATGGTGGCAGGGGTTGGGGAAATGAATAAATAAAACATGGTCTCTGCCCTCTAAATGGTCACAGTTCCAAGGGCATGTAAGAAATCATACAAAAGAGGGGAATGATCAGCTGTCCCTGGGCAGGAGAAAAAGGTATATCAGGGAAATCTTAGAGAAGGAGATGCCTGACCAAGGTGTTTATGAATGAAAAGGAGATTCACCTGGAAAATGGACCCAGTCTTCTCAGGCAAAGGCAATAGTTTAAACAAAGGCAAAAGGGCCTGGTGGGTCTATAGAAGTCTGTGTAATTTGCTATTATAGTGTGAGAGGGAAAGTAGTGGGACATGATCTGGTGATTTGGCAGCATCCAAATCATGCAGGGTCTTCAACGTCCACACTTATGCTCTAAGGAAAGAACTTGATACAACTTAACCACGTGACCTTATATAAACATAGCAGAGAACAGGGGCTGCTCAAACACATGGATGAGTATGCATGAACTCTTGCTTTCATTATGTACAAACCTTGGGATTGGGGCTGTAAGAATCTACCTCTCAGAGAAGCTGGATATATTAGTATAGCAACTCACAATTTTTAGAGAATTGGTATATTTTTTCCTTAGCTGCAGAATATGTTAAAAAAGAAAACCACTTCTAGCTTCAATTTTAAAATGCCTCAATTTGAGAGACCATTAGTCATGAAGGTGTTTCCATAGCAAACGTGTGTGGGATGTCCTAGCTTTGTTGCCACTGGTTCAAGGGAACTTATATTATTAAATTGGGACAAGGCCTGGCATGATGGAGAAAAAAATTATGGCACTGTTCCCATAGCATGAGGCCTCCATTTAAGGGCAAGATAAAAGAAAGGCAAAGAGCAAGAAGAGAAAGTGCTGGAATGAAAACAAGTAACAAAAGGAAGATAAAAATGGAAATCCTAGTTAAGTGTGAATAATAGGAATGCAAATGGTGCTGCTAAAATGGAAGGAACCGTTACTTTTCAAAAAAGCAAAGCAAAGGAAAATTGTAGTAGCAAAAGCATTTTGCATGGTGAAATTGTACACTGTGTATGTCTCTCAGAAGCAAAGCCACCTACGCTAATTTTTCCCAGCACGATGCTGTGAATCTGGTGAGTCATTTTTTGAAGGTTTACTACAAAGCTCCAATCTGCATATTTTTTTGGTAAAACATTTGGATTAAATCTTCTTTTTCCCAGCAGCTGCCTATTAATGTTCCTATTTTATAGCCAATTTTTTCACCTGGGCTACAAAATAACATACTTTTAAAAAATTAATAAGTTTATGGAATGATCTCTATGATTTATTGTGAAGTTGAAAAAATCATGTTTACGGTATGCTGCTCTTTTTTTTGTTTTTGTTTTGTTTTTTTTGTGGTATGCTGCTCTTTATCAAAGAGGGTAATCTGAATATAAATTTGCTTAAATCTCAGGAAGAAGTTATTTATGAGGGAGTGAGTGAGGAAACAAGTGGAGGGGACAGAATTAGAAGTTAAATGTCTCCAAATATATTTTGTTTCTCTTTTGAATTAAAAAACATGTAAGTATTTTACATGATTATAAAACAAAGTTAATCACGAGACAAAGCAATCTAAAAATTGAAAACAAAATGGCACAGATGAATCTGAGTCTCAAATTAGTAGCATAAATGCACAGAGGTTATTTCAAGTGACTAATTTATCTGTAGAAATACCCTAAGAAAAACATTGTTAAAATTTTAAAGTGTTTTTTCTAATTGTATTGTTTATGATAGTAGTGTTACTGTTTTAGGTTCTCTCTCTCTCTCTCTCTCTCTCTCTCTCTCTCGTTGTGTGTACTATAGAATAAAACAAATGAGGTATTATGTTGGGGTTGGGAATTAGATTTTTGGCATGGAAGAAGGTAATTCAAATGTAAGATCAAAGAGGTTAAGTAAAAACCATGTGGTCTTGAATTTGTATTGTAATTGTCAGTTGAACTTGTGATGTATTTTAATACAAAAAATACAGATTTCCTAGCTGTACTCACAGAAAAGACCTAGAAACAATGAGCAGCTCAGTAAAAATGAACACCCCTGTGTTCATTAACTAGGTTCAAAACTCAGATTGTGGTCTCTCAATACTGTACTGTTGTGGTCTCTCAATACTGTTCCTCCTTAAAAAGAACTAGGGCTTCCTGGTAGAGAACTCATTCCAGATCTGGGGCGGGAAATGTGTAACAATGAGCCTGGAATAATTTGCCAAACCAAAGAGCAGGGAAGCTATCAATGACTTTTGGGGTTATGTCTAAAATACTCTGGAACCAACTAGGAAAGGCTTTCTGCAGTCAAAGGTGGGACAATTTGAGCATCAATAAAATAATAACTGCAATGGATTGAAACACATCCATTATATTTAAACTTATAGTGATTCCAAAATATACACACACAGCCAAAACACATCCCCTCAAACCCCCAAAACAATTGGTCCTCTTTGGAGGATACTAGGTAGCCAACTCATAAATTTGAATGCTAAAAAATAAAGAGAAATAATTTAGCATATATCCTGTTTTTTCTGTGTACTATACCACCGGGTAACCAACTAGAAAATAGCTTCTGATTCAGATCAATGAAATGAAAACAAAATTATTAGATTATTGGGGAAATGTGAGCACTGACTGGAAAGTTAGTAATATTATGGACTTACTGTTAATTAGTTATGATAGTTATGATAATGAATTGTCATTACATTTAAAAAAAGTTTTTATCTCCAAAATATATATGTATACCTATTTCATATGTATGCATATATAATTATATATTATACACATATATATTTACAGGTAAAATGTTGTGATGTTTTAGTTTTGTTTCTAAATAATACAGTGCATATGCGGGTGAGATCGGATGGGGGTATAAATAAAATAAGGTTGACTAGGAGTTGAAAAATTGTTGAAGCTGAGGGCATGTGCATGGGGGCTTATTATATTATTCTTTTTCTTTGGTATGTATTTGAAATTTCCCATATAAAAAGTTATTTAAGGGCTACCCTGGTGGCACAGTGGTTGGGAGTCCGCCTGCCGATGCAGGGGACACGGGTTTGTGCCCTGGTCCGGGAGGATCCCACGTGCCGCAGAGTGGCTGGGCCTGTGAGCCATGGCCGATGAGCCTGCGTGTCCGGAGCCTGTGCTCCGCAATGGGAGAGGCCACAACAGTGAGAGGCCGCAAAAAAAAAAAAAAAAAAAAATTATTTAAAACATCAGTTGCTTTGCTCATCTCTCTTTTCCTGTCACCTGACAATCCTGTTTCCCAAAGTATTTTTATGCTCATAGGGCCGGTACTCAATAAATGGCGACGGTCATGCTGCTGTTGGTGAAGGTGTCTGTCTAGGACTGTTTATGGTTCTCATTCTGGATGATACTTGGACAGATAGAAAAGTGAATTCTAGGCATTATTCAGGCCAGTTAGTGGATAAATCCTTTTGGGCAGTCATGAGTTTTCAGACTTAAACATCTGATGTTTGGAGTACTTTGGTCTTAAACTGAATGATACTGGCTCTCGTATCGAGGAGCAATACTTCCTTGAACCACAAGAAAATAGTTTTCCAACTCAACTGCTCATGAAAAATCGACATGTTGTGGTCTCACGATGGATTAAATCCTCAACTGCAGGAAGACTCATCACTAAGTATTTTACCTTAAAGCACATGAGCTCATGGCTATCTTTGTTCATTAAGTATCTGTAGTTCTTTACTAGCAAGACCCATGTTTCAATACCTTGCTGTCATTCTGAAGGTTTTAATCTGCATATTTTTCAAGGGTGATATATTTTCTTGTGTTAATTCATTGATATTTTCCCCTTTCAGTTTATTTTTTCTGAAACAATCATTCAGATCTCTGACTCTCTGGATTGATCCCGTGATTCATTTTTCTTTACCCTTCTGTCTTACTTTCCATCTCTATTATTCTGATCTAATTTCTGGGCAATTTCTACTTTATGCTCCTAACCTTTTTATTTGCTTAAAAAATTTCTGTTCATGCAGAAAGGATCCTTTCTTATATTTCTGGTGGTTTCTTTTTTTTTCTTTTAAGTAGCGTTCTATTGTTTGTTTCATAGATAAATATCTTTTTATATTTCTCTGAAAATGTAACACTTTTGAAGTTTTCTCCTGCTTCCTGAATTACCTCTGCTACCTACAAATCTGTTAATTTATTATTATTATTATTATTATTATTATTACTATTTTAATCTTTGCTTTCCACATTGGAGTCTTTCTTCAAATATCTGGTGACCATTGGCCGGCTATTCACACTTAAGGGTGAGGCTCCAAAGAGCTGATGGAATGTTCTGTGCATGAGGCTGGGTCTTTATTGACTCCTGGTCTTCCTAGTAACTAAGTGTGGAACTGGTTATTTACTGGGAAACCCCAAGTGTAATATTAAAAGTATTTGACAATTGCTATGGCATGGGTATCATTCAATCAGAGAAGGTGTCCCCACACTCAGAATGCACTTGGCATCAACAACTCCTTTAAGAATACTGTCTGTACAAACTGGATTCAGCCTTGTCAGTGGGTCATCCCTTGGATGGGATGGCTGCCGCAGGGAGGACTTCTCCAGTGTCCTGTCTGGAGTGGGATGGGCATAATAATGCTGCTTCCAGGGCTGGAAGGGTCCCAGAGTTCTTCAAGTAGACAATCTCTCCACTGTGCTTCATGTCTATGAAGTGTAGAGCTTCTCAGATTCAGTCTCTTCAGAATCTTTTACTCTCCTTTTTTAGATGTGTTAGAGGTACTCACCTAACTGTTGGTATAGGGGAGGACTTTGGGGGTCTAACTGCTCCTTATTCAGACTTCTTTCAAAGATTCCTTTCTTCAGTTTCACCCCTCACCTTCATCTTCAGAGATACTTGGAAACTCCAATTCTTAAAGTATTCTGGGATTTTTTTCTGCACAAATTGTCTTTATTTCCTGTTAACATTCTTCTCTCAGGCATAAAGTTTAGCTTTCTCTAATCTATTAAATCAGTTACCACTTACCCAACTGTTTTCTTTTCTTCTCTTTGTTTTACATACTTCTTTTGTTATCATTTCCTCTCCAATTCTCTTTGCTATTATTGGTTTAAAGTGTGTATGTGTGTGTGTGTACATGAACTTAATTTCCTTTTAAGTTTTTAGAAGCATTTCAAAGGAAGTACAGTGAATATGTGTATTTAGTTCACTATGTTTAACCAGAAGATTTACCTTTAAATTCTTAAGAGGTATCTTTAAACATAATTAGTTTTGGACAATAACTAGAACTCATCAGCATTTATATGCTCCCAGAAAACAAAATAAGAGCATTAATATTTTTTCATTTCTTTGTGCTTCATCACCTCCCAATTTAGAATCATCTGAAATTTTAATTTGAAATTACAATAAAAATATTTTTTATATTGTGCATAAAAGAATTTAAAGTTAGTAATACACTTTTTTTTTTTTTTTTTTGCGGTACGCGGGCCTCTCACTGTTGTGGCCTCTCCCGTTGCGGAGCACAGGCTCCGGACGCGCAGGCTCAGCGGCCATGGCTCACGGGCCCAGCCGCTCCGCAGCATGTGGGATCCTCGCGGACTGGGGCACGAACCCGTGTCCCCTGCATCGGCAGGCGGACTTTCAACCACTGCGCCACCAGGGAAGCCCAGTAATGCACTTTTTATTGTTTCTTTTGTCCTTTGTATCATGCTTTCTTGCATCCCATATCTTTCCTTATCTCAGCTTCTTAGTTTTGTTGACATACAAGTTTGAATATCTTGTTTACATTTTAGTAGAAGTTGGTTTAGATTATAGAGCTTGTCTCATTGATTGTGGAGGCAGAAGAAGTCACCCTTCAAGGAGGCAATGTGAGTATCACTAGCCACCTGTGGCACGAACTGCCCCAGCTCTTTGGTCTCAGAGCCTGCATTCATCTGTTTTCGCCTGTGGGCAATTGCTGCTCTCTCTCGCTCCACGTATTCAGGAGGTGGGGGGCTGGCTGACAGACCTAGTTCCTCCCAATGCACTGCCCCAATTAATCACTGTGACAATCGCTCCCTGACCTCCTTCTGCCTGAAGTTCCCTGTAATCACTCTCATTCCACCCTCGTTCTCTCCTGTATGTTGTTCTCTGGTCTTGTTTCACCAAGAATTCAATCCTATCTGCTCTGTATCTCTTACGATGATCTTACCTCTTTGATGTTGACATTACTCTTTCTTGTTTTCCACTGCTGTTATGAATATATTTCTTTATTTGATCATGTCAGAGAAATTAGAGTGGGAGAGACTGTGTTCACGCTGCCATTTTGCTCCTATTTCTGGATAAGATATATAACATATTTAACAATGTCCCTGCTAATCAGCTAGGCTATTATTGCTATGTTGTTTCAGAAAGAAAATTTCATTTGTTCTTTCTTTCCTTTGGTCTTGTCTTGTCTTTTTTTTTTTTAACCCATTCATCCCTATTTTTGTTTAGTATAATCCAATGTGATGGTAAAAGTCTGTCTTTTTAACCGGCCACACATAAAAACCAACAATAAAATCTTAACTCTGACACTTATTTATGATGTAGACTCTGCCAAACAGCAAAGAATTTCCAGTAGAGATTCCCCACTGGTACTAAGAGCATCTGTAGAGACATAATCATGTAAAAGAAAGCCAAAAATGAACGATGGAATTAGTGTTGTCCAAAAGAGTTTTCTTTAAATGTACTTCTCTTCAAAGGACTCCGTATGTTCCTTCAGGGAAATGGATACTTTCTCTTCCCACATTTTCAACTGGCAGTCACCCCATTTTCTGGAACAGCATTATCAACTTTTCTTGTTTGCTACTGGAATCAGTGCAAAGAATATTAATATTTTACCAGAAAGTTACTGTTTTCTCTAAAAAACTATGATTACTAAAGAGATATTTCTGTGCTCTTTAAGGTAAAATGTTCTCTTTAAGAGAAATTCTTCTCATCTATTGGTGCCACTTATTGCTTTTGCCATGGAATTCCATCGCTGAAATTATAATGTAAAACCTTAGAATAGAAGTTAACTTATAACATTTCATCTAAGGCACATTCAGCATTAGTGTTTAGTGTTATTATGTTGTATGTAATAAATGTATACCAGAAAGTATACAAATTAATGCAATTCTCTTAGATTGAAGGAATGATGATTCTTCTTTCAAACTGCCAAACATATTGGAAATTCCACCTGATCAGTATATAATTAACAGTAGTTTGTAAAAAAAAAAAAAAAAAAAAGTCTGTGCATGTCAAATGTTTTTTAACACCTTCAAGTCTGTATTTTGAGAGTACGCTTGTACAAACATCTCGAGATACTTCTAACCTCTGGGTGCTCACTTAGACCATTTTTCTCCTAACACATATAATTCATGTGTACCTTTAGATTGTACCTGAAGCCTCGTTTGCTATGTGTCTTATTCTTATGCCAGCTCTCTCTGTCCCTGGGACATATGTTGAGTCTTATTTAGATTTTGGAGCAAATAATAAAAGTGAGAACTAAAAGGAACAGGATATTCTGATGCTATAAGGGACTAACAAGGTAATTTATCCAGACTTTTCATTGTTTCCATGAGAAAATTTAGGCCTAGAAAGAGAATGCCTGGTTAAATTTTCACGACTGGCTCGCACTTAATGAGAAAGGGTGTACATCCTTGGCAGGCAGATTAGGTCTTCTGGCATCTCTCACTCCTGCCCCTGCTTTGAGCAGATGATTCAAGCTAAGATGATGCCAAATTTTAGGAGATCTAAAAATGTTTTTAGCTGTAGAATGTGGATAATACATATTAAACTTGTACCTTGATTTTGAAGAAATAAACACTTAAAGTTTGTGTTTTTGCCTTGTCTTTTTTTCTTAATTGTCTGAGCTTATGATAACTGAGTATGTAAAATAAATCAAGTTGCTAAGGCAAACTCTGAATAACCACAGTATGGAATGTACATGAATGCCACCTTGGAAAAAATATTTCTTGTCAAAGACTAAGTGTAATACTGTAATATTTTTTTTGAGTCCTTGAAAAAGTTCCGGTCTGTTCAACTCAGGCTTTTATGTTTAAACACTAAACCATTTTCTGTATAAAATCAAACAAACCCACAAGTAGACAGCAAAGAATCTGGAGTAATCAACTGGGCTTTGTCTGAAAGCTTCTTTCAGGAACTGAATTAACAAAGAACACATATTTTTTTCTGTCTGCTATGTAACAGTAGTAGTGTAACACTAGATTACTATTTAGTTGCTAGCTTTTGCCTTAAGCATATTCTTTTATTGCTCCGTGTGTGTGTATGTGTATGGGAGAGAGAGAGAGAGGGAATTTTTTTTTAAAAAGTAAACCATGACCTCTTTGGTAATTAGCATCCTTACAAAAAAGTAAAGGGTTTATTGCAACTTGGTTTGGAGGAAAGAACCCTGAATGAGGAAACACAAGTTTCACTTCTAGCTCTTACACATATACTTGTGATGTTGAGTAAGTCACTGCTTTTTCTGGATCTTCGTTTCCTCATCTGTGAAACTATAAGGGGGAATAGGATTTAATTTCAAAACCTTCCCCCAACTCTAAAGTTTCATAATTATCTGAAATAAAATGAGTATTCGTTCTTCACTGATCCTCACAAAATAAATAGGTAACATTTAGTAGCCAAAAGTGTCAATGATTTGTTACATCACTTTCTTCTTGGAAAGAAATACATGAGAAAGTAGCCTTTCTTACTGGACAAGCCTACATTTAGAAATAACTTTATCTTTTGGGGACTTATTGGTAACTTTTTGGTTATTATAGCCAAAATTTTAATTACACCTCTTTCCTAAAATGTATTCATTATATAATAATTTTTTTTAAAAAACTTATTATTTTCTTTGAGAGGAATATTATAGTTTATACTCATTTATATATTTCTGTGATTATTCAATTATCTGTTTTCATACCAGACTATATGGTCCATGAGGGCATATATCATTTCTGTATAGTTTATAATTTAATCCTAGAGTTTAATTTAGTGCCTGGCACCTAGTATGTGTTCAGTGAAGGAAGAAATATGGTTGTATAGGCTGACCAGGATGGTTACATCAGATGCCGTATGTTATTCTTGAATCATCCAAGAACATTTCCACATATAGTCTCACATACAGTCTTTCTGAGTTCTCTGGGTTATATTGTTGATGGGGAAGCATTTTCTTAGTTAGCGGTTTTCTCTTTTAGGAGGCGAATAGAGATGGTGTTGACCTGGCCTGATAAATTTTTGACGGCCACTAGATGTTAGAGAGTGTTTAGATCGTGTCTGTTTTTCCTGTTTGTCATCTATGGAGAAAGGCTGTTTGTAAACTGGGTTTGAGCAGCTAATTGATGACCCCTCCTCCCCTACCGCCCTGCAAACTTTTATGACTCTTCATATAGATCCTTAACCTCAGTTTGTCAAAGTACTTGGCTGAGCATTCTGACTCAACATCTTCCACAAGGATGAGGGGACTCACACCAGCAAGCCAGAGAGATCAGAGTCAGGGCAAAGCCGACAGATGCAGAATGTGCCCAGCAAGGACATTGGCCAGAAGAGTCAGTGTGGGCAGAGCTTCACGCTGGTTATGATGTCCAAGCGATGTAACAGCTCAGTTAAATCAGGGATTTTGATCATCTTTATAATATTTCTTCATAAATCATAACTGTGACAGGTGGAGCTTGGGTGCTATATGGAAAGAAATGCAATGATATTGTTTGAAGAATTCTGCAAGGATAAAAGTTAGGCAGAGTTAAAAGAAAAATTATCTCAATCCTCTTTTCTTTCTTCCTCCTTTATTTCTTCCCTCCCTGTCTTCTTCCCTCCCTCCATCCTTTCCCTCCTTCCTTCCTCCCTCCCTCCCACCCTCTCATTTCACAGAGAGGCTGAATTCTATAGTTAAAGATCTTGGATTTTAGAGTCAGGAGGTTATTATTTAGTTAGATATTATTAACATCTTGACATTGCCGTTCCAAGGCTCAGTTCCCTCAAGTGTTAAAAGGCAGATCAGAAATACTTATATCACAGGGTTGCAGTGAAGCTAAGTAATATAACGACATCAGCTACTGTTTATTAAACGTCAAATATGTGCCTTATCTAATTAACACAATAACTTTGCAAGTAAACTGTCTGGTACATGGTAGGTGACACATAAATAACAAGGTAATGGAAATACTGTGTGTTCTCTATACCATGTTTGTTAAGTGTTTACTTACTTGTCAGGTGTCATTATTCATGCCATTAGGCTCCACAGTCCCTGCCATCAAGTAAAACTGATCATTCATTCATTCAAAATAGGTTCTTTGAGTATCTGCTACATACCAGGTATTGCATATATTACTTGGGGAAAAATAGAGAGAAAGGATCAAGACGCAGTTTCTAACTTCAAAGGAGTTATAACTGAGTAGAGGTTATAGAGAAATAGACAGTTAAAACCAAGAGTGATGAGTCCATTGATAGCAGGAAATACAAAATGGATGTTTTAGGGGGGACTCCATAATTCCAATTTGGAGGGTTCAGTGAGGGTTCCTTGGAGGACATCACGTCTATGCTGAGACTTGAGGGATGAGTAAAATGCAGATTAGAGGCTGTGGCGTGTTCTAAAGAACTCTAAGTGCAAAGGCATTAAGAGGAGAGGCACTATAACATATCTGAGACACGGAAAGCAGTTCATTCTGGAATTTGAGGGGATGAATGATGAGAGTTGCAGCTGGGGGTTAGCAGGGCTGCCTGGCCATGGAAAGGCTTGGTGGCCGCCTAGCAGACATCATCTAATCCCAGGCTACCTTTTAGCTGTTCCTGAGTTCTCAGTTCCTCTCCTCCTCAGCTTGGCTTTGGAAGGAGGGCCAGCTCTACTGTGGACCCGGGACACCTGATCTGAGTGGGTCTACTGTTATGGTGCTAACCCCTGATTCCCTAGTAATCTCTTAAGCTGTGTTCTTGGTCCTGAAAAACAAAGGTTTATCTTACTAGCAACATGGCGGGACATTCTTGGTCAGTTGGCTATCTCTAAATATCAGCCCTCCCCTAATCTGAGGGGGATTGGGCTACAGGGCAAGGAGGTTCTTATCAAGGGGCTCTTCTGGCCGGCATCTTGCAGTCTGGGGCCCTTTTAACAGGCTCAGGAATCCGAGGCCAGGCTGGTGAGAGTTAACTCTCACCCCACTTGGCCTTGAATCTAAGTGCCTTCTGGAAATCCTAAGCAGTTAGGATCTGGGACGTGATGATCTAATTGCCAGACTCTGGGACATGACCATCTAATTGCCATTTCACTTTTCCTGGGACTGGGGAGATAAGTGATACACAGATCAATAAGCTGGGTGGCCTGATTCATTTATTGACTCATAGATAGTTCATCTTTGAGCTTGTGCTACAGAAAGTTCTCTCCCAGCAGCTAGGCTGCCAGAGCGCTGAGAAGAGTCTGAGGTGTGCTCAGGGTCCAGACAAAGGAAAACAGCCAGCCAGTTCTCGATGTTGCCTTTCTTTTGTGCGCAAATCAAATGCTCATTAACTCCGTGTGAAGGTGACTCTATACGTCACGCCCCGACGCAGCATTTTGAAAATGGAAGAGGCTGCTAGTAATTACCGTCCTGGGATAGCACGCATAAACTGGGACTGTTTCAGGCTGACTCAGACGTAGGGTTGCCCTAACCGTGGGTTCTCTGTTGGTCTGACACTGCTCCCCAGTTCGTGGAGTCTGTACTTAGGGGGAGAACCTGCGGCCAAGTCATTTCTGGGTCTTTTTATGGCATTATTTTTTTATGCTTCCAAAAGCAATTTTTGGAATATTCCCCATTTTATGAAATCCTCATGTTTCTGAAAGGTCACTGTTAGCCATTTGAGTACAAGACAGTTGATCTCTGTTCAAAGCAAAGGAATGGGGTGGTAAAATGGAAAATCTGAAGGGAGAGATAATCCTGAAAAGGAAAACTTGAGCTGTATCTTCTGGCTTTTTATAATCCTTTCTTAATTAGAATGTGGAGGTGGAGACATCATTCTCTTTAAAGTGTTGGCTCTTAAATTCTGTCTCATACATTATTAACTTTGATGATAACAGACTAAGTGGGTAGGGATAATTATTTGTGTTGTTATTGTTTGTCCAGAGAGGTGACAAAAGAAAATATGTCACATGCAACTAAGAGGTGAGAGACTAAGAAGCACTTTCTTGATTTATGAACTGTTTTCTTCTAAACATGCTTCTTGGTAAAATAGCTAAAATGTCACTGTGCTGTGAAGCCAATACCCATCTCAGCAGCAGTATTTTTCTCCACCTCAAATTAAGCAGGCTGTGGGAGAATTTGGAGACCAAGTGTTACTTCATTTTTTATTCCTCCATTCTAACAATTTTAACAATAATTCTAACAATATTAAAAACAAGCATTTTAAAGCACTGACTCCCAAAGCAGAAGTTTTCACCTCGGAAATTTAGTCCGTCAGGGGGTATCTGGCAATGTTGGGACACATTTTTGCTTGCACAACTGGGTATGGAGTGCGATTGGCATCTAATGGTTAGAGGTCAATGATGCTGCTAAACATGCCACGAAGCACTGGACAGGCCCCCAAACAAATAAATTATCTGACTCCAAGTGTCGACAGTGTTAAAGTTGAGAAACTGCTCTGCAACGTCATAGCCATTTGTTTATTTATTCATTCAACAGTTATTTATTGAGCACCTACTATGTGCAGGTGCTGCACTGCTGAAGATATAGCAGTGAACAAAAATCCCCACTCTTGTCTGGTTTTGCATTCTAATAGGAGAGATAGACGATAAACAAGATAAATAAAAAGTTGTAAGCATTAGGGAGAAAAAATAAAGCTGGGAAAATATAGGAAGTGGTGAGATGGACACGCTCATATGACTCATTGAGGTAGGGGTATTTGTCACTACTTATGGATAGGGAAACTGAGTCTTAGAGAGGTGAAGTATTTACTTGGTCAAGGGTGACATTTCTCCCAAGAGATGTAGCTGAGGTTTGATGGTGGATGCTTCCGATGCTTTAGAGTCTAAAGGGTTATTTCCACGTGTGCTCTGCTATATATCATCACCAGAAACTGGGGGTCTCCTTGCTTCTTTTGATGAAATTCCCCTTTTTAACTTACTGATATCCGTCTCCTGGCCCACCAAAGCATTCATTTCTAGCATTTATATTTCTGTCAGTTAGAACATTCCCTGACTATATCCTTTTCCCAGACTTCTTACCCTCGTGACTTAAACAGGTTCAAAGCTCTGTGCTGTTTAAAAATAAAATGAAAAAAGTCCCTACCTTAGTTCTACAAGCCCTTCCATCTATAGCCCCTCCCTCTGCTTTTTCATAACTTAAATGTCTTAAAAAGATACTCATTTATGTTGTCTTTCTCCCTTTATACTCCCCCAATTTACCTGTAAAAGGACCTCTGTACTCTTATTCCACACAAAGCGTTTTTGTCAAGGTCCAGCAATGACCCCACAGTCTCCATTTAGGTAGACAGGGACTTTTCCCCCGTTTGTCTGCTCACGTGGCCTCCTCCCAGCACTTGGTGCTCATGGCCTTTTTTTTCCCCTGTGTCTGATGTACTTCTCCTCTCTTGACTTCCATCTTTTAGCTCTAGAAATTCCTTCTTCCTCTTTGGCTTTTCCTTCTAGGTAGTCTTCATGGGTTCCTCTTCTCTTTCACCCGTTCATAAATTGGTGTGCTTTTGTATCCTGCTCTTAGTTTTACTTTCTTTTCAACTATGGCTTCTACTGATTTGTTGCTTTGAGTAATCCCAAAGGTATATAACACACTCTGGAATTTGCTGAGATGTGAACGTGGTTTAATGGGACAAGCGGGTGATATGCAAGAATAAGGACCACCTCTGATGAGTGATCCTGGCCAGCCACCCAGAATGCACACTGCTGAGCTAAACTGAGTGAGCACACAGAGACTCCCCCTTGAACCCCCTGATGATTGTAAGGGCTCCCTGGCTGGCCTCTCTATTCGCAACTTTAGCTCCATCCTTTACTCTCACCATATTCATCTTTCCAAAACGCAAACCTGATCGGGATCTACTTACTACCCGCCTTGTATCAGTCTGTTCAGGCTGCTGTAACAAAATACCATAGACTGGGTGGCTTATAAACAGCAGATGTTTATTTCTCATGGTCTGGAGGCTGGGAAGTACAAGATGGCGGCACCAGCATGGTCAGATGAGGGCCCTTTTCCTGACTCATCATTGTCTGGCTGTCTTCTCACTGTGTCCTCACATGGTGGGGAGGACAAGTGACTTATTTCTTTTATAACTGGAAGTTTGTACCTCAATCCCCTTCACTTATTTGGCCCCCTCCCTAGTAGCCTCCGCCTCTCTGGCAACACGAGTTTGTGTACATGAGTCTCTCTATTTTGTTTTGTTTATTCTTTTGGTTTTTAGATTCTCTATATAAGTGAAGTCATACAGTGTTTGTCTTTTCCTGTTTGACTTATTTTACTTAGCATATGCCCTCTTGGTCCATTACATTGCCACAAATGACAAGATTTCATTCATTTGTGTGGCTGGGTAGTAGTCATATATACCACATCTCCTGTAAGGGCACTAATGACCTAATCACTCCCAAAGTCCCCAGCTCCAAACTCCATCATATTGGGAATTAGGTATCAATATATGAATTTAGGGACTATAAAGGCTCTGTCTACAGCCCCCCTTCAGCTTTCACAGCACAGGTCATCTACACTCATGTTTTCATGCTGCTGCACAGCTCTCCCATCTGGTTGGAATGCCTTCCCTCCCCACTCCCAGTCCACAGTGCGGTCCGTGGGGAGTCCTACCTATTTGTCAAAGCTCACCTTATGCATTACTTTTGTCCTCCTTGGCAGCTTTCTAGGCAAAGTACCATCTCACATATGCCCCGTTGCTCCCCACCTCCGATGAGATTATGTATTCCTTTAGTGTATGGAGAGGAAGATTCAAGAGCAAAGTTTCTGTCTTCAAGCAAACTGTTCTACCCAGCAACTTACCTCTGTTTTCTCATTGTAAAGCTTCTGCACTCTCTTAATTCCAAATTATTGAATTTCTGTCACTAATTTGCTGTGTGATCCTGTATATTTCACTTAACTCCTCTGAGCTGTCATTTTATCAACTCAAATTCTGTCAAATAATGTTATAACTCAAAGAAATGTACCAAATTCTCTGAGTTCTCCAGAGGAAAGGATATCATAAGCCAAAGATGAAATAAACTGTCATTTATTAAAATAATAATTTTTATCAAACATTTCATTCAGACCCCAACAAAGTGAAACTATTTCCAGCGAACGGTATCCCCCTCCTTATGTGTCTTTTTTTTTTCTGTACGCGGGCCTCTCACTGCCTCTCCCGCTGCGGAGCACAGGCTCCGGACGTGCAGGCCCAGCTGCCACGGCTCACAGGTCCAGCCGTTCCGCGGCATGTGGGATCTTCCCGGACTGGGGCACGAACCCGTGTCCCCTGCATCAGCGGGCGGACTCCCAGCCACTGTGCCACAGGGGAGCCCCTTATGTGTCTTTAAAGCTTGAAGCCACTTATAATAAAACAAGACTTTGCCATGTATTTTTTTTTTCTTGTTCACAAGATTGTCATTCATTTTTTCTCCAATTTCCTTAAATTTTTGAAAAACTCAAGATTCACCTTTTGCTATTTTACTTAGGTCTTTTTCCCCCTCAAACAAAAGGAGAGTTTCATGTCAAAGAAGTGAGGAGATAAAAGTTTAAAGTTATATGTCCTTGATCTTGATCTGGAGCTTTCTTATATTATCAGCAGCACTTACTGTCACAACCTGGGGAAAAGAAGTGAAGCAATAAGAAAGGAGGAATTAGAAGAAAAGAACTGTAGATACGAATGCCAAGTATCTTTATTTACTTTATTACTCCTAGTTTTAGAATTAAAATCATCTTTTAAAAATCTCACTTTGGTGAGATGGCTAAATGTGTGTGAAATGAATACTTGTAAGAGAAAATAATGGAAGAAGTGTTTCAATCAGGGTATCTTTCAGTCATAACACTTTCATGTCCCATTGACATTTCCATGGAATATCTCCATGCATGGAAAACTGATGCTTAGATACTAGGGGTGGGATGGATATAGAGAAATAGAATGTATTGATTACATTTCCTGGGTTATTTGTTTATGTACTTTGTTTCATTTAACCTTTCCAATAACTCTATGTAGTATATTTACCTACTTTTGAATTAAACCAACTGCAACTCACTCTACAGTTAGTAGTAAGTAGAGTCCAAATTGAAACCTGGGGTTTTCTGCCTCAAACACCATACCACACTGATGTCCTGTTATAAATATAGAAATACATGTCCTGGCCTCAAGCGGTTTATAATCCAGGAAAGACTGCCAATGTCTCTGTAAAAAGCAAAATCAGCAGACCACATATTTATCCTATTTTAAGTACTGTAAAAATAACTCCACCTACATGATTATGAAGGTTCAGCCTCACTGCCAATGGAATACCCACTTTGAGTTGTTTTTTCCTTGACAGTGATGCAGAAACATCGAGATACTACTTTGCTAACATATTTTTTTCCCAGAAAATAATGTAACATCACACAGACTTTGAAGTTATCTCTATGAGACTCAGTTTCCATTTGTTAAATTGGGAAGATGGTAGCCATGATAGAATTGCTATAAAGATTAGACAGTTGCTTGATTCATGCTCAGTTCTCAAACATGATGGTTGTGACCACTTGCAGCAGCCTTTAATGCTGGCATGTGTTTTCATACATTTTGATGTATTTTGAAGACCTTTAATGGTAAGTGGTCCTAGATGGAGCCTCTGGACTCACTGTTGATGGTGACAGTCAGCCTGACGTGTGCACCAAAGTGCTAAGTAATTGGGTGTGGGGAGGAGAGATGCTAGGGTTGGGGAGGTACTGGAAAGAAGGAATCAAGAGTTCCCCTAAAAGTACTTTTCAAAATTGAGTCAAGGAATCGGCAGGGATCTATGGGAAGAAAGTGGGAGAGGGGCTGGGGTGCGAGATGAACATTTTTCTCCCAAATTGAACATCGCAGTTCTTGGGCCAACTGTCACAAACTTTTCCTCTCAATGGGGAAATCTCTTTTGAAGGACTAACCTTACAAAACACAGAATCACAAAATCATGACCCATGTTTTCCTCCCCCTTATTTCATCCTTTAATATAATACATTGAAAAGAGAAGTTGTTTCACATAAACCTGTGGAGAGTCATAATCCATCTGAACCAATCCAAAGGAAGGTAAAAGAAATAATCAGGCTCCCATTATGCAAAATGGTGCTCAGTTAATTTATTGTGCTGCACTGGATAATAAGCTGTTAGGCTCCACATTACTTTATTCACGTTAGATCAAATAGCTTATTGCTGCTGGAGCTTATTTCATCGCATAAAATTCGGATATATTGCCATGGAGTAGATATTAGTCCGTTATGAGAGACAGACTTAAGTACTTCATTTACAGGATCTCTCCATTAGGAAAATGGCAAGGGGGAAGAAGAAATGCAAACAAGGGGGATTTATGTGTGTTGCCCATCAACCGGCTCTGCTGTGAGTGATTGCTGGTTACCACGCATGGGGCTGGTGCCTTGGAGAAAAGCAATGTTTCCAGTGGGAAGAAAATCCAAAGAGAGTTTATGTTCCTTTTCAGGGAAGTGTTGACATTTTAATTACTTTCTGTTTTCTTTGGAGCTACATTTGAGAATTGGAAGCAAGTTAGAAAAATAAAAATTGGCTTTATTAGAAATCACATGAATTGACATGCAGCCATGAGCTGGAGAAAGTCCAGATTCAGCTCTTGACAAACTCAAGTCTCCAGCAGGACCCAGAGAGCCAAAAAATTCAGCTATTGAAAAACTAACCCGAAGAATTCCTACCCGGGGCATGTCATCTCTGAAAGCAAACCATTTGTTTTTGGGTGCAATCTAATCTTTTCTGGCTTCTGGACCTCTGTTCTTCACTTTTGTAAATTTTTTCCTTTAAACTTTGGTCTCTCAGGGGTTTGTGAGGATAAGTAGAACAGAGATGCAAAGCAAAAAGAGAATGATCATGAAGAATTGGAATGAGTTGGGGAAATTGGTGGGTTTAGCATTACTTAGTTTTGAAGATCATCTGATACTTTTGGTATTTCATCAAAGAAAACTGCCAGTCCAAGTGTGGGTGGAGCCAGAGTAAATGGCTTAGGGAGATGTGGTATATCTGCACACTCTCCTTGCACCTGCAATTGCCTAGAACTGAATAAATATTTAGCAAAACCAGGGTATCTACATGTGTTCCAGTATCAGCAAATCTAATAACTGTAACTGGGTACAAGACTGAAGTTGAAAAAAAAAATGAACAACTCCAACCAGCATGTTTGTGGTGCCCCAAAGGGTGGCAGCTGAGGACGTAAGCTCTTCTTGTCCCTTCCTAAGCCTTCCTAGTCTTCCTACACTCCAGGGACAGTATGGAAACTCCACTAAGCTTAGGCCAGTCAATTCAATAATAAATGGGTCAACCTGAGTCCCTAAAATATTTCTCTAATATCTATAGTGAGCCATGTGCTTAAATCCATAATTTAAATTTTCCAAAAACCCTGTAAGGAGATGTTATTCTTGCCCTTGATAATGTTATTTCTGTTTTACAAATGAAAACAGGCTTGGGCGGGTTAAGTAAATTTATAAGTTATACAAACTTGTATTATAAAACATCTCAAGTGCATGCAAAAAGAACATAAAAAAACAGTAAAATGGACCTCTGTGCTTATTTGACTTCACCCACTCAGGATCAGTCTGCTTCACTGACATCTACCCCACCCCATTATGTATTTTGAAACAAATCCCAGACATCAGGTCATTTCATCTGTGTATCTTCCAATATGAGTCTCGAAGAGATAGGGATTCTTTAAAATAAAATAACTGCAATGCCTTTATCACACCTAAAACATTAACGATAATTCCTAATATCAAGAAATATGGGGGTCTTCCCTGGTGGCACAGTGGTTAAGAATCTGCCTGCCAACGAAGGGACATGGGTTCGAGCCCTGGTCTGGGAAGATCCCACATGCCACGGAGGAACAAAGCCTGTGAACCACAACTGCTGAGCCTGCATGCCACAACTACTGAAGCCTGCGCGCCTGGAGCCTGTGCCCCACAACAAGAGAAGCCACCGCAATGAGAAGCCTTTGCACCGCAACGAAGAGTAGCCCCTGCTTGCCGCAACTAGAGAAAGCCCGTGCACAGCAACGAAGACCTAACGTGGCCAAAAATAAATTAATTAATTAATAAAAAAAAAAGACATATGCAGTCAGCATTCACCTATCTCCAACTGTCTTATAATTTGTTTTTTAAAAGTTTGTTTGAATTCAGATCCAAACAAGGTTCACGCCTTGTGATTGCTTGTGAGGAGCTAAAGTCTCTTTAAATCTGCTGGGTCCTCCTTCAACTCCAATTTTTTTCTTAGGATTTTTGGTTGAAGAAACGAGACTGTTTGCCCTGAAATTTTCTAACAGTCTGAATTGTCTTTCCCTGAAATTTCCTAACAGTCTGATAACAATCCGAATTGTCTTGATTCTGTTCCTTGAGGTGTTCTCAAGTACATTTATTGTCTTATACTTTTCACTTCCTATACATTTATAGGTAAAGGTAGAGATTTTATTAGATTCTGGTTCCATGTTTTTAGCAAGACTATGTCATAAATTGTAGTATATATTTCCATCAGTAGAAATGTATTTGTGCGTGTGTCATGTTATCAATTATTGAGGAGTCTTGCTTGGATCCATTATTTCATTAGCTATTGCAAAGTTGTGATATCCTGATTTTACAATTTAAAACGAATAGACTTTATTTTTCAGAGCAAGTTTAGATTCATGCAAAATTGAGTGGAAAATACACATCTATTCCTTCTCCCCTGTCTCCCCCACTGGCCTCAGCCTCTTTCCCTATCAATATCCAGCACCAAAGCGGTACATTTTGACAATGAGTGAACCTAAACTGACACGTCGTTGTCACTCAAAGTCCATAGTGTACATTAGGGTTCACTGTTCTTGTTGTACGTTCTATAGGTTTTGACAAATATATAATGGCATGTATCCATCAGTGATTTCTTTTTATTTTATTGACAGGGGTCTTTCTACAAGGAGAAACTTCCCCCTCATAACCTATTTGGTTATGTGAAGTAAAGTTCATATAAAAAACCCAGGACAAATGCTTTGTTCTTTTATCTACCAGTTTGCAGAGTAATGAGTTGTTTCTCTCTGGTATCCTCTAAAGTGAATAGAAGCTGTTGTTTTTGCTTTTATTGTTAATATCACTAAGACCTCATGAATTTAAGCATATTTGATATGTTTCAATGCTCTATTGTATATGTATATATATGAATATACATATATATGCTAATAACTCATTGGTAAATTTCTAGGTTACCAATGTCTGTAAATCTACACTGTTTTGCTGTTTTGATTTGAAGAAAGTAATTCTTGTCGTGGTTTAACATTTTATCTTAAAACACTTTTCCACTTACTGACGGTTATAAAGATTCCCCTGAGTCTCTGAGGATGGTAGAAAACCTTGCTTTGTTGCTCGAAAAACAGAAGCAGCTGTTTATATAGACATAAGAGCAGGAAAGAAAGAAGGAAGGAGGGAGGAGGAAAGGAGGAAGAATTGAAAAACAGAGCCAGCAAGCAAGTATTAAAATACAAGCTGATTAATTAATAGGCTACTGCATAGTCTGGGAAAATTATTGCAGTTCAATTATTTACATGGGGTCATGTGACATTACTGTAACGTGGTTAAGCTCGAGGCCTTGAGATTCAGATGCTTGGGTCAAATCTCCAGTTCTGGTCCTTCCTAGTTTTGTCAGCTTGGCCACGTTACTTCTCTGTGCTTCAGCTTCCTCAGTGTAATAGGAATAAAACAGCACAAGTGTGTAAGGATAAAATAAATGCTAGTTGGTTTTGTTGTCGTTGTGATGATGATGTGTGAATATGGGGATATTTACAAAGTAGTGTCTCTTTCTGGACCCAGAAGAGAAGAATAGTAAAACTGATATTTGTTGAGTAACTCCTAGAGGCAGGTACCAAACTAGCCTCTGTATTATATTATATGATTTAGCAACTTTAATATTTTTTTAATCTATCACCATTACTCATTTATTCTAGCACAGTAACTGGCAGAGAGAAGAGATACAGTATACCTTTTGTGTGTGTGTGTGTGTGTGAATTGAGTGATACTGTTAGGTGTATTTGACCCTTTTTTTGTGTGTGTGTGGTACACGGGCCTCTTACTGTTGTGGCCTCTCCCGTTGCGGAGCACAGGCTCCGGACGTGCAGGCTCAGAGGCCATGGCTCACGGGCCCAGCCACTCCGCGGCATGTGAGATCCTCCCGGACCGGGGCACAAACCCACGTCCCCTGCATCAGCAGGCGGACTCTAAACCACTGCGCCACCAGGGAAGCCCTGACCCATTTTTAATTTTGTAAACACCTGCAAAGAACTTTTACAAGACAGGGGATGGTATGATACTAGCAAAGAACAGAACTTTAAAACTCTGTTAGAAAATCTTAACGACCAATCCCAGTAAAGATGTTCAAGCGCTAAAGTGGGCAGCGAGGCCGTAGTGAATCACATAATTCTAGTATTGTCCTTGGCAGATTGATATCAGTATTCACCAAAATTCTTTCCTTGCACAGGAAAAGAAAGAAAGGAAAGAGGAACAATTTCTGAATCACTCCTCCAACCACGGAAATGATTTTAATTACCATTTCATCTGTTGGCAGACTCTTCTGGCAGATGTACCTGCAACTTGGAAAGATAACAAACGAACCAATCCCTTGCTCCAGAGTTGACACGGATCGTGCTTGCTGAATTTGCTCTCAGAAAAGAATCCTGGGCAACAATACATCTGGCACTCCATTCGAGGAATTTGTCATGTCGTTGACATGTTCAGCCTCCATTGTCCACGCCACTATGACAGCAGGTCCTTTATATTTCAAAGAAATTGCAGTCTGAATTAACATAATTAGAATGTAACTGCTATTCACTGCACAAGCTCCTCCTTTCCAGGAGTACAGATCCGATAGCTCATCTGCGCTCAGAATCTTTCCAGTGATGCCTGCAGGGGAGCGCGCAGATGATACAATGACAGAATATACCCTCTCTCATCAGCCTCTTTAAGTACCAACTAGCAGAAACATAGGAGGAGAAGAAAACTGTCCTGGGACTTCCCTGGTGGCACAGTGGTTAAGAATCCGCCTGCCAATGCAGGGGACATGGGTTCGATCCCTGGTCCGGGAAGATCCCACGTGCTGTGGAGCAACTAAGCCCGTGCGCCACAACTACTGAGCCCACGCGCCACAAATACTGAAGCCCGCATGCTCTAGGGCCCATGCTCCACAACAAGAGAAGCCGCCGTAATGAGAAGCCTGCGCGCCGCAACTAAGAGTAGCCCCAACTCGCCGCAACTAGAGAAAGCCTGCGCACAGCAATGAAGGCCCAACACAGCCCCCCCCCCAAATAAATTAATTAAAAAAAAAAAAAGAAAACTGTTCTGTCTCTGGCATGTCTAAATAGAAACACTTTTCAAGTTTACCAGTCTGTATAGCACTTTTATAAAATAGTATAAAGTATAGAGTATCTGTCTGAAGTAAGAGGAAAAAATGAAATAGGAAAGACAGTTACATGAAGTAGAGTGGATAATTTATGGACAGAATTACAGAATTAAATAGTGGTTGGATAATTTCATTCATTCTTTACTACTTCACTTTGAACCGTCAATGGCACTAACCAAGCAATTACTACCAAGAAAACAACAACTTGAGTGCTAGATTCTTGAATTTCATTCTTTGTCATTGTTATGTTTCTACAGATGCTTGACTATCAATATGGTAGAAACTGACATCAGCATCTTTTTTGGGGGGGATAAGATTGATTTACATTCTCTCAAATAAGTTAACTTTCTCACCTCCAAGGGCTCATTTGAGGGGAGCAATGACTTTGATGTATTAATGTGTAGACTGGTGCTCATGGCCTCTCCTCTGAAGAGTATAGTTTATCCTTGCGTATGTTAGGGACTGAATGTTTGTGTTCCTCCAAAATTTATGTGTTGAAGTCCTAACCCCCAATGTTCTGGTATT
This sequence comes from Mesoplodon bidens, assembly GCF_964165515.1. NCBI lineage: Eukaryota > Metazoa > Chordata > Mammalia > Artiodactyla > Ziphiidae > Mesoplodon > Mesoplodon bidens. The sequence goes on from NC_138167.1 coordinate 86,051,887, forward strand.
TGGAGGTGAAGCCTTTGGGAGGTAAGTAGGTTTAGCAGCAGTCTTGAGGTTGGGGCCCCCATGACAGGATTACTGACCTTGTAAGAAGAGGGAGAGATACCAGACTGCTCTCCCCGCTCCATGTCTCTCTGTCTCTGTCTCTCTCCCTCTCTGCCATGTATGGACACAGCGAGAAGCCGGCTATCTGCAAGCCAGGAAGAGAGACCAGGAACCAAATGGGCTGGTACCTTGATCTTGAACTGCCTAACCTCCGGAACTGTGAGAAATAAATGACTGTTGCTTAAGCCACCCACACTGCGGTATTTTGTTACTGTAGACCCAGCTGACTGACAGTGCATAGGAGTCATTTGTTAATGAGCATTAAGAAGGGATAATGGTTTTCATTTTCTTGTTTTTCTTAGAGGTATCTCTTGATCTTCACCTGAAATCCTGTATCAGAAATTGCAGTACTAGAAATACAGAGAATGGGTAAGGTAGTACAAAAATAGGGCCAAGGCTTATGAGAGAAGGTTTCAACAGAGGAGTACCAGAGCCCCTTTTAATTTTAAACCAAATACATGTTATAAACCAAAAACGTTATGTTAAAGAGCTGTGTAACCTGGTAGACGGGTCTGTGGGGAAGACTTGTTAAGATGCTGATGTCTGGACCCCTTCAGATCCACGGAATCAAAATTTTCAGCTGTGGGGCTGAAATCGCTCAAGTTGAAAACCACCCCAAGTGCTTCTGATGCACCGCAAACCTGGCACCCACAGGCCCATGTTCTCTTTCACCGATACAAATACTCAAGTTTACTTCCTGGGTCGATCTTCCTATAGATGATATGTGCGATTTTAAAAATGGATACATTTAATTTCTATAAATGGAAATCCATTTAGGATGTTTGGGGCTGGTCATTTTTAGAGGGGCTTCTCAGTGTCTGTGTACACTCCGCTTCCCCTTTGCCCTAGTTATCCTTGTTTATATTCTCAGTTTGTGTGTTCTGTCTGGGTTAGGAAAATAAAATGACATCTCAGAGTTTTAGGCAATTTACTTTGCAAAGAATGCAATAAGGATTTATATTTTAATGTGAAAAATCCTTTACTAGAGTAAATAAATTCCCCTCCCTCCAATGCATTTGTCTTATTACTCTGGATGTTTAATAATAAGATTGTGGGTTATAAACACACATTTAGATGTCCAAATATATGCACAGATGGAAAATATCAAGCTTGCAGGAAAGGCCCCTCATCCGAACACAGGGGTTCAGTGGAACTCACCTCTCTTTTCGCTATGGAATATGAATGTCAGCTTGAATGCAGGAGGTTTAGGAAATTCTTGTCCCTAGCCTCCTGACTTCCACCAGCTGCTGGCTCTGACATTTTTTTGATCTCAAGGGGTGTAGGTAGGAAGTGGATTGGGAGCAGGGAGTTCCTATTCCTTGTTTGACCAATGGATTGCGGGATAGACTTGTCATGCGGAAAAAAGCTTGATTTATCCAAGGGAGGTAATAGTGACCCCCAGGACCCAGCCTGCCCCCTCACATCCCAGAGGACTTTATTCTGAGGTTTACAGAATAAGCTGATTGGTGATTAGTTATTAAACTAAGTGTAATGCATATGTAACAATTATTTTCCAAAAGGGAATTTTTTTTTTAATTGTAAAAGAAGTACACAGCCATGGAAGACTTTGGGGAAAAACAGAGGAAAATGAAATAAAGTAAAAAAGGAAAAAGTTTAGGCTAAGGTGCGATTTTAGAAACAGAGAGATGTGGATTAGAATCCACTCTTACTGATTGTCTACCCTTCTTAAATTAATCCTATTATTATCAAGAAATAGATTTAAGTTATGTCTGTTTTCATAATTTATTAACTGAAATCCCCTAATTCTCGCCTTAAGCCTACAAGCATTCTTCCTAGTATGTAAGAATTATTTTTAAAAAGTATCCTCAGAAACAATTAACGTTCACAAGAAAGTAAGAAGTCTTTGTGGCAATGTTTTGTTTTATTATCGTATTTTTCTCTTTCCTGAAAAACCAATGAAGAATGGCAGTTTTATATGTAAAACAGTAGTTATCCTTTATATGGATGACATTTTCCTAAAAGCCTAGAAGTATTTCACATTTACAGAAAAACACTCTGTTCCCAAGTTGGATCTGATTAAAATTCAAATCTATATTAACATCTCATTATGTTTTGAAAAAAGTGAACTCTATGCTTAATGGAAAATGCTTGGTGTCTGCCAACTCTGTTTTTGTGGGTTCCTTAACAAGGCTGTCTGGGGACCCAGGAGGGCTGGGTCACAGCTACATCCTTGTTAAAACAGTCAGCCAGCGTGAATGCAGGCCCTTAGTTTTTCCTTCCTTTCTGCTCTCCCATCCCTACATTGTTTCAGCTGCCAGCCCCTAATTTTTCTCTGAAGCAAGGGAAAGGGAAGGGCAAAAATGACTTTGAAAGAATAACATTTCTTTCTATGGACTTAAATAGAACACTCAACACAAAACATCCTGTGTTTTCTTTTAATTGATGACACTCTGACTGTAGTAATGGTGAACTAAAACCTAGGACTTGCTGTTGGCATAGACATTGTTTTTGTGGCATTCTACCAGATCAAGGAATGTTGCTTGCTACTTAAAATTACAACCTGGCCCCTGCCCACAGGTACTCCTTGTCTCCTTCTCCCACTGTGCCTTTTCTTCTCTCCATTGTACTTATCGCCTTCTAACATGTGTTTATTATGTTTTTTGTTTATTCTCTGACTCCTCTGGCCGTAACGGAAACCCATGATAGCAAGGATCTGTGTATTTTGCTCATTGTTGGATTCTTTATTCTAAAAACAGTGCCTGGCACAAAGTAGGCGCTCAATAAATATTTGCAGTATAAATGAATGTACTCATTTCTTCCTTGGTGTCCTTTCCCATACAATTATGGGGAAAATAACTGGTAAAAATAGGATACAAAAATCCTATAAATATAATATGTTTATACCTGGTAGGTGTATTTCAAAGTATACCTCTGTTTGGAGTTTATGTATCTTAGTTGGTAAAGAAAAGATACAAGAGATGGATAAAAGAGAAACATCTCCTTGTTACTCTCTATCTTCTTCTTTTGCTTTATTTTTCTTCCAAGCGTGACTGCCCGATACTCCAACATGACATATATTTCTCTGCTTATTGCCTACCGCCTCTCACTAGAATGTAAGCATTTGAAGGGTAGGAACTTTGTGTATTTCATTCACTGCTATGGCCCCATTGCTTAGAACAGTGTCTGGCACAGAGTAGGCCCTCAACACTTATTTGGTGAGTAAGTGAGTGTGTGGATGAGTGATGGAGACCATCCAGGCCTGGCCCTGGTGCTGTAGGGACTCTACAGAGTGATTGAACACCAAGACCTTGGTACTTCTGAGGTCGATGGTGGGTAGGGAGATCAGAAAGGGAAAAAGATCACCAAGGTGACCCTGACATTTAAAATTTTCCATTCATAGTGAAAAAGACATCTCACTTGTTATGTATATGTGGTATAGTATGAGCCTAGGGACTGTGGTTTGGATCCTGGACCATCCATCTATTTTCAGAATAAGCTGAAATAATTTCTTCATTTCTTGCTGTCACATTTTCATTGTTTGTAAAATTAAAACAGTGTTACCTAATCCATGGCTATAGTGGGAGGATAGAAAGGGCCTGATGCATAAGAGTTGGCTAGTAAATGTTAGCTATCATTGTCATCATCATCATCCTGGGGGTTGGCATGTGGGCCAAACCTAGCCTGTGACCGGCTTTTGTAAATACAATTTTCTTGGAATATAGCCATGCCCATTCATTTTCTTATTGTCTGTGGCTGCCTTCTCACTGTAGCAGCAGAACTGAGGAGTTACAAGAGACTGTGTGGTCTGCAAAGCCTGAATTTTTACTCTCTGGCCCTTTACAGAAAAAGTTTGTGAACCTGATCTAAAAGATGGTCGATCAGCAATATAACTAAGCCCACAGTCCAGCAAAGTGTGGTCCACAGACCAGCGTGATTCATAAACTATTTGTTACTGATCCGGGATGTACTAAGTATGGAAACTAAGAGTAAAGTATTTAGAAACGTCTATAACAATTTGATGTGCTGTTGACATCCAAGTGTATGATTTTGGTTTATACAAAAGTCTTGGTTTATGACAGAGGAAATTAAAAAAAAATTCCTTGGCCCTTCCCATTGGAATAGAATCTGGTGTTTTGTAACAGGATTTTGCTGTATTGGTAACGTAGTGAGATATATTCATGTGGTTTCAGATGAGAATATCTAGGGTCCCATCAGGTGGGAGTGACGAAGGGGTCCTGAGATTGCAACTGACCTGGAAATGTTGATGAGTGAGCCCATTAACAACGTCACGCAAATGGATTTCATAGGCGGATGGACGGGCAGCCACAGTTCACTTATCAGCTAATACAGTTGTATTGTGTTGCTTCATATCTAAGAGAAGGCGACCACCTCAGGATATTATGTGTGTCTCATACATGTATATAAATGAACTCCTTTTGAGGTAAATGGATTTTAAGTTGATAATTCATCTTCTGTGAACAGTAAGCCAACAACTTTCCTGGAAATCTAGCAAAACAACAGTTCTATGACCAGCCTTATGCTTTGTTGCATGTGCGCTTAAAAAAAGCAGACTTTTTCCTTTTATGTTTTAGAAGCGGTTCCAAACGGTAAAGTCTGCCAGAAAAAACAGACCAACTCTCAGGAACAACAATGCCCATTATGTGTGGGGTGGAAGCTGCCAGACTTTGATTTCTGGCCAGACATTAACCCCTTTGGTGTCTTAGGGGAGAAATGACAAGTCTGAATCCAGACACTTCCAGGGTTTTAACAGTCACTTATGGTGTGAGACCAGGCGATTTATAATGACGTGTGCAAAACAGGACTATTGTGAGAAGGAAGTACAAGTTCAAGGCCACATCTCCTTGTTTCCTGAATTCTGCCGTAACTCATTCTGGCAAATGGACATGGATTCGATCACCTCTGCTGTTCCCTTTGCAGGCCTGCTGGTCATGGGTGGGAAGCGCCGTGCTCTTGCCCCGTGCCTCACCTGTGTTTTCAGCTGGACGTCACAAGGGTCAATTCGGCACTCTCAGAGCTAAACACGCAGATTCCTTGAGGCCACCATTTACAGTAAAGCTGCTAGAAAAGAGAATTCCTGCAAACTCTTTTGTGATCGGTTTCTTTCCCTTGTCATATGCCCCATAGGTTGACAGACTGTATCCCATTTTGAGAGCTCAGATAAGCAGAAAGCAGTGCAATTTATAGTAGGAGGATGATTGTATGTGTTCTGTGTATATATGTGTGTATTTCATTTGTTCCTTTACTTTATTCTTTAATATGTATTTGTTGATAGTCTACTATGGGATGGCTGGGGATACTAAGTTAATTACAATCATAAATATAGCTACCATTTATTGAGAGCTTATTGCATGTCGATATTATGTTAAACATTTTACATACATGCAGTTTAATTCACGTAATTCTTTAAAAAAACTTTATGAAATAGCCCCATTTGACATATTAGTAAAATGGGTTCCAGAAAAGCCAAGGGCACATGGCTAGTTGATGACAGAGCTAAGATTCACATCTAGATCTGTCTGATAGAAAACCTATTTCCTCATTCATTTAGCTAAGTTGCCTTCCTAGAAATGAATACAAATATCAAAAGGCATTTACTCAATTTCTTGGAATTGACATTCTGGTTGGCAAGAAAGGCATGTGAGGCAGAATGGAAAAGGCTATCACACAGCTATGTACATGAGTAACTAATTCTGTTGGAGAGTGGGAGAAGGTGGGAGAGGTTTAGAGGAAGTCCCCAGAAAGAAACTAGTACTTGAGTTATGCCTCTATGGAGTGGGATATTCAAGAGGGAGGGAGAGAGAGAGAGATTCAGTTGGGTGAGCTTTGTTGTGTAGGAAGAGACCTGGATTTACAGAGTGATTCTGTGCACAGAATAGTGGGAATAACAGTGGGAGATTCTTTAAGGTTGCTTCTCTACTTATCATGTCCAGATCTCTGTCCTCTTTGCTCTTATGGCATTGCCATGTCTTACTAAAAGGGGACTCAGGGAGAAAATAAGTTCAGCCTGGGTAAATTAGAGGTGGTGATCACTGTTATGGTGACCACAGGAAAGAGAAACAAAGGTAACCTGTCTCTCTGCTCACTGCAATGGTGGGACGCTTATACGATGACCGTTTCACGGATGAAGGTATCAACCAGCCTGGAAGTGAACATGCAAGCTTTGGCTGTGTTTTAGTACCAAGTGAAGGGAAAAAGGAGCTGATATACGTTGTTGTTTTCAATTGTATGTTTGACCCTGAAGGACATGGCTGCCTACCTCTTTTGCCAGAGATACGGGGACAGATAAAGAACAGAAATAGCATCCACAGACAACCCTACGTGAAGAAGACTGTGTTAAAGGCAAGGGTGTAGCTAAACACTAGGAAATAAAGTGATCACCTATTCGGTCCCAGCCAAGGGAGAAATCCAGCTCCAAGAAAAGGAGGACAATGGTGTTACAGCCAGGATGCTTCGGAGCTTTGGGCTGTTCTGTTTAGAACAAATAAAAAGCAATCAACATAGATGGAGCCCACACTGTTGGCAACCGCAACAACACAATTCTCTGGGGTTTCACTTTGAGAAGTTGAGACTTTGAAATTTGGGGGGTTAAGATTTCAGACTGGAATGATCCCCAGACTGTTCATTTGCAGTAATAATTCTGGGTTTTGTGCATATTTTTAAAAGGGTTACTGGGCTTTCCTATATTCATTGCCAAGTCCTCCCAGCCTCCAAATCTTCCTATAGAATGCTTCTTCTCTAGGCTTTAACCTTATCCTGTGACTGAATATGATTATGGGATATTTACATGCATTCTTGTCTATTGTATCTAAAGATCATGAAAAGAATGCCCATCATTAAAGCCCCAAAGTGATTGGATTGGCATGGGGACCGGGGATGGGGTTGGCATGGGAGAGAGGATCCGACTCTGAGATTTCATGAAATCCAAAACAATAGGACAGCTGCTTTTCCATAAAAAGATTATTATTATTTCTACCTAGACAGCTTGATAGCAGCCATTATCTTCTTTCTGGGTGTCTTATCAAGTTCCGGCTGTGTGCAGCATGGGTGATAAGGAATGAGAAATGTCACCCAGGGGACTGCCAAGGATTATTTCTATGCACTGCTGTTCAGCAATGGCCAGTCCCTTAGAACTGAAAGTTAGTCCTATTGTTCACGCCAGGCAGTTGCTATTCTGACAACACCAAGAGAGCAGAAAGAGGATGTAGCTGCCATTGTATGAAAGATTGAAATTTCATTACTCTCAGCTCAAGTTCAAGCAGTCTTGATTGTGAAAAGCAGAATCATCATGGAATATCTTTGAAGAGGGAGAAGACAAAGGACGGAAAAAAGAATAAAATGAGCTCAGGGCTTTTCAGGACTATGAAGGAGTATTAAAAAAAGAGAGAGAGGGAGAGAAGTATAATATTTTCAATCACCGGAACTTAAAATGCCAGGCATATAAAGCCTCAAAGGAATTGAATATCATCATATAACTATTACCTGTGATCCAATTATTTAATGTAAAGACTCCATCCTGCATATTACTCACCAGAAAATAGTTAATTTACTGGATTTCTGTTTAATTGTCTCTGTTTTATATTAAGTTTTTGAATGAAATTAATCTGTTGATATTGGAAAATTTTCCTTTGCTTCTCAATAAAAAAAAGAAATGTTTGATTGTAGAAGTAGATGTGCTGGCTTTAAATATTTGAGGGAAAAATACAATCTTGGTATTGTATTTTTATCTTCCTAGAGAAAAGACTGCTTTAGAAAAAGACAAAAGTGGGACTTCCCTGGTGGTGCAGTGGTTAAGAACCTGCCTGCTAATGCAGGGAACACGGGTTCAAGCCCTGATCCGGGAAGATCCCATATGCCACAGAGCAACTAAGCCCACGTGTCACAACTACTGAACCTGCATGTCACAACTACTGAAGCCTGCACATCTAAAGCCCATGCTCCGCAACAAGAGAAGCCACCGCAATGAGAAGCCCGCGCATCACAACGTAGAGTAGCCCCCACTTACCACAACTAGAGAGAGCCCGCGTGCAGCAACGAAGACCCAACGTGGCCAAAAATAAATAAATAAATAAATCTATTTATTTATTTATTTGTTTAAAAAGAAAAAGACAAAAGCAACAGCGAAAGTGTATGACTAACCTGTACTATATTCATATAGAACTTCCTCCCAAAGTGTTCAGTGTACCTCAGTCATCTTTATACACAGTGTCAGGGTCATGCTGATATTATAATGTAAGCTGCTTGGAAATGAGCCAAAGAAAATTTTTCCAACATCTTAAATCACTATTCTGAAATTGGAATTTCAAATGAATAAAATGCTTTGCTCTTAAACCAACAGCTTCTGAAATTAGATTTCAGTGGTGGAATCGCTAAAAATGAGGAGTGGGAGGGGCTTGGGAAGGTAAAGAGCAAAGAGAGGGCACAGAGGAAGGAAGGAGGATGTGGGAGAAAGGGACAGGGTCTGCCTCCCTTGGGGCGTGTGAACTCCAGGAGGGCAAGACCTGCTCTTGATGTTTTTACAACACCGCGGACAGAGTAAGTCTCAGGAGGTATTTGTTAAATAAATTAGTGAGAGGTGCCTAATAATATGGTTTCAGTGTTCATGTATCCAAAGGCACATTCTCCTAACTAGACAAGTTCCTTTAGTTTTTTTTTTTTTTTTAGCCATTAAGCATTTATTAGGAAACCTAGAGCATCTCCAGCTTTTTTTTTTTTTTTTTTTTTTTGCGGTACGCGGGCCTCTCACGGTTGTGGCCTCTCCCGTTGCGGAGCACAGGCTCCGGACGCACAGGCTCAGTGGCCATGGCTCACGGGCCCAGCCGCTCCGCAGCATGTGGGATCCTCCCGGACTGGGGCACGAACCCGCGTCCCCTGCATCGGCAGGCGGACTCTCAACCACTGCGCCACCAGGGAAGCCCAAGCATCTCCCGCTTTAATACACATATGAATTATCTGGGGATCTTGTTAAAATCCAGATTCTGATCCAGTAGGCCTGGGAGAGGGTCTGAGATTCTCCGTTTCTATCAAGCTCCCATGGGATGCTGATGCTACTGGCCCATAGATGCACTTTGAGTGACAATGTACTGGCGTAATACATGGGGGAGTTGGCCTGGGAGTCACGAATTTGAGTTCTAGTTCTGATATTAACTATCTGTGTTTTCAAGACAATTGATTCATTTTCTTAGCCTTGATTTCCCTATCTATATAATGAGTGGGTTGCAACTACATAATTTCTAGGGTTCTTACAGACTTAATATTTTAAAATGAAAGGAAGAGAGAAAGAAAGAAAGAAAGAAAGAAAGAAAGAAAGAAAGAAAGAAAGAAAGAAAGAAAGAGAAAGAAAGAAAGAAAAAGAAAAAGAAAGAAAGAAAAAGAAAGGAAGGAAAGAAAAAAGGAAGGTGGGAAGGAGGGAAGGAAGGAAGGAATAATTTAGAGAATGCCCAGTTTGTCTCTAAAAATCCCAGGGAGGCTGAATTATTTCCTTCCAAAGTCACACAGGTAAGTTGGCATAGTTGAATTGTGATTCAGCTGATTTCTGATTTCTAATAGAGTAATTTTCCACTATCATTTCTTTTATCATTATTAATCATTTTTGTGGAATGCCTACAATTTGCCTGATGCCATGCTAAGTGTTGGGAATATAAAGATGAGTAAATTATCATATTTTATTATCAAATCCCTTGCCTGATTAACTGAGAGCTTTCCATCCTGCAAAGAGAAGACCAACTAATCAAGGCAAATGTCTAATATTCTACTTCCCCATCCTCTGTGATATAACATATTACTGGATATAGTAGAATGCTTGCAAAGATGGCTAATTCTCCAACTCTCCCCATATCCACTTTCTTTGCTGTGTGATTTCCAGCTGATCATATCAAAAGGTGGCATTTCTTTCCCTAGTCCCTGATTTCAGGCTGGTCTTTGTGACTTGCTTTGGCTAACAGAATGCAGTGGAAGGAACGAAGTTCTAGTTCTAAGTCCTGGCCTCAGGAGGCCATGCCCACTTTTGTTTATCTCAGACCCCTGCCGCTGCCATAAAGAACAAGGCTGGGATAGCCTCCTGGAAGGTGAAGCATCACAAGGAGTGACTAATTGTCCCAGCTGAGGCCAATCTAGACCAGTCTACAGCAAGTCATCCCACAGATACATGTGAGAGCTCTACCAGGGGCAACAGAGTTTCTCACAGAGTCCAACACTGACCACAGACGCACAAGTGAACTCAGCTGAGACCAGGAGGACTGCCCAGTTCATCCATAAACTTCTGAGCAATAAGAAGTACTTATTAAAGCTAATTAGTTTGGGGGTGTTTTGTTATGCAGCATAGTTAAGTGGTGTGATGGCCTTCTAGACACCGAGCTTTGACTCAGATAAATGGTTCTAGTTTGGGTTCTCCCTGGAAGACATTAGGTAAGATATTATGGGAGAGGTATGAACTTTGCTACCTCTTTCATATTTTTGAGCTGACTTTCATTTACAAAAAGGGAGGAACTTAGCTTGAATTATGTTTTATTTACCGATAAAAGAAACATGTGCATGATGATGACAGGAAAAGCTAAGTTGAGAGACTGAAGCTCAAGGTAACATACATGCATGTTCCTTTTCTAAAGGAATCCTAAAGGACAGAGACAAGATCAGAAATCAGAAAGGACTGTTCCCGTCCTGCTTTTGCCATGTGTGTATGTATGTTATCTTGAGCTTCTGTTTCCTTTGTAGTAACCAGGTATAATTATAGCTGCCTGCCTTCCTTCAAACGTGGGCATGTGTTACTCAAATTATTTTATTCTATTTTCACATAATAGTATCTAGTAATTATTGATAAGTCATAATTCCCTCTATAAGTATAATAATAACTACCACATATACATTTTATAGTTTTCAAATTGCCTTTATGTAAATTATCTCACTTTGATTCTCCAATGATGCCTTGAAATACTGACCTTTATTTTCTTATTTTGCAGATGAGGAACCTCTTCTGTCTTCTAAATGTGGTATTTCTAAGAAATGTCTGAGATCATGACAGACTTGCTAAGACAAGAACCCCACCATTTTGGAGCTTTTTTTTAAAGAGCCAAACGTGGTGAGTAGATCAGATCTCTGGCTTTTATTATCAAATAGATACCTTACTTCTTGTTACCAGTTTTTTCATTACAGCTCTTGTCTATGAGGTGCCAGTGGTTTTTTCCCCCAAGACATTTTTAAAATGGGAGAAAGGTAATGGTTACTCTGAAATTGCATCTTGATCTAGTATTTATATTCTTAAGCCATCAGATTGTCTACTTAATGATGTTGATAGACATCATATAATTAAATTATTATCATCAGTGCTTGAGCCATGATTTTTATTTTTGGTTATGTAGTTGAGTTGGTTGATAATGTAGGTTCTGGGCTCAGGAAGTTTCTATCTGAAATATGTATAATGGCCTAAGTATCTTGTGAATATTGCCTGGCCCCTGACCAATGATTTAAGTTTCACCCATGGTTATGAGTCTTACAAGGCAGACCTATTTCCTCTGTTCTACTTAATTTTAAGTGTTATACTTAATTTGACCATCTCGTATAAGTGTTGCAGTACCACGTTTTGATAGTATGAAGGAGAGTGGCTATTGTGACACTCTAATAGCTGCCATTTATTGAGAGCTTACTATGTGAGAGCCAACACTCTAAGAATTTTACTTAGTTTAACTCAACTAGTTCCCTCAACAGCCCATTGAGATGAGATCTGTTATTATCCCCATTTTACAGACAAGGGAAATGAAGCACAGGAAGATTAAGTAAATTGCCCAAAGTCACACAGCTAATAGGTGATAGAGCTGGGTTTTTAGCTCCGACCACTTGAGTAGGAAATTCCCGTACCATATACTGCTATATTTCTTGTGCTATGAGATTTTCTTTAAATCAGACACCAAGAAAAATGTGTATCAGTCTAGCCATTGCAGTGCTACATCACCACAAATTGTATGTGTTCACAAGCAATCTAGGTACTATGAACTCCCTTGCAGAAATCTCCCAGTAATCAACCTCCAGTAGGGCGTTTCCCTGTGTGCTAGACATGCAGAAGATGTAAAAGAGGTAGAAGAAGTTCTCCCTTCAATGGACCTGCAGATTTATAGGAGTAGATGATGGTTTTGGAGCGTTGGGAGGATAGAGTTGGTTGTATAAGGTCTGAAGGTCATAGTGGGGAGGCAATGGATAGTGGTCCTTGAAATGACTTCATTTCCAGACACTGTCATCAGAGTTTAGGTCGGTCTGCCAGTCTTTCAAACGTGGGCAGGCTTGCCTCTAACCCCAATTCCTCAAATTGAGAAAGCACCAGGCCATGCCAGATTTTTTTCTCACAGTTCTACTGACCACATCTTGTGGTTTCTATTTACTTCCATGTCAACCCAGATGTAGAAGTCAAACTCTTTAAATATTTCCACCAGAAAGTCAATCCATACCAGTTATGGGTTGAATTGTATACAGCAAAAATTCATGTGTTAAAGTCCTAACCCCCAGTACCTCAGAGTGTGGCCTTACTTGGAAATCGAGCTGTTACAAATGCAGTTAAGTTAAGATGAAGTCATACAGGAATGGGGTGAGCCCTTCATCCAGTATAACTGGCATCCTTATAAGAAGAGGAAATTTGGACACAGATACAGATGCAAGGAGAACTCTTTGTGAAGATGAAGGCACAGATCATGGTGAGGCTTCTATACACCAAGAAACACCAATGTTTGCCAGAAGCTCGGGAAGAGGCATGGAACAGATCCTTTCTGCACAGCCAGAAGGAAACAACCTTACTGAGACCTTGATCTTGGACATCTAGCCTCCAGAACTGTGACGATGAATTTCTGTTCTTTATCTAGTCAGGTTGTGGTACTTTGTTATGGCAGCTCTAGTACATGAATACACTACCAAACATGTCCTGAGTTGGGTAGATTTCACTGAAGATATTTGGACGGAGGCATGTCACAGGAAGGGACACATCACACAGCCCACAGCATCCGCCCAATTAAATTGCCTCATCTCTCCCTGCACTCTCTTTCCTCCCATCTCCCTCATTCTGGGTTAATCTCTAAATACTCAGCTACAAATCTGTCTTGCTATTTTTTTCGGAGTAGCTTTTCCCTGCCTCTGAAGTTATGGCAGCAACCAACGTCTAGCTCCTAGGGCTCAGCTTCTAGCCCAACCATTAATCAAGGTACACGTCAAACACAAGCAGTCCATTCATGCCGAGGAATTCCTGAGCCAAATATTACAGTCAGAACATTTTCTAGATGTTTCTAGGTGGCGAGGTTTCAAATCTTGGCTCTGCTACTTACTAGATGTGTGAACTTGAACAAATTACTTCACCTCTCTAAAATGAGAATAATAATAATAATAATCCACCGGGTCTGTCTTAAATTTCGTACCCCCTCAAACACGCTCTGAGGCAGCTATCTGTGAGAGATGATGCACTGGGGAAGGCTCCCGGGAGTAGCATTGTAAGGGAGTGAGAGGGGCAGGAAGGGGCCTAGTGAGAAGTTGGCCTGTGATGCAGGTACCGTTGGGGCCTCAGCCCTTCCCACGGGGATCTGTGGGGATGGATGGCCCTTCAGAGTGGTCTCATATTAAGGCAAGGGGGCTGAGACTTCGTCCCCTCTCACCCATGACAACTAGTTACTGGAAGTGGGCTATCCCCAGACAGGGGTCATAACCTTTGGTGAGGTAGTGCCCTTTGGCTGAAAGCAATTTCTTGAGAGCAACTTAGCTCTGAGTGGTCAGTCACCAGCACTGCTGTGGTAGCTGGGGAATGAAGTGACTTGGCTGCTTGTCTGTCCTGCAGGCAGTTTCTAGGTGACACATTATAGTATTTACGACAGGGTGATTGTGAGCATGAAATAAGTTAACACAAAAAAATGACTTGGAACTGTACCTGGTGTGTGATAAGTGTTGTGTAAATGACAGCCATCATACACTCGAGGTCCACCTTAGCACTTTTTAGTATGATGGAGTTACATACAGTTCACAGGATGATTTCATATAGGTTTTGATTCTTATAGAGGTGCTTATAGAGGTAAGTGAAGCAGACATTTCATCTAAAATGCTTTCTATGTGGAAACTAAGGCTCAGAGCAGTTAAATGACTTGACTGGTGCCACTGTTAGCAGGACACTTGTCCTTCCCTGTTTTTAGTTTCTTCCTCCCTATTTGCAATCATGGCTAATTTTTGAAGCCACAAGCGCCCATGTGTAGGCTCAGTCTCACCAACCCTAATCTTAGGACAGACTGTTAGAAGGATTTACAATTCCCTAGTCTAACACCAGGATTCAGCATTAATGATCTTGTGGCCGGCTTAGCCCTATCTTGAGCCATGATGACATTGCAAAGGTGGTCAATGGGGTGAATGCATTTCACCAGGGGAGGTTGACCATCTGGCTGTAAGAGCCCTTGTGTGGCAGTCTTTACCTTAGTGGATTCTCTGTATAATTGCATATGTCTGGCCTTCCACTTCAAAGGCTTAATTTTATGTTGACTGATGGCAGAGAAAGCTTTCAGGGGAAGAGTACACTAAATAAATACAGCAAAGATTGGTATTTAAGCGAGAATCCTGTTTTTGTTTTTATTTTTTAAAGTTACCCAAAATACTTGAATCCCCAGAGCAACACATTGTTTGTTTTTTCTATAGGCAAACTAATCAAACGTTTTCTTGGCGAGCATAGCATCACTCCAAAGAGAATTGGTTGATCATAAGAAGAATACCTCAGCTGAGATATCTGGGGCACTTTTTCTCTTCTGTAGGAGTGCTGGCCTTAATATTTTTGTCTGGTGACCAAAGGCTCCCTCACCCCTGCTTAGGGTTGTACATGCACTGCTAGTCTTTGTCTCTGGGAGTCTCATTTTTTCGTGTTCCATGGTTGACCAACTCCCCTTTTAAGATCACCGCATTAATAACTCTAGTGAGTTTACAGGGAAGGCTGACTCTAGCCAGATGGTGATTCTGACTCCTTGGAGGGATTTTGCATGTTGCCGTGTTCATTTCATAGCTTGACTCTCAGAGGGCAGTACTACACCCCTTATCTAGAGGGGCAGCAGAGTAAGCAGAGCGTTTAGAATTCAGGGTCTGAAACTGGGTTGCCTAGGCTTACACCTCAGCTTGCCTTTTGCTAACAGTGTGACCTGGGACTAGTGGCTTTCACTGGATATGCCTCAGTTTCCTTATCTGCAAAGCGGGGGTGACAGTACAGAGTTCATAGGATTGTTTAAGGATTTAATGAAGTAATTAATGTAAAGGACTTAGAATGGCTGGCCCGAAGATTGCGAATTAAATCTTAATCAATGACATATGTCTTAGAAACTAACACACAGAAGGAACCTTTATCAATTGCTTATATAATCCATGCACTGTTATAAGGCTTGAACTTGAATATCATGTTATCTTTCCAAAATTCAGTCAGATGGAAAACATTTTGAGTCTATTTTATAGATAAGGAAACGGCGATAGAGAGGTAGGAAACCACAAAAAAGAGGTGGAACAGGTGACCTGGGGGAATCCAGATGTTTATCTCTACATATTACCTACATGTTCAGTTCTTGCAAGTAAACTTCAACACTGCCCCACGTGCTAAAAGTTCTTTCTTGAGCATGGTAACTCAAAATAGTGCCCTACAATGCTTCTTTCAGTCTCACAGGAAATACCTAGATCTTTCAGGTCACCAGGAAGCTGGACCTACCTACTGATCCATGCCCCTGTTTCTCCAGCTTGCTCATCACACTATCTGAGCAATACTGGATGTTTGGTCCCCCTTATCTCAGGCTACCCAATCTGCTAAGGCTCCTCTAACCCTGTGTCAAAGTCCCTCAATAGCACCTGCTGTGTAAGTCTTCACTGCTCCCTGCTGCAGTTCCTCAAGCTACCATATGCTACCTGCCCAACTGGACTTCCTTCAAACACAGGCAGTCAGGGTCCCCTCTCCTGGGCCTCAGTACCTGCCTCTGATGCCCTCCAAGGTGGGGATGGTCAAAGGTCTTGGTCTCCCTTGTATTGCCTATTGGGTATCCTTAACCAGAGAAATCCCATATCGGTCTTGGAGTATAATTATAAGGGGTATAACTGGAATTGAATCCATGTCTCCTGATTCCACATTCTTCATTGTAGGTGAGGTTGAGAGACAATGGCTGGGGTTAATTATTTGGGTGTAGACTTCATGGATTGAGGTAGAGCCTGGCATCTAAGTCTTGAGGTTCCAGAAAGATGCTTCTGCCCAATGTACTAAAGGAATCCTGGCTGCCAAAAGACTAAGTCAAGCCCCCTTACAACAGAAGAGGCCCAAACCCCAGTCCCCAGTGGTGGCTTATAAGACTTCATGGTCAGTGAAACAGAGGTAGGGATAGAGACTGAGTTACTTAGGAAGAACTCAGAGTTAGCTGAAGATGGTTCAGAGGGCAAGCAGGTCAAGAATGGGCGAAAGGGAGTTCCAGACGACTTTTCCATTATCATTGCTCTTTGTAACTTGCATTTTTCAGATGGGTAGTGCATGGGGTGGGGAGGTCCAAGCAAGTTTAAAGGGCTTGTGGCCAGTGGGATAGGCTCAGATTTTTTGTCTTTTACCATCCTCCATCTCTTCATCTTCTTAAGTCCTAGGAGCACGTATGGTGTTTAGCTAGAGAAAAGACTCTTCTAGAGTTTCCCAATTTATTAAATATTGCTGAGTCCTATTATTGAAGAGAGAAGATAGGATTTTCTTTCTGTGATTGATGAAAGCGTGTTATGAGGCTCTGGTCCAGCCAGGGTTATGACATTGTCCTTGGGCATCTTTGGATGATCGGGCATTCTGTATTGCTGCCTTAGCTTCTGCATTCCATCACCCTTAAAAAGCTTTGAATTGTTTCATGTCCGTGTACTTTTGTCTATGCTGTCCCTTCTACAGGTTGTACCCTCCCTGTCTTTAAGACACAGCTGGAGTGTTCTCTGACTTTGTACTTTCTTGTTTTGTGTCCATGCCTCTATTGTAATAATATGTGCTATTTACTGAATACTAATTATACATCAGGCACAAGCAACTTATGAGCTAAGTATTATTGTTATCTTCATATAACAGAAAAACGAAAACTGAGACTTTTGGTAAGTGAATAACTTTCTGAAGGTAATCTGTGTAAACAAAATTCAAACCCAGATGTCTGACGTCAGAACTCAAGTTTTAACCACCATGTAAGCTGTCTGCAGCTCATGCACCCATGAATTCAACCATCTTGCAAATATTCATTGAGAGCTTCCTATATACCAGAAAACTCTTGGATCTGAAAATACAGCAGAGAACAAAACATAAGAATCGCAAAATCTCTACCTTCATGGAATTTGCATTCTATTGGAGGAGACTGACAATAAACAAATGTAATGTAATTCCAGGAAGTTGTAAGTGCAGTGAAAAAAAAATACACAGAAGAAGAAAATAGAGGACTTCAGGGAGTTGCTATTTTAAGTGGCAGAGTGACGGAAGGCTGCTCTGAGGAGGGGATATATGAGCAGAGACCTGACTAAATGACATTATTTTCTGCACCACAAAAAATGTGATCTCTTTTTTAAAGGCAGGGCGTGGTTTATTTATGTCTCCCCAACATGCTTCCAGATTTATGGTACCCAAAAGATGATTGTATGATGAAAAGAGGAATATGATTATGCACATGAAACAAGGGGCTAGAAAGTCATGTCTGAAGTAGCAAGTGATTAATGAGAGCATTTTCCTGGGGGGTTAATTGAAGGAGACGGCAGTGAGCAAATTTTCCTCTTTAACTCCTTGCATTTCAAGGCCCAGTGACCTCCTGGCCAAGAAATACACACTATACCCTCTCTCCAGTGTCTTCTGTGGCTTGCATTTTCATTGGCTAAATATATTTCAATCCACAATCCACAGTAGGGAGACTTGGTCTGCTTTCTTTTTTTACAGGAACTTTATAAACAGGAATGATTGTATCTGTCTACTGAATATTCCTGTAACTACCTCCAGCACCAAAGATCTTGAAAGCTGAAATGATCAAAAGGGGATTGAGTTCTGAAACTGTACTTTACTTGTCAAGGTAGCACATTTGAGACTTAAGTCAGGGACACCTCAGTGATTTTATCACCTCACACCAACTCCTAAAAGGGATCTGCTTTTATTTATGAATGGCAAATAAAGGAGAAACAGGGGCTCTTGCATTTTCTTGGCAATTGGAAGGGAAGGGAGGGCTTGGATATTCGTTCTGCTTTTCATTTATATTCTTTGTCTTCTAGATGTTAAGATACTACAAACAAAGAACCAACTCTCTGTCCAAACCCATAGGAAAGTTAAAGGTTAACTCTGCAAATGTAGGCAGTTTCAGAAAAGACAGACCTAATGAAATGACACTAGGAGAAAAATAAGAGAGTGATTTACAATTTTTATTTAATTAAACTGTTTTGCATTTCACTGTTAATGTATGAACTTCATGCTGAGCCTCTGTAGGTTCAAACAGGGTCACAAGTGAATTGGAGAGAGTCGAGGGGCTGAAAGCAGGGGCTGAAAGCAGGGGCCAAAGGTAGGAAGGAGAGTGACATGCTAAACACTTGGACTGACTGCATGTGTTGAACTTTGATGTGGCAGGACCCACGTCAGACGTTGCCAGTATTTAGCAAACGCACTTCTAAATATCCTGATCGGTCTTGAAGTACACTCTTTTCCCTTCCTTTTTCTCTTTTCCAACATCTCTGCTTTACTGCCCCACATACTGAAACGTACCCACAGTCAGATGCCAGACTGGGGCTATTCTCAGGCTCTAAAATTACCCAGTGTACCATTGATTAAAACCATCACTTGGAGTCCATCCAGAAGTCAACCTCAGGGAGTTAGAAATAAGTATGTGATTCTCTTTATAGACTGGCATGTAAATTATGAATTTGCCTTTTAATGAAAGACATTTAATATTTTATTTCTTAGTCTGGCAAGATAGAATACCTTCAGGATGAGAAGTATAACTCCCCACTCCTGAAGCCATGACAGATATTCTTAATCAATCTCTGTATTCCCTTTCTTGGGTTCTGGTCTTGGCCTCAGGTTAATTTACAAAACACAGCTTCAGGCAGCAGCTACCAATCAGTTGGAGTAGGATTGTAATGGAAACCTCCTTACCATCTTTGCGCTACATGGCATTCTGTTTTACCTTACCACTATATATATAACAGCAAGATCTTCTCACATGTTGTCCTATGTGTATGATATACCTTAAAATTATATATTTAAAATTAATAGAAGCATTGATTAAGTTAATAAGTTCAGTGAGACTGCATAGTTATCATTGCTTGGGTGAACCAGTCTTAAAATGCACCATTTAATTTACACCAGAGACTCATGTATTAGAATAGATATCAGCAAAACCTCTTTAATATTGAGGACTATGATTTTACGGATTTTGGAAAATGCTAGCTAACCAGCTTCGGAGAGTTTGGTAAGGGAAATGGGTAACTCTAAGATACAAAAATGGTTAAAAAAAAAAAGAGTGTGTGTTGAGGGGGTGGAGTGCAGAGAAAGGCATAGTGACTAAATGAAACAGTTCATTCCCTCCCCTGAGGGCTGCCTCTCTTTCCCTCTCTCTCTCTCTTTCATACACACACACACAAAACAAAAAAGTCATATTTAGTATTTATGATCATGAAATATGCCTTGCATATGAGGAGAGTCTTCACTCATCAGTTTTATTTGTGTCAAATTGTTTTCAGGTTTTACTGGAAAAGGCAGAATGGGAAACTTGTAAAGGATTTTGGAATCAAAAATGATTTTTTGTACCAATTTGGTGTGCCATTGGTGCTTGCCTGTAGAAAGTTGGGAAAATAATTTACCATATCAAAGTTTTGGTTTCTTCAGGAAAATGGCTGGCATGGTAATCATATTTATCTTTCAGGGTTTTTATGAGGATTAAACTAGTGAACTTTCCTGACAACACTTTGAAACTGTTGTGTACTGAGAAATATAAGCTATTTTTGAAAAGTGGTATGTGGAGTACTTATAAAAATGTAAAACACCCAGTCAGTATCTATTGTTATTCATCAATATTATTATAACCATTTATTTTCAATTTTGAATTAAAGTTTTAAAATACAGAGCTTTCTATGTATTGCCAATATCACTTATATGCAATAGCATTGAACTTAGGTAATGCTTTATAACATTTCTGCTTCCTTTTAATTTTCTGGTTTTTGATAACTTTATATACAAATCAACATAGATTCAACAGCAGCTTTTGTTAGAACCTTATCCACATGTGTGTGAAGCACCATTGGTTGGCCCACGTGTGGGACAGTTCTATGCAACATTCAGTGAATTCAGGAAAGTAAGCAGTGTCCTGTCTTCATGCTTGTCTAAAATTAAATTTGGATTTCAGCTCAGTGCTTTTGTGGTTTAGCAATAGCCAAATAAACTGCAATCAGTTTATTTAATGTTTAGTCTATGCGAGTGGGCTGAATTGACTAAACACTCAAGATCTTCCCACAGAAAAACTGAGTCTCTCACTGCGCTCTTTTGCGATTATTTTTTCTTTAGAACATTTGTTAACACAACCAGCTTTCACTGTCTCTGCTAATGAAAGCAGAGTTTAGGTGCAGATTACCAAGGTGAATGAGATCGGCTGTGAATAGTTACTTTAAGATGTAAAGCAACAGAATTGAGAAAGAGTTTTCTCAGCCTTTTAAAAGGATCCTCGCCAAAATATTCTTTCTCTGAGAACGAAAGAGGACTGCTCCCTTGGATCTCCACTTGGGTCTTCATTTTGTCGCTGATGGATCCTGACTCTACTTATATTTATCACTGATGCCAACATTTGTTTCTAGTGACTCTTGTGGTTTGCCTGCTCGCACCCTGCCTGCACTTCTTAACCACCCTGGGCCATGATCTGCCTGGCTTTAGCTTGGTGCTCCCCAGAATGACCCCCGAGGCTTCATTCCAGGGGTTGGATTCCACTGTGTCCCAGTGCATGGCCAGAGAGCATTTCAGCGTTCAAGTGGATCGTGCTCATAGCAGAAGATAAGGAAGCACCTCTGGCTTTTGTCCTCTTCTCTTGATTCCTCCTGGAAGGAAACCTTGGATGACTAGGAATAGTCAGGAGAGAAGTCACTGGTTGCCATCAGGTCTGTGTTCAGTGTCTTAGTGTCACTTTTAAAGGAAACCAGTGTCCTGGCTGACTTCAGCCCTGATGTTCACCTCCTCCTCCAGTGCTGGTGCTGGGCTTGTTTCACTGTACCCCACTCTGTGGAGCTTCATGAACAGAGAATGCTGCACATAAAGGAAGCATGATTTTAGAGCATGTTTCTGGATCTTGCACTTTTCATTCTTAAGACACAGGAGAAAATCAGAATGAGAAGTGGTGGAACTGTGCACTTCCATCTTCCATGCCCGTCTTCAGGGTCTTGCCTGCTTCCAGGTGCATGATGGGAATGGAGAACATCATTTCCCATGATGACAGATGGCACCCTTGAGTTCAGCTGTTCCTACTCACGCTGAGTGTGTGAATGCACATCTCTCTTAGACAAAGAGGCAACTGATTTGGACCAGTATCTATTAATTTTTATTTATTTTAATAAATGGTTACCATTTACAAAGCACACATAGATAAGTAACTACTTCCTTCTGGCACCAAAGCTAAGCATGACGATAACAATAGGAATTTGATATGAAGATTTGTGTATATGGAGCAAATCCCAGTACAAATAGTGCAGAAGTAGAGTTCAATGTTCTGAACAGTTGGTAAATTACTTGTCATCACATGCTGCCCAAATAGCTGGCATTGCTCTAAATTGTGAAAACAACACATACAGGCCCACTGATCCCAGAACGGGCCAAGCAGACTTCTGTGTCAGAGTGTCTTCCCTGCTCTTTCCTCCGTCTGCAATACTTTCCATCCAACTACTTTTCTGCATAACTCCTTCTCTCCTTTTATTTTTGCAAGTTTCTGTTCAACTATTATGTCAATAGGTCTGCTGCTTCTAAGCACCCCATATAAAATGGCATCTTCCTATCACCCCCATTCATTCTCTTTCCCTCTTACTTGGCTTATTTTTCTTCCTGGCACAGATTGCCACCTGACATATATATACGTTGGTTTATTGATTTGTACCTCTTTTGTTCTTTGTTGAATCCTAAGAGGCTAGAACAGAGCCTTGCACATCATAGGCACTGAGTATTATTTGTTGAATGAGTGAATACATGCAGTCTGGAGGCTTTCTCTCTCAACCTCACAAGACAAGATTTATATGTGGCATAGCTTCAGGTCTGGGATGTTCTTTCTAAGAAATTAATAGTAGTCATGGCTGGCTGCAATTTATTGATTGCCTGTCATTTTCTGGTCATTTTTTGTATTATATTATTTTGTCTTTTTTTTTGGTCTCTGGGACTCAGGCCCCCAGGACGTTTGTTCTTTAGCTTGCAAGGCCTGTTTTGCCCAGGGCCATTCCCCCGTCTTTTTCCAAAATGACTGTAGGTCTGTCTCTTACATACGTACATACTTACAGATAGACACGACCAGAGATTTCATAGCTTTCATTTTAAAACTTTAGTCAGTCATGCATCAGGTAGTACCTATATTATTTTGTCTTTATAGGAATTCTATGATAGTAATTTTATCCCCAATTGACAAATGAGTAAAAGGTAGCTCAGAGAGGTCTAACAACCTGGCCAAGGCCATGGCTTTGGGAAGCCATGACACCAAACCATATCTCTGTGCCAAAGCCAAGGCTGATGCCATTTCACCAGACTAGCTCTCAGAAGAAGAGCAAGCAGAGCAAGATGCACTGATTACTGAGCAAAGCTCAGCCTAATGAGCAGTAGCTAAGTGCTAGTTTAGCTAACTAGCTAGCAAGGACCTAGCTTGGAATCCTAGCTCTGCCCCTGAAAAGAGTAAGGCATCAAGCCATCTTTCTTTGTCTCTCTCGCTCTGGTTTTAAAATCAACTTTATTCAGGTATAATTAACATGCAATAAAATATACCCATTTTAAGCGTACAGTTTTAATGAGTGTTGACAAATTTATGCACTTTGTAACCACCAGCACAATCAAGATACAAAACATTTTATGAAAGATATAAAATTTTTCCATCACTCCAAAAAGTACCCTTGTGCTCCTTCACAGTCAAATTCTCACTTCCTACCTCTCTCCCCACAAGGCATCAGACAACTAATGCTATTCTTTGGATCTCTAGAGATTAGTATGTGTTCTCTAGAACTTCAGATAAATAGAATCAGGCAGTATGTACGCCTTTGTAGTGCTTCTACTCAGCATGATGTTTTTAGATTCATCCATGCTGTTGTGTGTACCAGTAGTTCATTTTTTATTGCTGAATGTGTTCTATTGTATGAAATTTATTTATTTATTCTCCTGTTGATGGACATTTAATTGTTTCCAATTTAGGTTGTTATGAATAAAGCAGCTGTGAATATTTACATGCAAGTCTTTGTGTAAACATAAGTTTTAATTTCTCTTGGGTAGATACTTATGAATGGACTTACTAGGTTGTCCGTGTAAACATGGTAAGTCCATGTTGAATGTTATAAAAAACTGCCAAAATGTTTTCAAAAGTAGTTGTACCACTGAGACGTTTCTTAGTGTTGGGCTGCTCATTTGTAAAATGAAGATGTTTGACTCGACGATCTCTAAATGCCCTTCCAACATTTTGTGATTCTAGGAACAGCTGTGCTAGAATTTTGACCTTTGCCTGTCTTGTGGTACTAGAATTTGTTATTCCTTCTTTTTCTTTCACATACCTTTTTGTTTGTTTGTTTGTTTTTTGGCTGCACCGCCCAGCTTGTGGGATCTTAGTTCCCCCACCAGGGACTGAACCCACATGCTCAGCAGTGAAAACAGTGAGTCCTAACCAGTGGACTGCCAGGGAATTCCCTTCTTTCACATATCTTAATTTCTATACATTTGTCTTGTTTGTTCCTGTTAGTGTTGATGATGATGATAAGAATGATTAGAGAAAGCTGTCATTCTTTTTTGAGAAATTATGTGTGTCAAGCACAATGCTAAGTGTTTTACCTGAATTTTTCCGTCTGACCCTCACAATAAGCATTTGCAGTGGACACTATTTTTATAATCTATCTTTGTGATGTAACTTCCCCAAATTAACAGTTATTAAATAGCAGAATTGGGAAGCAAAATTAGGTCTGTCTTGATCACTTCTAAATCACTAATTTCGTAGCCTTTGCTCTGATTTGCTGGTTGCTACTTCTTCATCTTTTACATGACCCTAAGACCTGCCTGGCTAAATTCTGGACCTCCTTCACCTTCTCAATGTTGTTTACCAGTTCTTCTTCCATACCCTGGCATGACATCAGTGTTCAGTGATCCAGCAATTTTCCAGAAGGCAACAAAAAAAAGCAATTTAGAGTGAGGCAGGCTTAAGATCATCTTACTTATGTCAGCTCCATTAAGTTTTCATTAACAGTCAAATGGGGTTTCTCAAATCAACATAATGCCAGTAAGCATTGCTTTGAAAAATGAAATGCTTAACTAGTAAGATACCCTGTCTACATTTTGTCTGAATCTAGAGAGCCAGTCATTTCATAGAGGTCATTGCCAATTTTGCACTGGACAATTAGCATCCTCCTTCTCATCAAGTGGTGAAATTACCACGTTAGCTCTTTGCAGAAATCAGAATGTATTATTGACTCTTCATGATTTTCTATGCAGTCATCACTAGGCATAACACGGACTCAGATATTGAGTATTATCATTTAGATTAGTAAAGTATTGTGTGAATATCCTAAGCATTTCCCACTCAATTATTTTTCAGTATATGTAGGGCGAAAGCCAAGACCGTATCAGTCTCATTCTTTGCATGCCCGTATAATGCCTAAGCTATGTTATGTGGCTTGTGAGTAAAACATTTCTGGCCTCCACATTATTTATAGTGCTAATCCAACAATACCATTAAAAAAAACCACATTAGTTGACTTTACAGAGTCCTGATGGGACTTCTGAAATTGCTTTTCCTGAAGCGATCTCTGCCCTACTCTGTGTCTAGAGACTTTAGGAGTTACCTCAAACCCCCACTGCCCCATGAGTCTGTTCTGGCTATTTTATTTTCCCTCTTCTCAATTTTTGAATTTCTAAATCATTTATACTCACCCCTGGACATTTTAACATTTAATTATGTGTTGTATTTTATCACTTTTGTTTCACTCGTAGAGAGACCTTGTGGAATACAAGAAAGAGTATGAACACTGAATTCAGACAAATACTGGCTTTTCCATTTAAAAACGATGTGACTGTGGGCAAGCTCCATATCTTCTGTAAGACTGAATTTCCTCATCTTGAAAAGCAGATAGAAGTGCATACAAATTACGGTAATAGTAGCCGTCTCCTGAGGTCCTTGCAAGCAGTAAATGATTTAATGCATGGCAACCAGCATGTGGAAAATGCTCAACAAATGGGAGCCCCTCACCCTTTCCCCCTGTGTAAGTCTTAAATTCCCTGAGGCAGAACCAGGTCTTGTGCCTCTGGATGTACTGCATCCACTCATTCATTTAATAAAAGTTTATTTAGCACCTGCTTTGTACTAAGCAATGAACTAAGCATGAACGAAACAACCTTACGTTTCCCTGTGGCCTTACGCTCCCCTGATTTACGGTGGTTCAACGTAAGATTTTTTTTGACCTTTAGATGATGCGAAAACAATGTTCATTCAGTAGAAATGGTACTTTTTGCACTTTGTCCCTCCCCTGCCTAGCAGCATGTGGTGTGAGGCTCCCACACATGATGAGAGACGGGCAGGGACAGTCCACAGCTCCCAGTCAGCCCCACGATCACAAGGGTGAACAACCGATACACTGACAACCATCCTGGGCCCAGGCACCAATCTGTGTTTCACGTAACCATAC
The DNA here is from genome assembly GCF_964165515.1 of Mesoplodon bidens. Classification (NCBI taxonomy): domain Eukaryota; kingdom Metazoa; phylum Chordata; class Mammalia; order Artiodactyla; family Ziphiidae; genus Mesoplodon; species Mesoplodon bidens. Next base: position 86,077,807 of record NC_138167.1, read on the forward strand.
ACTATCCAATGAATTACATGAGATAGTCAACACTTTATTCTAAAATCGACTTTGCTTTAGATGATTTTGCCCAACTGAAGGCTCATGTAAGTGTTCTGAGCACATTTAAGGTAGGCTAGGCTAAGCCCTGAAGTTCGGTAGGTGAGATGTATTAAATGTAAGTTTGACTTATGATATTTTCAACGTAGGGTGGGCTTATCAGGACAGAACCTCCTTGTAAGTGGAGATGGACCTGTAGTCAATAAAACATAATTATGTGGGTTTCACAGACATTTGGAACAACAAGTCCTCCATACTATTAATGAAATCAAAGGTGTAAAGCAATTTATTCCTAAACTCTCGCTGGAGAATAGAAAAAACATATTTATGATGGTGCCTCTTCTCACTCCCTGACCTTCCTGTTTGTACTTCTTTTGCATTTGCCTCATAAATATTTTTAACGGACTAAAGAGAGACATATTATAGACAGACTCTAGGTTTTACCTTTTTTTCCAATCATGTTACAATCATAATTACTTCAAAGTATTCTATGGTAAGAAAGAGTCAGTGTTTCATATATTTTATAATTCTTTGGCCATTTCTGCAATCTGAAGCTTCTGTTTGGCTGAATTATGAAGTCAGTACTGTCTTCATAATTATTGTCAAATATTACTTGAGTGTTTACCATGGGTTAAGCACTGCATTAGGTACAAAGAATAATTTGGCACCGAGGAAACATATAATTTAGATAGGAAATCCACACACATGCATTTAATTGAAAAGTTAAATTGTAATGCAGAACAAGTCCATTTCTAGTAAGAGGAGGCCAAGAACAACTAAAATTACTAGATAAGTAAGATACAAAACTCTTTCATAAAAGTGTTGAAGCTCTAACATGGAATAGTAAGGAATTATTTTAAGAGCTATGGTTTTAGAGAGGTGAGCTGCTTTGGCCCTGAGGACATTTGCTGATCTAGTTTAAAGTAAGCTGTCAAACATAGCTGTGGGTTTGAAGGGCTCAGTACAACCGGGAACAGAAGTGAAAGTTCAGAGCCTACCGAAACATGCCACATCCATAATCAAATCTGGTCACTGCCACAGGCAGTGTTGGGCAGAGGGGTCAGCAGAAGCCAAGTGAAATCAGAGACCTAAGTTCAACCTAAGTCAAACATCTAGGTGCTTGTTGTAGGGAGGGAAGGAAATCTAAGTGAAAAGCCGTGGACTAGACCAAGTGCTCAGACCAGAGCCAACAGGTTCAGAATGGAGAGAGGGAGACAAAACTTGGATTTTTAGTTGAGGTTTGAGCAGCTGGATCTTTTAAAGCCAATGAGCCGGGCTGAACATATACAGACATTCCTCATTTTATTGTGCTTTGCTTTAGTGCACTTCAAAGATACTGCATTTTTTCACAAACGGAAGGTTTGTGGCAACCCTGAATCAAGCAGGCTATCGGCACCATTTTTTCAACAGGATTTGCTCACTTTGTGTCTCTGTGTCACATTTTGGTAATTCTCACAATATTTCAAGCTTTTTCGTCGTTATTATATTTGTTATGGTGATCTCTGATCAGTGATCTTTAATGTTTCTACTATGACTCACTGAAGGCTCAAATGATCATTAGCAGTTTTTAGCAATAAAGTATTTTAAAATTAAGGTATGTACATTGTATTTTTAGACATAATGCTTTGCACACTTAATAGATTACAGTACAGTGTACACATAACTTTTATGTGCACAGGGAAACCAAAAAGTTCATGTGACTCCCTTCATTGTGATATTCACTTTATTTCAGTTTTCTGGAACTGAACCTGCAATATTTCTGAGGCATGCCTGTAATATAAAGCAATGATGGAGAGAAAGATGATTCAATATGTGAGGCTTGTATTGTAAACAGTGTTTGATGAAAAATTAAGTTTTAGTCCTCATTTTATTCCCTTCCCCCAATTCCAGTTATACTAAAGAGTTAAATGTAAAATGTCCTGTTATTATCACACACACACAAAAAAGAGAGAAACTTCAAAGAAACATATGTTACCATGTATTTCTGGAATGGGGAAGATTTTCTACATTTAAAAGCAATGGTAAATATCAAGAAAATATTAAGAGAAATAACTTAGTTTCTTATGTTGAAAAGCAAAAAAAAAAGAAAAATGAGAATGCATTTGTAGTAAATATAACCAAGGGTTAATATACATGTCTTTTTAAAGATTTTTTTGATGTGGACCATTTTTAAAGTCTTTATTGAATTTGTTACAATATTGCTTCTGTTTTATGTTTTGGTTTTTTGGCCACGAGGCATGTGGGATCTTAGCCTCCTGACCAGGGAGCGAACCTGCACTCCCTGCATTGGAAGGCGAAGTCTTAACCACTGGACCGCCAGGGAAGTCCCCGAGGGTTAATATTTTAAAACAAAAAGAACATACTAAATCTTAATTAAAATGTTAAGATACCAATAGGTAGTAAACATGAAGAGATATTAATAAAAATAAACATAATTCGATAAAGGGATATGATAATATAATAATATTAGATAATAGTTATTGAATATTTATTATATGCTAGACACCATGTTATGTACTTTGCACATATTATTTTATTTAATCCCCACAGCCCTTTAAACTAGGTTCTATTGAGATCCCTGGTTTATAGATGAGTAAGTAGGCAGGCCAGGCCAGGTGGCTCTGTGGCTGAGATTTCTCTCTCATTTCCTTTTGTATTTATTGAACTTAGCCTGTTGTTATTTTCATTATCTTTATCAAGGAGAGAATCAATAAATATTTATTTTTTATGATAATCTATAGGAATAGTTTTAAAAAATTTTTTATCAGAGTATAGTTGCTTTACAACGTTGTGTTAGTTTCTGCTGTACAGCAAAGTGAATCAGCTATACGTACACATATATCCCCTCTTTCTTGGATTTCCTTCCCATTTAGGTCACCACAGAGCACTGAGTAGAGTTCCCTGTGCTATACAGTAGGTTCTTATTAGTTATCTATTTTATACATAGTATCAGTAGTATATATATGTCAATCCCAATCTCCCAATTCATCCCAACCCCCCTTTCCCCTTTGGTATCCATATGTTTGTTCTCTATGTCTGTGCCTCTACTTCTGCTTTGTAAATAAGATCATCTATCCCATTTTTTTCAGATTCCACATATATGGGTTAATATACGATACTTATGTTTTCTCTTTCTGACTTACTTTACTCTGTATGACAGTCTATAGGTGCAGCCACGTCTCTACAAATGACCCAATTTCATTCCTCTTTATGGCTAATATTCCATTGTATGTATATGCCACATCTTTATCCATTTCTCTGTTGATGGACATTTAGGTTGCTTCCATGTCCTGGCTATTGTAAATAGTGCTGCAATGAACATTGGGGTACATGTATCTTTTTGAATTATGGTTTTCTCTGAGTATATGCCCAGTAGTGGGATTGCTGGGTCATATGGTATTTGTATTTTTAATTTTTTAAGAAACCTCCATACTGTTCTCCATAGTGGTTGTATCAATTTACATTCCCACCAGCAGTGCAAGAGTGTTCCCTTTTCTCCACACCCTCTCCAGCATTTATTGTTTCTAGATTTTTTGATGATGGCCATTCTGACCAGTGTGAGGTGATACCTCATTGTGGTTTTGATTTGCATTTCTCTAATTACTAGTGATGTTGAGCATAGTTTCATGTGTTTGTTGGCAATCTGTATGTCTTCTTTGGAGAAAAGTCTATTTAGGTGTTTCACCCATTTTTGGATTGGGTTGTTTGTTTTGTTTTGTTTTGTTTTGTTTTTGCAGTATGCGGGCCTCTCACTGTTGTGGCCTCTCCCATTGCGGAGCACAGGCTCCAGACACGCAAGCTCAGCGGCCATGGCTCACGGGTCTAGCTGGTCCACGGCATGTGGGATCTTCCCAGACCGGGGCATGAACCTGTGTCCCCTGCATCAGCAGGCAGACTCTCAACCACTGCGCCACCAGGGAAGCCCTTGTTTGTATTTTTGATATTGAGCTGCATGAGCTCCTTATATATTTTAGAGATTAATTCTCTGTCAGTTGTTTCGTTTGCAAATATTTTCTCTCATTCTGAGGGTTGTCCTTTCGTCTTGTTTAGGGTTTTCTTTGCTGTGCAAAAGGTTTTAAGTTTCATTAGGTCCCATTTGTTTATATTTATTTTTATACTCATTACTCTAGGAGGTGGGTCAGAAAAGATCTTGCTGTGATTTATGTCAGAGTTTTCTGCCTATGTTTTCCTCTAGGAGTTTTATAGTGTCTGGCCTTACAATGAGGTCTTTAATCCAGTTTGAGTTTATTTTTGTTTATGGTGTTAGGGAGTGTTCTAATTTCATTCTTTTACACATAGCTGTCCAGTTTCCCCAGCACCACTTACTGAAGAGGCTGTCTTTGCTCCACTGTATATTCTGGCCTCCTTTGTCATAGATTAGGTGACCATAGGTGCATGAGTTTATTTTGGGCTTTCTATCCTGTTCCACTGATCTATATTTCTGTTTATGTGCCAGTACCATACTGTCTTGATTACTGTAGCCCTGTAGTATAGTCTGAAGTGTGGGAGCCTGATTCCTCTACCTCTGTTTTTTTTTTTTTTTTTCCTCAAGATTACTTTTGCTATTTGAGGTATTTTGTGTTTCCATACAAATTGTAACATTTTTTGCTCTAGTTCTGTGGAAAATGCCATCATTAATTTGCTAAGGATTGCATTGAAGCTGTAGATTGCTTTGGGTAGTAGAATCACTTTCACAGTATTGATATTTCCAATCCAAAAACATGGTATATCTCTCCATCTGTTTGTGTCATCTTTGATTTCTTTCATCAGTATCTTATAGTTTTCTGCATCATAAAGATCAGAGAAGAAATAAATGAAATAGAAACAAACAAAAAAATACAATAACAAGATCAATAAAACTAAAAGCTGATTCTTTGAGAAGATAAACAAAATGGATAAACCTTTAGCCACACTCATCAAGAAAAAAAGGGAGAGGACTCAAATCAATAAAATTAGAAGTGAAAAAGGAGAAGTTACTATGGACACCACAGAAGTACAAAGCATCCTAAGAGACTACTACAAGCAATATGCCAATAAAATAGACAACCTGGAAAAAATGGACAATTTGTTAGAAAGGTACAACCTTCCAAGACTGAACCAGGAAGAAATAGAAAATATGAACAGACCATTCACAAGTAATAAAATTGAAACTGTGATTAAAAATCTTCCAACAAACAAAAGTCCAGGACAGATGGCTTCACAGGTGAATTCTATCAAACATTTAGAGAACAGCTAACACCTATCCTTGTCAAACTCTTCCAAAAATTTGCAGAGGAAGGAACACTCCCAAACTCATTCTATGAGGCCACCATCACCCTGATATGAAAACAAGACAAAGATATCACAAAAAAAGAAAATTAAAGGCCAATATCACTGATGAACATAGATGCAAAAATCCTCAATAAAATACTAGCAAACCTAATGCAACAGCACATTAAAAGGATCATACACCATGATCAAGTGGGATTTATTCCAGGGATGCAAGGATTCTTCAATATATGCAAATCAATCAATGTGATACACCATATTAACAAATCGAAGAATAAAAACCATATGATCATCTCAATAGATGCAGAAGCTTTCGACAAAATTCAACACCCATTTATGATAAAAACTCTCCAGAAAGTGGGCATAGAGGGAACCTATATCAACATAATAAAGGCCATATGTGACAAACCTACAGCAAACGTTATTCTCAATGGTGAAAAAATGAAAACATTTCCTCTAAAATCAGGAACAAGACAAGGGTGCCCACTCTTGACACTGTCGTTCAACATAGTTTTGGAAGTCCTAGCCTCAGCAATCAGAGAAGAAAAAGAAATAAAAGGAATCCAAATTAGCAAAGAAGAAGTAAAACTGTCACTGTTTGCAGATGACCTGATACTATACATAGGAAATCCTAAAGATGCCACCAGAAAACTAGTAGAGCTCATCAGTGAATTTAGTAAAGTTGCAGGATACAAAATTAATACATAGAAATCTCTTATATTCCTATACACTAACAATGAAAGATCAGAAATAGAAATTAAGGAAACAATCCCATTTACTATTGCAACAAAAAGAATAAAATACCTAAGAATAAACCTACCTAAGGAGGCAGTTTTCTGTACACAGAAAACTATAGGAATAGTTTCAGACTCATCTCACTTAGACAGTATTACCTTCAGCAGACTGTAGCATATTAGAGATAGTATGAACCAATAAAGAGATATTTCAAGTTACTGAATTAGAATACAATGTTATACAAAAGTCATGCTTTTCTATGTAACTTATAGGATCTGATAAAAATATTCTACATAATTTTAGGATTGGAACCTTAAAACTTTTTTGGAACCTTAGGCAAAAACATTATGAAACATTTTTAGAGAGGTAGTTACAAGAGTAAATTCTTGTGTGTGTGGCGCTTTTTTGTTTGTTTGTTTTTGTTTAGTTGTTTTGCTTTGTTTTTCGTCTACTCTTGCCAATTTTTAAAGCCTTCCCTCCCCCCCTTAAAAAATTACCTTTCTTTTTAGCTCCTAAAGGCTAAGAGTTTGATTTTCAATTAACTTTATAGAGGTCCATATGCATTGCAAGGATTTAGTAAATGTATTTGACAGAAGAGAATTTCAGAAGGTTTTGTTTATTGAAGCTGACAAAAAAAAAAAAAAAAAGAAAAAGACTTGCAACCGATTGATTCCAACATCTGTCATGTTTGGACAGATTGTTTAAACCACAGTTTGAATATAAATTGAGTTTTGGCTGGCAAACAGATTCATATTTCAGAAATGGTTTACCTCAAGAACATTTTGAGGATAAATGTTTTTTACCTTTTCCAAACATTTATGGTAATTCAAGCATGGGCAAGCTTAAAGGCAGAGGAGAAACCTCTTGGAAAGAGAAGGATTGAAGATAGTGGTGAGAAAATTGCACCACTATTATCCCAGCATGAAGCCTTGCATATTTGATTTCTTTTTTCCCTTCATCACTCTTATCAAATCAGTCAACTAGTCTTATAAATACTTTCTTTACAGTGTGTCCCAAGTGGTTCCTTTTCTTCCCCCGTTTGCATTGCTAGCATCCCAATTTAGTCCTTGACCCCCTTAGTCCTAGGCTATTGTAATAATGTAATATTTCATTTCCTTGATTCTGGTTTCTCTTACTTTCATTCTGTCTCACACAGGCCACCAGACACATATTGTTAAAGGACAAGCTTCCCCATATCACTCCCCTGCACAGAATTTTATTGCTTTCTCATGGCCTCTAAGTTTGAGTTCCTTAGCTGATATTAGAGATTTCCACACCTGATTGGTGACTCCACACATCTGGTCTAAGTTGCCTGCTTTTCCAGTGTTGTCTCCAACATTCTGGGATGATGAGACATACCCACTTACTGCCGACTTACTACTGTCCAAGTGTATTTTACATATTCCCAGTGGCATGGTTTTGTTCAGGTAATTATCGGTCTTCTCAAATTTGGTTTTCCATTTTTGTAACATATTTTAGGAAGATATAGGGATGTCATAAAATTTGTGTAGACTCCCTGAGCCTAGGAGTTACATTCTTCTTTCTTTTAAATAGACTTTATTTTTCAGGGAAGTTTTAGTTTCACAGTAAAATTGAGTGGAAAGTACACAGAGTTCCCACATGGTCCTTCCCCCGACACGCACAGCCTCTCCTACTACCAACAGCCAAGATCAGAGCCCTACACTTGTCACCACTAATAATCTACATCACCCAAAGTCCATAGTTTACACTGGGGTTCACTCTTGGTGTTGGATATTCTATAATGGCCTCTGTCTACCATTATAATAGCATACAGAAGAATTCCACTGCCCTAAAATTCCTTGGTGCTCGGGGCTTCCCTGGTGGTGCAGTGGTTGAGAGTCTGCCTGCCGATGCAGGGCACACGGGTTCGTGCCCCGGACCGGGAAGATCCCACATGCCGCGGAGTGGCTAGGCCCGTGAGCCATAGCCGCTGAGCCTGCACGTCCGGAGCCTGTGCTCCGCAACGGGAGAGGCCACAACAGTGAGAGGCCCGCGTACAGAAAAAAAAAAAAAAATTCCTTGGTGCTCTTCTTACTCACCCTTCCCCCTCCCCGGACCACTGGCAACCACTGATCTTTTTACTGTTTCCATGGTTTTGCCATATAGTTGGCATCGTACAATATGTAGCCTTTTCAGATTGGCTTCTTTCACTGAGTAATATGCATTTAAGTTTACTTCATGTCTTTTCATGGCTTTAGAACTCATTTCTTTTTACCTTTGAATAATATTCCATTGTCTGGAATGTTTATATTTATCCACCCACCTACTGAAGAATCTCTTGGTTGCTTCCAAGTTTTGGCAATAAAACTTCAATGACCATCTATATTCAGAGGAAGAGCCTTACATATTTTCAGGTATAAATAATATTTACCTCTGTTACTCCTGTCCTACACACAATGTGTAGTTTTCAACTAAAAATTATGAGACACACAAAAAAAGCAAGAAAAACCTCCACCTTTGTCAAGAGGCAAAGCAACTTCAGAACTCAGATATGACTCAGGTGTTGGAAATATCAGACAGGGAATATAGAATTACTACAATTATTATGTGAAAGTCTCTGAAAAAAAGGTGGGTACGAATCATAAACAGCAGGGTAACTTCTTCAGAGAGATAGAAGCTATAAGAAGGAATCAAGTCAAAATCATAGAGAAAACCATGGTAACAGAGATGATGATTGCTTTTGATAGGGTTATCAGTAGGCTAGACACAGACAAGGAAAAGATCAGTGAAGATAGGTCAATAGAAATTACTCAAAGTGAAACACAAAGAGAGAAGAGTAAGAAAATAAAATAAAAAATAGGACATCTAAGAGCTGTGGGACAATATCAAATGGTCTAACACATGTGTTAGGGAAATCTAGGAGAAAGGGAGAGGAGGTGGAAAAGAAGAACTTGAAGAGTAAGAATCACAGCAGACCTCATCAGAAACTATTCAATCCAGAAGAAATTGAAGTGACATCTTTAAAGTGTTGGGGGAAAAATAAAGAAAGCAATCCAAAATTTTTACTCAGCAAAATATCCTTAAAAAAACTAAGGAGAATTATGGAATTTTGCAGACAAACAAAAACTAAATTTATTCTCAGGATAACTGTATTAGAAGAATAGTTAAAGGAAGTTCTTCAGAAGGACTATGATACCACATACAAACTTATATCTTCAGAGAGATAAAGAATGATGAACATTGTGAAAATAAATATTAAAATAAATGGTATTTTAAATAATTTTATTTTTTCCTCTTTTATTCTTGAATTTTATTTTATTTATTTTTTATACAGCAGGTCCTCATTAGTTATCCATTTAATACCTATTAGTGTATACATGTCAATCCCAATCACCCAGTTCATCCCCCCACCCCCCTGCCACTTTCCCCCTTGGTGTCCATAGGTTTGCTGTCTGCATCTCTGTCTCAATTTCTGCCCTGCAAACCGGTTCATCTGTACCATTTTTTTAGGTTCCACATATATGCGTTAATAAAAGATATTTGTTTTTCTCTTTCTGAGTTACTTCACTCTGTATGACAGTCTCTAGATTCATCCATGTCACTACAAATGACCCAATTTCATCCCTGTTTATGGCTGAGTAATATTCCATTGTATATATGTGCCACATCTTCTTCATCCATTCATCTGTCGATGGGCGTTTAGGTTGCTTCCATGTCCTATTGTAAATCGTGCTGCAATGAACAATGGGGTTCATATCTTTTTGAATTATGGTTTTCTCTGGGTATATGCCCAATAGTGGCATTGCTGGGTCATATGGTAATTCTATTTTTAGTTTTTTAAGGAACCTCCATACTGTTCTCCATAGTGGCTGTATCAATTTACATTCCCACCAACAGTGCAAGAGGGTTCCCTTTTCTCCACACCCTCTGCAGCATTTGTTGTTTGTAGATTTTCTGATGATGCCCATTCTAACTGGTGTGAGGTGATACCTCATTGTAGTTTTGATTTGCATTTATCTAATAATTAGTGATGTTGAGCAGCTTTTCATGTGCTTCCTGGCCATCTGTATGTCTTCTTTGGAGAAATGACCATTTAGGTCTTCTGCCCATTTTTTGATTGGGTTGTTTGTTTTTTTAATATTGAGCTTCATGAGCTGTTTATATATTTTGGAGATTAATCCATTGTCTGTTGATTCATTTGCAAATATTTACTCCCATTCTGAGGGCTGTCTGTCTTTTCATCTTGTTTATAGTTTCCTTTGTGGTGCAAAAGCTTTTAAGTTTCATTAGGTCCCATTTGTTTATTCTTGTTTTTATTTCCATTACTCTAGGAGGTGGGTCAAAAAAGAGCTTGCTGTGATTTATGTCAAAGAGTATTCTTCCTATGTTTTCCTCTAAGAATTTTATAGTGCCTGGTCTTACATTTAGGTCTTTAATCCATTTTGAGTTTATTTTTGTGTATGGTGTTAGGGACTGTTCTAATTTCATTCTTTTACATGTAGCTGTCAAGTTATCCCAGCACCACTTATTGAAGAGACTGTCTTTGCTCCATTGTATATCCTTGCCTCCTTTGTCATAGATTAGTTGACCATAGGTGCGTGGGTTTATCTCTAGGCTTTCTATCTTGTTCCATTGATCTATGTTTCTGTTTTTGTGCCAGTGCCATATTTTCTTGATTACTGTAGCTTTTTAATAGTCTGAAGTCCGGGAGCCTGATTCCTCCAGCTCCATTTTTTTCCCTCAAGACTGCTTTGGCTATTCGGGGTCTTTTGTGTCTCCATACAAATTTTAAGATTTTTTTGTTCTAGTTCTGTAAAAAATGCCATGGTAATTTGATAGGGATTGCATTGAATCTGAAGATTGCTTTGGGTAGTATAGTCATTTTCACAATATTGATTCTTCCAATCCAAGAACATGCTATATCTCTCCATCTGTTTGTATCATCTTTAATTTCTTTTATCAGTGTCTTATACTTTTCTCATACAGGTTTTTTGTCTCCCTAGGTAGGTTTCTTCCTAGGTATTTTATTCTTTTTGTTGCAATGGTAAATAGGAGTGTTTCCTTAATTTCTCTTTCAGATTTTTCATCATTAGTGTATAAGAATGCAAGAGATTTCTGTGCATTAATTTTGTATCTTGCAACTTTACCAAATTCATTGATGAGCTCTAGTAGTTTTCTGATGGAATCTTTAGGATTCTCTATGTATAGTATCATGTCATCTGCAAACAGTGACAGTTTTACACCTTCTTTTCCAATTGGTATTCCTTTTATTTCTCTTTCTTCTCTGATTGCCGAGGCTAGGACTTCCAAAACTATGTTGAATAATAGTGATGAGAGTGGACATCCTTGTCTTATTCCTGATCTTAGAGGAAATGCTTTCCATTTTTTACCATTGAGAATGATGTTTGCTGTGGGTTTGTCATATATGGCCTTTATTATGTTGAGGTAGGTTCCCTGTATGCCCACTTTCTGGAGAGTTTTTATCATAAATGGGTGTTGAATTTTGTCAAAAGCTTTTTCTGCATCTATTGAGATGATCGTATGGTTTTTATTCTTCGATTTGTTAATATGGTGTATCACATTGATTGATTTGCATATATTGAAGAATCCTTGCTTACCTGGCATAAATCCCACTTGATCATGGTGTATGATCCTATTAATGTGTTGTTGGATTCTGTTTGCTAGTATTTTGTTGAGGATTTTTGCATCTACATTCATCAGCGATATTGGTCTGTAATTTTCTTTTTGTGTGTGTGGTATCTTTGTCTGGTTTTGGTATCAGGGCGATGGTGGCCTCATAGAATGAGTTTGGGAGTATTCCTTCCTCTGCAATGTTTTGGAAGAGTTTGAGAAGGATGGGTGTTAGCTGTTCTCTAAATGTTTGATAGAATTCACCTGTGAAGCTATCTGGTCCTGGACTTTTGTTTGTTGGAAGGTTTTTAGTCACAGTTTCAATTTCATTACTTGTGATTGGTCTGTTCATATTTTGTATCTCTTCCTGGTTCCGTCTTGGAGGGTTAAACCTTCCTAAGAATTTGTCCATTTCTTCCAGGTTGTCCATCTTATTGGCATAGAGTTGCTTGTAGTAGTCTCTTATGATGCTTTGTATTTCTGTGGTGTCTGTTGTAACTTCTCCTTTTTCATTTCTAATTTTAATGATTTGAGTCCTTCCCTCTTTTTCTTGATGCATCTGGCTAATGGTTTATCAATTTTGTCTATCTTCTCAAAGAAACAGTTTTTAGTTTTATTGATCTTTGCTATTGTTTTCTTTGTTTCTATTTCATTTATTTATGCTCTGATCTTTATGATTTCTTTCCTTCTACTTATTTGGGTTTTGTTTGTTCTTCTTTCTTTAGTTCCTTTAGGTGTAAGGTTAGATTGTTTATTTGAGATGTTTGTTGTTTCTTGAGGTAGGATTATATTGCTATAAACTTCCCTCTTAGAACTGCTTTTGTTGCATCCCATAGGTTTTGGATCGTAGTGCTTTCATTGTCATTTGTTTCTAGGTATTTTTTGATTTCCTCTTTGATTTCTTCAGTGATCTCTTGGTTATTTACTCATGTATTGTTTAGCCTCCATGTGTTTGTGTTTTTTTCATTTTTTTCCCTGTAACTGATTTCTAATCTCATAGTGTTGTGGTCAGAAAAGATGCTTGATAGATTTCAGTTTCCTTAAATTTACTGAGGCTTGATCTGTGACCCAAGATGTGATCAGTCCTGGAGAATGTTCCATGCGCACTTTAGAAGAAAGTGTAATCTGCTGTTTTTGGATGGAATGTCCTATAAATATCAATTAAATCTATCTGGTCTATTGTGTCATTTAAAGCTTGTGTTTCCTTATTACTTTTCTGTTTGGATGGTGTAAGTAAGGTGTTAAAGTCCCCCACTATTATTGTGTTACTATTGATGTCCTCTTTTATGGCTGTTAGCAGGTGCCTTATGTATTGAGGTGCTCCTATGTTGGGTGCATATATATTTATAGTTATTATATTTTCTTCTTGGATTGATCCCTTGATCATTATGTAGTGTCCTTCCTTGTCTCTTATAACATTCTTTATTTTAAAGTCTATTTTATCTGACATGAGTATTGCTACTCCAGCTCTCTTTTGGTTTCCATTTGCATGGAATACCTTTTTCCATCCCCTCACTTTCAGTCTTTATGTGTCCCTAGGTCTGAAGTAGGTCTCTTGTAGACAGCATATATATGGGTCTTGTTTTTGAGTCCATTCAGTGAGCCTGTGTCTTTTGGTTGGAGCATTTACTCCATTCAGTTTTAAGGTAATTATCGATATGTATGTTCCTATTACAATTTTCTTAATTGTTTTGGGTTTGTTTTTATAGGTCCTTTTCTTCTCCTGTGTTTCCCACTTAGAGAAGTTCCTTTAGCATTTGTTGTAGAGCTGGTTTGGTGGTGCTGAATTCTCTTAGCTTTTGCCTGTCCGTAAAGCTTTTGATTTCTCCATCGAATCTGAATGAGATCCTTGCCAGGTAGTAATCTTGGTTGTAGGTTCTTCCTGTTCATCACTTTAAATACGTCATGCCACTCCCTTCAGGCTTGTAGAGTTTTTGCTGAGAAATCAGCTGTTAACCTTATGGGAGTTCCCTTGTATGTTATTTGTCTTTTTTCCCTTGCTGCTTTCAATAATTTTTCTTTGCCCTTATTTTTTGCCAATTTTATGACTATGTGTCTTATCATGTTTCTCCTTGGGTTTATCCTGTATGGGACTCTCTGCACTTCCTGGACTTGGGTGGCTATTTCCTTTCCCATGTTAGGGAAATTTTTGACTATAATTTCTTCAAATATTTTCTCACGTCCTTTCTCTCTCTCTTCTCCTTCTGGGACCCCTATAATGCCAATGTTGTTGCATTTAATATTGTCCCAGAGGTCTCAGGCTGTCTTCATTTCTTTTCATTCTTTTTTCTTTATTTTGTTCTGCAGCAGTGAATTCCACCATTCTGTCTTCCAGGTCACTTATTCGTTCTTCTGTCTCAGTTATTCTGCTATTGAGTCCTTCTAGTGTATTTTTCATTTTAGTTATTGTATTGTTCATCTTTGTTTGTTTGTTCTTTAATTCTTCTAGGTCTTTGTTAAACATTTCTTGCATATTCTCGATCTTTGCCTCTATTCTTTTTCAGAGGTCCTGGATCATCTTCACTATCATTATTCTGAATTCTTTTTCTGGAAGGTTGTCTATATCCACTTCATTTAGTTGTTTTTCTGGGGTTTTATCTTGTTCCTTCATCTGGTACATAGCCCTCTGCCTTTTCATCTTGTCTATCTTTCTGTGTATGTGGTTTTTGTTCCACAGGCTGCAGGAGTGTAGTTCTTCTTGCTTCTGCTGTCTGCTCTCTGGTGGATTCTATTTTTCGTTATTTTAATCACTAAGAGATCATTACTTGTCTAAAGCAAAAATAGTGGCAATTGACTCTGGGTTTATAAAAGTGAAATATGTGACAATAATTGCACAAAGCATGAGAGGGAGGGATTGGTAACGTACTGTTATAAGGTGATTGTACTACAAGTAAGTTGTTACAGTATTATTTGAAAGTAGACTCTGAATAAAGAGTAATATTTTTTAAAGTAATTTTTATTGGAGTATAGTTGATTTACAATGTTTTGTTAGTTACTGTTGTACAGCAAAGTGAATCATTTATACATATACATATATCCACTCTTATTTAGATTCTATTCCCATATAGGTCATTACAGAGTATTGAGTAGAGTTCTCTCTGCTATACAGTAGGTTCTTATTAGTTATCTATTTTATATATAGTAGTGTGTATATGTCAATTCCAATCTGTCAGTTTATCCCTCTCCCCCCTTTCCCCCTTGGTAACCATAAGTTTTTTTTTGCTACGTCTGTGACTCTATTTCTGTTTTGTAAATAGGTTCATTTATACCATTTTTTTTAGATTCAATATATACACAGTATCATATGATATTTGTCTTTTTCTGTCTGACTTACTTCCCTCAGTATGATGATCTCTAGGTCCATCCATGTCTCTGCAAATGGCATTATTTTGTTCTTTTTTTATGCCTGAGTAATATTCCATTGTATATATGTATATACCACATCTTCTTTATCCACTCCTCCATCAAAGGACATTTAGGTTGCTTCCATGTCCCAGATATTGTAAATAGTGCTGCAATGAACTTTGGAATACATGTATCTTTTTGAATTGTGGTTTTCTCCAAATATATGTTCAAGAGTGGGATTGCTGGATTATCTGGTAGCTCTATTTTTAGTTTTTTAAGGAACCTCCATACTATTCTCCACAGTGGCTGTACCAATTTACATTCCCACCAACAGTGTAGGAGGGTTCCCGTTTCTCCACACACTCTCCAGCATTTATTGTTAGTAGACTTTTTGATGATGGCCATTCTGACCAGTGTGAGGTGATACCTCACTGCAGTTTTGATTGCATTTCTCTGATAGTTATTGAGGTTGAGCATGTGCCTCTTGGCCACCTGTGTGTCTTCATGTGCCTCTTGCCCATCTGTATTTCTTCTTTGGAGAAATATCTATTTCAATCTTTTGCCCATTTTTTGATTGGGCTTTTTGTTTGTTTGTTTGTTACTGAGCTGCATGAGCTGTGTGTATATTTTGGAGATTAAGCCCTTGTCAGTTGTTTCGTTTGTAAATCTTTTCTCCCATTCTGTAAGACTGGATACTATAATACTCCTAGAGGAAAACATAGGCAGAATGCTCTCTGACATAAAATGCAGCAAGATTGTTTTTGATCCATCTCCTACAGTAATGAAAATAAAACCAAAAATAAACAAGTGAGACCTAATTAAACTTAAAAGCCTTTGCACAGCAAAGGAAACCATAAACAAAATGTAAGGAGTAATATTTTAAGCCCTAGGACAACTACCAAAAAACTTTAAAAAAGAAATATAAATAATAATTAGATGAGAAACATCTTTCTGGTCACCTCACTCTATTCAGTATAAAATTTTTGTCATTCTGTCTTTTTATTTGATTTTCATTTATAGATCACTTTTTCTTTTGCAGTCTCTTTTTAGATCTATCTGCTGTTGTTTCATATCATAGAGATTTTTAAGGACTAGGCACCCTAACATTGCCTTTACATTCTCTACAAATGAAATGTGGACTCACATATGAAGAAAAATAAAATAGGACAAAAACAGAGTTATATCACAATTGCATTGGAAACTACATTACTTATCTGTGTTAGAGGATACAGAAGGCAAAGAAAACTGTCTTAAACATGAAACTTGAAAATGACAATGCCAGCCTGGAGGGGAGGGGAGTCTGGGGGAGAATGGATACATGTATATGTATGGCTGAGTCAGTTTGCTGTCCACTTGAAACTATCACAACATTGCTAATTGGCTATACTCCAATATAAAATAAAAAGTTAAAAAAAAGAAAAATGATAATGTCAGAGGGCAAACATCTTTGCATTATTTCCCTCCTATGAGCCCATGTACAAATTTGATTTGTAATATGAGCAACAGACTTTTTGAATGAGGGAAGAAATTAATATGTGCAAATGCATGATCTATGATACATCAAGGAATGGAAAAGTCACATGCTTACTCTGATAAAATAAAGAACCAACATAAAATAAGAGGTGATTTTGATAATCCCAGCCTAGCAAGAGACAAGTGCTATTCTCAAATAAGGTTTCATTTAGCCTTTCTACATCCATATGCATTGTGCCTCAATTTTTATAAAGTACACATAAAGAGTAGAGCCAAAATTTGGCAATTAAATATCCAACATTCACGTATTTGTCCCTCTGGGTTGCATTATAAATAGTCTGTTGTTTCGGTGGCTGACAGGAAACATTCAACTTTAATGAAACTTGGCAAATATACATATATGATTGGGAGTTAGACTGGATTTTAATGTAGGCTTGGTAAATTGACATTCTTGAGCCTTATCTTCAAATGGTGAAAATATTTAGAGATTTTTCTAGAGTCATTAGTAAATACAGGCAGAATAACTATCATGGAGTGCAACATTCAGTAGTTGATAGGGATAAATCTTATCGTCAAGAGAACATTATAGTGGAAATAACCTGGATTGGGAGTCTGGACACCTTTTATCTGGTCCTGATTGGAGGACTGACTTTTGAGGGATCTTTGGTGATTTCTGTCATCTCTCTGGCCTTTAATTTCCTCATATCTAAAATGAGCAAGTTGGACTAGGTCAGCTAGTTAAACATTTTTATAGCAACCCAACCCTTTGTGTAAATGAAGTCTTAGACAAAAGGTCAGTGTTCCAAAGTGATAAAAGCAGAGCTGGTGGGGTTAAACCTAGCAAGTGCAGCAGGAGCCAGTCTCTCGACCTCCCCTCTCACCACCTCCCAGGATTGCCCAAGCACATCCTAGGATGTCTTGGACTCAGCAGAGCATAGGAATAGATGATTGCCAAGATGCTTGGACAAGTCTTTCTGCTCTGTTAATGTTTCTACAGTGTATCAGCCCGATGATATTTTAGTAAACCAATAGTCCATGGTGTCTCTCTCAGAATGAGCCCAAACAGTAGTCTTTATAACAAAAGTGATAGACTGATGCAATCCATTTTAACAGTTAAATACGTTTAGTGACCATTGCTCAGAACTCATTAAAGATTGAATCAATATGCCATAACATCTTGGTGCACGCACGCACGCACGCACACACACACACACGCACACACATGCACACATATGTATGTATATATATCCAATCAGTCTCATAGAATCATAGCTATCATAACTGGTAAAGTGGAGACAACATATATTTTTTTAACCTGTCACTTCATTTCCATCAGAAAGATGTCATCAGCTTCATAGAGGTCAAAACAGAATTCCCAAAGTGAATAAGGTTAATTGTTAAAGTTTTTGTGGGATATCCTCAATTCTAAATCAGATTTAATTAACTGGCTACTAGACTCTACTCTCACTTTATCTTCAAATAACCCTTTGTAGGAGGTGCCATTATGGTCATTTTATAGATGTGGAAAATATAACTTCAACTTCAAAGAACTTATCTGAAATCACATTGGCTATTAAGTGGCAAGGCCAATATGGAAGCCCAGTTTTCTTGATTCCATATTCAGTCCTCTTTTTACTAAGTCATAAGAGCCAGGGAAAATACAGACAGAACAATATACAAGCTTTCCTTTACTGAGAAAGTGTTTTTACTGCTCTGCTTGAGAATTCTAAGTAGTTCAGAGATGCTCTCTGAATCATCTGATGACACACAGTTCATAAGTATTCAGGGCAGCCTGGATTTTTCAAAGGCATGATGGGTAAATAGTCTTCATATTTCAGATTAAAGTGCAAACATTTGTGCCCTGATATTAATATTTATTGATTTTTTTGAGGTTCAATGAATAGTTCTCACGATAATTCCTAAATCTTCAGAAAAACCTTGCATTCATAAATAACAGATTGTGTTATTATCCACATCTGTTCTCATTTTCTATAGGCTTAAAAATTCTGTTATGGGAGCCAAAAGAAATGACTACTCACCAGTGTCTATCCAATTCTGGCTCGTTTTCTCACTTAATTCTTTATTTGCCAATGAAATGCTTATCCAAAATAAATAAGGGACCTACCAAACTGCAGTGATTAACATGCAATGAGTCTCAGATCCCATTCACGGATGGAAATTGAGTAAAATTCAACGCTTTAGTTATACTGTTGTGATGTCGGGGGCCCGATTAGGCTGTTAGAACTGCAGGAGTTACTACTTTAATATCGCATGAACACATCATTAACTTGAACCATGCCAAAGCAGTATGAAAATGATCAATTTTCATTTTTTAAAAGAGACAATATGAACTATTCCTGCTGCTTAAATTTGTTTCGTGTGTGTGTTGGGATGGGGGCTCGTAACAGAGGATATGTAGAGTGCAGTTATATTTTAAATTTATAACAAGTTGCTTTCACATAGTGTGTGTATATTTAGAAATTAAATCTAAGGTATATTTTTAAAATGAAAAAATGAGATGAATCCTTGTGTATTAAATTTTTTTGTATACTTTTGTTAGCTGCCTGAAGATCTTTTCTGGATCAGGATGCATTAGAAATAAGCAAGCAAAAAAGCAAACAGATACGTGAAACACTTCTGCTTTACTATTTCCAAATTATATCTACTGACTGAAGCCCTATTAAAGAAATATTTTGAATGGATGATTTTAAAATGCTACTATCTGTTAACTCTGTGACCAAATTCCCTTTTTAAAATTTGGCACACATATTTCACTTTACTTTTATTATAATTTCAAATTATAAAATACTTTACAATTTCTAAAGCACTTGAACACTTATTAGTATTACTTCATCTTCATGTACCCTTGTAATGTGGTCAGAGCAAATATCCATCTCTTCATTTCATAGATGAGGAAAGTGGGTTTTGACACTTTAATGCTAAATGACTTCCTAGGTCAACACAAATCCATTTCCATTGTTTGTTATCTGCATGACCTTGGAAAAATTACTACTCTATGCCTCAGTTTTGAATCTGTAAAATGGGAATAACAAGTAGGTATGTCTTGCAAGATTGTTGTGAGGAATAAATGAGATAATCCATAAAAACTCTTAATACAGTTCCTGGAACACAACAAACATCTATAAATACTAACTGCTGCTATTGGTTTTTTTTTTTGGAAAAAACTACTAAAGATAATTATACTACAGAAAAGTATTGAAACTGCTCTTATACAGTTGTCATGAATACTTGTATACTGTTAATTGTCAACATGTTTTCTTTAGATTGATTGATTTGCTCATAATCGCTTCTGGTCCCTTTACTCCTGTGGTTCTTTTTCTTTCTTGCCTATCTGTATCCTTCCATAGTTCTTTCATGAGGGCCTGTGAGGAGTGAAGTTGTTTATTTTGTACATTTGAGAAAACTCACAATTTTTGCCTTCATTCCTAAATGATGTTTAGCTGCGGGGAGACTCTGTGGTTGTTGCCAGTGAGAAAGCTGATGTCCATCTGATTGTCATTCCTCAGCTGGCCATCCATCTGTTCTCTTTGGTAGCTTTGAGGATCAGATGAAGGATCCTTTCTTTATCCTTCCTGCTCTACACTTGCACTATTATGCACTGAGGTAGGAACTTATCTTTATTTATTATGTTGATGTTAGGCTACCATTTTGAATTGGATGCTCATGGATATATTGAAGTTAGCATCACTCAAAAGATCCTTTTCCACCATTTCCTCTATTATCTTCTTCTGGAACTCCTATTAAACATATATTAGAACTTCTCATTCTATAATTCCTGTCTCTTCTCAATATTTTTCCTTCACTTAGTTTTTCAGTTAAATATTTCGCCTGCATTTTGGTTGATTTTCTCAGATCTATTTTTCATGTATTCTCTCTTTAGCTATGCTTAGTCTAATTTTTATTTCTAGAATTTCTATTTGGCTCTCTAAAATCTGCCTATCCTTTTCTTTTAAAAATAATTGTTTACTCTCATTTACCTTATTTTCACTTCCTTTCTTTATCTCCTTGAATAATTAAACATACTCATTTTAAGACTGCATTCTGTTTGCTCTGTTCTGAAGTTTCTTGGGTGTAATTTCTCCTGTTGTTTCTCCTTCTGATATTCTTCCAGTTTGGCACAGTAGGTTATTGTCTGTGTGCACATATGGCATGACAGTGCTGCACAGGCATCCCATGCATGCCCTAAGTCGTTGTAGAGTTTTTGTAAGGACAATGTCATAAGTGCCTTTCTGGAGCCCTGGAGAAAATAACAGTCTCACACTGGTGTTTGCTCAATTCTGGGCTTGGAATTTCCATTCTCTTTGGGCCATGTAGGAGTCCAGGTTCCATGCGCAGTACAGACTCAAGGCTATGGAGACTGGCGGCATACTCTGTTTTTATCCGTGGCCTTGATTGGATCTTGATCCTGCTTGCTATGGTATGCTGCATCAATGCTGGATAGTGCCTCATGCAAGATACGTACCAAATAAATGCTTGTTGAATGAAAGTTTGCAGAACGAGCCTTCATGAACACCACTTTTATAGGCCAGAAACTCCTCAGAACTTACTGGCTTTAGTTGCTTCTTATGATTATTTACATTCTATGTGTCCTTAAAGAATTGTATTTATTTATATGAAAGCTGCCTGATACCACAGTTTTATCCTTCATTAAATTATTTTTAAACTAAAAAAATTGAAGCTGAAACTGGACATTCTAGAAATTAAAGTCTGAGGACCCCTCTATCAGCTCTTCTTCTTACCCATCCCTACTCCTTTAATAACAACTTGCAAGTTTCCAGAACCAGGATGTTTTCTATTTTTAAACCTTGTGGTTATACAGTTCAAATATGCAGCATTGTTTTATACTAGATTACTAAAAATCAGGCCTGATCTTAAGTTAGAAAGTAGATACTCTGGGAAAATAGCCTGGATATCTTGACCACTTTTTAATAATGCTTTGCTGAAACTTATGAAGAAACAGAATAAAAAATTTGGTTTTGTAAAGGGAGCTTACACACAGAAACTTACTTTCACTGTGGCAACTAATAGAAGAAATTTTCACATATTGAGGAATGGGGAAGTCATTTTGGCTTATACATGAGTTAACTTGAATTTTATGCTAACTAAAACAGCATGTTTGTGGCCTATGAAACATACTTTGTACATCTGCTTTAATTACTAAAAAATGACACATTGATGAGAAGTAAAGAATGTGTATGTTGGACTTCCCTGGTGGCTCAGTGGTTAAGAATCTGCCTGCCAATGCAGGGGACAAGGGTTCTAGCCCTGGTCTGGGAAGATCCCACATGCCGTGGAGCAACTAAGCCTATGCACCAAAACTACTGAGCCTAAGCTGTAGAGCCTGCATGCCACAACTACTGAGCCCACATGCCACAACTGCTGAAGCCTGCCTGCCTAGAGCCCATGCTCCACAACAAGAGAAGCCACCGCTATGAGAAGCCCACGCACCGGAACAAAGAGTAGCCCCTGCTTGCTGCAACTAGAGAAAACCCATGTGCAGCAATGAAGACCCAACGCAGCCAAGAATAAATAAATAAGTAATTAAACAAAAAAGAATGTCCATGTTAAAAATAAGGAGTAAATGCCTCCCTTCCTCGTACACCAATGCTGGTACTCCTTTGATGAGACTCCCTTTCCAGGTGCCAAGGCAATACTGACTCACTGTGTACATGCTGGTCTTTTTATTTTTTTCTTTTTGAAACCTTGAAGATATGTATCCCTGACTTTAATGTTTGTCCTGACAGGATATAAGACTGTGCTGAAAACCAGTCTTCCTGGGAGCAGTTTCTCAGAGTAATCTTGGGAGCTGGCTGCTGGGCTACAGTCTTCAGTTTGGCTCAAATAAATCTCTTTTCTGTTCTTATTATTGATTGTTTATTGATTACTTTCATTGACATAATATTAATAACGTTTCAACGTAATTATGGCTGCTGCTACAGGGTATAGGGAAAAAGGTGCTGAAAAGAAAAAAGCCGGCATAACTACAGAGAATTTAATTAGTCTATCAATGTAGCTGTCCCAGTGCTCTCTTTAGACTTGTAGCACTTGCATTCTGATATAAAAGCACACTAAACTAATGAGGAAACAGTTTTGAATCCCACTCTTAGCAGTATAAAAATATAATAGCCCTTATCCTTAAAGAGTATAACATTTTCATTAGCTGAGTTACTATTAAACAGATGGGATTAGTGATGTGCCATTAACTATTTATTTTCATCAGGTTCTGGTAGATGTTGGCCATCAACCCCATTAAACAGCTCAGGGGTAGGGAGAAACGATGGAACTTGGCACTATAAGAACTAGATTCCTGTCTCTTTTTCACTGGTTAGAAGCTGAAGAGCTTAGGTGTTAAATTTCTTTATTCCTTTGCTTCCTTTCCTGAAAAATGAGGATAATAAGGCCTCTTCTGCAGAGTTATGGTAAGGATTAAATAAGATAATACCTGTAAAGATGCTTCGCAAGCTCTAAAGCAGTGGATCTCAAAGTGAGGTCCCCGGACCAGCAGCATGAGCATCACCTGGGGACTTATTAGAAATGCAAATTCTTGACCTACTCCAGTTCCTGGTCCTAGTGCTTTCCTGAAGTCCTACTTCTTAGGACACCCTTAAATCCCTAATAAATTCTCTCTCTTTCACTTAAGCTAGGCTCAGTGGTTTTCAGTTGGCTGCAATTAATCATCTCATTGAGTGATGGAAACCATCTGCAGGCAACTCAGCCCCTCTCCCATTGGATTGTTGTGCTCATGACCATTTTTTCTGGCTGCCCAAGATCCTTTTATGTCCTGTCAACTTCATTTCCTTACCCTTTCCTCTGTAGTAAACTTGATTGTTTGGATGCTGGGATTGTTTGGATATGTGCTTATTGCTTCACCCCTCTCTCTCCAGCTCTACGCATCAGCACATACCTCCCCCGACCCCTGCCATACGCTCCCCCACCTTCATGCACATGAGCTTTTTTTTTTTTTTTACAGTTTGTAAAGTTCCAGGTCCTGACAAGGTTCCAGTCAGCCTTCTCAAACATCATTACTACAGGTTGGAATTCTTTACTCTCAAACAGTAAATTACCTTTTTAGTGGCTCATGCAGTTAAACCAAATGTAACATTCAGTGCCAAATCCTACAGTGTAAACCTTAAACATTCCAGTCTTATCTGCCTTCCTGTTCCATTGGATACTAAGACTGACACACTCCATAGCTCATCCCATAACCACTCAAGGATGAGTGAATGATGTTTAAATCTGGAATTATGGAAATTTAGAGTTGGAAGATATCCAACTTTTTCCCATTGCAGGGGTCCCTGCTACAACCTCCCTGCCTTTTGGTCATCAAGCCTCTTATACACGTTCAGTGATGGAGAGTTGTGTGTTTAATAATGAACGTTTCCTTCTGTTAAAATAAAACCTACCTCTTTGTCACATCCAAACTCTGCCTCATGGAGCACTTTAGAGGAAATATACTCTCTGTGCTCTACAACAGCTTCATCTCTAAATTTTCCTTTCTTAGGGTAAACAATATCAACCACATTTAATTGTTTTATTTTTTTTAATTTTAGATTTATGTTTTATTGAGGCAATACTGGTTTATAACATTATATAAGTCTCATGTGTATAACATTATATTTCTATTCCTGTATACCCTACGGTGTGCTCACCACCAGAAATTACCTCGATGCAAAAATACCTTCTACAAGACACATTATATTAAAATTGTGAAAAGTCCTCAAGTGTTTTTTGTTAAGTGGGTTTATGGGGTTATAGTCCTTAATAGTCTTCTCCTGACCATGACCTTATTTCACAATGCCTTTTCATAATGTGGCCCTTGAAAATTGAACATAATAATTGGAATGTGACCTGGATGTCCATCTCTATGGATGTATATTAGGACTGTATTTATTTTTCTAATGCTCCTGTTATGTTGTTGGCTCCTAAGATATTTTTCACAATATATTGTCAAGTTAGGACTTCTGAATTCTGTAATAGGAGTTTAAAAGAAGAATTGTAGAACTTATGTAACTACCATCACAACAATAGCATATCACTGAGAAAATTGGTCACCTTACACTTACCATATATCCATGACTTAGCCACAGCTTACCCTCATTTCCTCCCAAATTTTACAGGCTAAGCTGACTCTCTTTTTTTTTTTTTAAATCAAAACTAACCTCTCCACGCATGTAATTCATTCTTTTCTTTCTCCCTGGGACCTTGTCTTAATTCTTTTTTATTTTCTTCTTCTTTTCTCTTTTACTGGCTTTGCCACATTTACTTCTAAACTGTTTCAAATCTCTTCCATTATAAATGAAACAATCTCTCTTATAGCTACTACCTTACCTCTTTCCTTTCTTTTATTACCAAGAAAGTACATGCTACACTTACTCATCTCTCATTTATTTTTTAAAATATACTTTAACTTGTCTTCCATCTCAACCACTCTACCAAAATTGTTCCTATTAAGTCTAACAATTGGTCTGACTGTGAAATTTGGAGGTCATTTTAAAGTCCTTATCTTATATGTGGTATTGGATACTGTAAATCACGTTTCCTTCTTGTAACTCTGTTTCCATGGCTTCCGTGACCCAGGACCCTTGTAGTTTTCCCTGTATTCCTCTATCTCTATGGATTTTTCTTCTTCTTTCTGGCCCTTAAAGCCTGGAGTGCCCACATTAACACTGGACTAATTAAAATCTTTGACTCCCCTCACCCGGGTCTGGGCCTCCAGTCTTCTCCCCTTCGTCTTTCCCTCCTTCCTCGCCCATCACAATCATCCTCCCTATTGCTTCCTGAGTGATCATGTGAAATGCAAGTCTGAGCCTGTTGCTTCCTGGTTGAATCTCTGCTTCAGCTCTTCATGCTTCTGTGATGAAGCCCCACTCCTTTACATGATGTAATGTCTCTATGGCTCACTCTGCTCCTCCAGGACCATCTCTCACTATTTCCTGAACTGCATTTTAGTGCCTAAAATTTTCTGCATGCACCATACTAGTTTTTACTTGCGTGTCTCTCTCAGATTGTGTCCTCTGGCTGGAATAAAACCCCCCTTAGCTTGAGAGCCTATTTCACTGGGACACCTGCCTTTATCCCTTCACTCCCCATTGGAAGAGTTAGATGTTACTTCTCTGTGCTTGTGTGAATATGCCTATCACTGCGTTTTTTATGATTCTCTCTCAGTTAGACTGAATATTATGAGGAGCTGGGATAAAATATTTTTCATTCTTTGGTATCTGTATCTCCTAACAAAGGGCCTGGATGAATGATTAACCACTGTATGGTAATTTGCTATTTACATCATTTGACATTTTTATAAATATCATTCTACATTCATCTTTTATTATAGCTAGTTTTTAGGCCAACATTCCAGGCTGTCCTACTCTTTTTGTTCTCCAGTTGACCATCAAAGCTATTCATTATCTTGCCATTCTTTTTAGTACTGACAGATTAGATATGCATGCCATCTTAGTCTCTATCCAAATCATTAACAGTAAATGTTGAATAGGATGAATCCTAGGCTAGAATTCTAGAGTAGTGAGTGGCATCCTAGCACCTAATGTCTCATTATTCTATTCTATTTTATTTTATTTTTACAAATTGCCAGAACGAAGTCATCTTTGTCAAATAGCTCAGTTTCAGATGGAACTTATGCATCTGATTCCACCTACTGTCTTATATCTCCTCCTTTACAAATATTCCATTATTTGTCTTGAGGAAATATACAATCACGTCTTCTGGAATCTCATAAAACATCTTTAATGTTGATTGTAGAAAACTTTAAATTGATAAGTAATATAGAGTCCTTACAAGTGCTAGGCTCTTTTCTATGTGTTTTATATATATATTAACTTATTTATTCCTCAGAACAACATTATGAAGGAGGTATTATTATTTATCTATTTTACAGATAAGACACTGAATCACAGAGAGGTTAAGTAACTTGTGTAAGATTATACAGTTAGTAAGTTATAATGCTTATCAGGCTTGGTTCTAGAAAATTCTCAAGCGTATGGTTACCACAAATTCTAACCATCACTGTCCTACCTAACATATAGTCATATCCTTCTTAGAAAGGATCATCATCTCCTTCAATACAATACACCCAATTCTCTTTGTGTGCCTATCTGTGTGTGGGTGGGCAGAGTTCCTGGGTTTACAGTACCAATGATGGAAACTGTGGTGGGTGGAGAAGAAAAAAAAACTCCTGTAATTTAATTTGTTTTTTTCTTTTTTTTATGAGTGCATACATTTATTTTACCTTATTTGGGATATAAAAGAATGCGTTATTCCATAATTCATGCACATAAAAAAAGAATAAGCAAGATTGCAAAACAAATGAACATTAAATGAGAAGTTTTCAGATCACAGCCTAATTAGTTTCTGATAGGCTTAGGCGGGAAATGGGGCTGGAAAAAGGCCCATCATTCTCTTCTTTATTATTATAGTCATAACCATTATCTTCATTGTGGTAGGAAGTGTTCTATCCCTTTCCCAGTATTTCTCTCTTGGCTCACAAAAAGGAACTTGGCCCTCCTGACTATATTAGGAAGATAACACAGGAGTTTCCCACCCCCAGCTTCACTCCTCCTTGCCTGGGGAGGAGTGAGTCATCTGCCTGTAAGACCACTGGACCCAATGGACAGTCCCGTGGGGCCTGCCTTTCTTTAATTTGAGATCTTGTCTATTCTGTATCCTAATCTTGTTGCCATGCAATAGGTGAATGAATTAGTCATGGCTTCTGCATCCTACCCCTGGGTAGGTAACACTCTTTTAGGGTGAGAGGAATACAGAATTCCTTTTGTTCATGGGTCTAAGCTGAATTCCTAAATCCAAAATTAAAGGTAGTACTATGATCCAATTGACTCATCTTTCAGTAATGAATATGTATTCAGTAGCTGCTGTGTGCCATACAGTATCCTAGGTGCTGGGGATTCCACAGTAAGCAAAAGAAGCGGTGACCCTGTTCCCGAGGAACTTGCATTCTAGGCAGAGGAGACAAACAAAAAAGTACATAACATGTCTGATAGTGAGGAAAGATAGGAAGAAAAACAGAGCAGGTGAAAGAGAACAGAGCGTGCATAGTGTAGGTGGGATGGTGCTATTTCATATGGGTGCTCAAGGAAAGTTTCTCTGCTCGTGTGACATTTGAACAGAGTAAAGAAGTGAGACATGTGGCCACCTGGGCTAAGAGTTTTCTATGTAGAGGGAAGAACAAATTCAAAGGCTTTGAGGTAGGCTTATGCTCGCCATTTTTCTTGAGTGCCACAGGGAGGCCACTGTGGCTGGAGCAGAGTGAACGAAATGGGAGAATGTAGGACATAAGTTAAAAGAGGACACTTGAAAACAAGTTCACTGAGGTTCTTAAAACAAAACGCAAGGAATTTGAATTTTACATTGCAAGAGATGGGAAATTAGAGAAGTTTAAGTAGTAGAACAAACAAGTATTATAGCTTGTTTATTGAAAAGATGGTTCTGAATTTAGAGTGGAATATAGGCGTCATGGGGAAACTGCGGACATAGAGAGGATGGCTAGGAGGTTACTGTAGTAGTTCTGCTGAGAGATGAAGGTGGCTTCATTCAGGAAGGCAGCAGTGGAGGTGGTAAGAATTGATGTATATTGTGGATGTATTTTCAAGTTGGAGGCAACAGAAATGGTTGTAGATCGAGAACGGAGTTTATTATCTATGTGATAATTAATTTTTTTCACTAAATGGTTCTTGTAAAATGTATTTTGGAAATTTAAATATACACGTAATTAGATTCAGTACTAAAATGAATCCCCATATACCCCTCACCCAGAATCCTACTTATCAATATTCTGACACATTTGCGTTAATTATCATTTTTGTATTTTCTGAGTTGTTTTAAAGCAATCTAGACATTGTATAATTTTACCCACATACACTTCTGTAAATATTTCTTAGTATCATGAACATGTTCTTATATAATGCTATAATCATACTCTAATAAAATTAATAAGAATAATTCCTCAGTATCAACTAATACCGAGACAATATTCAAATTTCCCTGAACGTTTTTTTCCTTATTTGAGATAATGTTTACTTAGAGTGAAACATACCAATCTTAAGGGTATAATACAAACACTTTTGGGGAAAGAAAACCCTGTAAAATCAATACCTTAATCTAAAATATAGAATTTTTCCATCCCCTTAGAAAGTTATCTTGCACACCATTCTAGTCAAATCCCACTTCTATAGGCAACTACTGTTATGATTCTTATCAACATAGATTTACTTTTCCTGTTTGTGAATTTCACAGAAATGAAATCATACAATATGTATTCTTTCATGTTTGGCTTCTTTTTTCAATATAATATTTTTGAGATTCATCCTGAGGTTTTCCCCATGACACCTATATTCCACTCTAAATTCAGAACCATCTTTTCAATAAACAAGCTATAATACTTGTTTGTTCTACTACTTAAAATTCTCTAATTTCCCATCTCTTGCAATGTAAAATTCAAATTCCTTGCGTTTTGTTTTAAGAACCTCAGTGAAATGTTTACATGTAGTTCATTCTTTTTAAAATATCTGTGTATTATTCTATTTTAGGAATATAAAATAGAAACCATTAAAAATCTTTCCATATTCTAAGTTATTTTCCATATTTCTCCAGTAAAATATGTACCACACTTTGAGAATCATTGCTCAGTATTGCCTCTCTTTGAATCATCCTGATCATGGACAATACAGTAAGTCCCCTACATACAAACGAGTTCCGTTCTGAGAGCGTGTTTGTAAGTCCAATTTGTTTAAGTCCAACAAAGTTAGTCTAGGTACCCAACTAACACAATCAGTGTATAGTACTGTACTGTAATAGGTTTATAATACTTTTCATACAAATAATACATAAAAAACAAACAAATACAAAAATAAAAACATTTTTAATACATAAAATACATAAATACATACATAATAATAATACATAAAATACATACATAAAATACAAACAAATACAAAAATAAAAACATTTTTAATCTTACAGTACAGTACCTTGAAAAGTACAGTAATACAGTACAACAGCTGGCATACGGGGGCTGGTATCGAGTGAACAGGCAAGAAGAGTTACTGACTGGAAGAGGGAGAGGAGGTGGGAGATGGTAGAGATGAAGGATCGTCAGCAATAGGAGACAGAGGGCAAGCTGCAATTTCACTCACGCCTGGCGTTGATGGCGCAGGTTCTGTTTCCT
This sequence comes from Mesoplodon bidens, assembly GCF_964165515.1. Taxonomy (NCBI): domain Eukaryota; kingdom Metazoa; phylum Chordata; class Mammalia; order Artiodactyla; family Ziphiidae; genus Mesoplodon; species Mesoplodon bidens. Next base: position 86,107,475 of record NC_138167.1, read on the forward strand.
TGCTGGAACCAGATGCACATTTGCATCTTTGAAAGTTCACAACTTGAAGATTCATATGTAGGGTACTTACTGTATTGAGAAATGTCTCAAATGGAATAGACATACAGGTTATTTGTTGAACATCACCATAATGGGTATTATGACAAATACAAAGGTGAGTGGAACATGGTTTCTCAAAGCACTTATATGTCCATGGGGAAGCAGACATGTAAGTAATCACTTATAACAGAAAGCAGAAGTAAAAATAATATCGTGTGTAAGTATAGATGTGATGAATTTGGGGTGTTGGTGGAGTATATAGGACAGGGAATTTGGGAAGCTGCTATGCAGCTAGGGAATGTCCCCCAAGCTTTGAAAGAGGGCTGGACTATCTGTAGGTGGTAAATGGGGAAATGGATAGTTCAGGCTGAAGGAAGGGTTTTACAAAGTCGCAATGATGTAAATGTGCCTGATCTTTATCCACCCAATCGGTGGGGCAAGAACCTTGAGGATTGTCTTTGACTCCACCTCTCCCTCACTCCTGTGACATCTGTCATCAAATTCTATTGGTAACACTTTACCAATCTCTTGAATCACCTACTCTCTTCTGTTCTCATTGCCATTTCCTCATTTCAAGCCTCCTTTACCTCATTTCTTCTCTCCCACACAATTGCAACTGACTTTCCACTGCTTTGCCTGCTTCTGCTCTATCTCTATTCTAATTGCTTGTAGACAGTGCTGTTAGAACTATCTTTGCCAAACCCTAAACTGATCGTGCTATTTCCCTGCTTAGAGCATTGCGTATAGAATAGGATTTACATTCCTCTGTCTGTTCCTTGGGCCCTTCAACATCTCAACCCTCTTTCTACCCTAATGTCTGGCCTTATGTTCTCTGAGTCACCATGTATTTTACCTGTAATAAACAATTTTGCTCCCTAAATATGCCTTATTTTTCTCCTGACTCTGCATCTTTGTTGAAATGACCAATCCCAGGCTTCAAGGTTTTTCCCCCTTCTCTCTGCTTACTTGATCCTCTGAGGCCAAATTCAATGTTACTTCCTTCTGGGAAGCTTTTCTCAACCCCTACTCCAGTCAAAATGAATCACTCTTTCGACATTGCATTTGCCAGGTAGTCCACACTTTGTATCATAATGATTTATATTCGTTCCCATACCGTCACTGAACTGTAACCTCCTTGGAAAAAAAGGTCATGTTTTGGTTACTATTGGCGTAGCAAATTTTCCATGTCTGGCCTTCAATACTATTGTATAAAACCATCCTCTTTAACTTATAAGGTACACTGTTTTCTAGAAGCAAACCTCAGTAAATTTTAAACTATCCTTGTCATGACATATAGTCTGACATCGTGCTGAAAATCACTGAACATGGCTAATTATACGATGAATTATAAAAATTAGATCTTAGCATGCCCAAGCAGGTAGCTAGTTTATCATTTGGGAGATTCATAGCCTTGACTTACTTGGAGACATGTGGGATTTTTTCTTTTTCTTTTTTTTTTTTTTGCTACACCTATTTTTGAAAATGTTTTCCTTCATAACTTGAGGGAAGCATGTCATACTTAAGAATAAATTGTCTGACTCAGGCAAAAATACAAGATTAGGCTAAAGATATTTTCAGCATTCAGAAATAGGACACACTGAGGTCTTGGGAACTATAACATTAAATTGAGGTAGAGATATATTAAATAGACTAAAAAATAATATCTCATGATTGAGTACATATCTAGTATCTGACCCTATGAAATATTTAGAATGAATTAAGGTTTTCATTATAGTTTAACTGAAATAATGAACTGAATGTTGAACTAGAGATAGGTGAGTCAATCATCATGGCCCCAGTTTTGACCTGATTCATTCAGCTCCTGGGAGATTTCCCCCTCTCTCATTAAGAGAAAATAAAAATTGAACATTATATATATGACAATGAGACTAATAAGGAAATAATTATCTATTTCAGTCATGTGACTTCATGCTCTATATGACCTTTTAAAAACATTCTTTGTTGTAACTCATGATGTGAAACGTATAAAATATTTAAAGAGGCATTAAAACTGACATCAGACACAGGTTTGTGCTTTAAAATCATATGAATTTCAGCAGATGAAGATTCTAAACCCTTTTCCATATTTATGCTATTAAGAAATACTTATAGAATTATCATTTATACCCCCATTCCTCCTCCCCCACCAGCCCCTTAAATTCACTAGTCACATGTGATAGAAGACATTAAACAATGTAGAAGATATATTTATTTCCATTGAAGGAATAGGTATACATCTTCAATCATTAAAAGTTACTTTGAACAAATAAATAACTAAAGGTACAGAAGGATATCTACAGAGGTATTCTACTCAAAAGTTGGAATTACTTTGGTTTCAGAAAAATAATGTGATTTTTTTCATTAACAGTAGCACAGAATCATTTATACTTTTTATAATAAAAGTATAAATTGTGGAGTATCTCAATAATGAGCCTATATTGTATAAAAAGGAATTACATTGCAATCCATTACTTGGGTGCTCTTTATTTATAAAATGATGCTCTTGGAAATGCATTCTATCCTAATATCCTAACATTCTATCCTAATTTTAAATTTTTTCTTTTGTTTATGTACATGCAATAAAATTTTCTTCATTGTTTACTAGGAATAAAAAACATATACTAAAAGACTTATATTAAAAATATTGAGAATAAAGAGTTTTCTCAATTTTCTCAACCAAAAAATAAATTCTCAATTTTTTGGTTCCTGAAACAATAGATATGTAAATTAAACTAATTTTTATAGAAAGAATACACATTAATGGAAAGTAAAGAAAAGGCAAGGTAAATTTTGCTTTACAAATTAAGTTAACACTGTGTATAAGTGAGAAGCCAGGAGGTATTATTTCTAGAAATATTGTTAGACAAGGACTAGTTAAAGAAAGTGGGAATTTTGTCCTGAGAAAGAGAGAACTAGAGAGACAAAATTTTTGATTATTTAAAATCTTCCCTGGAAAAGGACAAACAGGTCTGCTTTGGATGACACAGCCTGGCTCCTGAATGTTGCAGTAACTCAAGTCTGCCTCTTCCTGCTAACATCGAGATAGGCTGCAAATTAAGCATATACATAGTCTGGGGGAGGAAGATGGACCTACCAGGCAGGTGTGAGAGGGCTGTGAAATCACATCAAGAGTATCAATGATGGCCTTCTGCTCTATTCCAGTGTTTCTACAGAATCTTATCACCAGCAGTGAGGGCAAAAACAATAAAAGGATAGTAATACCTTTACTCTTCTAAGTACTTTATGTATTTTAAAATAAATGTAATATGGCAATAAAGCAGCAGCCATTCTTAAATTATTTTTACTTAGCTATTTAAAAATATCTTACTACAAGCCTCGGTAAATTTAAGAAAATTAAAATCACATCAGGGCTTCCCTGGTGGCGCAGTGGTTGAGAGTCCGCCTGCCGATGCAGGGGACACGGGTTCGTGCCCCAGTCCGGGAAGATCCCACATGCCGTGGAGCGGCTGGGCCCGTGAGCCATGGCTGCTGAGCCTGCGTGTCCGGAGCCTGTGCTTCGCAACGGGAGAGACCACAACAATGAGAGGCCCACATACCGCAAAAAAAAAAAAAAAAAAAATCACATCAAGCATCTTTTCTGGCCACAATGCTATGAGATTAGAAATAAATTACAGGGGAAAAAAACCGTAAAAACACACACACATGGGGGCTAAACAATACATCACTAAATAACCAAGAGATCACTGAAGAAATCAAAGAGGAAATCCCAAAATATCTAGAGACAAATGACAACGAAAATACGATGACCCAAAACCTACAGGATGCATCAAAAGCAGTTCTAAGAGGGAAGTTTATAGCAATACAATCCTACTTCAAGAAACAAGAAAAATCTCAAATAAACAATCTAACCTTACACCTAAAGGAACTAGAGAAAGAAGAACAAACAAAACCTAAAGTTAGTAGAGGAAAGAAATCATAAATATCAGAGCAAAAATAATGTAATAGAAACAAAGGAAACAATAGCAAAGATCAATAAAACTAAAAGCTGGTTCTTTGAGAGATAAAAAAGATTGATAAACCTTTAGCCAGACTCATCAAGAAAAAGAGGGAGAGGACTCAAATCAATAAAATTAGAAATGAAAAAGGAGAAATACAAAGCATCATAAGAGACTGCTAAAAGCAACTCTATGCCAATAAAATGGACAAATTGGAAGAAATGGACAATTGTGCAGAAAGGTATAACTTTCCATGACTGCACTAAGAAGAAATAGAAAATATGAACAGACCAATCACAAGTAATGAAGTTGGAACTGTGATTAAAAACCTTCCAACAGGGCTTCCCTGGTGGCGCAGTGGTTGAGAGTCTGCCTGCCAATGCAGGGGACACGGGTTCATGCCCCAGTCCGGGAAGGTCCCACATGCCATGGAGCGGCTGGGCCCGTGAGCCATGGCTGCTGAGCCTGCGTGTCTGGAGCCTGTGCCCCACAAAGGGAGAGGCCACAACAGTGAGAGGCCAATGTACAGCAAAAACAAACAAACAAACAAACAAAACCTTCCAACAAACAGAAGTCTAGGACCAGATGGCTTCACAGATGAATTCTATCAAACGTTTAGAGAACAGCTAACACCTATCCTTCTCAAACTCTTCCAAAAAATTGCAGAGGAAGGAACACTCCCAAACTCATTCTATGAGGCCACCATCACCCTGATACCAAAACCAGACAAAGATACTACAAAAAAAAAATTACAGACCAATATCACTGATGAATATAGATGCAAAAATCCTCAACAAAATACTAGCAAACAGAGTCCAACAACATATTAATAGGATCATACACAATGATCAAGTGGGATTTATACAGGGATGCAAGGATTCTTCAGTATATGCAAATCAATCAGTGTGATACATCATATTAAAAAATCGAAGAATAAAAACCATTTGATCATCTGAATAGATGCAGAAAAAGTTTTTTTTCAACTTTTTTTTATTAGTTTCTGCTTTATAACAAAGTGAATCAGTCATACATATACATCTGTTCCCACATAAAAAGTTTTTGACAAAATTCAACACCCATTTATGATAAAAACTCTCCAGAAAGTGGGCATAGAGGGAACCTACCTCAACATAATAAAGGCTATATACAACAAACCCACAACAAACATCATTCTCAATGGTGAAAAACTTAATGCATTTCCTCTGAGATCAGGAATAACACAAGGATGTCCACTCTCAACAATATTATTCAACATAGTTTTGGAAGTCCTAGCCATGCCAATCAGAGAAGAAAAAGAAATAAAAGGAATACCAATTGGAAAAGAAGGTGTAAAACTGTCACTGCAGATGACATGATACTATACGTAGAACATCCTAAAGATGCCATCAGAAAACTACTAGAGCTCATCAATGAAGCTGGTAAAGTTGCAGCATACAAAATTAATGCACAGAAATCTCTTGCATTCCTATACACTAACAATGAAAGATCAGAAAGAGAAATTAAGGAAACAATCCCATTCACCATTGCAACAAAAAAATAAAATACCTAGGAATAAACCTACCTAAGGAGGTAAAAGATCTGTACTCAGAAAACTATAAGACACTGATGAAAGAACTCAAAGATGACACAAACAGATGGAGAGATATACCATGTTCTTGGACTGGAAGAATCAATATTGTGAAAATGACTATACTACCCAAAGCAATCTACAGATTCAATGCAATCCCTATCAAATAACCAATGGCATTTTTTATAGAACTAGAACAAAAAATCCTAAAATTTGTATGGAGACACAGAAGACCCCGATAGCCAAAGCAATCTTGAGGAAAAAAAATGGAGCTGGTAGAATCAGACCCCCTGACTTCAGACTATACTACCAAGCTTCAGTAATCAAGACAATGTGGTACTGGGACAAAAACAGAAATATAGATCAATGGAACAGGATAGAAATCCCACAGATAAACCCACGCACCTATGGTCAACTAATCTATGACAAAGGAGGCAAGGCTATACAATGGAGAAAAGACATCTCTTCAATAAGTGGTGCTGGGGAAACTGGACAGATACATGTAAAAGAATGAAATTAGAACACTCCCTAACACCATACACACACAAAAAAAACTCAAAATGGATTAAAGTCCTGAATGTAAGACCGACACTATAAAACTCTTAGAGGAAAACAGAGGAAGAACACTCTTTGACATAAATCACAGCAAGATCTTTTTTGATCCACCTCCTAGAGTAATGGAAATAAAAACAAAAATAAACAAATGGGACCTAATGAAACTTAAAAGCTTTTGCACAGCAAAGGAAACTATAAACAAGATGAAAAGACAACCCTCAGAATGGGAGAAAATATTTGCAAATGAATCAATGGACAAAGGATTGATCTCCGAAATATACAGACAGCTCATGCAGCTCAATATTAAAAAAACAAACAACCCAATCCAAAAATGCGCAGAAGACCTAAATAGGCATTTCTCCAAAGAAGACATACAGATGGCCAAGAGGCACATGAAAAGCTGCTCAACATCACTAATTATTAGATAAATGCAAATCAAAACTACAATGAGGTATCACCTCACGCCAGTTAGAATAAACATCATCAGAAAATCTATAAACAATGAATGCTGCAGAGGGTGTGAAGAAAAGGGAACGCTCTTGCACTGTTGGTGGGAATGTAAATTGATACAGCCACTATGGAGAACAGTATAGAGGTTCCTTAAAAAACTAAAAATAGAATTACCATATGACCCAACAATCCCACTACTGGGCATATACCCAGAGGAAACCATTATTCAAAAAGACACATGCACCCCAATGTCCATTGCAGCACTATTTACAATAGCCAGGACATGGAAGCAATCTAAATGCCCATTGACAGACAAATAGATAAAGAAGATGTGGTACATATATACAATGGAATATTACTCAGCCATAAAAAGGAATGAAGCTGGGTCATTTGTAGAGACGTGGATGGACCTGGAGACTGTGATACAGAGTGAAGTAAGTCAGAAAGAGAAAAACAAATATGATATATTAACACATACATGTGGAATCTAGAAAAATGGTACAGATGAACCGGTTTGCAAGGCAGAAATAGAGACACAGATGTAGAGAACAAATATATGGTCACCAAGCTGGGAAAGTGGTGGGGCGGTGGTGGTGGTGGTGGTGGGATGAATTGGGAGATTGGGATTGACATATATACACTAATATGTATAAAATAGATAACTAATAAGAACCTGCTGTATAAAAAAATAAAATAAAATTCAAAAAAAATCTTACTAGAAATACAAATATATTTTTTATGTGAAAATAAAGACAATTCTAAGATACTGATGTAACTGGAATAAATCACAGTCTTTAAAACAAAGACATGGGACTTCCCTGGTGGTGCAGTGGTTAAGAATCTGCCTGCCAATGCAGGGGACACGGGTTTGAGCCCTGGTCTGGGAAGATCCCACATTCCGTGGATGAACTAAGCCTGTGTGCCACAACTAGTGAGCCTGTGAGCCACAACTGCTGAGCCCACATGCCACAACTACTGAAACCCGTGCACTTAGGGCCCATGCTCCGCAACAAAGAGAAGCCACCACAACGAGAAGCCTGCACACTACAACAAAGAGTAACCCCTGCTCGCCGCAACTTGAGAAAGCCAACATGCAGCAAAGAAGACCCCATGCAGAGAAAAATAAATTAATTAATTAGAAAACAAAAACAAAGATATGATTTCAGAGAATAAATGGGGCTCTATTGAGACAGGTATAAATTGAGTTTCAGAAATAAGTTGAGATTTCTAATGGGCTTCATTATATTGTTCCACTGAAATTAAAAATCTGAGCAGTTCTTAACCTACAAAACAGAAAGAGACTCACAGATTTAGAAAACAAACTTATGGCTACCAAAGGGGAAAGGTGGGAGGGTGGGAGGTATATACCAGGAGGTTGAAATTAGCATGCACACCCTTCCATAGAGAAAATAGGTAATCGATAAGGGCCTACTGCATAGCACGTAGAACTCAACACACTGTAATCACCAGAAAAGAATATACATGACTGTTAAGAATCTGAAAAAGAATATGTGGATGTCTCTCTGTAAGTGAATCAAGTGGATGTAGAGCAGAAAGAAACACAGCATTGTAAATCAGCTATACACCACTATAAAAATCAAGATAAATTACAATAAATAAATAAATAAATAAAAATCTGAGCAGTTCTTTAAACTCTTACCATTATTTTCTCTCCGTTTCATTTTGCCTATTAGAAATGTTGTTTTGCCATAGCATACCCTCTTTCAAGTTAGAGTGATACATGAAACTAATATATTCTTGCCTGAATTTTGTTCGACAATGCAAGAAATACCAACGCTCTATACATATAGAACCTGGAAGTTACATATGTATAAAAATTGTCTTTCAGAGCAAAATATTCAACAGTGGCAATGATAATAAAATAATTCACAATACTAATCTCATAGACATTTGCTGTAAATAGAAGCATATAGGAAAACATTTTAATGTATATAAATTATATTTTAATAAAAATGATATATTAAATAAAGCAATAAGATACAAAAAGAAGGAAGAAAACCAAATGTTCATGGAGCGTTGGACGCAGAGCAAGGATTAGTGGGAGATATGGTTTGAAGGCCATCATTGTTGGCTGAAGAGTTGGATTTTTCTTTACTTGTAAATGTGCCATCAAAGATGGTTTCTAGGGCTTCCCTGGTGGCGCAGTGGTTGAGAGTCCACCTGCCGATGCAGGGGACATAGGTTCGTGCCCTGGTCTGGGAAGATCCCACATGCTGCGGAGCGGCTGGGCCCGTGAGCCATGGCCACTGAGCCTGCGCATCCGGAGCCTGTGCTCCTCAACGGGAGAGGCCGCAACAGTGAGAGGCCCACGTACCGCAAAAAAAAAAAAAAAAAAAAAAAAAAAAGATGGTTTCTAAGTGGGGAAGTGAGAGGATCAGAGCTATGTTCTAAGGTGATTCACCTTGCTCAGGCGTGAGGAGTAAGGAATGTGATGAGGCAATGATGAGATGCCAAAGACCTGCTGGAGAGACTAGGAATTAAGATGGTGGCAACAGGAATGAAAGCGAGGTAATACATTTGAGAGTTTATCACAAAGGAAAAATTCACAAGATTTCATAATAGAATTAATACAAGGAAAAAGATTAGGGAGTCTAAAAATTTAGGGCCCAGCACAGTGCCTGGCACATAGCAGATACTCTATAAATATCTGTTGAAAAAATAAACAAATGAAGGAAGTTATAATCTGAGAAATCTAGATCAGTTTGGTACTATGCAGATAAATAAGAAATGAGGAGAAGTTGGCTGGTCGAAATGATGGCTGAAATTTAATTTTAGACATATTTTAATGAAGGTGTCTGCTGCACATAGAGATGAAAATGCAGAGTAGACAGTTGGAACCATTGTTTTGAACATCTGGAAAGAGGTCATGGTTGGAGATAGAGATTTTAAGATGATTAATGTAGAGAAAGCAGCTGAATTATGTGAATAGAAGAGATCATCTAGGGACCCTTATAGAAAGAAGAGAGGAGGGCCGAGGATAGAAGCTCGGCAAGGTGCAGTGGGACTACAGCAGAGTATTGAGGAAACAGAGGCAGCAAAGGAGATTGGGCAGGAATTGTCAGGCAGGGAAGAGCAGGACAGAGTCAAGAAATCTAAGGGGGGACAAAGGGTTTCTGAGGGATTGGTGGTCAGGTCTCATAAACTGTAAAGATAAGATGGATAGAAGAAAAGAGAAAAAAAAAAGATGGATAGAAAAACAGACAACCATAGGAAACACAAATGGCCAACAAATATATAAACAAGTGTTTTACCTCACTGTTAATTCAAAAAACATAATGAGACACCATTGTCATTTCTCACGTTGGCAAAGATTTAAAAAAATATATAGCATTGACTCAATTGGGCTGGATAGCACCATCTTGTAGGAGTGAAGGGGCAAGTGTATACTAGATTTCCTACAGGGTGAATACCAGCTTTGCTTATTGCAACGAAAAGTCCAGATGCTACAGCCTTCCTCTCGATCTGAAGTCATCCTTGACTCCTCCCTTTCTGCTCCCCTTCCACACATTCTATCCCATCAACAAGTCCTGTAGATTCTACTCCTAAATAAGTTCTGAATCCATCCACTTTTCTAGGTCTCCACTGTTACCCACTTTGTCCAAGCCACCGTCATCTAGCTTTTGTCCTGGCAACTCTTCTTGTTCCTGGCAATCCATCCGTCCTCCACACAACCAGAGAGAGCGATGTTTTATTAATGTAAATTATATGATGCCAATTTTTCTGTTTAAAACTCTGCAATGTCTTTTAGTTGAGCTTAGAAGACATCCCAGACCAAGATTTTACATTATCTGGCTCCTGCCTACCTCTTCATACTCATATTTTTTTCCTGTTGACTGCTGTCCTTGTTCTAACTTAAAAGCTAGCATTTATAGCTAGCAGTCTGAGGGTAGAGGAAACTGTTTCTCTTGCTACCTGCAGGTTGGTTCTCAGATTAACGTTATGGCATATCGCTCTGACCAGTTGTCACCAGATGGACCAAAGAGTCTTTTGTTTTGAATTCCAAAAGTTTTGAATTCTTTGATCAATTCCCTTTTGCTCATGCAGATGCCTCCTTGAGAGATTTCCTTACCCAAATGATTCTGCTTTCAGAGAAGCCACCCTTTTGTCAATTTTGAAATTTAGGACAAGGCCTAATTCTAGGTCTCTGCCTTGTGTTCACGGAACACCTCAAGCTAAATTTATATTTTCATGACTTTTCTTCCTTTTCTGGACTCTGTCTCGTCTCCAAATTGTTAGTGGTTTTCGCTGTTCTCATTTGAGTAGCCACATGATTATGGGAACCTACAAACTGGGAAGAGAACTAGTTATTAAGATGGGGCATGCAGAGTTCGGAACAACTTATTAACTGCTGGGTGTGGTCCCCATGAACCTGGCAAGCTCAGACTCATAGTGCTTCTCCCAAATTTACCCTGGGGAAGAGGCTTAGCTAGCAGTTCTTTAAAGAGCCCAGGATTTGGTGCCAGGTGTTTTCCTTGTAAAACAGCTGAACTACTTTATTCAGTGCAATCAGAGTCTTGGGTTGTCTCCCACAAGGAAAAACTGATGACCCATTTTATTTAGAACTGCAGGAAACTTTCCTTGAGGTCTAAAATTGTTTTGGGGGTAACGAGGAAAGTACCTGGTAACTGAGTTTTGGAGAATTTTTTTTATTGTGGTAAAATACACATAACATAAAATTTACCAGTTTGATCATTTTAAAGTGTGCAATTCAGGGCTTTAAGTGCAGCCATGATATGTGAGACCATCGCCACTATCTATCTAGTTCCAGAACATTTTCATCCTGCTAAAAGAAACTCTACACTCATTAGGAGTCACTCCCCTTTTCCCCCTGGAAACCACAAATCTACTTTCTGTCTCTGTGGATTTGCCTATTCTGGATATTTCAAATAAATGGAATATACAATGTGTGGCCTTTTGTGTCTGGATTCTTTCACTTAGCATGTTTTCAAGCTTCATATGCATTGTAGCATGTATCGATGCTACATTCCTTTTTGTGGCTGAATAATATTCCACTGCATGGGTACACCACATTTTATTTAGCCATTCTTCTTTTGATGGGTATTTAGGTTGTTTCCAGCTTTAGGCTGTCGTGAGTGGTGCTGCTATGGTATTTGTGCTAAGCTTTTGTTTGCATATTTGTTTTCAATTCTTTGGAGTATCCCTAGGAGTGGTATTGCTGGATCATATGGTAATTCTATGTTTAACTTATTGAAGAATCATTAAACCAACTTCCATAGTGGCTGAACAACCTTACAATCCCACCAGTAATGTATGAGTATGGGTTTGGAGAATTTTAAGAGTGTTTTTTTTTGGGGGGGAGGGATAAATTAGGAGTTTGGGATTAAAATATACACACTACTATATATAAAATAGATAACCAACAAGGACCTACTGTACAGCATAGGGAAATATATTCAATATCTTGTAATAACCTATAATGGAAGAGAATGTAAAACAAAACAAAAACAAACAAACAAAATATATATATATATAACTGAATCACTTTGCTGTACACCTAAAACTAACACAACACTGTAAAACAACTATAGTTCAATAAAAATTTTAAAATGTAAAAAAAAGAGTGTTTTGTAAAGGTGTCTGTGCCTGTAAGTGAATCATTAAATGACATTTGGATGGTTGTACAGAAAAGTGCTTCATATTTTTTAAATGAGATGAATTTATCTCCTCCTTCTTGATTAAATTCTCCCTCCTGCAGGGATGAGAATAGATCATGATGGCTAATTTTGAGTTGGGTTCCAGGAAGTTCTGAAAGCTGTTGTAAGGGCACGTGCATATAAGAATATTACATGTGTAGTGTTTTGAAATAGTCACAGCTTAGCTGTGTGGAAATATAACTTTACCTTTTCTATTACTGAACTCAGCTTTGGTGCCCCCATTTTTTCTGATGTTGAAAACTTCCTAATCTTGCCACTGAAGAGTAATATGGTCTCTTCTGGTTTAAATAGTAACAAGTAATTAAAACTTGTTAATTCCACTTGGGATTTAAACTCATTAATTCAAAGGTCAAACCACCCACCAGAGTTGTTCTGGGCCTGGCTCTCCCCACTGCTTCCCTCCAGCCCAGGAAGGTACAAACATCATGACACTGGGGAGGTGTGGTTGGTCTACACATTCTTCTCAGGTCCTCACTACCTCTGCTTGGTCTTTTGACATGAACCTTGTCATTGCTATACCTGTCTGAACTGCACTAGCCAAGCCTTTGGGAATGTACCAGAATTTTCTGTTGATATCCACATCCTTGCCCATGCTCTGTGGTAACAAGATGTAGACCCCTTGAACCTTTTTTTCTCAGACCCTAGGCCTCCTCCAATCCTCTGGACCACTTAGCATTTGTATCACTCTCTCAGGCCTGTAGCCAGTAGAACTCATAGTATTTGCCCATTATGCCATGGTATTTGTCATAAAATGGACTCCTTGATCTGATGTAATGCTGTTTGGGAATCCCATTCTGGTGGCTTGAACTTTGTAAGCCCACAAATAATAGTCTGTTTAAGACCCTGTGCATAAGAAGTCAAACTCACACCTGGAATATATGTGGTCAAGTCAAAATGAATCTGTGTTCCTTCTAGGATAGAAAAGATCCACTGAAGACAACTTCTAGTGCTAAGTGGATTGTTGGTGTCCTTGAGAGATGTTCCTGTATAAGGGGATCAGCATTAGTCAGTGCTGCTAGAAGGTTGGACATTAGTAGGTAGAAACCCATGATTGTGGGCCCACGTATAGCCTCTTTCTCTGCCACCATTGTTCTACATGTACAAACCCATTTTGCCAGCCCTGGGAAAGCAGATGACAGAGGCTGGTCAACATCAGCTAGCCAAGTCATTCTCTCTATCTGATTGTTTAGTGCCTCTTCCTTGGATGACTCTCTATGATTGTGATAACATGTAATGCAAATGCAAAGATCTTCTCTCTTCAAGCCCCAAAGTCTATCCACATATGTCTATTCCAGGCCTTCTTTTCTCTGATCTTCTAATATTTTTTTTCTTCCAGGCCTGACTAACCAGCTAAGCTATTTGTTGAATCCATGCACACTTAATATTAGGACACTTCTCTTTCCACATAAAGAAGATCAGATATGTTGCCTAAAGATCTGCCCACTGGGGAAGTTTTACCTCACAGACCTTACCTTCCAGACCATCACTGGATGGGGATGCAGTGTGGCCCAAGTCCATTTTCAGCTATTCTCATATACTGACCCACATTCAAGGTCATGAGATAGGCCATCCATGAACCAAGCTTGTCACTGGAAGAGGCACAAATGAGATCATGATGGGTGACATGGGTCCACCTCCTTGTGTCTCTGACCATGTCTTGGCTTTGATCCCAATATTTTCCTTCCAGCTATGATCAATTTCTTCTGGGCCTGCTCAATTTGGTATGTTGGGCAGAACCCAGTTCCTAATAGGAAATTTGACGCATGGTTGCTTTGTGCTTCATGGTCATGTACTTAGTCTTACCAGGGCCAAGTAGCACACTTAAGCAGGTTTTGAAAAGGTGTATGCTGCAGATGGCATTGCCTTGTTTCAGAATTCTAAAGGTGATTCTCCTATTTTGGCTTGCCTTAACCTCCACTCTGCACCTTTCTTTAACTTTGATACATCTAATAACTTAGGGTCTGCTGAGTCAAATGGCCCAAATGGCAAGACCACTTGCATTACAGCCATTTCTTACGCTGGCCCTCAGTCTAAGTTGGCACCTTTCATGCCACCTGGTTTATGGGTCAGAGGAGTATTTAGGTACCAACAGTCTCCAAAAATAAGACATGAACTTGGTTGACGTGGGTCTATGGAGTTGAGAGCAATTTCCAGTAAGATTGATAGCCATGGGTTGTCAGCTGGTAGTACTCTCAGCATCTGAGAGTACAACTCCTTCCATCCCAAAGGAATTCTGACAGCACAGAACAGAGTTCTCTCTGGCTCAAAGCAGTGAGGCTGACAGCTGACTTATCAACAGCCACAGTGGAAGTCAGAGACAGTGGGTAATACCAGAAATGTGCGAAGAAAGTAATTCCCAAATTGCTATTCGATATTCATCCATTATACTTCATGAATGAAAGTGAAATAAAAACATTTTCAAGAAAAAAAAAGAGAATTTGCCTCCAGCAACCTCTCACTAAGGCAATTAATTCTTAAGGATGTATTTCAGGCAAAAGAAAAATGCTCTGAGGTGAAGACAGGAAGAAATGAGAAACAAAGAATATGGTTAACATGTGGGTAAATCTATGTGAACATTGGCTATATAAAATAAAAATAATAATGCCTTGTGGGTTTTAATTAAAATAAAATTTGACACCTCCTAGAGAAGCCAAAGTAAAGAGTAGCATGGGGCTTCCCTGGTGGAGCAGTGGTTGAGAGTCTGCCTGCCGATGCAGGGGACACGGGTTTGTGCCTCGGTCCGGGAATATCCCACATGCTGTGGAGCAGCTGGGCCCGTGAGCCATGGCCGCTGAGCCTGCACGTCTGGAGCCTGTGCTCTGCAACGGGAGAAGCCACAACAGTGAGAGGCCCGTGTACTGAAAAAAAAAAAAAAAAGAAACTTAGACACAAATGACAATGAAAACACAATGACCCAAAACTTAAGGGATGCAGCAAAAGCAGTTCTAAGGGGAAGTTTATAACTATACAAGCCTACCTTAAGAAACAAGAAACATCTCAAATAAACAACATAATCTTACACCTACAGCAATTAGAGAAAAAAGAACCAAAAAAACCCAAAGTTAGCAGAAGGAAAGAAATCATAAAGATCAGATCAGAAATAAATGAAAAAGAAATGAAGGAAACGATAGCAAAGATCAATGAAACGAAAAGCTGGTTCTTTGAGAAGATAAACAAAATTGATAAACCATTAGTCAGGCTCATCAAGAAAAAAAGGGAGAAGACTCAAATCAATAGAATTAGAAATGAAAAAGGAGAAGTAACAACTGACATTGCAGAAATACAAAGGATCATGAGAGATTACTACAAGCAACTCTATGCCAATAAAATGGACAACCTGGAAGAAATGGACACATTCTTAGAAATGCACAACCTGCCGAGACTGAACCAGGAAGAAATACAAAATATGAACAGACCAATCACAAGCACTGAAATTGAAACTGTGATTAAAAATCTTCCAACAAACAAAAGCCCAGGACCAGATGGCTTCACAGGCGAACTCTATCAAACATTTAGAGAAGAGCTAACACCTATCCTTCTCAAACTCTTCCAAAATATAGCACAGGTAGCAACACTCCCAAACTCATTCTACGAGTCCACCATTGCTCTGATACCAAAACCAGACAAAGATGTCACAAAGAAAGAAAACTACAGGCCAATATCACTGATGAACATAGATGCAAAAATCCTCAACAAAATACTAGCCAACAGAATCCAACAGCACATTAAAAGGATCATACAATATGGTCAAGTGGGGTTTATCCCAGGAATGCAAGGATTCTTCAATATACGCAAATCAATAAACATGATACACCATATTAACAAATTGAAGGAGAAAAACCATATGATCATCTCAATAGATGCAGAGAAAACTTTTGACAATATTCAACATCCATTTATGATAAAAACCCTCCAGAAAGGCATAGAGGGAACTTTCCTCAACATAATAAAGGCCATATATGACAAACGCACAGCCAACATCATCCTCAGTGGTGAAAAATTGAAACCATTTCCACTAAGATCAGGAGCAAGACAATGTTGCCCACTCTCACCACTATTATTCAACATAGTTTTCGAAGTTTTAGCCACAGCAATCAGAGAAAAAAAAAGAAATAAAAGGGAACCAAATTGGAAAAGAAGTAAAGCTGTCACTGTTTGCAGATGACATGATACTATACATAGAGAATCCTAAAGAGGCTACCAGAAAACTACTAGAGCTAATCAATGAATTTGGTAGAGTAGCAGGATACAAAATTAATGCACAGAAATCTCTTGCATTCTTATACACTAATGATGAAAAATCTGAAAGAGAAATTAAGAAAACACTCCCATTTACCATTGCAACAAAAAGCATAAAATATCTAGGAATAAACCTACCTAAGGAGACAAAAGACCTGTATGCAGAAAATTATAAGACACTGATGAAAGAAATTAAAGATGATACAAACAGATGGAAAGATATACCATGTTCTTGGATTGGAAGAATCAACATTGTGAAAATGACTCTACTACCCAAAGCAATCTACAGATTCAATGCAATCCCTATCAAACTACCACTGGCATTTTTCACAGAACTAGAACAAAAAATTTCACAATTTGTATGGAAACACAGAAGACCCCGAATAGCCAAAGCAATCTTGAGAAAGAAAAACGGAGCTGGAGGAGTCAGGCTCCCTGACTTCAGACTATACCACAAAGCTACAGTAATCAAGACTGTATGGTACTGGCACAAAAACAGAAATACTGTCTGTATCCATCTATAATGGAACAGGATAGAAAGCCCAGAGATAAACCCATGCACATATGGTCACCTTATCTTTGATAAAGGAGGCAAGAGTATACAGTGGAGAGAAGACAGCCTCTTCAATAAGTGGTGCCAGGAAAAGTGGACAGCTACATGTAAAAGAATGAAATGAGAACACTCCATAACACCATACACAAAAATAAACTCAAAATGGATTAAAGAACTAAATGTACAGCCAGACACCATCAAACTCTTAGAGGAAAACATAGCCAGAACACTCTATGACATAAATCACAGCAAGCTCCTTTTTGACCCACCTCCTTGAGAAATGGAAATAAAAACAAAAATAAACAAATGGGACCTCATGAAACTTAAAAGCTTTTGCACAACAAAGGAAACCATAAACAAGACGAAAAGACAACCCTCAGAATGCGAGAAAATATTTGCTAATGTCCAAAACATACAAGTAACTCATGCAGCTCAATATCAAAAAGACAAACAACCCAATCCAAAAATGGGCAGAAGACCTAGAGACATTTCTCCAAAGAAGATATACAGATTGCCAACAAACACATGAAAGAATGCTCAAGATCATTAATCATTAGAGAAATGCAAATCAAAACTACAATGAGATATCATCTCACTCTGGTCAGAATGGCCATCTGCAAAAAATCTACCAACAATAAATGCCGGAGAGGGTGTGGAGAAAATGGGACCCTCCTGAACTGTTGGTGGGAATGTAAATTGATACAGCCACTATGGAGAAAAGTATGGAGGTTCCTTAAAAAACTAAAAATAGAACTACCATATGACCCAGCAATCCCACTACTGGGCATATACCCTGAGCAAATGATAATGCAAAAAGAGTCATGTACCAAAATGTTCTTTGCAGCTCTATTTACAATAGTCAGGACGCGGAAGCAACCTAAGTGTCCATCAACAGATGTATGGATAAAGAAGATGTGGCACATATATACAATGGAATATTACTCAGCCATAAAAAGGAACGAAACTGAGTTATTTGTAGTGGGGTGGATGGACCTAGAGACTGTCATACAGAGTGAAGTAAGTGAGAAAGAGAAAAATAAATACCCTATGCTAACACATATATATGGAATCTAAAGAAAAAAAAAAGAAAATGGTCAGAAGAACCTAGGGGCAAGATGGGAAAAAAGATGCAGACCTACTAGAGAATGGACTTGAGGATACAGGGAGGGGGAAGGGTAAGCTGGGACAAAGTGAGAGAGTGGCATGGACATATATACACTACCAAACGTGAAATAGATAGCTAGTGGGAAGCAGCCACATAGCGCAGGGAGATCAGCTCGCTGCTTTGTGACCACCTAGAGGGGTGGGATAGGGAGGGTGGGAGGGAGGGAGATGCAAGAGGGAAGAGATATGGGGACATATGTATATGTATAACTGATTCACTTTGTTATAAAGCAGAAACTGATACACCATTGTAAAGCAATTATACTCTAATAAAAATGTTAAAAAAATAATTCTCAACCACTTGTCTAGTATATATTGATTGAAACCGTTTGTAAATTACTCCATCTGTCAATGAAATGTAAACACCTCTGTAGTGAAACCAAGCAGCTGTTTAAATGCTGAAAGCTTTACTAGACAAAGAAATCCTCTTCCTTAACACTGGCTCTATTTATACTATTCCAAAACAACAACTCATTTAGGGAAAAATCCAGTATTTCCAGGTGTATAAACACTACCATTATTTATAAGGCAATTTATAAGAAGACTGAGACTAACCACTTCCCAGTTGAGGAATTGCTAAGCCCTAGAATTAGTAGAGTTAGGCTCCTCTGTGTGTGTGTGTGTGTGTGTGTGTGTGTATTCAGAATTATTTGTACTTGTGGGCTACACTTAAAATTCACAATAGCTCGGGCACCTTTTATTGCACAAAATCCACAAACAGGTTTGGAATAAATAAAAGTCTTACAAGCAGTAGACTTGTAAATTATAAATTATAATTTATAATTCTTAACAGCCTATTTATACCATACAGGAATTTGCAAATATTTTCCATTTAAACAAAGACATACTTTTGTCATATTTTCTTAGTTATTTCCTCATTAACTAAGGAGGAAATTGAGTACCATGTAGCCTCTGGACTCTAATGGCCTGGGTTTGAATACCAGCTCCACTGATGACTGCCTATGTAGCACTGGGCAAGGTATTTCTCCTAGCTAAGCCTCGGTTTTCACACCTGTCAAGTGGCAAAAATAATATATCTCACAGAGTAATTGTGAGGACTAAAAGAATTTAAAATTTGTAAAAGTGAATTTGTAAGAATTTAAAAATGTAAATCATTTGATGCAATGCTTGTCACACAGCACTTAATACAAGTTATATATTATTTTAAATCATGAAGCCTTTTGCTGGGTTTAATACTGATGATCCTCAATTAATTTTCACCACTTGTCACTTTTGGCAATAAGTGATTATTCACATAGAACCTCTTGAAATGAAAACTGCTGCCAATCACTGTCTCATTCAAATAACAACTAGGTAATTCAACAGTCAATTATTTTTAATTAGTTGTGACTATAATTTACAGTTAATGTATACCTGCAGGAAGCTTGGGAGGCTGAGCTGTTTAAAACCTGTCACTTCACAAAAGGTACAAACTTTTAGTTATATGATAAATAAGTACTAGGGATGTAACATAGTACTAGGATATAACGTACCATGATAAATATACTTAGCACTGCTGTATGTTATAACTGAAAGTTGTTAGAGAGTAAATCGTGAGTTTTCATCACAAGGAAAACATTTTTCTATTTCTTTAATTTTGTATTGACACGAGATGATGGATGTTCACTAAACTTATTGTGGTGATCATTTCATGATGTATGTAAGACAAATCATTATGTTTACATCTTGACTTTAACCAGTGCTGTGTATCAATTACATCTCAATACAACTGGAAGATAGACAGATAGATAGATAGATAGATAATAGATAGATAGATAGATAGATAGATAGATAGATAGATAGAGCCAGCCACTTCACAGTAGCTATCAGTTGGGTCCTGGCAGGAAAGAGGTGAAATATTCAAACTGAGTATGGAGAAGAGTTTAGTAAAGAACTATGTACAAAGTTGTGGGCAGGTTTAGGGGGAAAAGAGTGATAATGAAGTGCCCTAGGGTTCACAAATATGGGAGAGCGGTTACCACTTCTAAGTCTGAATGTGCAGGGGGAGGATGTGTCCTCAGGAACGTAGTGTGGATAGCTGTTCAGAGAGCACCTCCCGACAGGGGCTGTCACCTTTGGTACTGAGATATAGTTAATGCTGCTCTGGAAAGGACTTCGGAGTAAATACACCAGCCTCACTCTCTTGCTGCCCTTTTAACCCCCTCCCATTGCTTCCAACTGGCCAGACCTAACTTGAGAAATCTGAGGTCAAGAGAGCCTGCTCATGAAGTCCATGCAGGTCAGTCTTCTACAGCCCAGAACCTTGAAGAGTAGATTTGGAAGAACAAAAAGAAAGCAGCCAGTATCATCATTACTGAAGTTGTCCCATAGCTGATGAGGGAACTGTTAAAGTTGACTTTGAACACAAGCCCAGCCCTTTTGCTCAACTAGAAGGTGCAGAACTCTGGACTTACTAGACATGCATGCAGAGTGGTTCCATGAGGAAAATCCTGGCTTGCTTGCAGGTCGTTTCCATGTGGAGACAGGGTAGACTTTTACCAGGCAAAGGTACTACTAGGCTTTGTGAACTTCAATCCATTAAGTCCCCAGATAAGAAAAACAATTTGATCCAAAGCTAGGGATTTCGTGTCTAGGTGAGAAAAGCCAGACTGTAAACCCACAGTGAGAAAATCAGTAAGTGCTCTGATGATGACAATTTGGGGTCACACAGTTTACTTGATTGCTGAGATGGGTTCTATGGTAGGTACTGTATTTTGTGTCCTCCAGCCCCATAGAGTCTTGTGATGCCCTGAAGCCCCAGCCTTGGGAGACACCCTGAGCCAGAACAACCCAGCTAAGATGCTCCTGGCTTCCTGACTCTCAGAAACTGTATGAGGTGATAAGGTTTGTTGTTATTCAGCAATGAACAACTCCTACAATAACATACAAAAACATACCTTTACTTTTTGTAAAGGTCAAAGGCATTCATTGTACACTGATCAAGGAGTGGTCTTAAAAGCAGAGTGAACATGAAACCTAGGAGAAAGGAAGCAGAGTGGCTGGGAAAAGTAGACATAGCTGTAATGGACAACTAGAGTAAGGCAAAACCAACTAGATGTTCAAGTAACATATAGCTACTAACAGAGAGACATAAAGACACAGTCAGTTTCTGAGCATTCACCCTGTATATTACTTACTCTTTGCAAAAATTCTGCGGTTCTGTGATGCACATTGCTATCTTTATTTTACAGGGGAAGACACTCAGGGTCAAGAGTAGAAACACGTGCTTCAGAGTCACACAGACAAGACATAACAGAGCTCGGATTAGAACCCAAGCCAGTCTGACTCCAAAGTTCACGTTCTCTCTGTGCTTCTGTGTGCAGGAGTAGAGAAAAGGAATATTGGACAAGGGAGGTCATATGGGGAGATAAAGTAAGATAACAAAACTGTCACGGGAAAATTCTTCAGTCTTTTGGAAGGAGTGGGGGAAACTGCCTGTGGTGAAAACAAAACTAAACCCTGCAAAAATATGGCTGATTAAAAGGAGGAAGCTCACTAGAGAACAGAAGATATTTTGGGTGATAATAGAGCTTAGAGTGAAAGAAGCCCCATCTGTAGTCATCTCTTCAAGGCCAGATCTAAATATGCAGAATATGGGTGGCTCCTCCACTGCCCCTAAGGGGTACACCAGAGAAAAGCACACCACCTAGAGTAACATGTAAACATACAAGCACAGCAGAGAAAACACCCCCTGGCTGTGAGCAGATGGGGAGGAGGGCAGGTCTCGGGAAGTTCTCCAGCAGGAAAGTGAAAGAAGATAAAGAACATTTTGCCAAGAATGTGCCACGTGGTGCCATCATTTTCTATTTCTGAGTGTTTGTTGATACTGTCCAGCTGACATAAAAACCACAGTAGGTACAAATTTAAGAGGACATATTCTTGTTTTACTGGGGTTGGTGAAAGAGGATGCTGTGGGAAATAGATTTGGGGACCTTAACTCTGAGGGGAAATGGTTAAGCTACCTGATATTTTAAGTGGTTAAACAGGAAAGTCTGAGAGCTAATTCTACTAGAATAGTGGTGGGGTATTACATAGCAAGTGTTATGACTCCACTTTTCGACCCAAAGGCGAATCTGTTTTACGCCCCAGTAGAAGTGGAACATCAGCCCTGACCCACTGAACAAAGTAGCACATCAACTTCTCTGCCACTTCAGAGGAACAGAAAGCAGAGAGAGAAAATACACAACAGTCATCTTAGAGAGACACAGTGCACGCTGTAGCAAAGCCCAGCCACTCTTGCTGTGGTTTGTAAGCTCAGGCCCTCAGCAATTTTGCTTTATTTGTTTGGCCTTAGTGATACTATCTTCACCTGGGTTCCCATGAGAAAGTAGAGTCTGAGACTCACTTTTATGAAGGTAGTTTCCTAGAGGACGTCATCTCAGGGGGTCATGAGTGAAGACTGGGAAGAGTGAAATGGGGGAGGAGGGATTGCCAAAATAAGGATGCATCTTCGAGTAGGTCATAGCTGTGGGTGACAAAGGCTTGGTCCCGTTGTGACTCTCTGAGGATCATGTAGAATGCACCTCTGAATTGTCAGGAGGACGGGGCAGAAGAGCAGGCCTTTACTCCCTGTTTCCAGTTCTGCATTGACCCCGGGGTTACCCCGTAGGATGCCGATCTCCCAGCTTTAGGCATGCATGGGTACCAGTCAGGGCTCCACAGGCATCGGATGTCAGGTGTCAGACAAGTCCAAGCACAGAAAGCAAGAGAACTGGGTACAGCTGGGGCAAGGTGGTGACAGGTTTTACCTTCCCAAAAGGTGACTGTGGCCACTGCGATGGAGTAAAAGATTTGAGGTGTTGGGCTTCCCTGGTGGCGCAGTGGCTGAGAGTCCGCCTGCCAATGCAGGGGACACGGGTTCATGCCCCGGTCCGGGAGGATCCCACATGCCGCGGAGCGGCTGGGCCCATGAGCCATGGCCACGGAGCCTACGTGTCCAGAACCTGTGCTCCGCGGCGGGAGAGGTCACAGCAGTGAGAGGCCTGCGTGCCGCAAAAAAAAAAAATATATATATATATATTTGAGGTGTAGCTCAAGAAATACTTAATACAAATATCTTAAAAATTTGCTTAAGATAAAAAAATTTGAAAACAATGCAGAGGCTCTAATTCAAGAAAACACCACCCTGCTTATGTAGGACATGGATGCTGGACACACAAAATTCTGAGCAGAAGATGAAATGAGACATTTTAAAGTGAACTATTCCTTTGATTATTGCCATAGCTTTACTAATTCCTCTGCAGGAGCAAAAGTGGAAATTACTCTGAATTTCCCATTACTTATTCTTTGTCATTTGTTTTATGTAAGTGTATTTAAATAAATTGTTGAATTATTCTTATGTAGTTCTCATCCTGTTGAGTGGGTTCAGTAGTTTTCATCAAAAATTTTTTGAGGGGTTCTTTTAAGTCTTGTGTCTCCCTCCAATACCACAATGTATACACACACATGCAGAGATTTTTTTGTAGATAATTGGAAGGTTGAGCTCAGGTAGACCACCAGAGTCAAGATTTCAGTGCCTTGAGAGAGCAAATTCAGATAAGCATCATTCTTTTACAGACTGAGTTTTCAGTCTGTGTGTGCTTCAAGTTATAACAACTACTGTGACAGGTTCCTGCAAAAGGATTGCTGACCTGTGATTACATTAAATCATATCAGGTGACCTCCTCAATTCAGAACAAATGCCATTCGAGAGTAAGCTTAGGAAATCCCACTACCAGGCATATACCCAGAGAAAACCATAATTCAAAAAGACACAGGCACCCCAATGTTCACTGCAGCACTATTTACAATAGCCAGGTCATGGAAGCAACCTAAATACCCACTGACAGATGAATGGATAAAGAAGATGTGATACATATATACAATAGAATATTACTCAGCTGTAAAAAGGAACAAAATTGGGTCATTTGTAGAGACGTGGTTGGACCTAGAGACTGTCATGCAGAGTGAAGTAAGTCAGAAAGAGAAAAACAAATATTGTATATTAATGCATATATGTGGAATCTAGAAAAATGGTATAAATGAACCAGTATGCAAGCCAGAAACAGAGACACAGATGTAGAGAACAAACGTATGGACACAAAGTGGGGAAAGCGTGTGTGGGGGGGTGATGGTGGTGGGATGAATTGGGAGACTGGGATTGACATATATACACTAATATGTATAAAATTGATAAGTAATAACCTGCTGTATAAAAAGTAAATAAATAAACTAAAATTTTTAAAAAAGAGTAAGCTTAGGAGAAATCCCATTTTTCATACAGAAATTCTTAAAAAGCAAATCTTTCATTGTGCATCTTTTATTTGCCAGTTGCTTTATACATATATTACTCAAGTTTCCCATAAGAACACAAAGGAAATATTATCTCCATTCTTATGGAAGAGGCAATGGAGGATAAATGAGCTGAGTTGCTGAAGTTCTCATGATCAGAACGAGGTAGAGCCAGGATTTAAGTCCAGGCATGTCTGGCTCTGAAGCTCTGTTTTTTCCCCTACACCTGGGGCCTTGCCACATGCAGTGTGCTAGTCTTCTTGGAAACCAAGCATACCCAATCCACTGCACCTCACCTTCTTATGTAATAACCTGGAGGGTAGGGAGAGCCATCTGCTTCAAGAGCAACATATTTCAGTCCATAAGGCAAATAAGTTGGCAGAAAACAGAAGGATTGTGACATTGCCATTTGGCATTCCTGACTTACTCTGCATTTATAAAATAGAAATATGTAGTCCAACATGTTGATTTCACAAGGCTATCATTATCATTCACTCTGAAATAAACATAGTCAGGGACATCATGTACAAAGTAAGGAATCCTTGTTTTGGGGGATTATGTCAGGCAGGAGAAGTTTTCCTTTTTTTAACTCTTACTTCCTAAATCACTAGTTTACAAGTGACTTCCTGAAATATACTTCAATACTGAGGCCAGTGAAGGAGAAAAACAAGTAAGGCAGAAAGCTTGGGATTGAATTTAAGAACACAAACTCACAAGATTATTTAAGAGATAATACAAAGTAATGCTTTCAAAGCAAGGCTGGTCATCCAAATTCACCTGAAGAGCTTTAAATATATATATAGAAACCTGAACCCAGTTTCAGGCAGAGCTTCCAGGAATAAGGCCCAAGCACCTGTCTAGTAAAAATTTCCCATGGTTATTCTGATGATCAGTTTCAGTTTAGAGCTACTGCTTAAGAATTTGGAAGCTAATATATGGGGAGCCTATTTGTGTATTTTAATTTGTATGTATAATCTTGAAAAATGAGCTCATAATTTTTCTTTAGTATGATTTCTAAATGCTCATAACAGTCTAGATATTTAGTACACTTTCTTGTCAATAGCCATTTGGAAATCCCTTCACTAATAACAAGTCAATTAGTAGAGAAAAAGTAAGAGATGTCAATCAGTTTATCCCAATATGATTATATTTTAGCAGGAAACAAAAGATGACCCTAAAGAAATAGAAAGTGTGGCCTCAGAATGAGCCCAACAGTTGTAATAAAAGAAAAAAAATAAAGACAAATATAAGAGGAATTCCAGTTGATTCTCAGGTGCATTCCCAGAAGCCCCAAAGAATCTAAAAAACCTTCAGGAAGTTCCTGTTGATTATCTTAGCTTCTTGAAGCACTGGAACAGCAGAGCTCACCCAGAAGTTACTGTGAATTTTATATGGGGTATATGCCCACACTTCTAGTAATAGCCTCTCTTTTAGAGAAGGAAACTCCAATCCACACTCAAATACAGAACATACAGAGAAGATTATTCTGGGAGAGGTAGTTCCCAGATTCTCCTCTGCTATACAGGTGCAGCAAGGAAGGAGTAGCAACAGAGAATCTAGCATAATCTTTAAATGATTAGAATAAGAAAGGGTATGAAAATAAATAAGCTGAACATTTATATTGGTTGAATTCATTCATTCATTCAAGTGAGTGAAACAAATCACTCTAGGTATTTCAACAGAAAGAATTTAATAGAGGAATTTGTTAATCAAATGCTAGAGGACTGAAAAAAGGAAAATGAGAACAGAAGGGATCATTACAAAAAGCTGCTACCACCCTTAGGGGTGGATAGCTTAAAAGAAGAAGCTGAGATTATTAGAATCTAGAGGCTTCATGAAAGGAGCCTACAAAGTTAGAACTCAGGATTCCAAGGGAGGGTGCCACCTAGCTGGATGCTGCTGGTATTTCAGGGGTTTGGAGGAGGGAGCAGGGGATGCCCTGAGCAGGTGAGGCTGCCCAGCTGGTGCTGGTGTTTCAGAAGATTGGGAGAGTTCTTGTGTTGTTGTGACTCAGACACAAGGAGTCACACTCAGACACATGAGGAGTAGGCACTGTCTAGCTGGTGCACAAGGAGGCTGGTGGTGGGAACGCCTTAGTAAGCTGCAGCTGTGAGCTTTTATCCTTCTGCTGCCAGGATACAAGGCAAGTAGGGTGTCCTGATAGGATAAATCAACAAGCATGAATAGACAAGTCCCTTCTCCTCTTCTCCTGCCATCCAGTCTCCCTGTTAGTTCCTCCTAGGGAGGGAAACAGTAGACTTTCTGACAAAGAGAACTGCCTATTGTTTGCAGAACTGTCATCACAAAGTAGAGTATAGAATTTGGAACCTAATACCTGGCACATTATTCAGTGGAAAATTCAGAAAATAGCGACAGAATAAGCCAAAACAAAGTACAGGGTAGAAATAATAGAGGGAAGAGAAGAAATATATAAGATAGGACATGAATATTTTTTGGAGAGGACCAACAAAACTAAATTTTGATTCTTTGGGAAAACTAATGCAAAAAAACTTTGGCGGGACTTCCCTGCTGGTGCAGTGGTTAAGAATCTGCCTGCCAATGCAGGGGACGTGGGTTCGAGCCCTAGTCCAGGAAGATCCCACATGCCGTGGAGCAGCTAAGCCTGTGCGCCACAACTACTGAGCCCACATGCCACAACTAATGAAGCCCGTGCACCTAGAGCCTGTGTTCCGCAACAAGAGAAGCCACCACAACAAGAGTAGCCCCGGCTCGCCGCAAGTAGAGAAACCCCATGCGCAGCAATGAAGTCCCAATGTAGCCAAAAAAATGTAAATAAATAAATAAATTTGTATTAAAAAAAATACTTTGGCAAGTTTGGGTCAGAAAAAGGGGGAAAAAAGAAACAATATTAGAAATGAAAAACGTGTAGCTGAAGATGCAGCAAAGATAATAAATGTAATGAAAATGTGAACAACTTTATATCAATAAGTTTGGAAAACTTCAACAGGCACATCATGGAAAAATAAAATTATTAAAGTTGATGCTTAAAGACATAGGAACTTGAATGTTCCTAAAGGATCAATGAAATTGCACAGTAGTTAAAAATATTCTCACACACATAAAGGATAAAAAAACTCTAGGTTCAGATCCTTTAAAATAAATAGGTAGTTCTTGTTTAATTTTTGTGTCCATAATTTCTTTAAAGATTTCATACATACCTATTTTATATTTTTCACTTAATAATTCCAGTATCTACAGTCCCTGAAGGGGGAGGCATCAATAACGATTGTTTATTTCTGTTGATGTTCACTCTTTATAGCTTGCCTTCTTGTGTACTTGGTGTTCTGTGATTTTGTACTTACTTTGGTTTTAATATGTGTGACGTCCACGCAGCTAAATGAAGGTATCTTTCTTCTGGGGAGGGTTTTGTTTCTATTTCTACTTCTATTTTTACAAGTAGCCAGGAGATACCCCTGACTTGGGACCATTTTAGCCTTAAGGTTTTAGGCTCAGATTTGGCCTCATCACTTGTGTGCTGGCCCTAGGCTCAGTATCCCAGTAGCCATGTGCTATGGGATCCATGCTTCAGGCAAGCTGCCCCAGCCACCTCCCAGCTGTTCCAAGGTGAGCTCTCCTCTAATTCTGCCCTAGCTGACCTTTCTCGGCGGGGAGATTCACAAAGCTCTCCGTTCACTTTGAAAATCAACAATACCTGAAATAGCATGTCTTGGATAATGTTTAACTGTGAACATAGGAGGAAAAGAAGGGGTTTAGGGATGTAGGGAAAGCTTCAAATCTTTGGGAAAGTTTTATTTCTCAAGCTGAATTGTGGGTACAGGAGGCTTATTTAATTTAATTTATTAGTAGTATTATTTAAGGACAATTATAAATGACATTCTTTTGTATGGATCATGTATTTTATAAGAAGCTAAAAAATAAAAAACCCTAATGGTGGTCTCACTAAAATCTCTCTGTGACATTGAGAGCACTAAGAAATCAGCAGCAACACTGTGTACATTGCTGCACTGACTAAAGACAGTGCCCTCATCACAGACATAAGTGCAGTAGAAAACAGCATTAGCCCAAACAGGAGACATGCCCGGGTTGAGCTGGGTAGAAAGGAGGAAAATGGTGAAGGACATATGGTAGCCTTGCAGGTTTGTTCATGGAGTCCATACGAGATGACTCCTGGGGACTTCAATACAAATGTGAGAGGAACTTGGGGCGACGTTCTCATAGATGTAGTGGGAACAGATCAGAGAAATATTGTATATTGTGCGTCTACAAGCTACTGTGGCCCTGGGTTCATGGATTATGCAAATTACACATAAATGTAGTCCTGGTTCCCCTTCTGGCCTTGAGAGCATCTTTAAAATCTTTGTTTCTGTCTAGTACCAACTCCAGTTGTCTCTTCTCTTGTGTTCCTATTCTATATACTTCTCTGTGGTTGCCCAGTAACGTACCATGGAGAAGTAATTTGCAAAATGGAACCATAGTGCTTAGAAACATTAATTCCACTCTTATGGGGAACAATTTGCTCTCAGGGTGTGGTTTTTTTCATCATAGGCTCAGGACAATTGAGATAACAGCATAGCAAAGATATCTGTTAAATTCTTATCTATGGCTCAAGATATTAAAATGCCACGTAATTGGAGCTCCTGTTTAGAAATATTAATAACTATTGCATTGAAAACCAACTTAGTAATAAATGAGAAAACAGCAAGCCAGGAAGGTTTGTGTAATTTCAATCAACTTTATGTTCTACCCAATTTACCAGGCAAAAAATAAATTATGTTTGAAAATCAGTCATGCAGTATTTCTGGCCACTTTTCATGAAAATGGACTATCTGCACAGTTCTCTGAGGCTTTAACCCCGTGTGACATAGTAACATAGGACAGAGCTGTGAGCCAGGCTTACGCAAGCATTAGCCATCTAGTTATGATCTGAGGGGTTCCAAGGGCTGCCCACTGCAAATGTTAACTCTACCCATGGTCTTCTTGTTGTTTATAGAAGTTGAATTCACTCCCTAAATGTCTTCTGGAGTTGAAAGCTTTTCTGTCATTGTTGTTTGCTTATCAATAATTTGTTCTTTTTTGTTATCAGTGAGGAATATCCAGTTTACAAACCAGAAGAGAGTATTTTCTGATTGTCTCTCACTTGCTGGTCTTAACTGGCAGACAACCTAATTCTGAAAGACTTTGCTACATGGGAGAGTAGTAATAGTAGAAGTGGTTGTTGTTATTGTTGCTTGAATTGAAATATAACTTGCATGAAGTGAAGCAGTGTTCAGTGTTCAGCTCATTAAATTTTTACGTGTGTATATAGCCAAGTAACCACCACCTGGAGGCTCTTTCCTCTCCCTTTCCAGTCAATACACAGCTCTGTCTCCTCTCCCACACATACCAAAAAGTAAACACTATTCTGACTTTTATCACCACAGCCTGGTTTTGCCTATTTTAGGACTTTTTATAAATAGAATCATTCAGTATGTACTCTTTGGTGTCTGGCTTTTTCAACTTCATATTATATGTGTAAGATTCATTCATGCTGTCGCATTTATCAGTGGCTTGCCGCTTTTCATTGCTGTATACTCTTTTATGAATATGCTACAATTCAACCATTCTACAGTGGGTAGACTTTGGGGTTGTTTCTATTTTTGATTATTTAAAATATGAACTTTTTTATAAAAAATATGAACATTTTTGTACACATAGCTTGGTGGATATATGCATACATTTCTCTTACATATATACACCAAGGAGTGGAATTGCTGGATCATAGGGTATACATAGTTTAGCTTTAGTAGAAAATGCCCAAACTGTTTTCTGGGAGGGTAGTTTTGATGGGAGATGTACTGGTGGTTCTCTGTTTGCCCCTCAAGATCGATTTTCTGCTTTTCTCTGTCATACTTTGTGCCCTGAATCATCCTAGTTTCCCGTTTCCGTATATTGGGTTGGCCAAAAATTTGGTTCAGGGTCCATTCGTAACATCTTATGGAAAAACCCGAATGAACTTTTTGGCCAACCCAATACTTTGGCTCCTGGTTGGATTTAGCCAATGGAAGCCGCAGCAGTTGATTGAAGAATGGGGAGAGAGAGATCAGAGTATTTATTCCTTCTGTTGTCTCTCTACTTCACCACCACAGAGAGAGAGTTTCCATTCTTCTACAGACACAGCTCCTGTTGGACAGCCACTCTTCCAAAGTGCCAGCTCTCACTGGTTCTACAAACACCATTCTTCTTCCTTGCCTTTTTAGGCTTAGTGGGTGATTATGGATACCCATTGTTGCTAGTGCCTGGGCATTTCTCCATCTAGCAAGGCACTCTTAGCCCTACTCACATTCCTGAAAAAATAATTATTCTATAAAAATCTAAAACCTTTGAGTAGGCTATTTTTTCTTGTAGGGATTTTAACTGATACAGGAAGAAAAAAGATTTTGAGAGATGTCGGAATGTGTTGAAACACATAAGGGCTCCTGCTCAGCATGAGAGAATTGGCACAGGAAGGAGATTGTGCTGAAAGTAGTTATTTAGGGTAATTTAGGTTAGCAAATATATTGGGTGTGAACCAGAACTCTGAGCAACATAAAGATGAAGTTCTCATCCGTAAGTAGTTCTGTTGACAAGTAGATCTTGATTTTGATCCTGGTTGCACATGACTCCTCTAATAAGCCTCAATCACGTTGTCTATGAAGTGGAAGTTATGATTATACCTGTTTCAGGTTGACCAGTAGCTCAACCACTACCATACCTCTGAAGCAGTCAGACAGTGAAGAAAATCAAGGAAACCACACACCAAAAGTGACACAGAATTTCTGTTATTTCATTAAAGGAATTCATCCAGCAGTGGTAGGTTTACCTAGGAAGCATTTTTGTACTCAGAATCTTGGAGGCAAGGTCCCACACATCCTCTAACTTCAGGGAGGCTACAACCACCAACCAAGGATAAAGAGATTGCTTCAGGGGTGACAGTCTTGTATAGTGGCTAAAACAAAGCAAGGTTTGACAGTCAGATCTAGACTTTGTCTCTTATTGGCTATATACTCTTGAGCTAGTGATGAACATTTCTCAGTTATCCCCACTGTAAAATGAGGATAATCATTCTCATACCTTTTATAATAACTGTTATTAATGCACTTATCACATTCAAAGAGGTACATAAACATATTTATGAACATCGGAACATCGTCTTTCCTATCCAAGCTAAGTGCTGGTATAAGCTCTTAGGACATACAAAGCTGCTAGTAGAGCTGCGGGTAACACTGCTGTGAGGGTAATATTGAGAGGGGGCATGTCGGGGGCAGGGAAGGAGCTGCGTGAGAAGATAAGATACCAAAGTTGAATAGACATGAAGACTAGGAATGGTGGTGCTGAGGGCCAACATGTGTATATCTGAATTCTATCCTGATTCTGGGATAGAAAATTAGAAACTGCTATCTGTAAGCAGAAGAAATCTGAGAGGCAGATCATTAAAGTATGTGACTTACATTGGATTTGTCTGCAGGGATATTTGGGGTTTTGCTTTTCTTGAACAATAGTCATTTGAATAAGTTCTCTTTTTGCAGGTCTAGCACTCGATTCCTACTGTCTTCATTTTATTCATTTTAGAGACACAAAGTCAAAGTTAATCTCTGTGCTTGTTTGTGTGTGCATGTGTATATGTCTTTCTTATACACACATAGACACACACACATACACAAACAATGACATATTTCAAGGCAAGCACTGACTTAATTAGCCAGAATAGAAGCAAGGATAAATAAAGGGATTTCTGAGAAAACAAATTCCAGTTTGTTTGTGGGCATGTGTGCCAAAGTAAAAACGTTTTGAAGGCAGCTAAGGCTTTGGGCAAATTGTAATAGCACTGAAGGGTGAGGGAATATGCAAGGAAGTAAACAATGTGATTCTGGCATCCTGCTGGTGATTAGGAAAATTCTGATTCAAAAACAAGAATTATTTTCAAAGGTCTTTTGACAGAGCTGACAGCTCCTCAGCTGTCAGCTACTCTCCAGAGACCCTAATGAACTCTTCCTTGTCAGGTCTTTCTGTCTAAACAAGAAATTGCTAGTTTCTCTATCTGCCTCCCTACCGTGAATGCACCTACCTTTGCTTTACATTGTATAAATTATTATTTAATGCAAACACTTGTTCAGGTTATCAGTAGGTTGTTTCTGTCAACCTATATCAATGTGGTCTTTACAGCAGAGTATGTGTGCAAACAGGTGGTCAGAAAGAGCTTTTCTATTGATAGGTGTTTCTTAAGGAGTTGCTGCAACTGTCTTTAGTACTCAAGATTCCTGAAGCTCTTATAGATGGTCAAAATACTTTACCTTATTTTCCACAATAATAGCAAATAGTAATAAGGGGCAATAAAGATGACATCCCAGGGAACGAATGCTTCTTTAAATGTATTTAATAAATCTCATTGCTCCTTCTCTACAATATTCAACATACTTGCCCAATTCTATACAAAGAGCTTGAGATTTCAATTTTAGAATTCAGAAACCCCTTTTTAAATTGGCTTCTGTTGTTAGATAACACAAACAGCGCCATTTTCTAAAATAATTTTTTTAAAAAATTTCCTCACATTCTTTGAAAAAAAAATTCACTGGCTTCTCTTTTCTCCTCCATGTTAACTGGTATTTTCCCATCTTCAGTTTTAATATTCTTCCTCAGTATAGCATGGGTGGGCAAGGGTGTGCACCTTGGAGTAATTCACACCTGGGTTTGAGTGCTGGCCAAATTCTTCTTGGTTCTCTTTTCTCACATTTACCACTTCTCTATCATCTGATGTGTCATCAATGTATTGGAATTAACTCCTACACTACCCTGTTGTGACGTTTCCTTTTCTTTGCTTACATCTCTTCAAACACTTCAATTTTCATAGTAAATTTGCCTCATATATTTGAGAAGAGAAACTACCCATTTCATTAAAAAAGAGATGAAAAGCTAAAATAACAACACAACCTCTCCCCAAAATCATCAAATTATGTTCTTTAAAGTTTGTTTCTACAATCAAATAACGCAATTTAAAAAAATAAAAGAAGAGGAGAAAGAAAGAAATAATAAAAGCAATCAGTGTCTATATTGTATCAATATAACCTTGAGTTTGATCTCTGGTATGGCCTAATAATCTCTTACTGACCTAACCCTATTATAGATAATAATTATAACTCTGGACAAAATTTTAAGAATAATTTTTACTATATTGGAGAATAAAGAAAGTTGAACAAATTCTGGGCAGAAGTTGACCCTTGGATAAATGGAATGACATGGGTGAATGTCCCATTTTTACACGTGGAACCAGTCTTTTGCCCTGAAAAATGAGAGGACAGAGATCAGGGAAAGCACAGCTATTGGGAAAGTGAAAGGAAGGGGAATCCAGGAAAGAAGAGAGCCAGAGATGAGAGGTTCCAAATTCTGTGTATACATTCTGCCCAGACCTTAGACTGACTCCTAAACTATACATTTGTGGGACAGACTTAAAGCAGTCAATTGAGGATGAAAGAATAAAACTGATATTTCAGTTGCCACTCAAAAGACAGAATTTCCAGTTTGAGAGCAATAAAATTAATTACTTGCTAAAATAAGAACAAGAAAATCATTATTGGATCGCTCACTATGTTCAGGACACAATTCAAGATTATTTGATGTACACAGATTTGGGAAAGTATGAGTCAGCTTCAAGAGAAAAGATAATCAACCAAGACCAGTCCAAAGAATAACCAGATGTTGGAATTAGCAGACTACGGAATTGAAAGCAGCTATTACAACTAAGCACAATAAAACAAAGGAAAATATACACATAAGAAATGACAAATAGAAAACTCAGCAGATAAATTTAAAATATATCAAAGAACCATATGTAAATTCTATAAATAAAAACTTCCAATCTAGTATTAAAATATACTGGATAGGCTAACAGGAGAATAGAAAAGATAGAGAACTAAATTAGTAAAATTTAATATTGAACAATATAAGTTATTCATTCTGGGGAACAAGACAAATAAAACAGCATTCCAGGGACCTGAGGAACAATATCAAAAGGTATAATATGTGTAATATATATGTAATTGGAGTTCCCAAAGGAGAAGGAAGGATAAGGTAGTACATATATTTTGAGAAATAATGGCCAAAATTTTTACTAATTTGGTGAAAGACATAAATTTTCAGATGTAAGAAGCTCAGTGAATCTAGAAAGGGCAAATGCAAAGAAAGCCACACCTATGCACATCAGAGTCAATCTGCTAGAAAGTCAAAGTGGAGAAGAAAGTCTTGAGAGCAGCCAAAGAAAAATGACACATTATACATTGTGGATCAGTGATCAAGTTTTGCTAATTTCTCAACAAAACTATGGAGGCCATAAGACAGTGTAATGACAGTGTAACACACAGTGCTGAAAGTGAAACTTCAACCCAGAATTCTACATTCAGGAAAAAAAATAGAAATATACTTCAAGAAATAGCACAAAATAAAGAACTTCTTACATAAAAGAGAAATAAAGAGAATCAATTACCAATCAGACCTGTGCTACAAAAAAAGGCTAAAAGAAATTCTTCAGAATTAGGGGAAATGAAAGCAGATACAAACTCAGATCTTCAGGAAGCAATTAAGAGCATTAGAAAAGGTCTGGATAAACATAAAGACTATTTTATTCTTAATTTCTTTAAAATATATGTGACTTAGAAGGAAAAGTTACATTATTGTCTATGAGGTATTTACTGTATGAAGATGTGATGAATATGACAATTATAAAGGACAGGGAAAGGAGTGAATGGACCTATATGGTTGAACATTTCTGTACAATGTTAACTCTAAGAAGACTGAAAAGTTAGAGGTGTATATTGTAATTCCAAAGCAATCATTAAAAAATAATACAAAGAAGCATAGCTCAAAGCCAATAAACACATTCAAATTTGTATTATAAAATCCTTAAAAATACTTGATATGATACAATTTAATTATGTTTTCCAATTCTGAATCTGCACGTTAGCCTAGGGAAAAAAATGTGCATTTGAAGCAGGCTTAGGATGAGTACTGTTTACTTTAAGACCAAAGAGAGGATTCATGATGAAGACTTCTGCGGTAGGGCTAAAAGAATTTGTGGTTCAGGATTTGGGTTTGAACTTCTAAAACCAAAACCGTCTGCTCTTCTCCATGCAAATCTCTTTGCCCTGTTCCTCTCATCCCACATTTAGTGAAGCCTCTGCGAGAGGGCTCTCTCTCCTCTCCGTTCCCATATTCACACCCTAGGAGCACATCCAGAAGCTGTGGGAGGGAAGTGTATGGGTACCACTGGGAAAATAAACAGATGGGCCTGCAATTCCTGGAACACCCATGTATTGGTATTTTTCTTCTTTTAAGAATAGGTGAAATAATAAAGTATGACCATTATTTTAAGCAAAGTATGACTATCAAGGTCACAGAGATCCCAGCTGTAAGATATCTGCCTATCTCATTTAGAAATGATAAAAATACTGAAAATAGGCAAATTCCTTTTTTGTTCAGAATATTTTTGATATATCTGTATATTTATAGAGCCATATCCATATTTACAGTTCGTCTTCTGTATCCATGAGCTCTGCCTTTGCAGTTTTAGCCAACTTTAGATCAAAAATATTTTTTAAAATTCCAGAAATTTCCAAAAAGGAAAACTTGTATTCTCTGTGCACTGGCAACTATTTACATAGCATGTACATTGTATTAGGTATTATAAGTAATCTAGAGATGATTTAAAGTATAGTCATCTGTCTTTATCCATGGGGGATAGTTTCAAGAGCCCCAGTGGATGCCAAAATCCACAGGTGTTCAAGTCCCTTTTATAAAATGGTATAGAACAATGAGTATAGCCGGCCCTCCATATCTGTGGATATGAAACCTGTAGATATGGAGGGCTGACTGTATATGGGAGGAT
This sequence comes from Mesoplodon bidens, assembly GCF_964165515.1. Lineage (NCBI taxonomy): Eukaryota > Metazoa > Chordata > Mammalia > Artiodactyla > Ziphiidae > Mesoplodon > Mesoplodon bidens. The sequence continues at coordinate 86,143,839 of NC_138167.1, forward strand.
GTGCCTAGATTATATGCAAATACTACACCGTTTTATAAAAGGGACGAGCATCCTCGGATTTTGGTATCCTGGGGGGTCCTAGAACCAATCCCCTGTGGATACCAAGGGATAACTGTATATACATAGATTAAGGAGAAGTATGCCCATTTCTATCCAAAATAAAGCAAAAGAAAGTTTTAGTATGATTTCACCATGGATACATGTCATAGTTGGATTTTTATGAATGGTTGGAGGTTGTAAGTAAGTGTGCATCTGGGTTTACAATCTACCCAGAATATTCTTCCCTTTTTATGTAATAAGAGAGGAAGAAATGTCAGAAGTTTTCTCTCCTCTTATGGAGTATTTCCTTGGTGTTTCCTGTGGAGAATTAATTATAGTCTTGGTATAACCCTTCTATTAGCTTCTCCCTGCTGTTTCTCCCCCTATCTGTGAATGAGAAATTCCAGCTTTAGGGGTCAGAAAATTGAAACAGCTGAAATGCGAGTAATATCTAAAAGCTGTTGGTGTAATATATTATCCAGGGAATAAGTGTATGTGAAACTTTTCAACTGTTTTGTTTTGGGGATTTTTAAAAGTGGTTTTAGCTGTATCTGTATTCAGCATCATTTATGCTATGTCCCTCTCCTCATGTCATGCACTAAAAAATCAAGGAATAGTTCAGCCCAGAGAGAGAAATTTCAGCCCCAGTACTTTCATGACTTGTTGGCTCTGCCAGGAACTTAGTCCTCTACATGAAGGATGCAGTAGAGCTATAAGTTAAGATCTAGAGGAGAATGATGGTTCTAAGGTTATATTACCTGAAATGAAACTGCAGTTCTATTCCTAGATGCTGTAATCTTGAGTAGCTACTCAGCTTCTTTAAGCCTTGGTTTTCTAACCTTTAAAATGAGGTAATGATAGTATCCATGCCATAGGTTAATTGTACATATTACATCAAATGAATCATTTCAAGTACTCAACACAGTGACTGAAACATCATAAGCAAGCTACAAATGTTCGTTGTTATTATCACCATATTTCTGTCCATTTGACTTTTTCCATTTCAAGAAATTTCCTTTCAGTCTCTTTGCAAAGAAACCAAAGTCACTGTTGGCTCATCCCATCAAGCATCCATTAATAATGCAGATAGACAGGTTCATGTTTTATAGCCAGAGGCCCAAATTACCCATAGCCATCTTGTCCAAAAGAGAGGATAAAAGTCAGCAGGTTGAATTTTTTCCAAACTTCAGCTTGTAACCTAGAGCATCTTGGATCCTCAGCTGCTTCAGCAGAAACCAAAGTTTAGCTGATAGAAAAAAAAAATATATATATATATATATATATATATAAGCTACTCTCATTCAGTAATGAAGGAATGTCAAAATGTATTCTGAAATGGATTATTGTGTTACTCTTGATTAACAAATGTACAAGAAGGAATAGAAAATGAAAAGATATTCATAGTTGATTTCACTTTTCCTGATCCTCATGTAAGTACATACTATGTGTATATATTTCTTGACAACAAATCACATATATCATAGTGAGATGAATATAATAGAATTTCCAAAATACAATTAATTTGAAACATGTATATTGGGCAAAACTTAAAGTTCCTATGTGACCATGAGCAGAGAAATGACACACTAAATTATGAATGATTCTTCTGTGATATTGACTCCAAATCTCCTTCTTCCATTTTGATTCGAAGTCACCACTTTCTCATCTTTCCTCTGCATTTCGTCCTGATGTCCTTTCATTTATTCATCTTTCAGTAAAATTTCACTTCCCTACCCACCATCAATCATCAGAAGACATCGTTTGGTTATCTGCCCAACTTAAAACAATTCCTTTTTCTCTGGGAACTGGTCTTCCATTTACTTAGGTAATTTACACAGGAGCCATGATTTTCATGTGCAAACGTATTCTCCTAGTGAAGGCCAGTTGGACTTTGGGTGGACATTTGATTTAAGCTGAACCTGTCAGATCACCCCAGAGATTTAGTACTGGGAACAAGAAACAGTCTCTGAGGGGTGGATAAATAATAATATATTGACATGTTAAAAGATTGAGGGGGCTTCCCTGGTGGCGCAGTGGTGGAGAGCCCGCCTGCCGATGCAGGGGAAGCAGGTTCGTGCCCCGGTCTGGGAATATCCCACATGCTGTGGACCAGCTGGGCCCGTGAGCCATGGCCACTGAGCCTGAGCGTGCGGAGCCTGTGCTCCGCAACGGGAGAGGCCACGACAGTGAGAGGCCGGCGTACCGAAAAAAAAAAAAAAAAAAAGATTTAAACTCAGGAGCACTAGGAAACCCACAGGAACAGAGAGGCAGAGAAAGCCAGGTAGTGGAGAAGAACAATGAAGCTGAAATAATGGCAGAGAAAAGATATGGTTCCTGACAACCTTTAAGGACACAGTTTCAGTTTCCTTGATAACCAGCCGCATTCTTTTTTTTTTTTTTAATATTATTATTTTTTATTAGTTTCTGCTTTATAACAAAGTGAATCAGTCATACATATACATCTGTTCCCACATCCCTTCCCTCATGCATCTCCCTCCTTCCCACCCTCCCCATCCCACCCCTCCAGGCGGTCACAAAGCACCGAGCTGATCTCCCTGTGCTATGCGGCTGCTTCCCACTATCTATCTACCTTACGTTTGGTAGTGTATATATGTCCATGCCTCTCTTTCGCTTTGTCACTGCTTACCCTTCCCCCTCCCCATATCCACAAGTCCATTCTCAAGTAGGTCTGTGTCTTTATTCCTGTTTTACCCCTAGGTTCTTCATGACATTTTTTTCTTAAATTCCGTATATATGTCTTAGCATACGGTATTTGTCTTTCTCTTTCTGACTTACTTCACTCTGTATGACAGACCCTAGGTCTATCCATCTCATTACAAATAGCTCAGTTTCGTTTCTTTTTATGGCTGAGTAATATTCCATTGTATATATGTGCCACATCTTCTTTATCCATTCATCCGATGATGGACACTTAGGTTGTTTCCAGCTCCGGGCTATTGTGAATAGAGCTGCAATGAACATTTTGGTACATGTCACTTTTGGAATTATGGTTTTCTCAGGGTATATGCCTAGTAGTGGGATTGCTGGGTCATATGGTAGTTCTATTTGTAGTTTTTTAAGGAACCTCCATACTGTTCTCCATAGTGGCTGTACCAATTCACATTCCCACCAGCAGTGCAAGAGTGTTCCCTTTTCTCCACACCCTCTCCAGCATTTATTGTTTCTAGATTTCTTGATGATGGCCGTTCTGACTGGTGTGAGATGATATCTCATTGTAGTTTTGATTTGCATTTCTCTAATGATTAATGATGTTGAGCATTCGTTCATGTGTTTGTTGGCAGTCTGTATATCTTCTTTGGAGAAATGCCTATTTAAGTCTTCTGCCCATTTTTGGATTGGGTTGTTTGTTTTTTTGCTATTGAGCTGCATGAGCTGTTTATAAATTTTGGAGATGAATCCTTTGTCAGTTGCTTCATTTGCAAATATTTTCTCCCATTCTGAGGGTTGTCTTTTGGTCTTGTTTATGGTTTCCTTTGCTGTGCAAAAGCTTTGAAGTTTCATTAGGTCCCATTTGTTTATCTTTCTTTTTATTTCCATTTCTCTAGGAGGTGGGTCCAAAAGGATCTTGCTGTGATTTATGTCATAGAGTGTTCTACCTATGTTTTCCTCTAAGAGTTTGATAGTTTCTGGCCTTACATTTAAGTCTTTAATCCATTTTGAGCTTATTTTTGTGTATGGTGTTAGGGAATGATCTAATCTCAAACTTTTACATGTCACTGTCCAGTTTTCCCAGCACCACTTATTGAAGAGGCTGTCCTTTCTCCACTGTACATTCCTGCCTCCTTTATCAAAGATAAGTTGGCCATATGTGCGTGGGTTTATCTCTGGGCTTTCTATCCTGATCCACTGATCTATCTTTCTCTTTTTATGCCAGTACCACACTGTCTTGATTACTGTAGCTTTGTAGTATAGTCTGAAGTCAGGGAGCCTGATTCCTCCAGCTCCGTTTTTCGTTCTCAAGATTGCTTTGGCTATTCGGGGTCTTCTGTGCTTCCAAACAAATTTTGAAATTTTTTGTTCTAGTTCTGTGAAAAATGCCAGTGGTAGTTTGATAGGGATTGCATTGAATCTGTAGATTGCTTTGGGTAGTAGAGTCATTTTCACAATATTGATTCTTCCAATCCAGGAGCATGGTATATCTCTCCATCTATTTGTATCATCTTTAATTTCTTTCATCAGTGTCTTATAATTTTCTGCATACAGGTCTTTGGTCTCCTTAGGTAGGTTTATTCCTAGATATTTTATTCTTTTTGTTGCAATGGTAAATGGGAGTATTTTCTTGATTTCATTTTCAGATTTTTCATCATTAGTGTACAGGAATGCCAGAGATTTCTGTACATTAATTTTGTATCCTGCTACTTTAGCAAATTCATTGATTAGCTCTAGTAGTTTTTCGGTAGCATCTTTAGGATTCTCTATGTATAGTATCATGTCATCTGCAAACAGTGACAGCTTTACTTCTTCTTTTCCAATTTGGATTCCTTTTATTTCCTTTTCTTCTCTGATTGCTGTGGCTAAAACTTCCAAAACTATGTTGAATAAGAGTGGTGAGAGTGGGCAGCCTTGTCTTGTTCCTGATCTTAGTGGAAATGGTTTCAGTTTTTCACCATTGAGGACAATGTTGGCTGTGGGTTTGTCATATATGGCCTTTATTATGTTGAGGAAAGTTCCCTCTATGCCTACTTTCTGCAGGGTTTTTATCATAAATGGGTGTTGAATTTTGTCAAAAGCTTTCTCTGCATCTATTGAGATGATCATATGGTTTTTCTCCTTCAACTTGTTAATATGGTGTATCACATTGATTGATTTGCGTATATTGAAGAATCCTTGCATTCCTGGAATAAACCCCACTTGATCATGGTGTATGATCCTTTTAATGTGCTGTTGGATTCTGTTTGCTAGTATTTTGTTGAGGATTTTTGCATCTATGTTCATCAGTGATATTGGCCTGTAGTTTTCTTTCTTTGTGACATCTTTGCCTGGTTTTGGTATCAAGGTGATGGTGGCCTCGTAGAATGAGTTTGGGAGTGTTCCTTCCTCTGATATTGTTTGGAAGAGTTTGAGAAGGATGGGTGTTAGCTCTTCTCTAAATGTTTGATAGAATTCACCTGTGAAGCCATCTGGTCCTGGGCTTTTGTTTGATGGAAGATTTTTAATCACAGTTTCAATTTCAGTGCTTGTGATAGGTCTATTCATATTTTCTATTTCTTCCTGAGTCAGTCTTGGCAGGTTGTGCATTTCTAAGAATTTGTCCATCTCTTCCAGGTTGTCCATTTTATGGGCATAGAGTTGCTTATAGTAATCTCTCATGATCTTTTGTATTTCTGCAGTGTCAGTTGTTACTTCTCCTTTTTCATTTCTAATTCTATTGATTTGAGTCTTCTCCCTTCTTTTCTTGATGAGTCTGGCTAATGGTTTATCAATTTTGTTTATCTTCTCAAAGAACCACTTTTAGTTTTATTGATCTTTGCTATTGTTTCCTTCATTTCTTTTTCATTTATTTCTGATCTGATTTTTATGATTTCTTTCCTTCTGCTAACTTTGGAGTGTTTTTGTTCTTCTTTCTCTAATTGCTTTAGGTGCAAGGTTAGGTTGTTTATTCGAGATGTTTCCTGTTTCTTAAGGTGGGATTGTATTGCTATAAACTTCCCTCTTAGAACTGCTTTTGCTGCATCCCATAGGTTTTGGGTCGTCGTGTCTCCATTGTCATTTGTTTCTAGGTATTTTTTAATTTCCTCTTTGATTTCTTCAGTGATCACTTCGTTATTAAGTAGTGTATTGTTTAGCCTCCATGTGTTTGTATTTTTTACAGCTCTTTTCCTGTAATTGATATCTAGCCTCATAGCATTGTGGTCAGAAAAGATACTTGATACAATTTCAATTTTCTTAAATTTACCAAGGCTTGATTTGTGACCCAAGATATGATCTATCCTGGAGAATGTTCCATGAGCACTTGAGAAAAATGTGTATTCTGTTGTTTTTGGATGGAATGTCCTATAAATATCAATTAAGTCCATCTTGTTTAATGTATCATTTAAAGCTTGTGTTTCCTTATTTATTTTCATTTTGGAAGATCTGTCCATTGGTGAAAGTGGGGTGTTAAAGTCCCCTACTATGATTGTGTTACTGTCGATTTCTCCTTTCATGGCTGTTAGTATTTGCCTTATGTATTGAGGTGCTCCTATGTTGGGTGCATAAATATTTACAATTGTTATATCTTCTTCTTGGATCGATCCCTTGATCATTATGTAGTGTCCTTCTTTGTCTCTTCTAGTAGTCTTTATTTTAAAGTCTATTTTGTCTGATATGAGAATTGCTACTCCAGCTTTCTTTTGGTTTCCATTTGCATGGAATATCTTTTTCCATCCCCTTACTTTCAGTCTGTATGTGTCTCTAGGTCTGAAGTGGGTCTCTTGTAGACAGCATATATATGGGTCTTGTTTTTGTATCCATTCAGCCAATCTGTGTCTTTTGGTGGGAGCATTTAGTCCATTTACATTTAAGGTAATTATCGATATGTATGTTCCTATTCCCATTTTCTTAATTGTTTTGGGTTCGTTATTGTAGGTCTTTTCCTTCATTGTGTTTCTTGCCTAGAGAAGTTCCTTTAGCATTTGTTGTAAAGCTGGTTTGGTGGTGCTGAACTCTCTCAGCTTTTGCTTGTCTGTAAAGGTTTTAATTTCTCCATCAAATCTGAATGAGATCCTTGCTGGGTAGAGTAATCTTGGTTGCAGGTTTTTCTCTTTCATCACTTTAATTATGTCCTGCCACTCCCTTCTGGCTTGTAGAGTTTCTGCTGAGAGATCAGCTGTTATCCTGATGGGGATTCCCTTGTGTGTTATTTGTTGTTTTTCCCTTGCTGCTTTTAATATGATTTCTTTGTGTTTAATTTTTGACAGTTTGATTAATATGTGTCTTGGCGTATTTCTCCTTGGATTTATTCTGTATGGGACTCTCTGTGCCTCCTGGACTTGATTAACTATTTCCTGTCCCATATTAGGGAAGTTTTCAACTATAATCTCTTCAAATATTTTCTCAGTCCCTTTCTTTTTCTCTTCTTCTTCTGGAACCCCTATAATTCGAATGTTGGTGTGTTTAATGTTGTCCCAGAGGTCTCTGAGACTGTCCTCTGTTCTTTTCATTCTTTTTTCTTTATTTTGCTCTGCAGCAGTTATTTCCACTATTTTATCTTCCACCTCACTTATCCGTTCTTCTGCCTCAGTTATTCTGCTATTGATCCCATCTAGAGTATTTTTTATTTCATTTATTGTGTTTTTAATCGATGCTTGATTCATCTTTAGTTCTTCTAGATCCTTGTTAACTGTTTCTTGCATTTTGTCTATTCTATTTCCAAGATGTTGGATCTGGGAAATAGAATCTTGGATCATCTTTACCATCATTATTCTGAATTCTTTTTCAGGTAGACTGCCTATTACCTCTTCATTTGTTAGGTCTGGTGGGTTTTTATCTTGCTCCTTCTCCTGCTGTGTGTTTTTCTGTCTTCTCATTTTGCTTATGTTACTGTGTTTGGGGTCTCCTTCTTGCAGGCTGCAGGTTCGTAGTTCCCGTTGTTTTTGGTGTCTGTCCCCAGTGGCTAAGGTTGGTTTAGTGGGTTGTGTAGGCTTCCTGGTGGAGGGGACTAGTGCCTGTGTTCTGGTGGATGAGGCTGGATCTTGTCTTTCTGGTGGGCAGGTCCACGTCTGGTGGTGTGTTTTGGGGTGTCTGCGGACTTTTTATGATTTTAGGCCGCCTCTCTGCTAATGGGTGGCGTTGTGTTCCTGTCTTGCTAGTTGTTCGGCATAGGGTGTCCAGCACTGTAGCTTGCTGGTCATTGAGTGAAGCTGGGTGCTGGTGTTGAGATGGAGATCTCTGGAAGATTTTCGCCGTTTGATATTATGTGGAGCTGGGAGGTCTCTTGTGGACCAGTGTCCTGAAGTTGGCTCTCCCACCTCAGAGGCACAGCACTGATTCCTGGCTCCTCAATTTGGGATGATTTGCTGTCTATTCATGTATTCCACAGATGCAGGGTCCATCAAGTTGATTGTGGAGCTTTAATCCGCTGCTTCTGAGGCTGCTGGGAGAGGTTTCCCTTTCTCTTCTTTGTTCTCACAGCTCCTGGGTCTCAGCTTTGGATTTGGCCCCGCCTCTGCGTGTAGGTCGCCGGAGGGCGTCTGTTCTTTGCTCAGACAGGACAGGGTTAAAGGAGCAGCCTCTTCGGGGACTCTTGCTCACTCAGGCCGGGCGGGAGGGAGGGGCACGGAGTGCGGGGCGAGCCTGCAGCGGCAGAAGTCGGCGTGACGTTGCACCAGCCCGAGGCGCGCCGTGCGTTCTCCCAGGGAAGCCGCCCCTGGATCCCGGGACCCCGGCAGTGGCGGGCTGCACAGGCTCCCGGAAGGGCGGTGTGGACAGTGACCTGTGCTCGCACATAGGCTTCTTGGCGGCGGCGGCAGCAGCAGCCCCAGCGTCCCACACCCATCACTGGGCTCCGCGCTTTCAGTCGTGACTCGCGCCCGTCTGTGGAGCCCCTTTAAGCAGCGCTCTTAATCCCCTCTCCTCGCGCACCAGGAAACCAAGAGGGAAGAAAAAGTCTCTTGCCTCTTCGGCAGCTCCAGAGTTTTCCTGGACTCCCTGCCGGCTAGCTGTGGCACATTAGCCCCCTTCAGGCTGAGTTCTCGCCGCCAGCCCCAGTCCTCTCCCTGCGCTCTGACCGTAGCCCGAGCCTCAGCTTCCAGCGCCGCCCGCCCTGGTGGGCGAGCAGACAAGCCTCTCGGGCTGGTGAGTGCCGCTCGGCACCGATCCTCTGTGCGGGAATCTCTCCGCTTTGCCCTACCCAGGTATGTGGGGAGTTTCTTGCCTTTTGGGAGGTCTGGGGTCTTCTGCCAGCGTTCAGTAGGTGTTCTGTAGGAGTTGTTCCACGTGTAGCTGTATTTCTGGTGTATCCGTGGGGAGGAAGGTGATCTCGGCGTCTTACTCTTCCGCCATCTTACCCGGAAGTCTCACCAGCCGCATTCTTGCTCTAACTATGATATATTCATTTACTCATTTAATAACTCATTCACTACACATTTTTTGAGTGTCCACCGGACATCGTGCTAAGCATTTTGCATACCTTATCTCACTGAGTTTCAATTAGACCAACCTACCAAAGAGCAAAACAATGGCCAGTGTTTAATATACTTTGACAACATCTCAGGAAACCTTGGAGATTTGATTCTGGCTATCATGCAACTTTCAAGAGAAATCTCAATTGTATTATGACTACTTTCAGGCAGGTGAGTTGAAAAAAAGTTTCTATTTATAAAACTCAGTGCTATCTTCCAAGATTGCACTTGCAAGCAGATGATAATCTCTGGCCATTATTATGACCTACTTAAGGTTTCACATAATCACCTGAGAATTTGGATGTGAGAAAGAAAAGTCACAAGGTAGCACAAATATGATTTTTAGTTTTCACTTGTGAAGTACAATGACTAGGGATGTCAGGCTAATGGCACCTAATGCCTAATGGCAAAAGAAAATGGAATCTTCAGACCTACAGTTTCCTAACATTCTATGTCTATGTAGCATAATGATGCAAGTCCATAAATAGCAGTCTCTAGAGAAAATATTTTTAGGCTATCCTAAATGTAAGTAAGATGTGGATCAATTATAACTTGTCCCACAAGTAGTCAACTTCACAAGAGAAAAGAAAGTGCTTGTTTTGGTGGTAGGGGTAAGTCATTTGTCAGGGGACTGCTGCTTCTTTGCTCACTGAGGAAGCAGCATTGTTTTTATTAGGTCAAGGCATTAAACGTGTATTGAATTTCTCATATTAAATACCAGCGAGTGTGACATGGGTTTTTGTTAGAGGAAAGACATAGGTTGTTTCATCAGCTATGTTCCCTGAGTCCATGGTCTTACCACCCATGTAGACATGTTTTAATCCACTGCATGTCTGGCTGACATCATTGCCTATCAAAACTGCTCAAATCTTACTTTCTCAAAGGGGCTTGTCCATATTGTTGAATTCCATATCCCCCCCTCTGTCTCATTTAGAATAAAATTCTAATTCCTTCCCACACCTGAACCTATATCTGATCTCAGCCCAGTCCTTCTTTCCAGCCTTACTTTTTCCCACATTTCCCCTTGACCTCAAATAGGGGCTAAAACTTGAATTAGAGAAAAATATTTGTATTAGTTTGTTAGAGCTGCCATAACAAAATACAGTAGTCTAAGAGGCTTCAGCAATAGAAATGTATTTTCTCCCAGTTCTGGAGGCTAGAAATCTGAGATGGAGGTTTTGGCAGGGTTTCCTCTGAGGCTTCTCCCCTTGGCTTATAGATGGCTAGCTCCTCTCTATGATTTCACATGGTCTTCCCTCTGTGCATGTCTGTGTCTTACCGTATCTCCTCTTCTTATAAGGACACCAGTCATATTGGATTAGGACCCCCCCCCACCATATAATCTCATTTTACCTTAATTACCTCTTTAAAGACCTTATTTCCAAATACAGTCACATTCTGAGGCACTGGAGAATAGGACTTCAACATACAAATTTGGGGGGAACATAATTGAGCCCATAACAATAATGTTCTTTAGCCATTGATGAATATGCCATGGGAAGTTTGGACAGGCCATATTAGTCATAAGGTACTTGGGAAAAGGTGACAAAAGAAGTACAATGACTCAGAGAAGCTTTGGATGTGAAAGAATCTTGAGCACTTGTGCTCTTGGCTGCATAGACTTGAATGGGAATTTTCATGATTATTTTTTCCAGAAGATGGTCTTCAGGAAGTCAGCATGGGAGGGGAGTTTAACAGAGGAGGCTAGATCAGTATAGAAGATCAGCAGGCTCCCAGGGCAGCCCCATATCTCTTTAGAAAATTGAAACTAACTGAAGGGGTCTCAGAAGGAAACTGTCTCTAATGTTGTTCTAATAAGAAAGCAAGCTTTGTGAAAAATGGCAGTGTAAGAAAATCCTTTCACTTCCATTTATCATAAACTATCCAATGAAATGACTATGCAAATAGTGAGCAACATGATGGATTAGGATAATATTATTAAGGCATTTAGAAACTTTTTTAGGTGGTTCTTGGGAAATGTTTTTGAATAAGTAAATGCCACATTGTTTAGCTCAGGCAAAGACCCACAGGGTTTATCATATTATTGAAAGGAAAATAAAAGACAGAGAATTTAATGTTCTGAAAGATTTAATGAGGCTGCCCCAACTACACAAACAGTAACTCATTTTTAAGTTAACTATTTCCTTATGTGGGGAAGCAATAAACAAAAACAAAGATAAACAGAAACAAAGAATTTTTAAAACAAAACAACAGCAAGATAATGAATTCTCTCAGGGCAGTGACTAAAGTGTCCTTATTCAAAGAGAAGGACATTGTGAGGACTTACTGCTTAAAGCTGGAATCTAGCTTTATTTACATTGTTCATGGAGAAGTTCGAAAAGTTCATTAGGATTGATGTTTTCTCTGAAAAAAACAAAAAGCAGCAGCAGATCAAAGACACTTCCTATATTTTTAGAATGCCTGATTCATACATGTTAAGACAAGTGCTAGAAATGAACTTTCCAATTTCTGCGGACATAAGTGTGTTATGATTCCACCATGGAGTTTTCTTCCTTTCTTGCTTGATACCCTTTGTCCTAGCTTGAGCCACGTTTAGATTAAGACATATTTGATGAAAGATATCCCAAAGAGTTAACTGTTTTTAAAAGGGTTAGAGTCTTTCCTTTAAAGATTCTCTCTTAGTCAACTGAGAGTATTGCTTATGACACAGGCTTCATGAAGCAGGTATATGAGACCTTGAAGCTGGGACTACTACAGGAGGAATTTTAGAATTTTGCCTGAGAATCATCAACAGGGAAGCCGAAAGCTCAGCCTCTCTGCACCGGTGCCAAATTGGATCTACGAGACAAAGTCTTGGGTGAAGCAGAAAAGAATAGCCTTATTGGTTTTCCAGCAAAGGGGGACACAGTGGACTCCTGCCCTCAAAAGGTATGTGTCCCAACCCAGGAGGGTTTGGTGAGGAGTTTTATAGCAATAGTTCAAGGGTGGGCTTGCTGATAAGATTAGGGTGTGTGCAGGGCCTACACTCCCTTAATCTTGTCTCAGGTGGTTGGTCTCCTAATCTTGATGAACTTGTCTGGTCGCCATAATCTTGCCTCAGGTGAGTTCTTGGCTGCCCCTCCCTTGATTAGCAACTGTTCGAATCTGCCCTTTGCAACTCAGGGAAGGTCATGGAGGCTGGAGTCTTGCCTACAAGAAACTGGGGACAAAAAGCCTTTCATGCCCAGGAGCCCCGTCCTTCTTGGTTTCAACAGCAAACTCTGGTTCCCAAATTCCTTTGAGGGAAAAGCTGAACAACTATGATTTCTGAGCTGTTCAACAATGATGTGTGTATGTCTGGCTTGGAGAGGTGCCTTTACTCTTAGTATGAAAACTTGAAGTGAATACAAATTCTTCACTGTTTAAAAGGTTGAGATACAAATATTTGTGAGAGAAAAATGGCTTCTTAAAAATATTCATAATCATTAGGCATGCCCTGGGATTTGTTTGCAGAACAATTCAAAAACTTAAGACTTGTGCAATAATCCCTGTGGGAATTTGATTAATTTTAGATGGTTTTCTAGATTTAAACATATGGGGATGATTTTCAAAATTACTTTTCTGACCTAATTTATGCTGAGCTATAAACAGAGATAATATAGGTCGTTATAATATTCTTTTATTAAGACATTTAAATCTACTGTTGAGCCTTTGTATTGATGCATTTGATGGGGTGATGAGTTATGATGCAAGCCATTAGGGCAATTAAAATCTTCTAAACACAATGTTCTGAGAAATTATTTATTTACAATCAAGGAAATGTGAGATCTATTTTTCTAATATTGGACTAACATGGACTAGTGTCATGAATAATGGTACTTTTCAAGCAGTATATATCTCCGAATAGAAAAATATACCTTCTGATTTTCTGATTTTAATAAAAAGTGTATGCTTAATTCCAGTATCTGGGTTATTTATTACCATGCGCCCTAGACAAGCAATTAAAATCTGGTCAATAACATGTCTTCCAACTGGCACATGAATGATCTTTGGCAAGTCATTCATCCTCTCTGCTACTTGGTGTCCTTACCTTTCTGATAAGGGATTAGATAAGGTTCCAAAATAGACTTTGTTTTGGTTGGTCTGGGGGTAGCCCAAGCATCTCTATGCTTTCAAAACTCCTCAGGTGTTTCTATCATGCAGTGGAGGTTGAGTACCACCCACCTGGATAATGTTAGCTTTCTAGCTCTACTATTTTATGATCTAACAATGGTTCTTATATAATGGTAGATCATCCACCTTTACTACTGGAGATAAAATTTGCAGAGTTTTGCCATGGTGAGAGTTTGGAAGTGAGGGTTGGAATTTCACCCTGCTTTTTGTATGAGAATCCCTAAAGGCTTGCATATGATGTTGGTAGAGGGGCCTACGGTGAAGGAATGGAGCAGGGACGGGACAGCTGAATTTAGAGGATGCTATGAATTCCAGGGACTTTTGGGAGGCTGAAGTAGAAATCACTGAAAGAAAGTAACAGGATCAGTACTGAATGGTAAAACGTTGCATTTTTCAGATATGATGACTCTTACCTGGGAGGATTTGCAAATCCTGGGATTTTCCAGAGAAGAAGTAGACAAAAATATTTGAGTATATACATACACCTTCTTGAATTATGAAATCATACAGGCCTATAAAAACAAAGGCAAAATACAGTGGAGTAAGAAAAGAAAGTAAAAGTCCCCCATCTCTGCCAAATTCCACCTGCTGCTTTCCAGAAGTAGCCACTGCTTACACTTTGTTGTGAATCCTAGCAGATGTTTCCTTTGCATAACAATTCTGTAAAATATTCATGAAATCTATCCACTGATAATGTTTTTTAAGATAAGATTAGAATCATCATATTATAATGCCATTCTGTGACCTTTTCCCCTTGCCCATCCCCCATCTAATATATTGAAGGGATATATAATATATGCAGAAGCATATTGTAGCTCATTCCTTTAAAGGCTGTTCAGGATTTTTGTTGAAAGGAGGTACCATAATGTAATAAACTAGTTCTCTCATGGTGAACATTTTAATCATTTCTAGTTCTTTGCACCTATGAAATATTCAGCAGTGAAGATCTTTGTTCATATATGTGTGATCAACTGGGCAACTATTTCTATAGAGTAAATCAAGTGATGTAAAATTCTTGGGAGAAATGGATTTAGAGTGTAGATAAATTCTCAAATTGTCAGTCCAAACTGTAATATTATTTAATAAGGCCATCAAGAGTGTACGCAGTTTGTTTTGTCACAACTATACCAATCTGGAGAATTATCAATGTTTTGGATCTTCACCATTTTGGTAGGGGTATTGTTACTTTGCAGCTTTAATTTGCATTTCTTTAATTATCAATATAATGTTTTTTAAATAAGAAAATTTACAAAGAGACTCCCACTCACCTACCAACAAAAAAAAATTATGTAAGTTTTCTAGTCAGATGGTGATGAAAGAAAACAACTGAAAGGATATATTGGAGGAATTTAGGCAGAATGCAGGCATTAATTTGCATTTTCTATCAGAAATGCATTTATTTTTCTCTTTGTCCTCTGTGGCTCTCCAATTTGAATATTCAGAAGGAGAAGGAGGCTGACTGAATACTTAGATTTAACAATAGTTAAACATATTCCTTTTCTTATGATTCTGCTGCAGCTTTCTAAGGTGAAACATTTCAAAGTAAATCTTAATTTTGAATTTAAATGGCTCACTGCTGAAATCATTAGGAACACAGTGGAAATGGGAAACTTTTCAGAATGTCTTACCTCTGTAGACAAATTGGCACTCTCAAAGAATGTTAGCATGATATGGGCCCCGTGCATCATTTCCATCCCCTCTTGCCCAGCCTCATCAAAGCCAAGGTGAATGGTCACCTTATACGGACGATGGCCCTCAACATGAACGTCCTGGGCTGGCTGGTAGGCACCATGTTTTCCAAAACGATCAGTCCTGGAACACTGGCTCTCTCACCAGGCTCTCCTTTCCCCTTTTGCCTGTCCTCTCTCATCCTTCCAAACATCTCACTATTCTTCTAGTACTCCCCACCCCCTCCCTACCCCCCTTACTGCAGGGAGCAACCTTCCTCCACCAGTGCAGTCACACATTTGTCTCATGGGACACCCATCAAGGGGAGCCCCACCTGCCCCTCCCACCACAGCCTCATTCCCTGTCTCTCTCTTTCTCCCTCCTCTATCTCAGCCACAGGCCCTGTGCTATCAGGCTCTTTCCCTTTGTCCTACATTAGTTTATCAAAAATCTGGTCCCTTTAGTCAACCGTGAATGTCCAAGAGCATGCACTTGGAACAGGCCACTGCTCTTGGCGCCAAGGAGAGTGGTATGCATGATGAATAATGAAACCCTTTTCCGGACAAGTTTAGAATCTCTGGTTCTGCCAGGGCACTGGACCAATGAATGGGAACATGTGTGACAAATCAGAAAATCCTTCTTGGGAAATGCTTGGGAGGAAAACTCTGCAGTCTGCTACTGTGACAAACTGAAGGCCTGATGAAAATCCTTCAGGGATGACCTGAAAACAAGCCACTTCTTATTTATGTTTTAAATTTAGGGATTGCTTAAGATTTAGCTAATGTAGTCCAGGTTTGATTTTTTAAATGCTCACAACAAACTCTGTCTCTGTGTTAGGTTTTATATATTATCTCTGTGTGTGAGTCAAATATCTACTGATGCCTGTAAACACAAATACTAGTTTGATGAAATGGATTAATGCTTTCATCTATTTTAGACAGCAAATACCACGTGACTTTCTGCATGCTCTCTATCTCTAGGGACTGACTGTGCAGGACTCACTGCCATGCTGCTAGAAGGGTTTCCATTCCCCCGACGTGAACACTCTGGGTTTAGATTTTATATATATGTGACAGGTTCAGCCACCACGTTTTCTCCCCTCCATTCTTTCTTCTTGTTATCACAAGACTAAGATCCCAGATTTGTTAAGCCAGATGTTTTCAGAATGAGACTTGTACACATGAGCACTCCTCACATTTCTCAACACTCATGAATTATTCAACTTGGTTTTTTCCTCTATGTACTATGTACAGGTTTCTCTTTTCTCCCTTCTACCAGAAAGGAGGAAAGAGCTTTCTCTTCCTCTTTTTTTTTTTTTAATATCTCCCCTGTTACTACTACTTTTTTTTAATGGAATATTTGTTAGCATCATTTTAAAATAGCTTGACACATACGTCTACACAGAGATGGCTTTGTCCTCATGGTTAAAGTCCATCAGTCACCTCTATCCATCACTAACCTCTGTCTCCTTGATAATGGGATAAAAACACCCTACATGTACAGAACACTTCTCTTTGGCCCTCTCTTGATGTCCCATTCAGAGGAAGGATAATATTACAGTATTTGGCTTTGTTCATAGTAGCTATTTTAATTAAGTACATGTTTGCTGAATTTAACTGGGCATCCTGTATTTAGTAACTCTAGTTGATACCCTATTCCATGCCTATTACTGTATTGTAATACTAGCTTGTATTTAACAAACATAGAAGAAGAAAAAAAAGTTGAACAGGGACCATTAAAATAAAGCCTGAGAAAACTGTGAACTTTGTGAAGCAAATGACTCTGTGGGTTCTGTTCCCTGTTGTATCCTCAGAGCCTCCCACCCAGGAAGTTCTTCACAAATATTTGTCAAATGAACCAAAATGCGGTAAATATTGAGCAGACTGTTCCCCATGTATGTCTCTGCTTTACCTTAGATCAAGTCAAACTTTTTTTGTAAAGGGCCACATAGTAAATGTCTTAGACTTTGTGGGTCATATATGGTCTCTGTTGCAATTGTTCAACTTTACCAGCATGATAGCTGCTGTAGGTGATATGTAAACAAATGAGTATGGCTGTGCTGCAATTAAACTTTATAGTCATCCCTCTATATCTGCAGGTTCTGCATCTGTGGATTCAACTGAGTATTAAAAATATTTTTAAAAAATTCCAGAAATTTCCAAAAAAGCAAACCTTCAATTTGCCACATACCAGCAACTATTTTCATAGTATTTACATTGTATTTGCAACTATTTACATAGAAATTACATTGTATGAGGTATTATAAGTAGAGATGACTTAACGTATTTGGGAAGATATGAAAATAGAAGTGTAATATTGTGAGAATTATCAAAATGTGATGGAGAGACCTGCAATGAACAGCGCTGTGGGAAAAATGGTGCTGATAGACTTGCTCAATACAGGGTTGCCACAAACCTTCAATTTGTAGAAAATGCAGTATTTTCAAAGTTCGGTATGAGGTGCACAATAAAAGGAGGTATGCCTGTACTCTGCCATTTTATATAAGGCACTTAAGCATCCACAGATTTTGGTATCCAGAGGTGGTCCTGAAACCAATCCCCAGTGGATACCAAGGAATGACTGTATTTATAAAAACATATGACAGGGCTTCCCTGGTGGCGCAGTGGTTGAGAATCCGCCTGCCGATGCAGGGGACACGGGTTCGTGCCCCGGTCTGGGAAGATCCCACATGCCGCAGAGCGGCTAGGCCCGTGAGCCATGGCCGCTGAGCCTGTGCGTCCGGAGCCTGTGCTCCGCAACGGGAGAGGCCACAACAGTGAGAGGCCCGCATACCGCAAAAAAAAAAAAAAAAAACAAAAAAAAAAACATATGACAGACTGGATTTGGCCTGTAGACCGAAGTTTATTGACATTTGCCGTTGACCCAAGTGCCCTCCCAAAATGTGAATGTGATGATGCTGATCTGTCCCTCCGGCTTCTGGATGGCAGAAGTGGCAGAGGAGAGAGTAAAGAGAGCTGTGATGATGAGTATAGACCTTCTCTCTCCACCACTCCCTAGCCACTAACAATCCCAGGGGGAGTATGAAGATCTTTCTTTTAATCTAGCGTGCTCAGGGAGCCTTAATGTAAAGCTTGTTGTTTAAGTGTCACAAATAATAAATAGCAAATCGTGTCAGAAATGAGTTAGTGTTTTTCAGGGGTTTTTTTGGTTGTTGTTAATAAAAACTTAAATGGAGATCCCCAGGTGGGACAACTCTTCATGAGAGCGTCTCATTCCCTGCTTCCAGAAAAAACATTTCCTCAGGGGAATGGGTCAATGAGTCACACGGAGTCTCTCTCTAGGGGTCAGATAGTGAGTTGCTGTTCTCTGAACATTACCCAGGCACCCTGTGGTTCCAAATAATACATGTCTAGACACCAAAAACTGAAGCCTCATGAGACATCTAGATTCAGAAGATGATAGTAAGTCTGTAGGTTCTGATTAGCATTGACATCTAAGGGAATCCAAGAGAAGCTTCTCTCTCGAAAATTTGCACTGGCCATACCAGAGAGGGGTCAAGCATTGCTCAGCCTTAATTTTGAGAGGGATTCTCAGTGCCGGGGGAAGTGGATCACACAGGCAGGGCAGTGAGAAGCCCCGTGTGTGTGTGTGTGTGTGTGTGTGTGTGTGTGTGTGCAGGTGGGGAGGGGTTGCTGCTACTGGGATCTGAAAGAGTTGCCTGCCTAGTTTGTCTGTATCAGAGATTCACTGGTGCAACCTGTCCCACCAGAAAGGAGAAGGAGTTTCTATGAACACAGCTGCTAAATGGTCTTGTGCAGTTGCAAATAAACCACAAAGGCAGAAGCAGAATGTAAAGAAAGAAAAGGCTTTTCTTGGTGGGAAAGGAATTTATTTGGGATCTCCAGTCACTTCTTTTTTTTTTTTCTTTCCTTTTTAAACAATATTTTTTTCTCTACTTTCTTTAACTCTTTACCTGTTCAGGCATGGAGTGTTTTTCTATTTTATAAATCTCTCTCTTTTTTCAAACTGGGGAAGGATTTCTTTTTATATCTAAATTTTTTCATAGCCATATATTTTTCTCCATTCTTTAGTCATGCTCTTTTCTCCATGAACTACCTATTCCTTCCTAAACTGCTGTTCATCCTTAATGATTTAGCCCAGATACCACTTCCTCCACCACAAAGTCTTTCAAGACTGTGCCTATGTCTGTCATCAGATTCATGGAATTATAGGATAATTATCTATTTGTGTGAGTTCTTTGTATTCCTCTCCTTTTGTTATACTATGCTTTTTACGAGGTTAGCCTTCAGTAGAACAAATAAGATTTGAAACTAAGGCTCACAGAGGTTAAATGTGGCCAAAGCTAGAGAGATAGAAGGTGGCAGATGGAGGATTCTGGCCTGAATGCATTCCTGTTCCCCAAACCACTGCCTCTTCAGATTAACCTAATTTAAAAGTTCAGGAATGCCTGGCCATCTGTGACAGACAGTTCAGTAAGAACAATATTCAGTCCTTTCTACAGAGTTTTTCATCTTTCTCCCTATTTTCACTCTTCCAGCCAAGTCAGCTATATGGTTCCTTAGAGAGAATCCTCAGGTAGAGCTGATGGAGTATGTTCCCTGGATGCTCCTTGTACCATGCTGGCTTTTTTGCATGAGCCTCTCTCACGGGAAGGATCTTTCCCCCTGGTGCCTGCCCCAAACAACCCATCTCCAAAGGCTAAGCCCTCTCATTTGACCTCCTTATCCACAAAACCTCAGAAACTTGAGATTCTCTGTTCAGCATCAGTGTGTTCTATCATACAAGCTGTTAATGTAAAAATGTGTGTGGGTGTACATATATATACACATACACACACATATACAGTGATAATATAACAGTGTATCACTGATATGGTCTTAAGGGTTGACTGATATTAACAGAAAGATTTTGGTTTCTTCCTACATCAAGAGAAGCCACATAAATAGCCCATATTTATCTGTGACTTGCTGTTTTTCCTAGCATTGTTTGGGAGAATAGAATCATGGTTCATTTTACACACACACACACACACACACACACGATGCCATTCAGTCCAGAGGACAGCATCATTGAGTTTGAGTTGCTCGAGAAGGAAGGAGGCTGACACTGATAACAGCTAGAATTTAGACCAACACTGGCCAATAGAACTTTTTGCAATGATGGAAATGTTCTATATTTGTGGTGTCCAATACAATAGTCACTAGCCCCTTGTGGCTATAAAATCCTTGATATATGGTTAGTGTGATGGAGGAACTGCTATTTTTATATCATTTAACTTATTAAAATTAATTTAAATTTTAATAGCCACATAGGGTTAGTGGATACTGTATAGGACAAAGCAGATTTGCAGCATCTGCTCTCATTGTTTCAATATAGGGGTTTATATCACTCATTCTTAGATGTTTGAATGATAACAGGCAGAAGACAGAAGCTTAATTTTGTTTTGTTAAAATAGCTCTCCATAAATTTCCCACTTGAGAACAACCTTGAGAACAATTCTTGGGGTACCTTAAAAGCTTGATGAGCTTTTTGAGAGAGGAAAATGACTTAGTTGCTGGGAAAAAAAATAAAGGGATTTTCAAGTATAATACATATGTTCCAAATATTTTTCACAAACTTTTAAAAGTTGTGTTGTGTATATGAGGGGAGGGAATTATCCTTTATGTGGAAGTTCGTTGGAGGCTTAGAAGGGGATGGATCCAGGAACAGAGTCCTGAGTGACAGGTGTAGCACGTGACCTTGGGTAAGTCACTTAACCCCTTCAAACTTCTGGTTCCTCATCTGTACCTCAGGAATGATAACAACACCTACCCAAACTATGCCATGGGGTTTCTGAGATAAAATGATATAAAACAGAAGCGATCATTTTGTAAAATAGGGGATAGTTGTTGAAATTTGAATTAATATTATCATCCTTCCAGAATCCTTCCAAAGTAATTCAGAGTGGGCATCAGCAACAGGAAGAAGGAACTATCTGTCTTCACCTTTTACTGTAAAGTAATTCTGAAAAAGGAGGGAACTGTGCTACTAAGCATGGTAGGGTTTGCTTTCATATTAACCCACAGAAATATCTGTGTGTGTGTGTTACTGGATTCTATAGTTATACAAAGCAATCTTGTTTTGCAAATGAAATCTAAACATGTATGCCTTTCTTTTCTGACTAAGGCTGTTCAATTTAAAGATTTCCCTCCTCTATTTTCATAGTAAAAGGATATTTCAGAAAAAACATGATAAGCTCTTTACTACAATTCTCATGACTCACCCACTATCTTGTTTTGTAATCTCCTGTCCTTTGGCCAAAACCTCCAGGGCAAGGGGCATCTGTGATCTGGAAAAGTTAAAGATTGAAGAACATGGGGGAAATCACCACCTTTAGTCAAAATGCCTTACCCACCTAAGTTTTATTGTTCTCACTTATGGGGACAGTAATAATTTTAGATACTTAACTATTGCTTTGCATTTTATCTTTTCTGTTGCTGTATCAATGGGTCTGTCAAGTCATCCCCAAATGACAGCAAATTATTCCAAACGGTAGGGGGATATGCACCTTCCTTACTTTCCATACTTGGAGAATGTCTAAGTGAATTTTCAGTTTCGTTTATTCAACCCCAAAATACTTTTTACAAAAAGAAAAAAAATTTAATATAGTCATCTATTGAAGTTTTTTAAATTTAAATTTCCCAGTCATAAATACTACATTTGATTAATATTTTCAAATTTCCTGGCTGAAATCTAAATACACTTTTGACTGACAAATAAATGTAACAGTTTTCAGAGCAATCTATTTTGGTTTATATACTTTAATGCATATGAAACAATTGATATATGGCTTATTATGTTTGTAAGCATTTAATAATGAAAGTGCTGTTTCATTCTATACAATGAATCAGAGAATACCTTGGCAATTTTATTTCTTCCATTTTGAGATTGTATATTTCATACTTTAACATTCTAGCCAAGCCTGGAGTCTAGGTATTTTATGAGTTTATCTATAAACATATTTTTAGATTATGCCATTCTATAACATGTACCATAAATACTTATAATTGAAAGCATTTCACTGTAAATTCTCTGAATGTAACATCACGGATGAATATTCCAATATGGGTTAAAACAGATGAAGTCACCTTTGTGTTACATGAATCACGAAGACATGTTTTACTCTTTAGGGTGTGTGTAGTTGATCTAAGTTAGAACATGCACATAAGACTCTGAGAGCACAAAATTGAATGTTATGTTTCCTTTGCAGTTGATTTTCTGCATCTCAGGTATTAT
Organism: Mesoplodon bidens; assembly: GCF_964165515.1. Lineage (NCBI taxonomy): Eukaryota > Metazoa > Chordata > Mammalia > Artiodactyla > Ziphiidae > Mesoplodon > Mesoplodon bidens. Next base: position 86,166,038 of record NC_138167.1, read on the forward strand.
GCAAACATGAAAATATGCACATTTGTAAATATTTGTTGGAGAAAACTCTAGAAGCCAGTAAGCAAATCTATTGCCCATTCTCTAGACTGATAAAGGCAAAATGTAAGGATACCAGTACCACACAAGCAGATTTTAATGATTAGCTACTGTATGACTAGAGAAAAGTTAAAAGTAGCAAATTTCCTTTGGCAAATCTAGTTCCTTCTATATATACTTAGTTCCAGGAGCACAGTGCTATAAATTTGCTCCTTGGAATTGTATAAAATCAGGGAATAATGTATTGCATCCACTGGGTAATAGGAATTAAATTTAGATAATAGAAATCTTTGGAAAACTTTGAATTCCAACTCTCAAACAAGACTGAGTACAGACTTTTTTATTGTAAAGGCCATATGTTGACCCTCCTCTGGTTTAGTAAAATCAAAGATGGGAATTGGGGATGTTGCTTGGCTAAGCAGAGACCCAGGTGGCATTTACTAGATTACAGCCGCAATGTCCTAAATGGTACTTTAGTGCTTGAATGAGTCAGTGTGCCTCTGAAAATACCCCACACCCAGGGACCAGATGGGTTGGGCTAAATAAACATTAGCAATATCAGATGATTACAAAAAAATATTCAAACTCTCAACAATCTCATCAACAATCCAGGCCAAGATGCCTGGGAGGGATTGGCTCACAGGTTGCATGGTTGGTGAAGGAATGAGTGGACATCAGTCTTAAACTCTGAGAGGCTGAATCTTCTTACCTTTACACAAGAGACATGTACCCTTTTATGCCAGGTGTGCCCTCCTGGGGTCATCTAGAGTTTAGCCTAGGAGAGGTCACCCATTTGTGTCTCTTGCTTGTTTAGAGGCTGGGGTGCCAGTTATTCAAAGGTCTTTGTTTTATGATGGATTTTGATTGATGTATTTCTTCGTCTAACTATTATATGAGACGATAGCTCAAAAAAATGTTAAATCTTACGTTCAGTCTTGATGACTCAACATTCTAAATGTTAGGAATGTAATTTGAAAAAAATGGAATATGCAATTAAGTTAAAAGAAACTTGACTTTTAAAAAAACTTTTTATCAACATGAGATTGCCAGGGCTTCCCTGGTGGCTCAATGGTTAAGAATTGGCCTGTCAAGGCAGGGGACACGGGTTCGAGTCCTGGTCTGGGAAGATCCCACATGCTGCGGAGCAACTAAGCCCGTGTGCTACAACTACTGAAGCCTGCACGCCTAGAGCCTGCGAGCCACAACTACTGAGCCTTCATGCCACAACTACTGAAGCCCACGCACCTAGAGCCAGTGCTCTGCAACAAGAGAAGCCACTGCAGTGAGAAGCCCACACACCACAACGAAGAGCCTCTGCTCACTGCAACTAGAGAAAACCTGCGTGCAGGAACGAAGACCCAACGCAGCGAAAAATAAAATAAATAATTTTTTTAAAAAGATGAGATTGCCAGATAAGTGCGAAAATGCAAATATTGTCCTGCTGAATGAAAGGTTTTAATACAGGCATGACCAGTTTCACCGAAGCCCTCATTCTAGAAACCTTTCATAAAAGAAGTCTGTCTATCATTATGTGAATTCCAAAACATCTGTTCCATGGAACAGTAGAGTGGTGCCTGAGGACTGTGCTGTACCAGGGTAAATTTCACTTTGATTTAGGTGAAAAAGCATGGGAATCTCAGAATTCAGAGAGGCCATATCAGACAATTAAAGGTACCTTTCTTTTCAAATACATTGCTAAACTCTATGAAAGGATTTATTCGGAACGGGTATAATTCATCGTATTTCTGAATAATTTCTCAACTATTGATGAAGATTTAAATATTACATTTCCTTTTCAGAAACTGAGTTATTAAAACATACATTCAAATGTAAGACATTAAATAGAATATTCTTAAAATGTTTAAAAAATATATTCTGGGGCTTCCCTAGTGGCACAATGGTTAAGAATCTGCCTGCCAATGCAGGGGACACGGGTTCGAGTCCTGGTCTGGGAAGATCCCATATGCCGCGGAGCAACTAAGCCCGTGTGCTACAACTACTGAAGCCTGCACGCCTAGAGCCCGTGCTCCGCAACAAGAGAAGCCACCACAATGAGAAGCCAGCGCACCATAACGAAGAGTAGCCCTCGCTCGCCGCAACTAGAGACAGCCCGAGAGCAGCAACGAAGACACAACACAGCCAAAAATAAATAAATAAAATAAATTTTAAAACAAAATGTTAAAAATATATATATATATATTCTGGAAGCAAAATTTAAATGTTACTATTTTTTATTCCTTTTGAACAGATTTGTGTGTTTATGTTTTTCCAAAAAAAGTCGAATTGCTCATTCTTTAGAATTAGATAAGAATGAGTTTTTTTAAATCTTCTATAAAAAGCATTAGGTAAAATTATAAAATAGTCTCTTGTCAGCCAATCTAACACTTTGCAGCAAACAGCATGGTTTGATTAAACTCTTTCATTTGCTTTGTGTGTGTGTACTTGAATATCAATGATTTTAGTTTTTTTAAAACATGTTTTCCCTATATAATGCTTTATTTAAATGGCAAAAAACAACAATAAGCACCCAATGACTTTAGAGAGATTAACACTGCACAGTGAGAGGTTTGACACAAAAGAGTCAAAAGCTGGGAAAGAAAAGGAAGAAAGGCAGGGACCTAGGTACGTGGTGGATAGTGTTGCACTTTTCATTAGGGAAGAAGCACGTGGGACACGTCATATATTTCATGTCAAACTGGGCAAAGACGTTATTTTAAAATGTCATGTGGTTCATTGGGAATCGTTTGACTCCCATTCTTATGCTCAAATTAGGTAATTATTATTTTTTTTTAAGTTTTCTTAAAGGGGGGAAATATACCATCCCTTTACAGACCTGCAGGGAAAGGCACTGAGGCTCGAGGACGCTAAACAGCCAAATTATGTCATAGGCACAGATTCCATCATTCAACAGTAACCTACACTCTAGCTTTCTGTGGGAAGTATATCGCTAGCACTGTACTGACTGGCCTGTCATTCTGTTCTGATTGAAAAACCTGTTCGATTAAGAGATTTCCCTTTTAGACCCAGTGAAAATGACTGCTTATGAATTCAGAGGTTCCAATCTGAGGACAAACATTTATTCACATCATGGATGGACTTTTCAAAGCACTGTTCTGTGGTTTACTACTCCTAGGAAACTTATCCAAGTATATATTTGAAAGGCTAACTGTCAGGACTCCTGCTTGGTTTACCAGAGCTCTTTTTCACCTTATGCAAAATCACAGATGGGTGTTAACGTTTCAGTGAATGAGATAGTCCATTGTGTGAAATAATGAGCTTCTAGCTTCCATGCTACAACACAATTCCAGGATCAAGTCATTTCATTTCTTTAGTAATAATGACCATAAGCATGATCACTATAAGAGTTATGGGATAGAAACACCGTTAAGCAAGGCATGTAAGTTCTTGAGGCCTCAGTTTATCCATCTGTACATTGAGGATAATCATGCCCTCCTAAAGTGTTGTTATGAGGATCAAAGGAGAAAATATGATTACAGGCACATAGTAGGTACTTAATAAATGATAGTTACTCTCATTAGTATTAAGCCTTTACATTGTATAGGACTTCTGTCTTTTTGAGAGAGATACAGATGTGATTAAGTGGAAGTCCTTCCCCAGGGAGTCAGGCCTGCAAAGAAACAAACAATACTGTTCACAGAAGGATTCTCCATTAGGATGGAAATAAATACAGCTTGGCTGCTCTGGATGAAATAGTTCCAATGATTACCCTGCTCTTATTTTTCTCTGTCAAAAGAAGTAAGATTATAGCCCGGGGTCAGTTTGACTTAAACACAGTTTCTGGTCATCAGGGCCCAATGCAAAGTACCTTTTAAAAATTAGAATTCTCCATAAGACAGGAACTTTTAATATGGTTGAATTTTAAAAAGCTATTTTCATGTACTATTTTAAGCTGTAAAATTGTAACAGTATTGACTATTATGCAATTTAATTAATATTTTCTTTTGATTTTGTGCTTATGCCTCAGGATAGTACCAAGAAAGAAAGTACTTCAAAATTATTTTAAAGATCGAATGAATAAATAACCCAAAACAAATGATTTACCCTTCCCTGGATTGTGATATTTGGAACAAAATTGAAAAAGTGGATTTTAAACATTATAAGTGATTAGATTTTTTCCTTCTATTTTTTTCTCTGTAGTTATGTTAGTCAAATTCCCATCCTCTCAAGTTTTAAAATAAAACTGATATTTGTTTCTCTAAATTTTTGAGAGTTATATTTTATTGACCTACATGTAAAATACAGAAATTTCCCAAATGCATTGGTCAAAATATAAAATAGATTTTTTGGGCCGAAGGCTAATACTTACCATCACCATATGACTTCCTTGGAAGTCATCAGCTGTCAGGTGACTATAGCTGCTGTTCATAAGCATCAACCAGTCACTCCCCAGGGTTCAATAGTTTATCACTGATAAATGTCTACAGTTAGATCTGCTTTTCAAACTTGTCAGGAAAATCTTAAAAGCATTGCCTTATTAATTTTCTTGTTATTTCTCATTGTGGCAATTAAGTATTACAAGAGCTCAAAGCAGTATATCCAGAAAGGAAAAAAAAGGCCCATTTATTAACCTAAGCATGGAATGGAAATTCTCCAAGTTGATTATGCCTTGCTTCACGACTCACATATACCAGGGATTTGGGCTCAGTCCTGACTCCAAAGCTCACATGGAACTTCCCAATTTTCAGCTATTCCTTCTAGAATAACACAGGGAAAAAGGAAACTAAGAGATAAAATCTTCACCTCTTTAAGGTTCTGTATCCTTCCATCCATATCTTTCACATTCTTTTCTGCATCAGCCCCACCACTTGTCTTTGTAATAGACTTTTACTCTTCCTATCTGGGTCTGATGTTCCACTCAGGTGAACAACTTCCTATTACTCTCCTGGCTATTGTCTCCCTTCAGAGAAGAAAACATTGACGGTAGGACAAACATCTTGTATGGGTCTAGTATTTTAGTGAACTTTGCATTCGCTTTGCCTCAGTGTCATCTTCTGCAAAATGAGCCAGTGGATTCTCCAAGTCCTAACCTTGAAGATGGGAGAAATTAGTGCCTGGAGTGCTGCAGCCTGAATGCCTGATTTTTTTTTTTTTTTTTAGGAATAGGATGAATTTTACTATTCTCTTTCTCTTTTCTTTTTTTTTAAACATCTTTATTGGAGTATAATTGCTTTACAATGGCGTGTTAGTTTCTGCTTTATAACAAAGTGAATCAGTTATACATATACATATGTTCCCATATCTCTTCCCTCTTGCATCTTCCTCCCTCCCACCCTCTAGGTGGTCACAAAGCACCGAGCTGATCTCCCTGTGCCATGCGGCTGCTTCACACTATCTATCTACCTTACATTTGGTAGTGTATATATGTCCATGCCACTCTCTCACTTTGTCACAGCTTACCCTTCCCCCTCCCCATATCCTCAAGTCCATTCTCTAGTAGGTCTGTGTCTTTATTCCCGTCTTACCCCTAGGTTCTTCATGACCTTTTTTTTTTTTCTTTCTTAGATTCCATATATATGTGTTAGCATATGGCTTCTTTCTGACTTACTTCACTCTGTATCACAGACTCTAGGTCCATCCACCTCACTACAAATATCTCAATTTCATTTCTTTTTATGGCTGAGTAATATTCCATTGTATATACGTGCCACATCTTCTTTATCCATTCATCCGATGATGGACACTTAGGTTCCTTCCATGTTCTGGCTATTGTAGATAGGGCTGCAATGAACATTTTGGTACATGACTCTTTTTGAATTATGGTTTTCTCAGGGTATATGCCCAGTAGTGGGATTGCTGGGTCATATGGTAGTTCTATTTTTAGTTTTTTAAGGAACCTCCATACAGTTCTCCGTAGTGGCTGTATCAATTTACACTGAATGCCTGATTTGAACCCTGTTTCTAGCACCTACTATTGCTGTGACCTTGTCCAGTGCCTTTATCTTTAGAAATCTCAGTTTCCTCATCTGTGGTATGGACCTAATAATAATTCCTGTTTCAGAGAGTTGTTATGAAAATTAAACGAGACATACACACACACACACACACACACACATACATTACTAAAAAAGTATCTGGCACATACTTAGTGCTCAGTAGCTGTTGTTATTTTAAACTACCTGGTTACTAAGGATGATTTCTTATCTGAACTACCTAGTCTAGGAGCAATGTCCATGATCATATATAATTATAGTAAAGCTGGGTAATGTCTAAAGTCAAAACATTTTTTACTGTCACTCATACTTTGCTGCTGATGTAGGTTGGGATGGAGAATGGGTTGTTGCAAAGTTAATTTGAGGATTAGCATGCAAACAAAAGCTGCTGCTCCATTTGGGTAAAAATGTGCCACTCGTAGGATATTCTGTAACACTAGTGTGAACTGTGAGTGTGTGTATGTGTGCATATTGGTGGGTCTAACTGTACCGAAATGGAGAGAGTGGTGCGCTTTTGAAAGCCACACTCACACCTTTCTGCTTAAATACATTAATCAACATTCCCATCTTAACACTTTATTTGGGGAGAATAAGTTCAAGTGCAGGACTGACTTATTTGGCCTCTTTACTGAGAAAGAACGTGTGATTAATTTTTGTGCTTACCTGTTCTGTCCTTCTCTATCTAAACAAGGGTGGTAACATCCTGACACTCGGGCAGCAGTTGCCTGATTTCAAGTCCAGGGCGGGTAGGTCCTCTGTGACACCCTCCAGTGTCCTCAGCCGCTGATTCCTGCTGTTCACAGGGCTCCAGCCTCTGCTGGGACTGATGGGCGTGGGGATGGACCTTGTGGACAAGTAGAGTCTAAACCATTCTGGATGCATTTTAACACCCTGAACAACTACCCCTTTTACTTACATCATTAATTTGCTTTAAACAAATGTATTGCTGTAAGGTTTTGTGTAAATTAAATAAATAAATAATTAATTTAAAAAAATTGTGCTTACAAGGATAGAAGTGCAGAAAGGTTTTCCTTCCCTGTGTTATCCCTATGACATCTACTGACCTACACCTGGCAATTTTCTGGGACAAAAATATGCCAAAGAGAACAGCACTGAGCAGACAGACATGAGGGAAAAGGTACAGGAAGACAGAGTGGGTGGGAAGTGCATTTTACAAAGTATGAAATGGAGTGTTTTATTTATTTTAACAGCAAAAAAAAGGCATTGCTTAAAGGAAATACAGTTTGAAATGGGTCAAGGAGCCAAGCCAGGCAGAATCATCAACAGATCTTCTGGTCTTGTCTCCTTTTAACCAGACTTCTTGTTTTGTTTTCACCAGGAAAAGATACTATTCATTATTGCATGCATAATGCATGCCTGGTACAATCCTAAACACACCAACTGCATCATGATTTAACTTTCTTCTTACAATAATTCTAACATTCCTTTGCTGTGGGTATTTGGTTCCTGTTTTACAGTTAAGGTTTATAAAATTCACATAGTTTTCACAGATCTGATAGGTCGAAGAGTCAAAGTTTGCACACGTTTCTGCCTGGCTCTGAAACTTGTAATCTTAACTATTGCACTCAGCATCTGTTGAGGATGAGTTTCATGGAATGTGTGATGGTTAATTTTATGTGTCAACTTGACTAGGCCACAGTACCCAGACAGTTGGTCAAACATTTTTCTAGATGTTTCTGTGAAGATGTTTCTGTATTTTTAGATGAGATTAACATTTAAATCAGTAGATACTGAGTAAAGCAGATTAACCTCCATAATGAAAGTGGGCCTCATCCATCCAGTTAAAGGCCTTAATGGAACAAAATCTGGAGTCCTGAAAGAAGAAGGCATTCTACCAACAGACAGCCTCTGACTTGAACTGCAACATTGGCTTTTCCCCAGGTCTCCAGCTATCTGGCCCACTCTGCAGATTTCAGATTTGTAGCCTCCATAACCACATAAGCCAGTTCCTTAAAATAAATCTCTCTGTTCATACACATCCTATTGATTCTGTTTCTCTATAGAACCCTGACTAATGCAGGATGCTTCCTCTCTTCACTCAGGTGAGTTGGCTCAGAGATGAGCCAGAGCATGTTGGCCTGGTGTGGCTTTCAGGTCATGGGATCCAGGTGGGCATGAAAGGCCTCTATGAGCTTTCTCAAAGTGTTGGCCCGGTGGCTAAGAGCAGATGAATCTCCTTTTCTCCAATGCATGACAATACTTCTTATTCCCTGCTTTGCTAGCATAAGATGGGCCACATTATTTAGTATTTAGTAAATACATTCCAGTTTATCTTGAGAATATATTCAGAAATTAGTCCACAGGTAGTACATATGTAAAATAGATATAAATGTATATCTGATCTATACATATACATGCTAAGTACCATGATGATAGGTCTTCTATATCCAAAAATATGTTCTTTTTCCCTTTCAAAAAAAAACTCTAACAAACAAATTTGGTGATCCTTTTCAGATGAGGAAACTAAGACTCAACAATAATTAATAACTTGCATTGGGTACATAGAGGAGCTGGTTTTCAATTCAGATCTGTCTGATTTCTAAATCCATCTTTTGAACAACTATAATTAATACCCCCTTTTGTACATTATATGCCTCTGAAAATAAGCACAACAATCTAAAGTATGAAAACTAAATAGATATTAGTTTATTTTCAGAGATTAAAATATATATTATGATATTCCTAAATAAATCTCTGCTATTAGAATAACCTTTGCTGACTTACTTTCTTAAACAGTTGAACGAACAGTTGACCTGATTTAGTACAATAACTATCTAATGCTATTTTATTATAATGATTTTATCTCTATTTCAATCATATTGGGTTTATAAAGTTTACAATTCATAATATTATTATTTATTCACTTTCATTCATTTAATAAAATAACAGGGAGAGGATGTGATAAAACAAACTCAGCTATACAGACATAAATAAGCGTTTCCAAACCTAAGCTGTTGGTGAGTGAAAAAGTACCCCCCATTAGAGAATTAAAAAGTGTTTTTTTATCAGTTGATGTACCTACTTCCAAAAGGCGTCTTACTATATAGTAAATGAAAGTATGATAACATTTTTTTTTGAGAGATTAACTTGTGAACGTTAAGGATTATCTGCTTTGCATAATATCGCTTTTATTTGTCCCATTTCCCATCACAAATGATCTTTCAGGCTTTGGAATTTAGTTTGGTCAGCCTATGGTTCATTACAAAAGTCTGCTAAGAAAGGTTAAAACCAGATAATGAACAGAAACAAAATGTCGAATATTTCATAAGCTCTCCTTGATAACTTCCACATCATGGGCATATATATATATATATTTTTTACATCTTTATTGGAGTATAATTGCTTAACAATGGTGTGTTAGTTTCTGCTTTATAACAAAATGAATCAGTTATACATATACATATGTTCCCATATCCCCTCCCTCTTGCGTCTCCGGCCCACCCTCCCTATCCCACCCCTCCAGGCGGTCACAAAGCACCGAGCTGATCTCCCTGTGCTATGCGGCTGCTTCCCACTAGCTATCTACCTTACGTTTGGTAGTGTATATATGTCTATGCCACTCTTTCGCTTTGTCACAGCTTACCCTTACCCCCCCACATCCTCAAGTCCATTCTCTAGTAGGTCTGTGTCTTTATTCCTGTCTTACCCCTATGTTCTTCATGACATTTTTTTCTTAAATTCCATATATATGTGTCAGCATACAGTATTTGTCTTTCTCTTTCTGACTTACTTCACTCTGTATGACAGACTCTAGGTCCATCCACCTCATTACAAATAGCTCAATTTCATTTCTTTTTATGGCTGAGTAATATTCCATTGTATATATGTGCCACATCTTCTTTATCCATTCATCCAATGATGGACACTTAGGTTGTTTCCATCTCTGGGCTATTGTAAATAGGGCTGCTATGAACATATTGGTACATGAGTCTTTTTGAATTATGGTTTTCTCAGGGTATATGCCCAGTAGTGGGATTGCTGGGTCATATGGTAGTTCTATTTGTAGTTTTTTAAGGAACCTCCATACTGTTCTCCATAGTGGCTGTACCAATTCACATTCCCACCAGCAGTGCAAGAGTGTTCCCTTTTTTCCACACCCTCTCCAGCATTTATTGTTTCTAGATTTTTTGATGATGGCCATTCTGACTGGTGTGAGATGATATCCCACTGTAGTTTTGATTTGCATTTCTCTAATGATTAAAGATGTTGAGAATCCTTTCATGTGTTTGTTGGCAGTCTGTATATCTTCTGTGGAGAAATGTCTATTTAGGTCTTCTGCCCATTTTTGGATTGGGTTGTTTGTTTTTTTGTTATTGAGCTGCATGAGCTGCTTATAAATTTTGGAGATGAATCCTTTGTCAGTTGCTTCATTTGCAAATATTTTCTCCCATTCTAAGGGTTGTCTTTTGGTCTTGTTTATGGTTTCCTTTGCTGTGCAAAAGCTTTTCAGTTTCATTAGGTCCCATGTGTTTATTTTTGTCTTTATTTCCATTTCTCTAGGAGGTGGGTCAAAAAGGATCTTGCTGTGATTTATGTCATAGAGTGTTCTGCCTATGTTTTCCTCTAAGAGTTTGATAGTTTCTGGCCTTACATTTAGGTCTTTAATCCATTTTGAGCTTCTTTTTGTGTATGGTGTTAGGGAGTGATCTAATCTCATACTTTTACATGTCCCTGTCCAGTTTTCCCAGCACCACTTATTGAAGAGGCTGTCCTTTCTCCACTGTACATTCCTGCCTCCTTTATCAAAGATAAGGTGACCATATGTCCATGGGTTTATCTCTGGGCTTTCTATCCTGTTCCATTGATCTATCTTTCTGTTTTTGTGCCAGTACCATACTGTCTTGATTACTGTAGCTTTGTAGTATAGTCTGAAGTCAGGGAGCCTGATTCCTCCAGCTCCATTTTTTGTTCTCAAGATTGCTTTGGCTATTCAGGGTCTTCTGTGTTTCCATACAAATTGTGAAATTTTTTGTTCTAGTTCTGTGAAAAATGCCATTGGTAGTTTGATAGGGATTGCATTGAATCTGTAGATTGCTTTGGGTAGTAGAGTCATTTTCACAATGTTGATTCTTCCAATCCAAGAACATGGTATATCTCTCCATCTGTTTGTATCATCTTTAATTTCTTTCATCAGTGTCTTATAATTTTCTGCATACAGGTCTTTTGTCTCCTTAGGTAGGTTTATTCCTAGATATTTTATTCTTTTTGTTGCAATGGTAAATGGGAGTGTTTTCTTGATTTCACTTTCAGATTTTTCATCATTAGTGTATAGGAATGCCAGAGATTTCTGTGCATTACTTTTCTATCCTGCTACTTTACCAAATTCATTGATTAGCTCTAGTAGTTTTCTGGTAGCATCTTTAGGATTCTCTATGTATAGTATCATGTCATCTGCAAACAGTGACAGCTTTACTTCTTCTTTTCTGATTTGGATTCCTTTTATTTCCTTTTCTTCTCTGATTGCTGTGGCTAAAACTTCGAAAACTATGTTGAATAATAGTGGTGAGAGTGGGCAACCTTGTCTTGTTCCTGATCTTAGTGGAAATGGTTTCAGTTTTTCACCATTGAGGACGATGTTGGCTGTGGGTTTGTCATATATGGCCTTTATTATGTTGAGGAAAGTTCCCTCTATGCCTACTTTCTGGAGGATTTTTATCATAAATGGATGTTGAATTTTGTCGAAAGCTTTTTCTGCATCTGTTGAGATGATCATATGGTTTTTATACTTCAATTTGTTAATATGGTGTATCACGTTGATTGATTTGCATATATTGAAGAATCCTTGCATTCCTGGAATAAACCCCACTTGATCATGGTGTATGATCCTTTTAATGTGCTGTTGGATTCTGTTTGCTAGTATTTTGTTGAGGATTTTTGCATCTATGTTCATCAGTGATATTGGCCTGTGGTTTTCTTTCTTTGTGACATCCTTGCCTGGTTTTGGTATCAAGGTGATGGTGGCCTCGTAGAATGAGTTTGGGAGTGTTCCTCCCTCTGCTATATTTTGGAAGAGTTTGAGAAGGATAGGTGTTAGCTCTTCTCTAAATGTTTGATAGAATTCACCTGTGAAGCCATCTGGTCCTGGGCTTTTGTTTGTTGGAAGATTTTTTATCACAGTTTCAATTTCAGTGCTTGTGATTGGTCTGTTCATATTTTCTATTTCTTCCTGATTCAGTCTTGGCAGGTTGTGCTTTTCTAAGAATTTGTCCATTTCTTCCAGGTTGTCCATTTTATTGGCATATAGTTGCTTGTAGTAATCTCTCATGATCTTTTGTATTTCTGCAGTGTCAGTTGTTACTTCTCCTTTTTCATTTCTAATTCCATTGATTTGAGTCTTCTTCCTTTTTTTCTTGATGAGTCTGGCTAATGGTTTATCAATTTTGTTTATCTGCTCAAAGAACCAGCTTTTAGTTTTATTGATCTTTGCTATCGTTTCCTTCATTTCTTTTTATTTGTGATCTGATTTTTATGATTTCTTTCCTTCTGCTAACTTTGGAGTGTTTTTGTTCTTCTTTCTCTAATTACTTTAGGTGCAAGGTTAGGTTGTTTATTCGAGATGTTTCCTGTTTCTTAAGGTGGGATTTTATTGCTATAAACTTCCCTCTTAGAACTGCTTTTGCTGCATCCCATAGGTTTTAGGTCATCGTGTCTCCATTGTCATTTGTTTCTAGGTATTTTTTAATTTCCTCTTTGATTTCTTCAGTGATCACTTCGTTATTAAGTAGTGTATTGTTTAGCCTCCATGTGTTTGTATTTTTTACAGATCTTTTCCTGTAATTGATATCTAGTCTCATAGCATTGTGCTCGGAAAAGATACTTGATACAATTTCAACTTTCTTAAATTTACCAAGGCTTGATTTGTGACCCAAGATATGATCTATCCTGGAGAATGTTCCATGAGCACTTGAGAAAAATGTGTATTCTGTTGTTTTTGGATGGAATGTCCTATAAATATCAATTAAGTCCATCTTGTTTAATGTATCATTTAAAGCTTGTGTTTCCTTATTTATTTTCATTTTGGATGATCTGTCCATTGGTGAAAGTGGGGTGTTAAAGTCCCCTACTATGATTGTGTTACTGTCGATTTCCCCTTTTATGGCTGTTTGTATTTGCCTTATGTATTGAGGTGCTCCTATGTTGGGTGCATAAATATTTACAATTGTTATGTCTTCTTCTTGGATCGATCCCTTGATCATTATGTAGTGTCCTTCTTTGTCTCTTCTAGTAGTCTTTATTTTAAAGTCTATTTTGTCTGATATGAGAATTGCTACTCCAGCTTTCTTTTGGTTTCCATTTGCATGGAATATCTTTTTCCATCCCCTTACTTTCAGTCTGTATGTGTCTCTAGGTCTGAAGTGGGTCTCTTGTAGACAGCATGTATATGGGTCTTGTTTTTGTATCCATTCAGCCAATCTGTGTCTTTTGGTGGGAGCATTTAGTCCATTTACATTTAAGGTAATTATCGATATGTATGTTCCTATTCCCATTTTCTTAATTGTTTTGGGTTCGTTATTGTAGGTCTTTTCCTTCTGTTGTGTTTCTTGCCTAGAGAAGTTCCTTTAGCATTTGTTGTAAAGCTGGTTTGGTGGTGCTGAACTCTCTCAGCTTTTACTTGTCTGTAAAGGTTTTAATTTCTCCATCAAATCTGAGTGAGATCCTTGCTGGGTAGAGTAATCTTGGTTGCAGGTTTCTCTCCTTCATCACTTTAAATATATCCTGCCAGTCCCTTCTGGCTTGCAGAGTTTCTGCTGCAAGATCAGCTGTTAACCTTATGGGGATTCCCTTGTGTGTTAGTTTTACTGATCTTTGTGTGTTATTTGTTGTTTTTCCCTTGCTGCTTTTAATATGTTTTCTTTGTATTTAATTTTTGACAGTTTGATTAATATGTGTCTTGGCGTATTTCTCCTTGGATTTATCCTGTATGGGACTCTCTGTGCCTCCTGGACTTGACTATTTCCTTTCCCATATTAGGGAAGTTTTCAACTATAATCTCTTCAAATATTTTCTCAGTTCCTTTCTTTTTCTCTTCTTCTTCTGGAACCCCTATAATTCGAATGTTGGTGCATTTAATGTTGTCCCAGAGGTCTCTTAGACTGTCCTCAGTTCTTTTCATTCTTTTTTCTTTCTTCTGCTCTGCAGTGGTTATTTCCACTATTTTATCTTCCACGTCACTTATCCGTTCTTCTGCCTCAGTTATTCTGCTACTGATCCCATGTAGAGTATTTTTCATTTCATTTATTGTGTTTTTAATCGTTGCTTGATTCTTCTTTAGTTCTTCTAAGTCCTTGTTAACTGTTTGTTGCATTTTGTCTATTCTATTTCCAAGATTTTGGATCATCTTTACTATCATTATTCTGAATTCTTTTTCAGGTAGACTGCCTATTTCCTCTTCATTTGTTACATCTGGTGGGTTCTTATCTTGCTCCTTCTCCTGCTGTGTTTTTCTGTCTTCTCATTTTGCTTATCTTACTGTGTTTGGAGTCTCCTTTTTGCAGGCTGCAGGTTCGTAGTTCCCGTTGTTTTTGGTGTCTGTCCCCAGTGGCTAAGGTTGGTTCAGTGGGTTGTGTAGGCTTCCTGGTGGAGGGAACTAGTGCCTGTGTTCTGGTGGATGAGGCTGGATCTTGTCTTTCTGGTGGGCAGGTCCACGTCTGGTGGTGTGTTTTGGGGTGTCTGTGGACTTTTTATTATTTTAGGCAGCCTCACTGCTAATGGGTGGTGTTGTGTTCCTGTCTTGCTAGTTGTTCGGCATAGGGTGTCCAGCAGTGTAGCTTGCTGGTCGTTGAGTGAAGCTGGGTGCTGGTGTTGAGATGGAGATCTCTGGAAGATTTTCGCCGTTTGATATTATGTGGAGCTGGGAGGTCTCTTGTGGACCAGTGTCCTGAAGTTGGCTCTCCCACCTCAGAGGCACAGCACTGACTCCTGGTTCCTCAATTTGGGATGATTTGTTGTCTATCCATGTATTCCACAGATGCAGGGTACATCAAGTTGATTGTGGAGCTTTAATCCGCTGCTTCTGAGGCTGCTGGGAGAGATTTCCCTTTCTCTTCTTTGTTCTCACAGCTCCCGAGGCTTAGCTTTGGATTTGGCCCCGCCTCTCCGTGTATGTCGCCGGAGGGCGTCTGTTCTTCGCTCAGACAGGACAGGGTTAAAGGAGGAGCTGCTTCGGGGACTCTGGCTCACTCAGGCCGGGAGGGAGGGAGGAGCACGGAGTGCAGGGCGGGCCTGCAGCGGCAGAGGCCGGCGTGACGTTGCACCAGCCCGAGGCGCACTGTGCGTTCTCTCAGGGAAGCTGACCCCGGATCCCGGGACCCCAGCAGTGACGGGCTTCACAGGCTCCCCGAAAGGGGGGCGTGGACAGTGACCTGCGCTCGCACACAGGCCTCGTGGCGGCAGCAGCAGCCCCAGCATCCCACGCCCATCTCTGGCATCCGCGCTTTCAGCCGTGGCTTGCGCCCGTCTCTGGGGCTCCTTTAAGCAGCGTTCTTAATCCCCTCTTCTCGCGCACCGGGAAACAAAGAGGGAAGAAAAAGTCTCTTGCCTCTTCGGCAGGTCCAGAGTTTTTCCCGGACTCCCTCCCGGCTAGCTGTGGCGCATTAGCCTCCTTCAGGCTGAGTTCTCGCCGCCAGCCCCAGTCCTCTCCCTGCGCTCCAACTGAAGCCCGAGCCTCAGCTCCCAGCGCCGCCCGCCCCAGCAGGCAAGCAGACAAGCCTCTCAGGCTGGTGAGTGCCGGTCGGCGCCGATCCTCTGTGCGGGAATCTCTCCGCTTTGCCCTACCCAGGTACGTGGGGAGTTTCTTGCCTTTTGGGAGGTCTGAGGTCTTCTGCCAGCGTACAGTAGGTGTTCTGTAGGAGTTGTTCCACGTGTAGCTGTATTTCTGGTGTATCTGTGGGGAGGAAGGTGATCTCCGTGTCTTACTCTTCCGCCATCTTCCCCAGAAGTCCTCATGGGTATATTTTTATAAGCTGTGTTTCATGTGCCATTTTGTGAGAAAACCAATGCTAGCCTCATAAGCATCTACCAACGTAAATGAGACCACCATGTTTGGAAATTTATGGCTTAACACAATATAGTCTCTAATATTTAGCTCCAACTCTTGAAGGCAATATTATCTCTTTATCCTGTGCAATTAGTATGGCTGACCAAACTAAGTCTGAAAAAATTAGATGAGGTTGAAAGGAGTAGGCTGTGGTGGGCAGATCACTTTAATACAAGTCTAAAATAGAATCAAGAACATTGGAGCTGTTCTACTTCTGAATACGGAGACATTTTGCCAAGACGTGTGTCATCATCACTACAATGAGTGCATTAGAAACTGGGAAAAGCCTTGGAAAGTCCCCCAGTGAGGTGGCTGCCAAGGGAGGTGCTTCTCTGCGACCTTACCCCAGGTAACCAGGGTACTATCAAATTTAGCTCAGAAATGATTCAGAGAAGTATGAACAGAGGAGATATTCTAAACTAGGGGGAAAAAAAAGCATAAGTTTCTCTACAGTCTTGGCTTATTTCCAATAAGTCTTGACCTCTTTTTCCATCCTCTCCTCCCCTCCAAAGCTAAAATAGTTCAATTCGAAATAAAGAGCTCACTATGAGTACTTAGATTGATCCAATAATCTGATGATTATTTGAGCCTGGTCAATTAAGTGGATAAAGTTCAAAAGCATGGAATTGAGTTAAACGTAATGGTAAATTTATATCCACAACATTTTGTAAGCTCAGAGAAACAACTGGATCAAAATGATTAGTTGATTTAAAGTTTAAGTGGATTTTAATATTACAGATGTTCTTTGTAATCCTCTGCAAGTTTATTTGAATGGTACAAAGTAAGTAGATGAGAGTTTTTGAAAGAAGAGAGTGCTTAAGTGATACCAAATGATTAAGTGTGTTGAGTTACCGTTTGGCATGTGGCACAAGCTTCAGAGCTTTCTGGGGGAAATAAGCCTGGCCCACATTTGGTGGACTTCTGCAGAACTTATACACATCTCCTTTCTGCTGAAAAGTAACAGACATCTATTGGAAAAAATGAAAAAAGACATATCCTCTTTGATATGTCATTTAAAGGGAAAATTAATGCAATTGTAAGGCAACAGGATGTGGGTGTCTGACTCACAATGCAAGTGGGCCACATGATGTGATGCTGACATCAGAAGCTGCAGGGACATTTCCTTGGGTTTCACACTAGTAGCAGCTGAACCCACTCCTTTGAGTAGTACCACACACAGCATCAAGCAAGTCTTTTGTGGCTCCGTGTCTCTCTCAGGGCCCTGCTGTCCACAGTGTCTTAGGGGAAAGCTGACATTACACAACACCCCTCCCTCCCTCTGTGACCTGCTTTTTTCTCTAACCATTTTCACAGCTGTCATGCTCCAAGCTGCCCAGGAAGAGCAGCAGATGGCTGGGAGAGCTGTGTTCACCATCCAGCTACCTGAGAGATAAGAGCAGCCTTTTTTCCCTTTCTTGTTCCAACCTGCGTTATAATAATGGAAAGATGTTGTTCCCTAAAACACACACGAGGCTGGATGGCCTATGTGTGCTCTCCTCCATCCTGTGGACCCTAATCTCGTTCTCCATGAGAATCCCGCAGACCAGATTCAGTTCTTTATGTGACACAGGTCATGTTCTGCCTCTTGTAATTATTGTTTGTGTGCAAATCTTATTCCTCCTCTTTGAAACAGGGAACAAGACCCACTAATCTTTTTATTGCCCATGGCAGCTGTAAGAGGCCCTGAAAAGTAGTATTTGTTAAACTGAATAAACTTCAGAAGCATTTGAATGGAAAACAATAGGTGCATTAACCCATCAACAATTTACTGAACGGCTACTATGTTCTAAGTACTGTCCTAGTTCTAAGTGTCATGAATGTGAATAATGTAAGTTCTTGCTCTCAACTAAGTCATATACTACAGGGAGCCAGAGAAAGAGAGAGAGAGACAGACAGACAGACATCACAGGGTGCGGTGGAGGACAGAACAGAAAGGAAAGAAATCTGCCTGGGACAACGGTCAAGGCTTCCAGGAGAGGATGAGTTGATCTGGGTCCTGAAGGATGGGTGATATTCAACAAGCAGAAAGAGGAAAAGGGCACTCCAGGCAAAGTGAACATTCCTTGCGAAACCACAGTCATGGGAGTAATGTTTTAATTAGGAAACTAAGGAAAGTTCAGAGTGACTGAAGCATTGAGAGGAACAGGGAAGGAAGGGAGAGAGGCGGGGGGATTTATTTTCTATTGCTGCATCACAAATGACCGCAAACTTAGTGACTTAAAACAACACATATTTATTATCTCAAGGTTTCTGTGGGTTAACTGAGTCCTCTGCCCAGGGTCTTACCAGGCTAAAATTGCAGAGTTGCCTGGGTCTATGATCTCTTCTGAGGCTCAGGGGCCTTTTCCAAGCTCACAGAGTTGTTGGCAGAATATAGTTCTTTGAGGCTGTGTGATCCAGAAACTTTTTTTGTTTGCTAGCTGTTCACTGGAGATTACTCTAAACTCCTCGGGGGGTGGGTCACCTTCAGGTCCTTGCCACATGGCTGCTCCATAGGCTCTGTCACAACATGCTTCATTTTTGAGGTCAACAGGAGAGCATCCTCCTGATGCTTTCCTTCTCTTAATGCACTCACCTGATTAGGTCTGGCCCACCCAGGCTATTCTCCCTTTAGCTGTATTAGTAACTACAGATACACTATAGTATTCAATGGCCCTGCCCACACTCAAAGGGAGGGTATTATAGCAGGGTATATGTGAAGGGGGTTGAAATATTGCTGCTGTCTTAGAATTCTTCCTACCACAGAAGAAGCAGAGTGAATGGTGGAGAAAAACAGTGGGGTCCAAAACTTGAATTTTCTCTAGACCCTGCCACTTATTATCCATCCAGTGTTGGGTCCTTTCATAGATATAAATTCTTTTGCCTATAAAATGGGATAATAACCTTTATAGAGATGGTCTAAGTAGTAAATACACAATATATCATCAAGAACTCTATGCAGTGCTTTGGGTATGTATGTTTGGTATAAAGGATCTTGTGAGCCATGCTGAGGCACTCACGCTATTCCCTAGGGCAGGGAGTGGAAAACTCATCAAAGTCTCCCAGAAGGGAAAAAACATGATGAGGTTTACTTTTTTTTTTTTTTTTGCACTGGGTCCTGAGGTTCAGCAATCTGGCCTCAAACCAACCACTTATTTGTATTTTAGTTCTAACAGATACTAAGAATTTGTAAATCATTTTTTAGGAGTTTTTTATTATACAAAATGTCAAACACATTCAAACTAAATAGAATAGTATAATGTTTACCCACGTAATTATTATCAAGCTTCAATAGCATTAACATTCTGCCGTGCTTGTTTCATCTATACTTTTTCCTTCTTCCAGTTTCCCCCAACTTTATTATTATTTCTTTATATAGTTTTTTTAAGGTTAGGTTTACATGTATTAAAATGTGCTAATCTTAACTATATAA
Source organism: Mesoplodon bidens (assembly GCF_964165515.1). Taxonomy (NCBI): domain Eukaryota; kingdom Metazoa; phylum Chordata; class Mammalia; order Artiodactyla; family Ziphiidae; genus Mesoplodon; species Mesoplodon bidens. Next base: position 86,185,494 of record NC_138167.1, read on the forward strand.
TTTTGACTAATTGATACACCCATATACCCCACACCCCTATCAAGATATAAAATATTTTTGTAGCTTAGAAAGTTCCCCCATACCTCTTCCCAGTCAACCCCTCTCGTGTTGTTCAGACAGCCACAGCTCCCTATTTTTAATTAAATATTCTTAAAACAATAATTTAGTTTTATCAGTTTTAGAACATCATGCAAATGGAATCATACAGCATGTACTCTTTTGTGTCTTTTTTTTCCAGCATAATATCTGTGAGTGCATTCGTGTCACTGAGTGTATTAGTAATTTATTTCTTTAATTGTTGAGTAGTGTTCCATTAAAAGAATATACCACAGTTTGTTTTTTCATTCTTCACATACCTGGGCTGTTTCCAGTTTGGGGCTATTGCCAATAAAGCTGCCATGTATTATACATCCTTATAGTGCCCATCTTTATGTGGACATATATTTTTACTTTTCTTGGGTATACATATCGAATTGGGATCACCGAGTCAAAGGGCAAGTGTATGTTTAAATTTATTAGAAACTGCCAAACTTCTTCCAAAGTGTTTAGAGCATTTTTAGACTCTCACCAACAATGTATGAGTTACAATTGCACTATATCCTTTCCAACACTTGGTGTTGCCACTATTAGTTTCAGCCATTCTGGTGGGTATGTACTAGTGTCTCACTATGGTTTAATTTGTGTTTCCCTGATGACTAATGATATAGGGTAATCACATTTAGATGTGGAATAACATTGCTTAAGAGCATTGGCTGAACCAACCCTGGCTAAAATCCTTGCTCTGCTCTTGCCTGGCAAGATTCTTTTTTTATTTTATTTTACTTTTTTAATTGAAGTATTGTTGATTTATAATGTGTTAGTTTCTGGTGTACAGCAAAGTGATCCAGTTATACTATATATATATTTTCATACTCTTTTCCATTATAGGTTATTAAAGATATTAAATATAGTTCCCTGTGCTATATAGTCAGACCTTGTTGTTTATCTATTTTATATATAGTAGTTTGTATCTATTAATCCCAAACTCCTAGTTTATCTCTCCCCACCCCATTCCCCTTTGGTAATTATAAGTTTGTTATATATGTCCGTGAGTCTGTTTCTGTTTTGTAACTAAATTCATTTGTATCATATTTCAGATTCCACATATAAGTGATATCATATAATATTTGTCTTTGATTTGCTTCACTTAGTATGATAATCTCTAGGTCCATCCATATTGCTGCAAATGGCATTATTTCATTCTTTTTTATGGCTGAGTAGTATTCCATGGTACATATATACCACATCTTATTTATCCATTCATCTGTCGATGGACATTTAAGTTGCTTCCATGTCTTGGCTATTGTAAATAGTGCTGCTATGAATGTTGGGGTGCATGTATCTTTTCAAATTAGTGCCTGGCAAGATTCTTGACTTATTTGCAAAAGAAATAAAATTATAGTATCTTCTTCATGGAGTTGTTGTAAAGATTAAGTGAGATAATACCTATAAAGTTCTTAGCAAAGTACTTGGCCCAATAAAGAGTAGCTTTACTATTCATTAAGACTATTTAATGAACTCTGCTTATTGACATACCACTACTCAAGTAGGTGATATTATTATTACTTTTAAATGGAGGGAATTAAAGGAGGGAATCTCTTGTACACACAAAGGCTGAAATCCCAAACACTACATTCTCACCTCAACAGATGGCATAACCAAGCCTCTCTCCACACCAGAACAGCCTTGACTGAGCGGACTTGGCTACAAGTCTTAGCCCATTTCCCCCATGATGAACAGACATGGATTCCAAGGTTGCTGCTTCCTTTATATCTTTTCCCTAATGTTGCTCTGCAGAAACACACACTGCCTGAGCCATCCATTTCTCTCTTTTCTCTTCTCCACCTCTATTTCCCTCTTTTCATTATTTTCAATATACACCATTTAAAAGATTTTTAAAATTGAGGAAAGGGAAGGCAAATGTGATTCTTGGTAGTATCTATTTTGGAGGTGGGAGTGAGGGAGGTATAACCTTTTGGAAAGAAAAGGAAAGATGAGTTCTCTCTTCACAAATGTCTATTTGGTTAAATTCACTAGGTATTCTGGTAGAGGTAACATACTTCTTCCTGCTTTGACTCCTCAACAGGGTGTGGGATGTATCAGAACATCCAGGATCTTGGCAGAGGGTGTGAATAGTTTAAAAATCTCCCAGATGATTCTGATATCTTCCTGAGACCACTCGTTAGAACTGGAAGAGAAAAGGGTGAAAGACAAAGCGGGAAGCTGTCCAGAAACGTAAAAAGTGGCTAAAACAAGGATTGAAGGCAAGTGGCCAGCAAACCAGGAGCAAAGCCAGGCATAGGTGGCTCCTGGGCAGTCAAAGGGAAGGAGAGTGTCCACATGACAAAATGCTTCAGAGAAGTGAAATGGGATGAGGAATAAAAACAGGTCACTGGAGCTGGAAGTTAAGAGGTCACAGCTGATGCTTCTGAAAGGTCCATTTATGTGTATTGTTGGGGGCGAGTGGAGAGGATAGAAGCCAAATTTTATTGGGTTAAAGAGTAAGTGCGAAATAAGTAAATTCACATTTCTCCTTTAAGAAATGGTTGAAAACATGGAGGAGAGAAGAGAAAAAAGGGGGGGGAAAGACAGCTTATATAACTGTGGGCAAGCTATTTCTCTGGGCCTCAATTTCTTCCTCTATAAAATGGGGCTAATAATAGTACATATCGCACAGGATTTTGTGAGAATTAAATTTACAGATAGCATATGCTTAAAACAGTTTTGGGAACATAGAAATACTCAAAAAAATGTCAACTCTTATTATATTATTGAAGGAGAAATAGAGTAAGTCTTTTCTTCTTATTGCAAAGTCTCGGGGATGATTCAGCCTGCCCTTTTCCATTGCCACTACCTGCTGTTCCATTTAGGCGCCTCCCCCAGATGTCAGGCACACTACACCCCTCATTCAAGTTCCAATTGTTCCTCAGCTCAGCAGAGCCACAGTAAAATTCTTTAAACTTTGAAAGGATTTTTTTTTTTCTGCCTTCAAGTAGGTACAAGACTAGGATAACAAAAAACACAACCAGTGGGGAAGGTACAAGAAATCTGAAAAGAAATGGTATTGCTTCTCATTGACCTTCATTTCAAAATAAATTGGAAACAGCCCTCAGCATTTCAAGTTTTCCTCTTTTCTTCCTCCTCATCCCTCCTCTCCCCGACTCTCTTTCTCCTCCTTGTTTTACAAGGTTTCTCAATAACTATACTTTATTACTCTTTTTTAATCTTGGGGCTTTGCTTCTCCTTCAGCACTCCCTGCCCTTTTCAAACACTGACTCCAACGTCTAGCTTACCTTATATTTGATGTGGGGTACTGGGGGTGAGAGAAGAACACATAAACACAGGTGTTATAACGGAGGAAGACAGTGTGGTATTATGAAAGGGACATTGGTTTTCATATCAGAAGGGCTTAAACCCCAGGTACGACACTTACTAGTTGAGAACATGACTTTGTTTCTCTGTGCTTTTGTTTTTTCATTATTAAATGTTACTAAAATGGGACTAATAACATGACCTATCTAATGGGGTTTAGTGAGAAATAAATGAAATCACATGAAAGAGCCCCTGGTAGTGTGAGACCTGTATATACACATCAGCCACTTTCCTCCCCAGGACTAAGTAAGTGTAATTTATATATTAGGGAATAACTTGGCTGCATCCACCCCCAAGTGGCCCCTGCCTCATGAAGGAAAAATAAAGTTTTAGTTTTTTTCCTGACAGGAGTCATTGAAGGGGAATAAAGCTATTTCAAATAATGGTGAATAGAACCTTTAAGACTGCTATAGCATCCTGCTGTAAAGTGTGCGTTTTATCAATGAAAATAGAGTTTACTAATGCTGAAACGTAAATGAGACATAAGAAAGCACGTACTCACCTAGGAATGGAAGGTCAGGGGTGGGGTGTTAAGTCCTAAATGGTAGTCCTCTTGGGTTCATATATTGTGAATTCTATATATTCTATAGTTGGAATGGGAATTTTTCTGTATTTCTTAAAGGGCCATAACGTGAGCTAGTTAACTGCTTTGATTTTGTTTCACCTTGAGTGTACAAAAGCCATAATGTGTAAACAGTGTTTTTGCTATACCAATATTGTTGCCTCAGCACCCTTGCTCTGACACCCACTGCTGGCTCACCTTGGAGGCGGGGCATCCCGCCCCCATTTGGAAACAGGAGAGAGATGAGCTTCCACAATAGAGCTAAGAGGATTTACCTTCTACACCTGCTGCAGTTGGTCCTCTTACCACGACATGAGTCTGCCTGAAGAATTGCTTGCTTACTGTGCCTTTCTAACAATGGGGTTTTCAAAATGGAGAGTGGCAGGATTGGACATGAAGATTGACATCAGTCTCCTCAGGCCTTTGTAGCCACTAATGCTAAAAAGTCATGGTCATAGCCATTGAGGACAAACACCTGTGCCAGCCTTCATCAGGGAAGCTTTTGTTCTAAAGGCACATACCTGCCCCTAGCTGCTCATGCCTTCCTACTCAAGGGCATATCTATAGGATTCATTAAGTAAAACCAATTAATTAATACCTATTTTGGTCATTGTGTTTGCTTGTTTTTTATATTTTCATGGACTTTTAAGACATGGGAAAAGCATATAAACATTCTTGCTTCTGGATTCTATGATGCGGAAACAAGAAATGTCAGCTTGATCCACTCAGGGCAGTTTTCCCATATCTCCTGAGTCACTTCTTTTCAGTGAAGTAAAAATCATATCATAAACCATTCTGCCCACAGTAAACTCAGAATCCTTACAAGCTAGAGATATGTTTCAGTAAGAAATTGATTAGGCTTGAGCCTAGGTGATCAACTAGGCTTGAGCCTAGTTCCTATAGAGATGAATTTTCACCATGAAGGAATCCTCAGCTCAGGATGGTAGCTCTGAGCAATTCCACTGGTTATTTGAAAATGGGTGTGTACATATACTAAATTAGGTAACTTATAGCCATGTGAGAATTTGCATTTAAAAATTTAAAAATTTCCCTGTGAGATGGCAATTTTAGCTGTCAACTTGACTGAGCTAAAGAATGCTGAGATAGCTGGTAATCAGTTTAGCACTTAAGTTGTAGGGGATTTCTCTACATTTTCATCCACTATCATTGGTCTCTAAACTCCACAGTGTGTGAAACATCAGCGTATTTGCTTTCCTTGTTACAGATCTGACCACTGTTCACAAAATTCTCCTGTCGGTACAGATAAAGAATATCTTGATATTAAAAAAAAAAAACACATTAGTTCTAGGTCTGTCTGTGAGGGTGCTTCTGGAAGATATTAGCATGTGAATCAGTAGACTGAGTAAAGAAGATCACCCTCATCACTGTGGTTTAGGCATCGTCCAAAACATTGAGGGCCTGAATAGAAGAAAAAGGAAGAGAAAGGGCAAATTTGCTCTCTACCTGTCCTAGGACATCTATCTTCTGCCCTTGGAAATTAGTGCTCCTGGTTCTTGAGCCTTCGGACACGGACTGGGGCTTTCACCTTGGCCCTGGTTCTTAGGCCTTTGCGTTTGGACTGGAATCACACCACTTGCTTTCCTGGGCCTCCAGCTTGCAGAAGGCAGATTGTAGGACTTTTCATAATCACCTAAACCAATCACCAAGCCTCCATAATCACGTGAACCAATTCCTCACAATAAATCTCTTTCTATATATCTATATACTCCCGTTGGTTCTGTTTCTCTGGAGAACCTGACTAATACATCCTATAAATGAAAGCTTTGCTCCCACTGCACTGAGGCATCAAGGCCCGTCTTGCACAGAATCCCTGGTGCTTGAATGGTGGTCAGGAGACTGTGAACAATGAACACTGGCTCAGGCTACCCGCGTAGAAGCTGCAATATTCTTATTAGATTTAAAAGTGTCCTAAATGCAATAGCCAACTTCTCCCGTCCCAACAATGAAAAACCATGATATTCATCTATATCTGTAGATGACTGCAAGAACTACAGTGGCAAATTCCCAATATGAGTGATCTTAAGTAGCTTCATACCTTCTCAATTTCAAATTCTATTTAGAATTTCTCTAAGGCTCGCTAATTTTATAAATAATATATATGTGTTTATATATACATATTTATTTTTGTATATTTATATATACATGTATATATATAAAATATATATGTGTAAAATACATACATGTATAATATATGTACTAAATACAAAATATATAAATATACGTATATATAAAATGAAAGGCCTGTAAATTCTCAAATAACAAAAGAATTAAGTTCTAAAAGTCATTTATAGAAGTAAATTTTTAGGACTCAGAATATGTTAGAGGTTAGATTCTTAATCTATTGTTGGTTTAGCACCAATCCATTATGTCCTAGGGTAAGGTAATCACAGTGAACTAGTCACAGAAACTACCCATTTCAGCATTTTTCTTTCCCTTTATTTCTGTGCTGATGTATCCCATCTAGGCCTTCGCTGATGTCTCTCCCAGCCCCCTGGGCTCCCGGTCTGGTCTAGAACCAGCACTTACAAAGGGATCCTATGCTGTGATATTTGGGACTTTGCAAATCCAGTTAACAGAGCAAGTGGGAGGCTGGGTCTGGGCCACCACCCTTCCTTCCCCAAGTCAACAGTTTCCCCTACAGTGATAGCTCCAGGGAGAAGTGGGTGACAGATTTCTCAGGAGCTGGGGAGGGGAAGCCTGGTCCAGATCCACTGGACTGCTGTTAGTCCTGGTGACTCAGAGGCACTGAACTCCTTGTGTTACATGAGTAGTTTTCCAATGAAGTTTTATGTCTTTTTTTTTCTTTTCTTTTTTAGTATTTGGACTGTTGTTCTGCATATAGAGCAGAAAAGTACATCAAGCTGCTTTTCCGTTTCTATGGAAAGGTGCCTTCATCCTCTCTTTCAACTTGAGATCCGGACACGTCTGTCTTCAGAGGCAAGTACCAGTAGTGGAAGGGGCATGTGACTTAGTTTAAATTTTCCGTCTGGCACTTACTGGCTGTGTGGCCTCAGGAATGATATTTAACCTCACTACTTCTTTTCTCTCAGTCAATAATTCCTGCCTCCAAGGGTTATTTTGAGTTGATGAAGTAAAGTAGTAGAAAGTGCCCAGCATGGTACTTGGCTTATAGTTAGTCACATTCCTTTCCACATCCTAGTTTCCATTCCTTCCTGCCCCTCCTCTTAATTCTGAAGATGTTGGCCAATGGGAAGGACTCATTCCCCACATCCAAGCTTTTGGGAGATGGGTCTGAGGCTGGCCACGACTGTGCAACATTGGGAGATGTTGTGGTTAGTTTCTGAGCCAGGATTAGTTTATTATCTTATCCTTAGTCCTCATGGTTGGTAGGAGACTAAAAACTGATGGAGAATCTAACCTCTAACTTGTGGAAGGTGGGGAGGATGGCAGAGATATGACAGGGTTTCCAGTATGGACCCCAACAGATGGTAGAGCAGGGAATACCAAGCAATGGAGCCAACACCCCAACCTCCCCAAGAAAACAGCTTCCTGTCAAGTGTAGCCACAGAGAGCAGTGGCAGCAGTTTCCCCATGGGTCCATGAACTGGTGGAGTGATGCCATTCCAGCCCTTGGATTCATGCAGAGAACAGTTAGCTGGGCCCCAAGACCAAAGCAGAGTCAAGAACATAATAGGAACAGGAACAGACTCCACCTATAGCCAGAGCCTTTCTGCCATCCCTGTTTTCCTCACGCAGTGAGTCATGAGATTTCCTATTTTCTACTTCTCAGCTTTTCCTGCTTTGTGGCTGAGATCAGCCACATGTGACATGATTCTAATTCTACCTAAGAGCATGGGGAGAGAATTTCCTATGGCTGGTCTCAAGTAGCTGTTCTATATAAGAGAGGTTGGACACAGCTAAATCAGTATTTCATATAAATGGTATGTACAGTGTTAAGATCCTGGAAAAACTTGAGTCAAACCCAGGCTTTATTGCTTTCTTGTTACGGGACCTTTGGTGAGTGTCAAACTCTCCGAATCCCATAGCATCCTATGCTTCGTCCACTGGAGCACTTAGCACACTGCATTCTAACTGTATGGATACTTCACTTGGTTTCTCTGTTAGACTAAACACATCCTGAGAGAAATGCTGTGTCTATAGCAAATAGCACAGTCCCAGAACATGATAGCCATGGAAGATATAATTCAAATAAATGGACAGATTAGATGAGGTCCATTCCTATGCCTTTTATATTATTTTTACTTCTGATAAAGTAACAATTGTGGTCTGGTATTAAATGACAATATGGACTGCTCTTCATAGTAAGGATGTATAAATCTGGTGCAGAGGAATCTGACACATATACTGAGTTCTTCATTGAGACAGGGGAAGAAGATGATAACAGCATGCTCTGAATTGTATAATTAGAAGTGGGAGGGATCTAGGGAATTAATTGGAGGTCTTCAGGGATTCGTCATTCTTTAGAGAGTCTCTTCTATTTATTTATGGAAATTTCGGGGACATTTCCTTAAGGAAGGTTTGATTTTCATAATACAATCCAAGGCAAGATTGGCTTTGTTTTAAATACTGAAATTATATTTTAAATACTGGAACCACATAATTTATAGTGAGGTATGATGTCATCCTAGCCAAGTACAGCTACAATTCATGATATTTCTGGAACCTTGGCATATCCAGTAAGGTGCTTCCTCCTCACTGTTTATTATATGCAATCTCAGTCTCATAAAACAAAGAGCTAAGATTTTTTCACTCTTCATAGTAGGTTATCACTTGGATTCTGATGCAATGTATTGTATAAACTACTAAGAGGAATCGGGTGTAATTTAACTTTGCAAACTAAAATTCAGATACAGCTAGTATCCTTATAAAAATGTGTGGGAGGGAATGGTATCAAGTCCCATTTTCAATTTATCATTATGGTCTTAAAAGCTCATAGAGTGGATCGACAGCAAATACTAATAGAGAGAAAGGGGAAATTTGGCACGCTCGATAGGGTTGGAATTATTTTCTTGTGACCCTATAAAGGAGGGCTGGGAGCTGACCAAAAAGAATGGAGAGAAGGGGCGAGGAGACCCTGTCTGCAAAGCTGACAAGCTCCTTTGCCTGCATGATACAATTAATACTTTCATTTCATGATTATGATTATTTTTTATTTTTAGCAGGCTTTGTTCAGTGCCCTAAAACCTTATAATGGCTCCTTATTCTTGTTCAACAAAAGGCACATTTCCTCACTTGATTCTATTCTTGTCTCCCTCCTGGAGAAATTAAGGGAGCAAACACACTTTTTATCAAAGAGCATGCCAATTTTCAAAAGCACATGCCATCCACCAAACCTTACTGAATAACAAAGGCTTCTGTCGAACAGTTTGCACTGTCATTCTTTTGCCTCCATGCTGCACAGAACGCTCTGATTGAGGGCACGACAACTGGACACTGATGATCACCTGAGAATGCTATTCAGTGTATGCAAATTCCCTTCCCAGTCTTCTGAGTAAAGCCCGTTGGGAGGGCAGTACTGTGACAAAGCATATTTGAAAGAGGATGGTCAACCATAGATATTACCCTGCACATATGGCCACATAAGGCTTGAATATATAATGCTTTTTCCTGAAAAATAAGTTGGCAGACACATAGAATTCGCTGTTAATATTTGATGCAGGGAGGGGTTGCTATCCAATCTGGAATGAGAGGGGAGTGATTCTGGGCACATGTTTTTGTTTTTTTTCACGGCTATTGTCCTGTCTGTAACCACTGCAGAACTGACATTCAGGAGATGTAGCGGTAGACTCAGCAGTAGCAGCCAGGGGAAGCTGGGCCCATTCTTCACCGACTGCATGGCAAACACTATTAAAGGCAGGGGAAGCCATTTGTTCATGAATATACATTTGATACATATAAATGCTTTGTGCCATGAATATTTATCTCTTTCATGGATTGCAGCTGTTGTGTATTGAAAACTATTAACAGGTTGGAAACCATCCTTTAGAAATCTATGTCTGCCAAAAAAAACCCCGAAAACAAAAAGAAATCTATGTCTGCCATTTGTGTGCAAAACCATGTCTGGAAATTTATGTTTTCCCCCTCCCTCTTTTGTGGGAAAGATAGAATATTACTGGGGCTTAAAATGAGGTTGATCCCTTAGTAGACAGAAAAGAGAATTTGGTAAAAATGGGAGACTGCTTTTGTTAGGGATATATATATATATATATATATATATATATATATATGTTTTCTAACTTAACTTGTTTATGTAATTTTACAACCAAGGCAGTTTTTTGTTTATCAGCTGGTATTCAGGTTTTGATGAATGTTCCATTGCTAAAGAGGTGAAAATACCAGATATTAAATAGTGTACAATTGTGGGGGAAAGGAGTGTCACATGATTTCTGCCACTAAAGATGGGATTCTTAGGCCTGTGGATACTCAGGGACTTTAAGGTGGGATGTATAGTTTTTCTGGCTCTGATGTTACACTCCCTCATGTGCTCTATAATCTAGCCACCCTTAACTCTTCTATGTTCCTCCAATAAACCAAGATCTCTCATGCCTCAGAGCATTTGTTAATTCCATTCCCATTGTCTGAAATATTTTTCTCTCCAACAATTCTGGGCACCCCTCCAGGTTCTCCTCTTAGCCCCTTTCTCTTCCAGAATCAGCTCAAACATTTGTATCTTATGATGTCTTCTATGACCTAACCGCCTCTTTAGGCATCACTCTCATCCTCTGAACAGTCCTTAAATAGACCCTACCTTAAACAAAACAACATGTTACTTAAATGAATAGACAAATGTATCACACATTAGGTATGAAGCTTTTTTAGTTATCTGGTACACTACCCAGGTATCACTAGGTTGTATCCTAGGAATGTGATCTGTGTTCAGGCACTTCCCTGGTGGTCCAGTGATTAAGAATCCACCTTCCAGGGCTTACCTAGTGGTGCAGTGGTTAAGAATCCGCCTAAGAGTGCAGGGGACACAGGTTCGAGCCCTGGTCCAGGAAGATCCCACATGCGTGGAGCTACTAAGCCCATGCGCCACAACTACTGAGCCTGTGCTCTAGAGCCTGTGAGTCACAACTACTGAGCCTGTGGGCCACAAATACTGAAGCCCGCATGCCTAAAGCCCCAGCTCTGCAACAACAGAAGCCACCGCAATGAGAAGCCCGTGCACTGCAACGAAGAGCAGTGCCCACTCGCCGCAACTAGAGAAACCCTGCGCACAGCAACGAAGACCCAATGCAGCCAAAAATAAATAAGTAAATAAATAAATTAATTAAAGAAAAAAGAATCCGCCTTCCAATGCTGGGGACACAGGTTTCATCCCTGGTCAGGGAACTAAGATCCCACATGCCACGGGGCAACTAAGCCCATGCTCTGCAACTACTGAGCCCGAGCACTCTAGAGCCTGTGTGCCACAACTAGAAAGAAACCCGTGTGCCACAACCAAAGATCCTGCATGCTGTAACAAAGATCCTGCGTGTCACAACTAAGACCCGAAGCAGCCTAATTAATTAATTAATTAATATTAAAAAAATAAAAAGTAAAATGTGTTCAGTGTTAACATACTGCTTGGGAAAACTCTTTTATTAACCAGTGGTTCATATCTCTATATGTTCTGGGCCTATAAACTTCCCATTACTCAGGCTGAAAATAAAGCCCTTTCGGAGAATTCATTTTTACTAGGTTAACAAATTCCATACTACTTTGGGGCTCATGAATTAAATTAGATCTAGGCTTACTTCTTTCCTCAGCTATTTGTATTTAGCCTTAAAATTTCTTCACTCACTTCCCCAGTCAAGGTTATCACTCTTGTCTGGATTTTATCCAAGACCTTTGTCCTCTTTCTAACCATGGAGCTCACATTTGAATTAGGAATTTCAAGTTTGTTTGAGAAAAATTCTTAATGCCAGTCAATCAATTTTAATCTGTAAGATAAAAATTATTGTGTGCTTCTAATTAATATAAAGAGCTGCCAATAAGATTTTTTAGACACTTCTATCTCTTTATGCATATAGGTCTAGATAAAGATGTATGAACATAGGTGTATCATAAATATATCTCGGGCTTCCCTGGTGGTGCAGTGGTTGAGAGTCCGCCTGCCGATGCAGGGGACGTGGGTTCGTGCCCCGGTCCGGGAGGATCCCATGTGCCGCGGAGCGGCTGGGCCCATGGGCCATGGCTGCTGGGCCTGTGCGTCTGGAGCCTGTGCTCCACAATGGGGGAGGCCACAGCAGTGAGAGGCCTGCGTACCGCAAAAAAAAAAAAAAAAAAAAATATATATATATATATATATATAGATAGATAGATATATCTATATATATCTACCTATATATATATCTGTCTAGACTACAGATCTTTTCATACATTTGCATGTTGTTTACATCTATCTATATCTATCATAAACATCATCATCACCACCAACATCATCTTTCTTAGTTCTCTCAGGCTGCTATAACAAAAATACCATAAACTGGGTGGCTTATAAACAGCATTTATATCTCACAATTCTAGAGGCTGCAAAGTCCAAGATCATGATGCCAGCAGATTTGACGTCTGATGAGGATCCAATTTTTGATTTATGGACAACACTTTCTTGCTGTGTTCTTACATGGCAGGATAGGCAAGTGATCGCTCTGGGGCCTCTTTTATAAGGGCACTAATCCCATTCACGGAGGCAGAGCCCTCATACTCTAATTATTTCCCAAAGGTCCCTCTTCCTAATATCATCACCTTGGGCTTAGATTTTTAACATATGAATTTTGGGGGGACACAAACATTCAATCTATAGCATAATCTTTTTCCCTATTCAGTTTATGTGTATAAATAGATCTCTTTATATATTTGAATAACTTATGACTACCAATATTAAGAAGGAATGAGGAAAGTCCAGGCAGCTCTTTACTTAGGGACCAATTATTAATTCCTTTTATTTCTCTAGCCTTTCCTCTTTCATGTCTGGTTTTTACCTATTTCATTGTTCATTAAAATGTTCTCCAGTGGAAGGAAGATGAGCTCTTAGCATCCAGTGCAGTGTGCAGTGCTCGAGGGAAACTCATTAAGTGTCTGTTGACAATGCCGGTGACAGTGATAAAATTCAAATCAGTTAATTGGTTCTGCACCTGTTAGTAATGTCAGTGAAACTTTGCATTAGATATAGGTTAAAACAGCTGGAGGATTTTCTGTGAATAGGGGTGCTCTTCTTATGGATAGGAATACCCATGTAGAGGGCTTTTATCTCTCAACTTCTCTCAGCTTGGAATGGAATAACAGAGTGAGACCAGTCCTGGTAAAAGCACAGCAGACAAGTGCGTCTGTGGTGACTGTGGGGTTGTCAGAAGCCACTATCTGCTCACACTCTTCCTTCACCTGCAAAAGTTAAACCCACCGTTTATCCTTTGGGCTAAGATATCCCTTCTATTTTCCCCCATTTGGGTATGCACAGGACATTGTAGAAACAGAGAGCAGGTTCTCTAACTCAGAGAAGGAAACCTTTCAGCTAATTCTCAAGGGACATGTAGAAAGAAGTAAGTGGAATGGACTGGAGTGTTTGGGGAAAAGCTTTCTTCCTCCTGTATCAGCCAAGATAGGCCAAATCCAAAGTCCTGAAAGGGTGGCATGAGACTATAAAATACCTAAAGAGAGGAACCCAGAGGAAGTGACAGCTGAGAGACAAACTTCACCCACTTTACAGTTTCCTCTTGGGCCACTCGGTGTACCCAGAGAAGCACTCTTCATCTTCATATTTCAGAGCTTTTCCCTTTGTTTCTCTAAGATTTTGTATTGTTTTCTGTATTTAATTGCTGTAACAATTTTAGATGTTTATTGATGTTAATGGTGAAGACAAGTATAAGTAGAAATTTAGTCCCTGGAGTACGTATACTTCCCTTGCCGTGTATTTTCCATTACATTATTGAATATAACCAATATAGTCTGGGGATACAGGAAAACCTACCAACTTGTTTGCCAGGTAGTAATACTATGAATAATGCCCATTTTATTTAAAAGTTAAGTCTTATGAGATTCAAACCAATTTTCCAAATCTGAGATCAATTTCACACACACACACCAATATATGGGTGTGCTGTGAGATTTTAAGAGGAAATTTATTCAAGAGAATGTTGTTATTTTACATCACTCACAGATTACATGTTGAAATATGTCCTATTTATTTAAAATGTCTTTCCTGCATGAAATAAGCCTGTTCCTGGTAAACACATGTCTCCTGCCCCACCTACTTCAGGTTCTTGTCATTTTCCATCTCCTTTTTTTTTTCCGTAGAATTTTGTGTCCTCAAAATTTAAAGAAGCCTGTGGCTTCAAATTTCTACAAGACCTCCAAAATGCTAACTGCACCCCAAATTCCTGCCTTTATTTTCTTTGCCTAAAAATAAAGAGAAAAACAAACAAAATACACACACATACACACACACCATAAACAAATTCCACAGGTTTCCACGGAAGGAACTAGCTAAAGAGGGAAAAGAGGAAAAAGTGGGGTGTGTGTTGGAATTAAGGCAGTCAATAAATAACATTCCTCTCTTCCCTGCCTGAGTTTGAAACCATCTAACAAATGGGAGTCAGGATAATCATCAAAATATCAGCTTTATTTGAGACAAAAATCTGGATTGGAGAATGACTTACATATGTGACAAATGAACTTATTAATTCTATATACCAGAATGGGGTAGGTTTATCCATCTGTTCACAAGGCAGAGGTAGAAAAATCACTGTCTTCCTGACATGGTAAAAGTGACAGGAGTGGTATGTGCCCCTGTAAATTTTATAGCAACAAGAAGTACAGACAGCATCTTCCTGGGGGGGAAAACTGGCTTCTAAAGAGTTAGAGGAGGGAGCTAAGTGGAGGATTCCCCGTTCCTTCTTTCAATTACCAGTCACATAAAGAAAAGTAAGAGAGGGCATGAGCAAAAGACAGGACTATTTCTCCAGCAGTGGTTCCTTCATAGGGAAATCTTAAGACAGGGAATAGGAAGAACCCCTGGTTTTGACATTTAAGGACTTCTGTTAGCCTCACTGTCTGAATTTAATTAGGCCACTTCGATTTTCTTTAAGCCTTTGGCAAGCTTCATGGCCACTCTGAACTATTCCTGGTTTGTTATGCCTTTCAAAATTATCCTTAGTAGGGTTCTGAGGGCCTGGCTCTTGGGAAAGAGTACATTTTGTTCTATATTTGTTTTTAGCTAAACCAGAATGGAGCCAGATCTGGGTGCTTTCAAAACAGAACCTCTCTATTAGTCACCAAAATTAGAAGCAATAAAACCTATCAGATCATCTGCTCGCTCTTCATGCCAAGCCCAGGGAAGATGGGCTGCTTATTCTCTTGAATTTACACTGTTTATAAGAAGAGTAACTAAATCAAGTTTCCTCAGAAATAGATGCTGAGGGGCTCATTATGTGTCAGCACACACACATTCAGAAATGTATCCAGAGCACATGGAGAAGAATACACTCGAACAAAAGAAATCTGCACTGAGAAGACTCCTTTTTCCCACTAGGTCAATTTAATGCCTTAATCAACTTCCTACCTAGCACTCAAATCATATCTAACTTTTTAATGTTCACTTTTATTTTGTTGAAATTATTCTCATCAGAATCATTATTTTCCATGTAAGATTTTCAATGGAAATGAGTTCTTGCTTATCAAGTTTTTTATTCATATCAACAATTATAGCATCTACAGTTGGAAATTTTGTTTTATGGACACTCTATCTTCCAAGTCCATTTATTCTAAATCAAATTCTGCAGAGAGAAATTTTATTAAAAAGTTTTGCTTTTGTCAATTTTTAGTCAATAACCAACTTTACCATATGCAATTTTTGTTTTATTTTGTATGCTTATTTTTACCATTAATATTTATTATGAAGTGGATAGAAGAAAATAGTTTGTATTTATTTCTTAGCAAATTTGTGAGAAAATACTAAGGAATTCACGTGTTATTCCAGGATTACTGTATGGTACAGGATTGGACTACTGTATTGCTAACCCAACTCTACTGTATATTTTTCCATCACTTTGAGTATTGCATTTTAAAGTGCCTCTTCTGATGGAGCAAAGAGCATATGGAAGGGCCAAATGTCTTGTTTTGCTCCATATTTATCAATATTTGGGAGAAAAGAAAGGTAGGAGTGTTAAAAAAAAAAAAAAACCTCTGTCTTCTCTTTTTCCCTTTAATCTTTGTTCTATTTTTCCTCTCTTCAGCCTTATCAAAATTTCTCTGACTTATCCTTTTATTCTTCTGTCACTTTGTCTCTTGTCCAGTACTCTGTCTGCCTGCTGTTGGCTTTATCCTCTCTTTCTTGCATCTTCTAAACCTCACTCACTATCTTGAATGCTCTCCTCTGAAGCATTAAGCTGAACCTCTATCGTCCTACCTCCATCTCCTACCAAGAGCTGCTTATCAGAGTGCTCGACGTCCTGATTATAAAGGCGCAGAGAAGAACCTCTTGCCCCTGCCACTTAACATCCCGCTTGGATCCAGTCGCCATAGCAAAAGAGGCTGTGAAACTGTTTTTTGTATGGCTTTAAATGCAGCACTGAAAATGACCCTCTTATCTGGGCTTGGTTTTATGGGGCAGAGAGATGGATGTTATGATCTCAGGAGGACCTTGCTAGATCAAGGAACTTGGAACCATCAATTTAGACTTCTTGGACACTCTCTGGGTGCTTGGACCTGTATTAGATGATTTCACCCTTCATGCCCTGAGATATAGTTTCTGCCGCCTTCTCAGCTGTTTAAAATATTGTGGTATTGGGCTGTTTTCGCAAGCATTTGTTTTTGTTTCTGTTGTTATTTACTACTTACCGGGTTTTCATGTTTGTCTTATAGTTCAGTGGTTTTTAGAATATTCAGAGTTGTATAACCATCACGAAAGTCTAATTTTAGAACATTTACAACCCCCCCCCCAAAAGAAACCCCAACTCATGTTCATTAGCAATCTTTTCTCATTCCCCAACTGAGGAACTACGACTATTCAATTTTCTGTCTCCATGGATTTGCCTATTCAGGATGTTTCAAATAAGTGGAACTATACAATGTGTGGTCTTTTGTGACTGGTTTATTTCATTTGGCATGATATATTCAACACTCATTCATTTTATAGCATGTATCTGTACTTCATTTTTTTTATTGCTAAGAAAAATTCTATTGCATGAATATGCCACATTTTGATTATCCATTCATCAGTTGATGGACATTCAGCTATTTTCCCACTTTTTAGCCATTATAAATAATGCTGCTATGAACATTCATGAGTAGGTTTTTGTGTGGACATATGTTTTAATTTCTCTTGGGTATCTATCTAGCATTGATATAGACAGTTATCTTAGGATAACTCCATGGCTACCATTCTGAGGAAGTTCCAAAGTCTGTTTTCTAAAATGCCTGCACTGTTTTACATCTTCACGAGCCACGTATAAGGGTTCCAATTTCTCCCCATCCTCATCATCACTTATCATCTGTCTTTTTAGCCATTCTAATGGGTGTGAAATGGTTTTAATTTGTATTTTCCTAGTGATTAATGATGTAGAGCATCTGTCCATGTGATTATGTGCCATTTATTTCTTATTTGGAGAAACGTCTGTTCAAATTCTTTGCCCATTTTTAAATTGGGCTATATCTCAGCCAATTCAGATTGCTGTAACAAAAATATCATAGAGTGAATATAGTATAAATGATAAAAGTTTATTTCTCACAGTTCTGGAGGCTGGGAAGTCCAAGATCAAGGTACTGGCAGATTTGGTGTCTGGTGAGGACCTGTTCCTGGTTCTTAGAAGGCTGTCTTCTATGCATTGCATGGCGGAAGGGGTGAGGGAACCCTCTGGGGTCTCTTTTATGAGGGCACTAATTCCATTCATGAAGACTCTGCCCTCATGACTTAATCACCTCCCAAAGGCCCCACCTTCAAATACCATAACATTGGCATTAAGATTTAACATATGAATTTGGAGGAGAGGCACAGATATTCAGTCTATAGCAGATTGTCTTTCCATTATTGAGTTATTAAGAATTCTTTATATACTCTGTACATAAAACCTTTGTCATATGCACTTCCAAGTACTTTCTTTCATTCTGTGGTTGTCTTTTCACACTCTGGATAGCATCCTTTGTAAGTGTGATGAGTCCAGTTTATCTATTTTCTTTTGGTGCTTGTGCTTTTCACGTCATATGGAAGAAACCATTGCCTAACCTAAGATCACAGAGACTCACTCCTAAGTTTTCTTCTAGTTTGATAGTTTTAACTCTTCTATTTAGATCTGTAATTCATTTTTAGTTAATGTTTTTATTTGGTGTAAGGTAAGAGTCCAACTTCATTCTTTTGTCTGTGGGCATCCAGTTTTCCCAGCACCATTTGTTGAAAAGACTGTCCTTTGCCCACTGAATTGTCTTGGCACCCTTGCTGCAAGTGAATTGGACATGAATGTAAAGATCTTTTTCCTGGACTATCATTTCAGTTCCTTTGATCTATATGTCTAATCTTATGCCAGCACCACATTGTCTTGATTACTGTAAATAAGTTTTGAAAATGAGAAGTGCAAGTCCTCTTTGTTTTTCTTTTTCAAGATTGTTTTGGCTATTCCAAGTCCCTTGAATTTTTGAATCATTTTGTCAGTTATTGCAAGAAAATCAGCTAAACTTTGAAAAAGATTGCATTGAGTTGGTAGATCAATTCGCTGAGTATTACATCTTAACAATGTTAAGTTTTCTCATCCATGAATGTAAGATGTTCCATTTATTTAGATCTTTAATTTTTAAAATGTTTTATACTGTTCAGTGTACAAGCATTGCACTTTAAAATTTTATTCCTATTTATTTTATATGTTTTGCTATTATTATAAGTGGGCTTGTTTTCTTAATTTCATGTTTGGATTATTTGTGGCTTGCATATAGAGATACAATTAATTTTTACACTTTGAGCTTATATCCAGGCACAAAGTTGAACTTGATTATTAGTACTAATAGTTTATAATGAATTTCTTTAGATTTTCTATATGCAAGATGATGTCACTTGCAAATAGAAATAGTTTCACTTCTTCCTCAAGGTCAGCTGGAGGTGAGTGACCAGTACTTTCTTCTTTCCTATGTATTTCCTGGTCATGCACCCAGATTTGTGCAAGCAAATAGCCTTTTAGATGCTCAGAAATATGTCAAACTCCTCTACTGCCATCTACTTCTCTAGTAATTCCTTTTAAATTCCAGAGGTCCATGTTTTCCATAACTGAAATCACAGCCATAAGCGGTTGCTTCTAGAAGTTTGTTACAACTTCTATGTTAGAAGTGCCTTGCCTCAGCTAACCTGAGCTCTGAGTCAAATCAAAGAGCCAACATACTCTGGAAATAGAGATTTTCTAGGTCTCTGCAATTTTGGACAGATTATTGACCATGTTCTTGGATGATGGTTTTACTGGAATTCCACTAGTGGTCAGATTTCTCCATTGTCAGCAATGTTGTCAGCTTCTGGCTAGGGTGCCACTGAGCTGGGGAGTGAAAAGGGATGGGAATAGTCCTAAGTTAGAATGTCAAATAACCCATTGTCTCACTGAGGTTCAGTAATTTTTTTTTTCATAGATGATTTTTAGTTTACTCTTTGGTTAATTTTCAGGGTTAGAAAATGGTTGATTTTAGGTGTTTTGCCTGTATTTTCATTGTTTTAGAGGGACAGCAAGTTCACTAAGGTCTTCATTTCACCATTCCAGAAATCCACCTCCCTGAGAAGATTTTTTAAAAAATGAAAATCGAGTACTACATATAAATATGAACACATTAAAGATTTTGTTTGACTCATAGTGAGAGAAACAGGCAGATATTACAACTGATCCAAAAATGAATCCAATGAATAGGTGAATTTGTAGATTACAGATATTGAAATAAATGTATAAATGGAGGTGAAATTGATTTTTCTGAAGAGTGGGGAGGGCTGCCCCTCCACTGGACAGAATTCATTTGCATGTGTACAGACAAAAATCATTTTGTATTGCTATCAGTTTACAACTCATAAAGTTGTAAAATAGCTCCCATTGAATCAGAATCTGATAAGGATAAAGGGTATGTTATAGAAATGTGTAGTTTTCCATTGCAGCACAAATTTTTCCCTACAGAGTTGGTAAGAAGACTTTTGGGAAAAAATAACTCTTATTTTGTTGAAAAAGAGAAAGAGGTAGAAAAGAAAGTAAATAGATATTTTTAAATTTTTTTAAAAAAGAAAAGAATCACAGCACTTTATATCTTCATATTCAAATCTCCCCAGTCACCACTTTGTAATCACCAAGGCCATTCCATTTGGGAGACTCTCTCTGTCCTATATTCATCAAAGTTAAAGTACTAGGGGACTTTACATTTAGGGGTTGGAAAACCATTGCTGTTTTGACTTTGTGAAGTGGGTGTACCTATTAAAGCAATGTTAGGTGCAGAGAGAATGTTAATGTTAAGATGGCTTCCAAGTTGCCTAAAATGGCTTCCAAAGTAGTCGATCAGCATTCCAAGCCTTGTTGGACTCACACTTTGTGTCTTTAATCACAGAGCAGAAATCTGTTTTTTACATCAACTTCCTAAATCCTGGTGGAGAATATTCTGTGATTTAAAACTATAATGATGATGATGATGATAATAATAAAAAAACAAGTGTAGATATGGGTATAACAGTCACTCAAATAAAATATTGTCCTGCCAGACTTTAGCTCAGACTCACTGTAGACATTTGAGACACACTTGTTGTTTGAGGCATTATTCCACTATAAAAACTTAGCAAGCCAAATTCCTATTGTCAAGTAAGAATGAAATGTTGAGTAATAAGAAAAAAAATGTCTTGATGTAGTTTTTCTAACAACTGCAGAGTAGCCTTAATAGATAGCAGTCTCTTTACAGCCTCATCATTTGCTGGAGATGGTAGAGCTTATTGGATAATATTTGAATTATGGGTACATAGCTCCAAACTTTAGTTGATGGAAACTCACACCCACTATCAGATATGCTTCTTGAATTATGGACAAATTAGAAAAGAGTTTTGACTTTTGTGTCAGAGGATTGAGATTGAAATAGGAACATATCAATATACATTAAGAAACAGATCTCAAAATCGAGAAATTTCACCCTAAAAATGATTGTGGTAGGTTGAGTAATGGTCCCCCAACGATATTAAATCCTAATCCCTGGAACCTGTAAGTGATCCCTTATATGGAAACAGGGTGTTTGTAAATGTGATTGGATTTTGAGATGGGGAGATTATCCTGGAATATCAGGGTGGGCTCTAAATGCTATTACATCTGTCCTGATAAGAGGGAAGCAGCAGAAGATTTGACAACACACAACAAAGGAGAAGGTGGAGTAAAGAAAGAGAAGAGAGTGATTTAAAAATGCTGGTCTTGAAGACTGAAGTGACACAGCCACAAGTCAAGGTATACTAGTAGCCACCAAAAGCTGCAAGACACAAGGAATGAATTCTCCTCTAGAGCTTCCAAAGTGCAGCTCCAAAACATTTTGATTTCAGCCCAGTGATACTGAATTCAGACTTCTGACCTCTAGATCTGTGAAAGAAGAAATTTCTGCTATTTTAAGCCACCAAGTTTATGGTAATTTATTACAGCCGCTTCAGTTAACTAATAAAATGTTGATGAAATATACTTATTAAATCCTTCACATGGTTTTGGTGTTTGTTGAGATCAGTAGTTGTGTCTTTCACTCTTGGATTATCTCCTTGGATTATCACACCCATTTCTTCAGTGGAGTCACCCCCTGCCTTCTCAGTTCTGTCAGAGCTCTCTGCACAACGTTTTATAGCAGTACATATCACATTATTCCAGTTTGTAAAAACCACTCCAAACTTAACAGCATAAAACAACCTCTATTTCATTACGCTCATGAATTCTGTGGGACAGGAATTGGTTAGGGTACAAAAAGATGGCTTGGTCTGTTCCACAGGCCCCAGGGCCTCACTGGGAAGACTGAAATGTCTGAGGAGCTGGAATCATATGGAAACTGATTCAGATACATGACTGGTGCCTGGGCTATAGTGACTCAAAAGTTGGGCTTACCTTGCATGGGTTGACTAGAGCCTGTACATGTAACCTCCTAGGTTTCTCATAGAATAGTGACTAGGTTCCAAGAGGGAGCATCCAAGTCACCTGTAAATATTTCCATCACACTGTATTGATCAAAGCAATCAAAAGCTCACCCAGATTCCAAGAGATGGTTCACAAGTCAGCCTCTTTATGGGCTGTAGCTAGGTGCTGTTGCAACAAAGCATGTGGGTGGCGGATATTGTGTGGATATATATTGAAAATACAATCGTACCCATTCATTGCAATGTAGATACTTTTTTACCTGTCTGTCATCTGGTCTGAAACTCAAGTTCAAGGAAGTTGATCTCTCTTTATATCCCTAATGCAAAGCACTCAGTAAATGATTGAACTGCAGGTATAAAGGTTGGAGAGATGCAAAGAGGAAATGTGAGAAGAAAAAGGAACTTTAAATGGACTAACTGTATCAGCTTTAAAATGAGTGAGGATTTCTTCTTGACAAAAAAACAGCTTGGTGTGTGGATCTATCTTTCCTTAACCTACTTTTCCTTTCTGCTTTCATTTCCTTTTTTTTTATACAGCAGGTTCTTATTAGTCTTCAATTTTATACGCATCAGTGTATACATGTCACTCCCAGACGCCCAATTCATCACACCCACACCCACACCCACCAGCGGCTTCCCCCGCTTGGTGTCCATACGTTTGTTCTCTACATCTGTGTTTCAATTTCTGTCCTGAAAACCGGTTCATCTGTACTATTTTTCTAGGTTCCACATATATCCGTTAATATACGATATTTCTTTTTCTCTTTGACTTACTTCACTCTGTATGACAGTCTCTAGATCCATCCATGTCTCAACAAATGACCCAATTTCATTCATTTTTACGGCTGAGTAATATTCCATTGTATATATGTACCACAACTTCATTATCCATTCGTCTGTCGATGGGCATTTAGGTTGCTTCCATGACATAGCTATTGTAAATAGTGCTGCAATGAACATTGGGGTGCATGTGTCTTTTTGAATTGTGGTTTTCTCTGAGTATATGCCCAGTAGTGAGATTGTTGGATCATATGGTAATTCTATTTTTAGTTTTTTAAGGAACCTCCATACTGTTCTCCATAGTGGCTGTATCAATTTACATTCCCACCAACAGTGCAAGAGGGTTCCCTTTTCTCCACACCCTCTCCAGCATTTGTTGTTTGTAGATTTTCTGATGATGCCCATTCTAACTGGTGTGAGGTGATACCTCATTGTAGTTTTGATTTGCATTTCTCTAAAAATTAGTGATGTTGAGCAGCTTTTCATGTGCCTCTTGTCCATCTGTATGCCTTCTTTGGAGAAATGTCTATTTAGGTCTTCTGCCCATTTTTGAATAGGGTTTTTTTTTTTATATCAAGCTGCATGAGCTGTTTATATATTTTGGAGATTAATCCTTTGTCCATTGATTCATTTGCAAATATTTTCTCCCATTCTGAGGGCTGTCTTTTCGTCTTGTTTATGGTTTCCTTTGCTGTGCAAAAGCTTTTAAGTTTCATTAGGTCCCATTTGTTTATTTTTGTTTTCATTTCCATTACTCTAGGAGGTGGATCAAAAAAAGATCTTGCTGTGATTTATGTCAAAAAGTGTTCTTCCTTTGTTTTCCTCTAAGAGTTTTATAGTGTCTACTCTTACATTTAGGTTTCAAATCCATTTTGAGTTTATTTTTGTGTATGGTGTTAGGGAGTGTTCTAATTTCATACTTTTAAATGTAGCTGTCCAGTTTTCCCAGGACCACTTCTTGAAGAGACTGTTTTTTCTCCATTATATATCCTTGCTTCCTTTGTCATAGATTAGTTGACCATAGGTGAGTGGATTTATCTCTGGGCTTTCTATCTTTTTCCATTGATCTATGTTTCTGTTTTTGTGCCAGTACCATATTGTCTTGATTACTATAGCTTTGTGGTTTAGTCTGAAGTCAGGGAGTCTGATTCCTCCAGCTCTGCTTTGTCCCCTCAAGACTGCTTTGGCTATTCGGGGTCTTTTGTGTCTCTGTACAAATTTTAAGATTTATTGTTCTGGTTCCGTAAAAAATACCATTCGTAATTTGATAGGGATTGCATTGAATCTGTAGATTGCTTTGGGTAGTATAGTTATATTCACAATGTTGATTCTTCCAATCCAAGAACATGGTATATCTCTCCATCTGTTGGTATCATCTTTAATTTCTTTCATCAGTGTCTTACAGTTTTCTGCTTACAGGTCTTTTGTCTCCCTAGGTAGGTTTATTCCTAGGTATTTTATTCTTTTTGTTGCAATGGTAAATGGGAGTGCTTCCTTAATTTCTCTTTCAGATATTTCATCGTTAGTGTATAGGAATGCAAGAGATTTCTGTGCATTAATTTTGTATCTTGCAACTTCACCAAATTCATTGATTAGCTCTAGCAGTTTTCTGGTGGCATTTTTAGGATTCTCTATGTATAGTATCATGTCATCTGCAAACAGTGACAGTTTTACTTCTTTTCCAGTTTGTATTCCTTTTATTTCTTTTTCTTCTCTGATTACCGTGGCTAGGACTTCCAAAGCTATGTTGAATAATAGCAGTGAGAGTGGAAATCCTTGTCTTGTTCCTTATCTTAGAGGAAATGCTTTCAGTTTCTCACCATTGAGAATGATGTTGGCTGTGAGTTGGTCATATATGGCCTTTATTATGTTGAGGTAGTTTCCCTCTATGCCCACTTTCTCGAGAGTTTTTTATCATAAATGGGTGTTGAATTTTGTCAAAAGCTTTTTCTTCATCTATTGAGATGATCATATGGTTTTTATTCTTCAATTTGTTAATATGGTGTATCACAGTGATTGATTTGTGTATATTGAAGAATCCTTGCATCCCTGGGATAAATCCCACTTGATCATGGTGTATGATCCTTTTAATGTGTTTTTGGATTCTTTTTGCTACTATTTTGTTGAGGATTTTTGCATCTATATTCCTCAGTGATATTGCTCTATAATTTTCTTTTTTTGTAGTATCTTTGTCTGGTTTTGGTATCAGGGTGATGGTAGCCTCATAGAATGAGTTAGCAAGTGTACCTTCCTCTGCAATTTTTTGGAAGAGTTTGAGAAAGATGGGTGTTAGCTCTTCTCTAAATGTTTGGTAGAATTCACATGTGAAGCCATCTGGTCCTGGACTTTTGTTTGTTGGAAGATTTTTAATCACAGTTTCAATTTCATTACTTGTGATTGGTCTGTTCATATTTTCTATTTCTTCCTGGTTCAGTCTTGGAAGGTTACACCTTTCTAAGAATTTTCCGTTTCTTCCAGGTTGTCCATTTTATTGGCATAGAATTGATTGTAGTAGTCTCTTAGGATGCTTTGTATTTCTGCGGTGTCTGTTGTAACTCCTCCTTTTTCATTTCTAATTTTATTGATTTGTGTCCTCTCCCTCTTTTTCTTAATGAATCTGGCTAATGTTTTATCAATTTAGTTTATCTTTTCAAAGAAACAGCTTTAAGTTTTATTGATCTTTGCTATTCTTTTCTTTGTTTCTGTTTCATTTATCTCTGCTTTGATCTTTATGATTTCTTTCCTTATGCTAACTTTGGGTTTTGTTTGTTCTTCTTTCTCTAGCTCCTTTAGGTGTTAAGATTAGATTATTTATTTTAGATTTTTCTTGTTTCTTGAGGTAGGCTTGTATAGCTATAAACTTCCCTCTTAGAACTGCTTTTGCTGTATGGGAATAGCTTTTGGATTTTCGTGTTTTCATTGTCTTTTGTCT
This sequence comes from Mesoplodon bidens, assembly GCF_964165515.1. NCBI lineage: Eukaryota > Metazoa > Chordata > Mammalia > Artiodactyla > Ziphiidae > Mesoplodon > Mesoplodon bidens. The sequence continues at coordinate 86,211,252 of NC_138167.1, forward strand.
CTAGGTACTTTTTGATTTCCTCTTTGATTTCTTCAGTGATCTCTTGGTTATTTAGTCATGTAGTGTTTAGCCTCCATGTGTTTGTGTTTTTTACATTTTATCCTCTGTAATTCATTTCTAATCTCATAGTGTTGTGGTCAGAAAAGATGCTTGATATGATTTCAATTTTCTTAAATTTACTGAGTCTTCATTTGTGACCCAAGATGTGATCTATCCTGGAGAATGTTCCGTGTGCACTTCAGAAGAATGTGTAATCTGCTGTTTTTGGGTGGAATGTCCTATAAATATCAATTAAATCTATCTGGTCTATTGTGTCATTTAAAGCTTCTGTTTCCTTATTTATTTTCATGTTGGATGATCTGTCCATTGGTGTAAGTGAGGTGTTAAAGTCCCCCACTCTTATTGTGTTACTGTCAATTTCCTCTTTTATAGCTGTTTGCCATTGCCTTATGTATTGAGGTGCTCCTATGTTGGGTGCATATATATTTATAGTTGTTGTTATATCTTCTTCTTGGTTTGATCCCTTGATCATTATGTACTGTTCCTCCTTGTCTCTTGTAACATTCTTTATTTTAAAGTGTGTTTTATCTGATATGAGTATTGCTACTCCAGCTTTCTTTTGATTTCCATTTGCATGGAATATCTTTTTCTATCCCCTCACTTTCAGTCTGTATGTGTCCCTAGGTCTGAAGTGGGTCTCTTGCAGACAGCTTATATATGGGTCTTGTTTATGTATCCATTCAGCAAGCCTGTGTCTTTTGTTTGGAGCATTTAATCCATTCATGTTTAAGGTAATTATCGATATGTATGTTACTATGACCATTTTCTTAATTGTTTTGGGTTTGTTTTTGTAGGTCCTTTTCTTCTCTTGTGTTTCCCACTTAGAGAAGTTCCTGTAGCATTTGTTGTAGAGCTGGTTTGGTGGTGCTGAATTCTCTTAGCTTTTGCTTGTCTGTAAAGCTTTTGATTTCTCCATCGTATCTGAATGAGATCCTGGCCGGGTAGAGTAATCTTGGTTGTAGGTTCTTCCCTTTCATCACTTAAAGTATATCATGCCACTCCCTTCTGGCTTGTAGAGTTTCTGCTGAGAAATCAGCTGTTAACCTTCTTGGAGTTCCCTTGTATGTTAATTGTCCTTTTTCCCTTGCTTCTTTTTTTTTTTTTGCAGTACGCGGGCCTCTCACTGTAGTGGCCTCTCCCATTGTGGAGCACAGGCTCCGGACGCGCAGGCTCAGCGGCCATGGCTCACGGGCCCAGCCGCTCCACAGCATGTGGGATCTTCCTGGACCGGGGCACGAACCTGTGTCCCCTGCATCGGCAGGCGGACTCTCAACCACTGCGCCACCAGGGAAGCCCTCCCTTGCTTCTTTGAAGAATTTTTCTTTGTCTTTAATTTTTGCCCATTTGATTACTATGTGTCTTGGCCTATTTCTCCTTGGGTTTATCCTGTATGGGACTCTCTGCGCGTCCTGGACTTGGGTGGCTATTTCCTTTCCCATGTTAGGGAAGTTTTCGACTATAATCTGTACAAATATTTTCTCGCGTCCTTTCTCTCTCTCTTCTCCTTCTGGGACCCCTATAATGCCAATGTTGTTGTGTTTAATGTTGTCCCAGAGGTCTCTTAGGCTGTCTTCATTTCTTTTCATTCTTTTTTCTTTATTCTGTTCCCTGGCAATGAATTCCACCATTCTGTCTCCAGGTCACTTATCCGTTCTTCTGCCTCAGTTATTCTGCTATTGATTCCTTCTAGTGTAGCTTTCATTTCAGTTATTGTATTGTTCATTTCTGTTTGTTCTTTAATTCTTCTAGGTCTTTGTTAAACATTTCTTGCATCTTCTCGATCTTTGCCTCCATTCTTTTTCCGAGGTCCTGGATCATCTTCACTATCATTATTCTGAATTCTTTTTCTGGAAGGTTGCCTATCTCCACTTCATTTAGTTGTTTTTCTGGGGCTTTATCTTGTTCCTTCATCTGGTACACAAACCTCTGCCTTTTCATCTTCTCTATCTTTCTGTGAATGTGGTTTTTTGTTCCACAGGCTGCAGGATTGTAGTTCTTCTTGCTTCTGCTGGCTGTCCTCTGTTGGATGGGGCTATCTGAGAGGTTTGTGCCTCCCTTCCTTTTTCATTCAGCCAAGATGAGAATACTTATAACTTCAATGGCTCTGTGCCATTAACCTCAATTAACATTTTGCTTTCAGCTTTGTCCTGGCAAAACACTGCCCCTGGCTGACGTAAACATCCAGCTCTCTGTACTCTACTGAATTGTTGATCATTGCCAGATAAAATTCACACAGGCTTCTCGGATGCTGCTGTGAGTTCATAGTTGATGATGGTATTAGTTTGGACAAGTCTGTAGATTGACTGGGCTTGGCTCCTGGCTTTAGTTCTTCTCTCATTTCTCCTCCTAAGGCCTAGGCTGACTGGACATCAACTACCTGAGGCCTATTCTTCTCATGATAAGGGTTAGAAATTCCCAGAGACACTGTGAGCAGAAATATATAATGCTTTTATTACTTAGAATCAAAACTGACACACTATCTTTTCTGCCCACACTCCATTGCCTAAAGCAAGTCACCAGACTAAGCCGTACATTATGAAGCAGAGAAGTATATTCCTCACATAAATAGATGCAAACAATGATATATTATATTCCAGTATTTTACTAGATCCTCTCAGCTGTCCCTCATCCTTTCTTTGTATCTCCAATTAGTGCTTTCTATAATTTTCCCCAAAAGCAATTTACAGTTTCATTCAAGATCTCAGTCTTTCCATTAACCTATCTTATCTTGAGCAAAAGAGTTATTCTCCAACTTCAAAGAGAAATCTGAGATTTTTCAGCAGGAACTTTCGTAACTTGCAGTGGATCCCTTATAACAGTGAATTCTCTGTGTGCTTCCTTTCCATCTTAGTGGAAATCATACCCATGGTTCAGTTTAATGCTAATCCTTCCACCTCTTTTCTGGAGCCTATCCTCTCTGATCTTCTTCGGTTTTGACACTGTTAATTATATCCTCTTATAACTTTAAATTATTCTTCTCGTTAGTTGAGTAAATACAAGACAGTATAAACTATGAAAGTTATCAAAAATTCAGCCATATTATTTTATTACATGAAAATTGGAAACATTATTTTAATATAGGAAAAACATGAAAATAATCCAGAATAGAATGAAACAGTAGATTAACTGAATGAACCAAGTGGTATGGACATCCATGTGGGAGGGCTTAAACTGATAGGGGACATGAATTCTTTAAATTTTTTTTTTTGTGCCATAGCAATTATAAGAAGAGACTCAAAATGGCAGCTGTGATAAAGAATTTTCTTGGATGCCTTCATCTCTAGACCTCGAGGCAATTGAAATCTCTGGTTGCTAAGCCAATTCAGTGAGCTGATGATAAATTAGTTTTGTATTGCTGAGTAAGAAATCATCAGCATAAACTTATGGGCTTAAGACAGCATATATTTATTATCTCGGTTTCTGTGGGTCAGCAGTCTGGGTATGCTTTAACTGAATCTTCTCAAGATTTTAGAAAATTTGGGTCAGAACTTTGATCTCATCTGAGACTTGGCATCAAATTCATAGCTCACACTGATTGTTGGCAGAGTTCAATCCCTTGTAGTTGTAAGACTGAAGTCCCTATATTCTTTCTGGCTGTGGTTTGGGGACTGCTCTCAGTCACTAAAGGCTGCCCTCAGGTCCTTGCCACATGGTCCTTTAGATAGGCAGATCACAACATGATTGTTTGCTTCTTTATGCTGCAGGAGAATCTATCTTGCTGTGAAGCTCTCTCTCTCTCTCTCTCTTTTTTTAAAAAAGAAGCTCTCTTTTAAAGAAAGCCTAGATTCTAATTTAAATGACTTACCTAATTAGATAAGACTCACTCAGGCAAAACTCTCTTTGATTATCTCAGTTTCGTACCTCAATTATATCTACAAAAGTCCTTCTCATTTGCCATGAAGTAATCACAAAGGTGAAATCTTATATTCATAAATCTCATCCACACTCAAGGGGAGAAGATTATAGAGACTGTGTATACCAGGGGGAAATCATGAGGTCCAACTTAAAATTATTCCTATCACAAATCAGAACTTTCAAATTACGTTTCAAATGCAACTCTACATTTTTAAGGCTGATGTCATTGTTTATTAATGAGTATTTATCTTTAATTCTGACTAGAGGTAAGAAAAATAAAAGCTTTGAATTTAATTTTTGAGCTTAGTAATTTGTTGTTTTTTTTTTTTTTTTACTAAAACAACGATTAGTTGTTTTTTTTTTTTCCTTACCTATTACTCTGGGAAATTCCTTTGCCTCTCTTGTGTTAGATCTTTTTTTCTTGGATTTTATCTTCATTTCTTTTGTTTTTTTCCTACCTTTTGGTTTTGTACATCCTCTAGTAGCATCCTTAAAGTGAGTTAAGGAAAGATAAGCGTTGGAACTCATGTTCATCTGAAAATCTTTATCCTATTTTTATGCTTCACCTAGTTTGGCTGGATATAAAATTCCAGGTTGAAATATTTTTTCCTTGGAATTTTGAAGGCATAGCTCAATTCTGTAAAAATTCGAATGTGGCTATTAACTCCGGTGTCATTATGATTTTGTTCCTTAGTTTGTGACATAGTTTAATCTTTCTGGAAGTTTTACAACCTGATCTTCGTCCTTGGTGTTCTAAATTTTCACAATGAACTGTATCAGTGGAAGTCTTTTAAAAATTCATTGTTCTGACTGGTTGGTGGATGCTTTGAGCTTAGATATTATATTTTTCATATCTGGAAAGTTTTCTAGTGTTTTTTCTTTGATAATTTCCTTCTTTCCATTTTTCTCTGTTGTCTCTTTATAAAACTCCTACCAATAAATTGTTAGGTTTCCTAGATTAATCCTGCAATCATCTTTTCCTTCTATTTTTATATTTTTGTATTTTCATTTGTTTATTGGGATTGTATCCAAATGTCCTAAAACAATTTTAATTTCAGCTTTCTTTTTAATTCCTAGAATTTTTATCTTGTTTTTTGAATTTTCCTCTTTATAATACCATGTTTTGTTTCAAGGATGCAGTATGTCCACTTACCACTTTTGAGTATGTTAGTGATAGTATTTAAAAAAATGTTTTCTTCTCTTTTATGTTGCAGATTCTGTCTCTCATGTTGTAGATTCTCTTCAAACCTTTATTGATCCTTAAATATTGGAAATAAAGGGCACTCTCTGTATTTAGATGGGGCTTGTTGACCACTGGACTTCCTCTATGTTGAACATGTGAGAACTAGTTCATTTTATTGTGTAATCCTCAAATCTCAGTATCTACAGATATTTCTTGGGAAATATATAGTTTCTCAATGGAGATACACACACACACACACACACACACACAAACACACATATGTAATGTAGCTGTGGACACTGAGCAGAGAAGGCAGCTGATGGCCTCAAGTTTAATATGCAGACTTATTAATTTCCCCTTGGTTCAGCTTGAATCCTTAAACTTACTTTCTACCATGTTTTTTGTCCCTCAACCCTTTATCTCCTAAAAGATTCCTTTCTCTCTTATTGCTTTTCTGTCACTTATATTCTAATAACTTCCAGTCTATCATGATGTGTATCTAAATGCCAACTAGACATAGCCCTGTGGGATGTCCCACAAGGACTTCAACTCAACATGTCCCAAACTAATCTCATCACCGTCTTTCAAAATTCTCTCCTTGTATTTTTCTGATGTTATTAAGAGCATCACCATTTCTGTTCCCCAACCACAAACCTGGGAGGCATTTAGGTTCCCTCCTTTCCATTTGAATTGTTCACCAAGCTCCATATGCAATACCTCTCAAGAACATGGTATATCTCTCCATCTGTTTGTGTTGTCTTTGATTTCCTTCATTAGTATCTTATAGTTTTCTGAGTACAGATCTTTTGCCTCCCTATGTAGGTTTATTCCTAGGTATTTTATTCTTTCTGTTGCAGTGTTAAAATAATGGATTTGGATAGTCAAAATTGGAAGTGTGGGAGCTCTATGTTTTAGACTCTTTATGGTGGCTTAAACTAAGGCAATTATGGTATCATAGGGAGGTGGATATATTTAAGATATATTTATGTATTGAGGAGACATAAACTGGCAAAGTGTTTTTACAGGTGACATCCTGGCTTTTGGACCATGAAGCAATGTGGGTAGAGAAGCACATTGAAAAGAAGAGCAAAATTACAGTTGTGTGTGAGATTGTAGTTGGATATATAGGTCTGGACTTAGAAGAGAGATCTAGCAAAGGCATACATTTGGGACCTGTTAGTATTGAGATAGTATTTAAAATCATGATAGTAGAAAAGGTAAAAAAGCTGGCAAATGTAGAATGAGAAAAAAGAATTCCCAGGTGGAGCCATGGGGAATTATAACAATTAGAGGTTAAGTAGGGAAGGATGAGCCAAGAAAAGGATCTTGAGGAGGGACTAAAGAAATAGGAGGAAAAATAGGAAAGGTGGAATCCTAAATGCCCAGAGAAAAGATTTTTCAGAAGAAGTAATGGCTAGTTGTGTTGAATTTTGCTGAGAGGTCTAAACGGTCTGAGAAGTAAGTATCTATTATGTTTAGCCACAGATTCGTCATTACGACCTTAGCAAGAGAAGTTTTAGTATTGTGCTGAGAGAAGACAGAATGGGAAGTAAAAAGAAGCAACTCTTAAAGTCATTTGGCTGTGAAAGGTAGGTAAGAAAAGAATGGTAATTGGAGAGAGTTACACAGTCATGCAACTTCTTCAAGGTGACTAGTGTTGCAAGCTCTTCTGAATGTTAATAAAAAAGATCTAGTGGGAAAAAAAGAGATAGAATCAAGAAGAATCAAGCATGAGGAATTGTTCCCAAAGAAAAGGAGTCCCTGAAAGAATGGGAGGGAATGGCATCCACAACTCAGGAGGAGAGATGAGTCTTAGAGAGGGAAGGGACACTGATTCTATAGTTACAGGAGGAAGAACAGTAAAGGATAGATCCAGACATGTTTTGTGAATTCGGTTGGGGGAAAATGAGGAAGTCTGTATTTGATGGCTACAACTTGTAGAGAGTGAGGAGGGTTGAAGCTATTTGGGGAGATCTGGAGAGATTGTTAAGTGGTGCTGAGAGCCCTATTGAAGTTGGTAATCATGAGTTTTTAATCATGTCAATTATATTAGTTATATAATTTTCTCCTAAAATCCAAACTCCTTCACATAAGGATTCTCAACTGAAGGTTTTCTTTAGAATTACATGAGAACTTTTCCCTGGCCTTCAACTTAGACCAAATGATTCAGAATGTCTGGGTATAAAAAATAACATGTCTTTTTACAACTTCCATACATGTTTTTCTTTGTTTATTATGCACAGAATCACTTCCTTGGCATAACATACAAGGCTTTTCATGATGAGGCTGATTTCTATGTGTGTTCATCTTCACCTCCCGCTACTCCGTGGCTTGAACTCCCAAACTCCATAATAAACTACATGTTATGGGGGGCCCTAATTGCCCCATACTTTCTCATCATTTTATCACTACTGACCTGGAATGGAAAGCCAAACAAGTAGCACATCTTAATTACTCATAGAGAAGACTTAATTATATATCAGTAGTTACAGAACACAGATCAATTCCTACATTCTTTTCTGCATCTCTCCCTGGTAGGGCTGCATTGTCTAGATTCCTTTGTTAAAGGCAGGAGTTCAGAACATAACCGTTGTGATAGAAAAATGTTGAATACATTGGCAGCTCTGCTGCAAGTACAAAACCAATGCATCTTTTCCATATATTCTGGAACCAGGGCACCAGTCAAACCAAGGTGAGAGAAGAAAATCAAGTCCCATGAAAGCCAAGAGGGCCTGACATCTATAAATGTACAAAGCACCAAGAGCCATGGTGTTTCAGAGATATAGAGAGGATAGAGTTTTCAGAACGGGGAGAGACTAATTAAATGGGTCAAATGCTGCAGACAGTCATGTCAGATAAGAACTGAGAATCATTCATTGTCTTTGGAAATACAAAAGCCCTTGGTGACCTTTATAAGAGCAATTCCAGTGGGCACAGGGAACAGAAAACCCAGATCACATCAGGGTGAGGAGTAAACTGCTTATTAGGAAGTAGAGACTGCATGTAGCAGGAAATTCTTCAAGGAGTTTCATAGTAAAAAAGCAGAGTAGGCGGGAGTATGGGGTCACAGAGAAGCATTTCTTTATTCAAGACTGGAGAGACTTAACTCTCCATGTATACATAAACATGTATATCTATTTTAGGGAATGATCCAGGAAAGAGAAGAAAAAATGAAAAAGAGGAGGGTGAAGGAGAGGATGAAAGAGAGGAAGAGGAAGAAGAGGAGGAAGAGGAGATGGGGTGGGGGCAGGGAGGAGGTAGGGTAACTGATAAACAAGGTTCCTGAGGAGAATTGGAATTCACAGGAGAGAGAACTTTAACTAGAAAGAGGACATCCTCTTTCACTAAGAAAGGAAGGAATGCTGAAAGGATACAGATGATGAAAAACACTCTAGGCTCTAGGAGACAAAGGTGGAAAGAGCTGTTGTTTGTTGTCTCATCTTGATCAAGTAAAATATAATGTTCATAAGTAAGGGTTAGGGACGAGGCATCCAATCTGGGTTTTGAGGAGGAGTAAAATTTTCTAATATAGCCTCTGAAGGAAAAGTGAAAGGAAACTGGTGATGAACACAAGGAAACATAGCTTAGTAATAACTGAGGTTGGAGACCATGAATGCGAATTATCTCTGATGATGTGATTTTACCCTAGCAGCTTTCAGCATCAAGAATTATGCCTGTATGTTATAGATATTTGTATGATATTGCTATTTTAATTTCAATGTATATAGTAGTATCATCTCATGAGATAGGGTGTTTTTTCAAAACTATAATAAATGCCAATCTTCATTCCACCAGAGATACTACTAGAAGGATTCATCATGAACCCCACATATGAAATGATCATGAAATATGTCATTTAAGAAATGTTGCAAATTGTGCTATAGAAACAGATGGCATGGCTCTGCAATATAAGCAGCAATGTCCTCACCAGCTGTTGATTTTGCCTGCAAAATTTAAATCACAGTGTAATGGCTGCTAATGCTGATGTGAAGTGTATCTAATATAATCCCACAAGTTCTATGCATGATTAAGTGTCCTAGGTTTGGGAGAGATTGGGGTAAATAGGTACTTTATTATTGTACATGTTTGAACTGCAGAGACTTCCAGAAAATATCACACTTATGTTTGGGCTTTAAAGTAGGGGGAAAAAAAAAACCCAACAGCTCCTTCTGTAGTACATAGGAAGGAGACTGACTATATAAATGTCTTCATGTTGCCCTAAAGCCTCTGTCTTCATCTTGGCATCTGTGATATTTTACTGTCCTCGAATGCTCTAGCTCTCTTTTCTTCTTTGTGTTTTTTTTTCTTTTATTATCCCTGAAATTTAGAGGATCTCCAAAGTTAGATCCTTGGTTTTCTCTTTCTATACTCTATTAATGGCCTAATCCCTCCTTTGTCTTCTCTTATTGCCTGTATGTTGTATGTTTCCTTCTGTTGCCTGTATGCTGTCAGCCAGAGAAAAGTGTCATAAGAAGTCGAGAATATAGATCTGAAATTTAGGAGAGAGGTGGAGGCTGTAAAAACACACAGAGTTAAGAACATTTATTATCTTTTCATTTGACAAACTCCTGCACATCTATGTAGATCCAGCTCTAATAATACTAGTAAAATAATAATAATCAATAATTAATGAGTTTTTCTATATATAAAGCAATGTTCTGAGTATTTTATTCTTTGATTTCATATTAAAACGTGTTATTTAATTTTTAGTTTTTATTAATTTATATCAATTTTAATTTTTTCCAGTTTTATTGAGATATAATTGACATACAGCACTGTATAAGTTTAAGGTGTACAGCATAATGACAACATATATATTATGAAGTGGTTATCACAATAAGTCTGAACATCGATCTTCTCATATAGATACAAAAACAAAAAGAAAAAAATGTTTTTTCCTTTTGATGAGAACTCATAGGATCTACTCTCTTAACAACTTTCCCATATATCATACAGTGTCAAATATAGTCATGTTGTACATTACATCCCAGGTACTTATTTATCTTATAAATGGAAGATTGTAGTTTTTGACCGTCTTCATTCAATTCTCCCTTCTCCTGCTCCCCACTTCTGTGTTCTGAGTATTTTCAATGTATCAACTCATTTTATCCAACTCCAAACTTGGTGGTATTATTGTTTACTTGTATGCACATATTTAACTTCCTTAGACTTTAAACTCTTTTAAGAAGAGAGGGGCTTCCCTGGTGGCGCAGTGGTTGAGAGTCCGCCTGCTGATGCAGGGGACGCGGGTTCGTGCCCCGGTCTGGGAGGATCCTGCGTGCCACGGAGCGGCTGGGCCCGTGAGCCATGGCCGCTGAGCCTGCGCGTCCGGAGCCTGTGCTCTGCAATGGGAGAGGCCGCGACAGTGAGAGGCCCGCGTACCGCAAAAAAAAAAAAAAAAAAGAAGAAGAGAGAAATTATATCATTTATATTTTTAACCCCTACAGGGCTTCTTGGTACTTCCTGCATTAAGTATGTGATAAACACATATTTGTTGAATGACTAAATGAATCAACAAAAAGAAAAAGAATGCACACAATAAAAGTTGAAAACCATTAACTCTATACTTATAAATCTTTCTTTTTCACGTAAATTGTGAGTTCTTTGAGGATAGGATTTGTTTGCTTGGTTATTTCTCTCAAAGTGCTAGGCACATGGTAGATACTCAATAAATATTTGTTGGTTTATTGATTAAAAATCTGTATTTTACCCTGAAGAGTGTAAAGCTAAGGGATATATCTTCTAACTCAAAGTCAGAATTCACTGAGTACCTGCTTCCTACCTTCCCACATATTGCGTGTTATGTATTTGATTCTTTGGATGTGGTTTGAAGAATGACTGCAGGGTATACTGCTCCATTGCCAAGGTTCCATTTGCCGCTCTGACTAACTACTTATGCTCCAATCTGTTTCTCTTCTGTTCCAGTCGTCTACAACCCTGGCACCCTTGTGCAATATTCTTTGCATCTACTGAAGGCAATTTATTATATACATAACAAGTGCCTTAAAGCAAGTTGCACATTAATAGTGGACACTTTAAGTGGAAATATATACTAATAGAACCAATTTGTGGAAATTATTCAGTTTATAAAAAGGTTAATTTCTATTTATGGGAAAATCATAAAATTTTACATTGGTTAAAGTGGAGAAATAAGATATTCAACTAAATGATACAGATTGACCTATTTTTTTGTTATAAAATCATGCAATAAAAGATGTAAGAAATCTAAAGATTATTTGTTGTTCAAACTGACAAAGTAAATTTGTGAGGAGATATTACATATTTGCAACTGAAATATCTTTCTCTTTTTCTGAAAAGCATCCAAACAATTCTATGCTGATTAGTACATAGCAAAAATACATTTGGAATGAGTTTCAGAAACAAATCTAATTCTAATTTTTGCCAAAATTAATAGCAAATTGTGATTACAAAAAGGGAATTTCTTTATTTTGAGAAGATAGTAATTAAGTTTTGACTACATAATTTCTACATTTTCCCCCAGTGGAGCTGTATAATCACTCAGGATATGGATATGTCATCATTTTGTCTGAAGGGATGCCCTGGGCCCTCAAGCAAGGTAGTATCCCTAGAATTTGGACTGGAGACAGCTTGCATGTCATGATCCTGTGATTCTTTTAAATTCTCTTCTCAACTTCCTGCTCTCCCTTTTCTGATACCTAGCAAAGATGAGAATTTTGATATTGGATAACCAAGGTGGCAAAAATGCAACATATAAGACCATCTCCTTCAACCTTTCGGACATGATGCAGAATAACTGGTGTTTCCATGATGGAGTACATGAAATGAATTGTAGATGTTTCCTGATACTCCTAAGCATGACAATGCCAGTAGAACAGTGATTTGTATCTTCCTTAGAAGTTTTTAGACTACTCTAATTCTTTCCTAAGTCTTTTAGGCATTAAATAAATCCCTATAAAATAGGAAAGAAAAAAATATCTTTTTGCATGGTGTCTAATGTTGATCTGTATATTTCAGGCCCCAAATAAGCAGGGACATATTCGAAGACATAGAAAAAAAGTTTACACCCACCCAAGAACAGATCTTAGATTTAACATAATTCAATTCCATAGTTCACATAAACCTTCAAGAAATTGAAACTAATTTCTATATATGAATGAAAGGATCAGCAACATTCAGAAACCACTCCTTGCCTTTGCAATTTAACTCTGGAATTTCTGGAGTTATCAGGTGGTAAAACTATAAGTACACAGCAGAGGCAAATAGGTCAGCTCTATGGGTCAAAAGATATGGATAGAATGCCTATAAATTTATTATTTATGAAAAAGCTAATATTCTAGAAACTAAATTAGGAAGTGTTTGGCTAGAAATACTTTCTTACCCAGAATCAATTATTCTTCATTAGGCTGCTTCATACAGTTGTCTAATGGAAAAGGCTATGGAGGAACTTCCCAGGCGGTCCAGTGGTTAAGACTCTGTGCTTCCACTGCAGGGGGCACAGGTTCGATCTCTGGTAGGGGAACTAAGATCCCACATGCAGTGCAGCACAGCCAAAAATAAATAAATAAATAAAAATAAACAAGTAAGACTGACACCATTGCTGTTAGTTTAAAAAAAAAAAAAGCCTATGGAAAGCCTTAACATATGAAAAAACCATTAGACAACACGCATGTGTAGAGATAGCTAAATTAATTAGTAATCAGGTTGCTATAAATCATTATTGCAAGGAAATGCCATTTTACATCCATCTGATTAAAACAGTGAAAAGTTTGATAATGCCAGTTGTTGAAGAGATGTAGATCAATAATGTATCATACATGGTTGATAAGAGAATAAAATGGTAAAACCACTTTGGAAACCAATTTAGCACTGTCTTGTGAAAAACAAACATTCACATATCCTGTCACCTGTCAGTCCTCTTCAAGATAAAAATTCAAGTGACACTTGCTTATGTGTATCAGAAGACATGTATAAGAATGTTTATAGCAGCACTGTTCACAATAACAAAAAGAAAGGTAAGTAAAAATTCTGTGTAAAATGCAAATAACCATCAAGAGTAGAATGAGTAAGAAGAATCACTCAAGAATGTGATAGTACACAGTAGTGAAAATGAATCACAACTGTATACAACATGATGAAGCATACCTATTGCTGAATGACAAGAAAATCTCAGACGTTGTATAAAGCATAATAGCCTTTTTTAAAAAATGAAAAAGCTCAGTATAAAAAAGTTGCTTAACCATTTGCTATTTGTAATAAAAAACAATTTTTTTTAAAAAGGTATAATCACCACAGTAAGTCTAGTTAACATGTCAATTATACCTCAAAACAACAACAACAACAAGAGAATAAATGTACAAAAAGCAGTATGATGGATAACATGGGTTGGAGCCCTAGACAGGAGGACAGAATAGGGAGGAACATAAAGATACATGTAAGCAATCGTCAGTGTTCTAGTTCTTGGCCTGGATGTTGGGTTCACAGATAGTTATTTGTTGAAATGAATGAATGAATAACTAAGTAAAATAAAAGAGGGTAGAAATGCAAATCAAAACTACAGTGAGGTAGCACCTCACACCAGTCAGAATGGCCATCACCAAAAAATCTACAAACAGTAAGTACTGGAGAGGGTGTGGAGAAAAGGGAACCCTCTTGCACTGTTGGTGGGAATGTAAATTGATACAGCCACTATGGAGGACAGTATGGAGGTTCCTTAAAAAACTAAAAATAGAAATACCACATGACCCAGCAATCCTACTCCTGGGCATATACCCAGAGAAAACCATAATTCAAACAGACACATGCACCCCAGTGTTCACTGCAGCACTATTTATGACAGCCAGGACATGGAAGCAACCTAAATGTCCATCAACAGAGGAATGGATAAAGAAGATGTGGTACATATATAATACAATGGAATATTACTCAGCCATAAAAAGGAATGAAATTGGGTCATTTGCAGAGATGTGGACAGACCTAGAGAGTGTCCTACAGAGTGAAGTAAGTTAGAAAGAGAAAAGCAAATATTGTATATTAAGGCATGTATGTGGAATCTAGAAAAATGATATGGACGATCTTATGTGCCAAGCAGAAGTAGAGACACAGATGTAGAGAACAAATGTATGGATACCAAGAAGGAAGGGGGTTTGGGATGAATTGGGAGATGGGGATTGACATATATACACTATTGATACTGTGTATAAAACAGATAACTCATGAGAACCTACTGTATAGCACAGGAAACTCTACTCAGTGCTCTGTGGTGACCTAGATGGGAGGGAAATCTAAAAAAGAGGGGATATGTGTATGCATGTGGCTGATTCGCTTTGCTGTACAGTAGAAACTAACACAACACTGTAAAGCAACTATACTCCAATAAAAATTAAAGATAAAAAAAGAGGATTATGCATGGATCAGTTTTGATAATGTGTCATGACTCATGAATTAATTCAAATCTATATACCACAGGTTCATTTAAAAACCAAGCAAGAGAACAAAAGAAAAATTTTAAAAGCTATTGCTGATTTTACCTGTTTAATTTTTTAAGTTTTCTAGCTGAAGAAATAAAAGGCATAATGAATTTGATTGTATATGCTTATAATACATGAAAACATCAATTGAATGGATATTTATTTTTGGAGGATTTACAGTCTAATGTCATTATGAACAATCACAGAATGTGTGGCACACAGCTAGGCAACTGATTCTTTAAATCCAGATTTTATTATTAGGGTTTTGTTTGGAGTAAGAGGAATGCTCCCTTGGAGAAATGACATTTCATTAACATAATATATAGATCAATCTGTCAGTAGGGATTGATTCTGCTCTGTGATACTATTAGGTTTTTATCTTTCAATGATGATGTTTCTTACAACTTCATGTTGGTTCCATTACAATCCTTTTTTTTTCTCCCTCTATATTTTTTTCTTTCACCCTGTTAAGAGAGTTACTGCAGTCTGTGTGAAGGTGACATTATAATTATTACCTATATTAAGCAATCAGGATCCATGGCTACCTGGACTGAATGAAATAGAGAAACTGGTCAGTCATATGCTTTATGTGATTTATATCATCTTGATCTGAACAATTTAAACTTCTAAACTCTAAGCTTAGAGACATATCTCAATAGGGAGTTGTGTTCTTCATAAATATAATTCAGACCCTCCAGTCTCCCATGTTGAATGATGGAAATGTCCAGAGCAGTCAAAATTTATGGCTGGAACAGACCTCAAATGAGGTGTCATAAAGGATTAGGGTGTGTGTGCATGGGTGTTAGGAGTTTTCTGGGGGGAGGGCACTGCACAGACACAGATCAGAATATCTTTGCACACTTTGCCCAAGTAACTGTATGAATAGAAACAGAACAGCAATTTTTTTTCTTTCTTTCAGGCCTTTATTACAAACCGTAGGGTTTAAAAAAATCTCTTTACATTGCTTTTTTGTTAGTGTCCTATATAAAAATACTGGAGCGCCAGGACAGGGGTTATTGCTTACCATTGCATTGCATGTATTACAGTGTCAGCTCCAAGGCCAGGTGGCAAATATGTGCTGAATGATTGACTTGCCCCCATTAGGCAATGAGGCTGCTTTAGCAATCAGTCTCCTTAAATGGCATTATTTACTTGTGGAAAACGTGCTTTCCACATTGGCTTAGCTCTTTAATTGACGTAGGCCCATTGCCACTCTGCGCTGACACAGATCACTTTCTGAACACTCCACAGTTTTCTGACCTCCTTCTCACATAGAGACATGTTGACAATTGCATCCATTTTCATTCAATGGCACTGCCTTGCCCTACCCCTACCTCTAAATTGCAATTCTTTGATTCTTTATTATAGATCTAATATGTCCCAGCCTGGTCTGGGATTCCACCAGGGTTATAGATTATAAATAGGGTTTAGATTATAAATAGGGTTGCAACTCAAGTGAAGTTTTGTCTGCCTGTTTACTAGACTACTTTCAAGATTGTTCAAACCCAAATAGGGGAGAGATGGAAACTTAATTTGTTTCAGGCTTCAATGCTTGGAGGCAAGGCAGACTCTCAGTTTCCCATGAGCAGACTACTAAATGTTTTCAACCTGGGTGAGCAGCAAAGTCTGTGCTCAGGCCATACCGAGATTTCCCAACAAGAAGAGCTCATACTCAAATAACAGGGTTACCTGTCATACACTGAATGAGACCCACCTACCCAGGGAGTTGAGCCATTCTTTGCTTGTTGAATATGTTAATCCTCGACTCAGTTAAGCAGAGGCCCTGGCACACACTGCAGAAAAGTACAGCAAGCACTCCATGTGCCAAACATGATGGGGCTTTTGCTTGCTCTCCTCTGTCCTCACCTTCACCAATCCCTACAGGAATAATGAGTTTAAAGTCCTTTCTGCCATCCTGGAAGCTGTTATTGTTGAGGCAAAAACTACAATCAGGATGAATTGAACTGTTATGCAAGACTGAAGCCAGTTGTTTGGAAGAATGAATCTCAGGCAAGAATTAAGTTTGAAATTTTAATGTGTTAAGTGACATAATATGAAAGAATTACTGTTTTGTGAACCATGTAGAAAGATGGTAAACTGAGCATGTCCCAAACAATTTAATTCAGTTCAGAAATTATTACAAAGACCAATCATGAAGCCTTGAATTAGACTGTATGTTAGACACTGAACGAGAACAGAACTGATTCTTCTTCTTAGGAATCCCATAGTTTGGACGTTGACTGATCCACATTGGCCAGTGTAATACCTGTGGTTAACACAGAGACCAACATGTAGTAGGCATTTAATAAATCTTGTGTTTTGTGTTATTATTGTGTTGTGTTAGTATTATTAATGTGACAAGTATTATATTACTGCTATGTGTTAATTATAGGATAGGCTGAATATTTTTATTATGCCTATGGGAGGCTTACTAGATAAAGCAATGTATGAACTGATTCTTGAATAGTGATCCTGCCAGTAGGAAGAAGGGCAGGACATTTAGATAGAGGGAATGGCATGTATAAAACATCCCTGGCATAAAGGAACAACCAGTTCAGTGGCAAGAAATGTCCAGATCCTTCTTGGCAGGCAAGGGCACATATGGCAAGAGAACAGTCCACTGTACTCTAGTCCAGACCTAGTGGTCTTTGTCCAGGGTAGACCAGACCAGGATAACTTGAGACGGTGCCGTCAGAGGGAGGTTTTGAAACACAGTAAAAGAATACATCCAAAGTAAGCAGAAAGCAATGCCTGCCAGTGGTCAAGTTTGAAGAGACGGCTGAAGCTGTGGGTGGGATAATGAATAATGCAGTAACAAGTCAATAGGGATTGGAAGTATGTCAAATGCAGATATAGAAATAAGTTGGAAGGGAGGGCATTTCATTTGGATTATGATTGGCACCATTGAAAATGGATAAGAGACAAGAAGGAAAAGCACCAGGTAGGAAGCATTGCAAAATTCAAGTAGATGATAAGGACTTGAAATAAGGCAGCAGTACTGGGTTAAAGTCTGAGAAAAGTTTAGGAAGCAAAATGCATCAGACTTGATAATCAATGGAATAAATATGAGGCTGAGAAGACAGAATGTAGAAAATGCTGCTTAGGGACAACACCTTGCAGAGTGTGGGATATAGATTGAACCTGTGACTGATCTATGTTGACCCAGTAGCAAGAACACATGAGTCTGGAAACCAAAGGGAAGAGGTAACATTAGTCTCTCTCATCATCATTCTTAAGGACCAACCCTTCTGTGGATTTGTGTTTCCCATCACCGTTGGTTCTGCCAAATTAGAGGTCCAAATTCTTAGTGGGGGAATGTTTGCATTAGTGGACATATAAGTGATCCCATTAGTGGACTGAACTTGAAGTTATGACTTGAAGCTACCACATCACTTTGCAATCCTCATGCTAGTGGCCCTGCAGGTAAAAATGACCCTGACAATAAATAAAGGTGGGATGTGATTAGTTCCAAAAGAGAAAAATAGAAAAGAATGCCATGGAGATCTAGAAGATGGAGAAATTTGGTAAGAATCAGAAATGCAAAGATGAAAGGCCCAAAGATGGCAATGCATAAAGGTTAATAAGAACTAATAACAATATCAGAGAGCTACTTATTATTTTATTGCATGAAAATATTTACAATTGCCCTTTTGAAAGTGTCCCTGTTGGATAAATAAAGGTGCATCTGTATACAATCCAGTTATATTTTATCGGACTTGGTGATATTGTCTCATCCTTATTTTTAATAATAAAGAAGGAAATAACCCCTGATAGCAAAATTCTAACACATTTTTTCCATTGCCACATGGAGCCTATTTTTCTTACATATTTTCACCTTATTGTTCAGAGTTGTAATACCTTATGCATTCAAAATATTTTTAATACAATGATTGAAACAATTAATAAAATTTGTAAGAGTTAAATGGATTCAATATTATTGCCTTGACCTTGCGCTGATTTTCCCCTTGCCCTGCCAAGATTCAGATTCATATTTCAGGCATAATATAAAGACAGTCATGTAATAAACTGATACGAAACATCAGCTTAACTTGAGTTGTCTTTCTTTCTATATAGTCAGTATTTCTGCTTCCATTCTCCAGCACATAGAATATTTTGGCTTAAGTGGTGTTGCTGACAATCAATATAGTGTTATGATTAAGAGCATGAGTTCTGGAGTCAGATGCAACTGGGCATCAAGATCTAGGGATGACCTCACCTGTGTTATTTTACCATGTGCAAGTCAATTAACCTCACTGAGCCTCAGGTTCTTCATCTGTAAAGGAGGGTTAATAATAAGATTCACCTACCTTTAGGATTTTTGTGAAGATTACATGACCTAATGCAAGTAAAACATTAGCCCCATTTGAAGACTATAGTGAACTTCTGATAACACAAAACCTCTGGTAAATTCAGTAGTATTAGTATCTCTGGTAGTAGAAATCATAATAGTAGTAGTTGTAGTTGTAAGTAAAAAATAATTTCAAAACATAGGTAACTCATGACTTTCATACAGATGTAAAAATGAACATGTATTAAATTTTATTTAACTCATTAATCAGTGAGGGGATCAAGCAGATGCTCTAACCTGTTCAAAAGATGATCCAAAGAATAGACACATTTATCAATGAGGAATATCAAAATGAATGTGAAAATGGAGGCAAAACTGACCTCTTCTATAGTGAGGAGGGAGACCGTTTGGATGCCCACTGGATAGAACTTACATGTCTATAGACCAGATTTATTTTTGCATTACTCTCAGCTATCTACAGCTTACAGAGTTTAAAAGAGTTTCCATAGAACCAACATTTTAAAATGGAGAGGGATGTGCTATAGACAATGTGTACTTTTCCATCGAAGTACAATTTTCTCTACATAGTGGTGGCAGTGGTAATATTTTTGGGTCACAAGGAACACATGTGATGTAAACATTACTAAAAACAGGTTAAATCCTGAAAAACCCAGAAAAGAATACAGTGTATAAATTATTCAGAAGGTGCTGATAGCAAGAACTCTGGCCCTAACATCAAACAAACCTGGATTCTAGTTCCATGTTTTTACCATTTATCAGATGATTGACCTTGGACAAGTCATTTAACCTCTTTCAGTTTCGTTTTCCTTATCTGTGAATTAGACGCCAGAGCAAATGCTTTCTAAAGCATCCCCCCCCACCCCCGCCGGACTCACATCTATAGACAGGAAGCAATGACTGTTGATGTGAATTATCATGCAAGTCTCTTGTGGATAGTCTACACATGAGACCTGGCTACAAATGAGCAATGTGATTAGAGTTACTGACCTAAACAATTCCAGCAAATGACAAGTCTTCAGGGTCTTTGAAATGTCACCCATTTTACTGTGTATATTTAATGAAATGCTGATGTAATTTTGCTAAACATGCAGTACTTATCATTACACGTGACGGATTGGAAATATGAGTTTCCAATGGTAGTAAACTGTCATAGAAATAGTGATTAAGTACTACAATTATGGGAACACCTTCCTTTTATATTAGAAAGTCATTTTTTTCCAGTTTGTGTCAGTTAAAATCATTAAGAGACTGTAAATGTGAGGCAAAGGATGTGTATTGAAAGTATGATTTAAGAACATTCAACTCAAACTCTGCTTGCATGGTGTCACCTGGATGGGAGATGTCTACTCTATAGTACCATGGGCACCGCATACAACTTTTGTATGTCATTCCCTCAATTCTGTGTGTGAGATCACCTGAGATATCCAAGCAAATGTTGGATATCCAAGCAAATGTTGGATAAAAGCAAAAGTGGTTTGCTTTTATAAAATGATTTTTTATTACAGAATAAAACTTTTAACAGAATATTTATTATAACATTTAAAAAATAATTTATTATAAAATAGGAAACTGCATAAAACATGTGGAGAGCTTAATGGATTATTATAATGCATCTAACTCAGATTAAGAAACAGACTTTGGATAGTTACCCAAGAGATCCTTCAGGTATCCTGTCTCACTCATAATACTCTTCCTTCTTCCTAAAGGAAATTGATCTCCTATATGATAATCTCTTTCATTTCTTCACAGTTTTATAAATATGTTGCTAAACATGGCCAAATATCTGGGTGGGAGGGATCTTCCTTGGTTAGAAGCACTATTCTAAGAAGTCCTTAAGACATAAATACACTTGGAGGAAAGAAGAAATTTGCCTGTAGTTTGCATATAAAACATCTAACCCATCATTAAATTCCAGCAATGGTTTGATATGACCACATTCTCTAACATACCAGAGAGAAATCATGTAGCTATGTAAACATATATTAATATTTACATAATTTTAATGCCTTCAAATATGCATAATTTTTTAACACTTTGTGTATATAGTGTTCTGGCCTTATTACTCATACATATTTGTTATGTAAAAGACAAAAAGAACTCAAAGAAGATACAGAGATCTGTGACCATGTCCTACAAATCTAGCTATTATTTACAGTTGAGGTTTATCATAAGATTTTCATCTCTCTCTCTATCATCTACCTATGCCATTTAAATATAAAGCTATATCACATAAATATACATATAGGATATAAAATAGTTTGGATCATTATATAATGCACATGGCCATGTTCCTTTAATCTATCTTACCATATACTTCTTCTCTCTTCTTGAAATAAATAGTTAAAATGTATTTTTGAAGGCCAAGGACTTAAAAAGAAAACTAACCACAATGCCATTTATCTCATCAAAAATTAATAATAATTTTTTTTAATTATAAAATATCCTGTCACTACTGAAGGGAAATAACTATTTGAATTCAGTTAGTGAATGAAAATGTGTTGAATCTAAATCTTGGGCTACACTGTATTTTACTGACAGAGTGATTTTATGCAGCTAAAGCATTGTCCTTTGAACAAAGATTGCAGTTTCTGGAAGGGAATATTTTTCATGTTTTAGTAATTCGCACAACTGTTTTACATTGATAGAACAAGGGGAGTATCTTAAGACAGGAGTCTCTTATAGGCTTGTCCATTCTCGTGGTGGCCCCCTGGTGGTCAGATGGACTTTGCATGTGTTTCTTGGCTGAGTGTTTTTTAAAGTGTGTGCGTGCGTGTGTGTGTGTGTGTGTGTGTGTGTGTAATTTTGAGAGGAGAGGATGGGAAAGACTTTCAGAGGGTACAATGGAATAAATACTTGTGTATTTCTTTCCCTATAGACAGAAATACTCTGAAGTCCACTGAAGGCTGTTCTATCAGCTATGGTTTCAGCTGTAGTGAAGCCAGGGATCTTGATTCAATGCAGCTGGGTTGCAGAAACCAGAAGACCATAGCCTGAGCCCTCGATAGTCAAGCCTCTAGGTCAATTCAGGTTTTAATTTTCTATTTTATAAACCTAGAAATCATAATAAATGAACTGTTTAGGCCCATTATAATCCTCCTGACTGTATAGTTCTATAAAATAAACTCTCCCATCAGTAGCAAATGTTTACATAAATATTCCAGTTAAAGCATTCTGAATATAAAGTGCTTGGAAAAGAAGTGAGCAAGTTCTATTCTCTTCTAATGTTGTATTTGCAGTATTTTTTTTCCAAAAATTAAATTTAAAAATGTTAATTAATTCATTTTTTAAAATGTTACTGAGACTACAGTAGACAATCTACTCTGCTAGATACTGGGGTGGAGATGAGGAGAGGAGGTAAGAAGAGAAAAAACACACATAATCTGTCATAAACAAGTCTGTAGTTTGTAGATGAAAAGATTAAAGTGACCCACTTTGAGAAAAATTTGAATGTGACAAAATAAACATATCATGAAATAGTTATTTGAACCATAACAGAAATGTTGAAGGTCATGCTTTCGTAGGGTTAACCTGTATAAAACAAGCCAATTATTGGGCTGGCCAAAAAGTTCGTTCGTTTTTTTCTGTAACGTCTTATGGAAAAACCCAAAGAAACTTTTTGGCCAACCCAATACATGCATATGCACACACACACATAATCATTTGCAACCTGAGTTCTTTATCTATTGTGAGTACAAATTAAAAGTAATAGCTATATTGACTGAGTTGGGTGCTTTAGATGTATTATCTCATTTAATTATTATAATAATGCTGCAAGAGAAGCATTATTATTATTTTCATTTTACATCTGAGTAAGTGAAGCACCCAAAGCCCAGGTAATTCCCTCAAAAGACAAAGCCAGTAAGACATGAGACTGGGATTTGTCTCCTTAGCTTCAGCTCTTAACCATTCAACCATATATGTTTTTACTTTTGGCGCCCCTCCTGGTTGAACTGTTGTGACACTCAGGTCAAAAACCACTGTTCTAAAAGCGAGTGTTGGTCAGAGAAGAATACATTTTGATTTTCTTTAATACTAGGGTACTAAAGTAGTAAGGCACTAAAAAGATTTCTATTCCTTCAAGATTTTTTAAAGAAAGTACTAAATGTAAGGAGATTTACAAGCAATCAGGACTAGCAACAGATTATTATTTTTTTTTATTGTGGTAAAAAACACATAACATGAAATCTACCTTGTTAACAATTTTTTAAGTGTACAGTGCAGTAGTGTTAACTATACATACATCATTGTACAGAAGATCTCTAGATGTTTTTCATCTCCCATGACTGAAACTCTATACCCATTTGAGGAGCAACTCCCTATTTTCTACTCTCCAGCCCCTGGCAATCATCAATCTACTTTCTGCGTCTATGAGTTTGATTACTTTAGATATACCAAATAAACAGAATCATGTAGTATTTGTCCTGATGTGAGTGGCTTATTTCACTTATAATATCCTCAAGGTTCATGCTGTTGCAGCATATAACATGATTTCCTTTTTTTTTTTTTTTTTTTTTGGTACGTGGGCCTCTCCCGTTGCGGAGCACAGGCTCCGGACGCGCAGGCTCAGCGGCCATGGCTCACAGGCCTAGCCGCTCCGCGGCATGTGGGATCTTCCCAGACCGGGGCACGAACCCATGTCCCCTGCATCGGCAGGCAGATTCTCAACCACTGCGCCACCAGGGAAGCCCCGATTTCCTTTTTTTTAAGGCTGAGTAATATTCCATTGTATGTATATGCTACATTTTCTTTATCCATTCATCTGTCAACAGACATTTAGATTGTCTCCAATCTTGGCTATTATAAAGAATGCTGCAGTGAACACTGGAATGCAAATATCTTTTGGAGATCTTGTTTCCAATTCTTTTGGATGAATACCCAGATCATACAGTGGTTCTATTTTTAGTTTTTAAGGAAACTCCATACTGTTTTCCATAGTGACTGCACCATTTTACATTCCCACAAACAGTGCACAAGGGTTCCAGTTTTTCTATATACTTGCCAACACTTGTTATTTTCTTCCTTTTCTTTTCTTTAAAAGAAAATAATAGCCATCCTAACAGGTGTGAGGTGATTTCACTGTGGTTTTGATTTGCATTTCCCTGATAATTAGTGATGCTGACTATCTTTTTATACAACTATAAAAAGTGGCCATTTGTATGTCTTCTTTGGAGAAATGTCTATACTAATGATTATCTACTTTGCCTTTTGAAGCAAAGTTCATTCCTTTTCCATGAATAAGATATTTTAATTCCCTGCAAAGAGCATGCACTGAACACATGCTGCAGAAGGTATACTGAGACTACAAGGATGCACATCACCCCTTCTTGAAAAGCAGTTTGCATCAAGGAAGAGAAGCAAGTCATGTATATTCAAATCCTACTATAAAGCAAGGTCTGAAATGTGTTAATAACGGTACTGGTTTCAGTGGGGATGCTGTGAGGGGAAGGGAGCTAACATTTATTAATCCAGTACCATCACATACAAATCTTATTTGGTGTGTAAGGATCATCATCAGAGATATCTGAGGCTCAAAGAGCTTAAGTCATGTGTTCAAGGTTACCAGCAAGTAGGTCAAAGAGTCAACATTTGAACTGAATCCAAAATCCATAATCTTTCCTACTGTAACATTTCATATCCTTTTCTTTGGGAATTGAGGGAAATTACAGAGAAATTTGACTCTGGAGCTGAAACTTAAAGAATGGATCGGTGTCAAAATTAGAGAAAAAATAGTTTCACTGATTCTTCTGCTGTCTCTGTGATCTGCCTTAGAAATGAAGTGATAAGCTCCAAGATAACTCCTTTCTCCCTGAAGAGAAAGGGGGTGAAGGGGGCAAGTTTCTGAAGTATGCATTAAAAGCCCTATTCACCCCAGGAGCACTGTTTAGCTTGCAAGGGCCTCCTCATTTTAGAGACTGAGGTTTGTAATTATTCAGTTAAGTATAACCTTTCCTCTGATTGCTCCGAACTCTTCCCATTTCCTAGGGACCTCAGGCCCTTACTTCCATCCAGAGTAATTGCCCTAAAGTGAGCTTCTCACAGCTATGATTTTTTTTTTCCTCTCTTGAGCAGCAGCTATTTCCTAATCGTTAAATGCAAATGGTAATATGTTGATTCTGAGGGCAATTCTGGGGACAGCACAGCTATTAGGCAAATCAGGATTATGAACTATGGTTCAAAGGCAAGGTCTTTAACATCACCAAGGACCCAACAACTAAGGATATGTTGTAATCAAGACTTGAAGCTCTGCAAAGAAAATGTCCTTGTCTAAGGGAGGCTGGTCTTGGGTGGTGGAGGGGCTCTGTGGACCCTTGTGGCATCCTCAGTGTTTATTTCCATCTGGAGTTGTTAGTTGAAGTGTGTTTCTCATTGGAGTCAACTGTGGGAATCCAAGAGTTTTATAATGTCTCCATTTATTCATTTTTAGCCAACAAATATTTATAGAGGCTTCAGAGCATTATTAGGGACATCACAAAGTTGTAATTCATTGAGTCATATTCAGAAGGGAGAGGAGATGAGGATTGTGGGGCTGCTTCTGGACCCCTG
Organism: Mesoplodon bidens; assembly: GCF_964165515.1. Lineage (NCBI taxonomy): Eukaryota > Metazoa > Chordata > Mammalia > Artiodactyla > Ziphiidae > Mesoplodon > Mesoplodon bidens. Next base: position 86,236,651 of record NC_138167.1, read on the forward strand.
CCAGGCCACCCAATCTCCTAGAGTGGCCTCAGAACTGACCCTGTCCTGAAGATGGCTCATCTCCTTATCAGAAAAACAGGGGGAAGATGCAGCCAGGTGGACACCCCTGTGAAAATGTCCAATCATTGCCCTTGATGGTTTGTTGTCACCTTTTAATAAAATGAACGTTAAAATTGACAGATTGTCACCTTCTATTATTAATGAGCTGCTCTTAGGAAAGTAGTGTTGATGGTGTGAGGTACAGACAGGAGACAGGCAGATATTGTTCTGAATCCTGACTCTGTCAAAGGCTGTGTGATTTGGGGCAGGTGACTTTACCCCTGGAGTCTTAGTTTCATTTGTAATGTGGGCATATTAGTACATGGGTTTTGCAAGCAGTAAATGAGATGCATTTTGTGAATGTTCTTATTGTATTAATTGGCACTTGATACGTACCTAGTGAACAGCATTTCCCTTCTCCATAAGGTACAAGAACAAAGGAAATTTTAGATAGAATATGTTGTGTTGAAGTATATGTTAAAGAATTTCCCCCAAATGAGGATAAATCAATACATATTTAGGCAATGTTGAAAAATTATGATGGAATTTGGATTGTTGTCAGCAAATAATAATATTCTATATATTTTGAAAGAAAGTGAATTAAAAAATTACTAATGTGTACATTCTGCAAATGTTCTTGAAATTCTTATTATGTAACAAAACTGAAGTGGAAACTAGATGGTGAGGATGATTAAGGTAAAATAAGATGATTAAAGTAATATAACATGACCTAAGAGACATATGCAAACAAAAGAGAATTGGGGATTTTAAGAAAGAAGAAATTAGTAGAATTAAGATAAACTTTATGGAGGAAAAAACAGAATGCCTTACACCTAGTTTCAAACGACAGAAATTAGGGATAATGCATTCAGAGGAGGACCTGAGAAAGAGGGGCAAGCATCAGATGTTCAAGAGGCTAGTAGATGGTCTGGTTTTATTGGCAGCTCAGCCAGTTTCCATGGATGTGTGACTTGTGTAGTTCTACGGGGCTCCACACTTGGTTTATTGCTCTGTTGTTGCCATCTTGATATTCTTAACAAATTTTGAACAAGGGACCCTACATTTTCATTGTGCATTGGGCCTCAAAAATTATATAGCTCCCTACTGAATAAGAGAAGATATTTGCAAATGGTATCTCTGATAAAGGGTTAATATCCAAAATGTACCAAGAACTCATTCAACTCAACATCAAAAAAAAAAAAAACCAAAAACACACACAAAAAACAACCTGATTAAAAAATGGGCAGAGGATCTGAATAGACATTTTTCCAAAGAAGACATACAGGTGGCCAACAGGTACATGAAAGGATGCTCAGCATCACTGATCATCAGGGAAACGCAGATCAAAACCACAATGAGCTATCAACTCACACCTGTCAGAATGGCCATTACCCAAAAGACAAGAAATAACTAACTAGTGTTGGCAAGGATGTGGAAAAAGGGGAACCTTCAAACACTGGTGGTGGGATTGTAAATTGGTGCAGCTACTGTGGAAAACAGTATGGAGACTCCTCAAAAATTAAAAATAGAACTACCATAGTCCAGTAATTTCACTCCTGGGTATTTATTTTAAAAAAAGAAAACACTAATTCGAAAAGATACATGCACCCCTATGTTCACTGCAGCACTATTTACAATAGCCAAGATATGGAAGCAACCTAAGTGCCCATCAGTAAAGAAGATGATACATAATACAAATATATATATATATACACACACATAAATATACAGGTGTGTGTATATTAATATATATATAAATATATATATATATATATATATATATATATATAAAGAATGAAATCTTGCCATTTGCAACAATATGGGTGGACCTAGAAGGTATTATGCTAAGTGAAATATGTCAGAAAGAGAAACACAAATACTGTATGATTTCACTTATGTGTGGAATCTAAAAAACAAATGAACAAACATAACTCAATAGAAGGAGAGTCATAGACACAGAACCAACAAGCAGTTGCCAGAGGGGAGGGAGTGTCAGGGGAGGAGAGAAATAGGTGAGGGAGATTAAGAGGAACAAACTTCCAAAAAATTATGTAGCTGGTCTTGACTGGAGAAAATGGTTGAAATGAAAATCCTGAAATCCTGCAGGATTTGAAATGTCAGCATAAAGAACCCCAATTTTATTGTGTCTGGGAATGAGGAGACAAGTGACATGACCAGGGTTATGTATTAGCCATGAAAACCATATGTATGTTGGGTAGAAAGAGAGAGGAGAGTCAGGGAAGGAAGTGGTTTCTGCTGGGACCACTACAGCCCCCTCTTTGCTTAGGGCTGCCCTGGTTTACAACACCTATCCCAGTGTAATTATTAATAGTGCCCTCTCTCAGTCTCAAAAATATCCTAGTTTGAATGACTAATTGTATGGTCACCCAAGTTACTTTGATCATCAAGCCCTGAATTTGAATGGGGACAGGAGGTATGGTGAATAGAGAACAAAGAAGTCGGATAAATGGCAAGACTTATCAGACTTTGAGTCTGAATTTCCTTCTTAACATCCATAAATTCTGGAAATGTCTATGTTCTAGTAGTTGAACTTTTGGTATCTGTCACTTGAGAAAATCCATGATGACATAAAATTACTTGGAATTTAGTGTTCTGTTAGATATATAGGTATTTTATTAGTTACAGATATTTGAAGATTTGTATTACTTATTTGAATGAGATATTATTATTCATTCGATTTAAAGTCACCGCTTGCTGTGCTTCTAGATTGGTGGATCTCTTGCAAAATTCCAGCCCACCCTCCATAACAAAGTATCCATCCGTGTCCCAGAAGGGCAGACTCACTGATTTGTAGGCGAAGCTTAAATTCTTCAGCATGACACTGAAGGTTCCAGTCTGGACAGAATTTAAAGTGGAGTCTGTGTATTATGATTTGAAGAATTCACTAATGGACGGCTGGTGAGAAAAGGCGATGTGTGTGTGTATATGAGGGAGTAGGGGGTAGAATAAATGATGGTGGTTTTATGGAAGTTATACTCCCACATAAGAATGAATATAAAATAGTTTCCATATAAAAATAAATATAAAATAATCAATAATTGATTTTTACCTAATTTACACATTGGGCATCTGCATATTTCCTTGGAGATCTATGTGAAATCCATGAATGCGGTTTAAAGAGCATTGTGAAATTTCAGATTTAAATCCTGGCTCTACAGTTTATCAGTTCTGTGAATTTAAGCAAATCCTTGATATTTTTTGAGCCTCCCTTTCTTAATTTATAAAATGCGGTTAGTGAAGCCACTGTGCAGGCTGTCATGAGGAGCAAAGTAGATGTAGTGTGTGAAATGCTTTAAAAACTAAATCAGTGGTTCTCAAACTTTGGCATACATTAGAATTACTTAGAAGGCTTATTAAGACACATGTTGCTGGGCCCCATCCCCCAGAATTTCTGATTTGGTAGAATCTGTATTTTAGCAAGACCGCCTGTGTTATGGACTGAATGTTTGTGTCCCCCTAAAATTCATATGTTGAAATTCTAACCCCCAATGTGATGATATTAGGATGTGGGACCTTTGGGAGGTAATTAGTTCATGAGGGTGGCACTCTCATGAATGAGATTAGTGCCTTTATGAAAGAGACCCTTGAGAGCTCTCTCACCCTCTTTCTACCATGTTGAGGATACAAGGAGAAGAGAGGTTGTTAGTCTCTACGTGGAGGAAGACCCTCACCTGACCATGCTGATACCCTGATCTTGGTCTCCAGTCACCAGAACTGTAAGAAATAAGTTTCTGTTGTTTATAAGCTATTCAGTCTATGGTAATTTTTTATAGCACCTAAGAGTCCATGTCATTATAATGCTGCTCCTCTGGGTACCACACTTTGAGAACCACTGCTCTTAGCAAATTTAAATTTTACCAGAGTTAAGAGAATAACTCCCATCTTCCTAAAGGATAGGTTTTCTGGGTGGGGGGAGTTTGCACATTATAGAATAAAAGAGACTTTAACAAAGAAATACATGTGACTAAATATTTCACTAGAGAAGGAAAACCTTGGCTATGTGAAGAAAATAATAAAGATTGCTATGAATCATCTATTGGTCTCATGCAAACTAAACCAAGGATTATACATCCAGCTTAATTTCAACTTTATAATGATTTCCTTTAATTACTGTATAGGACCAAACACGAAGATGCAGTAGTGTGAAATTAATACTGACAACACTGGGTTGGCCTGGGCCCTGCAGATTAACCAGCATTTTACTGCATCAATAAAGGAATGAGGAAATAAAATTAAAAACTGATAGTAAATGGAATTACTTATTTGAAGCTAGTGATTATGTCAAGCTGTCACTCCCACAGATGGATTAAGCATAGAAAGACAACCAGATAAATTATAAACCACTCTACGAAGCTCATATCCATCTAGCCCACAAGCCTGGTAACAATGGAAATCTGAAATCGACTTGGTCATGGCAGATTTGGGGTGCGTGTTTAGCATTTCATAGACTCCTAGCATCTTGAAGAGTAGAGATCAAAAAGACCTTAGAGGTCAGGTGAGATTAGATTTCACTTTTTGAGGCATTACACTGAATTATTTAATCTAAATGGAAGAAATAAAGTTTTTCTTCCCTCTTTAAAAATGTCACTGAAATACAATTTAGAGAAAAAGGAATAGTGTCAAATAGTATACCTAAGTCATGTGAAACATAGAAATTACCTTAAAAAATAGCAAGGTTAGTTCTCTGCACTTTGAATAGGCTATGTTTATTCAGGCCATAGATTTTATTTCAGTTTCCCTTTCCTTTTATTAATTTTTTTCCTTTCCCCCTCTCTGCTCTTCTCGTTACCACAACTCTTTTATAATCTAGACTCTTAGATCATCCAAAAGTCTCCTTAAAATTGACTGGAACACTGATCCCTTATTACCAACTGATTACTGGGCAAATTGTGTCTGATTATAGAGGTTCCTGCCTTTAGCAGAAACAAGGCTGCATTTTTTTGTAGAGATGAAAGTAAAGAATTGTGGAATTGAACACGATCTTAGAGACGCTCTCCTTCTGTGTCTCTGTCAAATTGTGGTGAGATGTGTTTCTGTCTACCCTATGTTCCTTATGTCCTCACTGTTGCAATGGAGAGAGGCAAGCATTAGGATTTTGCTAGAAGGGGCACTTAATATTAGCAATGAGGTTTTGTTTATTTTGCAGCTGATCCCTTCTGAAGAGTATAAGGATGCAATATACTCTTTTTAGGATGGAAGTTTGATCACAAGGTATTGAAACAAGATGGAATCTGGACACTGGAGGAAAAAATAGAAAAGAAAAAAGTGAAGGAGATCTGGGGGCTCCAGGCATGCAACTAAAGATGGATGGACTCTCTGTGGCCTGAAAGACCCTGCATGGTCATGTAGAGGATCACGATTGATTTCTTGCAGGCAATGGACAGAATTCGAGCACCCCTCCCATCATTGGGGGGCAAAATGGCTGGATTTTAACAAATATTGTAGAACTCAAAATCGTACTAGACAGATTTGTAAGCCTGCTGTCACAGAGCCAATGCTTTCTGTTTGGCTAGGATTCCCAGTGGAAAAGAACATAACAACTGGAGTTTTTCTTTAAGATTTGCTATCAAGTAATTCCCCCATATGCCAATTTATTCTAGGAGTCCTCTGACTTCCCCCTTCAACAGTCTCAAAACCTGGGGGAAAACCATCAAATCTTCCAGTTAGAAGGGTTCCCTGGTCATGGATCTCTTCATTATCCATGACAAAGGCTTCATTGAAGCCCTTCAGTAACGGATAGTGATGGAGCTTTCAGTAATGGAGCTCTGGCTGTGTTCCATTTTTCCCATGGTTTTATTGTTGGAGCATTCTTTCAAATGAAAACCCCTCCCACCAGCTCTGAGAAAGTGGAGTTAATCCAAGCCCCTAATGGATTAAGTCTGACTTTCTTAAATGCTCTGTATACTTATCCTATATAGTAGCTAATGCTCCTCAGTACTTACCGCTCAAGAACTGTGCACTAAACCCTTGCAGTAATGCTAGGTACTATTATTATACCCGTTTTACAGATGAGGAAACCAAGGTATAGAAGTATTAAGTATATCACCCAAGGTCACATGGGATTTAAATGAAAGAGCTGGTATGTGCGACCAGGTAGTCTTATTGCCAGAGTCCATGGCCATAACCACTGGGCTAATGACCTTTGATCTACTGATGGAAAATGCTTTTCTGTGTCCTCTATATCCTCCAGATATTTCTATTCTTCTAATGAAAAGTATCACTGGTTCTCCAATTAGACCCAGGACCTTTGATGCATATAAAAAGCAATCTTAATATTTAGGTATATTTCTTAGCATCATTCAATAAATTAACTAATACAACTAAGTACACTCCTTAATGGGGTAAAGGATAAATGAGAATCAATGGAAGATATACTTTGTAGAATAGGCAGCTTTAGGGTTTACAAGCGGTATGTTAACGGGTGTTTATTCAATGTCATGATAAGAAATTGATCTCAGATGCTAGAAAATGGACTTCCTTATGGAAATCTCAGATCCACCCATACCAAGCATATATTTTTCACAGTTCTTTCCAGCTTGCCCCCCACTTACTGTCAGAGCAATAAGAAAACATGCAAATGGAGAAGAAGTGTTGTAAGCTCTTCTAAAAGCATTCAAATACAACTGAGGGAGACAGATTTTTTTTAAAGCTTTCACCTGTGCTTCCTGGGTGATCTGATGATATACTAAAAAGACCAAAAAAACCACTTTGTATGCAAAGGACCTACTTGCTTTCTGTGGAGAGCTACTGCTTTCTCTCTCTCTCTCTCTCTCTCTTCTTCCCTCCCTCCTGCTCTTGTATATTACTCATTATTATCACCCATGCCTGCTTCGAAGATTCTGAAATTATTTAAAAGAAGGAATTAGTACAATGTATTAAAAATACAAGGAAAATGAAAACAGAGGCACCCACTGGATAAAACAAATCAAATCAAGTGGCAAATCTTAAAAACAACAGCAGCAACAATTTTATTCAAAGCTAAAGGATTACAATGATAGAAGTAACATCAGAACCCTAAAGGTATTTCTTTAAGCCCAATTACTGTTATGAATATTTACAGTAAATATATGTATGCCTTAAACTCAAGAGTTTCTTAAGAAACTAAACAATAGAGGGAAATAGAGCTGTTCCTTTCTTATACATTTACCAGAAGTCCGCCAGATAAGAGATAAAAGTATAGAGTGTGTTCAGTATGCATGGAATTTCCCTTGCGAAGAGTTGTCAATTTAGGTGGTACAGGCAACATTTTCTGCCTTGGGATTACTGTTGAACCTGGTGGAGATGTTTGAGGATTACTCCACATTTCTCATCCAATGATGGAATATCTCTAAGACACAAGTCTAAGACACACAAAAAAGTAAGACAAAGTCTTTAAGACTCTAAGACAAAATAGAGCTTTTAAGTGTATAACCAAAAGAGTGGATTATTCCAATTATTAAAAACAAAAGTATACCTCAGAGTTTGTTTATCATCTAGTAATCTTTGCCATAAACTGCAGTGCAGATAAAGTGTGCTAAATTGGTACTGGTGTGTTTGGCTCATCATTAATTAACTATTCATTTGAAGTTATAGGTTGATAACTAACGTCACTATTGGATGGAAGCATCATATCAGATACAGTTAGATTTTTATATAAAAGATTTTCCAGGGGGAGGGGGAAATAAGTGAGAACCCACAATATGAAATTGAACAGACATCTGTCACAGTGGCCAAACCTCCAGTAGGCTGGATTAATGATTATGAATGTATTACTGTTGATATATTACATAAAGCTGTGGGAATAGAAACCTTTTCAAATTACACAGAGAGTAATCAACAGCCAACAGCAATAGCTCCACACTCACACCTGCTGCATGCCTCCCGTGGGAATGTGTGCATCTCCAAGCGTGGAATTATTGGCAAGACAGAAGGAGTTTTCTTTCACCCTTAGTTTGACTTTCGAATTATAAAATAAACCATTGGTTAGTCAATCCCACAGTAGGGGTGATAGGAACGATGCTGTCAAAGCACTGTTAATGGAAGCATCCTGTGCCTCATTTGCTCAGCATCTCGAGCCCCATTATTAAAGCTTGCTCTCTTGTGATCTCTTTCTCTCTTTGGTGTCTCCCTACCACACAAATCACATATTTTAAGAAAATTCAAAGTTCTAAAAACTCACAGTATACCTCAAGGAAAGGGAGAGGCTGAAAGAAATGTGAAGGATTTCTTTAGAAATTTGAATAAAATTCTGAAACAGGAACATTTTTAAACTGTGAGAATAGAAATTTCAGCTATTGTGATCATAGGTTCAGAATCTACTTAACCAAAATCATAAGCTACCGAGTGCTGGTTACTATAGCTAGGTGGATAACGTGGTGGTCTGCATTGATAGTGGACAAAGATGAAATGTCTGATTTTATGACTAGCACGTAATGTGTTGTCCACTCTGGAAAATATAGTTAGCATTGATCTGAAGTTAAGATAACTAGGTTTCCTTTATTACCTTTAGTCTCATTTGCATTCTATCTGTATAAATACGATAGCTGGCACCACTTTAGCCTATATAAAAGCTTCATGTGAATTTTAAAAAGGCATCCCTTCTTCAAGATATGTTCTTATTATCTGCCATAAATTTGTAATAATTATACAAATATATTACAACTAACATGTGAAGTGCCCCCCATCAGTATACTACTTGTACAACCAAATGCAACTATTTTGGTAGGTTGTATATGAATGCTTCCCCATAATTCCAATCCATTGGTTCTTGGCCTTCCCATACTATGCTGTATTCACCTAGGTATATCTTGATCTTGTATTTTGATCCAGCCTGACATCTCCAGACACACTAGTTTGCACATTAGATGACTACTCTTACACTAGTAGTATTTGTGGCACACATCCTTGGCCATTTTCACTTATTTTTATATTTGCACTTTGGTTCTGATCCCATCCACTTCCTGACTCTTAACTACACTTCTTATTTAGGTTCTTTGTTTACAGAATGTTCATGATAGTAATCAAGCTGTATTTCATATGTCACACGCACACACACATACACACCCATAAAAGGTCACTTTCTGATGTAAAACTGGTAAAAATCAGAATAAAGAAGATCCCCCTGAAAAACTATATACGTTGAGAGATGTTCACAAATATTTTATTGAACAAGACTAGGAAATATTCCAATAGGATCACAATGGCATCCTTAGGTCTGGAATATAACTAAAGCAACTGTTATTCTGAGGAGGCAGACTGCATACAAAAGGGAGAAACACAAGAAATTTTAGTGTTTATCTTATACTAACTAGTGGAAACTGCTCCCTTATCCTAGAGGTGTGCCCTACTTATTTAGATAGAAGTGTTCTTTCCTTAGAGAAAGGACAATTCACCTGCCAATGATTATCTGATGTGATTGTGCCAGTTTTTAACAAGCAGCTAATCTGTAACTTAGTCTCCTGAGAGGTCTTACATCCAGGATCAGTCATGATTCTTGACTCAGGCCTATTTTTCACTGTATTAAACTGGGGCTAAAATTTTTTTAAAGCTGTCTCCTATGAGTTAGTTTAACGTTAATTCCCTAGGATCTGAAATACTATATATAGATAAGTTGATCGAGTGTAGTTTCTGTTCAGAAAACCTGACAGTCTGACCCAGATACACCTGCATGATACCACAACACTATAGACCAGCCTAGGAGACCTGTCTAGAGCAACTAGCAAGACTCTCTCTTGAATATTTGACATCTGAATGCCTCACTCTTTAAATAGATGCCTATTAAGGTATTTATCTGAAATTGGGGAAGCTATCACTCTACATGGTCACAGGCATAGCTCCCAGCAACCATCTTGGTTCTGCATGGCTCACACTATGTAGTAAATGAATGGCTGAGGATAGAAGGTGGACAGAATTACATAGCTGCACACTGTTGATTGGAACAGGAATTATCATTTGACTCACTCTGGACAATTAAAGGTCCTCCTCCAGGAATCTGAAATTTGAACTGAATTTTAATTTTCCCTTGTGGCTGGAAATTAAATACATTAGTTTGAAAGCTATGGATGGTCACGTGTAGTGGAGATCAGAGAGAGAAAGAAAAATGCCTCAGTTAAACAGAGAGGCAAATATGAGGAACAGAAAAAAATTCTGCTATGCTCCTGATAGATTCTGGTCCTTCCAACATGTCTGGACATCACCCTTGGGATCTACAAAAAAGTCAAGGAGCCTCACTGCCTTTTCTTTTCTTTTTTTTTTTTTTTTTGCTTAATCTAATTTATGTTTCCAGTACTTAATGCAAAAGTCTTAACTATCACAAGTCTATAATTATGAATTTTCATCAATACACCTGATCTTTTTACTCATTAGTTCAGTTAATAGACTCTTTATTTTAAAGAATTCCAAAGTTATCCGTATCCCAGGGCAAATCACTTAATAAGATTCTTAGTTTGTAAAATGATGTACGATACATCATAGGGTTGTTGTGAGGATGAACTGATTTAATATGGATATGAAATCTGAATAATAGTACCAGGGACACATAGAAAGCACCAAGTATATTTAAATTTTATAATTTTATAATTATTTACATTAATATGATTAACTATGATCTTTTCCATCTTTCTATAATAAAAATATTTGGAATGTTCTTTATGTTTTAGCTTAACTCGTTTCTCCAAAATGGAGTTTTAACTAGTACTTACAAATACTCCATAGATATATTCGTTGATTAATTACTGCACTCATTCACTCAAGCAACAAGTTATTGGATACTTCATGTGTTCATGTATATTTCTGTTTGTATAAAAATGACTATTAAGCTTCTATTTAGAAACAATCCTATTATGTTGTTCAATTTAGGATTTTAATTAATGAGATGCTTTCTCTCGAGTTATGTCTTATCTGCATTAATAATTTTTGGGCTTCAGAGAAAAAAAGAAATGATGTTCTTTGAAGATAATTCTGTAATATATTGCTAGATGTGAATGTTTGTTTAATAAGCAAAAGAGACACAAAGGTGAGCATATTTTAAGCTTTATGATTACTCAGGTAATTGAATTATTAAGAGGATGGACAGAATCCTACTAGGGATGGTTACATATGCCTTCATCCTGATTGTTGCCTAAAAAGAGTGTTCTTTGACACCCATGAACATTTTTTCCAACAGGCCCACTGAGTATTTGAAGCTTATTCAAAAGGTCACATTTTTGGGCAAGACTTCAGTCATATAGTCCAGATGGGCTAAAATACAAAGGAATGTAAATACCTCAAAGTTTGAGCTGTTAATACAAGGACTTCTGGATTGATTTCTTAGATGTTGCTCTAACTTTGGAGAGTTCCATTTGGAAATGTTATGAGTAATTCTCAAGAGGGGTTAAAGTGAACATGAAGCCACCACCACCACTAACACACAACGAAAAGTTGGCACGGACAAATATTGAAAAAAATCTTTTCTCTGAACAGTTTGAAAATGTACTCCTAGAAACTATTGAAAATATCACTGAAATCAACATTTGCCTCTGTGGGTCACTAAGAGAGCTGAGAAGGTCAAGCTGTTAAACCAAGCCTGGGTGCTATAACATGATATCAACAACTTTTATCCCTCATAAGTTGCATCATAACATTTCTTTGGACATTTTCTAGTTTAGAAGTTTCCAAGATTCGGTCTTATGCTTTTCTACCCTAGTTAATGCCTTCTTCATTTCTTATCCTGTAAATCTCAGTCTATCAGATAAAAGATCTTTTTATAACAAATATTTTTACTTTTTTGAAATGAAATTAATAGATGACAGAGCTACCAATAATGTAATTTTAAAAGTCAATATAATATCCTAGCTTTAACAATTTTAAGAAATAAAAAGAAAGTATAATTATATTAAAATAATATGCCTAACTAGAGTAGAACATAAATGATTCCATCTGATGTCTGTACTTGACTGTCTGGGAATATATTTAAAATTTGAATAAGACAACTCTGTGCATTTGTGGGATACTTAGCATTCATTGTTTCCACTCACTAAATGCCTTAGCACATTCATCATTGATATAACCAAAAAACGTCCTCCGTAAAATTTTAAAACTCGCCCTATAGCAGTGCTACCTCATTACTAACCATTACCATTTCCATTTCTAAAAGGAAATTAAACCATAATTCCAATGACAACAGTTAGTCCCCAATCAAACAATACTACTTAACAATATTTATTGTGCATATTGCTTACTAACATCATGTTGGTATCTTTTAAAATCTTAATTCCCAGCACTCCAAAATGCAGAGACAATTTTATCTAAAGAGTTGTTCATTTGGAATTTTTTATCTGAAAAATTTACACTGGTTTCAGGCACAGACACAATGTAATATAATTACTGTTTTTTAAGGAAATGCTTAAACTTTGTTGCAAGACTTTGAGAGATTATGCAAGTTTTGATGTACCACTACAAGTTATGTAGGTTTTTAAAGGGCAAGAACTTTTTTTTTTTTTTCTCGGTACGCGGGCCTTTCACTGTTGTGGCCTCTCCCATTGCGGAGCACAGGCTCTGGACACGCAGGCTCAGCGGCCATGGCTCACGGGCCCAGCCACTGCGCAGCATGTGGGATCTTCCCGGACCGGGGCACGAACCCGTGTCCCCTGCATCAGCAGGCGGACTCTCAACCACTGCGCCACCAGGGAAGCCCTAGTTTGGGTTTATTTTGGTTGGGTTGGCACTAATTCTCTTCTTAAGATGCTGTGAGAACCGTTTCATCCAAATGCCAAATAAATTTGTGTTCTGGAAAAAAAAATTATGAACAATCTGGATGTATATATATATATATATATATATATATTTACACACACACATATAATTTTTAAAATGAAAATTTAGTCAAAGTCAACTGAAGTTTTAGAAGGCCCTGGACAATTCTTTCCATTAGTCAATTAATAAGATAGCCCAATATAAAGAACAAGGTTAGGGCTTCCCTGGTGGCACAGTGGTTGAGAATCCGCCTGCCGATGCAGGGGACACGGGTTCGTACCCTGGTCTGGGAAGATCCCATGTGCCGCAGAGCGGCTAGGCCCGTGAGCCATGGCTGCTGAGCCTGCGCGTCCGGAGCCTGTACTCCGCAACGGGAGAGGCCACAACAGTGAGAGGCCCGTGTACTGCAAAAAAAAAAAAAAAAAAAAGGTTAGCAGAGAAAGGCAGAAAAATTATTGATTAAGAATAATTTTAGGGGGCTTCCCTGGTGGTGCAGTGGTTGAGAGTCTGCCTGCCGACGCAGGGCACACGGGTTCGTGCCCCGGTCCGGGAAGATCCCACATGCCGTGGAGTGGCTGCGCCCGTGAGCCATGGCCGCTGAGCCTGCGTGTCTGGAGCCTGTGCTCCGCAACGGGAGAGGCCACAACAGTGAGAGGCCCGTGTACTGCAAAAAAAAAAAAAGAAAAAAGAATAATTTTAGCCCTAGATTGCCTGTCTCTTTGCTGTAATAACATGTGTAAATTATATATCTAGTTTGAGCTTCATTTTTTTTTAGTAAAATGCAATAATAGTATCTCCCTTATAAATGACCTAGAACTCTAAGGAGATTCACTTGTAAAGAGTTCAGATGGTGCCTAACATAGGACAAACCCTCAGTAAATATTATTGATATTAGTGGTTGGCTCTTCAGTTCCACCAGTTTTTATTTTTAGGTAAAATCCTGAGAGAAAAGGGGATAAGATCTGAATGGAATACTGTTTAGGTCATTTTGTGCCCACTCTGGTTGGAGTACCATATGATTGTATAATCGGTGTCTATTTCAGATTTGGATCAACATGGCATGTAAGTGTAAAACAGAGTAAAGTGGATCTGACAAGTGGTCTGTTGGTAAATCTTTTTTTCAGAAAGATTCAGTGGTTCCTCTAGTGATTTTATTTTATTTTTTTTGTGGTACACAGGCCTCTCACTGTTGTGGCTTCTCCTGTTGCGGAGCACAGGCTCCGGACGCGCAGGCTCAGCGGCCATGGCTCACGGGCCCAGCCGCTCCGCGACATGTGGGATCTTCCCGGACCAGGGCATGAACCCGTGTCCCCTGCATCAGCAGGCGGACTCTCAACCACTGCACCACCAGGGAAGCCCTCTTCTTCTTCATAAGAGTGATTTTGTTTTCTTTGTTGGTGTTGGTCATTTCAAGGCAATATCAAAGTCTGTAGACGCCATCAACCTTTGAGTGACTCCATCTTAACCTCAGAGGTAAGAGTGGTAGTTAATGAAAATGTGGACAGTCTGACACTTGAGGAAGGGCCTGTGATTGGAATCTGAAAACCTGAAGCCGAGACCTTTGTAGTGTTTCAGTCTCCCTCTTGCAGAAAAATGCAGTCACTGTCACCAGATTGGATTTATGTTGCAACATTTCCCTTTCCCTTTCAATTTTTTTGTATATGATCAACATGAAGATTATTGATTGTCCTTGTTAGACCTGCCTGAGCCAAAGGACAAAGACCTTTTCCGTGTTCTGTCATCTGTTGGGTAGGTTTGGCCCAGTCTTCTTGCTTTGTTTTCTCAGGGAAAGAAATTCAGAGCCAATAAAACTGTAAGATCCTGACTGGTTTAAAACCAGGCCAGGGTTGCTTAAGCAATGCTAACACTTTCGGAGATCATTTTTGTGACAAAGATTGAAAGGAGTATAGAAAATGGCACAACGGGATTCAATTCACGTGACAAAAGGAAATTGTACAAAGTTTAATACATTCCTATTACAGTCTCAAGATTGTAATCTCCTTGGATGCTAAGCCAAGGGAAGATTTTTTTCCTACAGTATGCTTCATCAGGTTGCTTTAGGAGTGGTGCTGCAGGATGGAGGGAGGTGGCACAAGTTATACAACATGCAATTTAAGATAATGGCCTTTGAAAAGGAGAAATTAATATAAGCAGACGAGGCCAACAAAGCTTCAGTCATCTAAAAGGCACTTTCAATCACCACTGACATTAAACAATACCACCCCCACTGAGTCTACACTATGTTTATTATCATTTAATTTCTTGCTCAAATTGGCGCTTTCTTATCATGATGTTTCAGGGATTGCAAGCTCTGTTATGACTACAATTGGTAAAAAAATTGCCTTCATCTAAGTGAGTAACAAGATACAGAAATTGAGCTCTCTATCTTAACCTTTTGTGGCTTTAAATGTTCCACTAAAAACATTAGCAAAAATGGAAGCTATAGCGTTTCCATAATTATCACAGCACTGTCTTTGTTCTTATAATGATAGAATCCATACTTTCAATTTGGAGTGCTTAATAATAGCAGCTGTCTTGTCTGCTCAACTGTGGGGTTTTAGGGCTCCCATAATTATTCATTTTCACTCACTTGACAGTGGGTGTTTCCTTGAAATATTTCAGGCCACATCAGAAGATAGAATTTTAAAATCCTTCTAAGCATTCTGCTCTATGCAACAATGTTGAATTATGCATTAATAAACCAAATTTAATTGATTTGGAGGTGCCTAAGCCCTTATTAACATACCTCAATACTAAAAACTGGTTGCCACAAATCGTCAGCCAAACACAAATGCAGGCATGATTGTACTGTTAATGTATGAAGGGCCTCTGTCTCTTGGTCCCTAAAACCACAAACTTTGCATTTTTTCACCTTCTCCCTTGCTCTTTCCTTCCTCATATTCTGGTTTTCCTTCTCCTCCTCTTATTTGTAAAAACATTTTATTTTGGAATAATTTTAGGTTTATAGAAAAGTTGTATGGATAGTACAGAGATTCTGCCTTTCACCCAGCCCTCCTCTTATTATTTACTAAAACTTATTAATGGGTAGTTGAAAGGGAAAAAAATAAGAACAGAAACCTACCCATAGAAAATGCACATGGCACTCCATCTCTCTGATATGCATCAAACTAATTACAATAATAAATAAAATATGAATATTGGGAATAAGCCAGGTCAATCATTTCCCATTATTATTTAGTCTAAGTGTTTCATAGTGAGAGAGTATAACATACATGCGTATACGTGTACTGCTACCAACAGCCGTGTGCTTTATTATAATGGGTGAAAATTATATGCCGAGAAGAGAGGTTCAAAAGATGAGGAAAGTAGTTTTATGGGTATGGCTATGGAGATGCTAGAGAGGATAACTGAGGGAGAGAGGTTTTTATGATACAACAGGGCACAGACAGAGGGTATGTATGTGGTAGGGGAGGGTGGGGATAGGGCCAGGGTGGGTGGGGATGGGTAAGCAGTTACAGAATGCTCTCAGGACATTTATGCTGGGATCTGTAGACTCTTAATACTCTTTCATGTAAAAGTACGTGTTCTAGGGATAGTGCAGAGGTAAGTTCTCACATTATGTGTACAGCATTCATATTTAGTCTAAACAATTCATCTTAATGTTTTTTTAAAAAGCACTGTACATTTTGTACAATTATGAATTAATGCACAGTTTAATTGTACAATTGAAAATGACTAAAATAAACTTCGTTAAATTTTGTAAGTCCTTGCCACTATAAATAATTTTGAAATTTTATAATAGCAGTAAGAAGAAATGACCTATCATAGATAACCACTCTGAATAATTTAATGCATTTTATTTTCAATTATTTTATTCATTTTTTTCTAAATTTTATGATATAATTGTTCTAAATCCTTTTTTATTTTTCCCTTATGTCTATTGATTTTCACATCCAGTTATGAGACTGGGTCTCCAGATAGCTCACAGAAAATGCCATATGTTTTTCTAAATCATATAAAAATATTCCAGAAAATGCCGCTCATTATGCAGAGGCAAACATGTAGATATAACCACTGGAAAGCATTAAAGAGACAGTTCCAAAGATGGAAGGTTTCTACTGACTCCCGAGGACATGCTCTGCTTTGTTCTTTACTAAATGATCAGTATTGTTTTATAATTCAGTGTAACAACTCCTGCTGCCAAATGTAATCTCTCTTCTCATCTATGTCATTTTCACTTATAGCTATAGCGTTTCTTTTTTCACAATATCTATATCCATATTTCTCAGAAATCATCAACATTTACTCTATAGGTGCAATACCTAGCACCACAATCCGTCAAAATACTGACTGAATAAAAATGTTTATCTATGAGGAGGGTGTATTAGAGTTCTACAGAGAAACAGAACCAATAGGAAATAGATAGATAGATGATAGATAGATAAATAGATAGGTAGAAAAGACTTAATATGAGGGGTTGGCTCACTCAGGGAGGCTAAAAAGTCCCATGATCTGCATCTGCAAGCTGGAGGCCCAAGATAAACAGAGGTATGGTTCTAGTCCAAGGCCAAAGGGTTGAGAACCAGGGATCCAATGGGCTAAGTCCTATTCTGAATCTGAAGACTCAAGAACCAGGAGAGCCAATGTCTGAGGACAGCAGAAGATGAATATCCCAAATTTGATAGAGACCAAATTTGCCCTTCCTCCACTTTTATGTTCTATCCAGGCCCTCAATCTACCAATCCAAATACTAATCTTTTCTGGAAACCCCCTTGCAGTCATACCCAGAAACAATGTCTCACCAGCTATCTGGGTATCTCTTAGCCTGGTCAAGGTGACACATAAAATTAACCATCACAGAGGTTCACTATCAAACATTGTCCAGAGAAACTGAAGCACAGTGACAGACTGTTCAAAGATGCCAGAGTGGGGGCTTCCCTGGTTATCAAGTTATTCCAAGAACAAAGACTGGTCAGGACATTAGTTATAGTCTCACTCCAGAGCAGTGCCATTAACACATTTAAGAAACATCAGTTATCTAGTTACGCTTCTTGCTGGCTATGTCTTCAGAGTCAAAACCTACTTTCCCTGGATATTAGAGCCAGAGTAAGAATCAGGAACCAGCCTCAGGTCTACTCGATGCTTGGAAGCATTCCACTGGACATCTCAGTAGTTTGAGGGCAGCTATAGTGCATAAACATGTCCATATAAATTTATCTAAATGTAAACATAAATGTGAAATGAATATTATGTAGCGTTTTTTTTCTTTTAGGGAGAAATGAGCATATTATGAAATCACACCAAGTAGAGCAAGGTGTTGCAATTCCCAAAGTCTAGAAACCTCTGGCTTTAGCTGGTAAACTATACTGTGACCTCAAGATAGGCACAGATATAAAATAAAATAAAAGTAAAGTAAATAAAGTAAAAAGATAAAATAAAAATTAAAAATAAAGTAAAATTCAAAAAAAATGAAGCAATTTATATAGCCTAATGTAATTCTCCCAGGTCAAAAGCACAATAAATTACTGAGAATCTGTGGGTATCTTAGTCTAAAAGCCTCAAGAACATTTCTCTAAACCAGTGGTTCAAGATATTCATTTCACTTTAATAAATATCTATTTAGTATTTAAGATGTGCCAATAACCATACAAGATGCTGAAGCTAAAATATTGAATAAGACAACAGAGCATGCACATCTGTGGAGCTTATCATCCAACAGGGAAGCAAGATCATTAAACATACAATTTAATAACTAAAGGTGTTTGTAGCTATGAAGAAGTACTGGATTAGGTGGAGAAACAGCACGGTGTCTGTAATTGGGGTGTTAGGAAAAACTTCTCAGGCAAAATGACCGCTAAGCTATGACTTAGACTACAGGTAACGTTTAGCTCATTAAAGCTGGAACAGCAATAATGAGAAAGGGGAACAAAAAAAAAAAATTAAAGAAAATTAAAAAAACAATAAGGTAAAAAGAACAGCATGTGTAAAAACTGTGGAGATTGAGAGATGTGAGTCTGTGACCCATATTTTAATATGCTCCTAGGTAGCAGTATATATTTCTTGGTATATTTCCACTGGCCTGTACCTACAAAGTGTCTCATCTACTGTGTAATCCTAATTCCAAAAATTTCATTTTTTTTAGTGAGTTATAGATATGCATATTCACCTCCATGCAAAGTTCACAGTAGACAGGAATCATCTACTCCCCATAATGATTTTTTCCTTACCCCTAAAGGAGTGTTTTCCTATATTAGGTGCACACTTTAAAGGCATCGATATATTCTACTACTCCAGAAGCTTATTTTATTTGGCAGCCATATAGCTACCCTACTGCAAAATGAATGAATGAGTAAATAAATATATAAATAAATAAGAATACAGGCAACATGTTCCAAGAGCTGTACATCTTCTTGACAGGAAATCAATATATAGTGGGTCTGGAAATTGAGACTGTTGAGCTAAATTTTTGTTTACTTTCCAGATAATTCCAGTTTCTGCTGTCATCAGGATGGTAAAAAGAGAGCTTTCCTGCATTCCCATTTCATAAAACCCTTTATGGATCATGACAAGCTATTTGCAATTACGTTCATTCAAATTCTAAATTCTGCCCAAATGCAGTTAACAGAATGCAGACAGCTAAGTGATGGGAATGGTACACATAAATTCTGTATATGATAATTATTTATTGATCTGCAAAGTGCATTTGATTTGGATCAGTACTAGAACAAAGGCACGGATGTGTTGAAAGCTCATATAATCATACTGAGAATATGGACAAGAACATCTTCCTAGCATGGACAGAGCAGAAATGTTCCTTTCAGAAGAGTAAGACTTCCTTCTATTTCAATTTCTTTTAACCAATGAGTGTTTAAAAATTAGTTGTTTCCCGGGACTTCCCTGGTGGCACAGTGGTTAAGCATCCACCTGACAATGCAAGGGATACGGGTTTGAGCCCTGGTCCAGGAGGATCCCACATGCAGCGGAGCAACTAAGCCCGTGTGCCACAACTACTGAGCTTGCACTCTAGAGCCTGTGACCCACAACTACTGAAGCCCGCGCGCCTAGGGCCCATGCTCCGCAACAAGAGAAGCCACTGCAATGAGAAGCCCACGCACCACAACAAAGTGTAGCCCCCGCTCGCCCCAACTAGAGAAAGCCCGCGTGCAGCAACGAAGACCCAACCCAGCCAAAATAAATAAATAAATAAATAATTAGTGGTTTCTGTTTCTATACCCAAATCCTGAGTTAAGAAGCTCCTTTAAAAATATTTATTACCATCCCAGCCACTGCACCACAACCCTATTATTGGTGTTTAAAATGTATACACTTATAAATTAAGAATGGAAATTCATAGTCACTTAAAAATCAGTGGTTTTTCTTTTTCTTTTTGTTTTTTTAGTTTAAATTAGCAAAAGTTCCATGACAGTGAAAATCTCTTCAATTCTTCCATTCATTTTGGAAATGGAGATCTGACTTTTGTTTCAAGCAAATTTGTCTTTGTACAGTCATTGAAATAGTCCTGCCCAAAACACATGGCTGAGTGGTGCCATTATGGTCCAGTCTGTTAAGCAGAACTCCACCAGGGGGTCTCATTGTTCTGACAAGTCACGTACAACAGCCTACTTTTATTTATTTATTTATTTATTTATTTATTTATTTATTTTGCGGTACGCGGGCCTCTCACTGTTGTGGCCTCTCCCGTTGCGGAGCACAGGCTCCGGACGCGCAGCCTCAGTGGCCATGGCTCACGGGCCCAGCAGCTCCGCGGCATGTGGGATCTTCCCGGACCGGGGCACGAACCCGTGTCCCCTGCATCGGCAGGCGGACTCTCAACCACTGCGCCACCAGGGAAGCCCAACAGCCTACTTTTATATCTACAGGAATAAATCAAAATAACCTGTGTGTCCTTATCTACCATTAGATCAGTCCCAAACATAAAGATGCGCAGGACTTATTTGACTAGCTTGTTCTAGGTCCTCATGCCTAGACATTCTCTTCCAATAAGTCTGAATTCAGTTCTAGAAATTTTTACTTTCAGCAGCACTCCAGGTGGGTCTAATGCAAGTGCTCCTTCAGTTTAGAGAGTTTTCATCTTTGTACTTCTGGTACCCAAACCAGTGCCCGGTACATATCAGACTTTTAAAAATTAATCTTTTAAACAAAACTAAATTAAAAGAAACTGAAATTTCATTGGACATAAGTATGGCTGTGTTTGTCAAAACAGGTTGGATTATGCAGCAGGAAGAAACACCCTTAAGCCTCGGTTGTTAACGTAACATAGGCCTATTGCTCATGTCATGGTCCTGGCCACACTCCAAGGGCAGCTAGTGTCCATGAAGCCACTCAGGGATCCAGGCTGACAAAAATGTTACCACGATGCAGCTTCACCTTGCAGCTGCATACTCCAGCTGTGGTGGCTTTTGAAATCACCATGGAAGGGAAAAGGTATGTTGGAAGGGTTTTCTCTATCAATTAAGCACGTTAGCTTTGGATTAATGTACATTAGTTTATTCCCAGTCCTGTGGCCAGAACTAGTGTGTGGCCCCACCAAACTGCAAGGTGGCTGGAATGTGTGACACTCCTGCGTCCTCAGAAGGAGAGAACTGATAGTGATGAACATTAGGGCTCTTTACCTCTGAGGTTAACATATGAGTCATTTTTTCATATGATTCTTTATGATGCTTTAGGTAGGGCTCAAATACCATTTATGGACTCCTCTACACCAGCTGGACTCCTGTCATGGTCCTCCAGTGCAGCTCAACCAATACATACGTACTCTTTTCATGGAAGAATTAAATGACAAAAGCAGTCATTGTACAGTCATTGAAATAGGCACAATATCTTTTGTAGACATTCCCACAAAGACTTGGTAAAACATGGTATAAATCATACTCAAATGTTGAGCCCTGAGTTTTAGAGACTTAAAAAATGTACTTAGAGAATCGAACACATAGCCGAAAAGATCTCCAAGAGCATGTGGTTGGTGGTTAGATACTGAGCAAAACACTTCTGAATTTAACCCAAATAACTGTTAATTCTTCCAGGGTTGGTGTCAGTATTTTGTATGCCAAATAACACTGTGGATTGGGAAGCTATTTGATATGTCTGCAATATACCCAAAGAAAAGGGATAAGAAGAGGGTTTCATGTGTAATCACTATTACACGGGAGTAGAATAGAGACCCAGTGGACAGTTTTAAAAATTGTCTTAAATACAAAAAGATCATCAAACTGGCTGTTAGTATCAAAAAAAAATTTTTTTAAATGAAACCTACAAATATTTTTGTTACTATGAAGACTATGGTAACCAGTTATACACTCAGCTTAAAAGCAATGCTTTCCCCCAGAGTTTTAAGTAAATGGTTAAAAATATTTAAGTGTTACCAAAGTAATAGACATCTTAAAATAAATTCAAACAAAATAAAAGAAAAGTTGAACATCTCTTACTTCCTCCTTTTCAAATCCCTGGCGTTAAAATTTTGTTTCTTGATTTATATTGTTCCAAATTTTTGAGATGTATATGAAAATACACATATGCAAGCAAACGCTAGCACTTATATCTTTATCCACATGTCATAAATACATATTGATCTCATCTAGACCTTAAGTAAAATGAAACTAGAGAAGGGTCAGTATTTCCTTATTTTTATCCCTGGTACCAAAGTGTCTAGCACATCCTGGATGCTTAATTGATCATCTGATGAACAGAAGACTCTTAAGTTAACAAGACATCTGAGACAGTTTTCACTATAAGCCTTATTATTTTTAATGGCAGTATAGTATTCCATAATATAAATGTGCTATAATATTTTAAACTATTTTCTATTGATGGATATGTAAGGTTTTTTCTATTCTTTGACTATTACAAACAATTCAGAAATTGTTCATTAGGATGATTATTTATGTCAGATAGATTCCTGAAGACAGAATGTTTAGCTCAAAGTCACAAATGTTTTAAATTTTGAGAGACACAAGTGATACGGTTCTTCACCTTTCTGGTAGAATCACAGAATCATTTGACAATCTGATGTAAACTAATATACCCTCTCCCAGTAAACTGTACAAGTGCTCCATGTAATCACTGAAGCTTCTGGGTACAACACCTAGTTAAGAACCCCTGCTTTAGGCTGTTACATTAACTACTGAGGTTGATTTTGTCACAAATGATCTCGACGTCTAGCTGCAGCATGGTCTGCCAGCTTTCCTTTAGAAAGCAGATGTTCTCTGAAAGGAGAATTATGAGATCTTGAGATACCACATGCTAATTTGCCCCCATGCAAATTTTAAGCTCAGTTTACCCAATTTCAAAGGCAAATACTTCCGTGTCAGTGCACTCATATGACGGTATGACTTTGTCACATTAAAATCCCCAGTTAAGCCATGATTTTCTTATTTTCTTCTTGAAGTTTCCCTAACTGTTCCAGCCACAGTGATATTACCAACATTTTTCTTAAGAAAAAGGGGAGCACAGTCTGTTTCCACTCAGATTGCATCAGGTTGGATTAAGTAAGAACTTGAAGGTTGCCCAGCCCAAACATAAGAGTTGCACTGAGTCATAAAAGAGAACTCCAACTGAAGACAGTTACTAATAGCTAGGAGAATGCTTGGTGAGCAGACATACAGAACCTGATCTCCCAGTGACCAATGGGGGGACTCGGACCAGCCCCAGCTGGGGCAATTGGGTCAAAGAAATTGTTGTTTATAATTCTGAGTCAAAACGAGAAACTTGAGGTACTTGGGACACTAGCATTGAGTGTCTCTCTTCCACACGCATACCCCAATTCTTCTGTTCTCTAAGCTAGTTCATTTTTCTTAAAAGAATAAAGACAAAATTTCAATAGTCCTCCTCTCCAATTTCAGAGAAAACAAAGCCTGAACTAGAATAAGAGATGTATGTTTCAGCTGTCTTCAGGAGGAAGGATGCTTTTCTTAAGGAACTGTGACAGATTTGCATGAGAAAAAGTGCTCTTGGTTTACTCAGCTACAGATGATTGAGGCCTTTCCTCCTTCACTTCTGAAGGAGGAATATTTGGACATCGCAGAGAACTGACTCTGACATCTTTAGAGAGTGGAATCACTTGGCTGGGCTCATTTCCTGGCTCCTGTGTTTTTATAGCACAGAGTTTCAAAGACATGTAAAGCCAGCACGCACTTAAAATTCTCCGCCTCTATCAAAACAAATCTGCCATTTAGCTTCACTTTTTCAGCAAGGCTCATTACAGTCCTAAATTTGAACCTCATTAGAGAATAAAATCTACACCTGTCTTTAGATCGTTCCTAAAAACTAACACTCTCCTATTTTTTGGTAAATGCTATTGTACACGAACTTGAAATTCATAATTAATATTATTGAGTAAAAATGTTACCAGATGGTTTTAAACTATGAAAGAAAAAGTGTGTAAGTTTTCTCCTCATTGCCCTTTAAGAAATCAAATTGAAGTTTAATTCAGGTAGGAAACAGGTTAATGACAATAAAAAAGTTTAATCTAGACCCTTGTTATGCAAAGGGTGTTTATTGCATCAACAGTGTCAATATCACCTGGGTGTTGATTACAAATGCAGAATATAGAGCCCTACTGGAGATCTACTTACTCTTGATGTGCATTTTCTTAACGTTCCCAGGTAATTTGCATATACAATAAAGTTTTTTTTTTTATTTTAATGTATCACGGTCTTTATTTACAACTTTATTGGCAAAAAAGAAAAGGAATAGTTTAAAACAGTTTAACACAGGGCATTGCAGCTGATCCTGGAAGATTAATGAAGTTTCATTTTAAATGTCCATCTAATTGTCCAAAGATATACAATACTGAATCTGCATACGCAGTTTCCTTTATGAGGTACAGGCTCATATCTTAGGCAGTCTTTTGAACATATAATACAAAGGAAAGAAAATCACTCATTAAAAACTGCATTAAATGAAGGGTAATTTAAATTTATGTTGTCCTTGTAATAACACATACCCAATGAAAATCAAAAGCTGGAAAAGCAGTTACACTTCCTACTTGAGTGGACAGTTAAAACAATTAATCATTTTCTGCAATGACCATTATATTTTTAATTTATCATGTACTACTCTGAACTTACTATGAGATGTAGCCAAAGTCAGAAGACAAGATGTAGGGAGAATATTCCTTTTTTGGAGGAGAGTAAGCGCTCCAGAATCAGCATGGGAAACAAACATCCTGTTGAATTCTAGGTGGAAAAAAATTAATGTAGTCAATTTCAACTCATGCTGAGCTGGCTTAATTTTTTCATTGACTTGTTTGGTGTCATTCTTCTAAATCAAGTGTGTTTAATTCTTCTTCTAGTTCATCCAAATCTTCCCCAGTAAGAAGACTTTCATCAACAGGAACAGAATCAATGGCTCCATTTTCCTGTCCCTCCCTTTCGTTGTCCTCTTCCAAAGCACTTCTTTCACCATTTTCAACCCTACCTCCGGAAGCTTCACTTAATTTGTTTTCATCCTTTTCTGAAGTATATGTGCTGAATCATTCAAGACTGGCTACAGTAATACCTGTCTCATCTACATCTCTTGAGATGTACAGGCTTAAATCTATGTCATTTATGCTCACTGAATCATCAACCTCATCACCACCTGTTCCCTGGGTATAACAGGTATCATCTGCTTTCTCCTCCTCATTATCAACCAGTTCAGGACGAAATTCAAACACCTCACAACCACTAATCACTAATGCTTTCCCTGCTTTGAAGTCTGCTTTCCTTCTTTCTATATCTTGCTCAAGTTTATCAATCTTTTCTTGTCTTTTTCTCTTCTTCCATGCAAGAAAAGATTCTAACGTGACTTTGGTAACATCTGGACCTACGGCAGAATGCTCTCTTTCAATTAGAACTTCTAATGAAATTTCATCTTCTTTTTCTTCTTTCTTTTTATCTTTTTAAAAGACAAACTCAGGAGAAAGTGCATGATGATACATGCAAATATCACCCCCTCTAGGGCATACCCCAAACCAGCCATATTTGTTGTTTTCAATAGCTTCAAGGAAATGCTTGCACACTATTTGAGTTTTTGGTTTTTTCTTTTCCACCTCACCGGGCTGCTTGTTTACTACTTCTTCCAGTTTTTTTCTCATCCCAATTATCCATAGTATCTTTATCAAGCTCTTCATCTCTTGCATCAATGTAAATACTTCGCCTTTCACATTTTGTCTCCAGAGTCAAGTCATGAGAGAATTTACACTTATCTCCTTTAGTACACTGTCCTAGCTTGAAGAATGCACATACCATGGATTTGGGGTCTGCACCTTTACTTATTTTTGGAGTGGCAACTACAGGTTTGAACAACTCATTTAGCTCTTGCAATTCCGTCTTCTTGTCATCTTTCTTCAACTTCTTTTCAGCTTCACTTTGTGCTACCTGAAGTGGATTTTGTTGACCAAATTTAACTTGATGAGTGACAGCCTTGATAAACTTCTGTTGCTTTGCTCCTTTCTTATTCTTTAGACCAGAAGTTTTGTCTTCGATAATCTTCTCCTTTTTCTGCTCTGCCTTTTTGCTGCCCCCAGCCTGAGCCTGTTTCTTGGGGGGCATGGCAGAGACAGGTGGCACCTGCCAGACTTAAACACAGCTGGACTCCCTCAGGGATTCTGGCCCTGCGGTAGGAGAAGGAGGAAGACGCCTACAATAAAGTTTAAGGAACACTGACCTAAGCCACCTTTGTGAAGCTATCTAGAGACACAAAATGTTTCATCCCTTAAAATGCATCCTGTGACTAATGCCAGCTACCACGGGTATTTACTGTCCTCAAGATTACAGCACTCCATGTAAATTCTCTGAGCTGGACAGGTATGGAAGAACATGTCCTTGAAGAAATCTAATCAAAAACAGAAAGTCAAAAAGATACTCAAGTTCTTCATGGCTCTGTTAAGATCCTTGTGCAAAAAACATTACTGCAGAATGACCAAATAAAGACAAGAGTATGACTCAGCTAAAACCACCAGCTTTAGTTGCCAAAAAAAATTAAGGGCTCAAAATAATGACTAAAAACAGGCTCACTTTGTTTTACCTTATATATTTATATTGCTAATTTAATTTATTATTAATTAAAATTAGTATGCAATAACTTAATAATTTCAGTCCCCAAATAGTAACGCTAAATATTTTGTTGTTCTTTTTTTTTTTTTTTTTTGTGGTACACGGGCCTCTCACTGCTGTGGCCTCTCCTGCTGCGGAGCACAGGCCCTGGACGCGCAGGCTCAGCGGCCATGGCTCACGGGCCCAGCCGCTCCACGGCATGTGGGATCCTCCAGGACCGGGGCATGAACCCACGTCCCCTGCATCGGCAGGCGGACTCTCAACCACTGTGCCACCAGGGAAGCCCTGTTCTTTTTTTTTTTTCATTATAAATTGAAGGTCTGAGAAGCAATACTAAAACTTTGCTCATATAGTCAAAAATATCATTCAATGCCAGGTACTGCTTTAGGTATTTAAGATACAATCAGTAAAGAAAAAAAAAAAATTGTCCACTTTGGTGATGCTTACATTCTTGTGTGGAAACATCAGCAATAAACACCAACAAGAAGTAAATTGCATAGTAGGTTGGAAGTGATAAATGCCATAAAGAGCAGTGCTGGGAGTGGGGAGAAAGTTGCCATTTTAAAAAGGACTATAAGTTGTGGAGGTACCATTTGGGCAAAACTTGAAGGAAGTGAGAAAGGCAGGAGAAAGTAGAGGAAAGCCTAATTGTTTTGGTCAGTGAATGATGCATGTAAATCTCTTCCATGTATTTACTATTTTTCTTCCCGTTTCACTGAGATATAATTGACATATAGCACTATATAAGTTTATAGTGTAGAGCATAATGATTTGATTTACATGCATCATGAAATGATTACCACAATAAGATTAGTGAACCTCCATCATCTCATAGAGGTACAAAATAGAAATTAAAAAAATATTTTTTGCCTTATGATGAGAACTCTCAGGATTTACTCTCTTAATTACTTTCATAAATAACATACAGCAGTATTAATTATATTAATCATGTTGTGCATTACATTCCTAGTACTTATTTATCTTATAATTGGAAGTTTGTGCCTTTTGACACATCTTCAACCAGTCCCTCTTCCCTTTACCCACTGCCTCTGGTAACCACAAATCTGATCTTGTTTTCTATGAGTTTATTTGTTTTTGAAGTATAATTGACCTACAACACTATGTTAGTTCCTGGAGCACACCATAATGATTCGATATTTCTCTATATTATAAAATGATCACCACCATAAGTCTAATTTCTATCACCATACAAAGGTATTACATTACTACTATATTTCTCATGCTGTACATTTCATACCCTTGACTCATTTATTTTGTAACTGGAAGTTTGTACGTCTTAAGTTCCCTCATTTATTTCACACATCTCCTGACTCTCCTCCCCTCTGACAACCACCTGTTTGTTCTCTGTATCTATGACTCCATTTGTGTTTTGTTTGTTCATTTATTGTTTTTTAGATTACACATATGAGTGAAACCATACGGTATTTGTCTTTGTCTGGCTTATTTCACTTAGCATAATACCCTCTAGGTTCACCTATGTTGTCACAAATGGCAAGATCTCATTCTTTTTTATGGCTGAGTAATATTCTGTATATATATACCACATGTTCTTTATCCATTATCTATTGATGGACACTTAGGTTGCTTCTATATCTTGTGCTATTGTAAATACTGCAGTGTACATATATCTTTTCAAATTAGTGTTTTTGTTTTCTTTGGAATTGTGGAATTGTATGGTAGCTCTATTTTTAATATTTTTGAGGAAACTCCATACTGTTTTCCAAAGTGGCTGCAGCAATTTACATTTTGATTAACAGTGCATGAGGATTCCCTTTTCTCCACATCCCTTCCAACACTTGTGATGTGTTGTCTTTTGCTTAATAGCCATTCTGACAGGTGTGACGTGATATTTCATTGTGGTTTTAATTAGCTTTTCCCTGATGATTAATGATGTTGAGCATCTTTTCATGTGTCTGTTGGCTATCTGTATGTCTTCTTTGGACAAAGGTCTATTCAAGTTCTCTGCCCATTTTTAATCATGGTGTGTGTGTGTGTGTGTGTGTGTGTGTGTGTGTGTTTTGATGTTGAGATGTATGAGTTCTTTGTATATTTTGGATATTAACCTCTTATGAGATATATCATTTGCAAATATCTTCTCCCATTCACTAGGTGGCCTTTTCATTTTATTGATAGTCTCCTTCATTGTGCAAAAGCTTTTTAGTTTGATGTAATCCCACCTGTTTATTTTGCTTTTGTTTCCATTGCCTGAGGAGACATATCTGAAAAAAAAAAAAAGTATTGCTAAGACAAAGAGTGTACTGCCTATGTTTTCTTCTAGGAGTTCTGTGGTTTCAGGTCTTACATAAGTCTTTAATTCATTTTGAGTTTATTTTTATACATGGTGTGAGAAAGTAGTCCAGTTTGATTCTTTTGCATGGAGCTGTTCAGTTTTCCTAGCACCATTTGCTGAAGAGGCTTTCTTCATTGTATATTCTTGCCTCCTTTGTCGTGGATTTATTAATCATGTAAGTGTGGTTTTACTTCTGGATTCTCTATTCTGTTCCATTGATATATGTGTCTGTTTTTGTGTCATTACCATACTGCTTTGATCATAGCAACTTTGTAGTATAGCTTGAAATCAGGGAACATGATACTTCAGCTTTGTTCTTCCTTCTCAAGATTATTTGGTTATTCAGGGTGTTTTGTGTTTCCATACAAAGTTTAGAATTATTTGTTCTAGTTCTGTGAAAAATGCCATTAGTATTTTGACAGGTATTGCACTGAATCTGTAGACCGCCTTGGGTAGTATGGTCATTTTAACGATATTTATTTTTACAATCCATGAGCATGGTATATCTTTTCATTTGTTTGTGTGGCCTTCAATTTCTTTCATTGGTTTCTTATAGTTTCCCTAATACAGGTCTTTTACCTCTGTAGTTAGATTTATTCTTAGGTATTTTATTCTTTTTGATGCAATTGTAAGTGAATTATTTTCTACACTTAAGGAAGAGCAAGGGAGGGAAGTGTTCTCCTAACTTGTAATATGATTGTTGATCCACTGCTTTAGTGATAGTGTACAACCCCACTCTATAATTTTATATATCATCCTTTCTGGTGAGCCATACATTCAGCCAAGAGTGAACTCAGATTTTATTTTTCAGTAGCCCTTATTTTATATGTAATTACATCTAGAAATTAAATACCTGACAATAACTTTATGTGCTTACTATGTACAAATTTTATCTTTTTCTAATCTTGGAAGAAGATATATTTTTTAAAATTTAAAATTTAATTTTATTTATGTTTTTATACAGCAGGTTCTTATTAGTTATCCATTTTATACATATTAGTGTATGTATGTCCCAATTCCCAATTCATCACACCACCACCCCCACCCCCTGCCACTTTCCCCCCGTGGTGTCCATACGTTTGTTCTCTACATCTGTGTCTCTATTTCTGTCCTGCAAACTGGTTCATCTGTACCGTTTTCCTAGGTTTCACATATATATGTTAATATAGGATATTTGTTTTCTCTTTCTGACTTACTTCACTGTGTATGACAGTCTCTAGATCCATCCACATCTCTACAAATGACCTAATTTCATTCCTTTTTATGGCTGAGTAATATCCCACTGTATATATGTACCACATCTTGGAAGAAGATACTTTTATCCTTATTTTAGAGATAAGAAAACACAGGGTCTGAGATAATGAGATGGCTCCTCTCAGAAACCAAAGTCACATTTTTTTTTACTAAGCCACACCCACAATTTGAGCTTAATGCATTATGTTAGACACCTCTAATCTCTAATTTTGTTACAAGTTTACTTATGGGATGGACTACACAAAGTTGTTACTACAGACTTCATACAGTAGTAATGGATACAAAAAGAGGCCACACAGACAAATAAATAACTGTTTGATGGCAGCTCAATACTTAAGCCATAATAGAACTTCAAGGCCCTAAAATAGTCTTTATAATACAACCATTTATCAGTCTTTTTTATCTACAACCACTATCATTTTCCACACATATAGTTTTTTTTCATTGACTGAATTCTTCCTATGAGTTGGAGACTATACCATGTATTCCAAATATATAATTGCATTTTATCTAAATGACATTATTTTATAGATGAGAAAACAGGCCCAGGAAGGTTAAGCAGGCTTGCATCCTTAAGTTTCATGATGAATGGTGAGTCTTAGCTCCATATCTGTAGCTCTAGAAACTTCTATGTAAGGAACTGCTTAAGGTATTCAGTGCAGAGGTAAGAAATAGCCCATCAGAACATGGTAAATCTAGGGGTGGGTAAGGAGTAATTATCTTGGACTATGCACAGAAAGTCAGGACAAAACACAAATCATGCCTCTAGAAAGAAGGTTCAGGAACAAACTACATTGCATATTAGTACAAATCTGCCATTTTTGCCCATCAAGGCCCCAGCAAAGGACCTAGACTCTCTAGGTGACATGACATATCTTTATAACTCTATCCTTGCTGGGAGGTGGGGGGCAAAAACCCTCTCAGGGTCTGAAATGACTCTTAGTGTCCCTGGTCTTCATAAGCAGCTGGCAAACTGAGATGAAAAAGGAGACTAAAAAATCAAACAGCACTGTTTGTAGCTCTAAGTACAATAAGCTATTGATAACAGAGATCCTGAGTCATCAAGAATATATTGAAGGAAACAGAGATGTGTGCAGTATATGACAGAAAGCTTTTCATTTAAAATTGTTAAACTGGAAGTCTAGGCACTTGATCTGGCAAGTTTTATGAGCCCTACTGGAGCATGCACTTTATGTGGAATTCTCATTTCCTGACAGCCCTGGATAGATCAGGCCGAGCTGTGATAATGCTCATCTCTGTGCATTATAATGAAGCTGCCATGGTAACTCTAGAAGTCACTTTTTAAATGTGCAATTTTAAAAGTTCATTTCTCGGAAAAAAAGATTAGCACAGCTGTAACACTCATAATAATCTAATGAGACTTGAAAGGAACATTCAGGCAAAAAAAAACCATATAGACTGCTCAGATTTCACAATTGCACTGTCCTTCTGAGAATGACATGGTCCACCCATGACTCCCCTAATCAGTGAAACAAGGGGGGCATTAGATCAGAAACTTAATTAAATTTTGGTACGTATAACCCAACAGTAGAACTCATTAAACTCCTACTTAGCTCAGTATGCTTGCTAAGTAAGTCAGAGTGCTTGAATGAAAAATTTTATGTACTTGTCATTTTCATAATTTAAGGAGTTGGGTATAATAAATGTTGCTAGCATTATTTATTTAGGAAAGGTCGATTGTACCTTTTATGACTGGCCACAGAAATCATACTGGGAAGGAAACAAATGTGACACAGCGGAACTGGATCCATTTCCAAAGTAAAACCCCCTATACTCAGCCCCACCCTCCTCCAGCTTTTCGAGAAGGAAAAGGCATAAATCAATGCCCAAGGTCTCTGTACCTTGTTATGGCAAACATTTATCTTCTTTTCTAAGGGAGATTGTAACTTTTTAAAAGTTCATTGTTTTTTGGAGACTGAATCAGTGCCACTGATCTAGAGATATGGCATGCGCAGGAAGCTCCCGTTATCTCTGGGACCTCATAAGCACCAGAAGCATACATTCCTCGAGGCATGATGTGATGATTTCTTCAAGTGGCATGTTTAATTGGAATGTCTTTCCCAGTGTTTTCCTTGAAGGCTTACAATTTAGGACCAGGGCCCTGGCTGCAAATTCAAATAAGTCAAATTTAATAAATATTTATTAGCAGAAGGCTTTTATGGCCATCTGCTAATAGAAGAACCTTAATCTATATGTAGCATTCAATATTGCTCAGAAAACTGTCCTACAAAGTTCAAGTAGTTATTAACCTCACAACTGCCTTTTAAAGAAACTAAGCTACATCGTCCAGGAGTCACAGAATTCCACTTGCCCATTTAGCCTGGCTTTTCGAAACACCCCACAGTGACTTGATCATCAATTTCACCAATTTAGTTAAAGAGAAGGACAACGAAACTGTTTGCTTGATACACCACCCCTGCTCTCTCTCTCTCTCTCACACACACACACAGTTCCTACACCAGTCAAGTGAATTGATTGACATCGTGTGGAGAAGAGTAGAAATATATTGAGTCATCTGTTTTGACTTCATGTCAAACCAGCCTTGCCATCAAAACATTATTTTGGCCCTCTCAATAATTTCTAAACATGCTGGTGGCAGTGGAATCAGGTAGAGGTGGACAAGTTTCCTTGAAACTGATTATATTACATGCAGTGGAAAAGAAGTAGAAAATCAAATTAGGCCAGTCAGCCTGCTTAGTAGATTTCCATAATATTTGGTTGTCAAAGGACCAAGAAATGTTAGCTCAGACTTCTGCCCTGAGAACAGTGACAGGGCTCATTCTACCTCACACATGTTTAACTTGAATCTTTTATAAGAATTGTGGCTAGTTTCTTGGGGCACTTCACAACTCTCACAACTTGAAAATTTAGTGGCTGGAAAGTTCTATTCAGCAGGTGGGAGCAAACACCGGTGAACTCAGAGTCGCTGCCAGTTCTGTGCCCCATTTAATCCATAAGCTGACAATGGTTAGAGAAACTCCACTCTAATCATTTACATTAATAGCAGCTACCTTGTCCTGGATTGTGTTTTAAGCATTGGGCCACAGAGTGAAAACGACAGAATTCCTGCTTTCAGGAAGTTTGCTCCAAAGTGAACAAACCACTGCTAGAGTGGGAAGAATGGACCCTCTTTCTACTCAGCCATTCATATTCGTCCATCCCCAGGCGCCTCACTTCCCCCTTCCATCTGAAGGTTTTCCAAAGTTTTCACATATTCATCTTCAACCAAACCACTGCCTTCTTGATTCTATCAGGAGATCTAGCAACTTATTTTATCCAGTAAAAAAAAAGAGACATGCAAAATCATGGATTTCCTAGACTCCTGTCCCCTCTACCTCAAAACGTATACCTTGGACTAACTGTCCCCGGTTCTTTCCCTGTGATGCTGTCTTTATCCCTTGCAAGGCTATTACTCATTTTCTAAATATCCTCTCTCATGCTGCTGCTCTTAGCTCCCTGTAATCCATGGACACAGCTGGCTGTTTCATACCCCAGTGCCTCTCTGAACTCTTCCACTCAGCCTAGAGCATTCTTCCACAATTGCCCTGCAGGAACACTGTCACTCAGCTCTTACAACTCATCTTCCGCCGCTCCCTTTTACACTCTGCGTGCTCCCTTATCTTTTCTTTCTTATATTTTTGACCCCTCTTTCTCCACTGAATCTATATCCCCTTAGCCTTCAAAGGGGTGTAAGTCATCCTAAAGAAAAACTGAGAGAAATCAATGCTTTTCTTAAATGTTACTCATCAAATTACTACAATCTTCTTTTCCCTCCATATACCACAAGAAGGACATTCATTAGCTCTACTTTCTTTAAAAAGGTTTGACTTGGATCTTTTAAATTAATGGATGTAGAAAATTTGGAAAAAATGCTTAGGAGTTATAAGAAGAGAAATAAACACCCCTTGTAATCCCACCAGGTAGAGAAAAATGCTAAGATGATGGAAGGCAGGATACAGTTGGCTTAAGTGAGCAGCCTCCAGAAACAGACTCAAGGTTTGAGTCCTGGCTCAGTCACACATCAGGCGTGTGACTTTGGCCAAGTGACCTCACCTCTGTTCGTGTCCCCTTGTGCAAAGTGTATAAAAGCAGCCCTTCAGGGGATTTTTGTGAAAATTAAACAGGTTAATGTAAGCGCATGTAAAACCCTTATAATAACTGGCACTAGTAAATAAAGCAATAAATACGTTAGTACTTTTTTATAGTTGATATGTATATTTCTAGTCTTTTCTTTGCACGTATACTTAGATTTTTACTTGGGATCTTGCAATCCAAATTAACAGCTTGATTTCTTACATAACAGTATCGTGCATCTCCACTCCCTAAGTCTTTATTTACTCTTCATGTGATGGCAGCATGGCGTGGGCACCTGTGCAGCAATTCAGCCACTTGGTCAGAAGTAAACCGTGATGTCTAACTACATGTGAAGAGATCATCCCTAATGCCCAATCTTGTTGAAGTTTTAATACTACTGACCTTCCCTTACTGAAACTCCTTTCTTAACTTCACTGACACTGTTCTCTCATCGTGGTTTTCCACGTGTCTTGGTCTCCTGTGAGACATTTGCCTTCTGCTGTTAAACTGTTAAACATTGCCAGTTCTTTTCCAGAGCACCAAATGCCTATTTCCTGCTTTGGCTCTACTTCTTGCCTTGCATATAAACATCATCTACTTTTCAAACTTAAGCTTTTCAAAACTAACCCTATTTTCTTTCTTTTTTTTTTTTTTTTTTTTTTTGCGGTACGCGGGCCTCTCACCGTTGTGGCCTCTCCCGTTGCGGAGCACAGGCTCCAGACACGCAGGCTCAGCGGCCATGGCTCACGGGCCCAGCCGCTCCGCGGCATGTGGGATCCTCCCGGACCGGGGCATGAACCCGTGTCCCCTGCATCGGCAGGCGGACTCTCAACCACTGCGCCACCAGGGAAGCCCAAAACTAACCCTATTTTCTTAAAAAAAAAATCTTTATTTCATTGTTCATCCAACTACAGTTAATTGCATTACCACCATGCATCCAGCCATCTAAGTCACTGTAAAACTTTTGCTTTCCCCTTGAGGATAGCCTCACTCAAAGCACTTTACCTTGTGTGAAACTGAACTTTTATAAGTTCTCCACACCTCAGAACTCATCTTTCAAATCTGTTCTTACTCATATAGTTCCTATCTCAGCCACTGGTACCAAACTCCACCTGGTTTCCCCAGCCAGAGATATTGGAGTTGTCCTCAACTTCTAACTTCACTTCTTCTTTTGCTTCCTCCAAACATGACTTCCTGTCACTGTGACCTCCTTCCCACCTACCTCTTTATTTCCTCTGTTCTCCTTTATCTGAGAGCCTCACACTCCTCTGCCTGTGTTATTGCAATCGCCTCTTGTGGTAGTTTGAATAGTGTTTCACAAAAATGCATGTCCCCCTGGAACCTCAGCATTTGCCTTTATTTGGAAATAGGGTCTTTGCAAATGTACTTGAAGTAAGAATCAAGATGAAGTCACTGGATTTGGGTGTGAATGTCTTATAAGAGACAGAAAAAGATACACATAGACACACACGGGGAAGCGGACCATGTGAAGATGGAGGCAGAGACCAGAGTGATGCTGCCACAAGCCGAGGAATGCCAGGAGCCAGCAAAAGCTGGAAGAGGCAAGGAAGGTTCTCCCCTAGAGCTTTCAGAGGGAGTGTAGCCCTGTTGATACCTAAATTAAATTCCTTAAGCCACAAAATTTGGAGTAATTTGTTATGGCAGCTCTAAGAAACTCATACAACTCTCAACTAGTTTCCCCCACAAATCCACCCTCTGTGCTTCTGCCAGAAATATGAGACCACACTATTTCTCTGACTGTCTTTCAATACAGTACAAACAAAGCTCTTACCAACCTGGCTTTTCTTCTTCTCTTCCTGCATTCTTTATACTTCTGACCCTCTGTGACTCCTGAGCACAAGTTTCATTCACACCTAAGTGCATTTTTGAATTCTACCCCTTTGTTTGGAACTCCTTACCAGCCTTTCTTCTCATGCTATTAGCCATCTATCACAACCCAGCCTGGGTATAATCTTGTCTGTTTGGTCCCTCTTAACTCTTCTCTCTCAAGTTCATTTCATGTTCATGTTTTACGTTTTCTTCTATTATTATATTTATCACACACTGTAATTGTTTATATCCTCTTATTCATCTTTATAGTCCAATACATAGTAGGTACTCAACGTATATTTGTTGAAAGAATTCCTTCTCCCTTATAAATTACACATAACTAAATGTATATCAATTTTAATTCAAAAGGTCAGTTTTTAGTCTTTCCTCCCAGTTTGCTCCCCAATCTTGTTCTCTTGGTTCAAAAGTTCACCTCTCTCTCTTAAACGGTTTTCCTGCCTCCATAGCCCCATTCTCCACTTTGTTTATTCTTCCACCATTAATAGGATCTTTCTGAAGCACATCTGGGATCATTCCCTCAGCTGGAAACTTCAACAGTTTCCCATTATCTTAAAGATAAAGCCCTAATTTTATACCATGACTTATAAACTTGTTCCAATCTCTCTCCATCATGAATGCCATGCTCCAATTTCACTAGATTTCCTACAAATCCTTAAACCCTATCTCTATGTTTGTGTTTTCATATCTTTCTTCTTCAGCTTTCTCCTCCTGGTGGAGTCCTCTTCCTCCACAGTGGGGCTCAAGTGTCTCCTCTTTGAGATTCTTCTCAGATCCTGGGGTGGGCATCAAGGAATCCATTACTCTTTCTCCCATCTTCTTGCAGAACTCTGTCACAACCTCTTCATTGAAACTCAATACAGTGTAGCATAGCTGTTTGAATACATTACATATCTGTCTCTGTCTCCCTGAACTGTCCCACCCAGATTATGGAAATTTCTACACTTGGGACCTTCGTTGTAGTTCGATATCCAGCAAAGAGTAGGTGCTCAGTAAGTATTGTTTCAGAGTTGGCTAATTCTTCTTCCCTATTAAGGATTTTGCTAATTTGTTTTCAACCATAACGTATAACTATACAAACACATACAAGTGTACAATTGTGATGGTTAATTTTATATGTCAACTTGGCTGGGCCACTGTACCCAGATAGATGACTCTGTGAAGATATTTAAAGATGTGATTAACATTTAAATCGGCAGGCTTTGAATCAATAAGATTATCCTTCATAACGAGGGTGGGCCACATCCAATCAGCAGAGGTCTTAATAGGAAAAAGATTCATGCTGCCTGAGGAAGAGAAAATTCTGCCAGAAGATAACCTTTGGACACGAACTGTAACTCTTCCCTGGATCCCCAGTCTGCTGACCTACTCTGAAGATTTTCGACTTGGCAGTCTCCACAGTCTCATGAGCCGATTCCTAAAATAAATCTCTCTCTATGTGCACATCCCATTGGTTCTGTTTCTCTGGAGAACCCTGATGAATACAACAGTCCACACGTACTTCTTATCACATGAAACATCTCCGCACCAAAGTTTCTAAAACACAGTAACACACAGATATTTATAAATAAACCTCACGAGTTTAGATTTGGAAATATTTGTTTGTGAAGGTGTGTTTGTGACCCAGTAGTCCCGAAGTCACTCTAAGTGTGAGTTTGAATCCTGGCTCTGGCAGCTGGGTGACCATGGTCAAGTTACTTGGTCTCTTGGTTTTCTGTGACTTTATTTCAGAATGAGGTCAAACTACCTACCTTCTATGATTGCTGTTGTGAGGATTACATGATTTACAATGAAAACATGTAAAGTGTTTAACACAGTGCCTGGCACATAGTAAGTGCTCAATGAACATTAACTGTCATGTTAATAAAGCCTGCTCTGTCTGCCTAATTGCTTCAGTTTATTCACTTCCCCTTGTTAATTTACCACTGGAAAAAAAAATAGGAATTATGTTTCTCTGCAGTTCTGACCGTTTAAAAATTAATGCACAATAATGTATTCGTTATTATAAAATTCAACTATTGAATTTTTTTAGATGGCTTATATTTCTTGATGTAATGATATTATATGTGTATTCCTAGGGTATCTTTTGTTTGCTTCTTGTTTAAACAAACATATCTACTTTGATTCTAGGATATAGGAAATGTGAAAAGTTCAAATATATAGGTAAAAATAAAAGGTATCTTCATTTACTAAAGCTATAGTCAAGACAGAGGCATTAATTAATTACTTGAGAGAATAAAGATGTTGTTTTTGAGTTTGCTACCTATGCTTCCCCGCAGAAGAGTTACTAGCATTCTGTCTTCAGCTATAACATATGCAAATACATTCGTGGTTAGAGCCAACTCTGGGTTTTCCTTGCTTATGAAAGAAAATAGTGACTCAAAAAGATCTCAAAAGAAACTCTGTTTGGCCTGGAACTGGACCACATGATTTAGGGGGAATTAGTGGATTTATTGTGGAATATGTATGTATGTGTTAAGCCTTAATCTAAAACAAGACAGAAATCAATCTATTTCTTAGCACAGTCCTGCTTATTATGTAAGAATTTGTCTCAGAATCGTGTTAATAAGATAAGAGAGTCAATCAGGAAGAAAGGAATGAGAGAGAGAGAGAGAGAGAGAGAGAGAGAGTGTGTGTGTGTGTGTGTGTGTGTGTTTCACATATCATTTCCATAAGACATTGGTTTTTCCTCAGTACTTTCTGTTTTCTGCTGATGGCACCGAATTCCTCTTGCCCTTTCTTGATAAAGCATCATGTCCCTAGGTATATACTAAATGTTGAAAGAAAACATTCTTTTTTTCTTTTCCCCTTTGAGTATGTGAAAGATTGAGGATGAAGACACTTCCTATCTTCTCTCATGCAGTTCTCTCTTTAGATCATTACTAATAATTTGGCAATCAAAGGCACTTGAAAGATGTAGATGAAATAATCTTCATTCTTTTTATCAGTGGCAAAAGAATTTCTGATTTACAAGTGGATCAAGAAACAGACACACATTTCACTGAAATATATTAATAACTATATAAAAGACCTACAAGCATAAATGATAAACTGAGCATAAAGCAATATAAAATAAAAATATAAATATAAAAGGGCCCATATTCCTGAAGTCACTTAGGTCATTTCTCATCTTCCAATCAGGCTTCATTAAATCAATACAGATTGACGAGTGTTTATCTCTTTCTTGTAAATTTCCAGGAAGATGCCTCATTTAAGGAGTAATTATTACCTATATATGTACATACATGCATATATATATATCATATGCTATTTTTAAAAATTCAAATTAAGTTTTAACTTGTAACCTTGCATTAAGCATTTGCTTCTTTTTGAATTCTGATAGGAGAGCCTCACTATAGTCTTATGAAATCAGAATTGGTATCTTGTTTGTAGAAAGAAAAAAATGAGGCACAGACTTTCCTTCCTTCCACAGATAATTAATTTTTTAAAAAGGGTTTTGCTTTTTAAAAAAAATTTTAATATTAGGGTTCTTTGTTCAGTCCAAGTCATTTTTTTAAAAAGTCTAAACCATTTCTCATAAAAGTATTATGAATGGAGGGAAATCCTCAGTTGGCATAATTTTTCTCTCTCACACCTTACCTTTCCCACCAGAAATTTTCTTTCATGTTTAAATAAAAACTGCTTAGAATCACACTCCATTGGTATACTATGGTAGATACAGATTAAACTAGCCCCTTATTGTCAGTATTTCTGTATGCAAAAATCAGTTTGGTTTGAAATCTTTGTGCTTGGGTGTTTATTAGACTTGCTGACTAACACAGATGCATCTGGTGAATTTCCTCAGCTTCCAAAGGACTTGAGAAACAAACCCTTTGAAAAGACAAGCCCACTAGATCCCAAGGTAGTTGTTTGATACCCATGGTCAGCTTAGTTTGGCTGATTTCCAGAGCCTGGAATGAGAAATGTTCCCTGATAGTTTCATCAAGCCCTCCTTATAAATGACCTGTGTCATATCTTTAATTAGACTCTTCATCCTTCATACCCCTTCCTTTTATCCCCACCTGGACCCGACCCCAACTTTTCTCTGTTTTCTTCCAACCTAATGTTAACACCGTGGGAGCTGAAGACAGCATAATATTATGAAATCCATTTTCCTTTGACTGATAAGCAGAACCTTACTTCTATGTCCTTTAATGCCTAATTTC
The DNA here is from genome assembly GCF_964165515.1 of Mesoplodon bidens. Taxonomy (NCBI): domain Eukaryota; kingdom Metazoa; phylum Chordata; class Mammalia; order Artiodactyla; family Ziphiidae; genus Mesoplodon; species Mesoplodon bidens. The sequence goes on from NC_138167.1 coordinate 86,277,111, forward strand.
CAATCAGGCCTTTCCTCTCATCTCTCCTATGCTTCAGTTTCTCCTTCAGTGCAAAAGGAGTTTTCCTTAATGCATTCAACAGATGCTCCTTCCCAATGCCATCTTTTCAGAGCGCTGAAAAGTGCTCCATTGTGGAGCCTAGCGGATATGCTTGAATATACAAACACAGCAATACTTCTTTTCTTTATTGACTTGCACTGAAATCTGTGCCTCTACTAAATAAAACACTTCGCTATCCCAGTATCAGGCCTCCCATGTGCTGAGACATTTGTGTCTCCTTTAAATGCATCAAAACTTCCCAGGTTTGCCTCCAACAATATTTTAACAGATAACACACTGCCAAAACCCGATCAAACGCTTTCCAAATCTTCTCGACAGCATTATTGATGACAGATGCTTAGCCTCCACATTTCACCAAACCGTGGGACAGTATTAGAAATAAGATTGCCTCTATATGATTATGTAGGAAGACAGCATATGTAATTCCTGCTCAACTCTTGACCCCTGCAAGAACATAAACATTTAGAAGAGTTCCAAAGTACTAGAATAACTATAATTGCACATGGTTTTATGTGAACTGTTTACTTACGGATCCCCTTAGCTGAAGGGGAATTATTTATTTGCTTTTCTTTTCATAGGAATCATGTGTCATTCTACTATATTTATAATGCCCATTTTCAGAGCTTACCAAAGAAAGGCAGCTGATTTTTCATGAGTGAAAAAGCTCTGAAAATAGATGTACTCAGGGCTTGAAAATGCAATTTCTCAGAAGTCTGTTGTTGTTTCCAGTTAGGAATTTTTAAACTAGAAATAAAATCATATATTGTTTTTTCTAATTACTGTTTGGTTCTCTGTGATGTTAATCCTCGATCTGTAAATATCAAAAAGGCCATTAATATTGCACAAAATGTGTTACTAATGTAGCTGCTTATGTAAAAATTTTAAAATCTGTAGGTAGTTATAATTTAAATAAGTCTTTTGGGCACCAAAATATGCTATCATAATAAATAGCTTATCTTGGATGTGTGGAATGGTGGTCATGTTCCCAGCTTCTTAAATACTCCCAAATATTACCCTCCCAGATTATAAACTCCCTGAAGATGGGGATTATGTCTGTCCTGTTCATTTTTGTATACCCATTGACAAGCATAGGATCTGCTGCCATAATTGCTACTCAATAAATATATGACGACTATCCAGATGAATAAATAGACGGATAAATGGATGGATGGATTTATCTAGCTAAAGCATATTACAACTTTCATCTTTTTTTTTTTTTTTTTTTTAAGAATTACACCGTGAGAGTTAGTATACACTATGGGTAAAAGCCTGGCTTTAGCTCTGGTTATACTTATCAGCTTTATAAAAGTGAAGGTTCTTAAAATCTAGTGCAATTTCCCCATCTTTAAAATGGAAGTAGTAATACTTTCTACAACATAAGAATATAGAGACAGTATTGTGATGGTGCTAAGCACATTGGTTCTGGGTATAGATTTTCTGCATTTGAATCTATGTCCTACATGTAATAGCTATGTGTCTTTGTTCAAGGTTTTTATGAGAATTTGGTAAGTTGATACTTACAAAGCTCCAGCACCTAGGGCTTAAAATAAATGTTAGTTATTTTCATTGTATGGTACTATTTTTTTCTTTCTTGAACCAAATAAGGGTTTTTTGTTTCTTTGTTTCTCACTGTGATTAGTTTAAAAGAAAAAAATCAGTAATTGTAATTTAAGAGCTGTAAATATGAATTCATCAGTCAAGTTGCAAATGTGAAATAAAAGGGCTTTAGGGCTAGGAGTGGTGATGGAAAAATAACCCTTCAATGTAATAGGGCTTTACAGAAAAAGATTAACTTGTTTTTGCTATCCATCTATTCACCTACTTCATTTATTCATTCAATCAATTATTTATTCAACAAATGTATTGAGCCTTGGCTCTATGGAAGGCACTACTCTACGTGTAGTAAATATAGTTAGCAAATAAACAGAAATCACAGCCTTCGACAGTGCTTAGGAACATGTATGTGTTGTGAGGTGTGCGTGTGTGTGTGTAGAAAACAACAGTAGGCAAAATAAGTAAATACATATTTTATCTAGTGCTAAAGTGGGTTAAATTCATGTAGGTAATTCATGTTAAGGAGAAAATAGCTGAGAAAGAGAGAATTTTGGCAGCATAATTCTCCCAGAGTAGACAGGGGAATCTTCACTTACATCGTGGATTTAGAATAAAGATCTAACAGAGGTGAGGGAGTGAATCATACTGGTGTCTTTGGAAAAGACAGCCAGGACTGAGAAGCAGTGGGAAAGACCCTGAAGAGGAAGCCTAGCTAGTACATTCCAGAAACATCAGGGAGGCTGGACTTTTTGCAATCAAGTTCCATAAGGAAGAGAGTAGTAGGAGATGAAGTCAGAGAGGTAGGTGGGAGTGGGCTGGACTGTGTAGGGCCTTGTATGTCAAAGGAATAATTTGAAATTTCACTTGTGAATTTGAAGGTTTTTAGCAGGAGGATGAAATTATCTGATCAGCGTTTTAACAGGATTATTTTAATTACTGTCTTGAGAATATACAATAGGGAAGGTAAGGGTGGAAACAGAGTCAGGAGACTTCCAAAAATCATAGTAGGAAATGATGTGCTTTTGGACCAGGATGTTATAATATGAAGATTGTACGAAGTGGACAAATTCAGAAGCTAGTTTGAAGTTAAAGCCAAGAAGACTTATTGACAAATTAGATGTGAGAAAGGAAAGGACAGAGAGCCATTTTTTAAAGATCTGGAGCTACTGGAAAAATAAAGTTACCATTAACTATTTGGAAAAGCTGAAGGAGGGAAATAAAAAATATATATATATATGTGGTATTTAATCATAAATGTTTTTACTGTACATATTGTTCTCCCACATGATTTTTCACTTGAAAATATGTCTCAGAGAGTTCCATATGATATATAGAATTCCTTTAATTGTTGCATGATATTTTATATACCCTCTTGATGAAACTTAGAGCATTCTCAGTTTTATTGCTGTTATCAACAGCTATGTAACCAACATCCTGGGCATGCCTCTTGGTGCATATAGGTGAGTGGTACTCTAGAGTCAATGTTTATAATCAAATATATGCACAATGAAAGTTTAACTGATACTTCACAGTTTCCTCTAGGAAAATGGTTCCAGTTTATACTTTCACTAATAGAGTAAAAGTAAGAATAAAATTAAAGGTTTTTTTTTAAATTAAGATAGAAAGAATTTGCAAAAGATAACTTCCTAGTGTTCTTTGCACATAAATAAAACACTGGCAATATGTTATGGACTGATTAACAATTATTGATTTTTCCAAACATACTTCCACATAGTAAGGACATATCCATGGGGAAGCTTGGCAAAGTTCCTGCTGTGATGAAGATAACACTCTAGGGGGTATAAATTTCGTGGACTCAGGGTTTTGTTTGGATTATCTAATATATTAAAGAGAATTTTATTTCTCTCATATTCTCTAATTGCCATGTTCTCTTTGAGAAACTGAAAATGTATACCTAAAATCATCTAAAAACGTTTTGCATTAAAAAACCAAATAAATAAAATGCAATAATTAATGACAAATCAGGAAAATATTTTTCAATTTATAAAACAAATATTAAAATTCCTTATAAAATTTCTTTAAAATGAGGAAATAAATGCCTAATAATGGACAACTCAATAAAAATAATGCAAATAGCCCCAAAACATATGAGATGCTTAAACTCTCACAATGACAGATTTACAAATGAAAACCACAGTGAGATAATATTTTTCACTCACCAGCATGCCAAACATCAAGGACTTAGACCATTAACTTTTGGCAAGACTCTGGGAAAACAGGCACTTTCATTTACTGCTGGTGGGTATGAAAAATGCCATTCTAAGGGAGTTTGGAAATATCGAGCAAAATATATGTATTTATTCATTTGTTTTGAATTTTATTTTTTTATACAGCAGGTATTAATTAACTATTTTATACATATTAGTGTACGTATGTCAATCCTAATCTCCCAATTCATTCCCCACCGGCCACCGCCTTGCCCCCTTGGTGTCTATATGCTTGTTCTCTACATCTGTGTCTCTATTTCTGCCTTGCAAACTGGATCATTTGTACCACTTTTGTAGATTCCACATATATGCATTAATATACAATATTTGTTTTTCTCTTTCTGACTACTTCACTCTGTATGATAGTCTCTAGGTTCACCCTAGAGACTCTACAAATGACCCAATTTCATTCCTTTTTATGGCTGAGTAATATTCCATTGTATATATGTACCACATCTTCTTTATCCATTTGTCTGTTGATGGGCATTTAGGTTGCTTCCATGACATGGCTATTGTAAATAGTGCTGCAATGAACATTGGCGTGCATGTGTCTTTTTGAATAATGGTTTTCTCTGGGGATATTGCCCAGTAGTGGCATTGTTGGGTCATATGCTAATTCTATTTTTAGTTTTGTAAGGAACCTCCATACTGTTCTCCATAGTGGCTGTATCAATTTACATTCCCACCCACAGTGCAAGAGGGTTCCCTTTTCTCCCCACCCTCTCCAGCATTTGTTGTTTGTAGATTTTTTGATGATGGCCGTTCTAACTGGTGTGACGTGATACCTCATTGTAGTTTTGATTTGCATTTTTCTAATAATTAGTGATGTTGAGTAGCTTTTCAGGTGCCATATGTATGTCTTCTTTGGAGAAATGCCTATTCAGGTCTTCTGCCCATTTTTGGATTGGGTTGTTTGTTTTTTAATATTGAGCTGCATGAGCTGTTTATATATTTTGGAGATTAATCCTTTGCCCATTGATTCGTTTGCAAATATTTTCTCCCATTCTGAGGGTTGACTTTTTGTCTTGTTTACAGTTTCCTTTGCAGTGCAAAAGCTTTTAAGTTTCATTAGGTCTCCTTTGTTTATTTTTGCTTTTATTTCCTTCACTCTAGGAGGTGGGTCAAAAAAGATCTTGCTGTGATTTATGTCAAAGAGTGTTCTCCCTATGTTTTCCTCTAAGTGTTTTATAGTGTTGGTCTTACATTCAGGTCTTTAATCCATTTTGAGTTTATTTTTGTGTATGGTGTTAGGGAGTGTTCTAATTTCAATCTTTTACATGTAGCTGTCCAGTTTTCCCAGCACCATTTATTGAAGAGACTGTCTTTTCTCCATTGTATATCCTTGCCTCCTTTGTCATAGATTAGTTGACCATAAGTGCATGGGCTTATCTCTGGGCTTTCTAACCTGTTCCATTGATCTATGTTTCTGTTTTTGTGCCAGTACCATATTGTCTTGATTACTGAAGCTTTGTAGTATAGTCTGAAGTCAGGGGGTCTGATTCCACCAGTTCAGTTTTTTTCCCTCAAGATTGCTTTGGCTAAGCAGGGTCTTTCGTGTCTCCATATATTTTAAGATCTTTTGTTCTAGTTCTATAAAAAATGCCATTGGTGATTTGATAGGGATTGCATTGAATCTGTAGATTGCTTTGGGTAGTATATTCATTTTCACAACATTGATTCTTCCAATCCAAGAACATGGTATATTTCTCCATCTGTGTGTGTCATCATTGAGTTCTTTCATAAGTGTCTTATAGTTTTCTGAGTACAGGTCTTTTACCTCCTTTGGTAGGTTTATTCCTAGGTATTTAATTCTTTTTGTTGCAATGGTGAATGGGATTGTTTCCTTAATTCCTCTTTCTGATCTTTTGTTGTTCGTGTATAGGAATGCAAGATATTTCTGTGCATTAATTTTGTATCCTGCAACTTTACCAAATTCACTGATTAGCTCTAGTAGTTCTCTGGTAGCATCCTTAGGATTATCTACGTATAGTATCATGTCATCTGCAAATAGTGAGAGTTTTACTTCTTTTCCAATTTGCATTCCTTTAATTTCTTTTTCTTCTCTGATTGATGTGGCTACGGCTTCCAAAGCTACGTTGAATAATAGTGGTGAGAGTGGACATCCTTGTCTTGTTCCTGATCTTAGAGGAAATGCTTTCAGTTTTTCACCATTGAGAATAACGTTTGCTGTGGTTTTGTTGTATATGGCCTTTATTATGTTGAGGTAGATTCCCTCTATGCCCATTTTCTGGAGAGTTTTTATCATAAATGGGTGTTGAATTTTGTCAAAACCTTTTCCTGCATCTATTGAGATGATCATATGGTTTTTATTCTTCAATTTGTTAATATGGTATATCACATTGATTGATTTCCATATGTTGAAGAATCCTTGCATCCCTGGGATAAATCCGACTTCATCATGGTGTATGATCCTTTTAATGTGTTGTTGGATTCTGTTTGCTAGTATTTTGTTGAGGATTTTTACATCTATATTTATCAGTTATATTGGTCTGTAATTTTCTTTTTTTGTAATATCTTTGTCTGATTTTGGCATCAGGGTGATGGTGGCCTCATAGAATGAGTTTGGGAGTTTTCCTTCCTCTGCAATTTTTTGGAAGAGTTTGAGAAGGATGGGTGTTAGCTCTTCTCTAAATGTTTGATAAAATCCACCTGTGAAGCCATCTGGTCCTGGACTTTTGTTTGTTGGAAGATTTTTAATCACAGTTTCAATTTCATTACCTGTGATTGGTCTGTTCATATTTTCTATTTCTTCCTGGTTCAGTCTTGGAAGTTTATACCTTTCTAAGAATTTGTCCATTTCTTCCAGGTTGTCCATTTTATTGGCATAGAGTTGATTGTAGTAGTCTCTTATGATGCTTTGATTTCTCCCTTTTCATTTCTTATTTTCCTGATTTGCGTCCTCTCCCTTTTCTTCTTGATGAATCTGGCTAAAGATTTATCAATCTTGTTTACCTTCTCAAAGAACCAGCTTTTAGCTTTATTGATTTTTGCTGTTGTTTTCTTTGTTTCTACTTCATTTATTTCTGCTCTGATCTTTATGATTTCTTTCCTTCTACTAACTTTAGGTTTTGTTTGTTCTTCTTTCTCTTGTTCCTTTAGGTGTAAGGTTAGATTGTTTATTTGAGATTTTTCTTGTTTGTATTGCTATAAACTTCCCTTTAGAACTGCTTTTGCTGCATCCCATAGGTTTTGGATTTTCGTGTTTCATTGTCATTTGTCTCTAGCAATTTTTTGATTTCCTCTTTGGTTTCTTCAGTGATCTCTTGGTTATTTAGTAATGTATTGCTTAGCCTCCATGTGTTTGTGTTTTTTACATTTTTTCCCCTGTAATTGATTTCTAATCTCACAGCATTGTGGTTAGAAAAAAGGCTTGATATGATTTCAGTTTTCTTAAATTTACCAAGGCTTGATTTGTGACCCAAGATGTGATCTATCCTGGAGAATGTTCCACGTGCACTTGAGAAGAAAATGTAGTCTGCTGTTTTCGGATGGAATGTCCTATAAATATCAATTAAATCTATCTGGTCTATTGTGTCATTTAAAGCTTGTGTTTCCTTATTAATTTTCTGTCTGGATGATCTATCCATTGGTGTTAGTGAGGTGTTAAAGTCCCCCACTAGTATTGTGTTACTGTCGATTTCCTCTTTTATAGCTGTTAGCAGTTGTCTTATGTATTGAGGTGCTCCTATGTTGGGTGCATATGTATTTATAATTGTTATATCTTCTTCTTGGATTGAACCCTTGATGATTATGTAATGTCCTTCCTTGTCTCTTGGAACATTCTTTATTTTAAAGTCTATTTTATCTGATATGAGTATTGCTACTCCAGCTTTCTTTTGATTTACATTTGCATGGAATATCTTTTTCTATCCCATCACTTTCAGTCTGTATGTGTTCTAGGTCTGAAGTGGGTCTCCTGTAGGCAGCATATATATGGATCTTGTTTTTGCATCCATTCAGCGAGCCTGTGTCTTTTGGTTGGAGCATTTATTCCATTCACATTTAAGGTAATTATCAATATGTGTGCTCTTATTACCATTTTCTTAATTGTTTTGTGTTGGTTTTTGTAGGTCCCTTTCTTCTCTTGTGTTTCCCACTTAGAGAATTTCCTTTAGCATTTGTTGTAGAGCTGGCTTGGTGGTGCTGAGTTCTCTTAGCTTTTGCTTGTCTGTAAATCTTTTGATTTCTGCATCGAATCTGAATGAGATCCTTGCCGGGTAGAGTAATCTTGGTTGTAGGTTCTTCCCTTGCATCAATTTAAATATATTGTGCCACTCCCTTCTGGCTTGTAGAGTTTCTGCTGAGAAATCAGCTGTTAACCTTATGGGAGTTCCCTTGTATGTTATTTGTCATTTTCCCCTTGTTGATTTTAATAATTTTTCTTTGCCTTTAATTTTTTTCAATTTGATTACTATGTGTCTTGGAATGTTTCTCCTTTGGTTTATCCTGCCTGGGACTCTCTTTGCTTCCTGGACTTAGGTGGCTATTTCTTTTCCCATGTTTGGGAAGTTTCTGACTATAATCTCTTCAAATGTTTTCTTGGGTCCTTTCTCTCTCTCTTCTCCTTCTGGGACCCCTATAATGCGAATGTTGGTGCATTTAATGTTGTCCCAGAGGTCTCTTAGGCTGTCTTCATTTCTTTTCATTCTTTTTTGTTTATTCTGTTCCATGGCAGTGAATTCCACCATTCTGTCTTCCAGGTCAGTTATCCGTTCTTCTCCCTCAGTTACTCTGCTATTGATTCGTTCTAGTGTATTTTTCATTTCAGTTATTGTATTGTTCATCTCTGTTTGTTTTTTAATTCTTCTAGGTGTTTGTTTTTTAATTCCTCTAGGTCTTTGTTAAACATTTCTTACATCTTCTCGATCTTTGCTTCGATTCTTTTTCTGAGGTCCTGGGTCATCTTCACTATCATTATTCTGAATTATTTTTCTGGAAGGTTGCCTATCGCTACTTCATTTAGTTGTTTTTCTGGGGTTTTACCTTGTTCCTTCATCTGGTACATAGTCCTCTGCCTTCTCATTTTGTCTATCTTTCTGTGAATGTGGTTTTCATTCCACAGGATTCAGGATTGTAGTTCTTCTTGCTTCTGTTGTCTGCTCTATGTCTTTATTCTTGTATATATTCCTTCTGGTAATCTACTTGAAGATCCCCTTGCAAAAAATACAAAATGATATATGTACAAGATATTGATTTTGACAATATTTAAAATAGCAAAAGCCCAGAAACAACATATGTCCATCCTCAGTGAACTGGTTCAATAAATTATAATATGTCCACATAATACAGTACCAATCCTCTGTAAAATGTGATGAGGAAATCTCTGTATTCTGATATGAGGTGACTCCAGGGTGTTTAGTTAAGTGCAAATAATGCAGAAAATGCAGGAGTAAAGGTGGCAGGACCAGGTTGGAAGTGAGACTTCTTTGGATATATATTGCAATATGTTTTTATTTTGAAATCATTTAATGTTTTATAAATTTTTAAAAATAAAAATTAAAAATAATCACTAAACATTGAATAAAGGTTAATATATGATCCTAATTTTATGTAATGTAGAGTAAAACAGGAAAATTTTTTTTCATGTGATTTAAAATGCAATATTTTTACCATATAACCCAAATAAGATGTAACCTCAAGACCAACTTCTATTTAAAAAAATATTTGACTGAATTCAGTAGACTTGTTTCTAGTAGTTCTGTTGTTATTTTGAATATTGTTGGTTTTTTAGGAATCTATATTTTCAGTATATGAAAAAAATTATAAAATCAAACATTAATTTAAAACCTGTAATTTGATATGTGAACTGGAAAACACTATAAAATCATTAATAATTTTTATTTTTTCCTAATATTTACCCCTGTCCACTAAAAAAACCTGGAAGCAATGATAACAACTGCTATGGACACTCCAACACCAGATTGTGGTCGCTAAATAGTATTTTCTTTAAAAGCATTTAATTAAAGAGTTTAATCTTAAGACTGTGATATAAATTGCACATTTTTTTCCATTTTATTTACTTTTGTCTTTGCACTGATATTTTTGTCATGAAGATTTTTTTATTCCTACATATTTAAATTTATTATCTTTTCTATTAAGATTTCTGGATTTAAAAAATTTTTCAATTAAATAGACTTTCCTTCTCCTAAAGTTATAAAGGAATTAATTTATGTTTTAGTCTAGTACTTCTATGGTTTTATTTCTGATATTTCATTTTTAAACATTTAGAGAGTATTCTGGGGTTTGATAAGAGGTATGGTTTGATTAGAGGTATAGATCCAATTTTGTCTTTTTTCTAGCTGACTGCCCAGTTGCCTCAATACCATGCACTTTTATACTTCTATTTGAAGATGCTACCTTTATCATATGCTAAATTTTCATACATATTTGGATATATTGGTAGACTTTATATTCTGTTTTGTTGATCTTTCTATTAGTAAATCTACTGTTTTATTATATAAATTTGTAATATGATTTAATACTTGGTAGCATTAGTACCGATAATATCTCTACCATTTTTTCATAACTTTCCAAAATATTTTTACTTTTTAATTGTTTCCTGTGCATTTTTGAATCATTTTTCTTAGTCCCAAAACAAAACAAACTACAACAACAATCAACAAACAACATCCCTTTCCCCCCAAAAAAAATCTTAGAACAGGAGGAACATAGCTTATCTTTCCTTTGATGAAGTATATTTTTGTGTCTTTCAGAACTGATTTAAAATTTTCCTTGCAAAGGATTTGAATATTTCCTATTAAGTACTTCAAACAGTTATTAATGCTGCAAAATCACTGAAACTTAGTGGTATAAGACAACCATTTTGTTATGCTCATAGATTCTATGGATCAGGAATTCGGAAAAAAAAGAATGGTGACAGCTTGCTCCATTTTCCATGACATCAACTGAAAAGAATCAAAGGCTGAGGTATCTCAATTGCTAGAGACAGGAATCATCTGGAGGCATCTTCATTCACAAATCTAGCAGTTGAGTCTGACTGTTGTCAGGAATCTCAGCTGGGGCTGTCACCTGGAAACCTATATATGGCTTCCCTATGTCGTCTGGGCTGACTCATGGCATGGTGGCCTTGGACATCTTACATGGTGCTCAGGGCTCCAAAGGCAAGTGTCTCAAGGGAACCAGATGGAAACTGTATCACCTTTGAGAATCTATCTTTAGAAGTCATATAGTATCACTTCTACCACAGTCACAAGCCCATCTAGTTTCAGGCAGAGGGACATGGATCGTACCTATTTTGATAAGAGGAATCTCTAAGTCGTATTTTAAGAATATGTGGGATGAAAGATATTGCTGAAGTCATTTTTTGAAAATACAATGAGCCAGAGGATTTTTCCTTAACTTTTTTTTCTGTTGCCTTTATAGATAGGGCCTTTTCTTTCATTTTATACCCTAACTGGGTGTTTATTATTTAATGAATATTACTGATTTCTGTATATGACTTCTATACCCTACAACCTTATTGAATTCTGTCGCTTTCTTTTTTGTGTGCTTGATTCTTTTGGGTAATTAGTTATACAATCAGATAATCAGTTGTATCACTTCTGTTCCAATTTTTGAGATTTTTTTACTCTAAACTTTTACTCTTGCAAATCATGTTGGCTTTGAGCCAGTATAATGTTAAATGTAATGGTGACTGTGGATATCCTTGCTTTTTCCCGACTGTAGAAGAAATGTCTGTTTGTTTCCATTAATTAAAATGCTACAATTGAAAAGACCATATTTTCTCCACAGTCTCCTCCTTTTTTAAAGTTGTGCTATGGTATTTGATATATAGGTAATCATTACTTCACATTTCCATTTTGAATCACAATCTTAACCATTACAAAGTGTCTCTTTCTGTCTTCCTCCCTCCCCTTCTTCCTTCCTCCCTCCCTCTTTTCTTTCTTTCTTTCTTTCTTTCTTTCTTTCTTTCTTTCTTTCTTTCTTTCTTTCTTTCTTTCTTTCTTTCTTTCTTTCTTCTCTCTCTCTCTCTCTTCACTTTTTGGTCTTATTTCTACCTGATCTGATGTTAAGATCACCAACCCTGATTTTCTTTTATGGCTTATACTTTCTTTCCTTAAACACCTTGTAGATGTTCTTCCACTGTCTTCTGGCATTAAAATATACAGTTTGAAAAGTCTGATACTGTCTTAGCCTGTTTGGGCTGCTATTAAAAAAACACCAGAGACTGGAATAGCCTGTAAATAACAGAAATTTATTTCTCACAGTTCTGAAGACTGGAAATCTAAGATCAGGGTTCCAGCATGGTTGGGTGAGGGCCCCCTACTGGATTGCAGACTTCCTTGTTGTATCCTCACATGAAGAAGAGGCTAGAAATCTCTCTAGAGCTGCTTTTATAGGGTCATTAATTCCATCTGTGAGGGCTCTGCCCTCATGACCTAATCACCACAAAGGTCCCACCTCCTAATATTAATAGTATACTGGATGTTAGGATTTAACATATGAGTTTTCAGGGAGACAAAAACATTTAGCCCATAGCGGATACTAATCTTATTTTTTTCCTTTATAAGAGGGTTGACGTTTTTGTCTATCCAATTAAATTTTCTTTGCTTTTAAAGCCCAATACATTTATTAGGCTATGTCCTGGGGCCTGTTTTTCTTGGTACACAGGTTCAATATATAGATTCACATCTTTTCGTTCAAACAATTTTTAAAAATATGTTTTAAAGTATTAATTCTCTCTCATTGTTTTTCTTCCTTGGAAGCTTCAGCTATGCACACACAAAATTTCCTTTACCTGTCTTCTATATCCATCATTTAAGATTTATTTGTTTCCATTTCATTTGTTTGTTTTCCTTACCTCTATTTGTCAGACCCTTTACTAAACTTTCCATGTCACCATTTTCTTCCATTTTTGAAATAACTTTGTCCTTTTCTTTTCCTGAGTTCTGTCAATTCCTTTTTTCCTTTTCTGGTTTTCTAGACATTACCTCTTATAGTCTGACTGTTATTCCAGAACTCTTGTACTTCTGCTTTGTAATCTTTCCTTATAGGTGCAAATAATTCACTGTTATTTAAAAATTCTTACTGGAATATTGGATTATAATTATTTGCTATATAGTACAGAAGTATTTTAGTGAATGTTGCTTTGTATTGGAAAATTTCTGTATAATTTTTCATGTTTTTTCTTACACTATTTTCCTAGTTTTTGGTTTTTTGGTCGTCATATATAGATTAGAGCAAAATGTTCCTGGATGTGAGCATGGAATGGAATGGGGTGAGAGCAGGAATAGCTTCCCTGATTCACAACTCCCACGAATGGTATGGACACTGGTATAATATGGAAACTGATCAGTAAGAACAGATATTTCAGGGGGAATTCCCTGGAGGTCCAGTGGTTAGGACACAGCACTTTCACTGCTGTGGGCCCAGGTTCAATCCCTGGTCGAGGAACTAAGATCAAAAAAAAAAAAAAAGATATCTCAGCCAACCATTTCAGTTTATAAAATAAAAAAAATGTTCAGGAGTGAGTTTATATTGAAAATCAGCCCTGGGCATCTTTCCTTATAGTGTGCTACTTCTATGTTGGCATCCTTCTTTTGCCACTTGTAATCTAAGTTGGCTCTGGAGGGCTTCTTCATCCAGCCCTGTATCTCCTTAGCTTATTCTCTCAGCTGCTGTTACTGAGGGACACAGGTCTTGTCCTTTGTAATCCACTCACTTTTAGAAAGTAGATTATTACTGATGTTTTCTAAATACACTCTCCTCTGCACTCATCTCTGGGCAATTTCAAGTCTTCCTTCTGTCCCCAATGCTCATGTCCAAATAAATGTCTTTCAATGCTGTGTTCAGAGCACTTGTGTACAGTTTGGGACCCTCACCTTTTGGAGAGTAGATATGTATTTCGCTGTTGGTTTCTGGGATGGGCCTCTGCAGTGTCAGCACTCTCCAATCTTCCCAACTACTGCATCATGGCTGCCCTGGGGCCTTCCTGCCTGGCTCTGCTGGTCTCAGTTGCTTTTGGCAGCATGCACACATAATTTGAAATTTATGGGCTTTCTCTATCTCCTATTTTTAAGTGAAACTGGAGCTTGTGATTTTTTTGTTCTGTTTCTTTTCATTGTCTTGTTGCTCTATTTCCAAGAGAAGCAGAAAGATTCAGAATTGGGCTGCCACCATGCTCTTCCGGAATCATAATTAATATAATTATTTTTGTCATAGTGAAGATATGAAGGATATTCTCACTTAAGTCAGGTAAAGAATGGACTTTTCATGTGGAAATATGAGGTTCTCTAAAAGACGGATCCCTGGGCAAAATATATTCCCCGCTGGTGACTTTTCAAGATGTGCTCTGGACGTAATTGAGAGAGCACAGCTCGATAAACTTATTAGGTAAGCAAATCTATGCAGAGAGTCTGTCACACCCTGAGAAATAAAACTGGGTAGAGGAAAAAGATTCAGATTTACATGTTACAAAAATGCTGTTCTTTATTTTAATCGACAGAATTGAATGAGACTCCAGCATCAGCATGCATTTCCCATTGTTTTCTTTTTATATTAACTACAGGAGACTCATTAGAATTTCATGGATGTAATTGTTTCTGGGTTACATCCTCAATTAATGACTATAATTGAAAGGTTGGATAGGATTTGGATAACGTGACTGTAATTTAAGTGTAAGACAGACGTCTGGGCCTCTATTTACAATGCATTTGTTATTTTTTTTTCTTCTACTGTGGAGGAGTATTTACGAGAGGCAGAAATAAATGCATTTCAAACAGCAATGTCTCAATCAAAACAATGTGCATATTGTGTGCTGGGTACTGTTTTCCCGGGCTGTTTTGTGACTCTGCTGGCCTTAGCAGGATGCATATGCATAAAAAGAGCCTGTGCTCAGATCTTCTGGGAGAACTTGGGGGAGGAGAACAAGCTTCAACAAAGGGGAGGTGGAAGAGAAGGCTATCTCTGTCCTTCTTTATGTTCTGTTACAACACTGTTCAAAACCCAGCCTCTCAGCCTGCACTTGCCAAGGATTCCCTAATCAGTTTTAGATTATGTCATGGGGAAAGAAAAAAGGACCACCTCCAAGCTCTTAATTATGGCTCTTCTCCGCTTTCCTCTCCTTATATTTTCCCCCAGAAGTAGATATTAACCTTATTAGCTTTTTTGAGCAGTGCATCACTGATTATCTATACACAGGCTTTGAGGCAGCTGCGAGGGGCAGCTGAACAATTACCCAGGGTTACCCAGATTTGCTCCAGACTCTGGAAACACAGAAGTCTATAGACCAAAGCTCTTGGGTTCAAGGATGTCTGCTATTTCTTCATCCAAGCTCAAATGTGGACCGTGTAGCTCATTATGTGTCTTTTTCAATACTAATGACCTTTCTTTCTCTTGTGGGTCTTATGATCTGGACGAAATGGCAAAGACAGTATCAGGATTGCAGATGTGATAGATGAGCTAGAGAGGCCAAGATGTGTGGCTGGACTAAACCACCATGGAAAGAAAAAAGAAAGTGGGACAATGAATAGTAGGAATAGAGAGTTAGGAAACAGAGAGGATGGGAAGCGAGGGGCCCCTGATTCAGAGATGATTTATCAACAATGATAATAACTTGACACCTATGGTGCCTCTTGTTGTGGCTCTCATGCTAATATTGTGAGCCGAGGAGTATTTCCTAATATGTCATCTCTGCTTCAGAAACACAGAGGCGGGTGCTTGCTAGAATGCAGATTATCAGACCCTACCACAGTCCTATAGGAATCAGAATTTCTGGGTATGGTTCCAGGATACTTCATCTTTCCAAGATCCTAGGTGATTCTGATAGACGTTGGAGTTGAGAGCAACTGGGGAGGAGGCAGTGGAAAGCAGAAGGAATGACATGATGGTGATGGGCCAGAGAAGGTGGCTGGGAGGGTGTGGACTGAGAGCAGACTCAACAGGCACATATTCAGCCCTTACAGAAGGGGGGCTGGTAATCAGAGGAGTTCAGTGTCTTCCTGTAAGTTATGCATCTGATAAGTGGCAGAGCCATAGTTTATACTTCTAAGTCCCAGGCTCTTTCTTTGTACCAAACCTCAGTCAATAGGGTTAGGAAAGTGTTAGAATTTGGATGGCAGGTTACGGGAAGAAGGCAACATGCCTTGGATCCAGGTCTCAAATTTATCTGTTGAGATAGGGACAATTTCAGGAAAATAGTGTGGAGGCAAATATGTTCTATTTGCTTTAACTTCATATTCTAAAATCTTTTTTTTTTATCTTTCATGAATATTTGGGGGCATGGCTGCATATTAGATGTAAAGTTACACACTGAACTTATTCTTTTGTTAAATTGATGGCTTTTAAAATTTAGCATGGTTCTAACTCATAATATTGTAAAACAAACAGTTGATATATTAATTAAGGTGTTTTAGTACATATTAGCAAATACCCAACTAATAACTTCTTTAAAACTCTATCTGTATAATATTTAAAATCACCTTGCCAGCAGTACTACACAGAACTTTGGATGTAATGAATTTATCAATTTTATCTTCTGCTCCAGACAGATGCCTCTTTCCATTGCCTTCCTGAGCCTTGCTGTCTTGCATGTCTGCATGATCTCAAATCATCATGTTTACCAGGTCAGCTTGTTCAGCACTGCTTTCCCAGTGGCACAGCCTGGGTCACCCTCTCTCTTCAGTATCTTTTCTTGTCCCTCTCTGCATTTTGCCACTGAGCTGCTCCTCCAGCTTTCATTTCTGGCTGAACTTTACCCACGGAATTTGGATCTCTCTGCCTTTAGTGGTCATAATAAGCTCCCCTCTCTCTTCATCTATTGAATGTGGCCATCTTTATGAATAGTTTTCAATCATAATACCCCTTATTGACATGGTGTCAGTAAAATGTTTGATTGATAAATAAATTAATAAATGATTTCAGACCACTAAGTAATCAGATGGCTTTTAAGTGTCCAAATGACAGGCATTAAAAATGAACAAATAAATATAATACCAATACTGATTTCCTCTATGAAGAAAATAAAACAGAGTGAAGTATTAGAGAGAGAAAAAGAGACAAGAAGGTTTTTACTCTCTATGTGGGATGGATAGGGAAGATCTTCTTGAGAGAGGAAGACTTGAATAATGAGAAAAAGTTCATTTAACAGTAGAAGAGTGTACAAGGGAGATGTGTGCAAAGGCCCTGAGATGGGGATGAATTTGAAGCTCTGGCGGCAACAGAGAATAAGCCCCCATAGAGCCATAATAGGAGAGGTTAGAGAGGTAGGCAAAGGGAAGATTCTACTGACTTTTCTAGACCACAGCCAGAAGTATGATGTATATTCTAAGTGGAATGGAAGCCACTGGAGGGGGTTCCCAAGGGAGGAGCCTGATCTAGCCTCCCCATCCAGGTTGTGGGGAGACTGAACCTCTTCAGAGAAGCATTCTAGACACTTAAGCTAACCTAGTTCTTCTTTCTACAGTTGTAAAATAGACATAGTCATTCTCTGATGATTGTCTTTTGTATTAGGGTTCTCCAGAGAAACAGAACCAACAGGATGTGTGTGGGAGAGGAGAGAGAGAGAGATTTATTTTCAGGAATTGGCTCAGGTTATTATGGAGGCTCACAAGTCTAAAATTTGCAGGGTGGGCTGTTAGTCTGGATACCCACAGAGTAGCCTAACCTACAGTTCAAGTCCAAAGGCCATCTGCTGCAGAATTCCCTCTTACTTGGGGAAGTCAGTATTTTGTTCTATTCAGGTGTTCAACTGATTGAATGAAGTCCACCCACATTCGGGAGGGCAGTCTGTTTTATTCAAAATCCTCTAGTTTAAATGTTAATCTCATTCAAGAAATCCTCACAGAAACAGCCAGAATAACATTTGGCTACATATCTGGGCACTATGGCCTAGTCAGATTGGTACATAAAATTAACCATCATGCTTTTCTTATAGGACAAGACAAAGGAAGAAACATTTTCCATTTTAAGAAGTAGTTCTGTATTTCATCACAGGTGGATTTGCATGTATACATTTTTGGTGTTGCAGTAAATCAGCAACCATAGAATTAACAATCTCCTTCCAATAATGGTCATATTTATTAAAGCCTTTTCTGAAATAAATGTTAAAAGTATAGTAATCAGACTGGAAGAGTGAAATAAAGAACAATAGAACATAGACCAGGTCAGGATAAGAAGAACAGAAAGGAAAAGATTCATAGGAATTCACTGATGAGATTCCTTAGTAAAAGAGAGTGAAGACAGCTAGAAGGAACCTAAGTTTTGTTGATGCAGAATGGGATGATGAATATTTTTTTTTCCAAGAGAAGCACTTCATGCAAATGAATAATGGAGGTGAGCCTTATCAGCATGTTGGAAGCTTACAATTATTCAAATTACGGAAAGCCATCAAATATATGAAAATCAAAACAGAAAGAACCATTAATTCCCATTCTGTCCCCTAACATTCTAGGGTTTTACCCATATTTGTGATAGAAAGATACTTCAACCTTGAAATTAAACAGAGAACACAGTGTGGTGATTTAGTTACACATTCACTATTTAATTGTTTTAAAGGTGATCTAGGCAAATGTACAACATTGAAGTATGCATGTTTTTAGTGTGCAGTCCAATTCAATTCATGTCTTGCATGATGGATTTGGAGTTTCAGATCATTCTAGTTAATAGAAAATGTGTTAATTAAGATCAGTTTAATAATGGTGTTTTTGGAGAATTAAAAAAATGTTTGATTCAAGCACCACATTTCCATACTGGAAAGCTACAGTGCTTTGAAAATGAATATATTGGACATGACATATGTCCTTCACAAATCATCCTTCAAAAATTGGATTTCTGTATTTTCTAAGTTTGAATCCATCTGTCAATCCACAAAGGACCCCTCCCTTTCCTCTCTCCCAGCTGTCCCCTTCCTCTCCATACACCTGTGACATCAATAGCTTAAGACAGTGGCTGCCAACTAGAGTCCTGGAGACCCGTTGGGGAGAGAGGCCCCAGAAAATGTTGGCTTTTTGTTGAATTGGAGAAGAAATTCACAGCATAAGTGTCCCTCTGTTAGTTCCCATTGAGCTGAGTCCCAATTATAATGTGGCCACAGGGACCCCTTCCTGTGTGTCCTAACAATGTCTCTTTTAAAGATGTCAGGAAAATGGCCTAATGGTAAGCTCCATCAGAAAAGAAATATTAGACTAAGGGGATCTGATAGTCTGGAAAATCCACTGCCACTAGCAAGCATCTATGTTCTGGGGCGAGCTACCAACCTTGTTGTGCTGATATTCTTTCATCTGTAAAATGGATACAACTATTGTTTACTGAAGTATGTGCTATGTACTTTCATACTTAATCTCTCTTAATCTTCATGATAACATTATGAAGTAGGCATGATTATACATTTACTTATCCCTTTGTAGAAGAGAAAACTGATGCTTAGAGATGTCAGATATTGGCCAAGATTGCACAAGCATGGAGAAAAGATTTGAAAGCAAGCCCTCCTCGGTGCTTGATCTTAATTATCACGCTGATTTCCAGTATGCTACTTAGCACGTACCTCATAGTGTCGTTTCTGGGATGAATTTATTTAATGCATGTAAAACACATAGCACAAATACCTGAAAATAAAAGCTAGCTTCAGCATCCGGATACAACAGCAGCAACAACAAAGTCTTCTTAGGTAAACTTTTTACTAATCCCCTTCCAACGTTCCCCTCACCTTTCTTCAGTGCTAATGAATTCAGAGACAGTACCATCTAATGGGTATTTGTTCATGTAATCAAGACCTTTTCATTATTCCCTAATTATTTTATGAAGAATATGCTTCTCTACAGTTCTGTTGTTTTATGTAGGGAGAGTCAAGGAGCAACAGGTTCTTGGTTAGAAGATCAGCATGGATTCTTAGCTCTTCCACTGGACTTCGAGGAAAAAAATCTAAGTTCAGTTTTCTTATTTCTGAAAAGGGAATAATGATACCTGTTCTTTGCCTCTGTCAGCTCTAGAATAAAATTCAAATTAAAGCAAGCACATGAAAGGCTTTATAAACGTCAATGTGCCATAGAAATATAAAGGTGGTGTTAGCAAGGGTTATGACATCTGCTTCCCTTTCATTCATCCATTTTTATGTGTCTATCAACATAAAAAGCAAGAATTTTTGACTTGCAAATTTTACTGTTAGGCTGAACTGTTGAATGATACAATCAAAGGAGGATGCATTCACATTTTATTTTTATGTGAATAAATTAAGGACAATTGTTTTTCCCTTTTACTTTTTTTTCTCCCTTGTGGCAAATGAGCTCATCTGTTGATATTTAGACCAAAGATTCAAATTTCCTTCTGGAAAGTATTTAGGCTATAAAAGCTCATGTGAGCTAATCAACCTGTGTGAGGTTGGTTGGTTTGTTTCAGATGGTGTTAGAGGTTGGCGCCCCTGAAGAAGACTTTGACACGGAGATTTGAATATAAGAAGGCTATTAGGAAACACTCTTGGGTTCAAAACCTGGGGTGAAAGAGAAGGAAATAGGATTGGGCAAAGGGAAAAGGTTACTTTAACCAAACTCAGAAAAGGTCTCAGCTAACCCCGTGGGTAACTCTAATATGGGATGGTCCTTCAGAGTTGCCCTGAACTGGGGAGGAAGGACTGAATCTTTGTACTCTCACAACAGCCAATCTTGGATGCAAGGCTTCCCCATGGAAGATGACATGGCTTAAGGTGAGTTGGCTTTCTTCAGACAAAAGCAATTCCCAGAAGAGACTGACAGCCAGTAGCACTTGCAGCTCCTGCGGGATCATGCCCTTTAGTTCTGAAAGGGACCCTGTGTAGCATATTACAGTATCTACTACAGATAGCAATGTACCTGCTTTACCAGATCTACTTATGATTCTCATCAACACCCTCCTGGTGAATTATTATTCAGACTCAGGTAAGTCATTACCTTATGAGTATTTCTATCTAAGTTTAGACAGAAAATAATTCTTATTACATTATGCTGAAACTTATATTCAGCTGAAATCTGACACCAGATTCTTTAATCCCTGAAAAGAGAAGATTCTGAGGGAACTGTGCTAAAGAGCTCGACTTAGCATTGGAACAAAGTGAGAATGGTACAATATTTGGAGCTCATAAGTGTTTGCTGGAGGAATAAAATGTTGGGTGAAATGGAGAATTTATGTAGTTAATGGCTATACCACCAATCTTTACTCACAGTCACAGTTTTCAGCCCCTGAGTAAGAATAATGCTTAATATTTTTTGAATATTCACTACATACTGGATACTGTTGTAAGTTCATTACATAAGTTAACTATATTAGTATCATAATAACCCTATGGGATGGGCATTATAACCACATTTTACAAATGAGAAAACAGGCTCAGAGAGATTAAAATGTATATCAAATTCACATGACTAGTAAGTAATGAAAACCAGAACACTCTTACATCCCATAAAGGGAATGATAGTAAAGGAAATTTGCATCTCACATTTTAATCCTTACTCATTTTCCTAACCTTTGCTTTTTCTCTTTGCCATATCCATTAGTTTCCTAGGGCTTCCCTAACAATGTAGCACAACTTGTGTGGCTTAAAACAACAGAAATTTATTCTCTCACTCTCCTGGAGGCCAGAAGTCTAAATTCAAGGTATTGGCAAAGTTGTTTTTTTTTCTCGAGAGCTCTGAGGGAAAGTCTGTTCCATGCTCTTAGCTTCTGATGTTACCAACAATCCTTTGCGTGGAGACATACCACTCCAGTCTCTATCTCCATCATCCCATGGTATTCTACCTTTGTGTCTGTCTCTAATCGAATTAAGACCACCTTGATAAAGAATGACCTAATCTTAATTACATCAGCAAAGGCATTGCTTCCAAATAAGATCACATTCACAGGTACCAGGGGTTGGGAATTCAGCATATCTTTTTGGGGAATGCAATTCAACCCATAACACCACATAATTGTCAAGAAGATTAATTCTCAGAGAACACAATAGTTCAACCAATGAATATTTCTTATGTGCCTAGAATGTGTCTGGTATCATGTTAGCCACTGAAGGGAGAGTGATTAACAAGCAAACTCTCTACCATTCAGTCAAAATATTTATTAAGCATCTATTATTTATCAGGCACAGGTCCAAGAAGAGAGAATACAGTAATTAAGAGGATAAAGTCTCTATTCTTAAGGAGGTTATCTTCAAGTGAGACAAGATAGACAACAAACATATTAACAAATATGATAATTTATGATACCAAAATGTGTTATGAAAAACTTAAAGTAGGAAAATATGAGGAAGAGTGACTGGGGAAGGGGGGGCAACTGTATCTAAAGAGTCAAGGAAGATCTCCCTGGGAGGGTAATGTTTGAGTTGAGAGCTGAGTGACTAGAAGAAAGTGGCCATGCAAAGATGTTGGAGCAGAGAATCCAAGCAGAAGAGCAGCCAAGGGTAAAAACGCTGGTTGGGAATAATGTAGAATGTTCAAGAAAAGGAAAGCCATTTCTCTAAAGTGTATGAACTAGGGAAAAATGAAAAGAAACATGTTAGAGAAGTAAGTGGGGTAAGGGGTTTCGCTTTTATCATCCTTTTCATAGGAAGTTACCTAGGGGCTTATTAAGGACAATATCTTAAATATAAGTTTTAGAAACAAAGCTCTGGCTGCATTCTGTAGGGTAGACTATAGAGGGATAGGAACAGAATCAGGAAGACCACTTAGGTGGCCACTAGATGAATCCAAACAAATGATGGGAGGACCTTGGAGTAGGGTTGTAGCAGTGAAGTTGGTGAGAAAGAGTTCGAACAGAGATATATTTTACAACTAGAGAGGATGGACCCTTCTCATGAATTAGATGCAGGGTTTGAATAAAAACATAAATCAAAGATGATGCCTCTTCATCAAAAAGTTTATGATATAATCGGTGGCATCACAGAAAGGGATAATTTTAATTCGTTGTGATAAGTGCAAGAATAAGCCCAGATGGAATTCCCAAAATGATCTGGGAAAACTTGAAGGGAAGCTAGAGTTCCCTCAAGAGTTGTGGGGATGTATCTTTCATAGCTGATGTTTTGTCCTATTCTCATTTCAAAGGCTGGCTTGCTTTTGAGAAACAGGTTACAGATGGTTTTCTGCACAGAGAGAACTCATATCAGAACACTATGTTTTGATGAAGACTCCCGTTTCATGTCTCCTGAAATGTAAGTGAGTGTGTTTTACAGTATTGGGGAGCCATTTGATGAGTTGAGGGAGGGCTGGAACCAGAACATGAGATTGACCCTAGCTGTCTCTCTCTGACTCTAGGGGAACAAGACTTGAAGCAATGGGGTGTTGTTCTTGAAAAGAACCTCATGTGAGAACATAATGGGCAGACATATTTATTTAAGGCCAGTCTCTCAAGATACTGTGGGTCTTTAGCCAGCACAGTTCCTCTCAAAATGTAAAATGGGCTCCCTCAGAGAGCACAAGAACTCAGAGTGGAATTTTCATGACTTCATAAGTTCCCAAATCCCATTTCCCTAGACAGCATCATCTGTATCAGTATATAACAAAACTATCAGTAGCATAACCTTAATAATTACAATTGCTGTGTATTAATCACATTAAGAGAGAAATATACTATGGCCAAACGGGTACAGAACTTCCTATAATACCTAAGCAGGTTGTAACTTTACACATACACTGCTTTGTGCTTACCTCACTTTATCTTTCCAATATTAAAGTTTAGTTTGACATTGCCCCAGGCTGTTAGCTTATCTTGCTGCTCTTCTAGGCTTCTGACCACTCATTTATGGGTTCTCTTGAGGATCTATCCCTTTACTGCATCTTCCCCACCATTGACCATCCTGTTGATTTGCTGCTGGGGTCCTATTTATTTCACCCCATCTGCATGGTAAGCTATTCCAACGTACATTTTGTTAGTCTCTGATTTAGTGGGTGGTTTCTGTGATATATTTGTCTGAAAATATGTTAAGTCTTTCAAACAAGCCATGATCTCTTAGAACTCTGCTTGAAATACCAATCATTACTACCATTTGGAATAGTAAGTTAACCTCACTATTGTGTGCTTTTCTATAAACATAAAACTTCTAAATAAAATATTCAGTGTAAATACTGACTAAAGTAAACTGTAAAGGAAATGTCTAAGAAAAAAAGATAAACTGGAGCAAGATTTAAGCAATTACAACTGAGTAAGCACCGATTAAAGCATTTACTTGACTCTCAACCATGCATATGTATTTGCATATATATCCACATATATGCATGTATATAAAATCAAACTTCTGATATTCTCTCAAAATTAATTTCTATATCCTGATTTTTACTCTTTAGGTTCATAAATCTTTCAGTGTTGTGCTAGAAGCTAGTGGTCTTTGAAAGCTTAATGCATATCTACTTTGGGCAGGCTTTTGTATAGATACTCAATCCTTAATTGAGTAAAAAGTAGTTAGCATTTTCACTATCTTAGTTCTCTCATTAAGCTTCTCAACTGACTACTTAAGGCCATCCTATTTTCATTTGATAAGGGAAACAAAACCAAATCTTTTTGTATCATTTTCTTCTAAGGCATACTGAGAAAAGGAAATTAATATGTATTGATTCTCCTTACTTAGGACTGATTTAAGAAAACTCTGTGAATTCTCATATTTGCCCATCTTGTTAATTGCTGCTTTTACACTCTACGTCTGCAAAATGGTCATTGACTTTTCTGTAACATGCTTAAACTGCTGCCAGTTAATTTTAAAGATGCTGAACTCTGCTGCCATGGAAGTTTTAACACATCCTGAGCAAATCACACTGCAACTATTTTAAGTGAAACCAGAGGATGGCTTACCCCAAAACAGTAACTAGTTTTCCCGGTGGAGATAATTATTCCTTTCAGTATAGTTCAGAATAAAAATCAAGACCATCAGTTTAGAGTATAAATAGAAATATACTCTAGGTTCTCTAGGTTGTCCTAAGCCTTGGTGAGTGCAAGAATGAAAAAACAATCAAAATTAAGTGAAAAGAAATTCTAGGCGATATATTTTTTTAAGATGTAATAAGAAAAAACCTGAAAGCCCACTCTGAGACCTTACAATTTCTAAAAGTGAAAGGAATGTCAAAACACCATGTATAGGAATTTTTAAAAAATCTGAATACTCAAGACTTACCTCTGTGAAACAGCTACTGACTTGTAGAATCTTGGAGGTGATGGTAGCCAATCAGAATAACCAGATCTTTGTCAAATATCAGATTCCAACATTAAATACACAATCAAAATCAAAATCAGGCATCAGCCCGCATGTCCCACATCTTTCCTGAAAAGCAAAAGATATAAACAGAAAGGATGACAACATGTTACCATGGGGAGGTCATCCAAAGAAATCATAACTAATTAAGCAAACACCATTAAAAATAAATTATTGTATTGTCACTGCGAACTTTCCTGTTATATTAGCTCATAGATATTTTATTATTTCTAATCTCTTTCTTCAGGTACTGATGCTTTTTGATAGTAAGTGAGAGCAAACCAAGAAAAAATGCACATTGTGCATTAAGTCATCTCGTAAGTCTTTCAAGAACGCTATTTGAGAAATGTTGATTTCCACATTGCTATACCCTTTGGCACGCTGCAATGTATTAACTGGTGAGTAGTACATAAAATAAAACATCAACATTCTAAGTTTCATATTCATGACAGCTAATGAGGATTAACATAGTGGTCTTTTTTATAGATATATGTTTTGGAAAATGTCTATATATCATTAGTGTATAATGGCATCATTTAGAAATTTAGAGAAAAACATAGCAATTTTATCTTAATTAAAATATTCTTCTGAAGGGATTCACTTTCAAGTAATTCAATGTTCCTGAGTGCTGGTGACATTATCTTTTCAATAATAATTAGACAAAAATGAAATCATTGTATCATGGAAAAATTTATTGCAAGTTGTATATAAAATCATTTCCCTCTGTTGCAGATTTTATCTTTCCTTCTTTCCTTTGGAAATACTCTGAGGTGAACCATTACAAATGATTATTGAGGAATATAATTAAAGTTGTGCTGCCTTCTGATGTTTGGGGGCATTAAATACCCCTGGTCCTTTTTTTCTTTCTTTTTTTTTTTTAAGAAGATGTTGGGGGAAGGAGATTATTAATTAATTAATTAATTTTTGCTGTGTTGGGTCTTCGTTTCTGTGCGAGGGCTTTCTCCAGTTGCGGTGAGCGGGGGCCACTCTTCATCACAGTGCGCGGGCCTCTCACTATGGCGGCCTCTCTTGTTGTGGAGCACAGGCTCCAGACGCGCAGGCTCAGTAGTTGTGGCTCACGGGCCTAGTTACTCCGCGGCATGTGGGATCCTCCCAGACCAGGGCTCGAACCCGTGTCCCCTGCATTAGCAGGCAGATTCTCAACCACTGTGCCACCAGGGAAGCCCCTACCCCTGGTTCTTTTGATGTTTTTTGTAACTTGTATTTCTTTCAAAGCTTAGGTAGCTTAATTTATATGACTAGATGACAGTGTACTTCTTCTTATATGTCATAGAAAACTGATGAAAAGGTAAGAATATAAGGCTCATCATGATGATACTCAGGTATAAAGAAGTATTAGATAAAATGTAGAGTAATTGGGGAAAAGATTTATGTCTTGTGCCAGTCATATGAATTTTAAAAATAGCTTTACTTTTTAACATTGAAAAAGAGAATGTTTAATACCTATTTTCTTTCTTATATTTACCTGTACCCATACATCAGTACATGTGTGCATTCATTAAACTAAATGTGGGCTTTTATTTTGTAAATCAAGAAAATAGAAGCAGTTTCTATAGAGGAATAGAGAGGAAAATGGAGGGGACCAGCATAGCTTTTGTTCCTTCAAACTCTCTGCTTTTGTTATTGTTTTTGATTACTTAGTGTTAGAGAAGCTATTTTGATGAGAGATTTTGGAAATTCATGTATAGCATATTTTGTTTTGGGATCCAGATGACAAAAGCTAGCAAAAAATTTTGGAGAAGGCAATTCTTACCACCTATACCAAACATTCTACAATGTTGTGGCTTCGATAACATTGACAGGTAGGCTTCTTTGTGCAAATGTTCTTGTAAGGGGTAGCAGCAATGAAAAGGCTCTTCAAGTGATCTTCAAAAGGAAGATCCAGAGCAGAAGCATAATGTGATGGGTATCATGTATGTACTGTAGCTGATAGTTCGGGCTGCAAACACACTTATATGTTGGGGGAATGTCCTAGAAAACACGTGGGAATCATAAACAGCCTGGTGGTTCTGCGTGAATAAGTGAGGGTATTTTGTAGGAATATTGATTTATTGATTTTATTGTAGGTTTATTTGTACTCATCAGATAAAGTGGCTTAATATTTGGGGGTTGTACATTTTAGCCTATCTTAGTTTTAATCTCTGGATTAAAGTCAGAATAAAGCCTAGATCCCAAAATATTGTGTTAGGATACTTTGTGTTAGCTGTCTCAGTGATGTGTCATATAAAGGTTTGTTTCTCGCTTAGGGGAAATCTGATGCAGGCCAGATGTCTTCCATTTTGAGTTATGCTCTGTGGGGGCCATGATTACCATGTTCACTGCAACAGAGGGAGGGAGGGAGGGAGGGATAGAAGAGGCACCCCATTCCTGGTACCAAAATCTGTATTAGTCAGCCTTCTCCAGAGAAACAGAATCAATAGGACATAGAAAGATTGATGGATTGATAGATGTCTATCTATCTATCTATCTATCTATGTGTCTATCTATCTATCATCTATCATCAAGAGATTTATCATAAGGAATGGCTCACATGATTATGG
The DNA here is from genome assembly GCF_964165515.1 of Mesoplodon bidens. Lineage (NCBI taxonomy): Eukaryota > Metazoa > Chordata > Mammalia > Artiodactyla > Ziphiidae > Mesoplodon > Mesoplodon bidens. The sequence continues at coordinate 86,304,692 of NC_138167.1, forward strand.
AGGTGAGCAGATCCAAAGATTTGTAGGATAAATTAGCAAGCTGGGACCAGGGGAGCCAATAGTTCAGTTCCAGTCCAAAGGCAGGAAAAAAAATGATGTCACAGTTGGAAGGCAGTTAGGCAGGAAGAATTCTCTCTCACTTGGGGGAGGGCAGCCTTTTTGTTCTATTCAAGCTTTCAACTGATTAAATGAGGCCCACTCACATTAGGGAGAGCAATATGCTTTACTCAGTCTATCTACCAATTTAAATGTTAATCTCATCCAAAACATCCTCACAGAAACACCCAGAACAATGTTTGACCAAATATCTGGGCACCTTGTGGCCTAGTCAAGTTGTCACAAAAAATTAACTTCAAGTTTACACCTTGCAGTTGGGCACCCATACAAATCTCCTTAAGCCATACTTAACCTTCAAATAAAGATAATACCAAGGTCATCACTCTACCTAAAATGACACAACCATCCTGTGTATAATAGAAAACTCACTAACTCCTTTCCCAGAAGTGGAGGTGAAGCTCTTGAGTAATGTTTACTCTTTTTGATATCCTGCATTTAAATACTATGATGTACAGTTAACAATACTTAAATACTATGATATAAAATCAAACAATCAACATCTTATTTTATGTTATAAGGGAAGAAAACAGAGACATCTGCTTAAAATTATACACACACACAAACCATCTGTTATAGTCTTAACAAAATAAGGAGGAAATACTTATGACAATTATAGCCCTTGGTGAGCCCTAAACATCTCCAGTATGATAGCTGAAGTTTGAAAAGTGAAAAGCACATATACAAGTCAAGCTTTGTACCAAAGCTTGAAAGTCAAACAGACATTTGTACTTTTGGACCATATGAAGCAGTTTTATTTGAGTATCACTTCTATGTTCTTTGCCTAAGTGGAAAAAAAAAATGATTTTTATGCCTCAGTTCTGGATGACTCTTCTACTGATTTTTTGCTTCCCACACTGATGATATAGCCACCTTGGCTATTTCCTTAGGGAATCTCAGACATTTTCTCTATAGTGCCTGCATTAATCAAATATGAAGTTATCCAGGTTATTCATTCAGTAAGAAACGAAAGTCCACAGTAGATTCTATCATCTTGTAGTTATTTTTGAGGTGTAGACAAGCCTCTTCACCAACTATTCCTCTTCTCATAAAAGTACATTTTGGGGATTAAAAAAAGAAAAAAATTGTACCACATGGACTTATTCCTCTGTTTACCCACAAAGTATGGTGCTGCTATGTCATCTTCCCATCCAAAGCATCCATCATACAGAAATAAAATTGTAAGAAACAGGTCTACTTCTACCCTTAAAGACTCTTCCTTCCATGAGTCTTGCTCTCTATCCAAGACTAAGCTAAATACCAGGTATGCTTAAGGATTTCTTGTTTATCTTCCTCTCAAACAAAACACAACTATATAAAAATTATTATTATAACTATAGTAATAATAATTCTTATTTTACTGAAAAGTCACAGTTGATAAAAAATGGATGAAAACCCAGAAGAAAGGAGAAAGGAAGGAGAACAATCAGGAAGCATGCTGCCAAAGGAACACAAATTAACGCGATGATTGTACTACCAATTACTCAAGTGATTTCCTAGATCTTTATTTACTTTTTTATTCTCCAGTAGTTTGATTGCAGCAGTTACCTTCTAGCTTGGCTCTCTTTGTATGATACTTAAAAATTTGATAGATTTAGTCAACTAATGAGATATTAAATTTACGTTTGTCATCATGTGACTAAAACAACAAATTTTCTCTGGATTAACATTTTTCTACTAAGTTCTCTTGGAATCAAGGACACATGGCTTGACCCAATTAATATACAAAACAAAGTTCTCTCTATCACAACTTATTCCAATAGATGTGTTTAGTGGGGGGTATTAAGCAAGTCGCCTGGTTCTTATTTAAATAATATTCTTCAGTTAAGCAAACCCAGGGTTATACACTTTATTATAAAGATTTCTTCAGCATGTAGAAGGGTGTACAGAGTATGTATACATCTGTGTGTTGGCATATGTATTTGTGTGTATGGATTCTGATGCAAAACAAGATTTAAAATTAATTCGAGATGGGACACAATCAAATCTCCAATTCAGTTTTGTAGTATTCCTGATCAGCCTTTTTCTTTTTTATTGACTCACAGCCTTACCTTTAGCCTTTGTTCTGAAAGAATATGGTCACTATCACTACTTTGTGACAATACAGATTTTCAGTCAACATGTTTACAGTATGAACATTTCTTCTCATACTGTACTTATCTGATTTGATGTTTCTGACTCTTTCCTTAGATAGGATTTCTTGTGTTATTTTCTTCTCCCAGATCAAAGAAATGTCACAAAGCCCAGGGATTTCATATCTTAGTGAACAGAAAATTCAAGGGTATGAAGTTTGGGAAGATTTAAAAGAAACATCTGAGTAATGCAACTCTGATAGCCAGGTGTTACCTGCAGCTTTATATTATCATATAGGGATGACAGAATTGAGATGAGGTCTGGGAATCACAATACATTTTTTTGGTATAAAATACAGTTTACAAAGAACATTCATATATATCATATATATTCATATATATTTATATATATATACATATAAATATATAAATATATTCATACATATTTACAGCAACTCTAAAGAAAGATGGAGCAGATATTATCTTAATTTCACCAACCATAAAATCAGGAGCCAAAGAATTTTTGAAAACTAATATTTTAGCAGTGGGACAATGATTAGAAACTATCTAATCTAGTGTATGTCAAACAATGCTAGTCCAAGTTTACACAGCTGATAAGGGGTAAAACTAGGACTCTGGTATTCCCAGCCAAAGTTCTTGAGTAAGAATTGAGATTCAAAAGCTGGATAAATCAGATATATAGATGAGATCCAAAAGGCTAGAGTGAGAACATAGGCAGGCAATGGAGCCAGTGGTCAGAGTGATTGAGTAATAAGACTAGAGTAGTTTGAACAAGCAGAAGACTCCTAGGTCATTATTGGAAAGTGATGGGGGGCTATGAATTGGTAGTGTGCTATGTCAATCATCATGTTGGTATAAAAGCACAGAATCAGAAGAGACAATGTTGTCTCCATAGAATTTCTGGACTGTGAAAGAAAGAACTTGGTCATCAGATTCACTAGTCAAATCAATGTTTGATCCAGACTGACTCTGAAACTCTTAAAGATAAAAATTAGTATATTTAGCATTTGTATAGAAAGAGTCACAGGTACTGCTGAATCATAGACAAGATTTAATACCAACGTGGCAACAGGCATTGACAGAGTGCTGGAACACTGGTCACTCAGGTGTGGCCTTAGGGAGTCGGCTTACACAGGGTGATTCTCAGATAAAGTGAGAATGTTGGACTAGGGAGGGAGGGCATTAATAAAATATTTTGAGCTGTGAAGCCCTTTCTTCAAAGGATATCATGCACGATTACTTAGTCTGTAAGAGAAGCACATGTTGTTGAAGGTTGGTGGGGGACCCAGACTCCTGCTCTCTCCCACTCACCCCATAGCTAGCCCCTAAGGTACACTTCCGAATCCCTCATGACCTACAGAGCATTGTTTAAAAATCACTAGATTAGATGACTTATAATAATACTTTCACTGCTAAAAATACTAGGTGACTGTGGTTCTAGATGCAGGCTTTTACATTTGTTAATGAAGGTAGAAGGGGTGTGTCATTGCTCTAATTTATAATGTTTGTCTATGACTTCTTGGGTAAGTCTTGCAGGGAAGAAGATCCTAGCCCCCATCTGACTTTTACAGGACTCTTAAGTTTGGGGATATGATAGAGAATGAGAATTAAAGAAGCAAAAATATATGTCGAGGTTATAATTCCCACTTCCCAGGGTCAGGGGATTCATTGCCTTCTTGGGCGGGGGTGGGGGGGTATCAGGACACTGACAGCGTAAGTAGCATCTGCCGTCACATCAGGTATGGTTTTCTGAACATGGAAAAGCTGAGTCTGAGTAGAGTGGACAGTACTGCTTCATTTTATTCCCATTTTGGCTATTTCCTGACTTCGGGATTTTGGATGTATATCACCTGACATAGCAGTAAGCATGGTATTTAGCACGCCATTTGGAAAGTTAAGAGACTAGAATCTGTAGCCCTGGTTTGCTAATCCTTAGTTTTTTGACCTTGGGCACGTTAGGGTGTTCGGAGGAATAATGAGCTAAGTGGCAGTACTAACCATATAGCCAAGCAGTATAAATAGTATCTATAAATGATAGGTACAACTAGCCCATCGGCAATCATAGTGGTATTATAATTTCTCCTCTGTGACTAGTCTTTTCAGCAGCAAAATTATAATAACAAAATACCTAATAAGCCCTTTTCTGGGGGCTTCCCTAGTGGTGCAGTGGTTAAGAATCCACCTGCCAACGCAGGGGACACGGGTTCGATCCTTAGTCTGGTAAGATCCCATAGGCCATGGAGCAACTAAGGCTATGCGCCACAACTACTGAGCCTGTGAGCCACAATTACTGAAGCCCGCAGCCTAGAACCCACGCTCTACAGCAAGAGAAGCCACTGCAATGAGAAGCTCGCGCACCACAATGAAGAGTAGTGCCCGCTCACCACAACTAGAGAAAGCCTGTGCGCAGCAACGAAGACCCAACGCAGCCAAAAATAAAATGAATAAAATCAATCAATCAATCCATCCATCCATCCATCCTTTCTGGGGGGGAAGTGTCTTTTATTTCTATCCAGGCAGCTTTGTGATCTTTCTAGAGGTGGAGTCACATTTTGGGGGGTATTTAGCAGCAGAGTCTCATGCGTCCTCTTAGGCCTGATCTCAAAGGGTTCTGCAGGAGTCACTTTGTCACCTATTTTTGTGTAAGTGGAGTAAAGGGAACAGAGGTATGATTACTTGGTACATGCTTTAGGGGCAGGTATGGGACGGCACCCTAACATTCTTAAAGACAAAATACTCTTACCTGAGGTGACAACATTTATTATCAGGGAAGTGTAGAGATCCTTTGTTGCTGGTATAATAAGCAGGTGACATCAGGCCACAGAGGACATACATTTTCATAGTGCATCAATATTTCCTTAATTTTGCTGTTACTGATAGGAGACGTACAATTGGCCTTTACTCATTCAGGAATCCTTATCATTTGCATGATTTCAGATTTTAATAAGATATTTGATTGACAGAGGAAAACTAGACTTTGAGGGAACTACATAATAGACTATCCATAGTGTGGAATCTTAGAATATTTTCTAGCAAAACTTGATGGAATCCTTCTGAATAAGTTCAAACCAGGAAGAAACAATATTAAATAATCCTAAACATTGCAGTGGAGTTTGGGACACTAAGGTTGATTAGGCTATTTGTTTTGTGATGTTCCCCAGGGTTATTTTGTTGAGAGTTTGCCATTAAGTGGTCTAATTGTGTCAGTGGATGGGGGCCTTTTCAATTTGCATAATTTTCTCAGGGGACTGTAGCTGCTAATTTGGTGATTAATTATCCATATTACACATTGTTTATTTGACCATGCCTAGATTAATTTCTTTTTCCCAGCAAATCACATTTAGATATAAATTTGCATATCTTGATTACATTTTAATGCCTTGGCTATCATTGTCTCTTCCCTGGACACCTCATCAGATTATAGAAGAGTGCTCAAGCAGAGAATGATGGAATGTCTTAAATGACATTGCACATCAGTGAACAGATAATGCACATGACTTATTTTTAATGAAGAATGTGTTCTTTCATAATCAAGTGAGTTATGACATCTAATGTACAATAAATTTTGTGTTTTTACCATTTCCATTTTACCATTATCAATCAATTAAAAAAATAGTCTTAATTTACATTTTGAATATTGCTATATATTTATCTTTTTATGTCAAAATATTTCATTTCTATTCATTTGTAATCTTGTATTTTGCTGTCAATTACTTGCAAGCTGGGTTAGTATTTAAGTTCTCTAATTAGTTAATCTCCTACCCAATTTTTTCCAAGATTTAAAACCACCAGGATTCTGGTGGCACTATACCATAGGTTTCTTGTAGTCAAGGTCTATGTCTCAATTTGTCTTTTATTTAATTTATCTAATAGAGTGTCTTTACTGTTATCATTATTGCAAAAATATATAATAATTAATATTTATAGCTACACATATTTGAGCACTATCTGGGTTCCATAGTGTTAAGAGCTTTACTTGCATCATCTCCTTTAGTTGTCAAACCATCTTATGAGAAAAGTATTATTTTCTTTGCTTTACAGTGAGACAATGAGTTTTAGAGACAGACAGAAAGGAATTTGTTCAAGGTCAGATAACTAGGAAATCATGTAGCTAAAATTAGAAACTGTCTTCCTTTCTCCCTCCCTCCCTCCTTCCCTTTCTTTTTCTTTGCACCATCTCTTCACAAAGTCATGACCATGTATCACAACCAATCTCTTACTATCAATAGTCTCTTATTTAATATTTGTCTACCATTTTTACTCCACATCTTTAAAAAATGTTGGTTTATTTCTCAAATATCTTTTAACCATTCTCAGGCTGCAACCTGTTAGCCTCCTAAATATTCTTATCATTTATATTGGCTTCTACTCACCCTACAGGCATCCTAAGGCTCAGTTTCCCTACATCAACTCTGTGAATCCTTACCTTCCAGCACCCAGAGCTAACCAGCAGAGCTGAGGGTGTCACAGAACTCTGGTATATCCTGTATGATTATCTTAGTTTGTAACTTTACCTAAGCTTCATCGCTACTTAGAAATTTTTGTATACTCCTTGCTGCAAGAGTCACATGGCTGTTTTAATTATCTTACAACTTCTTTATGCCATTTGTGTGGCATTTAGTATATTCTGCTTTACGTTGTATAAATGTGTTTGTGTGTGTGTGTGTGTGTGTGTGTGTGTAGTTCTAGACCGTACTTCTTAGAGGTCAGTCCTCATTTTTAATAAGTTTTTGAAGCACCTATTATATCTATTAAATTTTTATTTATTTATTAACAAATATTTATTGAATGAATTCTATGTGTTAGAATGCTCTAAGCATAGGGAATTCTGCAGTATCCCAAATGAGAACATTTCCTGCTCTCATGAAACTTATATTCTATCAAGAGACAGACAAAAAATACATAAAGAGATAAATAATCAAAATAATAGTAGATAATAATTAAGTTACTTATCCCCTACAAGATTATTACCATTAATGACAATAGAAGTGGAAGGAATCCTTGGATAGGAGTCATGACACCTCAGGTCTAGTCACAACTTAGACATGAATTAGGTTGCATCAATTGTTCTCTCTTGGCCTCCATATCCTCTCCTGTAAAATGAAGGAGCCAGCCTGGATATTTATAAGGCACTCCCCTTCCAGCTTACTACAGTATGTTTCTAAGATCTATGATGCTGCTATTCATATCTAGAAGCCCCAATTGATGCATCAAAGTATGCAGAATATCTTTGAAAAGATACTGTAAATGTCTTCTGGGAACAGTTTCATTTTAATAACTATTATGACAATAGGAACACTGTGTCTTTTATTAAATTTGTCTGTTCTCTGGTGTTGATAGTATCTTCAGAATATAAATTGCACAATATAATATAATAAAGCACAGTTTAGAATTGTTTTCATAATAGTGCATGCCATAGTACTCGGCCATAAACTAAGCACTGAAAGTACATCTTGTTCTGTAAACTCATAATTTTCAGCTGTCTAAAAACTTGGTGTAAAAAGGAAATTAATAAGAGAAAAACATTTCACAGCATGCATGCACAGCATAAAAAAAAGATTATGATCTTTGTAGGAAAAAAAAGCAGGGACGTCATTTTTCTGGAATTTGATAACCTAGAAAAATGTTTGTATTTTTTAATCTTTGTTTTTGCTAATAATTATCGCTGTCACATGTATTTATTCATTGATTCTGTAATTCTCTTAACAAGCATTGGTTTAGCAGTTACCATGTACTCAGCTCTACTTTAAGATCAGCTAATGTGCAGATTCATTAGACGTTAAAAGAAAAGGTGGCCCTGGAAGCTTGGAAGTCATGAGATTTACATTAAGGATAAGTGAATATCTTATCCAGCTGATAAACATCAGCTGAAGTTGAATACCTTTCATTTGAGTTTTGCCAACCTGTAGGATTAGCTTAAAAGTGATTTTTTTCTGGTAGCATTGCTAAATTAACTTTGGGAGATCATTAGTTAACGTGGGCATATGTTAAGTAAAAGTACAGATTGGATGCAAAGCTTGTTGTGGTAATGCAGTTTTGTTAATCAACTTCCTTGCCATTGGGACCAAAATTACGGGTTTGCTTTTTGTGGATCTGGATAATATAATAATGGCATTAATAATATTATTATTTATTGTGCACTTAACATATGTCATGGGCTTTACTCTTTCATTGTATAGGCATCATTTCACCATATTCTTGGGAGAAAATGGAAAAAAAAACAGCAAAGTTACTTACTGTCTTCGAAATGCTAATTCAGGAAGCTCATAGTTACAAGAGCGTGTGATAAATGCTAAGGAGTGTATGGAAGCACGTACTAATGGTAACCAGCCTAGCCTTAAAAGGGTTAAGTGGACAAATTTACACATTGTGTGTGGTTTATTTTTGTGGTATTTTTAAAAATTCCTATTGGAGTATAGTTGATTTACAATGCTGTGCTAATTTCAGGTGTACAGCAAAGTGAATCAGTTACACACATACATATATCCACTCTTATTTAGATTCTTTTCTCATATAGGCCATTACAGAGTATTGAGTAGAGTTCCCTGTGCTATACAGTAGGTTCTTATTAGTTATCTATTTTATATATATTAGTGTGTATATGTCAATCCCAGTCTCCCAATTTATCCCTCTCCCCTCTTACAGAGTTTTGATTGTTTAAAATCTTAGGTAGATATGACAATCTACATTATACAGATAAAGAAATTGAGGCCCGAAATGATAAGTGACTAGACCAAGATCATGCAGGTAGAAATTTTGACAGCTGAAGTTTTAACCCTTAGTTCCAAAGCACTTGCTCTATTTGCTACAGCAGAGGTTGCAATCCCTGTCTCTTTCCCAAAAGCTTGCTTGCTGATGGCTGTGGGGAAAATGATTAAAGGAATGTGAGCAGAGCAATAGAAAAGCAGATAAACAATGACAATAACTACACGTGAATATATACACATATACACACTATATACATAAATATATATACAAACTAATAAATGCCCATATTCACACGTACACGTACATATTCTACTTTTTTGAGTCAATGGACTCATCCTTCTGCAAAAAAATGGTATAAGAGGAAAAAATTGGCTTGTGGGGCCAAATGACAGTATTTAAATTCCATTTTCAACACATGCAAAGTGAAACTGCCTCCTTTAGAGGCTCATGTTCCACACCTGTAAAATGACATTAATAATGATAATATTTACCATTCCCATATGTTGAATGTTACACATTCAATAATGCACTTGTAAGCCATTGTAAATATTAAATGTTCTACATATATCAGTAGTTTATTTATTTTTTTTTTTTTTATTTTTTATTTTTGCGGTACGCGGGCCTCTCACTGCTGTGGCCTCTCCCGTTGCGGAGCACAGGCTCCGGACGCGCAGGCTCAGCGGCCATGGCTCACGGGCCCAGCCGCTCCGCGGCATGTGGGATCCTCCCGGACCGGGGCACAAACCCGCATCCCCTGCATCGGCAGGCGGACCCTCAACCACTGCGCCACCAGGGAAGCCCAGTAGTTTATTTTAAAGGTGGTGATTTGTATGAAATTGTCAGATGCCAATGTTAATCGACCAGCCTCTCTGTCCAGAGTCCAGTCTAGGTGAACTTGAGGCAGCGGTAGATGTAATAAAGAATTACATGAATAATTACATTGCTCTTATCATGGTATTTTTGAAGATTCATTTTTATACTAACATGTGGAGTCATCTGGATCAATAACATTTTTTATGTAGAAGACAAATTGTGTTGCTAGATTCAATGGTCTCAGTTCACCTTTCCAGAACTATGACACACTGATAATTCTGCCAGATAACACATTTGCTCCAGTTTCTACCTTTATAGACACTATTCTTCATCATCTCCCTGCCCTCTTAAAGCTGTAGTGTCCTTGGGATTAGGACATGGGCTTCTTTCCTTCCCAATCTACATTCACTGCCTTGGTGATCTCATCCACTCTGATGACTTTTAATGCCATTTAGATCTTGGACATTTATTTTTTCAATACAAACTTTACCCCTGAGCTCCAAACTCAGATACTCAACAGCCTACTTGACATCTCCACTTGGATGTCAAAAACACATCTCAAATTTAAAATGATCTACCCTGAACCAATGATATTAATACCATTCACTCTTACTTGTCCTTCAACTTTCTCTCATTTAACTTAACAAAATGTTATTTTGTTGCTCAGATCAACAACTTTCATATAATCCTTGACCCATTTCTTACCCTCAAATGCCACATGTGGTCTATCACCACATTTGACTCTACTTGCATAATTTGACCCGTTGTAGACTCCAGGGTTGCCATCAAAACTATCCTCACCTTGCATCTGGATTAGACAAGAACCTACCTGCTGTCCTTGCTTCTACCCTTGCCCTATTCTGTGGTCTATTCGACACAGCTGCCAAAGCAATTCTCTTAAAATGTAAGCCAGAGCACATCACTTCTTTGCTAGAAACTTTCCAATGATTTCCCTTTCCACTTAAAACAAAAATCAAAGTCCTAACAGCCACCTAGATGACCTTCATTTGCAGCACCCTTCCCCAACCTCTCCGACCTCCTCTTCTTTTGTCTCAATCTGCTCCAGCCTCACTAACTCCTTGCTGCCCCTTGAAGCCCCAGGCACCCTCTTGTGGTCCTTGGCAATCACTATTTCTTCTGCCTAGAGTACTTTCCCTCAGATATCTGAACAGAGCCCTCACCTCACTCTTGTGTTTACCAAAATACACCTCTGTGAAACATGCTCTGGTCATTCTCCCTAAAATTACACTATGCTTATGTTTTATATTACTTTTTCCTGCTCCACATTTCCTCCTTGACAGTTATCACCATCTAATGTACTTTATATTTTACTTATTTGTCTGTGTCTTATCTACATCCCCCCCTTCATGGAAAATAAGTTCTAAAAGTATTTTTGTCTAGTTTCTTTGTCACACTACCCTTAGGACCATAACAATGCCTGTAATATTATAGGTGCTCATAAGTATTTATTGAATTGATGAATTAATGAAATTTGTGATACACATACACACATATCAATAACATATATGTGAGATATGTATGTAACATATATGTTACATAAAAACAAATCATACAAATGTGCCCTAAACTTGAACAATCTATATAAATATCTCAAACATCTATTCTATTTAATTGTATAGGCACAGTCTGAAGACAATTTGCATCAGAAAAAAGCCTGTATTCATTCCTTAAATAAAGAACTATTGGGAATGTTAGAGAGAAATTAGGACAATCTGAAGGCAAAATTAGCTGGGTAAGTTTGCAGATATCATAGAAATATGCAGGCCTAATTAGCTTAAAAATTCTCCCCAAGACTACCCTACTCAGCTGGTGGGCAAAACAAAACATCATGAAATGTTATCATTGCCGCAATGTGAACCAGAATTTCAGCATAGATTATTTAGTTGTAGCTTCAAGTGCAGTTTGCTCAGTAGTCAAGAAATGCAGCAGCTCTGGTGAAAATATGGCACATTCTTTGTGTAGCAATTAAAGTCTGCATTTTTAAGTTGAAGTTAATAAAATGGATAGAGTTGCATTTTCACCCAGAAGTCGGTACCATCAGAAGCTGGTACTACCCTCATAAGGAAAACAGGAAATATTAAGTTGACCTAGAAATATATTAAAGACAATTGAATAATAGGAATTAAGTGACAAAGCACTTAAGAAATTTTAAAATATATATTGGAAGGTCTTATTAATTGTTATCTAATTCTATAGTACCATGTTGTATCTAATGAATGATCTAATGAATGTTTGCCTTGCCTTCTTCTTTATTATAAGGTTATAGAGGGTAAAAATCATAAAGGCAGGTAATTGGTTACTTAGTGTCCACACTTAGTCACACAGCATATTAGAGTAGCAAGTAGGGAGCAAATAACAAGCCAGAGCTGGAATAAAATTCTAGAAGCATGGTTTTCTCAAAATTATGTGGTGGCCTGAGGATTTCCCCAGGAATCTCCATTTAGTTGCTATAAAAGCCATCTGGTAATCCTAAAATAACCAGATTTAGGGTGCATTTCTGGAGTAATGTATTTATTCAACAAATATTTTCTGAATTTCTAGTATGTTCCTGACATTATTCCAGGTGCTGGGGATACTGAGGTGAACAAAAAATTCCTTTCCTTATGAAACATATATTACAGAGTGATGGATAGTCTGTTAATAATATATAGCATCGCATAGTATCAGCATTGCATACTATTATAAGGTTAGATAGAAAACAATAAAGCAGAGATAGAGCAGAAGGGAGGGGTGATTTTTCTTTTCATTTTTTTTTTTTTTCCCTTTTGGTTATATTCTTTTTTTTTGCAGTACGCGGGCCTCTCACTGTTGTGGCCTCTCCTGTTGCAGGGCACAGGCTCTGGACGCGCAGGCCCAGCAGCCATGGCTCACGGGCCCAGCCGCTCCGCGGCATGTGCGATCCTCCCAGAGCAGGGCACGAACCCGTGTCCCCTGCATCGGCAGGCAGACTCTCAACCACTGCGCCACCAGGGAAGCCCTCTTTTCATTTTTTATGACTTGGAAAGAAATTGTGTCTCTGAAGAGAAGACTAGGGAAATTATGTGGTGGAATTGTCCATGGGACTATCTGGAAAAAAACTCTCCAGGTAGAGGGAACAACACAATTCTGGGAGTGGTGAGGGAGGGAGAGCACGTTTGGTGTGTTTGAAGAATATCAGGAAGCTGATGTGGTTGGCGCCCAGAGAGTTACATCGTGTAGAGTTTTGTAGGTCATGGTCAGATGTTTGGACTGAGTTTTGAATGAAACAGAAAGCCATGGGGGCTATGGTGAATAACAGAGTGTCTTTACATGATTCATGTTTTAAAGGAAAATTATGGCTATCATGTGGCGAATGCATGATAAATGATGTGAAGTAGAATTGGGAAACTATTAGGAGGCTATTCCAGTGTGCAGAGGAGACATGATGGTGGCTTGCACCATGTATAGTGAAGAATGGGAAGTATTTTTTAATACAACATGAAGATAGAGCTTATATGATTTGAGAGCAGACTGAATATGGAGAGAGAAAGCACAGATCTCTTGATCTGTGTCACTTAGGTTTGTGTCATTTACTGAGGTAGAAAACACCTGAGGAGGGTAAAGTTTGGGGGATGTTGAAACTCAGAGTTCATTTTACAGATGTTAATTTTGATGTTTCCAGGGAGTAACGTTGAATGGGCAGTTGTACAGACGAGAGTGACGTTCAGAGAAGTGGACTATAGATTTAAAAAAATTTGAAGATGTAAGTATATGGAGAGAAGAGAACAGCGAGATGCACCTATCAGACACCAGATCCATTAGGAAAGTATAGCAAAAGCAAGAGCAGAAGATCTGTCAGGCATGGTGGATTTTAGCTTGGACACAACTTAATCCTCTTGAAGATTTATTGCATGATGTCCTTATCAGCACAAACACTCAGGCACAAAGCAGCAAGCTATTTTCAGATCTTTTTCTTAGTCTTCACAACACCTGTGGTCCTTGGCTCAGGACTATGGATTTTTGCTAATAACACGACAGGGTTGGAGCAATCAGGTCTTTACAGAGCACCGTGCACGTGGAGGGTATACAGTCTGAATCAATTAATTAATGATAAGAACTTTTCCCCCTCAGAACTGAGATTCAATAGTCCCAATGTCCTCTGAGTGTTTGAAAACATTAAGTCAAATAAGAAGGCCTGGGACTTACAATATAAATGGCTCCTGGACAGTGGATGCAAGTCCAACTTCGATGAGTGAAGGCATCACTTCTTTTGGTGCTTGCAGCTTATGTTGAAATCTTATCTTATGCCAATCCATTTCTTAAGAAAACAAAATATCTTTGTCCTGAAAATAGTTTCCTTGGATGCCCCACTGTATTATTGAACCAAACTTGGGCCTACTTGCTTGATGCACAGCAAAGCTAATCTACTGACACCAGGTAGTGGTGAAGGAAAGTACAGTATTTATTTCAGGGTCAAGCAAGGAGAATAGGCAGCTCATGCTCAAAAGACTCAAAGCTCCCTGATGGCTTTCAGGGAAGGATTTTTAAAGACAGTGGGAGGGAAAGGATCACAGGGAGTATGATCAACTCATGCATAATTCTCTGATTGGTTGATGGGGAGGTAACAGGGTGATGTTTCAGGAATCTCAATCATCAACCTTCTGGTTCCAACCAGTCTGGGGTCTACATGCTGGTGGTGAGCATGCAGTTAACTTCTTCCACCTGGTGGGGGTTTTAGTATCTGCAGAACAACTGAAAGATATGGCTCAGGATATTATCTATAGCCCTTGAGGAGGAATCAAAGGTCCTTGACTTTGTTTTACAGATAAACTATTATTAGTTTGTCTTGTTTGACTGCCTTTCTTTGTTTCTGCATTTTCTCACCTCTCTGATTAAATTTGCTCTTTGAAACTTGGAGAAGGCCTAGGAGGCTAAAGTTTTCTATAAACAAAGGTGGGGAACAAGGCAGGGGGGAGGTGGTCTTCTCCTGGGAGGGCCCCACAGTGTCTTGATCTGTTTCAACTGGTCCTTTTCTTCAATATGTAAAATGTTTTAATGGGCTTATATCCATATGAATTCAATAGGTCTTATCCTGTATTTATGCAATCAAAAGTTTCTCCAGTGTATGAATCATCCTTCCTCATTTTCTCATCACCTCTGGTTACTTTGACCCAGTGACTACTGGTTTAGTGTGATGTCAAGGTCAATTGGACTTCACTATCATGGTGAGATTATACAACTATGAGTTTCGGTCACTATTGTAAGGGGAGCTTGTTTATGATAATAAATGTTGGAATAATGAGATGTCACAAGTGGGGAAATGATAAATTGACATGTCAGAGGTTGCCTTAAATTATATATAAATGTTAGTTATTTAATGTTATTAACTCCATATTATAAGCTTATGTTTAACCTATAATTTATTCATTCAACAACTAGTGAGCAGGCTTTAGTTAGACTCTGGATGTACAATGGTGTAAAAACAGACACTAGGTTTACCAGTAAGCTTCCATGTAGACAATAAACAAGTAAGCACCCTGTAAAAATATAGCAAATTACAATTTATGAGGGAAACAAACAGGGTGCAAAGAAAGATGGGGCTTGCTTAGGTAGAGAGACCAGTAATAGCATTTCAGAGGAAGTGACAATTGTATTGAAACTTGAAGGATTAAAAAAAAAAAGAGTCAACTGTGTAAGTACTGAGGGAGATGGGAACAGTGTATCAAATTCCTGAGACAGGTGTGTTAGGGAAAGATTAAGACATTTGTGTTAAAGAGGGGAGAGACAAGTAAGTGAAGGAAAAAATAGAACAGGTGAAGTTGGGAGGCAAATGAGATCTTTAAACCTTGGTAAGCTTGTTAGTATTTCATTTTGGAAGTAGACCAAATAGCAGCAAACACTAGCCTTACATGAATCAGTGCTTGCCTCTTCAGATCAGAGTCTTTTTACCCTTTAAAATACCATACCACTTGATATGTTATGTAATAGCATATCCCCTATGAGCTTTATCCTGGAGATTATTCATTTATTCCTGATTTCTACAATATTATTTTTAAAAATCTTGAATCATAATAAGTACCTAATGTAGGTGTAAGTATGGTATGGGTAAGTAGGTAGCTGTGTGACTTTTGGCAATTAATCTGAGTCTTAGCAACAAAATGGTAGTAAAAATATTTACATAGTCAAGTTGTTCTAAGAATTAACTGAGATGATACATATAATGTGCAAGGTCTCAATAAACAGAAGATTATTATTATTGTTATTGTCATTATTATATTATTATTATTATTATTATTATGGCAACTATTGCCCTCATGGCTGTTAGATAAAATCACTTTCTTTCTTGCTTTAGAATAAAATATAAGCTTAAATATTTATCTTAAACAGTGGCAAGTTCTCAGCAAAGTTTATTTTATATGCTATCTGAGGGGAATAACAGAATATAAATAGAGTAGCCTCCCCAGAGGGATGGCCCAAGTGAATAAAGAGTTCTGAAGGTAGTTGTGGTTTCTTCCTAGATTGGAAATAGTTATTCAAAGATTTACAAATATCCAGCTTACCACACACCTACGTACATGGTTTTTTTCTTCTTTGCGTCTCTGTGCTGTATATTAGAGGAAATAAAACAGCAGAGATATTACAAGATACTATGAAGCATTTCTTTCGATTAAGTTTCAGAAGCAGATTGTGAAACTCATTCTAGAGAAAGAGTGAAGAAACACATAAGTTGTCTCTAAAGGCTTGTCCTTACACTGTAGTGAAGCTTTGGAAATGAAGCTGACAGTATGAAGGTATGGAGGGCTTCTTTGGGATGTGAATGGAGGAATGACTGTATAATGTTACTTTGAAGAAGTTCTGTTTTGACTAGCAGTATTTTTAAATGGTGTATAGCTCTTAAATTAAAAATAGATATTCTAATAGATATGGTAAAGAGTTAATCCTAACATCTTAGCTAGGGAAAAACAAATTAGTGAGTTGAGTATGTCAAAATGTCTTAAGAATTATCTAGACAGGACTCAGTCATTGTAACTGGAGGGGGGCAGACTCCACTGTAACTGGAGTAATGCAGAAAATATACAAGGAAAGTAATCCTGAGGAAGTTGTATACACAAGAGGTTTGGTTTGAGAGTCAAATCCCAATGGCAGAAGTCTCCAAAAATGTAAGCAGAATGGAGACTATAGGATTTGCTATTTTAAAACATTTCTAAATTCGAGTTCAATATTATAAAATATAGTGAAATTTATTATGTATGCACTACTTGTTAAACCAGAGGTGTACACAGGTGAAAAATTTGTACCTGTCCAGGAGAGATGACACATAAATAAATGAGTGTAATACAATGAGAAGTAGGGTGTATAGATGACGGTCTAGAAAATGTCAATGGTTAGCATTCTAAAACTTGACACATAGCTGGATCTAATTCTTTGTTACATTATAGTACATATGCACACACGTGTGCAGTAAACATACATGTGTGTACATTTATATGCAGTACATTATGGGGTTATGATGCTTAAGAAAGTTCCTCTAGAAATAGGACATCTGTGACCCTATAACCTGGTTCTAACACTTACCGGGAAAATTATTTAAACCCTCTAAGCTTTCATTTCTTCACATGTGAAAGAGGAATATTTGTATCTATTCCACAGCCTTGTTAAGATTACATAAGATAGTGCTAGTTAAGCACTGGCCCAGTGCCTGAAACAGGGGATTTCAAGAAATATTAGCTATTACTTTCATGCTGCTTTTGTCACTTTTAGTAGTAGTAGCGGCAGTTTTATAAAATCAAGGTAACTAAAAGAATAGTTTCTCAGTGGCTATTATTCTCCTATCTATCTTAGAGGACACATATCGAGAAGATCTTTTCCAAACTTTCATTGTATCAAGAATAGAGGGACTTCCCTGGTGGCACAGTGGTTAAGAATCCACCTGCCAATTCAGGGGACACGAGTTCGATCCCTGGTCCAGGAAAATCCCGCGTGCTGCGGAGCAACTAAGCCCGTGCGCCACAACTACGGAGCCTGCACTTTAGAAGCCGCGAGCCACAACTACTGAGCCCGCATGCCACACTATTGAAGCCCGCGAGCCCATGCTCTGCAACAAGAGAAGCCACTGCAATGAGAAGCCTGCACACCACAACGAAGAGTAGCCCCTGCTCACCACAACTAGAGAAAGCCTGAGCACAGCAACGAAGCCAAAAATAAATAAATAAACAAATTTAAAAAAATAAAATAAAAAGCGTTTTAAAAAAAAAAGAATAGAAACATTTCTGTGACATTTACAAAGTGCCCAGCAGTGATCTAACCACTATACAAGTATTAATTCATTTAATAAGCATAATAATGAGATAGCAATGATGATCATTATACTGTGTCACATTGTAGTAACAGGGAAGCTTCTCTACTAACCACTGAATGGGAGGAAAGGCAATTTCCAGAAAATTAGTGCTGACAGGATAATCCCTTAAATATACTCTCTCCCTCTCTCTCTCATGTTGGAAAATAGATCCAGATTATACTACAACTCTCCAACTTTCCTTCTAATAATATGTCGTGTACATCTTTCTATGGTATTACCCATAGATCCACCTCATCATTTTTTAAGTTTATTGAGTTTCAGTTTTGCAAGATGAAGAGTCCTTGGCACGGATGGTGGTGGTGGTTGCACAGCAACACGTGTGTTCTTAATCCTACTGAACTGTACACATTAAAATGGTTAAGTAGTAAATTCTGTGTTATGTGTATTTTACCTCAATAAAACACTGGAGAAAAAGAAAGTCTATAGAATGCCAAGGCTGTACTAGATTTTTAATGATATATAGATTACTTCAAAATCTTTACTTTTATAAGCAGTGCTGCAATAAATATCATAATAATTTTCTTCAAATACTGATTTTCTGTAGAGTATGATAAGAAAACAACAACTATCATTTATTGAGTGTTTACTGTGTGCCAGGCACTACACTCTATACAGATAATCTCGTTTGAATCTCACAATAACCCTATAAAGTTGATAATCCTTGCCTACCCTTTCCAGATGATGCAGGATGTTCCTTGCACAGGAACACCTGTTTGAAGTGGCAAGTTGGGGCTGACATCCAGTTTGAACATCTTTTACCAGCAGTGGCTCTGATGTTCCCTGTCCTGAGGTTTCCCCTAACTTGTATGATACAGAACCAGGGTTGAATTCAGGAAGTCTCACATGAGAATACACTGAATCACTACACAAATGCCTCCTGTAGAACTAAATTCCCAGGAGCGCAATTGCTATGTCAGAGGGTAGACACGTTGAAGATGTTTCTTTCAAAAAGAGTTTCACCTTTTTACTCTCCACCAATGGTTTTTGAGAGTGTCTGTTTCCTTACACCCTAGGTAACCTGGATATCACAATTCCTTTTTTTATTTGTTAGGTGTTTATTATCATAGTGCAAAAAGTTGCCAGACAATGCTATATTTTTTTCCTGGAAAAAGTCATTGTGGTTCTTCTATCCAATCTATGGTAATTGACCCTTTTTTGTTATTTGACTTTTTGTCAAAAGTAGATGTTTTAAAATCTTGGAAAACTGATGTTGTGATGGCATTGATTTTGCTGCCTGAGCAACCTGACTTGACATACACTGACACACTTGATAAAGGGATTTGGTTACACAAAGTTGTAGACTTCTTTTGGATGACGTTTTGAAATTTTTGAGAGCAGACAGAGATACTAAAATGCCTTATTGTATTTTTAAAGGGCGTTTCATCCATTGCAAGGCTATTTCCCTTGGTATGAACAAAATCAATTTTATTAGAATATTTGCCAACCATAAGCTGTATTTATAGACAGCATATGTGCTTTGTATCAAGCTACTTCAAAGCCTGTGTTAATAGAATCATCAAGGCCCTCCAGTCCAGGCGTACTTGTAAATTGCTAGTGTGTCCTTTTATCTTTTAAGATCTTCTGATGTGGAGAGTGGATAAAGGTTTGGAACAATTTTTTAAGACTCATGTAAAATTTCATCCATGCAAAAGCATTTTACTCAAATGCTTTTTCTATTAGATTAGTGCAAACTTTACCTCTCATTTTAATCTAGTCCATGCATTCACGTTTTAAATTCTGTTTACCATCTTTTCATGCCCAATAAACGTGTTGCCTCAGATAAAGAATTAGATCTCACTCTCAGTTCAACAGAATGACTCGGAAGAGTCTCTGATAACACACATATTCAGTTTGCCATTTCTTTAAAATAGATATCATCATGGCAACCAAAATTTTAAAGTTCAATAGTAAAAGCAGATTGTATGAAATCTCTCCATGTCTAAGACTTTTATTCTTATGAGCCTTCCTTAGAGTACCCGTAATATATCTGTGTTTCTCTTGAACCTCAAGCATGAGAGCAGTTGCTTCTTTTCATTTGGATACTGAGTTAAGGTGAGTATTAGGGCTAGATATGTCTAGTAATCATAAGTTTTGCTCACAGTTATGTCAACTCATATGTTCTTTGTGGTTTTTTTATATAAGATCAAGCAAATGAAACAGTAGGACATATGAATAGTTCCAGCTCAATTCTTATTTGGAACAACATCATTCCTGGCTACAAACAACAATGTGGTTCAGGTTACACCCTGATTCAGACACAGAGATAATAAGTGATCAGTTAGACCCCAATGACTGCAAGCAGTAGAAACTAATTCTAGCTAATTCATACAGAGAAAAATGGACATCAGTTAGCTGGATGATGATAAGAGCAATGGGAAGGTGATTAGAAGGGTGATGAGAAGACTAAAGAGTCAAGCTACTTCTAGACTCAGAAGATCTGTGGGTTTAGATTACAATAACTACTCTAAATGAACATGCTTCACCTGATATTTTTTCCTGCACCAGCATCATGCTTTTTAAGATTTAAAGTCTTCAAAGAGAGAATCTGATTAAACTTGCTTAGGTTAGGGGGTAAGCAGTAACACACTGAATAAGAGTCCTACCATGACTGTGCATAATAGAGGCAAGATAATTCCTTAAAGTACTAAAAGAAGAAGAGTGAGTGGATGCTAAGCAAACACAAATCAGAAAAAAAGTATATTATGGCAGAAAATGAATCATTCCTGGAAATGACTCCATTATTTGGAAACATATTTTTATTTAAAAAATTATATACATTTTATAACAATTTTTTTAAAGTACTATCTGGATTTAATGTAGAAAGATATATAATAAAACTTACTGAATAAGCATTGTTTTTTAGCCATTTTTGGACATGGCAGAATAAACATTTATTTCATAATTCTGGCCTTGCCACTAACCAGCTGTGTGACTTTGGGTCAATAATATTATTTTTCTGGATAGCCAATGTTTTGCCTACTTAAAATGAATAAATTGGGCAAAGATCTCTCTAAGGTATCAAACATAGCATAAGCATGATCCCTGGATCCCACTTACTTTTTACTTTTTCAACCCTAACCCAAAATGGTAAGATGAGTAGTTTATGGCCATGCTTTCAAGCTTTGGCCATAATGAACTGGATTAGCTTTTCTTGATTAACTTGTCGTGTTCCAATAAAATAAGAAAGAAGTTCCATAATTATTCTCGGCAAGCATCCAAAAATATGCCTCACTATCCAGTTCCAATTAATAATGTGTGACTTGTTAAAAACAGATTTTGTTCATTTGAAGGTTTTAATAGCACCCAGTTTCAACTTAGTTCTCTTGGGAAAATATTTAGCATGCATTTAGCTAGCTTGACACACACAACTAATTAATTTGTCTAAAGCAAACTATTATATGAATCATAAACAAAGAACTGAGAATTGAAATAGTGCCAGAATTAAAGCTTGAGGTAGTTTATGCTTAATTAGCTTCAGGTTGTTTTCTTGGTTCCTATTTCTATTAAATAAGGTACATAGATTAATATTATATCATTTTTCAGGCAGAAAACTGAAAACTCACATAGAGTAATGGGTGCTTTTATGTATTTTGAGAAATTGAAAGAGCTTTCAGAAACCTGATTTTTAAGAAATATGTCTAAATGACACAGATCAACTGATGATGGACAGGGTGACAAACTAACATGAGCTGCTATGCCTCACTCCCTAGCTCAATCCTAGAGATGCGCAGAAGAGGGAGGGAGGTTGATGGATCTAAGTAGAATATTTATGTTACACACTTATTAAATGTTTAATACTTTCCATTTCTTGGTAGGAGTATTCATTTACTGTAAGAAAAATCTTGGGAAACAGCGTTGGTTATATTCTACTGTAAGGGGGAAACAGTCCTCTAAAGTAGAAGAGAACCAGGTGCAATGAGAGGGAGAGAAGTACAAGGACAAATCTTTAGTTGTGATGTCTCCCTGCTCCCTGTCTTCCACTGGTATTGCTTTGGAAAACCATTGTCCAGCCAGTAATTAATGCAAGATAGAAAAACAGCAGTGCTGTTTTAGCTTGGGCATGGGATCGTATTATAATATCATGGAGCTGAGATGGGGTGTAGATAACAAGAAATATAAGTAGATTGGTTGGCCATTGCCATTTATTACTTCTTATCCCCACCTCTTTTTATGAAACTGAAGGTGAGAAAATTATATCCCAGTAAGATAATATTGGTGGAGGTAAATTTGTCTGGTAAATAAATTTGCCTGGTGTGGAACAGTTTGTAAAGACTCTCTACCTTGAGACACTTCTATTCCCAAGTACTAAATTTATGGGTGGCTGCTAAGTAGGGCCTGGGCTACTTAAGCTACTTCTCCCCACACTCATCAACAGCCTTGTGGTTGATATGTCCAGGGGAAAGGTGACTGGAGGGAAGCAGAGCAATTTATCTGAGGAAGACAATTGCTTCAGAAGA
This sequence comes from Mesoplodon bidens, assembly GCF_964165515.1. NCBI lineage: Eukaryota > Metazoa > Chordata > Mammalia > Artiodactyla > Ziphiidae > Mesoplodon > Mesoplodon bidens. Next base: position 86,327,215 of record NC_138167.1, read on the forward strand.
CAGATATTTAACATCTTGTATGAGAAGAAGCAGAATTTCTCAACCAGATGAAAAAAGGATTTAAAAAAAAAGAAAAGAAATTATCTTCAAAAGATAAAAAATATATATTGGTATAACAGGAGTAAGTGGTTATAAAAAAGAATTAATTCAAAATGCTGGGTATGAAATGTATAATAATTTGAGCAGACAACTTAATGAATGGATGAACAGCAGAAAGAAAACAACCAAAGCATGAATTAGTAAACTGAAAGATCAGATTTAGAAACTCTTTTCATATATCTTAGGAAAAGATCAGTAAGGGACAGAAAGAAGGAAAATTAAGAGTTAAGACATGTGAAGGCTAGAGGAATTCTCAGTAGATGTATAATGGATTTTTCCATAGACAGACAGAGAAAAATAAACAATGAATAAATAGAAGGAAATAGTTGAAGAAATAAATTACCCTAATTTCTCAGATTAAAGAAAAGAAACTGTCATTTTAAAGGAACAGATAGAATGCCAAACAAAAAATAATGAACAAAGTAAAACTAACCAAAAAAAAAAACCCTTAAAAAAATTAAACTGAATCTTAAGAATATCAATAAAAGACAGGGGAAAGGGAAGCTCTAAAAACTTATAGAGAGAGAAATAGATTACTTCCATAAGTACAAAATTTGGATTGGTGTCAGACTTCTCAAAAACTTTAAAAACAAGGATGAAATAATATTTTCAAAGAAAAGAAACTCTAACATAGAATTTTATATTTGTCTAACTCTTTACACAAATGTGAGAGTAATACACAATCATTCCCAGGCATATAAGACCTCAGAAGTTTTATCAATTTAGTTTACTAATTTTAAAAGGAATCTCAGATGAAGTATTTCATTAAAAACAAGAGCAAGAATTCTGGTAGGATGTGGCAAGATATATGAGGACTAAGGATGAGTAAATAATTTAGTAGAATTTAATATCTTCTTTAAAAAATCTGCCCCAAAAATGTGTAAAAATGACAATCCAGAAGTAAAGTCCTATGGCACAAACATGAAGAACAGGACATGTTACTAAGCACTTATCTTTTCCATGAAGAAGATATAAATAATAACACATTTAGAAAACTGAAATGAAATATTAAACATAAATGAGTCAAATAAATTAAGCCCAATTTTAAATGGTATAAAAATATAATACAGGGCTTCCCTGGTGGTGCAGTGGTTGAGAGTCTGCCTGCCAATGCAGGGGACGCAGGTTCGTGCCCCGGTCCGGGAAGATCCCACATGCCGCGGAGCGGCTGGGCCTATGAGCCATGACTGCTGAGCCTGCGTGTCCAGAGCCTGTGCTCCACAACGGGAGAGGCTGCAACAGTGAGAGGCCTGCGTACCGCAAAAATAAATAAATAAATAAGTAAGTAAGTAAGTAAATAAATAAATAAAATAAAATAATAATGCAAAAATTTCAAATAAACAAAAAGCATGAACAGAGAAAAAAGAAATAGAGAATGTGGTAAATATGTAACATGAAATAAGATGGCTAAAACAGCCATAATACAGCTGTAATTGCAGTAAATGTAAATAAGTTAAATTTATTGATCAAAAGAGCATCTCAGATTGGATGAAAATGATCTGTCACTCTCATAATTTTAGTTTACCAAGAAACAGACTTTTAGACAGTGATTTGTGTGCAAGAGGTTTACTGAGGTGAGCTCTTAAGAACAATAGTTGTAGGGAGTGAGGGAAGGAGGATTGAGCAGAGGAAGAAGTTGAACTGTGATAGAGTTTCAACAAAACACACAACTGATTCCACAGGGAGGTCTAAAGCTGGAATGGTCTTTCAGATATGTCCAAAACTGGGGAAAGGAGGTTGGAACTTTATGCCAACTCATTGACCAGGTAAATATTTGGTGTGGGCTAACACTAGGAGGTGACATAACCTTGAGTGAAGCAGTTCCCTTTGGTCAAGGGTAATCCCTGGACAAGGACTCATCTGTGAGTCACAGAGGGGTAATAATGCCAGTGACTGAGAGAATGAGTTTCTCAGTCCTGAAACGGAGAGGGGTGGTGGGGACAGTTACAGTCCACATCTTGAGTCACTCAACTTCACTTGTTTCATGAAATATATTCACCCATCTGTGAACTACTTCTATAAAACTCTAGCTGGTCTCTTCCTGGGAAAACTTCAAGAAAGATTAGTGAGGCAAATTATAGTCCCTGTCCCTGTTGTTAGTGTTGGGACCACAAATGATACTCATCATCTTCCTGTACTACTACTCATGCTAATCACACCTCAATTTCACCTAGTATCTCTGCTAGTCTTGGTAACAATAACATCTATATGAGGTCTGAGCCCCTAGTTCAGGATATGGCCGCTACACTTTTCATTTACTACTGAGATTGATTAAGGCAGCACCAAGCAGCCACCATGGATAACTAAGTGTCACATACATTCTTTCTGCCTCCAGGTGTAATAGCAGCCCTACCTCCTCTTGATAATCAGGGTCAAATATCTCCATCAGGATGGTGTCTCCTTCCCTGGTCTGCTGAGTTTTCAACATGAAGAACCTGAAGTGACTAGGACGTAGCCATGGCTTAAAATTTCATGGAAGTGAAAGTGTTTCCATCTGGGATCCAGAATCTCTGTATCCATAGTGCTTGGAGTTGCAGGAATGGAAATCAAATATTTCCCAAGTGGATCAGTGAACACAACAATAACTCTTCTAGTTCTATCCCTGGGTTCTTGCACTCTATTTGTTGGGGGTCACAGCACCCCGACATATACTGTTGATTTAGAGTATATACTATGACTGGAAGATGAGACCCTGTTCTTTCTGGGTATCAGAAACTGATGCCTCAGTTTGAGTGGTGCAGTATGTGGTAGGACCAGTGGATTCCATGGTAATGTATCACTGCTGGACCTCCTTTGCTGTGAAAGGAATCCCTTGCACTGAAGTGATACTTTGTGGGATTCCTTGTTGATGGAACACACTTTATAAACCTTCAGACAGTGATGTTAGCCACCAGTACTTGCCACCAAGTGCTGATTGGTTTCACTGAGGTATGGTACCAAATCAGAAGCTCAGTTGCTGGAAAAGTAGACATTCTGCAGCGTCAGTACCTAGATCAGACTTAGGGATATATAATCAGAACCATCACTTCTGCATAATTTAGTTTTTTAAGGGAGGCACCAATCTCCACCAATACCCAGATAAAATATTGGTTTGCATTAACTATTTTAGCTAGGTTGATGAGGGGAGTTTTCAGAGTCTTCCTCTTGGCTTTCCCCACTCTGATAGTTCTTGTCCCACAGACCAAGGAACTAATGTGTCAGTTCTGCTAACTAGCAAGTATATGTATTCTAATTATTTATTTGGTGGCTGGGGAAAGTGACCACTGGGTGAACCCTTGAGCTCAGTGAATCTGCTGGTGAGCTGGACCTAGACCAGAGTTCTTTAGTTGATCTCCATACATCCTCATTCTAACAGGGGCAGCATAATCATGTTTCAAGTTCCCAAATATCAGTATCAGCTCAGATTTTGTGTCCAACATTTTCAAATATCTGTGCAGTTTGAGTATTTCCCTTTTCCCAGTGTAGTTACCTGCATCAATGATCATAGTTACATTTGGGGAAAGACTGAGGGAATCATTACAATAAATACTTGTAATTACTACAGAGTTCTCCTCCTAAGGACCTTTTTCTTTCAGTCATTGGGTTCTTGGTCTAAGGTGTGGCTCAGAGCTAGAAAGTGGCAAGGAGTCATGATTTTACTGGATTGGATATCCTCAGCTTCCTGATCATCCATCCTTGAATTATTTTGATTGTATAGACTGAGTAATAACCCTCTGTGTTGCCGATCCATCTTGCTTCTAGGGTACTGTGTTCTATCAATATATAACCACCTTCATAGCTTTCTGTAGGTCAGCACCACCCCTGTTTTCTGGCTGCCATTGAGGTCTTTTTGCTTATTTCTATAATTGCAGCCACGTGTCTTCTCATAAATACCACCAGCTGGTCTCTGTTATTTTGAGATCTTACCATGTCCCATTGTTATCAGTCTGTAACAGCATCTTCTACCACCAGCTGGCAAGCTTCTCAGTGATGCTGGTGCCCCAGTCAATAGTGCATTCCTTAGAACTTTGGAAAACCAAGTGTCTCTGGGCTTTCTCATGGAACATTGTTAGATGGTGATTTTCCTAGTTGTTCTGGTTATCACTGAGGGGAGCTATAAGCCAAAGGAGACTAGTCATGGATATAGGTTGAGAAGGAGCCAGGGGTTTTTAGTGGATGAAAACAGCAGAGGTGAAAACAACAATCTAGGTACAGTCCTTTGGAAACAGTAGACTTTATTCTGCTCAATAAATTAGTTCTTTGTCTTCTTTCCTTTATTTAATGTATGCACAGCTGACTGTAGCCCAATGATGCTAACAAAAAATTGAAAAAATTAGAAAACACAATACTCAACCTTGGTTCTGAGTTCTTATTAATTCTAAACCCAAATATATCCAATGATTTATTTCTGTGAGTTATTAAAATCCATAAATTTATTCTCTTAGGAAAGAATTTATTGGCCCCATTTTAAACTTCACTAAAAAGTAAGAACCATGGATGCTGAGATGTTTTCCCTATTGATTACTTAACCTAAAGTCACAAAGACATTTTCCTATATTTTCTTCTAGAGGTTTTATAGTTTTCAGTTTCATTTCTAGGTGTATGATATATTTTGAGTTAGCTTTTGTATATGGTGTGAGGTATAGATCAAATGTCTTTCTTTTTTTCCCCTTATGCATATGGAAATCCAATCGTTCCAGTATCATCTACTGAAAAGACAATCCTTTTTTTCTACTGAATATTCTTCTCTCCTTTGTTAAATGACTATATATATGTGGGTCTATTTCTGGACTCTATTTTTTTCACATTGACTTATTTGCCTATCTTCACATTAACACCATACTCTTTTGAAGTTTTTCATTTTGGGGTGCTTTTCCTTTTTTTCTTGCCTTATTGCTCTGGTTAGAACCTCCAGTACAATTTTGAATAGAAGTGGTTGTGAGTGGATATCCTTGCCTTGTTCTTGATCTTAAGAAGTAAGTTAAGTCTTTCACAATGAAGAATAATGTTAGATGTAAATTTATTATAGATCCCCTTTATTAAATTTTTTAAAAAGTGTCTGTTGCCAGTGTGCTGACAGTTTTTTAAGTAAGTAATGTGTGTTGGATTTTGTCAAATGATTTTTCTGTGTCTAGTGAGATGATATATTTTCTTCAGTCTGATAATAGTGAATTGCATTGGTTTGTTTTCAAGTGTTAAACTAACCTCACACTCAAGATAAACCCCAATTTGTCATGATGTATTATTCTTTTAATATATTGTTGGATTCAATTTGCTAACATTTTATTAGGAATTTTTGTATCCTTCTTCATGAGAGATATTAGTCTGTAGTTTTCTTTTCCTATAATAACTTTGACTGATTTTGATATTAGAATAATACTTGCCCCATAAATGAGTTGGAAAGATTTTCCTCTGCAATTTTCTGGCAGAATATGCATAGATTTGTATTTTTTCTTTCTTACATGTTTGGTGGACTTAGTGAAGCTACACATTTTTGGAAATTTTTAACTTGATATTCAGTTTCCTCAATAAATATAGGACTATTCAGATTATCTGAGAAGACCCAAATTACTTTTTGATACTGTTTAACTGATAGTCTTGCTTCTGAAGAAAATTGGAAAAAAAGGAGAATTCTCTAGCATTAGAGACTTGTAAAAATTAGAGGAAAAAGAAGGTAAGAAAAATAGAATAAAACCAATTGCAAAAGAAGTTTTTAAAATTCATGTGAATTTTTTTGTGTGTGTGTGGTACGCGGGCCTCTCACTGTTGTGGCCTCTCCCCTTGCGGAGCACAGGCTCCGGACGCGCAGGCTCAGCGGCCGTGGCTCACGGGCCCAGCCGCTCTGCAGCATGTGGGATCCTCCCAGACCGGGGCATGAACCCGTGTCCCCTGCATCGGCAGGCGGACTCTCAACCACTAAGCCACCAGGGAAGCCCAATTCATGTGAATTTTGACAGTGGAAAAAAAAGTATGTCAAGGGGTTTTCTTAATCTAAATACATCTAAGTTTGTAAGGTTTGTTCTTATCAGATATCATTAATTTATATATGCCATATAAAGTATACGGAGATGGATAGGTCATGATTAGTAATACATAATATTTCATATTAGTACTGATATAATCAAGATAATGTAAATGTCAAGAAATAAAATTCCTTTATTCATGCATTTATTCACAAACTCACTTATATATTCATTGATTCAGTACCTTAACACATTCATGAAATTATTTATTCCTAAATGTCAATTACTGAAGATCTTTTATGTGCCAGACACTATTTGAGGCCCTAGAAATTTAGCTGTGAACAATAAAGACCAGCATAGGAAAACAAATAGGAAAACTTCCGATGACCATAAATACTGTAATAAAAATAAAGCCAAATGATGCAAAAGAGAATGATCTAGGGGCTGCTTTAGATTGGGGGATCAGAGGGTATTAATAAGGAGATGGAATTCAAGCTGACCCCTCAATGACAAAAAGGAACTTGTCACGAATGTATTTAGAGGACAAATAATTCGTGCAAAGGAAACAACTCATGAATAAAAGAACATGATGGAATGAGCTGGGCCTATCTGAGGATATCTGAGGCCAGTAGAGCTGGATGAGACTGAGGGAAATGCAGACAGTGGGAGCTAAAGAGAAGTGGAGAGGATCTACATAAAAGGCACTTTAGGCCAAAGTGTAGTGTACTTTAGTTAGGAGAAATGGGAATTTCATGGACCGCAACAAGCAGAAAAGTGACATATGACTTATACTTTTAAAAGATCATCCAGATGCTATGTGGAGAATAGACTGGGGCAAGAGTAGAAATGAGGAGATCAGATGAAAAATGATGGTGGCTTGAACCAGGGTGATGGTAACAGATATGGAAATAAGTGAAGAGATATGTGTTACACTTTGGACATAGACACGACATGCTGCTGGACTGGATTAAGGAGTTGGAGAATATTTCCTTCCAGCTGACTTGCACATTTTTGGCCTTAGTGGCTGCATGTGGTGTTATCATTTCCTGAGATAGAAGGTACTGAATAAGAAGATTTGAAGGAATGCAAATTAATAGGTTTTTTGGGATATCTTAAATTTGAGGTATCTAATGGATATTCCAGTGGAAATGTCAAATAGGCATTTGAATTATATAAATTCAGAGTTTAGGGTGATGTCACTCACTTAGTCATTCACTCATTACACAAAAACTTACTAAGAGACTATTATATGTGAGGTAACTGTGACAGCAATGGGGATGTTAATATAAGGAAGAAGTAAGGTCATCTCTTCAAAAATATTCAGCTTCTAGAAAGGGAGACAGGCATATAAATGCATAATTACTATACAGTGGGGTAAGTGATATAATAAAGGAAGGAACAGATCATTTTAAATATCAGTTGATGGCAAATCATTTCTGATTGAGGGAATTGATAAAGGAGCTGCTAAAAATTTCAAGTTGATAGTATTTTACTTTTAGTGCAGAAATGATGCCAAATTACTAGAGTAAAATTTGTGAAAATAATCTTGTAAATATATATGAGATCTTTGAAAGTTAAGCTGAATATCTTCAGAAAGACACCATAGATCTCATACACATTTACAAGAGTATTTTCAGAAATGTTACAGACAAATGCACCACATGCACTGAAAGTAGAGCATTTCTCACGTATTGCATGTGGTCCAATTAGTTTTATCACCTTTTTTGGATAACGTATTGTCCAACGAGTAATTCAATGGGCATCAATTTCCTTTCCATCTTCTTTAATATTGTCTAGGCAAGTGAGAATTTGTCAAGGTATATTTAAAAAATAGCAATAAGTGCCCACATCCTCCAGGCAGTTTCCTGGCAACACATATATACCAAATCTTATTTTCAAATGCTTGCTGCTGCTATCACCTACTCTACTTAATTAAGGACTTTGTGGACTTCTTGTCCTACTTCTGTCTGTTTCTGCTTCACATACAGCCTTGAAAGCAGATAGCAAATTGCTTGAAACCAAAAGTTCAATTCCTTCTTGCACTCTCCTGGAAACTGTGAGTGTGGGGGAAGAGATGGGTGATTAGGTAGATAATTTGCCTCAGTCAGATAGGTTATGTATTCCCAGCAGAGTTAAGAAATAAGAGTGCTCTAAATGGAGGAAGCAGTTTTCCTGTCAATTTTTAGGTCCCTCTTCAGGTGTGTAGTGCAAGGTCTAAAATTAAGTCCCAATATTATGTGCTGTCTTGACATCTGGTAAAACCAGGAGGACCTCAAATAGCCTAACCACAAGCTCCCCTTCCAATTCTGCTTCTGTGAATAAGGTCTCCTAGCCAAGCAAGCAACCCTTCTTATCAAGAGGGCCAACTGAAGTTTCTGGTTATGCCTGAGAAGTCAGTTTCAGGGATTATGCAAACAAGCTAATTATATCCTCCCACAGAGCCAGGGGTCATCCCACCCTCTTGGTACTACAAAGCCCACCTCCCCCAGCTGTTCACTCTGTTTCTGAGTGCAGCCCCCATGTAGCCCTGCATTGAATGCAGTGTTTTACTCCTCTGGGCTGTGAGTATACGTGACTAATAAACTGCTGCCAAGCTCATCTGTTTGATGTCAGGTGTTGTGCGTTTGGCCATCCCCATAATATTAGGGCAGGGATCTCTTCTTCATGAATGGGGTGACTAGGGGGTGGCTGAAACAAGTTGGTACTAGAATACACACAGCTTTTTGCCCTGGACAGGAACAGAACACTTTAAGAACAGGAGGGGTACACCTTCACCCCAAGAAGTGTGGGTTGATAGCAGCTAATTTCCAATGTAACCAAAAGAAATAACTTGCCTTCTCTGCCAACATAAATTGTCCTGTTTTCTGAAACTTGATGTTATATATACACAGCTCTGCTTTCTTCCTGCCTCCTTGCCTTTTGATATGATCCTCTACCTGCACCAGTATCTTAATTCTCAGTTTTGCATAGCTTAGTCCCTTTTCTAATTAAACCTTCTTTTCTGGGGGCCTTTCCAAGATACACAGCCTTCTCACACTGTGCTACAATGGGTGTTCAGAAGCAGGCGTTCTGTGAAAACAAATCCTTTCCATCCTCTCTTGGCCCTTGACTTCTACAATTATGATCCTTCAGGTTTTGATTGGAGTCTCTTCTTTGCTCGTCAACTCCTGCCAAGTTCAGTAGTTAGGATGCTTGCATGTGGTCTCATTATTTTGTTTGGAGTATTATCCATTTTTAGATCACCAGGCAATGTTCCTTCCAAAAATGTAAAAACTCCACCACAAACGATAGCTATTAGAGTTTCTTTCCTGCTCCTTGGATTAGCACTGTGAATTAAAGTTGACTAACATCTATTACCCACATGGGTATGTCTGCGAACATTTGACACAGTAAGTTGTGACCCACTTGCAGTCGCCTTCAGTCTCCAAGCATATACAGTTTTCAGGAATAACTGTTGATGGTATCAGCTTTGTAGCTATTTTCATATACATAGGTAGCCACTCTGTAGTCACACATGTGCACATACATACACACTCATGCATACTCTATTTTCATACGTACAATAGATTACTTGTTTGTTCCCCATTCTCTCTCCTCTGCTGCAAAAATATTCCATTTCCATTTGATTCTAATGGAAAATGTTCTCCAGAGTGAAAGGAGGCACTTGGTTATCTAATAAACTGGAGCTGCAGTGATAACACATTCAGAGTTGTCAAGGAGGAGGAGATTGATTTCTGCAAATGGAATCAGATGGCAACCAAAAGTGATAGCTTCAAAACTATCTCCCCCTTCTGTTTGACATCGATCTTTTCTACATGTGCCAGCTCATTATCTGGTGGGCAAAGGGGAATTGCGACTTGACGTCATCCATGGCAGTTTTACAACGGAAAGTGGAAGGGCAGACTGTCTGGTACTGATTGACAGAGGTTTTTAGCCCACAAATGATGGCATGATATACTTATCTGGGAAGAAAAGTATTTATTTGTGGATCAAAGTTGCATTTAAATAGCTGGAGATCATGTTGTAAATGGTGAGAAAACCTACAATATCCAATTTCAGTCTATGTTAGTATTTAAAAAAATAGGCTTGTATTAATATGGCATTTCTCAGCTCATACTTTGGTCTGCTCTGCAAACTGAAGACAATTTAATTTTAGTTTGAGTCTTTAGAGCACTTTGGTGTATTTCCAAGGGCAGATTAAAGACAATTCATGGGCTGTGGAATGCATCACAGTTACCCAAGTTAGGACCTGGTAATTGATACAAATGAATGAATGCATTTACTATAGAAGGGTTCTGATATCAAGCAGGGCTAATGAAATTGTTTTAAATGGATTCTTTACCTCATTTTAAAAAGAGTGTCTGTAACCCCATCAATTTACATTGAAATGTCCTTTTGGCCTTCCAGGGAGATCCGTATATGCATTTATTTTTGATAATCAGTATATACATTTATTTTTGATAATCAGTATATACATTTCTTTTTGAGTTGTTGCTGCCCTCTATTACACATGTGTCTGTCACAGTGTGCTCTCAGTGTCTGGGAATTGAGCATCACATACTTTTTGCATTAACACTGGAGATAATACAGCTTTAATGGAACTGGAATCCTGTGGCACATGGAACAAACAACTCCCTGCTTTTAGGCAGAGTGCACTAATAGTACATCAAAATACACTGCAGCACAGGCATTGAGTTGACATATTCAGTTTCCCACCCCCGCCGGTCCCACACATTTTATTTTATTTATTTATTTTTTAACATCTTTATTGGAGTATAATTGCTTTACATTGTTGTGTTAGTTTCTGCTGCACAACAAAGTGAATCAGCTATACGTATACATATATCCCCGTATCCCCTCTCTCTTGCGTCTCCCTCCCACCCTCCCTATCCCACCCCTCTAAGTGGTCACAAAGCACCGAGCTGATCTCTCTGTGCTATGTGGCTGCTTCCCACTAGCCATCTATTTTACATTTGGTAGTGTATATATGTCCATGCCACTCTCTTACTTTGTCCCAGCTTACCCTTCCCCTTCCCCATGTCCTCAAGTGCATTCTCTACATCTGTGTCTTTATTCCTGTCCTGCCTCTAGGTTCTTCAGAACCATTTTTTTTTATATTCCATATAAATGCCCATCCCCTGGCCAACCACCATTCTAGTTTCTGTCCTTATAAATTTGACTATTCCAGGTACCTTGGATAAGTGGAATTATCAATATTTCTCTTTTTGTGACTGACTTATTCCATTTAGCATAGTGTCCTCAAGTTTCATTCATGTTGTAACATGTATCTGAATTTCCTTCCTTTCTAAGGCTGAATAACATTCCATTTTGTTTATCTATTTATCTGTTATTCAACTTAGGTTTTTTACATCTTTTGTCCATTGTGAATAATGTTGCTAAAAACATGGGTATACAAATGTCTCTTTGAGACCCTACTTTCAATTCCTTTGGGTGTATAACCAGAAGTGAAATGCTATATCACATAGTAACTTTTTTTTTTTTTTTTTTTTTTTTGCAGTATGCGGGCCTCTCACTGTTGTGGTCTCTCCCGTTGCGGAGCACAGGCTCCAGACGTGCAGGCTCAACGGCCATGGCTCACGGGCCCAGCCGCTCCGTGGCATGTGGGATCCTCCCAGACCGGGGCACGAACCCGTGTTCCCTGCATTGGCAGTCAGACTCCCAACCACTGCGCCACCAGGGAAGCCCAGTAACTTATTTTTAATCTTTTGAAGAAACACCATATTGTTTTCACAGCAGCTACACCATGTTACATTTCCACCAACACTGAATGAGGGTTCCAATTTCTCCACATCCTCACCAGCACTTGATGTTTGTTTTTATAGTATCCAGCCTAATGGGTGTGCTTCACTACCCTTTTTGGGGTCTGCCATTGATCCTCTTTGTAGATTCTTTCTTCTAACACTGGCTCCCTAGCCACAAAGAGCAGATCCAAAAACACAAAGAGCCACAAAGAGCAGATCCTTGTGCTGGTGTAAGTTTCTAGGCCTCAAAAAAGCAGAGATTAGCAGATGTCTTTGACTTTTTGGCTATCAAACTCAAATGTGCAGATACATACTTTGCCTCCTCAGGATTTTTGTTCTGTCTTAATTTGGGTTTACACTAAGTTAATCCCTTAGACTCAAGACTGTTCAACTTTCCTGCCATTTGTAAAACACTGATTACCTCTTCAGGCAGAATTAATGTACCCTTTAACTTTTTTCCCAAGACTTTCTATATATTGCTTAAGTTGATACATTACAGTAAAATTATTTGCTTATGTATTTCTCTGGAGCAGACCCAACTGACCCAATTACCATCCCCACTTTGTTTTGACTAAAAGAAGTTTTTCTTTTGAATAGCCTATAACCAGCAAACCTATATTACACAGACTCTTTTACAGGCAAGGCTATCCACATGATGACACAGTTCTGATTAAGAGAATAACTGGAACATTGTTGGTGATTTCTGAATAAGTTTTGGTTTCCTAATGTAGGTATAACTTCCTTCTTTATAACTGGAATACAGATGAGAGGATAGACATGGAGCAGCCATTTTGGAGGTCTGCAGCAACCATGAAAATAAAAGCCATACGTGAAGGATGATGAAACAAAAACATAAAAAGAAGCTATTATGATGTAATGGAACTTCCGGTACCATGATTAGCTGTGTACTATGGATTTTTAAAAAATATGATAAAATATCAACCTGTTTGGTAAAGCCACTGTTTCCCAGTATTTTTTTCACATCACAAAATATATAGAAAATGATAATATTTGATACTTACAACGAAAAGGCAACTCATAGACAAAGCTGAACATTCAGAATGCTCTTTTTGCTCTCAAGTAGAAGTACCTTATCTTGTCACACCTATAACACATCGGCAAAACAATAATGTATTGTGTAGCGTGCCTGTTGGGAATCTCTGACTAAACCACAACAGTCATATTGTTTTTTCAAGGAGCTGAACATAATTTCTTACTAATAGAGTTTCTCTAGCTAGACAATGAGATTATTGAGAGCAAAACTATGCATTATTTATCTTGTTTCTCTCTTATCCAGTATGCTGCTAGAAACATAGTAATTACTCAACAAATATTTATTGAATAAATGAAAAGAAAAAATAATTCATTATTTCAGACTGACTGGTGTTCTCATAGTTCTGGATCGTGCTCCTTTCTGACTAAAAGGAGTTATTCATTTTCTCCCTGCCTGGAAAAACTTCCTAATTCCTCTCCATGTAGCCAAATCCTATTCATTCTTCAAAGTTCTTCTTAACTCTCATCTCTTCCATAAAACTCTCCTTAACATTTTGGCTCAGATCATATCATTTTATTCCTTTCTCTGTACTCCTATAATTCATGCTGAAAGAAACGTTCACTGTGGCCTTAAAAATACAGGTGTCCTCCAACTAATGACCCAGCTTTTCCAGGTCATATGCTAGCCATATTTCCTAATGACAGAAGGCTGTACTTTGGATATTCCTTTTCTAAAAACATATTTCATTCCATGAAAATACAAACAATTGATGACAAAATAAAAAATTAATCAAGAAAACAATAAAAAAATATAAGAATTACATTTTAAATGTTCTCCTTGGGGAAATGCTTTGTCTGAGATAAATCAGCTGCAGTTTCCTAAAGTATGAATCCAGTAAAGTTGGGCTAAGCACACTAAATTAGTCAGAATCTCCCTAGGTTAAACGCTGAGATTTTTCAGCTCTTAGAACTGCATTTAGAGATATTATTATCTGTCCCAAAATTTCTACTGAAAATTTGATACAAGGTAGGCTTATAAAGGTCTTTGGATGGTAAACTAGAGCTGGGCCTTTTATTTCCTGCAACAATTCTCTCCTGTCTAATTCATCACCTTAAATATTGTGGAGAAAACTCACCTTTCTGGACATAATTAGATGCTTTTGGATCAATGCTTAGAGCTTCCCCTGAGCGCTAGGAATTCACTAGTATTCCTCTTGCTACAATCAAATTATTCTTTCCTCACTCTAAAATATCTTTTATTTTTCACTTTTCCTGTTTTTCAGTATTTTGGAGAGAGAATATTTTACCAGAATTTTTGCTCAGGTGTGTTTGATTGTACATTCATATCATCAAAAGTTATTGCATTTATATCCATGTATTTAGTGAACTGGACACTGATTAAACAGTCTGGTGTATCACCTTCCTACTGCTTTCTTTTAGCTGGATTTGAAGAATTACTCAGGCCTCAGTTTGAGTCTACCATGAGGAACACTGCCATCTAACATAGTACCTTTTTAGTATATCCAAAAGGGTACTACAGTATTTTTGAATTTGATATATTTAATGTTTCTAGAATTTGCAGCCTATTAAGACCTTTATTCTTTGTTGGAATATCGTATGTAGGTAACCCCTTTAAAATCTCTACTGATAAATATAGCAGGATTGGTTGAGATGTTGAAAAAGGGGCAAAGACTGAGACATGTACACTAGCCTTAGACCAAAATTTTCTACTTTAGCTCTTAAAATATTTGTGACTTTGGACAATAACTAAGTCACTATAAGTCTTTGCTTCCTCATCTGGAAAATGAAGCTGGTTCTAAACTTACCTACCACACAGAGTTGTTATAAAAAATCATTAACATATTCAACACGCTTTGTAAATTGAAAGCTTTATTTTGAAAATCCAACTACATATGTTAGTGTCCAGTATTCACACATTGACCCACATTTTCCCTATGAAAGGGAATAATGTTTTTCATATTATAAGGCTATTTCACTATTTTGAATTGTATTAATGTTCTTAATCATTTGGTTAATGTATCCCTTGGATATTTCTGGGTTGGTTTACTCCCAGTTTGCTACCAAACTGAAATATTACTGTACTGTACTCTGTTCTCATTGAGGGAAGAAATGCTTACCTGCTTGCTTAAAGTAATTTAAATCTGAAATAATGGTCTTTATACCTTCAAAATTTTTATATTCCTTGATAACTGGATGGGTAATAAATGTTCTAAATTTTTTGAGCATTAAACACTCATGGCTTATAAACAGACTTTATTTGGGGTTGTACTCTTTGCTTATCTTTTGGGTTTTCATATCAGATACCTGTCAGTCTTGAAGAAGCAGTTACAATAAAATATCTTAGAGGAAATTCCCTGGCAATCCACTGGTTAGGAGTCCATGCTTCCACTGCAGGGGGCATGGGTTTGATCCCTGGTCAGGGACTAAGATCCCACACACCACGTGGTGCAGCCAGAAATAAAATAAAATAAAATATCTTAGAACTGAGAAGTCACTTATCACTGGTTAGAGATAATCCACGGCCCTGTAAAATGTGCCCATGGCCGGTTCTGGTAGTTTATTTTGAAAGGTTAGTTCACAGTGCCAAAGAAGCCCTTTAACAGGAAGCTCATAGGGCCTGTTTACCAGGTAATTCTGCCACATACATTCAACTTGCAACTGTTTTTAAATTCAGAGCCATAAGGCCTTCTGCAGGTATGGCTTTCAGTAGGTTGTAAAGTGTTTAAACAGATGGGACATTGTTATTAGCATGGATAATATATTTTCATCATATTAGCGTTGAAAGTGATTTCCCAGATAATGGCTTAGACAAATGTTTGTAGAATCTGTCTAGTTAATTCACCAAAAATGCAGCCTGGCTTTCAGGAGCCATCCTACTTTTATTGAATGTTGTTGATTAAACATTTAACTCCAGTGAATTTCTTACCACATTGTTAAAGAAACTCTGTTACTTTGTTTTCTTCTTGGAGTCATTGTTATTGTATTATTTAACCTAATAGTGACTTCTGACTAATCCAGAAACCCATTTTAAGTTAAATAGCTACACATTTTACTATATATTAAGTGATTTATTTAAAAAATAATCTCAACAAAGGTCTTTTTATATTTCCACAGGTATCATGGAGTACAGGGCAAAGTGTTGTTTGAACTTACTAGATGAGATACTGTAGCGGGGGTCCAAACCTCATGAATTGTGCACTCTTCAACCTAAGGGTTAGCCACAGAATAGCTATGTCATCTATTTATTCCATCAGCAAATTAAGTGTATCATATGTAGCAGTCACTGGGCTAGGTGCTGGGGACACAAAAGATAAAAAAGAGTATCTTTTTTTTGTGAAGACAAGGAAATGACTGACATTTAAAAAGTACATTTGCGACTTGTTGTAATTAGGGCTCCGTGGGGACTTAATACTTATGAGCTGAGTGGCTGAGTTACATAAAGTGTTCTGTCTCAGCCCCAATTTCCCCATTAGGATGGAGGATATTAACCATATAGGCTTCCAGAGTTGCTGAAAGAGTTAAATGGGATATGGTTGGCCTGGTATAAATGGAAGCTGTATAGAGTGGGGAAAAAAAATAACGAAGATTTGAATAACTTAGAGTTCACAATATTTACACACCATTTATGTCCTTCCCTAAATTTCTCAGCTGATAAATATTCTAGCAACTATTTCAGTATTGCTTTGATTAGTTTTGAGGTTCTTTGAGTCTCTAAATTGCCAAGTTCCTGGTTATTGTTATAACCTATGTGAGACATAGAGAAGCCCTGATAGCAGCTCTTGGTTTGGCTGACTGACATTTTCTTTGTTTTTGGTTTCCTGACTCAGTTATAAAACCTCTATCACCAATACTAACACCCCTCCACCAACAAATAAAAAATAACTCATGGGCTTCCCTGGTGGCGCAGTGGTTGAGAGTCCGCCTGCCGATGCAGAGGATGCGGGTTCGTGCCCCGGTCCGGGAGGATCCCACATGCCGCGGAGCGGCTGGGCCCGTGAGCCATGGCTGCTGAGCCTGCGCGTCCAGAGCCTGTGCTCCGCAACGGGAGAGGCCACAACAGTGAGAGGCCTGTGTACCGCAAAAAAACAAACAAAAAACAAAAACAAAACTCATAAAAATAGCTGTGTTAGTTTCCTATTGCTGCTGTGATAAACTACCACAAATTTAGTGGCTTACAGTATACCAATTGATTCACTTAGAGTTCTGGAGGACGGAAGTCTAAAATGGATCAGCAAAGATGCATTCCTTCTGGAGGCTCTTGTGCAAATCCATTTCCTTGCCTTTTCCAGCTTCTAGAGGCTGCCCACATTCCTTGGCTCATGGCTCCACATCACTCCAACCTCTGCTTCTGTTGTCACCTTGCTTCTCTGATTCTGACTCTACTGCCTCCCGATTACAAGACCCCTGTAGTTACAATGAACTCACTGGCATAACCCAAGATGTTCTCACATCTCAAGTTTCTTAATCACATCCACAAAGCTCCTTTTGCCACATAAAGTAACATATTCACAGCTTCCAGGGATTAAGCCAGGGGCATCTTTGGGAAGCTATTATTTTTACCAACCACAAAGTATAAGGGATGAAAAGAAATCTAAAACATATTTTATTTTTCAGGAATTAGCTGAGATGGCAGACAATAGACAAAGAACAGGTGATGAAGAAATGTGACACTCTCTTTCAATGGACGTAATCAATTCTGTTAGGACTAATTGAGGGAAAAGCCAAACAGTGGTGTGAATTATATAGTTTTGTTCATCAAAGCAGTACATT
Organism: Mesoplodon bidens; assembly: GCF_964165515.1. Classification (NCBI taxonomy): domain Eukaryota; kingdom Metazoa; phylum Chordata; class Mammalia; order Artiodactyla; family Ziphiidae; genus Mesoplodon; species Mesoplodon bidens. The sequence goes on from NC_138167.1 coordinate 86,344,802, forward strand.
GGCATTGACTAACAAAGAATAACTAGGACTAAGCTAATTGAAAATGACCTAGTAGACATTGTTAAGAAATTTGTTTGGGGGAACAGATAGGAAGAGTTAGAAATTAGCATATGGATTCATCATGAAATAATCATAGTTTGTTATTTTTTATGGTACTATAGAGATCAAAAAAGTTTCTTGGATATTATTTTCCTTTTAATACTGTGAGCACCCTTATAAGGTGTATGTGTTTTGAACCCTATATTTCTGATGAAGCATTGAGGCTCAGAGATATTAAATAGCTAGCTCGGGGTTCCAGACTGGAATGCTAGGTGAGGGACTAACTGGCAAAGATCGAATCTGTGAACTCTGATGCCTCAGTATACCTGAAACCCATTAGATCCCAAAAGTAGCTGAAAATTTCCCTTTCAAGTCTTGTTTACACTATGAATTCCCCTTGCTGTGCTAAATGATCACAGTTTAAGACTACAGAAAATTCTCTCAGTTAACAAATAACACCCTTTTTTTTCTTATTTTCTTATTTCTAATATCACTGTTAATGCAATTCATCACATCCCTGAGGTGAGCTACTACTACATTCAATAGTACACTCTTTATCTTACCTTCTTTCACAGCCACCAGCAAAACTAAATGTTGTCTTTTATTTTCTGAACCATTTCTAATAAAGGACCAAGCATTTTTACCAACTCTCAAAGATGACCTACCTACAATTGCTTTCACAAATTATTAATCCCTGTTTAGTAATGAACCATTTGCAGCTGGTCAACATTGGAGCACGCTTACTAGAACCTGCTCATGTGAGAAGCAACAAGCAAATTAAACCTGCATCTGCCTTTGTGACTCTCAGCAGATATGCCATGCCTTCCAGTCGAGCTCCTACTGAATCTCCTCTGGAGGACAGATACCTATGTTTTACCGCTTCTTGTTCCATGAAATTCATTTCGTGTTGACTAGAGAGCCAACATTTTAAGTCAGACAAACACAAGCATACTCTTATAATTTGGTGCAAAATCTGTCCTCAGTTTTAACTAATCTGGAGGATAACAACTTATCCCTTTGAACTACCCCCAAAGGATCCCAAAGTGACATTCCATCATTCTAAATTTATTCTCTAAATGCAGGCAATTACCATCCAGATGTTTTCCTGGGGGTGAAAGAAAATCTTGATTTTATGTAAAGGCAAGAGATACTATTTATTTAAAGATATATAAACAACAACAAAAATGTGCCAAATAACTCTCTGGGCTCTCCAGCTTTATAGATCCCATGATTCAAATTTGTGCCTCAGCAAAATACATCACAGTATATTATAGGTCATCAGTTTCATTCTCACTTGGTCCACTTGTGCATTTTCCAAGCATCTTCTGAATTGATTTACTTAGCTAACTTCACATGTATTCATCATTAGGACCACAAATGGCTTACAGTGAATTGAATAATGTCAAGAAACCTTTAGTCTAGCCTCTGTGTGAATTACCAGAGGATCTTCCTACTGCAATTAGTGAAGTGCCAATCAGGGAGACTCCTTATATACTCAATTTCTGTATACACCTCACCCCACACGACTTCCACAGTCATTATGCTTTCATCTTCTCACATCTAGCCTAGACAGCTGTTACATCTACTTTAAAATATTTTTTTCCTTAACAAATTCTTTGTTTTATGTTATTGTCCAGTGAGGCTTACAGACTAGAAGAAAAAAGCCAACAAAACAAAACAGCAGGTACTCTATCATTCTGAAAGATTCCAATGCATAAGCCTTTATGACACAGACTTTTGCTATATTTTGTATCAGCAGCTTGTCACATGGGTCCCAGTTCATAGTATGGGTCATTATTTTCTGAATTGAATTTGCTTATCTGCTCTTCCCTTTATGGGTAACACTACCTAGGACACCAAGCTCACACTACTTTTAAGAGTGTTCTTTTGAAATCTTTTTCTCTCCATTTTTGAACACTGTGCACTGGAATTAATAATATAACATATGTATCTGGTAAAATGGCTCATTTTAATCAGGCTCTTCTGTTCCTGTGGTGTCTCAGACTTAAGGAAGAAACTTTGACTTTTGATTATTTTCTTCTATTTCATTTTTCAAACTCTCATTTTACCTAGTTCTGCCATAAAGCAATTTTTTGAAAAAGCACTGCTATCTGGTTTCTCGATCATTTAAAAAACCTGTGGTCTGAGATCCTCCTTCCTACTCAGCCCCACACTAAAGCAAGTGACCTTGGTGCAAGCCGAATATTGTCCTTTGCTTTGATGCTCACATCCCCACCATTTTGTATGCTCCTATTACTATTGTCGGCTCTTATTAGTGTGGACAGAGCCATCCCCAGGATAAAGCCCACCAGAGCAATGGCTTTATGCCCCAAACACTAGGTAGCTCACACTTTTGTCACTAGGCTGCAAGTCAGAGAGCTGCGGTGTGGGGCAGGCAAGGTAGGGAGATGGTGGGAGGAAAGTCCTTGATAGAGAATACTACAAAGAACCAGAGCTCACATTTTTCAACAATTTATCAACCTCCCTTTCTGCTTCATACCCCTACACTCCTCCTTTTCTCTCACACTGCACCATCAAGCCCCCCATCCCTAAAAGAAACAGGCAATACTATTCCATCCATGTATTTACACATCCTCTGTATCAGTTTTGGTTTTAAACGATCATCACCAACTCGGCCTTCTTTACCTAAAGTGAAATTTACTGAACTGTTATGGGGCCTCACAATATTAATGGGAGGTAAGTGGACAGAACGGATAAGACCCAAGAATAACTGAGGGATGGGCAGTAGAAATCACATCAAAAGTAATGCAGGGCTTCCCTGGTGGCGCAGTGGTTGAGAGTCCGCCTGCCGATGCAGGGGACACGGGTTCGTGCCCCGGTCCGGGAAGATCCCACATGCCGCGGAGTGGCTGGGCCCGTGAGCCATGGCTGCTGAGCCTGCGCGTCCGGAGCCTGTGCTCCGCAACGGGAGAGGCCACAACAGTGAGAGGCCCACGTACCGCAAAAAAAAAAAAAAAAAAAAAAAAAAAAAAGTAACGCTGCAGAATCGGTCTGATCCACAAGCTGCTACAGCTGAGGTGCATATGAGGGTGTCTTTAGAATGCAAAGCCCTGGGAGGAAGATCTGAACGACCACAGCTACTGTTAGTCCAAGCTGAATTTTTGTATGAATTATTGTAGAACATGGCATCCCATCTGGGGAGACACAGCCCCATAGGTGCCAGGCGTGGCAAGCAGACCCCAGCTGATTTTCAGTCCCCACTGACCATCTTGATAGGGTGTTCTTATGAATAGGGCACAACCTGCATAATCTTTCCCAGGACTCTGAGGTTGGGTTGTGCCTGACTGAAACAGGAAGGGACGGAGAGAAGGATCTGGTTCACTTGATATTCTTAGTGGGAGGTGGGCACTGTATACGGTGGAGAATCCACCAAAAGGGAAAATGGAGGAGGATAATTAAAAAGAAAAATATTGAGAAAGACCCATTGCGTGTCCAGGGATCTAAAGACATCATTTGTTATATCATTTCATTTTCCTTTTCCCTTGAATGAAAGTACTTATAGGCTCCGAGGAGTGCCAAGGATGAAAGGACTTCCCCTCTTTATGATTTGTATGGGCTTCGACACCCCTAAATTCAGCCTCCTTAGACTTCACAAGATCACATGTAAGTGATATTATAAGAAAAAGATACATAGTCAATGTTAGACAACTAGGAAATCATTCTTCCCTTATTTGGTGTAGCATTTTTAGGGAGAGAGAATTATACAAATTATACAGTTTAGGAAATGTGGTCTTTAATAACACTAATGCTTAGACCAAATTTTGGTTTTGCTTAAATTAAGTGCATGTTTCGGTTAGTGATCATATGCCCTTGGTATATCTGGAATAAAGTAGTACGCTATCCCTTCAATTTTTATTTTGTATGTTTGTAATGATTCCAGTAGCTTTCTGATTATTCAAAGATTAAACACATGGTTTTCATTTCAGTTCTCTCCCCAAACCTCATTAAAGTGAAAGCAAAGGAATTAAAAATGGTAAAAACACAAAAAGAAAAAGAATGCAAGAAGAGACAATAATAGATTGAAACGGCAACTATTTGTAGTAAATGGAAAGTGAATGGAGGAGTTAGTATTGCTGAGAAAGCTGGATAAAAGTACTGGCTGGAGAGAAAGACAGTGATAACTGTGCTTAGTTCTTTCTCCAGATCCCTGCACAGGCTATGGGAAAGGGCATTACACAAAGCAGGGAAGGTATGCTGCAATCAGGAAGGTGGTGGGAAGTCTCTTTAGAGACAGGTAAAATCTTCTTCCCTGGTGTGTGCAGTCAACAGATTCACCCATCTTGAGTCTGGCAGGAGACTGCAGGTTTATCCTGAATTGGAATAAGAGGCCCTCATCTGTGACATGAATGGACCTTGAGGGCATTATGCTAACTAAAATAGCCAGACAGAGAAAAACAAATACTGTAAGATATCACTTACATGTGGAATCTAAAAAAAAAAAAAAAAAAAAAATCATAGAAGAGTAGAATGGAGTGGAGGGTGGGAAAAATGAGATGTTGGTCAAAGGGTACAAACTTCCAGTTATAAGATGAATATGTTCTGGGAATCTAATGTACAGCATAGTGACTATAGTTAACAGTACTATATTATATACTTGAAAGTCCTTTAAAAGAGTAGATCTTAAATGTTCTCACCATACCGACATACAAAAAGGTAATTATATGAGGTGACAGATGTATTAACTAACTTTATTGTGGTAATAATTTCACAATACACACAGGTATCAAATCATCACATCATATACCTTAAACTTACACAGTGTTACTTGTCAATTATGTCAACAAAGCTGGAAAATTTTAAATAAAAAATCAATTGTATTTCTATATACTAGCAGTGGGCACATGGAAAACAAGGCAAATGAATTACCTAGGTAGGTATAATTCTAGCAAAACATCTACAAGACTTGTGAGGTAAAAACTACAACATATTGATGAAAGAAATCAAAGAAAATTTAAGTAAATGGAGAGGTACTCTATTAAAAAAAAAGAGAGAATAAGATGCACTGAGCTCAGGGACAGGAGGTAGAGCAGAAGGCAGAAGAGAGGAGCCAAACTGAAAACAGATAATTAAATAAATGTTTAGACATTGAACTATGCAACTAATGCCCCCCATAATGCTTATCGTATACTGCTACCAGGATATTGGAGGGTTATGTTTTGGGGAAAATGGAATGGGCTGTGGGGTGGGATTCCCAATATGAAATGAAAAAATTCCAAATAAATCACTCTCAAGGAGAAGTCTCTCAGCTGGAAGATTTCATGTTCTCACACAGACCTTCAATTCAAGCTTCTGATGCCCCAATCTTAAAAATGAACAGCTAACAAAAATCCCAGGCTGTAGAGGAAAGCCCCACCCAAAAATAAAGACATCAAAGAGAAAAAAAGAACTCACAGAAAACAGGAATGCAGAGAACAGATGAAGACTATAATTAAAACTATAATTTATGTTCTCAGATAAATAAGTCATTGCATCTAATAGGATACTATAAAAGTGGAACTGTCAGCTAGATAGAGCTCTTAGAGACTAGAAATATGAATATAGAAATAAAAAAACTCATCCAAAGAGCTAGATAATAAAACCAAGGTATTATAGAAAGCAGAACAAAATTAAATGAAAAATATGATAGACATAAAAAGATAAGATTATTAGTAGATCAGTCCAGGAAGTCCAAAGGCTGACCAAAAAGAGTCCCCCAAACAAGATAACAGAAGGGAGGAAATTAGTAAATGAAGAATACAATAAAAAGTTCCAAAACTAAAACAACGAAGTTTCCAAATAAACAGGGCCTAAAAAATGTCTAGCAGAACTATTAAGAAAATGATCACACTAAGGCCCATCACTGTGAGACTTCAAAATACTGGCAATACTGAGAAGATGCAAAAATATTCAAGCAGCAAAATTAAAAAGTTCACATTTGAAAGAAAACAAATTTAGGATCAAATTGGACTCCTCAAGAGAAATATTCAAGGCAAGAAATCAAGGAAAAAATGGGGACAAAATTCTGGATTCTCCAAAACCAGGAGAAGTCATTACAAGAAATAAAAACTAGAGACCAATATTGTTCATGAGTATAGATGCAACATCCTCAATCAAATATTAGGAAATCAAATCCAACAATATATTAAAAAATTATACAACATAACCATGTGGGATTTTTTTTCTGGATATACAAGGCTAGTTCGACACTTGAAAATCAAGTAATACACTAAATCACATCAACAGGATAAAGAAGAAAATCATATGATCTTATCAATAGTGGCAGAAAAAGCATTTGACAATATCTAACACTCATTCATGCATAAAAACAAAAACAAACAAAAAACCAAAAACCCAAAACACTCAGTAATCTAAGAATAGAAGAGAAATTTCTCAACTTGATATAGAACATTTACAAAAAACCTACAGCTAACATTATACTTAATGGTGAGAAATGAGATTTTTTCCCCCCTAAGATCAAGAACAAGGCAAGGATGTCCCTCTTACCATTCCTACTCAACATCATAGTAGAAGTCCTAGCTTTTACAATAAGAAAATGAAACAAAAGTTATACAAATAGGGAAGGAAAACAAAACAAAACAAAACTGTCTTTGTTCACAGATGATTGCCTACAAAAATTCCCAAAGAGTTAACAACAAAGAAAACAACAAAATTAAACTACCAAATGCTGGTGAGGATGTAGAAAAATAGGAACTCTTATTTATTCATTGTTGGTGGGAATGCAGCATGCCACATTGGAAGACAGTATGGCAATTCCTTACAAAGCTAAATTTGGTTTTACTATATGATCCAGCAATTGTGCTTCCAGGTAATTACCCAAATGAGTTGAAAACTTTTGTCCTTACAAAAACCTGCATATGAATGCTTAAAGAGACTTTATTCATAATTGCCAAAATATTGGAAGCAACTGAAATGTTCTTCAAAAGATGAATGGATAAAGTGATACATTCATACAATAGAATATTATTCAACAATAAAGAGAAATGAGCTGCCAAGCCATTGAAAGACATGGAGGAAGCTTAAGTACATACTGTTAGTGGAAAAAGTCAGTCTGAAAAGGCTGCATTCTGTATGATTCCAACTATATAACATTCTGGAAAAGGCAAAACTTATAGAGACAGTAAAAGATCAGTGGTTGCCAGAAGTTTGGGGAGAGGGAGGATGGATGAATTAAAAAAAAAGTTCTGGACCCTAATGACTGACAATTATCCCACATGGAGAAGGAACTTGTCCCTTCCCAAGACATCCAAAAGTCTTATCCCACTATGGGGTCAAGCAAGTTCAGAATATTTCATCATTTAAATTAGTTTGAAGTAGAATGGGGTAAGAGGAGGCTTCTCAGGGAAAGTTCCTCAGTCACAGCTTTTAAAGAATAATTTATATTGATTTGAAGGCTAGTGAACTGAGAGATGAGTTATTTGACACCTGCCCTTCCCTTCCCTTCATCCTTTGCATACATATACCCTGTGATTAGATAATTGTAAAAAAAAAAAAAAAAGGGGAAACAGAGGCCCAGAGTAGTCACTAGTCAACAACAATTATGAAATCCAATGGGCACCTGCTTCCAGTCCTTGATGAGGGCTCAGTTCTCCTTTCTGCAAGAGGCTCTTCCTATCTCTTAGTGAGTCATCTTCCTTCTCTTTAGAAATGGCCTGTGTTTGTAGCTGAGTAGCTTTCTCAGTCTGCTTCCTGTTCATTAAAGTTTGGGGGCCCAGAAGCCTCTTTTCAGTGTAAATGATTTCTGTTCAATTCATTCAAAGCTGTAGGTGCTTCCATAGTTATAGTTTCTTATAAATCTTATTGTAGTCGACTCCATTAGAAAAAGCCACTCCCACAGGTTTCTTTGAGACGGACTTCATTCTACTTTGGGCCAAGCGTAAGGGTCTTTTGGACAAGTCCTTTAAGATTCTTAAAGCCTTTATCTAGCTGAGAGGGTCTCTGAGATATAACCTTAAATCTCTCTGAGGTTACAACTAGAACTCTTGTAGCCTACTCTAATATGACCACCTAATCAAAAGTGTTCTTCCCCTTTCCCCTACTGTGTAGTCAACCATAGAACTTAATATTTCTTGATATTTTCTAGTTTATTTAAAAAATTTTTCATTTGATTATTATCTGCCACTGCTGATTAAAATGTAGGATCCATGGGATAAACAATTTCATTTTGTTTTCCATAGTGTACCCAGGGCCAAATCCAGTGTCTGTTACATAGTGGGTCATAAATATTTGTGACTGAAACAATAAGTGAGCATTACTGGTAATAGTGGTATTGGTACTACTGGTTATTGATTTAATAATAACAGTTACAGTTGAAATGCATTTAGAGAGAAAGCCACATGTTTCCATTAAAAATGAGTCTTGGCTTAATTATCGGGCCCTTGTGGCTATACCAAAAGTGGGGATACACCCCAAAGGATGCCATCACACTCCCCCTTGGCCTATATCTGTATTAGATTTCCATATCAGTGGAATTAACTATTCTTACTCCCAGTTTCCTACTTATCTTACAGGGCTGTGAGAAGAATTAAAAATAAATTCCTACATAGCCACTTGATAGAAGAAGCACTAGATGTAGTGTAGCTTTTATTATTGTTAAGAGAAGGAAAGAACTTCCATCCTGGAGTGAATCTTTACATTTCATTCATCATCCTTACTTCAGTAACAAATTATTTGATCATGAAATGTGTTTTAATAACTATTTTTTCATTATTAGACACTCTGACATGCTTCTATATATTTATTTTTTGAGGGTTATCTGCATCTTTCCTTTTTTAAAAAAATTATTTTACTGAAGTATAGTTGATTTACAATGTTGTGTTAATTTCTACTGTACAGCAAAGTGATTCAGTTATACATATATATACATTCCTTTTCATATTCTTTTCCATTATGGTTTATCACAGGATATTGAATATAGTTGCTTCTATATATTAAATAAAGATTCCCATCCCATCATGAAATAGTCAATAATAGAGTAACAATAAAAATAATAACTAATAAAGTATTGTCTATGGCAAAATTTTACCTCTTATTAAAATGGATGCTGAATTGTTACTGGCAATTTATAATCCAGTTGCTATTAGGTTAGACCAGAATGACAAAATGGGGACATTTCCATTTTTCTACAAATATCTTCTGACACCAGCATTCATTCTTGTAAATTGAGGGAAGGGATAGTATGTTGAGATTATTTCCCAGTTTGTCTTTTTTTCTGTCCTTGAGAGGTCTTCACATACAGCCCCATATTCATTTTCAGAAGCAGCATAAGCCCAGGGCTTCCTCACTCTAATTCCCTGCACTAAACACTTTATATAACATTCAATTCTAATGGTAACACTGCAAGGTAGATATTAGAGCAGGGTTAGATAAATGTTTTCTGTAAAGGGCCACAGATTAACTCTCTTAGGCTCTGTGGGCCATGCAGTCCCTATTGTAACTTTCTGTCTGGTCACAAGAAAGCAGCATAGAAAGCAGACCATACGTAAACAAATGAGTGTGGCTATCTTCCAATAAAGCTTTATTTATGGATCATGAAATTTAAATTTCATACTATGTTTGTATGTCACGAAACATTCTTCTTCCTTTGATTTTAATACTTATAGATTTAAAAAATTAGCTTGCAAGTTGAGCCAAAACAGATGGCAAGCCACATTTGTCCCAGAGGTCCTAGTTTGCTGATCCCTGTAATGTACAGACTAGGAAACTGGGTTCAGAGAGGTCACAAAACCTCCCCAAAGTGACACTACCAGTGAGTGGGGGAGCCCAGACTCAAAAGTGGGTATCTCTGATTCTCTCTCCTTTTTTTTTAAAATACGGAACTCTTCACGAATTTGAGTGTCATCCTTGCGCAGGGGCCAGGCTAATCTTCTCTGTATCGTTCCAATTTTAGTATATGTGCTGCCAAAGCAAGCACTCTGATTCTTAACTCATGTGGGATATTGCCTCTTGGACAGTGATCTTAACTCTTATCTTAAATTTTAAAACTCTAGTTTCAATAAACTAGAAATTCAGATCACTTTTGTTTAGCCTGGAAAACTGACCACTGCTTACAACCTTTTATTTATATATATATATATGAAAAGATAGCTCCATTTCTAAGTCACATCATTACTTTGGGATTATTCTCTGCTCTGGGGACTGCCTATAGGAGGTTCATATGCACTTACATATGAAAACATTTGTTCCTTTCTTCTACAAGCATTTAAACAATAGTGTTACAATTTAATATATGATGATTACTTTGCACCAATGTATAAACAGATGCATATTCAGCTAAAATTCAGTTTCCCTTGTGATCTATCCACAGTGCCAACAATTGCAAGACCCCTGCCCTCCACTCCCCCACCTCCCAGCTGGGGACAGAAAGAGGTTGGCTCACTAGCCACACTGGAGACCAGATTTCTCCTGGGTAAGTCGGGATGATCATAATATTTGCACAGAGCTCTGCCCTGCCTCATGTTAGTCTAACTATAACTATAGAGTTGACTGAGCATCTGGGACAGTGCAGGATACAAAAAGATTTTCCCAGCCCTGAAGAAAAACACGTCATGTACAAATGCTTATGTTTATATCTCCTCTCCCCGATGTTTTCACCCGTCAAATCTTTGCTCTCTGGGGGAGATTTGGGTCCAGTCTGTTTGTTTGAGGGTCTACTTATTATCTTGAGCTCTAAAACTCTAACCTTTTATATTTTAATTCAAAAGGGAGCATTGTTCCAAATCATCCATTATTTTCAACGAGGGCAAAATAATACAAGCTGTCAAGAGCCCCCCAGCACAGGTAATTTATTGCTCAGAAATTCTGGGTTGAATGTATTCTTCAGGAAAGCATTCTTCAAAACCAAATATCAGGCACCACCGTGTAGGAATCAGACTGTAAATGATTAAAAACACGATGGATCACTGGTCAGTCGTTTGGTCTGTCTAAAATCATTATGCTTGGAAGAGAAGTTAAGAAGCTAGGAAAGGAAACCCTTTGAGGTCTGCTCCCTATAAAGAAAGAGGATTAAAAAGAAAGCCCAGTCCTCCTCCTCCCCCAACATCACAGACAGTGTATGTGTACACACATAGACACAGACAAACACACACACAGCCATAGACTGCTCAAATAGCCCAGGGCTAAAGGTTAAGAATTATAAGGTTAAGATTTAAAAATGCAAGTTTGGGCAATGATTTAAAACAGATAAGGAATAAATCAAAGTAAAGAGCATTATTTAATCCTATAAATGTGCTAGCCTATGGTATACTTAAAGATGTAGGTAAAGGCATTTGTTTGCTCACTGTTGTGGCTAGAAGCCTAGGAAAATAAATTTATTCAGGCACGCCAGTCTGTCTGCAAAGACTTCCATTTTGCCTTTTATGGGAATTTTGAACAAAGAAGACGATCTTTGCTTCTGTCGGGAAAGCGGTTTCAATCAGACTGATGAATAAAAAGCACAGCTGCCAAAAATGATCCATGGCAGGGTAAAGTTTAGATGCCCAACTGCCCATTATGCTATTAAGATGTGTCATTAATGTTGGCCTGGCTAACAGAGCAGGGCAATGCAACATGCTAAATTGCTTCCCAATTTTAAAATATCAATTCTAGGAAGAATTACATAGGATAAAATATGGAACCTCAGTGTCACAAAACGGAGGCAGTTCAGTGAGACAAAGGTTTGGTTTTGCAGCCACCACAGATAGGTTTATGCTATTTACATATTTGGTAGCTCTGTGGTTACGCCTGTTTCCTGAGAATTGTGTTTGATAAATGAATATTCTGGGACAATCACATTTTTAATCTGAATTTAGTGAGCTTAATATCTCATTTGAAAGAAGCAACATGACACTTTTAATTTGCTAAAATAGTTCTGAGGAGACCTTCAAGATGGCGGAAGAGTAAGACACGGAGATCACCTTCCTCCCCACAAATACATCAGAACTACATCTACATGTGGAACAACTCCTACAGAACACCTACTGAACGCTGGCAGAAGACCTCAGACCTCCCAAAAGGCAAGAAACGTCCCACATACCTGGGTAGGGCAAAAGAAAAAAGAAAAAACAGAGACAAAAGGATAGGGACGGGACCTGCACCATTGGGAGGGAGCCGTGAAGGAGGAAAGGTTTCCACACACTAGGAAGCCCCTTCGCGGGCGGAGACTGCGGGTGGTGGAGGGGGGGAGCTTCGGAGTAGCAGAGGAGAGCACAGCAACAGGGGTGCGGAGGGCAAATCGGAGGGATTCCCGCACAGAGAGTCGGTGCCGACCAGCACTCACCAGCCCGAGATGATTGTCTGCTCACCCGCCGGGGCGGGTGGGGCTGGGAGCTGAGGCTCGGGCTTTGGTCGGAGCGCAGGGAGAGGACTGGGGTTGGTGGCGTGATCACAGCCTGAAGGGGCTAGTGCGCCACAGCTAGCGGGGAGGGAGTCTGGGAAAAAGTCTGGAGCTGCCGAAGAGGCAAGAGGCGATTGTTTCGGGGTGCTCAAGGACAGGGGATTCAGAGCACCGCCTAAACGAGCTCCAGAGACAGGCGCAAGCCACGGCTATCAGCGCGGACACCAGGGACGGGCATGAGACGCTAAGGCTGCTGCTGCTGCAGCCACCAAGAAGCCTGTATGCAAGCACAGGTCACTGTCCACACCTCCCACCCGGGAGCCTGTGCAGCCCGCCACTGCCAGGGTCCCTTGATCCAGGGACAACTTCCCCGGGAGACCACACGCACGCCTCAGGCTGCTGCAACGTCAGGCTGGCCTCTGCCACCGCAGGCTCTGCCCGCATTCAGCACCCCTCCCTCTGCCCAGCCTGAGTGAGCTAGAGCCCCCCTAATCACCTGCTACTTTAACCCCGGCCTGTTCGGGCAGGGAACAGATGCCCTCAGGCGACCTACACGCAGAGGCAGGGCCAAATCCAAAGCTGAACCCCAGGAGCTGTGCGAACAAAGAAGAGAAAGGGAAATCTCTCCCAGCAGCCTCAGGAGCAGTGGATTAAATCTCCACAATCAACCTGATGTACCCTGCATCTGTGGAATACCTGAATAGACAACGAATCATCCCAAAATCAAGTGGTGGACTTTGGGAGCAACTGTAGACTTGGGGTTTGCTGTATGCAACTGACTGGTTTCTGGTTTTACATTTACCTTAGTTTAGTATTTAGAGTTTACTATCATTGGTAGATTTGTGTATTGATTTGGTTGCTCGCTCCCTTTATATATATATATATATTTTTTCCTTTTTCTCTTTTTGTGAGTGTGTATGTGTATGCTTCTTTGTGTGATTTTGTCTCTATAGCTTTGCTTTTACCATTGGTCCTAGGATTCTGTCTGTCCTTTTTTTTTTTTGTATAGTTTTTATAGCTTGTTATCACTGGTGGATTTGTTTTTTGGTTTGGTTGCTCTCTTCTTTCTTTTTTGGATTTTTTTTTTTTACTTTTGAATTTTTTTTACTTTTAATAATTAAAAAAATTTTTTATTTTAATAACTTTCATTTCTTTTCTCCCTCCCTCCCTCTCTCTCTCTTTCTTTCTTTCTTTCTCCCTTTTCTTCCAAGTCATGTGGCTGACATGCTCTTTGTGCTCCAGCTGGGTGTGCTTCTGAGGTGGGAGGGCTGAGTTCATGACATTGGTCCACCAGAGACCTCCTGGCTCCATGTAATATCAAATGGTGAAAGCTCTCCCAGAGAGCTCCATCTCAATGCTAAGAGCCAGCTCCACTCAACGACCAACAAGCTACAGTGCTGGACACCCTATGCCAAACGAGCAAGAGAGGAACACAATCCCACCCATTAGCAGAGAGGCTGCCTAAAATCATAATAAGGTCACAGACACCCCAAAACAAACACCGGACGCAGTTCTGCCCACCAGAAAGACAAGATCCAGCCTCATCCACCAGAACACAGGCACCGGTCCGCTCCACCAGGAAGCCTACACAACCCACTGAACTAACCTTAGCCACTGGGGGCAGACCCCAAAAACAACGGGAACTATGAACCTACAGCCTGCGAAACGGAGACCCCAAACACAGTAAGTTAAGCAAAATGAGAAGACAGAAACACACAGCAGATGAAGGAGCGAGGGAAAAACCAACCAGACCAAACAAATGAAGAGGAAATAGGCAGTCTACCTGAAAAAGAATTCAGGATAATGATAGTAAAGATGATCCAAAACGTTGGAAATAGAATAGAGAAAATGCAAGAAACATTTAACAAGGATCTAGAAGAATGAAAGAGCAAACAAACGATGATGAACAACACATGAAATTAAAAATTCTCTAGAAGGAATCAATAGCAGAATAACTGAGGCAGAAGGACTGATAAGTGACCTGGAAGATAAAATAGAGGAAATAGCTACTGCAGAGCAGAATAAAGAAAAAAGAATGAAAAGAATTGAGGACAGTCTCAGAGACCTCTGGGACAACATTAAACACACCAACATTCGAATTAAAGGGGTCCCAGAAGAAGAAGAGAAGAAGAAAGGGAATGAGAAAATATTTGAAGAGATTATAGTTGAAAACTTCCCTAATATGGGAAAGGAAATAGTCAAGTCCAGGAAGTGCAGAGAGTCCCATACAGGATAAATCCAAGGAGAAACACGCCAAGATACATATTAATCAAACTATCAAAAACTAAATACAAAGAAAAACTATTGAAAGCAGCAAGGAGAAAACAACAAATAACATACAAGGGAATGCCCATAAGGTTAACACCTGATCTTTCAGCAGAAACTCTGCAAGCCAGAAGGGACTGGCAGGACATATTTAAAGTGATGTAAGGGAAAAACCTACAACCAAGATTACTCTACCAGCAAGGATCTCATTCAGATTCGAAGGAAAAATTAAAACCTTTACAGACAAGCAAAAGCTAAGAGAATTCAGCACCACCAAAACAGCTTTACAACAAATGCTAAAGGAACTTCTCTAGGCAGGAAACACAAGAGAAGGAAAAGACCTGCAATAACAAACCCAAAACAGTTAAGAAAACGGTAATAGGAACATACATATGAATAACTACCTTAAATGCAAATGGATTAAACACTCCAACCAAAAGACATACACTGGCTGAATGGATACAAAAACAAGACCCATATATATGCTGTCCACAAGAGACCCACTTCAGACCTCGGGACACATACAGACTGAAAGTGAGGGTATGGAAAAAGATATTCCATGCAAATGGAAATCAAAAGAAAGCTGGAGTAGCAATTCTCATATCAGATAAAATAGACTTTAAAATAAAGACTAGTAAAAGAGACAAAGAAGGACACTACATAATGATAAAGGGATCAATCCAAGAAGAAAAAATAGCAATTGTAAATATTTATGCACACAACATAGGAGCACCTCAATACATAAGGCAAATGTT
This sequence comes from Mesoplodon bidens, assembly GCF_964165515.1. NCBI lineage: Eukaryota > Metazoa > Chordata > Mammalia > Artiodactyla > Ziphiidae > Mesoplodon > Mesoplodon bidens. The sequence goes on from NC_138167.1 coordinate 86,360,192, forward strand.
AACAGCCATAAAAGGGGAAATCGAAAGTAACAAATCATAGTAGGGGACTTTAACACCCCACTTTCACCAATGGACAGATCATTCAAAATGAAAATAAATAAGGAAACACAAGCTTTAAATGACACATTATACAAGATGGACTTAATTGATATTTATAGGACATTCCACCCAAAAACAACAGAATACAATTTCTTCTCAAGTGCTCATGGAACATTCTCCAGGAGAGATCATATCTGGGGTATGATCTATCTATGAAATTTACCAAATCAATCCTTGGTAAATTCAAGAAAATTGAAATCGTATCAAGCATCTTTTCCGACCACAATGCTATGAGACTAAATAGCCATTACAGGAAAAAGTCTGTAAAAAATACAAACACATGGAGAATCTAGGGGCAGGACAGGAATAAAGATGCAGACAGAGAGAATGGACTTGAGGACATGGGGAGGGAAAGGGTAAGCTGGGACGAAGTGAGAGAGTAGCATGGACATATATACACTACCAAATGTAGAATAGATAGCTAGTGGGAAGCAGCTGCATAGCACAGGGAGGTCAGCTCGGTGCTTTGTGACCACCTAGAGGGGTGGGATAGGGAGGGCGGGAGGGAGGCTCAAGAGGGAGGAGATATGGGGATATATGTATATGTATAACTGATTCACTTTGTTATAAAGCAGAAACTAACAAAAAAAAAAAAAGAGGGCTTCCCTGGTGGCGCAGTGGTTGAGAGTCCGCCTGCCGATGCAGGGGACATGGGTTCGTGCCCCGGTCCGGGAAGATCCCACATGCCGCGGAGTGGCTGGGCCCGTGAGCCATGGCTGCTGAGTCTGCACGTACGGAGCCTGTGCTCCGCAACGGGAGAGGCCACAACAGTGAGAGGCCCGCGTACCACAAAAAAAAAAAAAAAAAAAAAAAAGAAAAGCGGAAACCAAAGTGAGAAAAAAAGAAAAAACAGAGCAGAGGAAATGCAAATGCCATTGAACAAATGTTAATGAAAAGCATGAATCTACTGATTCGGGAAACAATCCATCTCAGAAGAAATTCACCAGTGTTAATAATCTCCTACTTTTTTTAGTTGGGTGGTAAATTCATGGGTGTTCATTGCATTATTATGCTTTTAATATATATGTATGTTAAATATTAAAAAAATAAAAGATTCTACCTTGTTAAAAAAAAAAAATGTTCCAAGACCTTAGGAAGCTCCAGGAAGCTGAAACAGCATCTGCATTACCCTTTCATTTTACAAGTGAAAACACTTAGAAGAATTTCAAATTCTCTCAAACCATATGTCTGGAAGTGGCAAAGCAGAAGCCAGAATCTTTAATTTCAAATCTATACTCTTTCTGCTCACATTCTCAGTGGAGAAACTTCAAGTTTGTGGCTCCTGAAAAATTTTCCCAGAAAGGGACACCTGATATTTTGATGACTACAAAGAACAAAGAGACAAAATAGCAGCAACCAAAAGATCACCATAGAGAGAAGTCCACCCTTACCGCTAATCTTTCCTGCCACAGGCATGTCCTGTCAAAGTTGTTCTTGGTGTATTTAAATGGCATTGATTCTAACCTCCTTCTATTGCCACATGACAATTACCCCATAGCTTAGTGGCTTAAGACAATAGCATTTATTTTTTCAAAGTTTCTTTGGGCCAAGATTCCAGCATGGCTTAGCTGCCTCAGGGTCTCTCTTGAGAGTGAAAGGGCTGCATCATCTGAAGATTGCATGGTCCCGGAGGATTTTTTCACAAAGGCTCACTGATATGCTCCTGGAAGTTGGCAAAAGGCTTCAGTTTCTCCCTACATTGTCCTCCCCATGGACTGCTTGTATGTCATTACGGTATGGTGGCTGACTTCCTCCAGGATGATCACTCCAGGATAGCAAGGCAAGGCAGAATGCATTTAATGACCTACACACATCATCATTTCCTCACTATCCTATTCGTTATATAGGTTGGCCCTACTGAGTGTGGCCAGGGACTCCATAAGGGCATAAAGACCAAGAGGCGAGGATCATAGAGGGCCGCCTTGGAACTTGGCCTCACAACTGTCTTCACTTACACTTTTGCTGTGTCTCCGTTGGGGATATTTGGTTAATTTGGCTAAATGGACTGGTCAATTCAAACCACCAAATTACTAAGCATACTATCATCTTCTAAAGCACTGCTTTTCATTAACATCATACGCATAATAATAGTGCCTAACATAATCATAGCACTATACAATTTATAAACATTTTTGCAAGTACTATCTCCTTAAAACTCAACTTTTGGGCTTCCCTGGTGGCGCAGTGGTTGAGAGTCCGCCTGCCGATGCAGGGGACATGGGTTCGTGCCCTGGTCTGGGAAGATCCTATATGCCGTGGAGCGGCTGGACCCGTAAGCCATGGCCGCTGAGCCTGTGCGTCCGGAGCCTGTGCTCCGGAACGGGAGAGGCCACAACAGTGAGAGGCCCGCGTACCACAAAAATAACAAAAAACAAAAAACAACGACAACTCAACTTTCATGTTATATTCGTATTTTAAATGATTATTTTATTTTAAATGATTTTAGGTTTAAATAAGAGTTGTGAAGATAGTAAAGAGAATTCCCTTCATCCTTTTACCCAGCTTCCCCTAATATTGACGTCGTACAAAATTATAGTGCTGTTGTCAAAACTAAGAAATTCACATTGATACACTACAGTTAACTAAACTACAGGCTTTATTCATATTTTCCTAGTGTTTCCATTAATGTTCTTTTCCTGTTCTAGAATCCAATCCAGGATACCAGGATACCATTTAGTCACTATATCCTTAGTTTCCTCTTATCTGTGACTATCCCTCAGTCTTTCATGACCTTGACACTTTTAAAGAGTGCTGGTCAAGTCAGGTCATTTGTAGAAGTTCCTCAATTTGGGTTTGTTTGATGTTTTCTCATTATTAGATTGAGATTATGGATATGGGGGAACAGTACCACTAATGTGACGTACCCTTTTCATGATATCAATATGCCTTATTATTACTGGTGATGTGAACTGTGATTTCTTGGTTAAGGTGCTTTCTAGAAGGATTTTCCACTGTAAAGTTACTTTTTACCCCTTTCCAAATTCTATTCTTAAAAGTGAGTTACTCAGTCCAGCCCTACTTAAATGGGAGGGAAATTAAGCTCCACCTCCTGGAGGGAAGTGTTTCAAAGATTTTGTGAACATAAGTTAAAACCATTACAGTAATTAGTTAACATTTGGGGTGAGATTCTTTGAGGCTATGCAAATATCCTGTTTCTCCTTAAAGGTTTATTCTTTAACAGCCATCAGTGGATCTTGCTTTGTTTAATAATAGTGACTTTCCATTCCTCTCATTCTTTCTACATTTATTAATTGGAATTCTTCTGTTAGGAAGATCTCTCCTTTCTCTGCCATTTAGTTACTTATTCAATCATATATATATATATATATATATATATATAGATATATATAGATATATATATATATATTCAACATGGGCTCATGGATATTTATTTTATGTTTTGGGTTATAATCTAATAATATCATTATTTATTTTAATGTTCAAATTGTTCCAGGTTTGGCTATTGGAAGCTCTTTCAGGCTGTGGCCAGTGTCCTTTCTGCATGGTCTCCTCACTCCCACTCCCACCCCTGTCTCTTTTTACCTACTTTCTTGTATCACAAAATATTCCAGGCTTATCCTGAAATTTCCCTGCCTCAGCCCTAGGATTATTTCTTTTTCTCCAAGGAGCTCTGGTTCATTCTATTGGAGAATGATATTTAGAAACCAAGACCTGAGCATTAGTTGTGCTCATTGGTTCTGGGGTGTCACTGCTTCTAGGCCCTCTCTGCAGACAGAGCCAGGAAATGTAAGTGTATATGTTGAACCAGGTTAGCTTTTATTTTTGAGTGTCTTCTATGTGTCATGCACCATACGAGGCATTTTATATCCCTCATTTCATTTTGTCCTCACTGCAACTCTGTGAAGTAGGTTTTATTAACCTTATTTTTACAAGAAAAGTAATAGACTCCAAGTAAATGAGAACAAGGAGGAAAAAGAGCCAAAACTAGAAGTCAGGTTGGTGGACTCCAAATCATATCCCCTTTTCTTTAAATCAGCATAAATAGCTACCTATGTACGCTCCCTTTATATGTCCCTCTTTCAATCTTTCTCTCCTTAATTTTCCTTCCTATTTTGTTTTCCTCCCCTTATTTCCATCATAGCAATAGAGAAATAAGATGTATATTTAATGAGTTGAGTCTTGATAGTGGAACTACTGTGGCCTTTAAAATATTTTTTTAGCTTAAATTTTTGCTTTCACAAGGATTTGGATATTTGGATGGGATACACCAAGAGATTTCTTTCACCAAGTGTATAGCATTGCAATTTTTCATTCACCATTTCAACAAATATTATTATGATGATGTACCAGGATCAATTCTAGATGCTGGGATACAATGGTGAACAAAATAGATAAAAAGGTCTATTTTCATGGAGCTCCTCAGCCAGTGTGGAAGAAAAACAAATGAAAAATACAATAAAATAAGTAAATTCTATAGTTTATTCGAAAGTGATAAGGAGAAATAAAGCAAGAAAGGGGATGAGAAGATGTTGAATTTTTAAACAGGGTGATGGGCATGGGCTTCTCTGATGAGGTGACAATTGATCAAAGACTTACGGGAGTGAAGTAAGTCAGAAAGAGAAAGACAAATACCATATGCTAACACATATATATGGAATTTAAGAAGAAAAAAAAATGTCCTGAAGAACCTAGGGGTAAGACAGGAATAAAGACACAGACCTACTAGAGAATGGACTTGAGGATATGGGGAGGGGGAAGGGTAAGCTGTGACAAAGCGAAAAAGAGGCATGGACATAAATACACTACCAAACGTAAGGTAGATAGCTAGTGGGAAGCAGCCGCATAGCACAGGGAGATCAGCTCGGTGCTTTGTGACCGCCTGGAAGGGTGGGATAGGGAGGGTGGGAGGGAGATGCAAGAGGGAGGGGATATGGGAACATATGTATAAGTATAACTGATTCATTTTGTTATAAAGCAGAAACTAACACACCATTGTGAAGCAATTATACTCCAATAAAGATGTAAAAAAAAAAAAAAGACTTACGGGAGCTGTGAGGTCTACATGCATTTATGGGTAAAGTACATTCCAGGCTTCCAAAAGTCAATTCAAAGGCCCTGAGCCAGAACTGTGCATGTTGTGTTTGAAGAACAAATAGAACGTCACTGTGACTTGAGCCAAATGAGCATAGGACAGCAGTAGAATAGGAGTAGGGTGTTGTGGCATGAAAGCATAGGTCATATAGAACGTTATAGGCCATTATAAGAGCTTTGACTTTCCTCTGAGTGGGATGGGGGACTATAGAATGTTTTGAGCTGAGCAGTGACATTATATGACTTACTTACATTTCAAAAAGACCACTCTGTCTACTGTAGGGAAAGTAGTAGCAACAAAGGCAGAAGCTGGGAGTACAGTTAGAGGGTGGCTCAGTGAGACTCAGTCATGGCTTGGATCTGCATGGAGATGGTGAAAGATTGTCAGGTATTAGAGATATTTACAAGTGGAGCCAAGAGAATTTTCTTAGTCATTGCATAAGTAGTATGAAAGAAAGAGAGGAGTCAGTCAGGACTCCCAACATTTTAGTATGAGTGGCTGGAAAGAGGAAGTTGCCATTTCAGTGTGGGAAGAAGTGTAGGGTGTGTGAGATAATAGGAAATATATGCATTGGTCTCTGCTGCTGGTTACTGGCACAGAGGTCCTAAAACACTTGTAATTTCCTAAGTGATAAGAACATGAGGAGCACCTTTTGTTCTAACGGGGTGACCCTGAATGGGCTTCTGGATGGCTCCTGGATGGGGGCTGGTAACCAGGAAGACCAAACCATGATTAGAAGCTTGGAATTTTCAGTATCACCCCTGTCCTCCAGAGAGGGGAGAGACACTAGAGGGGTTAAAAATTGATCATGCCTACATGAGGAAGCCTCCATAAGATCCCAATAGTATGAGGTTTGGGGAGCTTCCAGGCATGCACACTAGGAGGGTGACACACCCCCAACTCCATGGCACAGAAGCTCCTGTGCTCAGGATCCTGCCAGACTTTGCCCTAAGTGTCTCTTCATCTGTATCCTTTGTCATATCCTTTAATAAACTGGTAAATAAAAGTAAGTGTTCCCCTGGGTTTTGTGAGCCACTCTGGCATATTAATCCTACCTGAGGAGGGGGTCATGGGAACCTCCGATGTGCGGCCATTGGGTCAGAAGCACAGGTAATAACCTGGACTGGCGACTGGTGTCTGAGGTGTATGCAGTGGTACGGGGTCTCAGTCGTGTGGGACTGAACACTTAAGTTGCAGGACCTGAGGCCATCTGCAGGTTGACAGAGTCAGAATTGAGTTAACTTGTAGGACACTCAGCTGGCATCACAGAGAATTGCTTGTTGTGGGGAAAAAAAACTTCCACATTTGGTGACCTGAAGTGTCAGAAGGGAAGCGTTCTGAGTGAATGGTAAAAGAGACTCAGAGGGAAGAAAGTCGTAGTAGGGAAGAACTGGGTTTTTCCCTACTCAGGAAGGTGGAAGACTGAGTTTTTCTATTTTAGGGTGGAAGATTAGAAGTTCTACTTTGGACATGTTAGATTGTCTATATGTTTGGAATGTTTATATATGATTTGCATGATGTAAGATGAAATGAGGCTGGAGAAGATCTGAGCCTCCAGTAAACTAAGACATCTTCTAAGACTGAGCATAGCACAGAGGATCAGAGCCCTGATCTAGTCTCAGGGAAGCAAAGATATGGCATGGGAAGGCTGGGTTTCTTGGAAAAATAGCAATGTCAAGATCAGGGAATGTTTCCAAAATATTTAGCAGCACTTGAAAATCCACACTGGATTCTTCAACTCTAAATTTATTTGTATCCTAAAAATGTAATTTTTATCTTCCCCCATTTCTGCTGTTTAAAATAACACTTTTTATTTTTCTAAACAACAGAATTTGATGATAATTTCACATTCATTCTAAACCTACTTTGTTTTGATAAGCATTTGTCTTTTCAGACTGTAAAGGTATACATTTTATCATCTTTTTTCCTATGATCGGCCTCACTGAAAGAATTACCAAAAGAAATTTCTTTTTTCACAAGGTCAGATAAATAGCTACTTAAAGGAGCAAGTACAAAGCAAGATAGAACCTCAGGTCTGCGCACTGACAATGACTGAAAAAAGGAGACGGTCTTAAAGGGGAGAAGGAATGAATTTGTCAGAGACTGCTTCGTGAAGGTGTTAGCTTTCAAAGAAGTGACAACTAACAAAGAAAGGTCCAGGAACAGAATAGGGTCCGTTTACAAGACTGTTTTCCCTGAATGCATGAGAAAAGTTCGTATGTGTACTTTCTGAAGGCAAGGCTTTCTCTTTCATTTTCTTTTGCTTTCTATTTTCAAAGCACAATATTTCGAAGAGGCTCTTCCTACTTAACTCTCCTGTGGTTTAAAAATCTAACCTAGACATATGTTGTTAATACTTTTATATGTTAGGAGCCTGGAGGGCAGAAACAATTTTAAACTTAACTTTTTAATTTTGTTTTCCTGACAACACCTTCTTTTCTCAGCCTGAAGAATTTTGCAATGCCAAAAGTTATCTTTCCAGATTTAACCAATAACTTGGGTGACATGAAGCAAATGATTGATCACAAACAAAATGATGGAAAACAGAAAAGTGTCCCTATTTATTGACACAAATTTGTATATTCATCATCATATTGAAAAGGCTGATTACGTATGAGATAAAAATTAAAATAAATAAAAATAATTTAAAAACAGTACCAAAGGAAAAAAGTTCAATAAGTCAACTATAGCAAGGATGCCCTTCCTCCCCCCAAAAGAACCTAAACGTTTGAGAACAGGCAACATGTTATCTCCAACAGGGAGGTAGATGCATGAGGATAGTAGTTCAATAAATGCATTTAAATTGAATCATTATTACTCAAATTTTTCAATTAAAAAAAATTAATTTTTAAAAATTTAATTCTGTAGTCTGAAAAAAGATCAACTGTATTTCTCTCATTTGGGAGTATTTTCAGATGACTGTTAAAAGAGTTTTTTTTTTTTTTCTTTTCTTTTTCTTTTTTATTCAACTGCTGGAGAGTAACTAGAAACAAATCTGTTGCTTGGAATAAATGTTCAGTCCATATGTTATCTTTCATGGTAAGTGATGGAAGTGTGAAGTCCCCCTCAATAAATTCTGCTTGAGGTCTTGCTGTCCCTTCCCACCACCATATGTAACACATTTTGAGAGTGTGGAGAATTATTCCTTCATCATTGACTTTGTTGCTTTGCATTTTTCCTCGAGAAACATAAAAATTTCAAAGAGAATCAGTGTTACTAATACAAAGCGTGGACAAACCAACCAAGCTACTCTGAAAGGCACTTGAGAGAAATGATGGGCAATGGAAAAAAAAAAAAAAAAACACAGATGAACAGTAAGCATATTCTCCAATTCTCTGCACAGTGGGAAATAAAAGAATTATTAAGGACTTTGGAGACAAAGAAATCTGGGTTTATTCCCAGCACCACCATCTACCTAGCAGATCTGGGCAAGTTTCTTAATCTGACTCCAAATTTTCCCATCTGGAGAACAGTGGTATGTGATACCTACTTCACAGTGTTGACGGAAAAATTTAAAGAGATAATCCAAGAAAAGTGACTGGAACATCATAGGTATTTAATAAATATTAGTTTCCTTGTTAACAATAATGAAACATTTTTGTTTATGTTTCAGTGATTTATGGGCATTCAGCCAAGACCATAAGTGTGATCAAGTACATGTTTTATAGCAAAAGATTTACCAGAATTTTTTCTTTCATACTAGAAAGTCAGTCTAAATTGACTTCTCTTGTCAAAACTTTTAGTGTAGCCAGAAGACTTGGGAGTTTGAATACAGACCGATACTTTAGGAGAATTTAACCCCAGGCCAAATGCTTTATGCTGAAAAAACAGTCTTTGATGTTTGAATGGGTCTGAGTGTTGCTCAGAGCCAAATGTGTTGGGTAGGACCCCTTGTGAATTGAAACATCAAAAAAGATTTGCATTAATTCCCTCCAAACAAAACATATAGAGTTTCATGCAGCTCTAATTGAAATGTAATAACTATTTACAGATTTGAGTGCACTATCACTACAGAGTAATTGCTTTTCCACACCAAGCAAGTGGGAGATGAAGTAAATGTGTCTAGAAGGGTTTGGAAGTTCAATAAAATGTTTCCAAAAAACACTGTTTTTAGTGGTGTCTTTCCTGTCTCAAAGTTCAGTCAGAGCCTGACCTCTAGAGAGTCAAGTTACTGCTGGCCTTGGGTATCAGAAGAGACCTTTATTACTCTGGCTTGGGTTCATTAAAACATGAAACTTCATTATCGCAAAAAGCTGCATTACAAAAGTTACTTATTGTTGGTTTTTCATATGTTCTGCACAGTACTGGGCTCAACAAATCAGAGGCATCTTGGTTTTTTATGCAAACTAAGTATGTTGGCATCTCTGCAGAGGGCAGAAAGAAAGAATGAAAGGAAAAGTGGTAAACTTGAAAATTCCTAACGAATGCCACTGCAATTCATTCATTGTGAAAATGCTCAAGAATCATTTACAATGGAATAATGACCAGTCTAGCTCAGAGCAACTGAAAATATAGTTTAAAAAATAGATAAGAACAAAACAGTATTTGGGAAATGATTTACTGAACACGATAAGTGAAAAAGTGGTTTCCTCCATCTCCAATCCCAAAGGCTTTAGAATATCTTTATAAGAGGCAAAATAATCAGGGAAAGGGGGAGAGTTCTGCCTTTTGAGAATGTTAGAAAAATAATACTCCATGAGAGAAGGAATCTAGCTTTTTTGAGAGCTTATATAACAATCTCATGAGGCCTGTATTATTTCCTCCGTTTTAAAGATAGGGAATCTAAAGCTCTGGGAAGTTAATTATTTTCCACATAGAGAAAAAATTGCAAAATACAAACTCAAATCCAATTCATGTTTTTTCCAAAGCCAGTGCTTTTTCCGGAATAACAAATGGTCAATTTCAAAATTAAAAAAGTATATCTATCATAGGTTCAAAGAAAAACCACATTTTGATATAAAGGTCTGATGTGAAGTTTAATTATTTTCATGCATTATATGCTACTACTCAGAAAGTTAAAAAATGGAAGCATGATTGAAATAAAGTTACTAGACCTTGGGTTCTTACTCTAAAAGATGGGATATATAATGTAAATTTTCCCAGGGGTAGTGTGAAGGATAAGTTAAAAACAATACCTACAGGGTGGTTCAGAAATATTAGTGCCTTTTATGTTGAAAACTTAGTGGTAACTGAAATCATCTTGTCCCATCACCTAAGAGTGAGCAGACTTGAGGTAGAATGCCAGTTCCACTTGTGCAAAAATGGGCAAGAACACTTGCTTTTCTAAAACCTCAGTTTCTATGTTGGTAAAGTGGAATCATAATAGTGCGTATCTCACACAATGAGAAAATGCATGTAAAGGGTATAATGCAGCAGTTAGCACATAGTAAGCACCCATTAACTATTTTTTTATTAATACATCAACTCCAGAAATATTGATATCTAACAGCTCAGAGCGCAATAATATTTTTCGCAAATAAAGAGTCTTCTCCTAAATTATTCTAGTTCTTTGCTGATACATCTCACACCAATATTTTAAGAACTTCTCTTTTGAAAGGTATAAATATTGGCAAGGTACTTTTATGATGACCTTAACAGATTGGAGGGTTACAATATACTCTGTGTGAGTATGTATAGAACAATGTCATTTTTCACAAAAAGTACAAAAGTCTTAAGAATTTCCATGTTAATTTTCTTCATCACCATATTTAAGGTTTTCATATTGCCTCCTTTAACATGAACTACACACTGTATGTGTTCAAATTCTACCTGCCAACATGCACAATAAATAGAAAATACTAGGGCAGTTGTGTTGTGGTTGGCAAAGTACTGTCTATCACCCAAGATGTCCATTTCCTCCAAATGTATTACCTTACATGACACTTTGCTGATGTGATTAAGTTAAGGATCTTGCAATGAGAAGATTATCCTGGATTATCTGGGTAGGTCCAATGTAATCACAAGAGTTGTTTATAAGAGTGAGGTGAGGGATCAGAGTCAGAAAAGGAGATGTGGTGAGGGAAGTAGAGTCAGAAGGACAACATTGCTGGAAAGAACCATGAGCCAAAACATGGAGGTAGTTTCTAGAAGCTGTAAAAGGCAAGGAACGGATTCTTCTCCAGAGTCTCCAGAATAAACACAGACCTCCTGACACCTTGCTTTCAGCCTATAAGATCCATTTTTGAACTTCTGACCTCCAGAAATATAAGAAAATAAACTTGTGTTGTTTTAATTCACTAAGTTTCTGGTAATTTGTTACAGCAGCAACAGGAAACTAATACAGGTGTCTTTTTCATATTTAGTACCTATTATATTAGAGAACTGGAAAGTTATTATTAAGAAAAAAACATTTTGTCAGAAATATATTTTGTCAAATATCAAACCTCTCTCTCTATATATATATTTGTCAAGAGGTATATGCCATAATAAAATTGCTTTACATGTTATTTTACTTTAGAGAACTGTGTATGAAACTGTGTGTACAATTATCTTAGAAAAAAATGAAATGGGAATATACATGATAGCATTACTCAAGCTTTAAATAAAAGTTTCTCTTTTTATCTTTATAAAAATCTTTATTGTGGGCTGTTCAAGAACCTTGACCACAATCTAAATATACTTGAGAAGCTGAGTTCACATATTTTTAAAGGAAAGTCTTTTCCTATAGAATTTTCTGTAGATTTAGAGTTCTGCTACCCTATGATATATTTTGTTTGTCAGCCTTCATTCAAATATAAGGTTTCAATGCATGAGAGGAGACTTGAAAGAATTAGAGGATTGTATTTATTCTTTTTATTCTTTAGATGAGTGTCTAAAACTGGTACATGGAGAATTTTAAATTTAATTTTTCTAAAGAAGTTACTAAAAACAAGTATAAATGGATTTGTTTCATATTTTCTTTTCTTATGGTGATTATGGTTATAATAAACTTTAGAGGGCTTAACAAAATGGATTTAAATTGGCAAATCAATTGGTTTCATAAGTTGGATAAAATGAAGTCTAGAGAATAAAATTTTTTTCTCCTATTGTTATTGGTGAAATGACCATTGAAACGTGCCAGGTCTGTACATTTGATTCCATTGTTCTTGCTATTATGTCAGTTGACCTCAGGCTAGTCATTGAAGTTGTTGTTCCTCTACTGTTCCCTCAAACAAAACATAAGGAGGATGTCAAATTGCTTATAAAAACAGCTGTAAAGGACTTGCTAAAATATCCCATGCATGTAAATTGCTCCATAGACTATATAACATACCCACAGAAGCTAATGAAATTAACAATGAGTTGTCATTAACTATGTGTCCTCAACATATGTTCTTATTGGCCCATAGAAGAAGAATGATGAATGGTCATAGCAGGGTTTTCAAATCTTTAAATTTTAAAACAAATTCTTCAAAACGGTAAGTCCTAAAACCAACTCCAACACTGATTTACCTATTTAATTTCAGATAAATGTTATGGGAAGATCCAAATAAGTATGCTTCATAGTCGTAAAATTCAGAGGTTCATAGAAAGTTAAAACTGGAATAGATTTTAGATATTATTTAGTCCAGCCCTCTAAATTTACTGCCTGAGACAGATGCCTAGATATTCTCGGTTATCCAATTAGGTGGGAGAAGGACTGAAATTAAAACTCAGTTTAAAGATTTATGAAGTGCAAATTTCACTACTTCTCTTCATGAGGGTTTCCAGCAAATGTTCGGCCCCAAACATTACCACTCATCCCACTAGTATAAAACTCAATTCTTGTAGAGTTGTGAAAGTTGTTTGTTGCTTATAAGTTCCTTATTGAATGGCAAACACTGCTAGCAAGGAATGCTATAATTAACCTCCATTCCCCTCATGTTTGAGCCACCAGACAGCACCTACTCAGGGGTATACTATCACATAGTTAGGCTGGGGCTGGACAATGACCAAGAAGATAGTTATGTCAAGGGAAGAGGCTGGAGAGTGAGGAAGGTAAGAGAGACGCAGTGACCTAAAGGATAACCCCATTGTTATCCTTTCCTCAAATGCCAACAACTTCCTCTAACTTTTGCTATTAAATGATGAGGAATTCAAGATCAAGAATCAAGGCTTGGGACTTCCCTGGTGGTCCAGTAGTAAAGAATCCACCTTCCAATGCAGGAGACGCGGGTTTGATCCCTGGTCAGGAAGCTAAGATCCCACATGCCGCGGGGCAAATAAGCACCAGCACTACAACTACTGAGCTCACGTGCCTCAACGAGAGAGCCCATGTGCCACAAACTACAGAGCCCACGTGCCCTGGAGCCCGTACGCCATAACTAGAGAGAGAAAACCCGCATGCCACAACTAGAGAGAAGCCCGCGAGCCTCAACGACCCAATGCAGACAAAAAAAAAAAAAAAAAGAATCAAGTCTTATTTACTTTTTTCTTACTTTCCTTCTTCACATTCTACATGTTAAACTCATAGAAAATTGTATTTGTTAAATGAATGAATGATTACAGCTCCCCTCTACAAAGTGCACCAGATCATCCATGTTTAAATCCGAGCTCTGAAAGATAACTCATTATTCATAATAGCCAAGGTGTGGAAACAACCTTAGTGTTTATTGACAGGTGAATGGATAAAGAGAATGTGGTATATTTGTACAATGGAATATTATTTAGCCTTAAAAAAGAATAAAATCCTGTCCTTTGAGACAACATGGATGAACTTGGCATTATGCTAACTGAAATAAGCCAAACAGAGAAAGATAAATACTGTATGGTATCAATTATAATGCTTGGGGGTGAGGGAACTAGAGAGAGGTTGGTAAAAAGGCACACATTTTCAATTATAAGATGAATGAGGTCTGAGGATCTAATTACAACACGCTGACTAAAGTTGATACTGTATAATTGAAATTTTCTAAGAGAGTAGAAATAAAATGTTCTCACTAAAAAATAAGATAAATATATGAGATGATGAGTGTGTTAATTAACTTGATGGGGAGAATTCTTTCACAATATTATATTAAATCATCACGTTGCACACTTTAAAAAAAGAATCCAATTATATATTAAACAAAGTCTCAGAGATTTAAGAATATTTATTTAAAAATATTTCCATCATGCTTCCTGCTAAAAATAAAATGTGATTCAAAAGCCAAGATAAATAAAAAATAAATAAAAGATGCTTACTAGCTGTGCAACTTATTATTAACCCCTGTGCCATGATTTCCACATTTGTAACAAAGGGCTAATAATAATATTTATATTTAAGGTTGTTTTGAGGATTAAATAAATTGATACTTGTAAAATGCCTAAGCATTGCTTAGCATATAGGAAGTGCTCAATAAAGATCACTATTATTGGTGGTTCTCTAATGGGGAAGGGGGTTGATTTTGCCCCTCAGAGGACATTGGTCATTGTCTGGAGGTGGTTCTGTTTGTCACAACTGGGGGAATGCTACTGGAATCTAGTGAGTAGAGGCCAGACACACTGCTAAACACCCTTTAATGCACAGGGAAGCCCCACAACAAAGAAGTAGACTGGAATGTCAATAATGCTAAAGCAAAAAAACTAAACTCTTACTACTACTACTACTGCTACTACCATTGCTACCAGTACTCTTCCTCCTCCTCCTGAGTAGTGTAATGTAGGTTATAGTCTTTCCCTTTTCATTATTGCTGTTGTTGTTGTTTATTTTTTTATTTGTCTATTTTTATTTATTTGTAATCCCTTCTCAGATAATTATCAAAGCAATTCTCTGGAGTAAGGGGAATTTAATCAATGTCTACTACTTTAATATAAAAATCTCTTCCTATGGATAACATGTTTATTAAACTAATCTTCAATTCAGAACAAGGCAAAGTCAATTTTGTTAAGAATACCACCAAAGCTGGTCAGAATCTTAGGTATTAAAAACAAAAGTGCTATTCAATGGCCAATTCAGCATTAACATTCCCAAGGGTCAGGGACCCCATATTTTTAAACAGAAGCAAACATGTTCACTGGCTGGTGGATTAAAGATGATTTATTTGTGTAAAACTCAACTTCTTTGAAGTTATTAATACCACTGATGTTCTAAATATGAGGTTATATGTTTTTTTTCTAATTTTTGAGTTCAGCTTGTGTATTTGTCTGCTCTGGCTGCCATAACAAAATTCGACAGACTGAGGGGCTTAAACAACAGAAATTAATTTTGTCACAGTCCTGGAGGCTAGAAGTCCAAGATCAAAGTGTTGTTAGGGTTGGTTTGTGTTGAGAACTCTCTTCCTGACTTCTTAATGTGTCTTCACATGGCCTTTCCTCTTAGAAGGACACAAGTCCTATTGGATTAGGGCCCCACCCTTATGATTTCATTTAACCTTAATTACCTCCTTAGAGGCCCTATCTCTAAATACAGTCACACTGAGAGTTAGGGCTCCTGCATGAATTTTGGAGGGTCACAATTCAGTCTATAACAAGCATGCTCAAGGGATGAAAATAGAAAGATAGATGAAAGCAGGGAGTGAGAGAAGAAAATTGTATTCTACTCCATTGTAATAGCTTTCTCTCTTTGGGACTAATTAGAGCTGGGAATGTTATTGGAAAGCTGTTTTAAATTTTGTATGTTGTAGTTAATTAACTCTGGAGAAAATTCTTTAGGTTTACTTTTCTGTGCATAGTGTTATTCTTTTCTATTAGTCTGACAGTTAGACATGCAGAGAAAAATGCTCACATTTTAAAATATGCGCAAATATATACCATACCTACATTTTTTCTTCGCAGAACATTGTTCATGTTATTAAGAAAAATGCATGTGAAGAAGTTTCTAGTATTTTGAAAGTCTAACACTTATTCTAAGTATATTTTGAAAAAAGCAGCATTCACTACATAGTTTTGACATTTATGTCCTTAGCAAAACAAAGAATCTTAACTGAATTCCTATGATCTGTTACTAGGAAAAAATATGTTAGGCTTTGAATGTGACTTTGGATAATCCTAAGAAATATTTTAAGTATGTAAAAGTTTAAAGTCCAGTTTCCTCTGATGTACTAACTTGTTGAAAAATATCAGGTCATTTTTTTGCTTTCTAACTAGGTTACCAAAATTTCTGCCTTCATCTTTCTTCCCCCATCTTGCCTTCCTCCCATTCTTAGTGGGATAAAGGTCTGCATTATCTGGATTTGGAAATACCCCAGAGAAAAAATTCTTTACTATAAATCATGGAAGAAAAGCTCTATACTATGTGATTCATGACAACATTATGGGAAGTCCCTCTTTCAAGCCTGAGGATTATCTCTTCAGTATGATCCTTCATGATCTTTCATGGGTGATGGCAAAATCTTTGTAATGAACAAGATTCTCTTGGATACAATTCCACTGTTGCCTCCCTACCCCCACCCCCCTCAGTTAATTCTCCACTGAGACATTTTCTCAAAGAGTAATTCAGATAAACACCTCCCCATGCCTACAACTCTTCAAAAGGTTTAGAACAAGATCCAAACTCTCATCGTTATACGGTGCTTCCTTTAAGTCATGTTGGCCTTGACACAACTCTCATCTTTCCTGACAGTTGTTCCCTGACCACCTTGGTTAAAGTAGCACCCCAATCCCCATCAAGCCAATCTCTAATTCTTGCCCTATTTTATTTTTCTTTGTAGAACATGACTCTCTTGAAAATCTATATATACATTTATTCTATTTTCTGTGTGTATTATCATATTGTCATTTTTACCCCATTATAATCTTAGGTCCATTAGGGTAGAGCTTTTCATCTGTCACGTACATCATTTTACCTGTATGCATGGTTCAGCACTGGCATATAGGAGGTGCTTGCATTAGTTTTTTTTTATCCCTATGCAACAAAGAGCCACAGGCAAATTGCAATAGATATTAAAACAACTCAAATTTATTACCTCAGGGTTTTGAAGGTCAGAAGTCCAGGCCTGGCTAAGATAGATTCTCTCCTTAGGCCTTCATCAGGCTGGAATCAAGCTATCACCTAGACTGTGTTATTTTCTGAAGCTGGGGATCTTTTTACAAATTTACTTGACTATTGGCAGAATTAAGTTTGATGTTGTTCTAGCACTGAGACCCCTGGTTTTTAGCTGGCTGTTGAACAGGGGCTGCTCTCAGCTCCTAGAGGCCCTACACAGTTCCTTGCCCCATGGCCTTTTCTATTGGACCTGTCATACTTTGAACTTCTCTGACTTCTTCTGTTGCTGACCACCATCCCCTGATTAGGTCAGGCCCCCCCACACACAATGGGAGAGTATTATGCAGGTTGTGCACCCCAGGAGGTGGGTATCTTGGGGGTTATATACTCAATAAATTCTGAATTTATAAAGTGGTGCCACTCCACATTTGCAACAAATTTCTGAAATCACAAAAGTGAAGACATTAAAGAAGTATTTAATTAGTTTGTACTAAGAAGCATTGTTTATTGTGGTTCCTTTGTTTTAATCAAAAGCCATATATATCTTCCCATAAGTAAATTTTGAGCAGCCATCTTTGTTAGACTCATGAATGACTAACCAGAATTTGGTCACCAGTGTATAAACATGTTTGTTCATACCTAACTAGCCTTCAATTAGAAAATTGAAAATGTTTCTCCTCTTAAACTACTTTCTTAATCCAATGCTTATTTTATCTTTTCCCTCCAATGGTTTGTGGTTTTCTGATGAGAATTTAGAAGATATTAAATAGGTTGTCATCTTCTTGACATTTTGTTTTATCCTTTATCTAATGTTTTTCTCCAAAATATATTTAAAAAAAAAACCTGTATTCCTAGTATTGATTATGAATGTGTCTTTATCATGATAGATAGTAAATAGGAAAGAGCAGGGTCTTTGGTCTTATCAGTCTCTGAATTTTGACTTCATTCTTTATATGTTGTACCATCATGAGGAATGTATCTTTCTTCCACCTCAGTTAGCCTGTCAATAAAATGTGGATAATAATATTTAACTCAAAAGACTGGTGTAAAGAGTAAAGAAATAAATTGTCTGTAAAAGCGACACACAGTAGGCATTCAGTGAAAGTGAGATTGTTTTTCACAGGTAGAAAATATACATATGGGTAATATTTCCCTAAATACTTGTTTAAAAAGCAGATTCCCACGCTTTTCCCCAGACCTACTAGGTTAGATACTCTAGAACAAGGATCCAGGAATTTACATTTTAAACAAATACCTCAAGTCATCAGTAGTACACTAATGTCTGAAAACCGAAGATAGGGAATTACATAAAGAATTCATTAGAGAGAAATTTAATATATTTAAATTATTGAAAAATAATTTTCTGCTTTTAAAGATATAATAATTACATAAAAGGTCAAGCATACTTCCTGTTTTGTTAAATTCTGTGTATTCTATGTCAGCTCATATTGTATTGAAATATGTATTGCATAGTTTAAGAATCTTATTTTTGTTTTTTCTCCTGATATGTTGCAAACTGAAATTACTTTATCCCTCCCACCATCCAATGCCTTAGAGTCCTATCTTTGTTTTCAAAGAACAATATTCAAGAAGGCAAATAATATTCACATTTTGATTCTTCATTTTCACATTATAAATATAGGCTTATTGCTATATATGTTTGGTCTTTCAATTAGAAGCAAAACAGCAATGTTCACAAACCAGTTATGTCTTACAGAAATATTTTTGGAACAAAAAATCAAGATGTGGTTAAAAATAGATGGAGACACTTGGAGAGAATATTTGACTATTTAAAACCAGTGTATCCTGGAAAATCAGCCACAATCCTGAGGTTCACTAAATGTCCACATGCCTAATTACACTCTTGGATAAAGGTAAAGCTTTTAGTTTTCTCTTTTAGGGTTTCACGTTTCAACTGTTATCAGTTAAATTCAGAATATTGTCTCCCTTCTCTTCAGGAACCCCACCCCCACCCGACCTTGAACTATTTCTAGTTCTTATTTTTGATTAGAACCATATGCAGTGACAGTCTTTACTGGGATGGAAGCAGATCACTGCAGTGCAGCATAACTGAAGCTCGTAAAGAGCTTTATTGCCATCGCCCTTTGAAACTGGAAGAGAATGTGTCCCGTCTTCCCACTGTGTCTCATCAGCCCAGCAAATTATATCTTTTCCCCTTATGAGGCGCTGTATCACCCCCAGATGTGTTTCTAAAGCACAATTTGAAGATAATGAGACAAATACTGGACACAACATGCTTCTGACGGAGGCCACTTGTTGAAGAGAATTAATTTGGCCAGAGGCTGCAGCCTTGGTTTAGCTTCCCTCCCTTCGTGACCTGGATCATCGGGCCTCTCAGAGTTAGGAAATGCCAATACACAGATCAAAAATTATATTCCAAAATGAAAACAGCCATTTTAGAGCTTTGAGTGGCATGTGGCTTTGCTCATGAATGGCAGAACTGAGGGAGGCTAGTTATCATTACTTACGCAGGTTAGAGTGTTCACATGCTTGCTGAAGGTTCAGATTTAAACTCTCTCACTCTTCACTGTCCCCCACACGAAGGATTGCTTCTTTGTAGTTTTAAATAACTAAAGGACTTCATACATTTCTTTAGATGCTGCAATTTTACATTTCACATTTTGTTGTGATATTAAAAAAAAATCTTGCCTGGTAACAAATATGACAAAAGGTATGTAAAAAGCTCATACAAATAATAAAAATAACCTAAATTCATCACAAAAGGATAGAAAGCATGTAAAACTGCCTTAATGGTTATTATATGCCAGGCTCTCTACCGAGAGTACAGACCTTGGAGAAAGAATTTCTGGGTTCAAATTCTAGCTCTGGCAAGTTACTAGTTGCAGAACTTTACAGAAGTTACTTCAAGTCTCTGGTCCTTAGTTTCTTAAAATGAGTATAAAGCCAATTGCTTAGAGCTGCTGTGAAGAGTTTGTACATGTACAGTGCTTAGAATATTGTCTACATATCCTAAGTACTTAAAAAATAACTATTATCATCATTGGTAACTATGCTACTAATAGCTATTATCATTTCTAATAACTCTTAGCATTAATAACTATTTTAATTATTATTAGTGACAACTTATAGTTACTGATAATTATGACTAATGATAATACATCATTTTTATTACTTTAAGCATTATCTTTTCTAATTTCACAAAAATCTTCTTAACTTGATTCATTTCCCTTTATACAGATGCTTTGCCATACAAAGCCCAAAAAGAAAAAAAAATTGCCTGATATTATATGATTAATAATTGGCAGTACTGGACAGAAGTTGTCTAACTCTAAAGTGTGAGGCATTACATGTTTCTACCTCTGAAGGTAGGCACATAATTCAAAAACAAATTTAAAAAGGCAACCAGCATTTATTGAGCTTCTTCCCAGTTTTATTAGAGTCTCTCTCCTGTGTTGGGACGGTGCTTCCCCACTGAGCCATCTTGGAGCAGATTTTCACCTGGTTTCTTTTAGCATCACTTAATACATGCATATGTGTGGGTGGCAGGGGGGTGGGGTGGGGCTGGGGGGAGGGCGAGATTTTCCTTTCAAACCTTCACTACCCCTCCAGCATCATTTTTTGCAATGCAAGTACTTGTGAGCAACCCAGGACACTGAAAATGGTAAGCCAGATAGGATCCAAGCAATGTTCAAAGACAAAGACCCATTCATTCATCCATTCATTACCAAACTGAGTGCCTATTATGTACCAGACAGTGCTCCAGACAAAAGGAACAGCACTGAAAAAGACAAAAAAAAAAAAAAGGTTTTCCCGCTCTCATGGAGCTTACTACTGAATGGAGAAGACAGACAACCATCAAGCAGATGAACATTTTATAAATATTTATTAGTGTAAGAGCTAGATTGTGTGTGATAGAGAAGAACTGGGTGGTTACTTTAAATCTAGTACTAGGAAAGACCCCTTTGAACATTTAAGTTGAGATTTGAATGACAGAAAAAAAGTAGCTATGGAAAGATGAAAGAAAAGTACATTCTGGGAAGAGACAAGAGTTAGAGAAAATACTCTAACATGGGATGGACTTGGAATTTTCAAGAAACTGAAAAAAAGAAAAACCAGTATGGCGGAGGCTAGTAGACAAAGAGGACAGAGGTAGAAATAAGTTCAGAGAAGTAGGTGGGGGCCAGATTAAAGAGAGCTTGATAAGCCGGGACAAGATAGTTAGATATTACTGAAGGAATGAAATGATCTGATTTACTTTTTGATTTTTTTTTCAATTATCCTGGCTGCTATGTGAAATATGGATGGTAGAAGGAGAAGAGGAAAAACAGGTCCCTGGGAAACTAATTAGGAAGTTTTATAGGATTCCAGGTGAGATATGAGGGTGGATTGGGCAGAAGTAATTGTGCTATAAGATGGAGAAAGGGGACATAAGTGGGGATGAGCTTGGGAGTTGGAGCTGATATTTTTACTGAATGCTTGTGTGTCGACATTCAGGGAAAGAGCAGACTCAGGGGTGGCCATAACTCCTAATGATGAGTATTCGAAGTCCACAGTTGAATCTAGATACCAATGGGAAGGCAGTCAAGGTGGGTTCTGAGCCCAAACACTTTTGATGCCCGTTGGGAGTTTGCAGCATTTCCTCCACAGGGCTGCTGGGATATGAGGGTGGGCAAGACAGTGCTCTCTCCACCTCTGGATGCTGATTTTGGTCCTGTTCATGCGGTCCCAGCAGTTCCTGTTGCCACATCCTGGGCACCACTGACCTCTCCATCCTCAGGCAGATTCTCTTCTGTCTCTCAGCCTTTCTGTGAAACCAAAGATGTCTCTCTAGTTTCAGGAGAGGTGACTGTTCTCTTACGCACTGCACATTCTCCCAAGTCTCTTGCCTAAGCACCCACCCATGTCTCCCATTTCCTAGGCCTAAACTTTAGGCTTCTAAAACACAAGAGCTATACATCTGTTCCCTTTTTGTTTTCTGCTATGTAATTTCCTCCCTTATTGAACATGTTGCTGACCAAATAGAGGGGAGAATTAGAGGGTAGAAGAAAACTCCAATAAAGTACACACACTCACACTACACATACACATACACACATACACACACATACTCACATCGATATTTCAAAATCTCTATCCCTCTACACTTACCTTATTTAGTCTCAAATGTCACTGCTCCCACTACTCACTAACTGACTTTACGCTTGTCCCTTGGCTTTTGTTTCAGTTTTATCACATATTAACTGAGAATAAATAATTTTCAGATCCTCTTTAGATCCAAGGTAACTATACTTCCATTCTAGATTCTGGGCAGAAACTAACATTCATTTGCTGCCTACAATCTCCCAGGAGTTTCAGGAAAATGGAGTGGGGGATGGTCACCCTAAATTGTATCTCTCACTTAGTTTCAAGGATTTTTGATAAGAAGATGGATCAAAGTTGCTAGGATTGTATTTGAACTTGTTCACTAGATGTCCTCTAGAAGAGAAGTCATCCTAAGAGTCCAGACACAAAACCTTAGTTGCATGTTGGGAGCTGGGGGCTATTCTCAGAATAGCAGGGGCCGGCCTGGTGGGAGATAGAAACCTACTGGGAGCAGCTCATCTGCCAGTACTAAAGGCAACAACTGAGATTAGAGAAAGAGAGGGACAGAAAGGAAGGCAAGGAAAGGCAAAGGAAGGCAAGTGAAGGGAAAGAACATAGAAGATACATGCAGTAGACTTATACATATTAAACATGTATCATGAAGAAAACCATAAGTAGGACTAGATATCATGCAACAGAAGCTGGGGAACACAGTTTGCACTTCTAATCTGTTATTCCAGAAACTGAAGTTTTAAAAGTTTAAGTAATGTTACAAGTTTTATATATGTAACTAGGAAAAGTAGAAAGGTATTAATTCATCATTCAAATATATTTGTTGATCACTATTTTAGACATGTGTTAGGTACCTTTTTAGACATTGAGAATATAGTGATATCAGATAATAACTGCTGCACTAGATGTCTTCTAGAAGAGAAGTTATCCTAAGAGCTGACCTCAGATAATATTGCTGACCTCATAGAACATACATAAGGAGTTAACAAATAAACAAGTAAATACATGGTATATGAGATGATGATAGATGCCACAAAGAAAAAAATAGAACAGGGTTAGCAGGGTGGGACAAGCCATGCTATTTTCTATCACGGAGGTTCTCAGTGTGAAAGGGACTGATAGGTTTATCAAACCAAAGTGTGAAAAAATGTGGCTGGTGGATACTTGATCCTCCAGTGCCTGAGCATAGCATGTGTTTTTTACATATTTATGATTCCAAAGACAACGTAACCTTTTGATTACAACATTGCCTTATTCATGGTATATTCAACACAACATATAAAATAATTTAAGTAGTAGATAAGATCAGGAAGAACATTCTCTTCTAAATATTAAACTTCTAAATCATACAATTCTTCCTCCTACTTGAAATGAATTATACTACCAAACATAATACTATAAATAGGGACCAGACCATGAGAGAAAAATTTCAGAACACAATATCAGAGGTAATCTAGAAATCTGGGATAGGTGATTGAAAGTCAGATAAGAAAGCTTCTATTTGCTCTTTAATCAGAGACATTCTGGTGCCAAAACACTGGTACTGACATTTCATTTTCCCAAACACTAAAGGAGTCTTTTCAAATGTTTTCTTTAAAATAGTTAATTCTGGTTCTAGTTCTTCTTGAACTGATTAAAGAAAATCTTGTTTGAATTTGCTTTAACCTTTCAAGTCAAAATATCAACTGTGTTTTCATCCCAAAAAAAGAAAAGAGAGAAAGTGTATTGCTAGGTTTAGGGAACTGCTCATATCATTGTCTCCTTGAAAATTCTTTAAGTTAGAAACTCAAGGAATTTGAGATTTCCTTAGATAAACATGACCTGATGCTGGAATATTAGCAGGGAAATTGGTAATTGCCAGCCTCAAAAGTTTTGATGGAGTATCTTCTGTATCACTGCCACCCTCACCTGTAATTCAACCCTCTATCACCTTCCATCCTGGTTACACAAAAGCTGAGACCCAAAGTACACCGTATATAGGAATCATATTTAACCATGTTAGACGTGAGAATCTAATTTCCTATAATGAACCTTCTAGTTCCTGCTGTTCCACTCCCTAGCTACAAAATCTTGAATTTATCTTCTCTAGATTATTGTTTCTTCATCTTTAAAAATGTTGTTACATATTTTAAAAATCTCTTTAAGCTCCAGTAGTCTTAGGTATTTACACAAACTGTAAGACGTTTTGCAGGTTGCAAAATATTTAAACATTTTCTGAGTCAGACAAATATGCATTTGGATGCCAGTTCATCAGCTTACTGGTTGGGTTATCTTAGGCTAGTAACTTAAACTGTTTGCGTCTCATTTTTTTTTCTTTAAAGTGGAGATTAAAAATAAGACATTCTTTGAATGGTAAATGAGGTAATGCATGGGAGGTACTTAGCTCAATGCCCAGCACTTAAAAATTCAATCAGTGTTCCCTTGTGTTCCCATGTGTCATGATTCATATTTTCCCAAAGATTCCTGATAGAATTTGACCATAACTGCGCTCATCACATTGCCAAATAGCGTATGGTTTCTGCAGTTTTATTAGAAAAAAACAGCAATTAGAGGTAGCAGTGGAAGAACAAGCTGTGCCTATATGTCAGTATTTTTAAGTTTAAAACAAACTTCCTCTTTGAATAGAATTGTTAGCTCTACCAGTATTGGCTAGGCATTTGGAAATTTCCTAAAAATATTGTATTTGTTAGCTTTTACTGTGTAACAAACTACTTCTAAACTTAGTGGCAGAAAACAACAATCACTTTATGTAGCTCACAGTTCCCTGGGTGAGCTGGACAGTTTTTCTGGTCTAAGCAGGCTTCTCTGAGCTCTGTTAGGCTGTATAACTACTGTTGAATTTACATATATATGTATATGTGTGTGTGTGTGTGTGTGTGTGTGCGTGTGTATAGTACAATTACAAACATATATTCTTCAAATTAGAACATTTCTATTACTTATCCTTTAACTGACATTCTAATCTATGTGGAATTTAATTTGGGAAACTCCACTTATTTGAATCTCTAAGCTTTGTTGATACTATATATTCCTTCATTTAAACTATTGTTTCTAAATAAAGACAGCACATTGTAAAAATGAAGAAACAGAACTTGAGTTAGCACAGATTAAAATCTTCTTTTCCTATATGGCCACTTTTTATTTGTTCTTAAAATTTAAATCAGTGAAATAGAGGGCAAATTGCCAGGTGTAATATTTTTGGTTGGTAAGTGGAAAATTTAGTTTACAGAAAAAATACTTATTTGTTGCATTTTGTGAATGTTACTGAAAATAATTTTGTCAAATGCGGGGGAAGGTGTTAAACAATTATTGCTCCAGGTGTCAAATATGCTAGGTATACCACTGATTAAAAGCACAATCAAAATGTATTTCTGGGCTTAAGGGCTATAAAATATAGTAAGTCAAATGGACATCAGAATAAGTAATAACAATACTGCACCAGATCTTAGAGATATGTATGCAGCACTCTGCTGAAACAGAGAAAAGACAAAAACATAAATGTTGTTCCTTTAAAATTGTTCCAGACCCATGTATTGAGAGCTTAAAATTCTCAACAAATTTCTTGGAAGGAGGTTGTGAAATAATAGAAAATATATATTTTGGTCTCTGTCCCTAGTTCCCCGTGCAGAGCTCCTAAAACCCTTATAATTTCCCAAGTGATAAGAATATCCGGAGCATCTTTTATTCTAAATTTGGTCTTTTACCCTGGTTCCTGACACAGAGTTCCAAAATCCTTGGAATTTCCTGGGTGATACGAGAATCTTTTGTTCTAATGAGATGACTCTTGGTGGGCTCCTGGATGGGGCTGGTCACCAGAAAGACCAAGCTATGATTAGAAGACTGGAAAGTTTATCTCTGCTCTCCAGAAAGGGTTGAGGGGCCGGAAATGGAGTTTATAATTGATCATGGCTACATGATGAAACTGCCATAAAAAAATCCCAATAGTATGGGCTTTGTGTTGCTGAACATGTGGAGGTGCTGGGAGGGTGGCACGCCTGGCAAGGGCATGGAACTCCAAGCCCTGTCACCATACCTCGCCCAATGCATCTTTACCATTTGGATGTTCATCTGTAACCTTTATCATATTATTTATTATATAATAAACCAGTAAGTGTTTTCCTGAATTCTGTGAGTCATTCTAGCACTCAAGAAGGGGATTGTGGGAACTCTGACTTATAGCTGTTTGGTCAGAAATACAGGAGACAACCTGGGGCTTGCGTTTGGCCTCTGAAGTATTTGGGGGGTGGCAGGAGGTCTTATGGGACTGAGTACTTTTAACCTGTGGGATCTGATGCTATCTCCAAGTTGACAGTGCCCAAACTGAATTGTATTGTAGGACACCTAGTTGGTATCACAGAGAACTGCTTGGTGTGGTCTGGTTTTAGAAGTGTTGTGAGCGTGGTAGTAGCGTGAGAATAAAGGAGAAACACAGAGGAAGTGTTTTTTTTTTTCCCCACACAGAAGCCACCCTGGAAACAGCCTTACTCTTCCTGCTATTATTTTCCAAAATACCATGACCAAGAAGCAAGTTTTTCAAACTAGAATTATATATCTTAACTGTGTGATTGAATTTCCACTTCTGTGTTATCTTTACTACTCTCCCTTTTTCTATGTAATGAAATATATGGCTGCAGATTAAAAAAACACTGGTAATAATTGTTGATTTGGAAATATCTACTTCATAGGAATCTTGTTTCTGCCTGTGTTATGCACACATGTGCACTTATTTTCTGTTTCGAATAAACGTTTAAGGCTGCATACCAATCATTAACATGTCCACAATGCCAGAAAAGATACTCTGTTAGGAAAAATATAAATGCTTTTATTTAAATAAATGATTTATAATATAATCAATGAACTCTAAATTACATTTGCAAGTTCTTTTAAGTAATTACATTACTAACCTTTTTGAAATGATATGAGTAAAACAAATGTTAGACTTTTATTGCTTCATTCTAAATGATGTTTTAAACCAAAATAATGGATTTAAAAAATACTCTATGTGGGCTCCCCTGGTGGCGCAGCGGTTGGGAGTCCGCCTGCCGATGAGGGGGGCGCGGGTTCGTGCCCTGGTCCGAGGGGGTCCCGCGTGCCGCGGAGCAGCTGGGTCCCTGGGCCGTGGCCACTGGGCCTGCGCATCCGAGGCCTGTGCTCCGTGGCAGGAGGAGCCGCAGCGGTGAGAGGCCCACGTGCCACAAACAAACAAACAAACAAACAAAAACTCTGTTACATCATACATATTAAGTAGAAAGAGGAAAAAGTCTTATGATATTACAAAAATTTATAAACATAACAGAATTAGATCTTTAATTATGAGGCATTTTCAAAAATTAGAACATAATGGTATACAAAAATAAGCAATATCTGGGATTGATTTCTTGTTTATTTGCTACTTCCTAAAAATATTATTTCAATAGAATAATCAGAGACAAGTGAAATATATAAAATCAGAGCCAAGTGACCTATGTATCTATCTATCTATCTACTATTAGGGTGATCAATTTGAGGAACAAATCCCACAGGATAGAATCTACCCCCATAACCTATAGTATAAAGGAGATAAAAGTGATGATAATTAGGCAATATCAAAATATTTTAATAACCCCTCTTCAGGAAATTTATATTTCTTTGAAACTCAAGGATTTCAAAAAGCAAAGCTTAGAACTCATAGGACATAGAAAAATATTGGATTATTCAAAATTGTAGATAGTAGGGAAGAATCTGTGCTTTTTAATATGCTAATAAAATCTAAATAATGCTGCTCATGAGATCTGTTTTCTGTAATAAAGGAGAACTAGACTTATAATAACATCAGAATTACATCCGTAAATTGAATTTGATTTCAGTGTAAAAATACAGAGAAAGCAACTAACTTCTGTTACCTTGCACAATAATTTTAATATCTAAGCTTTAAATTTATTTTGCCAACAATCTTTTTCTGTGTGTATAAACTCAAAAGAAATAAAAAAGACACTAGGAATGCCTGGGTATGCTTTATAAATAAGCAAAGTAAGGACATGATCTCTTTAAATTTCCAGTGGCAGAGTTAATTTTGTTTCATAGGAGTTCAAGTTACTAAGCTTAAAATAGCAGCTGTAAAGGACCCCTTGAGAAGAAGGCATTTTCTTTTTCAGTAGATAGGAATGTATATAGATACTGATCTCATTTCTTCTCTTAAATATGTATAGGATCTACCTAAATACTCCAAGCAAACTTATCTCAAAATTATAAGATATAAATGTTTTCCTCACTAATATTTAATGAGAAATAAACTCTCGAGATAAAACATTTCATTAGGAAGGATGGTAATATAAACCTTGGGAAAAGTAGAATTTTCCAATAGAATTCTGCTCCTTGCCGTATAGCCTTTAAAGACATCTCTATCAGATTGTTCAGAGTTCATGTTAAGACTTGATAATTCTGCAGAAGGATTAATTCTAATATTATGGGATTCATTTTACCTTATTAACATAGGTTCTCATTTCTTTGCCACTGCTTTGTTTTTTGTTATACACAACATATAGCCCTCCTCAGACTTCCCGATCTTGTTAGTTAGCCTAAGTTATCCTGTTTGCTTGTTTGTTTTAGTTATAAGGTAAAATGAAGCCAACAAGGATTCAAGAATTTAGTATTGTTCAGACTAAGCTTAATCTCATCTATTACACACACAATATGGGAGAGCTCAATAAAGAAGGTAGGTTATTCTTCAACACCAGTTCTTTTCTGATGGTCAGAACCATTTGTGGCCACCTGGTGAAGCTCCATGGACTGTAGATGCTTTTCATAATTTTTTTTGTGTGATATCTTAGGGATGCTATCCTTTCAGGCAAGTTGTTGTAACTCTCTGGAATTGATGAGATTAGGTATTAAATAAAAATGTCTCATAATGTGAATATTTAACAGAAAGAAATTAGGAGTTCTGGCTTACTGGCATTTGACTTTGTCTAAAGAACTTTGGTTTCTTTATTTGTGAAATATGGATTATGTGAAAGGCTGCAGTCACTTTACCTTAAACAATGAGAGCAAGCCTCTCCGTCTCTCACCTTTTTTGCCCAGAATCTAAAAGTAACTAAAAGAAGTGAAAACAAGTGAGTCCTTGCCTGGCAATAGAAATTTGATCTCTCAGGACAACTTTAGGTCTAACCTGTTGCTCTATCATGTTGCTAGGATGGTACCCCATGAATGAAAAAAGCTACTATGGTTTGAGTTATTATTGTGTGCTAGACTTTGTGCTAAGAGCCTTACATATTTTGTTTCATTGAATTCTCACAGTAAATTATTCACTTTTTCAGACAAGAAGACTGAAGCCTAAGTATCAGTAACAGTTAAAAGGTGGTGTTTAGAAATGGACGTGTGTAATTCCAAAGGTAGACAACTGAATTAAAGTGCATTTGTGCCCTTTTCTGTTCCAGTATAATCCATTTGGATGGTTAGGATCCATCTTCACCACTACACTTAGGTTGTTTCCTCAGATTCTGTTTTGTATTTAGAGCATTGCTGTTTTACATTCTATTAGTTAGAATGGGCTATATTATGCTGCAGTAACAAGCAATCCACAATCTCAATGGCTTAAAGCAATACAGACTTATTTCTTGTTCATGCTACATGTTCTTTGACGGTTAGCTAGGGATTCTGCTCCACAGTATCTGTACTCCATGATGAAAGTCAATTTTCTGGTTAATCAATATAATGTGAGCATGTTCCATAGCATCAAATAATGTTATTTCATCTATTATGTAGATATGCCATAACTTTCTTAACAAAGCCCCAGCCGTTGCATCTAAGATGGTTTCATCATTTTAGTTAGCTGGTATTCCCATCCTCATAAGAAGCAATATTCTCTAGTACATAAGAGCGCAGTCCCCAGGAAACAGAACCTCTGGGTTCACAGCCTTGTGTGCCAGTGTGCCAGTAGCTATGTGACCTTAGGAAAGCTACCTGAATTTTCCATGTCTCAGTTTCTTTACCTGAAAGAAATGTAACTGTGACCATTTCATAGGGTTGCTATGAGAATTAATTGAGGTTTTATTCCAAAGAGGAAATGCAGATGACCAACAGGCACATGAAAGATGCTCAACATTGCTAATCATCAGGGAAATGCAAGTCAAAATCATGATGTCACCTCACACCTGTCAGAATGGCTATCAGCAAAAAGAACACAAATAACAAATATTGGCGAGGGCACAGAGAAAAGGGAACCCTTGTATACTGCTGGCGGGAATATAAATTGGTGTAGCCACTGTAGAAAAAAGTATGGAGGTTCCTCAAAAAGGTAAAAATAGAACTACCATATGACCCAGCAATTTCACTTCTGGGTATATATCTGAAAAAAATGAAAGCACTAATTCAAAAAGATACATGCACCCCAATGTTCATAGCAGCATTATTTACAATTGCCAAGGTATGGAAGCAACCTAAGTATCCATCAACAGATGAATGGGTAAAGAAGATGTGGTATATATATGCAATGGAATACTACTCAGCCATTAAAAAGAACAAAATTTTGCCAATTGCAGCAACATGGATAGACTTGAAGGGCAATATGCTAAGTGAAAGAAGTCAGACAGAGAAAGACAAATACTGTATGATATCACTTTTATGTGGAATCTAAAAAAGACAACAAACTAGTGAATATAACAAAAAAGAAGCAGACTCACAGATATAGAGAGCCAACTAATGGTTACCAGTGGGGAGAGAAGGAGGGAGGGGCAATATAGAGGTAGGGGAGTAAGAGGTATAAACAATTAGATATAAAATAAGCTACAAGGATATATTATATTACATGGGAAATATAGCCAATATTTTATAATAACTATAAATGGATTATGACCTTTAAAAATTGTGAACCACTATATTGTATACCTGTAACATATAATATTGTACAGCAACTATACTTCGATAAAATTTTTTAAAAGAGAATTAATTGAGGTTTTAGATGTACATAAAGTATGTAGACTTTGACTCATGGTAAATACCATATATATGTTAGCTAATAATTTATGAATAAAAATAATAATTACTAGGAGTAGAAATTTTGAGAAAAAGTTATCTAAATATTAAGGTTTTAAATACACAAAGCAACGATATAATGTATTTTTAAAATTTAGGACCCTACAAATGTAATAAAGGATTCCCTGAGAAGAACTAAAGTTACTCTATGGAATAGGCTCTGCACAGTTTACTAATGAAGTATAGGGAACTGATGAAGCTCTAAGCTACATGTAGATAGGTTAGAATCTTTTCAGTAACACGTTCTTTGTAAATAGTCCCAAATCTACAATCTCCATAAATCAACTTCCCCTCTACACTCTGGCCTATGTCCGACGCTGAACCATAGGAACATTTATTCTTTGTTACAAAGCTCACTTCTGAACCTCGGGCTAACCTCAATATAAGGCAGACTTGCCCATCAGCCCCACCCTTCAGACCTTTCATCATTTTACTGTATAAAGCTAAGCAAGAATGATTCAACTTAACAATCATCCATGACAAAGGCATGTCCCAGTTCCCCGGTTCTTATACAGTAACTTTGTCTCCTCTCTTTTCTGTTTCTGGGCTCTGAGAAACATGATCTTCCCAGACATTTGATTATCTCCCATTAACATTTACATTTTTCATACATAAGGCTATATACCATATATCTAATTTTTATGCAATGGAGTTTCCAAAAATGAAAAGTATTATTATAGTGCATTCTATATGTTGCTAAGATTATCATTGTACTGACTATTTGACTTATTTTTTTCCTGAAGAATTTTAAAGCCTTGTTTTATTACTTGCAACTCCATGTACGTACTGCATATAGCTTTTTATTGAAAGGATATGCACATTACAGAGAAATAAACAGAAAAATTTGCATTGAAATTTCCTAAGCAGGTAGATGAGTTGACTACTGTAGTTTTACTAACAAAACATGAGGCTACATATCACTGTAATTTGAGAATCCAGCAATCCCCATATTGATGGATGGAAAGACTCATATACCATTGACTTAAAAGCTCAAAGTCCATTCAAAATACAGAGTCCAGACTTAGCTCTTTGTTCCTTGACACATCTGACTAGCATTTGGTTAATGTCAGTGTCTTGCTAATACTTTTGGTGTAATCTCTTCCCCAGCATGATTAACTGTAATAGGGCTGCTGCTGAAAAGGTGTGCTTAATGTATTGTAAAGGGTCACAGATGGGGAGTATTAAGTCCAAGATGCCCAGCTAGCTAGACTATGAAAGATATAATCCGTATTTAATATCCTTTCCCATTAACGGTAACAATCACATGTAAGTGATTTCAGTTAAGAACTAATCTAAGGCAGCAACAAAGTTAGATGGCATCTCTAATTACAGAAGGTAGGGCCCCATTAGTTCCACTCACTATTGACTGTTCACCAATGTTGGCAGAAATCAATGTGGGCTTTATGACAACAGGTAACTAAAGCAGATATTTGGTATATGGTTATTCAAGAAAAAAATTAAGAGGATCAAGTTTATTCCACACCTATTTAGCCTATTTCTTTTGAAAAACATGATTAAAAAAATCATCTAACTTAATATGCACTCATGCGGTCTTTTATTTTTCTTCTTTTCTAAAATTAATGGACACTGACAGGGCAATTTACTTATTCAGCATAAGTGAAACCTCTTTCAAAATATGCCTTTTCCTGGATCATCTGATTTTGTTTAGTGGGATTAATTAAATTTACTCTATTTCCATCTGACAGACTCTCTTCTTTGGATAGTACACTATAAAAATGACATAATGCACTTACTAATTTGCAACCAGATCAATTAACATGAACTCATAGTCTAAAAAATATGATTATATTTAAAGAAAACATAGCATAGTTAAGCTATATTGAAACTGTCAAGGTGCCCACAGCAGAAAAGTAGCCATGCTTGACTGTCTATCTTATCACTTCAGATTTAGTAGGAATTTTCCATATGTGTTTTGAGACTTTGTAACCACAGCCTCTGACAATTTTCCATTCCTTTTCCATATGGGATTATTAGCCCAGTACACATTCATGACTGGGATTCATTCATTCAATCAGTATTTATTACTCACTGTATCAGTCAATGTGCTAAGTGCTAGAGATACAGTTGTAAACAAAATAAACATAAACTCTAACCTTGTAATACTAACCCTAATAATCTAGTAGGGAGACAAGTTGTTCAACAAACAAACACAAAAATGTATATAAACTGTCGTGAATTTATATAAGAATAGTGCAGATAAATGCCTAATCAGGACTTTCTGTTAAAAGGCAGCAGTGCACTGGTTTAAATGGGGTGAAATGGAGAAAGTCTTTTAAAAGGAGTGTATTGAATGTGGGGCATAAAGGATGAATAAGAGTTAAGCAGACAGGTTGGGGGATGTTCCAGACAGGAAGGAGCACGTGCAAGCTCCTGGGTGGTTATGAGCTTGGTGCTATAAGGAAACTGAGAGACGGTCTGAGTGAGTTAAAAAATTGCCTTTTGCATGATTAATCTTGGGGCACAAATTATAAACAGGTGGTAAAGGATAAGTGCACACATCTTGTCACAGAATTTAGCTTGCTCTGGCTTAACACTGAAGTCTTATTTCATAGTTTTAGCTGGATTTGTGCCGAAGACAGGCTCTTTTTCTCAGCTCCAGGCCTTGGGAAAGAACAATGTACCCAATCTACCCACTACAGTCTGGATCCAAATGGACTGATTCCAACAGCAATTGCCTCCCATTGAGCTTTTTGCTGTTTTATTATGAACCTTTTGCCCAGAAGCTCTTTAAGCACCCTCTCTCTGTCTCAGTCAAATTGGACCTACCGCTGGATTTCCAGTCGTCTTACCTCAAAAGAATATATAGACTCCCAAACCCTTTTCTTCATTATCTTCTGCAGGCATTTTCTGCTTGCTGTTTCACCCATCTCTTCAACTCTGGAGACAAACAATTGCTAAGCTTTCCAACCCATTATTCCTTATGTCCTGTCAACCAAATATCTTACATCCCTAAAACCAGTTTGCAAAGATCACAGTTAAGACAGGTACGTTTTGTTTAATAGCATCTCTTATGGTTCATGTATTATATAAAACACATGAAGATATAATGGAGAATAAAACAGACAAAGGTTTATAGTTAAGTAGTCAAATATATACATATATACGGATATAAATCATATATATATAGAAATATAATTACAAATTATAATAAATAAATATATAAAAACCTAAATTTAAACCTGAAAGATGGGTATCTGTCAATCTGACAAAGAATGGGAAAGGTAATCATTTCAGAAAGAAATGAAAATGTATGTCAAGCCCTGGAATGAGAAAACACTATATAGTCAGTTAGGGCCAGAATATGTGTTGAGAAATAGACAATGGTGATGAATATAACCAAGGTATTGGGGTAAAGATGTTAATAGATAATGATTTTTTTCAAACTTTTAGGCAATAAATCTTTGCTTCACAGCCTCCTGTAAATGTTTATGAAATTTTGTTTAAAAAATACTGTGAGACAAATAGAAGCAAATTAACAGATGGCAATTAAAAGTATATAGCAGAAAAGGCTGCATGGCATGGTTTTCTTCGTGGGGTACCCTGTGGCTATAACACTTACTAATTTGTGATATTAGGGAATTTTTTTTCATTCCTTCATGTGTGACTCCTAATACATGCTTCCCCATATTTGTACTATTTATGCAGGATGATATTTTTCTGTTTTGTTTTGCTTTTAGATATTACCTGGCATCAGGCAAACTGCAAATTCACATATACATATATCCACTCTTTTTTAGATTCTTTTCCCATATAGGCCATTACAGAGTATTGGGTAGAGTTTCCTGGGCTATACAGTAGGTCCTTATTAGTTCTCTGTCTTATACCTAGTAGTGTGTATGTGTCAACCCCAATCTTCTAATTTATCCCTCCCCCTCTCTTACCCCTCAGTAACCATAAGTTTATTTTCTACATCTGTAACTCTATTTCAGTTTTGTAGGTAAGTTTACTTGTTGCCTTTTTTTTAGATTACACATATAAGTGATATCATATGATATTTGTCTTTCTCTGTCATGACTTAGTATGAGAATCTCTCGAGAACTGTGCATTCAGAATTTGCAGTTCAATGCCATTTGTAGCAAACTGCAAATTCTGAGTGCACAGTTCTCAAGACTCACTTCTGACAGCAACTACAAGTTTGGTGGGATTCCCAAAACTCACCTTCAAGTTGGACAATTCATTAGAAGGACGCACAGAACTCACTGAAAACTATTATACTCATGGTTATGGTTCATTATAGGGAAAGGATACAAACTAGAACCAGCCAAAGGAAGACATGCATAAGGCAGAGTCTAGGAATGCTCCCCACATGAAGCTTCTATTGTTCTCAGGACACTTTACTCTCCTAGCTTCAACGTTTGACAACATGCAAAGAGTATTGTTAATCTGGGAAGCTCATTCAAGCTTTGGTGTCCAGAGTTTTTATTGAAGCTTCCTTACATAGGCATAATTGACTGATTGATTGCCCATGTGATTGGCCTCAGTCTTCAGCCATCACTTTCCTCAGAGGTCAGGCCGATATCAGCTGGCCAAGAGTGCTTCCCCATGAGTCACCTCCTTAGCACAAACTATCACATGTGGGTAGAGGGGCAAATCATGAATAACAAAGACACTGCAATCACACAGGAAATTTCAAGGGTTTACAGACTGCCTCCCAAGAGCTAAGGACAAATGCTAGACCTCTTTGGGTGAGGCCAAGTTCTTTACTATACAAATATTTAGAGGTATTTCCAATACAACTGTACTGCTCCAGTAATGACCAGAAAATGATGCAATTTATGCTCTGAGTAATTTGTCAGGTTCAAACATAGCAACAAAGTACAAAATAATTGAGAGAGGAGAATAAGTATAGGTGTTTATATCCATCTATTGTTATGGTGTGATCAGTGAATAATTCCTACCCATCACCTTGTAATAACCAGTATTATTACAGTGGGGAAATAGGTCAGTCATATCATTTAACATATCAAAAGGTTTCCAATCATGAAAAACAAGTGGCAATGGTATTGAGCTAATTGTCACATACATGAAATGAAAACTAAAGCCCCAAGAGAAACCTTTGAAAATGCTATGTAAGCATAACATTGTGGTCGGGTTTTATATAAGTCAGGTAAGAAAAGTCCTGGGAAGTGTGGTTTGGGTAATAGGTATGGTAGATTTTCAGGGTTATAACCAATGCTGTATTACATAATTGAACAAACTAATTATGTGCTTCTTATTTGGCAGAAAGAGAAAGGAAGGGCAAGACTTTATATTTTTGTAACTAGAACATCTAGGAAGATGCTATTTTGATGGTTAATTTTATGTTTTGACTTGATTTGCCCAGGTAGTTGGTCAAATATTATTTCTGGGTGTTTCTGTGAGGATGTCTCCAGATGCAATTAGCATTTTATTGGTAAACTGAATAAAGCAGATTGCTCTCTCCTATGTAGGTGGACACCATTGAGGGCCCGAATAGAACAAAAAGGCAGAGTAAGGAAGAATTTGCTCTCTCTCAGCAATACTATCTTTGAACTGGGACTTTGGTCTTCTCCTGCCCTCAGACTGGAAGCACACCCCCAGCTCTCCTGGGTTTTCAGCTTGCCTACTGCAGATTGTGGGGACTTCTCAGCCTCCATAATTGTGTGTACCAATTTCTTATAATAAATCTCTTTAAATCCCTCTATCTATCTATCTATCTATCTATGTATCTATCATCTGCCTATCTATCTCTATATAGATATATATCCTACTGGTTATGTTTCTCTGGAGAACACTAGCTAATACACTGTTCTAATTTCAACATATATGAAAACTCATGCTTAACAGTTAGCAATATTTTGATTTATGAATTACACTTGTATAAAGACTAAACTCAAAAATTTCTAATTCAGCTCTATCCAAGACAATAGGAAGAGAATTTCTAAACACCTTGGTCTTCAAAATGAATAAGCAGGAAGATGATACAGACAGAGAAATAAAGGCAACATTCATAGTCCAACATCTATGAGTAAGTCCTAAGTGAAATGAGATTGCAATTGATAATTAAAGGAAATAATTATGTCTTTTATGTCCTTTTAGATGGGAACAAAGAAGGACCCACAGGTGCATACTATATATCTGGCTCAGGTGGTAGAAGTGGCTCATTGAGGAAGAGAGATAAAACTTATCTAAACATTTGGTAGAAAATGTGGAAAAACACATACTTTAGGCTTTGCACACAGCAGGACGTAGGTGATAAAAAAGGTACTTCCTCCCTTTTTTTCTAATCATTATATTCTATCATCTCTTTTAGGTGTCTCTGAGAAGTCTTTCTTTATAAACACTAAAACACAAAACTGACACAAAAACAACAACAAATAGAAAATACTGCATTCTGAGCAGAAACTTGAAATCCCATGAGATTGCACCCATGTACATAGAAAGTAATCTGCCTGTATTTGTTAGGTCTGTTTTGATTATGCTTAGTTACATGCTAAGGACTGTGGAGCATAGGGAATAAAGAGATATTGATGGAGTCATTCGTTCAGTCTATATTTATTCAGCATTTAGTAAGTGTAAGGCACTGTGATAGATACTGGGGATAGAGCAATAAACAAGATGAAAGGAATCCCTGCCTTTGTCTGGTAGCTTATATTTTAGAAATAGAGATATGCAACATATACATCATTATGCAGATAATCAATTATAATTCTGATGTATCTGTGAAGGAGAATTGCAAGATGCTAAAGAATACTCCAGCAGAGGAATACAACTAAGAATGTGTGTGTGTGTGTTCCTGAATGTGCTTTGGGGGAAAGGAACAGTTAGGAAAGAATCCCCCAAGGAGGTAATACTGTGAGTCAAGACTAGGAAAATGAGTAGAAATCAACTAATAAAGAAGGAAGAGGTGGCAAGAGTGGCCAGTGGGCAGACCCTTGGTTGTACAGGGCCTCTATAGCTGTAACGCAGAAAGCAAGAGACATCAGGGCATGAAGTCAGGCTGCTAAGGTTGGTCTGGGCCAGATAATGCAGAACCTGATAATAATTTGGGTGTTTTTGTTATCAATATATGGAAAGATGTTGAAGGGAAACCTGAGATGATCATGTTTTTAAAAGATCAATCTAGGGCTTCCCTGGTGGCGCAGTGGTTGGGAGTCCGCCTGCTGATGCAGGGGACACGGGTTCGTGCCCCGGTCCGGGAAGATCCCACATGCCGCAGAGTGGCTGGGCCTGTGAGCGATGACCGCTGAGCCTGCGCGTCCGGAGCCTGTGCTTCACAACGGGAGAGGCCACAACAGTGAGAGGCCCGCATACCGCAAAAAAAAAAAAAGATCAATCTGCCTATAAGATAGAAAATGTCTAGGACAGGATCAAAATGGGATACACGAAGGTCAGTTATGAGTCTATATCACTATAGCATCATGCAATTAAGGTAGCTTGGACAGAAGTTGCAGAGTGGATGGGGAGAGCAGTAGACAATTTGGGAAATGTTTTAGGAACTGACATTGTCAAACTTTAATAATTTACAATATAAATGTTAGAAGGGGGAGTGTCAAAAATGATCTCTACATTTCTTGTCTCCCATTTTGGAACTTAACATTTTGAAGAAAAACAAGAATTGATTGTAATTTCTTTAAGATTCGCAAATCTCTGACATAGAAATTTGCCGCTTTATTTTGATATTTGTGAAGATGCCCTTTAGTAGAATTAGATAGACATACTTTTGGTAGATAGGATTCTGATCTTTCTAAGTGCTCCATCAGATTTTTTTCTTTAAAATGGGTCATGGGGAGTAATGGTTCCTTAGAGGAAAAAAAAATTAGAAAAGCAATGGTTAGGTGGCAGTGATAAAATGCGTTAGCAGAGCCTATACGCTTGTCAGTTGGCAGTGACCTATATCATGGAGCCGTGCTACCATTTCTGACAGTTTCATTAGGCAAGTCAAGTTCAGAGTCATCAGGAAAGCTAAACTCCCTTCTCAGTCTTAGTCCAAAAATTTATCTTGGTGCATATGCAGAAGAGAGCCTGAGACTGCTATCCTTAGAAAGTTCTGGTTGCAAAGTTGTTCCTGAGCTGGTGTTTAGCAACTTGGCTGGCAAATAGCTCCCTACACTGACAGAAAAATTTCCCTAAATGATAAGAGAGGCTCACTGTGCCTGAACTGTTCATATAAACAATATGGTTTACACTGAACACCTGCTTTCCTTTTGGGAATCTGAAATTTTGGTACATGCTATGCAGAGGGTACCCATGTGACCAGTCCCCAGTTAAATTCTGGGCACTGAGTGTCTAACAAGCTTCCCTAGTAGATAAAATTTCACACACGTTGTTGGAAATTAAGGATGAGGAAAATTAAGCACTTTGGATGAGGAAATTAAGCGCTTGAATTCTTTGTGACTCCACTGGCTCTTGGTAGTTTGTGTCTGGTTTCCACTGAATTTCACCCCATGTGCCTCTTCCTTTTGCTGAATTTTGCTTTCTATCCTTTTACTGTAATAAATCTTCATGAGTGTGACTATAGGTCGAGCCCTACAAGTCCTTATAGGGAAACATCAAACCTGGGGTGGTCTTGGGGACCCTTGACGCAGTAAATTATTGGGGAAACTTATCTTGCTATTACCTTAGTTATTTCTGTGAAGAGACATTGGGCATGAATTATCGATATATTAACTCATGGGAGTAATGAGTTTGTCATGTAATTTTGGCAGAGATTATTTAGAAAAATTTCAAGTATAAAGGAGTATTTTATTTTTAGTATATCTTAGTATACTTAGCATAAATCTGCCAGATTCACCTGAAGATGACAATACAAGACATCATAATTTTGCATGCAAACATCCTCAGTAGTATGAAAATTAAAAATCACTCTTAAGTCCTACCTTGTTTTTATTAAAATTTCTTTGTTACTAGCATTTTTTTTTTTTTTTGGCAGTACGCGGGCCTCTCACTGTTGTGGCCTCTCCTGTTGTGGAGCAGGCTCCGGATGCACAGACTCAGTGGCCACGGCTCACGGGCCCAGCCGCTCCATGGCATGTGGGATCTTCCCGGACCAGGGCACGAACCCGTGTCCCCTGCATCAGCAGGTGGAGTCTCAACCACTGCACCACCAGGGAAGCCCTAGCATTTGTATTTTTGATGTTATATTTAGAGCACAAAGCTTTTCCATGAGAAGGCTCTAGTATTTAAAATGTTTTAAACACAAGGTTAAAACATCTCATGCAAATGATGGTGAAATGAACAAGATACAGGAAACTGCTGTAAGCATATTCATTTTAAAAGCTAAGGCGCTTTTAACATGCTACAGAAGATGGAATGGCATCAATAACATTATCGACCGTAAGTGACCCCCCAGATGTGAATTGGGATTGTGGAAATAGCAGTGTCCTTTCATTTAAGTAATTACTAAGCCTCTTAGAGCACCTGTGTGTGCAGGGTCCAAGATTCTTATTACCTTCTGAAGTCTTTATTAACCTGCACACATTTAGCATTCACTCTCTAATGCTCTGCCTTATCAAATTCTCATAAAATATCAATAACATGTCCTGAAGAAAGTTCTACTTTTCCTTTTTCCTCTGGAGTCATAACTGAGTTCTTTAATCTCTGGTTATTATTTTTAGGTTCAAACACACCAGGCTG
This sequence comes from Mesoplodon bidens, assembly GCF_964165515.1. Taxonomy (NCBI): domain Eukaryota; kingdom Metazoa; phylum Chordata; class Mammalia; order Artiodactyla; family Ziphiidae; genus Mesoplodon; species Mesoplodon bidens. The sequence goes on from NC_138167.1 coordinate 86,400,907, forward strand.
CTCCTTAAGTGTATTCCTCACCCCACCTCACCCATGCCCCATGATAGGATTGACTCTATGTGTGTGTGTATTTTCCTACTAAGAGTGTGCTTGGGTAAGGATAAAGACTAACTGTGAATATCACTTTAAACTTCACCTCACATAAATTTTTAACTCATTCTTAAGCTTTCCTAAGTTTTAAAAATGAAAGCTAAATATTTATTAAGGGTGTGTTACTTGCCTGGTACTATTTTAAATCTATTTAACGTACTAACTCCTTTAAATCTCACAGTAGCTTATGAGGTAGGTGCTACTATAATCTTCATTATATTGTTGGGGAATCAAGACACAGAAGTGTTAAGCCACTTGTCCAAGGTCACACAGCTACTCAGAGACAGAGCCAGGGGAGAGGGAGGCAATCTGGTCCCAAAGCCTGAGCTCTTAATTTTTGCCATTTACTGCCCCTGAGCATGCTTTTGTTTTTCATATTCACTGCCTCAGTTATGACTGACTCCTTCTAACCATACTTTGTCCCTTTCTTCAGCTGTATGTTGGTCTACATTTTTGCCCTGATGTGACTTGTCCTATGCATACTTATCCTATGATGCTCTTCTCTTATGCTCTCTCTTCTGGAAAAGCTTTCACAGTCTGATAGGCAGCCTGGGAGATGCTGTGCAGGCAGCACGGGAAAAATTTTTGCCCATAGGGCTCAGGCTGGGAACAAAGTGTGAAAGATTATTTCTGATTCCATTACTTACAATGATTTAGAATCTCTTTCCCTAGCATGAAGAAGGGGAACTACCACAAAAAATCTAGGTTTCTAACATCAAACAATGCAGTTCTAGAAGAATTCTGACAAAACCGGACCCAGCTTTGCTTGCCTAGTGTAAAATCTATATTCAGACTTTAGAATGTGTCAGACAGTTTTAAATACAAGCCGTCAATTTTGAGTGGAAGGATTTAGAACATTTTCCCTTCCAGTGAAATCATGTAATCCTCATTAAAATGTTATCTTATGGTCCAAATGATTAGCAAGCATTATATTCTCTGAATCCAAGAAGCCTGAAATTTTGTAGATGAATAAAATTCCACTAACGACTACATGTTTTCTTAACAAAAATCTCCCCAGCTTATCAGTATGGTATTATTCTTTTTGTAGTTGTAGCCTTCTGGTTACTTTTCAGTCATTTCACACTTGCTCATTCCCAGCCTCCAGTTCTCAGTCTCAGAAATAAAATGTATTTCAAACCAAAGCACCAAGTGTTTAATGTACAGTGCCGTCAACGTTCTCATTCTCTCTCTTTCTGTCTCTCTATATGTACATCTATAATGTGACTCTTATGGCAAATTGTCTTTAAGTTTTTCAAGCAGTCTTTTCTTCTTGTAAATGGCAATTATTTTTGAATTTTTTCTCTCCTCTTTCCTCAGCAGGTCTCCAAATTTATTTTCCAAAATGTTATTCCTGAAGATAAATTAAAGAAAGCCTGACAGAAAGAAACAAATTTAAGCTAATAGTAAGACCAGTAACCCTACACAGTCTTCAGATAAATCAGTTCTTTAAAATGAAGTCCAGATTATGGCTATTTCTCAGTTGTTGTTCAAATATGGATTCTCTTGGAAATATTAAGAAAGATTTATACCTTACATTTTTGGCTTCAGATGTCATAAGGTTGAAGGATTACATGTAAAATAAAATGGTGGAATCTGTATTTCAGACAATTTTGTGATTCAGATTCCACTCACATTTACTGAATATCTATAATAACAAATAATTATATAGGTAGGTGGTAAGAAGGTAAATACTTAGAAAATATTATAGACAGATAGCTGGCTGGCTGGCTGGCTGGATTTAGTACTTGTTATATGTATATCAATGACTATTGATTGTATTTCCAACTCTCGTTTCTTACCCTGAGCCCTAGATTCATACAGGTATTTCCATTTGGATGGTTAAAAGGTGTCTCAAGCTTAACATGTCCAAAAAAATCTTTTTCTTTATTCTACTTGTTTATTTTCCTCCAGTCCCACCACCCTCTCAACTTACTTCTTCCCTAATATTCCACGTAACAGTTAGCAACACTGTTCAACCATTTAGTTTCCCAGTTCAACACAATTTCTCAGTATCCAATTAATCAGAAAATCCTGTCAACTCTACCTCCAAAATATACACCAACTTGCACCACTTCTCACTATTTACATGGCCATACATTTAAATCCCTGGGCAGTCTAGAGTGGGACAAAATCATCCTAATTTGTTTCCCAGTTTCCACTCTCGCCTTCTACACCCAGTTCTAAAACAGCAGAAAATAGGATCTTAATACTTCCATCTTATTATTCCCCTGACTGAAATCCTTCAATGGTTTTCTACTGCAATCAGAATAAAATCCAAATTTCTTATTACCCTTCAATGTCTGGTCTCTGCTTACCTCTCCCGTGTTACCTCTTACTGCTCATTGCCTTGCCCATCCTGCTCCAGGAACATAATCTTGCAACACGCCAAGCTCTTTCGCCTAAGACTTTCACTAGCTCTTCTTTATGCCTGAAAACAGTTTCCCCAGACCTTTACCTGGCCAGCTTCTTTCCATCATCCACATCTCTATCCGAATGTTATCTAGTCAGAGATGTCTTCTTTAACCATCCTAATTAAATTAGCTATCATCACCCCCTTTCCTTTACCCTGTTTTATTTCCATCAAATAACCTATTATTATCTGAAATTATCCTATTTATATATGTATTTATGTGTTTAATGTTTCTTCTGTCTATAAAATATAAGCTTCCTGAGGCAAGATCTGTCTGTTTTATTTACTTCTGTGTTCCCAGTGCCTAGCATGGGGATTGCTGCTTAGTAGGAGCTTGAATAATAATTGTTGAATAAATGAATGAATGAATGAATGAATGAGTGAATAGATCATATAATATAATTTGTACAACCACCTTGTAAGATGAGTGGCACCATCACTGAAATTTCAGGGCTGTAAAATTATCTCTCTAAAATCATATCTGGTTAAACCCAGGACTCTTGACAGTTTCTAGGTTCATACCTCTCAAAAATTTCTCCACAGTGAGTAGACAGTTGGATTGATGTTCAGATTAAACTGTATCAATCGGTACAGTCCTAACCTACCTTAAAAAGAAGGCAACTTTCCACATGCCTCAGAGATCAAACTACATGAGGACAAAGACTTGAAGATTTATTACTGCCAATGCAGAATAAGAACAACATGAGAACTGTAAGTTAACTGGACATAATTTCAGTTGTGCTGTTCTCCAGAGCCCTTTCCTAAATGAGAAAATAAATGAGAAGAAAATGTAAGTGAAAAGGAGAAGCCTTCATCTGGGACACACAGCAAGTGTAATCGAAAATGTAGGCAGATGCCAATCACTTCTGGAGAATTTCAGAGCCTGGAGACTATGGGCATTCAGGAAAGAAGTCATTGGTTGTTACTGCAAGAACAGAGAACTATGTTATGTAAAGGAAGGATGCTGTTATAGGTTTTGGATTCATACATGTTCCAGGTTATTCACTTCAGAAATTTTGATGAAACTTTATATCAATCTCTGAGTTAAAATCACAAGGAGGCATTCATTTAATTCACTATTTTAATGAATATCTGTGATCAAAATCTTGGCTTTAATTGATTTATTCCTATGGTTGTGAGAAAGCAAGATTCTTGGCTCTCCTCATAATAATTGTTAACTTGGTAGTATTACTCTGGTAAAGAAAGTAGGGACTTCATAAAGGAGAGGGTGATATGGCATGCCATAGACATCCAAAATCCCAATTCTGGTAAAAAACTGCATTTAGAGTTTAATGCTTAAGAAATCTTGATCACTATTAATAACTATTTACTCAGCACAAAATTTTGTGGAATGATGGAGGGTGCAAGTAAATCTATAACACAATCTGTTAGGAATATTGTATTCTCTAACAAAAAAGTAGACTATGTATGATTAGCTTATTATTCATTCTTGCTTCCTGGTTTCTATCAGGAAATTTCTTTGGTGTGATGACATATCCAGGTACTTTATATCTCAATGAGCTGCCTGTCTGTTGTTATTTCTAAAGGTTTGTTGTTCAGTTTTTGTTAGGTCCCTGATGTTCTTTTTAGTTTATGTTACCTACAGTCAGTTTCTGTTGTTTACAACCAAAGAACCCTAACTGATTTTTATACTAAATCTTCCAGAGAGGTGTGGATTTAGTATTGAGGCTTCAGAATTAGAGCACATTTACTTTTTATCCATGGAGACCAATTTCACTTTAAAAAGTACTCAAAGATACAGAATAATGGAAAGATCTCTTCTGTATTTTTGTGCAGAAAATACAGGCACATTAACCAAGAATCTTAGTATTATTAAAGATATAAATTAAGCACCTACAGTGAAACTTCCAGTATTCGTTTCAAACTCCTGAAGTTGCCAAATGAATTCAAGAGCTTCCAGAAACCCCAAAAGTCCTGTAAAAGAACTTGGTTCTTTACATATCCATGAAAAAGAATGGGTAGAGAAAACAGCTATGGAAGCTTCAGGTGTAGCATTTCTTTCTCCTCACTTTCAGCTAAAGAAGTTCTGCCTTTCTCCATGGGTCTGAGGACTCAGTGGGAAGCTTTCCAGCTGGGGGAGCAGCCAGATATTTGCTGCAAGAATGCATGATCCACTGCAAATACTGAAATTGGTGGGGCGTGTGGTGAGATGACATCTTCCCATGAGGCTGACATAAAAGAAAAACCTCAGCAGAGAAGGCTGGCCAGACAACATTGTAATGAGGGAAATACAGGCATTAGTTTCTGTTTACAATGGCTAAGTCAGGTCAGAAGTTAATGTATTTGTTATGATTGCCCTTGTGGTAAGTGGGCAATGACTTCTGTCCCACATCTAGCTATTAGAGTAATTCAGTCCTTCGAGTAAACAGTAACGTGGAATAACCACTATCAGAGACCTTAAGTAAACATCAGGCATCTATCCATTTATAATAATTCAAAGACAAAGTTACTTACTATCTTCCTTGGGGCACTTAGAATTCTTGATTCTTTTGACAATGGAAAGACCATAATTCTATGATTCCAATCTTGAGGACTGTAAGGAACTGAAGCCTCCCTTTGTATCATTTAGAACTTGGCAGGCAGCTGTGCTCATCTACACTGGGAATCATTTCCCTGGACCTTCTCTGATGCAGGTAATGGGCCTGTGTGATTAACACCTGGTGAACCAACCTTGATCCTCACCGTTGACAATGGCTTAGACCCACCACATTCCCTGTGAACCTTCTCCTATTTGCTTCATTACAGATACTGATAAGCAGTCTTTCACTCAACAACTCAAGTTCATGTCATAGCATTTTAATTATAAAATAATGTATGTTAAGTAACAAATAGAGATTTGAGAACAAACACAACCCTAATATATTTTCTTTTTCCTTCGTCCCATTAGGTGCAACAAGTGCAAACTAATTATTCTGCTGCAATATTAAGACATTCAATTCTACTTTAGATATGAAATATTTGGGAAAAAATTCAATGAATCTTATATTTATCTATCTTCTTATTTGAAAAATAGCAAGATATAATCAGATTTTCCTCTCTTATCCATAGCTAATTTCTTAAACTTTTCAGTTTGCCTCATTATTTGGACTTAGGGTACTGAAGGAGAGAGCAAAATTCAGTCAAAACTCAGTTTAAGAAAACATGAATATGCCAACTGTTTGGATACGGGAGTACCTAGTTTTGAGAACCACAGAACCCTTTACTAGCATATCCTTATAATAATAAAATAATTACTTTACAACTGTATACTGATTTAGAATTTACCAAGAGCTCTTATACTATTTAATCCTATACTCCATTTGGAAGGGGAGTGAATGCAGTCCTGTTTTTTTGTTTTTTGACACTTTTTTTGCTGTCATAATCAATACAAAATGGTTAAATATAGCAACAGAGTAAAAATATACCAACATATGGAAAATGGGTAGGTTTGTTTGTTTTGTTTCCTTAAATTACAGTTTACAAGCATTTCAGATTCACCACACATACACTCACATTTGTTAGTTGTTATTACAGTAGCTATTATGCTAATGGATAAACAGATGGGAATATAACATGGGACTTTCTAAAACCTGCTTCTTTTGGTTGTTCCTTCTGTGATTCTAGCTGTGCTGAGTTTAAGCAATAAGAATGTTAGGAAACTATTTCACTGATACCGGGAAAACTAATATTTATTGAGTGCCTATTTTGTAGCAAAGGGTGCCCTGAAAATTTTCCATTTGCTATCTGATTAAATCTTCACAGCAATGTTGAGGTAGACATTATTTCTATGTTATCCCCAAGGAAACTGAGTCACAGAGGTTACCTAGCTTAGTGAAGGCTACTCAGTTATTCTCAATGGCACCAGGCCCCAAATCCAAGTTTGACTCCATGCTCTTTCTACTGCTTGCTAAACATTTTTTAAAAAATAAAGTATCCCTAAAGGCAGAGGAGAATGAATATATACCCCCCCCAGGGAGTCTGGGGGTGTAGTTCAAAGGGAATCACAGCAAGTGTGAAATTTCTTTGAAGCTTCATCTTTTATCTTTAACATGCATATAGTCTACTCCTTAATATATCTATATTTGGTTTAATATAAAATGTATTTGTTTTCCCAAATCTTTAAGTGAAACCCAAGCCCCAGAAATATGCATTGTGTTTATCCTGTGGCTTTCTAGATCCCTCCTGGGTATCCTGGTGTAAGAAGCACAGCCGTTCACAACATGACCTCTAAAAAATGAAGCGTACAATTCTAGCCCTATTCATTTTAATGTGAAATCTCAGTTTCCCACATTGGTTTTTCAGAGGAAGCCACCTTTTCAAATGCCCTTTCGACACTTCCACAGTACTCTGTACTTCCCTTTCATAGCATTCATCGTATTTATAAATACTTGTTCAAAGTCTGTCTGCCCCATATAACTGTAAATTCCACAAAGTAGGGAATCTTTGTGTTGGTTACTTCTATATCCCTAGCATCTACCCCAGTACTTAGGAAACAGTGACACCAAATACACTTTTGTTAAATAAATAATTGGTACATTTTACTTGCAAAATCTTTTCATATAGAGTCAGAGTAAGGGATGGGGGAGGTGAGATAACTGATACATTGTTGTAGGACTAATACAGATTTGATATTAAGGTACATGCTGGAGGTTAGAGAGCTGTGACTTCTAACTCTGCTCACAGAACTGATTTATTCAGTGGTTCTAGATAAAGGATATAATAAAAATCAAGTAGTAACGAAAAGGTGATAAACTTCTCACGGTTTTCACATCCTCATCTGGACTATATATATGACCAGATGTCAGCCTTTCAAAAGCACAGGTGCTCACCCTTTGGTATACGTGCAAGTTCGCCCACCTCTGGATAGGTAGCTGCTGGCTTACCACACAACCACACTTTCAAGAATCTAGAACCAGGATATGCCAAACTGGTTTAGCAGATGTCTAACTAGACTCAGGCAGCAACAGATCAGATTCTTTTGATGTTGTTTTTCTGCAAAGGCAGGAAGAGTCTTGTGTAGAGATTTTGGAGTAATTGAGGGCAGATCTGGTTAGTAAGTTTGCTGAGAGTCCAGAACACCGTGATCTTGATCTTGTGCCACAGTATTAGGTGACGTGTCTCTGGAAATTCTTTGTACCTTTCCCTGGTAAGTTATGAGCTCCCTTCTCTACGTTCTATTAGGACTTTGTACAAACCCTATGAATGCATTTAATTATTTAAGACTCTGTTTATCCCACTCATAATTCTTTTAGTGAAGAGCTCCTTGAAGACAAGTACTTAATTACTTTTGTTTCCATAGCCTAGAGACTGACACATGGAAATTGTTCAATGAATGTTTTTTGACTAACTGAATACATGAGTAATGTCACCATTTTCTAGGACTTTTTAGTTCTCATATAGGTTATTGGGAGTGGGTAGAAATGCTCAGTTGTATTAAATCATTGCACAAATGCATTAACTAATTAAACAATGGCATCCCACGTGGCTACAGCTACCAAAAGGGGTTTGATGTTTGATACACCAAATATTCGAGTTTATGAGCTTCATGGGACTGGTAGTACTTTTCAGTTTTATTGAACCTAGACGATTTTCTCTTTTTGATAAAAATGTCATCTCTCTGCTAAAGCTCATAGATGATGTAAGGACAGACCTGAGACCGCATAGAGAAAAAGAATGCAATGAAATGGTGAGCTAGCATGAGCTTCTGTCTCTCCCTAAAAGCCAGCTCAAAGCTATTTGAGCTGGTGCTTTTTGAAGGTGTAGGGGGAGGATGAGAGACAATGGTAAAAGTGGAGGAGGAAAAGGCAGTTTCAGGCCACAGACAAAACTTTGGTTGGAGGATCTGCTTTTGCTGCTTGGTGTCTGACACAGGTGCCTGTCATGGATATTGACTACATCATAATCTTAGACCCCTGTGGACCACTCTGCTGCTGCTGCTGGTGTCCACAGGGTATATGGGCACTGCAAAGCCTTTCCAGGGCAAGGAGTTGATAAAAACAATTGCAAAATTAAAAACTGACCTGAGCATTTCCTTTTATACTCCCTGTCTTCCAAACTTCCTAGGCTGATGGGTTATAACCTAGGGAGGTTTCATCTCCCCATACTACTTCTTCTAAAGTCTTTAAAGGTAAAGCTGAGGCTAGAGGATTTCCCTGGGAGAGAGGGTCTGTGGTGTTAGGAGCTCTCTGCATTAAGCTTCATCATCCCTCATCTTTCTAAACTTACCGCCATCATTATAGACTAAAGTCTGCTGAGTATTAGGCTTAGGTCCCTCCCCAACATTCAGGATCCCAAAAGAAAAGCTAAACATGAAGTCATAGAACAAAATAAACTGAGTCTTGAGGAATAATATTATTACAAAAGAGAGGCAAAAACTGAACAACATATATTTCTAAACTATCTAAAATAGAATTAGCATACTTTCTGAAGCAGAGCTATTGAAATAGATGGACCAAAAATTTAAAATCGTTATGACAAATATATTGAAGAATATAAAGGATGATATTAGCAATATCAAGCAAGTAAAAAAATTATAAAAAAGTAAGTGAAAATGTTATGTTTGAACACTGTAATAGTTGAAATAGAGAAACCAGTAGATGAGACTTTAAGAAGAAGGTGAATCTAACCGGAGAAAGAAGTGGTGAGTTGGAATATTGAAGCACAGCAGGAAAGGATCAATGAAAACTAAAAAATATGGCTAGAAGGAATAGCAGTACCTTGATAATAGGAATTGAAGGAGAGAAAAATAAAAATGAAGAGAAGGAAATATTTGGAAATACTGGAGATAAATTCAGAATTAATGAGATAAAAGATGTTAACTGAGAGAATTCCTGGAATGCTTAAGTAGAAAGGACAAATGACAAAACCTAAATCTAGATACATGAGAGTGACATTAGAGAATATGACATCAGAGAATATCAAAGTCCAAAGAAAATCTATTAGCTTTCAGAGAGGAAAAGCAGACTGCCTGTGAAAGAATAAGAATTAGAGTCGATCAAATCGCTCCACAGAAGCAATGAAACCTAGACAATAACGGAACAAGTTTAAGTTTTAAGGTAAAAGAAGCCAGGAAACAAATTTGTTACCACCAAAATTTTCCTTTCATTCCAAAGTGAAGGCACAATAAAAATATTCTTAGGTATATAAGACCTCATAGGCTTTGCCAAAGACCCAAATCAAAACACTTTCTAGGGAAATTCTCATTAAGAAACCAGTCCAGGAGATGTTTTAGAGGTGTGTAAACTTGTAGTGGTACAGTTATTGCTAATTAAAATTCTAGGTAATATCGATATAATAGAAGAGGGGAAACGAAATTTATACTGCAGTATTCTAAAATACTTGTCTTGTTAGGAGCACACATAGATATTAGTAGGTTTAAGAAATAAATAGGGTTAAATAATTTTAAGTACAGATAGTAAGAGCAACCATTAAAAGGACAAAAATAGAATATGTCATTTTTAAGCAAACAAAAGCGTGCTCAATCTGTGTAATAAAAAAATAAGAGTGAGAAAAAAGGGACAAAAGGAAAGTATCATAAATGAATAATTTAAAATATGATAATAGAAATAATTTGATGTAACTCTAGATATAATACATTTAATTTTTGTAACTACTCCTTAATGACAGACGCTATCAGATTGCATCTAAGAAACAGCCAGAGGGGCTTCCCTGGTGGCGCAGTGGTTGAGAGGCCGCCTGCCAATGCAGGGGACACGGGTTCGTGCCCCGGTCCGGGAGGATCCCACACGCCGCGGAGCGGCTGGGCCCATGAGCCATGGCCGCTGGGCCTGCGTGTCCGGAGCCTGTGCTCCGCAACGGGAGAGGCCACAACAGTGAGAGGCCCACGTACCGCAAAAAAAATAAATAAATAAATAAATAAATAAATAATAAATAATAAATAAAAAACAGCCAGTGATGTGTATATAAAAAGAGACACACTCTTAATTTAAAAAAAAAACAAACAGAAAGTTTTCTGTATTTGGTTTCTAATGCTTCATAACAAATTACCTCAAACTTAGTGGCTTAAAACATCACACATCTTTTATCTCACAGTTTATGTGGGTCAGGAGTCTGGGCATGTTGTAACTGGTTCCTCATATCAGGGTCTCACAAGCCTGCCTGGATGTTTGATCAAGGAATATCCACTTCCAAGCTCAATCTGGCTGTCGAAAGGATTCATTTCCTTGTGACAGCATGACTGAGGGTTCTGGCTTCTTCCTGGCTGTGGTTGGAGCCACTCTCAGGTGCTAGGAGCCACCCACAGTTCCTTGCTGTGTGGACTTCTCCACAGGCAGTTCCCACCATGGCTGCTGGCTTATTCAAGGGCATCAGGAGAATCTCTCTCCAGTCGGACAATAACAATCACAGGGGTGACATCCTATCACCTTTGCCATATTCTATTGAATAGAAGCAAGCCACAGGTTACTCCTGCATCCAAGAGGAAAGAATCACACAAGATTGTGGATCATTGGGGGTCACCTTAGGATGTCTCTGCTACACTTGGAAATAAAAAATCACAAAGTCACCAGAACTACATGCAGATCAAAGGAAGCCATACCGAGGGAAACTTATGATTTATGAGAGAGCATACGAATGGAAAACAAAAATCATAGGCTATACACTTGATGAAGATGTAGTATTTAGTTAAACCTTTGCACAATACTCAAAGTGATAAGAATTATCCAGAGTCAATTAAAAAAAAAACAGAAAAAAGTGGCAATTTCTAAAAAAAATGACCATTTTCATTTATAAAGTAAGGGGGAAAATAATAAAAATAGAGTAGACTGGAGCCTCCAAATATTAAAAAAAAAAAAAAGTAGATTTTAGTAGAGCCAGAGATACAGCTAAGGGGTTTACTGATTTTTATCTAGAAAGAGGAATGGAAAATCAAAACCAAAACCAAAAATATGTAATTTTCTATCAGCCAAGTATATATATTTAGAAAGCTGTTTAGTAAAGTATATATAGTTCATATTTCAAAGTGTGGGCTTGTTCAGTTGTTTTCAGTTAACCTTTTTGCTTTTTTCAAATAGCCAAACACATTCCAGGTGGTGTTAAGACATAAACATAAACTTTTACCGGCAGAACAGAGTGTGGATTTTAGAGAAGGGAGATGCTTTGGGGAGTCCCGAGGGGGATCTTGTCCTTCTTTTGGGCAGGGCTGGGTCCAGTGGTGTGTTTTGGGGTGTCTGTGAACTTAATATGACTTTAGGCAGCCTTTCTGCTAATCAGTGGGGTGTGTTCCTGTCTTCCTAGTTTTTTGGCATGGGGCATCCAGCACTGGAGCTTGCTGGCCATTGGGTGGAGCTGGGTCTTAGCATTGAGGTGGAGATCTCTGGGAGATCTCTCACTGACTGATACTACATGGGGCCAGGAGGTCTCTGGTGGTCCAATGTCCTGAACTCAGCTCTCCCACCTCAGAGGCTCAGGCCTGACACCAGGTTGGAGCACCAAGACCTTGTCAGCCACACGGCTCAGAAGAAAAGGGAGAATAAAAGAAAGAAAAAAATTTTTTTCAATAAAATAATAAAATAATTAAAATAAAAAAAGAATTATTAAAATAAAAAATTAAAAAGTAATAGAAAAAAAAGAACAACAAAAAATAGAGCAACTAAACCAATAAAGAAATCCACCAATTACAAGAAGAACTAAAAACTATACTAAGGTAAACATAAAAATCAGAAACAAGTCAGTCACAGACAGCAAACCCCAAGTCTACAGTTGCTCCCAAAGTCCACTGCTTCAATTTTGGGTTGATTCGTTGACTATTCAGGTATTCCACAGATTCAGGGTACCTCAAGTTGATTGTGAGGATTTAATCTGCTGCTCCTGAGGCTGCACAAAGAAATTTCCCTTTCTCTTCTTTGTTCATGCATCACCTGGGGTTTTGGCCCCACCTCTGCGTGTAGGTTGCCCTCAGGCTTCTGTTCCTGCCCAGACAGGATGGGGTTAAAGCAGCAGTTGATTAGGGGTCTCTGGCTCACTCAGGCCAGGGGGTGGGAGGGGTATGGAATGCAGGGCGAGCCTGCGGCGGAGGAGGCCAGCATGACATTGCAACAGCCTGAGGTGCACTGTGTGTTCTCCCAGGGAAGTTGTCCCTGGATCACGGGACACTGGCAGTGGTGGGCTGCACAGGCTCCTGGTGGGAGGGAAGGGGGGGCATGTGGATAATGACCTGTGTTCGCACACAGGATTCTTGGGGGCTGCAGCAGCAGCGTTAGCATTTCACGCCTGTCTCTGGTGTCCGAGCCGATAGCCGTGGCTCGCACCCATCTCTGAAGCTCATTTAGGTGGCGCTCTGCCTTCTGTGAGCAGACAAGGAAGGAATCCTCTGTCTTCATGCACCCCAAAACTACGGTCTCTTGCCTCTTAGACAGTTCCAGGCTTTTTCCCGGACTCCCTCCTGGCTAGCTGTGGCGCACTAGCCCCCTTCAGGCCGTGTTCACGCAGCCAACCCCAGTCTTATCCCTGGGATCTGACCTCCAAAGCCTGAGCCTCAGCTCCAAGCCCCCACCCGCCCCGGCGGGTGAGCAGACAAGCCTCTCAGGCTGGTGAGTGCTGTTCAGCACTGATCCTCTGTAAGGAAATCTCGTCACTTTGCCCTCTGCACCCCTGTTGCTGCGCTCTCCTCCATGGCTCTGAAGCTTCCCCCCTGGCCATCCCCCGTCCCCTCCAGTGAAGGGGCTCCTAGTCTGTGGAAACTTTTCCTCCTTCACAGCTCCCTCCCAGAGGTGCAGGTCCCACCCCTATTCTTTTGTCTCTGTTTTTTCTTTTTTCTTTTGCCCTACCCAGGTACGTGGGGATTTTCTTGCCTTTTGGGAAGTCTGAGGTCTTCTGCCAGCATTCAGTAGGTATTCTGTAGGAGCTGGTCCACATGTAGATATATTTTTGATGTATTTGTGGGGAGGAAGGTGATCTCCATGTCTTACTCCTCCGCCATCTTGAAGGTCCCCACTCTCATCATTTAATTTCTTGCTCCCATATGTGCTTGCACTGTCCCCTCTACCTGAAAGGTCCTAACAATTTCCCTGACTAATGTATAGGACTGTTCTCTGGCTGTTTTCTCCACAGTGCCTTTCAGCCTCCTTTTGCCTTAGGTGCCTTGCTATGGTCTGAATTCTGTCCCCTTAAAATTCTTTTGTTGAAACCCTATCTTGCAATAGGACTATATTTGGAGATAGGGTTTAAAGGAGGTAACAAAGTCATAGGGGTGAGGCCCTAACCCAATAGAATTGTAGTGCTTATAAGAAGAGGAAGAAAGACCAGAGGTCTCTCTCTCTCTCTCTCTACCATGTGAGGACATGGAGAGAAGGCAGCTGTCTGCAAGTCAGGAAGATAATCTGAACCCTGCCAGAAACTTGATCTTGGATTTCCTAGCCTCTAGAGCTGTGAGAAACTTAATTGCTGTTGTTTAATCCATCCAGTCTATAGTATTTTGTTCACAGCAGTTTGAGTTGACTAACATATGCCTTCCCAGGGCTCTGATGGCATCCTTTCTTTTACTGTATCATAACCTTTAGCCCACGGCATTATAATTGTTTGTTTACTTCTCATTCTCTCCCAAATAAATTCTGACATATTTGAGTTCAGTCTACATTTTATTCATTTTTGTTTTCCAGCAATCAGAGTAGCTAATATACTTTTGCCACTGAGTTGACTTAAAAACTAGACCTGGGGGGGGGGCCTCCCTGGTGGTGCAGTGGTGGTCCGCCTGCCGATGCAGGGGACACGGGTTCATGTCCCAGTCTGGGAAGATCCCACATGCCACGGAGCGGCTGGGCCCATGAGCCATGGCCGCTGAGCCTGCACGTCCAGAGCCTGTGAGCCTGTGCCCCGCAATGGGAGAGGCCACAACAGTGAGAGGCCTGCATACCGCAAAAAAAATAAAAATAAAAGGAAAGGGAAACTCTTACCAATTAATTAACTCCTGTGAAATATATGATTTAAAATACGTTGGTATCCTATTGGCCCCTATTTGAAACCATAGGGGTTTCAAATTCTACTCACAGAGAAGAATTCAGGTATTCATTTATTCTGCCATTCATTAATTTACCAGATAAATACTATGTCCTAGAAATAAGCTAAATTTTGAGAATACAGTATTGAATAAAATGGACACAGCACCTACTTTCAAGGAACTCACAGTATTTGATCTGAATACATATTTATCTTTTAGTTTGTTCGTGTGAGTTTTGGGGAATAATCAACAAATATGAGTTTTATTGTTAGCACAGTTGCTATCAAAATGTTATACTGGCAATAGCCAGCAGAGTTAACTATTCCTTAAAATGAGTTTAAGATAATAAATTACAAGTACCAGGATGAAGGCACATCTGCTGCATTCCTTAGTAGAGATTTGTCTTTTGATCCTTGTATTGCTAGTACATATCACAGTGGCTGGCATATAGGCAGTGTTGATGCAGTGTTTGTTGAAATGAACTGTCATCCTATATCTTATAGCTAGAGAATACACATTCAATTTATGTAACAGTGATGGCAATTTATTTATATATAAATTGGAAAGAAATAGTTTTCAAACATAATAACCATATTTCATATCTAGGAAGAAGTACCAATCAGAATACATATTTTAGATTTAAGTTAAAACACTTTCAAAGAAGTCAGCTACTTAATGTGACTTTCCCACACTTGTTTTAACTGGCATTAATGAGGGTTGCCATTGTCTAGTTCATACCTAACAGCCAATTACTATAATAACTATTTGTGGATTAACTAGTTAGTGATTTTAGCTAGGTGATTTTTCAGTATTATAGTTATTCAATTAAAGGCCGTTGACACACAACAGGCTTCATGCTGACTTCTGATATGTCAAGACTGAAAGTGTCTTGAATATTTCTTGAATCCATTCACTTCTTTCTTACATCACCTCTTCCCTGCCCTAAGCCACTCTCTTTCTCCCAGAGACTAATGAGCTAACCTCCTCTGCCTTCCTTCCTATTCATCTTCAACAATACAGCCAAAGTGACCTTCCAAATAAGCACATATGATTGGGATACTCATCTCTATAAAATCTTCCCAGATTTCCATTGCTTAAAAGACAAAACCCCAAATGCCTAACATTGTCCACAAAATACTCAGAATTTGCCCTCAACCTTCTCTACGATCTCATCTCCAACCCTCTGCTCCCCACTCATTACATTACACCAAATATTTTTCTTTTCCTTTAAATTTTCAACTGCTTTACTTCTTAGGAACTTTGAAAACTTCATTTCCTTTCTGCAGAACACAGTCCCTTCCAGTTGCTGTTCAGCTAACATGTACTTTGCCTTTAACTTCGGTTCAAATATCATTTCTTTCAGAATGCCTTCCCTCACAGTTCCCCACCTCCCAAACTAAATTGGGTCTTGTTATGATATACTTTCATAGCCCCTTTATATTTCCTTCATAGAACTTAACCTTAGATTGTAATTATATAATTTCTTAATGTGTTTAATATTTATCTACTCTTCTAAATAGCTTGGGATCATATCTCTAGCTTCTAGCACAATACTATTCCATAGAAAAATTTACATATTTGGCATATGAATGGAGCAGCAAGAATCACTGGCAAAAAAATGAAAGTTACATCCAGGGAGTGGATGAGCCCCTCTAGAATATGACAATTGCAAAGAGAAAAGAGGTTGCTAAACCTAGAATAAAGCAAATATGAATTGATAATAGTAGGAAACATGTTCATTAGCCAGGATAATCTTAACAATTCTATTAAGATTTGTGTGTGATAAAATCTTTAAAACAACTAGACTTTGTGATACAAGAGAAATACATAATCATAGATGATATTTATTGAGAGCTTACTGTACTGAGTACTTAACATTCATAAGTGCAGGAAATCCTTTCAATGACCCTGTGAGATAGGTACTGTTTTGCAGATGAACATAATAAAGAGCAGTCTAAGTGGCAGAGCTAGAGTTTCAAAACCTAGGCAGCCTAATTCCAGAGTAGGTGGAGCCACCATGTTGTGCTAATTTGAACACATAGAAAACCACAATTTAAATTCTCCGTAATTTATCAACTGCACAAATATATATATGTATATATATATATATATATATTTATTTATTTATTTTTTTTTGCGGTACACGGGCCTCTCACTGTTGTGGCCTCTCCCATTGTGGAGCACAGGCTCCGGACGCGCAGGTTCAGCGGCCATGGCGCACGGGCCCAGCCGCTCCACGGCATGTGGGATCTTCCCGGACCGGGGCACAAACCTGTGTCCCCTGCATCGGCAGGCAGACTCCCAACCACTGCGCCACCAGGGAAGCCCCACAAGTATACTTTGAGTATATACTATGAACCAGGTAGTCCTACAGGCCCTGAGGATTCAGCAGTGATCAAAAGTGACACCTTGGGGCTTTCCTGGTGGCGCAGTGGTTGAGAGTCCGCCTGCCGATGCAGGGGACACGGATGGGTTCGTGCCCCGGTCTGGGAAGATCCCACATGCCACGGAGCGGCTGGGCTCGTGAGCCATGGCCACTGAGCCTGCGCGTCCGGATCCTGTGCTCTGCAACGGGAGAGGCCACAACAGTGAGAGGCCCGCGTAACAACAACAACAAAAAAAAGTGACACCTTTACTGCCCTCATGTTGTTTATATTCTAGTTGGGAGAGCAGACGATAAACTCATAAACAAGTAAATATAATTTCAGATATTAATCTTTATAAATAAAATAGAGTTTTTCCAGTGTGTGATTGGAGCAGGGTATTGAGTTTTTTAGATTGGATGATCAAGGTAGGGATCTCTGAGATGGAGGCCTTTGAGCTGAGACTGGAATGACAAGAAGGGTCTACAAGTAAAGGTATGGGGAGAGGAGGGGTTTACAGAAGTTCTGGCAAACACAGAAAGACAGGGACATTCAGAGCTATGAAGAAGGTCAGTGTGGCCAGAGGAGAGTATGCAAGGGGAGGGTGCATAAGACAGCTGGTCTTAGAGCTAGGCAAGGACAAGCCTACAGAGGGACTTAAAGATTTTTGTAAGAAGTGTGGATCATATTCTAAATTTGATGGAAGATAATCCAGTTTAATGTAGAAAAGTCACAGGATCTGGTTTTTAATTTTGACTTCACTATCCAGTGATATAGTTTCCACTGGTAAAATTGTGTTGTGTTATAACTTTTTAAATATTAACTATAATTGTATCCATCTTCTACTTGAAGAGAAGTGAAACTGGCTATGAATTGATCGTTTCTAAGGTCCTTGGTCATTTGTGCCTGGAAGGACTTCTCCTGGGAGAAGATAAGTCCTTGGAAACCTGAAAAGATTCTGAGGATTGTGCCTAAAAATGTTAACAATTAACAATGCTGCAAATAGTGTGAAAAATAAGTGAGCACTAAAATCTAAGTAAATAACTCTATTTTGAACAAAATTATTTCCCTTCCACGTATGATTCTGCATTGATAAAAGTCCTGTGACTGTCCCAGGCTCTCAGCTACATACTCTGTTAAATTTTGATCCTAAACTATAACTGCTCTCCAGTCATAGGAACTACCATTATTAGAGACATTTTTTTTTTTGTTAGAGACATTTTGATGGACTTTATAATAAAAGATAAATGTTCTACCATGGAAGGAAAAGTACCCTTTAATTTAGAAATAGTAGAAAAAAAGTATTCTCTAGATTTCTTATTTTACAGTTTCTTTCAGTTAATGAAAAACAAATGACAAATTCCTCATGAAGTTTTGAAACAGCTAAAAGTGGAAAGCAACATTAGCTAATGCAATAAAATATAATATATGATTAATTATTGAGCACACATTCCTGAATTAGACACTACTGGAGGTTAGAGACACGAGCAACTTCACTGAGGGAGAAAATTGAACTTACCAGGCATAATCTCCCTCCGGTGTCATGACTCAAACTTGACTATAATAATAATATAATAGCCATCATTTATTAAGTGCATACTATGTGTCCAGCACTGGGAAGTGATTTGCATATATTATTGCAATTGTTCTTGGTAAGAGCCCTTTGAAGGAGATATTATTACCTTCATTTCGTAGATGAGGACACTGGGGTTCGCCCAGGTGAGGTCGTTTGCTCACATCCTCACACCTGGTGAGTAGCAGAGTTGAATTTAAACCTAGTCTGTGGGATTTGAAAGCATATACAACCAACCACTGCACCTATTCCTTCCTTTCTATGATTGAATTACTGTCTATTTCTTTTTTCTTTTTTTCTTTTTTTTGAAGCAGAAAAGGATAGCTTTATTACTTTGCCAGGCAAAGGGGGACACAGTGGGCTCCTGCCTCAAAAAACTGTGTGTCCCCCCTTGGAGAGGATAGTGAGAAGTTTTATAGCAATGGCTCAAAGAGGGCATGATCAGCTCGTGGACATTCTTCTGATATGTTGATGGTGAGGTGAGTAGGAGTCAGCATCATCAACCTTCAGGTTCCAACTGGTCTGGGGTCTACTGTGCTTGTGGTCAACATACCGTCGTTAATCGTTAACTTCTCCCACCTGGAAGGGGTTTCAGTATCTTCAAAACAGCTCAAAGATACTGTTGTGGGGCTTCCCTTGTGGCACAGCGGTTGAGAGTCCTCCTGCCGATGCAGGGGACAGGGGTTCGTGCCCCGGTCCGGGAGGATCTCACATGCCGCGGAGCGGCTGGACCCGTGAGCCATGGCCACTGAGCCTGCGTGTCTGGAGCCTGTGCTCTGCGGCGGGAGAGGTCACAGAAGTGAGAGGCCCGCGTACCGCAAAAAAAAAAAAAAAGATACTGTTGTGTGTATCAGTTGATGGGGAACCAGGACCTTGCCCCAAGGCCACACTATTCTCTTGACTGTTTCTCCCTGGTCTCGTATCCCCTCCCTTCCCTAATTAACAACTGCTTGAATCTGCCCGTTGGAACTCAGGGAAGGTCATGGCAGCTGAATGAAGGCTATTTCCTGTAATCAAAGAAATGGGGGACACAAAGGCTTTGTTCCCCAGAGCCCCACAGGGTCCTGCTTGGTATCTATTTCTATTTCTAATGTAACTTTTCCCTGGTCTATAGCTATTATTGAATTATTCTGCATATTTCTGAAATTCAATATTTTTACCTATTTTGAGAAGAAACTCAAGCAAGCTTGGCCCTGTAAAGAATGACTATATAATTATCCATATGTCATTTATTTCAAAACTGAACTTCTTGATTTTGAATACCAGCTTCATTGATCATTTGTTCTGTGATCTTGGGCAAATTAGTTAACTCTTCCAGGCCTCAGTTTCCTCACCTTCAAAAATGGAGATAATATAGTATCTATATTATGAGGTTTTTATGAAACAAAAGAATGTATTTCAGTAAAAGCCCTATTAATAGTTACTGGTATACCATAAGCTTCTATAAATGTTAGCTATTTATATAATTTACTGATATAATTTTATTAATGGTCTGAAATCTAGGCACTAATAAAATATTTCAGATATTTAGTATGAAAATCCTGAAGCTTCACTGGATATTTCATTAATGAAAACAAATACCTTAATTCATACTAGTGTATATTTTTAGCTTTTTCTAATGTTTCTTTTTTCATTTTTAACTTCTCCCTACTTTCTCCACTATATCCTTCTGAATTTAGACTCTGTTTTTTTTTTTTAACAAGGTGACTCTAAAAGAAATGAAATGGAATAGGTATAATATTAAAGTCTTGTCCATAAGGCAAGGAATCTTCATTCTCTTCTCTGTCTCTTTCTCTGTCTTGTCTCTCTCTGTGTCTCTATCGCTCTCTCTGTCTCTCTCTCAGTCTTTCAACTCATGGGAAACCTGTGAGTTGCGAATGTGAAAAATAATTAAAGGTTTTATATGCTTGTCTGCTCAATACAAGTTAGCAGGCCGATCCCCTTGTCATAAAGATAATCTACTTTCTTCTGTGTTATTAGGATGATATTCAGCAATGGGAGGTGATAATCCCTGTCTACTTTCTGCTAGTCAATCTTCCCTGGTAAAATATTCTTCCAAAAACATGGACAAACTGGGGCAACCTGAGGAGAATTATCTGTCATTCAGATGAAAAAAATGAAATCTTGGGCTTCCCTGGTGGCGCAGTGGTTGAGAATCTGCCTGCTAATGCAGGGTACACGGGTTTGAGCCCTGGTCTGGGAAGATCCCACATGCCACGGAGCAACTAGGCCCGTGAGCCACAACTACTGAGCCTGCGCATGTGGAGCCTGTGCTCTGCGACAAGAGAGGCTGCCATAGTGAGAGGCCCGCGCACCGTGATGAAGAGTGGCCCCCGCTTGCCGCAACTAGAGAAAGCCCTTGCACAGAAATGAAAACCCAACACAGCAAAAATAAATAAATTAATTAATAAACTCCTACCCCCAGCATCTAAAAAAAAAAAAAGAAAAAAAAAATGAAATCTTGTATGAGAAAGAGAGAATCTTGGAGAGTTTGACATCAAAAGGGAAATATTTTGAATGTCATAAGCAAGAGGGATCAATTAGAACTTTCATGGTGGTTCCACAGGGCAAACTCAGGACAAAGGCATGGAGGGTATAAGGAGAGCATATTTCAGACCAACTTTCTAGCGCTATAACTTGCCTTAATACATGAGTGGACTGTTTTGTGAGAAAGTCACTTCATGGAAATGTTCATTGTCAGTAAAGTTTTTCAAGGAGTCTCTCTGTGGGAGGTGTAATATAGGAGACTTCAGCATCTGACTGAAGACTGGGCTCTGTCAGTATTTTTTAACCTCTAATTTAGGATTCATGCCACTGTGTATCCAAAATGGAAACTAGAAAGGCAATGCATTTAATTTTATGTAAAAATAAATATTTTATTTAAAAGGATATTCTTTATCTTAAGATTATATTTTCCTTTCTTTTTTAGTTGTATAGTATTATTATTATTTGGTGGTTAAAATTGTGACATAAAAGTTCCCTGGGTTAAACCCTGGCCAGATGTCCTAGCATCTGTGCAGTCTTGTACAACTGTACATTTTCAGCCTCAGTATTCTCAACTGTAAAATGAGGAGAGTAATACTAACCATATAGGCTGTTCTAAGGATGGAAAGAAATGATGCCCGAAAAGTGCTCTGCAGACTGTTTGGTGCATAGTAAGTGCTCATTAAATGCCTGCTTCTCCAGTAAAAATATTTCCTTTTAAGAAATGATAGTGTTAGTAGAAAGAACTTTACACAGTTTATTAATTTACCTATCGAAGAGACCATACACTCATATGATCCAAGATTCAAACAGTTCCAAAAGGTCCCATCCTTGACGCCAGTTGCCACCAAACTCTCTTTCCTGAAGGCATCCATATAGGTATGTATAATTCTGCTTCTCCTCTTTTTGCACAGCTGGTTGCATACAATATCCACTGATCTAGAACTTCTCTTTAAAATAATATATCCTGCTTGTCATTTCATAACAGTATACGAAGAGGTTCATCATTGTTTGTATGTATTCTATTGTATTCTATGTATTGCATTCTACTGATATCAAGTTACAGTAACTTACTAAGTCCTCTGGGTCTTTAGGTGTCTTTCAATATTTTGCTACAAAAATCAATGTGCAGTAACCAACCTTGTACATAGGTCATTATATATATATGTGATATTTATAGAAATATTTTCTAGAAGTAGAATTTCTGAATAAATAGATATCAATGCATGTAACTTTGATAGATTTTGCCATGTTACCTCTGCAGGTGTCATATCAATTATAACTCCTTCCAGCAATATATCCAAGTTCCTATTACCCCTCTTCTTCATTAGTATGTTACACTATTTGACCTTTGCCTATGTAGTAGTGAAAAGTTGTGTCTCAGTATATGCTTAATTTATATTTCCCTTATGAGTGAAATCAAGTGATTTTTTTTTCATGTATGTATGTGTTAGGTAGAATTCTAAAGATGTATCCCTAAAATTCTCATTCCTGTCATAAAGATAACCTTACTTTTGTGGATAGACTTTGCAGATATAATTAAAGTTACTAATCAATGGACTTTAAAAAAGGATTATCTGGGTGGGCCCAATTTAGTCACACAAGTCCTTGAAAAAAG
The DNA here is from genome assembly GCF_964165515.1 of Mesoplodon bidens. Classification (NCBI taxonomy): domain Eukaryota; kingdom Metazoa; phylum Chordata; class Mammalia; order Artiodactyla; family Ziphiidae; genus Mesoplodon; species Mesoplodon bidens. Next base: position 86,423,401 of record NC_138167.1, read on the forward strand.
AAGAGGAAGACAGAAGAATCCTCCAGAGAAATGCAGCCAAAGAGGCAGGATAAATGAAGCAAAAGTCAGAGAGAATCAAAGCACAAGAAGGACTCAACTCACCATTACTGGGCTTGGAGATGGAGAAAGAGGGCATGAATCAAGTAATATAGATGGAATTTAGAAGCTGAGAAAAACCCTTAGCTCACAGCCAGCAAGGAAATGAGGACCTTGGTCCTACATCCACAAGGAGCTAAACTCTGACAACTACCTGAATGCATTGGGAAGCTTCAGAACCATACAGTAAAAAGAGTGAAATTTAATGTATGTAAATTTTACCTCAATAAAAACAAAACAGGGAAAAATATATGTTTAGGTTTAGAAAGTGATAGAATATTTTTTTTTTTTTTTTTTTTTTTTGCGGTACGCGGGCTTCTCACTGTTGTGGCCTCTCCCGTTGCGGAGCACAGGCTCCAGACGCGCAGGCTCAGCGGCCATGGCTCACGGGCCCAGCCGCTCCACGGCATGTGGGATCCTCCCGGACCGGGGCACGAACCCGTGTCCCCTGCATCGGCAGGCGGACTCCCAACCACTGCGCCACCAGGGAAGCCCGATAGAATATTTTTTATGACACTCAAGGAAAGAAATATGAGACAGATTTTTATATCCTTCAAAGGTAAGGCCATTGACAACCAATCAAATGAAGTTATGAACAAGCTAGACATCTGGGAATATTGTTCCCATGAGCCCTTCCTTAGGAATCTACTAGAGAATGATTTTCTTCCACTATAAAATGACTAGGACTAGAGATATTCCATCATAAAGTTCATGGGGGTGCAAACTGGATATACTTAACTGTAGAACCAAGACAAAAAGAAAAAAAAAATCTTGACAGAATAGTATGTAAATGTAACACACTCTAAGAAAAGAGATATTCCACAACTAACAAAAACATGAGAAGGGAGGGAATTAATAGAAAGTAGAAGTAGGTCCCTGATATTTTCATAACTATTAATAGGGAGTATAATAGTATAACTTGAAAATCACAGATCAAGTAGAAGTTAAGCACACTTAGTAATAAAAACATCAAAACTAAAATTATACCAGTGATTAAAACTGAAGAATGAGAAAGAGGAAAGAAAAAAGAGAAATGGGGAAAGAAGCAGGTATTGTCTAATTTCAGTATTACTGATAGTAAAAACTAAGTTTCCAAAGAAATAGGTGACTAAAGGTATTATATAAATTATTAGTATAAAGGTAACTACTGGAGCAAAAATATATACCTTCCAAATATCAACAGAAATGAAAAAAACATAGAGAATGAAATGGCAAAGTAAAAGACATTTAAAAAATAACAATTATACTCCGATATAAAATAAAAATTAAATTAAAAAACATGAAACAATATTGCAGAACTAAGACTAAATCCATCAGCCGCATCAGTAATGTGAGCTTATTACACATATTACAAGAAAAATATTTTTTAGTTTGGCTAACAAAGCAAAATCCAACTCAAGACTATGTAAAGAAATACACTTAAAGAAATTTAGATGGTTAAAGTGAAAAGAACTGGCAAAGAAATAACAGGCAAATATAAGTACAAAGAAAACATGAGTCATGATGTTAATAACAGATAAAATAGAATTCAGGCCAAAAAAAGCAGCTTTCTATGGAGCATTATGCCAACTTTATATGTAGAATGAAGTTGAATCATTTCAGAATTTCAACTACTTGGGAAGAATTCAAATCTCTATGAAGAAAGCAGAATGACTAAATGAATTTCCTTGCAGCCATCTCTCAGCTTCAACAATTATCAACATCTGTCATTTTTATTTTATTTGTCCTTATATCCACTCCCCAAATCCCATTTCATTATTATTTATTGTATTTTTTTAGTTAATACATGTATTACATTTAAATTCACAAATCTTGACTATATAATTTTGACAAATGGATGCACTTCTTTAACTCACATCACATCAAGACATAAAATATTTCTATCATTCCAGAAAGTTCTCCTATGCCTTTTTAAATCCATATCCCCCCACCCCCCCATAGGCAACCACTACTTCAATTAAAAAAACATATAGTTAGGTTTGCCTGTCCCAGAACTTCACATACATCAAATCATACAGTATATGTTACCTTACATCCAGCTTCTTTCACTCAGCGTTATCTGGATATCTCATCTACAATAATGGACATACTAGTAATGTATTCCTTTTGATGGCTTAGTATCATTTCACAGAATAAATATTCTTTGTATATCCTTTTTTTCTGTGAATGTATATTTGAATTGTTTCCAGCTTCTGGTTATCATAAATAAAGCTGGTATAAATATTCTTCTACAAATACCATTTTAATGGACATTTGTTTTAATTTCTATTGGATAAGTATCCAGAAGTAGAATTTCTGTGTCTAAGGAACATGTATGTTTATCTTTATAGGAAACTACCAAACTTTTTTCCAAAGTGGTTGGATCATTTACATTCACACAAGCAATGTATGAGAGTCAGGATGCTCCATCCTCCTAGTATTTGGAGTTGTCCGTCTTCAAATTTTAGCCATCCTAATGTGTGTGTAGTGGTATCTGGTTGAGATTTGAACTTTTATTTTCCTGCTAACTAATGTTTCTGGGTACTTTTTCATGTGCCAGATTAAAAATTATTTTTCATACTTGTTCTGTCTACAACTATATTTTCGTCACTGCTTCAACCATGTATGTATCCCATCTTCCAAATGCATCTTTATTTTTGTTTCAATTTTTTTATTTCACTTCTTTCTGAAGTTCTACTAACTCATATTTTACATCCTCTTCTTTTATTGGCATATTCTCCTTAAGCTATTACATCTCTTCTTTGTATTCTTATTTTGCAAAAAAAAAAAACTTCAGTATCTTTTTTAACGATGGCAAAATACCTAGTCTCAATTAAAAAAAAATTTTTTTTATTGAAGTATAGTTGATTTACAATATCATGTAAGTTTCAGGTGTACAGCACTGCGATTCAGTTATACATATATATATATGTATTTTTTTAAACATCTTTATTGGAGTATAATTGCTTTACAATGGTGTGTTAGGTTCTGCTTTATAACAAAGTGAATCAGCTTTACATATACATATATCCTATCTCTTCCCTCTTGTGTCTCCCTCCCATCCTCCTTATCCCACCCTTCTAGGTGGTCACAAAGCACCGACCTGATCTCCCTGTGCTATGCAGCTGCTTCCCACTAGCTATCTATTTTATGTTTGGTACTTTATATATGTCCATGCCACTCTCTCACTCTGTCCCAGCTTACCCTTTCCCTTCCCTGTGTCCTCGAGTCCATTCTCTACATCTGTGTCTTTATTCCTGTCCTGCCCCTAGGTTCTTCAGAACCTTTTTTTTTTTTTTAGATTCCATATATATGTGTTGGCATATGGTATTTGTTTTTCTCTTTCTGACTTACTTCACTCTGTATGACAGTCTCTAGGTCCTTCCACCTCACTATAAATAACTCAATTTCGTTTCTTTTTATGGCTGAGTAATATTCCATTGTATATATGTGCCATGTCTTCTTTATCCATTCATCTGTCGATGGCTTTCATGTCCTGGCTATTGTAAACAGAGCTGCAATGAACACTGGGGTACATGACTCTTTTTGAATTATGGTTTTCTCAGGGTATATGCCCAGTAGTGGGATTGCTGGGTCGTATGGTAGTTCTACTTTTAGTTTTTTAAGGAACCTCCATACTCTTCTCCACAGTGGCTGTATCAATTTACATTCCGACCAACAATGCAAGAGGGTTCCCTTTTCTCCACACCCTCTCCAGCATTTATTGTTTGTAGATTTTTTGATGATGGCCATTCTGACTGGTATGAGATGATACCTCACTGTAGTTTTGATTTGCATTTGTCTAGTGATCAGTGATGTTGAGCATCGTTTCATGTGTTTGTTGGCAATCTGTATAATCTTCTTTGGAGAAATGGCTATTTAGGTCTTCTGCCCATTTTGAGATTGGGTTGTTTTTTTGATATTGAGCTGCATGAGCTGCTTGTAAATTTTGGAGATTAATCCTTTGTCAGTTGCTTCATTTGCCAATCTTTTCTCCCATTCTGAGGGTTGTCTTTTTGTCTCGTTTATGTTTTCCTTTGCTGTGCTTTTTATCTATTTTATATATAGTAGTGTGTATATGTTAATCCCAGACTCCTAATTTATCCTTCCTAGTCTCAATTTTAATATATTCCATGAAAACAATTTTCTTGTGAGAGTTTCACCTGTTTTTTTGTTACTTTTTTTGATTTTTGTAGCATATTTTTATCAATCATTTCTGGGTTATATTTTGAGTGCTTAACTTTGAAGTTATTGTGTATTTTCTGTACCATTTATTTTTAGGGGTTCATGATGAGGAACTGGAATTTGCCTAAATTTTTCTACGACTCAGGATTTTGGGTGAAAGTTTGTTTACTGTATACTTGACCCAATGGGGATGATAACTGTGGTATTTCTCTCTCTATATATATATATTTTTTTCTCTTTTGTTTCCAGGATACAGACTATTTCTTTCAACTACAGCATTATCATTTAGCCTCCCTCTACTTCTTAAAACAAAACTTAGATCATGTGAGCTAGTACTGTTGTTATGTACACCCACTTCTGATGCTGCAAACAGAAGTTTACTTCAGAAAGTGGCTCCATAAAAGTACTCTGATATTCCGAGAGGTGTAGCTTCTGTGTCCTCTTTCACACCCCTGTTCCACTGCCACTGTTCTTGGAAACTCCTCATCTACTCCAAAATTTGGGGTTCCAGCTGTCTCCTGGTTTTATTGAAAGCATATTTTGTGCTGTCGTTTCCTGGTCTCCTTTCTGCTTTCAATGAGTTTTAACAAAAAAGAGGGAGATGCTAATTTAAGCTGTCATTTTCAAACTGGCAGTGGTATTTTTAAAAATATTTTTTCACTATATAAAAATCCTATGTCAGTATCTGCTCTCTTTCTTCCTAGTTATTTTGTTTTCTAAAAAATTTATTTATATTTTTAAATGTTGCTGGTTCATGAAATTCAAAGGTCTGAAAAGCACTGGGTGGACAATCTATAGAATTCTTTCCAGTTTTAATTTTTTAATTTTTCCAGTGGTGAGGACGATCTGTTTCCCTTCCCACCAGTAGTGGGAATAAATGAATACAAGCTGCCATTTGTCATAACAAAGATGCTTTCTGGGGGCTGAGCCATGGCTTGGTGAAGAATTCCTTCTGCTTGGCTCTTAAAGTCTCAAGGCCTGGCAGTGTCTATAGTCAAGAGACAGTGTTGCTATTGTTTGTCTGCTACAGTCCCTGGCAGGCATTTAGTTGTGTTTATTTGAAGTAGCAGAATGAGCTTCTTCACCAGTGGCCACACAAACTGCCTGAGCTTTAAATTCATCCATTAGGCTAATTATATATGGGTATTTTGGGAGATCGAATGAGTGTGTGTGTGTGTGTGTGTGTGTGTGTATGTGTGCATGTGCACACATACTGATGGTCACTAGAGAGCCCCTCTCCCTCTAATATTAGGTTTTATAGATCCACATATAGCATGAATTATGTATTTTAGCAAACCCAATATTTAAAAAAATCAATATTTACAAGCATCGTTTGACAAAGGGATATTTTTGTGGGTGGCTTCAAATGACAAACTTCCCCAGTGCATTTTAAAAGAGTTGATTTATCGCCTGCACCTCCCCAACACAATTTTACTAACAAAAATTTAAGTACACATCAGCTGTGTACTGTGTGTACCCACATATGCATATTTGGGTACCTCTAGTACTTAGGAATCCCTGCAATATTGCTTACAACTAACTATTTGAAAGAAGTCAAGTTACTTTGACTTGAGCTAAGAACAATCAGAATACATACTAAAGAGCTACCTTCCTTAACTTTCAAGTGATCTCATCAATGGTTGAAATGAATAAATGATCCAGGAGTGGAATGCCTCTTGATACATGGACAGTGTCATATTAAAAGGTGTTTAAAGAAGGGTAGTACCTTGCTGCTTGTTTTATCAGCAATACCTTTCTGCAACCATGAAAGAGGAGGGATGATCTTAGTTGTGCTAAGCATCCAGAAATTAATTGCTCAGACTATACTACAAAGCTACAGTAATCAAAACAGTTTGGTATTGGCACAAAAACAGAAATATAGATCAATGGAACAGGATAGACACTCCAGAGATAAACCCACACACCTATGGTCAACTAATCTATGACAAAGGAGGCAAGAATATAAAATGGAGAAAAGACAATCTCTTTAATAAGTGGTGCTAGGAAAACTGGACAGCTACCTGTAAATGAATGAAATTAGAACAGTGTCTAATACCATACACAAAAATAAACTTAAAACGGATTAAAGACCTAAATGTAAGTCTGGACACTATAAAACTCTTAGAGGAAAACATAGGCAGAACACTCACTGACATAAATCACAGCAATATCTTTTTTGATCCACCTCTTAGAGTAATGACAATAAAAACAAAAATAAATAAATGGGACCTAATTAAACTTAAAAGCTTTTGCACAGCAAAGGAAACTATAAACAAAATGAAAAGACAACCCACAGAATGGGAGAAAATATTTGCAAATGAAGCAATCAACAAGGGATCAATCTCCAAAATATACAAATAGCTCACACAGATCAATATATAAAAAACCACCAAAAATCAAACAACCGAATCAAAAAATGGGTGAAGATCTAAATAGACATTTCTCCAAAGAAGACATACAGATGGCCAACAAAAATATGAAAAAAATGCTCAACATCATTAATTATTAGAGAAATGCAAATCAAAACTACAATGAGGTATCACCACACACCAGTCAGAATGGCCATCAACAAAAAATCTAAAAACAATAAATGCTGGAGAGGGTGTAGAGAAAAGGGAACCCTCCTACACTGCTGGTGGGAATGTAAATTGGTACAACCATTATGGAGAACAGTATGGAGGTATGTATATACAATGCAATATTATTCAGCCACAAAAAGGAATAAAATAATGCCATTTGCAGCAACATGGATGGACCTAGACATTGTCACACTGAGTGAAGTAAGTCAGACAAAGACAAATATCATACGATATGGCTTATATGTGGAATCTAAAAAAAAATGATACAAATGAACTTATTTACAAGACAGAAATAGAGTCACAAATGTAGAAAACAAACTTATGGTTACCAGGGGGAAAGCATGGGGGAGGGATAAATTGGGAGATTGAGATTGCCATACACACACTACTATATATAAAATAGATAACTAATAAGGACCTACTGTATAGCACAGGGAATTCTACTCAATACTCTGTAATGACCTATACAGGAAAAGAATCTAAAAAAGAGTGTATATATGTATATGTATAACTGATTCACTTTACTGTACATCTGAAACTAACACAACACTGTAAATCAACTGTACTCCGATAAAAATTTTAAAAAAAGAAATTAATTGCTCAGATATTCTGCAAGGCTGACACACAGTAAGAAAATTCTGGAAAGATTTCCCTATAAACTTACCTCCAAATTTGCGATTATACAATACACCATGTACCTTTCCAGATACAGAATACTAATATCTGTTCTCCTGGCATCTCTTTCACAGTACCAGGGGAAAGTCAAGGAAAAGAAAATTTTACATGCTGAGAACCTGCTCTGTTTCCAGAATTTCTGCATTTGTTATCTCATTGAATCCTCAAGCAATTAATACATTGCAGAGCAGAATTCAGCTGGTTTGTATTAAAAGGCCCTTGTCTCTATTCTGCAAGAGAGAGAAAACTAGTCATTTGATGTTTTGAGGTCTACATAGGAATACAACAAAGAGATCCAGATGATCATGAGGGATGATGCAACCAAGATGTCTGTAAAATCCCTGTGGCTTGCTCTATGTCTTAAGCTGTTGTCCACATAAGCATAATTAAATCAGAAACTTTCAATTTATTAAATCCCAGATTGATTGAAAGCCTCTGATACATCCTGTGCCTTTCTTTTTACCTCTGCCTACACTCAAAGACTAAGGTTGTTCTCTTTTCCTCATTAAACACTTTTCTATCATTTGTATACCTTCTCCACTCAAGAATGCCTATGGAGTAAGTTATGATAAACCCAGGATGTCTCTATTCATTTGTGACATGAAGACCAGCACATGAGCACTTTAATTTTCCCTTTCAGTAGGAAAACAGGGGGTGGCAGGGTGCTGTTCCTTTCTAACTGGTTTTGCAACCCATCCAGCTATCTACCACTTTGCTCAGGCTTCCCAGATATAACATAGGATTGTTCTGGCCAAATGTACGTTCTTTATTTATTTTTTAAATCAAATCTTATCCCTTGGAATCTAAGTCATTTTGGCCCTGTTTACAATTTCTCACCTATGCAAACATCCCTGATGCCCAAAGGTAGGTCCAAAGTGACTGTGACTTCCATCTATAGCTGTAAGGCGAAGGAAGTTCTTTCTCCCAAGAATTTAGAATCTTGAATGGAAAAGCAACAACTAATCTGTCTTAATGCCAGCTCCCTAGAGGGAAGTTTCACAACCTTCCATTACTGAGACCTCTTGAACTATATTAGTTTATACTCTCCCAGTGATTTAGTTCAGTATTTGTTTAAATGCCATGGGCTATCTAAAATTGCTTCCAATATATTCCTTTTCATGGTTTAAGTTAGTCATCATCTCTTTTAATTACTTGCAAACAAATACATCTAAAATAATGCATCAACTGATTCTTGATATAGTTTCCTATCCTGCTGTGTGGAACCAAACAACAGAAAGGCAACCTCCTTTCCTTTTTACTGTCTCCCTTTAAAGCCCCAGGTCTACAGTAAATCCTAAACCCCAGGTCCGTGATACCCTGGCCCTTATTGTGTCTCAAAGACCATGTCCCTCCCAAGGAGAAGGCTCCATACCCCAAATGGCAGATTTGATAGTGCTGCCTCTTTAATGTTGCCCACAATTGCACAGGTCCTAGGGCAAGAAGGGCTTTTATAACCCCTCCCTACCGCCTTCCTCCTGGGAGGTTCAGCTCCTTCAGGCTCTGCTACAGCTTAGACAGGAAGAAAGATGGTGAAACTGTATTATCCCTTCCGAGCTTTTTTATTTCTTTGACAGCTTCATTACATGGCATTAAACGGGGTCCTGCCTGTGGAGGAAGGTTTAGGTATAAAAGGATAGAGACAATACTATTTAATTATTTCCCAGTCCCTTAAAAAGATCAGTCACCTCATCATTATGCCACACCCGATATGCACTGAGGCATTAAGATATATATTGACTCCAACCCAGTCAATGATACAGTTCTGAACCACCTCTCACCAATGGCATGTAAATAAATGGTCCATATTATTTGCATTGTATTGGTTTGATAACCTTCCATTCCAGATTGTGACTTCTCCCCTCACTTATCTGTGGGCACCCATTCTAAAGTCTATGCACTGGCACCTTGGATCTCTCCAGCCCTTGGCTTGGCTTTCCTCTACACCGATGCCATTTCCAGTTTCTTTCTTTGTGGAGGCAAAATGGCTTCAGGAAGCTCCAGGTTTGTATTTTCATAGTTAAAGACAAGCACAAAGAAGAGCATTCTCTGATATCAATACTTTGACCTAAATCTTGGGCTTGAAATTCTTTGTCCAACCAAGTGGGATTCTAGGCTCATCTTTGAGCCAATCACTGTTGCTAATGACACAGACTATGCCTTATGTCGTATTATCTTCCCAGAAGTTAGGATTAGGGTCGGCTCAGTCCAAATCACATGTGCTGAATGGGGGATATTTGCATCAGAAGAGGGGAAATAGATGCCAAACAGGACAAAAAAAAAAAAAGAAGAATCAGGCAAGTGGTGATGGGGGGGGTGGTAAGTAGAGCAAATTCTTTGGGAAAAAAAAGTTCTTGATGCACTAAATTGAAATTCCAAGGATAGATATTTTGTTTGCCATGGTTGTTAAAATTGCTTTTACTAATAATATGCCTCTGTGTGTGTATAAACACATAGACACACACATATATCCAGTTTTATATGTGTGTGTTATATGTATACATGCATACATATGTACAAATGTACATTATATGTAAACATAGAAACATGAATAATATCTATGGCTTATTTAAGTGATTAATTCATCTTCTATCTGTTTCTCCAGTGTAACACTTGTACATTTCTCAGGCAAGAGACTAAATTTTAGTTTGTTGTTGTAACTCAGATACATCACGTGTTAAATTCCTTTTTTACCCACTCTAAGAAATCATCACCAGATATAGCAGCATTGTATTGTTTACATGATCTGTGTTTAAAATATCTACAAAAAGTACGTAACAAATACAAACACAAATGTACATATATACATACATACTACGTGTATATACATGTGTATAGATGCACAAACATACATATGTGTATATATGTCCTTTATGTATGTGTCTATGTAGCCAAAGAAATCAAATTATGGGACAATTACTGGAGGAAAATGTTTGGTGTTTCCTTTCCATATGGGGAGCATTTGCAAACCATTGCTTGGCCAGATCACTCTGTTAACTTCATCTGGGAAAATTTTGTTTACCTGGAGTTAACCACATTGTTAAGAAACTACCAGACATATCTACAAGCTCTAGATAATTCGCTTCTCAATCATTCGTTTACCAACCTGTCAAGCAATTCTGAGATATTTTGGGGATCACCACTTGGGACAAACCAAACTCTATTTCAGCTTTTGTGTCACTTACTCCCAGGAATTAAAAGGAACATTTTCCCCAGAGACAAGGAAAGATAGTTTCATTTCTTCCCTCCACTTCTGGGAAGAATTATACTTCTCTCTTTTCATAAATCTATAGAGTTATTGAACTGCACTTTCCTCACCTTCAAAACTGATTCCCAGACCTCCATTTTTACAGGAAGCTTCCTTTGAGGAGGAGCTGTAATACCAGACACAACCAGACTTTACTCACTTCACAAAGGCAGCAATTTATAGCTCTCTGTGAGCTCAGTTGGCTGCCTTGGAGCCAACAGATTAGGGATTTCTTGAGGGCTTAACTCTTTTCCTTTTTCTGGTCATTACTTATCCCTCAATCATGAAATCATGTTGCCAAATAAATATTCATCAAAAAGGAGTTTATGTCAAAAGACAATAAGGTGAGGTTTTGTAATTTTACTGCCCTAGGAATCTTTTTTAGCCTACTCAATTACCCTTAGAATCTTTACCCCCTCTGGTTCTCAAAATTTTGTTTTCTGCTAAGGAAAAGGATAGTGGTTTAATGCTTGATGCTGAGCCAATGTACAGTACTTTGAAGGTAAAAGACATCAACCAGGTCATTCTCCCCCTTCTGGAGCATAGAGATACATCTTTCTCCTTTTGTTTTCCACAGCCCTGTGAGTCAAAGAGGAAGTATGAGGCAAACTTTTGCCAAGTCCCATGAGGGCTCTCTCAGAGTTGATTTCAATCCTCATCTTTCACAGGAGATGATTTTTACTTAATCTGAAAATTACTCTCAACTCTCAAATTCCTCCCTGGCTTGCTGTGTGTGAGTGGGCTCTCCTGCTTGCCAGAAGAGTCCCATAAAGTCGAGTCAGGTTGCTGAAGCAGACCACACGTTTCCTTGAGCACCTGCATAACACAATATGCCCTTTGGCTCTGACCCTACGGGAGGTGGTTTTAACACTTTCCTAAGTCCCTGCAACCAAAAAAGAACAGCTGGTAAGGAAGCTGTAGTGTTTTTAACCATCAGCTTTAAGTCTAATCTTTCAACATTCAGAAAAGGAAGGAAAAATTGCAATAATCATGACCATTTCAGATTAATGAATAGAATGAATCTAAATGAACAGAAAGATACCTGGAATTGAATATTTGGCTAACTCCTCCCCAAACTATTTTGGGTTCAGTTTTTCCTCACATCTGGTTAGTTTAGAAATTTTGCAATAAGGACAGAGTGGGGGAGAACTGATAGAATTATCTAGATAAGTTTTTACATTTTCTTATTATCACAGAGATAAAAAACTCATAGTTCACTAATCATTTACTCTAAATTACAATTTGCTTCTCGATAGTTTACACTTAAAATATTTACATTCTTTATTTTAGCTGAAGAAAAAAGGGAAAATATACATGTAGTATGTACTAATATGTTTGCACACATAGATATACATATTTAATATACTCTGTATAGAAACACTGTAATATTCAAATTCGACAAATATTCATGGTATTAAAAGCTTGCTTTCTGCATGGTGCTGCTGGAGGTAGAATGCACAATTCGACATGGTCTTACTGAAAATGATAAGAAGCAAATGATATCATACTGGGAACAAGAGTGACATTTATGATTTCTATTACCACCACTATTTGTACTGGGTGTTACAACATTCACAGACATATGCATTTAAACTTTAGAAAAACTCATTGAAATAAATAGTTTTGGTGCTTCTTTTAACTCCATCTTACAGATGTGGAAACCAGAGTGATTTTCCCAAGGTCATGTGGTTAGAAAGTGGTAGAGCCAAGATGCAAAAGCATATTTTCTGAATGAAGATTGTACGGTTTTTTTCCATGACATCACACAACTGATCAAATAACAGTACAAGGTCAAGGTTATCAAGTGCCTGAAAAGACAATCATACATTCTAAAGGTGTTTAGAGATGAGAAAATAATCACTGTCCAATAGACTTTTCTACCATGAAAGAAATATTCTATATCGCACCGTGTAATATGGTAGCCCTTAGTGACACGTGACTATTGTGCACCTGAAATGTGGTTACTAGTGCAACTGATGAATTAATTAAATGAATTAATTGTACTTAATTTTAATTAATTTAAATAATCACCTGTGACCAATGACTTCCATATTAGATAGCACAGGTTGTAGATTATTCTCAGAGGATGGTCACTAAATACTTTTCCATTTGGAGTGGTCAAATGAAGATTGCGTTTTAGGATGTTAAAGTGACTGCACTAGAATTTTCTCCCAGCGGACATAGAGAACAGTTTGGTTGAGATTGCTCATACCAATTCAGATTTGAATGCACAAAGACCTCAAACAGGAGGGGTGGCAGTGAAAGTGGAAATAAGAGGAATTATGAAGAAGCATTTTCTAGGACTTGAGTATTCATTAGCTGGAAGACACAAGTTTTTCTTCTTTAGTGCCTGAGAGACAATGAAATAATTGAAAAAGAAAATAGGTTAATAAGTACAGGCAGCTGGTTTTGAGGTAAAGACCATTTGATCTTTTTAAAGCATCCTCATAGGATGTAGGGAAGAATTCATTAAATGTCAATGAGAAGAGTGTAGCGCCTCTAGAGTGCTTTAGAAATGCAAGATATTGGACTTAAAGTATCTAGTTGGAACTGTCAGGTCCTGGTCAGGAACACAGCTAACATCCAATGCAGACTTTCCTTACTTCAAGTAAAGTGCTTGTTCAATTGCACCATCATTGTCTATATTCTAAAGAATATGAGGAGAAAAACTAAGGAAAAGGAAAGGAGAGACTTTACAAAAGAACTGGGGCAGGGGGCTCAGCTCGCAGTCAATGGAATGATATAAATCCAATCTTGAGGCTAATGGCTTTCTATCTTGGTCTCATTAATTAGTTTTGAAGTCTTGACTGAGTGATATTTATCTTTATTTCCTGCCGTGTTAACTTCAGGTAGCATTGGTTGAACAACAGCTTTGTCCTAGGTACTGTGGCAGCTTCCTCTGCCCTAAAGAAATCTAGCCTTACCGAGGCTCAAGGCAAGAACACAAATCACTGCACTACAATAAAGAATGTATTGAACTACGTCGTCCTGTTTGAGTATAAAGGAAGAAGGGAGACATGACCATTCATGAAGGACATCAGAAATGGATTTTTGGATAAAATGATAATTTCATAAGTTGACATACAAGGAGAGTTAGAGCACTTTCAGACCTAGACAAAATGTCAAGGATATTCCAAGGACTAGATTAATTATGAGTCACATTATTATAGTAGAACTGTGAAGTGGGTTCGAGAAAACGTAACTAGTCTTTTGAAATACTAAGCTGGTAATGTAGCTTGAGGGTCATACTGTGGTGAATCTTGAAGGTTAGGTACATTCATTCAACAAGTATTTGGTGAACATCTACTAAATACTGGGTATTCTCTTGAGTTGTGAGGGAAACAGTGAATGAATAAAACAGATCAATTCTCTACCATCATGAAGCTATATTTTAGTGGAAAAGAAACAGTAAACAAAAAAATCACACACGTGATTAGTTTTAGCTGCGATATGTTCCTTTAGGAAAACAAAAATGATGTGTATAACAGAGAAGCCTGGTGTCTTTTAAGGAGTCAAAGAAGGTGTTTCTGAGAAAGTGAACATTTAAGCTGAGGCCTGAAAAATATGCAGACATTAACTGAGTACAGAGAAGTTGGAAAGTTGGACAGAAGAGAATGGGGGACACAGTGGTTGTGCCAGACAGGAATTAGCATGTTCAAAGGTCCTGGGGCAGGTATAGTTTAAACAGAAACATTTCTGTAAAGATAAAACTAAATTTTAACAGAAAAATTGAATAAAAGGTATGAAGTAGTTTAAAGAGAAAGTGAAATGATTGAAAAAGATTAGGATAAGAGAATTAGGATACACAGCCAGGGGCTACAGGGTCGCTCCATTACAGACCCTACTGCCCTCCTTGCTGCTAGGAAAGGGGCCTCAGACTTCATCACTTATGCTGGCTACCGGATGCTGCTAGTGAGACTTCAACAGGAGCTGCCTGTGAAATGAGGGTGCCTGCCTCTCTTGTTCTTCTTTCTCTTCAGAATGAATCTTCCTTCTTTATGTCACTGCTTTCTAAATTAAAATCTCCAGGGGTGTGTCTGATAGGTCACATATCTTAGGGAAACATGAATTTTTAAGATGGGAAATTCCTCAGATACAAAGAAAGCATTTGAAGTTCTTGGATAACCAAAAGGACACAAATGTCCATTAAAAGGGCTATGTTCAATTTTGTAGAAGTCATTAAAATTTGTGAGCAAAAGAGACCCACGATTAAGAGTTATATTTTAGGAAAATAAATTTTGGCAATCATATGTAGGTTACTGCGTGTGCAGGAGAAACTTGATAGGAGGCTTTTGCAAAGTTTTAATGAGGCGGCAGTGTCAGAACTAGAGAACTGGAAGTAGAAAACAACATGCCATACGTGAGAAACAATTTGGGCTACAGTATCTACATCAAACTTTTAAAATGGGAAAGATCATAGTTGGCTCTAAGTTTCCAAGCTTGGGTGACTATGAGAATAGGGGAACCAGTAACGGAAGTTTTGAACACTTTTGAGATGTTCAAATGAAGATATCCACCAAGTAGTTGGAAATTAGTTTCTTGAGATTAGGAGAACCTAAGGACTAGGGAAATAGACACTGCTATTGTTTTAAAGGGTAGGGAACCACTTCTTATTCTTAAATGTTGTTTACTTCCATATGATGGGAGCTCAAATACTATAACTCTCAGGCTCTGCCACCCTTTCACTCACTCAGTACCAAGGGATGTGAGTAGTTCATCTGATTGTTAAATGTGAAAGGAAGAAACATGGCTGTGTTTTGCCCTTTTTCATCCTTGGAAGTCAGGACATGCTTTCCATTATTTTCCCATATACTGGTACTTGTGCTGGGGTAGCCTCTGTTGCTACAGGGGAGGGATTGGGAACTATAGCTTTTGAAGGAACATCATCAAGATCCTGCATTTTTTTTCATGTTGTCTGGGAACACTAGAAAATAAAACAAGAGAAATTCAGGGGAGCAAAATACACTGGAAATGCTGAAAATCAGATGGAGTGTCTGATGTGGCCAGGGCATATGGTTCTAGGCTTTGAATTTTATGTGTGAGTTAAACGTTTTAACCTCGGTCACTTTTGGAAGCTTATATTGAGCCAGATTTGAACAAAAGCTTAAAACTTTGGGTCAAAGGTATTTTGACATTGGTGTGTGACCTCAGACTATGTTAGCTTTGTCCACAGGCATGTTTCTATAGAGTGTTTCCATAGAGGCAGGGCTCTAAGAAAACATGGGCCTTAAAAAAAAAAAAAGGCATTCACACCACAGCAAAGGCACTTGGGTCCTGGCAGACCCAAGTGGTAGTGAAGGTGTATACAGGAGGCTTTGGTAGTGAAGGTGTATACAGGAGGCTCAGTAAAGGTCAGAGGACATTTTAGACAGTGTCAGAGGATTCCAGCCAAGCAGACTCTGTGGCAAACTGCTGGCTGTTTTAAGAGTCACAAGCAGTTTCAGTGTGTGAGCCACTGCAGATTGCTATCCAGCGCTGGATAACCTGGCATTGCAGAGAGGCTACTGACTCTCAACCCATTTTCTCTTCTTCCAGAGAACAACTAGATCTCATTTTCCAGTCTTCCTGGTAGTTCATTATGCCTGTGTGATTGAATTTTAGCCAAGAGAATATGGGAAATGATGGTGTACCATTTTTAGGCTTGCCTCTTGTAAACCTTCCTCATATCATCCTCTCTGCTTTATTTACCTTCCTCAGCTTGGCCAGATGAACAAGAAACCTTGGAAACCACCTGGTGAAGACGATGGGACTAAAGAGTAAAATTAAAATTAAGATGTAACATATGTGTAGATCCTGCCTCTCCAGAAACAATAAATGCTCAGGATTTAACTACTTGCTGATAGATTTCTTCCAGTTGAGATTAAATCGATAGTTTACGGGTTATGGGTAGATTAGACTGGCATCTTAACGACGTTAAAAACAAGCAGAATTTCTGCATCTACCTTTTCCTCCACTCAAATACCAAAAAGTTTATGTTATTTTTTTAAAATACTGCTGAACACTGGGTTTATAATTTTGCCTAGGAGAAAAACTGGAGCTGTGGACTGAATTATCTGAAGAAAAACATTGGTGTGAGGCCAGTTCTGTAATAACCTTGGATGTCTGGACTCCATTACTGTGAGGCAAAAAATTAAAACCACAATAAAACACCTAAAAATGGATAAAATGAAAAAAGACTGTCTAATGTTGGCAGGGGTGTGGAGCAACCAGAACTCTCAAATATTGCCATGGAATTATACAGTGATATATCTACTTTGGAAAAAAAATTGGTAGTCTCTTATAAAATTAAATATTCTTCTAATCTACAGCCTAGGAATTCTCCTAGGTAGTTATCCAAGAAAAATGAAGATATATCCACAAAACTCTTTGTGTAATAATGTCCACAGTGGCTTCATTCATAACATCCCAAAAGCTGGAAATAGCTCATGTATCCATCAATAGGAAAACAGACTTAAAAAAAAAAACTGTGGCATATTCCTACATTTAACACACCCTCTCCCACAGTAATAAAAAGGAATGCACTATTGATACACAACATAGGTGAATTTCAAAAATATGCTGAGTGAAAGAAGCCAGACACTAGAGAGTACATACTTTATGATTCTTTGTATATGCACCTGTAGATCAGGCAAAACTGATGTATGATGAGAGAAATCTGTGCTGTTCACACAGTACGATTGGTTCTTGAGGGACAGGAATTTACTGGGAAGTTGCACAAGGGCACTTCCTGGAGTGACAAGAAATATTCCATTTCTTGATAGAGGTATGGTGTATATATTTATCAAAACTAATTGAACTGTACACTGAAGATTTGTACATTTCACTATTTGTCAATTATGCCTCAGTAAAAGCATAAATAATACATTTTAAAATCTCTGCTTTAAAAAATGAGGCATAAAGTTCTGAGCTTTGAAAGAACTAGAAACATTCTAGCAAACAACAGGTTAGGTTTGAGCTGCTGAAGGAGCCTCAGCTCTGCCCAGGTATCGAGAACTTCTCTAGCCAATGCTGAGAAGATTAGGAAATGCTGAAAATGAATTTTTGACTCTTGTTTCTGCAAACTTGTAATTCACGTGGAATTTTATTTTGAATTCAATGCCATTGATTGTTAGAATTCAACTTGAAAGTCCATATAATTTTTAACTTTTACCTGGAAATTTGATAATGGTGGGGAGTTTATATTCACATTTGGGACATCTATCGTGATTTTTTTAAAACTGGAGAATCTTTATTATATGAGTATTCTAATGTTGTATTTTAATTTTATTGGAGAACCTCTGCCATACTATGTTAGACAATATAGCTGGGCATAATTTAGGATGGAAAAGGAATAGGGAGAAAATTTCAGTTTTACCTACAGAACCTTCTGATCAAACTTTACACGGGGCTTCCCTGGTGGTGTAGTGGTTGAGGGTCCACCTGCTGGTGCAGGGGACACGGGTTCGTGCCCCGGTCCGGGAAGATCCCACATGCCGCGGAGTGGCTGGGCCCGTGGGCCATGGCCTCTGAGCCTGCGCGTCCAGAGCCTGTGCTCCACAACGGGAGAGGCCACAACAGTGAGAGGCCCGCCTACCGCAAAAAAACAAACAAAAAATAAAACTTTACACCGCCTACAAAAGTCCCAGGAAGACACTCAAAGTGAGGAGCGTTTCCATGGTCTACAGCTGTGAAGAGAGGCATAAGGATTATTTTGGGCTAAAGGCACTTGAGAAATAGCAGGTGCAAGAAGGATTGATTATCTGACCTCCCCTTTTCTTCCTGAAATCAGGAGATAAAACTCCCAAGTGAAAGATGCTCTCCTTACACCAGGAAGGAAGAAATGGTCTTATCACCAGAGGTGCGGCGTCAGGCCAAGAGAATGCTGTTCACACAGGACTTGTTAAAATAACTCATTTTCCTTTAGTCTCCCCATTTATTTTAGTTGTTTTCCACAACTGTCTCTCTTTGTTCAACTTGGTATATAAGCATTTAGGTTTCTGCCACTTCTTTGGGTTTTCATTTTCCTATCGGGATCCCCCACATGTACATGTAAAAATCTGTATGGTTTTCTCCTATTAATATATCTATGTCAGTTTTAATTTTCAGGACCAGCAGAGATCCTAAGAGGGTAGAAGTGAAGTTTTGCCTTGCCTACTGGCAAGGAATTATTAGGTTCAGTTAGCCAGCCCACTGGGTTCCCATGTAAAGCTGCATCTTTTTTCTTAGCCTTAAGCCATAAAAAAGTTCTTTTGTTCTCCTTCTGCAGACTCCTGTCTTATATCTCAACTCAGAATTTGGGTAAGGCAGAGAGGGAAATGTTTCTTTCAAAATGATATTTAAAATCAGTAATACTTAAATTGTCCATGAAAAGAACCAATAGACAAAAACAAAGAGGACTGAGAAAGAATTCTTAAAAACATATTATTTATAAAGAATCTGAAAAAAGAAAAGGAGTCGGTTAATTAAATGGAGAATGAGCGATTGAGAGGTATGAGAAGCTACAGGAGGGTAGAGAGTTAGAGACAGCAAAGGAGAGGCTTCAGCAAGATGGATGATGCAGAGGTCTAAGAGGATGACACATGAGAAAGGCAATTCTGTTTTTCAGTTTCTATTCAATTACAGAATACATGGCAATCTCCAAAAAGCTTTGAAATACACTGTCACTGTTCATTGCTAGAATGTAATCATTATTAGAATGCAGGTTCCTCCAGGGCTCAAGATTACGTGTTGTTCATTTCGAGTGCCTACCTCCCAGTTGGCACTGAACAATGTATTTGTGAAATAAATGGTCTTACTTTTCCTCACCACAATCCTGTGTAGATATTTTCCCTATTTTTACTTTATAGGTAAAGAAGCAAGATACTTGGCCATGAACACGAAGTTAAATAATTGACAGAGCCAGATTCCTGATACTTGGTACTATACTATGACAGTAAGGCACTGAATTCTCACTCCCTCACCTCTTTCACATCTTTGTTCAAATGACAATTTCTCAATACGGCTAACCCCGACCACTTCATTCAAAACCACACTTCCTTCTCTGAACATCCCGCTGTTCTACTGCTTTCCACAGCACTTATTACCATCTAATATGTTATAGAATTAGATGTAATTGTTTTATTTTAGTTTACTGTTGATTCAGAATATGAGCTATGGTAGAGATATATTTTCTGCTTTGTTCACAGATATATTCCAGATGCTTTTCAGAGTGACTGGCATTAAGTAAATGTTTAAAAAATTATGTGTTGAATGAATTAAAAGTTACAGCTCTTTGGAAGCATAAGAAAATAAAACAAAACACGCTTTTTTAGTCACCAAGTTTGAGTTTTGGAAGATAAGTCAGTCTAGCTTTTTTTTCACTTTTCAACATTATAAAATCCCTGAACCCAGTCAATGGTAAAAAAATAATGGTACTACCACTTCATTGTAAGTTATGTAGCACACTGAGCTATTTGGCAGAAAATGACTCTAAAACATAATATATGTTAACATATGTAAAGTAACTGATTTTCAAAACATTATTCATACATGTGTGACTTTAATTAGGAAGCTATAATAGATACATTATGAATTTTCATGAAGAAAAAAGCCAGCATCTGGACTTGAGATTCTACACAAAGGAAAAAGCTGGGTTTCCTCCTCCTTTTCCAGAGCCTATGAAACCTAAATTTTCTTCAGTTAAAACCTCCTCAGAAACAGCAAAATAAAACCCTAAACTGTAAGGTCAATAAGCCTTCACCAACAATTTTTACATTCATGATTCAAAGCTTATACAGAAGGACCACAATTTCATAGTTTTTAAAAAATTCTCTTACATAGCTATAACATGACAATATTTCAATAACCTCAAAATTCTTATTTTGTATATGTATTTTTAAAAGATATACATTTGTTACAACTATATATATCTGAGATGTTCATTTTTAAAAAATTTTAAAGTATTATAGGCAGTAAACCTTCCTAGATTTGAATTCTTTAACACTGGCCAAAAACACTACTTCAAGAAATATTTTTTCTCCAAAAATTCGTGGAAATATTTGAAGAGATCATAATTCTGTATTAAACCCTTGTGAAGGATTTTCTTCCACGTGTAAAGATATTTTGCCATCTTGGAAATACATATGAATGCAATAACTGTTTTTAATTCACTAAAATATCCACTTAGCTTCCAGAGCACTTATATCTTATGTAATATAACAATTACGTAATGTCCTCTAATTGTTCCTTTAATTTATCATCTCCCCAAGAATTCTGAAATCTCCTGAAAGACAATAAACTACCGAAAAAATTTATCGTTACTCCCTTCTATTATTAAACATAAAATAGATATTCAAAATACATTTGATTGGTTCAACAATTATAAATTAACTTAAATACTATTCATTCAATGTAAATTGTTGTGCATACTTACCCAAAAAGTATGAACCATTATCATTCTTTAAGTCAAGTAAGTAAATAATTGTTCTAAGTAGTCAAAAATCTTATTTTTTTGTTTCTTGATAAATATGAAATAATTTTATCTTGTTTCTTTGTGAAAATACTGAATGAATACCTCTGACTTTGGTCATTCATATACATTCAAAGATACATACATATGTATATACAATTATTTGCCATGCACTGCTTTGGATATTTTGGTACATTTTTCTTTCTTATTTCTTACAACACCCCTTAAGAGCATCAATATCTTCACGTCCTAGATGAGAAAGCTGAGGATTAGAAAAGTATAACTAATTGTCTAAGGTCTTACTGGCAATAAAAATCAAAGTTGATAGTTAAATGCAAACCTTTAGAATACAAATTCAATTATCTTTCCAAAGTAACACAGTTGACTTACTACATACATATTCTCCATTCAAACAAGCAAGTATTACTAGTGTATATTGTGTATATACTAGGCTAGTGCATATTATGTAAGACACAGTAGCCTCCAAGCATAGGTAAGGACCTCTAAATGATTACACAGTAATGCCCGCACAGGCTTGCTTTCTTGATTTGACATTAGATATCAGCACTGAGTAAAAAAGAGTTTCATTTTGGCCTTTCCAACATGGCTTGTCCTTAGAACAGATAAATGGTGATTATTTTTATGACAGGAAGAATCAGCTAATCTTAATTCATTATCTACTCTTTTACCTTCTCTTTAAATGATCCTCTCTTGAACTACGTTTACATTTATTGCTTAAGAATACAGAAAAAAACTCATAGTCTAAATTCAACTATATACTGTTTCTGTTATTCAATATTTGTCCTGTGATAAGCATATGATAGATATTCAAATATTTACTTTACTGAGCAAAAACTATGTGATGATTTTTTCTGAAACTAAGACCACTAGGTTAGTTGATGGGGCCCCTATAAATCACTGTGAATTATACTGCTGATTTCAAATGAGCTTTCATCCAGGCTGTTCAAGTACATGTTTCCTTCAGCTCTTTGGCATCTCTAATTTTATTGTACCTTCAGGAATTAGGAAAATCAAGTTGAATGCTCAGTTTAATATATTCACTCCATAAGTAGCCTCCACAATAAATGCCAAAGCTTACAGATTCATAAACCCCTCCCTACAAAACAGGAAATGTGACAGAAAACTCCAGAATTTTTGTAAATTATTAAAAATTACAATTGAAAATTCTTTCTGCTGTGTTTGCTCTTTTATGAGTATAAAGGCCACTAATGTGGGGATTCGTCTTGTTCATTAGGCTCATAATTTTTGATTCACCTTCAATTTTGAGAAAGCAAGCCCTGAAGAGAGTCTGGTTTTCATCACTGGAACAAGACAATAGCTCTAATCTGCAATCTTCTATTTTGTTACAACTATTTGAAGACTACTTTCAATTTTAACTTGCCTGTTTTCCCTCCTCTCTCAGTACAAAGCTGTTTTGATTACAGGAGGGGTGGAGGTGATGGAGACAATGATGATGGTGGTGGTGGAGGTGGTGATAGAGAAGGTGATGGTGATGGTGATGGTGTGTGTGTGTGTGTGTATAAAAGAGGTAGGGTGGGTGAGGGGGAGTGGGAGGCAGCATACATGGACTGTATTTGTTAATATGCTTATAAATTTAACAGATTTTTTAGCTGAAATTTTGCCAGTGTTAATTGTACATGCAGGATTCATGCTGGGAAAATCTCCTTGGGAAAAAAAAGAAAAAGTGCACAGCCGGCCTGTTATGTAAGATGTTTATTTTCATCCAATCCAACCCACCATAGGCAGAACAGAAAATAGGCCAGCACTTCTGACCAGTGACATCACCTCATCATCAGGAGAAAGCAGGAAAGGCTGATCACCATATTGTTCGCAAAGAGGATAATTTTCTTCCACAATTGTTTCTCTTGTGGAAACCTTTATTTCTGAAGATAGTGATCTCATTTCCCTTTGATGTTTATTTCTTCAGATTCTGTAATAACAGTGAAGCTACCTGGATTTCAGTTCTTGTACAATGCACATAAACACTTATTTCAGTACTTTTTCTATGGGTCTCCAAACTTTAAAGGATTGGATCATTTTAGCAAAACATTGACATCCTAAGGAAATTGTCAGAGGAGGAGGGATAAGCATCTCGATATTTAATTTTATGCTGTATTTTTTATAGCATTGGGTAATTTGCTTGGCAGAATGCCTTCTTTCTCAGACTGCTTTGCTTTGTAATATTTAAGTAGATGAATTTGTATTTATTTCATGAGTACTGAGATGTACAGTTTTAAAAATGTATTTTAAGCAGCTCATCATCTCTTTTATAATATAGATATTGTTGCAATTTATAGAGTTAAGTGATTGAAATTATGTGTATGTGTACATGCAGTTTTTTCTATTAATTCAAAATTAAAAGGAAACTAAAAATATGATCCATTTTATTTTAGAGGTTGATTCAGCTAAACTTAGAAAATACACCACAATGAAATCAACCCCTCTGGTTTTGCTATGACAGCTTTAGTAAAATGTCTTCTCTGTTAAGGGGCAATCTTCAGGTTCATTCTACGTTATCCACTTTTTAATACTCTGTCTATTCTTGTTTCATTCTCCCTCTAGAGGAAATCAGTGGTATTACAATTCAAACTTTAAAATCTAATATAGCAGCAGGCTTAAATGAAATACAATCGTAAGAATAATTCCTTGACTTCATTTATATTTAACTTAGTCCTAGAAGTCATTATCTTAAGTAGCTCTAAGTCTTCAGCATCTTTTTCTTTAAGGCAGAGTGTCAGTATCTTAAGGTTTTTTAATTTGGGTTTGTTTGTTTGCTTTTTAATAGCAAAACCAAAACCTTAACCCTGGTCAAGAGTAGTTTCATTAGGAAAGGTGGATGTACTGTAAATGTTAGAATTTCAGTGTCTGATACAGTGAGTGTTGTGCATTTGTGATTGATTCCATCAGTCTGATTATTGTGTTCTGCGATTCACATTACATCTTTGAGGGCACTGGCTGCCATTTAATGGCAGTTGTATAAATTGAATATAACAATTAAAAGTGGCCCAGTACCCTGAATATAGGACAGTAAAATATTAGGATTTGGACAAAAATATCCATCTTTCAACTGAAGATGAGTATAGAAAAGGGCTCTTTTAGAGACATGAATAGCTTGATTTGGGGAAACCTAGTTTTTCTATCTGTAAACTGGGAATAATTATATCTATCTCCAGGAGTGTGAGGATCAAAAAATATATGTTCATTGCCTAGTATGTGACTGACTCAGAGAAAATTCCTTTTCTCTTCCTTTTTTTTTTAAATAAAAATTCTCTGACTCAGTCTGTGAAGTAAAAACATAAAAATTGTAGAAATTTTTAGGAGAGTTTCCTCATTTTTTGATATACCCTCTTCTATGCTCTTACTTTAAATTTCAGAGTAATGGTATGATTTTGTCTTCAAAATGTTGCTGCCTTGTTTTTGCAGAAATGCCAGTCGTGCAAGGGCAGTCTGGAAAGACAGAAATCTGTGATGTATATGTTTCATATGGGGCTGTGTTTGTGGTGGAACATAGAAGGAAAAGGAGGAACAGGTAGCTCTGTATATTCTGCCCTAGAAAGAAGTTCAGCACATAAAGTTTAAAAAAGCAAGCTACAGTAGAATATGATCATGTATATTATATTTGCATTTTAAAAGCCTAGAAAATTATTTATGAAACTGTTTGCAGGAAAGTGGAATCATGCAGAACTTTGGGAACCTTTTTATTTTCCCTTCTGTACTGCATGCATGAAAATATTTCAATAGATAATATATGTGGTAAAATTCCATAAGGAGATAAGTAAGTCTTTCTCCCACTTCTGAACTCCAGTATCTTAGTTTCACTCCCCCAAACAACCACTGTACATAGTTTACTTTATCATCTTTTAAAGATTTTTTCCATGCATGATACATAAATAAGCACACATATGTGTGCTTATATGTGCATATATATGTATATAATTGATTCTTGCTATTCACAGTAGTCCTGTTCCATAGCTCTTTGTGAATATTGAATTAGCAACTACTGTATCATTACTCCTAGGGGAAGTACAGAGTTAGGTTCCTGTGAGCCTCTGGTCACAAATGTTGTCATCAGTCGATCAATATGTAACTTTGTCTTATGTGTGTTTCTATTTGAAGACATCTTACTTATTCGAACTTACAGCCAACAGCACTATAACTCATGCCTGAACAAAAGTTATCTAACACACATATTTTCCCAGTAAAGCACATCACAGCATTTTTCTGCTTAGGAATACTAGATAGAATTTCAGCATTATGCTTGGGGCCATTTTAAACAGCAAAATCACCAACAAAAGGCACAAAAATGAGAAAAACCTGGCATTAAACAGACCACAAAAGAGACACTTTTTTTACAGTATGGGAACAGAAACAAGAAGGCAGAGCATTGCCTTGTTTAATCTAGGAAGTTCTGTGAGTATTAAGTTTGGGGTTATAAACAAATTTTAGCAAGTAGACAAATCTACAAATAATGAGGATTGACTGTTATATGTGTCTGTGTGCTGTGTATACACATATATGGATATATGCATATATCTCCTTTATCACACACTAGCAATATATTACATATGTTTTTCTGAACATTGCTTTGTAGTATTGCTCAGTGTTTAATAGCACAGACCCTGAAGTTAGACGGTCTGGGATCAAATCCTGACATTAAGTTTTACTAGCTGTGTGACCTTGAGCAGGTTACCTAACCTTTCTGTGCCTCTGTTAAGCTAATCTATAATATGGGAATTATAAGGGGTCCTACGTAAGGTGGTAGCTATGAGGATCAGATAAGTTAATATGCAAAAAGCACTAAGGACATGCCTATTTGCTCTGTCATCGTTTAAGAGTATATTTGGGGGATTATTCCTTATTGGCCCATACAGTGCGCCCTCATTCTTTTTAAAAACAAAATAGTAATACATTGCATGGCTATACCATCATTTTTTAACCTCTTGCCCACAGAATACTTTTAAATAACTTCCTATCTTTTGCTTCACTAAGAATCTTGGAACGCAATTCCACGTGCATATGTGGAAATCTATCTCTAGGCAAAGTAATTGTGCATTTTTAATTTTGATATATATTACCACATTTCTCTCCAGGATTTGTTATAATAATCATGTATAGCCAGGAGGGAAAAAGATATTTCCTTTCCATAAAGAGAGAGAAAATAATGACTCTTAGTTCTTACCTTTTGCTCAGATGCAAAGAAAAAAAAATTTTTCCTACATTAGGTTGAATTAATGATCCCTTTATTGCTTACTATGTCAGTGTAAGTGACATTAGAATGACATTTTATGCCACCTAATGTTTAGGTTTATGAAGCACTAACAGGTTTGCAAATATTTTGCAGATTATATGAATTCTCTCCAAGCCCACCAATACAGAATATCTTATCACCCCAATAAGATTTTACCCTCTCAGTTAAGTAGGAATAAAACTATCATTTCCTCTACTTGATGCTCCTCTTTACATTAGCCTCCAATAAAGTCACTTGATTATTACATTATTTAGGAAATGAAATAGGAAAATCAGAATAATTGATACACATACACATTGTGCTTTACAGGCACGAGTACTGGCAGCAGAAACTTAGAAAAAAATATCAAATCTTGCTTAAACGGATTTTTTTCCAAGGCAGAGAGCATTAAGAGCTTCCAAAAAAATAATTCTAACATAAAGTAGTCTTCTGGCTTCTTCAGTGTTTCCACCTTACTGCTGTTTGCCTCCCAAATCATTATAGGACAAACATGATTGAATTTTTGCTTCCTCTTACAACTTCTTTAGAGCAGAGTATGTTTCACTTTTGTATTTATTTTTTTTAAGAACATTCATTAATCTCTTTATAAGCAATCACAAAGATATCTGGAATTCTGATTATGGGCTGTGAAGACAATAACCACAAAGAACTGAGCTGAGGTACATTTTTAACAAGGGGAAGACGTCACTGGAAGCTTTCTATGGGACTGGGAAAAGGTTCTAGAAAATAGTCTGAGTCACTCTTATTAGGAGAGGCAGGGTGGAGAGCAGCTGTGCAAAATTAGTACCAGTATCCTCCTACCCTCCATTTTAAACTTTTCAAAAGATTTTTTTCTGGTCATTCTTCCTGAGAAGGGCAACCTAATCAGACATAATCTTTGCTTTTAGAGGTTACCATGGTGACTGGCCAGGACAGACAATCTTCTCTCAGCATCAAAAACACATTTTGTATGGCGCTAAATAAGCCTTGTATCCTTGTATACCATCAGTTTTTCTTTGAGCGATAAAACAAATAGGGTACATTGAAATTGTTCACAGCAATCATAAATGATATTTCCCCATATTGATTTTTCTTTCTTTTTGTCCTTTCTTATCTGTGCCATATCTCTTTGAAGTATACATCAAGGCCCCATGCTTATTACAGGAAGCAAAGATACAGTGAATCTTAAAAAGAAAAAAAAAAAAAAAGGACCGGGATAGTGAAAGATTCATCTATGACTTATGTTCTGTTAAACTGAAAGACAGTTTCACTCACCAAGGCTGACAAACAATGAGACTAGTACAGACAATCAGAAGACACTTCTGTGGCTCAATGAACATAAGAGCAGTCCCTAATTGGTGGGACAGAGGAAACAATACATACTATTTTTTTAACATCTTTATTGGAGTATAATTGCTTTACAATTGTGTGTTAGTTTCTGCTTTATAACAAAGTGAATCAGCTATACATATACATATACATATATCCCCATATCCCCTCCCTCTTCCATCTCCCTCCCTCCCTCCCTCCCTATCCCACGGAGCTGACCTCCCGGTGCTATGTGGCTGCTTCCCACTAGCTATTTATTTTACATTTGGTAGTATATATAAGTCCATGCCACTCTCTCACTTCATCCTAGCTTACCTTTCCCCTCCCCATGTCCTCAAGTCCATTCTCTACATCTGTGTCTTTATTCCTGTGGATTGGACCTAGAGTCTGTCATACAGAGTGAAGTAAGTCAGAAAGAGAAAAACAAATACAATAGGCTAACACATATATATGGAATCTAAAAAAAAAAAATGTTCTGAAGAACCTAGGGGCAGGACAGGCATATTATTTTTTTTTAATGGACTTTATTTTTTAGAGCAGTTTTAGGTTCAGAATAAAAATACGTAGAAAGTACAGAGAATTCCTATATACCCCCTGGCCCCACAAATGCAGAGACCCCCCCTTCTACCAATATCCCCTACCAGAGTGATATTTTTATAATAATTAATGAACTTACACTGACACATCCTTATCACTGAAAGTCCATATATTAGTGTTCACTCTCGGCGTTGTACACTCAGTGGGTTTGGACAAATGTATAATGACTTATATCCACCAGAGTAGTACCATACAGAGTATTTTCACTGCTCTGAAAATCCTCTGTGTTCTGCTTCTTCATTCCTCCCACCACGCTCCCAACCTCTAGCAACCACTGATCTCTTTACTGTCTCCATAGTTTTGCTTTTTCCCTAATGTCACATTGTTGGAATCGTATAATATGTAGCGTTTCCAGATTGGCTTCTTTCACTTAGTAATATGTTTTTTAAACTTTTAGCATTTCTTAAAGAAAAGGAAATTCCATTTTTCTCTCCTGCCATATTGATCACTTCATTTTCCTAAAGCTTCTGATTCTTCTAGTTTAGCTAGTTAGAAAATGCCAAGCACAAAGTAGTTCAGAATTTGAAATCAACTTCTCAAGTGAAAAAAAAAGAGAAAGGAAATATTACAAAAAGACAGAGAAAACTCACAAACGCTACCACCATCGCCACCACAACCAAAAGACAAGGAGGCCAGAGAATGACTGATCCAGAATGCATAAGCTTTAGAAAAGTAGAGGCAGAGGACAGCTCTAGCACTGAGTGAGGATGGGTGTGAAGAATCCCTTAACAAAAAGTTCTGGACCCTCAAAGACACACACATAAGCTTGTCCAGGGGCTGAAGAAGCAGTGAGTAATCCTCCGCACCTCCACCCCAAATTGCCCAGAGAGTTGTTAACATTCTGTTTACTGGTAGGCTATGAGTCAGTGCTAGGTCTGAAGTTTTCTCCAATCCCTTGATTAAAATTAATCGTCTTCTCAGTATTTCCAAAGCTCGTTGTTTATGACTCATGCAGGCAGATTAACCATTTTAGGTTTTGCATTACTGTTACTTAGGTTCTGGTCTTCCTTCTTCACTAGACTGCAAAGTCCTCTAGGACAGGAATCTTGTTTTACTCCAACTTCATGGTATGCAAAGTACCTTACAAACAGCAAATGTGCAGCAAACATTGGTTAAATAAAACTGAACTTGAGTCCATAGGAGTACGATATGATTTTTTTTCCTCCCCTACCAAAAGGATATTTATGGATGACAAAGCCCAACTTTGCCAGTTTTACTGTTGTCTAACAGAAGGAATGGCTACGATATATAAAAACATGGTGGGTAAACATTTTGAGATATTATCTTTTTCTCTTCCTATAACTTCCCACAAGTCTTTCTGGGTTTTGGATTACAAAATGTCTAATGCAAGAAGGAATTTTAAAGGATAGATGGATTATTTTGCAATAAACTAGCACACAAAAAATAACCCTCACCAAATATCCTTATTAAAAGACCTCTGACTTAACGGTGGGGGAGAAAGGGTAAGCTAAATAGAGAAGTCTATGTGTTCCCAAAGCAGAGGGAAACTATACACTGTAGTGCTGCTGGGAAGGCCACAAGACCCAAGAAGGAAATAGCTATGGGGCACACAAGACAGATAGCCCCATATGCAGTCTGGAAAAAAAAAATTCCATGCTAGAATCATGGCTCAGAACAGCAGAGTATCCCTGGATCTCAAGGGAACCAGGCAGATGGGGATAACGAATGTTTCAGTGAAAATCAATGTGGACAAGTGACTAAAAAACAGATTGCTTCCCTCCCCCACCTGCATTTTCCACCCTTCCTTCTACCTGGCCTGTGTGATATCCTGGACCTAAAGCTGTAATATGACTAAGGAAGAAATCCTAAAAGTTTAGGTGGTTAAGGTTCCCATCGGTGGTGTAATGTAGGTTCTGTGTAAGAAATTAAGTCAAATTATAGAAAAGAAGCCACAATTTGTTACTTAGACAATTGTATTTATGGACTGAGATTCATACTTGTTTCAGAAATTCCACTGTTGAATCTTAATACCTCTAAACAAATATAAGGAATGAGGAGGTAGTTGAACCAACAGTTTACTTTGAAATGAAAAGAGAGAAATAATTCAACACCATTCACTAAGTTTCTCATCTCTCAACCTTAAACTCTAAAGTCAATAGAATTTAGCCCTAGATTATCAGTGTCAAAATATGCCCCCATTTGGAGTTAGGTGAAAGTTTCTAAGATAAATAAAAATGAATTCTGGATACTACTATTTGCAAGTTCATGCTGACTCATGAGAGTGGCTTGTAGGAAACAGTTTCCAATTCAATGGAAAGGGTGAGGCTGTTTATAATACAAGCCTGAAGTTCAGAGAGGGAGTCATGACATTGCTTTGTCAGGCAGTAGCTGTATCACTCCCTTCATGATGAGACAACATGATAAGGATATTTGGGGTTGACTTTTTTGGTATCACCTCTTGAAGACCCAAGAGAATCATATAATGAATATAGTAATAACAAATCCTTTCTATTCTCTTCAAGCATCCTAACTTATGCTATCTCCACATTTATTCATTGGTAGAGGTCCCTCTTCCTATCTTCTATTTCACTATTTCATACAAAAAGTGTGACCTACAATTTTAGTCCCCACATAAGCAATCAGAGAAATACTCTTTTGTCTCTGAGGACCCTCCTCCTGTGCTCTCTCTGATCTCCTTAACTCCAATCTAAATTCTTTATCATGGCAAATGATGCTATTTCTAACCCCTCTTCCTGCTTTATTTCCAAACCCAACCATCTCTTTTTACTGTGGGCAGCAGTTGTGTTGAATAACATCCATTCTTTAATCATGCCATGTGTTTCTCACCTTTTCATATGCATCTTGCTTTGTCTGCAACTTCCTACCTCTATTCCTTAGCAGTCTTGCAACCCAGAAAGGCTAACTAAAACATCTCCTGTATGTATCCCTTACTTTCTCCTCTCCCACTCCAGCTAGAATTGTTTACTTTCTTTGTGTGCCCTACTGTACCACACAAATCATTCATTCATTTTTCTCATTGAACACTTATTAAATAACATTTATTATGTGCCAGACACTGTGCTAGGTGCTGTCATGCTGAGGGAGGCAATTCATGCTCTCAATGACAATGAAAACTAGTTATATGTGTAGTTCAGACATGAACTTAATTCCTTACTGTCCTTCTCACTCTATTATATTAAGGATCACTGAGACTGATACCATGTTTGTATTTTACTTTTTTCATTGTTGGGTCGCCAGTACCACACATGGGGGCTGGGACCTAGTAGGCATTAAATAGATGTGCTGATTTCAAATTTCCCTTTTGCCATAAATAACAAAGTGGAGTACCTTGAGGGTTTCTTTTTTTAAAAGTTACATTTTTTTTCTTTGCTTTAAATGTTATTATTTATTTATAAAGAGCTTGCAGAGGAGATGGTTTATATTAATAGCAAAGGTAATAACTAATAGTTAATAAAGCAAAACTATGTACCAAGCCTTGTTCTGAGTACTGTATATATCTTACACCTGTCAAAAAAGTTACATTTTTAACTTAAAAAAAAAACAAACTAGTGTATACTATAAAATTTAAGCAATACAGAGAAGAAGACTCAACAATTTCCTCACCACAGTAATCTCCCCACATTAACCGAGTTAACAATATTGTTTTACTCTCTTCTCTATCCCTCATACAAAACTATACAAATATATATATATATGTATAAAATACATATATGGGTTTTATTTGCATATTTTATAAAAATGCATCACATATTTTCATGAGGGAAATCTATCTGCAGTATTTTTGTAATATCTTTGGGTAAGTTTTAAACTATAGACTCAATTTCTTAAATAAATATAGGGATATTTAGGTTATCATTTTTAAATGAGTTTTGGTAGTTTGTGTCTTTTAAAAATTGTGATCATTTCACTTAGGTGTTGAATTTATTAGCATAAAATTGTTCTTCATTTTTTTTTTTTTTTTTTGCGGTACACAGACCTCTCACTGTTGTGGCCTCTTCTGTTGCGGAGCACAGGCTCCGGACACGCAGGCTCAGCGGCCATGGCTCACAGGCCCAGCCACTCCGCGGCATGTGGGATCTTCCCGGACCGGGACACGAACCCGTGTCCCCTGCATCGGCAGGCGGACTCTCAATCACTGTGCCACCAGGGAAGCCCTGTTCTACATATTTTCACATAGCTCCCTATCCTATGTTAAGTTTGATTGTGTTCCTCAAAAAATTAAAAACAGAATTACCATATGACCTAGCAATTCCACTTCTGGGTATATACCTAAAAGATTGAAAGTAGGGTCTTAAAGAGATATTTGTACACCCATGTTTATAGCAGCATTATTCATGAAAACAACTTAAGTGTCCATCAGTGGATGAATAGTTAAGGAAAATGTGGTATATACATACAATGGAATATTACTCATCCTTAAAAAGGAAGGAAATTCTGACCCATGCTACAATATGGATGAACATTGAGGACATTATGCTAAGTGAAATAAGACAATCACAAAAAGACAAATACTGTATGATTCTACTTATACGAGGTACTTAGAGCAGTCAAAATCATAAAGACAGAAAGTAGGACGGTAGTTACCGGAGGTTGAGGAGAGGGAAGAATGGGGAATTATTAATGGGTATAGGGTTTCAGTTTTACAAGATGAACAAAGTTACAGGAATGGGTGGTGGTGATAGTTGCTCAACGATGTGAATGTATTTAATACCTGTACACTTAAAAATGTACAGTTAAAAACAGTTAAGATGGTAAATTTTATGTTACTTAAAAATGAACTGTACACTTAAAAATGGCTAAAATAGTAAATTTTATGTTACACGTATTTTATCACCATAAATTTTTTAAAAAAATTATCAACACCTGGGAGCCAGGAACTGCCTTTATTTTTAAGCTTTGTATTCACAAACCTAGAAAAATGTCTAGGACATTGTAGTACCTTGAAAAGCACTAGCAGTCACAAATAGTCAACCATCTTCAAGATACCAATAGACATTTTCTCTATCAAAAGCC
Source organism: Mesoplodon bidens (assembly GCF_964165515.1). Taxonomy (NCBI): domain Eukaryota; kingdom Metazoa; phylum Chordata; class Mammalia; order Artiodactyla; family Ziphiidae; genus Mesoplodon; species Mesoplodon bidens. The sequence goes on from NC_138167.1 coordinate 86,456,754, forward strand.
AAATTAAAGGGCTTCCCTGGTGGTGTAGTGGTTGAGAGTCCGCCTGCTGATGCAGGGGACACGGGTTTGTGCCCCGGTCTGGGAAGATCCCACATGCTGCAGAGCGGCTGGGCCTGTGAGCCATGGCCACTGAGCCTGTGCGTCCAGAGCCTGTGCTCCGCAATGGGAGAGGCCACAGCAGTGAGAGGCCCGCGTACCGCAAAAATAAACAAACAAAAACAAAAACAAAAAAGCCAAATTAAAGTCCTAAATCAGAAAAGGTGGGGGTGGGGATGCAGCAGTAGAAATGGGGGGAGCAGGAGATGCTCATAATGGTAGTGACCTGTACTCTTCCAGGTGACAGGTTTAAAATTTTAATTTACTCTTATTTATGTGGGAAATCCTATATAGTAACCAGGGGGAAATACTATTCTTTCTAGTAAGACAAGCAAACAGCAACATCAGGAGAACCCCTTTTAGGCCAACAAATATACCTCACATCAAAGCCTGAAATATCAGAGAGTGTCTGGTGCCTGGAAATCAAACAGCACCCAAGTTATGACAGAGATAAGCATTCTCATAGTGGCAGGTGATCCATGAAGGCAACCAAGGAGAATCCACACACTGTGTTTATGGGCAAACATCAGAACTGAATAGACTTTTAAGGAGGAGAATACAGAAAAAAAATTTTTAATCTACAACATAAAAAATACTGAAAATATAACACTCGATAATGCAGAAGAGAAACTATATATGTGTGTGCACATATATACATAGGTACAAAAATATGTATGTATATGTGTATTTTCCCATATAAATATAGATATTTACTATGGAGAAATGAACCGATTTAAAAAATGATAGTTACTTATTGACAGTTATTGTTCAACAGAGTTCTAAATATTTAATGTATATTGCTTCTTACAATTCACATAAAAATTATGATATCATTCCCATCTTACAAAAGGTTGGTAACATGCTCACAGCCATCTGGCTTTGTAAAAGGCAAAGCTGGGGTTCAAACTCAGGTAGCCTGATTCCAGAGTTTGAGCTCTTAGCAAAGTTGAAAACAATTGTCATATGCTCTCAATTAAATTCTAAGATAATGAATTATAATAGAAGAGTTAAAATAAGATAATATAAAAGGAGTCAGTAGAAAAATATTAGCTGAAAAATTGGCAGACTCTAACAAAAATCTTAAAGTTTTGTGAGGTAAGGAAACGTTATAAGGACTTTTAAAGCAGCAGAATTAAAATTAGCATTTGAAAAAACAAAGCATAGCATCAAATTCTCAGAAATATGTGAAATATAGGAAAAACAAAACTTAAAAAGAAAAAATGTTCTGAGTCTATAAGTAAAAGAAAACATGAAAACTATAAGAGAGAATTTGTTAGCTATGAAGTCTGGAAAATGGAGAATTCACACACAACACATAAATACATAACATCCACCTCCATACCAGCTGAACTAGATGTATACAACCAGACCTTGCACTGTACCAGCGTAATTTCAATTCTCAAGCATAAAATTTTTGAGATACTCTGAGCATTTTGCAACAGAATTTGTTAGTAAATATTTTGAAGCAAAGGAATTTAAACTTATGAACAGTTGTGAACAGTTAAAATGGAAATCTAAACATGCATATTGAGTTTGTGTCTTCACATTTGCAGGACTCATTTTTATATAGATTTCTATGTATGAATTTTCTATAGATTAAATATGTGCTAGGCACTATTCTAAAAACTTTCAATGTATTATCTCATTAATTTCTCACAAACCCCTCCATTGATGGATGAGGAAACTAAGAGTAGGAAGGTTAAATAACGTGTCAAAGATCATAGTTAGTAAGTGGTAAAGTCAGAATTCAAAAAGACCAGGTAGTGAGCATCTAAAGGCTGCCTTATGAACATTAGATTAAAATCAATACTTTTATTCTAGCTCTCTTTGACAAATAGTAACAATACTTAATATAGGCAAAGGGTCTTGTTCCTTTCATAGCACTTTCACATATTTTATCTCATTTAATACTCAGACTGTTTTTCTGGATGGGCTGTTGCTATCACTATTTTATAAATAAATAAATCGAGGCCCAAAGAAGTTTAAATGACTTTTCTAAGGACAGGAAACAAGCCTAGGTCTTCTCATATCCCAAATATCATCCAATCCTTTATGCCACCAGTGTCCTTTGTCATAATTCACCCAGAGCAGCCTAGATCAGATCAGCAAACATGTGAGAAAAAGTATTCAAATTGATGCCAGGAGACTATTGGGTTGACGATGATCTGATTGGTACAACTGACCTGCCACATTTTCAGCTCATTATATAGCCACCCAAGTTTTAGAAATTGAATCTTGGGACCATGATCAGGAAATTCAATTTCGGGAACTTTTAAGAGTAGTCTTTTCTGTAAACTCCCTTCATTTGAACCATCTGTTTCCACCATGATCTGGACTGACACCAATGCATGAGTCATCTAGAACTTTTGTCCATGAGGTCCAATAGTACAGGGGGAAATACTGTTTTGTAATGTGATGCCTCTAGTCAAGGGAGTTATTTTTTAGCCTCAAAGGTGTTGAGGAAGGGAGGAAGGAAGAAAGGAAGCAAAGAAGGAAGGAAGGAAGGAAAGAAAGAAGGAAAAAAAGGTGGGGAGAGAAGAAAGGAAAAATAAAAGGAAGAGAACCCATTTCCTACCCTGCTGTGACCACTGGGGAACTGATGGTTTTAAAACATGTCTCCATGCCCTTCCTCTTGAGGGAAAAGCATACACACAAGGGAGATTTTAAATAGAAGCAGCTGAGTATTACCTTGAGTCCATCCCTGTAGGAACGCTTCCCTTATTCCAAAAAAACTCTCGCATTTTTCAGTTCAATATTGTTTTTCAATTCTATCTGAGAATTTGAAACGTTGGGGTTTGTTTTTCAATGGACTATTTTGTATGCTTATATCCACTCTGAGGTCTGTGCTGGTCAGCCAACATTTGCACACTTTCAGTCGACTGAAGCTCTCTTGTGTACTTCAGCCCTTGGGTTGCTTCAAGCCTGCTTTGTGCTGGCTGCTGAACATACAGAGTTGTAGGTTATGAATTCCACAGCTTATTTTGAAACTTGCCCCTGAGACCATCTCTTCAACAGCCCTTCGGTCTGAGACACAAAGATTTTAATCTCTAATATTTCTCTATCAAAATAGTTTATATTATCATTAGATTTCCACTTTCCTTCCAGAGCAATATCATCTATGAGTTTTTATTAGACATGTGTGGCCAAAGGAATCTGGGCCAGAGTAATTAAATGAAGCAGATGAAACATTTTATCGACAGCAATATGTTATTGAGTGAAGAGGGGCATTTTAGAAGTAAAGATTTTTTTTCCCCCCACAAGTGACACATTGCCATCTGTTCTTATTTCACACAAATCAGTACTGAGGGAGCAACATGAAAGAGGAAACTGGGTCAACATTTACATTTCCAGTCAGGTTAGATCCTGCTTTGTCAATTTCTTTGGACTGGAAATCTAAAGGTTAAAAGATTATTGCAGGCATGGGGTAAGCCAGCCAAGCAATGGATCCTTCTAGGTAGCCCCATGAAACTGTGAGACCCAAATAGAGAAAAAAAATAATACGGAAGGAGTAATGTTTTCTGGGATCTAAGTCTGCCCTTAAATTTATGAGACCAAAAGGATAATAAAATTCACTTGAACTTGCCATTGTTAAATCTCTGTGTTCAGCCCTTATTTTCTAACTGTACTTGGTCCAAATATGTGCCTCTAGGTTAGGTAGTGGCCTGCGAGGTTATCCATCTGACTGGTGGCCTAGAAACACTGAGTTCTTAAAAAGAGAAATCTCAAAGCACAGGTAATGCCTGAAATACACTGTCTCTGCATTTCTTTACTCTCAAGATGACTAAAATTTCACAAAATCATGAGACTGAATTGTGGAGTTTGTGGTCAAGTGAGACCAAAAGAAAATAGGAAACTTCATCTATCCTACAAGAATATCTTAGAAGATTCTGAGTCAGGACAAGCTCTTCCTGCTGACTCAGCTGTGTGTGTGTGTGCACGCACAAGCATGCCTGTACACATGTGTTTTGGGAGTGACACTAAGCTTGAATCTCTTTCCTTATTGCTCATTCATTCTTGGGCTTAATGGATACCTAAGCATTATCAAAAATCTCCTTCATTCTATTAATTTCATTTTTACATGTTAAAAATAATTTGGTGTTGATAACATACTTTTTGTTTCATTTTGTTTTTCAAATCTTCTTCTTTATGGCCCAAACCTGTTTAAACGTTTTGCTTAACACTCACATGAGGATGTTTGGGGTGGATGTGAGTGAACAGACAATATATAGTTTATTTCATTCACATCCCTGCTAAAATTCTTCAATGTCTTCTCATTGTCCTTTGGGTTAAATACAAGTACTTTATCTTGATGTAAACTATATGTTCCGTCTCTTAAGACTTTCCCCATTTTAGGGTTTTCTTCCACATTTATTACTTGCAATCACGTATTCTTCAGTTAAGTGTTGTGTTCTCAAAACGTCTATTAGGCCAGTTTTTAATTTTTAAAATATTTTTGCTGATATTTTTTCTAAAAATTACTTATAAAGGGTTACTAAAATCTCCAACTATCATGCTCCATATATTTTGAAGCTCTTTTATTAGGTGCATACACATTTAGGTTTTTTGTAACTTCTTGACTATTACTCTTTCATCATTACAAAATATCCCTTTTTATCTCTGGTAATATTCCTTTCCATATTTTTTGTCCAATATTAATTTAGCTACACTAACTTTCTTGTGCTTATTGTTGTTATCATTTCCATTTTAACTTACATGTATGTTATATTTAAAATGTGTTTCTAGTAAGCAGCACATAGTTGGGTTTGGTTCTTCTATCCAATTTTATCCAATCACTATATAATTGCATCTCTGACCATTTCTCCTGTGCAAAGTGAACAAGCAGATACTCTGCGCACTGGGAGGATTCCCCTTCACCACTGTCCACCAGGGATCCCTGGAAGGGGCTGTAGTGCTGCAGCTGTCCACTCTTGGGTAGTGCCTGCATAATGTACCAGACCACCTGTAAACCAGATTCAAGACTTCTCTTCCTCTGCCAACTGATTACGTGAGGCCATAGTTGCAGGCTGAGAGAGAGAATGTAGTGAAGCAGGAGTGGGGACCATGGGCATTTGGGCCACACCTTCATATAACTTACTTGTGCCTTCAGGGCGTGCTCAGGACACTTCCATTTGATGGTGGAGCATTGCCATGCACACCCAACTTTACAGTTTGGTGGGTCAGATAATAATCAGTTCATGATGGAGCTCAGGCTGCATGGTAACTTGGTGGCACATGGTTAAGCATTTGGTCTCCACTAAGGCACAGCAGTAGGCCAAGACTATTTCTTAAGAAGAAAGTAGTTATCTGCAGATGATGGCAGGGCCTTGTTCCAAAATTCTAAAGGCCTGTGTGGTGTGATTCACGTGTAGGGACCTACCAAAGGGTCCAATCACCATCCCTGCCTCCCACTGCCACTTCAAGCATCATTGGATCTGTTGGATCACACAGCCCAAGTGGCAGAGTATCCTGCACAGCAACATGAACCTGGTGCAGAGGCTTCTCTTTTTCTGGGCCCCACACAAACCCAGCAGCTTTTTTTTTTTTTTTTGCGGTACACGGGCCTCTCACTGTTGTGGCCTTTCCCGCTGCAGAGCACAGGCTCTGGACACGCAGGCTCAGCGGCCATGGCTCATGGGCCCAGCCGCTCCGCAGCATGTGGGCTCTTCCCGGACCGGGGCACGAACCCATGTCCCCTGCATCGGCAGGTGGACTCTCAACCACTGTGCCACCAGGGAAGCCCCCCAGCAGCTTTTAGGGTCACTTGGTAAATAGGCTGAAGTAACACACCTAAATGGCGAATGCGTTGACTCTAAAATCCAAAGAGGCTCACTAGGCATTGTGCCTTTCTCTGGGTTGTAGGAGGCGCCAGACAAAATATCTTGTCCTTCACATCAGAAGGAATATCAACATGCCCCCCACCATGGATCACCAGAAATTTCACTGCAGTGGAAGCCCCTGAATTTTAGTCAGATGCATTTCTCTTTTCTGACACACAAATGCCTTCCCAACAAATCTATAGTAGCTGTTAGTTCTTGCTCACTAGGTCCAGCTACAGATTTGCCTTCAGCCAAATGAAGATACCTTGCCCAGGAGGCGCTGCTGTCCACTTCTACATCCCTGAATTCAGAGCTTGCCTATGATTGACTGGCATGGAAGACCAAAAATTGGCCCCCTTCTCTCAAAGTGGGAACAATTCTGTAGTGCAATCTTTTTCCAAAACTTGCCCCTGTGATCAGACTGAAACTAGTCTCCATCTGAGACTGTATCCTTGCTTTGTCTTCCCCCTGCTCTATGCTGCTTCTATCACCTTTCTCCTGAGAGAGGTTCCCAATAAATTAACTGAATAAAAATCCATGTATTAGCTTCTGCTTCTGGGGAGCCTGAACTAAGACATTCAATATCAGATTATTAAATAATATGTATATGTTTATACTTAACATACATGTACATTAAGCAAGATATGTTTATATATCTTTTATTCCCCACTTACCAATCCTGGCAGGCAAGCTATGTTCTTCCTTATCTTTGTAGTCTTTTTATAACCCCTTGCATTATACGACGAACATAGTAGGCCTTCAATAAACACTTCTGGATATAAAGTTAGAAACAAGCTAACCATGTGATGATCTTCTCTCAGCAAAGTACCCAATTATGACAGTTCTGAGCTATATTCCTCCTAAATAAATTTTAAATATATTTTATAATGGAAAGTTGGCTAATAAAAGACAAGCTCAAAAATATAACACTAAACTGTCATGGTCTCAATTTCTCACTGAACAGCATCATTTTTATTGTTGTTTCCAAAATGAGATCATCTTTCTCTTCTGCTTTCACATTAACTAGATTTGTTCAAAGATCTGATGTTAATGTCATCAGTCTGGCCTATTGCATGAGTTCTGCTAACTGAGTTTTAAAATATAGCCATTAGCATGCCATGGAGGAAGATTTGATCTCATCATGCTATAAATCACTTATTTTTCTGAGAAGATTGGAAATATGACAGGCAGCTATGCTTTATCAATGTTTTCATTTATACATTATATCTTTCCCACTTCAAAGTTTGCAGAAGGGAAGTGAGATAATGTGATTAGGTAGCTAAGCATATTCAACGTTCTGAAAACTAGGTCATTTTTGAGATTAAGTGATGGATTAAAAGGATTTAGAAAGGTGGTAAATTTTTGATTTGCATATTTCTCTAAAGAGTCTTGACTCGTGTCAACTCTCCCTCCCACCTTTTACAGAGCAGCAAGCCAAAGCACTACATCTAGCAGTTTAGTAGTTGCAAATTACTCTTGCCTGTTTTTTTTTTTTGACCTTGAGCGAATTATCAGTATTTCCACACTAGATTTATTTTCCATAATCCATCAACTGCATTGCTTTGGGGGCACTGGAAATGAGACAGGAGAGTGCTAATGTGACAGATGAGGACTGGAATAATTAAATAGTGCTCAGCATAAGGCTACTATACATCTCCTTGACCAAGCATCTTTTGAAAATGCCTGAAATGCCAATTAAATAAAGACTGCTTAGTGGTGAGCATTGTTCAATGCCACTCTTCCTTTTGGCATTTTTGGCCTTATCAATGGCCAAAAAGATAAATTAATAGCCTTCTACCAGATGGGTGAACATAATTTATTCTATTTGGTTCTGTAGTTCACCTAGTGTTTTATTGTATGAACAGTACATATTATATACATGCAAAGGTTTGAGAACTGGATAATTTTAAGAATTTGAAATATGCAAAAAGTTGAAATAAATATTCTTCTACTCACTTATTCATTCATTCATTCAATAAACCATCTCATGTTTAGTGAAGAGAGGCACATAGATGAGTATAACAGAATGAGTACATGTAATAATAGATATAAGCTTATGATGCACACAAGGGGGCATAAAGAAAGGACACCTAACCCAAGAGGCTGATATCAGGAAAGTCTCCCTGGTAGAGATGATGCCAGCAGCTATATCTTGGTGAATAAATTAGAGTCAGCCAGGCAAAGGGTAAAATGAAGAATAGTCTGGGTAGGCTGAGATATGGTGAGATAGATCAAGAAAACGGACTTTAAGAAGAGAGAAAAACACAAGTGAAACTGGTGGGACAGGCCTAGCTGAAGACTTTTAGAAAGAAATTAAAAATAAAGTGCTATTTTAAAAAATGACACAAGATATGCATTCATGCTGAGATTAAAATAGCTTCTTTCTAGATTTTCTAATGGCAAAATTCTGGATATATTTACCCAAACTCATCTTTTATCATTTGGGGGATGTGGAATGGGATGGGTGTAGGCTTGATTAATTTTTCTGGGACCCTAATTCCTAGGGGAATAATACAGCAAATCAGCAGGGTAGAAGGCAGCTAGCATGATGTGGATGTGAAGTGAGTCCAAGGGTTTGGCAAGTCCACACCATGAATGTATTCTGGTTAATAGGCCAAGGATTTTGACTTTATGGATGACAGGAGGAAGTCAATGAAAATTTAGAAATTATAAGCAGAAAAGAGATATGAGACATTGATGATATAAAGTCCTGATATACTACTCATTTAATGTTTTTTGAGTTCTATGTAATAGTCATGAGAGGTTAGGTGAGGACAGAATAAATCTACATCAGTTCCATAATCTTGTGTCTTAACACAAGCAGAGGTTTCTATTTTTTATTATTTTGAGCATAATGCTTTTTTTCTCTAGTGAAGTAGGTTTTTATTAATACAAAGATGTCAAAAGGCAGTTTCCTATTGATGGTCAATAAAAATGAATAAATCAAGAAATATTTATTCAGAGTCTACAATGTGCCTGGTACTGTGCTTTCTTCTGGGTAAATGCCAGTGAATATATCATGAAACATCTGTTATAAAGAACTTAATGCAAATATTTTATAAGATAAAACTAAAGCCTGAACCCATGTGGTTTGATTATTTCACTAAATAATTGCTTGATCTTACATTAAAGGACAATTTCATAATGTTTTTAAAAATCCTATCTAAACAATTATAAATTTGATAATATTCAAAAGTATTATTTGTACTTATAATTTAAAAATTTGAAACACCTATAGCTACCTGAAAACAGACAAACTATAAATATGGCTTTTAACTGACTTTTGAGGACTATCAATCAACATCAACCACTTCACCTGAAAAAAGAAAAATTGCATAATTGACCAGACAAATTAGTTTTTCATATAAATTGTGGCTGAGGGAGGAGAGTAAAATACCTCAGGGACATTACTTATGTTGAAACATCAGTACTTAATTACAAAGCCAGATGAAATCAATCACATGACCCTATTAAATCTATAAACTTTACCATTTACAATTGGAAACTACACATAGAAACTATATACAAAATTATTAAATACATATTTTAAATTACAAAAGGCATACATTCTAGCTGTAAAAAGTCAAACAGTATTGGAGTGTATAATTTGAAAAGTGAAATTCCTCATTTTCCTTCCTCTCCTTCCGAAGTCCCACATGGGATATTACCACTGTTTCCTGCTTAGAGTGATTCTTCCTGTTTTTATTCTCTACATTTGCAAATAAATGCAGTTGCAAAATTTTAAGTACATGAGGTCATGCTATGCATTCTTTTCTGTATCTTGCTTTGATTCACACAACATGTACTTGAAAAACTTTTCATGTCAGTACCAATAGCTGTACCTTTTCCCTTATAATGATTGCAAAGTATTTAAGTCTTTATGATTGCAAGGCATTTACTCATAGAGATGCATGATAACTTAAAATATTTGCTCTTTTGATAAGTTTTTATCTAACAACTTTTTATAAATTACAAACAGTGTTGTAATGATCATCTTTACATGTATTATATCAGAAGTGCAAACAGTTCACTAGGATAAAATTGTTGGAGTAAAACCCATACATCCTTTTAATGTTTTAAATTTGTTAAATTGAAAAAAATATTTCTTCCAATATATGACATGTCACTTTTCATTTCCCCACAACATTCCAAGACTGAGTTTTACAAATCTTAAAGATTTTACCTAATCTTATGAAAGAAATATAGTATTGCCCATATGCTATTTGAAAGAATTGCCCATATGCTATTTTCTTAACTTTCTAGTTAACATTTCTATGTTATTCATTGAAATCAAGTGAGCAAAGGCACTTTTGCCTCTAATATTAGATATAATTACAGACAAAAGACTCCACTACTACACAGAGATCTATGCCTTCTTCCAAATTATAACACATAGAATATGTTAAAAAATAACTATATACCCACATATTTGTTTTGTACTAAAATTTAACTTGAAAAGGAATATTTTATTATTCTAAAAAGTCCTTATTTTGCATAGAAAGTCATCATCATGCTGTAAATTTATGTACAGCTTCTTGATTAATCAAGTCTTACAAGAAAAGTTTGCTGATTCAGACAGGAATAGGAGTAGAGATACAGATTTGCCTCCTCTGGAAAGAGCTGTTACTGTGAATGTTACTTCTATACATGCTATTGAGTAATATAAAAGTTACACTTTATTCTACAAGTGGGTTTTTACTTAAAACAATAAACCAACCTTAACAATATTTTATTGTATTTGGAAACAAAAACCAATGTAAAAAAGATCACTTAAGCTCCATGATTTTACCTCCTTGTTAAATCTATCATATTCTGTATAACTGCATGCTAATGTCCACAGAAAGTTAGAGAAGCAAAGTTATGTAGAAGAACAAGTCATGTAGATATTACCATCATAAAATATAATAATTTGTTAACCTGAGGGAATTACCTAAATCTTCCCTGGAATAAAATGGTAAAATAATATTAATCATGATCCTGATCATCATCAGCCCATGACTGAAGCAGGAGGCCAAAATCTAACAGATACTTTAGGCCAGTATAATTGGAATTCTGAACTTCTAAATGACACATGGTACAAGGTAATTACAGATTTATATAAAAGAGTTTTACCATTTATGATTATTTTTCCTATTCCTTAAGTTTCCCATTTGTTTTCATTTCTGGGTTGTACATGAGCAAGCTAATGTAGCTAAAACTACATTTAAAATATAAGAATTTGAAAGACAATTAAACATATGAAAATTCGTTAACAAGTTTCATGAAAGATACAAGTATTCTTAGTAGAAGGAGGCCATATGTTTCCTTTACAACAGGAAAGATGGTTTATACTAATCATGACTCATGAAGTCAAATAATGATTCTCAGTGGTTGTTGTAGTTAGCTATTTGGTGCTATTTAAATAGCCACAGTCAAAATACTAACTTACTGTAGAAATGGGGAACACATACCATTCATTCAAAAACTTTTATTCAACATCAATTTGTAAATGTATTGACTTCCTTTTTTTATATTGAAAGTTATTTTAAATAATTTGCTCTTGGATTAAACTATTCAAAATTTACAAATCTGAAGTTTCCCTTCAATGACCTTCATGGGTTTAATAACCCTCCTTCGCAGGCTTTCCACCATGACCTTATTTTTATAAACATTTTACTGCTAAGTAGAATCCTCATTATCTGCATCTTCAATAATCTCTCCTTGCCCCCAAAGAGACCCCAAGTGCAATCTGGTTCTCTTCTAGGACTCTTCACAATTTACACAGATTGTTTCTACCTCTTCTCAAATCCTCCTTCATATTCACCATTCTCTTGGCCTAATAACCAGCTGCCGTAGAGACTAATTGTTGTGCCTCTTGCTTGTAGAGCGCTCTAATCTTATTTTAAGGAACAATTCTCAAATGTTGATTACTCTATAGGGATGGGTGAGTGGGAGGTACAAACTATTGGGTGTAAGATAGGCTACAAGGTTGTATTGTACAACATGGGGGACATAGCCAATATTTTGTAATAACTCTAATTGGAGTGTAACCTTTAAAATTGTATAAAAAATTAAAAATAGGTGAAGGGGATTAAGGGGTATAAACTTTCTCTTATAAAAATGAATGTCATGAAGATGTAATATACAGCATAAAAAATATAGTCAATAACACTGTACTAACTTTGTATGGTGACAGATGGTTACTAGACTTATCATGGTAATCATTTTGTAATGTATTTAAATGTCAAATCACTATGTTGTACACCTGAAACTAACATAATATTGTACATCAACTATATTTCAATTAAAAAAGGCAATGGGTTTAATATTTAAAAATAAATAAATTAATTCATTAAAAAATGTTGATTACTCTAGAGAGTTTTCCATTCTAAGATCTGAAATATACTCTACTTAGTAAGACAGTAGCTATAAAACAAATGTTTTGAAAAATAAAAGCTGTGGTACACATGGAGTGGTGATTGAGAAGCCTAAAATGTTTTCATTAAAAAAGAATGATGACTGCCATATTGAGAAAGATGAGTTGATTTTATTTTTTCTTCTGTTTTAGGCCTTCATGTTTTCTATGTAATTGGTTATTGTTAAGAATTTAAAGAGTTTTGAATTCAGATAATTTCTACTCTGTCACTTACTACTTTGGGCAAATCGCCAAATGTTTCTAATCTGTTTTTCATTTGTTACATCAGAATGATAATACTTTTATGGTTTCGGAGAGGAAAACTTTGAGCACCGTCTGTGGTACAGAATAATAGTCATTCAGTAGCAGCTACTATTATAGTACCTGGACCAAGAACTAAGTACCAACAACTCCAGGCTACTGAGCAGTTTCCTCAGAGTCCAAGGAGGAAAGAATCCAATTTCTGATGTAAAGGAGAAAATGTTTTTAACAGTTTGTAAGATAAAAATTCTTGCAGTAGCAACTCTTTACAGATACACCCTAAGAAATGTAAAAGATGTATCGAGAATATTATTTATTTTAGCTTTATTTCCATAGTACACTTGCCTGTTGAGATGTCTATACTATTTTAGTCAAGTGAGAAATTTCAGTTTGATATCAGATTCTCATGACAAAGTAATTATAATAAATTTGGAAATAGGAGAGAGAGTTCAAAATATCCACACAGAAAATGTGATTTAAAAGGACTCAAATATCTTCTCACTAAATTATCAAAACGAAAAAAATAAAATGTAGTTGGCATAATAATTTTTTTTTTCGGTACGCGGGCCTCTCACTGTTGTGGCCTCTCCTGTTGCGGAGCACAGGCTCCAGACGCCCAGGCTCAGCGGCCATGGCTCATGGGCCCAGCCTCTCCGCAGCATGTGGGATCTTCCCAGACCGGGGCACGAACCCGTGTCCCCTGCATCGGCAGGCGGACTCTCAACCACTGCATCACCAGGGAAGCCCGGCATAATAATTTTTATGAAGTAAAATTAGAAATTTACATGGAGGTATTTCTAATTTGTCTGAAATTTTCTTATTCTTTCAAGGCAATCTTACAGTGCTAGAGTAATATGTTCTTGCATCTTTATTAACATAATGGCACTTATCACATATTGCTTTTTTTCAAATTTATTATTTTGAACTGCCAGTTACTTCTTGCTATTTACTCTTTTCCAGCACATTTAACATTGAGTCAAGATGGTGTCATTTCACATGCAAGCTCCAACACCATTTAAGGCCCTTTGACTGTTCTTCAAATAGCTACTTCCCTAGTGTGCAGAGGTGGTGTCAGAGATGGCAGCAAATGACAAGGTGCTGAAAATTCTGTTGCATGAATTAGCTCTTTATCTGTCAAGGTCTTTATATGAGACTGCAAAGCTAGTATGATTTAAATATGTCGAAAACATTTTATAAACAAAAATAAAAAAGAAGTTGATTCTTCCAGTAGGCCGACACCAGCCCTGGTTCCCCCTGGATACTGCAGGTAGCTACCCTGGGATTTAGTCCCACCCGTGGGCTAGAATCAGCCTTTCCCCCACCCACTGCTGCACAGCCAGTACACCAGGACCTGGCTTCATCCACCAGTGGGCTGGCAGCCACTGCACATGAGAGGGCCTGGCAGCCAACGGGTCTGAGGGCCAGCCTGGCCTACCAGTGCACCCACGGTACTCAGCCCTACCACAACAGAACCCCAAGCAACCCATGTAGGGGACTCCTAGAGCATATAGGTCTGGGGTCCACAGGGGAGTGTTCTGCTAGGCCCTATAGGATGTCTTCTACAAAAGGCTACTTCTCCAAGTTTGGGAAATGTAACTAACCAACCTACCTAATACATATAAACACAGAGAATTAGCAAAATGAGGGGACAGAGGAATATGTTCCAAATGAAAAAACAAGACAAAACCTCAGAAGAAGAGCTAAGTGAAGGGGAAATAAGCAACCTACTGATAAATAGTTCAAGGTAGTGATCCTAAAGATGCTCGACAAACTCAGGAGAAGAATATAGAAACACAATGAGAAGTTTAATAAAGAGTTAGAAAATATAAAGAAGAACCAAACAGAGCTGAAGAATACAATAACTGAAATAAAAATACACTACAAAGAATCAACAATTGATTGGATGATACAGAGGAATGGATCGACAAACTGGAAGACAGAGTAGTAGAAATCACTGAAGCTGAACAGGAAAAAAAAATGGGATAGTTTAAGAGACCTCTGGGACAACATCAAGAATACTAACATTCACATTTTAGGGGGTCCCAGAAGTAGAAGACAGAGAAAAAGGAGCAGAGAACTTATTTGAAAAATGATAGCTGAAACTTCCCTACCCTGGGAAAGGAAACAGACATCTAGGTTCAGGAAGCACAGAGACTCCTAAACAAGATGAACCCAGAGGTCCACACCAAGACATATTATTAAAATGGCAAATTAAAGATAGAGAGAGTCTTAAAAGCAGCAAGTGAAAAGCAACTAGTTACATACAAGGGAACTCCCATAAGACAATCAGCTGACTTTTCAGCAGAAACTTTATAGAACAGAAGGGGGGTGGCATGATATATTCAAAATGATAAAAGGAAACAACCCTACATCCAATAATACTCTACCCAGCAAGGCTATCATTCATATTTGAAGGAGAGATAAAGGGTTTTACAAAGCAAAACCTAGAAGAGTTCAGCACCACTGAATCGGCTTTACCAGAAGTATTAAAAGAATATCTCTAAGTGGAAAGGACTATAAAAATATGAAAATTCCAAAAGGAAATATCTCATTGGTAAAGGCAAACATGCAGTAAAGGTAGTAGAACAACCACTTATAAAGCTGGTAAGAAGGTTAAAAGACAAAATTATCTATATCCACAAAAAAAAGGATGTAAAATATAATATCAAAAACATTGAACATGGAGGGGGTAAAAATGTAGGGTTGTTAGAATGCATTCAAACTTAAAAGATCATCAACTTAAAATGATCATATATAGAGAGAGACATATATAGAGAGAGACATATATATATTCATGATGTTATATATGAACCTCACTGTAACCACAAACCAAAAACCTATAATAGATAAACACATACAAAAGAGAAAGGAATACAAACATAAAACTTAAGACAGTCATCAAATTACAAGGAAAGAGAGAAAAAAAAAGAAAAAAGGAACAAAAAAGAACTACCAATAAAGCTTAAAAAGAATGAACAAAATGGCAATAAGTTCATACCTATCAATAATTAATTTAAATGTAAATGGACTAAATGCTCCAATCAAAAGACACAGAGGGGCTGAATGGATTAAAAACGAAAACAACAAGAACCATATATATGCTGCATACAAAAGAATCACTTCAGATCTAAAGACACACACAGACTGAAAGTGAGGGGATGGAAAAAGATATTCCATGCAAATGGAAAAAAAAGAAAGCAAAGGGAGTAACACTTATACCAGACAAAATAGACTTTAAAACAAAGACTGTAACAAGAGAAAACGAATGGCATTACATAATGATCAAAGGATGAATTTGAGAAGAAGATATAGCAATTCTAAATATATATGTACCCAACATAGGAGCACCTAAGTACAAAAAGAAAATATTAACAAACATAAAGTGAGAAATTGCCAGTAACACAATAATAGCAGAGAACTTTAACACCCCACTTACATCTATTGACAGGTTATCCAGACAGAAAATCAATAAGGAAACACTAGCTATAAATGACATATTGGACCAGATGGACTTAATGGATACATGTAAAACATTCCATCCAAAAGCAGGAGAACACACATTCTTTTTGAATGCATATGAAACATTCTCCAGAACAGATCACATTCTAGGCCACAAGACAAGTCTCCATAAATTTAAAAACACTGAAATCATACCAAAAATCTTTTCTGACCACAAAGGTATGAGACTAAATCAACCTCAAGAAAAAGAAAGTGCAAAAATCACAAACACATGGATGCTAAACCATATGCCACTAAACAACCAATGAGTCACTGAAGAAATCAAGAAGGAAATAAAAAATACCTGGAGATAAATGAAAAGGAAAATACAATATTCCAAAATCTATGGGATGAAGCAAAGTCAGTTTAAGAGCAATGTGTATAGAGATACAGGCCTACCTCAGGAAATAAGAAAAATCTTAAAAAAAAAAGAACCTAACCTTACACCTAAAAGAACTAAAACAAGAAGAACAATCAAAACTGACAGTTAGTAGAAGAAAATAAATAATAAAGATCAGAGCAGAAATAAATGAAATAGAGAGTAAAAATATAGTAGAAAAGATTGATGAAACTAAGAGCTGGTTTTTTGAAAAGATAATACAAATTAATAAACCTTTAGCCAAGAAAAAAAAAGAGAGAGCCCACATAAAATCAGTAAAAAAAGAGAAGTTACAACTGACACCAGAGGAATACAAAGGATCATAAGGGATTACTATGAACAACTATATGCCAATAAAATGTACAACCTAGAAGAAATGGATCAACTCCTAGAAAAGTACAATCTCCCAAGACTGAATTAGGAAGAAATAGAAATATATGAACAGACCAATTACCAGCAATGAAACTGAATCAGTAATCAAAAAACTCCCAACAAACAAAAGTCCATAAACAGACAGCATCACCGGTGAATTCAACCAAACTTTTAAAGAAGTGTTAACACCTATACTTCTCAAACTATTCCAAAAATTTGTGTAGTAAGGGATGCCTTCTTTCTACAAGGCCAGCATCATCTTTATACCAGAACCAAACCAAGCCACTACAAAAAAGAAAATTACAGGCTAATATCACTGATGAGCATAGATGCAAAATGTTCAACAAAATATTAGTAAAGTGAATTCTACAATACCTTAAAAGGATCATATATCACGATCAAGCGGGATGTATCCCAGTGATGCAAGCATGGTTTGATATCCACAACTCAATCAATGTGATACACTACGTTGACAAATTGAATAATAAGAACCATATTATCATCTCAATAGATGTGAAAAAGCTTTTGACAAAATTCAACATCCATTTATTATAAAAACTCTCAACAAAGTGGATATAGAGGCAACATTCCTCAACATAATAAAGGTCATATATGACAAACCTACAACCAACATCATACTCAACTGTAAAAAGCTGAAAGCATATTTTCTAAAATCAGGAATAAGACAAGGATGCCCACACTGACCACTTTTATTCAACATAGCATTGGAAGTCCTGGCCACAGTAATAAGACAAGAAAAAGAAATAAAAGGAATTCAAACTAGAAAGAAAGAAGTAGAACTGTCACTGTTTGTAGATTACATGATATTATATATAGAAAATCTTAAAGATGACACAAAAAACTATTAAAACTCATCAATGAATTCAGTAAAGTTGCAGAATACAAAATTAACATATATAAATTTGTTGCATTTCTATACATAACAACGAACCATCAGAAAGAGAAATTAAGAAAACAATCCCACTTGTAACTGCATCAAAAAGAGTAAAATACCTAGGAATAAATCTAACCAAGGGGTAAAAGATGTGTGCTTGGAAAAGTATAAGACATTGATGAAAGAAACTGAAGATGACACAAATGGAAAGCTATACTGTGGGAGAATTAATTTTGCTAAAATGACCATATTACCCAAGTAATCTACAGATTCAGTGCAATCCCTATTAAAATACTAATGCCTTTTTGACAGAACTAGAACAAATCATTCTAAAATTTGTATGGAAACACAAAAGACCCCAAATAGCCAAAACAATGTTGAGAAAGAACAAAGCTGGAGTTAGCCAAAACAATGCTGAGAAAGAACAAGGCTGGAGTTATGATGTGTCCTGATTTCAAACTATAATACAAAGCTGCAGTAATCAAAACAGTATGGTACTGGCACAAAAATAGACATATAAATAAATGGAATAGAATAGAGAACCCACAAATGAACCCACATTTATATGTTCAATTAATCTACAACAAAGGAGGCAAGAATACACAATGAGGAAAAGATAGCTTCTTAAATAAATAGTGTTGGAAAAACTGGACAGCTACTCACAAAAGAATCAAATTGGACTACTTTCCCACACCATATACCAAAATAAGCCCAAGTGATTACAAAATTAAATGTAAGACCTGAAACCATAAAACTCCAAGAAGAAAACACAGGCAGTACACTCTTTGCCATCAATCTTAGCAATAATTTTTTGGATACACCTCCTCAGACAAGGGAAACAAAAGCAAAAATAAACAAATGGGACTTTATTAAACTGAAAGGCTTTTGCACAAATGAAGGAAGCTATCAACAAAAGGAAAAAAAAAAAGAAAAGGCAGCCTACTGAATGGGACAAGATATTTGCAAATGATTTAACGGATAAGGGGCTAATATGCAAATTGTACATATAACTCGACATCAAAAGCAACCCAACCAAAAAATGGGCAGAGGACCTGAATAGTCATTCTTCCAAAGACATACAGAACGCTAACAGACATGAAAAGATGCTCAACATCACTAATCATTGGGGGAATACAAATCAAACCACAGTGAGACACCACGTCACATCTCTCAGAATGGCTATCATCAAGAAGACAACAAATAACAAGTGCACTACTGGTTGGATTGTAAATTTGTGCAACCACTATAAAAAACAGTATGGTGGTTTCTCAAAATATTAAAAATACAACTACCATACCATCCAGCAATTTCTCTTATGGGTATTTACCTGAAGAAAACAAAAACACTAATTCAAAAAGATATATGAACTCCAAGGTTTTTTGTAGCTTTATTTACAGTAGCCAATATATGGAAGCAACTATCTATAGACGAATGGATAAAGATGTGGTATATAAATACACACACACACATATATATACACACAATGAAATATCACTGAGACATTAAAAAAAGAAAACCCATCTACTTGCAACAACATGGATGAATCTAGAGTGTATTATGCTAAGTGAAATAAGTCAGACAGAGAAAGACAAATACCATATGATCTCACTTACATGTGGAATCTAAAAAACAAGACAAATAAAAGAAAATGAAAATACACTCCTAGATACACACAATAAATGGGTTTATCCAAAGGGAGGAGTCTGGGACGTGGGTGATATAGGTGAAGGGGATTAAGAGGTACAAACCTCCAGTTATATATTAACTAAGTCATACGGATGTAATATAAAGCATAAGGAATATGGTCAATAATATTGTAATAACTTTGTATGGGAACAGATAGTTGCTAGACTTATTGTGGTAATCATTTTATATTGTATGCAAGTGTCAAATCATTATGTAATACACCTAAAACTAATGTAATATTTGTATATAAACTACGTTTCAATTAAAAAAAAAAAAGAAATTCCATACCCGTTAGCAGTCACTTCCATATGCCTTCCTCCCAGCCTCTGACATCCCAATAATCTGCTTTCTATCTCTTCCGTATATTTTATGTAAATGGAATCATACAAGAAAATAAAATAAACAGATAATAAAACAAAAATAAGTTGATTCTTGAGATCCATTTTGGCAACACATCTATGAATATTTTTGTGAATTTGATTTTTACTTCAATTACATACTGAAATAAAACTAAAATTTCACTTCAGTTTTCAATAGCCATGTAAATTTCTGTATTATCCAATAAGGCTTTGTATTAAATAATCACTTTGGCATTGCCTAAAAAATCTAGCTGAAAGGGGAAAATTTCAGTAGGCTTCGTCAAACTAATACAACGCCCCCTATGGTAGGCAGCATTCTAAGATGACTTCCAATGACACTAGATCTTGTATAATCTCTCCTGAGTGTGTGTGGAAACTGCGGTTATTAGCAGATATAATTTCCATAGTTATTTTACATTATATGTCAAATGGGATTCTGCAGATGTAATTAAGTTTCCAAATCAATGGATCTTAAGATAGCAAGATTATCCAGGTAGGCCTTATCTGATCACATTAGCCTTTTAAATCTGGGCCTCAAGGACAGAGATGGAGGAAGTCAGAGATTTAAAGCACAAGAAGAATTCAACGTGTAATTGCTGATTTGAAGACAGAGGGGACCACATACCAAAGAATGAATGTGGGAGGCCTCTATGATCTGAAAGCTGCACTTGGATGACAGCCAGCAGGGAAACATGGACCTCAGCCTTAGCAACGGAAAAAACTGAATTACGCCAACAGCAAGAATGAACTGGAAAGCAGATTCTCCTAGAGAGCATCTGCACAAGAAATCAGCCCTGTAACGTCATCATGAGTTTAGCTTTGTGATACTCTGAAAACAGAACTACCTATATCATGTCATATTTCTGAACTACAGGGCTGTGAGGTGCTGTTTTACACTACTAAATTTGAAGTACTTTATTACACAGCAATAGAAAACTAATATATCCCTTTTCCTCCAAAAAAAAAAAAAAGCTTGAGCTAATTAGCACTGAACATTCTAAATTAACTACTTGTTGTGTATGTTAAAAATCGTCTTTGTCTATTTTTTTGGGTAGCATCAATTTTGAGGAGTATTTTTTATTTTAATACCAGTTTAAATTTTTTTAACTTTTAGCTAATGTGGGAAACTTTTCTGAATGCTCATACATTATTCTCTTTTACATATTCAAGCCAGGTTTGAAATGTCATTGATGGGGATGAAGGTAGGAAGAAATATGGGCCATGAAAATTTCTGTTAAAAAAAAATCCAGGGCTTCCCTGGTGGTGCAGTGGTTGAGAGTCCGCCTGCCGATGCAGGGGACACGGGTTCGTGCCCCGGTCCGGGAGGATCCCACATGCCGCAGAGCGGATAGGCCCGTGAGCCATGGCCGCTGAGCCTGCGCGTCCGGAGCCTGTGCTCCGCAACGGGAGAGGCCACAGCAGTGAGAGGCCCGCGTACTGCAAAAAAAAAAAAAAAAAAAAAAAAAAATCCAGATTGCAAAAGTAATAAAGCTACATAGCTTGCTGGGACACATCACATTAATGTTAAATTTAATTCAGAAGATGAGACAAAAAGCAAACAGGAATGTAATTAAAAGCAATTTAGGCAACAAGAAATCACAGGGAAGATTTTTCCAGATTGGAAAAGGAATTTCATGGAGTATGATGCTTTTGAAGATACTATCTATCATCTTCTAAACAGGGGAGTTTCCAGAAAGAGGCTTCAGGGGGAAACACTGCTTAACTTACACTAAGCATTTTCATATTTATTTGATATAAAAAAAGAACGCTAGTATAGGGAACTAGAGTGCTTTGCTTTATTGGTTTCAGATGAAGTGAAATGAAAGATTAATTCCCCTTTATCACTAAATAGCTAGGACAAGCCCAGGCAACCTTCCAAGAAATGTTATGAGATTGACCCAAGTCTGGTTGGTTGGTTAGCCTTCTCCCAGTTCATAGTGTATGCGTCTATTTTGTAGAAAAGGGAGCAAAGTATTATTCTTTTTTTTTTTTTTTTTTTTTGCGGTACGCGGGCCTCTCACTGTTGTGGCTTCTCCCGTTGTGGAGCACAGGCTCTGGACGCGCAGGCTCAGCAGCCATGGCTCACGGGCCCAGCCGCTCCGCGGCATGTGGGATCCTCTCGGACCGGGGCACGAACCCGTGTCCCCTGCATCGGCAGGCGGACTCTCAACCACTGTGCCACCAGGGAAGCCCTGAAAGTATTTTTCTTTATAGTTCAGTTTTAATTTAATTTAGTAAAAGAGCTACGTGGAAAAATAGAAACTTTGCAACTTCTTTTATCTAAGCAGTTGCAAGTTAAAATGTATAGCAACTGACTAAATGAGGTCAAGGTTTACTTTCTGCAGATCTTAGCTTTGGGAAAAATTGCAGCATCTTACAGGGAGCAGAAGGAGCTAAAAGGAGCACCTTAATATATAATCCAAAGAAGTTGTTCAATGTACGCTACTTACATCTTGGAGTGTGCATCAGAAAACTTGTTTAAGGACACTCTGAACAGAAAGGCTCTTGCTTGAGAATATGTCATTCTAATTTTTAGATCTATTGCTCTGAATGTCAATATTGCATTTATTTAGATAGCTATAATTCTACATTTTTAAAGAAAATTATCGCTTAATCTACTTCTCACAGAGAACAAAAGCCATGGGGAGTAAAACTAACGAATATAATGGCTGAGCAACCTCTACTAATAAGAAAATTTATATTATACATATTCTGGGTGACAACTAGGATTCAACACAGAAAGAATTCAGCATATAAATTCTACAAAGTGCTAACACCTTGCAGTGTCTCTTCCCTAAGTGTGCTGGAGGAGGAGTCAACTTTCCTCTTATTCTACCACTTGTCATTACTTCCAGATCTGTGAATGAAAATATTCATCTATTATTTCATTCATTGAATATTCATTAAATACCATGTTCACTCAGCAATGAATAGGACAAAGGTCCTATTTTTATGTGGCTTATATTTTAGTTGGAGGAAAATATCAGCATGACCTGAAAGACAAATGACAAATTTAAACCCAGAAAAAGAAGGCATATATACACAGGACTTTGAGTTCACTAATTTTACTGGTAAAAATTTCAGTAATGGATGTGGGAATGGATTTCTAGGATTCTCAGCTAAGGATCTGGCTAAATTTACCGATAACTGACGAATTTATCAGAGATTCTGAATTTGATTTTGAGATTCCAAATGATAGAAACTGTGATTCAGTGGTGACCCAACCTAGATGAAGTTAAAATTAAAGAAATTCTTCTAGAATAATATGCCAGATGAAATACAAGGACTTATCATGCTTGACCATCATGCACTTTTGTTTTCTTAGGGAGTCCAGCTCACTCTCTTCACCATAACCTTGAGATCTACATTGGTAAGGGAAGCACTGCCATGCACGTAAGAGGTGGGAGACTCTACAAGTAAAATTCTACTGGAGCTAGGAGGATTCTGAGATGGCTAAGACAATGTCATGGCATTTAGCTGACTAAAGCAAATTGGGCATGTTTCCTATAATAATCAACAAAGCCTGTGTGGTAGTCTGAATATAGTCCTCAGAGAGATTTGTTGATGATTAGTGATTATGACATTCCCAGGAGATGAATATGTAGGCAGCCTGCTAAGGTCCTGCTTGACGTGTAAAATGGACAACCACCCTGACGTGAAGAGAGGCTTGTTTATGTCACAATTTTAGAGAATCATGGCCCTTCCCCAAATCTAAGACCTGAGTCTCAAACTGAGGTATGAATGGGCATCCTTCATGAAGGGCCTTTGAAATAACATCACAAATATGTCTGGGAGGTGGCCTTTCCCAAAGGAATGTGCAAGTACTTATTTAGGAAACTGCACTCGAGGAAAGGAGATCCACATAGACCTTGGGGGATTGTTAGACATTGGCTCCAGACTAAAACAATAACTATAACTACATTATAACCACTGGGATCCACTGACAGAGGGGATTCCTAAGGGTGTTAATTGATGATTTTTAAAAGTGATTATTGTTTCCAGTTTAGATAAATTGACTTCAGGACTGAACTTTACTTTTGGGCTAGAGATGGGAAACATCAACTTGCCCAACTCTCTCTTTTAGAGGTAGAAGTTCAGGGAAGTTAAATCACTGCTTTTAACTACAAAATAAGAACCTAAGTCTTTTAAATTCTTACCAGGTTGCTATACCAGCCCAGCTGCCTGGGTCCCTGGGTTAGGGGGATGGGATGGAAGGAACTGGAGATTATCCAGTTTCCAAGAAAGAACTGAGGAGGGAAGGGTCATATTTTCTTCATTCTTCACTTTGGTTTAAAATTTTTATTTTATTCAAATTGGAAAAAAATTTTAAAACACAAATTCTTGCCTTTTTATGTGGTGGCAGGGGTTGGGGTTGGGGGAGTCTGAGAGGAAAAATTTGTGAAAAGACAATAGATGAAAATTTCCCCGAAATGGTGAAAACTATAAAGCCACAGCACAAGAAATATGAAGAAAACATCAAAGCATAAAATAATCAAATTGTTTATAATAGTAAGAAAGAGAAAATCTTAAAAAAAGACAGAGGAAAAAAGACATTATGTGGAAGAACAAAGGTAAGGGATACTGAATATTTCTTTTGGAAATATGCAAGCTAGAATACAGAAGAGCAACTGAATGTACTTTAAAGTACTGAAAGATAGAAACTATCAAGCTAATTCTTAACTCGGAAAAAAATTACTTTCAAACATAAAAGTGAAATGAAGAGTTTTTCAGACATGCAAAAGCTGAAAGAGTTCAATACTAGAAGACCTGAACTACAAGAAAATATTAAAAGGAAAGCCTTTAAATGAAACCACTATCTCAAAGACATCTGCATCCTTATATTCATTGTAGCATTATTTACAATAGCCAAGAGGTGGAAACAACAGATGGTTCCATGATAGATGAATGGATAGAGAAAATATGGAAGATGTATATTCAATGGAATATTATTCAGCCATTAAAAAAGGAAATCCTACTATTTGTAAGAACATGGATGAAACTTGAAGGCATTATGCTAAGTGAAATAAGTCAGACAGAGAAGGACAAATTCTGTATAATCTCACTTATATGTAGAATCTAAATAAAGTCAAACTCACAGAAACAAAATGCAGATTGGTGGTTGGCAGGGGTTGGGGTGTGGGAGAAATGGGGAGATATTGATTAAAGGGTACAAACTTCCAGGTATCAGATGAATAAGTTCTGGGGATCTAATATACAGCATGGTGACTCAAATGTCTCCAGCCTCAGGAGGCAACTTAAAAAACCCCTCTATATCTTCTGCTTGTCTTCTTAGCTTCTTAGCAGCTGCTTTCTGTTTCTTTCCTCAGTGTCTCACTCTGCACATTTGCAACTTAAGAGCCAGGACTTGAGGGAAAATTGCCCATGAGAATATTGAGTTTATCTCAGTGCATTTTACTTCCCTCTAAGATCTTGGCTTTTCAAATCCCTGCAATTTTAGTTTCACTGATGCTTTCAATATGTTCTATTAAGGGTTTAATCTAACATACATAGTCATTCTCTGTGGGTATGTTAGTTTATTTATTTATTTATTTTTTATTTTTTATTTTTTTTGCTGTACGCGGGCCTCTCACTGTTGTGGCCTCTCCTGTTGCGGAGCACAGGCTCCGGACACGCAGGCTCAGCGGCCACGGCTCACGGGCCTAGCCGCTCCGCGGCATGTGGGATCTTCCCAGACCGGGGCACGAACCCGTGTCCCCTGCATCGGCAGGCGGACTCTCAACCACTGCGCCACCAGGGAAGCCCAAGGGTATGTTAGTTTAAACTAGACACTTCACCATGGTCACTGGTAGATGTATCATATACAACTTATACATTTTAAGTAATTGCCTCTCCAAATACAGTGTGCATGACATGTTGGCATTAGTGCTTGTATTAACTGTTTCATTTAGTCTGGAGTAGCACTGCCCAATATAAATATATGAATCACATATGGAATTTTAAAATTTCAAGTACTCACATTAGAAAAGTAAAAAGTAACAGGCAGAATTACAATAATATACTTTACTTAATTAGAATTAAATATATTTAAAATATTACCATTTTAAGGTACATGAATTCAAACTCCATTGTATATTTTAGATTCACAGCTCATCTCAATACACACTAGGCCCATTTCAAATGCTTAAAAGCTAGCCTCATGGGACTAGTGGTTACCATATTGGAAAAGGCAGGTCTAGAGGTTTCAGAATATTCAGAGGAGATGTGAAAGACTAAAGGACAAACATATATTATGTGGTAATATTGACTTAAAGACTTGGATTATCTCCCTTGAGAAACCAGTGGGTCTCTATTTAGCTATACAAAGAATATTTTCATCATGTTAGGTGGAAAAATTGTAGATTGTTTTTAACTTCTCAGCATCAAATGCTCCTTACTCTTTTAGAGAAATAACACAAATTATTCAATAGAAGGTAGGATTCAGCTTCCCATGACTGAACCCCAAATGATGAAAAACCTTCTGAAAGCCTGAGAAAGCCAAGAATCAGATGTGTAACTCAGGCTCAGATAATCATAGTATGTCTTCCAAGGACTCAATACATTAAATACAGAAATGTAGGGAAGGCTTTCAAATATTCCTAGAAATTACCTTGAGTGAGGCAGAAAGGAGTCCTAGCAGTGATTTTGGTCTTTAGGTCATTCTCACAGGACATTTTCTGGGTTATGAAAGTCACTGTGTTGTTTCCTAGGCTTATTTGTTCCTGCAGGTGTTCAGTCCATTACATGAATCCCTGATTTCTAGGAGCTTGTGGACCCATGATTTTACTTTTTAGTACAACACAGTTGCTAAGTGCATAAACTTGGGGGTCAAATGGCCTGAGTTTGAATCCTGCTTTTCCTACTCATTAGCTATCTGGACTTACACACATTATTTTACCCTTTTTACCCTCTCAATTTCTTTATCTATCAAGTAGTGATGATAATTGTACCTACCTCATGGGTTGTTACAAAAGCTCGATGAGATAACCCATACACAGTTAAGTATACTTACATGTCCTTATTATGTACTGAATATTTACCTTTTAATAATTGAGCTTTTACTATTATTTTAAAAGTTTATGGAAAGTCTACTGTGTAGTAGGTGCACATAAAACAATACTCCTCATTTTTTCCACCTAAAATTACCTTAATAAGAAAGAATACTGGGCTTCCCTGGTGGCGCAGTGGTTGAGAATCTGCCTGCTAATGCAGGGGACACGGGTTCGAGCCTTGGTATGGGAAGATCCCACATGCCACGGAGCAACTAGGCCCGTGAGCCACAACTACTGAGCCTGTGCATCTGGAGCCTGTGCTCTGCAACAAGAGGCCGCCATAGTGAGAGGCGCCTGCGCACCACGATGAAGAGTGGCCCCCACTTGCCACAACTAGAGAAAGCCCTTGCACAGAAACGAAGACGCAACACAGCAAAAATAAATAAATTAAATTAATAAAAAAAAAAAGAAAGAAAGAATACTTATTCCACATCCCTAAAGATTTGGGAAGGGGTTATGTGTAGCCTGACAAGACCACTGCCAGCCTAATATCTTTATACTTTCAGGTTTTATCTTGAATATTACTCCAACTATACATGCTTCAAATGTGTTTCAAATTATTTACCATTGAATAATGTGCCATGTTTATTTGGTGGCTGTAAGTAGTGCCAAATACATAGCCCACTACCATACTTTAAGAAGTGTGTGTATGTGTGTATATATATATATATATATATATATATATATATATATATATATATATACACACACACACACACGCATAGATATCTATATGGAAATATACAATGGAATATTACTCAGCCATAAAAAAGAATGAAATAATGCCATTTGCAGCAACATGGATGGACCTAGAGATTGTCATACTGAGTGAAGTAAGTCAAACAGAGAAAGATAATTATCATAAGATATCAATTATATGCGGAATCTTAAAAAAATGGTACAAATGAACTTATTTACAAAACAGAAATAGAGTCACAGATATAGAAAACAAACTTATGGTTACCAAGGGGGAAAGGGAGAGGGAGGGATACATTGGGAGATTGCAATTGACATATACACACTACTATATATAAAATAGATAACTAATAAGAACCTACTATATAGCAAAGGGAACTCTACTCAATACTCTGTAATGACCTGTATTGGAAAAGAATCTAAAAAAAGTGAATATATGTATACGTATAACTGATCCACTTTGCTGTACAGCAGAAACTAACACAATATTGTAAAGCAACTATACTCCAATAAAAATTAATTTAAAAAAAAGAAGTGTAGACAAAATGATTAAATTAATACTGGCAATAACCCTGTGATGCAGGCATTACTACTTCCATTTTTAAGGTGAGGAAATTGATTCAGAGAAGTTAGGTATTTTGCCTACAATTACAGAGCTGGTGTGTGCACAATTACACATTTTATTTTGATCATGAGTTCCATCTTCCTAGACAAGGACTTCAATACAATATTTGAAGGTGTTTGATTTCTTGGCCTACAGCTCATAAAAGAGTTCTGCCATTATCTGGAGCATCCTTGATATTTTTAGAAAGGTAAGCCAAGCCTCAACGAATGCATGTCTCATAAATCTATTTCATTTCACTGACATCACCACTTTCTTAATCCCTCTTTCACCTTCTCTATTTTTTTTCTGTTTCTTTCCTAAAGTCTAGGATCATAAATATTTCTTTAGTTGTAAACAGCCCATTATTTAAATAGCTTTCATCTAAAAGAACTCTGGAAATTTGCTTTAGGTGAAATTTCAAGGGGAGAATTGTGATTAATCATTTGTGAGAATGACATGCTAAGTTCTCATACTTGCTGTACCTGCTAAATCAAATAAGATAGGCTTTGACATAAGGCACTTTTCCAAATGTCACTCTTAGACTTTTCCAGGGGGCTCACTGATAGAACCAGTTCAATGATACCGATAACTGCATAAGAGTGGAACAAAATTCTCCCAGCAATTAAAATCAAAGGCTGTACATCTAAATTTCTGTATCTGCTAATACAATATATGTTACTTTTTCTTCTTCAAGTGTTTTAAAAACTGGCAGAGGCATTGAAACAGCTATGTAACTTTGTTGTCCAAGGCTCCTTGCTATGACACTGACTTCTAACCATGAACATGTGTGAATTCTCTTCTCCCCTCTCTAAATCATCCTAGAAGTTTCTCATTTCACCTCTACTTAGATGTTACTCTTTGCAATTTTTTTGTAAATAATTCATTTTAAACACAAGGAATGAACTTTATTTTCCTCACTCGTGAAAAGTGTCTCTGTGCTACAGAAATGTCTTAGTCAGCCAATTTTCTTCACCTGCAGTTTGCCTTTGCAAATGATCTCATCGTGAAAAACAAACTGCCAGCTTGATTATAGGAAAGCTTTGGTTATTGAAAAACACCCCTCATATCTTTTAGGTAGGACTGCTGACCTTACATCTGCAGTGTCTATAATGTTACTCCAAATTGGTTCAAATACTAAATGATTTAACAATGACCAACAAGAAGTTTTGCCAACTGAGAATCAACTTGCTCAAACAATTCATTCACCCATTATTTAAAATGAGTCACATTTAAGAATTTAAAAATAAGGAACCAAGTTTTTTTTTTTTTGATTACTTTGAAAAATCTCCATATATATTCTGGTTCTGAAATGCACAGGTTAAATAAAAGATAAGGTAAACTATCAACACCTGTCAGCTGAAAATCTGATTTGGAGGCTGTGTTTGGAAGTGAGGTCCACAGGCTTTGAATTACACAACTCATGCATGAAGAGAAAAAGTTCATTTGAATATCCAGATATTGGGACTCTCTAATGCCAATTTTAAAATAAATGATCATCAGAAGAAAACATCTGGATAACTGAGTAAATGTTTTCCACTTCTTGGGGCCAAATCTCTTCCTGAAAGCCAGACCACTGTAATCAATTGCATGCAGGACACCTACACTTGGATGTCCTCAGATTCAAAAATAAATTAGTCATCGTATCCTGGACACCTATTTCTCCTCTGTTGCTTCTATATTTAGTATCTCATGAAATAATGTCACTATTTGTATAGTTGCTCAAGCCTGAAATTTGATTTTTTCTATCTCTGTTATGCCTCACATCTAATTAAGCAACAAGTTGTATGGTGTCTACATTATAAATAACTCACTAATCCATCCACCTTTCCGTGTCTCCACTCAATGCCTTAAAGGGAGCCCTGGTGTAGGGCCCTCACTTAGATCACGAGGCAGATTCTTAGCAGAGCTCCCAATTCCCAGGTTTTTCTTTTGCTTCTCCTCCAAACCATTCTCCACCTTGCATAGTGATTACTTAAAGATATATTTACCTGCTCAAAATCCATTAGGAGGTCCAGATAAAGACAGGGCTTCATGATAAGGTTTATAAGGCTTTTTGTGATTTAGCCTTCAGGAATCTCTGCAACTGTTTCTTTGGCCACAGAGATGTCTCTTCTTTACCTACATGTCAGATGTGCTATGCCTCCTTGCCTCTGGTGGATTCTTTTTGTACATTTCCTTTTCACCATATCCAATAGCTTCTCTTCTTTGCTAGCTCTTACTCATCCTTTAGCTCTCACGTGGGTTACACTTTCCCTAACACCCATGTTGGAGTCACATGCCTTTTCTTTTCACTTCAATAGCAACATATAGTTCCCCTTTTGCAACACATATAACACTGTATAATAATTTCCTATTCATTCCTCTGTTTTCCTAACTAAAGTAAAAATTCCCAGAAGAACCACATCTTTCATATTGTGGAAATACTGATGTATTTCCACATCTAACATAGAGACAGGAATGTAAGAAGCATTTAACACATATTTGTTAGATGAATCGTCCAAGAATAAATATTAAGATTTCAGATAAATAACTATATTCCCAAGAAAAAAATCTAAAAATGTGAAAGCATGAGAAAAGCAAAATGGAAAATTCTAAAAATTTTATTAAAAATTAGAAATGGATGAAGGCAATAAATTAAACTGTGTCTGATCCCTCCCACCCCCCCCTAAGTTTTTCACATCAGTATACATATGCCCAAGACAAATAATCATCGTATGTTTCACATCTTTAGTTCAGACCATTGTAAACCTATCTGATAACTGTCTGGCCCTTCCAATGTTAACAGCAAATGTATCTCTTTTGCTAGATGCTTAGGGGGTGGCAGGTCTACCCTCTGAATTACTCTGGTAGGATCAGCAGTGGGTTCACCACTATGCCTTCATACTGTTGTCTAGGAGCCCACAACTGGGCTCTTCTGGACCTGGCTGGAGGTCTGATCCCACTGAACCCCATTCTTGAAGGCAAATCATTGTCTTAGAACTAATAATAGCTGACATGCACTAAGCATTACTATATGCCAGGAATAATCTCATTTATTCTTCACAGCACCCTGAGAAACAAATATTATTATTATAGAGATGAGGATACTGAAGCTCAGAGAAGTAACCTCTTCAATAACAAGCAATTGTTTGAATTCAAACTATTGTGTCCAATAGTTCTGAGTTTTCTTAAAATTGCCTCAATCTCTCTAGATGGTAAGTCTGAGGTTCTCAACAAGATTTCAATGACTGACATTCTCATGGTTACTTCTTGTGTTGAATTCCTCTTCCCACTGAACTGTTAGTCTCGTGTCTCACATCTTCTATTTTTTCATGACTCTGCCCATGCTAACCTAAAGCTGGAATATCCATCTCTAATTTCTCCAAAAGGCCATCCACACAAGACATTTGTAGGTTCAGCAGATTTTACCAAGAATTAGGGCAATAGAAGAGGGTTGCATAGTAGCAAAAATTCCCAAACTGTTTAATACTGAATATTGATAGCCTTATTTTTTTGTCTTTGGGCTACCAGCTCAAAGGTAGGTATCAGGGATTTCTTAGTAATAACAGAGTTTCAACATCTCTAGCTTCCTACCATGTTACTTTGTTTCTCTCGCTCACTCTCTGACTCACTCTCCTTCAGAGGAATAGGTCTGCTTTTCTGCCTTCCCCTATTTCTTGTTTTCTTCTAAAATTCTATTAAATTTTTAGACAGAGAAATTTATCTTTATTTTTCTTCTGGGATCCTTCCAGAACATGCCCTTAGGGCCTACACATCTAAAGCAGAGTATCAAGGTGTTTTCCTAAACAAAGATAGTTTTCTCCCTAAGGGGAACTCTGAGCCAGCTGTTAACATTACAATCTTATTTATCTTGCCACCTTTACTTAAAGAGTAACTCAATGAAAATGTTTTGGGAATTAACTTCTCCAGGGAAAGGCATACCTAACATGACAGAAATATTATCATAATATAATTTTTCTCAAAGGTTTTGATTACACTGATATATGTAATTCAGTGGTCCCAGTGCACAGCACCCCATTAGAGAAAACTAGATTGACTGAGGTGGTAACACACATGTACTTCTACTCAACATATATTCATGCTGTATTCACAAACACTCTGCTCCCCCCAAACCTGGATCACTCTTCGAAGCAAGCTTTCATACCTTTTTTTTGTTTTTTTCTCCTTAAGGTAGGTTCCCTACTTATTATCCTAAATGTATTCATTTGCTTCTACAAACAAGTTAGGTGGTACTCCAAATAATGAACTAATGAATAGGAAATGTGAGGATGATTCGAGCACCCACCCATGTCCTTGACCCCTTGTAGGAGTCTTGGCTAATTGTAAATGTGTCTGATTGGAGTGGTCAAGAACTCTGATTTGTCTTTAACAATTTGTTGTGCCTCTGAATGTCAACTGCATTGTTGTCCTCAAAGCTGAAATCCAAAATATTTGGAAACACGTTGGTCACAGGGTGAGTAAACATATCTTGATGGAGAGCCCACTGTGGGCAAAACATTATGCAAAGAGCTCGAAAGAAATGCCAAAGAGTAAGTAAATCACACAGCTTTTGTGCCTGGAGAGATGTGGATGCAAGGGAAAGTAAAAACAAAAATAAAGGTTTATGGGAGTTATGTTTACTTGTATATGCACACATATGTGAGTCTCTCATATGTATAGACATGTAACCATGCATTTTTATAAATATACATATGATAGCTAATCAGACTTCTGACTCTCCAGCTTAATCTCCTGCCACACCCAGGCAGTAACACTGAACTGCTTCTTGCTCTATTTCCTGCCTCGGTGACACACATACCATTCACTCTAACTCCAAAGCCCTTCACAATGACCCATTCCTCTCAGAGTAACTCTCTCCTATCCTTTAATACTCCTCCCTGGACTCAAACCCTCCAAGAAGCCTAGCTGAGGAAATACACTGACACATAGTCACATAAGTCCTTGAGTTTTATTTTGTTCCTCTCTTCAGAGCGAGCTAGTCGTACCCAGAGATGTTGGGTTAGATTTTTTTTTTAATTGGAGTATAGTTGCTTTACAATGTTAGGTTAGTTTCTGCTGTACAACAAAGTGAATCAGCTACATGTATACATATATCCCTTCCCTCTTGGAACTCCCTCCCACTCCTCCCCCCCATCCCACCCATCTAGGTCATCACAGAGCACCGAGCTGAGCTCCCTGTGCTCTACAGCAGGTTCCCACTAGCTATCTATTTTACACATGGTAGTGTATATATGTCAATTCTAATTTCTCAATTCGTCCCACCTTCTCCTTCCCTTCCATGTCTACATGTCTGTTCTCTACGTCTGCGTCTCTATTCCTGCCCTGCAAACTGGTTCATCTGTACCATTTTTCTAGATTCCACATATATGCATTAATAAACAATATTTGTTTTTCTCTTTCTGACTTACTTCACTCTGTCTGACAGCCTCTAGGTCCATCCACATCTCTACAAATGACCCAATTTCATTCCTTTTTATGGCTGAATAATATTCCATTGGATATAGGTACCATATCTTTATCCATTCATCTGTCAATGGACATTTAGGTTGTTTCCATGTCCTGGCTATTGTAAACAGTGCTGCAGTGAAAACTGGGGTACATGTGTCTTTTTGAATTATGGTTTTCTCAGGGTATATACCCAGTAGTGAGATTGCTGGGTCATATGGTAGTTCTATTTTTAGTTTTTTAAGGAACCTCCATACTGTTCTCCATAGTGGCTGTATCAATTCATATTCCCACCAACAGTGCAAGAGGGTTCCCTTTTCTCCACACCCTCTCCAGCATTTTTTGTTTGTAGCTTTTTTGATGACGGCCCTTCGGACTGGTGTGAGGTGATTGTAGCATCTCAAACCACATTTGTAGTTTTGATTTGCATTTCTCTAGGAATCAGTGATGTTGAGCAGCTTTTCATGTGCTTCTTGGCCATCTGTATGTCTTCTCTGGAGAAATGTCTATTTAGGTCTTCTGCCCATTTTTGGATTGGGTTGTTTTTTGTTGATATTGGGCTTCATGAGCTGTTTGTATACTTTGGAGATTAATCCTTTGTCAGTTGCTTCATTTGCAAATATTTTCTCCCATTCTGAGGGTTGTCTTGTTGTCTTATTTATGGTTTCCTTTGCTGTGCAAAAGCTTTTAAGTCCCATTTGTTTATTTTTGTTTTTATTTTCTTTACTCTAGGAGGTGGGTCAAAGAAGATCTTGCTGTGGTTTATGTCAAAGAGTGTTTTTCCTATGTTTTCCTCTAAGAGTTTTATAGTGTCTGGTCTTACATTTAGGTCTTTAATCCATTTTGAGTTTATTTTTGTGTATGGTGTTAGGGAGTGTTCTAACTTCATTCTTTAATATGTAGCTGTTCAGTTATCCCAGCATCACTTATTGAAGAGACTGTCTTTTCTCTATTGTATATTCTTGCCTCCTTTGTCATAGATTAGGTGACCATGGGTCCATGGGTTTACCTCTGGGCTTTCTATCCTGTACCATTGATCTATATTTCTGTTTTTGTGCAAGTACCATACTGTCTTGATTACTGTAGCTTTGTAGTATAGTTGGAAGCCAGGGAGCCTGATTCCTCCAGCTCTGTTCTTTCTCAGGGTTGCTTTGGCTATTCAGGATCTTTTGTGTTTCCATACAAATTGTAAATTACTTTGTTCTAATTCTGTAAAAAATGCCATTGGTAATTTGATAGGGATTGCACTGAATCTGTAGATGGCTTTGGGTAGTATAGTCATTTTCACAATATTGATTCTTCCAATCCAAGAACACGGTATATCTCTCCATCTGTTTGTATCATCTTTAATTTCTTTCATCAGTGTTTTATAGTTTACTGAGTACAGGTCTTTTGTCTCCTTAGGTAGGTTTATTCATAGGTATTTTATTCTTTTTGTTGCAATGGTGAATGGGATTGTTTCTTTAATTTCTCTTTCTGATCTTTCATTGTTAGTGTATAGGAATGCAAGAGATTTCTGTCCATTAATTTTGTAACCTGAAACTTTACTAAATTCACTGATGAACTCTAGTAATTTTCTGGTGGCATCTTTAGGATTTTCTACATATAGTATCATGTCATCTGCAAATAGTGACAGTTTTACATCTTCTTCTCCAATTTGTATTCCTTTTATTTCTTTTTCTTCTCTGATTGCCGTGGCTAGGACTTCCAAAACTATGTTGAATAATAGTGGTGAGAGTGGACGTCCTTGTCTTATTCCTGATCTTAGAGGAAATGCTTTCAGTTTTTCACCATTGAGAATGATATTTGCTGTCAGTTTGTCATATATGGCCTTTATTATGTTGAGGTAGCTTCCCTCTATGCCCACTTTCTGGAGAGTTTTTATCATAAATGGGTGTTGAATTTTGCTAAAAATGTTTTTTGCATCTATTAAGATGATCATATGGTTTTTATTCTTTAATTTGTTAATATGGTGTATCACATTGATTGATTTGCATATATTGAAGAATCCTTGCATCCCTGGGATAAATCCCACTTGATTATGGTGTATGAATCTTTTAATGTGTTGCTGGATTCTGTTTGCTAGAATTTTTTTGAGGATTTTTGTGCCTGTGTTCATCAGTGATATTGGTCTATAATTTTCTTTTTTTGTGATATCTTTGTCTGGTTTTGGTATCAGGGTAATGGTGGCCTCGTAGAATGAGTTTGGGAGTGTTCCTCCCTCTGCAATTTTTTTGGAAGAGTGTGAGAAGGAAAGTTGTTACCTCTTCTCTAAATGTTTGATAGAATTCGCCTGTGAAGCCATCTGGTCCTGGACTTTTATTTGCTGGAAGATTTTTAATTACAGTTTCAATTTCATTACTTGTGATTGGTCTGTTTATATTTTCTGGTTCTTCCTGGTTCAGTCTTGGGAAGTTGTACCTTTCTAAGAATTTGTCCATTACTTCCAGGTTGTCCATTTTGTTGGCATATAGTTGCTTGTAGTAGTGTCTTATGATCCTTTGTATTTCTGTGGTGTCAGTTGCACTTTCTCCTTTTTCATTTCTAATTTTATTAATTTGAATCCTCTCCCTTTTTTCTTGATGAGTCTGGTTAAATATTTATCAATTTTGTTTATCTTCGATCTTCAGTTTTCTAATCTTATTAGTGAAGACCTACACATTTTCTTCCTCACAGCTGCCTTTGTTAGCTCTGTTAATAGGCATCTATGAAAATGTCTCTTCTACAATTCTTTCCCAGAGTCTGTCTTGCTGATTACAGCTCCCTCAATAACTTACCGTTTGGGGCTGTTCCACTGCAATTACTAAACTGGTTCCAAGAAGGAAATGGACAGGAAGGGTTACACACTTTTGTGAAAGTCGACTGATCCAATGTGGAATGCAAGACTGAAATAATGTGTTCTCATCTTTTCTATGACATGTCAATTACTGAGGGAGTTTCAAAAATTGTTTTTCTTTTTCCTTCCTGCCATGTAGTAAAAGGAGAATTACATTGTGTGGACTCTTAATATCTTTTCTCAACTTAGCTACTGCTGGAAGTTTGAGGTATGAGATGAACAACATATCCTGGTTTCTTCCTAATACATGGTACTCCTTATTTTTCCTTCATTTTAGGTTCTTAAAATCTCGTCTTGAAAATCTTTTGATGTATCAGTTGCTTCCAATGAGAACCATACCATAAACTAACATAAACAAACCATACTTTGAGGATAAAAATACACACAAGCATACAGAGAGCTTACTCTGTCTGTTCTTGATGGGCATCAGGTTTGATATTTATGCAAAATTATGTGCATACAGGTATTGTATAAACAAATGCTGAGAGTCTTACTGAATTATTGAAGTTTCTCAAGCAATGTAATAGCTCAAAAGCATATTTCTCACAATGTCTCCTGTACACACACACAGCCACCCACACCAAAACTAGAATTCAAATAACAAAGTTGGCATTGTGTGTGTCTGCCTTATTCAAATACTATCTGCAGCTTAGTTTCTCAAATTACTCTGCTTCCTACAGAACTAATTTTAAAATGAATCTCCCACTGGCTTCAAGGGGCTTTCATCTCTTTAGGATGGTGATGAAGGCTAAAAATGTGTGCTTGGTACCCCAGAACACTGAAGAATGAAGTCTGTGTCAGCCAAGCTCAGAAGTGCTGAAACAGACCCAATTCCTCCCTGGGTGCTGCCCATTAATCCCTGTGAAATCTTTCAAAGGGTTTTAAGTGATAAGCTAAGAGAAAATGAGCCCTAGGAAAAACACCCCTCTTTGGATTGACTTCATATCAGAATTCTATAGTCATATCAGAAATGAGACTGCTCACTACACAACTCCTTTTGTGCTATGAATACAGACTGGTTTTCCCTTATTTTTAGAAAAATGTTAAATACATTTTGTATAAGGAATGCAATTCAACTGCAGCATTATAAGAAACAACAAAGGAAGTTACTCTAAACAGCATCTCAGCATCCTGGTGTATAATAAACTCTAAACAACTTCCAGGAAATTAAGGTTCTTTTAAATTGTTGAATAAAATGAAGAAAAAATCCTGAGAACACACACACACACACACAATGGAAATTAATTATGTTATAATTACTGCACACCTGCTCCAATAACTTGAAGGTACACTGCTATCTTCTTTGTTGATCAGATATAATCTGATTATGCTCCTTGCTTGAAGTATCTCTGGTCCTCCATCTCCAAAAATAAATTCTCATTGAAGTATGACATCTACTGGCTAATTACTTTAAGAATGGGATTTGTCTTGTATAGTTTTAACTTAATCCTTTTACTCATGTAGATAAGGTCACAGCTGGGGGTATCGACAGAATAAATTTCTGCCGGAGAGTAATCTATCAGGGTTCTTTACTGTGCCACAGTCTTTCCTCTCCCGTGTTAATATTCTGACAAAGCATCAGTGGAAAAGGTTTTAATCATTTGCTCAAATATCTTTCCTTAAGCATGCTCCTCCATTCTTGCTTCACTGGCTCTTTCTCCAATTTGCTTCTCCATTCATCTCTTCTATTCCTCTTCAGAAATTTGTTGTCATTTTTCTTCCTTTCTGCCATTGACACAAGCTTTTCTTCATATCATTCCTCATACCTCTAAGAAAATTAACTCAAAGACAGTCACTTGGGTCAGATTCTAACCTAAAGTCTTCTAGTTTACCTTGCCTCCTCTTGTCCCAATCTGGATATATCATACTAATTAATATTTGCTTGGACTTTAAAATATTTGAATTATTTTCACATCTATAATTATAATCTTTACAACCCTTTAAAGACTTATTATGAATTATTTTCATTTTATATGTGAAAAATAAGATTGAGATATACCCAAACAGACACAAATAACAAAGAGTAAAGGAGAGATTGGAACCCTTGTGTATTTTGGTTCCAAGGTTTATTGGTATCCATTGCATCACAGTGCCTGATTCAACCAAAATCTTCTTAAACCACCACCCCTACAGAAATATTAATGGGCATAATAATCCCAGATAATAGAAAAATTCTATCATATCAGTAGGGAGACATTAATAGATAGTAGACAGAGGATTCAGAAACTTGTGGTTTTGAATGTCATTGTCTATGAAATCATATAAGGAATTAAAATTTAACCATGACAGATTGAAATACTCTTCATAGCTATTGTTTATTAAAATCAATTAGGTAGTCTGTCCTTCTTGCCAAAAGCAGATAATTCAGATGATACGACACTTCTTTTAGGGTGACTTGTCATATCAGTAGGAAGTCTTATTACATTAGATTTTAAACACATTTTCCTTGAGATAGCTGTGGAATGAACTGCTTTCCAAAGGGTTTTGCATAATTTTAATTTGCCTTTTTATTGCTATTAACGGACCATCTGCACCTGTGCTTTTCTATGAAATTTAAAAATAACATACTGAGAAAATCTTGCAATTTAAAATGCTGAAACATATAATTAAATAAACCATGTCAAGTAGAATGAAAATTATATTGATAAGTTCTAAATATCAGTAAAAACAAAGAATTTAATACCTAGAGTATATGTTCAAAATTTGAACTGGCAAAAGCTAATTTGGGGGCTTCCCTGGTGGCAGAGTGGTTGAGAGTCCGCCTGCCGATGCAGGGGACACAGGTTTGTGCCCCGGTCCGGGAAGATCCCACATGCCGCGGAGTGGCTGGGCCCGTGAGCCGTGGCCGCTGAGCCTGCACGTCCGGAGCCTGTGCTCCGCAAGGGGAGAGGCCACAACAGTGAGAGGCCCACACACCGCAAAAACAAAACAAAACAAAACAAAACAAAACAAAACAAAACTAATTTGGGTCTGCTACCAAATTGTTAGCATGCCTTTTTCTAATTTATGCTCAATTTGCAAAGTATGAGGAAACAAAAAGAATAAAAATGTTTAATTCCAAATAAAATACTTTTCCTTCTAATTGGATTAAAGTTAGAAATCAGGAATAACTCAAATTATATAAACTAATCTAATTATCAACCGATTGCTAGTTCACTGGGAAGATGTGATGATATTTTAGAGAGAATTTTATGGTATAATTCAAATCTTAAGTGGGGAACTGTGATTCTTCTCATTATATCATAATTCTAATTCATACACTTTCCTTTTCTTAGTTTTAGCATTTCCCCTCTGTATTTAGGGGAAGTTTTCAATGTTCATTCATTCATTCATATCTAATATTCATTCATATTCCATTGGTGCAAATTTAATCCCATGGCTACCCTAGTTGCTAACACTGTTAGGAAACAATCTCTTTCTGGGTATCCTTCTGTCTGGCCCTGTGCCTTAAACATACATGAACTGCTAAAGGAGATAAAAGCAGAATAGATATTGGGGGGTTGTTGACAAAAGTCTGCCCCTTTTTCTGGACACACAGAACATGTTCATCATCCTCAGTGGAGTCACCCATGGCATTTTCTGTGTCCAGTTTGAAGCCCACAATCTCTTACTAATGTGCCATTCTCTTCTTGTGATACCTCATCTATAAACAAAGAGACAAGCCTCACTCAGGCCCATCATCTAATACACAATAATGGAG
This sequence comes from Mesoplodon bidens, assembly GCF_964165515.1. NCBI lineage: Eukaryota > Metazoa > Chordata > Mammalia > Artiodactyla > Ziphiidae > Mesoplodon > Mesoplodon bidens. The sequence continues at coordinate 86,496,840 of NC_138167.1, forward strand.
TAAAAAATAACTCATTCATGGAGATAAAAATAGAAAACATAAAGCACTTAGTGGTCTATAACTGCTAGATCCTGGTGTGTAGGAACTTTGAAATATCCCATTCCTTGCTTAGCTCTCCCAGCTTTTGTTCCTTTGGATCATTCTCTTGGCCATTTTCTTTCATAACATCTGGATCCCTCTGAAGTTTTCCCTTGAATATTATACATTGTGGCCAAAACCAAAGTGAGTTTTGGAGGGTATGCTTTCTTTGGAGGCTATATAATTTTCACTTCTGGCTGATACACATTTGGAAACCTAAGGTCTTGCTTGTTGGCCAGACTTGTGACTTTTATATTTTTAAGCCATATTCATCCCCTCAAAACTTTAGTGAAGCTTCTATTTGCTTTCCAATCAGATTCCATATAAAAATTCTCATACTTGATGATCTCTCTTAAATAGCTCTTAGACCTGAAGATTCCTCACTTCTATTTTCCAGTTTCTGTGCTAAGGACTATCTTTCTCAGACTATAGGTTTTGGTGAGAAGTTACTGTGATTTTATCTGATCTTTGTAAGTGGGCAGAGCTGCTGTTGTCTGACTGTGGAATACAAATGGGAGGTTTTTGAGAGGGGCTCTGAGCAAGTTTTAGCCTGCTCAGGCTACCATAACAAAAATGCCATAGATTAGGTGGCTTAAACAAAAAACACCTATTTCTCACAGTTCTGGAAGGTGGGAAGTCCAAGATCAAGGCACCAGGAGATTTGGTGTCTGGTGAGAGCTTACTGGTTCATAGACAGCCATCTTCTCACTGAGTCATCACATGATGGAAGAAGCGAGGGAGCTCTCCGGGGGGGCGGGGGGGTTCTCTCTTTTCACTGTCTAGGGCTCCACCCTCATGATCTAATCATTTCCCAAAGACCCTCCTCCCCGCTCATAATACCATCACATTGAGGATTAGGTTTCAACATACGGATTTCTGAGGGACACAAACATTCAGTCTATAGCAAAGTCTTATCTTCTGCTAATTGGGACATACAAGCAAGGGATTTCCCTTTTATAAAAGATACTGATATATGGTCGAGTTAATGTTTAGACTTTGGTCAGAGACTTTTTTAGCAAGGTCTATTCCTTTTTATCTCTACACGAACACTGGCAATCCTTACACAAGCTATTTCTCTCTTGTATTTGGCTAAAAGTATCAAGAGGCAGCTAACATAGACAAATATTTAGCCTTTTCTTAATCTCACTTACTATAACCAAATTTGTAGGTATGACCTTTGTTTTCTTTACAATTGACAGTTTTACTAAATAGGTTGCCATGCCATAAGAAAGGTCATTATTAGCTTTCCAACCTGAAGTATTTGTATAAGTTGTAGCCTACAACTCAATGGCTAAAACAATGCCACATATTTTTTATGGCAGCACACCTCTTATACACCAAGTTCTTTATTAGCTAAGGCATAGGCTGAAGATTTATTACAAAGAAACCTCAAAATACAAGGTCTTGAATTAGATAGAAGAATATTCTCTCTTGTGATAAGAGTGTGATCCATAAGAACTCTGATTGGTCAGGTGGCTATATCATCATCAAAATGTGGCTTCCATCTTCGGGTCTAAGATCTGCTCTAGCTGCTGTTCTTGGACAAGAATAAGAGAAACAAGGATGTATTGGGAGAGCAGCTTTATCTTCAAGGCAATAATCTAGAAGTTGCACATATTTTTGCAGTTCCCCACTGGCCCAAACACAGTCACTGACTGCCAACAGAGGATAGAAAATACAGTCTCTAGCTAAATGGCTATGTGTCCTGGTCACCAAATTAAATTAAAAAGAAAAAAAAAACTTAGAAAAAAGGAGAATGTATACTATGGAACACAGCTTCTCCTCCACCATTTTCTTTTTTGGAGAAAAGAAACATAATAAAGATCTTCTTAAGACCTAAATATATGGGCTAATAATATGCCAATACCCTGACCAAATCTACTAAGTATATTAATAATTTCCATTAATATAACTCATTCCTAATGTGGAAAAGACTTTAGGAAGGAAGGACTTCATACTCCCATCAATGATTTAATATGGATGTTAAGATTGATTCTTCATTGAGACATATTATTTTTAGTTTTATAGGTTGGTCTTTTATTGGTCTACAAAGTATTGGCCAATATTAAGAGCTTAGGCTTTTATTTTATTTTTTGTCCTGTACAATTATTTTCAGACACAGAAATTTCCAAACACATAAATAATTTTTAAAAGAATGTATATTATTTGATTACTAGAGCAACAACTTATTGAACAACTATTAAGGTAGCTAGTGACTCCTATTCTCATTAATCATTCTTTCTAAACTTAATCCAGCTATGATATGTACTACTTCATTTAGAATGTTTCTTGCAAGTTCATTTTCATTTCTAGGTTTAGTCAAAAGCTAGGCCATTTGAGCTCAAATTTCTATCTCTATGCATCAGATTTCCTGAGGACTTGTTTCTCTACCATAAATAACCTTTATTAGCCTCACAAAGAAATGACACTTGTAGAGTAAGTCCTTCACTCATTCTCTTAGTCTTTTGTATGATTCTAAACCACACTTTTAAAGCTGCATTCTGCAGAGCCCTGGGATTCTGCAAAGATGCCAATGTCGGACAGAGACAAGGGGTTAGCTTTTCCTGGACTCTGAGCTCTCCCAATCCACTTCAGAGAAAAAAGCTCAACACTTACCTTTGTTATATATCAGAGCTCTCCTTAAGATTTTCTTTGGGAAAAAAGTTCAACAGCTTAAAATGCATTTAAAAATCAGAAATCTCTGAAGTTCTGTGCCACTATTTTCAACTTCCTACAATTATCCCCAATTCATGAAAAAATTAGAAGAAAATAAAAAAGTCAAATGGAGCTTCATCTGTTAAGGGCTCCAATCATTCTCTGTTAGTCCTCTCCAAACAAAAACACAAAGTTAATTTTCCATTTTATTCTTTGAGAGTGAAATATAAAAACAAGTAATACCCCATATCTCTCTCTCTGAAAGCTTTATGTGTAGCTAAGCCATTGTTACTTGATCAGATAATAGAGCAGTGGATATAGGGTAATATTTGTATTGGCATGACAACCACTGACAAATGTCTAATTGCAATAGAAAAGTCTCACTAATTATAATGGAATAGTTATGACCACTAAGTAATTTCCTAGGTCCTCTACTGAGTTGGTTACCTTGACTTATTTCCTATCTAGTTTCCTAAAAACACTGTTGAAATATTATAGCTCCCTATATGAACAAGAACAACTTCATATTTTCTAGCCTTGAAATATCAATTTAATGCATCCCATTGAGGAGCTTTTTATGGAAATGTTACCATTTTGACCTCTATTATTTCAGTATATCATTGTAATGAATAAAGAGTTAAAAGCAGATTGGTGCCTTATTGAGTTTTGTCTTGAACTCAAATCCTGAAAAGAAACAATGCATATTTTACTCACTTTTGGTCCATAACATGCCTCTCTAATGAGCATGCATTACGAAATTTTCTTTTTGGCTCATACCTATTGGGCAAGGAGGGAGGTGTTAAAGAAACAAACAAAAAGCTTACCCTTTTGAAGTTTTAGAGCATTTACTTTAAAAAAAGGGAGTCAAGTTAAATAAATAATATTTTCTTTAGTATTTATTGTATAGGTGGAGGCAATGTGGGAGAGGGGAAAGAGTACTAGGTGGAGAGGTAGGACCTTGGTGTCACATTCTCAGAATTGTCAATAATGGAGCATCAGTTTAATCATCTCTAAAGCACTGGGTTAGACTAGGATAATCCATTTTGGATTTCCTAGCCCAAATCATTTCCACTCATAATTTTATTGGGAAAGGTTATCACAATTATTCAAAACTTTACAGTCAGTTCTCAAATGAATGTATTTTAAATCTAATTTTTAAAAATGTTATTGAAATACAAAATTGGAAAAAATATCTGAGAACATTAAGGTAACTCATTTTTGATTTATACTGAGCATTTAAAATTTTAGTTATGTTACTCCTTAAATACCAAAATATCATCATTTGTACTTACCTAAATGTCCAGAATTCCATCAAAGGGAAGCAACCTTTCTACAGCTTTCCTTTCTAAACTATAGCTTTGGAAAAAGAAGCTAGTTGAGAGGGGTTATGTTTTGCTTTGTTTTGTTCTATTAAGAGAGTATTAAAGGAGAACTGGAGACTTAATTTTACTTATTCATAATGCTATTTGTGCCAAATTATATTTTAAAGTAATGCATAATGATTTTAAATCTACAAGCGTCATTTTCTGTTTTAGAGTAGGTTTTGATGATTAAATAACCCTAAATTTGTTTTTCAATCTTCAGAGGAGGGTTATTTAGCATAGTTCAACCGTAGTTTTTTTTTTACATTAAAGAGATATATTCTCCATCTCAGCCAATGCATCTCTCCGTAATGCTCTGAAGAGCAGGCACGTGGCTTTTATTTTCTGGGACAGAGTTTTGAAAAGCCTTATGGTATTTGTTTTCATTGTAATTCCTGAGGCCTTTAAAATAACATTCTGGAGTAGTTGGAGAAGGATGTCAACTATAGCAATAGTTGACAGCTCAGTGTTGCTATTCAGCATTAATTAAAATAGTGGATTTAGACTTAGCAGCTCTTTAATGTGCCGTATATTCAAGTATTTAGTACAAAAAAAAATGAGTTTTCAACAACAACAAATCAGCAAGCAGGGATTTTGCTGTGATTTTTCCAAAATGATAAATACAGCTTTGAATTGCTACCTTGAAAGAGTCCCACTGTGTATTGAAAAACAGGCAGATCTCTTCAAAGCATATTTCTAACAGATGGAATAAAATCTTCCCCTTTGCTGTCAATCTTGTGTTTCATTTCTCTTTGAATCTAGTGGTATAGAATTTATCTGTATTTTTATCATAAATTTGTGGGCATAAATAAATAAAAAATAAACAATATCTGTATATAGTTTTATATTAAGGGCTATCTGGATTTACAGAGGTAAAATGTAATGGGTTTGAGTAATTACTGATTTAAGTCTAAATATATTTTACTTTTATTTTCGTGTATGAAGCAAAAGAAAATGCAGTGTGAGCCTGCCTGTATTCATTCAAGAATGAGTTAGTTCAGAATCTTTTCTATTATATATGCAAATTTAATGACACATGCTATGTTCTCCATCTAGAGTGTGAGGACTATCTTAGAAAAGCATAGGTTGGCCCAATTTTACGTTATAGGTGAGTCTGTCAGTTCAGTTTCTCTCTAAAATTATACACCAGGACAATTATATTTCTGATATCAAGTACAAATACAGCTTAAATGCTATGGAAAATTCTGTTAAGGCAGTACCGCAGTATATTAGTAGAAAGAATACAGACTTCTAACTCTGCCTCTCACTTACCATGCTTACACAGGCGAATTACATAGTCTCCAAGAGCTTCAGCTTCCTAATCTGTAAAATGAGTTATTGTGCTGCTTAAAAGAATAATGTATGTAAGATATTTCTCTCAAACTAGAAACTCAGGAAACGTTCTCTTAGAGCCACTCTGCCCAGTGCATTAGCTCCACTGAGATACAATACTTACATCTAAAATTGTTGTCAGATAAATCAGAAAAAAAATAATCATCACACTTTCTGTAGCATCACTTCCTTTAGAAGTTCTCCAAACAGAGGCATGTGCAAAGTGCTCAGGCACTACCTGAATGTCATAAAGCAATGCCACTGAATGTGGATGTGAGCAGCTATATCCACATGGAGATGTGCATTTATGGTGGGTGTTGTTTTTTTTTTTTTTGGAATCATCCTATTGAGGTCTCCATTCTAACCCCTAAGGGCACCTCCTCCCAAGAACTTATCTATGTTTAAAGATAATTTATTTTTGTTAAAAATACAATACATAATTCCCCAATTTCTTTGAAATTAAAACAGACAAATAAAGAAGAAAATAAACTTTATTAGAGATGAGCACTATTAATATTTTTGAATATTTTTCCATTTTCTCTATGAGCAAGTGTACATATGGGTTCGTACTGTAGGTGCTCTTATAATTTACTCTTAATCATACCATCAAACATTTTTGAAAATATAATTTTCAATTTTTCTATAATTATCCATAATATGAAGCTAGCATAATTTTTAGCCATTATCTTATTGTGGGACATAAAATTGTTTCCAACATTTTGCTATATAAAATAATACCATGATCAAAAATTGCACATAGTTTTGTCTGCACCTTTGATTATTTTTATTCTAAGAGATTTCTAGAAATTCAATTATGTGGTCAAAATTTTTAAATATTTTAAGACAATTGGCAAATATTTTTAAGTGCACGCATATATAGTGAAGCAACGTACATTCTTATTGACACTGAAGCAACAATTATTCTTGTTGACAGTATTTAAAATATTCATCTTACTATTCCCTTACCAGAGATGATTATTTTCATCTTACATGCACAGGTACATGTGTGCAAACACACACATGCTCTAATGAGAATCATTTTGGGGGCTTATTTATTCAAGTTACTACATCACTCTTATTTTCCCTTCTAATATTTAGCCTCCACAACACAATTGATATTTCCTATCAATAAATGAACAAAGCCTCTTACCATCCTTCACTATGATATACGTCCTAGATTTTATATCTAATATTTGTTTAAAGCTATGCTTTAACATATCAGTGGATGCCTAAGGCTATCAATAGGGTGAGTTCTATTCCTAGATGAATTCTAAAGTAAATTTTACTAGTTACTAGAATTTTTTTGTCAAATAAGCAAAATAGAAATTGGAATAAAATTGCTATGTAAATTAGTATAATGTGAATTAAATTAAAGTTTTGGAATACTGACAGTGAAAATCCTCTCATTTATTGTAAAACAGAACCCCTTAATAAAGGATTCAAGGGACAAGACTAATATGTTCCTACCCACAGGCTAATTATTTTAATTATGTTTATAAATATCAGAAGATTATTTCTGGACACCTAATTCAAAGTATGCTTGCTCTCATAGAGTGGGAGTGAAATAAATTCATTGGGATTTGAATTGTGGTTTGGTCACTCATTGTCTTTATAACCATCATCAAGTTACTTAATTTCTATTATCCTGCAATTTCTCATCCTTTAAATGAATAAGAGCATACCTACTTCCCAGAGCTATTTGAAGGGTAAGGTTAAAAAAATCCATGTATATATTTCTCAGACATAATAAGTATTCACAATAGTGATTTTGTATATGAAACAATTTTTATGAGGTAATAAGAGCATGGTTTTTCATGATAAAACATTGAGGAAACCTTCTTTAAGCAAAATTATATTTATTATTTCATAGATTAAAAAATTTAGAAACATTTGTTCTTCAAAAATTCTAATTCCTGAAACATTCTTAAAGACAGTAGGTTAATTTTGCCTGTTGTATGATCAAAACCCTTAATTCCTGTTCTGTTTAATTCCTTGGTCTCTGAAGATTTCAGTACTTGTCCAAGTTCCAACTAGATTTAGGAAGCACAATATGAGACATACAAAAAAACCCCAAATCTTAAGAATGCTGAAGACACCAGAAAGGTAAATCCTTCCCTGGCAAGCTGTAGAATCTCAATCACTTCTGTTTTCAAAGAGTCTTTAAAAAAAAAAAACACTGTATTTTTGTATTTGGAAGCTCAGCATTTTTCAGATTTTATCCATAGACACAAAATTTTAAATTGTTCCCTTTGCTAAGATATCATGGAGAAAAATAGAAAACATTTTATGCAAAGTTCAAAAGGAATGTTATGATTCTCCCATCAGATATTTATGATTATTTGTTCTTCTTTCTGATCATCTTGTAACCCAAATGCAATCTTGCTGTTTTTACTGTTGCTTTAGAGTTCTCCTTTAACATTCAGGCCTCCAAACTTTCTTAAGTGGAACTTTGGTTCCTTGAAAATCCATGTTAAGAATATCCTTTGTGAGAACCAATTAAAATATGAGAAAGAACAGGCTGACTAAAAGAAACTTAAATAGCTGGAGGGAATTAGATGAGACAAAGAAAACATCTTTAACGTTAAGTTTGGTTAGTCTTTGTAATAGGTTTTAAAGGATGTGTCACTTTTTGAACAGTATTCCAGCAAATCTTGGGAAAATGGCCTAGATATTCCACATTTTCATCAGGAAATAATAAATATTGATGAAGAAATGCCCCAATTACTTTCGTTTATTCAAAGCCCACTTTAATTTGCACCCAGTTAATGTGACTGCTATTACAAACTGTCATTGCATCACTACTGGGAGCAGTAACATGTTTGGAACCATAACAATATGGTCTGTATAAACCTTGCTGTATAAACCTTTGAAAGTTACAATCGATTTTGTATTATCAATCTTACTCTCACATAGAAAGTTTTCTATGGTAGTTACAGCTTGAACGCTTTATCCTCAGAAAATTACATATCTACCACTCAGTGTACTATGTGATGTCATTTTGTATACTACACAGTTCTAAATAGTTAAACGACTCAGTATACTAGATACCCATAAATGAAGATATTTCCAGATTTAAAAAAAAGACTACGAGAATTTCGGGTTCAGTGGGTAAAGGAGTAAGATCAATGATCAGAAAAATGAATTATGAGGTCAGATCCAGAAAAGTGGAAAGACTGTTTACCTCATATGGAATTGGTCAAGCAAGTATCTCAGAAATAAATCTGTAAGTAATACAAAGTTATAGGTGCATTTCTGTGGTGCTGAACAAGTCAGATAGTAGAACATGTTTTTACATTCTCAACATGCCCTCATGTAAGAAGGACTACAGTATTGATATTATGATTTAAAGTTTGCTAATTTCTCTCTCTCGAGTTGTGAAACCTCTTTTCTAGATAACAAGCCATAGAAATGTCTAGTATGTAACTAATGTGTATAATGGGCTAGTCATATGAAATGGCCATTATTTGACTACTTTTGATTTAAAAAATGGCATTTAATATGGATCCACCTAATCAAACAAATCTTGACAGGGTCATTGTATTAGTTTTCTAGGACAGCTGTAACAAAGTACTCCTGGAACAGGAGTAGGAGAGGAAATGTAAAGGGACATGTGTATGTTCATATCAATTCGAGTACTTTAAAAATATGACATATGAAAAAATGTTCTCATTAAAAATGTCATTATTGTCAGAAACATTTTCTAATTACTTGGAACATTCCAGAAGAGGCTAAGAACTTTAAATTGTTATGATCCTTAAATTTTTGGACTACTTCGATTATGAAAAACCTAAACCTTGGGAACTGCTACGGGATCATCTGCTGGGCAATTGTTATTCAGCGTATGTCCTGGATGGTGAAAGGACCAATGACAAAAGTCTTCAGCTAGGCAGTGGCTTTTCCACTAGAGAAGAGACAGGGTTACTAATATGTAGATACCGTCTCAAAGTTTTTGTGCAGAGTACCAGGAGGAAACTTCATGATATATAATACACATTGATTATTGTATTGGTTCACTGAAGACATTATCCTTATGTCTCGAATTGAAGGAACAGTCAGATGAATTCTTAATATATTTTATACATTCTCTCTCATGCTAAAGCATTTTAGAAAAAAAATATGCTACCTCCAACTGATTTATGCAGGGCCATGTAGTGTTATTAGGAGAGCACGAGGCTGTGTCAGGAGGCAGGATTTTTATTACTGACCCTGCCACTAATAAGCTGTGTGATGTTGTGTCAGTTAAAACACTGGTATAAAAAAAGGCATTTCATCTCTTAAGTAAATCCTACTTCACCATGCTGATTTCCCTTATTTATTTTCAAACCATAAAGGAGGGGGCTCAGTTGAAGAGTTTCTCAACTTTGCTTCATTCATGATGTTTTTAAAAACTCCATAGACCTAAACACTTCTAATGATTAATCATGATGAAACATGGTGCTGGAGCTGTATTATTATCACTCCTTTCTCTGAAGGAGATCTTATACAAGTGTGGCTGGTGTGGCCTGAAATCTAGAGCGCACCCTTAAAATGGGCATCTTACTTTAGTCTGAGCACAATGGTTCCACAGTATAATAAAACTCAGGAGTAGATCTTGGGAGGGAAGCCAGGTATTAATTAGTTCTTATGTGCTGACTGCTATGGGATTTCTGAGTTTCACACAAATGAAAGTACAAACTGTTTTTTTGGAAATCGTTGCAAGACCTTTTACAGATGATTTATCTATCTATCTATCTATCGATCGATCGATCAGATGTCTCTCTCACACACATATATACATGTACATGCACACACACCATACACAAACAAAAATATAAAAGCTGAAACACTTGGACAACTTTATCCTCAGCTTATGTACAAGAATACTCTCCCACCACAGGTAACAAAAAAGGGGAGTAAGTATAAACAGAAAATGGAGCAGCCTGTCCTTATGTGCTCCACACATTGAGTGAAAGTGTTCCCTTGAACATAAACCTTGTCATTTCCCTTCTACCATGGATTTCATATAACTAGTTCAACACAACCAACAAAATAAATATTACATAATAATTTTTAGCATTTGGATTTACCAGAAGGAATGGATGAATTACTTTACTTGTAAGTTGAGAATCAAATGGGGTCTCTACCATTTAGACATAAATATTTAGTCCTTCACTTAATACGTATGTATAAATTGCCTATTATATGCGAGCATATCAGTAGGTATTAGGGATAAAATAATGAGAAAAATATATGTGGACTTACTCTTAAGGAATTTATTATTTTGTAGGAGAAACAGGCATTAATAAGCAAAAAAATAAGTGCTAGCAAGAAACATATGGAATACCATGAGAGAAGAGGAGAATCCAGCCAAGTTTGGAGGGTTATGGATAGTTTCAGTGAAGTGACTTTGAGATAAAATGAGAATAAGTCAGAGTTAGGTAAAGCATAGGAGGAAGAACATGGTAGACAGAGTGCTCAAAGTCTCTGGAAAACAAAAAGAGTACAGTACACAAAGAGACTGAGTGTAGGCCCTTGTGGCTGGAATTAAGAGAGAAAAGGTGACATTGATGTGTGATGACAATTGAGCAAGAACAGAGATGAGACCCAATGGGATCTTGTGGGTCATAATGAGAATTTTACATAGGTGGAATGCAATGGGTTAATGCTGTGGGTCAAGGTGTTTCAATCACATCTTGTTTTCTTTGAAACGTGTAATTAATATGCCAACCAATTCAACTAGGTTTAATTAAATTGCTGTCATTTTATTGTTCTTATTACTATTATTATTATTATAAATTTCTCTACAATCTGCCAGATTGTCCTTGCAGTTAATTCTGTTGTTTGTGGCTGGCAAGACCACTTGTTCTACTGATTTTCATCTTGGGACATAGTGATTATCTAAGATATGGTCTGGTTAAAAAAAAAGTGCAACTTTGGCAAACATATACATTTTTAAAATATGATGCTTTCCTTCATATCCAAAATATACAAAAATCTGTTGAAATGTAAAAGTTGAAATGTAAATGTAACTTTAAGTGTTAATATGATTTTAAAGTTTCGTGTGAAAAGTCAAAAATTAAATACATCTCAGATTTTTTTAAAATGTATTTATAGCTCCCTTTGATGATTATATTTTGGCTCAAGAATTTTCATCTTTGATTTGCCTATGGATGCCTGGTGTAAACACTTTTCCTAACTTTACCTTTCTCTTCTTTCTAGCAATCTCTTTAACAGGAACAATGTTTGTAACTGTTATAGGAAACATCAGTTATAGTATATTATCTAAGATTAAGCTTATTCAATATTCTCTGGGCTTTGCAGTGGACAATCCTAGAATTTGCTAGTCTCACTAAATACAGTTTATAGGAAAAGAAATAGTATAAGAACATTTTAGAATAATATCAATAATTAATGTTTTATCTCACATTAAGACTGAGAAAAAATTTTTTAAATATGTGATTTCATTTGAGTAGTTAACAACTCTTGTCAGATATAGTGTCATTATTTCCATTTTATAGCCCAAGATATTAAAGGTCAGAGGTAAAGTTCTTTGCCAAAGGACATCCTATAGTTGATCTATGGTGAAATCTTTGTCTTCTGTTCCATTTCTTATTTTCCTTCCATCACTCCTCTACTCTTCATATATACACTAGAACCTGTTATACTGAATTTTTAGAAGAGTGTGCTATATATTTAATTATATGTGTAATTACATATTTGGCAAATTGGAGACATTTTTCCCCAACTTTCTAGTATCAGGATCTGTGGCAGCAAAAAGTATCCAAGGAATTGACCTCATCATTTCAAAGTAATACCTCTTCCCTTTGACATCCCTCCCTGTGTTTTCAATTATCTCCTTGACTTATGGATGTTTTAAGCCTCAATACTCATGATTTTTTTTCAAAAGCTGAAATTATATTATTTTTCTCCAAGCATCCTTTCTTCTTTGTTCCATCTTAGTACTAATAATGGACCTACTCTTCCTGTCACTGAAGATGTCAGCCTCAGTGTGATTTTGAGATCCTTTCTTAATTCCCTTTGACATACAGAATGGATTAATCCAATCATTTTTTTTTTTTTACAGAATTGTCTGATACTGTCTCTCCCTCTTACCTTTCTGAAGTGCTAATCTGCAGACAGATACCCAGCTTGCATATATTTATGTTCTCAGGAAAAGACACATCCCTTCCTCTCCCATTAGTGTAATCTCCAACAAGCTGACTGTTAGAGTTTCTCTTGTAATGACCACTCTTTCCCATCTCATTGAAAAAGTCAGGATGAATTAATTGAAACATTTAACCAACTGCATTTATCCTCAGAACATCGTCATAAAATGAGACATTTTATGTAAGGGGATTTTCTGGTTACCTTAAGTATATTCTTTTTAACACCAACATTTTTGTTTTAACTATTTGTAACCCACATTTCCCCAAGACAATGAGATACCTGAGTTTTACAGACTCCTTTATCCCCTTCTGCTGATGTCCTGTAGTTCTAACCTCCACTCCCTTAGTTTTTGCCAATTATTTCTAGGTATCTCCAGAGACATTTAACATAGTTTTCATACTGCTCCAGTGGACACTGCATTCTCCCTTGAACTCTATTGGAAACTCCCATTTCTCCTGCCCCTGGATGCATGGCCCCTGCTCCACTGGGCTCCAACTTTTTTTTTTTTTGCGGTACGCGGGCCTCTCACTGTTGTGGCCTCTCCTTTTTTTTCCCTCATTCATCCTGTCATTCTGCAGGTACTCTACATCCTGTTAGTGTCCTTGCTCTTTCAGATGTTCTCAATTCCTCCACAAAAGCAGAAGCAATAGCCTTTTTTTAAAAAAAAAAATCACCTCCACACACTCACTGCATGACTTTCTTATAGTATATGTTTAATTAATATTTTTGTATTTGTTGTTTTGAATTTGATATGATTGCAAAATATGAGAAGTGCAAATATTTCTTGAGGGAATGACTGAGGGATCACCTATGGATAAAGTGAAGAAGTTTAATGTCAGTATTTAATGAGCTCATTTTGGTTCATTAAGGATCCTTTGTTCTACTTTTTTATTGAGGTATAGTTGACATATAACATTATATTTGTTTCAGGTGTAAATCACAATGATCAATATTTGTATATATTGCCAAATGATCACTAAAGTAAGTCTAATTAACATCAGCCACCATTCATAGTTACAATTTTTCTTCTTGTGATGAGAATTTTTAAGATCTACTCATTTAGTAACTTTCAAGTATGCAATACAGTATTAAAACTGTAGTCACCATTCTTACATTACATTCCCAGGACTGACTTATTTTATAATTGGAAGTTTGTATCTTTTGACTCCAGGTTTTAAATTACCAATTCTCAATTCTGTTTCAGTTAGTTGAGGTTACACAACAACTGTTCTTTGAAATAACTGCAATTATTATGTTAAACTTATTGGTAAGTCAAAAGACCAACACTTTTTAGGTATTTAGGATAAAAAACTTTCAGGGAGGACATCAGAATATTTTTTTCTTATCTGTGTTTGCTCATTTATAAGATCAAATATCTATAAGATTATCTTTTAGTCCCTTCTTCCTCAGATATGTGCTATTGAGTCTATATATATGTATGTCAAGAGCTTTTAATTTTTTATTGACAGGCTAAAATTTTAATATTTATAAACAGATGTTTTAAAATATCTAGATATCTAACTTTTAGTTTTATAGATAAAATATATCCAAATATGTTGTTATCCAGGGTCTACTTGGGGAAAAAAAAAGTCTTTATTTTAGAAAAACAAAAATTGTTTTTACATAGCACACAGCTGAATGCATTTTAATGTGCAAGCAAAAAGATTTTAAGATAATACTTGTTTACCCATTTTGGAACCACTACTAATTCCATATTCTTAGAATTATGAATCATCATTTCAACAGTGTCCTTTTCAAAGTGTCACCAGTGTGTTTCTACCTGAAATGCTTTTTAACAATTTCAAATCAGTCATCAGGAGACCAGCTAAAGACTCAAAGGTGCTATATGAATAATGTTTTACTTTTTTTTTTTTTTTTTTTCCGGTACGCGGGTCTCTCACTGTTATGGCTTCTCCCGTTGCGGAGCACAGGCTCCAGACGCGCAGGCTCAGTGGCCATGGCTCAGGGGCCTAGCTGCTCCGCGGCATGTGGGATCTTCCCGGACCAGGGCAGGAACCCGTGTCCCCTGCATCGGCAGACGGACTCTCAACCACTGCGCCACCAGGGAAGCCCAGTGTTTTACTTTTAAAAGTGCATCGTACCTTGTTTTCCCTCGTATGGGGTGGTGCTCAGCGTAGGACTGAGGTAGGATGGTATTAGTCAAGAGCAGCTTACTGAATTAGCTCAGCTCTGACAGCAGTGTGGGGGTCATCTGTGCACAATGGGGAAGAACTGGTCCCCAGATGCCACTGACGACGAAAACGGTCTACAGTATGGCTTTTAAGGTGAAAAGAGGGCTTTATAAGCTTGCAGTAGTGGTCTGTTCTGACTTATAAGGGGTAAACGAGGATTCACTCTGGGTTTAGGAATTTAACCAAGGCCAAAGAACTAGTTAGAGATGAGCCAAGACTAGAACTCATTTTTTTCCTTCCTCGCAGATTTTCTTTCTCCACAGCGCACTCCCTCTGTGTAATACCTTATATAACTTTTCTTTTTGGCTTTCTAGAATAATTTTACATATGCTGCTTCTTCAGACTCTTTGCAAAACAGCTTTTTTCTGACCTATATTCATTTAAAATATGACATATTCAGAGAGAAAGAAGCCTCATTCAGACAGAATTCTTTAAGGGGCACTGTTTAACTCCACCCATACTAATATTGACTAGAAATTTCCATAGTTCCATTCAGTCTGTTATATATTTATAATAATAACCAGAGGTGTTTGTCAGCTGTTATATATTTATAATAATAACCAAAGGTATTCATTGCCTTAGGGCTTTATGTGGTCAACGAAAGGATTCATTAAGAAAAATGAACTTGTACACTGTAATGAGGAATATATGTAGTTTACAATATGGAATGCTCTAAAATACATGCCTGGTTTTCTGAGACCATTCTCCAATTCCTCTTCAATAAATAGAGGAGGATAACATGTGACCAGACTGGCTATGGATATTTTCATTTAAGTTGGGAGAATCTGCCTGTGAATGAAGCTTACTTTGTCCCAACTTAATTTTTCTTGGGATGTCTACTTGCTGTTTCAGGGTATCTCTTACCAAGTCTAATTTTTTTTTATGCCTAGTCTCAAAGTACCTACTTTAAATGCAAAAGTTGTATGTTTTGTTGTCTACTGAAAGCTTCATACTTCTGATGAGAATGCTATTTTAAATCTACTTTGCCTGGAAGAGTTCCCTCCAAAAATGAATCCCCCCATTGTGCAAAATATAGCCACCATAATATTTCCTTTGTATCCCTTTAGCAGCAGTAGCTCAGAAGTAGCTCCAGGGAATTGATGGCTTAATCATTCCTTGTCCAGTATCATGTGAGTTACACTAATATAATTGTTCTTCTATCAGATGGCCTTGTAATATAATACTAGTGCTTTCAGTATCTGCTTTTAAGGCAGTGTCTACACAACATCATACATTTGATTAAAGAGTAGGAAAATTATTATAAAACAAAAACCAACCAGTTTTATGTTTTGGAATCATGTATGAGTTTATATACCTTCCTAAGTAATTTGAGGTTAGGTATAAAATATACATGGTAACAATTAATTTAAGATAATTGGGTTTAGTGAGCATAATATGGCCAAAAGGAGTCAATTCAACAATCATTTTTCAAGTGTGTTCTATGTGCAAGGAATCCTTGGAGGTACAGTGATTAATAAAACCAAGTTCTTTTTTCTAAAGAATATAAAGCTAAAAAGGATAAAAAGTTATGTATGTAAAAAAACAAAATAAGGATACCAGCTATGGCCTAGCCTCTGCTTACTGATGTGTTTCAGACTTCCTTCGACAGTTAGAATGAATCAACATAACTTATTTTGCACCATTTGACTTGAGGGATTGGGATCAAAAGGGCAGGAAGGAACCAACATAGGTTCTCGCATTGTATTAGGTGGAGATGAAGGAGGATGGGCTGGGAAGAGCAGCTTGGACTCTATTTCAAAGATTTGTCTCCCAGACTGGTCCCATGGACTTTAAGAAAAAATCCAATAAGTGACCATTTTACTTTATTAAGAGCCTACTATATTCAAATGATTTCAAATGCATTCTACTAAATCCTCTCAATACAGGGAAGTCTTTCTGGTTTAGGTTCTTCTACAGTTCTCAAATTAGGTAAGAAAAATGAAATAATTTGCCTGACACACGAACATACTAGATTTAAAAGATAAACAGATCACTTGTAACCAAAGTACAGAATAACTTTAAAGAAAATATCTCCATTTAATATTGTTCAAACAGAATCAGAAATGTACGTTTCTTGTGAAAATATCTTCATTACTTTCTGTTAAAAGGTAATCACTTCAGCTATATGGAGACAAGAAGCTATAGGCAGGAAAGGAAGAAGCTGTATTTTATGAGAGATTCTATGAAATGTGTGTTGGCAAGCCACCTACTTTCATGCCTATGTGGAAAAGTGTGACCTGGGCAATAGGGACATTATCCTGCTTCTGTTTGGACCACGCATGATTTGGGGAAATCAGTGCTGTTTTGGCATGTGAATGATTTACAGCTTCGGAGGAGTCAACAATGGATCCAAAACACAATATGGTCAGTGCCATATGATAGTGAAAATGACAATTCGTGAGTTCAAGTGAGAAACTTCTGGAACTCCTCAGATAGAACTAGGGAAGACTGAAGGGATCACAACAGTCTGCTAGTTAGAGGAATGAGTGATGTGATTATTACTGCTACTGGTGTGGTCCCTTTTATATGCACAGGCTGTGAAGGCTTGTAAGAACTGCTTTATACACCCAGAAGATTAAAGGTAAGTTCCAAAAGAGCAAGGTCCCAGACATTCTTGTTTATAACCACATACCCAGAAGATACAGGGATGTTTTGGGACATAAATATTTCCATTTAGGTGTATACTAGATACATGGAAAATTGCAGTGGGGATAATATTAGAATGAACAGATGGAGACAGAACATGGAAAATGGTAAATGTCAAGGTAAGGAGTTGAGCTTTATTCTGCAGTAATTGCTAGCTCCTGAAGGTGTTGAACTGGCAGATGATGGAGGAGGGTTGGTTTCCTCCCATCTACCTCTTCTTAGAGAATATGTCTTGTTTCATTCCACATTGAAATGTAAATAAATGCACAGGAGAAGGAATTGAGTATTTCAGTCATTATGAATATACTACATTGAGAGACACTACCTTTTTCTTCGAGTCATAGGTATGCGCCCTGGGAAGAACTAATGTCAATGATCCTACTTTGTCTTGGTGAACAGAATGGAGCTTTAGAAAGAGAGTCAAGCAGAGAATTGACTCTGCAGGGAATTTGAGGTTCTCTACAGTCCAGAGAACCTCAAATTCCCACATCTTTCTAGGTATGTGTCCCTGAAGTGTGGAATTTGCTTAATGCTAGGATGTCTTAGGCAACAAGATCAGGCTGTTTGGCTACTCCCAGGATGACTGTAGTCAATCAACATCTGCAGAGAACAATCGCAGAACAACCTCAATAGGTACAGAAAGTGTACCTATGCAACTTCTATTCTCAAAATAAATTGTCTCAAAAATTTTCAAAAAATGAAATAGTAAATACAACCATCATCCAAGTTTCTATTTTGTACCAGCTGACTTTGTTGACAAATTATATCTATATTAAACACTCCTGTGGACAAAACAAAAATGGACTGCTGTTCTAGATTCTTCTGTTAGTTTTATGTATTTATTTATTTAAAATCTGAATATGTATTAAGTTACATTTATATGAAAGTGCATCAACTTTGTGTCAGACATTTAGCTTAAATGTGAAAATTAGGTCAATTAATCACTAGGTTATATTGGTTATGGCACAGTGTCATGGGAAGAGTTCAGCCTTTCAATCTGATTTTGAGCACCTATGAGTTGTGGGTCTCTGGGAAACTCATTTAATTTATTTGGGCTTTAGAATATCTCTTATAAAACTGAGATAAAAATGCCAAATAACCAAATTTCCATGATGAATAAATAAAATATAGAAAAATACTCTGCATAGAGCCTTGCTCATAGAGGCTCTAGACAAATTTAGTTGTTATTTTGTTCCCATTCTATTCTACATCAGATGTTTTAAATTATATATATATATATATATATTTTTTTTTTTTTTTTTTTTTTTTTTGCGGTATGCAGGCCTCTCACTGTTGTGGCCTCTCCCGTTGCGGAGCACAGGCTCCGGATGCGCAGGCTCAGCGGCCATGGCTCACGGGCCCAGCCGCTCCGCGGCATATGGGATCCTCCCAGACCGGGACACGAACCCGTATCCCCTGCATCGGCAGGCGGACTCTCAACCACTGCGCCACCAGGGAGGCCCTAAATTATATTTTTAAAAATTAATGTTATTGGAGTCTTTTTTCCTTACCAACATATGTACATCGTGTTGTTTATGCTTTGCTACCATCAAAATGAATTTGAGGCAACTTAAATTATTAAAGACAGGAAACACAATTACGAAAAAAAAATTTAAATTAACATATGGAAATACATCTCACTGGAAAGATAAGAAAATGAATGATATGAATTAATAACTGAAATTCTTCACTGTAGCTTTCATAGCCATACTCCATAAAAAGAAAAACCTATCTTTCCATGTTTTGTTCATACTTTATAATATCAAGCATCATTTGCTCCAATCAAATAAGACTTCTTAATAATTCCTATATAGCTCATTTACTTTTTTTTTCTACCTGAAATACTTTTTCCTCTTCTCCAAACCTTCAATAAAAGCCAAGGCAAATGCTAATCTTCTCCATATAGACTGCAGAGTCCCTGATCTAAATATTTTCTTTTCCTCCTTGGCCTCCTCTAATTCAGTCTTTAGGAACCACCAGTAATATCATCCTACTCAACCTTATTTGTTCACTTGTCTTAGCTTCTCTTTTCCTGCTGACAAATATGCTGGGCAGTAATCCTGGCTAAAACGTGGATTTGGCCATTTACTCTATCTCCTCTGAAATACCCAGTATAGTTTCTTCCCTTTTTTGTTGTTCATTATCTATTAGTTAAGTTGTACTAAATGGAAATATAATACAAAATTATTCTCTAAGTTTCCTGACAACTGAGGGGAAAAACAGAATTAAGTAATTTAGCTGTCCATTAAATAAAGCACGGTAAAGTCATTTGGAATAACTATATATTTTATTCTGATCTCTAGGATAAATGTATCTCATAGGTCATGATATTAAGTTATTTACACGGTAAGTGGACAATAAGTGAAAACAGTTCTCCAAAAGATTAAAAAATCTTTGTTAAAACTAGACATCCACAAGCAAAAAAATGAATCTAGACACAGATCTTATACTCTTCACAAAACTTAAAATGAATCACAGACCTAAATGTAAATGAAAAACTATAAAACTCCTAAAAAGATAACATAGGAGAAAACCTAGATGACCATGTGTATGGTGATGACTTTTTAGATACAGCACCAAAGGCACGATCCATGAAAGAAATAATTGGTAAGCTGGACTTGATTAAAATTTAAATCTTCTGCTCTGCTAAAGATAGTGTCAAGAGAATAAGAAAACAAAACAGACTGAGAGAAAATATTTACAAAAGACCCATTTGATAAAAGACTATTATCCAAAATATATAAAGAACTCTTAAAAGTCAACTGTAAGAAAGCAACCTGATTGAAGAATGAGCCAAAGATCTTAACAAACACCTCACCAAAGAAGATATACAGATGGCAAATACATAAAAATAAAGATGTTCCATATCATATGTCAGCAAAGAAATTCAAATCAAAACACACACCGGGCTTCCCTGGTGGCGCAGTGGTTGAGAGTCCGCCTGCCGATGCAGGGGACACAGGTTCGTGCCCCGGTCCGGGAAGATCCCACATGCCACGGAGCGGCTAGGCCCGTGAGCCATGGCCGCTGAGCCTGTGCATCCGGAGCCTGTGCTCCGCAAGGGGAGAGGCCACAACAGTGAGAGGCCCACGTAACAACAACAACAACAAAAAAACACACACACCACTACACACCTATTAGAATGGACTTCTAGACGTCCACAGAGGACCACAGGGCTCACTAATGCTCTTTGTTACTCCAGTGTCTGAGCCCTCCCACCTCCTATGATCCTCTCTTGTAAGCTAACCCCCAACTGCTGACAGAATCACCAGCCTTAAAACGCAAACACCTTTGGGAAGATTACTGTATTTATCGCTGTATTTAAACATAAGCTCCTGGGGAATTCCCTGGCGGTCCAGTCGTTAGGACTCTGAGCTTTCCTAACTGCCCAAGTTTCCTAACTAATGGGAAAAGCCATTAGCTTAACCACCCAGTTCTAAAATACAGGCAGAATTTGATGCTACAGCTCAACAGTTCACCATCACTTCCCATCCTCCCCACAGAACATTCCAGGGGCACAGCAAGGGCAGTCTCCTCTGCCCTTGAGAAGGCAGAACATATTATATCTGAATATATTAAGTAAGTTGTTACAGTTGCTCCTGATTCTTGTTCGGAAGCCCCAACATCTTCCTATGAATTGTGTAATCTAGGCCGTCACCTCAAACATTGCTAGGACCTACATTCTGCCACCTTCTCTGCAAGGCCGCCTATCTGTTCCACTGACAAAGTCAAATTTTGTCCATTTTCCCTGCTTAAGGCATCATGAACTTTTACATAGTAACTCCCCATCTCACAGAATCCTAAGAAGCTAGCAGGAGGCAGAAGTAGAAAGTACTTGATTGAGTGTCCCTCAATCAGGGACCTTCTCACTAATGAGGTGGAAGTATCTGTTCACACCTGAACCCAGAACAACAATTATTTTCAAGGAGAAACTTGGTTTGTTTGGAAAAATATCTTTTAAGTGCTTGAGAATAATGTTTGTTTCCAGAAATTACGGAATAATTCAAAACAATCCTCCTATTGAGGAAACACTAGAAAACCTAGAAAAAAATGAACAAAATCATCTGTGTGAAGGTTTAGAAGAGCTAAACAGTTATTGATAGGTGGAGAGAAAAGGTCGACAACCAGTGGGTATCCGAAAGCAAATTCACAAGTCACGCTTCAAAGATTTAATTCTCACACATGCTTTTTGCCTGCCAATCCGAAAGGAAAGGACAACGTGAAGGTTTCCCTCCCTCTCGCGACCAGGCACCACAGATAGAGGCCTAGGAGCGCTGACTTTGATATGAATTCTTACCCTTTGCCGGCTTCTTCCAGTTTCCCCAGGATTCTGCAGGCTCCGGAGCGCGCGCGGCGTCCCAGCGGGTCTCATGCTGGTCACAAGCAGCTGAAGAGGAGGGAAAATGGTTTTCCCTCTACGCTTTATAGTGAGCGCTTGCCTGAGGCCCTTTTTCTTTGAGGCGCCTCCTAAATGGATAAACTAATCTAGGTTAAAGGTTCTCTCCTGTGGCCACAGTAATTCAGGATTATCTTGGGTAAGATTAACCTGTTTCTTCGGCCTTAAAAGAAAACTGTATTCACCTGACACCTCACGCCAGGCCCAGTCCGGCTTAAATCGTTCAGAATCAGTCCGACCCGGAACCAGTCCTGTTTCTAACTCGTTGGCTGTCCGACCCTCCACCCGGTCCGCCTCCTAAATCGGACGCAGTCCAACCTTAGACCCGGAAGGGTTTCTAAGTCGCACCCGGTCCAACTCTGGCTGTTTCTAGACCCGGTCTGGAAAAGAAACGCTCAAATAAAGCCTGAAAGCTCCTCAGGCAGAAGCTGCAGAGGCTTCGCGAGGGACGGACCCAGCACCTCCTGAGGCGGGAGAGGCAGCGAGCTCAGGGCTCAGCAGGTACCACGTCTGGTTGCTCGTTGCTCCTGGGGGCGTCGGGGGTCTCCTTCAGTCCCCGCTTCTTACTGTTACTAACAGAACTGTTAAAAGATAAGCTGAGGTTTGTTAAAATTTTTAAGATTTTATTTGAGCAACACTCGCTTCAAGTTGGGCAGCATCCAGTCTAGTAGATAGAAAGGCGCTCGAGGAGCTGTTCGAAATGAAAGGCTTAAAAGTCTTTTACTGGCAGAAGGGAGCAGGAACAAGGAAAAATAAAGTAGGGAGAGAAGCGGTGGGTTAATGCAAAGTCACTTTCCTTCGGGGGATGGCAGGGGCCTGTCAGGCAGACGACCCCAATAGTGCTGATCAGGTGGTTCCTGACTGACTGGTTTAAGGTTCCATTTCTGGGAGAACTGAAACTGTAATTAGGTCTCAGTTTGGTGAGGGGGAACTTAGCATAAGCAACTCCATTTTGGGACTATGGTTTTTAACAAGATTTATAAAGTTTATCAATACAGTATGATACTGGTGCCAAAAATACAACTGACCAAAAGGAAGAAAAAAACTCCAGAAACACAACCACACATATTCAGACATGATTTGTTACAAAGCTAACATTACATGTCTCTTTTCAATAAGCGCTGCTGAAGCCTTTAGATATCTGTATTTTTAAAAATAAGCACTTATAGGGCTTCCCTGGTGGCGCAGTGGTTGGGAGTCCGTCTGCCGATGCAGGGGACACGGGTTCGTGCCCGGTCCGGGAAGATCCCACATGCCGCGGAGTGGCTGGTCCCGTGAGCCATGGCCGTTGAGCCTGCGCGGCCGGAACCTCTGTGTTCCGCAGCGGGAGAGGCCACAACAGTGAGAGGCCAACGTACCACAAAAAAAAAAAAAAAAGGCACTTATAGCATTCACAAAAATTTATTTCAGGTATATTTAGATTTCTTAATATAAAAGGCAGAATAATAATGCGTCTAGAAAAAAAGACATAAGACACTACTTTAAAGGCCTTGAAGAGAAAAATTCTTAAACAGGATACTGTGATATTGTGATTTATAATAAGAAACATATATTTGGTCTTCCTCCACTCCCTGGCACATAGATCCCCAAACCCTCGTAATTTCGTACGTGATTAGAGCAATAGTGGTGTCGTTCCTTAAAATACTTTGTTGTTGTTCTTAGTTCCCGAAATGGCTTCAGAGGGATAAAGATGAAAGGAGCATCTTTTGTGATTCCTAACAGTTCCCCTTCCACCACACCTGAGTTTGTTATTGAGGTGATTTTTGGAAAGCCTCTAAGGATGTGGACTGGTTGCCAGGGGAACCAAACATAATTAGAGAGTTGGAACTTTCAGTTTTACCCGCCCCTCCCCCCACCTCCCAAAAGTGGAGAGGGGCTGGGTTTGAATTTAATCACCTATGGTCATTGGTTTACTCAATCATGCCTATGTAATGAACCCTCCATAAAAACCCCAAAGGGCAGGGTGTGGTGAGCTTCTGAGTTGGTGGAGGTGCTGGTTGTGTGCTCTGCCCGAAGACGGCATGGAAACTGCACCCCTTCCCAAGTCCCTTGCCCCACGCACCTTTTACATCTGGCTGTTCCCGAGTTACATCCTTTTATAATAAACCAGTAATTAGTAAGTAAAATGCTTTCATGAATTCTTTGAGCTGCTGTAGCAAATTAATTGAACTCAAGGAGGGGGCTGTGTGAATCTATAGCCAGTGGTCAGAAGCACAGGTAACAACCTGGACTTGCAGTTGGTATCTGAAGTGGGAGCAGAGGCAGTCTTGTAGGACTGAATCCTTAATGTGCAGAATATGACTCTATTTCCACACATTATTATCTAATTTCTGATTAGATAGAATCAGAATGGAGTTAAATTCTAGGACACCCAGTTGGTGTCATAGAATTGTCTTGTATGTGAACCCCCCTGCCCTCCCCCCACACACATATGTGGTGACTGGAGTACTATACAGCAGTGTTCAGAGTATTGTGTGTAGTGTAAAGTAAAACAATAGTGTGTGTGTTTTTACAGATATAAAAAGAATAACAAAAGAAAATATTTTCAATTGTTCATCAAATTAAGGGTTTCAGCTTAGTAAAGATATTATTTAGAAAGCAAAACAGTAAACTCAAGAGCAGAAGAAGATATTGCAAAATATTTAGCTTTCAGAGATCTTGTATTTGGGAATCATAAAGAACTCCTACATATCAATAGGAGAAAGATAACCAAATGGAAAAAAATGCAAGTATTTGTATTAAAACAAATACTTTGAGAAGATAGTAAAATAAGCAGATTAAAAGGACCTCAGTTTCTTCAGTAATCAAGGAAGTGCAAATAAAACCATAATGAAATATTGCTACAAACTCACCAGAAAGACTAGATTTGAAGTATGACAATTCCAAATGTTGATGAAAGTAGAGCCACTTCGACTATAAATTTGAGATATTTGTTCTTTGTTGCCTCTTGCTGAAGGCAAATATACTGTCTCCAAATACCAATTTGTTTTTGAGTCTAATGGCGACGCCATGATCTTTCAATAGTTCTCTAACAGGCATCTTTTTTAATGGACAAGTTGTTAACAGTATATTTATTCCATAACCATGATTGTGATTTCATCTAAATTCTGTACAAGTCTTATCGTATGAACAACTCCAGGTTTATTTGATTATTTTTGTTCATTTGCTTCTTTCTGGCTCCTATTACTTTACAAAACTAGAGGCAGAGTTTCCAGATTGCTCCATAATGGTTTTAGTCTGACAATTTGTTGTTATATATTTAGATGAAAAGCATGTCCCCAAAATACAAATTGTGTAGAGCAGAGAGATTTTGACTTAACCTTCTTATCCCTACAATCTCATTAGTCAGCAACATTCAACAGAGTTTTTTTTAACATCTTTATTGGAGTATAATTGCTTTACAATGGTGTGTTAGTTTCTGCTGTATAACAAAGTGAATCAGCTATATGTATACATATATCCCCATATCCCCTCCCTCTTGCATCTCCCTCCCACCCTCCCTATCCCACCCGTCTAGTTGGACACAAAGCACCGAGCTGATCTCCCTGTGCTATGCGGCTGCTTCCCACTAGCTATCTATTTTACGTTTGGTAGTGTATATATGTCCATGCCACTCTCTCACTTCGTCCCAGCTTACCCTTACCCCTCCCCATGTCCTCAAGTCCATTCTCTACATCTGGGTCTTTATTCCTGTCCTGCCCCTAGGTTCATCAGAACCCTTTTTTTTTTAAATTCCATATATATGTGTTAGCATACGGTATTTGTTTTCCTCTTTCTGACTTACTTCACTCTGTATAACAGACTCTAGGTCTATCCACCTCACTACAAATAGTTCAGTTTTGTTTCTTTTTATGGCTGAATAATATTCCATTGTATATATGTGCCATGTCTTCTTTATCCATTCATCTGTCAATGGACTCTTAGGTTGCTTCCATGTCCTGGCTACTGTAATTAGTTCTGCAATGAACATTGTGGTACATGTCTCTTTTTGAGCTATGCTTTTCTCAGGATATATGCCCAGTAGTGGGATTGCTGGGTCATATGGTAGTTCTACTTTAAAATTTTTAAGGAACCTCCATACTGTTCTCCATAGTGGCTGTATCAGTTTACATTCCTACCAACAGTGCAAGACGGTTCCCTTTTCTCTACACCCTCTCCAGTATTTACTGTTTCTAGATTTTTTGATGATGGCCATTCTGACCAGTGTGAGGTGATACCTCATTGTAGTTTTGATTTGCATCTCTCTAATGATTAGTGACAATCAGAGTATTGGATGTTCATTTCCTTTTCCTCCTTAGGATGGGTACCAGTAAAACAAAATGGATTATTCAATAATCAATGACATCAATTTTTGATTAGATACATAAGTGAGATTTCCCCTAGACTTATCCTACAGATGGCATTTAGCATCGTTATTACATATCTACTAGTTCAGTTCAATAAACATTTACTAACTGGCTATTTGTGTGATTTTAAAAATAACAAAAAAAAAAATAACAAAAAAAAAAAACAAAAAAAAAAAATAAAAAAAAAATAAAAAAATAAAAATAACAAAGAGGGCAGTTTCATCCTTTTCTTTTTTTTATTTTTGAATTTTATTTTATTTATTTTTTATACAGCAGGTTCTTATTAGTTATCTATTTTATACATATTAGTGTATATATGTCAATCCCAATCTCCCAATTCATCCCACCACCACCACCACCTGCCACTTTCCCCCTGTGGTGTCCATACGTTTGCTCTCTACATCTGTGTCTCTATTTCTGCCTTGCAAACTGGTTCATCTGTACCGTTTTTTTAGATTCCACATATATGTGTTAGTGTACGATATTTGTTTTTCTCTTTCTGACTTACTTCACTCTGTATGACAGTCTCTAGGTCCATCCACGTCTCTACAAATGACCCAGTTTTGTTCTTTTTAATGCCTGAGTAATATTTCATTGTATAGATGTACCACACAAATGTAGAGAACAAGCGTATGGATACCAAAGGGGGAAGGAGGGGGGTCAATATATATTGACATATATACACTATTGATAGTATGTATAAAATAGATGACTAATGAGAACCTACTGTATAGCACCGGGAATGTTCTGCAGTAACTTAAACGGGAAGGAAATCCAAAAAAGAGGGGATATATGTATACATATAGCTGATGAACTTTGCTGTACAGTAGAAACTAATACAACATTGTAAAGCAACTATACTCCAATAAAAAAATAAAAAATAAATGGAAAAAAAAGCCGTTTCTAGTTTTCTAAAGCACCACTGATGATGTTTCCAGCAGTAACTTCCAGGGCAAATAATCAATGATATCAAAGGAACCAGCAGTAGTATCTCTGCTGAGAGATGTCAGCAGTGGTGTCTTCATGGGAGCAATTCTACATATGATTTTTGAAACTCTTCCTAGAAGTATATCCCCCATCCCTACCCCTCTGTCCCCCCGGGTTCTGTGAGCCATCTACGCACTTTAATCCATTCTGTTTCTCTTAAATTAGACAGAAATAGGCCTTGGTTAGGGTTCTAGAATAAGTATGGTCACGTTAAGTCCAACTCTTGACCTATATATGCTTGTACCTGTGGAGTAAATGTGACTGGAAGAAGATACACACACAAACAAATGCACTGCTTGGTCACACTTGAATTTATCACCTCAGTTGTGCCCCTGATGGTGGGAGCAATTCTGTTTTACAGTGGATAAATTATAATTGATTTAAATAATTTCATATTGTCAGACCTATAGATTGTTTCTAATTTTTTACTGATAGAAAAATTGTTGTTATAGGTTATCCAAGTAGCTGAATCTTTGCCACATTTATAATTATTTCCTTCAATTAATTTATTTTCTAGAAGTGGAGTTCTGATTCCAATTATGAATAAGTGACTTGAATTGGCTAACTTTTCTGTTGTTACAATTATTAAAGCTGAGCAAGTTGTAAAATACAACTGTTTGAAGGCACTGAAATACACCCAAAGTAGTTAGAAACAGGAGGGACTACAATCATTTTTTTAAAAATTTTTATTTATTTATTTTTGCTGTGTTGGGTCTTCATTTCTGTGCGAGGGCTTTCTCTAGTTGCGGCGAGCAGGGGCCACTCTTCATCGCCGTGGGCGGGCCTCTCACTATCGCGGCCTTTCTCATTGCGGAGCACAGGCTCCAGACGCACAGGCTCAGTAGGTGTGGCTCACGGGCCTAGTTGCTCCGCGGCATGTGGGATCCTCCCAGACCAGGGCTTGAACCTGTGTCCCCTGCCTTGGCAGGCAGACTCTCAACCACTGCGCCACCAGGGAAGCCCCTACAATCATTTTAAGAAGGAAAGAACATAAGGTGAGTTCCATATTTAGCTGGCTTCTCTTCTGAAGGTACTTAGAAATTTTCTGCTTTCAGAGGCAATAGAGCCAAAGCAGGAAACAAGAATCTTATAGGACTAAGGAGACAGTTTAAGTTTAATCTTAAGTTTAAGATTGTGAGAGAGGGTACAAATAGAGTGGCAGTCTCTCAAAGTGTCTCAGGTTGGAGACTTCAGAGGAGTACCAAAATCTCCTACTGATTCTCTTCAGGATATTGATGGACTCCTAATTATGCAGGCAAGAAAACCAAAGGAAAGCAGCAGCTGGGAGGGGGAAAAAAAACAGAGCATATTTCAGTATCTGCCTGCTTCTAAGGAACAAGATTGAACTTCAAGTTCCACCAAATCAGAAGAACTTACTAAATACCCAGGGCTTTTCACTGAGTTTCCAGAAAAGCCATGACGAAATAACAAGGACAAAATGGAAACAAAATAATCTTAAAAAAAAAAAAGCTAAGATCAACTTGTGAAAGGATTAAAGTTATCCTCTGATATCTGATACTCTATCTGTGTTCCACAAAAAAAAAAAAAAAAAGAAAAAGAGAGAGATTGTCTTTGGAAGAAGATATATCATTCATAGAGTATATAATTTTTTAATGTTTCATTTCCAATATCAAATTAAAATTAAAGGTATGTTAAAAAATACAACCAATTGAACAAAACCAAGAAAAAAACCAAACAGGGGACTTCCCTGGTGGCACAGTGGTTAAGAATCTGCCTGCCAGTGCAGGGGACACAGGTTCGAGCCCTAGTCCAGGAAGATCACACATGCCATGGAGCAACTAAGCCCATGCTCCACAATTACCGAGCCTGTGCTCTAGAGCCTGCAAGCCACAACTACTGAGCCTGCGCGCCTTGATCCCGTGCTCCACAACAAGAGAAGCCACTGCAGTGAGAAGCCTGTGCACCGCAACAAAGAGCAACCCCTGCTCGCTGCAACTAGAGAAATCCTGCATGCAACAACGAAGACCCAATGCAGCCAAAAATATATAAAGAAAGAAAGAAAGAAAAAAGAAAAAAACCAAACAATTAAAATAGATCTATGGGTGAATCTGATATTGGAATTATCAGAGATTTTAAAATAACACGATTGATATAATTCAAGAAAATAGAGGAAAGAATGGGAAACTTCAGTAAATGCCTAGAGTACAAATGCACACACACATACAACCTGTCAAATGGAAATTCTACATCTGAAGAATATAATGACTAAGATGAAAAATTTACCGGAGTAGTTTATTAGCAGTTTAGAAATAGCCAAAAATAATAATAATAATAATCAGTAAAACAGATCATAGGGCAGTAGAGAGTATTGAGAGCAATGCACAGGGAGAAAAAACATATACAGTAAAAAGCATACATGTTAAGACATAGGGAAAATGTTTAACATGTCTAATCAGAGGGACAATAGTTGTAGAAATAGTGGCTGAGAATTTCCTAGACATGACTAGATAGCAAGCCACAGACTCAAGAAGGTCTACAAACCCCACAGAGTATAAACAGAAAGAAAATTACACTTGGAGACATCCTAGTTAAACTACTGAAAACCAAAGATAAAGTGAAATCTGTAGAGTGAAAAGGTACAAACTTCCAGTTTAAAGATCAGTAATTACTAGGGATGTAATGTAAAACATGATAGACATAATTAACACTGTTGTATGTTATGTAGGAAAGTTGTTGAAAGTAAATCCTGAGTTCTCATCACAAATTTTTTTCTATTTCTTTAATTTTGTATCTATATGAGATGATGGATGTTCACTAAAATTATTGTGATAATCATTTCATAATATGAGTCAGATTATTATGTTGTATACATTATACAGTGCTGCATATCAATTATATCTCAATAAAAGTGGAAGAAAAAACAGAAAAACAAAGAGTGAAATCTTAAAAGGTTGCCAGGTGGGGGCGGGGGGTGGCGGTGGAGTTCAAGAAGTACAATTATAGAGTCATCAATTTTGAGACTTTTTAAAAGATTTTGTTGTGAACTTTCAATCTGCTCTCTAGAAATTGTGCACCTTTTCCCCACATCCTTGAGAATACTGTCACAAATCTTGGTATGGCTTTAGCATTCTAAGTAGTAGAATCTTTAAACCTCTTTAATCTGTTGTGGTTTCTGAATGATGAGTGAAGTTGTTGGAAGTTTTGGAGAGATTCAGCCCTTCTGAAACTATTCATGAGCTTTGGTCTTTTTGGATTAAAGTACAGTTCATAATTTAGATATTACTAAGATAGTGTTTCCATGCATATTTATGCCCAATTTTTCCTACACATATGTACATAAGGTTGATGTTTTATAGGTTTTATAGTTTTCCAGCATTCACTCTTTTCAATCTCAAATAACAGAACTGCAGGGGCTCTTAGTGTTTGCATTACTTACGTATTGTTGTTTTAAAAAAATTTTGAGTTACACTCACTCATAGAATAGTTTATACATTACAGTTACTTTCCTAAGTAATTTTGGTTTTATTGCAGTTCTTGGTTTCATAACATGCCTTCAGGTGTCCTTGAAAGAAGTGCTTTCATCTCTGTGGGTTCAAATGCCCTCCCTTGGCTTCCACGGGCAGCAATTATGGTGTCTTGTATCATCTGGTCTCTTTATACGGTTATTCCTATGAAGCTGAGATGCAAAGATCCTACCCCAGTGATTTAGGTCTGGCCTCATTCCAAGCCTTAATTGATGGAGACTTTGTCCGGTATTTAGTATTCAGCATAGAGCAAAGCGTTTTTCATGAAATGGTTCCAGGGAATGAAAAGGCCCTAGTTATTGCAAGCCCCACAGCAAAGCAGAATTACCTCTGGGCCAGACCTGAGGCTCAGTGCCATTCTGACCACTTTCTGTTACCAAGTAATTCCCTAAAATACAAATGAGACTCATTTTGAAAACACACAACTTTATTAAATATATACAATAAAGTGAAAAGACAGCATGCAAAATGTTACATGCACACATTAGAATTGTAAACAAAAGAATTAATAAAAGCATATGAAGAAAACCTGGAAGGAACTCCACCAAAATAATAATAATGGTAGTTTGAGTACAGGAATACTAAGCAATTATTTTTCTTTTTACCATTTTACATATTTCCTAGATTGTATTTATATTACTTTTATAATTAAACAATAAATTTCCTTTAAAAATGATGTTAAAATAACTCCTCTGATAAAGATTTTGACAACCTACTTTTATAACCTCCCCTCTTTAGCAATAGACCTGGGATTATAATACTGGAATGTCATAATTAAGATCATAACATGTTAATAACCCAACTGGAGTTCTTAACATTATGGTTTGCTTATTTTATAATACACTTCTTTTTAACACCTCTACAATTTAAACCTTTTAATTACATTTTGCATCACTGTCAGGCAAAGTAATTGCAAGCAAGTTTTCATATATGCATTTTTCTTAAGCTTGACTTATAGCATTCCAAGTGCAGTGGGAACACTGCATTTAACCAAGCAGAAGACAAAGCGGTAATTGTAATTTCACTCTAAGTCATCAGGAATGGAATTTTCGAGTCATCTTTTTAACCTTCCAGATGCCTTAACTGCCAAAATTAAGATTAATTTATCAAAAGTATGTGAAGACGTTACATACTCTCTAACAAATCTTCTAGACTACAAATAGGGAAAATATGAAAATATGAGAATTAAAAACTAAGTACTTTTTCTTGCACGTGTCTTATTTGACTACAGAATAGGTCCATACATGGAATTAAAGATTTTATATGCATTTAATCTTTGTTTTTCCTAATATTGTCCTCTAATATTAACTCTATTTAGTTCGAATGACTATAGAAAATATCCATAGCACTTTAAGTTAGCATAACTTTTATTTTTACCTGCATTACTAAAAACAATCCAGTTATCTTTAAACTAAAATAAATTTATTTAGAAATAAATTACACAATAACATCCCTTTCTTAAAGGTGCTGAGATCAGGAACTGTGGAAGTAGCTCCCATTAAAACACGATAGCTATATGGTTACATAATGGCTGACTTCTTTCTATGTCTTCCTGTGGTAAGGTCTGTTTGCCCTTTTGGCAAGTTTATAACAATTTCCAAGTTGATTCTGAACCCCATGATATACATTTCAAATGAAGACTTTTCTTGCCTGCATGACTATGGCAAGTGAACTTCCTGTTTTATGCTATTTGCTCACTGTCACAAATCTTGTGACACTTCACTAAACAAAATTGAGCAGATGATGTCAAGCTGAGTATCAGAGCAATTTCATATGACTCCAACCTCACTGTATGCTGTGGAAGGGAATGTGAATTAACTTTTGCTGCTCTGGATTTTACAATCATGAACTATTTCATGTGGCGTCAAAGGAAATTCTAATCTAGTGGCTTTAGAGTTTAACCCCTTTTTCAAATATCAGTCTTGTGTAGAAGCCCAATACATAAAATGATATAAGCAGAACTCCTCCTCCACTGAGTGACAGGCTGCTGTGGAGCCCTTACAATTCACTTGTCTTATCCCTTCTTTCTATGTGGGAGCTGCTGAGCATCCCAGCAGAACACAAGAGGTCCTCAGGACAGATGGCAAACCACAGATCTAATTCCAATCTCTCTCATGTTACAGACAAGTCAACAAAAGCCTAAAGAAATTAAGTTACTTGTCCGAGGTTATAAAACACAAAGCCTTGCACACATTAGGTCTCAAAATATAAGTTACCACGGTGGGTGTTATATTAGTCAGTGAAAGAGGCAGACCTAAAAATCGGGAGTATTTTTTCCATCAAAATTACTATTGTTTAATAGAAAGGTTTTGTGTTTTTTTTTTCATTTTCTGAAAGTTATTCATTTGTCTGGAAGTGTTCAAAGGAAAGTGTTATATATCAGCATTTCATAGAAATACAAAATAAATTAGCACAATATCAAACAGTTATGCTTATTACAACAAACGAGAAATCTGTAGAGAACGCATTGAGACATTTGCTGGGTCTCAGAATTTCCTCTAAAGTCTGAAAGCTGAGACAATGAAGGGCAAGTTTTGTTACTTATCTAAAAAGAAGCAACAAACTCATCCCCACATGGCCAGACTGGCCCAGCCATCATCATTCCCAATAGCTAGTGTAAGAGAAGTTTAGAGATTTGCTGGAGAGCAAAATCAATGAAGAGATTTTATAGGTATATATAAGACTATCACATTCCCTCTTCCCTCGAGTCAAGTAAGGGTACTTCCCAATAACCACTCAGAGATTGGAATGTCTGTCAAAAGAGACACACTAACACACTCCCAAATCCTTGCCAAATGCTTGTTAGCCACTAAAAATGCATAGGTTTGCTCATGCTGGTATGGAACAGACATCTCCAGCTTGCCATGTGTTTGCTGGAGTTTGTGCACACAGTTTGTGCTTGTCTCTTGCCTGAAGAATTCCAAATACTGGAGGTTGCCTAGAGCAGGTCCCATTGCAGAGCAAGAATAAAGCGTGCAGTGAATTGGCCTCACTCCTGGAGCATGTCAGGGCCAGGTGGTATGCATTTTCACATGGACCACCTGGATACCCAGAAAAGTAGCCAGGCTTGAATATTTTTGAAAGGACTCGGGTGTCTGCCAAGAGAAAAATGGACCATTTTGCTTTACCGCTACCAGGAATGGAAGGCAAGTTGTAAGAAGTCATCCAAAGGGTCTATTACCAATGCCATGAAATCGTGTGGTGCAGAGATACCCAGCAAGGGATTAGAGTCTTTGCCATTTTATTGTGCACCCCTCCCTAGCTCTTGACCACAGAATAGTTAGAAGCACAGTGAGGAGGAGGTGAAAGAAAGTTCTATTTGAAGTCAGTAGGGAGAAGAAAGAATAAGGTGATCATCTTATTTACCCTATTTAAGATAGACTGTTTAGTACACCACTTATACATTTCTAAATTTGTTTTACAGTAGAGGAAACTGAAAATCAGAAAGATAATTTACCCAAAAGCACAGAGGTTGGAAGTGACAAAACCAGTAACCTTAAATTCCTTGAGAGAATGCCACCTTCCTTTATTAGAGAGGTTGCAAGGAAATGGAGCATAATACTCTGTGATACTTTTCTCTTTGTCATTTTCAACTTACATCTTAGAAAAATCAGACTGAAAAATTGTGAATAAGTATTCTGGCACTACCTAGGTGATGTGGATAAGTTGCTTCATTTACCTAAGCCATTTTTCTCATTTACAAAATGCAGAGTTTGGATCAATTTAGCTCTAAATTCCCTTTTAGATTTTATAATATAATTATAGCTCAAAAAGACAGAGAGAAGAGAGGAGAGGAAGGGAGGAGAGAGGAGGGGAGGGGAAAGATGTGGAAGAGTAAGATTCTGTATTAGTTGTATTAGTTAAATATTTTATACCTTAAATTTGTATTTTTTCAGGAGAGTCAGGGAATTAGAACTCCAAAAAGTTGTCTTTATATTCTTCCTCCTATTTCCCATCACTTCTTTCAGAGGTGTTGCTAGGATGATTTTGTAATAAAAAACAGAAAACATAATTTTAGGAGATGGAATCATTTAATCCTCTCTGAAATGCTTTCAGCTGTAGATAGTAAAGAAAATTCTGCAACCTCTGAAAGCTACCCTGTAACTGGATTCTCAGGAGAAATGGTGGTATGGAGGTTTGTTTCGTTTTGTTTTGTTTGTTTGTTGTTGTTTTTTAAACATGATGGGAATAAGACTGGGAAATTGTAACTTCGGATAGGTTTGTTGCTGCAGCTTTCAATCCTGTCACAATTGGTGTCATGAAGATGAAAAAAGGTGGTGCCATCTTCTGTTTTCATTATCATCCAAGGGGCTGGGATGGGAAGGGATTCATTTTGTGCCACTGTCATTTCTCATTACTATCTTTGTCATGAGAGTGAATTATAACAGCCCTCCGATGCCAGCTACGGCTTTGCTCTCATTACAGACTTTCATTCTTGGGACAAAGATGGTAATAAGAATGGAATGTCGTGTGAAAACAGAGCTCACTTTCATGACAGTTGGAAATTGGTGATGAAAATGGAAAATGGCAGAAAAAAATTAATCTTTTTTT
Source organism: Mesoplodon bidens (assembly GCF_964165515.1). Lineage (NCBI taxonomy): Eukaryota > Metazoa > Chordata > Mammalia > Artiodactyla > Ziphiidae > Mesoplodon > Mesoplodon bidens. Next base: position 86,532,015 of record NC_138167.1, read on the forward strand.
TTGTGGCAAAAATTGTCCTGCAAACAACATTGTGCCCCAAGGGTATCCCTCACCGTGGCAATGACAAAGCAATGAAAAGGCAAACAATGAAGAGCTTTTGGAGCAAATGAGGGATTCTGAGGCATCCATCTTGCTTGGTGCTTTGGAAATATCTCTCTTAATCCTGAATAATGTAACATCCATTTAGCTCCAAAAGTAATGTGATAGGCAATTAGGAGCTTCTCTGTTCTCCCTTCAAGTGATATGAGTATCTCTATTACATACTGCCAGAAAGGCACTACCAAATTTATGGAAGCCATTAGAATTTCTATATAGGATACTTTTCACACACATACACACACACACACACTCTCTCTCTCTCTCATACACTCACACACATGCAAATATATGCCTATGTATGTGGTCATATATATACAATTCTAGAAAAGTATTTAGCTGACTCAAAAATAGTGGTATTGAAAGGAAAGACGTTCACTTTCTGTTTTATACATTCCAGTATTGATTGAGTTTTTTAAAGCCAAGAGCATTTACCGCTCTTAAAATTATGGAAATGTTAGCCTTCTCTCCCACCAAAATAAATGGCTCTGTATACTACTGAATTACCTTTACTACTAGAGTCTACCAACACCTTTTGATACATATTCTCTAATTTTAAAATGGCAAGGGAGAAAAGTACCATTTATATATACATTTTTTTTTTTTTAATTTTATTTATTTATTTTAGTGTTATGCGGGCCTCTCACTGTTGTGGCCTCTCCCGTTGCGGAGCACAGGCTCCGGACGCTCAGGCTCAGCGGCCATGGCTCACGGGCCCAGCCGCTCCGCGGCATGTGGGATCCTCCCAGACCGGGGCACGAACCCGCGTCCCCTGCATCGGCAGGCGGACTCTCAACCACTGCGCCACCAGGGAAGCCCTATATATACATTTTTAAAATGAATGCCCTCAGTCTCTTTCTTTACAGATTCTTTTTCCCACCATATTCCTACTGTGATGTTTTTCTTTTATACCCAGAGGTTGTATCTTTACAGAATGAGGGTTAGAGCATGCTGATGGTGGAAAGAACTTGTTGTGAAATGGTCCTTTCATTAGATTTTATTTAAAGCATTCTATTTAACATTTTATCATTTGCCAACATATGTAACAGATATTCAGTATTTATCTATTTTTCAACACAGTCATTGTTGGGAGAGAAAATAGACATTTAATATGCACATTGAACACAGAACCATTTGTAAGTTGGTTATTGAGTACAGAAACATTTATTATGTGCATGTTAGTGTCTGGCTTAATTTAAGGTTGCTAGATGTTGACAGATTTGATTATATTATATGGACTAACCAGGGAAAGTCGGCATGAGAGACCACTTGTATTGGTATGAAAAGAAGGCAATTACTCTGTAAAACATCACCTGAGTTCACTTGATTTCCTATACTTTGAAGTGGCTCATGGCAAGGGCACATTTTAAATCCTGAAATCTTTTATACTTTAAGGGGCTGTGGAGAGGGGAATAAAATGGTAATTGTTAGAAAAAAAGAAAAAAAAAGATTATTTTAAACTAGTATAATTTTTACACAGGAAATATGCTGGAACAATTTTATGTAGTCCTACCAAGTCATTGACAGAGTGTTCTCAATTAAAAATCTAAAAAGTAGATTATCCTAAAGCTTTCTCTATAGAGTGTTTCATATAACTGCTAAGGTTGAAAGTGTAGAACTCTTCAGATCATATAAGGAAACCTCATTTTAGGGCAAGGTTATTAACCATGATAGAAAAGCCATGAGGCATTTGTTCTTTGTTTTGTTTTGTTTCTGGTTTTTATGCTTTTGACTTCTGTACTGTATTTTTATTGAAGTATAATTGACTTACAATGTTATTTTAGTTTCAGGTGTACAACATAGTGATTTAATATTTTCATAGATTTTACTCCATGTAAAGTTATTATAGAATATTGGATGTATTCCCTGTGCTGTACATTATGCCCTTGTATCTAGAAGAGATATCTTTACTGCCATGTTCATTGCAGCATTATTCACAACAGGCAAAATATGGAGACAACCTTAGTGTCTGTTGACAGATGACTAGATAAAGAAGATGTATACACAGTTGATCCTTGAACAACATGCATTTGAACTGTGCAGGTTCACTCATACAAAGATTTTTTTCAATTAATACTACAGTAGTACAGCATCTGTGGTTGGTTGAATCCACTGATGTGGGGCTACAGATATGGAGGGCTGGCAGTAAATTTATACTCAGATCTTCTACTGCACAGGGGTTGGTGCCTCTAACTCCAGTGTTGTTCAAGGGTCAACTGTAGACACAATGAAATATTTTTTAGCCTTAAAAATGAAGGAAATCCTCCCATTTGCAACAACATGGATGAACCTGAATAGCAGTATGCTAAGTCAAATAAGCCAGACAGAGAGACAGATAGTGCATGGTATCACTTATATGTGGAATCTAAAAAAAAATATTGAACTCCTAGAAACAGAGAATAGAATGGTGGTTGCTAGGAACTGAGGGAAAATAGGGAGAGATTGGAAAAGGGTTCAAAGTTTCATCTATGAGATAAATAAGGTCTGAGGCTCTGACGTATAGCAAGGTGACTATAGCTCAGAATACTATATTATAATTAGAACTTGCCGAGAGTAGAACTTAAGTGTTTTCATCAAAAGAAAAAAAAAAGGTAAATATAAGAGGTAATAAATTTGTTAATTAGCTCAATCATGGGAATTGTTTCACAATGTATATGGTATATCAAATGATCATATTGTAAACACTACCAAATGTAAAATAGCTAGCTAGTGTGAAGCAGCCTCATAGCACAAGGAGATCAGCTCGGTGCTTTGTGACCACCTAGAGGGGTGGGATAGGGAGGGTGGGAGGGAGGGAGACGCAAGAGGGAAGAGATATGGGGATATATGTATATATATAGCTGATTCACTTTGTTATAAAGCAGAAACTAACACGCCATTGTGAAGCAATTATACTCCAATAAAGATGTTAAAAAAATGACCATATTGTAAAATTTAAATATCTTACAATTCTGTTTGTCAATTATACCTCAATAAAGTTGAAAAGAAAAGGAATTGGTTTGAAATTCTAAATGTTTTTGGTACTCCAGTTATTTAATCCTTAAAATACAATGTTTACAACAAAAAGACAACTTTCCCCTTGAAAATCATTTCTTTAATTTAAATTCAAAATGACATTTTATTTAAGGTGCATGTATACATACTACATCAACAATTTTTAGTCATTTTTTTAATAGACCTTTTTTGGAGTATAATTGCTTCACAATACTGTGTTAGTCTCTGTTGTACAACAAAGTGAATCAGCCATATGAATACACATGTCTCCATATCTCCTCCCTCTTGAGCCTCCCTCCCACCCTCCCTGTCCCACCCCTCTAGGTCATCACAAAGCACCGAGCCGATCTCCCTGTGCTATGCGGCTGCTTCCCACCAGCCAACTATTTTACACTCGGTCGTGTATGTATGTCGATGCTACTCTCACTTTGTCCCAGCTTACCCTTCCCCCACCATGTCCTCAAGTCCGTTCTCTATGTCTACCTCTTTATTCCTGCCCTGAAACTAGGTTCATCAGTACCATGGTGTTTTTTTTAGATTGCCTATATATGGGTTAGCATACGGTATTTGTTTTTCTCTTTCTGACTTACTTCACTCTGTGTGATAGACTCTAGGTCCATCCACCTCACTACAGATAACTCAATTTCATTTCTTTTTATGGATGAGTAATATTCCATTGTATATATGTGCCACATCTTCTTTATCCATTCTTCTGTCGATGGACATTTAGGTTGGTTCAATGTCCTGGCTATTGTAAATAGTGCTGCAGTGAACATTGTGGTACATGTCTCTTTTTGAATTATGGTTTTCTCAGGGTATATGCTCAGTAGTGGGATTGCTTAGTCATTTTTAATTATCAATAACTGATCAATTTATATCAAATCAAATTAAATCAATGTAACAATCAGAGAGATCTTTTTATTCATGATAAAATTACTTTTAACACAATTGAGTGTTTTTGTGTTTGGTTGGCTCCTTATTGTGTGTTGGCTAATTTTTTTTTGTATGGTTCATTTGTATACCCATGACCTTAGACATTATTTAAATTTACAACAGAAAAAAAAAAAAGAACTGAGGAAAATATTTTACCCTGGTGATTTTAAAACTCGGTTCATAGAATGTTGGTTTGTGAGTGGATGCCTCAAATGTGGAACAGGCATTGGGGAGTAGGTTGAAGCAGAAAAAAGAATCAATAAAAGTGGGAGACCATTTACATAAGATTTTATTCCTAATTCCATACTTTCAGCTATACCAACTTCTGGGGACTGGGCAGTACATGTATGTTTGGTCAGCCGTTATTTAATAGAATAACTTAAATAAAATTGGGTATTACTTCCCAATTCCTTTAATTTACATTATATCATGACCTTTTTTATTGTATTTTGTAAGTTTCATATTAAAGTCTGAATCAAGATGTTGACTAAATCTTAATCATTCATAGGTTGTTAGATCTTCTATGCTTTCACTATTATAAATAATTCTGTAGTAAATATCTTTATGGGTATAATTTTTTTAATGTTAGATTATTTTCTTTGGATGCTAGAATGGAGTTGTATGGGTGAAATGTAGGCACATATTTAAGACTCTTGACACATATTGCCAAATTATTTCCCCCAAAGTTTCTGGCAGTCATAGCTGAAGTCTGTAAGCCCAATAGCATTATCATGTTGATTTTCCTCTTTTTTTTGTTGTTTATTTTTCATTATTGTTAATTGAAATATAATTAATATACTACAAAAATTACCTTTTGTAGTTGTACAGTTTGTTAACTTTGACAAATGTATACTGTGTGTAACCACAACAGCAATTGATGTATATAGTAGATATTTCTATCACCCTAAGAAGTTATCTTGTGAGTCAATGTAGTGAGGTAGGTTCCACCTATCTTCACCCCTACAAACCACTAATTTGATTTTTGTTGCTATAGTTTTGCTTTTTCCAGTATATCATACAAATGGAAATATAAGGTATGTGACCTTTTTTGACTGGCCTCTTTTACTTAGTTTAATCCTAAGAACATCACGTTGTTGATGTATCATTAGTTAGTTGCTTTTTTGCTTAGTAGTGTTCTATTCTATAAGAGGATGAACCACAATTTGTGCATCCATTCACCAGTTGATAGAATTTGAATTGTTTGCAGTTTTTGATGATTATGAACATTCAAGTGCAAGTATTTGTGTGGAGATATATTCAACATTTGTAAAAATACTTTGGAGTGGGATAGTTGGTTCATATGGTAAATATATATTTAACTTTGTGCCTCATTGCCAAATTGTTTACTGAATGGGCTATACAATTTTCCATTCCCTTTGCATCCTTACCAGTAATTTTTTCTTTTTTTTTTTTTTTAGTGGTAGGGGAGGTGTGTAATTTTAGCCAATCTAGTAGATATGTAGTGATATCTCATTGTGATTTAAATTTGAATTTTCCCAATGATTAACGATACCAAACATGTTTTCGTATGTTTAACATCTATAGTTTCTTTGTGTGTATATGAAGTTTATCTTTAAAACTTTCATCCACTTATATTGGATTGTGTGTCTTATGAATATTGTGGTTTAAGAGCTCCTTTGAGAGCAGAAAGTTTTAATTTTGGAGTATAAATTTTCCATGTTTGTTTTGTGGTTTGCACTTTTGTGTGCTAGATAAGAATATTCACCTGCCCCAAGATCACAAAGATTTTCTCCTATATTTTCTTCTAGGAGTTTTATATTTCTAAGTTTTACATGTAGGTCTATGATCAATTTTATGTTAAGTTTTCTTTGTATATGACGTGAGTGAAGAGAAGAGATGAAGTTTTTTACCCCCCAGCACACAATTTGTTGAAAAGAGTATACTTTCTACAATTCCCTTGGAACACTACATTTGTCAAAAATAAATTGACATAGACACGTGGGTCTATTTTGGGGCTCTCTATTTTGTTCCATCAGTCAATATCTCTAAAACCACATTCTCTTGATTACCGAGAATTTATAGTAAGCCTTGAAATCAGACTTTGGGTGTCTTCGAAATTTGTTCTTCTGCTTCAAAATTTGTTGGGGTATCTAGGCTATTACCCTCTATATAAATTATAGAATCATCTTAATTTCTAAAACTAAGCTTCCTTGGATTGTGATTAGTATTTTTTTGAATCTATATAGCAATTTAGAAGGAATTGATAACAATGTTGAGTTTTCCAATCCATGAACATTATATACTTCTCAATTTATTAAATCATTTTAAGTTTCTTTCATCAGTGTTTTTTTAATTCTCAGCATAAAATTATTGCACATATTAGATTAGTTAGCTCTAGATGTTTCGTGTTTTGTTTTGTTTTTTTGTGGTACGCGGGCCTCTCACTGTTGTGGCCTCTTCCATTGCGGAGCACAGGCTCAGTGGCCATGGCTGAGGGGCCCAGCCACTCCGCGGCATGTGGGATCTTCCCGGACTGGGGCACGAACCCGTGTCCCCTGCATCGGCAGGCAGACTCTCAACCACTGCGCCACCAGGGAAGCCCTCATGTTTCTTTTCTTAAGCTATTATAAATAATGAAGATTTAAAATTTTATATCAATATCCAAATTTTCAGTATTAGTATATAAAAATATAATTGATTTTTGTAAGTTGACCATGTATCCAGTGACATTTCTAAACTCATTAACAGTTTCTATGAGGTATTTTGAAGATTCTTTGGGATTGTATTCATAGATGACTATGGTTCTCTGAAGGTAATTATAGTCCTGTTTTTTCCTTTCAAGTCTGTAATGCCTTTTAATTTACTTGTCTTATCACACTGGCTGTGACCCCCTATACAATGTTGCCTAGAAGTGGTGAGATTGGACATCCTATTATTCACTATATTATGGAGAAAGTACTATTATTTTACAGTTAAATATGCTGTCAGTTATGGGTTCTGTAGATGTCCTTTATCAGGTTAAGGAAGTTCCTTTCTATTGTAAGATGGCTGAGAGATTTTTAATTTTAAATAGATGTTGACTTTTTTATTTTAAATAGATGTCACTGATTCTTATTGTATCATTCTTTTTTGTTATTGTTTCTAAATTTGATATGCTAGTAATTTCTTAAAGAATTTTGCATCTATTTTCAGGTGAAAATATTGGATAATGCTAAGGTTTTTTTTTTAAATACTGTTTTTGTATTGGTCTATTTTTGTTTTTCTCCGGTTTTGGTACCAGCAGGCCTTGTAAAATGAGCTGGAAAGTATTCTCTTATCTTCTGTTTTCTAAAGGAGTTTGTGTATAATTGGCATAATTCTCTAAAAGTTTCATAAAACTTACAATGCTGCCACCCGGGCCTGGAGTTTACTTTGGGGGAAGATTTTAAGCTCTAAATTAATATTACTTAATAGAAACCAGGCTGTTTTGGTTGTCTCCTTCTTCATGAGTGATCTTCAGTAGTTTGTGTATTTCCAGAAATGTATCCATTTTACCTAAGTTTTAAAATGTATTGGCATAATGCTTTCATAATATTCTATTATTATCCTTTTAAAATGTGTAATTATGTTCTCTCTTTTATTCTTGATATTTGTAATTTTACCTACGTACTTTTTTTCTTCAGCACTCTGGGTAAAACTTTAATAATTTGATTGAACTTCTGAAAGAACCAGTTTTTAGATTCATTGATTTTATTTTTTACTTCTTTTTTTTTTTTTTTTGTGGTACGCGGGCCTCTCACTGTTGTGGCCTCCCCCGTTGCAGAGCACAGGTTCCGGAAGCGCAGGCCCAGCAGCCATGGCTCACGGGCCCAGCCGCTCCGCGGCATGTGGGATCCTCCCAGACTGGGGCACGAACCCGTGTCCCCTGCATCGGCAGGCGGACTCTCAACCACTGCGCCACCAGGGAAGCCCAATTTTTTACTTCTTTTTTTAATTGAAGTGTAGTTGCTGTACAATATTATACAAGTTACACGTGAACAACACAGTGATTCACAAACTTTAGAGGTTATACTTCACTTTAGTTATTATAAAATATTGGCTATATTCCCCATGTTGTACAACACTTCCTTGTACCTTATTTATACGTAATAGTTTATACCTTCCTCTCCCCACTGGTATCCACCAGTTTGTTCTCCATATCTGTGAATCTGCTTCTTTTTTGTTATATTCACAAGTTTGTTGTATCTTTTAAATTACACATATAAATGATATCATACAGTATTTTTCTTTCTTTGCCTGACTCATTTCACTCAGCATAATGCCCTCCAAGTCCACCCATGTTGCTGCAAATGGCAAAATTTCATTCTTTTTTTATGGCTGAGTAGTGTGTTCCGTTACATATGTATGTACTACATCTTGTTTATCCATTCATCTGTTGATGGACAGTTGGGTGGCTTTCATGTCTTGGAAATTGTAAATAATGTTGCCATGAACATTGGGGTGTATGTATCATTTTGAGTTAGTGTTTTTCTTTTTTTTTGGATATATACCCAGGAGTGGAATTGCTGGGTCAAAGGGTAGTTCTATTTTTAGTTTTTTGAGAAACCTCCATACTGCTTCCCACAGTAGCTGTACCAATTTACATTCCCACCAACAGGTGTATGAGGGTTCTCTTTTTTCCACAACCTCACCAATATTTGTTATTTGTGTTCTTTTTTATTACAGCCATTCTGACAGATGTGAGGTGATGTCTCATTGTGGTTTTGATTTGCATTTCCCTGATGATTAGTGATGTTGAACATCTTTTCATGTGCCTATTGGCCCTCTGCACTTCCTCTTTCAAAAAATATCTATTCAGTTCTTCTGCCCATTTTTTAATCAGGTTGTTTGTTTTTTTGATGTTGAGTTGTATGAGCTATTTATATATGTTGAATATTAATCCCTATTGGTCATATCATTTGCAAATATTTTCTCCCATTAAGTAGGTTGTCTTTTCATTTTGTCAATGGTGTTCTTGCTTTGCAAAAGCTCTTAACTTTAATTAGGTCTCATTTGTTTATTTTTGGTTTTATTTCCTTTGCTTTGGGAAATGAATCCAAAAGAATATTGCTGCGATTTATGTCAAAGAGTGTTCTGCCTATGTTTTCCTCTAGGAGTTTTATAGTATCCGGTCTTACATTTAGGTCTTTAATTCATTTTGAGTTTATTTATGTATATGGTGTTAGAGAATGTTCTAATTTCATTCTCTTACATGTAGTTGTCCAATTTTCCCAGCACCACTTATTGAAGAGACTGTCTTTTCTTCATTGTATTCTTGTCTCCTTTGTCATACATTAACTGACCATAAGTGCATGGGTTTATTTCTTGCCTTTCTGTCCTGTTCCATTGATCTGTTTTTGTGCCAGTACCATACTGTTTTAATTACTGTAACTTTGTAGTATAGTCTGAAGTCAGGGAGCATGTTTCTTCCAGCTCTCTTGTTCTTTCTCAAGATTGCTTTGGCTCTTCAGGGTCTTATGTGTTTCCATATGAATTTAAAAAATTTTTGTTCTAGTTCTATGAAAAATGCTATCGGTATTTTGATAGGGATTGCATTGAATTTTTTTTTAATCTCTTTATTATTTTATTTCTTTTAATTGCATTGGTTATAATTTTCTTTTTGTAGTTTTTAAGGTGATGGCTTAGTTTATTGATTTGAAACATTTACTGTAATTATTTGTTATAATTTTCTCTAAGTACTGCTTCAGCTATGTCCCCCAAATTCAAAATATTGTATTTTCATTTTTATTGCTTGCAAAATATTTTATCATTCCCCCCTTTGAATCATGGGTTATTAAGAATTATATTGCTTAAATCTAAATATTTTGTGATTTTCCAAATTTTCCTACATCAATATCTATTTTGATTCCACTGGATAAATTACTTTGTTTGATTTAATTCATTTAATATGTAGATGTTTGTTTTATGAACCAGAATATAGTCTCTCTTGGTGACTATTCTCTGTGTACATTAAAAGAATGTATATTATGTTGTTTTGCAGTGTAGTGTTCTATGAATGACAATTAGATAAAATTGTTTGATACTGTTATTCTTTTCTATCCTCCCTATCCTTACTTATTTTCTGTCTTGTTTTATTATTGATGAAAATTTTTTTTGATTTTTATTTTTTTATACAGTAGGTTCTTATTAATTATCTCTTTTATACATATTAGTGTATATATGTCAATCCCAACCTCCCAATTCATCCCAACCTCCCCCCCACCACCGCTTTGCCCCCTTGGTGTCCATACATTTGTTCTATACATCTGTGTCTCTATTTCTGCCTTGCAAACAGGTCCATCTGTACCATTTTGCTAGACTCCACATATATGTGTTAATATACGCTATTTGTTTTTCTCGGGCTTCCCTGGTGGCACCGTGGTTGAGAGCCCACCTGCCGATGCAGGGGACGTGGGTTCGTGCCCCAGTCCGGGAAGATCCCATATGCCATGGAGCGGCTGGGCCCATGAGCCATGGCCACTGAGCCTTCGTGTCTGGAGCCTGTGCTCCACAATGGGAGGGGCCACAACAGTGAGAGTCCCGCATACCGCAAAAAAATAAATAAATAAATAAGTAAACAAATATTTTACTACAATTTTTTAAAATGTGTTAATTCCCTCATTCCCCATGTAAATATTCACTTAAATCTTTAAATATGTTGTTTTACTTATAGTCATCTAGGTATTTTGCCTATGTGACAAAATAAAATTTAATCATTTAGGGCAGATTTCATTATTTAGACATTGCCATAGAAATGATATTTATCAACTATTCAAAACTTTGTTTGATACCAAGATATAAAAATTATACAAATGGATTATTATGGCTTTACCAGAAAGAGTAACTTCATAGATAAATTTCTGACATAAGTATAATTGCACTGTGCTCCCAAACTGTGATAAAGACTTTCATGGTCAGCATAAAACCTTTTGACATTATTTATTTTCATTTACAATTTTGTTCAATCTTCACCATTTTTTTTAAGAAAAGTATTTCTTTGTCAAACTTGTCACAGTCATTCTTTTGACTTTTTATTGCCACTCTTGTCAAAGCTGTGGAGACTGAAAGGCAGTATTGGTATGGCCTTGTCTATGGAGCCATAACTGGGAGTTTGTTTCCAGCTTCTGTTACTTAGCAGCTGAGTGACCTTTGGTGAACCATCTAACCTCTCTGTTCCTATTTCTTCAGCTGTAAGATGGGGATTAAAATAATCATTATATCTATAGCTAACATTTATAGAATACTTCTTATTCAAGTAATATATTAGGAACTTTATGCATATCATTCCATTTAGTCTTCACAAGAAGTCTATGGAGTAGGTGCTATTATTACCTCCATTTCACAGATGAGATGCTAATGACACCACAATAGAATAAAAAGAAATAGTGCTTATAGTACTCTGTGTGGAGAGTAGGCACTCAATATGGTAATGATGATGATGATGTCAAAGATGATGACAAGTGGTGATGGTGACAGCAATGACAAAGATAAAGTTTCCATGCATCAGCATTATGCCTTCATCTTAGATAAATATGCTTTTAACTCTTAGAAATATAGCATCAACAGTTTATTTCATAAATATTTATTGATAGCCTTTCATGGCCAGACCCTGAACATATAAATGTATATAATGCTGTTTTCAAGGAGTCTCTAGACTAGTAGAAAAGGGAAAAATATGGTCAAAAGAAGAAAATATTAAGGAAAGGAATGATGAGGGGGGAAAGAAGGAAAGAAGAAAATAGGGAAGAGAAAGTGGAGAGCTGATAAAATGAGAAAAGAAAACAAGGCAGGATAATCTTGTAGGAAATGCAGTTGGCTTCATTTGGATTGCACAATAGGAGGTATATTCCAATCTCTAATACACACCATGCATCAGAGCCCAAATTCAGAAATCAGCTGCTGGGAAGACACATGTAAACACAGCAGAGAATTTTTCTTAAGGATGTGTGATGATGCATAGCGCCTGTCAAGCTGGAATCTAGTTTTATGCAAAACAACTGCTGGATCAGTGGTCCTGATTCAGTGTGCCATTCTTTAAAAAAAAAGCGCTGTAGCACATGTGTGTACAATTGATATTATGAAATGATGTTAAATTACAAAATCTAGTGGGAACAAGACAGATCTTTTTTTTATTCATGCTGTGACCAGTTTTTTTTTTTCAAACATGCATATCTAGGGATTATGGAAAGGGTGGAGAGGGATATGGAGAGACAGACAAGAAGAGGGGGAAAAGGGCAGAAATATCATAGTAGTTTCCAGCTGCTTCAGCTCCCTTGGAAAGAGGTTTGGTATAAATTATATCAAGAAAAGTAGGTGCATTCAATAGCTTTAGATACATTTTCTGCCTATCCAGTTAATATGTCAAAATGTTCTGCTTTAAGCAAGAAGACAGAAAAGCTTTGCCACACTACAAAGGGTCATCTTAATCCCATCACTCCCTCATCACCTTCCAAGGAAGTAACATTAGGTAAGCAACTGATTTGTATCAGGGGGCAGCCTTGATTTCAGCGAAAGCTGTTTGCAATTCAATAAGCTCCACGCACTGTGTTGCCTTTCATATGATTTCTTATTGGTGTGGTTGATCATGATCTTAATACATTTTTTTCCTTAATGGAGAACACTGAGGCAATGCTGCAGAATTAAACTTGGTCTCTGTGCAAGTTAGAGGATATATGAAGATTAAGAGAGATGAGCCTTCATATTTTATGATCTCTGACCTGGATTAAGAAAATTTGCATAAGGCACTAGGTTAGGTGGAGGCAAGGCTGAATTGATGGCCTTAGAAATGAAGACTGGGACAGTTTGAAAAGTGAGGGAGGAGAAAAATTGGAAGAGAAAGAGAGGGAGAAGAAGAGAGAAAAAGAGAGACAGAGAAGAACTGAAAAAATAGAAGTTGCTTGGGAGACTGGATCGTGGGATAGAAAAGCAATTTTGCAACCCTCGAAAAGGTCAGAAGTTCATATGAAATTCATCAAATGCTCTGCTCATTTCCCTAATTCATTCCTCTTAGCTTTTTGAGTGTGCTGGTTATGCCACAGCATCTTTATAAAGCCTGAGGTTTTCTTTCTGTTTCACATTTTGAATAGTTCAATAACAACCACCTCCTTTATTGTCCTATAAATATTAATTCTGTTTCCATCTGGGCTGAGTTGTTAAAAAGTTAATAATTTAGAGCTATTTCCTGCTTTCCCTGGGTTACTGTTTGACAGAAAACATTTGACGTAGGGTACTTCTTAATGTGATGGGCATGGCTATGGGTCACTAACTTGGACTTTCCAAGTGAGATGGCCATGGTGTTGAAAGCAACAGTCAAACACAGACATCTCTGCAAATGTGATAGAAATGAGTAGAGATACTGCTGATATTGGGGGAGAATAAGAAAGGAGAAATATAAAAAGCAATGGCTGTCAACGGCAAGGACCTTGAGAACAGGCTCCATGCATTTGGTAGCAATAGCCACAAAGTCTAGTACACAGCACTGCACAGAAAAGATGCTCCATGTTCATCATCATTCATCCAAAAGCATGAACTGATTGCCCTAGTGCCTGTAATGAAAACAAGAACAAGATTTCTAATTTCAAATTGCTTAAAGTCAAGTAGGGTTGAGACAAGTAAACCAGCAGAAGAAACATGAGTATCTCTAACACATTATCCTCATATAAATTTTGTGTTCCCAATTTATTCCAAATGGCATGCAATATTTTGGAGATATGAAGATTATTATATGAAGTGGAGTTTCTCAACTTGACATTGACATTTTGAGCCAGATAATTTTTTGTGATGTAGGCTGTTCTCTTATGTATTGTGGGATGATTAGTAGCATCCTTGGACTCTTATGCAATAAATGCCAGTAGCAACCCACCCCCATTTGTAACAACTGAAAATATCCCTAGACATTGTCAAATGTTCCCTGGGGGGACAAAATGTGCCTAGTTGAGAAACACTGCCATAGAGCATTTAGGTGCTTTTTTTTTCTTCTCAATTACTCTGGATTTTTGCTATATCAGCCTTTGTTATTTTATGTTGTATATGCAATAAAACTGGCAAATTGATGGACTTCCCCTGAAAACCATTCTCTCCTTCCTCCATGGCAGTGGGTGCACATGGCCACTCCATTAGAGACTACATATCCCAGCTTCTTTTGCAGATTGGTGTGGATGTGTGACTAAGCTTACTAACTAAATTACTGGAGTGATTAGTGGTACTTCTAAGCATTGGCATTAAAATAAAGGACAGGGGCTTCCCTGGTGGCGCAGTGGTTGAGAGTCCACCTGCCGATGCAGGGGACGCGGGTTCGTGCCCCGGTCTGGGAGGATCCCACATGCTGCGGAGCAGCTGGGCCCATGAGCTATGGCTGCTGAGCCTGCGCGTCCGGAGCCTGTGCTCCGCAACGGGAGAGGCCACAACAGTGAGAGGCCCGCATACCGCAAAAAAAATAAAATAAAGGACAAATTCTTTATACTTTTCCTTTCCATTTTACTGTGAGCTGGATTGTGGACAGAGGTGACCTAGCTTCAGCAATGCAAGAAAGGCAACGCCCTGGAGGACAGGAAAATAAGAGGATGGAATAACTTGGTCAGTGACAGTTTCCCTGAATTTGTGGAACAGAACAGTGTCATCAGCCTCAACCACCCGCCTGGAGACTCTTAAAGACTTCTTCTTTATTTAAGCCACTGTGTTCTGGCATCTCTTTGCTATAGAAACTTAGCCTCTCAGATCCTATCTGTTAGAATCGTAACAGATATAGAATATATATATGAGTCAATGCACATTAACATTTTTGTTTGTTTGTTTGTTTGTTTTGTGCTGTACACGGGCCTCTCATTGTTGTGGCCTCTCCCGTTGCGAAGCACAGGCTCCGGACGCGCAGGCTTAGCGGCTATGGCTTACGGGCCCAGCCGCTCCGCGGCATGTGGGATCCTCCCAGACCGGGGCACAAACCCATGTCCCCTGCACCAGCAGGAGGACTCTCAACCACTGCGCCACCAGGGAAGCCCGCACATTAATATTTATACACATGCTCACACACGTATGATCAGTGTGCAACATTCTGGTCAGGCAACAGATTAATAAAGAGGGAATATATAAGTATGTACACGTACATATTAGAATATAAATATAAAAAGCTATAGGAACCTTAGCTAATGGAGTAATTAATTCTGCCAGTGTGGCTTCTGGGCCTTAAATGATGAATAAGAGTTTGTCAGAAAGATTAATGAACCAATGAAGGACTGTTCTCTACTTTCACAACTTGAAAGGCTCTCATCCAGAAAGAGCTAGTGGTAGCTCTACATAAAGCAGCAGTGTTCAGCCAAGTCACTGATGGATGCTCTCTTTTAGTCGAATCACTTAGCTGTACTCCTACCTCACACCAGGATAATCACCAGACTTGGAGGAGCTTCAAGATAGAGGAGGACTAGGACACGGAGATCACCTTCCTCCCCACAGATACATCAGAAATTCATCTACATGTGGAACAACTCCTACAGAACACCTACTGAATGCTGGCAGAAGACCTCAGATGTCCCAAAAGGCAAGAAACGCCCCACATACCTGGGTAGGGCAAAAGAAAAAAGAAAAAACAAAGACAAAAGAATAGGGACAGGACCTGCACCAGTGGGAGGCAGCTGTGAAGGAGGAAAGGTTTCCAAACACTAGAAGCCCCTTCGCGGGCAGAGACTGCGGGTGGCGGAGGTGGGGAGCTTCGGAGCCACAAAGGAGAGCACAGCAACAGGGGTACGGGGGGCAAAGCAGAGAGATTCCCGCAGAGAGGATCGGTGCCGACCGGCACTCACCAGCCCGAGAGGCTTGTGTGCCCACCCGCCAGGGCGGGCGGGGCTGGGAGCTGAGGCTCGGGCTTCGGAGGTCAGACCCCAGGGAGAGGACTGCGGTTGGCTGCGTAAACACAGCCTGAAGGGGGCTAGTGCGCCACAGAAGACCAGGAGGGAGTCCGGGAAAAAGTCTGGAGCTGCCGAAGAGATGAGAGACATTTTCTTGCCTCTTTGTTTCCTGGTACGAGAGGAGAGGGGATTAAGAGCACTGCTTAAAGGAGCTCCAGAGACGGGCATGAGACGCTAAGGCTGCTGCTGCCGCCACCAAGAAGCCTGTGTGCAAGCACAGGTCACTAGCCACACCTCACCTCCCGGGAGCCTGTGCAACCCGTCACTGCCAGGGTCCCGTGATCCAGGGACAACTTCCCCGGGAGAGCACACAGCACGCCTCAGGCTGGTGCAACATCACGCCGGCCTCTGCCGCCACAGGCTTGCCCCACATCCGTACCCCTTCCTGCCCCCTGGCCTGAGTGAGCCAGAGCCCCCTAATCAGCTGCTCCTTTAACCCGGTCCTGTCTGAGTGAAGAACAGATGCCCTCAGGCGACCTACACGGAGAGGCGGGGCCAAATCCAAAGCTGAACCGCAGGAGCTGTGCGAACAAAGAAAAGAAAGGGAAATTTCTCTCAGCAGCCTCAGGAGCAGCGGATTAAATCTCCACAATCAACTTGATGTACCCTGCATCTGTAGAATACCTGAATAACAACGAATCATCCCAAATTGAGGAGGTAGACTTTGGGATCAACGATATATATATATATTTCTTTTCCCCTTTTTCTCTTTTTGTGAGTGTGTATGTGTATGCTTCTGTGTGTGATTTTGTCTGTATAGCTTTGCTTCTACCATTTGTCCTAGGGTTCTGTCTGTCCATTTTTTTTTATTACTTAAAAAATTATTTTTCTTAATACTTATTTTTTTATTTTAATAGCTTTATTATATTTCACTTTATTTTATTTTCCTTCTTTCTTCCTTCCTTCTTCCTTCCTTCCTTCCTTCTTTCCTTTCCTTTCCTTTTCTTTTCTTTTCCTTTCTTTTCTTTTCTCCCTTTTATTCTGAGCCGTGTGGAGGACAGGCTCTTGGTGCTACAGCCAGGGGACAGGGCTCTGCCAATGAGGTGGGAGAGCCAAGTTCAGGACACCGGTCCACAGGAGACCCCTCAGCTCCACGTAATATCAAACGGTGAAAATCTCCCAGAGATCTCCATCTCAACACCCTATGCAGGACATAGGACATAGTGAAGGACACCCTATGCCAAACAACTAGCAAGACAGGAACACAACCCCATCCGTTAGCACAGAAGCAGCCTAAAATCATAATAAGGCCACAGACACCCCAAAACACACCAACAAACGTGGACTTGCCCACCAGAAAGCCAAGATCCAGCCTCATCCACCAGAACACAGGCACTAGTCCCCTCCACCAGGAAGCCTACACAACCCACTGAACCAACTTTAGCCACTGGGGACAGACACCAAAAACAACGGAAACTACGAACGTACAGCCTGTGAAAAGGAGACCCCAAACACAGTACATTAAGCAAAATGAGAAGACAGAGAAACACACAGCAGATGAAGGAGCAAGGCAAAAACCCACCAGACCTAACAAATGAAGAGGAAATAGGCAGTCTACCTGAAAAAAAATTCAGAATAATAATAGTAAAGATGATCCAAAATCTTGGAAATAGAATGGAGAAAATACAAGAAATGTTTAATAAGAACCTAGAAGAACTAAAGAGCAAACAGAGATAAACAACACAATAAACGAAACTAAAAATTCTCTAGAAGGGATCAATAGCAGAATAACTAAGGCAGAAGAACGGATAAGTGACCTGGAAGATAAAATAGTGGAAATAACTACTGCAGAGCAGAATAAAGAAAAAAGAATGAAAAGAATTGAGAACAGTCTCAGAGACCTCTGGGAAAACATTAAACACACCAACATTCGAATTATAGGGGTCCCAGAAGAAGAAGAGAAAAAGAAAGGGACTGAGAAAATATTTGAAGAGATTATAGTTGAAAACTTCCCTAATATGGGAAAGGAAATATTTAATCAAGTCCAGGAAGCACAGAAAGTCCCATACAGGATAAATCCAAGGAGAAACACGACAAGACACACATTAATCAAACTATCAAAAATTAAATACAAAGAACAAATATTAAAAGCAGCAAGGGAAAAACAACAAGTAACACATAAGGGAATCCCCATAAGGTTAACAGCTGATCTTTCAGCAGAAACTCTGCAAGCCAGAAGGGAGTGTCAGGACATATTTAAAGTGATGAAAGAGAAAAAGCTACAATCAAGATTACTCTACCCAGCAAGGATCTCATTCAGATTCGAAGGAGAAATTAAAAGCTTTACAGACAAGCAAAAGCTAAGAGAATTCATCACCACCAAACCAGCTTTACAACAAATGCTAAAGGAACTTCTCTAGGCAGGAAACACAAGGAAGGAAAAGACCTACAATAATAAACCCAAAACAATTAAGAAAATGGTAAGAGGAACTTACATATCAATAACTAACTTAAATGTAAATGGATTAAATGCTCCAACCAAAAGACATAGACTGGCTGAATGGATACAAAAACAAGACCCATATATATGCTGTCTACAAGAGACCCACTTCAGACCTAGGGACACATACAGACTGAAAGTGAGGGGATGGAAAAAGATATTCCATGCAAATGGAAATCAAAAGAAAGCTGGAGTAGCAATCCTCATATCAGACAAAATAGACTTCAAAACAAAGACTATTACAAGACACAAAGAAGGACACTACATAGTGATCAAGGAATCAATCCAAGAAGAAGATATAACAATTGTAAATATTTATGCATCCAACATAGGAGCACCTCAATACATAAGGCAAATACTAACAGCCATAAAAGGGGAACTCGACAGTAACACAATCATAGTAGGGGACTTTAACACCCCACTTTCACCAATGGACAGATCTTCCAAAATGAAAATAAATAAGGAAACACAAGCTTTGAATGATACATTAAACAAGGTGGACTTAATTGATATTTATAGGACATTCCATCCAAAAACAAGAGAATACACATTCTTCTCAAGTGTTCATGGAACATTCTCCAGGACAGATCATGTCTTAGGTCACAAATTAAGCCTTGGTAAATTTAAGAAAATTGAAATTGTATCAAGTATCTTTTCCGACCACAATGCTATGAGATTAGATATCAATTACAGGAAAAAATCTGTAAGAAATACAAACACATGGAGGCTAAACTACACACTACTTAATAACCAAGAGATCACTGAAGAAATCAAAGAGGAAATCAAAAAATACCTAGACACAAATGACAATGAAAACACAACAACCGAAAACCTATGGGATGCAGCAAACACAGTTCTAAGAGGCAAGTTTATAGCTATACAAGCCTACCTTAAGAAAAAAGAAACATCTCAAATAAACAACCTAACCTTACACCTAAAGCAGTTAGAGAAAGAAGAACCAAAAACCCCAAAGTTAGCAGAAGGAAAGAAATCATAAAGATCAGATAAGAAATAAATGAAAAATAAATGAAGGAAACGATAGCAAAGATCAATAAAACTGAAAGCTGGTTCTTTGAGAAGATAAACAAAATTGATAAACCATTAGCCAGACTTATCAAGAAAAAGAGGGAGAAGATTCAAATCAATTGGATTAGAAATGAAAAAGGGGAAGTAACAACTGACATGCAGAAATACAAAGGATCATGAGAGATTACTACAAGCAACTCTATGCCAATAAAAATGGACAAACTGGGGCTCCCCTGGTGGCACAGTGGTTGAGAGTCTGCCGGCTGGTGCAGGGGACATGGGTTCGTGCCCCGGTCCGGGAAGATCCCACATGCCGCGGAGCGGCTAGGCACGTGAGCCATGGCCACTGAGCCTGTGCATCCAGAGCCTATGCTCTGAAACGGGAGAGGCCACAACAGTGAGAGATGATTTTGGATCATCTTTACTATTATTAAAGGACAACCTGGAAGAAATGGACAAATTCTTAGAAATGCACAACCTTCCGAGACTGAACCAGGAAGGAATAGAAAATATGAACATAAAATCACAAGCAATGAAATTAAAACTGTGATAAAAAATCTTCCAACAAACAAAAGCCCAGGACCAGGCGGCTTCACAGGTGAATCCTATCAAACATTTAGAGAAGAGCTAACACCTATCCTTCTCAAACTCTTTCAAAATATAGCACAGGTAGCAACACTCCTAAACTCATTCTATGAGGCCACCATCACTGATACCAAAACCAGAGAAAGATGTCACAAAGAAAGAAAACTACCAATATCACTGCTGAACATAGATTCAAAAATCCTCAACAAAATACTAGCAAACAGAATCCAACAGCACATTAAAAGGATCATACACTATGGTCAAGTGGGGTTTATCCCAGGAATGCAAGGATTCTTCAATATACGCAGATCAATCAATCTGATACATCATATTAACAAATTGAAGGAGAGAGACCATATGATCATCTCAATAGATGCAGAGAAAGCTTTCGACAAAATTCAACACCCATTTATGATAAAAACTCTCCAGAAAGTAGGCATAGAGGGAACTTTCCTCAACATACTAAAGGCCATATATGACAAACCCACAGCCAACATCATCCTCAATGGTGAAAAACTGAAACCATTTTCACTACGATCAGGAACAAGACAAGGTTGCCCAATCTCACCACTATTATTCAACATAGTTTTGGAAATTTTAGCCTCAGCAATTAGAGAAGAAAAAGGAATCCAAATTGGAAAAGAAATAAAGCTGTCACTGTTTGCAGATGACATGATACTATACATAGAGAATCCTAAAGATGCTACCAGAAAAATACTAGAGCTAATCAATGAATTTGGTAAAGTAGCAGGATACAAAATTAATGCACAGAAATATCTTGCATTCCTGTACACTAATGATGAAAAATCTGAAAATGAAAGTAAGAAAACAATCCCATTTACCATTGCAACAAAAAGAATAAAATATCTAGGAATAAACCTACCTAAGGAGACAAAAGACCTGTATGCAGAAAATTATAAGACACTGATGAAAGAAATTAAAGATGATACAAACAGATGGAGAGATATACCATGTTCTTGGATTGGAAGAATCAACATTGTGAAAATGACTCTACTACCCAAAGCAATCTACAGATTCAATGCAATCCCTATCAAGCTACCACTGGCATTTTTCACAGAACTGGAACAAAAAATTTCACAGTTTGTATGGAAATACAAAAGACCCCGAATAGCCAAAGCAATCTTGAGAAAGAAAAACGGAGCTGGAGGAATCAGGCTCCCTGACTTCAGACTCTACTATAAAGCTACAGTAATCAAGACAGTATGGTACTGGCACAAAAACAGTAATATACATCAATGGAACAGGATAGAAAGCCCAGAGTTAAACCCACACACATATGATTACCTTATCTTTGATAAAGGAGGCAAGAATATACAGTGGAGAAAAGACAGCCTCTTCAATAAGTGGTGCTGGGAAAACTGGACAGCTACATGTAAATGAATGAAATTAGAACACTCCCTAACACCATACACAAAAATAAACTCCAAATGGATTAAAGACCTAAACGTACAGCCAGACACCATCAAACTCTTAGAGGAAAACATAGGCAGAACACTCTATGACATAAATCATTGCAAGATCCTTTTTGTCCCACCTCCTAGAGAAATGGAAATAAAAAGAAAAATAAACAAATGGGACCTAATGAAACTTAAAAGCTTTTGTACAGCAAAGGAAACCATAAACAAGATGAAAAGACAACCCTCAGAATGGGAGAAAATATTTGCAATGAAGTAACTGATGAAGGATTAATCTCCAAAACATACAAGCAACCCATGCAGCTCAATATCACAAAAAACAAACAACCCAATCCAAAAGTGGGCAGAAGATCTAAATAGACATTTCTCCAAAGAAGATATACAGATTGCCAGCAAACACAGGAAAGAATGCTCAACATCATTAACCATTTGAGAAATGCAAGTCAAAACTACAATGAGATACCATCTCACACCAGTCAGAATGGCCATCATCAAAAAATCTACAAACAATAAATGCTGGAGAGGGTGTGGAGAAAAGGGAACCCTCTTGCACTGTTGGTCGGAATGTAAATTGATACAGCCACTGTGGAGAAGAGTATGGAGGTTCCTTAAAAAACTAAAAGTAGAACTACCATATGACCCAGCAATCCCACTGCTGGGCATATACCCTGAGAAAACCATAATTCAAAAAGAGTCATGTACCAAAATGTTCATTGCAGCTCTATTTACAATACCCAGGACATGGAAGCAACCTAAGTGTCCATCGACAGATGAATAGATAAAGAAGATGTGACATATATATACAATGGAATATTACTCAGCCATAAAAAGGAACGAAACTGAGTTATTTGTAGTTAGGTGGGTGGACCTAGAGACTGTCATACGGAGTGAATTAAGTCAGAAAGAGAAAAACAAATACCGTATGCTAACACATATATATGGAATCAAAAAAAAGAAAAAAAATGGTCAGAGGAACCTAGGGGCAAGGTGGGACTAAAGATGCAGACCTACTAGAGAATGGACTTGAGGATATGTTGAGGGGGATGGTAAGTTGGGACAAAGAGAGTGCAATGGACATATATACACTACCAAACGTAAAATAGATAGCTAGTAGGAAGCATCTGCATAACACAGGGAGATCAGCTTGCTGCTTTTTGACCACCTAGAGGTGTGGGATAGGGAGGGTGGGAGTGAGACACAAGAGGGAAGAGAAATGGGAATATATGTATATGTATAACTGATTTACTTTGTTATAAAGCAGAAGCTAACACACAATTGTAAAGCAATTATACTCCAATAAAGATGTTAAAAAAAAAATCACCAGACTTATACAAGTGACAGGTGCTTTAGTACAGCTGACTCACGTGAACACTATGTGTTTTAATTAAAAGAGCTCTAGATTTTCTTTTTTCTCTTCTGCATCAAGAGTCTCTGAAACAACCTTTAACAGAATATAATGGTGCTTTTAATGATTCATCTAAGTGTTCTTCCTCTGTTTTCCAGTGACTGTGATTGTATATCACATGGATTGCCCTCTCCTCTGTATTAAATGCTGCACTCTAAAACACTGCCATCCAGGAAACAAACTCACATTTGATAATATACTTATGAAAAATGACATGATGTTTCAAATCAATTTTCTTAAGTTAAACTGAACTCAGACTGTCTCATGAAAATCAATATGCATGATGTCAGCTTATTTGCATTAATGAAAAAATTAACTATCTGAAAAAGCAATTGAGTTGTCCTAGCATCATTTTTTTTCCTAGAAATTTTTATTCTCTCATATGGGAAAAAGCCATATCACATTTTGAAAGTGGGTCATGATTACATCTCACTATAAATGAATTCCAACATTCTTTATACTAAATCAGTGAAATTTTTCACGAAACCTTACCATGCTTACCTTTTACCAGATTTATCAAATATAATTGAGTTTTTCCAGTGAGCTGTACTCTAAACTTCTCTCATACTTGACCTTATATAATATGCTGATGAGTCCTGGTATCAACTTTTCTTATTTATTTATTTTCTTACTGTACACCACTGAGTCTCTTTTTATTTATTATTTTTTTTATTTTTTATTTTTTTTTGCAGTATGTGGGCCTCTCACTGTTGTGGCCTCTCCCGTTGCGGAGCACAGGCTCCGGACGCACAGGCTCAGCGGCCATGGCTCACGGGCCCAGCCGCTCCACGGCATGTGGGATCTTCCCAGACCGGGGCACAAACCTGTGTCCCCTGCATCGGCAGGCAGACTCTCAATCACTGCGCCACCAGGGAAGCCCTGAGTCTCTTTTTAAAAAAAAAAAATTGTAAGAAGTTTGATCCCCTACTTAAAAACAGTATTCTCTGTCCTTTTTTCTTGTTTGATAGTTGCAGAAGATCCTCTCTTCATGTAATCTTTTCATCTAGTAGAAGTTGAATAATGTTACTTCTTTCTTTTCAGGAGGCTACTTCTGTTGCATCCACATTTAATTCTTTCATGGATATTGTACTGAACCAGTGGCACTCCAGAAACTTTAATTGTAATGATATGTCAGTAAATTTTTCTTAAAAATTTAATTTAAAAAATCTGCTAAAATATTCAATAAGCCCCTACAATGCAATTTTGATGCTAACTACCCAAATCTAGCACAGAATTCTCAGGTTAAAGAAACAGTCCCCATTAGAACTCCCCTTACATCAGACATCAGCTCCAAGTTTAGGGGTGCCCAGGCCACTTATACTTCTGATGAACTGGCTACCAACTTGGGGGCTTCCACTATCCCCTCATATTCAATAATTCACTGAAGTAACTCACAGAACTTAGGAAAATGTGAAATATTTTTGTATATGATTATACTTTTATTTTAGCAAATGGATACAAATCTGAACCAGCCAAAGAGAGAGACACATAGGGTGATTCCTGGGAGGGTCCCAAATGTGAAGCTTCCTTGTCCTCAGGACACATCACTCTCCTGGCCCTTGGATGGATGATTATCAACCAGGGATGCTCACCTGAGCACCAGAGTCCAGAGTTTTTATCGGGGTTTTATTACATAGGCATGATTGATTGTTGAATCGTTGAACTCAATCTTAAGCTCCTACCCACTCCCTGGAGATAAAAAAATCTGGCTAATATCATTCAGCTCAAACCTGAAACCTTTTAATCACATGATTGATCTTTCTGATGTGGCAAGCTCCCATTTTGAAACTACCTGGGTACCTACCATGAGTCATCTTATTTGCAAAAACTCAGGTGTGGCCCCAGGGGCCCACTGTGAAAAACAAAGATACTCCCATCACTCAGTAAATTCCAAGGACTTAGAAGCTTTCTCCCAGGAATCTGGGACAAAGACCAGACAAGTTCTTTAGTATACAACAATCCTCCCTTTAAATTAAACTCAATTTACACATCACTGACATATTCACTAAGTGAGTTTGGTGCTTTTTATCTATTACTGTACTTTTCAGGAAAAGCATAAAAGAAGTTTGGGGGGGAAGAAAGAACCAAGAATAGAATATATGTGTTAGGAGTAGGCTTCGGTGAAATTGTAAAATATAGATCTTCCTCCACTTACGATGGGGTTATGTCCTGATAAAACTATTGTGAATTGAAAATATTGTTAAGTAGGAAATGCATTTAATACACCTCACCACTGAACATCAGAGCTTAGCCTAGCCTGCCTTAAATGTGCTCAGAACACTTACATTAGCCTACAGTTGGCAAAGTCATCTAACACAAAGTTTGTTTTATAATTAAAATATTCAATATCTCATGTAATTTATGGAATACTGTACTGAAAGTGAAAAACAAAATGGTTGTAAGTGTATAGCTTGTTTACCTTCGTGATTGGATGACTGACTGGGAGCTGCAGCTTGCTGCCACTGCCCAGCAACATGAAAGAATATTGTACCACATATGGCTAGCCTGGGAAAAGATCAAAATTAAAAAATTACAATTTCTACTGAATGCATATTGCTTTCAAACCACCATAAAATCAAAAAATCTAAGTCGAACCATCGTAAGTCAGGGACTCTCTCTAGTTGAACATTAGAATATTAGAACTTGAAGAGATTTCAGAGATTCTCTACTCTTATGTTATTTTTCTTTCAAAACAAATAGGTCAGGAGAATTAAGTGCTTTACCTGTAGGAAAGAAAATTAACTCTCAAATTGGAATGAAAATTCAAGTTTCCCAGCTTTTCCCACCATACCACTTGAGTATTCCTTTGGAGCCTTCCTCAACTCTTCACTTAGGGCCCACACATTGGAGTTTCTCTACCCTGCCCTCTATCTTTCTCTATCAGTTGGGAGACTTCATGATACCTAACTCTCTTCTTTCCCTACTGTTCTCTTCTACCTCTCCCTCTTCAGCACTTTGCAACTCCAATGGGCTAAAAACTGAACTACAAATTCTGTTCCTGACACATTCAGATCTCTGAGATCTGGCAAGGCCAGAAATGTGCTCATAATTCATTTATAGCTCTTCTAGATATCATGATAGCTTAACTCAGGTTCTTAAAATTAACCTTCTCCATTGGCATTAATGAAGAGGATTTAAGAAAGGAGGGACTTGGCTATTTTGTGTACACAGGTAGTTTTTTATACCACAGAAGGCAGAATCTGAGTAAATAAAAATCTCCTTTGCAGATTAGGTCGTTAACTGAGTGTGCTACTTAATGTGACAGGAGAAGAATCAGAATAACACAAGTGCCTGCTGACTGATCCTCTCATGGTATATCTCCTATTCTTCTCCCAGGATAACCTTTCTAAAATGCAAATCTTACCTGAAACACAGGGCTGACAGTCTGTCAGTGCTCTCCATAGACTTCAGTCCCCTTAGCTTTGCATGCAATGGCTTCGTTCATCTGGTTTCAGCCTTTCAGTCTAATCTCTAGCCACTCCAGCTAATGTTACACTGTACCTCCCCAACCATATTATGGTATTCCACACTTCCCACATGCCACTCCCTCTGGCTGAAATGCCCTCCTGCTAATCCTCCTGGGCCTCTTTTTTTTTTTTTTTGCGGTACGCGGGCCTCTCACTGTTGTGGCCTCTCCCATTGCGGAGCACAGGCTCCGGATGCGCAGGCTCAGCGGCCATGGCTCACGGGCCTAGCCCCTCCGCGGCATGTGGGATCTTCCCAGACCGGGGCACGAACCCATGTCCCCTGCATCAGCAGGCGGACTCTCAACCACTGTGCCACCAGGGAAGCCCCTCCTGGGCCTCTTTAATGCATATGAGTAATCCTTGAAAAACCAGCATAAAAATTACCTTTCTTTAAATATTTCCCAAATACTCAGATTTGATTAAAGTGTCCCTGTTTTAGTCTCTTTCAGTAATCTTTAGAAAGCCCTGAGTTAGCACTTTTCATGCTGTAATCTTTATAATGAGTTATCTGTCTCTCTCTCAAATGGATTATGAATTCCCAAAAGGCAAGGACCATGTGTGCTTGATTTTGTATCTTCAGAACGTAGCACATAGCATGAACTAAACTAAGGTTTGATGAATGAATGAATGAATGAATGAACAATATATATCATTATCATCCCTATCTACCTTCATCTTTCCTAGAGCATTATGGAAAAAGTCTTTAAAATGTTAAATAATTTCCAGTTTAGGCTTTGGAAGAATCAGTAACTTCAATAAAATCATGAGTGTGTGTGTGTGTGCGTGTGCATATAAAATCTTGCTCCCTCTCCCTCCCCACTCTCTTTAAATTCCTCAGTGTTCACAGGATGTTATTTTGAAATTGCATTTCACATCATGAATTTTTTTCCAAGAGAATATGTTATGATCTTTGTTTTCAAATATAAATAGTAGCATGTCAGAGCTGTGGTGAAAGGTAAATGTTAGAAAATTTCATTCTTTGCAGTGGTAAATATTTCAAATGAACTGAAAGAACGCTATCCCCAGCTGCATCCACGATTGCTATAGCCACTATTATATTTTGACAAAATACACATGGAATTTTGGCAGTGCCTTTTACAAATATCACAAGATTATTTTTTTTTTCCAACTTAAAGGCCAGTGTTTTCTCCTTGCTTCTGCTGTCAGGGCATTGTCTTCTTACCATAAACCCGTTTCATAATTTACTCAATTTCATACAATTCACAGAATGTGTACACAAAAGTCTAAGTTCATAACACTGTAAATTCTCAAAAATCAAAGATAAGCATCTATTGACAATGCTGTGGGACAGCAAGCAGGCCTCCTATCTCTTCTAGAATTCACCATTGTTACTTAGTCCTCACTTCCACAAGGCTAGAGCTCTTTGCTTGGAATTTTATTTAAAAGAAGATAAATAATGGATGAGTTAGTTGAAGTGAACAAGGTATTATGTAATATCTAGCTCTCACAAAAGTGACATTTCAAAGGCAAGAGCTTATATTCAGACAGAATTTTTCATGGTATAAAATGTTTGTACATGTGAATGGATTGATTTTTAAAATATAGATCATAAAAATTGACATTTAATAACACAGCAGAATGTAATTATTTGTGTCCACTATTCCTGTTTTGCTTACCAGATGTTGACATCAAAAAAGATTAATGATATTTAAGCTGTTTATCTTTAGATTGATATTTATACTGTTTTTTGAAAGTTTGGGCTTCCGTTTTTATATACGTATATGGAGGTTCTCTGATTTTGCATCTCTAGCAGACCTCTGTGGCTCCTATAATGATGTTGACAAAATTTAGTTAGGCTATTGTAAAATTAGCACAGTGGGAAAAATAAAGTAAGACACAAATAAGATGCATGAAATATTCCATGGAATTAATGAGAGATAAGGCAGAGTGCTAGTTTCCCTCAGTAGATCTAAGGATCTAAGAACTGTTCTATTTTCCTTGATTAATTAGGTAAAATTTTACCTTTTTTGAGGGGGTGGGAGGAGGGAAGCATGATAAAAGTAGACTCAGTAGTACAATTTTGGAATGTTTTAGATAGTTAAAAAATTAAACTAAACAATAAACATATCTTCTTTGTTAAGATTAAAATCTCAAAATTTAAAATACTGTACCTAATAGTCTTTTGGCTTAAATACATGTACAATTATGACAACTAAGCATTAAATAAATATATTATGCTTATGTAGAGTATCCATAGTCTTGGGAAAAGTTGCCAAAGCAAAATAGTATGTATTTTTAGATTTACATTGTGTTTTGCTGTATAGTCTAAAAGAAATGATATAGTTTGCAAGATGAGCTCAAAGCTCACTGCGAAGGTTTGTAAGTTTTAATTACAACACTGAGGCTTAGGATGCATCTCTGTAAATGGCTGGTGAATCATCATGTTCTATTGAATCCTTTTTTTTTTTGATAACTAAATCTCTACTATTCCCATAGTCTATTTGAACAATTAAGTAATATATCTGATATAGTCATTAAAATTGCTAAAATTCAGGTAAGTTGACCATGTATGGCAATAATTTATTATTAACATTATTATTATTTTGGTAGATGTAATGCATTCTTTTGGGGAAAAAAAATTTTTTTTTTTTCTCAGTGGGTCTTTTTGTTTCTCTCTCATTCTCCAAACTCTACCCTGACAATTCAATTGAATTAGAGGAAGGGGAGAGTATGTATCCAAAAGAGACTTGAACAATGCATTTTCCTGTTTATGTTGATGCCCAAAAAGTGTTTAGAATAGGCATTGGCTGGTTTACAGAATTTGCAGTAACTTAATTCAAATATCTTCCTGATCCTAAGGGTGGACTCAAAAAAGGCTATAAATGGCAGTAAGCACTAAAACAAGTTCTGTGGTTACTGTTGGTAAAGTGTTTTGGTAAAATGTCTCCTCTTTCTGTGAATGTTCTGATGTAAAAAGGTTACAGACCACACTGAGATTGTAGAGGTCAAGGAGGTTAGGAACACTGAGTTCTGCCAGTGACTTCCTGTGTGGTCTCCCGGAAAGATATTTAAACTTTCAGGGGTTCCACCTTTTCATGTATGGAAGAGAAATAATAACACTTAAATATTTCTCAGTGTATTGCTTTAATTAATTCTTCTGAAATGCTTTGAAATAAGCATCAAAGAGATTCCCTTATGTGCTTCAGCTTTGATTTTATTTGTTAGTGAGGGAGAACATATTTTGCATGGGAGAAAAAAAAATCTTGGTAATACAAACGGTAAAATTCTATGCATTATATTAAGTTCGAGCTACATGATTTCATTAAGATCATTAAAGGCACTGGAAAGTCCCCTTCTGTTTCATGTGGGTGTCCACAGAGATGGTATCCTCCCTCCTGGTAGCCACAACCACCCCAAACTAAGTATTGGGCATTACAGATGCAAGGCTATATAGCAGCGTACCCTTGGGAAGTTTGCAGGTTAAAAGGCTTTCCTACTACCACTGAGGGTTAACAACATTATTCAATTGACTGAAATGGGTTTGTCAGTTAAGATATTTTCAATACAAAATAACAAAAAACTCATACCGGCTTCAGCAATGGAGGACATGCACTGGCTTTTTCAATGGCAAAGATGCGAGATGATAGATAGTAGTCATCACTTTTCACAAGGTTATGCTATAGAAAGAATTCCAAAATTGCAGTAGCTTATATTAAATGTTTCTTTGAAGCAGGCTACTGATCTACATAGGTCTACTTTTATCCTTGTAAGCAGGGCTTAAGGGCAGCCCCTACCTAGTATATCTCATGGAATAACACAAAGAAATGGTGGAATTATATATTGGCTTCTAAAGCTTCTTCTCAAAAATCACATGCTTTTTCCAACTCACAAAGCAGGTTGCATGGCAAAGGCTGATATCAATGGGGTGGATAAATATAATTCTTAGAGGGATAGGCAATGAATATTCTGAAATAATTATGCAACCTGCCACTGAGAATGCAGATCAGATGCAGTTTGGTCAGGGCTCAGCTCCATTTCCCTGAGTGGCTACCCTCCTTCATTTACTGGTTTGACCTCAGATCATTGTTCTTCATAGTAGTAAACTGATAATCATTCTCGGTCTCATATCCAGAAATCATCCATCAAAAGAAGAGAACTCTCTTCTTCCAACCATTATAAAAAAGATTTGGGTTTCATTTTCATTGGAACCACTTGAGTTACATGCTCAAGCCAGAAATCATCACTGTGGCCAGGAAAGGCCAAACATTGATTGTCTGAGACCTACAGTTGCAATGAACTCTGGGTGACTTAGACTAACATGCTGCACCCTGAATCAGAGATTGATGTTGATGCCACCCAAAACATACTGTGGCAGGGCCAGAAGAAATACAAGGAGCCAACCCCAGATCTGGGACCTGGGACCCCAGGTCCCAATCCATCTCATGATTGGTCAGCTTTCATGTCACTCCCTCATGAAGTTCCATTGCCCTCCCTGCCCTTAAATTCTCTGATATAACCCCCTATATGGTACTGTCATAACAACCTTAAGTTTGATTTAATTTGGAAAGGATTTCCATTACTTGCAACTCAAAATGTTTTACTTGGTAAAAAAAAGTTACAGGATTCACAAAAAATTGTTACATAAAAGAGGATTCAATAAAAAATTTTTTCAATTGACCTTAGTTTGAATCTAAATCCTCTACTTCCTAACTGTGGAACTTGCAACAAGTTATTAAATTCTCTAGGCATATTCCCCTATCTTTAAAAAGAGAATAATGGATGTATGAGAATTTGGGCAAAAATTCAGTGAGGTAATGTACATGTGTAAGGTCTTGCCTAGTGTAGGATAATGACTAACTAATGTGAGGTGTTTTATAAAGTGCTAGAAGAGTTTATAGAGATGGTAGAGAGTATAGCTTGAGGGATTAGAAAATCTTTGTGGGGAATGTGGCATTTAAGCTTGATTTTAACATCTACATAGAATTTCCACATGGGAAATCTCTAGAAGATAATAGGTAAGCATCCAAGGCTCACTGGCTTGTATCCAGCAAAGGTGCAGAGGCGGGATACACGAGGAGTGCTCAGAAAATGGGAAACAGGCAGGTTAGTTATATAAAAGTTCTTATTCACAACTCCCTCCATATTTCATCTCTATTTCCATCTCCAAACCTAAAACAGTCCTTTTGCCTATTTCAGCCAGGTTTTTACATGTGTGATCAGGTTCAGCTCCAGCCTCCTCCTCGGTGGTATTTCCTATCTCTATATTCACACTTTTCATAAATGGTTGCTTATTCAAGCAGGGCATTTTCAATACTTTTATCCATACTTTCATGCTGTTATCCTTCTTTTATGTGAATATTTCATAATTCCTAACGTACTCTGGGCATGAATAAAAAATATATACCTTTATTTAAAATGTGCGTAATTATACTTTCTGCTGACTTGAGGAAAAAAGGAAACTTTCCAAATGGAATTAATTTTATCCCCAAATGAGCAATTAATAATGTATATTATGTACATTACATAGAATAGTCCTTATTTAGAGAATGGCACAAAATTCACTTTTTTTCCTAATTAAATTGTGCTTTGTTCAAAAGTGTGTGTGCATTATTTACTGCTGGACCTGATTTCAAGAATGAAAAGAATTAAATATTCTCAGTACCACAGAACTAGTTTTGGTTTTCCTTTACCAGGTTCCATCCTTATATGCTTAACATGAGCTGAAAGCATTAGGGAGCTACCTAACTCCACAGGCCACCTCATCATCAATGTGCCAAATTCAGTGCTTCCAAAATCCCCAGTATAGTATCAGTTGCCTGTTCTCAGAGTCTCCTTTTTTTCTGACCTTTATAATAAATTTTTTATTCTTCTGTTTGAAATTTATTTCTCATGGCTTGCTGGTGATCTGAAATGCTTTGAACACTGAATAAAATATGTTGAGCTTCTACTCAGAAAAATTGGGTCATAATGTTTGAAAATAGGCATGATAATCACACATAAAAATGAGGGAAAATAGAGGCAAAACAAACAAAAGGAGGAAGTAAATTTCTTTGATTTAAAAACGTTGCCTCTGGGGCTTCCCTGGTGGCGCAGTGGTTGAGAGTCTGCCTGCCAATGCAGGGGACAGGGGTTCATGCCCCGGTCCGGGAAGATCCCACATGCCGCAGAGTGGCTGGGCCTGTGAGCCATGGCCACTGGGCCTGTGCATCCGGAGCCTGTGCTCCGCAACGGGAGAGGCCACAACAGTGAGAGGCCTGCGTACCGCAAAAAAAAAAAAAAAAAAAAAAAAAAGTTGCATCTGACATTCTTAAACTGGATTTTGTTGTCACCGTTCTTGGTATGTTTGTGTGTTTGTGTGCTTACTGGCACTTTTTAACCACCATTAAGCATTGTTTTGTTGCAATTGCTGCATCAGCCAGTCGAAAACAAAGAGCATTTCTGGTCCAATTCTGGTAAAATTCTGACAATTGAGAGGAGGACTTTGAAAGGCAGTCCCCAGAGAGAGGGGTATATTTAAGTCCCGTCTTTACATAGGTTAATACTCCAGGCATTCCTGTCTCCTGATGAAAACATTCCTGGAGTTGTTTTATGCCAAGGAATAGCCATTTTTTGTCCTCATAGTGTGACAGTTTTGAATAAAAATCAAATGTTTTTAATCAGACCATTTAGTTCCACCTGTACTATACCAATCTGATACAAAAAAGAATGTTCAGAGATCATTTAAAACCAAGTAAACAAGAAGTTCAGGCCACCTGCCCAGTCTTGGAAAGTTCCGTTTTGCATTACACTCCACTCAAGATTAATTGGTTTTAATCTCAGTTTGGATCTCATCGCTCAGAATCACCAAAAACAAAATATCAAAATGAATGGATATAATGGAAAATTTTATTACTGGCCATTCTGAATGATCTTTGACAATGTAAAGAAATGGAAGACCTTAGATATATGGCATTTTATTTGTTTAGCTTAAAACTGGAATGGGGGCTTCCCTGGTGGCACAGTGGTTGAGAGTCCGCCTGCTGATGCAGGGGACATGGGTTCGTGCCCCGGTCCGGGAAGATCCCACATGCCGCGGAGCGCCTGGGCCCGTGAGCCATGGCCGCTGAGCCTGCGCGTCCAGAGTCTGTGCTCTGCAACGGGAGAGGCCACAACAGTGAGAGGCCCAAGTACCAAAAAAAAAAAAAAAAGAAACTGGAATGGGAGAGGGAGATAACAATGTTCGTTTCCCAAACACAAATTTCAATCCCCTCCCAAGAAATAGCTGAAAGAATAAGTAATCATATACAATAAGAAATTAATTTAGGTTTGTATTTAACAAACTAAAAGTAATTAAAATATCTACAGGAAGCCCCCGATGACATAGACTTAGGAGAAAAATATATTTTCTAAAAATCCTATAAAATGACTCAAAGAACTCAAAGATTTAGCTATAAAAAATATTTTCTTGTCTTAGAGGCCTCTGTTTCTCCTCAGAATGCTGTCATTATTGAAGATGCTCCATACTATAAATGGCTGAGAACGCACAGAACCCTGCCTGCCAGCCAGTCTTGCATCCCAACAGGAGCTCCTAGCAACTGTTTTGACAACTAAATGAGGTAAGAGATAAACAACTGCATAGTGAATAGTCACGTGCTAGACATATGTCACTTGTTTTGCTTCATGGTAGGTCATTGCTAGGTTTTCTCTGAAAGTCAACTTGAAACAAATTCTGTTTATATCATGATTTTGCCTCTAGATAGCTCTTGTGATGATTTTAAGTATATATACACCATTTTAAATGGGAGAGAATTTCCATTTTACAGTCAAATGAATATCTCCTTAAGCATGTGATTATTTTAGTCGTCATTTCCTTGGATTTATTGGTTTGCTTGTTTTTTCCTTATTGAAGTGGTCAGTTTTGCAAATGCTGCCCTAGATGTAGATACACCATGGTTTTGAATACAGGTAAAAGTAAATTCTTTGGTTGGTTTCCAGGAAACTTGTTGACGCCTATCATTTAATTGTCAGCAGCATTGAGACCTCATTTCACAGGGGACACTCCCATAACAGCAACCTCTCCACTCCTGTTTTGTGAGGGGTTGCTTAGAAGAATCATTTCATGGACATCCTGTGGTACATTTTCTTCCCCCTTTCAACTGGTTACCTTTTCCCCTGGAACTCATCCAAGCCCTTTTCCACCCACTCACAGTAACTTTGGGCATCCCCCACCCCCACCCCCGCTCTGGCATTTCACTACTCTGAGAAAGCTTAATGCCATCTGCAAACTTGGAAATTCAATTTAGAGAAGTTGAGAAAATGTGAAATATAATTGATCTTAGCATATTTCCAGTAGGACCCAGCACTTAACCATTTTATATCTGTTTGAATAAATGCTGTGGAAAACCCAAATAATACAGGTTTTTTGTCTGCTTATTTGGGTTTTTTTCACATTACAGTATCAAGTGACCAAACTTTATGCATTTTAAATTGCATAGTGTTTAAAAATAATTTTAACACATTTAATTCTTTTAAAATATTTTATAATAAAGGCACCATACATTGAAGACTTACTATGAGTTAGGAACAGTGTTAAATGTTCTAATTTAATCCTACAACAACCATGGAGGTAACTATTATTAACTACATTTTACTATTGAGGAAGTAGCTTAGAAATAATCTTTTTTCTTACCCAGGTACACAAAGCTAATAAAAGAGATAGAACAACAATATAAATCAATTGTTTGAGTACTTATCAGTTACAAATTAGCATGACTGTAAGTACAGTTTTAAAATCAGTTCATCTAAAGTAGTGTTTTCAAATACTTTAGCAGTGAAATATTCTTTTTCTAAAAAAATCTAATGCAAAAGAGATTGACTGCATTTTGTCATGTAATATTTATTTTTCTTTTTGACAACAATAGTGTGTATACATTGTAAACATTCAAACAGCATGGAAATGCACAGCATGAAAAGAAGTGAAAATTCTGTTTGACAAACACAAAACTTTCAGATAGTAATTTAGGTGACTGCTGAAGTCCCATCAGCCTTGGCATTCAATTTATTTTTCTAATTTACTGGGTTGTTTAGGAAATAGAACATCTTGACTCTTACAGACTAGCAAGAGGGTATGACCTTGTATTTGTGTGTGTATATATATGTGTGTGTGTGTGTGTGTGTGTGTGTGCGTGCATGCGTGCGCACACAAGCATGCACAGATATGAGTTACAAAAAACTCAGTACAGCTATAACCATCTTAATCAAGGACACATGTCTGAAAGTTCAAATATAGTCCCAGAGATGGTAAAAAAGATTTTAAGTTAGGGCCTGCACAAAAATGAATTCACCTGGCAGCAGAAGTCAGTATGTTGGTGGACCACAGTGTGTTAAAATGTAGTATATAACATATTTGAATGTGTGTCTTAACAATTTATTACAGTTAAAATATTAAATTGGAATCAAATATCAATAAGCCTTTCAAGACACCTTTAAGAACTAAGGTTCCATAGAAAACAGTGTGAAAATCACCTCTCAAAACAGCATGTCCACAACTAACCCCCTTTTTTTGAGCACTGTAATCCTTTCTAAACTCTGCCTAAGCTGTAGATCTTCACATCAGATAGTTGGCAAGCATCAGGGAAGATAAATACACAAAAACACACTCTCACACTCACTCATGTACACGTGCGAGCTCACGCACACACACACACTTCTCTAAACAATCTGTAGCCAATACCTACCCTAAAGATATCTGTTTGACATATATCAAATATATTTTGATCCTGGGGTTGTAGAGAAATAATGGAAAGTCCCAAGCCAATGGCTCATAATGGGCCATACCAAAGGTAAGAATATCATTTAGAAAAGACAATTTGTATAAAACAAAGAATATGGTTAAAGTTAAAAGTAAAACAACACATAAAACCTATGCTGAGGTTAAGGTTGGTGTTTATTTTAATCCTTGGTTATGGCACTCAAGGATGTCAATCTTTTAATTTTTTCATGAATATGTTTTCTTAGGGGAAGAGAATACTCAATTAGGGATATTATCTTCAACACTCATCCATATACAAATTAGTTATTTTAAGGGAGGTCCAGTCTTGAAAATCATAAACTTAGATTCAGTGGCAAGCAGATTTTCCTGTAAGTTTGTTTGTTTGTTTGTTTTATTCCTCATGTGGCTTGAATTCAAAACTATGACTAAGCCCTTGAACCGAGCCTCTAAGTCGTTTTGCCATTTGATTAAGTACCTGTTCTGGCTAAGAAGCTACATTTGTGCAGATGGTAGAAGAGGCATGCTAAAATATAAAAGGAAGACCAATTTCTTCATATTTTTTAATGTCGGCCTTACAGCAGTTGAGGGATTTAATTATCTTCTTTTGAATCCTGTTGTGTTTTTTTTCTTGTTAGACTTAGTGCAGCTTTTATTATTCATTTCTATGACGGCACAAAATGAACTGAAAAACACCAGGCACATAAGGAACTAATTTAACTTGGGTCCCAGTTAAGCATGAAGGAAGGTCTTGGTTCTGTGCCATATACAAAAGTGAGGGGCAGGATTCTGTGTTGCTTTTGTACTATTTAATGTACCATCTAAAATAGTCCTTTCAAATGGTGGTTTTCAACGTGGGTCTTCTGGCTCGCTGGAGTTCCAGGAAAGTCCTCCACAGCCATCTGCATAACAGTACCAAATACAAGTAACAAAGGTAAAAAGACAGGTGAAAAACAGGACTCGGGCTATAGAAAAAGGAACATTAAAAAATAAAGAAACATTTTAAAACATCATAATGAGGCTTTTCTTTTTTCTGTCTTTTTTTTATTTTTTAGCATTATGAAGTAAACTGTGTAGGAAGTCTGAGGAGTCTTTACTGTTTAAATATAGTCTATAAAACAAAAGATTTGGGGTAAATGC
The DNA here is from genome assembly GCF_964165515.1 of Mesoplodon bidens. Lineage (NCBI taxonomy): Eukaryota > Metazoa > Chordata > Mammalia > Artiodactyla > Ziphiidae > Mesoplodon > Mesoplodon bidens. The sequence continues at coordinate 86,569,125 of NC_138167.1, forward strand.
TAATAGTTTTATTTACACAGTTGATTTCACATGTCAAAGTGTTTAATAACATTGGAAGAGAGAAATATAGATCCATAATCCCTTATATAAAATTTTCAAAGTCAGATGTGTTTCAGAACTGAGAATTTTTCATAATCTAATGAGGTAATAACAAGATATATGACATATATCATGTAACATCATTAGGAGTGTCTGTCTGGGGTAATGCCCAGTAATTAAACATGTTAGTATCTACACAGCAAAATGTATGAATATTCCCATTAAATAGAATAAAGAACATAAATAATCTCATTTCCATCACTTCAGGGCAAATCTTGCCAAAAAACCTGTTTTTGGTGTTCTCTGCATTTCAGATGTAGTTAAAGGATTATGCACCTCTATTGCCTAATAGCTCTCCAAGATGGCACACCAGTTCACACTCCCACCAGCATTTATAGATGATTTCTTGGCAGGTCTTTATCATCCTTGAATTAGCATCCAGCATGGTGTCTAACTCATAGTAGGTATTAATTTTTTAATTGAATTATTTAAGCAAAATATTACCATCAAGAAGAAGAACCAAAATAACACCCTCTGGGGAATGTTCAGTGAGCAGTCACTTGGAAATAAATTGAATAACAAAAATATGGGGTTTTCTCAGATGCTGTAATTTGGTTTTGGTTTGAGTAAGGCTAAACTAAACAAGATCTGCATTTCCCAAGGCATTAGGACCCCCAAGTATTTAAATGACCAAGCTGTATGCAGTCAGTTATAGATCAAACACAGAGTTAGTCCCGTTTAGGAGTTTAAACGGCCAAATATAAAATGTGTTAGAAGTGTTTCTCATACCTTTACAGTGAGCATGCTAGGAGCTTATTGACAGTTCCAGATACAGGATTCTTCTAGCATAGAGGTTTGCAAAGTTTCACTATAAATATAAACCTCATCAGCTGAAATCTAATTATTATGATTTTTTCTTAAGAATACTTTGGCATTTTTCCTATCTCATATCGTCATTAAACCACAGCAGTCCTTTCTAATTAGCATTTGAGGGTATTTGTCCAAACAGTATCAGATCTGAAATATACCAAAAGTTATCATAATATGTAATGCAATTCCACCAAGAAAAAGTAATCCTTGGAATGAATCTCAAAGAGTAAGTCTTTCTTGGTTTAACACAAAACAGATTAGGCATCTAGAATATTCACCATTTACTTGTGAAAACAATTATCTTGCCCTGTTTTTTGACTGACTCTGCAGAGATGCCCCTCTCCTTGGTTCTGGGCTACCAGCACTCTCCAAACCCCATAGCTGCCAGGCATATTCTTTTAGAAAGTGAATATTCCAGAAATGTATTTATCATCAGCTCTGGATCTAGAGAATGCTTCATGAATTTCCTCTGAACATCAAAGCTCTTATATTTTAGAAATTATAAATATTTAGGAGGGAAAATGTTAATTCAGAGATTTCCATTTTTTGTTTGCCCCCTACTGTTTACCACTCCTTCCAGGCCATCTCTCACCCTATCATAGTAATGTGTTTAAGCCATTCATCTGTTTAATCATGTTGGTCCTTTTCTTAGAAACCGCCTTTGGTTCCCTTTTACCTTGAGTGTAAGAAAAGTTATTTTGTATGTTTGTTACTATTATTCTGAATTTACTACTCTGGCTTCAAGTGTCTTCCTTCCTCACCTACCCCAGGTATACCTGTGCTTCAACTTCAGCAAACTCCATGCTGTTCTAAAAATACCAAAACCTTGATCTTGTATTATACCATTGTACATTCTTGTCTTTTTGTTTGTGATACACTCCACTCCTTCTCAAGCAAACTCATATTTATCCCCCAGGAAGCAGTTTGAATGTCATCTGAGGGAAACTTCCTAACGATCTCCCTTTGCGCTTTTATAACACTTTTTACATCCTTCTATTATAGCACTTTGTCAGTGTCATTCTAAGTATTCTGTGATATTTCTATCTCTTCTTAATCTTTCTGTGTCTTTCCAGAACATCTCATATTGCCAAGCATATTTTTGGTGCCCTGTAAATGTACCTTGATTAAATAAAAATAGATGAATGTTTCATGGATTCGTTAACAAATTTCTTTTGAGGAGGGGTCAGTTCATGACATACTTAATAAGAAAACTCCACTCCAATAATACAGAAAACCATGGATTTTTTAACTGAAGAAATAAATATTTTTCATTTTGAACCCAACTTATGCTATGATGAGGCAAAACATCATGCAACGTCTGTGAAAATAACATCGTCTGTGTTCATGAGATTTGCAGATCTTTCTCAACAATCAAGTTCCTAAAAATCCTCTGATATGTGATAAAGAGTGGAGATGAAGAGTAATCCAAGTTGTAGTAAATGTCAACGATTAAGAATTATGAGAATACCAAACACGTGTGCTAAGTTGACTTTCTTCAATATTGCACACAATTTTTAGAACATATGATGTCTTAAAAACCAGTGACAAAGAAGCCACCCAGGCCCTGTTTTCATGCAGGGCTGAGCCTGATTTCTTTATGACACATTCTTCCTGGAGCCAAGGACCTTTCTCTAGGCTATTTTTTGCTGTCAAGAGAGCAAAAGACAGGACTTCCCTGCCCAGTTTCACTGCTCTCTGCCAACATCACCAAGCAAAGCCCAAGGGAACCAGGACCTGAAAACAAACCATTTATTTGGTTGCATTTCCTCACAGGGTGATATGCAGTGTTCATCTAACTTAGATACTACAACAGCTGAGCAAAATAGGGTGTCACAAATGAAACACATTATGACTAATCCAAGATTATTTGTATTTGGAGTAATTGATTTGACTCTCTTCCCATGATGGCTGTACCAGGAGACATCTTTTCTCTGAATTTCCACTTTAACATTCTTACTGGAACCTAGGGATCTTATACTCTTCTACTGAAATTTATATCACCCAGCATGAAATCCTCTATTAAATCTTCCCCTTTTTTGCAGGGAAAGAGGGAGCACTTAGCTTATCCCCGTTTCTCTACACGTCATTAATCCTATATTTTTTTCTGCAGCCCTGAAAGAAAAAGAGTTTTTATTATTTTTGCACTGGTGTTCTTATTTTAAATAATCCTACTTCCTGAAAGGATTTATAGAAAAAATATAGGAAATTTTAGAACCCCCAGATATTATTGTCAAATAGGAATTAGGATCTGGATGTTGTACTCAGCTATCAGGAAGTTGGGTTGAAATATTCTAAAATTTTGCAATTTTTACATAAATGTGGATTATGCTGGATATTCAGGGATATTTCTCAATATAAAGATTCAAATTCTTTACCATCTCTGGAATATTGACTTATTGACTTATATGCCTTTTATAATACTAACATGGCACTGTCTTGATTACTGTACTTTTATAATAACTCCAGAAATCCCATAGTGTTACTCCTCCAACTTCGTCCTTTTTCAAAATTTTCTTGACTATTCTAGGTCCTCTGCATTTCCATATGAATTTTAAAATCAGCTTGCCAGTTTTTACAAAAATGTCTGCTCAGATTTTGATGGGGATTGCATTGAATCTATAGATCAATATGAGAAGAACTGACATCTTAACAGTAATGAATCTTACAATCCCAATCTTAATAATACTGGATTTTGTAAGAGAAAAGATAAACTCATGTGCTTTTATCTAATCTCTTTACTGGAAGGTTTGTTTATGATCTTTCATTTTTTTTTCCACAATCAGTCTTCCCCTTCTAACTTCTAACATAGAAAGTTTCAACTGTTGCTAAAATAAACAATACTCAATTCACTTAACACAGTTATCTTTTCTCACCAGTTCTCTATTTTCTTTCACAACTAGATCAATGGAGTCAAATTGCTGTTAATACATTTTCATCACGAACATTTCTGAGATCTAGTTTGGCCTACAACTTTACACCACTAAGTCACTACTGTTCCCATCCTGATCAAACACTAATATTCCTTTTCTTAGTCCTTTTCTTCCTGATCTTTTGGTGTATTTCACCACTGCCTTTCCTCTCTGTAAACCTCCCTCACTGAATCCTAGGGACTATATATTTCTGGTTCTGATCCCCAAATCTTTGACTATACTTTACACCAGCTATTAGATCTAGTGTAACATTTTCTAAAACATATTCCAGAAAGCACCAGCTCCTCAGGATATTGATCAGCAAAAAAAAAGAAACAAAAAGAAATATAATTAAATATAGTCAGCCCTCCATATACACAGTTTCCACATCTGTGGATTCAGACAACCACAGGTAGAAAATATTTTTTAAAAATTCCAAAAAGTTCCAAAAAGCAAAACTTGAACTTGCCACTTGCAGGCAACTATTTACATAGCATTTACCTTGTATTAGGTATTATAAGTAATCTAGAAGTTATTTAAAGTATATGGGGGAGTATGCATAGGTGATATGCAAATATTACATCATTTTATACAAGGGACTTGAGCATCTACGCACTTTGGCATCAGCAGGGTGGAACCAGTCCCCCACAGATACCAAGGGACAACTGTAAGTTTAGGCAACACGAGCTTAGAGTTCTTCAGTTTGAAGCCTTTAATATGCTAATGCGCATCATGTATCACATGGAAGATGTTACAACATATGGCATTTGCCAAACCTGCAAGCCTCGTGATATAAGCTCTGAGCAAGTAATAGGGCATTAAAAATTGCCATGCCTAGCAGAGGAACCTGAGTAATTCAGGTATCTTCCCATTCCTTAGTTTCCTCATCTGTTTTATTCATGTACAATTTTCCAGTCTCATCTTCGAAATTTAGCATAGTTTTATTACTCAAAATATCAATTCATGATTTTTTCTTTAACTTTTCATCATTATAACAGTTATAATGATCCTAAAATTTCAGCACAATATTCCTTAACTTGGGAGATAGCTTTCTTCTAGCAGCAAGTAGAATTACTTTTAGTTTAACATGTATTTTAAAAATAATTTTGAGGGAGAGAACAGGGGTGGAAATGGTGTTGAAAAAACAAAATCATCTTGGAGGAGAGCGTAGCTCTGAATTATAGAAATATTCCAATCTTCCATTCTGTGGTCAGAGGGAAAAACTGGATCTCAAAGTACCAATTATGGGTTATAGCTAGTATGTTCAAGATGACTAGAAGTACTCTGCATCAGAATACAGAACACTGTGGTCAGACTAGGAGGAAGATATGCACTTTAAAAAGTTTCAGCAGTTGGAGTAAACCAAGCTCCCTCACACCCGAAAGAAGAATGATTTCAAACTCTAGTGAAAGCATAAGTTTCCAGTCAATGTGACAGAATGGCCTAATCAGTAATAAACTGCGATGAGTTTAGGGGCTATTTTACCTTCTTTGGTTAATATGGTATCTGCCATCTTTCTGGAGCTCTGCAAAAAGTGATGTTCCCTGACTTCCAGGGGAAAAGTTGGCCAGAAGTACCAAGGTCTGTCCACGTTTATGAAACCAAGAGCTTAGACTATATTCTTTGGAATTTAAGAACCAAGGAGGGGAAAAAAAGGTAAACAAGTATCCATTAATTTAAAATTATTTTTTTCATGTAAAGAAAAAAAAACACAAGAACATTCATGCTTGATAAATGAAGAGGGATAAGGGTATATATTTTTGAGTTCATTTTACATGTGATTTATTTTAACAGACTTTCTCTACTGATTTTTAACTTGGATTTTCCAACCCATGTTATATAATATTAACTTGCAAAATAAATGTGCTTTCAATTTTGTTTTAATATGAAGTCATGGGTATTTGATCAATATTAAATGAATATTAAAAGCATATTTATCTAGAATCAAAAATATGAAGTACCACAAGGAAGGAAGTATAGTTTTTGCCATTAATCATTTAAAGTTATTTGATAGTTGTGCTACCTGCTGGGTCTTTTGGAGCAATGAAATCTTTTCTACTATTTTTTTCATATTTAAGAATAATGGGGCTTCCCTGGTGGCGCAGTGGTTGAGAGTCCGCCTGCCGATGCAGGGGACACGGGTTCGTGCCCCGGTCCGGGAAGATCCCACATGCTGCGGAGCAGCTAGGCCCGTGAGCCATGGCCGCTGAGCCTGCGCATCCGGAGCCTGTGCTCCACAACGGGAAAGGCCACAACAGTGAGAGGCCCGTGTACCGCAAAAAAAAAAAAAAAAGAATAATGAACAGATTAGAATTCAGCCTGTTCAGCTGTCATGGTATAGAACCTTACAACAGGGAAGATTGACTAATGTGTTGTTTCATTTCAGAAAATGAAACATCTTTTTTCTTAAAATCCTTATTTACTGTGGTTTTGATATGAGAGATGTTCTAAAAGCCTTGGGAGAATGATTTTCATTGGAAAGGTGATGCATATCCAGGTTCTCCAAAGTGTACTTTAAGTTAAGCAATTTGTGGCAAAATTAACATCTTAGATCGTGTGATAGTCAATGTTATGTCAACTTAGATAGCCTAAAGTACCCAACTATTCAATTAAATATTAATCTTGGTGTTGGTGTGAAGGTTTTTGGTAAACGTGATTAACTCTACAATCAGTTGCCTTTAAGTAAAGGAGATTATCTTTGATAATTTGGGTGGGCCTGATCCAATCAGTTGAAAATGTACACCCCCAAAAACCCCTGAGATTTCACTGAAAAAGAAGAAATTCCACCTGTGACTGTAGCTTCAGCTTCTGCTCTAGAGTTTCCAGCCTGCCACATGGTTTTTGGACTTGCCAAGCTAGCCTATCCCATAAGCCAGATCCTTGCAATAAATCATATAGATTATATATGAATATATATATATATATTCATATAAGCATACACACACACTATGTAAGTGTGTTTTTGGTTAGAGGATTTTGTGTCTAATTGTAAATTATATGTATTTCTTTTTTGTTGAGGACTAATTGTGCAATATAATTGTACATGTGTGTGTGTGCTCGCACGCGTGTGTGAGTATGTATGTCCCACTAGTTCTGTTCCTGTGGTGGAACCCTGATTGATACAGAGCACATACTATGCACTGTCCAGCTGTTCCCCAGAGAGACATATCCTGGTCATCCTAAGTTTTGTACCCTCCCTTTCCCATCATTATTTAGCACAGTATCATGCCTATTTTCCTCATAAAAGTTATAATGATCTGCAAATTTTTTAATTGTTTAATTTTTTTTTACTGCCTTTCTACACTAAAATAAAATTTTCTGAGGTAAGGCACCCTCTTTCTTCCAATAATCTGTCCTTTAGACTCAACACAGTGCCTGGCTCATAGTAGGTGCTCATTTTGTTGGGTGAATGAAAATAAATGAATTATCTCATTTAATCCTCATAAAGTCTCTGTAATGTGAGTTCTATTATGCCCATTTTACAAACCTCAGAGAAATTAAGTGATTTACCTCAAGTCACACAACTAGTAAGTGAGGGATCTGAGATATAAACCCAAATTGTTCTATTTCCAAATCTATATTATTTACTTTATGTAACATTGACTGATTTGGCTTTTTATTAAACTTAGCATCTACAGTATATCAGGCTGTCAGTTAAGCACTGTGGAGAACACAAGAAGGAGTTACACACAGTGTGATCAGATATACAATTCGCTCTATTACTTAGCCACGTGCATACCTGCAGATGAAGCAACTGTTGTGCTGGTACTTCTGCTTGAGATTGGGAAGAGGCCTCAGAGCTAAGGAAGTCATTCAGATGGGCCTTGAGTGGCGGGGTTGGAACTGTGAAGAAGATCAGTTTAAACACAAGAGGCAAAATTGGCAAAGCAGTTGCAGGTTGAATGAGGAGTGGTGACGATTCAAGTCACTTTAGAGTAGGAGGTATGTGGGTGTCAGGAACAGATAGGAGACCACGTGTGAAATGGACTTGAAGGCTGGACTTAATCCTGTATGTAGTTGTAACAACCATGCGAGGTCATGCTTTGTGTGTTTGTTTCGTTTTGAAAATGTAAACTGTGATTTAAAGATTGTTAGCAAGTTTGATTTTTGGTGGTAGAGACATTAATAACTATGGAGTAGAAGGAATATTTCACTGGGCCCTTTTAGGGTGTTATTCCTGTCCCCTAAGAAACAAATAACAAGATATAATTAAATTTGCAAAGATTTTATTAGGGAACACAACTGTGTGAAATAAAATGGAGAGGGAGCTAGAAGAGACTAGAAGAGCTGTCTGAATGATGCTGACTGGATCCCTAGTGAAGGAGAGAGAGAGAGGAGATTCAGCAGAAGCATCCCTAACTGTCCAACAATATCAGGAATGTTCAGCAAGGCCATCAGGAGTTTTTGAGTGAAGTAAACTATCTCAGGAGTTCCTTGTCTCCAGGAATGGCCTGACTTTGTTCTCCCCATTATGGTCAGTAATTGACTGGGTGTGGCCTGTGGGAGGTGTGGCACAGCTTCTGAACCCTTGGTCATTGGTGCTGCCTATAGCTGGAGTCTGTGAGTCACAGTCTTTAGTTACATACTTCAGCTAGCCTGTGCCCCACAGAATTAAAGATTTCTTTTTGTCCTAATTAGGGCTTTAGACTATAGTCTCCCTGAAAAGTATTATTTACTTTAGGGAGAGATGGGTGATGTTTGGTACAATTATTTTTCAACAAAAATTAAAGAAATTTATTTCACAATTAGACACAAAGTCCTCTAAATGTGAACCACTGAGGTTAGGTTTCCACTTAAATGCCTGTAACTGAAGATACATCGCTTCTATTTTAAAAGGAAGACAAGAGCTGGCAAATAGCAGGCTATGGGATGGGAAAGAAAAAATGTATAGAAGAGAACTAACATTATTTCATATATATGAAAATAAATATTTTTATATTAGCCATTAATTTTATATCCATTTTCCCACTGTAGAAACTGAGGTTTAGTGAACCTCACACAACTACAAAGTCAATAAAGGTTGTATCCATTTCTCTGTTCCATGCTCCTTTTTTCTTTTTTAAAACTTTATTTTTTAGAGCAGTTTTAGGTTCACAGCAAAATTGAGAGGAGGAAGGTACAGAGATTCTCCGTATAGCCCATGACCCCACACACGCATAGCCTCCCCAATAATCAACATCCCCCACCAGAGTGGTACACTTGTTACAATTGATGAACCTACACTGACACATTGATAATCCCCACCAAGTCCATCGTTCACATTAATGTTCACTCTTGGTGTTGTACATTCTATGCGTTTGGATAAATACATGATGACTTGTTTCTATCATTATGGTATGATAGAGAGAATTTTCACAGGGCTTAACATTTTCATCTCCCTTCCATACCCATAGCAGCCACTGACAATTTAACTGTCTCCTTTGTTTTGCCTTTCCCAGAATGCTGTATAGTTAAAAGTATACAGTGTGTAGCCTTTTCAGATTGGCTTCTTTCACTTACTAATATGAATTTAAGTTTCCTCCATGTATTTTCATAACCTGATAGCTCATTTCTTTTTCATGCTGAATAATATTTGGTTGTTTGGGTATACTACTGTTTATCCATTCAGCTACTGAATGACATGTTGGTTGCTTCCAAGTTTGGGCAATTATGAATAAAGCTTCAGTAAACATCTGTGTACTGGATTTTGTGTAGACATAACTTTTCATTCCTTTGGGTAAATACCAAGAAGTGAAATTGCTGGATCATATCGTTTTATAAGATATTGACAAACTGTCTTCCAAAGTAGCTGTACCATTTCGCAATCCTATCAGTAATGAATGAGAGTTCCCGTTGCTCCACATATTTGTCAGCATTTGGTGTTGTCAGTGTTCTGGATTTTGGCCATTCTAACAGGCCTGTAGTGCTATGTCATTGTTGCTTTAACTTGCAGTTCCCTGATGACTCATGATGTGGAACATGTTTTCATATGTTTGTTTGACATCTGTATATCTTCTTTGGTGAGATGTCTGTTAACATCTTTGACCCATTTTTAAAATCAGATAGTTTGTTCTCTTATTGTTGAGTTTTGAGAATTGATTATTTTATATCTTTTACATAGATGATTATGTCATTTGCAAACAAAGACAGTTTTATTTCTTTTTTCCCAATGTGTATACCTTATATTTCCTTTTCTTGTCTTATTGCATAAACTTGAATTTCCATACAATGTTGAAAAGGAGTGTTAAGAGGGGACATCCTTTGAGCTCTTACGCTTTAACTTTTAAATTCCTACACTAACAATCACTCCTTTGCTATATTTTTGCCCCACGATTTAATAAAGATGTTGTTTTCAGGGTCAATATGTCACAACCAGAGGAAAAAAGAAGAGAACTTGGAAGCCCGTAAGGTCAATTACATGAATTAAAAATACGATTTTGGGGAATAAACGAAGAAAAACTTGGCAAGGGTCTCAAAAATCTGGTTTTCATATTTTGGAATGTATCTCTAAAAGATAAGATCTCTTTAAAGACTATAACCACAATACCATTATCACTCACCAAAATAAATATAACAGTTCCTTAATATCATCAAATATCCAGTCTGCATTCTCATTTCTTTGATATTCTCATATTATTAAATACATTACTTATTGAATCTTTTCTCCAACATTTTATTATAAAACTTTTCATACAGCAAAGTCAAAATTATTTTATAGCGAACACCTATTTACAGATGCTCTGTCTGATATTAATATAGTAACTTCTGCTTTCTTTTGATTAGTGTTAACCTGGTATATTTTCTTCTGTCCATTTACTTTTAATCTATACTTGTATTTCTATTTGAAGTGGGTTTCTTATAGACAACATATAGTCTTGTGTTGTTTTTTTTAATCCACTCTAACAATTTCTGTCATTTAATTGGTACATTTAGACCATTGACATTCAAAGTGATTGTTGACATAGATTACTACCCACCATGTTGGTTGCTGTTTTCTATTTGTTGCCCTCATTTTTTGTTCTTATTTCTACTTTCTCTGCTTTTGTGGGTTTATTTTTTTATTTTTTCATTTTTTTTAAGGCAGGGATGAGTGGATGGGCAAGGGGGCCAGGGAATTTTTGCCAGTTATAACTTTCTCAGTGATTGCTTTTAGATGCTTGCTTGCAGGGTGGCATTTCTCTCTCTCTGTCTTTAAATAGGTTTGGGTGTGAGTGCTTGCCTTTTCAGCACAAAACCATAAAAAGATGTGGTGGGGCTTCCCTGGTGGCGCAGTGGTTGAGAGTCCGCCTGCCGATGCAGGGGACACGGGTTCGTGCCCCGGTCTGGGAAGATCCCACATGCCGCGGAGCAGCTGGGCCCGTGAGCCATGGCTGTTGAGCCTGTGCGTCCGGAGCCTGTGCTCCGCAACGGGAGAGGCCACAACAGTGAGAGGCCCATGTAACGCAAAAAAAAAAAAAAAAAAAAAAAAAAAAAAGATGTGGTGGATAGTAAAAGAAAGCCCTCTCTGTTCCCCAAGCATGCTAACCACTTTTGTGGTTTTAATTGAGCATTTTATATGATTCCATTTTGTCCTTTCTTAGTGTATTAATTATCCTTATACTTCTTCTTCTCATTATTACTGTTATTTTATTGTTTTTAGAGGTTGCTCTAGAGTTTTCACTAGACATTTACAGCTAATCTAAGTTCACTTTAAAATAACACCATACCACTTTATAGGTAGTGTGAGTACCTTATAATTACAAAATTATTCTAATTTCTTCCTCCTGTTCCTTTTATCATTGCTATTATTCATTTCACTTATATATAAGCATATATAAGCATGTATTTATATATAAGATATATACATAAACATTCATAATCAAATACATTGTTGGTATTTTGATTTTTAACAAACTGGTATCTGTTAGATCAATTAAGAAAAAGAAAAGTTTCACTTTAATTTCACTTATTCTTTCTTCGTTACTCTTTCTTACTTTGTAGATCTGAGTTCTGACCTATATTATTTTCCATCTTGCCAAAAAATTTCTTTCAACATTTCTTGCAGTGCAAGTCTACTGACAAAAAGTTCTCTCAGTTTTTATTAGCTTGAAAAAGTCTTTATCTCTTCCTCACTTTGAAGTATAATTTTGCAGGGTACAGAATTCTAGGTTGGTGTTTTTTCCACTGAACACATTAAATATTTCACTTCACTCTCTTCTTGCTTGGATGATTTCTGAGGATAAGTCAGATGTAATCCTTATCTTTGTTTCTCTAGGTGTCTCCTTCCTCACCTCACCCCTGGCTTCTTTCAGAATTTTTTCTTTATCTTTGATTTTTGTAATTTGAAAATGAATGCCTAGGTACAGTTCTTTTTCTTCTTTTTAAAAATATTTATCTGCATGGTGTTCTCTGAGCTCTCTGGATCTGTTGTTTGAAGAAATTTGAGGAAATTCTCAGTGATATCTTTTTTCAAATATCTCTTCTGTTCCTTTCTATCTTTCTTCTCCTTCTGGTGCTAGCATTATACATGTTACATCTTTTGTAGTTGTCCCAGTTCTTGAATATTCTGTTCTGGTTTTTTTTCGTTCTGTGTGTTCTCTTTGTTTTTCAGCTTTTGAGGATTCTATTGATGTGTCCCTCAGAGATTCTTTCCCCAGGTGTGTTCAACCTACTAATACGTCCATCAGAGGAATTCTTTGCTTCTCTTACAGTGTTCCTTTTACCTCTAGCATTTCTTTTTTTGCCTCCTCCTTAGGATTTCCATCTCCGCTTACATTCCCCATCCATTCTTGCATGTTGTTTATCCATTAGAGCCCTTAGCATATTAACCATAATTGTTTTAAATTCCTAGTGTGATAATTCCAACATCCCTGCTATGCCTGATTCTATGCTCTGTCTCTTCAAACTTTTTTTGGGGGGGGGGGGAGTTGTTTGTTTTTTGTTGTTGTTGATGTTACTTTTGGTATGACTTGTAATTTTTTTCTTGTTGGTGGACACGATGTAAACAGGTCTTTAGTAATGTGGTAGTGATGTGTGGGGATGGGGGAGAATTCTATAGTCCTATGATTCAGTCCCGGTCTTTCAGTGAGTCTATGCTTCTGAACTGTGAACTCCACAAAAGTTTCTCAGGTCTTTTTCCTCTCCTTGCTAAGTGAGCAGGGTGCTGAAAGTGACCACCCTGCCTTTCCATTTGTCACTTATTAATTGTCAAGTTCTTACTGCTCATTTCCTATGTGGAAAGTACTGTGCTAACAGCTAGGAATTTTGCAGTAAGTAGGCCAGATGTAGTCCCTACCTTCACAGAACCTACTTTTAATTAAGTGACAGGGTAGCAGTTGCACTTGCCCAAACTAGCTATGTTGCAGTAACCAGTATGCACGTTTGGAGACTCCTAACAAGCTTCCCTATTATTGAATAGAGTCTCCCATCCCTCCGTACACTTACACATACACACACCCCAAAAATTATCCTCCAGCTATCAGAATTGTCTTTCTCACTGTATCTGACCTTAAAAACCATCCATAGCTGTCCATTAACTCCAAACTTCATAGCATGACACACATAGTGTTTTTCTATGTGGCTTAGCCTGACATTCCAGCTTTATCTCTCTTTATTCCCTACCCACCTTATATAGGTATACCTTGTTTTATAGCAGTTTGCTTAATTGTGCTTCACAGATACTGTGTTTCTTACAAATTGGAGGTTTGTTCCAACCCTGAATTAAGCAAGTCTATTTCCACCATTTTCCCAACAGTATTTGCTCACTTTGTGTCTCTGTGTCACATTTTGGTAATTCTTACAATCTTTCAAACTTTTTCATCATTATTATATTTGTTATGGTGACCTGTGGTTAGTGATCTTTGATGTAACGGTTGCAAAAAGATTACAGTTTGCTGAAGGCTCAGATGATGGTTAGCATTTCTAGCAATAAAGTATTTTTAATTCAGGTATGTACATTTTTTTAGACATAATGTTATCACACACTTGATAGACTACAATATAGTGTTAACATAACTTTTATATGCACTGGGAAACCAAAACAATTTGTGTGACTCACTTTATTGTGATACACACTTTATTGTGGTGGTTTGGAACCAAATCCACAATATCTCCGAGGTATGCCTGTACTCCAGCCATGCAGAGATGCTCCAAGTTCTCCCAAAGTATCCTATTTTTTGTATGCGCTGTTTCCTTTATACAGAATGCTTTACTTCCTTTTTTCATCAGGCAAACTCCTATTGACCTGTTATGGGCTCATTTAAATGTCCCTTCACCTAAGACGTCTTTACTTTTTCCTCCAGTAAACTGGTCAGCTCTCCTCTGGAGTCATAATGATTTATATTTACATGTGTTACAAAGAACATTACATTGTATTGTAATAATTTGCCTAACTGCATTGCACCTTTTGTTCCTCTAAGATACCATGTCTTCTTGTTTTTGAGCCTTCAGTGCATAGCAAAGGTCCTGCAACATGGTAGGGAATGAATTAATGGTTAGTTGAAATTGATTTCATTTGAATTAAGACTGTGGTTGAGAAAACTTGGTTTTAATTATTTGTGATGGGCATTAATTCCCATCCAGAAATGTCATTTAGTTAAGAGCACCATGTTCTCATTTTTTGATGACTACGTATCTAGGTGTATAGATTTAATCAGAGTAAGTCACCTTATGAGAATTGTGTATAGGTCTTTCTTAACATTTTGTTAATTCTGATTTAGAGCAAAGACATTTGAAAATAAAATATGATGAGTCACAAGTGTTTAACATTTTAAGATTTCAAATGCTATAATGTGATTTACCTAAAATCCAGGATTTGGCAAAGGTTACTCTAGAGATATATGAAAATCCCCATGCTCTTCTAAAATAACTGAATGAAGCTGTTTATTTTTACATGATATACAGTGAAAACACTGTAATTAGGAATGGGTAAACCCAGCTGTGCTTTGGGTTTATCAAATTTCTCAATGTTGTTTTTGACTATTTGGGGTCTATGAAGACTAAAGCCTACATTTCCAAGAATTTTCCCTCAATTTTTAAATCAGTGTTTATTTTAAAAGAAGTACAATCCATATGGTTTTGATTCCTTTACACTGAACTCATCCAAATGCAGTTTTGCAAGAACTATTTGAAGTGAAAAGCATTTTGAAATTTTTATGAGCTTTTTTGCCTTTTTTCCCTCCCTCAGAAAAGGAAGCAATACTTTGCCAAGTGTAAACAAAGCTAATCACCAAACACTTTTATATTCTAAAATAATGAAACCAGATTGGGTGCTGAATTTAACAAAATAGTTCGTTTATCCCTAGTGAAGTTTTGTCTAAGCTCATACAGAAACTGCCTTCTCGAAAGCACAGCCCAGGTGACGCCAGCATTGTACTATTCAGACTTTCAGCTCTCACACAGAACAGCAGCCAACTGAGTTGTTTCCCAGCCAGGGTTTACTTATGATATCTTTATTTTGTCACAGAAGCCACCAAAGTGCGATATTAAATGTCATGACAACCCAGAAAAGTTAGTGATAGGGTATGTGAATGGATAAGCAATGCTGCATCTGTGAATAAGTGCCTTTCAGGATTGTCAGACCTGAATAGGAAATCAAGGAAATCAAAAAGCACAGGACTCCATACATGCTTTCAAAGTTGCACCTAGAAAAGCTGTAGACAAGCTATAGCCCATAGACTAAAAAGAGCCTGCCGTTTTTGTAAATAAAATTTTATTAGAACACACCCATTCCTCCGTATATGATCTATGGTTGCTTTTGTGCTATGATGGCAAAGTTGAGTAGTTGTGACAGAGACCATATGAAGGGTAAAGTCTAAAATATTTACTACCTGGATTTTTACAGAAAAATATTGCTGAATCCTGATCTAGATGATATATGGCTAATAACCCTTAGCCTCTCAGCTCTGGCCATAATACAGAAATTCTCTGAGTGTCATATTCTCTCTAGATCAAGGATTAGGAGGATATTTTTTTTAAAAAGAAGGTATTATTAGAAAACAAACATATGTTGTGAATATAAGTTATTTTTCATATGACAGAGATGAACATTTGCTGAAAATTTCCCAACTTCTAGCTTCTCTATGACCAAACATTCTGGGGATTTGAAAAATGTATACAGTTCTCCCAGCACTAAAGTATTCATGGTAGAGATCTATTTGGTGAGGTGATTAAGTTTTTTTCTTTCTATCATTAATATAACAGAAAAATAATAGTCATATTTCATAAACCTTACTTTGTGCTAACACCTATGCTATGCTTTTTTCCTGCATTATCATATTTAATCCTCACAAAAGCACTTTCCTAAGTTGTTTAAACTCTTCTTCTTCTTTTGTAAAATATGGATAATAATATTACCTACCTCACAAAGCTATTTGGAAGATTAAAGAATTTAATACATGTATGATATTTAGGAGAAGGCCTAAGTTATCTGTCAGACCCCATAAGGAGCCCCCAAAAGCCAGTTGAGCCAGGAGAACTCAATTTATTAAACCTACTTAAAGGGGAGTACAAATCCATAGTCTTAGGAGAGTCTCAGAAGAGGGAAGTCAAGAGGAAAAAAAAAATATATATATATATATAATATATAAAAATATGTATATGTAATACCATATATATGTTTTTGGGGGGTTTTTTGTTTTTTGTTTTTTTTGCGGTACGCGGGCCTCTCACTGTTGTGGCCTCTCCCGTTGCGGAGCACAGGCTCCGGACGCGCAGGCTCAGCGACCGTGGCTCACGGGCCCAGCCCCTCCGCGGCATGTGGGATGTTCCCGGACCGGGGCACGAAGCCGCGTCCCCTGCATCGGCAGGCGGACTCTCAACCACTGCGCCCCCAGGGAAGCCCTATAGGTATTTTTATGTGCGTATATATATATATGTTTATACGTGTGTTGTGTATGGTATTAGAATTTGGACTGATGATTTTGGAAGGAGTCTTGCAGAGCAGGTGACTGATCAGGCCGTCTTTGATGTGAGAGTTCTGGATCGGCGGGCACAGTGAGGCAAGGGGTTTGGTTCGAGTATGGACGCAGAAGCAGTTAGTCTTGCTAAATGCGTTGTTTTAGTGTGTCTTCTAGGAACAATTTCCTGGTCCACGTAGCTGTTAATTTTTTGCCCAGTCCCAGAACTGTTTAGCACAACAACAGGAAAGTGTGTTGGTTTCAGTTCCACATCAGATGTAGTAAGGGCTAAATATGTATTACCAATTTTCATTATTTTTTAAAATTATCATTATTTTATAGATGAGACTTAGGTTAGGTAATTGCCCCATGGCCACACAGTCCAGTTATCATTATTGCCCACGTTTTGTTCATATCCAAATGCATTCATGTAAGTGTAGAATTAACAAGGTCTGTACTTTAAGCATCTCCTTGCTCAAATAAGCCTCTTTCTCTTATAGGAGAATTTTTCTTAATTTTAGTGTGTGGGCTTTCAGTTTTGTTTTGTTTGTATTAGTTCAGCTGGAATCAGTTAACTTTGATGGAGCTGATGGTGGTATGTGAATGGTGCTGGTAGCAGCAGGGGAGAGGGAGGGGGTACTATGGATATCCTCATCAACTCCCCCTCAAAACACAAAATACGTTTCAATTAGGCAAAGCTGTTCATCAGACCTATTGCAGTAAGAGGGAACATTACCTGGACAGTTTTAGTTAGGTCTCTGAAGGGAAAGTCAGAGAGCGATATCTATCAGTGTTGAGATCTGGTCACAACTGGTTTAAAGTGGCTTTTTCAAGACAGAAAACTGATTGAAATTAGACACAGTTGGTGGCATAAAACCGGTGGACGCAGTGAGGCAAGAGTTTTGAAGCAGCTCCAGTTACATAAAATATTGTTTGATAAGTGAACTGTTGGCCAGGTGAGCAATCTATTGTCCTGATAGGAGAGCTGTTTGCCTAGTTGAGCAAACTATTTGCCCAAATTGGTTTGCACAATTTTCCTAAAGCCAAGAGTGAAATTATTTATTGGTTATATTCTTATCTTACTGGGTGAGAACTTTTCTGGAACAAACACTTAAGTCATATTGACACAGGTGGGCTTAGTTCTCATTCCTAATAATTAAGCTACATGGATGTAGGTGGGTTCAATTCTGAAATCAGACAGTGATGGATTATACTTGTGCTTATTCTCATTCCCAAGACTATTTCTTTTCTAAAAACCCCCTTTTGTATGTTAATCCTCTAATCAGGTGAGTTGTATGCAGATGGAAAAATTCAAAAATTTATTAGGTTAAACAATGTTACTCAGGCCACCGAATTAACTTATCATTGATTAACTTTATCTGCAGTCTTTGTATAGCATTTTTAATTTGTGGCAACTTTCTTAACACCTCTATCTTATAAAGTGCAAGTGTTTGTTTATTCACCTATGCACTAGAATTTTACTATCTTGTAATGTTGTGTCAGCTGGGCTAAATCACTTGCCAAAGCTAAATGTCCCCTAGTCTTTTTCAGTTTGGATATATCTATGCCTTTTATTTATTAATTATTTTTTTCAATTTTCTACCTTTTCATGGTAAATTAGTTGGGAGATAATTCCGTTTTTTTCATGCTGCTGCTGATCTACTTCTTAGGGTTTCACTTTTACTTACTAAATAAAGAGAAGAAAAGAAAAACACTTAATTATACAATTGTACCTGAGCAAGCAGATAAAGCCCTAAGATGAATAGCCGTAAGGATCCACCTAGCTACATATCAAGTAAAAAAGAATGTAAGGGCTTCCCTGGTGGCGCAGTGGTTGAGAGTCTGCCTGCCAATGCAGGGGACACGAGTTCGAGCCCTGGTCTGGGAAGATCCCACATGCCGCAGAGCAACTGGGCCCGTGAGCCACAACTGCTGAGCCTGCGTGTCTGGAGCCTGTGCTCTGCAGCAAGAAAGGCCGAGATGGTGAGAGGCCCGCGCATCGCGATGAGGAGTGGCCCCCGCTTGCCGCAACTAGACAAAGCCCTCGCACAGAAACGAAGACCCAACACAGCCAAAAATAAATAAGTAAATAAATTTAAAAAAAAAAGAATGTAAGCATTCTAGGCAGAAGCTAAATAAATACCGTTAGGGAAGGAGGGAGGAAGGGAGGGAAGGAGGGAGGAAGGGAGGGAAGGAGGGAGGAAGGGAGGGAAGGAGGGAGGAAGGGAGGGAGGAAGGGAGGGAAGGAGGGAGATAAGTAAACTTTTTAAAACTATTAAAAAAGAAAATCATTCTTTAAACAGATGTGTTGAAACATGATCAACAAAAATAACAAAAAGTTTTTAAATAAAAGGAATAAGTCATTTGGAAAGGAAATATTCCAGATTTTAAATACAGATATCCAAGTGCATAAACTGTGTATCAGAAATCAAGTTTGCTAAGATGCCATAGTAATTTAAAAATAAGAAACAACTAGGACATGGTCAATGATCAACATTAAATAGAAGTCTAATAAAACCAGTATGCAAAGGGACAGAGTATGTTAGGCCTATGAGGACTGTAAGCAAAATGCAGAAATAGGGCTTCCCTGGTGGCGCAATGGTTGAGAGTCCGCCTGCCGATGCAGGGGACACGGGTTCGTGCCCCGGTCTGGGAAGATCCCACATGCCGCGTCTGGGCCCGTGAGCCATGGCCGCTGAGCCTGCACGTCCGGAGCCTGTGCTCCACAACGGGAGAGGCCACAACAGTGAGAGGCCCGCATACCACACACACAAAAAAATGTAGAAATATGTCTCTCTAAATTATTATTTTTATTAATTTCATCTCCCTTGGTTAACCAATGAAGTTCTACAGGTGAAAGTTACAATTAAATATGCATTTCCTATCCATTATGGAGTGTACAAAAAGAACTATAGGGCTTCCCTGGTGGCGCAGTGGTTGAGAGTCTGCCTCCCGATGCAGGGGACGCGGGTTCATGCCCCGGTCTGGGAGGATCCCACATGCCGCGGAGCGGCTGGGCCCGTGAGCCATGGCCGCTGAGCCTGTGCGTCCGGAGCCTGTGCTCCGCAACGGGAGAGGCCACAACAGTGAGAGGCCCGCGTACCGCAAAAAAAAAAAAAAAAAAGAACTATAAAATGAAATGCAAATGAATTACCCTTTCTTGGAGGGGAAAGTAAACGTTAACAAGGAAGCTGTATGGTAACAAGAACCATAGACATCTGACAAGCCACTACCAATTATGTATTATAATTCATGTTAGTAATCAGCCTGTTTTTTCCAACTTTACATGTATTCATAGCACTTTATATTAAGTGCAGAGAAAGCAAAGCCAGCAACCAGCAGCTGAGGCAGATCCTTCCAACATGGCAGCCAGTGGCAGTCAGTTAACTGCACCCTTGTGGCAAGTTCTTTCTTGAAGGCAAGTCTCACAGGAGCACTTTCATAGCTATCACAGCCTCACCTTGTGCCACGTCTCCCTGTATGCTGGGGAGCAGCTCCTCAGTGGTCTCCATGGGACTCTCTTCCTGGGAGAAAAGCTAGAAGGAGGTTAATGGGGTAAACTGCAATCGCCATCGCCACAGTTGGTCTTGGGGCAGCAACTGATGCTCATCCAGTCTCTCCTCCACTATCCATTCCAGATTCTAGCAGTTCTAGTTATCTTACCTGATGGTTTGATCTAAACCTTCATTGCTGATGGATCTGAGCCCTTGGCAACCATTCTTAGCAGGAGTTGTTGCTCCTGTCAGTTCCTAATTAGAGTGGGACAAGGGAGTATGAGGAAGTGACCAGGTTCCACACATACTCCTCCTTCTACTGTTGAGGGTCAATTCCTCTGGTATGACGGCAACTCTTTCTCTTGCCACAAGGCATCCTAAGTGCCCTGTTAACAGCAGCAGTGTGTAGTTCAGTACTACCCTTGCTGTTCCCCTGGTAAATGTGCATCCTTTAAGGCAGGGTTTCTCAACTTTACACTATTGACATTTGGCAAGAGGGTTGTCCTGCACCTTGTAGGGTATTTAGCATCATCACTGGCTTCTACACAGTAGATGCCAGTATTTCCCTACCCAATAGTGATGGTAAGTGGGGCCACCCTTGTTTCCATCCCTTGGATTTCAGATCCCATATATTCTTCCCATTTGGGACACAAGGCAGTATAGAGACCTCTGATTTAATTTCAATATCACATTATGAAGGATGGCATGCCATTCTTTCAGACTGTTTATGCTGAGCTGTTGCTTCAGCTGGGTCTTTAGAAGCATGTTCCACCTCTCTGAGTCCAGTTACTTCTGGATATTGTGGTATATGATGCTGCACCTTCTCTGCTGTGAAGTGGGCCCATTGGTTAGATTTTTTTATTGTTTGGGATTTAATGTTTGTGGATCAGGCATTCCATAAACCCTGGACAGCTGAGCTGACTGAAGCTCAAAAGGTAAACCAATACTTGTAATAGGTATCTATCCCTATCAGGATGAACCATAGAAAAGGTATGATGTAGTCAACTTACAACTAAGTCCCTGGTTGGTTTCTTCAAGGAACAGTGCCAGATCATGTGCTCAGTGTTGGTCTCTGCTGGCTACACAAAGGTGACAGTAGGTAGAATGGCCTTGGTAAGTTGAAATCCATGCCCTTGGGACCATATATAATCTTCATCTCTCCCACCATGCCTGTTCCATTCATTTGCCCATTGTGCCAGTCCCAGGGAAGCCAGTGATGAAGGCCATCTAATGTCAACTGGCTGAGTCACTTTGTTTACATGGTTAATTCAGTGCCTTTTCCATGTTGGATATTTTCTCATAGCCATTACTGTATGATACAAAACTCTTCACATTTTATTTCCACTCCAGTATATCCAGCCACCTGCTTCTGTGCCAGACTTCCTTGACTTCAATCTTCTAACCCCTTTCCTTTCGGACCCTTAACCAGATGGCTAAGTAATTGGTCACTGCACAATTTTCGCTCTCTCTCTCTCTCTAAATATAGTGTTGGCACTATAACCCTAACAGGCCTATCAGACACTGTGCTATTTTCTTTGTTGTAGGAGACACAAAATGTAGCAATCTGTCTTTCAAATTTGAGGTAATATCCTAGTACAGCCATGACCACTAAACCCCTAAAACTATACCGAAGTGACAGGTCTGAGATTCTTTGTAGGGTTTATCTCCTACTCTCTGAAGCACACATTGTCTTGCCAAGATTTCCAGTATGCTAGCCACATCTCACTCTTCCTGTCCAATCAGCATGATGCTGTCAGTACAGTGGATCCATGTGATGTTCTGTGGGATGTCCCAATGGTCCAGAGCTCTTCACATTATATTATGTCATGGGAGGGAGTGTGACTAATATAACCCTGCTGCAAAACTGTAAATGAATACTGTTGCATGTGAAAACAAACTGTTTGTCATCTTCTTTTCCAATGGGAATACAAAAGAGTGCATTTGCCAAGTCAGTGGCTCTGTGCCATAGACCTGAGGCCTTATTAATTTGCTCTAGCAATGTTTCCACATTCCACACACCAGCCGTGATAGTACTAGTAATTGGTTGAGCTTGTGGTATCTCTAGGATCCATCTTGTTTCTGCTGGGGCCAGACTGTGAATGAAAAGGAAGTATGATAATGATCATCATTCTAGTGTTTTATTTATGTCACTAATCTTTGCTACCTTATTCCTACTGCACAATGTGATGTGGTTTTTAATTTGCCATCTGGGCCAGTGGAGTCAGATTCAGAGGTTCCCAATTAGCTTCTCCCACAATAATAGCTCTTACCATACCAGCCAAGAACCCAGTATGGGGTTTACTCCAATACCCACTGTATCAGTTCCAATTGTATACTCAGAATCTGAGGAAATGATGACTATGTTGGTCCACAGACCCAGTGGTGCACTGTGAGCTGGGCTTTAGTCAGGACTTCATTTATTACCTGGCTTCCACAAGCCCCCACTCTAACAGAAGGGCCATGAGAATGCTTCGAATCTCTGGCTATCAGCGTCAGCTCAGACCCTGTGTCTAGTACTTCTTGAATTATCTTTCCCGGTGTGTAGGTGGCCATAAGTCCCTTTAGGAGAGGACTGAGGGAACCATTACATTATTTACTTGCTTCAGTGTTGCAGAGTCCTTCATACGAGAGACCTAGTTATATTTTCAGTCAATGGGTTCCAGATCTGAAAATCAGTTCAGCGACTAAACAGGGAATTGTGACTTTTTATCTGGAAGACTGCCCTCAACTTCCTATTCCTCCATTCTTGACTATTTCTTGTTGTAGATATTAATCAGTCATCTTTTTGGTTGCCTGTGTATTCTGCTCTTAGGGATACCATGCTCAACTGTCTCCATAACTCCCTGGAGGTCATACCCCCTTCACTGCCCTTCTGACCTTGCTAGTATTAATGATCATTGTGGCCCCCAAGCTTCTGGTGGTTAAGAGCTACCACCTGGCCTCTATTTCTTTGCAGTCCCATTGTCCCCAGTGACATTACATGCTCAGAGCTAGTTTGCAGAGAAGGACCTATATTGACCTCATAAGTCGTGATGGTGCTATAATCACCAGTACATTTCTTATAGTCATGACGCATGGTGTTCTCTGGGGCCACCCATAAAATATAATCTTCTGGTGAGCCATATGACCACACATATCCATTCCAGCAGGCCCACTTTCCTCACTCTCTTTATTCCTTCCTCTACTCTCTGCCAAGGCATCAAGAAATCCACTTTGCTCTGTGGATTGGCCATCATTTTCCATGCTTCCTATGTCAGGGGTCATTGGCAAGGTTGTATGCCCTTTGTCCTCAGAGAGTGTCTCCAAGTCAATGAATTCTTGCCCTCCTTGGTCAAGCACCCTCAAAATGAAAAGTTAACTCTAAGCCCAGATGGTTTCACTTATGATTTCTACCAAACATTTAGGGAAGAAATGAAAAATACTAATTCAACATAAAATCTTCCAGACAATTGAAGAGAAAGGAATACTTAATGACACATACCCATGATGAAATAATTCTAAAAGCCATAGAGAAATGAAAAAAATAAAAAATAGTTTAAAAAACTTATAAAATAGTAAAAAGCTAGAAAATGTATAGTACATTACTTCAAGACTTATAAATCTGTAGTCAACAAGACAGTGTGGGATTTACATAAAGGTAGACACATAGATCAATATAATAGAATGGAGTCTAGAAATGGATCCACACATATATTCTCAATTGATTTTGAACCAAAGTTCAAAAGCAGTTCAGTGGAGAAAGGATAATCTTTTCAACAATGGTTCTGGAACAATGGATATCCATATGCAAAAGAAAGCATTGTCCGTACCTTGCCACTTACACAAAAATTAACACCAAATGAATCATAGACCTAAGTATAAAATTTAAAACCATAAAAGTTCTTTTAGGTAAATATTTCTTAGATACAATGCAAAACGCATGATCAGTTTAAACAAACCATAAATTGGACTTTACCAAAATTAAAAAAATATAAGTAAACAACGTTTGCTCTATGAAAGTCACAGAGGTGACTTTCCTCTGTGGAGAGGATACCAAAGGTATTGAGGTCCAGTCTCTTAAGAGAATGAAAAGACAAGCCATAGACTGGAAGAAAGTACTTGTGAATCACATACATGAGAAAGTACTTATATCCATAATATATAAAGAACTTTCAAAATTCAATGATTAGGAAGCAAACAATATGATTTTTTTTAACAGCAGAAGGTTTGAACAGACTCTTCTCCAAAGAAGATACATGGTAGACAAGCAGAAGAGGAAAATAATAATTATGATAGTGATGAAATAATAATAAATTTAGAAAGTAAAGCCTATAAGGAAGTTGTTACTGAGTAAGGATTATTTAATTTAGCAATTTGAATTGGCTCTTCCAAGTTGGAACCAAAATTAATTAAACTGTGGGCATATGTGAAATTATAGGTGAGCCCTTTCTGCTACCATCTTTGGTTGTCTTTATTCATGGTCTTATGTTGGTGGTAGCAACATGCAAAGTCAGGAATTATTTGGTTTAGCTAAGCATAAAGATTGATTCAGTATTTGCTCTGGGAAGATATAAATTTTCTCTGCTGCTTTTGCAGTTTGTTTATAATGTTTCTTAGTTGTAAAACTACAAAGGCCATTCCCATGGTAGAGATAGAGGGGATGGGATGGAGAGGAGTGCTTCTTGAATAACAAATTAGAGGGAGAGTCAAGAAATTATGTTGAGCTGTTAACCTCAAAAGGAAATAGTCTAATTATACATTAGAACCATTTATCTTGGAAGTATCATGCAGCCCAGGGCTTAAAGGGAAAGGGCCAAGGATTAGATCCAGAGAGAAACCTGTGAATTTGTTTCTACAGTGTTCTGAAAACCCCATCAATAGAAGCAAAGGGGCCAAATGGCATCCAACTGAGTTGGTCTTAATACCTACTCTGTCCTTGGCATCAGCAGACAGGGGAGTACGTACAGTCCTTTACAGAGCAGACATAGTCTGTGAACTCTGAGTTTACAATCTGTCATCAGCATTTGGGGGTGTAAGGATAAGGCTTCTATACTTAGACTTTTTTTTTTTTTACTCCAAATCAGGTCAGATTGCTGAATATTAAGTTCATATAAGCCAGTATTAACTTTAGGCCATGTCATAAAACTTGAAACTGATCCCACAAGTGACCCAGATACATTGAGGGATCATCCTGATCTCCAGGGACAGAAACTTTGTATCTAGATAATAAGGCCTAATTCTCTCCCAAAGTTCTTCTCTAGGCCAAAGACAAGATCCCTTGGTACCAAGTAAATAACCATGTTATCAAGTAAGAATTGACTGTTTAGGGTGAGCAGACTAGCCCACCCACAAACCCTATATGTGTCTTTTAACTGGCCTCTGCTCCAAAACACTTTAAACAAAGTATGCGTGCCATGAATTTCAAACTTGTAAAGCTTCTCATGTACATCTTCACATAGAAAAATAGATAAAAAGATATTCACATGTTTCCAGGACTTTGGGGAGTTTTCTTCTCATTTCCTTTCACTCCATACAATAATGTAGAAATGGCTTTATTTCATTTGGCTGATCTTGTTAGTTAATTATCATTTTATTTAAGTTACCAAATAGGCCCTAGGATTCTAACATATATATATATATATATATATTTGAGCATATTTGTAGTAATGATCTATTTTTAATATCTTTTATAGAATTTGATATATTTTGGTAGGATATTAAAAGCAAGGGTTCCCTTTTTGCCAAATATTTTTGTGTTAATAAATGTAATATTCTGGAGCTGTATGTTATACTATTAATAATTAATAACAATTTACTGAGCACTTACTGTGTGCAAAGCAGTGTGTCAAGTGCTGACATAATTTAATTTGATCTTTAAAACAACTCCATACTGAAGGTATTATTGACACTTCAAACAGATTGGGAAGTTGAAGTTCAGGAGAGTTAAGTAAACTATACAAAGCCCCACTGTCAATATGACCCCAAAGGTCCTTCATCTTAACTTCTGTTCTATATCACCTCACCACATTTAAAATTCCTTTGTTCTCAAGAAGCTAACATTCCAAACAGATGTTAATGTTATTACTTTTCTTGCAATTTCCACTCATGGTTTGACCTAAATTTTGGGTCATCTCTTTTTCTTTTTATTTAATTTTATTTATTTTTTTATACAGCAGGTCCTTATTAGTCATCAATTTTATACACATCAGTGTATACGTGTCAATCCCAATCGCCCAGTTCATCACACTGGGTCATCTCTTGCTTTGGTTACATGCAAAATTGGCCAAAGAATAACACCCATAAAGGGAAGAGATTCTGATGAAATTTCTACTGACTATTGATCATTTCAGGACTTTAATGGAAGAAGTTTATTTCCTATTTCAAAGGGAAGACAAGTTCACTGTGAATAGTCTTTTATTAAGCAGCATTCTAGACAGCAATCAAACTAGGAGGACCAATGTAATTGCACATGTTCCCAACTAAAGCACATTAGTCATATTCTATTTTAGAAGAAGAGCCAGGTTTGGGGTAGGCGAGAAAAACAAGTGGAGTGGTTGAACCACTAATTTGTTCTATGTGATATACATAAAGCAAAGGTGCAAACTGGAAACAAGGTGAATGAATGTGTTTTCATCTGAAGAACATGTCCTTTGGTTTTTGCATTTTTCATGACCAGCCATATATAATAGCCACCTACATAGTACAAAATTAATTGTTCATTTTTATTCTGTAATATCAGCAGTTTTTAGTTTAGTTGTTTTCCTCTTAGAAAGGATGAATTAGTGGCATCTAGTGCATAGTATGGGGACATAGATCCAGTTTATATTTTTGATGTATAAATTTCAGAGTATTTAGCCCCATGTTTGGCATAAATAACTAAACAAATATATAATTACAAAAATAAATTTATTTCATGATTTGGAGCCATTGCATGTTTGAATAAGAACATCATTTTGTTAAGAAGCAAGTTGGGGCCCCTAAAATAGCATCATCCACCTAGAAGAATTTTTGAGTGTTCATTTAAAAATTTTAAAAACACACACACTTGGAATCACTTTCTTGAAAATGTTTAATAAATTCTGATTAAATGTGTTTTAAAATGTTATGATGTGGTCATTTGAGTTTTGTACTTTGAGATGGGCTATACAGTTAAGGCTTTAGAAAAGATAAATTCTTTATCATGTTCTATATTTTCTGACTGGAATGCTTACCCTAGTAACAATTGAATGAGCAATTTATTTCACCCAGAAAAAAAAATTATGTATCATTAAAGAGAAGCAGGAACCCAGCTAGTAATATGGATAAGAACACTTTTCCTAATTAAGCAAGAGACTAGCTTTCATGAAGATCAACATCTTCACATCCTGGCAAATTAATCTCTCTTAGCAGGAACTGGAAAGAGGATACTGTCTTTATCTTCCACAAAGGGCAGTGTTATTTTTGTGATATGAGAGATGGAAGGGAGCAAGGGTCAGAAAAGACAACCTAATTCTGCCCTTTGATTAACTGTGAGCTTCTTGAAGTAAGACAACAAATAATAAGTTTCTTTTATTTCCTATAATTCAATGCCTTGCAGATGGTAGAGGTATGTGGTGTGTGTGTGTGTGTGTGTGTGTATTAAACCTTCTTTCATATTGGCCATTAAGTTTTGCTTCCTAAAAAGATGAACAAAATGCATAGATTTTACATAAAAACAGTATCACAGCTATGAGAAAAAAGGAAATATAATGACAAGTTTTATTTCAAGGAAATATAAAGATGGAAGGCACATTTTTGTCATAACGGGATAAAATGAGGAGGATATTAAGAGATAATGAGTAGAGGAAGAGTGAAAAAGGTAGCAAACTGTGCAAAGGAGTTTATTGTAAAACAGGTGTTGGTGGTTTTCTTTAATATCGTAATGTTTGGAGTTATTTTGTGTTGTGATGAAAGTTTTGGCTGTTTGAATAAATTGTCGAAAGGACTTTATGTTAGTCAGAAGTGTTTAGAGCGGCCATGGAGGTATGATGCACAGACTTCCTTTCAAAAGAAAACCTGTCAAAAGAAGTACAGTTAAATCACAGCCTCCAGGTCCAGGTGCCTTCAAACTATGGCACACGTGAACATGAGCCAAGGCCTCAGGTTTCTTGCACAGTGCTTAGCTAGAGAGTATGGCAGTGGCAAAAGAGCCTCAGTTTTGAGGCAGAACAGGACTCCTCAAAAAGCAGTCTTTCCAATGAAGCTTCCCATGAGGTCAGCTGAGATTTTTCTGAGCTGCACTGCTGTGTGAGGCTTACCTTACCCAATCCTCTGGCCTTCCTTCTCTCTTTCACAGGAGCCAGAACTTTATCACAGTTGGAAGGCTTTCCTTGGATGTTCTTGCCCCCTTTACCTTTTTATGTTTCACAGATATTTTTTTTTCCAATACCTTTTTTGGGGTTTTGTCTTGTTTTGGTTTGGTTTGGTTTGGTTTTTTTTTGCTCTTTTAACTCAATGGCTTCTGCTTCCCAAAAGAACCCATTGAAATGATTGACACTGGAAGTGGTTTATGATATCAGTGAATAAGATGGAGTTTGGCAACTGGATCATTTGCCACCTACCAGAAAATGAGGATCCCTTCCCAAGTGGTGTATGGATCATGGATAGTTTCTGGCACAAAACAGCAGTCCAGCTGATAAACGTTTCATCAGTGGTGACTTTGGAGAATGTCTTGTTGAATGTGAATTCCCTAGCTAGGACAATATTCAGGTATTTGAAAAATATGGAGCAAAGAACCAACAGAAAAACAGTGGAATTAGCTGATTATTAGTAAGTTATACTGTAGACCTAAAGAGAGTTAATGAGAAACTGAACATGGTTAAGAAGTCGCTTAAATGTAAGTATGAAAGGCGAAAGGGCTTCTTGGGTAGCTTTTAAACAGTTTCTTATCTTTTGCATAGTTGAAGAGAAAATTCAGAATCTGGTATTTAGGGCCACTGAACTGCAAAGATGATTAAATGTTCAGTTGAGGAGTGTTCTTATGATAAGGTCAGAGCTCTGCTTAGTAAAAGTTGGGGCATAGAAACATAGGATGGGTACATCTGGGTGAATTGCCCCACAGAGCTACAACCTGAGCACCTGCAGAGTTGGCCCAAACACCTCTCTGAAGAGCTAGACATTTTCCCTTGCAGGAAGATAGTTCAGAGGCTGATCCCACACAATGTAAAAGAGACATCCCTCAGGAGTTTCCTCTATCTTCTCTCCTGGCTTCTAGGCTGAAAAGTATTGTTAAATTCCAACATAACCCAGCTGTGGAATGAAAACATACTGGGATTGATAAACAAGAAAAGAGATAATCACCCCATGAATCCTCAAGAATTAACCAGCATGTATTATCAGGAGTCAGGAAAGTATCTGTGGGATTGGATTTTCAGAGTATGTGGTCAACAGGCCTGGAAGTTATGACTAGAAAAGTAAGAATTTATTGATGTGGGGGCATTTTCTTGAAACATGGGATTTAATGTTCTGGTAAGGATCCCAGGGCATGGAGAAAATTTGCCAGAAGAATGGGTTTTAGAAATTTGGAGAAAGTCTTATTAATATTGAAATTCCTGAATTGCCACAGAACACGGTGGAGGCGTAAAATGGGTAAAAGACTCTGGGAAGGGGGTATGTTGGAATGGATATATCATGTCATGCCAAGAGACCTGTCAGAGTAATGTTTTCCATGGAAGAACCCATAGGGCACATAATTCACCAAAGCCATGGGGGATGTGCTGGTGAGACACCAGAATCATTAATTTGCTCCATCATGGCTCTTTTCTGAGGATCAGGGCTGACAGTGGGGAAACTGTTACATAGGTTAGTGTGTTAATAGTGATGGAGATGATGGGAAGCCTGAAGTCTCTGAGTCCAGATGGCCATGCATAACTGCTGTAATCAGGAGGCTGCAATGACCATAACAACTAGCAAGGTTGGAGGGACAACCAAAAAGCCTTCATCTGCAGAGAGTTTATATGCCATCAGAAAAGAAGATTAGAAACAGTCTGCATTCACAAGGAACCCTCAGCAATATAATGAACATTTTTTTTCTAAATTTTGACTATATTAACTCTCCTGCCGTCTGTCATAATATAGTCCAAAGATATCAGAAACATCAGGAAATTTCACAGAACATTACATTGTTCCATTATACTCAAGTTGATCAAGACAGACTAAGAAAGCAGTGGCTAATGAGCTCAAAGCCTTGGTAAGACATACAGGCTCCAAAATGGGATAAAATCTACAAAGTGTCAGGACTTGCCACTTGTAGTCAGATTTTAGGTGTCCTGTGTCTATAATGTACTGGGTTATCCCTGTCAAATAAAAGGCAAATTGATGTATTTTTGTTTTGTATCCCAACCACAAAGAAGGAGGCACAAAAGTTGATAGTCCTCTTTGAGCTCTGTGGACAACCCATTCCACACCTAAGAATAGTGTCTGGCCCATATACTGTGTAACACAAAAGGCTGCCAGGCTTAAGTGGGGTTTGGAGTAGGAAAAGGCTCTGTAGCAGGTCTAGGCTGCAGTGCAAGCAGCCCTGCTGCTTGGACCGTACTATCTGGAAGACCCTGTACTATTGGAGGTGTCAGTTATGGAGAAAGGTGCAGTTTGATGTATATACCAAGAGCCAGTGAGAGAATCACAACATTGACTTATGGGATTTCTGGATCAAGGTCATACTATCTATAATGGAGAATTATAAATCTTTTAAGAAACATCTCCTGGAGTGCTCTGGGGTACTTGTAGAGATGCAATATTTGACTATCAAGTCAAACAAGTGACCATGAACCCTTAGCTTCCCAATTCAAGTGAACCCAGTAGCAGTCCATCATAAAATAGAAATGACACATCTTGAATCTAGCCAACTAGAAAGTATGAATAAGCTTCATGTACAGGAAATCCAGGCTCCCAAGTGATCCCATCTGGTTGAACCAGTGTTCTTCCCTCACCATGCAGCTAAGGTCAACTTAAAATGGTGCATTTGGTCATATACTATGTGCGGGATGAGAAGTAGCCTGAAGGTAAGAAGATATATGGATTCATGGAAAGGGGCCAGTAGCCTGGCCAACTGGTGAGGGATCTAGATAGAAAAGGATCAAAAGATTAGGTTAAATGATAACAGATGTGGAAAGGTGAGGTAGAAAGATGTTGATGGATATATGGCAGCAGGCAAAAGTGTAAGCTTTATTTTATCCCATATTAATTTCTATTAGAAAGCATTCAATACAGAAGAGGCAGTGAACAACCAAGTTAAAAAAAATGGCTATGTTAGTTGATATTAGCCAGTCTCCATCACTGGTCACTCCAAAATAGGCACAATGGGCACATCAACAGAGTTGCCACATTGGCCAACATGGATGTGAAGCCTGGGCTCCACAGTATGAATTCCTATTTAATAAAGCCATTCTAACTACGGCCACCTCTAAATAGCCAACATACCAGCAATAGAGACCAACAATGAGCCCTTGCATAGCATTATTCCTTGAGAAGATCAACTGGCCACTTGGCTGAAAGTTGACTAGGTTGGGACCCTTCCTTCCTAGAAGAGAGAGTGGTTTGTTACTCTAGGAAGAGAGACCCATTCTAGGTGGATTTGCCTCTCCTGGCTGCAGATCATTGGCTAGCCCTACTATCAGGAGGCTTAAGGAGTATCTGACCTACTGAGTTGGAATTATGCACAAAACTCTGCAGTGAAAGTCCACTTCACAGTGAAAGGGCTACAGAGGTGAGCCATGAAAATGGGGTCCCTGGTTGTATTGCATACCACACCATCTAGATGCTGCCAGCCTGTAAGATAGAGCACTGGAATGACCTGCTGAAGGCTGAAGCTGAAGCACCAGCTTGGAGGCAGTGCTGTGCAAAGACTGTGTGCAGGCTGAACTGACTACCGAGGCGACAGAGAAAGCCCAGAGGCAGAAAGTCTGAGGGTAGCATGTCTAGTGCTTGAGTTGTGATGCCGTCAGCATCCTCAAAACTGCCAGAGTCAAAGGTGGGCTTTGAGATAATAGAAAAAATATATATATATATATTGGTCTCTGCCCCCAGTTCCTGGCACAGAACTCTTAAAATTCTTTTAATTTCCTAAGTAATGAGAACGTACACAGGAGCCTCTTTTGTTTTTAATATTTGGCCTTTGACCCTCATTCCTAATATAGAGCTCCTAAATCCCTTGGAATTTCCTGAGTGATAGGAGTATCCTTTGTTCTAATGAGAGGACTATTGGGGGCTCCTGAATGGGGGCTGGTCACCAGAAAGTCCCAACCATGATTAGAGGCTTGAAATTTTCAGCCCATTCCTCATTTTCCACAGAGGGGAGAGGGGTTAGAAATGGAGTTAGTGATCAATCATGCCTATGTGATGAAGCCTCCATAAAAATCCCAAAAGTACTGTACAGGGTTTGGAGAGTTTCAGGAAGGTGCTATGAGAACTCACTGTCCCTCCCCCCATACCTTGCCTTATGCATCCCTTCCATCTGGGTTTTCATCTGCATGCTTTGCCAGGTCTTTATATAATAAACTGGCAAACAGTAAGTAGACTGTTTTCCTGAGTTCTGTGAGCAGCTTTAGCAAATTAATC
Source organism: Mesoplodon bidens (assembly GCF_964165515.1). Lineage (NCBI taxonomy): Eukaryota > Metazoa > Chordata > Mammalia > Artiodactyla > Ziphiidae > Mesoplodon > Mesoplodon bidens. Next base: position 86,601,846 of record NC_138167.1, read on the forward strand.
GAATCTGAGAAGGGGGTGGTGTGAGCCTCTGATTTAGTGCCTATGAGTCAGAAGCACAGGTGACAACCTGGACTTGCAATTGGCATCTGAAGGGGCGGGGGCCGTCTTGTGAGACTGAGCCCTTAACCTGTGGGATCTGACACTATCTACAGGTAGATACTGTCAGAACTGAGTTAAATTGTAGAACACCCAACTGATGTCCCGGAATTGCTTGGTGGGTAAAAAAAAAACCCACCCATCTGGTGTCAAAAGTGTTGTGAATTTGGTAATAATGTCAGAATAAAGGAGAGACATGGGACTTGTACAGGTTTTCTTTACATGGGTTCAGGTGATATAATATGTGATACCAGGTGTTTGCATCAAACTCAGTTCACACTTGAGTTCCTCCTCTCTGCCATGAAAATAGCAAGTCCCAGAGGAGAGCGGCTGCTTCTTTAGTCTAGGTCTAGAATGAGAAGACACGAGGAGCAAGATCCAGTTGAGCCCTAGTCCTCAAGTAATATAAACAAAAACTAAATATTTATGTCATAAGCCACTGATATTTTAGAGTTGTTTGCTATTTCACCCAGAATTGACTGATACATTAACCAAGGTTTGAGTTGAGGGTGTTGTATAGATTTTTAAAAATCTTTTTGTTTTTTCTTTTTAGTGCCAGAAGGAAGAAAATAATAGAAGGTTCACCTTTGATATTCAAAATGGTGTAGAGTTTTCATTAAAAAATCATGAATAAAGGGCATTTAAAATTTCTATTTAGCTGCTTTTTATAGTTTTACCTAGAAAGACTGAATTACTATTCCATGATATTTCTAACTTGAAAAGTATTTCATAAAGAGTATTCTAGGAAGTTTATCTATTTAAAACATGCCATCTCTAAAAACAAATATAAAATATATAAAAAGGACCTTTGAACAATCAATAAAGCATTCCAGAGGTTATTTTTGTAGACTTGGGAATTTGTTTTTCATTGTAATCCTCTTCAAAATTCATTTTCATGAAGGAAAATGCTCATTTAAAGTCAATAATGGTAAACAATTTTTTATTCATTTAATATTCTAAAATACTAAAAAAATAAACTCAACCAATTATAATTTTAAGAAGATAAGGACAGTCATTCAAGTGATAGCTAATAAATCTGTACTTTAGAGCAAACCAAAATATAGTAGATAGCATAGAGTTTTATAGAGTATTTCAACCTACTTCTTAATAAGATATAATTTAATAATCATCACAGAAACTATTCATTATGTATGAAATTTAAGTGAATAGCAATGTTACTTATTCCTTCAATCACTAAATAAGAAAAACAACATAAAATACCATTGAGTAATCTGAATATTTCTTTCCTCTAGGGACAAGGAAACTTTTAACAGAGTTGTTTTTCCAGTTGCTTTCATCAGATTAAAGCTGCTTTCCCACTCTGCCCTATACTTTTTCAAAATCTTTTGACCTAAGTTGAAGCCAAATTTAGCATGTCTAAATACTATTTAAGAACTGGGGAGAAACTATCAAGCAAAAACTTTTGCTTAATGTTCCCAATGTACTTTGAGTTTAAAGCTTAAAGTCCACCCCAGCTACTTGAAATTCAGCTCATAGAGATTTCCCATGGTTAGTGCTCCTGAGGAATTCTTTTTGGTCCTTATTTTTCTTCTCCTTGTCTCTCTATAGAGTCTTCTTCCTGTCGTACACACAGTAAGTCACCAAACTAGTCCTAGTTTGCCAGGGACTTTCCTAGTTTTAGAACGAAAAATCCAAAAATCCGGTATCTTCAGAAACCTCTGTGGCGTGGGCACATCAAAACAGTGGGTCACCCTTATCCAGTCCAACTCCAATCCTGTTTTTCCTCTTACCCAATTGACCTTTAATAGTAAATCTGCGGTGGTGTAAGAAGGAAAAGAAGGAAAAAATAAGCGAGGATATGAGAATGAAAATAATAGAGAAGATTAAAAAGGAATTAGGAATAGGAGGAAGGACTGAAGGAAAACTTCCACCCTGTTAGAGATGAGTACCCTTTCCTGAACAGCCAGCTGTTCTCAACTCCACATTCCCATTATCGTCTCCCCTCACTTATACATTTGGTCTAAGAGCTTCTTCTGCCCACCCCTCCCCATCCAACCCCACCCCTCTTCCAGCCCTTTCTGGAAGAGGTGGTTGAGGACATCAGCCTTGAAGCCAGAATGCCTGGGTCCAAATTATGCCTCTATCAGATGAGTGCTGTGTGCAGGTGACTTGATCTCTTTGTCCTCATAAACTCTGGATGAAAGTAATGCCTATCTCTGAGTTGTGGCTAAAGAAGTTAATACATGTACAGCTGAGTAATTCACTATAGTATTGATATTACTCTTCTCCAACTCAGAGATCAAGATAAAATGTAGTCAGAAGCTTTAGCACTCCATGCCAGGCTCTGATGGGCGGGCCTATGTACCTCAACACCATGTAGCAGTGTTTCAGTGAGGAACTGATTCTGGGTTCTAAGCAACTTACACATAAACTCTTGGGAAAGAACCTGCTCATAAGCATGAGATTGCCTATAGATCAGGTACAATTTATATTGCACTTGTCATTCTCTTGCTTTGTTGCTGAAGCTGATTTTATCTGAGAGTAAAAGTCTGGCATAAGCCATTTGCTCATGCATTTTTAATTTATGGACTTAAGAGTTTGGAATAACATTCAAAGTCACAGATGCTTATCTGAACCAAACCCAAAATATTTTGAGGTTTTCATATCAGTCATAACCATCAGAGAACTATAAAAAAGAAAAAAACCTTCTACCAAAAAACCCAACTATAATTTACTTTTAATATTTATCTTGAGAAAAACTACCTCTAAATTTACAAACTATATCACATGTATGGATAGATTCAAAAATTATTTTGCTTCAGTGAAACTTGGGCAGAATAATGAATAGTCCCCTTAAAGGGATTCATTCAATTATTTCAGGACATTTATAATCTACAAAATTTTAAAAATTTCTGAAGAGGACACAATTTTTTTTTTTTTTTTTTTTTTTTTTGCGGTAAGCGGGCCTCTCACTGTTGTGGCCTCTCCCCTTGCGGAGCACAGGCTCCGGACGCGCAGGCTCAGCAGCCATGGCTCACGGGCCTAGCCGCTCTGCGGCATGTGGGATCTTCCCAGACCGGGGCACGAACCCGTGTCCCCTGCATCGGCAGGCGGACTCTCAACCACTGCGCCACCAGGGAAGCCCGAGGACACAATTTTTAAGTAACAGAGGAAACCCCAGGGTACTTGGGATGGAACTGGGGATATTGGAAATAAAGAGAGGTTTTCCAGGTGCTCTAGAAGATAATTCTGAATAATTCTAATGGTAGACTAGAGCAATGGGTAGCTTAGAACCCAAAGCTAGCTGTATAAGATAGATACACATAATGGCAAATATGGCTTAAAATTAGTGGAGGTCCAATGCACAAAGTTAAATAAGTTTTACTGAGTAAGGCAGGCACAACTAGAGAGAGAGTCCAAAGAATGGAGCTTGATTAAATACTCTGAAGATTGGTCTGGAGGGCCTGTGGGCTTATGGGTAAGAAAATTTACAAGTTACATCTCTAATAATATTTGAAGGTCCATTAACTGAACCTTCCACATACTAAAATAAAATACCACCATGATTTTTTACTTTGTCTTCAGCAAGTACATGTTTTAGATTTAAATGCAGATATCATAGCTAAAGTTGGTCTGAACTTAGGTTGAAAACCATAAACAACAAACAAACATTATGACTCTGACTAATGTATTAGGGAAGACAGAGCTGTCTGTTCTTTATTTAAGATGGGAGTTTGAGGAGAAAGAAGCAAAAGACCAAACGAGAAATGATGGAATCTGCATCTGTGGCTACATTAAGCCAAAGTGGTGGTGATGGTGGGAGGGACCAGTTGATTTAATAAATTCTTTATTGTTTAATTCATTTAGAAAAGATTCTATGGATAAAGAAGATGTGGCACATATATACAATGGAATATTACTCAGCCATAAAAAGAAACGAAATTGAGTTGTTTGTAGTGAGGTGGATGGACCCAGAGTCTGTCATACAGAGTGAAGTAAGTCAGAAAGAGAAAAACAGATACTGTATGCTAACACATATATATGGAATCTAATAAAAAAAAATAGGTGATGAAGAACCTAGGGGCAAGACGGGAATAAAGACACAGACCTACTAGAGAATGGACTTGAGGATATGGGGAGGGGGAACGGTAAGCTGAGACAAAGTGAGAGAGTGGCATGGACATATATACACTACCAAATATAAAATAGATAGCTAGTGGGAAGCAGCCACATAGCACAGGGAGATCAGCTCGGTGCTTTGTGACCACCTAGAGGGGCGGGATAGGGAGGGTGGGAGGGAGGGAGATGCAAGAGGGAGGAGATAAGGGAACATATGTATATGTATAAATGATTCACTTTGTTATAAAGCAAAAACTAATACACCATTGTAAAGCAATTATACTCCAATAAAGATATTTTTTAAAAAAGATTCTATCAAAATAGTTTCAGAACTATCTTAATTGGTGAATTTTAAAAATTCCTCATGAGTTGTTTTCAATGTGGACATAGCTCTAACTTCTACTTTTCACTAACTCCTTAAAACCAAACACTTCTGTATCAGCATGCCAACCTCTCTCTCACCACCTCCATGTCCTACCTCATTCTATTCCCACTCATCCTGTTTACAATGACTTTGCACATGCTGTTTCTTCTGCTTTGAACTCCCTTTCCCCTTCTTAGTCTGATTATTCCTAAGTAACCTTCAAGTTTCAATTTAAGTAACTTCTAACTGCAAAGCTTTCCTTGGACTGTCCCAGGTTTTCATCTATAATACTTCTAAATTTTGTATATAGGTCCATTATCAGTAGACAGTGATGTGATTGGTATCTGTTGTACAAGCATCGCTGAGTCCTTCTATCACTGCAACGAATGGTTTATTTGTTTCCTTCCACCAATAGATGAGGAACCTCAAAGCAATGACAAATTCTTATGCTTCCTAATACAGTGTCCAACATACAGGAGGCCAGGGATAGACAGAAAGTTAGTTTCAGCTCTAGTATCAATTCTATTTTACTGGTGTGGGTGCCAGGAGCACTTATGAAGGAGGATTCTGATGTTGAGCCTGTTCTAAGAGGAAAAGAATTCCATAATCAATTGGTGATGTCTGCCACGGGAGCTGGAAACTGGAAGTGGCAGTACATGTGCCTCACATTTGCTTCTTTACCTAGGCATTCTGTAACTGTTCAGAGAATGAATACATAAGTAAAACAAACAGTAACAGCACCTGGAATTTATCCAACAATTTTAGATAAAATATGCTTTACCAACTCTCAGAGCCTCTGATTTAAAGGATACAAAACACATTGAGTACATCTTATGTCACTACTTACTTTTGTGTAAGTTTGGATATAGGTATTTCCCTTAGAAGGGAATCTGAGGCTCAGAGTCCATACAGACATGATAGGTTTTCATAAGACAAATGCTATCTCCATAGTATCAAATACTCAGGGAGTCTGCTTTCTTCACTGACTTGACTAACAGGTTTTACACAACCTGAAGATTACATGACCAGTCAGAAATAGGACTTAGATGCTTCAATATTTGCCCAGTAGAGGGACCATATAATTTGTAGTTCATACGGGAACACTTTTGAGAATGAATGGGGTGATATTAATAATTACGCAGCAACAAGAGATGTAAACCAGGACCATTCTGGGAAATCTGGGATGTATAGTTACCCTACCCTGTAGAACCATTATTCTCATTCTCCAACACAATATATTGATGTATTTGCTTTATATAGACCTAAAATTGTAATTTCCAATGGATTATCTATGGTTTCTTAAGGCACTATTGAGACGGCTTCTCGGGCTGCTTCTGGGCCTCACAGAAAAGGATGCTCTGATCCACTGTTAACCAAGATGTACTGCTAACCCTGTAGCCCTACCTGTGATTCTCTGGACTTCAGATTTGTTGCCTACTGCTTCTAGTTCTGGCTGTGTTTCTCAGGATCTAGATTCTTTGTCTATCCATAATGTCATCATTGTGGACTTTTCTGTAGAGTTACTTCTACAGTTTTGTAGCAGCAATTCTACTAATTGTAGAGAAGTAACTCTACTCATTGTAGAATTACTAGGCTTTTGGTCTTTGACCAGACCTCTTCATGCAGTGCATAGCTATGGTTTCTTGTCTTTTGTATCTTTTCGCCTTCAACTCCTAGCTTCCCAGCTATGACCAGTTTCTCCCTGGCACCTATAACTGACTAAATCCTAAGTACTTATGTGGCAGTTAATCTCAAGATCTAACTTCCAAGTCAGTACTCTTTCCAGAGACTGTGGTTCTGTTTCCAAAATGAACAATAAAACATGAGTGATACAGGTAATTTTGAAAAAAAAGAGAACTTGAAAATAAAAATTACCCAGGAGAGTACCCCAATTATCAATTTTGTTTTGGCACAGAAGACACAGCCTGAATGGTGTTGGCCAAATCCTTCAAATGTTTATTAGATGGAGATTATAATAATGACAAATTCTAGTGAGTGTTTTGAAGGATAACATTTAAATGAAAATGGCTTGCTTTATTGATGCTAAATGATAAACACCTAACTCCTTGATAGGATCATACTGAAGATTAGAGGAAGTAACGAATAACATAGTTGTTAGAAAGTATAAAGTATGGTTTTTGTATGACTTAAATCTCAGGTATGCAAGAAATGGCTTTTGTATTATTTTTCTTAACCTACTTTTAACTCCAAGACCCAATTCCACCATAGTGACAGGAATTCCTGTAGCCTTCCCAAAACAGTATCAGAGACTGAGAGATTTAAATCTTCCTGAACACAGGGAACGCAGGGACCATCATGTCCCAGCTAACATGGTCACTTCTGATTTTTTCACTATCCAAGAGATCCCCTTGAGGTCTGGTAGCTCTCACATGCTTGTCTGACATTTTCAGGTGGGACTCTTTGGAGAGGTGGGAGCCTGGGTGTAGTCCCCCTTCCCTGTATCCACCTCACTCTTTCGGGCTTCCAAGTCCTAGTGTTCAACTCTGGAGTCATCCTGCCTCTCCAGCATTCGTCTGGGGACCAGGGCTCTGGTTCCACTGCTCTGGGGCCCACTGTCAATAAGACTCTCTCCTTAATTATTGGTGTAGGCCTGGAAACCAAAGCCAGGAAGGCTTTCAGTCTTCTGCTTTTTGCTTTACCATATTTATCTCTGAAGGGATGAACCTGAGCCACAGAATCTATTACCCCTTAGAATGGAAAGCATGGGTGCAAAACAGAAAGGAAACAAGGGGGAAGTGGGGGAAAATAATATTTTTAAAACATACATTTTATGCAGACGTTCATATAAGGCTTCATACAGATGACCAGCTGAGAAAAGAAAGCACCTTTATTTCCTGTGAGGAATACTTTTGGCCTCTAAGAAGAGGAGGAGAGGAGGTTACTCTGTGCTTTTGACTCCAGCTTCAGAGTTGCACTGGCAGATAGGAGAAGATTTTTGAATTCCTTCTTCTCTATTCTCCTCTTACAGAGCGCCCTGATGATGGCACAGGGACAGCTGTCAGGGCTGGGCCTTGAGCAACTCAGCAGCTGAAGGCACCAGGAGATAAGGAACAGATAGCTCTCATAGCCTCTTCCACTGAAACCACCCATCCTAAACTAAGCGCTGGATACTCCCTCATGGGTAGTGTAACCACACAGTTGGTGAGAATTCCTTTAACTGGCTCTGGGCCAACATGATAAAACCAAAGCTATAAAACTCACAGAAGTACTTCAAGAGAACTGTACCCACATTCTTTCTAGATATGGAATGTTAAAAACTACATATATACAATCCTCTGAAGATTTAGTTGTTTAGGAATATAATTCCTAGGTTGATTTTTCCGCACAGGAAACTATTTTAAAGTGAATGCAAAAAAAAAGGTATATCATCTCTCTAGTTTTTGTATTACTTGTTAGGAGAATAGGATACTCCTGTCAGCAAACCCCCTTTCTCCCATCCATGTTTTATGGCAAAAGGTCTATTAAGGTTCATAAATGCAGTTGGGACCAATAATTAGCAAATGCGATATTTTTTGACTATGCATTTCCTTAAACAGGTAACTTTTAAAGAAATATTGCTCTTTAATTACACCTAGTCACATAATAAAATTATAATTCCATTTTACTGAGATGTTTGATTTACTTAGGTCTTTTATGTCACACCAAGAATAAAAGTTAATTAAGGCTTCATTCGATAATCATTTATCAAAAAAACTATATTGAAGACAAAATGCATTGAACCTGTAGTTTTCTAGGAAGAGAACATGTAAATAATGCATTTGCAATCTGTATTTCCTTGTCAACAGTAACCTGTACAGGTTTTCTATACAAGAGGTTAAAGTGTGCGTCCTTTCCTATAGCTTGGAGCCTACAAAGCGTCACACTGTCTTTCAATTACCACCTGCTCAATAAAGCCAGTTTAAAACCATGAAATGGCTTATGAGCTCCTATGTGTTATGTAACATTTCTAATGGTTACTATAGCAACATTTTGTCCTGTACAACATTTCAGTTCCATGTGAAGTAATCTGTATTGTTATGGGATGCTTTGTCCCATGGTGATCACCGCAAACCATGCTTAAGGGTTTTAAATGCTGACTCCCCCACTCCCTTTTGTCCTACCTGGAAGGCACCTACCAAGCCCATTTTTTCCTTTCATGTAAGATTAAAGGGGGAAGCGGACTAAAGAGGTTCGTCAGCTGTGCAACAGCGACCCCTAGAGGCGAAATGCCTTGACGATGACCAAAACCTCCCAAAGCTCAAGGCTTCTGCCTCATATCAGGTCCTGCTGTACTGTGTTTATCGGGCGAGCTATCACAGTGTTAATCCAGAACTGCCTTTATTTTGAGAACGAGGAATATTTTTGATGCCCAGAAACCCAAGTCCAAAGTTTCTGGAGCTTTACTACCTATTCTAGACGGCACATAAATTTTTGTCTTCTCTTTGTGCGATTTAAGGGAATCGTGGGTGAGTTGCTTTCTGTTCATCAGCAAATCAGCGTAATAACACATTTGTGCATAGTGAGAACGCTACGCCTTTGATTTGCTTTTTCCTTGGTCAGAGAAAACGCTTGGAAAATAATTTAAAGTATCAGGGAGAAAGAAAAAAAGAATCCTAGCGCTCTTACTTTTCTGGGTTTGCAAATGTTATGTAGCTCAAGAGCCCGGATGATTCATCCCCTGAAAGCCTGAGCGCTCCATTTGTTTTGTAGATTTCACTACCCCCTTTGTTCTGCTTCAAACCTTTCAGAGGGCTGAAATGCATTATTACCTTGTTAAATCTCAACCAAAATCATTTCTACAGCCTGAAGCTGTTTTGACGTGGGTTGAGCATCTCACACACAAAAGAATTGCTTTTGTTCCCAGAAGCTCTCATTGGCTGAATGGTCTTTGCACCGAGCCAATCAGAAGCTAGTTGTTAGGCTTGGCTGGCTATTTTTAGCCTCACTCTCAAAAATACTTGGTCTTGGAGAGGGTAGGCTGCAGAATGACAGTAGCATAGTTGAAGCAAACAGCTAAATACATTTTGCCTGTCACGGCGTGTTTGGCATTTTTCCTTTAAATACTCATACGCTGTTACATTAGCATGTGTTTTTGTCAACAATAAATTTAGGAATAGAACTGCATTTCCCAGTTCCAAATGATCCTTTTAGTAAAGAGGCAGGAAGTCTAAGAAGTAGTCAATATTCCTTTTTTCTTTTTTTTAATCCAAAAGCATCTAGTTATTTCACAAATACACAAAAATACCAGTTACCATATAGAGAATACTGAGGTGTTTTTTTTCAAAGAATTTTTATAAATTTTCATTTTTAGTTAATAGAAATTTTAAAGGACTTGCTCATCATGAATGATAAAGTCATAGTCATCAAATCATCCTTTTCCCTTGACCTTTAAAGGTGTATATAATTGTCCAAACGACTATGCACATGGTGTGTATCAATTAAAATCATAAATATTCAGTGTGTTTTATGCGTGGTGATAAAGCATTCTTTTGATCGTGTTCTTTCATTTGAGCCATTACTCAGTAGGCACAAGAAGTATTTTCCCTAAATGCACTTGAAGTGACAAAGCATTAGAACACACAATTTGCTAATTATCTAATATTATCAGGAAATGAAAGTTGCCAAATGGGAAAAATCAGGCCCTAAACTTTTGTTTTCCATCAGCCATCTATTTAGCTGGGCAAGAAGGAGGCAGAGACAAACTGAACCAAAATTTCATAACATAAAGCAATTTTATTAGCAGGAAGGGAAACCTCTTCTTGGGGCGGGGGGAAGAGCAAATCTGTGTCTAATTCTTTAAAATATGTTTAGGTTTTAGATTTCCCAATATTTATTACTCAGGCTTGGAATGTGACCTGATTTGCTGTTGCTTGCTTGTTTTAAGAAAAATCCCTTTTTACTTCTGGTTGCAAGAGATCAGAATGCAATTTAGACATATAATAACAGGGAATCTGTAACATGAGTATATCGGTTAAACTGGAAGATTTCAAGAAAGAGAAAAGATTCAAGATCCAAGCCCAAGATTGCAGAAGTGGTTTACAGTGGTCTTCTATGAGCAAGGATGACTGAATATATGGCAGGTATAGGCCAAGAAATTCATGAAGAATTCTACCAGAGTGAATGGAGCACAAAGAAATTTTGGGAGGAATCTTTCCTCACTTTAAGCAGTACAGAATACAGTGTTGAGAGGAAATGTCCCCTGGGTTTCTGAAGATGAATTTGAATAGCTGAAATAAGGCACTTTGGGAAGAGTTATCTTTTTTTTTCAACATCAATTTGGTGCACATTGGGACAGGTTTTAAGAAGGCGGCTGTACAATAGCTCCCAGGAGTTTAGCTGGGTTTTTGTAGCCAACCAGCAGCTAACAATTTAGTTTAATGTGCAGTCTTAGTAAATTAAAGGAATCTGATAAACAGAGACCCAGCAAGATTCTTATTTGTTTGCCATGGCATAGCATGTTGAACCCTAGCAGAAATTAACCCATCGCCATTTTCTATTCAAGACTTACATTTTATTTTCTCACTTTCCTGTGCCAGGTGTTTTGGCTCCAGACTTGGCCATCTGAGAAATTCCTTAGTTTTATACTTGTCTGCTTAAAAAATAAATGCATAATAATAACAATAATAATAATAATTTTAGAATCATGTTTATTTCTAGTTTTCTCTATGTATTTGTATTTAAACTCCTTGAAGGCAAAAATAAATAAAATAAAATAAAGAATGTGCTACTCCTTTTGTATCTTAACGTCTCTACCTAGCATTTAGTTAGTCTTAAACTTGGGTGGTATGCATTTTGTTTTCTGTAGGGATTGAGGCACTTGTGGGAAGAGAAACATGCAAATTTGCACCTAGCTTCTTCTCCATGGGGGTGGTGAGCAGAAAAGGGACAGGGTCTTGCTAGATACCTAAAGGATAGAGGAGATATGGACTGACTGGAGACACCAAAATTTAACATTGCTAATTTCATTTTTCTGTACCTACACACGATTCTGTTACCTGTGATAGTCGTTGTAAAAAGTGCATGATTACTAATTGATAAATAGTTGTTCTAACATTAATTGTGAACTGTTGAAATAACTGGATTTTACCACTCATATCTACAAATGTATAGGGCCAATAAGCCAGACACAATTATAACAGGTCAAATTCTAGTTCTCCTTACAATGAAGTAGATATTTTCTTAGAGTAACAGAGTTTCCTGTGTTTTGGCAAAACTGTGAAGTAAGCCAAGTTCCTCATGGGTACTTCTGGAATCTCCTGCTTTCTTCTCACCTCGTGAATTCAGTGCTTTCAAGTTTTGTTTTAATTCTCCCTTCTGTGTTGCCTTACCAAAGGCCAACACTACCTCGTGCCCCCAAACACTCCTCCCCCATCTTCCAGATTTGAGGTAGGAGCAAATAGAAAAGCCTTTTTTCCTCTCTGTTTAGATTCAATTGAAAACATAGTAGCTGCTTCTAAAATTATTGATTATCAGTTGTGTGTGTGTGTGTGTCATTGAATACAAGTTTGTGGACCACAAGTGTGTGTGTGTGTGTGTGTGTGTGCCACAGAACACATTCATTGTGCTCCTGGGTTGTCATCCTTTCATTCTGATTAATTTGTGGTCTCATGGAAAATCTGTGTGAATTACGTTAGCTTTGTTGAGCCCATTGTACAGGAAGTCAGTCTGTATAAATATTCTTCCAGGCTTAACAGTTTCACCTTAATAGGCTTAGTAGTTGCCTGTCACTTGTCTCTCAGCCTTTAAAAAAATCCTGTGAATGGTTGGGCAGATAATTTGTGCAATATTAATATGAAAACTGTAAAACATGAGAAGAAAATTAGAATCATGTGTAATTTAGTAGATTAGTTGTGAGGTAACTTTCTACAAAATTCTGAGGGTGTTGTAGGAAATCAGGATCTTTGATGACATGAGGGTATCCCAAGTTGGGATCAGGGGAAGTTCAGGGGAAAACATTTAAGTTGAAGTGCAACTCCATGCAAGGATGACTGACATTTGTAAATTTTAGAAATTTACCATGCAACAAAGCCTACAAATTGAAACAACAATTTTAAAACAAACTGTCTAAATCAACCTTTTAACTAGAATGAGGTAAATGCTGTGGGGAAAATGATTTTATTGTGACAAGTGATTTAAGAGCAAGTAGATGTCATTAAAATTTTTACAACTCTGAAAAGAAGAAAGAGAAAAAAAAATCACTAATCATGGAAACAAACGAAATATGAAGTTTAAAATAAATATAGGACATGTAATAGGAATTTGTCCTGCCTTAATCTTCTGCATTTTATCAAAAGATATATTGTATATTGCTAGTATTTACTCTAAAATATATTTCCCAAATGAGAAAATAATTGTATTTACATTATATTGTATATTATGTTTCAAAAGTAGTTATTGGAGAGTATAAAAATAGACCTCAGAGTAATGGAACAAAATCCCAATATTCCTTGTGTTTTTAATAAAACAGAGCTTATCATTATGGCTTTTACACTAAGGAAAAATATTGGAAGAATATAGGTAAAGAATGTGAGGAAAAACTTAGGTGGGAGCAAAAACATGTAAACAATTTTGAAACAATGTATAAGTAAAGCAAATTATTTTAACAATTTGAAAGAATCTGTAAATAGTAGTTAAACATTCTTTTTCATTGACATCCAAGATCATTAATCATGTGAAGAGTCATCATATAATTAGATAGTCACCCATAACTATGAATTTTATGAGCCTCGAAGATTTTAGAGCTCCTCGGTGAGGTCCCCCTGCTGCTTTAGAATTTGTCCAGAATAAATGAGCAGAAAGCAGCAACAGTGAAGTAGCACCATTAATAGCGTTCATCATAGCTGTATGCCTAAGGGTCTTATTTACTGCTGACCCTTCCAATGGTGGTTCTTTCCTCTTTCTTGCATTTTGAAAGCCTTTGTAATTTCTAAGGGAAGAGATTTGTTGATTACTACTGACAGAACTAACAAAAGAATGCTTTTAAAAGTCCATGTCAAACACAGACTATTGGGAAAATGCTGTGAAAATCTCTTAACCTTTTTTTTTCTTTTTACTTTTATTTATTTATTTATTTTTTTGTTTTGGGGGTTTTGTTTTGACTGGAACACCGCTGTCCATCCGTGGAGTCACTAAAAGTAGAACGACAACTGTAGTTTTTCTTGACACATAATGACTTAGGTTTGTTTTGAAAAGACGCTTTGTTAATCTATCTGTTTTCCATTTGGGTGTGAGTACTAACGTCCATGACAAGGTCCTGCTTTGTTCCTTCATTTACTTACTGATATGTCAACGCTATGCTTCCTTTGATTAAAATAATAGAATGCATGATTGAATATTTTATAGGACCCATCACACTAGGACTGGTGCCTGTGGTGCCAGAGTGCACGCTTCAAATGAGCACGTGAGCTATTCAGCAAATTACTCCCGAAAAGAGGCATATGCACAGGCTTCTTGAAAACCTCACAGTTGTAGTGCCCAGATGTTGGCTGACATATGCCCCTGGGGTCAGCTTGGGAAAAGGAGTCATGATACTTTGTGATGGACTCTATATTAAACTTTACATCAGGAGCAAAACACAATTCGAACTGATGATGGATGAGGTGTCTTGAAAGCTGATGAGTATTACTTTGTCACCATTGAAAGGCATTACTCTTTACACAATGGGAAACCCCATTAACCTTTGGCACTAAATCTTCTTCATTAAAATCATCCCAGACTTTGTGCAGATTTTGCTTTAACTGTAGCCACTGGTATCAAAAGGCAATGAGACAACATGGGAAACTGGACAGTGAAGCATTTCCTGGCAGAAAATATGTAAGGTGTGGGCACTCCACATGCTAAAGGCTGAGAAATGCAAGATATTCGTGTTGATCTCCAGCCTTTCACCCTATGCCAGAATTTGTTGAACACACTTAGAACTAAGTAAGCTGGAAGAGAAACAAAAAACCTCTAATCCAATCCATCTTAGAGCTCCCCTCTTGCCAGTTTATCTTTCTTCATTTAATATCATTTCTCAGGAGTATCAGGAGTAATGTAGTATTTTTGCAATTTGAATTTCGTGAATTATACTCTCACTACACAGTATAGGCATAGCCCAAGGCTAATGCAGTCCATCCAACTTGTAGAACAAGAGAGGAAGCCTGCTCAGAGAGTCATCCCTAATACTTAGAAGGGATTTTTCTTTTGGCTTTTTTTCTAAGAGGAGGAAAAGGCCAGGTCCACCAGACTACTGGCATAGCTCCTGATAAGGTTAAGTTAGCTAACTTGGGCAGTAAGAAAGATGGTGAATCACAGAGGCCATGCAAGGAAGTGATCACAGAGCTTTCCCTGATTAAGAAAGATATCCCATTTCCTGCAAGGGATGGACATATGAAGATCCTTCTAAACAGAGCCCTGGGGTGCATGTATTGCTCCAAATTGGTTTAGGCACTTGGACTAAAATGAGGGGACTTGGAGAACACTCAGAAGTAGATATTCCTTCCAAACTATTTCTGACTTCCCTTTGGTTACTTTAGGTACCTTCTGTATATTCATTCATTCATTCAACATTGAGATATCATGTAAAGATGAAAAGGCATAACTGCTATCTTTGAGAATTACCTATGACTAGGATATAGATTATTGTGGAGACATTTACAAAATAAGGTATCCAGTGCTCTAATGGACATTAAATGTGTTTGCTATACAAAATGGGCATTGAACAGGAGTACTTAAGCAAGAGAAGATATTGTGAAGCCTTTAAACTAAGACCTGGAGGAAAAGTAGGTATTTCACAAGGGGATGATTTGGTTGAGTGGAGACAGAAAGGACATCCAGGCAAAAGGAACTGCTTATGCAAAGTCAGAGATGAAAAATATTCAGAGAAAATAATTAATTAGGAATAGCTGGTGACAGGGGGTTAGAAATGGCATTAAATGAAACCAGACTTTAAGGTGGCTCCACATCCTAAAATGTCTCATATGTGATGCTATAGTTAGGATGACCAGGTAACTTATAGTCTAAATTGGGACCCTTTAGAGAGACAGAGGGGTGCTATTAATAATTCCCCTGATGAGAGCGTAAACCAGGAATGTCTTTGCTGAACTGAGACCTATGATTACCCTAGCTATAGGCAAAGGGTACCACTACAGGATTCTGAAGAGGAAATGGTGATATAAGATGTAATTGTTATACTGACAATACTCTGATACCAGCGTGAAGGCTGGATTAAATTTCTGGACATTGAGAACTAGCTTAGAAGGAACTTTTTGCTAGCGACGTGAACCTGAGGGCCCACCTTTTCCTGGATGGCTAAAGAGAAACTCAACTGGGTCAGCGAATGCATGAGGTGACCCTTTTCACCCCCTCAGATGTTCAAGAAGTGACGTTGCTTTGCACTTTTGAGTCCACAGAAACATAAATTGCTAGTGAGCTAGCTAGTCAGCAAAGTGAGGCTCTCTACCTGCTTGTCTTGACATTTTATTCAAAGAAAAATATTGGAAAAAGGGCTGAGGAGCTGGTGAATCGCTACTACTCTTTCTTTCTCACTGGTCCCAGAGCACTAATATTTACGTAGCTCAGCTGAGTCAGTGATGTGCAGCCCACTGGACCCTGTACAATGCTCTCGGCCTTAATGGGTTGATGGGACCATGAAAGGAGGCTGAGAGGGAGGCCGGGGGTTGGGGGGTTGGGCTGCAGGGTACATTAAAACTTCAAGAAAATCACTCTTGTAAAAGCGACTGGACCTGGAGGGAATGCAGCTGTTTTTGCTTCTGCATATGATGTTTTCAGAGTCAAACTTTTGGCTTTATTTCTTCTGTCTTCTAGACTCCGATTTGCCATTTGAAGTTTTACCAGTGGAGGAATCCTGGGTCTTCGAGGCTCCTCTGTTTTGTATTTGCTTTCCGGTTCCCTTCCGGTTCCTTAGATAATGACTAGTTTTCCTAGTGACTCATTTTCACATCGTATTTTACATTTCTTTTTTTGAGCTATACATTTTACATTTCCCTGAGGCAAAACAACTCTAGTCAGAGTTCTTATAAAACAGTTTTGTGTACATACCAGACCAGTATAAATAACATTATGCTTTTAGACCCTTAGCCCTTTCTAAATGAGTACTGATTCTCTTATCTGTGTATTTTAAATGATCCTTGGTACAACAAAATTTTTTGAGCATGCTGTTACTCTAAAAAGAATTCTATCCATGTAAAGAATTCGAATCCATTTCCATTCTTTCATATATTAAACAGTTATTTGTTGAGTATCTATCATGCCCTTAGCACTGTGCAAAATCCTGGGCTCACAGCTATTTGAAAGACAAAATCCTTACTCTTGCAGAATGTATAATTTATTGTAGGTAAAATGGGGGAGGTTAATGGAAGGAACCATAGATACAGGCTATTTCTCTGTAGCAGTCATTCTCAAAGGGTGGTCTCAGGCCCAGCAGCATCTGTATCTCCAGGGAACTTGTTAAAAATGCAAATTATTGAGCACATCCCAAATTTGTTGAACCAGAAACTCTGGGTTGGGGCCCAGCAGTCTTTGCTTTAACAAGCCCATTCTTGAGCCTGAGGCTCACTCGTTTGAGAACCGCCAAACTATAGTATATTAAGACGTGAATGTTGGATGGCATGGGAGAACATGTGCAAAGGGGCTGACTCACTTGCATGGGGTTAAGGAAAGCTCCTCATAGAACTTATTTCTAAATGGAGAATTGAAGGATTGGTAGGAATTGGACAGGCAAAGGGAAGGTGTAGTGGGCAGAAATCAAGTCCAAGGAGATGATATCCTGAAGCGGGCTAGAGGTGAAAAATATCAGTTTATTCAGGAGGAATTCAGAGAGGCTGGCACTTCTGATAGTGATGGGTAGGGACTGTTTACATCTCTTATCCAAGGGCAGGCAAAGCCTACCATCGCATCTACAGACAACAGTATAGTGAAAAACCACAGCTGCTGTCAGAGGTGACAGGTAGGTTTTTCACATCAGAAAAGTAAGTCAGAATAAAGCCAATGCGGAAAGAATCACAGTTAGGTGTGTGGAGTTAGGGAGCCTCTGGGATCTCTCTAAGCAGACAGGCGGAAAGTCGGTAGGAAGGATGATCCAGAAAATATGTGTGAGCTCAAATTAAAACTCCTCCTCAGGAGGATGGCATCTTAGTTTGCTATGGTTGCCATAACAAAATACCACAAACAGGGTGGCTTAACCAACAGAAATTTGTTTTCCCACAGTTTTGGAGGCTAGAAGTCCAAGACCATAGTGTTGGCAGGGTTGGTTTCTTTGAGGCCTCTCTCCTTGGCTTGCAGATGGCCATCTTCTTGCTGTGTCCTCACAGGATCTTTCCTCTGTGCACTTACATCCTAGTGTCCCTTTTTGAGTCCTAATTTCCTCTTCTTATAAGGACACCAGTCATATTGGATTAGGGCTTACCCTAATGGCCTGATTTTAATGTAATTACCTCTTTAAAGACTAATATCTACATGCAGTCACTCTCTGATGTACTAGGGGTTAGGGCTTCAACATGTGCATTTTGGAAGGGCACAGTTCAGCCCATAACAGAGGGCAATAACAGGCAAGACTCAAAGCTCAGAAGAAATGGAATCCTTGGTAGTTAATTAAGTCATGGACCCAGGAAGGTGGTGTTTGCCAAGAGAATTCGGGAGTCTTGTACCTAGAGCAATGGGTCCATGTAAGAAAATAACCTGGTTTGTCACAACAACACATCAAGTCCCTACATGGGGCTCCTCCAAGTTCCCTAGGCTGAGGAAAGAGGTTGGTTTCCTATTTGAAGCATCATGAACTCACAGGTGTGGGAAATGAAAATGTGATAATATGACATAGTAAGTGTGCAGAGAGACAAACTGATTGCCACAGAGGGAAATTGTATAGTAAAATATCACCAGATTTGGAAATCAGAAAAGCTGAATTTAAATGTGGGATTTGCTGCTTTTCTCTTGTGTGATCTTGTTTGAGAAACTCAGGTAGCCACTCAGTCTTAATTTTCTCAAAATGAAGGAGTCCTACTGATACCTACTTCATAGAAGTAAATGAGATAATATGTATTAAAGGACCCAAAAATGCAACAGTTTTACAAATGTAAGCTACTGTTAGCAACTTCAAACATAATAATGGTTACCTTTTTATTGAGAGTTTTCTATAAATCATATGTTTACTCTAATGCCTTTATATACATGATCTCATTTAACTATAATCTGTAAATAAAATCATTCGAAAGTATCTAAAATAAATGTTCAAGAGAATTAACAAAAAAAAATGTGTATCCAAAATAATCCTTTCTAAGAAATAATTTACCAGTATAAGTTAGTAAGGTGCTTTCCAAGTTCAACACAAATGATCAGAATTCCACAGGAACCATGACTAGAGATGTAGTATACGGAAAGTAAGCAGTATTTCCTTTACATAGAATTGTCTTATTTCAAATAATTCAGTGACATGGAGATTAAGTTTCAATGGAGATTAGAAAAAAGATGGTGAGCCAGTGGTGAAAAGAGGTTGTACTCATTTGGTATGTTTAATCGACTTTCTCTGGCTAACCCACCTATATAGTGGAGGTGAGTATATCAGGATATCAGAGCTGGGAGCACCAGCCATGAAGGCTGTTCTACAAGGTCTATCTAGCTTTCCGTACACACAAAGCAATATTCCCACGGTATGTGATTTCTCAGGTGGGCATTTCGACAAAGGGAGAAAGAACAAACCAGCCATGAATGTTGTTATATGTCAACGAAGACCAAATGACAGTCTAATGACAGACCCCTCAATCTGATTCAACCAAAAATCACAAGGACACTTTGACATAGATTATTCAAAATATGAGGAATTCAAAAATAATTTTTTTTTTTTTTTTTTTTTTTTGCGGTACGCGGGCCTCTCACTGTTTTGGCCTCTCCCGTTGCGGAGCACAGACTCCGGACGCGCAGGCTCAGTGGCCACGGCTCACGGGCCCAGCTGCTCCGCGGCATGTGGGATCTTCCCAGGCCGGGGCAGGAACCTGTGTCCCCTGCATCGGCAGGTGCACTCTCAACCACTGCGCCACCAGGGAAGCCCCCAAAATAATTTAAGTATGGGCCTAAAACATGATGTGAAAAGAGCAATTGTAAAAGTTGGTTCTTAGAGAGGCTTGCTACTACTTGTGGGCAAGAGGCAGAGACAGCTCTACAGAAGAGAAGAGATGTGAGCTGGGTCATGGAGCTAAATAGGAAGCATTTGTATGAATTAAGTAAGAAACATTTAAAGAAGAAGACTCTGAGAACATTATGTAAGTTTGAAACCACTGGGGAAGAGTTAGGTCTTTGTGCAGGTTAATCACATTTTGTCCTTCAGCATCCCTCTATATCTTGCTTTGTATCCCCAGGAGACTGGCATGAAGTAGGCATTGCATCATCCTTGCCTTCCTCTCCTATTTGGGATCAGTCGGTGGGTGGCAGTAGACACCAGTAGCACAGTGGAAGAAGGGAGGAAATTGAGGCCAGGGTTTCAGTCCCCTGACCCTCTCCCTGCCACATTACTGCAGGTTGGTTTTATCCCTCTACTAAAGGCCACACTTCTTGCTGGGCAACCTCAAATCTCTAGATGCTGGTAATGGTTTCCTCCCCATTCTTTACAGAGCCATCGAGTTGAGGGTTCCCTCCCCACTGTCCACATTTGAGAAGAGGGTCCCTTTGTAAAACTTCCCTCACTTATCCCACTTAAGCACTACAACTATATTCTGATGATATCCTGATACATTTACATAACAAAATAACTGAGGAAAAGTCAAAAGTTCATTCTGCCCAGAGTTGCTGGTGCAATCCCCCAAAGGCAGGTTTTATTGATTTGATTTTTCCCTCTGTTCTCTCATCTCTCCATTCTCACCAAGATGAGTGGTTATTTAATATTACCAAGGATATGCAGAATGATTCCAAAGTTACCATTTAAAGAATTGGCCACGTTGAAGTGAGGAAATTATTTCACATCAAAATTTTCTATTATCATAGAATAGATTTCATATTCATAAGTCTGTAGAAGTCCTCAGAGGTAATCTAATATTGTCCAGTGGTGCCTGAAACTGGTTCATGATCAAAGTCATCTAGACAGCTCTCTATATATTTATTTGCTTCTCTCTATATTTACTTATTTCTATTTTTTTCCAAGCTCACTGAGACCTCCTACATCAGAATCTCTGGGGGCAGCATCTGGACTTCTATTTTATTGATTTTTATTGATTTTTATTACTATGAGCTTTCCTGGCCTATGATTTCCATTTAAGGGTAGGCAAAATTAAGGACTATTGAGGTTCTATAACTTTCTCAAGCTCAGATAACAAGATAGAGGCACAATCAGAATGAGATCCACTAGTCTTGACTCTCAGTTATTGAGAGCAAGGGAATTGAGAAATGGGGGAAATCAACAGAAACTTTAGAGAGAAAGTTAATTCCCTAACTTGGAAAAGTGTAACACTGAGCATAAATTAAGGGAAACAAGGTTGTTTCCCAGTCTCCAAAATTTTATGTTCACCAAACGTTCAGCTGTACCTCACATAGCTTTTAGGACGCTATCATTTTGGTACGGACCTTTCGGTAGAGTTGTTTCGTATGATGACAATGATAACCTGCAGTTCCCCCACTCTATTTACATACTAGGATTGCAGTTCCACAGGAAGGACTCAGTGTTCTGATAAGTGATGGAATTAGTCATTTCATTAATCAGATGATAACCCTGAGCCTTGCTTTGAAGTCTAACTGTTGTTTTCTGACTCATTTCCTAAGAAGAGAAAACCTGCCAAAGTCTTCCAAGAAGATAAACAATATTTGGCCAGTGGAAATCCGGAGTCTGAAGACAATCAACTGATCAGATATTTTCTAACAGAAAATCATACAAAATACAAATCATACAAAATTCTTTAGTGTATAAAATAATTTCTTCTCCCACAACTCTTTTCTTCACTGATGAAGAAAGAATAGACTCTGAAAAGAGAAGTAACCCATTCGTTTCAGTTTGGATGAACTTCTTTGACCCTGATGTCTTACAGCAGATATTTGTTGGCTTCCTCAACTATCTAAAACCAGAGAAGGAAGAAGATTCTCCCACAGCAAAATCTGATTTGGGGCTAGCCAATTTATCTCATCCTCTGCTGCTTTTCTCTTCATCAGTTTAGGCTATCTGAGCACAGTTGAGAATATTGAAGAGACTTTCCAGGGATTTTCCAGGGCAAGTAAGGAGGTATGGTCACTCTACCTTTGGCAAGTGTCTTAAGACCTGAGGTGTCCTTCATCAGTATTGATTAACCTCACTGTGACCAGTTGAGGCTAAAGTTATTATTCACTCCCACACTCCCTTCTGAGTTATTTGAAGTTTCTTCTTAGATATGATTTTCAGGTTCACTAGTAACTTCAAAACTTGTTTATATAGATGTCTGTCTAAATTTGTGGAAGAACTGTGATGATGCATCTTATAAGAACACTAGTTGCAGTTGCAAAATGCTTTGGTTTAAAGAACATAGACAAACATAGTACTTTAGGTCAGTATTTAGCAAAGAGCTATTCTGAATGTTTGGTTATAGGGTAGTATTTTTTTAAAAACATATTTTTACCTAATGACAAAACAACATAGAAGCTGGAGATCACGTAATTTAGTAAACTAAAACCTTAATTTCTCTTATTTAATTCTCTCATTTTTTAGTTTTGAAATCCCACACCTCTTTGGAATGATCTCAGACATTCTTAAAGACTTTGAATGGCATTCTAAGCAATTCTTAATTTTAGTCTCATAATAAAAAGGGGATATTTGAGCTCTGAAATCTTATACAGTGTATCAGCAGAGGTTGACACAGTGTGCAAACCATAGATGCTCCAAAAATGGAAAACCTGTATACACTAGGATGGCAGATACCTCTGTCACTTTTATTTGGGAGTTTTGACCAAAATTGGCCTTTTTGGCCACTTGAAGGCACTAATGCTTTCTCCAAACTTGGGAAACTTGAGGTTTCAAGTTTGGGATTAAGGGGGAGGAGATATAGGAAGTATTTTCCCTAAACCATAAAAACACTGAGAAATGTGATGGGCTATTTTATATTGCAAATTCCCATTCTATGCCATCATCGATCTGGGATAAATGCAGTGGGAATACTTTAAACATTTTAAAATCACATTCTTAGTCTTTTACAATTTGTCTATTTTCAAATGACAAGAAGATTTTAAAGTTGTTTTAGGACTCCAAGTTTTAAATGCTTTCCCTCTGGCATTGCAACTGAATCTTAATTTTCATTCTTTGAATTTTTTTTTCTTTCAAAAATAAAACTAATCATTAACAATCTCCTTTTTCCAGTATCTTAGACTGGGTTTCCCAGGAGCAGAATTGGAGATGGGAATTCAGATGGAGGTATTTAATCAACGAAGAGCCTTTAAGAGACGGGGGGAGTGGGGGAAGCGGGACAGGCAGGAGGAGGAGCTAAGCTAGGATGAAGCCTCAGCTGGAGATACTCCAGCCTCTGATCCTAAGAGGGGGTGGGGGGGGCTTTGAAGCATAAATTGTACCGCACATTGGGTCCCTCAATGAGGCATGCACTCTACCATTTTTATCCCCGATTAGTCTGTCATCAGCTATGGGTTATAGAAGGGTAGAGTGGGGTGAGCATAACCTCTCAGGCTAGGCGGTACTGGATTATAGAGAGAAATTCTCCCGAGAAGGGGATGCCTGTGAGCAGCTATCATCTCAGGAACTGGGGGGCTGGTGCCACCACTGGCAAAGTGGATCAGGCTGTGGCAACACCACCACCATCTACTCAGATAAATAGAACTCTTACTTGTTCTCAGCTAAATAAAAAGTAACTGTTTGATCAGTTTAATAGAGTATTTATGACAAAGCTATTTTTTCTCTTTAATTATTTATTATTAATTATTTATTAATCAAATTAAAAGAAGAGCTCATCTTTGCCTGACAGGATGGAGCTAGATTTGATTCCTAGTTCTTTCTATAGTGCCAAAAAAGTCAGTAACTTTACTTTCCTATACTTCATTCTTCCAATATATAAGTAAAATTACGTCAATTTTCAAAAGTATAAGAATGTGCAATATGTTTCAGGTGTACAGCATGGTGATTTGACATTTGTATACACTGCAAAATGGTCACCACAGTAAGTCTAATTACCATCTGTCACCTTACAAAGTTAATATACAATATTATTGACTGTACTTCTCATACTGTACATTATATGCCCATGACATTTATTGGTATACCTGGAAGTTTGGAGACCTCCAAAAAATAAATAAATAAATAGAATCAGCACTTTGATCTCCTTAAACATGAAGAGATATTAACATTTCAAAATTTACCAGTCAGTTCTGTTACTGGTACTGAGATAGTCTCCATTTTATTCATGGGACAGAAAATCAAAACTACTGGGGCAGGAATGACTGGCATAAATGGAGCATTTGCATTGTGCAAGACACACACTTGGTTTTTTGCATTTGAAATCACTTTTAACACTCTCAACATATCCGCTAAGTAGAGATTGTGATCCCCTGTTCTAAAAGGGAAATTGAGGCCCAGAAATTTTGAGTGACTCACCTGAAATCACTCAGCTAGTAGGAAGAGCTAAGATTTGAACACAAAGCTGAAACACTCCCACTAGAATCAGGCATCTTGCTTTTCTTCAGTATTCCAATCAGTAAACTACCTTCCTAATTTATAATGAGAAAATTTTCTGGGCAAATTCATCTTGGTGACAAGATAGTTTGTCCTGTACCTTAGCTTATGTTCTTACAGAAGGTGTCAGAGGAGTATAATGGTAAAAGTTCTTTCAGATGTTCAGAGCATACTTCTGGTTAATAATTGTGTATCATTGGCCCGAATCCTAGTACTCTCTAGAAAGTCAGTCCCTCCAATGTTGTCTTTTTTAAAGACTGGGCAACAGAACTGTAAAAATTCATACTTTCAGGTACTTGAAGAAGAGAAGGAAGTTGTTTCTATACCTCGTCTCCTTCTTCATTGAATTGTGTGTGTTTTTTTTTTTTTTGTCCTTTTATTCCCCAGTTGGTTGATGATCTCTCACCTTTTCTCTGGGTTCTCAATGTCAGGGGCTAAAAATGGAACCTCATTTCTCTTAGTGCATGTGCCCAGCATGATTAAAAAGAAAGACATGGGTGCAATAGCCCAAAAAGAATTCTGTTTGAAATGCAAACATTGCCTCTTGCTGCCATTTACTTTATGACTCATAAAGAGTACCAGGTCTGTTATTTTCCATATTTCATTACCAGTGTTTCTCTTACTGCTTTTCTACTTTGTATGCATTTTTCAATTGCTATATTTTACTCCTTTGCACATTCCTCATACCTCTTTAATTATTCTTGCCAGGATTATGCTGAGGAAGAGGGTTGGGGTGATGATGTAGGGAGCAGAGAGGGTTTGGCTGTCTCTTTATATGTCCTGTGGGAGGTATCTGACCCCAGTAGTTGGTGCATAATTAACTGATGTGTTCTTCAAATGTGCCATACATAATACCTCTTTTTCCTCAGCTTTGGTTCCTAGCAATCAACTCCAAGGCAATAGAAAACATCACAAAATGTTGCCATAAATACATTATCATATTTAACTTCCCCCAAATCCCCACTCACTGATGCTCAGGAAGTTTAAGCAGTTTGTTTAAAGTCACACAGATGGTGGTGGTAGATTTGGTATTCAAGTTAGGCCTGACTGGCTCCAGGCAACACACACGCTCAATACCTGTGACTCCAGAGAGGCATATGATTTCCTGGGGCTGAGTCTTGGGAAATTTTTCTGTGGTTTTTAGTATAAATTGTTAGGTGAGACATCAGAGTATAAAATATGCAAAGATATCCAGACCTGCCCATATATTTTGAGAGCTGGAACTAAGATCAAATGGGGACCTCTGACTCATGCCCTGTCCCCCTTTCATTCCACAACTGGCTCTATTCTACACTCTGAGGAATCTCTGGCCATTTCTTGGGCCTGGGGTACTCTCAGTAGGATGGGTCTGGGAAAGGGGTCTATGCAAATCCCAGAAGCAATCTCAGGGAATCTTAGCAGGAAAATTCAGGGGCCTAAGTAATGGGAAGAAAGTCTAGAAAGATGGGGAATGTGGGTAACAGATGTCTCATGTACATTTGCTGCATAAACTCCTCCCTTACGGAGAGAAGTACAGCTAGCAGGACAGCAGTGCCAGCCAGGCGGGAGGCTCCAGTGCGTGGCCCCAAGGGCAGTATTGAATTTGGCACTGTAGGACACCTGTGACCACAAACTAGCACAGATTGTGTAATTAGCGAGCCATCAAAAGCACAGTGTGTTAAACCTGAGCTGTGACTAATTTGTTATTATGAAGCACACCTGACTGTATGAAAAGTCCTTCCTTTGCTAATGCAAATATGTGGTCAGGGTGAGATGGCCACATCAGTGGGTTGGCATTCTAAAGAGAGTAAGCAGTTAGTTTTTTTTTTTTTTAAAAAGTGTCCAGAGCCTTCTGTTCAGCTGCTAGTTGTTAAATGTTTTTAATTAAATATTTACTCAGCCACTTTGTGCTGGAAACTGGAGTTATGTAGGAAATAATAATAAAGAGGGTGATATTAATAGCAGTGTAAAGAAGATAACCTACTGTGTACTAGGCCCTGGGTACATTTGCAGATACCAAGGTTACCAAAAATACCTGATTCCTGCCTTTATGGAAACTTTCAGCCTACAAGTATGTAATAGACGTTTAAAATGACTTCTGCATGGGGCTTCCCTGGTGGCGCAGTGGTTGAGAGTCCGCCTGCCGATGCAGGGGACATGGGTTCGTGCCCCGGTCCGGGAAGATCCCACATGCCATGGAGCGGCTGGGCCCATGGGCCATGGCCGCTGAGCCTGCGTGTCTGGAGCCTGTGCTCTGCAATGGGAGAGGCCACAACAGTGAGAGGCCCACGTACCGCAAAAAAAAAAAAAAAAAAAAAAAAAAAAATTCTGCATGTAAATAATTATGGTTATGGTAAGTGCTACTGAGAAATTTTGGAGTGCTATGAGGGTTTATGTTATGAGATGAATTGTGCCCCTTCAAAATTTGTATGTTGAGGTCCTAACCCTCTGTACCTCAGAATGTGACTGTATTTGGAGAAAAATATTTAAAAAAGAAAATAGGTTAAAATGAGGTCATTAAGGTGGACCCTAATCCAATATGCCTGGTGTTCTTATAAGAAGAGGAAATTTGGATACAGACATGTACAGAGAAAAGATGATGTGAAGATACAGGAAGAAGTGCCCATCTATCAGTCAAAGAGAGAGGTCCAGAAGAAACCAGCCCTGTTGATATCTTGCTCTTGAATTTGTAATTTGCAGAGCTATGAGAAAATAAATCTCTGTTGTTTAAGCCACCCAGTCTGTGATACTTTGTTATGGCTGCTGTAGCAAACTAATACAGTATGTAACACAGAATCCATATCTAGTAAGGGATGGCTAAAATCAGACATTTTTGAGGGTGCCTTCTAAATAGAGACCCAAAGAAGAAATAAGTCTTTACCCAGACGTAAACAGAAGAAAATAGAAGAAACCTGAATCGTGGATGAACTTGGAAAAAGGTCAAGGAAGTTCAACCACAGTGAGAAAGAGGGGGAGTGACCTTTAAGCAGTTATGGGAGTTGATGCACACTGAAGGTAGCTGAGCTAGAGTGGAAAGTTCATGTTCCCAGCCCAGTCCCTGGCCAGCTATAGAGCCTTCCTCGTTTGTGCATGGGCATGCCTTATAAAGTTATGGTAAGAATTAAAGTAAAGGCTTTTTTCTTTGTTTCCTGGTATGAAAGAAGAAGGAGAGAGAGAGAGAGAGAAAGGAGGAGGGAGAGAAGAAGGAAGGAAGGGAGGGAGGAAGGGAGGAAGGAAAAGGAAGAGAGTGAGTATGTGATTTACTTGATAGATACTGCTAGATAGTTGGGAACTTTTGAATAACTGACTGAGCACATCACTTTGTTTATGTAAATAGTTGTAGTGCCTGAATTTTACAAGAAAATTTTACATCAGTATCAGAATCTAGGAATCCTAGGCCTTGTTTTTCCAGTGTATATTTATCGACACCTAGCGGCAGGATTCTTCACTGTTCTAGCATACTCGGAAAGTAAGTTGTTCACACAATAGAGATTTCAAGTCATTTTAAACATGCATTTATTCATTTGTTTATCCTACAACTATTTATTGAACTCATTTTATCTATCCAGCACTGTTTTGTGGGGAACTCAGCTAAACTGAGCTCTATATCCTGATTTACATGAATTCAATCATGTCAATAGCCATGATTTATTGAGTGCTTACTATATACTAAGCATGGGGCTAGGCAGTTTTTGTACATTATTACA
Organism: Mesoplodon bidens; assembly: GCF_964165515.1. Taxonomy (NCBI): domain Eukaryota; kingdom Metazoa; phylum Chordata; class Mammalia; order Artiodactyla; family Ziphiidae; genus Mesoplodon; species Mesoplodon bidens. Next base: position 86,629,693 of record NC_138167.1, read on the forward strand.
TTTGAAATTGACAACCAAGTTCAGAATTTTTATGCTTTTCCTCAAGTGAGGAAACTGGGGCTCAAAAAGCTAAGATTTTTGCCCAAACTTAGTCAGTTAGTTGAAGAACTGCAGTTCAATCCTAACCTGCCTGGCTGAAAGGTTCAAGTTTATTCTACTTTACCATACAGCATCTTAAACAAGTCATTCATAAATTTATTTATTTAACATATATTATCCTGTTTTATATATTTATTTAAGATGTATATGTATATATATTTGTATATAAATGTGTGTGTGTGTATTACCTATTATATGCATGCCAGGGGCAGTATTAGATAAAGGTGCATCTATTCATTCACAAAATATTTATTGAGCAGCTACTATTTGCCGTGCATTATATTGTGCTGACAATACAATGGTTGGCAAAAAAAGATGTGATCCCTGTCCTCAGTGTGTATAGGGCCAAAGAGAGCAGAGGGACATTAATCATGTAATCACACTAATAATAATGTATGCACAATTATTTTTAGTTAATTAATTTATTTTTGGCTGTATTGGGTCTTCGTTGCTGCGTGCGGGCTTGCTCTAGTTGCAGTGAGCGGAGGCTACTCTTTGTTGCAGTGCGTGGGCTTCTTATTGTGGTGGCTTCTCTTATTGCAGAGTATGGGCTCTAGGTGCATGGGCTTCAGTAGTTGTGGCACGTGCGCTCAGTAGTTGTGGCTTGCGGGCTCTAGAGCTCAGGCTCAGTAGTTGTGGTGCATGGGCTTAGTTGCTCCGTGGCATGTGGGATCTTCCCAGACCAGGGATCGAACCCGCATTCCCTGAACTGGCAGGCAGATTCTTAACCACTGCACCACTAGGGAAGTCCTTGTATGCACAATTATAATCTAGACTACACTTCATTAGGAATGACAATTCAAGTATGTGTGTATATACATAAGAATCTAACTGCTCTTAAAAGTTCAAAAAGGGTTTCCCCAAGGATACACTGTTTCAGCTGAGATCTGAAGAATAAGTATCTTGAACATGTGTGTGTTTTAAGGAGGGAGTGGCAGGGGCAAGTGGGCAGGTGAGAGGAGTGTTCCAGATAGCAGGGACAGCATGTGCAAATGCCCTCTGGTCTGGGAAGAGAGAAAAGAAATAGCGTGGTATCAAATATGACTGGGGAAGTAGAGAAGTAGGTAGATAAGAAGGATGACTACTCTGAAGATTTGTTTATGATGCAATGTATTTTCACCAACATCATGACACAGGAACTCTCCATCTGCATCTGGCTGTTGCAAAGGGAAGTCCTCCAATGCTGGGGGAAAGAAAAGTTAGTATAGATCCAGGGCAACCTCTGTGTATGGTCCTTACTGGGGCTGAGGCTGGGTAGTTGGCCATAGGCTGACTCAATTCTCCTGCAACCTCTGGGAATACAAACAATGTCTTTCATGGATGGCCCTATTCTGTGGCACTTTTCATTCTCATCCATTTGGCCCCTTCACATCCAGTCCCATAAACAGAACCCCAACATCATCACTCCTCTTATCTCTACCCTCTTTGTCTTTCCTTTTCTTCTACTGTCTGGGAGAACTTTTTCTAACCAAGTGCTCCCCCAATGCTAGAAAGAAATGCTAGGTGTCTTTCTTATGTTAAAAAGACACCTCTTTTTTCCTCTAGTTTCTGCCTGATCACACTTCTCTCCAGATGCACTGGGCTCAACGCCGCATGGAGGAGAGAAGAGCCTGAAAAAGACTTAGAAAGAAACAAACAAATATTATGAGGTATCTCAAAATATCATCCCTCCATATCTCCTGGAAAAACTGCACCCCTGCAAAATAATACAGAATTCTCTAGATGTTCAGTTTTCACAGAAGGTAGGAAAGTGTCTTGAATCAGTTTCTCCAAGACAATGATTTCCTCTCTCAAAGCAACTTAAGACAGCGTGAGCCATATTTCCCCCAAGTTCTCCAAGAGTCAAGTGAGTGAATGTAAATCACCCCCTTTGAGGATAAGTGCTTATTTCCTCAGACGTATTCCTGGGGCGGAGAACCCTCTCCCAAAGTTGGTTTTCCTCATTCTTTTGGGTTTAGTTATCTCTGCCTTGTCCTGCAGATCAGCGTCTCTGCAGTGGGATTTGAGATCTGGCACATGGCACCTCTTTACAGGTCATACCCCCATCTCCCACTCTACTTGGTTTACTGATTCCTTGGTGCATGAGAGTCAAAGATTCCTGTATTCTTCCCAGAAAGCTGTAAATATCCTAGTTCAACTCTCTCAATGAGAATAGTTCTCCTTCTAAATCTTCCTATACAGGAAAATCCACCCCCACTGCAGTGAAGTTCCTTTACTTGATCAGATTTATTTTTCTCCTGCACTTTGACTCGCCATTAGAATTTAAAAAGGGGGTGGGATTCCCACCGCAGCTCTTTTTCTCTAATCCAGAAGTCCTCAGTGTAGAGCAATACTCTCTGTCCTCTCCTTGCAGAACCCGACACTTTATCTTGACATCATAGCGTTGCCTATTGTGGTCTGCATTGCACTAAGCTACGTGAGAGCTTAGAAAGTTCAGTTTCCATAACACATTTTTAAAGCAAACTGAACACTGAAAAAGATGCTCACACATCACTCTTCTGTCACCCACCTTGAAGCAGAGATCAAAAGCAAACCAGGATCTTCCTGAATGGTAAAATATAAGAAGGAAATCTAGTGGTATCATTCCTGGGGTCCTTGTGAACATAGGCTAGGAGAGCCAGGTGCCAAGGGGGAAGTGTCTACATGTCTAGTAGAATTTGCTTTTAACAATTGATTTATTCCATCATTGAAAGTTTCTAACTCTTTGGTTCCAAGGATTAGAGATGTGTAACTCCAGGGGTTCATTGCAATGAATAGATTTCAGACAAGGTAAAGACTCTGAGAACAAGATCTTCAGCTGGATGTGGAGGCGTAAATATTGCATTTGCTGTTGATTGAGAGCTTCTGCCATTTGGGGCCAAAAATCTTGACCTAAATTTATCCTAAAGCTCTCTTCCTGGACAGGGTACCCAAACCAGGAAGTGGTATTTACAGAACAGCATAGCGTTCTACTTTTCTTGTCCTAAACCCTGAGCTTCTTAAGATGGGATTCCACTAGTGACTTCTGGACTGCTCCAGTCTTCAGCCAACATTTTAGGATCTTGGTGACTAAACTGGCCCTTCTGCCCTTTCCCTTTATCATACACATACACACTCACAAACAGAGAAAAAGGAAAAAAAAAAAAAAATATATATATATATATATATATATAAAATAGGAAGAGAGCAACCAAATCAATAAACAAATCTACCAATGATAATAAGCTCTAAATTCTAAACTAAGATAAACATAAAACCAGAAATGAATTAGATGCAGAAAGCAAACCCCAAGTCTACAGTTGCTCCCAAAGTCCACCGCCTCAATTTTGGGATGATTCGTTGTCTATTCAGGTATTCCACAGATGCTGGGTACATCACGTTGATTGTGGAGGTTTAATACACTACTTCTGAGGCTGCTGGGGAAAATTTCCGTTTCTCTTCTTTGTTCCCACAGCTCCTGGGGTTCAGCTTGGGTTTGGCCCCGCCTTTGCATGTAGGTTGCCTGAGGGCATCTGTTCTTTGCCCAGACAGGACAGGGTTAAAGGAGCAGCTGATTAGGGGGCTCTGGCTCACTCAGGCCGGGGGGAGGGAGTGGTATAGAATGCAGGCTGAGCCTGTGGTGGCAGAGAATAATGTGACATCACACCATCCTGAGGCTTGCCGTGTGTTCTCCTGGAGAGGTTGGCCCTGAATCGTGGGACCCTGGCAGTGGCGGGCTGCACAGGCTCCCGGGAGGGGAGGTGTGGCGAGTGACCTGTGCTTGTACACAGGCTTTTGGGTGGCTGCAGCAACAGCATTAGCGTTTCATGCCCGTCTCTGGTGTCCCCACTGATAGCCGCGGCTCTTGCCCATCTCTGGAGCTCATTTAGGCGGTGCTCTGAATCCCCTCTCCTCGCACACCCCGAAACAATGGTCTCTCACCTCTTAGACAGTTCCAGGCTTTTTCCCGGACTCCCTCCATGCTAGCTATGGTTCACTAGCCCCCTTCAGGCTGTGTTCACACCGCCAACCCCAGTCCTCTCCCTGGGATCTGACCTCCGAAGCCTGAGCCTCAGCTCCCAGCCCCCGCCCGCCCCGGCGGGTGAGCAGACAAGCCTCTCCGGCTGGTGAGTGCCGGTCGGCACCGATCCTCTGTGCGGTAATCTCTCCGATTTGCCCTCTGCACCCCTCTTGCTGCGCTCTCCTCCATGGCTCTGAAGCTTCCCCCCTGCCCACCCCCCGTCTCCACCAGTGAAGGGCCTTCCTAGTGTGTGGAAACCTTTCCTCCACGGCTCCCTCCCACTGGTGCAGGTCCCGTCCCTATCCTTTTTTCTCTGTCTTTTCTTTTTTCTTGTGCCCTACCCAGGTACGTGGGGAGTTTCTTGCCTTTTGGGAAGTCTGAGGTCTTCTGCCAGCGTTCAGTAGGTGTTCTGTAGGAGTTGTTCCACATGTAGATGTATTTCTGATGTATTTGTTCGGAGGAAGGTGATCTCCGTGTCTTACTTCTCCTCCATCTTGAAGGTCACAAGACCTTTTTGAAAATGATACTATATATGCTGGGAAAGTGAAGGAGAGAGGCTCAAAACAAGTTTTTAAACGCAGTTTTTTTGTGCAATTCGGAAATGTCCTATTCCCTTAATCAAAGGAAATTGCTTTCTTTCTGTTTTGATTATTTTGTCACCTTGTTGTTTGCTTGATAAAAATCATGTTTTTTTCTGTTCTCCTTGACATGCAGAAGCATAGGAAAACACACCTTGGGAGAACGTAATTGTAGACTTTAACTGTACGTGGAAATGTCTTTTTGACAGAGTTGCCCTTACTGATATGTTTTGAAGGACTAATGCACACTTCTTACCCTGAGATGTCCCAGAAGGGAGCCATTTGGAATGAATGATGTGTGGATAGATGACCGTCAATCAATCTGTCTAAAAAGCAATTCTCTGAATGTCAGAGGATGATGAGGAAGACTAGAAGGGATTTGAAGTGAGAAAATATGACTCCTAGGCCATTAAGATTTTTTTCAAATACTCAGTATGATTAGAGACAGGGAGAAAAAACTCCAACTGCTGTGAACACATAGAACTGAAAGGCAGATATGTAATATAGAAATCAATGGAATGATTAGTCTAGATGACCTTTCATGAAATCATTCAATTCTCATCATTTTCTCTTGGCTCTTTAGATTATATACTATTCCACAATTAAAAATAATCTTAGTTTTCATAACTATAAACAAAATATCAAATTTTGTTATGTTATGAAATATTGGCTCCAAACTGGATTAATTTGTCATTTGTTTGGAATGCCAGCCATGAGTTATGAAGACATATGTACCAGAACTGGAATATTTTCATAACTATAGGATGATATTATTTTAAATTTTTTTTTTTCAGTGTTGTCACATTCCACATCTAAAATTTTCCCCTCTCACCTATCCCCATTTATTTCTCCGGTATACCACTAGTATTTCTCTGAAATTTAATTCAAGTTTATTTTTTCCTATATAAAGTGTTTTCTGTCTGTGCAACCCCTTTCCACTCCAACTTGGTGGAACTGAAAGCTCTCCTTTTATGAGCAAGCACTGAAGTTGGTACCAGTCTCTACTCCAATACATTACCACAACACATTGCATGTATTGATGTCTGTCTTCACTATTAGACTATGATTTCCTCTAGGGTAAAGTCTGTGTTTTCTTGGTCTTTATGTCCTCCCATCCTATGATGATGACGTAGTAGCCATCCAATACATACTCATGGAAGTAAGCGATGCATACATGTGTGAGTGGCTTTCAATTGCAAGTGCAGCTTTGAATGAGATGCATCTGTTTCCATACAAAAAATTGAAAAAATAAAAATATATTAACTTAGATTTCTTTTAAATAATGCATTATTTATAAAGCCCTATATATACCCTATCATTCAGCTGATACTTAGAACAACCACATCATCCCCATTTTAAAAGTAAGAACACATGTTCACAGGAGGTTATACAGCTGCGTGAAAGAAAATGCAAACATTCGGTCATGGCCCCACACCCCATATTCCACACTGTTGAGGGAAATAGCAACTAAATGGGATGGCAGTTCTGCAGACAACTCTTTGTAACATAAAGTTTGGGTCATTTCTTTTTTTATTATTCATTTTTCTTATGTAGAAATAAGGGAAGTAGACAAGAGTTCCCTTCAACTCTACCTTACTTAACGAAAGCTATTTATTAAAAACTCTGCATCTGGGCACCACATTATCTGAGCGCTAGATGGCGATGCAGCTCAACTCTGTGCTGCAATCCTAGCATCTGAGGAAAGCTGCGCCCAAGGCAATTTCCCACAGTCAGAAGTTTTTGAAAGATAGATATTGTATTATAGTTAAGAATTCACCACATCCTTTTCCAAATGTGACTTCCTGGATTTCCCTTGTGGAGAAAGTGTTTTAGGTTGCCAGCCATCCATAAGCTTAAGGAAGAGGAGCAGTCAACTTGAGGCCAGTGCTGGAACACAGATCAAGAAAGGGGCTCATGTTAAGTCACTAAAAGCAAAGTATGATAGCCATGCCAGGACAACATTACCAACTGTAAAATGCAAAATTAAAGACTGTGGGTCCTCATCAGGCTCTCAACTTCATTACTGCAGACAATGGGTTTGTTCATTGTTGAATTCCCAGTAAATGGGTACAGAGAGAATAAATGTACTAAGCATCAACTCGGAGTAAATCCATGTGCAAGAGGCTGGGGAAGAAGTTGTCACTCTTCGGTAAGGGCTCACAATCAGAATCATATATTTATTTATTTATTTATTTATTATTATTTTTTGCGGTACGCAGGCCTCTCACTGCTGTGGCCTCCCCCGTTGCGGAGCACAGGCTCCAGACGCGCAGGCTTAGCGGCCATGGCCCACGGGCCCAGCCGCTCCGCGGCATGTGGGATCTTCCCGGACCGGGGCACGAACCCGTGTCCCCTGCATCGGCAGGCGGACTCTCAATCACTGCGCTACCAGGGAAGCCCAAAGCATATATTTAATAAGCATTACTGAACACGTTCTATGTGCCAGGTCTCAGGAGAATAGTGGTAATAACGGCTACTATTGTTTATTGATTGCCAGGGACTCTGCTCAGCCCTCTAATACTTAACTCCTTAAATCCTAACGACAACACTGCATATTAAGGGTTTTTATACCCCTTTTACAGAGAATGAAAGGGAAGCTCAGAGAGATTAAGGAAATTTGCTAAGGTCCGACTCCAGTTTTTACAGTAATAGGAAGACTAGGAGGATCCCAATGAATGAGAGGCACGCGCCAACAAATCCAGCAGATATTACTCCAGAGAGTAGCTAGATGTGCACTTTCAGCTCACAGTCCTTATTCTTTGCCTTGGTTCTTGAAATTCACTTCCTTTGGTTCAGAATAGGGAAAAGGTAGGATTTCTGATTTGTCTCACAATAGCCGTTGTCCACCAATTTCCTCATACCTGTATGGTCTTAAGCTGGCTCTTCGGGTGATCCGAAATCCAGAAAATTTTATTACCTCAGTTGCAAAGCTTGATACTGTGCCTGTACCCTGGGGAATATTATTTCATTGGCAAGACTTATCCAGCCTATGCAGAGGCTAGAGAAGGGCCAAAGAGACAAGTTCTCAAGGTGATATAATACGATTCTCTCATCACAGGCTTGATTTGCATCAGTATTAAAACAGTGATTTTTAAAAGTTTATATTCCTTTTACCAAGTTGCATAGCTTACTTATAAATTTGGCCTCAATTTGAAAGCTTTCTTTTGTTGATATATATCATCACATATATGGAAATATACGTATATATATATTTCCTATATTCTTAGACCAAAGGAAACATTTCTGGAAACAAAGAAGGAAGAAAACAAGGAGAGGTCTTTTTGCGCCTGGCTTGTAATCTAATATTGACAGAGTCCCATAACATGAAACATTAAAGAACTGAAAACACAAGTTTTTTTAATCACAAGCTACAATGATAGGAGGAATAAATCCAATGAAACAGCCTTCACCCAACAAAGAATGGCACTTTTTATGTACACATGGGTAGCAGAGATTGCTTATTAGAGTTGTGCCCCTATCTCCTAGGCTAATTCTTTCAAATGACCTCAAAGTAGAAAACATTAAGTGAAGGACAGGGGTTGGGCAGAGCACAGGGTCAGTGTCTAGGAGACAAATATTCTCAAAGATTGTAAATATGCAATTTTAGCTTTGCTTGTTGACTTGAAGCCCACTGTGGGAGAGATTGCCAATGATCTTTCAGTATTTATTCTTCCTTAATTAATTCCTCTTAGTAATAAAAGCCCTTAATTTTAAGTGAAGCCTTGTGACTGAATTCCTCAACCCCCAATGGAACATGAGTACAAGTAACATGCCCAGCTTCCAAGTCACCCTCTTTCCTTGGATACAAGGACTAGAAGACAAGTGTTGATAGCAGCTTCCCCCAGCCCTTCTCAACTCATCTCTGATTATGAGAGTGACTTATAGACTATTGTCTTATAACATCTACTTCATTTTAAAATACTTTGTTACAACAACTAGCTACTACAGAAATTAGTGCCTGGATGTTCGTCATTATTATAACAAAAAACACGTGGTTATTGATTAGCAGTCCAGCAGTGAATGATAAACAAATAGCTGTTCCAACCCAGAGACCAGTACTGTGGCAAAACTTCTGGTAAAACTATTGCCTGTGATATTTGAGGCAGATCTTTTGCCTCCAAAGCATGTAGCTAACTCCTGGGCATAGAACATAGAAATCAGTGGAATGATTAGTCTAGATGAGCTTTCATGAAATCATTCAATTCTCATCATTTTCTCTTGGCTCTTTAGATTATATACTGTTCCACAATTAAAAATAATCTTAGTTTTCATAACTACAAACAAAATATCAAATTTTGTTATGTTATGAAATATTGGCTCCAAACTGGATTAATTTGTCATTTGTTTGGAATGCCAGCCATGAATTATGAAGACATATGTACCAGAACTGGAATATTTTCATAACTATAGGATGATATTATTTTAAATTGGTTTTTTTTTTCTGTGTTGTCACATTCCACATCTAGAATTTTCCCCTCTCACCTATCCCCATTTATTTCTCTGGTATACCACTAGTATTTCTCTAGTTCCAAGGGAACATTCCATGTTTCAAGGGAACGGCTGAAGAAAGAGAAGTGACTTCTTCAGATTCATATGGTTGGAGCAGAACTTAAGTCTCGGGTTTATTGTTCATTTAGTAAAATACAGAAGGAGGTGCCCTGATCCCCATGACAAGAAGTTATCTCTAATCTATGCTCTTCTAATGGGTGTTCAGCTTCACTTCAGTTAAACTAAATTGAATTCCCATAAGATATGCAAATATTACAGCACTGTCTGTTAGATGAATGTTTTCTCATTTCATTAGCATCATAAATATAAAGATACGTTCTCTGGAGATGTTAATAGATAAAATTAGATTTAACAACTTCTCATTCATGACATCCTGTTAGTTTTCAACTAATAATGATTTGAAACAGAGCTGGAAAATGAGCATTGTAAGTGCCTTTGCTTCCCTAACCTCCATCAAGGCTTCTCCAATCCCTCTAGCCCTTATCTTTGCCATCAGTCAACAGACATGACTTTTTCATCATAGCACTATTTCACATAAGCCTCCATTTATTCTCAAACTCATCCTCAACCCATCCTCTAGGCAGCTCTACTTACTACAGAGTCAGCATAGGATAGGAGATTAAACCTATTTGGCTTGTGGTGGGTCCAGGAGAATTTACATTGAATACGTACATTTTTTAAAATTAATTTTTATTGGAGTATAGTTGATTAACAATGATGTGTTAGTTTCTGCTGTACAGCAAAGTGAATCAGTTTTACATATACATATATCCATTCTTTTTAGATTCTATTCCCATATAGGCCATTATAGAGTACTGAGTAGAGTTCCCTGTACCATACAGTAGGTCATTATTAGTTACCTATTTTATATATATTAGTGTGTATATGTCAATCCCAATCTCCCAATTTATCCCCCCACCCTTTCCCCCTTGGTAATCATAAGTTTGTTTTCTATACATCTATGACTCTATGTCTATTCTGTAAATAGGTTCATTTGTACCATTTTTTTAGATTCCACATATAAGCGATATCATATGATATTGTCTTTCTCTGTCTGACTTACTTCACTCAGTATGACGATCTCTAGGTCTATCCATGTTGCTGCAAATGTTCTTTTTTATGGCTGAGTAATATTCCATTGTGTATAGGTACCACAGCTTCTTAATCCATTCTTCCATCGATGGACATTTAGGTTGCTTCCATGTCCTGGCTATTGTAAATAGTGCTGCAGTGAACATTGGGGTACATGGATCTTTGTGAATTATACTTTTCTGCAGATATATGCCCAGGAGTGGGATTGCTGGATCATATGGTAGCTCTACTTTTAGTTTTTTAAGGAACCTCCATACTGTTATCCATAGCAGCTGTATCAATTTACCGGCACAAAAACAAAAATATAGATCAATGGAACAGGATAGAAAGTCCAGAGAGAAACCCATGCACCTATGGTCACCTAATCTATGACAAAGAATATAAAATGGAGAAAAGACAGTCTCTTCAATAAGTGGTGCTGTGAAAACTGGACAGTTATATGTAAAAGAATGAAATTAGAATATTGTCTAACACCATACACAAAAGAAACTCACAATGGATTAAATACCTAAATGTAAGACTGGATACTATAAAACTCTTAGAGGAAAACATAGGCAGAACACTCTCTGACATAAATCACAACAAGATCTTTTTTGATCCACCTCCTAGAGTAATGGAAATAAAAACAAAAATAAATAAATGGGACTTAATTAAATTTACAAGCTTCTAAGGAAACCATAAACAAAATGAAAAGGCAACCCACAGAATGGGAAAAAATACTTGCAAATGAAGCAACCAATAAGGGATTAATCTCCAAAATATACAAACAGCTCATGCAGCACAGTATCAAAAAAACAAACAACCCAATCAAAATATGGGTGGAAGATCTAAATAAACATTTCTCCAAAGAAGACCAAGAGGCACATGAAAAGATGCTCAACATAACTAATTTCCAGAGAAATGCAAATCAAGACTACAATGAGGTATCACCTCACACCAGTCAAAATGGGCATCATCAAGATTGGGACTGACATATACACACTACTATATATAAAATAGATAACTAATAAGAACCTGCTATATAGTACAGGGAACTCTACTCAATACTTGTAATGGCCTATGTGGTAAAAGGAATCTAAAAAAAAAAAAAGAGAGGATATATGTATATGTATAACTGATTCACTTTGCTGTACACCTGAAACTAACACAACATTGTAAATCAACTACAGTCCAGTAACTTTTTTTTAAATCTTAAAACAATAAATGCTGGAGAAAGTGTAGAGAAAAGGGAATCTTCCTACACTTTTGGTGAATCTGTACACATTTAAGACAGAGTGAGTCTTAAGGTAAAATTTCCCAGCATACAAGAAGGCAGGTGTAAAGTCAACAATTCCACCATCTTCACAAAGCCAGCCAGGGACATCCACCTCTTCCTACTGACAAGGATAGATCTGTGTTTGATTTCCCATGAGTACCATCTATTTGAGTTCCAAGGATCTGAGATTTCACAGACATTTTCCAGGACCAGAAAACACTTTCATTTTAGCAGCTGACAGCAGTGTCCTCCCTCTGAGTTGGTAAGTAATGAGATTTGAGAGCAAACGTTCAAGAATAACCGCTACTTAGGATTTCATAATTGTTCTTCTCAGCAAGCTTTACATATGGCTAAGTATGGCATTCTACCAGTGTCATGCACTTCCATACTTATTCCCAGAAGAGCTGGGAGGCTCATCTTTGAAAAGTAGGGAACCATCATCATTCTTTGCATTTCACCTTGGAATTTTGGCATTCATCTTGGAATTTCTTCCCACAGTCTTCTTATTCCAGTTTTTCATTGTAACTACGGACTGTTAATGCCATTATTTGGTTATTTCAAAGGAAAGAATGTTCTACTGCTTTTAGGGGAATATTCAGCAACCCAAGCCTACAATTAGTGTTTCTAGGCATATGCCAGTTTCTATTTTTCCTTTTTATTTTAAATTGGAAGACCCCAAATCAGTATTCCAAAATCACTTATTGTTTTTTTTACGGTTATTTTGACAGCAGCTTTGTCAAAATTATTTAAATAACTAATCAGAAAATGGTTTTTTTCCACTAAATAAATCAAAATATCTACCCTCTTGAGATCAAATTTATACTAGGAAATATGTGAAAACTTACAAAGACTAGAATTATGTAGTTTGAAGAAATATTTTTAAAAACTATTGAATTTTACATTTTGGATGGATTTAAATGCTGGATAGAGTATTTTAAATACAATTCTAGATGGCTTTTACTGTAATACTGTAGCTTTAGAAACAGGGAAGAAGGAAATTAAATTTGATGCAGTTTAATTTTGTGATTTTGATTAATTCAAGAATTACAAATCATTATCTACATTTTATGCCACCTAAAATAAAAAGGAAATGCAAGATATGTACATGAATTGCAAACTTCTTAAACTGGTGGCCCTATCCTAAGGTACCCAGCTGCCAAGATAAGGGACACAGGGAGCCGAGAGCCTCTAGCCAAGTTCACCAGGACTGGTTGCCACAGAGATTTTTAAAAGAGCAGCAGCAGTTAACCCTGATGATGTGACATTGGAGGCAAGGGCGCTGTAGGAGCAACTCATTGGTCTTTTACTTACACAACTAGCAGTTTTATTAAGAATGCTGAATCCGTGTATCTGATATGTTTTCAGATTTGTCTTCAACTAATAAAACAATGGCTAGTTTTGGTATAATGTACAAAGGACCATAAAAGGATTTAAGGTACCTGGATCCATAACTATTTTGCAATCCTCAGGCGTCAGTTGAATTATCTCTCATTACTCATGTGCAAAATGTAGAAGCTGGGTTAGTCCTATGGTCTTAGAGTGGTTTAGTGAAGAGAACAGGGAGCGTTGAATTCAGATAGACATATGCTAGAATTTCAGCTTTGCTTCCTTTTCTACATGGTACTTCTGTCTTTAGTTTTTGATAAATAAGTTGGGGGTAGGAATATCTATCTCCCAGATTTGGGAGAATTACACGAGTTAGCAGAGATAAAGCTGCTAGCACACAGGGAAATAGTGGCAGCTAATATCACTGCAGGTCTAATATTGTACCTCTCTCTGAAAATACTTTCTCTCAGCTCTGTTCTACTACCATCATCATATGCCTAAATTTTCTGCAACTGACATTTCTCCAGTCTATGTACAGCTAGGTGAGAACTATAGATCCATGAGCTGGAGAAAAGTAGAAATTAAAAAAAAAAAAACATTTGAAGAATAAATTGTTGGATGGCACAGAATGAAATCTGTATTTGGGGGAAGCACCTCTTATTCTCCTTTTTTCACCATGTCTATGGCAATAATTCCATCCATACATTCATTCATACATCCAATAAACATTGATTAAGCTTTGACTATGTGCCAAGTCCATGTCCATATTCCTTGACCTACCTCCTTCCCCAGCCAGAATAGGCTAAATCTGTTTTATAAGTTAAAGTGGTGAATATTTTGGTGCCAATTGTTATGTAATTATGATTACTAAACACCAAGGCAGCTTTTCTTTATTTACTTCCAGACTATTACATGACATATGGTTTGTGTTTTGGATATTTTCTTCACACTTTCCTAATTAGATCAACTTGTCTTCAAACTCCCCATTTAGAATATCTTCCAAGACTGTGTTCTGGGTTACTTGCATTTTTAAACATGAAAAGAAATCAATTCAAGTTTGTTCTTATTTCCACCAGTCAGATTTTATCTCCTTTTACATTTGCTTTGGAAGGTGCTGAAACATAATGGGAATCCAAAAGTTCCCAATATTGGGGGAATTGCCACTTAAAAAGGGGGACCTATGTAATACTCTCATAGGTCATATTGATAAAGTCATGTGGGTAAGACAGGCTAGTAGTGAAGATACAAAGATTCTGGCCCCAAATTCATCAGTGAGGTGTTATGAAAAGAGATGTAACAGCTCTGGCCCTCAGTTTTCACATCTTGAAAACTGGGAAATAATAACATCTCAGTTCTAAATGACAGTATTGAACAATAAAATTAGATATGTGTTAGAGCTTGATAATTATAAAGTGCTTTATAGCAAATAGCAGCAATTACCACATCCTGCCTTAACGAGGCTAAACCACTACAGGTCGTCTGAATTTGAGCATTAGAGAGAATGATGACTTGGAATAGATTTGGGTTACTGGTGAATCAGCAAACATACAATGCATAGAATAAACACATGGTCAATGATGCTACCGAGTGGCCCTGACTCCAGGGTCCCTCCATTTGCCTTCACAGAGGTGTGCCCTGTGCTACAAAATCAGATCCAGCAACCCTCAATGAGTGGGGAATCTACCAAAACAGAGCACCCCAGGACTACAGGATTCCTGTCTTTCATATGTTGTTTTTCCTGGAGGGATGGGGAGGGGAGGTTGTATACATCAGCATGCATGGGAGGCCTTATTTCCATAAAAGGAAATTCTTGTTGTGCCACTAACGCAGGCACCATCAAACCATTTCTTTCTTTGGCCTTGAAGTTTCAGTCATCTGGCCGGCTTTATCTGACCATTGTGCCCCCCCGAGGGACTTCAGAGAGAAAGGAAGACTCTGGCTTTGACTTCAGCCTAAGAGAGGTTACTTCAGACAACCATCCAGTAAATATAAGGCATGGCAGAGACAGATACAAAACCAGGCCTGACTTGAATAAATTAGACTCTAGTAGAGTTGTTTGTTTGTTTATTTATTTATTACCCTTAGATTCCCCCACCTCTTCAATCATTCTCCATTCTGAGCAGACTCTTCTTACCCCAATTGTCTACTCTATCCTAAAACAGCACTGCTGCTTCAGGGACCATATCAATACCCACTGTCCAGAGTCTGCTCTGCAGGAACCTGCCTATTCTCTTCCTCCCTCCCTTTGGAATGTTATTTAGTCTTTCCCTTTGGAATGTTATTTAGTCTTTCCTGTCTCACAGGCATCCTGATCTTCAAGATCAGTCTTTCAAGGTACCAAGTACCTGTCTATCAAATGCAAAGCAATAGAATTTAAGAGAAAACTGCAGATTTCAGAATCACATAGACCTAAGGATGAATCTTGGTTCTGTCACTTGCTTGCTGGAGGATTTGGGGCAAATGGTCTAATCTCTCTATAAACTGTTGCCTCCTTACTCTTGAACAGGCATGGTGTATCCCAGCTCAGAGGCTGGTGTGAGGACTACATTTAAATTTTATGTGAAATGTACATGGTAAGTTGTCAACAAATTTGTATCTTTCCATTTGCCCCAATCTGCAACGTTGACAATTTCTGAAACAAGACTAAGAGGAATACTTTTGATCTAAGAAATTAAACTCACTTAAGGGTTGCCTGGGATTTTGGCTGCTCCTTGCCTAGGCAACTTCAATTCTTGGCAAATTATGGACCAAATCCTAAGGAATCAAGAAGAAGTAAAGTATCTATATGCCATATCTTCCAGACTTGGAGTTTTAAAAACAGTTGAAATGATATTTATTTCTTATAAAATGTATCTCAAATATGTTCACCATTTGCCTCTGAGTAGAAAGTAGGATACACTTTTTGCTTTTTTTTTTTAGTTTTATATCTAGGAGTTTCAATTTATGTTAGATCTTTTAATTTATATTAGATCTTTCTTAAATATGAGTCTTTTCTTTTTTTCTGAGTGTAAAAAAGAAGGTAGGTAGGAAAACATTCATGGTGATGAAAAATATTTAGAGTCATATACTTTTTCTTTCTTTTTTTATCATTTCTGTTTCATAGTCTCACATTGGTTTTTCAGCTGGGTTTTAGTCAGCACTGAGCATGATTTATAATTGCAAACACTGTCTTTGTAGACAGTTGAAATTGATCCTGTGCCTGGAAAATGTGTGTGTGTGTTCTTTAAGACAGTGAAAAAGAGAAGCACCTTTAATGCACACTTAGATTCTTTTCTGGAACCCTGAAAGTCAGAGTCATTATATCATTTACCAAGATTATCTTGCAATTTATACCTCATGGGGGAATGTTTCCACTTCTGGGAAATGCATAGTATTAAGGGTCCCATAGGACTTGGGATGGGAGCAGCAAATAGCCCTCCAAAAACCAGTAAGGATCTGTGATATCTTACTTCCTGTATCACTGTTCCCCAATCTCTTCTAGGCCTTTGCTGATTAAATAATTTATTACTAAATTGAGGGACTTCTACAAAATATTTATCAGTTAATAGTAAAGCATAGCTCAGGCATTGAATACAATATAGTCCTCAAGACTGTCTATATAGTTCAGTTATGTGATGAAAGCCTAATAAGACATGGGAGGTTGGTGCACTGGGAAATGCCCAGAAATGGGATAACAAAGGCACATGTGAGAGGAACGGGTAACATATAGATTTAAAATAATCCTAGTGGAGCAATAAGAAAAATAAAGTATTTGGCAAAACTGTGGACAAGGGAAAACAACCATAACAACAATAAAAGCATCATAGAAAACTCATTGCAGTATTATATGCCCCAATGTTAAGAGAAAACTTGGATTGCAACATAAAGAAATAATCTACATTTAAGTCACTATTAAAAGAGAGAGAAGAAAAGAAGAAAAATATTTTTTTAATTTACTCATGCCAGAAAGGCATGGTTAAAGTTCATTCCACTTCTGTGAAATATCAGTATCTTTGACACAATTTCAACGCTTTGTGACTTTTGCCAGCTAAGCCTCAGAAATCTCTCAAAAATCTAAAAATGTTCCCAACTCCAGTGTTTATTAGGCCTTTTGTAATATAGATGGATGCTGCAGAAACTGGCATTGTTATACATGATGATAGAAATATTCTATAATACGGAAAGAATGTAGTATTTTTCTTGATCCATGAATTTCCCCAAAGACCTGAATTATCTGCAGTAAGAAAGCAGAGAAAATGCTTGGGCATGGAGAATCCAAAATAACTGTTTCTCTTAAGGAAATATATATCCTTGCAACTTGGTAGATGAGAAGACAATTCTAGGTATGCTTTTTGTTTGTTACCTTGAGAAAACTGAATTCTAAATGAATTATATTTATTTAAAGATCATGTTGAAATGACTTTATTTTTAATTTTGTGAGTTAAGCCACATGATTCAATATCCTAAGCTATACTTTCTGAGTGAAGCTAATATAAACATTTGCCCCTTTTAATGTAGAATGGTAAGCACCATGTTGACCTAAAGGCCATGTATTAGTAGTCTTTTATTGTCTGGGTCAGGAATCCCTAGTGGGTTTTTTTGTTTGTTTTTGTTTTTTGCGGTACGTGGGCCTCTCACTGTTGTGGCCTCTTCCGTTGCGGAGCACAGGCTCCAGATGCGCAGGCTCAGCGGCCATGGCTCACGGGCCCAGCCGCTCCGTGGCATGTGGGATCTTCCCGGACCAGGGCGTGAACCCGCGTCCCCTGCATCAGCAGACAGACTCTCAACCACTGCCCCACCAGGGAAGCCCCCTAGTGTTTTTTAATGAGTTTATCTCCCAAATGTACTTTGAATCACTGGTTTTGGTTATGAGTGCCTTAAATGGAAAGTGCCCTAGAGCAAGGTTTCTTCATGAAGAAAAACCCATCCACGTAATTAATCCTGTCCACTCCTTTATTCTGCTGGTTTTATCTCTGAGTGGAGATTTGCCTTACTTCCCTTAACTTCTTCTATTTTTTTTTTGTATTTAAAGAGTTTCCTTTTGTTTTTGTTTTTTTAATTTTATTGAAGTATAGTTGATTTACAGTGTTGTGTTAATTTCTGCTGTACAGCAAAGTGACTCAGTTATATATATATATATATATATATATATATATATATATATATATATATATATATATATATATATTCTTTTTCATGTTCTTTTCCATTATGGCTTGTCACTAGATATTGAATGTAGCTCCCTGCACTATACAATAGGACATTGTTTATCCATACTATATATAATAGTTGCTTCTGCTAATCCCAAACTCCCAATCCTTCCCACCCCTACCTACCACCCCTTGGCAACCACAAATCTGTTCTCTATATCTGTGAGACTGTTTTTGTTTTGCAGATATATTCGTTTGTCTCATACTTTAGATTCCAAATATAAGTGATACCATATGGTATTTGTCTTTCTCTTTATGACTTACTTTGCTTAGTATGATAATCTATAGGTCCATCTATGTTGCTGCAAATAGCATTATTTCATTCTTTTTATGGCTGAGTAATATTCATATAAGTATGAATATTATGTGACATATATATATATACATATATATATGCCACATCTTCTTTATCCATTCATCTGTCAATGGATTTTTAGGTTGTTTCCCTGTCCTGGCTATTGTAAATAGTGCTGCTATGAACATAGGGGTGAGTGTATCTTTTTTTGTTTGTTTGTTTGTTTGTTTTTTGCGGTACGCAGGCCTCTCACTGTTGTGGCCTCTCCCGTTGCGGAGCACAGGCTCCGGACGCGCAGGCCCAGTGGCCATGGCTCACGGGCCCAGCCGCTCCGCAGCATGTGGGATCTTCCCGGACCAGGGCACGAAACCGTGTCCCCTGCATCGGCAGGCAGACCCTCAACCACTGCGCCACCAGGGAAGCCCTGAATGTATCTTTTTGAATTATAGTTTTGTTTGAGAATATGCCCAGGAGTGGGATTGCTAGATCATATGGCAACTGTATTTTTAGTTTTTTGAGGAACCTTCCTACTGTTTTCCATAGTGGCTGCACCAATTTACATTCCCACCAGCAGTGTAAGAGGGTTCCCTTTTCTCCACACCTTCTCCAGCATTTGCCCCTAAGCTCTTCTTGATCTTCTCTTTTTCTCTGAAAACTCATGACCAAGGAGGATGAAATATCATAAGGAGATAGGTCCATATTACTTATCATGGAATTGATCTGAACTAAATTGCAAGCATTCCTTTTCAATTGGAGATATAAAATCACCATAGGTTAAGGCCCCCACACAACCATTGAATTGTTTGATGTGTCACAGAAACAGAGAAAATTTAGTTTTTCAATTTGGTCAAAACCTAATATTACCAAAATAATGTTTATAAATTGCCATATCATCTTTGTAGATGCTGATTGTTTTGCATACACAAACATCTACCTTGCTTAGCCAATATAAGTCATTTGTATGATGTGTTTGTTTTGTTTCCTCTTTTCCTTGAAAAACACCAAGAACAAAATATTGCAAGAGCTCTTACAAACAGAAAAAAGCTAAAAGTGTATTGTAGACGACAAGTTTATAGGAAGGAAATTCTTGACTATGTTTTTTACCATTTAGTTTTCACAGTAATTAACAGAAGTGATTATGTACAAATTTTATTTTTCTATTTATTCTTTCAGAGACAAGTATTGCCAGCAATTCTAAACTGGCTCCCAGGAAAACTTTACAAATATACAGCTTTTCTCCATCTTTCTTATGTTGAAATCCAGCTCTTTCCTTTTATCCTTCATATAATTTTTGGTGGATGATGAGAAGTTGAACTATAAGCCCTCTTGAAATTTTATGGATTGAATTTGAACAGATCAGAGCTCATTTCTATTAGCTACACCTGCCACTGCTTTTCCTAAATGGACATGTCCATATAGACATCAAAAAACAGAAAGAAAAAACCCTGTGGCCAGCCAAAAACAAATAAATTTATTAAAAAAAAAAAAACAGAAAAGGGACTTCCTTGGTGGTGCAGTGGTTAAGAATCTGCCTGCCAATGCAGGAGACATAGGTTCCAGCCCTGGTCTGGGGAAATCCCATATACCCTGGAGCAACTAAGCTCGTGTACCACAACTACTGAGCCTGCGCTCTAGCGCCCATGAGCCACAGCTACTGAGCCCTCATGGCACAACTACTGAAGCCTGCACACCTAGAGCCCGTGCTCTGCAACAAGAGAAGCCACCGCCATGAGAAGCCGTAATCCACATCTATCCCATCACCATCACATAACAAAACAAAAGCATGGTCTATAAAAGAATAAACTGATAAATTGGATTTCATTAAAATTAAAAACATCTGCTCTTCACAAGACACTGCTGAGGGAATGAAAACGCAAGTCACAGTCTGGGAGAAAACATTTGCAAAGCATATATATGCATGTGATATATATGATTTAGGATATTTGATAAAGGATATATCTTCAGAATATATAAAGGACTCTTACAACAGAATAATAATGAAAATGAACAATGCAACTAAAAATGCACTTCCATTTATTCTGGTAATTTCAAACTCACAATCCACATTCCAAAAAAGTAGATGTTGCTGAGACTTTGAACTTTGGTTTGAAATGTAATGCTGCACTCTACTAGCCATCTTACTTTACCACAACATTTTGACAGCTGTTTAAGGCTATTAATATTGAATTAATGTTCAAGAAAGTTTACAATTACTCACTATGGGTAAAAGGGTATAAGTTAACCAAAAACCTTCTTGGTATTTGTCAGCAAAGAGATGCCCGTGTTTTATTGCTAATCAATACTCAGATTTCATCTTTCTCTGTCTCACACATTTTGGTTTTCCTTTCTTAAAAAGGCTACTCAGGTGAATAATTATATACTTACTAACCTTAGATGTTTAGTGGACAGATTTTAAGAAGGCATTAGGACAATTGCAAAAGAGGAGAATAAGCGTCAAACAAATCACAAAGTAGGTATTGTGCATTATTCCTTTAATACATATTCATCAAGCATTTCCTATGTGTCAGGCATCATATTGGAGCTGGATGAACAATAGTGAGCAAAAACTTATCTGTTTTTTGCTCATAAATAGCTTATAGTACAGACAATGCATTCAAGTAGATGTGCAATTTATTCCAGACTCCAGCTCCTGGTTCTTTATTACTCATTTCCATTCAAATTATTTTAATTAAGGAAAGTCACACTTATATTACTGAGGTTATGGAACAGGTAGGAGTGAGAGGATTTTGGTATAAGATCTTCTAAGAAGGTAAGCCCCTCTCGTCCTCTCCCTTCCCCCCTTTTCTCCTCTTGCTTCTTTTTCTCTGTTTTCATTCCCCCTTTTACCATTTTCAATTTTTAATTTTGAAATAATTTCAGATGCCCCCAACATTTTCAAAATTAGTACAAAGGATTCCCATATACCCCAACCCAGATTTCTCAACTTTTTACCACCATTGCTTGCACCCCCCCTCTCTCTTTCTCTCCCTCTCTCTCTCCCCCCATGGCTATGGCTATGGATATAGGTATAAATGTAGATAAAAATACAGCTATATCTAAATTTTTTTCTGAAATATTTCAGAGTAAGTTGCAGACAAGATACCCTGTACATCTAAATATATTAGTATACATTTTTTGCTACTTAACCACATCTCAATGAATATAATCAAGAAACTAACAATTCCATCATATATATATATATATATATACATATATACGAATATTATTTAGCCATAAAAAATGAAGAAATCTTGCCATTTGCAACAACATGGATGGACCTTGAGGCATTATGCTAAGTGAAATAAGTCAGACAGAGAAAGACAAATACTGTATGATCTCACTTATATGTGGAATCTAATTAAAACAGAAAAAGAGATCAGATTTGTGGTTATCAGAGGAGAGGGGGAGAAGGCATGGAGAAAGGGAGTTAAAAAGTACCAACTTCCAGTTGTAAGATAAATAAGTACTAGGGGTGTAACACACAGCATGATGACTATTATTAACATTGCTGTGTGATATATAGGAAACTTTTTAGAAGAGTAGATACCAAAAGTTCTCATCACAAGGAGAAATATTTTTTCTTTTTTTATTGTATCTCTATGAGATGATAGATGTTAACTAAACCTATGGTGGTAATTATTTCCCAATATGTGTAAATCAAACCATCATGCTATATACCTTAAATGTATACAGTGATGTGTGTCAATTATTTCTCAATAAAACTGCAAAAAAAATTTTTAAAGAAACTAACAATACTGCTAGTATCTAATCTATAAGCTATATTCAAATTCAGCTATTTGTACTACTACTGTTCTTAACCAGTCCAGGATCACATGTAGTGTATTGCAGTCATGTCTCTTTTTCTTCCTTTAATCTGGAACAAATCCTCAGTGTGTGTGTGTGTGTGTGTGTGTGTGTGTGTGTTGTCTTTCATAACTTAGATATTTTTGAGGAATACAGAACAAGTATTTTGTAAAATGTTCCTCTGTTTGGGTTTGTCTCATGTTGCCTTATTGTTAGATTTAAGTTATGTATTTTTGGAAGGAATACCACAGGGATGATGTGCCTTTCTCAATGCATCATGATGTACCATTACTGGGATGGTAATTTAACTTATCCACATGGTAAATGTGGTACCTGCCAATTTTCTCCAGTGTAAAGTTACCACTTTTCCTTTTGTAATTAATAACTATCTTGTTGAGAGCTACTTTGAGATTATATAATCATCCTGCTTCTCACTGTACTTTTATCTAAAAATCCATTGATGATTCTTACCAGATATGATTATTACTGGGGTACTATGGTGGTTTCCAAATAGTGATTTGTCTATTTCTATCATTCCTTCCACCTTTATTAGTTGTAATTCTACTGTAAGGAAGAGCTGTCCTTTCTCCCCTGGTAAACTTCTTTTCTGAGTTCTCCCCATCTGTTCATCCATGTATCTATCCATCCATCTCTCTATTTACTTTTTATCCACCCATTGCATCATTCTATGTAGTACCAAAGAGCTCCATGGTATAGACCTATTTCACTATTATCACCTAACTGAATTTTCACAGAAAACTCACAGTGATGGTCCTACTCAAAATATTATGTCCCTAAGGATAACTAAGTATTCATGAAGTGTTTTGAAAATTAATACTTTTTCATGGGATTACATCAGAAAATGGGATAAAAGCCCATTCTTAAAAATCTGTTGGAGGCTTGTCTATAAGGGAGAGATGAGTACTTTCCAAAGTGACCTCACATCATCAGATGAATCCAAATATATTCATGAACATGCATTTAGACTGTCTGCACTCCTCTCCTAGTCTCCTTGTCAAAAGATAATCCCTGCTTGGATTTTAGGCTGAAACCATAACGGTTGACTACTGTAAATTTGCTGTTTCTCTCAGGTTAAGTGTCTGACTCTAGTCCCATGCTTTACACTTACTGAAAAGATTAAGACATCTTACATCCTCTCATGACATCCCTGACATCTGTCCATTAAACTTCCCAAATTTGGGATTTTAGTGACAGTGCTCCACCAGGTTGTCAAGGTACAGATTGGGAATTCAAACAACTGCAAATGAAATCGATGAAGTCAATTTAACCTAAGCACATGGCAACACATTTCAGAAATAGAAGTGCAAATAAACTTTTATTTGAAACTATAGAAGATTCATAGTTTTTCATATTTTTTAAATACAAAAATTGTGGGGAAAATACAGCCAGAGATGTCATATATGCAGTGCCTAATATGCATCCCCAGTGCCTTTCGTATACCATTTGAAAGTCTAATAAAACTCTACAAAGTCCATGTTGATATCACAATTTTAAAAATCTGCAACAGGGGTTTTGAAGAAGCTACATAATTAGACTGAGTTCAAAGCTAACAAGTAGAAGGGCTGGAATACAAATCCAAGTCTGTCCTTACTGAAAAGGCCATGTTTTCTCTCTGCATTACATTGATAATATACCTGTTGCCAGTAATAAATATACAGAGGAATAAACATGTATTGTCTATGAAATCAGTAAGAATAAAAGCTGGTGAGGTGTGTGGCAGAAAAATCAAATTCTCTTATTTTTAGACTGTAGCAGAGTACTCAAGTCGAAAATATATATTTATTTGACTTGGTTTTACTTGTTTCGTTCCACTTATCTCTTTCCTTCTCCATAATGTCAGTATATTTAAAGATCTGCACACATGCTCAAAAAATACATTATTTAAAAATCTTAAAATCTGAGAGATAATGATAATAATGGCACTTTATCCTCATGATGAAATATAACTAGACCAAGCTTTGAGCTCCCATTTCTGTGACTGTAAGTTGACCTCACTAAATTGAATTTTCTGTTTCAAACAGCAGGTGGTAGTACTGGGTTATTCTATTACGTTTAAGTACTTAATTACAGATACTGCAGTGTTGATGAAAGTAACATGTAATATATATTTTGGTTTCAGAACATCATCCTGTTAAGATTTACTTTATAAAATAATATACATGATGAGGTCTTATATTACTAGAAAAATTTGCATATACATAAATCCTTTAGAAGAAAGGAAATGTGTATATATATATATATAAAACATATTATTTAAATCATTTAAATGGTTTATTATGTCATACAATTATTTAAATGATTTTAACTTTTTTTGGTAATAAATATGATTTAATATTGGGGATTATTTATATTAAATATACTTTAAATTTGTAATTATTGTAAAAATAATGGTGCTAAATGGTAAAGACTAAATGAATTCTTTTCATTTAGTAAAAGAGTAGGTGGAAAAATAAAGCTTTGTCTCCTTTAATTAATTCCTAGTTGAGTATAATGATTACTTTTAATCACTTTCAACCAACCCTATAATTTACTATATGTTTTATATTACTCATCAATCTATATTCCCATTCCAGTATATTTAATATCTTTAAATAATTTATTTTGAGTCTTGGCTACATTTCAGTTCTTTATTGGTCTTTAGTTAAGCTTAAAGGGGTTGGTATTTTTCCAGTCTTCAATCCAGCACTGGAGTTTGTTGGATGGTGGGGAACAGATAAGGAAAAAGGAGAGTATTGTACTTTTTAAAAAGCTATTGCTTTTACTGGTGAAATAATATTTAAATGTTGTAGTTCACTAGGCCATGATGATCATTATGATGTTAAATTATTTGAGCCAGTATCTCAGAGGTCCCATGTCATAAAATGCAAAGATAATATTTATAACCTTGGATGATTCATTGGCAATATTAGGTAGCAGATGGCATCTCTAAAGATTTTAATGACTATTTTGCAGCGCCTGTTTCATGGCAGATGGAATGGAGCAGTGGAGAGGCAGTGGCTGGGGACTCTTGGAATAAGTTGGAACCAGATGGTTGGCAGGAATTAGGGGTCCTGTGGAAGGAACAGGGGTTAAAATAGAGACAGTAGTTAAAGAGAAATAAGGTGAATTAGGACTAAAAGTGCTGTATAGCAGAGGCTACAAAGTGGAGATATGGGGACAATTTACATTTTATTTTAGGGTCAGTCTATACGACTTCAACAATTTTATTGTGGCCACTGTGAAATTGGAACTGGAATTTCGTGGTGAAGTCATTACCAAAGTGTTCTAAATGATCAGCTGTATCTCTGACAGAGTTGATATGAGTAGAATCAATACCTCCAAATGTGTGCTCAAAAGGCTACTTTGAAAGAGAGTGCTTAAAAATGGAAAATTCTGTCCCCTGCCTAGCACCTTATGGTTGTCATCATTCCTAAATAGGAAGCCACCCAACAGAGAAGCAAAAATTTCAGCTTATTTTAAAATGAAAAATGTCACTAGCAGCCAAATTCTAAGGCTCCTTTCAATTTTGAAATTCTTGTCTAATATTTGATTCTCAACACGTGATCCAAAGACTAGCAGACTTAGTTGGGGTGTAGTTATAAAGGTTTTATATATATATATACACAAATATACTGTATATAATATGATATATAATATATAATCATATATTATACACACAAATATGTTGCATATACATCAATTATGTAATATATATATGCAATACATACATATATTGCATATATATATCATATATATAATATGCAGTATAAATATAGATGGTCTTCAACTTATGATGGTTCAACTTAATGATTTTTCAACTTTATGATTGTGCAAAGGTGATATACATTTAGTAGAAACAGTACTTCAAATTTTGAATTTTGATCCTTTCCTGGTCTGTGATATGTGGTAAGATACTCTCTTGTGAAGCCAGGTAGAGGCATTGAGCCACAGCTCCCAGTCAGCCATACGATCACAAGGGTGAACAACCAATATGCTTATAACCATTCTGTACCCAGACAACCATTGTCTTTCATTTTCAGTACAGTATGCAATAAATTTCATGAGATATTCAATACTTTATTCGAAAATAGACTTTGTGTTAGATGATTTTGCCCAACTGTAGGCTAAAGTAAGCTTTCTGAGCATGTTTAAGGTAGGCTAGGCTAAGCTTTGCTGTTTGGTAGGTTCATGTATTAAGTGCATTTTCAACTTAGGATATTTCCAATTGGGATCCCATCATAAGTTGAGGAAGATCTGTATTCTTTTTTTTTTGTGTGTGTGGTATTTGGGCCTCTCACCGTGTGGCCTCTCCCGTTGCGGAGCACAGGCTCCGGATGCACAGGCTCAGCGACCATGGCTCACGGGCCCAGCCGCTCCGCGGAACGTGGGATCTTCCCGGACCGGGGCACGAACCCGTGTCCCCTACATCGGCAGGCAAACTCTCAACCACTGCGCCACCAGGGAAGCCCGATCTGTATTCTTAAAGTTGCAAACTAGACTACTGAAGTAGAAGCTCTGTAGAGTAGGAATTTTGGAATCACATTTAAACAAATTTCTCCAGATAACTATTATGCACAGTATAGTTGAGAACCACTGGTTTGATATTTAAAAGACAGTTGCTAAAAGCAATAGCTTCATAATATTAGTGAAAGCAAAACAAAAAGAAGCAGCACAGGCCTACCGAGGCAAATCAGCTTTATGTGGCTTGAAACCCACACATGTTGGGAGTCATCTTTATGGAATAAAATAAAACAATTAGAAGTAGAAAATTGGATACAGTGTCTTCAGAGTAAATCAGCTTCTGCAGTTTAAACATTGAGGCCAGCTTCATTTCTTGTCATCCTGGACATGTTTCTGAGCCTTTCTGAGTTGAGAATAATGGTCTCAAGGGGTTGTAAAGATCAAATAAGCCAACAGCCCTTCATAAACAGTGAAACACCCTACGGTTATGGAGGCTGTCATCCTCTTCACCTCTGATTACCTACTTCATATGTGAGGGTGTGAAATGAGCAGAGAAAACTGCTCAAGATTGTGAGATACTCAGTAGGACAACTATGCACAGTTGTGTCCTCTGCTCTTCAACTTTTCTAGAGAAATTCAACACTCCAACACACTCAGACCTTAGTATGTGTTGATTATATGACTGATTGAATGATGAAAAAATGAGTGAATGGGTGAGGGAAAAAAGAAAGATTCATGGCCCACCTGTTGCTATCATCAAATATGGTTGGGCAGAACCTCAGAAGTGACTTGTTCTTTTGAAGATTTTAAACTGATTAACTTTAGGCTGGGATGAATGTGATTAATTGAGTTGGGTGGAGTTTATCTGTAAGGATCTCCTGGAGGAAGAGCCTTTTTGCAAAGCTTTGGAAGGAAGGATAAAAGCAACAAGAAAGCCTTCTAAAGGGCATTTTGTTTTTCATTTCCATTCCAACATTAGCATACCAATGGTGCTCATTCACCTTGTACATCAGGGTGGTTTCACTGAAAAGTATTTAGGCTTTTAAAATAAGCAAAATTAATATTTACTAGGAGTCCTGTGGAAAAGGCACAGGAAATTGCACTAAATGCTCACCATAACCCACAAAGTCAGGGTTTTTTTTACTGGAAAACTGGGGCTTCAGGAGCTTAATAACTGCCCAAGATCACAAGATCTTGGATATTACACAAGATATTGCAAATAAGTTTCAAACCCCAAACTTTCTGATTTAATACCCATGTTCGCCTACTATATAAGTAATAAAATATTATTTTTTTGCATTTTATAAAAGTATGAGTATACAAAGAGCCTCTCTATTTTAATCATTTCCCTATTGAGAAAATGAATAATTTTTAATTATATGCATTAATTTTATAACATTTTCTACTGAGGTCATAAAAGGCTATATATTTCCTGGTAATGGTCCCTAAACTGTGTCTAAATCCCACACTTCCTACATGCAACGTGGTAAAATATGAGGAATGCATATACATACAGACACTCCATATACACAGTAGACAAGCACATGCATACATACATATATATGTGCATATATATATATATATATATGAATCTCTATATATGTGCATGTATATTTATACCTTTTTACTTTTTTAATTACAGAATTTTAAAAAGAAATCTTAAACATCATGTTTGAATGCTTGCTTACTTGAGTACTGAAATATATGTAGGCTGAAGTATGTGAAAATTAACTACAAAATTGACCAGTTTGTAAGCTAAGGCGAAAACAATCAGGAACATTCTGAATATATTGGTGGAATGTGCAATCCTTGTTTCTGCTTTATTGCCATGTCCTCTATGAATTTTAGTAAAACGTATTATCAGAAGAAACAAGAATTTGATGGAAGCTATAGTTTAGAGAAAATGCATTTATCAAATAGTTACAAGTAGGTTTTTCTTATTTTATTCAGGGCATTATCACAGTCTTGCACTCCTAAAGAACCCTGCCTTAGACTTGCTTATATAAGCAAATATGCCTTGATGTGTGTGCTTGTGTGTGTGTGTATGTGTGTCTGTATGTCTGAAGAGGTAGGGCACAGACTTTTAAGACCCATCCCCTTTTCTCGACCTCAGAAAATCAAGTTTCAGCCACCCTGATCTTACTGTCTCAAGTATTTAAATCTTCTTTTATTTTTTCTAGTCACTTTTGATAATTCTTTGACTTTTCTGATGATGTGACAGGATCAGAGGACACGTGTTTTAGCTGCATGTGCTTGTGCTTTGTGACTGCTTGGGTGCAAATTAAATGTAAGAGAGCAAAAACCCCAAATAAAGTATGTGTGGCCAGATTACAGAGGTTTATGAACCCACAGGGAGAGACCAGATATAGGGATTCTAATTAGGAAAATAATAAATATATATTGCTCCCAGAAGCTCATTCAAAATGTTACATTTCCTTAGAAGGTCTTCACATTGACTTTTCATGTGAAATTCCAAGTAATTTTTGCAAAAGTCTGTTCTGAGTGATACTATTAAATGTCTGCCTTCACTTTAATTTTCAGAGTTCAAGGACTGTGGATGTGTCCTATTGATTCGACTCCCAAATTCTGGTAGTTGTCCCAGTAGGAAAAAAAAAAAAAAAAGCATAAAAATAACCCAGATCCAAAAGTGCCCATTAGTTAGCTCTGAGCATGCCAAAGTTGTCAAGTGATATTGCAGTTGTGGTCTTTAAAGCATTTCAAAAAAAAAGCTGGATAACATTGTATAAAAAGCTGGATTTTATGGCTTTGTCTATGCCAAAGAGATTGTCCAACAGAAAGCACCCTGGTAAGCCTAATTATTACTCCACATATGGTACGTGGCATTATAAGCTATTTTGAGGTTTTTGGAAAGGGAGAGATATGAGTGACAAACACAGCAGGGCGTGCTGAAGAATTTTAACTCCAGCCCCTAACAGCCCCATGTTGGCAGGGCATAAAACACAAATATGCTGTTTTAGTAATTTATTTACTATTTATTTTCGGGGTGAATAATTTTCTTAAAATTTACAGGGTAGAGTGGGGAAGAAAGTGATATAAAAAAGTCAGTGTAGTACATGTATTCAGTAAAGATTGTTCTTCAAAATGTTAGGGCTGTTTATATGGGCAGCTTTCATTTCTTACTTTAAAATCAAAGCAACTTTTGTCACATTTGGTTTGGAGAATAATGTAGAATCTGATTTGGAGTACAATTTAAGGTAAACATTAAAAAACACTTTGAATGTGTACGTGTATGTGGTTGTACCACGAAAATAGTTTGGGAGAATGAACTCAGAGAAACATGGAAGCAATCAGCCGCGTAACACATTTGCTTCTATGCCTTTAATTGCTTATGTTTGAAAGGTTCCTCAGAGAGAGAAGAGGACATATAAGGAAGAGGGGTGTTTTATACTTATGATTTCAATGTGTCAGTCCAATGAGAACTACTTCTAAGTCAAAGTTTTGGGTATCTCAACATGGCTTAAAACAAAATTCAGACATCCCCTAATTTCCATCTCTGAAGTGTTTTAAAGATCATCCTCATCTGTTTAGTTGCAGAATCTTGTGCTCAGCAGTCATAGTACCAGTGGAGGGCACACCCAGAATGCCCAGGACATGTGAAAGGTGTTTGCACATATTAAACAATAATTTTGCTTACATCCTCTACCAAGGTTTGTAGGATTTCGAAAGCCTTGACCATCCAAGTCCAAGAAACTTAGCAGATTCCTGGCACCATTTTTTCCTTGTTTTGGATTAAATACAGAAAAAATTCTCTTCTCTAGCAAAACAAAGGGATCTGCCTCTCTGGTTTTCCATTCTAAATGTTAAAAACAAGACACTATGTGAGTGAACTTACAGATTATCCAACCTAGGGCAGAGTAACAATTAATATTCCCAGTAGATCTCTATCCATGATCAAGGCTAAAAGAAAATCATGACATTAGAATTTGGGGTAGCATTTTGTTCTTTTGTGGTAGCATTTTGTTCTTTTGTGGTTATTTCAAACATTGTTTTAAAACAAAATCAGTTATACTTTATAATTTAAAAGATGAAGAAAACCAAGGCCAGATTTTAATTCAGCTTTTACTTATATTTTAAGTCAAATGATTTATAAACTTCTCTGGGATATAACATTATAATAAGATTAAAATGATATTTACCACTTCATTTTTCCTTTTGAGAGTTAAATAGAGTTAATGTTTAAATCTGGCCTCTGCTGCTATTGCTGTTTTCTCCAAAAGGTGGCACTTGTGTAATCTTTTTCTTTCTCAGGGTGCAGAGAACCAGGGGAGCCAGAGGGACCGGAGTGAATTTTCACAATTGTTTTCCTTTAACAAATTCCAAATAGCCATGTCAGAAATCTGCATTTCTGCAACTGCAGCTACTTTATGCTCTTAAGAACCCTTCAAATAAGAATTAGTCTGATTCTGAGAAAGAAAAACATGCCTTCCGTCTTAGTTTGGTTTAAACTTTGGAGTTCTTTATCCCAAGTTTATTTTATAATGTTCTTCTTCCCTTCTGATCTTTGACTAAAGTTCTAATTCTTTTTTTTAGATAACATTGATCCATTTGAAGTTGTCCTTCTTAATTAGAATGCATAAGCAACACATGAGTATGTCTAGACTCTATATAAACAAAGCTTTCTGACAGCATAAATCTAGAAGGATAAATCATTCAGACAGGAGAAATCTTTTGAGCTGTTAACAGACAAGAAAGAGTGAAAGGCATAGAGGGAAAGGAAAACATGTTGCAGAGATTCTGATGATGAGACAGGAAGGAACAGATGAGACTTAAATCAAACTAGCAGTTTCTTTCCAGCAATTCACGTAAATTTCCTCCCAATCCCTACAGCTGAAAAGAATTTTAAATATCTAATGAAGTCCAACCACTTCATTTTACAGATGAGGAAATTGAGTCCCAGAAAGTTAAAGAGTGTGTTCAATGGAATGCAACTGAATTCTGTTTCTACATCTGGTGGAAGAATGCAATGGTCTGTCAAAGAGAGGTGTTAAGTCACAAGTTATAGAAATCAAAATCTCAGATAGTTTTGAAAACTGGAATCTGTTTAACCATGATTCTTCAGGTACAGACTATTTTGAGCCACTATGCTGTCTTAGAAACCCTCTTCTGCTCCAAACAGGAATATGGTCATCCATTAAGCATGTAAGTTATTAGATCTGTGTTGTCTAAAACAGTAGCCAATAGCCACATGTGACTACTTAATTGAATTTTAACTTAATGAAAATTAAATAA
The DNA here is from genome assembly GCF_964165515.1 of Mesoplodon bidens. Classification (NCBI taxonomy): domain Eukaryota; kingdom Metazoa; phylum Chordata; class Mammalia; order Artiodactyla; family Ziphiidae; genus Mesoplodon; species Mesoplodon bidens. The sequence goes on from NC_138167.1 coordinate 86,661,530, forward strand.
AATTTAATCTAGTTACACTAGCTGCATTTCAGGTGCTCAACAGCTACATGCGGCGAGTGGCTGCTACACTGGGCAGGGTACACATAGAATTTCCATCCTTGCTGAAAGTTCTCTTGGGCAGCACTCACATAGATCATCAACTGTAGAGAGTATGGGAAGAGTACAACACAAAGTCAGGTACACAGTGTCGTGGGGTAATCCAGTGTGTAATGGCTAAAGGCATTTGTTATGTGCGTTTATAAGCAAATTTACACCCAACTCTGGAAAATTAGCAGGTTTACGTCTTTTTAGGCCTTCTGCCCCTCCCTTTTTCATTATACTTTTTCCTTCTCTAATATTCTTCACTTTTGAGTGCTCAGCAAATCTTTGTGGGGACTTCCATGGTGGCGCAGTGGTTAAGAGTCCACCTGCCAATGCAGGGGACACAGGTTCGAGCCCTGGTCCAGGAAGATCCCACATGCCTCGGAGCCACTAAGCCCGTGCGGCACAACTACTGAGCCCACGTGCCACAACTACGGAAGCCCGTGTGCCTAGAGCCTGTGCTCTGCAACAAGCGAAGCCACCGCAGTGATAAACCCGCGCACGGCAAGCAAGAGTAACCCCCGCTTGCCGCAACTAGAGAAAGCCCTCGGGCAGCAACGAAGACCCAACACAGCCAAAAATAAATAAATCTTTGTGAGCACCTTATTTATTCCCTCTTCTGTGCATTATTCCATTACATTTCACAATGTTTATTGAACATCTACTGTGTGACAAACATTGCACTAGGTAACCAAAAAGGAAGAATTAGATGTTCTGTGATAATGAATCAGGCAGGAGGAAAACACATGTTTCCAGAACCGATTCAGGATATAGAATGAGCTCTTCTAACCATTTGAATTAGCAAAGGAAGTATTATTAGAATAATTACGTGGATTAAGAGATGGAAGCTTATTATGAGAGGTTTAGTGACTTGTCCAAAATAATACAGGTGGTATAAAAGGTATCCTCAGACTGGAATTCATGTCTTTTTATACCAAGTCCAGTGCTTTTTCTAATCTATTACCAACTCAGAGTAGAGATTGGTTTATGCCAACTTCCTAATTTTTCTGACATCTGCCAATGAAACATCAAATAAGTTGTGCCTTCCATACATCAACATTTTCTTTTTTTTTTTAAAGGGCTTCAAATGCTTGGCTTTTTTGTTTGTTTGTTTGTTTGTTTGTTTGTTTATGGCTGTGTTGGGTCTTCGTTTCTGTGTGAGGGCTTTCTCTAGTTGTGGCAAGCAGGGGCCACTCTTCTTCGCGGTGCGCGGGCCTCTCACTATCACGGCCTCTCTTGTTGCGGAGCACAGGCTCTAGACACACAGGCTCAGTAGTTGTGGCTCACAGGCCTAGTTGCTCCGTGACATGTGGGATCTTCCCAAACCAGGGCTCGAACCCGTGTCCCTTGCATTAGCAGGCAGATTCTCAACCACTGCGCCACCAGGGAAGCCCAACATTTTCTTTTTTTAAGTCCAGTTTTCGAATTTCTTGGAATAAAGACAGAATTATATTTGTGTTTTTTACAAGGGTTCTCTTTGGAACTCTCAGCTAAGTGCTTGTAGAAGGTTCTTGTGTTGAATTGACCTGTGCTTGGCGTTCTCTTAATACTTAGAACTCATAGGGGTTGACAGAGCTTAAATGTAAATTTACAAAAATGTTCTTTCTATTAAGAAAAAAAGAATAGATATAATTCTTATTAGTTGGCAGAATTAGTTAAGAATAACTAATTCTTATTAGTTTTATTAGTTGAATAAAATTACACCATTTGCAGGCGATCAGGGCAGCATCAATAGCGTACAACGTTTGAAATTTTGTACTTCCCATTGCCTTTCTGCATAAAAGAGTGATTCAGTTAGGCACACCTAAATCCAGATGTTATCCAAAATCTAGGTCTTATATAGATTTTCTCTTTCCAGCAGTCCTTGCTTGGAAACGTGCCACCACCATCCCATCATTGAAGTGGCTTGGTAATGGGCTGTAACAACCCGTTACTAAGCATCTCTGCAGCACAGTATTTGGAAGTGCTCCACCTATATCACATGCCACTCAGTATGAAGCTTAGTATAATGACTTTCCCCCACACATTCGTTATCAGTCAAATGTTAATTTTTATTTTTTGATGGGTCTTAGGATATGCTGTGTTACTTGCAATTATTTTTATCAGAAATTGTATGATGGTGAGATGGTACTGCATTTATTTATAAAAGAAACCTAGCTAGAGATTGTCCTTATCTTCATCAAATAGAAACCTCCAATAAACCTACCATGTTTTCTTATCTTATTCATCATATTTGCTATACAGGATTTAATTGACTGAAACTTTTTCCCAGTCCTTCATAGAGTACTTCCCTGATTCCATCATCTTTTTCACCTTGTCATACTCTCCTACCAAAACAAAGAAAACAAAACAAACCAGCAAAAATCCTCTTCAGAATGACTCTTCTATGTTTTAGTGGCTCATACTCTTTTCTTCCCAACCCATAAATTCAAATCCTCTTCCTATCTACAATTCATTTGTTCCTCTCTTTCGGGGTTTTCCTCTACTATCTTAGAATTTAACGGTTTTCATAACCAACAGCACTGTTCATGCATTTTCAATACAGTCTTCTTGCATAACAAAAGTATATTCATGCATTGAATAATATATATGCTGCCCAGTGTAATGAAACACAATAACTTTTTCAGAGCAGGCACTCTCTGCCTATGTGGCATTGGGCAAATGACTTTATCATTTTGGATTCCAATGCTCTCATCTAAAAAGATTAATTGAAAAAAACACTTGAGGAATGGGGAGGTGGAAGAGTAAGCTGAGACGAACTGAGAGGGTGGCATTGACATATATACACTACCAAATGTAAAATAGGTAGCTAGTGGGAAGCAGCCGCGTAGTACAGGGAGATCAGCTCAGCTCGGTGCTTTGTGACCACCTAGAGGGGTGGGATAGGGAGGTTAGGAGGGAGATGCAAGAGGGAGGGGATATGGGGTCATATGTATGTGTATAGCTGATTCACTTTGTTATACAGCAGCAACTAACACAACAATGTAAAACAATTATTCTCCAATAAAGATGTTAAAAAAATAACAAAAAGAAATTTTATTGTTCGTATTCTATTTTTCTGTTTTCTTTTAAAAATCTAGTATAAAAAATATAGTAGCCAGTAAATGTTTTTTTTTCCTATAGATTGTGTGACAATCTCAAACTCAAAAATTCTCTTCTAGAATATGTTATCACTAGTGAAAGTAATTTTGGAAAACAAAAACTTTTGGTCAAAGATAAAATTTATTTTCTTGAGGATTTGTATGACTCTCTGCTAGAAGACTAGAGCTGGATATTTTGCAAAATAAATATACTCTAATACTAGCTACAAAAATAGGGAAAAATCAGTATATGTTTAGCTAAAGAGTGAATTTGTACCATTAAAATATATTCCAGTTTATATTACATAGCATTAAAAAATGCCACAATATTCTTTAATAATCCACACCTGGAAATTGGATGCATACTTAAAATGGCATTTGTGCCTGTTTCAGCTGGAATAATCTGTATTTATTCTGTGGCTTGGGAATCTCTCCATCAAGTAAGGAGCACAGAGCCAACTTTCTACTAGTCAAGCCTCCAATACACGTGCCTCTCTCATAGCCAGAATACATTTCAACTAGCCAACTTGGCATTTTATAAAAAGTATTAAAGTATTTACCTTGATCACATTGAGATATGTGGCTCTTCATACGAAAGGAAAAATTTTATGTACAACAGAGAAATTCTGAGTTGTTTCTTGTAAAATATTTTAGAAACCAAAATAGCCAGACCACCACTTTGTAGGCTTTACTTCCAAATAAAAGTTACTTATGTGGGCTATACTCTATCTTGCTGTGATACCAGCCCAAATCTTGCAACTTGCTGAATATTTGGGCTCCCGTTACTCTATGAATACTTAAAGCACTTGTTGGCTGTTATCATACTGCTCTTTCCCTCATTACTTTTCTCTTTAATATGGCTCTACTCTTGACAGAAAAAATGTTAGATCCTGAAGTGCATGATCTATTTATTATACATCTTTGACATGAGCGAAGTTCTAACCAGAGATCATAAATTTGGACAAACTACTCTTGAACAAAAAGGAAAACACTGAGAAACGAAGAGAGAAGAGGAACATATTAACATAAACTATTTGCTTTTATTAATTTTTTTTTTTTCACGGTACGCGGGCCTCTCACTGCTGTGGCCTCTCCTGTTGCGGAGCACAGGCTCCGGATGCGCAGGCTCAGCGGCCATGGCTCACGGGCCCAGCCGCTCCGCGGCATGTGGGATCTTCCTGGACCAGGGCACGAACCCGTGTCCCCTGCATCGGCAGGCGGACTCTCAACCACTGCACCACCAGGGAAGCCCTTTTATTAACTTTGACTACATGCCTTTGTACTTAGCTGGTCTGTAATAACTACTTATTGATCTGTCGTGAAAGACCTTTGCTTCTCTCTGATTCTCTTTGGCAAAATGCAACTTATAGTTACCATCCATTATGTGATAGTAGAGTATCCACTCAAACAAAAGAACTGTGTAAGAATTGATCTTGTTTGAAAGTGACAGGGTAGTGTATACCAGCTTATTATGTGAAAGTAAATAGTTTCCATTATTTTACAAAGTGTCTTTAACTGGGAAGATGGTGACTTTTTGTATCTATGGCTTAAGGTCTGTTAATCTCAAATGTGACACCAAGAGAGGCAGCAAACTGCTTTTCTGATATTATTTAAACAGCAAAGATTTTTATGCTGCCCTGTCTTGAACTTAACAGTGTTGAGTCACTATCTTCTGAGGTTCTGTCTCAACAGAACTAATTGGAAATTCAAGGGATACTGGAAACTTATAATTTTGCTGTAGCTTGAACTTGCCCAGATTAAAGGAGGGACAAAGTTCTAAACAAACTCTCTTCTGGCTGAAGACCAGTACTACTCTATGCCAAATACCTTCTCTTTTGCCTGTAAAATGAAAAAAGGGGGTTCTTTATAAAGAAAAGTTATTTCCATTGAAAAGGATTTTTCATTCATCTTGTCATGGTTATAAAGCAATTTTCACTAATCTCACATAGGTATCTTGACCTCTGAGCCTTTAAAAAAGTTTTTTCTTTCCCTTATATATTTTAAAAAACACTCTAAATTACCTAGAATGAGTGATGATTGAAGAATTTCCCACCATAGCCATAGACAAACATCAACAAGCAGGCAATGGATGGATGGATAAAATGACTTTGGCAAACTCTTCTGTTTATAAACATTGAAAAATAGGGACCTTGTCTTTTATCTCTCTGAATATTTATATTCTCAACATAAAATGAAGTCGTAGAGACCTGCCCATCTGTTTATTTTTTAAAATCCATGGCGTCAACAGTTTAGAAGTTTCCAGTAAAAACCAGGAATGAAGGCATTCTTGTGGGATTTCGTCAAGTCAAGGAATTCTGTCCAAATCTTCGAAACAAACAAAGTATTTGGCTTATGTTTCAGAAAAGTTTAGATAAGCTTTTCATTTTATAATTTACATTCTTTCAACTGATGTGTGTGTGTGTGTGTGTGTGTGTGTGTAGTTCTTAAAATTAGAAACAAAGTACTAAGGAGATCCCATATTGTTTGATAGCTGTGAAAACCTGGTTGACATCAAATGCAACTGAGAAGCTGATGGTGTTTTGGCTACCAGGGTGGGAGGAAGGTATTGAGATGGGGAGGAATCACCCTTATTTGGGCATCATTTATTGGGACTTGGCTAGGAACATAACACTAGAGAATAGCAAAGGGTGCTTTGTTGTTCTCTCTTTGCCTTCTTAGTCTATGCCCCATGCTTTTCTCCCCATTCTGGGCCTTAGAAGGAAATTGATGAAGACTGCCTCACCTGGGCTCCCTTGCCAGCTGGCTTCTGCTTAGAATCATCCATTGGTCCCAGTGGACTGAGATACGAAGGTGAAAAAAGAGAAAGATGCATTTCGTCCCCATTCCCTTCCTTCGTCAGCACCCTATCCCTGGGGATAACCAGATTCCTCTTTCCCACCAGGAAACCACTCTTTTGCAATTCCAGTTCTCTGTGAATTCTGGTAACACCATTTCTTCCTCTTGTCCCTTTGGTCCTATGGGTGGAAATGACTTTCCACTGTTGCTAGTCTCTGGGTGCCCTGCCAACCCTTGTTTGCTCCCTTTACTGTGCCCACACATAGTCAGGACTCCAATCAATAAAAATAACTCTATTCTTTAAAGGCAGATATGTACACTATGTGGGAAGGAAGGGTGGGATTTGTTCATTGTCTCACTGGCTATGGAAATAGAATTAATTATTGTCACTCAGCCAAGTATTCATTATGAAAATCAAAAAGTAATTCATATTTATTATTGGATAATTTTTGAAAATATATAACATGGAAAAAAGTAAATAGGAAAGAAAACAGTAATTAATCTTACTGATTGATAGCAATGTATTAACTGCATCTCTATGAAGTAGGCATTGCCATTGCCCCCATTTTAAAATATAAGAACCAAACTATTGAAAGGTGAAATGACTTGTGTAAGGTCACACAGCTATGGGATGGCAGAGGAAGGATCTGAACTGAGTCAGACTAGTTCCTAAGCCTATGCTCTTAACTACTAAGCGCTACTACCTCTTGGAAAGGAAATAGGAAGCGAAGGGAAAAGCATCTATTAAGTACCTACTATGTGCCAGAAAGTGTACTAGATGCTTTCATATGTGCTATCTCATTTATTGCCCTTTCAGAAGCACTTGACACTGTCATCTATTCTCTGTTTTGAGGAACAGTTTCCTTTCTAGTTTTCTCTGACATCACGTGCTGCTATGATTTTTCTCTCATTTTCCTTTTCTTTGCTTGTTCTTGTCTATTCAACCTTTAAATGTGGGAATGTTTTGAGTTCATTTCTTGCTTCTATTCTTCCTTGCTAAACTCATCTAATTAAGTGGCTTATGCCAATGATCTGCAGATTCTTATGTTTTTTACTTCCCTTCTCCTTAATGTCATACCTGTATGTTCAACTGTCTCCTGGACATCTCCCTTTGGGTACCTAGTGAGCATCTCAGACTTAGCATGGCTAACTGAGAATGCTTGATTCATTTCTTCTTCAACCTGTTTCTCTCTCTGTGTCATCTCCATTTTATAAAATAGTACTGTTATTTATTCCAACTGATCAAGCTAAAAATTGAGGAATTATCCTAGAGTGTTCATGCTTTCCTTTTCCTGATATCTAATTATCAATACATTCTGTCTGCTCCACCGATGGAGATCCAAGTCCCTCCCCACTCGCTACCATGATGTTTTGCCTAAGTCATTGTGATAACTTCCTAACTAATCTTGCTATTTCCAGTCTTGCTCTCTTTCAAGGCTTTCTACATATGGCAGTGAAATAATTATTTTAAACATATCATGCCACTTTGCTTAAAAGCCTTTATTGGTTTCCAAACAAAACGCAATCCAACTTCTCCTTTGCATAGGATAAAAACCTTATCCAAGCTGGTCTCTGTTGAATGAATGAATCCTATAGTATCAATAGAAATATTTGGGCTTTACAATAGCTCTTGCAGGTGGCTATTAAAGTAGATATGGAGGCAAAAATTAACATTATATTCTCCCCTCCCTCAGGAGGCCTTGAAATCAGCTCTTAGGTGGACTTGACTAATGTAATATATAATAAGCAGCCAATATTTTCTGAATTACTTACAATGTGTTAGGCACAATACTTTAGTGGGCACTTTTCACATATTATCTTAATAATTTTTTAAAATGAGAGTCTTAAGAAGGTGCTATCATCTGCATTTGATATTTGAGAAACAAGGCTCAGAGAGGTTAAGTAATTTACTCAAAGTTACAGTGCTGGTTAATGGGAAAGGGTTGATCTAATACCAGGTCTGTATTCCAAAGCCCACACCCTTAACCATGTGACTTTTCTACCTCCTCGAAAAGATGATGTATACATTTTATTATTCTTACTAATTATATACACACCCACATTTTTTTCTCTTTCAAATAATATAAACTACTTTAAATATGCCAGGACTTAACATTATTATAAACTCTGTGTTTGTAGATGGACGGCAAAGACAGCAGTTTCATTCAAAACCTAGTGACTATTCTATTTCTCCTTGGCTTGTCCCAAAGCGATTACCAAATGGCACTTAGCTATAAAATGCAAGGAAGGAAGACATTTATTGTGAGTGTTTAAAGGGAATTTTTTTAAAGAAATAAACTTTTTACTGACATCTTCTTAATTTGACCTTGTTATATGTAATTTCTAATCAGGGAACTTTTAATTTAAAAAATTCATACCAAAGAAAAAGAATCATTTACACATGTGGTTATGATCAATCCTTCTCTTATAAGAGAAATATTTTCATATCAAATGGTTTTGATTCACACTGGGAGGAAAGAACACAAAAATATTATGTTAATATGTAACACAACAATAGATATGCAATGTAATCCCCAAGTTCTACTAAACTGGATATTGGCATGATATGCCTTTATAGGGATTCCATCTTGTTCATGCTGGGAGAGAAACACATTGTAATTTCCATTTGAAAATGACTCTTTAAATTGCCAAATATTTAGTTTACTACACAACTTGCTGCTTTGAAAATGGTGAGTTTATTAATGTCAATATATTGTTCCAAGTTAATCTTTTGCAGAACTATTTCCTTTTCATGCCTAAATAAATCACAAAGGGAATATGTCATCATGTTTATTCCAAAGAAATTATGAATCAAGATTTATTTTCTTTCTTGCCTTGGAAAACAAAGGTCAGTAGAAAGCACTACCAGTAAGAAGTAAGGAAATTTGGTCCTCAAAGCAATTCAAATTGAAAACTAAGTTCAACATTACCTAGGTTTTTATTCCAACATGCCACATTGATCCTTTCACTTACAGTCGCTCAGATAACTTTCAACAATAAGTATTTTTGTTTGCCTTTAAAAATAAAGATCCAGGGCTTCCCTGGTGGCGCAGTGGTTGAGAGTCCGCCTGCTGATGCAGGGGATGCGGGTTCGTGCCCCAGTCCGGGAAGATCCCACATGCCGCGGAGAGGCTGGGCCCGTGAGCCATGGCCGCTGAGCCTGCGCGTCCGGAGCCTGTGCTCCGCAACGGGAGAGGCCACAACAGTGAGAGGCCCGCGTACCACAAAAAAATAAATAAATAAATAAATAAAAAATAAAGATCCAGATGCTATGGTGAATATGTAGGCAATGACCATAATTTTATGGGAATAATTTTCTTGTATGACTTAGAAAATGGTCCTGATGAAAATTACCAGGAAGTGTTTCAAAAATGTATTGAGCAATAGAAGCATCATCATATGGTATCTCTTATGATGGTTATTATGAAAGACAGCAGCTATTTCTATGTGTGTCTTATGCTAAAATTATTATGTTTTAAAATTATTTTCAATGCTTGATCATTTTTCCTTTTGTCCTTAACATGATAGCCATTAATTGTACCTCTGGCCTGCTTTTCTGCACTTCTCAAAGGTTTCTTTACTGACACATCATAATCAGTAATTATTCATGTGGTTATTTGTTTCTGGATAATTTCCCCTCCCTTCCTGTGATAAATTCTAAAATGCATTTGAGAACATTGACTAATGGCAGATTGGGTGTGGACCAAGTCCAATTAGATGTTTAAAAATTATAGTGCTGTGCCTATCACAGAGGATTGATCTTTCCAGGGAGTACATGCAGCTAAAAATACCCTCAAAATGAAGTTATCCACTTTCTGGTCCTATAATCCCCCTGTAGACATCACTTACTTAGTCTTACCAACATATCTGGAAGCAATGAGATAGAAACTACTATTAAGCAATACTTTCATAACTCAAATTTATTTATCAAATGCCCAATCAGTTACCTACCAGGACCTGAAGGAAAAAGGGAAAAGAGAAAAAGCCTTGGTATTTTGTTGGCAGTGATTAAAAAAAATAAAGATCTTCAGAAAATGGTGAAGCCTTTTTTTTTGGCACACCACGCTGCTTGTGGTTCCCTGACCAGGGATTGAACCTTGGCCCAGGGCAGTGAAAGCCCATGTCTCAACTACTGGACCACTAGGGAATTCCCGACAAAGACTCTTTTTTTTTTTTTTTTACATCTTTATTGGAGTATAATTGCTTTACAATGGTGTGCTAGTTTCTGCTTTATAACAAAGTGAATCGGTTATACATGTACATATGTTCCCATATCTCTTCCCTCTTGCGTCTCCCTCCCTCCCAGCCTCCCTATCCCACCCCTCTAGGTGGTCACAAAGCACCGAGCTGATCTCCCTGTGCTATGCGGCTGCTTCCCACTAGCTATCTATTTTACATTTGGTAGTGTATATATGTCCATGCCACTCTCTTGCTTTGTCACAGCTTACCCTTCCCCCTCCCCGTGTCCTCAAGTCCATTCTCTAGTAGGTCTGTGTCTTTATTCCCCGACAAAGACTCTTTTTGACCAGACTTCAGTCAGACTCCTCTAACCCCTTTTCTCACTAGGCCTCATCCTTGGGCTTTGTCCTTAGGCCTGCATAAACCAGTTTTAGCAAGAATCCTGCAAGTCAATTTAGTGAGAATCCCCAACACTCACCCTCAGTATCTGATCATTCTCGATATCTGATCAAAACCCTCATTCCCCCACCCATCCAGGTGGTAGCTGATTATCCTGGCCCGCCTTCAGCAAGAATCCTGTTAGGTCGATTCAGCAAGAATTCTCCCTACCCTTGACATCTCCTCTTAGTAATTTTCTATCCACCCCTCCCCACAACCTGCTTCTTGCCTGTAAATTTCCACTGGTCTTTGCTGTATTTGGAATTGAGCCCAGTTCTGTACCAAGGTCTCTTTCCCTCTATTGCAGTAGCTCCTGAACAAAGTCTGGGAAGGAGGTGGGACAATATGTTGCTAATAAATGAGTAAGGGTGAGAAGGTGGGAGAAGAACCAGAGGGAGGAAGTCCTATTGGGGCTCACCAATGGTCAAATACACTCCAGTGTGTCTGTGCCATAGACGAGCAGAAACTTGCCGACTTCCTCCAGGTGAATAGAGCTCTTATGTTTACATCTGAGGAGTCTTTTCCTTTGCTCTTCTCTCTGTATCATGCTTTCCAACCAGTCGGTCACTGGGCATTACTTTTTGCCCTGCCACTTTATTTCATCATGTTCTTAAATCATGTTGCTCCTTCCAGCTTTTAAAAATAATTTCTCTTCTTGTGATGCAATCCATTTCCATCCGCCTTTAATTGGGTTAGTTAGAATTTGTCAAAACTTGAACTGATGTCATCTTTTCCCTTCTGAATAGTGAATCATAAAAATAATCCATGTTGTGATTTTAGTTTGTAAAAACACACTTTGAATGCCATTTTTTTCTTTCTCTTGTGACTTTTCTCTGTTCCTTCTGCACTTCTCCCTTGATTCAGGGTCTGTTCCTTCTCAACTTCTACACTGACTTCTTTGGTCACCTTAGCTCGAAGCACAGCAGGCATCATCCCGTTTTCTATAGCCTCTCTCCCTAATTGCTTCTCTAGATAACTTCTCTCATTGCTGCTTTCCTTCCCAATGGGTTCGGATGGACTTACCTCTTCTGTTCACGCTTCACGGCAAGGCTTGCCTTCTCCAAGGAGATGACTTGCAACATCCATCATGACTCTGGTTGCCTTTCTGTCTTGCCACCACCTGAAAAGCATCTTAATTTTTCTTTTCTCTTGAAAAGCCTCTTCATCCTCTGTCCCTTTCTCTTAATGGCTTTTAGGTCTTCCCTGCCTTGGGCAGATGTTACCCGTCAGTTTTTTAAATTCCCCTTTCATTCTGAAACCCTGAAGCTGACCCAGCTGCATCCGTCTCCATTTATTTTGATTTATTATTAAGAGGTTTGCTCAAATTTGTTCTTCTCTGCACAAACTTTTTACATCCCACTGTCTGCCTTGTTGTTTTGTTTGAATTTGTTTTGTTTTTAAACAAGTTGCCTCTGTAGTCTAGATACCCAAATTTTCTCAACCATAGATTTCTGGAAGCTTTTTCCAATCTGTTCTTGGGTATCCTTTACCCTTTTGGGGAGGTCTCCCCTGTCATATTACTACTTCAAATTCATATCCCTTTATCCAAATTCCAAATCAGTCTTGTATTTTAATGTCTAGTACATCAGAATGACTCCTGCTTATATATCACAGTGCCACGTCTCTTCATCATCTCTCTGAGCACTTGGGAAACCAAATAGCCTTCTACCTTGCTGCTCAAATGTGGTACCTACTCCAAGTACTCTTAACATCACCTGGGAGCTTGTTAGAAATGCAAATGCTCAAGCTTAACCACAGGCCTTCTGAATTATAATCTGCATTTTAACAAGATTCTCTAGGTTATACGTACTCACACTTAAGTTTAAGAAATGTCAGTGTGCTACAATATTCACAAACTTGAGAGTGCATAGGAATTAACTGAGTGAGCTCAAGTATCTTGTGATTTGTACCCAAATCATATTGGCTCAAAGCCACCTAGTTCCTCTTTGGGTTTACATAGAGCTATTGCAGTTACTATTACTCTTTCTCCTTATTCAAATTTACCAAACACTCTCCTTCCCAGCATGCATCACGGTCACCTAGATGAACTGCTTTCCATGCCCATGGGCAAGGTAAGACAATTATTTTATTCCCCATTTTACTAATAGAAAACTGAAAAGAGAAATTACCTGATTTTCTCAAGGTTACCCAACTAATCACAAGTAGAATGAAAACACGTACTCAAAATCCTTAACCCTTGGTCTAAAATTTGTACCATTACAATGCTGTTGTTTGTTGAATACATATACAATGCTATAAATGTTATTTTTTCCCATTTATCTCAATGTTTTTTAATATTAATATGCAAGTTTTAGATTCTTGTTAAGTACACGTTTGGAAATATAATCATGTCTGTAACATTCTATTTAAGTATACCTTGAGAGAAAGTAATCAAAAGTAATTGAAGCTTTAGACATTATATGCAAGAAAAGGTGCAGATTTGCTTAGAAATGCACAGAGGTTGGTGATGAACTTTCACAAGGAAACATTTATTAAGCTCAGATGTCCTTTGGAGATTACTAGAACTATTCTATGGCATGTGCCATCCTCCTCAAACTTTTACTGTCCTCTCATCCAGTTTGTCTTAACACACTTCCCCATCCCCCAAAACCCACCTGTTAGCTTGTTTCCTTTCTCTTTAAAATAATGCAAAGGTTATCATTTTGACTCTTCCTCATATATTGTAAATCTCTCTAATATTGATATTGGAGAAACATGGTTTGAGGGAAGAAATGGAGTCACATTGAGGGACATTAAAAGCTTTATGAACATTCACAAAAAATGAAGAACTACTATTTTCACAGTGAAAGTAGAGTGATAGTCTAATTTGAGAGTCTCAACAACTAGTCCATAAATAATTAGGTAAGTTTTATAATGTAGCAGTATGCAAAATAAATCTATTAGCTAGTAATTTTGGCATGTAATTAGAAAAGGAACATCTGCAGCTGAAATCAAAGTATGCTACTGCTACCTAATTTAAAATTCTATTAAAATACCTCACTAGAATTGTTTTCATTTCTCTATTGCTCTTGGAAACCTTAATTATTGACACCATATGATTTACAATGTGGAAATAAATATTATGGATGAAATCCAAATCAAAGAGGCAGCATGTGAAATGAATGTAAAATTTGGGAGCATATGAAGGACTGAACTTGAACTTTGTATCTGCAATTTATTGCCTTGGATAAGTGACAGAGTGATCTACTGATTTGCTTGGGGCTTTCCTGGTTTTCAAATTGAAAGCCCAGCATCGAAGGAACCCTCTTTATCTTGGGCAAACTAGGATGGTTGTTCATGCTAGTAAGTGACTTAGGCTTTCTAAGTATCGGATCCTTTACGTGAAATCTATACATATGAGATAAGATTTAAATCTTTTTTTCTCTCTTCATATATATATAAATATATATATATATTCTACCACAGTGTCTGTAAAAATTAATTCTTTAGCAGGTTATATACAATGATTGTAACAGATAAATCATAGTTATAATGGAGGAGAAAAACATCACCAATCGATCAGCAGAATTTGCACTTTAAGCACAAGCTCATTAACACAAGAGTTTTCTCTAAGAACTCTTAGAGTAAAATCAAATTTTGAGTGGAAAACAAAATGCAAACTTGATTTAGTAATAGTGCAAGGAGACAAGGGTTTGAGACATTTTGCAGCTTGGAAACCAAATTTTCAGTTTTTAAGAGTAGAATGTTTTGGTAATATTATTTAGTCCACAGTTGAAATGAGGAAAATTGATGTCATTTTCCACTGAATCTTAACAGAAGTTTATGGGAGGATATTCTTTAAACAAAATAACAGAGATGTTTCCCTGATTCATTTCCTGATCTTACTTATGCAAGTTTTAACAAGAGTCTTTGTGGAATATTGAGACTCCTGATTTCTGTGAAAGAACGGCATTTATTCTGTCATTCCTGCAATCCTCAAATAGACACACACTGGACTCCTTCCCCACGTCAGGAACCTAACCCAATATTGTGGGTATAAGGTTATCATCCCTGCCCTTGAGGAACTCTTGATTTAAGGAGTGAGTCTGGTAAGATATAGAGCCATATGGTTGAAGTACAATTTGATACGTGCTAAAATAGAATTCTGAACAGTACTATGGAGACAAAAATGAAGAACAGCTATTTGCCCAAAGGAGTTTGGAAGGCTTCAGAGCTTGTGACACTTGAGTAGAGTCTGTAAGGATCAGTTAGACTCCACCAAGCAGAACACGGTCAGAAAAGTAGTCCCATAAAGGAAACAGTATATCCAAATGCAAGAAGGCATGACAAAGCCTGTCATCTTTGCGGGAGAGCAATGCTGGCAAAATATTGGTGTCGAGATCAGAAAGATGAGCAGAAACGAATTCAGAGAGACTTCCTTAACATATTAAGGCCTTTTAGTCTTTTTCTTTTAGGTATTAGGGAAACATCAAATTTCTTTAGGGAAGGAATTGAGAAGCTTGGGTTCTTGTCTTTGAAAAAATAACCTTGACGGACATATGTTGGAAAGATTAATATGATGAGGAAGACTAGAGGTAAGATGCTCAGAGTGAAGGCTACTATATTGATCAGGAGACACATGAAAAAAATCAAAGCAAGCTAGTGGTCATTGAGAAGGAGGAGGAGAGCAGGGTTTAGATTGGATATTTTCTGTCAGACTCTTGGACCATTGAATGTTGAGGAGGGAGTGGTATGAGGCAGATTTGTTTAGACAACTGGTTGGTTTGGGCTTTTTTGATAGGATTTTACTAGCTTAAGCTTTCTCTGTAGCATCTGGAGAGTCATAAAAAGAGTCTGTGCTTGACCATGAGGATGTTTGGGGCCGTTGTGACTTTTAAAGCCTGGAATTTAAAGTAAGAATAATGCTTTCAGAGAGGGAAAACTGAGTGATCTTAGAGTCTGTGTTCTACATGAATTCCCAGAGGAAAGAAACTTATCCAGTAAGAATAGGATTTGGGTTGTCAAGGTGAGCCCAGGGTACAGAAATCTCATGGTGACAGTGTACACTGACACAGAATGTGCATTTGGAACTTCAAACAGGCTGCTTTTAACTTTGAGGTAGGGCCACTCTTTCACAGAGTGTCTAATGCTTTCCAGGACCCCAAGCAATATTCAACATTTATCTTGGGTTAAATCTAGAGTCTTTGAAATTCAATAAAAGGATTGTCTCTTAGAGAATCAAGCCAGTAAATAGTACTATGGAAACTGGAATGCATGAAGAGAAAAGTGTGCCTTTGGGTGCTGGCAAAGCATCAAGAGCCTAGATGAAATCTTTAAGTAAACAAAAGTAGAGCAATGAACTACAGCAAATTAATAGATAAAAGTGTTGTAAGTGGAAGGGATTTACCAGAATCCCCTTTTAAACTAGGCCACAGAGCCATCTTAACAAGCTATAAATACTTGTAGAATGTAAATAACTGTTATAATAAAAGAAAAGCTGGCATAGCCAGACCAATTTCAAGGGAAGTAAATGAAAATGGGCAAGAAACAACTGGTATTGGGAGCTCTCAATGGGTGAAGCTGAAAGTATGAGGTTACATGGAAAAGAAAGAAAAGCGCCATGTTTGATCAGTGAAGAAAATATTTTTCTTTATAAGTATTCTGATTTTAAAAAGTACAAATACATGCTCATTATAACAAATGAAACAATAAAAGAGGAATAAAAACAAGATAAAAACATCTCCAGCTGACCCCCAGCTCCTCCACTTCCATATTTCTGGGAGTAATAGATTAACGATGACTTTTACAAACAAGCAAGTCTTCAAATGAGAAGTTAAGAGTTTTGTTCAGATTGAAATGTTTAAGACAAAATGTTAATTATCTTCTAAATACAGGGTATGCTCTAATCTATATTCAGCAATAATTGTCAGTACATAAAGGAATCAGTCCATTTGTTCCTTTAGGAATCAACCCCAGAAAATATTAAAATGGTCACGTAAATGGAAAACCCAGCAAAAAAAAATGGGTTTGTGTGGCAGTGTTTTTACAAAACCAAGATATAACCACATTTTTCTGCACCCAAGATATAACCACATTTTTCTGCAGCATTTTTACAGAGCCAAGATATGACCAAATTTCTACAACTATAACCACATTTTTCTGCAACCAAGATATATCCACGTTTTTCTGCAAGTTTTTTCATTTTGCAGGGGATTATGGGCAGCCCTTTAGTTGAATAGGCAAAGATTTATTCCATCCATGATGAACACTCAGATTGTTCCCAATGTTGCCATTATAAGCAGCGAGGCAAACAAACAAACAAGAACATCATATTGGGTTGGCCAAAAGGTTGTTCAATTTTTTCCATAGGACGGCTCTAGTAGCACTTCGTTGTCTTTAACTTCATTTGAAACAATTTTGTTAGATTTCATGCGACAGCTGTCATATCAGTGTGTTTAAAAAAAGATTTATCAAAATTGATGAATTTTTGTGTAGCTATTTTAATATTGAAGATGGAAGGAAAAAAGCAACATTTTCAGCTTATTATGCTTTTTTTATTTCAAGAAAGGTAAAAACACAACTGAAACAGAAAAAAAGATTTGTGCAGTGTATGGAGAAGGCGCTGTGACTGATTGAATGTGTCAAAAGTGGTTTGCGAAGTTTTGTGCTGGAGATTGCTCGCTGGACGATGCTCCACGTTCCGGTAGACCAATTGAAGTTGATAGCGATCAAATTGAGACATTAATTGAGAACAATCAATGTTATACCATGCAGGAGATAGCCAACATACTCAAAATATCCAAATCAAGCACTGAAAATCATTTGCATCAGCTTGGTTATGTTAGTTGCTTTGATGTTAGGGTTCCACATAAATGGAAGAAAAAAAAAAAACCTTCTTGACCGTATTTATGCAAGCGATTCTCTACTTAATGAAAACTTTCCACTTTTAAAACAAATTGTGATGGGCGATGTAAAGCGGATACTGTACAATAATGTGGAATGGAAGAGATCACAGGGCAAGAGAAATAAACCACTACCAACCACACCAAAGGCCGGTCTTCATCCAAAGAAGGTGATGTTGTGTATATGGTGGGATTGGAGGGGAGTCCTCTATTATGAGCTCCTTCCGGAAAACCTCACGATTAATTCCAACAAGTACTGCTCTGAATTAGACCAACTGAAAGCAGCACTCCATGAAAAGCATCCAGAATTAGTCAACAGAAAACGCATAATATTCCATCAGGATAACACAAGACCACTTTTTTTTTTTTTTTTTTTTTGCTGTACGCGGGCCTCTCACTGTTGTGGCCTCTCCCGTTGCGGAGCACAGGCTCCGGATGCGCAGGCTCAGCGGCCATGGCTCATGGGCCCAGCCGCTTCACGGCATGTGGGATCTTCCCGGACCGGGGCACGAACCCGCGTCCCCTGCATCAGTAGGCGGACTCTCAACCACTGCGCCACCAGGGAAGCCCAAGACCACATATTTTTTGATGACCAGGCAAAAACTGTTACAGCCTGGCTGGAAGTTCTGAGTCATCCACCGTATTCACCAGACATTGAAACTTCGGATTGCCATTTATTTCGGTCTTTATAAAATTTGCTTAATGGAAAACATTTCAATTCCCTGGAAGACTGTAAAATGCACCTGGAACAGTTCTTTGCTCAAAAAGATAAAGAGTTTAAAAAAAAAAAAAAAAAGAGTTTTGGGAAGATGGAATTATGAAATTGCCTGAAAAATGGCAGAAGGTAGTGGAACAAAAGGGTGAATATGTTGTTCAATAAAGTTCTTGGTGAAATGAAAAATGTGTCTTTTATTTTTACTTAAAAACTGAAGGCACTTTTTGGCCAACCCAATACATATATTTTTATATGTGGTACTATCATTTTGGTAGAGCCAAACAAAGGGCTTACAAAATTTTAATTATAATAGATATTACCAGACTATTTTGAAGAAAAGTTTCAGTTAACACCCTCCCACTAGCAATATGGCTAAGAAAGTTTCAGTTTTCTCACATTATTAGACCTGAATGTTACAGGTATTTTATTATTGTTTAAACTTGCATTTTCTTCTGAACTCTGGTTGACACCTTTGAAATTAATTTTTTCAGTCTTCGAATTGTCTCTCCTGTGAATTGCCTGTCCATCTCTTTTACCAACTGACTCTTTCCTTTTTAGTTGTTTTGTATCAATTTGTAGGATGCCTTTATATATTCTGGAACTTAGGTCATCTCCTAATTTATTCAGGTTTTATTTTATAGTTTATTTCATATAGGCAACTTATGTTACAAATTTTGTCACTAGGTATTTATAGTTTTGCCATATTTAGAATTTTTTTGTCTTTTTAATTAAGAAGTAGAGCACATCTGTAGCAAAGTGCAAGAAAATATAAATGTACACTTCAATGAATCAATACCCAGCACACATCTAAGTAACCATTTTTAGCACTTTTAGATCAGAAAATAGGCTATCACTAGCACCCAAGATGTTCTCTGCTATGCCACCTCCAAATTGCTATCCCTCCCTCTCCCAAAAGGTCACCCCTTTCTTAACTTTGAATATTATATATTTTGCTTTTTTTTTATTGAACCATATATACAAAGAATAATACAATGTCTATTCTGTTGTGTCTGACTATGTGGGGGCAGCATTATGTATTTCAGATTCATAGTATGTATATTTAGATACTTTATTGTCACTGTGCTGTATATCCATTCTATAGTTAATGGACATAAAAGTTGTTTTCAGTTTGGGATTATTACATATGCAGGTATTGTGATTTTCATCTGCATTTACCTAATGATTAGTGGTGTTGAACATTTTTTTGTGTGCTTATTAGCCATTCATGTCTTCTTTGGGCAAATATCAACTCTTTTGCCCATTTTTGAATAAGGTTGTTTTTTGTTGCTGTTGAATTTTAGGACTTCTCTATATATTGGATATTAATCTCTTATCAGATAAATGATTTGCAAGTATTTTCTCCCATTTCATAGGTCAGCTTTTTACTCTGTTGATAGCGTTCTTTGATGTACAAATGTTTGTAACTTTTATGAAGTTCTATTTGTTTAATTTTGCTTTTATTGCTTTGTCTTTTGTGTCAGATCAAAAAAATCATTGCCAAATCCAATGTTGTGAAGTTTTGCCCTGTGTTATCTTCTAGGAGTTTTATTGTTTCTGATCTTACATTTAGGTATTTGATCCATTTTGAGTCAGCTTTTGCATATGTGTTAGGTAAGGGTCCAAGTTCATTCTTTTGCATGTGGATATCCAATTTTGAATGATCTTAGAAGCCTTGTTGAAACTAATTTAACCATATATGTAAAGCTTTATTTCTGGGCTCTCTATTCTATTCTATTCCATAGGTCTATAGGTCTGTATTTATGCCAGCACCACATTATTTTGATTATCTTTGTAGGAAGTTTGTATCTTTGTAGTAAGTTTTGAAATCTGAAAGTATGAATCCTCCAACTTTGTTCTTTTTCAAAATTGTTTTGGCAATTTGGGGTCCCTTGAAGTTCCATATGAATTTTAGATGGATTTTTCTATTTCTGCAAAAAGAGTTGTTAAAATTTTGATTGGGATTGCATTGAATCTGTAGATTCATTTTGATAAGTATTGACATCTTAATAATATTAAATCTTCCAGTCTATGAACATGGGGTGTCTTTCCATTTATTTATGTCTTTCATTTCTTTCAGTAATGCTTTATAGTGTTCATTGTGTCTTTCGCCTCCTTGGCTAATTACTCAGTTTTAATTTTTTTGATGCTATTGTAAATAGAATTGTTTTCTTAATTTCCTTTTCAGATTGTTCATTGTTAGTGTATAGAAATGCAACTGACTTTTGTGTGTTGACTTTGTATTCCACAACTTTGATAAATTTATTAGCTCAAACAAAATTTTTGGAGTCTTTAGGGACTCTTGTGTATAAGATCATATCATCTGTGAACAGAGATCATTTTACTTCTTTATTTTTAATTTGGATGCATTTTATTTATTTTTTCTTGCTCAGTTGCTGTTTAGGACATCCAGTACTATGTTAAGTAAAAGTGGTGAAAGCAAGCATCCTTGCCTTGTTCCTGATCTTAGAAGAAAAGCTTTCAGTATTTTACTATTGAGTATAATGTTCACTGTGGATTTTTCATGCATAGCTTTTATTATGTTGGGGTAGTTTTCTTCTATTTCTTTTTTATCTTTATATCATGGAGAGTTGTTGAATTGTGTCAAATGCTTCTTTCTGCATCAAATGAGATAATCATGTGTTTTTTTCTCTTCATCCTGGTAATGTGATGTATTAAATTGATCAATTTTCATATGTTGAACGTTCCTTGCTTTCCAGAAATAAATCCCACATGGTCATGGTGCATAATCCTTACACTGTTAAATTTAGTTTGCAAGTATTTTGATAAGGATTTTTTCTATTTTTCTAGACACCTTCAGTGTTCTTATGGGAAACAGATCCAATTTCCTGGCTTCCCAGTTTCTTGACTTTATTTCCAAAGACTTTCTCCTTCAATATATCTAAGTGACTGACACCTTCAATCACACATATCTTCCTGGCCCCCAACCTTGTCCTTCTCTATTCTTCCCTGTCTGTGAATGGGCACATTAAGTTTGAGGTATTAGTGAAGAATTAAAATGGGAATCTAACATATACAGTTAGACTTGAGTCTGGAATTCAGAAAAGTTGTATGGATTGGAGATATAAACTTTAGAGGCATGACCTTAATTAAGATGTCATGGGGATAGACTATAGAGTGAGAATAGGAGAGGGCCTAGGATTGAACAATGACTAGCTTCAATATTTAACGACCAGAAGATAACCAAGAGACAGGGAAAAAAGTAGCCATAGAGGTAAAAGGAGATACTATTGTCATGGAAGTCAACAGAATAGAGTGCTCTGGAAAGAGGCAATTTAATGATGTCCTAAGCAGTCAAGATTGGAAAATAAGCAGGAGTTTGAATGTTACTGAGGATATTTGAGTCCATATTAAAAACTATTTTAGTGACATAGAGGAATGGAAACCACATTAAAGAAGGTAAATAAGAAGAGAGGAAATTTAAAAATAAAAAATATATCAGCTACTTTACTGAAAGCCAGAGAAGGAAGCTTGTTTATTTAATTATGTTTTTATGGGTACAGTGAGACCACAATTTCTGATGTGTTTATCATTTACATTTCTTTCAAACAATACCAGGTCTCTGTCTCTTCTGATCCACCTCTACCACCACCAGCAATACTACCCTCTCCTACCACCACCACTACCTTCTTGTTCCAAGTTACCACCTTTTTTACAAAGAATATAGCAATAGCATCTGATTGATGTTTCCTTATCCATTCCTCTCCTCTAGCAATAGATTATTCACACAAAGCCAATGATCTTTCATAACATAAATCATATCATCTCCAAGCTTAAAACACTTTGATGGCTTCCCGTTGCTCTTAGCATAAAGACTAAAATTACTTATCTAATTTACAACACCCCCTGTCATGTGTTCCTGCTTTCTTTTCTAACCTCATTTCATGATATTTCCCTACTTCTAACTTTAAGTGACACTAGGTTTATTTCAATTCCCTGAACATGTCAAGCTTGTTCACCAGACTCTAGTTTCATGAGAGATGGATTTAGGTCTGTCTTGCTCAGAAAATTTTCTCAGGATCTAGCAGATTTCTTATATGTACAAGGTGTGCAATAAAGATTTCTTGAATGAATAAATGATACTTCTTGTGCTTAAATAAAATATGGGGGGTGGGGAAGACATGAGGGGAAAGAAAGGAGGAGAAAAAAAGCAGAGAAGAGAAAGAAAAAGTGGGGTAGAAAAAAAAAGAAGTGTAAGAAAATGAGCAATAATTACCTTTTGTTCTAAATAAAATCCAAAATCTTTAAGGTATCTGTGGCTTACAAACCTCTTAATGGTTTACCTCTTAACTAAGTTTGAAGTTCTCTTCTGACCATTTGTCCATCCTCACTCCAAGACATTTTTGCACCTATAGGCCTGAAAAACTACATGCATGAATTCCATATGGATAATCTGCATTATTTGCTTTATTCTCTCTGACCACTAGGCCTTTGAATTGCTGTTCCTTATGCGTCTATTACTCATTCCTACCTACCCAAAGCCAAATCACTTTTTAAAACTGTTTCCTACTAAATTTTGTGTCTCAGCTTAGATCTTGCTACTTTCTGAAGTCTTTCCTTATACTAGTGAAGATTAGCATTATAGCAATAAATAGAGTAAAAAATAACACTGCTCTTGGGGCACCATGTCAGTTCATAAAATAATAAATACTATTATTGTTGTGGTTTTTTTTTTTTTTTTTTTTTTTTTTTTTTTTTTTTTGCGGTAGGCGGGCCTCTCACTGTTGTGGCCTCTCCCCTTGCAGAGCACAGGCTCCGGATGCGCAGGCTCAGCAGCCATGGCTCACGGGCCTAGCCGCTCTGCGGCATGTGGGATCTTCCCAGACCGGGGCACGAACCCGTGTCCCCTGCATCGGCAGGCGGACTCTCAACCACTGCGCCACCAGGGAAGCCCTGTTTTTGTTTTTATATAATACTCAGAGACATGAGGGGAATATGTTTTATTTCCTCCTAGAATTTATTACTGAGCTCTGATTTTTAGAGTTGAATTTTAATAGCAACGATGGGCCAAAAAATTAAATCCATTATAATAACCAAATTGCTACTAGTTTTAAGCCAAATCTAACTCATAATTAAAAGTATACAAGCAGTATTTCTGTTGATTGAATTAATAAAATTGATGTTAAAGTTGTTTTGTTATTATTATTATTATTATTATCATTTTGTAATGGTGGCTAATAGTTGTTACACCAGGGACTTATTGTTGGTTGGGAGTTTGCAATGATTGACAAGCCCCCTAGTGATGCACACGTCCTGGTACTCAGAAACAGAGAGAGGCACTGGTGTGTTCCTTTGAAATCACACAAATGCAGGAGGGAGGTGGTTACACAGACAGTGATGGCTTGCTTACAGAGTGAGTACTTTATCCTTGAATCCATGCTTTTCTTCATTGAGGGGACACCTTCAAAGCAAAACCCTTTTTAGTGACTTTGACAAGAGATACACTCTTAGGAATAATGATACATGCTTGGTTTTCTTCTGAGACAATCAGTCTTATTTTCTTTAAGAGGGCAAGGCCTGAAACAAACAAAAACCTGACAAAATTTTAGTTATATTATAAACAGGGTAAAATGGCAAAAATGCTATAATCATTCTCCTGTATATCTGACACCATTAAAGTAGCACTTCATTTAAAATCTGGTATCAGGATTTACATGGTGAAGGGCAAAGACATATTCAATTGAATTCAAGTAAATAATACCTTAGATAGTCACAATTCCAGGTTAGAGCTATTTCTATAAATATCATAGTTTTATATCAATTTCAAAATATTGAATTGACTTCATCCTGCATATATCTTACAACCCACTTTTCAAAGGGGAGGAAATCAGTAATTCGTTCATCAAATATATACTGCATGTTTACTATGTGGCACATATATGCTGTACACATATAATATGTATACTATATATTTTAGTAGCTGAGGATATAGCAGTAAACAAAAGCATCTCCACCTTTCTTCAGTTCTAGTCTAATATGAGTGGAGAAATTAATAAACTAATGTACAAATAAATCATATAATATGTCAGAGTCTCGAGTGCTCTGAAAAAAATAAGTAGGATGGGTGGGCGGAGAGGAAGTGCAAGGAGTAGGGGAGAGTTGCTGTTTGAGAAAGAACGTAAGGGCGGCTTCTGAGAAGGCAGATGAGACCTGAAGGTGGTAAGAAGGTTGCTATCAGATATCTGGAGGAAGAGCATTTCCAAGGGCACAGAAGAGCAAGTGCAAAGACCCACATTATGAAGCTGTACTTAATGTGTTTGGGAAATGGGGAGGAAGCCAGTGTGCCTGGAGCTGGTTAATTGTTTTAGGAGATACTGTCAGTGAGATAGAAGGAGCCTAATTTTATAGGGCCTGTAAGCAACTAGCATTTACTCTAATGAAATTGTGTATCATTGTGAGGGCTTTGAAAGAAAAGGAATGTCAAGAGAACAACTGGTTATATGAGTCTGGGTTTTGAGAGACAGGTCCAGGCTAGAGCTAAAATTTGGGTGTATAGTTGCTTTGAAAATCATGATAAAATGTCCTAGTGAGTAAAAGAAAATCACTGGCCAAAATATCAAGAAAATATTTAGTGGA
Source organism: Mesoplodon bidens (assembly GCF_964165515.1). NCBI lineage: Eukaryota > Metazoa > Chordata > Mammalia > Artiodactyla > Ziphiidae > Mesoplodon > Mesoplodon bidens. The sequence goes on from NC_138167.1 coordinate 86,686,255, forward strand.
GTAGTGGTGGTGGTGGTGGGTGAATGGATTCAGTAAGAGGAAGAAGAAAATATATAAGGATAGCAAATATAGACCGTTTTTTTGAGGAGTAACGTTATAAAGAGAAACAGAAAAATGGGGTGATAGCTGGAAGAGAATGTGAAATCAGAAGGGACTTTTAAGATGTGAAAGTCTATAGCATATTTTTTAAGTCAAATGGAATGTCCCAGTAGAGAAGGTAAAAATGAAGGTGTTGAAGAGATAGGGGTTACATGCTGGAGAAATGCCCTGAATGGGCAGTAAACTGAGGGGTTTGTCTTGAGAACAGTAATAGAACCTCCGTAATAATAAAAGCAAATACAAGCAGGTATGTGGGGAGATGAGGTGGTGAGAACATGTGGATGTAGGCTTTTTTTTTTTTTGCGGTATGCGGGCCTCTCACTGTTGTGGCCTCTCCCGTTGCGGAGCACAGGCTCCGGACGTGCAGGCTCAGCGGCCATGGCTCACGGGCCCAGCCGCTCCGCAGCATGTGGGATCCTCCCGGACTGGGGCACGAACCCGTGTCCCCTGCATCGGCAGGCGGACTCTCAACCACTGCGCCACTAGGGAAGCCCTGGATGTAGGCTTTTGATTGCCTCTGTTGTCTCAGTGGAATCGGACCCAAAGGCATCAACTAAGAATGAGGGTGAAGGAAAATTGTGTAAGTTGGGAGAGATCAGAAAGTGACCGGACTAGGGGATTGTGATATAATTGCTATTATCGTTAAAGACTCACTTAAGGTTAGTGACATGGATGTTTTTGTTTTTCTCCAGCATATTTAGTTTATGTGGATTCTGAGTAGGTTCTGAGTAGATGAAAAGAGGATTTAGCCAAGGTTATGGGTGTAGCTAGCCAGGTGAGATGAAGGGAGAGGACAATGTGATTGAAAATATGTGTCAAGTAATGATTATAATGTAGATAATGAAATCTAAACTAAATGAAAAGTATGGACATGGTAGAAACAGTGAAAAGTTCACAGGGCTAGTAGTTATAGGATTGCCAGAGATGGGATACTAGGGAAATGGAGGTCAAAAGTGGGCTAACTGAAATCAAGAAAAAGGAGTGGCATTTATTGATAATGACCAACTCTAAAGTATGACTGTGAGAATAGTTGAATGGGATAGGGTGAAGGACAAGGACAAGGGAAAAAATGGATGTCAGGGAACAGAGAGGCGAACAACTGGAAGGATTATTTATGCGGCTATTGAAGTCATCATGAATGATCACATAAGTAATGGAGGAAAGAATGTATGAGGTAGGAAACTCTTTAAGAAATGAATAGAGTGACCCAGGGCTTGGTAGATGAGAAAAACAAAACATTGGTTTAGTATTCTGGTAATAAGACATTCGATGGAGAGTGGCCTGGAATGAGCACCTTCTGAAAGAGAAGAGAAGACACCTGGTTGGAGTGTTTGGGATAGAAAAGAGCCAGTCTCAGTTTATGAAGGATGTGGGAGAAAAAACAGCCACCACTTATGAGGGCTGCCAAATAAGCAGTGACCTTGGGGGGAAGATGTAATTCAACTAAAGTAATAAAACAAAGGCAGAGGGTCAAAATTAAAGGTAGGAGATTTTGTTGATGACTGACAGTAAGTCAGTTACAAAATACCCAATGATTTGTTAACTTCACAAAAGATGTTTTGTGGTTTGGCCTCCAAGGTTTTATTTTTAAAACCACAGACACGAATCAGTTATCATATGTGTTCACAGATTTGGAGGTAGAGACACAAGTGATGCCAAGTTTTCATAACTAGTCTGAATATAAAACACACAGAACCTTGGCTTGGTTCCGGTTATAGAAATCACTACTGTAAACATCTTTTTGAATTTAATTTCATTTTTCAGAAGAGGGGTCCTAAGCAGGCATAAAAGCAACAATTTATCAAACTGCCTGAAGGGTAAGATGTGAAAAACAACCACCTGGACAGGACAAGAAATGAAACTAAGAGGATTTTGAAGAGTTTCTACCCAATTTCCCTAAGTTCCAGGAAGTTTTCTTAGGAGAAATGGTGATGCTTGAAAAACACATCATTCCTAGGATAGTAGAGACTTCTGGTCAGCATATGTGACTTTAGGGAGAAATAAATAATTCACATTTTAGAAAAAATAATTAACTAAAGGTGAGTCTTTAATAAAGTCATAAAGTAAGCAGGAAATGGACATATGTCTTGTCTTCACAAACTCTTTCAGGACTCAGTGAATAGTAAATGGAGGTAACAACATAATTTTAGGGGAGCTTGTTTTCACTCTCTTTGTCCAGACTTACATTAGTGTGTGAATTTTATTGTATATGATGTGTGCCAGTGTATTTTATAATATTTCCTTAGTAAAGGCAGTGAATGTCTCATGTTTGCCTTTATATCCTCCACATTCTGGAAACAGAGTGGATATTCAAATATTGAATCAACTTGAAAAACATGAATAGTTCTAATTTTCCAAATTTTGCATTTTTCACAACATGAGTGAGTACCAATATCAGGGATAGTTTCGGAGGGTAAAAAGAATAAAAAAATAAAGATTAAGTAGAAATATTCAAAGATTATATAATTGAAAGTTGTTAAGAGAGTAAATATTAAATGCCATCAACATCAAAAAAAAAGAGAGATAATTCTGTGAGGGGATTGTGGTCATTGTTTCACAATATACACATGTATCAAATCACCATGTTGTATACCTTAAACATACATATATGTTAATAATATCTCAATAAAATGGAGAAAAGAAAAAAATACTTAAGAGAGTTAAGTAAAAATAAACAAAAATGAATATAGAAATATTTGTGATTAGCGTTTGTAACTCATTGTCATTTCTCTTTCTTCTCAGTGTTGCTTGATAGTAGTTATGTGAAAAAATTTCAACTCTGGGGATTAGACAGTTGACTTTTTCAAATGTATGATGAGTGCACTCATGACTTTTCCATAAAGGAAATGTCAACTTTTAAATGTATATAAAAACTTGCTTTCTTATTGTCTTGTACCAACATCACTTTCAAACAAACAACAGCCTGTCAACCAAGAAGCAGTTCAAAGCATATTGCATTTTTACTGAGTTCTCTCTTGAAATTACCAAAAAGGGGGAGATGGAGAATATATTCTTAACACTTAGATAAAACTTCTAATACATGTCCTTTCATCATATTTCTTACTTTAAAATATCTCCCACAAAGACGTTGCTCTCCTAAATGTCTCTTCTTCTTTCTGATCTACCTCAAACTCTCTCTTCACCTTTGCTTATGTTAATCTTATATTTTTTCCTCCATTTCCTTTATTCTACCCCCCTGATCTGCTACAGTCTTCATTTACATAGAAGCACCCAGAAGTCTGTTAGCAAGACAAAATATTCTTTAGCTAAAGTGGGAAGGAAACTGGGCTGTGAAAACTCAAGCTTTAATATCTTACTCTTGGCCAAATAAACTGTAGTGGAGGCTTGAGTAGAAGGGGGTGAGAAAAAGAAATTTTTTATTCGATCTTTAAGATTTTCAACTGAAAATCTTGTAAGATGTATTTACATTAAGTCAAAGGATTTTGCTTGATCTTTGTTTTGGTTTAAATTGGAAGAGAGATAAAAACTCAAGGCTTTCATTCAATATATGGATTAATTCCTTATCCAGACATTCTTTTGCTCCAGTTCGCTAAGATCCCTAGATCTTAGGGATTTTCTCAGTAGTATCCCCATGGAAGAGAGAAGAGTATTCAACGAGATGCTTCCAACACAGAGCTCTGTAGAAAGTTGAGGAAAAAAGGGACTACTATTTTGCAGAAAGTCCTTAAAGTGAAACAGACCACAAATTCTCTAATTACCAAGAGCATACCCAAGGCAAGCAGGCAACCTTCTGTTTACCTCAAGACTAGGAAGGAGACCTGTTGGCTTTCCCTCAAAGATAACAAATGGTATTTATTGCTGTGCGAAAGAATCTTGCCAGATTAAGTGTATTTGCAAAAAAAAAAAAGGTTCACATTGGCATTTTTTAAACCCTTGAAGAAAATGAGTGTGTTATAAGAAGCAGCTTTGGACGTCAAGCTAACTATGTGCTGTTCCTTTCCTTTCTTCAATACAAAATGAAAACAGTAGTACTTAGCCTACTCAGCCTCTTGAGGATCACATAAGATGATTCTTCTGACGGCATTAGAAGAAATGAGCTATAGGTTTCCATTTACATTCTACAGATGTAAAGTATTGCTCTGTACCTCCTGACTATTATCGTTATTGTTATTAGGCCGGTTTATAAAACTTGCTTTATTGAACTACAGTTAATAGGAGAGTTTGACTACTGGACCCTCATGGAGCACGTAGAGCGTTTTAGAAAATAATTGAATATTAAATAATCATTTAAAAATCACTTAGATGCAGCATTAGCTTTGAGGCTTCTAGGCTGCAGTGCACATTTAATACGTATAATAATGTTTTCTTGATATTTGCATGTGTGATAAAAGAGGCAAACTTCTATGAAAAATGAAAAAAAAAACTAATGAGATGCACATAATACCAAAAGAAAAAAGGAAGGAAAAGAATAATCAAAACAAGTGCTTCCAGATAGCAGAGTATCTTAATAATGTAAATAAGAGCAAAATGCAAGCTGAGAGATCACCAAAATAAAGAATAAATCTAGACTGATAAATGACCTTTCATATTGACTTAGAAAACAAAGAAAACCATTTTAATGTAAATATAACATCTATGATATGTACAAAAATTTTGTTTCTAGGTAGGAGATTCACTTGGTAAGCCAATAAGTGTCGGTATTGGTCGATATCACCAATAACTGTTCAATGTCAGGCCTTGTCAGTTGGAAGAGACTTCTGAAATATACTAGTTTTTTTCCTGGGGTAGAGGCTACTACTGAGATTCAGACTAAGAAAATTCTTTATTGTGTTTGGAAATGCTTGGCGTCCCTGTTCTCAGGGAAACAAACACGAGGCGTCTCTCCTGGTCATTTTGAGAAAATTGCCAAAATATCTTTACAGACTTCCAGTACACCATAGCTGGTGGCAAATCCCACTCCATCTTCCCAGGAGCCACTTCATTTTGCACCTCAGGAATCACAGAGTCCCAGAAGTTAACTGATCCTCCAAAAGCCACAGAGAGGCAGACCTGGGAAGTGACTTTTCCATCTTGGTGCTTTTCCACTACCTCAAGCTGCCTCCTCTCCAAGTCCCCTAAAGTGCAATTGGAACAGCTCTGGAAGACTAAACAACAAACTTCTAACCGAGGTTGCTTTTTTACAGTGGGAATGAAGAGACAGCAGTGAAAAGAATTTTACCTTTTCTCCATATTCCTGTGACTTTTTTGAAGAATTCACAAGAAGTATGCATTACATTTGTGATTTTTAAAATAAATAAATTCTATTTGGTGTCTCTTTTTTTCTATTTCTAAGATAATTGGAGAGAACATTTTGTAATACTCTGTGGAGTATTTCTTTCCATTTTTATACATGAAAGAAATGACACATAATGCTCTTCTGGAGGTGTTATTTTTCTACATGATTACCACTTCTACTCTCTCTGTTCCTTTTAAATATTAAGAATTCTGAATAGAAATTTCCTTCCATTTGATTTTCCCATTGTTTTTCTCCTCTTATCTTACTATGCAATGTTGATGAAATATTCCACATTTCATGTATTGGTGCCCATGCACTGAAAAATAGCAAAATCATGGCAGGATAAAATATGTTGGACCATTGAAAACACAAAGGACAAAATAAAAATCACACATTTACAAATGTGTTTTTTCAATAAATGCAGAAGGCAAACTAAATTAAGTCATTTCTAATACTGACAAGTAAGATACCCATTTGAGAATCAATGGCATCACTTACCGATGTAAGATCACGAGTTTGTTTTACCAAATGAAGACCTCCCTCTTAAGTGGTGAGCAGACTACATTCTTTGGGGCATTCATTTCTCCACATATTTTCTTCACCAAAGCCTTTCATCCTGTATAAATTCAGAATGAAATGAAGTTGAAATAAAAAGAAACTCAAGGTACTATCAAGACCTATACTCTGGAATTAGGCCAACTTCTCTCTCCTTATTCCCCCCCACGTCCACACTTGCTGGGACTTAGCATCTCCTTTGAATTTATTGTTGTCATAGAAACATGTGTTCTTAGTTGACCTTTTGTTTTTCAAGGGGAAAGATAAACATACCACCCACTTTGGGGCCCCAACTAGAGACTATTCCCAGAGAAATGCACCTTCTCAGCTGCAGAGTCTGACATGCCCAGGAGAGCAGCCATCTCCCAGCCTTGTTGGCAGCAATAGGCAGACAATGGATGCCAGCTGTACTGCAGCTGGAGCTTCGTGAACCCTTTCCTATTAGGCCACATCCTGTCTGTCTTTTAGGAGTGAAGGAATGCTTCAGGTCAAATAAAGAACAGTCTTCTGCAATATAACCCCTAGGATTAATCATTTGAAAATAAGAGCAGGCAGGCCACCTAAGGTAAAGGCTAAGTAATAAAATATCTCCAATCGGACATAATGGAAATATACTGCATGTTATAGATTAGAATGCTTAAAGGGAGGAAGATTCTAATGTTTTTAAGTCCTGCATACTATAAATGAATTTTAGATTTGGAAGACATTTGGGGTATTGAGGCCTAGAATCTGGACCCACATCATAGCAGTGACCAGTGACACATCTAGTGTGTATCCTGGGTCATTGTGTAGAGTTTTTAAAAAGTGCCACTTCTGGGGATATGCCACTGAGTGCCTTTGTGTAATGCATTAGCTGCACAAGTACTGTACAAGGGAGCCCTGCTGGTGTGTCTATCTGTATACTTAGCATTTTGACTTAGATGTTTCAGAAACATCTCAGACTCAACAGAGAACTCTTGGTTTCTTCCACAAACCTGATTCTCCTCCATACCCATCCCCATTTCAGTAAATGGAAGGCAAATGCATACAGTTGTTAAAGTCAAAATTGTGGTTGTTCTAGAGCCTTCCCTTTCCCCTTGGGAGCCCCCACCCCATTTGCCACATTTAAACGGTCTGAAAGTCCACCAATCTCACCTCCAAAGTGCTTCTGGAATATACCTTCTTCCAGTAGGCTCTAGTTAATCTCCTTTCTCCCATACATTCCACTAGCATGTTTCATTCTCCCCACAGCAACCAAAGTGTTCTTTTATAAAACCAACCAGTCTAGGTCACTTTTTCTTACTAAAACCCTAAAGTGTCTTCCACATTTTCCTGGAGTTAAATTCAACTCTTTATCATGACCTAAAAGGCTGTGCATGTTCTGAACTCTGCTTAGCTCTCTACCTTCCTCACACCATTATCTACCTTACTCACTGCACTTCACACTCTTCCCTCAAAAATACCAATCCATTTCGTGCTCAGAGGTTTACATATGCTGATCCTCTGCCTGAACTATTCATTCCCTAGAACTTTCACATGACACCCAACTTCACTTCACTCAGCACTGTGCTCTAGCAGCAAGGCCTTCCCTTGGCAACACTCTTTATAATGAAGATAATAAATTAATTAAAACACTTAAAGAAATAAAACCCTTTCCTTGTTATATTACATCACCCAGTGTATTTTCTCTATACCACTTATTGCATTCCAAGTTTAACTTTTTGTTTCCCTGTTCATTGACTATCTTACCCTACTAGAAGGTAGGGACCTCAACTGTACCTAAAACATTGCTTGGCAACATGGTGTGAGCTTTATATAAATATACACATACCCATACCTATTTTATAAATGGAAGTTATTCCTAACATTGTGCAATAACTAATTTCTCCTATCTATCCTCAGTGACACCTTAGTTCACTTTATTTCTTACTTTTTTATTTTAATCTTCTTACTTCTTCTATAATTGAAGAGAAGCACAACTGAGACTTACTGCAAAGGACAAAAGTGGGTTAATCTGTAACTAGTTTTGTGTTACTCCTAGGTAGTAATCTGGGACCCTAGATCACCATTCCCCAAAGAACCCTTGCCAGGAAAGCACTTTGATTTGTTGCTTTAAAGGAGATTTAGAAACATCTCTCCCTGCCTGGTTTGGCATGGAAGAGTGAATAAACATGCTTGAACTCACTACATGCTTCAGGGCATATGTGTATAGTTTAATATAACACATTCTGAAAACTTCTTTCTCCGGAAATACAGACACACAACCATGCAAACAGAAGGCACCCGTTATTGAGTCTAATTAGCTCCTGGGTGGTCTGGCACTAGAATCCTCATGTTGACAGCTTAGTGTATTCTTCATAATGTCTTGAACCCAAAGAAATCAAAGATTCACTCATTACATTATTTTATACATTGTTAGCATTAAAAAGTATAACTTCAGTTATAATTATCACAGGTGATTTTATTATAAAAGCAATAAATAGATATTTATGCCCATGCTTTTAATTCTTCTATAGCCATTGACAACAAGTTTTCCACAGTTGTATCTTGGTCTTTATTATTATTATTATCATTTTGTATCTAATAATGTCTTTATCTCCCAAATTATAACATGTATTTTCTCTCTTTTTCTCATAATTTTAGTGAGCTCTCATAAACTCTTTACATACGTAGCTTATTTGTTCATTCTCTCCTCTCTATGTCACAATATAGATTAGATGATTCAAAGAGACTTTGATATAGCCCATTTAGAAATCAAACAGATGTCAGTGTGATTCCCTCCATCACATCTCCTCCTAAAGCAGTCTCTGACTTTTTCTATAGAATTCCATTTCTGCATAACCTGGTGGATTAGAAACTTTAATTTTCCAAATTCGTAGAAGTTCCAAGGTGAAGTGTCAAAGAGTATGATATGGTGAGGAGGGGGAAAGGGGCAGAGAGCACGGCTGTGACATCCCCCTTGTTTCCATCTGCCAGAGAAGATCCTCTTTATCTCTTTTAAATATTAGACTTCTGAATAGTATTTATTTTGAAGAAATATTTCTACTCCAAAAAAATTGAAAATTATTGTTTGACTCATGATTTGTGCAACTCTGTATAGCACGAGACAAGCACCACATTGAGGTAGGCTTAGTATACCTGATGCTACTCGAGGAACTTGGGTCTACAAGGCACTGAACTGTTTACACTTCCCAGACGCCTGGAAATGTGACCCTCAGACCTCAGGCTTGTGGGAAAACCTCAGATCCTCCCATGTGTGTGCCTGGGAACTCTCTTGTTTCTAAAAATAATTAGACCATCTTGAAAGTGGGCCATGTTCCTCAGTACTTGATTACAGTTGAATGAAACAATAGCCTACATCTTGATCCATTATATTTTCTACTTCCTCTTCTTTGCTTTTGATTATAATGTTCCTTAAGCCTAGGAATCCCTACCTTCTTCACTCCAGGCATTTCCCTATGAAAAATCTTACTCATTCTTCTAGACTTAATTAAAAACCTATCTAATCTATGAAGCCCCCATGATTCCATCAGTCAGAAATGACTGTTACTTCTTCTGTACTGAACAGCCTGTACTTCATCATAGGACTTACATCATCCTGCCCCAGTTTATGGTTGTTTTATGCTGCTTGCCCCTGAGAGCCGACCTGTGTCTTACATTTCAGTATTCACCTCTTCCCCACCTGCTCACTCCGGGACATAATGTAGTTCCCTGTGCATGCAGTAAATGTTCAATAGGAGATTACAGTTCTGGATTTGTTAGAAAGGTAGATGACCAGTCAAGCTTCTTCATGTTAGATATCATAAACCAACCCAGGCCACTGTAAAGAGAAAAGGAATTTTTAAAAGAATACTTAGAAGTTGTGCTTAGAGACTACACTATCAGGAACAATCTCTAAAGTGATGTCAGAGAATTGGTCCCATACAGACCTCTATGCAACCACCACTGCGCACCGGCACAGCTATTGTACTGTGGAAACCATGAATGCTACCACTTGGGCAGGCTGACAGAATCACAACCATTGGCTGCTTTGGAACTTGATGCATCTTCATTCGCTGCCCTACTCTTGCCTGCATGGATTTCTCATTAGTCCTGTTTCTTTGCATTAAATATCTTTGAGTTGAAGTGTTAGAATCTGGGGAGATTGTGTCTGAGAAAATGAGTTTTCACTTCTCTTGGAGGCCATCTCTGCCCCTACCAAGACTCACCAGGTAGAGAAGTGACCTAAAAGAGGAAAAGGTTTTAGAGGCCAAATCTCAAAAATGAACTTGAGGGGCTTCCCTGGTGGCGCAGTGGTTGAGAATCTGCCTGCCAATGTAGCGGACATGGGTCCGAGCCCTGGTCTGGGAGGATCCCACATGCCACGGAGCAACTAGGCCCGTGAGCCACAACTACTAAGTCTGTGCGTCTGGAGCCTGTGCTCTGTAACAAGAGAGGCCGCGATAGTGAGAGGCCCACGCACCGCGATGAAGAGTGGCCCCCACTTGTCACAACTAGAGAAAGCCCTCGCACAGAAATGAAGACCCAACACAGCCATAAATAAACAAACGAACAAACAAACAAATAAATAATGAACTTGATTACAGGTGTCTTTTTTTTTTTTTTGCGGTACGCGGGCCTCTCACTGTTGTGGCCTCTCCCCTTGTGGAGCACAGGCTCCGGACTCGCAGGCTCAGCGGCCATGGCTCACGGGCCCAGCCACTCCGCGGCATGTGGGATCCTCCCGGACCGGGGCACGAACCCGCGTCCCCTGCATCGGCAGGCGGACTCTCAACCACTGTGTCACCAGGGAAGCCCACAGGTGTCATTTTTAATTCAACATTTCACAATTTGTATTTATTGTAATCTGCAAATTTTCATTTTCTCATCTCTGAAAGAAAATCCTTAATCTTTTTTTTGCCTTCCTGTATATGATTTGTTTACTTTCAGTGCTGTCACAATTTATATTTATTGAAATGTCCAAATCTTCACTTTCTCAACTCTGAAAGAAAATCCTTAATTTCTTTTTGCCTACTCAATGATTTGTTTACTTTCAGTGCCTCTACGATAAGATTTAGTTAAAATTCACTCCCAAATCCAATGCTTTTATTGTATAAAATAAAATGCCCCATGCTTAACTTATTTTATGTATACGTCTTCAGCCACATGTGTAGAATGTCTTTTTCCACCAAAATTGCTCACGTCAATTGATTAAAACAATACTTGGTATCTAGGCTATATGCATCATCTTGCCCTTATAACAGCTCCCTTTCCTTCACTCATTTTCCAGCTAAAACTCTTAATCTATCTGCTACTTTTCCTGAAACCATTGATATATACTGATATCCTTTTACCAGGACCCAGGTGTGCCTTCATCCACTGTTGCATTACTGAAAATGAGGAACAGAAGTCTTTATTCTTGATCTGCTATGTGGAAGAAGTCCTAATCCTTTTGTAATTGTACGGTCTCCAAAATAAATCCATGTTCTCCTATCATCTGAAACTTATATAAAAGCTTCTTTGGAAGCTTACATAAAATATTCTGTAGGCCACAAATAAGACATAATAATCAAGGCTCCTAAATGACCCATTACTAACAGGTTCTCTCATTGCTTTACTAAGTTGAGTGCATTCATATAACATATATTCTCTTTAAAAATCTTGTATGTATTGAAATTTAATTTATTTGAACCAGCCTTTATTGAGATAAAATATGAATCCGACTGTTATAGGTTATGGGAATAGAAACTATATAAGTAAGACAAAGCCTCTACCTTCAAGAGGTTATGGACTAACCGGAGAGAGAGATGGTGAACAAAAATGGCAGTATTTTGTGAAAAGTACAAAATTTTTTTTTTTTTAGAAATTAACTGAACATATTTTTATTGAGCACCTACTATGTACACCAGACACTGATCTACGTGCTGGTGCTACAGATACAGCAGAAGACGAAATAGACAAAAATCCCAGCCCTTGCAGAGCTCCTGGAGCTTACATTCCATTGAAATCAAGACAAGAAAACTAATCCATGGAGAAAATGACAAAGTTATGAGCCAAAGGACAATTCTTCTGAGGAGTAACAAAGGGATTCCCTATTGTTTAAGTCAGAAAGAAACAACCTCTGTCTGGGGACAGAGGTCACATTTTTTTGAGTAGATGATGTTTAGCTAGGTTTTGAAAGATGCATAGGAATGTTTCAGAGTTGAAAAGAGAAAGAGACAACCAGTCAGAGCAGAGGGAAGAGCATCCACATAAGTTCAAGAACTTGAAGCAGCATTAAGTAGAGAATTTTAAGCAGTTAATTAACAAGCTAGATGTGGCTGGACAAGTATATAGGAACAAAAACATGCAGGTTCTTATACGCCTACTGAAGACATTTAGCAATAACTTAGCTTTAATGCTGCAGGTGATGGGAAGATGTTGAGGGAATTTTGAACAAGCAAATGACATGATCAAGGTTATATTTTACTTTTATTAGAGATATCCCTCTTGGCAGCATGTGGAGGAAAGGATGGAAGAGGGTGAGATTGGAAGTAAGAAGGCTAATTTAATAGGAAGCTATTGTAGTAGTACACACAAGATGGTTAAAAGCTTAGCAACTAATGAAGGGTAGCTGTTGACTTGATTCCCGTATTTCTTGCTTGGGAGACTATCTGTCTCTAACCAAGCCAGGAAATCAGAAACAAGAGCCCAGTGATGAGTGGAGAAAACACAACTTGTAGTGAGATATTTTAGTGCAAATACCTAGTAGGCAATAGTTTCTATCGTCAGACACTTTGCAGAGAAGCCTAAGTAGAGATATAAAGTTGAAAGGTACCGGCATGTAGGTTTGGGTATTAGGTTCCCTACGGAAGAAGATAGAGACTGAGAAGAGATATATAGTCAGAAACATAGAAATTTAAATAGCAGGGAAAAACGTTTCCAGCAAATGAATCATATATGTAGGAAGAGAACCAAAAGAAAATGTCAGAGAAACAAAGGGCATAGAGTTTCTACAAAGAAGGAATAATTAAATAATGAAATGTCATAGTGAGACCAAGTTCTTTGGATTTGATATTCAAATCATTTATTACCTGTCAGTGCGGCTTCCATAATATTGTATGAGTGGAAGAAGCAAGTGTAAACTTTTATGTTATTTTATTTTTTTGAAAATCTAGCTAGAAAGCAATATACTGTATTGGAGAAATTTCTCAAAGATAGAGATTAAGCATATATCTGAGCTGAAAGGAAGGATTCTGTAGAAAATAAGAGTTTGAAGGGGAAACAGATAAACCAAGGTTTAGAGGTGAAATGAAGAGTACAAATGGAGTTTTTAAGCCTCAACATAGATATGTGGAACCTTCTTTTTGGAGACTTGAGAGAAGGAAAAAAAGATTCTTGTGGATGGAGATGCTATTGTCATTAGAATGGTAGAATGCTGAGTCATTTGGTCCCTGATGGTCTCACATTTCTGTGGTAGGAGAATAATTTAAATTAATAGAGTGAGCCATTCAGGGACTGGATGGGGCTTTTGGAGGTGGTACAGATTTGAAATAGCTACTGGAGAAATGTAAGAGGAGGTGTATCAAAGTGGACTAGAGCAAGTGTTCTTGCCATATTCATTATACATTCTTCTATCTTTATTTCTTATGTCATTTTCCATCTCAGAAGTATAATTAAATAACTCAGTCATCTCTCGTTTGTCATTTTCTTTCTTAATTGTATTCTTTCTTCTTTTTCTTCTCTCCTCTTCCAAACTGCCTCAAACTTTTAGTATTTCCTCTTCAAAATTCATATTTGCAGCTGACAATTGACATTTGGGCCAAAGGGGAACATTCAGGCTTGAGAACAGCCAGGCTACTGTTTCACCCTTCCTGTTTTGTCCTTACAGCATTTTTTTCTTCTACTACTACATCTGCATGGTTTGTGCCTACATTGCTCATTCAGTAATCTCCTTTTTCATTTTTTTCTGGAATTTTGAAATGCTGCTTTAAAGCCTGTCATAGTCCAATCTTCTACTTCTCTCCTCATGCTTAGGAGCCATGATGGACTTTTAGTGGCTTAAAAACAAAGACTTGAAAGAGTTATACATGCAGGTATCTGAGAGCTATGTCCTCAGTCTGGCTTCCTTCACTGTAGAGAAATGGCATACAGAGGTTTCAATCTCATTTCTGCATATCATACCACCAGGAGAAAGACCTTGTTTTCCAGTCAAATAATACTTCTGAACTTCAATAAGATTGGACCAATCTGAACATATCATTTTGGTCTAGAATCTAGGCTTCAGACTGTTTGGCCTAAACATGGGTTTACTGCATGTGTTACTGAGGTGAAGGGGTAAGATTGCACTGATTAGTTCATATCAATTAGGAGCCGCTTGGATTTGAGGGTGGGGGTCAATTCCACCTTAACCAAATGAATCGTATATAATAGGGATGGGATGGGATGGAATGGATGCCAGGGAGTCAATAAAATGCTTACTACTATAGGTTCAGTAGTGCTCATCCTCAGTCTGTCTCCAGAGAAAAATCCCCCCATGCAGGCTCATTTCATGTGTATGAGACCTATGTAGCTGCACACAATTACCATTTATTACACAGAGTATACAACACATAGTATGTACAGGGTACATAGAAATAATTATCAAATTTTTGGTCTTTCTCCCCAAGTCTAAATTGTAACAGAAGGGAGATATATTCCTTTTTCTATCCCTAGGACTGAGTGCAATGAATGGTAACGAAACAGAGGTTACCTTCCCAAGGATACAAAGTGCTAGCACCTGTCTTGCCATGATAGACAATTCTTTTGTTTTCTTTCCTCATCTTGCAGAGATGAAGCTCAACATCAACTAACATTAAAGAAGCTACATTTGTGATTCAACATATGGTCTTGTGCAATTCACTGTTTTTTAAAAGATAGATGGAAATGGTAATGGTAATAATCTCTGTACCTTGCTGGCATGTACTGAATCCTGGACCACTCTGTTTTTGTTTGTTTATTGTTGCTTGCTGAAACGCTTTTTAATGCTGTTTGCTAAAGAACAAGATAGCAATGTTTTAAAAATTCATTGTACATTTTAAATATTTACATTTACCAAATTAAAACTTTATAGTGCATAAACATTATAATAATGGGGTATATAACCTCATTTGGATTTATCCAAATGTTAAATTCAAGGCTGTCAAATGTGAGAATGAGGCAAAACGTTCCTACTAATTCCTGCATGATAGTCTCTGCCTACACCATGTTTGCAGGTAACAGAATTACAGGGCCTTTACATGCAATTGTATTGGCTGTGTGCTGCACACCATAGGAGGTGTCAATCACATCATAGTCCCTGTGAATGGTGCTTCCTGTAGTTGTACAGTATGGTATGTGATAACTACAAGTCAATATCTACATTATTTTAATCCATTAACTTAAATGTTTTTCTCTCAATCTTTTTAAAGGGTCTAGAGCCATTTTAGAAAATGAATAGTAAAATAATTGCATAAGTAGGAGCTTAGAACTCCTTAAAGGAATAGCATAAATATCATCATTAAATATTATTAATATCATAAATAAAATATGCTTATATCCCTTTAAATTACCAACAACTGTCTTTAAAAACTGTTTCTTAAATTCATATGCTCTGTCAAATGAGAAGTTTGACAGATTTCAGAACCTCCTAGGCTTGTATCTGAACTCTTTTTTATATGAACTCAAGCATCTAGTACAGAGTCCCAAAATAGGCCCTTAGTGTTTTTAGTATGCATGAATGAATCACTAAGGTAACTAGCATGAGTAACATGAGCTATGATTCCATTTATAGCAGGATAGTTATTAGCTGTTTGTTATGTATGCTTTCCATTTCTTATTTATCTGAAAAGGGAACTATAGCCATTTACTTAGGTGTCTATACATTGGAGTAAATATACTATTCAGGTATTTCAAAGACCATTGGACATTTGGTATGAGTGGATGTGATACCTGGAAACTTGAATCATCATTGTGACCTCTCTCATCAAAAGGGTGACCTATAAGCCAGATAATAATAAATAGAGAGTCTTGATATAGTCTAGCTTTCAATAGGACCACTGAGTTCATTTTCCTGGTCATTGAATGCATAATGGGGATTGCCATACTTGGCAACTGGGATGATCCCACTTTGGGCCTCAAGCCTGGGGAATAAGTGCTATGATTTTCAAGGATGCAGTGGTGATGGTTCTCATCATATATTCATTTAGTATGCTACTCTGGTCCCTGTGACTGTAGTCTACACAAAGCCCCAATCAGAGCTGCTGTGCTGAACATGGTATGCTTGCATGAGGCGACTAATAAAGTCTCAGGTGTATGGTATGTGGCCAATTATTTGGCAACTGCATTCTTTTGTATCCAATTCATAAAAAACAACATACCCTGTACACTTTCATGGGAGACATATAATAATATTTATTTACAGTTTTGCCCAAGAAATATGTTAACTCTAGTAACCTCTGTCATGATGTAGTCCAAAGAGACATAGACCATGTGCGAGAAGTACCCCACAGAACATCACATCGATTCATCACATTGATGACATTTTATGGTTCAATCAGAATGAGCAAGAGTTTATCAAGATTCTGGAGGCTTTGGTAAGACACATGCACTTCAGAGGCAGTAAGATAATCCTTTTGAAGATTCAAGGACATGACACTTCAGTGAATTTTAAAAGGGCCTGTGGTAGGAGTATGCTGATATAAACCCTACAAAGTAAAAGACAAACTCCTGAATCTTGGCCCCTTATTACAGAGAAGGAAATATCATGCTTGGAGGGGTTGTTGGGTTCTAGAGGCAACAGATTTTACATGTACGTCTACTTCTCTGGCTGATATACCAGGTGACACAAAAGGCTGCCAGCTCTGAGTAGAGCCAAAAGCAGTAAAGGGCTCTGCAGAAAATTTAGGCTGCAAACAGCCCTGCCAGTTGGGCCAAATGATCCATCCCCGTTGTGTTTGACGAGTAAGTGGTTAAAAAGGTGCAGCACGGCATTAACGATAAGCCCCGGAGGGAGAATCCTAACACAGGCCCCTCGGGTTCTGGACCATGGCCATGCTACCAGCAGAAGAGAATTATACTCCTTTTGAGAAACAGCTTCTTGTAAGTTACTGAGCCCTGGAAGATGGAGAATAATTTCCGCCGGGTACCAAATAACCATGTCTCTGAAACTGCTCATTCTAAGCTGTGTTCCATGAGACCAGTCAAGCATAATGTCAGAAGCGCCCAGGACAGTCCATCATAAGAAGAAAATGTAATTGAGTTTGAGGAAGATCAAGGGCCTGAATAAGATGCATGGCCCAGATCCCCATATCACCCACCAGAGTTGCTCCTGTGACCTTTCTTCAGTTTTCATTTTCCCGTGGCCACATGAGGATTTTGCACATCCGGATCAAAGAGAAGGAAAAAGCCTAAGTTTGGCATATGGTGGTATCAGCATGATGCATGGGTACAAAACACTAATGAACAGGGGCAGCATTACAGGCATACTGGAAGGAAGGGGAGTGGAGGATCGGAGACATGGATGTCTGCAGTGGAGACATGTGAACGAACATAAGGAAATGGGGCTGGTGTGAAGATTTTTGTTATTGCCTAGTATTAATAATATCCACGAGAAAACATTCATCCTGGAGAGGCACTGAAAACTGAGTAGATAAAATGATTCAGCCAGCCTTTGTATTCAGCTATCCCAGAACTGATACAATGGGCACATGGACAGAGTAGCCATAGTGGCAGAGATGGAAACCATGCATTGGCCCAATGGGCTTCCATTTAGTAAGGCTACAGACATCTCTGAATGTCCAACCCGGCAGCCACAGAAACCATTGCTGAGATCTTAGTGTGGCACTGTTCCTCAAGGAAAGCAAGAATCCATTAATTCAAGGAACATCAGAGATACTTATTCCAACCTCATGATTTCCCCTGGCTTCTTGATCTCTCTCAAAATACTGGATAAAATATTAAGGTAGCACCCCACAGGCATGACTTGAAACCCCAATAAATACATAGTCTTTAGCTATACAACAAATCCTTTAGTTTTTAGTCTTCCTGTAGAAAATAATGCCAGATGAGTCTAATTGTGAAATTTTGTGCTGACTTTCTGTGGGTAAAAAAATAATAATAATAAAAGTCAGATTTAGGAAATTAAATTCATGAGCTAAATCCTCCTTTAATTTCCCTTCAAATAAAACCCTTCATGTAGTTTTGTACAAAGCATAATCTTGAAGAATATATTCACTAAAAACTGACTCTAAAGTTTAAAATTTTCAACCCCTTAAACAAAATATACTTAGTTCTCTAAACTTAGAATTTATTAAATTTCCTTATCTTTTCCATTTATTTTATTTTATTTTAATTTATTAAAATGGATGGCGGGAGCCAGAAGACATGAATATAATTTCTATTTATTTTGAGTTATTAATAAAAAAAAATTTAGACCTGGCTTAGGAAATTAATGTTGCTTTTCAAATTATTGATCATTCTAACTCATAAATCTGAAACATTCAGAGTATATTTCTCATGCAACATTAGAGAGTTAATCCTGATATTTAAAATTCAGTTGACTATGATTTTTTTTTCCTTTACACCCAAGGTCTTCTGTGTACTGAATTTCAGAATTGTATTGTATTGTACTGAACTTACAGAAATTGTGTAACTGAATTTCAGCTTGTTGCTCTGAATTTATTATTAGGGATCCTTTCTAGTTCAAAAAGAGATAACTGATTACCTTCTGAACCGTAAATAGACAACTTGTTACTTCATTGTTATTCCCTTAATGTTAACTGTGGCCTTTTTTTACCTCTCAACTAGATTTTACAGCATCCTAGCTGTCAGATGGCTTTCTCCCTCAGGCCACTCAATACATAACCGCTTATGCAAACAATTCTGCCACATTTCCTGCACTAGCCAATGCACTTGACCCTTTAGCCAAACTGAAATATTGTACTTGCTGTACCCTTTTACCTGGGCCCCTGCTCCTGAGGTGTGGGAAGCCCTAGTTACTAATCTTTAGAAATCTTTCTCCTCCTTTCACATCTTGCTCCAAAGAAGCATGCATTCAGAAAAGGAAAACTCAACTGTAACCAGGGGACTAGGATCTTCATCCCAGTTCTGTCACTAATGAGCTGTACACATTTTGGCTAGTTTTCACCTCTCTCGGACTCAGTTTTCTCATCTGTAAATTGAGAATATGTGAACTAGATCAGTGATCCTCAGAGTGTGGTCCCTGGACCAGCAGCATCAGCATCACCTGGGAACTTGTTAGAAATGCAAATTCTCGGTGCACACCTGAGCTTTAATACATCAAGAATTCTGAAAATGGGACCAAGCAATCTGTGTTTGAACACAGATTCTAGGTAATTCTAATTCCTGCTAAAGTTTGAGAGCAACTAGGCTAGATGATCTCCAAGGTCCCTCATATATATAAAATATCTTTATTCTATAATACCTTCCTCTTAGGTGTTTTCATAGCATTTTACATCTCTCTTACTACATACATCACATTATACATTGTGTTAGAATCTTTTTGATGTTTCCTCCATCTCTTATGAGATGTCCTTTTGAAGATTAGAATTTCATCTTATTTACCCTTACACCCTGGACAACATTTAGCCCAGAGCCTTACACATGTTAAATGTTTAGTAAATCTTAAAACTGATTTGTAATTTATAAGTAATAAAATTCACCAATTTTAAGTATACAATTCAATGTTTTGACAGATATATACATTTGTTTAACAACCTCCACAGTCTTGATATTGAATATTTGCATCACTTCAAAAAGTTCCCTTGTGCCCTTTTGTAGTCAACCCCCTTCCCCTCCCCCCAGAACCCTAGGAACAATGATTTGCTTTCTGTTGAAGAGTTTTGTCTTTTGTAGGATTTCACATAAATAGAATCATATAGCATATAGTCATTTCTGGCATTTTTCATTTAGCATAATAAATTTGATTTTCATTTATGTTATGTGTATCTCAGTAGTTCATTTATTTTCATTGCTAGTTAGTATTCCATTGTATGGATATGCAATATTTTGTTTATCCATTTACTATTCGATAGACATATGAGTTGTTTCCAATTTGGGGCTATTATGAATAAAACAAGTACAAGTCATTGTAAAAGTCATTGTAGGGACATATATTTTCTAAACTTGGGTAAACATCTAAGGGTGGACTGCTAAAAGATGATAAATTTGACTGCATAAAAATTTTAAATATTTTGCTTTTTAAAAGATACTATTAAGAAAATGAAAAGAGAAAATTTAGCAAAACTCACTTCTGATTAAAAAAAGAAAAGAAAAATACTTTGGTCCAAAATATATAAGGAAATCTTACAACACAATAATAAGATTTTTTTTTTTAAGGCAAAAGAATTAAATAGATGTACGGCCAAACAAGACATATGAATAAAAAATAAACCATGAAAGTATGCTCAACATCGTCAGTTTTCAGGGAAATCAGATTAAACCACAATGATATAAAACACTATGCACCTATGAGTGGCTAATTTAAAAAGCTAGTGATACCAAGTGTTGGCAAAGATTTGAAACAACTGACACTTCTATGCACTTTTAGTGGGAATGCAAAATGGTACAATCCCTTGGGAAAAAAATATGTGGTGACTTCTTATAAAGTTAAACATTCACATATTATATCCTTTTTAAAATTTAGGCAATTTTTCATATTTCCAAGATTCCTTGCAATCACATATGTATCTGTTCATTATTTATTCCTATTAATTATTTGTAGAATATTGTGGATTCTACAAATAAAATCAACAATTAATAAACAATTAACAATAATTATTAATACACTTTTGCAAGCTGCATAATTAACAGGGGTCCAGTATCTTGGTTTCTTTCCTTGGTAATTTTCACATAGTGCATTATGACAAAAAATATCCATACCTAGATTTGTCCTGAACCTTAAAAATCAGTTTAATTCAATTAGGATCAAGTTCCTTCCCCCTCAGTTGATATAAACCATATAAATTCTGTCAGAGGCATAATTATGAACATAATTGCTGTCAATCATAAAGACAAATACTGATATTGTAACCTGCTTTATTCAAGCATTAATTAATATTCCATGGCAAACACATGAAATATTAATTGAAAATAAGTCTTATCCATCTCATTAAATTGGTCACAGGTTTCTGTTGTTTTATCAGTTGTCAGTAATAAACATTACAGTGATGACTCTAGACAAAATATTTTAGCAGTTAGAGCCGTAAGATTCCAGGAAAGTGAAACATATATATAAGCTAAAATTTATATAATTCATTTATATTATTAATATAAATTATTTCATTTAAATTTAATTATATTACATAATTATAACAAATTTTGTTATATATAACATTGTACATTAGAATTATATTTACAATTTATATAATCTATGTAAATATTTTTGTTGTAGAAATGATATCAGAACAATCAAGAAAATATTTTAAGGTGTAAGTCTATTACACTTGGAAAACTTCAATAGAAGAATTGAAATGGAAATATGAGTTCAGATTAAAAGGAATGATGGAAAATTTCTGGCTGCCAAAGAAGAGCTTCTTCATGTATACTTTAATGGATGGTGGTGAGTGACATATTGCTTTGCAGTTTAAATTTCACTGGATATGATACACTTAAAAGAGAGACACAGTTTTATTTTTAAAAATCAGTATTTATGATATGCTATAAATGAAATCCTTTGGAACTATGTACATTGCTGATGAAAAATTTTAAATATCAACTTAAAATAGGCAAGAGAGTACATGAGTTTTAAAAATCTTTTTAGAGGGTGAATGAGAAAAATACCTGGAGATCAGTGCCTTAACCCACCCAATCTGAGTAAGAAGTGCTGTTTTGGAGTAGCTTGTGCTTTCTTCCATCATAGAATTTACTGCAGTCTTTTGTAACAGTCTATTTACTTCTCTGCTTCCTCCCCTGAGCAGGAAGCTCTTTGTTGTCAGATATCAGGCCTTATGTAAGCAGTCTTGAGACAGAGGTTGTTGATGAATGTTTTTTGACTGAGTGCACAGATGAACTGATTTGTTTTAGATGCAGATTTCTCAGTGTTTTTTTATGATTTTGTGTAACGCCATTTACGCTTCGATTCTTACCTCTGAATTTTAAGATCTTCATGAATGAAATCAAGATCATACTATAGTAGAAAGAATAATATACTAAGATTCTGGATGTAGTCCAGTCTCTGACAGAGTAATTATGTAACTTAGGCAAATCATAAATTCTTAAGTTTCAAATTTCCTTATTTGTAAAATCAGGGCCTTTAACTAGATGCATTCTTAGGTCCCTTTCTGCCTTAAATTGATTTTATTTTCCTCTATAGTCAGAAGTGACTTAATTCATAAGTTACTTATTTCCTATATAATCACAAGTGAGAGTGCACAGGAATGGCTGCTGCCCCATTGCCCTGGTCACAACTCTGCTGTTCTTGGTAGAAAAGAAGTAACAGTGACTGAAATTAACAACTATCCATGATCATTGAATAATTACATTTAAAACTAAAGGGACTTTATACATTAACTGTTCCACTTTTATTTTCAAAATGAGAAAGAGGTCAAAGAATTTTCAATCACTTGCCCAAGATGACACAGAGCTATTACCAAAGCTTACTATAAAATTTGGTCTCATTCTTAATCCAGTGCTGATTCCATCAAAAACGGTTAAGAATTCAGGTTTTAGAGTCAAGTATATCTGAATTCAAATCTCAGCCATAGAGTTTTGGGAAAGTTATTTTAAATTTTCATTTTTGTATTTTTTTTACATAATGAAATAACAATACCTTAACTCATACCTTGTTTTGAGGTTATTAAATAATAGCTGTAAAATCCTAGGAACATAGAAAACCAAATAAGTGATAGTTATGATGATTACTATACCATTCAGTACAAGGGCTGCAATATATCAAGCTGATAATGGTAATTTTATCTTAAAATCACATATAACAGACAAAAACAGATTCTTAAAAATTATGCTTACCAATTTAACTTTTGGTGCTTTAAATTTTACTAAATATCTTTCAAATGGTAATGGGACCCATGATCTAAAACATGATTATTTATCAGTTAATCTATCTTCTTACCTATTTATCAATTGTATTTAAATTCAATTCAAGAAACGGTTGGTGAATATTGTGTGCAGGTCTCTGTGTTAGGTATTGGGGATTCACACAGGAATGAAGCATAATCCAGTCTCTAACTTCAATGAATTTCAATTTGACATTTTGAGTAAAAGGTCCTAATGAGTGTATGAACCAGTTCCTACAGGAACTGTACCTGGTGCTATCTTACTGAAATTAAGAAATTTGGCTTTGCAACCCAAGATCCCTGTAATATAGCCCTTGTCCCTCTTTATATTAAATTGCTTCATCCTACATGATATCAACTGAGATGCAATGAAACCTGTTATATCAGATTTCCCTCAAGTGATGAGAAATCCTAACTCCATGGAACTTAAGTTTACTTAACCCATTGAAAAGAGATTTTGGAACCTGGTATCTATCTGAAAAGACTGAAGAAGGGATGAGAACACAACAAGATTCAGCATTACAAACAAAGGAAATCAGAATTACAAACTGCTCTGTGCTCAAAACAGTTCAGATTTTGTAATCAGAACTCTCCCAGATGTTCTCAAAGAGTCCCAGGGCAATCATGAGAAAAATAAGGAGATGAGGCAATGAAAGAAATGTATATCCTGGGGATTTGTTTCATTGTAACAAAATTTCTTTAAAGTAATTTATCAAAGTCACTGGAGAACTGAGGACATTTAACATGGCTTATAAAACCTCAAACATAGTGCTCTCTTTTTGAAAATTGAAACAGCTGCAGGCTTTTTTGATTAGCCTTTTCCTTATAAAGTCAGATTGCCACTTGGCATAAATAGGAGTAAGGGAGGATGAGAAAGAAACCGCTGTCACAATGCTATCAGCCGCTTCCAGCTTCCAGAAAGAGATGGAAGTTGGAAGCTACTAATAGAATTTATACTTGAGGACATATTTAAAAACATGATATGTAAATAAGGCATTGACTACATGACCAAGATCCCATTTCTGCTTTTGAACAAAGAGCACATTCTGTGGATTTTAAGTCTGTAAACATCAGGAACTAATCTCTTACATAAGCCATTTCTATTATCTTCTCCAAAGTTGAGGTCATACACTAGGGAGATAGGGGTGGGTTTTTTTATTTCACACACACCCAGTGCTGGCTGAATATAATATATAAGTAAACTCGTTGCCCTATTAATTATATGAGCTGAAAATAATTCTTATTCATATCAGTCAGAAGAATGTAACTGCCTTTATAATAAGTAAAGGTAGAAATTACTTTAAAACATTTTGAAGAATTTTGTAAAAACACAGTTAGGACAGAGTCTGCTGCCAGTTGTAGAACTGCTTTTAATTAAAACCTTGTTCACCATGCTTACTGCAGAGTTTTCTTATTTTCCTGTTACATAAAGATGTACTGAATCAGCAATTATTGAACTCTGGATACAGTATAATACTTTCTTCTGAGACTATCTAGCCAACAAAATCAGATGTGATTCATTAGATAATAGCACTACCAGGAAGAATGTTCCTAAGTTCTCCCTTACTTATAGGTCTTTGGTGACTGTGGAATACAAAGGCCCAAACTAAGAAAAAAGCCTTCTCATTTCAAATTTAATAGATGTCTTTGTACTGAGATGGTAAAATAGATTTACATATGTAAGGCCAGTGAGTCTATTAAGCAGAGCGTGAAAGTGAGATAAACTTGGTTCCATTCACAACTTTGTTAGTGATTGCTTTGCTATATGCCCTAGTACAACTACTATTACTCAATATTTACTTATCACAAAAAGTCAAGTCAACTTTGCCTATTAAGAAATGCTGTGCAGGGCTTCCCTGGCGGTGCAGTGGTTGAGGGTCCACCTGCCGATGCAGGGGACGCGGGTTCGTGCCCCGGTCCGGGAAGATCCCCCATGCCGCGGAGCGGCTGGGCCCAAGAGCCATGGCCGCTGAGCCTGCGTGTCCGGAGCCTGAGCCCCGCAGCGGGAGAGGCCACAGCAGTGAGAGGCCCACGTACCGCAAAAAAAAAAAAAAAGAAATGCTGTGCAATTTTCACACGATATGAGCATATTATAGAGGACCAGAAGACCTACACAGAACTTAATTATTTGGCATCTACTTGGACTTCTAGAGACCAACTGGTTACGACTTGCTACTTTTTCAATGCCAAATTTGTGTGTTTTGTCACTACCTATATGGAATATATCAATTTTCTGTTATTTTATCTCTCTGTACTTTCTGAAGAAGAAATTTGTAGTGGCAAAATAAGAACTTTCAAGATCACATTCTTCGGGAGATCTAATGCACAGTGTAGTGATTATGGTCAACAATACTGTATTATATACTTCAAAGTTGCCAAGAGACTAGATCTTAAATGTTCTCACCACAAAAAAGAAATGATAATTATGTGACATGATAGAGGTGTTAGCTAATTCTAGGTGGTAATCATACTGTAACATGTAAATGTATCAAATCAACATATTGTACACCTTCCACTTACACAATGTTATATGTCAATTATGCTTCAATATTTGAAAAAGATCACATTCCACCATAATTCTAAGAATTATAAAGTGGTTAAGTTGGTATCTAAATGCTCTTCAAAAAATTGACAAAATCGGGATTTCCCTCATGGCCCAGTGGTTAAGAATCCGCCTTCCAATGCAGGGGACTCAGGTTTGATCCCTGGTTGGGGAACTAAGATCCAACATGCCACAGGACAACCAAGCCTGTGTGCCACAAGTAGAGAGTCCGCGTGCCGCAACTACTGAGCCTGTGCACTCTGGATCCCACGCGTCACAACTAGAGAGAAGCCCACGCACCACAATGAAGAGCCCAAGCACCACAATGAAGGATCCCGCATGCCACAACAAGGATCCCACATGTTGCAACTAAGACCTGAAGCGGACAAATAAATAAATTTTCTTTTAAAAATCACTAAATCATAATTATAGTTAAGGAATTCAGCAATCCCCCTCTCAGAAACAGATAGACCTACTAAGGAGAAGATCAGCAAGGATATGGAAGATCTGAAGAACACAACTAACCACAATAATATAATTGACATTTATAGAACACTACACAACAATAGCTAGATACACATTTTTTAAAGGACTCATGAAACATTCTTCAAGACAGACCAAATACTATGTGATAAAACAAACCTCAACAACTTTAAAAGAATTGAAATCATAATGACCATAATGGAATTAAACCAAAAATTAATAACAGAGAGACAACAAGAAAATCTCCATGTACTTTGAAGTTAAACAATACACTTCTTAATAATCATGGCTTGAAGAGAGATTCTCAGAGGAAATAAAATTCATAGAACTGAATAAAAAGGAAAATACAAAATATCAAAATATGTGGGATGCAGGTAAAACTATTCTGAGAGAAAAATTTATAGCACAAAATATTTACATTGAAAAAAGAGCAAATCTAAATTTTAACTTGAGAAACCAGAAAACTAATAGTAAAATAAATGCAAAGCAGGTAAAGAGTAGAATAAGGACAAGAGCAGAAATCAATGATATTGAAAATCAGAAAATAATACAGAAAAACAATGAAATAAAAAAGTTCTTTCTTTGAAAATAAAATTAAATTGATGAACTTCTAGCAGAACTGACAAAAATAAGATGAGAAAAAACACAAATTACATATATATGTGATATAACTACAGTTGCTACAGCCATTACAAGTATAAGAAGGGAATACTATGAATAACTTATGCTCATAAATTCAATCTAGGTTAATGGATGGACCAATTCATTTTAAGCCAAAAAATATAAAAACTCAACAAATGTGAAATCGATCATTTGAACAGTGCTGTAACCATTAAAGAAATTGAATTCATAATTAAGTTTCCTGAAGAATAAATTTCTTTGCCCAAATACCTTCACTGGAGAATTCTACCAACCATTAAGACGAATGAACACTAATTCTATCCATTCTCTTTCAGAAAAAGAAAAAGGAGGAGAAGCTTCTCAATTCATTTTATGATGCCAGAATTACCCTGATAGCAAAATTAGACAAAGGTATACAGATTGAAATGCAAGAAATAAAAGTGTCCCTGTTTGAAGATGACATGATTGTCTATGAAGAAAATCCTAAGGGATTTCCAAAAATCTCCTAGAACTATTAAGCTATTTCAGTGATTTGTAAGATACCAAACCAACACAAAATATATCATTTTTATGTATTAACAAAGCATATGTGGGAACTGAATTTAAAAACAAAATGCTATCTACAAAACCCAAATAAAATGAAACATATAAACTTAATAAAATGAATACCAGATTTTCTGCTGAAGTTTATAAAATACTGTTGAAAGGAATCAAAGAAGACCTAAATAAACAGAGAGATGTACTGTGTTCATGGGTTGGAAGACTGAAGATGTCATTTATCCCCAAATTGATGTATCTGATTAGTGTTAATTCCCAGCAAGATTTTTTTTTGTAGATATGTAGTCAAACTTATTCTAAAGTAATATGGAAACACACAGAGTCAAGAATAGCTAAAATAATCCTGACAAGAAGAATAGAATGGAAAGAATTATTCTACGCAATATTAAGGCTTACTACCAAGCTATGCTAAAAAAAAAAAGTGTATTATAGAGATACAACCACAGATAAATGGAAAAGAACGGAAAATCCAGAAATAGGCCCATATAAATATGGCCAACTGATTTTTTCCTTGAGTGTTTATTTATTTATTTTATTGGAGTATAATTGCTTTACAATGGTGTGTTAGTTTCTGCTTTATAGCAAAGTGAATCAGCTATACATACACATATATCCCCATATCTCTTCCCTCTTGCATCTCCCTCCCTATCCCACCCCTCTAGGTGGTCACAAAGCACTGAGCTGATCTCCCTGTGCTATGCAGCTGCTTCCCACTAGCTATTGGATTTACATTTGGTAGTGTATACATGTCCATGTCACTCTCTCACTTTGTTCCAGCTTACCCTTCCCCCTCCCCATATCCTCAAGTCCGTTCTCTAGTAGGTCTGCATCTTTATTCCTGTCCTGCCCCTAGGTTCTTCATGACCATTTTTTTTTTAGATTCCATATATATGTGTTAGCATACGGTATTTGTTTTTCTCTTTCTGACTTACTTCACTCTGTATGACAGACTCTAGGTCCATCCACCTCACTACAAGTAACTACTAGAGCTAATCAATGAATTTGGTAAAGTAGCAGGATACAAAATTAATGCACAGAAATCTCTTGCATTCTTATACACTAATGATGAAAAATCTGAAAGTGAAATTAAGGAAACACTCTCATTTACCATTGCAACAAAAAAGAATAATATACCTAGGAATAAACTTACTTAAGGAGACAAAAGACCTGTATGCAGAAAACTATAAGACCCTGATGAAAGAAATTAAAGATGATACAAATAGATGGAGAGATATACCATGTTCTTGGATTGGAAGAATCAACATTGTGAAAGCGACTATACTATCCAAAGCAATCTACAGATTCAATGCAATTCCTATCAAACTACCACTGGCATTTTTCACAGAATTAGAACAAAAAATTTCTTAATTTGTATGGAAACACAAAAGATCCCGAATAGCCAAAGCAATCTTGAGAAAGAAAAACGGAGCTGGAAGAATCAGGCCAACTGATTTTTGACAAAGGTTCAAATAGAAGAAGGTTAGACTTTTCAATAAATGGTACTGGAGCAACTGTATATCCATGGAATGAAATAAACCTTGACCTAAGCATCACACATTATACAAAATAATGAACTCAGAATGGATCACAGACTTAAATGTAAAACATAAAACATTGATTAAATTGAACCTCTTCGAAATTTAAAACTTTTGCTCTGTGAAAGACCCTGTTAAGAGGATAAAAAGACAAGCCACAGACTTGTAGAAAACACTTGCAAACCATATGTCTGACAAAACACTGCATCTAGAACTTATAATAAACTCTCAAAACTCATCATTAAAAAGGAAACAATTCAAATAGAAAATGGGCAAAAGACATGAACAGACACTTTATTGATGAGGGTACACATGAAAAATATTCAACATCATTTAAAACTACAATGAACTTATTACTACACAAGTATCAGAATGGCCAAAATTAGAAAATAGTGACAAAACCAAATGCTGGTAAAGATGTGAGGAAAGTGGATCACTCATACATTGCTGGTGGGAATGTGAAATGATACAGCTACTCTGGAAAACAGTCTAGCAATTTCTTATAAAATTAAACATGCAGTTATTTTATTACTCAGCAATTGAATTCTTGGGCATATATCCTTGAGAAACGAGAAGTATTGTTCACAAAAAAACCTACGTAAAATGTTCACAGTAGCTTTATTCATAATAGCTCAAAACTGGAAACAATTCAGACGTTCTTCAGCTAGTGAGTGGATAAACAACTGTGGTACATTCATACCTTGGAACACTACTCAGCAATAAAAAAAAAAAGCAAGCTACACTACACCATAACACAGATAAATCTCACAGGAATTATGCTCACTGAAAATGGAGATGAAAAATGTTACATATTGTATGATTCCATTTATTTAACATTCTTGATGACAAAATTATAGAGAGGGAGAAAAGATTAGTGGTTGTCAGGCATTATGGATGCCAGAGGGTAGGAGAAGGTAGGTGTTATTATGTAAGTACAACCAGAAGTATCCTTGAAATGATAATTTGTAGTTATGTTTTAAATAATAAAATAGAAATTTTATTTAGAGGAAATAAAGGTAAAAGACAAGTCTTAAGAGCACTACTGAGGTAACTAATTGAAGAAATAAGAAATCAAACAAGATATCCTTTGAAACATCAACAAGACATTGAATTCATATAAAAACAGCAAATACTGCTGCAATATAAGTAGCAAAATGAATTCTTAATAATGTAACATACCTTACTCTTTCTGGAAAGAAAAAGCATTAGATATGCAACTTAAATTTTCAGAAAATACCAACCAGCAATTCTTCTTCCGGAAATGTTTCATGTGGTTATGCAAGGACTTTGAATAGGGCTGCATATTTAGTCGTAAAATTCAGTCCATTCTTGACATCAATATTTCAGAGGATTATGAATCATTTCAGAGTGTTTAAAAATTTTTCAGAACACGAGTAAAGAGTTGGAAGAAAAATATCTCTAAGTTAAATCTGGAAGAATCAGCATGTTTGAGGTAGGAAAGAGAATGACATGAAGAAGCTATAAGTTTTGCAAAACGTTATTTGCTAGTGATAGGAGTTGGCTATCAGTTGTTTATACAGAGGTTGAAGCAGGGTGACACAGGTTTACTTCTCTACGTGAAAAAACTATAGCCCAATAATGAAGCTACTTCAGTGAGTACACAATAAGAACTTAAATTTACTTAACCCTTACGTTTTTAAATAGAAATTGTTGTGCTTATAAAAATGAAGATAAAGAGGGTTTTACTTTGCCAAAAGTTGAACCATAACTGGTAGAATTTTCATTATGATCAAACAGCACAGTGGAAACAGCAATGAACATGACATTTAAACTGGGTAGAATATATGGTCTGGATCAGTGTGTTCCCAAATCATGTAGTTCACCTTTTATGTTCTATAATATTAAGCTCTAAATTCACTTTTAAAAAGTCAAACAAAAATATAAACCTCAGGTTGATATTTCTGAAAAGAATTCAAATAAATAAATTTATTAACAGTAATGCTATCAGTGCATTATTTTCTTAAAATAAAATATTGAAGACTTCTACCGAAGAAATGAGTGAAAGGAACTGAAAGTTCTTATATCTAAGGCTCTCTTTCACAACCTGTAATGATACCCTCAGCTGCGTAGTCATAATAGCAATCTCTGAAAGTTACTCAAAACCTCTTCAAGTAGTGAAGCAGATGATTTGGGGGCAGATGGATGGAAAGGTAATTACTCTCTCTGCTCTTTTCTTCATTTCCGAGATGCTGTTGACTTTCCCTTTGGCATATTTCTCTCTTCCTAGAGGGCTCCTACTCTTTAGTTTATATGCAGGTGAATTCTTTTGCAATTAGACATTGTACAGATTCTCATTTTTATTAATCAAACTAGGCTTTGAGAATCACTGTGTTATAAGAAGCATTTAATATTTGAAAAAACTCTTGGGACTCTAGCAAACACAGTGTAACACTTATTCAAACAAATATTGCCTCTTGTCTTGATATCAGTTTTTTTTCCATTCATAAAATAAAATAAACAATCTCTAAACTAAGTCCTTTCCATGACCACCCTCAAATGAGCAAATAACTCTGGAGGCTAATAAAGATAAACATGATAATAAACTCTGACCTTTTAAAAAAGAATTCATCCTACTCAGTCAATTAACCATCATTTTATCTCAATAGTAGTTTTGGCTTAAATAGCCTTGGGAGGCAGAAAGGGGACATTTTTAGAATATCGGCTATGTCACTCTGACAACAAAACTGATTTCATGACTTTGATCAAGCATTCTATAAATCAACACCTTGGCATAATAATGTGATAAGTAAAGAAAGGAGAAAGAATTCTGATTGGGTAGAGGCTGGGAGAAGCCACTGTATGATTCATTAGTGGCTTCAGTAGTTGAAGTTAAGAAAGAACCAAAAAGTTCTATTTTTCTATGACTAAAAGTAGATGTCTTGATAGGTTCAGAAAAAGTTCACATTGCCCTCGAACAAATATGTTTTCCATATTTCATTGCCAGAATGGGGAGAAACAGAAGGCCAGAAATTAGTGAAAAATTCTGATCTCATTTAGTTTTTCTGGACTACCCTAGAGTAGGAAGTACCAAATTACACTGGAGAGACTAATGCTTTTTTCCTGTTGTTTTTGCCAGAAGTGAAAAGTATTTTGCATAGCTCTATGCCTAAGCTAGCAAGAGACTCTAAAATTTTAGATTTTTTTTCAAGCTCTCAAACGCTGATGCATTTTCATATATCCAGTTAAAAACTCAAATATGAGAAAAAGTAATACATGGAAATGATAAGCTAACTATAAAATATTTTATTCATATTGAAATTAACATGAGTTCTTTTCCCCCAAGGAAAATGATAACAAAAAGTTTTACTTTTATTTTTATAAAATAAAAAAAAGATAATGAAAATTTATAAAAAGTTATACTTTTTATTTAGATTTTTTTTTTTTTTTTTTTTTTTTTCGGTACGCGGGCCTCTCACTGTTGTGGCCTCTCCCGCTGCGGAGCACAGGCTCCGGGCACGCAGGCTCAGCGGCCATGGCTCACGGGCCCAGCCGCTCCGCGGCATGTGGGATCCTCCCAAACCGGGGCACGAACCCGTGTTCCCTGCATCGGCAGGCGGACTCTCAACCACTGCGCCACCAGGGAAGCCCTTATTTAGATTTTAAGATATAACTCTTTCCTTGTTCATTAAGCAATACTTAATTTGCCCTGAAGTAGATTAAGTTAATTTAAAAAATTTTTGCCTTACTACAACATAAAATTATGTGAAAACTAGACAATCCATATAAAACTAAGCTGGGAGATGCTGATACATTTTTAAATTTCCTGAACTTCTGGATTGATTTATGTATGTATGTATTCATTCATTTATAGCAGATCTTCTGAGATAATATTTTGAAATTGAATATCTATGGGCAATTTTCACCCATGGATTTCATATTGTACCTAGTTTGTTACTCCAATGCACTAGACATTTTAAAAGATTTTCACGACACATAGAAAATGGTACTATTGCTATGATTTAAAATATAGGTGAAAAAATAATACTGACTGGGTTTCAAATTCTAGCTTTCCCACTAATTAACTGAATAGCTTTTAGCAAGTTACGTATCTTCTGACCCTCAGCTTTCTCATCATGAATATGGAATAATAATATACTTTTTGGCTGTTATAGATATTAAGTGAAATAATCTGTAAAATTTCGAGCATAATATCAGACCTGAAGTATGTGATCCATAAACAGGGGCTTCCCTATTTTTCTCTTTTCCTTTCTTTTCTACACCATCTTTATTATCTTCAAAACTAACGGTGACAATAATGTTTATCTCATGAGCCATTAGGTCTGTACTGCAGGGACATATCTTTTTCTCTTTGTGTTTGCAACAGCTAGCACATGGTCTATCAGGGTCTAACAAAGATGTGTAGAATGAATGCTAAGTTTCCTTTATGCATGTGGATGCAGCTCAAAGTTCCAATTCCAAACAACCACACATTATTCAGGACAGACTCTCATCTTCTTTGCTATTTCAGAGATTTCCATTTCTAGTTAAACTTACACTTAATATTAAATGTTCTTATGGTTGTTCCAAAAGGTCAGGAATACTACTTATTTTGTTCAGTAATATATTACAAATGTTCCTGTCCTTTAATAGGGACTCATTAAATAGATGTTTAATTAATGATTAAATAAACTATGATTAATTAATGAAGAAATGAAGAGCTAAAGTATGCTATGGGTATTTAAGTTTCACAGTCCATAGCTGTGCAAGCTGCTGTTATTTTGCTAGAAGTTTTACTTCAACTTTTGCCTACAGTTCGCTTTACTCTATGGAGGCTACTTGGAAATTTCACTACTCAGTTCTCCCCAGGAGATATATAATCTGTTAGATTTGTGCTACAATACCCTTAAAAGACAAAATCTCAAGACTATTAGCCAGCATTCAGGCTTGACATTTACCATCCAGTGGAACTCCAAGGTCATATTAAAGAAAATGGACAAGGTACTTAATATATTGTCTATTTAAGGCCCAGAAGCTAGTCCTTTAAAGGATCAGACAACTTTCTGCAATTATATCTGAATGTTAGACAAACAATGATTAGCTAACTACCCACCATGAAGCAGCCACTGGCTATGTGCATTTCTTATATTATCTTATTTAATTTTTTCAACATCTTTATTAGTATGTTTATTATCATATATATAGGGTAAGATTCCAACTACCATCAACAATAAGAGAAATACATACCGACTTTTGAGACTACAATATCAAACCCCCATATCCCATGAAGACATTTAGAACTAGATCAAATATTTTTCTTTATTGGTAATAGAATAATGATTGGTGCTAATGGTTGGTAGCATGTTTTTAACTCTATAACTAACTATAAACTTGGTCTACTGGTTGGATTCTCCTGGAGTAGCCTATCATAACATCTAATTTTCCATTATTGTTAATAAATGTGTGAAAGAGTAGAGTACATAATCAACGAATGCATATTTTTTGAATTAGAAATTATATATACGCATTGTAGAAAAGGTAGACAATAAAGGAAAAATAAGCAGGAAAATATTATAATGCAATCATTTATAACTACCATCTACAGTCAAACACTATTAACATTTTAATCTTTTTCTGTAATTATATATTTATATATAATATATACACACATACGTATACCTATGAGAAACATCATATTGTATATATATTCATTTTGTATCTTTCTTTCATTTAACATCAGAGTAGCAAGAGTCACAGTATTTTCTCATGTCATCAAAGCTTCTATAAAATATTCTTGTTACATGTCTAATATTCTATTGCAAAGATTTATCATAATTTGCTTTACCCAAACCCTGCTGTTGAAAATGTTTATTGTTCCCAATTTATATTAAATATTATGACTGTCTTTGAAATGAAGAGCTTCTCCTCATTTTCTATCAAGTAGAAGACCATCTGCATGAAATATATACTTTCTAGATGACTTTTTCTAGGATATTTGATGACTCTCATCTTCTATTGAGTTAAAAATAATGCCAGTAAACATTTTCTGCAAGGACCCTGGTGCAGGATTAAAAAATACTATATAGAAGAGATAAAAGGACACTTTCTATTATAATTTGTACTTTAATCCACTGGCATTAAGAAATAAAATGAACAAAGACGTTATGCATTTTGTGTTTTGCAAGATAGTAAATGACTACTAGTACTGAATATATGGCAAATGGCAGAATTTGGGAGAGCAAGAGATCATTGAGGGTCAGATTTTAATATTCTTCCAATTTTCATTATTTCAATTCCCATCTCTTTAGATATATTATTTCACTTCCCTGCTGTTTATTTGATGTATGATAGTAAATACATATACATTTTTTCATTTAAGGAGTTAACATGATTTACATCTTTCATAGCATTATTCTAAGATAATTGAGAATGCAATGATTTTGTCAGTGCCAAATTAAAACATCAAGAATATTTTTCAAAAATTCGACAAAGATCCAGACTTCCTCCGTAGTATTATAGATTTCCCTCTACAAATTCCAATGAGATTTTCCTATAATTATATTTCATCTGACAACATTGTTTCTCTAATGAGTTGTTTGATATATTAGTCCTGATATCAATTCTTCTAGTTCATTGGTTTGACAAATCCATTAAACTGTATTCCAGATCATGAATTTTTAAAAAATTTAATTTAATTAATTTACTTTTATACAGCAGGTTCTTATTACTTACCTATTTTATACATATTAGTGTATATATGTCAATCACAATCTCCCAATTAATCCCACCACCACCACCCCCAGCGCTTTCCCACCTTTGTGTCCATACGTTTGTTCTCTACATCTGTGTCTCTGTTTCTGCCTTGCAAACCAGTTCATCTGTACCATTTTTCTAGATTCCACATAAATGCTTTAATATACAATATTTGTCTTTTTCTTTCTGACTTACTTCACTCTGTGTGACAGTCTCTAGGTCCATCCATGTCTCTGCAAATGACCCAATTTCATTGCTTTTTATGGCTGAGTAATATTCTATTGTATATATGTACCACATCTTCTTTATCCATTCTTCTGTCAATGAGCATTTAGGTTGCTTCCATGACCTGGCTATTGTAAATAGTGCTGCAATGAACATTGGGGTGCATGTGTCTTTTTGAATTATGGTTTTCTCTGGGTATATGCCCAGTAGTGGGATTGCTGGGTCATATGGTAATTCTATTTTTAGGTTTTTAAGAAACCTCCATACTGTTCTCTATAGTGGCTGTATGTATCAATTTACATTCCCACCAAGAGTGCAAGAGGGTACCCTTTTCTCCACACCCTCTCCAACATTATTGTTTCTAGATTTTTTGATGATGGCCATTCTAACTGGTGTGATGTGGTACCTCATTGTAGTTTTGATTTGCATTTCTCTAATAATTAGTGATGTTGAGCAGCTTTTCCTGTACTTCTTGGCCATCTGTATGTCTTTGGAGAAATGTCTATTTAGGTCTTCTGCCCATTTTTGGATTGGGTTGTTTGTTTTTTTAACATTGAGCTGCATGAGCTGTTTATATATTTTGGAGATTAATCCTTTGTCCATTGATTCATTTGCAAATATTTTCTCCCATTCTGAGGGTTGTCTTTTCGTCTTGTTTATAGTTTCCAATGCTGTGCAAAAGCTTTTAAGTTTCATTAGGTCCCATTTGTTTATTTTTGTTTTTATTTCCATTACTCTAGGAGGTGGGTCAAAAAAGATCTTGCTGTGATTTATGTCAAATTGTGTTCCTCCTATGTTTTCCTCTAAGAGTTTTATAGTGTCCGGTCTTACATTTAGGTCTTTAATCCATTTTGAGTTTATTTTTGTGTATGGTGTTAGGGAGTGTTCTAATTTCATTCTTTTCCATGTATCTGTCTGGTTTTCCCAGCACCAGTTATTGAAGATGCTGTCTTTTCTCCATTGTATATTCTTGCCTCCTTTGTCATAGATTAGTTGACCATAGGTGCGTGGGTTTATCTCTGGGCTTGCTATCCTGTTCTTTTGATCTATATTTCTGTTTTTGTGCCAGTACCATATTATCTTGATTACTGTAGCATTTTAGTATAGTCTGAAGTCAGGGAGTCTGATTCCTCCAGCTCCCTTTTTTTCCCTCAAGATTGCTTTGGCTATTCGGGGTCTTTTGTGTCTCCATACAGATTTTGAGATTTTTTGTTCTAGTTCTGTAAAAAAGGCCATTGGTAATTTGATAGGGGTTGCATTTAATCTGTAGATTGCTTTGGGTAGTATAGTCATTTTTACAATATTGATTCTTCCAATCCAAGAACATGGTATATCTCTCCATCTGTTGGTATCATCTTTAATTTCTTTCATCAGTGTCTTATAGTTTTCTGAGTACAGTTCTTTTACCTCCGTAGGTAGGTTTATTCCTAGGTATTTTATTATTTTTGTTGCAAT
Organism: Mesoplodon bidens; assembly: GCF_964165515.1. Lineage (NCBI taxonomy): Eukaryota > Metazoa > Chordata > Mammalia > Artiodactyla > Ziphiidae > Mesoplodon > Mesoplodon bidens. Next base: position 86,723,263 of record NC_138167.1, read on the forward strand.
GGTGAATGGGATTGTTTCCTTAATTTCTCTTTCTGATCTTTCATTGTTAGTATATAGGAATGCAAGATTTCTGTGCATTAATTTTGTATCCTGCCACTTTACTAAATTCATTGATTAGCTCTAGTACTTTTCTGGTAGCATCTTTAGGATTTTCTACATATAGTATCATGTCATCTGCAAAGTGACAGTTTTACTTCTTCTTTTCCAACTTGTATTCCTTTTATTTCTTTTTCTTCTCTGATTGCCAGGGCTAGGACTTCCAAAACTATGTTGAATAATAGTGGCGAGAGTGAACATCCTTGTCTTGTTCCTGATCTTAGAGGAAATGCTTTCAGTTTTTCACCATTGAAAATGATGTGTTCTGTGGGTTTGTCATACGTGGCCTTTATTATGTTGAGGTAAGTTCCCTCTATGCCCACTTTCTGGAGATTTTTTATCTTAAATGGTGTTGAATTTTGTCAAAAGCTCTTTCTGCATCTATTGAGATGACCATATGGTTTTTATGCTTCAATTTGTTAATATGGTGTATCACATTGATTGGTTTGTGTATACTGAAGAATCCTTTCATCCTTGGGAATTATCCCAGGTGTTCATCGTGTATGATCCTTTTAATGTATTGTTGGATTCTGTTTGCTAGTATTTTGTTGAGGACTTTTGCATCTATATTCAACAGTGATATTAGTCTGTAATTTTCTTTTTTTGTAGTATCTTTGTCTGATTTTTGTATCAGGGTGATGGTGACCTCATAGAATGAGTTTGGGAGTGTTCCTTCCTCTGCAATTTTTTGGAAGAGTTTGAGAAGGATGGGTGTTAGCTCTTCTCTAAATGTTTGATAGAATTCACCTCTGAAGCCATCTGGTCCTGGGCTTTTGCATGGTGGAAGATTTTTAATCACAGTTTCAATTTCATTACTTGTGATTGGTCTGTTCTTATTTTCTATTTTTTCCTGGTTCAGTCTTGGAAGGTTTCACCTTTCTAAGAATTTGTCCACTTCTTCCAGGTTGTTCACTTTATTGGCATAGAGTTGCTTGTAGTAGTCTCTTATGATGCTTTGTATTTCTGCAGTGTCCATTGTAACTTCTCCTTTTACATTTCTAATTGTATTGATTTGGGTCCTCTCCCTCTTTTTCTTGATGAGTCTGACTAATGGTTTATCAATCTTGTTTATTTTCTCAAAGAACCAGCTTTTAGTTTTATTGATCGTTGCTGTTGTTTTCTTTGTTTCTAGTTCTTTTATTTCTGCTCTGATCTTTATGATTTTTTTCCTTCTACTAACATTGGGTTTTGTTTGTTCTTCTTTCTCTAGTTCCTTTAGGTGTAAGGTTAGATTGTTTTTTTGAGATTTTTCTTGTTTCTTGAGGTAGGGTTGTATTGCTATAAACTTCCCCCTTAGAACTGCTTTTGCTGTATACCATAGATTTTGGATTGTCGTATTTTCGTTGTCATTTGTCTCTAGGTATTTTCTGATTCCCTCTTTGATTTCTTCAGTCATCTCTTGGTTATTTAGTAGTGTATTGCTTAGCCTCCATGTGTTTGTGTTTTTTACGTTTTTTTCCCCTATAATTGATTTTTAATCTCATAGCGTTGTGGTCGGAAAAGATGCTTGATATGATTTCAGTTTTCTTAAATTTACTGAGGCTTGATTTGTGACCCAAGATGTGATCTATCCTGGAGAATGTTCTGTGTGCACTTGAGAAGAAAGTGTAATCTGCTGTTTTCAGATGGAATGTCCTATAAATATTAATTAAATCTATCTGGTCTATTGTATCATTTAAAGCTTGTGTTTCCTTATTAATTTTCTCTCTGTTGATCTGTCCATTGGTGTAAGTGAGGTGTTACCTAATGTGACTCTTCCTCTACAAACTGGACATGTAAGAAATGACATATCACATATTCCACTTTAAATCATAATAAATCTGACAATGACACTCTGTCCCTAGAGCCAACAAAAACTTAAATTTGAATCATTAACTTATTCCCTATTTCCCATTCAGATTATTTAAGCTCCAAGGGCCTTTTGTTCACAGTTGGCTACCACTTAGATATCCATTGTCCAAGATCTCAAAATACCTTGCTGAGCAGCAATGCTGTGTTTATGTCTATGTTTCATGAGCAAAGGATAATTTGATCATTGTGGAAGTCAAGGGTTGCCTCCCGTAATGTGTCCTCCTCCCATTTCCATGGATGCTTCAAGGCTTTTCATCTGCACTGTTCACAGAACCAGTGAACCTGTAGACCCTACTTTGGAATGAGGCAAACTTTTCTCCCCTTTGACCACTTCTCCCTCTTTCCTCTCATCCCTATAATCTTATTTTTAAATAGCTTAATTTTCTAAAAAAGAAAGATAGAAAGGAAAATTTGAGGCAGAATACACTATACAGACTTTTCTGGGGGTTAAAGGAGTACAAAGCGTCTGCCTGCCTTGTTCAAATAGAGGGAATACAGAACAAGAACAAAACATAAATTGCTATCTCAGCAGATTAACCTATAACTCTACCGTTATAGTCATTAGTAAGTCAGGGCTAAGCAGAGGGTCTCTCCAGTTACTACATCTCTTCCTTGACCTACAAAAGAAGCCCACGGTTACTCAATCGACAATGATAAACATTTGTGGCCTTTGGACCCCTGTTATGCTTGAGGAAAAAAAAGAGAGAAAGGGCTTCTGAGGTGCAAAATAAAAAAGGAAACACAACAGTGACAACTCTATCCCAGTCTCCTTGATGTGGAAGACACTGGCAATGGAAAGGCAAATTTTTCTTTTTCCTCCCACGTGTCTACAACCAAAGTAGCATTTCAACATCATTTTCAAGTTTAAACCTCTACTTAGCATAGTTTAGCATATGCTGTTTTGGATAAACCAAACCCCAATAATGTATACTTATCCCAGGGCCAATGACAACCTCATGTTCTGAAAAAACAAAAAGAGACAGATAAAATGAATTGAATCTGTAGTTGGGGATACTTGCTGATGTGTCAAGAATTCCACTGACCCATTGTTAGTGATAAAGTCTAGATTTGGTACAAAATTTTAATATTTATTCCCACTCTTGCAGATATATATCAATTCTATCAGACATTAACAAGGAACAACAATACGAAACAGTTTTTTCAAATGAATATTATAATTAAAATTTTATGTAGCTCTTTAGTGCTATAATACCTATATTTAAATGCTTAATTTCTTGTTTTTATCTCATTCGTTGTATATCCTTCAGATATTTCCTTAAAATTATATTATTCTTAGATAAAATTGTGTAAGGATATGAGGATAATTTTTTGTATATTTGTATGGTTTTCTTTGGGTGTACATTTTCCCTCTAAAAATGCAATTCTGTTTATTCATGTTTACAGAAGAAATTTGACCAAACCTTAGCCAGTTCAATAACATAATTGGACACAAATCTTGTAACAAAGTATGGCATCATCATTGCCCCATATTTAGTTCACACCTACAAGAAATATGGATCTATATTAGTGCTATGTTATTTTAATAGAATTATGTTAGGTGGATATCTGTCCTCAAGTATTTAATAGTGCAATAGATAAACAAGACCAATGAGTACTAATGTGTCAGAGGTGTGTGTGTGTGTGTGTGTGTGTGTGTGTGCAGCTTTGATTATATGATTAATTGCCTAATACATTTAGCCTAACTAACTCATTCAAGTTGAATAAATTCAGATGGAATGTTTTGGCAGGTAGTTTTGCATGATCATACAAAAATTAAGGACAACCTATTTAACAGGACAAAATTTCACTAAGACTTAAATGACAGGAAAAGAATGATTTGGGACCCAAGGTGTGATATATTAAAAGTTATTAGAAAAGTTGTCAGTGGTGAAAGTAAGTCAGTATTAGGAAAACAAAACAAAGCAAAGAAACAAAAGGAAGATAGTTAAAGTCAAATGTTAGGAGTCTAATGGGGTTGGGAGTGGGGTGGGAGGGAGGTCCAAGAAAGAGGGGATATAGGTATACATATAGCTGGTTCACTTCATTGTACAGCAGAAACTAACACAACATTGTAAAGCAATTATACTCCAATTAAAAAAAAGAAGACTGGTAAGTTGAGTAAAGTCAAGATGATAAAATAGTAAGGACTCAAAGGAGATGTTAGAAGTATTTGGGGGCCTCCCTGGTGGCGCAGTGGTTGAGAGTCTGCCTGCCGATGCAGGGGATACGGGTTCGTGCCCCGGTCCGGGAGGATCCCATATTCCGCGGAGCGGCTGGGCCCGTGAGCCATGGCCACTGAGCCTGCGCGTCCGGAGCCTGTGTTCCGCAACGGGAGAGGCCCGCATACCACACACACACACAAAAAAAAAGTATTTGGGATTACTCGATTTCTCAAATAAAATGATTGTCATAGATTATTGTAAGAGAGTTATAAAATATTAAAACTAAAAGGGACATAGAAATACATTTTCAAGTGAAGAAAGGGACCACAGAATTTGAGATGCCAGTGTTTTCACAGAAAGTCATAGGTAGAGGGAATTTCGGAAGGCAGATTTCCCAACTCTCAATTACCTCCAAATATTTTCAGTAAGAGAGGAACTGGAAAAGCAAAGCAGAACTTTCCGGAATGTTGAACAGATCTTCCTGCTGTGAAGCTATGAGCCATTGTGTGTGGAAATTTACTTTTTAGTTAGTATAACAGGTAAATTTCTCAAAAGAAAATTGTTACTTAACTCTGAATAAATGGTCCCCAGGCCCCTTTATATTAACCTTAGGCCAACCAATTTCCCCTTTGACCAGATGGACACAGATGTTCAGACAGCCGTGGCCCATGTGGTGTGGCCCAGAGGCTTTCCTGCCTCCTGTGTCACTGCTCCTCTCCAGCAGAATTTGGACTAAGACACGAAAGTGTAATCTTCCAAGTTTCGTGCTTTTCTTCTCTCAGTCAAAAAACCAGGAAGGAATTGCTGAATCATTTATTTAGCAAGTTTTTATTGATTCCTCTGCTTATTCTAATGTTTGTGGTACCCTCCATTATATTATAGCCTCATTTTTAAACCAACCTTTGAATCTTGGACTTCTAACTGTCCCATCCTTCTTTTGCTCTATGTCAAGGGTAAAGCTGACCATTGAAATTGGTCATTCTGATCACACCTCTGACTAAAATTCTTCAAAGATTTCCACTGGTCATAACCTAAAGTTCAGATTACCTAGGCCTCACTGATCTAGACCTCATGTTTTTCTTTAATCCAATATCTAGCCACACTCTCTTTCTCCTATAATCTAGTTTTCCCAACATTTTTGCAAATCCCCCAAAGCACAAAGTACCTGTGTATATTCTTTTTTTTTTTTTTTTTGCGTTATGTGGGCCTCTCACTGTTGTGGCCTCTCCCGTTGCGGAGCACAGGCTCTGGACGCGCAGGCTCAGTGGCCATGGCTCACGGGCCCAGCCACTCCACGGCATGTGGGATCCTCCCGGACCGGGGCACGAACCCGTGTCCCCTGCATCGGCAGGTGGACTCTCAACCACTGCGCCACCAGGGAGGCCCCCTGTGTATATTCTTAATCTCAATATTTATATATCAAGTATACTACTTGTCTGTCTCTCACTAAGGGCAGGAACTTTATCTTATTTTTCAATGTTGCTTAGTTCTGGGAGCATGGCTTACTTATGTGTGTCTGTTACACTGATTATCACATTATTTTTTCTGAAAATTTTTCCTTTTCTCACTACATTTTGAATTCTTGGAAAAGGACAGTGTTGTTCTGTGTTGTTTCTGTATTCCCAGAACTTATCCCAATATCAACTACGTAGAAATAGTATAACTGTTTGCTGAATGTATTAACAGATAAATGAACCCTAGACTGACCCATTACTATTGCTCAAGCGTCCTTGTAACTACTCAGACTACTCATCTGCTCAGACTTTTATTCCTTCCTCTTCACCTAGTAAAATTTTATTCAGCACAGTGTTAGTCACAATGCCTGGTGAATTTTAGCTACTTGAAAAAAAACATGCATTAAATGAATGCATTAAAACTTCTCTCAAGTCAAATTCTACTTTCTTCATGTAGTATGTCTTGATCCCCATCTAGAAGTAATTTCTCCCTATCCTGAGTCCCCCAAAATTAGTTTTTAGATTTGTTTTCACTGGTTTTCATGCAGTGAATGAAGATGTTAGCTACCAAAATCCTTTCCTCTCTTGTGTAAGGAAAGACAAATCTCTGCCAGACAGCTTTGGTTTAGGGCTTCCCCATCCCAGTCCACATCTGCTTGAGTAGCTATTTATGTGAGATGAAAAATGGAAACTTAACAACCTCAGTGACTCTGTGCGTGGACTGTTAGTACTCAGTGAAAGTTAAAAGCCATCAGAGCTGGAAAGAATTTAGGCTGGCAACAGTAGACAAATGTGTATATTTAGTAATACAAAGAGGCCATGAAGAATGACCACTTGGAATCTGTAAAAGCCAATCAAGTCTTTGTAATATGTGGGGCAGGGAGAAATTGTGTGCCAGCTGTTCTGTGACAGTGCACTGAAACACCCTGACTTTTTACTTAAGCTCAAGAATAGAAGTCTCCTGATTTTGTGTTGTAACCCAGATGTGCTGAAGTCCCTGGCTAAAAACAATGTATAAACAAAACATTAAGTTAAAAAAATAATAATAATAAATGAAATATTGAAAAAAAAATCTTCATTATCCTAAGTAAATATGCTTTACCTCAAAAACGGGAGTTAATGAAAAACCAATAGCACAGTCATTTCACAAAACCTTGCTAAGTCAGAGAAAATGAACTTTCAAACTTAAAGCAACTTCCCTGTGCAAAGGATGGTCACAAATATGCAAAGAACTTCCCTTTCACAAGACCATTTTTAAAAATATATTATCTCAATTATTCATACAATTGATTTTATTTCCCCCACCATATTGCCTCTATTTTTTTTTTTTTTTTTGCGGTACGTGGGCCTCTCACTGTTGTGGCCTCTCCCGCAGGCGGACTCTCAACCACTGCGCCACCAGGGAAGCCCTGCCTCTTACTATTTTTAATGCAATTTATTATGTGCTTTATTTGTAAACTAAAATAAATAATACATAATAAAGTACAGAACTCTTTGAATTCTGCTATCCTCTTCCTAGTTATAGTGTCCTTTCCTTCTTTCTGGGTACATTTACCATCATGAATTTGATATGTATGTTTCCTTTCCTTTTAAAATATTGCTGCAAACATACGTATATGTTAATGAATGTTTTATATACATATTTTTATGCCACAATTTTTATTCAAATTATATTTTAAGGTCTATTTTGTTTAAATTGAGTACTATGTGCCTTTCAATAGCTGGGCAGCATTGCACCAGATGAATATAATACATATTATTTATCCCTTCCATTTTCCTCTGAGGAAATTTGGCTTGCTTCCATTTTTTCTAACATTACAGATAGCAATACAGACATCCTAGCATATATCCTATGCAAATGAAGCACATATTATTTTCCAAGAACTTTGCTACATAATCTAATTTAATCTTCATACAAACCCTAGGAGAAATGTTATTTCATTAACATCTTAAAAATTAATATTTCAGGCTCCCCTGGTGGCACAGTGGTTAATAATATGCCTGCCAGTGCAGGGGACACAGGTTTGAGCCCTGGTCCGGGAGGATCCCACATGCCACGGAGTGGCTAAGCCCGTGCGCCACAACTTCTGAGCCTGGGCTCTAGAGCCCACGTGCCACAACTACTGAAGCCTGAGCACCTAGAGCCCGTGCTCTGCAACAAAAGAAGCCACCGCAATGAGAAGCCCGCACACCTCAACGAAGAGTAGCCCCCGCTCGCCTCAACTAGAGAAAGCCCACGCACAGCAACAAAGACCCAACGCAACCAAAAAGAAATTTTTTTTAACTTAAAAAAAAATTAATATATCAAAAAAGTTAAGAAACATTACTAAGTTCACACAACTACTAAGAAGAAAGGAGCCGGGATTAAATTTTCATCTATTGCTATTGAAATCATCTCATTTATTTTTTTCACATACTATTGTCTGTCACACTCGCCAGAATGCAAGTCTCATGAGGACAAGAGGGGTTGATTTCTACCAATAAGTACTTGATAAATGAATGAACGTTGAATAAATGAAGGAATACAATAGCGCTCCTGTATGTGGCAGAGCTCAAAGAGCAAAAGAACTGTTTCCCACCCTGGGGTCCCTGAATGAATTAGTCTTAATTCTAAGCAATTCCATGTGCAAAAAAGCCCAGGCATGCTCCCCTGGGTTTGGCTCCTTATCCAATATCTATGCTTTCTCAACCTGGGAATTTGGGGATATGTACTGGGTGAGCAATCTTTGAATCATTTCAGATGACATACAGAGGGCTAGCAGTTTGTGGTTCTGAAGAAGTCTGGAAAGTTCAGTGGCTTACTATAATATTTTTGCTCATTTTGTAAACTATGGAAAAAGTAAATCTTCAAAGTTACAGCCACAAGTTTTGTGACACACCAGGCTGTTAAGAATGAGTAATTAAAAGAATATGAATTGTGGTGTCTTAAACAGCAAGAATAGTCCTGGTTCTGGGGAAGAGACAGTTTAGCAACCCACTGTATTTTAAGTCGTTGGCAAAAAATTTTAATTCCTTCATTCTCTGCCATAAACATCAGATAAGACATGAGGAAAATTCAGTGAGCATTCTTGACATTCGAGACTGTTATCAGCACTGCATTTGTTTGAGTCATGCATTTTGTTCTACAGTATTACTACACTGAAGCTCACTGAATAACCCTAACTCGTAGAATATGATTAGTTCTCTTTATTAAGTTTTCTAGTTAGCGAAAATGTGCAAAGGAAGCCCCTTTTTTCTTTTTATCCCTGTTTTAGCAACTTTCTAAGATGTATTTAACATAATTTGTAGCCTGAGTTAATTTAGTGTAATTACCAACCCAATCTTCCTTTACAGATGTTGTATCTTTATGTATCTTAGGACCATCTTACTTGCAATAAGATCCTGTAAGTTTTTCTCAGAGGTGTACCAAGTCTGTAGAAATCACAAGACATATCCCAGAATTTATTTTTCAATGATTATATCTTCCCTATCAATCTATTTGTGTTCATTCTACTCTTGCACAGATAATTGGACAAGATATTAATGTACGGTCCCAATTAGTTGAATTCTGTTGGATTAATGTTTTACTAGGTTGAGTATAAAATGAACCAATATGCTACATAAGATGTCACAAGTGCTCACATTTTGGACATCATAGAAACAATAATTTATCAACAGTACTGAAATTCAATCAGCCTGAAACCAAAAACAACTTTCTACCATAGCAGAAATGGTGGCTCTATATCATGCTTATTTCCTAGGATAGCTTCTAGTTTCGTCTTGCTAGAATGATTATGTGCAGATGTGTGCCCCAAAAGTGGCAAATATTTTGTAATCTGTACTTAACTTTCCTCAAAAATTATATTACATTCAGTTACCTCTACATTATAAATTATAGTAACGTACTAAGTTAGAGATGAAAAAAATGAAATAAAGAAAGAAAGAAAGAGATGAGCTCTTTCTACTTACCTTTAAACTTCTTATACAGAAAATTTCAAACAAAGACAGAAGTTGAGAATACCATCATGAACCCCATGAACCTATGACCCAGGAATAGGGCACAGCCCATCTCATTTTCTCTATATCTGCCCTAGTATAAACATCCCCAGCATTCCCAGTATAAGCATGAAACATGGTGTGGTGGAAACACCACTGAATGGAAAACAGAAAATCTGGGTCCAAGTCTTTGCTCTACCCTCAGAAACATCTAGTTTCTCCATAACTCACAACGTGAGGCATATATAACCAGATATCTTTAAGCTTTCTTCACGATCTTGTTTTACACACTAGGCTGTAGTAGTATATGTTGGGTCAGTGTAGTCCACTGAATGCACTCTGCATCTTCAGTGACCTTTCTCTTTCTAAATAGACACTTGGGTGTAATCTACCTACACCACAAAGGCAAAATGATAACCAACTTATAAAAAGGAAAATAGAACTTACAATGGAATAGTTCTTTTAACCATAGCTATTCAATGATGTCAACTCTTAAAAAAGGCTGATGTACCAAAGTAGAGGTGCAGGCTAGATATATCTTGAATATACACATGCAATCAATGAAAAACAAAAACTGATACCATAAATATGTTGTAAAAATAAAACATTCTGAAATAGGCTGATGGCATTTCCAAAGCAGCCCCAAATTATAAACTAAATAGTTTCATCTCAGCAGTAGAACAGAGTGTTCTAAAATTTATTTGAACGTGGAGAGGTTGCAGTTAATCTGACAATTAAAATTGATTACACATGCAGAATTCATGCAAAGATTAAGTGAAACAGAATTGACTCCATGTCACGTGTTGCCATTGTTTGTTTGTCATTAATTCTGTAATGCACAGACCTAGCTTGTCTTGTTCACTGCTATATCCCCAGCACCTAGCAAAGTACATGGCCCACAAAAAAATTATGAGTAAATAAATAAATTTCTAATCAGTGTATTCTATGAAAGAAATATAAACATAATACTTATGAATCATGCACATCTGGTTATTTGGTTAATACTCATTGAGATGATTTTTAGATATATTCAAATACATTTCGATGCTGATTATAGTTATTTATATCTCCTCACCTCACATGGATAAAAGCCTACATGCATTTAGCTATAATTTTGGTGAAATGAAGTAAATTGAAATTAGTGATGAGCTGTGAGGAAGAGAACAACTATCTCTGGACAAATGTGTCTACAGAAAGATAGTGATGGACTGAGGAGATGGGAAGTGTTACAAGGTGAAATTTACCAGAGGTAAATATGAGACTTTCACACATGTGCAATCAACAGAGTTCACTGGTACAAAATAAGGAGACCATGACTTAGCAGCTTTATGGTTATCAGTACATTCAATATCAAGTAAAGGAGTGATTTCATCACCAAGAAGATAATACCATTTCAAACTTTATTAAGGGAAGAGTACTGTAGTTAAAACTAGGGAGGCAAAAATTCAGCTTTGTACTGATTAGTCAATGTTTGGACTATTTCTTTCAGTTCTGGGTACCTTTATTTAGAACAATTTAGAGTAAAATACTTTCATAGATGAATGACTAAAATGGTATATGATAAATATTTAAAGGAAATAGAAAAATTTAGCCTAAAGATATGGAACCTTATTAAGAGGAATATAAAAGTTTTAAAAATTAATGGATAGCATCAAGAAGAACTTCTGTTCCTTTTACTTTCTCATTATGTCTTATTTTGATGGGACTCTTTCTGAGCCACCATCATGCCTTGCCTGGGCCCCCACATCAGTTCTTGATCCCTACTCTCCAACTCCACTATCAACTTAGCAGTTAGAGAATTTCTTCTAAAGGAACTTGTGATGTGAGCAGAAATGACAACAGGGCTTGTATTTATGTTTGTCTCTTTAGATCCTTGCAACATCCAATGAAATAAGTGTTACAGCCCAATTTTCTTAATGTGCAGAAAGAGATCACTCAAAACAGTCAAGTGACTTGTTCAAAGACACATGAGTAGGAAGTTATGGATCTGTAATTAGGCCTATCTTATTTCAGAATCCACGTTTTGTAAGCAACAATGTTACGGGTCCCGGGGATCTCAGGAATACGACTTTGGGGAGTGGGAAGAAATAGTCTGAAGTAGAGCTCCCCAGTTAGTTATCTATTGCTCTGTAGCTAAATTACCCAAAACATAGTGGCTTAATGCTGCAAGTATTTATTATCTTTCACAGTTTCTGTGAAATATATCACTTTTATTCAGTAACATATTTCATGTGTCTAGTGCCTGGCACTAGGTGCTCAATTATTATTAAAATAAATATAAACGAATGAAATAATAAAAGTATGCGTGAGTATATGCATATACATATATATATATATATATATAACTAAATGCATAAAGCATCATGGAAGAGGATAATATTTTTAAATATGGTTATTGCTTGTATGATTCCTGTTAGATGCATTTTTTTCTACAAATCTGTAAATAATATTTGGGTGTGGTGACGCTTGGTGAATTTTGACTTTTTTCCAATCAACCTTACCTGAAAATACCTTGTGCTTTGGTTATCTATTGCCAAATGACAATCGACCCCAATACTTAGTGCCTTAAAACACCAATTCTTTTGTCTACTTGAGCACAGTTTGGCAATTTGGGCCAGGGTCAGTGGAGTTTGTTTCTGGTCAAGATGATTCCAGCTAGGGCAGCTCATCTGCGGGACGCCAATTAAGCATCCACTTCAAAGATGACCTCAGTCACATGGCTTCTTTATGTAGCTAGGTTGTCTTCCTCACAGCATGCTGGTTTCAGGGTAGTCAGAGGCCTTACATTATGGGGAGCTTTCTCCAGAATGAAATTGCTGAATCTCCCATCATTCTTAACCTTTAGGCCACCACTTGCATAGCATGACTTTTCTCTGCATTCTACTGGTTAAAGCACGTCACAGGACCAACTCAGGTTTAGGGAGAAGGACTTCACAAGACTGGGAATACAGAGAGGCATTGTTTCTTGGGGAAAGAGGCCACATTCAGTAGTTCTATGAGGGCAGAGAACCTGTCTGTATTGTCCACCACTACATTTCCTTTCTTTAGACCAGTGCCTGGTTCATACTAGGGACTAAAAATATGTATTGAAATTATTGAGTAAAGGAATAGATAAATTATATGAGGAATAAGAAAATTTTTGGTTGACTAAAGAGGGGAAGAATTAAACAGAAGACTGTCATAAGATGATGAAAAATTTCCAATTTTGAAGAGCAAAGCTTGGATGAATTCCGGTGAGAGATTTCTGAGAGATGCTGGATGTCATAGGGAAGACAAGAAGCTGTCAGGAAGTCTGATGCAAGGAAAATACATGGCCCAGTCTAAAGGAAATCAAGTTATTTAAGCAGTTTGAAGTTATAACATTTGACCCTTTCAACCATTATTCTTTCTCAATACATGGTAAACAGATATAAATGAAGCAAGAATTCTGAAAGAGAAAAACAAAAACACTAACATCTTCAAGGAATGAAGCTCTGAAGAACGAAATAATGCCAAATAATCACTGCATTAAATTGTTCTATTATCAGCTCAATTAAGAAAAAAAAAGTGCCAAATAATCGCTGCTATAGATTGAATGTTTGTGTCACTTCAAAATTAATGTTAACATTCTAACCCCCAAAGAGATGGTATTAGAAAGTGAGTCCTTTGGGAAATGATTCATTGGTCATGAGGGTGGAGCCCTCGTGAATAGGATCAGTGCCCTTATGAAAGAGGTCCCACAGAGACCCCTCACCCTTTCCTTCGTGTGAGGTTACAATGAGAAGACAGCTGTCAATGAGAAAGCAGGCTCTCACCAGACACTGAATATGCAGGTGCCATAATCTTGAATTTTCCTATCTCCAGATTGTGAGACATAAATATACATAAGCCACCCAGTTTATGGTATTTGTGTTATAGCAGTCCAAATGAACTGAGACAATCACATCCATAATAACTGCTGACTAATTTCCAAGTAAGAGGATGTCACTAGTATCAATTAATAATGTTTAGAAAGAAAGACTCCAATCAGGAAAAAAAAATACCAAGAAGAACTTATCTCTCTTATATATGTGTTTGTTTCTGTACAATTAAGGTTTCACTAAAATAGAGATTATTTATTGGCTAGCTCTTTTAAAAAAGCTTAAAAGTAGAATCATAAAATTTTTTAGAAATGTCTGTTCTCCAGATAAAGATATGTGCCACTTTGTGAAAAACGTACAATCCTTATACCTAGCAGTGTCCTGCTGGAAAAACTCAAATTTCAACCATAATGGGTCACACAATAGATCAATAAAGTATATATTTATACCTTTGAGTTTCTGCTCAAAATTTTGTTACATACTTGGACCTTGGGCAAATGCTCAGAAACCCAAAATTGGCTGTGAACTAGTAGTCACTGTTATGTCTATTGTACCATTATTTAGTTTCATTTGAGAGTTGGGTTTTATTAAAACACAGAAAAAATTTAGAGTATTAAATATGCTCAAAGTACATTTTGTTTGGCAGAATATTTTCAAACATGGAGAAGGCCTAGATAAATAATAATCAGCATATTGGAAAATAAAGACAATCAACTTGCCCTTTTGGGTTACTGTTCTGTATAGTATAAGCCTGAACTACTGACCTGAATATATGGTTAATACAGTAGAAGCTCATTCAATCATTTATTTACTAAATATGTATTGAGCTATATTATGTGCCAAGGCTTATTCTATGCCTCAGAATCAATCAGTGAACAAAATAATAATCTCTACTTTCATGGAGTTTCCATTCTGATGATGGAGATAAAAAATGAATAATAATGATAAGAATACATTACATTGCGTGTGAGAAGGTAAAACATGCTATGGAAATAATAAAGGTAGAGCATGATATAGAGTTTTGGTGTCAAGGTATAAGGGAGGAACAGGATACAGTGTTAAATAGGGCACCATGTTATCTATCATAGAGCGATAACTCTGAGCAGAGTCGTACAATGTAAGGGAAGAGTTTTTCAGGCAAAGGGAATTACTGGTGCCAAGGCTTTAAGGCGAGAGACTACCTGGATTATTTGAGCAACAGCAAGGTATTAACAATAGTGGGAGGGGAGTGAGGGAGAGAGTATCACAAGATTAATCTAAGTTATAGCCGTGATTAGGGGAGAGGGGTTGTTTCTGAAGTCTCATGGGCTTTAAAATTTTTTGGCTGATTTTTTCAAATGGAAATGCAGAGCCACTGTACAGTTTCGTAAAGAGAAGTTGTATGTTGTGAATTAGATTTTAACTCCTCACTCAGATCGCTGTACTGAGAATAACCTGGAATGGGTTAACCCTGCTCTCCCCTAGCATACAAATCTTGAGTCCCTGCCTCACTGCCTCGAAGTTTTTCATCAGTCACCTTATGATGCAGCTGCTCACATGATTTGAACAAGTTCTTTGGAGCACATCATTTTTATTTGCTCCTTTTTTTCCAATGCCATGTAAATTAGTCATTAATGAAGAGATTTGGACACTTTAATAATCTAGACAGAAAAAATGTGATTTGTTTTACTCCAGCATGTGCATTTGTGGTCTCTCTATTGGTAAACCTCAAACATTAAAAATATTAATTGAATGAACTAATTAAACAAATATTTATTGTATGCCTACTATGTGTCAGGTACTATTCTATGACTGGGGGATTTAGTAGTAAACCAAATAAGTCAGGACCCTATTCTCATGAAGTTCATATCAAACAGTATATGCAACTCACAATGTATATATTGGAGGTTAGCTCCCATACACATAATCTGAATTTCATTTCAAAGAGGTAGATGGCAGAAATCATACTTAGGCATATCACTTTCTTTCATAGATGCCTTAGCATTAAAGATCATAAGATTTTTTCTGATCCAGTTTTGTGCTTTTGAAAAGGGAGGGTGTAATTGTGTCCATCACATATGTTCCTCCTTTTTCTTGGTAACAGTCTGCTAATTTTATTTTATTTTCCTCTTTTTCTGCGCAGCTCATGTGAATGGGTATGGGGCGGGGGGCGGGGAAGGCAGGTGGAAATAGTCCAAACCCAGCTCTAGGTATGACCCAACTGACTAAGCCAATAGGCACAACCCATGCTGTTGGCCTTCAGGGATGAGCACACGATCCAATTCAGGTCAATGTGACAAGAAGAGATGTTTTGAGGGCTTCTGAGAAAGAAAGAAGCTTTTGTGTTCTCCTGGGAGAACTCCTCAGACCAATGTTCTCTCTGTCTGCTGACAGTAATTGAGTCACTGGTAGCCACTAGCAGACCCTGGCCGCCATCTGTAACCCCAAGAAAGAGCAGCCTTAGGTTGAAACAACACTGAGAATGGTGGCAAGGAGGCATGGAAACGAAGGGTCTTTTTTGATGTCATCAAGAACATTTGATCAAACCTCGCCTAAATTCGGACATACCTCTGGTCATCCGTTATGTAGCCCATTAAGTTCCTCTGTTGTTTAAGCCTGATTTTGAGTCAAGTTTTCCGTTACTTTAACCAAATGATTCCTAAGTGCCCGGTGCTGGCAATAACAAGGGGGTAACACAGAGTCTGGGACCTCAAGGGGTTTTACATGTTAGTAACAAACAGAAAAGTAACAAATTAGATAGAGTGATGAGTTTTAGGATAAAGGGAAAGAGAAGGCTCCATCTAGCAAGAAGAACTCATTCAGCTTGTTGGTAGGCGACAGCGACAGGTTGCCAAGGAAGATTTCTTGGAGATGATCCCTGAATGCTTTTAATAAATAAGTGAGGCAGAGAAAAGGAGAGTCAGTGGAAAGAAACAAGTCCAACACTCTTAATGATAGGACTCATTAACCTTTCTGGTCTGCTATCTCTCTGCTGTGCTCAAATATTTGCAGATATTGTCTCATCTAATTCTTACAACAACTCAATGAAGTAAACCGAGGCTAATAAAAGTTAAATGACAACCCATTTTCAAATAGCTAAGAAGTTGCAGATCTGGGCATTGAACCAACACTTTGGCTTTAGGACCCACATCTGAACCCACTATATAATACTGGCTTCCAAAATTTGCGGACTAAAGCAAACATTTTCATGTCAAATATTTCTTTATATCTGGAGCATTGGATAAGACCAGCAGTGGAAATAAGTGAAAGTAGAGAGGAAATCAGGAGTTATATTATAAAAGGGTCTCAAGCTCCAAAGCTTATATTCTAGGCCTGAAAATTTAATTTCTTATACAATGGGTTTCTAAATGTTATAATCTTGGATCTCACCAAGACATGACTGATCACCAGAAAACATCTGCATCAACCAGAGGCCAAGTACTGAGATTCAATAAAACCAACATGACTTGTGATTAGCTCAGAAGTGTTGTAGAAATTCCTCAGACTCATCAGTTGTATACCTCACTTACAGTAATATAAATATACAGACTCATCAGTTGTATGCCTAACTTACAGTAATATAAATATACATGAACTGAAGTGGACATTATCACAGGTAGCTAAAAGTGTTCTTATAGGATATTATACAAAACACATTTTTTTCATGTATATGGAATATTTTAGATATATAGTTTAAATGATGGCAAAGTCTGTAAAACAACACTATTAAACATATATCAAATTTTTTAATCTTGTATAAACAAGAATTCCTATTATATGAAGTATAAGCTGACTGATGTTTAGTTATTAAACTATTCATACTCAGGAGCTATTTGGACTGATTTTATTTAGATTGTATTTCTTAAAATAAAAACATTTGTTTATAAAAACTTATTCTTTGTTGGTGGGAATACAGAATGATACAACCACTTTGTAAGACAGTTTGGCAGTCTCTCACAAGTTAAACATAGTCTTACAATACAGCCAACAATCATGCTCCTAGGTATTTACCCAAATGAGTTAAAATTTTATGTCCACACAAAAACCTGCCCACGAATGTTTATAGCTGCTTTATTCATAATTGCCAAAAATTGGAAGCAATGAGATGTCTTTCAATAGGATAATGGATAAACAAATAATAATACAATTATGCGATAAATATTATTCAGTGATAAAAATAAACTATCAAGCCACAGAAAAACTTGGGGGAACTATAAATGCATGTTATTAAGAGAAAATAGCCAACCTGAAAAAGCTACATACTGTATGATTCTAACCATATGATATTATGGAAAAGGCAAAACTATAACGATAGAAAAAAATCAGTGGTTTCCCAAGTTCAGGAGGAGGGAAATGGAGATGAATAGGTGGAGCACAGGACACTTTTAGGGTTGTTGAAACTATTCTGTATGATACTATAATGGTGGACACATAGCATTATGCATTTGTCAAAACTACAACATAAAGGGTGAACCCTGATGCAAACTATGGAATTCAGTTAATGTACTGAATATATTGGTTTATCAATTGTAACAAATGTACCACAGTAGTGCAAGATGTTAATAATAGGGGAAACAGTGAGAAGGGAACAGAGAGTGTAAAGGCATTCCTTGTACTTTCTGAACATTTTTTTCCTGAAAAACTAAAGCTGCTCTAAAAAATAAAATCTATTAAAATATAAAATAAAACATTTATTTAGAGGCCATTTGGGGGCAACATAGGCCACAGATAATTGAATTCTAAAATTAGAAGCATAAGTTTCAATACATTTCAGAATTTAGAGGGAACCTGGAGATTCTCTAGTTTAAGCATGACTTTGTTCATTTTAGAACCTCAGTCTCAGAAAGTTTAATGACTGTCACGATGGCCACAAAGCATGAAAATGGGAGAACCTGAATTTGGACTGATTTTACTTGACTTATAAAGACTTGTTTACTTGACTTATAGTTCATAACATTCTTCACTACACCAACTGACTGTACTGTGAAAGGGTCAAGGATACAGACCAAAGCATGAGGTCTTTTGAACAGCAGTGAAAATGTAAGTGTACATTTCCTATGTGCTTTTTTGGTTTTCCAATAATGGTCCATATTTTAAAAACATGCACACACAAACACACTCATATATACAAACACCCTCTATCGGGGGCTTTTCATGTGTTTCATATAAAGAAATAAACTCAGAGCAAGGTAGAACCTGCTTATTTTATAGATTTATTGAACGATATTTGAGTTGTTGGATTGCATTTTTGGGGATGAGAGGAGGAGAAGGAGTAGTTCAAACAATTCCTAACTTGTATAAGTCCCTTCTTTTTTTAAAATCTAGCATCTGTGTAGATTTTTGTAATTTGGCAGATCCTGTATCTGGACATGACAAATTTCATCTGGAAAAATATGTTGTGAAAAATCTTTCAGATGTCATATCACGACTAGGGCCTCTGCTAAATCCAAAAGTGCAGCTGGACCATATTATTACGTAGTTATTTTATTTGCATTCCTGACCCCTAAGGAGTAAGTGGATTTCCATCTGGTATATTATATCATTCTTCTTCTATGATGAGGGCAAGCATTTTTTAAAGTTATACTAACATCATAACTGAATTAAACATTATCAATCAATTACACGAAACAATGTTATTCTTTATTAACTTAGCAAGGAACTGCAAAACCAACTATATCTCAAAAACGAATTAATATCTGAATATGATCATAGCTAAATAACTTTGTACAAAGTTGATAATTAAAGATAAAATTAAATATATTTTATTCAATAGGCTTTTAAAATAATATATCTTTAAAGTATCTATTATCTGTCTAGTGTCATGGGACTTCTTCAAAGTCTCAGAGCTAGTCATTATATAACTCTTGACCAAAACCCTAGGCTTTCCCTGAGTTAGAGGATAGCAGAGTTCATGTTGCCAGAAAAAAAGAGAGAGAGAGAAAGAGAAAGAGACAGAGACAGAGAGAGAGAAAGGAAAAAAGAATTAGTTTCTCAAATAAACCATAATTTACATAAAGATTCTCATATCTGTTATGTGATTTCTACCCTAGAGCAGGGCAAATATTCACATCCTAATGTCAAAGATGAAAGCATGGCCACCCACTGAGGTTAAGTGAGCTCTCTGAGCTGGCGGAGTCAGAAATTTACCTCAATCTTCTGCTTTAAATTATATCTAGCTACTTTAAAGCAATAGAGAAAAGACATTATGAAAACATGTTTTCTGTTTAATCACACACCAAGCCAGTATCTTATTCCCCTGAAATACTGTTGTGGAACAGTTTAAAAGTACCAACTATTTTACATGAAAGGAGTTCCAAAGTTAAATGTACTGATATAAAGGGCAACTATTGACAAGTATCTTATGTTTAATACATTTACCTTCTTCTATTCAGAAAAAGATTAAATACTACTTGTATTCAAAAGTGTGTCTTTGGGAGAGGAAAATGTGGTGGTGGTCTAGCCCCTCAGAGTTACCGATATTGGAAATGATTCACAGAATAACACCGCTACACCTACACTGTGTCTTCACATCAAAGTGCCCTTGGCAATGGTTTTCCATTAGGAGACCAGGATGAGAAGGCTTCCAGTACAGGGAAGTTCTATGGATTTGTGACCTCAAGACCCTTGCATTTCAAGGAAGAAGTTCATGTGGCTGAGAGAGAGTAACGGGCGTCCAGAGCAGTGGAGGCTCCAAGGAGGCCACAGCTGTATCCTGGATGAGATAGAGCAGTGTTTGCTTGGCAAACAGGCCCAGCTTGTCACAGTTCACGCAGGACAAGATATGGGACCTCAGGAGGAGACCGTCAAATCGAATGCCATGCTGGCTACACTCTATGTACCATCTCTACCCTGTCCTGTGCCCCAGAGGGCGGACCTCTATGGTCCTCATTATGGTGCTTCCTTAGTCTCTGGCTTCCCCTGGGTCTGACATATGAGAGTAATGTGTAGGGCAGCGGAGAATTGATTTGCCTCACATCCCTCCCCACCAGCTGTGATTGTGTCAGTGGCTGTGTGACTCTGCTTCTGCTACCACATTTATTCAGGGATCCCAGCCTCCGAAGCCTACAGATTTCCCTGCATTCTGATAATACCAGTCCCTTCTCTCTTTCTGACAGGCTGGTCATTGTTTGCAGCTGTTGCTTGTTATGGATAATCAACCATTCTCTCCACTTTCTTTACCGCCTGAACACGCCTCTGTATATGTCCTTCATTATAAAGTCTTTTCAATTTGATAGTTTGAATGTGTTGTTTCTGCTCAAACCCTAACTAACATAAAGTAATAATAATAGCTAATAAGTATTACTATATACCAAATATTATATTTAGAAGTGAAAATGACCTATAAAATTTCATAATAAATGTCTGAGGCTGATATATGTTATTAACAAATAAATATTAGAAAACTTGAATGATCTCCCCAAGGTCATGCATTTCAAATGAATGAACCATGACTCAAGCTCTGATTTTCTGACGTCAGAGTTTAGTGTTTTATTTAATACTTGATCTTACATTGCAAATCATCACACCCTCAAGCAAGTATCAAAAGAGCCTTAAAAAAATTTGTAGTTGAGAAAATCAAATGAAATTTGGCTTTCCAAATTGTATTTCCAAAAGGGTAAAATTTCCACATTCTGCTTAACTATTAGAGCATAAGATGATAGAGCAGGTATTCATACTTCCTAAAGCAACAGTGTATATTTTCACAAGTGGAAATTCTGCTTTTAACATTAGCTACGTGGTAGCGCGATGCCTATACAACAAGTGAATGATACACCATCTGTCACTGTTTTTCCTCAAAAACACCAATAGCTTTGCAGCCTAATCCCATAGAGACAGACTGATCTCATCCTGCATTTGATGTCCCGAGAAATATCTACTGATCTATAAAACTTATCGCCAGCTGCAACAGAGAAAATCTGTTGTTAGTTGTTTAGTAAGTGTTAGTAGTTGGCTTTTCCATGGAAGCATAATAATACTGGAGAGTATCCTGTCCACAACTTTTTTTAAATCATGTAAAAATCTGTCTCAACCTTTCCTATAATTATTATATGTGATAGTCAGACTGTCTGTTAGAGGTATGCCGAGGTTATGTTACTGTCAGAAGATACAAGGATGAATTCATGCTGGGGTCACAAAAGCAAAAATTATGGCTACACAGCTGAACTGGTATTATTTATTATAAGTTCCAGGCAGTTCATCTTATTTGGTTATGTTATTCTATATCAGGAAAAAAAGAAATATTAGCTTTGAGAGTTACAGGGAAACAGTTGAATTTCATTCTTCTATATTGTTCATTTAAAAACATGAATGCTATGCTCAAAACTAAATTTGGACTTACTCATTTTACCTTATATTTTTCTCTAAAAAGTAAAAACTAATTGAATGTATGAATGAAGAGACCAATCAATGAATGAAAAAACAACCAACTATTAGATTGAAAATTATTTGCCCTACATGTTGAGAGCTGATTAATGTAAAAGTTACCTTATCCAATATTTTAAAGTTTCTACTTTACTTGATTCTCCTTCTACTCATAAAGCAGTGGGAGAAAATCTCACAATTATTGAACATCTTTTATGTGTTAGATATGGCTAATTAAATTATTTAAACTTTAAAATATCGATAATTGTAGCATGTAGGCAAAGATGATTAATGGTTAAGAATAAGACCTTTGGTGTCAGATCTGTGTTTGAGTCCAAACTGGTGATATGAGTAAATCCAGAACTACTGTATAGAAGGGATACTGAATTTTTAGGGGGTCACAAATAAAATTCATCTTGTATATAGCAGATAAAGTGATAGGATGAATATGTCAACTTTATTGCCAGTGAAACCTATATTGGAAAATGTGGCTTAGGTTAATGGCCAAATAGATTTTGGAATGCTCTCTGTTCTTTTTATCCACCCTTGAGACATTAGAATAGACCCCTGAAGGAAAATTTGAGGTCTACTGAGGGCAAACCCACCTACCAGTAATTGCTGCCACTCACAGTTCTGGAATAAAAACAGAAGGAAGCCAAATGAATAGAGAAGCACTCCCCAGTGCCTATAAACTGAGAGTCATTTAGTTCCATCTAGTTGAGCACAATGCCAGGCACAGCACAAATGTTCTGATTTTTCTATTCTAACCTAGAGTCTCCAGAAAGGAATGTGGCCCCACTGGTATCTTCATTTTAGACCAGTGAGACCATTTCAGATTTCTGACCTCCAGAACTGTAAGATAATAAATTTGTGTTGTTTCAAGCCACTCAATTTGTGGTAATTTGTTACAGCAGCAATAGAGCACTAATACAAAGCTTTCTTCCCTACAACACACTCTCCCTGTTCCTAACTGGAGAAGGACTGAACCAAAGGCTGAGATGTAAGGGCTGGGTTAGAAGGTGAGGTGGCATGAATTCCAGTTGTGCAGGAGTGGCAAGAAAGATGTCTTGATGTAAATGGGTTATTTGCCACTAATATACTTTGAGAAATACTATATAGGAGATTTTTGTGAAAAGATATGGAAGAGTCAACCCTCTCACCTCAGTGACATGACCGTTTTGGGGGACACTGAATAAAACGGCAAAGACAGAGCATTTCTATAACATTTTTTCATGAACACATTGTGCTTCATAGGCAATTTTAAACCACATTGTCATTCTGTGGCTCTGTCAGTAAAAACTGGTTACCAAAATACAGATTACTCCAAAGCAAAAGAACTCCAAAACAATGTATCATGTCCACTTAAATTTACCTTTTAATCTAGCACTACACCAAAACCTTTTGTGAAAAAAACCTAACAGTAAGAAGAACTTGTTCTTTTTTGGAAACTAGTAAAAATGGCTATTAATAGTTCAGGTTAGGTTAACCTGAACCTAATAGTTGAGGTTAATTATGTCATCTTTAGGACATAAGTTGACCTTTTGAAGTAGAGCTGCTCACTCCACTGAGTTGAAATTGGACCTTTGATTTGGGTTCTACCTGGAAAGGAACCAACACCAACCAGAGGACATAAAGGGCCATGGGCTTCAGGTGGGATAGCATTAGGAAACTGTACATTATATTAATAAATCTTGGTCTTTTCATAGCAATTTACAGTAATGCATCAGAACTTTACAGAAGTTCATCTGTGCATGATTTTTTTCACTGCTTCTTAAAAACCAGTTTGTGGAAGATGTTTGGCCATGCATTGACCCAGAATTCTGGATCCTGAGATCACATTTTCTTTTGCTCACTCACCCTTCCCTGGCCACCACTGCCTCTCCTTGCTGCCTGGAGGCTAAAATTTGAAAAGAATTTCAAAGGGCTTCTGCCCCCTAAGACCACTGCTTCTGCTCTCAGACAAAACGTGGAGTTCTGGAATGGCAATTTAAGGATCTGAGTTTTCTTTCTCTACCAATGTCTCTAGGAGAAGCAACTTATAAAACACATCTGGAACACACTCTTCTATGAAATGGAAATTCCCTGAAGTGAGTGAATGCATGTGATTAATGATAAGTATTTTCTTATGTATTCATTCACAGACTAACTTGCAAAATTTTGAGTAATCTTCCAGGAAAAACACATACAGTGTAAATAAAGGTGGTATTAATAAATAAGAGACGTTGTTTGCACAGATTTATAGCTATTTCTGAAGAACTGAAATTTGGATATGGATGTTCCCCTGACTCCAGGGACTTCTCACTCCAGATCAGGCCAATGGGTGTTTTAGATCTTTTAACATGAATTGCATGCTTTAAAAGCCTTACTTTACAAACTTTGTATGTTAAAAAAAAGCAGCTGAGTAATATTTACTGTTATATTCAGGGTTTAAATGTAATTTCAAGTAAAAAAAATGCATTAATGTATCCCTACAAATACATAAATTATGTGTCTCCATGATTCATAGCCCCAGAGTCCACACAAACATTATGGGGAAATGAATTTCTTTTAGAGAACAACCAGGTTTGGTCAATAATTACTTACGGGGGCTTCCCTGGTGGCACAGCGGTTGAGAATCCGCCTGCCAATGCAGGGGACACGGGTTCGTGCCCTGGTTCGGGAAGATCCCACATGCCGCGGAGTGGCTGAGCCCGTGAGCCATGGCCGCTGAGCTGCACGTCCGGAGCCTGTGCTCTGCAATGGGAGAGGCCACAGCAGTGAGAGGCCCGTGTACAGCAAAAAAATAATAATAATAAAATAAAATAATAATAATTACTTACAAAATAAAGCAACAAGGGAAAAAAAGACAACCGATTGGTAAGAAATATGGAAATCTTGAGTTAACAGTTTAAATAATATATATATTATGCTCAAAACAGTATTATAAAATATCTTAACCCATCAATTTTTACATTCCCTCAATGAAAACTTGTAAAATTTTCAAAAATAAGCATTTTACATGTGCATAAATAAATATATTCCCTCTCTTTATGTTTTCATACATAAAAATCAAAACTCATCATGGGAGTAAGGTATATAGTAGGAGCATTTGGCTCTAGATTTGACATTTACAACTTTTTGAATTTTGACTTTTAATGCTATTTCCAAATAGAGATATAGTCATAGATATGCACTGTTGTAGAAATACACTGATGGAATTTAACAGAAACCATGATAACATGCCTTTAAAAATGCAACTGATTTCAAATCCTCTTTTCATGTATGTTACTTTTTAAAATGTTATCCTATAAAATGAAAGGGATATTGGTTTCTATTAAACAAAATGAGACAGCAAAGGAATATGTTCCAGATGAAGGAACAAGATAAAACCCCAGAACAACTAAGTGAAATGGAGATAGGCAATCTTAGACTGTTGATTAGTTGGGGAGAAGGTTTTGGCACTTCCTGAGGTAGAAAATACACAGGGAACACTTAAGTTGGTGAATAATGATAAACTCAGTTTTCAGCATGCTGAGATTGAGGGGCCTATGGGACATACCAGAGGGAATGTTCAGTAGAAAGAGGAATAAAAAATTACAGAGTACAGTCAAATGCCTGGACTCTAGTGTAGGGTTTGCCAAGCCAGGGTGCATGGCTCAAATCCAGCCCACTTCCTAGTTTTATAAATAAAGTTTTACTTGCACGCAGTCATGCCTATTCATTTACATATGTCTATAGCTGATTTTGCTCTACAATGCCAGAGCTAAATAGTTATAACAGGGATTTATGACTCACAAACCAAAAATATTTAATACCTGGCCCTTTACCTAGAAAAAAATTGCTGACTTCTACTCTAGAGCAGAAATCTATAATAAACACATATCCCTCAATCCAATGTGTGAATGAATTCATTCAATTTGTTTGATCAATTAGAAACTATTATTTATTAAAAACTACCTATGTGCCAGGCATTAGACTAACAAATGATACATGGAAATTCTTCAGTAAAAGTAATAATTAGGCATGTAAAAAATATATGCAGATACAATTGTGATAAGGAAAAAGAATTAATATTAAAGATATTTTATTTTCCTCTCAAGGTATTACAAAGAAGAGTATCTTACCAACACAAATATGTGAGTTCTGCCAGTTTTGACAGTCTTCAAACAATTTTGTTTAGGTTCATGCAAATTTTCTACCATAATGTTAGGTGATATTGGCTTCCCTGTCACTTCTCCCAGAGTCATTCAACATTAACACACAACTCCAAAAAGAAGAAAATGCTTACAGACTGACATCTATGAAACTCCAATGGAACTTCCAGCCTAAGCAGACCAATGATGAGGTGGTTTGAAGAGAAGACCCTTCTCAGCATACCTACAACTCCAGTTATTTAAGTGACCATTCATTCAGTCAGTCATTCATTCATCTACCCATTTACTTAGCACATATTTTTGAGGTACCTATTACTTACCAAGTACTGTTTTGGCCTTGAAGATATAAAAGTGAACAAAATAATGATTCTAGGAGCCAATATAGATATTGACCTAGCTGAGGAAACTATGTCTCATGGAGTTCTGAGGGAATATAATGGTAAAGTTTAACTAATTGGGTGGGAAATTGAACAAATGTATTAACCTCTACTTCTTCACCAAATTCCATAAAAATGTCCAAAAAAGGTCTTAACATCAAAAAGGACAATGAAAAGAAAAAATAAGATTACAGGGCTTCTCTGGTGGCGCAGTGGTTGAGAGTCCACCTGCCGATGCAGGGGACACGGGTTCGTGCCCCGGTCTGGGAAGATCCCACATGCCGCGGAGCGGCTGGGCCCGTGAGCCATGGCCGCTGAGCCTGCGCGTCCAGAGCCTGTGCTCCACAACGGGAGAGGCCACAACAGTGAGAGGCCCGCGTACCGCAAAAAAAAAAAAAAAAAGATTACAGCAATAGAATTTTAGAAGCTAGAAAGACAAATGTCACTGACTGAAAAGAACTAAGACATTTCCAATTGCAGCAATAATATGTGAAGAGCTTGGAAGTAACTACTGTTACAATTTAAAAACGAAAACAAAAACGAAAACAAAAAACCCAGAAACCACAAATATCAATGACTTTTCTTGAACTCATTAGAAAATGGAGGTTTCAGGGCAAAATGCTATACTGGCTAGACAGTTGAATTCAGAGACTCATAGTTGGAATCTGCTAACTGGAGCAGAAGCCGAGGTAGCCCTAAACTGGTAGAAACACTTAAATGGTAATTTTGTGGTTTAGCATGAAAATGAGAAACTCTTAGGTTCTGAGGTCTTAGGGGAACCCCAAACTTACATGGGTTTTACCTCTAGAAACTCTACCAGGTTTCAATTGAAGACCCGAGGAAGATCCCCTCAGAGCTCCGGAATGGGGAGGAGTTGTATAATCATCATGTAACACACCCAGAATGCTCTCTGTAACAAAGATCTACTATCCTGGGGAAAGGACTTTACCAGAGCCTTATCCCAGCTGATCCTTATTCAGCTCCTCTAAACTTCCTGTTTTACCAAAGCAAGGTGGGGGCGGGGCGGGGGGAAGATATACCAGGAGAGAAATAGTTGTGAAGGCCATAGTCCAGACTCATAGGCCCACTAAAAGAATAAGATTTAATCATAAGATTAGAGAATGCTTTCTTCCCCCTTTCCTTATCATCACACAATAAGGCTCTAGTGCAGTAACAGTGGATTATAGCTGAAAGAGCTGCAAGGTACAAACCTTTTCTGAGGAAGAGTACTTAGGGAAGCCAAAAGCTAAGTGGGGAGACAAACCAAGGACACTAAAGGAATTTGAAACTTTTGTTACCTAAAGCCAGAGCAAATACAAATATAGTCCAATTCCTAAGCAAATTAGCATTAAGTCCTCATACTAAAGGCCTATTTACCTCAGTTCCCATTACCTGATACACAGGCCTGGCTTTCAACAAAAAATTACACAGCATGATGCAAGGTAAGGGAAAAATAGTCTAGAGACAAAGTAAGCATTAGAACCAGACTCAAATGTGACACAGATGTTGAAATTTTCACAGGGGTTTTTTTAAAAAACTTTGACAAAACATTATGAGCTCTAATGGAAAAAGTAGATAACATTCAAGAACACTTGGGTAAAGTAAGCAGAGAGATGGAGACTCTGAGGAAGAATCCAAAAGAAATGCTAGAAATACCAAACCCTATAATAGATATTAAGAATGCTGTGATTTATCAGTAGACCAGATAAGTCTGAGGAAGGAGTCAGTGAGCTTGAAGATAGGTCAATATAAACCTCCCAAAATGAAACTCAAAGAGAAAAAAGGA
Source organism: Mesoplodon bidens (assembly GCF_964165515.1). Classification (NCBI taxonomy): domain Eukaryota; kingdom Metazoa; phylum Chordata; class Mammalia; order Artiodactyla; family Ziphiidae; genus Mesoplodon; species Mesoplodon bidens. The sequence goes on from NC_138167.1 coordinate 86,751,276, forward strand.
TGGAAAAAAAAAAAAACCAAACCCAGAACATCCAAAAATTGTGGAATAATGTCAAAAGATATAACATACACGTAACTGGAATACTAGAAGAAGAAAGGCATATTCGAAGTAATAATGGCTGAGAAGCTTCCAAACTTTATGATAGACACCAAACCACAGATGCAGGAAAGTCAGAGAACAGTAAGTAGGATAAATACCAAAAACAAATACCAAAACACTACTTCTGGGCACATAGTATTTAGAAACACTTTCCCTCCAAAATAAAGAGAGACAGACAGACAGACAGAAAGACAGAAAAAAAATATTAAAAGAATCTGGGAGGGGAAAAATGCACCTTACCTACAGAGGAACAAAAATACAATGGACTTCTTGTCAGAAATTATGCAAGAAAGAAGGTAGGATAAATCTTCAGAGTGTTGAAAGAAGAATAAGCACTAGCCAAGAATTCTATATCGAGAAAGATTACTCTCTAAAGTGAAGGAGAAATAAAAACTTTCTAAGACAAACAAAAACTGAAGGAATTCATTACCAGCATACCTGTATGCAAAATATGTTAAAAGATTTCTTTAAGCAGAAGGAAGATGATATAAGCCACAAACTTGGATCTATTTAAAGGAAAGAAAAATGTCAGAGAAAAAAAGATTAAAAAAATTATTTTTCTTATTCTTATTTGATATAAACAATAACTTTGTTTAAAGTAATAATAGTAATAATATTCTGTGTGAGCATAACCTATGGATAAATAATGAATGGCAGCAATGTCACAGGGAGAGGAAAAAGGAATTGGGGATATTCTGTTATAAGGCGCCTGCACTACACGTGAAGTGATATAGTATCATTTTAGTAACAATTAGATTAATTAAAAATGTATATTGGAAAACCTAAGGCGAACACTACATTTTTAAAAACTAATTTATGTGCTAAGACGTGAAGTAAAAGGGAATCATATAAGATGTTCATTTAGCAGCCAGACAAGGCAGAAAAGGGGGAAAAAAACCCAAATTCAACAAATAGAACAAAGTTACAATCATGTTAGATATTAATCCAACTATATCAAGAATTACTCTAAATGTGAGTAGTCAAAGCACCAATTAAAATTCAAAGATTGTCAGAGTAGATAAAAAAGCAAGACCCAATTTATGTTGTCTGATGGAAACCAACTTAAAAAAAAAAATCTCAGATTGGTTAAAAGGGATAGAGCAATGGACATTATGCTAACAATAATCAAATGAAAACTGAAGTAGTTGTATTAATTTCAAACAAAGCATACTTCAGAACAAGGAAATTTATCATGGATAAATGGGCATTACATAATGATAAAAGAGTCAATTTTAATTTCTCTGAAATGTGTGTTCCTAACAATAGAGTGTCCAAAAAAATGAGGCAAAAACTGATAAAACTGAAGGGAGAAACAGACAAATTCACTACTATAGTGGGAGCCTTCAACACTGTTCTTTCAGCAACTGATAGATCATCAGACAGAAAATCAGGATATATTTAACCAAGTTTAATCAGTCTGAACTAATTGATGTTTATGGACCATTCCAGCCAACAACAGCAGGGTACACATCCTTCTCAAGCTCACATAGAACATTCACCAAGATTGACCACACTCTGGGATATAAAATGTGCCTTTACAAATTTAATAGAATAGAAAACACACATAGTATGCTCTCAGACCCAAAGGAATTATAATACAAATCAAACAGAAAGATAGCTGGCAAATTCCCAAATATTTGAAGTTAGACAACACACTTCTAAATAACTTTTAGGTAAAAGAAGACAAATGTTTGAAGAGAATTTTTTGAAAATACTTGAAGTGAATGAAAATGTAAAGACAGCTTATCAAATCTGTGGAATGCAGTAAAAAAGCAGTGGTAGGAAGAAATTTATAGCATTAAGTACGTGTATTACAAAAGAAGAAAGATCTAAAATCCGTAGCATCGACTTCATCTTAGGAAAATAGACAAAATTTTTAAAAAATGTCTTTGAATCTTATGAATAGCCAAAATTTTTTAAAATGACACGATATATCTAATTTGTATATTCTTGTAATTATTTTACTTTAGAGCTATTTGTAAATATGAGAAATTGTAGTAAAGTAGTATATTATAGACTCAATGTTTACAGCCCCTCGAAATTCATATATTGAAATCTAATCCCCAATGTGATGGTGTTAGGAGGTGGGGGCCTCTGAGAGGTGATTAGGTCATGAGGGTGAAGCCCTCATGATTGGGATTAGTGCTCTTATAAAACAGGCCCCAGAAAAGATCTCTTGCCCCTTCTACCATGTAGGTTATAGCAAAAACACAACCCTCTATGAACCAGGAAGCACTCTCTCACCAAATACAGGATCTCTGGAACCTTGATGCTGGACATGCCAGCCACTAGAACAGTGAAAAATAAATATCTGTGGTTTATAAGTCTCTGATATTTCATTATAGCAGCCTTCGCAGACTAAAACACTGTGTCTTCTTCATATATATTGTATGAAATAACTGTTGAGAACTATTAGCTTTTTACGGACTTCTTTTCAGTGATTGGGTGATGTGGACATAAAATGTCAGTATTCTAGTTGCAGAGGAGGTTTGGGGAAGAATCAGCCATTTCTTTCCTCAACCCTCAAGTGCTAGTGTGTTTGAAACCCCTGGATTAGATTACAATTCATCATACTTTTATAACAAAATGCTATAATATATAAAGTCATGTATAAGTCTGTTGGCTAAATTTGTAATTTTTATATACAGTTGTCCCTTGAACAACACAGGTTTGAACTTGGAGGGTCCACTTATACATGGGTTTTTTTTCAATAAATACGTATTACAGAACCACACTATCTGTGGCTCATTGACTCCACAGATGTAAAAGGACTGTGTGTACAGAGGATCCAAGTATGTGGAGGGCCCACTAACGCCAGCGTTTTTCAAGGGTCAACTGTATTATTAATCTGTTGTAATTTGCTTGCTTATGGACTTGTGTCAAATGTCCAGTTTTTTTTTTTTTTTTTTTTTTTTTGCGGTACGCGGGCCTCTCTGTTGTGGCCTCTCCCATTGCAGAGCACAGGCTCTGGACGCTCAGGCTCAGCGGCCATGGCTCACAGGCCCAGCCGCTCTGCGGCATGTGGGATCTTCCTGGACCGGGGCACGAACCCGTGTCCCCTGCATCGGCAGGCGGACTCTCAACCACTGCGCCACCAGGGAAGCCCAAATGTCCAGTTTTTTAGTTTCAATGTTTTAACAATCTTTGAGCAACTATATACCTATTGTGCCAGATGTCAGGAATTGAAAGTGGAAGTCTTGGCCCTGACCTTCAAGCAACTCATAGTTCAGTGAGATAAACAATTACAAAGGCATTTTCAAAATAATGGAAAATACTGTGAACTTGATTCATATAAAAATTTGGTTTGTGTTTTCCTATACTATAGGATAGGAAGTTCTTGTGGTGGATATGGGTCATTGCTCAGATCTCCTCTTCAGTACTGAGGCAATTATTTCTCTAGCTGCCAGAATTTTTGTCATCTGACAGTTCACATCATGGTCCCTTGGTGAAGGGGGCTACATTGCACAAGGTTAAGTCCCTTCTCAGAGGCAACTCACACACTGTATCTGGCTGATGCTGGGGTACAGGAGTTCAGCTGTCTTGCTGAATTCGAGTCAGGTCTAAAGTCCACTCAGCTTCAGAGCTTTCCACCGGATTCACCAAGGTTGTAGCTGTGACCTCAACACAGTTCAACTTCTCCTTCTGTCTAACCCCTGCTTCCCTCTCTCCCTTACAAGGGTTGTTTCTGAGAGCTTTTATCAATCAACCTCCTGCAAGAAAACTTTGTCTCAGGATCTACTTTCTGATGAACCTGACCTAAGGCATCTCTGAGTATATGTATATATATGTAAGAGTCTTAACTGTCAAAGAAAATATTGAGGGGCAAGTCTGGAAATAGGATAAGGCAATAATAAGGGAATCTATTAGGGAAGATCTAACGCTGGATTGATAGGGCGTTAGAAGATCTGTGAGATTTGGTCTAGATACTGTTGTTCCAGGTAACTTCACCCAGCAAAAGCATTATGGGTAACCAGCCCAGGATCCATACAGAGTAGATTTAACGCAAAGAAAATAAGAGTAGTGTAGCCTTTAGATTGCTGTTATTGGGAATCTCTGTGACACTTGGGAAAGAGGTTTGAATGACCTCACAGACATGGAGAACTAGGGATATGTTTCTGACCTGACCCCAGCAAAATAAAGGGGCATCAGATAGGAAGCCCTCAAATATCTACATGCCTGATATCTATTATGGATTAATTATTACTAACATTGTCAAATATAAAATATTGGAATTTGGTTTTAAGAGCATTGGGTTAAAGATTATTAAATATTTTCCAAAAAGTAAAACCTCTCTCATTGAGAGTAGACAATGCAATTTTAGGGGGTTCATTGATAAATAGTTTTATTATTATAATTATTTATTTAAACATATAATAGGAAATATAACTACTATATAGAGATATGGTTTTTCAAACTTTTTTTAGAATATTAAGTAAATAATTATGAAGTAAAACTTATAATCATTAGGTAAGACAGAGAAGATAAAAGTTATGATGTTGGTAATCAACGAATTTTGAAGATCACTGAGTTATGGGGGAAATGACAGTTGTGAGTGAAAGGATGCAGGGTGAAAAAAACTTGGGATATGGAAATGGAAGTAAAGAGGCACATAAGGAAGTTTAGACAGATGAGGTTTTGCAATTCTATGTGTGGGTACCTGGGGATCATCTGTGGTGCTTTGAAGAGCAATTAGGGATGGTGAAGTCTGAACTCTGGAATGTGGCAGGGAAAGCTGGAAGGACTATCTCCAAAATTACCAGTCTGAAGGAGGAACTTGGACTTGATCTTGTGCCAATCTAAGAGGTCTTTACCAGTGAAGACAGATTCTTCTAGGTGTTTAAGGGATGTAACATGGAAGAATTGAATGTTGTATGCCCTGAGGTCGGGGAACCTCAGACCCTAGAGGGCTAGTGCTCAACAAATATTTACCTTGGCCAACCACATGCCATGCTTGTTTAAGCACAAGAAATATAGCAGTGAAACAAAGGGCAAATATCCCCGCTTTGATGGAACTTTCATTCTGGCACCCACATCTAGGATGCCTTAGTATAAATTAAATTTGGAGGGAACTGAATTTTGATTTTTAAATTATGGATGAAAGTAACTTCACTTCTCCCAGGGTAGCTTTTGTCTGGTACTGATATCTTTTTCTAAAAATCTTTGCACGGTGCTTAAATTATTTCTGTTGTTTGGAATTAAACATTTAAGAAGTTTGTTTTTAATTTTAACATACTCAATTTTTTTTTTTTGCGGTACGCGGGCCTCTCACTGTTGTGGCCTCTCCCGTTGCGGAGCACAGGCTCCGGACGCGCAGGCTCAGTGGCCATGGCTCATGGGCCCAGCCGCTCCCTGGCACGTGGGATCTTCCCGGAGCAGGGCACGAACCCGTGTCCCCTGCATCGGCAGGCGGACTCTCAACCACTGCGCCACCAGGGAAGCCCATACTCAATATTTTTAAAAGAAATATTAAAAGCACTTTATAGAAATAGATGCTATTCTTTCAGGAAAATATGTTCTTTAGTACTTTCATAAAAATAGTTAGTTGGTTCAGAAAGTATTTCTTGTAAGACCAAGATTAAAGATTTTATTTGGCTATGCCACGTTAGTTTAAGTGTATTTTATAGTCACAAAACATACCCTTTTGTTCCTTATTTCACAGAACTGCTGTGACAAGACACACATACTTACTATAGCTCAGTTACTAGCACTGAGCAAAGAACTGAAAATAAATGCCTATCAGTAAGGAGTGTCAATACCCTCATTCCAAATGCATTAGCTGGCCTGAAAATTATATTCTCAATGCTTATAAACAGACATTTGGTGATAAGAAAGTTTCCTTGGTGAATTATTTTCTACAGAAAATTAATATATCTTAATTGTTACATTTTTGTTTGGTGCTGATTTTAATAAAGAATGTTAGGTGCCTTCAAATCACATCTTTGACATAAACAGAGCAAGCTCCCAGGCCCATCTATTAGGTTTAATGACTGAGGCCAGGGTTTTCCTCCTGGAAGAAACCCTTCCCTTGGAGCAACATGGTTCCAGCTCTTTCATTGTCCCTGATAGTTTCTTTGCATTCCACTCTCCCTCCACTTAAATACATTCTTTTTTTTTAAAAAAAAAGCTAAAAAAAAAAGAAAGGAAAGCTTATTTTTTTCCCTAAATTAAAATTTTGTTGTATGATTCCATTTTATGTGAGGTATCTAGAATAGGCAAATTCATGGAGAGAGCAAAGTAGAGGTCACTGAGGACTGAGGGGAGAAGGAAATGTGGAGTTGTTAAATGGGTACAGAGTTTCTGTTTGAGATGATGAAAAAGTTCTGGAAATGGATAGTAGTGATGGTTGCACAACGTTGTACATGTACTTAATGACACTCCATTGAACACAAAATGTAAAATGATAAAATATATGTTATGTATATTTTTACTACAATGAAAACATACCCAAAAAAGCCCTTGACACCACCAGATTTGCAATGGCATCATTAAGTACTTGTTAATGTAATGTTGGTGCCATTACATTTTAATTGCCAGCTGGCAACCACTGGGGTTTGCAACCTCATGGATTAAAAACAAAAAAAGAATCTTCCCCGTATTTCCTGTCATCTCTCAGCAGCTTTCACTGTGTGGTTTTACTCTTCTCAGACAAGTACATAATGTTCTTATCATTCAGAAGGTAACAAATCTTTAAGAGCTGTCTTGATAGCACCAACTTGTATGATTCTTGGCCTATGGGAAGAATTAAATACTTAATTTTTAGTTGGATTTTGTATTGTCTCAGAGCATGAGGAATGCCAGAGAAATTATTGAAACTGGCCTCAAGGAATGAAGATGTTTCATGAGAAGCCAACCTTTTGATGAAGAAAGCCCCAAAGAGAATTTAAACCTGAAGCACCACAGTGATCATGCCTCCATTTTCTGTTTTTTTCCCCAGAGACTCATAATTATAAAGTAAGCTCACACATTGGTGATTTAATGCTTTTATAAATAATATGCTCAGACATCATCCTACAAAAAATGGGCACATAAATTATTTCTAAACAGTAATATTTCTTCAAGAAGTTAAAATGGTTTTATTCAAAATAGAGGCTTGTTTCCAAAAATAAAAACACTCATGTGATTTAAATGGGAAAACATGGTTCACTTTGTTGTCATGTTAATATCTATCTGCATCAAAACTTTCATCTCATGAATTTTTTTGTTGTTGTTGTTACGTGGGCCTCTCACTGTTGTGGCCTCTCCCGTTGCGGAGCACAGGCTCCGGACGCACAGGCTCAGCGGCCATGGCTCACGGGCCTAGCCGCTCCGCGGCATGTGGGATCTTCCCGGACCGGGGCACGAACCCGTGTCCCCTGCATCGGCAGGCGGACTCTCAACCACTGCGCCACCAGGGAAGCCCTCATCTCATGAATTATTAAAGAAATAACTTAAACAAGAAAAAACTACAAGGGATGAATTATTGCTATTGAAGGGACAACCTGAATCAAGTCAAATAATTCTCAGAGGGCTATAACTATCTCAGAAAAATTTCCTGAACAAAGCCATTATTTTACAGTACAGACATTAGAATCCAACTTTTCATTCATTTGCCTACTTAAATTCTGGAGGACTGTTTTCTGTGGTGGAGCATTTATTTTTTCCTAGGATACAGGGTAAACTGAAAGGAGAATATTTACAGACCAAATAGGTGCCCTGCAGTAAGTACACTGCACAGACATGACCTGCATTTGCATGCTCCAAACTAAACAGGACATAACTTTCAGGTGAGAGTATGAATAAAAGGCAAGACGAAGAAGCAAATAATCTCTTAAAATTCTCAATTTGTTCTGAAATTTGTGTTACTTGACATAAACTTACATAGGTTATCCTATAGGACAGGTTCTGTTTTAAACCCTTTGCAAATACAGACTCATTTTATCCTTCTGTGTAATAAGGTGTGATCGTTAATGGGGAAACTGCCTGAGGTCACACACATAATCAGTGGCACAGCCAAGAATCAAACCTGAGCATTCTGGCCTCAGGGTGTGTGTGCTCAACTCACAATTCAGGCATTGCACATTATTGTGGTCTATCTCATCTGCTTGGCTTCAACTTTCATCTTCACACAGAATGTTTTTCTTCATTTGAGAAGGAAGTATAGCATTGGCAAACTTTGGTGGGTTTGTGGTAGCAGGTTTCATTTCCAGCAGCACTAGTTAACTAATAAGTAAACAGGCACGGCTAGGAGGTGGTCTTTCAGATAACATCTGGCTTTTATCTTTCTTTTGTAGTTTCCATAGGCACATCTCCAAAGGTGGTCTTGTCTGTAAAATGTCAACATTTCCTCCATCACTCAAGGTGGGAAGCAAGCCTTCATGCAACCCAAGGGCTTTTCCCATGTGAGAATGCACAGAGAAAACTTCTATGTAAATCCTTTCTTTCTTTTTTTTATTCCACAATTTAGATTGCATGATTTCTCCATAATTACTCACACTAGAGTCACTATCAAGATGACTGATTATTTTAGTGCCTTCAAAGTTGGACTCACATAAAATAGTTAATTTCTTATGACTTTTGCAGACATCAAGAGCTTTAATTAATCATCTCTGTTTGCTGCTCTTTTCCATTTAAACAATGTTCTCCTTGGAGATAAAGATGCAAGCAAAGAAGTTAACTATTTTCCTGCCATTGCTTATGGGACAAAAGCAGCTGGTTGGAGTGGTAAAGAGACCAGTGGGTGGAGTACAGAGCTTCTTCGAGCCTTAGTTCCAGGCTTTTAAAATTGATTAGGAAAATTAATTATGATAGTGCATAACTGATAAGGTTAACATGAGTCTTAACTGAGATAATGAATTTCAAGAACACACCACAGTGCCTGGCACAGAAGAGGTGAGCTAAACATTTATCTTTAATATATCACATCAACTTCCTGAGCAGTGGCCCAATTTTTGGCCATGATCATCTTCTTGTTACTAAGGTATTAATACTTCAAGACTAAAGCAATAGCCTCCTAATTTCCTTGATTCCAGTTTCACCACCCTGCATATACTTGCTAGATTTGATTTGTTAAAATAAAATTGTATCATGTTATTATCTCATTCAAGTACCTTTGATGACATCCAGATGCTAGCACGGGAATTGGCACATATTAATCATCAAATGAGTATTTGCTTAACAAATGAATGAGTAAATAAGTGCCCCATGGGAGACTTTCAAGTCCTTCCACAGTCATACTCTACCCTCATTTCTTTCCTTATCTCCCTTTAGTTATTATCATAAACATGGACCATTTATTTATTGTGTGATATCCCCATGTCAGACACCACTGTAGTTGTTGAATGTTCAAGGATGAGAAAAGAGCTCACGGCTTCTTTGAAAAGTGTCCTTTTAAGCCAAATTTATTTATTTATTATTTCTTGCTTTCTCATTGCCAAGGTTTTGATAGTGCTGTTCTGCCAGCCTAAAAAAGCTGTCCCTCTACTTTCACACTCTTTTTATCCTTCAGGATTCAGCTCAAACTGTACCTTATTTAGCTTAAACACTTAGCTAACCACCCATATGTAAGGTGATCTCTCCCCTGTTCCTCTTCTGACTTGCTAAGACAATTATTTTTAATTACATCATACTTTACTTTGGCCAGGAGTTATAATTGTATAATACATTATAAGTTTTATGGTACTACAACTCTAAAATGTTATCATATATATATATATATATATATATATATATATATATATATAGCTTATGCCCTATCTCCTTACTGCAGTGTAAGTCCTTTGAGGTCGTGCCCTTCACCTTATATTTTCTGTTTATTAGTATCCTCCACAGGGCCTAGTATTAACATTTTCTTCCATAGTGGTTCATCAGTCAATATTTGCTGATTGATTGATTGCTTGATAGGTTACTAGATATTCAATAAATCTTGGCTTGGTGTCCCTGTACAACCTACTGATCAATTCTGTGAAAGGAATAATACATCTCTTGACTGCACTTGACAAAAGAGATGCTCCTGAACATTCAAGAGTCAGAGAATTAAGGAACTGAATACCTCCTTGTCATGAAAGAGAGGCACGTATCTCCATACCGTTATCTTAGTTCATAATTTACCCTGTCCTTGTTTCTATTCCCACTTCTCCTTCATTGTTCAGATTAGAGATTCTTTACCTGGAGTCTCTGGATCCTTATAAAGTCTATGAATGGATTTCAGCAGGGCTTGGAACCCACTAAAACGTCATGCATGAAGAAAGCCAGACAGTTATTTCACAAGTACAAAGTAGAGGTTTAAACCCAAGCTTATCTAACTGCAAAGTCCCTGTTTTTCCAACTATATCAACGTTTAGGTGATATTTTTCGTTGCTAGGTAGGCAACACCTTAGGCTAGGACAGGGGTGCAGTCTGATTACTGGACTGGAGTGTCCAAGGAAAGGTTTGTAACAACCATGCCCACAAGAGTGGCAGTGGCAGAGGCAACGACAAACACTTATATATTGTTTGAGATGTGTCAGGTGCAGTTCTAGATGCTTTATGTATTAATCTTTTTCTAAACCTTACCACAAACCTATAATGTAGGTGGTACTATGTCTAGACACATTTTATAGATTAGAAACCTGAAAAACAGAAGGTTAAGTTACTTACGCAAGGCACAAGGACACTGAACACAGTGGCGGTAGGTTGACGGAGCAGAGGCATATGGGAAAGAAAGAAGGTGGCCAAGGTGATCGTTTTCTACTAACAATTGTGTTTCAAACCTGCATTCTAGGCCACCCTGAATTCCACTCTAGCCTTCTTTCTGGGCTAAAGAAGAAAATCTATCTAGGGTGGCAAAAGAAAGAGCCAAACAACTCATTCCAGCTGCTGACCTTACTTTGAAGAGTCAGTCTGAGAATAAAACAGTCACATCAGGTTTGTGAAGATAATCACTTACTTCCAGACCTCTTTGAAAATAAAAGGGTGTCAGAAGGAGACCTTCCTAAACTCTGGCATTCTTTTTTTTTTTTTTTTTTAGGATGTTGGGGGTAGGAGTTTATTAATTAATTTATTTATTTTTGCTGTTTTGGGTCTTCGTTTCCGTGCGAGGGCTTTCTCTAGTTGCGGCAAGCGGGGGCCACTCTTCATCGCGGTGCGCAGGCCTCTCACTATCGCGGCCTCTCTTGTTGCAGAGCACAGGCTCCAGACGCGCAGGCTCAGTAGTTGTGGCTCACGGGCCTAGTTGCTCCGTGGCATGTGGGATCCTCCCAGACCAGGGCTCGAACCCGTGTCCCCTGCATTAGCAGGCAGATTCTCAACCACTGCACCACCAGGGAAGCCCTGGCATTCTTTGCATCTTAGTATGCAGGTACAATTTAAATCACTTGTATTTGATGTCAGTGAGAAAGTGACTAGCCTTGAAATGAACCTTGATAACATGCAGAATATAGTCACTCTGTTAACTAGTGGCTTGTCAGTAGAAATCACAGTTTAAGTGGTTTTAACAGCAGATTTGGTATCTGCTCTGTATTTGAATATTTCAAATATCTATACAGCAGCCAAGATTTCAGTGAACCCTACCCCCAAACATTCCAAGCCAGGATAAATTTCAGCCTCCTTTGCACAAGCATGGTTTCTAGCCTCAAAACTGTTTCATTTCCCATTTGATTGCAAGTGACCTAGGATTCTGACGATGATCCTTATGGCTTCTTTGTGACTTGCTGTATATGACTTTGCTGTGACTTAATTTCTTCCATCTAAAAGTGGATATGACAACATATGTAACAACATCTGATTAAAGGTACAAATTTTAAATAAAATGATATTCAGTAAAATCCTTGGGATTTTGGAGGTGAGGTTCTTACTAAAACTTAAAAGATAGAAATATTTTTTCCTGCACAAAGATAAAGTTTAAAAAGAAGTGTAAAACTTGGTCACAGTTTTTAAACTAGTCTGCAAAGGCATGTTACCCAAGAATTTTTATTATTGATTTCCTATAACTTAAGAGTTTGATCTTTCTTAAAATGCAGTATAGTAATGGTAAACTAGATTAGGTATGAGAAGGTTTGGGTATTCATTTCTGTTGGGCTTCTTACTAGCTCTGTGAGCTTGGGCAGAGCATTGGACTTCAGTTTTCTCATCTATAAACTGGAAGGAGTAAAAATGATTTCCCATGCCCAACTCAAAGGATTGCTATGATGTACATCAGAAAACAATAAAGACTAACATTTACAGGGAGCTTAATTTATCCCAGCCATGCTCTGAATTATATGCCTTATACCTTTTGCCTCATTTCATCTTTATTTCAACATTATGTATTAGGTAATACTTTTTATGTATTTTACAGATATGGGAACTGAGACTCAGAGAGGATAAGAATGCTGAGTTCATATAGCTTATTATCAGAGGGAAGAACCTGGATGTGAAACTTGCCAAAATGGTTCTGCTTTATAAAAGTAAGATGATCTACATATCAAGATAATGTGTTTTCTTCTCCTCCTGTCCTCCTCCTCCTCCTCCTCCTTCTTCTTCTCCTTCTCCTCCTCCTTCTTCTTTCTCCTTCTCCTTCTTCTTTCTTCTTCTCCTCCTCCTCCCCCTCCCCCTCCTCCTCCCCCTCCCCCTCCCAATCCCCCTTCCCTCTCTCTCTCTCTCTCTCTCTCTGGTAACAATTACTACTGTTATTCATCATATACACTATAGCACTATAGTAGATTGGGTTTTGATAAGGAGCAAACCAGACCTGAGCAAAACAATAATCATGGTATGATCCATAGCTAATGATCTATCTTCATGTAATAGTCATTCATCAAGTGGTTCTTGAGAATTTACTATATACTTTGTGCTGAGTGTGGGGACTCTTACAAATATGAAGAGAATGTGCTTTATTCCTTGGGGTAAGAGATGTACATAAAAAACCATAATATGAAGAAGTGATTGCATGTTATAAGAATGAGATAAATACAAGAGGAGTTCAAGTGGAAAAGTTAATTGATTCCAGGTAAGGGGATCATGGATTTTGCACCAATGTCCAGGAAAAATATTTTCCTTTTCCTAAACCATCAGACTAACTGGGCATGGGTTTATTAAATGCCAAGGAGAAAAGGAGTGGGGTAAGGTGTTAAAATTATGGAGACTGGGCTTGGAAAATAAGACAAAATAGCATGTGATAGTACCCTTCCTCCCTTCTTTAGATGCACACTCAAAATTTTAATTTCTTCACATTTCATCAAGGCAAAAGTATATTTACTGTAGAATTGTGCACTTAGATGGCTAGAGGAGGGGGGGAGGGAGGGTGGTGGATGGGAGGGTTATCCTCTCATGTTTCACAGATGTTGATTTCAAGTTTCTACCTGGTAACAGCCTAGGGGCCAGGACATAAAGATACAAGTCAAAACATAGAGACACACACAGAGGACTGACAGCATCCAGCAAGGGAATTACAAAAACTCAAAAAAGCTTCCACTGGCTGAATAACTCTCTCTCCTTGAAGTTGCACGTTCTATTTACTAAATTTGGAAAGAGCCATAGACTGTATTGCCATTTTCAAAGTTCTGAATTATATACAAGTGTAGCCTATGAAAATAAAATTTTTCATATACAGGCTAAATTAAACTGTGATCAACTTCTAAGATCTATGTGTTTTATTTTATTTTATTTTATTTTATTTTTTTTTTTTCTTTTTGCGGTATGCGGGCCTCTCACTGTTGTGGCCTCTCCCGTTGCGGAGCACAGGCTCCGGACGCGCAGGCCCAGAGGCCATGGCTCACGGGCCCAGCCGCTCCGCGGCATATGGGATCCTCCCAGACCGGGGCACGAACCCGTATCCCCTGCATCGGCAGGCGGACTCTCAACCACTGCGCCACCAGGGAGGCCCTATGTGTTTTATTTTAAAAAAACACACACAACTGGTAGACAACAAGAAAGGTTTTAAACTATGAGTAAGGAAAGTAATAAATGACATGCTTTTCATATAAAACCATGGCTTTCTTCCAGGACACTTTAGAAATACGTTCAAAATACATAGAAAACCTCCACAGCGTAGTACTTGAACTTGCACAAACAGCCCAAGGCAAGTAAGAATCCGAATGACTACTCATTTATTTTCACAGACCACGCTAAAAATAATTTCATTCCATTTGCTGGACTTACACATCCTGAAAGCAAGAAAAAGCTGTCATTTCAGTAATATGATAAATGTGACTTATAAACAAGACTAGAAAGGGTGGATAGAGGAGTAGGGTTGGGGGTGGGGAAATAAACCCTTTAGTTACAATTTTAGGGAAATGAATCCACACGGTAAAACAAATTCCAAGTCAAGTTGCTCCACTGCTACACTACAGAAGAAGTTTAGAATCTTAAGCAGATGAAAAAGGAATAAAGCATTTAAATGGGGAGAAAAAAAGGCCGATAAAATTTCTGGCTACACTACAAGAGACATATCATTACCATATGATCTAATGTGGGTGTCAGCCGGATTGTGTTCATTGAGGGAAACCTTATTTTTTAACTGTGCTATGGAGTAGAAGCAGGAGGTTTTCAACCTAGTGACAGTCACAGAGCAGCACCTGCCCCCTCCTCCTTTCCACACCTGCAAACTCTTTTGCCTGGGCTGAATATTTAGTGTAATTACATCTCAGCTTTGAGGGCTCCTGTGGCAGATCCCCGGATTAAAAGGTATGGTTTTCAATAATTGTCCTGAACTCTGCTACAGACTAATAAAACTTTGATCAAGTTGAGAAAAAAGGGATTATTTGGTAAGAGGAAAAAAGAAAACAATGTGTGCTAAACTTTTAGTAACCTTTATGCAGCATTTTAAACAAGTATTGCTTGAAAACAGAAAGTAAATATTTGGTAAAAATGGTTGAATGCATTGCTTTACTTCTTTCTCTCTGTTCTTGCAAAGATGTTTCTTAAGAAACTATAACCTAACACCATGACTGTCTTTACTGATATATTTTTTATTTGTGCTAATTAAATGTTTAGCTCTTTGGGAAATGTTTATAGAAAAGTATTCTAGACTGGCATATTATTCGTAGTTGGATTATATATTTAAGGATTTATTCTCCTCCTGAATTCTTGTATATTTTAAGAACTTTAAAACCTCAGAGAAGTGAACTCTGGTGATAACTTATAGAAGTCTAATGTATACTATAAAATAAGAGAAATTATCACCAGAGAGGTGACAATAAACACTGTATATAATTATGCTGATTATTAAGGACTGAACTAAGATAATCTCACAGTTAGCTACATAATTTCTTAAATGTAAAGAAGAGACCCTGCCAGAATTTTCGCTGCAAATAAAATTTTACTATAAGATACATTCACTCTAAAATGAAAGTGTGGGTTATTTTTCTTTCTAATTTCAAAACAGGGTAACATGATGACCACTGGTTAAATGGACTCCCAGTGATGTAAATACCTGTGGCTTTTTCTTCAAATTGCTATTTTGACCAGAAAAAGAACCACATGCCTCCTATAGTAGCCTTTATTTATGGATGGATACTGCTTTCGCTGTTTATTTTTCACTTATTTCTATTGTTATGGAGGTTTTTAATTCACCTAGTGCTGGAGGATTTAATTTGCTCTGCATTTACAGCTTTACTTATCTCGTGAGGGTTAAAGTTTGACTTTGAAACTCACACCAAAGGCTTAAATGACATCATACAAATGTTGATCTGCATGGTATAATGAAATGAAGTAGTTTAAGAAACCAGAAATTATTATTTTTGATAGAACACATAAATTATGGCAAGGAACTTTAGTAAAGTAGTGACATTCTTAGCAATTAGCATTTTAAAAAGAGGCATACATTCTAAGAATACTTAAAACAGTCGAAATGAAATTTTAATAGCATATCATCTCAAGAATAGTCTCCTTGCTCTCTACATGGCCAACTGCTGGTTTTTTTTTTTTTTTTCCTGATTTATTAAGAAAGGAAGGAAATGATTAAAGAAATCATCAGTATCAACAGCCCACATTAATTGTTTTAAGATGCTGAGTTTTTAAGTATTATGACACTAATTTTAAAGAAGTTATTTCATGGAGGAATTTGTATAAAGTACCTGGACACATATTATTCTTCCCCAGGACATTCAGGATTAAAATGCACGCACATGCTTGCACACACACACACACAAATGATAAGTAATGGAAGCTTAAAAGCTGTCTGAGTTCAGCTTCAACCAAAAAGAATGTGTAGAGAATTTGTACCATTTTAACAAGAGTAAACAAGTGTAAATGATAATATTCCTCTGAGCTAATGTTTAGCATTTCCTTTTTTTGGATTTGTGAACCAGGCATTTTCTGCTCTGGAGAAAGATCAGAAAGCGACATCTGCATTAATTCTTGTTGCTATTTATTAAATCTGCAATTAGCTTGCTTCATTTTTCTCAAAAATTGTAAGACATTAAATATGCAAGGCTAGCAAACTTGTGGTAAACCATAAACATTGCATTTTAATGTGAAACAGACAGAAAACCACTCTCTTATATCCAATCCAAGGGAACACTGCCAAAACAATAGGGTCTCCTTTAAAAGGCAATGCAGTAACTGAGTGGGAATGGGTTTCTAAAGGAAACCGGATACTGAATTTAAAGGGGCAGTGTGAATAATAATCTTCTTGTTATTATTTAAATGAAAAGTCACTATTCTGTATTGCATACGTGCTGCCTGAGACGTGCGTCAGTAATAAATACAAACTAAATAAAATTGTAAGAAATTTTAGAACATTTGTTTCCCCTCTAGTAGATCTAGGCAAACATTTCCAGAAGATACATTAAGGTTAGAGCATACAAAGACTTTTTCTTTTCTGTATATGCTATAATTGGATAATGACTGAAAATAATTCTCTAATTATGAATGTACAACTTTAATATGAACCCTTATAAGTGTACAATTAAAGATGATGAGACTAAAGATAATATCTACAATGTGTTCTGGGAATACTTTGAGCAGTTTCAGTGGGGTTTGAAAATATAAGAACTCAAAAATAGACTGTTCCCCCATAATCAACTACTTTTTGTTATTCAGATTTATTAAGATTTTGTTATTCAGATACATTTAGTTCAGCCAACTAAACAACTGACTTAATAACATAGATGTACATATCTATAAGGGCTTGTTGAATGAATGGATAAAAACTGTCTGGATTTGTCGAAATCATACTTTCTGTTTGTCGATTTGTTTACAAAATAGTCCTGTTGGTAAAATCAGATAACATATAAGTCATATAAAAATCAGATAGGATTTTCCATATATGTCTATTAGTTTATTAAAAATGATTAGTTTGAGAAACTAGCCAATAGATTTATTTTAAAAACTGAATCTTGCTTATACCAAGTTGAGGTTATCAATTTGATATCTTTCTTATGCTAGAAATTTGATATTGAAAAAAGATCATCATATTTTTAAAAATCAGACTAGTTGGTTGCCTAGAACAAATTGAATAACGTGTATTGTTAATAAACTGACGGTCAATTGAGTCATGTGCAAAATATTGTGCAAGGCCCTGGTACACAACAAAGATTAAGACACGCCCTGAAGGAGTACATCTTCTAGTGGGGGGGGGGGCAGGCCAAGCATGCGAAACAAATTACAATATAATGTGATAAGATCTTTAAAAGAGGTAAGCAACATGCTTTGGGAGCATAGAAGAGAAAGCAGCATCCTGCCTGAATGAGCCAGGGAATACACAAGGGAACCCCATTATCTCATTTAGCCTTTACAACACTCTTACGAGGTAGGTATTTTAAATGGTGATTAGCTTTGAGTGTCAGGTTTGAGGTGGGGACTGGGAGTAGAGAGAAAATGGAGAGAAATACGGCTTGAAATATCAGTTGGTATCAAATTATGTGTGGTCTTATATGCAACAAAGGGGATGTAGACCTTATTGGCAAGCTGTGAGAAGTCAACAAAGGGTTTGCGGTAGGGAAAATTAACACAATGAAATTTAATTTTTAGAAGATGGCTTGGGCAGCAGAGTGGAAGATGGCCTGGAGCAGAAGAAATATTCAAGGCTGAGTCCATTTGGAAGCTCTTGTTCAGGGAGTGATGAGAAGGGTCTGGACCAAGATAAATACAGTGGGGTGGAGAGACGAGATTGGCTTCCAGAGATATTTCTGAAGCAGGAACTGGAGCTCTCTCAAAACTTTATTTAATTGTGGCATGGCTTGTGTTGAGTGAGCATTGAAAATTCCAAAGTGGTTTATCATCATAACAGTTTTGCAGGTGGCTTGACTATATAACCCATGGTCTTAATTCGGACCCAAATTCAACCAAGCAGATTCAACTATTCAAATTTTTCTTCATAAGTAAATAGCTGTGCGAGTTAGTCTCTAATGTACCTTGTTACCTTCCAAATATATTTCTAACACTCTGCTCCTAACAATAAATAAAATATTACTTTTTATGCTTTTCTCTATGCTCATTCCACTGTCAGGTGTTACTGAAGAATAACCATATACACTAGGCAAGGCTACTCTTCTAAACCTTTCATTTGTTTCCTAGGTTCCTTGGTTGTGAAAATACATGAGATAGATCATGAAGGCAACTTTCATCTTCCTCTTGCTTGCACAAGTTTCCTGGGCTGGACCGTTTCAGCAGAAAGGCTTATTTGACTTTATGCTGGAAGATGAGGCTTCTGGGATAGGCCCGGACGACCGCTTTCCCGAAGTTCCTGAATTAGAGCCTCAGGCGCCCGTGTGCCCTTTCCGCTGTCAATGCCATCTTCGAGTTGTCCAGTGTTCTGATTTGGGTGAGTGGGGTGCAGGCTCTCTTTACCTACCTTGTCTGCTTTATCCATGGGAATGGCTTCTGTGGGAGTTTTAGCATTTTCAGTTTTAATTTCTGCAATTCCAACTGTGAGAGACAGTGCCACCTAATGAGGAGTAAGGGAAGCAGACAGGAGAGAAAGAAATAGCTTTGAAGTGAGGGGACTTTCTTCTAAGTCAGGGCTCCGTCACTTTGCAATCTTGGACAAGTCACTTAAAAAGAAAATAATCTTTCTGAGCTTCATGGCTCCCTTTCTGCAAAATAAAATTTTGAACAAAATAATATCTTATGTTCTATGATTCCAGGGTGATAGCTTATTTTAATTTGATGATTTGCTCTCATGAAATCTTAGATATTAAGAAAACCTGGGTGATCTCTCTACTCTTGGCTTAGCCCAGATAACAGTTTGAACATTACTAAATTGTAAAGTATGCAGAGTTATCAAGAGCAAAACAAGTAAACTTTTAGAACAGAAATTTATCTTTCAAGTACCAAAATACTCCCTTAATCCCTGGGTCTTAGTTTTGCCTCTGCCTTTGGCATTTTGTAATCTAGCTGTTTATATTCTTTAGAAAGTTTCAAAGGAAATCTTTATAACTAAGTTATGGTATAAATATTCAACATAATCATGAAGCATATATCTCTATCCTAACACTGTAAATACAGTTTGATTTATTAGCTTTCAAGAAAAATTTGGCCTAGGAATTCCAAAAGCAATATACTCAGAAGATAAATCTCCAGAAAGTTCGAAGCCCCAGCAGATGGGCCAAAAGGGAATGAATTTAGTTTACATGGCAGCTGATTCACATTCCTCTTTTTTTTGGTTCATTTTTCTTACTGGAAAGAAAAAAAATCCTCACAGAATGATTCTGCCATGGTGCATTTCCTTATAGAATAAACCTCATAGCTTTGTAGAGTACTTATTTTTGAAATCCTGTATTTATTCAGAATATGCTTTCTAGGAGTATTTTGCAGGAAAATTTGCTACTAACTCCTAGAATTGCAATAAACTACATACAGGAACCCAGAAAGATGTAAAACATGTTAAATAGTAACAACTGAAAAACAAACACTTTGAGATAGATTCTTTGATGCTGACATGTACTGTACAGCCATTTAAACCCAAATAAAACGTGTAAATAAAGGCTTTAAAAAGGCTACAGGATAATTCCACTAAATTAATTGATTAACTCATTAATTCAGAAAGTATATTGAGATCCCATAATGGGTCAGATCTGTTCTGGGCCCTGGGGAGAAAGGGATGAGGAAGACAAATATGGTCCTAGTTCTTGTGGGTCTGATATTCTACTGGTGGTGGTTATTCCTTTTTTGAATTGTGTATTAGAGACAAGGGGGATTAGATTACTAGCAAATTCTACAGAAACTTTTATGGCATCTAGAGATTACCTCCATTACTGGTTTAGACAGGAAAATAATGGTGTTAAAAATATCTGAAGAAGGGAATCACCATATGATGGATAAACTAGTGGTAAAGTTTTTCAAATATTGCAAAAATGGCCAAGTTCCTAAGAAATGTGATGCAAGTTGAATCTCACTTTGCCTGAGAACAAGTTTAAAAGGATCCATAACTACCCCCCATACACATATTATCAACAATAAAGAGTTGATATTTTTAAGGAAGTCTTGTCCAGTCACTTCACTGAAGTTTTATTCTTCCAAAAATACAGTTTTACTTTGCTTTCATGATAAATAACTCATAAAGCTTGACTCTGATTAAAGCATTGGGACAGTTTTCTAATTATCTATCACAAAAAAACTCCCAAGCCTATTGCTCAAAACTAAACAGAAAAATGTAGCCTTAGGGAACATCAAGCTCACTGATGTGGATGTCTCATGATACAGTTTTTTGGTTGTCCTTGTTATTATTTTGCTTTGTTTATTTTGTGTTGTTTTCAGATGAGAACGTTTTCCAAGTTATCTTTTTCTCTAAGAGCCCAGAGTGTACGTCATCCCTTTGGGCTTACTGATCTTATATACAGAAGTAGTAGCTAAGGTTGTAATAATGATTCATTTTGGGGAACCATGTTTAAAGGGGAGTACTGAGTTCCAATGAGCAACGGTCTCATCCAAGTAACTTTTACTTTTTTTTTTCACATATGCCTATTTAAATATATTGTCCAAAAAATGAGTCAGATATTTCTGAAACAGAAAATACATTTCTTAAAAGGAAAAGCAGTCCACTGCCTTTAAAGAAAACACTGTATTCACATTTTCAACGACTGCATAGCCTCTGTTCCCTTTATGATCATGGCAAGCTGTTCAGAGCCTTGACATTTTCATCTGTAGAGAAATCACAGTCAGTCTTAGAGATTCGATTATCTGTGTGAGGTACCTGACCCATAGTAGAGCCTCAATACATTTTTTCTATATGATAATTATGTGGAGTAGAAGATGAAAGAAACAGGAAAAAGCAGAGAAGGGGAAATGGGCAACCTCACTCATAGTAATGGCAATGCAGTTTATTTTATTTTTTGTTTTAAGTTATCTAGTAATCTGAACATGAAGCTTGAATTATCATAGCAAAGAAAAAATGCAATGCACTTTGGGGTGAGAAATGTGAATGCCTATTTATACCAAGGACTAATATTTTCTTAAGGATTATTCTTGCTAGAGCTTTTTTTTTTTTTTTTTTTTTTTGCGGTAAGTGGGCCTCTCACTGCTGTGGCCTCTCCCATTGCGGAGCACAGGCTCCGGACGCGCAGGCTCAGCGGCCATGGCTCACGGGCCCAGCCGCTCTACAGCATGTGGGATCTTCCCGGACCGGGGCACGAACCCGTGTCCCCTGCATCGGCAGGCGGACTCTCAACCACTGCGCCACCAGGGAAGCCCCTTGCTAGAGCTTTTAATGAGCAGAGCGGAGCTTCAGTGTTGAAGGACAATAGATCTTTGTCATCTTATTATCTACATAATGTTTACTATAAGCAAACATGTCTTATTCAAATGTCTGACTATTTTTGCCAGTAAGAAGTATTTCTGACAAAGTTAAACAGCATCAAAATTTTAAACAGTTCTTTCAAAGCTAAGATATGAAAACTGTGAAATTAAAATTGAATAATCAGTCCATGGGAAACTTGAGGTGTTCAAGAAGACCCATTGACTGTTTTAGTCCCTAGTTCCAACTTGTCAGAATAGCATTATAATATGTTTTTCTAGAGCATGGGGGATTGAAAAAGTAAACATATATTTTAGCTAAGAAAGTAATGAATTCTCCATTGATATTGGCCAAATTATTTGGCTGAACTTGTAATTTAACTTGTAATTTGAACCAGAATTTTATGAGACCCATATTTTCTTTTCTTTATCTATCCTCTTAAGACATAAAAAGTCCACTCATAATTATAGCATTTATAAAAATAACAATATAAAAGTAAATGTAGGATTAGCAAATTCAGAACCCTATGGGTTTCCTTAAAATAATAATCCCACAATGTTACTCATTTTTGTCTGAATGCCCTAATATTAATCCTGTAATTGGATGCTTTGTTTTATGTACTTAGTATCTTAAAGGAAGACAGTTCCCTTACTTAATGTACTCTTTGGCTCAGCCATTCATCTGTGGATCAAGTGTCACCAAGAAGCATTATTTGGTACTGACTTTCATCTCATTTATTAAAGGCACATCAGCTCTGCCATTAAAGGTACATCAGCCCTGCCAGGTGAAATAAGCATAAGTATTGTTTTTTAACTATTCTTCCAAATTAAAGCAATATTTATTGATATATTTCTTATAAACAACTTTCAAAAGAATTGAAATACCCTTAAAATATTTAATAGTGGGGCTTCCCTGGTGGCACAGTGGTTGAGGGTCCGCCTGCCGATGCAGGGGACACGGGTTTGTGTCCCGGTCCGGGAAGATCCCACATGCCGCGGAGTGGCTGGGCCTGTGAGCCATGGTCACTAAGCCTGCGCGTCCGGAGTCTGTGCTCCGTAACGGGAGAGGCCACAACAGTGAGAGGCCCACGTACCGCAAAAAAAAAAAAAATTTAATAGTGGAAAGATCTTGGGTCATGCAGTTCAACACCTCTGAACTCAAGTCCTGCTTTACCATTTATTACCTGTAACTTTGAAACTTTCAAAACCTGTTTCCTCACTGGATAAATGGGAATATCTCTTACCTATTAGGTAAGAATAGAAAATATTTATAAAAATATTTTTCATAGTAACTGTTATGTTCAGTTGACCATTTCAGACAAAGTCAGCTAATAACACGAAGTTATTTCTCATGATGTTCTTTATTTTTATGTGAAACTGAGAAACACTAAGTATATGGCTTGTCAAGCTCGATACAAAATAGCACCTTCTCTCCCCTCCCCCAAAAGAAGGCCACATCACAAAATAGATAAAAATTAGAAAATTGTATAAATATCAAAATAGTATTCTCCAAATACTATTCCTTTGAACAAAATTGGTTTGGTTGAGTAGAGAGAACAATAAAGCTTTTGGCTATTTAATAATCACAGATGATTCATAGCCTGCACAGTTAGCCCTCTAGACATGATGCCAGAAGATGAAACATTTTATTTTGCCAAGCAAAAGCGTTGTAAATAACTAATGGTCCCTAAAATGTACCTCATAATGCAAAGGATATTTTACTTTTTAAAAATCTCAGGAAAATGTACAACCCTTTAAATTGCATAAAGTTAGTTTTCTTCTTTTTAATCATTTTGCTTCAATTGGTGGAAATTTTGTTTGTTAGTGGTCACCACTTGGAACATAGATGCCAGAGCTTGTCTCTTGTTTGGGGAAACTGGTTTTCCAGAAGCAAATCTTATGCATGAAGTAAATGAACCATTAGACTTCTTCCATGAAATCATCCTAGAAGAATAAATTAGGACTATTTGTAGAGGGGTAGAGAGAATGCTGGAAGCTTAGTTGCTTTCATTGTTTACATCTAGCTTTACAGCAACAGGGATGTGGGGTGACTCTCATTCAGAGTTTCAGATGCATCACAAGGGTATCTCTAAGACGTGGTGCAAGAAGGAGGCTGTGCACAGAGCATGCCCATGGGTTGCCTAAAATAGTTTTGGGTAGGGATAGAGTCTGACAGATCTCAGATGCAGCAAGAGGAATGCTCAGGTGTGATCCAGATAACCAAAGCCCCTGACTCAAGGGGCTAAAGGTGAGGAGGAGGAAGAGAGGGGTCAGAGAAGGCCAAAGGAAGCATCTGTCTCCTTGACCTGACAACTGACATTTCCCTGGTTTCCTTCTTAGTCCCAGGAGGGAAAGAGAGGCAGCTGTGTGGGATCAAGGCATTTGGTTAGACTGCAGCTGTGATGCATTCTCCTCTGGAACATCATTCCTGGCTCCAGAGGACAGGATGGGAATAGGTTAGTCAGAATATCAATGTCCTGGACGAATGCAGGAGACCCTCTAATCTTAACTTTTGTCCTTCAAAAGAGTAGCAAGAAAATTATATATTTCCTTGAAAATAAGGATAAAGAAGAATTAACCCAGTTTGCAATCTAGTCTTAACAAAAGGAAGAAGCCCTGTAGCAGCTACACTGTAACACTCAAGATTCAATTAACCCTTGACTCAGTCTGAAGATGGTTTTGAGGCAATTTCTGCAGCCTGCCTACTTCTGTGCTTTCACTGTAATCTATATTTGCTTTGATGATTCTGCAATAATCAATTATATGTACATAGATAATAATTATTATCTTTAACTACTTATTTAAATATTTACTTTCTCTCCCAGAAGAAGAGCATGGTGATAATTTATCTTTTGGTCTTCCACTCCAAAAAATGCCTTATACTTGGTAGGTTCTCAAACATCAATAAATGCTTGATAAATGAATAAATGAACATATGCATGGCTTAGTGCTTGAATGAATGCATAGTTCTACAATATTCTTGATTCAAGCTGGAAACAGGGTGGAACATGGCTGACTGGAAATTAGGAGTCATGGAACTGTAGCATATCCTTTCTTATTCTTTTTGAGGATGACTATAGAACCAGGAAGCTTAAACCTTCCTTAAGTTATTTGGAAAGAGAATCGAATTAAAATGATCTATTATTTCTGAATCCAACTGCCATCAGAGTTGAATTGCTATTTTTTAAGAGGAAAAGAGGGAAACATTCCTGCCTTTGGAAGAAATGGTTTTTGATGGAGCTGGGACTCCTACATATTATTTTGATCATATGCCAAAACTAAAGTGTATCACCATTGACCTAATTATTAAATTGAAGACAGAAATATAAAAACTTTTTAGAAATCAACAAGAATAAATCTTGGAGTTTGGACCCCTGCCACAGAAAACAACAAAAAAAAGGCATGATATTTTAGGATGACCTGGCCTTTGTCCAACATGATGTTTACCAGATTGATGAAATTTGCTAGCACAACAATACCATTCATCACTGAGACAACTAGAAAAAGAAGTACAATTCTTATTAGCCTTTATTTCAGAAATGACTTTCTGGTAATGTCTTAAATAGAGTTTTAGTTACTTTAATTAATAACCCTATTATTAATTAAAGAAGATAAAGTTTCCTTTACTGAATTTGGAAGAGCAACTAAATAATTCAGTCTAGCCTTGAAAATAATTGCATTTTGATGGAAGATTTGGAATTATATTAAAGAATGCTCATTGAAAAATAATTAAATTTAGGAAACCACTTTTTTCCTGTTACTATTGCTGAATAAATATTAACTCAAAACTTAGTGACTTAAAAAATAATTTTATTTTGCTCATGATTTAAGCTACAGGGAATTTGAGCAGGGCTTAGAAGGGCTGCTCTCACTTGCGGTCTCTCATGCATTTGTAGTCAGGTGTTGGCTGAGGCCATAGCCATGGGGAGGATGGCCCAGACTGGACCTAAGACAGCTCACGCTCATGACTGGCAGTTTGTTCTGCTGTTGCCTAGGAGCTGAGCTCTTCTGTCATCTGGAGTGTCTCACATGGCCTCTCCAGCATAGTGGTCTCAGTGTAGACAGACTTCTTACATGACCCCCTGATGGCCCGAGAGCGAGCATCCCAGAAGAACTGGGTAGCAGCTGAACAACCTTTTCTGACCTAGCTCTGGAAGTCATGCTCTATCACCTTCACCACGTTCCCTTAGTTCAGAGAGACAGCATAAGGCCATACCAGATGTGAAAGGACAGGAACTTGACTCCATCTTTTGATGGGGTTGGCCAAGTGTGTATTGAAGAAGAACATGTAAGATGGGAGATATCAGTAATGCCAAGGAAGGCAGAAAGGATGGGAGGGAGGAAAAAAGGGAGGAAGGAAGGGACGGAGGAAAAGAAAGAATATCCTAATATAAACAAAGACTGATATTTTACAGATTTGCAAGCCTGTAGGATTTGCCATGATTGAATTAGGGTTAAAGTGACCACGAACAGCTCTTTGGGGGGGTCTAATTGTTTTTTGGGAATATGTGCCTACTAAACTGAGGGGTTATCATCCAAAGGTGGGGGGCTTGGTAGACGAGTTGTCCAAAGGTCTTGAACTTCATGGGAAAAATGATGACTATAACAAGCCCACAAAATGACTGACAAGAAAAACCAACTCAGAATCAAGTGCGTTAGGTGAAAAATCTGTGTGTGATAACAACTGAAAAATAGATTGCAGCTTCCAGGATAATATGCGTTATAATTGTATTGTACAGAAAATAAAAAACAATCATTTGTCACAGACTTACAGACTAATAATCAGCAAGATAGAGTTTTACCCTCTCTTCTCATTATTATTATTATTATTTTTTTTTTTTTGCGGTATGTGGGCCTCTCACTGTTGTGGCCTCTCCCGTTGCGGAGCACAGGCTCTGGACACACAGGCCCAGCGGCCATGGCTCACGGGCCTAGCCGCTCCATGGCATGTGGGATCTTCCCAGACCAGGGCACGAACCCGTTTCCCCTGCATCGGCAGGCGGACTCTCAACCACTGGGCCACCAGGGAAGCCCTCTTCTCATTATTGATAATAATTACAGGTACCAGGAGTTGGGACCCTGCTATGCACTATAGTAGGAAATTATTTTATAGAATAGCTTGTTGAATTCTGAGCCAGCTGCATGCTAATAATTTGGGAGATTTATTATGAGAATATATACCTTTATGAAAGAAGAATGTGAAGAGATGATTGTAACAAAACATAGCAGAAAAGATCTTGAAGCTATGGCCATGAACTTTTCACAATGGGACAACAGAATATACGATGATTTTAAAACTAATCAGTCAAAAATTTATTTCTGTACATAAGGCAGTAAGATCAAAGCTCTCATGAAAAATAGTCATTTGTCCCTACTTACCCAGAACTTACAGAAAAGAAAGAAAACTAAAATGTGGTATAATACATAAGTTGATAGATCAGAATTTTGGAGGAGTTTGTTTTCTGGAGTGGTTATGACAAATATTATAGAGGGGGGTGGGGATAGTGGGTACACTTTAAAGGATTGTTAGAATGGAAATGGAAGAAAATGAGTGGGTGGAGTATTCCATAAAACAAATTATATGAACAAAATGAGTAGCTGGGAATAAGCACAGTATGTTCAGGGGACAGTGTAGATCAGCATCTTTTAAAAATATGTACATCGTTTCCATGCATCCATGGCATATCAGGTAGTTCTAGAGTGAGGACTCATGCATCTTGTTCTTGGTTTAGTTTAGCCATGAGGCACTGTGGAGAAGCCATTTAACTTCATTGGGTTTCTGTTTCTTTACCTATGAAAAGAGAGTATTAGACTGGCTTGAAAGTTCCTGATCTCTGGGACAAGTAAAATTTGTTGAATGTTGAACAAGTTACTTTCTTATGAAGGTCAAAACCAAATCCAACAAAAGAACAACAACCTGGCATCTGCTATCAGAATCATTTTTTAAAAGAAGGTATATTTAAAATGGAGGCAGGAGCTAGTCTCAGAAATGTGTGTGTGTACATGTGTATGTGTGTCTAATAATTTATATTAAAACTAACCAAATTGCCCTCATAGTTTTCTGATTATGATATAGGCGGATAAGAACCTCATCATAGAGTCTACCTGATCAGAATTTGGAAACCACAGATTAGCTGATACTCAATGGTCCTTCCCTTTGTGACATTCTAAGAACTCATAGCTAGGATAATTTCCCCTTTGTATTCTGCCTATACTTTTTGAGTGAGCTAGTTAATACCCCAATACCTTGTCTAGCCCTTAAATGTACAGCATGTTATTGGGTCTGATGTCAGAATAATTCTTGTTGGGGATACAAATAGGAATGATAGGGGAAAAAAATATCCTGTTGGAAGCCAGGAAATTAGGCTTTTCATCTGCATTTTGTCACTCCTAGCTACATGAGCTTGTTCATGTCACTAAACTTTTTCTAAAAATCATCTGAAAAAATGATATTATCATACTGCCTTACCTGTCTCATTGGATTGCCGTGAGGTAAATGAGATAACATATTTTCAATTTTTTTATAAATTGTAAAGCTAAATAAAGTTTTAATAATAAAGTGCTGATATGTGAAGTCCCTCAAATGAATATGAAGTTTCTAGTAATTCAGAGAAGATTGTAGGATTATGATTTTGATCATTATAACAACTCTCTAAGAACTAAGCTGCAGAAACCACAAGCCTGGTTTTTTTTATGCTAAATCTTCAGGGAAAAGATGTATATAATTCATCCAAAGCAGTTCCTGTTACTATAAAATTCTAGGATGACATAATCAAAATTGTCAGCCATCCAGATATATCATTTTCTCTTCACATCTGAAATGTATCTTCACTTTGGCATTGAACAATTGTTAAGGGGGCCACTATAATATAAGTTCAACAATGTATAAAACTAAGCATAAGTGGGAATTAAGACTTTGACAAAGAAGCCCACGAAGTAATGATGAATTGTAGGCAGTAACTTTTCTACAAATGAAAGGAAATGTGCCTTTTCTGCGTTGAAGAACACTAATTATCAAAGATTTGGCAGAAGTCTACCACTCTTAATTGCATGAAATTAGCAAACTGACATTTCTGAAAATGGCAGTGATCATGAGTGTATAGTGCAGTTAAATATCCTCCTACAAGGTAGCTGTTCTAGTGGTTTGCTGTTCATTGCTGAAAACACCTCATTTTGGTTATTTCTCTGTGAACTATTTCTGTAGTGAGTTCTTGGAATATATTTATGCATGTGCAGAATCACCTGCACTTTGATATTCAAATTTATAACCATAGCTGATCACTGAATTGGGAACTAGACTTTTTGCCATTATCAACAGAACAGTGATAATGTGAACAAAAAAGATTTTTTTGGAAAGAAATCAGAAGTTGGTACTTCAGATACATTTTCTGTAATTTTCATGGCAATATGAAGATAGGAATATGGTTAGCATGATAATTTACCTGTATGCTTACATAAGATTGAAAATTGAAAGGATATCTTCCCAACAAAGCAATTATTATATACCCTGTTTCAATTTTCCTTTTAATTGAAAACTGTAGATTGAACTCTTTTTTCCATGAGGATGTGGGCAATTTCTGTCTTGTTCCTGCTATATTCCCAGAGCCTAATAAATTAATGGTGTCTAAAAGGTATTCAATAAGATGTTATTGAATGAATGAAAGAACGATCTTCAGCACTTTAAGTCTAAGATATGATGGAGACGTTGAAAAGCGTTTCTGATTTATGTTATGCAATCTTAAAATATGAAAATGACCATAGGAATTTGAGTTAATAAAATATCAAATTTTTGCTTACATCAATATGGAACAAAGCCAATGGAAGAAAGAAAGGAAAAAGGCTATATAATTTAATATTTTCTCCGTTAACATTCATAATGATAATTTATTTTAAATGCCATACCTTTTGAATAAAAGCAGTTTATCCTTATACATCTAGTTGAATGACTATTGAAATGTCTTTTTTTAATGCCATAAGCATTTGGTTTTTCAATGTGTTTACATTTATAAACTAAAAACAATAACTCCGTTATTTAGATCTAAATTTAAAGTCCAAAAGTAATGCTTCATATAATAAATTTTTTTTTTTTTTTTTTTTGCGGTATGTGGGCCTCTCACTGCTGTGGCCTCGCCCATTGCGGAGCACGGGCTCCGGACGCGCAGGCTCAGCGGCCATGGCTCACGGGCCCAGCTGCTCCACGGCATGTGGGATCTTCCCGGACCGGGGCACGAACCCGTGTTCCCTGCATCAGCAGGCGGACTCTCAACCACTGCGCCACCAGGGAAGCCCTGTTTATGATTTTTTTTTAAACTCATTTGACTTTGTTGGAAAAGATAGAACAGATATTTTAAACTACAGTTGATATAATTCCTAGAAGAAGAAAAATATGGTAGCAGTAAAACTATCACTGAAACACTGATTTCTCTGTAAACACATCCTTTGTGATTCTGTAGTCATGTGTCCCTTTTCACTGAGTGCACATTGCTTTTACTCTCATGCTAGGTCTGGACAAAGTGCCAAAAGATCTTCCCCCTGACACTGCACTGCTGGACCTGCAAAACAACAAAATAACTGAAATCAAAGATGGAGACTTTAAGAACCTGAAGAACCTTCATGTAAGAATTATTATTTATTTGAGTTATAACAAGATCTTACTCAAAGTATTTTTGAAAACAAAACTTAGGTAAGGCCAAGATTACCATATGGTAATAAATAAGCACATAAGTGTTTATTAAATTCTCTTTTTAGGGGGTGATAAAGGAGCAAAGCAACATGTTCATTAACCCCTAAAAAAACATCCAATTTTCTTACATATACCTCATATAACTTTAGTATTGGCTTTCTAAAAGATATGTTATATCTTAATCTTCTCACACATTTTATTGATTAAAATCTTTATCTTCCCAATTAGAATGTACTTCAATAGTGGAACAAAACACAAAATGGACTGATCTTAGTATTATTTTATTTCATTGTTTCTTTTGTTTCATTCATTTTCTAAGACATGCAGATGGCTTTGTAAAGGCTCAAAGACTGACACCAAGAGAAAAAAATAAATGTCTATATAGCTATATAGTTTGCTTTGTATTTAAGATTATGCATGCTGCATCCTTATCTGTATCTGTGTTTTTATTCTGCTTTTTCACTTCCTTCTACTCTATTGTAATGTAACACATCCAGTCTACCAGTCAGGATTCCAGCAGAAAAGAGATGGCATGATCAAGGCAAGATTTAGTTATCAACTTTTTGACAGCCAAGATGAGAAAAGCAATAAACATTTGTCCATTAGGAGAAAATTTTACCAGACTTTTTTTGTGTGTGTGTGTGGTACGCGGGCCTCTCACTGCTGTGGCCTCATCCCGTTGCGGAGCACAGGCTCCAGACGCGCAGGCTCAGTGGCCATGGCTCACGGGCCTAGCCGCTCCGCGGCATGTGGGATCTTCCCGGACCGGGGCACGAACCCATGTCCCCTGCATCGGCAGGCGGACTCTCAACCACTGCGCCACCAGGGAAGCCCAATTTACCAGGTTTTTAAAAGGAAGCAAAGAATTTTTCCTTGAGATTTGAAGATTGCCCATGGAACAGTTAACAAAAATAATAGCAAGTTATAAAATGGCATCATCAAACTACTGAAGTATCCAACAATATAAGCACATTACAATATAAGTAGTGAATATTTAAGGCACTAAGTAAGAGAAGAAAAAGACATGCTCTTACATCAGGTTAGCCAGTTAATGTTTTGAGAGAATACGGAACAAAGGGGACATAGAGGATTAGCAGAATTTTGAAAGGAAGAGAAGAGTTTTCTGTGCAAGAGGAAAGGAAAGGCAGAAGAAAATGAGCAGCAGACAAAAAGAGAAGAGGGCTAAAGTGAAAGATACAGGCTCCAAAGTAGTGGACGGTAAGGCTTGTGCTGGAGGTCTTGAACCCTGGACCAGTGGGCTCCTTCTCCACTGACAGGCTACTGGACATGGGCCCCTACTCACCTTCTCTCTGCTTTCATGTTATGATTTCACTAGGAGTGAAACGATGGAGATACCAACAAAGTTTGTCAGTGAGTATTTAAACTATCATTGGAATAAGTTAAAAGAGGTGATAATAAAAAATGAATATATTAGTTTTAATAAACTAAAGTATTAAAAAGCTTCATTTTTTTTGCATAACTTTAGCCTAAAGCTACTTTTTTAAGGAAGGAGAATTCTCTTATACCCAACTTCCTGTATGTTTAAGTATAATCTCAATAATTTGTTTAAATTCCTCATACCTTAAGTAAGAGATACCTAGTTTCTGTGACATTCTCACTAAATCTGGTGTTTGTAACAATGTGTTCTTTCTTTTCCATGTGTCCTGCTAAGTATGTTTTTAGGCAACTTATCATCTTGGCAATCTCTTTCTTTCTGCTTTAAAGTATACACTGGAAGAAGACAGAGTTCATTAGAGCTTCTAACCATTTAGAGGATGTTAAACAGCTATCTTTCTCTTACTCTTTCATTCATGACCATTTCTATCCCTGTTATTATGCAAATAAACATCATAATTTCAGCCAGGAAAGCCACCCTTGAATGAGAAGGGAGAGAAATAAAAATTTACCAAGGATTAAAATAGAAAGGATTTAACAGAAAAATGTCACCTTTTTCTCAATAATTTTATTAATTTACAACCGTGCCTCACTATGAGCAGTATATATTGCTTAAGAGTAGTTGTATACTTATATATAGCAGAAAAAAATACATATTCTATAAAGTAATGGAAAATTCAGTATAATAATATCAACATTCAATATATTTCCTTTGAATTAAAGCTTAATAAATCTAATTTTAAAAGCTTTTAATTAAAAATAAACAAGGGCTTCCCTGGTGGCGCAGTGGTTGAGAGTCCGCCTGCCGATGCAGGGGATACGGGTTCGTGCCCCGGTCTGGGAAGATCCCACATGCCGCGGAGCGGCTGGGCCCGTGAGCCATGGCTGCTGAGCCTGCGCGTCCGGAGCCTGCGCTCCGCAACAGGAGAGGGCCTCAGCAGTGAGAGGCCCGCGTACCACAAAAATGAATAAAACAAAGATTGAATAATAGCAAACACTTCTTTAGCCATTACTATATACTAGACACTGTTCTTAATATCTTGTGTACATTAACTTATTTAATTCTTATAACTATTCTAATGAGGTAGACACTCTTGAGAACACGTTTAATACAGATGAGGATACTCAGGCGCAGTGAGGTTATGTTACTTGCTTACTGTCACACAACAAATAAGAGCCAGAGTTTGAGATCTAAACTGGGGAACAGTCTGGCTTGAGTCTGTGCACTTATAAATTGCCTGTAAATATTATAGTAACAATAAAATCCCTTAAACAACACCTGGTACAGTGTGGGCCCTACATAAATGGCTTTGGAGAAAATTGTACATACTGTTAAGTCGGGTTTCAACATTTTTTTTCAGTTTTATTGAAATATAATGGATATACAGCACTATATAACTTCAAGGAATACAGTATAATGACTTGACATACATATATTGCAAAATGATTACCATAATAAGTTTAATTAATATCCATCATCTCATACAGATATTTAAAAAAAGAAGAAAAACAAATGTTTTCCTTGTGACAAGAACTTTTAGGATTTATTCTCTTAGCAATATTCAGGCATACCACACAGCAGTGTTAACTATAGTCATCGTGTTGTACATTACATCCCCAGTACTTATTTGTCTTATAACTGTAAGTTTATACCTTTGACCACTTTCTTTGATGAAGGTGGTAAAAATGCTTTTACTCCCCCTTCCACTCTATTTCTATTGTCAGTCACTTTTTTCATCACCTCTCCCCTACCTACCAGGCTAGATCACTTTTCTTTAGTTACCAGAGAAGTAGGCAGTCCCGATTTTTTGAGCCTGGGCTTCAATTTCAGGTTAAATAGTACTCAAGGCATTTCCTGACCCTTGAGCAACAAGGTCTCTCCTAATTCGACTTCTCTTGGCCTCTTACCTAACTAACGATAATCCATTTCTGCTTGTGATTCTTTTTTTCCTCAGCCGATCTCCTGAAGAATATCTGCGGTTCACCTTTGATTCTTTCTCTGTTTTGTCATTAACCAATGTAATTAGTCAGCTTTTTCCCATGTTGACATCTTTCCATTGCCTGTTATAATATTATAACTATGCTTTCTTAAATACATTTCCCTGTGTATGAAACTAACATTAACCATCTTTAGCAGTACTGTATATACATGAGTACCTTTTTTCACATATGGATCTGTTTTAGATGAAGCTCTAATTTATATATATCTTAACATTTTACATCATGATGACCAAAATGTGTATGGTTGATTCATTTTTCACATTTATTTTATTCTGAAAGTGGAGATGCTTTTTGCTGGACTAGACCTTTCAACCAACACTGCCATTTGAAAGGTGCTTTCCAAAGAAGCAGATGGAAATATGCTATATGCATGATCATTTTTTAATCATCACAACAACCCCCTGTAGGTGTTATTATAGTTTCTACCTTACTGAAGAAATAATTGGGAACAAATGTCACACCACCCCAAAATTTAGCAGCAGTTATTATTACTACAGCATACTCACCAGTAGAGACATTGTCTAGTTATTATCTAGGAAAAGAAGTAATATTTTATTACCTGAAATTTCAGATAACACATCAGCAGGTTGATTCTTCATAATAGGTTTCAACATTCAATGTAAAGTAAGACAGATTTTCAGACCACGTTTAATTCATTTAATTGTATCAGTCTTTCAGAATTTTCTTCCAGGGGTGGCAATTAAGGACAGCCTTTGCCTTTATAATTAAGCATCCACCATTTTGGCTGCCTTTTAATGATGCAAGTTCTCTCTTCTCTCCTCTAGCTCTGGCTTTTACTGATTTTCTGGACATTTTGCTTGTTAATATCAATTTCCTATGACTTTAACCCTCATGGGTTTTTGAACTTTCTGTATTAGTCTTTGAAATTTCCTAGGATTTTGTTTTAATCAACCAATGTACCTGTTAGGATTAGTTAAAAGATTATCTATGGGCTTCCCTGGTGGCGCAGTGGTTGAGAGTCCGCCTGCCGATGCAGTGGGCACGGGTTCGTGCCCCAGTCTGGGAAGATCCCACATGCTGCGGAGCGGCTGGGCCTGTGAGCTATGGCCCCTGAGCCTGCGCATCCGGAGCCTGTGCTCCACAACGGGAGAGGCCACAACAGTGAGAGGCCCGTGTACCGCAAAAAAAAAAAGATTATGTTACTTGTAATAAGTTTTAATTAGTCAAATAATGTGAACTATATGAGGATGTACATGGGCCATTAAACCAGCTGTTACCTTCAGAAAGTAGTCCTGCATTTCTGAGACAGAAAGTTCTCACTGTTCTATTCCTCTAGTTCCTATTTTGCCCCTCTCCATTTTCATATGCTCCTAAAAATGTACTACAATTGAAAATACAAGTTTCTTAAACCTTGGTAAAATTATCCTAAATTCCTTAGGATTAGTTGATAATTGACTTAAAATAATATCAGTGTTGTTCTGTATACATATAGTTCATTGGAGGAGAATGAGGTAGTCCAAAAGTAGGTGTAGCAATATCTATAGTATAACAATAATGGATTACAAGTAACTTCCTATATGAATGGAACTCAGAAACATTTTTAAATTACCCCAAAAATAACATATTTGACTACATAAAACCCTTATATGTAAAAAGGGCAAAAACAGAAGAAAAATATATTGTCTCTGCATATCCTATTATCTATACCTTTATTCTGTAAATTAGTTATTAAAATACATTAAAACTTAAGAAAAATGTGAAGTTTTGTGAGCAAGCAATCCTTTTCCTCCAAACAATAAATGGTAGCAAAATAAAAAAGGAAATTTGTTTAACCTCTCAAGTGACAAGGAAATGCAAAGTAAAGCAATGAGCTACAACATAATGTGCTAATTTGGCAAACTTTTGGAAGGCGATTATATCTAACTCTGTGAGGCTGCAAGAAAATTTTACTCTCTTGCATTGTTTGTGATGTTATAAATTAGTGCCACCCTTTTGTAGTGGAATCCATGACAACAGCCAATGAAGATGGACTTTTAGGTTGAAAAGCTGACTGCAGAATGGATGCCTGTGGCACATGATTCTTTTCAGGTCACTCTAGTAATTTCAATATTTTGGAGTATTTATTGTTTAAAAATTAAATATCTCTATCTCTATCTATCTATCTATCTATCTATAATCTGTATTTTATCAAATTTTTCTCCCCTTTACTCCTGATGTTCAGGTCCTCATATGTTTTCAAGTAAAGGAATCAGATCGGTTTAATTTTTTTCTGATTTCTTCTAATTTTGCAGATTTCTCTGCTAGTCCCATGAATGGAATGAATAAACCACACACTTGCTTTACATACATATTTATGTGTGGAAGGTTTTGGAATTAAGATGTTGCTTTTGTTCACTGTCTACAGACGTTGATTCTTATCAACAACAAAATTAGCAAAATCAGCCCTGGGGCATTTGCACCTTTGGTGAAATTGGAACGACTTTATCTGTCCAAGAATCAACTGAAGGAACTGCCAGAGAAAATGCCCAAAACTCTTCAGGAGCTGCGTGTCCATGAGAACGAGATCACCAAAGTGCGAAAGTCTGTGCTCAATGGATTGAACCAGTTAATTGTCGTAGGTACAGATATTCTTATAACTCTAAGACCAGGCAGGATTCAAGGTTCACCTTAAGAGATTACAAGTAAGCTTTAGCTACAGGAAGGTAAATTAGCTAGAACTTACATGTCTTAAGACTATAGAAATAACAGTAGCCGGGCCAGGAGAAATGGGATTTTGAATCTGTGCCTTAAGACGTTTTTATTCTTGTCCTTGAGGATCTGAGAATGTGGAAGAAAGCTCTAGGGCTGATGCTACACTAGCTGCTGCATGCCCAAGGTACAGGATGGAATTAAGTAGTGCTTATTAGAGATATTTGGAGGATACCTTTCTGTTGTGGGAATTTGTTCTAGTCTGAACATCTATAAATCATTTGCCTTAAAATGTGTTCTAAAACTTTTCTCTATGTGTGGTAAAATATTTGTAATTTTATAATTGGCTTAAAAATCCTAGATTCAAATTATTTTAACAACATTTTAATATATCTTAGTAAAGTAATTGCTCCATAATAAGTGTGATGTATAAACACTTTTATTGATTCTAGGCAGACCTGTGTATGGACCTTAAATACTTTTGTTGTTATCGTTTTTGTTACTATTGCTTTTTCATAAATCTTTGGGGTTTTTTGTTATTGTTCGTTTTTTGATTGTTTTAATAAGGGAAATATTTACCCCATTTGCCATCCCTTTGAGAAGCATGTCCTTTAATTTCTCTCTTGTTTTTCAGGCAAGTTGTTATTAACCCAAATTTCTTCTTGTTGAACAGACACTACTCTGACTTGCAATATCCTCAAATTGTCCTCTAAAAGCTTTGCACTTATTGCATTTGTAGAACTTGGCACCAACCCTCTGAAGAGCTCAGGCATTGAAAATGGAGCCTTCCAGGGAATGAAGAAGCTCTCCTACATCCGCATTGCTGACACCAATATAACCACCATCCCTCAAGGTGACGTAAATTCTCCAAAGCAATTTGAATATCTAAATCCAAAGGCTTTGACACTAAAAAATGGTTTTGGAAATTTGAATGGTGACTCAAGTGGCCATTCTCTATCCCTTGAAGTGTTTCTACTGAACCTAGCTGACCACTGGGCCCGCTAGGCTCACAGTAGAGATGGCTAGACTCTTTCACCTATAAAGTCTCTTACATCTAACATAAAATGTAGGTTAACACACAATGATTTTATGTTATGGAATTGTGACATCACAAAGAAAAAAAGTACAATTATTTAAAAAATAGAGTGCTTTAGTGGTAATTTGTTAAAAAAAAATGATACGTGGAAGTACCTCTGATATTGAGCCAATTTTTACTTTGAGTCTCTAATCCCTTAGTGAATTCCTTTCCATCTTAGGACATTCTAGTCATTACTATCTGAATAACAGGACTCACAGTGGTCACATTCTTATTTAAGAGTGGTGGTGTGTGTTGTAAAGAGTGTGGATTTTGGGGTTCATTTGCGTGAGTTCAGACTGTCACTAATTGGCTCTACGATCTTGGACCAGTTATTCAACATCTGTGACACATTTTTTAAATCTGTAAAGTGGTAATAATATTAACATCCACTTCATTGGGTTGTTTTAAAACTAAATAAATAGAGAAATATCTGGCCTGTAGATAAGTCGTGGATTAATATTACTTTCTATTATTCATTGAAAGTGTTTTAAACACTCCTTTTGCCTAGGCAAAGTACAAACACTGGAGACAGGGCAGTGAATAGGATGCAGACCTGCCTTCAAGGATCTTATTGCATAGAACAAAGACACGCAAATAAACAGCAATCATCATAGTCACAGGGGTAAGCTCATCATGCTAAGGCTTAGCCAGGAGAGGCACATAAGCCAATCTTTGTGAGAGAAAAGGCATCAAATCACCAAAAATAAGTTTCTCTAAGATTTACATTTTTCTGGTCCCAGGTTTTTCAGTCTCACAAAACTGCCTCTGTATTCTCAAATTTTCCCCTTAGTCTGGCCCCTCCTCAACTTAGGTGTCTTATTCCTGAATTGGGTAGAAAATATAGGTACTTGCCCACAGAAAACAATTTCCCTTTACTGTGCTTCCACAGAAACTTCAAGTCTAGAGAGTACGGAGTCCATAGAATGGTTCCTTACTACCCCTTGCCCTCTCCACAGTCTTTTTGCTACAAAGTATGTTTTTGATGTCCATTAATAGCAATTACTGGTGCAGATGATAGATAGATAGATAGATAGATAGATTAGATAGATAGATAGATAGATAGAGGGAGATTGATTTATAGTTCACAAAGTACTTTCATGTTGAGTCTGACTTGTTACATGTAACAAGTAATTTTTTAATCCCCAGTGCAAGGATTTTATATTTGTAAATATATTTTTAATTTATATTTACAATAGTATATTTTATTAGATATATATACATATACATATAATTTTCTATATTTATCTTGCCTAAAGCCTTAGAGCTGTAGGAGGTGAAGTAAAGTAGCTAGAATTTAAGGTCCAGGTATTTTTCACTACTTGATGCTGCCAGATGATTTGCGTTAAGTACAATCTTTGATTTTGCTGTCCTTCTAATTACATCTCCTAAATATACCTCAGTAACACATTCATCACTTAGTGATCAGTTTTCCTTGATTTCTTATATGTGTCTATCCCTATGCTAGGTGCTCTTTTCTCATCTTCTCTAGCTTGCTTTTATTTACTCAACTCTTAACAATATTAAAATCATAGTAAGTTTTTTTAAGCACTTGTGCCAAATGCTTTTCATGGCTTCTGTTATATGAATCTCAAAACAATCCTTTATAGTAATATTATCACACCTGTCTTATAAATGAGGAAAATAAGTCTTAAAGAGATAAAGTAAATTGTGACCAAGGCCTTAGAGCTAGGAAGTGGCACAGCTGGGTTGTGCTGGGCTGACATCAGGGCTCGTGTTTGACCATTTCACTCTGCTGCCATCTTAAGTCCTTCTTTCCTGTGAATATTTATGCCTGTGTCATGTATGAGTCTACCTATCCTAGGCTGGGACCCTTACGCCTGGACGTCACCACTTTCCAGGAGTCTTAATTTCCATATATTATGTCCCATCACTGATGGACATGAAAAGGCCATGGAGGAGTAGAGAGATTATAAATTCACACTCTGGAGTTAGACCAACCTGGGTGAGGCCTGACTCAATCAGTTAGCTGTTCTGTGACTTCGGGCTAGTTATTCCACATCTCTAAAACCTCAGTTTTGTTACCTATAAAATGAAGGTATTAGTGACACCTATCTTCTAGGATATTTGTGAGGATTAATAGATGTATCAGTAAATAAGAATTGTAATATATAGAGAGAGTACTTGGCCCAAAGTAAGCTCTCAATATATTTTCTCTTAAAAATGGAAAAGGGGGCTTCCCTGGTGGCGCAGTGGTTGAGAGTTGGCCTGCCGATGCAGAGGACACGGGTTCGTGCCCCGGTCTGGGAAGATCCCACATGCCGCGGAGTGGCTGGGCCCGTGAGCCATGGCCGCTGAGTCTGTGCGTCCGGGGCCTGTGCTCCACAACGGGAGAGGCCACAACAGTGAGAGGCCTGCGTACCGCAAAAAAAAAAAAAAAAGGCAAAGGAAAAGAAAAAAAGTAATTTGGCTAAGTGCTATAGTGGCAAAGGCTAATGATATTCTTTATAAATTTGCCTCTCTCCATCCCACTGCAAAATTTCCTTCCACAGTCAAACTTCCCATAACTTTTTTTTTTTGGAAACTGATGTCCCAAAAGGGAAGACACTTAGAAACAAGGTAAGAATGATGGATGCGATGATAACTGGTGTTCCAGAGACACTACATTTTTTTATTGTCTTTTCATAGTGATAGGGAAAAAAGGACATACACGCATTGCTTTGTTATATACTCACTTGCTTTCTTTATAGAAGTATTTTAAAAATCCACGTTTATTTATTCTAAGGAGACTCAAGTTGAAATCCCTTATTCCAAGAGTGACTGATTTCCTGACATTTACTCATAAGAATAATGCCATTGTTATTTCATTTCCTTCATTTAAGAACATGTTATTTTAACTCTCTTTGGCCATCTGGGAGCATATTACTTTCCCCACTTAGTAGCTAGAGAGCCTACAAAATGGGTAATTGTGAATCTGTTTCCTCATCGATGAAACGAGGTTAATGAAAAATAATTTATACATTGAAAAAAATTACATGAGCTAAGTTATGAAAATGCTAATCTCAGTGTTCAGCACATAACAGACATTTAGTAAGTAGAAGTTCCTTTCCTTAGTATGTCTCCCACACAAATCATACTACTATTGAGAAACTAATAGTCATTTTCAAATCAAATATGGAATAAACTTTTACATTAAATAGATGATCTTGACAGAATTCAGTGGGTTGCAATGAAAATTTCAGACCAAACATAACCTGTGATTTTCCAGTTTTATTCTTTATGAACAAACAACAAATACTATTGGGTTGGCCAAAAAGTTTGTTCGGGTTTTCCTGCAACATCTTACAAAAACCCGAACGAACTTTTTGGCCAACCCAATTTCTGCTAAGCAGATGTTAGTTCTACATGTAACCAATTTGCTATTTTCTTTGTAGTTGTTGCTGTTCTTGTACATGGAACAATATTCCATTTAAAATGCTGTATAAAAACCTAATAGAGCCACAGATGGCAGGAGGAAATGAAAATAAGAGATTTAAACTTTTAAATTTACATTACTAAATTTTTAGAAGTCGTAGCCATTCACGAAGTACTATCCAGAGGTTTAGGGGATACTTTGGATTTAAAATTTTTTCCCCAGGTGCCCCACATATGGCAGATCACTTGATTATAGGTCTCTGTACTCGTCTTGTATAAAGAAACAGTTTTGATTTTAAAGGAACAAGTAAGTGTTAGCTCTTGCTACACACTGTATTACAGAGGCATTTGATGTTTTTATGGAAAACTTGATTAAAACTAAAGCCAGCACAGTATATAAGTGTTAGTTATTAATTATGCTCATTAATAAAATACCTGGTTAAGTTTGTTTATAGGTTGAACTTATACATAATCGCTTTATTGTAGTGCAAACGCCCATCTCCTCATT
This sequence comes from Mesoplodon bidens, assembly GCF_964165515.1. NCBI lineage: Eukaryota > Metazoa > Chordata > Mammalia > Artiodactyla > Ziphiidae > Mesoplodon > Mesoplodon bidens. The sequence goes on from NC_138167.1 coordinate 86,792,670, forward strand.
TTACAGTTATTATCCTTTGTCAATGGCAGTGCTAGCCCATTAACAAAGCTGTAAGAAACTAATGAGATTCAGGGTTTTTCTTCAGTTCTACAACTGTATCCTGACAGTGGCTAAGACAAAAATCTACTACATGATAAACCCAGACCATGTTTTTGTCATAATAAATCTAGGAGCAAAGCAGAAAGGGCTTGTACTACTTCCCAAAACATATATTATTGTATAAAAGGGATGAAGGAAAAAGATGAAAAGCAAAACTGATGAATCAGATGCAAAGAAAATCCTTTGAAACTGTATGTCTTGTGGAAAATTGATGGCACATGTTCTCATTAAGTCTTTGTACATTCTCTAATTACAGTTATCTACTAATTTAACTTCTTATATTTCCATATTGCAGGTCTTCCTTCTTCCCTTACTGAATTACATCTTGATGGCAACAAAATCACCAAAGTTGATGCAGCTAGCCTGAAAGGACTGAATAATTTGGCTAAGTAATAATATTCTTTCATAACATTCTATCAGTAAAATGGCTAGGTATATTGTGCCTATATGCTCAGAATTAGAAACATGATGATTGATTCTCTTGCCTAAACCACATTTTTTGTTGTTGTTTCTATAAACCTCAAACTTCAGCTTGCCCAATTATTAATATTAAAAAAAAACCTAATGAAATAGTGTTCTTATCATAACCCCACCAAAATCACCCTTATTTTTTATGAATACCATATTGTTTTTAGATTAATTTAGATATATCATATGTACAAGATATTTGATTAAATCAGTATATTCATTCAATCTGTTCTAACTTGACTGTATGAAACAGAAGGCTAAGTAAATTATAACATAGTATTCAGAATTTGAAAATGTATTAAAATGAAAGCTACCAGACATGGGAATACTGGGCATCTCACACTACAGTACAGAATAGTTATCATGAGATTCTCTAATTCCTATTCTCTAAAGAGTTTAAAATGTCTCGGGACATTTAATGTACTCTAAAAAAACTTTTTTTCTGAGCCTTCTTAACTTTTTTTTTCCTTATAGATGATCACTAGTGCCCATCCTGCTTTCTAACCTAACTTCAGTCTTCCTGTATTTGCAATGTGGTGAAGCAATAAAACCAGAGGGCTGGCAGACCCTTCAGCTGTCTTCAAGGAGCACTCTGCTCTTGATCCACACGTGTTGCTGAATGTTCTTACAGAGAAGCACAGGGTTGTACCAAATTGGCTCTCCTTTTTTTGCACATAAATTTCATAGTGGATAAATAAATATAAAGCATATCATTTGTCTCTGAGAAATACCTAAGAGCAGATGGATATATAATGCAGTTTTTCCCATTTCTGTGGGTATCCCCCAGTGACCCAGTGGAGCGTGAGGCCTGAAGGTGTCATATGCATGTGACTATAGCTGCAATATATAACCCTGGTGTCTCAAATGATAAGAAATCCTTTATCTAAAGCTATTTTAATTATACTCTCTAATGAAGAAGATATTTTTCAAAATACTGTTATGCAATACCTACCTTTCTATGTTGATTCGGTCTCTCTAGCTGGAGAAAACTGTAGGAAGATAAGTTGCATTGTTTATTGTGTAGAACTGTGTAGAACAATTGCACTGTTTATTGTGCATTGTGTAAAACTGTCTCTTGGACAGCTATTGTTATTGGATTATTATTATTAGGAGGAGGAAGAGGAGGAGTAGAAGTAGCAGTTGGGATTGACCACAGTATAAAATTCTAAATATGGTAAATCAGTCGTAATATTTGTGCCATTTTAGAAAAGTTTATTTTGTACTGAAAGTGGTATGGAGATTTTGAGTTTCCTCTCTTTAATATAAAATCATATGCTTTGTATCAAATAGAAGCATAGAAGTATAAAGAGCTAATAAACTTTGAAAAGGTCAATAGAAATGAAGATTTCTGTTTAAATGGATTTTGAATTCCATTCATTAAATCAGAGGAAAATACCTCATTGGCCAACAAACTTTCCCAACTCTTGACTTGACTAAATACATTTCTCTTTGGAATCAAGTCCAGAAAAATCCATCTATTAAGCCATCAAATCCTTATGTTTTTTGCTCCTCACTGATTTTGGAACATGAAGGGTATTTTGGTGATGAAAATCAAAACCGAGGAAAGGAGAAAAAAGCAGCCACTGATCTCAGAACATTGTTGCAGTGCAAATATTCTGATTAGTTACTAGGAACAAGTGAAGAGAAAACACTGTATGTCCCTCTGCAAAAAAATAAAGTGTTCTAATCAGGCAAACTTCCCTTTTCTTATTAAGCATATATATCATCATCTCCCCTAATAGATGGAATATTCTTCGATGGAAAGAATCATGGTGGTTTTTGAGCCATGTCTCCTCTGCCCTCACAAGCCTAGGATAAAAGTCTTTAACATAATAGCTTCTCAAAGACATTTGATGAGTGAATATAAATTAATCATTGAAAATGTAGTTTCCTTCAATAGATAATTAAGATTATTATATTCTAAGAAATGTATTAGCCCAAATTAGATATGGGATTTAGAGTGCTATAAGAAATAGAGACATGATTCTGAAATAGAAAAGGAAAGACCAGAAATAAGAGATGAGAGTTTAAGACTGGGAAAAAACAAAATATTATGAGACAAGATGCCAGATTGATAATCAATAAGTAAGACAAACCAACTGTGCTATTAATAGCCTAAAATCAGTACACTTTAATCTCAGTTATTTCAAATACCAAGTCATGATTAAAATTGGAAGACTTTGGTTACCTAAACCAACATCTAAATGCCAAAAGGGCTCAAAGATCTCAACTAGCTGAAAGCAAGCAGGAATCATCCTACAAAAAGGACCCAAGTCTTTTTCACTAAATTTGAAGGAATCCAATAGATTCTTCCCCTTTCTCTTCCTAGGAACTTTCTGGTTCTCTTCCACAACCTCGTTGCCTCATCTCTCTCTGCCCTTTTGGATTGACAGAACCCTGGTTCTGACAGATTTATTCCTAGAATGTTGGGTACACAAGTTTGTCTTCAAGTCAACTTCTCCTGACTTTTGAATCCCATTTACTGTGAGGGGACATCACAGCTGCAGACTCTCACTTGTTAAACATCTAATTTTAAAAAAATACAACCCAAAACCTTGAGTGGCATTGTATAAGAAATGTCAGAGGGGCCAAGATCAGGGTCAGAGATCAGGGCTCTAGAGGCCAGAGATCAGAGATCAGTGTCAGGAGGCCAAGAATGTTGGCACCAGGCATATTCTGACAGTTAACAGATGGTCACTGATAAACTCAAACAAATGTAAAATGCTAATTCTGTTAACCTTTGTGGCAGGTAGGTTTATTGACTCATTAGAACCTTTCACTTTTTATTTACAACAAATAAATTTGCATAATAAATATACAATTGCTTGGTTTACAAAGTGCCGGAAATGATAATGTTCCTTTCATTTTTCTCTCAAATGAATTCACTGTATTCATTATACAGTCAATTCAGCAGCTATTCATTGATCATATCAAGTTCTGTGTTAGTACTGGATATACCACAAGACAGTCACTTTTCTCAAGGCAGACCCACAAGTACACAGTCCCTAGAGTTTTACAAGAGGGTGATAACAGGATGCTATATGAGCATTCACTAGGGGTACACTACACTGTATCCAGTCTGGTACTGTCAGAGGAGTTTTAAAGAGGGTAACTCTGAGCTGAAACCTTAAGAACAAATGGGCTCTATCCAACTCAGAAAGTTTGGAAAAATCACATTAGGCAGAGCTAACAGTAAGTACAAAAACAAAACAAAACAAAATTCTTTTCCTAATGACTTGATTAATCACACAACGCCTGTAAGAAGGCATCCACGTGTAGTGTATCCATTCATTTCTGTTTTCTGTTGCAGGTTGGGACTGAGTTTCAACAGCATCTCTGCTGTCGACAATGACTCTCTGGCCAACACTCCTCATTTGAGGGAACTTCATTTGAACAACAACAAGCTTATCAAAGTGCCTGGTGGGCTGGCGGATCATAAGTACATCCAGGTAATGCAATGCCACTAACTATTGTGAGGGATATCTAGGGAGCAAATCCTCCCTACTGGGATGCTAGGAGGCAGGAAGCTCTGCTTAGAAATTCTTTTGCAGAGATATTTTTAATGATTCTACACATTCATTCTGGTTTTGTGAAATCTATAGGTTTAAATTAGTATTACTTTTTAAAAATTAGGACTACTGCCTTGAACTTACTATAATGCTTGTTTCCAGAATGTAATATTTTTCTTATGAAGCAGGGTAGTTTCAAGTCACAGATCTGTGTAACAAATACATACTTGTTGGAAAAGATGATACCATCTGTAGTGCATAGATATGGAATAAAATAGTAGTTGTAACTTTTAGCTTCAGCAGATGTCATATAGGTCAAAAGACAGTGTTTATCTATTGATAGTAGTGTGACTGACTGAATTAACTTTATACAAATTATTAAGTTATAGTGTATTCTTAAAGATAAGAAGATATGGTTCAGTGGCCCACTATGGTAATATAGCTTTACAGTCCATAAATCTATAAATGTAAAGCGTGCTTATTACCTTAAATAATCATAGTAATTTCATATATAACAATATAAGATTTCCATTGTTACCTTGAGGAAATTAAACAAACACATTATTTAAATTATATATTTTTAAAAGATCAATAATGTGGTCATCGACAGATTTTACATATTTGCATATTTCTTCTAATTTTTCAGTTTTTTTTAAAGATTATATTTAAATTGTTTCTTTCAGAAATTTCAGTAGGTACTTAGTTAAATCATGGTGATTCAGAAACTGTGTCTTAAACTGACACTGTTTTACAGATAAAACCGTTTTATAAAGTTGACCTTTTGGTAATCTAGTATCTCAACTTCTTTGGGGTTCAAAATGGGTTTACCCTTTACTCTGCTGTCAACGGTGTCAATAAATTTCTGATCTCTTTTATTCTATTGAGTTGTGCCCAAAACTCCAAATTAAGTTTACATATCACAATTTACATTAGCTAGCTTTCAGTAAAGTGTAAGAATTCTACATATGAAGATGAAATTAAAGATGTTTCATTTCATGCTGATTCATTTTCAGTGGGTCTTTGGTGGTGGTAGAGTGGAGAGTAAGCATAGCTTGGAGCCACAAGTAAAACCGAGATGCTTGGAAGACCTAATAAAAATAGCTAATGTTGTCACTATTAAGGTTTTTGTTGGTGGTGGGCTTTTTTGTTTGGTTGGTTTGGGTTTTGTTTTTAGATCTCAGAATAATAATTTTCATCTTCTTGATTACTGTTTTTCAAATTTTAGTCTGAACTTATTACTGAGCTCATAAAATCAGTTTAATAGTTTCATTTGGAACATCCCATGGGATGGGATGGAATAAGTTGAATAGAATAGAAAATACCACTGTAATGGTAAGTATTTTATAAAATTTTTGTTTCATATGCATAGCTCCATATATACTAAAGCTCAATAATATAGTGTGTGTCTTACTGTGGGTCTCAGAGAAAAAATTCTAAAACATGTCATTTTGAAATCTTTGTTGAATATCAGCAAATCTCATGGACATTCACACAGAGCCCCACATTCAGAAGGACCTCACTCTTGGTTTTCAATCTCTAATTGGCATCCATGTACCCATTTTACCTGCATTTCTAGAGGGTCCCAGGGGTTTCACCTACTCTACTTTCTTGTCTATATCTATATAGTCCAATTATTTTTAGCAAAATCATGTAATTATTCAATCATCACCACAATCCAGTTTTAGAACATTTTGATTACCTCCAAAATATCCCTTTTATATATTTCTACTTGTTCTTAAGCTCATCCCCAGCCACGGGGAACCATTAATCGACTTTCTGTCTCTATGGATTTGCCTTTTCTAGACATTTCATATAAATGTAATCATACAATGTGTGGCTTTTGTGGCTGGCTTCTTTCACTTATCATAGTAATTTTAGGTCACCCATATGGTAGCGTGTGTCAGTAATTCACTCATTTTTATTGATGAATTGCATTTCATTGTATGGATATACCACATTTTGTTTGCTAGTACTACCCCTTTTGATAACTGTAGGTTTTGATTATGTTTAGAAATTAGAAATGAAGGCCCTCTAACATTGTTCTTATTTTTCAAAATTTTGGCTATTCTTGTTTCTTTGCATTCCATTCAGATTTTAGAACCAGCTTGTTCATTTCTTCTCAGATAGATTGCTAGGGCTTTGATAGGAATTGTGTTGAATCTGAAGATCAATTAAGGGTGAATTTTCCTTGTAATAACATTTAGTCTTCCAATGCACAAACATGGGATATCTCTCTATTTTGTCTTTATTTTCTCACAGCAATATTTTGGCATTTTTAGTGTGCAAGCTTTACAATTTTTTATTAAGTTCCGAAATTTTGTATTATTTTTGATGCTGTTGTGAATGAATTGTTTACCTTGATTTTATTTTTGAATTTTTTGTTGTTAGTTTATAGAAATTCAGTTGATTTTTGTGTATCTTTCTTCTACCCTAGTGCTGTACTGAAATTTTTAGTTGCAGCAATTTTTTGTGAATTCCTTTGGATATTCTACATTCAGGATCATGTAATTTGAAAAATAAAGAGAATTTTAAAAGTATTCTTTTTTATTTGAATTCCTTTAATTTCTTTTCCTTACTTCATTGCATTGGCTAGAATCTCCAGTACAATGTTGAATAAAGTGATAAAATTAGACATCTTTGCTTGGTCCCTAGTTTAAAAGGGCAATCAACCTTTTGCCATTCAGCATGATGTTAGCTATAGGTCTTTTGTAGATGCTTTTTATCAAGTTAAAAACGTTCCCTTTGATTTCTAGTTTACTGAAAATTTTTATCATGAAAGCGTTTCTTCAAATGCTTTCTCTTTTCTATTGAGAAGATCATGTGATTCTGTCCTTTATTCCTTTAATATACTATATTAAATTAATTGATTTCCAGTTAAATAAGTTTTACACCCTTGAGATAAATCATGCTTGGTCTTGGCCATGGTGAATAGTCCTTTTATAATGTGAGATACAGTTTCCTAATATTTTGTAATTTTTTGTCTATATAGGAGATATTTAATTGTAGTTTTCTTTTTTGTGATGATTTTTGTTTGGCTTTAAGAAAATATTGACCTCATAGAACAGGTTGGAAATTTACTTTCCTTTTTACACAGACTAATACTTTATGTCTTGATATTTCCTTCTCTCGTTTTCACTATTAGCCATAAACTCTCACCAAACACCTCTCTCCTTTCTTGTTAATCACTTCTAAGAAATGGAGAATGGTCAACGACAAGAAGAAATTTTCAAAGTTTGAGAATCACACACACACACACGAACCTCACAGATACTGTTTTGATTTTAATATTCCTTGTTTCTATTTTTGTAATACATCTATTGTTCTCCTTCTAAACCCTTTCTTAATCAAGACCCTTTTCACCAGCATATGAGTGCAAGTGTTCTGGTAGGTGGAACAATATTTCAGTTTTTTTTTTTTTTTTTTTTTTTTTGTGGTACGTGGGCCTCTCGCTGTTGTGGCCTCTCCCGTTGCGGAGCACAGGCTCCGGAAGTGCAGGCTCAGCGGCCATGGCTCATGGGCCTAGCCGCTCCGCGGCATGTGGAATCTTCCCAGACCAGGGCACGAACTCATGTCCCCTGCATCGGCAGGTGGACTCTCAACCACTGCGCCACGAGGGAAGCCCTCAAGTCAATTATTTTAAGGGAGTACCTCATAGGTTTTATAGCTTGCTTTAGAAATTATTGCCTTAGCATTATATTTTAGCCTTGGTTTTATGATCAATTCACTTCTTATTCTTCAGAATTCACATATAAATAATGGGAGTAAAAACTCATTTCTATAATTTTTTTTAAGTCTGATATTAATTTCCCTAAGAAAATCTATGAACAAATTACCATTATCTTAAACATAACCATAAAATATATTTCAGAAAAAATTTCTGATGAACTATAACATTATATTCATTGAGCTGAATTTGTAACATAGAATACATTTTTGTTAAAAATTTCTAGGTCTATATATTCCAAATGCAGTGACATTCAAGTTTTTCTTAGAGTTTGTGATTTTTAATTTCAATTCTAATACTCTATACCCTCTCTTACTTCACTATGTATTACTTCCTTATTTTATATAATTCATTAAAAGGTCTACCATTTTATCTTTCCCCTGAAAACATAACATTCCATGTAGACACAATTTATGAAATAGCCATGAATTCATTTATTCATTCAACATATATTTGTTGAACACCTACTCTGTTCTAGTAGACACTGGAGATACAGTCATGAACAGGTTTCCTACCTCATAGAGCTTTTATTCTAGAGGAGGAAAACAGACAAAAAGCAAATAAATATGTGTATAATATTTTATATAGTGATCATTATGCTGAATAAAAATAAATAAATATAATTGGAACAGAAAATGGCAGACAGACTGGGATAGTCAAGAAAGACTTCTTTGGTAAGGATAAATGAATTACATGAGTCAGTAAGACCTGGAGACATCTTGGAGAAGTTTATGCCAGAAGGAGAAAACAGTGTGTGTCAACCTGAGGAGGGACCATCCTCTAGAGAAGAGAAACAGGTAGGTTAGGGTGGGTGGATTGAACAGTGAGGAGAGATGAGCTCAGCATAGAAGGATGCCAGATCATGTAGGATTTGTCAGCCACTGTGAGAACTTTGGATTTTACTCTGCATAAGATGGGAAGCTGCTGGGGTATTGAGGCAAAGATGATATAACTTGCTTACTTTTTAAAATAATTGGTGAAAGGAAGGAAGGAAGGAAGGAAAGAAGGAAGGAAGGAAGGAAGGGAGAAAAAGAGAAAGAAAGAAAGAACAGATTTCAAGAAGGCAAAAGAGGAAGCAGGAAGAACAGTCAGAGCAACTTCAATGATCCAGAAGGAAATAATGGTGGCTTTGAATAAGGCTGTAGGAGTAGATATGGGGCAGAACTAGATTACATGTGCATTTTGAAGGCTGCACTAGTGGGATTTGTTGATGGTTGGGCAGAGACTATAAGAGACGGGGAGAGTCAAAGATAACGTCAATGTTTTTAGCCTGAGTCATCTGGAAGGACTGAAATGCCATATACTGAAATGAGGAAGACTAAGGGAGGGAAAAGCAAGGTTAAAAAGAGAGAGATAAATCAAAAGTTTGGTTTGAGAAGTACTAAGTATTTAAACTGAAGGATGAATGTACTAAAAAAGAATAAAGTATATACGTGTACGGTCTCAATATAGTTAGAGGAAAATAACCATGTGCCATTATTTTGGGTTGTAGGTTGTCTACCTTCATAACAACAACATCTCTGCCATCGGCCCTAACGACTTCTGCCCACCTGGATACAACACCAAAAAGGCTTCTTATTCCGGGGTGAGCCTTTTCAGCAACCCAGTCCAGTACTGGGAGATCCAGCCATCTACCTTCCGATGTGTCTATGTGCGCTCTGCCATTCAGCTCGGAAACTACAAGTAGCTCCCAAGAAAGCCCTCGTTTTTATAACCTGGCAAAATCCCGTTAACATCACAGCTCAAAAAAAAAAAAAAAAAAAAAAAAAGAAAGCTAGATACTGGAAACCTAACTGCAATGTGGATGTTTTCCCCACGTGACTTATTATGCGTAAAGCCAAATATGCAGTTTAAATAATTGTCTACAATAAAAAAAAAATTTGCCTGCCATTTTCAGAATCCTTTTTTGAAGTTTATTATTGATGTTAACTGAGCTATTGCAGATATTCTTATTTCACTAAATGTAAAATTTGGAGTAAACAATTTAGTAGAGCTTTTAATTTCCAGAAGAAATCAGTAAAAATGGTATCAATCTTCTGTAACTCATAGGGGGATTAGCACCTTTGACATAGTCTAGCAATAATGTATTCATCCCCATTATTACTGATAAAGCCTCATTTGAGTGTGTAAATTCAATACAGGCTATGTAAAATTTTTGCTAATGTCATTATTTTGAAAAAAAATAAATTCACAAGTACATTTTAAATTACTATTGTATAAAAGCGTAATTGTAAATCTTCCCTAACCTCAATTTTCTGAAGAGAGTAAACATTGCTTTCTTGATAAAAACAGCACACCTTTTCAAGTTCTTAGGTATGCATTCTACCTCTGTCCTTTGACATTTGTGCATTATAACTTACTTTATCTATATTCAGTATTAAGCTGATAAGGCACAAACTGACTTTCTCTTATTGGTCTAAAAAACCACTATTTTTAGTTACTAAATACTAAATCAATTTTAAAACTATTACGTGTGTAATCAGGCTGAGCATTTCTGTACTTACTAGATGTATTAGAAATATTTCCTGCATTTAGTTAAACCTTCGATTTTAAAGTTCTTTTTCTGCAGGATTTAGAAATAACTATCAAAGCAGACCATTCAAAAAGCCTGGGGAATGGGCTGATTTACCAAGAGTAAATATTTATCCAAAACTACATTTATGCTATCACCATCTAATAAGTAAACATGAGAAAACAGTTTATTTCTTTTATAACCTTGGGTGTTTTCTGATTGTAAATACTGAGACCCAGATCCAAACTGGTAACAATAAAGGGAAATACAAAACAGTCCTGCTATTAGATGAGCCTCTAGCGGAGTTTCTCTGCAATTCTTTCAGCTTTGCGTTCCTTCATTACATTTTCAGGCTGGCTTCCCGTATGGTTGCAAAATATGAATCTCCTCCATCATTTACCCACACACAAAAGTATATTAACACAAAATTTCAGGAAAAGTCATGAGATTCTCTCTCATTATTACATACAAATTTCACAACCCTATAGAGTAAATGAGTAAATACTATTGTTATTCCCATTTTGTTGAAAAGTAAACTGAAGTTAGGAGAAGTTTAATAACTTTCTTATAGTTAAATACCTGGTAAATACCTGGCAATAGAGCTTTCTCTTTTAACCTTTGTACAAGTCAGGGTCTGGTAGAAAACAGAATTTACCCCAGAGAATTTAAATGAGGATAATTTAATGAAGGGACTATTTTAGAGTGTGTGCAGAGTTTATGGCACGAAATTAGGTATGGTGAGGCACCTAGGAATGGGCAATGGAGGAAAGGCATTCTCACCCATGTGGCTAAATGGACAGCAGAAGAAATTGAGTTTCTGGAGCTAAGTGAGAGGACAGCCATGGAAGGTTCCCATGCCCAGGCAGCCATGTCCCTGGAGGGATTGCAACATCCACCAGAGGTGAAGTACTGAAGCAGGATATCAACCTTTCTTTCCTTCTACTTCACATCCTTTCACTGATCAAACCTAAAGGGAAGATAACCATCAAGAAAACCAGGAAGATTAAGCCTCTTCCTGGGGCGGAGCAGAAAAGGGAGGGGAATGGATCTGGTCAGGACACTCAAAGAATAACTAGCCCAAACACTACAACAGTATCCGTAGGATGATTGAACAAATTCCACCAGCCTCAGCTAAGCATTACACTTACATCGTTTGTCATCCCAGGCACTTTTTATGACCCCAATTATTTTTCTTTTCTGCATTGATCAGAGGTGCTAATAAATACAAAAATATTTGATGAAACTTTGTCAGCTGATTAGCTAAATCTGGTTTTCTATTATGAAACAGCAGACTGTTTTTATAATGGCTCTGACTAAAGCAGAATTTACTTACTGAAAGAAATATGGTTAGTATTAAAAATCGAAGAGTAAACAGAAGATGCACACTGTCAATATTAACGAGCAGTCAATTATGTATTGTACATAAATTTGGCAGAAAACCAAAATAATATTTGGATAATTATAAGAATCATGAGAGGGCTTCCCTGGTGGCGCAGTGGTTAAGAATCCGCCTGCCAATGCAGGGGACACGGGTTCAAGCCCTGGTCCGGAAAGATCCCACGTGCCGCAGAGCAACTAAGCCCGTGCGCCACAACTACTGAGCCCGCATGCCTAGAACCCGAGCTCCACAACAAGAGAAGCCACCGCAGTGAGAAGCGCGCACACCGCAACGAAGACACAATACAGCCAAAAATAAAATTAATTAATTAAAAAATAAATTTAAAAAACAAGAATCATGAGAGCCAGAGCACAGGGCTCTAAACTGCTGCAGTTAAAGTCATATTCTCCTCATACCAGTTACTGCCTGGAAGGTACAAAGCTCTGTACGAGCTATTTAATTATCAAGTGATCATGTTAGTGATATTTATTCATAGTCTATTATCAGCCAATAAATGGAAAATGCTATTTATTGCTTTAGCATACTCTATTCATTCATTTGTTCATTCATTCACTCAATAAACTAGCGCTGAATATATTGCAGACATGAGATAACTCCTGGTAGAAAGATAAAAACAACAACAACAACAGTAGCAACAATAGATATTTATTTCTGGAGTTTATTCAATGCATACAACAAATTGCCAGCTTCCGTGTTTGGCTCTTTTTGGACCATGTCTACTTATCACAAAAATTCCATAAGAATGTACTATTTCCATTTCACAGATGATGAAACTGAGATATAGGAAATGCAGAGTCAGAATCATAGCCCTGATCCAGTTAGGGTCAGCCCTTGCTTATGCAACGGTTTATGCAATTCATAGCATGTCAAGACCAAATGTGATAGTCTTAAAAATTATGAAGGGAATCTATCCATGGTTCTCAGCAGTTCCTCCGCATTGTGTTAATAGGTTAGAGTGTTGAGGTGCAGATGCCATAAAGATAATCACTATTATTTATTGAATACTATGTCTTAACTGTATATAAAGTATCTTATTTAATGTTTACAACAGCTCTGTGGGCTCTGTATGGTTATTTAATATCCCTTTTACAGATGAGCAGATGGAGCCACAGAGAGGTCAAGTAATTTTCCCATGGATACACAGCCTGTAAGTAAGAAAGGCAAACTTTCCATCACTTCAATGTGTTGCTTTCTGCTACTTTAGAAAAGAATGTGCCCAACAATGAAGAATCACTGAACATCCATAGCATCTTCCATCTTCTTTGCAATAGTGTGCAGGGCTATAAAATAACGGGCATCCCACCAGTCCAAATTAGTGTTTTCACATTTCAAAAAAGATAAATTTGTTCATAAAAGTTGAAAATATTGTACAAAAACTGTCCAACTTTGAAAATGTTCTATATCAATACTGTTCAGTACTGTATCCACTAGCCAAATATGGCTATGGAGTACTAGAAATGTGATAGAATTGAAGAACTTACTTTTAAATTTTACTTAATTTTAATGAATTTTAAGCTAATAGCCATATGTAACTGGTTGCTATCATATTCTAAATACTCCCAATGACTTTAAATATGATTTTCATGGTACAGAGTGGATTTTTATTCATGGAAAAGTATTTACTAGATCTGTGCCAGGCACTGGGGATATAAGACTGAATAAGATGCCATCTTTGACTTTAAGGTGATCAGAGTTTAACAAAGGACACAATCATTTAACCAAACAATAGAAATACAGAGGGATAAATTTTATCACAGGAGTATACGCACGTTACAGCAGTAGTTCAGAGGATCCCCCAAGGGTAGGAGAATAAGCACAGAGGAACATGGAAGACTTCACTGAGCAGGTAAGTGTTGGAGTGGATTTTGATGAATGTGTGAAGGTTCAACAGGGAGATGGGGGGTGGATTAAGTTCGACCACTCAGAAGTGTACATAGCACATCATCTCTGATCCAGTGGCATAGAGGAGGGTTTGCTCCTTTACTTTCTTCTGAAGCAGAAGCAGTGGTTTATATGTACATTTGATATACACAGAGCTGAGGATAACATTAGCAGAAGTGGCCTTTTTTTCTCTTTCCACAGTCTTGCTGGCCCACAAAGTATCAATTTCCCAAAATGTTCAATAGGAGGGAGGAAACGTCTTTCTTCTTCTCTCTCACACCTCTCAAGAGATCCCACTCTCATGACTACAGTGAAATGGTAATCTCTATGGGAAGGCATTTGGTGTTCAAGGTCTACGTCATCTCTAGACAATTTTTTCAGAGCTGGACCTTGAATGCTGCACTCTCCTCTCTAGTCTTGCCTCCTTCATGCTGTAGCTTCCTCTTGTAGGGGAAAAAGTGCAGCTACCCTGCTGCTTAATCTACAGCTGGGTGAGGAATGGATAGAGATAGAACGATGGGGAAGATTTTGGAGTTTCCTCTGCAAGGTAGATATTCCAGCACACCTTTTCCAGCAGTAGAACTGTTTCTAATTTTCCTTCAGATCCATAGGAGAGAGAGGACTAACCCTTCAGCATCCCACTCTTAGGTATCAGCACAACTTTTTCTTGTATATTTTTCTTTTGAAATAAAGATACATGCGGCTCATTTCCTTGACTTCAACATTTGCTATTCACATACTTAGGAGAGTTACTTTACCTTTCTGTGACTCACTTCCCTGTCTGTGAAATGGGAATAATAATAGTGCATACCTTATAGATTGGTGTGTGAGCTAAGTGGGTTAACTTGTCGAGTATAACTCTCAGATCAGAGCCTAATACATGAGAAGGGTTTCAATATGTTGATTTTTGCTGTTGCTGTTTTCCCCAGGCTGCACAGTGTGGGCTGCAATCATCCCAAGGGAAATTATGTCTCAAGTCTAGGGTGGGGTCTGAGATTGTGCATTTCAAAAAAGCTCCCAGGAATGTTGCTGTTCCTCCATCTGTACTTTGAGGGACAAAGCAATAGGTCCTCTCATTTCCTCTTGGACCATGTCTGTCTCTTGTCTCCCACTGCTTGGCCCCTGTGAACAACACCCCCTGCCCCCCTGCCACTCACTCACTGTATTAGTGTCCTAGTGCTGCTGTAACAAAGTACCACAAACTGGCTGGGTTAAAATAACAGAAATTTATTCTCTCACAGTTCTGGAGGCTAGAAGTCCAAGATCAAGGTGTTGGCAGGGCCATGCTCCCTCCGAAGGCTCCAAGGGAGACACCTCCATGCTGCTTCTAGGTTCCAGGTAGCTCCAGATGTTCTTGGTTTGAGGCAGCGTAACTCTAATCTCTGCCTCCGTCTCCACATGGCCTCCTTCTCTTGTGTGTCTGTCTTTTCTCCTCTTTTATAAGGACAGCAGTTATATTGGATTAAGCCCTACTCCAATTCAGTATGACCTCATCTTAACTTGATTACATCTGCCAAGGTCACACTCACAGGTACTAGGGGTTAGATCTTGGACCTATCTCTTGAGGGGACATAATTCAACCATTAACACTCACTTCTTTTTATCTTTATTAGAATGCTTATTTATTTTTTGTTTTCCTTTTTATTGACACTTTTGTTTGACTGTGTGTGGTTTATATAACAGGCTGTGAAGTATGAATTTGGCCTTGACCCTTTGTGGCTGGGTAAGCCCCCTTCACACATTCAAGCTAGCCTAGGCTGTACACATTTTGGTCTTAAGAGCTGTCACCTTACCATATTCAAGTGACCCAAATTTTCCAGAACACAGTATTTATGTTCTTTTCATGCATTCCTCTTCAATGACCTTGATCTGGCAATGAAAGTTACTATGTCAATCTCGTCACATAAATCAGGCGTAACCTGGGTGTCCGCTTCTTTTCCTGGTTCACTCATTTTACTGAATCATCCCCATACCTTCCTTTTCTTTTTTCCTTCCTCCTTCTCCATAATACAATTCCTCATTCCACGGTTTATTGCAGCTGCAGATGCAGGATTTCATTCCCTTATCTTCCAGGCAAACAAAGAGACGCCTGATCCCTTAAGTAAACTAAAAACTAAAAACGGATACACAACACTTTCTCATTCATCCAGAGTTCCAGCAAGGCCTGTTCTAAGACTGCCCCTCAAGGCACACTGTTAACTCTTTTTTTTTTTTTTTTTTTTTTGCGGTACGAGGGCCTTTCACTGCCGTGGCCTCTCCCGTTGCGGAGCACAGGCTCCGGACGCGCAGGCTCAGCGGCCATGGCTCACGGGCCCAGCCGCTCCGCGGCATGTGGGATCTTCCCAGACCGGGGCACGAACCCGTGTCCCCTGCATCGGTAGGCGGACTCTCAACCACCGCGCCACCAGGGAAGCCCCACACTGTTAACTCTTTACAAGACTTCATTGCCCTTCAGACTCTCATCTCCTGCAGAACGGGTGTTATAGGTGGCTGAGTTATTTCATTTCTGATTTTGCTGCTCATTTTTTAATTCTCATACTTATTTCTAAGTAATTTCTTTTAAGAGATCTGTTTATATATTCTAGTGCACCATCTGTCACAGTTACTTCAAGTCACAGGTCTGTGACAGACTGTCAATTTCACAATACAAACCGTAACAGTGGAAAACAAAGGAAAACCAAGAGAGGGAAAACACTAAACTTATTAAAATCAAACATAAACATCCAGGAATGTAAAACAACCTTCAAATGGAGTTAAATTTGAAGTAAGAGAAAGTCCATATTTCCCCCCCAGTACACAATAACCAGAGAAGGATTGGATGAAATGCCCCCCTGAGTACATGACTCCCAACCATTGATTAGCCATCGATGGTTAGGAGACTTGCCCTCCAGGCTCCTTATTGCAGTAGGGACTATGAGGGCTAAATTCATGCTCCCAGGCCTTCACAGACAAACGTAGGAACACAAATCAATTTTTAAATCTACTCAAACATCAAAATAATCTAACCCTCCTATCTAGGCCTGACATATCTACTAGCACATATCACTTTGTTCATTCAACACATATTTATTAAAGACCTACTGTGTGTCTGACATTGCCCTGGTGGCGGAGATACAGCAATGAACAGTGAGTGTCTCACCCTCATGCAGCAGACATCACAGTGGGAGGAGACCTTCCGGGGCATGACAAATAAAACAGAGGAAAGAAAAGGATAAGAGAATAAGGAAAATGAGAGGATAGGACTTGCTATTTTATATAGGATGGTCAGAAAAAGACCTTCAGATAAAGTAACATTTGAGCAGAGATATGAAGGATGGAAGGAAGAAAGCCAAAAAAGGAGCCCAATGTTAGGCAGATGCATGGCAGGTTCTAGTAAGAAAGAGATCAAATGTGAACAGGTAAAATGAATAAAGGAGAGGGAAGATATGGCATGAGGTCAGAGAGGTAATGGGAACCTAAATCCTGTACGACTTTTTTAGGCAATTTTAAAGACTATCTTTTCCCCTGAGCAAGACAGGAAGCTATTGAAGGGTTTTCAGCAGAGGAATGACTTGATTCAACTGTCTATGAAAGGGTCCCTCAGGTTGCATGGACCCAGAAACAGAAATGGACCCAGGAGGGGTATTTAGGATGTGATTGTTATAAACAATAGATGATGATGTTTTTTGACCTGGTTAGTAACAGAGAAGATGGTGAGAATGGGTCACAGTATGGAAGTGTTTTGAAAATACAGAGGGCAAGGATGGCTGAGAAATCAAATGGGGTGTGAGAAAGAAAGACGAGGGACAGAGACGACTCCAAGAATTTTAGTCCGAGCCACCGGGAGGATGAAGTCACCAGTGAGTTGGGAAACGCTGAGGAGGCTGTGGTGGAGAGCGCTGAAATCAAAAGTCTGGTTTTGGATTTGTTCCTTTTAAGATGCCTATTCAGTTTCTATGAAGAGGTATACAAGAGGCTCTCGATCTAGGAGTCTGGAGCTCAGGGAGAGGGTTGGGCTGTAGACATAAGTTTGGGAGATGTCAGAGTATAGATTGCCCTCCTTTATCAGCACAGAAATGATTTGACTTTATCAAAACTAAGCAGTCATACTGTAATGTTAGCAACACATTTTATAGGGCCAATTCTGGCGTTTTGCAATGTTCTTGTGGTTTCTAAGATAAATAAACATATGTTTCCCTCTGGATGCCTTTGCTAAGATCCTGTCAGCATTTCCAAAACAGTCCTTGCTTGAACAATCCGGGAAATAAAAACCTCTTGAGGAGAAAGCATTTTATTGTTTTTGAAAAAATCCCTGTGTTTTCTCTTATGAGTTAAAAATTATATAAAAACACAGTCTAGTTTCTGTTTCCCTCGAGAGTTCACATTAACAAAATTACAGCTTAGTGTCTGCCTTGAATGTGGATTGATAATTTGCTGGATGTTTGACATTTATGAATAAACAGTCCTGTACCATAAAGAAAGCATATTCGTCAAACTGCAGGAGGTCTTGGTGGGCCTCAGGCACTGTACCAACACATTTAACTAGAAAACCACGGAAACACGTATAAATTCCATAGCTGATCATTATTTCATGGAATTCCAGCATAGACAATTCTGTTATAACTTCTATTGATCACTAGTTTATAAAGAATCCATGAGGCCACCTGATCTGGCATCGATATGTAAAAAAATATAAAACATTTCTCTTGAAATAATTTACTTTTTCTTATCTTCTCACAAAATCATGTATGTGGGGGATGTGTATGGAGGGGGTATCTTCTTGTAATCTTAACATGCTCATAAGAGAAAAAGTAAAATTCTAATTAATTTGATCATTCATTCATGTATTTATTTAATTCACACATTTATTGAGGACATAGAATATGACAGGAACTATGCTAGGTCTGGAGAAAATAAAAACAAAAAAATGTATATTTGATTTCCTGTAGTTAATAACAGTGGGATGTGAAAGTGAGATATTATTTCAATCAACTTTAAAAATGAATGAAATGGTAATACCTGAGAAGATTCTGAGAGGAAATGAAAGTCAAAAGTATTGTGTCCCTGTTCATGATTAAAAATTATAATGCTCAACAAATTTCCTGTGGCTGTCTTTGACTTCAGGAAAAACATCTGGAACACTGTGAGAAATACCAGGCCACCTACAACTCACAAAGCTTTTTCTGAGGTCTAGGAAATGATAAATAAAGCTTATGAGACCAGCTGTTCATGAATGCTGTTATTTTGATTAAGATCCTTTTCATAACATCTGGACTGATAGATGGATTTTTTCCTCTGGTATATCTTCCTAGCTTCAGCAACTCTCATGGATAAATATACTAGACATCTATTTACCTAAGATGAGTGATGACAGAGTTTGTAGTTTCTGAAAGGGAAAGTTAGTGCAGAAAACTCAGCTACTCATGAGTGGGCTGTAGAACACAGCTGGGATATAAAAGTAGCCGTCACATCCACAAAGCCTACATTTTCTCAGATATCTAGGGTCCACTTTAAACTCCTTTCTGAGAAAGAATGCCTTTGGCCCTAGTGGGCAAAAACTGGAAATGAGGTAATAATGTAAACACAGTCTTTTCATAGGTTTCTAGAACTCCTTGACCTTGGTCCTTTTTGACTCTGAAAATAGCAAATTGATTTGAAGTTGTTTTGGCTTATTTTTTCACATGGGCAAGCATGTATTTTTTCCCAGTTTTACTGAGATATAATTACAAATATTATTACAAATACTACAAATAATAACATTATCTTTAAGGTATACAATTAACTCTTGAACAACACCAGTCTGAACTGTGCAGGTCCACTTATACTCGTATTTTTTCAATAAACACATGTAGTGATACGCAGTTAATGGACTCCATGGATGCAGACCCACAGATACAGAGGACTGACTGGGACTTGAGCACCCATGGATTTTGGTATCTGTGGGAAGTCCTGGAACCAACCCGCAATGGATACCGAGGGACGACTGTACAACATAATAATTTGGTGTTTACACTCACATACTGTATATACAGTGGTGAAACGATCACCACAATAGTTAACATCCCTCAGTGTATATCCTTTCACTGGGTTTTCTTTCAGTAGTAATAATAACAATAGCAATGCTTTGCATTGATATTACAGCCTTTGGTTGACAAGTGTATTCACTGATATAATCTCATTGCTGTTTTACGACCAACAGTGGAATTCGTTTATATTCTGAAAGAGACAAGGTATAAGTAATTTTAAAAGGCTTTGATAGAGAAATGAAATTAAACATAGGCCTAATCCATTAGCTAGGGGACAAAGAGTTGCATTATTGAGAGACCGGGGAAGAAAAAGATCCTTTTTCCTGCTCCGTGTTCTTACTGGTATCTCCTTTACATCTTCACTGGCTTACTCCCTCACTCTCTCATTTATCCATTCCCTTTCTGTTATGGCCTGAATGTCTGTGACATTCCAAAATTCATCTGTTGAAACCCTATCCCCCAATATGACGTTATTAGAAAGTGGGGCATTTTTCCCTAAGAACAGGAAAAAACAAAAATGACTAATCTTACCACTTCTATTAAACATTGTACGGAAAGTGCTAGATAATGCAGTAGACAGGAAACATAAATGAAAAGAATGAAGATTAGAAGATGTAAAACCATCTTCATTTGAAAATGACATGAATATAGCCATAAAAATACTAAGATAACAATAAAAGATACCTACAAAATTAATAAGTCAGTTTAGCAAGATCACAGAATGCAAGGTTAATATACAAGAATCAGGTTTGTTTTTGCTTACCAGCAGCAAAAACCTGGAATTTTTGTTATTCTGTTTATCTTAGAATTATAAAATACATGTTTGAAAACTTATGAATAAATTTAACAGGAGACATGTAAGACATATACATAAAAAACTATAAAATATCCCTTATAGAAATCAAAGGATAGCTAGTGGGAAGCAGCCACATAGCACAGGGAGATCAGCTTGGTGATTTGTGAGAGGGGTGGGATAGGGAGGGTGGGAGGGAGATGCAAGAGGGAGGAGATATGGGGATATATGTATATGTATAGCTGATTCACTTTGTTATAAAGCAGAAACTAACACACCATTGTAAAGCAATTATACTCCAATAAAGATATTTTTTAAAAAAAGAAATCAAAGGAGACCTTAACAATGGAGACAGTGTTCATCACTTGACAATTCATTATTGTAAGATAATTGACCTATAGATTCATCACAATTTCAATCATAATTCTAATAAAACTTTATATATAAATTGACAAGCTGATTCTCAAGTTTACATGAAAATGCAAACAACTGGGTAGATACAAAGCTCTTTTTCCAAGAAAAAATTGATCATTTACACTTTTTAAAAAGTTCTGTGAAGATAGTGTGGCATTAGCCAAGGGATAGATATAAAAATTAATTGAACAAAAGAGAGATGAGCCCAGAAATGAGCCCATACATATACAGTCAAGTGATTTTCAATGACAGTGACAAGACAATTGAAATGGGACAGAAAGGCACTTTAACAAATGGTCCTGGAACAACTAGATATTGATATGAAAAACAATTCAAATTGACCATTACCTTATACTCTACATAAAAATTAAATTAACTCAAAAGGGATCATAAATATAATGTAAAAATTAAAACTATAAAATTTCTAGAAGAAAACATAGAAGAAAGTCTTTGTGAACTTGAGGTAAGCAAAGATTTCCTAGATATGATACATAAAACATGAACTGTCATAAAAAATAAGTTTATAAGTTGGACTTTAATAAAATTAAAATTTTTATCTTCAAAAGACATTTTAAGAAAAATAAAGAATGCTACAGACTGAGATAACATTTCCAATACATATATTTAACAAAGAACTTTTATCCAGAGTGTGTGTGTGTGTGTGTGTGTATACACACACATAAACTTAACTTCAGTAAGACCAAACAACCTTCAAAAAATGGACAAACTTTTGAACAGACATTTCATGAAAGAAAATATGTAAATAACCCAAAAAATGTATGGTAAGATCAACGATGTACAACATGTACAGATCACGTAGTCCTCAGGGAAATGCTGTTTAAAAGCTCATGATGACTATTGTTAATAATACTGTTTTGAATACTGGAAATTTGCTAAGAGAGTAGATTTCAGATGCTTTTACCACAAAGAGAAGAATATGGTGACTCTGTGAGAAGACACATTAGTTAACTTGATTGTAGTAATCATTTGACTATTTATATGTCTTTCTAACCATCATGTTGTACCCTTTATATATATATATATATATATATATATATATATATATATATAATTTTTATTTAAAGAACAGAAAACAAAACAAACAAAACACAATAAGATGCTACCCTGTATGACAATGGCTAAAAGTAAAAAGACTTCTAATACAAACTCTTCACTGAGCAACTGGAATGGTCATATTTGGTTGGTGGAAAGGTATAATTATCCTACCAAAAAAATACTGGTTCTTTGTCAGTCAGAGTAAGGAAACCAACACTACTATTTTTGGGGGGGGTGGGTTGTTCTTATTAAGACATAATTGATATATAACATTGTTTAAGTTTAAGATCTACAATGTATTGGTTTGGTAGTTCTTTAACTGAAGTACAGTTGACTTACAGTACATGTAGGTATCAGGTTACAACATAGTAATTTGATACTTTTACAGATTATACTCCACATAAAGTTACTATAAAATATTGGTTATATTCCCTGTGCTGTATATTACATCCTTGTGTCTTTTTTATTTTATACCTAGTAGTTTATACCTCTTAATCCCCTTCACCTATCTTGCCCATCCCCCATTCCTCTTACTACTGCTAACCACTAGTTTGTTCACTATATCTGTGAATCTGTTTCTTTTTTTTTTAATATTCATTCATCTTATCTTTTAGGTTCCACATATAAGTGTTAACATACGGTATTTGTCTTTCTCTGTTGGCCTTATTTCACTAAGCATAATATCCTCCAGGTCCATCCAGGTTGTTGCAAGTGGCAATTTTTAATTCTTTTTTATGGCTGAGTAATATTCCATCACACACACACACACACACACACACACACACACACACACGTCTTCTTTATTTATTCATTTGTTGATAGATGCTTAGATTTCTTCCATATCTCAGCTATTGTAAATAATGGCACTATGAACACTGAGGTGCATATATCTTTTCAAATTAGTGTTTTCATTTTTTTTGAATATATACACAAAAGTAGAATTGCTAGATCATATGGTAGTTCTATTTTTAATTTTTTGAGGACCCTCCATACTGTTTTCCATAGTTGCTATACCAATTTACTTCCCACCAACAGTGTACAAGTTTCCCATTTCTTCACATCCTTGCCAACACTTCTTATTTGCTATCTTTTTTATGATAGCCATTCTGATAGGTGTGAAGTGATATCTCATCGTGGTTTTGATTTGTATTTGCCTGATGATTAGTGATGCTGAGCATCTTTTCATGTGTCTGATGGCCATCTGTATGTCTTTGGAAAAATGTCTTTTCAGATCCTTTGCTCATTTTTTAATTAGGCTGTGCTTTTTTTTATATGAGTGGTATGAGTTATTTATATATCTTGGATATTAACCCCTTATCAGACATATCATTTGCAAATATTTTTTCCCATTCCGTAGGTAACCTTTTAACTTTGTTGACAGTTTCCTTCACTGTGCAAAAGCTTTTAAGTGTGATCAGATCTCATTTCTTTATTTTTGCTCGTTTCCTTTGCCTGAGGAGACAGATCTGAAAAAATATTGCTGAGACCATTGTCAAAGAGCCAACACTACTATGTATCTAGAGTCAATTTCTGAATGAACAAGAGCTTTTATATTCTTTAATCTTAGGCCTTAATTAATACTTTTTTGCACTCATTTTGGGATTGGAGTTTCAATAAGTTACATGCAAAATGGATAAAAATGGTATTCCATGTGCAACAGTGTAAGTTTGGAAATAGGCAATTCATTTTTATAACATCTTATATAGGCTTTTTGTTTTTATGTTTCTTGGCAGAGCCACAGAAATGATGCACTTTTGCTTTTCTATGTTATTTTTGAAACTTTCCTCTTTTCATTGTATCTGGAAAGATAAGATGACCAGGTGATAGAACCAGGAATTTCCTCCTTAGCTCAGCAAATTCACAGTCTAAAAATCGTTGTGAAAGACCAGAATGCTGCACACCACTTAGTTTCCTGCTTAATATATAAAAGGATTATTTTTTAAAAGCCAGAAGAGAGAAAAAGACAAGAAGAAGCATCTGAAGTGTTTATTGATGGGCAAAATGCCAGCCTGAGTAGAGATCACTCAAGGATGAGAAAACATTGTTAAAACAGCTAGAACTTTAGGAAAATATTCTGCAACATACAATAAAAAGGAGAACTGAACTGGCATTGGGGTGGTTGGGAATCACTGCTTTGAAAATCATTTATCTAAACAGAAATTTTGAAAAGTTCTAAATAAATATTGAAAAAGTAGCATTTATGACACAAGAGATACTGAGATAGAGGGAAAGAGAGATCTGGGTGACACGCAGAGTTTAAAGAAATGAAAATACATTATGAGAAAAATAAGATCATTTCAGAAACAGTAAAGAGGTAAATCAACACTGCATTGAGAAGGCAAAGGAAAAAGACAAAGGTGTGAATAGTCCAATGTGAAGACAAATAAAAACAGAAGGAGAAAACCATCCCATGAGTAATTGCTGTTCTTTAAAAAGAAACGAATTCAAACTGTGCAAAACAAATAATCAAAAACATCACCCAGGTATAATGTGGGACAAACAACAATATAAAGGACTCTATCTACAGGAGGAAAATAATTACACCTGCCTTGGACTTCTCTACAGCACTAAACTCCAGAAGAAGATGGAGCAAACTTTTCAGTATTTTGACGGAAAGTTTTGTGACTATGTCCATGCACTCTTTTGTGTTATTTCCCTAAGACCTGGCTTATAGTAAGCAATTAATAAATAGTTGTTAATTGAATTAAGAGGCAATATCAGAAAAACAAACAACCCAATCCAAAAATGGGCAGAAGACCTAAATAGACATTTCTCCAAAGAAGATATACAGATTGCCAACAAACACATGAAAGAATGCTCAACATCATTAATGGTTAGAGAAACTCAAATCAAAACCACAATGAGGTATCACCTCACACTGGTCAGAATGGCCATCATCAAAAAATCTACAAACAATAAACGCTGGAGAGGGTGTGGAGAAAAGGGAACCCTCTTGCACTGTTGGTGGGAATGTAAATTGATACAGCCACTATGGAGAACATTATGGAGGTTCCTTAAAACACCAAAAATAGAACTATCATACGACCCAGCAATCCCACTACTGGGCATATACCCTGAGAAAAACATAATTCAAAAAGAGTCATGTACCACAATGTTCATTGCAGCTCTATTTACCATAGCCAGGACATGGAAGCAACCTAAGTGTCCATTGACAGATGAATGGATAAAGAAGATGTGGCACATATATACAATGGAGTATTATTCAGCCACAAAAAGAAACGAAATTGAGTTATTTGTAGTGAGGTGGATGGACCTAGAGTCTGTCATACAGAGTGAAGTAAGTCAGAAAGAGAAAGACAAATACAGTATGCTAACACATATATATGGAATTTAAGAAAAAAAAATGTCATGAAGAACCTAGGGGTAAGACAGGAATAAAGACGCAGACCTACTAGAGAATGGACTTGAGGATATGGGGAGGGGGAAGGGTAAGCTGGGACAAAGTGAGAGAGTGGCATGGACATATATACACTACCAAATGTAAAATAGATAGCTAGTAGGAAGAAGCCACATAGCACAGGGAGATCAGCTTGGTGCTTTGTGACCACCTAGAGGGGTGGGATAGGGAGGGTGGGAGGGAGGGAGATGCAAGAGGGAGGGGATATGGGGATATATGTATATCTATAACTGATTCACTTTGTTATAAAGCAGAAACTAACCCACCATTGTAAAGCAATTATACTCCAATAAAGATGTTAAAAAAATCTATAAGTGTAAGTTTTAGAAAGCAAAAAAAAAAAAAAAAGAAAGAATAGTAGAGAAAGCCTTTTCAAATCACTAGTGTACTGTAATAAACCCACTGAATTTTAAACAAGGAATATGAGTTTTACTTATTAAGTAGTAATTAGTGCACCTGTTTTTCAACTAATCGTTATTAATATTCTTAGCTTTTTGTTGTCCAAAAGAATGTAATATGATTTTCATTCCCTTCATGTTACTGAAATAAACAAACATTGTTTCTTGTCAGTGTTCTACAGTCATTGATTAGTTCACCCAAAATCTGGGAAGTTTTTGATAATCCATCAGTAAATACTACTAACATAACATCCAAAGTACATCCTCAATACGTCTCCTTTTCATCAACGCTGCTATCATCCAATTCAACACCATCATCTCTCACCTGGGATGTGAAATATTCTGAGTGATTTTCCTGCTTCCACTCACCCTCTCTCTCTACCCCACTCCTACACAACCCCACATCACAATCTATAAGGCTTTACACAAACACTTCCTTGTCCAAACCTCTGCACTTAACTCTCACCTGTAACATGCTAATTTGGTCCTACCTCAGGGCATTTGTATTTGCTCTTTCCTCTGTCTGGGACACTTTGATCTGTGCTCAAATTCCATTTCCATGACCACCATTTATAAAACAGCATATATTCTCATCACTTTCCATCCCTTTACCTTATTTTATTTTTCATAGTACTTAAACTATTTTTGGACAGTGTCTTGTTTATTTGTTTATTATCTTTTCCCCCAAAAAACTCCTTGAGAGCAGGGGTTTTGTCCATCTTATCCACTGCTATCCGTCCAGAACAAAGGCTAATTCTAAACACACAGTTGGACATTCCATATATCTTGAGTGAATGAATGAAGGACTAAATGAATGAACGAATGTCAGAGCAAAGCAGACCATTTGGTTAGACTCTATACTCACACTCACAGCCAGCTACTCAGAAGGTTTGAAAGTATTATTCAAAACTGCAAGCTAGCTGCTTTTATTTACCTTCTTTTTCTTAATTTTGAGTGTTCAGGGTGAAAGAGTTAATAGAGATATTTTATAACAGGGGTTCTGCCAGAAGAACCTGAAGGAGTAACTTGGATTCTAGAAGGCGGAGGCAGGGGATAGGTTCAAGGTGACACAGATGAGCACATTTAGTAAAGTCTTCATTACTCCTTGTACCGGCCTTATGAAACAGGTGTGTGCCGGTAGCATTTGTCATGCTGAAAATTCACTTCTTTTTAACAATGTTACTTCGATTTAGCCATAAATTTCCAAAGAATAATTGACTGGAGAGAGAGAGAGAGGAAGAAAGAGGAGGAGGAGAAGGAGAAGAAGAAGAAAGGAAAGGAAGGAAGGAAGGAAAGAAGGAAGGTGAGAAGAGAAGAGAAGAGAAGAGAAGGAGAAAAGAGAAAAGAAAAGTTCCATTTCAACAGCTGGATCAAATTAGAAAACCAAATGAAATTCTATGGGTTGGGCTCTGAAACCAGAAAACTGCAGTTGTGGTAAAACACCACATTATTTTCAGCAAGCAAAATGAGGGAAAATCACATCTGTTGTAGTGGGTTCTATAAATGTTGGTGAGTTAGATCGATACCTTAGGGGACAGTCCTCAGGAATTCTGATCATTACTGATGAAATGGAAAATTAGAGTTAATGAAGTTTAAAAACAGTCACCTAAAAGATTCCTTTTTGCAAACTGAGCCAGGGTTTTTTTGAGGTTGGCTTGTGTTTACATGAAGCATAATGTCTGAAAAGCCTCCTTTGGTCATCAGACAGTACATTTATTTAAAACTATATTTTTGAGGTGAGGCAATGCTTTCTGAGTACCCAGAGTACGTTCTTCAAAACAAATATGGGCAAAGAATGAGGGAAGATGTTCTTGACAAAATGTATCATAATATTTTTCACATTATTTATAATAGAAATGTGAATAAATTCATAACATATATAATTTAAATTTTTATTTTATCTTTTATCAAATTTGAAATACAAAGTATAATTTCATTTCAAAAAGCTATTATAATTTTCAAAGTATAAAAATTAAATTAAAAGTTTTCAAGCTTTTATCCAAAATGCCCACATATGTTTGACAGTCAAACTCTTCACTTTATTTCTGGTTGGGATAAGAATACATAAATAAGATCATAATTACAAAAAATACCCATAAAATAATGAATTCTGTATCTGCATTTAGGAATTATTCATTATTAGGAATTGATTCTTAGTAAGATGATTATTTTGATATTAAGTTGTGTAAAATTATGAGACTAGAGATAAAGATATCTTTAGTTCCAGGAGATAATTGTGTCAATGATTTCACTTTAAAATTTCATTGTTAGGTATGTATGCTGATGCAAGACCATATAGCTCTATATCACTGCAAAGAGAGATTATGAAATTATATATTGCACTTTTACTGATTTATTTGAATAAAACTGTTTCCTCTTTATTACATAATATTGGTATAATTTTAGTAATGTATTATATTTCATTACATGAGTTTACCATATAATCACTTACGCATGCTTTTTTCTCCTCTAATTTAGAATTTCGTCCAACTTTCTATTACTCTAAAATAATACATAATGTTGAAAAAATTATGTAGGGTTGAGAAACTTATTGTCCTGATTATAAATCACTTAATATTTTGATATCTAGATATGGGGATTACTGGATCAACAGCTTTGAACATTTCATTACATTTTGCCAATGAAAAAAATTTTCTTAATGTTATTTCATAGGTCTAAAATGGTAACTGATTTTCTCTGCTTACTATTTCTTTTGTTGTTGTTGTTTTACCTAGTTATACTTTGCTGACTTCATTATAATGATAAAGATTGTGAAGTCCAAAGAAGTTAAAAAACTGCCCTGGGGAGAAAAAAACAGCAAATTAGTGAAAGAACTAATCCTACCACCTGTCCACAAGTTCTGTATTCTTTATCATTTGCACGCAAACTTAGTGTTGATGGCATGTTTTAAATTGGCAATGAGAGACTGTTAAATCTGTGAGACTCATAGTATGAATATTTCTGAAGCACAAATTGGTTGAGAAGTGAAAGTTTAAAGACTCTACTGTGAGGCAAAAGGAACAAACTTAAATGCTTTCATGACACAGCCTACGAAGTGTGGGGAGATTTGGATATCTCCCAGACTTTTGGAAGACCTCACATAATCCCGGAACTACCTCCATTATGGTTTAATTCTTAAAAGATATTCATCAGACTCCGAATCGAATTCTGAATCCTTTGGCATATATAATATTTTAGCTGTGAGTAGATTAAACCGTGATCTTCATGTATTTGTTCATTCATTCAACAAATATTTAAACTCCTACTCTGTGCAGAACTTTGTGATAGATGCTGGAGATTTTACGATGAAAACAACAACATAAAAAGCAAGTATGATCTCACTCCATTGAGGAATACACACACACACACACACACACACACACGCACAGAGTAAGCAGACAAATAAATAAAAGGCAACTTGTAATAGGTGCTACTGAAGCAGAGCAGGACCCTATGGCCCTTGTCTGCAGAAAACCTTTAATAAGTTTAATCAGAGAAGCGAGAAAATGCAGAACAGAAGCAAAAGAAAGCAGTCAAAGACCAAAGATTAATAGTTTAGTCATTAAGCGTAGTCAAGGACTTTTAGCTCCTCCTCAAGGGCTATAGATAATATTCTGAGCCATGTTCTGTGAGCTGTCTTATAGATACTAAAACCCCCATCAGGAGGAAGAAGTTAACTACATGATGACCAGACTATAGCCATGACATAAGCTGCCACAATTCCGAGAGCTGGCCTCAAAGAAATGGGAACAAATAGATCCTGGAACTGATGATCAACTGTACTTAAAACAATCAAGATGACACTGATCTGAACACCGCATGACCAACTTCAAGATGACTGTCAGAGCTGACTGTGCCATTTCTGCATGTAGACCCTCCCTCTGCCTACAAAACTCTTGCCCACTGATTGTCATTGGGGGAGTTGGCCTTTGGACAGGAGTCCGCCCTCCCTCCTGGTTGCTGGCCTCCAAAGTAAAGCAAACTTTCCTTTCCACCAACTTTGCCTCTTTATGGGCTTTAGAACAACAAGCAGCCAGATCCCACTTTAGATAATATTATGACAAAAACAAAAGAGTAACTGAGACAGACAGCCTGCTGAGAGAAAAGCCCTAGGGCTTACATGTACCATGTGCAGTGGAAGAATCTGAATTGAGTTGGGGGTGGTCATGAGGGGTGGTGAGAGAATGAGTATCCAAAAGGAAATGGAAAACATGAGACAGTATCTCCTCTTTCAGGGATGGTGGAGCTGAGAAGTCAAGGAATTTGGAGGCACATGTCCTGTTTCTGAGGCCTGATTTTCTTCATCTTTAACACAGACTTAATAATTTGTATTTCACTGAGTTTTAACAAGGATCAGTTCAAATAATATACATAAAAGGGCTCTCTATATTGTAAATAACTAAAACGTTAATGATCTTTATTACCTTTGTCAAGAATGGTAAATGGTGAATTTCTCTAGATATCACTACCATGAAAGACTCTTTTAAGAAATAAGGAATTAAAATAAACTGCTTATGGAGCTCTGCATATACAACGAGATGCATTTAGAGAGACCTGATTAGAACTGGTGTTTTAGAGTGACCGTCTTCAAACACATAATAATGTCTTAGACATGTTTCACCACTTCAGTTGGAAAGATTCCTATATTAGTGGAAGAGGGAGACCTTGGAATTTCATTTAGGAAGAAAGTAACATTTGGAATTGAGGAAGGGAAGCAGAGGGTTCAAATTCAACCACATTAGCCCTATTTGAAAAATACTTACTTTGCCTTTCTTTTCTTTTTCTAAGGAATGCTCCCCAAATATATACTATAACAGTATTCCTTAAGAAGAATCATATATAAAAGCTAATAAAATTGAAGTAGTGAGTTTAAAAGTAATGATACACTCCCTTCCTTTGTTTACTTTCTTGTTCTATTTAGTCGTCTTCTGTGTGGAAACCATATTAACTAAATGTATATACAGTAAGTCCCCTACATACCAATGAGTTCCATTCTGAGAACTCATTTGTAAGCCCAATTCGTAAGTCCAACAAAGTTAGCCTAGGTACCCAACTAACACAATTGGCTATACAGTACTATACTGTAATATTATAATATTTTTCACACAAATAATATATAAAAACAAACAAAAAATAAAGAAAACATTTTTAATATTACAGTACAGTACCTTGAAAAGTACAGTAGTACAGTACAACAGCTGGCATACAGGGGCATACAGGGACATCTTTGAAAGTTCACAACTTGAAGGTCCGTATGTAGGGGAATTACTGAACATGTTTTTATATATATATATATATTACATATATACATTTACTTTACATTATATATATTTATATATGTAAAATAACATAATTATAAAATACGTAAATATATATTAATATATATTCACATTATGTATATATTTACATTATATATAAAACAATAGCAGGTGTTGTGTTTATCACAAAGTAATCATAGGAGCAGTAAAGGGAAATATAACTGGGGAGTAGGCAGGAAAATGGGGAAGGAGGGAGTTGGTGTTAGGAAGGATCCTGATAAAATTCTTGGACAAAATGATATTAGAAATTTGGTACTCATATTGGGATTAGTATTTTCAGTGGTTGTGATCCATGATCCAGCACAACCACATAACTGTTTTTCTCTTAGATACTCATCTTTTTCTTTTTTTCCAAAGTGGCAAAGTGAGATATGACTCATTTAGGGATTCTACTCTGAGCCATGACCATGTTGATCACAGAAATAAATGCAGACTTGTGAGCACTCACACCCTCCTTTCTGAGACTGGTTGCCCAGACTAGTATACAACAACACTTCTGGGAAGAACAACCCACATGCCCACAAGGAAATGTCTCAGTGTACTTTTTAAGTTACACCCAAGTCTATTCCGAGAAAGGACATTAAGCAGACCAGGAATAAATTTATTATAATTTTATTTTCCCTTGATTCCAAGGGAATATTAAATACACAATTTGGCAATGTATAACAGCTGAATCACGCTACTAAAAGTCAAATCTCAGATCACCTTCCTAGCTGGATAATAAAAGCTAAAAAATAAAAAGTCTAATTGTCTAATGTTAGAGTATAAATTAGGAGATACTATGTGATGTGGCTATAATTGATTTTTTAAAAATTATCATCAGGGCTTCCCTGGTGGCGCAGTGGTTGAGAGTCCGCCTGCCGATGCAGGGGACACGGGTTCGTGCCCCGGTCCGGGAAGATCCCACATGCTGCGGAGAGGCTGGGCCCGTGAGCCATGGCCGCTGAGCCTGCACGTCCGGAGCCTGTGCTCCGCAACGGGAGAGGCCACAACAGTGAGAGGCCCGCGTACCGCGCAAAAATAAATAAATAAATAAATAAATAAATAAATAAAAATTATGATCAAACATGTTAGAAGTCATAGATCTAAAGAGCACAACTTTCTTCTAATCAAACATCCTTGGAGATTTAATTTAAATGAACCCATAGTTCCCCAAAATGTTTTAGAAACTGTTGTAGGCAAAATAGTGGCTTTTCAAAGATGTACACATCCTCGTTCCCAGAAACTGTGAACATATTACATTCCATGGCAATGAGGATTTAAGGTAGTTGACAGAATTAAGAACACTACTCAGCTGACCTTAAAACAGAAGATGGCCCTTGTTTATCTGGGTAAGCCTCATGGAATCACAGGGTCCTTAAAAGTGGAAGAAGGAATCAGAAAAGTTAATGTCAGAGTGATGTAACATGATGTGACTGTGATGTGATGTGAGAAAGACGCAACTGACCACTGCCGGCTTTGAAGACGGTGGACTTAAGAGACAAAACAAACTGATGTCTTTAGAAGCTGGAAAAGGCAAGGAAATGAATTCTCTCTTAGAGCCCCCCCAACCCCCCACCAAAATGTAGTCTTGCTGACACCTTGATTTTAACCCAGTGAAACTCATTTTGGATTTCTGAGCTTCAGAACTGAAAGATAATATATTGGTTCTGTTTTAAGGCACAGAGTGTGTGATCATTTATTACAGCAGCAACAGGAAAACTGATCCTGAAACTCATCTAAGTCCCTTCTTGACCTCCCTCACTCTACTCTGGCCTTGGTTCTATTACTGCAGTGATTGCAGAGACAACCACTCAAGCAAGGATTTGTTTGGGAGTCATAGCCAAACATCAGGAAGTTACTCAAAGCCAGCCAGAGATGGTGAGACATGAGCATCATAGAGGATTGATGGGTACACAATCCACCCCAGAGATAAGAGGTCACAAACTCAGGAGCCACAATCTCCAGTGCAGGAGTTCATCAGTGAAGATACCAAGGAACAAAAGAACCACCATACCAATCCTAGTAGCTGCTCCATCCCTTCATCAGCCCCTGTCACCAGGAAGATATATTAAGTTCCACACCCAGATTCCATCCTGTAGAAGATAATGTTGAGGGAGTTAAACTCTGGAAGGCTAAAGGGACAATCTAAACTGAAAGGGGCTATTTAAATAGATGGAGACTAACAAAATGTCAACTACTAAGCTCAGATTTCCTCCCATCTAGTGTTGGTGGAAGGGAGATTAAACAAAAAATAAAAAAAATAAGTGTTGTAATTTTCTTTGTCCAGCTGAATTCCATGCATTAATTTTCAATCAACATAAAATGCATAAATATTCCATGACTAACTAGTTTCTAGATTTGCCAGAGTCCATGTCTGGACCAATAGGAATATTCCTGAAGACCCTGAGTTTTTTAACATCTTCTCTCCCCAAATTTGCATTATTAATAGACTGAATAGATAGTCATGAAGAAAGCTATGATGAAGTCTTCGCTTCCCCTATGGGTCTTTCTGATTAACTAATCCTGAATTTCCTCCATTGGAGTCACACGTTTTTCACTTAAAAAAAAAAAAAAAAAAGGCAGAGACACTCTCTCCATAAGACAACTGATAAGGCACAGGAATTACGAAGGGGCTGTTTCATTAGCACAGGGGACTATAAGAAATCAGGCTTTTGGAATCTAAGGTCCTGAGGAGAAGATCATTTCAATGGTACAAAGTACAAATAGTACAATCAGAATTTTTATAACTGTCTTACACGTATTGTACAATAGCACAAAATAGTACAAACGCCTGATATTAGCCTAAGGCCTCCAAACTTAGGGTGATGGTATCTTCCACTATACAGAGAAGCAAACATAGAGAAACGAGGAGAATCCAAACCTTGGATAGTCTACTACATAGAGAAGCAAAAATAGAGGAATGAATAGAACATAACTTACTTTCATCTGATTATCGTAATTACTTTCGGTGTTTGTTAAAAATGTAAATGTCATAGTACACACTTTCAATTAGGATCTCCAAGAGACATTTCTTGGGAATCTGTATTTTTTTTTAAAAAGTTCCTTGAAGGATTTCAATCAACAGCCAACTTTGGAAATCATTAATTTATTTCAAAATTTGAGTTATGGCCAAATCTAATTAGAGAAGCCAAAAACCATGATTTTTTTTAATACAGAAATATTTAAATCAACAAATCATTGCCAAGATTACTGTAATGGATCTGCCCCATTTTCCTCTTGGAAACTTTAGAAAGACTTTTATTAACATGGTCATTTCATTGTTGTGCAAAGGAAGAAATTAAGCATCGGTTGGAATATAAGAGGTTTGGGTGAGTATATAAAAATATATATTCTGCAGACGGGAAGCTTAGAAGTACACTAGAGTCTTCAATATTGAAGTAATTATCCTAAAAAACTTTGTGGTTTATGAATAAGTCAACTACAACTTATATTTTAAAACCCCAGAGCTATTTTCTAAAATTCTTTTCTGAATCTTAGGGGAAACCCTATAGCCCTGGAAAATGTGTATCATCTGAAAGTCTATTAACTACTTAATCTTACAGGTCAGCCATTTCCTTGCACATGTAACAGAGGAAGGATATTTGGAATGGAGGGTAGATATTAAATTTCAGGACCAAAGCTTTCAACATTAAAATCATGAGTCCTTATACCATTTGCTGTTAGAAGTCAATTTGTTTTTAGTGGAACCTGTTTTATAATGAGTCAATATTATGTCATTTTCAAAACATGACTTTGGTACTAAAAATACACTTCAGGATAACTTCAGTTTTCAAAAACTTTATAGTCGTACAATATGCCTCCTAGACTCCTAGGAAAGTGTTCATTTTTTAAAAGGTTAAGACAAAAATATTTTTAATCTTTTATGCTATTTGTGCATAGTTAAACCCTTGTTTAATTTAGCTCCTTGGAAAATGATATGTTCTGAGCCATCATAGAGTTAATCAGAAGAAAAACGAATTTATTTTAAACTTTCAGTGTATATACAGACCTTCTATTCATGAATTCCGTCACGGGAAAGCGGTTGATTCCCAAAAGTATAGGTTTCTTCCACCCTTTGTACCTTTCAAAAGCTTTCCCTCTGTCCGGAATTATGTGAACTATGCTCCCCTTGGCTAACCCCAGCTCATCCTTCACTGTAAAGGCTCATCTTGATTTTCACTTCCCAGTGTAAAACCTTCTTCAATCAATCAGGCCTGGTTCTGCTGCTGCTACTCTCTCTTATTCTTTCCTCTGTAGGAGCATTTGCCACACAGCATCATAACTGCATGCTTATTTGCATCTTTTCCACCTCGACTCTCTAGTGCAATATGGTGCCTAAGTCTTTATAGGCATTTACGTGTGGACCAATAAATGAATAATTTGGTTTTCCTTCAAAAGGCAAATCAGAATTTTTCTAACTGTCTTACACTCATTGTATAGGTTTGTATTGACTTTAATTTGAATTGCATATTGAAGAGTAGCTCCATAAGATTTTTTTTCAGTGCTTACAGTCTTTAAAGTTCTTAATTAAGTTCCAGCTACAGACATTAGAAGGAAATATTTTTATGCAGTTAACTCATTCTTTGATTATACTGAAATTATATGTACTAAGTTCTATCCATTTCCATTGCCACCTCTGTAGTTCAAGTCATCATCTTCAATTCTTGTCTGGACTAATGCTGCTGTGTCCAATTTGGCCTTTCGGCTTCCTCTTGTCATTCAATTACCTACAATTATTAGCATCCCAAAGCACTTGAATGAAAATCTAAAATGTATAGTATGGACTGTGATGACCTACATAACCTGGTCATCATTACATAACCAACTGCAATTTCCATGCCACTAAACTACCCAGCTTTTATCATTGACCCCTCATTAAAAAATTCTGAAATCTCTGCACTGAACACTCTTTGCTCCACTTCTTCACATTTTCCTACCCAGTTTAAATATTTGTTTATCCAACAGGCAGGCTTTCTCTGCTTTCCAATGCTTGTAGTCTCTTTCATTACATCTTATTAGTTTACCTTATAATACTTTTGATAAGTTGTATTTTTAATTTGTTTTTGCATGTTTAATGTAAATATTAGTATAAATATTAATAATTTATGTCTATTTTTATATGCTTTAGCTTACCAAAATAAACCACTGTATGCTTACAATGTTCTAAGTAATGTATTAACTCATTTAATCCTTTTACCATCGCCCATGATGGTGGTAATTAATTCTATTCTACAAAAGGGGAAAATGAGATTTAAAGGGTTTAAATACATAGAGTTTATATACATAGAGTTAGTTGCAAAGCAGACAACAGAAGAGACAGAAACAAAGACTCCCATCTCAGGGAATTTGCTGCTCCTACACAATGCACCACCTTCCATGTCACTCTCTTTCATACACGCTGGAAGTGGTGGACCTCCATAACAGTAATAATAGCTAACCATCACTGAGTGTTTACTGTCTGCAAGAAATGTTTCTAAAAGTTTTACATGCATAACTCATTTAAGGTCATGAGTAAAGCTTTGCAAAATAGGCACCATGACCTTTCCAATTTTAAAGATAAGCAAACTGAGGCAAAGTGAATTGCTAAAAATGAATCAGCAGATATGTTATAGAACACTCTTAACTGCTAGAACGTATTGCATAAACACACACACACACACACAGATTAATAAGGGATAGAAGAAGGCAGAATGCCTGATGTCATCACTTTTTTATGCTTAGTTGTCATAATATAACCTTGATGTATTTAAAAAAATTTTGTATTTGAAATGAGTATTACACTTCTTCCTATTTCACTCCACTTAAATCCAATTAATATCTATAATCCTGATATACATTATATTAGACATATATAAACTGTAACAGCTGGCAGACATGCTTCACATACAGTGGCTTGTATCTGTCTTGTGAGCTTTAAAGGACATGTCAGAGAAACTTCTAGGTTGAAACTTTGAACTTAAAAAAAAACTATAATGTCATGAGCACACTCCTTGTGCTTTACCTACTTTCATGAAAAATAAAGGGAAGTTAAATTCTTGCTTATCCTGTACAAAAAAATCGAAATCCATATCAGCATTGTAAATGATAGTATTTTTGTATCTTCTAGGTTCGGTTGGTTCAGTAATAGAGACAAGATAATCTAGAGAAAACTAGACCTGAAAAAAAGATTAAAAATAAACTATTTAAAATTCTCCAATGGTTAGAGTGGAATCATATTCCACCATGATTCTGTCATGTCATGGAGTTGTGCAAAGTTAATTAATTTACTGTACAGAGTCAGTTAAAAGCTAGATATTCACAGTTACAAAAAACCACTTAGATAAATGCTAAGACAATCTATCCTCGGATGTCAAAATACAATATTGTAAAGATGTCAACTTCTCCTCGGTTGAATTATAAAAATCAGTGTGACCTCATTCAAATCCAACAGTATTGTTTTTGCTATAAAAATGTAAATGAGAATCCATCTGAAAAAATAGACAAGTTGAGAACAACAAGGAGTATTCTTGAAAAGTATTTCATCCACTCAACAAACATATATGGAGGACCTGTGCCAACCCTAAGGGACCAATAAAGTCCTTATCCTTGTGGAAATGATAGTTATAAAATACACTGCTAAAAAAATCAACAAACAACCTAAGATAATTCCAGAGAGTGGTAAATGCAACAAACGATGATATGTTAAAGCAATAGAGAATAAATGAAGGCAAGTCCCTGACCCCCTCAGTTTGGGTGGTAGAAAGCCTGTCCGAGGCAGCTGAGACCTAAGTGATGAGCAGCCCACAAGGAAAAGGTCTCAGGCAGTAGTTCTCAAAGTGTAGATCATGAACCTCAAGACTTTTTTTCAGAGAGTTCACAGTGTAAAAATTATTTTTATAATAACATTAAGATGTTACTTGCATGTTTCACATTAATTATCTCAGAAGTGAAAAGCATTTTTTCAGAGGCAACATGACATGTGGTATTGTTCTGGTGGCTAATAGACTACTTGCCTGTGTTTATTTGTGCTTTCTAGAATTTTCTATAGTCATACGGATAGAGTATGAATGTATTTTTAGAGATTAATCTAGTTTGTTCTCACTAACAATACTGTTCTCCTGCTATTTCTCTTTGTTTACACCTGCTATCCTTTCTCTATGTAGCTGTTATTCAGTAAATAATTATTTTGAAATCCTCAAATTGTGTGTCTATAAAAGTGAACAAAAAGAAAGCAATTATACTTTGTGGTCTTATTTTGCAAAAATACTTAAAAACATTGTTTTTCAAAAATGTTTCTAAATTTTAAAATTTTGTCTAAAATTATTAGTATTTTGAAATGTTTTATTCTATGATGCAATAAAAATCAATATATTCTTCTTGGGACTGCACATGTCAATCCCAAACTCCCAATATGTACCTTCGCCCTCCTTCCCCGCCATAACCATAAGTTTGTTCTCTAAGTCTGTGAGTCTGTTTCTGTTTTGTAAATAAGTTCATTTGTATCATTTTCTTAAAGATTTCACATATAATCGATATTATATGATATTTGTCTTTCTCTGTCTGACTTACATCACTTAGTATGATAATCCCCAGGTCCATCCATGTTGCTGCAAATGACATTATTTCATTCTTTTTAACGGCTGAGTAATATTCCATTGTGTATATGTACCACATCTTTATCCATTACTATGTCGATGGACATTTAGGTTGCTTCCAGGTCTTGGCTATTGTAAACTGCATTGCAATGAACACTGGGGTGCATGTACTCTTTCGAACCATGTTTCTCTCCAGATATATGTCCCAGAGTGGGATTGCGGTATTATATGGTAGCTTTATTTTTAGTTTCTTAAGGAACCTCCATACTGTTCTCACAGTGGCTGCACCAGTTCACATTCCCACCAACAGTGTAGGAGGCTTCCCTTATCTCCACACCTTCTCCAGCATATATTGTTCATAGACTTTTTGATGATGGCCATTCTGACTGCCGTGAGATGATATCTCATTGTAGTTTTGATTTGCATTTCTCTAGTAATTAGCAATGTTGAGCATCTTTTCATGTGCCTCTTGGCCATCTGTATGTCTTCTTTAGAGAAATGTCTATTTAGGTCTTTGTCCATTTTTTTGATTGGGTTATTTGTTTTTTTGATCTTGAGCTGCATGAACTGTAAATTTTGGAGATTAATCCCTTTAATTTTAGAAATCAGTGTAAAAAATGTTCTTTGATATGATTTCAGGTTTCACATTACAACTAACCTTTTTAAAATTACCACTTTTTGAGGTTTGATGTTTTATTAAAGAAGAGTATTTGAAATTATCTTTAAAAAGCTATTAATATACTTATTTTCCTAAGTTAATATCTGAGACAAGATTTTCTTCAGACATATCAAACATCACAACATATCACAACAGATTGAACAAAGAAGCAGCTATAAGAATCCAGTTCTTGTCTACTAAGCCGTTTATTAAATAGATTTGCAAAAATATAATTCCTCTCCTCTCATTATGTATATTTTGGAAACTATTGGGTTTTTAATTAAAATATTATTTATGTTAACACATAATGAATTCATTATTGTTATCTTAAGGAATAAAGATGGGAGACTACCAGTACCAAATATTATTTAGTAAATAAAGCTTGAACAATGAGATCACAGAAATTTTAAGCTTGATTATATCCAAATTTCATGAATGAAGGGTGAAAATATATCCTCATGTACCACTGATGAGAGTGATAATCAGAACAATAATTAGACTATGATGGCAGTCTTAAAATGTGCACACACTTTTCATCAGAAATTTCACTTTTGGAATTTTCCCTAAGTTATATTGCATTAGTGCACAAAATTTGCTCCACAAAACACTGTGTGTCATAACAACTGAACTGTGCTAACAACAAAAAGTAAACACTGAAACCACTGAAACACTCACCATTGAGCAAAAATATAAGTAATGTTTGTTACACCTATACAACAGTGTGTTCTGTAACTATATAAAACATGATGCAGAAATATATATATATTAATCAGATAAAATAAGATAAATATTCTAGGTGAAAAGTACAAGGCATATAGGACAAAAGAGAGAGAGAAAGAAAGAAAGAGAGAGAGATGAAATTTGGTTGGGTATATAGAACACGTCTGAAATATCTGAAGTAACAAAATCTAAAAAAACGATTACTTCTGGGGAGTGAGATTGGAAAGTCAGTTGGGTTAGAGGTTATTTTACATTTAACCTTATATCCTGGTATGCCGTTAAATGTTTCAGCATGTTATACCATTCATGTATATTACTTCTACAGTGCAAACTAATTAATACAAAAATATAATAAACCCTACTATTGATAATTCTAAAAGTATTTTTTCATGTAAGATGCCAAGAGAAACGGAAGCAATTATAGAATGTGTTTAAAAATATACATCCAGCAGAAGCAAGAAGAACTACAATCCTGCATCCTGTGGAACAAAAACCACATTCACAGAAAGATAGACAAGATGAAAAGGCAGAGGGCTAAGTACCAGAGGAAGGAACAAGATAAAACCCCAGAAAAACAACTAAATGAAGTGGAGATAGGCAACCTTCCAGAAAAAGAATTCAGAATAATCATAGTGAAGATGATCCAAGACCTCGGAAAAAGAATGGAGGCAAAGATCGAGAAGATGCAAGAAATGTTTAACAAAGACCTAGAAGAATTAAATAACAAACAGAGATGAACAATACAATAACTGAAATGAAAACTAGAAGGAAAACTAGAAGGATTCAATAGCAGAATAACTGAGGCAGAAGAACAGATAAGTGACCTGGAAGACAGAATGGTGGAATTCACGGCTGCAGAAGAGAATAAAGAAAAAGGAATGAAAAGAAATGAAGACAGCCTAAGAGACCTCTGGGACCACATTAAACGCAACAACATTCGCATTATAGGGGTCCCAGAAGGAGAAGAGAGAGAGAAAGTACCAGAGGAAATATTTGAAGAGATGATAGGTGAAAACTTCCCTAACATGGGAAAGGAAATAGCCACCCAAGTCCAGGAAGTGCAGCAAGTCCCAAACAGGATAAACCCACGGAGAAACACACCAAGACACACAGCAATCAAATTCGCAAAAATTAACTCCTATAGGAACTCCTATAAAGTGAACAGCTGATTTCTCAGCAGAAACTCTACAGGCCAGAAGGGAGTGGCATGATATACTTAAAGTGATGAAAGGGAAGAACCTACAACCAAGATTACTCTACCCAGCAAGGATCTCATTCACATTCGATGGAGAAATCAAAAGCTTTACAGACAAAAGATAAGAGAATTCAGCACCACCAAACCAGCTCTACAACAAATGCTAAAGGAGCTTCTCTAAGTGGGAAACACAAGAGAACAAAAGGACCTACAAAAACAAACCCAAAACAATTAAGAAAATGGTTATAGGAACATACATATCGATAATTACCTTAAATGTGAATGGATTAAATGCTCCAACCAAAAGACACAGGCTTGCTGAATGGATATAAAAACAAGAACCATATATAGGCTGTCTACAAGAGACCCACTTCAGACCTAGGGACACATACAGACTGAAAGTGAGGGGATGGAAAAAGATATTCCATTCAAATGGAAATCAAAAGAAAGCTGGAGTAGCTATACTCACATCAGATAAAATAGACTTTAAAATAAAGACTGTTACAAGAGACAAGGAAGGACACTACATAATGATCAAGGGATCAATCCAAGAAGAAGATATAACAATTATAAATATATATGCACCCAACATAGGAGCACCTCAATACATAAGGCAACTGCTAACAGCTATAAAGGAGGAAATCGACAGTAACACAATAATAGCGGGGGACTTTAACAACTCACTTGTACCAATGGACAGATCATCCAAAATGAAAATAAATAAACAGAACCTTTAAATGACACAATAGACAAGATAGATTTAATTGATATTTATAGAACATTCCATCCAAAAACAGCAGAATCCACTTTCTTCTCAAGTGTTCATGGAACATTTTCCAGGATAGATCATATCTTGGGTCACAAATCAAGCCTCAGTAAATTGAAGAAAATTGAAATCATATCAAGCATCTTTTCTGTCCACAATGCTATGAGATTAGAAATGAATTACGGGGAAAAAAACGTAAAAAACACAAACACATGGAGGCTAAACAATACATTACTAAATAACCAAAAAATCACTGAAGAAATGAAAGAGGAAATC
Organism: Mesoplodon bidens; assembly: GCF_964165515.1. Taxonomy (NCBI): domain Eukaryota; kingdom Metazoa; phylum Chordata; class Mammalia; order Artiodactyla; family Ziphiidae; genus Mesoplodon; species Mesoplodon bidens. Next base: position 86,834,835 of record NC_138167.1, read on the forward strand.
AAAAAATACCTAGAGACAAATGACAATGAAAACACGACGATCCAAAACCAATGGGATGCAGCAAAAGAAGTTCTAAGAGGGAAGTTTATAGCTATACAAGCCTACCTCAAGAAACAAGAAAAATCTCAATAAACAATCCCAACTTACACCTAAAGGAACTAGAGAAAGAAGAACACACAAAACCCAAAGTTAGCAGAAGGAAAGTCATCATAAAGATCAGAGCAGAAGTAAATGAAATAGAAACAAAGAAAACAATAGCAAAGATCAATAAAACTAAAAGCTGGTTCTTTGAGAAGATAAACAAAATTGATAAACCATTAGCCAGACTCATCAAGAAAAAGAGGGAGAGGACTCAAATCAATAAAATTAGAAATAAAAAAGGAGAAGTTACAACAGACACTGCAGAAATACAAAGCATCCTAGGAGACTACTACAAGCAACTTTATGCCAATAAAATGGACAACCTGGAAAAAATGGACAAATTCTTAGAAAGGTATAACCTTCCAAGACTACCACGAAGAAACAGAAAATATGAACAGACCGATCATAAGTAATGAAATTGAAGCTGTGATTAAAAATCTTCCAACAAACACAAGTCCAGGACCAGATGGCTTCACAGGCGAATTCTATCAAACATTTAGAGAACAACAAACAAACATTTAGAGAACAACAAGCCTTCTCAAATTTTTCCAAAGTACAGCAGAGAGAGGAACAATCCCAAACTCAATCTATGAGGCCACCATCACCCTGATACCATAACTAGACAGAGATATCACAAAAAAAGAAAACTACAGGCTAATATCACTGATGAAAATAGATGCCAAAATCCTCAACAAATTACTAGCAAACAGAATCCAACAACACATTAAAAGGATCATACACCATGATCAAGTGGGATTTATCCCAGGAATACAAGGATTCTTCAATATACGCAAATCAATCAATGTGATACACCATATTAACAAATTGAAGAATAAAAACCATATGATCACCTCAATTGATGCAGAAAAAGCTTTTGACAAAATTCAACACCCATTTATGATAAAAACTCCCCAGAAAGTGGGCATAGAGGGAACCTACCTCAACACAGTAAAGGCCATATACAACGAAACCCACAGCAAACATCATTCTCAATGGTGAAAAACTGAAAGCATTTCCTCTAAGATTAGGAACAAGACAAGGATGTCCACTCTCACCACTATTATTCAACATAGTTTTGGAAGTCCTAGTCATGGCAATCAGAGAAGAAAAAGAAATAAAAGGAATACAAATTGGAAAAGAAGAAGTAAAACTGTCACTGTTTTCTGATGACATGAACTATACATAGAGAATCCTAAAAATGCCACCAGAAAACTACTAGAGCTAATCAATTAATTTGGTAAAGTTGCAGGATACAAAATTAATGCACAGAAATCTCTTGCATTCCTATACACTAATGATGAAAAATCTGAAAGAGAAATTATGGAAACACTCCCATCTACAATTGCAACAAAAAGTATAAAATACCTAGGAATAAACCTACCTAGGGAGACAAAAGACCTGTATGGAGAAAACTATAAGACACTGATGAAAGCAATTAAAGATGATACCAACAGATGGAGAGATATACCACGTTCTTGGATTGGAAGAATCAATATAGTGAAAATGACTATACTACCCAAAGCAATCTACAGATTCAATGCAATCCCTATCAAACTACCAATGGCATTTTTTACAGAACTAGAACAAATCATCTTAAAATGTGTATGGAGACAAAAAAGACCCCGATTAGCCAAAACAGTCTTGAGGGGAAAAAACAGAGCTGGAGGAATCAGACTCCCTGACTTCAGACTATACTACAAAGCTACAGTCATCAAGACAATATGGTACTGGCACAAAAACAGAAACATAGATCAATGGAACAAGATAGAAAGCCCAGAGATAAACCCACACACATATGGTTAACTAATCTATGACAAAGGAGGCAAGGATATACAATGGAGAAAAGACAGTCTCTTCAACAAGTGGTGCTGGGAAAGCTGGACAGCTATATGTAAAAGAAGAAATTAGAACACTCCCTAACACCATACACAAAAATAAACTCAACATGGATTCAACACCTAAATGTAAGACCGGACACTATAAAACTCTTAGAGGAAAACATAGGAAGAACACTCTTTGACATAAATCACAGCAAGATCTTTTTTGATCCACCTCCTAGAGTAATGGAAATGAAAACAAAAATAAACAAATGGGACCTAATGAAACTTCAAAGCTTTTGCACAGCAAAGGAAACCATAAACAAGACCAAAAGACAACCCTCAGAATGGGAGAAAATATTTGCAAACGAATCAATGGACAAAGGATTAATCTCCAAAATATATAAACAGTTCATGGAGCTCAATATTAAAGAAACAAGCAACCCAATCCAAAAATGGACAGAAGACCTAAATAGACATTTCTCCAAAGAAGACATGCAGATGGCCAAGAAGCACATGAAAAGCTGATCAACATCACTAATTATTAGAGAAATGCAAATCAAAACTACAATGAGGTATAACCCCACACCAGTTAGAATGGGCATCATCAGAAAATCTACAAACAACAAATGCTGGAGAGGGTGTGGAGAAAAGGGAACCCTCTTGCACTGTTGGTGGGAATGTAAATTGATACAGCCACTATGGAGAACAGTATGGAGGTTCCTTAAAAAAACTAAATATAGAATTACCATATGATCCATCAATCCCACTACTGGGCATATACCCAGAGAAAACCATAATTCAAAAAGACACATGCACCCCAATGTTCACTGCAGCACTATTTACAGTAGCCAGGTCATGGAAGCAACCTAAATGCCCATCAACAGACAAATGGATAAAGAAGATGTGGTACATATATACAATGGAATATTACTCAGCCATAAAAAGGAATAAAATTGAGTGATTTGTTGGGACGTGGATGGATCTAGAGAGTGTCATACAGAGTGAAGTAAGTCAGAAAGAGAAAAACAAATATCGTATATTAATGCATGTATGTGGAACCTAGAAAACTGTTACAGATGAAACAGTTTGCAGGGCAGAAGTTGAGACACAGATGTAGAGAACAAATGTATGGACACCAAGGGGGGAAAACCGTGGTGGGGTGGGGATGGTGGTGTGCTGAATTGGGCGATTGGGATTGACATGTATTCACTGATGTGTATAAAATTGATGACTAATAAGAACCTGCAGTATAAACAAACAAACAAACAAACAAAAAAACAACTAATACTAAACTTTCTTTGGGCTATTTGTATGGAAATATGTTCATATAAGTGTTTCAGACATTACATGAAAAAAATGTAAAAAAATATATATATATACATCCATATGTAAGGACTGCAGATGAAAGATAGTTCTATGGCTCATAAGAAATGCTAAAATTGGGCTTCCCTGGTGGCGCAGTGTTTGAGAGTCCGCCTGCCGATGCTGAGGACACAGGTTCGTGCCGCGGTCCAGAAAGATCCCACATGCCGCGGAGCGGGTAGGCCCGTGAGCCATGGCCACTAAGCCTGCGCATCCAGAGCCTGTACTCCGCAACGGGAGAGGCCACAACAGTGAGAGGCCCACGTACCGCAAAAAAAAAAAAAAAAAAAAGAAATGCTAAAATTAAGAATGGTAAAAAGATTGATGTGAGGGGAGAAAATAAACTTCAAATCCACTCCTTTATTGTCTAATTCGAAAACATAAGCCACCTACTAAAATGGCATTTTCATTTAAAATGTGTCTATTGAGATAAGCAGAACAGACAGATTAGGTACAACCAATGTGAAGAATAAAATTCCACTGCATGTGACAGTGCTTTGCAAATTATAAGAGAAAGGAAATGTTCGTTATAATATTAAAAAATAACAACTACATTATGGTACCTCTATATAATAGAATTTAATGCAGTTAATTAAAATGACAGTAGAGAATAATATTTAATAATATGTATAGAAAAGTATCCACAACTTACTGTTATGTGAAAAAGATTATAAAACTATAAGCGTAATGTTGTAATATTTTTGTGAAAACCGATGTCTGTTGGTTTGTGTGCGTACATAGTCACACCCTAAGGAAAAGCACCAAAAGACGGTTATCTCTGGGCTAGAATATATATTTTTATTTTTCCACTCTAAGTATTCTCCAAATGGGCTAAAATTCTTATTGTCCTCTGCATTTTCTAAATATGCCAAAACACACAACTTTTATGTCACATATAATAAGAAGAGAGTTGAGTTTGAAACCTCCATGTATAGAATGATAAAGACAGAACTTTCTCCTCTATTAGCAGGGAATTGTCATTATAGCTCATCCTATTCTATGCTCTAGGATGACTTCACTTTCATAGATGCACAGTTGTATCTCACTGCATACACAGAGCTTTGGAGAACATGGCATGCCATCCAACCACCACAAAGGGAAAACAATATGGCAGTTCATTTGGATGGAGTACTCTTACCACATTATCTTTAGCTCTTCACATGAGAAAAAAAGACCAGCAGCAGAATTTGGGGAACTGGTTTCATAGAACCCATCATTAGATGATCTCTGAGATTCATCCCAATTCTGTGGTTCTATGACTCTATGAATAATAACTAATAATAGCTATAAAATATTATGCATTTAAATTTATTAATCACTTATTTTAAGCCAAGTCCTACACCAATGGCTTTATACATGTGCCCTTTCATGCTCATATGTTTTCCTACAGAAATCATCACAGCCATTTTAAAGACGAAGACACTAAAGCTATCAAGATTACATACTTTTTTCATTTTCACTCCTGATAGGTTGCTTGAGAAAGTTTCTAATCTATATCTATCTTTCCACAAAGTCTGGGCTGTTTACTACTTTCTGACTACTACTTTTCTGTCCTACTTTTCAGAATGCTTATGACAGAGGGAACAGTCAAGTTGCAGTGAGCCTGGGGGCTTTGAGAAGTCCAAGGTTGGATTCAGAACCAGGTAGGTGAAACAGTCATAATGTTCCTCATCATCCTTGCTGGTCTCAAGTAACAGAGGGAATCCAGCTGATGGGCTGAGGGGGCAACTGAATCATTTTAACATGGATTCTGATGAAATCTCCAACATCCATTACCACAAAGGACCTGATTTCCATTCACCAGGATGGAAAGCTCCAGCCTCATCCAGAAGCCCTAACCTGTACACATGGACATGTGTGGGAATGTGAGCATGTGGTATACAAAGAAAGAAATGATTGCTTAGCTAACTTTTTTGCCATTTAAAAACTATTGTCTGGTTTATATTTAAGCCTTTTCTAAACTGCTAATAATATTGCCTAGAAAATATTTTAAACTGATTAACTACCTTGTCTCAGCTCCATCCTGTCCACCCTCTTCCCAATGGGTGAAAATGCTCATGACTTTGTTCTTCCATTTAGTTGTTAGGTGACTTTTAGCAAATTATTGAGACTTTCTGAGTCTCCATTTTTACTTCTTTGAAAATGTGAAAATAATACTTATATGGATTTTAAAGCATGAAATTTAAACAGAAATATGTGAAAATTCTGAGAATAAAGCATAGAATAAAGTAGATACACCATAAGTATTAATTTCATTTCTTTCTAGTGGGCCCAAGCAATATGCTTTAAAATGTGCAACATTATCCAATTATTGGTCTCACAGAACTAATTTTATAGAAAAAGGTATATGTGGACAATATCAGTTTCCAAATCCAAATCCAACTTAATGCATTTGAACTTTATTACAGATACCATAACACATTTATTGCTCATAAAGAAAAATCCTTGGAATATATAGCTGGATTTTTTCACACAAAATCTCAGATTATAGAATTTGACACACAAGGTTAATGCTTAGAATTGTTTTAGCTGTCTCTTACAATGAGCCACTAATTATATGTGATTGGTCTATTTGTCTTTCTTTTCTTGATTTCTTCTAAGTTTATTCATGTCCTCTATTGTAAAACTGAGGCCTTTCTAAAATTTTTTTAAAATGTTACTCTATGAATCACCTTACCATTCTATGAATTACTTTCAATAAGATTATCTTTTGTTTTTTTAACAGTTCTCTGACAAAAATGAGACATTTACACTAATATTAATTTTTCGGGCAAATGCATCAGTGGCCACAGAGATTAAATAACTTTCAACAGGTCTCATAGCTAAAAAGTGACATATTTAAGTTATTTTAAAAGGGAAAAATCTTACAATGTGGCAACTTAAAGTATCTGATTCTAAGAGTTCTTATAAACGTGAGGAAATGAAAATTTTGGAGGGAAAAAATCATATAAATAGAGCTGATACAATCACAAAATGAAATAGACAAGATATTGAGTAGATCTCTCATTTTCTAGAAGCATGCATCAGGAAATGATAAGGGAAGATATACCAAACCAGGCCTTTAGGAAATTACAACTTAGCATAATTTTTAGTTTTGAAAAAATATTGCTAGCATGCAAAGACAGAGTGAAAATAATTACTTTGTGATATTTTTAGTATACATTTATTTCTTTCATGTTCTTTTATGTTTTTTGGCAATAAGCCATAGAATACTCTCCCCATGTAAGGTTTTGGATGAATTCCTAAATTAAATCCACAAAATAAGAAACAGGCAGAATATTACTGATTGATTCCAGACCTGAAGAGCATAAAACGAGTCTGTTTAACATAAGTAAACTGGAAATGTTGTTGCTTATCTCTTGTATCAGAGTACAAATGAAGCATTTAAATATTTTAGAAACTAATGTAAGCTTCCCCCTTGGCTAAAAATTAAGTGAGTCCAAATAAATCAGTATAGATTTCACGAGTAATGAGCAAAAAGGATTCAATTCTTCTGAGTCTGCTCATTTGCATTTTCCTGAAATGGTTTACTCTGTTGATTTATGAGACCTTTAGATGAACATGATAGTTAGCTGAGAGAATTGCATTTAATTGTTGTCACAGCTATAGAAGTAAAGGGCTTTGTAAGAGAAATATTCTCACTGGAGATGCCTCATTTGCAGCAGTACTCAATTTGGGATTAAAAGCTATGGTATTGGGGCTGGTTCAGCACGTATCTCTCTCTTATTCCATAGGGAGTGAGCTGGGCTGTCCTTGCTCACCAAGTCCACCTGCACCTCGTTAGAGAGCAGAATGTTTGCATGCCACACCACAAGATCCCCACAATGACATAACTCCATTCAGAGACTGGCGTGACTGGGCTGGGTTTCCCCCACTCAGCTCTTGTATCACTAAGAATCTGGCAGCCAGTTCCGTCCTGACAGAGTTTACAGCATATATTGGTGGATTCTTGTCCACCAAGCAGAGCATCTGCTTTAAGAATTAACGAAAGCAGTGTCAAGACAGTAAGGTAAGTGCTGTTTTAACTATAGCACTGGGGATGCTGACTGTTTGGGACGGTGTTTATTGTAACAGGAACAGAAAAAATTCCAGAGCAACTTTGCCAATTGCTATTCAACAGCAAATCCACAGTTTTGAGCATTTACTTTCACATTTTGCTTAATATACTTTCCATGATTTATAGATTTGAGATACATTTTATACAGTCTATAATGCCTTACTTAGCTAAGGAAGTTATAAAAAGTTTCAAGGTTGGAATGAGAAAATTAGACACAGTGAAAAAGTATGGCATTTAAAATGTTTGCTATTTCATGGTAATTAGTTAAATATGTTAGTATTGTTAGAACGTAATTTTGGAGCAAAGAAGGGCCATTTCAATCAGTCATCAAAATATTTTGCAACAAGTATGTTGTTATAATTTGTTATAATTTGCCATAAACATTTTATGCTGTTATAAAATGTGAGCTAAAGGATTATTTATTTCTATTTTGTTAATTTTAAAGATTTGGATTGTGGATGTATGTCTTAAGAAACAGGAACATGTTTTAAAGAAATTCTGGTAAATGTGATTTACTTTTCGAAAAAAAAAGCATTTTCTTCATAGCCACAGGTATTTGAAAATACTGGGGGACAGTAAAGCGTGGTTTTGCTTCATAGTGGAGCCATTATACGGTTACAGATTCTCTTTGAATTCAGAGCCCTTGTTTTGACTCTGCCAAAAAAATATGGAAGCATTTTCCATTACTATTCGCACTATAGTTCCCATGTCTAGTTTAGTGTATACTGAATTAAACTAAGGTGGAAGCTTATTAATGAAGTAAGAAAAATCTTTACAACATTAACATAACTGTAACTCGTAAAGAATCCTATAATTACATTAGCACTAATTACATTAGATCTCATGGCCAAGTCCTGTCAACTAAATTAAATGACTCCATCATAATCTTAGAGAATAATTTACAAAGAATCTGGCTACATTATGTCAGTTATAAGAGTCACTCTAACAACGTTTTTGAGTGTTTCATCTGCTAAAACAAAGTGCTTTATAATTCCAAGTTAAAGCAAAGCAAAGATGTTTAAAATTCCTGATAGTAGAAAATCCTGCTTATCCCAAACTACCTAGATCCAAAAGCTTGTACCATGTTTCTCACAGGAAGAGATTTTTTTATGGTATCCATTGGAATGTGGACACTGCTTCACATTAACAATTTCCCTCCCAGAGTTACCAAGTGCTCAGCTATAACTCCTCATTCTACAAAAGCCCAACTCTAATTGCTGACCTGGTGCTTCCCCAAGCGATTGAAATGTACTTCTTTGAACCTCACCTTAGAAAGAGGTTCATATGAGAAGATCACTGTTACAAATTGTTTTTAATTTATATTCTCAAATTTGTCCTTTCCTACATGGCTCTTAATGCCACTGTTTAATACAGACTTTCCTCAGTTCCACATCTCTCCCACTTCCATTCAGTGAGAGCACTAAAATCCAGATAAGCAAACCCTGCCTTCTTAAATTTTGACATGAAGAATGTAGACAAATTGTGAGTCACTGAGAGAAAGAAAAACATTCACTCAAATCTTTGAAAAGAATATCATTCTCTACCAGTTAGACCTCTTTCTAGGCTTAAAAAATGTTTAGTTTGTGACATTTCCTTGATGAATAGACATTAATTTTACTAAACCTAATATACTAAATATTAATTTTCAAACACAGTTTTGTTATGTGCTTAAAAGCATAGAATGTTAAACAAAAGGTGAAATAATATGCACACCCCCCCCACCAAGACTTCTGTTCCCCTTCCTCAGAATCAGCCATAAAGACATTTTTAAAGGAACGTGCCACGACTGCCACCACTCCCCCCGCCACACACACAGAAGAACAGCTTTCCTCCAGACAACATCACAGATTGCCCACGTTTTCAGTAAGGATCTACTTAATGAGACATTTCAATGATGTTGAATGGCGGGGTAGAGGGTACAATTTACAATTGTCTTCTCATTTTCCTTTCTTCTGGTTTTGAAGGTATTCTGAAGCAGTGTTCTAACATGGTGGTTAATGGGCACCTCCCAGAAACCTCTTGCAGGAAGATATTTAATTAAGGAAGGACCTAGAGAGGTTGACTGGGATAGTTAGGCTTGGCTTGCCCAGAAGGGGGCGCATGTGAATGCAATCTGCCCTGGAATCTGTTCACTTCCCCACCCGTTGTAAACATATATCCTTAACCTACTCCTCAAATGCAAATTAACAAGGCATCGTTAGTGCAGTAAAAAAAAAAAAAAAAGGCACTATAAAGTAATAAAATTCACATTTGCTAATGCATTTTCTTTCTTCTTAGTATACTTTTCCTGAAAGGGTACTATTTTATAATAATACATGTTTCCACTTTATTTAGGATTCAAAGCATTTGCCAAAATGAATCTAGGTATGTTTCCTCTCCTCTTGGCATTAATTGGCTGTGCCAGTGGCAGCTACTACTATGAGGATTATGATTTCCCCCTATCGATTTATGGGAGATCATCACCAAACTGTGCACCAGAATGTAACTGCCCTGAAAGCTACCCAACGGCCATGTACTGCGATGAGCTGAAATTGAAAAGTGTGCCAATGGTGCCTGTAGGAATCAAGTACCTTTACCTTAGGAATAACCAGATTGACCATATTGATGATAAGGCCTTTGAAAACGTAACTGATCTGCAGTGGCTCATTCTAGATCATAACCTTCTAGAAAATTCCAAGATAAAAGGAAAAGTTTTCTCTAAACTGAAACAACTGAAGAAGCTGCATATAAATTACAACAATCTGACAGAATCTGTGGGCCCACTTCCCAAATCTCTGGTGGACCTGCAGCTCACTAACAACAAGATCTCGAAGCTTGGCTCCTTTGATGGACTGGTTAACCTGACATTTATCCACCTTCAACACAATCAGCTGAAAGAGGATACTGTTTCAGCTGCTTTTAAAGGTCTTAAGTCACTTGAATACCTTGACTTGAGCTTCAATCAGATGACCAAAATGCCTTCTGGTCTCCCAGTATCTCTTCTAACTCTCTACTTAGACAACAATAAGATCAGCGACATCCCTGATGAGTATTTCAAGCGTTTTAATGGATTGCAGTATCTGCGTTTGTCTCATAATGAACTGGCTGATAGTGGAATACCTGGAAATTCTTTTAATGTATCATCCTTGCTGGAGCTGGACCTCTCCTATAATAAACTTAAAAACATACCGACTGTCAATGAAAACCTTGAAAACTATTACCTGGAAGTCAATGAACTTGAAAGTAAGTAGAAAGCTGTGCCTATGATTGATTGATGTTTCCTCAAGGTTTTAAATGCCTAAGTTGTGTGACACAAATACTGCATCTGGCTCCAGTTTAAAAAAATGAAAATGCCAACAAATATTTCTCTAGAATATAGAATTCTAGCTTAGTTATTTATACAGTATCTGGCTTTGCTTTGGAGTGTCCAGGTAAGAAACCATTAAGGTCATAGAATTTAAGCACTCATTTCTTCAAATGTAATACTCTGGGCTAATTAATCCTGCTGTGTTATCTCTTGATTTTTATCTGTTTATTATTTGCCTCTTTCATGACTTTGATTTGTGTCTACATTTATTTCTTGACAAGATGTAGCTGAGAGAGAAATCAACAAGTCCACAACCAGCAGAGGCTTTTACATCTCTCTCCTGCTTGTCCCCAGAGCAGCCCGTGTACACTCACGGTCTCCTCTGACATCTTTACTTGGGACTCAACATATTACTCCGCTATCATGACCATCATCTATCTCTGTTATCCCTGTTATGGTTGGTGTGTATGGTCTTCATGGTGTTCTTATGAGGACTGTGAGAAAGTTTAAGGAGGAACATGATAAGGGTTTGGAATATTTTTTACTAGAATGACAAAGCCCCTTTTCTTATACACAACCCTTCACCTCATTTGATTTTCCCACAGTTTCTCCTTCCTTTCTCTTACTTCCATAGTTTATTTTTCATTTATCTGCTGGGTGGGAGTTTGACCTATTCCACTTGAGCTGCTTATGTACTCTTCTGGTCTCCTGGGACATTTTTCATTTTAAGCTATAAAGATTCAGATGGGAAACTGACATTCACCAATCCCTACCTTATTCTTTAATGGAAGTTGGAAGAAGAAAAAACCTATAATTCACAGATGAAGTTTTTAAAATGAAAACTCAGGTGGGAAACACTGATTCACATAGTAAATGATTTCATGTGCAAAATAATCTATTGAAATTGAACATCTTTATATTATAAAAGTTGGTTCCCTTGTCATACTGGGTAAGGATATTGACACTCTTATCAGAAGAAACAATTTCAGTGTGCCTTATTAATATAATTCTGCAATAGTAATTCCGTAATTCTGCAATAGTTTCATGTAACTCCTAGTAGGGTTGTGGTGTTCTCATGAAGGAGTCCATGATTGCCAACTCTGCAATGCCATGTGTTCTTTCTTGTGTCTGCAAAGCTTGTTTGTCATATAATACACAGTCAAGCTATCAGAGCTAAACCCTTACAGCTGTTTCCAGGGCAAAATTCACTATGTGGCAATATATGGTCCCACATTATAAACATTTGTGGTCAGGAGGAAGGATACTCAGACAGGCCAAAATGCTAATGGGACTTAAGATGTTTGAGGGCTGAAGAAATCCATTAGATTTGGTGGGTGGAGGTTAGATGCAGGAGCAAGACTACCTCCTACTATGAGACAAGAAAGGGGAGAGATATAGATGCAGGGGCATTTGAAGGTGGAAAAAACAGTTTTCATTGTATGAGTAAAAAGCGAAGAGCCAATGTAGGAGATAGGACAGATGGACTATGGGAGAAATGCCAGCAGCTGCTCAGTGCCTAGCTGAGGCTGAAATCCCAATGCCCTGCACATATAGTCATTTGAAAGTGAGTAGTTACCTTTCTCCCTTCCTTATCATTGACACTTAGGTTTACAGATTTCAGGAATTCTTGCCGTGTGACTTTGCATGTGTGTCTTCAACTTAGTTTATCTTGCCGCATAATGATTATGCATACCAATTGCCCACCTTTTCTTAAGGTAAAAAGAGTCCCTTAATGTTTTTCCAATATTAGGAAATACCCAGCCAAAAACAATTTGTCATATTTCAAACCTGCAACTTTAAGCATTAAGCTAGTCACAGATCTTCCTAGTGTAAAGCAATTTAGAAAACAGAAAAAATTAAAAGGACACCAATAATTATTTAGTACATAGTATAATAGTACTATACTGTGTATAGTATAATAGTACTATACTATATTATACTATACTATACTATAGTATAATAGTACTATACTATACTATACTATGTACTATAGTACATAGTATGTTAGTGCTAGCTAGTACATAGCTAGCACTGTGTGAAGTGCTTTACATACCTTAATTAATGTAATCTTCATGCCACACAGTGTGATAGATATACCTAAAAAGAAGATCTGATAAATGTCTCAGATGGTAAACGACAGAGGTAAAAAACTAATATAGACCTAAACCCATGTTTTTTCCATTGTTCTATACTTCAGAGGCAGATACCATAACCAAGAACCCTGGAATTTGACAGATGAGTTATTTAAGACAACATCTTAGAGGAAAGGACTGCAGTGTGTTTGGGCTTCCACTGAAGTCTCTGTTAGCTAGAGTTGAAGAATGAAAGAAAATAACACTATACAGGACCAGATAAGGTTAATCTGAAATAGACTTGGGCAACCATAGGCAGTTTCCATATACATACACAGACCATGCTACCCAGTAACCTTCTTAGTGTCCATTAAAAATTAAATCAGTTGTTCATTTGTGGCAGCTTTTTGACCACAGAAGAAAAGGGCATGAGCTGAGATGGTGGACATTCCATGATTTGGTTTTTGCTTTGGAGTTTTGAATCTTTGTCATGAAGTGCGGTTGTTGGAAAACTGTTTAGAGTTCATCTATTTAACCCCTTGTATTTTAAGAGGCAAAAACCCAGAATACTTACACTGGTGAGATTGCTCATACATATAACAGCACCAATCTTAGGTTTCCTCAAACTATTTCAAACTAAAGCTTAGACAATATGAAACATTCACTGAGTGTCCTTCTATAAGCAAGTATTTCTAAATCAAGAACTTAAATAAGTTCTCTTCCTTGAAACATTTCATTAAATCTTCTGACCTACCATAAGTATTCTTTACTAAATATTGCTGGGCTATTTGGTAGTCTGAAATATTCCTTTAGTAGTTCCAAATTCAAAGATACATCACATAAGTGGGAAAAAGTTTTATTGGATATTATTATAGATTTGAAAGTTTTTAAAAATGATGGTTTCAAGCCCATGTACGAAAAAGAAAAAAAAAATTGAAGTGTTTCATTCTTTAATTTTCCAGAGTTTGAAGTAAAGAGCTTCTGTAAGATCCTGGGACCCTTATCCTACTCCAAGATCAAACATTTACGTTTGGATGGCAATCGCATCACCCAAACCAGTCTGCCACCTGACATGTATGAATGTCTACGCGTAGCAAATGAGATCACCGTTAATTGATATCTACTAATTCCAATTATATTGAGATATATCCTGGAACGGCAGTTTATGGTTATGTTTATTTGTGTGTCAGTTTTTATAGTATTCATTCTTTGTTGCTGTTTATTACTTCCATACATTTCAAATTCTGAGGGAAAATGTTTTGTAAACGTTTTACTACTTTTTTAAAAGAAAAGATGAAAGGCAGGCCTGTTTCATCACAAGTACAGACACACACACACACACACATAGACAATAAAATTAATGCTTTGTTTGTAAATTTAGTGGGTTTTCTCATATCTCCTGTCAAATGATGTGAAAACTTTTTACTGGTTTCGTGGAAGTTTAATAATTTTAATAATTTCTAAACCTTAACTTAATGTGCCAAAAAGCATGGATTACATGCATATGGATGTTTACTGTCTTGAAGCAAATTATCTCAATGTTCAAATTTCAGTGTTCAAATTTGTTTAGCTGAAAAATATATGGTAAATTTTGAGACAAATGATCTTGCAAATTAGACAAAATTCATGAAACCACATACAATTAAAGCAGTATTTTTAGTGTTAGGAATATATACTTACCTAATGAAACTTTTCTTTTCTAGAATTATTTTTCACTCTAAGTCATATGTATGTTTCTTTTTGATTATTTGCATGTTATGTTTAACAAGCTAATAGCAAAATAAAACATAGCAAATGGCATCACTGTGCTTGACTTCTTGTGAAATTCGTAACTCTCCTATAAAAAATAGATAAAATAATAGATTCGAATTCAAAAAAAACTCTAGCCTGAAATATTTTACTTATGTTAAATAGAATTTTTCATTAACTAAATTATCTGCTTCTAGCATCCACCTGTAAAGAGTTTTTAAACACATCTTACAATATGTGCTTAAAAGTGTGCAGATCCCAATTGTGTCCTACAGTTCAACTCAGTTCTAACAGTATGTGCCTGGAGATAGTGTCGGATTGTACAGGTTAAGGGTTCAGTCCTACAGGACTGCCCTCCCTCCCCACTTCAGATGCCAGTTGAAAGCCCAGATTGTTACCTCCACTTCTGACCAACAAGCTATACATCAGAGGTTCCCAAGACCCTGTCCTGGACTTGAGGAATTTGCTGGAGCAGCTCACAGAACAGGAAAACTCTTTACTCACTAGATTATTCATTTATTATAAAATGATACAACTCAGGGGGGACTTCCTTGGTGGTCCCGTGGTGAAGAATCCACCTTGCAATGCAGGGGACAGAGGTTCGATCCCTGGTCGGGGAACTAAGATTCCCACATGCCACTGTGCAACTAAGCCCACGTGCCACAACTGCTGAGCCCACGCGCCCTGGAGCCTGTGTGCCACAGCTAGAGAAGAGAAAAAAACCCCGCACACCACAACTAGAGAGAAGCCCATGTGTCACAATGAAAGATCCTGCTTGCCGCAACTATGTTTCAACACAGCACTCCCCAAAAAATAAATAAATGAAATAAAATGATACAACTCAGGAACAGCCAGATTGAAGAGATGCAAGGCAAGGTATGGGGAAAGGGTGCTGAGCTTCCATGCCCTCTCCAAGCATGCCACCCTCCCCAAATCTCCACAGGTTCACCAATCAGAAAGCTCTCTGAATCTTGTCCTTTGGGTTTTTATGGAGGCTTCATTTCATAGCCATGACTGATTAAACAGTCATTGGCCATTGGCAATTGAACTCAATTTCCAGCACCTCTGCCCTCCCAGGAGGTGAGGGGGAGCGACTGAAAGTTCAGACACTCTAATCATGGGTTGGATCTCTTGGCAACAAGCCCCCCATCCTTAGGTTACCTAAGAGCTTTCCAAAATCACCTCATTAACATAATAAAAGACACCTTACTGCTCTTATTCAGGAAGTTCCAAAGGCTTTAGGAGTTGTGAGCCAGAAACCTTGGACAAAGACCAAATAAATATATATATAAGAAATATATTTGATCATCTGAATGACCAAATATATATTTCTTAAAAATCACAATATTACAGTATTTAAATCTCACAACTTCCTTGGATATTTGTCATTATTTCCATTCCTGTTGGTTTTACAGATTTATACGCAATGATATTATATCAAATAAAAAGCAGCTATAAGATCTCAGCAGTCACTAGTTGGTTGTAAGCAAAAACAGCAGATAACTCCCAGGACTGAAAATGTTGAAGGTATATAAAATTTTCAGAAAATGAGATTTAAAATATCAGTTTATATTGAAACCACTATATTTGTAACATAACGTTAGAATTTATAATACAGAAAAAGTATATCCATGATTCTATACAATGGGAAATAGTAAGGCATATAATTTATAACTTCTACCTACCTAGTTAACAATAAAGCATATGTTTGGAGCCAAATGTTGTTCAGTCAAATATACTCATCCCTGTATAAGTGTATATATAGTCTCAAATGTGTCTAAAAGAAAGGCATCATCTCTCTCAAGTATAATATGTTTTAACAGAACATTTTTAGTGCACTCTATCTTGTGGTAAAATGGCCTATCATCAAAGGACCATTATCAGTTAAGACAGCACTGGCTGGCTGATGTGTGACATGTATATTATGTGTTTCTGAAAACAGCAATTTCCCTTGTAGTTAATGTTTGGTTGACAAGGACCAAATTAAGCACAAAGTCACACTTCTTGCAGAAGCATCTGAGGAAGACACTACTTAGATACTGTTTGGGGACAGCTCCTCTTTCTAGCGGCCAGACCCCATCTCTCCAGGGCACAGCTGGAGGAGAGAAGATACTGTTTGCTCTTTCACTCATTGTGACAGCCTTAGGGAGGAAAGGATATTGAAGATTCTTTATCTGCTCTTCTCTCATCCCTCCCACTCCCACCCCAGCTATGGTAACGTCTTCCAACATTTCAAGTGTATAATCAGCATGTTGAAATGATTTTCTAAAGGCAGATTACC
Source organism: Mesoplodon bidens (assembly GCF_964165515.1). Taxonomy (NCBI): domain Eukaryota; kingdom Metazoa; phylum Chordata; class Mammalia; order Artiodactyla; family Ziphiidae; genus Mesoplodon; species Mesoplodon bidens. The sequence goes on from NC_138167.1 coordinate 86,851,603, forward strand.
AAACACAGTGCCCCAGATATACAGACCTGATAAGTTATGCAACATAGGATTCCACATTTTTAAAGAATATAAGAATAAGTGATTCTTATACTGGTGGTCAGCAATATACATTTTTTTTTTTTTTTTGCGGTACGCGGGCCTCTCACTGTTGTGGCCTCTCCCGTTGCGGAGCACAGGCTCCGGACACACAGGCTCAGCGGCCATGGCTCACGGGCCCAGCCGCTCCGCGGCATGTGGGATCTTCCCGGACCGGGGCACGAACCCGTGTCCCCTGCATCGGCAGGCGGACTCTCAACCACTGTGCCACCAGGGAAGCCCAATACACATTTTAAAAACACTGACTTAGTGTGATCCAGCCATTGAAATCCCAAACAGTTAAAAAGCAGACACGTCCTTTTCTTTAGGGAAGCAGAATAGAAAGAAGCATGTCATTTGCAGTACATATACATGAGAAGAAATATTATTTTTCCTGTATTCTAATTTATTTAAGCTAACTTCATGAAGATAACAGGTACCACTTCTGCCACCCAACTAACTCAAGAGTTGCTTCACGGTACTTCTTGACTGTCTATGCTCCTTTCTCTCCAAGAAAAGGTACTCCATCAAGAGAGACGGCTTAGGATTTACTTTAAATGTTCAAGAAGGTACCTAGGGGAAATGGTCAAAACAGGGTGAATTTAAAGCAAGAACTCCTCTTGACTATCTCACTAACAACGATTCTGATCTTGTCTCCTTCTGGATGAACAACCCCATGAATGGATTAAAGCACTGATGCATGTGGATTATTAGTTTTTACTAAGATTGATTCACTGGAGACTTAACTATCGACCCTGATTTGGTGCAGGGAGGTGGGGAGCAGGGGGAATGGAAAATGAGAAAGTCCTTCAACATCTCCATTTGAAAATCAAGGCTAAGTTATGCTTTTATGTTGAAGGAGAACTATGATGTCCTTGGGTTTTGAGGTTTGTGAGGAATTATCATGCCCTAATAAGTACAAAACTACAGATGGGAGACAGACCACTAAATGAGCCAGAGGAATGCTGATTTCTTAGTTAAAAGTTCTCCAACTGGTAATAGCTGTTTTCAGAAATACTGGAGAGTTTAAAAGGTTGATTTTACAAAGGACTGTGAATTTGTTTCCTTGTGATTTTTTAAGTTTGGGTTCCGGTTTTTTCTATAGCAGTAATTTTATCATAATGATGGCCTTAGATTTTTCTTTGGTTGGATTTTGCAACAACCATGTAAACTTGTTTAACATTTTACTCTCAAGTAAAAGAAAATGCTCATTTGAGTTAAAGTGAACTCTAAAGCAACTTTACTACCAGGAACTAAAGGTGTATATAAAATAACAATGTTATAAAATTTAAAGTAGACATGCTATAAGTATATGCAATAAACAGAAATGAATTTTAAAAATATCTAGCTAGATATTTTTATTCATTCACTCAGGCATTTAGATTTTGTTTCCTAATAAGATATAAAAAATTGAACTACAATACATGTAGGGAAAAGTAGAAATTTAGGCAACATAAAAAGAGTGAGGTCCCATGCATTTTTAGCTCATTTTGTTAACCCCTGGTTTGCACTTCTCTGTGTAGTAACTCCTCTTTCACATTTTGATTGACCTAAAGAGTATCACCTATATGTTTGTCTTGTCCCCTTAAAGTGTAACTGCTGTTCTATAAAAGAGAATACATTCCATGTTTTAAAAATATTCAAGAGCTTTAGCCACCTTATCTATGAATTATGTCTCAAATAAACCCCTCTCTATTCCCACTACCACTGCTTTACTTTATAATTTGCTCAATTTTCATCTAGATTTCTAAAGATTCTCATGTTTTGCTTAACTTCATCATCCACAATGTTACCAGAGTGAGTTTTTCTAATATATAAACCTAGCCCTTTATTATTTACTTGCTTAAAATGATTCAATGATGCACCATCATTTTCAGGATGAGACTCAGGCTCCACAAGACAGTATACTAGTCACCTAGGATATCAAATGTCCTGTTTGATCTGGTCCTTGGTTACCTTTACAGCCTCATCTCTAACCAGGCTTGCCAGGTCCCACTGGCACCGTGTTAAATCACTTGATGCTGCAACCATATTTACCATTTTGCAGCTGGTTTTGCTCTGGTGTGTATGAAAACTCTGTCTTTTCTTCCTGGGATCTCTTTATGCTCCTTCTACTTGGAAACACTGACACAAACTCTTTCAAACTCACCTTAAGCTACTCTGTCCTTTTGCCATAAATCCCTCTTAACCTCCTCAGAATTAATATCCTTTATCATAATAGGAAAATCCTGTATCATAAAAATAAAAATTCTTTATCAAAGTTATGAGCTGGAATTAACAGCTCCCTCTATTGTGCCTCTATCTGTAACTTTTCCGTTAATTCATTCAACAAATATTTATTGAGCTTCCACTATACTCCAGGAATGGTGTCAGTGTCAGGAATTCAGTAGTGAACAAAACCAACAAATTACTCCCCTAACAAAGTTGATGTTCATAAGGAATTCAAACAGTAAAGAAGATAAATTCATACTCTGTGACTTGATGTTAGGTAGTGATACGTGCTGTGAAGAAAAATAAAGTACCTGAAGGGATAAGAGGGAGGGGAGGAAGTGGTGATTTTTGATTGGGTGATAAGGAAAGCCTTTCTGCGGAAGAGACTTAATTGTAATAATAATATTTATTTAAATTCTATTATGTATTAGATACCTTAGGGAATGCTTTTTATGTATTATTTTAGCTCAAATAATATCTATATGGTACATTCCTACTTAACAGGGGAGAAAAGCCAAGATGCAAGGTCAGACCTATTTTAAGTGCTATAACCCTCATTGGAGACCAGATTTCTACTGTCAGAGTACATGTTCTGACTTGGTAGATGCCCATGGAATTAAAAGGAGCTTAGATATGTTTATATGTGTGTCTGTAAATTCCCTCTTCCCACCCTGACAAAACACAGTGCCTGGTGGTAAGTTCTGAAGATATGATTGTTGGATAGGGTTACTGGAATCACACTGCAGTGACAAGGGGATAAGTCATGGAGGTCAATCTTGATCCAGCCCTTTTCTAGCAAGCTCCAGTACAATTGTTTCTATTTTGGTCTCTTTAACTTTACGCAAAATATTTCAGTTTATTTTAATTCATGGGGTTCATCCAGTTCTCTCTATAAAGTCTATTTTTAACAGAACATTCTCTATCTCAAAACTTGGGATAACGGATATAGGAATATCAATCTATTTCTTCATAGTGAATTTGTCAACATAATTTCTGGCTTGATCTTCAAAATATATCACAAAGCTGACTGCTTGCCAAGGCTGGTCCAGTCCACTGTCAGCCCTCTTTTGAACTAAGGCAATAACCTCCTAATGCATTTCAAAGTGTACTCAAGAGTGGAATCTTAACAGTTTACTCTCAAACCAGTCAGGATGAGTCTTGAAAAAATATTAATCAGATTATGTTCTACCCCAGCTTAGACAGCTGAAATATTTTCTCACCACACTTAAAATCTGAAACCCTTATCATGACCTTCAAGGTCTGGTTGCCTTATCACTCGTCTTGCCCACTCCTCTCCAAACACACTGGTCTCCCTGTTCATTGAACATGCTGAATTTATTCTTGGTCCAGATTTCTTGCATTTGTCTCTACCTGTGATCCAGCTATAGACACAGTTTATTTCCTTACTTGGCTCTGATCTCTGTCAAAAAAGGCATCTGCTTAGAGTGGCCTTTACTAATCACCACATATGAAAATTTTGTATGGACTCCTCAAGGGACCCGACTCATGAAAGCAATTTTGAAGGGGAACAAAGTTTTAGGCCTCACACTCCCTGATTTTAAAATATACTACAAAGCAACAGTAATTAAAACTATATGGTATTGCCATAAAAAGAGATATACAGCCCAATGGAACAGAATAGAGAGCTCAGAAATAAACCCTTGCACAAGTGGCTAAATAGTTTTTGACAAGGGTGCCGAGACTACACAATAGGGAAAAAAACAGTCTCTTCAACAAAACGTGCTGAATAAAACTGAATATCCACATGCTAAATAATGAAGTTGTACTCTTATCTTACACCACATGTAAGATTTAACTGAAAATGGATTAAAGATTAAATATAAAATCTAAAACTGTTAAACTCCTGGAAAAATCATAGGGAAAAAAACTTCAAGGCAATTAGATGTGGCAATGATTTTTGATTGTGAAAAAAAAGCAGATAACAAGATTTAAAAATAGACAATGGGACTACATCTAATTAAAAGCTTTTGCATGTCTAAAGAAACAATCAACAAAGTGAAAAGGCAATCTATGGAATGGAAGAAAATAATTGCAAATCATATACCTGATAAGGGATTAATACACAGAATACAAAAGCAACTTCTACAACTCAACAATAACGACAACAAAACTCCAAATAACCTGATTAAAAATGGTCAGAAGAATAGACACTTCTCCAGTGAAGACATACAAATAACCAATAAGCACATTAAAAGATGCTCAACATCACTAATCATTAGAGAAATACAAAACCAAAACCACAATGATATACTACTTTATATCCATCAGGATGGTCACTTTCAAAAGAAGAGAAAAAAAGTCATTGAAGATGCTGAGAAGTTGCAACCCTTGTGCAATGTCCATGGCAATGTAAACTGGTGCAGCCACTATGGAAAAAAGGATGGAGGATCCTCATACAATTGAAGATAAGATTACCATGTGATCCAGTAATCCTACCTCGGGGTATATATCCAGAAGAACTCAAAGCAGGATTTTGAAGAGATATTTGCACACCCACATTCATTGCAGCACTGTTCACAATAGCCAAAAGGTGGAAGCAACCCAAATGTTCATCAATAGATGAATGGTTTACAAAAATGTGGTGTATACATACAATGGATTATTTGGAAGCCTTAAAAAGGAAGATTATGGGGCTTCCCTGGTGGCGCAGTGGTTGAGAGTCCGCCTGCCGATGCAGGGGACACGGGTTCGTGCCCCTATCCCGGAGGATCCCACATGCCGCGGAGCGGCTGGGCCCGCGAGCCATGGCCGCGGAGCCTGTGTGTCCGGAGCCTGTGCTCCGCAACGGGAGAGGCCACAGCAGTGAGAGGCCCGCGTACAGAAAAAAAAAAAAAAAAAAAAAAAAGGAAGATTATGGGCTTCCCTGGTGGCGCAGTGGTTGAGAGTCCGCCTGCCGATGCAGGGGACACGGGTTCGTGCCCCGGTCTGGGAAGATCCCACATGCCGCAGAGCGGCTAGGCCCGTGAGCCATGGCTGCTGAGCCTGCGCGTCCGGAGCCTGTGCTCTGCAAGGGGAGAGGCCACAACAGTGAGAGGCCCACCTACCGCAAAAAAAAAAAAAAAAAAAAAAAAAGGAAGATTATTCTGTCACATGCTACAACATGGATGAACCTTGAGGATATTATGCTAAGTGAAATAAGCCAGACACAAAAGGACATATACAGTATGATTCCACTCATAGAAAGTATCTAAAATAGTCAAAATAATAGAATCAGAAAGTAGAAACATACATTTTAGAAATGCAATATATAATCATTGAAAAAAAAGGAGTTTTACCAAAAAAAAATATACTTGATAAAAACAGGTTCCATGAATAAAGAACAGATTGAATACAGTTACAGAGAGAATTAATGACCTTTAAAATATGTAAGTGGAAAAGTTTATAGAATGCTGCAAAAGGAGATAAAGAGAAAACAAAAAATGTAAGTTTTAGAATTAAGGAAGCTAAAATAACTATTTTTAATATAGGTCTAAAAGAAGACCTATAAAGAAAGAATTGAGAAAATGCAGAGAGAAAATATTTTAAAAGCTAATACCAGGGAATTTTTCAGAGGTAATAAAAAATATAAATCCACTAATCTCGAAAGGAAAAACTACTTACAAAGGAACATCAGTTAGAATTATAGCAGATTTCTCCACAAAAAAGAGAAAAATGGAAGCCAGAAGATAATGGCATAATATATTCAAGCAGTTAGAGTAAATAACTGATAATATATATTTGTGAAAATTGTTTTCAAAAACCTATTTAAAAATAAAGATGTGTACAGTTTTCCACTTAGGATATTCCAAAAAATGATCTTCAAGGAGGAAACTGATCTCAGAAAAACTTTTTAAAGAGTAAGGAAAAAATTAAACAAATTAAATGACAAATATTAGAGAAATAAAACATGGTGTCAAATTATAATGATCATGTCGAATTTGTGTAATTTTTTTTTTTTTTTTTTTTGCAGAATGCGGGCCTCTCATTGTTGTGGCCTCTCCCGTTGCGGAGCACAGGCTCTGGACACGCAGGCTCAGCGGCCATGGCTCACGGGCCTAGCCGCTCCGCGGCATGTGGAATCTTCCCAGACCGGGACACGAACCCATGTCCCCTGCATCGGCAGGTGGACTCTCAACCACTGCGCCACCAGGGAAGCCCAAATTTGTGTAATTTTTTAAAAGGATGTAGAAATATATAGTTGAGAAGGAAACACATGTAAATTTTGAAGAGTAAGATAGGTGAACATGTTTTAAGCCCTATTATCATTAAAGCAGGAGGTCAACATATTATTTTATTGTTCCTAAGGTAATTTTGTATGGTAAAATTTTAAGAAGAAAAATCAGTAGAGTCTATAAATTAAAAAAAACAATATGTATTTTAAAAATTGACTTAAAAAACCCAAAGATTCAATAAATCAAAATTTAAAAAAACAAAGGAGAAAGTTTTTAAAAAATGAGACTGATAGAAATCGAAAGTTAAGATAGTAGAATTGTGTCAATATATCAACTTTCACAATAACACCAAACGTTTTAGTTACAAAATATGGTTAGCCATAAGAGAAAAAGAAAGTGTAAAAGAGTAGGAAAATATATGGGGTAAATATTAGGAAAAGATCTGGTATAGCTCTAATCATATCAGAAAAACACACTTGAAGATAAAATGTGTCATGAGCAATGAAGGCTCACAACATCACAACCTAAAGTTTAATGTAACATAAAAATATATAATAATTTAAAATATATTTGCAACTAATGAACAGTATCAAAATAAACATAGAAAATTAATATGACTAAAGAAGGGTAGAGAAAAACTTTAATAGCACTGTGGTAGATTTGAACACTCCTTTAATTATTAATATTCAAGAAGATTAAAAAAATCAGCAAAGATATAGAAGATTAGAACTTCCAACCTTGATTTAATGGACATATATGATATTCTATAACCAAAAATTAGAGAATTAATACCTTTTTCAAGTTCAAATAGAGCATTTATAAAAATTGATTTCAGGGCTTCCCTGGTGGCGCAGTGGTTGAGAATCTCTCTGCTAATGCAGGGGACACAGGTTCGAGCCCTGGTCTGGGAAGATCCCACATGCCGTGGAGCAACTAGGCCCATGAGCCACAACTACTGAGCCTGCGTGTCTGGAACCTGTGCTCCACAACAAGAGAGGCTGCGATAGCAAGAGGCCTGCGCACCGCGACAAAGAGTGACCCCCGCTTTTCACAACTAGAGAAAGCCCTCACATAGAAATGAAGACCCAACACAGCCAAAAATAAATACATACATACATAAATAAATAGCCAAGCATTTTTTTAAAAAATTGATTTCATATTTGGCCACAAAGCCAAATTTGTTTTTACAAGTTTCAAAGACTAGGTAGACTACAGGTCCCATTCTCAATTCACAGAATATATCAGAGGTTGACCATGAAGAAGATAATTCACATTGATTTGGAAACTAAGAAAACAACTCTAAACCACTTATGGGTCAAAAAGAAGAAATCTGAATAAAGACCTAAAAATATAATACAAATAACAGTGAAAATATTGTATATCAGAATGAATTTGAATCTGTGATATTAGTAATTTAAGAATAATTTATAGCCTTTAATCATGTTACTGAATTGAAAATTAATGTAATAAATATTCAATTTGAATAAGGATGATTTCCTTTAAAATATGGGATAAAGAAAAGATATTCACTATCACTACTTCTATTCAACAGTTTCTTGGCAGAACTTGCCAGCATAATAGAAAAGGAATGGAATGCATTAAAAATTGGAAGATTATAAAACTCTAAATTTTTGAAGATTATATGACTGCTTAGAAAACATGAAAGAGTCTATGGATACATTATTAGAAATAGTAAGAGAAAGTACCATTTATTTGCTTATTGAATCTCAGATCCGGTGCCATTTCTTTATATTCTGTAATGCTGGATGTGGGACTCTGCGAACTAGTTCCTAGATGGCTTTGTCTGTAGAGGTTTGTCATGGGAGACACTAGAGGAAAATTGATAGATGAAAGAAGAAAATGGACTTCCGGGCTTCCCTGGTGGCGCAGTGGTTGAGAGTCCGCCTGCCAATGCAGGGGACGTGGGTTCCTGCACCGGCCCGGGAAGATCCCACATGCCATGGAGTGGCAGGGCCCATGAGCCATGGCTGCTGAGCCTGTGCGTCCGGAGCCTGTGCTCCGCAACGGGAGAGGCTGCAACAGTGAGAGGCCCGCATACCGCAAAAAAAAAAAAAAGAAAAGAAAATGGACTTCCAGTGTAGTTTTGTGTGTGTGTGAACTTCACAACTGATTCTAAAATTTATGTGGGAAAGCAATGAATCAAGAATAGGCAAGGAAGAACCTTCAAGATGGCAGAGGAGTAAGAAGTGGAGACCACCATCCTCCCCACAAATACATCAAAAATACATCAACATATGGAACAACTCCTACAGAACACTTACTGAACACTGGCAGAAGACCTCAGACTTCCCAAAAGCCATGTGGCTGACAGGGCTGTGGTGCTGCAGCCAGCTGTCAGGCCTGAGCCTCTGAGGTAGAAGAGCCAAGTTGAGGACGATGGACCACCAGAGACCTCCATGCCCCATGTAATATCAATTAGTGAGAGCTCTCCCAGAGATCTCTGTCTCAGTGCTAAGACCAAGCTCCACTCAATGACCAGCAAGCTACAGTACTGGACACCCCATACCAAACAACTAGCAAGACAGGAACACAACCCCATCCATTAGCAGAGAGGCTGATTAAAATCATAATAAGTTCACAGACACCCCAAAACACACCACTGGACATGGTCCTACCCACTAGAAAGACAAGATCAGGTTTATCCACCAGAACACAAGCACCAGTCCCCTCCACCAGGAAGCCTAGACAACCCACTGAAACAACCTCACTCACTGGGGGCAGACACCAAAAACAATGAGAAATACGAATGTGCAGCCTGCGAAAAGGAGACCCCAAACACAGAAAGTTAGGCAAAATGAGAAGACAGAGAAATATGCAGCAGATGAAGGAGCAAGGTAAAAACCCACCAGACCAAACAACTGAAGAGGAAATAGTCAGTCTACCTGAAATACAATACAGAGTAATGATAGTAAAGATGATCCAAATTCTTAGAAATAGAATGGAGAAAATACAAAAAAAGTTTAATAAGGATGTAGAAAAACTAAAGAGCAGACAATGATGAACAACACAATAAATGAAATTAAAAATTCTCTAGGAGGAATCAATGGCAAAATAACTGAGGCAGAAGAATGGATAAGTGACCTGGAAGATAAAATAGTGGACATAACTACCACAGAGCAGAATAAAGAAAAAATGAAAAGAATTGAGGACACTCTCAGAGACCTCTGGGACAACACTAAACTCACCAACATTCGAATTATAGGGGTCCCAGAAGAAAAAGAGAAAAAGAAGGGGACTGAGAAACTATTTGAAGAGATTATAGTTGAAAAATTACCTAATATGGGAAAGGAAATAGTCAATCAAGTCCAGGAAGCACAGAGAGTCCCATACCGGATAAATCCAAGGAGAAACACCCCAGGACACATATTAATCAAGCTACCAAAAATTAAATACAAAGAAAAAATATTGAAAGCAACAAGGGAAAAGCAACAAATAACATACAAGGGAATCCTCATAAGGTTAGCAGCTGATCTTTCTGGAGAAAATCTGCAAGTCAGAAGGGAGGGGCAGGACATATTTAAAGTGATGAAAAGGAGAAACCTACAACCAAGATTACTCTATCCAGCAAGGATCTAATTCAGATTCAATGGAGAAATTAAAACCTTAACAGACAAGCAAAAGCTAAGAGAATGCAGCACCACCAAACCAGCTCTAAAACAAATGCTAAAGGAATTTCTCTAGGCAGGAAACACAAGAGGAAAAGACCTACGAAAACAAACCCAAAACAGTTGAGTAGATGGTAACAGGAACATACATATCAACAATTACCTTAAATGTAAATGGATGAAATGCTCAAACCAAAAGACATAGAATTCTGAATGGATACAAAAACAACACCCACATCACACCTAGGGACACATACAGACTGAAAGTGAGTGGATGGAAAAGGATATTCCATGCAAATGGAAATCCAAAGAAAGCTGGAGTAGCAATTCTCATATCAGACAAAATAGACTTTAAAATAAAGACTATTAGAAGAGACAAAGAAGGACAATACATAATGATCAAGGGATCAATCCAAGAAGAAGATATAACAATTGTAAATACTTATGCACCCAACATAAGAGCAGCTCAATACAAAAGGCAAATGCTAACAGCCATAAAAGGGGAAATCAACAGTAACACAATCATAGTAGGGGACTTTAACACCCCACTTTCACCAATGGACAGATCATCCAAAATGAAAATAAATAAGGAAACACAAGCTTTAAATGATACATTAAACAAGATGGACTTAAATGATATTTATAGGACATTCAATCCAAAAACAACAAAATACACTTTCTTCTCAAGTGCTCATGGAACATTCTCCAGGATAGATCATATCTTGGGTCACAAATCAAGTAAATTTGTGAAAATTGGTAAATTTAAGAAAATTGAAATCATATCAGGTATCTTCTCTGACCACAAAGTTACGAGACTAGATACCAACTACAGGAAAAAAAGAACTGTAAAAAATACAAACACACGTAGGCTAAACAAAATGCTACTAAATAACCAAGAGATCATTGAAGAAATCAAAAAGGAAATCAAAAAATACCTAGAAACAAATGACAATGAAAACACGAGGACCCCAAACCTATCATATGCAGAAAAAGCAGTTCTAAGAGTGAAGTTTATAGCAATACAATCCTACCTCAAGAAACAAGAAAAATCTCAAATAAGCAACCTAACCTTACACCTAAAGCAATTAGAGAAAGAAAAAAAAAAAAAACAAAACCCAAAGTTAGCAGAAGGAAAGAAATCATAAAGATCAGATCAGAAATAAATGAAAAAGAAATAAAGGAAACAATAGCAAAGATCAACAAACCTAAAGCTGGTTCTTTGAGAAGATAAACAAAATTGATAAACCATTAGCCAGACTCATCAAGAAAAACAGGGAGAAGACTCAAATCAATACAATTAGAAATGAAAAAGAAGTAACAACTAACATTGCAGAAATACAGAGGATCCTGAGAGATTACTACAAGCAATATATGTCAATAAAACAGACAACCTGGAAAACATGGACAAATTCTTAGAGAAGTAGAACCTTCTGAGAGTGAACCAGGAAGAAATAGAAAATATAGACAGACCAATCACAAGCACCAAAACTGAAACTGTGCTTAAAAATCTTCTAACCAACAAAAGCCCAGGACCAGATGGCTTCACAGGAGAATTCTATCAAATATTCACAGAAGAGCTAACACCTATCCTTCTCAAACTCTTCCAAAATATAGCAGAGGAAGGAACACTCCCAAACTCATCTACGAGGCCACCATCACCCTGATACCAAAACCAGACAAAGATGTCACAAAAAAGGAAAACTACAGTCCAATATCACTGACGAACACAGATGCAAAAATCCTCAACAAAATACTAGCAAACAGAATCCAACAACACATCAAAAGGATCATACACCATGATCAAGCGGAGTTAATCCCAGGAATGCAAGAATTCTTCATTATACATAAATCAATCAATGTGATACACCATATTAACAAATTGAAGAATAAAAACCATATGATCTTCTCAATAGATGCAGAAAAAGCTTCTGACAAAATTCAACATCCATTTATGTTAAAAAGTCTCCAGAAAGTAGGCATAGAGGGAACCTACCTCAACATAATAAAGGCCATATATGACAAACCCACAGCCAACATTGTTTTCAATGGTGAAAAACTGAAACTATTTCCACTACGATCAGGAACAAGATGAGGTTGCCCACTCTCACCACTATTATTCAACATAGTTTTGGATTTTTAGCCACAGCAGTCAGAGAAGAAAAAGAAATAAATGGAATGCAAATCGGAAAAGAAGAAGTAAAATTGTCACTGTTTGCAGATGACATTATACTATACATAGAGAATCCTAAAGATGCTACCAGAAAACTACTAGAGCTAATCAATGAATTTGCTGAAGTAGCAGGATACAAAATTAATGCACAGAAATCTCTTGCATTCCTATACATGAATAATGAAAAATCTGAAAGAGAAATTAAGGAAACACTCCCATTTACCACTGCAGCAAAAAGAATAAAATACCTAGGAATAAACCTACCCAAGGAGAGATAAAAGATGTGTATGCAGAAAACTGTAAGACACTGATGAAAGAAATTAAAGATGATACAAACAGATGGAGAGATATACCATGTTCTTGGATTGGAAGAACCAACACTGTGAAAATCACTATACTACCCAAAGCAATCTACAGATTCAATGCTATCCCTAACAAACTACCAAAGCAATCTACAGATTCAATGCTACCCTAACAAATTACCGATGGCATTTTTCACAGAACTAGAACAAAAAATTTCACAATTTGTATGGAAACACAAAAGACCCCGAATAGGAAAAGCAATCTTGAGAAAGAAAAATGGAGCTGGCAATAGCAAAAAAACAAACAACCCAATCCAAAAATGGGCAGAAGACTTAAATAGGCATTTCTCCAAAGAAGATATACAGACGGCCAACAAACACATGAAAGAATGCTCAACATCATTAATCATTAGAGAAATGCAAATCAAAACTACAATGAGATATCATCTCACACCAGTCAGAATGGCCATCATCAAGAAATCTAGAAACAGTAAATGCTGGAGAGGGTGTGGAGAAAAGGGAACACTCTTGCACTGCTGGTGGGAATGTGAATTGGTACAGCCACTATGGAGAACAGTATGGAGGTTCCTTAAAAAACTAAAAATAGAACTACCATATGATCCAGCAATCCCACTACTAGGCATATACCCTGAGAAAACCATAATTCAAAAAGAGACATGTACCAAAATGTTCATTGCAGCTCTATTCACAATAGCCCGGAGCTGGAAACAACCTAAGTGTCCATCATCGGATGAATGGATAAAGAAGATGTAGCACATATATACAATGGAATGTTACTCAGCCATAAAAAGAAACGAAACTGAGCTATTTGTAATGAGGTGGATAGACCTAGAGTCTGTCATACAGAGTGAAGTAAGTCAGAAAGAGAAAGACAAATACCGTATGCTAACACATATATATGGAATTTAAAAAAAAATGTCATGAAGAACCTAGGGGTAAAACGGGAATAAAGACACAGACCTAATTGAGAATGGACCTGAGGATATGGGGAGGGGGAAGGGTAAGCTGTGACAAAGCGAAAGAGAGGCATGGACATATATACACTACCAAACGTAAGGTAGATAGATAGTGGGAAGCAGCCGCAGAGCACAGGGAGATCAGCTCGGAGCTTTGTGACCGCCTGGAGGGGTGGGATAGGGAGGGTGCGAGGGAGGGAGATGCATGAGGGAAGGGATGTGGGAACAGATGTATATGTATGACTGATTCACTTTGTTATAAAGCAGAAACTAATAAAAAAAAAAAAGGAAAAATGGAGCTGGAAGAATCAGGCTCCCTCACTTCAGAGTATACTACAAAGCTACAGAAATCAAGACAGTATGGTACTGGCACAAAAACAGAAATATAGACAATGGAACAGGTTAGAATGCCCAGAGATAAACCCACACACATATGGTCACCTTATGTTTCATAAAGGAGGCAAGAATATACAGTGGAGAAAAGACAGCCCCTTCAATAAGTGGTGCTGGGAAAACTGGACAGCTACATGTAAGAGAATGATATTAGAACACTCCCTAACACCATACACAAAAATAAACTCAAAATGGATTAAAGATCTAAATGTAAGGCCAGATACTGTAAAACGCTTAGAGGAAAACACAGGCAGAACACTCTATTACATAAATCATAGCAAGATCCTTTTTGACCCACCTCCTAGAGGAGTGGAAATAAAAACAAAAATAAACAAATGGAACCTAATGAAACTGAAAAGCTTTTGCACAGCAAAGGAAATCACAAACAAGATGAAAAGACAACCCTTAGAATGGGAGAAAATATTTGCAAATGAAGCAACTGACAAAGGATTATTCTCCAAAATATATAAGCAGCTCATGCAGCTCAATTCCAAAAAAACCAAACAACCCAATCCAAAAATGGGTGGAAGACCTAAATGGACATTTCTCCAATGAAGATATACAGATTGCCAACCAACACATGAAAGGATGCTCAACATCACTTATCATAAGAGAAATGCAAATCAAAACCACAATGAGGTATCACATCACACTGGTCAAAATGGCCATCATCAAAAAATCTACAAACAATAAAACCTGGAGAGGGTGTGGAGAAAAGGGAACCATCCTGCACTGTTGGTGGGAATGTAAATTGATGCAGCCACTATGGAGAACTGTATGGAGGTTCCTTAAAAAACTAAAAATAGAACTACCATATGACCCAGCAATCCCACTACTGGGCATATACCCCAAGAAAACCATAATTCAAAAAGAGTCATATACCACAGTGTTCTTTGCAGCTCTATTTACAATAGCCAGGACATGGAAGCAACCTAAGTGTCCATCAACAGATAAATGGATAAAGAAGATGGGGCACATATATACAATGAAATATTACTCAGCCATAAAAAGGAACGAAATTGAGTTATTTGTAGTGAGGTGGATGAACCTAGAGTCTGTCATACAGAGTGAAGTAAATTGGTACATTGGTACAACTACTTAGGCAAACAATTTGGCATCATCTTGTAAAGTTGAAAATTCATTTATCCTGTAACCCAGCAATTCCTTTTCTACAGTGTTTCTCAAACCTCAGTGTGCATACACATAAAACAGAGATCTTGGTAAATTGCAAATTTTCAAGAATGTGCCAAGATTCCATGTTTTTAGCAAGGTCCCAGGTGATGCCCACACTGCCAGTCAGCTCACACTTTGAGTAGTAAGACAAACCCAACACAAACTTTGCATATGTGCAAAGAGAGATGTGTATAGAATATCCATAATGGTCCTTTAAAAAATAGCAAAAGAGTAGTAAAACCAGGCTTCCCTCGTGGCGCGGTGGTTGGGAGTCTGCCTACCAATGCAGGGAACACAGGTTCGTGCCCCGGTCCAGGAAGATCCCACATGCCATGGAGCGGCTAGGCCTGTGAGCCATGGCCACTGAGCCTGCACGTCCGGAGCCTGTGCTCCGCAATGGAAGAGGCCACAACAGTGAGAGGCCGCGTACCACAAAAAAAAAAAAAAAAAAAAAAAAGAGTAGTAAAACCCAAATGTGCATCAATAAAAACATTAATGTAGTATCAAATGGAATATTATACAGTGGTAAAAATAATCAACTATGGCCAAACAGAATAACATGAATGAATCTTGGTAATAGAACACTGAGTGAAAAAGCAAATCTGAGAAGACTGATATATTTTTTATAAAGTTCAGCATTAAGTAAAATAAGGCAATATATTATTTATGTATAAATATATATGAAACAATTATAATTATGAAAGCAAAACCAAAAAATGATAAACACAAAATTCAGGACAATGGTTTTCATGGTGGGAGTGGCCATTAGAAGGGTAGCATAGGCACTAAGGTACTAGGCTCATGGAAGTGACAGGTAACACTCTACTTCTTGGACTGGACGCTTTACCCATGGGTATCATTATGTTATTAAAAAATGAATTTCAAAAATACATCAAAATCGAGAGAAAATAATATCTAATAGTATATATTTCAGTACTTCATATGTATTTTATATCTTAGAATTTATCCTCTCAACATTCCTATGTATTTGATATATCATAAAATTACAATGAAGAAACTGAGGAAAAGAGGTAAGGTAACTTTCCAGGATAATAAATGATATCCAGAGATTTCTCAAGACAGCAAACTAGAGAGCATCCTTGCTTCTTCTCTTACTCTTGTACCTCACATCCAGTTTATCAGCAATTTCTAATGAATAGGCCACCAAAATGTACATCAAATTTGTCCATTTCTCCCCATCTCCACTTCTACCATCCTAGTGCAAGCTTCAGTTGATCTGGCCTGAACAACTGCAAAGTTTCTCACTAATCTTTCTGCTCCCTCTCTTACTTCCTGTTATGGGTTGAATTTAAGCCCCCCAAATATTCATATGTTGAAATACTAACCCCCAGTACCTCAGAATAACTATATTTGGAGATCTCTATAAAGACATGGGCCAAAGCCTGTATTTTTAACCACTTCAAACACTGTTCCTGTCAGGTTTCCAGAGTTAAGTTGCTTTGCTTCAAGGGCCCATACATCACTGAAAGATTTGGGCTAGGTAGTACCCAAAGAAACTTTCATTCTGAAGTCCCTCATAGACTAGCAGATTCCTTGGCTGGAAATAACCTATTCAGAGACTGTCTGGTATTCTAGTCTCCCTTAGGTGTTATGCAGATTCCCATTCTACATCAATTCAGTTTTAAATATTGCTGTTAAAAGATGAGGGAGAGGACTGGAGAGATCATTTGTTCTGCTAATTACACTTGGCCAGTTAACACTGGCCAAGGATTGACACTCCTTTGAGTATTTCTATTCCCCAGACAAATACACAGTCTAAAAATCGGGGCCATTTTTATGGGACCTGAGCATTTTGTTGATAGGAGTATGGCTTTTCTTCTCTTTAGTTAGAAAGACTAAAGCTTTCCAAGATTTTGCAATCACTTTTCCCATTTGTCAACTCACTGGCAAAAAAAAAAAAAAAAAAAAATTCCATCTGTCTTCTCATTTCTATTCCTTGCCATTTTCCCAGAAAAATTCTGGGAGGAAGGTTCCATTTCAATTTTTTTTAATGGCCTTTAGTCCTGAGTACAATCATCTTAATTCTAGGTTTATTATTAAAATTTTATTGTTCTAAGAAAACAATAACCTTTATTTGTCTAAGATGGAAATTACAAGTACTATGACTTCATGGCTAGTAGGATGTATAAAGAGGTGTTCAAATGTCTTAGCCTTGAAAATGGCTTTGTCCAAATTCTTAACTAAGACCTGCTTAAAAAAGGATTATTTTAAAATTAAAAGAATGGGAAATCTAATGCCATTTGCTAAACTTTTTGATCATGACTTAGATATCACAATTTAGATCATTTCAATAAGAGACATTGCCTGGTAAATAGACCTCCAGATTTTATCAGGAGAGACTGCCAGAAATGCAAATAAATCACCACACTCTCAGAAGTTGATGTACCCACTTAAATTATTTTCCAGATATGTATTTTGAAAAGCCCTTGGGGGAGAGTTTCTTGACTATTATAATCTTAAGAACTACTTCTAACTCCCAGTTCACCACCATTTTCATTGCTGTTTAGGCTATTGCTAAGGTTGGCGTTTCCTCGATTACTGCTAGCATAGTTTTAGCTATTCCAGGGTTGTACTTTCCCTCTATTCACCTCATTCCACTATTTTAGCAACAGCTGAAAAGGTAATACTGTAAAAAAAAAAAAAAAAAAAAAAAAAGAAGGTAAGCCTAATGAATGCCAGAAAGTAACTCTAGAGAAATTTTAGCTTATCTTTTTGCAATAGGTATATTTTTAAATATTCTCAATTTCAAACAGGGCAACCATTCTAAGTTTGCCTTATCTCTAGCCTTTCTTTATCCTTCCTCAGACAAGAAACAAGTGGAATTAGATTTCACTTAGACCTTGAAAAAGTAACTGGAGACACACTTCAGGGCTATTTGTAACCATGATAGATGTCACCACACTCAGTACTAGAGAAGCCTTTCATTTATGTACTTTTTTTTCTAAAGTGTATCTAATTCTCGCTTCAGAGATGAAGTATCAGGCAGCGGTCAGCCAGGTTCCAATTCATTCTTTTACTGTAGAAGTAAAATGCTTCCTTTGTTTCTCAAGTAAACCCATCTAGCACCTGCTGAGCTGAAGTATTAGATACACAAATTCCAATAGCATGAGTCCAAGATCTCCCTCCTTGAGAGGATGAGAATGTTTAGCTTATGATACAAGAATTCTCTCTCACGTGTACCTTTTCCATGTCGAGTTTAGGGTGAGGACAAAACTGGAAGGTTTGGTTATTCACTTGCAATGTAAGCTGTTAGGCTGTCTCCTCTCTCTCTTCCTCCTCCTCTTCTTTCTTCTTTTTCTTCTCCTTCTTATTTTATTTTATTTTATTTTTTTTGCGGTATGCGGGCCTCTCACTGTTGTGGCCTCTCCCGTTGCGGAGCACAGGCTCCGGACGCGCAGGCTCAGCGGCCATGGCTCACGGGCCCAGCCGCTCCGCGGGATCTTCCCGGACCGGGGCACGAACCCGTGTCCCCTGCATTGGCAAGCGGACTCCCAACCGCTGTGCCACCAGGGAAGCCCCTCTTCTCCTTCTTCTTCCTCTCCTTTCTCCTTCCTCCCCTCCCCCTCCTCCTTCTTCTTCTCCACCAAAGACAATATAATGTAAGTATGTAAGCTGTGGCAACAAACAAACAACACTGATAAACGATTCCGTCTGTACAAACAACCCAAATAGCCTATTTTAAAAAATCATTAACATTTTTATTCAAAACCCTAATATAATTACCTCCTTTAAAAATCAAAAGAGTTCCATGAGATAAATCTTGCCCTTATTTTACACACCAGGAATTTGAGGCTCAGGGAATTTATATTAACTAGCTAAATTTCATACCGATGGTGAGATCTGAAGCTGAGGTTTAAACACAAATCTGTCTCATCCTAAAGACTATGAACTATTCTGTAGACATTCACACCCATTTTTGAAAAGAAGAAGATGAAGCAAAGTTTCCTGGCCAAGTAGGTGGTTTTACAGAGCAGAAAGAACACTCAGTGGGAATGGAGAGGCCTGGGCTATAATCATGGTTATGCCACTAAGTATCTGGCTGAGTGATTACTTCTTTGATCTTTGTTATCTTCATACATAAATCAAGAAGACTGGAATAAATGAGCCCACAGTCTTCCGAGCTGTAAGAGTCTATGAGTTTTAACTGATTCAAGGCCACAGAGCAAGACTTTGGGATCACCATGTGTCTTGACTATCTCAGTATTCTTCCTATTGGTCCCCTTGATGACACAGGTTACCCAGGCAATTGCAGGGAGCAGCGCTAGACATGTGCCATCCTACCAAGGAGGGGAAGCTGGACTTTGGCTCATCCTGGGCTGTTGCCTCTTTCGCTGTCTCTCTACAGCTTATGGTTTCCAGACTGTCCACTCAATCTCCAGTAGCCTTATCCTACCTAGAGGCTGCTGAGAGACACTAAGAAGGACACCCCAGGCAGAAAATAACCCATGGGCTCTTCTTGATTCTTATACTCTTAAGAAGAAACAGGTTACTCAGTTTTGTAGATAGATACAAATTGGTTCCTCTCTTTCATTAATTCAAAGGCCTACTCCATACTACTTACCCTTTTCCATGACCTCACCTCTGCAAAACTTTCCCACCCCTGTAATAAGCTTCCTCTGCCTTCTATGGTCATTCTGCTTTTACTACAACCTGAGATGAGTCAGTAATGTTCTTTCCCTTAAGAATATAAAAAATCCAAAGGAGACACAGAAAAGAATGTGGTCATCGCAAGGTAGCTAAAGATGAAATCCATCAACTCCTGGGGCAGAAGCCTGTGGGTAGCTCTTTGGTAGTTTCCTTCTAAAACTATAAAGTATTTATTTGTTTGCTTTGTTTGTTACATATTTGCTTATTTGTTTTCTCTTCCTTGCTTATGCATGTAACCCTGGTATCTTTCTAATGAATCTGCCTCTATGTTTAAACTAGCCAGAGTTGCTTTTGGTAGTAACTCAAAGAACCTAAATTGATTCAGAATGGTTTGCTTCCTTCAGATCCTTATAAAATGTCACCTTGCTCAAATTCCCTTAACTAATTTTTGAAAGCTCTTCACACATCCTATCCCATTCCTCCACACTTGTCACCACCTAATATGTATATTTTATTTAATTACATTCTCTTATTAATTGTTTTACCCCTAATAGAATATAAGTTCCATGGAGGCATACATTATAGTCTTTTACTTCTAATGCTCTCTCTCCAGGGTCTACTGGAGCATTAGCTCCTGACACATATAAGTCACTTAGTAAATATTTGTTGAATGCATAGACATTTATGGGACTAAAGTGTTGGGGTATTGTTTATCTCTCTCAGGGCACTGAGTCTCCTAATAATAAACTCTTCTCTCTTCTCTTCTCTTCCCTTCTCTCCTTTCTCTCTTTCTTTCTCTATCTCTCTCTCTCTTTTTTCCACAAGGCTAAATTGCTTGTTAGTTTGCCTGTTTGCTAGTTGACAGATTTGTAGGATGACACAGAATAAAATTTTCCCTACCAGACTTATATATACAGCTCACCATTCTCACCTATCTAATAATATAGAATAGAAAAATAAGATTTAGTTGTGGGCTTGGGGTCTCCAGTGTTGCTGGCCTCTGATGTCTGACCCTCATCTAGAAAAAGAGTGTTTTCCATTTGGGCCAACAGTGTTACGGAGTAACACTGGGAGTAAAAAATCATCTCAAAGAAATTTTCATCTGTATGGCTTTGACTTCCGTGCATTTATTCTCCAGATGCCTGGGGTGGAGAAGAAGAGTGGAATGCAGGACAGGATAGAGACATGATGAGTCCTTGGTCTTGGCCATCATTCAATATCTTTTTCTCCTTGGATATGGGAAATTGAAAAGTTAAAAGACGAATGCTCAGAAAATACAATAAACAGAAACAACTTGATGAAGACCAGATTCCTTATTCCACATGTAATCCATCAGGTTTTCTCACATTATTTTTTTTTAAAGTGCTAGAACATTCCATTCAAAGAAATAAAATAAGTTCATTTATAGTATAAAATAAATATGCACAAATTCTAGAAGATGACACAAAACTTTTTCCTTTGTTTTGGGAGATCCTCTGTAATGCTCTTTTTCCCTTTCCGACAGGAACCACAATAGGGTCAGCAAATTGTGACATTTAAATCAATTTTACTGATTACAGGAGAAAAATGGAACACCTGCAAAATCTCTTTTAAAAACCTTCTTTTTCAGAGATTAACCGGCCTTGCTCTTTATGTTTTCGATAGAGAGTAAAGAAAAATTTGTGATCTAGTGTCTTGATTAGGTAAGAGAAATATGAGAAATACATTCAGGTGTTACCAAGGGCCCATAGTTTCTTACAAGTTCTTTCTGATCTAAAGTGCATTTCTTTTTATTAGTTTACTCCTTCTGAACTGAAATCTTTGATTTCTTTGCACCACCTCTCCGTTCTCTCCCCCAGCTCTTCCCCTAGTATCTGAGGAACGATTCCTTGCAGAATCCTCCTACAGGGGACAAAATATCACTTAAAGAAATCTGATAGAGATAAAAGTATATGAATTCATTTACTTAAGTTGTAAAACGTGATGCAGGTCTAGTTGTTCTCAGACATTGTGAAGATTACGCATTTTTAATAAAAATCAACATTATTGACAAGGATGAACTTTGAGCATAATCTCATGAAAAAACCGACCACGGCTAAGAAGTTTGAGTCCTTATCATCATGTGCTCTAAATGTTAAAGGAGAAAGAGAAGTTCTCAGGTGCTCAATGAAAACTGTTCTCATTCTCTATAGCTCCCTCCAACCCATATTTCATGCCCTAGAGAACATCCCTGGCTAAATACTGATCGACTGAATGTAGTATCTGGGAAGGTTTCATCAGCAATAATTCTAACACTCCTTTAAAGACCTAGTCTGACCACTCAATACTCTTAATACATCCTACTTTCCCACCTCCATGTCCAAACACTTTAGGGAGGATTTAAATGCCACTTTTTCTGTAAAGTCATTATTGCCTCCCATCATGAAATCAAGTCACAGTCTCTTTCCCTGAACTTCCTGCCTGTCTGTCCCTCTCCCCACACCTCTAATTCTTTTTCTTTTCTTCAGGTGAGCTCTATGACAGTCCCCACTGTCTCATGCCACAAACCCTTTTATACCTTGTGTTAAGCTTGTTTACACACCTCTTCTCCACCTGTCTGGAAGATGAGTTCTATGGAAGAGGTGTTTATCTCCATTTATTCAAATGATTACTAAGGTAACACTTTCACCCAAAAGTGTTCTTGGCTTGGGGGACAGACACAAGGTGGCTTCCCACCTGTAACTGATGTCTGCTAAATGCACCAAAGCATCTCTTGTGCTGGACCAGTGGGAAAAGAGGAAAGTTTCCTTTCTCTACAGCCAGGGAATAAGCTCATGATAACAAAGAAGCCAGCAAAATGAATTAATGCTAAAGACTAATTAATATCTTTTGCAAAGATGTTTATAAGCTTCCCAAGAGATAGATTCAGTGCCTAGAAATAGGGATCCTGTCAGTGCTGGAGCTGACAGTTTGTCTACAGCACACCCCTCCCAGCCTGAGCGGCTTTTAAAATGGATTGTTATGATAGATTCCATCTGGTGAAAATGGAAAGAAAACCATGCAGATTTTTCATTACAGTCCCCACATTGGCATAATGGCCAACTGGCAGAGTGTGCATTCAAGGTTTCTCTATTTTTCTCTCCCTTCTCATAAGCTATGGAAAGTTCTAAATTTTAAAGAACAAGGCTATATTTCAGAGGTGCCAGAGTGAAATTCTATGCTGTTCTCTCTACCTCAAGCTTAAGTAACTCTTTAATAACCGATTATAATATAGCTAAAGAAAATTCCCCAGCTTTGAAAACTTCTGCTGTAGGCACTGGTCTTCCAGGAAACACAAGGAAAAAGAAAATGGTTGAGATCAGTAATCACAATTTAATAAAAAATAGACAGCAAAAATTTTCAGAGTGTTTTGTTTGAACAATCTGAATCAGTGTCACCATGAAGTCATGATAAAAGTACAGATTCCTGGGCTCCATCTCAAATTTACTAAGTCAGAGTCTCTGATACTAAAGCTTTGGAACGTGAAAATTGGACAAGTTCCCTGGATGATTCTAAATTTTAAGAATCCCTTAGGTAAGGGTATGGAAAGAATACTGAAAGTTTCTAGAAGGAATCTTCATTTAAAAATGTGCTTCTTTTTATCTTTTTGGATAATTTATAGAAGGCATGATTTTTTTTGAATTTTATTTATTTGTTATACAGCAGGTTCTTATCAGTTATCTGTTCTATACATATCAGTGTATATATGTCAATCCCAATCTCCCAGTTCATCCCACCACCACCACACACCCACCCCACCACCCCCCGCTTTCCCTCCTTGGTGTCCATACATTTGTTCTCTACATCCGTGTCTCCACCCCTGGAAGGCATTATTTTGAAAATCTGAATTTAGATCATTGTTTTTCTAAGAATTTAGAGAAGGGTAAGATGTGTATTTAAAATTACTTTGAGGTACTTTCCCTAATATTCATAGATTGAATAAATTAAAAGCAATGCAATTAGGTGGGCATTAAAGGACTTAAAAAGCCAAAAAAATCATATATTCTTGCATAAAGTTTATGAATTTGAGATAAAATCCTAGAAATGATTATAGGGAGTGAGTTGTCAACTTATGAAGCCAACAGCTTGGAGGCTTTTTGAGCAATTGAAAATGAATTTAACAGTGAAAATATTTATTGTCCTTTGGCTGAAAACGTTATTTGAAATGAATATGTTTGGCTTGGGAGAAATTTGTGAATGTATAGTGGATTATGGGGCCAGTTCTTTTTAGATTTATAATATTTCAGATACAATCTGCAATATTCTACCTGAGGGGAAAAATGCTTACTAGCAAGTACTCCCAGCCAAGTCACTTTAGATTCCAATAACTTTGCTTTACAAGAATTTTTTTTTTTTTTTTCCCGGTACGTGGGCCTCTCACTGTTGTGGCCTCTCCCGTTGCGGAGCACAGGCTCCGGACGCACAGGCTCAGCGGCCATGGCTCACGGGCCTAGCTGCTCCGCGGCATGTGGGATGTGGGATCTTCCTGGACCGGGGCACGAACCCGTGTCCCCTGCATCAGCAGGCGGACTCTCAACCACTGCACCACCAGGGAAGCCCACAAGAATTCTTTTCTATAAAATGTGTATGCTTGTTCAATTTTCCCCTTGGATTTTTCTTTTTCTCTAACAATTCTCTTTAGCTAAATTCCAAGCAGATGGAAGAATAACTTTGATTATAATGGAAAATATACAAATGTGAGAATAATAACAATCGTTTTATTTTGGGTACAGATCTCTTTTTAAAAAATTTTATTTTTTTTTTTTTTTTTTATTTTTTTTTTTTTTGCGGTACGCGGGCCTCTCACTGCTGTGGCCTCTCCCGTTGCGGGGCACAGGCTCCGGACGCGCAGGCTCAGCGGCCATGGCTCACGGGCCCAGCCGCTCCGCGGCATATGGGATCCTCCCAGACCGGGGCACGAACCCGTATCCCCTGCATCGGCAGGCGGACTCTCAACCACTGCGCCACCAGGGAGGCCCAAAAAATTTTATTTTTATTAAAAAAAATTTTTATTAAAGTATGGTTGGTTTATAATGTGTAAATTTTTACTTTTTTTAAAATTTATTTTATTGGATACAGATCTCTTTATGAACAAAATGCTTAAGCTCACTACGAACTTTCAGGTAAATGTGGAGAAACTATTTTGTAGTTTGAGGAGGGAAGGAAAAGGATATTTTGAAAATCCAATGTCTATCGGTCCTCTTGCTGAGGTGTTAAGTCTGATTTAAGTGTGCAGACAGTGCAAAGACAAGTCCAAAGGGCTTCAGACAGTCATTTGACACTGTGATAGCTCAGGTGGCCCAGCTGATCATGTTTCCCCAGGCAGAATTAGAAAGTGTAAGTTTTTATAAAATTTTAATTTGATATTGGTTTTTCCTTACTGGTTTAATAAGGTAAATCCATCTTTACTAACAGCAATCTCACACATACACTCTCTCTCACAAGCACAGAGAGACTGAAATATTAAGGATTCTAGAAATAAGGTCTTCAGAATCAATAGACACAGTTAAAATGATATGGTAGATAGCATTCCCTAGAATCTTCATAGTAGAAAAGCCAAATATGAGGAAACACAGCTATTTGAATTGGATTTGCGGAAAAGTTCTGATTGTGTGACATTTCTGTTATAAAACATAAGAACTGTCTCAGAAATGATTTATTCCAGGCTCCTCTAATACCCTAGCACACATTTTGTACTTATTGCATATGATTATTTCATAATAGCCTTAAACACAAATTATGGCACAGAGACTTTGAGTGGGTTTGTTATAACAAATTAGTCTTTGGGAGACTGAATAACTGGCAAATGGATGAGGAAGTAGTTTGACATCTCAGTTCTTAGGAACTGTGGGGTAAACTATCTCTTTTATATTGTTTGTACCTTTTATAGCATTTAGCAAGGTAAATGATGGTAAACTTGATTTGATATGATCTAAATCTGAAATATTGTGACATTTCTTGGCTTAAAAACTTGATCCAGCAGCCACATAATCAAAAACTTTCCCCAATATTAACTTTCTATTTATATCTTTCACATTGTTTTTCTTTACACACAAAAAACAGCTCGTGTTAAGGCCATCAGTTACTGCCATCAAATTCTAAATTAATTACAAGCCAAGTAAGTGACCAAAGACACTGACCATTTCAAAATCTTTATGCTCCTTGAACTTTCTGAAGCACTGAACACTGATAGATAATTGGTAATAAAATTTCAATAAATGAAGATTCTTTCTATTATTGACCTTGAATCACACAGCTTCTTCTTCCTGTTTTCTCTTTTGTTCATTTAAATACTACTTTGTTTGCATTTTCACCAGGAAAAACATGAAATTACACTGTATACAAAATTGTGAAAAATAGTATGGTCCTGAGAGGTACAAAATTAGTGATGACATTTTTTTTTTTTTTTTTTTTTTTTAGCAGTACGCGTGCCTTTCACTGTTGTGGCCTCTCCCGTTGTGGAGCACAGGCTCCGGAAGCGCAGGCTCAGCTGCCATGGCCCACGGGCCCAGCCGCTCCACGGCATGTGGGATCTTCCCGGACCGGGGCATGAACCCGCGTCCCCTGAATCGGCAGGCGGACTCCCAAGCACTGCGCCACCAGGGAAGCCCCTTGATGACATTTTTTAATGCAAAAATAGTTAATTAGTTAATAAGTTTTCCTTCAGACTACGAGAAGGTATCTTTATAAAAAAACTGGACAAAGAACAAAAGGCATTTGTTTGAGGTTTTCACAGCACAACTGCAATCACTTTATTTCTGCTTCCCTAACTTAGCAGATAGAGTGAAGAAAGGTTGGCTGTATTACCACCAGTGCAGTTTATTTCTTCAGATTCAATAAATGAAATTCACAGTGGTTTCTGGAATTTCCATTACTGTACACTGGCACCAAGCATAGAATAACAAACACATTTTATTTGGTTTTATTCAAGAAAAGTAGGTTTGTATTACACTTCTTCAGTACTTTAGCTATGGTAGTCAAACAATAGCACCAAACATTTTTTTCTTTAGAGTTTCTTAAATTTTTTTTTGATCCCTCAATTAGGAATGGCATCCTTTTAGTAGAAAAAGAAGGCATCTTATCCAAAATTATGAATATGGAAAATATGGATGTGGTTTCTAGCCAGGAACATGATATTCCAACACGAACACGAAAAGAACATTGTTATACAACACCCTAGCTGTTTTTAAAAGATCTGCTAAAGAAAAAGTCAGGCTTTCAATTACAGGTCGTGGGACAAGATGTACACATTGTAAGGTTGAATCATAAAAAGAACTCGCTGGTTTAAAAAGTAAGAAACAGTGAGATATAACCAATAACATTTATATAAATTAAAAATGTGTTAATATAAAGATACATATTTTAAAGGAACAAATACAAACCAAAAGGTGTATATTAGATTAAAAGTATTGCTCATAAGGAGGGGCACAAGAAAAGCGAATGGTAAAAACTGCAAAATATTAACAAAACACAAGAGAGGCCTATATGGACAATTAACACAATCAGCCACACTTGAAGTCTGGCTAAATAAACAAACAGAATGCCAGTTTCCTGATTCACTGAGATGTGTTTGAGGCACATTTCTTACTTTAAAAAAAAGGCACTTCTTTTTCTTTTTTTATACTTATTTATTTGGCTTTGCCAGGTCTTAGTTGCTACCTGCAGGATCTTTAGTTGCGGCATGCAAGCTCTTAGTTGAGGCATGTGAACTCTTAGTTGCAGCATGCATGTCGGATCTAGCTCCCCGACCAGGGATCGAACCTGGGCCCCCTGCATTGGGAACGCAGAGTCTTACCCACTGGTCCACCAGGGAAGTCCCCCGAGGGACATTTCTTGAATCAGCTTTTCACTACAATTCCAGTTAGACCTTTCCCTTTAGCGTTCTGACGCTCTTATTCCTTAAAATAGCAGAGATGTTAACAGCTAAACTTTGATGATTGCCAATGTTCTATGTGTTTTATATATTGATTTATACCTAATTTTCAAAACAACCAATGAGGTAATGTCATCATTGCCTCTATTTTACTAATGGAAAGGGCTGAGTGAGTGACCCAAAGTCACAGCTAGTTAGGTTCCTGACTCTGGAGACTTTCTTAACCATTATAATCCAGTTCTCACTGAATTCTTGTGTATAGTTGAAGCCAGTGTTTAGCATTTAATTACATACTATCTTTAGCTATCCTTTAAAAAAATAATTTACCTTCCAGTGAGGAAACTACTACAGCAATGTTTTTATTTAAAACTATTTTTCTCTAACATATTTTAAAATCTGAGGAAAATACAAAAAGCCCATATTCATAGGTGATTTTTGCCCTAAAAGTTTTACTAAATGCCTAAAGTATTTAGTAAAAAAAAAAAGGAAAAAAAGGAAAAACCTATACATAGGGAAGAAATTAATTGGAATATTCAATCCCAGAGAGTAGTTACAATCAGTAGAACTGAAAATTCCTATTGAGATAAATGATAAATCTGCTAATTATTCATAATATTAAATATTTTATAACCAAGTCTCACAATGGAGAGAAGAGTTAAGAATTAAATGCTTACGATTCAAGGGGACAGGTAGCTTAAAATTATTTTGTTAGGGAGTTAAAATTGGACTAAAAGGGCTATGAGAACTATTGACCAAATTTAATTTATCTTCCTCATCATATAAGCATCCGTTGGGCCCCTATGATATACCAGCACAATGCTGTTAGTCAATGGGGGGAAAAAGGGCAGAAAAAGAATCGCCTGCCCTTCTCCCTGTCACCTCTCCGCTCCTTCTTCCTGCTGCGTCCAACCTGTGGCTCCAGGAAAATCAAGTGGATCTGAGCTCAACTGTCCAGGGCCATGGGGAAAGCATATGAAAGTGATCCTTCTCGGAATTACAGCTGGAGGCTGCTTGACATATGCCGGCCTCACGGCATACGGCAGACGCTGGGTTAAGCTGTGAAAACAGCGCTGCACGCCACCAGGCAGTAAATGGATTTCAGTTCCGCTTGAATTTCTAATGAACGGCCATGACTACGCCACACCCATCAGCAGGAGGAGACGATCCTGCCGCATTGACAGCCTTTCTTAATGGCTGCCCTCCCGCTTATCACACCTCAGCCTGATTAGATTGTTATATAAAGAGAAATGTTTTTGCAATAAATATCTGTCGGGAATTTCAATCGGGTTCCAAGGCCAAAAAAAAAAAAACCAAACAAAAAAAGAATTGCCTGTCATCAAGAAACTTGTAGCCTAGAAGACAGAAAAACAATCACAAATTGTTAGCTGGAATTGAGTCTACATTGGGTAAGTAGGTTCTAACAGGAGCATGTACTTATTTCTAAAGGAGAGTAGTACTGAATGCCTTCGTTGAGGAAGGGATGCTGTATTTGAGTGTTGTGTTCTACAGACGGATGGGTGGTAAGGGGATTTTGGTTGAGCAAGCATCGTGAGCAACGCTTGGAGTGAAGATATAATAGTCAATTTAAAAAACTGCAAAAAACTGGGTAAGGCTACGGCAGAGGGGATTTTGGTTGAGCAAGCATCATGAGCAAGGCTTGGAGTGAAGATATAACAGTAAATTCAGAAAACTGCACAAATCTGGGTAAGGCTACGGCAGAGGGCTTGTGGATGCAGGGTGGGGGACCCATCAAGACAGAGTCCTGGAGTAAGCAAGGAACAATCATGAAGGCTTCTGTGCCGAAAAGTGTCCAGTTCATGCTTTTAATCAGGGAATTACATATTCCTGAGTAAAGGTCTGTCCCAGCCCCAGACCTTTTTCTTATATGTAGAAAACTGCCCTTGATTGTAATCTTAGTGGGGCTCAGTAGCCCCTAAGTATCTCTTCTCTTTCCAGCCTCATAAAGCCAGGGTGGAGCTTATGGCAGGCTTAGCCAAGGAGAGGCGTGTTCTTGGCTTAGAATTCATCTGCGGTGGCCCCCAGTGAAGGCTGTTGGTAAGACCCTCTGCTTCCAGTGATATTCAGCAGTAATGGCAATGCGTCCTGGCCAGATGATTTCTATCTAGTTTTTAAAAGCTTCCTTATCTTCTGCCTGTTTTCCATGTTCACTCTTCCAGCCTCTTCTCATTTATGTGATTCCACCTATCACTTTCAAAGAAACTCTTTTTTTTTTTTTTTTTCTTTTTGCGGTATGTGGGCCTCTCACTGTTGTGGCCTCTCCCGTTGCGGAGCACAGGCTCCGGATGCGCAGGCCCAGCGGCCATGGCTCACGGGCCCAGCCGCTCCGCGGCATATGGGATCCTCCCAGACCGGGGCACGAACCCGTATCCCCTGCATCAGCAGGCGGACTCTCAACCACTGCGCCACCAGGGAGGCCCAAAGAAACTCTTTTTTTTGTTGAAACACCCGGAATTATTCTCTGGTATTTATAGCCAAGGAGTCTAGTAGAAAAAGATACCAATACCAGAAATCCATTATTGACATCAGATTGTTGGGAAATATTGGGGAATTCACATTGGTTATCTGCATAGCTTAGGTAAAAAGCAGTCAGAACCCTGAAAATATTCAGAGGTAAGAGTCTGGATGACAGTGACCCACAAAAATGGGACATGGGCCCTGTATAGTTACCAGAAATGACACATTTCCTGAGGGTAAGGCTTTGAAAAACCATACAGTAAGTCCCCTATGTACAAACGAGTTCCTTCCAAGAGCACATTAGTAAGTCCAATTTGTTCATAAGTCCAAAAGTTAGCCACTGATCTGGAAATAGAGGGCCACCCAAGAATTGGCATAGGGATTAGACAATAAGATACAGATGAGAAGGAGTGGTCATGATTCCCAGCCCCACCGAACCTTTGTTTGCTGAAAGAGCCCCACACTACTTGATTTGTAAAGCAATTCCTTCCTTTTTAAAGATGCAACTAGTTCCTCAACTCAAGGCATTAACTTTGCGAGGCAATTTATTCTTTTCATGCCCCATTCCCCTTAACCTTCAATGATTCCCACCTACAATAAGAAGGAGCAACAGGGTATCAATTAGAAAGTAAAATCTAGAGATGGAAATACTGTTATAAATGAACTACAGAAATTGCCTAACTTATATTGGCTAAATATTAGAAAAGATGGATGGATTCTGAGGGTACTCAACCAAGGAGAGAGAATGACAACATTAGATAAAGCTGAATTAGTTACATGAGTGTACTTTCAGAGACTGTGGATCCATTAACATAGTTTAAGGAGTTGGGAGTCTGTTAGTTTGCTGAAACACCGCAAAATGGAACTCAATGGAAGCATACATTAAGGGAAGTTGATTCCTCGGCATAGTAAAGAAACACAAAATAAAATTTTTCACAAAATGGAATTCTTATACTATATGATAAAATGGGTTTTTATCATGTATAATCCACCCATCCATCTTCACCAATTGAGACATATACTGGAGATGGGAATACCAGTATCTTTAAAAAGACTTTAGTGATGTCCATGAATTGTTGGTGGAAGGCATAGCAATGAAAATATATTCCCTGATTTCAGTGAGGAAGGGCAAATCTGGAGTGGAAGAGATAATGTAGTGTCATTTAATGAGTAAAACAGATACATTTTCCATTAACAGATATCAGGATCAGTACAAAGTCAGAATAGTCTGATCCAAAAAGAACTTAACAACCAGTTGAGAATTAGATTTCTGGGAATGAAAGAGATGTGAAGTCCTCTGTAGAGCTATTTGATTTGTGAAATTAATAGCCCTCCAGAACTGCTCATCAGAGCCTTGGGTGTGTCATTTTGACATATGATATGGAATTTCTTCCCTCCACTGAATTTTTAAAACATAGGTAAATCATGGACTTCAAGTCACCAGAATGAAAGAGAGGGCATCTTGTCTTAAATAAGTACTTTACAATGATATCTCAAGTGTGTGCTACTATTTTTTTTTTAACCTAGTCTTTGCCTAAAAGAACCAGAGTTCGTTACCAAAGTAACTGTGCCCTGTGAAAGAAAACATGGTTTTGAAACACAACTAATTCCTGGGGACACAGGACACTTCTGCAGTCCACTAGTGAGGGTATTTTGATGCTAAAATGACAAGTGGAGAAGCTACCTTTATCCTTCCCATATTTATTACCCAGGTTCTTGTACAGCTGGAATAGATGACTTCAAAATATGATGGATTCTTACATCAGCTCTGTAACCCATGCAAAAGGAACATTTTGATTGGAAATACCAAGTTGAAAATTGCAGAGCTTTCTACTCCTACAAAAATATTAAATTAATAGCAATAATGCTTCAATAAAAATCAGAAATATTAGTGCCATCTTTAGTGCCTTAAAAGTGCAGGGCTAATGATCCTCAGCGGATTCTTATTTGTGTTTAGTAGTGGAAGGATAGTTTGAGAAGATAAAAATGGATTTTCCAAAGTTTAATTAGATGGCAACTTCTGTTGCCACTGCTGTTCCATATGGGGTCCAAATCATTATAGCTCTTAGTACTTTGTATAAAGCAACTGATCTGAATAATGTCTTTCTCCTCTATTCCAATAAACAAAATTACTAGAAGCAGTCTGTTTTATTTCACCAGGCAGGAACAGTAATATAATTTTGCCATACTGTTTCTGGATTGTGTTAACTCCTTGGCTTTATACCACATTATAGTCTGCAGAAATACCATCTCACAGAACATCATGTGATACAACCTAGAGGGGAAAATTTATTAGCTAGATACATCAATTAGACACTTGAATGCCAGCACATTGGAGCCAAATACAATGGAAGACTATAGGGCTGTCAAGTTACTGATTTATTTTAAAGGTTAAGAGGTCTAAGGAAAGTTGGGCTAGCTCTCTAAAGGGAAGACAGTTTGCTGAACCACGTCTCTATGACCACTAGGAGCATGAATAGTCTCTTTGAATTTTGGAGGCCACATATTACTGCATGTGAGTCTGGTGCTGAGAAGCTATAAGATTGGAGTTTGTCCCATGGCAAGAGAAGGCTCTCCAGACAGCTGAGGTCACAGTGATCCTGCTACTTTATCACTCATCAGATTAAATGATGTTTAAAGGGTTCATAGTAGGTCAAGTTGCTGTAAGTAGTGTGTGGTAAGCCTTAGTAAGAGAATTAAAACCCTAGCTTTCCAAAGCAAGGATATGCTTATATTTAGCAAATAATTACTATCCTTTTAAGAAACTGGACCCAAGGGGAAGCTAAACAACAGTTTGACGTTAACTACTCATAAACCTAGTATTACCTGATCTATCTAGCCTAATCTCAATTGCTCAGCAGTGCTGACTCATAAAGTACACAGGGGCTCATGGGGGCTTTCTCTATGACCAGCTGACTAAGAAGAGTATAAATACAATTATAGTTACATAAATTATAATCAAAATTATACGATATGTAGAAACAAATTGAGAGTGAAATGCTGCAACAGTATAGGACTGACTGGGATGCCCTGGAAGGCAGTTTGATAAGAAGCTAAGGAGAACAAGAATACATATTTGACTCAATGGATCTCCTCAACATACTGGAGACATGATGAGTCTAATTCTCACTATTCTGATAAAATGCCTTCTTGTAAGAGACCTCTTCTGAAGTGCTTTGGAGGTGAGCTTTAAACTAATTGGCTTTCAAGTTGCTCACTTCCTGTTATCTTAGTATCCTCTGAAAGCTAATAGTGCTAAGGTGGAACATTTGTAGAAATGCAGAGAGCTTGAGGAGCTGGAGGAGAACAATCCTAGAGCATATTGGTTCTGGATAGTTGGTAACACAGCTCACCCAAGAATCACAGAGATATTTTTATTTTTATTTTTTGATTAGGTATTGAAAGTCTTATGTAGAGTCTTGGAGGAACCGGCACCAGAGAGAGTCATAAATATCAAAGTTGAATCAAAACATAAATAGCTTATAAGTGACAGGGTGTGCTACTAGTTTCAGATAAATTTTGGACAGCATAGCCTCAGGACGCTTCATATACAAAGGCTAAACTATGCATGGAAGGTTATTTGCTATTTAGTCACAACCAAAAAAATTCATGTTAGCAGTTTTAATTAAAAAAACCAAAGTTATAAAAAGTACACTAAGAAGAATAAGTGTTGACTTTTTCAATTTATTCCCAATATGTGTGTGTATGTGTGTAATTTATATAAAAAAGAGAGACAGAATACCTGACCCTTAGCTGACAAGTGCTATTGATTCTCACAGATCTTCTAATAAGGTTACTAGTGCTTCTTCTTAAGTATCAAAATTCAGCAAAGCACCATCAGCTGTGTGAGGAATGTTTCCAATGTGAAATACCTCTATAGGTCAAATCAAGCCAAGAAAAAAAAAGATATCAAGGGAAATAAAATTCTTGCAGGGAGCAGAAAAAAACTCACAATACTATCGAAACCTTGTAGTTTTTAGTCTTGTTTTGAAGAGATTAAAAGAGAAGGTAGTAATTACATAAAAGAAAAGAATGCTTTAGGAAGGGAACAACCGGAGAATGTTTCCAAAGTAAATACATGAAGTATAATATAGAAATTTTAAAGAAGACAAAATTAAGGAAATCTGTTGGAAAGCATAAAAATCTTTTGATAATGGAAATAGAAAAGAAGAGATAAAAGATTTAGACAGTGTAACAAGGAGGTGCACCATCTAAGACTTTCAAAAAGAGAAAACAGAAAAAAATGGATGGACCATATGGACGTGAATTTCCAGATTGAAAGGACTCCCTGGATACCCAGTGAGTGAGTGAAATACACCCTCTCAAGACATATTGTTGTAATAGTTCAGAAACTGAAGATGAAAGGAAAATCTCAAAAGTTTAATTAGAGCAAAAAAGGTCACATTCTAAAAACTGAAAATGAAAATTTTATTAACCTTTTCTATTTCAACTCAAGAAGCAACAAGACAATCACTTTCTTGAGTATCTTCAAAATTTGGAGGGACCAATATTTCAAATTACAATTGTATCTAGTCGAAATATCAGTTAAGCGGATGGGCTGAGTAAACACATTTTTATAAACGTGACTTCACACACACACAAAAAAAGAGAGGTAACTCACGTGCACAGGAAGTGATCAGAAGCTGTGTTCCCCCAATGCAGTGGAGTTAACTAAGAAAGAACAGAACACAAGATTCAGAAAGTAACAAGGGATCTAACCCAGGAGATGGGTGAAGGAAGTCCAGGACCACAACAATCTCACTGGACCAGAGAGCAAGGATTCTATTATTCATAAATGTACTTGAAAAGACAGTACTTTGTCAGAGACAGCTGATTTTGTTGTTTGGTTTTTTTTCTTTGACGTATCGTTGATTTACTATGTTGTGTTAGTTTCAGAGGTACAGCAAAGTGATTCAGTTATATATACATATATCTATTCTTTTCCATTATAGGTTATTATAAGATATTGAATTTGCATTAGTTTTGACACCTTAGGTAAGCTTAGTTAACATTTGAAGAAATCTTATAATGGAGACTCACTTCATGAATTTTTAAAATATTTGGTGCAAAATAAAGGCCTGTTATGTAACATACAGTTGAACTTATTTTCATCAAACTTAACACCTCTTTGTAGGTTGTAGGGGAAGATTCCTATAGCCCTCATTCATTATGAGTCAACTGAAATGTACCATAAAGAACTTAAAAATTGTCATTTACCAAATTTGCTTAGGTTGGTTTACAACAGCAAGCAAACTAGATTGAAGTAGGGATATGGAATTCCAGAAGAAATATCTCCCAGGAGAAAAAAGTGAACTTAATATTTCTGTTTGTTGTTTATTTTTTTATGAACACTTTTACCATGTTCTAGGTGCTTTAAAAATACTAACCCATTTAAGTTTCGTAACAATCCTATGAGGTGGTATTATTACTATGATTATTTATATTATTATTATCCTTAATTTACAGATGAGAAGACTAAAGGCAAAGATAAATAATTGTTCAATATTTCACAGCTAGTAAATAAGAGAGATTTATTCAAGCCCAAGCAGATCTGACTTTTAACCAGCACACTATGTTACCCTACCCTCTGGGTGCAAAATATTTCCAAAATGGTTTTATAATTCTGTTTGAGAAATAATTCTGTTATGGAAAATATTATTGACATAGATATATATGTATAGAGAACGTCTCATACATATGTATGTGTGTATATATATATATATATATGGCAAATAAGTGCAATACAATGAAGGAATTAAACTAATTTTGCACTGTTTTCTTCAGCAGTAAACAATATTTATATTATGTAATAACATGCAGTAAATATTTAATCAAAGTTTATGGTATACATACATTAGGAGTTATTGAAAGGAATAATGGTTGCAGGTGGGGTAAGAGTGGGAATGAGCAAATGTGCTAAATCTTTATCTAATTGGGGGGGGGGGGTGGAAGGGAGGTCCAAGAGGGAG
This sequence comes from Mesoplodon bidens, assembly GCF_964165515.1. NCBI lineage: Eukaryota > Metazoa > Chordata > Mammalia > Artiodactyla > Ziphiidae > Mesoplodon > Mesoplodon bidens. The sequence goes on from NC_138167.1 coordinate 86,887,624, forward strand.
GAGATATATGTATACATATAACTGATTCACTTCATTGTACAGCAGAAACTAGCACAACACTGTAAAGCAATTATACTCCAATAAAAAAAATTAAAAAAATAAAAGAAAATAGTTGATGTTTAAAATTCATAAGTTAAACAAAAAGTACAAGCAAGGATATTGAAGTAAATATTAAAAGAAATCCAGAATAGAGTTGAAAACAATGGCCTCTTGGGAGCGGGACTTACACCGAAGTGTGGGGTGGGGGATTGCTTGGTTCATTATCAGTTTTGTAGCAATTCTGACCTTTTAAATGTGTCATTGCTATATTTTAAATGTATTATTTTGAAAAAATTTAAATACACATGTATATGCATGTGTGTCAGCTATATATTTTAGTGGATTCCTTTTATATTTTTAAATTTTTTGACAGAATATAGTTAAACAGGCTAAAATTGATCTATGAAGAGAAAATTATTTCTCTTAGTAAACGTATAGTCAGTTGGACATAAACATAGGTCCTGGGAGCACCTAACAATCCAACTATTGCTAACATAGAATCATCAGATACATATGCCAACAAATTTGAAATCCTACTAGAGTTTTGTGTCTTTTATACCTTTATGCATCGCCTTCTTTTTTTAAATGTCAGCGATCTTTAGGAATGCAACAAGACAAATTCCCCAGTCTAAGACAGTTTAGCAAAGCATCCTCCCTTTTACTAAGAAATAGAAGCAAGATAAGCAAATAGGAAACATCAAAATGTGCTAACAGAAGGAAAAGAGGTTAAGCCACCAAGACTTTAACTCCATATCAAGCTTCTAGGACTTCTCTCAGGAAGGCCAAGATACCAACTATCACATTCTCTGCTGAAAGAAATTTCTGGGCCTTCTGACATATTCACCTTCATTATCTCCTTTGATTTTCAAACAACCCTTCATAGTATTCAGAACAGGTGCATTATGGGTAGACTTAGGCTTACGATGGTTAAATAACCTGTGCCCGCACAAACAGCTAGTAAGATGCAACAGGAAAACTCTCACATTTTTTACCATATTTTGAAGGTTCTTCACTATATTCCTATTCACATAGTAGTTATGCTGATCAAAAAAATCATAATTATCAAAATGATACATGCACCTTATGTGTTTATTTGTTCATTTGCTCATTTGGTAAATAGTTATTGGATACCTACCATGTCCAAAGCCCCGGGGACTTCTAAAATATTAGTCTGTCATTAGAAGGACAATTTCAAAGCCACATCATTACACATTAGGCTTCATTTTTCCCTCTTAGCAGAGTCAGATAAGACTGGGCAGAGTCTTCCATTAATTCTTATAACAACTAGCATGACTCAGAGGTTTGCACCATTGGCTTAATTTAACTTATTGAACTTCCACTTAAGCAGTCCTCATGAAGAGTTAAGTCCCCATCCTTCAGGAAGCAGTAATCAAAGAAGAGTAGATTGAATTGTAATGGGAAAAATTAAGACACAGACAAACAGAGATTATACTAACAGTGGAAGACATCCTATATTTTAGTCTGGAAACAATGATACCAAACCTGGCAAGCATTGTAGATGATCATTTTTATTTATATCATGTCTCCCAGGGTCCTTAAAATGTGATTGCTATCATATGCTCACAAAATGAGAAGGAAGAGTTGAGAATGATTTCCAGATTTCTGGTTTAGGAGACTGAATAAGATGATAGTGTCACTCAAAAGTATAAAGTGACAAGAGCAGTTAAAGGGAGATAGTGAATTTCATTTTAGATATATGGCTGTGAGACCTGCAACAGGACATGTCAAGAAAGCAAGTGGATACACACACTGCAGTGCAGTTTTTCTTCCGGAGGCTAGATTGAAGAAAGAGCCTCAGAAGTCATCATAATAAAGGGAATGGTTAAAACCTTGGAATCGTTTAAAAATCTTTGAGATCTTAGAATCTCAAAGAGACTTAAATGCTAGAAAAGCTTTTTAAAAAACTGTTAGAGGAAACAGAGAACTTCAGAACATAGATAGAGAGAAGTCACAAGGAAAGGGGAGAAAAAACTAGGAGAGAATGTAGTCCAAGAAACATTTTATTAAAGGGGTGGGTCTGCATTGCCAAAAGTCACAAGTCAAGTAGGTGAAACACTAAAAGACTTCAACAGATTAGTAAATATGAAGGTTGTTGCTTTTTTGTTGTTGTTGTTAGAGCAATGTGAGGGAAGCAGAGGGATTAGAAACCTTATTTTGATGGGTGAATCATGGGTGGAATGGTGAATAAGAAACGGAAATTGGAGGCAGCCAATGTACAACTAATTTTCCTACAATGGACACAGCAAAATTTGTGTAATAGAATTAGGAAATAACTAAAATAAGTTTGGCTAAAAAAGAAAGTTAAGAAATAAGAGAGTAGCTAAAGGGGGCCGTGCAAATTCAGAGATCATCTGTTGTTTTATACTGAGGGTTTAGAAAAAGAAGAAAGAGAAAAGGAAAAGTGCAGTAGAGAGAGGAGATCATTGTTGTGACAAAAGCAAATTAACACTTGATTTTTTTTCTTAAAATATGATAGGAGTGTACCTGTTGGGCTACTAAGAGATCATGTCTGAATTTGATCTTAAGCTATCAAGGCCCTGAAAATTAAAGGTATTTTTCAGTTGAGAGTGTAGGGCTAATGCTACAGACAACAAATTTACAACAAATTAGGGCCAACCTTGCGAGGTAGTCCAGCAGTATGTTTTTGTTTTTGTTTTTGTGGGTTTTTTTTTTTGCGGTACGCGGGCCTCTCACTGCTGTGGCCTCTCCCGTTGCGGAGCACAGGCTCCGGACGCGCAGGCTCAGCGGCCATGGCTCACGGGCCTAGCTGCTCCGCGGCATGTGGGATCTTCCCAGACTGGGGCACGAACCCGTGTCCCCTGCATCGGCAGGTGGACTCTCAACCACTGTGCCACCAGGGAAGCCCCCAGCACTATGTTGTAAATGACAAAACTGTGTTTAAGAGAAAGGAAGTAGGTGGTTCAGAAAAAGTTTTTTGAGTCCAGTGCTCTCCCCTCTTCACTGTGTTCTATCTTTGATAATATTTATGTGCGCAGTGTTGAATGAGTCATATCAATACAACTCCCTTTTCCCAGAATAAGATAGATTTTGAAAAACAAAATGATTACAATCAATCAGCAGGGTAATATCTGAAAATGAGATTTTCAAAACTTTTTTGTCTTTCCTTAAGAGGCATACCGTTTTTTTTCCTCAAATACAAGAACTGGAAGACATATTATCCTAAACTTGTATGTTAAAGAAAAACAAAAAACAAAACAGTGCAGCAGAATGTCCTATAATGGCCTAAATGCAAAACATTTTTTATAATGCAGGAAAGAAAAATCTCATTTTAATAATTATTTGGAATAAAGCTCCCAATATGAAATAGAGACACAAAAATTATTTCTATAAAACAGTTATTTCTGTACACCATATTTAGTGCCAACATCAGGTAGAGCTTTCCTGATTTCACTTTTAAATTTTTCAAATACATTTTTTATCTTTTTCCCCTTGACCAAAAACAATATGTCTAAATAGAATCCCAGCATCTGTTTTATACAAAAAAATGAATAAGATATTTCCATATAAACAGAAAATATTGGTCTTTATGTCTTTGTAACCAATTTTTAAAAAAGATCATCTAGAGAAAAATGCTTTAAAATCTTTTTGTTGTAGTTGAATTCAAAACTGCTTTTAGTTTCTTGCTGTTAGATCAGGTCTCCAGATCAGTGCATTACAATATCTTTGGGACTGTGTACTCAGAGTGAAAGTTGCACTGAATTTTGTTATAGGTTCTTGAGATTAAAGTCAGAATTTCCTGTGCTGGGCTACCTAGGTACTGAGGTGCTGTGGTTGCTGGAGGGGTTAAAGCTGGAGCCATGGATGCATATATATTAGGGAGGATTCACAAAAACACGACAGTGGAGCCTGGGTCAATCCATTACTATGAATGAGCAGTGACCAATAGAAAGGGACGAGGAAGATCCAAGAAAACTGAGGTAAGCGGTGTTCTGAAGCTCTGTCAAAGTGGAAACAATAGATCAAAGGTGTTCATAGTGACTGGTCAGAGGAGGTTTTATTTTTTCTCGTAGGAGGCTAGACAGCATAAAATAAAAAAATTCTTCTAGTCAAAGATTTTTTTTTTTTTCTTAACTGATTTTAGCAAACTTCAGATCCAGACACAGGACTCAGCGATACATTCCTGGACAGCAAGGTAAACTATTTTACGCTTTTCAAAACTCTTAAAGTTAAGAATTCAAAGTTATGATTCATCACAGGCAGGGTTACAGCTTCAATAACTAAAGCAAATCCCTATTCTGAAAAAAAATAATGTTTTAATGTGTCTCTGTTGGAAGATGACCAGAGCAGTATTCTGCAATCGCAAGAAATTTGACAGCTTGCGGAAGCTGCCCTGCGCTTGTCATTTCCACTCGATTTAGTGGCAAAATTGAAAGATCAGCATTTCTAAATGATGCTGACTTTATCTCTTCCTAAGGAATCAGTGAAATTTATTTGGTCTTTATTACCAAGTGTTTGAACTAAATGTACATTGATAAGAACGTTATTGTTTATATAGATACATATTATTTTCCTGTTAGGATAGTTTTTTGTTCCCATAACCTTGTTGAAACTCAACGGGGAGGATTTATGTCTTTTAAATGTATCACATATCAGTAAGTGTTAACCTTTGCTCTGTTAGCATCCATACTGAAAATATGGAGATCCACCTGTATCCTGAGCATGTTCTTTGTTTTGTTTTGTTTCTTATCAACCATAGTAACACCGCTTACTTATGTAAGTGTGATATATATCTGTATCAACATCTATAGCTATATCTATACAGAGAGAGTTTCATAATCCAAATTTCTTGGCTAAACAACTTGATCCTCTACTTAAAATATTAGAAGTCTTTCCCTAAACCACCAAAATAAAACTTACCTGAGAAGTTGAGCAACAGAGCAAGAGATTAATCACACATTTTTCTTCAAATCCTAAAATTTTCCTTCACAAAAAATTGCTAAAATGTTCTTTGATCTCTCTATTTCTTTGGTTGAAGGGCCAAAGAGCCTGGGAAATCTCATCCAGATGTTCTGCTCATTTAGGAGTAAAAGTGAAAGCATATGCCAACTTCTTAGGAACAACACAGACTCTAAATTTGAGTTATTAAAAGGTCACTTTTTTGTACTCGTGTGTTTAACTCTGGATTTCAGTTAACTTCCTTGCATTAAATAGCTTGAAATGGCAAAGCACTTAAGAGTTCCTAAAATTTGCTTTTTCTTTCTTGGTTTTCATTGTGATTGGGTTAAAACCAGAAAGTTACAAGTTGGTGAGTCAGTTTCAGTGTTTGCAAAAATGCTTTGCAGATAGTGCCCACTAAATAGATGGGTATTCGTTGATAAATATGTATAAAATGCTGACATGTCTTTACCTCCCCACCCACCTTGAAGAAGCAATGTTTATCGATCATTTTGGTGCATGCAGTTATCTAAAGGTCAAGATCTTTAAACATCTAACAATTGTATCCCTTACTCTAGGTACTAAAAATGGCAACCACAATCTGTTTCATCATCTGGATGTTATTCATAACAGATACTGTATGGACTCGAAGTGTGAGACAGGTTTATGAGGCAAATGATCCAGAGGACGGGATGGTGCATGACTTCCATTGTCCCAGGGAATGTTTCTGTCCCCCCAGTTTCCCTACTGCTTTGTACTGTGAAAACCGCGGTCTCAAAGAAATCCCTGCTATACCATCAAGGATCTGGTATCTTTATCTTGAAAACAACCTGATAGAAACCATTCCTGAGAAGCCATTTGAGAATGCCACCCAGCTGAGATGGATAAATCTAAACAAGAACAAAATAACCAACTATGGAATTGAAAAAGGAGCCCTGAGCCAACTGAAGAAGCTGCTTTTCTTATTTCTGGAAGATAATGAGCTAGAGGAGGTACCTTCTCCATTGCCAAGAAGTTTAGAACAATTACAATTAGCTAGAAACAAGGTGTCCAGAATTCCTCAAGGGACCTTTAGCAATCTGGAGAACCTGACCCTTCTTGACCTGCAGCACAATAAACTATTAGACAATGCCTTCCAAAGAGACACCTTTAAAGGACTCAAGAACCTCATGCAGCTAAATATGGCTAAGAACTCCCTGAGGAATATGCCACCAAGATTACCAGCCAATACTATGCAGCTGTTTTTAGACAACAATTCAATTGAAGGAATACCAGAAAATTATTTTAATGTGATTCCTAAAGTGGCCTTCCTGAGACTCAACCACAACAAATTATCAGATGCTGGCCTCCCTTCTAGTGGTTTTAATGTATCATCAATTCTAGATCTTCAGCTGTCTCACAATCAACTCACAAAGGTCCCCAAAATCAGTGCTCATCTGCAGCACCTTCACCTCGATCATAACAAAATTAAAAGTAAGTAACCATCAGGGTGTGTCTTGGACTAAGATATTCATGGTTATTAAATTTATTCTATATCTTCTTTAAGAATATCAATAATGTTCATTTTCTCTCCAGCTCTCATGCCCTTAGATATTTTTTTAGTGTATTTTCAAGTTTTGTCTATTCACAGACAGTGTCAATGAACCAAGAAGTTCAAATGTTCAAACTGCAAATTGAAAAGTGGATTTTAGTAATCTACAGAGGGCTATTACCTGTTGGAGAAACGAAATGTCTCTATCTTCTTTTACTCTGAGGAGATTCTGATATTTCTGCTTCAGTGGGCAGACTCATTGAAGAAAGTGTACCAGCCACAAGCAACCTCATGAATAGTAACAGAAGGAATATGATTTAGGAGGTATCAGGAAGGGACCTCTGTCCTAAAACCTACAGGACAGCTGATGCCTACAATCACCCTAGTTAGAATTTCTGCTTTAGATCAGTGGGTTTCTCAAACTTTAGAGTACACAGATGGGTGGCCCCATCACAGAGTTTCTGATTGTGTAGGTCTGGTGGGACCTGAGACTTTTCATTTTTAGCAAGTTTCCTAGGGATGCTGAGATTGATGTTCTGGGGACCATACCTGGGAAACCAATATTGTACTTTAAGGCTCTGCTCAATTGAAATTGAAACAAATGTCCCTGAAGTTGGCAACTCCTTAGGACTAATGGCAGTCAACAAGGTAGAATACACACTCCTTTCCTGAAAATAGCTTTTTTTTTTTAAAACATCCTTATTGGAGTACAATTGCTTTACAGTGTTGTGTTAGTTTCTGCTGTATAACAAAGTGAATCAGCTATATGCATACGTATATCCCCATATCCCCTCCCTCCTGCGTCTCCCTCTCACCCTCCCTATCCCACCCCTCTAGGTGGTCGCAAAGCACCGAGCTGATCTCCCTGTGCTATGCGGCTGCTTCCCACTAGCTATCTATTTTACATTTGGTAGTGTATATATGTCCATGCCACTCTCTCACTTCGTCCCAGCTTACCCTTCCCCCTCCCCGTGTGAGAGATGAGTGCAAAGTGTCTTGGAGGAAGAGGTGCCATGAAGAGAAGTGGTTATAGAAAGAAGGGGTTGGGGAAATTAAAAGGCAAACTTAGCATCTTCATAATTATGCCTGAGACCAGGCTGACTCAGGTGTAGATGCAGACAATATCTTGGTCCAGCTACAGGGGATGATACCAGCCTGGCAAGTATCCATGCATGCTCCACCCTAGCACAAGCCCTTTAGAAAGCTAATCTTGAAGAGGTTTCTGAACAGCCTTATAAAATACATTCCTAAAATGAGAATCAATTGGATGGTTTGCAGGAAAATGACACAGATAATTGTCAGAAGGTTGTGCTGCCTGCTTATTCCTCACTAAACTTTTCATTAAGCAAATAATTACATAAACATCCAACCTATAAGAATAGACTATTTTGCACTGGGTATTCTTTAGTTTTTCAATATTTTTTGTTTTTTTCTAACAGCATACTTGAGCATAAAATCCAGGAACTCATGAGCAGGCTGCTCCCACAGCAGCGATTTTTTTCCATGGTGATGAGACACATTGTTTAATCTTGTAGTTAAAGCAAAAGATGCAACAGGAAAAAAACATATTAATAGCTGAATCTGTGCACTGAACCAAATAGTACAGTAGCCAATATCAACCTAAATAAATGTAATTTTTTCCTGATGAAAGTTCTGTGCTTCTACAGGTGCATTCCTTACCTGACAACAAAAGTCCCATAGACATTTGATGTAGGAAGTTAATTTAAAGGGATTCCACATAGAGCTCTATTTGTGAATTAGGAATTCCCCTGAAGTGGGAACTTGAGAATAAGAGTGTTCAGGAGTGAGGTAGCAAAATTCAACACATAGTTGGGCACCCATACTAGGTACTTACATAGTTTTACAAAGTTATACAAAGAAGAGGACTCTGTTCTTCCTCCACTTTTATTTTAGAGAGTTTTTTTCAAAGTTTTCTCATATATTTCTATTTTCCAATCATTCTCATACCTTAATGTGCATCAGAATCACCTGGAGGGCTTATAAAACACAGGCTGCTGGGCTCCAGCCTCGGGGTTTCCGACATAATAGGTATGGGGTGGGGTCTAAGCATGCAGTTCTCAGGTAGTATTGATGCTGCTGGTCCAGGGACCACACTTTAAGAACCACAAATTAATCATCAAAAGAACCTTGTGTGCTATTATTAGGAATGTCTGAAGAAAGAAAAACTGAAGCTCAACTAAGTGAGGCTATTTTTCCAGGGACAAAGGATAAGTATAATAGCCAGGACCTGAACCTAAGGTTCCCCATATTAGGTGTTTTTTCCCCCACTCCAACATTATTATCATAGCACATTTTTCTTCAATGCCTAGAATATGAGACTTAAGACAAATTTCTATCAATAGAGGTAAAAATCGTTTTCACAGCAACAACATCAGCAAAGAGAAATTGATTTACTTGCTGCTTAATGTAGATGTCAAGCATGGTCATTTCTATATTCCAAGAAAAGAAATGGAAAAGAAGAATTTCCCTGGCAAGAGTTCTTGGCTCACCATTATATCACAATGCATTATAATAACTGCTAAAGTACTTACTTCTTCTTACCTCATAATCTAGTCTAGTTGTTAATGAAGTGGTTGCCAAGAAACATACCTCTTATATGAAGAGTTCTCAGAATTTATAGGACAGTGAACTTTTCTTATCCAAAATGATGGAAATATTTATTTCTTCTGAACACCTTAGGGGACTTTAAATTTGACAAAAATGTTATCTATTCGAACAAGTTACTTCTTGGTGCTCTCAGAAACATTAATTAATTTATGAAAATATAATTCAATTTAGAATGCTTGTTTTTACATTCTATTTATTCACACATGCATGGGTTATGGGTCATGGGTCATGAGGGTGATAAGGATAGGAGATAACACATCAGAAAGGACATAATCTCTCCAGCAGGCAAGGGACCCTGTGTAGTAGGAAAGGGACGAGGCTGGGACTCCGCTCTGCCACTTACTTGCTGAAATACCTGGTGCACATTGCCTTACCCGTCTGAACCACTATTTCAGCAATGCCCAGGTGGGGAGAATAATAATGTTGCCCAATACAGGTTGTGTCATGATAAGGTTATAATATATGTAAGAAAAAATACCTCAATGAACACAAATCTGCTATAAAGAGTCATTATTTTTAGCAAGTTGAATTCACAAAATGGCATAAGATCAGAACAAAGCACCCTCACCGTAAGCATAAAATCCTTCAGAACAAGTCAGGACACAAAAGGAAGGTCATTGCCAAAGTTAGTTGGGTCTTATCTTCCAAGGGAAGATCTCTTCCTCAAAACAGTTTCAAAATAGGATCTAAAAGGAGTACATGAATTCATGGTTGAGATCAGCTATTATGCACACTTGTCAGAATTTTGCTGCTTTAAGAGGCTTTCTCTCCTGAATGCTCCTAAACTTCAGTATAGACACTGATGCCAAGGGCTCTGATCCAAGGCAGGTGCATGATTTCTCACATCTTAACCATATGAAAAGGCTGATGGAATAGTTTCTGGTTTGAATTTTTGTAATTCAGTTCTTGGCAAATGTTTCCTTTCCAATTAAATACACTTAAGTATGGAGATTCAAGGTTGTTTTCTGCAAATATCACATATATAAAGTTATATTAATTGCACTTTTTAAAAAACTTATCATCATGTACTACTAGTTTGAGTGTTTGCATTTTTTTAAGGTAACTTTCAAGCACCTTCTCTAATAATAGACTGGCTTTCGCCCTTTGCATCCATCTACTCCTCCATTCCACCATGCACCTACCCATTCTTTCAGTACCAGCTCTGAACCACTGTTTCCACCTCTAATGCCCAAACACTACCTTTCTCATTCTACAGTAATCAAATCATGCCTTATCTGGCTTGCTAAAGGAAGAAGACAAGGGATATATATTATACACCTTTGTTTCCACCACAACTTTTAACAATATGTCCTTTCTAGGGCTCTGTATTAAGCATAGCAAAATATGGACTGAGATGACTATGTGTACATTGCACATTTTTTCAGGGTTACTTCTATAATACAGATATGCATAACTTCCAGCTTACACGAAAAGGGTTTGTCTCTCTGCCACTTTCATAGACCAGGCCACTAGACCCTCCATAGGACTGTTATAATAGCTCTTGGTCTTCCCATCCTTAGTCTCTTGTATTCTAGTTCATTTATTCACGTTTTCTTTGTCTCCATAGATGTGAACGTCTCTGTAATATGTCCTACCACTCCTATCACATTGCCTGCGGAACAGGATTCCTTCAGTTATGGACCTCATCTTCGCTACCTCCGTCTGGATGGAAATGAAATCAAACCACCATTCCCAATGGATTTAATGATCTGCTTCAGGCTCCTTCAGGCCGTCATTATTTAAACATGTCTTCAACAATCTAAAATTCATTTAATGAGTTCATATTTCTGACCTGAAATTTGGTTGCCATTCATAGGTTTAAGATAAAAATCACTTTTCTAATTGCTTATGGCCACCATTTTTATTTGTATGGCTTACTTTTTTTCTATTCAAAGTTGCTTTTCCCCATGATATGTAGCACAGACTGCTTTTCTTTAATTAATAAAACAGACACAGAGTTAAGATAGTTTATCAACTCAAAGATAGTTCCTTTACGTCTCTCTCACAGCTTATTAATACCAAATAATACAAATACATTGTGATTCAATAGGAAGGATATATTTGTTTGCAAATGTTCAAAATTGCTTATGCAGATATTATATTCACAGTATAAACACAACATCTAACAGGAGGTAGAAATTTCTAGAGAAAATGAAAAAATGAGATACTTCTTTATCATAATTATAAAGAAACAATTAAATTCAGATTGTTAAGTAACATTTGTGAGTATAAGTTTGGTATTTAGCTCAAGAATGGGTATGAAATGCATCGGATACTTTATAACAAGAAAATTCTAGTCATTTAATATCATATAACAGAGCAATAGTCATTTTCAGTTCATTACTATTTCTTATACCTGCTGTTCTTAGATATAGTACAGTGTACTTTAGCAATTAAAGTTCTACATTTATTGTAACACATTTCTGACAGAATATTAGTGTTTTAACACTTGAAATCCACTTGAATTGCAAATTGTTCAGTCCTTATATTTGCCAATGCTTTTTGGATTTTTGAAATAAAAAGAGTGAATGCTTTCTAACAAAACAGAAGTAAAATATTTATTTCAGGAGGCTTATTCACAAGTCTTATTAAGAATATATTTTTAATAAAAAGTGTTATAGTAACGATTAGTTCCATTTTTCTAGCATGAATACATTAAAATATATTTTCTCCTACCCATTTTCCTCTTTTATCCAGTGAACACAAGAAAAAATTTATATGCTAATCACTTGACATAATATACCTGTTTCTCATGAGTCAAAAACAAAACAAAACAGGATTTTGTTAAGTAACAAAGTACAGTTTTCTTATATTTCTGATTTTGTTAGGTATATGTTATTAACAATAAATATTCCATATAGATTCATACATCTATTTATATATATTTTTCCAGACATTATTCTGAAAAATTCTCTAAATATATTTTCTTGGAAAAAGGGTCATAAACGTTTGTGAATCACCACATTAATGAAAGCCCAACATGTTACTTTAATCCAAGGCTTCTCAGAAAATTAATATGTTATTTTGTTATGTGAATTCCCAAGAAGAAAATATAATGTGCAGGATTGCCTATGTATTTTCATACCAAACTTTATTTGGGGGTGGGAGGAAAGAATAATGAACATACATTGAACAGTTTTTTAATGCTGGCTGAAGGCAAGACATTAGGAAAAAGAATAAGTTTAAAATACTTCAAAGCACATAAAGAAAATTATGAAAATAATGTCATGTAAAATTATGTCATAAAAATACAGGTAGGGCTTCCCTGGTAGTGCAGTGGTTGAGAATCTGCCTCCTAATGCAGGGGACACGGGTTCGAGCCCTGGTCTGGGAGGATCCCACATGGCACGGAGCAACTAGGCCCGTGAGCCACAACTACTGAGCCTGCACGTCTGGAGCCTGTGCTCCGCAACAAGAGAGGCCGTGACAGTGAGAGGCCCGCGCACCGCGATGAAGAGCGGCCCCCGCTTGCCACAAACTAGAGAAAGCCCTTGCACAGAAACAAAGACCCAACACAGCAAAAATCTAAAAAAAATTAATAAACTCCTACCCCCAACAAAAAAAAACAAAACAACAACAACAACCAAAAAATACAGGTAATCAGATATCATTAGGCCGGGGGAAAAGAATATGTTAACAGAAACTTAATAACTTTAAACGTTTGAAAACTTGCTATGTGAAAAGAGGGATGACACATATTCCAGGAAGCTCCAAAATGAAAGTAAGTAGAACATATGAGTGAAATTTATAAGGAGCCATATTTCATAGCTAGCTAAGGAAGAATTTTCTAATATTTGATCAGTCACCCAGTGATGTAAGCAGCTCTTCCTAAGGTACAGTTACCTACGACTGAAACTGTTCAGAGAGACGATTCAAGAGAAAGGATATAGCACAGGGAATTATACCCATTATCTTGTAATAACCTATAATGGAATATAATCTGCAAAAATACTGAATCACTATGCTGTACACCTGAAACTAACACAATATTGTAAATCATCTATACTTCAATTAAAACAAAATGAGAGAAAGGATGTGAAAAGATTTCCTGATCTGAGAGCAAAATTGTAAAATGTTCTTTTTAGACCTTTTCAACTCTAAGAATTTTCAGCCTTCCTTTTTTTCTTTCTTTCTTTCCTTCCTGTCTTTTTTCTTTATTTCATAAAATATATATTGAGTGCCCTATATATAATAGACCAGGGGTCCCCAACTGGTCCTTGGCCTGTTAGGAACGGGGCCACACGCATGAGGTGAGCGGCGGTGAGCAGTGAAGCTTCATCCTCCACTCCCTATCACTCACACTACCTCCTGAACCATCCCCCGACTCAACACCTGGTCCATGGAAAAGCTGTCTTCCACGAAACCGGTCCTTGGTGCAAGAAAGGTTGGGGACCGCTGTACTAGACTATACTACACACAGGGAATACAACAGCGTGCACAATTTATACTATAGTGCATGAGACACAAATTAGCTACATAGTCACAAAAATATGTAAAATTTCATCTGTGATAAGTTATATTAACAGAGAGCTGCATGGTGCAAAGGAATTTGAAAGCAGGATTCCCTAAAGAAATAATGGTTAAGGAAACACATAAAGCATGAGAAGTATTTAACCACACAGACTGAAAGGGAAGAATATTCCATGCCATGTTTAAAGAGTCTATAGTCCTAAGAACAATCTGGAAGTCACTGAAGAGTTTTAAGTCGTAAGAGATTACATTCATTGAGGTAATATCACGTAGTGGTAAAGAATATTAATACTGAAGCTAAAATTGCTGAGTTCAAATGCCAGCTTCACTGTTCTGTGGTCCTGGGCAGAATTCTGTGCCTCAGTTTCTCCTAATCTATAAAATGAGGACAAATAATAATACCTACCTTATGGTGAGAATTAAATGAGTTACAATATGTAAAGAGTGCATAACACATGGTAAGTGATAAATAAGTGTTTCTTATTATCATTGGGTGCATATGTATACAATATAAATAGATAGATATGTACTAGATAGATATATACAATATATTTATGCACATACACAAAAGTTTCTTCTTGGCTCAGTGAGTGAAACAATTTGGAGGAAACTAAGACTAGACATGAGGAGATCAGTTAGGATTTTAATACAAATTAGAAAAGAATGGTATCTTGAAGTGTAAGTTCACTGATCGTGGTGGTAGAAGTAGAGAGAAGTGGACACGGTGAGAAAATCAGGAGGTAAAATTATTAGGATCTGATGGCTGATTGGACAGATGGGAAGAGAGCAAGGAGGTGAGACGTTTTCTGGCATGCATAATTGAACAGCTGGCAGTACATTTCCTAAGGAGAACACATTTAGAAGAGAAGATCATGAGTTTGATTTTAGATGTGGTTAGTTTGAAATTATTTTTATTTATCCAAGAGGAGATGTCATGTAAGTTGTTGAATGAGGTCTATGAGAGGCCTGAATAGATATATAAACATGTAGGAGAAAATTTCTAAATTTTATTGATATTTCCAATAATTTTCTAAGAATTCTGCATTGAAATATTCATGCTCCCATGAGGTAAGACTGAGTCAGGGACAGAGGATGGATTAGGAGAATGCACACGTAACTCTAAGCATTGACACACGAAGCTATGAGGAATAGAATGAGCTTTCTAAAATCAATTCCTTCATTTTTAATTTTTTTAATATATGCACAAAGTTACTAGAATGTCCCTAAAATTTACGAATCTTGATGTATACATTGTGACTATTAAGAAAATTGAGAAGAATAGGAGATGAACCCAAGCCATTTTTAAAATTATGGGATCATAATAAACTCTCAATCCCTCATTTATGGCCCTAACTAAAACACAGAACAAAACAACATTATCCATGATCTCTGCATGTAAATATCATGAACATATAGGCAAAAAAAAGAAAGAGAAAAGGCAGTGTCCAATGGTAATGAGAAATGTTATTTGCATCAATAATGTTTAAAAAAATAAAGATGGGGGTCTTCCCTGGTGGCGCAGTGGTTGAGAGTCCGCCTGCTGATGCAGGGGACGCAGGTTCGTGCCCTGGTTCGGGAAGATACCACATGCCGCGGAGCGGCTGGGCCCGTGAGCCATGGCCGCTGAGCCTGTGTGTCCGGAGCCTGTGCTCCGCAACGGGAGAGGCCACAATGGTGAGAGGCCCGCGTACCGCGGAAAAAAAAAAAAAAAAGAGAGAGATGGACTTTTAGTAGTAAGAACTTTATAACAGAATTTTTTATTTGATTTCCCTTAAAAAAAAAAAAAGAAAAAAACTAGACAGAACAACGGGCATGGTGGAAGAAAATTCCCAGATGACATCTTTGACAAAACTGGTGTCAAAGAAGCCAATGAATTTTCCCAAATGGTTGAATGTAAATGTGTGTGTGTATACTGATAGATAGATAGATGAGAGATGAATATATGTAAGATACTTAAAACTTAAAATGTTCTAGGAACCATGCACTGACAAGGAGGAGTATAAAGTTTATTGGTTAAAGTTAGCATTGTATATAATATATAAGGAATAATTTTTTAAATAAATTTAACCACAATATATAGGTAAAGAATGTATAACTGTCAAACTAATACAGAGAAAAATAGAACAACAAAGAGTATTTATTGAGTCCAAAAGAACGCAAGGAGAGAAAGGTAATAAAAGGACAATAGAATGCATCTAAAAAAGTAGTACATTTGAAGCCATGTATATTGGTAACTACATGGTACAGTGGTTAGGAACTTGTGCTTTAGAGGAAAAAGATTGAGTTTCAAATTCTGCCTGTGACATTTACTAACTATTTGATCTTTGGAAAATGTCTTAACATTTCTAAGCATTGGATCCTCATCTGCAAAATAGAGAACAATATCTACGATCTTACACTTTTGCTATGGAGAGAGAACAGATGTGCAGTTCTTCTCACCTGACACATAAAAAGTACCCGATAACTGATAGGTAGAAATTTTATTATAAGTAGGGACTCCAGTACACAAAATTGAACACATTTTCTCCAAACCAGACCATTTTACATATAAGGAACTGCGAAAAATGATTGAACTGATCCAAGTTATAGGTTTTAAGTTTTAGTGCATTGGGAGGGTAAACAATGAAATGGAGTTGAGGGTTAAGGAGTGGGGCCAGTGAACCATGAGACTGAAGTTGGATAGTGAAAGAGATGAAATCAGGAGGGGGGAGGAAAACTGGAAGAAATAAGACTGAAGTACAGGTTTGAGGGGAATTACAGAATACAAGACCTGGAAGAAAATGAGTGATCTGAGCTTGGGAGACTATACCTTAAAATGTCTTGAGTCCCAATGCTAAGACATGAGATTCTCAGTGTGGCTATGGAAAGGAACCACTGAAATGAGGAAGTGAATGTCACTGGGGTCAAAGAGACCAAAGAACTTTGAATTTGTAAGAATCTCAGATGCAAGTGCTTCCAGTTTATTTTAGTATCCTGGAATCAGAGAAGAGTCAGCACAAAATGAGAAAACTTTCAAACAATACAAATAGTTTTAAGTATCTTTGTTCAGTGTCATGGACCTGCCGAATGGTAGATACAGGATTTAAACCCACGTAGTCTGGCTTCAGAGCTCCTGCTTTCAATCACTATGTTATACCACCTCTCATGATAAAATATGCCATTATGGTTGAAAAAAATTAACAAAATTATTCTAAGATATTACATATATACTTACAGTAATTGATTATTAAAATACCAGTTTAAAAGTATGTGTACTATGAAATTATATTTTGTACAATATCTGAAGCACTGCATGTATTGAAGGCAATTTATAATTTAGCAAAACAACAAAATGTCATATTTACCAAAAAACTCTAGGAAATTTTTGTTCTTTATGCATCTGAGACAGATCTCAGGAATACTTTGCTCAGAATATTTCCGTACTGGGAAAAGAAGGAAAATGATATATTGATATTGTTGATATAGCTGATATATAATATCAGCATATTGTAGAATTCAAAATTGTTAAGTAAATATAACACGTAATTTATAAAATCACAGGAGTATTATCTTGAATTTTGAATTTATTGTTCTACCTTTGGAAAAATATCACTTTCTTTGTGACATTCAGCTGAGTAAACACAATTCAAGTGTAAAAAAGAGACTCGTCAGTTCTTAAAGATTTCTTAAGACAAGTTAAAATTATCCTGGAAAAAAGATCAGAACAGTACAATCACTAGCAGGAGTGCCTTTTGCAAAACTCACAGGAAAAGTTATCTGTAGTGTATATAATGGTGCCAGGGTTTGTTTCCAACAGGGCAAGAGCCCTGCCATATATTCCATTTGCTGGCCTCCAGCCTGCATTAAAAGTGACACAACAAAGCTGTTGGTTAGTGGGAATATAGACCAGGAACACTATCCAGGTTGAGAAGTAGAAACACTGACTTCAGAGAGATGGAGCAAACATATTTTCTATATAAGATTAGCAAATTTAGATCAAACACACAGTTTTCTTTTTTTTTGCAGTATGTGGGCCCCTCACCACTGTGGCCTCTCCCGTTGCAGAGCACAGGCTCTGGACGTGCAGGCCCAGTGGCCACGGCTCACGGGCCCAGCCGCTCCGCAGCACGTGGGATCCTCCCAGACCGGGGCACAAACCCGAGTCCCCTGCGTCGGCAGGCGGACCCTCAACACAAGTATATATACAGATATACGCAGGTATATCTGCTAGGTGCTTAGTGCTTAAAGGAAAATCTGACTGCATTAGTAGCTATTGCTATAAAAATCTTTGCATACAAGACAGCCCAGAAAAAGGAAAACGCATCAATCGCTACTAGATTTGACCCTCAGTTATCAGCCCTACAAAATACATCAAACTTTAAATATAGTGCATAATTTCTGATAGAAATAAAATTAGTGTTCTCTGAAAGCAGTTCATTGCTTAGGAAGATGAAAATTGGTACTCTCAGAATCTAAGCAAATAAACCTTACGAAGAATGAATACTCAATCTAAATTATTAGCAATACTAAATGGCCAAGATAGTTCAACAATTCCTAAGTTATCTGACAGAATCTTTTGGTCCTAAGTAATAATTCCAAATATTCCAATACAAATATTTGGAAAAAGATCTCAACAGAATAAAATGAGAATTGCCAAGTCAAAGCTTCTGTGTTTATAATGGAAAACAGCTGTGACTGAGGGCACTGAAGTAATATTCCAAGTTATCTTTCTGAATTGGAATTATGAATTTGAACATGTTCACAAGAAAATAAGCCCATACCCATTTGAAATGATCTTTACAGATGCTATGTAAATATATACGGATCCACTTTGCAATTAAATACCACATAATTAGTTCAGGGGCTTCATGCCAAAAGTATGTTGTAATTCTACTAAATTTAAATTGTGCATAGTGGTAAATGAGAATAAACATTCCAAAATGATAGCTCATTTAACATTTTCACACACACAGACACAGACACATACACATGCACAACAGAATTAAACCAATGTGAATCTGGAAATAATTATATCATCTCTTTACTGGCAAACCCAAAGGAAAAGTTCACAAGAAAACTAGTTTTACATTTAACTTCTCATATTTCATGCAAGAAATATGAAAAAATAAATGACGGCAAAAAAAATGGCTTCTATATATCTTTTGTTGCATAGATTGCTTATTCTATGAACATATTGTAAAAATGTCCAAACGTTCTTTATCTTCTTTACTAAATGATAAGTATTTTAATTCCAGATGGTACATATTACACAATATCATTCATTGAAAGCTGTGTGATTCCAAGCACATAAGACCCTTTTGCAAGAAAGTAACTGCTCTACAGTTCCTTTCTTTTTTGGTTGTTGTTTCTATTTCTTTCTCCCCTCCCGTTTTTTGCAAGAGACAACAGTATTAATTTCCGGGAGTGTGACACCTAACAGTACCTTTGAAAAGCAACAAAGATTCAGACACCACGAACTATTCTTTTCTAAGTGAAAAGTTAGCCTTTAGTCATGATTCTTTTAAGAAGCATTTCTTAAGCTATGTACTTTGTCTAGGGAAGTCTGAAGGGCTCTGCAGTGGAGTAGCTAAAGTGAAAAAGCAAGCAAACAATCAAACAAACAAAAACTAAGAACCCTTACACAACAAAGAAACTAATCAGTCCAATTTGAGTGGAAGACAATGTGTCACAGATAGTATGCTATGTCTATATGAGATTTTATTTTAATTAGAAAGTAGAATTAGAAGTGCTAGCGGAGTCCTAGGTCCTGATAGAATCAGTTTCCTGTAATCTATTAGCCCATCAGCTCAGAGAAGATAATTTAGTCCATGAGGTTATGGCTGAGATTAAGACGAAAAATACACATAAAGAAACAAATGGCTGCTGTTTTTAACCACCAAAAGTAAATTGCTATATATATTTATAATGTTATGAATATACAATATCTAATATGTATTGAGCAATAAATAGTAGAAGTTTCAACTGCACAAACAAATCAACAAAATTTATAGCAAATCAAAAATCAAATATGTTATCTCTCAGTCTGGAAAGAAAGAGATTGCAGAATCAACTAAAGCAAAAGCAGCTCAGCTCACTTCTATTTTTGGTTGACTCCAGCCACAGGGAACACGCTCTCACATCCTGTAATTGGTGGCAAGTAAACAACAGATTATACTTGTTCATCACACCACTGACTTCTTGTATGATTTCAGGCAACTACAACCTATCTAGACTTTAATTTTCTCAATTGTTAATGAGATTAGTAATAGGTGCTACAGCAAAATGGTTGGTCGGTTATGTCAACAGCCTCTGCTGATTCCCATTTTCTATTTTCCACTTCTCTATAGACATTGGAAAGGCTAAACACTTACTTTCCAATTCTCCCTTTGTCCTAATTTCAGTTGTCCCCAAAGCACATTCTGAGACAAAGATCTGGATGTGAAAGAAAATAATTTAGAAGGAAGTGAAATAGGAAAGCCAGTAAAGGATGCATTAATAAGCAATCACCATGGAGGCAAATAAGGATCCAACACTATGTGGACTCTGAGAAACTATGGAGAAGATCTCCCAAAATTATCCAGTGAGAGATGAGGAAGCTGGGGGTTCTTGTATAACTACTCCCATTCTTACCAACTCAACTTTCCACCTCCGTAAAATGGACAACTGAGCATGACTGCACCGTGAGAAATTGGACACATAGGCATAGTTTTTAAAAGTTATATTAAAAATATGTGCTGTGCAGTATTACAAATTTGCCTTGGTAGTAGAAAGAGTACAGAATTTGATCAGAGACCTGGGTTTTATCTGGTTCTGGCTTTGCCACTAGCTGATAATAAAATGGAGTAGCCTCTCTGACTGGGCCTTAGAGTTTTATTTGAGAAATGATAAGGTTGGATTGCTGATGAAACTAACTGTTTTTCCAGTTCTAAGTCCCAAGAATCTTTGATTAAATGCATTTTTATGATGTTTAGAATAACTTTACTCTTTTCTTTGTCAGACCCTAAAAATTTTCATTGCTGCACAAACATTTTTCACTAAATAGAAAATAGAATGCCTTTCCAATGTCAGAAAGCCCTCTGTATTGTGAATAAATTAACGTGGCTAAAACAAAATCTCTTTTCAGGACAAACCAAATTATCTGTTAAGGTGACTGAACATAGCTCACACAAATTTTCATAATAGTCCATGTAGTACAAGCAATGTTACCTCAAGACTTGAAATTAGTCAATGTTTAATTTTGAATTTTAAAGAGAATGGTACCAGGTGTTAGTAATAAAGCTAGAATCCCAAACAAACCAAATCTTCAAAAAAACCTTTATGATTAAAATTGTTTCCTAAACTACCATATTATTGATGCCAGATGTTAATCATGAAAACAAGATAAAGAACTTACGCAGAGAGAAATTTCCATTTTAAACAGTAGGACACTAACTTATGAATGTAATGAGTCAGGGTAAGTCAGATTAGCCAATAAGCCTCTGTAACTTATTAAAATGAACCACAGTTTGTATAGTCAAAATCTTTTTTACAGGACAAAACACATAATTTTTTTGGATAAAAGTCTTAGACTTGTGGAGGTTAGTGGCTATGTGACAAATGCACAAAAAGTTATATTTGAGAGATTTGGGGGACCTTTTCCCTTTTTTGGTATTTTGTTTTTCTACAATGAGTTTAGAGTCTCATTTATGGTCACTAGCTATGTCTCCAAATCCTGCCTTTCTCTTATAGTCCAAATCCACGTTTCACAGCTTTTGTAACATCTTTACCTGATTACTGCTTTAGCACCAGAGTCCCCATAGTGTTTGATCCCTTAGTATGTCCAAACTTCTTTTCTCTAAAAGTTCTTTCCTCAGGCTGATTTCCTTTTCATTCAACGAGTTCATTCATTCAAGCATTGCTTCATTTATTTATTATCTCTTCACTCAACAAACAAGGGATTGATATGTTGGCAGAAGCTAAGGCAGATATAAAGAACAATAAAATACAGCCTGCTCTTGAGGGGTCTACCAGGGCAGTATCATACAGGATAGTTATAATAAAATGGAGTAATCTTATAGTTGCTATTAATGAAATCCTAAGCACTTCTTTACTCTGTAATTGTCAAGAAGTTTCCTCAGAGAGAATCAGTTGAATTTTGAATGCTGAGTAAAATTTTCCAGGGTACACAGAAAAGCAGTGGTACAGCATAACCCAAGTCAAAAAGGAGAGGGAAATAAAAAAATGATAGCATGCCTAAAATTTAGATTCATATTTCAAAAAGTATAATTCCATTTATCCCTCATCCTTTGTATTGCTATTTTTGTGTATGTATATATATCTACATATACATATATATATAACATCTACATATGTCATAGTTCCCATAAGAGTTTATCCAGTTCTACTGGATACAAATACTCTTAGTTTTCATTTATTGACAATGTCTTTATTTTACTCTTTTAAATTTTATTTTTGAACATTTTTTTTTCTGAATATAAACTTCCTGGTAGACATCCTTTCAGCATTTTAAAGATGTCACTTCACTGTCATCTGCCCTCCATAATGCCCTATAGGTAATGTGTTTCTCTCTGCCTACTTTTAAAATAGTCTCCTTATTTTTAATTTTCAAGTTTTATCATTATAAAACTAGGAGTGTTTTCTTTATATTTATCTTGCTTGGGTCTGTTAGTAGATATTTGTTACCACATTTGAGAAAATTTTAGCCATTATTCCTCTGTTATAGACTGAATTAAGTCCCTGCGAAATTTGTATGTTGAAGTCCTAATGCCCTACCTGTGTTTGGAGATAGGACCTATCAGGAGGTAGTAGAGGTTAAATGCGGTCATAAGGATGAGGCCTTAATTCATTAGAACTGGTGTCCTTGTAGAAGAGAAAGAGACACTACCTCTCTCTCTCTCTCTCTGCATGCCCACAGAGGAAAGGCCAAGTGGGGACACAGTGAAAAGTCATCAGTCCACAAGACAGACAGAGAAGACTCACAAGAAACTGACCCTAATGGCACCTTGACCTTGGACTTGCCTCCAAAATTTATGAGAAAATAAATTTCTGCTCTTTAAGCCACACAGTCTGTGATATTCTATTACATCAGCCCAAGAAGACTAATATATCTTACAAATATTTCTTATTTCCCTTTCTTTCTCTCCTTTCCTTCATGGACTCCAATTACACATATCTTAGACCTTCTGATGTAATCTCACAGATCACTAAGAATCTACTGATTTATTTTCAACCTTTCTTCTCTCTGTTCACTATTAAAATTGGATATTTTCTATTGATCTTTCCTCAAGCTTAGTAACCACTTATTTTACCATATCTGACATTCTTAATACTACACACTGTTTTGCTCAGTTGTAGAATTTCCACTGGGTTATTTTCTAGAGTTTCCATTTCTCTTCTGAGATCCCCTGTCTGCCTATTCATCATCATCATATTTTACTTCAAGTTCCCAAACTTATTTGTAATCATTTATTTAAAGTCCTTGTATTCTAATTTCCATGTTCACAGTATTTTATGATTGTTTTCTGTTGACTGCTTTTCCTCTTGAGTGTGGGTCATAATTTCTTGTTCCTTCTCATTGTCTACTAATTGTTTATTGCATAGTGGACACTGTGGATGACCACTGTAGAAACTGGATTCTGTTATCTTGTTCTAAAGATGATTATTATTCTAGTAGTTAATTAAATCGATTTGACACAAACTCAAAGTTTTGGCTCCCCTGAAGTGGGCATCAATGAAATGACTCATTTATCTCAGTCTTCTGGCTGTGTTTTTCACTGAGAAATCTGAACTCTCCGCACATGTGAGGTTCAGTGGTTAGCAAATAATTTGGATAAAGTTTATAGACAAATGTGGGCTCTCTCCTCTGTTAGTCCCTCCTTTATTGAATCTTCCTCCTTACTCTCCTCAACCCAGTAAAAATATGGCTTGTATACTAACTTGAGAGTGCCGTCAAGAGAAAAGCTAGTGCAGTTTCCTTCTTTCATGGGTCAACTCCTTCCAGTTTCTGTCTACTTTGTTCACTATTTCTTCAAATATTTTACCCAGTGTTTATAATTTTTATCTGAATTAGGATTAGTAATGTACCATCTACTCTACCATTATGGGGATAAGAATTTATAGGAAGGTTTTTAGTAATAGTTTACATTTTTAAAATAGCTATTGGACACATCAGATTTTTTTTTTTCTTTGCTCTCTCTCTCTCTCCCCCTCTCTCTCTCTCTTTTGGTCATCTTTAATAATTTGTCTTTTGTAAGTACTTGTTTATTTCATATAGTTTTGTGATATTTATTGGCAGAGACCCTGGGTTTCTTAGTTATATTATTGAGTGATATACCATAGAGTCTGGTGCTTACTTTGCCTCTGGATTTTGAGTTGTTGATTATGTAATATTACCTTATAATATCATAAATTTGATTCAGACTTTTTTATCTGAAAGCATCTTGACTAAAGAGTAAGAATTTAGTAAATATTGATATGAATTAAATTGTCAAGATCCAGAATTTTTTACATTAAAAATTCACTTTATTTATATATTGACATCATATAAAATCTTCCAGATGAAAATGACAATTTCCTCATTTCAATTTCAAATGGTCCCATAACTGGCATCAATCTGTGGTCGTACAAGAGGAATGTGAAAATTTCCACTATTTCATTAAAAAGTTTAAAATAATTTACTTTATTTAGTCCCTTGTGGATGCAAGTAAAACAGAATTATTCAAGTTATCACCAAATAATGGGAGGCTTACTGTAAGGATACAAGTGGATATAAGGAAGTATGACACTCAGGTCTGAGGTATAATGGAAACCATAGCAGTGCCTGGTATCACAAAGGCTGAAACTGGATTCTAAGCAGCTCTAAGTAATGCAGTAGTGACTAACCTTTAATGAATTTTTACAAACATCTGCTTTTCATTCTTTTCCCCAAACCAATCTATTTCCTTATAGCTTTTGCTTCCTCATAACTTTGATTTTTTTATAATTCCTTTTCTCTGCTTTATGGGTGACCTCTATCTCTGTTTCTTTTTAGCTTCAGATTTCTTTGCCTATGCATAAATTTTCTCTGTATTAATTGGGATACTTTCAATTGCAATTAATAAAACTGCAAAGCAAATTACCATTAATGTAAAACAATTTATTGTTGTATATAACAGATAAGTAAAGGTTTACCATTGCATTCAGGAATGGTTGATGCAGGGACTGAATAATATTTCTCTCACTCAATCTCTCTTTCTCTCTCTCTCTCTCTCTCTAGATAGGTAGATAGATAGATAAATAGAGATAAAGATATATACATATATATTAGACCAGATTGCTCCATATGATGGCCATATTGACATTACCAGTCCTAGAGTTACATCATATCTTCTTAATGACCTGGATGAAAGAGTGTGTATTCCAACAGCTTTAACGTAATATCCACAAGGGGTATTCTGATTGACTCTAATTAACATAACATATTACGTGCCCATCTCTGAACCAATCTTTGTTTCATACCTATGGCAGTAGAAGCAGGGAGAATGCCAGCCCCTCCCAAACCACATCCAGTAAGTTTCTAATAGGTAAAATTATTATATTCCTAAAAGAAATATGAAAAGAATTATTGGACATAAACGCAAAGAAGGCTAGCATACTAAATAGTTCCTAGTTCAGATTTCCGACAATGATTATGTTGCCATTCAGAGCATTTTCCACTGGCCACTCTCATAGTCTGGCATGGATACACTTCTTGGATTCAGTCATCGTCTAGTCAGAGGTGCTTTTGAGTAGTATCACACGGTACAAAACTAGGTGTACAGAGCAATCCTGTGATAAAATCTCTGAGTGGAATTGTTTTCCCTTAGAAGTGTTTGTGGGCTTGGAAGACATCGTAATCATCATTTAACTATTATTTCAGATGAAGGAAGTCAGTTGGTTACATTACTTTTAAAAACACCAAGATTCATTATTATTCTCTCATAATTTCCATCTAATATGTCTATAAATCTATGCCTTAACTCTTATTAAATGACAAATATTATAAAATCCCGACATTTTTGTAGATATACTGGCATATACCATTTTTGATTAAGTTTAATATTTAGGTTGACTAGAGAGGCAAGAATAGAGTTATAACCAGAAAATTGTCTCTTATAAAGGAACTGTTTGAAGCCCTGGTTTGACTGTGGTTCATTTCATAAAGTTAAACAATTCCAGGGGTTATAAATCTTTATTGAAGCCAAAGATAATGTTTATGCAAAAATGAACATTTAGACATGGAAAGGGGTAGAACAAATTTCATACAGAATGATGTCTATGTTATTATTTGTACTAAACTCTAGTATGTGCTTAAATTCTGAATGTTCAACTCATAACTTAATGTTTTAGTATTCAAAGCACACTGTGTCTAGAAAAAAATGTATAGAAAAATTAAAGAAGGAGACAAATCACCTTATAAAGTTGTCTGGTTTTAATATAAAGTAGGATACCAACTGGGCTCAAATGTTTCATATCTTTAAGTATTTTCAGTAAAACAATTGGAGCACACACGATTTGAATACCAAACAGAATAAAAAGTAATATTTCATTCAGAAAACAAAACACAAAAGAGAATCAATGTTCCTTTCCTTTTTATCTCTCAACCTAGGAAAAGGCTTAACTTTGAAATGCAAATTCTAAGTTTGGTATTCAATAATTCTAAAGCTTTCTCAATGAAATTAAAAGGAAATTATCTTTCCTCGACTAAAAATTCCTCCTGCATTCCTCACAGGAAGAGATATGATTTTACTTATCTACTCACCTATCATAAACACTTGTATAAATACAATTTTTCCATAAAGTTGAAAACAAGTTCACCCTACTTCCCAACTCCACATGTCTGAAATATTCCACAACCCTTATCTTCTTGGAGAAATAGCAACAGACAAATCTGTCACTACAAACTTTCCTCACAGTGTTTTTTAACTTTGCTGTATCCAATACAAGTCTTTTAAAACAACAGCAGTAGTGCCAAATTCATCATTTGGTTTCTTGGATATAATATTTGCAAAGTACTGAACTAGGCTTCCACAAATGAGAAATAAAAAGTGATTCCAGGATGGACCACGTTCCCCCAAGTCCACAGGTAGGCCAGTGACCACTGCGGAATTGGAGTTCTCCAATGTAATATTTGTGGTAAATTGGTTTTCAATTAAACTATGATCTTCTATTCATATCATTTTATAAGACTCTTCCTCTAACTGTGCAATTTAAGAAATATGAGCTTGAGTCATGCATATCTATACATATAAACATTTATATTCATATTCATTTTCATACTTGAGAATATATATGTAAACATATTTTAAGAATTTGATATATATTTTAATTCAAAATTTTGTAAACCTAAAGAAATTTAATAAAAATAAAGCATTGCACGTTGATACAATTGTGTAGTGTTTAAAGCTCACCCAATACTGTCTTTCTTTATTCTTTTTTTTTAGAGTCAAATTTCATGAAAATTTTGTCCTCGCATTCTTTTCCTACTTTTTCATTTCTCTTTACCTCCAGTACTCTAATTTGTCTGCTGATCCAACTAACATCACTGAAGCAGTTTTTCACCAGTGTCACCAGGGTCATACTTGTTGCTAAATTCAATCATAAACTTAACCCTGGTAGTGTTAGTTATCCAACCAATATCCATTCTTTAGGTGAACAGACCCCAGTTAATCTACTGGTCCCAGGTGGAGCAGAACAATTGCACTTACAGCAATCTCTTACCTCAGGCAACCTCAGATCCACGGGAATAAACAGCTGATATTTGAAGCTGCCGAATTCTTGGATTATTAGCTTTTTTGTTTTTTAATCAAAAACCATCAACACTTTTCAAAGAAATATATTGCAAACAGTGACTTTTACTAAAGAGGTGAATTTGTTCTAAATGAAAAAAAATTCCCTCCATGAAAGAGCAAACACACATTTACCAGACAACTTATACTGCATTAATGATGTAACAGTGCACAAATAAGGACCATAGATTTTATTTTAATTAGGACTGAAAGACCAGTATAAATGCTGATGGTGGGTGGGTGGGGGGTATGTTTTATACCCTGAGCTCCAATATTCCAACTCTGTCCTGTCCTGTTGTTATGATTTGTAAAAATCTTTGATTTTTTTGTAACTTCAGTGATGTGTTAAAGGCAAAGAGTCTTGATTTGAAAAATTTGTTGTATCCAAAGGCCAGAATAGTACTCAACTCTGATGAGTAAATACATAAAATGTTGGGTGATTCCTTCATGTACCCAATATCTTATTTTTTAATTCTGAAGTGGCAACTGTTTAATTTTTTTCCATTATAGATTCATTTGCCTGTTTTCGATTTGATAATAAAGTGTACGTACACTTTGTATAAATCTTTCACTCATAGTAATGTTTTTGAAATTCCTTTACATTGTGTGTTTATCTATAGACCATTCCTTTCAATTACTATGTAGTATTCTTTTGTATTTTACCTATTCTGATAACATTTGCCTTTGCTTTTATTTGTTTAGTTTACTAACCTTTAATGGAATTATTGATATTATCGTTTTGGGTCTATTATCTTACTATTTGTCTTCTGATTATACTCTCTTTGTTTTTTGATCCTCTATTCCCTTTTTCTTCTTTTTTTGATTATTTGCGTATGTTTTTTAATTTAACTTATATATTTACTTTTCAGTTGTATGTATCCCTTTTTGTCATATTTTTAGAATTACTTTAGGATTAGAATATGCATCCTGGAATGTTCTTAGTCTATTTAGATTTTATATTGTTGCTGGTTCCATTCTGATAACTCATGTTTGAATAAAATGATTTTTTTCTAGCCTGATTATTTGAAGGAGGTTTTCCTGAAGAATGGGCCAGTATTATATTCCAGGCTGGTGAGAAATGTTTTTATGCTCTAGGTTGGTGTGCATGAGAAGTTTATTAGCTTTTACTGATCCAAAAATTAGCAACTGGCAGGCAACTCACAATGATGTGAAGTGCCTCTCATCTCTCCTTGGACTGACCTGCAATGTAGGTTGTCTGTGTGATTTTACACTCATCCTTTTCCATCTTCTTTTCCTCAAAACAGAGCCAGTTCGAACGAAGCTCCCCATGTGCTTCAGGCACCCTGTTGACATTTTTGCAAACAAGAAACTGTTGCTTTTGAATCTCAAGCTTGTACCACCTACTTAAGAACAAACAGTGTTTATGGCTTTTTCATTGAGTTCTGCAACCACAAGGATCCTCTCTGTATAACCCTGTTGGTCTTCATGGTTTGGACAGTCCTCTCTCCTATTTAGGAATTCAGTGTTGCTTCTTGATACATCTGAGATTTTATTCATATATTTTTATTTAGTTTCTAATGGACTTCATGTTTCTATATCTTATCCTCCTTGTTGCCTCTGGATGATTGCCAAGAAGAAGAGGGGGGATGCTGATTATACTTGCCCATATTAAAATAAAAGTTTTCACCGTCCCAGGAACTTTCCTCTTTTAACCTGTTTTATTTCCTTTGTAACACATATCATTATTTAAAATTTATTTATTTTTTCTTTTTATTTGTCACCTCCACTTGACAGTAGACTCAGCAAAAGCAGCAGTTTTGACTGCCTAGGTTGTTTCTGTATCTGCAGTGCATAGAACAACTCCTGACATCATAATTCATAAATATTTGTTGAAGCAATAGGAATCCAGGAAACATCTTTTTTTTCAAGTTTTTATTTTATATTGGAGTACAGTTGATTAACAACATTGAGATAGTTTCAGGTGTACAGCAAAGTGATTCAATTATGCATTTTTCCATTTAGGTTGTTACATAATATTGAGCAGAGTCCCCTGTGCTACACAGTAGGTCTTCGTTCCCTGTGCTGTATAGTAGGTCCTCGTTGGTTATCCATTTAAAATATAGCAGTGGGTACATGTCAATCCGAAAAATAAATATCTTTTTAAAAGCTACATTTTTACCTACATAAAACTAATTTTTCCCCAAAGCATGATACACTTTCAAGTGGTTTATGAGATACATATATTGGCAGTTTACATAGGGAGTTTTAAAATTTATTTTTAATGTGATATGCACACAACAATAACAAAAACATGATTTCACAGAAATCATGAGATAGCATGAGGCTAAACTTTTAAAGAAATCAAGTTGCATCTGATTTGAAAAAATATTAAGTTTTTATATTTAAAACTTAATGGGTTCATGGGGATATGACAAAATTCATTTGAGTAGTCTGAGAATAAAGGAAGTTTGGAAAATACTGTATTGATTCATATACTTAAGCATGAAATTACGAGGCCATCTAACTCCAGAGCCAAGGTTCTTTACCTTGTATTAGGAATAAAATGCTCTGAAACCTGTAAATAAATATCAGTTATAAGGTAGTGTGATAGTTAATTTTGTGTGTCAACTTGTCTAGGCCAATGTGCCCAGTTGTTTGGTCAAACACTAGTCTAGATGTTGCTGTGAAGGTATTTTGTAGATGTGATTAAGATCGATAGTCAGCTGACCTTAAGTCAAAGAGATTACCCTTGATTATGTGGACGGGCTCCCCAATCAGTTGAAGGCCCGTAGAAGAAAAACTAAGGTTTTGAGGGGAAGAAATTCGGCTTCAAGATTGTAATATAGAAATCCCGCCTCAGATTTCAACTTTCATTCTCCCCTATAAATTTCAGATTCAAGGCTACCTCAACTACTGCCTGAATTTCCAGCTTGCTGGCCTGCCCTAGGAATTCTGAGCTTGCCAAGCCCTCACAATTGTTTCAGCTCATCCCTTAAAATGAATCTCTATAGAATACACATAGTTTCTATTGGTTCTGCTTCTCTGGAGAATCCTGACTGATATAGAAGGCATTTGCACCTATCCTAACTTGCATCATGTACATCGCTGACAAGGAAAGGTGTTGGTTAAAAACCTGCTTAAATCAGACTGCTATAACAGAACCCATAAATGGCACCATCTTATGTTACATGCTGACTCATGCTGGCCATTATAAATCAAAGGTGTTTTTTCATGCATACTTTCAGAAATCCTACACGCTGCTTTGAAACTATACATGACTTTAAGATTTCAGGCAACTTCAAGGACATCACCTTAGATTTCAAACGATAAATAAACCTCCCTTGGCCCATTCCCACTGCCCCCAGGCTCCATACACTTGCTCCCAAATTCTTCTTGATTGCCTTCAATGAAACCTCATTTGAATACCCCACGAGAGGCGTTTACATATTGTACATTTTACATTCCTAGAAGACCTTTAAATTCCCTGTCATTTTAGAGATTTTGAGGTTCTATGTGGGATCTTTGCAATGACTTGCTGGGTTTGAAGAGATCCACTCTTACTTTTTCTCGCTCAAGTTCTGAACTAATTAGAGTTGACCATAAAATATAGGACACTCAGTTAATTTAAATTTCAAGTAAATAATAAATGACTTTTTTAGTATAAATATGTCTCAAATATTGCACAAGACATACTTATACCTTTAAAACATGTCACTCACTTGAAGTTCAAATTTCACTGTGTTTGTTGTATTTTTATTTCCTAGATCTGGCAACACTCACTAGTAGTTGAGAGATATAATTACAGAGTTAACCAAACAGGAGAGTAAAATGTAACATTTGCTATTGATATAATAATCAGTAATATTGGCAAAATAATTAATAATTGCCAAAGATTTTACTTTAATTTTTATAAGAATACTATAACAAATTATAATCATAAAAACTAATTAAAGAGCTTTGACTTTTCCAGGTAGCATATAGTTCAATTGACATTTTGCTCAGAGCTGATGGAAGTTAACGACAGATAACACTTCTTCAACTTAAATGATAATTTTGAAAAATGAAAGTTGTATAAAAGATAAAAAATGGTATTGTCTATAATTTTAAACCATATAGACAAACATCTATAACTTGGTATACTTCCCTCCAGTCTTTGTGTGTGTGTGTGTGTGTGTGCATGTGTGTGTGTATGAGTATTTACACAGAATGTGGTCTAGATGTGCACAGGCAGAGTGAAGAATTGGTATCATAGTCTCTCTACTGCCTCCTCTCAACCTCTCCAGCTCTAAAGTTTATCATGTTTATTAATTTTTATTCCCAATGACTTTTGGGTGACTGGCATATCATGACTGATAAGGACTTCTTGAATGAAAAAGGGCTCTTATGAAACGGTGAGTAGAAGAAAAGTTAGGAAAACCCAACAGTAATTACCCACTGAGTGGCTAGAATGGTGTGTCTTTCAACCAAGTGTCAGCTCAAGGACTGACACAAGATGTACTGAATAATCATCAGTACCAAGTACTGTTTCCAAAATAGACACTTTGACCGTATGAGGAAACAGTGATCCAGGTGGTCTTTACTTGGATCCTATGTATTTCTGTACTAATTTGTATTAGTATTTTATTTCTATACTAACTTGACTCAATAAAGCTGAATGGCCTGAAGAGCCTTACAATTTAAATTTTGAAATTATATCTTATGTATTCAACAAACATTGATTGGAGCCCTCCTTTGTTCCAGAGAAGAGCTAGATAATGGGTATCCAAAGGTGGGAAAATAAAACATAATTTTTGCCCCCATTAAAGTACTAACAGTGGGAAAGGTAGTACCCATAACAATATTTACCTCATTTCAGTTTTGTGGAAGTTAAATTTGATAGTACATAAACACAAAATATTTGATAAGAAATATGGTAAAATAAAGCAGGATGCTATGGAGAAGAAGCAGCACTTGAAATGGGAATGAACTTGGTGTACTGGAGGCAAAGAGGACTGATGTGACTGAATCTTTGATGAGCAAAAGGAACACAGCAGGATAAGATCAAGTTGGAAAGGTACTAGACCATATCATAAAACATATTTCAGCTATATTTGTGTTTTTCTATTTAATTCTAAGCATAAGAAAGAGTCATTGCTTCATTTTGGATATCAACCATATTATCAGAGGGTTATCTTAGTAACTCCAGTGTAAAATGATGCACTGTAGACAACGTAAAGAAACTCAGACCAATCCATTAATTAGAAATATAAATTTAGTAGTCCTTCAAATGGAAAAGTTCCTTAGTTGTTGTAAACAGTTTGTCTATACTTTCTCTTGTAAAGAGAAGCATTTATGATTCTTTGAGGCATTTACTTGGAATTTTAAATCAAAATAAAAATGACTAAGTAGAATTAAATCTTTAGGTTTGGTGTCCATACCACCTAGTGTACTATACAGTTGCTTTTCAAATTTTCATCAATTATTAATAAACTTCCTAAAACCCCATTCTAGCTCTCTTTCTTAGGTATATTTGTTTTCTTTTTTATTATCTATCTTTTTGTTAATGATTTTGGTATTAAATAATTAAAACACAAAGTCTAAAAAATGATTATAACTGGGGAACCTGTGAGAATAGGAGAGAAAATCTTAGTAGCAACTTCTAAAACCTGTATTGAATGCTATCTGAAGCGGCAAACACCAGAGTAAAATCAACATTTGAAACAGAAAGAGTGAAAATTGGATGATATTTTGGGATCAGAATCAAGCTTGAAGCAAAAAGCCTGTTCACCTACACCCGCTGTGAAGGCCAAGATGAAAAACATAATATCTTGTAAACAAGTACATGAATTAACTTATTCAATCCAGAACAAGTGATTTAACCAAGTTAGACAACACAAAGTAACTTCAGCCAAGAGAAGACTAGATATTAATTGTAACAAGAGCCAACAAACATGACTTAGAAAACTTGGGAATGAAGTGCTAAGACTGCTGGCATTTATATGTCTGTGCAGACCTTAAAAGTTAGACGTCAGAAAATATTTTCTAGTAAGAACATCATAAATGTACTGTGTGATACGGTTTCCTGCTCTGATAAAAGCCTCTTTTGATTTCAAATGTTTTCCTTTAGCAAATATTTGCTAAAGGAGACAAAATTTCTCAAATAGGTATATAATGTACACAGTGTGTGGGTTATCCCTGAAGATTAATGTAGGAAACATACATAATTAAAGTAGCAACAGTGGGAAAGGTAGTACCCATAATAATATTCACCTCATTATGAAACGTGGTCAATCTTTAATCTGGTATACTATGTACATTTAGTCTAGGTTCTTTCTACGTTAGGAGAATTCTGTAAAGCCATATACCCCAAGTACTGTGTCTGATATATAATAGGCACATAAAAAATGAGGCAAATTAGGGAGTACATTAATATATTAATCTTTTTATTGGTGTGAAATGAAAAGACTGGATATTTAATTTTTTTAGAACAGTTTTGGATTTACAGAAAAATTGAACAGATGGTATAGAGATTTTCATGTTACTCTCTCCCATCCCCTGCACACATTTCCTCTATTATTAATATCTTCCATTAACGTGGAACATTTGTTATAATAAGTGAACCAATATTAATATATTATTATTAACTAAATTCCATAGTTCATATTAAGGTTTGCCACTTGTGATGTACAGTGCTATAGGTTTTGGCAAATGCGTAATGTCAGGTATCTACCATTACAGCATCGTACAGATTAGTTTCCCTGCCCTAATAATTCACTCTACCTCACCTCTTAATCCCTACTCACTCCCTCTACTCCCCTGGCAACCACAGATCTTTTTACTGTCTCCATAGTTCCCCTTTTCCAGAATGTCATATGGTTGGAATCATACAATATGTAGACTTTTAAGATTGGCTTCTTTCACTTAGTAACATGTATTCAAATTTCTTACAAGTTGTTTTATGGTTTGATAGCTCATTTGAAAAA
The DNA here is from genome assembly GCF_964165515.1 of Mesoplodon bidens. Taxonomy (NCBI): domain Eukaryota; kingdom Metazoa; phylum Chordata; class Mammalia; order Artiodactyla; family Ziphiidae; genus Mesoplodon; species Mesoplodon bidens. The sequence continues at coordinate 86,921,916 of NC_138167.1, forward strand.
ATTGTTTTAGGAATGCTCCACTGTGTGGACATACCAACTGTATATTCATTCACCTTTGAAGGATACCTTGATTCCTTCCAGTTTTTGGTGATCATAAATAAAACTGCTATAAACAGAGTATTCCCAACCTCTTTCTTCCATCCTTTATAACACTGCTGTTATTTATTTTATTTGTCCATATGCTATAATCACCTAAAACATTATTGCTATGATTATTTAAACAATTATTTATTGAATTAAGAATAAGAGAAAAGGTTTTATCATCGTTTATTCCTTCCCTTATGCTCTTCCCTTCTTTATGTAGATCTAAGTTCCTGACCTATATCATTCTTCTCTCTAGGCTTCTTTTAACATTTCTTGCAAGGAAGATCTGCTGGCAACAGATTTCCTCAGTTTACATTTGTCTGAGAGTATTTCTCCTTCACTTTTGAAAGTATGTTAAACGAATACATAATACATTAGGATTTGGGGGTTTTTTCCCCTCAACACTTTAAACATTTCACTCCATTCTCTTCTTGCTTGCATGGTTTCTGACTATAAGTCCAATGTAATTCTTATTCTTATTCCTCTAAAGATAAGTTTCCTCTACCATATAATAACTTTTTCAAGATTTCCTCTTTGTCTTTGGTTTTCTGGTGTTTGCATATGATATGCCTAGGTGTAGTGTTTTTGGTATTTATCCTGCTTGTTGTTCTCTAAGTTTTCTGAATCTGTACTTTGGTGTCTATAAATAATTTTGGAAAATTCTATTATTAGTGCTTCAAATATTTCTTCTGCTCCTTTCCTGTCCTTCTTTTCTTTCTCATGTTTCTATTATACATATGGTACACGTTTTGTCATTTTCCCACATTTCTTGGATATTCCATTTCTTTAATTTTTTTTCTTTTTTTTTTTTTACTTTTTGCATTTCAGTTTTGGCAGTTTCTATTGGCGTATCTTCAGGCTCACTTATTATTTCCTTTGCCATGTTTAGTCTACTGATAAGGCCATCAAAAGCATTCTTCATTTCTATTACAGTGTCTGTGATTTCTAGAATTTCCTTTTGACTCTTTCTTGTGGAGTTTCTATCCCTTTGCTTACATTACCCATCTGTTCTTGAAAGTTGTCTACTTTTTCCAATAGAGTCTTTAACATCTTAAACATAATTGTTTTAAATTCTCTATCTGATAATTTCAAAATTCATGCCATATCTGAGTTGTGTTGTTACTTTGTTTGCTTTGTCTCTTCAGACTGTTTATTTGTTTGTTTTGTCTTTAGAATGCCTTGTAATTTTTTGTTGAAAGCTGGACACGATGGATTGGTTAATAGGCACTGAGGTAATTAAGCTTTTAGTGTGAGGCTTTATGTTAATCTGGCTAAGAGTTGGGTTGTGTTTAAAGTTTGACAGAAATGTAGGTGCCAGAAGCTTCTAGTTTCCTTGTCAGACTGTTTCCCTCCTGTTGCCTTTGGGTTTCCCTTGGAACTCCTTAAATAGAGTCTGTGACTCTCACTTGTAATCTGTTTTTATATTGATGCCCTGTTGGTGTGGCAGTAAGGTGCTGGGAAGGGTAAGAATTCTATATTCTTATAATTAAATATCAGATTTTTAATATTCCCTGGGATGTGATCTTCAGAACATTCCTTAGCCTTTTTTTCTCATTCTTTATGAGAGACAAGTCTAGCAGGGCCTGGATTTCTTTGATTGCCCTTTTCCCGAGTCAGGTAGGGTAAAGTACCTTCCTACGGAGGGTGTCATTAAGTTTCCTTTGGGCATACTTTTAAATATTTACTAAATCTGTAGAATAGTGGCAGAGTTAAGAAAATATACAAGAAGAGTGAAATAATAAACAAACTGACTGAGTGAAAAATGATGGTGATGGAACAAAGCAAAATGAGTTTCAATACAACATAATTATTATTCCAGAAAAATGATTACAGTGAATTAAACAGAAATAAATATTCAAAGGTATGCTAGAAGAGATTTGTCCTGAAATTAACAATAGTAATTAACCTGCAAGTGAAAAATGGACCTTCTTCTTCTGGAAAGACTGATATGAAACTGTAAAGGGCAAAGCATCATTTGTGATGTTACCAATGTTCAAAGTCTAGAAAACATCTTGTGAGCCTCCAGAGAGGAAAAGTAAGTGACCTAAAAAGTGACTCATCAATCACCCACATAGGATGAATAACAACCATTCTACTATATAACCCAACCCTAACCCTACTAAATTTACTAATCTACATCACAATAACTTTCATCATGTTTATATTATTCATCCAAAACTCAACTACCACTACATTATCACTATCTCAAACATGAAACAAAATACCTGTCACCACAACCCTCACTATACTCACCCTACACTCCATAGGATTCCCTCCACTTTCAGGATTCATACCCAAATGAATAATTATCCAAGAATTAACAAAAAACGATATCCTTATTATACCAACATTCATAGCCATTACAGCACTACTCAACTTATATTTCTATATACACCTCGCCTACTCCACAGCATTAACCCTATTCCCCTCTAAAAACAACATAAAAATAAAATGACAATTTCACTCCACAAAACGAATAACCCTTCTACCAACAGCAATCGTAATCTCCACAATACTCCTACCTCTCACACCAATACTCTCCATCTAACTATAGGAGTTTAGGTTAGATCAGACCAAGAGTCTTCAAAGCCCTAAGCAAGTATAATTTACTTAACTCCTGCCCAATAAGGATTGCAAGACTATACCTTACATCAATTGAATGCAAATCAAACACTTTAATTAAGCTAAATCCTCACTAGATTGGAGGGATACATCTCCCACAAACTTTTAGTTAACAGCTAAATACCCTAGTCAACTGGCTTCAATTATTTTCTTAGACTTTTCCACTGCAACCTTTAGTGCAAGAAGACAATGAAGCAATGTCTCAATATTCTAAGAATAAAATGTTACCTAAGAATAACCCACCAAAGTATTTTTCCTTAGAGTAAAAAGTTCACAGACATTTAAAAAAATGCAAGGACTCAGGGAACATAGCACATAAGGGATGGAAAGGAATATAGCTTAAAAAGAGTTGTATCAAAATTGTACATTCAAAACTGAAGCAGATGTGAAAAAAAAAAGAATAGGTCATTGGTATTAAATACTATTGTGTATATATCTAAGGTCAAACATAAGACACATAATTGTATAATGGGACAAATAATTGGTCTGGATCCAGAGTCTTATATTATAGTTTCAACTCTGATGCATTTTAGCTGTATAATCTTGGGCAAATTAATAATAAGAAAGATTTCAGGAGGCCGTTGTGAAGATTAAATGTGTTATAATATGTAAATAAAAGTGAAGGAGACATTAGAACCCCTCAAAATATGTTAGCTAAAGCAAGCAAACGTGTGTATTCAGACAAAAAGAAAAATTATCAATCTCTGATAAGTAAAATATAACAAAATTGGAAAGTGAAAAGAAGTGCAAATGTAAATGAGTGCATATAAACTAGAAATATTTTTAAAAGATTTAACTCAATAACTTTCAAAGTTTTTAATCTTTAAATGGATAATTTTGGATATTTTCTGGATAAAATGTCTATCAAACTTTTACCAATTCCTTAAAGTTCAGTAAATTTTTCTCATATTAAATATAAGTAAAGTTAAATATTTTAAATAAAATATATCATAGTATTATATCTTGTAATATTATTTACACCTACTTCTTTCATCCCTTTTTATCTGTAAATATGCAGAGATAATAACATTTTGGGTGGTAAGCATGTGGATGATTATTTTGCCTTTTTCTCAAAACTTATAGTCTTTGATATTTCATAATGATGAATATGTATAATTTCTACCAAAATAATAAGCTTTTTTTTTATTGGAGTATAATTGCTTCACAATGCTGTATTAGTTTCTGCTTTATAACAAAGTGAATCAGTTATACATATACATCTGTTCCCATATCCCTTCCTTCTTGCGTCTCCCTCCCTCCCACCCTCCCTATCCCACCCCTCCAGGCAGTCACAAAGCACCAAGCTGATCTCCCTGTGCTATGCGGCTGCTTCCCACTAGCTATCTACCTTACGTTTGGTAGTGTATATATGTCCATGCCTCTCTCTCGCTTTGTCACAGAATAATAAGCTTTTTATAAAAACTCAACATAAAAAAGACAAGTAAAACGTAACAATTCAGTCTCAATTATGATAAAATAAGCATTAACAGTATCTAAAATTGTTATTTTAATTTTTACTGAGTAATGAGTAATGTGAAATGACAAGGAAAATATAGTATACCATAAACTATGCGTGAAGCAGAGATTTAATGATACTACCATAACATCTTGTTCATCAATGATTTGTATATATCTTACATCCAATTCATTTGCAAGACAGGTAAGAATCAGAAATTTAGCAAAAGAAACAGCCAAAATAGTTTTCAGAAAGTCCATGCACAAAAGTTAAAAGACTTTGCGACTCATGACTAATTCACCCTTCTTTCACTAGTTTTTCCTGGGAACTACTCTTCACTCCCTTTTCAGTCTGTTGCAAGCTCAAGCAGAAAGCATTTGGCCAAAGGTCCAAGTCAGCTCATTAATTTATTCAACAAATATTTATTGAATGCCTAATATGTGCAATGTACTAGAAGTACAGCAATAAACATAACAGATAAACCATGTTTTGTGGAGATAACATTCTGGTGGAGAAAGTAAATAAACTAATAATTTATGCATTGTTACATAATTATAAGCGTTATGAAGAATTTGGTGCTCTTTTATATGGAGTGGTCAGGAAAGGAGTAACTGAAAGGTAACATTTAAGCAGAGCCTCAATGAGGTACAGATTCAACCAAATAGACACCAAATTCTACCATCTATTGTTATTTTTTTGGTGTTTGTTTTTTGAGTGATGAGCCTATGATTTGATCAGAATCAATAGCACAAATGGAAATATTTTCTTGGGTTATGAGAATAAAAAATTGCCGCTTTCTCATTTGATTTTAACCTAAAAAGATATAAGATACGGAGCAGATACAGCCAACACCTCCAAGTGAAGACCACCAATTATGACATCAACCAAAAGGAAGTTCTCTGAAAAGAGAGAAACTTGTACTTTTCAGTTACTTGGGTCAATTAGCTTTTTTCTTTTTCTTTTTTTAATAAATTTATTTATTTATTTATTTATGGTTGTGTTCTGTCTTCATTGCTGCTTGCAGGCTTTCTCTAGTTGCGGCGAGCAGGGGCTACTCTGTGCTGTGGTGCATGGGCTTCTCATTGCAGTGGCTTCTCCTGTTGCAGAGCACAGCTCTAGATGCACAGGCTTTAGTAGTTGTGGCACGCAGGCTTAGTTGCTCCGTGGCATGTGGGATCTTCCCAGACCAGCGCTTGAACCATGTCCCCTGCACTGGCAGGAGGATTCTTAACCACTGTGCCACCATGGAAGTCCCCAATTACCTTTTTTCTAGGTCAGTTTGATTTGGAGTTGTCTATACTTCTATCCAGCAGTCCTAAGTGGTATGGAACTCTCTCAGATTCTCATCAAAAGTCTGTACTATAGGGCTTCCCTGGTGGCGCAGGGGTTGAGGGTCCGCCTGCCAATGCAGGGGACACGGGTTCGTGCCCCAGTCCGGGAGGATCCCACATGCCGCGGAGCGGCTGGGCCCGTGAGCCACGGCTGCTGAGCCTGCGCGTCTGGAGCCTGTGCTCCGCAACGGGAGAGGCCACAACAGTGAGAGGCCCGCATCCCTCAAAAAAAAAAAGTCTGTACTATATATCTTCGTATGTAACACAAGAAAGTCTTTAGCAAATAAGCATAAAGCCTTGTTGCATGAGGCCCATGAGCAACGGCTTGAAAAGTGTCCCCAACCAGACAGATTGGCAGTTAGCTAGAACAGAAAAAGGCAATTAAAAAAAAAAAAAAAAACAGAGAAAGAAATAAATTTAGCATGTTAACCATGAACCAGTTATCATAAGTGGAAGTAATCCTATATATCTTAGAATAGCCCAAGGAAATCATTACAGTTTATTAAGTGATTGTTTATTATTTTGAATTACTTTGCATTTGATTCATACAGTCAATCATTAATTGATTGATTCATTCAAAAAATACTGGGCAAAAATTGTGGGCCAAGGACTACTTTAGACATTAAGGATGCAACTGTGAATATGACCAGTAAAGATAATGCACTGTGGAGTTTGTATTCACCTGAGAGAGACATATATAAGAACAGAAAAATATAACAACAGGTTGTAGCAAGTGCTATGAAAAACAACTGTGGTGAGGCATCACCTTCTTTTCCCATGAAGGAAGTGGGTCTGCTTTGATGGTGAGGGGGACAGGGAAAGGCCCTTTGAAGTGACATTTATGCAGAAATGTAAACTATTTAAAAAGTGAGCCAGTCATTCTAAAATGAGGGGCAATGATATTACGTGCAAATACTTGGAGAAAACAATGATTGGGCATGATTCAAGAACAGAAAGGTCATCCATATGACTGCAGCAGAGTGACTGAGGGAGAGGTGTTTGATCTCAGCTTAGAGAAGTAGGTAGGCCCCAGCTGATGGGGAGCTTTCCAGGACATGGCTCAGGAGTTTAGATTTTGTACAAAGAGAAATATAAAGCTACTGAATGTTTTCAATGAAAAAACGTGGAGTTTTATATATTTACATTGTAAAGGACCTCTTGCTGGCCTTTGGAGAGTAAATGATAGAAGCACAAAAGAGGAAGCAAGGAGACCCAGAAGTATGCTCTTTTGGTAGTCCATGGGAGAGAGGATGGTGGAATAAAATATATTTGAAGTAGAACTGATCTCTTCGATAGATTGGATGGGAGAGACATTAAGGAAATGGAAGAAATCTACAATAATTGTAAGCTTTGGGCTGGAGTCAACTAGAGAGATGTGATATCATTTAATAAGATGCAGAATAGAGGAACACAGTTCAGGGGGGTCCAAAGGCCATTATTTCAGGCATATTGTGATTTTCCAATTAGACATCCAACTGAAGATGTCAAGTTCTAAGTAGTCAGTGGCATAAAAGAGTCAGCAGCTCAGAGTGAACCGTGCAGACTGGAGATGTAATGCTGGGAAATTTAAACCTAAGGCGGTGGTTCAGGGTTGTGGTTAAGAACTTGGGCTTTGCTGCCAGAAGGCTTCAGCTCTGATTTTGGCTCAGCCTCTTACTAGCTGAAGTCACTTAATCTCCCTGGACCTTGGTTACCTCTGCAATAAGTGAGGATGATAAAAAATGCCAGGCTCATAGTGAGCATTCAAAATGGTAGTTATTATTAAAATTACTTCTGTTTTTGTTGTAATTTTAGAGTGGAAACAGATGAAGTCACCCAAAGACTAAAACCTGAGGTACTCCAACATTTATAGGCCCGGTAGAGAAAGAGACGGAAAGGAGAAAGAGAAAGGAATTGAGAAGGTATAGCCAATGAGGTATGGACACCAAGGTGGGCTGCCAGGACAGCAGTAAAGGCAAAGCCAGAAAATTGCCCATACAGAACCCCGAACTGCAGTACAATGAAGAGTGAATGGGAACAGAGCAAGAAGAAAGAGCAAATGCATACCATATTTTTGAGAATTTTTTCTGTAAAAGGGGTCATAAAATGGGATAGGAGGAGGAGGAAAATGTGGAGTCTAAGAGCCATTATTTTTTAAAGATAAGACATAATATCTGAAGTTATAATTGAAGAATTTATAGGATGACTCAAGTCCGTAGATACACTTTTGGACTCTGGAGTGTTTTAAAATAATTTGATTTTGAATTTTATTTTAAAAATGGCATGTGTTCTCATGGCTACTACTGTACCCACTGTATTCTGTTTTTTCATTCAGTTCACTTGTGTTACGTAGAATGCCTGCCTGACTGTGCACAGACCATGTATATTTGTACATAGAATTGACCTACTAGGGAGGGGGGATGCTGAGGGGGAGGAGATAATTAAAGAAGTGTAGACCTTGAGAAGAGGAAAGGGAATTAGATCCTGGGCATCATTTGGGGAATTTACTTTTAAATTCTTGCACTGTCACAGAAGGGAAAACAAAGAAGACACATACAAGTGCAGGTGGATTTTATAGTGGAAAGTTAATTGAACACTTCTCTGATGACTCCTACCATCACTCTGTTGATGTTCCGTGAGGAGAAAAGGAATATAAGACTTTAAGGACAAAGAAAATGTTATAACGTAGTCATCTTAGAGTGTTGGAAAGGGAATCAACATCAGAAACACAGCAGATCTGCTGGCTAGGGTTGATGCTTATCTTTGAGAATTTAAAGTAACACCAATTGTTGTACATGATTTTTACTAGGAATATACAGCTGCTCAGATGCAGGAGAGAAGAGAGTTGGGTGTTGTGTTCAACCGAAATTTAGGTCTTCATAAATGAGTATGATAAAAGGAAAAAAAGAAGGAAAGCAGAAAGTGCTTGAAAGGGAGTAATTATGACAATGGTCCATCAAAACTAAAGTTAAGGAAGGATTTGAAGATAGGAGATTTAATAAACAGTGAAAAAGAGATGGAGTCTGTGGAATGAAGTTCTCACGAGGCGAAAGGAAAAATGATTAACAATACCCCAGTAGTAGGGTCATATAATGCCTGGTGATAATAAGCTGGAGGATATGACAATAATAGTGGGTAACTTTACTACATATGAGGAGATAAGGCAACTCCTAGGCCACCACAGTACGTGGATTATGCACATGGAAGCACGTCACCGGACATGATGACCAGGTATCGGTAGAGAGTATGAGTGAGGCAGGAGCAAAAGTCATTGACAAGGAGAGGCTCGACTAGGAGGTCCAGCAGCTGGGGACGGGGAAGAGGTTGTAGATAATTAAACCAGATGTCATGAGTTTCAGAATGGATAGTTTTTTGAAAGAGTAACAAGAAGAAATTGCTTGAAAGAGAATGTAGAGCACGGAACAGTAGAGTGTTCTTTGAGTTATGTGAGGGAAGAAGAAAACACAGCCACTACTTTAAAGGACTGCAGTGCAAAACCTTTGTCAGGAGACAGCCAGATACTTTTAAGATTAAGAAAAGCAAAGGGAGGGCTTCCCTGGTGGCGCAGTGGTTGAGAGTCTGCCTGCCGACGCAGGGGACACGGGTTCGTGCCCCGGTCCGGGAAGATCCCACATGCCGCGGAGCGGCTGGGCCCGTGAGCCGTGGCCGCTGAGCCTGCGCGTCCGGAGCCTGTGCTCCGCAACGGGAGAGGCCACAACAGCGAGAGGCCCACGTAGCGCAAATAATAATAATAAAAAGAAAGAAAGAAAAGCAAAGGGAAATTTTCCAAGAAAAACTGCGGACAAAGGAGAGTCTTTGGGTTGCGGCTCAGGCTTGAAAGTTTCTGGAAGAGGAGACTGGGTAAGATTAGGGAATACAAGCAGCGCATTGTATATGAGCTTATGGTGATGTTGGAAGACCTGGAGCTTTGGACTTCTGCTGATAATTAGGTATCTGAGGCAACAAGGGAATTCTTCATAGTGGGGCAGCTAATCATTTCAGGCAATGGTTTTATTTCTCATAATCAGTGGAGTGGGATATCTATACCGTCCTGCAGGTCTTACTCATGTGGCCTTTGGGGGCTGGGGACAAGGGCAGAGAGCAGTGGACTGTCCTCAGAGTGACTGCTCCTCTCTGCTCACCACTGTTACAGAACAGAGAGAAGGCAATCATTAACAGAAGACCATTCTGTTTAAAATTAATTCTGCCTCAGCAAGTAGGATGGTATTTAATTAATTTTGTAGAGAATTGTAGCCAAAAGGATTTGTAAATGTTTGGGGACTTTAAGGGATAAAGGCATAAGGCCTCTGTTACTAGGTAATACAACTTGTCATAATAACTGATCTCCCAAGGGTGTCTGATAACAAAGTTCAGGCTCTATTAAGAAAATTATCATGAAACTAGAAGATATTTACCAGGGATATGAAAGGCTAGAACTGGTAATTAATCCTCCCTCACTGTTCAATGGAGATTAGAGCCTCATGAGGTGGTTACAAATTTGAGCTCCCACAGTTCAAAACAGATTTTGAAATATTGGAGAGAGTCCAAATAAGAATAAGATAAATTACTTTTTAAATTGTCCTTTTTTTCTTTATTTTTTTGTAATTTTTATTGGAGTATAGTTGATTTACAAAGTTGTGTTAGTTTCAGGTGTACGACAAAGTGAATCAGTTATACCTACACATATATCCAAACTTTTTTTTTTTTAGATTCTTTTCCCATATAGGCCATTGCAGAGTAATGAGTAGCATTCCCTATGCTATACAGCAAGTTCCTATCAGTTATCTATTTTATATATAGTAGTGTGTATATGTCGGTCCCGATCTCTCAATTTATCCCTCCCCTTCCCCCTTATCCCCTGCTAACCATAAGTTTGTTTTCTACATCTGTGACTCTACTTCTGTTTTGTAAATAAGTTTATTTGTACCCTTTTTGTTTTTTTAGATTCCACATATAAGCAATATCATATGATATTTGTCTTTCTGTGTCTGACTTACTTCACTCAGTATGACAATCTCCATTTTTATACGGAAAGAGAATTTGGAAGAAGAGAATACTGACAAATGATCATTTCTGCTTTCAATTCTATATTAAGACTCATACTTGTCTTAATATAATGTTAATTCTGTATATAGTATTACTTCTATACATAAGACAAGTAATTTGGTTATTAAATCATCATGAAAAAACTGCATTTGTGCAGAGTGTTCTGAGGCCTACAGAAGACATCACTTAAACACCAATAGTTAAAGGATAGTGTGCAAATGTTATTTCTGGAAATAGTCTTACAAAGCCAGCCAGAGCCTTCCAGAAAGCAAGGAACTAGGTAGATCCCACCTCACTGTCACCTGACAATGTGTGCAGAGTACTAGATTAAATAATGCAGGAAGAGGAAGAAATATTAGATATTTTCATGGATATTTTATTCATCTATTTTTATTCTAAAGCATTTGAAAGAGCTGAAACACTAGTGACAGGTAAGCAGTTTTCGAATCTAAGTAACTGAGAGATATCTGCCTTTTTAAGTTCACCGATATCCCTTAGATGGGCCCAGTAACATCTGGGAACTTGTCCCAATTGATTTTCTCTTTGCTTGTGTCAAATGTGACACTGGATAATTTAACCTCTGTAAAGAGTGATGATCACTCTGATTGAGAATGTGTTAAAAGAATTAACAACATATAAAATCATCTAACGCACAGTGTGGGACATTGCTGCTGAACAGAGCCAATGTAGGAATTCAGATTCAGGCCTCTTTCCAGAAATGCTTCTGAAAGCAGCCTCTACATGACGTGGTAAGACTGCCAGCATGCAGGACTGCCAGGAGGAAATCACTGCCTCCAAGATGGCCTCACTACTGCCTGAGAGGTCTTGGTAGATTTCATACTTTACCTTGTATCACTGCTTCCATTACAAGTAAAGCTGGTCCCAAGAAAAATAATTCACACTGAGAACAAATTATTTGGAAGCAGGAATAGATGATGGGAGTAATGACTGAGAGTGCCCTGAATAGACGGGCAAAGCAGTCTGAGGGAGGAAAGCTGGGAGGGAAGCAGAAAGGGGAAGAGAGTTCTGAAGACACACCATCTCCTCTGTCAGTTTGTTCAGGACCAAACCTGTTTCCAAAGTCTAGTACGTAAAGCTATTCATCTCTGGTCACGAGGAAAGATTCCTGATGCACAGGTGAGAGCTAGATTTACATAACGCATACCAGAATACAAAATGCAAGTTTTACCTTTCTCTAGAACTTCTGCAGTGTGAGTGGAAGTGAAGAACAGAGATTTAATACAAATATATTTTCTCTCCATACCTGTAATAAAACTCAGTTTCACAAACCATGTCAGGTACCAAAAGCCTAAAACAAATCTTGTACTCTGGGAGAAAATTTTTTTTAATGTAATTTGATTTGTTTGGCTCTGATAGAAAAAAGAGAAGAAAAGGAGCCTTCTTTTCAAAACACTCAGATTATATTTATGCATTATTTCTGGGCATAATTTTTCATAAATATTCATGCAAGAGGTTCATGGTTTGATTGCTCTCAAAGCATTCCAAGCAACCAAAATATTTTGTTTTGCTTTGTTTTTTGCTTTTACTTACCCAACATTATACAGGTAAGGGTTTTGCAACATTTACTAAACTTCAGTTAACATTACTGAAAATTGAAGAAAACAATTCAAGATATGCAAGGTTTGGGAAAATTATTTCTTATTAGAACATTTCTGAAATATCCATCTATAGTGTCACTGTTTACATTAATGTCTTAATTGGTGAATTGGTTATAGATGAGATATGTTAAAACCAACTTTTTCCATTAAAAATTTTTAAGGTGACACATTTGCAATTATACCTCCTTTAACATAATTTCAAGAGCTTCATATACTCTGTAGTTTGAATTCTACTGCTTAATTTGAGTGATTATAAAGTAATTTGGAGTTTTTAGAGACTGAGAAGCATTTCCCAAGGTTAGCTTTTCCAAACAGAAAATTGAGTATTACAAATTCCACCTCCCACAGGCCAGAATTCACAACTATTGGTCAGGGGCAAACACCACTGGTTCTGCGTCCTCAGTCACTGTGTGCCATTTCACCAAGTAGGAGCCAAAGGTAAGTTTTTACACTTGCTTTCTTCTCAGGTTATACACTTTTTTCCCTACTATAATAACCTTTAAAAAAAATAATTCAACTTGCTTTAATATTTTGTGGTGAACTTTGATTCAATCAACTCTTTTTTAATATTTTTTTTGCTTTTTTTATATTTATATTATTCTTGGAAAATCCAAAATTCTGGATTAGCTTAGGAATTCATAACATACAGAAAAATAGTTGATCTTAATAGCCATGAAAATAAAATTAGATGCCAATAAAATTATAGCAGTTTCCAATATATTCCTTAAGTCAGGTGCCCTGACATGGAACACGTTCTTTGCCAGTATTGACAGGTACTATTGATTGTTATTGATTGAAATATTATGCAAAAGAAGAAAATGATAAGATTTCAGGTGTTTAAAATATATTGATGATTATATTACAATTTTCCATTTACAATGCCTTTTTAAGCTATATATTTTAAATTTTTATGTAAGTATAAGCTATTAAAATGTCATTAAATGGTATAGAGTGGACAATATGTTTAAAGTTTCAACAAAGACATTACATTAAATACTAATGTAAGTATTCAAAGGAAGGAACATGCTTTTTTAAACTACACATGGATATGTGTTCTTCATATTTCTAAGGTTCACAGACTGCATTATTGATGATAGCTTTAGGGGATATGTCAAATGCAAGTAAACTCTAATATGCAGATATATATAATCAAACATAGAGTATGAAGTGAGAAAAAGAATAAGCAAGTGCATAATTTTTTTGAACAATGAATGTTGCCAGAACTGTACAAGGAAAATATATATATTTTTAGGTTAGTGGTGGCCACTGTTAATGCTTCCCATCTGAATATGGGAGAATGGTTTCTGAAAGATTTGCAAATCACACTGTTTTATTAAGTAAGACTTTGTTGATAATTGCATAAAACTGTTCCAAATCTGAGATCCTGCAAAGACCTCTGCAAAGGCAAGTAAAATAGAGGCTTAGTTTATCCAGTATGAATAAAAAACGTATTTGAAGAAAGCATAGGAAAGGATAAAAAGGAGCTCCTTGTACTACTTCCTATTCTCAGAGGAATTTCATATCCTTCTGCCTAAACCTGCTTCATAAAGACTTTCTTTCAAGTAACTGAAGGTCAATTTGTCTGCCAGTGCATTCAAGTTTGAAAGTAGTATTTATCATGAATTCCTTTTTGTATGTGTGCATAGGTACAAACACCACATGTACTGTTCTTAAAGTAAACCCAAGAAGTGTATCCAAAATACAAAACCTTTAAAATTAGACATGCTTGATAAAAATTTTACAAATACTTTGCTTCCTCAATGAATGATCACTAGGTAACACTTTTCATAGGCCTAATTTAAATGTTTGATATTAAACATAAGAGATTTTTTCTAAACTAAAATGTATGCAAAGGAGTACATACAGAATTAAAATAATTAAAATGATAAGATCTTGACTGAATCTCCCAAAAGCATGATGTTACCATGGAAACTAAGAATAGCATTTATTAAAGAATTACAAAACAAAAGATTGCTCTACTCCCATGTGTGTGCAAATCCTCCTCTAAGGAAATCTTGCTAAATGGTGACTTTTAGACATGTATTCCTATTGACTCTGAGTTTAAACTTTAGATAGCCACTAAGGATTGAAATAAAACACTAAGGGCTAAAGGAAAAAAATAATTTTCCTGTCTGCTCCATTTAGTTAAGACAAGCTTTGAAAATATTGCATTAAATATTAATTTTATGTGTGTAAATATTAAATTATGTATGTATTAATGATACCCAGAGGCAACAAAGAAGTAAAAGAAAGAAAAAACAAACCTTCATTATTTTGTCTGGAAAAAGCCCTAAACTTAAATGTACAAGAAACAGTCCTAGCTGTATTACGAGCCAACTCTGTCTTGGTTTCCTCATTTGTAAAGTGGTGTGACAATTATAGTGATTATCATCATCATCCTCATCATCCTTACATCCCAGAGTAGATGAAAGAATCTTAATGCTTAGTAAGTGGTAAAACTCTTAGATAATGTGAAGGCTTTTGTGAATAAGTATACCACAGTCTTTCTGCATACCATTTTCTCCATGTTTCTCTATAAAATAAAATCAATTTCACCATAATTCCAATATCTACTGTAAAAATGTGGACAGGTTTGTGAATTCATTTGAGCATCTGGCATCAATAGTCCTCGGAAGCCACACAATTTCATGTGCTATGTTTATAAATTATCCATGGAAAGAAAGTTACCAGCTTGAGTTTCTCAGTATTGACAGTGATTTATCATTCCTATTTAGTGAAAACTGTTCATAAGTTATTATCAATTAAATATGTATGTGTTTTAATATTTATTGATTAGGAAAGTTTGAAAAATGAAAACATTAGCAAGACTCGTTCTGGGACTTGTCATCTTGGATGCTGCTGTGGCTGCCCCAACTCTAGAATCCATCAACTATGACTCAGAAACCTATGATGCCACCTTAGAAGACCTGGATAATCTATACAACTATGAAAACATACCAATGGGTCAAGCTGAGGTAACTGATTCCTCCCACTCCTGAGACTTTTTAAAGCATTGTATGAGGAATTATTAGGGTTTCTTCTCTTTAAATAGATTTTTGTTTACTTATAAGTGGAGATGTTCCATCTTAATAATTTCATATTAACTTTTTCTCCAGAACATGTTCAATGTGATGGAGGTTAACATTCAGAAACTCTTTTGCTTTCTTTATACTTCACTTTGTTTTCTTTATATTTCCTCATAAAATTGAAAAATAAAAGAGTTTCTATCAAGTTAGAACAGAGAAAATTAGGGGAAGAGGCAATCAATGAGGAAAAGGTGAATTCAAATAGTACACCTAAAATGATAAGGAAGTTTGGGAAGTTTGAAGTAAAGAAAAAAGACATGAGATTAAAATGTAATAGAAGAAAACTAAAAGAATGCAGAAAAAGGACAATGATTCGAAACTTTACTGTATTCCAAGCTCAAATACGCTTCCCTAAATGACTGATTACCCTCAGCAGTAATGTAGGCATTGGCAAGATTACAGACCATTACCTAAATCTGATATGACATGTTCCTAATTAAATGGTAGGCTTTGTACATAACTAAAGGATACAGACTAATTTTTCTGAATCAGAAAACAAGCAGACCTTGAAATGCTGGAGTCTAATGAATGTACAACATTGACAAAAACTAATTAAGTACAAATAAACCGAAAGGGAAATTACATCACCTTTACAAGATCAGAACATATTGGGGGCAGTCATTCAAGTGTAAATTTTCTTAGAATAACTACTTTTGATAACTAGGGAAATGAAATATTTAGACAAAAGCATGTATTTAAATTGTATGGGACTTAGATACATCTTTATTAAAATAGTAAACATTCTCATTATTGTTTATGTTGCCTTCTAAAATACAAGAATTAGATTTTCACAGTACAGTAGTTTTTATGTATTCTCCCCCTGCACTATTCTTTTCCTGTCTTTCTCTCTTTTGCCATCTGTCTCTCTCTATCTTTCTCTTCCCCTCTTTTTAGTAAAGTTTCAGGCTTGACAGCAGGCCACTTTTCTTCTGAACATTTAGTTATGACTCTGTTTTTAAGTCTTTATCAACATTCAGTGCTTGACTCATTTCACTGTGTGGCTTCTGTGAAGGGGATTTTCTGTTGAGAATTTATAGTCATTAATACCAATCTTGCTATATGTGATTTCTGTATCTCTAATCGAATGCATCAATGTAGAGTATAAGAAGAAAGTTTTTCAGTGCTTAACTCATCTGCCCTGTTCCTTTTTCCATCTTGCAGAAATATTAAAAAAAAAAAAACTCAGTGAATATCTGCAGTTATCTACCAAATTAAATATTTTAATTTAAACTTATTTGTCATTCTTCCAAAAAATATTTCATCGGATTGGTGAGTACCATAGTGAATTCTTTATTTTAAGTAGGGCTGGGGAATTTGGATTCAAGGGTTTATTTATTCACTTCAGAAGACCAAATGCATAATAGAGGGACTACCATTTGAGACCAAGCCTACCCTAGGCAAAACTGTGAAGGAAGTGTATTTTATCTGCAGACTGCTTTTAAGCTATGCCTTGCTGTCAGAATCCTTTTTGCTGCCCAGGAGGCCCTAGACATTCTCATGAGAGTCTGAAGTTCTTCCTGCCATCAAGTAAAATTAAGCGAATATATATATACATATTAGCTTAATTAGCTTAATTATATATATATATATAATACATATATTATATATTAGCTTAATTATATATATATATATATATATATATATATATATAAAAAGATGATTTATTATACAACCTTTCCTCAGTATTTGCTTATTCTGGAATAACAACCTTCCTGTAAGGTACTGAATATGTGGCATTGTATCCTTACACACCCTAGCCCTTACTTCATGCAAACATTTCTAATTTTCATACTGGCTAAGCCAGACTCAGAAACCCTAACAACTGAGGGTTTCAGAAAGCCACTGCTAATCCCTTGTAGTTGACTGAAATATACAAGTCAGCCCTGATTTAACAATCCTTTGTGGTGAAGTCATCATCAGCAAACTGGTTTTAGGTGGATGATAGATATAGATACAGATACAGATATAGATATATACATGTGCTATAATAAAACTATAACACATTTGAAAACATCAGCTATACATAATTTTTAAAAGATATTTACGAAGTTGTTCCAACAGCAAAAATCAATCAACCAACCTACTCACCCACCACCTATTGGAAAAAAGTCCCCAAACAAACAAAATCAATATGATAAAGAAAATAAGATGACATAAGGAACAAAATTCAGAACTTTAACTCAGATCTCAACAACTTATTACTATAAATTCTTTACAAACAAATAACTAGCATATAATTCCCTATGGGAAAATATGAAATAAAGCCAATACTTCCAGTCATGTGAATGGATTCTAGAATTTGGTTAACATGGCATGAATTTCTTTAATGCAGTTTTGTAAGTTCAGATTCTGGAAGGTCAAATACACTTATTTATCTCGTCTTTATAAATTAAAGGCAGTGGTTGCACATGTTCTTGATCTTATGTGACACTTTTTGAGTGAACGCTGATCACACACCCATATAAGGTCCAGTTGATGAAAAAGTTCATAGTAAATGACAGACAAAGGGAACGATGGGATCAGAGTCTTCAGTTTTTTGTCCTTGATGCCAAGAGTATGGTTCTGCATAATTTAGCCTAGAATTGATTTCAACTGTACAAAAGACAACTTTATATTCTAAAGTTGTAAATTTATAGGATAACTGCTTCTAAATGCCAATTTCTTTCTTTTAAAGTCAAAGACTTGGCATCTTATGCCAACAGAGTAGACCCTTTGGTCTAAACTTGGAATGATTAATACTTAAGGCCTTTGATATATGTGGTAGGTAGAATTCTAAGATGTGCCCTAAGTGGCCCATCCCCTGATGTGTCCATGCTCTTTGTAATTGTTAACATCATGAATATATTGGGGTATCATCACTCCTGTAATAGGTTATGTTATATGGCACAGTTGAAATTTAAAAAGGGAGATTATCTTGGTCAGCCTGACCTAAAGTCATGAGCCCCTTAAATCAGTGTCTTGAGGTTAGGGCCAAAATTTGAAGCATGAGAGAAATTCAATGCAAGGGAAACTGTTTCTAGCTTTAAAGATATCAATAGATGGGTCTATGTTCATAGCAAGAATGCAGGAATTCTCTAAATGCTGAGGAGAAGCTTACAGTCAGCAAGTATATAAGGATACAAGAAACTCAGTCCTAAAGATACAAGAAACTTCAAGTACTTCAAGTACTACATGAGGTTACAGCCCTGGCCATCACTTTATTTTGGCCTTGTGAGACCCTAAGCAAAGAACCCAGTCAAGCCATCCTTGGACTTCTGATCCACAGAAACTATGCGTTTAAAAATGGGTATAGTTTTAAACTGCTAAGTTTATAGCAATTTGCAATGCAGTAACAGAAAACTACTACAATGTAATGATTTAAACTTTTTTTTCTGAAAGCCGAATTTGAATTACTATAAGGCTGCAAGGCTTCCATTTATGAGTCCAACAATTTACCTAGTCAGTGAACCAAACCACCCCTGATTCCCAGGGTTAGAATCTCAATAGAGCTTTATTGATTTCTATTGGTGGTAGTATATTCATTACCTCCTCGGTGGTTGGAAAAGGGTAATTGAAAGTATTTCTGTTTTGAAAATTATATGCAGCAACAGTATTTCAGATTCATGACTTACGTGATTTCTGATGATCTAGAATATCCAGGATCCACTGGATACTATGTTAGAAAAAGATTTTAGGCCCAGCAATTCCATCATAATGTTCTATATTAGCCAGTGGATAAATGTGCTGGTATAACATAAAGTTGTTGCAGTTTTTACTGAGCTTTCATTTTACTTTAACGATATGGATAGGAACTGGTTATAAGCCATAAGACCAAAATTCAGACGTTTTGCTTACTGATGAATACTAGCTAACCCTGAGCACTTATTATGTGTCAGTAGTGTTCTAGGAATATCACATGTATTATCTCATTTATTCCTCCCAAAAAAACAATGAAGTGCCATTATTATTCCCACTGAATATAGATGAGGAAGGATATCGAGACAAAGAGCAGTTAAGTAACTTGACTAAGATTACAGTTATTCATAATGTATAATCATAGTGATGTTCTCATATCAGAAAATAATTTCCAACAGACTAATGAAAGATTATATTATCCTCCCTCCATTTTTTTACCACTTTCTAATTGTCCTTTTAACTTGAACTGGTTTTGGTTGAGCTGAATGCCAGGTGCATTCTATACTGCACTCTTAGAAAGAAAAGCATTCTTCTATGGGTGAATAATGTGAACTAGAAGTAACATTTATAGACAACTGACTGTTATCTAATTACTGTAAGAAAAAAATGGCTTAGACTAACTACTTAGTCTGTACTTCAAAGAATAATTGTGAATATATATTTGCCAACATATATCCAAGTTATGAGTAATAACCTGAATATATGCATATATACACACACACACACACACACACATATATATATATATATATATATATATATATATATATATATATATATATATATATATATATATATATATATATATATTGGGAGTCTAGGATCCAGGGAAACATTTCCCTATTTTCCTTAAACGGTTCACCAAAAAACTAAATAGTTCAAAATTCTGTATTCTTTGAGTGGCTTAAGTTGAGACTGCATTTTTGACCAAGGCAGGTATTTGTTTCCATTTTCATGCTATAGTTTTTGGGTTATTGATTTTCCATTCCTCTTAGGTCTAAAAAAACATTGGTCCTGACCATGAGTAATTTATTTTGCCCAGAAAAGTACTCAGTGACTGTATTAATATTTATGGAAGTTCTGCTGAAAGATATGAACTTCCATTCCTCCAGGAAATTCTCCTTGGCTCCAACCAGATAATTAGACTTCTCCTCACCTATATCACATTATTTAGTCTTACATAATTACCTCTAATTAAGTGAGCCTGCACTGTTCCTGCATCTTCAATAAATACCAGGAATGTTATACCCTGTGGTCCCATGAAGCACTTGATTGTATTTGCTGTAGGGTGGCGTGAGGGCATTTACAACGCCACACAATGCTCTTTCATGAGAACGTGGAGGAACAGGTTGCAATTTTTAAGAAATCTGTTTATTTTCTGGGTCATACGTCTTGTAACTAAGTGTGCTTATCATTTTGCTCAGAAAAATGGCTCTTAATTGTTGCCTCATTCTTCGCTGGTGTCATATTATTTCCCACACCTTTATTTTCCTATCATCCTAATCTCCTCATGGAGATTTTTTTGAAGTATTACCATACATGCTTTAAAAACTGCCTTATATACTTTCTGGAATGAGATAAGGTATGTATTCATAAGTAAATAACATTAACAACTAATAAAAAAAAAACACATCAGTAACAATTGGCCAATAGGAAATTTCTTGAATGAGGAATGCTTTTCTTGCTATTACTCTCCATTGATCTTAAAATGAAGGCCAATTTTTCTCTTTCACAGAAAGAACAAGTGGCTAGATTGTTTAAAATTAACCCTATAAAGAAAACTCCCATTGAAATAAACACATTCAGCTTCAAAAATAGCATTTATGGATGAAGAAGCTATAAGCTCATCAAAGGGATGAAAATTAAATTTAGTGAAGTTATAGGAATGGGAGAGAACTCAGTGAAGGCAGTTGTATCCATTAACAATGGAGCAATGATTTCTTTTCTCTTGTCATAACACTGTGTTATGCAACACATGTTATTCTTCTTTTAGAATACATATTGATGGTCTGTAACACCTGAAATTACTTAAGTAGAATCAAACTAATTTAGGACTACTTATAGAAATCAACATCCACTTTAGATAATGATATATAAGAAGGATCTTAAAATTAGGTTATCTAAGTATAATAAATTGATATAGAACTTTGCTAATGCTAGAGAATAGTTTGTCTCAAAACTCATCTTTATATTTTCTGAACAAAAAGTAATTAAATTACAAATACTTCTACAATTTATTTCCTCTGGTGAAAAAGGCATGCAATACTTTTATCTTTATATTTGGAATTATGTCTCACTTTGGCCAATTTATACAATATGTTTTAAAGTTTCAAATATATGTTTGGCATATAAAATACCTCTTACTGGAAGAAGTAACTTGTTAAAGTGTCAGTCAGCCTGAAGTAAATATTCTTTTCAGGATGTGGCAAAAAATAAAAGCTAATCTTTCTCTTTACCCTCTCTTTTCACTGAAGATGCTCTGGAGGATGAGAGGAAAGAATTTTGCTGATGATCTTTTAATACGGTTGTCTGACTGACTTTCCATATGCTTCTTTCAAAAGCAGCATTAAACCATTTGATTCTTATTGTAAGCTATCTGAAAACCTTAAAAGAACGAAGCAACAAAAATGTACAATCATGGAGGCTCACAGGAAAAAAAAATTATTCATAGTATTTGCCAGTGATTTGTTTGTGTATCTGTATTATACATTATTTATGAGACCACAAATATAAGTTAATTATCATAACTGTCCCTTGAAATAAGACTTGTTATTATTAGTAGTAGTAGTATTAAAAACAACTAAGGATCAAAATGTTGCCCAAGGTTATTCAACTAGTAAGTTTCAGAGTAAAATTTAAACCAGGTTCTTTTAACGTCAAACTAGAGAGACCCTGGCACTAAAACCTCCATTATTTTCCTGTTCCTTCTCTTTCATCTTTACTTCTTTTAGCTGTGTCCAATATTGAGGTTTATTTTCTCTGAAATTAAGTAATTTGATTATTAGGAATCAGAAAAAAATTGTCAAGTGATTGCAATTAACACACTATCTAAGCATCTCTCTTAGCTGTCAAAGTATTTAAGGGAGAGACAGGACAGATGAGCCTTCTGAACTGAAAGCAGCTTTGTCAAAAATATGGGGACTGTGGGCTGCCCTGGTGGCGCAGTGGTTGAGAGTCCGCCTGCCGATGCAGGGGACGCGGGTTCGTGCCCCGGTCCGGGAAGATCCCACATGCCGCGGAGCGGCTGGGCCCGTGAGCCATGGCCGCTGGGCCTGCGTGTCCGGAGCCTGTGCTCCGCAACGGGAGAGGCCACAACAGTGAGAGGCCCGCGTACCGCAAAAAAAAAAAAAAAAAAAAAAAATATGGGGACTGAGCAGTCTTTGCCAAACACATTTTTTCCTCATTCATTTTCAAGATAAAGTAGAAAATAAGATACAGCTTTCACTGCCAATGTTCATGGTCACATTCTTTTAGATAATTAACATGAATCATTTAAATCAGTTTGAGTACCAGACTTATGCTTAGAGCAGAATTTCACTGCACTTAGCATACCTACATGCCAGCATGTGGAACCCACAAGAATATTCTTTAGTAACCCAGGCCGAACGGCTCAGGGGCTTTTAACATGTTCAGAAACCAACTTCTGATATAATGATAACCACAAAGAACACTTTGAAGACTGAGTAGCAAGTGGTGGGATAATTTGGGAGAAAGATAAATTTAAAATTCTGTTTTGTTTTACTAATATCTTACTTAGTGTTAGAGTAAAATTCCAAATAGCATTCTGGATTTCGAAGACTTTAACAAAAAGGAAGATGGGCCTATAATTTAAATATTATGTGCTGAGGAACTGAGCTTATTGGTTAGGTATACACTGGCAGGGTGGCGACCCTAAACTAAGCAAATAAACAGATGAGGACTTTTGCTTCTCACTCTGGCTTTGCCTGGGCACTTAAATCATTACCACACACACTACAAAGAATGGTGGGAGAAACCACTAGCTTTGGGTGTTGCTCATGTGCACACCCCATTCATCCTTGAGAGCCAGTTTTTCACAGTGTTGAGTGACATGGGCTATGGAGTCAGTCTCCTCATGTGTGACTCCCAAGTCCGTCACACCAACTGTGTGGCCTTGGACAGTCATACAACCTCTCTGAGCCTCAGCTTCCTATTTATAAGAAAACTCGTGAGAATTAAATTAAAAACTTAACGGTTTAACTTAGAGCCTGGTACATAGCAAATGTTCAATAAATGTTACTTTTTACCATGGAATCAGTCATTGAATCAACAGTCACGGAAGCTTATGCACTGGTGATCAGAGAAGCCGTCAGGGAAGGGATGGGATTTGCGCTATAATGAAGACTAACTCTACTGGGCATGGGTTCACCTTGCATCCGCTTCCCAATCTCTTGCTGAGAGCCAGGAACAGGAGCAGGTAAATCAGACCACGTCCTT
Organism: Mesoplodon bidens; assembly: GCF_964165515.1. NCBI lineage: Eukaryota > Metazoa > Chordata > Mammalia > Artiodactyla > Ziphiidae > Mesoplodon > Mesoplodon bidens. The sequence goes on from NC_138167.1 coordinate 86,945,269, forward strand.
CCCTGTCCCTCAGTATCCCTCAGTCGTTATCTTATAAACACACAATTTCAACACAATAAAGGAAGTGAAAAAATAAGAATAAACAAGATCAGTAGTTATTGGGACATAAGGTTTCTATGAGTTGTCACAAAATATATACATATGCTGAGAAATTATGTCTCCAAACCTGCCATTATTTTACTTATATGTTTATCTACCACCTTTTTTGAACAGTATGTAAGTCTACTTACATGAATAAAAGCTATAATGAATACAGAAGTAGATATATAAATATATATAATATAAATATAGATAAAATTAGATTAAATATAAGCTACATACAATATTATCTCATAAAATAGTTTATAATATATATATAATATAGAGTATATTATATTCTCCATATCACATCTTATATTGTATATTATTATGTGTTATATTACATTATAGTATAAAAATATAAATTAGGAGAGTGAGGCAAAGAAAAAATAATAGTTGAGAAAATAATATGAAGCTGGGGCCAAGTACATATTTGAAAATGCATACCATTTTGTATCATGATACATATAGAGACTTATAATATTGAAGTTTTCTGGGCAATAGTGTTAGGTTTTAAGGAACCTCATATGTGCTTCTGCTATGCCCTACCTAACTTTAGAATCAACTGAGGGACAGAAATGGGACTCAGACAAATAACATTCCAAATATCCCCTTTATTACTGATAAAGGCTAGGTTGTAATATATGCCTTAGGTGTGAAGCAACTATGGGCTTCTTAATACAAAACTTCAGAAATAGACTAGGTCATCAGTCACAGGCAATGCTGGCCAACCACAGGCCTCAGAATACAGTAAACCTTCGCACATACACAGAGGGGCAAACCAGAACTTATGCGCCTGACAGGCAGGCGACTCCCCTAAAGAAGATGAACCACTCAGGCCAAGCTCCTTCTCTCACTCACCAATCACCCTGGTCTTTCTTCCTCTCATAGGAGGAGTGAGTCAAGGGGCCCACAGAGGATATTCCCACTCCCCAACACGGTGGCCTCTCAAGCCATCAGCCTTGCCCATTAGGTTCAGTACAGCTTTCCATGTCGAGAGAGAAAAGCAGCCCACTTCTTAGGACAGTCACTCCTACCTTCCCTGCCCTCATGCCAACTGGCACTCTTAGATGTCCTCTGGAAGTCTGTAGATTTTGACCCCAGAAAACTCTGAAGTGGATCCAAGAACATCAGTGAATTTATCTCAAAGGCCTCTCTGCACCTAAGATTGAAATTTCACTCTCAGTTCTACGTTCTACCTCAAATTATATCAAGCCACATTATCTAATATCAGAGTTTATGAGAGTTTCTGCAATGAAATGAAATGCTAAGTAAATACACTCCAATAAGACAATTCCAGAAACACAGAGGACACGGATTAGCATATAGCTCTCCTACCTCTATAAAGTTTTTGAGGAAAAATTAAAAACTGCACATAATGTCTCTTACATATTAGAGTCTAAACTTGTTTAAATCCAAAGATATTGCTGTACAAAGTCAGAATTACTAGCCTTGTGATTTAAAAGTCTAAAGAATATGCAGTCCAAAACTCCCCTTTCTCAATTTCTTTTGCTTCATCACAGCTAGATGAATTCTTTTTGCTTGGGTCAAGCTGGCTTCTTTCAGTAACTACAACCTGAATAGCCTCTACTAGATACAGATGTAGTTCTTCAGAGGCACATAAATTGCTATTTGTTCATTACCAAGTCTCCCATGACCTTGATATTTAAAGAGAATGAAGCATTAATTGCACATACAATATTATCACATTATTGACCTTAACCCCTATCAAATTTTTAAAAACCAGATAATCCTGAGTCCCTAAAATAGTTATGCTAGGCAAGAGTATATTCCCCAAACCAGTACATACTGTCCAGAGACCAAGAAGACAGTTGATGGTACCTGAGAAGTTGGAAGATGGAAGAAATCTTGGTTTGACCTCATCAGATGTTGGTCAGCATTGTCTCTAGTCTGCATAGTTTGAGCTCAAGTACAAATGGGAGAAATCTCCCACCAGGAGTTAAATTATGGTACTGTTTTACCATGATTAGAGCAGCTGTTCTTCAAGTGTCAGCATCTCCCGGGAGCTGGTCAGGAATGCTAATTCTCAGGTCCCACTCCAGACCTAACGAATCAGAAACTCGAGAGGGGGGCCCAGTGATCAATGATTTAACAAACCCTCCACGTCATTCTGATGCACCTACGGTATGAGCAGCACAACGTCCCCAAACACAATGGCTCTTCTCTCGGAGTATTATTGGAGATATTCCTGTTTCTTAGCACAGTTTTTATACATCCTGTTTTCTAGCACAGGTGATTGAAGGCAGGCCCAATTACCAGGTCCATCTTGGGCTTCTCTTTCTTTCTGCATACTGCCTTTGAATTCCCATTTTCCTGCTAAGCCCTGGTATTCTGGTACCTGGTGTTGCATTGAGTATGTGTTCTGTCAAGTGACAGATTCTGTGATAAGCAAGGATTTTCAGCCAGGGGTTTCTCCAGTCTAGAAGCTACGTGCCCCAAGGGCAGGGGCTTTTACTCTTGCTTCAGGTTGTGGAATTCAAGAAATCCACCTCCCAGAGAGTTTCCACTTCTTCCCCATGTTTTTGTTTTGTTTTGTTTTGTTTTTCAGCTGGAGAATCAACCTCAGCAGATTCCTGAACTGAAACTGCTGTTGATGTTTCTGATGCCTGTGGTCCTTGGGAGGCTAGTAAAAAACAATCCTTCTACCATATTCTCACCAAGACCTTACTCAACATTTCAAAGTTCCAGGACTTAATTAGCATTTCTGTCTCCCACATCCTATTCTGCGGAATTAATTTCCCCTCTAGTGTAGTGGTTCTCGACCTCGGCCATATGTTTGAATCACCTCTAGAGTTTTAAAACATTTCAATGCCTAGACCATACCCTAGACTATTAAAATCAGAATCTCTGGGGGTAAGACCCAGGTAGGGTATTTGCCATCCCTCAGCTATTCTTTCAGTGTGTCAGGTACTATTTTTTTAACCCGTTTAATATGCTTTTCAATTTGGTCCCTTTACTTCTCTTGTACTGTGTGCTAAATGACAGCTTTTTTCTCTTTTCTTTCTGGTCCAGATTTTTGTTTTTCTGACATAGTTCTCCAGATTTTGTCTTGTGGCATCTTCCACAGAGACCTTAAAAAAATCAGTAAACTACAAATCTGCCAAAAGTAACATTGTTCAAAAAGTCTTTGGAAATCTTCACATTTCTGAGTTGGATAATCCTATCCTGGACGTGTTCTCCTACCATACTAATTTCTAACCCCAGATGGGACCTGACCTCTTATTGCCCTACATAGCCTTTTTCTTAAATGCCTAATTTTCATTAGACCCTCCCTAATTCCACAAATTTCTCATTCTAACACTCCTAGGCCAAGTTATGGTAAACCTTGTTTTGAGTTTGCCAGGAACAGAGAGGCTTACACTGTTAAGGTACACGCACACACAGGCATTGAAATCATTCAAGAATTACTACTTGGTAATGCTGTCATCCATCAGGTTGTACAATTATTGGCTTGTGATGTCAGTGTACTCCACATGAGACGCAGACGGGCGGGCCCCAAAGGATAAGCACAGTGACAGCATGTCAGTATCTTCGTTAACATTCAATATGGGGTTTAAAGAGGTAAATGGTATATATGCTAATATATTAAACACTCCATTTCTTAATGCATAGAAGGAGAAAAGCAAATAAAATATATCTAAAAGATATTGAGGATTGATCAACTCTTTTTTAAGTGTGTTTTCTCTGGAGTTATGATATCAAAACTCTGATCAAAGACATAAACACGAAAGAAATCAAATACAGAACATTTAAGATAAAAATCCTTCACAATAACTATATTGAATCTATAACATATATGGAATGGAAATTGAAGGGGATCCGTACATTTTTGTACTGAGATTAAAAAGGAAGATCAGGGCTTCCCTGGTGGTGCAGTGGTTGAGAGTCCACCTGCCGATGCAGGGGACGCGGGTTCGTGCCCCGGTCTGGGAGGATCCCACATGCCGCGGAGCGGCTGGGCCCGTGAGCCATGGCTGCTGAGCCTGCGTGTCCAGAGCCTGTGCTCCGCAACGGGAGAGGCCACAACAGTGAGAGGCCCGCGTACCGCAAAAAAAAAAAAGGAAGATCATAGAGTGAAATATTGCCAAAGCCAATTAACTGTTACTCAGCAGCCTTCTCCTATTGGCAGGAGGATCTCTATCATGTTAATGACTGCAAAAACTTAACGATAGTCAGCAAATATAAGGGTTTTGAACCCTTGAAAGACAGTCCTTCCTTTACATTATGCTATTATAGAGCTGATATACCCAGGGTCCTTTGTTCTGCTCCTATGAACTTTTGATTATAATCAGGCCCCCAAGTGAAGCTACAGAGACTACAGAGAACATATTGGTGGCAATAACAGGTTAGCCTCCTGGTTTAGTACAGTCTTTGGAATTTGTTTAAAGTAATTCTTCCCCTGAGAGATAAAGTCAGGTTTCTAAATTTGTAAAATTTTTCAAGCTTTTACCACTGAGACTGTACATTAGGGAAAAAAATAATGTAATAACTATCTATTTCGAAGGCAATTGGCTACTAGCTGCTCCTCCCTGGGACATCCTCCAAAATGCACGTTTTCTTATTCAAAATGTCTATAATTACGTCTGATAATATATACATCATCAACATCATCATCAATGAATAGCAGTTGTATGCAGAGAAGTTCTACATATTAAAAGGCACAGCTTGTTATAGCTTGTGCCTCAATAAAGTCTGTGTTAGAAGGAACAATTTGCTTTGTGTTAGGATGGGAAAGATTGAAACTTAAAAAATTACTAAATTACTTCATCATTAAAAAAAAGAGCTAGCATTTGAAAGGTTCTAAATATCTTGGTTTTCAGTCCAACTTCTTTGTTTTCAATTACTGTGATTGACTGCCTCTCCCTGCCCCCATCCTCATGAGATTACTGATTTCAGCCTACACTAAATGGTCCTGGCATCCTTACGTGGGGAGCAAGGGCAGTAAGGGGAAAGGGAACATGAACTGACTTTGCTATTAAATAATGTTGCTACAGCCTTTGCCAAAGTTCCCTACCAATACTATTTGGAGACATTCAATTAGAACTAGATGATACATTTTGTGAGAACTAAGATATTGGAAACCTATTAAGTTTCTGGAGTCTAAGGGGATAATGGTGAACAGAGTCCTGAATAAACTGGGATAAAACTGAAGTAAAAAATCTTTCTGGCAAGTAAAAATGAAATATTGCCATTTTCTGACAACAAGGAAAGGAAATGAGAAAATAAACATGTGAACAAAGAAAAAAATGCTGAGGTCCCAGAAGAGACACAGACTAGGGAGGGTATGATTAAACGGAACCTTTAAATCATCAGCTTTTGTTTCTTTTGCATTAAATTTTTCACTTAAACATTGCACTGAATACAAAGAAGCATTACCATGTAGAGTTATCTATGAAGCGTAACCATACATTAGGATAGATTAAAAGAAAAGGAAGCATTTACATGTTTTCGTCAGTACATACATATCTCAGCAAGTCAATATCAAATGTTATGATTATTATATGCTATTTTGATTAAACAAAAAGCCATTAACTAATTCTGATTTTGACTTGCAGATATTTATTCATTATATAGATTTATTAATTTTGACTTAATAAAATACTGATTTAAAAATAAATTGAAACAATGGTGAATTCACTAAAATTAAGTGATATAATATTTCAGTAAGTACTATACCAAATAACCAAGATCAAAGAACAGTTCCTTGTAAAAGAGAAATCAAAGAGGATAGAGAGACAAAAAAATGTGCATTTATTTTTTCTAATGTCAATGATATGTGCTAGATAGCTCAACCCCCAAAATATTGGAAACTGTTCCATCAGTTTAATTAGGAAACACATAAGAAAACAAAAATTGAAAAGGTCTATATTAGGGCAAGTTACATTAGCAGCTGTAACAAACAATTCAAAATCCCAATGGCTTAACACAATAAAAATTTATATCTTGCTGACATGACTACCCAATGCAGGTCAATGAGTTTACTGTCTTCTAAGTAGTTATTCAGGGATTCGAACATCTTTCATGCTAGATCCACTTTGTCACAGTGGATCTTCTGTTGACAGATTAAGGGAAGAGAAAGATCTGAAGAAAGTATGCTTATTTTTCACTGAATTTGACCAGATGTTGCACATGACCTTCTCTCCCCATCAGTTGGCTAGAAGTAGCCACATGACCCAAGCTAGAGTCAAATAAATTGGAAAATTTATTTTAGCTGAATGCCCAGGAGGAAAACGAAATGATCTGGTGAATATATGAAATTGTCTTAGCCATCATGTTTAACCAGACTAGAGTTTCATTCTACATAATACTTATTTCTCACGAAAGTGAGAGATAATTATAATAAATGTGGCTTGAATTTTACACTCTACCTACATCACTGTTATGTGATTTTTTTTATGCTTGTCAATTTCAGGGAATGACTGGCTGCCAAGTGCTCCCACAGGGCAACATGGCCTTGGTAGGGTGTTCAGCCTTCAGGTTCAGCAACTGACTAACATAATCAGTCACCATCAGAGCTGGTGGTAGGTTGATAAATGACACCAAGAAAAAAAATCACGTGAGGCTTAAAATATGTACAAGAAAGTCCATTTATGAATTTATAATGTGAAGTCATTCCCAGCGATGACAATGTCCACTTTTCCTATCCAGAGCTCCTCTTCCTCAGAATGAAGATATTTAAGAAGTTAGATTATTCAGCATAATTTTTTTTTTTTTTTGGGCTGAGTACAGAATCAGTAAATATTAAGGGCGTTGTGCAGTTCTGTGGCAACGATAATCAAGTTCAAATCCTGGCCTTACTACGTAGAAGCTATGTGACCTCAGGCAGTTTATTTAACCCTCCCTCCTTCCATCCTCAGTTTACAAATCTATTAAATGTGCACAACTATTGGTACAGATTTTTGTGTCATATATGTGACTATTTAACTAATATCTATTTCCCCATGAGGGTCAATGTTATATACCTTATTGTTGTTTTTTCATCATTATATTTGGTGGCTTAAAACAACCATTTATTTAGCTCATAATTCTGTAGTTCAGCAATTTGGGCTGTGCTATGTTTCTAGTTTGCACTGGGCTCACTCATATATCTCCAACCAGCTGTTGGGTTGGTTCAGGGATGGATGGACTAGGTTGGCCTCAGCTTACATGGCTTTCCTGTACTCCATATGCTCTGTCATTTTCCAACAGGCTGGAGCCAGCTCGTTCATATGATGACTGGGCAGGGTTCCTAGAGAGCAAATGAAAACATGCAATATTTCTGGAGAACGACCCTCAAAACTGACACAACAATACATTCTGTTGACTGAAGCAAATCAAGAGGCCAGTCTAAATACAAAATTCAGGAGATGAGAAATTACCCTCTACTTCTTGATTGCAGGAGTTGAAAAGTCATGTTGCAAAAGATCTTAGAAAAGGAATAATTGCAACAATCCAAAAAAAAACACACAAATCTACCATGAAATCAATGGTGGATGTGCCAATAGAAGTACACAAAGCTCTGAGAGCCACTCATCTAACATGTTTGTCTAAGTCACAAAGATCATGAGATGTTTCCTTGAGGAAGTAAGACCTGAACTAGATATGAGGGGCAAATAAGCAATTACAAGGCAACTTCGGGAGGTGGTGGATATTATCTAATATCTTGATTGTGATGACGGCATCACAGATGTTTGCATATATCCAAACTCATCATGCTGTACACATTAAATATGTGAATTTCTTTGTATAGCAATTAGACTTTCAATAAAGCTGTTAAAAATAGAATAAGGGAAAAAAAGCTGGGGAGTGGAGGGAGTTCCAAGCAGATGACTAGTGCATGCAAATGTCCTATAGCAAAAGGAACATGGAGAGTATAAGAAACAAAAGATGGCCAGTGCAGCAAAAGAGAACAATTGGCAGGAGATGAAGGCAGAGGACACTTGAAGGGCAAACCATGCAGGACTCTGTGAATCACAGAGTTTTAAATTTATTTTAATAATAATAGCAAACCTTTCCATGGCACTTACTACGTGTCTGACATTATTCTAAGTGTTTTATGTGTATTAACGTTTTCATCCTAACACAGCTGCAGTATTTAGACCAGGATTTTACAAATAAAGAAACTGAAGTCCAGGGAGGTAAAGTAACTGCCTGAACAGCGAGGCTAGATTTAAACTCATCTAGTCTGGATCCTTCCTCATAGTCAATATGTTGCAGTGCTTCTTCAAGGCCATTGTTCTGTTGGTTATCACGAGCAATAAAAAGCCACTGAAGGCTTTCAAACAGGGGTGGACATGATCAATTTTGTATTTTTAAGAGTTTATTCTTGCTGAAGGTTGAATATATAGTAGAGGAGATCCCAACTTCCTGTAAGTAGACTATGACTGTATTTCAGGCAAGAGAACAAAGTAACTTAGATTATGGTGATGGTAATAGGGAGAAAAAAACAATGGTATTTATAGGTGTTTAGAAAATATTAATGATGGGTAAAATGGACAGTTGATCACAACTTAAGTGTAATGTTTGGCACAGACATTCAGTCTGGTTGATTAGACAATTATAAAGACTGGTGAACCTTCCATCATTTACAAATTCACTTATTCATTTAGTGATCCTTTCACTCATTCATAAAGATAGGAATCAAATCTGAGTAACAAATTCTTTCATAGCATTCTTCCCATCACACATATATTACATTTTCGGGTTTTTTTTTTTTTGCGGTACGCGGGCCTCTCACTGTTGTGGCCTCTCCCGTTGTGGAGCACAGGCTCCAGACGCGCAGCCTCAGCGGCCATGGCTCACGGGCCCAGCCACTCCGCGGAATGTGGGATCTTCCCGGGCCGGGGCACGAACCCGCGTCTCCGGCATCGGCAGGCGGACTGTCAACCACTGCGCCACCAGCAAAGCCCTCAAGTCCTTTTAATCCTTGGTTTTCTAGGTTCGAATATTCTGTTCCTTTACAATGACTTACACTTCCTCCAATTGCATTTTTAGTGAAAAGTATCCTTTGTACCACTGTGCCACCAGGGAAGCGAGTTCCTCACTGGAAACTTAGTGCAGATTAAACGCAGAGATGAAAAAATATTAAAATATCAAAAAACAAAATACATTCGTTTTTATTCATTCAAACACAATGCCTAACAGTAGCAAATGGTTTGTGACTGTTTTGAACACGTGTGAGCAGCATTCTCAACAAGAGGTCTCTGCTGAAGGAATCAGTGGTGAATGAGTTAGGAAGAAGTGTGACTGCTGTTTCTGAACATACTAATTTTTCATATTTTTACTCTGAAATTAAGATAAATAAGAGGCTTAACATTAGTAATATGGTTAATATGGCTGTATGGATCATTTATATGTGCTTTTTGCTAAGGGACAAATGGAGATTTGATTGAAATTTGTTTTTTGTTTTTTTAAGTTCATTTTTATTGGAGTATAGTTGATTTACAATGTTGTGTTAGTTTCAGGTGTCCAGCAAAGTGAATCAGTTATACATATACATATATCTACTCTTTTTTAGATTATTTTCCCATATAGGTCATTACAGAGTATTGAGTAGAGTTCCCTGTGCTATACAGTAGGTCCTTATTAGTTATCTATTATATATAGTGTGTATATGTCAATCCCAATCTCCCAATTTATCCACCACCACCCCCTTTATGTTATTGTCACTTAAAATGGTGCTGACTACTTTTATAGGAAGATTCTTCTATGGGCAACTTTGCTGACTATTGGAGAATAAAAGTCTCAAATCTTTTGCAGTATTATTAATAACAATATAAATATTGCTGAACTGTAACTGACTCACTTTCTACTGAGATTCCTTATTTCTCCAGGAGCAGAAACTTCATCTAAGACACCTCAGGGTCATTTCAGCCCTGTTTTTCCTGAGATTGCATTGAGGTGCTGGGTTGCTTCTGTGGAGTCAAGTCTGTGCTGGGTGTGGAGGCTGAGGCAGGGTGGAGGACTCCTCTTGGCACTATTATCTCTCCAGCCTGACGTCTGCTGAGACGTCACTCTACCCAGATCACTGTCTATGCGCTATGCATTTGTCATCCCTGGTAGAGATATACCTCTCTCGTGGACACGGAAAGTGCTTCTAAACACAGTCCGCCATGGCATCAGTCATCTAAAGGACAGTAAACAAGAGAATAGAATGAGAAGACAGTCAACTCAAAGATGTACTCTGCTGGTACTGGGTCAAGAAGATAAGCAAGTGCAGTGATAACTAAGCTCAAGGTCACATGTGGGAGTGACCTTGTATTGTGTTTTTAAACTTTAGGGAAATATAATGATTAGATCAAAAAGTCAATTCAGTAGGGAGCAAGTCAGAGTAAAATAAGGAGGCAAAATGAAAAAGAGTGGAGAAAAACTCCAAAAGAATGAATATTTATATCAGAGGCTCAAATATGTTTGCATCTGAGTGTTACCAATTGTAGCCTGAGAAAGGGGGGCAGGGATATTTTCTGGCCATTTGTGTTTATTCCCAAATTTAGGTTTCTGCAGCATAAGCATAAAAGTCTGCCACACGGAGAGCCAGGTGGTCACGTTTCCCTGGCCTCATTTCTCTCCGTGCATGGCCTCACAGCTTCACATCACGGTATGAAAATTGTTAAAGAGGAAAAGACGACAGAAGCCTAAATCACTTCTATTCAATGTGAGAATAAAAGGTGTCTGCAATGCAAAAGGCTCTCCAGACACAGTACTTTGAGGTTACAGTTCTGTAATTTTGCTGAACTGAAAAAACATTCCTTTCCTTTGGTCTTAAAATTTACTCAACATTCACATTTTATTAGCAAGTACGCATAAACAAAACAGCTTTTGATAAACACAAAAGTTATTTTGCCTCATTATATTGAATGACAAGTGAGACCTTACAGCTTCACATCAAATCAGTGGAAAAACAATTATCTGTAAAAAGTATGTGCAAACACTTTTCTACAAAGCTAAAGATTCAAGGCAATGTGTCTGGAATGTGTTTCTCCCTTTAGGCTGCCTCCATTCCATGAAAGATCTGTCTCAATTTCCGCTCTTCCCAGAGCCTCCTTTTGGTCTCTCTGCAAATCCATTCCTTCTGAATCTGCCTCCTTCCGACCCTGCAGATGGAAACCGTATGTTTCTCTGTTTAGGGAAGTGTGCCTAATCTTCTCAAGCAGAGATTTCTGGACACGTTTTATAGTATCTTCGTGTATGGCTTCCTAATGCACCAAATACACTGTAATTTGCTTTTGGTTTGCTTTCAACACATTAATACATTTGTTGATTTTTTCTCGGCAAAATCTCTAAAATTAAGCATAGAGCTGTGAATTAGATTTATTTTGGACAAGCAAAATTTTTTTATTATTTTCAGTAAGTACTTGTTGATCACCTACTATGCTACAGCCTTGAGGTACAAAGATAAAAGACATAACTCGAAGCGTACCATCAAGTAGGCTTGGGTTGGCAGAAAACTGATGGAATCAATCCCATACAATGTAGAAAGGGCTGAAATGGAGAAACTACAGAAGCATAGAAGGAGACACATCCAGAAAAGTAAACTGACAAAAAAAGTTTAGCGTTCCTTAAAAGGATAATTTTCATTTGTGAAGGAATGTATTCAAGTGTATAAAAGTGACATTAAATCATAAGTCTATCTTAAAATTTTATGGTTAACGGAAACATCCATCTAAAATATTCAGAAAATATCTAGCCTAATTATGTACTTATTGTACACATGAAAGTAACAGCTTGCATATCACTTTGACATTAAATAAGTTAGAAAGCAATTTGTGTGTTTTGCTTTTTTAATGAAACCAAATAAAGGATGGAAAGAATCAGGAGGCCATATCAAGGTGATAAAGCGAGAATTTGGAATTTCTGGGATGCCATGAAAAAACTAGGCCTCAAAGGGTGGTTCCTACATGTTGATAACTAATTGTCTTGAACAGATTTCCTGCCCAAAGTTACAAGGTCGGCAGGAATGTAGGGTAGGGAGGTAGGGATTTACTAAGGGATACAAAGGAACAGACATTGAGATAAGGGAAGAAAGTTGAGAGTAACTGGTTGTTTTAAATGCAAACAGCGTTCTTAGAAGCAACAACTCACTACATAAAATATGCAAGTAAGAAGAGAAAAGCAAGTGTAATCTAAAATAGAAGCCACGAAAAAAACCTTTGAGAAGCTTTTTAAATTTTATAAAAGTGCCTCCTATTGTCAAAGCTCTCAAAAAGGTCAATTTTAATACCCAAATATTATTGGTAAAATTTGTTATTCAAATAATAGTGAAAATATATGAGAAATAGCATTCCATAATCAAATCATGTAGTTTTCTTGTCTCCCTATATTTTATTTTAGTACAAAGGATACTTTTCACTAAAAATGCAATTGGAGGAAGTGTAAGTCATTGTAAAGGAACAGAATATTCGAATCTAGAAAACCAAGGATTAAAAGGACTTGAGGGCTTCCCTGGTGGCGCAGTGGTTGACAGTCCGCCTGCCAATACAGGGGACACGGGTTCGTGCCCCGGTCCGGGAAGATCCCACATGCCGCAGAGCGGCTGAGCCCGTGAGCCATGGCCGCTGAGCCTGCGCGTCCTGAGCCTGTGCTCCGCAACGGGAGAGGCCATAACAGTGAGAGGCCCGCGTACCGCAAAGAAAAAAAAAAAAGGACTTGAAAACACACATCAATTTCTTATTGGTTATTGTCTACCAGAGGAGTAGAACTGGGGCTGCAGGATGAAGGGGACTTTGGATTTTACTCTGCACACTTCTGGATTGATTTGAATCTTTCACAACAGTAACATATTCTTGCAATAGTAGGTATTTAGAAAACAATAAACGAGGTTATTTTTAATGTTGTGAAGAGCAGTAAGACCAAAATTTAAAAGGCATTGGAAACTATTACTAAGATTTGAGAAACAAAATTAATTAAAAACAGTAACAGTAACTGGAACCGCATGTACCTTCCCAGGCAAGCAGGCGTCCCACCTTGTTCAACTTCAGAACACCAGCGACCTCTTGCGGCAAAGATGGATACATTTTAAATTTGTGTAACTGCCACAGAGGGTGATTGAGAAGGTTGCCTGATGAAATTCTGCTTCTTCTTCAGATCGAAATAGCGACAGCGATACCTTGGGGGAACAGAGAGCTCCGCACCCCGCCACCACAGCCAAAGGAGGCTGAAGAGGAAGAGGAAGAGGAGTCCACCCCCAGGCTGATTGATGGCTCTTCTCCACAGGAGCCTGAATTCCCTGGGGTTCTGGGCCCACACACCAATGAAGGTCAGGTCCATCAAAGCTGGATTGTAATGAAGTCCACTTGTTCATTCCTCAAAACTGACAAGCTCCAACTCTGCAGGGAGCCCCCATGACCCAAGGAGTAAACTTTGTTATAGGCTACGTTTGAAGCAGGAGATATACCTGTATTTTGTATTAAAATATAAAGCTGTTTTAATAATTCTGCTTTGGCATGATGGAAATGATCAAATAACCAAAGATTTGGGGTCAAAATACTTGTCTGGCATCATTACTCAGAAAGCTTTGTGGTGGAATGCATTTCTAGAACAAACGATACACTATCAGCAAGATCAGAATCCGTGTCTGAGAGATCAGGCCCCAGCAGTTCCAGATCAAGTGATGATGGATGATGATGATGATAATGATGATGGTGATGATAGTAATAATATTTTACATTGACTGAGCACATGCTTTCTGTGGGCCATAATGCTCAGCACTTGACATTATCTCGTTTGACTATTGCAACCTCCTTGTGAAGGTATTAGTATTAATTTTTTTCATTATTACCAAGGAAACTAGCTCAGAAAGCACAGGAACTTTCCAGAGATCACATAGCTATCAGGTTCACACACTGGGTTTGAAGCAAGCCTGTTCTGATTCTTGTCTGTGTACTTACTGGAAAACAGGCTTCTTTTCACTCAGTCCTGGGAAGCAGCAGGAAAAGGAAAAGAGAAGAAAGTATTTCATAACATCGGACTCCATCTCGTAGGGCCTGAAGTTGATGTAAACCATGGCCTTTTATTTAGGTCATGAGAAGGAATTCCTGGTGCTGAACCTGATTCTATGATTTGTCGGTATTTCATGTTAGAATTTGTCAGTGTCAACCTTGGGGGCTGTTCAAGTGGACTCACACCAGAACACTTTTACACACACGGAGAATGGTGTTGTGAGGGGGTACAGAGTTCCCATTGCAAAGGTTTGGTTAGTATCTAGAGTCTCTGTACTAGAAATTCTGGAGATACAAGACTTACCTTAAAATGACTACTGTTTTCACAGATATTTCTGTCTAGTACAGAGAGACAGACATGTAAACCAACTTAGAGACAGTAATGTGTTATAGGTAATATAAGAAAAGTTTGTACAGAACACACTGAGAGAACAGAAGAGAGGAGAGGGCATTCAAATCCCAGCTTTGAGACTCTGCTAGATATACAGTCTGGAGCAAAGCATTCAATATTTTTTTGCCTTTGTTTCCTCATCTAAAAAATGGGATAATAAATAATAGATCTTACCTCATAGAGTTGTTGTAAGGATTAATTGAATGAAGTTAGTGCCTGGCCCACAGTAAACATCATAAATGTTAGTTATTCTCAATACTCTATTCTTTTTTTTTTTTTTTTTTTTTTTTTTTGGTGGTACGCGAGCCTCTCACTGTTGTGGTCTCTCCCGTTGCGGAGCACAGGCTCCGGATGCGCAGGCTCAGCGGCCATGGCTCACGGGCCCAGCCGCTCCGCGGCATGTGGGATCTTCCCGGACCGGGGCACAAACCCGTGTCCCCTGCATCGGCAGGCGGACTCCCAACTACTGCGCCACCAGGGAAGCCCTCAATACTCTATTCTTGATAGAAGAGTATATCTTTTTTGTTTACTCTCAACAAACTTTTCAGTGTGCAATACAGCATTGTTAACTATAGGCACTGTGTTATAAGCAAATGTCTAGAACTTAATTCATCTTACGTAACTGAAACTTTATACCTGTTGAACAGCTGTCTCTTTCCCCCTCCTTCCAGTCCCTGGTAACCACCAATCTACCCTCTGCTTCGGTGAGTTTTTAACTGTTCACCAATAAGTAGTGTAAAAAAGTTGTCTTTTGTGAAACGCTGCCTATACGGCAGCCACTAAAGTGTTTTATGTACATTAGCTCTTTGAAGAGATACAACCATACTAAGTAAGTACTAGTTACTATTACCTTCGCTTTATAAATAGGAAAACTAAAATTCCAAAATACTATAAAAGTTGTCCAAAGTCATGGAAGTGGTACGTAGGGGCGCTGGCATGAAAACAGAGGCCACTAGGTCCTTTCTTTAATGAAGACGCCATATTCTTTCCACATAGTCAACTTTCTATGAGGAAGCAGAACACGCTACAGACAGAACCGGGGAGATGCACACACAGTGAGAAGGAGATGTACGTATCCAGCAGAAAGTCCTCAAAATATGGAAATTAAATATCTCTAGAACATCATTACTTTTAAGTAATTTCAGATCTTTCAAAAGTTGACTGATCTGGCATCATTACTTAATGAGCCGGGAACAACAGAAGAGCAGAATGTCCAATCGTTTTAAAAGCTTTAGTAAAACTTATGGCTCAATAATGTCAGTTTTGAAACAGTATAAGAAAAATTATGACTTAAAAAAACTTTCTGTTTCTAAAGGAGTCTGAGAATAAGTAATGAAGTTAAAATTTTGATTCACATTTTACTTTCCAAAGAGGAAGCATCTCTCAAAATTCTAAACTTTAAAATTAAATTTAAATCTTATAAATTTATCAAAGGCAAATAGTTTGGAAATATTTAAAACATTAAAAATCAAAATATTATTTGTTACTATGAATGTCAATTTCTAGAAATAGTGTTCTGAAGCCACATAAAGTAGGCTTGAGTTATGAGTGGAAAAAACTAGAATTAAATAATAACTGGTGTGACTATATATAATTATCCTAAGTGATTATTAAACTAGCATGACCATGAATATACAGAAGAACAAAATGCTTTACTTTCTAAAAACTGTGATAAGTAGCAAATATTCCTTTACAGTGATTAGAAAAATTAGCAAGTATTAAATATTGCATAACTCTCCCTTAAAATTTTTTCCTAGATTTACATTCCTAAAATAGTTTTCATTCCTGAAGTTGTTATTATAAGTGATTTTTTTCTATTTAACAACAGTAATAAGACCTTAGTAGGTGCATTACTAGTTCTTGATCTCAAACCACAAATGGCTCCTTCAACGAAGGCAACCAAATGTCCCGATTTGCCTGGAGTGAAGGGATCCCAAGACCGGGGGTTTCCAGTGCTAAAACTAGCAAAGTCTCAGCTAAACGGGGATGAATTGACACTGAGCAATCCCAAGAAAGTCTTCCATCACTTTCTTCTTCTATCTCTCATGGCTAGTGCACTTTCCCCATCCATCTCACGTCTCAAATTTTTTCTCCTCCTCCCTAAACCCCTCAAACTCATCAGAGAGCTTAGCCTCCTCTTTCATAAAGAAAATGCAGTCTTCCGGTCAGCAGTTCCTTGGTCTTTCTGTTTGCAGACATATAATTTACCTACATCTACATCCATGCATCTCCTCCTATTACAACAGAGGAACAACTGTCTGTCCTTCCACATGTGAGATGTAAATTCTTCCGACTGTGTTTTTTTTCCCCTACTACACCTATGATTTATTATCAGAATTTTGCACTCTTTTTCCAGTAACAGTGGTAGAATTACATTAAGTTAGTTCATAATTTTTCCAGGGTATGACTAGTGACCAGAAGCAACTAGGAAATCTGACAAATTATAGAACAAACTTTCTCTCAATGAACTAAATGATACATACAGGGATTGAGCTAGGAACCGTGGTTTCACAGATGCGTCCTTCACACCACAGATTTTAAATTAAACTGAAATCTTCATTCTTCCCATTGTGTTTTGAGTCCCATTTCCTGCTGCCCTCTCAGGATCCTTTATACATTGTCTCTCTTCCTCTGGATTCTTTTCTTCAAATCTCTCCCACTTTAGTCCATTTCCTCATCATACACACCACAAATATGTCTTCTTATAGTTATCACCATCTTTCTTTCCTTTTTCTTTACAGTCAAACATCTCAGTAGCATTGTTTGTATGTGCTGTAACTATTTCCTCACCTCTAACTTCCTCCTTCAGTGGCTGTAATCCAGCTTCCCGCCTCATCACTCCACAGTGTTTACTAAAGTTTCCTATAATCCCCACAGTAACCAATCCAAGAGACATTTTTCAGTCCCTAACTGGCATCTCAGGAGGCTTAGATTATTTTCTATTCCCTATTCCTTCAAACTATCTCTCCACTTGGCCTCCGTAACATCGTCCATCCTATTGTCCTTCTTTTCTTCTGGCCATTGCTTCTCTATCTCCCTTGAAGCTCACTGGCCTCTACATGACCAATAAACAGAGTGTGAAGGACGGGTAGGAGTGTGTATGTACGGGGGTGATAGAAAAAATTAGATTAATAAGTGGAGATATAGTCCAGCCTGACAACTCTTTTGGATCTGTTGTCTTTTCTATCACTATTATCCTAGCCAAGCAACCATCATCTTTTATCCAGATAACTCATCTCCTCTCTGTCTACTGGCCCTCCCTCAGTCTTCCAGCTTACCTTCAATCAGCGTGACATCTTAACATGCAAATCTGATCATGTAGTACCCCTGCCCATCCTTAGGATAAGGAACAAAACCTGTACCACAGCCTATAAGGCCCGTGTGTATTATGTCTTAAACACTGCAATGCTCGCTGTGCTGTAGCTACAGGGACCATCTTTTGGTTCCTCCCAAGTGAAGGGACTTGGCACCTGCTGCTTCCTCTGCCTGCATGCTCTTCCCTCTCACCTGCATAATCAAGTCTTGTTCTTCCTGCAGAGTTCAACTCAATTATCACCTCCTCAGAAAACGATGATTCTCAGACTAAATCAAATTCCTGTAGTTTATGCTCCTATGATATTTCTTGACATTTACCACAGTCATCATTTTATTTATTTGTGTGATTAACATTCATCTTACACAGCAGATTATAAAACAGAACTGTCTCTTTGGCTCACCCGTTTCATCAGCTAGCACAGTGCCATTTACAAAGAAAAGATTTAATAAATGCACATTGAGTGAATTAATATTAATGATTATTACCCTATCTTTTTCTTGATTTTGTTTCAGTGGGTTGTTTAAATATTGAATGAAAGACCTAATAAAAATATTACATGTGATGTTTTAAATTTATAAAAACCACAATCTTAATGTTTACATTTGAAAATAGAATTTCCAGTAAATATAAGAGCAACAACCATGCAATATTCACTCAGTAATTTAAAATAAAATTTTAAAGCATTACAAAGAATATACTAATTATTATATATTATTATACTATTATTATACTAAGGCTATTGGAGTAGCCTTAGTTGGTATATTTGACTTTAATATTCCATTTAAAGAAAACTATATGAGAAAATATTAAATATGCCAGAATAGTCTGTATGAGACTCGAATCTTGTTTAATAAATATTTGTAATCACATAATTTGTTAGAAGTTGCTTTTGTTGCTTACATATATTGTTTGCCTCTTTCTTTTAGACTTTCCAACCTGCCTTCTGTGTACTTGTATAAGTACCACTGTATACTGTGATGACCATGAACTTGATGCTATTCCTCCGCTGCCCAAGAACACTGCTTATTTCTATTCCCGCTTTAACAGAATTAAAAAGATCAACAGAAACGATTTTGCAAGCCTAAGTAAGGATGGTGGCACTAATATCCTTCTCTTCACAGACTTTTCCTAAAATGTTTGCACTGTGAAATGCTGGTACTGAAAATGAAACTTGAATATCAAAATATGACTCAAATCAATTATTTTTACGTTTGAAGGTTTGTTTTATGATAAGAAAAAATGATGATTAAAGGTTCTTATGAAACTATATAGTTGTTGATATTCTCCAACTATTTTCAACTAAAGAAAAATCACAAATAATTCTATTTTATAGGTTAAAGCTCATGATCATGTTGTAACAATAAGAGTAGAAAGTCATGGTCATATATTTACTAGGATCTGGCTTGTTTGAATAGACTTCCAGTAAAGCACAATTGCTTTATGATTGATGAATGCAAACCTAAATTCTGACTTTATAATTGTTGTCACCTTTGAAGAATTTTGGTACTTGTCTTCATTAAGTGTTTTAATCATTCGAAAGTTTCTTTTTAATGCCTTTGCATTTTAATGCTAATGCATCTATTACTATTAGAAAATACAACAATCTGCCATCAGTGAGAAAAATGCTTTAAATAGAAAATCCAGACAAAGTTTATGAAGAATATAGGGAAAAGACCAGTTAAATATAATGAGTCGATTTCTTTCCTAAAATTACACTTCCTTATAAGAGCATAAATATGAATAGTATTTTGGGGAAACAATTAAATTTTTATAAAGTTGTTAGAAATAATTGTTTCATTAATTGTCCATTGCTAATTAAATTCATATTTATATTTGCTTGTATATGGGAAAATTTATATTCCTATTTTTATGTGAGCAGAACATATTCAAGAATATTTAACTACTTCCCTCATTTTTTTTTCCAGATGATCTAAGAAGGATTGATCTGACATCAAATTTAATATCTGAGATTGATGAAGATGCATTCAGAAAGCTGCCTCAACTCCGAGAGCTCGTCCTGCGTGACAACAAGATAAGGCAGCTCCCAGAATTGCCAACCACTTTAACATTTATTGATATTAGCAACAATAGACTTGGAAGGAAAGGAATAAAGCAAGAAGCCTTTAAAGTGAGTTTTAAGTATAAATATGAAAGACTTTCACCTTCCCATTCCCTTTGCTATCAATGACTAGCCTTTTTACTTCCACAAAGGGTATCAATTTGATGAGACTTTTAACTCCTAAAATAAACTATACAACATTATGTATCATGCTCTGGGGAAATACTGTGTTCTGGTACATTCTGAGGCTGCTCAAACACCAAGAACAGAAAGCAGAGCTGGAATAAGAAGTGCGTGGCTATCTGAAGCACCACTCTATAAACTGCACCTGGAAATGCTGTAAGCTGGATGAGTTGTAGTTACCAAAAACGCCACTTAACAAGAGTATCTTATGTGGTTGGAAGGACAACTACTTGTACAGAGTGTGGGTGGTGCCTTTGAGGGTAGAAACCTTCTAAATTATTTTGTAAGGAGAATGGATTCAGTTAATTACGCATTTTGTTTTTTAAGTGAAGGAAACAAGTTTGGGGTTAGAGTGACTTGCTTGGAATAACAGCATAGAATCTGAGAATAGTAACCAGATTGGCTTTCTTACCCACTCTTACTCCATTCATGCTGCTCCTCTAAATATATGTTGAACAAATAAATTTAAACTACTGTTTGAAGGGACATCACATGACTTCCATGGAGGCTACAGGGGGTTTATGTGGACCCGTTAGCACTGAGCAATGGTGGAAACCCTGTCTCTCCACTAGCCCTCCTGTGACACCACCCTGGTGGGCCAGGAAGTTAGGGCACCTCATTAGAGCCTGGCAAAGGTCGAAATCTAGTCTCTCCACTCAGATTTTGTTGGCATGGGTGGTAGTGAGTCACAGTTTGTCCTGTGATGTTTGGCTAGAGTGGACCTGTTATTGTCTAAACTTATTCTGTCTTGCTAGGCTGCCCTTTACCTGGTACTTGGGCTGGAGCGAGCAGGATTTTGTTGGGGAGAACTTTTCATTTCTCCATTCCTGTAACATGAAGGAAATTCTTGCTATGTCTCACCAAAATCCTCAAAATCCTATTGCAGAGTGTCTTAAGTGGGAAGTCGCTGCCTTGCTTAAATAGAGAAGGTTAGAGTGGGCAAAGGAAGCTTCTGCCTAGAGATTGAGAAACATGTTTCATTTGCATAGAGAGATATTTGCTTGCTATCAATTCTTCCAAAACTCATTTGAATTGTCCAGTAACATAGAAAACTAATTTGCCTCAATTTTACAAAACAAGACCTGAACAGGCATGTATTACTTCACAAATAGTTTCACAGACGGGGAATTAAAAATACAACTGTAGCACCACTAATTTTTAATTAAGACCCTACATTTGGAATGTTTACAGGATATGTATGATCTCCATCATCTCTACCTCTCCGATAACAACCTGGAACACATCCCTCTGCCACTCCCAGAAAATCTACGGGCACTTCACCTCCAGGTAGGCTTCTACTACTAGTAAGTTATCCCCAACACCTTCATGGAAAACAGAAGCAAACAGGTGAAGGTGGGATGCAAAACCTGTTTATAATGGCATGTTGATACACTGTGACAATTTTTCTTTTTTTTTTTTCTCCTGTCTTTAATTCATTCTCTCTCTCAATCTGAGTACAAGGTAATTGTACATTCATGACTCTTATCTCTACTGATTTACTTCTGATAACTTTAGTCTTTATTTTCATTCTTTGCCAAGTCATAATGCATCTTTTTGACATATAAAGCTTCTTTAAAAAAAATAAGAGCCTCATCTGCTGAAGAAATGTGTAAAGATTAGAAATGGAAGAGAAAAAGAGGGCAAGAAAAATCTAATTTGATTTCTAGCTTTCAGGGGGGAAAAATGTCCGTTTTAGCTCTTGATTTTAGGTTCCATGTAACTGAGGAAAATTCAATCCTAGGGCATTCCTATCTGCTGAGAGATGACAGACTTCCATCTCTCTGGATTAAGAAAATGAAGATTTTTCTAAACAAACATATTTGAAAGCTTGCATTATTTTAAAGCCCTTTAAGCTACATTTTATCTCTGAAATAATGAGTGAAAACACATTTTCAAAATGTTATGATCTAATATTTTCTAAATATATTAAAATATGATCAATTAAAACAAATGTTTTTGGTTATTGAAACAAAGAAAGATAAATTATTTATTTCAGATGAGTAACTTTTGTTCTACAGCTGTAATCAATGTAATAATTTCATCTGTGGAATAAATCTGTAGGGAAGACAACCATTATGCGCTCAAAGACACGATATCATGGTGTAATATTACAATCTTTTAGCAAAAAATAAAGTATAGACCATCACAAGAAGTGATTTTGCTATGGGAGAGCAAGTTTGATTCTTTTTTTCTCTGTGGATCCTGTAAGTATTTACCTCTGTGAATTTTATTTTATTCCTATTTATATCTTTCCATACTTCTTTTTGGTGTCTTTTTGTGAATATCTGTCTATGTGTCTTGTCTGAGTCTGTCACTTTTGAGAGTTTTTCTGGCTGTGTTAACTTCCTTAATATGTATTCCCTTTCTGGTGCTTGTCCTGTTTCTCTATGGCTCTCTCTTGGTCTCTCTTTTTCTGGGGGTGAATTTCTATAAATATGAGGATTTCTTGCCTTGCTTAGGCTTAGAAGAGGATTTTCAAGGGCATCCTCAGGGAAATTTTGGAACTTTTTTTCCAATTCTGAATTAAATTTTATTATTATTGTCTTTGATGATATTGACTTCTACAGAGTAACCAGGTCTCTGATGTTATATTTAAACTGAATGTGCTTGTGTATACAATATAAGATTTTTTTGAAGTAATTGGCTTTACAGTCCCTATTCTAAGGTTTAGAAAGGCATTAAGTGAACCTTTTAAAATATTTCTCTTTCACAATCACCTCACCAATATCCAGTATAAAGCTGTTGTTAATTTAAATTATCTTCATTTTATATTCATTTTTAATGCTCATATAAAAATCTCCTTTTTTGATTCATTTGAAAAATGTTTTTCAACATATGGTATAGTAATTAAGAATGACAACTCTGGCAAAATCAGACTCCCTGGGCTGAAATTCTACTTGACACTATGTAATGATTGGACAAATATCTAAACCTCCCTGCATCTCAGTTTTAGTTTATAAAGTGGGTACTGCATTTACTGATACATGATAAGTATCACTTAAAGGTGAGGCATGATAATTATTAACAACGTCTATCTATTACCTAGCAAAGAAAATAGTACAGTGCATAGGCACTAAATCTGTATTATTCCTCATGGGCACTTTGTAATAATAGAGAGTCATTCTATCAGAAAGATGTAATGCTTATAAACACATGTGCACCTAACAATAGAGCCTCAGAATTTATAAAGACTACACTATCGGAATTACACGGGGAAAGAGACAATTCAACAATAATAATTGGGTTCCTCAATACTCCACTTTTAATAGTGGATAGAACAACTAGCCATAAGATGAACAAAGAAACACAAGACTTGAGCAACATTATATACCAACTAGCCCTAACAGTCATCTATATAACATTCAATCCAACAACAGCAAATATACATTCTTCTCAAGTGACAAGGAACATCTCCAGGATATACAATATACGAAGCCACAAAACAGGCCTCAACAAACTGAAAAGAATTGAAATCATACAAAGTATTTTTCTGATTACAATGAAATTAAAATAAAAATCAACAACAAAGAAAACGGGAAATTCACAAATACGTAGGTATTAAACAACACCTTCATTAATAAGCCATGGATCAGAATAGAAATCTAATAAATTAGTTCATCAATATGACAGTTTATAAAATCAATATATAAATACTAATGTATATGTATATACTAGAAATGAAAAATCTGAAAATAAAATTAAGGAAACAAGCTTATTTATAATAGTCACAAAATAATAAATTACCTAAGAACAATATTAATAAAAGAATGCAAAATTTGTATACTGAAAACTATGACATATTGTTGAAAGACTTCTGCACAGCAAAGGAAACAATTAACAGGGAGAAGAGATAACCTATGGAATGGGAGAAAATATTTGCAAATCATACATTTGAGAAGGGGTTAATATCTAAAATATATACAGAACTCAAACAACTCAACAGGAAAAAACAAATAAGCTAATTAAAATATTGGCAAAGGAGTTCATTAGACATTTCTCTAAAGAAAACATACAAATGGCCAATAAGTATGTGAAAAGGAGTTCAACAAGACCAATCATCAGGGAAATACAAATCAAAACCACAAAGAGATGTCACCTCACACCTGTTAGAAGGGCTATTATCAAAAAGACCAAAGTTAAGTGTTGGCAAGGATGTGGAGAAAAGGTGACCTTTGTACACTGTTGGTGGGAATGTAAGGTGATACAGATGTGGGAAACAGTGTGATGTTCCTTCAAAAAAAATTAAAAACAGAACTACCATATGATTCAACAATCCCACTTCTGGGTATATGTCCAAGGGAAATGAAATAAGTATCTTCAAGTTATCTGCACTTCCATGTTCATGGTGTCACTTTTCACAATAGCCAAGATATGGAAACAACCTAAATGTCTGTCAATGGATGAATGGATAAAGAAATTGTGGTCTATGTATACAATGGAATATTATTAAGCCTGAGAAAAGAAGGAAATCCTGCCATTTGCAATAACATGGATGAGCCTGGAGAAATAAATGAAATAAGTCAGCTATAGAAAGAAAAATATTATATGATCTCTCCCATGTGTAAAATCTAAAAAAGTCAAGCTCATAGAATGGTGGTTACCAGGGACTGGGGGGTGGGGGATATAGGGAGATGTTGGTCAAAGGGTATAAAGTTTTAGTTATTCACAATAAATAAGTTCCGGAGGTGTACCATACAGCATGGTGACTGTAGTTAATAACACTATACTGTATACTTGAAATTTGTTGAGAGTAGATATCTAGTGTTCTCACCAGACACATACACAAAAGGTAACTATGTAAGGTGATGGAAATGTTAATTAGCTTGATTGTGGTAACCATTTCACAATGTATATATAAATCAAAACATAATGCTGTACCCCTTAAATTCTACAGTTTTATTTGTCAAAGATACCTCAATAAACCTGGGGGGAAAGAAAGCTAAATAAAGGAAAGATATCCCCATATTCATGGTTTGGAAGTCTTAATATTAAGATGGAAATACCCCCCAAATTGATCTACAAATATTTTATATAGAAACTCACAAGTAATGTATTAAATTATTTGAACTAATAAATGAGTTCAGCAATGTGGAAGGTTATAAAATCAACATAAAATATCAATTGTATTTCTATGCTAGCAATGAACTAAACCACAATGGGATACCACTTTACACCCACTTGGTTGGCTAAAATAAAACAGACAGACAATTGCAAGTGTTGCTTAGGATGCAGAGAAAAATGGAACCCTCATACATTGCTGGTAGAGGTGTAAAAGAGTGCAGCTATTTTAAAAAGCAATTTAATACTTCCTCAGAATATGAAACATAGAGTTATCATATCACACAGCAATTCAACTCCTACGTACATATGCGAGAACTGAAAACATATGTCCACACAAAATTTGTACACAAATGTTCATAGAAGCATTATGCATGAGAGCCAAAAAGTGGAAACAATCCAAATTCCCATTATCTGATAAATGAATAAACAAAAATGTGGCATATCTATAGAGCAGAATATTATTGAGCGATAAAAGAAAAAGTACTGATACATGCTGCAGCATGTATGAATCTTGAAAATACAATTCTGAGAGGAAGAACCTAGTCACAAAAGATGATATATTGTTTGATTCCCTTTGTGAAATGTCTAGAATAGGAAAATCCACAGAAA
Source organism: Mesoplodon bidens (assembly GCF_964165515.1). Classification (NCBI taxonomy): domain Eukaryota; kingdom Metazoa; phylum Chordata; class Mammalia; order Artiodactyla; family Ziphiidae; genus Mesoplodon; species Mesoplodon bidens. The sequence continues at coordinate 86,970,903 of NC_138167.1, forward strand.
CAGAAGGTAGTATAGAAGTTGTCAGGGGCTAGAGGTTGGGGAAAATGGGGAGTTATTTCTAATATCTATGGGGTTTCTTTGGGGGATGTTTAAAATGCTCTGAAATTAAACTGTTGTGGTCCTTATACAAGTCTGTGACTATACTGAAAACCACTGAACTGTACACTTAAAATGGGCAAATTTTATGGTATGTGAAATGTACTCAATAAAGCTATTTTTAAAAATCTAGGGCTTCCCTGGTGGCATAGTGGTTGACAGTCCGCCTGCCAATGCAGGGGACACAGGTTCGTGCCCCGGTCTGGGAAGATCCCACATGCCACGGAGCGGCTGGGCCCGTGAGCCATGGCCGCTGAGCCTGCGCGTCCAGAGCCTGTGCTCCGCAACGGGAGAGGCCACAACAGTGAGGCCTGCATACGGCCAAAAAAAAAAAAAAAAAAAATCTAGTTCTGGGCCCTGCCCAGATCTATATCTTCCTGACATTTGCTCACTCTCTCCCTCACTTCACTTCAGCCATGTTGACTTTTTTTTCCCATTCTTAAACTTTCCATACTAATTACTCAGAATTGGAACTTGGTGTTCTCTCTTCCTGGGATATTCTTGCCTCAGCTCTTTCCATGCCCATGTCTCCTTGTCACTCCATGCTCAGCTCCACTGTTGCCTCTTAAGATAACTTGTCACAGTCACCATCCTTTCTTCTGAGTTCACATCGTTTTTGGAAATAACTTGTTTTCTTTAAATTTGTTTTTTCACCTCCTTATTGTATATTCCCATTACTGAAGTACAAGCTCCGTACTTGTGTATTATGTTAAGTGATTTATCCCCACTGTTTAGTAAGTGCTTGATGTATAATAATCACATAACGTGCATTTTTGGATGAGAGAAGGAATGAAAGGGTAAAAACAGGGGTGAAGCAAAATGCACTATATTATTAATCAATACTAAGAATATGTTATATCATGTCTAATCATTTATTTTAATCTTTTTTAGAATAACAACATTCTGGAGATGCGTGAAGATACCTTCTGCAATATTAAAAATTTGACTTATATTCGTAAGGCATTAGAGGATATTCGATTGGATGGAAACCCTATCAATCTCAGCAAAACTCCTCAAGCCTACATATGCCTACCTCGTTTGCCTATTGGGAATCTTGTCTAATTTCAGATAATGGTCAGCGTTATGATGCCTGCTATAACAAAACAATTCTTACCGTTCTCTTCCAAAAGAAAACTCAGCACGATACTTTCAAAATGTGTTCTGAAAGATGATATAATTACATAAAATACAGCTAAAAGTTTTAATATATGATAGCAACTTAGTAATCTAAGAAAACACGAGATGAATCAGGAATAAACTAAAAGATGTACAGAAGGAGCAAAACTAAAAGATAGAAAATATTTCACAGATATTCTTATATATCACATGTAATTTGCAAGTTTTAGGGATTCATATCCTCTATAATTTTAAATTAATCATATAATAAAAATTAAAAATTAAAATTTTAGGTATATTGCCAAGATTTAAATGTTTTTAATTAAACTTTTCTCTCCTTTTTTTTCACTAAAACATGTTTCTTTTTTCAAATTCATTAAATAAAATGAAGAAAAGAATAAAAATATTTGAAAATTATAATGGCTTTGTGGAAAAATACTCATTATAACCACAACATGCAAATAACCATAATAATACACATAGCTTCAGTATTTGAAAAATATTTTATCATCTTAAAGACCTGCCAACTCATTTTAGACCTTTCCTAAACTGACTAGTTACTTGGCATATTTCTGTGCCTGTGAGAAAAATAAAATATACAAAATGGAAAACATAAACAATGATATGAAAATCACAGTAGGGAAGAAGTTGAGGAGTACCTTCTAGAAAAAGTTGATCTTTCTGAAATGTATGATAATAATATAGGCATTTGCTTAAAAACTGAAAGATAACAAAAGAGTATACAATGAAATGTGAGTTTCCTTCCAGCAGCAAACCCTAAGCTCCACTCCTTAGAAACAGTCAATAGTTTCTTGCATACTTTCATCAAGTTTTCCATAAGAAAAAAAAACTTGCACATAATTTCCCTTTTTTTACAGAAAAGTGTATGTGCTTGCTACATGTATATATATACCACCAATATGTATGTATCAGTACATGTAAACATGGATTTTTAAGCACAAAAGATAATCACTGTTCTGCACCTTGCTTATTTCACTTAAAAATATTTCTTGCTGATGTTTGTCATATCGGCACATACAGTTCTACTGATTCTGAACAACACATATCAGCCCATTACATGGATGTACATTGTTATAATAGGAGCCAATTCTCGGACACAAAATATGTACCAGGCATCTACTAAGGTGTTCTGCATGTATTAATTCACAACATCTTAGGAGCTGGAGATAGTAATGACTATTCCAAGTCACAGATCGGAGACAGAGTTTAAATAATTTGCCCTGGATTAAGGGCTGACTCCAAAGGCCTATCCTATTCCACCCCACTGTCCCGCCTCAAATACTATGAATGTGACTTTTCCCTGTTTTAAAATACAAGAAAGTGGTGTACAGGCTGGACAGAGAAGTTGTTATGAACTGAATGTTTACTCCCAGGATTCATATGTTGAAGCTGTAACCCTCAGTGTTTGGAGATGGGGCCTTTGGAAGTTTAATTAGGGTTAGATGAGGTCATGAGACAGGGCCCTCATGATGGGATTTGTGCCCTTAGAGGAAGAAAAAGAGATTACTCTGTGTGTGTGTTTGTGTGTGTGTGCGTGTTTATGTATGTGCACATGCACTAAGGAAAAGCCATGTGAGGACATAATGAGAAGTCAGCCATGTGCAAGCCAGGGAGAGAGCTCCCATTAGAAACGAAGTCAGCTGAGACTTTGATCTTGGACATCCTAGCCTCCAAAACTCTAAAACTGATCCCTGATTAAATACAATCCTTTTTTTTAATGACAACGTTTTTTTCTTTATGAATTTGCTACACACATTTACTTTTCTCTAAATATTACAGGTTATTTTCCAAAAGGGAGGACACTGCATTTTATTGCCCCGTATTACAGTGTACTTTAAAACTATTTATAAGCAAACATTTCCATTTAAAATTCCTAAGTAATTCTTACTGAATACACAGGTTTTTCAGATGACAGGCCTAAAATGTGTTGTGTTAATCCTCTGAAAACTCTGAGTTATTATAGGGTTAGTAATATTTTCAAAGGACGATAGCAAATAATACCTACACATAGTACTATTATGAGTGTAAAATTCACATCTTTACTTCTCTTTAAATCTGTAGCAACATTGTCTTTGTAGTTATCTCATTACAAAGTTAATTTTCCCTTCATAATTTACTTAAATAATATGAGAATTCATAAATGTTTCGAAAATACTGCAGTGGTATTCCCTGATGTACAACATGCCTCACCAATTTGCAAACTAACCCCACAACTTCCCAAATTATGAAAAGAAAGCAATGAGTTATCTTAAATCCCTTTTTTCTCACTTTCAAAAAGTCAGAGAGGCTTAATGCCTTGTATTTAGCCTCTGGAACTGCTAGGTGGTTTCAAATTACATGATTATATTCACGGTGGAAAAAGGCACGTTTCTGAGAGTGCATAAAATGAGTTCTATTGACATTATTTTTCGTATAACATAGCAATGCATTGGTTACAAAGATAAATCTGAAATACTTGTTGTATTTCATTTCTCTGACCAAATGTATCAGGTATATCCAACTTTTCTCTAAAGAATTTTATTTACAAGTTTAATTAGCTGAGGTTTGAGTTCCAAAAGCCAGTCAAAAAATACTCAACTCTAATAAATATACCCAAAGCCACCATACTAGAATAAATAATACTTAATATTGGCAACCTGGAGTAATTTAAATAAGGTATTCGTGATCAAATGTATTTATACAGGGTCTAACTTCACGCAGTTTCTTTCGTATAAGGACTTTCACTGACTGAAGTTTGAACGAGTTACTACCGCCATCAAGTGTTAGGATGCATTCTTTTCAAGTCACCCAAATGCACGAAAATCAACACCAAGACTGCAGTGTTTTCAACTTAACAACATAATGCTCTGAATAACAGAAAGCATAGCAAAACCAATGCTGTCACATGGCACTTATCAGAATTTCAAAATGCAATATCATTAAAATCTCCCAAATAAAGTTGTAACTAGTTAATATGAAGGACATATTTTACTGCACTGACTTGAAACATGTGGCAAACAGACTCTAAGTTGATCCTTAATGATTTCCTGCCTCTTGGTGTTCATGCCTTTGTGTAATCCTCTGTCCTTGAGTGCTGGTAGGACCTGGGCCTTGTTTCTAACCAATAGGATATGGCAAAGGTGATGGGTGTCACAAAAGTCAAGCTCCACGATTATAATACGTGTGTGTGTGTGTGTGTGTGTGTGTGTGTGTGTGTGTGTGTGTGTGTGTGTGTGTGTGCGTGTGTGTGTGTTCATTGTGCTAGGAAGCACTAAGGAGATGCTCTTGGCTGGCTTGATGGGGTGAGCAGCCATGTTGAGGAAGCCCATGGAAGGGAACTATGGGCAGCGGCTAGAATCACTGCTGTCCTCAAGGACCTGCACGTTGCCTCGAAACCTGAAGGCTTCCTTTAGCCAACAGACAGCTAAAGGGTACGGCCCTCAGTTGTACAGCCACAAGGAAGCAAATTCTGCCAAGAACATGAATAATCTTGGGAGCAGATTTTCCTGAATTGAGCTGCAGGATGAGAACCCAAACGGCCAAATGCTTTGACCACAGCCCTGGTAAGACCCTGAGCAGAGGACACAACTAAGCTGTTCCAGGATCCTTGGAAACTCTGAGATAACAAATGCATGTTGTTTTAAGTAACTAAGTTTGTGGGAACGTTTTATGTAGCAATATAAATGAATACAATATATAAAAACATGGTGTGTTATAGTTTAATGCTGAATCTAAATATATTTTGCAGTATTTAAAGAGTATGGGTCCATTTTAAAAGTCTTTAAATTTTCTTAGTTGCATTTCTGACGGTGGTTTTTAACATGTTCTGGTGCTAATTTTCTTGGGTGATTTACCAGTACATGAACAATCTGTATTATAATGTCAATCTATTGAAAAAAACAATAATTATAAATTGTAATTTGCTGCTTCTCTTAAGAAAGAGTAGCACAAGACAATCCTGCATTAATGTTTTTTAATAGGGAGGATGAATATGAAAGATATATATCTCACCATTAAAAAAGTGTATAAAGCCAGTATTATTGGTATAAAGTTCACATCAACTGTTCAAAAAAATGATGTCCTTAATTACCTGTGAGTTAATCTTTTTTTTAAAAAAAGAAGAAATTGATGGGAATTCCACTAAGCAACATGTTCAATTTCTAAAGCTCTTAATTAAAACTCAATATCATATACCAAGTATATTCTTAGAAACATAAATCTGGATTATCACCATTCCGTTTCAAGTTAAGCAGATCAGAGGCTGAGGCCAAGTGTGTGAGTCTCCATCCAAAAAGAGACATTGGAGGCTAAAAATGTCAGCATTCTGCATTTTGAGTCAAGCAGGCTTGTCTCCTCAGCAAACCACAGAGCAAATGAACTTGAATGATACCTGTGGAATCTATAGGTCCCATAGCAAAGGGTGGAGGGCTGAACCAGGAATCCATGTACGGTTCTCAATTTTCAAGCAGGAAGGCATAAATGACCCTTGCAAGCATCAGGGCTTCCTCTAATTTTGCTTCTCTATCATTCAATGGAAGCTTGTATGGACTCAGGTTCCCAGTGGGCAGTGTTCCATTTTTGCACTGTTCCACTCAACACAGGAAGGTGATAAGGAGATATACTCGGTGGTTTTCTGTAGGATCAAGGCTGGTAGCACTTTCTTGATGTTTCTCAAAAGTGGGACAAGAAAAGGACACAAGGATGGGGATGTCTACTTTTGCATCAGGCACAGGGTTAGTTATCTTTACGTATACTGTATCAATTTCTTTACAAGTCCTAAAGCATGTAAATATGATAATGATGATAGTTCACAGTTACTGAGTGCTCACAGGGTACCTGTGCTAAGTGCTTTAATCAATACCTTACTTAATCCTTAACATAACTCTTTGGAACAGGCACTATAACTATACTCATGGTATGGGTAAGGAACTGGAGGCTTCCAGCGGTTAACTGGTGAGTTGAAGTTGAAACACCTCTACTTTTAAATAGACCTTGTTTTTTAGAGCAGCTTTAGATTCACAGCAAAACTGAGAAGGTACGGAGATTCCTCATATACTCTCTCCCCCTACTCATACATAGCCTCCTCCATTATAAACATCCTCCACCAGAGTGGTACATTTGTTAATAATGAACCTACATTGACACATCATTATCACCAAAAGTCCATAGTTTACATTAGGGGTCACTCTTGATGTTGTACATTCTACAGATTTGGATAAATGTATAATGACTTGTATCCACCATATAGTATCATTCAGGGTAGGCTCTTGTCTATTTAAATCAAAGCCCATATTCTTAACCTTAATACTATAAAAGCTCCCAAGGTACCACACTGTCTGGTTAACAAAAGGAAAAATGTAATTGCCATACTAGCATTTTTAGGTACAAACCTATGGTATACATCCTGGTAATGTTTAATCAAGGGGCATATGTTTTGCATATTTTACAATGAGTAAACTGCTTGTCCATACAGATTCCTTGTATTCAGCACCAGAGTCCTATTTAAGGTGCTTGGGCAGTCTAGTATAGTAATCTCATGGAGAATTTGGACTCTGAGGTCAAACAGGCTCAGGTTTAAATACTAGCTCTGAAATTCATCAGTCCCACAGCCTTAGGTAGATTAATTTCATTTCCTAATCTATGAGATGCGGTAACAATGTTTACCTCCCTGAGTAGGTGTGAGGATTATGTGCCATGAGCCCACCTGCGCGCAGTAAGCACACGCAATAAACCTTTGCCGTCTTGTTTCAGGTACGTTGACACAGAGCTCCTAGGATTTAGAAGAGTGGGCACAGGCCACAAGGTAAGGAGTGGGGCCCAGTATTCTGACTCCGAGGGCTTTCTCTTTACCCCCTGGGCTGTCCCAAAGGTGTAGGATATTGTTTTTCGATACACAAATTCTTCCCCAACCCCCACCTCCGGGTTCGGCCGAAGGTCCATCTTCTACAACCTCGCACGTCAAGGTCGTTTAAGGGTTCAAATAAACTTCCTCAAGCGTTTCCTAACGTGGGCAGCACAAACCCAGCCTCCAGCCCCTCGCCACCTCTCTCAAAAACTGCGTCACAAGCCCCCTGAGAATGTTCACGGGCAACCTCGTTCTGGGCGGAACCCCAACTCCACGCCCAGAGAGAATGACCTCAACCCCAATTGGCTGTCTCCCGGGGCAACCAATGATGCGGTGGGCGCACGGGGCCCCTGGCCGGTATTTAAAGGCTGCCGCTGCCCACCCCTACCTCAGACTAGCCAGGACGGCGACGGTGAAGCGCCTGGGCTGAGAGGGAGCCGCAAGGTAACGCGCAACCCCTCCCTCTCCCGTCCCCAGCCCGAGCCTCCAGTGAGGCAGGGGTGTGTGGGACCCGGGAGCGGGTCTCACTGCGTGTCGCCCACCAACACCTTCCTCCTGCACCATCCTTACCCAGCCCCAGTCCCACCCAAACTCACCTGGACGAGACAACCCGGGTGCCAAGGGGCAGAGATTACGTGGAAGAACGATCGAGCGAGCAGAGAAGAGGGGTCCTTTTGGAGAGAAACGCGTGATCCCAGCGGCAGACACGTGGTGCTGTGCAGAAAAAGAGAGAGAGAGACACGAGGCTCTTCAGACCGTCAGATCTGGCCAAACTTGACGGCAGCTTCTAGGACGCTTCCGTTTAGACCTCTCAGAGCTCCCTGAATCATGACCCAGCCCCTCTATAGAAAAGAGGATCCTCTTAACCTGGGCCACGGGGGGGCGTCCTCTGCCCCATTAAACACCCGGTCTTCCCGCCATCGAAGGCGCAGAGGCGCTCGGGTTTACAGGCGGTGGCATCGCTATGGTCCCAGGGCCGCGTATGAGCCCCGGAGGAAACAGCCGAAGCAACAGCACGGCTCAGGACCTTGGTTCCATCCACCCAGGTGTCCCTCTTGGGCCGTGTATTCTAACTGGGGGCACTGGGGAGGACCCTGGCACTCACCTCCGGAGGGATTCCGGAAGCCCCCTGGCCAGGTGCAAGTGATCCAGGTGTACGGCCTGCTCCCATTCTGCCTTTGCTGCTGCTCCTGCTGGCGCGGGCCCTGGAACCCCGGCTGGGCGAGGCCCCCGGGCAGGAAGAAGCGCTGGGGCCGCCGGGGCCGCGGCCTGCGCCGCGACCCTCGCCGCTCCTTCCAGAGAAGCCCTTCAGAGGATCTGAGCACGCTGCTGCGGCCGGTCAACCTGTGCAGGTTGCGGGCCCCCGGCCTGCGGGCACCGCGGAACACCACCCAGTTCATCATGAACCAGGTCTACGAGGATATGCGGCAGCAGGCGGCGCTGCGGGCGCAGCAGGCCCAGGCGGGCGGCACCGCATCTGCGGCCGGCTCCTTCGGAAACGATGCGCCCCCCAGCGGTGGCGAGGAAGACACGGAGCTGCGGGCAACTTTGTATAGCTTTGGGCAAAATCCGTCTCTAGCCTTCAGTCCTGACCCGGATGAGGCAAACCAGTCTCCAAGCCCACAGCCGGTAGAGGAAAAGGAGAGAAATGATGATGAGGAGGCATGTGGCGAGGAGGAGTGTGACGGCAAGGAGTTGGAGAGCGAGGAGGAGGATGCAGAGACCGACGCCACGGACGAAGAGGAAGCCGAAGAGCCTGACTCCGTGGAGGAGGGGGCGGAGGGGGAGGAGCATGAAGAGGAAGGGGAGGGGCTGGAGGAGGAAGAGCAGAGGGAGGAAGAGAACCGTTTGCCTCTGGAAATGCCTTTATCTTATAAACTGTACTTATTTAAACCCCAAACAGATAATTCCCAAAGTGCCACAGGAAGCTCTCATCATGGCACAGGACATTCACTGTTAGACATCAGGAAAGGGACTGGGGAATGAGATGGAACCGATGTGAGGCTAAAATGAATTAGCAACTTATTAAAAACTAATTAAAAAATGAGTTCCATTAACAAACATATCTCTGTAAACCCCTTCTTTGGCCATTATAAAACGTTTAAAAATCGGTGTGCTTGTGTATGGCTATGAGTGGGGGAGGGAGAGCTTTCAAATATAATTTAACTGGAAATGGTTAAGGGCCAAATAGTCATTACTACAGTTTGAATATTTTCATTTGGTGTTTTCCCCTCTAGATGCTTGAGTTTTTCGGTTTTCATTTTTAAATTCTGGCAGTGCTGAAAATGTTTCTTTTTATAACAGATTTATACATTCCATGCCTAAGAAGCATGTGCCATGTCTATTGAATGTACATCAGTGCTCATGATAGCTGAAACCTTTTTAAAATGCCTATTTTAATATTTTTTCTTGTAGTTTTTCCACCTTCAGAGTTCATTTTTGAGGGTTGTATCTTGGTAACCCCATTTGCAGTCTCTTGTGGCACCACTCATTTATATTCCTTGTTCCACAGTGCTATGGATCTTCCTCAGAAGAACGTGAAGTTGCTTCTGTGGAACTGGTTATCTGCCATGGCCTCAACAATCCATAAATCCATGAATGGAGAGGATTCCCCATGGTCAGAAGTCAACTTGCACACCTAGTTAAAATCCAAGGAAACTGCAAACAGTGGAACATAGCTTAGATTTTGAAGCCTTGTTCCTGGATACATTCCTTGTCATAAGTTCACAGGAATAATAAAAATAGTTTTTGCAGAATGGATTTTTTTTTTTTTAAGATGATTGGCCTTGGGCTTCCCTGGTGGCGCAGTGGTTGAGAGTCCACCTGCCGATGCAGGGGACACGGGTTCGTGTCCCGGTCTGGGAAGATCCCACATGCCACAGAGCGGCTGGGCCTGTGAGCTATGGCCGCTGAGCCTGCGCGTCCAGAGCCTGTGCTCTGCAACAGGAGAGGCCACAACAGTGAGAGGCCCGCGTACCGCAAAAAAAAAAAAAAAAAGTAGTATAATACTGACCACCCATTATGCATTTCTAATGCACAGGGGGAAACCAAGAATCCTGTTGCTGATATTGATCAATAAATCCTTACAAGTCATAGTCCCAAAATATTTTACCCATGATCCTCAATCACTAAGTTCTCATTAAAGAAACACTTTCATTTAGGACTGAATTTCTTCACAATCATATCAGGACAATCCTCAAGTTATTCTTATAGAAGATTCCACTTTTACATTACAAAATTCAGCGCACATTAGCTGCCTCCACATACGCAAGACATTACCCAGTAGTCATTGAAAGGGATGCAAATATGAGCAGTGCCTCAAGAGTTTCCGTTCAGGAACCATTATTTAACAAATAATTATGGAACTACTAGGGGCCAAGCATAGTGAATAGTGATAAGGATACAGTGGTGAGTAAGCAAAATCCCCAGTCTCATGCTGCTTGTAGTTTAGTTGAAAGGACAGACACTAAATGAAGTTAGCAAATTAGTCACTGCAAGAATTCTAAAGGAAACACACTATTATGAAAGTATATATGACAAGGGAACCCAAGAGTGAAGCTGGGGATGTTTACTGTGGACAGAGGGAGCCTTGAGGCTAAAGGTCACTGAGAGCTGGGAGGAGCTTGGTGCCTTTGAGGAACTGAGGACAGAAGGACAACAGTGTCCTGAAGGAGTGGCCAATGATAAGTGACAGCGGTGGGCAGAAACCATATTACCTGCCCATTTCTGCACTATCCATATCTTCTGAATAGACCCCAGCAAAAAATTAATGAAAGGAGAAAACAATTAGTCATTGATGATTCTCTACCTGAACTCATTTCTTTTTATTAGCCAGATACTGTGATGGTCCCTATACTAAAAATGAAGTGATTAAATCAAGTCGGGGGATGGGAGGGTTAGACATCCCAGTACACCTATTACACTTTTCAGAGACCTACCCACCCACTACCATGTAATGACAGGGTCCTAGGCATTGCTGCTCAGCATGATTGGAGCTCCCTGGAGATGCTCCACACCACCTGATAATGATTCAGGAGTATCAGTGTTACTGTGGCTCAGAATAAACCCCGTCTTTAGTTTTAGAGGTAAGTATGCTTGAAGAAAATTCACAATTTTAAAAAAATTCTCATTCTCAAAATCATTTCAAACTTGAGTGGACACAATGCTAATGAGGTGCCACTTATCCATGTCTTTCAAGAATGGAAGTATTATTTCCTTTGTCAACTGTCGGAAAAATAACAATAAATCATAAGTATATTTAGAAGGCCTAGGTTTGCTGTCTCTTCTCAGGTGTTTTTACGTGAGAGATTCTGGTATTTTCCTTTCCAGTGACTGACAGCATTTCTTGATTTATCTTCATTACTTTGTCTCCACAGTAACTTAAAGGGATTTTTTTTTCTGTGAAAATATTAGTCTTCTAAGGATGGTAAATACACTTGACATTTAGAGATCAACTCTGAATTCTGAGTATGGTTTCATAAAATTTTATAACATCTGCCTACGAGGACAAGCATGATTCCAACATATTTAGTTCCATGAAAATAAACACAAGAGGTTAAATAACCCAGCTATACCAAACCCACAGAGTCCGGGAAGAATATGATATGAATATCACCCCTTAGGTGGTCTTGGGGCAAGGGAGTGAATTGCATGAGAAAATAGCTTCTTCAGTTTAATTTTGATTTTAACAGCATAATAAAATGATATATGTGGCTAAATTGTTTGTATTTTTACAGGTTCAAATTAACGTAATCACAATTGAAAATTACTCTTAATGCTTCTGAATCATTTTGGCCTTGATTATCTGCGTATTTAAAGCAAAATCAGAATGTGGCTGTATCTTAGCTGTTTCAGTATTAACATTTTTCTACATCTATTTAACTTTCAGCCAGTTAATGGAACATAGCTTGACCTCAGGGTCAGCTGATGGAAGAGAAGAGTTTGGGCATCTGTATGTTGTCACTGCTGCCTGAGAGCGGTGGTGGTAGCCTTGGGTCTCTGTTTCCTCAGACATAGTTGTCCTACCTTATTACCACTCACAACGATTGTGAAGACAAAATAACCAAATATTTAGGAAAAACTTCATTATATACTGTGAATTCACTCTTATTGTCCACAAAACTACATTTTATAATCAAAGCCACCATCTCAATTTCTTTTATTTATGTATTTATTTTATTTTTTCCTTTTTTTAATCGTTTTATTTTATATTGGAGTATAGTTGATTAACACTGTTGTGTTAGTTTCAGTTGTAAAGAAAAGTGATTCAGTTATACATATACATGTATCTATTCTTTTCCAAATTCTTTTCCCATTTAGGTTGTTACATAATATTGAGTAGAATTCCCTGTTCTGTACAGTAGGCCCTTGTTGGTTGTCCATTTTAAATAGAGCAGTGTGTACATGTCAATCCCAAACTCCCTAACTATCCCTCCCCCCCACCCATCCCCCCCGGTAGCCATAAACTCGTTCTCTAAGTCTGTGAGACACTTTCTGTTTCGTTAATAAGTTCATTTGTATAACCTTTTTTTCAGATTCCACATATAAGTGATATAAGATATTTCTCTTTCTCTGACTTACTTCACTCAGTATGACAATCTCTAGGTCCATCCATGTTGCTGCAAATGGCATTATTTGCATCAATATTTTTTTCGATCCATCTCCCAGAGTAATGGAAATAAAAATAAACAAATGGGACTCAAAAGCTTTTGTACAGCAAAGGAAACCATAAACAAAATGAAAAGACAACCCACAGAATGGGAGAAAATATTTGCTAATGATGTGACTGACAAGGGATTAGTCTCCAAATTTTACATCATCTCAATTTCTGAACATTAGGTCAGTCTCGATCCATTAACAAGGCTCAGGAAACCTCATCTCATTTTAGTTTTGTTGGACTGAGATATCTAGATATTACAGTTGTTACTAACTGAACTAAGCATGAACCAGCTTGTCCTGGAAATTTGGTTTTGATTTCTGGTAAAAAAAAAAAAAGTGTGCAAATGCAGTGCCCTGGCGCCTTGATATTGAAGCTGTGGGCCATGGACTAGCATTAGGGGCAACACCTGACAGCTTGTTAGAAATGCCGATCACTCAGACCTACTGAATTAGAATCTGCTGTGTATAAAGACGTCTAAGTGATGTGCATACACATTAAAAACCTAGAAGCTCTGTGGGTTTTTGATCCATCGTAGAGCCCTCTTGGGAATTTAATGATTGAGACTGTGGCTTATGGGTTCAAAACTTCTGTTATTTACTACTTGTGTGACCTAAGGCATATTCTTGAAATTTCAGCTTCTCATTTTCCTCATTTATAGTGTCTACCTCATGGTGGTAAATGAGATTATGATGATTAAATGGGTCAGTGCTTACCACACACTCAGAACAGTGATATATTCAATATCTACCAGTTATAATAATAAGTATTTAATACATTCACAGATGATACCACTGACATCTGGTATCTAAAAGTCACCTGTTAGTAATTAGAGCAAGTATAAATGTAATATCTAATAAGATAACTAACAAAACGATTCACTAACTGTCTTGTTTTCTCTTAGATAACTGTAGTCAGATACATTCCTTTGAGCTGCATATTTCATTGTGCAGGACTGTGAAAACCACTTAAATCTCTAGAGCTGAACTCATTCCCCAAGTACACTTTCTGTCCTTTATATCCTCCCCTTACTACTCCTTTGTTTTTATGGCTGACATTAATACTCTAATAGCTAGAGCTAGAGCTAAGAATTATCCACTCAAGTCAAGATCATTCCTTCCCATACAGGCAGTGCTTCTTTTCAAAATCAAAATGCGTGTATCATAATGCTTAAAGAGGAAGGTTCTGTCTTATGCTATACCTGAAGATAGTGAAAATTTCAATAAATATTAAATACCTACTATAAGCCACTTATGCAGAACGCAAAAGCTATTCAGAACAGAGATCTAAGAATTCAAAAAACATTTAAGCAAATGCAAGATTTTAACATGCATTATCACATATAACCACACTATGAACTAATGCTTTATTTTCCTTTTACAGATCGAGGACCTGCAATTTAAAGTAAATTGTTTCAGGACTTAAAGTCCTCTATTCTGAGTTCAAAGTTGTGGGTCGACTGTACAGTATTATTGGAACATAACTCCCTGTTGTCTTATTTAAGACAACCTTTCTAGGAACAAAATTTCCCTTAATAAGCTTAACCTGAGTTCCAAAGAGGGTAGAAAAAATATAGTCTCTTCAGTGTGTGGTCGGTAACAACGGTACCTAAGGAAGAAATACTGATATCTCCGTCTCAATTATAGTTGTTAGTAGTAGTTTAATAGCTTATATAGTTCACATAATGACCATCTAACAAATTGTTGATTAACAATTAAAATATTAATTGTTGATTAATATTTTTATGTATATGTGTACCAACATACACATATTTGGTGGGAAAGAAAATACCTGAGTGGAATAAATTAGCCTAAGATACTGTGCTGTTCATCTATAATTAAAGTAAAATCGAAATTTTACTGTAGGAAAATATTCATAAAATTTGTAGGTAATTTTATAAGTGTATAAGATAACTGGTTAACATTCATAATATTACCACATTATTGAAGGTTCTGTCTTGTGCTACACCTAAAGATAAACTATTGATATTAGCATCTTCTGATGTTTTCATATGGCATTTGAACTTTTATGATTGATACTCTGTTATCATGAAATATTTGAATATCTCCTCCTATGAATATATTTAGATTTTAGCATGTTACTTTTAGTTCTAGTAATTTAAGACTTTTAACTGATGCTAATTTGTCAATTCTCACAAAAATCACTAGTAGATTTGATAATTCATATGGCATTTATCATTAAATAGCACTACCAAATGCAAATGGAATATAGAATGCTGCTATATATAATTGTATTTTTTGTGATTTTCTATTGATTGTAGCATTCCCTTGAACTTAGAGATTATACTATAAAATAACAAGCTGAGGTCAAGACTAAATGGCTATACATTTTCCCTTGCTCCCAGTGGATTTTCCAAAGTCAAGCTTGATTTTTTATTTTTCCTTAAAATAGTTTATGTTTTTCTTTTTCTTAAAAAAAGTTTGATGAATTCCACACTATTTCCTGCAATAAACCCATGACCTCAAAATATACACTAGCACAAATATTTAGATACAAAACAAAGTTAATAAAACTAACTTTCCTTTCTCTCATTTACTTTCTATTTTGCCTTCTTATGCAGAACATATGCTCACCAACTATTAATATTTAGGTGCCACCTAGTGGCAAAGGTATTGGATTGGCCAAAAAGTTCATTCAGGTTTTTGTAACATCTTACAGAAAAACCTGAACAAACTTTTTAGCCAACCTAATAAAACCTTTAAATAAAAATATTAATGGTCATGGTGTTCCTGTCATATTTACAGATGCATTTTTGGTGACACATAATACATTGACACATATAAAAGGAGTATTGCAAATGTGTTGGCACAAAGGGTCATACTAAAATATTTATATTATTTATTTGAATGTGTTGCCATACATTGTGTTGTTTAATAATAGTATCTTTTTGCCCAATGAGACTAAGCCACAAAAATAAACTATCAAAGTTTGTAAAGGAAAGAGGGATAACATAGACCCACAAGAGGCCTTGGATTTCCATCGATTATTTTTTTTATATTTATAATAAATTTCACTGTTAATAAGAGTTTAAAGGCATTACTCCAAAAATATCTATTTTGGATTCCCTTTGACATTAACTCCACTACTTAACATTAGCAATCTGCAATTATATGTGTTTTGCTTTTAATACTGACAACAGAGAAGAAAATTAACAAATCTGGAATTTATATGTTTACATTTTAAATCCATATTCCTAAACTGCATATTGGTGACTGCTGCATTCCTTAACTGCATTCCTAAACTGCATTCCTAAACTAAATAAAGCTTAATACTTTAATCCTGATAAATAAAATGAGAGTATATGTCCCTTGGCCTAGTTTTAAATGCAAGACTTGTGAAAGTCAATCACCTCCTAGGACTTGAGCATCATTTAATTTATTAATGATCACAGCCACTTATTAGAGCACAATTTGTTAAGGAAAGAGACAAACCTGTTTATTTGTCGGTCTGGTACCCAGAGGATAATTTGTATTTGTATCACTGCCCTATTTCCAGCTCTTTCCAGCTGCTTAACCACTTCTATTGGAAGCATAAATCGGTGCTAAGGACTGGCTCTGCCTTAGACAGTTAGTTTCCACATTTACAACTTTCTTAATAATGCATTCATCAATTGTTCCAGAGTAGGTACTCCCGCTTTGTACTTCCTTCACACTCACTCCATTAATAATTCCATTATCCTTTTACGATTATAGTTGACTGTGGCTCTTTTCTGCCTAGAAAATCCTAGAGGGCAAGGAACTGATTTTCTACTTCCAGTGCAGAGTCTTACATATAAGAAGCCCTCAATAAACGTTTTTAATATTATGAAAAAATAGGTATAACTAAATCATATGCAATGAACTATGATTATCAGGTAGTTCGAACAGGGAAGCATAGTGACTTATTCATGATGTGTGTACTAAAACCACTTTCAGTAGGAAAGCATAAAGAAGGGTGAGCAAGGAAGGAGCTGTTAGAGTAGCAGGTACCCGACCACATCTCTTGCAGCCTGAATTCTCTGTTACACAACAGACTGGTCCTCACGGACAGACAGATCCTTATAGGAACGGAACACAAAACCCTTTGATGTAATAGGGAGGCTCTTGGCTCCGACTTGCTGGGCCACAGATTCATGAGGATGAACCTCCTTGATAGACAGATCCTTATAGGAACGGAACACAAAACCCTTTGATGTACTAGGGAAGCTCTTGGCTCCGACTTGCTGGGCCACAGATTCATGAGTATGAACCTCCTTGATAATGCCCACAGCAACGATTCTCCTCTTAGGTGCACATTATAATAAACTTAAAATGTATTCTACAGTCCAAAGTACCTGGCTTGGAAATTGAAAACAGCCAACACATTTTATTCCATGTTTAAACTAGCATTTGCTGAGCCCTTACCCTTTACCACGGCCTGGGCTAAGCACATGTGCGTAGTTTACCAATGAGAAAGCTGATGCTAACAGCTATTGAGCAACTTACCTAAAGTCACACAGCTAATAGGTGACAGAGGCTGGAAGCCACACAGTCTGTTTCCTTATGTCATTAACTCTGCTCTGTGAAATGGATGCGAGTATGATGAAATTTTAAATTCAGTTCAGATTATTCAAGGATATAGTTCTGAGTCAATATTCAGAGTCAAATTTTTGCAGGCATACTGCATATTGTAATACTGTCCTGGAAAAATGCTGAGTCTCAGTAATTGATGTCCGAATGTTCTGTGATAAATTATTTATGAGATGAGAGCTTTCAAAGAGAGAAAAGAAGCAGAGTGCAAAACTGCTGGAATATTCACATCACTAGAGAGGTTTCCTGGCCCCTTTCCTCTTTCTTCTAAGGTGAAAGTATAAAACTCACTCTTATTGCAGAATTCTTAATTCTCTAAATTAGGAATCGGCTGTCACTAATGGAAGTGGGTGGAAATGAAAAGTTGCTACCTACTGGCAGGAGAAGAGCCTAAGGGCTGACACATGGCAGTCACAGTTAGGGGAAAGAATTAAATACAGTATAAAAATTAAAAGCAGTCACCAATATCAGGAAGTCAGTTGAAAGCATTTGGGTCTGATAAAGAATCCAAGTGTAAAAGCTGAGGAAGTTTCGCCATAAGGAAAGTATCAGGAATTAGAGTAAGAATCTAAATAGGAGATGTGGATGAAACATACAAAGAAGTAAGAATTTATCTAGGAATAATGTCATGTAAGGTATTACAACTCCTATGTCCCTAAGATTACCAACAGACCCAGCCATAGTATAGGCAAAAGACAGGGTGTCTACATCTTGTTGTACTTTAAAACTCTATTTTCTTTAAAATAGTTTCTACTGGTCACTGGCATATTCATATTCTCTCTAGCTTAAACATCTCACCTTAAGCATCGCCACTCCTTTAGCTTAAGACAAATTTTATCCTTATAAGTCAACTATTAGATTCTGTATATATCAGGAGAGAGTTGGCAATTAATAATTCCTGGTGAATATATTAGTATATTAGTATGGATTTGTTTATTCAGTTTGGTAAAGTTGTTGCTTTGAGGGAAACAGAGACTGTAGGGAGTAGAAGAGAATAAGATTTGATGGGGATTCAAATGTGGTGATGCATTGCTGAAGGATAGGAGGAGAAAGCTGGTTGGTCTAGATTACATATACAAGACAGAGACACAGGGTTTTGATAAAACCTTGGAAGTCAAGGATGTTTTAGAATGCAGAATTTTTCAGCATTTAGGGTGTTCATTACTATTAGCCATTTTTACAAAAAAACTAGAGCACACTAAAGTTTAGACTCATAACACATCTACTCTGCAGACAGAAGTTAATCAGTACTAGATGGATTTGACATACCTTAGGGGTGTTACATGTGAATTGCCAAGTAATTTAAATAATTTTACTAGGCAGTGATCAAATGTCAAGTTTAGTTATCTAGGTAGATAAGTTTATAATCCATCTTAATATATTTAAGAATCTTTTCTATTCTATTACCAAAGTTACTACTCATTCCTAAGATTATATTTGTTTGTGTATATATATAATTATTTATATATATACATATCATTATATGATTATACATGTTTACATATAAATACAATTTTGTATGATAAAATAGTTCCCTTCGGTGACCATTATCTTTTGATTACCTATAAAGATGCTTAGTCTAGTGATAACCTAAAAAAGGGATGAGAATAATTTATATTTGCCTTTGCCTTTACAAATGTTAATTATGCCTTCTACAGTAGATTAACTTCTTAATTATGTTCTTCTATTTTTTGTGGAAAAGTGTTACATTCAGTAAACATACACAAAGCAATGGGTAGGTCCAGTTTTGGAGGCCATTCACTCACCCATTATGTTTTGTAGCCCTCCTAAATGTCAGGCACCATATACATTCTAAGTGGTCTAGATACATGTAGGGGTTATATTCAAAATACTTAACCACTGGTATTTACTATGGGTACCAATTAATCAGAACAGACACTGGCTCAATACCACCCTGGAAATGACTGCATACAAAACAGAGTCTCTGCCTCCAAGGAGCTTACTATTTAATGGGAAGATTGAGGAGTTAATAGCCAGTCACTAAACAGTATGACAACTGATCTAATGAGGGTAAACACAGGACAATAAAACTTCTTCAAATAATCCATAAAGTTGTCTTCTCCCTGTTTATACTTTCGCCTAGTCTATAATACTTGATGCATTAAAAATTCACAATCCTGAGGCATCTAATTAACAAAAAATCATCTTCAGAACATGTGATTTAATTTGAAATTACTTTTAAGAGGTTTTTTTGAGAGAGTTAACTTTTGAAGGTAGTGGCTTTTTTTTTCTTTAAACAGGACATAAATTTCTCACAGCTGCTAAATCATCCATTCAAAACCACCTTAAAGATTTTTGCTTTCAAGTTCCCTTATTTGTAACATAGCATATAAAGATTACCACATGGATCATATTTCACGTTGAATTGCTTTCAGAAAATGCAGTGATTCAAAAACAGAAATTGAAGCAAAGAAAAATAGCCTATATTTACCTGAATCAACCAACTAAATTATCTCTCACTGAACTTGTTCTGATTCGGGACTTAGGCAGAAATGCTCAGAAGCAAATGAGTTTAAGGAGAAAATGTTTTTGTTAATTTCTAAGACTAAATTGACATAGAAATCTTTGACATGTTAGGCTCAAACATTTTCAGGGTCCTAATTAAAATTCCTCCTCATTTTTAAGTTGAAGAATTTGCCCCCAATGTAACTTTTATCCCTGTAATCAAATGTTAGGATACCTATTTTCTAAAAGTACTTCTAGATATTGAGGAAAAAATTAGAAGTCAAGCCCTAATGCATAAAAAACTATATGCAGTTCTAATGTTACTTACAAATAAACATAAAATTAGACACAAACAAATATTCTAGGGCCAACAGTTAGTATGGGTTTCTTAGGTGGTTCACCTCATTTACTGAAATATGAGAACATTTTACATGTTTTTATTCTTAAGTATGTCACCAGGTATTATGCAGCATGTGTGGTGCATTGCAGATGTTGCTTTGACTCATAATTTCCCCTAGGTGGCGATCTTTTCAAAGAAGCGTTGCCTGCACCTGCACCTAAATGAACTGAGCTGGTATCAGCACCTAATATTTATACCTGAATCTGGTTGCTATTTTCATCTCCACCGGGAGAAAAAAAAGATAGAATTTGGGGACACAATATGATTTTGAATTTTGTCTCCAAAATCTCAATAGATCGAAGAGATGAATGTTATCTACTTTAAATTTTAAATGCATGTTTGAGAAAAGATGTTTCAAAAACATTAGTTTGAATTAAGCTGGGGTTTTAATTAACTAAAGTGGTGACTGAAGCATTTTACTCAAATTTTAGTTTCTGAACTGTCTAAAACTCCTTTTCTAAAATCCTGACATTATTATTTAATGAAATGTTCATCGATCTCTTTAGATTGGTAAATTTATTTTTTCTTTTACACTGTCCACAGTTGCTCTTTTGTGGGTATGCCACTGGTGAGTGAGAGAAGGTGAGTTAGTAGGGCTAAGCCCCCTTGCATTTTAGACTTTTCCATACTTACTGAAAAAGAGAGAGAGAGAGAGAATAACACAGAAAAAGAGAGACTACTTAGATGTAAGAACATGAGATGGAGTGAAAAACATTCTAAAATTCACAAAGATACAACCTTTTTTTCTCTTCCCACATTCTTTTTACCTTGATATATATCTTCTAGGACAGTCACTCATTCACAATTGACATTCATATATATATAAACTTACCTTTCATCTGCTTTGGAACTTACCTTTTGTTTTTGCTTGGTTTGTGTTTAAATTTTTCATTTCGTCATCAGGAGGTTTAACCTTCAAGAGGCATAGAGCTGGCAACGATGAAGCATGACTCCAGCATCTCTCTCCTAAATGCTGTTACAGAGTAATTTGAAGTATCCCATAATCCTTCAAAAGAAAAAGAAAAGAATATAGAATTAAAGTACCAATTAATATTTATGTAGCTGTTTGCAAGGCAATTTCACATTTATTAAATACTTTAACGCTTAAACAATCCTGAGCAGTCAGAAAGCAGGAATTATCACTATCCCCATTTTACAGATAAACTTCAAAGAAATTAAGGTCTGTAATCAGAGTTAAAAATTGTTTTTTTTAGCACTCAAAGACTGTTCTTGTTTCCTCTGTAAGCTCAGTGGTTTGGGTTGTATCCAGCTCTTTACAATGAGACCCAAATTCTGTCCCTACTGCCTTCTCCTGGCCTCTACCTGCCCACACATACCATGAGTTTACTGTTCTATTCCACAAGAGGAGCTGTTTCCAATATGAAGTGCAGTTTCCCTAGCTAAATTACCCCTGGGAAAGGATTTATTGAATGAGCTTGTAAGAACCTCTCAACTTTCTCTCTGGTACCCTGAGCGGAAGCCATCAGCAATAAAGCCGAGCACTAGAGTTCAGTCCACTTACAGTAGACTTGTCCCAGAGTTCCATTTAGATCTGTGACAGGGTAACTTCCATGTCTTTCTGTTCCTCAGCCACTGCTCAAAATACAACGTCCACCATCCCCTGTTGTCTCAGTTTATCAACCCATCCTCCTCCTCTCCTAAGGTCTCACTCATGCCCCTTCTCACCAATCCCTCTACTCACTATTGCTCTCCTATCATCTTTCCCGTTACCTTTGGAAACCTCCAGTCAGGACCTGTTACATAATTTGCAGGACCCAGTGCAAATGAAAATGTAGGTCTCCTTGTGCAAAACAACAAGGGGAAAAAACCCTATTTTTTCCCTTTCTTTTGTGATCTCTCTCTAAACCCATTCTGGTGGGTTTTATTATTATCATTCTGTGTCGAGCTCCCTCAGGCGAGGGGTGAGTATAGCCGTGCCCAGGAGCCCGGCACAAGTCTGAGTGTGGGGCTTGTATTGCTAATCCCCATCCCTCCACAAGCCCCTTGCGAGGTCCCCTGGAGGTGGCAGCGTCACTGGACAATGGGGTGGCAGCCAGGGGAGCAGGGGGCTGAGGTCTTGCCCAGGGAGGCGAGATAACAGGTGAGCTGTGGTTCTAAGCCCCCTATGCATTCTCCATCATCCCACCAGATCAGATTTCACTTGCAAAACACAAATTCAGGAATACAATTGAGAAGAATTTCAAGGTGATATCCAGAGTGCAGAGTCCCTTTTGAGAGCGAGACCCTGTGTGTGGGCCCTAGGAGCACACATAGGAAGCCCAGTGGACCCCGCCATGGTGAGCAGCTTTCCCAGCATTCCCAGCGTTTTCTCAGACAGAGCCTTCTGTCCTCCTGAAATCTGGTGCTCCCTCGAGGAACTTGGCGTCTTTTGAAGCTGCCTGAGCACGCACTGCTTACTCTCACATGCCCATGGGAACTGGGGTGGGGGTGGGAGACACAGCTCCCCGCTCCACGATGTTGCCTCACTCAGAAACCATGACTCTTCCAACCTAATGTAAACGAGGTGCACAGCATGATGGTAGCCACCATACACGTTCTCTTCATCCATCAGCCTCCTGTATGCTGTCCATCTTCCATTGATCATTTACTGCCTCTAGAGCACAATCTTCCTTTCCACCCCAAACCCTGCCATCTTCCTAGCCAGGTTAGAAACCATGCACCTGTCCCTATTTCATGGGCTCTTGGCCTCAACCCCATTGTCCTTCAATCCCACCTAGTCACTTAATTTGTTGTCATATCCTCAGACTTGCCGTAATTGAGAGCCACCAGGCCAATGAAATCTTAAATTTTAACCTCCTGTACTTTGGCAACTTTCTTCCCTTATTCTGTTCTCTAACCTCTTATGCTCATAAAGAGTGTGAGGAACCGATTCTTTGGATGCAGTCGAAATGAGCTTTTGATTTTGTCCTGAGGGTTTTAAATTGTCCCATATCAAATTATCCTGTGTCATATATTTCACAACTTTTGTAGTTGATATCATCTACTTTTGATAATGTTATCACATTTCCAACTATTATAGACACACACACACACACACACACACACTTCCATTCCAGAAATTAGAGGAAAGGGAACACACTTTCTTCTCCACTCTCCATCCTGCCAACTCTCCATGTAGGCTCACTACACATTTTTCTTTGACTTCTTTGAGACTCTCAGACCCTCCAACACTCATTTTTCTTTCACTCTGCCAAGTCTTTTCTGGCTCCACGTTAATCAGTAATATGTCTAAATTTCACAATCTATTACTTGAACTGCTTTCTTGAAAATATCCTCAAATCCTTTGCTTTTCCATTGAACCAGCCCAGAAAACTGGTTGAACCCTAGGTCAACAATGATCAAAAATAGTACAAGACATCACATGCTTTACATGTTTTAACTTGATTTTATCTAATTTAATCTTCACAATGATTGAATGAGGTGAATATAATTATCCCCAATTTACAGATAAAGAAACTAAGGATCAGTGAGGCTCAGTAACTTATTCATGTTATTTCTAAAGTTAGAATTTGTGGTTCTCAAACTTCAGTATATGAAAATATCATCCAGAGTTCTTGTTAAGTAGGGTTTCTGGGTCCTGCCATGGAAATTCTCATTTGGGAAAGTTTGCACATGGTATGGGATTTCTGCATGTTTCATAAGCTCCCCCAGTGACTGTGACTGTTACACTCACTTTGGACTTCCATAACTAACTTTTATGTAGGTGTTTGTTTGGACACTTTTGGTGAAGGGGAAACTCATCCAGAGGGGGATGGCAGCTTGGGGAGCCCTCATTTTTACTTCTGGACTATGGCCGTCCTATTACTATTGCCCTCTTGAGAGCAAAGTGAGATTAGAATGATCTGTGTCCAAAACCAAATTGACTTTGAAAAATAAATCATGCAATGAATACCATAAAATATCAACTCTCACTACCAATCATATGAAAAATAATTTTATTTAAATTATCGACTCAACTTGAAAGTGCAGCATTATTTATTAGTAAGTATAATGCTTTTTTCCTTTTTTTAAAACTGTTTTTTTCTATTGTGACTTTAAAAAATTTTTCAACAGTATCCATAAACTGTTGCAGTACTTCTTGTTCTGACCATGAGAAAGTAAAACACGTGGAGATATGCACTGACTTCTCTGTATAATTATTTGCATAGTGCTGTGAGTTAGAGAAACGTTATAAATACTATTATAATGAAGTCTTACATAAACATCCTACAGATAATCATGTCGTGATTTTAAATACATCAATAGCAGAAACATCCAGCATTTTGTTTTTGTTTAATATCTTGTGATTTTTTTTGGTGTTGTTAATAATGTATGTGTAATAAACAGTATTGGCTTTGAAAGTCTGGGATTCTATGTGCATTATAGGGGGTTTCACTCTTCCACAATCCCTACACTTGCATGTCAACCTGATTTAACTGCATTCACTTTGTTCAAAAGTCTGCAGTGTATCTGAAGAACCCCTGAAATGTTATATTCCATTCCTTTTTTTCCCCTTATGTCAGTGGCTGCTTTATTAGATGTAGACAGCTGGGATAGCATATGTTTCTTTAAAAGAAACCTTTAAAATTAAAATTTGGAGAGCACATTTTTAAAAGCCACCAAAAGTAGGGTGAATTTTCCTTCTTATGAGACATGAAATGTCTGGAAGGATTCAAACATCAACATGTAAGAAGCTTCACTCTACACTTGAAGGTACACTGTAATAGAAGTTAAGTCCAGAGATATTTTAACTTTTGCTGCAGTTTCATATAAAACATTTAGATTAATGGTATTATATGTCTTCACTTATAAATTAAAGATAACAATGTTTGCCATGTTACCTTAGAGTACATTTTTTAAGACCAAATGAAGTGATGAAAGTAAAAGCCCATTGATAAAGATAGGAGACAAGGGGGGGGAGAAGCAATCGTGTTTATTAGGTGTCCATTGTGTTCTAGGCATTATGCCAAGCACATCACATATATTTTTTTCATTTAATTCTCACAATCTGCTCACTGGAGTAGACATATTGGCCCATATTTTAAGGAAAGAGTACTAAGGCTCTAAGAAATTAAGTAGTTTGCTTAAGGCCAAATAGTAAGTTGTGGAGCCTTGATTAGCAAATTCTTTTAGTTCCACCTTCCAAATGTATCAAGAATCCAACCACCTCTCACCACCTTCACTCTTACCACCGTGGTCCAAGCTATCACCAGTTCTCTTCTGGACGATTGCAATAGCTTAACTCTTATCCTATTTTTGTCTCTGTCTCCCTGCAGTCTGTTCTTAACACATAAGAGGGAGCCTTTTACATTTTGTCAGATCATTCACACCTCTGCTCAAAACCCTCAGATAACTTCCAAACTCATTCAGAATAAATGCCAAAGTCCTTAATGAGTCACAGAGCTCGTGCATTATCTGGGCTCCAATATCTTATTATTTCTTTGGCTTTGATCTCTTACCATTCTGTTCTTTGCAGGCTGTGACTCGGCCACACTGGCCAGCTCCACGCCCTCCCCTCACCTGGCAATTCCTCAAACATTGGAGGCATGCCCCTACTTGGGGCTTTTGCACAGGACTGTTTACTCCAACATAAATTCTCTTTCCCCAGCTGTCCTCATGTATCTCCTCCTCATCTCTTTCCAACCTTTGCTCAAATGTCTCAAAAGCTTAATGAAGCTTTACCTAAATTGCCTCATATCCATCCCTCCCCCTTGAACGCCCTCTCCCTTGCTTTACTTTTTTTTCTTACAGCATATCACCATCTGCCATAGGAAAAAAAATATTACGTTGACAGTTTCTCCCATTTATCCACTAAATAAGCACCATGAGGGTAGGTAGTCTTACGTATCTTTACACTGTTTGTATCCTAGTCCTCATCCATAAAAGGGATTATAATAGTACCTTTCTCAGAGAATTTTTGTTAGGATTAAATGAGATAAAGCATGTAAACCCCATCCTGGTCCCTGGAACATTTAAGTTCTTAGTAGATACTATAAAAATAATTATTACTGTTACTATTTATGCAAGAGATGTAGTCAACTTTCTAAATCAAGAGTCTTTCTTCCCATAGCTTGGTTCAGATCTATTACCAGGTGAGAATATTAAGAAGGAAATAAATGGAGACACCTTTCTTCATCTACCCTAGGAAAATATGTGTGAGAGTGAAAGTGAGAAATATGAAAATAGTCATGATGGACACAGGTTAAATAGATTAAATAAAACTATAGTCACAGATTTCTAGATCAGAAAAATAATGTAATATACCAGTAAGTATTATAATTCTGTTATAGTGGTTAAAAGGGCAATGAGTCCAGCCCACTGTTCCTAGGCTGGACTTAGTTAAGTCATTCAAAGCAGTTTGTCATCTAAATGATTCTAATAGATAGGTACGAAAGAATATTTCAAGATCTTTTGCTGAAGTTTGTTCCAGTGTTTAATCACTGGATCATCAGATTCTCCTTCAAATAACTTTTCATCTATTTCTAGAATTTTAATCTATTTTACCCAGTTTTGGCTAGTATACTAATGCAGGACCACTGGTATCTGTCCTTTGAGTCTCCACTTGAGTACTTTAATTAATCAATGAGGTATTTACTGAGCCTTGTGCCAAGTATGGGGCTGAGCTTAACAAGTTCTAATTCATGATCCTCTTTGCTGTTCTCTGACCTCCTTGGAGTCCCCAGAGGCCCTTTCATCTTTTCTAATGGTCTCATTTTCATTTTTGTTGATCTTCTTTGAATGAGCTCCAATTTCTCTACAACTCTCATAAATACTTCAGGAAAGCCTTGATTATTGCCAAATAAGGGAGAAAGACTACTACTCGTGATAAGCTTGACATACTCCTATTAAAATATATTCCAGCCTAATGTTAGCTTTTTAAATAATTGCTTTATGCTGCTGAGTCATCAATTTGTGTTATATGATGAGGATTAAGCCATCCCCCCACCTCCACAGTACTTGAGCACACAAAGTCTTTCTTAAACCAATTGAGTTTGTTTTTTTGTACCTCACTGTACTATCTTTCACTCAAACTGATTAAATTCAGTCCTATTTTTTAAAGTTGTTTTTCTACATATTCAAGTTACATTCTCATCGTTTTTAAATTTAGCAATTCTTCCTACACCCTTCCTAGTTCAGTTCAATTCAATGCAATATTTGGCACCTATTATGTGCCAGGCATGGTGCTAGATATTAAGGCTACAAAATGGGTAAATGTAAGTCTTATTAAGAAGTTCTCAATATAGAGGAGACAGAAAATGTATTAAATTCCATGTGCCAAGATAGAGGAATGCATACTTTCAGGAGATCACTTTAGTAGGCTTCCTGGTGGAGATATACTAACTTGAGCTGTTAGGATTAAATGGGAATTAAGTAATGGAGAAGATAGTACAGCATTGCAGGCAGAGGGAACTATATAATTAAAAGTTTAGAGGCTTATAACAGTGAATATATGTGGCAACTCTAAACAGTTCCTTACCTTTAGTGTAAAATGTGAGCTGAGGAGCTGTGAGAAACTGAATAAACATCATTTCAACTTCAGTAAGAACTAAAAAAAGATTATATAATCTTTGGTTGCCTAGTGGTTGAATTGTCCTGAGTACAAATGAACCTCATAATTTGCAGATTCCATATTTGTGAATTCCTCTACATGCTAAAATTTATCTGAAACTCCCATATCAACACCTGGGTGCTTCTACCTAGACATGTGCAGAGTGATGACAAGTTTAAGTCACCCAACCTGCACATTCCCAGCTGAGGTCAAACAAGGCAACTCCTCCATCTTCTTTTTTCAGCTCTCATACCGTAAACAAGTATCCTGTTCGAGGTCTACTTAGTGAGTGCCATGTGTTTTTGCCATGTGCTTTGTGTTAGTGGTTTTGCTACTTAAAATGGCCCCAAAGCATAGTGCTGAAGTGCTATCTAGAGTTTCTAAAGTAAAAGAAGGATGTGATGTGCTTTATGGTGAAGATATGTGTGTTTGATAAGCTTCATAGTTAATAAGGCTTAATTAACAAGAAGTGAGCTCCATCTCCCAACAAAAATCATGGCAGTGCCTAAACATCTGCATTTCATCAATGTGAAGGGTAGCCGTAGCTATCTCATTTCATTATTTAAATGCAGTGACATTGTCACCAAGACTTGCCTAACTTTGACCATCACCACCAGTGAAATCAGGGAGTAAAATCTGCATTGGGTCTGTGCTGACCACACTCAGTTCTACCAAACCGGGCATGCCTTGAAATTGCAGTCATTCAATGGCTCTTTCTTGATAATGAATATACTTACTGGTGGTGATGTTGATAACCAAAAGCAGAAAAGTGCCTGAGAAAACCTTTCACATTCACCTAAAATGGAACAGCTGTACCCACATTAGGAAAATACATGCTTTGAGGGTGCGTTCAATAAAATTAAATAAATCTGATGCTTAGTGAACTGCTTCTGCATGCATGACTCTGCAGTAGCATCAGTTATGGACAGCATAGCCTCTGCCCACAAGAAGTTTAAAATCTAGTGCATTTTTGAGGGTAAGACAATTATCTACTATAATGTACATTAAAGACGCATAGAAAGAAGGGATTAAAATGCTATGGAGTTTTAAAAATAGAACTACCACACAACCCAGCAATCCCACTACTGGGCATATACCCTGAGAAAACCATAATTCAAAAAGAGTCATGTACCAAAATGTTCATTGCAGCTCTATTTACAATAGCCAGGACATGGAAGCAACCTAAGCGTCCATCAACAGATGGATGGATAAAGAAGATGTGGCACATATATACAATGGAATATTACTCAGCCATAAAAAGGAACAAAACTGAGTTATTTGTAGTGAGGTGAATGGACCTAGAGACTGTCATACAGAGTGAAGTAAGTCAGAAAGAGAAAAACAAATACCGTATGCTAACACATATATATGGAATCTAAAAAAAAAAGAAAATTGCCAGAAGAACCTAGGGGCAAGACGGGAATAAAGATGCAGACCTACTAGAGAATGGACTTGAGGTACGGGGAAGGGGAAGGGGAAGGGGAAGGGGTAAGATGGGACGAAGTGAGAGAGTGGCATGGACATATATACACTACCAAACGTAAGGTAGATAGCTAGTGGGAAGCAGCCGCATAGCACAGGGAGATCAGCTTGGTGCTCTGTGACCACCTAGAGGGGTGGGATAGGGAGGGTGGGAGGGAGGGAGACACAAGAGGGAGGAGATATGGGGACATATGTATATGTATAACTGATTCACTTGGTTATAAAGCAGAAACTGACACACCATTGTAAAGCAATTATACTCTAATAAAGATGTTTAAAAAAAAAAAGAAGAACCAAAGATACATTTTATCAAATTAAATAAGTTCTCTTAAAAAAAGAATGCTATGGAGTTTTAATGGTGATCGAGACCATACTTGGTAATGGGGAAAAAGAGATCAGAAAAAAGCTTCATAAGGGAGATGATGTTCCTGGAAAGAACACACTCCAAGTCCGAAAAATATGAGGCATATCAAGACTTTGTGAAGGTAAGAAACAGGAAATGTGACTGAAAACCAGGCTGGGCTTGTAAATGTAATTGGAGGTTTTTGATCAGGGGAATATTATGAGCAGCATCCACTTTAGGAAGGGTCATCCACTTCATCCAGCAGGTCAGCGGATTTGGATATAGTTCCTGAGTAATTTTGAGGCCTATGAAAGGGTGAGAGCAGG
Source organism: Mesoplodon bidens (assembly GCF_964165515.1). Classification (NCBI taxonomy): domain Eukaryota; kingdom Metazoa; phylum Chordata; class Mammalia; order Artiodactyla; family Ziphiidae; genus Mesoplodon; species Mesoplodon bidens. Next base: position 87,000,750 of record NC_138167.1, read on the forward strand.
AGAAACAGAAAGGAGGACAGGCACGTGAAGCTTTGCAGAGGTTTCACACCTAGAAAGCTAAGCCTCACAGCCTGAGTTACTAAAAACACATGTGAGCCATTCATGGTCATAGGAAATTCAGGAGAAGCAACCAACTGAATTCCTTTTCATACCGGATATATGTGCCAACAGTCATTTAAGTGGAAATGTAAGAGTGGGAAGTTGGTAAATTGGGTATGGATCATGCAAGAAATTGGAATAGGGTTGATTATTTGGAAGACATCTTAAAGAAACAATCTTAAGCCCTTTAAAGTAAAAATCCTTGTGCTATAAAGTGAAAGCAATCAATGTATGTTATAAATGTAGAAACATGTATGCAAAATACATAGCATATGTATGTTGTTATTTATGTGTTCAGATGTGCTGCTTTATTGAATCCTCAGTGTAATTCTGTGGGACGGTTGTTACAGAATGAAAAGGAGGGGGAAAAGTCTTTCATTTAGAAGTCGAGAAAAAAAAATTTTTAAATGCTCCCCCCACCTCCCCCCTACCTACCAAAAAATAATGAGAAGGATGAAAATGAGGCTGGAGGGCTGTAGAAATGGCTTTTATTTGTGAAAGACCTTTCCTTGCTTTTGTCTTTCTCCAGGTGCCTATTACCTCTCCTCTGGATTGTTAGGAAAGGATTCTTACTGGGTTTTCCTGCCTTATAATTCATTCATGCTCCCTTCATCTGCCAGGCTAATCTTTAAAATTTCGGCTATAATCTTTGGTCCCTCTGCTTAAACACTTCCAGTGGCCCCTTCATTTTTATTACAATATTAAAGTCCCCTCCCGTCTCATTCCCACTACCCTTAGCTCCAAGCTTACTCTGGGGCACTCAGCATTTCCCAGACCCAGCCATGTACGTTCAGATCTGTGACACTTTTCTGGTGTTGCTATTTCTGCCCACAAACCTCCTTCCTCCCAGATACTCCTAGCAAAATCTTACTTAGCCTACAAGTTCCAGATCAAATGTAATACCCTGAGACCATTTTCTGATTTCCATACCCCAAGCAAATATTTAGTCCTGTGTTGCCCAAGAAGCCAGACCAGGCTGATGTTGGTAACAACTTGAGATAAATCTCTGTGCTCATAAAAGCCTGTCAGGACTGAGTCCTTTGAGGGTACTTTATTGCACAAAATTTAGCAAACGGACATGGTATAACTCTAGGTTTGTTTGTTTCTTTGCTTTTAGCAAAAGTATTAGGACACTTGCAAATTTGAAGCTATACCTATGTTAATATTATCAGAATAGATTTAATTGAAACTGGCACTGGGTGTATATGAAATCAAAGTGCAACCAGTATTCTTTGCATTTTGTACAACATACACCTGCTCAGACATGAGGAGTGTCATGATAAATGGCAACTTCAGCAAATATTTGCTGCAAACCAGGGTCTGCTTTAATGTCTGTCTGTTTTGGAAAAGATTGTATGGTCTTTCAGTCAGACCCTCTTCATTACATACACAGTCAGATTATGAACATTGTCCACAAGGTTATATTTGAATTTCGATCACAACTGTAAGGGTATGATATATAAAATAATAAAGATGTTTAGTTTGATTCCTTTGGGACATGACAATAGGCAGGAAGCCCATATTCAACTTCTAAATATTACTCAATGGGTATGATCCTAAAATCAGTGGTCTAACTGCCTATGAATTGAATTCTCAAAGCGGATAAAAGAATGTTACATTAGTGAAGACACAGCAGAGGCAAGAGAAATTTTCAGAGTTTCGAGCTATTAATATTACATTTCACTTTTGTCCTTTTTAAAATGGACAAAATGGTATATGAGCTCCAGCATATACCATGTCACATCAGAGTCAACACAACTTTCTAAGCTCCATTATAAAACAAGAGTTTTGTGTGCTAGCTGAACTGTAATGCAAATGTGTATTTTAAAAAGTTAATCTACTGAAGATAATTTGCATGTTGCACTTTCTAAGAATTTTTCCAAGAGAGTTTTATTGTTGTTGTTGTTACAGAACTGGGAAATATTAAAAAACATTATGGTTTGGGGAAATAAACTTTGCAAAAAATAAGTTAATTAAAATACTAGTGAACACTGAAAAAATTTTAATAAGCATTAGGAAAAGGTCACAACTTCGGACTTTAGTAGAAATTCTATTTCATCTTTTGTTCTTACCCATATTCAAACCCTCCCACCCTCTACTTTGTGTAAAAGTGTTTCCAGTCAACCCCATGATAACTATTGCTTTTGTCTCATAATTTGTGTGTCCTCCTCAATTCTTCTGTCATTTCTGGTAGGGAGATAAGCAACTCCAATTATAGCCTTGCTACTTACTTAAATAACCCATTCTGCAGTGGTTCATCTCACCTCACTCCTTTTCTCCCCTCTCCATTATGAATAAAAAACTCACTTCTCCCAAAACTTTTTTTTAACCCTCTCCCTTTGTCATCCTTTTCTACTCTGCAGACAGATTAATTGTTCTGTTACGCCATGCCATTATTTTTTATTTATCACCAAACTGGAGGATCTACTGGGGTCAACTTTTTCTTTGCTTCTTATTGTCATTTTTAAGGACATTTAAATTGCTGCTTTAAATAAATATACACAAGTTCATCACATTTTTTGTATTATTCTTTTAGATTCACTGTTGGCACTATCCGTCCATTTACATGTTTCTCCTTCATCCTGTTCATTGAGTCAGTTGTATCCATTTTAGCTCCCCAGTTCCTTAAGACAGATTAACCCCCCACAGGACTGCCTTCTCATGGCTCATTATACTGGAAATCAAACATTAAAAGTTGTGTCTTCTGTTCAATCTCCACCTCAGTACCTAGTCTCTTCCACCACGTGTTACTTTCAATTAATACTCCCATACAGCAACTTTGGAACCTAATCATCAAAAATATAATTTAAGCATTTAGGGGCTTCCCTGGTGGCGCAGTGGTTGAGAGTCCGCCTGCTGATGCAGGGGACACGGGTTTGTGCCCCGGTCCGGGAGGATCCCACGTGCCGTTGAGCAGCTGGGCCCATGAGCCATGGCCGCTGAGCCTGCGCGTCCAGAGCCTGTGCTCCGCAACAGGAGAGGCCACAACAGTGAGAGGCCCGCGTATCGCAAAAAAATAAAAAAATAATAAAAATAAAGCATTTAGAATCACAGAACAACAGAGGTTTCTGTAGCATTAACCCCTTGCCTCTTCTAAACTTTTGGCTCAATTATGTCAGACCTAATACAATCAATGCCCTCACCCGCCAGAAACTTTTCAAGCCATCTCTGTTCATCCCAAATGAGAATTCCTTCCTAGTAACCACTGCCCAAGCTCCCCGAACAAGCTCACTTAGTAATCCTTAGGGAATATTCAAAATCATGAAGCATTAAACAATTAGAGATTCTTGCTCTCCATTTTCAATGGCTTTTGCCATTGCCTTGTACTCTTCCTATTCACGTCTTATTAACTCCCCAGTGAATTCTCCACACTTGCCATTCTTTGTCTGCTGAAGTGTTACTAGAAGCCCTCATTCTCATGATTCCTTCAATCCTTATAGTTGACATTTAGATTTATTTTATAGAGTTGAGACTCTTTGTCACAAACAACCAACACTAGGGCTTCGGATGCTACTGCATGAAACCGAAGGACGCTGGGACTGGAAAACAATTACTATACCAGATGATTCTCACACATGATCAGAGGGTATACAAAAGAGAGGATGATTGGCATGCAGTCCATAAAGGCAGAGAGCTTGAGAACTTTCCACTTGAGGAATAAGAGTAAATAGTATTCTAGGCCATCAGTATAAGGAAGGAGGTTTAGGGTGGTAAAACAGATCCTCCTTGAGGGACTTGGTGAATATGTGAAAAGCCATAACATAGGATCTAAAATATAGGCTGGAGACATGGGATGGGGACAAAGGAAAAGAACTCTCACCACTCAGATCCAAAGAAAGTGGGAGCATGATTAAGCACAGCCTGAGCAGTAGATGTAGAGCCCAGGAGCAAGCATGATCTTGATGCCAAATCATGTCTTATGAGGTCAGGAGCCTAGAGCTAAACCAGTTCTAGGAGGCAGGAGGTAAACTGGATCCACTAAGAGTAGAAATAACCCTATGGTGGGAGGGAATACGGATGAGGATAAGAATGAAGAAGTGAAGAGAATGAGCCAAACAGCATCTTGGCATAGATTCTTTCATCCCTCTTCCCTCATGTCTTTGCATCAACATATATTTATATCTTAAAAAATTTTTTTTTCAGATTCACAAGAGAAAATTTCTCCAAAGATAGCTATTTAACTAACTGCTTTTTTTTTGCGGTACGCAGGCCTCTCACTGCTGTGCGCAGGCTCAGCGGCCATGGCTCACGGGCCCAGCCGCTCCGCGGCATGTGGGATCTTCCCAGACCGGGGCACAAACCCGTGTCCCCTGCATTGGCAGGTGGACTCTCAACCACTGCGCCACCAGGGAAGCCCTGCTGTTTTTTGTTTTGTTTTGTTTTGTTTTTGCAGACAGGGCATTTTATCTTGAAGAGTCCATGGAGGATTTCTTGAAATATTTTAATATTCTCTACTTAAAAGCTGTGTTTTACACCAGCACAGATTCATGATTTTAGTTATCCATGCATGGTTAAGGGCCATATTATAAAGAAGAAGACAACAAGGAACTTATTATTATATTAACATTTTATTGATCTAGGATGAGTGAACAATAGTCTCAATTTAGATTCATTGAATAGTTCTTATCCTATAAATAGCTGTGGTTTCATATGAGTTTCTCTTTTTATTTGTTTTAGTTTTAATACTTCACACCATTCACTTGGATTAGAATATGGAAATCACTCTGCAAACTAGAGAGGCTTATTTGAAGGTTAATTAATAGCAAAAAAAAAAAAAAAGAACAAAATTATAGGATGTTCCTGAGTCTCTAACAGCTGAGGGCTCCAACAGCCAGTACTTGCAAAATCCATAATATTCTACTAATAAAAAATAAAGGTCACCATTCCACCTGGATTGTAAAGCAATCTCTTTCTACTCCTTCTAGAAACGTGTTCTTATAGTGCTCTTTCTAGCAGTCTCATATGGGTTCCTGACTTGCCTTCAATTTTCTCCACTCTTTGCCTTATAAAAAATTAAAAATTTTTTCTGACTATATTTTCATTTTAACTCTCTCTTTTCTTTTTCCTGGCAGCTTTTAAGCCAAGCACCTGCCATTGTTAGAACGATATTGAAGAAATTGTACTAAGTCATGTGGACCTCTCTCTTTAATATAGAAAAGTCTAGCCAATGATTCTTAAATGTTTTCTTGTAACAAAGTCTTATGATTCTGAAAACATAAGTTTTTAAAGAGCTACAGTTTTAGAGAATTTTTAGAACTAAAAACTATAAAAGATAACTTGGTTTAAGTCCCCATTTTACAAAGGAGAAATTAATTATTGTTTAGGATATAGTATATGCTTGAATAATATAGTTTTTCTTCACTGATTTATACTTTCCCAATTCATAACATCAATATATACTAGGTGAAGGACTAAATAGGGATCTGTATATCTTATTTTTAAGAAAATGAAGTACATTTCTTTAAGTACATATAGTAGAATACCATTGTACAAATAATATACTCTTTTTCAAGGTACCTGGGATTTAATACATCCAGTAACTGTTGCACTAAAGTTCCAGTTTGAGAAATGTGGATATCTTTTGTGCTTATTAATTATGATAGAGGCTAGTATAAAGTATTTTGACCTATTTACTCACTTTACTGGGTAGAATAGGAGACCAAAGTATGTCATAAAAATATCCAACATGTATACAATACTTGCTATGTGTCAGACACTATCCTAAGCACTATACATACATATATATGTGTGTGTGTCTGTGTGTGTGTGTGTGTGTGTATATATATATATATATATATATATATATATATATATATATATATATATATACTCATTCAGTCCTCACAACAACCCTACAAGATACCTGTTTTTGAGATGAATAACCTAAGGTTCAAAAAGGTTAAGTAACTTTCCCAAGGTATGTGGAAAATTTGGAATTCAAATACAGCAGTGTTTCCCATGATTTTTGCTTCTAAGGATACATTCCTGTGTCTCTTCTAAGGATCCTCTATTTCTGTCTATTTCCCAGCTCTGCTTGTCTCTTCTTAGCTTGATTAACATGCTATCTCCCTTATTCCAAAATGGCCACTGGCAATCCTGATGGAAAGATAGAAACTTTACTTGCAGGTGAAAAGCTCCAGGAGGGAATTTAATCAGTCTAGCTCAGTCACTGTAGCCAAGGGAAATGTGGTACTGTGATTGGCTGGGTTTCAGTCATGGGACAACACTTTAACTGATCAAAATCGATTCTACAAAAACCACTTCAAGATAGATATTAGGATATTCCTATAATTTTAAATATAGCAATCTTTAAAGTAGAATGTGGATTGGGCTAAATGAGAATTGAGGACTCTGAGGAATAAACTCACCTCAGTTCACTGGGATTTTTCTTTTTTCTGGTGAATGTAATTCAAATGCAAATTTTAAGAGCCAAAGAGAAACCCAATCATGTTCCCTGGGTTCTCAGTTAATTGGGCTGACGCAAGATCTTTTGGTCTGGGTATAGACGTTTTTATGGCCCCAAATCTTTCATGGTCTTCCAGAAAAATATTTGTATATTACATATGCCTCTGAAAGATATTGAAAGGAAAAGAGATGGGAAGAAAAGACTTTTGGTATGCTTTATGAGCGTTGTTCACTTTTTGGTGTTTTGAAAAAAAAATTTAGCATAAAGTTGCATTTTTCCCTAATTATTCTAGATATCAAACCAACGTTTCTTTGAATGGAAAATGACAAAAAGAGCCACAGGATGCTTGGGCTTTATATATTTTATTATTTATATATAATATAATTTATCACATTATGTTTGCTCAAGACTACTGTGCCTATTAAATGATGTAATGTATGTAAAGAATATAGAACATAAGAAAAAATTAGCATAGGTTCTTTCCCTTTCTTATAAGTTTAGAAATGGGGAGAGGAAGAATCAGTCATCTGCATTCCTCTTTTTCATTTTCTAACTTGATGTGTGTCACCTCCACATTCTTGTTCCTAAAGTTTTCAAAAATACTAAATCCAACATGCTGCAAAGGATGATTGCAAAATGTGGTTTCTCAGATCAGCATTATCAGCATTACCTGGGCACTTAGAAATGCAAATACTGGTGCTCCATCTCAGACTGCTGCGTCAGAAACTCAGGACAAGGGGTCCCAGCAATCTGTGTTTGAACAAGCCTTCCAGGTAATGCTGCTGTACACTGACAAGAACCATGGGCATAGGGACTTTTTCTTTTGCAGGGTCTCCTTACCTGGCCTCGGGGATAAGAGATTGCATTTACTAATTAGTATTAAACAGAAATTTATGCCATATATTTAACACGATCAATCCCATATTATTCTCTTCCCAAACACAGAAGGTAAGCCTAGCTCTTCAACACCAAATTGAGAAAAGATTTCTTGTCTTAGCTATTTTGTGCTTGCCAACAACTCTAATTTGACATCAGTACTATGTTCCCTGTGTCTTGTTTATGGTATAAGGTGTTTATCCCTTTGGGGAATGTTATGGTCTGCTTCGATGACTGATCCATAAGTTCAGTGGGATTCTTTTTATCCATAAATTCAACGGGATGCAGTTTGATTTCTCACTGGGTGAAGTTCCCAGAGTCTCTTTGCATGACCCATGTAAACTGCAAACATTCGAACAGTAGAACAGGCTGTTGAGAGTCATTTTTAGTGACTACTCTGGACAATTTATCATTTTTCCTACAATATGTCTCCAGCATATTATTCATAAATATTTGGTTGCCTCTCACAGGCTAGACGTCTCCTAGTGGATGATATAAGATGATATAAAGTAGATGTTTTTGTAATAACCAGCTAGATCATCACCCACAATAACTAGCTTACAGTCTTCCATTGACACAGTGTACTCAGCTTAGAATCAATATACCACAAGCCCCATGGAAGACAAATAGGTCTTCTTGGTTTAGGTAGGGTAATCTTGGTTACAACAGTTAAAGTTATACATCATTATGCATTTACTCTCTAGTTTTTTTTTTTTTTTTTTTTTTTTTTTGCGGTTCGCGGGCCTCTCACTGTTGTGGCCTCTCCTGTTGTGGAGCACAGGCTCCGGATGCGCAGGCCCAGCAGCCATGGCTCCCGGGCCCAGCCGCTCCGCGGCATGTGGGATCTTCCCGGACTGGGACACGAACCCGCATCCCCTGCATCGGCAGGCAGACTCTCAACCACTGCACCACCAGGGAAGCCCTACTCTCTAGTTTTAAGAATGAATCCATACTTACTCACCTAAGTAGCTTAATAGCTTGACAATTTGCAGGTAAGCTATTCAACAGTATATACTTTTCTGCCGTAAAGGACAAGCGTATGCCTCATATTTGCACTGGGTCCGTACAGAGGTCTACCTACATTCAGCTATTTCGGTTACAAATAATATTTAGTTGAGTGATTTCAAGAGAAATATTTGTTTTAAGTATAACATAGGAATCCATTTTCCAATATCTTAGGTGGGATGCCATACTATTTTTATTGCATTATTCAAATAATTATGCAGAAGTTCCTTTCAACTTTCTACTTAGGGTCTAGTCTTCCCTGTTGATGTCACAGTTCATGAAACCAGCTTCTGAGCACTTAAGTATGTTCCAGGCATTAATTTCAGAGCTGAAGGCATATTGTGGGGAAGCATCCCATGGGAGAGTTCAGAGGTGGCTTGGGTTTGACATTATTCTAGACACATACTTGGGTGCAGGTGGTTCAAAGCCTGAAAATGCTGAAAATGGATGACTTCTGCATAGATGACCCCCTTCAGGTGAGGTTATGCAGGCAGTCCTCTAATGAAGACTTTGCTCCCACACAGCTCCTGTCATTCAGACAATTCTTCATTCCCTGGTTAGTACCTTCTGGGTCTCATCTTCACTTATGTTTGCTCTCCAAGCTTGGGCCTCCCGGCATTCAGGCTTTCCTCCTTGCTCTTCCTTTCTTCCCAGACTGCTTTGGCATTTTATACATACTCCTTTTTTACTCCTTCATATAAAAAACAATGGTTCTTTTTGGACAGTAAGATGGATCCTGCTCATCCATTCAAACTTGTACCCCAATTATTAGCAAGGGAACTACTTCTTCCACTCCCACTAGAGGGCAGTGAAAGCTCAATCTTCCTAAAGACAGTTGCTTGGTATCCTTTGGAGAGTGTCAGGGTCTCAGGTGGCTTTAATCAGATGGCTTATTCTAGAAAGAGTTCCAGAAAAGGTGAGGAGGGTGTTTAGGAGTAGGGAATGGATTCAATATAAACTCCCCCTTTGGAGAAATACTTTATTCGTAAGATCTAACCAATGGGCTTTTCTACCTTCCATGCCCAGTGTGTGAACAAAGGAAGCCATGGATGGCCTGAACATACTATCAAAGGGTTCTGAGTGCATTATAGGAATACATCAGCCAGTGTGCTACATAGACATTGGCTGTAGCACCTTCCCTGACCATATTCACTTCTAAACAAGCCCACCTCTGTGACAACATTGGCTGCTTGAGCTGTCATGTATCTCACAAATGGTCCCTTGACTATAGGCTGGCCAGGCAACAATAAGCCCTGGCCTGACTTGAAAAGATGACTCAGTTCTGTCTAGTTCTTGCTTCTATAAACTTAAATTTGGAATGAGAAGCACATGAAATGTTTTCCAGTGAGCAGTGTGAGTTCAAGGTGAAAAGTTATGATATAGAGAAAAGGTCCAACAAATTGATATACAAACTAAAATTACGAGGAGCATAAAATAAGGAGAAAGCTGATGTGGTGTAGAGAAGCAGATACAACCCGAGGGAGGAGAAAATAGGTGATTGCCATAATGAGCTTTTTATGGCTTTCCGCTTACAGTATATGCATATCTTTCTTTATATAACAGGATATGTACTCTCAACCAGTTTTGATTTTAAAAACTCAGCTTCAGGCTTCCCTGGTGGCGCAGTGGTTGGGAGTCCGCCTGCCGATGCAGGGGACGTGGGTTCGTGCCCCGGTCCGGGAGGTTCCCACATGCCCCGGAGTGGCTGGGCTGGTGAGCCATGGCTGCTGAGCCTGCGCGTCCGGAGCCTGTGCTCCGCAACAGGAGAGGCCATGACAGTGAGAGGCCCACGTATAGCAAAAAAAAAAAAAACCTCAGCTTCTTTTTGATATATTTTAAATAGTCATTGATCCTTTCTGGGTCATTCTCTACCAGGTTCCTCTTGTTCCCACAGTATTCAGAATCTTATCAGTTTCCTCATCACGCCAAAGGCCTTCTCTCTATAGTTAGAGCTAAAGCCTTTTAAACCTGCTGTCTTACTGCTGGTAATAGCACCACCTTCCCAGCACTCTGCTGATGACCCTTGTCAAATGGCCTCTTGGTAGAAGTCTGAAAAACTCTTTTCACCACAGAGGTGGAGTATTTGGTTGACCTTTCCCAAGATAGTCCCCTTAACTGGTGATTTCTCAGCTGGACATCTGTTAGTTCCTTTCCCTCTTTACTTCTGGCTCCTGGCATGGTCTTCTCTTTAAGACTGTCTTGCTCTGAGGAGCTTGTAAGCAGTCTAAGCCTATCTTCTCAGATCTTTCATGAGCTAGCCTAGAATTATAGACTTTCATTTCACCCCACTTCTTTCCATAGACTCTACATTCAAGGTCATTCAAGTTGTTGGCCAAATTCAGTTCTTTGTGGCTGTATGGTTGAAGTTGTCATTTATTTGCTGGCTGTCAGCTGGGGGTCGCCCCTAGCTCCCAAAGTCACTTTCTGTTCTTGCATTTTCTTGTAGGAGCCTTGCATGTGGGCTCCCACATCTCCGAGCCAGCACTGAATCCTTATCCCTTGTAGACTCTCTTGGACATTCCCTTTTCCTGTACCTCCCTTTCCTTCCTCTTCTTGCACATCTTTCTGACTCCACCTGAGAATGTTCTCCACTTGAAAAGGCTCTTGTGATTAGATTGGGCCCACCCAGATCATGCAAGACAATCTCCCAGTTCTAAGGTGCAGGTCTGTAACCTTAATTACAATGGCAAAGTCCCCTTTGCCATTTAACATAACATATTCGCAGGCTCCAGGAATTAGGGTTTGGACACCTTTAGGGGTCCATTCTATCTTTCATGTTTGTCTAGTTGCTGTATATGAATCAGTTTTCAGACCCAATCTTATTGATCTTTCCCAGAAGTAAATATCTTGCAATACTTTGACAAATGAACATGGTAACAATCTTCCCCATTTATTCCCAGAGGTAACTATGGCCATTTATTCTGGTAACTGCACTGAGGAAAGGGTGATGCTTGTACATTTGGAGGACTATTGAACTTACCAATCATGGCCTTCCTGTTTGAGTGTGTACATATGGGACCAGGTAATAAAATGGAGTTCTGGCCAACATAAGCCCACAAGGGATCCACTGAGTTTATAGACACAGATGGTGGTTATTTTATCACTCTCTGAACGTATAATTGGAATAGGCATACTTGGTAATTGGGATAACTCTCACATCAAGTCCTGCTCCTATGAGGTAAGAGCTATCATATTAGGGAAGGCCAAGAAGAACCCTCTGAACATTTCCCTCTCCAAGATAGTAAAAAAACAATATATCTCTAGTTTATCATTAAACACTTGATAAACCAGAACAGGTTCCCACATATCATTAAATCAGACCAGGATGATACACTTTACATCAAAGGAGAAGTGGGAGTAGGCTTATAACTATGGGAGCTACTAGTTATAGTACATACCAGACCACTCAGAAACTGCAGCCTGACAGACCATTGGTAATACCTGTGAAAGGCACTGCAGAAACTCCAGCTGCTCTGGGTGTAGAGCCTGTGGGATGGCCTAATAATCATCCTGCATCCCAGCTCTATCTTAGTGTCTGCCTCTCCGACAAATCAACCTGCTACATGTTTACTAGCTACTCAGCCAACATTTGTTGAGATGCACATAGCTAAAGCTTCTTCATAATCCGATGCTAATATACTCTGCAGTGGACATTATGCTCAACTCCTCCACATGCATGCCTTCCAGAAGATCAGTTTAAACAATGAGGGGTAGTCCACTCAGCTGGCTAGAGGTTAGCCATTTCACTAGTTTCACAATGTATTCTCAATCCAACCACTTCTGATCTTCACCACTATCATCCTTCTCCAAGCCACAATGTTCTTTTCACCTGTACTTCTGTTCTAGTCTCCTATCTCTGATTCTGCACTTGCCCCCCTACAATCGATTCTCTGTGGGCAGAGTGATCTTTTTCAAAATGTAAATCACATCACACCACTCTTCTCTTCAAAATCATTCAGTGCCTTCCTATCCCCCTTAGAATAAAATCCAGCATCCTTACCAAGGCCTAGGACCCATTGTGACCTTCCCCCATTGCTAACTTTCTGGTCTCACATATTCCTTACATATTCTAGTTTTCTTATTCTGTTCTAGACACTTTACCTTCCACAGTGTTTCTTGAGCATTGCCAAACTCATTCTTAGCTCAGGGCTCTGGACTTGCTGTTCTCTCTGTATAGAAACAGCTTTTCTCAGATATTCACATGGCTCCCTCCTTCAGTTCGCTCAGGTCTCTGCTTAAAAGCCACTTCCTCAGAGACTCTTTCTCTGCCCACTCAAGCCCAAACTCTTCCCCTGGTGTATATCTATTCTTCTTTCTCTATTACACTACTGTGTTTTTGTTCATAGAATTTATAACCTGACATTGTATGTTCTGTTAATTTGTGCATTTTTGGTTTCTCCAACCAGAATATAAATTCCACAGAGGCAAGGGTTTTACTTTTTTTAATGCTGTAGTATTTAAAGATGCCTAGGACAGTGCTTGGTGACATTAGATGGGCTCACTAAGCATTTGTTAAATGAAGAAGCTACTCAGAAATAGGCATGTGGTCCAACTCTGGTCTATGACATGTGAGGGTAAGTGTGTTAAGTGTCTCCTGAGAAGGTTGATTATTTCTAAGCTAGGCCCACAGGAAGAGACAAGAATCTCTCTTCTTCCTCTGGATGTGTTAATGTTGAAAATGTGAGGCCTGGAATTGTAGCAGTCATTTTGGAATCAACCTGAGGAGGAAGCCTATGTAACAGCTGAAGGCCATGGAGAGATGGAAAGAACCTGGGTCCTTGATGATGTTACTGAGCTGCTGACTCAGCTCAGTCTGGGGCATCCCTTCTAGGGGTTTTCAATTGTGAGAGGGAGTAAATGTCTAACTGTTTATGCCAGTGTTTTTAGGGGTAAAATTTCATTCATGGTTTTAGTCCTCACAGCCAAGAACAATCTGGCTGATGCATGTACCTTTTCTAGCTCTTCTCACTACACAATCCCATACACCTGATTTTTAGATACATCAAGACTCCAGATGTCCAGCTAACTGCTCATCTGTGCTTTAGCTCAATCCTTCGCTTCTACACATGTAACAATTTCCTCATTTCTAACACTTCCTCTTACGTGGACCAACGTAGAATTTTCCTTCCCTGTCATGCCTCCCCAACAATTCACTACTGCGTTACAATCACTTTCTCTGCTGTAGCCCCATAACTTAGAGTTTATCTTCTTCCTGGTTCCTATTAATTCAGGTTTCATGCTACAGTGATTTTCCCCCATTCTCACCTTCATTCATTCATGTAATCATTTGTTCATTCATCTGCCAATATTCATTTAACGTTTATTGCCAGGCTTTGTGCATATGTCAATAAACAAAACATATACAAATTTCTGCTGTAATAGAGTTTATATTCTTGTTGATGGGGTCGGGGTGTCCATTCAAGAAACTAATTAATTAAGCAGCACATCAGGGGATAAGTGATATGAAGAAAGGTAATGCAGCAGAGGGGTGAATAAGGAATAGCAGGGTGTGGGAGGGAAGATTGCAGTTTTAAAAGTGGAAGTTCAGGGAGATAGTTCACCTCATTTAGAAGGTGACACTAGAGCAAAGACTTGAGTAATGTGAAGCAGCAAAAGCCATCTATCGGGTGTGGGGAGAGTGCTTCAGGGGTAGACAATAGGCCCTAGGGCAGGAGCGCCCTCATGAGTTTGAGGAACAGCCAAAAACCTTTTTGCCCGAGCAAAATGAGTACTGTCGTGAAAAAAGAGCACACTGCCCCAAGGACCCAGCACAGTCATTCAGCCACTGAACCTTCCATAAGTGATTGTTTAAAGGGCATCGCATTTTGTATCAAATAGTTGTTTCTATTGACTGGATTTGTGATTATGCACATCATCCAAGTATTAAAGTATTCCTAATTTAAAAGTTAATAGGCTATATTATGAACCAGATTTGTTTTCTACCTTTCAGGGAGCTTTCATAAGATAATTACAAGTCCCAGTGTTCAGACTCACACTTCAGTCTTAACACCTCTCGCCTCAACATTAACTCCAGGTCTCAGAATCATTGACCTAAGGCTAACAGATATCACAATCACATTGAGAGGTAAAATAAGCCACAACTGCAAGATGGACGGTACAACGGGTACTCCATCTGCTAATCCTGTGACCTCTTCTCTTGCCTGTGTGACACACTGCTTCTCATATGAAAGATTCTGTCCTGGCTCCACCGCTCCAGGCTCATGGTAGCATTAGTCCTCAGGTGTGCCCCTTGCAGCAAGACCATCTCAGCTTCTACCACAGCCACTGCTCCTGCCATTCTGTTCCAGTAGCATCACTCTAGACGTCTGGTCAAGAACTGAGTTATCTTCGTTACTGCCTTGAAGAGCACTAAATCATTCCCATTCCCCATTGGGAGGACTGCGGTAGAGCTGTCCATCAAGAAACTTTTCCAGGACACAGTCCCACCCCACTCAAGATAATCCAGGCCTTGGTGGTTAAGTCTGCACCAGAAGTCTAGGTGTCTGTGCTCTCAGGAGAGCCTTGGACAACCTTTCCTGTAGGTCAGGATTATCTCAGAATACCATTGTGCCACAAAGTGTCTGGATCCCATGATGGGACCTAAATGTTGAAAAGGATTCAGTCATGGGGATAATTCCAAGAAGAATGATTCCAAAAAAGGGAAGATGCACAACCCAGATTGCAGGTACAGATATCACTGCACTGAGGAAGTTTCAACTATCAAATGCTTCCAAATTCTTTAAGTAAATATATAGAATCAAATGATCTTCCAAGAAAAACTTATCCTCAGGCTATGATTATAAACTTCTCAATAAAATCTATCACTGTCATTTCCCATTGTGGTTGTGTAGCAGATACTATTTTGGATGTTTGGATGATCCAACTCCTACCCTCCATGGCCTCCTTCCCGGAG
Source organism: Mesoplodon bidens (assembly GCF_964165515.1). Lineage (NCBI taxonomy): Eukaryota > Metazoa > Chordata > Mammalia > Artiodactyla > Ziphiidae > Mesoplodon > Mesoplodon bidens. Next base: position 87,016,049 of record NC_138167.1, read on the forward strand.
GTGACCATCTGACACAGCTCTGGCCAATAGAATGTCAAAGGGAGCAAATTGAACGGGGCTTCCTAGAAGCTTTGTGCTTTTCTGATAAAGTGTCTTTTACTCATCTGTTCTGTACTCTTTTAGACATAACTAAAGCCTCCTGTTCTTTAAGATGAGCAACATGGGAAAAAAACAAGAGGATCATGGAGATTCTGGATGTTGCTAAGCTGAGGAACCATCACCAGTAGCTGTCAACCTTCAGATTTCATATTATGCATAAACAAATAAACCTTTATCGAAAGTGTTACTATTTGCATATTCTGTTACTAGCAGCTGAAACATTGCTAACTGATACAAGCATGTGTGTTCACTTGGTCACTTTGTTGTGACATCTATTCATTCCTCCTTGCTTATGCCCTTACTTCCATCAATTTTTTTCTTCAGTGACGAGGAACTAAAGCTTAGGGGAAAATATTTAGCTTTATGCTTTTCATGTATACTCAGATTTTATGGTTAATACTGTTGCTTTATGAATGATTTTTAAATTGTGTTGTTAAAGTCTTTCCTTCATGTCCATTATTTCTAAAAGAAAAAAAAAAGAATCCTGCTTACTTTAGATATTTTTCCGTAGGTGTAGTATTGATTAGCTTAGAACTGAAACATACAATTTTATCATCTGTCAAAATTTTATAGATTATAAAATTGGAGCTGGGAAAAACCTTTCTCTAGAATTCATGAAATAATACTTTACTTTGTGTTTCTCATCTTTCTCGCGATGATTCTGCTTTCACACAAATTGCTGTTCAAGAAGGATGACTGAGTCTAGAAAGGAAGGAGGAGGTGAGTCATTTTTTTCCATCCCTGCACAGAATAAATAGTCACTGAATTTAGCATCTTGATTTGGTTTTCCCAAAGCATTGACTTTCTTAGATTTTTCTTGCATTTAAATTTGAAAATAAAACCAAATAACCAATTATATTAACAAATATATTCATTCCATCTATTATTTAAAAGATGTTGAAAATCTCATTTTTATCAGATTTAATTTTTTTATATTTCTTCTATATGGAGATTATTGTTAATAAAGGTTACTAAAACCAATTTTTTAAAAAATTTTTATTTATTTTATTTTTGGCTGTGTTGGGTCTTTGTTGCTGCACGAGGGCTTTCCTCTAGTTGCGGTGAGCAGGTGCTACTCTTCGTTGTGGTGCGTGGGCTTCTCATTGCAGTGGCTTCTCTTGTTGTGGAGCACGGGCTCTAAGCGTGTGGGCTTCAGTAGTTGTGGCGCGTGGGCTCAGTAGTTGTGGCTCGTGGACTCTAGAGTGCAGGCTCAGTAGTTGTTGTGCACGGGCTTTGTTGCTCCGCGGCATGTGGGATCTTCCTGGCCCAGGGCTCGAACCCGTGTCCCCTGCCTTGGCAGGCGGATTCTTAACCACTGTGCCACGAGGGAAGCCCAAAACCCAATATTTTGAACATATTTCTGTATTCTATGTTTGTTAGATAAAGTAAGAGGAGACCCAGTGGTTAGAGAATAATGCCTTGGTGATTCAGAAATCTGAAGGTCAGCCTCTTTCTGTATTTTTTTTTTTAAATAACCTCAGACAAATGGTTTCACCCTCTGTTTAACTTGTTTTAAATATGGTCATTCGATTTGTCTTCTACCAGATGTACTCATTCAATAATTTATTTATTTTGAACCTAGAAAAAAATGTTACGCCAGCCTCTGTAGAAGAAAATTTATATATATATATATACATATATATATGTACAGATGTATGTATATATATGGTATAGTCACTTATTTTACAATCTAGCTGAGTGAATAACTAAAGTCTATGTGAGATAGTGTATGCTATGTTTCATGAGTGGTACTTACCAAAATAACTATAGGAAATCATAAAGATCTCCTTTAGTCAAGTAATAGAGAAAGATTTCACAGAGGGGATATGTTTTGAGCTTTGATCTTGACATTTTTGAAGGCATTAAGAGCATGGATTCTAGAGTAAGACTACTTCTGTTAAACTTCAGCTCATCTAGAATGTATGCCTACTTATGTGTAGACATAATAATACCTATTTTATACAGCTGATAAAATACTTAAAGAATTTAATACATGGAAAGTCTTAAAACAGTGTCTCTCATGTTATATGAGCTTAAAAATTCTACCTATCATTTTAGTAGGTGGAGAGGTATGGTGAGCATCAAGGGAAACCACAGGAACAGACATCTTCAGGAAGACTTGATTAAGTCTACTGTGTTCATTTCCTAGGACTGCAACAACTCAGTACCACAAACTGGGTGGCTTAAAACAAGAGACATTTATTCTCTCACAGTTCTAGAGGCCATGAGTCTGAAATCAAGGTGTCAGCAGGGCCACACTCCCTGGGAAGGCTTTAGGAGAGAATCCTTCCTTACTTCTTCCAGCCTCTGATGACTCCTGGTGTTTCTTGGCTTACATAACTTCAATCTCTCCCTCCATCTTCACATGACCTTCTCCTCTATGTATTCTCTCCTTCTCTTCTCTTGTAAGGACACATGTAATTGAATTTAGGGCCTACCCCGATCTAGGATAACCTTTTCCAAATAAGATCACATTTACAGGTTCCAGGTAGACATATCTTTTAGGGGGCCATCATTTAAGCTAATACAACTATTTATAGGAATTTAAAAGTATACAGGGGCTTCCCTGGTGGCGCAGTGGTTGAGAGTCCGCCTGCCGATGCAGGGGACGCGGGTTCGTGCCCCGGTCCGGGAGGATCCCGCGTGCCGCGGAGTGGCTGGGCCCGTGGGCCATGACCGCTGAGCCTGCGCGTCCGGAGCCTGTCCTCCGCAACGGGAGAGGCCACAGCAGTGAGAGGCCCTCGTACCACAAAAAAAAAAAAAAAGTATATAAAGGGGAGCTTTATAATAGACTTAGAAAAGTAAGAAGTGGCTTTCAATACCTGGGCACAAAGTTAATAATTTATTTTATAGATATTAGTAAACCACTGAAAATTAGAGTCACAAGATGAGATCTATGATTTAGAATGTTAATCTGATGGTAGAGTCCAGAATTTGCTGAATAGGGAAGAAACTTGAGGAAAAAGCAAAACAAAAAAACAAACAAGCAAACAAACCAAAAAACCCCAAGCCAGTTAGGAGATATGTATGAAAGCTCCAAGTGAAGTTAAGACTTGGTCAAGGGTCGTAATGCTGAAGATCAGAAAAAATATTTTGAGGTAAAAATTCAAAGGCCTGGATGAAAAGTTGGTTGTGAGTGATTAAGAATATGGGACAAGTTAAAGGCTCCTCTCAAATTTTAAGCACTAGTTGCTCAGAGAATGCTAGCAGCATTTTCGAAAGTAGAATTAAATCCACGGAGAGAGCTATTGTGAGGAGATGATAATTTTTTTGTGGGACATTTGAATTTGTGTTGGGAATTCAGGGCTATATCCTAAAAAAGAATAAGGACCTGAGATATAGGTTTGAGAGACACTTTTATAATTGTGATACATGAAAAAATGAGATTAGGTAATGTTCCTGAGAGTTTCCAGCCAAAGGTTTTGAGAGAGAATCTGTTCAGAGATTATCCTTAAAATGCCATATACAGTAATGTTATTTGGGAACCTGGCTAACAAAAGAGGAAACCTATAATTTAACTCTAATTCAACCATTCTGTCAAAATTGATCCATATAAGATAAAATAAATACAACAACTTGCCTCCCTTTCCACCTTTATTAAGCAAATGGCTTAACTTCAACTGGCCTTGTTTCTGAGCTGTAATTACTTCGGTGACTGTGGTATCTGGTCATCTCAGCATAAGCAGCCTGTCAACATTTTGGGTCATTTCAATCCATCATCCTGATAAAGGTTAAGCCTGACTTCCCCCCACCACACACACACACACACACCCCAAAATTGTTTTTCTCTTCCCTTGGCCAACATACTTGCTTTCTGTTTCTTTGCCATCCTAATATGACAGCTGATATCAACTTTAGAACCCCTCTCAGTATTAATAGCATGGGGATATGCTTTTCTAAAAGAGTAACACTTCTTTTAATGAAGAAAATCTACTCTCCTACCGACTATATTGTTGTCAAGAGCTGTATCATCAGAGACAGAAAAAAAATATGTAATCTGTAGAGCAGAAAAACATAAATGACAATTCACAAATAAATGATAAATTACTAACTAAACTAACATCAATGGGTTGGGGAAAGAGGGGAAAGGAAAGTGGGTGGAAGTTTAGCAAAAAGCGGTAGAGATGCAGCGAAATCTGCACAGAGCCCACATCAGCAGGTGTACAGTCAGAAAAGACCGTCTGCAAGTTAGTGTTTCTCAAAGCGTGATTCTTGGGCTACCACTACCAAAATGAAATTAAGGGCTTGATATAAAGGCAGATATCTGGACCCTAACTTTAGGAATTATTTTGTTTCTGAAAAAATATCGGCTTTGTAACTATAAAAATATTACTCTAAAGCCCTTTGGAAGAAGCCAGTGAAGAAGGAACCCCAGCTAGCCAATAGCCAGCAGTGGCCCGAAATAGGCAATTGGAGCAGTTGCAGCCTCTCCTGCCCTCAGGTCATTCTCCACCAAAGAGCAGGTCAGCCTGATGGGAAGCAGGGACCTCCTTTCAGCCTGCAGTCACCCTCAAAAGAGGTTAAGTGAGCTTTACCTTCAAAGCCAACCAGCTGATCCTAATAGGGTTTTCCAATCCCTCACGGCTCATCTGCAGCCTGAAGCTTGTTTTCAGTAAAGTGGAATTCTTTGACTCTTTCAGATCACAAGGAGACAGGACCTGTTTAAAATAAATATGTCCTGTTTTAGGCAACCAACTGTTGTGAAGTAATTTTAGTCAAAGTATGAATTAGATTGTGTGAAATAAATAGAAATGGGCTTGCATTTTGACAGCGGCTTGGGGCAGTAAAGAGACCTGGAAGGCAATAGATGACTAACATGATATAATGGGGACAAAGTGGACATGAGGATGAGACATGGATTCAACTCTGAAATCTTATGATGTAGAAAAGACATTGATTCTTTTGGACCCTCAGTTTCCCAACCTATGAAATGGAGACTGTTATCACCAGCATCAGGGTTGCTGCATGGATTAAATGTGACAATATTGTCCTGGGGCACTCCAGGTGCTCAATGAAAAATATTTCTTTTTTCTTTCCTGGATTTGAGGAATATTTTATTCTCAAGAGGAGCAAATGGTTTCGAAAGTAGAGAAGAATAAGATGTAATCACACCTTAAAATCTTCACATTTTGCTCAAGATATGCCAGGCTACAGCAATGCGGGAAACGGCAGGTGGGAATGATATGACTGACACTTTAAAACGAACCTACTCCCAGGCATTAGCATCATGACCTGGTTCTTATGGAACCAGGAAATATGAGATAGGAAATATGAGATAGCCAATTTAGGACAAAGGTCCTGACTCAGGCATTTTAAAAGGCCAGTCTCACCAATTTTTTTTTTTTTACACTCCTGTCCCACTTACTTTTTGATTCCCTGATGTTCATGCTCCTCATCTAGGATATCAGCTAAATGACTTTTCCTGTACGCAGATCCATGAACACTTTATCCCTTTCCCTCGGTTTTAATAACTATTTTATACATTTGTCTCAGTCCACAGTCGCCTCCATAGGTAGGGGAGGTATACTCATTTCAAATAAAATACTTTACAAATCAAATGTCCAACAATTCTATCAACAAACGGAATCTTGGCAATGCATTCATTGGTTGGTTTTTTTTCTTAGATTTTTAAAGCCTGAAATACATTTCTCACATGCTTAATGATTTATTTTTAACAAGGCTGATTTTATGGAGAGAAAGTTTGGATCCAGAGGTGTCTTTGTAAACTGATTGAGATGCTAGCTTTTCCCCTTGAACCCAGCCAAATGTAGTTGAAATAAAACGTTTTAACCAGTGGAAGTCAGTAAATCGAATAAAAGTTTTAAAAGGGTTTAGTTGTTTGTGAATATAATACATAAAGATATCCAAAATATATTTAAGGGTGTTTTCTCATGTTGTTCTTGTATGTGGTTAGGCCATAATTTTAAAAGTATTTAATGGTCAACTACTGGGCAACTTAGCTATGAAGGAAAAAAAAGCACCGTGCTATGAGAGTTTGTAATAGGGATCACTGATCTACTTTTGGAAGTTACACAAGCCTTCTCGAGGAATTGTTGATTGAATGGAAATCTGAAATATGAGTTAACTCATATACAGAGTTGGGAACTTCCTTCAGGGAAAAAGCATTATGTACATGGTCCTGGTGTGGGAAAGGGCATAGTGCATACCAAATGACCTGAAAGAAGTTGGGCAGAAGAGTAATAATTGAGTGTTGATACTGAAAAGACAGGCAAGAAGCACCAGCATATGCAGCCTTGCAAGTCTTATCATAGATTTTGGGTTTTCTCTTAAGAGCAAAGAAAGTTACTGAAAGGTTTTAAGCAGGAAATTGACATGATCAGACTTGTATTAAAAAAAAATACTACTCTAAGCTACTGCAATTAGAAAGGCAAAAGTAGATAGAGGGAGACCAGGGATGGAGTCCTTGCAGAATTCATGAGTAAGAGGCTAACTTCAAGGGTAGAGGTAAAGGTTGTCCTAAGGGCATTAATAGGGGTAGTGGTAAGAGTCATGCCTTGGATGCAGAGAAGCAAGTAACTTTTAGAAGCATTTTTAATATAATATGACTCGACCATTGATTACATTGGAGGAGTGAGAGAGATAGAGATATTTCAGTTAACATCAAGTTTTGGCTTCTAGCTTGCTCAGCTGATGTGTGGATAAAGCTTTGATTCTGGTATACACACATGAGGATATACAGATAAACGTTAGATAGTTAGATAGGTTTTACATTTTGTGTAGTATTACTCCAAACATACTAACAGAAAGGAAAATAGTATGAGCTTATTCAGGAAGACTTTGGGCACCCTAGGATCAGGAATCTTCCCTTCTGGTCATGGGAAGCTGATATTCTTTTCAACAATCCCAAAAGATGTAAAAAATGATAGCACCGTCAAATCACATGTTGCTGTCCATTGTGGTTCTTACCAAACACATATGTATATGAACAGCTGTGTCTTTTACCCATCCATCTCAACCAAATACATCCAAAGCTCAAACCAACAGTTGCATCAATGAGGCAGTGTAAGAAAATAATTAGCATGGGGATTTTAGGACACATATTATTGATATACAAAACCTTGTTTTGATATTAGGATCTTGAATAATTTATATACTCTTTGTATGGTACTTTTCTATAAAAATAAAAATATTATAATAAAACTTATTTCATAGAGTTGTTGTGAGAAGTAAATGTGTTATACACGTAAAGTGCTTAGGAAAATGCCTTATGTTAGAATTATTTGTCTCTACTTATCTTTTCAGTGTTGTGGTGACTGTATTGAGTCCTATACATGTCACTAGATCTTGGAAAAGTCTAAATCAAAGATTTTCTTAGAATATATTCCAGCTAAACTAAGCAGGGCTGCAGGAGGATAAAGTTTCAGAACAGAAATCATGACTTCCATTTGTGGTATGTTTATTTTTAGCTGACTATGAGGTATTAAAGTGAATATTTTGAGACATCTGTGAGATATATTGTCTGGCTTTTGGAGGAGGTCTGGGATAGAGATAGAAATTCATGATTGTTAGCATATAGATGGGAAAGGAAACTATTGATATAAATGAAATCACCAATGGAGAGAGTATACAATAATGCTGCACTTTGAGTTTCACAGGAAACAAACTCTGTGATGTGAATTAGCATGTAGGCAGTTTATTAGAGAGTATTCTTAGGATCAAAAAAATATGAAAAAAAGAAAGTCAGGATAGGGCAGTGAGAGAAGTTGCACTATGATGCAATATAAAAGGCCTCAGAGAACCTGAAACCAGAACAGAATTTCAGAATTGTCCAAAGTTAAGGGAAGGTTTCAAGCCTTTATAGTCCTATGTTGACCAGTCATTGAATGAATCCTCTTCTAACAGACAAGGGCTCTCTGACAGATATTCCCAGAGAATGGGCCCTACCATGCTGAATTTGAGAAGCATCCACCACAAGTGAAAGAAAAGATGCTACAACCAACCCTTGAACACCTCTAACTTTTCAAGTTCCAGGATGTGAAGATAAGCCAGGAAAATAGAATTAGAAGGGGAGGGGAGGCCAGATAATTAAAAAGATAAATGATACGTTGGGTAGGAGATGCTAAGAAAGAGAGTATAGTATAAAGGATGGAGTGTTATGCAGTGTCAAATGTTGCTGGGTTTGGAATTTAAAAATTCATTGTAAAGAACAAACTAAACCTAAAACAAGAAGACAGAAGAAAATACTAAAGTTTAGAGTGGAGATAAAAAGAATGCAGAAGAGAAAATCTATCAAATCAAATGTATTTCTTTGAAAAAATAATCAATAAAGTTGACAAATTTGAAGCAATACTGACCAATTAAAAACCAGAGAAGACTCAAATAAGTTAAACTGAGAAGAAAAGGGATCCATTACTACTGACCTTATAGAAATAAAAGGGCTTATAAAGAAATACTGTGAACAACTGAGAAATTAGTTGATGCAGATGAAATGTGCAAATTTTTAGAAGGACGCAAACTACCATAACTGACTCGAGAATACATAGAATGTCTAAATGAGCCAATAATAATTAAAAATGTTGAGTTAGTAATTTAAAAATTTTCCCACAAAGAAAAGTTCAGGACCTGGTGGTTTAACCAGTGAATTCTACCAAAACTTTAAAGAGGAATTAATATCAATCCTTCCCAAACTCCTTTAAAGCATGGAAGAAAAGAGAAGATATCTCAGCTCATTCTATGAGGCCAGTATTAATCTGACACTAAAACTGGAAAAATACAACATGAGAAAAGAAAATTATAGACCAATATTCTTTATTAATATGATACCAATATCCTCAACAAAATACTAGCAAACCAAATCCATTAGCATATAACAATGTTTTTATACCATGACCAAGTGGGATTTTTCTGAGGAATACAAGGTTGATTTAACACCCTAAAATCAATCAGTGTTACAATATTAATATAATAAAGGACAAAAACGTCATGATTTACTCAATAGATTCAAAAAGAGTATTTGATAAAACACGTGATAAAAACACTCAACAAATTAGGAATAAAAGGGTTTCCTTAACCTGAACTTTCTTAATCTGATGAAGAGCATTTATGAAAATGTTGTGAGATCTTAATTCCTTTTGAGTTGGTGTGTTGGGCAGGGGGGAAGGGAATAACTTGTGTATTAAATTAAGATTATGCAGATTATAACTTTTAAAGGAGGAGGCATAAGCCCCTCACACAGGGTTGGCAGACAGCTCCCTCAGCTTCTGAGCTCTCATTTTTGGGAAGTAAAAACCCCTTGGTCATTTTGATTGAAGGTGCAGTTTCAATACACCCACACAGAAGAAGTCAAGTCACCAGATTTGTTACTTACAGATTCCAGAAAACGGGCTGGGGGTATCCAACGAGCTAGTGGAAGGGCAGTCCTCCAGCCCAAGTCACGATCGAGCAGGAGAGAGGGAGCAGGGTAACAAGTACCTATTACTTATAAGATGTTTGGGTGGAGGTCACTAACTTTTTGTGGACTCACCTCTAAGAGGTTATTTTAAAAGGTGCCTCAGGAAAAACAAAAAGGAACTTGTGGTGGGAATCCTAAGCTCAGGTCCTTATTTAACTATCCAAAATCTGGGTAAAACAGGGTTGTCGTACTGTAAAATGCCTAGGCAGCAACTCAAACAGCTGTTTTCTCATCACATCTCTTGGACATTCAAACGGAGATATTGCCTAGGCAGTTAGATTACTAGTTTGGAGTTCAGGAGAAATATGAGAGATGAAAGTGTACATTTCACAGTCATTTGCATACAGATGGTATTTAAAGCCAGGGGACTGGATATAATGTAAATTGAACATTATAGAATTTACAGAAATGATATACTTGACGGATGCCTTATTAGATATATTTTGATTCCAAAAATGGGTAAGGTTTGAAGCATAAGTAGGTTGTGATTATAATAAAACTAAGAAAAACATTGAATTATGTAGGTGGGCACATTTGAAGGATGATTGATGACTTTGATTTTAGCTAGTTGAATTTTACAAGATATAAAATAAGTTTTGTAGCAATGTATTAGTAGGCAGTTGAGTAGAGAGAGCAGAATTTGGAAGAGAGAAAAGGGTAAAATATGAAGATATTGGTGCTTTCAACCAAGATGTGATATCTGAAGTTAAGAGATAGGATATAATGTCATGATATCAGCGAGAAAGACTATGGAGGGATTTTCAGATTCATAACTGATTGCGGCTGAATAATAGCATTACAAAATATATCCATGTCCTAACCTCTGGAACCTGTGAATGTTACCTTATAAGGCAAAAATGACTTTGCAGATAGAATTAAGTTAAGCATCTCAAGATGGAGAAGTTATCCTGGATTACATGTTGGACCACACGTATCCTCAAAAGAAAGGGAAGTAATCTGAGAATATAGATTCCTTGAATAGCAATTTTGATATTTAGATCTCTATTAAATATTCTTATTTTTATATTAATGTATATAGTATAAATGTGACAAATTGTATCAATCTGTTATCAATAGTTCCATGAATGTTTATGGGAAGAAATTAAAATTTAATATACATGAGCATTATAGAGATGTACCTGAAATGAACAGCCATATAGGAAAAGAAAACAATAGGAAAACTATAAAGAGAAGCTTGCAAAACAGTGATGATCACAGGAAAGTAGTTATCTGTTTTTGTCTTAAACAGAGATGTAACTGAAATATATTTACTAATGACAAATTAAAGCAACAGTCAGCAGACACTATATTTACTGGTTGCCTAATACATACTTACACCTGATGCCTGGAGCTACAACAATGAACAAGACTGTTCCTACCATGAAAAAACACCACACATTAGGGCGATGCTCCTTCAAATGTGGTTATGAGGAATCAGAATCATCAGTAATCCACTTCAGCCCTCTTACACAAGAATCTTTTGGGGAGGTCTCAGAATCTACTTTTTTCCCCTAAAAATGGACTTTATCTTTTAACAATTGATTCAGGTATAGTGAAAAATTGGGAAGATAGTGCAGAAAGTCTCTGTATACACCTCACATATTTTTCCCCTATTATTAACATCTTATATTAGTATGATATGTTTGTTACTACTAATGAACCAATGTTGATGCATTGTTATTAAGTCCATACTTTATTCAGATTTCTTTAGTTTTTCAAACCTCATGTCCTTCATCTGTTCCAGGATTCTATTACAGTTAATAGTCACATCTCCTTAGGCTCCTCTTGTCAGTGAATATTTCTTAGACTTTCTTTATCTTTGATGACCTTCACAAATTTAAGGTATACTGGTAAAGTATTATGTACAGTGTACCAACATTGGCAATTTGGGGATTTATTTGATGTTGTTCCCATAAATAGATTAAGGTTATGGGTTTGGGGGAAGAAAATGGAAGAGACAAATTTCCATTTACATCACAGATCAAGGGTACATACTATCAACGTGCTTTACGATTCTTGATATTGACCTTGATCACCTGGCTGAGGCAGTGTTTATCAGGTTTCTTCACTATTACGTTTTTTTTTTTCCCCTTTTTCATACTGTACTCTTTGGAAGGAAGTTTCTATACTCACACCACACTTAAGCCCACAACTCCTTTTAGGGCAGAGTATCTACATAAATTATTTGGAATTGTTATACATGGGAGATTTGTCTGTTCTCTCCGATTTTAATACTTTATTCAACCATTTATTTATATCACTATGTATTCATGAACATTTATTTTATACTTTGGGCTATAATCTTATATGACTTTATTCTGTTTGATCAAATTATTCCAGTGTTTGCCATTGGGAGCTCTTTCAGTTGTCTTCTAAGCCCCTTCGATAGTCTCTATTAAGAAGGGTTCGGTTTTAGCACTTTCTTACTTTCTGGCAGTGTGAGATGCTCTGGGTTCACTTTTCCTGTCCCAAGTGTAGAATCAGCCATTTCTCTGAGGTGCCATGTTTTATTTTATTGCAGAATGGCATTAGACACCAAGATCTCTGTGCTAGGTGTGCTCATTACATCTGGGGTCTCATTTTTTATAGGTACTCTCAGCTGACAGAATAAGAAAATACATATGTTTATACTAACCTGTGTACATACACATATCTGTAAGTACTTCAGTATGTAACCATCTGTGTTTAAGCTATTAAGCTAACTATATTAAACTAAACATGAGCTTTTCCTGATGTCTTCAACTTGATTCCATCAGTACATGAATCATTCTTTTTCTCCTTGCTTACCTGTAAATTCTCACTTCAACAGTGAGAAACCTGAATCTTACCACCCACCATCCATTTATTTAATTGTTCAACTCCAGTATTCATTTATAGCAGTATCAGAATTGTTAACCTGTACTCCCACACTCTACATTTTTTTAGCAAGCTTTTCCAGTGCTTCTACACATCAAAGTGATGATGGGTTAACCACATTGAATAAATAATTTCTGAATCTAATTATACATACTTTTTTCTTCCTTTATAAGATTAAAAAATATGTCTTCTTAAAATCATAATTTTGATTTCTTTGTATTTTAAATATTTAATACAAAGCATTAAAATTAAATGTAATTTATATTAGCTTTAATTTTGAAATTAATCAGTAATAAAAGGGAAGTAAATAGTCATAGCAACAACCACAACAATTTTTTTGTTTGCTGCATTTCATCTCTGTTTGTTAATAATAGGTAATAGACTTCTCATTTTGAATACAATTAGGTGATATTGTCTGCTTCTGCAGACTCTACTTATTAAGAGAAATAATGTAATTCATTAGGAAATGTAAAAATGTGAGTAGTTCACTGCCTAACAGACAGAATACTTGAGTTAAGCTTTAGGATTTAGCTATCAGTGACCTATATAAACTAGCTTATGGGGAAAAAATGCAGAAGTGGTTTAGATTAGGGCTGTCTCATGGGAACTCAAGGGAGGAAGTCAGGCAGGCCTCAGAAACATGCTGAAATAAGGGACTGCCATGTCATCTTGACTTTGGTTTCACATCTCTGTTCTCTGTGTACCTTCTTTATTTTTCCCTCTTGGTTTCTCTAGTTCATATGTCTGATAAAATATGGTCAATCTATGCTTCCTGTACTTGTACTTTACTGTGTTAGTTACCGAAAACAACAGTCTCTTCTATGTACATATTCTCACTCAGACTCTCAGAGGCTTCTGTTTTAATCCATCAAGACTATAAGCAGAAGGGATGTACTGATCTAAATGGGTGCCAAGGTTGGTCATTGTGGAGGAAACAGGATGAAGAAATTGTGGTTGTAACTGGGCAGTATTTCCAAAAGCTTCTGCTACAAAGCTTAATAAGACATTGAACATGGAGTTCTGTTCACCAATAAAGTAGCACTTCTGCCTAGGTCACAATTTTTGCTTGATTTCTACCTTCTGAAGGTTAGTAGGTATATTGCCTAAATCATTTCTCTGATAAGTTATTTTTTCCAATAGCTTTTTGTTTAATCCCTGTAACATTATATTCATTCATTCTTGATAAGTCATATCCGGGGCCACCCTCTCCACAGTCAGAGAATCGTTAACCCCAAACATCTATCTGGCTGTGAGAATTGTTCCTCTCAGAGTTCTCATAGACTAAAAAAATTGCCCCGTGTGAATCCTCATTATGTGTCTTATCCCAAAGGATAAAATCCCTGCTTTTCCATGCTTCTCAAAACTCAAGATGTTCTACTCCTAGACCATTTACTGATCATGAAATTGCCATCATTCTAATACCTTGGAGAGAGCCCAGCTAAACTCAGTGAATATCTAAAAAGAACAAAATAAAAGTCAACACAAACACTGCACAATACCTATGTAAAGACACCTTAAGAATTCTTTTTCTCACTATGTTTTGTGATTGAATCCCGCAAGTGAAAGAAGAATAAGCCTGCATGGTTTACAAATTAAAGTACCCGCTTCAGAAGTTAATGAAATGTGAGGAACACATACTTTTCCACAGGAAGATTTAAAAAAAAAACCAAAACTACGTTGTTCTGGCCCATCAAAAGATAATGGAATCTTATTTTCCTATCTCCCACTTGACTTAAAAAAAAAATCAAGTGCTGTAGAGGTTATATAATGTGTTCTTATATGCCTAAAAAGAGATCTCCTCACTTTTTACATCTATTCTTTCTTTAATTTCTAGAGTTTACCTGGCTCCAAGTCATGTAAGATGGCATACTTATTAGCAGACAACAGAGCTGTACTGTTAAATCACACATGCTTCTTGATATCAAGCATACAGTCACAGTAATACATTCATAAAGAGCACGTTGGCTTTAAAAGGTTTTGTCCTTGAGACTTCCTAAGCTGCTAACATTCCTTCTGAGCCCTTGGATACCATCAAGAATCATCCATTTAATGTCATGTTAATTTATTAATTTTACAATTCATTCTTAGGGACAGGGTTCCCTAAGGCTGATGCTGTCTTGAAATTAATATTAGACTAATACATAAACATATGGTCATCAAAACTGGAATAACTTAAAACCAACCAGGAACTTCCTACAGAGAGAGAGAGAGAGAGAGAGAGAGAAAGGGAGAAAGATGAGGGGGACTAGACAATTTCCTTTCTGAAATACAGGAGTTAAAACTCTGTATAGCTGCATATGGAATATATTGCTTACATCCATTTTTAAGTCTGAGTACAGTAACTCATAAGGATGGACAATTTTGCTGGTAGCAAATACAGAGAGGCCTTAAGGCAGCAAGTATATGCTAAATATTAGGTCCTAGGGGAACACAGTACTAGTTACATATGGCTACCAGCCTTAAGAATGTTACAGTGATGCCAAAAGCAATGCCAATTTTTTAATATTAATACTAGTTAAATTGAACATATTTTACAAAATATTTTTTTTAATGTGAGAGCCAAAATATTACGCATTCATTGGTATTGGCAACCATGACAAGAGAATATTTTAAAATAAACATACTAACAAAAAGAAATAAAGATGAAAATGTATTTCTAACTGTGTTTATAGAGTTCCTGAACATTAAAGAAAGGAAAGGTGGTGAAAAGGGGGAAAATCTCTATTTTAGGTGTATATGAATACATTATGTAACTACTGCAGCACTGAAATTTTTAAATTTGCATATAGCGTCACTTGCCAGAAGCAGATATTTTATGCATAACCACAGATGGAAGCTGTTAGCTGGGATTTTGTCTTTAGCTTATCATCATCATTAGATATTAATTGGAATGGATTGGTACCTACCTGCAGGCTTTCACAAGAAAAGGAAAAGGGCAAAGTTGATCAGTTTGCAGATCACAGTAATAACATCACAAAAATTTTTAGGGGAAATATTTGGCATATATTCTTTAAATTTAAATTGGTGATACTTGATTTATGGCAGAGTGTTTAAAAAGAAAATGTGATACTCCAAGAAGCCAAAGTCATGAATATGGAAGAAATGAGAGTTCACCATACTCTCCTACTGGTTCCGGGATAATCCCCATGAAAACCACTTACCAAGACAGAGGCAAGAGAGAAAACTGGCCCTAACATTTCAAAACTAAGCTCCCTCCCTCTGAATTTTACCCATCTAAGAACTGTTTGTATTCATGTAATTCACATATATCCTATATTAAGGTATTGTTCACATTACAGTATATAATCCATCTATTCATTTTATTCACATAAGGAAGAATATAATGATTTTTTTAAAAAGAAAACTGCTCTGTGCCTCAGCTTTTATCTTCAGAGTGTTTAGTGTCTTCTATTTATTATTTAATATTTAAACAACCTCAGTGTAGTAGAAAGTAAATTTAAGGACTAAAATTAAAAAGAAAGAAAATTAGGATACAAAAAGTAGAGAAATAGGATATGTTATTATTATTTGCCTCCTGGTTTTATATAGTTACTTGAAGAAATTTGCTTCAGAAAGTCTAGATTCTGAACCCCTCTCCATCACTTTCATTCTCCTCAATGCTCAGTTTCTTCACTCTGCACCATTTAGTTGCTAAATTCTATAGAATTCTATAGAACCTTCACAAGGTTCTTAGGCAGATCAAATGAGACCGTAACTCTGATGTGCCATTCAGACTGCACATGAAAAATCATTTCTCAAGCCTTATGCTCAGGTGGGGGAACAGATAAGAGAGAAAGACATATTCAGAACAAGGAGACCGTTCCAGATTAACTGGTGGGGGAAGGAGAGATGGTATAAAGAAAAGAACTCTTAAACACCATTTGTCATCAAAGTGCCATTTTCCCAACTGGTTTCTTCTTTCTTCCTCTGGCAGGAGTGTGCACTGGTAGTCCAAACTTTGTTTATTCATTTCCTGGAGGGTAGGTGTGGGTAAGTGTAGTTCTTAAAGACAGAGGGCAGAGAAGCATGATGGACATATTTAGGAACCTTCTCTGGTCAAGTCTGTCTACCTGGAAAAAGCTATGGAAAGTTCTGACAGTTCCATACATCTCTCAAATATCAGTTCTTTGCAATGGATCATTTTGCAATGAACTTTGCAATGAATGAAGTAAAGCAATGGATTCCTTTTACACAATAATAGTAAAATCATCACCTAATTGTTTCCCAAGCTTTAGTGTTTAAACATTGGCTTTATTAAAGGAACCAGAAAGTATCAAGTGTGTTCTTGGTATTACTAATCAGTAAGTGAGAGAGAGACTAAAGGAGATTAAGTAAGCATCTTCTTGAAGAATTTGCAATCTTTTTTTCTAAAAAAAGAGAAACATACATACATATAACCTCCAAGCACCAAGTTATACGATAGTAGGTCTAGAATGTTGTAGGAAATCAGAAAAGAAAGGATAAGATAAGGCAAAGAGCTCTGTGGCCCATACAATTTCTAAACAGGAGAGGAACTTAGAAATCATCTACATAAACCCTTGTTTTATACACAAAGAGAGTTCAAGCTCATAATGCAGCTTAAGTTAGAAGTGACCCAGAACGAGGACCGTAATTTTCAATATCCTAGGCACCTAACAAAACTGATCTTGGTAGTGAAGGATGGGCAGGCTTTAGATGACAAGAGGAATGAGTATTTTAGGTAAGCAGTGGGGTAAACTGTCAATAGAAGTGTTTTATGGACTGACTATATTGTATTGCATCAATGGATCTATTATGCAAGTAGTTTTACCGATTTAAAGTTTTACTGATGCAAAAAGAACTTTAACACATTGCAGAGCCACCAAATAAATATTTGCTGGATTACAACATGAAGATAATTTGACCATGCAAAGTAACCTACTTTGTGCTTTTATCCTTTACAAACCTATAAGAGTAGATGACAGAAACATTAGTAGCCTTACCATCAATATTTTTGACTGAGAAAGAATGATTGTGAATTGTATGTTTGGAGATTGAATTTCCATCCCTCAGTCTACCACAAATGCAGTTGTACAACCTTAATATTATCATCTGAAAAGGAGGGGTAGGTAATCTCAGATTTCCTTTCTGAGTCATCATTCAGACTTTATGAATGAAAATTTGTTTGGGTGATGCAGAAACATTATATGTAAGCTAATAGTTGAAGAAAGAACAATGCAATAGAAATTCTAAATGCTTATTTACATTCTTCAGACTAGTTTTTTCTTTGATTTCTAATTGTTTAATATTCTTATTCATAATTTTGATCCTGCTTTCATTGGTTTTCTATTGATTCAGGAAATATTTAGCACATACTCTAGATCAAACATTGTACTAGATACTGAAAATATGGAGCTGAAAGGCAATTGCTTCCCCAAATAAGGAGATAATTAAGGTACAAAAAATAAGGCATCTTTTATGATCTATTACACCCAAGATACCTTAGATCTTATTTAATTTAATTCTGATAAAAATCTATAAATTATTATCCCATTTATAGGAGAAGAACTGAAACAGTACCTAGCATAGTAAAACTCACACAAAATTAGGCAGAAAATAATGTACATCTTATATAATACAAACAGAAAACTGGTTTTATATATATATATATATATATATTTTTTTTTTTTTTTTTTTTTTTTTTTGCAGTACGCAGGCCTCTCACTGCTGTGGCCTCTCCCCTTGTGGAGCACAGGCTCCGGACGCGCAGGCTCAGCGGCCATGGCTCACGGGCCCAGCCGCTCCGCGGCATGTGGGATCCTCCCGGACCGGGGCACGAACCCGTGTCCCCTGCATCGGCAGGCGGACTCTCCACCACTGCGCCACCAGGGAAGCCCTGGTTTTGTATTTTTTAAAAGTCTTTGAAAAAATCACCTTAATTTTCTCATCTTGTATTGAATTTAAGCCTATAAAACTTAAAAATGCAATTTAAACATTTCAAAAATTCACTGAATGGTTCACACACTGAAACAATTACATTTAAATAAATTACTGAAAATAAGTGTGCTTTACTTATTCTTCCAATTGTTTTTGGAGACACTTCTGCTTAGGGAAGTGCATAAGCTTTTACAATGCAGTGAATAAATGGAAACTATTCATTTATATGTTTAAAAAATACACAAAGAAAAATAGAATAGTGACTGCAAGTTTAATTGGCACACAAGCTATTTAGCCTTTGGTCCTGTGCGCTAACAAACTCTTAGTCATCCTTTAAGACCCATCTCAAATGCCCCTCCTATTCAACTGTCAACACATTTTATTATGAGTCATAATGATGTGTTAGATGTTGAAAAAAATAAGATGAAAAGATAAGTTCCTTGACCTTAAGATGCTACTGTTCTATTAAAGAGACAGATATCAAGGAAATAATTAAAATATAATGCAAAAATTGCTTGAGGTGTATGTATCAGTCAGTGGAAAAAGCCACTTTTAATTACCCAAATATGAACACTTAATATAGGGAAATAGAAGCTTAGAAAGTTATTGGGAGGAGTGGGAGACATTCTCCTTCAAAGAAGTTCTGCAGATATTTGGGTGGGCAAACAGCTTCAGGCTGTCATCATTTTAAGGGCTGTTTCAGTTTCAAGCACCACCCACACCCCCATCCAAGGTCATGCTATTCCTGGAACAGCCATCTCTGATAACTGAGCCAAGAATGGTTATACCTAGACAGGAAAACAATTTGAAAAAAATAGATACATGTATATGTATAACTGAATCACTTTGCTGTACACCTGAAACTAACACACAATGGTAATCAACTGTGCTCCAATATAAAATTAAAATTTTTAAAAAGAGAGGTTATAAAGCTGAACTATTTTAACCCAATGTAGAACAACTTTAATACTCAACAATTCCTCTAGATCTCCCTATCAGATTGGCTAAAACTGTTTCAGGTCTGCATCGCAGTTTGACTTCTTTTATTTTTTCCTATATTGCTTCTTCCCTCTTTCTTGCACAGCAGATCTGTGATATACAGCTCACATCCTAAATATGGTCTCAGTGTTCGATTCTGGAAATTCCCTACCTGTGTAGAAGGACTGGGGGATCTGAAGTCAGAAAATTTGCCACAGAGGATGTCAATGGGCAACACCAAAGCCTGTTTTTCTGTCTTCATCTCCTCATTGACACTGTTCTGATAAAAGTTATTGATGATATCCTTGTTGCTGAAACTAACGAGATTCTTTCAGCCCTGTATTTAACCTGCTGACCATTCCCGTTCTCAGAACTGTATATTCCCTTGCCGGGGTGGTGGATAATGAACTCAGACTCAAGTCCCGTCTCTATTACTGATGAACTGTGAGACCTCAGGCACTTCACTTAGTCTCTTTATGCCTCGGTTTCCAGTCTGTAAAATGGTGATAATCATTGAATCTACTTCATAAGGCTGTTGTAAAGATCAGATGTTTACAATAGTTCCTGTCACATAATTATCACTATATATCTGTCTTCTATTTATATTCTGTTATACCATTTTATCTGTTTCTCCTTCTTCCTCTCTGACAGCTCCTTCTAAGCCCTGTCCCTTTTTCTTTGTGTCCCAATCACCACCTTAAGTCTTGATGCTATCTTTCTTCGACTTTCTTATCTTTCTCTAAACCATCTTACAAATGTTTCGTTTAAATCCAGCCTTCTAAGTAGCAGATCCATATTTTCTACTCTCTGCTGAATATCTACATTTAATGTCCATAGGCTTTGAAACTCAACATAGCTTAATATGGATTAATTTCTCCTCCTACTTCCCCTCAGAAACAAACACAAAACAAAAGACAGTGAATGGTACCACTGAAGGTTATACTCAGGTGCCCAAGTCAAAAGTGTAGAAATAATTTCTGATATTTTTCTCACCCATATTTGACTTTTCCCTAGAGCATACAGATATATACATACTTAGCATCTTTTGGGTTTCTCACCTCCTCTCCAGATCCATTGCCATTACAATTTCCTTCATTTAAGTATTTTTTGTTTATTTGTTTGTTTATGCAGTGTTTACCAACATCATCAGCTCCTAACTTATCATCCTTAGTCTAATCAATCACTTTCTCCAATCCATTCCCCGTACTGCAGTCTGCATGACTTTTTTGAAATGAACATCTCAGCTTGTCACTCTCCTAACTTAAATTGCTTTTTTTGTTCACCTATGTCCTTGAGGATGGATACTTACATCTTTTATGTGGTGTATAGTGCCCTTAATAATCTACCCTGTATTAATGTCTCCATCATTTTAATTAAGCTTCCAACTTTAGTTAAGCGCCAATAAGTTTAAAGAACTTGTAGCTCTCCAAGTGCCATTCAATCCTTTACACATATTCTTCTATGTGTCTGAAATACCATCTCTACCACCAAACTTCCTGCATCAGTTTGCTTCACTATTTATTGGACAACCAAAAAATCTGAGTGGTATTTATTTACACGTCTGGGATTCAGCTAGGATTTAGCTTATTTAGGCTGGGCTTTTTCTTCTGTGTCTCTCTTCCTCCTCTTGGGGCTTGTGGCCTATCCTGTGGGCACGTTCTTTCCATGGTGATGGGAGAGGTGCAAGAGGGAATGTGGAAGCATGTAAGACCCCTTATAACACAGTCTCAGAACTGGACTACCATAAATTCTGCCTAATAATTGGCCAAAGCAAATTACATGTAGGTATCCAGAGTCAAGAGGAGGGTAAATATACTCTGTCTCTTTTGTGGAAGGAATGACAAAGCCATATGGCAAAAGGTGTGAATATAGGGAGGAGTGCTGCAGCCAGTAATGCTACTGACAGTACACCACGCCTTGCCTTGCCTACTGGTTCTATAGGTTTCATGTCAGCCATCGCCTCTTCCAGATACCCTCACTGACTCTAAGTTGGCTTTTGGTGCTCTGAGGTGCTTCCCTAGTTGCCTGTGCGTACCTATATTTGTCATTAGGTGCAACTTTAAAATTGTAATTTCCAGTATCTATTTTTTTCTTTCCATTATACTGAAGATTCATTGAGAGTAAGAACTGAGTTTTGATTTTATTTCCACTCACTTATCTAGAACATATGATGTGTATTCAATAATGGTCTGTGGTATTATTGAATACTTGAATACATAAATGACTGAAAGAAAATGTGAATGAATGAATATTGCAAGGAAAAGGAGATAATGGCCTGAACCAGAGCAGTGTCAGTGAGAACAGACAGAAGGAAATTAATTTAAGCCATGTTTAGGAGGTAGAATTGTCAGGCCTTGGTGACTGGTTATAGGGAAAAGGGTAGTAAAGATAAACAAGACACCTAGGATATCAGTTCTCCAACTGTTGAAGCCTAAACTCTATTCTCCACTACCATCTTCCAAGAGATTAATCTGTTACATATTTCCTGCTGTGTGTAAGGCAATTTTGTACAGTTGCTGGAGATTACCAATATCTCTAATTGATTTGCATGATTTATGACCTTTCTAATGTACTCACTGAAATTCTTCCATCGGCAGTAGTTGTAACACAACATTTACTATTTTTATCTTCCCAGTTTTTGTTTGTCCATATGCAGATAATAAAACAGAGCGAAATTTCTGTCTACAGATGATGTAATTTATGCTTTTCTTATTCTGACATAGTCCTTCATTGCACCTGAGCAAAAAAAAGTTATTATTAAAGTATTAGATGAATGTAAATTAAGGTTAGAGGAAAAGGTAATAAATAGACTTAGAAAATAACAGTTTCACAGAAACTCAAAAAATTAGAAGAAAAAAACCTTACTAAACCCTTAAAAGCAACATTCACTTGCAAAATTTCATCTTGTAACACAGCTAGTTTCTACAGAACTCATGAATAAGCCATCAATTAGCAGTATTACTGAAATAATACATTTGAATATCATTTTATCTTTAGAAAATCACTACCAGGTTAATCTCTGCATAATTATTTCAGTGAAAGGCAGTGTTGCAAATATTTACTCCATGTCACTTTTGACCTTTAGGTTGTGGACTCAATCAAGCCTTGGAATTTATTTCTTTCTCCCAAACTTGATGGTGCTCCTAAAGTTAAGGTTTTGCTTTCAGTATATATGTAACACTCTCAAGGTAAAACATTATCACCTTGGAAATCATTTTATGATTATTGCATTTTTTATTTCTCAGTTTAGACTGGAGTCTTCCATATTAATTTAATATTTGAATTTCAGTTGATTGCCAAGATGCTATAGAAGCAGGGAGGGGGAATTGTGGACAATTCCTGGGTTTCGGGATTCCAAGTTGCTGTTTAGCTGGTTTCCTATGTTTGATGAAATCAGCTTGCAATACTGCTCATTTTTGGAAGCTGCTTGATCTATGAAGTGGAGAAATTTAAAGATATTTAGAAATCCATTCTACTTTGTGTACTGAAAAGCAGGTTGATATTGCTAAAGGGATGCAGTAGCAGGGAGATAACTGAGCCATTTCATCTTTTGTATCATTTTGGCAGAATCATTCTAGAACCAAATGTTTGCTTCATTCCAGAAGCTGATAACTATAATTCATTTTGCATGCATACACTTAACACTTGAATTTGCTAATGAATATAATACATTACTTTTCAAGTCAGATTCCATATCTCTTGTTCGAGTGCATAAGACTGCAAACAATTTTTGAATGCCCTTTCAATCATTTTACCGACATTTATACCTCCCTCACCATAGAATCTTTTGAGAATAAAAAGCCCATGAACAAAACAAAACTCATAGAGGCTGTGACCAAAAATAACAAAGTGAAATGGAGAGTTGAGAAATTATTCAATGAATTCAATCCCTCCAATATACCATTTCTTCACAAAGCAGACAGTCATCCTGCCCTCTTTTCCCCTGACCTTCCATCTCCCTCCCCCATCTTTGCACCAAATTATCTTGTTGGCATACTCATTCTTCTAATGTAATGATGATGATGATGACGTATCCCCATCTACCAAGCTCGTATTATATAAAATCTTCTGTGGAAAAGCACTTGGCATTTTGTAAAAGATGAGACTGACAAGGGGTTAATCTCCAAAACATAAAAATAGCTCATGCACCTCAATAGCAAAAAAACAAACAACCCAATCAAAAAATGGGCAGAAGGCTTAAATAGAAGTTTCTCCAAAGAAGATATACAGATAGCCAACAGGCACATGAAAAGATGCGCAACATCGCTGATTATTAGAGAAATACAAATCAAAACTACAATGAGGTATCATCACACACTGGTCAGAATGGCCGTCATCATAAAGTCTACAAATAATAAATGCTGGAGAGGGTGTGGAAAAACGGGAACCCTCCTACACTGTTTGTGGGAATGTAAATTGGTGCAGCCACTATGAAGAACAGTAAGGAGGGTCCTTAAAAAACTGAAACAAGAGTTACCATATGATCCAGCAATCCCACTCTTGGGCATATAGCTGGAAAAGATAAAAACATTAATTTGAAAAGATACATCCACCCTAATGTCTATAGCAGCACTATTTACAAGAACAAAGACATGGAAACAACCTATGTTTCCACTGACAGATGAATGGATAGAGGAGGTGTTATATATATATATATATATATATATATATATATATATATATATATATATACACACACACACACACACACACAATAATGGAATACTATGAAAAGAATGAACTAATTCCATTGAAAAGAATGAACTAATGTCATTTGCGCCAACATGGATAGACCTAGAGATTACCATACTAAGTGAAGTAAATCAGACAGAGAAGGACAAACATCATATGATATAACTTATATGTGGAATCTAAAAAAATGATACAAATAAACTTATTTACCAAACAGAAATAGACTCACAGACATAGAAAACAAACTTATGGTTACCAAAGGAGAAAAGGGCGGGGAGGGATAAATTGGGAATTTGGGATTAACATATACACACTACTATATATAAAATAGATGAACAACAAGGAACTACTGTATAGCACAGGGAACTATATTCAAACTATATTCAATATCTTGTAATAACCTATAATGGAAAAGGATCTGAAAAAGGTTATATATATATATGTATGTGTAACTGAATCACATTGCTGTACACCTGAAACATTGTAAATCAACTGTGCTTCAACTTACAAAATAAAGCACTCGGCATATTTTATCTCTTCTAATCCTCTGAATAACCCTGAAGTTAGGTAGTATTTTACAATTAGGAAAAGAGTTTCAGAGAAACTGAAATATCTGAATTAAAAGCACATGTACTAAATAGCAGAGCTAGGATTCAGCTTAGGTAGGTCTGTCTGCTTCATCTTCCATGGGGTTAGCCACCAATCTAAAAGGCATCTCTGAAGACTCAGGACTCAAAGGACCTAAAACATTAGACAAAATATCCAACTTAAAATTTCACACCCTATAAGAATGAATAGTTTTCTTCTATTCAAATCATTTTTTTGTATCAGTCTGAGTATGGTTAATTGTAGCCCTATTTGTATGCACGACACTGATGATTTTACTAAAATTTTCAAGTACAAAAATAATCTTATTGTACAATTATATTACATTAGATAGCAAGAAAAATCTTTATTAGTTAGCTTTGGGATATAGTGCATTTTCTCTCTTTCTAGCTTCTCTCTTCAAACTTCATCACATTTCTAAAATATATAATAAAGTTTATACTGAGAAAAAACTTAAATATCTCAAGATTCATACATGTGTGTGTATGAGTATGTGTACATATATTTTCACACATACATATTGCATGCATATAAATAATGTACATACACATTTACAAACCTACCTATTGCATATATGTAGTATATTTCTTTAAGGAACATTTTTAAATGCAAAAAAGCATTAAATATTATAAAAATAAAAATTAGAAAATCAATATTCTTTAGTACAGTCCTAGGTGTTAAAATAGAGTAAAATAAATTCTAAAAAAATGAAATTGAAAGAAAGATGCTAGAACCATGAATTTAAAGTGAACATAATTTGTCCCTAACTGCTGATATCAAGTGATATTTATTTGTTTTTACAGTGAAGCAGAATAATTATCACAACTCTCTTAATTGTATACAGTAAAGGAAATTTTGGTTGTAAAAAAATCATCTGATTTTATATTTGACTTTTACAATCTCATGGCATTTTAACCTTGATTATCAATCTGGATTTTTACCTTAAAAAAGAAAAGAAGAAAAAAGAAAAGATCTTAGCACCTCAGAGTAAATTACAGGAAAGTGACTTGTTTTTTCTTGTTTGCCTTGAAGAAGTATTGTGCTCTATAAGGTTTTCATGTAAACAGGACCAACTGACTCCTTCCTCCCTCTCACCTTCTCTCCATTCATCCCCTCATTCTTCCTTCTTTTCAATAATACTAACTTGTTTATTGTGAACCAACACTGTCCACAGTAACCGCCATGGTTTGTGCAGCAGGAAGTTGTGGAGTGAATAAGCACACACGATGTCTAACTTCTCACTCCTTCTCAGTACCATTGATTCCAGAGCTCTGGGACCATCTTTTAGCTGGAAGCTGAATTGATCAAATACTGATCATAGATTTCTTCTGCTGTAGCAAAGATTTTTGTTTGTTTGATTTTGTTTTTGTTTTCTAAGACAAATGATGGTAAAGCTTCTAAATGCTGATGATTCATTTTTGGACATTTGGGCATTAACTTGTAAAACTAAGTTCATCAAGTCTCTCATTGTGCCAAAGGAGCTGCAGCATCCTCCCCCTTAAGGACCACAGTTTGTTATGGAAAAGAACCAAATAATGTCAGATAATATAAAATGTATTCTTTGGTGCTTCCCTGGTGGCGCAGTGGTTGAGAGTCCGCCTGCCGATGCAGGGGACACAGGTTCGTGCCCCGGTCCGGGAAGATCCCACATGCCGCGGAGCGGCTGGGCCCATGAGCCATGGTCGCTGGGCCTGTGCGCGCATCTGGAGCCTGTGCTCCACAACGGGAGAGGCCACAGCAGTGAGAGGCCCGCGTACCGCAAAAAAATAAAAAATTTAAAAAATAAAACTAAAATGTATTCTTTGTAATACATTCAGCGTTGGGAGGGAGGACTTTTTCAGGAGCAATTCTGTAGGAAAAATCAGGAAGCTTTGCTAGGAGGAAGGCAATGCAGGAGGTGACTGCACTTGCTTTTCGGTATAAACTTCAGGGTGATTTCTGTACATTTTAGAAACATTAAAACAATCGGCAGTCCTTTTGAAGAAAATGCCAGGGCTCCAGTAAGAGGAGGCTTGCTGAAAAGAATTAAGGTGCAATAGACAGAGATGCGGCAGCTCTTGCAGAACTTTGTGCTATGACTCATCTGCAACATTTTGCAAAATTTGATGTGGCAAAAGTACTGCATTATTATGATGTACCATGTGGTATCCTGATTTGTCATCTTCACTTGACATATCTTTTATTGAGGGGTACAAGAAGAAACCCCACATTGGCTGAGGAAAATTTTTCTACTTACATCCCACACGGAGATTTAAAAATATATTCCTAGAATTTGGCATTTACAGGAACATGTTTCACTTTTGTAGTTCTGGAAGAAGAGAGCATTTTTACCCCTTGAGTGTAAGAAACTATAACCCTAATATATCACCACTAGAGGGCCAATGGAATGCACCTTAATTTGGTAAATGGTGGTGGTGAAGGAGCAGTAAACAAACATCTGAATTTACTTTGCATCCTTTTTTTTTTTAATAGATCACCAGTTTATTATTAAAGGATATAACTCAAGAACAGCCAGATGGAAGAGAAGCAGAGGGTAAGGTATGGGGAAAGGGCACGGAGCTTCTATCTCTCTCTTTACTTTGCATCTTTATCTTTTTCAGTTGACTGGTTTATTATTTAAAATTATATATATATATATATATATATTTTTTTTTTGCCTTGTCACTTTGTTTATTGAGTTGAACAATATGTTCATTTTTTTCATGCACAGAGTCAGGTCCAATTTAAAAATTTTTCTTCCACAGATAAAACTATTGCCTTAGAAGACTCTACCATCTCAAGCCCCATAATTTTTCCATATAGTTATTTAAATTATTATGCAACATAGTTGTTACAATGGCACTTGATGTGTGAAGGTAAAGAGAAAAAATATTAAAACCTACTCAGTGTAACAGTGATTGAAAAAAGGCATTCCTTTCATTGTAGGGAATGGAGTAACTTCCATGGTACAACTTTATAGATGAGAATGCCTTTTAATAAAGTTCTTTGACATATTCAGAAATTAAACTTTATAGAGACAAATATAAACATCTCAAACATAATGCTACTAAAAGCACTCAGTAGAAAATGTTCTCACACATTTATTACTATACTATGTCTAATTCTAGGTAACGAGTCAACTTTAAGAAACTTAAGACAATGACATTTCTGATTTCATGGACTAATTCTTATTAATAATACTGTATAGAGATAAGACGAATGATGGATAATTTTCTAATATAAACTTTGCAGTTAAATTCAGTGTTTTAACCTTAAGGTATATTATTCATCTTTCTAAGTGTAACAAATATGTCAGAGATGACCCCAATATGAAAGACCCAGATCAATTTCTGGGTTGTATCAAATTTCGCTTGGTTGGATTTCTAACTAAACACCTGAGTCAAGTAAAGTAATTATTAAATATATTTTATAATGTATATTATGTATGTATTATATGTACATAATATAAAATATAAAATATTTATAGTATACATAATACATAATAATTATTTTACTTAACAATGTGATGGCCTGACTTGCAAGTACACTTAAAATGAATAAATAAAGAAGCAAAGAAATGCCTTTCACTATAATATTTTCCTTGCAGATTTTCTTCTTTGATTTCTGGAAGAATTAATCAATTATATACTATCTGGTCATCCTTTATACCTATTTTAATGTAATTGCAGCATTGCTTTAGATTGTTTATATGATGGTTTCCCCTATGGACTCATGAGCTTCTTGAGGGAGCAGACATTAATCTCTGAATCTCCATACCCACTTGTGGTGTGGCCCTGTTGACGGAAATGACCAATAACCAGTCTATAATAAGAATAGAAGAGAATGTTATTCTAGCTAAACTGAGCACTATGGCCTGGGAGACAGCCCCTCATATAGCTCTGGGGAACCGTTCCAAAGAAGCATGGTTTTCAGCACTGTTTTATATCTTGTCAGAACAAAGAACATCAAACATGACAGGTATATTCCCTTAAGGTTTCAAAAAAGGCAGATCAGCATGTACAAAGAGAGTTAGTATGGCCTCCCACTTGGGCACCTGGGAAGGGAGCCTCATCTTCAAAGGAATACTGGCACTTACATCCCAGGAAGGGAGACATTTATCTCTATCTTCAAAATGAACATTTTTTCCTTCTGGGTAATGTATGGTTTTCTTTAATAGTTTAAAGCAGATGTACAATGTATGCTTAATAGGCCACAAAACAGGCTGTCCTAGTTAGCATAAAGTTTAAGTTAAATCATGTATAAGGTAGAATGACTTCCCCATCCTTCAGTATATGAAAATGTCTTCCATCAGCCCTTAACTTAGTAAAGTTAATTGGACTTCTTTTAATGATGGTAAATTTAAGACTAGTGGTATAGACTTAATCTTTTTCCCTCAGTCTCCTTGAAGGATGTCTGTTTTCCAGTCACTTAGAAAGTCACACTCTCACATGGAGAGCAGGTCATTTATCCATCACGTGCTGGCAATGTGCCCCGGTAATGCCACATCAGGGCTGCTTTCCACTGAGCAGCAGGCATGTCTTTCATGCTGTCTTTCTTCATCCTACTTACTAAAGAAAGCTTAAAAACTTAAAGAGACTTACGTTTTACTCAGAAGCTTCCACTTGTGTATAGATGTTTATTATTCTTCGGAGATAGTTTAGAACCTAAATACAAAAGCACTGCTAATTTATAATGACCCTATGATGTATAAGATGCTCTTGTGTCTGACAGAACACGTTCTAATTTTTCTTCACTACTTTATAGTAACAGTGATGTTAACAACAGCTAACACTTACTGAGCAGTTACTGAAAGTCAAGAGCTCCTGGAAACACCTTCTACATGCTTTAACTCATTCAATGCCTTGCTAAAATTGGGCAAAATGTCCATTGTTCATTTGTAAACTTGAGGTTTGTCCTTGTCTGGTGTTAATGACATACTGAGTATAAACACCTGTCACAATTGAGTTTCCTACTGATAATAGTTTCCCTCCCCTCTTTCCATTAATAAAGCTCTTCTTGCTCAGTGATGGTCATGAAGCCATCATTCACTGCTCTACCACCGCTTGAGCACTTGCACTGAGCCAGGAATTCCACTAGATGTTTTATGTAAAATACCTTATTTCATTTTTACAATAACCATAGGTGGTTGCTAGCATTTTCTCCACTCAATATTCTGGGAAAATGAGGCAGAGAAAGATTATGCAACTTGCCTATTGAAAATAATCATGTTGGAATTCAGAGTAACAATCTGATACAGAAGACTGGTGTGTGCCTACCCTCTACATTATCTGTTTCCTAAATCCACAAATACACAGTTTATCACTGATCAAAACTTCTCATTTTTGGTATACTTCAATAAATAAGTTCTGGACCAGATTTTTACACTGATAACTTTCTACTTAGATTATAGTATTATTTTATCATTGAATCATTATTTTGTCACTGTTCTTTGGCAATACTACTTTCATATGAAATTGTTAGAATCACTTGGATTATTAATTAGAAGGGCATGGACAAATTAAATTTCCTCCCTCTGCCTCAGTTTCTGCATCTTTCACGTATAGTTGATCATATTCTCTCCTCTCATAAGGCTATGAGAATAAAATGGGAAAAAACCAGTTGAGAAGAAAATAACTTCAAATAATTACGATCATTTATATTAGATTAAAATGAAGAGATTTAGAATATCTTTAAATCTTAATTCACAGAAAAGTTACATAGTCTTTTACCATGTTAGGTCACAATAGTTCTAATGTAGGGCTGCTGTCTTAAAACAACAACAAAAAAATCCTGTTAAAGATCTCAGAATTAAGATAGATTTCATATGATGACACTTTTTTTTTTTTTCGGTACGCGGGCCTCTCACTGCTGTGGCCTCTCCCTCTGAGGAGCACAGGCTCCGGACGCGCAGGCTCAGCGGCCATGGCTCACGGACCCAGCCGCTCTGCGGCATATGGGATCCTCCTGGACCGGGGCACGAACCCGTGTCCCTGCGTCGGCAGGCGGACTCTCAACCACTGCGCCACCAGGGAAGCCCGATGACACTTTTTTAATAAAGAAAGTTTCTTTGATGAATTAATAAGACCTGTCTGAACTTTATTGATTTCTAAGCAGTTCTTTGAAAAACAGGGGCTTTTCCAGAATCATTCATAAATAGGTGATTAATCATTATAAGATATTACACACAATTTAAATTAGAATAGCCCCTTAATTTAGTTTATAAAACAATTTACTTTTGCATGTATATATTAGGTCATGTATATTTGTTATGGTCATAATCACTATTTATGAGCCTTTGAATATTGGCCTTTACTATGTTATGTAAAATAATCTACAGTGAAGTATGAATAAGAAAGCTCACTTTTTGTGTTCAATTTTGGTTATCTTGGAATGTTACAGGATTATATTGTGAAATATAATTTGTTTAATCATAGGCAAATGCCTGCTTAGTTGTGGGCCACATACAGCCAGAAAAAAGTAAAAGCAATAAAGCTTCACGGTTAAAAGTGAGGATTCTGGTCTTAAAATCCAGGTGGTTCAAATCCCAGCTCTATCACTTAATAATCCTCTCACAATGAGCAAGTTACTTAAACTCATTCTGCCTCGATTGCCTTATTTAAAAATGGGAATAATGATTATACCCATCTCATAGTTTTTTTAAATTAAACTTAAAAATAAATTTCAGATAATTATAGATTCACATGTAGTAGTAAGAAGTAATACAGAGTAACCCCACATACTCTAATCAGTTTCTCTCAAAGATAATGTCTTGCAAAACATAGCACTCTATCACAACCAGGATATTGATATTGATACAGTCAAGACGCGGAACATTTTCGAGGCGTCAGGACCCCTCGTGTTGCACTTTTATAGCCACATTCATTTCCCTCTTACTTCCACACCGTCTTTAATCCCTGTCTATCACTAATCCGTTCTTAATTTCTATAATTTTGTCATTTCAAGGATGGTACATACATGAAATCATACAGTATGTAAACTTTTTGCATTGAATTTTTTCACTCAGCATAATTCTCTGGAGACTGAGTTAGGTAGTTGACCATCAATAGCTTGCTGCTTTTTATTGCTTATTAGTATTCTATGGTATAGGTGTACTACAGTTTTAAACATTTGCCCATTACAGAAGAATGGATAAAGAAGATGTGGTACATATATACAATGGAATATTAGTCAGCCATACAAAGGAATGAAATTGGGTCATTTGTAGAGATGTGGATGGACCTAGAGAGTGTCAGACAGATTGAAGTAAGTCAGAAAGAGAAAAACAAATATCGTATATTAACGCATATATGTGGAATCTAGAAAAATGGTATAGATGACCTTAACTGCCAAGCAGAAACAGAGACACAGACATCGAGAGCAAATGTATGGATACCAAGGGGGAGAGGGGTGCAGTGGGAGGAACTGGGAGATTGGGATTGACACATATATATTATTGATACTATGTATAAAATAGACAACTGATGGAAACATACTGTATAGCACAGGGAACTCTACTTAATGCACTGTAGTGTCCTAAATGGAGGGGATATATGTATATGTATGGCTGATTCATTTTGCTGTGCAGTAGAAGCTAGCACAACATTGTAAGGCAACTATACTCCAATAAAAATTAATTAAAAATTAAAAAATAAAAGATATTTGCATTTTTTTCCAGTTCAGGACTATTACTAATAAAACTGCTATAAACATATAAACCTCAAACAGGTTTTTGTATGAATATATGTTTTCATTTCTCTGGAATAAATGCCCGGAAGGCAACGTCTAGGTCATATGGTACTTGCTTATTTATTTTTTTTAAAGAAATTGCCAAACCGTTTTCCAGACTGGCCATTACATTTCCACCAGCAATGTATAAGTGATTCACCTTTTTAACATCTTCACCAGCATTTAGTGTTGTCAGTATTTTTTGTTGTTTTGTTTAGTCTTTCAGATAGGTGTGTCACAGTATCTCATTGGGTTTTAATTTGCATTCCCCTGATGGTTAATAATGTTTAACATCTTTTTATGTGCTAATTTGCCATCTGTGTATATCATTTGGTGAAATGTGTCTTCATATCTTTGCCTATTTTCTAATTGGATTTTTTTTTTACTGTTGAGTTTTGAGAATTCTTTATATTTTTTTAGATACTAGTCCTTTGTCATATACGTGGTCTGCAAATATGTTCTCCAAGTTGATAGCTCATCTTTTCATACTTTTAACAGACTGTTTCACATAACAAAACTTTTAAATTGTGATGAGGTCCAGTTTATGAAATTTCTCTGTGAGGGGTCGTGCTTTTAGCATCAAGTCTATTACTTTTTTGTCTAGTCCCACATTGCAAAGATTTTTACTCATGTTTAAAAGTTTTATAGTTTTACATTTTATAGTTAAGTTTATAATCCATTTTGAGATCCACATGTTTTTTGTTGTTGCTTTTTTTTAACTTTCCTTGAAACTTCCTCTTTGATCCATGGATTATTTAGAAATGTATTGCTTAGTTTCAAAGAATTTAGAGATTTTAAATTTTTCTTTCTGTTATTAATTTTAATTTGATTCCATTGTGTTTGGAAGACACACTCTGTATGATATCAAATTTTTTATTTGTTGAAGATTGTTCTGTGACCCAGTGTATGGTCTATCTTGATGTAGTACACAGGCACTTGACTGGCTACCAAGTTCCCTACACTGTTCTTCTTGTAAGCCCAACTCTCAACACAATGAATATGAACATAAATCTATTTTATCAGAATCTGTTTATTTTATTTCTTCTGTTTTTGGTGGTTTTATGGTAGAAAAAGAATTAATTAAAAATCCTGGGACTTTCCTGGTGGCACAGTGGTTAAGAAGCCTCCTGCCAATGCAGGGGACACGGGTGCGAGCCCTGGTCTGGGAAGATCCCACATGCCTCAGAGCAACTAAGCCTGTGTGCTGCAACTACTGAGCCTGCACTCTAGAGCCCGCAAGCCACAACTACTGAAGCCCACGCACCTAGAGCCTGTGCTCCACACAAGAGAAGCCACCGCAATGAGAAGCCCGTGCACCACAATGAAGAGTAGCCCCTGCTTGCCACAACTAGAGAAAGCCCACGCACAGCAGTGAAGACCCAATGCAGCCAAAAATAAATAATAAATTAACTAACTAATTTTTTTAAAATCCTGATATTGTTGTTAGCTAAGATATTCAAGTCACAAACTCACTTTATTCACCCATTCAACAACTATTTCTAAAGTGCCTACTACTAGGCCTTGAGGATACCACTGTGAGCCAAAATCTACCACTTTGGTGAATGGGACAGGCATTAATCAAAGGTCATGGTAGGGAATGTAAAAACCTGAGACATATCCTCAGATGGACAGGAACTTAGTTCCAAGAGAGCATACAACAAATAAAGCTCTCCTGATCAGTAAAGCTCTGCTGAAGAATAAGCAGGAGATACAGTCTGGTGTAATTAAATTTCAGAGCAGAAATTTGCTTAACTTAGAGTAGTGGTTCTCAAAATGGGCTCAAGATGGTAAGTTATCATCTGGGATGGTAAGATGACTTTGATGGGAGATGAAGAGACCATTTTGATAATATGGTATTAAATATCTCTTTGGGGTTTGTTTCAGCTTCTGCTGGCCAGATGTCCTCACACAAATCTCAGATAAGCACTTCCTTCCTGTTTCTCCCACTTGGCCAAGAGTTAGCTCACATCCTTATGAAGTGTCTTTTTTTCTGCAGAGATCTCTTCAGGAGGTTTCAGGTCTCATGAATATTTCCTCTATATTCCATCTTTTCATTAGTTCCTTCCTTCTGAAATTGAAAAAGGTTGAGTGTTTCTAAGGAATCTATGTGATTTTTTTCCTGGTTTTGTCCATGTGTGTATAATGGAGTGATACTTATCACACAAGACAAAGCAACCTTATTATATATGATAGGTTTAGTGGAAGGGGATAGGAAATATGATGAGAAGTTATAATCAGTAGAGAAGAAAAATAAGCACAAATACAGATCATTAAATTCAACCTCTTCTTTTATATTTCTTTTTTCACAATATGTTCTCACAATCTTTTCTTGCCAAGGGTGTATTAGATATATTTATAAGTCTTCCTCAAGCAGTGTTTTCCTGAAATATTCTTCCTTTCAAAAACGAAAAAGATTTATTTCAGTCTAGGACCTTTGATGTCAAACTGCAGAAGCTTTCCTTTAAAGGTGAAAGGGATTTCTATGTCAACTTCCATCTTTACTTGTTACAACATCCCAAGACATTTGTTTGGGTTTGAAATTTTACAGCCTTAGTCTTAATGAGAGATGTTATTTTTTATTTGTTCCACTTTCTGTTCCACTTTCTGGCCACCATTTCTCCCCCTAACACCCCCACTTTAGAAAGAGTAAATTAAATTAGCTCAGTTATTTTTGAGTTATGAGACAGCAAAAAACATTTTTTTCCTCCTCTTAGAGATTGCTTGAAGCTTTATTTGAACTGGTTTAACACAAAAGTAGATTTAAACTTCACACTTGGCAGTATTATAAGAGGGGGGGAAAATCTAGCCAAATTTTTAAAAAGTTTATACATTCTAAAGCTTAAAACATTAAGTATTTTGTCCTGAATTTTTGTGATCCAAATACATTATGTAAAAGTACAGGTGCACAAAGAGAATATTATAATTTTGTTTACTTTAATTAAATAAAATAATCGTTGACTACATGCTCTAAAGGAAGGGCCCAAAACCAGGAGAAAAAATAGAGATGAGTAAGATTTCCTCCCTGCCACCAAAAGAGTCTAAAATTGAAGTACAGGATTATTATAGCACAAAGCAGGGGTATAAACAAAATTTTATGAGTTCAGAGAAGAAATAGATCTCAGTCAGCCTGAAATTCTACCACAACCATCCTATTCCAAGCAGCTATCAATTACTGTTTGGACCAAAGCAATAGCCTCCTGACTCATCACTCTGATTTCACACCTATTTTCCTTTAATCCATTCTTTCCAAGTACCCAGATTGACTTTTGTCATGTAAATCCAATTATATCACTCCTTTGCTTAAAATTCTCTCCTTGTTTCTCATTGCACTGAAAATGCAGTCCAAATTCCTCACTACACCCCACAAGCTCCCAGCCCTGCCACCCTCTCTTTCAGACCCTTAAACACGCTAAGCTCCTTTCTGCCTTTGACATGTTGCCCTTGCTGATCCTTGAGTTTGGAAACTTTTCTCCAAAATTCTGCTTTGACTTGCTCCTTCACATACATCGTGTCACACATCAAATATGCATATAAAGTGCTGAGAATAGTGCCTGGCACACAGTGAGCATCGTAGAAGTGTTCGCTAATAACATTTGCACCAAAAATTTTTTAATAAGACATTATTTTGGTGTTATGGTCTCAACACTTCACAATATATAACCCATGGGTTTTTAATTATTATTACTATTATTATTTGTCTGCTGGTTTAGGATCTACCTCCCCTACTACTTTCTAAGCTGCATGGGTCAATGACTTTGTCAGTTGTGCTTTCAGTTGGCTTTCCAGGACCTAGAAGTGTGTCTGGTACATTGTGGTTACTTAATAAAAATATGCCACAAGAACTTTTTGAATAAAATATTAAAAGTTTAATCATTTCAGCTTGTTTTAAAATGAGAAGTCCTCTTTAGACAAAGAGCTATGCATGTTACTTGTTTTGGCTCAGAAACTGTGTTTGTGTTAGGAGTGGGAATGGATGGTAGAGATTTATTTTAGGGTATAGATGATTGCAATGATCACTGGGAAGATCTCCCCTGACTCATAATTTTCCAGCAGAATGCCCTTTCCCCCTCCCACAGTCTGCTAGTAGAATTGTATGTCTCTGAGACCTGAAAGTTTGGATTCTACTTCTCCCCCCCTCAGCTTTATTGAGGAATAATGGACAAACAAAAATTGTATATATTTCAGGTGTACAGTGTTTTGATATCAGTATACCTTGTGTAATGATTAGCACGACCAAATTAACATATCCAACACTTCACATGCTTACAATTTTTTGTGGTGAGAACACAATTCACTTTCTTAGCAAATTTCAAGTATACAATGCATTTTTAGTAACTATAATTATGCATTTGTACATATGTACATTTGATCTCTAAACTTATTCCTCTTACACCTGAGAGTTTGTGCCCTTTGACCAACATCTCCCCATTTCCCCCACTCTCCAGCTCCTAGCAACTACTCTTCTACTGTTTATCTAAGTTCAACTTTTTCAGATTTCACATATAATATGCGATATTATGCAATATTTGTCTTTCTGTGTCTGGCTTATTCACTCAGCATCATAGCCTCTAAATTCATCCACATTGTCATGAATGTCATAATTTCTTTCTTTTTTAAGGCTGTAAAAAATTCCATTGTATACCTATACATATAAAGACATACCATCCTTTTTTATCCATTCATCCACTGATGGACCCTGAGCTTGTTTCCATATCTTGGCTATTGTGAATAATGCTGCAGTGAACACAGGAGTTCAGAGATCTTTTTGAGATAGACTTCATTTCCTTTGGATATATACTCAGAAATGGCATTGCTGGATCATATGGTAGTTGTATTTTTAATTTTTTAAGAAAATCATCCTGTTTTCCATGATGGCTGTACTAATTCACATTCCTTCAAACAGTGCATGAGGGTTCCCATTTCTCCACATCTTCACCAATAATTTTGTCTTTTTAATAATAGCCATTCTAACAGGTGTGAGATAAATATCTCATTGTGGTTTCCATTTGCATTTCCGTGATCATTCGTTAGTGATAACCTTTTCATGTAACTTTTGACCATCTGTATGTCTTCTTTTGAGAGATGTCTATTTACTTCCTTTGCCCATTTTTAAATTGGTTCATTTGCTTTTTTGCTATTGAATTATTTGAGTTTTTATATACTTTGGATATTAATTAATTATCAGATATATGATTTGCAAATATTTTTTCCCATTCTGTAGATTATCTTTTCATTTTGTTGATTGTTTACTTTGCTCTGCAGAAGCTTTTTAGTTTTATATAGTTCCACTTGTTGAAGGTTGCTTTCATTGCCTGTGCTTTTTGGCGGTTTTTGGTCCAGAAAAATCTTTGCCAATACCAATGTCAAAGAGATTATTTCCTATATTTTCTTCTAGGAGTTTTACAGTTTCAGGTCTAACATTTAAATCTTTAATTCAGTTTAGCTGATTTTTGTGTAGGGTGAAAGATAAAGGGCCAATTTCTTTCTTTGGCATCTGGATATCCACTTTCCCCAACACCATTTATTGAAAATACTATCTTTTCTCCAGTGTGTATTCTTGGCACCATTGCCAAAGATTAATTGAACACATCTGTGGAAGGTTGTTTCTGGGCTGCCTATTATGTTCCATTGGCCTATGAGTCAATTTTTATGGCAGTACCAGGTTGTTTTGATTACATACCTTTTTAATATGGTTTAAAATCAGGAAGTGTGATGCTTCCAGCTTTATTGTTCTTTCTCAATATTGCTTTAGCCACTCAAGGTCTTTTGTGGTTCCATACAAATTTTAGGATTTTTCCATTTCTGTAAAATATGCCATTGGAATTTTGATAGGAATTGCATTGTGTTGCTTTGGGTTGTATGGACATTTTAACAATATTAGCTCTTCCACTCTATGAACATGAAATGCCTTTACATTTATTTGTTTCTTCTTTAATATTTTTCATCATCGTCTTATAATTTTCAGTGTACAGGTCTTTCACCTCCTTGACCTAACATATTCCTAATAATTTTATTTTTTTATGCTATAGTAAATGGGATTGTTCTCTTAATTTCCCTTTCTGATAGTTTGTGTAAAGAAACAACTGACTTTTGCATGTTTATTTTGTATCCTGCAACTTTACTGAGTTTGTGTATTAGCTGAAACCATTTTTTGATAGTCTTTAGGACTTCTCTCTGTATAAAAATATGTCATTTGCAAACTGAGACCATTTAAATTCTTCTTTTCCAGTTTGGATTCCTTTTACTTCTTTTCCTTGCCTAACTGCTCTGGCTAGGACTTCCAAGTACCATGTTGTTGAATAGAAGCTGCGAGAGTGGACATCCTTGTCTTTTTCCTGATCTTAGAGGAAAAGCTTTTAGCTTTTCACTGTTGAGTACAATGTTAGCTGTGGATTTGTCATACATAGCCTTTATTGTGCTCAGTACATCTCTTCTATTCTAATCTGTTGAGAGCTTTTATCATGGAAGGATGTTTAATTTTATCAAGTGCCTTTTCTGAATCTATTGAGATGAGATGACCATACAAGTTTTATCTTTCATTCAGTTAATGTGGTGTAACAAATGTATTGATTTGTGTATGTTGAACCATCCTTGCATCCCAGAGATAAATATTGCAAGATCACAGTATGATCTTTTTAATGTGCTATTGAATTTGGTTTGCCAATATTTTGTTGAGGATTTTTGCATTTCTGTTTATCATGTATGTTGACCTGTAATTGTCTTTTCTGGTAATGTCTTTATGATTTTAGTATCAGGGTAATTCTGATCTCCTAAAATAAGTTTGGAAGTGTTCCTTCCTCTTTGATTTTTTGGAAGAGTTTTAGAAGGATTGGCATTAACTTTTCTTTAAGTGTTTGATGGAATTCACCAGCAAAGTCATCTGGTCTGGGCATTTGTTTGTTGGAAGGTTTTTTATTACTGATTCAAACTTCTTGCTCATTATTGGTCTGTTCAATTGTTTTTTTTTATTTCTTCATGATTCGGTCTAGAAACATAAGTTGCATATTTGTAGGATTTATCCATTTCTCCTAGGTTATTGAATTTATTGGTGTATAAATGTTCATAGTAGGTCTTCTGACTGTATTTTGGTGGTGAAAGTTGTAATGTTATTTCCAGTCTCCAGAACTGAAAGAAAATAATTTTCTGTTGTTTAAAACATGCAGTATGTGGCATTTTGTTATGACAGCTTGAGTGGACTAATATAATTCTAAAGGGTATTTTGCCGGATATAGATTTCTGGGTAGAAAGTTTTTTTTTTTTTTCCTCTTTTATTTTCAGCCCCTTAAACATATCCTACTGTTTCTGGGCCTCTGTAGTTTTATAGTTTCTGGTGAGGAATTAGCAGTCCTTTAAATTGTTGCTGTCCTGTATGTAATGCGACAATGTTGAAAGTCTACCTCAAAGTTTTTCTCTGTTTCTTTGCTAATTAGCATTTTGACTATGATATGGATAGATGTGGTTTTCTTTGTATCTATTCTATTTGGGAAAGCTTCTGTAATTTGTAAATTTATGCCTCATATTAGTTTTAGGAAGTTTTAGGCTATTATTTCCTCAATTATTTAGTCTGCCTCATTATCTCTTCTCTTCCCAGAATTCCAAATAAGTGTATATTGGACAATTTGATATTATTTCTCAAGTCCATGAGTATTTATTATTTATTCTTTCAATTTTTCTCTGTTCTTTAAATTGGATCATTTTTATTGATCAATGTTCAAGTTCATAGATATTTTCTTCTTTTATTTCCTTAGGTGTATTCAGTGATTTTTTTGGGGGTTTTTTTTTTTTTTTTGGTATTGTTAAGTTATAGAATTTTCATTTGGTTCTCTTTTATAGTTTCTATTTCTCGGCCAAAATCTCCTACCTTTTCATTCATTATGAGAATATTTAACTTTACCTGATTAAGCATAGTTATAATATCTTTAAAAATCCTTGCATGTTCACTAAAACATCTGGATTATTTCAGGGTTGACATCTGTTGATTATCTTCTCTCTTGAGAATGTGTCAGATTTTCCTGATTCTTTGTGTTGGTTAATTTTAGACTGCAGATATTATGTTGTGGGTTCTGTTATATTTTTGCAAAGAGCACTGACTTTTGTTTGTTTGGTTTTGTTGTTGTTGTTGTTTTAATAAGCAATTAGCTTGACTGCACTGAAACTGTAAACTGTTTTTGGAGAGGCAGCTCAAATTTTAGTTTTTCTAAAATATTAAGCTGGAATTTGTCCTTAAATTTGTTAAGCATCAGCTAGAGATTTTGGCAGTTTGTTTACATAATTTGGGGCTTCCTCTTCTTAATGTTTTAATTTTCAAAGTTCTACCTCTTTACCTCTTTACCCCCTACTTTCTAACAGGTCTGGTTGTCCAAACTCTGTACTGCAATCCAGAAAGACTATGGTTTTCTACTGAAGTTTTAGCTGCCTCATGTGGCACTGTTTTCATGAAGCCTGACTGACCTACACCATTAAATCAAGAAATTTACCCTTCTTCCAAGGCTTGACTCTCCTCTAGAATCTCATGTCAGATTTTTAATTAAAAAATTTTGGGGGGGGTTGGTTGGCTTATTTTTATTTTTTCCAGAATTTATAGTTATCTTTGGAACCACTGGTTTAGTAGATGCTTACTCTGCCATACCAGAAACATAATTTCTCTTTGTTCCAGATCTTAAATGACCCATTAATCCAAAGAATCCAGGTTCCTTTAAGTGCAGAATGGTATTTAGCAACAAAGATATAGTGCCAGGTGTGCTCATAGCTTTTGAAGTATCACTGATTCCATGTCCTTTCAATGAACAATGCCATATATATATATATATATATGAGAGAGAGAGAGAGAGAGAGAGAGAGAGGATGAATTTACATTAATACCTGATAGCTGTTGTGTGCTGAAGAAGTGTGTCTCCCTCAGTTTCGTATGTTGAAGTCCTAATCCCTAGTACCTGAGAATGGGACTGTATTTGGAGATCAGGACTTTAAGGAGGTAATGAAGAAAAAAGTTGTCATATAGATGAGCCCTAATCCAATTTGGCTGGTGTCCTTAGAAGAAGAGATTAGGACACAAACAGCCCACAGACTGAGGAGTGACCATGCTGTGAGGACACAGTGAGAAAGCAGCCATCTGCAAGCTGAGGAGAGATACCTCAGAAGACTTCAAACCTGCCTACACCTCAATCTTGAAGTACATTTCCACTGTTTAAGTCACCTGCTACACTACTTTTGTTATGGCAGCCCTGGGAGATTATTACAATACCATGAATTCTAAACCCAAACCACAGGATGTATTCCAGTTTGCTCCCTATCTACACCTGTAACTTACTTCTCTGACCATAAGTAACATGGCTCTCATCATCCTTAATATATTTATTTATTTGATCAGTCTATCTATATGTAATTTTCATTTCCACTTCCACTTCCTCTCTCACATAGATGACCTCCTGTCTCAGCTTGAGCTCTAACATCTTGCACTGACCCATAGCCCCATGTAGACACAGTCATCCCCTGTTCAGGAGATGACTCTCTGCTTCACATGGATACCTCCTCACTCTGCACAGACTCTCACACTCCATGTCAAGCAGCCCTCCTACATAGAAGGATCCTCAAGTCACTTGGGCTTGGACACTCCATTCAAGACTACTATAACTCTCCCCTCCACACCCTTTCCATCACCAGCTTGGACACCTACTTTGCTATGCCCTACCTAATGTCTGAAGACATGATTTTTTCTAGACAGAAAC
Organism: Mesoplodon bidens; assembly: GCF_964165515.1. Lineage (NCBI taxonomy): Eukaryota > Metazoa > Chordata > Mammalia > Artiodactyla > Ziphiidae > Mesoplodon > Mesoplodon bidens. The sequence goes on from NC_138167.1 coordinate 87,058,019, forward strand.
AGAACAGAGTAGGAAAGGAAAAGAAGTAAGGAAATTGATACAGTCTCCTTTAAATTATAGTCAACTGAACTGCTTTTTATTAGCCTTTACAGCTCCAAACAAACTTAAACATTTAGTACAAAAAAAAGGTAGCCCAGAATTTTGTGATGAAAAGAAAACAATTGCAGTTTTATTAAATTAAAAGGTAGCAAAAGCCTAGAAAAATATTACTAAGCAGATGGCAGTCAGGGGTTAGAAAATAATATTCAGAGTCATACTTGTCAGATTGTGGAAAGGGTTGTATACATATTTCCAGATAGTATCTTGGAATAGTGATGCTTAGCTTTTCCTCATTTTCTTGTATAAAACCTTTCCCTTATTCAGTTAGCAATATCCACATTGCCTGGCAGAGAGGTAGAATTATTATAGTAGGAATGAAAATATAAAGAAACAGCCAATACTCTTTGATGTCTAAAATAGGCTTTTAAGACACAGAAGAGATGGCCTGAGGAAAGAAGAGCATACATTCTACATTATAACTGTAACACTGGACAGAGATGAGAAGGAAGTTGTAACTACCTCAGTTCTTACTCCTGGAAGATGGTGACCAGGACTGGAGAGCTGGGGATTGGAGTGGGCCACAGGGGTGAGACGTGATGTTACACAAGGTCAGAGCAGGGGACCACATAGAGAGGAACCAAATTAACATCAATGACTGCTCAGCACTGGGGCAGGCTGTGCCAGCAAACTCGGAGGAGCTAAGCCAGTGCCTGTAGATCATTTGTTAACCACCTTAGGGACCAGAATAAGTCATCTGGCTGTTGGGCTCCTCCTGTCTTCTCTCTGGATGTGGGTCTTCCACTGAAAGCTGTCTTGGGGAATGTCCACCAGATGAACACCTCCTTATGCCCTGAGACTATGTCAAACCTCTTCTACCTGCCCCGTAAAAAAACTATCTACTACATTTTCAATGAACAAGGGCACTCAAAAACTTCTAGAGTTGGTGGTTTGGGTTCTTGATGCAGAGAGCTGTTGGGGATACAGAAAGCAAAGCCTCCAGAATCTGCACTCTATTTGGACTGTAGAATGTTAAAGCCCACCTCTAATGCACCCTCAATATCTTTTATCGAGGTAGAAGTCCAGAATCTGTTACTCTGAATAGCTCTATCTATTTACCTTTAAACAAGTCACTTTAACCTTCCTGAGTCACAGTTTCCCTATTTATATAACAAAGGTAATAATACCTAACTTTTAGGGTTATTGTTAAGAATAAATGAGATGGCCTGTTGTAACAAACCTGGCACATAGCAGACCCTTGGTAAAAATTATTACTTCTATCATGAAAAAAATTAATAATTGCTTCATTCTGTCTCAAAAGTGACCCTGTTCAAACGACAATCAGGGCTTCCCTGGTGGCGCAGTGGTTGAGTCCACCTGCCGATGCACGGGACACGGGTTTGTGCCCCAGTCTGGGAGGATCCCACATGCCGCGGAGCGGCTGGGCCCGAGGGCCATGGCCGCTGGGCCTGCGCGTCCGCAGCCTGTGCTCCGCAACGGGAGAGGCCACGGCAGTGAGAGGCCCATGTACCGCAAAAAAAAAAAAAAAAAAAAAAAAAAAAAGGACAATCAATAGCTAGTGAAAGACTTTTCCACTACTATTGTTAAAACATTTATATTGAATTCATTCATTCATCAGATATTTATTATTACTGTGTGCCAAATACCTTAATAAGTATTTGGGACACAGCAGAATCAAGTCAAACATGATCCTTGTTCTATGGACCTTATAAGACAGCAGGAGAACAGACATTAAACAATTAATCAGCAATAATTTAACTACAGTTGTTACAAGTGTTGCAAAAGAGACAGACAAGGCTTTCAGCTTCCCATGTACAGCCCTTGGAACATTCCCTCTTGGAGTCTTTAACTTTTCTGGAAGAAGTTTGACTCCCTGATTGGAGAGTGCAGATGGAGAGATTCTGAGACCACATGGAAAGATAGAAGGACCCAACTGAACCCGGTTTTCTGCTTTTCTCCAGCAAGGTGCCAGGCATTTCAGTAAAACATCATGACGCTGCAGACCAGACCACACATTCACTGCATACATATCTTCAATCAATATCATGTGGCACCAAATCACCCAGACAGGTCTAATTGAATTCCCCACCCAAAATAGTAATATCTGATAAAATGGTGGTAGTGGTTGTTTTATCACTAAGGTCTGGCCTAGTGTGTTATGCAACAAAATATAAGACAGATTTTGAATTCTACTAAGGGTAAGAATTGTGTTCAATTCATAAAAATTTTAAATTACAGGCCATATTTATAGACATGATAAGAAAAATAAACAAATACATAAACAATTAAGAAAATTTACATTAGTCAGAGGTTTGCATTATTGGAAAGAGTTGGGGAAATACAGTCTGTGTGGGACTGGGAGCACTGTTGTAACTTTTTTTTGCTGTTTTCTTTTTTTTTTTTTTTTTGCGGTATGCGGGCCTCTCACTGCTGTGGCCTCTCCCGTTGCGGAGCACAGGCTCCAGACGCGCGCGCAGGCTCAGCGGCCATGGCTCACGGGCCCAGCCGCTCCGCGGCATGTGGGATCCTCCCGGACCGGGGCACGAACCCGTGTCCCCTGCATCGGGAGGCGGACTCTCAACCACTGCGACACCAGGGAAGCCCCTGTTGTCACTTTTTTTGAGATGAGTCTAATGTCGAGTTTCCTATCATTGAACAAGTCCTGTTGTATATCTGGCAGAGGTCACTTTCAAGTAAATACTGTCAAACAGAAAGTCTAGAGAGCAGGCTTGTTGAGACAGGGCAGGTTTTCTTCCACTGGCTCTGTGCAGTGCTGAACTGCTGAATTCAGATAACATTCTTGCTGATAGGCATGTAGAGGAACCATATTATAACACACAAGAACAGTGTCAATAGTCTCACTATCCAACACTTATGCAATGAAATTCTAATCTTCACAATTTGGTTACTGGATTCTCTGTTGATCACAGTGCTCCATGTTCAGACAGTGTGTAGATTGCTCCATGTTCTACATTGGTAGGTTTTATAGAAAGGGACTCAGCGTAGGAGCAAAGAAACAAGGGCATCAGGAGTCAGAAGAACTAAACCTGTGATACAGCTCTGCTACTTCCTAGCTGTGTGGCTTGGGAAAAGTTACTGCAACTCAACTCTATCTATGGGTAACAGGCATTTTCTTTTTCAATATCCCAAAGTTTTTTCCCCTCAGTCTTGCCTGTAATCTTGTAGCAGAGCTTTCAGAAAGTCAGTCTAAAATATAATTGTGTGTTTTAATAAATAGCAATTTTGTAATAATGGCTCCCTTTGCTTCTGAATGCTCATCTTGAGGGTTTAGCTTGCTTTTCAATTGTATGAGTGTCTATTAAAGTGAAAGAAGAGCATTTTGCTTTTGAAAATAAAAGAGCCTCAGTTTTTTCCCAAAGCTATTCAGCCGTTTAAAAGCCCATTTAAATATTCACTAAGTAAAATAACAAGAATCAAATGTTCATGGCACTTCATGAAGGTACAGTACTCCCACCTTATCTGTGGTTTCACTTCCCAGGGTTTCAGTTAGCAGCAGTCAACCATGGCACAAAAATATTAAATGGAAAATTCCAGAGACAAACAGTTTGTGAGTTTAAAATTGCACAGTGTTCTCAGTAGAGTGATGACATCTCATGCTGTCTAGTTCCATCTTGCCTGGGATGTGAACCAGCCCTTCGTCCAGCATATCCTACCTGATAGTCACTTAGTAGGCACCTCCGTTATCTGATTGCCTATGGTAGTATGGCAGTGCTTGTGTTCAAGAACCCTTATTTTACTTAAAAATTGCCCCAATCACAAGAGGAGAGAGGCTAGCAATTTGAATATGCCAAAGAGAAGCTGTAAAGTGTTTCCTTTAAGTGAAAAGGTGAAAGTTCTGGACTTCATAAAAAAAGAAAACAACCATATGCTGAAGTTGCTAACATCTATGGTAAGAACAAATCCTCTATCCATGAAATTGTGAAGAAACAGAAATCCATGCTACTTTTGCCATTGTACCTCAAACTGCAAAAGTTATGACCACAGTGCATAATAAGTGCTTGGGTAAGATGGAAAAGGCATTAAATTTGTACAAGATATTTTGAGGGAGAGAGAGACCACATTCACATAACTTATTACAGTATATTATTATAATCGTTCTATTTTATTATTATTGCTGTTAATCTCTCACTATGCCTAATTCATAAATTAAACTGCATCATAAGTATGCATGTATAGGTAAAAACATTACATATATAGATAAAATAATGTTTTTATATGTGTCTTTAAATATATATGACAGTACTATCCATGGTTTTAGGCATCCACTTGGGGTCTTGGAACGTATTCCCCACAGATAAGTGGGGACTACTATACTTCTGAATTAAGCTCACAGAATCATAGCTGGTTCATAGCCATTTTCGCACTGAGGTTTTAATACAGATTTTAGGTTCTAAATGGCAGAAAAATGGACAGCTTGGGGAAGTATTTATTAATTATCATTTATTTCTAGCAGAAAATTTGGGTTATTTATCTATAAAATACATAACATGAACTACTTGGTTTACTGCTACCCTAAAATGAAATCCTTAACGTATAATAATTTCATAAGACTTAAAAGAGTTGAAGTTATACAGTTAATTTTCTTAAACTACTATATTTATGAAGTGAAATCTCTGGTGAAATTTTACTATGATTTGATTTAAAGTATCAATGATTTTGCCAGTCCTGGGTTAAGGTAATTTTTTTTAAAGACAGTAATGCAATTATTTTAGATTATTTTTGTTATAGTTTAAAAAATAAGGTGTCTGGTAGTTGATGTTAATACTTTTTTATTGTACTCTGGAAATAGAAATATAACTGTTCCTTCAAATAATACATTTTATACCCACTGAGAATAAGGATATATGTGGTATTTAAGTAAAATTTACAAGCAATCAGTAACAAAGTGTTCTTAAAAATGAAGGCAATCATAAAGATTGCTAGATGTTATATTCAAGTTCTTTTGATAGAGAGAAAAATAAAATGCCAATCATAAGACTTTGATACATACTATTTTAATATTAAAGAAAAGGGAACAAAGAGACAAATGTCAAAAATACTCCAGATATTCAGATAAGGTTTATAAAGTGATCAAATCTGTTTGTAAAAGGCTCTTATTAATATTTGTCTTGTGCAATGATAAGGGAACAGGGTGCTCTGACATACAACTGTTAAATCATTCTAGGAATATTTATATTAAGTATTTTACACATTTTGTCCATTTATTGTGCTGTGCTCGTCAATGCTTATATTCCTTGCTCAGGAGAGGTTAAGGGGATAGAGTTCCAAAGGATTTGAATTAGAAGTAATCCAGGGGCTAAAGTTGGGACAAAAGTTACTTGGGACATTAGGAAGAATCATTACCATGAATAAATTATCTCTGACCTATGTATCAAGTTCAATTCCTGTGAAGAAACAAATGGTTTTTCCACTTTGCCACATTCTTCTTCCTTCTTATTTCTTTTTGGCTCCAAGAATGTATTTGATCTGTGGAAAATCTAGTGGCAAAGACATTTATACAAAATTGTTTGTAGTACCTTAGTTGCTAAAAGGTCTGATAGGAACCATTTGGTTAGAGAAGAAAACAATCTCCAGGTAATCTTGTTTTTTGCTTCCCTCTCCAACTTCTATGGACTGTGTAAAGTATTTAAAAAGAGCAAGAAAAGAAAGACAACTATACATGGCAGATACCACAATATATTCTGTATTTCATTTCAACTAAAATCTGTAGTCTGATACGTGGATTTTCTTCTATCCCATATTCCCCATTGAACATAAAATATTGTCGTACCAAGATTAAGAATAGAGAATATTGGGCTCTTGTCCTAAAACTACTATTTGTCTATACACAGTTAAGTATAAATTTAAACTGGATAATGTAGTCTCTTCTATGGCTCAAGTAATTTAAAAAATCAAGTTATGAAAAAATGTGCATACCTACCCTTTACAAGATACAGTAATTTAGTTAATGAAGTATGATGACCTTAAAAGGAAAGCATCTTTCCCCAGGAAGTATGAGTCTATTCAAGAAGACCAGACATGAATACAAGCAGAATTTAAAATAATATATAGGCAAAACATATATAGCACAAAGTAGTGTGTGGTTGAATTGATAATTACTCTGACTCCACTGAGCAGCCCCAGACTCCTGAGTATTTCCATCAGTTTTGAGTGTTTAACCCTGTCTAGAGAGCAAAACTAAATGCCTCTATCACATTCCCATATACAGTAGTCAAAACAAGAGATCCTTATCTTCTTAGTCCAAATTACCCCATACTCTGATGTACCTCTTCTGATCTGAACTCAACCTCTCAAAAAGAAAAGGAAAAGTCCTTCTCTTAAAACCCCACCGCTTTGTCCTTTTGAACTCTAAATCCATAATCAGTGAGCTTATTTAAATTCGTAGTCTCTTCTCTGATTGTTCCCTTCACATCTGTGTTTTTATTGACACTGAGCTGGCCCCTGAGGAAACTGCTTCTCTTCAAATGGAATCAAAGCTGTTTTTCTTTCCTCTCTCATCTCATGTTCCTCAGGGCCAGGAGGAGAAGGGGACATCCTCCTTGCTCTACACTGATGGCTTCCAAGCATAACAACCTCTTCCTTCTGCCAACACCTTGCTCATCTGAAGCATGTGCTATCAGGTTACACCACCCACTCCCTCACCTCACTGCTTCACCCACCAATCTCTTGTTAAACCCTCCATTCATTCAAAGTTGTAGCTCTGCTTTATTTGCTCAAGAGTCCTTAGAATAATTATTTTTTGTTCTCACCAAAATCTCGAATGCACTACTTTCTTATTATTCACCAGTTCTCACCTGTCTTCACTTCCTTCATTGTCTAACAGAGACGTTATAATCCGTAGTAAGTAATATGATAGTATCAAACGTAACATTTTGAGTACTTTCTCAGGGCCAGGCACACTGCTCAGTGTCTTACACGTTTTACATTCAACTCACCACAACCTTATGGGATACAGTCTATTATTATTCCCATTTCACAAGGTCAGTCGTTTAAATCACTTTTTATTTAGTACTTTTTGCAAATGATCCTCCATACCCATACCTGCTTCCTTTTCACCACTGTTCTACCCTGCATGGCCCTGACATTGGAGGAACCCAGACATATGTCTTCTCCCTACGGCACCCAAACAGGCAAACATCGTGGGAATAAACAATGCAACTATTTAGACTGATTTCACTTTCAATTAGTTTATGTTCTCAAGTGGGCAACTCTGGACTGCTGACCAGGGCTAACTTCCCACTCTTCGAGACAACTATTTCATCTCCCACACCTCCCTTTCCTCACTTCTCTCTCACCTGATGACTTCCCTTCAAACATCATTTAGAAGTAAGATGCCATCCAGAAAGGAAACTCCCTTATTTTCACACACATAAATTTGTGAACATAACTGCCCCTGAAGCTGTCTGACCTCCCTCTCCCCCAGACAGTGATAGACTCTTTGTTCTTCCAATAAAAAACTGGGCCTTGTGCTTCTGAACTAAATCCCAGCCCCATCTCAGCCTTTCAAAGATTTTAGTCCCTTCCTCCTTTGGAATTATTAACATTTCATCAAATCTATTAATAAAAACAGCATAAATTGTAGGTTGCACCATTATTTTGTGTACTTTATATTATTTTCTTTCATTGTAGTAAAGCATACATAAATAAAATTTACCATTTTAACACTTACCATTTTTGAATGTACAATTCAGTAGCATTAAGTACATTCACGTTGTTGTGCAACCATTACCACCATCACCTACAGAACTTTTATCATCCTTCCAAATTGAAACAATAACTCCTCACTCTCTGCCCCTACCCCAGTCCTGGCCTTGGCAACCACTATTTTACTGTCTGTCTCTATAAATCTGACTGCTCTAGGTACCTTCTATAAGTGAAATCATACAATATTTGTCCTTTTGTGACTGGATTATTTCACTTAGCATGTCTTCTAGGGTCATCCATGTTGTAGCATGGGTCAGAATTTCCTTCCTTTCTTAAGGCTGAATAACATTCCATGGCATGAAAATACCACATTTTGTTTATCTGTTCATCTGCTGGTGGACATGATTCCACTTTTTGACTATTGTGAATAATGCTGCTATAAACATGGGTGAACAAATATCTATTCAAGTCTCTGCTTTCAACTTTTTCAGTAACATACTTGGATGTGGAATTGCTGGATTATATTCTACGTTTAATCTTTTAAGGAACCACCATACCACTGTCCTTAGCACCTGCAAAATTTCACCTATCCATCAGCAATGCACAAGTATTCTAATTTCTCCACATTCTTGTCAACACTTGTTCTTTTCTTTTCTTTTCTTCCTTTCTTTTTTGTAATAGCCTTTATGTACAATTTTAAGGAAAAAACTATATATGCTTAGACAGGAAATCTTATCAGAAAACTCCCAAACACTGGGACAACAAAGGCCTGCATCTTCAGTATAAGGATATTTGAAGACAAAAGTCCATTAGGCAGAAAGAGACAGCAATAGAATGAGTCAATCTCAACCTTGACACAGAATGTAAAGAAGAGAAAAGAACTTGGCCCAAGAATTGAACACAAGCCAGTCTTCAAGCAAATTGCCAGTCTAAATTCATGATACCAGTGATATTTAAAGACCTCAAGTAAAAAATTTAACCTAAAGAGGAGTTTGGTGAATATGGACACAAGGTAACTCGTAGAAGCAAATGCAAATATTCTATACTTCAATTAATGGGTTATGAGACATGTTCACAAAATCATTAAAATGTGATCTTAGAATTGAAGAAATATGGTATTTTTATTTAGCAAATCATTTACAATGAACATATAAACATGTCCTACGTCCTTCATCTTAAGAAAATACTGAATCTGAACCTCTCAAGTATAAACCAACTTCTTTGATCCCCTTTGTTGATAAAATTTCTCCAAAAGTAATATCTACAAGGCTATATTCACTTTCTCCATTACCATTCAATCGTTTTTCACTTTTGTTTTCTTTCTTTTTTAATAACATAAATAACATAAAGTGCATTTTCATTGTAAGAGATGCAAACAATACAGGAGGACACTCTTCACGTGTCCTCCAGCACCTCCTTCTCTTCTTGGAGGTTTGCCTCATTCCAGTTTCTTTTCTATACATTTACAAAGAATATATCTTTGTGGATTTTTGTTTATATGACTGAAACATATAACATTTATTATTTCACATCTTATTATCTTTTAAATTTGTTTACTTAATAATACATTTTAGATGACTCTCCATGTCAATGTATCTAAGTCTACCACAGTGTTTTTATTTACTGTTTGCTATTCTACAGCATAGATAAACACATCCATTCCTGGAAGAAATTTAATTAATTCCTAATGTTCATGGTTTTAATGCTGCAAAGAATAACTTCCTGGAAATAGTATTGCTGGCTCTAAAGTGTATATGCATTTTACATTTGACAGACATCAGTAAGTGGTTCTACAGGAAAAAAAAAATATATATATACACACACACACACACACACACACACACACATATCCATGATTTGCACCCTGAACAAGAGTTCCATAGGTCACCAGTCTCACCACACCACTAACTCTGTTCTTGTTAAGATCCCAATTCTCCAGGTTGCCAAATTTACAAGCACTAGTCTATCTTTCTTTTATTTTACACCTTTGCCATTTTTACTATAACTGACCACTTCCTTCCTGCTGAAACAATGGAGGCTGTATTTCTAATAAAGCATAGGGAGAAAATCCAGCCAAGGAGTTCCCAGAATTCCCTTTAATCTCACTGTCCAGGACTGGGTTTCATGGCCACCTTAGCTGCAAGGGAGTCTGGAAAATTAGGTAACAATATTTCTTTGTTGTTTTAGATAAATCATAATTTATATCCTTCTATATTTTTGGTTAAATGAGAGTTAAACACTTAATTACAGGTAACTGAAATCATTTTACCAACCAGGGGCTATTGATGAGGGGTCAGTATTATAATATTAACAGAGAAAAAATATACAAAATTTCCACATGGTATAATATTATTCATGAGGTTATAAAAGTTACAGTGATTTGATATCAGAAGGCCTGGGTTTAGTCTTAGTTGTATCGGTAGCTATGTGACCTGGACTATGTCTGTAAGCTTCTGATTTTCTTATCTATTAAGTGAGGCTGATAGTACCCATCCTGAACACTTCTCAGAGATGGTGCAAGAATAAAAGTGAGATGGGTGTAGAAGGCACTCTCAAACACTTAAGTATAATATGGATTGGTTTTTATTACATGTATATGAAATTTCAATTTGTTGACAGGAAATACATTGTCATTGTTATCTCTTATCTGTGCCTTTGTCTTCCTCTACACATTTTAATTTAAAAGAAAATTAGGAGGTTGGGATTAACATATACACACAACTATATACAAAATAGATAACCAACAAGGAGCTATCGTATAGCACAGGGAACTATACTCAATATTTTGTAATAACCTATAAGGGAAGAGAATCTGATATGCATACACACACACACACACACACACATATGTGTAGACACATATCTGAATTTCTGGGCTGTATACCTGAAACTAACACAATATTGTAAATCAACTATACTTCAATTAAAAACAAAGTGAAAAAAAAAGAAAATTAGAAAAAGTACACATGTAGGGACCTTTAAACTCCCAGTTATTTATCTTACTGTTGTAGAAATGTCCTTTAAATGTTCCAAAATGACCAATTTGGGGATTACAGAGTAGGAAGAAAGCTCCAAGATTATTCTTGGCACCAGCAATAAGACAGAGAAGGAAAGACACAGAATTGAAAAGAGAAATCATGCAGGCTGCTTCCTGTGATGCATGAAGGTGGTAACAGGGAGCCATGGCTTAGTAGGAGTCAGCTTATGAAGTCACTCTGACAGGAAGTCCAGACCTTCCACACACAACCACACTCCTAAATTCTTTTGAGCCTTTTGAACAAACAACTCTGCTTGAGTAGGTGTCTACTTCTACTGTATTGTTTTTTATGTGCAGAACATTTTTCTATTATGAAAAAGTTGCCAGAATACTTTAAAAGGTCACTTTCATGGTGGGGGCTGAGAGGTGGAGATGGAAAGGGTTTCAGTCATCAGTGGAAACTTAGACAAGTAGGCAGAGAATGTAGGTCAAGCACAGAGGGCTTGATTGTTTACAGGGTTCAGAGCCTTCTACAGGAACTTAGGGGGAGGTCTAACAGAAGACTCTGAAGCACATCCTGTCTACTGAAGGATGTTGGAACTGCTGATAAAAAGCAAATGGGCTCCAGTGATGTGGTGCCTGCCACATGATCACAAGTGAGACTGGACCCAGATGCTGAAGAAAATAGGTAAAGAAATGAAGTCTCATCTAAAGAAAGGATCATCCTTATCTTAGCTAATGACTATGCTTCAGACAAATTCAACAGGTCCAAGACACGCAGACATAAATGAGTTTCAGGGCCTAATCCCTTAACCCCTCAAGACAGGCATAAGAAGTTATTGATATATCAGTACTGGAAGGTTATATTTCTAATTTAGAGATAGATGACTACCATGCAGGTAAATATCTCTCCCACTAATGATACTCTAACCTATTTACCTTTTGACAGTTTTTCCCAAGCCGTAGATACTAGTTGGTAACCTGACCACTCAGACCCAAGTTGTGGACGTCCATATCTGATATATTATGTCACTCATTGAATTGACTCCCCCACTTTCCCATCCCATTTGTCCTACCTATAAATATAGGTCCCATGACTGAGTCATAATTGTGAATACTGTATATTGGAAAATCCATTTGCCTTTTTTGCATGTAGCTAGTATCTAAGCATCATCAATCATGATTTTAAAAAGCTCCATGAAGGTAAGGATGACACCTGTTTTGTTAGCCACATTATTCCCACCTTCAACATATTAATTCTCAGTGAACAATTGAATGAATGAACAAATGAATGAATCAGGCTGACAGCAGACATGATGCATTTCTTATTACCTTTTTGATAGACATATTGATATAGGTCATGGATTCAATATCATTTGTATATTACCTACATCAGAAACACTCTTAATTAAATAGGACTATATGCCCTTACCTGAGAACACAGCTGACAAGTAACACATTGTTTCTACAGAGAATGTGTTCCTAACAGCTGGTCTACAAGTGAACTTTTAGGATACAAATTATCTGTCTGTTGGAGATACCTGTCTTTAAATGTATTTATTGAATAATTTTTTCCTCATCTCAAAATTTTTCCCTCACAGGATGTGTCTTAACATGTTGCTTTGAGCTTTTTCCTTTCCTTTTGTTCCTTTTTTTCCTTTAAAAATGAATTCTCTGAAGGTCTTGGCCACATGCCAATGCTGTATTCACAAGGATTAAGGATCAGCAGGGCTGCTGTGCAGCAATTCAGAAACTGAGTACATCCTGTGGATTGGCAGCACATAGCCTGCTATTGTGCAGGAGGCACCAGTGTTCCAGTAAAGGCATGTTAAATTTAGCAGCTGTCTTGTATTTGTCACTGGGGATAGGGTGGAGGCAGTTGGCTGTAATCTAGACCCATTTGGGAGTTTTACTTGAAAGTTTACTTTAAAGGATTCATCTGAAAGGGGAACATATTTCACATATTCTTTTTTTCTGTAAATTGTAACAATTTTGTGACAAACACACACACACACACTCATACAACATGTACTGCACACTGGTACTCTTTATGGCTAACATTTCCTTTGTTGTAAGGATTCTTTGTAATTCCATATAAACATTCAGGCCACTCAAAGGGAACCTATGGAGGCCATTACTCTGGTTATTTTTATTCATAATCTAAGTCTGTTTATAAAACAGAAATAAATCATTTTGGAAGGAAGTGGGAGAGGTCAACAAAGGAATTAACAGTGAACCATTTGTTTTGATGACATGCAGGGGGTTGTTCTTTTTCTAATAAACATTCATGCAGGTGGGTAATGACAGTTAAATTCATTAATTTTATATTCCTTCCTTATCCCATCTATAGTCTAATTATGTTGTGATAGAATCAAGGGAACTTCATGATGGAAGGAACCTTGGAAATCATCTATCTAGATCAAGCCCCTATTCTTACAAAAAGAAAAACTGAGCTACAAAGAAAGGAGGAACAAATTGGAACAAAACAGTGATGGTATAAATGAGAACAGGACATTTGACTTCCAGTCTAGTGCTTATTTTACTGCTTAAAATAATTTCTCACCACACGGGTATAATATAAAGCCCTTCTCTACACCCAGGTCTGAGACTGGGCTCTCTCTATATTCTTGAAACTTGCAGATGCACGGGGAGTATTTCCAGAATCCGTTCTTATAGTCCCTTGCCAAGATTCCCAAAGGGATAGAAAAACATACCAACCCATAATGTCATTCTCCTAGCGCTCAAACCCTTGGCATTAAACCCTATATACAAAGTGAGGAGAGACAAGTGCCAAGGTAAAGAGGGAAATCAAACCCCTAACCCTAACAAACAACCCAAGTGTTAAACCTGTATTCTACTCTATGTATCACATAGTGGAAAGGTATTTATGAAACATAACAATTTAGACACTTCTGCTTTACTCTAATTCTCAGGTTTTTAAATAGGGGTGAGCAGACCTTCTACAGAAGGAGTATAATGAGAATGACATCTGTCTTCAGGTGTGCAGAGGAATGAATGGGCAAAGCTGGTGGTGGTGGTGGAAACAGTCAACACCTTCCACACACTTAGATATCACATATCTTTTTTATCTACTAATTAAAATCATTCAGAATCACAAGCTTCTGTTTTATAACACATCTATTCCTGAAAAACAATTTTCATAGGTTAAATACCTCAGTCTTTGGGGTAAATTTTTTGTCACATAATCTAACTTCAATGAGATAAATATTCAGTCTTCAAAGAAATTCAATAAGCTTGTGCTAATTATGAAGCCCCAGGGATCCAAAGATGAATAAGGCACATCCCTTGTCCTTATGAGACATGATTTTCCTGACTCATCTGTAGTATCTGTAGTATTACTTAATTTGGGTTTTTCTTTGAATCCAATCAATTTTTATCTTAGTTTTACCCTAAGTAGTAATGCCTGTAAAGTCAAGGCTTTCAAGTGAATCTTTTACTGTTCCTATCCTACATTAAAATACACACACAGCTATTAACATGAAATAGAATGCTCATTAATGCCTCATCTAGAATCACTCATATACCACTAGTGTTACAGAAATAATGTTTAGGTAAACATATATTTCTTTTATTCCATAATACCATTGAAAGAAACACAACTGACACAGTAGCGTCATTTAGGGGAGCAAAACAAAACATTACTATGTCAATTATACACATCAAATATAAGATGTAAATTCAAAAGCTACTAAATGAAAAAAATATGCATGTTAGAATCAATGAGATAGGATGATAGTAAAATGCATAGACCAGGTTTAGTAATACCACCAAAGAGTGAATGAATTATTACAAAAACTAGCATTTCAATTTTAAGGGGAAGCAGAAAGAAGAAACATTAATGGGAAATACGTAGTGCCAAGAAATCCTAGATGATACCTTACCCTAGGGACTTTGAAAAGGCAAGAGAGAAGATAGAGAGTACTGGGTACAGATAAGAGTGTTCTATAATGTTGGGAAGGTGAAAAGAAAGTTTTATCTAAGACCTTGTAGGCCTGAATTCAAGAGTCAGTGATGAAGGTCATTCACTGTGTCCTTACTGACACTAGTCCTGTAGAATTGCTGAAGTTTCCTTATTATTTATTAAGCCAGGGATTTTGTGGGCTCCAACTACATTTTCAGTAAAGGGAGAAGAAACTTTTTTTCTTGCTCTTAAAATGCGTTTTTAAGTTTTTTGCAGCTGATTTCATTTTTTTTCTATTAGTTAGAATATTTGCGTCAATGGTATGGAAGTTAGGTAGGGCAGTTAGGCCTGAATATAGCCCCAGATTATGAAATATCTAAGGAAAAATGGTCTAGAGATCATCCATCAACCTTAAGATTCTACTCAAACCTTTGGCTAAATCACCCATCTAATAATAAGTCTTTTTTTTGTTGTTGCTTTGTTTTGGTTTTGCTCTTCCATTTTAAGGTTTTCATCTAAAAAATAATATAGATGGTGAAAAACTGAAAAATCCAGTGTGTTTTCCTCAGCTGAAAATGCTAGTAGTCTTTAAGCAGGGAGACATTAGAAAAATCAAGCACCTTTAAATTTACTTTTGGAGTGAAAATTGAACACATCTAAATAAAACAGAAATTCAAAGATCATAGCTTAAAGGACAGATTCTTATTTTTGTCTTAAACTTGAGCCAAGCCATTATCATAAGTTCCAAAGTCCAATAAATTTATTTAAAGCTCTAATTTATTTTACAGAATTTCAATTTGGAATCATCATTACTTCCATTTAGAGAAATACTTAGAAATCATTTTGAAAGGAAAATGTGATATGCTGAAATTTAGTAACCACATGGTTCATAATGAAAGTCATTCTGACTTTCAAAGGCTGAATGGCCTACCTATCTTTCATGTTGCTCTGTCCAGTAATGTGTATGTGATTCTTGAAGACACTTAAAAACATTTGCTTATTTGATACTTGCCGTAGGTGGCAGCAATAGGTTGTTTTTTAACAACAACCTGGGCTATGTTTCCATCGTTATAATGCATACTAAGCCAGCTAGGGTAGGACTTGACTTGGTTGCAAGAAGATAATCAAAGATATACAATATTTAGACTCTTAAAGCAAAAATATGAAATAGTAAGTGAAATGTAATCAATTTGAAACCTTTTCTTATAAAAATAATTTAGAATAATCTTAAAGTCAATGTAACAAACTATAGGAAGGAAATAAATTAAGAGAAGGTTATTTAAGGATGATTTTTTAAATCAAAATTTATAAAAAATTGTTTCTCTGACTCAGAAGGATCAATGCAAGGTTAAAGTCCGTGAATTATAAAAGAAATCTTTAAAAGAACATTTGGGTTTCAACTACCTAGGTATGAAATAGAAAAGATCAAGACTAAATAGTTCCTTAAGTAGCCCAAAATAACACACTGAGTAAATCTCAGATCTATCTCCTGCCTAAGCAGAGCTCTGACCCACAGCATGATGGTGCTCTTCCGATCTGCAGCCGTGGAGGGAGGGGTGCCGCGGGAAAGAGGACGCAGAGATGCTGGGTTCACCTGCCCCCCTACCAACCCCCCCACTCCTTCTGGCAGAGTCTGGGGCAAGACAGTCTCTGTGTGTGTGCGAAAGGAACTCAAAGACATCTCTAGACAACACCCTCTGGAATCACCATGGTTGGTGAGCAGACCTAGAGTCTGGGTGTCCCCAGTCGTGTGCCCCCTTCCCTGCCACCAGCATATCTGGAACCCAGTTCATAGGTGGGATTTCTGCCCCGTGGTCGCAGTTCTGCTCCTGTTTCACTGGACCAAAATCAAGGTGTGGGCCAGGCTGCACTCCCTTTGGAAGCTCTAGGGGATAATCTGTTCTTGACCTTGTCTAGCTTCTGCTGGCTGCTGGTATTCTTTGATTGGAAGCCACACCTGTGCCTTCTGCTCTGTCTATGTAAAATCTCCCTTTGTCTTCCTCTTACTGAGGATACATGCGATTGTATTTAGGGTTCACCTGATAATCCAGGATAATCTCCCCATCTCAAGATCCTTAATTTAATCACATCTGCAAAGGAGCCCCTCCCCCCTTTGCCACATAAACTAACATTCACAAGCTCCAGGGATTAGGATGTAGGGGTCATTTTTCCACCTACCAGAGTAGGTGATCAACAAAAAGGAATCTCCTACTCATTCATGCTGGAAATCATTCTCTGGCAATGTGCAGGGCTAAGAAGAATTTTGTACAGCTGGAGATTACCCTGGGCCCCATCGGAAGAAGTAGGACGCATGCTTGCTGAATATGGGCTGTGCATGGGCACCGTAACGTATCGCCTGGTTAGGAAGTACCTGTTAATATTCCCATTTGACAGAATGGAAACTGAGACCCAAAGAGCAAGTGGTCAATGAAGGAAAAGCAGGGCAGTTGAAAGCAAATGAAATTGGTGGTTCAAACTTTGGTTTCTGATAAACTTTTTTTACCTTATCAAGTTGCTATCAAAGACTAGGGTAACTACTCGGTGGATGGGCGCCACCTGGTGTCCATGCAGAGTAACTCTTCTGGGAACCGGCCTGCTCTGCGCTGTGGGACTGGCTTCTTCACTGTCTGCTTTCCTACTGTGAGACAGGTTATTGGGAGTGCTGTGGACATTGAGGTTTTCTGGCCCTGGAGATCTAGGTTTGAAGTTCAGCTCTGCCACTGACTGAATGACCTAGGGTAAGTCACTTCTCCTCTTCTGAACTTTAACTCTAAAATGAAAATGACATCTCTGAGAGTTATGGAGAGATCTTGGGAAAATACTTTGTAAATGGAATAACTGGAGGCAATGAAAAGAAGCATCATCTGCAATAAAACAGGTCTGGATTCATTTAGAAAAATACTTATTGTGCACCTGCTGTATGCAAGGCACTGTTCTGGATGTGGGAATGTAAGAACAAATAAAACAGACAAAATTCATGTTTCAAAAAAAAAAAGACTAAATAGTTCTTACTTAGGTTTTTTTTTTTTTTTTGCGTTACGCGGGCCTCTCACTGTTGGGGCCTCTCCCATTGCGGAGCACAGGCTCCGGACGTGCAGGCTCAGCGGCCATGGCTCACGGGCCCAGCCACTCCACGGCATGTGGGATCTTCCCGGACCGGGGCATGAACCCACGTCCCGTACATCGGCAGGTGGACTCTCAACCACTGCGCCACCAGGGAAGCCCCTTACTTAGTTTTTAGTTTGGTTACTGGCAAAGATTTTTTTTGTTGTTGTTACATTTTGGTCAACTTGGACTTCATCTTTATAATGCATCAGAGTTACATCATTTTGACTACCTAGTCTTAAGAAAAATGACATTGATTTTGTACATTTCACAGTCATAAGAAGACCCCACCCTCCACCTTCCTAATGGATTCATGTCCACTGATGCATTTTTTTAGTTTGTGATCTGTTTTCCTCTTCCTCACTTGTGGCATGGACTAATGGATTGTATCTCTAACATGTATTTACAATATTGTGGATGATTTTCACTCGTATGCAAAAGGCAATATAAATGGAGCTAAATAGGGCTGGAAAGCAATAGGATGTTGAAAGCAAGTAGTCAAAAGAATTTGTATGCAAGGCTGTTTCATTTATCCCCATCAATTTTCAGTGCAAATAAGAATATGCAGTCCAGTTAACTACACCATGAATATTCACGCTGGATTATCTGTATTTAGAATCCAAAGAGCTATGAGCATATTTTCACATAATGTTGCATTAACATATATTTGTTTATATAATTTTGTTTTTCTTTGAATAAAAATAAATAAGTGAATACATTACAAGACTGGCAAGATAGGAAGGGTAATGGGGCCTTAGCAGAGAGTCTATAGTTCTCAAACCTAACTGATGATCAGAATCATCCTCAAAGCCATTAAGAAGTCCCACTTGTACCATTGGGGAATAACTACAGGACACTAGTGATTTCTCCTCTCTGCTCTGGCCACCTCTTCCCCAAATGTGTAAAATAGTTCCCAAATACTGAAAAGGTACATAAAGATTCCTTTTCTCCATCAGTAAGACTATTTTCAGATTGTCAGAATCTCACCATCTTTGTTGTATTTATCTTGACTGCTAGGTAACAGTGTCATGGTAGCATTGTCCTGACATGTCGTACACAGATAGCAGGTAAACAGAAGAACATGCAGTAATGAATAATACTGGTGTCTTACAGGTTTACAATGCTAATGTGTGAACATTCTATATATTTTGTATTTGAAAAAAAAGGTATACTTTTGCTTTATATAAACTGTACACTTTTAATTCCATCTAAGTTCTTTAACTTAGCTTTATTAAGATGTTCCAAGTTACTAAGATAAAATAACTGTCCAGAGGCATTTATCAGAAAATAATACAGATTAAGTATCTGGACCCTTGGAAACCAGGGGGAACAGCTGACATAATATGATTCAACTGAATGGGAGGATGTATTTCTTGTCCAACAGTCTTTCCTTTGTTTCATTTTTACCTTTTTTTGCATTGCACTTTTGTTCTGTGCTTTCTCTTTCACCACGTTCAATTTATTCATATGAACTAATAAAAAATAGTCAAAACATGAAAGGACTCACATCCGATTTTAAGATATACTATAAAGCTATAGTATTCAAGACAGTGTTGTATTGGTGAGAGGCTATTCACGTAGATCAATAAATCTAAAGAGAGCATCCAGAAATAAGGACCACCCCCCTACATAGTGATCACTTGATTTTCAATAAAGATGTCATGGTAATGGAGAGAGAATAGTCTTTTCAAAAAATGATACTGAAAAAATTGGATATCTATATGCCAAAACAAAGGTAATTTGAAATATATCACAAAGCTACACTAATACAATAAAACTTTTAGAAGAGGGCTTCCCTGGTGGTGCAGTGGTTGAGAGTCCGCCTGCCAATGCAGGGGACATGGGTTCGTGCCCTGGTCCGGGAGGATCCCACATGCTGCGGAGCAGCTGGGCCCGTGAGCCATGGACGCTGAGTCTGTGCGTCCGGAGCCTGTGCTCCGCAATGGGAGAGGCCACAACAGTGAAAGGCCCGCGTACCGCAAAAAAAAAAAAAAAAAAAAAGTACCTACTGTTTTAAACATATAACCTAATAATCTGAGTCACTGCTCTATTCCTATAAAATTATGTTAAACTTGCATAGTATTTCCCAGATGTCATTTCTAGCTTCTACCTAGCTTAGTGAACCTACATAATATTTTATTCGTAGTTAATACTTTCATACTTTTATGAGCAGTTAAAAAGCTTTGCTTATTTTTCATTTGGCTCTTTAACTGTCCAGTTGTAAGAGAGCAAACAAACACTCTCTCCCCACACTCCACCAGGTGACACACATACTCTTTTCTATATATATCATATCTGGTTGGCTTTTCCAGAGGCAGTCAGAAGAAGGGTATTGGTAAAAGCAAATATTTAATAACTGCCTGAAAAACTTATTAAAAGGATATACAGATTTTTTTCCTTAAGTAAGACTATAGGAGGGGACATGGGATTTTTATGGCCGTGAAAATATTCTATATTGTACTCTAATGGTGGATATATAACATCATATGTTTGTTAAAACCCATAGAATGTATTACACAAAGAGTGAACCCATAAACTATGAACTTTTATTGATAATCATGTGTCAATATTTGCTCATCAATTGTAAGAAATGTACCACACTAATCAAGATGATAGAACTATGAGGAACTGGGTGAGGAGAGAGGATATATATATGGTTTTCCTGTGTTTTCCCCTCTCTTATAGATCCAAGAAGAGTTGTTGATTTTTCAGTCTGTTCAGTTTTTTCCTTGCTGTTAGGATGGAGTGGCAACTTCCAAAATCATTATATATGGAGCTGGAAACCAGAAGTTTGAGTTGCATAGTTTTGCTAACGTAATTTTGAAACTCCAATTTGCAAAAATAATTGAAATTAAAAACTAGCAGTCCTATGAGTTTATGACAAACAAATATGACTCATTAAAAAAATTTTTTAAAATGTTTAATATGCCTCAGTTTATCTTTTTTTAAAAATTTATTTATTTTATTTATTTATTTTTGGCTGTGTTGGGTCTTCATTGCTGCACACAGACTCTCTCTAGTTGTGGTGAGAGGGGGCTGCTTTTCATTGCGGTGTGTGGTCTTCTCATTGCAGTGGCTTCTCTTTGTTGTGGAGCATGGGCTCTAGGCAAGTGGTCTTCAGTAGTTGTAGTGCATGGGCTTAGTGGCTCGGCAGCATGTGGGATCCTCCTGGACCAGGGATCGAACCTGTGTCCCCTGCATTGGCAGGCGGACTCCCAACCACTGCGCCACCAGGGAAGCCCATTGACTCTTATTTTTAAATTAACTATATTGTCTTGCTTAAAATTTTTCTCTGTATTCATAAATAAGTTTTATTTCATATTGAAAAGCCAATAATCAAAATAATATGGGGTTGAAAGAAATATCTCAGGCTTAAATGAATTTGTATTCCTAGAAGAGGTAAAGCATTAAGCCAAAAGGAATGAGACCATCCTCTTCTCTGAGTCTTATGAGAAAATAAAACTTGATAGGTTTTTACTTCTGATTTCATATATTTGGGAAAAGGAGACCAATGAAAATGCTGGTTGATGGAAGGCATGATAGAAACGTTGAGCTCTGTTGACAGACCAGTGCTGCAGTTGCTATATTCTGTCCATTGGATTGGCTCTCTGAAATTCATTCTTTAATATTCAGGCTCAGGCTTTTTCAGAGTTTCCCCCAATTCTTAGGGTTATATTAGTTGTTTTTCTATCATAGTCTATCCTTACACCCACGCATAGTGTCTGCTTCTGTGTCAATCTCCTCGAAATCCCTGCCCTCATGAAGCTTATTTTCTGGTAGAGGTCATAAAATAAAATCAAAGTGGAGAGGAAATATAGACTATATAACATAGTCAAATGGTGATAAATGCAATGGAATAAAAGCCAAGGAAAAGGGATAGGTAGTGTGTATGAGGGGGCAATCAATTTTGAAAGGGGACAAGTAATGCCTTATTTAAATGTGACATTTGAGAAATAACCTGAAAGATATGAGGAAGCAAGCCCTGTGGATCTATGTGGAGAGAGAATTCCAGACTGAGGAAAGATGCAGACTGAGCAAAGACCTTGAGACTGTGGTTTGATGGGCGTGTTCCAGCAAGAGCTGGAGTGGAGTCAGCCAAGGGCAGAGTGGTAGGACATGAAGTAAGAGAGATGGTAAGGGAGGTTTAGTGAGGGGGCAGGCAGTTTGCAGCAGAGTTTATCAACAGGTAAGGATTACAACCAAAACTGAAAACATTAGAAGTGAAGAAGAAGGAAAATAAATGGTATTTTTTGCACACTTCCAGATAAAAGAATTATTTGTGGGCACATCTTCTTTCCCTATTGGATCTTGAGTATGGGTACTTAGTCCTACACACATTTAATTCCTATAACAATTGGGATACTTACTTGCAAAGAATAAGCACTCAGAGTAAATTCTGTTGAATAAATGAATAAACTGAATGAAATGTAAATAAATAAATACTCAAAGACACTGTCTTAAGCAGAGTGGGAATCCATTGGCTTTTTCATTGGGAATCCCAAAATCTGAGTTGGCCTCTTGACACTGCAAGAGCACCAGAGCCTGATTTCTCTCCCTCTCTTATCAACTCTGCTCTCTTTGCTGTGTTGGCTTCATTCTCAGACTTCGTGTAGTGAAATGACACGGGGAATAGCTCCAGTGTATGTACTTTTGGATTCAAGATGACAGAAAGAAATTGAGAGAGAGAGGTTGAGACAGAGGAAAGAAATTGATTCTCTCCTTCAGTTAAGAGGGTCTTGGGCCTGGTTCCTATTGGCCCAAACTGGGTGAACTAATAGAGCCAAGGAGAAGGAATATGACAATTTACTAATTAGGTAATCAGAGCCCACTTCTAGAGCTAGTTGCCCAAGAAAATTCAATTCATATTTTATGACAAGAAAAAAGAGATCCAGACCAATAAAATAATAGCAGATGTTCACTTAAAAGAGGAATTTGTACTACCTTAAATCTGTAGATCTTAATTTTACCTCCTGTGCAAGGCCAGATACTGTGAAATCAAAAAGGACATGCTGATCTTCCAAACTAATTCTAACATGAACTATTCATATACCAGCATGTTCCAGTGGTTAACAGAAAGTGATTATTATCATTAATGACATAATAATATGCATAAAGATGAAAGTTTAAAACATTACATAAAATCCTTTTCTCCAATTTCAGGAACAAGTAAATAATCAATTAAAGAATTCAGTTGTTGAGGCTTGACTGTAGTCTTAACTCCTTTGCATTTATCCACCCATTTTATGTCATCAGTTTTTGGACTTCTGTGTAATGCTTCATTAAAATCTTAATTTATTATTAAGGTCTTGTGAGGATGGAATATGCCCTATGTATTAGTTTTCCATTGTTGCCTTAAAAAATTACCCCCAAACTTAGTGGCTTAAGTAACAAACATTTATTATCTCACAGTATCTGTCTGTCGAGTATCTGAATTTGGCTTTGCTGGGTGCCTCTGGCTCAGCTCAGGTTTTCTCATGGCTCAGGGTCTCTCATGAGGCTGCAGTCTCCAAAGTGTCAGCTGGGGCTGGAGTCATTGGTCATATCAAGCCTCAATTGTGGGAAGATTTGCATCCAAACTTATACCCAGGGCTGTTGCCAGATCTCATGTAATCACTGATTGACCACACACATCAGTTTCTTGCCAATTGGGCCTTTCCATAGGGCAGCTTGCAACATGGCAGCTGTCTTCCCCAGAGTGAGGGCTCTGAGAAAAACTGAGCAAGAGATGATGCCAAAGATGGAAGCCAGAGTCTCTGTAATTTAATCTTGGAAGTGACAACCCATGGTTCCTTCACTATTCTATTTGTGAGAAGAAAGTCACTAGGTCCAACTTATATTTGAGAGAAAGGGATTACACAGGGATACAGACACCAGGAAGCAGGAATCACTGGGGACCAACTTAAGGTTTCCTACCACAATCTGGACATCTCATCTATCTACAAAGTAATGAACAGAAGGAAGTCTCAATAAATACTTGTAAATTGACAAGTACTTCTTTAAAATTAATGATATCTCTATAAAGAAGTGAAATATTTTATCAGAGTTTAACCTAACAATCTAATTTTAGAAAAAGTCATACTTATCTTCAGAAAGTTTTGTATTATTTAGTATATTAGTGGCATTAACATATTTTCACACGTCTTCAAGGAGTTAAATATAATTTGGATGTATGATAAGCAAAATTAGGTGATACTTCATTTTAACAAGATTATGCTAATAATCTGAATACTCTGATTTGAAATTCTTTAAGATATTTGTTCTTCTCTTAGGTTTATTTTATCCTTAAATTTTCTAACACTTGTAAAGCTTATACAAATAACATTGGCATTTACTTTGAGATTCTCTAGAATTCCTGTAAAATATACTCAATTTTTGTTTCATATTAGAAGTATAATCTGTAGAGTTTACAAAATTAGAGCTAGTCTATGAGTATATTTTCGAACCGTAAATTTCTCAATTTGCTAGATAATGAAAAAGGTCATAAGACAGAAATATTTCTATTTTTTCTGATTTGTTTTCCTGCCTCAGTATTCACTTTCTAAGCAGAATGACTGAGAAGAAAGAACATAAGCTATGGAGTAAGAAGTTGATCAATCCTGATTTTAACACCTACTAAATGTGATTTTGGGCAATAACTCTGAGTCCCTATATGTAAATCAGAAGTAGACACAGCTCACATAGTTGTAAAACCTGGATAAGATGAGGCATATGAAGTGCTTTGTAAATTGCCAAGTGATATAGAAATAGAGTTTATGACTACTAGGTTACCGAAAGGGCACAAAAACATAGATGGGCAATGTTCTCTAATGCCTTGATACTTGCTTTAATAAATTAGGATTTCTGAATTGTAATAATACCTATTTTTATCATTTATTAAATGCTTTCTCTGGATCAGCTTTTGCGACAAACAGGAAATATGAAGATGAAAAACACAAACCTTTCCTTCATGTGACTGAAAGTTTATGGATAAAATTGTAGTACAACTAGACATTTAATAAAATTGAGGAAAGTTTCAAAGGTCTAATATCAGACCATCTCATTCTTTTTTTTTTTTTTTTTTTGCGGTACACGGGCCTCTCACTGTTGTGGCCTCTCCCGTTGCGGAGCACAGGCTCCGGACGCGCAGGCTCAGTGGCCACAGCTCATGGGCCTAGCCGCTCTGTGGCATGTGGGATCTTCCCAGACCGGGGCACGAACCTGTATCCCCTGCATCGGTAGGCGGACTCTCAACCACTGCGCCACCAGGGAAGCGCTCATTAAGTCTTTAGTTAATAACTATAACTAAATCTTGTCATAAGCAAACATAAACTCTTCCCAAATCAATTCTGAGGGAAAGGACCAGAAAAAGAATACCTTTAAATTGCATCATTCTGCAGATTTCATTTCAGGATGTAATAATATTTTTCAGATGCAGCAGTAATTTTACTTGAAACTCTTTGGGAATTTTTTATAAATATATTATTTATGGTAATAAACATAGATACTTAGGATGTTGACATTTTAAGACTCAATAATGAATTAAGAAAATTCTTTCTTCCCAACTGTGATAATAAATGACACTGTTTTGTCATCCATTAAAAACCAAACTTTTGCAGTTGTTCGGGTGGATGCTTCTCAAGGAGAAAATAACCATCTACTTAAATAATAATATTCTATTCATTTTAACAGCTGATCATTATATCAACCTATATTAGTCAGCTTTGGCTGGATAACAAACAACCCAATAAATCAAAGTGGTTTACATAAGCAAATATCAATTTCTTTCTCACATTTCATGACGCTTGCAGTTTGTCTCTTGTCTCTGCTATAGGTCTATGGGTTTAACTGAGGTATGCTCCACTTGACATTTCATTCTGTGATGCAGGCTGAAGGAAGAGCTTCTATCTGGGATATTCTATTCTTGTGGCAGAGGGCAAAAGCACAAGGCAGACCAAGCTGAATTTGCACTAAAGCTTTTGTTCGTTTGTGGTATGCTGTCATAGCCACTCAAAAGCCATTAATCAAAGTACATCACAAGACAAATCTGCTACCATTGGGGTGGAAAGGAAGGATACATTTTCACAAGATTAAAATCTACAACAAAATTCTATGAGAAGATACGATAGAAATTATGTCCTCATTTTAAAGATGTACAAATTGAAATACACAACAAAATTCTATGAGAAGATACGATAGAAATTATGTCCTCATTTTAAAGATGTACAAATTGAAATATACAACTTAAGGGTCAGTATGGCTTAGTAGTTGAGAACATGAATGTGTGTCAGACAGATCTGAAGCTGATCCCTGACTCTGCCACTTACTAGCTTTTTGATCTTTGGCCATGACCTCTTTATCTGTAAAATGATGGGAATAATCCATATTTCAGGATATTTATTAATATTTAATCAAATAAAAAACGCAAAGAACCCAGCACAGTGTCTAGAACATAGCAATTACCTCCTAAATGTCAACTTTACTTTCATTGAAATAAACTTCCTAAGTCACTTGGTGAGTGAGTGGGAAGAGCTATAATGGGACTCAGAACTGGCACTTCAGTCTTGTGTTCTTTCAGAATGCTTATTTGTCTCCATGTTAAATGGTCCTTCTCAGATAATAGTTAACTAATAAGTCGGTCCAATAGATACTACACGGAGATTTCAAAAACATTATAGAGAATGGTTCCAAGAAAGTATGAAAAGTTTGAACTGGGGTGTATCTGTATCCTTATTTCATAAACAATGAATAAACAAGAATGTTATGCTACAGATTCTTTTTTAAGTAATCGTATATCCCACAACATCGTGAAGCACTTGGTAAATTGCCATATTCTTTTTTTTCAAATGATTTTAAAATAAATATCACTTGACAGCTTTTCCCTCTTACTAACTAGTAGGCATTTTATTAACATTTTAATCAACTCTCTTGAAACTTGCATTTAGCACATGAGGTATTTTCCTTTTTGAATTTAAACATCAAATACCTTTGTTCTTTATCTTGAATTTCATTAAATAAATGTGTTTTTTTAAAACTAAAATGTGTTTTTAAATAACCTAGTCATGTTCCTCTGAACAATAGTTTTATTATATAAATCATACAAATCAATTACCTAGTGTCAAATTGTTCTTTTTATATGTAGCAGTGGATAAAAATAATGTTACAGGCAAATCCAATAGAATAAGTCTTATTACAAAGCTGTAATTTGAGTCCAACCAGTTATTAGAAAACCTCGTATGGATAATGTTTACTAAGATTAAAGAGCTCTGCCATGTTACAAAATTATTTTGGAAATTGATTTTCTTTCTGATTTATGATGAATATCTAAAATGCCAAAGGAATCAAGTAAAGAATAATGTAACGTAGAAACTTTTATTTTTCAGTTAAATGAACTAATTCACTAATGTGATAATAGCTCATCATTTTCTTTCCCTGCATTCTCAACATCAAAATGCCAGTATTTGGTTGAACAATTAAAGTTGAGACACACTTTGGACAAGTTGATGTAGAGAACTAAAAAAGAAAGTGGAAAGCATCACTTGGCTTTGTATGGGAAAACTGATGACCAAACAAGCCATTTAAAAACAGAAAACCAAACAATCAAACAACAACACAAAAAGACGATATATAAAAATGTCTAAATCTGTTGTTTCTGACAAAAAAGAGTTGTTACTATAGTCAGGATGACTAAAAATGTTTTTCTAGTCCACTTGCTTAGGTCATTGTCTCCTTATATACTGTTAACACAATTTTAAAAAATAATAATTCCTCATAAAACCACAGAATTCAACCAATGTCAGAACAACCAGATGCTGAAATTAGAAATTCTGAAGCAACTTCACAAAGAGTCATCCTCAGCATCATTTCAGTTGTATGAGAAGTAGAAATATTTGACAAATGACATTTAATGACAAAAAAATCGTACAATTACTTCATGCTTTAAGAGAATTGGGAACCAAGTTGGTTGGGTTGAATCTTTCAGGAAGAGAACTATCTTATGAGATGATTAGATAGGATCCTTGACAAAAAGAATATTGATTTATATGAGTCCAGTTAACATCTGCTAAATGTAAATGCAAATTATAGATGTCTGGAATACAGGTTTACACTGCTACCCCAAAGTAGAGCATTTCTATGAAAACTTTTGTAAGCTGAAATGGCTGTAAAGCAAAGAAGCAATTACCTTAAAACACATCTTGCTAATGGAAACAAATTGAGGTAAAACACAGATGTTCACAGACACTTTCCAAACCTATGGCAGCTTGATATAGAGATGCTGAGTGTAGTTCCCAAGGAAGGTGCTTGGTGCTGCCTCTATAAAGGCTTGCTGCTGAACGTTATTTTTGCTTTTTGACTTTTTTTTTTTTGGTAAAACCTAAACCCCCCTTTGGATTTCTTTCAGCTAGCAAAAACAGGTACTAACGTAGGTCTTTTGTAAAAGAGAAGTGGCATAAAGTGGACTTTCCAAAAGTGAAGATACCTATATAGGCAAATGTCAAATCATTCTATTTTTTACCCCACAATATATCTTATTAGGAAAAAGAACTTATAGTACTGAAATGTGAATTGTAAATTTTTAAAACTCAGAGTCTCTTTATCCATCAATAAACAAATTGATGACAACTCTGAACATCGAAATTGTTACTATCTAACTTCTAACCATTTATTTTACAATGAATTATTACTCTAATATATCCAGTTTATAATTTTAATACTTTACATGGCTAATTATAACCACCACCACCACCATCACCATCCCCTTCCACTAGCATAATACACTACTGACCCTGCCACTTTATTCTATTATTAAAATATGTTATTTTGGCACAATTACTTGGACATTTGAATAAAGGTAGAAAATTAGTATTTGATCCCACTGGAGACATCAGCACTATATTGCTAAGAAACAATGCAATAATAATTACTCAAAAGATTCTTAAGTATACAAAAGTATACAAAAAATAACATTTCTGTAATTCACCTATTAGTAAAAAATTAACCATTTTTGCAAAAGTAGAACTTTGTGTACTTCCTCTTTGTTTCATGAATTGTCACTACTAGAAAAAGAGGATAAAAATTCAATGATGTTTCATCAATAGTCATGCTAATAGAAATGTTAAAGATATTTCTATTTAGTAATAAATTTTGCTTGTAGAATCAATAAACCTTCCATTTTCTAAGAACATTTTAGGGATTTGCCAATATATATAATGGTATCTGGAGGCTAAATAAACACATGGTCCATAATGGAACAGGTAGTCTCTTTAACAATTATGCTGGAATAAACATGCAAACCAAGCTACCTTGTTGAAAGTTAGCATTTCCTAAGACAGGCTTCTTTAATTAATTATAAATGTCAGGTTTGTACTCTACCTCAACCTTTACAGAAAAGCTGACTCTATTGTTAGTTACAGTTAATGAAAAGCCCACATAATTCCCACATGTTTCTCATACCTCTCTAATAGGGTAGTCCCTTATGTTCTCTAATTAGGTAGTTCCTTGAATTTTTATCACTAAAGGCATTTCTTTGGATTCAGGCAGTGTTTGAACTCTTCTGTAAACCAACAAAAGTTCAATCAAATTCCAGGCGGCTTTTAGAAACTTGAAAGCTAATGCAAAAATATATATGGAAAGCAAAGAAGTTAGAACAGATAATACAATATTTTTAAAAGATAAATGAAGTTGGAGGATTCATCTGATTTCAAGACTTAATCTGAGGCTACAGAAATCAAGACAGTGTTGTGTTGGCAAACATCAATGCAGCACAAAATAGAGTACAGAATTTATATGGTCAATAGAAAGTTATTCACAATTTGATAGTCAATTGTTCCTCTTGGAAATTCATATGCAGAAAAGTAAAACCTTAAACTTTATAATACATAAAATGAAACTCAAAACATATCACAGGTTTAAAGATAGGAGATGAAACTTTTATAAAACTTTAAGAAGGAAGCAGTAAAAAAAAACCCCAAACGTTTGTGACATTGGGTAGGCAAAGATTTCTTAAATAAGAAATAAAGACCACAAACCATAAAGGAAAAACAAGATAAATGTGATTAAATTAAAATTAAATCTTCTGCTCTTGGAACACACTGCTAAGAGAATGAAGAGGCAAGCCACAGACTAGAAGAAAATATTGGCAAAAAAATCTTCTATATATGATAAAAAAAACATGAATCTAGAATACGTAAAGACTTTTAAATTTTAACAAGAAGAACACAAAAAGTACAACTTAAAAATGGGTAGAGGGCTTCCCTGTTGGCACAGTGGTTGAGAGTCTGCCTGCTGATGCAGGGGACACAGGTTCATGCCCCGGTCCGGGAGGATCCCACATGCCACGGAGTGGCTGGGCCTGCGCATCCAGAGCCTGTGCTCTGCAACGGGAGAGGCCACAGCACTGAGAGGCCTGCGTACCGCAAAAAAAAAAAAAAAAAAAAAAAGGGTAGAAATATCTCAACAGGAAATTCCTCAGAGAAGATATATGGATAATAAATAAGAAACAATGCTCAACATCACTGGTCATTAGTAAAATAAATATTAAAACTGCACAAAGGTACTCCTGTATAAACACTAGAAAGGCTGAAACAAACAAACAGGCAAACAAACTGATAACACCAAGTATTGGTAAGGATGTGGAGCAACTAAAACACACATTGATGGAGAAAATGTAAAATGATATAGCCACTTCGGAGAGCAGTTTGATGGTGTCTTTTAACATTATAAATACACTTAAAATAAACCCAGCTGAGGTACTTATCCAAGATAAATTATATGTTCACACAAGTAACTATGCTAATGTTCACAGCAAGTTTGTTTTTATAATAGCCAAACACAAGAAGAGACACCAAATTCCATCAACTAGTGAATGGATAAACGGTGGCACACCCATACAATTGTGTACCACCCAACAATGGAAAGGAATGAATACTGAGGTATTCAACAAAATGGATGAATGTTAAAAGCATTATGCTAAGTGAAAGAAGTCAAACACAAAATTTTATATACTATGATTCCATGTATGGAATGTTTGAGAAAAGATGAAAGTATAGGGATAAAAACAGATTAATGATTGCCAGAGGCTAAAGTGGGGAGAGAAGATTAACTGCAAAGGGACCCATGGAAACTTTTCAGGGCCATTGGATATTTTATATTTTGATTTTGGTAGTAGTTGCACAACTATGTACAATTGTCAAAATTCATCCAACTGTACACTTTAAAAGGATGACCTTTGTCATATGTATAATATACCTTAATAAACCTGATTTTAAAAAGAGAAAATAGAAATCTTCCCATTTGATTCCATTTCACACCAAAATATTACTTCCTAAAGTACACATTGGGGATTAATTGGATTGGTGTTTCTTAGAGCACTAGAAGTAGACCCAACCTGCAGTACAGTGTAGAACACAATAGAAAAGGAAAATGAAATATTCAATGTAATAAAATAATCTTTAATAGGTAGATCAAACACCTTAAGTAAATATTATTCCCAAGATATGATAACGGGTCAGGAGCCACCAATCCTAAGATAAGATGAGAAAATGTTCAATGCCAGGTGGGGAACATAAATGAAGCTAGGGTACTAGGCAATCATTAACGAGTATGTATTGATTGCATGATAAAATTGCAGTTGATAAAATTGCAGGTGTACTGGCAAATATTAAACTGGTAGTTAAAAACCAAAAAACAGTATAACAGTGTTAAGTAGTAGACACAAACATTCAATCATTGTTTGCTTTTGCTTTGTTTTTTTTTACTTACTACCTATCAGCAAGCTGGGATCAAGTGCTGGGAGAGAGTAAATCACACAATAAATATGATTTGATGTAAAGAGTGAGTCAAGAAATATCTAGAGCAAGGGACTTGGCCATGGGAGCTACACTGGCTTAAAGGAGGTCCATGAGAGACAAGGTGAGGACTAAAGATGCTTGTGCTGGGGAAGAAGTACAAATATATGAAGGAAAATATGGGGAAAGGGACTCATTAACTTTATGGTTTCATGTCTTATGTCTTCATTATTAAAGACATTAAAATTTTAAAATAATAATTGTAGAACACATTAATTTAGATGCACTATGTTTATCTCTATCTCTATAGCTATCTATCTTACTGGAAAGTGATGTATATGCCACAATTTTAATATATTATAAAACCCTATATTTTTAGAGTTATTTTTATTCTGTACTGTGAAAAGTTTGATGCTTCATTTGCAAATATTTTCTCCCATTCTATGGGTTATCTTTTTGTTTTGTCTATGGTTTCCTGTGCTGCACAAAAGCTTTTAAGTTTAATTAGCTCCCATCTGTTAATTTTTTTATTTTCATTACTGTAGGAGGTGAATCAAAAAAGACCTTGCTGAGATTTATGTCAGAGAGTGTTCTGCTTATGTTTTCCTCTAAGAGTTTTATAGTATATGGTCTTAAAATTAGGTCTTTAATCCATTTTGAGTTTATTTTTGTGTATGGTGTTAGAGAATTTTCTAATTTCATTATTTTACATGTAGCTGTCCAGTTTTCCCAGAACCACTTATTAAAGAGACAGTCTTTTCTCCTTTGTACATTCTTGCCTCCTTTGTCATAGATTAGGTGACCATAGGTGCTTGGGTTTATCTCTGGACTCTCTGTCCTGTTCCTTTGATCTATCTTTCTGTTTTTTTGTGCCAGTACCATACTGTTTTGATGACTATAGCTTTGTAGTTTAGTCTGAAGTCAGGGAGCCTGATTCCTCTAGCTCTGTTTATCTTTCTCAAGATTGCTTTGGCTATTCAGGGTCTATTGTGTTTCCACACAAAATGTAAAATTTTTGTTCTAATTTTGTGAAAAAGTCTATTAGTAATTTGATAGGAATTGCATTAAATCTGTAGATTACTTTGGGTAGTATAATCATTTTGACAATATAGGTTCTTCCAATCCAAGAAAATCGTATATCTCCCCATCTGTTTGTGTCATCTTTGATTTCTTTCATCAGTGTTTTATAGTTTTCTCAGTACAGGTGTTTTGTCTCCTTAGGTAGGTTTAATCCTAGGTATTGTATTCTTTTTGATGCAAGCTCATGCAGCTCAACATCAAAAAAAACAAACAACCAAAAAAAAAATTGGGCAGAAGATCTAAATAGACACATCTCCCCAGAAGACATACAGATGGACACAGTGCACATGAAAAGATGCTCAACATCACTAATTACTAGATAAATGCAAATCAAAACTATAATGAGGTATCATCTCACACTAATTAGAATGAACATCATAAAAAAATCTACAAATTGGGATCTTCAAGACGGTGGAGGAGTAATAGGTGGAGATCACCTTCCTCCCCACAAACACATTAAAAATACATCTACATGTGGAACAACTCCTACAGAACACCTACCAAATGCTGACAGAAGACCTCAGACTTCCCAAAAGGCAAGAAAATCCCCACGTACCTGGGTAGGGCAAAAGAAAAAAGAAAAAACAGAGACAAAAGAATAGGGATGGGACCTGCACTTCTGGGAGGGAGCTGCGAAGGAGGAAAAGTTTCCATGCACTAGCAAGCCCCTTCACTAGCAGAGATGGGGAGTGGGCAGGGTGGGGGAAGATTCGGAGCCACAGAGGAGAGCGCAGCAACAGGGATGCAGAGGGCAAAGCAGAGAGATTACTGAACAAAGGATTGGTGCCGACCAGCACTCACAAGCCTGAGAGGCTTGTCTGCTCACCCACCAGGGTGGGTGAGGGCTGGCAGCTGAGGCTCGGGCTTGGGAGGTGAGATCCCAGGGAGAGGACTGGGGTTGGCTGCATGAAAACAGCTTGAAGGGGGCTAGTGCACCACAGCTAGCTGGGAGGGAGTCCGGGAGAAAGTCTGGACCTGCGTAAGAGGCAAGAGACCATTGTTTCGGGGTACGCAACAAGAAGGGATTCCTTCCCTGTCTGCCCACAGAAGACAGAGTACCACCTAAATGAGCTCCAGATACGGGGGTGAGCTGCGGCTATCATCTCGGACACCAGAGACAGGCATGAAATGCTAATGCTGCTGCTGCAGCCACCAAGAATCCTGTGTGGAAGCAGAGGTCACTATCCACACCCGCCTCCGGAGCCTGTGCAGCACACCACTGACAGGGTCCCATGATCCAGGGACAACTTTCCCAGGAGAACACACAGTGCACCTCAGGCTGTTGCAATGTCACGTGGACCTCTGCCACCACAAGCTTGCCCCACATTCCAATTATAACTACCATACCCCTCCCTCCCCTGGCATGAGTGATCCAGAGCCACCTAATCAGCCACTGCTTTAACCCCATCCTGTCTGGGTAGGAACAGAAGCCTGAGGGCAACCTACACGCAGGGGGGTCCAAATCCAAAGCTGAAACCATAGAGCTGTGCGAACAAAGAAGAGAAAGGGAAACTTCTCCATGCAGCCTCAGGAGCAGCGGATTAAATCCCCACAGTCAACTTGAGGTACCCTTCATCTGTGGAATACCTGAATAGACAATGAATCAACCTAAAATTGAGGTGGTGAACTTTGGGAAAAACTGTAGACTTGGGGTTTGCTGTCTGTGAATGACTTGTTCCTGATTTATGTTTACCTTAGTATAGTTTTTAGTGCTTATTATCACTGGTGGATTTGTTTATTGGTTGGGTTGCTCCCTTCTTTTTTTAAATTACTTTTTTATTTTTGTATTTTAATAATTCTTAAAATTTTTTTATATTAATTATTTTTTAATCATTTTTTCTTTCTTTTTTTCTCCCTTTCTGAGCCATGTGGCTGACAGGGTCTTAGTGCTCCAGCCAGGTGTCAAGCCTGAACATCTTAGGTGGAAGAGCTGAGTTCATGACATTGGACCACCAGAGATTTCCTGGGACCACATAATGTCAATCAGTGAGAGCTCTCCCAGAGATCTCCATCTCAGTGCTAAGAACCAGCTACACACAATGGTCAGCAAGCTACAGAGCTGGACACCCCATGCCAAACAACTAGCAAGAAAGGAACACAAGTCCACCCATTAGCAGAGAGGGTGCCTAAAATCATAATAAGTTTACAGGCAGCCCAAAACACACCACTGGACTCAGTCCTGCCTACCAGAAAGACAACATCCAGCCTCATTCACCAGAACACAGGCACCAGGCCCCTCCACCAGGAAGCCTACACAAGCCACTGAACCAACCTTACCCACTGGGGGAAGACAGCAAAAACTTCGGGAACTATGAACCTGCAGACTGCAAAAAGGGGACCCCAAACACAGTAAGTGAAGCCAAATGAGAAGACAGAGAAACACAAAGCAGATGAAGAAGCAAGGTAAAAACCCACCAGACCAAACATATGAAGAGGAAATAAGCAGTCTACCTGAAAAGAGTTCAGAGTAATGATAGTAAAGATGATCCAAAATCTTGGAAACAGAATGGAGAATATACAAGATAGGTTTAACAAGGAACTAAAAGAACTAAAGAGCAAAGAAACAATGATGAACAACACAATAAAGGAAATTAAAAATTCTCTAGAAGGAATCAATAGCAGAATAAATAAGGCAGAAGAATGGAGAAGTGACCTGGAAGGTAAAATAATGGAAATAACTACCACAGAGAATAATAAAGAAAAAAGAATGAAAAGAATTGAGGACAGACTCAGAGACCTCTGAGACAACATTAAATGGAAAAATATTCAAACTATAGGGGTCCCAGAAGAAGAAGAGAAAAAGAAAGGCACTGAGAAAATATATGGAGAGATTATAGTTGAAAACTTCCCTAGTATGGGAAAGGAAAGAGTCAATCAAGTCCAGGAAGTGCAGAGTCACATACAGGATAAATCCAAGGAGAAACATGCCAAGACACATATTAATCAAACTACAAAAATTAAATACAAAGAAAAAATATTGAAAGCAGCAAGGGAAAAGCAACAAATAACATACAAGGGAATCCCCATAAGGTTAACAGCTAATCTTTCAGCAGAAACTCTGCAAGCTGGAAGGGAGTGGCAGGACATATTTAAAGTGATGAAAGGGAAAAACCTACAACCAAGATTACTCTACCCAGCAAGGATCTCTTTCAGATTTGATGGAGAAATTAAAACCTTTACAGACAAGCAAAACTTAAAAGAATTCAGCACCACCAAACTAGATTTACAACAAATGCTAAAGGAACTTCCCTAGGCAGGAAACACAAGAGAAGGAAAAGACCTACAAAAAGAAACCCAAAACAATTAAGAAAATGGTAATAGGAACATACATATTGATAATAACCTTAAATGCAAGTGAATTAAATGCTCCAACCAAAAGATAGAGACTGGATGAATGGATACAAAAACAAGACCCGTATATATGTTGTCTACAAGAGACACACTTCAGATCTAGGGACACATACAGACTGAAAGTGAGGGGATGGAAAAGGATATTCCATGTAAATGGAAATCAAAAGAAAGCTGGAGTAGCAATTCTCATATCAGACGAAATAGACTTTAAAATAAAGACTGTTACAAGAGACAAAGAAGGACAATACATAATGATCAAGGGATCAATCCAAGAAGAAGATATAACAATTGTAAATATTTATGCACCCAATATAGGAGCACCTCAATACATAAGACAAATGCTAACAGCCATAAAAGGGGAAATCGAAAGCAACAGAATAATAGTAGGGGACTTTAAAACTTCACTTTCACAAATGGACAGCTCATCCAAAATGAAAATAAATAAGGAAACACAAGCTTTAAATGACACGTTAAATAAGATGGACTTAAATGATATATATAGGACACTCCATTCAAAAACAACAGAATACACTTTCTTCTCAAGTGCTCATGGACCATTCTCCAGGATAGATAATATCTTGGGTCACAAATCAAGCCTTACTAAATTTAAGAAAATTGAAATTGTAACAAGTATCTTTTCCAACCACAATGCTATGAACCTAGATATCAATTACAGGAAAAAAAACTGTAAAAAATGCAAACACATGGAGGCTAAACAATACACTACTAAATAACCAAGAGATCACTGAAGAAATCAAAGAGGAAATCAAAAAATACCTAGAAACAAATGAGAATGATAACACGGTGACCCAAAACCTATGGAATGCAGCAAAAGCAGTTTTAAGAGGGAAGTTGGTAGCTGTACAATCCTATTTCAAGAAACAAGAAAAATCTCAAATAAAAATCCTAACCTTACACCTAAAGCAATTAGAAAAATAACAAAAAACCCACAAAGTTAGCAGAAGGAAAGAAATCTTAAAGATCAGATAAGAAATAAATGAAAAAGAAATGAAGGAAACAATAGCAAAGATCAATAAAACTGAAACCTGGTTCTTTGAGAAGATAAAGAAAATTGATAAACTAGTACCCAGACTAATCAAGAAAAAAAGGGAGAAGACTCAAATCAACAGGATTGGAATTGAAAAAGAAGTAACAACTGACCCTGAGGAAATACAAAGAATCATGAGGGATTATTATAAGCAACTATGTGCCAATAACATGGACAACCTGGAAGAAATGGACTAATTCTTAGAAAAGCACAACCTTCCATGACTGAACCAGGAAGAAATAGAAAATATAAGCAGACCAATCACAAGCACTGAAATTGACACTGTGATTAAAAATCTTCCAACAAACAAAAGCCCAGGACCCGATGGCTTCACAGGCGAACTGTATCAAACATTTAGAGAAGAGCTAACACCTATCCTTCTCAAACTCTTCCAAAATATAGCAGAGGGAGGAACACTGCCAAACTCATTCTACGAGGCCACCATCACCCTGATACCAAAACCAGACAAAGATGTCACTAAAAAAGAAAACCACAGGCCAATATCACTGATGAACATAGATGCAACAATCCTCAACAAAATACTAGCAAACAGAATCCAACAGCACATTAAAAGCATCATACACCATGATCAAGTAGGGTTTATCCCAGAATGTAAGGATTCTTCAATATATGCAAATCAATCAGTGTGATAAACCATATTAACAAACTGAAGGATAAAAACCATATGATAAGCTCAATAGACGCAGAAAAACTTTTGACAAAATTCAACACCCATTTATGAAAAAAACTCTCCAGAAAGTAGGCATAGAGGGAACTTACCTCAAAATAATTAAGGCCATATATGACAAACCCACAGCCAAATTTGTTCTCAGTGGCAAAAAACAAACCATTTCCTCTAAAATCAGGAACAAGACAATGATGCCCACTCTCATCACTAATATTCAACATAGTTTTGGAAGTTTTAGCCACAGAAATCAGAGAAGAAAAAGAAATAAAAGGAATTCAAATTGGAAAAGAAGAAGTAAAGCTATCACTGTTTGCAGATGACATGATACTATACATAGAGAATCCTAAAGATGACCAGAAAACTACTAGAACTAATCAATGAATTTGGTAAAGTAGCAGGATAAAAAATTAATGCACAAAAATCTCTTGCATTCCTATACACTAATGATGAAAAATCTGAAAGAGAAATTAAGGAAACACTCCCATTAACCATTGCAGCAAAAAAAAAAAAAAAAAAACCTACGATTAAACCTACCTAAGGAGACAAAAAAACTGTATGCAGAAAACTATAAGACACTGATGAAAGATATTAAAGACGATAGAAACAGATGGAGAGATATACCATGTTCCTGGATTGGTAGAATCAAAATTGTGAAAATGACTATACTACCCAAAGCAATCAACAGATTCAATGCAATCCCTATTAAACTACCAATGGCATTTTTCACAGAACTAGAACAAAAAATTTCACCATTTTTATGGAAACACAAAAGACCCTGAATAGCCAGAGCAATCTTAAGAGAGAAAAATGGAGCTGGAGGAATTAGTCTCCCTGACTTCAGCCTATACTACAAGCCTACAGTAGTCAAGACAGTATGATACTGGCACAAAAACAGAAATATAGACCAATGGAACAAGATAGAAAGTCCAGAGGTAAAGCCATGCACATATAGTCACCTTATCTTTTATAAAGGAGGCAAGAATATACAATGGAGAAAAGACAGCCTTTTCAATAAGTGGTGCTGGGAAAACTGCACAGCTACATGTAAAAGAATGAAATTAGAACACTCCCTAATACCATACACAAAACTAAACTCAAAATGGATTAAAGGACTAAATGTAAGGCCAGACACTATGAAACTCTTAGAGGAAAACATAGGAAGAACACTCTTTGACATAAATCACGGCAAGATCCTTTTTGAACCACCTCCTAGAAAAATGGAAATAAAACCAAAAATAAACAATGGGACCTAATGAAACTTAGAGGCTTTTGCACAGCAAAGGAAACCATAAACAAGACCAAAAGACAATCCTCAGAATGGGAGAAAATATTTGCAAATTAAGCAACTGACAAAGGATTAATCTCCAAACTATACAAGCAGCTCATGCAGCTCAATATCAAAAAAACAAACAACCCAATCCAAAAATGGGCAGAAGACCTAAATAGACATTTCTCCAGAGAAGATATACAGATTGCCAATAAACAAATGAAAGGATGCTCAACATCACTAATCATTAGAGAAATGTGGATCAAAACTGCAATGAGGGCTTCCCTGGTGGCGCAGTGGTTGAGAGTCCGCCTGCCAAGGAAGGGACACGGGTTAGTGCCCCGCTCCGGGTGGATCCCACATGCCGTGGAGCGGCTGGGCCCGTGAGCCATGGCCACTGGGCCTGCACGTCCAGAGCCTGTGCTCCGCAATGGGAGAGGCCACAACAGTGAGAGGCCCACGTATCGCAAAAAAACAAAACAAAACAAACAAAAAACTACAATGAGATATCACCTCACACCTGTCAGAATGGCCATCATCAAAAAAAAACTACAAACAATAAATGCTGGAAAGGGTGAGGAGAAAAAGGAACCCTCTTGCACTGTTGGTGGGAATGCAAATTGATACAGCCACTATGGAGAATAGCATTGCGCTTCCTTTAAAAACTAAAAATAGAACTACCATACGATCCAGCAATCCCACTACTGGGCATATACCCTGAGAAAACCATAATTCAAAAAGAGTCATGTGGGCTTCCCTGGTGGCGCAGTGGTTGAGAATCTGCCTGCCAATGTAGGGGATATGGGTTTGAGCCCTGGTCTGGGAAGATCCCACATGCCACGGAGCAACTACTGAGCCTGTGTGTCTGGAGCCTGTGCTCCGCAACAAGAGAGGCCACGATAGTGAGAGGCCCGCGCACCATGATGAAGAGTGGCCCCCGCTTGCCGCAACTAGAGAAAGCCCTCGCACAGAAACAAGACCCAATGCAGCCAAAAATAAATAAATTAATTAAAAAGTCATGTACCACAGTGTTCATTGCAGCACTATTTACAATAGCCAGGATATGGAAGTAACCTAAGTATCCATTGACAGATGAATGGATAAAGAAGATGTGGCACATATCTACAATGGAATTTTACTCAGCCATAGAAAGGAATGAAACTGAGTTATTTGTAGTGACGTGGATGGAACTAGAGACTGTCATACAGAGTGAAGTAAGTCAGAAAGAGAAAAACAAAATACCGTATGCTAACACATATATATGGAATCTAAAAAAAAAGAAAGAGAAAAAATGGTTCTGATGAACCTAGGGGCAGGACAGGAATAAAGACACAGACATACAGAATGGACTGAGGACATGGGGAGAGGGAAGGGTAAACTGGGACGAAGTGAGAGAGTAGCATTGACATATGTACACTACGAAATGTAAAATAGCTAGCTAGTGGGAAGCAGTTGTATCACATGGGGAGATCAGCTCGGTGCTTTGTGACCACGTAGAGGGGTGGGATAGGGAGGGTGGGAGGGAGATACAAGATGGAGGGGATATGGGGATATATGTATACATATAGCTGATTCACTTTTTTATACAGCAGATACTAACACAACATTGTAAAGTAATTATACTCCAATAAAGATGTTAAAAAATTTCTACAAATAATAAATGCTGGAGGGAGTGTGGAGAAAAGGAAACCCCCCCAGTACACTGTTGGTGGAAATGTAAATTGATGCAGCCACTATGGAGAACAGTACGGAGGTTCTTTACAAAACTAAAAATAGAGCTACCACATGATCCGGCAATCCCACTCCTGGGCATATATCCGGAGAAAACCATAATTTGCAAAGATACATGTACCCCAATGTTCATACAGAACTATTTACAATAGCCAGGACATGGAAGCAACCTAAATGTCCATCAACAGATGAATGGATAAAGAAGATGTTGTACATATATACAATGGAATAGAACTCAGCCATAAAAAAATGAAATAACGCCACTTGCAGCAACATGGATGGGCATAGCCATTGTCATATTGGGTAAAGTCAGAGAGAGAAAGACAAATAACATATGATATCACTTATATGTAGAATCTAAAAAAAGCAAATGGTACAAATGAGCTTATTTACAAAACAGAAACAGAGACACAGATATATGGTTGGTTACCATTATTCCTGTTATGGGCCAACATACATCTTTGCCACTTCTTTTTTTTTTTTTTTTTTTTTTGCATTTGGGGAGCAGTAGACATGAGGGAAGTAATCCTGCAGACTTGCTTGATGCAATTCTAATTCACAACCTGGCACATTTGAAATTATTTTTTGTTGGTTGTCTGTGGATGTTTTTTCAAGGACAGATGGAAGCAAATTTTACATACATATTTTTAGCTTATATATACTAACTACAGGTAGATTTTTTTTCTCTATTCTTTAGAAGTAAAAGAAAATCTAGAAATCTCTAGTGTGATTGATAATATCTAGGATATCATACTATTTTTAAAACAGGCTGAATATCTCATGAACAGCCAGTTAATGGCAATATAAAACAAAATGTGCGACATGGTAATCCATTTAAATTGTATTGTTTATATTATTTTATTATTATTGTATTTATTATTATTATATAAAAATCTTAGTGCTATAAACGACTCAAAAGAATAAAAAGGCAATTTCTGGACACCAAACATTCTCCTGACTCAACACTAAAAAGAGCAGAGGTTTGAAGATCTAGGTTATTAAGGACTTGATTCATGTTTTGTGGAGCTTGAAGGTTAATTTTGAGAGTCCTCTTTAAGGAAAAGAATACAAAATTATGAATTCAAAATGAAATGTGAAAATGAAAATTTACTTAGAATAAGAAAAAGTACAACAAATTACAAATTTTAAAGAACTGAAATAAAATCACAAAATCCAGGGGAAAAATGCATAATTTATTGCCTCACCCATCTCTATAGTACATTTTGCCCCTTTACCTTTTGGTTGTTTACTCTTTGATGATCTTTTTCATATAGCAGTGATTTTGTGATTTCATCTATCGAGAGGATAAAAGTAATTTACTCATTCCTCAGGAAGGTTGGTCAAAATTTAATTTTTTTTATTATTGATAATTAGAAAAGTTTCAGCTTCTCAAGTCTGCTACTGTCTGGCCCGTGAAACCAGGTTAGCAATAATGTAACTATATACAGATATGCTGTAAACCGCATAAATATACGCTACTCTGCCAAACTTAACTCCCCTTTACCAGATCTCCAGAATACTCTGCCCTATTCTGATGCCTGTCTTTACATACCCCCCAACTTCCACAGCTCCCCACACTTGAGGAGAACCTACCTAGAAGTCACAAAAGAAAGAGATGCTCATTTAACCAGTTGTGGTTAAATTCCTTCCCTTTTTGTAAATTTTACCAAAATATGAGTTCCAGGTGGACAAATTGCTAGGGTCTTCCCAGGGATCTGAAAGGGCCTTTGCAAAAGTGGAGTTCTGAAGCTTAAACTTCTTTCTCTTCACAACGTACCTGCATTTGATGCTATTACCAACCCTTCCTATGTCCCCCAAATACACACATATATTCTGGGATTAACCAGTGTGTTATGAAGAAAACATCCTCAAAGGTCTTTGCTTAGAATGCATTTTTGTTTTTGCTTTGTCCTATCAAGAAATGGAGCTGGAGATGTCCCAGATAAGCAGGAGGGAAGTGAATCAATGATGGTGGCTCTATGGGGAAAAGCCCTATGGGGATGGTATTCTCCAGAGGCTTAAAAGAATAAACACTACTGCCAGCTGCCTCAATCATGGGAATTGAAGCCCTAGTCAATTGTAGCACTTCTTACATGGTGGTGACTAAAAGAGATCCTAGCATGCTAGACTTCAGATGCTAGACATTTAGAAAACTTGGCAAAGAAACTGTGGCATGGAATAGAGAAATTGAAGAGAGGGTCTTTGTGTAGACCATGTGAGCACAAACAAGGAACAATCGGAGAGGTAGCCCATGATAGAATGATGACAAGACAAGCATAAGTGATGGTTAGAATGATAAAGACTGACTTTCCCAACTACCTGGCAGCCAGAGGCTGTTCCACAATTAATGTGATTAAGAAAACCAAGGAAAGTAACATTTTCCTTGGAGCTATTCCTCAGGAGCTATGCAGCAGATTCATACTTGTTGCAAATGCATTGCATGTTCCTAATTACCTAATTAACTTTCATTTAAAAATAGAACTGCAATCACAATGAACCCCTTCATTCCTTAACTTATAAATATCAAATTATTAAGAAAATACACCTAAAACTTGGAAATAGGCAAAAGGATCGCTGTTTATTCTCTCAAGGTCATACAGTGACACTGCAGGCATCTAGGTGCATGCACTCTCCATCGACTTCCCAATTACTAGTCATTAGTATAATTTACATCTTTGAAGGAAAGGTGTTAATTTGTAGAAAACCAACAGTAAAGCAAATAATTATTGTTCTATAGAAATGAAATGATTCTTGCCTCATACCTTTGCAAATGAACTTTATTTGATAGATATTCAAATTATATCAGCGAAATTACATTTCTAATGACCTATAGGACATTACTCAGTTTTGTATCTAAATCAGCAATCTAACTGAAGCATCCTTTTTGCCAAAATAAATATTTGTTCTCTCTCCAATTCACTTTGGACCTGCCTTACCGAATTGCTATTTCCTTCATTAATGAATTAAGTAAATCTTTGACACATGCTCACTTAGTATCTGTAGGACAGTCAGGCTTTAAAATTTTGGATAGTATCCACATTATGAAGAGAACTGAGAACTTCTTGGTACTACTCATGGTACTTGGATCATGAGATGGGAATGAGAACTTTGTTTCCCGCCAAAATGACTGATGGAATTTATCACTCCTGTAGGAATATTGTTACATAGTTCTTCTTGATGGTGATAGGTTTTACAATTTTTGTAACACAATATCTATGAATGAAAAGAGAAATTGGAAACTTGCTTAAATAAAAAAGTCATGATGAACCTTGTTATTAATATTTTTGGCTAAAGATATTTAGAAAAATAAATGAGGTGAGCGAAAGCATAGAGAGACCTCATTTATTAAAAAAATATTACTGAGTTAGAGTGAGTACATAACCATGAAAGATAGGTAACAGTATCACTGAATGTGTTCGTATTTTTTAAATTAACACACATTAAAATTTATTTTTTTTGTTTTTGACATTAAATTTTATGAGCTTTAACACATGAATAGCTTCATATAACTACTATCACAATCACAGGGTATGCAACTGTTTTATTACTCCATGCTATACATTAGATCCCCAGAACTTATTCTTCTTATAACTGAAGTTTGTATCCTTTGACCAAAATCTCATCACCAGCCCTCACCCCAGCCCCTGGAATTCACCAATCCACTCCATTTCTATAAGTTCAGCTTTTTTAGATTCTACATATTAGTGAGATACTACAGTATTTGTCTTCCTCTGTCTGATTTGTCTTCCTCTATAATGCCCTCAAGTTTCACCCATGTCTTTGCAAATGGTATAAGGAAGTTTCTTTTTGTTTCTATTGTACTGAGTTTTTTGTTTTTATAAATGGATGTTGAATTTTGGCAAATGCTTTCCATGTATCAGTTGATATGATCCTATGGGGTTTTTTTGTTGTTGTTAGTCTGCA
This sequence comes from Mesoplodon bidens, assembly GCF_964165515.1. Classification (NCBI taxonomy): domain Eukaryota; kingdom Metazoa; phylum Chordata; class Mammalia; order Artiodactyla; family Ziphiidae; genus Mesoplodon; species Mesoplodon bidens. Next base: position 87,102,597 of record NC_138167.1, read on the forward strand.
AGTATAATGATTACATTGAATAATTTTCAAATATTTAACCAATCTTGTATTTCCAGGATAAATTGCACTTGGTTGTGGTGTTATTCCTTTTACAGATTCTGAATTTGATGCACACTAGTATTAGGCTGAAAATTATTTGAATCTATGTTCACAAAGAGTATTTGTCTGTAGTTCTCTTTTCTTGTGCTATCTTTGTGGGGTTTTGACAGCAAGGTAATTCCGACCTCATAAAATGAATTGTAAAGTATTCTCTCCTATTATCTGGAAGAGATTGTGTAGCCTTGGTGTCATATCTTACTTAAAATGTTTTTTGAAAATTTCCAGTAAGACTATTTGGGAATACAAACCATCTTTTTTAGAAGGTTTTGAACTACAAATTAAAATTTCTTGGGACTTCTCTGGTGGCGCAGTGGTTAAGAATCCACCTGCCAATGCAGGGGACAGGGGTTTGAGCCCTGGTCTGGAAAGATCCCACATGCTGTGGAGCAACTAAGCCTGTGCTCCACAACTACTGAGCCTGTGTTCTAGAGCCCGCAAGCCACAACTACTGAAGCCCGCGTGCCTAGAGCCAGTGCTCCGCAACAAGAGAAGCCACCGTGATGAGAAGTCCGTGCACTGAAACAAATAGTAGTCCCCGTTTGCTTCAACTAGAGAAAGGCTGTGCACAGCAACAAATAAATAATTTTATTTAAAATTTCTTTAATTATTACTATTCAGTTTACATATTTCTTCATGTGTGAATTTTCATACCTTGGGACTTTCAAAGAAATGCTTTATTTTGTCTAAGTTTTTGGATTTATGTGTTTAAGTTCTTCATATTATTCCCCTATTTTTCATTATCTGTAGGGTCTGTGGTGCTATTCCTCTTTAACTTCTGATATTGGTGGGTTTTATCTTTTCTTTCTTTTTCTTTGTCAGTCTAATTAAAGTTTTATCAATTTTATCCATATTTGAAAATATAAGTGTATAGAATATATATTGCAAAGAATATAAATTTTTCTAAATAATTTGAGGGTGAGTATATATGTTCATGATACACATATTTAGATAGATAGATGATAGGCAGACATGCAGATTGATAGATATGATTGGGGAAAAACATAAACAATTGGTGAATAATAATAATTTCTACTAATTCCTAAGCATCCTTTACAAGTATTTTTTTAATAACTGATTTAAGGGACTACACTATATTTACCAAATTCCATTAAGACATTTAATTTTTTAAGACTCATTAACATGATTCCTGTATAACACAATCCAATGTATTTAATGCTGAGCCTTTTGGGGAACTCAGAAATGGCCTTAAGTACTATTTTATATTGATTATCAGTCTATGTATACCGGTATGCATAAAAAGTTAAATGAATAATGATTGATTTTAATTACTAAATATTAAGTTCAAGTTAGACAATATGGAAAAGTTCACAGTCACACACTAAGATACAATAACAGATTTAATGTTAAAAATACTAAAAATAACATGGGCCCTGTCTTTGTTTATAACTATGGCTGGAGATTTAGTCTTGAATATCATCAAGATTGCCAGGATATAGAAAGTACAAGAAGAATTCTAAATAACTCATTTTTAAAAATCTCATTTGAAACTTTTATTCAGAATAAATGCATGTGTGTCTTGTCAAAAAGCAGACTAATTACTTTTGAAATACTGCTTTAAAGAGACCAGGCATTCTTTCAAGGATAAGGAAAGTGATGGTGAAATTTTATCTTACATGTCATTAAGCAAATAAATATATTATGATGGCTAGAATTAATGACTTCTCATCAATGAAGCTTAGAAAATTAACCATTTCTATCTGGAAAGGAATAAAGGGGAATATTTAGGTAAGTTACTCTGTATCTCACATAGGAAAGTCCTTTATTTGTAGAACAAGTAATCCCTTCCAGAAATTCATTTATATGTTTAGGAAGCATTGAAATATGCCCTTTAAAAATATTACTTGCTTCAAGTCTATCAAGCTTAATGATAATGACACTTTACAAACTGAAGAATAAACAAAATATCTCAGCAGATTTTTTTCCCTCTTAATATTGTATAAATAGCTTTTTCACTTGTTAAAAATTGTTTTGCCCTCCTGAAGTTTACTTGTCAGAAATGATAAAAAATAAAAAACGGATTTTATACTTTAAATTATGCTAGCCTTAGGTAAAATATCTTTTAAAGCCCACTAATTTCTTCTTTTCTAGTATTAAAACTTACTGGTAATGTGGAGATACATTAAAAAATCACTTTTATAATATTGTATAAATGGGGGTAAAAGATTCATAAAATAGTAATGTGTATATTAAATAGAATTTATAAATCAAGGGAGGTATTATTTATTCTTTCTCATAATGTCAAAAATAAAGTACATGCAAGCTTTAAATAAAATAATTGTATTTAGGTCATCAACAGGATATTGACTTATAATTTTCTTCTCAGTATGAGTTTAAACTGAAATTATATGAAAAATAAATTGTCAATTAGAAGTATAATAATACTGGAAAAAAAGGTTCCATCTGGAATTATTATTGTGAGCTTTATTTATTATCACATCCAATTTTCTTAAAGACCATTTGGGAGTAATTTATGGGAATAGTAACTAATGAGTTACAAGAAATGGTCATTTTTGGAAAGCATGGTACCATTTTTGGGAATACAGTACATTAGCAACATTGAAAACTTAATACATATGAACAAACATCTGTATTTGGTGGTAATTTAAATAGATTACTGTATTTATGAGAATATATAAATACAATAATATTTTACTTTTTCTTATCATTAGCTTAATGTTTAATAACACAATGATAATTAACATAATTTCTTTTAGTATAATTAAAATGAAATATTTGTCTTATGAAAATTTTTTTCTGAAAACATCTTTTACATTTGAATAGTAACAGTATTTCTATAAGTATATGTTTTCCCGATTTTTTAAAGGCTTTATTAATGTCTAGAATTTAAAATCTAAGCATGCTAATGAATCATGATCATGTTTGGCTTTATAATCCTATAATTTGATAATAAACTGACAGGACTCAGCAAACTTACAATTCGCTTGACATATCAGAGGAAAGACAGCAGGTACCCTGAGAACTCGTTCATAAGTGAAGGCCTCTGAGGAAAGCTAAGAGTCACTTAGCTCTGGAGAAAATGCTGTGTGCTTTACACAGGGCAGTAGTAGAGATGGAGCAGTGGAGAGAATGGAGGAATACACTGGATGGAAGATAGATAGCAACTGTGAGTAAAGGAAAGATCCTTAAGATGATATTCCTTTTTCCAGCAAAATTTAAAATGTGTTCAGATTATGATTTTTAGATTTCTGTATAATGAAAGAAGTCAACACACAGTTGAAAATTCCTACTGACCTCCCAGTGGCTTTGACAGCTTAGCTATAATTATTTCATTCTCTGTTTTCTGGTGAGAATAGGAAGTAAGGTAAGTTGAATGAGGTAAGCTCATTATGTATAAAAGAAGCCAGTGTAGAAGATATGTCCTACCCAGAACTACAGGTGCTATTGGCATTAAGAAAGTACATGATATCAAGAGTGAAGCTGGGTAGAGAATGAATATATAATATTGATAGAACAAAAAAAAATCCAGTAAAATTGTAAGAAAATAAAGGTGCCTTAGACAGATACAAGGATCTGGAATGCAAAGCCAAAGTGTTGACTAAATCAAACAGACAAATAGGAGGATAGCTTCAGATATCCAAGAATTTCAACTGCTCTTAAAAGCTCCATGAACTTTAATGCTTGGGCTTGTCAACTATGATAAAAGAGCCAGGAAAGATGTGGATAACACCAAACTTCTTTAACCTCCTCAGGCCTGAGAACTTCATGTGTACTGGAATGTTTTGAAGTAGGAACTTTCTCCAGGTTTAGTTCTTTCCCAGTGAGCAAAGCACCAGAAGTGATTATCATGTCAGTATGAATCTTAAAGCACTTTATGGATGTTCTCAAGCTCCTCATCCACAATTATGGAGATTGAACACTGGTTTTATGGATGGAGGGTGAGGTCATTGTACACTGCCATAGTATTTGTTCTGATTCTCCTCTTGAGGGACTGACTGAGGGCTGAAAGTTTTGGAAACATATTGAAGAATAATCCCAAGGTTGAGAAACAAGGCTTTCTGGATGGGGGGTTTCAGTGAGCTTCTTCCCCCTTTTACTTCAAATTTAGCCTGATCGAGTAGATGGAGTAGTTGTATTAACTATGGAAGCCATAGGAAATGAGGTACACAAGGACAAACATTACACCAGGTAGAGTTTATAAGAGTAAACTGTAAGAGTTCTCAGTTATTCACATATTCTGGTATTTAGATGCAACATTCCTTTTGGCCATTGATCTGTGGGTGTCCAGTGGTATATTTAGATATGAAAAGTTCTCTGTGTTATCTTCTAAATCAAGTACAAATTGAGAATATTGGTTGTGTTTTAAGTGCTTGGCTTGGCAGAGAGGAACATTCTTTTAAAAAGGAGAACATCTTTACAGGAGCAAATGAGAATTTGACGACAGAGTAATTCCATCACTTCACTGAAAACATTTGTTTACTAAGAGCATGGTAGAGCTGTAAGAAGATATTCTAATGAAATATATACTGGTTGGTTCTGGGGTGTTTGGGTTTATGATTAAATGTAGCAGTATTTCAGTCTACTGGGAAGTCTTTGCCCTGGGAGTGTGTATCACAGGTTTGTATACTATCAGCCAATAAATATCATTAATATCTGGTCTAAACAGTGGTCTAAAATTGTGTATATAACAGTGAACTAGTCAATGTCCATTCTCTTCAGAAAGTTGAAACTCACAGGTCTGATACAGGGCTATTAATAGTCAATGTAAACTATGTTTAAAATTTGGAACACAGCCTAGTGTCCTGCCAGGGTGGCATTACTACCAGCATGCTAGTGAGTAGAACAACTCTCTGCTCTCTCCACATCATGGGGTTATCTCTGAATGGCTCTGGATCTTGCTCAGTTGTATCACAGAAGACTCTTCTTACTACTAGTCTTAGATCATCATATTTAATTCTAGATGTGGTTATATAGTCATAAAGTTCTCAGACTGGAGAATTTTGTAGACTGGGTCAGCCTCTCTTGTTCCAAAATTAGATCTGGGATAAGCTATCTACTCTTTGAGTTAGCTCTTAATGTATATGTTATGAACCTGAATTATTGAATTTCTTAAAGAAAGTAGACTAAATTCTCTGGCAAGAATTACATGCCTGGCTCTACATTTGCTGCTCCAGGATATGGTCGTCCAAATGTAATATTGAGTGTCCTAAGGACCACCCAAAATAGCACCTGATGTTTCAGTTAGTCATAATTGTAAATAACACTCAATACCAAATGGGTTAATTTACCTTAACCAGAACTAATTACCTGCAAAAGCACATGCAGAGATTTAGGAAGCTGATGCCTGGTTCATACTATGGAAAAGAGCCTTTCCCATTGTTTGGAAAAATCTGTTTTGATGGTTTAAAACCAAGGATCAGGGAAAGCCATTATTGGGGCAGAAGTGAAAGGGATGTGGTGGATAAAAGACTAGGAATTGACGAAAGGCCTGAAATTTCACTTATCTTTTTTGATACGGTTATTGAGGAGCATGGGACAGAAAAATGGAACATGAGAGGGGTTGACAATAACCATGGAACCTCAGGAAGCTCTGAATAGCATTGAATGTGCAGGGCTCTCCAGATGGGACTACCAATATCATGTTGATGCCTTGGTTAAGCAGGAATTTCTCCTATTAACTATCAGTACCCAATAATACACATTTTCTGGAGCTAAGCTGGAGATGGTGCTATTGTAAAACACCTACTCAGATCAGGAATTAATAGAGATCTATCAAGTACATTCCAATGAAACTTCCATTCAGATCATGTGAATCCAATCATTAACTACTTCTATGTCTGAATTTTATGAAAAAGTTTCTTCAAGGAGACACTCGTAACCTCTCAAAGGATGCCTTAGAGAATGCTTATACAATGTTAATAATTGAATTTTAATGAGAAACAAAGTGACTACCTATTGATATAACTGATATATTTTTAATCTTTGAGGACACCTTATTGGAATAAGGAGCATAAAGAAATAATTTTATATCCCTTTTAACATCTTACAATGTATCCGTTTTAATGAAGTTTAAAGTTACAGTCCCGTGTGCTCTAATTTTGTAGTTAAAGAAGCCATATGTGTGGTATTTTGAAAAGTTAGATTGTAAACATGGTATACTGGTGTTTATGGGATAATATAGTATATAAGAAACCTCCATTAGTGCATTACCTTCATTGTCCCCTCATTATCCATTTAAATGTTTACACATTCCCCACTCTTCAACAACTATAATTCATCTTGCAGTGAGGGAACGAATTTTAATCTTAATCATTTTATGGACTAACATCAGCCTGGATCTATTCTATTCATGTTAGTAACTGGGCAATCCATACATTTTATGCATCAGCTTATGACTCAGGCAAATTTACTGGTATACTATCTAGTGAAACACCACATGGTGGTAGCTCACTCAAATTGTAGACAAAATACTCAGGTGTAAATAAACAGGCTTTTCATTATTACATTTGAAAAGGCAAACCTATAAAATCAAGGCAAATTTTATATGTAGTTATGCCTTTAAATGTTTAATAAGTGACACAGATGGAAAGGAATTATTAACAGGAGTTACATATTGAAAGCCAAGTGAGGTGCAGAGGTGTTAAGGTCAAGCTTGACTACAACATAATGAAATGTACATAATTTATGGGGATATAGTTAAATATATAAATGAAGTGAAGTAATGAGATGTTTCAAAAGAGAGGCAATTGGAGAACCATATATAAGAATTATAATGAGGTGCCTAAGCCTTAGAAAAGTTAGATTTTAAGAAAGAAGAACTGCAGCCAAGCATAAGGAAGCACATTTTGATCCTTGTTATTTTATATAACCACTAGGAAAAGCTCTTCCCACCCTCACAACTCCAGCATGCTCCTTGCTTTGCCCCCAGCAAATCACTTTATGATCTTTGTGCTTTGGAAAATTATTTACATTACTGTAATATCACCTCCCAGTAGGGTAAGGTGATTTGGTCAAGAGGTGGCTAATAAAATTGAATTAATTAAAGCTGTGCTTTAACTAAGGTAATTCTATGTGAATTTTTTTTTTGCATTTAAATAGCAAATGGATCCAAATGTCACAGCCAATAATGGAAAACAAAATAAAAACAGCAAGCTGTTTCTACTGAGTCAAATTAAGAAGAAAAATCTTACCTTAACAAAAAATATTTTAAAAGATTCTAATAGCAAAACTTACAATCATGAGACACAAATTAGGCTAATAAAGTAGTTAAATCTAACTTATCCACTTTGTTTATAACTTATTTTAAGTCTGGGAAATAATCATATTTACAAAGAGTAAACATCACTTTGAATTCTCTTTTTCAGCTAGCTTAAGTAAAGAAAAATAACCTATCTTTACATGTGTAATATATGCTTATTACTACATAGAGGAGACAAAACTACCTCTACCCATCTTAGGTTTTCAGCTCGAATTCTTATACAAAAAAGATTAACAAGAGAAAAACAAGTAATTTTTTTTTAATGCATGCAGAACACATCACAGAATACATTACTAAATGATTGGGGAAAATGTCCAAAACGCAGAATATTTTGTGACATGTAAAAGTTATAGGAAACTCAGCATTCATAGAGTAAGTTTTATGGTAACACAGTCGTACACATTTGTTTACTTATTGTCCATGGTTCAGGAGAAACCTAAACCAAAAGTTATTCAAAATGATGACTTAGAATTCCAGCTTCTATAGTATCTTTAACAAAGAACAATATGTTTGTAGAGAAATGACAGGACAGAGGAAAGCCGTTTTAAGCTCCCAAGGGCAGCAAACTGTGGGAAGGTAAATAAATGGGAGGAAACTAAGGGAGTAAGTTTTGTTTACAGGTTCCTTCAGTGCCATTTCTGTGTTGATAAGAGTCTGTCTCCAGTTAAATGAAATTTGTATCCTGCCTTTGAGCAGAAACAGGGGAGCTTTTGCTGGGTTGGCTGTTTCTTAATTGCCTTCAGCTCAAATGATTTTTATGTCAAAAGAGGCATATTTTAGGGTCACATATTCTGGTTTCTTTCAACTAGAAAAAGAAAAGAATATACAGATAATCAAAAAGAGGAAAATGAAAATCACATTCCTTTTCAACCAAGAAAACTGCTGTTAAAACTTTGGCATATATTTTCATCTAGATAAAAGTTTATTTCCTGAATGTTTGTAAATTAACTTCATTGTACTGCTCTATTAAATAAATCACACTCTTCAAAATGTTGGTAGCAAGGATTGTGGTGTCAGAAGGAAGTTCAAATTTTGAAGTAGTTAGGTAACTTTAGATTATTACTTGGTTTTGTGGTTGTTGTCATTTGCTTACTTGTTTATTTTCTGTGAAAGAGATCAAAATGCATGTTTTTATTATAAATTTGATTTGATATTGTACTTTTTCATTTAAAAATTTCCATCTGACACTTTTACTACACTTTCTATTTCTCAACCAAGATTTTCTGTCTTTTAACTCATTATGAGTGTATTTTTTAATCTAATTGAGCTTAGTTATAATAGATGCACCTTATTTTTAAAGGTGCGTCTTTCAAGTCCTTGTCTGATAATTTCAACATCTGTATCAACTTTGTGTTGTCTCCACTGATTATCTTATCTTGAGAATGGGTTACATTTTCCTGGTTGTTTTTATATTGAGTAATTTTGCATTGATAACTAGACATTTGGAATGTCATATTGTGGAGACTCTGGATCCTGTTATACTACTCTGAAGGATACTGATATATTTTTTCAAGCAGGCAATTAATTTGATTGAATTCAAGTTGTGAACTCTAACCCTTTGGTGACAGCTTAAACAGACATTCAGTCCCTCTCTCCAGCCCTTAGCTAGGCTCTTTTCCAATCTGCCTCATGCTTATGTAGTTCAGGGTTCAACCAAAGTGTTGGACAGAGTTTAAAACACAGGGGAACCTCCTCTCTGGATTTCTTTTTTCCCTCACTTTCTAATAGATGTGACTGTTCTGGAATCGTTTTGTTCTTCAATCCAGAAAGACTGTGGCTTACCAGTTTTAGCCACATCTGAGACTCCATGACTTCCTTCCCTTAGGCTAAAATTAGAAGAAAAGAAAAAAAATTTCACACCTTGTGCTCTTTGTGTTTCCTTCTTCCGAATTTCAGCTCTCGTCTAGAATCTGCCTGATTTTATTCACTCTCCAGAGGCTCTAAGTATTTATTTTTTATGTTTTTAAAGAATTTATGCTGTTATCTGTGGTATTATCAGTTGGTTAAGAACATGCTTGAGCAAATAGAAAGTAAAAAATGTGTATATATGGAGAGAGAGAGAGATTGTTAAGATGTAGTATAGTGAGTAATCAAAGTTTGGTTTATGCATCTGGCTCCTTGGGCACTGGAACATGAACTATTCTAGGAACTCTGCTGGTACCCTGCCCAAACTAGGGACAATATTATAAACTGCAACTAGCTGCCATGATAGATATCAGGGTAGTCAAGACTCTCCTTAACTGCTTTCAGCCTTTATGGTGTATCAGTAATTCCATGCAATTTCACAATGCTTCCCAGTTGTATACAGACTGTGGAGTGGGCTATCAGACCCCACTCTAGCCTAACTCCCATTGGAGGAGTCCCTAATGTGGTTTCATTCTCTTAGAGGCAACAGCCTAGGGGAAACAGCAGACCCAGGCCCAGTCTGGCTAATCCAATACGGGAGGGAGTCAGTGAAGCTTTGCTAGGGCTACTCTAAATTTTTGAATATCTTAGAGAATAGCCCTAGTCTCTTTTCCCTTCTCTTTTACGTTTTCTTCCTAGATGATCTCATCCATTCCCAGAACCCTAATTACCATGTATATGCTAATGACTGCCAAATTTATATCAGCAACCCACTTCTCTCCATTGAGTTCAAAATTGGAACACCCAACTGCCTAATTTACATCTACTTTGAATGCCTCACAGATATCTCAAATTTAATATGTCAAAAATCAAACTCTTAATTTCTATCTCCCTTTGCCCTAAACCTTCATGTTCACCAAACTTTCTCTGCTGAGTTGTTTAAGTCAAAGACCTGGGTTAGTCTCACTCTAATTTTAAACATTCCTAGAAATCTATGTGGAAAAAAACACAAATAACCCATTTCAAAATTAGGCAAAGAATATGATAGTTCATTGGGCAAATGTATGAAAAGATATAAAAATTTACTTATATTAAGAGGAATGCACTTATTCTAAAATATCAATGGACAAGTTATCCAAAAACTTGAAAATTACTATATCTGTGAGGCCAGCACATAAACAGTGGAATAGCTCCTCTGAAGGAAGTAAATACCGGGCAATATCTACCAAAATTACAGAGGCATTTACCCTTTGACCTAAGAATCCCATCTCATGTCATCTAAGTAACAATTGGAGTATTCTAATATATATACAATGTTGTTAAGTATGGCATTCTTTAGAATAACAAATTGGAAACAATTTAAGTATCCAGCAATAAGCAACTAAAGAAGCTATCTTCTTTACTGCAAAGAGATACAGTTCAAAAAAAATCAGAAAATTTCTAAGTACAAATAGGGAGAGATTTTGAGAATATTTCTGTTAAGAGAAAGAAAAAATTAAGATGCATTACTGTGTATATTTTATGCTACCATTTGTAAGATAGGGAGGTGATTTACTTACATAAAAAATGAATAAGAAACTAATAAAGATGGTGAAAAGAGTTGGTGGGACAAAGATGGGAGTGAGGTTTCTCAGTATAAATTTTTAAAAGTTTTGTCTTTGAATCACATAAATATACTAACCAATCATAAACTTTACATATATTAAATTAATAAAATTCAACAGAATAATAGAAAAAAGTAGCAATAGATTGTAGCCAAGAAAAGCTCATCTAGGAATCATTTAACATTAGGAAATACACTAATGTAATTCACAGAGTAACATTTTAAAGTAGAAAATTTGTATCATATTGTCAAAGTTTCAAAAATAAAGAAGGGTGTATTAGAACATGATACTCATTTTTAAAACACAGCTGTTATCATTTTCTTTCTCCTCTGTGTTTCCTTAAGAATTCACACAGTATGGTTTTCCAACTCTAGTAAATTAACAGTCAAGCATCCAGTACTTGAGTGAAAACTGCACATTAATTTAGCAAAGTTAATACTGGAGAGTTCATAAATATAGACAAGAATTTCTGAATATTCACTGAACGCACATTTTCTGAAGGTATTAATTATTTTAAGAGATGTAAAAATGGCTGACCACGTGTAAGAAATCTTAGAAATCATAGAACAAACACTAAAGAAACAGAAGACATGTCTTACAAAATATTGATCTAAAACAGACACTGCCAGTTATTTCTCCACCAAAAAATGGGCTTATTCAGATCAACAAAGAATTGCAATTTGGGTTAGTCTTGTGAAAGTACCTATACAACAAGGAAATAAGGACTTTTAAAATTGGGAGGGCTATAGTAAACAAACAGTCTATTGGACGAATTGAGAGTTTAAAGTATAGTGGCTTTTCATTGGCTGAATTGTGACAGTCTCTCACTCACTGAGCTCTTGCAGGCAAGAAGAGGAAGTCTTTCTTCTTCCTGTTGGGCTCTACTATCATAGAGGTGAATTCTCCCCCAGCTGGTCTCCCACCTCTATTTTAATTGAAGTTTCTGTTTGGTTTTGTTTTGTTTTTACAAAATCAATGACCATGTATAAGAATAAATAGGAGGGCTTGTTAAAACGTGGATCCTTGACTTCACCCACAAAAATTCTGATTAAGTAGGTCTGGAGTGTGGCCAGAGATTTGTGTTTCTAACAGTCTACCAAGCAGTGCTGATAATGCCTGTCAAGAGAATAATATTTTGAGTTGGACTGAACTAGACCACAGCACTAAGATAAAACTCTACAAAGATGTACAGAGGAAACTTGTAAAAGAGAAAATTAATTACAAACAATAAAGATAGAGAAATTTATTAATTGGATGAATATACATCAGACTTCATGGCCTATATTACAGTAATACAAAAGTACTTGGAGATCTCTGAAATTATCATACTTTTTAAAACTTTCTACATCCTTGCACATCATATACTTTTATGTTTATTTTTCTGCCCTCCTTTATCTGTCAAAATTGTAAAAAGTAGTAAAGAATGTGAATGTGTCAGATTTATTCCATGGTGAGTAGAGAATCTTGAAGAATTAAAAGTAGGAAAATGACATATGTAGGGGAGGAAACTCTTCCCACTGCCTTCCTAGGTCTGAACCTAAGAATTAAACTAACATAAGAGATTAACAGGAAAAAACATACAAATTTTACTTAATATTTTTAAGTGTATGTGGGAGTCTTCAAAAAGAAAATGAAGAAAAACAAAAACCCAAAGAAGCTGTTATGCCCCAAAACTTAAACACCCTTTTAAACAAAGAATGACAAATTGTAGGGATGTTACAAGACAAAAGGTCTTGGGGCAGTAAATTGTGAGCAGGGACTAGGAAGTACATGGAGAACAGGGAGTGTGACTAATGGATAATAAGAATATTTTAGTGAGTTTGTTTGCACAGGTCCATTCTGGTGTTGCCTCCCAGTCTCTGAAAATGTTCTCTCCTTCTTGGTACAGGAAGGGCACCTTTCTCGAGGGAAATTTTACGACCTGCTTTTAGCTAGAAAAGGGGAAGTCAGAGAGCTCTTCCTGTATCTGCTATTTCTCAAGTACCTTCAGTTCAAAATAATCAACATGCCAAAATAAAATATTCTGGGTGTCATTTTCTGAAAACCTTCACATGATAATACTGTCTTTTATTTGGATAAGTGTGACAGAATGGATTGCTAAGGTCAAGTCAGAAAAGGCACTTAAAAATTACAAACCATACTTAAGTTGTCAATTAATTTTTGACAAATGTGCCAAGGAAATTCATTAGGAAAAAGATTGTCATTTCAACTAATGGGGCTGGAACAATTGGCTATCTTTATAAAAAATAAACGAACTTAGACGCTTACTTAACACCACACACAAAAACTAACTTAAAATACATCATAGGCCTAACATAAGACCCCAAACTATTAAATTTCTAAAAGAAAACACGGTAGAAAATATTTGTGCTATTGAGTAAGGCACAAATTTCTTAAACAGGACATTAAAAGAACACAAAGTGTGACAGAAAACATTTGATAAAATGGTCTTCATTAAAATTAATAACGTATACTCTTCAAAAGATACAGTTAAGAAAATGAAAATGCATGCCAGGTATTATAAGAAAATAAATAATGTAAAATACATATTTGACAGTTTGCATCCAGAATATATTTACAAAAATCAAAAACAAAACCAAAAAGTTTATACAACTCAATAATAAAACAAACAACACATTTTGAAAAGGGCAAATTATTTGAATAGGCACTTTACAAAAGAAGATCTCTGAATAGCCAATAAGCTTATGAAAATATACTCAATATCACTAGTCATCAGGGAAATGCAAACAGAAATCTTAATAAGATCCCACTTCTCACTTACAAGAATTGTTAAAGTTGAAACAAAACCAAAAACAAAACTGACAATGGTATGTGCTGGAAAGAATGTCGAACACTTAAAACTTGCCTTCTTGCTGAAATACAAAGCATACAGCCACTTCGGAAACGATGTGGCAGTTTCTTTTAAAGTTAAACATATACCTTCCATATGATTCAGGCACACTCTCAGTATTTTCCCACTAGAAATGGAAACATATGCTCACATAAAGACTTATATGTAAATGTTAACAGCAGGATTGTGAATAATAGCCGAAACTGGAAACGAATCAAAAGTCCGTCAACTGGTTAATGAATAAAATGTGATAATATCTATAATATTCAGTACTTTGTAATTTTAAGAGGTTTAAAGGATTTGGGAGTTGATCAAGGTAAAAAATCTGACAGTAAATATATGACCACAACAATCTTTATTGGGTAGCTCTTTAAAAGGGTTGTGTGTGAGAAATCCTTCCCAGCACGAGACTGTCCTGAGGCATGCAGTGATGGGTCTACCATCCAGAAGGGGAGGAGGGCAAGGAACTGCCAGGGGACAGGGGATCAGAGACATGTCTCCCCCATCTAGGTGATGTCTCTCAGCAGCACAGTGAGCAGTCTCTGGATCAGTAACCAGTGACCTCTGAATGACAATAGGGTCTTGGGTTCTTATAAACATAGGCCCTATCTTATTAATGGTCAGCAGATGCTGGGTGTAGTTTCCCAGGGTATATAATACAAGTAGACTCTTTAAATGGCTAAAAACCTGCTAGCATGGTTGGTTTTAAAACAATTGAATGTGTGAAAAATTGAGTTTGCTGCCAGGGGGCTTTTGAGCTAATAGATTTCAGAATGTTGTGAAGAAACAAACAATTTAGGAGCCAATACACAGGGTCTGTCTTTGGTTCATTTATATAACAGTAATGAAAAAGGGGGAAATATTGACACTTTCAACAATATGCATAACTCTCAAAAGCATTACTGTAAGTAAAGTAAATGCAAAAGAAAATATACTGTTTGATTTTGTTTATATGGAATACTAGAAAAGACAAAATTATAAAGGCAGAAAGCACATTGGTGGTGCCCAAGGCCAGCAGCTGAGAACAGACAGCAAAACAGGAAGTGGAAATTTGGGGAGAGATAGAAATGTTACGTATATTGATTGTGGTAGTGGTTACATAATTGTACACAATCACCCAAACTCATAAAACTGTACATCTAAATGGGAGAGTTTTATTGTTTGTAAATAAATAAACAAAGATTAAAAATTAAAAATGAAATCTATTGTAATTAAGAATTATAACTCTACAATGTAGGGAATATAGTCAATAACTATGTAACATCTTTGTATGGTGACACATCTTAACTAGACTTACCGTGATGATCAGTTTGAAACTATAGAAATATCAAACCACTCTATTGTGTAATAAGAACTAACATAGTGCTGTAGGTTAATTGTACTTCAAAAACAAACAGGCTCATAGAAAAAGAGATCGGATTTGTGGTTACCAGAGGTGGGGCAGTGGGTGTCGGGGTGCGGGGAGGAAGAATTGGATGAAGATGTGTCAAAAGGTACAAACTTCTAGTTATAAGATAAATAAGTACTAGGATGTCACATACAACATGATCAATGTAATTAACACTGCTGTACGTTATATATGAAAGTTGCTAAGAGAATAAATCCTGAGTTTTCACCACAAGAAAGCAAATTTTTTTCTATTTTTAAAATTTTATACCTAAATGAGATGATGGATGTTCACTAAACTTATTGTGATAATCACTTCATAATGCATGTAAAGCAAATAATTACACTGTATGCCTTAAACTTATCCAGTGCTGTATGTCAACAGCATCTCAATAAAACTGGAAGAAAAAAAAAAAAGGAATTGTATCTCTAGTGAAAATATCAATTCAAATTCATTCTTAATCATTTTCATATTTTAATCCTTTCCAGTAGTAAGAATTGTTAGCCCTTAAGACAGTGATAGAAATATGTTTATTGATTAGATAAGTGCCAGAAAAGAAAGTATGCTCTTTGAAATGGGATATGGGTCACATAGCTTTCAAAAAAGTAGACAGCAAAAGTAGGACTATATATAGAAAAGCTTACCTTCTTCAGGCAAGATAACAGTTTACACTGGGCAACCAGTGAGAGCCAGGCATTTCTGGGGGACACACATTAATGCTTTGATTGACGGATTGAGCAGTTAAACAATAAATTAAGTGGGATTGGACAACAAATTAATTGGAAAGTTGTAGAACAGCAGAAGGAAACTTCTTAGTGTATAAACCCCACCTGACCTTTGCTGTATTGCAGTTTACTTGATTACTTCCCAATGTATTATGATGCAGCTGGAAGAGTTGATGGTGTAGCTCACTGATATTCTAAAAATCCTTTCCATTATTTTTGGAATTCAACATTCAATGCAATTTGCTCATTTAGGAAATTTGGATCTACTAAAATTATGAGGCTAAATTAAAAAAAAATCAAGAACAGGACTTTCCTGGTGGTCCAGTGGGTAAGACTGCATTCCATCCGTGGTCGGGGACTAGATCCCACATGTATGCTGCAGCTAAGAGTTCACAGGCCACAACTAAGAAGTCTGCATGTCACAACTAAGAAGTCCACATGCTGCAATTTAAGATCCTGCATGCCACAACTAAGACCTGGCACAGCCAGAAAAAAAAATCAAGAACAACAGCTATCAATTGTTGTTATCCTGAAACCTTATCCATTCTTCCTTATAGCCCATTCTATGAACTCTCAGCTCTAGTGTAGCAGAGATTTATCCTGATTTAGGTCTTCTAACATTTATCTGGAGCAGGGACTTGTTAAATTCTGTGGTTTCAAGGAAGATCATCAGAAACAAACAAAATAAGGCTTAATATGGAGATATGAACATAACTAATAATTATGTTTATAGATTTAATGTCCTACTTCTATTCCATTTTAGAAAGAATTCTTCTGAAACAACAGGTAATTGTGTAGGATGAAGCAAATATGGATTAAAATGATTTTATCATTTTAATGATTTTCTGAAGATATGTTGCCCACAGATAATAGACTGTTCAAAAAAGTTTAAAATTTATTCTCTTGAAAGTTCACTGTTATATTTACAATTTGAGTCTTATGTGCAGGGATATATTCCATATTATTTTGTATTTCTTTCTCTACTGTGAATTCAAGATGGATAATTCACCTTATTTCATAGTAGACCTATCAATTTCTCCTCATCCATATGTGATAGATAGTATAAAATATATATATATATATATATATATATATATAATTTTTTTTTCTTTTCAGTACGTGGGCCTCTCACTGTTGTGGCCTCTCCCGTTGCGGAGCACAGGCTCCGGACGCGCAGGCTCAGCGGCCATGGCTCACGGGCCCAGCCGCTCCGTGGCATGTGGGATGTTCCCAGATCGGGGCACGAACCCGTGTCCCCTGCATCGGCAGGCGGACTCCCACTGTGCCACCAGGGAAGCCCCCACTTTATATTTTGCTATTCATGAAGTCAGGAAACCTGAGTTCTGGTCTAGTTTTATATCAGAGAGTTTAGTCTCTTTTGCTCTGAAAGGCAATGCCCTCATCTCTAAAATAAGACAAATAATATCAGCTCTGTCTGCTCCATAGTGAGGTTATGAATACCAAGTGATTTTGAAAGAGCTTTAAACAGTGTAAGGCCATCTGTAAACAGAGGATGTGCTCAGCTCCAAAGTGGAATAATAGTAAATATACCATACAAGGTCATTTTTATTCATTCATGTAGTCAATAATTCAACCTCTTTTTTTCCTTACTAAACAAATAATAAGTGTCTCCTGTATGCCAGGGATTATTCTATGTGCTAGAGATGAAGAGATTAAAGGACACAGAGTTTATCCTCAGGCACTCAAAGTCTATCTAGGTTGGGAGACAGAAATGTAAGCAGCTAATTAAAATACAAAGTCATAATGGTCATAATAGACATAATAACCAAATGCTGAAGAAATAGAAGAGTCTAATAACTCTGTGCAAGAGAAAGGCTTCATAGCAAAGGCAATAAGAGGTGAGTTTTGGTAGTTTATTGTAATCAGAAGTTTGATTTGGGGTAAGACAATAGGGGTGAAGGTCAATATTTAAGTTGAGTTCTGGGGATGGAAGGCTTGGTAGACTATTATTTGCACTGAGGTTTTGCATGAAGAATTTGCACCTTAGGCAAGATTGCTACACAGGCTCTAAGCTGGGTAAACCAGTAACAGTCATCAATGACAGGCCTCTGAATGGTTCAGAGTAATGAATTCAATCACATAATTTTATGCTTTTAGAAGATGACTGACATCCAGCCTCACTGTAGAGAGCATAGGAACCAACAATCTAGGGCTACCGGAATATACATGTATATGCTGTCTTCAAGAGGGATTTTCATGCTAAATTGCAAAGTCTTATGAAAATTTCAACCCAATCTGAGAGGAACTGATAGGGAGGCATGGAGGCAAGGTATGCATATACAACTTCCTGAATGATGAAAGTGAAAGGATTTAGACCATGCTATCCAAAATAGACTTCTTTGACAAGTTGATTATTTTGAACTGAAGGTGGTGGGGAAACAGCAAATGCATAAAGGGCTCTCTGACCTCCCCCTTTCTATCTAAAAGCATGTTATAAATTTTCCCATGAGAAAGACGCCCTTTCTCTGCTAGGAAGAGAAGAACATTCCTATCACCGGAGACTGGGAGTTGACACCAGAATGAACCTGTGTGAGCAAACTTGCTAAAATAACCCTTGTCATCCATTAGTACCAACACCCCCGACACAGTGTATTTCCTGGTCACTGTCCCACAGATTACCACCCCTCATTCGAGACCTTTTGTCTTGTAACATCCCTGCAACTTACTGTTCTTTGTGTAAAAAGGTGTATAAACATTGGCCCTAACAACTTTTTTGGATCTTTATTTTCCCTCTGAAGACCCCTGTGTGCACATTAAATAATTAAATAAAATGTGTATTTTTTCTCCTATTAGTCTTATGTCAGTTGGATTCTTAGGCCCACTGTAGAACCTAAGAAGATAGAAGGAAGTTTTCCTCCATTACAGAGGGGAATGAAATAGTCTACAGACTTCTTTAAGTCATTTGGTTGACTCCAGAAGTACTTTGCAGCTTACTCCTTCTTCCAGACATAGACCAAATAGGAAAATAGTTGTTTTTGTTGTTGTTGTTTCTGAGATATTAGCATTTTTGGACTCAACTGCTAACATTTTCATTAAATTTGAGAAATCTTAACCAGGAAAACTGATCTGAGCATTAATATTTGATAAAAATCTTGGATTTTACCTTATAGGCAATGAGGATATTTTCAGAAAAAAATATGACAGTTAAATTAGTTTTTGCAAATAACTATTCTGACTGCATCAAGGTCAACAGATAGAAAAGAGGATGGGGCTGCAGTTGACAGGTGAAAGGGAGAACAGTTAAGAATAATATACTGACTTAAAAGTAAGATCATCCATGAGGGGATTGGTGGTAGTAAAACTGTTCTTAGAAATACTTCTAAAGTAATATTGACAGTATGTGATAAGACTGGTGTAGAGAGGAATGAGGAGGAGCTAAAAATTCAGGTTTTGGAAACTGTGTAATTAGCTGTATCATTAACTAAAATATGTTGTATAAGTGGGATGGGTATGGCAGGGAAGATAATGAGTGAAATTTGGATATGTTCATCTTCAAGGTATTTGTGGGATATCCAAGGATAGATGCCAACATGACAGTTATAAATATGATTCAGGTGCTCAAGAGGAAGATCTAGACTGTAAATAAATATGTGAAATCATCAACTTGGTTCAAGTCATAGAGGAAGACAAAATGTTTTTTGAAAGATTTTAATTTAAAAGATGGCAACATTAACAGCTAGCCTGAAGATGAGACACCAACAAAGGATTCTGAGGAAGAAAGTCACAGAGTAAAGGAAAGTAGTGCAATAATTAATGAAAAGAGAGTTTTAAGAAAAAGAAGGGGGAAAGTGGGTGCAGACAAGAGAGCCAAATGCTCCAGTGATACTGGTAGATGAGAAAATGAAAAAGATTCTCAAAGAAAACTGAAGAACACAGTTAACCTTAATATAGTATTCTGGCATGTGGTTGAAGAAAAATTCAAGTTTTTATGGGTTAAGTAATAAATAGATGTTGAGGAAGAACACAGAAAATGTACTTCCATGTTTCAGAAGGTTCGTCTAAAAATGTAATAGAATAGAAAATATAGTAGCTTGAAAAGGAGTTGGTGTAAAGGGAAAGGGATTTTTGTAATTGATTTTTCAATTATGAGTTGATTTTATTTTATGGAGGGAGGTATATTGTTAATAAAAGAGGATATCAGGACTGGATTCTGGATCCAGTTTTTCTATTGTCAAGGAGACAGTGTATAATAATGGTTAAGGGTGTGATTTTGGAGTTAGGCATCTTGTGTTCAAATATCACTTAACCAGTCGGCACCTCAATTCATTTACATATAAAGTTAAAGGAAATGATTATTCCTATCTCACTTGTTTGTTACATCTGGCACATAATAAATACTCAGTGTGTGTTAATTATTTTATTATGAGATTATTATTGCATATTTCTTTCTATATAAGCATAGAGTATTTTTAAAGCATATATATATTTATTTATTTATTTTTTAGCTAAGAATTTGGCTCCAAATCAATTCCTGATTAAGATTTTATGCCAATGCAAATGCTGTTCTCTCCCTACATGAGAGGACTACTTTTTCCAGGATAAGTGGCACCTGTTAGAGCACGGAGTTGTCTATCAGGACTTTAACTCCAGAGTAAGTTTTATTCATGTTAATACCAAAATATCACTAGAGATCAAGATCTTTTCTCAATGTTAAAGACATGCTCTGAGTGTAGGGTACTAGTATTCAATAAATAGAATTGTTCTTTTAGTTTGAGCTTTCTGCATTTGCTGAAATACCTAGCTCAGCAAATTTGGCCAAATACCTAGTTCCCTGGATATATTTTTATTTTAAATGGCAAAAGCACACTAGATGCTCAATTAAAAAAAAAAGAGAAAGAAAAGAAAATGAATAAAGATGGCCAGAATCTCAACATCCTTAATTAGGTGCTCAGAGATTATAGCATACTTGTTAATCATGGGGGTTATGGAATCAAACTTATTAGCTCAGACTTGGCTCTAAACATGCATGGAAACTGAGTGTGATAATAAGAGAGTTGAGTAATAGATTTTTTCCTCTAAAGGTTTAAGGAATCTGATCCATATCCCCTTTCCCAGAGGCCCACCCTGATCCTACTTGACAACTTTTTAAAGACAAGTATATAATTTCAATTAGGAAAAGACACCAGACATGTTTTACCATGTCAGTTGAAGGCAAGGTAAAACATAGATGATAAGGTGATCTAGAAAAGACTGACTTCAAGTAACAGAGAGAAGATATAGAAAATGGAGAAGAACACAGAGGGAATGAAGCACTGATAACCAAAGAGGAGTTTGGACAATCTAAGCTGAAGGCAAAAAGGTAAAAAAATAGAGATTAATATAGGAAAAATAGGATATTTATGGAATAATCCTGGAGAAAGAAGGAGACTCCCACTATAGCTAAGAGAAGAAGGAGTGCTGATGAAAATATGTGTCTTGAAAAAGTGGAGGGACTATAGACCTGATCTTCCCATGGCCTCAGACTCTGTGAAAATGTGCGGGAAATTTATCTAATCAGAGTGAGAGGGCTTGAGGACATTTATAAGTATCTGCAACAAACCATGGAGAATCCATGGGTCAGGGTTGTCAGGGAAGAAAAATAATTTTTCCTCTACCCTTCTAGGTTCTTGGCTGAGAACAACCTGTAATCAAAGACTGATTAACAGGAGAAAAACAAAACAGAAGTTTAATAACTTATATACCTCCTATATACATGGGAGATAACCAGGAAACCTAACTCCTGGAAATACCCCAAGCCATCACCTTAAATACTATCTCCAGCTAAAGATAAAAGAAATATGTTGGGGGTGGGGAGAGTCAGTTATGGGAGGTTATCAGGCAAAGCACAGTAAACAAGGATGTGGTTGTCATGTAGATTTAAGTCCATGTTTTCTTTGTTAAGTTTCTAGAGATTGTCTTCCTCCTCTTTTTGGCACAGAGAGGAGATACCCTTACAAATAGTGATTTTCCTTATATATGTAAATGTCTCCTACAAAAAGTAACATGTTCCGTTTTCATGACTGCTCTTTTTAAAAAAATATCCAGTTCAAAATAATTCTTATGCCGAAGAGGTATATTTTGGGGAGGCATATTTTACTCCCCTTAGGAATCAACATTTCCAACTTAGTTTAAGAACAGAACACCCTCAAATAGGATTTATCAGGCTAATCAGAAGTTAAACAGAATGATTCCCTATGCATAGCAATATTTTGAGAGAAATGGTCTATCTTGCTAAAGCATCTTTCTTTTTGATTTGGTACACAAGAGACAAATTAAAAGCTTCCTCTGACACTTCTGACTATTCAATATCTGTGTTAGTAATATAAACTAAATAAAAATAAGGAAATGCTGTTTTGTGTTCCATAGTCATATAACACCAATTGAAATATCTATCACTCTAAAATATTTGAAGTCTATTGTAAAAATTGTTAGAAAATTGTATCAGTTTTCTTTTCCTGGTGAAATAAACAAGCTCAAGGAATGTACGTTTTGAAGTGAGTTTATGTTAAATTAATTTTACTTGGTTTAGCACATAAGCAGATGTGCTATCTATTGGGAGACTTTGGTTCTTCCTATAAAAGAGGTAATACAAAAATGTAAAGAGTGCACACACTTTGGTGTTGGGATACTTGGGTTCCAGACTCAACTCTAGGTGATTCCTAAATGTTCCATAAAGATTTTAATATCTACCCTACTGTAAGCAGATAGGGTAGGGAGTCCCCGGAGGAAAAGAACGAAGCATAGCTTTTTGACATAAGAGAAGCCATTTTAAGTCTAAGCCATTTTGTGATCTAAGCCTGGCCACAATGCTTGCCTTTGAACAGGTCTCAGCAATAACATCTTAAAGGAACAGAAGAACAGACAACTGTTTTATCAGGCAAGAGAAGTAATAATAGCAAAGATGATGAATCAGTTGTAAAGACTCACAGTTCTATTAACAGAATTATTTAACTTAAAGCACTTTCTTGAGCTGTTTTGCAGAATTTAAACCCCCTCAAGCACTAAACCACCAGATCAACTGGAACTTAAAGGATGATGATGTTGACTTTTTCTGATCATTGAGACTTCAATAACCTAAAGCTTGGACTCT
Source organism: Mesoplodon bidens (assembly GCF_964165515.1). Classification (NCBI taxonomy): domain Eukaryota; kingdom Metazoa; phylum Chordata; class Mammalia; order Artiodactyla; family Ziphiidae; genus Mesoplodon; species Mesoplodon bidens. Next base: position 87,125,435 of record NC_138167.1, read on the forward strand.
GTCAACCTTTGATACAATTCTCTGCTGAATTCTTCTCCGCCCAAGCCCCTTTAGGAATATGCACGTACCCTTAGCTTAAAATTTCCCCAATTTTGCTGTTCGGGTAGACTGCTTTGGGAAAGATACCCTGTGTTCTCCTACTTGCTGCAAGTAATAAATTCTTCCTCCTCCTGCTCTTTGGCTTGGCTGTGTCTTTTGGCTTGACACTCACCAAGAGGCAAACCCAGTTTTTGGGTAATGCTAACTCCCCACAAGATATGATAAACTTTATAATTGAGTCAAGAATTCCGATGAGCACTCTAATGATCAGGAAGTTAAAAGTCCATTGGGGTATGAAAGCAGCAGTGACAATTCTGAAGGACATGAGCTAATTTCAACCTAAGCCAGAAGTTGAAGGAAATAAAATGTAAGAACCAATTTTGTCACTTTGCAAATCTCTTATGCCTAAGCCCTCGGTTTCTTGTTCATAGAGTCTCTATGAACAAGAGTCTCTAGCTTGTAGGCATTGATACATTCATGTATAATCATGGCTGCTTTCCTTCTGCACAGTATGTCTGCTTTGAGATGTATTCTTGGGAATGAATCCTTAATGTTTTATGAGATGTGAAATAGTTCAAAATAGTAATAGTAAAACTGAGCTTCACCCTGTGAGGCTCCAGGGCATGAAAGTCTTTCTATGGCCCCCATTTCTTGTTTATAGGGAATAGGCTTCAGTCTCCATTACCTTCTCTGAGTTCCAAAGGGCAGGTTCAAACCATTGCTAATCAGGGAAGGGAGGGGATGCAGAGACAGTGGGAGGAGCCATGAAGAAACAATAGTGCAGCCTTGGGGCAGGGTCCTGGTGCCGCCTCAAGAGATACACATAACAATATCTTTGGGCTCTTCTATAGAACTAAAACCCCCAACAAATGGAAGATGTTTACTACTTGATGAAGCATTCTTCATTCCAGAGAGGTCACAGTTTGATAACCTTGAGAACCACAGAAGCTCATCAGGAGACCACCTAAGGCCAGATTAAAGGAATACAGGCCCTATACACACACTGATCCTTATCAGCAAATCTGCCCTTGAACCATTGCTATAAAATTTCTCATTAAATCCTCCCAGGTTGGGACACACGGTTTTGTTTTTTTTTAATTGGAGTATAGTTGCTTTATAGTTTGTGTTAGTTTATACTGTACAGCAAAGTGAATCAGCTATACGTATACACTTATCCCCTCTTTTTTGGATTTCCTTCTCATTTAGGTCACCACATAGCTTTGAGTAGAGTTCCCTGTGCTATACAGTAGGTTCTCATTAGTTATCTATTTTATACATAGTATCTATAGTGTATATATGTCAATCCCAATTTCCCAACTCATCCCATCCCCCATTTCCCCCTTGGTATCCATATGTTTATTCTCTATGTCTGGGACACACAGTTTTGAGGGCAGGAACACATGTATCTCCCTTTGCCTGGCAAAGCAATAAAGCTATTCTTTTCTACTTTACCCAAAACCCTGTCTCTGAGATTTGATTTGGCACCGATGCACAGAGGCCAAGTTTTCAGCTGACAAGAATTTTCAATTTAAGCCTGTCTTCACTAAGGAGTGATTAACTCAAAAATCAAGTTATATTTATGTCCATACATATACTGAAAACATATGCACAGTAAAATGACTTAGAAAAAGTAAATAAGCCAAAATATTGGCAAGTGCTGTGATTCGTGGGTTTTAATTTTCTTATTTATGCCTTTCTATGTATTCCAGATTTTCTATAAGTATTGTAGGGGTTCAGAACAGGCCTCCAGAAGATGTGCCATTTGGGCATGTGGATTATTTTTAGCTAAAGACAATGGAGATCCTGTTGGCTCAAGAGAAAATAGTGCCCCCCACTCCCTTGACTACCTAGAAGAATTTAAATTGGGAATTTTTCTCAGAAAAAGAATTACTACTGGAGATAAATTTTATCTGTGTCCCCATCTATATGGCAGGGCAAATATCTAACTACCAAACATCTTCACTTCTTCTTGTCCTGTGAATGACCCTCCTGTCCTTGGAAGCCCCAGGCCCCTATACCATTCCTTAGCTCAGGATGGCATATATACCTCATTTTACCTTTCTGTCTTTAAGCCTCTCATATAAGTGGGGTTTCTAACTTGCTCATGCACGTGGGGTTCCTGTACATACGTCATTAAATTTGTTTTCCTGTTGTTAATCTGTGTATGTCAATTTAATTCTTAGACCAGCCAGAGGAATTTTGAAGGGTAGAGGAAACTTTTCTTCCTTCCTGGCAGTATCACTTTTACAAGTAGTAAAGACATGTGCTAGACTGGAACCTGATTACAGCAGAAAAAAGTCTGGGTGTTTCTGTTGGAATGTTTTGATAAGTTGGTAGGCCAAAAAAGGCCGCTGAAAGTTTATTTCTTCTCCGTTCCTGATTTCAGAAAGATAAATTTTATGAAGTCCAAGATAGGAAAATTCTTTCAAGTATGGATAAAAATTATTTCTTTATAAGCAGATAATGAAAAATCTGGGTGACTAGTAAACAAGTTTCTGCTTCTATGATTTTATTTAGAATATAGTTTTGCTTTTAGGACATCTAATATTAGTATACTCATATGGTGATGTTAGGGAACCATTGACCGAAACCTCCTGCCTTGGCTAGGCAAAATGATACTGCTTGCTTGAGTTGTCTCACAACAGGAAGTCCTGATAAAGAATACCATGCTGCTGCCGAAACTAACTGGGAAGATTCAGGAAGGGCTGAAAGGAGGGAGGACATGCCAGCCCATAGTATGTCTTGTAAAGCTAAGCTGGAAGAATTTGGGAGGGGCCAAAAGGAAGAGAGAGGAGATGATATGTCCTGCCAACCTCCCAGAAACCCTCACCCTGGAATCCATCTTGGCTGAGAGATGCACACGCCACCACAGAGGACCCTGGGTCAGATGAAATATGGACCAAGCCCGATGATTGGCCAGAGACAACCTGGAAACTAACTCCATTACCATAAACCTGAGATTATGAGCCACATGGCAGAGCGGTCCTCCTGGGTTCCCTTACCCTGCTGCTGTCTGCCTGGGCACCCCTTCCCAGTAAAGTCTTTTTCTTTGTCTGTACGTGTGTCTCCTCGGACAATTCATTTCTGAGTGTTAGACAAGAGCCCACCCTCAGGCCCTGGAAGGGGTTCCACTTCCTGCAACATAATATTTGTTTGGTTATTCATTTTTATGATTTTCTCCAATTCAGCTTTTTTCTGTATAACTTCTTTTAAAAATAGAAAATTACATTAATGTACTTTCAAAACAATGTTAGTTTAAAAGCGCTAATGGGCTAACTTTCTCTCTAAAGTACACAGTGACTAACTCTTTCACTGTCTGGGGTTTGAAATAGTCCTTGGGATTACGCAAAATGTTTCATTTACCATCCAAGGATTCACTGTAAGTGGATTCTTTAATTTCTTTTTTCATATGGTGAGATCAAATGTGTAAAAAATAACACAAGCTAGATTTTAAATCCAAGTACGCCAACTAATTTAAACTTCCAATAAAATTAATCAATAAATTTTTAAAGCATATATTAGACGACTGGCTTTTGACTAGGAGCCCCATCCTTCCTCCCTCCCTTCCTTCCTCTCTCCCTCCCTCTCTCCCTCTCCCCCTCCCTCTTTCTTTTTCTTTCTTTCTCTTTCTTTCTTTCTTCCTCTTTCTTTCTCTCTCTCTCTAACTTCATAACAAGCAAACAAATATTTGAAGCAGCTACAGCTTGAGGTGTAAAAGAAGGAAGTAGACTTGCTTGGGTTGAAATGGGGGCTGCCTATTTGTCTCTCGGTTCCTGATCTTTCTACCCAAGGTGGAAATAAAACGTTCTTCAGAAACATTAGGACTTCTCAAAGCCCAATTAGAAAATTCTTCTTATAGACTAAGATTTATGACAGCTCCCTAATTTTATACTGTAAGGGAATAAAACCTGCCACTGCAAAATGTCTCTTTGGCAGGAGGATTAATTTAGGTTGATTATTTTTAAGGCCCAAAAAACTCAGGAAGAACCTTTGAACTTCCCTCCAACTGCCTAAAGAATATAGATAGGAGACCTGTTCCAGGAAGGGAGTTATCACCACAGATAACTATAGTATGAACACAGTGTGGTAGACAGGGAGGAACTTAGCAAAGTCTGTTAAAATCCTTCTCTGTGTCCCATTGTCTCTGCCTGCCCAACAAACATTTGTTCGCCAAACATTTGCTTTCCCATCTTCATGTGAATTGTTTTCCTTCCCTTCAAAGTCCCAAACCACCACTCAAAACATCCTCTTATGTCTTTAGCTGAAGATGGTATATAAGGTGAGGGTTTCAGTCATTTTGGCAAGTTACTCAGTTTTCCTGGGTCTCTCCCATATATACATGTTATTAAACTTTGTTTGATTTTCTCCTGCTAATCTGTCTCACGTTAATTCTTAGATTAGCCAGAAGGATCTAGAAGGGTAGAGGAAATTTTCTTCCTCCCCAACAATACACATAGTTTTGGTTATTTTTTGGTTATTAGGTGATTGGGAGGCAATGACTGAAAAAGGGAAGCAGCTAGTCAGGCTGTAACATCTACTTTTGTCCCAATTCTTAGCTATTCTCCATATCATTCTAATAGACGTCAAAAATGCTGCTTGATAAGTTACTAGCACCTGATAGAATGGGAAACATCAGCTAAATTTCATCCCATTACTCTTGCAGCAAATAGACAAACTAATAAACAGATTAGTTAATTTAAGTGCAAGTTCCCATTTCAGGGACAGGATTTTGGAGCTCTCAGTTAATCTGGCAGTTAACAACCTGAGCAGACTATGACTTTTGGCTGAAATTCACAGGCATTGAAATACCTTTTTCAAAAAATGCAAAAGGCATTGGAACTAGTTTTTACCCTGTGGAAGAAAACTGAACTTACAGGTGGGATATGCTCAAGTATCACTGAATTAAATATTGTCATAATTTGAAATTTGGTCCCAAAGTAGAATCTTTTTAGAGCTGCCACATGAGTGGGTGCTCAACAAAAATGACAATAATCATAACCACAAACACAATCATAAAAAAACATTTTTTGGCTAAAATTTACGAGACTATTACTTTGCTTGGTCCCATTTGTTCTCATTCTCTACTAAAGGCTGAGCTGGTAGAATTACACTAAATATCCGGAATGATCACGGACTTCATTTAGAAATAAGACTTTTATCACATTGTAAAATATTAAATATTTAAATGACATATAAGTCCTATAAAAGGCCCTGGGAAGTCTCTGTGATCTGTAGCATTTGTGTAAATGACAATAGTTCTTAACAACCACCGTCCCTTACTATTCCACCCTAAGCAACAGATAATAGCAGCACATTCTCATTTCTTGGACAACAAATATATATTTGTTTCTGTATATTTTCTAAGATTTGGGTGGTTGAAGGACATTTTTCTCATTTGTAAGGATAACACTGAGAAGAAGCTGTAGTAAAAGTGACTTTAATATAAGTACTACTTTTATATGGACTACTTTGGGAAAAAAATGATTGATGATCTTTGAACACCTGTTTTACAAATGAGAAAAAAAGATCCCATTTAGGGCTTGCCTGGTGGCACAGTGGTTGAGAGTCCACCTGCTGATGCAGGGGACACGGGTTCGTGCCCCAGTCTGGGAAGATCCCACATGCCGCGGAGCGGCTGGGCCCGTGGGCCATGGCCGTTGAGCCTGCGTGTCCGGAGCCTGTGCTCCGCAACGGGAGAGGCCACAACAGTGAGAGGCCCGCGTACAACAACAACAACAACAACAAAAGATTCCATTTAATGGTATTGTAATATAAGCTTAATTATCCAAGCCCCCAAACTCCAAATACAAGCCCAACATTACAGTAAGTAGTTAAAATTTCTCTTTTCATATTTTACATCCAATAATCAGTATGCATATATGCAGAGAATATTGCAATAAATGATAAATGTCCACATTGTATTTATGAGCTTTTTTCAATGAGCGTTGATCCTATTTCTAGTTTTGACTGGTTACATGGGCCTGGTCATTTTTTACACTGATAGTAGATTCACTGATAAAAATCTTAAATCAGCCTTTATTCACATGCAGTTTTATTTGCTTCATAAAACCAGTATTGCCATCATTTAGCAACACGTTCAACATTTTTCACATGAAAAAGTGAGTTTACTAGTTTACATCCATGTGCTTATCATTTAGAGAAATAATCTCAGCAATTTCTCTTGAGATTTTATTCACTGAAAAAAGGGACTTTTTAAAAAGCTCTGGACTTTGAGGCAAAACAATTAGCATTGTCTATTATGCCTGGATAAATGTTTGTACTTTATAGCAGTTTCCTACCATTCTCTTTTTAAACAATGCCTGTCTCAAAATCAACATTGCACTCAATGATGTTTCTATTTTTGTTTTCCTTGATCAGTACCAGGGGAAGGAGAATATAATGTGCCCTTTAGAAAGCCTGTTCAGAGTAACATGGAACTCAAGGGAAAGCTAATCATCGAAAGATTTCAAGGCAGTTTAAATTCTCTCTACCCAGTTCACTTCTGTAAACAATCGGTGACTGATGAGTGCCCGAAGGGCTAAAACATTGACTGCACATTTCTGCTACATTTATGGGAATAAAGCAGTACACATGTATGAAGCATGTGAGACAAGAACTACCCTGTGCTTGTGCCAGAGCTCAGCTCAGAAAACAAGACCAAATGAAACAGGATGCAAAACAGGTTAAAAGTATATGTGCTAGTTTGAGATTTTTAATATGAGATATCCAAAGGAAAATAAACAGTTGTGTTGAATAAGAATATATTTTGAGATTGAAATATATATAAAAAACAGAATGGGGATTTGGAATTGTTAAATATTTAATTTGAAGGAAATATATATTAAAGTAACACAGTTTTTACAAAACCAAGTTTGTACAGGGAAAATCCCAAAGATTGAATAGGAAAGCATGGGAAATGAAATACATTTTTACCTAAAAAGCGTAGTGACTTGGAGGCTGAAAACTCTTCAAATAAAAAAGTTTTTTATGCAATATGCTTTCTTACCTAAACTTTTTTAATGTTTAAGACCTGCATTTGTTGGTTTTTCAGTGGTATCACGGTGTTTCCAAAGAGAATGGCCAGTTTCATAGTTTCCTTTTCCTTGAACCAAAATGAAATCCTTTAACAAAACGTAATTTTAGTTAATCACTTACTGAATCACTAGCAGTGAATAGCTCAAGGCCTTGTTTAAAGAACCTCAATAATACCAAAAAGCAGAAGAGAATATGAAAAGAAAGAAAATCTGGACTAAGTATGATCTGAAAAATTAATTTAAGACATTCTTTTTTCCCCTTGCTTCTTCCAACAAAGTAATAACAGTTGGGAGTCTTTCACATACAATTGGCCTCAAGCAGTCCATGAAATACAGAGAATGTAGAAACAGAGAGTTGAAGCTGAAATTGTTTCAAAGACCTCAATCTACACTATCCTTCAATATGCAAATAAAATACATTAAAGGTATAATTAGGAAAGCCTGGTTGTAGGGGAAGAGAAATGGAATCCCATGTAAATATTCAGACTCACAACTGAAAACATACTATAGATTATATGATCTAAAATACTTCACCTTATATTCTAAGGGAAACATATCACAGTGGCAAAAATCAGATGTCATTAATGGAATCTCTAGTAAAGAGACCACAGATAATGCGTTTTTTTTTTAATTATAATTTTTAAGTTTTACCATTAATCTACACAAAAAATATATTAAAAGATTGTATTTCATATAATACTAAAAGCTAAATACTTTATATATAAATAGATACATATGGATTATAAATAAACATATAATATATTCATACTCAAAATCATATCCTCCCACACCACACTCACAATTTGTATGTGTGTAAATATATATACATATACTATGCATTATGCATATATGTGCATATACACGTAATATTATATATTATGTTACATGTGTACATATATGTTATATAAGTCTATAAAATATACATATATAATACATGTATATTTTACTAACAGATGCCAATTTCTTACACTTTAAGACACACAAAAACGATTTCTTCATATAATGGCATGAAATATAAAACAGAAAGAACTAAGACAGTCATGAAAATTCATTAACCTGAATAGTCAGAAATCAAGATAAAAATTAAGATGTTAAGAGTCCCAAGCTTAGAATACATAGGTATAATTTTTTGTAAAGTGAGTTCAGGATCTGTTATACCCCACAATTTTGTTCGAGGATCTACTTGTTTTACTTTGCTTATAAAAAAAATAAGAAGGGGAAGTAAAAGTTTAAGACAGGGCTAGGATTATATTATTAAATAATTCAATGTAAAATAATTTTTGAAGTCCTCTGAATACTCAGTATCTCCAAAATTCTCAGTAATAATAATAGCAAACATATGACATTTGTCATATGGTCAGGCTATGTTCTAAAAACTTATATTAACTTATTACTAGGCCTGTGAAGTTTTGCAGTTGACATTAATAATAGTTTCCTCTCCTACCAACCTAGATTGGTGCCTGTTTAGAGGCAGTATATTACGGTACAGAGTTTATCACTATTGAGCAATGTTCTGCTCTCTTCCCACAGAAAACAATTCTCAGATACTCATTCATATTGGCTTAATTTTCTTTAATTGTAATTTTAAGTAAATATGGTCAAAATACGTATAAACTTTGTTTACAGATCTAATAAAACTGTAAAACCAGATTTTCAAATTAAAAATGAACAAATCTATAAAATTATCAAAGCTGTATTGTCCTTGTTGTACAATGGATAATTTTTAAATATAACAATTGCTATTTTGACAAGTCCATCAATCTAATAGTGTGCCCCAAAATGTAACCCAGGAAGATTCTAAAGTTATTACCTAATGGAAATTTCTTCCTTGAAGCACATAAAAATTCACACACAAAATGTGTCTGTGATAACAAATCACATTTTTGTTTTATTAGATAAATTAAGAAATGAATATGTTACACTACATAAAGGTCTTTCTATCAAGCTTGGAAGCCACCACTCAACGGAAACTGCTTGTTGAGGTTAACAGTGACCCCCAAATAGTGAATCTAGTGGTCACTTGTTAACCTTGATCGTATTTAATAACCAGCAACATCTACCACAGTTGACTGCCTTTCTTGAAACATACTTGTTACTTGGCTTTCCATATACCATACTCTTCTTGTTTTTCCTCCCAACTCTCTTGCAGCTCCTTTTCACTTTCTTTTGTTGATTTACCTAATTTTCCTGACCTCTAAAATTAGAGCTCTAGGGATCAGTCATCTCTATACTCTTTCCTATCTATAACCACTATTCAGAATTTCAATCTCTTCTTCCACAGTCATGCTGTCAGATATGGCATGACTGCCTATCTCTTACTTAGATTGTTGCAATAGCCTCCTAACTGACCATTGTTCTTATCTTGGACCTTCACTGTTTTTGACAGTGCAAGTAGTGATGTTTTTCCCCCAGATATTTCACATCTCTTTAATCCTCTACTCAGAGCCCATGTGGTTCCCATCATATTCAAAATAAATCTAAATCTATATGGTGGCCTCCTTATTTCTATCTAGTCTGGTTCTATGCCTTTTCTGTCCTACTACTTTCCCCTTGCTCAGGCTGCCCCAGCACACTGACCATTTTGTTGGTCCTTGAGTACAGCAGGTACCCTGCAGCTCAGGCTCTCTACTTAGACTGCCTCTTCCTGGACTGTTCTTTTCCCAGATAATTTCAAGGATTATTCTGTTCTATTTGATTATGCCAATCCATTCTAGGATTAACTATTACCTTCTCAATGATGCCTTTACTTACCACACACTTTTAAATTGTAACCCTATAACCTCAGAGATTGCCTCATCTCCTCCCTATGCACTGCTTTATTTTGTTCACTATCACTTATCACCATTTTACATTCTATGCGTTTTTATTTATTCATTATTTATTATCTGTCTTTCCTCACCAAAATGCACACTTCAAGCGCAGGCATTTTGTGTGCTAAATTTCTCCTCTATCCTCAGTTCCCGACAGAGTGACTAGCATATTCTGATCAATCAATATCTTGGAGAATAGTAAAAGTAAAATAACTCATCTTTACTACAACGTCAGATGGGGGCCAGCCACTGCTTTATTCACTAGAAAATACTGAACTAATGGCAGCCATACAAGTTTACTCAAATAGAATTCTCAGACTCATGAGAATATACTTGCAAACTTTTATGTAGCAGAAACACTGGCATACAGCTTAATTTCATGGCCTTTGGATGTTGAAGACTTGGTTTAAATCCTGGTTCTGATACTTTCTAGCCCCATAACAGCTGGCAGTTAACTTCTCTAAGCCTCAATTTCTACATCTGCAAAATGGGTATGAAATTTTCATATGATTACTATGAGGGTTAAATGAAGCAAATGATTTGACTATAATAATTATTTATTATTTAATTATATTATAATTTTATTTTTAGTTTTAACATTATTATTATAAGACCTCAACGACGGGGATCTTGGCTTCCTAGGTAGGGATGGAGACTGTGATTACTTAGTTTAAAGCAAACCTGGTTGATTCAAGAGAAACTCAAAACTGTGACAGTGTCAGTGTCATCCCACTTCTAACCATTTGAACAAACATCCTCTATTGGAAAAAGAAGATGTTACACACTTATTTTAATTCTGTTCCTGCTAAGAGACTATGAGATAAAAGAAGGCTTTCAGAAATAAAGGATCATTTCAGTTTCACAATTAGATGTTCATTTAGTGTGGTGACTTTGTAAATAAATGTTTCTGAAAATATGTTGTACTCTAACAGAGCCCCATGGATCCAGAGTCTTAATTCATATTAATGTATAAGAACTACTTAATTACCATATAAAAACTGTAAAAGTCTCAAGTGGACACTTGTTTGTTTTTCCTTTGTAATTGCTTTGTTTGTACTGCTGAGTGACATATTTCTGAGGTTTCTCAAGTAGATCATGGGATTCTGTGAGGATTTTTTAAGCTTTATTGAGACATAATTGACAAATTGTAAGATATTTAAAGCATACAACATAATGATTTTATATATATATATATATATATATATATATATATATATATATATATACACACACTGTGAAAGGACTGTCCTCATCAAGTTAATTAATACATCCATCACTTCCCATATTTACCTTTTGTGTGTGTGTGTGTGAGAACATTTAATTCTACTGTCTTAGCAAATTTCAATTATACAATAGTGTTATGAACTACAGTTACCATGTTGTAAATTAGATTCTCACCTTACTCATCTTATAACAAAGTTTGTAACCTTTTGTTAGAGGAGGTCATTGAGAGGACAGGACCTGCGTGCTGGTAGACCTGAGAGCTGGACCCAGGCAGACAAAGGCACCTCACCCTTCCCCTGTCCTTGGAATGTGTACATGCCGTTCCCACAGTGGGAGCCGTTTTCAGAGACATAGACTTGAGAGAGCAATGTGTGTTGAGGTTATCTGGATGGTATACATGACTGAACCCAGTTAAGACCTCTATATAAACTTTTAAGATTCTGGCAGGTAGGTGCAGAGATCTGTTTATCTTGCAGCTGCCCAAGATAAGCCTCATATGTAAGTTCCCTTGCTTATTAAACCTGAGACCTACCAATCTGGAGTGGTCTGCTCTCTTTGGTCTCTCCTTGCTCTCTGTGCATTGGAGCCTGTTTTAGATTTCACCAGGGAACTCCTGAGGTTATGAACCAACATCATTTTCCAGCCTCTCCCTATTTCCTGTACCCCGAGTTGAACTATTTTTTTTCTTTCTTTTTTTTTGGTTTCACACGTAAGTGATACCATGCAGTGTTTGTCTTTCTCTGGCTTATTTCACTTAGTATAATGCCCTTCAGTTGCATCCATGTTGTTGCACATGGCAGGATTTCCTTTTTTTTAAGGTTAAATAATATTGCATTGTGTGTGTGTATACATATATAATCAAATTTCTTCATCCATTCATCTGTTCATAAACACTTAGGTTGTTTCCATACTTTGGCTATTGTGAATAATGCTACAATGAATATGGGAGTGCAGATGTCTCTTTGAGATAATGGTTTCAACTGGGGTTCTCTTAAACTAAGACTTCTTTACCTTCTTTGTCTATGCTGCAAATTAGTAACCTTAAACTAAGTAGGACATTTATCAATTTATTTAATTATGAATATCTGGAAAGAATCAAATATTTCTCTAGTTTATAGACTCAAGTGTATTACAAAAAGGCAATATATTTTCAGTTTAAATTATTTTCTTCTGAAAATATCAATAACTGAAAAGTTGAACATAAAAAATTATACAACAAAATCTTATACTGACTTGGAAACTTCCTTGAACTACCTGTAGAGCCTGAGACATTGTTCCATTAAAACTGGAAGATCTCCTTTGACTCTAACTTGATTTTATTAGTGAATCATGCCTGATACAGTCAACATTTATGACTCAAAATTAAACTATGATGAATAAATAATACATCATCACCCAGCTACGGAAGAACTCAAGGTAAAAAATTTTACCAGACTATTTTACAATATAGAAATGCTTAACTAATTTATTCCTTTAGAATTCATGAATTAATTCACTTACTTTTATCTTCCAAATAAAATGGGCTTTTTAATTTCAACTTTGCTTCTAAAGCAAGATATGGCTACCTTAATACATTATTTCCTTCATCTCAGTTCAAAATGAGATGGTCATACTAATGAAAGTACACTTACCTGTCCTTTTTCACCATTGGATTATACTTTAATGCAAGAGTTTATGTACTGAGGCCCTCATTTACTTATTGTAGTCTATGAATAAGTATTTCCAACACTTAATTGCCTTTCTATTCTATTTTCAGAAATAGAACTCCTGAGTTAGTTCAGTTCTACTATAAACCATTTATTGAACACTTATGTGCTAGGCACTGTTCTATATACAGAGTCAGCAAAAAGGAAAATTCATAAATTCTATATGAACATTTATAGCATCTTCATTGCCCATAGGACCTGAGATTGTCACAAAATTCATATATAATACAAAGAATAATCTTTTTAATTCTTTTGAAGTAATCTAAATTCAAAAATGATTTTAAAATTGGAATAAAAGTAACAGAAAGATACAGTTAAAAATTATAATGCCCTTAATATTTTTAAGGATTACAGCTTTTCTAGACACTGGGGCCAAAACCATGAAAAAATTCTTTTAGTTATCTGTTTTGATCAGAAAATAAAATTTAATATACACATCTTTCCCAAGTACTTATTTCACATTTAGAATTTTCATATGTACTAGACATTTGAGAGTTACGGTTTATTTTTAGGGTGAGTGTCTGGAAGGTTAATATTCTATATTTCTAATTAAAGACATATCCATGAGCTTTAGCAGATGATTAGATATTAGGTTAGATTAAAGATGTTTTATGAAATGAAGCCATGATTGGTGGCCTCACTCATATCTCCATGGAGGTGGGACTGCAAAGATAAATAGGCTAATAGTGAAATGAAAGAATAACGTAATTCAGTACAATAGTACCTCAATACAAACATATCTGAAAAGGATACTTCCAAACTGGATTTATTTATTTAACAGCCATTATTAAAACCTCCTATGTACCAGGCACAGAGGATGCAAAGATGAAATAAAACAGTCCCTGCCTCCAACAAATACAGCATTATGCTCCCTTTTGACAGCCTCTACTCCCAACAGCTGTCCTAGGAATAACAGAGCAGAGAATTATGACTCATAATGACTCCCACAAGAGGTGATTTTTCTCCTACAACTTCTATAAAGAAAAGCAAAATCAAGGATCATGTGACGGTCTGCTTTACTCTCATTTAATTAAGAAAAAAACCTTCATAAACAATTCTTTTAAATCATTACTGCTTGTCTGCAATAATATTTACACTATATAAATAGATCTTCTAATCATTAAAGTACATTGCTGGCTCATGAAATCTGAAATCAGAGTGAACAAATAAAGACTTGGAATGTCACACCCAAAGGTCACTGACTGTTGATTTAATTGTTAAATGTTAAAAGCACTATGTACTTTTATGAAAAAAATGAAAAAAAAAAGATAAGCATCTGGAGCAAATGCTTTGATAAATGAATCATTTCTTTTTTCTTATGAACAAAGACTACTTTCCTCTGTAAGGAAAAATCTCATTAGTATTTCAAAGATAATAAACCAGTAACTTGATCAAACTGTCCCCGGAAGATAAAGTGTCCAATATATAAATGCTATTCATCTGTGAACACCTTTTTCTCCCTTTGAAAAAACAGAGATTCTCATCATTTTCTCTGACAGGGGATAAAAATAGAACTCTGAGGAAAGCACCATTCTTTTAATGAAGTTTTTTCTCATTGGAAATCCCAATGTCTCAGCGTACTGCTGACGTTTGTGCCATTTGATTTTAATAGTGCAGCTTTGTCTTTGGGGCAGCTTGCTCTGACAGAGAACCAATTTATATTTGCCTAATTAGAATTCAGAAGGCAGTGAGAGGTTGGAGATCTTTTAAACTGCTTGCCAAAATCTCCCTTTCATGGCTATAATTCAAATTCTTTAATTCAATGAAAATTTTATTTAAAATTACCCAAATCAGACAAATCATGACAAGGCAACTAAGAGCACACCACTTTGAAACTCAAACTGTAGCCAAATACATACATATATATATATACACACACACACACATATATATATTAAATAATATAATCTATATGTATTATGTATATATAATATTTTACAATGTAAAACTGGCTTGAGGATAAAAATTTCAAGTAGATGTTCGCCTGAACCTCTTGTAGAGGATAAATGAAGAATCATTAAAGATAAAAATTGCTCACTCTTTTAAAACAATTTGTAATAACAGGTACATCTAAATCTGTGTATTCAGGGTCCCTGTTGGATGCCACTTTGTCCAAGGATTTCATTTTTCTCACTCTCGTCCCTCATTGGTGTTGGTCCTGGATCACACCCAAGACATCTGCTCAGCTGTGCTCTAGTCTTTAAATATGATGATGCTGCGATTAGTGGCATAAAATGTTAGTGCTGGGACTGGGTTGTATAATACAGACCACTGTTACTTACCCTGCTCCTCCTGCTCATTTGCTAAGCAGATGGTCAGGGTTAGGGGCACATCTGTGGCCATGAAAGAAATGTGTTTTCAGTGCAATCCCAACTGGCCTAAACAGGGAATGAACTCCTGGTCTTTGCCTTGTTTAGCCCTTACTCTAACACAACAAGATAATCAGTGCAGGTGCTAAGTCAATAAACTAAGGAAACACTAACTTATGCCCAAGAAGAAAATAATCAGGTTCATGATGATATTTTGCTATGGCAATATTTATTCAGGCCAAAATCCCAGAACGAAAACACGAAAGATTCCAAAATACAGGACAAAATACAAGTTAGGTCCTACAAAAAATACTTAATGAAGAATAGCTGAAATGCTGTAGGCAGTTTACATGAAATGGCAAAGAGAAGGCGGACACAGCTTGGAAGTCTAGAAGAAGCTCCAGTTTGAAGTATAAAAACCAGACAGTTACCACGGCCATAATGTTGAGCGTTATACTTAGCACCTTACACACATTACTTAACTTAATTCTCAAGATATTCCTCCAAAGTAGATGTCTCTATTCTCATTTTACAGGCCGAGGGATCTGGGATTCAGAGAAGTTAAGTGACTCTTTCAAGGTAAGTGTCTTCTAAAGTCAACATTCTTAAGAATTGACAAGAAGATAAAATAAAGAGAGATAAAGTCAGCAATTTAAAAATAATAGTGTTAATGATGAAAAATCTGAAAATGAAATCAAGAAAACACTCCCATTTACCATCGCAACAAAAAGAATAAAATATCTAGGAATAAACCTACCTAAGGAGACAAAAGACCTGTATGCAGAAAATTATAAGACACTGATGAAAGAAATTAAAGATGATACAAATAGATGGAGAGATATACCATGCTCCTGGATTGGAAGAATCAATATTGTGAAAATGACTCTACTACCCAAAGCAATCTACAGATTCAATGCAATCCCTATCAAATTACCACTGGCATTTTTCACAGAACGAGAACAAAAAATTTCAAAATTTGTTTGGAAAAACAAAAGGCCCCGAATAGCCAAAGCAATCTTGAGAACGAAAAACGGAGCTGGAGGAATCAGGCTCCCTGACTTCAGACTATACTACAAAGCTACAGTAATTAAGACAGTCTGGTACTGGCATAAAAACAGAAAGATAGATCAGTGGATCGGGATAGAAAGCCCAGAGATAAACCCACACACATATGGCCAACTTATCTTTGATAAAGGAGGCAGGAATGTACAGTGGAGAAAGGACAGCCTCTTCAATAAGTGGTGCTGGGAAAACTGGACAGGGACATGTAAAAGTTTGAGATTAGATCATTCCCTAACACCATACACAAAAATAAGCTCAAAATGGATTAAAGACTTAAATGTAAGGCCAGAAACTATCAAACTCTTAGAGGAAAACATAGGCAGAACACTCTATGACATAAATCACAGCAAGATCCTTTTGGACCCACCTCCTAGAGAAATGGAAATAAAAACAAAGATAAACACATGGGACCTAATGAAACTTCAAAGCTTTTGCACAGCAAAGGAAACCATAAACAAGACCAAAAGACAACCCTCAGAATGGGAGAAAATATTTGCAAATGAAGCAACTGACAAAGGATTCATCTCCAAAATTTATAAACAGCTCATGCAGCTCAATAGCAAAAAAACAAACAACCCAATCCAAAAATGGGCAGAAGACTTAAATAGGCATTTCTCCAAAGAAGATATACAGACTGCCAACAAACACATGAAAGAATGCTCAACATCATTAATCATTAGAGAAATGCAAATCAAAACTACAATGAGATATCATCTCACACCAGTCAGAATGGCCATCATCAAGAAATCTAGAAACAATAAATGCTGGAGAGGGTGTGGAGAAAAGGGAACACTCTTGCACTGCGGGTGGGAATGTGAATTGGTACAGCCACTATGGAGAACAGTATGGAGGTTCCTTAAAAAACTACAAATAGAACTACCATATGACCCAGCAATCCCACTACTAGGCATATACCCTGAGAAAACCATAATTCCAAAAGAGACATGTACCAAAATGTTCATTGCAGCTCTATTCACAATAGCCCGGAGCTGGAAACAACCTAAGTGTCCATCATCGGATGAATGGATAAAGAAGATGTGGCACATATATACAATGGAATATTACTCAGCCATAAAAAGAAACGAAACTGAGCTATTTGTAATGAGGTGGATAGACCTAGAGTCTGTCATACAGAGTGAAGTAAGTCAGAAAGAGAAAGACAAATACCGTATGCTAACACATATATACGGAATTTTAAAAAAATGTCATGAAGAACCTAGGGGCAAAACGGGAATAAAGACACAGACCTACTTGAGAATGGACTTGAGGATATGGGGAGGGGGAAGGGTAAGCTGTGACAAAGCGAAAGAGAGGCATGGACATATATACACTACCAAACGTAAGGTAGATAGATAGTGGGAAGCAGCCACAGAGCACAGGGAGATCAGCTCGGTGCTTTGTGACCGCCTGGAGGGGTGGGATGGGGAGGGTGGGAGGGAGGGAGATGCATGAGGGAAGGGATGTGGGAACAGATGTATATGTATGACTGATTCACTTTGTTATAAAGCAGAAACTAATAAAAATACTAAACTAAACTAAAATAAAATAAAAATAATAGTGTTATTGGAGTGCCTACATTTTAAAAGAATTAAAGAAAAAAAGGTGGGAATGTATTGGAATATATTATAAAAGAAGAAGCTGCAGAAGATATGAGGTGGTGTTGGGACCTACCAGAACAAGTGGGCCTGTTCTGCCAAACTGTTACGTTTATTTACGAATCTACACACGAGTGACATCTTGGTTTTTATAACTGTGGGTGAAATTGTGTGGGGCACCTTCTGAATAGGCAACATATGCAAAAGCAGCTGGTTTTAAAATAAATGACAATAAGGGTAGCAATTTAGCTGGGTAATAATGATATAAGGAACAGGAGACAATGCCTTGAGACCTTGGATAAGAATAACCTGATTAAGATTCAGGCTATTGTCGAGGTTTGTGTATTAAATATTTCATGAGTAAAAGGTAGAAATGGATATTGACATTGAAAGTATTTATACAGAGATAAAGGTAAAGATTCACAGTTTAGACTAAATTAATGTCATGTATGTCTACATAAGTAATGCACATACCCATACAGAAGATAACATTATTTTATCTATTATGTCACATATGATACATATATAGCTATATGTACAATTACCCATGTACATATAAAATTAATTTACCTATACATATCACTTATATATAATTATTAACTGTATTATAGCTAGTTATGTATATAAATCACTTTAGATCTTAAATATCATATGTGTAATTTATGACATGATTAGCCATTGTAGTTAACAGTTCATATGTTCTTTTCATCATCTTTTCAGGAGATCAAAAAAGAAAATTTTGATATCCCTTCCTTTAATTATTCAATGTAAATAGGACTATATTATTAAGCCATTAATATCTGTCTTTCCTACAAGACAGGTCCATGAGGTCTGGAACTCTATGTATTTTTATGTACTATTGATCTCTTGCACGTAGAACTAAGGCACAAATATTATGAAATCTATTTTTTAAAAGAAGGCTAAACCATAAAATACCTAGAATTAAAAAACTGGAAAAGCAAAGTAACAAAATCATGCCAATCTTAGTTAACAGTTATTGAGAGCTAGTACACCAAAAATTTATTGTAAGAAACCTAATGTCAATGAAGAAAACAATTAAGAGCTTAGAAAGAAAATTGAAAGTTTGAAATAAAATTTAAAATAGGAGTCACTTTGATTAAAATTACAGCATCACTTTATAGATGTAGAACTTCTGTGTAAGACAAATGTGATAATAAGATTTTTTTGAAATGAAGATCTATATCATATAGTTTTGTCCAGTGGATGACTGGGAATATTTTACCATTCTCTTCTTTTTGAAAAGTTGATTTGTTGAGAACTACCAGAGAGCAAACTTTCATATTTGGAAGTCTCTATCCCATAAATAGATTTTATGTGGGAAGCTTAACTGACAATGGTACAGTTAGACACCAATATGAAAACCTTAGATACTGGATATACTTAGCTATTTATGACCTAATTTGACATGTCTAACACAAGTACAATGTGTTTCTTTACTATCTCCTTCTTGGATCATTTGCACTGCTTGCTTTGTTCACTTGCCATAATCTAAGGAGATGCAAAACACTATAGCTTTAGTCCACTATGTATACATGATACAAAATAGTTCCTTGCCCATTATCTTAATGGTAGAAAAACATTTAGTTTTTCTTTTGCTGTTTACTTCATGAATCTTCCACAAGATCAACTCTGATCTGATATCTTCAATTCTGTCACTTTCCATTGACCTACCTTTATCAGAAGACTCAGTAGTTTACTTCCACAGGAAGATTTAAGTTCTCTGTGTATAGCACAGGGAATTATATTCAATATCTTGTAATAACTTATAATGGAATATAATCTGAAAAAATAACTGAATCACAATGCTGTACACCTGAAACTAACACAATATTGTAAATCAACTATAGTTCAATTTTAAAAAAAGATTTAAGTTCTCGGACATGAATTCAGCACTTTTTCTCATCAACTTGACAACTTTTTTTTTTACGTATCCCCTCTCTTTCCCCATTAGGCTCTAGGAAAAAGAAAATTCTCTCTAGGGCTAGTGCTTCATTTTATATATTTATCCCATTTCTTTCTGATTTTCTGTGGATCTGAGTACCATTCATAAATCCCCTTCTTAGCACCATTTTTCTTCTACTAAATCCAAATTTTGTCTTTTTTTCTCTTTAAACTCAATTTTCTGAGAAGCATACCATTTATCTGTTCTTATCTCTAAGTCTCTAAAAGTCTTGTCTATTACTGTGTAAAGATTGGCTCCAGTACAGAAGAAGGATATAAAGTATTTACTAGATGGAGAAGTTTAGCATAATACCACTTTGGGGGGGATCCCTCTACTATTTGTCCAGATTCTTGCTGGAACCTTTGGTCTTTACATCACCTTTAACCTCAATCTCTGATATTCCTTGTGCAATAATACACTGATATATCAACACTTGGTTCAAGATCCCAGGTCTATGTCAAATATGACTCCTGCCATTTCTATGGCCCTTTCCCACTCTGTTCCCTAATTTTTTTCTGCATTCCTAACCTTTAACCAGTTTCTTCATCTTGAAATCTCACACTCAAATACATTTCATTTCAACAGATGCTTTTGGTATTTCCACTAAATGCCAGGGACTGTGATAAGCCTTTAGAACACAAACCTGAAAAATTATCCACTTTTCTCCAAGGATTGATGCCTTTGTTTCGTCTCCACTTTCTACTGCCATAGCCTTCTGCCAGCTGGCTTCCATCATCACTACTGGAATTGTTCTCTCAAAGGTTGCCAGTGGTTTCCTTGTTCCAAAATTAAATAGCTGTTTTTAAAATTTTTAATACTCTCTTTCTCCTTGACTTTCCTCTTACTTTTGGTTCTTTTGAGCATCCCCTTGCAACTCTGCCACCTTGCCTTGTTTATTATAATGTACTGATTGTACTCCAGCCTTTACAACTGCTTCATTTTATTTTCCTTGGTGTTATTTGACTGACTCACCTAGCTAAGTTGCCTAATATCAGATCTAGATCTCCTATCCTCACTTTTCACTGTCTTCCAAAATCAAAACAAACAATAACAAAAACATCCAACTTCAAGACAAATTCACACAGAACTATATTTTATTCATCTTGTTTTATTTATTCACTAAGCCTCTTAAGTCTGCTCTTTTACCTAAGCTTTGTACCTATGAAGTGAGAAGGTAGATTAAATCTTTAAGTAATCATGACCTTTAAAAATTCTATGGCAGTGGAATAACAAATCCAACTTGTCTTTCAAGTTCCACATTTAAATTTATAGTTGCTTGCTTACTTTAGCATTTCTATCTCTACTAAAACGTTCTAGCATAAAATGCTCTCAGTGTTAACACATCCATAGTTTAATGAATTGTTTTCCTTCTCTAATCCAGCCTGTCTTTCATATATCACATTTTTTATTACAAATACCTTGAACATAAACCTGAATTCAAGGGCAAGCAAAGTCTATTTGGGAAATAAATGATAAGCCCAGTTATTTTGTTATTTTTTAAAAAATATTTCCATTGTTCCAATCATTCAGACCTAGAATCCTGGAATAATTTTTGGGTTTCTTCCTCACCTTCCAGATAAAAGAAGTTTTCAAATACTCCAGACTTAGCTTCAGCAATAAAAGCAATAGTAAATAACACCTGACTTTGGAATATAGCTTAGAAGTTTATAATGCTTCCTCTCACACATTATCTCATTAAATGGAGAGGAAATGGATATGTAAATAAGATGCAGTATTACCTCATTGTAATCCTGTGAGTTTGGTCGCATTTAACAGATGGATATGCCAAGGCTGAGTTAAATGATTTATAATTCAGAATTTATGCTAACCCTTTTATTCCATATGACACTATTTCATGATATACAGTGACTCTCAAAGTTGTTTTTTTCTTCCTATGTCTACTATTTATATCATTTAGATGTTATTATCTCCAACTTAAATTAGTAGAATGATTTATTTTGTATCACTACATCTTTGCTATTTCTTTATACTATTCATTCTGCTCATTGTCATCATTCTCTGTTTTATTACATTTCATCTTAGCTTTTTTTCTCATTATAAAATGGATAAAGAGATTCCCAAATGCCTGAAGATGTTTTATTTGTTGTGTTTTGGTATTTATTATTTTGGAAAAAAATCTGAGGTCCTTTTAAATTTTGGTTTTTTGAAGATGTCTTTTTGTTTTCTTAATTGGGTGTTTGTAGAAAATCATCTACATTTGCACGTCTATGTCTAATTATTGAACTGTTTTGAAATATTATGTTTTAAGTTCCTTGTGTCTGTTTAATATTTTTCTCTCCTTCTAAAATGCTTATAACAAGTAAATTTTAGCTTCTGTCTTTATTTTTATTGTGCTAAAAATATTAATTTGTGAAAAGGGGAAAAAAGAATGAGGCAAAATTTTCTGAAAATTAATGAAGTAAAATATTACTTTAAGAAGTTAGAAAAATCACAATACACATAAAATAAATGACATAATAAAGTTTTGAACAGACTTCGATACAGAAAGCAAATAGAATAGAGATTTTTAACAAAGTCAAAAGTTGGCTCACTAAAAAGACAAATAAGATCAATAAACTTTTGGCAAGAATAATAAAGACTTAAAATCACCCTAAATTTTAAGAAACAGATACACCTTTGGGGAGTAATTTAAATACTGCACTGGGCTTTACTAGCTAATGTCTATATTCTTTCAATTCTTAATATGGAAACATTTAACAACTGTTTCTGCTCAATAAAATGTAAACATATCACGGGGTATAGATATATTCTGCATTTAAAGATACAACTGAGACTAATAATATGGAAGCTAAATTTTATAGAATAAAATTTGCCCCCAAAAAAGAAAAATTATCTTTAGATTTCTGCTCCTAAGACCTCTTAAGTTTAAAACTGTCTGGAAGAAAATGCATTAGCTTGATTTATTTGGGAGATAAAAAATTTCAGCTCAATAAACTTTTTCTGAGTGTGCCAGTTATAGTGAAATGCTTGAAAGCTCTTTCTCTCAAGTTCCTAAGGAGAGGTCCCTTGTCAAACTTCAAGAAAGATGTGAAGCCCTCAGATTTTTTTCCATATGACAATTCTATGAGTCAAAATAGTAAGAACTACAGCAAGAAAAAGATGAAGATGTTGCTCTGTGTGTGTATGTGTGTGTGTGTGTGTGTGTATTTATATATGTGTGTAGAGAATCAGGATAAAACAAATATTATGACATGCCACATATTAGTGCATGCAAAGGATGATATTGACATTTGTGAATTCTCAAGTCTAAGATTTTTTTTAAAGTTTAAAAAAGTGTGCATGTGTGGTTACATATATGGTTATTTCTTCTTCTCACCAACTATATGTATATATATCACTAGTTGCTCCTTTCTTCTGTAATGTCTTTGGCATACTTTCTTCTTCTTTTTCATTTTTCTTACTTATTTTGTTTATTCATTAAAGGTTCGATAAAGAGATGTCAAAAGCATACTTCCATGTGTTAAACAGCATAACTGGGCATATAAACAAAGCACAGATGATAACGGGTTAGACATAACTGGTGGGAAATGGGTCTAAGGGGGGCTTGGCATACTTTCTAATGAATTTCATTTAATTAAATTTGGAACTTTCATGGGGAAAGCTTTCTAATAAATCTCTTAATTTTACCTTTGATAGTGGCAAACATAGTCATTCGCATGCTTAACGATATATGAAATTCATCACGATCACATTCATCACAATACATGAAATTTAGCATTTGCATGCACCATTAAAGAAGGGAGGTGAAAAATGTCTCACAGTTTATGAGCACTGAAGTCACAATTTTCAATTATCCTTCCACTAATGAAATTTGTGGCCTTTAAGCAGTACACTCTTCTGTACTGGGCAGGGGGATCACTTATATGAAGACTCCTGCCTTACAAAAACCACATAACATGTTTATTTTACTGAGATTTTAGTTTTTCTTCTCTACCATCAAAAAATGAAGAACATATTAGATATTAAGTAAGTAGACTGACTTCTGTAAAAGCTGATAGCCACATTGTGTGTGTGTGTGTGTGTGTGTGTGTGAGAGAGAGAGAGAGATGGAGAGACAGACAGAGAGAGATTCAAAGAGAAATGGCTGTAAAATATGTGACCCTTAGCTCATTAAGATTTCAGAGCATGTGATGAATTCAAAATGATATTTCAATGTTATTGAAGCATTATCTCCTTTACTGCTAGTTTTTTAAAAAGTTAAACATTTTCACATTGAGTCAGAAATAGCTAGATTCTATGAAGAAGAAAGAAGGAAAAATAAAAGAAGCCTTGAGATGGTATATTCAAGGAATCCTAAAAATATGATGATCCATTATTCCCTTCAGTCTTGAACCATATGTTCGGCTTTCCTGTCTAGCGGAGATATAGCACAGATGACATCTGGAAGGCTTTTCCTCCCCTTAATTTTTAAAAAATTCCTGCTTTAAATAAAGCTGAAATATTAGAACTGATATATCAATAGAAATGTATAAGCATGCTTTGTGACTAGCAGCAGTACTAAAATTTCAATATAAAGGACATTGGTTTTATATTTGATATTCAATTAATTCAGCATAAATGAGGTTTGCAGTCTCAAATGTATTAAGGAGAGCTCAACTAAATAAGCTAAAAATATTGACATCCATTTCTTAAATCAAGATATTTCTCATTTGTAAAAAACAAAATAAAGGCAAACACTCTTTTTAATCCCCCAAATCAGAAGTGAAATATGACATATAAATTCAGAAACAAAAACGTTTGATAGCTAAATTTGGCATAAATCTCACTTACTTGTCTAATGAACACAGTTATTTCAATCAGAAAGTGCATTAGATATCATGACATAACCATGACCCAGATATGTGAGGCTGAGTTTTAAATACCACCTGCTGTCTCTAATTAATACATGTCCCTCACCTTAAAATCTGAAAATAAGTTTAATATCAGAGGGTGTCATCAGTGTTAAGAAATTTAAACATAGCATCATATATAGTATCTGAGGAAAATCTAGTCTAAATGGCATATACCTTAAAAAGTTAGAAAAATCAAATAGTTCTGTATGTTTCATTTCATCAGAAAGAAATGTCATATATGAGGAAAATCATAGAATTTGTTACAATAAATCTGCCATACCATAAATTAAGGTTCTTAAAGTTAGATTCTTCCATAAATAAAAAGATTTTTACGTAGCTAACTAATGTTCTAATGTCAATTTTATAACTAAAGTCAAGTTTAAGACAACTTAGATCCAAAATTTGCTTTAAATACTGTGTTGGAACTTTTTTAACAACAAACTTTAAAAATAATATCCTGTTTCATATTTAATATGAGTCTTCAACTAGTAAATAAAATAGGCTTCTGCATAGGAGCATATAGCATATTCCACAGCTTCCAAAAGAGCTGTGCTAGTTTGGCAGCCACTAATCTCATGTGGATATTTAAATTTCAATTAATTAAAATTACATAAAATTAAAAAATTCAGTTCCTCACATTTCATGTACTCCTTACACACATATGGCTAATGGTTGCTGCATTGGACAGCACAGATTTAGAACATTTCCATGTGGCAGAAAGTTCTATTGGACAAGACTGTAAATCAAGAGTCCTGGAAAGGATTTCAGGGGTAGGCACTCAGAATTTCAGGAAGTGTTAAAAATGGCAGAATTATTTAGCCTGGAAAGAAGAAAGAGACCTGGTCTCATGATGGTCTTGAATGACAGAAAGGATTCAAAGAGAGGCAACCGGCTGTTTTTCATCACATACTGGGTAGAGAGAGGAGAAACTGATTTAAAACACAATGGAGGGATTTAGGTTAAACAGAAAAAGTGGGGATTATTAAAAAAGTGAATCACTTATGGAGAGCATCCCCTTCATGACTTTCCATGAGAAAGTCACGTACCTAGTGAAATCTGTGAATATGTATCATTGATAATTAAGCTAAACACTTAGGTCTCTTTTCTAAACTGAGAGAAATGCAGTTATTCAATCAGTCAATCAATTAATCAATATTTATTAGGTGGGTACTGTGTATCAGGCACTGTATTAGAGACAGGATATACAACAGAAACACTGAACGCAATTTACCTAATTCCTCCTCTTACAATATCACATTCCAGGAATAAGAGAGATAATAAATGCATAAACAAATAAATAGTTTCAAGTAATAAAAGCGGCAATGAAGAAGATAAAATAGCATAATATTGAGGAAGTGATGGTGGGTAGTACATGAATTTGGGAAGTCAAGGAAGTCCCATAAGAAAAGTTGATATTTGTGTTAAGGTTTCTGCAGAGAAAGGAAGCAACCTTGAGAGAATCAGATAATCGGGGGGAAGACTGTTTTAAGTAGAAGACACAGGAAGTGCTAAACCCTCAGACTTCACATATGAAGGGGAAAACAAAAGCCACTCTGTGTGGACAATAATGAAGAAGGAGAAGAGTGGCTTGAAGTAAGTTTGAGACACATGCAGGGGCCAGTGGGCCATGATATGGAGTTATACGTTTTTCTGGTCACATGAGAGCCAATGGAGGATTTAATAAATCTTTCTGTCTCTTCTTTGACAACTGGGATGTGAAGTTATGAGGGGAGGAGGGGGGCAAAAAGGGCAGTCAGTGAAAGATATCATGGTTGGACTATAGATTTATCCATAGAAATGTTCATAAATTGTCATATTTAATATGCTTGGAGGTAGAACAGGGTTGGAAGTAGTGTGTAAGAAAAAAAGAAGTAAAGAAAATTATTCTTAGTGTTTGACTTGAGCAAAGGACAAATGGATGAATAGTGTTAAAACTTACTGAAATAGTGGAGGCTTGGTGGGGGACATATTTGAGCAGTTTCCTGTTGAGTCTAAAATATACTTTAGACAATGAAGTTAATATGTGTAGCAGTCATTTGGATATAGGAATCTATGAATCAGGGGAAAGTCTACTAGAAAAAATAAGTACCAGTTTCGAAAATTTGAACATCACTGTCAAACATCTTGATCTAATGACATTATTAGAACACTAACTCAACAAGTACAAACTATATAAACTTTACATGTGCATGTGAAAGATTCCCCAAGATAAACCATCTGCTCAGCCATAAAATAAATTTAATTCAAAGATTAAAATCTTACAGATTCTGATCTGAAAACAACCATAGGATTAAATTAAACATCAATAACAATAAAATATCTAGGAAATACAGAAATATTTAGAAATTAAGTAATACACTTATATGTAAACCATGCATCAAAAAAACCCACCCAAAAGTAGTATTATTTTCACTGAATAATGATGAAAACATAAAACATTATGATTTAGTGGAGATAGCTAAAGCATATCTTAGAAATTTATACTTTTAAATGCCTATATTGAAGGGAAGAAAGGATTAAATCAATGATCTAAGTTTTTAATTTAAGAAGCCAGGAAAAGAAGAGCAAATTAATCCCAGAGTAAATATAAAAGGTAAAAAATAATAAAATAAGAGCAAAAATCAATGAAATAGAAAGCATAAGAACAGTAGACAAAATGTTTAAAAGCCAAAATTTGGTTCTTTTTAAAAAACAACGTTTTCCATAGTTATCTACAAAAAAGGAGAGAAGATACAAATTACCATACTAGGATATAGATTGAAATGAATGAATGAAAAATGTCTTTATTCATAGTTGATAATAATTGTTTCCAAAGAAACTCCTAGGAAATCTATAAAAATAATGCTAGACCTAATAAGAAAAAATATACAAATACTACCACAACTTCTTAAGCCAATCATCTGTTGATGGGCATTTGGATTGTTTCCATGTCTTGGCTACTGTAAGTAGTGTTGCTATGAATATTGGGGTGTATGTATCTTTTCAAATTAGAGTTTTTGTTTTTTCTAGATATATACACAGAAGTGGGGTTTCTGGATCATATGGTAGCTCTGGTTTTAGTTTTGTATCGAAACTTCATACTGTTTTCTTTAGTGGTGGCATCAATTTACATTCTTGCCAACAGTGTAAGAGGGTTCCCTTTTCTCCACACCCTCTCCAGCATTTATTACTTATAGACTTTTTGATGAGAGGCATCCTGGCCAATATGAGGTAACACCTCATTTTGGGTTTGATTTGCATTTCTCTAATAATTAGCAATGTTAAGCACCTTTTCATGTGCTTTTTGGGCATCTGCATGTCTTCTTTTGAAAAATGTCCATTTAGATCTTCTGCCCACTTTTTGATTGGGTTTTCTTTTTTTTAATATTAAGCTCTATGAGTTTTTTGTGTATTTTGGATATTAACCCCTTGTTGGTTGCATCACTTGCAAATATTTTCTCCCATTCCATAGGTAGTCCATAGGTAGTCTTTTCATTTTGTTGATGATTTCTTTTGCTGTGCAAAAGCTTTTGATTTGATCCCATTTGTTCATTTTTGTTTTATTTCTTTTGCCTTGGGACACTGATCTAAGAAAATATTGCTACAATTTATGTCAGAGAACATTTTGCCTATGTTCTCTCCCAGGAGTTTTATGGTGTCATATCTTATATTTAGGTCTTTAAACCATTTTGAGTTTATTTTTGTATATGATGTGAAGGAGTGTTCTAATTTCATTGATTTACATGTAGTTGTCCAGCTTTCCCAACACTTGTTGAAGAGACTGTCTTTTCTCCATTGTGTATTCTTATGACCTTTGTCGTAGATTAATTGACTACAGGTGTGTGGGTTTATTTCTGGGCTTTCTGTTCTTTTCCAATGATCTATGTGTTTGTTTTTGTGTCAATACCACACTGTTTTGATTACTGTAGCTCTATAGTATAGTCTGAAGTCTGGAAAGGTTATGCCTCCAGCTTTATTCTTTTTCCTCAGAATTGTTTTGGCAATTCTGGGCCTTCTGTGGTTCCATATAAATTTTAAGATTATTTGTTCTAGTTCTGTGAAAAACATCATGGGTATTTTGATAGGGATTGCATTAAATCTGTAGATTGCCTTGGGTAGTATGGCCATTTTAACAATATTAATTCTTCCAATCCAAGAGCATGGGATACTTTTCCATTTCTTTGACTCATCCTCAATTTCCTTTATCAATTTTTCATAGTCTTCAGCATACAGGTCTTTCACCTCCTTGGTTAAGCTTTTTCCCTAGGTATTTTTTTTGACATGATTTTAAACAGGGTTTTTAAAAAATTTTCTCTTTCTGATATTTCATTATAAGTATAAAGAAATGCAACCCGTTTCTGTATATTAATCTTGTATCTTGCTACGTTGCTAAATTAGTTTATTAGTTCTAATAGTTTTTGTGTGGAGACTTTCAGGTTCTCTATATACAGTATCATGTCATCTGCAAACAGTGACAGTTTTACCTCTTCTCTTCTAATTAATACACCTTTTATTTCTTTTTCTTGCTTGATTGCTGTGGCTAGGACTTCCAATACTATGTTGAATAGAAGTGGTGAGAGTGGGCATCTTTATCCCATTCCTGAATTTAGAGTGAAGGCTTTCAGCTTTTCACTGTTGAATATTATGTTGACTGTAGGTTTGTCATAAATGGCTTTTATTATGTTGAGACATGTTCCCTCTATACCCACTTTGGTGAGAGTTTGTATCATGAATGGATGTTGAATTTTGTCAAATGTTTTTTCTGCATCTATTGAGATGATCATGTAGTTTTTGTCTTTCCTTTTGTTTATGGGGTGTATCACATTGGTTGATTTGTGTATGCTGAAGCATCCTTGTGACCTTAGAATGAACCCAACTTGGTCATTGTGTACGATCCTTTGTATGTGTTGTTGGATTCAGTTTGCTAATTTTTTTTGAAGATTTTTGCATCTATATTCATCAAACATATTGGCCTGTAGTTTTCTTCCCTTTTTTTGTAGTGTCTTTGTCTTGTTTTGATATCAGGGTGATGGTGGCTTCATGGAGTGAATTTTTTGGAATAGTTTGAGCAGGATAGGTATATGTTCTTCTTTGCATGTTTGATAGAATTGTGAAGCTGTCCATTCCTGGACTTTTTTTTGGAGGGAATATTTTTTAAATTGCAGATTCTATTTCACTTCTAGTGTTTGGTCTGTTCAAATTGTGTTTCTTCTTGACTCCTTTTTGGCAGGCTGTATGTTTCCAGAAACCTGTCCATTTCTTATAGGTCATCCAATTTGTTGCTCATAGTATTCTTCTAGGATTTTCTATTGTATTTCTGTGGTATCAGTTGTTATTTCTCCTTTTTCATTATTTATTGATTCATTTTTTTGTGGGGTCCTCTCTCTTTTCTTCTTGGTTAGCCTGGCTAGTCACTTGGTTACTATGTACCTGAGGACAGCTATTCTGTCCTGTGATGGAGATGCTGACACCTGAGCAAGCAGCAACTGAAGATCTCAGTGGGCAAATCCTGAAGAGCCAGGCATTGGTTTTACAGTTGGAACAGGAGCATTGGTTTTACAGTTGTGGCAGCCAGGAGCAAGTAGAAGTAGAAGAATGATGATGGAAATCTTGGGAAAGAATGGATGAATCAATATTTCATTACTTACTCACATGAAAATTCATTTCCCTAGCAAGCATTTGGTGTTGAATTCTAAGGTCTTACATAAGTCAAACTAATTCTGTCATTTTTTAAAAAGATTCATTTGTAACTTTGAGCAAATTGTTTCCTTTTTAATACTGTTAGCACATGCTTCTGTTATCAGTCTTCTGTATGTATAAATTAATAACTTAGAACCATACAAATGAAGTTGACTATAAACTTAAACAGATGTGGTCTAGATTTAAATGATGACCTGTTCAGTGGTGATCTTTGAAAGTTTTCTATAAAACTCTAGAACATATCTTAATAATTATGTTTTGCTTGTTCTTATAGTTGCATAAAAGAAATGCATTGAATCATTTATTTTTCACAAATACATTAGAATATATCATTAGAAATATATTTCATTCATTTAGCATTTATTCATCTCACAAACATTTGCTGAGTATTATGTGTCAGGCACTGTGCAAAGTGCTGAAATAATCAGAAGCTAGTAGAACCTAGTAGAGATTTGTTACTCAATGAAAGCTATGTTATGTTCAAAACAATTTAGAATAGTGAAAATTCAAATAAATATAATGCATCATTGTGTAGTTATAATATAAGGCTTTCTGGCTTACTTATTGTCTGTTTATTTTGTCTCCAGAACTTCAGGGCTCCTGTTAATCCTTAGGTAGTCAGTGCAGAAATAATCAAAATACCATCTTTAAACTGATCAAGAAACTGGAGCTTAATAATGGACAGGACACATTCTGTCAAGGAATGTTGCAGCCATTTTTCAATGGATAATTTAATTTCTGCATTTTGTAGGGAAGACAGGGAGTGAAACTCGTTATAAGCAAGTCCCTTATATGCTCTAAAATTGACCTAGTAATTTAACATAATTATGTAAAGTAATCTTCACAACAATTCCAGATACTTTATCCCTGTTTTCACAGGAAACTGAGATTTAAGCATATTGAAGTTTGTCAGATTTTATCTAGCTACTGCAAAGCCTTGTCTATCTCCTCTAGGAGACTGTGTACTTTTCATTTTATCACATTCAGAATCATTCTGAAGACAATGTTAGAATGATTCAAACAGAAAGGATTATAGCATCTTAAGGTACATATATATATATTTTTGCAGTACGCGGGCCTCTCACTGTTGTGGCCTCTCCCATTGTGGAGCACAGGCTCCGGATGCGCAGGCTCAGTGACCATGGCTCACGGGCCTAGCCGTTCCGCGGCATGTGGGATCTTCCCGGACTGGGGCACGAACCCGTGTCCCCTGCATCGGCAGGCAGACTCTCAACCACTGCACCACCAGGGAAGCCCCTTAAGGTATATTTTGCGTTAGAATTTGTAAAGTGTTTTCATCTATACATATTATGTGATCCTTAAAATAACTCTTGTTCTTGATATTCACATTGATAAAAGTGTTTTGTAACAAAATGATGCACTAGAGGAATCCTTTTGATGTCTTCTCAGTGGAAGTGAGTTTAATGTAATTAGGTTTATTTTGAGGCAGAAAAATAAAACTAGGCCTAAGAGCTTAATTAAAGAAACATCATCATGCTACACTCTCCAAATATTTCAGTGAGATATTCTGGACTACCTGGTTATTTTCTAGAACTAAAGACAACAACATATTACTCACATAGTTTTCAGGTATACCATATTTTACCTACTTCCATCTCAGTTAATTACAGTATTGATTGGGGGGTGGCTCTAATGAGAGACATGTGTTGAAAATCATGAATATTACAGTGATCCATGACCTTATTTCTTAACATGTAGACTAAGTCATCCTAAGGGTAAAATATTCCAGTTTCAAGTGTAGGGTCCCTTATTAATATTGAATACAAAAACTTCGTATTCTGAAATAATTTTAAACTCTTCATGGAAGTTGAAAAATAGTACAGACTTCCATGTACACTTCACCTATCTTTCCTCAATGATAACACCTCACCATGATCATAATACAATAATCATAATCGGGGGATTGGTACGATACTATTAACTAAATGACAGACTATATTCATATTTTAACTCTTTAGTCTTTAGTTTTATTTATATTAATTTATTCTTCCATTTAATTATTTATTGATGCTTCCTTAGGAAAAGTTTTAACATGTTTCTGTGTAGCTGTCAATAGGTGTCAATCTTTATGTTTATAGTCACAAATTAGGAGTGGAATAGAAGACTTTTTTCCGGGGAGTAAAAGAAAATTCTATGAGTTATTCCATGGGAAGAAAAAAAAAGACATCTTATCTTCCTTTCTGTGAACATATCTAATACAGAAACTGCCATTTTTAGGCTGGCTCACTCTAGTCAAAAGAATAGAAAGAAGAATAAAAGTACAATCCACACTGAATAGAATCTAGTTTACAAAACAATAAAATATATTAAAATATAAAATATATCCTCATTAAAAAATCATCAGAAGACAAGCAAGAATTCCTTATGGAAATTGAAATACATAAAAGCTGCTGATAGAGGCGCTGCTCAGATTAGTCAATGAGGCCAGGTTATTCATTTATTTTAAGAGAACTTCACGATGTGCTTTTGGGAAGGCCAGCTTCTCTTGGTTGTTCTCTGGTTGGAACACCTAGGCAGAAAACTCTTAACTGGTGCCAGGAGTTTATATCATTGCAATTTAAATGTCCAGAATTAACTGTAAAATCACCAATAAGATCATAATTTGATTTTAAAATCCCCATTCCTGAACTTTAAACTTTCATTCGATTATATTTTTGATCATTTCTCTTTTGTAGTTTTAAAAATTGAAAACTATTTAACCTGCAATATTGAAAGTATGCTATTATAAAACAATCATTCAGATTGAAGCTATTCAGTTCACATCAGTATAATCAATAAATGGCAAAATTTCTGTATATTAAAAATTTCTGTATATTTCCTGATTTTGGTACATAGCCAAACAATGGTTTAATTCTGGAAAGATAAGGTCTGAATTTTGTCAAAAATCAACATTTTGACATTACAGGCCTTGAACCAAGCAATGATAATTTTCAGTAGAAAACCATTTAAATATATTAGAAGTGTTAAGGTTAGCTCTATACAACTGGTTTGTTCATTGAAAGAAACTGAATTAATTTCCAATTTTATTTAGTCAGCATTACTTAAAATTTTATCCCAACTTGGAGAAGGCTATTTATATTTCTAAACTAGAGAAAAATAACCCTTTAAAGTGCATACTACATAACGGAAATTATTCTAAGCATTTTACATAAACAACTCAATCATTCTAAAATAATCTAAGTAGGTATTATTATATTTTCTTCATTTTTTCAGATGACTAAACTAAGGCAAAACGGGATTGAAGAGGAGATTCCTCACATTGCTTGGAAGATTGGATTGGGTGAATCTGTAATCTCTTTCAGCTCTAAGATTCTGCAGTGTTACTAAAAGATATCTCTTAACAACAATGAAGAAAGAAGGATGGGAGGAATACTAAGTATCACCATACACTTATCCTGTTAGAAACAGGTCATCAATTACACTTGCCAATTTACTCACAAGAATTTGAAATTAGCTCTGTTCTCACTTTTTGGGAACGAGATTTTTAGTAAAGTAGTCTCTAATATCTACAATTAAGGCATAGGTATCTGGCCTCAAACTATTTCTCATAAATAATAATCCAAAAAATATTAAGAGTATAGAGTAGAAAGAGTGAATTTAGAATGTCCATACTTCCCAAAGTCATCTATAGACTCAACACAATCCCTATCAAAATCTCAATGGCATTTTTCACGGAAATGAAAAAAATTATAAAATTCATATGAAACCACAAAAGACCTCAAATGGCCAAAGCAATCCTGAGAAAGAACAAAGCTGGATGCATCACACTTCCTAATTTCAAACTATAGTACAAAGCTATAGTAATCAAAACAGCATTGTACTGGCATTAAAAATAGACACATAGATCAACAGAATAGAATCAAGGGTCAAGAAAGAAACCCTCACATATGTAGCCAACTAATATTTGACAAGAGAATCAAGAATATGCCATAGGGAAGAAGTAGTCTCTTCAATAAATGGTGATGGGAAAATTGGATAACCATAGGCAGAAAAATGAAATTGGACCCCTATCTTACACCACTCACAAAAATTAATTTGAAATGAATTAAAGACTTAAACATAAGATTTAAAACTCCTACAAGAAAACATAGGGAAAACTTTTTGACATTGATTTTGATAATGATTTTTTGGATGTGACATCAAAAGCAAAAGCAAAAATCAGTAAGTTGGACTATATCAAACTAAAATGCTTCTGCACAACAAAAGAAACAATCAACAATATTAAAAAGCAAGCTCTGGAATGTTAGAAAATATTTGCAAACCATATATCTGATAAGGGGTTAATATCCAAAATATATAAAGTACTTATATAGCTCAATAACAAATAAACAAACAATCTGATTAAAAAATGGATGGTGGAATTAGACATTTTTCCAAAGAAGACATACAAATGGCAACATGATACATGAAAAGGTGCTCAGATGCTCAACATTACTAATCATCAGGGAAATACAAATTATAACCACAACAAGATCTCACCTCACACCTGTTGGAATGGCTGTCATCAAGATGACAAGAGGTAACAAGTTTTGGTGAGGATGTGGAGAAAGGGGAATGCTTGTGCATAGTGAATTGGTACAGCCACAATGAAGAATAGTATGGAGGTTTCTCAAAAACTTGAAAATAGAATTACCATATGATCTAGCAATCCCACTTCTGGGTATATACCTAAATGAAATGAAAACAGGATCTTAAAGAGATATCTGCATTCCCATGTTCCTTGCAGTATTATTTATAATAGTCAAGATAAGCAAACAACCTAACAGTCTGTCAATAGATGAATGGATAAAGAAGATACGGTATGTATATACAATAGAATATCATTCAGCCAGAAGGAAGAAGAAAATCCTGCCATTTGAGATAAATGGATGGATTGAAGGTATTATGCTACGTGAAATAAGTTAGAGAAAGGCAAATATTGTATGATCTCACTTATATGTGGAATCCAAAAGAGCCAGACTCATAGAAATAGAGTAGAATTGTGGTAACATGGAGCTAGAGATGGGAAAAATGTGGAAAGATTGGTCCAAGTGTACAAACTTCCAGTTAGAAGATGAGTAAGTTCTGAGAATCTAATATACAGCATTGGGAATATAGTTAACAACACCATACAATATACTTGAAAGTTGCTAAGAGAGTAGATCTTAAGTGTTCTCACCCCAAAATGAAATCGAATTATGTGACACTGTGGAGGTGTTAGCTAAAGCTCTGATGGTAATCATATTGGACTATATAAATGTATCAGATCAACAGGTTGTATACCTTAAACTTACACAATGTTATATGTCAATTATATCTCAATAAAATGAGTGAAAAAAGAAAATACACATTATAAATACTAGATTGTTTTTTAACTATACTGAAAATACTTAAATGAACATTTGTTATATTAATATGTCCATATGAAATAAATTACAATTTAAATAACTCATAAAAAAAGAATCAAAACAATAGAACTGGGTATCATCCCAACTCTGTTCTGCAAATATTAATAATTCAGTTATCACTCAGCTTTGATTTCCTCCTTTATAAAATATAAATAATGATACAAATCTCATAGGACTGTTTTGAGGATGAAAATTAAATAAATGTAAAAAACATGCCTGACAATTAGTAGAGAATGCAATTCCTTATCATTATTACTTGTTAAAAGAATGTCATAATGGAAACAGTTAGTGTTGGATTAAGAAGACTTACAAGCAGCTGCATAGCACAGGGAGATCAGCTTGCTGCCTTGTGACCACCTAGGGGGGTGGGATAGGGAGAGTTGGAGGGAAGGAGACGCAAAAGGGAAGAGATATGGGATATATGTATATCTATAACTGATTCACTTTGTTATATAGCAGGAACTAACGCACCACTGTAAAGCAATTAGACTCCAATAAAGATGTTTAAAAAAAAAGACTTACAAATTCACATGTTTAGAGAGGAGCCACTTGCCCAAAGTAACATGAAAAATGAATAAAATTTGTCCTCCTGAGTTTCAACTTATAATTTCAACTGTGAGACCTCAAAATTTTGGTATTTCTGTTGTGTTTTAAGGTACTTTATTGTATTTATTCCCATTTCTCAACAAGCTTTAGAGTTCGTCTGGAACAGAACACACACATTTCTAATCATACTAGCAGATTAAAATTGGCATTTAATTACCATAAAATTGGATATATTTTTTGAATTCAGCTTTAAATCCAGAAACTTAGAGAAGTGGAGGGCATTCTATGTTTTGTAATATGTTCTTCACACATTCTTCCCTCTTATGATTGACTCTGTATTATCCGTTTTAGATCTTAAATATTTTAACTTGGTTCATGATTTATTTTTTTAATGAAATATTGTGGAGAGAAATGATTTTAAACAACGATTTTAAGAAAATGATGTCTTGTTTATGGAAGAGCATTCTATATTTTAAATGATTTTAAGAAATGATTTTAAGAAAATGATGTCTTGTTTATGGAAGGGCATTCTATATAGGAAAAACTGAGGCGATCTTGTGCAAAGAAATACCCCATGGGAAATTTTCCATGTGTGTTATAATTGATAGAATTTTTCTAAAATAAATTTTTTTTTAATTTAGGGAAAGTTTTAATCTAGTAGACTCTATAAATCAGCTTGAAAAGAATTTATCTCCAAGTTGCATGAAAAATAAAAAGACTGCATTCTCTGTCCTACATAATACTCAATATTCTAATAAGTAGTTTCAAAGCAGTAGTTCAAAACTGGATTTTAGGCAAAAAGAGCTTATGTCAGGGTGCTGTCAATGCCTTTGGGATTTTAAGAGAAAAGTTCTTAGGTTTGTTGCATAATATTTTCTATTTTATTGTTTTTCTTTCGTCCAAAAGAATTTCCTTAATGTGTCCTTTTTCAGTCCATTGACATTTCTAATTTCAATCTTGAAGTTCATTTATTCTCTTTTCATTTTTTTTCCAGTCATTACCATGCTGGGGATGCATGCAGTGCATACCTCTAGAATACAAAACTTGAGTGAATTCTTATAAAAGCCAACATTTTAATTTCTATGTTAGAGAAGAAGAGATGGTCATAAATAATTTTGATTGAACTTGATTGCTGGATAAACCAGTGAGAGGATGAAAATAAAAATCCAAACAGTATTTTCAAGACAGTGTTGTTGCATAGACTAATTGCTTAAGTAGGAAGCTGTATGCAGGAATTTTACAAAGACAGTACAAACTTAGAAGAAGGTGCAACTGGGAAACACATGGGACTGTAAGTTTAGTGAAACAAGTTTTATTCCTGGTTGCACTACTTGTGACCTTAGCCAAGCTATTTAATTATCCTGGGTTTGTATTATGCCATATATGAAAGGATGGAGTTGGATTCATAGAACTTTAAAAACATTTACAACACTAAAATTTATAATACTCTTTGGTTTAATGCTTCAGTAATAGAAATTTAAATCATGTAGTGTTTTTGCACATGAAAGGAAAGAAAGGAAATTGAATGAGGACTTTTGTTATGTATTGCTTCATTTGTTTTATCCTCATTTTCAGATAGGTAATATTTAGAAAAGGACATCTTGTAACTTGTTCAGGATCACACAACTAGTAAATTGAAGGACTGCGATGCAAAGTCGGTAATTGCTTCCCAACACCAACCTCCTTCCATGATACAGCAGTTACTCTCAAAAGTCAATGACTGTGCTTGTTTTCCAAAAGAAACTCAAATTTGCTTCAATGCTTTCACCTATGTTACAGGGGTGTGTTTGAGTAGTCAGGAGTTAAAAGTCTTTAGCTCCTCTTTGCATATTACATTTCTTAAAGATTAAGAAAGTATATGGTTATTAATTAATAAATTTAAATTGTCTTAAATGGTTTAAACTAGGCTGACATTAAGATTTTGACTACACATTTCACTTAGAATAACTATCTTTACCTTTTGAAGACAGTTTAAGAATAGAAATTGCTTACAAGTCTTGTTATAGTGGAGTTGCACAGCAGAATTTCCTAGTATTATTTGATAACAAGTTCAGATAATATGGAAAACTCAATAACTAGGTCTGCTTTATAGTAATACAAAGTTTTTCAAATTTTGGCAAATTATATATTTGATTCGAGCCTGAGAAAGTAAATATAGATTAAATATAGGGCATAAGGAGAATATTATTTTCTTATATTTTGTTCTCAGAAAAAAAGGAATTTATTATAATTCTAGATGTGAGGTTTTTACATCATACAAGGGAAGACTCCTTCAGAAATGTTTCTGATTAAGGTTACTTTATTTACATTGTCTCCTTCTTTGTTTCTGTACTTGAATCTTGTTAGGAAATTCCTTTGGGGTATGCCTCATGTCCTGAGGCATTTAACATTCGTAACCTATTTTCTTATAACTTGCTTTTCATTTCCTGTGCTGAGCAAGCCAGTGAATTTGACCTTTGATATATAAAGAATGTACTTCAAGAAAGATCGAGCAAGTGGAATTATGGTGCCTTGTCATCTTTTATACATTGAAAAAAGATTTTTAGAAACATTGTGAGCATGCATACAATTGAACAAAATATATATTTAGGTTCATAGCACATCTTCTTCCCAGCAGATTTATTTATGGATAGATTACAGTCAATGCCTTATGTAATTTTTAGATTACTACAAAGAAAAATAAGATGATTTTTCATTCTTATTGTTTTTATATATTCTTCTGGTCATCTTAATTATTATTCAGAAGATAAGAATAATTAAACAAGTAACTTTGTTGCTATGTACTTCTAATATATTTAGTTTATTCTTCAGGCTGAATATATAATCATTGCATGTATGCATTTAAATCTCCTAAGTGAAAATAACTTCAAGTCATTTTTGATAATAAATATGTTCTGTTCATTTGAAATATCCTAAGAAAGCATCCACTCGATATACCCAAATATAACAAAATTTCTGCTCACTTATCTTTGCCACATATATTTAATATAAACAACCAAAAAACTGAAGGAAAGCATACTTAAGTAGCAACATTTACTAGTTTTATTTTACTGTATAAGAGTAACATTCAAATTTTTCATTTGCATTTGGTACAAAATTACTCACTTTACTTGGATTGCTCTTGGTACTCTTTCTAAAGTAGAACTTGTAAAAACTGCTTTTACAAATAAAGACTTTAATATTTCATTCATTCACCACATTTATTGTGCAGTTATTAATGCTGAACATTATGCTAGATGTTGGAGACACAATATGAATAAGATGTGGTCCTGTCCTCAAGATAATATATAAGTAAAAAGGCAGTTAATTGAGACTGATGATTTCTGTGATGAGAGTAAGCACAGAAGGCTATAGGAGCACATAGGAGGCACACCAATCTCATTAGGAAGTAATGGAGGAGGCAAAGGGGAGGACATAGTATTTTAGCTAAGACCTGGAGGTTGAGAAAGAATTAGTCAGTTAAAGAGGAATTATATTGGGTGGAAAGAGCACTCTAAGACTTTAAGAGTTTCTTCAGTTATACATCAATTTTTCATTCAGACCTCAGTTGATAAATGTCAATCTGGAATGTACCTTGGAGAGCGTAGTCAACACCTCATTTTATGGTTGAGACTCAGTCTTGACGTGACTTACCTCAAATGATAGAATAAATTAATTGCATAATCAGAACGTTGACCCAAGGCTCTTGTGACCATCTATTCCCCTGAAGTTTCCCAGTAAATCCCTACGGCATGACTCCTCCACCAATTCCTATAGAAACCTTTAGCAATTTACATGTTGAAAAAGCATACTAAAACTTTATTTAAAATATATGTTTAAAGCAGTAATTTAAAAATATTTGGGCCTAGTTAGTTTTCTAGGTTGCTGGAAAAAATAATAATTAACTGATTTTGTGAATTATTTTCCCCATCTTAATAGCTAGACTTCATTGAACAAACCAAATGATTATGTGATGATCAGCCAATATTATTGCCATTTTTACAATACAAAATGCTCAATTATTGACAGTTTAATTTGCACATGTTATAATGACAGCCGTGAAATAAAAATCATTTTGAAAAATAAAGGTAGACACAGGATATGTATTGGTTTAAGTGCTTAAATTAAATTTCAGTAGGGAACATATATGGAGGGGACCAGGCTGAGGAAATGAGAGTAATAAGCAATGGCTGTCTGAAAATGTAAAAACTGTCTTAATATATTTTAAAGGGTTGTCTAGTTTGGGAATCAGGTTTGTTTTTTCTACAAAAGACAATATAAGACTATGATTTTTGTTTATTTGTAATATTTTAGAATACTATAGGGCATTTTTTATTGGTCTCAAAATGTAATTCATTACCACTACCGAGAAAAAGGCTTTTATTACTAATAAGATTGTTGAGGTCACAGGGAAAAAATCATAACTGATAGTTGAGCCATTCTATTAGAAGACAATTATCTTTGCCACATGTCTATTTTACTATACACACAGTCAGATTAAGTAAGATGTCAACAGGTGGTTGGTTATGCTGACCCTACAAATCAAAGGTATTAGAGACATAGTCAGGATATTACACTGTAGAATTTCCCTAAGGAACATAAGTCTGTATAACTGAACATCAAGTATTAAATCAATGGAAAAGGTACCAGATCTAAGTGGAGACCAAAGAATCATTTAATTATCCATGAAAGCAGTCTGGAGAATCATTTATCAAACAGTAAAGATATTAATTTCTGTCAATTTTAATAGAATAAAGCAATATGGCATCTATCATCCAATAGAAAAAAAGTATTATAAGTTCATTAGCCTTCTAATTATCCTACCACCCAGTTAGAATTTTTGGCTGACTTTAAGATTGATCTGCATATGTTTCTTCAGGGACTGCTATTTATCTTTTCAAGTGTCTTATTTTCTTTCACTTTCATATTGAGTAGAACTGTGAAAGAGTAAAAATTTGCTACAATGGCTAAAAATGAGATTGATAGAGACCACTGGGATACATTTTGGTGTGTAAAATCTCTTATCAAGAAAATTTCATTCTTTAAGAAATGATTATGTATATTCCAACATAAGAACTTTAAAGAGATCTTCACTTGATATTTGGTGTTCCAGGACCCCTTGCACTTTAGCATCTGTCCCAGAGTTTTTATTTTTCAATGAAATATTATTATTAGTTGTTGTATTAAGATAAGACAGGATGTATTGTATAGATCAACAATATGCATCTGCAGCTTTGGTCATGGTCTGAGTTAGTGGCATGAGATACATGTACAGTGAACAGTTTTTATTTTAACTAGGTAAACCTGAAAGATGACCAGAGAAACTTTTCTAAGTTAGGGAAAAGTGAAGTAGCTAACATCTCCTTTTTAAGAACAGTGTTTAGGGTGCGAGCTGATAAATGAAGTGCTCTCAAAATTAAGCAGCCAGATAAAACTAATTCCTTCCAGTCTAGGTAGGATTAGGAACTCTTGACTCCATTGCCCCTGCTGTATACAAACCAGTTTAGCTGTGGCTTCTGTTGTACCCTATGAGATTCACTAAGTCACTTGGTCCCTAGTCAGTGAAGCCAATGGGAAATGCGGGAAAACTATACTTTTAAATTGTATACTGAATATATGTAGAGGTTAGAGGTTGAGCAGTCCTGTCCTACAGTCTATAGAGAAAAAGCTTGATGCCCTTGCTGCAGTGATTTTCTCAATTTTTCTTAATTTACAAATATTTATTCATTTTTGGTTTGGCAACACTCATATCTTTATTTTACAGTAAACTCTTGGCAACAATGAATGTGAAGCAAACAAAAGTCAGTGTCTACTGCATTTTAATTTTCCAGAAAGTTGATAAAAAAATGTAACTTTCACAAAATGTTTGCTGATGTTGACCAATTACTATGGGACCCACAGTGATATTGCTGAACATATGAAGACCAGAAACTGCTGCAAAGCCTCAGCATTCTACTTCAAAAGTTAGGAGTTATTTTAAAAACCCAGACAACTTCAGCAAGTATGTTTACAATTTATTTTGTGAAGGTTGATTTTGAATTTAGATCAAATTTCTTGCTTTCAATTCCAAGTTTTCTTGTGCACATATGGAAACTGAAGCAATAGCTGTTATTATGTTAGTTCCAGTAACAGAATTTCACAAACACTCAAAAAATATAATTTTTATGTGTTCAGATACTTCAAACAGAATGTCAAAAAAATTAATTCTGATAAATGTGATATTGTTTCACACAATTCATGTAATCTAAGTAAAGTTTTAAGGTATTCATTAGTTCAAAGGTGAAATATGACATTATTTTGAATGCTAACATAAACTCAATTAACGCTCGAAATCAAAAAAAAATTTTTTTTGAGGTGACAGTGTGGATACAATTTTGGGTGGAGCACATTGTAAAGCAAAACCAGGTTCTTATTAATTAAGAAAAATCTAAAAATTAGGAATGCACTTAAAATTGATGGTGATGAACACCTAATTTGTAATTGTGTAGAAACTAGCTGTAATATACCAATCCAAAAAGAAGTTGAAGTGTCAAAATATACAACTATTTTTATCTATACAGGGTGAAAGTAACTTTGTTGAAGTGAAATTGATGTTGAACACAAAAGAATATTTCAGCTTTATGTTGTATGCTTTCTGACTTAAATTCCTTTCATTAATTTGGTTTTAAACATATATGAGCTTTTGAAATTGACTTTGTAAATCAACCTACATGTACTGCAATAATTTTTAATTTTCTTGGTATATCACGCCTCTACATTGTGTATAAAATTTCTTTGAAATCTTTAATCAAAATATTTAACAAATAGAGCACCAAATAACTTTGGCTTTTAAAGCTTTTATTCAATCAAAGCTTTATTTAAAATAAAACAGGCAAACAATAAAATGTATATCCAAAATATCAAGGGAGAAACTGAACAAATTAGATGATGAGAGCTTACACGGTGTTTAAGATTTAATTTCAGAATTGTACTTTAGAATAGTTCCACTTGTACAAGTCTCTTTTGATTGCATTTCTATTTTTAATTTGATAAATTTATATACTGTAAAGGGAGGAACTGAAATTAAGAAGCCTTACAATTTCACAGCACCTAAATTTGGAAAACTAATTAAAATAAACATAATAGAGATATTATCTGATGAACTGCATCTTGCAAAATTATTTGTCTAAGAAAGGCACTCAGTGAGTCAAAAATACAGTACCTATGAAAACTCATGGGCTAGAATGTTTACCCATTCAATTGAAAAGAAAACAATTAAGAACTGAAAAGAACTTTCATTTCACAGAATTTGTTCTGATATTGCTAGTTATCTCAGCACCTATAGAGGAAGTAATTTTGTCAATTAAAATATTATAATCATCAGAAAGGAGTCAATTGAAGATGCCAATTTTGTTCAGGATATCAACCAGTCCTAGTTTAGATGATCTGGTCATCCTACTCTGAACAGGCTAGACATTTAAAAGTCTGGAGCCCTTCAGTTTTTCCACAGGCAATAATGCATATTACACTGGTGGGTGTTTCAGTGGGAAGCATTAATAATCCTACACTGCCTTTTTCATGTTGAAGTACTTTTTATTATGCACATATAGAAAAATGCACAAATTATAAGTGTAGCTATGTGAATTTTTACAAAGTGGACAGATCTATGTAACCCAGATTATAAACAAAACATAAGCAACAACCTGGAAGCCCACTCCTGTCCCCTGTCAGCTACTACATTCTTACCCTCAGGGTAACGGGTAACCTATGGTGTAACTTCTAAGAACATAGATTTTCTAAAGGCATGTTATCACGTGCAGGTTTTTGAGCTTTATATAAATCACACAGGCTTTTTGCAACCTATTTATTTTATTAAATCTTATTTTCATGAGATTTATTCACATTGTTTTGAGTATTAGTAGTTTTTAATATTCTCAATCCTGTATGTATTCCATTGTAAAAATAAACTAAAATTCACTTATCTATACTACTTTTTTTAATTGTTGTAGATTTCAAAACCCCATTTTTTTGTTTGTTTGTTTTGCATATATATATTTTTTGGAGTATAATTGCTTTACAATGACGTGTTAGTTTCTGCTGTACAATGAAGTGAATCAGCTATATGTATGCATATAACCCCTCCTTCTTGGACCTCCCTCCCAACCCCACATCCCACCCATTTAGGTCGCCACAGAATACTGAGCTGAGCTTCCTGTGCTTTATAGCATGTTCCCACTAGCTAGCTATTTTACCCACAGTAGTGTATATATGTCAATCCTGATCCCCCAGTTTGTCCCACCCTCCCCTTCCCCACCACCATGTCCACATGTCCATTCTTTACATCTACATCTCTATTCCTGCCCTGCAAATAGGTTCATGTGTACCATTTTTCTAGATTCCACATATATGCGTTAATATATGATATTTGTTTCTCTCTTTCTGGCTTACTTCACTCTGTATGACAGATTCTAGGTCCATCTACATCTCTACAAATGACCCAGTTTCGTTCCTTTTTATGGCTGAGTAATATTCCATTGTATATACTTACCACTTCTTCTTTATCCATTCATCTGTTGTTGGACATTTAGGTTGTTTCCATGTCCTGGCTATTGTAAATAGTGCTGCAGTGAACACGGTGGTACATGTGTCTTTTCGAATTATGGGTTTCGCAGGGTATATGT
The DNA here is from genome assembly GCF_964165515.1 of Mesoplodon bidens. Classification (NCBI taxonomy): domain Eukaryota; kingdom Metazoa; phylum Chordata; class Mammalia; order Artiodactyla; family Ziphiidae; genus Mesoplodon; species Mesoplodon bidens. The sequence goes on from NC_138167.1 coordinate 87,170,302, forward strand.
TCAGTAGTGGGATTGCTGGGTCATATGATAGTTCTATTTTAGTTTTTTAAGGAACCTTCATACTGTTCTCCACAGTGGCTGTATCAATTTACATTCTCACCAACAGGGCAAGAGGGTTCCCTGTTTTTCACACACTCTCCAGCTTTAATGTCTGTAGATTTTTTGATGATGGCCATTCTGACTGGTGTGAGGTGATACCTCACTGTAGTTTTGATTTGCATTTCTCTAATAATTAGTGATGTTGAGCATCTTTTCATATGCCTCTTAGCCATCTGTATGTCTTCTTTGGTGAAATGTCTATTTAGGTCTTCTGCCCATTTTTTAATTTGGTTGTTTGTTTTTTTGATATTGAGCTCCATGAGCTGTTTGTATATTTTGGAGATTAATCCTTTGTCTATTGCTTCATTTGCAAATATTTTCTCCCATTCTGAGGGTGGTCTTTTCATCTTGCTTATAGTTTCCTTTGCTGTGCCAACGCTTTTAAATTTAATTTAGGGCTGATTTGTTTCTTTTTCTTTTCATTACTCTAGGAGGTGGGTCAAAAAAGATCTTGCTGTGGTTTATGTTAAAGTATGTGTTTCCTGTGTTTTCCACGAAGAGTTTTATAGTGTCTGGTCTTACATTTAGGTCTTTAATGCATTCTGAGTTTACTTTTGTGTATGGTGTTAGGTAGTGTTCTAACTTCATTCTTTTACATGTAGCTGTCCAGTTTTTCCAGAAACACTTATTGAAGATGCTGTCTTTTCTCCATTGTATGTTCTTGCCTCCTTTGTCATAAATTCGGTGACCATATGTGCGTGGGTTTACCTCTGGGCTTTCTACCCTGTTCCATTGATCTATATTTCTGTTTTTGTGTTACTAACATACTGTCATGATTACTGTAGTCTGAAGTCGAGGAGCCTGGTTCCTCCAGTTCCGTTTTTCTTTCTCAAGATTGCTTTGGCTATTCAGGGTCCTTTGCATTTCCATACAAATCGTAAAATTTTTTGTTCTAATTCTGTGAAGAATACCATTGGTAATTTGATAGGGATTGCATTGAATCTGTAGATTGCTTTGCGTAGTATAGCCATTTTCACAATGTTGATTCTTCTAATCCAAGAACATAGTATATCTTTCCACCTGTTTGTGTCATCTTTGATTTCTTTCATCAGTGTTTTATAGTTTTCTGAGTACAGATTTTTGCCTCCTTAGTTAGGTTTATTCCTAGGTATTTTATTCTTTTTGTTGCGATGGTAAATGGGATTGTTTCCTTAATCTCTCTTTCTAATCTTTTGTTATTAGTGTATAGGAATGCAAGAGATTTCTGTGCATTAATTTTGTATCCTGCAACCTTACCAAATTCATTGATTTGTTCTAATAGTTTTCTGGTGGCATCTTTAGGATTTTCTATGTATAGTATCATGTCGTCTGCAAACAGTGATAGTTTTACTTCTTTTTTTCCAATTTGTATTCCTTTTATTTCTTTTCCTTCTCTGATTGCCACGGCTAGGACTTCCAACACTATGTTGAATAAAAGTGGAAAGTGTGGATTCCTTGTCTTATTCCTTATCTTAGTGGAAATGCTTTCAGTTTTCACCATTGAGAATGATGTTTGCTAAGGGTTTGTCATATATGCCCTTTACTATGTTGAGGCAGGTTCCCTCTATGTCCATTTTCTGGAGAGTTTTTATCATAAATGGGTGTTGAATTTTGTCAAAAGCTTTTTCTGCATCTATTGAGATGATCATATGGTTTTTATTCCTTAATCTGTTAATATGGTGTATCACATTGATTGATTTGCATATATTGAAGAATCCTTGCATTCCTGGGATAAATCCCACTTGATCATGGTGTATAATCCTTTTAATGTGTTGTTGGATTCTGTTTGCTATATTTTTGTTGCGAATTTTTGCTTCTATGTTCATCAGTGATATTGGCCTATAATTTTCTTTTCTTGTGATATCTTTATCTAGTTTTGGTATCAGAGTGATGATGCTCTCATAGAACGAATTTGAGAGCATTCCTCCCTCTGCAAGTTTTTTGAAGTTTGAGAAGGATAAGTGTTAGCTCTTCTCTAAATGTTTGATAGAATTTGCCTGTGAAGCCATCTGGTCCTGGACTTTTGTTTTTTGGAAGATTTTCAGTTACAGTTTCAATTTCATTACTTGTGATATGTCTTCTTATATTTTCTAATTCGTCCTGATTCAATCTTGGAAAATTGTACCTTTCCAAGAATTTGTCCATTTCTTTGAGGTTGTCCATTTTATTGGCATATAGTTGTTTGCAGTAGTCTCTTATAATCCTTTGTATTTCTGCGGTGTCAGTTGTGATTTCTCCTTTTTCATTTCTAATTTTATTGATTTGCATCCTCTCCTTTTTTTTCTTGATGAGTCTGGCTAAATGCATTAAATGCCCCAACCAAAAGACACAGACTGGCTGAATTGATATAAAAACAAGACCCATATATATGCTGTCTGCAAGAGACCCACTTCAGACCTAGGGACACATACAGACTGAAAGTGAGGGGATGGAAAAAGATATTCCATGCAAATGGAAATCAAAAGAAAGCTGGAGTAGCAATACTCATATCAGATAAAACAGACTTTAAAATAAAGACTGTTACAAGAGATAAGGAAGGACACTACATAATGATCAAGGCATCAATCCAAGAAGGTGACGTAACAATTATAAATATTTATGCACTCAACATAGGAGCACCTCAATACAAAAGACAAATGCTAATAACCATAAAAGGGGAAATTGACAGCAACACAATAATAGTAGGGAACTTTAACACCATACTTACACCAATGGACAGATCATCCAAACAGAAAATAAATAAGGAAACATAAGCTTTAAATGACACAATAGACCAGATAGATTTAATTGATATTATAGGAGATTCCACCCGAAAGTGGCAGATACACTTTCTTCTCAAGTGCACACAGAACGTTCTCCAGGATAGATCATGTCTTCAGTCACAAATCAAGCCTCAGAAAATTTAAGAAAATTGAAATCATACCAAGCATCTTTTTTTTTTTTTTTTCTGCGGTACATGGGCCTCTCACCGTTGTGGCCTCTCCCGCTGTGGAGCACAGGCTCCGGACGCGCAGGCCCAGCAGCCATGGCCCACGGGCCCAGCCACTCCGCGGCATGCAGGATCCTCCCGGACCAGGGCACGAACCCATGTCCCCTGCATCGGCAGGCAGACTCCCAACCACTGCGCCACCAGGGAAGCCCATACCAAGCATCTTTTTAACCACAATGGTATGAGATTAGAAATCAATTACAGGAAAAAAAAACTGCAAAAAACACAAATACATGGAGGCTAAACAGTGCGCTACTAAATAGCCAACAGAACACTGAAGAAAACAAAGAGGAAATAAAAAAATACCTAGAAACAAATGACAGTGAAAACACAAAGACTCAAAATCTATGTGACGCAGCAAAAGCAGTTCTAAGACAGAAGTTTATGGCAATTCATTCTCACCTCAAGAAACAAGAAAAATGTCAAATAAACAATCTAACCTTACACCTAAAGCAACTAGAGAAAGAAGAAGAAAGAAAACCCAAAGTCAGTAGAAGGAAAGAAATCATAAAGACCAGGGCAGAAATAAATGAAATAGAAACAAAGAAAACAATAGCAAAGATCAATAAAACTAAAACCTGGTTCTTTGAGAAGATAAACAAAATTGATAAACCTTTAGCCAGACTCATCAAGAAAAAAAAGGGAGAGGATGCAAATCACAACCCCATTCTTTAAAACACTACTCTTGATGACATTAGGCTGTTTCTCATTTGGGGCCATTGTGTGTAAGATTATGAAAAATTTTGTACCTGTCTTTTAGGAATTTATGCATTTTCCTAGACTTTCAAAACCTCATTTTATTTTAAAAATTTATTTTAAATAAATTAAGTCCTTTTAAAAGCAACTTCTTTTCCCCACCAGATTAAACAGGGCAGTTTAATGCCTTGAGTATATTGATAAACATTTTACACTTTTTACTGTAGCCTCTTCTACCATGAATTTGTTTTTACACACATCCATGTATTTACTTATTTTATTTTCTGCTCATATATACATGGTATCAATTGGCAGTCACCTGATAGTTGAGAGGCCATTTCAGGAGCACCCTCAATGTTCAGTTGATTCTCAGTCAATTTTTAATTTATTGGTTTCATAGTTTTGCAGAAAAAAGCCCTATCAGTGTAAATCTCAATGATAGTATTTTGGTTCCACGTGATTACAGACTTTGCTCTTTTGGAACAAGGTGACTTATAAATAAATAAATTAGTCATACAAACAGGCTGTCTGAAAAATGTTGATTATACTTTTTCTGCAATGCCTAGAATAATTTAGGTGGAACAAGTAAATCATAGTTTCTAACCCTTTATAGAGCATCTTCAGGAAAAAAGTAGTTACTCTTACACAAAATAGATTGGATACTGGACACCTGAGATTAATTCATGATTCAGAGATTGTTTCTTTCCTCTTCTGAGCAGCAGGGATTTTTATTTGGAATGGCATCAGTTGTTTTGATATTATACTTTATCATTATTTTAGCATATTTATCTCTTTAAAATATGAAATTACTTGCTTGAAATCACATGAACATTTTGGAAAATCAAGTCCCGGAAATTAAGACTGTATCCTCAAGATATTTCTGTGTCTAAGAATCATGTTAGAAATATAATGGACATTAGGAAGAAATGACCCATAGTTGATTAAGTATAGGGAAAATTCAGCCAACTTAACATTGTTTAACTGTCATGTTACATGCATGAATCACTGTATACTCAGTAATATTGTTTCTCCTTTTTTTTTTTTTTTTTTTTTGTGGTACACGGGCCTCTCACTGTTGTGGCCTCTCCCGTTGCAGAACACAGGCTCCAGACATGCAGCCTCAGTGGCCATGGCTCACGGGCCCAGCCACTCTGCGGCATGTGGGATCTTCCTGGACCGGGGCATGAACCCGTGTCCCCTGCATCAGCAGGTGGACTCTCAACCACTGCGCCACCAGGGAAGCCCTGTTTCTACATTTTTAGTAAACTAATTTCAACCTCTGTATTAATGAATTTCAGGTAAATAAAGACATATTTGGCCATTCTGATGTAAATACAAGTTATGAAGTAAAATAGCATTATATAAAATATTAGTTTCTTGGTATTTGAACAAAAAAATCATGGAGTTTATGCAAATATTTTTTAGAATAAAATAGAAAAACTCTACCAAATCAAATCAAATAGATTTGGATCTGGCACATAATAATAACAAAAATAAAAACAATAATAATTCACAATGTTTATTGGGGGATTATATCTATGTGCTGGGCCTGATGCTAGCCCTGCTTGCTTTTACATTGACTCATTTTATCCCAGCAAAAACTGAGATTCAGGGAAGCTAAGTACTCGGACAGTGATACACAGCTGGTAAATGGGACACCTACAACTGGAGCCAAGATTATCTAATTTCAACGTCTATTCTTTTTTTCTTAATTTTTATTTTATATTGGAGTATAGTTGATTTACAATGTTGTGTAAGTTTTAGGTGTACAACATAGTGATTCAGTTATACATATACATATATCAATTCTTTTTCAAATTCTTTTCCCACATAGGCCAGTGTCTATTCTTTTAACCACTCTAATCATTGTCATTAGAATCGAGAGGAAGCTTTAATAAGAAACAATAGAAGAGAGTTTTCTTCTCTAGCATGGTTTTTAGTCTTTATCAAATAATTCTACATTTCATAAAGTGCCCATCATGGAAGGAGAGGTCCATGAACTCATTGCCCTAAATTACAATGGCAGACAAATTCTTCATGCCTGCTATGAAGTCAACGGGTGTGCAGCACTTCTCACAGAGCTGGGAACAGGACTAGTGCTGTTTCCTTGTGTGTTTGACATTCCTGGGTCTTTTAAAACTCAATTTTCTTCCAAGTACCTCTTATTTTTAATTCCCATAACACATTTCACTGCCTACTCCTCACCACCCACATCAAGGTCGAGTATCTCTCTTTCCCACTGCTGTGCTTTTGCTCCTGCCTGTGTCATTTCACTCATTCCTCCTACATGCTTTTCTAATGTCTCCCTTCATTTTAAACAAGTGCATCTTCCACCTACCTCCATGAAGATTTGAAAATTCCCTTAGAGATTTCGAACTACTAGTACATAAATAGATATATTTTTTCCCAGGCCAACTTACTCTGAAAAGTGGTAAGTTTGCTTTTCCAGTCAAGTATAATCCCAATATTCTATATATATTCTTCTAAATGCAAGTAATAAATGAATACACTTCCTAATTGTGTCTTAATAAATCATGAAACTCTTCTTATCATTTAATATAATGATGATTTGTTAGTTTATTCTTCATCCTTTATAATTAAGAATAAGAATTCTACTACCGTATTTTTGTATTAGTAGCTTTAGGATAGTTCACGAGTTTTGCATATCCCCTTATTAGCTAGCAATGAAAAAAACCTTAAATTTTACTCATTGATATGTCATTCTATATTATTTTTGAATTTCTAAAACAGTTTTTATGCAAATTAAAGGACATTTTCTATAAAGTGGATTTTATACTCTGGTCAATTCAGTCATTAATTTATTCAACAAGCATTTTTTGGCACCTACTAAGTGCCAGGCAACATTGTTTGTGCAAGAAATACAATGGTATGAGAGACTGAAAGTCCTTGCTTTTATGAAGCCTATAGTCTAGTAGGGTACACAGTAAAAACAGTTAACAAAAACACGAACTAAGATATTTAGTATATTAGAGATACTACATTTTTTTTGGTTAGTGGTAAGTGGCCCAAGGAGATAAATAGAAGGAGAGGGATGGAGTATGACAGTGGTGGTATCAGGTACAAGTAGTTTTGTTACTTAATTTAATAGGTAATACTTGCAATTTTTAGGTTCCTTTAAGGACCTAATAAAGCACTGCTATATGTGATGTTGTCCGACAGTATTTCAATGTATAGCCCTTCCTGTACCTACTGTGTGACTTTCTTCAGAGACTGTGTTTTGGCCTTTCAGCACTGGAATAAGGGTAGGGAGAGTAGGTTTCCCTTCTCACCTAACTTACATAGACAAATCTATAGGATGTAAAAAGTGTTTTTTATCCACAAAATGAGGGATTTGGACTTGTCAGGGGTTTTAACCAGGGCACCATAGAATCCTACAGAGTCTTCAGGAAAATTTCATGGACATTATGAAATTAAATGAGAAAAATTATCTTTATTTTCCAAAACCTCTAATTGAATTCTACCTTTTCCCTCAATTGTGAATAAACTGATAATCATATCAGCACTACCTCTGAGTTTTTCACCAATAAAAATCACAGGTATTTTTGTATTATTTAGTAGTTGTTATGGATATTTCAAGCTGTCATTTACTCCCAAGCAATTATGATAATTATTAGATCCATAGCAAGTTCATTCCATTAAATGCATTAATAAAGAATCACGTATATTACTCCATCAACATTTCTTTTAAATGCCATAATAAAATCATTTTGATATACTTTGTTTCCTTTATAATCCCATGTCTTTCATTTTGTGAAATCAAAGAATAAAATGAAAGAGAATGGTTATATGAAATGAAAATATATCAATATAAAAGAATATATATTTTTTATTCTTAAAATGTCGGCCAGAGAGGGGCTGTGCTGGAAGTGGATATTTGAACTGAGAGCTATAGAATGAAGAGCAATGAGTAGTATAAAAAAGTGAGGGAAGAGATGCCAGGTCAAGGGAATAGGACAAAGGTCCCAAAACAAGAAGAAAATATGGTGAAAGTTATGGGCGGCAGAGAAAGACAATGAGTGTGGCAAGGTCGAGAGTTGTGTGTTAGTCTCTGGCCATGCTCAGCTGCATGGGTGCACCAGGAGAATTGTGGATAGGTGAATTTTAACCAGAGTTGTGACTTAGCCAGTAGTTTGGCAAATCAGGAGAAGAGGATATATGCTTTGGGTTAGTAACTGATCACCACTGAAATTAAGCAAACTAAGAACTATGAATAATGGAGGTAGAGAGGTAAAAGAGGAATAGTGAGAGGACGGTAAGATTAATGAGTTGTAAGTTCTAGTGAGGTCTGAAGATTGTTGGAGAGAATATGTAGGAAGGCTACTTTAGTACTATCGGTGAGAGATGACAACGGCTGTTGTCTTAATCGGCTCGGGCTTCTATAACAAATACCATAGAAAGGGTGACTTAATATATTTATTTCCCAGAGTTCTGGAGACTAGAAGCCCAAGATCTGGGTGCCAGCAAGGTTAATTTTTGGTGAGAGCCCTCTTCCTTGTTGGTAGTTGGATGACTTTTTGCTTTTTCTTCATGCGGCAATAAAAAAGATCATGTCTGTCTGTCTGTCTGGCTGTCTCTTCTTATAAGGTCACTAATCCCATTCACGATGGCTCTACTCTCATGATATAATTACCTTGCAAAGGCCCCACCTCTAAATACTATCACTTTTGGGGTTAGGGTCTTATTATATGAATTTGGGAGGCAGGGACACAAACATTAAGCCCATAGCAGCTACAGAGATGCAGAGAAGTATATAATTCAAGATACTTTTGCGTTATTATTGCTAGGATACTGGAAAGTAAGCTCAAATGAGGTAAGGAGTTTTTCCTTTACCCACTTTATTCCCAGCTCTTAGATTGTGCCTGACACACAAGAGAAGGTACTTAAACAACGTTAACAAATTAAGTGAACTGATATATGTGTAAGCAAGATGTAGAATGATTAACAGGTTTCTGAGTGGATGCAATTTTTAAATTAGGGAGGAGTGGATGAGGAAAACGTTTGTGGTTATATCTTAAACACTGATAAGAAATCATACATATTATTATCATCATCTTCTTATCAATAACACTCTTTGGAGCACCTATTCCAACACAAATACCATGATAGGCACCATAAGAAAAAATGTATGGGCTCTATAATTCCTTCTTTCTTAGAGGTAAGAATATGTGGGGCATTTAATTAATATTTAGGCAGGTATGGGAGAAAAGGGCAACAGATTCCTCCCCAGCAAAACTGAACACTTAAAGAAAATGCAGAAATACATTCAGTGTCTTCACTGAAACTGCTTTGAATCTTGAATTCCATTCCCAGCTATACTATCAAGTTTGAGCAAAATAACAACAGTTTTAGCAAAGCCAAAAATAACTCAAGTGATCAATTAATTTTGGAAAGGTCTCAAAACTGCAATTAAAGAAAATTTCTGGATTATAGATTTACCAAAGCCTAAGAAGTCTTCCTATTATTGTCCTTTTTAACAAATATATTATTAAGCAATGGGTCAACTTAGTGATTTGTTGAAGGTAATTATTTCTTATTCTATAAACAATCAGGAAACAAAAGAAAACCAAGGGGAATTAGTAATTCCAGGAAAAATAAACAACTATTTTAGAAACTCATGATCCAAATAAGAAGTTTAAAAAAGTATCATTATTTTTAGCAAATTGATTAAATATAGGAAAAGATAATGTATTTGGTTTTAATAACTAAAGTATCTCATTTAAGTGACATAGATATATCAAGGGAGATTTCTCTTCTCTTCAAATGCACTCCCACTAGTTGTGCAGAAGTTCAATATTGTATATACCTGATATTGCAAAAACTATTTATTTTCATACTTAATAATTAACTTATCCCCAAGTGAGGAAGACTTATCCCACCAAATTGGAAGTTCTTGGAGGACAGAAAGCCTTTTTCACTGCTCTGTGGATATCACCAAGAGCAGTGCCTGCCCTGACAAACAATAGGCACTCAATAAATATTTCTTGATATAATCATAGGACAGAACATGTCTGTTTTTTACTTTGATAGAAGTATAAGGCAAGGGAGATGGAGAAAAATGTAGGGAAATAATCTTTTGCAAGTATTCCTTGGTAAGATGACAACAATTACAACAAGAGTATCTATTTTAAAAGTTAAACAGAACATGGACCCTATCCTTATGCAACTCACAGCCCAACTAGAGACATATATTAATAGTTGAAAAAATAAAATATGATAAGTTCTATGATGCTGGCATTAACAAATTATAATAGCCAAAAATAAAAGGAAAGGTTAATTCACTTGAGAGAGGCTGAGTTGGCTGAGGAAGAGAGACACATGTGATAAAACGTGAAAATGAGACTTGAAAAAGACTCCCCAAGGAGGTTGAAGATGGAATGTGGCAAAGAAAACAGCATATGAAGAGGGACATCTCAGGTAAACAGCACAGTATATAAGTAATTCGTGTAGAGGAAGGGCTGGACACAAAATTGGGGAGGGGGTTAAATGAGGACTAAGCCAGCACACAGAAGAAGTTTAAATCTTATGCTTTGTCCCTCTGCACAAATACAGTTCTTTCTAAAAACCTGCGAACTTATATAAAAAAAAAATTGTGGAAGATATTCCCAAAGAACAGCAACTTGGCAAATGAAGTTAAAGCTCTCATTGAAATAAAAGTAAGAATAAAAGAAAGACAGATGATCATAATAAGAGGGATCACCTTCCTCAAAATAGTGACTCTAAATGATCCTTCATAGAGACATACTCCTGTATAAAGAACAGCTTCTCTCCTTCCAACAAAACACAAGCAAACAAAACACCATACACATATTACAAATTCAGAGTATTTAAGAAAGTTTCTCCTGGACCCAGTGGTTCTTGAAACTCAATTTTATTATATGTGTTTTTCTTAAAATTCTCTATGAATTTAGGATTGTAGCACATCCATGTCTAATATATATCCCCTCTAACTGCCCTTGTATTACAAAGGTAGAAGCCATCACTAAAGTAAAAGAAGTAAAGAAGGAAGAAAGAGAGGGGGGAAAAAAAGACACAACAAAAGAAGAAGAAAAATTAAATGGATTAACATACCAGGAATTCCTGCATATTGCTATACTTAAGCATTTATTGGCAGAAAGGCAAATATTCATCTTGCTTGCTTTCATTTTCCCAAAGCACAACTTAATTAATGCTGTCATATAGCTCCTGGTAACAGACTCATACCACAACAGTCCTCCCACGCCACAAGATCAATGGAACCCTGGAAGCTACAACAGAAAGAAATTAGAACGTGCATCAAATTTGTGAAGCTCATAAAGAAAACACATTTGCCCTTCATGTATTTTTAAAGAGAGTCTTGCTTCATTATATCTTGTAAATGGTTTCTCTGTTCAGTACAGCAGATAGAATTGAACTTTGGTGGTGTCCTATTTTTCAGAAGAACAGAATGCCATTCAATTTTAATAAAGATTTTAGTGGTGATGTTATTATGCTAAGGTGCCCAGTTATTCAATAGAGGCTTTGAAATGTCTGAGAAAGAACTTGGCATATGAGCTCATTTATATGCCTCATTTCCTTCTTTCCTTACTCTTTAGCACTCAAGAATCAAGTCTTATTTCTAACTTTAAGATTAACTTTTTGATCAGCTATACCTCATGCTTTGTTTTCAGTAGCATATTGGATTGTATAACAGGAAAAATAAAACTGATAATTTAGAACAGTACTCAGGAATATGTATTCACTTAAATCAGTTTGCCTTTTAGATGAAAATACTAGTTTTAGAGCCATGACATTTAAGTAATTAATTTAACACCAGGACCAAACTCTCAGTACTGATAGAATACATTGTATTTTAAAATACTGTTTCATACAAACAAAAAAATTGCATCTCTCTCATTCCACGTGCAGTTATTTATTGCATCAGCACATTCTTTTTTCCACATTAGGTATTTAACATTTGCTTTTCCCACACTGAGTCATTCCTAAATGGTATGATTAGTTGAAAACCAAATAATTAGTTGGAAAATTCTTTTTTTAATCAGGTTATTTTAATACTTTATATTATTGTCAGCAAATATTTTGTGAGAAAAACAGATTTAACTTATGCTTTATATTTCTGAAATTGTTGAAAAATGTTGGGCTTAATATTCTTAGATTTACTGAAAAAGGTTTTTTTGATTAAAAATGTTTAAAACAGTATATGATTTGATATATAAAAATTGTTTATAGTTACAACAACTATTCTAAAGAGATATGATATGCCTACTACGTCTATTGATATGAGATTTCTTGAATTGGTTGGATGATCTAGCATTAGGTCAAGGTCTCTCCACACACATTTTAGTATTTTGGAGTACTAATAGCAATTGCATTATATGCTCATCTTTGTTGTTTTTGACCACTGCCAGATTTGTAAACCCTGGTTTCCTTATTCAATGACTAATTTTAATGAGCTATAGGATTTTTAATAATAGATTTTATGAGTTTGTATCTACATATTCTGAACAATTAAACTAATTTTAATTCATACTATCAGCATAATTTAGAAAAAAAAAGAGGTTCATTAACTTTCTTACTACCAATTTAAGATTAGGTTTCCTTATTTCCCTTCTACTCTAAGTAATGATGCACAACTTCAAGAAATGTAGTTTGCTAAAGCTGTTTCAGTTATTTTGGAGAAACAATTTAAGAATTTTAAGAGCCATTCATTTATAATATATCTAGCATCTCTAAAACATTGATGAAAATATTGACATTCTTTCTGTAGTTAAAAGAATCATCATTAAAAATGATCAGAAAATGTATGTGCTCTTGATTAATACCAGCTACTGTTAATTTAATATATGAAATCAATATTTTGTCAGAGCAATGAAATTCAAGTTTTTATAGTTAAGTGTGGATAGGAAAAATGATATCAATAATGTAATGAAAAATTACATTAAGACATTGCACAATTGCATTATTGTATTACTTCATTACTGCATGCAATGAAAAATTAATGCTCAAATATCCCAATGGCTGCATTGCTCTCTTTTCTGAGATTGTATGAATACGATAGATAAAATTTTCATTTTTCTGAGATAATAAAGCACAGGAAGAAAATTAATTTTTCAGCTATGTTTTTTTCACAATCTTTATGTATAGATATTGTATATATAATATATATAAATATAATTTTATACATAGAAAACACAGTTCTTAATTCTCTGAAATTATTTAATAGTTACATTTAAGAAAGGTAATAATGTCAAAACTTAACAAATATAAGAGCCTATTTTATATTTTCCTATTTTTCACCAATCTGTTCATTTGATATCCTAACATTTGACTAAAAAATGGACCAGTTTTAGGGGTAGCTTAGAAGAACTAGATGTATAGCATATAGCAGAAGCTGTGGAGTAAAGATTGGATTATTTGGGGGGATATTAGTAGGATACCAAAAATCTTAATTTTAGGTTAAAATTTTAGCAGGCCAACTCTTTACCTGTTTAACCAGTACAATTTAGGTGGAGTACACTTATAGTATTGATAGCATGAACCATTTTTACTGCACATGAGCCATCTGCTATTATTTTCTGTCAACTTAATTAATCTTTTTGTTAAAAGTGTTTTCTAAGCAAGTGTGTATGTGTGTATACATACCTGTGTGTGTGCACGTGCAGCTGTGTGTGTGTATGTGTGTGTGTGCTTTACCTACAAGCATCAAGGATTTAGGTTGGGGTTTAGGTGTTCCCAAGTATTTCATGTATACGAAAACAGGTTGCCATAACTTTGACTTTTCATGGCGGATATAGTTAAAATGGGAGTTCCATAAAATAGAGGAGGGTGGTTTATAATACCACATAAAATGATATTTATAATGGATTCATGTCTGGTCTCAAATGGGAATTCAGAGAAAAGTTTTTCCTATGAAAGCCTGAATAAAAAAAGATGAAGGAAAGGCTAGAGATGGTATGGAAACAAATTGGGAAATGTTGAACCTAGCGGTCTATATTTACTTTACTAATGGAGGAAGCACTTACTAATACCACTTAATAAGTAAACACATACTATATACCAGGTACTTTAATAAACTCCTTACATGTATTATGTCATTTAATCCTCAAAACAAATTCATAACATAAAGTATTATGATTACACCCATTTTACAGTTGATAATACTTAGACACAGAACAGGTAAGCATCAGTTATTTACAATGCCTGGAAGTGACATTCACATTCCTAAGAATACAATATTCAATAGAATGTAAATTTTACCCTCTGGTATTACACAAGCAGCCTTACCAGATGACAGCTAGTAAGAGAAAGAAGCTGGAGTTGAATCTATGTAATCGAAGTTTTGAGTCTGTGTTCTTAAATACTTTACCCATCCTAGAAAATATTGCTATTCTAGAAATTCAATTTTATTATTTCACTTTATTTTTATTTAAAATTTTATTGGTCATATGCAATATATCATATAAATTTACTATATATCTGTATAAGTATACTAATGTTGGTAAAAATTACTATAGTTCATTCTTTCCTATTGCAACCACTGTGATTATTGAATTGAAGGATATCATGGTCTGTTTGAACATCAGTTCATCAGATTTTTTTTTTTTTTTTTTTTTGCTGTACGCGGGCCTCTCACTGCTGTGGCCTCTCCCGTTGCGGAGCACAGGCTCCGGACACACAGGCTCCGCGGCCATGGCTCGCGGGCCCAGCCGCTCCGCGGCATGTGGGATCCTCCGGGATAGGGGCACGAACCCGTGTCCCCTGCATCGGCAGGCGGACTCTCAACCACTGCGCCACCAGGGAAGCCCCAAGTTCATCAGATTTATTCTAGCAAACTATAGCTCATCCTCCATACTACTTTGGGCGTCTCTTTCATGAAACAATTTTAAATATTGGGAGAAATTACTGTTTCCCAGAATTTAGAAATCTTCCTACAAAACACTGTGTGGATCCATAATTCATAGTTCATCATATATTCTTTTTATAATCAGTTTTATAATTTTGTGCATCAAGCCTTGGCCAGGAACTGTAACATCTTTTAAAAATCATGTTTTTCATGAAAAAGAAATTTAAGTTTAATTATTTTTACTTATGCCTCCTTTTAAGGAACTCTAACTGCTAAGTTTTTGAAAGTTGATGAGATACATGATATCATAAAGACAAAATAAACAGAACTCCTCATGAAAAAAGATTTTAAAATAGTGATCTAGGAAGCTGTTCTTTAAGGTTGCTATTGGTCATTTTCTGTGTTCTTTAAGGTATTAAAAACACTTTTTTTGAGGAGAATCCTTGTCTATGGAGATAATTTCATTTACTTTTCCACCTATTTAACCACAAGTTCTCATCAGGCATTTCAAATTCCAGAATAACCCCAAATCTGGTTATTCACTAGGCATAAATATGTACTTATCTGAAAACACAGAACCACTGAAGTCTACATACTTTCCAGAGACTATGTCACTATCTTGTTAATAGTCAACTTTCATCCAGCATTTGAGAAAAACATTATTATAAAAGGATAGCCTATAAGACAAGTTCTTTACAAAAAGCTGTGAAATGTATCCTGCTATCAGTGTAATATTCTTGTTGGAAATGTTTTTATTAAACAAATACATTTTTAGCTTACAATATAGTCAAGGTTCACTCTGATGTTCACAAGACTTCAATAAGTAAGCAGCATGAGTAGGTTGACTCAATTGTGCCATTTATTAGACCTAGAAGGGCGTAACTAATTCATGAGAATAAAAAATTCCCATCATGATAGAATATAATTTATCAATCACTGATATCAAAAAGAGATCAATATTGATTATCAATAGAAACTTGAATTTAAAAGGAAAAGATCATATGTACTAGAAGAATTGCAAAGTGGGCAAAAAAAACATTTTATTATTTGAATCTGACATAAATAATGTATCCTATTAATTTAGCTACTCTTGACAATTGCTACAAATATCCATTCATATCAACAGTAATGCAAATGTATGTGATGCAGATATTGCCAATTGCTCAATGTCTACTGAATGCTAGATATTCAGTAGTGGATTGAATTTTGCTTGAGGTGTCAATAGTCTGCTTAAAACAAACAAACAAAATCTTGCTTCTTGATTCCCTTGCAAATAGCTGTTGTCATATAATATATTTCTGGGTTAATAAGACATAATGGGATTTATTCCAAGAAAGCACCACCTCTTCCTACTTACTCCCCTTTCTTCCCATACAACTGTCGTTAAGCGCCATGCTTAGAGTTGGAACAACCATTTTGTGATCTTAAGGATAAAAGTTAGATGATAAGGGTAGCAGAACAGCATAAAGCAACCTAACTGACATAGTATACAAAGGACAATCAGAAAAGCATTAGAGTACTGATCAGATATCAATTTAGGAAGCAATGTCAATGGATCCTATCTTGCTAGGCTGCATAATATTGTGGAAAGGGTGAGTCAGGGACCTGGGTTCTTCCATTTACAAGTAGTGCAACATTTGACAAGATAGCGTACTTCTCCACAACTTTTATTATGTCTAAAATCAAGAGGTTAATCTAAACAATATATTTTTAACTGAGAGGATGGAATGTCAAAATTTCTAGATTGTAGTTTTATACTGTATGTTCAATATTACGTTCTCACAGTTCCAAAGATAAATTATGTGTATTAAAACTTGACTACCTCTACAGTAGTTTAAATAGGAAAATATATTCCAGTAATTATCAATATAAAGCAGGAAATATCCCATGGAAGAGTTATCATACTCTGTGAGAGAACATCACATTTTCAAATTCATCAAAAGAAGACAAAGCTTATAGTACACTGAACCATTATTCTAACTGATTTTTTTTTTTTTTGGCTGTACCTCATGGCATGAGGAACCCAACCAGGGATTGAACCCGTGCCCCCTGCAGTGGAAGTGCAGAGTCTTCCCTGCAGCGGGACTGCCAGAGAAGTCCCCTATTCTAACTGATTTTTAAGGAACTTTTAAAGTTCTATAGTTTTGTAATTAATGATCATGATCAGTATCACAATGTAGTTGGTGATGGAGTTGGAAAATTCTTGATTTCCAGCTCAAAGTTCTTTTCTCTGCCTAATATATTTATGTATTTATTTATAAAAATATAAGGCTTTATTTATACTTGGATTCAGAACATAACGTGATTATGTGAAAATTTGGAAATCATTCCTTGAAAATTTAAATAAGGAATTTCTCTAATTCTCATTGTCTTTTAACTTTTATAGAGATGGAATGGTATATTTTTGTTTAAGAATTTAGAAGTAGACTAGTATAAAAGTTGAGACCTGGATTCTTTATAGCTATGAACTTGCATTTCTCTATGAAAGTGCTTCTTTATGTGTTTTTCAATATACTCTCAAATTTTTACAGCCCAATCTAATAACTGTCACAGAAAGCTTAGAGGAAATATGGCCATATATAACCAGCAAACTGTAATAGTGGCTTTGATTTCAGATGAGCTTCAAATGCTCTTTTGTTCACATGTAAACATTATGTAGTGCATGATGAGCCTTCTTGCAACTTCACAGTAAATATTCGTGAAAATATACAAAAAGACTAAAATGTCAAGAACTGAAAACAGCAGAGTAAACTAAATGTAAAAGAAAACAATTTGTCAAAGAAAACAATTTGGCAACAATTTGGCAAATGTAAAAGAAAACAATTTGGCAAACAATTTATGCAAACCATTGCATATCAATGGTTATGTGTTGAGAAAAATATCCTTGGAATACTCACTACACCACCATCCCCTGAAATAGAACACAACAGAGAACCACCTCTCTCCTCACCTCCACCCGCCTCCCCAAACCAAAAAAAGAGAGAGACTGAAAAAGATATTGATCTCAGCATAATTTGCTGATATTTGCCTGTTGACCCCTCTAGTTCCATGACACACAAAATTGTCGTTCATACTCCCAAACAGGAGGGGACAAACTGTCGACCTAAAGAAAAATACAAAACCTAAGTGCTGTGATTTTATTTTATTCAGGGTCTTACTGAGGACAATAGCCAGGGAGACAGCTCTGAGGAACTGCTCTGAAGAGGTAGGGGAGGAGCCAGTATACATACGAATTTGGGGGGATAGGAAATACATGTAGTCAAGCACACATTTTGGTAAAAGATTACAGCGAATCACAAAGAACAGATATTTCAAGTTAATGATTTTAGTGCTTTTCTACATATGGGAAGATGCAAGAATCTGAGATCATTGAAATTCTTCCTGAGATAGGCATCTAACTATCTAGGTATGTTTTATACAAAGCACAGAGTACCTCATCTAGTTTTTTTCCTCCTGAATTCTCCTCTAGGTACACTGTTGTGGGCAACTGCAGTAGGTTGCAACTTAACCCTTGTAGAACTGAATAATGAGCAACCCTCTTTGTTCCTTTTTTGTTCACATATCTTTGCAGACAGAGCCAGTCACTTTCATCCACTTCTATTAGCTGTTTTCTGCCTGGATTCCTTCAATGATATAACACCTAGTAGGGTGACATGATTGGAATTAGGATATAGGACATAGAAACACATTGTAACATGTGATACTAAATTGCCAAAGAAGTAACTGCTATCAGGAAAGATAGATAGGAAGAGCATCAGAAGCACTGCAACGGTTTGGGGTATAGTGTTTCATATCTTTATTCTTGTAGTGTATGCTCTAACAGTTGTTTTATTTTCATAAAAGTGCCTGACTTAAGCTTTGATTACTAAGGCATCCACTTCAAAGAGGCATCCACTTCAGAAATATATATCTTGAATAAATACATTGCCAGCCTCATGTCTAGATAAAGAGTCAGCCACAATCCCACACCACCCTCTACAAGCACCTTCATTTGAGAGATCTTTGTTGATTTCAATAGCTGACCATTTGGACCACTTGTTTTTTCTCTTCTTGCACTTTAAATTCCCGTTCTTATGTTTTAAATTCATCAACAAAGAGTGAGCTGGTGAAAACCTAGGCCCTCATCCTTGACTCTAATAAAAGCAGAACCCCAGGCCCATAGACACACTTTCTCACTCTCTCTCCCCACAGTCTCCCTATGTGGCCCCAGGCGTACCATGTCATTTCAGGACTTGTAAGCAATAAACCTTGTCTCTTTGAAAGTTTCCTAATGGTTATCACTGAGGGCATCTTGCAATCATAGTAAGAACCACAAGGGCTGGTTCAGCCACAACATTAGCTATAGACAGGCTGAGACCAGCACAAAATAATTCAATAGAAAAGAACAGGAAATCTCCCAGGTCAGAAAAACCAGCACGAGATTGAACCTCAGTCTACCTCAATCTACTGGCACCACTTTCAATAAATCTCTACTGGATATCACAAAGTGAGTTAGGATCCTTCTGCATCAACCTGGCCTCCTGGTCTAGATCTGAGTGGGGACATTTGTAGTACCCTAGAGCAGAATAAGTACACAGTGAAGGGGCTGAAATTCTCAGCTTCCCCAAATTCTAGATCCAAACTCATCACAACCCATCCAAGGGTTTCTAAATATTCAACAAACAAGCAAAAAAACCCAAGCACACAAATGAAATGAGGCCTTAGAAAAGGCAAGAACTCTCATGAATAATTAGAGTAAGAGCTTAATTTTGAAAATTGTTTTCTGAAAGGAAAAGGACATTTAGAATGACAATTTAGAATATCAACTGCATGTTCTATGGGAAAGATTGGCATCTACAGAAAAGAAACATAAATCAACCAGTGGAGACAGGGCTGAAAGTTGAATAAATATTCAACAAATATTTATTGTGATGTAGGAGATACGCACACACACAACTTGATTCCAAAAATTTCAGAATTATTTCCAAAAATAATATAAGAAATTAAAATATGTAATTGTTGCTAAAGGGCACAATTGATGCTGCAGAGAGTCAATTCCGAGGAAGTGTAAAGGGAAAGGACAAAAATATAAAAGCAAGGAAAGAGAATGGAAACTAATAGCAATCTTAATTCAAATATTTGCAAAGTATAATTGGAAAACAAACATAAATCCTTAGATGAAACAGAAAAAAAAAGAAAAACTACTGTAGGAAAAAACAAAAGAAAAAAAAGGCTATACACAGTAACCATAATTCGTAAAAACAGAAACAAGGCTCACATATCCTGATAACTTTCTTTCTTAATTTTAAGGCTACTGAAAAATATCCTGTATTTACACACAATAGGATTCTCTAATTGAACTGACTTCTAATCTAGAAGTTGCATCTCAGCATCCCATTGCCTTGTTCTCATGAGTGAGAGCATAGTCATGGTTTGCTTTCTTTATTTTACGAAGAGTAGAACAGAGGGCATACCTAAATGACAAGTTTAAATAGTCAATTAGAAGCAGAGCAGAGATTATATGTCTGGTCCAAATGAATGTTCGTTCAGAAATTTTTCCATAGTATGCAATCCTTTCTTACTTGTTTACTCCAAATCTGCTCAACAAATAATTTTGGATATGAAATCTACTTTAACCCAGCTGATTTTCCCAAAACAAAAAATATAAATGAAGAAGAAGGAGAACTGCATTTAGTAGGCGGTTGATAAAGAACAAAAAGACTAACTTTTCCCACCTTGGTGGCTTTTATTCAGTGATAGTTTTACATACTGGAAAATTTAATGTTGTTCTTATGTCTACTGTAAATACTCAGAAATTTGTAAATGACATGTCTAATTCATTATAACACTTGAATCATAAGAACTGTTGATTGAAAAACTGTACTGGCCAGTGTACTTACTTCCAACTAAAAAAGTCAAAATATGTACTATAAGATTTCTGTTTTCTCTTTGAGAGAATTACTTTAAAATGAATATTTCTATACACCCATCTCTGAGCAACAGTGAATTATCTGAAATATTATACAGAATATTAAGTGCCCACCACAGTTTCTGGTATGTAGTCAATGATCAATAATTGTTTGTTTAATTAACACTTGTGTTTTAGTAGACGAAATATCTTGTGACCTAGCCAGTTCATTTTTGAAAATTGCCCTCATTTGGGGGAAACCTGGGTGTTATTGAGAAGAGTCTTTGAGGGATTACACAATTCAGATCTTCTAACAGAATGTCTTCAACTCATTCATTGTTTTCTGGATGGAGTGACATAATGAACCCTATTGTTTCTGTCTTAAATGTGCAAATAGTAACACATTGTAACTACTGTTAATTTACTCCTTTTTCATCTCTCCTGTCTAATGAAAATCATGCTGCTCCCACATAGGTGATTTGCCATAGAGTTTGTGAAACCAAATGATGTTAGAATCTTAGAAAAAACATTACTTTTATCTCTGGTAAGAATGAATGGAAACAGCTGTTTCATTTTTTTTTTCATTAAACTTTCTGCTCTATTCAAAGCTTACTTCC
Organism: Mesoplodon bidens; assembly: GCF_964165515.1. Taxonomy (NCBI): domain Eukaryota; kingdom Metazoa; phylum Chordata; class Mammalia; order Artiodactyla; family Ziphiidae; genus Mesoplodon; species Mesoplodon bidens. The sequence continues at coordinate 87,191,409 of NC_138167.1, forward strand.
TCATTCTAATAAGAGAGAATCAGCATGCACTGATATGAACTAATAGAAATTGGAAGAAATAAGAACAATTTCACATTTTTCCCATTTGGCTCCTACTCCCTTATCCTTGGTTTTTTTTTCCCCCCCTTTGGTTTCTCAATTTTACAAAGGGAATTTTTGCTAAATAGAAAAGAACAAGTGTTACTTTAAAAATTCACAGCTAATATTTTCACTGTACTCTGTATATGTCTATTTTTAAAGTTCAACATGATATTCTGTTTTAATAATGCTGGAAAGTCAAACATTTGAAAATAAAACATCTTTAATCTTCAGAGTAAAGATGATACAAAAAGTTGTTCCATAATGAATTGATTTTTTAAAAAGCAGATTTTAGATAATTAGGTACAGCATGGTCTCATTTTATGAAATAAAAACTACCTCCCATGTAGACACACACATATGCATATATAAAACTATATATATTTGATTACACATATATGATCTATATAATTATAGGATCAACTACTTAAATCACTTTTTGCTCTTAACTTACAGGCTACCATATTCACCTAGTATTTTTCTTAAATCTCTGGTTGCTTATTCTTGTTTTCCTTTCTTAGTTTCTCTACTCCTTCCAGTTATCTAAACTTCAAAGTCTGTCCTTAAATCAATTCTCATGTCATCTACAATCACTTCCTTGGTGATTGAATCCACTCTCTATCTTTAAATACCATCTAAATTCTTATGACACCCAGACTTGTAGCTCCATTCTGAATCTCTTCTTCCCTGACTCAAAACTCATATCCAACTGCTTACTTACATCTCCACTTGAACAACACATAATCATCTCAAAGTTAATATGTCTAAAATTGAACTTCTGATTCTTAAACCATCCCAAACTTGCTCTAACAATCTTCCCATCTCACTTTATGACAACTCTGTCTTTCCAGTTCTTTAGACTCAAAAATTTGGGGGCATCCTTGAATCCCCTATTTTTCCATACCCCACATCTAAACTATTAACAAATCCTGCTGGCTTTACCTTCAAATTACCATCACAACAAACAGAATAAAATACCTAGGAATAAACCTACATAAGGAGGTGAAAGACTTGTACTCAGAAAACTATAAAACACTGATAAAAGAAATTTAAAAATGACATAAACAGATGGAGAAATATACCACATTCTTGGATTGGAAGAATCAATATTGTGCAAATGACTATACTATGCAAAGCAATCTACAGATTCAATGCAATCCCTATCAAACTACCAATGGCATTCTTCACAGAATTAGAACAAAAAATTTTACAATTTGCACAGAAACACAAAGACCCCAAATAGCCAAAGCAATCTTGAGAAAGAAAAATGGAGTTGGAGGAATCAGGCTCCCTGACTTCAGACTATACTACAAAGCTACAGTAATTAAGACAGTATGTTACTAACACAAAACTAGAACTATAGATCAATGGAACAGGGTAGAAAACCCAGAGATAAACCCACGTACATGTGGTCACTGAATTTATGACAAAGGAGGCAAGAACATACAATGGAGAAAAGACAGCCTCTGTAATAAGCGGTGTTGGGAAAACTGGACAGCTACATGTAAAAGAATGAAAGTAGAACACTCCCTAACACCATACACAAAAATAAACTCAAAATGGATTAAAGAGCTAAATGTAAGACCAGACACTATAAAACTCTTAGAAGAAAACATAGGAAAAACACTGTATAACATAAACCACAGCAAGCTCTTTTTTGACCTACCTCCTAGAGTAATGAAAATAAAAACAAAAATAAACAAATGGGACCTAATTAAACTTAAAAGCTTTTGCACAGCAAAGGAGACCATAAACAAGATGAAAAGACAATCCTTAGAATGGGAGAAAATATTTGCAAATGAAACAACAGACAAAGGATTAATCTCCAATATATAAAAACAGCACATGGATCTCAATATCAAAAAAACAAACAACCGAATTAAAAATGGGCGGAAGACCTAAATAGACTTTCATCCAAAGAACACATACAGATGGCCAAGAGGCACATGAAAAGATGATCAGCATCACTAATTATTAGAGAAATGCAAATCAAAATTACAGTGAGGTATCACCTTACACCTGTCAGAATGGCCGTCATCAAAAAATCTACAAACAATGAATTCTAGAAAGGATGTGGTGAAAAGGGAACCCTCTTGCACTGCTGATGGGAATGTAAATTGATACAACCACTATGGAGAACAGTATGGAGATTCCTTAAAAAACTATAAATAGAACTACCATATGACCCAGCAATCCCATATATATATATACTGGGCATATACTGGGTATATACTGGGCATATACCCTGAGAAAACCATAATTCAAAAAGAGACATGTACCACAATGTTCATTGCAGCACTATTTGTAATAGCCAGGACATGGAAGTAACCTAAATGTCCATTGACAGATGAATGGATAAAGATGAGGCACATAGGAATATTACGCAGCCATAAAAAGAAATGAAATTGAGTTTTTTTGTAATGAGGTGGATGGACCTAGAGTCTGTCATACAGAGTGAAGTAAGTCAGAAAGAGAAAAACAAAATACCGTATGCTAACACATATATATGGAATCTAAAAAAAATAAATAAATAAAGAAAAATGGTACTGATGAACCTAGTGGCAGGGCAGGAATAAAGGCATAGACATAGAGAATGGACTTGAGGACATGGGTGGGCAAGAGGGGGAAGCTGCGGTGAAGTGAGAGTAGCATGGACATCTATACACGACCAAATGTAAAACAGAGAGCTAGTGGGAAGCAGCACAGCACAGGGAGATCAGCTCGGTGCTTTGCGACGATCTAGAGGGGTGGGATAGGGAGGGTGGGAAGGAAGCTGAAGAGGGAGGGGATATGGGGATATATGTATGCCTATGGCTGACTCACTTTGTTGTACAACAGAAACTAACACAGATTGTGAAGCAATTATACTCCAATAAAGATCTATAAAAAAAAATCAGTGACTAGGATTCCTATGACTACACTAATCCAAACTCATTTCTGGCCTTAATTACTGTAAGTTTTTGTTGTCTCTCTCATTCACCCTTTGCCCCATTTAGTATTTTTTCAACACAGCCATTATGACCCTTTAAAACTAGACTGAGATTATGTCACTCTTTTTTCAAAGTCTTCCAAAATATCTTTCACCGGCCTCAGATAAAACTCAAAAGTACTTTGACATATATCCTTGGTCCTCGCCCACCCCTCTCCCACCTGCTTATAATATCACTTCTGTTTTACCTTTACCCTCCACTCCATCCACACAGGTCTTCTTGCTGTCCTCAAAAATTAAAGTCACACTCTCAACTCAAAGGCTTTATTCTTGCCACTTCATCTGCCTGGAATGTTCTTTTCCAGAGGTTTGCATGGTTTTACATATCAATTTCTCTGTCAAATTTTCCCAGCTACACAATCTAAAATTTCAGTATGTACTTCCCTAACACTTCCTATTCTCCATCCTAACGTTATTTTTCTTCTTACCACTTATCATTATTTTTTTCACTTTTTTTATTTGTATTTTTTCCCAATCAAAATATAAGCTTCATGAAGGCAGGTTTTTTGTTTTTTTGTTTTTTACTTCTATATCTTCAGGGCTTATAACAGTTCCTAGCACATGACAGGTGCTTGATAAATACTAACAGTCATTTTCTCCAGGCAATAGACTACAGTAGAGGGAAAAACTTTCAGTTCTTTTTCACACCATTTTAAAGAATGAGATCATGGGTGAATTTTATTTTCCTTTCTTTTTTTGTTTCAAAAATAGTATGATGCAAAACTTCTTTGTGGTAAAATCAGAAGTTCTAATAACATTTTTCTCACTGGTTGTTAATTTCAAAATTTAGGGTCTTGTTTATTATTTATTAATTTATTATTCTTGTTAGATCATGTTCTCAAGATGGAAAGCATTGTTAATTGTTTCAGTAGGTGAAACCAATGTTATAACTCAGGACAACTTGGCAGATGTGACGATTTATTTATACCAAGCTATGGAAGTTTTAAACTGGTTTTCATGTCAGGCCTATCTATAAGTGGAGATGTATAAACACTTTTATATTTCAATCTGACATGAAATGCCTTTAGAGGGATTTCACAATGGACTGAGAAATTGCCCAATGGTCAGAGGGCTCTTTACTTCTGTTAATAGTCTGAGGTCATTCCCAACACTAAGTGGTCATAGACATTCATATTTGGAAAGGATGTTAAACATTTTCTAGATGAACCTCTTCATTCTATATGTCTTAGGCCCAGAGAAGATATAATACATGCCAGAATTCATGTAAAAAAAATAGTCAGCTCAGCTGGGATTAGAATGGAAATCTCCAATATCACAGATGAAAGCATTTTCCTCCATGATACTGCCTAATAGACTTTATACTAAAAGCCACATCTTAGAGTAGATTCTCTGTTTGTCAATCACATGAGTACATACCCTAACATTCTCTTTAAATTACAGCCTTCCTGTTATGTCTCTGGGGGAAAAGTTGCCTTTCATTTATCTGGCTGTATTTCTATGTAACACATAAAAGGGACTGCTGAAAAAAAATGAGACCACTGAAAGCTATTAAAAATAAAGAAAAAAGTTATGCTATACATTTCAACCAGAGACATCAAAGTTTGTAGTTAGTCTCTGTATATTAGAAAAGTTGGCACTGTGAAACAGGGGATTTTTTTAAATCAAAAGACTTTGAATAGATAAGATGTTTGAGTGAAAGATCAATTGTGTTCACAGGTGCATCACTCATCATCTTCCCTCTCTGTTTTCACTAGTCAGAAACATTTCTATTGAAGAGCAGAAGAATCTGAGGAAAATCAATGTGGGGAGAGGCAGGCATCTCTTTGCTTAACTGACCATTGGTATAGTTCTCTGTTGATTGTTGGTGTTACTGCTGGTAACTGTGATTGGCCATAGGTAGCTCTACGCAGCAGGTGAATGGTCACTGGCTCCTGTAAGCACTTGTAAGGGTCACTCCCTTGAGGTGACCCTCAGTCTTTATCACTACTTCATCTATCTACCCTTGTCTTCTTTCCCCTCACATTTCCACACAGGAGAAATCAGTTCACATTGCCGCTAAAGGGCAGCATGGAAGGTAAATGAGGCACCAAAATGATAATATACACTTATTACTGCCTCACATATTGTTTGAGCTTTACGTTTTATACAGCATCTTGGTCGGTCCTTTTTCAGAAAGCTTCACTGTCAATTATTCTGAGGAGGGAGCTTCTTGGTACAACTCTCCCTTCAATCACCTGAGCAGAGTTGTCTTCAAGGCTCATTTGCTCCTGATCACAATACAGTTTTAGCATTGAAGCCTGAGGCCTCCAAACCAATAGAGGTCACTGTTGACTCCACTGGAAAGAAGCATCCTCAGTGCTAGTCAGTTATTCAAATGTTTATCCTAAGAACTCTTGGGTGGGAGAATTTCTCTGAAAAACCTCTTTTAGGACTTTGAGTAGACTGCTGTATAGATTAATCAGACCAGGTGTCTGAATACTTGATTTTCAGCCTGAATATGCCTATAACATCAAAGTTAGCTTCTTCCTCTATTCTTTTCACTTCATTATTCTCAACTACCACCCAAAATGCAGAGTCCCACAGTCATCTGTATTCTATTAAAGATACTGTTGTAAGCATTGTGGATACAGAGGTAACACACGAGTACATGGATCATACACATTAAACTAATAAGCTGTAACTAGTGTATTAAAAATCTCAAATGTATGGTATAAAAATATGAATTTTTGCTTATCTGCTTTCTGTTGGATTTGTTTTTTGTAAATTAATCCTTTCTTGGGAAGATTCCATATTTCTCCAGTAAATATTGTTTATTAAATGTTAGCTTTTTCCAGTTTAAAACCTCAGTCTCACATCTGATTCATAGCCTTACAGTTCTCCTTTCCTTCTATAGGTAGGTTCATACTTTGTTCTCTCTTGAGAACTTTGACATCTGATTCACAATTCCCCTCTCCACTTTATTGCCGTTACTATGGGTGTGACTTCAACACTGAAGGGGACAAAACTACAAACATCGTAGTCTCATTACTCCTAAATAATTTGGACTCTTACAAGGGTAAACTCTACTTCACTTTACCCTTTCTCTCTAATGACTACAACTTGCATTCATTCAACAAATAGTCATTGTGTGCAAATAATGAATCATCCTCCTGGAAAATGCTGAGGCTGTACAAAGAGGATTATAACTGCTCTCTGCCCTCCAGGAGTTTTTGGTCTTGAGGAAGAAAGAGACAAGCAAAAAAACTTTACTATACAATAAAGTTATTATTTTTATTCATTTACTTACTGAAGAAATATTAAACAATAATAGCTAACACTGTTGAGTGTTATCATTGCTCTGTATGTTTGACATATATTAATTCTTTTTAATCCTCACAAACACACTGTTAGGTAGGACTTATCATTATCCTTGTTTTACAGTTGAAAAAAAACTGAGCTATTAAGAGATCAAATAAGTTGTCCAAGGTTGTTCAAGGTCACACACAACTTACAAGTGTCAGAATTAGAACTTGACCTTAAGCAGTTTGGCTCCAGAGTCATTCAATCACTACACCATACTGCCTTTTCTGTAAGTACAGTTATGTCACAAATCTAAATTATCACCCTTGAAATGATACCTATATGCCTAATGTTGGCCAGCTTAAAGAAATGGCAGCTGTGCCTCCTGGTCCTGTCAGCCTAGGGTCCAAAGCAGCCGTCCTTCCTGTCACTAGTCTGATGATCTGGCAGACATCCATGCCCTGCCAATAATACACCAGAGAGACAAAAAGAGGTTTGGCCATCATGAGGTTAGGATTTTGGTAAAGACATCAGAATAACATGTGATAAAATTGGCTGGAGCTTTAGTGAATCCACCACATTCTCAAGAAGAGCTCTCCTTTATTATCATGGGCAAGCCAGGACTTGCCCCAAGAGTGTGAACGGACCTGAGTCTAAGGGTAAAGGGAGCAGGAACACCAGGGTGAAAAAGCAGAGGAATGGAGCCGACCATTCCTGGTAACAGGTGCAACCTCAGGATACTTCCCTTATCTGCCTCTAAATTAAAATGGATCCCATTTCTCTTCAAGGAAAACTCCTTCTCTGGCTCTATACTGCTTGTATTCAGCAGTAGCACTTGAATTTAAAATTAAATTTGGAAGTTCTAAAAAAAAAAATTGGACACAGGCCAAGGGCAGTCAGAAAGTGAATGAAAACCTTTTTGAAAATTTTGTTCATGATGGAAAATCTGGCACAGGAAATATGTCTGGCAGCAAATCTATCTTTTATAACAAGGAATCAAATGTGCATGACAACATTCTTTGTTTTATAATGGATTATTTATGTCTTTGCTATTAATGCTTTCAGAAAATATATTTATTGAGAGATAATCACCTTTGTATCTCTATACTAGGCACTATGGGAATACGAATGAGATCTGAGGTATGCATTTGAGGTGAAAGAGCTATGGAGGAGGAGGCATGTGACTCATGCCTTGAAAGAGGAGGGATGTTTGGCTAAGTGACAAAGTACACACTTTAAGAGAGGAAACAGCATGCACTAAGGCACTGAGAGAAGAATAAGTCAATACTAAGTACGTGGAAGAGTCTGGTCTGATTCATTTAGAGCAAGTACAGAGGAGGTTTTGAGGAGTGTTGGAATATTGTGAAGTTTGTAGCATAGTGAAAGGTTAAGAACAGTGCTTCTGAATCACATAACCTCAGATTTCACTCAGCTTTGGAACATAGAAACAGTAAGACTCAAACCAAGTTTAAGTTACCTCTCACAGCCTGAGTTTGCTCATATATTTTATCCTCTATGAATTAAATGAGATAATGTGGCACATTTTTAGCACAATACCTAGGAAAAATATTAGCTTTTATTTTTTTTCACCATCATCCTTACTATTCTAAAAGTAGCAAGGGCTAATATGTGAAGGCCTTGGGAAATGTTTGAGGTTGGATTTGATATTGTAGACAGTGCTAAATTCTTGAGCTAAGTGATAAATTCTGAATACAGTGATAAGATTTCATCTGATAGTACATTGAAGCTAAATTGGAAAAGAATAATAAGAATATATGACTTTGATATCTTGCCAGGATGTGAATCTTCATAAAGACAGACTCCTTAATTAGAAGTTGGAGAAAAACCGCCTCTTAGTTTTTCAGAAATACTTTATTTAAAATTTCCAATTTTTAAATTATTTAGGCACTTAAACTGCTCCCTTTTTTTCTTTTTCTGTTTGGGGTCATTTTATTAAGTATACACATCTTCAAAGGCACAGAATAGGGGCTTAGAATGGAGGTATAAAACAAATTAGATTTTTCTACTTGCCTGGAGAAGTATAACACTTTTGACCAAGACTTCTTTGTGGTTCTCATTGTTTCTTAATATTATCTTTTCCCTGAATGTAATTTATGGATTATTCTTACATGCTTTGGAGAAAGGGATAGTGAAGAAAATGACCACACAATGGACAATTATGCAATTTCAGAGCACTACATTCTGGTACATATTAAGTGTTTTGAATTTAATTAATATCTTAATAGATCAAATTGCATATTATTCCAATTATGCAAAGCTGTATTGAAAATAAATGATGCATATATCTCATTCTTTTTATAACACTGCTAATTACTACATAATGGTTTAATGATTTGCAACTGGGTTAACCACACACATGGCATATTGTAATATACCAGTTTTATATAAATCCCAGGCAGTAAACAATCAAACATATTCTTCAACTGCATACATTTAATACAGAACCATGATATCCACTAGTTGGAAAATAGGCTTATCAGATTACACTCACATTTAGTTAAAAAAAAATCCTATTACTACCAGAGTAACTAAATTTTGCTTTAGCCAATTCAAATTTTCTTTGTATATTCTGGGGTTTATTTTTGTCTTAAATGTTGACTCCCTATTTGCAAAATTTGAGAAAAGAATCATATCATGAAATGATTTGAGAGTAGAAACTTAATATGTGTTTCTGATGATAGTTGTGAAAAAATTAATTAAGCCTCTAGCCTAACTTAAATGAATTTGTCCTTGCATTGCTATAATGGCATATCAATCAGACAGGATAGCAGCTTAATTGTTTTCTTAGTAGTTCATTTATTTGTGCAAAATTTATATTCAAATCCATGCTGTTGGAGTCAGAGTCATTGTCAGATTTATGGAAGACTTCTTTAAATAGTCCTTGCAATCTTATTGGGTCACATTTTGAGTCCACATTCCAGCTCTATCGTTCAAAAATTTTATTGCATTTTGATTTGCACAGATGTAACAAAAATAAGTAACTAAGATACTGGTTGAAAAATAAAACATTTCTGCCTCTTCAAAAAAATGTTAAAAGATTAGAAGATATAAAGACCTGTAATGATTTTTCTTACCTTTCTCAGCAGTGTGACATTAGGCATTTACACTCCTAGATGGTATCAGTATAGAATGCAAGCATCTCTTTGAAATCAGGTATTTCTGTGGCTTGTCAGAATCTAGGAAGTTTGAAAAAAAAGAGCTGGCTGGGTAGAATGAACGTGCTGAAGAATTATGGGAAATGTAGTAGGAAATAGTAACTCAATACCAGAAATAAAAGAAAAAAGGAAGGGACAATAACATGTGAAATGTAGAGATCCTAGTATCTAAACTGATTTGGCTGTGCCATTGTTGTGCTTACTCAGGAGAGTCAAATACAGGAAACAAAGTGGAAGATTATAAAATTATTTTATATAAGCTATTGTCACCATGCTTCTGGACTCAACACCTTGGGAACCGGATTTGAATATGCTTATGTGTTAGCCTGGACTGCTGAGACAGCCTGGCATGTAACTAAACTTCCTAAAATACTTTTGGAGATTTGTCAACCCTGCAAAGAGCACTTAGAGGGCATTAAAACTCTGGTGGTCTCTGTTTCACATTCACAGAGTGTGTTTGGTTTGGCTCACACTTTATCTTTAAAAAAAAAAAGCCAACATGTTAATACAGTGATATGTCATATAATAATAAATATAAATACTTAATTTCTGGCTTTTCTTATAAATTGGTACATCTAGCAATACTGAACCCAGATTTCCTTGCTGTCACAATAGGTTGGAAATGAGAGAGACATATTCTTGATCTAGGGAATGCATTCCCACAGTACACATTATTCCCTCGTGTCCCTGATACTGGGACCAACTTTTTTTTTTTTTTTTATGGTACGCGGGCCTCTCACTGTTGTGGCCTCTCCCGCTGTGGAGCACAGGCTCCGGCCACACAGGCTCAGCGGCCATGGCTCACGGGCCCAGCCTCTCCGCGGCACGTGGGATCTTCCCAGACCGGAGCACAAACCCGTGTCCCCTGCATCGGCAGGTGGACTCTCAACCACTGCGCCACCAGGGAAGCCCTGGGACCAACTATTGATTGGGGTTTGTCATCAACCTTATAGTTTATCTTGTAGCATTTTTTAATACTAGAAAAAATTTCTTTTTTAAAATTTGTAACACTTTTGTCACCTTCTTGGGAACCTACAAGGAATCTGAATTTGTGACACCTGCTTTTTTGGCCTCCCATTATTCACAGTCCATGATTAAATTTCTCAGCCTGACATGCGTTTAATGTCCTCTGATTGTGTCTCAGTCATTCATTTAGTGTCTGTTTTATTGAATGCCAGTCATGGTGCTACAAATTGGAATAGTGGTGGTGGCACCAGTAAAGGTGATACAAGGGTGAAAAAAGCACAGTTCCTACTCTCAAGGATCCCAGAATCTCAGAAGACAGCTTTCACAGAATTATAATTCAATGAAGTGATAAGTGTTCTAAAGCAGCATGTTCCTAAAATATTATTGTTATAGAAATACACAGGAAATCAATGTCAATTCACACTCAGGCTGGGTGATTTAGGGCCCTTTGACAGAGGAGATGACACCTGGACTATACTCTGAAGAATTTTATGAAGCCTTATAAGTAAGTATTTAATGTCTGTAAAAATAATAACAAGGGCCTCCCTGGTGGCGCAGTGGTTGAGAGTCCGCCTGCCGATGCAGGGGATACGGGTTCGTGCCCCGGTCTGGGAGGATCCCATATGCCGCGGAGCGGCTGGGCCCGTGAGCCATGGCCGCTGGGCCTGCGCATCCGGAGCCTGTGCTCCGCAACGGGAGAGGCCACAACAGTGAGAGGCCCGCATACCGCAAAAAGAAAAAAAAAATAATAATAATAACAATGTTCACAGTTTTCTGATGCTTCCCTTTTTTGAAACTACTCCTTCCCTGTGTTATGGAAGCAACCAGACACTCTGGGGCCTCCCCATCCTCTTTCCCTCTTCTTCAGGATAAAATCTCTGGAGGTTCAGCACTGCTTCCATCTTCCTTCCATTTCCCAAGAACTCACAGAGCTCAAAGTTGCTCTATGGTTCTCAACTAATTCTTGTTTAGTTATTGTATGGATAAAATGATCTTGTGTTGGGCAGTCTAGAATGATTTGCATGAGTATATGTTTTCTGAGTTCTGACTAACTGCCTTGAATAATTTAGGGTGTGTTTGTGTGTGTGTGTGTGTGGGGGGGGTTTGTGTGTGTTTAGAGGGTACAAAAATAGACATGATGGAACATTTTCTAAATTCTTAGGGGAATTTGAGATTTAAAAACACTGACATTGACAAACTATTTCCTAATACTTGGAGTTATCATTAAGCAAGATCTTTTCCTGTAGAATCAAACAGTATGTTTTTCCTTATATTCTATTTTTCTGAGTTAATTCAAGAATGATTATTTACCTTTAGTAGTTTATAATGTACAAGACAGAATTAATGAATCTTGGGTTATTTTGGTTTTAAATGATTTGTTTATAAATTCCAGAAGAGATGGTATTTATAAAAATAATTTACAGAAGATTAATGGCAAATGTTAGAATCTGTAGCAGAACTGACCAAAGTGTGACGCATAGCCTGGGAAATGGATTTGTTGGTCTTTGATATGAAGCACATACTATTTGTTTGCCCCAGTGTAGAGTTATTTATTGTATCTTAACAAATATTGAATTATTAAATTCATAATTTGAAAAAGAAAAGTATAATTATATCCATATGTATTCTTAAATAATCAAATAGGATTAAGAAAATATATTTTTCAAGTCTCCAAAGACATATATGAAGTAGTATAGGTCTAATATATATCAAATATCTGTATAATATCATATATATTATATATATGTATGTACACATATACACATTCTTTTGTTTTGTTTTGTTTTCTATTATGAAAAATACCTCAAATGAACTGTATAAACATTCCTTTAAAAGTGAATCACGGAGTAAATAATATTTTCCCAAAATATTCCTAAATTTAGATATTTTAATAATTTCTATCCACTCTTTAATATCAGAAAAGGTATCAAATTTACTTCAAATTCAAGAATTCTAGATACTTAGCCTCTAAACAGTATTTATTTAAACATATGGACATTTTAAGCCATGTACTTGTGTTCCTTTTTTCCAATAATCCAAGTTAATTCAATGGCATTAATTAATGAAAAATGATGTACTATTTATGAGGTACAAGTACAACTAATGTACTTGGTCCTGAATCATAATTTGAAAGCTATCAATCAAGGTACTGGAAGAAGCAGCCTTGGCACTACCACTTTGAAATGAGACTAAAACTTAATGGAGGAAGATTGAGTGGAGAGCACTTTCCACTCAGTTTTGTCTTCTTTGTAAAATACAATTCACAATTGGCGCCAATGATTTTAGAACTCAGAGAAGAAAAGGAAATTCCACTTAGATTGCTGCCCACACTCTTCTGTTTCTCCAACTGAATTGCTTTGTATTGTTTTGCACTATTATCATAGTTACACTCTTGATCCCACTGTGTAATAGAAATGCACATCTTTTAAGTGTCTGTCGTTAGAATATGAAACAGCCTTGGCTGTGAGACATCATTTGTTACTTGAATGAGCATAGAGTGGTAGCTGGGGTTACAAGCAGGAATCTATTGTTCAAGATAACTATGGGCTAAAAGAAAGTGATTTGGTTTGAGGGACCAATTCCAAATAGGTTGATGGGCTTCCCTCAGCTTATAGCATATTGCCCAAGTGTCATATGCTTATGTAGTGCCAGGATATCCCATCATATGAGCAGGGTACAAGAGTGGGGAATTTAATAGAGTGATAATTATTATCTTGTATCATCTGGTCATACAAAACCAAACTCCAGTCAGCAGACTAGGGAAGGTCTGGAACTAGTCTTATGCAAGTGAATGGCAAGACATAAGTAGGTTTCAAGGGATACAGGAAAAGGAACCGAGTTTCAAGGTAAGTCTCTCTTACTTCAATGCAAGCAGTTTGTTCATTTGAGACATATTTATAGATGATTACTATTAGACAAGTATCTGCTAGATCTGGGAATGAAAAGTCAGACACAGCCCCTGTTCTCAAGTATCTCATAGTTTAATGAATTATTTAGGCACTTGCACATTATTTAGGCTGTGTATAATCAAGTACATTATTGATTGATAAATGTACCAGGATTATGCAGGTTTTGATGAGACGCAATTTATTAATCCTGAGGGATTATGGAGTAGGGAGGTGAAAGGGTTCCAGATTAGAAAGTAGAATGAGCAAAGACACTAAATGGAGTGCTCAGGGTACAAGAAATGTTTCAGTCTTGGCCAAGTGTAAAGTAAAAGTCAATGCGTATCCAGAGTTGAAGCTGGTGAAATAGGCAGATTCCGAGTCAGAAGGACCTTATTTTTCTATTCTATGATATTTCTACTCTGTACATAATGGGAAGTCACTAAGGGCATTTAATCAAGGGAGTTTTATAGGTAAAATTTTCATTTTACTTGATTATTCCTGCAGCTGTGTACATGATAGATAGGAAAGGTTCAACCAGAAGGCAGTTTAAAGGTTACTGCAGTAGTTCTTTTGAGAAATGATGAGGTCAAATCCATGAGAATGGGTTGAGTTGGGTTAAAGATAGAGGTGGTAGCAGACTTGAAATTTATTCAAGAAGTAAAGGAGAAAAAACAAGATTTGGCAGGTTTATGGACAGACTACATTTTCCAGCCCTTATTGCAGTTAAGGTGGCCTTATGACTTGGTACTGACCAGTGGACTATAGCTAGAATTGCTATTTGCTACTTCTGGTCCTGGCTCATCCAAACCTTTTGTAATCTTGCTGTTATTTCTCTCACTCTTTTGGATGCATAGGTTTCTGAGAAAATATTCCAAGACCCCAGCACTTGATAGAAGGAGACTGCATCCCTGAATGACCCTAAGAAGCAAAGCTTCACTATTGACCTGTATTGAACTTTATTATATTTAATTAGTTGTTTGTTTTTAATAACAGTAATTACCTTATATAACTTACTTAAGTGAAAAAATGAACCACAATGAACATATTTAGATGGAAAAGGATCATTTCAGTTTTGACATGGTGAATTTTAGATAATTATGAAGTGGTTATCAAAAAGGTAAAAACTGTAAGAGTAGATAAGGTCTTTCAGGAAAGTGGTTGACTAAGGAAAATAGGAAATAAAGGATGAAATTCTTGGAGCACCAAAAGTTAGGAGTCAGAAATATAAGAAAAACAAGGAGCTGAAGCTGGAGAGAGTCAAGGTAAAATCCAGAGGGACTTGACTTTTACCTTTTAAGGTATAAGAATTTACTCTTTAGGTGATGGGAAGTCTCTGATTGATTTAATCAGGGGAGTGATTTGGTAAGCTTTGCATTTCAGTTAGATTACTCCTGTAGCTCAGGAGATGACATGTATGGGCCTTAAAAATTAGAGAAGAGTTGAGAGGCTACTACAGCAGTGTTTATGGTTAATACAAAGTTGTCTTAGAAACAAAGTAAGTAAAGTTTCAAGGACAGAAAATACAGTTAATGGAGAGAATGATCAAGGTTGCCAAATACAAGAGAGAGCTTCATTTTCATAATATGGAGTTTGGCAATATGGCAATCAACAGGGACTTTAGCCATACCGCGGGTACACTGGGGGCGTTAAGCATGACGAGAAGTGAGGAAACAGAGACTGCAAAAGTAGACAAGATTTCTGATCATGTAATGAAAAAAGAAAAAACCTGGATCTTAGCCAGAGGTATTTATTTAGGGTTAAGTGATTTTTATTGTTGATTTTTGTTAGGATGAAAAAGATGGTTCAAATGCCAAAGGGAAAAAGTCAGAAGAGAAAAAAGGGAGCTTAAAGATTCTACAGGAAGAAGAGATAACTGGCATAGCAAAGTCTCAGGAGTAGGAGAGGAGTGGAATCAACATCCATATTGGTGGTGGGTTAACTTGAATAGGACATGAAGGAAACATTATCATCAGAGACTGGAGGAAAGGAAGTAGGGAGCTCCAGCATCAATGTCTATATGCATGGATAGCAGAAAGGTGAGATAGTTCATACCCAATTTCCTCTATCTTCTCTAGAAGAAACAAACAAAGATATTGAACAAGGTGCTGGAAAATGCATGCATGTATAGAATGGTCATTGAGGGCACCAAAACACTGTAACCAAGGACAAATAAAAAGATCTATACAGAGTACTGAAAATTATCTATTTTTACCTAAAAGCCAAGGACAATAATTGGTATGAACTTTCCAAATTATAATGATTAATTCAAGTGTTAGATTTCAGTTTCTAAAATCAATTATTTGGCAGTACTTTTGGGGTTTAAATGATGATATTTTATGATGAACACTGTCATTACTGAGCTACCTTTTCCATTGACCATATATATAAACATATTTACCTTATAATTTTTAAAAAATGCTTGAACTGTATAGTCACTTACATGGGCCCTCCCCTGTCTTCATTTGTTAAGCCCATCTGGGAACACAGGTAGACAGGTATTCATTCTGTTAGTAATTCCACCTCTCAATTCTCGTTTCTCACATATCATCCTAAAGCATGAACATAGGACAAGAAAAAAATCCTCCGGAAATAGCATTCAAAGGATATCAGCTCTTTGTTTACAGAAGAATTTCATGAAATGAGATTGCCTATAAAATAAGCCTCAGGTGGTGTTGATGTCAAAATCAATACCATTAAGGAATTGTCAAACACTACTTCTGAGAGACTTTTCCTGAAACACTCAGGTTAAGTTGGAAGCTTCTCCTCAGCGCCCTTTATCAAACAAAACATGCCTCTGACATGGCACTCTATGTGATAGAATTAGGTCCCCTTATCTGCCTAATAAACTCAGTCTCCTGAGAATTGGGGCTGTAAATTGTTCATTTATATTTCTAGCACTTTGAAGGCTGCTTGGTACTTGTAGGCAATCACTAACTGGTAATTGAATAAAATATTGGAAATAAGTGAATTATTGAATAAATAAGTTGATGAATATTCTCATATTCAGTGAAGATATAGATTCATTTGATTTCATGCCAGACCACACAAAATGAAACAAAAAAAGAAACTAAATGAATAAATAAACCTTTCCATTTTTGGCATCAAGAATATTCAGAACATATATCCCATTTATGCATACAATAGCTGCTATGATATTCTTTCTTATTTGTTTAGAAATGCTAAAGAAAAAAATAGGAGAAATGCCAAGGAGTAAAATGTGTACTACTGTATTCAAGAGCAACCCTGCATTACACAATACAATTGGCAAAAGACATCTTTCCGGTCTACTATTCTATAGCTCAGGAAGAGAAACTTCAATTAACAGTTAAAGTCATTGCACTGCAGTACGAATGTAAATCACAGAGTAGATAGTGCTCATATCGGTTTTCCCGGTTTCCTAAGCAAAGAAGAAACAGAAAAGTTTTCTGCAGATTCTCTACGGTTACCAAATCTTACTGTCCATTTTTTAAGTCTATATTTTGAATTTAATTCATTTTGTGAGAAAAGATGAAAAAAAGTAAGTGAATCTTAGTTTATAGCAAAGCCATTAGACCTAGAAAAACTTAATTTCATGAAATATATTCCTTTATAATATGAATAAAGAAAATACTACTTCCACTAATTGTCATGATTAGACACACTTGAACTCTTATTAAAATGAGTTCACGGGCTTCCCTGGTGGCGCAGTTGTTAAGAATCCAACTGCTAATGCAGGGAGCCCTGGTCAGGGAAGATACCACATGCCACACAGCAACTAAGCCCGTGAGCCCCAACTACTGAGCCTGTGCTCTAGAGTCGGCGAGCCACAGCTACTGAAATCCTCGTGCCTAGAGCCCATGCTCCTCAACAAGAGAAACCACTGAAATGAGAAGCTCGCACACTGCAATGAAGAGTAGGAGAGTAGCCCCCGCTCACCACAACTAGAGAAAGCCCACGCGCAGCAACCAAGACCCAACACAGCCATAAATAAATAAATAAATTTATTTTTAAAAAAATGAGATCACATTGAATAATTTTTTATAGGATCAAATATTCAGAAGCTATGTTAAAATTTGAAAGCTGTAGTTTTCCAAAAATGGTAGTTTTAGCCCAATTTTAAAATGACTGATAATTTTAATACATTAGTCAATGCACTGATACTAATTTTGAATTGTTTTAGAATTATTTCCTTCTTCTCAAGTGAGTTCATACTGTTAGTATGGCTAAATTTAACCTGTCACAAAAAGATGTTATAAGTGCAAAGATCATTAGACATGTAAATATTAAAGGAGCTACACCACTCTGTGATCTCAGGCCAAACTACTCTGAGCTTCATTTTTTTTCCATCTATGAAATTACTGTCCTATGAACAGTCCTGTATCCTTTGGAGAGTTTTCATGATAATCAAAGGATAAACTTAAAACACTATCTACAGGGAAATTATTTTTAAATACTAGATGATTACATTTTCCCATATATTTAAAGTAATTTGGAACTACTGATCAATTGCTTGCATGTTAGCTACAATTTGTTAGCTTTCATTATGTTTTTGTGATTTTCTTCACAATTGAAAACATCAATAAATAGAAATTTTATATATATACACATATATATACACACGTATGTATATATACACACATACACACACACAAGACTCTCTGTTTTTGCTCCAGTCAAATTTGTTTTTTCTATTTTCCTTAAGTACTAATTATATTATGAGAAAATTAAAGAAAGAAAAGGAGCAGTTAGATACTTCTAACAGTGGTACCAGGCTGTTCTGGAGCTAGACTAGAACATTCCTGATTTCTTATTAGTTCTAAGAGTGGGAACTAACATTTGTCTTTGAAATAGACTCTTTATTTTATCCTAGTGGAGGCTGATTTAATAAGACTAAAAATATACCAGCTCATTATTCATTACTTGAAGAAGACCTGAGTCAGTAAAATAATCCAAGTATGGCTTTTTCAGATTAGTAAATCCATCATTCTACATGATGATGTTAATAGCTCACTTCACTGGTAAAATGGTATCTCTTTGAAGAGATTACTATCATGCAAACTTGTTTTTTCTGGGGGGTGCAGTTTGATAATATGAGTGATCAATGAGGTAATGTTGAGCTGCAGGAATAGAAGTTAGAGACTATACCAGAAGAGCACAGACTCATTTTACATCCTTCAAATACATGTTGATCTTCTATCGTTGGGTAGAACAGGGTCTTGGAAACATAATTTCAACATATAGACTAAAGAGAAAAATTGCCAATAATAACTGCCCTGTGAATGGACACATCTACTGGCCATTTAGTGGAGCTGTATCTGAAGTTATGTTTTAAGTCTTTCTTTTTTGCTTTATAGTTAGACTTTACTATTTTCAACCCATAGTAAAGTTAAAGAAAAAAACCTCTCTGTATTAGTTTCCTGTGGCTGCTGTATCAAATTACTGCACCTGGGTGGCTTAAAACAACAGAAATGCATTCTTTCACAGTTCTGGGGGTCAGATATCCCATATCAGCATAACTGGGTCAAAATCAAAGTATCAGCAGGAACACAGTCCCTCCAGAGGCTCTAACGGAAGAATCTATTCCTTACTCTTCCAGCTTCTGGTGGCTGGTGGCATTCCTTGGATTGTTACATTCCTTGGACTCCAGTCTTCCAGGCCAACATCCTGAAATTTCTTTTGGCTTTGTTTTCATATCACCTTCTCCTCTGTGTGGACCTGATATCTTTGAGGGAGCATTATTTTGCCTGTCACACTCTTCCTCTTTACATCTTGACAGTTGGTAGCCAAAGTAATGCTGACCATTTAATTCAAATCTTCCAACAACTCCTTAAAAACATGAGGAGGAAGAAGAAGAAATGAAGCAAAACCCACACCCACAACATAACTAAGAGAAAGAGAAAACCCAATTTTCAAATTATGCGTGAAACAATCTCCCACATGGAGAGGCAGTGCAGCTTAGGGAAAAAAAGCATAGAAGAGAGAAAAGGAGATTTAGCCTAAGATTGATCTAAAACAGCTACCAACAATGAAAGCCTATCTTAAGTGAAAAAAATACCGAAAAGGAGTCATAGATTAGAACACTTATTTTGAAAAGGGATATAAATCCTATATGTCTACACACACACAGAAAAAACTTGTACATGAATGTTAACAGTAGCTTTATTTATAATGTTAAAAATGTCTATCAGCAGATGAATGGATAATCAAATTATGGTATATCCATACAATGGCACATTCAGCAATAAAAAGAAATACCCTTCACTTAAATATAGTTCTGCTTCTTCTAATTTTAAGCTCACATGTACCAACCTGCCTTATGCCATCCCTCCACACACACATAAAGAAAGTGGGCAAAGAGAAATCGAACCTATGGTAGAATCAGAATTTACCTTCATATCTGCTGCTCAGTTATGCTATTTGAGCTTTGCCAATGCAGAGCTTTAGAATTTACTCATATTTTAAGTTAGCTATCTTTAGTGACATCATCTATTGTCATCCATACCTTAATGATTTAACTACCTAGCCACTACATCTGTGTGCTTCTCTGGAATCACCTAATAACAGTTCCTACAGACTTCTCCTAAGGAGCTATAATTTGAGTGTTGTCATTCTTGATGTCATAGTATCCAAAAACCAACCACTCCTTACCATCTACGCTGCTATTAGTCTGATCCAAACCACTATGGGCTCTCACCTGCAATATTCTTTTCCTGCTTCTGTATTTGCTCCTCTGCAATCAATCTATTATTCATTTTAAAATTCAAGTTATATTATATTATGCCATTGATTAAAACTGTCCAGTGATCACATCTCATTCAGAGAAAGAGTAGTAGTCTGCTAAGGTCCTTAGATAATTGTCAAATCAGACTCATGTGAATAGAAGTTCTTAGTACCAAGCTTTACTAATAATTTCAAGGATAAAAGTAATCATGAGGGACAGGCAAAGAAAAGAGTGGGTGGTTTAGGATACAATGCCCTGCATCAGGATTTGATCTGGTACAGATTAATGTACGAAATCTGTAAGTAATATAAGTAGCTATAATATAATATTTACTCAAAGGCTTATGTTTTTGGTAATGAAATATCTCTTCTTTATTCTCAAGTTCATGACATTTTCCCCAGAACTCTGTCCTATAAACCCATCAATTCCGAATTTATCATATGCAATCCTAAGTAGACCAGTTATATCCTGCTGAAGGATTCCATAAACAAAGACTGTCCCACCAGCAAATACAGATAGTTTCTTTGCCAGAAAGTTTGTTATTGGCAGGTTTACAATCATATTTGATTGGTTCATCTTTTTTATTCCCCACAGGTGCTCCCTGATAAAAGGAGAGAATGGATAACAAGCCTGCCTCTTATCCAATTTTTCCCAGGCTTTTACCGGATTTGTCTTTCATTTTCCTTATAGCTGCATCTCCCCCTTATCTTTTCAAAGTTCATTCCACCTCAGTCAGCCCAGACTCCTTTCGTCCTCAAAGATACCAAACTTCTGTTTCAGGACTTTTGCACTTACTAAACTTTTACCTGGTAAGTCTTCCCAAATATCAGTACAGCTAGCTTTCTCTTTTTTATTCAGGTTTGTTCACAAGTGTCCTCTCTGAAGCCTTCCCTAAACATCTTATTTATATTAGAATCACCTTTCCAATGCTCCCTATCTACTTCTTCTACTTTATTTCTCTACATATCATCCATCATGATCTAACATACCAATATTTTCCTTACACATGTTTTTACTGTGCATCTTTCCCTGCTAGAATTAAAACCATGAGACATTCTCTTTTTTTTGCTATTTTGTCCACTGCTATATCCCTCACATTTTGAATAGTATCTGGGACAAAGTAGTCCTTCAATTAAATGTTTATTGAATGAATGAATGAACAAAATAATCATTCAGAAATTATATTATAAACCACATTAGCCATAACTCTCTATCTAATTCTTCCTTTATATCCTATATATGAGATCATTTCAAATCCATTTCCACACAGTAATTGTACTAAACAATATCATCTCATTTGGTATGCATTCATTTAGACATTATTTTTCCTGAATGCCTCTTCCATCTGGTTAGCAGACTGTTTCTCCTTGCAGGACAGTTGGTCCTACCCAAAATGTCCATAATATATTTGGTTCATGCTAAAAGAACCTGGAAGTATTGAACTGGACCAAATGTCTGCTAACCAGATTTCTTTGTTTTAATCATGAGAATTGCACACTTTCTCTGCTTTCTACTGAACTTCCCTTATTTATAGTTCCTTCATTCTGAGACAAAACTTTATTTTTATTGAGGTATAGTCGACTTATAATATATTTGTTTCAGGTGTACAACATAATGATTCAAAAATTGTATAGATTATATTCCATTTATGGTTGTAAAATATTGGCTATATTTTCTATGCTGTACAATATATCCTTGTAGCTAATGTATTTTATACATAGTAGTTTGTACCTGTTAATTCCTTACCCCTATCTTACCCACTCCCTCCCCTCTTCTCACTTGTAACCACTAGTTTGTTCTCTATATCTGTGAGTCTGCTGCTTTTTTGTTATATTCACCTGTTTGTTTTATTTTTTAGATTCCACATATAAGTGATACCATACAGTACAGTATTTGTCTTTGACTTTTTTCACTAAGCATAAGACCCTCCAGGCCCATCCATGTTGTTGCAAATGGCAAAATTTCATTCTTTGATTTATATATATATATATATATATATATGCCACATCTTATTTACCCATTCATCTGATGATGGACAAGTAGGTTGCTTCCATATCTTGGCTATTGCAAATAATGCTGCTAGGAATATTGGGGTTTATGTATCTTTTCAAATTAGTGTTTTCATTTTCTTTGGATATATACCCAGGAGTGGAATTACTGGATCATATTGTAGTTCTATTTTTAGTTTCTTAGGGAACCTCCACAGTTTGCCACAGTGGCTGCACCAATTTACAGTCCTTCCAACAGTGTTCAAGGGTTCTTTTTATCCACATCTTTCCAATTTTTGTTATTTGTGATCTTTTTGATAACAGCAATTCTGACAGGTATGAACTGATACCTTATTGTGGTTTTGATTTGCATTTCTCTGATGATTAATGATGTTGAGAATCTTTTCATGTGCTTGTTGGCCATCTCTATGTCTTCTTTGGAAAAATGTCTGCTCAGGTCCTGCCCATTTTTTAACTCTTTTTTTTATATATGTATATTGAGTTGTACGAACTGTTTATATAGTTTGGATATAAACCCCTTATTGGTCATATCACTTACAAATATTTTCTCTAATTCGGTAGGCTGTCTTTTCGTGATAACTCCAGCTCTGTCTGCTCTTCTTTCTGATGATTGTTTTGGCTATTCGGGGTGTTTCCATACAAATTTTAAAATTATTTGTTCTAGTTCTGTGAAAAATGCCATTGGTATTTTGATAGGGATTGCACTGAATCTGTAGAGTGCTTTGGGTAGTATGGTCATTTTTACAATATTAATTCTTCCAATCCATGAACATGGTATATCTTCCATCTCTAACATCTTTAATTTACTAGCATTGTCTGTGGGTGATTTATCACCTTTACTGTATATTTGCCTTTAATAATAAGCTTTTTCCTTTCATAAATTTCATGTTTCCAGTTGTGGCCTTTTCTTTTTTCCTTAGAGAAGTCCTTTTAACTTTTCTTGTAAAGCTGGTTTGATGGTGCTGAACTCTTTTAGCTCTTGCTTATCTGTAAAGCTTTTGATTTCTCTATCAAATCTGAATGAGAGCCTTGCCACGTAGAGCACTCTTGGTTGTAGGTTCTTCCCTTTCGTCGCTTTAAATGTATCATGCCACTTCCTTTTGGCCTGCAGAGTTTCTGCTGAAAAGTCAGCTGATAGACTTATGGGAGTTTCCTTGCATGTAACTTGTTGCTTTTCCTTTGCTGCTTTTAATATTCTCTTTGTATCTTTAATTTTTGACATTTTAATTACAATGTGTCTTGTGTGGTCCTCTTTGGGTTGATCGTGTTTGGATCTCTCTGCACCTCCTGGATTTAGATGTCTGTTTCCTTTCCAAAGTTAGGGAAGTTTTCAATTATTATGTCTTCAAATATGTTCTCTGTCCCTTTCTCTCTGTCTTTTCCTTCTGGGACTTTTAAAAGGCAAATGTTAGTATGGTTGATGTTGTCCCAGAGGTCTCTTAAACTGTCCTCATTTCTTTTTATTCCTTTTTCCTTTTTTATGTTCAGCTTCAGTGAGTTCCACTACTCTTCCAGCTCCCTTATACATTCCTCTGTATCATTTAGTCTACTATTGATTTCTTCTGGTGTATTTTTTATTTCCATTATTGTATTCATCTCTGTTTGGTTATTCTTTATATTTTTTAACTCTTTGTTGAAAAATTCTAACTTCTCACTCTGTTCATTTATTTTTTCCCCAAGTTCTTTGATCATCTTTATTATCATTACCTTGAACACTTTCTTGGGTAGATTGCTTATCTCCACTTCACTTAGTTCTTCTTCTGTAATTTTATCTTATTCCTTTGGAATATGTTCCTCTGTTTCTTCATTTTGCCTAACTTGCTGTTTTTATTTCTATGTATCTGTTAGGTAGGTTTCATTTCCCAACCTTGGAGAAGTGGCCTTTTGTAGTAGACATACTGTGCATCCCAGCAGCATACTCCCCTCTGGTCACCAGAACTATATGCTCTAGTGGTGCCCCCAGTGCTCTAGTAGTGCCCCAGTGTGGGCTGTGAGGGTCCTTGTGTTGTGGCAGGCTGATTACTGTGGGCAGTCTGGTAGGCATGACTCATCCGTGGTCCAGTTTGTTGCGAGGCTCTGCCTTGTGTGGAGGCTGCTGGCTGCTGGTTGGTGGGGCAGGTCATAAGGTGACTGGCAGTGGAACCCTGGGTGGGGGGGCGGTGTCCCAGGGCTACTTCTGGCTCACTGGTGTGAAGTCAGGGTTCAGCAGATCCTGAGGTTGATGCCCACTCACCAGTGGGTCAAGCCAGGTCCTGAGGCTAGTGCTGGCCCACTGGTGGGCAAAGCCTGGTCCTGGGGTCCGGCTGCAGGGACCAGGTGTCCCAGAGCTGGCATTGGACTTTTGGTGGGTGGGGCTGGCCAAGCCAGTCATAGGGCTGGTGCTGGACTCCTGGTAGGTGGACTGGGTCCTGCCATGGCTACAGTTGTCCTGGGGCTGCTGTCTGCCTGCCAGTGGGTGAAAGCTGGTCTCAAGGCTAGAGTAGGCTTGCTGATGGATAGAGCTGGGTCCGAGGGTCTCTGGCTGCAGGGCCTTGAGAGTTCCAAGTTTAGTACCCATACACTGGTGTGTAGGGCCAAGTCCTGGGCCCTCTGGTGGACCAGGCTGTGTCCAGGGGCAGCTGTGAGCTCAGGGATTCTTTTTTTTTTTTTTTTTTTTGCGGTATGCGGGCCTCTCACTGTTGTGGCCTCTCCCGCTGCAGAGCACAGGCTCCGGACGCGCAGGCTCAACAGCCATGGCTCACGGGCCCAGCCGCTCCGCGGCATGTGGGATCCTCCCAGACCGGGGCACGAACCCGTGTCCCCTGCATCGGCAGGCGGACTCTCAACCACTGCGCCACCAGGGAAGCCCGAGCTCAGGGATTCTTAAGGCAGCCTGTCTGCTGGCAGGTGGAGCTGTATCCCTGCCCAGTTAGTGGTTTGGCCTGAGGCATTCCAGTACTGGTTCTTACAGGCTGGTGGGTGGGGGCAGAGCTGGGTCCTGAGGCTAATAAGCTAGAAGGAGGACTCCAAAATGGCATTTTCCAGCACCAGTGTTCACGCAGTAGACTGAGTTGCTCAAAATGGCTGCTGCCAGTGTTATGTCCCCAGATTGAGCTCCAGTCACCTTCTGCCTCTCCTAGAGACTCTCCAAGATCAGCCAGTAGGTCTGATCCAGGCTCCTTTCAAATTACTGCTTCTTCCCATGGTCCGAGAGCATGTGAGATTTTGTGTGTACCCTTTAAAAGTGGAGCCCCTTTTTCTCCCAGCCATCTGCAACTCCCAAAAGTAAGCTCCACTGGCCTTCAAAGCCAAATGTTCTGGGATCTCATATTCCCAGTGCAGGACCCCCAGGTGGGGAGTCCCATGTGGAGCTCAGACCCCTCATTTCTTGGGAAGAACCTCTGCAATTGTAATTATTCTCTCATTTGTGGGTCATCCACCTGGGGGTACGGGTCTTGAATATACAGCGACCCCCTTCCTACCCATCTCATTGTGGTTCTTTCTTTATATCTTTAGTTGTAGAAGATCTTTTCTGGAAGGCTCCAGTCTTTTTCATCAAGAGTTGTTCTGTAAATATTTGTAATTTTGGTGTGGTCTTGAGAGGAGGTGAACTCAGGGTCTTTCTACTCTGCCATCTTGGGAACTCCTATCTAAAATTTGCTTTAATTTCTATTGCCTAAAATGTACCCAGGTTGTTACTTGATCTTCCAGTAACAACCCAGGTTGTTACTGGAATACTTTGCAAACACTAAAGCTTTCATTAAGTTTACCCACTAAGAGTCTCATCAGCTTATCCAGTCCTAGTTTTTGATAATATGGTATAAAAACCTTACATATCCAATAGGGACATCATGGAGAATGTCATTTTCTTTCTCTGATTTTGCTTCTCAACAATATACTTACCCCAGAGGTTGTCATTCATTAATTTATTGAGCTGAATGTATATAGGCAACACTACAGAGAACCTGATACATACAAGGCATTTTACCATATTCTAGAATTTACAGCTGGAAAAAGTATGGTACTTCCCATTTATTTTTCTTACATGATACCAGACTCATAAATAAACCACTGCAATTCAGTTTAATTGCTATATTTGTAATATATAGAGAATTGCTATGGGAGCTCAAAGGAAGAAGAACTTATTTGCCTTGGGTCAACTTTCCCTATTTAGTCATTTAGTCCAAATAGTAAGTAAAGTCCCTCTTACATCTTGCTTCATTTTTTTATCTCCATGTGAGCATAGAACAATGGACATATATTCCATGGTTATTCTATAAGTGGGGTTTATAGCTTATCTAGCATGATTTATGTCATGAAAGAAAGGACCCATATTCAATTTTCTCTTCTATAAAATTGAGAGAAAAGTGCAATTGCCAGAGTTGTGAGCATTAAATAAGATAATATGATTGAAATATGGAGTATAGTCTCTGGCCAGGAAAAGTTGCTTGCAAAACCCATGTAGCACTGTAACTGCCCAGGCTCTGGAATCAGGTACCCTTAGTTCAAATTCATGCTCTACCACTTACTATCTGTGCAATCTTGAACAAGTGGTTTAATCTCTCTGATCCTAAATTTCTTTTTCTATAAAATTAGTATGATAATAGCATCCAGTTCATAGGGATTTTTGAAGATTAAGTGTGGTAATTGCATGTAAATCACCAAGAAAAGTATTTGACACATAATAACTAAGATAATGTAACCCTTTATTATTCATTGCTTTCTTTACTTATTTTAAGGAGTATTATGAAAATAATGATCAAAGACAATGCCACCTAAAAATACAGTGTGAATAGGTTGCTACTATGTACAAATATTCTGTTCCTGTTCTGTTTTTGGCTTATAAACACCTTGACTCTGACTAATGCTTAATCTTCCCACCTCATCCATATGTGTTTGTCTTTTTATTTTCATTTCACCTCTTGCCATGCAATTTAACTCAACATTAAACTAATTCTTCTGTAATCTTTTTATGCTTTCCTGTATGCTTATTGCGCTGTCAATAAATACCAATTAGAACTTCCAAATATCTCTTGATAAATGCAAACATTGAAATTGTTTAAAAAGCTGAAAAATGCCTCAAATAAAGAGCATAATACTGTAACATATTTTCATTAAGACAAATACATTTTACTTGAAAATTTATTTACAGCATTAAATCATTATTGTTTTGTACTCTGTTCTATTTCTGCTATCTTCTCAACAACTATATAAGCATAATGTATTTCTGACATTACCTAATTTGTCTCCTTCTCAGTATTACTGACCTAGCTTAATAGGAACTCAGGAAAAAAACCAATGGCATCCTAACGTTTGTTAGATAAATAAAAGATGGGCTTTGGGATTTTTAAATAATTCCACAGTTTTATTGAGGCATAAAATGAAAATGGAAATAGTTTTATGGGCCAGTGCTAAATGTTCAATCTGGCTAGAAAAAGTCCATCTCATAGTTATTTAGAATTATCTCACAGGAAAATCCTTGTCTTTCCAAAGCATATGCTAAGTGCCTTACATTAATTATATTTTCTGGTTTGCCCTGGTTATCAGGAATCTCAAAAGCAAACATACAGGGGAGTGTGTTAGCTATAACAAAATATATTCACATCTATGTACTACCTCTGATTTTTAGCATAATTTCTATTTAAATTAACCTTATTGTTATACTTTGTCATAAACTGACTCAATGCTTCGGAGAGGGGAAAATATTAATACACTCAGTAAATTAATGACAATTTCAAGATCTGGAGAACTTAGTGAGTGAAGATATTTAAGTCTCTTTCCACATCAATAAATTAATAGCTCCAGTGAAAATTACAGGCAAGACAATGAAACAAGAAATATACCACAAATAATATAAAATTTCTTCATAGTCCCATATTAAGCTGTCAATTGTTAATTGCATTTTGAAAGAATTAGTTTGAAGTCTAATTTATAGAACAAATTACTCTGGTATTCATGCTCTCAGAATGCAAAAAAATGTATACTAATAATGCTTTCCTCTTGACATACATGAAAATTTCTGTGAGTTTCTTTATCACATCAATTATTCATTTCAAGAAGAGCCCAACATTATTTTTCTTGGCATAAGACTACACCACTGATGAAGTCTGAATTGGTGTCATTCATTAATATTACAAAGCTTTATTGTGCTCAGTAATGTAGGCCAGAGTTGGACTAAACCACTGAAGCATATATAGTATAGGAGTATAGGAGCATATATAGGAGTATAGGAGCGTACATAGGAGTCCAAGTGATAAAAAAATCACCTAAAATATTCATAGTAAATATTCTTTCTCAACATTGCACTTCCACACATTCATCACCATAAATAAAGCAAAACAATAAACTAGGAGATAATATGTGCACCTCTTAAGGCAATCAAACTGTGTTACTATCAATAATACACCTACACATCCACCAAATTATAAGAAAAAAATCCAATGTAAAAATGAAAACAGTGAGATAGAAAAGACCCCAAATAGCCAAAGCAGTCTCGAGGGAAAAAAACGGAGCTGGAGGAATCAGACTCACTGACTTCAGACTATACTACAAAGCTACAGTAATCAAGACAATATGGTACTGGCACAAAAACAGAAACACAGATCAATGGAACAAGATAGAAAGCCCAGAGATAAACCCACATACCTAAGGTCAACTAATCTATGAAAAAGGAGGCAAAGATATACAATAGAGAAAAGACAGTCTCTTCAATAAGTGGTGCTGGGAAAACTGGACAGATACATGGAAAAGAATGAAATTAGAACACTCCCTAACACCATACACTAAAATAAACTCAAAATGGATTTGAGACCTAAATGTAAGACCGGACACTATAAAACTCTTAGAGGAAAACACAGGAAGAACACTCTTTGACATAAATCACAGCAAGATCTTTATTGATCCACCTCCTAGAGTAATGGAAATAAAAACAAAAATAAACAAATGGGACCTAATGAAACTTCAAAGCTTTTGCACAGCAAAGGAAACCATAAACAAGACCAAAAGACAACCCTCAGAATGGGAGAAAATATTTGCAAATGAATCAACGGACAAAGGATTACTCTCCAAAATATATAAACAGCTCATGCAGCTCAATATTAAAGAAACAAACAACCCAATCCAAAAATGGGCAGAAGACCTAAATAGACATTTCTCCAAAGAAGACATACAGATGGTCAAGAAGCACATGAAAAGCTGCTCAACATCACTAATTATTAGAGAAATGCAAATCAAAACTTCAATGAGGAACCACCTCACACCAGTTAGAATGGGCATCATCAGAAAATCTACAAACAATAAATGCTGGAGAGGCTGTGGAGAAAAGGGAACCCTCTTGCACTGTTGGTGGGAATGTAAATTGATACAGCCACTATGGAGAACAGTACGGAGGTTCCTTAAAAAACTAAAAATAGAATTACCATATGATCCAGCAATCCCACTACTGGGCATATACCCAGAGAAAACCATAATTCAAAAAGACACATGCACCCCAGTGTTCATTGCAGCACTATTTACAATTGCCAGGTCATGGAAGCAACCTAAATGCCCACTGACAGACGAATGGATAAAGAAGATGTGGTACATATATACAATGGAATATTACTCAGCCATAAAAAGGAACGAAATTGAGTCATTTGTTGAGACGTAGATGGATCTAGAGACTGTCATACAGTGTGAAGTAAGTCAGAAAGAGAAAAACAAATATCATATATTAACGCATATATATGGAACCTAGAAAAATGGTACAGATGAACTGGTTTGCAGGGCAGAAGTTGAGACACAGATGTAGAGAACAAACGTATGGACACCAAAGGGGGAAAACCGCAGTGGGGTGGGGATGCTGGTGTGCTGAATTGGGCGATTGGGATTGACATATATACGCTGATGTGTATAAAACTGATGACTAATAAGAACCGGCAGTATAAACAAACAAACAAACAAACAAAAAACAACTAATACTAAACTTTCTTTGGGTTATTTGTATGGAAATATGTTAATATAAATGTTTCAGACATTACATGAAATTTCTAAAAATCTTATATGTTCTGGTATAATGTTATAAGTCATAACTCTAGTTATTACTTTAAAATGTGTATCTCAGGAATAAAAAAAATGAAAACAGTATCTAGGCAGAATCTTTACAGAGGAGAAAAAGTAAATACAGAAGAAATGTGAATAGCCAATAAACTATGGTCAACATCATGTATAAATTTAAAAAATGAGGTGCCTATAGTCTTTATTTAGATTAGTAAAATTTGAAATATCACAAAGATTTAGAATATTCTCATACATTGCTTATGGGGTATGAATTCCTGTGTTTTGGGGAAGAAACTTGGCATTATGTCTTTAAAAACAGAGAAAAATAACATATTTTGACCTTACAATCCTAAATTTTGGGATCAATCATGCAATATAAGAGTACCGATACATTGTATAAATGAACAAGAATGCATATTGCACCATTGTTTGTTTAACGAAGAATAGAAATTAAAGACTGATGGTCATTTGAACACCAGTGCCTTTCACCAATCTTTTTACTTGCTCTGTGACCTGGGAGGCTGATGTGTACAAATTGCATCAGGAATTCCCTTGCATTCTGAGAGAAGTTTCTAGTTGGGTTTAGATAGTGAGGGGAAGGAAAAGAGGAGCATAAACCCAGAATATTTATTCACGGATTCAGTCCCCACTAGATTGCCATGGATTTGTTAGATCCCTTGACCAAAGGACACAGTTCCAGTGATTCCTGTCAAGAATCACTCTTCCTCCTGCTATTTCTCTGAATTCTAATATCTGCTCCCTCTTCTTGTCCATTCAGGCTTTCTGGTGTTAGTGGTTCCCTGGTGTTTCTAGCTCCCTCTTGCTACTAGCACCTTATTTTTTTCCCCTAACACCTTTAAAAATAGTCCCTTTATTCAATTATCTTCATCTTGAGTGTGTGCCATCTACTTCCAGCTGGGATCTTGACTGATACATCTATCAATAAGAAAATGGTTCAATAAATTTTAACATAGCTGTACCCATAAAGTGCACTAGATCTGTATGTTTTGGCTTAAAGAAATGTGTGTAATATAACGAAGAATAAGAGACCAAATGTAATAGTAAAATATGAGAAAAGAGAACCACCAACAAAGAGAATCACCAACAAAGAGAAAAGACAACACACTAAGAAAAGATATGTATAACACAAATAACTGAATACACATTAGTATCCAAATTATACGAGATCTTTACAAATCAATTAGAAAAACACAAAAACCCTAGTTTTTAAAATATATGACAAATAATATGAGCTAATTATTCACATAAGAGAAAGCATCAATAAACTAATATGTGACACACATGTATGACAGAAATACATAAGAGAATGCTCTATTTTACTTATAACCAGGGATATGTACATTAAAAGGAATGCCATTTCACACACACATCAAAGTGGTAATTTTTAAAATATGAAAACACTAGGTGTTAGAGATGATATGGAGCAAAAGAGGTTCTCATATATAACTGGTTAGAGTGTAAATATGTAATATCAATAAGTAAAGAACTATAGAATATATATTTAATAAAATGAGTAAGTATGCATGCTTGATGCAGTAACTTCATACCTAGATATATTCTCCCAAGCAGGAGTCAGCAAACTTTAGCCTGCATCAGAATCAATTCGAGAGCTTGCTAAAACACAGATTGTTGTCTCTACCTGTGTTTCTAGTTCAGTAAGGCTGGGGTTAGCTCCAAGAATTTCCATTTCTAAAAAGTTCCCAGGTGTTACTGATGCTGCTGGTCCAGGGCCCACACTTTGAGAAGCACTGCTCTAGAGAAACTCTTACCTATGTACAAATGAGATATGTGAAAAACTGTTTACTGAATCACTATTTACAATAGTGAAAAATTGGAAACAAACTTAAAGGTCATTTCTAGAATAGGTAAATAACTTGTAGTGTACTTATACAAATAAATGCTATAGATTGATTAAAATAACTGAACAAAATCCACCTGTATAAATATCAGTAAAACTCATCAACATAATAGTGAATTTAAAAAATTTATTTTCAAAAGGATAAATTATATTATTTATATATGTTTTGTAACAGGTAAAATAACACAAATAGTTACTTGTGAAGAAACATGTGTACAATTATTTTTTAAAATGTGGGAGTGGCACACTCTAAATTTAAAATAGTGATAAACTCTGAGACACGTTAAAATAGGATGAGTACACCTTGAAATTCAGCTGAATCTGTAAGATATTGTATCTTGAGCTGAATTGAGGGGTTACACCAGTGTTTATCACATTAGTCTCCATAATTTTTTATGCGAGGCATACTTCATGAAGTAAAAGGAAATTACAGAGTAATATGCTTTTTCTCATATTTATGTCACTGCCCTCCATTGGCATACAGGAATGTAGTTATTTAGGTATATAGGAATATAATTGACTTTTATATATTGAACTTGTATCCTGTAACCTTGCTACATTTCCTTATTAATTCTGGGAGTTTTTTGTAGATTCTTTGGGATTTTCTACATAGATATACATGTCATCTGTGAACAGAAATAGTTTTATTTCTTAATACCTAAAACAGGAGAAAGAACTGATCCTTATGATGATGTTCTACTCACGTCTATAAGGGAGAAATGTTGATGAGAAATGTAAAAAGGAGTTGACTGCTTGTGCATTAACACAAATCTTTTCACAGAGGTCTAAAATATTATCAGATTAGCAAGGGAAGTGTATTGCATACTACATCTTCCTATACCCTTTGTCCGTTCATCTAAATTAATCCAAGTCTGACTCAAAGAGTTCAGAACTATAAGAACTGAAATGCAAAAAAAAAAAAAAGAGAAAGAAAAAATGTGATGAGGTAATTAACAAACAGAAAAATAATGTGCTTGTTACCTGCTAAATATATAAATAATTTATCAGTGTTTTAATGAAAACTAAGGAAGGCAATATTCTGAAATTTTCTAATTAAAGAAGAGATAATGACATTTCTTAGCTATATACACATGGATATACTAAGTTAGAAATCTGAGATTAGAACAAGAAGCTAGGAAAAATTTCCTATTCCTATCAGTCATTTTGTATTTGTTATTGGTAGGATCTGAGTGTTTAGGGAGATAAAAACAGTCATCAGTCAGGATGAAAACTGAATATTAATTTAAAAACAATAATAACAAACATTTCAATAAAAGTTCATCATTTTTTCAGTCATGGCTGTGTGGGGATTGGATGAAGTTAAGCACATGAAAGAACTGGGTATAATGTAACCTGCTATAAAAATGTAAGGGATTGTTATTTTAAAAAAATACCTGTTGTACTAAAAAGCTACTTCCACTATTGGAATGAAAAGATGTGCGCAAAGCGAAATGCATGACATAAATTAAAGGAGGTCCTCAATAATCTACAAATGAGAAAAAAATTCCCCAAATGATTGCCTACTAATGAACTATTTGTGTTTCTTTTATTTAATTACTCCTGAGGCTTTTCTTCCATATAGTTTTAGGGTTTTTCCCCTCCTTCTGTTGCTTCCTTCTTTGTTTTCTGTTCAATTTATTTCAGTTAGCAATTTCGCCATTTCAGTGTATTACTTACGTGTTTTGAATCCTACTAATAAAACAGAGAACACCAGCTTTCTGCCTCAAATTATATCAACTTTTAATTTTGTTTAATGAATAATTCTTAGTAACATGTCTCCATGAAATGCAAAGCATTTAGCAAAAAACAAAACAAAAAACAATTGATGGGTTGACAGTTGTCTCGTGCTTCATTTTTTGATGCAATGTACCATTCATAGACAATCATCTTGCAATATGCCTTCAAGAATGGTTTTATGATTTAATGATTCCCATCCAGATTTACACAGAATTTAGAGAGACTTAAGCCAAATACCAGATCCTAATATAAGAAAGAATGCAAGCTCTTTAGGTGCTGAAGGATTTTGGTTTTTCATTAGTGAAATATCGAAGCACTTTATAATAATTTTTAAGATGCACAAGACATCTAGAAAACACTGAGTACAAAAAACAATGTCTCTTTGAAGAACACTTGGTTCCAAATTCAATGTTGTGAAAAAAATTTACCTAGAATGGATATAGGCAAATGTAGTAGGTTTCAAAAGTACAAAGATCTTCCTACTGAGTTTTTTTATCCCATATCCGTTTTTTTTTCTCCAAACATCTTTATTGGAGTATAATTTTTTACATTGTTGTGTTAGTTTCTGCTGTATAACAAAGTGAATCAGCTATACCTATACATATATCCCCATATCCCCTCCCTCTTGTGTCTTCCTCCCACCCTCCCTATCCCACCCCTCTAGGTGGTCACAAACACCGAGCTGATCTCCCTGTGCTATGCGGCTGCTTCCCACTAGCTATCTATTTTACTGTCATACAGAGTGAAGTAAGTCAGAAAGAGAAAAACAAATACCATATGCTAACATATATATATGGAATCTAAAAAAAAAAAAAGGTTCTGAAGAACCTAGGGGCAGGACAGGAATAAAGATACAGATGTAGAGGATAGATTTGAGGACATGGGGGTGGGAGGGGGAAGGGTAAACTGGGAAGAAGTGAGAGAGTGGCATGGACATATGTACCCTACTGAGTTTTATCTCATCCAAGTTAAGAAGACCACCTTGTTCATTTTGCTTGTAGATGTCTGAAAAGAAAATTTAGAATTTCTTTGCAAACACAACCCTGGAGTACTATTTTCTCAAGCTGGCCTTAGAAAAATATACAGATTTTTTTTTCTATTTCAAAGCAGGTGATGCTTAGAAAGAAGGTCTTTAGCCTTTCTTAACAGTCTTGTTCTAATTCTGTCTTTGACAATTATCAAACACATAGCAGGTTCAAATTCCACTATAGAAATGTTTGTCTTCAGTTGTGAGGAACGCAGATATTTCAGGAGACTTCTTTAAAATAAGTATATTGGGTATTTAGTGCAGTTAGTTCCATATAAATTTGGCTTTAATTAATGTAATTATATAAATCATAGCAGAGCATATTAGAGCTCCTTGGATTAACAAGCTAATTGTAATATATTACTTCTCAAGATTTATTTCCTGGCAGCCAAGCCAAACAATACACCTTACAATGAACATTCAACAGTTCTTTGTTCAATATAGTTCAATTGTTCATTTTTATTTTAAATGTTCTCAACTCTATGGCAATGGCCTTTCCCCTTCTGCTTTGAATAGAAGATTAACGATAATTACTTTTAAGTGAGGGGTAGTGTGTCTCACTACACTTAGCACATAACAAGACAGTATATTCCTGAGTCACTGATTAAAAGTGATTAGTACATCATCATGAAAAACACGACTAAATTCACCGGGTTGTATGAAATGGCCATTAACTATACGAATGACGTGTTCTACCAAATGTCCCCAGAAGAGGGTAATTATCGAACCAAAAATAATTTGAATCCAATACTTAAATATCCATGATAATCAGTCCTGTACAGAACTTTCTGACTCAATGACAGATGAAAGCCTTTTATTAAAAAAGAAAACGTACCTACAATACCAGTATTTTTTGAGATAGTCAAGTAAAAAATAACAATGTGCAGGAGGAAATATATAAATCTGCACACACCTAACAAAGTTTGGTATTTGCCTTTGTAAATTCTTTGATGGCATGTCTATCTCACTTTTCATAGCATAAATTGGTATTTATACCAGAGAAATATACTCAGCGTTTGGTCCAAAGTATATTTTAGCAAAAAATAAAGAACAGAGTTGTATTGCTCCCTAGTTGTATTGCTCCCTAATAATTGTTATCATTATTATTTTTGGTTTATATCATCAGGCATTGTTGTAATGTCAATCAATGTTAAAAATGGCAACAGCCTGCTACTCAGTCCGATGGAAAGCTGACATCATTACATCCCCCTACCAATAGCAGGGACATTACATCATCTGCCTGGATTGACCAATATATAGTAGCTAGGAGAAGCTTTCCATTTACACAGAAATAACTTTCAAAACAAGAAAAAGAAAATTATCAAATGAAAAAATAGCTGGATCACTAAGACCCTATGTTGCTCTGTCTGTCATGTCAACTAATCTTCAGAGATTTAGCCATTTTTGTTCTTTTACTTAAGATGGCTGTTACCCATCTATAACTATACTGTGATATCAAAAAGGGACATTGTTGACAGACAATAAGAGATTAGGCATGTTAACAGAAGGCTGAGGACCTTTGATTACTAATATATTCCTGTTGTTACAAGTGTTTTTGTTATAAGTCATACAATATCTCTTGCCAAGATTAAAGACAAATAAAGGTGTTCCTGATTAGAGCAAGGTCTTCTGTATACTATTCAGAAATAGGTACCTTCCATATTGTGGATATGCCTTCCTTTAGGGTCCCATAGTCCTCTGCATTCAGCCCATGAGAGAGCCATGATTCTCAAACTAGTGTTTTTCAGGATCATTCAGAGGGTATGTTAAAACAAAATCACTCAGTCTACCCTGAGAGTTTCTGATTCCACAGATCTGGGGTGAAGTCCAAGAATTTGCATTTCCAACAATGTCCCAGTGATACTGTTGCTCATCTGGGGACCAGATTTGAGAACAACTGAAGTGGAGATTAAACATGGTGATCACACTTGAAAGGATTTTATGGGCCAGTCCTGGAAATAGCACATAATACTTTTACTTATCTCATTAAACATCACTCAGGTAAGAGGTCTTATCTACCTGCAAGGGGGGCTGGAAAAATATGGTTTAATTTTATGTCCTGTAAGAAGAATAAATGGGTTTTTATAAGTAGCTGATGACCTCTTCCACAGGTGACAGTTCATATTGTTATTTTTGCCTTCCACAGGCTCTTGAGTGGAATAATGAACCTATTTATCCATCTATCTATCTATCTACCTAACTATCGTCAATCTACTTATTTGGACTCAATTCCTTTTTATCCAGGCCATCAAGAAAAAGAAGTATAACACTTAAGAGGAAATGTTAAAACAAACAAAAACAGGTTATCTTAAACAGGTTATCTTAAAAACTTTTGAAATGTATTCTAAATTTCTAATAAAACCCAGCAAATTCCAGAAATTTGAAAGAATGTCATACTAAAGATATTGGAAAAATACAAAACAATGTGTGTTCAAGGTTAATCAATACAGCAGTATTTATAGATGTTGAAGTCTGAAAACAAACCAAAGACTAACAGTAAGGGAACTGATTGAATATCCTATGATAAATAAGGAAATATAGGTAAAAAATTTATTTTGAAATTCTCTATTGGGATAAGCCTTTCTTACAACTCCTAGAAGCTTTTAATTAAATATTCTCTACAGAAGTTGAGAAGGAGGCAGTAAGGAGTAACTGGCTGGTCACACAATAGCATAATGGTGAGACATGTACCTTAGCTACTTGTACTTCCCTGTGCAGATTCATAAATGTTTAACTACTTTCCATGGTAGATTTAAGTTGGAGAGACTGATTCACAGTCATTAAAACTGAAGTGTGTAACCAAAGTTCCCATTAAGTATTTTATAAAAATTTAATTTTGGGGGGCTTCCCTGGTGGTGCAGTGGTTAAGAGTCCGCCTGCCGATGCAGGGGACGCGGGTTCGTGCCCCGGTCCGGGAAGATCCCACATGCCGCGGAGCGGCTGGGCCCGTGAGCCATGGCCGCTGAGCCTGTGTGTCCAGAGCCTGTGCTCCGCAATGGGAGAGGCCACAACAGCGAGAGGCCTGCATATCGCAAAAAAAAAAAAAAAAAAAAAAAAAAAAAACTAATTTTTTAAGACCAGATGTTTGCATCAGCTCAACTATGACATTTTCCTCGAGAGCAACAGAATATTGGGATTTTTCTGAATTAAAACATATGAAAGCAGTGGTTTATACCATTATTTATTTTTGCCTATTTATATGATGCAATATCTTCCAGCTTTACAATTTTTTTGTTCAGTTCTTGTATTTCCACTAATTATGGTTTATATGATTCAAAGACAGGTTCTTTACACTGGAAAAGTCTCTGGCAATTATTTCCCTGTTGTGATTTTTACTGTTTATTATTACAGAATATTAATCACAATCATCTTTATTTTTTGCCTTGACTACATTTTGCTTAGTATAACTATTGTAATCATTGTCTGATTCCATTTTGTTTACATTTGCCTTAAATCATTTTGCATGATGTTTTACATTTATAATTTTTGTTCTTCCTATGATTTTGTTTAGCTATGCTTTGTAATTGTAGCTAAGAGGCTTTAGTTTAATTGGAAAAGCTTATTATTAGCATTTTTATTATAATCAGCATAAAGTGTTTAAGTTAATGTCCATCATCTTGTTCTATAATAGAGAGGCAGCCTGTATCAAAATATGAACTGTCTAGATTTGAATCCTATCTACAACACTTACTAGTGTATGATCTCAGGTAAGTAAATGAAACTGTACATTTTACCATTTGTAAAATGAGGAGAGTAACAACACCTACATCATACAGATATTGTGAGATTTAAATGAATTATTATATGTAAAGCATTTAGAACAGAATAAATACCATTTAACAGTTATTATGATTTTTGTTTTTTATTTTATTCTTATTTACAATGTTTACACCTTTTTCTATATGGTTCATTTATCTGATTTTATATTACTCGGTATTTAATATGCATATGTCTTATTTTTCATTCAACCAGCAAATACTGTTAAGATTTTCAATATTATATTTACTTTCTGAAATCTTATTCTCAGAATTATGGAAGGGAGAATCTTCTACTGAGTCTTACCTGAGATAAGGAATTCAGAGCATTTTGTCCTCCTCCATCACCATCCTTACTACAATTAATGCTCTGTAAATAATTCTAGAATCTTATGTTTATAGAATTATTATTATATTATCAATTATTTCATGGTATTGTCCTGCTTTTATAAAGATTTATGTTTCATTGAGTTTTATAACCATATTATTCTAAGACACTTACATTGATTAATCTTAGTGCTCAATGTCACTAATAATTTTGAGAGGATTATATCTTTATATTTTATTACACTTTTAATTTTGATATAATTGTAGATTTGCATACAGATCTAAGATATTATACAGAGAAATCCTGTATACACTTATCTAGTCTCCTTACGTGGTAGCATCTTAAAAAATTATTGTCCAATATCACAACTAGGATATTGATATTGGTATAGTTATGATACAGAAATTCCCATCACTACAAGGATCCCTCATACTGCCCTTTTATGGCCACACCCACTTCCCTCCCCCCCAATCCCTGGCAACCACTAATCTATCTTCAATTTCTATATTTGTTATGTCAATAACATAATATAATAAAATAGTATGTAATCTTTTGGGATTGACTTTTTCCACTCAGCATAATCCTCTCAAGGTTAATCCAGGTTGTCACATGGTTATGGGTATTTTTACTTGTTAAAGGAAATCTGGGTTGTATTGTTTGTGGCTATCATGTATAAAGCTGCTATAAATATTTGTGTACAGGTTTTTGTGTGAACGTAAGTTTTCAGTTCTCTGGGATAAGTGCCCAGGAGTACAATTCCTGGGTCACATGGTGGTTGCATGTTTAGCTTTTTAAGAAGCTGCCTAAGTGTTTTCTAGAGTAGCTCTGGCATTTACATCCTACTGTAAATCCTGTATATCTAGCAATGTATGAGCGATCTGGTTTCTACACATCCTGGCTAGCATTTGGTGTTGTCGCTGTGTTCTTTTCCTTTTAGTTATTGAAGTAACTGTGTAGTGATATCTTATTACAGTTTTAATGTGCATTTTTCTAATAGCTAATAATGTTGAATATATTTTTATGTGCTTATCTGTATATTCTCTTATCTGTATATGAAATCTGTATATTCTCTTTGGTAAAATGTTTCTTCATGTCTTTTGTACATTTCCTAGTGGGATTAAAAAAACATTGACTGCTGAGTTTTGAGAGATTTTATATATTCTAGATACTAGGTGTTGTTTGATATGTGGTTTGCAAATATTTTCTCTCACTTTGTAGCTTGTCTTTTTTTATACTACACTCAGGATCTTTCATAGAACAAAATTTTTAATTTTGATTAAGTTTAAATTATCAGTTTTTCCTATTGTGGATTGTGCTGCTGGTGTCGTCTGAGAGCCAAGCATACTTTCCTAGCCCTAGATCCCAATGACTTTCACTTCTGATTTTTTCTAAAAGCTTTATAGTTTTACATTTTATATTTAAGGGTGTGATCCCTTTTGAGGCAATCATTTTATAAAGTGTGAGACTTAAGTTTTGGCCCATTTTTGCCTATGGATGTCTAACTGATCCACAACATTTGCAAAAGGACTATCCTTCCTTCACTGTATTGCTTTAGCACGTTTGCCTTCAATAATAAGTTAGGCTCATTTGTGTGGTAGGCTCCGGATGCGCAAGCTCCGGACGCACAGGCTCAGTGGCCATGGCTCATGGGCCTAGCCGCTCCACGGCATGTGGGATCTTCCCAGACCGGGGCACGAACCCGTGTCCCCTGCGTCAGCAGGCAGACTCTCAACCACTGCACCACCAGGGAAGCCTCTGAGAGTTTTTATCATGAATGGGTGTTAAATTTTATCAAATACTTTTTCTGTATTAAGTGTTGTAATTGTGTAATTTTTCTTTTTTGGTCTGTTAATACAGTAGGTTATATTGATTAATTTTCAAATATTGAACCAGCTATGTTTGTATCACTGGAATAAACCCCACTTGGTCATGATGTATAAGTCTTTTTATATATTGCTGAATTCTATTTGCTATTTTCTTAAAGATTTTTTGTGTATATATTCATGAGAAATATTGGTCTGTAATTTATTTGTTTCAGTGCTAGTTTTGGTATGAGGGTAATATCTGCTTCATAGAATGAATTGGCAAGGATTTCTCCCAATAGATTTTCTACAAGAGTTTACATAAAACTGGTGTTAATTATTTTTTAAACCTTTAGTGGAATTCTCCACTGAAAGAAATCATCTGGACCTGGATATTTTCCCTTTTTTTTTTTTGAGTTCATAAATTATAAATTCAATGACCTTAATTATTATGGTACTATTCAAATTATTCATTTCAGTTCAATGAGTTGTGTTGCTTTGGTCCATTTCCTCTATGTTGTTAAATTTATATGTGTAGAGTTTATAATAACTCCTGATTATTCTTGTGATGTCTGCAGTGTATATAGATATTCTGTTTTATTACTGATATTAGTAATTTGTGTCCTCTATTTTTCTCTATCAATGTTGATAGAAGTTTGTCAATTTTATTAATCATTTCAAAGAACAAGCTATTTGTTTTAGTGATTTTTACTTTGTATATCTCTTTTTGACTCCATTGTTTTCAACTCTTATATTTATTATTTTCTTCCTTTTCCTTGGGAGGGTTTATTTTGAGCTTCTTTTTCTAGGTTTTTGCAGTGGGAGTTGAGATTATTGATTTGAGACTTCCCTTTTTTCTAGTGTATGCATTTATTCTATAGATTTCCTTCTAAGTAGTTTTAACTGTGTCACACAAACTTTGTTATGATGTATTTCCTTTTAAACTTTGCTTCAATTTAATGTATTGTTTTTTAATTACCCATGAGTCTTCCTCTTTGACCCATGGATTATTTAGAAGTGAGCTGTTCAGTTTCCAAGAGTTTTACTTATTTACTTAATAAATGGATGCTGACTTTTTCTGTTTTTATTGAGATGATCGTATGTATTTTCTGGTCTTTTCAAAGAAGTTGAAATTTATCAATTTTTAATTTATACCTTTTAAATTTGTCAATCAACTTTATTTTGTCTTAATTTCTGATTTCAATTTTATGTTTTTCACTGATAATCTCACATGTGCTAACACTTTTATTGTATTGCTCCAGTTATTTATGTCAAAATATAGTTTTTTTCAATTATTTTAATAATTATATTTAGAATTCTGTATTTCTCTCTGATTAACTCTTTGACTACAACCTGCAGACTTTTTAAGAAATATTTCTTTCATTCTAATTAAATTATTAAAACATCATTTTTCAGTAACCAAAAAGTTATCTAGATTTTTTTAAATTATCAATTACATAAATTAATTCTATTTTTTGAGGTTTGTTTCTAACTTTATTGCATTTTGATTAATGAATGCCACTTTTGTGAAGCTTATTCATTTGTGAGAATTATTTACACATTCTTGATACTTGACTTTTGTCAGTTTCTTTTGATAAAAACTTCTTAGATTTAATGATGATAAATATCATCTTTTCCTATGTGTTTGGAAAGCACATATCAGCTATATAGTAGGATATTAGTAAATCTTATAACTTATGACATTGGCATAGTCAGGATAATTGCTTGTTGCAACACCTCACTAGGAAGTACACAATTGCAGATGATAACGTTTGAATGACTTAGAGTAACTCCAGACCTTCTGAAGCATAAATCTCTTGCCTCCAAGCCAGGTAAGGTAAAAGTAGCCCTGTACTTAGTCTAGCCAGAGACCAGAGACCACCACATATTGGTCAAGAGTACTTGATGATGTGCCCTTGTACACAATGTATACAGCAAGATAGGAGACACAATAAACCCAAGAAAGAACCAAGCTAGGACAATTCAGTGTGGGTACATTCCTAAATTTCACAGGTGTCTCCAGAATTCCTACTAACAAGACCTTTGACCAGATAAAGTGTTTACCCTAAATGTGTGTTCAGGGAAGTGTGGTCAAAGAA
Organism: Mesoplodon bidens; assembly: GCF_964165515.1. NCBI lineage: Eukaryota > Metazoa > Chordata > Mammalia > Artiodactyla > Ziphiidae > Mesoplodon > Mesoplodon bidens. The sequence continues at coordinate 87,234,098 of NC_138167.1, forward strand.
GGCTTTTTCATCATAGTAATGTTTTAATTTTTTAAAGGAAAATACATAATTTAATTTAAAATGCATAATACAGAGGTAAAATAATATCTATTATTTAGCAGCTCTCTTGCAATTTAATAACTTTTATTTAATAATTATATCATTTTATCACCCTCAAATAAAGTTACTATAAAATTCTGTATATTTTCACAGGGTGATCAATATAATGAAGTAATTAAGAGTTTGAATTCTGGAAATAGACTGCCCTTTTGAATTAAAGCTTCTGTCTGTAATAACTGTGTGATTTTAGGCAAAAATTAAACTGTAAAGTGGCAATCATAATAGTACCTACTTCACTAGGTAATTTTGTATATCAAGTAAAATTTTGTACATTAAGTCCTTAGCATATATGCTGGCACAAAGGAAGCACTCAGTAAAGGTTAGGATTATTAGATAATAGATATGGGAAGAGAAATCAGGCAAAAATTAAGAACAAAATTTAATGTCATAATTATTCATGTCCAACAATGGCAAATTTATTTTTATGTCTAGTCCTGTTTGATCCATTGGGAAACTTTTCATTTATGTGTCAGAATTATGTTTTTATTTTAAATTATTTTAGTTGTAAAGATTATAAATGGCCAAGACTTCACTTAATTTGGTAGTTTAAGAAAAAGTGAATGTCTCTTAGCAACCAGGGCTGATGATATCTCTGAGAAGAAGCATTTTATCTGTTCTCTTCTCAAATCTCCTTTCTCATTTCTGAAACAATATATATATAATTAAGGCTGTTGCCTGGGATTCAAAATGATATAAGAAAATAGAATGACTGCAAATTGTCCTTAGATGGGGTGACTTGCTCTTAGTGAGCACATTGTCTATACATTTGAGCACAGACATGCAAGTCTGATTTTTTTTTTTCCCTATAACCTGGTATATTAAGGGCTGAAGATTTGTAGAATTTGTTTCTGTGCTTGGTTCTTTAAGTACTGATAAAAGGAAAATGACTCTGAAGTTTTCTTGGAGGAGGCTTAGTTAGGCATATAAAGCAAAACTTTTTTCTCAGAATAGTTGATCTTTAAAAAAAATAATAAGATTGGGGGAGTCAGAATATAAGAGTGCAATTTTCTGGGACTACAAAAATCACCTGTTAAATAAATCAATGAAATTGAATTGAAATGCTCCTCTTTAATTCAGTGCGAAAACTCATTATGAGAAAGGAAAGCTAATATTCCAAAAACAATAATGGCTCAGTTTTGCAATAAAAAGAATCATGTTCAACCATCTCATTCACTGTACGTTTTTTGAAATAGTTGATGAGGAAATGAAAACTAGGATGCTTTTTGTTCTTTTCATTTGAAAATTCCAAGCAGGCACTCATCAAATAAACCTATATTTTATTTTACTTCCAGTATCCATTAAAATATGTGAGGAGCCTGGGATTACAATGGGAACTAAAGGAAGCAGTTACTACAGTAGGCTTTTGAGTAAGTGCCAGCTGAGCACTCTGTCTTTTCTAAGTGAAACCACTCTTCGAATTAAATTATTTCCATGGTAATTTAGCAGCATGAGCATTTAGAAAAAATGGTCCCTAAATAACTGTTATTATGTACATCTATAGACATGGTGAGTCAAGATAAGGAGACAAGATTTTACTGAAGTTTGAGGTTTGAAGTATTGATTAAGGTTCAGAAGAATCATAGAGGAAATAACAAACTCAGAGTACAGAAAGGCTTTTTTTTTTTTCCTGGCTGATTTTCCCATTGGTAATGCCAAACAATCTTGAGCCTGTGGAATTCCATTAATTTCTATAAATATTTTTGACAGCAATATCCTCAAACTTGGAAAAAATACCAATGGGATTCTTACTGTTTTTTTCTCTTAGCTTCTGTCTATAATGGAAAATGCAACAGATTTTTTTTCCTACTCAAATCCTTTTTCTCTTTAAATATTTGTTGAGAGTACACCTTAGTTCCCTGATTCTTGGTAAAATATTGTCATTTAGATATTATACTAGATATCTTGGTTTAGATATTCTTTACGGATATCTTTCTCATCTTTAAAAATGCAGATCTAAGATAATACCAAATATCTTATGAAGATCATGGAGCTGTGACAAAAGCTATTACTAGGCTTCAGATGATTTTAAATATCACTAAGTTTTGGGAAATTGATGACAGGAGGCCCTGAAGTATTCAAATATTCTGATCTGCATCACTTGTCACTTTGATTTTCAACAAATAGATCAAACACAATGAATTTAATTGGAAAAACTTGTACAACACTAAAAGAATTTTAACAAATAAATGTGTGTACACGTAAGAATAGATATAGATAGATAAGCTGGTGATCATATGATTTTACAGTATTATCTTTTCCCCTTCTAATTATTTTTCAATATTTCCCTATTTCTTTCAATGGAACTACTATTTTTTCACATGTCAAGTCTCCCCAAATGTCTGTTAATTTTAGCTTCATCAAATTTTTTTCAGCCATTCCTTCACAATATTGTACATGATATTCCCATCTTCATTTAGAAATCTTTAGAAATTCCTTGATTTTCATTATTCATAAAATATTCCCTGAATGCCTAGTATGTACTAGTTACAAATCCAGAGAGTGAAAATATAATAGTGAACAAAAGAGACAAAATTCCATTTCTATTGAGCTTACATTTTAATGGAGATATAAAAAATTTTTTAAATATATAAAAATATTCAATCAGTCCAATATATAGAATATTAGTGATGAGGCTAATGGAGCATGAGAGAAAATGTTGTAAGAGGTTTGAACCCTCGGGTAGAATGACCAGGAAAGGAGATATTGAGAAAGTGACTCGAGTAAAAACTGGAAAAAAAGAAAGTTAATGATTCTAAAGGCTAAGCAAGTGAAAAGGCCATGAGGCAGAAGCATGCTTAATGTTCCTGGAACAGCAAGAAAGACAGTGTGGGTGGCTACTGTACAGAAAACAAGGGGTAAGATTTTATAAAATAACTCCTTAGCCTGGCATTTAAAGGTATCCTTAGTCTAGTCCCCCGCTACAAACACTCTGTCAATTAACACTATGCTCATGCCAAAAGATTCCATAGCACTCTCATCTTCAAGATTTTATTCTTTTCATTCTCCTTGTCTATTTTCTACTCCTTTCTTTACCTAGGTTACCAATCTGTACATTGCCAAGTACAATACTATCCCTGAGGAAACATGCAATTTTCCCAACCTACAATGAATTCTCTTTTCTTTGAACCTCTTAGAGCACCATTTCTCTCTCTCTCTCTCTCTCTCTCTCACACACATGCCTTTATATGAACATAATGTATTTATATTTTTCTATCTCCAGATCTAAAATTATAAGCTGAGAAATGGGGAACTCTTAATAGCTTTCTGTATCCTATAGCAACCAGAGTGCCTTGCAGTAAGTCAATTTTTAAAATGAATTTAGTCATATTTGTCTGTAGGATTGAAAGCTCAGTAAAGGGAGTGATTTAGTCTTTCATTTGACAAACACATATTGAATCCTTACTAAATATTGCCCTGAGGATAGAGAAAAAAAAGGCCCAATCTCCAGCGACAAAAAGATGACAGTCCAGTGTAGAAGACCAACTGGTAAATGTGCAAGTGCCATACAGCCTAATGGGTGCCTAGTTAGAGATATACACAGGGGTGTGGATGTGTTAGTCTGGGTCCTCCAAGAAGCAGATGCTAAGACAAGATTAAATGTGCAAAGATTTCCCTAAGGGGAATGCCTGTGAGAGAACACAAGGAGGAAGCAGAGAAATTTGAGAAGCAGTCAGATCATGATGCAAGTCTGACCCTGAGCAAAGAAGAGAGGGAGGGACGAGTGGGTGAAAGTTTCCTGGACTTCTGTGTGGTCCAAGGAAGGTCCAACAAGGCACAAGAGTCATTGAGGCAAAGCCAGAATCTGAAGGGTCCTGTGTCTGCCAGGATGGGTCTGCCTTCATCTTACCTTACTCAGTCATTGACTGGACATGGCCTATGAGAGGTGTGGCCTTGGCACAGATGCAGCTATGAATTATAGAGTACAGCAGCTGGATTCTAAGTCAAGGATGCTCCCTGCAGTGGGAGGTCTGCCAGACACAGCCTCAGGGCTGCCACCCAGTAGGAGCACACTGGATCCAGAGTTGAACTGACACAAGGGAGGACTCTCCAGAGTAACTCACACTTGAGCTGTGTCATGAATCTGTATCGAGCTACTTCCATGAAGAAGAATGGGAAGACATAAACTGGGAAGGCACTGAGGCATGGGGTGCACCGTAGGTTCAGGGAACCATGTAGAGTAGGTGGCTTGAGTGTAACATATAAGGGAAGTGTGGCGAGTAAGGGAAGTGAGAATGGAAATGTGGCAAATAGAGGGCACGTCATTAAGAGCCCCATGAATGGCGTATGGGTTTGATCTTGAAGGAGAACTGTCAGAGAAGGATTTGCAGCCAGGGTAATTGCATGACTGCCTGCTCTAATACTATTAAAGAACAGAAAGTAATCCTGCTACCATTTCAGCACTTGCCAGGTTTTCAACTTACACTGAACAATAGGTTCTGAAGAAGGTAAATTGATTTTTAAAAAAATAATCTTCTTTTTAGTTTTTTATGGGTTTCAAATTATTTTGAAAAAATTAATATCCAATCCCTGTAAGAATCTAGATTTTAAAATTCAAGGCTCCTAAAGGAAAGCATTTAGAATTAGGAAGTTGAATAGAATAACCTCTTCTATTACAGGTTGTTTTGTTAACAAAAAAAAATTACAAAAATATCTCAAGAGCTTTTGGAGGGTATAGAGAAGCTGATATGCTTGGATACAAGCTGAAGTATTTGTGAACCTGTTGGGCATCCTTTGCCATTTTGTTAAAGGACTTTCAACACCTTCAGTCTTTCTATTACAGAAATATCACAGAGTGTGATACTCACCATCACTAAACACAGTAGGATATGTTTGGTCCTACCATAGTCTGGGATTCCTTAAGAAAGAGTTTCCTATAATTCTGGCAACTACCATTAGATGGTAATATAAATGGTTCTGGGAATGCTACTCAGGGATTATTTACTGAATATAGTTATCTGAGACGCAAGAGATTATTCACACAATTGAAAATCTTAATTTGTTCTTGCTAATGGAATTCTTTACTAAAATAAAGATGGTACTACGATCCCCATCACTAGCTATGGACTGATATTCTTAGTAATTAGCCAGACAAGTCAATGAAAAAGACACAGAGAATTTTGAATAAACCAAAGGCAAAATGCTTTCTACTGGCTACATACATACATACATACATACATACAAGCATCCATAAAATGAAGCCATGCAAAGAATAGTTTTGCACTGCATTTGAGTGGTTACAGAGCAGTGGTTCTGAACTGAGGGGGAGGAGAGATTTTATACCTACCCCTAGGGACATTTGGCCATGTCTGGAGACATCTTACATTGTCACCTTAAAGGGGGTTGCTACTTACATCTAGTTAGTAAAGGCAGGTATGCTGCTAAATAATGTACAGGGCAGCCTCCCCTTCCCCCAAGAAAGAATTATCTAACCCAAAATGTCAATAGTTTACAAACTGAGGTATCCTGTTGTGAGGTGTTCAACCAATGTGACCCTAACTGTACGTCATCAAGTCCTGATCTGAGAAACAAACATGCACCAGCCCAAGTTGGTACATAGAAGACTGAGACAAGCACAGTCTTCTGGATGGGAGAAGATCCTACCTTCACTTCACATAATACACAGATATTTTTCACCTAATACATACCTCTATGACTAGTAAAACAGCTGACTGTTGTTTTTAGCTTCAGTGACAGAAAGAATAGGGACAGTGTGGAGAAAGTTCACTTGTATTTCTGGGGAGAAAATTACTGCATAGGAAATCCCAGCATCCCAAGTGGCCAATAGACTAGGTAGTCCCACTATGTATCAAACAATTGATGGACCTTATTTTATTATTTACTATAATCCTTTAATATGCATTTATACAAATTATATGTATATTAAATACCCACCTTAATATTATATGTAAGTATATATATGTATGTATATATACTAATTTTACTGAGGAGGAAACTGAGGAAGAGTGGTTTGTTAGTTTGCTCAAGTTCTTATAGCTCATAAGCAGAATGATTTAACTTGTATGTCATCCAAGCACTATAATTTTAGAAGTTTTCCACCCTTGCAACTACTGTTGCAGTTTTTTATGTTTTTTCATTTTGAAGCCATTTTTCCCTATACATCTCTATTTCAATGCACCCATGCCTCCCTCCAATAATATCCCCAATTATATTCTAGTCACCAAATCTGATTACCTTTATCTCAGTTTTCATCTTCTCTGAGTTTTCTGATTCATTACTCCTGAGACTATCCCCAGTTACACTATCGTTAGCTCATTTTATTAGTGTCACCATCTGACTCATCAGCCTTTATTCCCTTTCCTTCTTATTTGTTATGGCTATTTTTATCTTCCTATTCTCCAAATTTGGCTACCCTCCATGATTTTGTTTTGGAAGCTCTTTACTTCTCTATAATTGTATTATCGACATCTTAACCTCATCTCTCTCTTCAATGCAGATAACACAGAAATCAACTTTAATATAGCAGATATGTGATTACACAAGCAGTTGCTGATTAAAGGGGTACATATACAAATGATTTCTAAATAAAAGGTAAATATTATTTAGGTAACAAAGAGAACTAAAGAGTAAAAACTAGAAAAGACTTACTTTGATGGGTGGGCAAAAGCATATTTATTGAGGGAGTCTGTGATGGTTAATGTTTTGTATCAACTTAGCTAGGCTATGACTCAGATATTTGGTCAAACACCAATCAAATATCTCTGTGAAGATATTCTTTAAGATGAGATTAACACTTAAATTACTAGACTTTGAATAAAGCAGATTATCCCCCATAATATGGGCAGGCCTTATCCAATCAGTTGAAGGTCTTAAGAAAAACCAGATTGAGGTTTCCTGAGGACAAGGGAATTCTACCTCCAGACTGCCTTCAGACTCAAGCTAAAACACACACACACACACACACACACACACTGCACAGACACATATTCTGGTTTTGATTTTCTAGAGAACCCTAATACAGAGCCTGATAAAAATGGCTTAAAAATAACAAACCCAGAAGAGATTACCTTCCAGGTCATTGATGGAGTTTCAAGACGTATTAGGTGTTCAACAATGTCAAATGCTACAGAAAGCCCTACATTTTGCAACAGAGAAGAGACCAGTGAATAATAATCTTTCATCAATGGTAACTTAAACAAGAGGAGTTCAGTGGCATGCTGGAACAAAACTGTAATGGGTTAAAGAGTGGGTGATTATGAAGATTGAACATATTACCTTGGAAAACACTTTCAATACATTTGATAATGTCAGATATTATTGTATGTGTATCCTCTTTCCATTCTCACTGCCAATCCCCAAGTTAAAGCTCTTCTCCCATTTTGTAGTCTACCACCCTCTGTTTTGTTTTAAATAACAGCTTTATTCATATATAATTCACATACCATAAAATTCACTCTTTTATTTATTTATTTATTTTTACCTGTGCAGTTTTGTTTTATGTTTGTTTTTTTTTTTTACCCCCAATTATATCAGGGGTTTAAACAAGATTTTTACCTTTCTTTTAATTTTAAACTTACAGAAAAATTACAAGACTAGCACACAGAACTTTTTTTGTCCTGAGCTATTTAAGAGTAGGTTGCCAGCAATATGCCCTGTCACCTATACAAGTACTTTACGGTATGTATTTCCTACAAACCACAATATTCTTTTGCAAGAAGTAAAACACAACCATCAGAACAAGGACATTGACAATGATACTTCACTACAATCTAACCTACAGAGCCCATTCAAGTTTTGACAATTGTCCCAACAATGTCCTTGCAAAAGAATCCAACCCAGGATTATACCTTGCTTTTGATTTTTTATCCCTCTTTAGTGACCTTTAGCCTGGAACATACCCTCAGTCTTTCCTTGACCTCCATGACCACTTTTGATGATAACAGGCCAGTTATTTAGTAGAATGTCCCTTGATCTGGGTTTATCTTATGTCTAGATTCAAGTGATGCACTTTCTTGTTTTAATTTGTTTTAATCTGTTTTTGTTTATTTTAACATCTTTATGGGAGTATAATTGCTTTACAATGGTGCGTTAGTTTCTGCTGTATAACAAAGTGAATTAGCTATATGTATACATACATCCCCATATCCCCTCCCTCTTCTGTCTCCCTCCCACCCACCCTATCCCACCCCTCTAGGTGGGCACAAAGCACCGAGCTGATCTCCCTGTGCTATGTGGCTGCTTCCAACTAGCTATATATTGTACATTTGGTAGTGTATATGTGTCCAAGCCACTTTCTCACTTCATCCCAGCTTACACTTCTCCCTCTATGTGTCCTCAAGTCAATTCTCTATGCCTACATTTTTACTGTAGTCCTGCCCCTAGGTTCTTCAGATCCAATTTTTTTTTAGATACTATATATATGTGTTAGCATACGGTAATCATTTTTCTCTTTCTGACTTAGTTCATTCTGTATGACAGACTCTAGGTCCATCAAACTCACTACAAATAACTCAATTTCGTTTCTCTTTATGGCTGAGTAATATTCCATTGTATATATGTGCCACATCTTCTTTATCCATTCATCTGTCAATGGACACTTAGGTTGCTTCCATGTCCTGGCTACTGTACATAGTGATGCAACAAACATTGTGGTACACGACTCTTTTTGAATTATGACTTTCTCAGGGTATATGCCCAGTAGTGGGATTGCTGGGGCATATGGTAGTTCTATTTGTAGTTTTTTAAGGAAGCTCCATACCGTTCTCCATAGTGGCTGTATCAATTTACATTCCCACCAACAGTGCAAGAGGGTCCCCTTTTCATCACACCCTCTCCAGCATTTACTGTTTGTAGATTTTTTGATGATGGCCATTCTGACCAGTGTGAGGTGATACCTCACTGTAGTTTTGATTTGCATTTATCTAATGATTAGTGATGTTGATCCTTTCATGTGTTTGTTGGAAATCTGTATATCTTTTTGGAGACATGTCTATTTAGGTCTTCTGCCCATTTTTGGATTGGGTTGCTTGTTTTTTTGATATTGAGCTGCTTGAGCTGCATGAGCTGCTTGTATAGTTTGGAGACTAATCCTTTGTCAGTTGCTTTGTTTGCAAATATTTTCTCCCATTTATAGGGTTGTCTTTTCATCTTATTTATAGTTTCCTTTGCTGTGCAAAAGCTTTTAAGTTTCATTAAGTCCCATTTGTTTATTTTTGTGTTTTTTTCCATTTCTCTAGGGGGTGGGTCAAAAAGGATCTTGCTGTGATTTATGTCATAGAGTGTTCTGCCTATGTTTTCCTCTAAGCGTTTTATAGTGTCTGGCCTTACATTTAGGTCTTTAATCCATTTTGAGTTTATTTTTGTGTATGGCATTAGGGAGTGTTCTAATTTCATTCTTTTACATGCAGCTGTCCAGTTTTCCCAGCACCACTTATTGAAGAGGCTGTCTTTTCTCCACTGTATATTCTTGCCTCCTTTATCAAAGATAAGGTGACCATATGTGTGTGGGTTTATCTCTGTGCTTTCTATCCTGTTCCATTGATCTACATTTCTGTTTTTGTGCCAGTACCATACTGTCTTGATTACTGTAGCTTTGTAGTACAGTTTGAACTCAGGGAGCCTGATTCCTCCAGCTCAATTTTTCTTTCTCAAAGTTGCTTTGGCTATTCAGGGTCTTCTGTGTTTCAATACAAAACTGTGAATTTTTTTGTTCTAGTTCTGTGAAAAAGCCATTGGTTGTTTCATAGGGATTAACTGAATCTGTAGATTGCTTTGGGTAGTATAGTCATTTCCACAATGTTGATTCTTCCAATCCAAGAACATGGTATATCTCTCCATCTGTTTGTATCATCTTTAATTTCTTTCATCAGTGTCTTATAGCTTTCTGTGTACAGGTTTTTTGTCTGCTTAGGTAGGTTTATTCCTAGGTATTTTATTCTTTTGTTGCAATGGTAAATGGGAGTGTTTCCTTAATTTCCCTTTCTGATTAATGTGCATAATTCTGTATCCTGCTACTTAACCAAATTCATTGATTAGCTCCAGTAGTTTTCTGGTAGCATCTTTAGATACTCTATATATAGCATCATGTCATGTGCAAACAGTGACAGCTTTACTTCTTTTCTGTTTCAGATTCCTTTTGTTTCTTTTTCTTCTCTGACTGCCGTGGCTAAAACTTCCATACCTATGTAGAATAATAGTGGTGAGAGTGGGCAACCTTGTCTTGTTCCTGATATTAGTGGAAATGGTTTCAGTTTTTCACCATAGAGAACAATGTTGGCTGTGGGCTTGTCATATATGGCTTTTATTATGTGGAGGTAAGTTCCCTCTGTGCCTACTTTCTGGAGGGTTTTTATCATAAATGGGTGTTGAATTTTGTTGAAAGCTTTTTCTGCATCTATTGAGATTATCATATGGTTTTTATCCTTCAATTTGTTAATATGGTGTATCACATTGATTGATTTGCAAATATTGAACAATCCTTGCATTCCTGGGATAAACCCCACTCAATCATGGCGTATGAACCTTTTAATGTGCTGTTCGATTCTGTTTGCTAGTATTTTGTTGAGGATTTTTGCATCTGTGTTCAACAGTGATATTGGCCTGTAGTTTTCTTTTTTTGACATCTTTGTCTGGTTTTGGTATCAGGATGATGGTGGCCTCGTACAATGAGTTTGGGAGTGTTCCTTCCTCTGCTATATTTTGGAAGAGTTTGAGAAGGATGGGTGTTAGCTCTTCTGTAAAGGTTTGATAGAATTCAACTGTGAAGCCATCTGGTCCTGGGCTTTTGTTTGTTGGAAGATTTTTTCATCAAAATGTCAATTTTAGTGCTTGTGATTGGTCTGTTTATATTATTTATTTCTTCCTGGTTCAGGCTTGGAAGGTTGTGCTTTTCTAAGAATTTGTCCATTTCTTCCAGGTAGTCCATTTTATTGGCATAGAGTTGCTTGTAGTAATCTCTCATGATCATTTGTATTTCTGCAGTGTCAGTTGTTACCTCTCCTTCTTCCATTCTAATTCTGTTGATTTGAGTTTTCTCCCTTTTGTTCTTCATGAGTCTGGCTAATGGTTTATTAATTTTGTTTATCTTCTCAAAGAACCAGCTTTTAGTTTTATTGATCTTTGCTATAATTTCCTTCATTTTTTTTCATTTATTTCTGATTTGATCTTCATGATTTCTTGCCTTCTGCTAACTTGGGTTTTTTTTGTTCTTTCCTTAATTGCTTTAGGTGTATGGTTAGGTTGTTTATTTGAGATGTTTCTTGTTTCTTAAGGTAGGATTGTCTTGCTATATGCTTCCCTCTTAGAATTGCTTTTGCTGCATCCATAGGTTTAGGGTTGTCATGTTTTCATTGTCATTTGTTTCTGGGCAATTTTTGATTTCCTCTTTGATTTCAGTGATCTCTTGGTTATTCAGTAGCATATTGGTTAGCCTCCATGTGTTTGTATTTTTTACAGATTTTATCCTGTAATTGATATCTAGTCTCATAGCATTGTGGTCAGAAAGATACTTGATATAATTTCAATTTTCTTTAATTTACCAAGGCTTGATTTGTGACCCAAGATATGATCTATCCTGGAGAATGTTCCATGAGCACTTGAGAAGAAAGTGTATTCTGTTGTTTTTGGATGGAATGTCCTATAAATATCAATTAAGTCCATCTTATTTAATGTTTCATTTAAAGCTTGTTTTTCCTTATTTATTTTCATTTTGGATGATCTGTCCATTGGGGAAAGTGAGGTGTTAAAGTCCCCTACTATGATTGTGTTAGTGCTGATTTCTCCATTTCTGGCTGTTAGTATTTGCCTTATGAATTGAGGTGCTCCTATGTTGGGTGCATAAATATTTACAATTGTTATATCTTCTTCTTGGATTGATCCCTTGATCATTTTGTAGTGTCCTTCATTATCTTGTCATAGTCTTTATTTTAAAGTCTATTTTGTCTGATATGAGAATTGCTACTCCACCTTTCTTTTGATTTCCATTTGCATGGTGTATCTTTTTCCATCGCTCACTTTTAGTCTGTATGTGTCCTTAGTTCTGAAGTGGGTCTCTTGTGGACAGCATATATACGTGTCTTGTTTTGGTATTCATTCAGCCACTCTATGTGTTTTGGTTGGAGCATTTAATCCATTTACATTTAAAGTAATTATCGATATGTATGTTTCTATTACAATTTTCTTAATTGTTTTGGGTTTGTTATTGTAGGTCTTTTTCTTCTCTTGTGTTTCCTGCCTAGAAAAGTTCCTTTAGCATTTGTTGTAAAGCTGGTTTGGTGGTGCTGAATTCTCTTAGCTTTTGCTTGTCTGTAAAGGTTTTAATTTCTACATGGAATCTGAATGAGATCTTTGCTGGGTTGAGTAATCTTGGCTGTAGGTTTTTCCCTTTCATCACTTTAAATACGTCCTGCTACGCCCTTTTGGTTTGCAAAGTTTCTGCCGAAAGATCAGCTGTTAACCTTATGAGGATTCCCTTGTATATTATTTGTTGCCTTTCCCTTGCTGCTTTTAATATTTTTTCTTTGTTATTTACTTTTTTATAGTTTGATTAATATGCATCTTGGTGTGTTTCTCCTTGGATTTATCCTGTATGGGAATCTCTGTGTTCCTGCACGTGGTTCTCTATTTCCTTTCCCACATTAGGGAAGTTTTCCACTATAATCTCTTCAAATATTTTCTCAGTCCCTTTCTTTTTCTATTCTTCTTCTGGGACCCCTACAATTCGAATGTTGGTGCATTTAATGTTGTCCCAGAGCTCTGAGTCTTTCCTCAATTCTTTTCATTCTTTTTTCTTTATTCTGCTCTGTGGTAGCTATTGCCACTATTTTATCTTCCAGGTCACTTATCCGTTCGTCTGCCTCAGTTATTTTGCTATTGATTCCTTCTAGAGAATTTTTAATTTCATTTATTGTGTTGTTCATCATTCTTTCTTTTCTCTTTAGTTTTTCTAGGTCCTTGTTAAACATTTCTTGTATTTTCTCCATTCTATTTCCAAGATTTTGGATCATCTTTACTATCATTACTCTCAATTCTTTTTTGGGTAGATTGCCTATTTCCTCTTCATTTTTTTGCACTGGTGGGTTTTTACCTTGCTCCTTCATCTGCTGTGTATTTCTCTGTCTTCTCATTTTGCCTACCTTACTGTGTTTGGGGGTCTCCTTTTCGCAGGCTGCAGGTTCATAGTTCCCGTTGTTTCTGGTGTCTGCCCCCAGAGGGTAATTTTGGTTCAGTGGGTTGTTTTGGCTTCTTGGTGGAGGGGACTGGTGCCTGTGTTCTGGCGGTTGAGGATGGATCTTGTTTTTCTGGTGGGCAGGACCACGTCTTGTGGTGTTTTTTGGGGTGTCTGTGAACTTATTATGATTTTAGGCAGCCTCTCTGCTAATGGGTGTGGTTGTGTTTCTGTCTTGCTAGTTGTTTTGCATGTGGTGTCCAGCACTGGAGCTTGCTGGTCATTGAGTAGAGCTAGGTCTTAGCACTGAGATGGAGATCTCTGGGAGAGCTCTCGCCGATTGATATTACATTGGGCCAGGAGGTCTCTGGTGGGTCAATGTCATGAACTTGGCTCTCCCACCTCAGAGGCTCAGGCCTGACACCCACCCAAAACACCAAGATCCTGTCAGCCACATGGCTCCATAACTTTGTCCAGTGCAGTTTTTGCTTTGATAATTCCTATCCACATGGAAAATGAATTTTGTCCCACAGGATTCCACTGGAGGTGCCACTCTTGCAAGTCACAGGTCTCAAGTGATGCACTTTGTCAGGAATATCACGCAATGATGCTGTGTTCTTCCTACTGCATCCTATCAAGGCGTGCACAATTTCAATTTGTTGCATTCCTTGTGATGTTAACTTTGTTTATTTGATTCATTTGATGAAGATGGTCTCTGCCAGATTTCTTAGCACTCAGAATCTAAGATCCGGTTGCTAAGTGGGCTCCTTGCTTTGGTATGTTGCCACTCCCAGTCCCTCACAGTGGATAAACCTAAGATGATAGAGGCTTGGACAAGGGTGGCAGAGGTGGTAAGAAGTGGGGGATTCTGGGGAATTCCCTGACCATCCAGTGGTTAAGAATCTGAGCTTTCAGTCCCAAGGGGGCAGGTTTGATCCCTGGTCAGGGAACTAAGATCTCACAAGCCATGTAGCGCCAACTGGAGGCTCTTGGGAAGAACCTGCTTCTAAACTTATTCAGATTGTTGGCAGAATCCAGTTTCTTGTGGCTATGGCTCCGAGGTCCTGTTTCCCAGCTGGCTGGGAGCCGGGAGCTGTTCTCTTTTCCTACAGGCTGCCTGGACTCCTTTTCATGTGCCCCCAAATTCTTCACAAAATTCACTCTTTTAATGTATACAAGTCAGTGGACTTAGTATATTCACCTAGTTGTGCAACCACCCCACATCTGTTTATCACATTTCTGCTGAGTCTCCCTTTCTACATCCATCCACTCGTGGTTTCCATATTTACCTTCTTAAAGCACGGAATAATTAGGTCTCTCCTGATCCGAAAACCTGTTAACAGCCTCTGCTTACTCAATCATCTATTAATTTTCAGTCTGGGTTCAAGGCCCTTCAGACCCTGGCCCTCTTCACATCTCCAGTCCCACAAAGCTAGATGATTTTTATTTCTTAAAATTCCTGAAAAGCCACTTTGCTCTCTAGCACATGCTCTCTCCTTAATCCAAAACACAACACTCTCCTCCACCAATTTTGCATCATATATAATTCCTACCCATCATTCATTCTTATCTCATATATCATCAACCTCAAAATGTCTCTCCTTTACTTCATAACTCATTTTCTAAAGGTCAGTTTGGCTGTGCCTAACAGAAATCATAGAAACAGTGCTTTACAAAGATAAAAGTTTAAACCTTTCTTGTAAGAAGTCTAGATCTGAGCAGTCTCTAGGGTGGGAATGATGACTTTCTAGCTTCATGTTTCACTAAAACTAGGGTGTGACCCAGGTCCCCATAGACCAAAATAGACTCACTTACAAAAGGAGCATCCTAAATAGTAAGATGGAGAAAAGAGGAAAGACAAAAGACACATTCTGGTTCTCTTTTAAACAAATTACCTGAAAGATCCACATAATACTGCAACTTCCAACTCATTGATTAGCATGTATTTAGGCAAATGACACCACCTGACCGAAAGGATGTCGGGAAATGTAAACTTCCTTCTTGACAGTCAACATTCCAAAAGGGAAGATTGGAAACTGGAGCAGGCCTTTCAGTCTCTGTAACAACCTATATTCTCTGCTTTTAGACATTTTTGTCCTGATATTGCAGCTATTTGGGTAATAACTGTGGATAAAAATTTTATCCCTATTTAGATCACAGACTCTGAGAAGGCACATATTGAATTAACCTTGTATACACTTCAGTGTTTAACTTTTTTTTTTCACATCAAAGTGTGCTGATGTTTAGATGACAAATCATAACTTACTCTCTTCTGAATTCAGAACCAATTATGATAGAAACACAGGAGTAATATAATAATAACAGGGAAAGCAGGATTGGAGTATGAAAACACAACTTGGACCAAAGGCCCAATTACTTCATAATTTTACCTCAGGCAAAGAAATCATACGACTACAGCTTTTCACAATTAGATCTTGCTTGGTTGCTTTTTGCATGGAGTATAGGAACAGAGAGGGCTTATGTTCTTTAAGGAAGACTAGTTCAAAAGATGGGTTCAGAGAATGAAAGAGAGACATTGAGAGTAAGAGAGATGAGACTTTATTAATTCTACCAGCTAATTTACTGATTTGTCTGTGGTATGGTCAAGTAAGGGCTGGAAGAAAGACCCAGAGGTGTTTTTTTTTAATATTTTTATACCTGGGCAACGCAGTGAAACTCTATTGAGGCAGAAGTGGGTAATTAGTGCTTCTCTTAACAAAGTGTGTAGTATGTACACATTTATTGCAGTCACTGACCTGGGAATTTCAATAACTTCGTCTAAAGACTTCTCACATGCTGTGCAGTAATTACAATAAGAGCTTAGCATCATATGGATAATCAACTCTCCCACTTCGGGTCTGATGATCATTTTTAGTGACTTCTTAAAGAAATAAGGAAAGGGGAGGGTTAACTGCTTTTATTTAAAAGTGTGTTATAACTTACTGACAACTTGCCAAAGAAATTCAAACAAGTAATATCTGCATAGCAAACACACTTTTTTCTTCTGAAATGCATTTTTACTGACTAATAAGGGAGTCTTTGATCATGAATGACCAAATCACAAAATGCAAATTTATAGAAGGTGTAGTAGGACTGTGGAACATTAGAAGACGGAATCAGTTCTTTCTTAACAGTTTTTAACTTACTATTTTAGTTTTTATCTGATTATCTTATTGTTTACTCTTTACAATTCTGTTTCACTGACCAGGCTGTGAGTTCTTTGATTAAAGAAAGTGGATTTTAATTAATGTTGGGATTCCCAGAACCTATCACTCTTCCCAGAACAAAGCATATTACTTAATATAAGACTAATGAATTCTCCATTTGCATGTGTGTGAGTGATGAAGAAAATAATATATCTCCAATGCAGAAAGCTCATAGTTTCTATCTATCTACTTCTCTATTTGTGAACAAGAATGACAAATACAGAAAAGAGAAAATAATTCTGTTTCCAAATACACTTTAAGTTTTAAATTTATTTATGCCTTAGAGCATGTAAGTAAGAGAACGAGTGAAGAAGTCTGAATGAAAAACATAAAGTTTAAACGCCTTGAGAAATACTATTTTTAGGGATAAAGAAAGAAATTTTAAGTACTATACTAAAGGCATGGGGGCTAGGAGAGGTGGATACCTATGCATACCCAAGAGAGTGCTGCAACCATAAATTTTAATGTAGATACTTGCATTTGATGAGTGCCTAGAAGTCCCATTACTGTAAGTCATCCTAAGCATGTAATGGGATATTGTTGATTCAACACATCTTGCTTGAGGCTTTTTTCTGAACCAGTTATTGGTTTTGAGTATCCAGCTGAAAAAGACAGGCTTTCGTGATGGCAGTGAGATGCACAAATACAGAAAGTTACTGAGACTTGATAGATACTAAACAAAACAAAACAAAACAAAACAAAAAAACACACAAAAAAGAAACTGATACTTTATAACAAAGCTTTTTTCCTTACAGAATCTATTATTTTTTTAATTTTTATTTTGTATTGGAGTATAGTTGATTTACAATCTTGTGTTAGTTTCAGATGTACAGCAAAGTGATTCAGTTACACACATACATATATCTATTCCTTTTCAGATTGTTTTCCTATATCAGTTATTACATAACATTGAGTAGAGTTCAGAATCTATTTTTTACAGCAGAGTTTAAATGCAAACTTTGGAAAATTATCTCACAATTCATTAAATCCTAACAAACCCACATATGCATTGCCTATAAAATAGATTTAGCTGTTTTATAAATCATAAATCATCATGTTCCCACTCCTAATGGGATAACACAAGAGTAGATGGGATATTTTTATTGATTTTTCCCCCTGACTTCCTAGGTTCATCATAGTTGGAAATGCTCAAATCAGCCCTTACCCAATCAGTCTTTCTTAATTCTTAAGTCAATTCTGAGCAAGACAAAAGGAAATTAGCAACCTCTGTTAGAAGATATAGCCTAGGATTAGTCTTTCTTCAATGAAGCCAATATCTTAGGTAAATTCTAGTTACCTATGAGCTTCTTATTTAGCTTTGCAAATATCTCCAGAGCTTCCCTTTCTCTTCTTCTCTCTCCTTCCTTCCCTCACCAACTGGGTGGACATATCTATATGACTATTACTTTTTCTTCAGTGTTTCTACCTGATCCTTTAATGATATGCTAGGAATAGAACTCTGTCCTAAAACCATGTAACCAGAAGAAACTCACTCCCAGGAACTGAAGCCTATTTCCATTATCCAATGCCTGACTAGGGTCCTCCTTGAAAAAGTCACCACTGACTTTGAGTGTTAGCCATAATCTGAAAAGCCAACTTTAATTGGATAATAGATCTTTCTTTCGTGCACCAAAACCTGCCTAGAGTAGGTCTGAACTTTCATCCCTTTGTACATGGCTCACTGTCATAACAACCTGCCCTTAAACAAGCCAGCTAAGGGAGGATACATTTATTTTAGATACTGTACAAACTCAATAATCTCTCCCTCCCACCCCACTGCTCATGTTACTGAGAACTCGGCATATCTAAACATGCTCACATTATGATCATATCTAAAGAAATCCTGTATTTTACATTGCATACCCCCCAAAAAATATAGAATTAATGTACACAAAGAAGGATAAAAATAGTCATGCTGGTACAAAATATGTTTACTGACACTGACTAGCAAAGAACAAGACTCAGAGTTGTTATTCTTCTCAGACACACTGCATGAGTTAAGCAAATTTCAACTAGCTCTACAGCATTAGTCAGACCTCCAAGCTTAAGATGTTGCATTGTTTAATATTTTCCATTACTGTGAAGGTAAACACAGTCATTAATCCAACATCTTGGCAACAGCGATGTTTTGCTGTGGAAAAGCTGATCACCAAGACTGTGGTAAATACATGAGTGCATAGGACATTTTGA
Organism: Mesoplodon bidens; assembly: GCF_964165515.1. Taxonomy (NCBI): domain Eukaryota; kingdom Metazoa; phylum Chordata; class Mammalia; order Artiodactyla; family Ziphiidae; genus Mesoplodon; species Mesoplodon bidens. The sequence goes on from NC_138167.1 coordinate 87,252,716, forward strand.
TATATAGTGTTTGGGAGAATGGATAAATAATGTTCTTGAAACATATTTGACTGGATGTTTATTTTGTAAATCACCATAACCATTTAAATAAGAAGCTTAGAATGATGTTAAAATATTTTTGAAATAGTCCAAAATATCTTCACATATAATTCAAATTTATTTTCCAGCAATCATAAGAATCAAATCATTTTCTCCAATAAAATGGTATTTTATCCAGCAAAGAAAATAAAGTAGTATTATACAGTCATTTTTTTAAGAGGGACATATTTGAGTATAAGCCAAATATCTAAGCCAACCCTTGTTTTTAAAAGTAAAAGAAAGCAAAAAAAAGTAAGTTTGGGTGCTTTCTTATAAACTTAAGTTTTATAAGCTGTGTAGTACTCTCATAACAGCAATTATTAAAAATTCTTTAAGTGATTTTATGTGGCATAAGCTTAATTCACAATATAATTATTTGCACTTTTAATAATTCCTAGGGTTTATCCGAGAAGAAAAAGTAAAATCTAATGATCCATAATTCCATAAACTGAATTTTCTATTATTGACATTTTAATATATGTTTTGGAGGAAACACACACACATATAACATGTTATATATATACAGGAAACAGCATAGATAGGTGTTAAATTATGAAAGATTTGCCATATCTGTACTTCATTTCCTTTTTTGTTGCTGTGTTGCAAAGATTTATCCAGGATTACCACTAAAGTGAGCCAGTGGAGGATTGGCTGATGAACAGAGAAAGAAGAAACAATTTCAGGATAACTATTTAATGTGTCAGTTTGGCTCCGTAAACTGAAGAATGAAAAAAGGTTCTCAGTCCCACGTTTTAAAGAATGTTGAATCTTCCTTATGGAAACTTATGTGGCTAATTTCCTTCTGATGAGACTGAACTGGCACATGTATGACTAAAATTCTTTAATATGAAGCAAAGCATTTTCTCAAACCATGTCTTTCCCCATTTTTATTATCTTGTTAATAAATATCAGAGATAGACTAGAGAACCGATTGTTTACAATATGCTGGAGAAATTGTGGCTTAAGCCTGAGTCATCTAAATTTCCTGGCTTTTTGCTATAACTTAGATTATATTTTCCATTGTGAAAGTTAATGAATTCAGGGAAGCTCTTAACAATATTCACTCAGGATAACTTGTATTTATATGGAAAGGATTAGAGGAAATAAAATTTGCTATAGTTACTCCATAAAATTCACTTGGTTCTTTGATGTACTATGTATATAAGGAGTAGCTATCATGATGACATGCTTCCCAATCAATTAAAACTATGATAAATATTGATCATTGAAGACAAGGAACAAATAGAAAGGAGTAATAAAGAACCACTCTCCTTTCCTCATTGGTTGATTTCTGGCTTGTGTCTTTGTAGTCTGAACCCAGCTAGGAGGTAGTAGACTGTGGGGCCATATGTAAATAACTTCTTCATTCTGAACTCCTCCTGGTCCTAGTTATAAAGGGAGGATTGTGTCTATGTAGCTTCTAAGATCCCTTCCAATGTAACACTGAATTACTATGTTATATCCTGTGGTATCCAAAGAAATATAATGCCTATGGAATTATCAGAAGCAAAGAAGATTGATTTTTCAAACATGTGAAAAATTAACACTTTAAAAGAAAATAATAATTCTTGGCAAAATTTTGCTAGAATTAAAACATACTGAAAAGAGGAAGAGCAAATATAAAGGGAGGTATCCCTAATAAAGCAATTAGAACAAAGAGAATAGAAAGCATAGAAGGAGCTATTTGCTGCAAAGCAAATCTTGGTTATGTGGATGGAGAGTTTATCATATGTAAAAAAAAAAAAAAAAAAAAACAGTAAAGAAATACAGAACCCCTGAGAATAAAACATAAACTGGTGTATGTTCTAAACATAAAATAATATGCAGTTATCATTTTGCACCCAGACTGTTCCAGCACATTAAAGTACTTAGAACAAAGATCACTATCTAATTAATGTTCAGGGGAAATACACTAAATATATTCTAAACAAGGGCAAGCATTCACATAAAAAGAAAATAAAAAGACATTTTGAAATATAAATGAATTTAATATATATAGCATTTTTTGAAAAGTCTATATGAAAATGCAATGCAGTCAAATACATAATGAATCAAAATTAAAAACAATAAATCAACAAGTCAAAGAATGAAAGGATTAGAAGAGAATTCTGAATCCAGGTAAGCATATCATTAAATCTTAAAAATTATAAAAACTAGTTGCAAAATGGAATGTGTTTTAATTATAGAAATAAAAGTTAATACATTGAAAAATAATAGGCAAAAATATCCCAGAGTGTGCCAAAAATTGGGAGAGTTGGCCAGACAGGGAAGGGTATAATAGTCCTTAATTTTCCACAGCAGGGAGTCAAAGGATATCGTTACTCTCTGTAGCTGATAACTAGAAAAGTTTAGGCAATGTAATTTAAAGATGTGGAGATACTCACATTTAGAAAAGAACAATGAATACACTATATTCCTTCCAAATTAGCAAAGATAGAAGGGAAAGAATAGCAAAAACAATTAAAATAAAGGATACACACATTAAATCGAGCACACACACACAAAATGTTTAGACTTGGATACTCGAAGCAGAACAAAACATCTGATAAGAATGCAAATGAAAACTTCACCAAACTGAGATAGAGTCTATCCTGAAAACTTCTAAAGGAAATACAATAAGCTGTAAACGAATAATAATCAGATCAACTTCATATTTTTCATCAGTAAAAGTAGATGCCAAAAAAGTGAAACACCTTCAAAAATTATAGGGAAATAGTCTGTAATCTAGAATTCTATACTCTTGGGTAGATTGTATAGCAACTGAAAAATATTCACTCCCTCCTCATAATAGGATTATACATCCCTATTAATTGATCTGTGATTTTTCTGAGCATATGTTGCCATGGCACTGACCACAGATTTTGACCAGGTAGATGTGCTTTGGCAATTGAGATGTGAATGGACATGGTATTTGCCAGATCTGAGTTGGAAGCTTTAAATGTTACTGTGTGATTTGGTTTGACATCACCCTTGCATCCCTGCCCTCTGCTGTGAGAATGCACATCCTAAACAGGGGCTACTCTATCAGCCTGAGGCTCTGAATGATAAGATATTGAGCTGCTGAGCCATGTTGAGCCACGCTGAGTCAAGCAGAGCTGAAGCGGATCCAGAGCCCTCATACAATGTGAGACAGAAATAAATATATGCTGTTGTAAGTCACTGAGATTTTGACTGTTTATTACCGTAGAAAAACTGAAAATACATAAAAAGGACTTTTACCCCATGAGGAAGAAATTTATTGTAATCTCAGCATTCATTTCCACTTTGTTCTAATATTAGCAAAGAGATTTTCATCTGGGAACTACTCTTTTTCCAAGCTCCATTCAAATGGTTTGGGTGATTCTATGTACAAGTCCCAACTCCATGAGGTGGGGCTAATATTCTTTGCCCATACTGATTCGATCAGCAGTGGGTACATGACCGCCTTCAGCCATGAGACATATTTAGTAGTTTTTACATATTCACATGGTTGCTACTGAGAAAAGCTTTCTCTGGACTTAAGCCTGGACAGCTGTTAGTCTAGATCTTTCAGTGGCCATCAAGAGAAGACAGACTGTTTTAAAAAGGCCAAACTTGAAAGTGAAATTGAGACTGAGCTATATGAAATTATTAAAACCTTGAACACAAATATGGTCTTCCTGGACTTTTCTTGAACTAATACATAATTCTCCTTTACGCTTTAGACAATTTGAGTTAAATTAACTTTTACTCATAGCCAAAGTAGCGTGTATTACTGTAGCTCCCATTCACCTTTTTTTTTTCATTTGATGAAGTACTCAAGTAAAATGAGTAAATCAAGAAAGAGCAAAAGCTTGAATTAAAAAAAAACAGCATAAAACTCTATGAAACAGTGAAGTTCAAGGAAACAGATGTGTATTTTTTGAAGTAACTGGTCACATGGTGGGAAAAAAATTGCCTTCAAGAATCTAAGAAGGATTTCTTCAAAAATGTGTCCCAAGCAACAGAAAAATGATTAAGAAACTGGAAGACATTAGTAACAGAGTAAAGAATGTGCATGCTTTATTTTTCTTTTATTCTCACAGTAAGATAAAAGAAAGGCAGTAAGAAATATCCAACTCTACCACAAATAATTATACAAGAAAGTCATCATTTTTAGCTAATTCAAACTAGAAAAGACATTACTTGAGGAAGTTGGTGGAATATAGGAGAGGAGGATTCATTTGCCAATTTTGCCAGAAGCTAAATGTGTTACTGATATTAACACAAATTTTTGGTAAAACTGACAAAAGTCTAGAGATGGAAAATTCTTCATTTGGGAAATATTTATAAATAAGAACTTAAGAAATCAAGAAATAGAAATTTAAATGTATTGTAACTATAACCATGTCAAATAAAAGGTACTTAATTGTCAATATTTGTGAATGTGTTTTGAAAGTTAGCTAAATTCTCAACTAGCACAATAGAAAGTGGATAGATAAGATCAAAAGGAAAGATAAGTCAATAAAAATAAAGCTTCATCTAAATCCTCTATAGGTGTGGACCCCTCATTACAACTAAAGTCATAAATGGTTAAAGGGATTACCTCTTACAAAAAAGGCCTGAGAATGCAGAGGGTTAGGAAGAACAGGGGAAATTGGCTTTCATCACAAGTAATTTTGTACAAACTTGTACAACTGGATTTCTTATTTGCTTTTTGTGTATTATTTTTATTTTTTATAAGAAAATGAACTAAGCTCAGCTATTGTAAGAAAAAAGTTTTAATTAAACTAAAATAAAGTTTGAACTACATGATGCATACAAGAATTCACAATGGAAAGCAACGTACCTAACTAACATAAAAATACAGGAACAAAAAAATAAGACTGTGAACTCTAAAAACATATTAATAAGAAAACAAACACCCAGTTTAAAAAAATGTACCAAAGATTTGAAAAGACATTTAACCAAAGATATAAAGATAATAAGTAAGCACGTGAAAAAATGCTCATCACCATTACTCATTAGGAAAATTCAAATTAAAGCCACAGTGAAATACTACTAGACTCACCACGCCAAGTATGGAAGACACTGTGAGGCAGCTAGTACCCTTAATCTCTTCAGATGAGAATGTAAAATATTGCAGACACCTTAAATAGTTTGATAGTCTCTTAAAAAGTTAAACACAGACCTGCCTTACAGTCTGACTATAACCCAGTCATTCCACTCTTAGATATTTGCCCAAGGTGAAGAAAAAGCATATGCCCACACAAAAGACTTGTACAATAATTTCTTATAGCTTTCTATGTAATAGTCAGAAACTGGAAACAGGACTTCCAGAATGACAGCTTTGTGAACCTGTTCCTCGACGAAATATCTGTAATGGTAAAAATTATAAAAGCCAAAACACCCCAATCTTTTAAACTCACTGGAAACTGTCTTAAGGATATACAGAAAATAAATAAATATTTATTTAATAAAATCTAAATGTCAGTAAGAACAATGAGCATTTGTGGCACTTGAGTCATGCCCTGTTTCCCCTTTCTCCAGTCCCAGCTCAGCATAACAGAAACTCCATTCTGGTCAAGTGTGGCCAAGATGACAGGGCTTTAACTTGCTCCAGATCTTTATCAGAAACAACAGTATCAAAAAAAAAAAAAAAAAAAAAAAAAGAAACAACAGTATCTCCCCTGGAGGAGAAGGCAGCAAGTATTTCTCATCCTTCCAAGTTCTGTCTTGCAGAAGCTGAATTCTGAACAAATGCAGCCAAGAGGTAGAGGGCTCTGTTCCCCCATTCAGCTCTCGCTCATGGGGTGGAGGCCCTACCCAGGCAAGGCAGATTAAGAATAATGGGACACCATATGTTAATACTGTAAATATAGTCCTTGCCCCAGCTTGCTCATGGGGCAGAGATTCCATGCTGGTAGAGGAAAGCTGAAAAAAACAGAGGCTACCATCCCCACCTAGCATCCTGCTCATAAAGTAGAAGAGTCACCCCAAGAGAAGTGGTCCATTGTCCTCTCCCCCAGTTCTGGGGCAAAGACTCAGATTTTGCCCATGGGGAGAGGCAAGCCATAAGACCAGAGGGCTCCAAAGCTCCCTTCAGGTGAACTGACTTTATTGGGAGTAGAGTATGAGAAAGTTCAAGCCTAATTACACTCTTAAAATCAATGGGGATTTGGAGTTCTAGCATATAAAAGGAGGCTGGAGGCTCTAAGGGAGCAATCGGGTAAAACATAGGCCAGTTAATTTATCAGGGGAAGAAACAGCTAAAATGATCTCTTTTAGTTTCAGAACAAACCTCAAAATTGCCTTTAAAAACTACTCCTGAAAAGGGACCTGCTTTTAATTGGATCAGACCATGGAGCAATTTATACTGTAAGGCATTGCCAAAAATTTAGAGCAATCAGCTGGCAATTAGGGAGCCTAACCACTGGGTGTAATATCAAAAGAGGCAGATAGCTTAACACAGAGAACTGGAGAAGAGTCAAAGAGAGCTCTGCTAAGACGCTGTCATTTTTGACTGCATGTATCCAAGCCTGCACTCTCTGAGATGTGATATCAGAGGTATCACATTGCAGGGAAACGGACTTCACTAAAATCATCCAGCCAAAACACTAATCAAATGAACAAGCAAGCAGGGCAACAAGAAGTCCTGAACAAGGGAGATCAGCATCCAGAGTTACTACAACATGATATCTGAACAGCCAGTTTTCAACAAAAAATTATGAGGCGCACAAAGAAATGGGAAATGTGATCCATACATAGGAGAAAAACAAGCAAGTAACAGAAAGAGTATGTGAGAGGGCCAGATGTCTGATTTAGGAGACAGCCTTCAAGGCAATTCTAAATATGTTAAAAAAAAAAAAAAAACCAAAGGAAACCATGCTTTAAGCAGTGAAGGAAAGAGCTCCATTTCTGGTTGACAGTGTGAGGAGCTCCGATGACGTACTTCCCAGTGAAACTGGTGAAAATTATGAAACGACAATCACTTAAAGTGATTATGCTGAATGAAAAATGACAGACAAAATTAAGTACATGTTATAACAGGAGATGTAAACATGATAGTGACAGAGTCAGAGCAGTGGTTGCCCGGCTATGCGGAGAGGAAGAGGGAAGGATATTGAAACTTTTGGGGTGATTGATACGTGAATTCTTTGGATGGTGGTGATCCTTTCATAAGTTTTATTTATGTATATATGTATCTAAGTTAACACTTTAAATATATATACTGTTTTTAGTGTAAATTCATAATAAAGCTCTCTTAAAAAAGGTTGGACAAAAATACAATAGGAGGGCCTCCCTGGTGGCGCAGTGGTTGAGAGTCCGCCTGCGGATGCAGGGGATACGGGTTCGTGCCCCGGTCTGGGAGGATCCCATATGCCGCGGAGCGGCTGGGCCCGTGAGCCATGGCCGCTGGGCCTGCGCGTCCGGAGCCTGTGCTCCGCAACGGGAGAGGCCACGACAGTGAGAGGCCCGCATACCGCAAAAAGAAAAAAAAAAAAAAAAAAAAACAATAGGAAAAAGCTAAGAAAAAGAATGTGGGGATCACAATTCCATGGAGTTTTATCATAAGAGCATTTAACTCAGGAGACATCTTTAGATGCTAACCTCCCATAAGATGTACTCCAATGTCTCATTATAAAAACTGTTAATTAAAAAAAATACTTATATAGGATTAACACTGAAACAGCATAAAATTCACCCTGCAGGCACACAGAAACATTTTGAAGTCCTCCACCCATCCTCATACTCCTTTGCAATTTGAAGGTTATTCTGAATGCAGAATGGTTTGATTACTTGAACATCTGCAAAGAGATAATTTGTTCCTTTCTCAGATTACTGTTTATCAAACTTCAGTGTGCCTAAGAATTACTGTGCTTACTTTATATACAAAATAAAATTATGTACATGAAATACATGGACAATTTAGGGGGGTTGCAAGTGTAATTTGATGAAGGTGTGATTCTGCCTTAGAAGCATGAATGCAATCAAAATCAAAGCCAAATGCACGAAATCAAAGTTACTGTATCACAATGGATATATCATCAGAATTACAGGAGTATAGTAAAGGAATTTTACTCCCTCAATAAGTTATCATCATTTACATGAAAAAGAATAGCAGGAAATACAAAGAAGTAGCAGAAAAATACAGAAGTGGAAGACTTTTTTCAGTCCTTCACGACTATTTAAATCTTGAAGAGTGGTCAGAGAAATCCAAATGTAAATATGTGATATAAGCTCTATTTTCAAAAAGCTCATTTTTGTTTGTAGTACCATTTTATTTTTTATTTTTTGTGGGGGAAATGTTTTTTTAATTTTATTTTTAATTTTATATTTTTTAACATATTTATTGGAGTGTAATTGCATTAAAATGTTGTCTTAGTTTCTTCTGTATAACAAAGTGAATCAGCTATATGTACACATATATCCCCTTATCCCCTCCCTCTTGAGCCTCTCTCCCACCCTCCCTATGCCACCACCCTAGGTGGACACAAAGCACCGAGCTTTTCTCCTTGTGCTATGTGGCTGCTTCCCACTAGCTATCTATTTTACATTTGGTAGTGTATATATGTCAATGCCACTCTCTCACTTCGTCCCAGCTTACACTTCCCCCTCCATGTGTCCTCAAGTCCATTTTCTACATCTGCGTCTTTATTCCTGTCCTGTCCCTAGGTTCTTCAGACCATTTTTTATTTTTAGATTCCATATATATGTGTTAGCATACAGTATTTGTTTATCTCTTTCTGACTTACTTCACTCTGTATGACAGTCTCTAGGTCCATCCACCTCTCTACAAATAACTCAGTTTTGTTTCTTTCTATCCCTCAGTAACATTCCATTGGATATATCTGCCACAGCTTCTTTATCCATGCATCTGTAGATGGACACTTAGGTTGCTTCCATGTCCTGGCTATTGTAAATAGTGCTCCAATGACCATGGTGGTACATGACTCTTTTTGAATTATGATTTTCTCAGGGTATATGCCCAGTAGTGGGATTACTGGGTCATATGGTAGTTCAATTTTTAGTTTTATAAGGAACCTCCATACTGTTCTCCATAGTGGCTGTATCAATTTATATTCCCACCAACAGTGCAAGAGGGTTCCCTTTTCTCCACACCCTCTCCAGCATTTATTCTTTGTAGAATTTTTGATGATGGCCATTCTGACTGGTGTGAGGTGAGACCTCATTGTAGTTTTGATTTGCATTTCTCTAATCATTAGTGATGTTGGGCATCCTTTCATGTGTTCGTTGGCAAATCTGTATATCTTCTTTGGAGAATGTCTATTTAGGTCATCTCCCCATTTTTGGGCAGTTAAGTCCATCTTGTTTAATGTATTATTTAAAGCTTGTGTTTCCTTATTTATTTTCATTTTGGATGATCTGTCCATTGGTGAAAGTGGGGTGTTAAAGTCCCCTACTATTATTGTGTTACTGTCGATTTCCCCTTTTATGGCTGTTAGCATTTGCCTTATGTATTGAGTTGGGTGCATAAATATTTACAATTGTTATATCTTCTTCTTGGATTGATCCCTGGATGATTATATAGTGTCTTTCTTTGTCTCTTGTAATAGTCTTTATTTTAAAGTCTATTTTGTCTGATATGCGAATTGCTACTCCAGCTTTCTTTTGATTTCCATTTGCATGGAATATCTTTTTCCATCCCCTCACTTTCAGTCTATATGTGTCCCTAGGTTTGAAGTGGGTCTCTTGTGGACAGCATATATATGGGTCTTCTTTATATATCCATACAGCCAGTCTATGTCTTTTGGTTGGAGCATTTAATCCATTTACATTTAAGGTAATTATTGATATGTATGTTCCTATTACAATTTTCTTAAGTGTTTTGGGTTTGTTAGTGTAGGTCTTTTTCTTCTCTTGTGTTTCCTGCCTAGAGAAGTTCCTTTAGCATTTATTGTAAAGCTGATTTGGTGGTGCTGAATTCTCTTAGCTTTTGTTTGTCTGTAAAGGTTTTAATTTCTCCGTCAAATCTGAATGAGATCCTTGCTGGGTAGAGTAATCTTGGTTGTAGGTTTTCCCCTTTCATCACTTTAAATATGTCCTGCCACTCCCTTCTGGCTTGCAGAGTTTCTGATGAAAGATCAGCGGTTAACCTTATGGGGATTCCCTGGTATGTTATTTGTTGCTTTTCCCTTGCTGCTTTTAATATTTTTTCTTTGTATTTACTTTTTGGTAGTTTGATTAATATGTATCTTGGCGTGTTTCTCCTTGGATTTATCCTCTATGGGAATCTCTGTGCTTCCTGGACTTAGTTGACTATTTCCTTTCCCATATTAGAGTTTTCCAATATAATCTCTTCAAATATTTTCTCTTCCTTTCATTTTTCTTCTTCTTCTGGCACCCCTATACTTCGAACATTGGTATGTTTAATGTTGTCCAAGAGGTCTCTGAGTCTGTTCTCAATTATTTTTCATTCTTTTTTCTTTATTCTGCTCTGTGGTAGTTATTTCCACTATTTTATTTTCTAGGTCACTTATCTGTTCTTCTGCCTCAGTTATTCTGTTATTGATTCCTACTAGAGAATTTTTAATTTCATTTATTGTGTTGTTCACCATTGTTTGTTTGCTCTTCAGTTCTTCTAGGTACTTGATAAATGTTTCTTGTATATTCTCCATTCTATTTCCAAGATGTTGGACTATCTTTACTATAATTACTCTCAATTCTTTTTCAGGTAGACTGCTTATTTCCTCTTCATTTGTTTGGTCTGGTGGGTTTTTACCTTGCTCCTTTATTTTCTGAGTATTTCTCTGTCTTCTCATTTTGCTTACCTTACTACATTTGGGGTCTCCTTTTCACAGGCTGGAGGTTCATAGTTCCTGTTGTTTTTGGTGTCTTCCCCCAGTGGGTAAGGTTGGTTCAATGGGTTGTGTTGGCTTCCTGGTGGAGGGGACTGGTGCCTGTGTTCTGGTGGATGAGGCTGGATCTTGTCTTTCTGGTGGGAAGGACTGCGTCAGGTGGTGTGTTTTGGGGTGTCCTTGACCTTACTATGATTTACGCTGCCTCTCTGCTAATGGGTGGGGTTGTGGTCCTGTCTTGCTAGTTGTTTGGCCTAGGGTGTCCAGCACTGGAGGTTGCTAGTCATTGAGCGGAGCTGAGTCTTAGCGTTGAGACAGAGATCTCTGGGAGAGCTCTTGCCGATTTATATTATGAGGCTGGAGGTCTCCGGTTGTCCAATGTCCTGAACTCAGCTCTCTTACCTCAGAGGCTCAAGCCTGACATCTGGCCAGAGTACCTACACCCTGTCAGCCACATGGTCAATTTTGGAGGCTGAGGAGTACCTCTGGAAGCTGGAGGTCCAGGAAAGCTGGTGGTGTACTTCCAGTCCATGACCCAAGTCTGAAGGCCTGGAGAAACAGGCTGCAAGTGTCCTTCCAGGGTAAAGAGGTGGGTTTGTAGTACCTTTATTAATGTAAAATACTTTATGTTAATCACTTAAATAGTATAATTTGTCATTAGAAATCTAAATTTTGGAGATATGTTTGACTCTACTCTGAGAACTATTGTCACCAACAAAGCCCATTAACAATTCCTGGGAAATAAAAATAGAATCCGGGTAATAAAATAAAGCCTAAATGTTGTTTTCCTTTGTGCTTCATCTAGTTTCACTTGCTCATAGGTTGCTGTCGGCAGAGGCCTTGCACCGACAGTTCAGACCAGAATTCCTGGTGAGAAATGACAGTGCTGATGTGTCAGCTCGGGACCATGTGCAGAAGAACTGCACACGACACTTAATTCCAGATGGCGATGGCACTGGGGGTGGAGCCGTGTGCAGGGGCAGTGTAAGCAGCAGAGCTAGCCTGCCCCCCAAGAACTCCGCCCCTTCCCTGCCTGTCAGGAGGGTGTGTGCTCTAGAGCTCAGAGCCAGCCTCTTCAGTTTTTGTTCAAAGAATAAAGCTTTCCTCTGCTTCTAAACCAAACTCAGTCTTGTTCTATTGGCTCCAACAACACAGGGCAAGAGGACACTTGTTGAGGCCCGACTTGAAAGTGTCATGGGGGATGATCTTCAAGATGGCTGAGCAGTAAGACGTGGAGGTCACCTTCCTCCCCACAAATACATCAAAAATATATCTACATGTGGAACAACTCCTACAGAACACCTACTGAATGCTGGCAGAAGACCTCAGACCTCCCAAAAGGCAAGAAACTCCCCACGTACCTGGGTAGGGCAAAAGAAAAAAAAAAAAAAACAGAGACAAAAGAATAGGGACCGCACCCGCACCAGTGGGAGGGAGCCGTGAAGGAGGAAAGGTTTCCACACACTAGGAAGCCCCTTCACTCATGGAGACGGGGGTTGGATGGGTGGGAAACTTCAGAGCCACAGAGGAGAGTGCAGCAGCAGGGGTGCAGAGAGCAAAGCAGAGAGATTCACGCACAGAGGACTGGTGCTGAAAAGCACTCACCAGCCTGAGAGGCTTGTCTGCTCACATGCCGGGGCACGTGGGGGCTGGGAGCTGAGGCTCGGGCTCGGGAGGTCAGATCCCAGGGACAGGACTGGGGTTGGCTGTGTGAACACAGCCTAAAGGGGGCTAGTGTGCCACAGCTAGCCAGGAGGGAGTCCGGGGAAAAGCCTGGAACTGCCTAAGAGGCAAGAGACCATTGTTTCGGGGGGCACCGGGAGAGGGAATTCAGAATACCACCTAAACGAGATCCTGAGATGGGCACGAGCCACGGCTATCAGCTCAGACACCAGAGATGGGCGTGAAATGCTAAGGCTTCTGCTGCAGCCATCAAGAATCTTGTGTGCAAACACAGGTCACTATCCACACCTCCCCTCCTGGAAGCCTGTGCAGCCCGCCACTGCCAGGGTCCTGTGATCCAGGGACAACTTCCCCGGGAGAACACACGGCACGCCTCAGGCTGTTGCAACTTCATGCAGGCCTCTGCTGCCACAGGCACACCCAACATTCCATACCCCTCCCTTCCCCTGAACTGAGTGAGCCAGAGCCCCTGTTCAGCCACTCCTTTAACCCCCTCCTGTCTGGGTGAACAACAGATGCCAGAGGGTGACCTACATGCAGAGGCAGGGCCAAATCCAAAGCTGAACCCCAGGAGCTGTGCGAACAAAGAGGAAGGGAAATCTCTCCATGCACCCTCAGGAGCAGCGGATTAAATCTCCACAGTCAACTTGATGTTCCCTGCATCTGGGAAATATGTCAATAGACAACAAGTCATCCCAAAATTGAGGCAGTGAACTTTGGGAGAAACTGCAGACTTGGGTTTTGCTGTATGCAACTGACTAGTTTCTGATTTATATATTTATGTTAGTTTAGTATTTAGACCTTATTATCATTGGTAGATTTGGTTACTGATATGGTGGCTTTCATCCTTTTTCTAATATATATACACATATATTCTTTTTTCCTTTTTCTCTTTTTGTCAGTGTATATGTGTATGCTTCTTTGTGTGATTATGTCTGTATAGGTTTGGTTTCACCATTTGTCCTAAGTTTCCGTCTGTACATTTTTTTTACTGTAGTTTTTAGCACTTGTTATCATTGGTGGATTTGTTTTCTGGTTTGGTTGTTCTCTTCCTTTTTCCTTTTTTTAAATGACTTTTATTTTCTTATTTTAATAATTCTTTGTAAATTTTTTATTTTAATAACTTTATTTTATTTAATTAATTAATTAATTTATTAATTTATTTATTTATCTTTTCTCCATTTCCTTCTGAGCCGTGTGGTTGACAGGGTCTTGGTGCTCTGGCCAGATGTCAGGCCTGAGCCTCTGAGGTGGGAGAGCTGAGTCCAGGACTGGTCCACCAGAGGCTTCGTGGCCCCTCATAATATCAGTCAGAGAGAGCTCCCCCAGAGATCTCCATCGCAAAGCTAAGACACAGCTCGACTCAATGACCAGCAAGCTCCAGTACTGGACACCCCATGCCAAACAACTACCAACACAGGAACACAACCACACCCCTGAGCAGAGAGGCTGCCTAAGGTCATAGGTTCACAAACACCCCAAAACACACCACCAGATGCAGTCTTGCCCACCAGAAAGACAAGATACAGCCTCATCCATCAGAACACAGGCACCAGTCCCCTCCACCAGGAAGCCAACACAACCCACTGAACCAACCTTATCCACTGGGAGCAGACACCAAAAATAACAGGAACTACGAATCTCAGCCTGCAAAAAGGAGACCCCAAACACAGTAAGGTAAGCAAAATGAGAAGACAGAGAAATACACAGCAGAAGAAGGAGCAAGGTAAAAACCCACCAGACCAAACAAATGAAGAGGAAATAAGCAGTCTACCTGAAAAAGAATTCAGAGTAATTATAGTAAAGAGGATCCAAAGTCTTGGAGTAGAATGGAAAAAAAAACAAAAAATGTTTATCAAGGACCTAGAAGAACGAAAGAGCAAACAAACAATGACGAACAACACAAAAATGAAATTAAAAATTCTCTAGAAGGAATCAGTTGCAGAAAATGACTGAGGTAGAAGAACGGATAAGTGACCTGGAAGATAACATAGTGGAAACAACTTCCACAGAGCAGAATAAAGAAAAAGGAATAAAAAGAATTGAGGATAGAGTCAGTGAACTCTGGGACAACAATAACACACCAACATTCGAACTATAGAGGTCCCAGAAGAAGAATAGAAAAAGAAAGGGACTGAGAAAATATTTGAAGAGATTATAGGGGAAAACTTGGTTAATATGGGAAAGGAAATAGTCAGTCAAGACCAGGAAGCGCAGAGAGTCCCATACAAGATAAATCCAAGGTGTAACATGCCAGCATATATTAATCAAACTATCAAAAATTAAATACAAAGAAAAAATATTAAAGGCAGCAAGAGAAAAGCAACACATAATATACAAGGGAATCCTCCTAAGGTTAACAGCTGATATTTCAGCAGAAACTCTGCAAGCCAGAAGTGAGTGGCACAATATACCTAAAGTGATGAAAGGGAAAAACCAACAACCAAGATTACTCTACCCAGCAAGGATTTCACTCTGATTCAACGGGGATATTAAAACTTACAGGCAAGCAAAAGCTAAGAGAATTCAGCACTATGAAACCAGCTTTATTACAAATGCTAAAGGAACTTTTCCAGGCAGGAAACACAAGAGAAGGAAAATACCTACAATAACAAACCCAAAACACTTGAGAAAATGGTAACAGGAACATACATATCGATAATTACCTTAAATGTATATGGATTAAATGCTCCAAACAAAAGACATAGAATGGCTAAATGGATACCAAAATAAGACCCATATATATGCTGTCCACAAGAGACCACTCCAGACCTAGGGACACATACAGACTGAAATGAGGGGATGGAAAAAGATATTCCATGCAAATGGAAATCAAAAAAAAGCTGGAGTAGCAATTCTCATATCAGACAAAATAGACTTTAAAATAAAGTCTCTTAAAAGCGACAAAGAAGGACACTACATAATGTTGAAGGGATCAATCTAAGAAGAAGATATAACACTTGTAAGTATTTATGCACCCAACATAGGAGCACCTCAATACAAAGGGCAAATGCTAACAGCAATAAAAGGGGAAATCAACAGTAACACAATCATAGTGGGGGACTTTATCACCCCACTTTCACTAGTGGACAGACCATTCAAATGAAAATAAGTAAGGAAAAACAAACTTTAAATGACATATTAAACAGGATGGACTGAATGATATTTATAAGACATTCCATGCAAAAACAACAGAATACACTTTCTTCTCAAGTGCTCATGGAACATACTCCAGGATAGATCATATCTTGGGTCACAAATCAAGCCTTGGTAAATTTAAGAAAATTGAAATCATAACAAGTATCTTTTCCAACCGCAATGTTATGAGACTAGATATCAATTATAGGAATATCTGTAAAAATACAAACACATGGGGGCTAAACAATACACTACTAGATAATCAAGACATCACTGAAGAAATCAAAGAGGAAATCAAAAAATACTTAGAAACAATGAAAATGAAAACATGATGACATAAAACCTATGGGATGCAGCAAAAGCAGTTCTAAGAGGGAAGTTTATAGCAATATAATCCTACCTCAAGAAACAAGAAACATCTCAAATCAACAACCTAACCTTACACTTAAGCAATAAGAGAAAGAAGAACAAAAATAACCCAAAGTTAGCAGAATGAAAGAAATCATAAAAATCAGATAATAAATGAAAAAGAAATGAAGGAAATGATAGCAAAGATCAATAAAACTAAAAGCTGGTTATTTGAGAAGATGAAGGAAATTGATTAACCGTTAGCCAGACTCATCAAGAAAAAAAGGGAGAAGGCTGAAATCAACAGAATTAGAAATGAAAAAGGAGAGGTAACAACTGACACTGCAGAAATACAAAGGATTATGAGAGATTACTACAAGCAACTATATGCCAATAAAGGACACCCTGGAAGAAATGGACAAATTCTTAGAAAAGCACAACCTTCAAAGCCTGAACCAGGAAGAAACAAATAATATGAACAGACAAATCAGAAGCACTAAAATTGACACTGTGATTAAACATCTTTCAACAAACAAAAGCCCAGGACCAGACGGCTTCACAGTTGAATTCTATCAAACCTTTACAGAAGAGCTAACACCCACCCTTCTCAAACTCTTCCAAAATATAGCAGAGGAAGGAACACTCCCAAACTCATTGTACGAGGCCACCATCATCCTGATACCAAAACCAGACAAAGATGTCAAAAAAAAGAAAACTACAGGCCAATATCACTGATGAACATAGATGCCAAAATTCTCAACAAAGTACCAGCAAACAGAATCCAACAGCACAATAAAAGGATCATACACCATGATCAAGTGGGGTTTATCTCAGGAATACAAGGATTCTTCAATATTTGCAAATCAATCAATGTGATACATCATATTAACAAACTGAAGGATAAAAACCATATGATAATCTCAATAGATGCAGAAAAAGCTTCTGACAATATACAACACCAATTTATGATAAAAACCCTCCAGAAAGTAAGCATAGAAGGAACTACCTCCACATAATAAAAGCCATATATGACAAACCCCCAGCCAACATCGTTCTCCATGGTGAAAAACTGAAACCATTTCCACTAAGATCAGGGACAAGACAGGGTTGCCCACTCACACTATTTTTCAACATAGTTTTGCAACTTTTAGCCACAGCAGTCAGAGATGAAAAAGAAATAAAAGGAATCCAAATTGGAAAAGTAGAAATAAAACTGTCACTGTTTGCAGATGACTTGATACTATACATAGAGAATCCTAAATATCCTACCAGAAAACTACTAGAGCTAATCAATGAATCTGGTAAAGTAGCAGCATACAAAATTAATGCACAGAAATCTCTTGCATTCCTATACACTAATGATGAAAAATCTGAAAGGGAAATTAAGAAACACTCCCATTTACCACTGCAACAAAAAGAATAAAATACCTAGGAATAAACCTACCTAAGGAGGCAAAAGACCTGGATGCAGAAACATACAAGACACTGATGAAAGAAATTAAAGATGATACAAACAGATGGAGAGGTATACCATGTTCTTGGATTGGAAGAATCAACATTGTGAAAATGACTATACTACCCAAACCAATCTACAAATTCAATGCAATCCCTATCAAACTACTAACGGCATTTTTCACAGAATTAGAGCAAAAATTTTTCACAATTTATATGGAAACACAAAAAACCCAGAATAGCCAAAACAACCTTGAGAAAGAAAAACAGAACTGCAGGAACCAGGCTCCCTGACTTCAGACTATACTACAAAGCTACAGTAATCAAGGCAATATGGTACTGGCACAAAAACAGAAATATAGAACAATGGAACAGGATAGAAAGCCCAGAGATAAACCCACACACATATGGTCACCTTATCTTTGATAAAGGAGGCAAGAATATACAATGGAGAAAAGACAGCCTCTTCAGTATGTGGTCCTGGGAAAACTAGACAGCTATATGTAAAAGAATGAAATTAGAATACTCCCTAACACTAAACACAAAAATAAACTCAAAATGGATTAAAGACCTAAATGTAAGGCCAGACACTATAAAACTCTTAAAGTAAAACATAGGCAAAATACTCTATGACATAAATCACTGCAAGATCCTTTTTGACCCACCCCCTAGAGAAATGGAAAAAAAAAAAACATAGACAGGACCTAATGGAACTGAAAACCTTTGCACAGCAAAGGAAAGCATAAACAAGACAAAAAGACGACCCTCAGAATGGGAGAAAATATTTGCAAACAAAGCAGCTGACAAAGGATTAATCTCCAAAATATACAAGTACCTCATGCAGCTCAATATCAAAAAAACAAATAACCCAATCCAAAAATGGGCAGAAGACCTAAACAGACATTTCTCCAAAGAAGATATACAGATTGCCAACAAACACATGAAAGGATGCTCAGCATCACTAATCATTAGAGAAATGCAAATCAAAACTACAATGAGGTATCACCTCACAACAGAACGGCCATCATCAAAAAATCTACAAACAATAAATGCTGGAGAGGGTGTGAAGGAAAGGGGACCCTCTTGCACTGTTGGTGGGAATGTAAACTGATACAGCCACTATGGAGAACAGTATGGAGGTTCCTTAAAAAACCAAAAATAGAACTACCATATGACCCAGCCATCCCACTACTCAGCATGTACCCTGAGAAAATCATAATTCAAAAAGAGTCATGTACCACAATGTTCATTGCAGCACTATTTACAATAGCCAGGACATGGAAGCAACCTAAATGTCCATCGACAGATGAATGGATAAAGAAGATGTGGCACATATATACAATGGAATATTACTCAGCCATAAAAAGAAAAGAAATTGAGTTATTTGTAGTGAGGTGGATGGACCTAGAGTCAGTCATACACAGTGAAGTAAGTCAGAAAGAGAAATACAAATACCGTTTGCTAACACATATATATATGGAATCCAAAAAAAAAAAAAAGGTTCTGAAGAACCTAGGGGCAGGACAGGGATAAAAATGCAGCAGTAGAGAATGGACTTGAGGAAATGGGGAGGGAGAAGGGCAAGCTGGGACAAAGTAAGATAGTGGCATGGACATATATACACTACCAAACGTAAAATAGATAGTGGGAAGCAGCCGCATAGCACAGGGAGATCAGATCAGCTCGGTGTTTTGTGACCACCTAGAGGGCTGTGATAGGGAGGGTGGGAGGGAGATGCAAGAGGGAGGAGATATGGGGAGATATGTATACATAAAGCTGATTCACTTTGTGATACAGCAGAAACTAACAAACCATTGTAAAGCAATTATACTCCAATAAAGATGTTTAAAAAAAGGCAAAAAAAAAAAAAAAGTGTCGGTAGCACTTACCAGTTGTGTTAACTTACTAGCATTTGCATTTGCAGGCATTAGCACTGATTTCAGGGATGAAGATTACATCAGACTATTAACTATCAATTAGTACTCTGTAACAAACCCCTCCAATCCTCAGTTGCATACAAAAAAAAATGGCACTTTATTATTGTGCAGTAATCTGTAAATTGGCTGGTGGCCCCTTTGGTATTTCACCCAGGCTCTCTTAAGCAACTGCATTCAGGTGGACGGTTAGCTGTGGCTAGAATACGCAAGATGGTCTAACTTAATTTTTAGGCAGTCAGAGCTGACTTTTGGTTGGGTCACTTTAGTTCTTCTCCATGTAGCCTTCCATCCTACAGTATTTTTGCCTGGCTTCTAAATGGTGATTCTCACGGCAGCCGAGAGTGGCAGCTGCAAACACTCTTAAGGCCCAGGCCTTGGAATCATTTTCTATTGGCCAAAGCAAGTCAGAAGGTTAGCCCATTGTTCAAGGGTCTAAAACTGCTGAGATACAATGCCCTCAAGATCCTTAGAAACACTTTTGGCAGACTGAGAAGGTAAATGAGGCACCGATTTAAATCTCTCAGAGGTCTTAAAAATCTTATAGGCACAGCCGTGGTGACATCTTTGTCCCCTGGGCTCATTTTATGTTGAGGATTTTTTACTGCGAGGCAGAATGGAAGCAGCTTCTTCCAACCCAGCACACTCTCTGGGATTTCTATATTGTTTCTAAATTTTAATTGCAAATCATTTCCTCCCTCAGCTCTTTTTGTCTTTCAATATCTTATGCACTCTAAACCAATCTGCATTCTCAACTTTCTGTCTGTATTTGTTCTCTATCATTTTCTGTTTATTATGTATATATTCTACCTTCAGTTGCTGCAGTCAATATTTTTGTTAATTGTTCTTCCACAACATCACATGGATTACCCTTTCCCTAGCCTCCAACAGTACCTTTTCCAGCCATGTTCCCTGTCTTTGCTTACAGATTTCTCACTGCTTTTCCAAGTTCTCCTGTCATCCAGTCTTAAAATCAATGGCACAATTATTTCAAGATTTTGTTATAGTAGCTCCCAACTTCTAGGTACTAGTTTCTATAACTATTAACTATTGGTACAAAACATACCACACCAAAACTCAGTGGCATAAACCACAAATATTTATCATTTCTCATCAACCTGTGGGTTGGCAGGTGATCTCCCTGCTGATTTACCTGGCTGACCTCAATGGATACTGGAGGATAAACTGGGCTGTGTAAGGGAGAAAAAATAATTTTCTACCTACCCTTCTGAGTTATTACTGAGTCCCTGTAATAAAAGACAGATTAAAAAGGGCAAAATGAATATAAAGTTATGAAAATGTATACATCATGAATACCTGGGAGATACCCAGAAAAAATAAATAATTCAAAGAGGTAGCTTAGAATTTAGACTTAAATGTCATTTTAAGAGAGAAAGGAAAGGACATATGTAGGCCTCTTAGGGGAGAGTAAATGACTTTTTGGAAATATAAATGGACCCTTAGAAGAACAGATGGAAGACATGATAGTTTGTGACAGTTTTTCTGGGTGTGGTGTAGACTTCTAGTCTCCTCTTGTGTGATAAGAAGCAATCTTTCCTGGTTGATGAAACTCCCAGGGAGGGAATTTAAGAAGACTGAGCTCCTTTTAACACATATGTCTTTAGACAGATAGGGGAGTTCATAGTAAGGCTATCTCTGCATTTGCTGTTTTTCAAGTGCCTGTAGTTCAAAATAATCAATATGCCAAAGTGGCATATTTGGGAGTGGTGTATCCTGCTACCCTTCAGCTATAAGGTACAAGATGGCCTCACTCACCTATCCGAAAGTTGGTGCTGTCTCTCCTCTGTGACAACCTGGTTCTCCCAGTTGTCTCTTGTCTTTCTTTGGGCTAGACCAGCTTCCTTATACAATGGTCTTAGAGCAGTAATTTAATAGAGCAAAGGCAAATACTGCAAATCTTCTTGAGGTCATAGCTACTGAACTCACACAACATAATTTCCAGCATATTTTTTTGGTTAAAGGGTGTCACAAGGCCAGCCAATATTCAAGGCATGAGGAATTAGACTTCATCTCTTGATGCTAGTTGCTACAAAGAATTTGTGGTCTTATTTAATCTATCATAAAGATGAATAAAATCATGAAAGTGTCTGGAAGCATAGTATTCTAAGTTTAATTTTTAAAATGTAAATACTAAAAGAGAAGAGATAATCATAAATTTTATATTGAGCTTTTGCAGAAATAAAAATAGGTAGTTAACTTCTGAAAAAAGGAAAACAGTTTCTCCACATTAATAATGTTTTTCCTTATTTTTACTGTGAATTACTTGACAATATTTTGGTTTTAATTTTCTTGAACAATTTAGGCATTCCAAAGATGAAAACTGTAATAAAAAGTTTCCTGGCTTGGAGACTCCTGCTTTTCACAACAAACCTGAGAGAGAACCAAAAAAATATATAGCTTTGATGGGATTCTTCATAAAACAGCTCCCATTAGTGCTGCCAAAAACATAGTACGGATGAGTTGGAGGCGTCACAAAAAATTATTTGGCTTATGTCCATGTAATTACATGTATAAGGGGATTTAAAGTCCATCTGACATTCTGTTATATATACTGCTGAAAAGTATTTTCATTTTCTTCTCTGCATGTAAAGTCATTATCATTTTTACATATTTTTTTCTTAATGTGAACTTTATTGCAATTTGGTTTTGTTTATTCAGGATTATGTTTGTGAAGTTTGTACAAATTGATGTCACAATGGGTGACATTAATTTGTGTAACTATTTTAAAGCGTCCCATCTTGTATAATATATTTTAAATGGTTTATGCATTATTTTATTCATATTGTTTCAAAATTTGCTGTTATAAGCAACTTTGTTATAAATATTTTTTTATCGCCTTATGTACTCATGCAAAATTTTGTCTAGCCGTGGAAATGCAGTTATAAGATAGGAACATATTTAAGTATTCTAGACATTGCCAAATTGTTCCCCAAAATCACTGTGACAAGTTACTTTCCACTCATCCAAAGAGTACAGCTGTTCCATGGGGTCCACATTATTTCCCAACAATTGACATTGCTGGATATTTTGACTTTTAATTTAAATGTGTGAACTGATATCTCATTGTGATTTTTTAATGTGTAATTTCCCTTATTACCATTGGTCTTAAGATGATTGCCTTTTTCTTGTTGATTTGTAATTCTTTATATATTCTGTTATATATAACGTAATTATATATATATATATATATATATACATTATTTTATAGTGTATTAAATGGTATGGCTCAATGGGAATTGTACTTCTAAGCCACAAAAGTCAGTAATATTTGTCTAGGTACTGAAAAGTCTTCCCTATTTTCAAGGCATTCTTAATGTAAATAAAAATAATTGATTTTAAACTCATTCACTTATTGAACAAACATTGATCCAGGCTTCTGCATGCCTGACACTGCTTATGACTGAGAATAAAGAATGAAAAATATACTCTGATTGCTGACAGTCTAGGAAAAACAACCCTAAAATATGAATAACTTGAGTATAGTTTGAGGAATACAAATGCTGTTTAGTGAATACATGATAGGATCTCATCTGTAAACAGATGAGGTCAACTGGTATTGTTAATGGAGATGGCACCTAAGTCAAACCATAAACAGTAAGGTGATATTAATAGGTCAAGTACTTCAAAATCACCCTGATTATCTCAATCCCCTGTGATTCTGTTGTAAATATGAGATTTTCAGGTCCCAGTAGAGATCTACTGAATCCAAATCTTTGAGGTTGGGTACCTGTAATGTATTTTTAAAATCTCCCATGTGATTTTGAAGACGAGCTGTGTTGTTGAAACACTGAACTAGAAAGATGAGAGGTAAAGGGCATTCTTGGCATGGAAATAGGATAGGGAAGATGTGGAAGTGTGACTAGGCTGAGCCTGTTCTGGGAATTGCAAGCAGGTCAGGATGGCCTTCACAAACAGTGTAAGAGGGAACACGGCAGGATAAAAGCCTAAAAGCTAACTGGAAACCAGATGGGCAATACAACTAGTAAAGAGTATGACATATAATAGTTGCTCAACGAATACTTGTTGAGTGATGGCTAAATCAATGAATGAATGAGTCATTACACCTTTATATGCCTTGGTTGGAGTTTATGTCTATCTTGAAGTTTATGAGGAACCAATGACAGATTTCAAGCCAGGGGGTGGAAATTTGAGATTAAATTAACACAAATGAAATATTATTCTAAATTGACAAAGAAGCCCATATATTTTGTGACTTTCTTGAAGACTTTCTGGAGCTGTGACGGTGCACTCATAAGTGACAGTTTTCCTAATTCTTATTAATCTTTTCTTCAGGGTGCTTAAAATCAGTGCAACTGCTTATAAAATTTCACTAAACCCATTAAGAGAAGAAACAATTCAGGCCTGACACAGAAAGAACTGACTGTCTTATCTTCCACCAGTTGTGAGAAACATGACATGTGCCACAGGAAGAAAATAATCATCTTAATTTTCTGTCATTGTAATGAATAAGTTAAACATATAAATGATACTCTGAATGTTTTATTTTATAATGGAGGATATCATCTCTTTCGGTTTGGGCAGCATGCTCTTTTTTTTTTCCAATTCAATTTTTGAAATGCTGTACCTTGGAAGAGCACTCAGCTGGTTACAAAAATAGAGTAAAAACCCTTCTAGTCCTCCATGAATAGTAGGCGGAATAGAAAATATGAAGAAAAATAGAGAAAGAGAAGGAAAAAATGAGTGGGAATCACAGTCACCTTGAACCTTAATTAATCTAATTTTCAATGTGCCTCCAGGGCTTTGGTGCGAAAAAGCAACTTAGAGGCCAAGATATCTGATTCAGTTATTTGGATTGCTCCCCTCCCGTGGGATGGATGCCACATTAAGGATGAATCACTTGAAGGATGCCAGAGAAAGAAGCCCAAGAGAGCATATGCTCAGGGGGAGTATGAAATTAACTCAGGATCTACAAGTAAATGAAGGACTAGGGGAACTTGGTCCTGCAAACCAAATAGGATTGGACCCAGAGCAGTAGACATTGTCATCATCAAACCCTTGATTATCTTCAAGCTAGCTGTTACCTGGGAAGATATGAGTTACCATTTGTATCAACCCTCTATTTTAAAGATAAGTTCCAGACTTCTTATTATGGTGTAAAAGGCCTTTCTTAATCTGGCTTCAGACTCTCTCCTTCAGACTTCATCTCATTTTTTGCCTCTCTTCCTCATAAAACTTTATTATGTGCTCTGATGCAACATTATCTGCCTCTAGCTGCTACATCTTTTCATGTGTTCTTCCCTTTGCCTGGGGAACATTTTTCTCTTTATTTTCTCTTTCACTGGGATAACAGTTACTTGCTTCTCAAAATTTATCTCAGTCTTAATTTACACCAAGATCGCTAGGATGCCCTTCTGCATGTTCCCACAGTACCCAGTGCTCTGTGCAGACCAATTTATTCAATTTGTTTAATTAAACAAAGAGTCCAAAAATGAAGACTCTCCAATCTACTCTAAACTGGGAATAATCAGTTCATTGCCTTTAGGGGGACAAGAAGAGGATACAACTAGTAGAAGTTCAGCTGTAGTAAACAGGAAATGGTGGAGAGCTATGGACTTAGATATGGAACATCCTTCAGGGAAAACTCTGATACTCAGTTTTTCTTATAGCTTTCCTTGACAAACAAAATACATTTGTAAGTCAAATGAGTTTGTTTTACAACAACTACAGCCTTGGGATCACATAGCATATTTTACTTTGAGTTAATTTTATAACATAGAACTGGCACATAAGAGGGCTTCATAAATACTGACTGATTAAAAAAAAAAAAAGACTGACTAAATGAATGGGATTATTCCTGATCTCCAGTAGTCCCAGCTTTCTGGTTCTTCCCATAGACATTTCAGCTATTAGTTGACACACTGGGAGGTGCTACAGAAGATGAAGAAAGCAAATGAGGGATGACTTTTAAGTATTCAGTACCAGATAGGTATAAATCTAGGACCTTGGATATAAAAGTTACAAATCTTCAAGTTTTTAACTAGAACGAGACTTTAAAAAATATTCATTTCTAGCCTGAAAAAATAATATAAGATAGGATTTCTATCTAAGAAATAATTAGTATTGGTTAAGGTAGCTTCTATTTTTTATTATCTTTCCAGTAAAGTCAGGATACTATTCATATTTCATATCCTCAAAAGTCAGCATTTTGGAAGAGTCAATATAGTCTTGACTTATTATTATCCAGTTCCTCTGTATCCAACTTATTTATTTTGAAGAAGATTTTGTATAGTCAGTAAAATAAATAGAAAACTGTAACTAAAATAATTATTTTTTGAAGCATTAAATTCTAACTGGATGCTGTTGCCTGAAGGAGATTCTGAGCTGAGGTCTCTCATTATTATAAAGGACAATTAGAAAATATTAAATAAAGAGGTATTAACTATATATTCCCAAAATATAAAAAATACACGGTCTACTTATGAGGTCAACCAAAGGATTAAGAGAATAGAAAATTGAATATTCCTCACTATGTGAATCAACGTTATTTAATGCCATGTCTTTTGTTGCCAATTTCAGACACAACCAAGAATACGCATCCCACATTTAAAAAATACAAGGGCTAGGTGAAAATCACTGACCTGATCTGGCATAACTAAATTAGGTTCCTGGACCCAACTCCAATGTGTGTGCATGTGCACGTGTGGAGGTTTCCCCCTACCAACATGCAATTCTCAAACACAAGCTGCATATCCTACAACTCAAATCAAATCTGACACTATCTCTCAGAGTTAGCATCTGGTTCTACAGGTTAAGTGTTGAGTTCTACAAGACTGCCCCCCCCCCACTTCAGATGCCAGTTGCAAGCCCACGTTGTTATCTGTACTTCTGACCACTGGCTATAAATCAGAGGTTCCCAACCCCCTTCCTCAAGTTTGACTAATTTGCTAGAGTGGCTCACAACTCAAAGAGGCATTGTACTTACTAGATCACCAGTTTAAAATAAAAAGATATTACTCAGGAACAATCAGATGGAAGAGAGGCACAGGGTAAGGCACTGGAAAAAGACACAGAGATTCCATGCCCTCTCCAGGAGCCACTGTCCCAGCACCTCTAAATGTTCACCAACCCAGAAGCTCCCCAAACTCTGTCCTCTTGGGTTTTTACAGAGGCTTCATTACATAGTCATGACTGATTAAACCATTGCCCATTGGCAATTGATTCAACCTCCAGGCCCTCTCCCTTCCCCGGCTATCTGGGGCTGGAACTGAAAGTTGGTTCTGGCAACCAGCCCCCATCCATAGGTGCTTTTCAAAAGTCACCTGGCTAACACAAAGTGCTGCAGACAAATGTGACAGACAACTTTATCACTTTTGACACTTAGGATATTCAAAGGTTTTTGGGAGCTATGAAAAATGAACTGTGGATGAAGACCAAATAGATATTTCTTATAAATGATATTACAATGCCATTTACCCTTTTGTAGTTTCATTATCTTGGCTCTTATTCCCCTTTTCTGAGAAAGGAATATCACTGCTGAGAAAGACTGTATTATCTAGGTGTAATGTGGGTGTGTTTTCCTTATTCCTTTCTAAGGAGTGTCCATAAGCACACAAGAGTTGGACAGGTTTAAGCAACTGTGTCAGTGGAAGGAGAGGAGAAGCTCTAGTAAAGAGGATTTATACCTCCCTTATCCTTTTTCAATTATTTCATAATGTGGCTACAAGTTAAAGTTTTTTCTCATTATTTTAACTATTTTCTTTTGAAGCTATATAGGTAGTCTTCTTTAAGTGAACATTTTGCTGAAAGCATGTTATGCCTGTCCACCAGTCCATGGTCAACTGAAGCCATTTCCAGGGCCAGGCAATTGAATTAACTCAAGGACTTAATGAAATAAATGAAGCCAGTAGTTAGCTCTACTGTTAGTAGTACTAGATAGTTCTACTAGGATGCATGGTTTATGACGGTAATCAAGTCCAAGGGAATTGGGTTGTTTTACCCAGAAAACACTTCCCTCAGGCTACTTACTGCCTTTTGGTTATCGGATTGAAGTTGGCTATTCACATTTATTTTAACCAGGTTTCGGAGGTAAGGAAATATTGGGGGTAGAGGGAAAATGGTGTAAATAGGATTAAGCTTGAAGAAAAACTTGACACAGGGGTCTTGTAAGCCCCATGAGAGGGAAATGCAGTTACCAAGATGTGGCTTTAATTTATTTACTCAAAGCAATTTGGCATTAGCTGACAACATCCAGTTTTTCATTTCTAGGTGTTTGATAGACACAGAGGGTTTGAGCAGATTTTAGCTTTGTCATTTAGCCCTTACTCATATAGTCACCATAAATGCATTGCTGTGACTTCAGCAAGCACTTAATATCATAGGTTTTTTTCTAACAAAGCTCTGTACACAATGGATTTTCAATGAAGATGTATCTTTAGTAACTCAGACTTCTTAGACAAGTGTTGTGAGTTCAGGTACGGAGGCAGATACCTCAACACTGTCATCTACTAATTCTCTCACTATTCTCATAAAATAAACATTTTAGGATTTTCACATATATCATAAAAGATGCCATTTGTTTACCACAATTTATTATGTCATTCTCAGAACGTCTTTTTGATGTTTCCCTCAAGTTATTTCAATGATAAAGTGATTAAGTATTCTTGTAGTACTCAGAGAGCCTTAATGCATTATTACCTGAAAATTGGGGTTAAAGTTCAGGGAGAAGTTTCAATCTTGAGTTATAAAACACAACCTAACCTTAAATAATTGAAAAGGAAATAACTGGGATAAAATGTTTCTTTAAAAGTTTATCTCCTAAATATAAGCCCACATCACTCTTTCTTTTAAAAAAGATGGTTTCAAAATTTTCTTAAAAGTAATTCCTCAGTTTTGTTACATATAGGCTATTCAGTCTAAAGCTATTTTTTTCGATAAGAGTAATTTTCTACATAAGGCTAAAATAATTTTATAAATTATACAAGAAATAATATCAAAGATGAAACTCATTAAGACAGCTGACTGATAAAACCTACCTGATGCAAAAGTCTTTTTCTTCGTCTTTACATTCAAGTTTAAGACATTTTAGGTCTTTTAAGTCTTTACTACAGAAGTTCGAGAGGCCTAAGATTACACCTTGGATGCTAAAATGTTAAGGCCATGTCTTGCATCTCTATAATTTAAATTACATTAAAGGAGCTCAAAATAGTATATTTGCCCACAATAACTGTTTTAGTACAGCCTCAAATCCCTCAAAAGTTACCTACTGATACTTTTTAGCACGATGTATCATGTCTGCATGGTAGAGACACACTAAAGTCAGAGACCAAGAATATTTTTATCAAATTATATATTTTCTCTGTCTTTATAGACAGAAGCACGTCCAGCTGAATTGCAGTTAGAAATATATGTGTTTCTGTGTGTGTGTGCATTTCCATGTGTGTATTTGAGTACACGTATGCATCTCTGTTTTGTTGTTTCCAAAGGGGAAACATTTCCTTTCTGGGATTTTTGGTCGTAGGTGTATAAAGTATTTTCAGGAGTTCTGGCTTCACTAATTTTTACATCCTCTATTCTCAACTCTTGGGAAATGAGGTTTGGTGTTAGGACTCTTAGCCATACAGGAAAATATTGCAAAGTGTAATGATTTTTGCAGTAACTGATTACTAGGTCAGGTAAAACTAACATAGATGAAAGCTAATGTTATTTAGGGCACTGAAAGTATTTTCATATTTCTTTTAAATGTTTTAATATATGTTAAATAAATATTTAATAAATGGATGCTCAAAGTCCTTCAGGAAGCATTATGGCTTTCATTATCAAAGGCAATGATGTAACTCAGTATTGCTGAGCCTCTTTCCTAAAAGTAACTTTCAGGCAATAGGTGGCTTCTCCTTCTGAATAGATTCTTCAAAAACTGAATAGATTCTTCAAAAACAATATGTCCTAAAAACAATCTCTAAAAATAATTCTAAAATCCAATTTCTCCATATTTTTAATGTTTATATTTCACATTGGATTTCAGCAGTGAGAATAATTGGAAAATGTCCACTCAAAAAAAAAAGATAAAAAGCTCACTTATCAACCTCAAAAATTTATAGTTTAATATTAATAAAATGATACAGATGTTTACAATGAGTTATTACCAAATAAATTAATAAGGGTCCATTTTTACCCAACATTTCAAGAAAGCTCAAATTATGTAACTCCACAGACTGGATCAATATAATGGTTTTGCTTTCAGTGTTCAAGTTTTGTCCTTGAAGATTGATTTGCCACTATAATTACTGCCAACTTTCTGTTCATCATTGTTCCTCTTCTAGATTTGGCAGCCCTATCTTGCATAGGGTTTAAATAAGGTAAGAGTCACTGTTGAACATGGATTCCTGGCCTCAAAATGATGAATGTGTATAATGGAAGTAAGAAATGAAGTACTTCAGAGATAGAATAACACAACTGACAGTTGAATAGCATGTTATCTATATATTTTAGAGGTAATCTAACATACAACCCTTTTATTTTATTAGTGAGAGCAAAGGATCCATAAAAGCTATCTGACCTGCTCAAGATCACAAAGCTCATTGTGTCAGGCAGTGTTAAAAACTGTGTGTCTTTGCTAATAGGAATCCTTTCCATTGAAACTATAAGATGACCATCTGTTTACTGTTGTGATCTACCAAAAATTAGCCATGTTTAAATCAATTTATCCATGTAATCAGTCATCCAGTGGACATTTATCTGAACCCTTTTTACTTGAGGTTATGTCAGATAAATAAAAATGTACAAGATTTTTGGTTGGTCTCCGGGAGAGTTTATAAGACTATGAAATTTCAGGCAGAATGTCTTATTCACACAGAAGAAGGGTTAAATTCATCCAGGAGTTTGAAAATAAATAAATCTCCAAAGAAAAACAACAATTTTGAGTCAATCAAATAATAATTTCTTCCGTTTAAAGTCATATTCACTTCAAATGGACTCAGTTTTCTTTTATAAAGTATATTTGTGTTTTCCTAAATGAAATTATATGATGCTTAGATTTGCTTCAAAATAATATAATATGGGTTATGTGGGGAGAGTGTGGGGATGTAGAGGAAAGAAGATTGGTGATGGATATATATGAATTATAACATTCTCTTTTATAACAATTCAAATGTTTTCATAATAATGAGTTAAAATATACAGTTTTCCGTGTATTTTAATGTCATCTGGGCTATTTCTAACCAAACATTAGAGATCTCTGGGGAATTATCTTAAGTTAAGCATAATTCAATTGTTGAGCTCACAACACATCTTCCTGACTTTCTTTCCCCATAATGGACCCTTCAGCATTCATCTCTTAAAAATGCTACCTGACATAGAAACAACATAAACGTCTTCTTACTATTGGTTTTCATTTTTCTGCATTTTTTCAGGTTTTCCAACTCTTGGGAGAATAAATCACACATGTTCTACCCACTCTCAAGGCATCTACAAGATTTGAGAGGTACTGGCGACAAAAGCACTTTGCAATCTGTGAAGAGTTAAAAAAATGTTACTCGGGCTGCCCTGGTGATGCAGTGGTTGAGAGTCCGCCTGCTGGTGCGGGGGGCGCGGGTTCGTGCCCTGGTCCGGGAGGATCCCGCATGACGCGGAGCGGCTGGGCCCGTGGGCCGTGGCCGCTGAGCCTGCGCGTCCGGAGCCTGTGCTCCGCAGCGGGAGAGGCCGCGGCAGTGAGAGGCCCGCGTAACCAAAAAAAAAAAAAAAAAAAATTGTTACTCATCATTATGATAAAGATGAGCATAATGATGAAGATGCTGGTAATTGCTCTAATTGGTTTTCTTTCTGTTTTATCTCACGCAGCCACATATGCAATTAAAGCTCTTCTTAAATCAGTGTGGATGTTAATCAGTTGCTTATAGCAATGTACTAAATCAGTGGAATTCTGATTATAACTTTCATTTAAGTTATATGAACACTGGTAAGTTCCAAATCTGCATTTGAACAATCTTTGTTACACCTAGACTAAAATTAAAAGAAAACACCAGTTTATTAGATCTCAAGATAGAGTGTGATTCATTTTAATTCTGATGCATTTTTTATTTAGTCCTTGAATGTTTTTGGCTAATTGGAAGTTTGGAGGCTTTCTATTAAAGATCATCATTTATATGAATGAAAAAGCTAACATTTGTATTAATTTTATTTTCTATTATAATTTTTGTCCTCAAAAGGTCAGGTACCAATTTTTAATGTGTTCTTCATACTTTAAGAGAATTTTCTAAACTACCTAAAGTCTATTCTAAAGGAAAGAAATTGAAAAACATTTCATGGATTTTCCAAGTCTTTTCCTAAATAACCATAATGCCTTTATGGAATCTAACTGAAATAAGAGCTATTCTACAATGATGCAGTGATATAATTGTGACCATCCACTTTTATCACCCTCAGTATCATCCTAGTTGATATAACTTAACATGAATAAGAGCCCTAATATGTATATTTCACAGTGAAATAATTTATTTCTAAATTTAAAAACACTAAGACAATTAGTATTAAAATTCATATTTAAAATTTATAAATTTACATAAAGTAACAAATGTAACCCTATTAAGGGAGATGAAGTGGAGTCAAAATAGTAAGACAGTGTCAAAGTTAGATTACTCAACTCACAATTAGCTCCAAAAAGTGAGTAGGATTTTTTAAACCTAAATTAAGTAACTGAGTGATTGAGTTCACATGTAATAGTTACTGCCTGAAAGTTTTTAAGAAGTTAATAGAACTTGTTAATATTTGCAATCTTGTAATTCATTTTTTAAATATATTTTAAAAATCTTACTTAAAATATTTAAATATACAAAAAATATAACAGACAAAATGGTAATATATTTCATACTTGCATCTCATCTTTAAAAACTAAATACAGCTAACAACAAAAGCCTCTCCCAGCACTCCATTCTTTTGCCTCGTCAGAGGGAACTATAGTCTGGTATCAGCATGTACCTTTTCTGTGGATTTTTTTTTATACTGTTACCACATATATCTATACCATTCATAATCATGTTGTGTTGTATGTGCTTTAAATTAGTAACTTTATATCATACACAGCACTTCACTTCCTCAGTTCTCCAAAATCGTAAGTAAAATCACAATAAAGTCAGATGACAAGGTTAGCTAGGCCTATTCATAGAGTACATTTAGAGAAAAGCTCCCTTTTTGTCACCTTTTCATCAAAAAGATATTTGAGAACACGAAACAAGAAAGGTTAATATAAACATTCACAATTTGTGTTAGTTACCTGTAGCCAAACTTGTAGCTTTCACGATCTAGTAAGCAATTACTCACTCCTTGGCTCTGTCTCCTCTTAAGCAATACGTAAGTGATAAAGAAATGCATTCATGTGAGAAATTATTAGGATCCGATAGGACACATGTAACTAAGTCAGTGACTTGGCGTCATTAAATTCATTTCTTTATTTATTCTCTGAACTGGTAAAAATGAGTGTTTGGGGAGATGTGGATCTGACATCTGTTCATTCAATTTCATTATATAACTGAAAAAAGGAAAGCAGGGAAATGAGCTTACCAATTACAAATTGGTACAATACAAATGTTCTTTGGAAGTCAGGTATTTGGAATTTGACAGATATGTTCCCATAGACACAATGTTATATGCAATGGTTATTACCCATTCAACATAGGAAAGTCTATTAAATTCATATCATGGGTCCAAAGTTTAGACCTCTGTTCAAATTATGAAAGTGTTACCAGCAAATCAATGCCATATGATATCAATTTTAGTTTCGGGGCACACTTAAACACGCCTGCAGCAATGGGTCAAGAACTTCTGTCCACAGCCTCTGTCTCTATCAAGCACCAGGAGTAAGATATCTCCAGTTACAGATTCCGGTAGTGACTGACAACACTTGGGGTTAAGAATCCAGCAAGGAACTTAAGAATTAGCAGCTTGAGTGGTCAACCCTTTGATGAAAGAGGACCTAAGGAAAACATCAAAGAAGAAGGCTATAGGAGAAAAGGCCTAAGGAATTATGAGTCTCAGGGACCCCTGATACCATGTGTCTACATCTTGAAATAGTTCAGCAGTCACCTCCTTTCTCTTATTTCACTTGCTTTAGGCATTAGCCTGATGGTCCCTATTTCATTCTTTCACTCTTCCTTCTGACAAATGTTTCTCATTCTCTCTTTCAATGGAGGAAAGAAATCAATCTGATTACATAGCCCATTTTCAGAGTCAAATTCAAGGGCCATTTGGCCAAGTCTCCATGAATGAAAGACCTCAAATTTTGACTTCTACTTTTATCACCAAATAAGTTTATGCATACAGTCATGAGAACACATTGAAAGGATTGAAAGATGGCACTCAGAGACCTTTATTTGTTAAATTTAAGCATTTAAAATATCATCATATTTTTAATATTGTCTTGTACTTCCTTGGTTTTTAATATACATGGATCTCAAAAGTATGCCTGAGGACTGATTCTTTCTTAAGTCTAAGAAGGCATGCCCATACCCCACCACTCCTAAAAACAAGAAGAATTGCTCCTCTGAACTTCCTTTTTGTAGTAATAATGTTCATCCTCCTCATTTTAATTTTTGAAAGATAAACTCCTGCATGAATGCCATTGCTTCTCCTCCTGCAACTGGGAAACACATCCTTAATTGATGAGGATGCTCTTTCTTGTGCACTGGTCTCAAGCCTTTCTAAACATAG
Organism: Mesoplodon bidens; assembly: GCF_964165515.1. Lineage (NCBI taxonomy): Eukaryota > Metazoa > Chordata > Mammalia > Artiodactyla > Ziphiidae > Mesoplodon > Mesoplodon bidens. The sequence goes on from NC_138167.1 coordinate 87,286,788, forward strand.
CATTCCAAGGAGTCACTAATGATTTATCAGGTAGCAAGTGAGGTGAACTATACTTGTGACCTCCAACATAGATCCTATGGGAAAGATCAAATCAAGAAATTCACGAAAATGAGTTTTCGAGTATACCAAGGACTGAAGATTTAATTAACTCTAAGAAGAAGAAGAAAAACAGAGGCTCTGTCTTCCTAAGGCATCAAACAAGCCAAATATGAGGGAATGCAGGATGTAGAAAAATGTTAAGGGAGTATGAGTGAACTGAGAAAAATAGTATAGGGAATTGAAGATGCTACCCTGAGAACTTGGAGGTGGGGAGGAGAGGCGTTGAGAATATATTTTTTAAGTTTATTTTTATTCTCCCCTATACACTCTCTTCCAAGTCATTCCTGTTCTTCCCAAAGTAACATCCTTCTTGACCAGCCCTGTGTAATATTAGGATATTGGAGTTGATATAAATGTAGGGGCTACTTAGAAGTAGTAGGTAGAGGAGAAGGGAAAGAAATCCCACAGAGCAATGGTGAAGAGAGAAATGTAATCACTGTGGTCTTAGGATCAACTTTTCATGAATAGTCGTTCATAGATAAATGACACATAGATGATGATGAGTGCTTGTAATGGCTTGGAATCCAAACAAGTATAGTATCCTTTATTAATTTTAATAAATTTCCTAAATATAATCTACTGTGTATATTTTTCTTGCTCTTTCTAAAAGTTGAAGGAGAGATGCACTGGGATTGTGCAGCATGGTGCCTGGTGGCACGTGATCATCTTTAAAGGACAGGACAATCCCTTGACACAGAGGGTTCTTATTGTTGCTGTGGGAATCTGAAAAGTGCTCATTGTATCTCATGAACATTGAAATTCCTGGCAGTTTTCACAACTGATAAATTAGTACAATATCACAATAGACAGATAAGTAAAGAGAGAAAAAAATCTTTCAAATGTTACTGTTATCTTAAAAAGAAAACTAAAATAATTGAACAGCAAACATAGGGTACTAACTGCTATAATAGGTAAACCCCAAATTACAGATGCCAAAATGAAGTTTATTGGTGGATAGCCTTCTACATGAGCATTCAGGAACCCTGGTTTGTCCATTTTGTGGAATTCCCATGATCAACATGCAGATTCCAATGTCACTTTGTAGGTCATCTTATTTAGCTTGCCAGAGGAGAAACAATCACTATAGGTTCACTGTGGAGGTCTTTATGGTTTAAATCTGGAAGTGGTTCACATTTCTTTTGCTGCATCCCTTTTGCTTGGACTTAGTCACATGAACACAACTAACCACAAGATGTGCTGAGAAATGCAAGCTAGCTGCATGTCCAGAAATAAGAGGCAATGGATTTTGGTCTCTTCCACAACCTACTGTAGGTCTACTGTGTGCTATGAACTGTGCTAGACAGAATCTGTGTGTTTCTTACGTAGTCCTTGCAAATTAAAATGGACATAATCTCCATTTTATAGATGTAGAAGTTCAAGGTTATTTGGACTTGATCAGGATCATTCAGCTAAAAACATCAGAACTAAAATTTGAGGCTGATTTCAAAATTCAGTCAATGGATCCCAAAGGTCAGTCCATGAACAGCTTCAATAAAATTATTTAGAGAGCATGTTTAAATATAACTTGATGGGAATAACCCCTGGAGATTCTTATTCAGTAGCTTTGGGTTAAAGCCCAGTAAAATATATTTTTAAAATCTCCCTAGGTGGTTCCAGATACGGGCAGAATTGGGACCAGCTGCTCTAAGTTTTCCTGAAATCAACCACTGAATGGACACTACAGGGGCATGAAAATTAGCAATAATCAGTTGTTCTCATGGGGCATAAATAATAACATCAGAAACCCTCTTTCTTTCAATCTTTCATTAAACATGAAGAGAACACTGAAGTATTCAATAGCTTCTCAGGACAAACTGGTAACATGATGATGTTTGAATGGTGGCATTTGTCCATATGGGAGTGAACTGAAGGATATAGTAATTTCAAGTGACATTATTCACAGAGCAGCCCTGAAATAATAAGTTTGGTAACAACAACCAGATCATTACTCAGCTGGGCGGCATTTGAATTAGTATCCTAAAAAGTTCCCACTGTTTTGTTTCCAAAGCTGAGTCTTGCTCTTAAGACACCGTGAAAATTAGTGTGACTGGAATGATAATGGTTAGACAACATTTTCCTAATTTCTCCAACCTAAAAGTATATGCTATACTTAGTCATCTTAACCTAGATTTGGGCCGTTCTCTTAAAAATCCTGGAGAAATGCAGAGACTTTGTTAAAGGACATTTTCTGTTTTGAGCTCTTTGATATTAGTGTAATCTCCCACTGTTAATCTTCAGAGTACATCTGAACTCTTAATCTAACATTGTTCTGTAGTAATTCAAATATCAAATAATCCTTCAGGACCAATTCTGTTAGCCTTTGTGAGACTATTTTACAGCTCTAGCAGTAAGAAATAAAAAGTGCATCCTATAGTTTGAAGCTAGGGATTTTCCTAATATGTGTGTGTGTATGTAATGTATATGCATATATGTATGTATATATGGATTCTAAATTGCCAAACACAAATATACTATTGGAGCATGCACACACCTTGAGATTACCAGCTGTTACTTAAGTTCAAATTTATTGAGCTATAAAAATACCAGAATAAGAATAATTTATACAGTTCTCTCCATTTAATTTCAAAAGGGTTCAGGAAATTATGAGGTTTGTTAAAACACTCACTCAGCACACACATATGTGTGTGCACATTTGGACAATACTTAATATATGCCATTATTTGAAATTACAGATAGCTCAGTTAATAAAAAGGCAAAGTCTGCTGTTCTCTTTGTCTTTTAAAAATTATTTCCATGTGTTGTAATTTAGCATGGTGCAATTTGTTGGGAAAATTAAAGTAATAAAACCTTAGTTTGTTGTGTGTCTGAATGGTGGCAATGACTGTCTCAGTGGGTGGCTGCAAATGTAAGGAGAAGTCATTGTCAAGATATGCAGACAGAATAAATACTATTTACTAAGGGCTAATGTTTAAGAACTAATAATAGACATATTGTTGCATGAAAAAATTACCTCCCTAGGAGAACTTGAACAGTTAGCTTCAGTGCAGTTAGCATGCATATGTTTTCCTTCTAAACCACTAAAATAAGCTTCTGGAGAAGAAAAGAATCCAGAGCAGTCTTCTCTTTGTCATCTTTCTGTGTTGCATTATCTGGGGTTATGTGGTAGACTATGAAGTTAGTAGTAATTAATGATGATTATAATCATTGGAGTATTAATATTTTAGAAGAATGAAAAAATGATTATTGTAATCATCTGAAGCACCACGAACACATGTAATTGTGTTAATGCTGGCTGTTATTTTAGTAATTTAGAAAATTAGTGCATAAAAAGTGATCAGTGAGGGACGATTCATAACGAGTGTGTGAATACACATGTAAGAGGAAAATTATTAAAGGGCAAAGCTAATCAGCTGGACAAGAAACTTTCCAGAACTGTTTGTTCTTAAACCTTCTTCTGCAGGGAGTTTTGAATTTTCACAATGTACAATCCCTTAAAAAGAACAATATTTTTGAAAAATCCCTTGGATCTATAAAGTTCTAGTTACCAAGGCACAGAAACTAGATCCTCTGTCAAGTTCTAATGTACTGAGATTTTAAAATATCAGCATGGATCAAAGACAAAGATGTATTGCTCTAAGTGGATCCCATAATTTTTTTTTCTGTGACGAATTCTTTCAAAACTACAAATGAGCTTGTCTTTTCTTTAAAAGAAGTTGGTCAAGACTGGTAATCTTGATCCTATTGAATGACTGATATGTGAAAGTGTCAGGCTCCTCTAATAAGAAATTTATGTTGAATTTTTCAGTTAATATCACAATAACCCTATGAGATTGGTAATATTACTAAATCCATTTTACTGAAGGAGAGCGACAAAGAGACATTAAGTAGCTTGTCCAAGGATGCACAGGTCACAGGTAGCACAGTTTTTATCAAACTCAGGCTGACTCCAGAATTCAAACCCAAGGCACTTCTTTATATTACTGTGCATGGAATTTAAGAACTACATGGTCAGGGAAGCATAGTGTGGATTTTATAGTTTTCTTTTTCTTTTTTGGGGGGGCATTTTATTTTTTTAAATTTATTTATTTTTGGTCATGCCACATGGCAGTCTGGATCTCAGTTCCCTAACCAGGGATCAAACCAGTGCCCCCTGCAGTGGAAGCGTGGAGTCTTAACCACTGGACTACCAGGGAAACCCCAATTTTATAATTTTCTGATACTTCTTCTGCAAAGGACAGAGAAAAATAGTGGCCCAGATTATAAGGCTGGATCAGAGTGAGGTGTATCATGAAAATGACATGAGAGTAAAATTAAAAATATGACACTGGAAGATAATTAAGGATCAGTAGCATGATATTTTAACATATACAAAATCTGAGAGGTTAAAAATAAGAATCCAAGATAGAAGTCAAGAGCTAGAAGAACATAGGTATGTGTGAGCAAGATGCAAGGTGAGAACAGGTGAGGGGGTTCAGAATGGTAAGTATCAGAAGGGTTAGTGTGAACAAGGAGCACAGTAATAAGGTATTCTCTTTAGGTGATACATAGGTAGATTAACAGTGTATAGTAAAATAACAGGTAATTAAATACATCATTAAAAATTGGAATTTGTTTCTCATTATTGATTTGTTTTCAATATTTATCCCTGATATTCTATACTTCAAAATATATCAGATGCTTAAATTGAAAGCATAAAACCTATGATTGTATAATTAATGAATAATCATAGAAAAGTAGGACTTAGCAGTGAATTCATCTGTTATCAGTGGATAGCTCATACAAATCTGCAAAACCATAAATAAATCAGAAAAATAATTTTTTCACTTTAATTTTATTTTTTTACCACTAGTGTACTTTTAATTAATTAATTTATTTATTTATTTTGAATTTTATTTTATTTATTTTTATACAGCAGGTTTTATTAGTTATCTATTTTATATATATTAGTGTATATATATCAATCCCAATCTCCCAGTTAGTCCCACCACTGCCTGCACTTTAGCCCCCTGGTGTCCATATGTTTGTTCTCTACATCTGTGTCTCTATTTCTGCCTTGCAAACTGGTTCACCTGTACCATTTTTCTAGATTCCACATATATGCATTAATATATGATATTTGTTTTTCTCCTTCTGACTTACTTCACTCTGTATGACAGTCTCTAGGTCCATCACATCTCTACAAATGGTCCAATTTCATTCCTTTTTATGGCTGAGTAATACTCCATTGTATATATGTACCACAACTTCTTTATCCATTCATCTGTTGATGGGCATTTAGGTTGCATCCATGATCTGGCTATTGTAAATAGTGCTGCAATGAACATTAGGGTGCATGTGTCTTTTTGAATTATGGTTTTCTCTGGGTATATGCCCAGTAGTGGGATTGCTGGGTCGTATGGTAGCTCTACGTTTAGTTTTTTAAGGAACCTCAGTACTGTTCTCCATAGTGGCTGTATCAATTTACATTCCCACCAACAGTGCAAGAGAGTTCCCTTTTTTTTTTATAATGTCTTTATTGGACTATAATTGCTTTACATTGTTGTGTTAGTTTCTGCTGTATAACAAAGTGAATCAGCTATACGTATACATATACCCCCATATCCCCTCCAAGAGGGTTCCCTTTTCTCCACACCCTCTCCAGCATTTATTGTTTGTAGATTTTCAGATGATGCCCATTCTAACTGGTGTGAGGTAATACCTCATTGTAGTTTTGACTTGCATTTCTCTAATAATTAGTGATGTTAAGCATCTTTTCACATGCCTCTTGGCCATCTGTATGTCTTCTTTGGAGAAATGTCTATTTAGGTCTTCTTCTGCTCATTTTTTGATTGTGTAGCTTTTCAATAGTGAGCTGCATGAGCTGTTTATATATTTTGGAGATTAATCCATTGTCCACTGATTCCTTTGAAAGTATTTTCTCCCATTCTCAGGGTTGTCTTTTCATCTTGTTTATAGTTTCCTTTGCTGTGCAAAAGTTTTTAAGTTTAATTATGTCCCATTTGTTTACTTTTGTTTTTATTTCCATTATTCTAGGATGTGGGTCAAAAAAGATCTTTCTGTGATTTATGTCAAAGAGTGTAGGGCCTATATTTTCCTCTAAGAGTTTTATGGTTTCCGGGCTTACATTTTGGTCTTAAATCCATTTTGAGTTTTTTTTTATGTATGGTGTTAGGGAGTGTTCTAATTTCATTCTTTTACATGTAGTTGTCCAGTTGTACCAGCACCACTTATTGAAGTGACTGTCTTTTCTCCACTGTATATTCTTGCCTCTTTTAACATAGATTAGTTGAACATAGGTGCATGGGTTAATCTCTGAGCTTTCTATCCTGTTCCATTGATCTATATTTCTGTTTTTGAGCCAGTACCATATTCTCTCGATTACTGTAGCTCTGTAGAATAGTCTGAAGTCAGGGAGTCTGATTCCTCCAGCTTCATTTTTTTCTCTCAAGATTGCTTTGGCTATTCGGGGTTTTTGTGTCTCCATACAAATTTTAAGATTTTTCTTCTAGTTCTGTAAAAAATGCCATTGGTAATTTGATAGGGATTGCATTGAATCTGTAGATTGCTTTGGGTAGTACAGTCATTTTCACAATGTTGATTCTTCCAATCCAAGAACATGGTATATCTCTCCATCTGTTTGTGTCATCTTTGATTTCTTTCATCAGTGTCTTTTAGCTTTCTGAGAAAAGGTTTTTACCTCATTAGGTAGGTTTATTCCTAGGTATTTTATTTTTTTGTTGCAATGGTGAATGGGATTGTTTCCTGAATTTCTCTTTCTGATTTTCATTGTTAGTGTATAGGAATGCAAGAGATTTCTTTGCATTAATTTTGTATCCTACAGTTTTACCAAATTCATTGATTAGCTCTAGTAGTTTTCTGGTGGCATGTTTAGGATTTTCTATGTATAGCATCATATCATCTGCAAACAGTGACAGTTTTACTTCTTCATTTCCAACTTGTATTCCTTTTATTTCTTTTTCTTCCCTGACTGCCACGGCTAGGAATTCCAAAACTATGTTGAATAATAGTGGTGAGAGTGGACATCCTTATCTTGTTCCTGATCATAGAGAAAATGCTTTCAGCTTTTCACCATTGAGAATGATGTTTTCTGTGGGTTTGTCGTATATGCCCTTTATTATGTTGAGGTAGGTTCCCATTCACATTTAAGGTAATTATCGATATGTATGTACCTATTACCATTTTCTTAATTGTTGTGGGTTTGTTTTTGTAGACCCTTTTCTTTTCTGTGTTTCCCACTTAGAGAAGTTCCTTTAGCATTTGTTGTAGAGCTGTTTTTTTGGTGCTGAATTCTCTTAGCTTTTGCTTGTCTGTAAAGCTTTTGATTTCTCCATTGAATCTGAATGAGATCCCTGCTGGGTAGAGTCATCTTAGTTGTAGGTTCTTCCCTTTCATCACTTTAAATATATCGTGCCACTCCCTCTTGGCTTGTAGAGTTCTGCTGAGAAATCAGCTGTTTACCTTATGCAAGTTCCCTTGTATGTTATTTGTCATTTTTCCCTTTTGCTTTTAACAAGTTGTCTGTATCTTTAATTTTCATCAATTTGATTACTATGTGTCTTGGTGTGTTTCTCCTTGGGTTTATCCTGCCTGGGACTCTCAGCGCTTTCTGGACTTGGATGGCTATTTCTTTTACCATGTTAGGGACGTTTTCATCTATAATCTCTTCAAATATTTTCCCAGGATCTTTCTCTCTCTCTTCTCCTTCTGGGACCCCTATAATGTGAATGTTGTTGCATTTAATGTTGTCCCAGAGGTCTCTTAGGCTGTGTTCATTTCTTTTCATTCTTTTTTCTCCATTCGGTTCTGCAGCAGTGATTTCCACCATTCTGTCTTCCAGGTCACTTATCCGTTCTTCTGCCTTGGTTATTCTGCTATTGATTCCTTCTAGCGTAGTTTCCATTTCATTTATTGCATTGTTCATCTCTGTTTGTTACTGAATTCTTCTAGGTGGTTTTTCTTTAATTCTTCTAGGTCTTTGTTAAACATTTCTTGCATCTTCTCCATCTTTGCCTCCATTCTTTTCCTGAGGTCCTGGATCATCTTCACTATCATTATTCTTATTTCTCTTTCTGGAAGGTTGCCTACCACACTTCATTTAGTTGTTTTTCTGGGGTTTCATCATTTTCCTTCATCTGGTACATAGTCCTCTGCCTTTTCATTTTGTCTACCTTTCTGTGAATGTGGTTTTCACTCCATAGGCTGCAGGATTGTAGTTATTCTTGCCTCTGCTGTCTGCCCTCTGGTGGATGAGGCTTCCTAAGAGGCTTATGCAAGCTGCCTGATAGGAGGGACTGGTAGTAGGTAGAGCTGGGTGTTGCTTTGGTGGGCAGAGCTCAGTAAAACTTTAATCTGCTTGTCTGCTGATGGGTGGGGCTGAGTTCCCTCCCTGTTGGTTTTTTGCCCTGAGGTGTCCTAGCACTGGTGGCTACAGGCTTTTTCATGGGGCTAATGGCAGACTCTGGGAGGGCTCATACCAAGGAGTACTTCCCAGAACTTCTGCTGCCAGTGTCCTTGTCCCCACAGTGAGCCACAGCCACTTCCTGCCTCTGCAGGAGACCCTCCAACACTAGCAGGTAAGTCTAGTTCAGTCTCCTATAGGGTCACTGCTCTCTGGGAATTCCTCCTCCCATTGCTGGACCCCCAGACTGGGAAGCCTGACCTGGGGCTCAGAACCTTCACTCCAGTGGGTGAACTTCTGTGGTATAATTGTTCTCCAGTTTGTGAGTCATCCACCTAGCAGTTATGGGACTTTATTTTATTGTGATTGTGCCCCTCTGACCATCTCATTGCAGCTTCTCCTTTGTCTTTAGATGTGGGGTGTCTTTTCTGGTGAGTTCCAGTGTCTTCCTGTCAATGATTGTTCAGCAGCTAGTTGTGATTCTGGTGCTCTTGCAAGAGGGAGTGAGCACACCTCCTTGAACTCTGCCATCTTGAACCAGTCCCTCTAGTGTACTTCTTTGATGTTATAGAAAAAACTGTATATTCTTCTTTTAGATAAACCATTTATCTTCTGCGCCCTTGCTTGTTTCTTTCCTACAATGGATGTTATCTTCCTTCCTCATAGAATATCTTTGTCCCTGTTTTTTCCAGTTTTGGATCAAGTTAATGCTTTTCAGGAGAAATTTTCCTTGACTATCCCAATGCAGACTAACCACTCTTTTGTGTGAATTTTAAAAGTAACACGAAACTTTCAACTTAGGAAATGAAGGTTTTGTATGGTCTATCTCCTCAACTAAATGGTAAGCCTTTGAGGATTAGAAATGTTTAGATCTGGGGGCAGAGTCAAGATGGTGCAATGGGAGGACATGGAGTTCATATCTCTTCACAAGTACATTGAGAATGTATCAGAGCAATTCCCACAGAGCACCTACTGAACACTAGTGGAGGTCCTCAGACACCTCAGGGGACAAGAAAATTCCCCATGCAACCGGGTAGGATGAAAGAAAGAAGGAACGGGGGAAGAAAAGTAGAAACGGGATGGCACCAGCAGCCCTGCCGGGGAGCTAAAGGAGAGCAGAGGTTCCCACATTCTGAAAACCCCACTCATGGCGGAGGGGGGGGATCGGTGGAGACAGAGAAGGACCTTCAGGAGATCAGGGGATCGGAGGGGAATGCAGCAACTGGTCTATAGAAGGCAGGGCAGAATAAGACCTATGTGCATAGTCCGTCTTGCAGCCCTGTGCACCCCAGCCTGAACTGTGTGTCTCCTGGTGCAGAGGAGGGCTGGGTGCTGGAGAGTGGGGTTTGGAGAGTGGACCCAGGAAGGGGGCAGCTGTTGGTGGTGAGGAGACAGCCTGAGGCAGCAGGAGGGAAGGGCTCCACAGCCAGGAAGTTTGTGGAGGAAGCCCAGGCCACCATGGAGCTGAGGCCCCATTGTTGAGTGGTGTGAAAAGGGCTGAGCCACCACTGAAATGCCCTACCCCAATTGCAGGCCCAGCCTTCTTGGTAAGGCTTGCCCACACCTCAAGCCAGGTTCTCCCCAACCCATTCAGCCCCTGGCAAGCCTGCAGGGGTCCTGGGCCTATGCTCTACTCCCAGCAAAGCCTCCTCTGGCTGCCCTGGCCCCTGTGGCCACACCTAAGGAAGCCTGAGCCCCAGCTGGCCTGTGTGGGCATGTGTGCTCTGGGCCAGCTTCAGGAGCAGATGACGGTGAGAGGAACACATGAAGAGGTGGGGTTGACAAAGTGGATCCAGAGAGCTACCCAGGGGTCTTGGAGGGCCTCCTGGAGAGGTGGGGGCCGGCTGTAGCTTACCGTGGGGGCAAGAACATTGATAGTGGAGGCACTAGGGAATTTTTTATTTTTCTTTATTTTATTATTTTTATTTATTTATTTTTGCTGTTGTTCTGTTTTGTTGTTTCATTTTTATTTTTGCTAATATATTTTTTCTTTTTCTACTTTTATTTTATTTTTTATTTCTTGTTATTGTTCTGTTCTTTTTTGATTGTTGTCTGTTTTGTTGTTGTTTATGGTTTGTTCTTTTGACATTTTTGCTTTGTTTTGTGACATTTTGTTTTTATTTTGTTTTTATCTTCTTTTATTTTTTTAATTTTTAATTTTTGTTTTTGTTTTATATTTGTCATTTTTATGTGTTGGGCTTTTGTTCACTTAGCTTTACTGCTTGGTTTTTTTTGATTTTGTTTTGTTTTCTGTTTAAGTTCGTTTTGTTTTTATTATTGGTTTTGGCTTTTAGGCTCTCTTGTTTGATTGGGTGTCTTTTTGATTTTTGCTTTCCTTGTTGGTTTTTGTTGTTGTTGTTTGCTTGTTGGTTTGCTTGGACTTGTTATCTGTCTTGGGTTTTCTTGGGTTTTATTTGTCTGTTTATTTTCATTTTTTTTTTGTCTGTTCAGTTTTGTTTTTATTATTTGCCTTGGGCTTTGTTTGTCTGTTTTTCTGTTTGTTTGTTTGTTTTTTTTTTTTGCCATGTGGGCCATGTGGCCTGAATCCCTGTGGTGGGAGCACCAAGTGAGAGCCACTGGACTACCAGAGAACTTCATGCCCCAGGGAATACTAATCAGCGTGAGATCTCCTGGAGGTCCTCATCTCGGCACCAAACCCAAGTACCCAAATGCCTGCTAGCTCCAGTACTGGATGCCTCAGGCCAAGCAACCAGCAAGACAGGAACACAGCCCCACCCATCAAGAAAGATGAAAAGACAGAGAAATATGTTACAGATGAAAGAGCAAGGTAAAAACCTACAAGACCAAATAAATGAGGAGGAAATAGGCAATCTGAAAAATAATTCAGAGTAATGATAGTAAAGATGATCCAAAATCTTGGAAACAGAATGGAGGCTTGGATTGAGAAAATACAAGAAATGCTTAATAAGGACTTAGAAGAACTAAACAACAAACAAACAGTTATAAACAACACTATAACTGAAATGAAAAATACGCTAGAGGGAATCAATAGGAGAATAACTGAGGCAGAAGAATGGATAAGTGACCTGGAAGACAGAATGGTGGAATTCACTGCTGCAGAACAGAATGAAGAAAAAAGAATGAAAAGAAATGAAGACAGCCTAAGAGCCTTCGGGGACAACATTAAATGCAACAACATTCGCATTATAGGGGTCCCAAAAGGAGAAGAGAGAGAGAAAGAACCCGAGAAAATATTTGAAGAGATTATACTTGAAAACTTCCCTAACAGGGAAAAAGAAATAGCCACCGAAGTCCAGGAAGCACAGAGAGTCCCATACAGGGTGAACCCAAGGAGAAACATGCCAAGACTCATATTATCAAGCTAACGAAAATTAAATTCAAAGAAAAAAATATTAAAAGCAGCAAGGGAAGATCAACAAATAACATACAAGGGAATTGCCATGAGGTTATCAGCTGAGTTTTCAGCAGAAACACTGCAGGCCAAAAGGGAGCAGCAGGATACATTTAAAGTGATTAAAGGGAAAAACCTACAACCAAGATTACTCTACACAGCAAGGATCTCATTCAGATTCAGTGGAGAAATTAAAGGCTTTACAGAAAAGCAAAAGCTAAGAGAATTCAGCACCAACAATTCAGCTTTATAACAAATGCTAAAGGAACTTCTCTATGTGGGAAACACAAGAGAAAATAAAGACTTACAAAAACAAACCCAAAACAATTAAGAGAATGGCAATAGGAACATTTGATAATTAGCTTAAATGTAAGTGGATTAAATGCTCCAACCAAAAGACATAGACTGGCTGAATGGATACAAAAACAAGGCCTGTATATATGCTGTCTACAAGAGACCCACTTCAGACCTAGGGACACATACAGACTGAAAGTGCGGGGGTGGAAAAAGATATTCTATGCAAATGGAAATCAAAAGAAAGCTGGAGTAGCAATACTCATATCAGACAAAATAGACTTTAAAATAAAGAATGTTACAAGAGACAAGGAAGGACACTACAAAGTGCTCAAGGGATCAATCCAAGAAGATGTAAGAACTGTAAATATTTACACACCTAAAATAGAAGCACCTCAATACATAAGGCAAATGCTAACAGCCATAAAAGGGGAAATCAACAGTAACACAATAATAGTGGGAGACTTTAACACCCAGCTTACAGCAATGGACAGATCATCCAGACAGAAACTTAATAAAGAAACACAAGCTTTAAATGACACATTAGACCAGATAGACTTAATCGATATTTATAGGACATTACATCCAAAAGGAGCAGAATAAAATTTCTTCTCAAGTTCACATGGAACATTCTCCAGGATAGAACACATTTTAGGTCACAAATCAAGCCTTGGTAAATTAAAGAGAATTGAAATCATATTGGGCATCATTTCTGACGACAATGATCTGAGATTAGAAATCAATTACAGGAAAAAAATGTAAAAAACAAACACATGGAGACTAAACAATATGCTACTAAATAACAATGAGATCACTGAAGAAATCAAAGAGGAAATCAAAAAATACCTAGACACAAATGACAACGAAAACAAGATGACCCAAAACCTATAGGATGCAGCAAATGAAGTTCTAAGAGGCAAGTTTATAGCAATACAATCCTATTTCAGGAAACAAGAAAAATCTCAAATAGACACCTAACCTTACACGAAAAGCAACTAGAGAAAGAAGAACAAACAAAACCCAAAGCTAGTATAAGGACAGAAATCATAAAAATCAGAGTTGAAATAAATGAAATAGAAATGAAGAAAACAATAGCTAAGGTCAATGAAACTCAAAGCTGTTTCTTTGAGAAGATAAACAAAATCAATAAATCTTTAGCCAGACTCACCAAGAAAAAAAGGGAGAGAATTCAATTCAATAAAAGTAGAATTCAAAAAGGAGAAGTTACAACTGACACTGCAAAAATACAAAGGATCATAAGAGACTAAGCAATTGTATGCCAATAAAATGGACAAACTGGAAGAAATGAACAAATCCTTAGGAAGGTACAACCATCCAAGACTGAACCTGGAATAAATAGAAAATATGAACAGACCAACCAGAAGTAATGAAATTGAAACTGTGATTAAAAATCGTCCAACAAACAAAAGTCCAGGACCAGAGGGCTTCAGAGGTGAAATCTATCAAACATTTAGAGAAGAGCTAACACCCAACCTTCTAAAGCCTTTCTAAAAAATTTCAGAGGAAGGAACACTCCCAAGCTCCTTCTATAAGGCCACCATCACCCTGATACTGAAACCAGACAAAGATATCACAGAGAAAGAAAATTACAGACCAATATCACTGATGAACATACACACAAAAATCCTCAACAAAATGCTGACAAACAGAATCCAACAACACATTAAAAGGATTGTACATCATGATCAAGTGGGATTTATCCCAGGGATGCAGGCATTCTTCAATATATGCAAATCAATCAATGTGATACACCATATTAACAAATTGAAGAATAAAAACCATATGATCATCTCAATAGATTCAGAAACAGCTTTTGACAAAATTCAACACTCATTTATTATAAAAAGCTCTCCAAAAAGTGGGCATAGAGGGAACCTACCGCGACATAATAAAGGCAACATATGACAAACCCACAGCAAACATTAGTCTCAATGATGAAAAACTGAAAGCATTTCCTCTAAGATAAGGAAGAAGACAAGGATGTCCATTCTCACCACTATTGTTCAACATAACTTTTGGAAGTCCTAGTCATGGCAATCAGAGAAGAAAAAGAAATAAAAGGAATATAAATTGGAAAAGAAGTAAAACTATCACTGTTTGCAGATGACATGATACTATATATAGAAAATCCTAAAGATGCCACCAGAAAATTACTGGAGCTCATCAATGAATATAGTAAAGTTGCAGGATACAAAATTAATACACAGAAATCTCTTGCATTCCTATACAGTAACAATGAAAGATCAGAAAAAGAAGTTAAGGAAACAATGTCATTTACCACTGCAACCAAAAGAATAAACTACCTAGGAATAAACCTACCTAAAGAGGTAAAAGAGCTGTACTCAGAAAACTCTGATACTGATAAAGGAAATCAAGATGACAGAAACAGATGGAAAGAAACACCATGCTCTTGGATTGGAAGAATCAATATTGTGAAAATGACTATACTACTCAAAGCAATCTACAGATTCAATGCAATCCCCATCAAATTATCAATGGTATTTTTCACAGAATTAGAACAAAAAAGTTCACAATTTGTATAGAAATACAGAAGACCCTGAATAGCCAAAGCAATCTTGAGAAAGAAAAATGGAGCTGGAGGAATGAAGCTCCCTGACTTCAGACTATACTACAAAGCTACAGTCATCAAGACACTATGGTACTGGCACAAAAACAGAAATATAGATCAATAGAACAGGATAGAAAGCCCAGAGATAAACCCACACACCTATGGTCAACTAATCTAGGACAAAGGAGGCAAGAATATACAATGGAGAAAAGACAGTCTCTTCAATAAGTGGTGCTGAGAAAACTGGACAGCTGCATGTAAAAGAATGAAATTAGAACACTCCCTAACACCATACACAAAAATAAACTCAAAATGGATTTAAGACCAAAATGTAAGGGTGGACACTATAAAACTCCTAGAGGAAAACATAGGAAGAATACTCTTTGACATAAATCACAGCAAGATCTTTTTTGATCCCCTCCTAGAGTAATGAAAAGTAAAAGAAAAATAAATAAATGGGACCTAATGAAACTTAAAAGCTTTTGCATAGCAAAGGAAACCATAAACAAGATGAAAATACAACCCACAGAATGGGAGAAAATATTTACAAACGAATCAACTAACAAAGGATTAATCTCCAAAATATACAAGCAGCTCATGCAGCTCAATGCCACAAAAACAAACAACCCAATCCATACATTTGGTATTACAAAACAATTTTACTTCTCATAGAATAGCATAATCTCATGCTTCCTTTAAAGCACAGTCCTCCTGCCTCCGTCTATTTTATTCATTTAGTTACATGCTCTGTTAATTTAGAAGTGATTTTTTAAAATAACTTTTTTCCTAATGTCTTATGAAGTTATTTTGCTTAGAAATGTTGAACAAGTATTTTTACCAGATTTATCTCATTTTTTTCCTCAATACTTTTTAAATGAAATAAAATTTATTTTATATTTTATTAAAACAATATAGGTATATGGCTTATGTATATACTTTGGAAAAGTAAAATGTGCAGAAGAATATATAATGCCTAGTTTGATGGCTCAAAGATAACCAACCACTTAATACTTGTTGCAAATAATATTTTAATGTGTTATTTTTACATATGTTTTAAAATTTTGCTATCTTAGTCATTCATGTAACGTTTTATCAGAAATGGTTTACATATAAATTTAAACAGAAAAATAACCTTACCTTTAAATTTTCAAAATAAATTTATTTTAGGGGGCCTTAAAATAAGTTTGCATATTGAAAAATGAAGATATTTGTGTATTGAAATATTTAAGCACAATGTCACCTTGAAAATGAAAAATTATCATGACATATTTTTTTTCTACCAAAGATTAAATTCCTCTTGATTGAAAAATGAATCTGCATTCCTTTGAGTCTTGATTAGAAAATTGTTTGATCTCCACAACCCCTGGCATGAAGAATATAAACATATTACTTAGGTTTTGTCAGTTGAATGCTCCACCCCAAACTTCAGTTCTAAAGCAGAAGTCATGAAAACAAGGAAAGTTTAAGGTTTATTCCAGTGGAGAAATCTAGTATATTTGGTCTAGCAGTGATGGTAGGTAGTGGAACTGGGAGTCTAGACACAAGTATAAAAGTGTCCGATGGTAGTGAAACCAGAGAAACAGTCTAACTATCACTGACACTCTCCTGGGGTAGTAAGTCTATGTTCTTGGCTATCTGGGGTCATTTTCTTCCAAGGTCATTTTCTTAGCTCTGTTATATGGCTATTTTTGTTAAATCTGTGAGCCCAGTTATAAATATTTTTATATTGAATCTAATCAGCTTTAGTTTCTGTTTTTGCAACCAGGAACCCCAACTGGTAAAGAATTACAGGGCACTAAAATTAGATTCTATGACTATCAAGTGCAACCTCAAACTGACAAAACAAATGAACCATTTTCAACTGGAAATAGTTATTCTCTGGCAACTAAATGTCTTATTTCCTTTTAAAAATCATAAAATCATTTCTAGGATGGTTTCAATATGTGTTTTAATATGTTTAAATGACATAATGTGGGTAGGATATGATTATATTTGATATAATAATAAAGATAAGCTTCATTCCTCCCCATACCTGCTAAGTTACTAACTGCAACTATTATATGTGGAGTTTCCCAAACCATTTTAACTGTACTAATGATTAAACTGTATACCTCTTAATTAATTTCACCAGTGTCTTTATTAAATTAACCTGATATATATATATACACACACACACACAACCTTTATCTAACTATGTTTTACAAATTAAGTCTCGTGTGTTTTGAATCTTATAAAGTTTATTTTTGTTGTCCTTTATTTGTGGCTTATTGTGATATAAGACCATTGCTAGTGGTCTTTCAATTGGATTTTTGACATTGAGAAAAGTATTTTTCTCTGTGCTTATTTTATCAAAGTAAAATCATGATGATACTTTTAATCTACTTCATTAGGAATTTGTCTATCGTATAAATGGTACTTAGATCTATAAGGAAAGAAAAGGTAAGGAGTATTTAGCCTAGGTACTCAAAAGACTTAGAAGAAGAGATGGTCAAAGCTAAGAAGCAAGGCATAAGAATAATTTTTTATAGTGGTCCTAAATAAGGCAAACTTCCTAGAGGAAGTGTTACTTGAGCTGGCCTTCAAAGGGTGAGATTCAAATAGGTTGACATAGAAACAGGGTACTCTTAGAATTGGGAATTGCATTTAAAAGGTAGAGGTAAGGGCTTCCCTGGTGGCGCAGTGGTTGAGAGTCCGCCTGCCGATGCAGGGGACACGGGTTCGTGCCCCGGTCTGGGAGGATCCCACATGCTGCGGAGCGGCTGGGCCCGTGAGCCATGGCCGCTGAGCCTGTGCGTCCGGAGCCTGTGCTCCGCAATGGGAGGGGCCACAACAGTGAGAGGCCCGCGTAAAGCAAAAAAAAAAAAAAAAAAAAAAAAGGTAGAGGTAAGAAGAGAAAAGTTTTTATGAGCTGTATAGTGTTTGTAAAAGCATATAACAAATATAGTTTAGAGAAGTTTGAAAGGAGATAAAAAGTAACACGATATTCCACCAACCAAATATATCCACTGTTAACACTTAAAATTCTTCATCTCTCAGAGCATTAATATATGTGTAATTATATACGCTCTTTTACATAATTTGAATTACATGATACCTAGTATTTATTAATTTTTTTTTGCTCAGCAATATATCAGGGATTTTTAAAACATCAATAAATATAGGTCTGTTATCTAAACTTTAATGGTTGCATAGTTTTCAATTTTAAGTGTGGATGATAATAGTTTACCAGTCCTGTACTGAATTTGGTTTGTTTCCAATTAATTAATATTAAAAATGCTACAATGATGAAATCTTTTATCTTTCTAAATACTAATTCCTAAGTTTAATTAGAACTTGGAATGCTACAATATATATAGTATACATTTTGTTTTATACTACCAAAGTGTCTAATAATAAAGGCCTTTAAAGTGGATAATTTCACCAAAAATGAATGAAAGAATATCTTGAAGGGTAGTTGATACTTGGAAGAAGGAACTGACATCTGGTAAGTACCATGTTTTGTAAGCTTTGGCCTGAGGACAAGTTATGGTTGTCAAGGTGACTGAAATTCCAAAGAAATTCTGCTGTCTTTCTGGTCTGAGAAACCATAGGACAAAGAACAGGGTAGTCACAGTTACCAGAAAGTGAGGGTCAATCCTAGGTATGAAACAGCCAGAATAGGAGCTTCAGCATAAAGTCAGCCAACTCTCTAGTTGAATCCTGAACCAGACATACTCAGTGCATAATCAAAAGGATTCTGCTAAAGATAAAAGACCTAAACCAAGTTTGGAGCAGATTCTCTAAAGGCTAGTTTTGTAATTTGTATTTATCCAAATTAATTAGCTACTAAAACAAAAATATAAGCAACCTTCAGAAAAATAGAGTAGAATACAAAGTTCTCACAATGTTACCTTCATAATCAAAAGTTTCTTCAAATATGAAGAAGGAAAATGTGACTTACTCTAAATATCAAATATAATCAACAGAAGGGAGACACCAAGGTGACCCACATGTTGGATAAAGTCCTTATCAGACAAGGACTTTAAAAGAGCTTTTATAACTAAGGAAAGGACAATAAGCAAATGAATGAATGCAAAATAAATGAATGCAAAAATAGTAAATATGAGCAGAACAATAAGAGATTCATCAGATGGACTTGAAAGCAGAATGGAAATGACAGAAAAAATCAAGGAAATTTAAAAAATCAATAGAAACTGTCCAATTTGAATAACAGAGAAAAACATTAGAACATAAACAGTATTTCAGAAACTTGAAACACAATATCAAAAGGTCTAATATAAGTACAATGGAGTCAAAGATGGATTGAACCAAAAAAAAAGAACAAATAGTAGAAAAATTCATGCTCAAAAATTTCTCAAATTTGGTGAAAAAAATAAATTTACCTTTTCAAGTAACACATCAAATTGCAAACAGGAAAAATACAGAGAAAACCAAGCTAATTGTGTGGTTCAATTAAAATATAAAAAGAAAATACTTATGATAAAGTACAAGAGAAATGGTAAATAGATGTAAATAGATACAAAATGCTCACATTTCTGTGAAGTGGTCCAAAATTAACTGAGTAGATTGTGAAAAGTTTAAGATGCAAACTCTAACCTCTAGAGTAAGCACTATAGTAAATAATGCAAACAGATGTATGTAAAAAGCCAATAGACTAAAATGAAATCCTTAAAATGTACTGTGGTTAACTGCAATGTGTTAGCACATTGGGTAAAATATAATGAGTTAAACACACACATCAAGAACCATAAATACCGACTTGAGGACATGGAGCGGGGGAAGGGTAAGCTGGGACGAAGTGAGAGAGTGGCATGGAGTTATATATACAACCAAATGTAAAACAGATAGCTAGTGGGAAGCAGTCACATAGCAGGGAGATCAGCTTGGTGCTTTGTGTTCACCTAGAGGGGTGGGATAGGGATAGTGGGAGGGAGACGCAAGATGGAGGAAGATATGGGGATATATGTATATGTATAGCTGATTCACTTAGTTATAAAGCAGAAAATAACACACCATTGTAAAGCAATTATACTCCAATAAAGATGTTAAAAAAAAAGAACCATAAATACCAATTCTTAGTTACAAATATAGGAGTAACAGGTTAATAAGTCATATAAAAAATATTCCTAATTCCTGTCATTTTCATTTATTAGTCAACACATATATAGGGAGACAACTCAGAGAAATTAGATTTAGAGAGTTAAAATAAAACATACACTACCATGGTATCAAGAGTGGTAAGGAAATTTACTTTTCATAATTTTTCATTCTTTTTGGAAATTCATACAAGTTTATATTTACATGTATAGCTTTCTATATATATTCTTTCAAAAATTAAGATAAGTGAATAAATGTAGCTCAAAATACCAAGTAATAATTACACAATGAAATACATAGCAATGAGAATTAATTGATTAATTACTGAGTCATACATTTAAAAAATAGGATTAAATTGATTAAAGACCTAAATGTAAGACCAGAAACAATAAAACTCCTATGAGAAAACATAGGTAGAGAACTCTTTGACATAAATCGTAGCAATATTTTTGGGGGGAAGCAAAGGAAATAAAAGTAAAGATAAACAAACAGGACCTAATTAAACTTAAAAGATTTTGCACAACAAAGGAAACCACTGACAAAATGAAAAGACAACCTACTGAATGGCAGAAAATATTCACAAATTAGATGATCAATAAGGGGTTAATATCCAAAATATATAGACAGCTCATACAACTCAACATCAAAAAACAAACAACCTGGTTTAAAAAATGGGCAGAAGAACTGAATAGACATTTTTCCAAAGAGGACATGCAGATGGCCAACAGGCACATGGAAAGATGCTCAACATAGCTAATCATCAGGGAAACACAAATCAAAACCACAATGAGTTATCACTTCACACCTGTCAGAATCACTATCATCAAAAAGAACACACTAACAAAAGTTGGCAAGGATATGGAGAAAAGGGAACCCCCCCACACTGTTGGTGGGAACGTAAATTGGTGCAGCCACTGTGGAAAACAGTACAGAGGTTTCTCAACAAACTAAAAATAGACTTACCATATGAACCAGCAATTTCACTCCTGGGTATATATTTGAAAAAAAAATGAAAACAGTAAGTTGAAAAGGTACATGCACCCAATATTCATAGAAGCATTATTTACAATTGCCAAGATATGGAAGCAACCTAAGTGTCCAGCAACAGATGAATGGATAAAGAAGATATGTGTATACACACACACACACACACACACACACAAACACACACAGGAATACTACTGAGCCTTAAAAATAGAATGAACTTTTGCCATTTGCAGCAACGTGGATAGACTTGAAAGGTATTATGCTAAGTGAAATAAGTCAAACAGAGAAAGACAAACACTGTATGATATCACTTATATGAGGAATCTAAAAAATACAACAAACTAGTGAATATAACAAAAACAACAAAACAGACTCACAGATTCTTTGAACTAAGACTCCCTGAAGGCACATATATTAACAGGATTGGAAGCTAGAGCTTCCAGAAAAGACGAGGCCCAAACTGGATTCTTCTAGAGCAGGAATACCCACAGATATTTAAGAAAATTGGCATCTTACACTGTACTTTAAATTATTCAGTAATTTCTATCACTGTCTATTATACCTCAAGAAATTGCTGCCCCAGGGAAAGAGAAGATTGTTCTCATGTTTTTGTTATCAAAAGAGAACTAAGAGATGGGAGAATTGTATGGTATATGAATCACATCACAAAAGAGCTATTAAACAAATAAAAGGTGAAAGAGAACCAAGATATCTGGAACAACCTGGTTCCAATTACAAGGCAGTCTGAAATAAATAAGAATGAAGAAGCAACATATAATAGGTAACCTGTAAGAGCAAATTCTCCCTAGCATCCATGGAAATATTGGGAAGGATGGTGGACTTCCCACAATTTTAAATGGGAGACTTCACAAGTTATTTTATCCAAATAATAAAGGAAGGATAGCTCTAGAATACTAGAAGACTGAAGATAAAACAATTATACTTGGATGACCACAAAAAGTTAACTTTTTATAGTATTTAAATGTTATAATGCCACTTGATTGATACACTTTCCTTGGGACACAGTACATATTTTGGCTCATGGGTTTTTAGAGGAGAAAACAGCTCATAAAAAGGGATAACAGTTGTGTTAATATTAACACTGAGCAAATAAATAGGCAAAAAATATATTAATTAAATTCTGGTTTTTACTTTCTGTATATTCACCTAAATATGTTAGCAGAATATGAACTGACAAAGTTGTTAAGTGATTACTAAAATTTCTTTTAGGTTGAAATCTTTTTTGAGTTTGGAGAGAAAGTATCACAGGTATCAGATCATGAGTAAAGATAACAAAAAACAGAGAAAAATCAGCAGTCTTAAATACTTTACATAACTCTGTGGAGAATGAGTGAATGAATGATTATATTAAAATATTAAGTTTTAAGTATGTAATATGTTGTCTTGTGTGAAATTTCTGTTCTACTTTATCAACTGCAGCTTAGGTTATAAATTCAGGATTTCTCTATGACTAAAAATGAGGAAATATTTGTAAGTCACTCTTTCAAAAGAGAGAAAAAATGCCATAAGTTCTATATATTTGAATAAGGTAGAAAATTGTGATCTTTTTGCTAGAGAAACAAATATTTGTTTAGTGGCCATGCCCTCTTTTTAGTTTCAATTATGTTGGGCCATTGTCATCCTCAGATAGAAAGAGCAAATTTTCTTATTTCCCTTCCTTTGTTTCATCACTTTGAATACCACTACTTACTGAAAATTTCCATAGACAAATTGTTTTTAACACATTTATTTTTTCCTACACATTACTTCCAGCTCTATAAGTTCTACCTCTGAATAGAGACTGAAGCAAGTCTAAAAAATGAATGAGTATTAAGAGAAATTTATATGTGACATTAAATAAATTGACCCCATATCATGGCTTTCCAACAGATCTAGTACTCTGAGGTATATTAATTTAAGGCCCTATTGTGAAATTGATCTTTTCTAAGACATAAGCAGAAGAGTTTATTAGCAGAGAGCATTACTTCACTTAAGAATTGCTAATATTTAGAGAATGTAGTAGCAAGATTTTAATTAATACCAATATTTGTTATTCTAAAGGTGCCAAAAACACACACCTGATTTTTAAAAGTCTTTTGTATTAAAGCAAATAGAGCTTGTTCTCCTTTCCATAAGATGTTAATGAGATGCTAACAAATGCTTGGTATTTTTAACATAATTAACAGTAGGTTATTTTGACTCTTTAAAGCTATTTTGCAATATGCCTTTTGTTTTTTAATCTCCTCATAACTAGACATAATAGAACAGTTTAAAAGCATGAATAAAAATAAAAGCTGTTGAATTTTGATGGATTTTTAAGATATCCTATTGTCCAATGCCATAACTCTCCCAGCAAATTTAGAATGTCATGATCATACAGAAGTGACAAAGTTCTGTGGTTGCAAAATCTAAATAAGGTATCTGAAGACAATGACTTTAATCAATTAAAGTTAGAGAATATAATCAGAATATGAAAAAAATTCAAAGTAGACCAAACTATTAAATAGCTAATTTAAAATTGTGGGCCTTGTCAGTAATTTACACACATAACTTGACCAAGTAGGACGAGAAGACCACTGATCACAGGGTCAGGATCCCTGGAGTCTTAGCCTATTCCCTACCTTTATGACCTCAGTTTCCATATCTATAGAAAGAGGGTATTAAAATCCTCAATGACCCTTTCCCCCTAAATTTTATGGTTCATTATTACAACCAAAATATACATTCTCTCTAGAGGTTTTCATTTCCCCACATTACAAAAATTACATAGCTCTTGGATAGTCGTGTTATTGGAATCCTGACACTTGTTCCAACTTTTAACCAGAAACCTCTGGAGAATATTGGAATTACACAACAATTGTCTTCTAATCCAATTTGATAAATGTTTTTCAAATATTTATACACTGAAAAGGATTGCAATGGTAGAAATATGAAAACAACATTTCAGACTAATATTGGGAGATAAAGTATTACATAGATCAAGTGTCATTCATGTTGCTATGTGTTGTATTGGCTATAAAACAACTGAAGAAGGAGCACTCTCTTTTGTCTCGGGGGGAGTTAAGGGAAGATGTGCAGAAAATGGCTTCGTGGCGAGACTTAGATTGTTTAAATTCCAAGAGAAAAGATTTTTGAGAGGTACAGAGGAAGCAACCGACTTACAGATGAATGATTGTAAAATTGCGAACAGAGCTCAGATTATGGTTAATTGTAAATCATACAGATTACATTACAAATCTATCTGCTGGCTTTTCCTAATCTGGAGTCTTACTTTCAATGGAAGGTATTTTCTCTTGCTTTCCTTTATGACTGGTGGTCATTGATCTAGCCACATTCTTCTTAGGGCTCACTGTAACCAACAATTATGCATTTCAAGAGAGGAAAAGGGATGTGTCTTCAATGATTAAAGAATTATTTATATCACAATTAATTGCACTTAAAGGACTCCCCCTTGGTCCATCTATCTCCTCTGACATTCTATTGTAACTGCTTGTATTTCTCAGAGAGAATCAAGGTTTTTTGTTTTTTTGTTTTTTTTACCTTTGTTTCTCTATTTGTTTACTCACTTAATAAATATTCAAAGAGTAACAACTACATGTCAGACTTGTTTAAGCAAAAGACATACATTGATATACAGAGCACAAAGCAGAAGCCTCTCTTGTCTGGATCAATGGATGATGCTGACAGCAGAGAACAAAATAAGTCTTACTGAACAGAGCTTTTATTCTAGTGGTAGAGACTAGCCTTCAATTTACACTGTCATGACTAGTATAGTTTAGGACCCAGAAAAATGCTTCTCCACATCTCTTGCTCTATGTCTTTGAGAAAAAGGCAACTGCATCCCAGGACTGTGACAATGTGTGGATTGGGTTTCTTCCTTCATCAGTAATAGACATTGCTTTGGAATGTGGGGAAAATCTGAGTGATGAAAATCTTTGGGTAGAGATTGATTAATTAACTCATAATTAATCATATTAATTAACTCAAAATTCTTCCACTCAAATTACATGAATGCAATACATTTTGCATAAAATGAAGTATCATTTTACAGTAGTGTTGACTATTTTTCTTTCTCTTCTAATTTACAATTCTAGGAGTACTCAAGAATTAATGTGGTACTTTCAATACTTGCACATGGTGCCTGAGGAATATTTTATAATATTAAACAATTCATATTTCTCTTAAAATAGAATATGTGTTGTTCCAGAGGCAATATGCACGAAACATGATACCTATACTTTACATTGGTTTTTAGATCTCGGTGTTGCTTTACAAGGCAGTAAAAATTGTTATATAAATGGTAGTAGTTTATGTGATAAGATTAACATTTTGCAACATATGCTCTGATAAAAATAATTTATGCAACCTCATTTTAATGTTTAAAAACAGTATGTAAAAATCCTGGTTCATTTCCAAGTTTTATTTGAGAATTTATTCATCTCTAGTGGTCCAAAGTTTCTCTAATTTTTTTTTTTTTTGGCCGTGCCGCACAGCATGTGAGATCTTAGTTTCCCAGCCAGGGATCGAACCCGCGCCCCTTGCAGCAGAAGTGCGGAGTCTTAACCACTAGACTGCCAGGGAAGTCTCAAAGTTTCTCTAAATTTAAATTAAGTTTTAAAAATTATCAAAGAATTACAAAGTCAAGGAAGATTAATTTGACATTATTATCAATAGAACACAGATTATGTGAAAATCTTGATAACAAAAATATGATTGATTTTGTTATAATGGAGGCAAGAAAATTAATGTCATAGAATAAATATATAATAATTTACTAATTATGTATTCATAAATCAAACATCCCTGGCTCAACCATGCAACACCAAGATATATATAATAATAAAATAATCCAGCATATAGTACGTATAGTAAGCACTCATTAAATTTCTATTGAATGAGCAAATAAATTTTCACATTTGAGTTTATCAATAACAGCAGTTTCTTATGTGTAGTATATGCTTTTGACACATGATCTTTTCAAGTTTAACAGATTTCCACATTCACTACCAGTCCTTTTCTTCCACAACTTGCCTAATAGAAACTTTTAATTTTTCAGAAAAGACAACTTTGTAGCTAGAGAATTATTGGGTTAAAATATTTTCCCCCTTAAAGCTCTATAGACATTGTTTCTCTATCTTATGAAATTTGTTTTACTGAAGTCTTTTCTAACCTGATTTTAGTTCTTGGTGGGTAATTTATTTTTCTTGCTTGGATGAATTCAGAATTCTTTCCTTACTTTTGACATTTAAAATTTTCAGATGTGTTTCAAGATAGATACTCCTTTTATTCATCTGTCCTAGAAACAAGTTAAGGCTTTTAGTTTCTAGACCTAGAATCTTTTCCTTTTCATTTTTGTTGTTGTTGTTGTTTTTTTTCCCTAATGTTCTGGGACAGATTTCTTCTGGCAAAAAAAAAAAAAAAGTTTGCTTATTGCCTATATTTGCTTTGCTCTGTTTTCTTCTAAAGAAATATTTAATAATGTATAATTATTTATGGTGAAAGATGCAATGAAAACTATTTGAGGGGAGAAATAATCATTTTATATCTTCACTAGATTCCACACCCAAGACATATTCTAGTAGTATTACATTTATAGGTTAAAAATAATATTATAGTCACACTCAGAAGGAAATAAAATGAACTGTATACCAGAAAGCTCGAGGGAGGATATATTTACCTGTTCAGACTTACATTAACCATCAGCCTTGACAAACTGTCCTAGTCTCTGGTCCAGATTACCCAATAGGGCATCATGTGACTCTTTCCTGTCCATCATCACACACCTTTCTGTCTCTATTTCCCATGTATCCTCAACAGACCCTCACCCCCGACTAGAGTGGAGAGTCTATGGTCCCACAGCAACACACACTCTTTTCTATATTAAATGCACTTTCCCTTAAATCTTTTGATGTGATAAAGTTTACCTTAAGTACCTGTTGCTGTTTGAAAACTTTTCTCATTACTGAAGTTACAAAGATCGTTCCCTCTTTAGTCTTCTGTACAACAGATTGTTTCATTATCAGGCCCTGATAAGCATGTATGGCCATAAAAGTAGTGAGCCCAGGAAACAATTGGGTTACAAGTATTTATATTAATTTAAATGTTTTACTTACTTGCAACAAGTAATCATATTCTACTTTTCTTCTTCATCATTAGATGTGATGCTGTAGCTTCCAGTGCATTCATTCTGGAGAAAGAAAAAGACTTAACTGAAGAATGCTGACATGGCCTACCAAGTCCATTATCCAGGAATTTCTTATCTTTGCTTTAATTTTACAATATTTTGTGAAACCAGAGCCTTATAAATACTGCATTAAGTGAAACATTATAATTTTTCAAGTTTGTCAGAGCACCTACCAAGGAGAGATGTCCAGAATGATGCTAGTACAGTGGTTTGACACAATATTGCTATATAGTATAATAAGCTAAAAATGTCTCTGATCCACTGATCAGTTTGATTTTCTCTCTTAGGGACATTTTTAGTGATGAAGGTGGATTGATGATTTTTACTCTATCATGGGTGCTTTAATTATCATCACACATAAAGAGTTTTAGGTAACTCATAGGCTTGAAGACCATAGCAGTATATCCAACTATCCAACTTTATTTCATTATCATAATTTTGTCAAGTACAAAAATTTCACATTGTGCCTCGTAGCTGTTGATAGAGGATGATCAAAAATGAAAGAAAATTTACTAAATTAATTGCTCATGTCGTTAAGATAAACAATGAGTTAATTCACATAACCAGTTGTTTACCATTTGTTTTGAAGAATTTTTTTCTTCATTTAAGAAAATTGACACTGTAACTCTGAATTTGAAAGCTATGACCAGTATCTTTTCCAACAAAGTAAGCATATATTCGTGTGTTGTGAAGTAAGCCAAGTTTTAAAATTCCTGCTCCATTTCTTTATAAATTTGCTTAGAAGAGATATATATTCATACAATTTCTTTTATGAAATTTATTATTCTGTCATCTCATGGATACCCTGAGAAAATCAAGAGGCAGACCTTTGGAGAAGAGATATCTCAGGGAATGATGAAGTAATTTGCAGTGCCTCTAACACTAGGTGAGAGGTTGAACACACTAGCATTTTCTCCATTGTGATTGTCATATATTTAGCCCCATATAACCATTTATCCACAATTTTTTTTTCTACTTTATACCAGGCACATTGATAAATTCATAGGCTGTTGAAAATATGTTTCCATGGTAATGAGAGCTACAATTTTAACATTTTTTATTTGTGAGGCATTGTACCTAACATTTCACCTGCTTTATTTCATTTATACTCTCCCCCTACATACACCAAGACACAAAAACAAACAAATAATAATAATAATAAACACCTTAAAATCTAACATTGGACATAAGAAATTTTTCTATTTACTACAAAGTGGTTAAGTCACATTCCCAACTCTTCTCTGCTAATAAGGGCATAGCTGGGATTTGAAGCCACAAATCTAATCACAGAGATTCCCTCTGACACATTACTCATTTGGCCATCAAGGGATTGAATAATAGGTTTATCTTCATAGAAAATATCTTTAAAAATACTGCAATTGATGGGCTTCCCTGGTGGCACAGTGGTTGAGAGTCCGCCTGCCGATGCAGGGGACACGGGTTCGTGCCCCAGTCTGGAAAGACCGCGGAGTGGCTGGGCCCGTGAGCCATCGCTGCTGAGCCTGTGCATCTGGAGCCTGTGCTCTGCAACGGCAGAGGCCACAACAGTGAGAGGCCCGCGTACCGCAAAAAAAAAAAAAAAAAACATACTGCAATTGATGAACAAGAATGCTGCAAAAGCCCTATTTTCTTCTTCTAACTCTTACAAAGAAGTTGTTCAAAACCTCGGGAGTTTCCCTGGTGAAATCTGAAATTGGCCCTTGTACACAGAGGGAAAGGAGAGACTGAAGACAGACGCAGACGACTCCAGACTGAAAGGTGGCAGGTTTAATAAGCAAAACGATTTATATACACAGCTTGTCTTGGGTGGCTACAAAACAAGCAGATCTCGACACCTGCCTGCCAGTATCTTTAAAATCCATGTAGAGGCCTTGACTGGGTTCAGTCACTGTAGACTGTCCAGATGGTCTCAACAACACATTGCTCTCTCAAGGGTGGGAATGATGGGCAGAGCAGGGGAGGGAGGTGAGGAGCTTCCCACTGCCTGAGCCCAGCTCTCAGGTCAACCGGCGGTCAAGTCCTCTCAACGATCTCCTCCAACAAAAGGCATAGACCAAATTGTAACTACTAACGTATGGTAAAATATGTTATTTATATCTTAAATAGAGCCCATTATTTCCACATCAGTTGATAGAAGAATATTTTACATTTGGCTTCATCTTTTTAACCTTAAATATAATTGATCCTTTATGCCCATTTCTTCTAATTATATGAGTGTCATTTTCTAAGGTAATCCTTAAAGAGAATTTGGAGGATGTTTCTGGCGACACTTATTACTTTTTTATACATATATTTTTTATGCGTTCCTTGCCCAGAGTGTTATGCAGTTTTAAGGTGAAAACACTCTGGTTGTTTTTCTTAATTATTTCTATAACTGATTTTTGATCATGTCATTCAATTATCAAAAAAGAAAAATCAATGTTTGGGCCCAAACATATTTTAAGGAGCGATCTCAGAGCTGCCTGTGCTTTCACAGACTGATGACAGCAGTTTACTTCTAACTGGCCAGTTGTGGTGCTGTTCTCATTGTAAACAATGTGATACCTTTGATAACTACAGATGATTTGGGATTATTACAAATATCCCTCATTATCTCGAACATTTTCATCAGGTTGTAGGCAAATAGTTCAAATTACTTTCTTTTATTAATTAATCCATATTCTCAATTAAAAATACAATCTTTAAAAGCTAACACTTGAAAGGTATACAGGCAGATTGTCATTTTAGTGGAGGGTTGTTAATTATTAGCATCTGCCATCAATTCCCTGCTCCTCAGTGAAGCCTAATTTCCTTTGGGGACAATCCAGGCACCTTCCCTCCCACTAGGAGGCCTGTGGATTATGATCACTGCTTCATCTTTTCCTTTTCTCTCTGTCCCTCAGAGCAAGCCCATGAACTGAGCTTGTAATCAGGCTGCAAAAAGACAAACATCTCAAAGATTTAAACTGAAAGCCTTCACCAGATTCTGAGGATCTCCACAAACTGCCCTCATGGTTTCTCTATAAATATACATCCAGCTAAGCTTCCTACATAATCTTCCAGCCTAACAAGTTCAAAGTCCTTATTTTCTTTTGTAAATATCTCATTCATTTCTATTTCCACATTTTGTCTGTACCTCTTACTACTGCTGGATTTTTACTTAAAATATGTCTCTTTCCCCATCAATATGTATCCTTACAAAATTAATCCTCCTTCTAACCTCCAAAATTTCTCCCTGATTTCTCCATCCCATGCTAATCTCTTATGTCTTTGATCTTCTATAGAATTTATATTTGTATTTTTGGGTACTAGGTTATTATTATTATTATTATTATTATTATTATATAGATCAGTGCCTTTGGGCACTATATTATACACTGTTTTGTAATGAGTGTATTTTCTGGGTCCACATTTCTCAATGAATTTATAGACTCCATAAAGACAAAGGCTTCTTTCAGCAACTATATTATTTTACATATAAAATAACGGTTCAAATATATTTGTCAAATTGAATATTACCGTATGTTTTTGGTCATTTCTGAAAATCTGTAGAGAGGTATTTTAATTCCTTAGCTTTTATAGTTTAATGACTTTTGTGAGTTTAATATGCCAAGTTTTTCTGGCCCAGAACAAAGAATGAGGTGCCAAAAAGTGTTTGAACTCTGTACATAAATGTATTTAAATCAAAGTCTATGTGTCTTAATTTCTTAACCTGAAAATGTACAAATATCTAACTCAACTCATGAACATTGTTCATCTTATGAGAAAGAAGGCAGTATTATTCGACTCAAAAGGAAAGTCAAGATTATTCTGTACGTCTTTTGATCCCATTAACTAGACTTTGGATGTGTGGCCATACAGGTCATGACAATTACAATTTAAGTGGTCTAACAAATATTTATTGAACATTTGCTCTGTGCAAGCCTCTATGAAAAGTGCCAGAATAAGATGCAATTACTGCATGGAGAAGCTGACAGTATGTGAGAAAAACTATCTCATAAAGATATAATTAAACATAAGAAGTTCAATAAGAGATGTATGCATAGAGTACTGTGATGACATTGACCAGAGTATATTGTGTAAATGTTATATTTAAATGAACCTACCTTTTCACCTATATTTACAGCCATCTACTAACGTGCATTTTGACCATTATACTTTGAAGAGAAGATACTAATGGTGTTAGGAAGTCAATAGAATAGTAGAAAGTACACAAAATTTAGATTCATAATATCTGGATTTCAGTACCAACTTCAGCACCTATTGTATGACCTTAAGAAAGCTGTAAGTAATTTATGTCACGTATTTGCTACATTGTTTTTAAAAAAGTAGTAACATCTACTCAAGTTATCATACTAAGATACTGATAATAATTTATAGATAAAATTACCTACAGTCTGTTTCTTGCTGCTTAACTCTGGTTGGGATGAAGTGAAGGAAATATTATGTTTATGCCCTGGGTTTTTTCCTTTAAATAAACTTATTAAATTCATTCCCCCCCTTCATGTCCCTGCCCAAGTCTTGAAAATGGGAGTCATAATGATATTAATGTGCTGGATTCAAAGAGTATGTTGTGTCTTCAAGGGCATAATGAAGAGCAGACCATTCTGTATTAGTTTTCATGAGCTGTCTAGAGAAATATTTGGTTTTTAGTAATGCCAAATCTAATGTCCTGAAGTGAGACTGCAAAGATAAATATCTCCCACTCTTATTCCCTTAAGAGTAGCCTTACTCTGATGGAGATGGGTAGGAAGAATGTGGCAGGGACAGCTTATGGGGGAAGGCTAATGTTCCTATCCATAAGGGATCCTAAGTTATCTCTAGGGAATTTAAATGATGTTACTGGAACTGTTATGAGCCAGCAACTGAAAATGGGGGGTCCATAAGCAGCCAAGAATAGGTCCAACAGAATTATCAACATTGAGTCCATTGTTAATCTTATTTATTCCAGATAGGAAGGCTCAGATCTTGAGATCCTTCCACTTCAGAATAACGGGTGGGAGATTACAAATGGGAACATTGGATACCTTAGCATCTTTTCTGTTTGTCTACTACTTTTTTAATCCCTTGAGCTAAGTGTATATTTCTTTGTTAAAAATTGTAAATATCCTGGGAAACAGTGAAATGTGAAAGACTGAAATTGGGTGACTCTAAATTCCTGAGATTAATGAGGAACCCATTCTGCATGTGAGATTATATATATATTATATATACATACATATATATATATATATACATATATACATAAATTATCACTGTTACTCATTTTAATGGTAGAAATTATTTTAAAAGCATTGATTTATTAAACATTTGTAAATGTTGACTTCTAGTTTCTGATCTGGCATTTAAGGAACTTAGAAGTTGTCACTATATTCTAACAATAAGCAAAAAGCTGAAAAAACTGAAAAATGAACAACACTTCTTAGATCTGTCAGAGAAGTGAAGCCACAAGTCAAATCACTATCCCCAAAACTGGAGAGATAAATAAGCAAACACAGAGAACCACAACTTACTGTAGCAGAAACCCACAAGCAGAAACTTCCACAACAACCAGTTCCAGGGTAAGAAAGCCTGAACTGTAACTGACAAATTGCCAGAGGCTCAGTGTGGACAATTCTGAGAATTTAAAGCTCCAGCGACATCCCAGTCACAGGGCTGAGGAGTGACTACAGTGTTGTGAGTTTTATCTCCAGGAACTCTACCTGTTCTCACAGTGAAGATAGAGGGAAAATCTCCTCATGCTTCTGGGAGGAGGAGAGGAAATATAACTATTTTGAAATACACCAGAGCATTCTGTGTTTCTTTATGATGCCTGCCCACAGGAGAAAATAACCTGCTGGAGTTTTATCAGAACCTACATGACCTGAGGGAAGGGAAACACCCAGCTCTATCTAGCCTTCCACTTGGGAAAAGAGAAATACCCAACTCGAGCTCCCTCTAGTCATCCTTTCCCACCTAATGGGAGGAGGGACATACTGAGAAACACTAGTGAAGTTCACAGAACAGGGTCACAGGCTCATCAAAAGATTACACACTTAATCATAGAACACTCCTCTTCCCCACACCTTACCACTACATCACAAAAGTTCTATTTACCACAGTTCCCTTTACACAATATATCAAGTTCACCTTTCAGCAAAAAATTACAAGGCATACTAAAAGGCAAAAACCCCCACAATTTTAAGAGACAGAGAAAGCACATCAGAGCCAGACCCAGATAAGGCAGGAATGATGAAATTATCAAACCACGAATTTTAAGACACCTATAATTAATATGCTAAGGGTTCTAATGGAAAAAGTAGACAACATGCAAGAACAGATGGATAATGTAAGCAGAGACATGGAAATTCCAAGAAAGAATAAAAAATGCTAAAAATCATAAATATTGTAATAGAAATGAGAATGTCTTTGATGGACTTATTAGTAGAACAGACATGACTGAAGAAAGACTCTGACCTTAAGAATATGTAAAACTCGCAAAACTGAAAAGCAAAAAGAAAAAAGATTTTAAAAAAGAGCAGAATATCCAAGACTGTATGACAACTACAAAAGATGTAACATACACATAATGAGAATATCAAAAGGAGAAGAAAGGAACATAAGCAATATTTGAAGCAATAGCAATGAAGAATTTCCCTCAAATTAATGTCAGATACTAAACCACTGGTCAAAGAAGCTCCAAGAACACCAAGAGGGATAAATACCAAAAACAACAACAACAACAACAACAAAAAACCAAACAAATCTAGGCATATCATATTCTATCTTCAGAAAAATCAAAAATAAAGAAAAAATCTTGAAGGAAGCCAGAGGAGGAAAAAACACACCCCCTATAAAGATAAGAATTACATTTGATTTCTTCTCAGAAACATGAAAGTAAGGAGAATGGAGTGAAACATTTAAATGCTTGAGAGAAGAAAAGCACCAATGTAGAATTCTGTACCCTATGAAATTATCTTTCAAAAGTGAAGGAGAAATAAAGACTTTCTTAAAGAAAAACTGAAGAAATGTGTTGCCAGTAAACTTGCTTTGCAAACAATGTTAAAAGAAGTTCTTCAGGGAGAAGAAAAATGATATAGGTCAGAAACTTGGATCTACATAAAGAATGGAAGAACATCAGAGAAAAAATAAGTGAAAGTAAAATAAAAACTTTTATTTTCCTTATTCTTCATTAATGAAATGCATAACAGTTCGCTCAAAATAATAACAGCAACAATGTAATTATGTATCCTTATGTGAGGTATATATACATATATGACATGACATGCAACTGAATGACAACAATGATAAAAGGGATAACAGGGAAAAATTAGGAGATTATTGTTATTATAAGGTATTTGCACTACCAGTGACATAGTAGAATGTTATTTGAAGGTGGACTTGGGTTAATTGTAAATGTACATTACAAAACTCATACGAAAGACACAGACAATATGAACAGGCCTATAACTACTAAACAAACTGAGGCAATAATTAATAACTTTCCAAAACAGAAATCACTGGACCCAGATGTGTTCATTGGTGAATTCTACAAAACATTTAAAAAAGAAATTGTACCAATTCTCTACAATCTCTTCTAGAAGGTAGAAGCAGAGGGAATACTTGTTAGTTTATCCTATGAAGCCCACATTATTCTAACACCAAAACTAGAAAAAGATATCACAAGAAAACTACAGATCAATATCTCTGATGACATAGATGCAAAAATCCTCAAACAAAATTAGTAAACTGAATCCAACGACATATAAAAAGAATTATACAGGATGACCAAGTGAGATGTATCCCAGATATAGAAGCTTGTTCAACATTTAAAAATCAATTGACGTACTCTATCGCACCAACAGGCTAAGAAAAATCACAATCATTTTAAAAGATGTGGAAAAAGTATTTGACAAAATCCAACAGCCATTCATAATGCAAACTACGAGCAAATGAGGAATAGATACAACACCAAAGGCATGATCCATGAAAGAAATAATTGATAAGCTGGACTTTATTGAAATTTGAAACATCTTCCCTGTGAAAGACACTATGAAGAGACTGAGAAGCCAAATACTGGAATAAAATATTTGCAAAAGACACATCTGATGAAAGACTGTTATCCAAAATATACAAAGATTTCTCGAAACTCAATAATAAGAAAATGAACAACTTAATTTAAAAAGGGTACAAAATACCTAAGCAGACATCTCACCAAAGAAGATATGCAAATGGAAAAGAAGACATGCAGATATTTACCCAAAGGAGTAGAAAACTTATGTCACACAAAAACCCACATATGGATGTTTTCAGCAGCTTTATTCATAATTGCCAAAACTTGGAAGCAACCTAGATGTCCCTTTCTAGGTGAATGGATAAATAAACTGTGGTACATCCAGACAATAGAATATTATTCAGCACTAAAAAGAAATGAGCTATCAAGCCATGAAAAGACATGAGGAAACTTAAATGCATATTACTAAGTGAAAGAAGCATATTACTGAGTGAAAGAAACTAAAAAGGCTACATACTGTGTGATCCTACTATATTACATCTCAAAAATGCTAAACTATGAGAGAGTAAAAGCATCAGTAGTTTCTAAGGGTTTAAGAAAAAGTTGAAGAAATAAACAGACTATAGAGGACATTTAGGGGAGTGAAACTATTCTATATGATTCAACAAAAATGGATACACATCATTATACATGTGCTAATACTTATAGAATGTACAACATCAAGAAGTGAACCCTGATGTAAACTGTGGACTGGTAATGATGTGTCAACATAGGTTCATCAATTGTTAACACATGTACCACTCTGGTGGAGGATGTTGATAGTGGAGTAGGTTTTAGGGACATGGGAACTCATATAGTTTCCACTTTATTTTGCTGTGTACCTAAAACTACTCTAAAAAATAAAGTATATTAAAAATTTCTCTTAATTTATCTCTGTTTCTATTCCTCAGGACTGTAATTTGGATTTTTTAAAAATATATATGCCATATAAAATTCTGCTGATGTATTAATAGCAAATAAACATTAGATGATTTCATGATCTGAATTAGTCTCGTCAATATATTTGTTTCTCAATTAACAGAACCCAATAATAAGTGGTTACATATATGGTTCCAAATAAATTTAGTTTAGGTTTAAAAGTTACCTGGGGAAGTTAATATTTATTAGGATATGTACTTTTATTTTTTGGGGGGGGCGGCACGCGGGCCTCTCACTGCTGTGGCCTCTCCCGTTGCTGAGCACAGGCTCCGGATGCACAGGCTCAGCGGCCATGGCTCACGGGCCCAGCCACTCCGTGGCATGTGGGATCTTCCCAGACCGGGGCACGAACCCGTGTCCCCTGCATCGGCAGGCAGACTCTCAACCACTGAGCCACCAGGGAAGCCCGGATATGGACTTTTTTTTTTTTTTATAGTATATATATATATATATATATATATATATATATTTTTTTTTTTTTTAAAGAAGATGTTGGGGGTAGGAGTTTTTATTAATTAATTTATTTATTTTTGCTGTGTTGCGTCTTCATTTCTGTGTGAGGGCTTTCTCTAGTTGTGGCAAGCGGGGGCCACTCTTCATCGCAGTGCGCGGGCCTCTCACTATCGCGGCCTCTTGTTGCGGAGCACAGGCTCCAGACGCGCAGGCTCAGTAGTCGTGGCTCACGGGCCCAGCTGCTCCGCGGCATGTGGGATCCTCCCAGACCA
Organism: Mesoplodon bidens; assembly: GCF_964165515.1. Classification (NCBI taxonomy): domain Eukaryota; kingdom Metazoa; phylum Chordata; class Mammalia; order Artiodactyla; family Ziphiidae; genus Mesoplodon; species Mesoplodon bidens. Next base: position 87,323,467 of record NC_138167.1, read on the forward strand.
GGGCTCGAACCCGTGTCCCCTGCATTAGCAGGCAGATTCTCAACCACTGCGCCACCAGGGAAGCCCCCGGATATGGACTTTTTAAAAAAAAGAATTGAATATTGTTTGGAAATAGGTTGTTTCAGAGGTATAGACTCAAAATGTTGAGAGGACATGCATGAAGCAGTTGTAATGAAAATGGAATGAAAAAGGTTCATTTCTTAGTTGTGACCTTCACTATTCATGTCAACTTGGGAGGGCCCTTCATTTTCTTAGATTCAATTTCCTCATCTATATAAGTTTCATCTGGCATCCTTAATATGATAATTACTCTGATAATTAAAAGTGCATCTTTACTGAGAGAGCAGGAGAGGGAGACGGAGAGGGGAGCCAAGCCCAGTGACTGATAAACAGTATTCAGCAATGGTTATTCTATACTGAGCTCAATATGTGTCAGGCACTGGTAAATATTTTGTGAATTTTAATCACAACACCAGTATGATATTGGCATTATTATCCCAATGCAGATTTGAAAAATTTAAACAATTTCTCCAAGGTCACATGGCTAGAAACCAGCATAGTACTCAAAATCATGTCAGTCTGATTAACCAGCATATAGGCCTTCACAGGATTGATTGATGGATGGGAATTCATTTACACTGACAAGCAGAAAAATAACATTACCTAGATCTCTCCATTAGAGTCTAACTGACTTGGCAGAAACTGAGTGAAAATTAAGATGAAATGGCCTGTGGGATGTGCTGGGAATCTGAGGTGAATAACAAGAGAAATATCCAGAAATGAATTTATCTAGGCAAGGGGAAAGGAATAGAAATAAAAACCATGAGGTTCTGCCCATAGCTTCCTCTTTTTAAAATTTTTCTGGACTTTTTTTTTGACAATATGCAATAAATAATGAGAAAGAGATGAAAAGCATTAAACATTTTTAAGCATAAATTACTGAGGAAAGTGGTTGCCTAGCAGCAAAAATATACTGTTTTGACATTATAGTGAGGATTGATGAAACACTAAAATAGTTCATTTTAGAAGCTCGGGGTTGCTTTGGAAATGTAAGGCCATCTGGGTTTTTTTTTAGTTTTTTTTAAAAGAGGCTTTGTATTAGTTTTTTATGCTATGTAACAAATTACTAAAAACCTAGCAATTTAAAACGACACTCATTTTATTATCTCACAGTGTCTATAGGTCAGAAGTCTAGGCACAGCTTAGCAGGGTCCCCTGTCAGGGTCTCTCAAAGTGTCAGCTGGAGTATGTTCTTATTAGGAGTCTGGACTGGAACAGATCAGTTTCCAAGCTCTCTCAGTTTGGGCCAGAATTCATTTCCTTGAGAGTATGAAATTCCTGGCTGCTTACTTCTTCAAAACCATAAAAAGAGAAGATATCTCTCATTTGGCATCTCTGCCTTCAGGAAAAGCCTAGGTCCTCTTTTTAAGACTCACCTGATTAGGTGAGCCCCACTTAGAATAATCTCTTTGATTACCTCAAAATCAACTTTTATATCTAAAAAAATCCCTTTACCTTGGCATTATAAATTGTCACAATTACAGGAGTGATAGCCAGTCATCTTTGTCATAGTCTACTGGTTAGAAGCAGATCACAGTTTCTGCCAAAACTCAAGGGTGGATACTAGGTTTCAAAAACCATGGAGACCACCCTAGGGTATGTCCACCACAGGCATGAACTGATAGCTCCATTCTTACCTTGCTTACCACAACTGAGACAATGAGATTAAAGAGCAACATTAAAATTAATTCACATGGTCAGCATTCTTTTGCTAGACAAATTATCTCTATAGCACTTTAAAAAATGATTATTCATGAGTTGCACAGAAATAATTTCTTAATCCTTAAAGTACAGCTCTCAGTGCATTACCTCCATAAAGAGGAAATAAGCAATGGTTCTTAGAAAACATATATAAGGAAGTTTGAAAAACTCAACAGATAGGGTAAAGCTCTTTTACTAATTTTAATACAAGTTTTACTTCTAATCTATTAGAAAAGTTTTATTTTACTAGATCTTCCAGTATATTTTTTGGGATAGGATATGAACAGAATTAACGTATAAGAAGAAACTAGTAACATATTATTTATACCATAAAAAACTATCAACTTTGATGGTTATCTAAATTATTTTTATTAAATGAAAGTATGTCAATCTTACCAAAATTATTTTATAACACACCACATTAATGCCTTTCATCTCTCATTAATTTTGGTACACAAACTATTCTAATAACTTTGACATTTTGTATTTCCTTCTTGAGCAGAATTAATACATAATTCTGTGTAGATTCTTTCCTATAGATGAATCTTAGATAGTTTGGTAAGTTATGTTCATCTGAATCTACCAGATACCAGTGTCAAGAAATAATTCTCCTTCTAATTTTAAATGGAGTCAAAAACACAAGAAAAAAAATCACAGAATCTGGTTGAATCAGTCTAATTGCATTACTTAAATTTGTTTTTAATTTACCATACAGCGTCTGCTTTTCACCATGTTTCTGGTTGCTAGATATTTTGGCTTTAATTTTTAAAAAATTAATAATGAAACATATAATTAGACTTTGAACTTTTCATGAATCACTTGAATTGATCTTTTTTTAAATCATCTAACTTGGATGACTTCTATTCACTGAAATCCTGACATATGTTGATTATAGAAAACTACTACTATAAGCAAGTCAAACCTGAGTCCTATAACTTTTTGAAATTGCCTTTCTTTTGATAAATAAAATGAGTTGATTTCTCATTCCATATGGGAAGTCAATATCATCATCAACATTTTGAGGATGACAAAGAATAGTTCTTACTTTTTCTTAGTTTTCACGTGTCACCTCTTGTTCTGATTTCCTACTTCACCCCTCAATTCTCATTTCACTGGCTCTCTTTCCTTTAAAAATTTTTATTTGTAATTTTATCAGTTATTTATGCATATAGTTTAATTAGACAAATACTTTTACAAGACATTTATATAAAAAAATAGTAACCCCTGTACACTCAAACCCAATTATTGCTCCCCTGTGACAACTTCAAGTGTTCTGGCTTATACTTTTGATGTTTACTTATGTATCAGTTGAAGGCAACAGTCCTATGTAGAAAGCACTGTATTCCCACAAACAGACATCCTAGAGGGCAGACCATAAGCATACAATTAAATAGTAATAGGTAAGGAAAGTGTTAATTCTTTTATTTAAACATCAACTTACTGTGGCCTACCAGAAATTGATTCCTTTGTATCTGTTTTCACTACCTATTGACCAGAGCTCTATTATAGAATTGTTGCATTGCGTTCTAATCATTTTTATCAGCTGTCTTCTCATTTAGACCATGAAGTCCTTAAATATTCTTAATATTCATATTTAAAGCTGTACATATTTTCTAAGCAAACATGTGCCACATAGTAAGTTCCTAACAAATATTTAACTAAATCAAATTTTAATAATTTTAGATATTATCTGTTTTATGTTGTGTACTCACTTGCTATTGTACTAGACTCTTTGAGGATCTATAATTCTTTTAGGTTTCAGAGGCATGAAGCCCCACCCAGAGAGTCACCACATTAACCTTTACTGTCTTATTGCTGGAACCCTGGGATCCTAAAAGTACTTCAGGTTCACATACTGCAAAGGGAAATATACAAAATAAAATCATTGTCTTCTTTTCTCATAAAATCCCTTAGTAGCAGCATAAAACTGAAAGAAGGACAAGCCATCCAAGAGAAGAAGGGTTATTGAGGAAAACTAGGTAGAGCTATTGACATTTGCTTCTCTACAAGTATTTTAATGCCAAGTTTAATGGATCATGGAATGTCTAGCAACCAACAATTTATTTTACCGCTGGTAATTTTAGGATAGACATCCAGACAGAACTCTAGTCTAGCTTTAATCTTTTCCACAAAGTAGACATTCTAAAATATGAATAATTACCACAGTAAGAAAGAATATCTACTATGTGAAAAACATTTTAAATAGATTATCTCTAATCCTTTTAAAAACTGACACAGAGAATATGTTAGTTATGACTGGTTGCAAGTAATAGAAAGCAACTTGATCTAGGTTAAGAAAACTAGAGGAGTTATTGTAAGGATACAGAAGTGGCTAATGTAGGCCAAGGACAGGCATATAACTAGAACTAAGAAAAACTGAAACCAGACACTGGTTATTTGTCAGAAATTCTGTGTTTCTTCTTTTATTTTCCCTGTACACTTCCTAGCTTCTATTTATAACTCCAGCCCACACTAAGGAACTAGGAGTGTTGGCACAGGTCAGTTTAGGAATTCTCCAGTATAAGTTGACAATGCATGTATTAGAATAAATATTAAAATAAATAAAATAAATAAATAAATACTAAACTGACCATAAAATTATATTGGCCTTGACATCCAAACAAAAGTCAGAAAAAATGATTTATGTTATAGAAATAGCAATACAGGAGATTCTCAGTGTTGCAGTTTAGAGCACTGTTTAATAATTAGTACAGCTTCATTTCAGAGAGTAACGTTTCTTATTGTTATTATTATACCCAACTTGACTGTAGATATTCAGCCAGATTCAATCATGGTTTTAATTTTTTTTTTCCAGTAGCTAAAATAGTAGATTACAGCCATTGTAAAATTTGTCTAAATCTTGCATTTGGTTTGTCCCCTGAAGGCCTAAATTTTTTAAAAGTCTATCTTCAATGCCATTTCTTGAGGTTTGTGATGTTTTTGCTCTAATTTACAGAACAATCATATTTATTGCTACTTTTATAATTCCACTTATGTTGGAGCACAGAGAATCCTCTGGGCACTATACTTTGTAATTTGAAAAGTATATTGCATTATGTTAGAGACTATTTTAAACTGTATTAATTATGAAGTCAAGCAATATATACATTTCATGAAATCAAATAAATTTTTATAGAATATCATTCTGGGGACAATGTTTTTCAGGAAATATTATGCAGATGAAGTTAACAATTCATTTTTCAAAAGTTCTGGAAGATTTTAGAGTTGACATTAATAGAACAATAAACGTAATGGTGAAGGCATATTTAGTATCCTTAATCTTTGCAACTCATAAAGGTGTTTGTAATTCATTAAAAAATACATGCTAGGGGCTTCCCTGGTGGTGCAGTGGTTGAGAGTCCGCCTGCCGATGCAGGGTACATGGGTTTGTGCCCCGCTCCGGGAGGATCCCACGTACTGCAGAGTGGCTGGGCCCGTGAGCCGTGGCCGCTGAGAGTGTGCGTCCGGAGCCTGTGCTCCGCAACGGGAGAGGCCACAACAGTGAGAGGCCCAGGTACCACAAAAAAAAAAAAAAAAAAAAAAAGGTAAAGTGATTATAATATAAATGAATTTAGAATCAATAAAATGTTTGACTACCTTCATCTTGGCATGTATCAATATGTATTAATATTTTGATTGGACAAATTATTAGTGATATTGTTCATTTTTAAATTGAGCAATAATTTATTAAATATCTGCTATGTGCCTCATATAATGAAAAGTTAAACAAGTGTGAGCTATAGATTTTCTTCACAATGTATCTCATGAAATCAGACAAATAACTGGCTTTAAAATACACATGTAACAAAAACTTTAGGAGAGACATTGAATAAAATACCTTAGAGACAGAAGGGATTGATTCTTTCTCTTTGGAGCACATTAGAGAAGAAAAGTGAAATTACCATTTATTTTGCATAACTGTTTTTTTTTTTTTTGCGGTATGCGGGCCTCTCACTGTTGTGGCCTCTCCCCCCGCGGAGCACAGGCTCCGGACGCGCAGGCCCAGCGGCCACGGCTCACGGGCCCAGCCGCTCCGCGGCATGTGGGATCCTTCCAGACCGGGGCACGAACCCGCATCCCCTGCATCGGCAGGCGGACTCTCAACCACTGCCCCACCAGGGAAGCCCTGCATAACTGTTTTTGTATTTAAGTATCCATTTTACATGTGAGGCAACTGGGTTTCATATTGCAGAAAAAATCTTCTAAGATTCAATGACATAGGTACAGAGTCTGAAATGTCATATGATTTTTGCTTCACTATTCCTGTCATTTGTTGCTCTAAAGAACTCTTCAATGAGGAAATACCATTAAACAAAGCATTAAGGAATAAGGAGTTTGTATTAGGAACAAAGTTAAGGGGAGAAAGAACAGTTATGGAAGAATGAAGAGCATCTGGGAACAAAAGAAAAGTTTGAGCTAAAATGTAGAATGTGAAATTTGCAGGAGAGTGAGGAGGGTGAAAAGATATTTAAATTATGATTAGTCTTTAAATCATTCCAGTTATGAGTATCATGCTGAATTCTGGGCAAGACAAGGGAAAATACTGAACAGATATATGTGTTAGTAAAATAATCTCAAGATCATTAAGGAGAAATGAGATGCAGAGATCAGATAATCTGTTCTTGTTTTGAGTCCAGATTAGAAGCGAAGCAAGCCAGAATAGGGAAGGCAGGGGATAGATGAAATAAAGAAATAATAAAGATTGAATCATCCCAGTGGGTAAGTGCAGGGAGGAGATACATAAAAGGTGAAAAGGAAGGTATGAAGTCAGTAACTAGTTTTGTTTATTTATAAAATATTAAATTGATAGATTATTTTATACTAGCATATCTGTGTTTGGCATTAAGGGTGCTGGAACATTAACATTTTAAATGTTAGAAAACGTCTATTATAGCCTTATGGGGTAAACAGTGCATCAGCTGCTTCAGATTATTTTTGTGAAGAACAGCACAAAGACATTATTAATTTAAAAAGTGAAAATATTCCCTTTCATTCATTTACCTCACCTACAAAAACTGGGGGGGCATTTATTTCATATTAAGCTGTATGCCAGTCAATGTATGTACAATAGTAAGCACAGTAGATGTAGTGCTTGACTTAGAGCTTAGTGAGTGAAACAGATTCCACCCAAACAATTAAATAAGCAAAGAAGGAATTGCTAAGAAAAAGTAAATGGCTCTGTAGATATTTTGTTAGGGGCAGTTAAGCTCCCAAATAAGTGTAAACCTTCAGGATTAGACTCATGATGAGAAACCTGAAGATGATAAGGATTTACGTGAGTGAAATAAGAAGTAAAGAGCACTCCAGGCAAAATACATTTCTTCTCTTACTTCCAATAGTTGCATAACACTATTGTAATGGTGAACTGAGAATCCTATTGGTGACTAGCACCCTCTGTGCTTAGATAATTTGGCATATCCCTGCAAATGTCTTGGTCATTTTGACTTGACTTTACTATTAATAAACAATAAAGAATAAAAGAAAAAAAACCTAAATAATTTATAATTACTTTTTAAAGCCCTGTTTAAAATATACACATGTACATGCAAAAACACACACACACACAGAAACAATTCCAGAACAGTGAGGCTATAAATATGAATAGTAATTTTTACTTAGTACACTTTGCATTTTTTATTTTAAATTATGATAGATGTTAATCAGATGTTAAATATGTATTTTCCTATATGTAATTATAAGTATGATTAATCAGATATAACTATTATTTATACTGAGTTCTTTTGGAAACTGGGACAATGTTATGAATTTGAAAATAGCAGGTATTTTTCTTCCCATTTCTTAGGTAAAGTTTTAATCCACTGAAACTAACTGGGCTAAAATCCTTTTTTTTTTTAAATGTAAAGTGTGAATCATCTAGTAAATTTCAAAATTGGCTTGAAAAACTTTTCTAGATAGAATAAAAGTGATAGAAGAGAAAAAACATAATATTCCTTCTTTCTTTAAAACAGATCTACTCAGGTGGAATCATCAAATTTTACACCTGAAAGAGAGCAGAGATCATTTGATCAAATCTCCACATTTTATAGATGTGACCATTCTATTTTTAAAGTTCTGTTTTTTTCTTCCCCCATTCTTTCATAGGCTTTAGTCTCTATCAGTGGACTAGTGAATGGTGTTGAAGAAATTTATATTTATCTTTTATTTTAAAGAAACAGGTTATTATTGCTATGACGTTCAAAATAGTCTAAAAAATCTAATAAGACAAGGAAGAACATTCCAGTACACTTGCAAATACCCTCTCATTTTATACTTTCAATTATCCTTTTAGCCAAGTGAGTGGGAGAGAGGAAAGTGGAATCAGAAAGTCATCCAAAAAGTTCTCACTTTTTTCTTATTAGAAGATGAAAAATCAACAATTGAAGCCAAAAATGGATTCAGATGGGTGGATTAGACAAGATGAGTCTCTACTGAGGAAGCATGGCAAGAATCACCTTAGTCGCATGTTTGGTTCATAAAATTCCCTATTTCATGGGTCTATACTCACTCCAAATGCCCTTTAATAATGGTTCTGAACTTCTAACCATGGGCTTTGAGTGCAATCACCAATTTTTTTTCTCAACTTACCTAATTATTCTCCTTTCTCACTTGTAACTGATTGCTCACAGCCCAGAAAAACTGGCTTGAGGGTGCAGAAAGAAACATACATGGAGATAGTAATTTCCTTAACTTAATAAAACTCATGGCATTTTACAAAAAATAGTCTGTGTGTAGTTAATATTACCTGAAGCCTTAATCTGCCCTTAGATATGTATATAAGGAACAATATTGCAGGCATCCTATTTGTGTGTATGTGTGCTTCTTTTGCCTACCTAGCATTTATTCCCAATATTCCTTCCCCCAAATCTCCAGGTTTATTCAGATATCTACTCTTGTGTTGGCCATGAACCTTGGAGAAAGCCTACTTCATCTACAACCAAAGTATGTCTTATTAGTCTAAAAGCAATCTCATTCTCCTTGCCAGCTCTTGATTCACAAAAGAATATGGTACCCAATTTCCACCAGTGAGATCTGAGGAAAAATTTGCTGGGGTAAAGGGGATGTTAAGAAAAATTTTCCTCACTACTAAGAGAGATTTACAACCAGTGATGGAGTCTTCTTTTCCTGGGCATTATCATAGAATGAACTGCTGTAGCCATCTTGCTACCAGTCTAAAGAAGGAAGATAGCAGATGTGAAAGAGGAAAGAAATGACTTTACATCATCATTGAATTTCTTCTTTAAACAACCTATCTCTGAATTTCTGTTATGTGAGATAAACACATTTCCCTGTTGTTTAAGCAAGATAAACACATTTCCCTGTTGTTTAAGCAAGTTTCAGCAAAGTTTTCATTTCTTTAAGAAGACACAGATACAGATCAGAAACTTATTATTTAGCTGAAAGTTAAAGAATTTTACTTAATATATATACATTTTCCATACAAATTGGCCTCAAGCAAATTATTTCTTTATATGAAGAAATAAATTTGTATTAATAAGATGTATTGTTGTATATGGTGATTTCAAGAAATATATAGCATAGGACTGTATCCATTTCACTGTATTGATTTATCTGACTATGCACCTGGTGTGTGGCAAAAAATTTTAACTCAAAAAATCAGTTCTTCAAACTTGACTGTATTATTTGAGAGAGACAGCTGTTTGTAAAGTTCTTTTTCAACAATATTTTGGTGAGATATGAAGTAAAAACATATGGATTAAATTTACCATAAATTAGTGTTTAAACTAATAAATGTGATTAGAAAATACTGTCTTAATCAAAAAAGAGATATCCAAAAATGTCACTGAAGATATCCCCAACTATTTTCTAATCTCAGTCAATTCGCTATTAAATTTAAGAAATTTAAGAAGGAGCTATAAATAGCTAAAATCAAGGTCACAAATGAGTATGAAAAATCTTGGCAGTTCACATCAAAATATACAGTGAGGGCTTCCCTAGTGGTGCAGTGGTTGGGAGTCCACCTGCCGATGCAGGGGACACGGGTTCGTGCCCCGGTCCGGGAAGATCCCACATGCTGCGGAGCGGCTGGGCCCATGAGGCATGGCTGCTAAGCCTGCACGTCTGGAGCCTGTGCTCCGCAATGGGAGGGGCCACAACAGTGAGAGGCCCGCGTACCGCCAAAAAAAAAAAAATATAATATATATATATATATATATATAGAGAGAGAGAGAGAGAGAGAGAGAGAGAGAGAGAGAGCGAGCCTGGGTAAAGAGCCATACTTCTCCTCATACTCAGAATTAAAAGTAAGGAAATTTATGATCACCCTCTGACTCATAAATTTGGAATGTAGCTGTTTTGAGATGTTTGTACAAAAAGAAAGACTAATTGTTTTAACTTTAAAATGTTAAAGTACATGCCTTATTTCTCTTGGGACACATTCCAGCAGAACAATAGGTAGAGAAAATATATTGCTCTCAGGATATCCTCAAAGTGTAGGCTGGCATTTTGCAGTTCATAGCCCATACATGACAGTATAAACAAGATGAAATATAGCCATCTTTAGAATTGCCAAAAAAACATGTTTTCTCTTTTCATGCCTATAATTTTAAAATGTTTCATTAAAACTTTCTTGTGCTTCTTTCTTTTCTTAAAGACATGTTGGAAATCACTCACCTCTAGGTTTCTTACTTAGAATTAAAAAAATAACTTGATTTATTAGTGTGGTTAATCCAAATAGATCAGAATTTCAATTATTAATTTATTGAATCTTTCAACTTGAATTCTGTAAGCACTTAACATATGACAGGTACTGTAGCCATGCAGATTGCATGATGTGGAGCAAGACAGACATTATGCCTGCCCTCACTATACATTCTGTCATTGAGAAAGACAGAAAACTATGTCTAGGGCTGTAATATGGGAAGTACAAGTTCCAACAGGATCATAGAGCAGGAGCATCAAGCTAGCTTAAAGGTTCAAGGAAGACTTCTTATTTTTTTGTATGGTGTTAAAGAATGTTCTAATTTCATTTTTGTTTTACTTGTAGCTGTCCAGTTTTCCCAGCACCATTTATTTATTTATTTATTTATTTATTTATTTATTTATTTATTTATTTATTTGCAGTACGCGGGCCCTCTCACTGCTGTGGCCTCTCCCGTTGCGGAGCACAGGCTCCGGACGTGCAGGCTCAGCGGCCATGGCTCACGGGCCCAGCCGCTCCACGGCATGTGGGATCCTCCCGGACCGGGGCACGAACCCATGTCCCCTGCATCGGCAGGCGGACTCTCAACCACTGCGCCACCAGGGAAGCCCCCCAGCACCATTTATTGAAGAGACTGTCTTTCCTCCATTGTATAGTCTTGCCCCCTTTGTCATAGATTAATTGACCATAGGTGTGTGGGTTTATTTCTGGACTTCTATCCTGTTCCATCAATCTATGTTTCTGTGCCAGTACCATACTGTTTTGATTACTATAGCTTTGTAGTATACTCTGAAGTCAGGAAGCCTGATTCCTCCAGCTCCGTTTTTCTTTCTCAAGATTGCTTTGGCTATTCGGGGTTTTTTGTTTCTCCACACAAATTTTATGATTTTTGGTTCTACATTTGTAAAAAATGCCATTGGTAATTTGATAGAGATGGCATTGAATCTGTAGATTGCCTTTGGTAGTATAGTCATTTTGACAATACTGATTCTTCCAATCCAAGAACATGGTATATCTCTCCATCTGTTTGTATCATCTTAATTTCTTTCATCAGTGTCTTATAGTTTTCTGCATACAGGTCTTTTGTCTCCTAAGGTAGGTTTATTCCTAGGTATTTTATTCTTTTTGTTGCATTGGTACATGGGAGTGTTTCCTGGGGTTTATCCCAGGAATGCAAGGATTTTTCAATGTACGCAAATCATTCAATGTGATACACCATATTAATAAATTGAAGTAGAAAAACCATATGATCATCTCAATAGATGCAGAGAAAGCTTTCGACAAAATTCAACACCAATTTATGATAAAATCCCTCCAGAAAATAGGCAAAGAGGGAACTTATGTCAACATAACAAAGGTCATATATGACAAACCCACAGCCAACATCATTCTCCATGGTGAAAAACTGAAACCATTTCCACTAAGATCAGGAACAAGACAAGGTTGCTCACCACTATTATTCAACATAGTTTTGGAAATTTTAGCCACAGCAATCAGAGAAGAAAAAGAAATAAAAGGAATCCAAATCAGAAAAGAAGAAGTAAAGCTGTCACTGTTTTCGGATGACATGATTCTATACATAGAGAATCCTAAAGACACTACCAGAAAACTACTAGAGCTAATCAATGAATTTGGTAAAGTAGCAGGATAAAAATTAATGCAGAGAAATCTCTTGCATTCCTATACACTAATGATGAAAAATCTGAAAGAGAATTTAAGCTGTGTTTTTTCAACTTGAGGTTGTAAAATAAATTTAGTGAATCAATTAGAGTAGAAGAGAGTAGAATTGCAATAAAATGTACGAATATCATTTCATGAAATATTTTTTCAGTTGAGTTTGTGTCTATGTGTGAGAGAGATCTGGGTTGGATGTAAAATATATTTTTTAAGATGGGTCATGACCAAAAATGTGTTTGAAATCCATTAGCCAAAAGGATGAATGGAAATTAGGTAATCAAAAATGAGGATTAAGAATTTTCCTGGCAGGACCGGGAGTTTTGCTGGCAGAAAAGAAGCATGTGTAAATGCTCAGAGGCATGAAAGTTTGTGTAATTCTAGAAGCTGAAAGAAGTTCAGTAAAGCTGGAAAAGTTAGGTGTGGAGGAAGTGGGGTTTGTTGGCTGCATGAAACACCAGGGATGGGGCTTAATTCAGGGTAGACAGTAGCTATCAAATATTTTACAAGCCATGACATGAAGTTTGCATATTTTCAGAGCAGTAGTTTGTTGCCAAATAGTTTTAAGCAGGAAGATATGATCATGTTTGCATGTTACAGAATAGCTCTGGTCATATTTCACAAATTGGGGAGAAAGGAAAATCAATTAGAAGCAGGAGGCGTGCAGTAATTCAGATGACCTGGTCAAGCAGAGGGATTTCAAGGATATAAAGAAGTGGATGGATGTGAATCCCTGGCGGAAATGTAAGACTGGTACTTGCCTGTGGGAAGGAAGGGAAATGGAGGTGCGCAGAATGCCTGTCAAATTGCAGGGCAGGAGCTATTAAAGGTAGACTGCTAAAGCTAACTGAGTTGGGAAACAATGGAAAAAAAACAGGTTTTGTGGATAAGGTGGACAAAAATTTTCAGTTTGGGACATACTGTCAAATCTGCTCATTCTCAAGCCATTCACACAGTAACAAACTTCAAAAGGTTTTCACTAAGAGTCAATTCACCATAAAGACAGATACAGCTCTCTGGAACATTTTCAAAGTAGGAACCAAAGTTTCTAACTTCTATCCATTTCAACATAGGTTCTGCCACCCTGGTTTAATTACCATAGTTCAACAATAATGTTAAGTCATGTTTCAGTACACTAGTCTTTCAGACTTTAGATTTTATTTCATTTTCAAATGAAAATATATTTTTTCTATAGAAAAATTTAAAGTTAGTAATCACTATGCTAACAACAGTTTAACAAAACAATCTCCAATAAGACATCTCCAATTATCCAATGCATGGTAGTATTGAAGCTTAGTTTTTTTATATTTGGATATGTGAAATGAACATCATTTATTGTTTAAGCTGATTCATGTGGTTCATAAAAGAGAGATTGTGTAGAGATTTCATTTTGAAAAAATAAAGGGAGATATATTTAGACACATGAGAGTTTTCGTTGATACGAACCTTTTTTTAAACAACAAATTCATATGGATACCACATCATTGTCATAAAGAGGTTTTCCATCCTAACAGTTACAATTTTCTGCTGGTTGAGCACTTACAATGTAGCAGAACCATAAAGCACAAATAGAAATTTTGCCCCTGTCTCTAGCAATTAAAGGTGGAAGTGTTCATGGACTACTTTATTAAATTAAATCCCCTTTCTTCAATTTTTGGGTGCATATACACACTGCCTTGATACCAGTTGCTTTTGTAATAAAAATGCTATTTCATAGTATGTGCTGATAAATTATTACCTGAGCAAATGCCTTGATGTCCTGAGCAAGGCATTTCATATCACAGGTTTTCTACCCTGGAAATGTCTCCCTGAGAAAGAGAATGGTCCAAGGACAATATTCTTATGAGCCTCTTATACTCTTCCTTAGAGATAAAATTGGATTAAATATAAAATTAAAACTGGATTAAAACCTATATAATGCAAAGAAAAATAATTAGAAAAGGATATAGAATTTAGGGAGGTGTGTGTAAGATGATATGCATCCTAGGACCTGCTCACATATATGACTGGGTAGTTTGTGTATTATATGTGGAAACTACAGGTTATTTTTCCAGAGTCTGAGTTTTTGTTCTGTTTTGAATTATTTCCTTCTATGAAAAAACATGACTTGAAAATGAAAGGTTTTGGCTTTCAATACTATAATCATTGCTATTTTTTTAAAAGTTATTTTGAAAAGTCAAAGAATCCACTCTCCTATCAGTCTGTTTCTCCAGCAATGGATGCTTCTGAGTACGTGTGGGAGGAAACCTCAGGGATAACCTCAGTTTCATGCTGTCTCACAATCAAGGCCACAGTGGACACCACTTGTGGCAACTATAGTAGAATTCAATTGTCACTGTGTATCAAGGACCTTAAAAATTCCAATGATCTCGTGCCCAGTAATTTTATTTCTCAAAATTTGTCTGGGGGGCCCTGAACAAAGATGGCAGAGTAGAAGGACGTGCTCTCACTCCCTCTTGCGAGAACACCAGAATCACCATTAGCCACTGGACAATCATCGGAAGGAAGACACTGGAACTCACCAAAAAAGATACCCCACGTGCAAAGACAAAGGAGAAGCCACAGTGAGACAGTAGGAGGGGTGCAATCACAGTAAAATGAAATCCTATAACTGGTGGATGGGTGACTCACAGACTGGAGAACACTTATACCACAGAAGTCCACCCACTGGAGTGAAGGTTCTCAGCCCCATGTCAGGCTTCCCGACCTGGGTGAGAGCAACAGGAGGAGGAATTCCTAGAGAATCAGATTTTGAAGGCTAGTGGGATGTGACTGCAGGACTTCGACAAGACTTGGGGAAACAGAGACTCCACTCTCGGAGGGCACACACAAAGTAGTATGCACACTGGGACCCAGGGGAAGGAGCAGTGACACCAGGGGAGACTGAACCAGACCTACCTGCTAGTGTTGGAGGGACTCCTGCAGAGGCGGGGGGTGGCTGTGGCTCACCTTGGGGACAGGGACACTGGCAGCAGAAGTTCTGGGAAGTACTCCTTGGCGTGAGCCCTCCCAGAGTCCGCCATTAGCCCCAGCAAAGAGCCCAAGTAGTATCCAGTGTTGCGTTGCCTCAGGCCAAACACCCAACAGGGAGGGAACCCAGCCCCAGCCATCAGAACGCAAGCAGATTAAAGTTTTACTGAGCTCTGCCCACCAGAGCAACACCCAGCTCTACCCACCACCAGTCCCTCCCATCAGGAAACTTGCAAAAGCCTCTTAGATAGCATCATCCACCAGACAGCAGACAGCAGAAGCAAGAAGAACTACAATCCTGCAGCCTGTGGAACCAAAACCACATTCACAGAAAGATAGACAAGATGAAAAGGCAGAGGGCTACATATCAGATGAAGGAACAAGATAAAACCCCAGAAAAACAACTAAATGAAGTGGAGATAAGCAACCTTCCAGAAAAAAAAAATCAGAATAATAATAGTGAAGATGATCCAGGACCTCGGAAAAAGAATGGAGGCAAAGATCGAGAAGATGCAACCCTCAGAATGGGAGAAAATATTTCAAACGAATCAACGGACAAAGGATTAATCTCCACAATATATAAACAGCTCATGCAGCTCAATATTAAAAAAGCAAACAACCCAATCCAAAAATGGCCAGAAGACCTAAATAGACATTTTTCCACAGACGACATACAGATGGCCAAGAAGCCCATGAAAAGCTGCTCAACATCACTAATTATTAGAGCAATGCAAATCAAAACTACAATGAGGTATCACCTCACACCAGTTAGAATAGCCATCATCAGAAAATCTACAAACAACAAATGCTGGAGAGGCTGTGGAGAAAAGGGAACCCTCTTGCACTGTTGGTGGGAATGTAAATTGATACAGCCACTATGGAGAACTGTATGGAGATTCCTTAAAAAACCAAAAATAGAATTACCATATGATCCAGCAATCCCACTCCTGGGCATATACCCAGAGAAAACCATAATTCAAAAAGACACATGCACCCCAATGTTCATTGCAGCACTATTTACAGTAGCCCAGTCATGGAAGCAACCTAAATGCCCATCAGTTGGGTCATTTGTTGAGACATGGCTGGATCTAGGAACTGTCATACAGAGTTAAGTAAGTCAGAAAGAGAAAAAGAAATATTGTATATTAACGCATATAAGTGGAACCTAGAAAAATGGTACAGATGAACAGGTTTTCAGGGCAGAAATTGAGACATAGATGTAGAGAACAAACATATGGACACCACAGGGGGAAAGTGGCAGGTGGGTGGTGGTGGTGGTGTGATGAATTGGGCGATTAGGATTGACATGTATACACTGATGTGTGTAAAATTGATGACTAATAAGAACCTGGTGTATAGAAAAATAAAATTCAAAAAAAATTGTCAAGTTTTTATAATTAGGGAAGTTTACTGTAGCATCATTTATAATTTAGAGGCTTATTTTAAAAAAAACTAAATGTCCAAAAATAAGTACCAAATAAATTATAGTATAGCCTCCTGGTAGAAACCATAATGCAATTAAAATATTTATGTGTTTACAAAAGAAATATTTTGTGGTTTACAAAAAGTTATATTGACATGAAAATATTTATATTATAAAACAAGCTAAAATAAGCAAGTATTATGTAAATAGTTTTCTAAGAAACTCTAAGTGATAAATATATAATACAGACTTAAAGCAGTTTTACCACAATACAGTGTTCATTTCTGAAATATAGTATCACACCTACATTTATTTTTCTTTCTTCTGTAGTTTAAACACATTTTAAAGTGAAATGGATTACTTATTAATGGAAAAAATAAACTACTAACACTTTTTTCCTTCTGCAAATGTATACGTCATACTATTATCCAAAGTCTATCCATAAAAGACACCTAAGCAAGTAATCTGTCTACACCCTGACAAATCTGAAACTATTTAACCATAGGTTGGGTTTTGTAAACTAAAATAACTTCAGATTAGGTGTATCTCCATTTATTTGCCAGAATTTTTATTATTTATCAATATCAAAATGACTGTCAATATGGTTGCTATTATTTGCTTGTGTCTTATGCTACCATTTAGCAGGAGAAAACTATCTTTTCAATACTAAAATTCATTTCAGTAGTCTAATTGTAGTTAATTTTCTTTTTCTACAAATTCAGCTATATAGTACTGGATATTTAATAGATAGACTTTAAAAATCTAGGTCCAGGGCTTCCCTGGTGGCGCAGTGGTTGAGAGTCCGCCTGCCGATG
Source organism: Mesoplodon bidens (assembly GCF_964165515.1). Lineage (NCBI taxonomy): Eukaryota > Metazoa > Chordata > Mammalia > Artiodactyla > Ziphiidae > Mesoplodon > Mesoplodon bidens. The sequence continues at coordinate 87,340,769 of NC_138167.1, forward strand.
CAGGGGACACGGGTTCGTGCCCCAGTCTGGGAAAATCCCACGTGCCGCGGAGCGGCTGGGCCCGTGAGCCATGGCCATTGAGCCTGTGCGTCCGGAGTCTGTGCTCCGCAACGGGAGGGGACACAACAGTGAGAGGCCCATATACCGCAAAAAAAAAAAAAAAAAAAAAAAAAAAAATCTAGGTCCAAAAATGCACAATAATAAATATTTCCATATCTGGATCCAAGGGTTGGATATTCAACTTAATGTAGTAGGATGGCAGTTGAGATAGAAAGCCACAAATCAGTGCAGGAAACAATTTATCCATGCATTTTACATCTTGGATGTTACCTTTCTCCCACAGTAGAGAAGTATATAATCTCTCTCGCTTGCTTGCTCTTTTTTTTATTAGCATGAAACCTGCTTTGCAGCTCCCAAAGCTGCAATCCAATCAGACACATAGAGTAATTCCCTGTTTCAATGCTTCTTCCTTTAGTCTAGTTCAGAATACAAATGCAGACAGTATTGTTTTCCCAGAGGCAAGCTAGAAAAATCTTTTTCTTTCTATAATAGAGGCGGAGAATAAACATTTCAAGATTAAAACACACTCATCTGTAAACAGAAATGACATAGCTGACATTTACTGGCAAAAAAAATAAGCAGAGATTATCATTTCATAGCCTGCAGTAGATTGAAACTAGTTGAAAAGCAAATACCTCTTTCAGCACACCACTTCCTCTGTCTGATAATGGGTGTTGATCTTTGTGTTGCAGTCCTTCTAATTGCTTTGCTTTTATTTTTAATGAACCTCCATTTCACTTACTCATCAGCCACATATGGGTGAACATGGATGGTGATGCATAATCATTCACAGGTGCACTTCCGTTAAAGATAAAAAGTTTCTGGGACTATGGTCTTAAGAGGCAGTTAAACAGTTTCATTCTTCCAACTTCTTTTAGCTATATCTTTCAAGTTCTATAAACCTTCACAGAAAAGGAAAGAATCCACAATGTGCATAAATGAGGAACTCCTGAGTAATTATTATTTAATTTGTATGTATAGGACTCGGAACATAGCATACTGATTTGTGTCTGCATCTTCATGCCCTGAAATTCGTGGAATCTGAAGAGAAATGTAGACTTTTTGACGTGCTATCAAAAGTTATCTGAGATAGGTACTTTCAGAAGGGGAAATAAAACAACTCTGTCCAGAGCTTGAAACTATATAAAAATCACTGAGCCAAGAGATCAGAGAAACAAACAGGACGTGACCTTAGAGTGGGGAATAGAGCATGAGCTTTGGAGTTCAAAGAGTGTAATTTAAATTCTTCCTCAATTTGGTGAGAGCTGCTTGACCTTAAGCAAACAATTCTGAGCCTCAGTTTCTTCACACAGAAAAGGGGGGGACCAATACTGTCTACTGAGCTCATCTCACAGTACCACAGCTAGGATAAACAGAAAGAATGTAAATGAAAACCTTCAAAATCTGTGGCTGTGTCTATGAGGATTTTGCATAAATAAAGGAGACATTTCACATCAGTGAAGAAAGGATGCCTTTTTCAATTAATTTCATTTAGACAATTACCTATACACTTAAAGGGAAAAAAAGGAATTTAGAGCCCTAGCTCATACTTTTCAGAAAATTAAATTATAGGTGTATTCAAAACTTAAATGTATATATCTTAATCCAAAACATACTAAAAGAAAATAAATATGTTTATGAACTTTAAGCAAGTAAAACCTTAAATCAGACATAAAAAGTGAAATCCTGCATGAAAATATTTGCAATATGTAACAATTTTCACACATGAATATTTAGAAATATGGAAATAGAAAGGATATATCCTTTGAAAATAATAATAAAACATCCCTATTGAAAATGGGCAAATAGGTGAATATATATTTAACTGGAGAGGAAATATACATGATATTTTATGTATAATTTTAACTAAGTTTTAAAACTTAATTATTAATTATTATATTAATTGGAGATGTAACTGTGAATAAATGGTACTTCTGTATTCTTCTGGGGGAGTGTAATTAATACAGCCACCATGACAGATAATTTGAATCTATAAAATTTGAGTGACACTTATGACTATCTACCCTAGAGAAATACCCACATAATTGCATAAGAAAGCATATATATAGGTATGTATCATATCTAGCTTACAATAGCAAAATATTAGGAAAAAACAAACTGTTCATCAAAAATAATGGCAAAATGACTATATTATGTCACTTTATAGACTATGATGCAGTGACTAAAATATTATGTTAGTTCCACATATATCAACGTAGGAAAAACTGGGAGTTATATTATTCAGTAAAGAAAGCAAATTACTGAATGACATATACTGGATGGACGACACCATTACATCAGAACATGCACAAGACAAAGCGAGCCCTATGGTTGCCCCAGATTACTGCCTTGAGAATTCCTAAGCAAGGGCTCTGAGAGGGAACTCAGCATCAGGCAGATTTGGCTGAGTTGAAAGAGACAGAACTAAGGGTACAGGGAAGCCCAGGAAGCTATAGTTTATAGGACAGAGTAATGAAAAAGAAGGAGCTTAACAGAAAGAGAATTCTGGAGATCAACAGAGGGTTCTCTCAAGTGATTAGCAGAATACCAATCAGTGCATGCATTTGAGAATACTACCTTAAGTAGAGGAAAGTACCATCCAAAAGAGTTAGAGGGAGGAGTATCCAGTGCTTATGTAAGGCTGGGAACAGTGTACATTCCAAAAAGCCACAGGGGAAAACTTCAAAACTCATGGTCATTGGTTAGAATACTTAGAAGGGGTTTGCTTAAAAACCGAGGAATAATTAGCCCTAGATTAAATGCTGCTCTGGTCTCACCAAACAAATATTAAAAGACCTAAAGGATCAAACTGTTAACATGTAACCCAACTGTGTCCCGGTATAAAGCTCAAGGAGATAGATATAGATATAGATATAGATATAGATACACAAAACTATGGAGTGACAAACAAAGTAAAGTCCACAATGCCTGGCATACAACCAAAGTTTTTCAGACATGCAAAGAAGCAGGAAAATATGAATCATAATGAACAGAAAAATTAGTGAATCGAAACTGACCCAGAACTGACATAGATGAAAGAATTAAAAAATGATATTAGAATAGTTCTTGTCACTGAATTTTATATCTTCAAAAATGTGTCCATGAAACCCTTCAGAGTATGAGGAAGAGTACAAAAAAATTAATTAAAATTAAAATATTGTCTTTTTATTTATTGCTATTTCTTTATACCCAAAATATTTATTGGGTACTTATTTCATATAAAGCTGTATACTAGGCAGTAGTCATTCACTAGTAAGCCCAGAAGACATAACACCTGTCTTCAGAGGGTTTATAGTTTAGGGTAAACAAAAATAATGACAATGTAGTTTGGGGTTTATGACATATATAGCAGTAAAAGAAGAGGGAAAATCTGAAATTATACTATTTTAAGATTCCTATACTTTACATGATATGGTATAATATCACTTATAGGTAGACTATGATAAGTTAAAGACATGGAACACAGAACACAGAAGATAAAATGTATCAATGGGAAAAAAACAATAAAGAACAGCTGAGATAAACAGAAACAAATAGCAAGATAATAGACTTATACCTAATCATATTAATAATCATATCAAATATAAATAGTCTGAACACCTCCATTATAAGGAAGAAATAGGCATAATGAATATAAACAAACAAGACCAAGTTATACACTAGAGGAAACGCATCACTTCTGTTCAATATTGTATGGGATGTTCTAGTCTTTGCAATAAAGCAAGGAAAAGAAATAAATGGCATCTACATTAGAAACAAAGTAAAACTGTCTTTATTCACATACAATACGATAATCTATGTATAAAATGTGATGAAAGCTATAGAAGCTACTAGAACTAATAAGTGAGTTCAACATGATTGCAGATACAGGATTAATATATAAAAATCATTGTATTTCTATTGACTAGAAATGAGCCGTCATAAATTGAAATTAAATAAAAAATAACATTCACAACAGTGCCAAATGAATCGAATATTTAGGGATAAATTCAACAAAAGGAATGCAAAACTTTTATACTGAAAACCACAAAGCATTGCTGAGAGAAAGTGAAAAATATCTAAATAAATGGAGATATATCTTTTGTTATTAATATACCAACTCTTCCAAAACTGATCTATAGATTCAATACAATTCTAATTAAAATCCCAGTAGGCTTTTTTGTAGATATTGGAAAGCTGATTCTAAAATTCATGTCAAAAGGCAAAGGATCTAGAAGAGTGAAAACAGTATAAGTTATTATAGTTTTGTTTTGCTTTGTTTCGAAAGAGTTAACAAAACTCCCAGGAAACAAGAAACTCATAGGAGGAGTGTAGAGATTGCTGGTTATAGTCTATCAGAGCAAACATGTCAGGACAGGAGAGCAAAATATATCAAGGTCAAATAAAAACTATATGAATAGTTGCAAAAAGTTAAAGCCATCTCAAGTAGGGCACACTATTAAAAATGATACTCTTAGTAAGACATCCTATATGCAAAAAAGCCCAAAGAACTTTCTTCTGTCTTGTGAACAATCTTTCTTTCTCTATATTGTGCACACGCTTCTGAAGACAGCATGAGGAGAAAACAGGTGAGGCTGATTGTCATTGTCTTCATGCCTCATTTTGCAGCTTCCTCTGTATGTGTTTCCAATTTTTGAAAACTATCAAATGAATGATATAATTAATCTAAGTTTCTTCCTTTCCTGGTGGTAAACATGGTAATAAAAATAATTACTATTTTTGTTACTTTAAATTTTATGACCTATGATGTCACTTTAGTCCCAGTTGGTTTATAGTAACCCAGTTCTTCTTTAAACATTCTCTCTCTCTGTCTCTCTTTCTCTCCCTCTCTCTCTCTCCCCCTTGTTTTTCTCCTTCCCCCTCCAGTCCCTGTTTCTCTTTTTCTCTCCAGTTTTCAACAGCTCAGGAGTAACAATTTCCAAGGAGAGTTTCTTGATTGCCAACCTACCTATGCTGTAACGAACTCCCTCCTTCCTATTCCTCAAGACTGTGTCCCCACTGCCCCTTGGATTTACTTCATTAAATGGAAAATACGTTTATTTATGGGATTAGGTCTCCTAACAGACCACAAGCTCCGTAGTGACTGACCCCTTTTCATGTTTTTTTATCACCTGTGCCTAGCAGAATGCTTGGTTCTTAATAGGTATTCAATTCCTATTTACTGAACAGATGTACTTTCTTTAATAATTTCTGTCAATACTGCACTTGTTACTTAGGACAGAAAAAGACACTGTGGAATTGACAATTGTAGAATATGTCATGGAAGTAGAGACAGATGAAAGGAGTTTATGAAATTAAAAAAAAAAACCCTCCCTTAAGAAACAATTATTCTTCCATGGAAACATGGCAAAGAAATGTGAGCAAAGATAACTCAGTAGTGGAAAATAAAATGCTGATAATTCTAAAACATTAAGGTAGGTCATCCTTCCAAATAAATATATAATACTATGATCCTCCCAGATGAACAAGTTAAAAACATCAATAACAGCAATAGCATGTGGTATCATCTTTAATTTTTTTTCCCTCACCTCCCTCCCCATATTCAAGCTAAGATCTTACTTTCACATTTTATTTTTTTAGGATTTGTTTGTTTCTTACTTTTAGATAACTTCTTAATGAGAAAATATACTTAGGTTTTGTTTTTTGACTCAATCTGAGACTAATTTTAGGAGGTGGGTTTATCCCACTTACCTATCTTGTTATAAAAGATGCTTCTAGGAGGGGCTTCAAGATGGCGGAAGAGGAAGATGCGGAGATCACCTTCCTCCCCACAAATAAATCAGAAATACATCTACATGTGGAAGAGCTCCTACAGAAAACCTACTGAATGCTGGCAGAAGACCTCAGACCTCCCAAAAGGCAAGAAACTCCCCACGTACCTGGGTAGGGCAAAAGAAAAAAGAAGAAACAGAGACAAAAGAATAGGGACAGGGCTTCCCTGGTGGCGCAGTGGTTGAGAGTCCGCCTGCCAATGCAGGGGACACAGGTTCATGCCCCGGTCCGGGATGATCCCACATGCCACGGAGCAGCTGGGCCCATGAGCCACGGCCACTGGGCCTGCGGGTCCGGAGCCTGTGCTCCGCAACGGGAGAGGCCACAACAGTGAGAGGCCCGTGTATCACAAAAAAAAAAAAAAAAAAAAAAAAGGATAGGGACGGGACCTGCACCAGAGAGAGGGAGCTGTGAAGGAGGAAAGGTTTCCACACACTAGAAGCCACCTTGCAGGCGGAGACTGCGGGTGGCGGAGGGGGGTAGCTTCAGAGCCATGGAGGAGAGTGCAGCAACAGGGGTGCGGAGGGCAAAGCAGAGAGATTCCCGCACAGAGGATCAGTGCCGACCAGCGCTCACCAGCCCGAGAGGCTTGGCTGCTCACCCACCAGGGTGGGTGGAGGCTGGGAGCTAAGGCTCGGGCTTCCGAGGTTGGATCCCAGGGAGAGGACTGGGGTTGGCTGCGTGAACACGGCCTAAAGGAGGCTAGTGTGCCACAGCTAGCCGGGAGGGAGTCCGGGAAGAAGTCTGGAGCTGCCGAAGAGAAAAGAGACTTTTTCTTCCCTCTTTTCTTGCCTCTTTGTTTCCTGGTGCACAAGGAGAGGGGATTAAGAGCGCCACCTAAATGAGCTCCAGAGATGGGTGCAAGCCGCCGCTATCAGCGAGGAGCCCAGGGACAGGCATGAGACGCTAAGGCCGCTGCTGCCGCCACCAAGAAGACTGTGTGCAAGCACAGGTCACTATCCGGATACAAGTCGCCTCCCGGGAGCCTGGGCAGCCCACCAGAGCCAGGATGCCGTGATCCAAGGACAACATCCCTGGGAGACAACATGGTGCGCCTCAGGCTGGTGCAATGTCACGCCAGCCTCTGCCGCCACAGGCTCACCCCGCATCCGTACACCTCCCTCCCCGGGCCTGAGTGAGCCAGAGCCACTGAATCAGCTGCTCCTTTAACCCCGTCCTGTCGAGCGAAGAACAGATGCCCTCAGGCGACCTACACGCAGAGGCGGGTCCAAATCCAAAGCTGAACCCCAAGAGCTGTGCGAACAAAGAAGAGAAAGGGAAATCTCTCCAGGCAGCCTCAGGAGCAGTGGATTAAATCTCCACAATCAACTTGATATACCCTGCATCTGTTAAATATGTAAATAGACAATGAATCATCCCAAATTGAGGAGGTGGACTTTGGGAATGATATATATATATATATATTTTTTACTTTTTCTCTTTTTGTGAGTGTGTATGTGTATGCTTCTCTGGGTGATTTTGTCTGTATAGCTCTGTTTTTACCACTTGTCCTAGGGTTCTGTCTGTCTGGGTTTTTTTTTGTTTGTTTGTTTGTTTGTTTTTAATTACTTAAAAAAATTTATTTCTTAATAATTATTTTTTATTTTAATAACTTTATTTTATTTTACTTTATTTTATTTTTTTGTTTATCTTCTTCTTTCTTTCTTTCTTTTTTTCCTCCTTTTTATTCTGAGCTGTGAAGAGGACAGGCTCTTGTTGCTCCAGCCAGGCGTCAGGGCTATGCCACTGACGTGGGAGAGCCAAGAACAGGACAAGAGTCCACAAGACACCTCCCAGCTCCACTAAATATGAAATGGTGAAAATCTCCCAGAGATCTCCATCTCAACACAAGGCCCAGCTCCACTCAACGACCATCAAGCTACAGTGCTGTACACCCTATGCCAAAAAACTAGCAAGACAGGAACACAATCCCACCCATTAGCAGAGAGGCTGCCTAAAATCATAATAAGGTCACAGACACCCTAGAACACACCACCAGACGTGGATCTGCCCACCAGAAAGACAAGATCCAGCCTCACCCACCAGGACACAGGCACTAGGCCCCTCCACCAGGAATCCTACAAAACATATGGAACCAACATTAGCCACTGGGGCAGACACCGACAACAACTGGAACTACAAACCTGCAGGCTGCAAAAAGGAGATCCCAAACACAGTAAGTTAAGGAAAATGAGAAGACAGAGAAACATAGAGCAGATGAAGGAGCAAGGCAAAAACCCAACAGACCTAAAAACTGAAGAGGAAATAGGCAGTCTACCTGAAAAAGAATTCAGAATAATGATAGTAAAGATGATCCAAAATCTTGGAAATAGAATGGAGAAAATATAAGAAACGTTTAACAAGGACCTAGAAGAACTAAAGAGCAAACAAACAGTGATGAACAACACAATAAATGAAATTTAAAATTCGCTAGAAGGGATCAATAGCAGAATAACTGAAGCAGAAGAATGGATAAGTGGCCTGGAAGATAAAATAGGGAATAACTACTGCAGAGCAGAAAAAAGAAAAAAGAATAAAAAGAATTGAGGACAGTCTCAGAGACTTCTGGGACAACATTAAACACAACAACATTCGAATTATAGGGGTCCCAGAAGAAGAAGAGAAAATGAAAGGGACTGAGAAAATATTTGAAGAGATTATAGTTGAAGACTTCCCTAACATGGGAAAGAAAATAGTTAATCAAGTCCAAGAAGCACAGAGAGTCCCATACAGGATAAATCCAAGGAGAAACATGCCAAGACACATATTAATCAAAATATCAAAAATTAAATAAAAAGAAAAAACATTAAAAGCAGCAAGGGAAAAACAACAAATAACACAAAAGGAGATCCCCACAAGGTTAACAGCTGATCTTTCAGCAGAAACTCTGCAAGCAAGAAGCGAGATGTAGGACATATTTAAAGTGATGAAGGAGAAAAATCTACAACCAAGATACTCTACCCAGCAAGGATCTCATTGATGGAGACATTAAAACCTTTACAGACAAGCAAAAGCTAAGAGAATTCAGCACCACCAAACCAACTTTACAACAAATGCTAAAGGAACTTCTCTACGGAGGAAACACAAGAGAAGGAAAAGACCTACAATAACAAACCCCAAACAATTAAGAAAATGGTAATAGGAACATACATATCGATAATTACCTTAAAAGTAAATGGATAAAATGCTCCAACCAAAACACAAAGACTGGCTGAATGGATACAAAAACAAGATCCATATATATGCTGACTACAAGAGACCCACTTCAGACCTAGGGACACATACAGACTGATAGTGAGGGGATGGAAAAAGATATTCCATGCAAATGGAAATCAAAAGAAAGCTGGAGTAGCAATTCTCATATCAGACAAAATAGACTTTAAAACAAAGACTATTACAAGAGACAAAGAAGGACACTACTACCTAATGATCAAGGGATCAATCCAAGAAGAAGATATAACAATTGTAAATATTTATGCATCCAACATAGGAGCACCTCAACACATAAGGCAAATACTAACAGCCATATAAGGGGAAATTGACAGTAACACAATCATAGTAGTGGAATTTAACACCCCACTTTCACCAATGGACAGATCATCCAAAATGAAAATCAATAAGGAAACACAAGCTTTAAATGATACATTAACCAAGATGGACTTAATTGATATTTATAGGACATTCCATCCAAAAACAACAAAATACACTTTCTTCTCAAGTGCTCATGGAACATTCTCCAGGATAGATCATATCTTGGATCACAAATCAGGCCTTGGTAAATTTAAGAAAATTGAATTTGTATCAAGTATCCTTTTCGACCACAATGCTATGAGACTAGATATCAATTACAGGAAAAAGTCTGTAAGAAATACAAACACATGGAGGCTAAACAACACACTACTTAATAACCAAGCGATCACTGAAGAAATCAAAGAGGAAATCAAAAGATACCTAGAAACAAATGACAATGAAAACACGATGACCCAAAACCTATGGAATGCAGCAAAAGCAGTTCTAAGAGGGAAGTTTATAGCAATACAATCCTACCTTAGGAAACAAGAAACACCTCAAATGAACAACCTAACCATACACATAAAGCAATTAAAGAAAGAAGAACAAATAAACCCCAAAGTTAGCAGAAGGAAAGAAATCATAAAGATCAGATCAGAAATAAGTGAAAAAGAAAAGAAGAAGACAATAGCAAAATCAATAAAACTAAAAGTTGGCTCTTCAAAAAGATAAACAAAATTGATAAACCATTAGCCAGACTTATTAAGAAAAAAAAGGGAGAATATTCAAATCAACAGAATTAGAAATGAAAAAGGAGAAGTAACAACTGACACTGCAGAAATACAAAGGATCATGAGAGATTACTACAAGCAACTATATGCCAATAAAATGGACAACCTAGAAAAAATGGACAAATTCTCAGAACTGCACAACTTTCCGAGACTGAACCAGGAAGAAGAAGAAAATATGAACAGACAAATCACAAGCACTGAAATTGAAACTGTGATTAAAAATCTTCCAACAAACAAAAGTCCAGGACCAGATGGCTTCACAGGCGAATTCTATGCAACATTTAGAGAAGAGCTAACACCTATCCTTCTCAAACTCTTACAAAATATAGCAGAAGGAGGAACACTCCCAAACTCATTCTACAAGGCCACCATCACTCATATATCAAAACGAGACAAAGATGTCACAAAGAAAGAAAACTACAGGCCAATATCACTGATGAACATACATGCAAAAATCCTCAACAAAATACTAGCAAACAGAATCCAACAGCACATTAAAAGGATCATACACTATGATCAAGTGGGGTTTATTCCAGGAATGCAAGGATTCTTCAATATATGCAAATCAATCAACATGATACACCATATTAAAAAATTGAAGGAGAAAAACCATATGATCATCTCAATAGATGCAGAGAAAGCTTTCGACAAAATTCAACAACCATTTATGATAAAAACCCTGCAGAAAGTAGGCATAGAGGGAACTTTCTTCAACATAATAAAAGCCATATATGACAAACCCACAGCCAACATCACTCTCAATGGTGAAAAACTGAAAACAATTTCCACTACGATCAGGAACACGACAAGGTTGCCCATGCTCACCAATATTATTCAACATAGTTTTGGAAGTTTTAGCCACAGTATTCAGAGAAGAAAAAGAAATAAAAGGAATCCAAATTGGAAAAGAAGAAGTAAAGCTGTCACTGTTTGCAGAAGACATGATACTATACATAGAGAGTTAATCAATGAATTTGATAAAGTAGCAGGATACAAAATTAATGCACAGAAATCTCTTGCATTTCTATACACTAATGATGAAAAATCTGAAAGTGAAATGAAGAAAACACTCCCATTTACCACTGCAACAAAAAGAATAAAATATCTAGGAAGAAACCTACCTCAGGAGACAAAATACATGTATGCAGAAAATTATAAGACACTGATGAAAGAAATTAAAGATGATACAAATAGATGGAGAGATATACCATGTTCTTGGATTGGAAGAATCAATATTGTGAAAATGAGTCTACTACTCAAAGCAATCAACAGATTCAATGCAATCCATATCAAACTAACATTGGCATTTTTCACAGAACTAGAGCAAAAAATTTCACAATTTGTATGGAAACACAAAAGACCCTGAATAGCCAAAGCAATCTTGAGAAAGAGATACAGAGCTGGAGGAGTCAGGCTCCCAGACTTCAGCCTATACTACAAAGCTACAGTAATCAAGACAGTATGGTACTGGCACAAAAACAGAAATATAGATCAATGGAACAGGATAGAAAGTCCAGAGATAAACCCATGCACATATGGTCACCTTATCTTTGATAAAGGAGGCAAGAATATACAGTGGAGAAAAGACAGCCTCTTCAATAAGTGGTGCTGGGAAAACTGGACAGCTGCATGTAAAAGAATGAAATTAGAACACTCCCTAACACCATACACAAAAATAAGCTCAGAATGGATTAAAGACCTAAATGTAAGGCCAGACACTATCAAACTCTTAGAGGAAAACATAGGCAGACCACTCTATGACATAAATTACAGCAAGATCCTTTTTGACCCACCTCTTAGAGAAATGGAAATAAAAACAAAAATAAACAAATGGGACCTAATGAAACTTAAATGCTTTTGCACAGCAAAGGAAACCATAAACAAGACGAAAAGACAACCCTCAGAATGGCAGAAAATATTTGCAAATGAAGCAACTGACAAAGGATTCATCTCCAAAATTTACAAGCAGCTCATGCAGCTCTATATTAAAAAAACAAACAATCCAATCCAAAAATGGGCAGAAGACCTAAATAGACATTTCTCCAAAGATATACAGATTGTCAACAGACACATGAAAGAATGCTCAACATCATTAATCATTAGAGAAATGCAAATCAAAACTTCAATGAGATATCATCTCACACCAGTCAGAATGGCCATTATCAAAAAATCTACAAACAGTAAATGCTGGAGAGGGTGTGGAGAAAAGGGAACCCTCCTGCACTGTTGGTGGGAATGTAAGTTGATACAGCCACTATGGAGAACAGTATGGATGTTCCTTAAAAAACTAAAAATAGAACTACCATACAACCCAGCAATCCCACTACTGGGAATATACCTTGAGAAAACCATAATTCAAAAGAGTCATGTAACAAAATGTTCATTGCAGGTCTATTTACAATAGCCAGGACATGGAAGCAACCTAAATGTCCATCAACAGATGAATGGATAAAGATGTGGCACATATATACAGTGGAATATTACTCAGCCATATAGAGGAATGAAACTGAGTTATTTGTAGTGAGGTAGATGGACCTAGAGACTGTCCTACAGAGTGAAGTGAGAAAGAGAAAAACAAATACCGTATCCTAACACATATATATGGAATCTAAAAAATTTTTAAAAAAAAGGTCACGAAGAACCTAGGGGTAAGACGGAAATAAAGATGCAGACCTACTAGAGAATGGACTTGAGGATACGGGGAGGGGGAAGGGTAAACTGGGACACAGTGAGAGAGTAGCATGGACATACATACACTACCAAATGTAAAACAGATAGCTAGTGGGAAGCAGCCGCATAGCACAGGGAGATCAGCTCGTTGCTTTGTGACCACCTAGAGGGGTGGGATAGGGAGGGTGGGAGGGAGGGAGATGCAAGAGGGAAGACATATGGGGACATATGCATAACTGATTCACTTTGTTATAAAGCAGAAACTAACACACCATTGTAAAGCAATTATACTGCAATAAAGATGTTAAAAAAACTTTAAAAAAAAGATGCTTCTAAAACTTTCATTTTAGTATGTTATATTTCCTTTTTTTTTTTTTTTTTTTCGGTATGCAGGCCTCTCACTGTTGTGGCCTCTCCTATTGCAGAGCACATGCTCTGGATGCACTGGCTCAGCGGCCATGGCTCAAGGGCCCAGCTGCTCTGCGGCATGTGGGATCTTCTCGGACCGGGGCATGAACCTGTGTCCCCTGCATCGGCAGGCAGACTCTCAACCACTGTGCCACCAGGGAAGCCCCTATATTTCCTTTTTTTAATAGCTCAATTTTTATATTTTGCTAACTGTATTGCTTACATTTTGTCTTGTTTATTCACCATTCATTATTTATTAAGCACCTACTGTTTGTGGGGGTTACTAGTTTAGGAGCTTCAATGTTAAGAATGAACTAAACTGACAAAAGTTTTTTCTCCTCTGGAGCTGAGTGATTTTCCTAGGGTAATTTGGATCGTTATATAATCTATTTTTTCCATTTTATAGTAGTTACCTTTAAAACTTTGGGTAGTACATGTAAGACTCTCAATTTATTTTCTTTTTAGATAATATGAGCCCCGTCACCCCCATGAGAGAGCGTTTTCATTCAGTTTTTTTGCTGATGATTTTAAATAGCAAACTTAGCCTCTATTTCCTGACTTTCACTTCAGGTTACAGCTAAATTCTGCTAAGTCAGACTAGAAAATTATTGTCCTGAATCGTCTTCCCTCTTCCAGCCTTTAATATACTGAGTTTTGGTTTTATTTATTTTTTTATTTAAAAAGCATCTAAGTTAATAATGTTTATTTTCTGTAACCATATTTACCTATAGTTTGACTTAGTGCCCCATTTAAGTAGACCCAGTGATCGCCATCAGTCCATTAGACCATGGTTATGGTCAATCTGTAGTTTATTGTTTTGTTTTTGTTTTGTTTATTCATTTTGTCGGGAAGAGCTCAGGGGTTTTTAGGGTATGTAGTTTTGAATATTTGAGAATGTATATCCAGTATATTTATACTTGAATAATAACTTGCGCCAAGATTCATTCATCTCTGAAAAGAGAAACTGAAACTAAGATTTTGGGTGCCCTTCTCCTCATGCTCCTCCTTCCGCAGAGGATCCTCCTTTGCTGCTAGTGATTCTTCTGGATGATTATGATTTTTCTCATTTTCTCTTCAGCTTTCCTCTAAAATAAGAAAGTCCAAATTATTGAGCACAACTTGTCTTATTTCAGGTGAGATAACGCTGGTGGCTTTTCTACATCTTTTCCTTGGGATGCTTATATATCCCCTCCACCAATTCTTTTCTAAATTGGGAACATGCTTCATTTCTTGGGCACCATGTCTATTTATTGTTGAAGTTTTTAATGAACGCACAAGGCAAAAATGGTTGAATGTCTTCTAAAAGTCCTCGCAAGATGACATTTAACAAAGTTCAGCTCTTATCCTCAGCACTGTATGTTCGTAAGTCTCACAGACCCACAGAAACTAATGGACAAGATAAAACTGCAGTTTTTAAAATTATTAATATATAAAACATATAACTTTGACTAGGAATAAAATACTCTTATTGAAAATGACACTCACAGTTTTTCATTGGGATAATATTTACATTGGAAGACAATTATAATCAGAAATACAATTACTGAGTCTCCTGCCAAACCAAAGAAATAAGTTAGATGATCTTAGAAAATGTTCCTCATCTTAATGGTTTGAGATTATTTTCCTCACTTGAGGAACAGGCCTGTCAACTAAACCATTAATGCTCAGTGTTTATGAGGGACCAAAACATTCAGTTCATCATATTTTTAAGATGTTTTAACTCTTTAAATAGAGTATAGCTTTTCTTAAGTGTAGGTTCTATCCTTTTATGGTAACTATTTATTCGAACTTTGGTGATGTTTTCATAATTGGAGAATTGAGATTAATTATCTGAATTTTAGAGGTAAAAAAATTAATACTTAGAGAAGTGAAGTCACCTGATGGAGGTCATATAGCTAGATGGCATAAATAAACCTAGTCTGTCTGATAACAAATCCTATGCTTTTTTTTTTTCCTGCTCTATCACCTGGGCAGAAAAAGCGGATTTCTTTCCAAGATCTTCATATCACTTCCTGTGATGTTTACCTTATCTCTTTTATTCTATGGGGCCCTATAAAACTAAGGATGCAATTCACAAGATCTTTGAAAACATTTTATTTGTATATTCATTCAATCAATACTTTTTTTTTTTTTTAATGGAGCACCAGAGCAGACATTGTCAATGACCCATCTATATCCCCTTGGGACTCACTTGCTAAAAGCTGCTACTGGGTATTTCTGTCCTCTCTACCAGAAAGGTTTTTTTGTTTCTTTTTTATTTTATTTTTATTTTGGTTTTGCCTCAGAAGCATAACAGCCTGCACACAGGGCAAACTAGATATAAGATACAGTTAACTTTCCTGGAAGCAGCCCTCAATAAATAACAGTCAGAGTTGATGACTAAATACCCCCAAGCACTTGATTGTTTGGATGGAATAACTCTGAGGCATGTTCTGCACTATGTCTCATGTTACACCATGGTACTGAATTCCCATATTTCAGATTGACAACTGCCTGATGTCATGCTCTTCTTGACTTTCTTCTGTTCCCTATCTCAATTCTTAACTTTCCTATTAGTTTTTCTGGATCACTTCTCAAACTATGGGCATTCAAATCCTTGCCTTAAGATCTGTTTCTTGGAGAACCTAAACTAAGACAAGAGAATACTATCTGCCCATTACTATTGAAAGATCTGGGGATATAGCAGCAAGAAAAAAAAAAGAATTACCTGACCTTGTGTCAGAAAAATTATTTGCAACTTGGAAGTAGGCAAAATTGATTACTAAGTGTCCTTTCAGTGCAGTCCTGGGCTTGACCTACCATCAAAATAGATTATTTTACAACTCTGTTGGAGCAGAGGTTGATTTGTAAATTTCGTCCAGTAGAGATCAAATAATTTCTGTCCAATGAAATAGATAGTGCCAAAGGTTACATTTTATTTCTTTGTAAGACATTAATCAGTTCTGTACATAACCCAGCAATCCTATCCTGACATTTCTTTATTAAAGTACCCAGTGTCACCCAAGCTTTTGAAAAGATTTTAACATTATATTGGTTGCCTTATTTTTAAAGAAATAGGATAACATTTTGGAAAAGTTTTCTTTTAATATTTGTCTGAGAGTCATATTTTATAAACTTTGGAGCACTATACTTTAACATAATGGAGATAAACAACAAATGACAGTAACTGTATACACACATACATACACATAAAATAAGTCATGTCTTGATGAGTGCTATAAAGAAGGATAAAGCTGGGTAGAGGTTAAAGATTGATGGTTTGGGGAAAAGTGCTATTTTATATAAAGTGGTTCAGGAGGCCTCTGAGTGGAGACCGGGAGGAGGAGAGATAGTGGGTCACATGGATATCTAAAGCACAAGTATTCCAGGCAGGCAGACACACAAACAAAAAAACAGCAAATGTGAAAACTCTGAAATAAGACTGTGCTTGACAAATTCAGGTAACAGTAAGATTACCAAGGTAGAAATTGAGTGAGTTATGATGGGGGAGAGGGAAAGGAATGTTAAGTGATGAGGACAAAGAAGTAATGTGGACGAGATCACATATGACCTTCTACATTAGTTCAAAGATGTTGGCTTATACTCTAAGTGAGATAGAAGGAAATATTAGATAATTTGGGGCAAGAGTAATGTGATCGGCTCTGTTTCTCAAGGATCATATGAGCCACACAACTGAGATTAGGGGCTAGGGCAGATGCAGAAATACCAGTTAGAAGTCTTTTTTTTCAATTTTGACAAGAGGTTTTGGTGGGCTGGACCTGGGTGATGGTGTTAGTGAGATAAATTTTAAGGTAGAACCAACATAATTCTCTCTGATAATTAAATTAATTTATGAGAATGAATATCAGTCTTTATTTACTAACTCTTCACTTTTTCAAATATTTAGTGCAAGGTATTGGGTTAAGCATATAATAAAATAGCCTATAAGATTCACATGGACTTTTGCTGCAGGTCTAACAAATTTTTGATTAATACGGTCATGTCACTTCAGAGATGTTTTAATACTTAAAACTGCCACTTTCACAAGTGGTGATAAATGCATTGGCAAAAAAATCTCATCATAGTAATTTAAACATAGGTTATTCTGACATAGTTGAATATTGAGCCACATTCTAGTTCACAGGGAAGGTATTCGTATGAAGCAGAGTCAGGTTCATTTTCCATTAATGGAAAAAATGAAACTCAGAGTATGGATCTATTTACATTAACTTTAGAACTGTGAAAGTTGGGTTGTAAAATTTTAGCAATTTGTTTTTAAAAATGATACTGGTTTCAAAAACTGACAGCCCATCACTTAAAATACTCTGAATTACTAACTACTGTGGTACTTCTGTTTGGTATTGTTTATGACAGAATTGTTCCTAAACCAAATAAGTATCATGCATATCATGCTAAGAATTGACTTGTAAATTTTTCTTACTGATTCTTTTATCTTTTAATAAACAAATATTTGTTTTTATCTTCAACAGTCTACAAATTGATCTCTAATGCAACATGTGCAAACCAGAAATGGTGTGAAAAACAATCCATTGAATGCCGGGGGAAAATTAGATATTCATCAAATATTTATTTTATCTTTTCTTTTTTAGTGTAAAATTTGAGTATCTATTAGTACAGTAGTAAATGGAAATGATTCTTAAATAGTAGATATACATAGGAGTATATTTATAATTTATTCCTAGGGAGATACAGTAAAATATTTATGACATACATTTATTTATTATACTTATTTTTATATGTCCCTCTACTACAATGTAATCTCTATGAAGTTTGTGATTTCTTTTTATTGTTGTCATTCACTGAGGTATCCCAAGCACAAAAAAATTTGCTTAGTACATAATAGGCACACAATAAAGTACATGATTAATTAAAAAGGTGGACTAACATTTATAATCATGTCTTATTATATTTATTGAAATGAAGAAATCTGAGGAAGAAAATTCCCTGCCACAGAAACTGGATACATATGTATATTGTAAAGGACACAAAGAACAAAAGAGAAAGATATCAGATACTGGTTTCTGGATATCAGATACTCCAAGGTTTTACATTGGTATAGCTATATCTACTAAGAAAGACTCTAATAGAAGGCAGTGCCCAATGATGGACTAGATAGTAGAGAGAAATAAAAATAATTTGGGGTAGTTGAAGATGACGTTAACAATAGGATCACTATCATTTATTGTTTACTTTGGGCTAATCAATGAAAAGAAGTATTTTTATGGATATTGTGTTTTTATCTCTAGAAACTAAGAATTATTGATATATAATAGATGCTTAGTACGTGTTTATAAGAAATGAATTTTGTCTTTCAACGATCTTATGAAAAGGGAAATTTTTTAAACATCTTTATTGGAGTATAATTGCTTTACAAAGGTGTGTTAGTTTCTGATTTGTAACAAAGTGACTCAGCTATACATATACATATATTCCCATATCTCCTCCCTCTTGCATCTCCCTCCCACCCTCCCTATCCCACCCCTCTAGATGGTCATAAAGCACTGAGCTGACCTCCCTGTGCTATGCGGCTGCTTCCCACTAGCTATCTATTTTACATTTGGTACTGTATATATGTCCATGCCACTCTCTCACTTCGTCCCAGCTTACCCTTCCCACTCCCTGTCTCCTCAAGTCCATTCTCTACATCTGTATCTTTTATTCCTGTCCTGCCCCTAGGTTCTTCAGAACCATGTGCTTGTTGGCAAACTGTACATCTTCTTTGGAGAAATGTCTGTTTAGGTCTTATGCCCATTTTTGGATTGAGTTGTATGTTTTTATGATATTGAGCTGCATGAGCTGCTTGTAAATTTTGGAGATTAATCCTCTATCAGTTGCAATAAAAAAAGACCTTCAAGAGGAAGGAGGAGTAAGACGTGGACCTCATCTTCCTCCCCACAAATACATCAGAAATACATCTACATGTGGAACAACTCCTACAGAACACCTACTGAACAATGGCAGAAGATCTCGGACTTCCCAAAAGGCAAGAAACTGCCAACATACCTGGTTAGGGCAAAAGAAAAAAGGAAAACCAGAGACAAAAGAATAGGGATGGGACCTGCACCTCTGGGAAGGAGCTGTGAAGGAGGAAAAGTTTCCACACACTAAGAAGCCCTTTCACTGGCAGACATGGGGGGGTGGGGGGTGGGGGGTGGGAAGCTTTGGAGCCATGGAGGAGAGCGCAGCAACTGGGGTGCAGAGGGCAAATCGGAGAGATTCCTGAACAGAGGATCGATGCCGACCAGCACTCACGAGCCTGAGAGGCTTCTCTGCTCGTCTGCCAGGATGAGTCAGGGCTGGGAGCTGAGGCTCCGGCTTCAGGGCTCAGATCCCAGGCAGAGGACTAGGGTTGGCTGCGTGAAAATAGCCTGAAGGGGGCTAGTGTGACACAGCTACCTGAGAGGCAGTCCCAGAAAAAGTCTGGACCTGCCTAAGAGGCAAGAGACCATTGTTTCAGGGTGCACGAGGAGAGGGGATTCCGAGCACCGCCTAAGCAAGCTCCAGAGACAGGCGTGAGCCGCGGGACTAATGCAGACACCAGAGACAGGCATGAAATGCTAAGGCTGCTGCTGCAGCCACCAAGAAGCCTGTGTGCAAGCACAGGTCACCATCCACACCTCCACTCCTGGGAGCATGTGCAGCCTGCCACTGCCAGGGTCCAGTGATCCAGGGACAACTTCCCTGGGAAAAAACATGGCATGCCTCAGGTTGGTGCAACGTCATGCTGACCTCTGCTGCCGCAGGCTCCCCCCACATTCTGTACCCCTCCCTGCCCACCAGCCTGAGTGAGCCAGAGCCCCCGAATCAGCTGCTTCTTTAACCCCGTCCTGTGTGAGCAAAGAACAGATGCCCTCGGGCGACCTACATGCAGAGGCGGGGCCAAATCCAAAGCTGAACCCCAGGAGCTGTGCAAACAAAGAAGAGAAAGGGAAATCTCTCCCAGCAGCCTCAGGAGCAGCGGATTAAATCTCCACAATCAACTTGATGTACCCTGCATCTGTGGAATACCTGAATAGACAACGAATCATCCCAAATTGAGGCTGTGGACTTTGTGTGATTTTGTCAGTATAGCTTTATTTTATCATTTGTCCTAGCATTCTGCCTGGTTTTGTTTTGTTTTTTTATGTTTGTTTGTTTGTGTTGGTTGCTCTCTTCTTTCTTTTTTTATTAATTTTTAATTTGTTTTACTTTTTATTTAAAAATTTTTTTTATTTTAATAACTTTATTTCCTTCCTTCCTCCCTCCCTCCCTCCCTCCCTCCCTTCCTTCCTTCCTTCCTCGCTTTTCTCCTGAGTCATGTGGCGGATAGGGTCTTGGTGCTCCAGCAGGTTGTCAGGTCTGAGCCTCTGAGGTGGGACAGATGAGATCAGGACATTGGTCCACCAAAGACATCCCAAATCCACGTAATATCAAACAGTGAAAGCACTCCCAGAGATCCCCATCTCAACACTAAGACCCAGCTCTACTCAATGACCAGAAAGGTACAGTGCTGGACATCCTATGCCAAACAACTAGCAACACAGGAACACAACTCCACCCATTAGCAGTGAGACTGCCTAAAATCATAATAAGGTCAAAGACACCCGAAAACACACCACTACACGTGGACCTGCCCACCAGAAAGACAAGATCCAGCCTCATCCACAAGAACACAGGCACCAGGCCCTCTACCAGGAAGCCTACACAACCCACTGAACAAACCTTACACACTAGGGGCACACACCAAAACAACGGGAGGAACCTGCAGCCTGCGAAAAGGAGACTCCAAAAACAGTGAGTAAAGCAAAATGAGAAGATAGAGAAACACAAAGCAGATAAAGGAGCAAGGTAAAAACTCACCACTCCAAACATGAAGAGGAAATAGGCAGTCTACCTGAAAAAGAATTCAGAGTAATGATAGTAAAGATGATCACAAATTATGGAAACAGAATGGAGAAAATACTAGAAATGTTTAACAAGGACCTAGAAGAACAAAGAGCAAACAAACAATGATGAACAACACAATAAATGAAATTAAAAATTCTCTAGAAGGAATCAATAGGAGAATAACTGAAGCAGAAGAACGGATAAGTGACCTAGAAGATAAAATAGTGGAAATAACTACTGCAGAGCAAAATAAAGAAAAAAGAACGAAAAGAATTGAGAACAGTCTCAGAGACCTCTGGGACAACATTAAACGCACCAACATTCAAATTATAGGGGTCCCAGAAGAAGAACAGAAAAAGAAAGGGACTGAGAAAATATATGAAGGGATTATAGTTGAAAACTTCCCTAATATGAGAAAGGAAATAGATAATCAAGTCCAGGAAGCACAGACAGTCCCATACAGGATAAATCCAAGGATAAACATGCCAAGACATATATTAATCAAACTATCAAATATTAAATACAAAAAAAATATTAAAAGCAGCAAGGGAAAAAGAGCAAATGACATACAAGGGAATCCCCATAAAGTTAGCAGCTGATCTTTCAGCAGAAACTCTGCTAGCCAGAAGGGAGTGGCAAGACGTATTTAAAGTGATAAAAGGGGAAAACCTACAATCAAGATTACTCTACCAAGCAAGGATCTCATTCAGATTCAACGGAGAAAGTAGAAACGTTACAGACAAGCAAAAGCTAAGAGAATTCAGCACCACCAAACCAGATTTACAACAAATGCTAAAGGAATTTCTCTAGGCAGGAAATACAAGAGAAGGAAAAGACCTACAATAATAAACCCAAAACAATTAAGAAAATGGTAATAGGAATATAAATATCAATAATTACCTCAAATGTAAATGGATTAAATGCTCCAACCAAAAGACATACACTGGCTTAATGGATACCAAAACAAGATCCATATATATGCTGTCTACAAGAGACCCACTTCAGACCTAGGGACACATACAGACTGATAGTGAGGGGATGGAAAAAGATATTCCATGCAAATGGAAATCAAAAGAAAGCTGGAGTAGCAATGCTCATATAAGACAAAATAGACTTTAAAATGAAGACAATTACAAGAGACAAAGAAGGACACGACATAATGATCAAAGGATCAATCCAAGAGAAAGATATAACAGTTGTAAATATTTATGCATGCAACATAGGAGCACCTCAATACAGAAGGCAAATGCTAACAGCCATAAAAGGGGAAATAGACAGTAACACAATCACAGTAGGGGACTTTAACACCCCACTTTCACCAATCGACAGATCATCCAAAATGAAATTAAATAAGGAACACAAGCTTTAAATGATACATTCAACAGATGTACTTAATTGATATTTATAGGACATTCCATCCAAAACAGCAGAATACATTTTCTTCTCAAGTGCTCATGGAACATTCTCCAGGATAGATCGTATCTTGGGTCACAAATCAAACCTTGCTAAGTTTAAGAAAACTGAAGTTGTATCAAGTATCTTTTCCAACCACAATGCCATGAGACTAGATATCAATTACGGGAAAAGATCTGTAAAAAACACAAACACATGGAGGCTAAACAATACACTACTTAATAACCAAGAGATCACTGAAGAAGTCAAAGAGGAAATAAAAATATACTTAGAAGAAAATGAAATTGAAAACACGACGACCTCAAACCTATGGGATGTAGCAAAAGCAGTTCTAAGAGGGAAGTTTATAGCAATACAATCCTACCTTAAGAAACAAGAAACATCTCAAATAAACAACCTAATCTTAAACCTAAAGCAATTACAGAAAGAAGAACAAAAAAACCCCGAAGTTACTAGAAGGAAAGAAATCATAAAGATCAGATCACAAATAAATGAAAAACAAATGAGGAAAAGATAGCAAAGATCAATAAAACTAAAAGCTGGTTCTTTGAGAAGATAAACAAAATTGATACACCATTAGCCAGATTCATCAAGGAAAAAAGGGAGAAGACTCAATCAACAGAATTAGAAATGAAAAACAAGTAACAACTGACACTGCAGAAATACAAAGTATCATGACAGATTACTACAAGCAACTCTATACCAGTAAAATGGACAGCATGGAGGAAATGGACAATGTCTTAGAAAAACAAAACCTTCTAAGACTGAACCAGGAAGAAACAGAAAATATAAACAAACAGACCAATCACAAGCACTGAAATTGAGACGGTAATTTAAAATCTTCCAACAGACAAAAGCCCCGGACCAGATGGTTTCACAGCTGAATTCTATCAAACATTTAGAGAAGACCTAACACCTATCCTTCTCAAACTCTTCCAAAATACAGCAGAGGCAGGAAGACTCCCAAACTCATTCTTCGAGGCCACAACCACCCTGATAGCAAAACCAGACAAAATGTCACAAAGAAAGAAAACTACAGGCCAATATCACTGATGAACATAGATGCAAAAATCCTCAACAAAATACTAGCAAACAGAATCCAACAGCACATTAAAAGGATCATACACCATGGGGGCTTCCCTGGTGGCACAGTTGTTGAGAGTCCGCCTGCCGATGCAGGGGACACGGGTTCGTGCCCTGGTCCAGGAAGACGCCACATGCCGTGGAGCGGCTGGGCCCATGAGCCATGGCCACTGAGCCTGTGCATCCGGAGCCTGTGCTCTGCAACAGGAGAGGCCACAACAGTGAGAGGCCCGCGTACCGCAAAAAAAAAAAAAAAAAAAAAAAAGTATCATACACCATGACCAAGTGGGGTTTATCCCAAGAATGCAAGGATTCTTCAATATAGTCAAATGAATCAATGTGATAAACCATATAACAAACTGAAGGAGAAAAACCATATGATCATCTCAATAGATGCACAAAAAGCTTTCCACAAAGTTCAACACCCATTTATGATAAAAGCCCTCCAGAATGTAGGGAACTTACCTCAACATAATAAAAGCCATATATGACAAATCCACAGCGCATATTGTTCTCAGAGGTGAAAAACTG
This sequence comes from Mesoplodon bidens, assembly GCF_964165515.1. Lineage (NCBI taxonomy): Eukaryota > Metazoa > Chordata > Mammalia > Artiodactyla > Ziphiidae > Mesoplodon > Mesoplodon bidens. The sequence goes on from NC_138167.1 coordinate 87,364,873, forward strand.
AAATCATTTCCTCTAAGACCAGGAACAAGACAAGGTTGTCCGTTCTTACCACTGCTATTCAACATAATTTTGGAAGTTTATTCACAGCAATTGGAGAAGGAAAAGAAATACAAGGAATCCAGACTGGAAGAGAAGAAGTAAAGCTGTCACTGTTTGCAGATGACATGATACTATACATAGAGAATCCTAAAGATGACCAGAAAACTACTAGAACTAAACAATGAATTTGTTAAAGTAGCAGGATAAAAAATTAATGCACAGAATTGTCTTGCATTCCTATACACTAACGATGAAAAATCTCAAAGAGAATTTAAAGAAACACTCCCATGTACCATGCAACAAAAAGAATAAAATACATAGGAAGAAACTTACCTAAGGAAACAAAAGACCTGTATGCAGAAAACTATAAGACACTGATGGAAGAAATTAAAGATGATACAAACAGACAGATATACCACGTTCTTGGATTGGAAGAATCAACATTGTGAAAATGACTATATTACACAAAGCAATCTACAGATTCAATGCAATCCCTATCAAACTACCAATGGCATTTTTCACCAAACTAGAATAAAAAATGTCACAATTTGTATGGAAACACAAAAGACCCCAAATACCAAAGCAATCTTGAGAAAGAAAACGGAGCTGAAGGAATCAGGCTCCCAGACTTTATACTGTATTAAATGCTACAGTAATCAAGACAGTATGGTAATGGCAAAAAAACAGAAATTTAGATCAATGGAACAGGATAGAAAGTCCAGAGATAAACCCACACACATATGGTCACCTTATATTTGATAAAGGAGTCAAGAATATACAATAGAGAAAAGACAGCCTCTTCAATAAGCGGTGCTGGGAAAACTGGGTGGCTACATGGAAAAGAATGAAATTAGAACACTCCCTAACACCATACACAAAAAGAAACTCAAAATGGATTAAAGACCTAAATGTAAGGCCAGACGCTATAAAACACTTAGCGGAAAATATAGGCAGAACACTCTACGAGATAAATCACAGCAAGATCCTTTTTGACGCACCTCCTCGAGAAATGGAAATAAAAACAAAAATAAACAAATGGGACCTAATGAAACTTCAAAGCTTTTGCACAGCAAAGGAAACCATAAATAAGACAAAAAGAAAACCCTCAGAATGGGAGAAAATATTTGCAAATGAAGCAACTGACAAAGGAGTAATCTCCAAAATTTACAAGTAGCTAATGCAGCTCAATATTAAAAAAGCAAACAACCCAATCCAAAAATGGGCAGAAGACCTAAATAGACATTTCTCCAAAGAAGATATAAAGATTGCGAACAAAGACATGAAAGGATGCTCAACATAAGAAATCATTAGAGAAATGCAAACCCAAATTACAATGAGGTATCACCTCACACCAGTTGGAATGGCCATCATCAAAAATCTACAGACAATACATGCTGGAGAGGGTGTGGAGAAAAGGGAACCCTCTTGCACTGTTGGTGGGAATGTAAATTGATACAGCCACTATGGAGAACAGTATGGAGGTTCCTTAAAAAACTAAAAATAGAACTACCATATCTGCTGTGTGTTTCTCTGTCTTCTCATTTTGCTTAACTCATTGTGTTTGTAGTTTCCTTTTTGCAGGCTGCACGTTTGCAGTTCCCGTTGTTTTGGGTGTCTGCGCCCAGTGGGTATGGTTGGTTTAGTGGGTTGTGTAGGCTTCTTGGTGGAAGGGACTAATGCCTGTGTTCTGGCGGATGAGGCTGGATCTTGTCTTTCTGGTGGGCAGGTCCATGTCCAGTGCTGTGTTTGGAGTGTCTGTGACCTTATTATGATTTTAGGCAGCCTGTCTGCTAATGGGTGGGGTTGTGTTCCTGGCTTGCTACTTGTTTGGCATAGGGTGTGCAGCACTGTAGCTTGCTGGTCGTTGAGTGGAGCTGGGTGTTAGAATTGTGATGGAGTTCTCTGGGAGCACTTTGTCATTTGATATTACACAGAGCCGGGAATTCTCTGGTGGCCTAATGTCCAGAATTCGGCTCTCCCACCTCAGAGGCACATGGTTGACCCCCGGCCAGTGCACCAAGACCCTGTCAGCCATATGGCTCAGATGAAAAGGGAGTAATAAATAAATAAATAAATAAATAACAAATAAAGTTATTAAAATTTAAGAAGTATTAAAAATAAATAAATTAAAAATAAAAAGGAAAGAAGAGAGCAACCAAACAAAAAAGAAACTGACCAATGATAACAATCACTAAAATGTATACTAAAAAAAAATAAAAAACAGACAGAACCCTAGGCCAAATGGTAAAAGCAAAGCTATAGAGACAAAAATCACAGAAAGAAGCATACACATACACACTCAAAAAAAGAGAAAAAGGAAAAAAAAATATATCTCTCTATATATATATTAAAAAAAGGAAGAGAGCAACCAAATCAATAAACAAATCTACCAATGATAATAAACTCTAAATACTAAACGAAGATAAACAAAGAACCAGAAACCAGTCGCATACAGCAAACCTCAAGTCTATAGTTGCTCCCAAAGTCCACTGCCTGAATTTTGGGATGATTCATTGTCTATTCAGGTATTCCACAGATGCAGGGTACATCAAGTTGATTGTGGAGATTTAAACCACTGCTCCTGAGGCTGCTGGGAGAGATTTCCCTTTCTCTTCTTTGTTCGCACAGCTCCTGGGGTTCAGCTTTAGATTTGACCCTGCCTCTGCGTGTAGGTTGCCTGAGGGCATCTGTACCTGCCCGGACAGGACGGGGTTAAAGTAGCAACTGATTAGGGGGCTCTGGCTTACTCAGGCCGGAGGGAGGGAGGGGTACAGAATGCGGGGCGAGCCTGCAGCAGCAGAGGCCGCCATGACATTGCACCAGCCTGAGGTATGCCCTGTGTTCTCCCAGTGAAGTTGTCCCTGGATCACCAGACCCTGGCAGTGGCAGGCTGCACAGGCTCCCAGGAAGGGAGGTGTGGATAGTGACCTGTGCTTGCACGCAGGCTTCTTCGTGGCTGCAGCAGCAGCCTTAGCGTTTCATGCCTGTCTCTGGTGTCCGCACTGACAGCCGCGGCTCATGCCCGTCTCTGGAGCTCGTTTAGGTGGTGGTCTGAATCCCCTCTCCTCATGCACCCCAAAACAATGATCTCTTGCCTCTTAGGCAGGTCCAGACTTTTTCCCGGTCTCCCTCCCAGGTAGCTGCGGCATACTAGCTCCCTTCAGGCTGTGTTCATGCAGCCAACCGCAGTCCTCTCCCTGGGATCTGACTTCCAAAGCTCGAGCCTCAGCTCCCAGCCCCACTCATCCAGGTGGGTGAGCAGACAAGCCTCTCGGGCTGGTGAGTGCTGGTTGGCACCCATCCTCTGTGCAGGAATCTCTCCGCTTTGCCCTCTGCACCCCTGTGGCTGCGCTCTCTTCTATGGCTCCGAAGTTTTCCCCTGGGACCCTCCGTCTCCACCAGTGAAGGGGCTTCCTAGTGTGTGGAAACTTTTCCTCCTTCACAGCTCCCTCCCAGAGGTGCAGGTCCTGTCCCTATTGTTTTGTCTGTCTTTTTTCTTTTTTCTTTTGCCCTACCCAGGTACGTGTGGGATTTCTTGCCTTTTGGGAAGTCTGAGGTCTTCTGCCAGTGTTCAGTAGGTGTTCTATAGGAGTTGTTCCACATGTAGATGTATTCCTGACGTATTTGTGGAGAGGAAGGTGATCTCCACATCTTACTCCTCCGCCTTCTTGAAGGTCTCCCCCTGCATCTCAGAAGGAAATATTTTTTAAACTTCTTCAGAATACAACATCTAAGGCTAGAGATGTTAAGAAACTTGCCCCAAATCACACAGAAAGCAAACAGAAGAGTCCAGAATTATATTAAAATCTGAGAATAACTAAACTCTTAACCAATATGGTTGTCTTTTTTTAAATGGAAAAGAAATATGATAATTGTGCAGAGATGAGTAATATGTGTGCAGATTTCTATAGACAGAGTAATAGATTGGGTGTGCAGTCTTCATAAATCAGTTATTGAGTGAGGAATAGAGTCGCAGAAGTAGGTGGATGATCCACAGATCTAATTAGGGCCCACTGTTCAGGAGCTGAACTACAGAGTGACTAGAAACAACTGTTAGAGTCTGGTTTAAGTGTGGCAGGGGTCACAGATGGAGCTCCTGGGGAAGTGACTGTGTATCTGCAATGAGGAGCTCTTACTCTGTCTCTACCCACACGGGGTGATACCACACCCAGGAAAATCAAAACTTGGTCCATTGTTCAAATGATGAGGGAAGGGGTAATGGGTCCTTATAGAAGGAAGCCCGTGTAAAATTAAAGTTGGAGGGCTTCCCTGGTGGCGCAGTGGTTGAGAGTCCACCTGCCAATGCAGGGGACACGGGTTCATGCCCCGGTCCAGGAGGATCCCACATGCCGCAGAGCGGCTGGGCCCGTGAGCCATGGCCGCTGAGCCTGTGCGTCCAGAGCCTGTGCTCCACAACAGGAGAGGCCACAACAGTGAGAGGCCTGCGTACCGACCGGTAAAAAAAAAAAAAAAAATTAAAGTTCTAAGAAAACAATGCTCTTGCCAGTTGATATGGATAGAATCTGAGCCCTGTGCATTGTGCACCTACCCTCAAGTTAAGTGGAAAGAATTCCAATGCTAAGTTTATCTGCAATAAAATTAAGTTTCTCTAGAAAGCCATTTAGAGTGTCTTACATGGCTCCTTTAGAAAGCAGAGATAAAGATTAAGTTGATACTGGTATGTTTGGGAGGTACCAGCCCAGGGAGGTGAAGCCAAGAAAAGAGAAATCAAAGAGTAACATGGGAATATGCAAAACCACGAGATGCGATGTGTCATTGTTCCAACCATGGCTTCTTGACAAGCCGGGAAAAGGCAGAGAGGATCTTGCAGCAGGCTTGTTTGTTCAGCACGTGGGTCTTCTACAGAAGGGATTCAGGGAAGAACTGCCACTCAGACTACTACCAAACTAAGGGAGAGAAATAAATGTATCTGCTCAATTTCCTTTTATTTTTCACTCCTCATTGGTCAAGATATATCTCCTAAACAAGTGGGTTGCATTTCCAGCCCACCTGTGGCTAAGAAATCAGAACTTATACCATGCTTTGAAGTGTTTTATCTAAGACCAAGAGAAGAGTGATGGCCCAGTGTGAGTAGTGTGCCAAAAAGATAGAGATATTGAAAAGTTCAGAGTGTTTGAGGAGGCATATATGGTTTATATCCGAACACAAAGGAAGACATGTTAAAAGAATCCATTACTCTATAATGCCTTTTTATCCTCACCGCATACAGGGTTAGAAGTAAAAGAGGGAAGACCTCAGAAAACAAGAAATTTGCCCTAAAATTACTTTAGGGAAAAATAGAAGTGCTTGGAAGAAAACAAAACTAAGAGTACAGTCCAAGCAAGGGAATGGCAAATCCAGGTGAGACCTAGGTCAGTATCTATATCCTAAGTCAGCCTCAAAGGGAAACTGATGGATAAACTTGAGAAACTCAAAATAAAAGTCAATGGGTGCTGTGACAGAAGGTAGAATATATGATGAAATAGAATTTTTAAAAGAAGATTAAAAAGAGAAGGTTAAAAAAACAGGTCCAGACCCTAGGAAAAGGGCTAACTGGATGGAAAAATGGGCACTCATGAATCCATAGATATAAGCAGAAGGGAGCCAAGTATATGGTATGACTTCTCAATGAAGTTTTTAATTTTAATAATAAATATAATAATATTAACTAACATTTATTCCATACTTATTTGCCAAGCTGTATAGAATCTTTATCTATTAACTGATTGTATTCACTCCTTCGTATTTATGAGGCAGGTACAATAATTATTCCATTTTATAAATGAAAGAAACTGAGACACAGAGAAGACAATTAAATTGCCCAGGTCACATAGCTAAAGTGAAAAACAAAGCCAGGATTTGAATTCAGGCAGACAGGAGGCAGGTTGTGCCAAGAGAAGGGATGCTAGCTGCCACCAGCATCATGGAAGGACTTGACAACTCTAACTTCATGTTTTCCAAGGGGGACACTCTATGTTATTCACCACTCCTCAGAAAGCCTAGGAAAAAAGCCTTGGATCATATTCTGTGCAGAGTTGAGATGAGTCTAGGATTAGAAAATGCATCTCTCCAACTCATTTAACATAAATTCAATACACAAATTCCCAAACTGACCAAATTAATAAAACAGAATGCCAATTTATTTTAATAACCATGAATTCTCAGGAGAATTTTCACATTGAAGTACATCATGTATTAGTTGAGATCAACTATGGACAAACATCCAGTACTCTTCACAATCACAAATACTTATAACAAAAAGAGAAGAAAATGAACAAAGAGAAAATCTCCCCATGGCTTAAATTCTTATTACTTAGGCAAGTTGAAGTAATCAACAACTGAGGGAAAATGTGAAAAGTACAGCTATACTAAGTAAATACTTCAACATCGCAAGGGTAGGGCTACCATTTTAATTCCTTTCTTCTCAAAGGTCTCACTATTTCTAGGTTTTTCCTATGAGATGCTACCTTCTCTTTTACAATGAAGACATCAGTGGAAATTGTGCTACATCTTATATGATAAAACATTTTAACTTTGCTGGAATGCCTCCATCCAGAATGGAGGCATCTTTATAGGATCAAAGTGTCTGTCATGTAAAAGTAAATGCATTTGTATGATATTGTTAGAAAGAAATAACAGTCCAAAATGGAGTGACTTGTGCTAAGCCCACCTCACCAAAGTGAGACTTCATACCTAACTTAATTGCAGTTTCAGCCCCTCTCAGTAATGTAACCATCTGATCAGTCAATCTGGAATTACCTGGTCAGCACTAATGAGGTAATCTGCCTAATAGACTCCCTCCATCCCCCAAAGAGAGGTGACTTTGCTTGAATTATACACGCTTCCTTGTCTCTCCCCCTTTCTGCCTATAAAAGCCTTCTATTTTGTACAGCTCTTTGAAGCTCCTTTCTGTATACTAGATGGGATGCTGCCCAATTCATAAATCATTGAACAAAGCCAATTTGATCTTTAAATTTACTTAGTTGAATTTTGCTTTTTAACAGATTTAGTGACTGTGGTGGGATCCAAAGTGCACTTCTGATGGCACTTGGGGACAAGAAACACAGGCTGTATCCTGCAAACCCTTTAAGTTTACTGTCTTTCTCACCATTTCTTAGAGTGGTGGGTAAGTTCCTCTTTCTTCTGAGCTCTGCTCTCTGTGTGGAGCTCCTGGTCTAGTTGGCTTTTTACTCCACAATTCCCAATTGATTGGAAACCCCAGCCCCTGATTCTGTCCCAAGGTCCTAGAAGAAACTGTTAGTGACAGTTTGCAGTTCCTTATTTATGTGGGGCCCCCATTCCACAGTCACTATTTGTTGACGTCTGATGGTTCAGCCCTTTCCTCAGTCCCCCAATTCTACATTGGGAATTGCTGGAGGTATGAACAAGGCCTTCAGTTGGCCAGTCTGCCGTGACATCTAAATCCTAGCCCTTGGTTCTGTCCCCAGATTTCCCACTGGGAACTGCTGGTGGCACCTGCAGCTCCCCATTTGTTTGTAATCAGCCTGCAGTCCCCATTGATTGGGGTCTGCTGGTTCAGTCCTTTCCCCAGTCCCTACTTCATTGGTTACTGCTTGTATGTTAATGTGCACATTAGGTAAAGGCTACTGCGAATGGGAACCTCAAAGCCAAAAGCCACAAAAATTGGTTGGCAGATTGAGCATTTACAAGCTGTGAGAGCATTCCCCACCTAACCCAAAGCATCTCATGTTAAGGTAGGTTGGTCATGGGACAGGTCAGATTGACACTACATCACCCGCCAACCTCAAGTAAGTTTCTGGGCAACAAGTTATGCTGCAAAACACCACACAGTCTCCAAGCTTTCAGCACATTCCTTTTAAGTATTAGTTTGGCTCTGAGAGGCCCAGAGGCTTATCTAAAAAAATAAATAAGTAATAAAGGTCAGATCTTTAAAATCTGAAGAGTTAAGTACACCACCTTCCAGCACACCTCCTTTGATGATGTTTAAGAACCGAGGTTCTGGAAGCTGTAGATATCTACAAAAATGGCAAAATCTTACTAAAGACAATCTTGAATTGCAATGGTCATTATGGGGAATGTTCCAATTAGACAGGGTTGTTGATTTAAGAGTGTACTTGAAAGTAAGGATTCCTAAATTAAACAGAGGGGATACCTATTTTGATTGGTATGTAGAAGCTTCCAAAAGGCTTCAAGATTCCAAAATAGCTTTATCAAAAGTTTGACTGAAAAAGAGTAATAAAAAATTAAAGACATCAAAGATATCTAAAACAACACCTAGGCCTCCCTCATGATACCCTCTTAAGGGTTCATCATCATAACCCTGGTCAAGAAATCAATGTCTCAGTTATAAGCAATGGGAACACTGGAAAAGAGATTGTCCTCAAAGGCCCTATGCACAGTCTTCAACATCAACTCAAATGTCCCCATATCTAATTTCAAAGTACGTCCCCCATATGAACCCCTCCCAGAGTTGATGAGACTTCAAGGGATTTTCTGGTAAATTGCTATGTTATTCCCTTAAACAGATAAGGAAAAATAAAATTAAAACTAATGAAAAACCTTACCAAATTCTGGTAGATACTGGAGCTACACTCTCTATTTTAAATCTCACTGGGAACCTGCAGATGGGATCCTGAGAAAACTGACAAAAGCCAGCTAAGGGTGAGAATTCTTACCAGAGTCAGCTCTCCCAGATCTCTGTCTGTAGTATCTGATAAAGAGAGAAAAAATATCTTTTGCATCCTCTTTGAGGATGCCTCCTAAGTGCAAGGAGTTATTCAATACTGCAGAAATATTAACCATTTGTCCTGGCTGAAAACTGACAAGATATTTAAAAAGATCTTTAAGTAGTTTTGTGGTCAGAAATTGGCCAGAATTTGGAAGCTGATATTTAGAGCATAATAGGAAATTCTTTAGACTTTCTCTCCTAAGTTAAAATAAAACTACATAACCAGAGGGAAAGAAAAAAAACTTCTAAGTTCCTTGTAAAAGGATTTATGGATGAATCAATCTATGATGTAATTTAGGCTTCAACCCAATTCTTTGAGGAATTGAGAGCAACTGTACCTACCTTACAGGTAACCTGAAACTTTAAATTTTTGCTAAGTTAAATTAAATGATGGATAGTCATTAACTATATAGATAATTTCTAAATAAGAGGAAATACTGAAACATTAATTATGGAACAGGCTTTATTCACTTTGGGCTTCCTTTTACAGAGAAACTAAAATATACTTGGATCTATTATTAAACATGTTTTGTGCCACACTAAAAAACTTACTATGAGAAAGCATATGTTTCTGGAAATTGTAAAAGGTACTTATAAATTTGTCAAGCCACAGAATGATAGTGTAGACACTTCACAATTGTTTACTTCTTTATTTTCACTAAAAAATTAAGGTTTTAAGGGTTAAAAAGTCTAATATATGTTATTAAAACTATGAGAGGGACTTCTGTGGCAGTCCAATGGTTAAGATTCCGAGTTCCCAAAGCAGGGGGCATGGGTTAGATCCCTGATCAGGGAACTAAGATCCCACATGCCACACAGTGCAGCCAAAAAATAAATAAAAATAAATAAATAAATAAATAAAAACTACTAGAAATAATAAGAGAAATATCTCTGTATGCAAGGAAAGTAGGATATGTGTTTTCGGCAAGAGAAGTTCTGAATAATGGAGATACATTTTTTGTTGAGGGAAAAGAAAATAATTTTGTCCTGAAGTGAAACTGGTTATTTCAGAATGGGAAATAGAATAAAGAACAAATTCAATAGAAAGTTGGGGAGAGAGAAAGAGAGAGAGAATTTTACCTTGTGTAATCAAGTTGTCTAAAATCAAATGCATTTACTATAAGGGTTATAAAATTAAGATTTAATATCATAGTGTACTTATGTGAAAAAAATCCTTAATTGTATTATATACATCCATTAAAGAACAAGTTTTCTTAGATCATTAGTCTACTATTAATAAGACACTTTACAACTACTTAACTTTCTGTATTTGCCTGTGAAGTCTTTTAATTGTTATCATGGTTAAGTGGATAACTAAGTATTGTTCCAGTGACCTGTGATCCTATTTGACCAAGTGTTTTAAAACCTTTTGATATTTTGACAAACCTCCCAAAATCTAATTCTAGGTGAAGTCTTTTTGACGTCAAGCTAACTCCGGGATTTTCCAGAGGACCCGTGGAACATCTCAAAAGATTTGTTCTCTGCCTTTATAAAAAGGGAGATGTTAAACTAATTATTTGATATGTTAAATTACATGTGAAGCACTGTCAAGTAAAAAGTAATATTAAGTCTTTTTATGTTGTATTTGTATAATTATATGTTTTCCAGAAATTACATGAAATTCCTAAAGTCTGATTTGTCCTGATATAATGTTATCAGTCATAATCCCAGTTATTATCTTAAAGGGCTATGTGTCACAAAAATAACAAAATTCCCTTGTCAATTCCATTATAATGAACTCTCAACAGATCTCTAATAATGAACATTTTTTAAGTCTTTTTACAGGTAGTTATTGTTTTACTCTGATACTTTGCAAAAGTGTTCCTGCAAAAGTACTTTATCTTCAAGAAGATTAAAGGAAAGGACTTTTGGAAAGTACAGGTTCCTGATAACTTTAACATCATAAAACTGAACTGGGTAAGAATTTCCAGAACAAATGGAAAAACTGGATTCAAACAAAACAAGTATTAATTACATGGGACAGAATGAACTGACAAGGATGATCATAATTTTTATGATGTTTTGTCTGAAACACTGCTGGCTCCATAATGTTTTATTTTTCCAGATTTAAGGAAACCTTTTCTCTTAAGCTATCTGTGACACACAGTAATTTGGTAAAGCATACCTTTGTAAACAAAGATGAAACTTTTATTTTTTCTTCCTGCCTGATCCCTCCAGAATTCAGAAACACTTAAGTTTTCTTTTTATGGCAACAGAGTTAGCTATTTGCATAAGTTAAATGAGAATCTATTCTGTCGGTAATAGGACACAATTGGAAATACTGTGACTTCACTGAATTGTCCCGTTTGAGAGAGAGATGTGCATAGACTCAGAAATGACCAGACAGTTTTAAGAACTACAGCTACCTTTATGGAGCCAATAAAACCCCTTGGAAAAAAATGACCTGGTACCTTGTTCACAAGGTTCTCCCAAAGCAGTCTTAAAAAGAGTTTATATGGTCAATCACTATTCTTGCTGCATTTACGTAAACAAGCCATGTCTAATGTAAACAAATTAGTTTTACTGTGATTATCCTTGGGAAAAAGAAATGGGAATAACTGTGGAGAGAAAAATTATGTTTGTACCTTTGTCTATTTTAGGTTCTAATCTTGCTAATTGTCTTTGAGGTTTTGTTATATACATGTACACTGGACTAGATCCTGAGTTTTTCTAGTTTCCTTAAATATCTGGCAACAACTTGCTAAATTAACATTTCCAATTTTCTCCCACTCTTTGATTTGTAATCACTAAGAACAAAGACTGCCCCTATATCCCCTTAGAAGAGACTATATCAGGTCTTCCTCACTACCTAGGCAGCAGGCAAACTTCAGGGACTTGAACCTTGGATACACATCGCACAGCTGAAAAAGCCTCCACCTGACATCTGATCCTGTGCAGATGTTGGAGACCTCTGAATCAAATTGATGAGGAGAAGTAGCTGACAGAGATATAGACTACTTCCCCCCAGGATACTATATCAAGACTTCATACTTAAAATAAGAGACTCTCTCTTCTTCTCTTTTGTTCCCCTTTACTCTGGCATTGGCCTGGAAAGATTATGCCATCATCTATACCTCCCAGGTCATTGCTAAGGGGGATAAACTTTCAGACAAATGGATCTGTCCATAATGCTAGAATCTATTAACAGTGCCACGTTAGCAGGAGTGGTTTGTGCCCCAACAGGATTTACTTTTGTCTGGAGTGGTTCTCATTCTCTGTGGGCCTATGAATGCCTAAATGGATGGTGCATAACTGGGTAATACCTCTCAGATAATCTAACTGTGCTCCTGATTATTCATAAACAAAGACCCCTTATTAGTAGATTCCCTTGAATTTACATCAATGAGTTAAAAAAGGACCTATGGGGATGGGTCCATGATTCAGAATTTGCTTCGACAGGATCCTACTTCCCTGGCTAGGAATCAGTGCAAATAAATTTACCAGCAATATTCTCTCCTTAGCCCTTGAAGATATTGCAGAACCTGCTGCTAAAGCAATAGCTGTCCAGCAAAATTCCTTAGACTTTCTGGCCAAAGTTGTTCTTAATAATAGGGGAGCCCTTGATTATCTTTTATCTGAGCAAAGAGGTGGCTGTGCTGTGGCTACTGCTACCTGCTGTACCTGGATTAACACTTCTAAGGAAGTTGAAACTAGTTGCATAAGATCGCTGAACAAGCCACTTTACTTAAGAAGGTGACTCTTTCAACAGGATCTTTCTTTGACTTACTTGATTTTGACTGATTTGGGTCTTGGGGACCATGGCTCTGAAGTACACTCCAAGCATCTGGAATTATCCTACTTAAAATAATCATAGTAGTCTCCCTGGTATGTTGTATTCTCTCAAAAGCTTTAAATGCAGGTTCACAGCTGCTAACCACCAAGCAAATCATCTCCCTAAGACTGAAATGTCAAAGAAGGAACAAAGAAAGGTCAAAGAAAATGGAGGAACAAAGGAACAAAGAAAGGTCAAAGAAAGGTCAAAGAAAATGACCTGCTAAAACGATTGTGAACTTGATGTCATGACCTGTGAATATTACAGAGATTCAGCAAAAAAAGTCATGATCTGTGAATGTCTCAGAGGATCAGTAAAAGCTGCAAAAACTACAGAATGGTAGCTGAGAGTGGCGCTAATGCCTTAAATTTTGATCACAGATGTCAGTTAAGCTAAGAGTCTGATCAAGAAGGGAAACTGTTAAAAAGAAATAACAGGCCCAAAATGGAGTCACGTGTGCTAGGCCCACATCACCAAACTAAGACTTAGTACCTAACTTAAATGTAGCTTCAGCCCCTCTTAGGAATGTAACCTGATTCATGAATTATTGAATAAAGCCAATTTGATCTTTAAATTACTCAGCTGAATTTTGTTTTTTAACAATATTTAAGATTTTGTCTCTTCAAGATACTACAGTATAGTACCTACACTATAGATCTGCTATTTTAAATATTTCTTGAATATATTTAAATTAAGATAGGAGTATGCTTTATAGGGAACCTTGATTTTAATAGCAATTAAATATTAATATAAATTAACTTTTTCACTTTCACAGTATTATTAGGAGGCTGCCTACAATTTAAATTTCATCAAGGGTTGATTTGAATATTTAAACTTCAAAGCATTAATAATCATTTGTAAAAATCTTTACATGCATTTTTTTTCTTTTACACATTGAACAGAAAGAATATTTCTCTTTTGAAGAAAATGCCTTAAGAGAAAGTATGAATGTCCATTTCATGTTGAAAATAAAACCAGTAAAGAAATCCATAGCTACCATGAACTAAAGGTTTATTCAAAGAAAAAGCAAAGGTGGGTGGGAGAAATTCAATGTGTACCTTGTCTTTGCAACCTCTTTCCTTTAATTTGACGGAATGACAACTAACAGAGAGACTTGTCTTCTTTTAAGAAAAATAACTTTTAGCTCCAAATTTGAGATACCCACAGAGTTCTCACCAGCTATCAATGCTTATTTAAATGTCTTTTAGAAAGATTTGCCCATCTGGAGTTGCAAATGAACAAAGCATTTGAAATATGGTACATTTTTCTTAAAGGAAATATCATGTTAATGACTAGCTGATAATTGAGAAAAAGTTCCTATTATATTTTTTAAAAAATATCTATGGCATTGTGTACAGCTGGCTCAGAGTATTACCCAACTGGCAGCATACTTCTTTCTCTGCCAACAGCTCTGCAAACTTTTCTCCTACTTCTTTTACTCATCTTCCCTTTTCTCTTGATTTCTCTACCCACAAGTCTTCCCCATGTTTCTTCTTTGTATTTCTGTCACTTCCTGGCCCAATGAAATTCCTAGTGTCCCATCTCTCTGATGACATTTGCGATTAAACTATATAACAAAAATTAGCTATTTTTCCTCTAATATATTACACTAAATTAAGGAGACAAGTATTTCCATTAATGAATCAAATAGCACATTTAAGAAAAATGGAAGTTTATGACTTATCATTCCATTTCCTAGCTACTACTTTTGTCCAAGGAAACCTTTGTGAACCATATTTTTAATCCTCTAGCAAAGTAAAATGTGAAGCTCAAGGACACTGGAGGTTTCTCTCTTTTAATCTTTAAGAAAATATTCAATTTTGACATCTACTTTATTGACCCTAATCATAACTGAACATTTACTATGGGCCAAAAAAATGTCTTAAGTGTGAAAGGAAGCAGAAATTTGTCACCTCCAAATATGTCTCTTTGGCATAGGAATTCTTTTAGGCTGATTATTTTTAAGAACATCAAACATAGAAAAAGCTCTTGAAAACTAAGTACAAATTACACTTTTGTAAGAGACATTTGCATTTATAAGGAAAATCTCCATTTTTAAAGGCGCTTCCCTCTTTGTACCAAGAGAAGGATGATACTAAATCTCTAGAAACTTATCCATGGAGAAGGCAATGACATAAATCTGCACAACCTTACTCTTGCTTACAGTGCTTTTCCTGGTAACCTTCCATAACTGGTCTCTCCCCAATCAACACCTTCCTTTGTCTTTTTAGAGATGTTATTTAAAATGGCAGCTTGGGTCATTTGGAGAAGTCATTCAGTTTTCCTGGGTATCTCTCATGTATACAGGAGGCATACATGCTATTAAACTTTTGTTTGTTTTTCTCCTGTTAATCTGTCTTTTGTTACATGGATGTCTTAGCTAAGAACCTGGAAGAGTAGATGGAAAATTATTTTTCCTCCCTCACAAGTATTTATACATGTAAACACAGTTAATCTTCATAACAATCTTCCAAGGTAAGTACTATTATAATCCTTATTTTACAAAAGGATAATAAAGGAATTATTATTATATTATAATAAAGGTGAAATAAAATGCCTAGATTTATACAGCTGGTAAGTGGTGGAGAAGGATTCAAACCCAGACTGCCCCACTCAGAAACCTCAGTGGTTGACTGTCACACTACATTGTCTTTACCCCTGTGTTCAGTCAGAATTCATACAGAAAAAATTAACATTAAAAATAAATGCTTCAAATATAGCTGCCAAGCGGTTCTGCAGACCTTGTAGAAAGTATATACCCTTGTGTTGTTTGCAGACATGAATGAAACTCTTTATATATTAAGAGTGATGTTTAAATAAACATTTTTGTCACTATATTTCCAGATGAATATGAAATATGCTCATCCTTCCTTGTGTTCAAAATAACTAGTTTCCTCCTTATAAGTCTCTGAATTAAAAAAAAGAAAAGAAATGATGATGATTTGTGTCTGGATGAGCTGCACACTACCCAGGTGCTTTTAATGGTTAGGTTTCACATTAAGAAAACATTTGCCATGGAAACATATGGAAAACAGATCACACAAACAGCATTTTACGCCAGGGAATCTACTTGAATCAGTTGCTCTTTTTAAAAATTGGCCACCCTGTTCACGCCAACTGTATGCATTTAAAAGCACATGAGCTATAAAAATGTCTCATACTTTAGCAATCAGCTTTTCATTACTCTCAAATATTTTATCTGCTAGCTGGTTATACAGCTAGCAGATAAAAGGCCAAGGCCTTTTCTTTTCCTATTATCAATCCTGCCCTGAAATAAAGCATGGCTCAGAGTGTTCTTCTCATTTGCTGTGAAAAAAAACCAGTTAATTCCAAGGAGAACCTGATAAATGGTAAGGAACGGGCCCAAGAAAGAAAACGTCTATGTGGTGTATAACTGAATAGCAACTTATGAAGGATAAGAAAGTTAAGTGTAAAACAACAGTTCTTAACAGAGTTAATGTAAGAAATGGCTGTAGAGAAAATACACTTCCCTCTGATTCATAAATTTGGGAAGGACCAAGTAAATGTGTATTTGAAAAGTTTCCCAGGTGATTTTGGTGTACTCCTAGTGAAAAAAAAAAGTCTTTAAATCAATGTTTCCAAAATTGCTCAATGATAAGAGTGGTCTGGGTCACATGCTAAAAATACAGCCTGTCGGGACCTTCATCTGAAGAATCTGAATTAAGTGAATTTGGGAGTGGGGGTGAGGAGCATATTTTCTCTTTAGACAAGTTTCACACTGCACAAAATCCATGTGTTACTACATCGTCCTGTAAGATATGTTGCAAGAAAATAATTGTCTTGTCAATCATTGCATACAAGAGTCCCCTTTGTGGGGATTTCCAAACAAGGATTAGCATAATAAAGGTTCTTAATAAAGTCTTGCTGGTAGCAAAGAAAAGTCTTAACCTTGTTTGACCTATATACTAAAGAACACATTTTCTCAACTGACCATCTCTTAATATTTCTTGAGGAATTAATGTTCCCAAATCCAGACTTTGGGAAATCATTCTGGTTTATAATATGTATATAACTAACTAAACTAAACTAAACTAACTAAAACTACAACCAGTACATTTAGTTCAATTGTACAAATTAGGAAAAGACATTCCATTTGGGTGGAGAATTTAAATAAAAATTATAATCAGATTGACTTTTCTGAGCACTTGAATTACACAAATGTACTTCTTCAACTGGGATTTTAGCCCCTCATTGTCTCCAAGCTGCATGCACAACCTATACAACTGTCCACAGTGACCCTGTTTACCAGAGCAGAGTAAACTTGGTTTTTACCAAAATGGGAATGCCCCTGAAAGAACATTTGCCCTCAGCCCCAACTTTGAAGGAATGTGATGTAATATCACTGGTGTAGAGTCAAAGTCCATCACAGATACAAGCAGGAGTCAAGTTGTAACCATAAGTACACTAGGTGTGAGTTCATTATGGGGTCAGGCCAGAGTAAACCTGAAATATGGGTAGAGCAGATGTGAGCATATTGTGAGGACGGGCAGAAGTCCACTTGTCAGTTTGGGTATACCAGGTGTGCAGAGATTGCTAGTCGCCTCAAAATCCTTTTTCATTTTCTCTTCTATGTCATAGAACCCTTGATTTTTAGTTGGGTGAATGACCATCTGGGACAAATTACACATTTCCGAGACTCTTTTCCTTGGAGTTTGGCTAAACTAAGTGCTCACCAATGACATCATAAATGAAAACTGTGTGCAACTTCCAGACAGTGTTCTTAAAAGGAGAAAGTGCACCCTTATCCTTCTTTTTTCCTTCTTCCTGCTTGGTAAAATGCAAATGAATGGCTTGACCAAGTATGGCCACCTTGGATGATGCAATGAACTTAGGAATGGAGGCTAGGCAAAATAGACTAAAAAAGAGCCTGGATGCCTGATACCATGGAGGGACATACCATCTGTCTTTGGACCATCTACCTCCAGACTGTGTTATGAGAGAAAAATTAACTTTTATCTTACTTAAGTCACTGTTATTTGGGTTTTTCTGTCACTTGCAACCAGATTTAATCTTAAAAAATTCCATATGTGTGGTTGATGCATGAATTCCCAAGCCAAGTTATTATAATTTTTAAAGATTATCTGTGTTTCTTCCTGCTTTCCATTAGCAGCACTAATTAAAACTTGATTTTGCTCCTATAATTCTGCTTAAATTTAAAAGAGTTTTTATGTGGTTTTGTATGCACTAACAGCTAAGTTTCAGGAAAAGACAAAATGTCGATCTTGGCAGCCACCTTAGATTCATTAAGAATCTTAAACTCAGAAAAAAAACTATCTGCAATATGAACATAGTTTCACCTTTGAAACTGGGTATTTCCTGACTGATAGGGAAAATTAAAATATTCCTATAGTAAGACTTTTTTCCAAGTTCTTAATTTATACATCAAAATATAGTAAGAAACAGGAAAAACTGTCACTTTTAACGACCACATAGCCTCAAGGAAACAAGCAGGTAGAAACAATCATTTACAGTATGACAAGCTCTAGCACAGACTGAACTAAATATATATTAATAAATAATAGATTCTAGCATAGAGTTAAGCATATATCAGTAAATATGTAACTAATGTGTTTCCTGTATTTTACAAGTCATATACAAATTTTCAATCTTACCTACTAGTACAAAACTCTAGTACAATTCATTTATCTTTAATTTCTATTGTTCATTCTTTATTTGATATATCATATTCCACATTAACTAATCTGACAACTTTATATAGTCTAATGGAAGCATACTACAAATTCTTACTGAACAAATTTATTCGACTATAGATGTGTATATATGTATATACATATACATATTCTACACTTTAGCATTTATGAGCTACTCATGTGACACTCCTCTCTTTTCCTGGGAATATTTCCTCCTCTACTTCACTCACACAGTTCAGTGTCATGTTCCTCTATGACCCCATTTCCCTGAACATAGCTAATTAAATTGGATACATTTCCTAAGATTTTAAAATTTCAGGCCAGAGAATGTCAGTCATTTTTCCCCTGTTCACTGAAGCTATGAATTGTAAAACTCAGAGCCTGCCAAAGGTCATATTTCTCTCCATGTGAAGAGGGCAAGTTTGCAATGAGAGTAGACCAAGAAAAGTAGAATCAAAGGAAAAAGAGAGAGAGTTCTGCAGCATTCAATTCCTGGTTCTGACTCTTCCTGAGGCCTAGATGCATTACTGCCCTTCCTATGGTCTGACTATTTAAGACTCTGTGGCATCCATGGGCTAATCTATATTCTACTGTGCTGAAGCTCCCTTGATTGGGCTTGACTCATTCCAAATAGACTACATCATAGTCTAATAACAAACAACTCCCAATTGTAATGACTTAAAAAAAAAGATTTATTTCTCTCTTATATTATATGACACTCAGAGATTGGCAGGGAAAACTCTAGCTATTTGGGAGCTCAAGTAAATAATATAGCCAGTTGTCATGCCAGAGGGAAGAGAGAGAGAGCTTTAGAGGGTCTCACAGTAGTAATTAAATGCCTTCAACCCAAGCCAGAAAGTGATACACATCATTTCCATTCCCAATTCGTTGTCCAGAGATGGTAATATGACCCAGCCAACCACAAGCCAGGGAGTATAGTCTGGCCACATGCACCAAGATGGGGGAGAATGGGAAATAACATATTAGCAACCAGAGTCATAATTAATATAGCAGCAAAGGTTTTCTTTTGCCTAGGCAAACCCCAAAAAGGGTTAAGGTGTTTGGAATCTGTTGCAGCGCTCATGTATGGTTGAGGGTTTAGTTGTAATTCCAAATTTCTCTGTTGTGCAGCTAGAACTTTGGATTTCTTGTAAGTCCTTATATTCACTTAGAATTACAGAAAAGTGGGGCAGGGTTCTTGGAGGCGCTGAAGTAGCAACATAAGATGCAGTAGAAAGATTCCTCACTTGGAACTTCTGAAGAAACCTGACTCTCTCTGGGCACTGATAATATGTTTCCTCTCCAGGTTTAACTAAAGAATGGAAGGAGATATCCAAAATAAAATCTTGAGATAGCAGTTATTGACTGGTGTGATGGTTTTCTGATGTCATCACGAACAAGGCCCTTCTGTTATCCTGCTTGATCATCCTTTAGCGTTAGGCATTACACTGTATCACAGGCAGGAATATGGGCCAAAGAGGCTATATCAGCTGAGTTTTCCTTTTTTAAAATCTTTCATGGACGCTCCTTCCAGCTGACATCACTTACATTTAATTGGCCAAAACTTTGGCACAAGGGAACCTGAGAAACAGAAAATTTTAGCTTTCCAGCCTCTGATAATCTAAGACACCTTATCTTCCACAAGTGTCTGTATGTAAATATTAGAAATTCACATACTCATTGGGAACAAGGGAGGGAAAGGACATTTTGTTTGAAAATACAATTTATCTGTGGTGGAATAAGGCATGAAAGAAACAGATTTGTAGTATTGACCTTTTAGATGCTGCAATGCTGTATTCTATATATTTGGTAATTTATGGATTTTACTAAGTTGATTCCACTTTGGGGGCACAGGGCCATTAAAAGCAAGTAAAATTTGAGATGGAAAATAAAATATAAGGTATCATTTCTTGGCTTAGTAAATTGTGTAATTTTGGAGAAAAATGAATTGACAACATTTTATTGGCTTCTAAGCAATGTCAAAGAGATATTAGTGAAATGCCTTTAGTGATTAAATTGCCTGTGATAGACTGCATTATTTCTTCACAGTTCTTTCTTCCTTCCCCAACCTTGCTCTGGCTCACTGTGGCTGAAGTATGCCACTTTGCCCTGTTGCTTTTGAGTTTAGACATGTGAGAAAGGGCCATATGCTGGTTCCAGTTAGAGCCAGCAATAGTATCACGTTTCTGCTGGTCACTCTCTTTGCTTCCAATGTAAGAACAGCATGCCCAAATAGTAGTTATTCTTTAGGCACAGAAAATGCTGTGAGATATACATGGCTATACTCCTGTCTATAAGACACATGCCATGTATGCTCCATGAGGAGAGGACTTACATCTAATTGCTTTACCATTGGATATGAAGTGCTCATCACAGTGCCTGGCTCTTCATGTGTACTCAATAAATCATTGTTGAGTGGATTAGGATTGAAGGAGTCTGCAATTTATCTTAAAGTCTCTAAACGGAGTTCGCTCTTTTGTAAAATGGAGATAACAATGACTGCTCAGGATTTTTGAGAGGATTTAGCAAGGGTAACATCTTAGTACAGTGCAATGCACACAGAAAGTACTCAATACATTACAGTGTTGGTTTCATTATTTTTTCATCATTAGTATAAAGTTAGTAGTGTTTAGGACAAAGCTCTCTATAGTATACTTCTATCCATCTACCTACCTAGGGGAAAACCTGAGTCTTTGAAATTTCTTTTTTGAGTCAGCATGATATTTACTGAGTGCTAGAGTGGACCCAGCAGGGTTAGGTAGGACATACAATTCAGTTGACTTGTAAGGTTAACCATAACCCATATTATCCTGAATTTAAATGCAATATTTTTATGTGAGTAGAAAAGTAATGTTTATTAAAGAAAATTATAATTTTATGTATATTCTTTCAATTTTTGTTTAAGGTAAGTAGTCATTTGAGTCATTCTCAAATTTCACAGGGCAAAGCTTAAAAGACTTCATTAATATCTTCGCCTTACTTAATTAAAATCAAAAGATTTTGATGAGGGGTCATAATTTAGTGTGAAACTTAAACCTAAATAATTTGACCTAAGAAGCCCTTGTTTTCCTTGGGTTAGGCTCCCTGTTTATTTGCTGTTGCTGATAAATATCAGACAATGGAGAACAGGGTCATAGATTCTGTAGTCCTTATTTTTCTGTGAACACAGAAGCATGTGCCTTAACTTTTCAGTTTGCCACATTTAAGAAAATAATGCTGCTGTTTATTTCATTTGAACCCATCCTAAGGAAGAAATTATGGTACCTCAATACATCTGAAATTGTATTATGAATTTTTAAAAAACTGCCATATGTACCACTAAGAAATTTAAAGTTATTTCTAATTAAACTACGACATGCCATTAATTGTCAAGATAGATCATGATTTGTGTTAAAATGTGAAAAAAAAATGTGGATCTCAGAATTGAAAATTATATTTCACTAATTTGGAAAATGCAATTTAACCTGAACACAGTTAAATATCTTCATTAGTGTTAAAATTATTGAGGAAAAATAAATTTAGACATCAGACACTTGGATTCAAATTCTTAACCTGTTTCTTGTTAGTTGTATAACACCCCTGTGTTTCTTAAGCTTTTAGTGAGCCTCAGATTTTCTTTTGTATAAAATGGAAATAATTTTAGCCTTATTCTATGGTTGGTCTGAAAACTGAATCAAATTATATTTGAAAGCATCAAGCACAGTTCATGGCATAGTTCATTCCTTTCTATTATGTGAAAGCTAAAATGAGATGCAGAGTAGAGGTCGGGTGACAATTAGTGATTAAGAGGGAGTATGGGTCTACCATGTTTCTGGGCTAGTATTTCATCAACACATTTATTGTTATCTCCTAATATTTATGTGATGCTTCCTGTGCCAGGCACATATTCTCTACTAGTTTTCCTTAACTTTACTATTTAATGTATTTTTTTCAAAGTTTTGGACCTTACAGGTTTGTTTGCTTCACAAGTTTTCCCTGTTTTATTCCCTTGGAGCTTGATGATATTTATACAGCATCTGTTCAGATCTGCTTTCTTGCCCAGTGATTATCTGCATTTTACCTGTGCTGTTATGAATTTCTTCCAACGCAGTGGTAAAGTTAAATTCTCTAGGAGTTGTCATTTCTGCTACATATGTTTTAGGTAGCCTACCACTTTATTTTCTTGAGTGATGAGTAAGAAGTTCCAATATCTTTTAATTCTCATAGAATCATATAATTTTAGATGTACACTGGACTTTATTGGGCAATCAATGGTATAAGTAATTATTGGCCACAAAATTCCTTTATTCAAATGATAAGAAAAACTGAAATCCAAAATTATGTGATCTGTCAAATTATATAGATTGATGATCTATCTCTCATGCCTTTAAGACTAAATAAAAAGAATATCAAAAAATGAAAGGACAAAGAAAAACTAATCTTAACACACATGGCTCAGACTACTAGCAAAAGCCCAAGATCCTGGAGAAGAGGCTAATGCATCATAACGCATTTCTACATGGATTTTTAAAAGGTGACATATGCATACTACTATATATAAAATAGATAACTAATAAAGACCTACTTTATTGTGCTACCTGTATAGCACAGGGAACTCTACTCAATACTCTGTAATGGACTATATGGGAAAAGAATCTAAGGTTATAGAGAATAATCAATTAAGAACATCAACAGCTTCAAATTTATTAACCATAAAATGCAGCTTTGTAGTATTACAGTTAATTTTTTGAAAATATTACAAAAAGTAAGACCATATTAAAAATACATTGTACAGAAAAATATCAGTGACCTAATACTAAAATCAAGTACGCTAAATAACTGATAAAATTTGTGAATATGTATTGATACCAAAATAATTATTCTGCTAATGTTATTTTAATGTTCAGATTATCAATATGAAGATTAAATTTTCCTTTAGTGTACCTGTTATCCTAATGTTCCCACAGTTTTGCATCGCTGTTTAATGGAATTATTTTAGAGGCCCATCAATGTAATAAAATCAGCTGTCATTCAATAAATAAACATTTAAAAATTTAAAAAAGAATCTAAAAAAGAGTGGATATATGCATATGTATAACTGATCCACTCTGCTGTACACCTGAAACTAACACAAAATTGTAAATCAACTCTACTCCAATAAAAATTTTTAAAAAAAAGGTGACTTCCTTGGATAATAGAAAGTGCTTCATTTTTAAGAGATAGTGTAGGGAGAAAAATGTGTTGGAAAACACAAAACCTGAATTCTTTTTATAGTGCAGTTTTAATCTGTTTCTAGGCAGCAACAGCTCTTTACTCCTCCAAACAATTCCTGCCAGCAGATTGTACCAGACAGAGCAGGCACACTGCCATTTAGATTTTCTTTTCCCAATTCCCAAGGAATTCTCTTTGAGCCTATAACAAACCAATTAATGATAAGGACAGTAGGCAGTTCAAAATTCTAAATTCATTAAGACACTTTTCAAGTACCTTTTTAATATAAAAATTAGATTAAAAATCATGTATTTATAATATCAAGCTAAGTCCAGAACTTGTAGAAATAATTGTAAAAATAATCCAACAAATCCCAGATAGGAGTAAAGGAAGAAACTAAAAAAGAGTCCCAAAGATTGGGTGACTAAAAGAAGCCAAAGCCCATAGAATTGGATTAGAACAACTGGTTGCTCAAAACCAATTACTAAACATTTGTCCAAATACAGTGAATTAATTCTAAATATGTTTGTTAAGAGAGGGATATTTCATATAATCTTTGGCACATATATTTTGCTGAATTTTGTTTCAGTTTCTTTATATAGCAGTGTTTATGAAATGGCAGAGCATATAAATAGATGGTCCCCAACTTCTGATGATTTGACTTATGATTTTTCAACTTTAAGATGGTGTGAAAAAAATATGCATTCAGTAGAAACCACAGCTTGAATTTTGATATCTTCCTGGGCTAGCAATATGCAATACAATATTCTCTCTTGATGCTGGTCAGCAAGCCACAACTCCCAGTCAGCCATGTGATCATGAGGGTAAACAACCAATACACTTACAACTATTCTGTAGCCATACAACCATTCTGTTTTTCACTTTCAGTATAGTATTCAATAAATTACATGAGCTATTCAACACTTTATTATAAAACAGGCTTTGTGTTAGATGATTTTGCCTAATTGTAGGCTAATGCAAGTATTCTGAGCATGTTTAAGGTAAGCTAAGCTAAGCTGCAATGTTCAGTAGGTTAGGTGTATTAAATGCATTTTTGACTTAGGATATTTTCAACTTACAATGGGTTTATAGGGACATAACCCCATGTAAGTTGAGGATGATCTGTATTTTTGTGATTGTTGTTACAGAGAGTTGCCACTTTATTTATTTATCTATTTTTTTATTGGAGTATAGCTGCTTTACAATGCTGTGTTAGTTTCTGCTGTACAGCAAAGTGCATCAGTTTTACGTATACATATATCCACCCTTTTTTAGATTTCCTCCCATTTAGGTCACCACAGGTCATTGAGTAGAGTTCCCTGTGCTATACAGTAGGCTCTCATTAGTTATCTATTTTATACATAGTAGTGTATAAATGTCTGAGGGTTGCCATTTTAAATTTCTATTTCCTCCCGTGCCAAGAGATCAAGAGAACAAGTTAGTTCAGGGCAGTTTCTCTTGTCTGAGGAGAAATCACTCCATTGGTTCCAGCATATAAAAGTAGTATCCTTGTTCCAGAAAAAGATTATAATAAAACAGTGTTTTGGCTTAACAGTGGGAGCCCCATCTTTTACCAAATGATATGCAAGACTCTAAAGCTGTTGAAAAGATAGTAAGCAAACATGCAAAAGCGATAAAGAGAAATCTTAAAAAAAAAGAAAGGAAAAGAAAATTCCTTGCTTTGGGGAGTTAGGGTTATTAGAATATTTCTTATGGATTGAGACTGGTCCTGAAAAAGGTTATCTGGAAGAAACTGAAACCAAAAAAACCCAAAAGACAAGTCCATGGAGGAAGTATAGAGCATAGATTTGCAACCATCAAAGACCAAATTTTTATGAGGGCAGATGGATGGCTAAATGGGCAAGAGGATGGCTATATCTGCACACCTTTACTGACATGGCCATCATAGTGTTGTGAGTTTGCTGAGGTGAAGACACCGTGTGTGACTGTAAATAAGAGCCATGAGCTTCTGAATCCAGGCCTGCCTTGGCTGGAATAAGCTGAAGGACAAGCCCTCTCTTCCTTCACTGCCCATAGTTAAAACACAAGGCCTGCCCAGCATGGTGGCAATGATATCATCATTGAAGCAATGCATGAAACAAAATTGGACCATGTTCATTTGATAACAAATGAAGGTTCTCTAGTGTTTTCTCTGTAATGAGTCCTTGGCACCAAGGCTGACACTTTGGACCAAACAAGTGTTTCAGATAAGAGTATTCTGTCATAGAGCTCAAATGAGGTGTCCTCACCATTAGGAAGGTAATGGTACCAATTATGGAGGTAAAGGCAAGGTATGACTTACTGTACACATAGGGCTAATACTCATTTTCACTGGCTTCACACTCCAGTGGCAATTATGATGACAGTAGTGAGTACAGCATCACTTTGGATTGGCCAGATAACTGCTGCTTACATCATTTGGGGAACATACCAGGGTGGTGGCTGATCTTACCGACTTCTGGCAGTGCTTGTAGCATCTTCTAGCTCCATTCATGAGGCCGAGTGATGATATAATGATGTCGGCAAATATCCTGGAGATCTGAGATTATTACAGAAGTGCTGACCCACTGGAGGAGAAAAGGACAAAGGAGGGCTAAATTAGTTTTGATTTGAATAATAATAATAACAACCTATGATCTAGAGAATTGGGTCATATTAATTGCATATTAAATAAAAGCACTTCATTATGGGTAGAAAGATGTGAAAAGAAAAATATAAGTAGAAGTAGTGCAAATTAATGAAGGAGAAAGTCTGAAATTGTGGGAATTCACATCTAATATTCATCTAATGATGATCAGCTTTCAAAGAGTCTATCTTGATTTCCCAGAATTACTATTTCCCAGCAAGTTTCAGTCTGGTGAGGTGGTGGTGGGGGGAGTGGAATCTAATATTAATAAAGCCTTTGTAATTAAAGATCTGTGGAGGCAAACTTTTCCTGCTGTCAGGGAAGAAGAAATTTTCCTCTACCCTTCTAGGTTCTTCTGGCTGATCTAAGAATTAAATTGACTTAAGACAGATAAACAGGAAAAAAAATCAAACATAAGTTTGATAACATGTATACATGAGAGAGACCCAGGAAAACTAAGTACCTCGCCAAAATGGTGGAAACCCTAACCTTAAATACCATTTTCAGCTAAAGACATAAGAGGATGTTATGAGCAG
This sequence comes from Mesoplodon bidens, assembly GCF_964165515.1. Lineage (NCBI taxonomy): Eukaryota > Metazoa > Chordata > Mammalia > Artiodactyla > Ziphiidae > Mesoplodon > Mesoplodon bidens. Next base: position 87,391,418 of record NC_138167.1, read on the forward strand.
TGGTTTGGGACTTCAAAGAGGAGGAAGGCAATTCACATGAAGATGGAAAAGCAAATGTTTGATAACAAATGTCTGCTGGAGAGGCAGAGACAAGAGACACAGAGAGTAATTTTAACAAACAGATTTTGTTAGGTTCCTCCCTGTCTACCACACCAGGCTCACATTAATCTATGGTGATAGCTCCCTTCCTGCAATAGGCCCTCTCTCTACATTCTTTAGGCAGCTAAGGGGGAGGCAAAAAGAAAGGCTTCTGGAGTCTTCTGTTTCTTAAAAATAATCAGGCTAAGTTAATCCCCATGCCAAAGAGACATTTGAGGGTGGCAAGTTTTTCTTCCCTACACATCAATAGGCAGATTAATAAATAGTTTGGGCTTTGTGGGCCATAAAAACTTCTGTTACTTCTAAATTTAGCCATTTTAGCTTGAAAGTCACCATGGACAATACATAAATGAATGTGGCTATGTTTTAATGAAATTTTATTTACAAAAGCCTGGGGCACTTGGATTCAGCTCATGTGAGGGCCATAATTTGTAGACTCCCCCCATGTTAGATTGAAAATGCACACTGTATCATGACAACTATTTGCATTAATTATTTTTTCTTATTTTTTTAACATCTTTATTGGAGTGTAATTGCTTTACAATGGTGTGTTAGTTTCTGCTTTATAAAAGTGAATCCGTTATATATATACATATATCCCCATATCTCCTCCGTCTTGCGTCTCCCTCTCACCCTCCCTATTCCACCCCTCTAGATGGCCACAAAGCACCAAGCTATCTCCCTGTGCTATGCAGCTGCTTCTCACTAGCTATCTATTTTACATTTGGTAGTTTATATAAGTCTATGTCACTCTCTCACTTCGTCCCAGCTTACCCTTCCTCCTCCCCGTTGCATAACTTTTAAAGAATTCTCTAGCCTTTTTTTGGATAGATTATTTATTTGTTTGTTTGTTTGTTTGCTGCCTTGGGTCTTCGTTGCTCCACGCGGGCTTTCTCTAGTTGCAGCGAGAGGGGACCACTCTTCATTGTGGTTCATGGGCTTCTCATTGCAATGGCTTTTCTTGTTGTGGAGCACAGGCTCTAGGCACACAGGCTTCAGAAGTTGTGGCTCACGGGCTCTAGAGTGCAGGCTCAGTAGTTGTGCTGCACGGGCTTAGTTGCTCCGCGACATGTGGGATCTTCCCAGACAAGGGCTTGAACCCATGTCCCCTGCACTGGCAGGCAGATTCTTAACCACTGTACCACCAGGTAAGCCCCTAGCCTTTTTTTGACTAACAGTTATTGAGTTTCTACTATGCCCAAGTTATTATGCTTCTGCCTGGAAACAAAAGGAAAAACAAGACATTGTTGTTTTTAATTGTTAAGAACCCAGCAATTTAAAAAGGAAGAAAGAAACTCAAAACCACAAAGCTCTAGCACCATGCTGTAAGTGAAATCATAAAAGCACGTAGAGAGTGGGAATTCAGAAGAAGAAATACTAACTTTTTCAAAGTGTTTCAGGGAAATCTTTATAAACAAAGTGACATATACAGAAGTTTTGGATTAGTCTCTGTTTGCTAAAAAAGTTAAGCAGTCCCTTCTAGTAGAGCCAAAAGCATGAAAAAAAGAAAGTATATAGAAGATTGGCAAAATCAACATTATATGTATCTATAGCATCTCAATGTACTAGGACTTCTTCTATAGATAATTATGGTGATGATAGTAATAAAAATGATGATGATGGTGAATATTTATTGAACACTAACTAGGTCAACTCACAAAAATCAATTTCCTAAAACATATTTTGTCGCATAATTAATTTTCTGAAGTTCTGATTACTGATCTACTGGAAATAGTTTTAAGTGCTTTAACAGGAATATTCAATTTCTAAAACTAAATATATTCAGTATTCATCATAATTTTAACTGGATAAGGAAATTTTTTCAAAACGTTTTGTGGCTTCTATGTCAATATCTCAATATTTATCTTTTAGCACTTTTAAGTAATGTTTATATATTTTCTCAATTTCATACTTATGATTAAAGGTGATCATAATTGAGATACATTCTTTAGACTATATGTAAATTATTTATCTGTTGTCTCTCAACTCTAAACCAGCCATTCTATACTCTGCTTTGAGATACAAGCATAGAGGCTCTATAAAATATCTTCCTCCTCCCTAAGCTGGCTCCCTGTTAGGATGTGCTAGAGGAAAAATGCTAGAGGAAAAATGCAAGGGGAGAGAAGAAATAAGGGATTGCTCCTTCCTGTTTTCTTTCTGCTTTCTCCCTGCTGTTTTTGTATTCCTGTCATGCTTGGTTTTTTGTTCCAGCAGGATCCATTCTTTCCAGGAGCAGTATTGAATCCAGTTTCCTGTTTTTCAAACACCAACCAGAAGTAGATAGTTCAGTATTACAACTTTCCGCAAGAAGTGGTATTTTAGCAATGGTTTGTAAACTTATTTGGTTATGGAATCCTTTGGGGGAACAATTTATTCAAACTGTATTCCATGAAATAAAAAATACACTTATTCTCAACAACATGATCAATGAATGTTTAATAATAATGTTCACTGAGTGCCTATTATTATTGGCAGAATCGTTCTAACTCAGAAAATATTAATGACTACTCTATGAGGCAGGTACTATCTTTATACCAATTTCACAGATTAAAAAACTGGGGACTGAGGCAAGAGGAGTAACCTGACTTGCCCCAATTTACTGAGCTACTAAGTAGCAGGGCTCATATTCAAATCCAGAATTTGAAAATGTAACTAACCACCACATTATGTTGCCACTTAGATTACTGTAGCAGATTTAGCAGAGGTGGAAATATCACAAGTAGAGGTATCAATAATTGTTACACGATATTTTGAATTAAGGCCACGGCAATAGGAGTAGAGAAAAGAGTACAGATTCAAATAACCAGCACAAGGAGGATCTGGTAACCTATTGGATATGGAGAGTAAAGAAGAGAGAAGAGCAAAACAGTTGTATTGTTATCTACTGCTGTACTGCAAAAACTCAAATCTTAGTGGTTTTCAAGAACAGCAGTTATTTAGCTCTCAGATCTACATGGTCCCTGGGGGGCGGGGTAGGGGGGAATGCTTGGTTTACCAGGATTTTACTCAGGTGTCCGCATTCACCGGGCAAGCTGCTTTGAGTTAATTTTTCTGATCTTGGACTTTCTCCTGTCTCTGGAGCCTTAGCACAGATCCAGGGATGCCACCATATAGATCACTGAGGTTTCTACTTTGAATGGCTAGTGGGATAGCAACCATTAACTAAGATATCAAAAACAAGGGTGAAAGGAGCAAATTTGAGAGGTAAAATGAGTGAAAATTATTAGTGCTGATTGGGACATATCAAATTTGAAGTAAGATAGGTGGAGATATCTCACAGGCACTTAAATATGGGTCTGGAGGTTGAGAGAAAGAAAACATCTAGAAATGGGGACATGGAAATTAATAACAAAAGCCATATAGGTTTTTGTAATATCATTCATGGAGACTATGTAGAGCAGAAGTCAGGACCATTCTGAAACTGGCCAATAATTCTGCTATATTTTGCTTCTGGTACCTTAGGTAACCTAGTAATGACTGTCCGTGAAAGGACCATTTAATATTATTGAGATTGAATGATCATGATTGTTATCATATAGTCTTTCTGCAAAATTAGAAGTATTTGACTCACCTTTCAAGAAAAAAAAAATTCTTCTACAGAAGAAGAAACTAGAGAAGAGAAGAAGCAGAGATAAAATGATCTTCAATTATCAATAGCTATATAATAGGAGAAATACAAGTGATAGAAGAGATCAAGCTTTCGTTTACTTAGAAATACCTTCCTAACATTGAGGGCATGATGGTGATGTCTACAGGATTGAGGGAAACCTTTCTGAGCATGTTTATAAATGGTATTTCAGGGATTCAAGGAAATGTATTAAGTGATTTCTTATGGTCTGTACTAATCCCATTACTCCATAAAACCAATTTAATCAAGAATCCTAAAGAATGTGTCTATCACTGGTTTGGTATAATAAATACCATATTTAGAGCCCAAATTTAATAAGCTTTCTTGAATTTCCCAATTTAAAACTGAAGCATGTGGTTTAATTTAATGAAAAATTAATAACAAACATAATAACTAATACATATTTTGAGTATATGAAAGCATTTTAAGTAATATCCCTCAACACTATTTCTTGCATTTATATAATCTCTATTTTCTTTTGAAATAATTATCACATACACATACCAAAAACTCTGACATATTTTGGTGTAATGGGAATGATATCCAACGGCTGTTCCCTTTTAATTTTCTTGTATTTGGCCATCCTCATCAATAATATTCTAGAGGCATGTATTTGTCTCATGAACGATCAGCATTGTGCAACGTGTATGCAATGGGAAAGAGGGAGTCAAATTGTGGTTTTGGCATCTGGAGTAAAAATTCTTCAGCCCATATCAAAACAATAATTTTGAAAATCAGGCTATGTTAAACAAAGAATATAAATGGTTTTAACTGCTATAATACAATGACATTTAAGCTTGCCCAGTATATCATAGATTTTGCTATCTATAAACTAGAGATGGAGGGAATCCAGATCATGACAAAAAGAAAGATTGGTGAGGGAAGCACATTTTTTCAAGCTTAGAATATTATAAGAATAAGAAAGGAGACAGTGATATGGGAAGCAGACAGAATTGCGTGCCTGACCTTCCTGAGCATGTCGGATAGATTGATGGGGAACCTAGAGCCAAAAGACTGTCTGCTTAGCTTTCTACTTGAAACTCTGGGGAGAAACTACCATGTAGGCTGGAACAGCCCAAGTCTGTGGGATGATGGTCCAGCACAGCCAAGAGAAGTGTTTAGGTAGATGAGTATGAAGCATCACTCCTAGATCTCCACAGTCTGCATGTAGCACAGATATGTCATGCTTGACTAAGACAAAATAGAAGTCTTTGGATGGTCAGTAGACCTGGACACAGAGACAAAAGTAGAGAAACTTTGTGTCAGAGACAAACAGTGAAGACCACAAACTCCAGTGATAAGAACCAGCATGATGCCTGAAAATGTGTATACTTCAGTGGTCATCAGTCAGACTAGATTGTTTCACTACAGGGAGTAGTAAAGATCAAGAAGATATGACATGGACCTGCATTAGTGTCATATTGCTGCTGCAACAAATGACCACAAACAATGGCTTAAGCAACAGTAATATATTATCTTATAGTTTTGGAGGTCAGATATCCAAAGTGGGTGTTACTGAGCTAAAATCAAAGTATTGACAGGGCTACATTACTCTGGAGGCTTTAGATGAGGGTCCATTTCCTTGCCTATTCCAGCTTAAAGACACTGCGTGCTTTCTTTGGCTCATGGTCCCCTGCCATCTTCAGGCTTTTTTTTTTACCCTGTATCACTTGGACACTGACTCTCCTGCCTCTCTTTCACTTATAAGGACTTTTACAATTACATTGGGTCCACCTAGATAATCCTGAATAATCTCCCCATTTTAAAATCCGCTGATTAGCAAGCTTAATTCCATCCACAATCTTAAGCCTCTTTTATACTGTAACTGAGTACATTCATAGGTTCTTGGTATTACAGTTTGATGGTGGTGGGGGGAGGTGAGAATTATTTTGCCAACTCAGAGCTGTTGCTTTTTTTAAATCTTTAAACCAACCTACATACCCAAACGCCATCTTGGAGAAAAACAGGGAAATGTGGAGGTAATATAAAAAACAGACTTTCTCAAAAAGAGAATGAGCCATGCCAATGAGACTAAGGCTTAAGAGAAATGCCACTGATGGCCTTGTTTAGAATTTATTTCCCCCCTTGCTCATCACTGCAGCCAGCTCCACTTTCCAACAAGACAAAGGCTCTTGAAGAAGCTTAGATCAATTACAAAAACAAAGCAGGTCATCTTCCTTACACATCAGAGGAGTGTGAGTTAAAATTTTGAATCTGCAACATTATTACTAATCACAATAATGCCCCCTAACAATAAACGTTTAAAATATAATAGATTTACTTGACACCACACAGACTCTTTAATAAGAAATTCGAGCATTATTATTTGACAGATGAGGCTCTGATGTGCTAACAGACTCACCCATAAAACTAAATGACAGAGGAGTCTGGAGTGAGGACAAGAACTCTCGAGTCCCTGGCCTCTAGCTCAGTGTTACTGTCCCGAGCAAAGGATTTAAATTAATTTTCCAAGAACTTACTATATATAATAGGTGGTCCTCTTAAATTTTCAGGAAACCTGTCACTTTGTTACCAGAACTAAACAATAGAGATGGAAAATTAAATGTTAAGCAAATACATAGCACACTGCCCAGGCCCTCCATAGATACTTGCTTAAACATGTGTATGAAACTATTAAGCAGAGACAAGCAAGTTAAGAGCTAAGTAAATACAACCTGAGATAATGTCAAAAGAGATGCATTTCAGGAAAACAAATGAGAGGTTCTGGCAATTTTCTGAAGTTATTGTGGATAGAAAGTAAAAAAAATATATTTTTTTCAGAAAACAAACTAGAGAGAAAATTTCAAAGTACTAAATCCAAAGAGTGGCACTGAACTATGAAATTCAGGAGAAAAATTTCCAGCAGCACATAAAAGAGTCAAAGTGGTAGTGATCGGGCCTTATCATTACCTGGGTGTGTACCTGAGTACATTAAGGTGACGGAAAGGTAGCTGCAGAATATCTGTGAGGCTGGTACAGAGAAAAGATAGACTGCCTGTTCCTTTAATTGGCAAATTAACAGCAAAAAAAGAAAACAGCATCATCCATTTTTAACCACTTTCCTTCACTGCATGAGGACTTTTACTTAAGAGTGGCAATCCATCAAGGGATAGAAAACAGGACCCAGATTCTTAAAGACTGCCAAGGTAAATAACAGCCAGGGAGAAAGATATTGAAAATCATGTTAGAATTAATGAATTGTAAACTAAATTAGAAGCATTCTGAACTGTGATGAGAGAAGAAAAGTATATTCTAGTACCTATTAGATGTATAACAAAAATAATAATGAATACATTTTTCTGAGTCCCACTTGTTAGTAATACTGCAATGACTTGAAAGATGTCATTCTCGTTCAACTGATTTGCTGAAGACCTCATTTGGAAGCCACTGCAGAAAGCATCATCTAGTCTTAATTTAATTATTCTTTGAGCAAACATGGTTTGTGAGTACTCCAGAATTCTCCAAAGATGGTCCATATTCAGGACCAATTTTTAGGTACATACATACAGTGTAGGCTTAGTGGTTTTATTCTCATATTACTATACTCATTTTCTAATTTTTGCTTTTTTGATACCAATGATTTTAGTTGACATCACAGCTACAGCTATCCTACAATCTTTTTATTAACACAATTTGACAATGTGATGAAAAGATATTCTAGAGGCTTATTTTTTTTTCTTAAAAGAATAAAGCATTTGGAGATTTTTTTTTCTTTACCCAGAGAATTATTACATATAAAGGATTTTCAAGTTGAAAATACTGTAATAAACACAAAGTGATTTAATGTATTATTTGTTTTAAAAAATCTCCTAACATCTTTGGTTCTCATGGTATTTGCAATTATACACAGATATCTAATAATATCTAATATTTTATATAAGAGCATTAAGTACATTATCAAGTGCACAAACACACACACACACACACACACACAGAAAGTGCTGTCAAGGAAGGTTTAAGGGAAGAGAACATTTGAGCAAAGACTTGAAGAAAGTGAGTGACTGAGCCAGGTGGATATATGGGGCTAGTGCACTTCAAGCAAAAGTTCCTAGTCATAACTGCTGCTCAAGAAATGAATAACTTCTTAGCTGTTTAGATAGCTCAATTCAATCAATGGGTACCTTTTGACAAGTCCCTCAAACTTTAAGTTTGTTTGCGGTAAGTAATAGGAACTGACTCTTTTCTGTTTCTTGTGAATGTTATGAGAATCAACTCTATGATCTATAAAGCATATATGATGGGAGCAATCAGAAAAAACACCACCCCCTTCCTACATCCTTTCTATTAGAATAATTCTTTAAATCAAATGCACTTAATCAAGATGAGTGTCTTTTTCCTCAACCAGAGAATAGCCATTAATATGATTAGTATAGACTCTAATTCTAGGAGCAATTAATGCATTACACAACTTGAAATGTTCTTGCTGCATTCACCTAGAAAGGTTATCTTAAACATAACAGTAATTATAGTAAGACTGTCTTTTATACACATTTGATTGACAACATAATAAAAAAATAAAATGTAACAATACCAAATGTTAGCAAGGATGTGAGCAACGGAGACTCATACACTGTTGCTCTGAGTATAAGCTGATACAACTACTGTGAAGAGCAATTTGGTATGATATAGTAAATTAGAAGATGTATGAATTAGAATATGTGTGTACTCTTCAACTCTGCAGTTATAATCTAGGTATGTAAATTCCAAAGATAGATAGATAAATTAGATTAGATTAGATAGCTATAGAAGGAGAAGAGAGAGTAAGAAAAAAAGATATAAAGAATATGCTTTTCAAAAATTTTTGTAATAATTTGGAAAAATAAAATACCATAAGCTAAAAGAAAAAAGATAAAGGAATTGTGCCACTTTCACTAGATGAGATAAATTACAATTATATTTAATAGCATGGATAGATATCAAAACAGTATTTTGTGAATAACAAAGTTGAGGATATATATGCATAGGTTAATGCCATTTATAGAAAGGTGTACAAATTGGCAAAACAATATAATATCATGTTTATGTTTATGCACATGTATAGTAATGACATAAATTATGCAAGATAACAATAAACAGTAAAGTAAGCACATCTCCCTCTGGGTAAATATGGCTAAATGCTAAGATTTGACAAAGCTGCATGGTACCTACATTCATGAGTCTTTCCCACATTAGTCTCTGCAGTACTTTGTAAGCTTGAATTTTTTTCTAAAATTAAACCAGTATTGCATTTTTATGAAGATGGAAGTCCCCATGGTAGAATAGGCAAAAATCCAAAAAATGGGAACACACCAATCTCAAAGGGCAGGAGAAGTGGCCTGCTACTGGAGAATTGAATCTTCCCTCAGTATTAGTGATGACAGTATTGTGCTAGGCATTGTTCTCAGTGCTTTACACTTATTATCGCATTTAATCATTGTAACAATTCTCTCTCGAAGACCTATCATTTCTCCCTTTTATAGATAGGGAACTGAAACACAAAAAGGTAAGTAACTTGGCCAGTGTCACATAACTAATAAATTGTGGCACTAGAATTTAAACCAGAGAGTCTGAGCTTTCAACCAGTCACAAACTACCCTTGGTAAATGTGTTTATATTAAAGCAGAAGTTCTCACAGGGTCCAGCAGCACCAGCATCACCTGGAAATTAGAAATGCAAGTTCTTGACCCTCGCCCTAGACTTACTGAATCAGAAACTATGGGACTGAGTTTAGCAAATGTATTTACAGCAAGTCTTCAGTGTGTGAAAGCAATCTAGAGGCCTATAGATCCCACAAATGGGAACACTAAAAAGGAAATTAGAATGTATCTTTCCCCATTGTTTTCACTTCAGTTGAAACCTGATGCTGCTTGACTCACACTTTTAAATTGTGTGAGCTGCAGAAAAGTTTCAAGAACCAATGTATCTACTTGGGAATGAAGTAAAGTTTTTGTGGTGGGAGGGAAGAATTTTCAGAGAGAGAAATTTGAGAAAGAGGATACATGAAGAATGTGTTAAGCTGAAGCTAGGAGACTCAGGTTAACATAAAGATGAGATTTCATGTGAGAGTCCCTTCTCCCCATGAATTTCAATCCATAGATCTGTAAAAAATTAATAAACAGAAACCTCAATTAAACAGAGTTGGGAAACCAAAAGGGGGAGCTCTCTTGCCCTGATACAATAGCAGAGCCCAATAGGAAGAAGAGAGATTCTTCTTTCCTAGCAAGGATGCAGCCAATGAAAAGCCAGGGACTCCTTGTTTGCTACAGCCCTTCCAACTTTTTTTTTCTCTCTAAAAAGTACTTCTTTCTCTTGATGTGTGGGGATTTACACTTGACTTGCCATGGGTGCAGACCCCAAATTGTAATTCTCTGCTGATCCCCAATAAACTCATTTTTGCTCAAGAAGTATCTGGCAGTCTGTTTATTTCAGGCCAGCAGGAGACTTAAGAAAAAACACATTAGTTCAAACCAATACCCTTATCCTATGAGCCGTACACATTTTGGAATTGAACTGTTTTTTCAATAAAGAAATGTGCATTTACTAGTTGAATCTGATCTGGCAATATTGTAAATTTTGTAGAAACAATGTAGTGAAGAGAAGGAGGGATTGGAGCTTTTGCAATCAATCCATTCCCCCTACTCTTACTGCAAGTTCCTAAAGACACTGGCCCATTGAGTGTGCTAAGGCATGGAGTCCTATGTAATGAAGTGTGGTACTGAAAGTGAAGTCAAGCATAGAGAGAAGTCTATGAACCTGGAAAAGCACTCTGGAAAGGACATACACTAGGGAATAAATCCAACTATTGTATTGCTCCCATGAGTTAGAGAATGCTAGGGTGGATTTCCCCTATGTGTTTTGTTTTATGTAGCATTACATTAAGCAGAGTTTGGTTCAGATGGTTCACATGAGCATGCACTGTGTGGAAGAAAAGAAAGACAAAAAGGACTTTCTTCATGACAGATTTTTGTTATTCAAGAAAAATTGTGAAAAATTTTCAGGGGGAGAGGCCCACAACTTTCTCTCTCTGCTTCTAGCCATGTTACTGTTTTGTTTGTGTATTTATATTTGTTGTTAGTTTTAATGGCTAAGATACGAAAGAGAGGGAGAAAAACTTTCCATCACCTTGATCCCACTTAGTACCCACTTAGAGAAATACGTTTTAAATAGATTTACAGTGAAAGTATTCAGCAGATAATCCTGTCCAAGATAAGGATCCTTTCCTCTTTCCAACCTTTGCCAACACTTAAGTATATTAACAGGGAATGGATAAGAGTATATCCAAAGAGATAGTGGTTCAACAAAAAGCCTGTCCTCTTCTGGAATTAGTCCCAATTTGCCTTGGACAACTGCTAGCTCCAATTTGTGCCTTCTGCAATCCCTTGCCCAGTACAGATTCATCCAGTTAAGATGATTATTTAAATGTAGGTGAAAGTCCTTTCATCCTTTTGAAAATATGGCATGATTATATATAATTTGTACAAAAACCTGTGGTTAGGGTTGATTTGGCAATGCTACCTGAGGCTTTTATTCTCTCCTGACTAACTAATGTAGGCAACAGAAACATTTTGTATGTTATTCTTTTTTTGCTACTTTAAAATTATTCTCTGTCCTCATAAAATTTTCTTATTTCTTAAAGAGTGTTCCTTTGACTTTTTTCTGAATGTTTATTGAGTGTCAGGCATTTTGCACACATGTCTATCATGTTACTAAGAAAGTAGATATTATGATACAAATGGATGATTTGCTAAAGACCTTGCAGCTAGAAAATGTTAAATGTGGGTTTTGGAGCCAGTATCAGGATGGCACATTCTGTAGTCCTCTCTACTTAAAACCTAACATTGATATCCAAACATATTTTTAGGACTTCAAAGACCAAGAATAAGGATATTAGCCTTTGTGTCATGAAGGTAAGCTGCAACATTTTCAGTTTGGTCACTGTTTTGATGACCTAGTTATCAACTTGTGTCCTAAGCAGGGCTTTACATTTCTCACACACGAATCTTGTGACTCAGCGTACCATGTATGAGAAAGTAGGAAGAGAGAAGTTGGTTTATGAAGACTCATGTTTCTTTCCTTGAAAATGTGTTAATCTAATGGGTATATTCTGTAATTGACTGATTTTGCAATATTTATTGTTAGTGGGAAGATAAGCATTTATAGGGAAGAAAACGTAGAGTGATGTAATAGACCTCCAGATAAGAAGACTTGGATTAAAATCTTGACTCTACTATTAGCTCTGTGAACTTGGACAAGACCTTAAGATTCTTCATTTGGAAAGGACTTCAAAATAGATGTCATTATCTGCCTACATTACAATGTTAAAAGGGGGATTATATAAAATAGGCATTAAAAAGCTCTGAAGAAGATGGCAGAGGAGTAAGACGTGGAGATCACCTTCCTCCCCACAAATACATTAAAAATACATCTACATGTGGAACAACTCCTACAGAACACCTACTGAACGCTGGCAGAAGACCTCAGACTTCCCAAAAGGCAAGAAACCCCCCACGTACCTGGGTAGGGCACAAGAGAAAAGAAAAAAACAGAGACGGAAGAATAGGGACGGGACCTGCACCTCGGAGAGGGAGCTGTGAAGGAGGAAAGGTTTCCACATACTAGGAAGTCCCTTCACTGGTGGAGACAAGGGGTAATGGAGTGGGGGAGCTTTGGAGCCACAGAGGATAGCACAGCAACAGGGGTGCAGAGGGCAAAGCGGAGAGATGCCCACACAGAGGATCGGTGCTGACCAGCACTCACCAACCCAAGAGGTTTGTCTGCTCACCCGCTGGAGTGAGTGGGGGCTGGAAGCTGAGGCTCGGGCTTTGGAGGTCAGATCCCAGGGAGAGGGCTGGGGTTGGCTGTGTGAACACAGCCTGAAGGGGGCTAGTGTGTCACAGCTAGCCAAAAGGAAGTCTGGGAAAAACTCTCGACCTGCCTAAGAGGCAAGAGACCATTGTTTTGGGGTGCGCAAGGAGAGGGGATTCAGAGCACCGCCTAAACGAGCTCCAGAGACAGGCGTGAGCCACGGCTATCAGCACAGACACGAGAGATGGGCATGAAATGCTAAGGCTGCTGCTGCAGCCACCAAGAATGCTGTGTACAAGCACAAGTCACAATGCACACCTCCACTCCCGGGAGCCTGGGCAGCCCACCACTGCCAGGGTCCCGAGATCCAGGGACAACTTCCCCGGGAGAACACACGGCACGCCTCAGGCTGCTGCAACGTCATGCTGGCCTCTGCCGCAGCAGGCTTGCCCTGCACTCTGTACCCCTCCCTCACCCCGGCCTGAATGAGCCAGAGACCCCTAATCAGCCGATCCTTTAACCCCCTCCTGTTTGGTTGAGAAAGAGACACCAGACGGCAACCTACATTCAGAGGTGGGGCCAAATCCAAAGCTAAACCCCCAGGAGCTATGCAAACAAAGAAGAGAAAGGGAAATTTCTCCGTACAGCCTCAGGAGCAGCTGATTTAATTTCCACAGTCAACTTGATGTACCCTGCATGGGGAATACCTGAATAGACAGGGAATCATCCCAAATCTGAGGCAGTGTATTTTGAGAGCAACTGTAGACTTTGGGTTTGCTGTATGTGACTGACTAGATTCTGATTTATATGTTTACCTTACTTCAGTTTTTACCACTTCTTATCATTGGTGGATTTGTTTATTGGTATGGTTGCTCTTTTTATTTATTATATTTTTAAATTTTATAATAGTTTTCATTTTTTACTTTAATAATTTTACTTTCTTTCTTTCTTTTCTTTCTCTCTTTTCTTCTGAGCCATTTGGCTGACAGGATCTTGGTGCTCCAACCGGATGTCAGGCGTGACCCTGGGAGGTGGGAGAGCCAAGTTCAGAACATTGCTCCACCAGAGACCTCCCGGAGCCACATAATGTCAATCAGCAAGAGCTCTCCCAGAGATCTCCATTTCAAGGCTAAGACCCAGCTCCACTCAATGACCAGGAAGCTACAGTGCTGGAAACCCCATGCCAAACAACTAGGAAGACAGGAACACAAACCCACCCATTAGCAGAAAGGCTGCCTAAAATCATAATAAGGTCACAGACGACCCAAAACACACCACCGGACTCAGTCCTGCCCAGCAGAAAGACAAGATCCAGCCTCATCCACCAGAACATAGGCACCAGTCCCCTCCCCAAGGAAGCCTACACAACCACCTGAAAAAACCTTACCCACTGGGGGCAGACACCAAAAACAACAAGACCTATGAACCTGCAGCCTGCGAAAGGAGACCCTAAACACAGGAAGCTAGGCAAAATGAGAAGACAGAGAAATACGTAGCAGAAAAGGAGCAAGGTAAAAACCCAAAAGAAAAAAAATATGAAGAGAAAAAAGGCAATCTACCTGAAAAAGAATTCAGAGTAACGATAGTAAAGATATCAAAAATCTTGGAAATAGAAAGGAGAAAATACAAGAAGCTTTTAACAGGGATCTAGAAGAACTAAAGAGCAAACAAAAAATGATGACCAACACAATAAATGAAATAAAAAATTCTCTAGAAGGAATCAATAGCAGAATAACTGAGGCAGAAGAATGGAAAAGTGACCTGGAAGATAAAATAGTGAAAATAACTACCACAAAGCAGAATAAAGAAAAAAGAATGAAAAGAATTGAGGACAGTCTCAGAGACTTCTGGGACAACATTAAACATACCACATTCGAATTATAGGGTTTCCAGAAGAAGAAGAGAAAAAGAAAGGGACTGTGAAAATATTTGAAGAGATTACAGTTGAAAACTTCCTTAATATGGGAAGGAAATAGTCTGTCAAGTCCAGGAAGTACAGAGAGTCCCATACAGAATAAATCCAAGAAGAAATATGCCAAGACACATATAAATCAAACTATCAAAAATTAAATCCAGGGCCTCCCTGGTGGCGCAGTGGTTGAGAGTCCGCCTGCCGATGCAGGGGATACGGGTTCGTGCCCCGGTCCGGGAGGATCCCATATGCCGCGGAGCGGCTGGGCCGTGAGCCATGGCCGCTGAGCCTGCGCATCCGGAGCCTGTACTCCGCAACGGGAGAGGCCACAACAGTGAGAGGCCCTCATACCGCAAAAAAAAAAAAAAAAAATTAAATACAAAGAAAAAATATTAAAAGCAGCAAGGGAGAAGCAAGAAATAACACACAAGGGAATCGCCATAAGGTTAACCGCTGATCTTTCAGCAGAAACTCTGCAAGCCACAAGAGAGGGGTAGGACATATTTAAAGTGATGAAGGAGAAAAACCTACAAAGACGATTACTCTACCCAGCAAGGATCTCATTCAGATTCGATGGAGAAATTAAAAGCTTTATAGGCAAGCAAAAGGTAAGAGAATTCAGCAACACCAAACCAGATTTACAGCAAATGCTAAAGGAACTTTTCCAGGCAGGAAACACAAGAGAAGGGAAAAACCTACAATAACAAACTCAAAACAATTAAGAAAATGGTGATAGGAATATATGTATCGATAACTACCTTAAATGTAAATGGATTAAATGCTCCAATCAAAAGACATGGACTGGCTGAATGAATACAAAAACAAGACCCATATACATGCTGTCTACAAGAGACCCACTTCAGACCTAGGGACACATACAGACTGAAAGTGAGGGGACGGAAAAAGATATTCCATGCAAATGGAAATCAAAAGAAAGCTGGAGTAACAGTTCTCATATCAGACAAAATAGACTTTAAAATAAAGATTATGACAAGAGACAAAGAAGGACACTACATAATGATCAAGGGAATAATCCAAAAAGAAGATATAACAACTGTAAATATTTGTGCACCCAACATAGGAGCACCTCAATACATAAGGCAAATGCTAACAGCCATAAAAGGGGAAATCAACAGTAACATAAAAATAGTAGGAGACTTTAACACCCCACTTTCACCAATGGACATATCAACCAAAATGAAAATAAATAAGGAAACACAAGATTTACACAACACATTAAACAAGATGAACTTAATTGATATTTATAGGACATTCCATCCCAAAACAACAGAATACACTTTCTTCTCAAGTGCTCATGGAACATTCTCCAGGATAGATCGTATCTTGGATCACAAATCAAGCCTTGGTAAAATTAAGGAAATTGAAATCATATCAAGTATCTTTTCCAACTACAATGCTATAAGATTAGATATCAATTACAGGAAAAACACTGTAAAAAATACAAACACATGGAGGCTAAACAATATGCTACTAAATAATCAAGAGACCAGTGAAGAAATCAAACAGGAAATCAAAAAATGCCTAGAAACAAATGACAATGAAAACACGATGACCCAAAACCTATGGGATGCAGCAAAAGCAGTTCTAAGAGGGAAATGTATAGCAATACAATCCTACCTGAAGAACAAGAAAAATCTCAAATAAACAACCTAACCTTACACCTAAAGCAATTAGAGAAAGAAGAACCAAAAAACCCCCAAAGGTAGCAGAAGGAAAGATATCATAAAGACCAGATCACAAATAAATGAAAAAGAAATGAAGGAAATGATAGCAAAGATCAATAAAACTAAAAGCTGGTACTTTGAGAAGACAAATCAATAAACCATTAGCCAGACTCATCAAGAAAAAAAGGGAGAAGACTCAAATCAACAGAATTAGAAATGAAAAAGGAGAAGTAACAACTGACACTGCAGAAATACAAAGGATCAAGACATACTACTACAAGCAACTATATGCCAATAAAATGGACTACCTGGAAGAAATGGACAAATTCTTAGAAAACACAACCTTCCAAGAATGAACCAGGAAGAAATAGAAAAATATAAACAGACCAATCACAAGCACTGAAATTGAAACTGTGATTAAAAATCTTCCAACACAGCTTCCCTGGTGGCGCAGTGGTTGAGAGTCCACCTGCTGAGGCAGGGGCCACGGGTTCGTGCCCCACTCCGGGAGGAACCCACATGCCACGGAGCAGCTGGGCCCGTGAGCCATGGCCGCTGAGCCTGCGCGTCCGGAGCCTGTGCTCCACAACGGGAGAGGCCACAGCAGTGAGAGGCCCGTGTACCGCAAAAAAAAACAAAACAAAAATCTTCCAACAAACAAAGCCCAGGAGATTATGTTCACAGACAAATTCTATGAAACATTTAGAGAAGAGCTAACACCTATCTTTCTTAAACTCTTCCAAAATACAGCAGATAGAGGAACACTCCCAAACTCATTCTACAAGGCCACCCTGATACCAAAAACAGAATAAGATGTCAAAGAAAAGAAAACCACAGGCCAATATCACTGATGAATATAGATGTGAACATCCTCAACAAAATACTAGCAAACAGAATCCAGCAGCACATTAAAAGGATCATACACCATGATCAAGTTGGGTTTATCCCAGGAATGCAAGGATTCTTCAATATATGCAAATTAATCAATATGATATACCATATTAACAAATTTAAGGAAAAACAACCATATGATAATCTCAATAGATGCAGAAAAATCTTTTGACAAAATTCAACACCCATTTATGATAAAAACCCTCCAGAAGGTAGGCATAGAGGGAACTTACCTCAACATAATAAAGGTCATATATGATAAACCCACAGCCAACATCATCCTCAATGGTGAAAAACTGAAACCATTTCCACTAACATCAGGAACAAGACAAGGTTGCCCACTCTCACCACTGTTATTCAACATAGTTTTGGAAGTTTTAGCCACAGCAAACAGAGAAGAAAAAGAAATAAAAGGAATCCAAATCAGAAAAGCAGAAGTAAAGCTATCACTGCTTGCAGATGACATGATACTATACATAGAGAATCCTAAAGATGCTACCAGAAAATTACTAGAGCTAATCAATGAATTTGGTAAAGTAGCAGGATACAAAATTGATGCACAGAAGTCTCTTTCATTCCTATACACTAATGATGAAAAATCTGAAAGCGAAATTAAGGAAACACGCCCATTTACCATTGCAACACAAAGAATAAAATACCTAGGAATAAACCTATCTAAGGAGACCAAAGACCTGTATGCAGAAAACTATAAGACACACATTAGAGAAATTAAAGATGATACAAACAGATGGAGAGATATACCATGTTCTTGGATTGGAAGAATCAACATTGTGAAAATGACTATACTACCCAAAGCAATGTACAAATTCAATGCAATCCTTACCAAACTACCAATGGCATTTTTCACAGAACTAGAACAAAAAATTTCACAGTTTGTATAGAAACACCAAAGACCCCGAATAGCCAAAGCAATCTTGAGAAGGAAAAATGGATCTGGAGGAATCAGGCTCCTGGACTTCAGACTACACTACAAAGCTACAGTAATCAAGACAGTATGGTACGGGCATAAAAAGAGAAATACAGATCAATGGAACAGGACAGAAAGCCCAGAGATAAACCACGCACATATGGTCAGCTTATCTTTGATAAAGGAGGCAAGGATATACAATGGAGAAAAGATAGCCTCTTCAGTAAGTGATGCTGGGAAAACTGGACAGCTACATGGAAAACAATGAAATTAGAACACTCCCTAACATCATACACAAAAATAAACTCAAAATGGATTAAAGGCCTAAATGTAAGGCCAGATACTATAAAACTCTTAGAGGAAAACATAGGCAGAACACTCTATGACACAGATCACAGAAAGCTCCTTTTTGACCCACCTCCTAGAGAAATGGAAATAAAAACATAAATAAACAAATGGGACCTAATGAAACGTCAAAGCTTTTGCACAGCAAAGGAAACCATAAACAAGACCAAAAGACCACCCTCAGAATGGGAGAAAATATTTGCAAATAAAGCAACTGACAAAGGATTAATCTCCAAAATATACAAGCAGCTTATGCAGCTCAATATCAAAAAAACAACTCAATCCAAAAATGGGCAGAAGACCTAAATAGACATTTCTCCAAAGAAGATATACAGATTGCCAACAAACACATGAAAGGATGCTCAACATCACTAATCATTATAGAAATGCAAATGTAAACTACAATGAGGTATCACCTCACACTGTCAGAATGGTCATCATCAAAAAATCTACAAACAATAAATGCTGGAGAAGGTGTGGAGAAAAGGGAACCGTCTTGCACTGTTGTTGGGAATGTAAGTTGATACAGCCACTATGGAGAACTGTATGGAAGTTCCTTAAAAAACTAAAAGTAGAGCTACCATATGACCCAGCAATCCCACTACTGGGCATAAACACTGAGAAAACCATAATTCAAGAGTCATGTACCACAATGTGCACTGCCGCACTATTTACAACAGCCAGGACATGGAAGGAACCTAAGTGTCCATCAACAGATGAATGGATAAAGATGTGGCACATATATACAATGGAATATTACTCAGCCATAAAAAGAAATGAAATTGAGTCATTTGTAGTGAGGTGGATGGACCTAGAGTCTGCTATACAGTGAGGTTAAATCAGAAAGAGAAAAACAAATATCGTATGCTAACACATATATATGGAATCTAAAAAAAGAAAAGGTTCTGATGAACCTAGGGGCAGGACAGGAATAAACATGCACACGTAGAGAATGGACTTGAAAACACGGGGAGGAGGAATGGTAAGCTGGGAAGAAGTGAGAGAGTGGCATTGATATATATACACTACCAAATATAAAACAGATAGCTAGTGGGAAGCAGCCGCATAGCACAGGGAGATCAGCTCGGTGCTTTGTGACCACCTAGAGGGGTGGGAGAGGGAGGGTGGGAGGGAGACACAAGAGGGAGATGATATAGGGATATATGTACATGTGTAGCTGATTCACTTTGTTATACAGCAGAAACTAACACAACACTGTAAAGCAATTATACTGCAATAAAGATGTTAAAAAAGAAAAAAAAAGTTCTGAAAGGTGAAAAATGGACTATAAGTTTAAAGAATTAACATTATTAAAAAAATACCACTCTGCTACTGTTTAGGATGGGTTAGGCTCTTTCTGGGTTTTTTTATGTTATAGTATCCTAAAGCATGCAAAAATGGTGATGAAAACCCATATGTCAAAAACCCATGTACCTACTACCCAGCTAATATTTCATACACATACATAGATAACACTCAATTTTAGCTCCTGCATAACCCTCCTCATTAAATTATTTTCTCTTATTATCTGAAGATAACCATTGCTGTAAATCTGGAGAATGTCATCCCCGTACTTGCTCTCAAACTCTTACAAAATATGTACATGTATAATTCCAATTTCTTGGTATTATAATTAATATTTCAATCAAATTTCTTGTACAGCTCCCACCTGTACACAGCAAGTGATTCTCTAAATCTTGCTATTCCATGGCTTAGCAGAATTGGCATCAACAGGGAGCTTGTTAGAAATGTAGACTCTCTCAGGCCTCACTCCAGGCCTTATAAACACAAGCTGCATTTCTCCATTGGAACAATATCCCCAGGTAATTCAGAAGCACATTAGAGTTTGAGAAGCACTGTTTTAAGGTATATAAAAAGAGTGCAATTGTTGAGAACATGAACTTCTTCAAAAGCTTTATTAGATATTGCCAAATTTTTCTCCAAAGTTGTTATATAAAATAAAATCTCACCAGAAGTCAGATTTTTAAATGTTTGCCAGTTAGCTGGATATGAAATATTATGTCATTATTGCTTTGATTTGTATTTCCCTCATTTAATGAGTTTGAACATGTCTTCATAAATCCATTGCCCCTTGGTACCTTCTGTGAATTCCCTAGTCATATCCTGTGCCAAATTTTCTTCTGGTGTTTGGTTTGTATTCTGTTCCTTTATGTCATGTCCAAGCATCCTAAAGAGGTCTTTTTATCTTTATTTTCCCTTTTCTCTTCCTTCATCCTTCCTTCTCTCCCTCTTTGCTAGAAGAGGTTGCAGGGTATGGAGGTTCTTCAGATATTCCAGTTGTCATGATATCAGATGTGAACATTCATTACTAAAACACTTTATTATTGTCTCCTTGGGCCAAGACAAAATAATAACAATAATAACAACAAGGGACTTCCCTGGTGGTGCAGTGCTTAAGAATCTGCCTGCCAGTGCAGCAGACACAGGTTTAAGCCCTGGTCCGGGGGGATCCCACATGCTGCAGAGCAACTAAGTCCATGTGCCACAACTACTGAGCCTGTGCTCTAGAGCCCGCGAGCCACAACTACTGATCCCACGTGCCACAACAACTTAAGTCCATGCGCCTAGAGCCCATGCTCCACAACAAGAGAAGCCACCGCAATGAGAAGCCTGCGCACCGAAACGAAGAGCAGTCCCCCTCGCTGCAACTAGAGAAAGCCCACGCACAGCAAAGAAGACCCAACGCAGCCAAAATAAACAAATAAACAAAATAAATAGGGCTTCCCTGGTGGCGCAGTGGTTGAGAATCTGCCTGCTAATGCAGGAGACACGGGTTCAAGCCCTGGTCTGGGAAGATCCCACACGCCACGGAGCAAGGCCCGTGAGCCACAACTACTGAGCCTGAGCGTCTGGAGCCTGTTCTCCGCAACAAGAGAGGCCGCGATAGTGAGAGGCCCACGCACTGCGATGAAGAGTGGCCCCCGCTTGCCATAACTAGAGAAAGCCCTCACACAGAAATGAAGACCCAACACAGCCATAAATAAATTAATAAATTAATAAATTAATAAATAAATTTAAAAAAAAAAAGCCAAGCATTTGAAGCCCTTTAAAAAAAAAAAAACAAAATAAATAAATTTAAAAAATAACAACAACAACAATTATAGCTTGTCTATAAGTGAACAGAAGAGAATTTGAAGGCTATCCTGCCTGATTTCAATATCTGTGCTCAAAGGCTCTTTCAATCTCCAATTATTTCTTGTGATCAAAACATTATGATTACATTAGAGCTGAAATCTACCATTTTTTCCTCTCTCTTTCATATATAATATGTTAATATATAATAGTATATAATAAGTATATTATATACATGTATAACAGATTATATATAATATATAGTATACATTGCATTTATATATAATGCATATAACAGTATAATCTTTTTATAACATCAGTGTATAGCAAGGCTAACCTCTGAGATAGTCTTCAGTCATGAGTAGGTAAGAAAAGAGTTCTAAAGTAATTCATAATATTTTTATACCATTATCCTTCCATTAATATTTTTAAAATTATTATAGGAATCATCAGTGATATCTGATAAATGAATAATATTGTTTACTTGCTTATAATTGTTTTACTAAGCCACTACCCTGAAAATTCTGATCTGTAGGCCTGGGCTGGAACCCAGACATCTGCAGATATCTGTATTTTTACAGACATAGAAGTGAGTATCTTTGTATAAGCAAGTTTAGAGGGAAAAGCTTCCACTTCTTAAGTAGTAGATATATCTCCTCCCTCTCACCTGAATATTGACCTAGCATAATTCACAACATGTGGTAGGATCAGTGCAATGAGGCATACATTTCAGAAAGAACATTTCGGTCAGTCTTGCTCAGGGAGGAAATATCCTCCCACATCCCAAGGGGGTATCTCCTAGACAAATATCAAGGCAACTACAATTAGGATCCATTTAAACACTGCACAGCTTACTGCCCTGTCTCACAACACCGATAAAGTGGCCAAAGTGCTGACGTTGTTTATGAGCCACCCACTCTCCAAGCACAACTGTAGCTTCCCTTATCTCTGTGTGACCTCTAAGCTGACTGCAGATAAAGGAGGGCTTTAAGGCAGCAGCAGCTCTGGGCTCTAGCAGGTCTCCTGGCAATAGTCAGAACTGAGCTCACCCTTCTCACTTCAACTTTAATCTCAGTCCATGTGGCAATTTTAAGTTCAAACATCCTGGCTACAGTCTCTGCACATCTGTAAACCTGTACCTTATTCTTCATTTCAAAGTTAAGAGATGCCTGTTTTGGAAAATAAGAATAATTGAAAAAGCAGTGAATTTGATTTGATGTTACAGAAGAAAACAACTGGAGAGGATATTATAACTACTCAAGTTTGCAGGCACTTTTTTATTGCCAATGAAAAACGTTCTCAATTTGTGCAAAACCAAGCATGACATGTTCTTGATAAGTGATTTTCTTTCCAAAAGCCTAAAAATAGTTTATAATTAGCCTACCATACATTTATAAGGGTGCTAGTATATGCTACCATTCCTTAGGAAAGCAGAAAAGATGGTGAGAAAAGAAACATGCACACACACAAGTTAAAGAATAGTGGATTTCCAGTATAGAGCCCTATTCCCATTAACCAAGCAGTAAATATCCATTAAGTAACAAACAAAATAAAATACAGTACTGGCTGCTGAAACAATGAAGGATAGGGAATATAAGATAGTAATGGTTTGATACATAGGTTGTTATAAGAATTAAGTGAGTGAATACATCTAAAAGCACCTAGAACAGAGCTGGATACATAGAAAAAGCTATCAATAAATGTCAGTTGTTTTCATTAATTATTTCCCTGTAAGAAACTAAAGGTAAACACATGCAAAGATACCTAATAATAATCTACTCCAATATTAGAAGAAAGTTTTGCATATTTTAATTCCTTTTTGCATCCCCAGCAACTAACTCAGGAGGAATCAAAAATATCTACAGAATTCAGTTGAAATAAGCATATATTAACTACAAATCAATGCAAGAGGCAATAAATTACATAGAACAGCGGTTGAATTTTCCCCAAAATCACAGGGGACTTTTGGCAATGTCTGGAGATATTTTCGGTTGTCACAACTTGGGGAGAAGAGGTTACTACTGGTTTCTAGTAGGTAGTGGCTAGGGATGCCGCTAAACACGGTACAATGCACAGGACAGCCTCCCAACAAAGAATCATTAGGCCCAAAATGCCAACAGTGATAAGGGAGTGTAAAGACTTTGCATTTCAAGAATGGGAGACATGTATTTCAGACACAAGATAATATATGAGAAAAACGGGAGAGGGAAATGATAATATAAAGAGCAATAATAAAAGAATGAAAAGCCCAGAAGAGGAGTTCAGGAAACTGTGAAAAGCACACTTTGGGTTCTGTGTTCCCATCTTTTGTAATTACCTAGTCTGCATGTCTTCTCCACATTCCTCTTGTGCCCTGGATCATTGACCAGAGCATCTAGTCATGTGACTCTGATCCAGGAATCCACTCCCACCATCAATTCCATTTACCTTCGGGGAAACCACAGTTTCTCCCTTTGGTTTGTCTGACTGTAACAAATACAACAGCTCTGTAGAGTTCCCAGAGACACTTCCATTCTCTAGTCCCCATGCTTTGCTTAATGCAGACACATAAAGAACTCCCTCCCTCTTTAAATACCTATTTCACTAGACACAGGGAGAGTTATTTTACACTTCTCTGACATGTTCAACTGTCCATTAAACCCATTTCAATAAATCACCTGCAACTAAGTGTGGAAATGGAGATGATTATCTGATCTTAAGGAACTTCCATTTTCAGCCATATATATTAATATAAAACAAAATATATTAGGCATATATCATCTCAAGCCATTATTAATAACACATTTCTTCTTTAATCAACCATTTCTTTGAGTATATGTGTTTTCTCTATGTAAGTGGTAAAAATAGGGAGACCTTATTCCCACATTTTGAGTTCTCACTTGTAAGGATTTCATCAAAAAAAATTAAATGTTTAAGCACATTTCTTCCATTACTAGGATCTTACTTTCTTTTCCCATTCATGTCCCAATATTAAAGAATATTTACCTTAAAGACACTCAACAAGGAAAGTGCTTAGGGAAAAAAATACTATTAATAAAACTTAAGGAATGAGGATTGGAGGTAATTTCATAATTGATATACATTTGGTTATCAATGTTTGATTTTAATTTTACTGAAAAAAATGACATTTTTCCTACATCTTGTTATTTTAAATATTCTAGTAATTTTGTGCACATCTGATAGAGAAGCCAGAACCATGAAATTGAAAGAATATGAAAAAAAATCTAGCAGCTGCCCGATTATAATAACCTTGAGGCAAAGAAGTTGGTCAGGAGTGCAATTCTTTTGTTTACTTTTAATTTCCTTCTGGCTTTTAAAAATATATCTTGTGTTCATATAAATGCTACATCAAAGCAGTCATAATAAATAATTAGTGTTATCAAAGACCGTTTTGTTCTTCCAGCTGCCAGAACTGTTTTATTTACATAGTATTGTAAAGTGACTCAAAAACAGCTGCTATTTTATGTGAGCTGTTCCATGACTTGATTTGAAATGCTTTCCTATAGTATATCCAATGTCATTTTAAGAGCAATGACAGACTAATGACAAGACAGTTTTTGGACTGTCGTGCATCTCAGAAGGAAAATAACTTTGATGGATGAATGTTGTGAATGGAAATGTTTTCTTTCTAAAGGGAATTGTTAGCTTGAAATTGTGTGCTCTCAGGGTGAGTGTGTAAATGGCACAACCTCGGAATATGTGCGCAGGTCAGAAAGTCTAGAGGACTTTCCCGGAAATGCATCCTGTTTTAGGAGCAAACGGTTCACTTGCTAATTTAATTTACCTCACCTCTGGAGTCAGCCATTCTCGGACACTATGTAACACAGAAATAGTGAGATACACGTGTAAATTCTCCTCGATAGAAATTAGCATAAGCAGGACAAGGCAAAATCCAGAAGAGAAAAACAAAAAGCACACAAAAAAAGAGCTGCAGTAGCAGAAGAAAATGGGTAAGGCAAAGGAAAAAAAGAAGAATAAAACGAAATAAGGAGGAGAGGAAAGGAAAGAATAATACCCCAGTTGCCTCATTTTTTTTTTCCTAATCATGGCGATGGAGTCCCTTTTAATTTCTTTGAATTACAGATATGCCTGGGTTGTTGTACAATTCCCTATCCCACTCCATTTCCACAAAAAAGTAGAAATACCTCTTCGTTTTTCTTAGAGAAAGGCACACAAATTGAGAAGTCATTTAGGGTTTTTGACTACAGCTAAAATATGCTATGAGGTAATGCAACAGGAATGCCCATGACACCTCAGGATGAGTCGCTTTCTAATGAGGTTGCTTATTATTTATACCCCAACTCAAATGCATTACGCATTTAGTGATGGGAAATCCAAGATTATGTTCCAGAGGTCTAATCAATACTTTTTTTTCCCCAGTCAACTTGTCACAAATTTATTATTGATACCATTTAGGAAACTGCAGCTTTGTCTATGTCAACAACTTCTTGCCACCAACTATTTCTTCAGACTCTTCCAAGAGATTTATCTTTGGGGGATGGAGATAGAGTACACAGAGTATATAAACTGGAAATTTTTCTCACGTCATAAAATTGTACTAAATGTTTTATTTACTATAACCTTAAAGATATGAGCCCATTAGAAATAAACGATAATTTCTTCAGTTTGCGTTTATGACTAACTTCCTGTATGTTTGATTTTTACACTTACCTTTCCTATTATTTTTGATACACAATGCATATTTCTTTAAGACATATATTTAAGTAGAATGTCCATGAGTACAGATTTGATTAACTAAATATTGAAAAGTACATTAAATGGAATATTATGCAGCAATTAAAAAAGAATGAATTAAATCTTTATGTTGTCCTGGAGTGAAATTAGGAAGTCACATACATAACATTTCTGCATTATTTTTAAAAAAGCTAAGAAAAAAATGAACATAATAAAGGTTAAACAAGTGAATAGAATATGTTTTAATAAATTTGTTGGTGCTTCTTCAATATAATTCAGTAGTGTAATTTAAATAGTAAAATATATAAAATATATTTGGACCATAAATATTTACTTTTTTCCTAACATAACACATTAGACTAATTTAGTTAATTGTTAATACTGTTATAATTTTGATTTTATACTTATGAGTTTTAAACCCACTGTGTGCAAAGAAAATGCAAAGTGTATTATATGCTATCTCATTTACTACTTATAACAAGCCTAAAAGTAAGATTATTAATTCCATTACATGTATGAGTTAACTGAGACTCACAGGGGTAAATTAACTTGTCAAAGCTACTAAGTGGCATAACTGAGGTTAAAACTGAGGTTTGTTTCATCTAAAACCCATGCCCACTGTATTTAACATCACTGCCTTAGTCTGTTTTTTGATGCATAAATATGCATTGATATGGGTCTACATGAGCACATATACTCAATAGAAATTATGGAGATATAGGTACAAAAACAATAATACAATAATAAATTAGTTTGTTTGGTTGCTATATATGCCCTTGGCCCACAGAAGAATAAAGCAGGTTGTAGATGAGAAGGAATATGAAAGTGCCAATAGCATATGCCTCAGGCATAAATGGGTCAGTTACAAATGCATATTAATGTCATACACAGAATTACCATCCAAAACAACTTAGAAATTTCTTGGATTACATCTGCCTGAGTGTTAAAATTATAACTTAACATTCTGTAGCCTTTGAACCACTAAGGATTTTCATCCTATTCTATGTCCTTTTTCTGTTGATTTTCTATATTGTAGGGTACTTGTGTTGACATATATACCCAGATTTAATTTAATTAAATGTTTAAGATTTTTCCAATTCCTAACAGAAATTCAACCAGGGGTTTTGTTTCTTTTCACCTATTTGTTAGATTTAATTTGTCTATTCAGATTTATGTTTATAAATATACATTTTACTGAAATATTAATGAGCTTCTACTTGAAGTTCACTCCATTTTTTAAATTAGTGAGTTAAGGCAGAGGCCAATTTCTGGGTTAAAAAATTGGATTTCTTAAACTATCAATAATAAATATTATTTGTTAAAATAAAATAACAATTTAAGTAGATATTACCTCAAGGTCCAAGTATAGACCTTGTCAATTTCAATGAAATAATTTTATTCTTCCTCAACGGTTTCCAAAAATATGACACATGATTGCATGATGTTTTTGTATGTTTTCTCAAATAACTAACCAATGTGCAAAATTAAAACTTTATTTTATATATAATGATAACATTAGCCAGCATTTTCAAACCTGACAAAAAATGAAAAATATTGAGTTAGAATAAATAAGTTAATCATCATGTCATATAAATTTGCAGAATTCACTGATAGATATCTGTAGCATAATCATGATTTGCAAACACATATGAAAGCACACTATTCATTTATTAAAATATTTTCCCATAGCATTATATACTATTTAATATATGATTCATATAAAAAGACATACAAATGGCCACCAGGTACATGAAAAGATGCTCAGCACCGCTAATCTTCAGTGAAATGCAAACCAAAATAATGTCAAGATGTCAGTTTTCATCTGTTAAGAAGGTCATTAACAACAACAACAAAACAAAACAGAACAAAAAAATCAGAAAATAACAAGTGTTGGCAAGCATGTAGAGAAACTGGAACCCTTATGTACTGTTAGTGGGAATGTTAAATAGTGTAGCCACTATGGAAAACAACATGGAGGTTCCTCAAAAAATTAAAAATAAACCTACCATATGATCTAGCAATCCTATTTCTGGGTATTTATTCAAAAGAATTGAAATCAGGGTCTCAAATAGATATTTATACTATGTTCATTGCAGTATTGTTCATAAAAGCCAAGAGGTCAAATCATCCCAAATGTCTATTGACAGATGAATAGATAAAGAAATGTGACATATATATATATATATATATATATATATATATATATATATATATACATACACACAATGAAATATTATTCAACCACATAAAGAAGGAAATCTTGTCATATGCTAAAACATGGGTAAATCTTGAGGACATTAAGCTAACTGAAATAAGCCAGTCACAGAAGGATAGATACTGAATGCTTCCACCTACATGAGGAATCCAAAGTCAAACTCATAGAAGCAGAAAGTAGAATGTGGTTGCAGGGCTTTGAGGGTGGGGGAAATGAGGAGATGCTGTTCAATGGCTGTAAAATTCCAATCATGCAAGATGAAAAGTTCTAGAGATATGCTGTACAGTGTTTGCTTACAGTTAAGAATACTGTATACATATACATCTGTTCCCACATCCCTTCCCTCATGCATCTCCCTCCCTCCCACCCTCCCCATCCCACCCCTCCAGGCGGCCACAAAGCACCGAGCTGATCTCCCTGTGCTCTGCGGCTGCTTCCCACTATCTATCTACCTTACGTTTGGTAGTGTATATATGTCCATGCCTCTCTTTCGCTTTGTCACAGCTTACCCTTCCCCCTCCCCATATCCTCAAGTCCATTCTCAAGTAGGTCTGTGTCTTTATTCTCGTTTTGCCCCTAGGTTCTTCATGACATTTTTTTTTTAATTCCGTATATATGTGTTAGCATACGGTATTTGTCTTTGTTATAAAGCAGAAACTAATTAAAAAAAAAAAAAAAGAAATCTAGAAACAATAAATGCTGGAGAGGGTGTGGAGAAAAGGGAACACTCTTGCACTGCTGGTGGGAATGTGAATTGGTACAGCCACTATGGAGAACGGTATGGAGGTTCCTTAAAAAACTACAAATAGAACTACCATATGACCCAGCAATCCCACTGCTGGGCATATGCCCTGAGAAAACCATAATTCAAAAAGAGACATGTACCAAAATGTTCATTGCAGCTCTATTCACAATAGCCCGGAGCTGGAAACAACCTAAGTGTCCATCATCGGATGAATGGATAAAGAAGATGTGGCACATATATACAATGGAATATTACTCAGCCATAAAAAGAAACGAAACTGAGCTATTTGTAATGAGGTGGATAGACCTAGAGTCTGTCATACAGAGTGAAGTTAGTCAGAAAGAGAAAGACAAATACCGTATGCTAACACATATATACGGAATTAAAAAAAAAAATGTCATGAAGAACCTAGGGGCAAAACGGGAATGAAGACGCAGACCTACTTGAGAATGGACTTGAGGATATGGGGAGGGGGAAGGGTGGGCTGTGACAAGGCGAAAGAGAGGCATGGACGTGTATACACTACCAAACGTAAGGTAGATAGATAGTGGGAAGCAGCCGCAGAGCACAGGGAGATCAGCTCGGTGCTTTGTGACCGCCTGGAGGGGTGGGATGGGGAGGGTGGGAGGGAGGGAGATGCATGAGGGAAGGGATGTGGGAACAGATGTATATGTATGACTGATTCACTTTGTTATAAAGCAGAAACTAATTAAAAAAATAAATAAATAAACTTAAAAAAAAATGGGAAAAAAAAAAAAAAAAAAGAATACTGTAATGTACACTTAAAATTTTGAGGGTAGATCTCATGTTTTGTGATTTTTACCCCAATAAAAAATGTCACTCATAATAAAACAGTTTCTATTCATGCAAACTTAGTGATTCCCCTAAACATTACGTATATTTTTCAGCAACTACATCTCCTGGTTTGTCTGTTAAAGCTTCCCTGTATAAGGAGGCTTGTGAAGGTGAACTTCTCTGACCATGAAACTAATCATATGATACAACAGAACATAGTGACAAATACACAGGATTTAGAATCTTATGGACCTTGATTTGAGTCCATACCCTCTAACCTGTTGTCTTCTGTAAGCTTGATATGTTGTTATCCCTTCTGAGCTTTTCTTTTCTCATCTTGAAAGGTAGGAATAAGGATAGGTAGATTATATGTTATAAGATTTAATAATATATTTTATACAAAATAGAATGCCAGGTACCCCAGTAGCATATAAAGAGCTCACTGAGTACCAGTCATAGTAGTAATAATAATAATAGCAATAGTAGCAACCATGGTGATAGTAGTAGTAATAGGAGGAGGAGGAGGAGTAGTCATAGTAGCAGCAGCAGTAGTAATAATGGTTGTAGAGTTAACATTAAAGGTAGTAGCAACAAGAATAGAGGTAATAGTTTCAGAAGTAGAATTAATAATGGTAATAGTAGTAGTAGTGGTGGTGGTATTAATACCAATAAGAGTAATAGTAGTAGTAGTAAGAGAAGTAATAATAAATAAAAATTTTAAGATAGCACACTTAAATGTCTGAAGTCTCTAATTAAGCTTAGACTTCATCATCTTGAACAAACGATGCTACTAAGCATACATTTCTTTCTGGTATCATACTGAGTAAATAAAGTCACCATGTTAACTGTATACGCTATTTTTTTTCATTTTATTTAATTTAATTATTTCCTATACAGCAGTTTCTTAGGAGTTACCTATTTTATACATATTAGTGTATATATGTCAATCCCAATCTCCCAATTCATCCCACCAGCACCACCTCCCCACCACCACTTTCTCCCCTTGGTGTCCATATGCTCGTTCTTTACATCTGTGTTTCTATTTCGGCCTTATAAACTGGTTCATCTGTACCATTTTTCTAGATTCCACATATATGTGTTACTATATATTTGTTTTTTTCTTTCTGACTTACTTCACTCTGTATGACAGTCTCTATATCCATCCATGACTCTACAAATGACCCAATTTTGTTCCTTTTTATGGCTGAGTAATATTCCATTGTATATATGTACCACATCTTCTTTATCCATTCCTCTGTTGATGAACATTTAGGTTGCACCCATGACCTGGCTATTGTAAATAGTGCTGCAATGAAAATTGGGGTGCATGTGTCTTTTTGAATTATGATTTTCTCTGAGTACATGCCCAGTGGTGGGATTGCTGGGTCATATGGTAGTAATATTTTTAGTTTTTTAAGGAACATCCATACTATTCTCCATAGTGGCTGTATCACTTTACATTACTACCAACAGGGCAACAGGGTTCCCTTTTCTCTGCACCCTCTCCAGCATTTGTTGTTTGTAGATTTTCTGATGATGCCCATTCTAACTGGTGTGAGGTGATACCTCATTGTAGTTTTGATTTGCATTTCTCTAATAATTAATGATGTTGAGCAGCTTTTCACAGGATTCTTGGCCATCTGTATGTCTTCTTTGGAGAAATGTCTATTTAGGTCTTCTGCCCATTTTTGATTGGGATTTTGTTTTTTTAATATTGAGTTGCATGAGCTGTTATATATTTTGGAGAATAATCCTTTGTCCATTGATTTATTTGCAAATATTTTCTCCCAATCTAGGGATTGTCTTTTAGTTTTGTCTGTAGTTTCCTTTGCTGGGCAAAGCTTTTAAGTTTGATTAGGTCCAATTTGTTTATTTTTGTTTTTATTTCTATTACTCTAGGAGGTGGATCAAGAAAGATCTGGCTGTGATTTATGTCAAAGTAAGCTCTTCCTATGTTTTCCTCTAAGAGTTTTATAGTGTCTGGTCTGACATTTACGTCTTTAATCCATTTTGAGTTTATTTTTGTGTATGATGTTAGGGAGTGTTCTAATTTCATTATTTTACATGTAGCTGTCCAGTACTTCCAGGACCACTTATTGAAGAGGCTGCCTTTTCTCCATTATACATACTTGCCTCCTTTGTCATAGATTAGTTGATCATACGTGTGCAGGTTTATCTCTGGGGTTTCTATCCTGTTCCATTGATCTATATTTCTGTTTTTGTGCCAGTACCATATTGTCTTGATTACTGTAGCTTTGTAGTATAGTCTGAAGTCAGGGAGTCTAATTCCTCCAGCTCTGCTTTTTTCCCTCAAGACTGCTTTGGCTATTCAAAGTCTTTTGTGCCTCCATACAAATTTTAAGATTTTTTGTTCTAGTTCTATAAAAAATGTCACTGGTAATTTGATAGGGATTGCACTGAATCTGTAGATTGCTTTGGGTAGTATAGTCATTTTCACAATATTGATTCTTCCAATCCAAGAACGTGGTATATCTCTCCATCTGTTTGTGTCACCTTTGATTTCTTTCATCAGTGTCTTATAGGTTTCTGAGTACAGGTCTTTTACCTCCTTAGGTAGGTTTATTCCTAGGTATTTTATTCTTTTGGTTGCAATGGTGAATGCGATTGTTTCATAATTTCTCTTTCTGATCTTTTGCTGTTAGTGTACAAGAATGCAAGAGATTTCTGTGCATTAATTTTATATCCTGCAACTTTACCAAATTCATGGATGAGTTCTAGTAGTTTTCTGGTGGCATTTAAAGGATTTTCTATGTATAGTATCGTCATCTGCAAACAGTGACAGTTTTACTTCTTTTCCAATTTGTATTCTTTTTATTTCTTTTTCTTCTCTGAATGCCATGGCTAGGACTTCCAAAACTATTTTGAATAACAGTGGTGAGAGTGGAAATCCATGTCTTGTTCCTGATCCTAGAGCAAATGCTTTCAGTTTTTCACCATTGAGAATGATGTTTGCTATGGGTTTTCTGTATATGGCCTTTATTATGTTGAGGTAAGTTCCCTCTATGCCCACTTTCTGGAGAGTTTTTATCATAAATGGGTGTTGAATACTGTCAAAAGCTTTTTCTGCATCTATTGAGATGATCATGTGGTTTTTATTCTTCAATTTGTTAATATGGTGTATCACATCGATTGATATGCATATACTAAAGAATCCTTGCATCACTGGGATAAATCCCACTTGATCATGGTGTATGATCCTTTTAATGTGTTGTTGGATTCTGTTTGCTAGTATTTTGTTGAGGATTTTTGAATCTATATTCATCAGTGATATTGGTCTGTAATTCTCTTTTTTTGTAGTATCTCTCTCTGGTTTTGGTATCAGGGTGATGTTGGCCTTTTAGAATGAGTTTGGGAGTGTTCCTTCCTCTGCAGTTTTTTGGAAGAGTTTGAGAAGGATGGGTGTTAGCTCTTCTCTAAATGTTTGATAGAATTCACCTTGAAGCCATCTGGTCCGGGACTTTTGTTTGTTGGAAGGTTTAATCGCAGTTTCAATTTCCTTACTTGTGATTGGTCTGTTCATATTTTCTATTTCTTCCTGGTTCAGTCTTGGAAGGTTATACCTTTCTAAGAATTTGTCGATTTCTTCCAGGTTGTCCATTTTATTGGCATAGAGTTGCTTGTAGTAGTCTCTTAGGGTGCTTTGTGTTTCTGTGGTGTCCATTGTAACTTTGCCTTTTTCATTCCTAATTTTATTGATTTTAGTCCTCTCCCTCTTTTTCTTGAGTCTGGCTAATGGTTTATCAATTTTGTTTACCTTCTCAAAGAACAAGCTTTTAGTTTTATTGATCTTTGCTATTGTTTTGTTTCTATTTCATTTATTTTTGCTCTGATCTTTATTATTTCTTTCCTTCTACTAACTTTGGGTGTTGTTTGTTCCTCTTTCTCTAGTTCCTTTAGGTGTAAGGTTAGATTGTTCATTTGAGATTTTTCTTGTTTCTTTAGGTAGGATTTTATTGCTATAAACTTCCCTCTTAGAACTGCTTTTGCTGCACCCCATAGATTTGGATTGTCATGATTTTGTTGTCATTTGTCTCTAGGTGTTTTTTGATTTCCTCTTTGATTTCTTCAGTGATCTCTTGGTTACTTAGGAGTGTATTGTTTAGCTTCCATGTGTTTGTGTTTTTTTATGTTCTTTTCCTTGTAATTGGTTTCTAGTCTCACAGAATTTTGGTCAGGAAAGTTGCTTGATATGATTTCAATTTTCTTAAATTTACCGAGGCTTGGTTTGTGACCCAGGATGTAATCTATCCTGCAGAACATTCCATGCGCACTTGAGAAGAAAGTGTATTCTGTTGTGTTTGGATGGAATGTCCTGTAAATATCAATTAAGTCCATCTTGTTTAATGTATCATTTAAAGCTTGTGTTTCCTTATTTATTAGCATTTTGGATGATCTGTCTATTGGTGAAAGTGGGGTGTTAAAGTCCCCTACTATTACCGTGTTACTGTTGATTTCCCTTTTTATGGCTGCTAGCATTTGCCTTCTGTATTGAGGTGCTCCTATGTTGGGTGCATAAATATTTACAATTGTTATATCTTCTTCTTGGATTGATCCCTTGATCGTTACATAGCGTCCTACTTTGTCTCTTGTAATACTCTTTGTTTTAAAGTCTATTTTGTCTGATAGGAGAATTGTTACTCCAGCTTTCTTTTGATTTCCATTTGCATGGAATATCTTTTTCCATCCCCTCACTTTCAGTCTGTATGTGTCCCTAGGTCAAAAGTGGGTCTCTTGTGGACAGCATATATATGGGTCTTGTTTTTGTATCCATTCAGCCAGTCCATGTCTTTTGGTTGGAGCATTGAATCCATTTACATTTAAGGTAATTATCGATATATATGTTCCTATTACCATTTCCTTAATTGTTTCGGGTTTGTTATTGTAGGTCTTTTCCTTTTCTTGTGTTTCCTACCTAGAGAAATTCCTGCAGCATTTGTTGCATAGCTGGTTTGGTGATGCTGAATTCTCTTAGTTTCTGCTTGTCTGTAAAGGTTTTAATTTCTCCGTCGAATCTGAATGAGATCCTTGCTGGGTAGAGTAATCTTGGTTGTAGATTCTTCTCTTTCATCACTTTAAATATATTATGTCACTCCCTTCTGGCTTGTAGAGTTTCTGCCGAGAAATCAGCTGTTAACCTTTTGGGAGTTCCCTTGTATGTTATTTGTCATTTTTCTCTTGTTGCTTTCAATAATTTTTCTTCGTCTTTAATTTTTGCCTATTTGATTACTATGTGTCTCAGCATGTTTCTCCTTGATTTATCCTGCTTGGGACTCTTTGTGCTTCCTGGACTTGGGTGGCTATTTCCTCTCCCATGTTAGGAAGTTTTTGACTCTAATCTCTCAAATATTTTTTTGGGTTCTCTCTCTCTTCTCTTTCTGGGACCCCTATAATGGGAATGTTGTTGTGTTTAATGTTGTCCCAGAGGTCTCTTAGGCTGTCTTCATTTCTTTTCATTCTTTTTTGTTTATTCTGTTCTGCAGCAGTGAATTCCACCTTTCTGTCTTCCAGGTCACTCATCTGTTCTTCTGCCTCAGTTATTCTGCTATTGATTCCTTCTAGTGTAGTTTTCATTTCAGTTATTGTATTGTTCATCTCTGTTTGTTTGTTCTTTCATTCTTCTAGGTCTTTGTTAAACATTTCTTGCATCTTCTCAGTCTTTGCCTCCATTCTTTTTCCAAGGTCCTGGATCATCTTGACTACCATTATTCTGAATTCTTTTTCTGGAAGGTTGCCTATCTCCACTTCATTTAGTTGTTTTTCTAAGGTTTTATCGTGTTCCTTCATCTGGTACATAGTCCTCTGCCTTTTCATTTTGTCTGTCTTTCTGTTAATGTGGTTTTAGTTCCACAGGCTGCAGAACTGTAGTTCTTTTTGCTTCTGCTATTTGCCCTCTGGTGGATGAGGCTACCTAAGAGGCTTGTGGAAACTTCCTGATGGCAGGGACTGGTTGTGGGTAGAGCTGGTTGTTGCTCTGGTGGGCAGAGCTCAGTAAAACTTTAATCTGCTTGTCTGATGATGGTGCTGGGTTCCCTCCCTGTTGATTGTTTGGCCTGAGGCGACCCAACACTGGAGCCTACCTGGCTCTTTGCTGGGGCTAATGGTGGACTGTGGGAGGGCTCATGCCAAGGAGTACTTCCCCTAACTTCTGCTGCCAGTGTCCTTCTCCCTGCGGTGAGGCACAGCCACCTCCCGCCTCTGCTGGAGACCTTCCAATACTAGCAGGTAGGTCTGGTTCAGTCTTCTATGGGGTCACTCCTCCTTCCCCTGGGTCCCGATGCGCACACTACTTTGTGTGTGTCCTCCGAGAGTGGAGTCTGTGTTTCCCCCAGTCTTGCTGAAGTCCTGCAATCAAATCCCACTAGCCTTCAAAGTCTGATTCTCTAGGAATTCATCCTCCCGTTGCTGGACCCCCAGGTTGGGAAGCCTCATGTGGGGCTGAGAACCTTCACTCCAGTGGGTGGACTTCTGTGGTATAAGTGTTCTGCAGTTTGTGAGTCACCCACTCAGCAGTTATGGGATTTGATTTTATTGTGATTGCGCCCCTCCTACTGTCTCACTGCGGCTTCTCCTTTGTCTTTGGATGTGGGGTATCTTTTTTGGTGAGTTCCAGTGTCTTCCTGTCGATGATTGTTCAGCAGTTAGTTTTGATTCTGGTGCTCCTGCAAGAGGGAGTGAGCGCACATCCTTCTACTCTGCCATCTTGAACCAATCTCCTGTGCATATACTTCTTCTGTTTAGAGCCTTCTGTCATCCAAGAATTGAGTGGCTTCTGTCAAAGTCTTATTTCAGTTCTAAATAATTTTTGTGACCAGTGTTTAATAGGAGAAGTAGAGAACTTATTACATTTAGCTATATCTAAAAGTTTTACGTGTAATGCCATTTATTCAACCTGGATAATTAATCTTAAAAATAAATGGAAATTAAAACATAAAAGAGAAAGAATAGAAAATAAAATAATTACTAGAGAGTAGAGAAACAAAAAGGACTCTGTGTTTAGGAATGGGCTTATTCCTACAGAAATTCAGCTCACAGGCACAGTTCAGTTCAAAATTTGCTTTTTAGATGTCTTCTTCAGAATAACACAAGGGTGGCTCCAAATAGAGATTAGGACATTCCATAGTCAAGGTGTTTCTACTTAAAAGCAACAGAAGGAATCCTTTTAACCCCCCAAATAATATAGTTAGTTGTAAGAAGCTAAACCCACACTTTGAAATGAATTGCATGTAATTTATTATCTTAAACAAAAGCACTTATAATCAATTTACACACGTATAAAATGGCAAATTGAGGCAAAGACCAATTTCTCTATTAAACAAAATATATGATTTAAACTGTCATTAACAAATACTAATGCTTAACTAAAAACTTAATCTTTGTTATTTTTTAAAAATGAAACAAACTTGTAGCCTGAAGAAAGTGTGGCATCTTCTGTCTTATTTCAGACTGTCTTAGTGATTAGATGCTTAATTGTACCTCCAATTAGAGTTTGTTCCCAAATTGTCCCACAACTGAAACTAGTCCATACTCTATTCGTCTCCATTGTATATTAACAAATATTTGTTATAGAGAGTTCTCGGTGTTTCTGTTTTGAAACAGTTCTGCATTAAGCATCCAAATATGGAAACTCTGTGTTGGCAATGATGTAAACGTCATTATCTAAAACACTCTATGTACTGTTCCAGAGATGCATGAAATGTGTCATGAGCTGGATGGGTTACTTTTCCCAAATTTGAGTGTGATCCAATAAGGTTTCTGAGGCAAGCCTTATATGGTTGCACTGTGAAGAGATTTCATAACCTTTCCCAATTTTAGAAGGGAAAAGATAACCTTCTAGATAGTATTGTTTCACACTCCTTTTTGCATATGATTATTTCCTTTGGCTCTTATCTCAAAAGAGCCAAAGGTAATAATCATACACAAAACTTCACCATATCCAGTACTGTTAAAGTTAAGTATATCACTACCAAAACCACCACTCCTCACCTTCTTGACCAATCCCTACTTTTCCTGGTTTATTTATTTTTTTGTAGTATGTATTACCTTTATAATAACATAAAATTTACTTCTTTATTATTTTGATTGTTGTTCTCTGTGCCTTCCCATTAAAATATAGCCCTAGAAGGTCAGGGATTTTAGCCTATTGTATTTCCTGATGAATCCCAAAGTTCCAGAACAGTACAGATGCCCAATAAATTTTTTTTTAAATAAATGTATATCATTTGGGAGTAAAATGATTTGTATCAGGAGCTCATTGTTTTCAGAATTTCTACTTTCCATATATGAGCTTTAAGCATGAACTCCAAATCTAGTCCTACAATCAATGCCAGCAGAAATGTCAGATCTCTTGGAACATGGTCCTCATTTGTAGACACAAGAGCACATAAGAGTTTGAGAAATATTTTCTAATTTATTCCACTTAATAAATATTTATTGAACATCTACTATACTCAGTGCTGGGGGAAAAAAGATGATCAATAATTATTATCTTCAAGGAGCTCCCAGTAGAGGAGAAATTAATATATAAGAACACAATTGCATTTAAATGTTTTCAGGCAACATGTATTTTTTTGAGTTTTTGCTATTTCTCAGGTACCGTTATAGTTTTTAGGGATACAGCAGTGAACAAAAGAGTTTCTTCCATATCAGAAGTTTCCAATTGGAAGCACAGTCATTAAACAAATATATAAGTAAATATGCATTGTGTGAAACAGTGGTAAGTGCTATGAAGAAAACATTAAGGCTAATTAAGAGAAATAGGAAGTGCCAGAGGTGAGAGGAGGTAGCTATTTTAACTTGGCTAGTTAGGGTAGACATCATTGATTAGGTGACATTGAGTAGAAATCTGAAGGACTCTAGGAGTGGGCTATGTAGGTATCTGGAGGAAGAGGATTTCAGAGAACAGTAAGTTCAAAGCAGTAGAAGCAAGAGGATTATGGGAATGTTGATGGGTCACCAACTAGGCCATTGTGGCTGAAGCAAAGAGTGTAAGTGAAGAAGGGTAGATGAGTTGGATGGGTAGTCAGGACCACAACATAGTCAAGGCCTTATAGGCCAATGAAAAGACTGAGTTTTCCTCTAAGTGATATGTGAAAACATTGGAAGATTTTGAGTGAAATCATGGCATCATCTGAGTTAGGATTTAAAAGGATTACTCTGACCCCTGTGAGAATATAAGAGGCAAGGACAGAAACAGGGAAACTGTTTAAGAAGAAAATGAATCAATATTTATCAGACTATGTTAGTGCCTTGAACCAAGATCCTAGCCAGGAAGAGAGAGATGAGGTCATATCCTTGATATAATATAAGGTAGAGTTGTTGGAATTTACTGATGAATTAGATATGGGGTTAGGAAAAAAGAATAGATGAAAGGATGGCTTCTGTGTTTTTGGTCTGAACATCTAAAGTTTTGGGAAGTGCACATATGCATTGGAGAGATGACTTGAAGTTTAATTATGGATATCTTAAGTGTAAAAAAAATTTTGTCAAATCAATACAAATATACACTAGATAACATAAAACCCAAAAGGAGACAACTCGGTGTCAAAAAAAAAAAAAAAAGGGATCCAAGAAGAGCTTCCAGAGGAGATGTCAACCGAACAAAATGACGACTCTAAGTAGGAATTAGCCACAAATTTAGGAAAGGCATTACAGGGAGAGGAGTAGAGAAGTATAGGATTTGACCTTGAACAGAATATATTAGTCTATGAACTTGGAGAACAAAATGTGAGCATGTATACCATTGTAAATTAATGTATTGATATATGGAGGGAGGTTTGAAATTTAAAGGAATCTAATCATCTTTTGATTGAAATAGGAAGCAGATATTTGTCTTCAAGTGAGTAAGCAGGTATTAAGCAGGGGGCTTCAAGAAAGTATTGCAGCCTTGTGATGGGGAAAGTAGATGCCAAAGTTAGATGAAAGAATTGAAGTGCCAGCTGAATTTGATTATTGTGAATGTATACTTCTGCAGTTGAAGAAATGATGTATGAAGGTTAACCGTAAAAATAATGAATAATATAAATTAATAAAAACCAATGTGGGGGGGGGACTTCCCTGGGGGAACAGTGGTTAAGAATCTGCTTGCGAATGAAGGAGACACGGGTTTGAGTCCTGGTCCAGGAAGATCCCCCATGCCGTGGAGCAACTAAGCCTGTGAGCCACAACTACTGAGGCCTGCGCGCCTAGAGCCCATGCTCCACAACAAACAGAAGGCACCGCAATGAGAATCATACTCACTGCAACAAAGAGTAGCCCTCGCTCACCACAACTAGAGAAAGCCCACACGCAGCAACGAAGACCTGACGCAGCCAAAAATAAATAAATAAATTTATTTATTAAAAAAAAAACCAATGTGGGGGTAAAAAAGTAGAGACTGTTATCATACCATTTTGCTTTTTAAACTTTACCTAATAGAACTCACAACCTGGATACAGCTCATCTTTGCAACTGAAATGATATTTTAAAAAGTGTTAAGTAGAAATCATCTATTTTTTTCTTATAATTTGCTTGGATAAAACCATCTCTTTGAATCCCAAATATAAGAGAGCTGCCTCATACTTGTCACCATCATCCAAATCCTCATCAAGAACAACTTTAATAAGTATATAATATATGTGATATAGCAGAGAGAAGAGAAATTAGAATATGTGGTTCTGTCATAAAAATATGTTTTCTAAGGTCTTTTATAACTTCTTTTAGCAAGTATCTAATCAAAGTAATGATTGCTTTTCTCTGAAGCGTCCTTATGTGGAGTTCAGTTTTGTTGCAAATATTGTTTTGTGCTTTTTCCAAGTAACTCTCTATAATTATCCTCCACTGAATTAGCAAAACCAAAGGAAACTATTTTACTTGGTCTCCTGGTTTAATGGGTCTATTTTTTCTTTTTTTTGCCTTTTTATGTGAAAGAGAGCTTTTCCAGGTGCCAAATAAACTTAATTGTGAGGCTCCAGTGATTTGTCGTTCTGAAGATATTACAGGAAAATGCCTGAGGTTCCTTTTAATCTCCCTCTCATCCCTCTGGGTGATCATCCTTAATGTCATCAATCTGGGGTTTATCTCTTGGATAATGCTACTCAGATTTTTTTTTTCCTTCAGATTTCCAGTTTCTGTCCTTTAAATCTATATGATTCAGAATTTGGCAATCATAAGTGAATAATATGTCAGGAAAATCATCTATTTAGACCAATATCATTTTTACAGATTTTTCATACATAAATTATAATTGCTTCCTGATTAAGAAATCTTGAGAAATGAACATTGTAGTTAATGTCATCAAGTGAACTGACATCTATCAATGATTAATAAAATAATACATTATGCTCACATTGACACTTTCCTACTACCTAATGGTTGTTTTGTTTATTTAACTATTATCTTTAGATGCCTTTGGAACATCAGCATGTTACTAAAAATAATTACACTTGAGAGTAAAATTCCAAGAGGATAAAATTTTGGCAAAGGCTTAGAAAACAGCTAAATTAAACAGAGTATTTAAAATTCAAAACAAAAATGGTGATATTAGAACAGTTCACTCATTAGCCAACTGCTGATGGACTGTGATCACGTACATGTGGCAAGCCCAAAAATTGCATACTTATGGGCTTATAAAGATACTGTTAGTTACATATTGATCATTTCACTTAATCTAGTATTAGCTATAAACTGACAATTCTGGCACTACTCACTAAGGAAAATGCCCAGTTGGTGTATATTATTAAAGATTTTTGATTATTTTATGTCTATAATATCTTCCAAACTCTCAAATTTTGTAGTATAGCAGTGTTATTACTCTAGGTTACAACTATCAGAGGCCTTGGACTATTTTCAAAAATCTATTTTAGAGAAATGTTACAAAGATTTTTAAAAACTCTTAGGGAAGAGAATGTCTTCAAGCTTTAATGAGTATTGAGCGATCTCTGGTTGGAACAATTTAGGGCATAGCCAGACGTTAATTGTGTTAACATTAATAACTTATAATCTATAAAACCACAATGTTTTTTATCCAGCACTTTCATATACATCATCTCATTTTATATCCATGAAAACTGTGAAATAAGATGGCAATGTTAGTCTTCTTTAGGAGATAAAAAAAAAGTCCTCAAGGCACATAAAGTAACTTGCCCAAAGTTAAGCAGTAAATGAATACTTGGAAGCCAAGTATCCTGAAAAGATCATGCACCAACTAATAAGAGATATCAAAGGAGAACACAGGTCCCCTGATTCCAGGTATAATGTATGATCTAAGACAAGAGGTTACAGTTCAACATTCACTGAGCTTGTCACTATAGTTCACAATGTGCAATAGAGTTTGGAGATAAAATAGTGATGAAAACAAAATTTGCACCAGAAGAGACAGAATTAATTAAATAATTACATTAACAAATTTCAATTTACAACCTGATCCAAGTGTTAAGAAGGAAAGGAATAGGATTCGTTGAGAAATGTAAAGAAGGCTTCTGCATTGATAGAGGCAGGGAAGCTACTGAGGACGACTTATCCTGATACCTGTACAACAGACCACCAAAATGAAGGTGAGATGGATGGTAGGCAGAAGAATTTATTCCAGAGGGGAAATAATATGTGTGAATGCCCTGGGAAAGGAAAGAACATAGATGATTTGAGGAACTGAAAGTCCAGGATGGCTGAAGTACAGGAAAAAGAGGAAGAAAGACTTGAGATGAATCTGAAGAAGTACAGCCCACACATGCAGAGTCTTGATGGCAATGTGAAAGATTTCAATCTTTCTCCATGGGGTAACAGGAAGCCACTGTGGACTAGTAAAAATTGGCCAATGGATGTATGAAATGATGTGCATTTCATAAAGGTAACTCGGGCTGTAGTGTAGAGAATAAACATAACAAGACCTAGCATGTATTTGGGAGATCATTTAACAGGCTAGTCTAGTTATCTATGTGAGATATGATAGAGACTGAGACAGAGATGGCTTTGATGGCAATAAAGAAAAGTGGAGGGGAGACTTTCAAGATGGTGGAGGAGTAAGATGTGGAGATCACCTTCCTCCCCACAAATACATCAGAAATACATGAATATGTGGAACAACTCCTACCGAACACCTACTGAATGCTGGCAGAAGACCTCAGACTTCCCAAAAGGCAAGAAACTCCTCATGTACCTGGGTAGAGCAAAAGAAAAAAGACAAAACAGAGAAAAAGAAAAAGAATAGGGACAGAACCTGCACCTCAGGGAGGGAGCTGTGAAGAAGGAAACGTTTCCACACACGAGGAAGCCCTTTCATTGGCGGAGATGGGGGGTGGTGGTGAGGAAACTTCAGAGCCACGGAAGAGAGCAGGAACAGGGTTGCAGAAGGCAAAGCAGAGAGTTTCCTGCACAGAGGATTGGGGCCAACCAGCACTCAACAGCCTGAGAGGCTTGTTGGCTCACCCATCATGGTGAGTGGAGGCTGGGAGCTGAGGTTCTGGCTTCAGAGGTGAGATCCCAGGGAGAGGACTGGGGTTGGCTACGTGAACACAGCCTGAAGAGGGCTAGTGCACCACAGCTAGCCAGGAGGGAGTCCGGGAAAAAGTCTGGAACTGCCTAAGAGGCAAGAGACAATTGTTTCAGGGTGCGTGAGGAGAGGGGATCCAGAGCACCGCCTAAACCAGCTCCGGAGATGGGCAAGAGCCACAGCTATAAGCGCAGACACCAGAGACAGGCATGAAATGCTAAGGCTGCTTCTGCAGCCACCAAGAAGCCTGTGTGCAAGCACAGGTCACTATCCACACCTCCCTTCCTGGGAGCCTGTGCAGCCTGCCACTGCCAGGGTCCTGTGATCCAGGGACAACTTCCCTGGGAGAACACATGGCATGCCTCAGGCTGTTGCAACATCACAACAGCCTCTGCTGCAGCAGGCTCGCCCCGCATTCCGTACTCCTCCCTCCTCCTGCCTGGCCTGAGTGAGCCAGAGCCCCCTTATAAGCTGCTACTTTAACCCTATCCTGTCTGAGAGAAGAATAGATGCCCTCAGGCGACCTACATGCAGAGGCAGGGCCAAATCCAAAGCTGAACCCCAGGAGCCATACAAACAAAGAAGAGAAAGGGAAATTTCTCCCAGCAGCCTCAGGAGCAGCAGATGGAAGCTCCATAATCAACTTGATGTACCCTGCATCTCTGGAATACCTGAATAGATAACAAATCATCCCAAAATTGAGGCGGTGGACTTTGGGAGCAACTGTACACTTGGGGTTTGCTTTCTGCAACTAATTTGTTTCTAGTTTTATGTTTATCCTAGTTTAGTAAACAGAGTTTTAACATTGGTAGATATTTTTATTGATTTGGTTGCTCTCTTCCTTTATATTTTTATATATAAATAGATATACATATATTTTTTTCATTTTCTCTTTTTGTGAGTGTGTATGAGTATGCTTCTTTGTGTGAGTTTGTATAGCTTTGTTTTACCATTTGCCTTAGCGTTGTCTGTCCATTTTTTTTCTTTCCTTGTTTCTTTAATTTTTTTAGTATAGTTTTTAGTGTTTGTTATCATTGGTGGATTTGTTTTTTGGTTTGGTTGCTTTCTTCTTTCTTA
Source organism: Mesoplodon bidens (assembly GCF_964165515.1). NCBI lineage: Eukaryota > Metazoa > Chordata > Mammalia > Artiodactyla > Ziphiidae > Mesoplodon > Mesoplodon bidens. Next base: position 87,435,796 of record NC_138167.1, read on the forward strand.
CTTTCTTTTTTTAATTACTTTTCAATTTTTTAATTTTTAGTAATTTTTTCTTTGAATAACATTATTTTATTTATTTATTTATTTATTTATTTTCTTTCTTTCTTTTTTTCTCCATTTCTTCTGAGCCATGTGGCTGAGAGGGTCTTGGTGCTCTGGCCAGGTGTCAGGCCTGTGTCTCTGAAGTGGGAAAGCTGAGTTCAGGACATTGGTCCACCAGAGACCTCCCGGCTCAATGTAATATCAAACGGTGTAAGCTCTCCCAGAGATCTCCATATAAACACTAAGACCCAGCTCCACTCAATGACCAGCAAGCTACAGTGCTGGACAACCCATGCCAAACAACTAGTAAGACAGGAACACAACCTCACCCATTAGCAGAGAGGCTGCCTAAAATCAAAATAAGGTCACAGACACCACAAAAGAGACCATCAGATGCTGTCCTGCCCACCGGAAAGACAAGATCCAACCTTATTCACCTGAACATAGGCACTAGTCCCTTCCACCAGGAAGCCTACACAACCTACTGAACCAACCTTACCCACTAGGGGCAAACACCAAAAACAACAGGAACTACGACCCTACAGACTGCAAAAAGGAGACCACAAACACAGCAAGTTAAGCAAAATGAGAAGACAGAGAAACACAGAGAAGATGAAGGAGCAAGGCAAAAACCTACCAGAACAAACAAATGAAGAAGAAATAGGCAGTCTACCTGAAAAAGAATTCAGAGCAATGAGAGTAAAGATGAGCCAAATTCTTGGAAATAGAATGGAGAAAATATAAGAAACGTTTAACAAGGACCTAGAAGAACTAAAGAGAAAACAAACAACGAATAAAAACACAATAAATGAAATTTAAAATTCTCCAGAAGGAATCAATAGCAGAATAAATAAGGCAGAAGAACGGATAAGTGACCTGGAAGCTAAAATAGTGGAAATAACTACTGTAGAGCAGAATAAAGAAAAAAGAATAAAAAGCATTGAGGACAGTCTCAGAGACCTCTGGGACATTAAAGGCACCAACATTTGAATTACAGGGGTCCCAGAAGAAGAACAGAAAAAGAAAGGGACTGAGAAAATACTTGAAGAGATTATAGTAGAAAACTTCCCTAATATGGGAAAGGAACTAGTCACTGAAGTCGAGGAAGTGCACAGAGTCCCCTACAGGATAAATCCAAGGAGAAACATGCCAAGACACATAGTAATTAAATTATCAAATATTAAATAGAAAAGGAAATATTAAAAGCAGTAAAGGAAAAAAAAACAAATAATATACAAGGGAATCCCCATAAGGTTAAACAGCTGATCTTTCAGCAGAAACTCTGCAAGCCTGAAGGGAGTGGCAGGACATATTTAAAGTGATGAAAGGGAAAAACCTACAACCAAGATTACTCTATGCAGCAAGGAACTCATTCAAATTTGACAGAGAAATTAAAATCTTTACAGACAAACAAATCTAAGAGAATTCAGCACCACAAAAGCAGCTTTACAGCAAATGCTAAAGGAACTTCTCTAGGCAGGAAACACAAGAGAAGGAAAAGACCTATAATAACAAACTCAACACAATTAAGAAAATGGTAATAGGAACACATATATTGATAACTACCTTAAATGTAAATGGATTAAGTGCTCCAACCAAAACACACAGACTGGCTGAATGAATACAAACACAAGACCCATATATATGCTGTCCACAAGAGACCCACTTACGACCTAGGGACACATACAGACTGAAAGTGAGGGGATGGAAAAAGATATTCCATGCAAATGGACATCAAAAGAAAGCTGGAGTAACAATTCTCCTATCAGACAAAATAGACTTTAAAACAAAGAGTATTACAAGAGACAAAGTAGGACACTATGTAATGATCAAGGGATCAATCCAAGAAGAAGATATAACAATTGTAAATATTTATGCACCCAACATAAGAGCACCTCAATACAGAAGGCAAATGTTAACAACCATAAAAAGGGAAATCGACAGTAACATGGTAATAGTAGGGGACTTTAACACCCCACTTTCACCAATGGACAGATCATCCATAATGAAAATAAATAAGGAAACACAAGCTTTAAATGATACATTAAACAAGATGGACTTAATTGATATTTACAGGACATTCCATCCAAAAACAACAGAATACACTTTCTTCTCAAGTGTGCATGGAACATTCTCCAGGATAGATTACATCCTGGGTCACAAACCAAGCCTTGGTAAATTTAAGAAAATTGAAAACATATCAAGCATCTTTTCTGACCAAAATTCTATGAGATTAGAAATCAATTACAGGGAAAAGAACATATAAAACACAAACACATGAAAGCTAAACAATACACTACTAAATAACTAAGAGATCACTGAAGAAATCAAAGAGGAAATCAAAAAATACCTACAAAAAAATGAAAACAGAACAAACCAAAACCTACAGGATGCAGCAAAAGCAGTTCTAAGAGGGAAGTTTATAGCAATTCAATCGTACCTTAAGAAACAAGAAACATTTCAAATAAACAACCTAAGCGTACACCTAAATCAACTAGAGAAAGAAGAACAAAAAAACATGAAAGTTAGCAGAAGGAAACAAATCATAAAGATCAGATCAGAAATAAATGAAAAAGAAATGAAGTAAAGATCAATAAACTAAAATCTGGTTCTTTGAGACGATAAACGAAATTGATAAACCATTAGCCAGATTCATCAAGAAAAAAAGGGAGAAGACTCAAATCAACAGAATTAGATGTGAAAAAGAAGTAACAACTGACACTACAGAAATACAAAGGATCATGAGACATTACTACAAGCAACTATATGCCAATAAAATGTACAACATGAAAGAAATGTACAAATTCTTAGAAAAGCACAACCTTCTGAGACAGAACCAGGAAGAGAAAATATAAGCAGACCAATCACAAGCACTGATATTGAAACTGTGATTAAAAATCTTCCAACAAACTAAAGTCCAGGACCAGATGGCTTCACAGGTGAATTCTATCAAACATAAATGAGAAGAGCTAACACCTATCCTTCTCAAACTCTTCCAAAATATAGCAGAGGCAGGAACACTCCCAAACTCATTCTACGAGGTTACCATCACCCTGACACCAAAACCAGACAAAGATGTCACAAAGAAAGAAAACTACAGGCCAATATCACTGATGAACATAGGTGCAAAAATCCTCAACAAAATACTAGCAAACAGAATCCAACAGCACATTAAGAGGATCATACACCATGATCAAGTGGAATTTATCCCAGGGATGCAAAGATTCTTCAATACACGCAAATCAATCAATGTGATACACCATATTAACAAATTGAAGGAGAAAAACCATATGATCATCTCGATAGATGCAGAGAAAGCTTTCGACAAAATTCAACACCCATTTATGATAAAAACCCTGCAGAAAGTAGGCATAGAGGGAACTTACCTCAACATAAAAAAGGCCATATATGACAAACCCACAGCCAACATCATTCTCAATCGTGAAAAACTGAAACCATTTCCACTAAGATCAGGAACAGGACAGGGTTGTTCACTCTCACCACTATTATTCAGCATAGTTTTGGAATTTTAGCCACAACAATCAGAGAAGAAAAATAAATAAAAGGAATCCAAACCAGAAAAGAGGAAGTAAAACTGTCACTGTTTGCAGATGACATGATACTATACATAGAGAATCCTAAAGTTGCTCCAGAAAACTAATAGAGCTAATCAATGAATTTGGTAAATTAGCAGATACAAAATTAATGCACATGAGGTATCACCTCACAACAGTCAGAATGGCCATAATGAAAAACTCTACAAACAAAACATGCTGGAGAGGGTGTGGAGAAAAGGAACCTTCTTGCACTGTTGGTAGGAATATAAATTGATACAGCCACTATGGAGAACAGTATGGAGGTTCCTGAGAAAACTACAAATAGAACTACCACACAACCCAGCAATCCCACTACTGGGCATATACACTGAGACAACCAAAATTCAAAAAGACTCATGTACCACAGTGTTCACTGCAGCTCTATTTACAATAGTCAGGACATGGAAACAACCTAAGTGTCCATAGACAGAGGAATGGATAAAGATGTGGCACATATATACAATGGAATATTACTCAGCCTTAAAAAGAAATGAAATTGGGTTATTTGTAGTGAGGTGGATGGACCTACAGTCTGTCATACAGGGTGAAGTAAGTCAGAAAGAGAAAAATAAATACCATAAGCTAACACATATATATGTTACATGTGTTAATTCTAAAAAAAAAAAGTTATGAAGAACCTAGGGGCAGGACAGAAATAAAGACTGAGACATAGAGAATAGACTTGAGGAGGCGGGGTGGGGGAAGAATAAGCTGGGACAAAGTGAGAGAGTGTCATGGACATATATACACTACCAAATATAATGTAGATAGCTAGTGGAAGCAGCCACATAGCACAGGAAGATCATCTCAGTGCTTTGTGACCACCTAGAGGGGTGGGATAGGGAGGGTAGGAGGGAGACGCAAGAGGGAGGAGACATGGGGATATATGTATAGCTGATTCACTTTGTTATCAAGCAGAAACTAACACCATTGTAAAGGAATTATACTCCAATAAAGATGTTAAAATAAAATTAAGGCACAGAAATCTCTTGTATTCCTATATACTAATGATGAAAAATCTGAAAGAGAAATTAAGGGAACAATCCAATTTACAACTACAAGAAAAAGAAAATACCTAGGACTAAACCTACCTAAGGAGACAGAAGACCTGTATGTAGAAAACTATAAGACACTGATGTAAGAAATTAAAGATGATACAAACAGATGGAGAGATATACCATGTTCTTGGATAGGAAGAATCAACATTGTGAAAATGAGTCTACTACTCAAAGCAATCTACAGATTCAATGCAATCCCTATCAAACTACGAATGGCATTTTTCACAGAACTAGAACAAAAAATCTCACAATTTTTATGGAAACACAAAAGACCCTCAATAGCCAAAGCAATCTTGAGAAAGAAAAATGGAGCTGGAGGAATCAGGCTCCCAGAACCCAGACTATAGTAAAAAGCTACAGTAATCAAGACAATATGGTACTGGCATAAAAACAGAAACATAGATCAATGGAACAGGATAGAAAGCCCAAAGATAAACCCACACATATGGTCACCTTATTTTTGATAAAGTAGGCAAGAATATACAATGGAGAAAAGACAGTCTCTTCAATAAGTGGTGCTGGGAAAAGTGGACAGCTACATGGAAAAGAATGAAATTAGAACACTCCCTAACACCATACACAAAAATAAACTCAAAATGGATTAAAGACCTAAATGTAAGGCCAGATACTATAAAACTCTTAGAGGAAAACAGGTAGAACACTCTATGACATAAATCACAGCAAGATCCTTTTTGACCCACCTCTTAGAGGAATGGAAATAAAAACAAAAATAAACAAATGGGACCTAATGAAACTTCAAAGCTTTTGTATAGCAAAGGAAACCATAAAGAAGACCTAAGGAGCTCCCTCAGAATGGGAGAAAATATTTTCAAATGAAGGAACTGACAAGGATTAATCTCAAAAATTGACAAGCAGCTCATGCAGCTCAATATCAAAAAAACAAAAAACCCAATCAAAAAATGGGCAGAAGATTAAATAGACATTTCTCCAAAGAAGATATACAGATTGCCAACAAACACACGAAAGCATGTTCAACATCACTAATCATTAGAGAAATGCAAATGTAAACTACAATGAGGTATCACCTCACACCAGTCAGAATGGCTATCATCCAAAAATCTACAAAGAATACATGCTGGAGAGGGTGTGGAGAAAAGGGAACCCTCTTGCACTGTTGTTGGGAATGTAAATTGATATAGCCACTATGGAAAACAGTATGAAGCTTCCTTAAAAAACTAAAAATAGAACTATCATACGACGCAGCAATCCCACTACTGTGCATATACCCTGAGAAAACCATAATTCAAAAAGAGTCACGTACCACAGTGTTCATTGCAGCTCTATTTACAATAGCCAGGACATAGAAGCAACCTAAGTGTCCATCGACAGATGAACAGATAAAGAAGATGTGGCACATATATACAATGGAATATTTCTGAGCCATAAAAAGAAACGAAACTGAGTTATTTGTAGTGAGGTGGATGGACCTAGAGTCTGTCATACAGAGTGAAATAAGTCAGAAAGAGAAAAACAAATACTGTATGCTAATACATATATATGGAATCTAAAAAAAAAAAAGAAAGTTCTGAAGAACCTAGGTGCAGGACAGGAATAAAGACGCAGACGTAGGGAATGGACTTGAGGACACGGGGAGGGGGAATGGTAAGCTGGGACGAAGTGAGAGAGTGACATGGACATATATACACTACCAAACGTAAAATCAATAGCTAGTGGGAAGCAGCCACATAGCACAGGGAAATCACCTCGGTGCTTTGTGACCACCTAGATAGAGGTGTGGGATAGGGAGGGTGGGAGGGAGATGCAAGAGGGAGGAGATATGGGGATATATGTATATGTATGGGTGATTCACTTTGTTATAAAGCAGAAACTAACACACCACTGTAGAGCAATTATACTCCAATAAAGATGTTAAAAATAAATAAATAAATAGATTTTAAAAAATAAATAAAGTGTATACAGTAAAAAAATAAGAAAAGAGGACATATTTTAGATTTTGCTAATTTAAAAAAAAATTATTGTTGATATGACTTGGTAATGCAGTGGATATGTAAGTGAGAAATAAGGAGGTACCAAAAGTAAATCTGAGGGTTTTTGCTACCTTGTAGATAGTAGATAGAAGTGATTAGATGAATACAACCCTTCAGCCGCATATATGTATTTCTGAGAGGAATCAAACTAGCTGGGCAAAGCACAGTAGTAGCTAACGTTCATATAGTTCTTACTATGTGTAGGCACTAATCCAAAAGCTTTATTATTCCTTTAGTTCTACCAACCATTTTATAGAGTTGGTACTATTATGCCCATTTTACAAATGAAGAAACTGAGGTTTAGAAATTTGAATAACTTGCTCAAGGACACGCAGTTAATAAGAGATGGAGCTGGAGTTTGAAATCAAGAAGTCAGCTCCAGAGTAAGTTCTCTGAACCACCACATACATTGCCTTTGTACAGTAACCTCATTTTCAGAATCATTTATCCCCACTGTCGATTACTGACGTCAACTGCGGACGTAGATGAGCACCATTCTTCCAGTGAAACAAGGCATTCGATTCTATAAGAACGTATTGATGTCAAAGTAGAAAGTAGATTTACCCAAGCTCTGTGTTAGGCCTAATGAATATGACAGAATAAAAACCGTGTATTTTCTAGTATAGATAAACTTCTTACATATTGATTTACTGTCATTAGTCTACATCAAGCAATTCAATTCAAGTCACTTTGGTTCTCCTAGCTTCCCTGACATTTAAAAAAAAATTGTAAACTTCAATGAGCTCAAATCTTCAATGACAGCTTCGTAGTAACAGTTTCAAATTGCATTTTCTGAGCATCAGACAATATCCTACATTATTCTCTCTGTGTACCTTAGGTCTGGTTGGTATATATCAATCTGCATGTTTAGTGGAAGGTACTGTATGATAAACAAAAGGCAAGGGACTCCTTATCTGCCTTTGATAAACTCTCTATTGAGAACTATAAATAAAACCTATAAAATCTAGGACAGCAAAAAAATTGATATCTTGATTTAGGATTTGAATTATAAAAGTACTTTGGAGGATTCATTTCCTCTTCTTCTCTTTCTCCCTCCCCCTCTTCCAATTCCTCTTCCTCCTTCTTCTTCTTTGATATTCTTAAGCTTTAGGTTAGAGGAAAAAAAATAAACTTTCTTTTTTCAGCATGACCACGCATTTATCCTCCAGGAAGTGGCAATGTCCTGTTTTTATCATTGTCAAAAATAAATGTTCTGATTCAAGAAGAAAAACCTGTATTATACAAAAGAAATATGTGACTGAGGATCACCATACAGAGAGCTATGAATGTATCTTTGTGAATGAAAAATTAGCCATTTTTCCAATGCAAAGTCTGAGTTTCAACAGGAAATTCTTACCCCTTTTTCATCAACAAATAAAAATTTTACAAAACTTCTTTTAAAATCTGTTTTGAAAAATGTCATAGCACTTGTTACTTTGTAACCTACTAGGTGCCAAGTGTTTTTAATATAAAAGCATTTAAATATAAAAGTGATTGAAATATACTATAACAGTTAATCCTCAGAATATATTATTATTCTTTAATTTTAATAATGAAAGAATTAAAGCTCAAGAAAAGCCAAGTATCTAGTACACAGACAGAAAGAGATGGAACTAGAAATCAAAAGCAGTGCCCAAACTGTCTATGAAACCATTTCCTGTATGATTATACTATAAGATGAGGGAGTCAAAAATTGTCCACGTGTATTCATTTCTAACATGCTTTTCTACACTTTCACAGTTTTGAAACTATTGAACAGTTCTAAAATTAAGATGCATTTTATTATTGATTTCAAAAGAAATTTCACAGTCACCAAGTTTAGAGGTAACTTAGGACTTTCAGGTCATTGCCTGTGCATGAAATTGGCTATGTGTCATGTCTATCAATTCAGTTAAATTATTTGCACTATGGAATGACATAAGATTGTAATTTAACTTAAAATTGTAATTTAACTAGCAATTAAAATGTCTTTCAAAAGATTGTATTAAGATGCAGCTTTAAAATGAGAAGTTACTGGGTTCACAAAGATTGCCTGCCACACTCCAGGAAAAGCAATTAAAGACAACAGAAATTTCCAAAACTATGAGTAGATTATAGAAGTTCAAATCAAAGAAGCGACTGGCATGCATCATGAAAAGCTACTACTGATGCACTGAATATCTATCTGCCAAAAGCTGACTTCAAAGAGGAACTGTCTGCAAAGGTACCTAATCCAATTAAAGAAAATAAAAGTTTAAATTTATCAAATATGACAAAGAGGTGGATCTTAGGTTTTCTTTAACATGACTTGAAAGTATAGCTACTCCTGTGAATTTGGTAGAGAAGGATATGAGCATATAATTAAGGGCTCAAATGTATGAGATAGACCTTTCAGTACGGAAAGCTGAGTAAACAGAATGGGTGAATGTATAAACAAAGAACTTGAGAGCCAAGAAACCTTTCTGAAAGTTTGCCTTTAGTGATCTCCTAAAGGTTTGCTTCTGGTTTCCTATGAGACAATTTGACTTTGTAAATAGGAAATTGATTTTTGACAACTTTATTGTTGTCAAAATTTATTTTTAAGAGAAGACTGTCTCTTATGTGACTGACTTTCAGAACTCAGTAACCTTCATAAAGGATTATAACTCAATAACCTTCACTGAATCTGCCATGCCCAGAGCTTAGTGTTTCTTCCTTTACCTTAAACCTGTGATCTAGGAGAAGAATACAAATAGCAAAGCTAAGACAATGTCTTTTTTCTGTCTCTTACTCCTCCATAAGAATGAGTGTTTTGAAAAGGGTTTCAGTATAAGGCAAATGGGTCACAAATTCAATCAAGTGCTTTTAGGTACCAAATAGGCACACAAATGAGCACAATGAATAGATGTTAGACAAAAGGGACTGATGGACATTATGTGGAATGGGACTATGTAAAGGGAGTTGGTGCTACTCAGCATCACACAATTATTGTTAGGTCCAAGATTGGGACCCAGTGATGACACATTTTCTGTTTGATTGCCTATTTGTTTTTCCTCAATATTCCAAAGAATTCAGCAAACTTTTTATGTTAAATATCCTGATCTTTTGTTGGCTCAACTAAACAAACAAACAAACAAAAATACTCTCCATGCCATTAAAAAGCACACCTACCAGCCAAGGATGGGACTTCTTCTGCCATTTAGTGACATATGGTATAGAATCTTGGGGTAAAATTCTACAGTTAATGAGTTTTGAGGAAGCAAAGGAAAGATGACACTTCTAAGATGCAGAATTGGGGGACTGGGCACAAAGAGAAATTCTGTATATCTCAAACTTCAGTTTAGGGTTTGGAGTGTCCTGAGACTTGGAGGAGGATCATGTCAGTATTATCAGGAGAAGAGACAAGTGAAGGAGTCAAGAGAACAGCCTAGAGTAGACCTAGAAATGTAGGGTCAGGTGTTTGGGGAGAAAGCCTATATAGCTGTTGAGAAAGCCTCCAAAGGCAATGAGTAAAATGCTATCTTTAATATCTGGGACAAAACAAAGTAAAGAACATTAGTCATCTTCAATATTAAACTTCCATAATTTTCTACAAATCCAGAGTTTAGAAAAGTCTTCTGGATTGTACATAAAATTGTGTCAGGCAGTATCACTAAATAGAGAAAAGCAACACTAATTGCATTGATTGGGATTCCCCCATCCCAACCTAATGCACATTTATGGAAATGTATCATTATGCTGGGTAATTTGCCAATTAGATTAAGTCGGCTTGGCATGCTGCCTTTGAGGAGACAGAAAACCCTGAAATTTACATAATCTTATCTTGCCTCCATAATTCCCTTAGAGAAAACCATACTTGATTCTATTCTATTTAGAGTAATTTATCCTCTTCCTGAAGAGTTCCCTATCTTCACTGACTTAATACTCCCGATACACCTTTGAAAACAAACAATAAATATATCAATTCCATGTGGCTCTGATTCCTCTTACTACCTCATGTTGCACTCAGAATAACTTATTGTTTAATATCATTTATAACAATAAAAAGAGCATTTTGATGATTTCCAGATGTTAGTAACATTTAAAAACGAAGTTGATTCAAACACCAGGATTACAGACACTAGAAATAAAGCTAATTCCCACAAAGCTACAATAAATATCCTTTATTCTGTTTTCTTTTCTAAAATAAAAATTTTAATTATAAAAGAAATGCTTGCTAAATCATAAAGTATTAAAATTGCACTTAACTATAGGAAGTAGAAAATGAAAGTCCCCTTAAGTTTCTTTCTCTTCATAGACTCCTACAACCCCACCCCTCACGTCTAGATAACTACTATTAACACGTTGGTGTATCTCCTTCAAGGATATGTGGTGTTTTTTTTTGCATACATTACATACAGGTAGATGATAAACAGGTCAGTAGATTGATGAAACAATAGGTTGATGTCTGTAAATTAAAATTGCATCACCTCCTACTACTGTTTCTTTATTTTCACCTTAATACCACTGACATAGACATTCTCTTTCCAATTAATAAAGTTTGCATAGTATCCTATTTTATGGATGTCCCATAACTGATTTAACCAATTCAATATTAATAGAAAAATATTTGATTTTTTCCCGTCAAAATGGGAGATGAAAGGAAGAAACTTTAAAGTCCAATTGAATTTGAAACCTCAATTTAAAAGATCTATATTAAGATTATAGCAATTTTTTAAAGCACTTTGTTTTTTAAACTGTTTTTATACTCTCAGTTGAAATGTTGGATGGTTCTAATAGGATGGGTGCCTTGAAATGTCTAAGTGTTCAGTAATGCAGATTTATTTGTCACAAAAGGCTTATTTCCTTGGTATAAATTAAGAAGTATATTTTCCTTTGTTTAACTTTTCTCAAATATTTATTATCAAATTCAACAAGAATCTATATAAAATAAAAAACAATAAGTGAATATTTGATCCCAGAGAAGAAAAAAATTGATACTAACACTGAGTATCTTGGCTGAGAAGTAATTTATGAAATAATAATGGCTGTTCTCAAACTATTATGGTGGGAAAACAGAAAGGGAAGCAGATAATTATAATCTTAAAGTTAATCCTGTTTGATTAATTTTCTATGATAATTTAAGATTATTTTGGGGAGAAGAAAAGCACAGTGCTCCTTTTTTTTAGATTAATTTTTGTTAGAGCTTATTATTCTCCTACTGAAATTCAAAAACATTTAAAAAAACCTCAAGCCTGCTTTTAAAATTATTATCAGGGTTTAGATTACTTAGCTTCATTCTTTGCATTTGAATGTGTTCCACTCATATGGTTTGGTTTGTAATATCTGTAAATGATCATCATACGGGGAAAGAGTGTTTAAAAAAAACTTTCTTGAAACAAGGTGGATTTAGCATTCAATGTCTGCTGATCTGAGTTTTAACACCTTAAAATTTAATTGACAGGAGACCTTCAACATGGCGGAGGAGTAAGACATGGAGATTGCCTTCTTCCCCACAAATACATCAGAAATACATCTACGTGTGGAACAACTCCTACAGAACACCTACTGAACGCTGGCAGAAGACCTCAGACTTCCCAAAAGGCAAGAAACTCCCCCATGTACCTGGGTAGGGCAAAAGAAAAAAGAGAAAACAGAGACAAAAGAACAGAGACAGGACCTGCACCTTAGGGAAGGAGCCATGAAGGAGGAAAAGTTTCCACACACTAAGAAGCCCCTTCACTGGTGGAGACAGGGGGATGGTTGGGGGGGGGGAAGCTTCGGAGCCACAGAGGAGAGCGCAGCAACACAGGTGCAGAGGGCAAAGCGGAGAGATTCCTGCACAGGATATCGGTGCCAACCAGCACTCACCAGCCCAAGAGACTTGTCTGCTCACCCGCTGGGACAGGTGGGGGATGGGAGCTGAGGCTCAGGCTTTGGAGGTCAGAATCCAGGCAGAGGACTGGGGTTGGCTGCATGAACACAGCCAGAAGGGGGCTAGTACACCACAGCTAGCTGGGAGGGAGTCCTGAAAAAAGTCTGGACCTGACTAAGAAGCAAGAGACCATTGTTTTGGGGTGCGCGAAGAGAGGGGATTCAGAGCAGTGCCTAAACGAGCTCCAGAAACAGGCATGAGCCGTGGCTATCAGTGTGGACACCAAGGATGGCCATGAAATACTAAGGCTGCTGCTGCAGCCACCAAAAAGTCTGTGTGCAAGCACAGGTCACTATCCACACCGCCCCCCCAGCAGCCTGTGCAGCCCGCCACTGCCAGGGTCCCGTGATCCAGGGACAATTTCACCGGGATAACGCATAGCATGCCTGAGGCTGTTGCAATGTCATGAGGAACTCTATCTCAGCAGGCTTGCCCCTCATTCCATATCCCTCCCTACCCACCCACCCCACCATGGCCTGAGTGAGCCAGAGCCCCCTTACCAGATGCTACTTTAACACCATCCTGTCTGAGCAAAGAACAGACACCCTCAGGCGACCTACATGCAGAGGCAGGGCCAAATCTAAAGCTGAACCCCAGGAGCTGTGAGAAACAAAGAAGAGAAAGGGAAATTTCTCCCAGCAGCCTCAGCAGTGGATTAAATCTCCACAATCAACTTGATGTACCGTGCATCTCTGGAATACCTAAATAGACAATGAATCATCCCAAAATTGAGGAAGTGGACTTTGGAGCAACTGTAGATTTGGGAGCCGTGTGGCTGACATGGTCTTGGTGCTCCAGCCTTGGGTCAGGCCTGTGCCTCTGAGGTGGGAGAGCCAAATTCAGTACACTGGCCCAACAAAGACCTCTTGGCTCCATGTAATATCAAACAGTGAAAGCTCTCCCAGAGATCTCCATCTCAATGCTAAGACACAGCTCCATTCAATGACCAGCAAGTCACAGTGCTGGACACCCTATGTCAAACAACTAGAAAGACAGGAACACAACCCCACCCATTAGCAGAGAGGCTGCCTAAAATCATAATAAGGTCACAGACACCCCAAAACACACCACAGGACGCAGTCTTGCCCACCAGAAAGACAAAATAAATCCTCATTCACAAGAAGACAGGAACGAGTCCCCTGCACCAGGAAGCCAACACAATCCACTGAAACAACCTTACCCACTGGGGGCAGACACCAAAAACAATGGGAACTATGAACTGCAGCTCACAAAAAGAAGTCCCCAAATACAGTAAGTTAAGCAAAATGAGAATGCAGAGAACACATAGCATATGAAAGAGCAAGGTAAAAACCCACCAACCAAACAAATGAAGAGGAAATAGGCAGTCTACCTGAAAAAGAATTCAGAGTAATGACAGTAAAGATGATCCAAAATCTTGGAAATAGAATGCAAAAAACACAAGAAACGTTTAACAAGGACCTAGAAGAGCTAAAGAGCACACAAACAATGACGACCAACACAATAAATGAAATTAAAAATTCTCTAGAAGGAATCAATAGCAGAATAACTGAGGCAGAAGAATGGACAAGTGACCTGGAAGATAAAATAATGGAAATAACTACTGCAGAGCAGAATAAAGAAAAAAGAATGAAAAGAGTTGAGGACAGGGCTTCCCTGGTGGCGCAGTGGTTGAGAGTCCGCCTGCCGATGCAGGGGACGCGGGTTCGTGCCCTGGTCCGGGAGGATCCCACATGCCGCGGAGCGGCTGGGCCCGTGGGCCATGGCCGCTGGGCCTGCGCATCTGGAGCCTGTGCTCCGCAACAGGAGAGGCCACAGCAGTGTGAGGCCCACGTACCGCAAAAAAAAAAAAAAAAAAAAAGAATTGAGGACAGTCTCAGAGACCTCTGGGACAACACTAAACCCACCAACATTCAAATTATAGGGGTCGCAGAAGAAGAACAGAAAAAGAAAGTGACTGAGAAAACATCTGAAGAAATATAGTTGAAAACGTGCCTAATATGGGAAAGGAAATAGTCAATCAAGTCCAGGAAGCACAGACAGTCCCATACAGGATAAATCCAAGGAGAAACACGCCAAGACACATATTAATCAAACTATCAAAAATTAAACACAAAGAAAAATATTAAAAGCAGAAAAGGAAAAGCAACAAATAACATACAAGGGAATCCCCATAATGTTAACAGCTGATCTTTCAGCAGAAACTCTGCAAGCCAGATGGGAGTAGCAGGACATATTAAAAGTGATGAAAGGGGAAAACCTACAACCAAGATTACTCTATCCAGCAAAGATCTTATTCAGATTTGACAGAGAAATTAAAACCTTTACAGACAAGCAAAAGCTAAAAGAATTCAGCACCACCAAACTAGATTTACAACATATGCTAAAGGAACTTCTCTAGGCAGGAAACACAAGAGAAGAAAAAGACCTACAATAACAAACCCAAAACAATTAAGAAAATGGTAATAGGAACATACATATGGATAATTACCTTAAATGTAAATGGATTAAATGCTCCAACCAAAAGACATACACTGCCTGAATGGATACCAAAACAAGACCCATTTATATGCTGTCTACAAGAGACACAGTTTATACCTAGGGACACATACAGATTGAACGTGAGGGGAAGGAAAAATATTATCCATGCAAATGGAAATCTAAAGAGAGCTGGAGTAGCAATTCTCATATCAGACAAAATAGACTTTAAAATAAAGACTATTGCAAGAGACAAAGAAGGACACTACATAATGATCAAAGGATCAATCCAAGAAGAAGATATAACAATTGTAAATATTTATGCCCCCAACATAGGAGCACCTCAGTACATAAGGCAAAGGCTAACAGCCATAAAAGGGGAAATTGACAGTAACACAATCATAGTAGGGGACTTTAACATCCTGCTTTCACGAATGGACAGATCATCCAAAATGAAAATAAAATAAATAAGGAAACACAAGCTTGAAATGATACATTAAACAAAATGGGCTTAATTAATATTTATAGGACATTCCATCCAAAAACAACAGAATACACTTTCTTCTCAAGTGCTCATGGAACATTCTCCAGGATAGATCATATCTTGGGTCACAAATCAAGCCTTGGTAAATTTAAGAAAACTGAAATCGTATCAAGTATGTTTTCTGACCACAACACTATGAGACTTGATATCAATTACAGGAAAAAATTTGTAAAAATACAAACACATGGAGGCTAAACAATACATTACTAAATAACCAAGAGATCACTGAAGAAATCAAAGAGGAAATAACAAAATACCTAGAGACAAATGACAATGAAAACACAATGACCCAAAAGCTAACTTGAAATACAAAGGATCATGAGACACTAATACAAGCAACTATATGCAAATAAAATGGACAACCTGGAAGAAGTGGACATATTCACAGAAGAGCACAACCTTCTGAGACTGAACCAGGAAGAAATAGAAAATATAAACAGACCAATCACAAGCACTGAAATTAAGACTGTGATTAAAATCTTCCAAAAAACAGAAGTCTGGGACCAGATGGCTTCACAGGCGAATTCAATCAAACATTTAGAAAAGAGCTAACACCTATCCTCCTCAACTCCTCCAAAATATAGCATGGGGGGAACACTCCCAAACTAATTCTATGAGGCCACCATCACCCTGATACCAAAACCAGACAAAGATGGCATATAGAAAGAAAACTACAGGCCAATATCACTGATGAACGTAGATGCAAAAATCCTCAAAAAAGTAGTAATAAAACAGAATCCAACAGCACATTAAAAGGATCATACACCATGATCAAGTGGGGTTTATCCCTGAATTTCAAGGATTCTTCAATATACGCAAATCAATATTAACAAATGGAAGGATAGAAACAATATGATAATCTCAATAGATGCAGAAAAATCTTTTGACAAAATTCAACACCCATTTATGATAAAAACCCTCCAGGAAGTAGGCATAGAGGGAACTGACCTCAACATAATAAAGGTCATATATGACAAACCCACAGCCAACATCGTTATCAATGGTGAAAAACTGAAACTATTTCCACTAAGATCAGGAACAAGACAGGGTTGTCCACTCTCACAACTATTATTCAAAAGAATTTTGGAAGTTTTAGACACAGCAATCAGAAAAGAAAAAGAAATGAAAGGAATCCAAATCGGAAAAGAAGTAAAGCTGTCACTGTTTGCAGATGTCATGATACTATACATAGAGAATCCTGAAGATGCTACCAGAAAACACCACGAGCTAATCAATGAATTTGGTAAAGTAGCAGGATACAAAATTAATGTACAGAAATCTCTTGTATTCCTATACACTAATGATGAAAAGTCTGAAAGAGAAATTAAGGAAACACTCCCATTTATAACTGCAACAAAAAGAATAAAATACCTAGGAAGAAACCTACCTAAGGAGACAAAAGACCTGTATGCAGAAAACTATAAGACACTGATGAAAGACATTAAAAATGATACAAAACAGATGGAGAGATATACCACGTTCTTGGATTGGAAGAATCAACATTGTGAAAATGACTATACTATCCAAAGCAATGTACAGATTCAATGCAATCCCTATCAAACTACCTATGGCATTTCTCACAGAACTAGAACAAAAAAGTTCACAATTTGTATGGAAACACATAAGACTCTGAATAGCCAAAGCAATCTTGAGAAAGAAAAATGGAGCTGGAGGAATCAGGCTCATGGACTTCATACTATAGTACAAAGCTATAGTAATCAAGACAGTATGGTAATGGCATGAAAACAGAAATATAGATCAATGGAACTGGATAGAAAGCCCAGAGATAAACCCACACACATATAGTCACCTTATTTTTGATAAAAGAGGCAAGAATATACAATGGAGAAAGTAGCCCCTTCAATAAGTGGTGCTGGGAAAACTGGACAGCTACATGAAAAACAATGAAATTAGAATACTCCCTAACACCATACACAAAAATAAACTCAAAATGGATTAAAGATCTAAATGTAAGGCCAGACATTATAAAACTCTTAGAGGAAAACATAGGCAGACCACTCTATGACATAAACTACAGCAAGATCCTTTTTGACCCACCTCCTAGAGAAATGGAAATAAAAACAAAAATAAACAAATGGGACCTAATGAAACTTAAAAGCTCTTGCACAGCAAAGGAAAACAGAAACAAGACGAAAAGACCACCCTCAGAATGGGAGAAAATATTTGCAAATGAAGCAACTGACAAAGGATTAATCTCTAAAATTTACAAGCAGATCATGCAGCTCAATATCAGAAAAACAATCAACCTAATCCAAAAATGGGCAGACCTCAATAGACTTTTCTCTAAAAAAGATATACAGTTTGCCAACAAACAAATGAAAGGATGCTCAACATCACTAATCATTTGAGAAATGCAAATCAAAACTACAATGAGATATCACATCACACCAGTCAGAATGGCCATCATCAAAAAATCTACAAACAGTACATGCTGGAGAGAGTGTGGAGAAAAGGAACCCTCTTGCACTGTTGGTGGGAATGTAAATTGATACAGTCACTATGGAAAACAGTATGGAGGTTCCTTTAAAAACTAAAAATAGAACTACCATACGACCCAGCAATCCCACTACTGGGCATGTACCCTGAGAAAACCATAATTCAAAAAGAGTCATGCACCACAATGTTCACTGAAGCTCTATTTACAACAGCCAGGACATGGAAGCAACCTAAGTGTCCATCGACAGATGAATGGATAAAGAAGATGTGGCACATATATACAATGGAATATTACTCAGCCATAAAAAGGAACAAAATTGGGTCAGTTGTTGAGATGTGGATGGATCTAGAGACTGTCATACAGAGTGAAGTAAGTCAGAAAGAGAAAAACAAATATCATATATTAACGCATATATGTGGAACCTAGAAAATGGTACAGATGAACCAGTTTGCAGGGCAGAAATTGAGACACAGATGTAGAGAACAATCGTATGGACACCAAAGGGGGAAAGCCACGGTGGTGTGGGGACGGTGGTGTGATGAATTGGGAGATTGGGATTGACATGTATCCACTGATGTGTATAAAATTGATGACTAATAAGAACCTGCTGTATAAAAAAATAAATAATATTAAATTTAAAAAAATTTTAAAAAAGGAATGAATCTGGACAAATCTCCATAGAACTCTGCTGAGTTAATTTCTGTATGTTACATACTATATAGGCCATTTATATAAAACTCTTGAAAAGACAAAATTATAGAAATAGAGAACATATTACTGGTTGCTAGAGATGAAGCAAGGGTGGAGGTGGGAGAGAAGTGAGGCTCTACAAAAGTAATGTGAAGGATGCTCTTGCTAATGAAAATATTCTGAATCATGACTACATTACTGTCAATATACTGATTCTAATAGTGTACAATTGTTTTGCAAGATATCATTGGGGGAAACTGGGTAAAGAGCACATGGGGTTTTTCTGTATTATTCCTTTCCACTGCACTAAAATTATCTCAAAATAAAGTTTAATATACTATAAATGATGCTTCTGGAATTGCCATATCCAACACATGTCCTGGCTTAGCTGTACATTAGTTTAAGAGAGCTATTCTAAACAGCTTCAAACTACAAATTTAATAGACTGTTAAAATTTAGAAAACCAATATATGGCTGTTATTCTGTCCTGTTTGTTGAACCTGAAATTTTGATTATTTCTGTCATTAGAAATAATGGTAGTTCACCATTTTTGGAAAAAGTTCTTCTGTTAACTAAGATTGATACTGGGGAAATTCCCACTTATTTTAATTTAAACAAGAATCAGTGCTATTTGAAATAGTCTTTTTTTTTTTTTAACAGTCTATCCCAATGATTCTGATGCTAGAAGGAATACAACTTCAATGTGATCTTAATGCTTTTTGGTCTAGTGTGGACTCATGTAGTGGTTCAACAAAGATTTCTGATGCATTGACACTACACAAAAACTCCAAATGGCCTACTCCTGTGATCTTTAAATAAGATTGTTATTTATTGCCAGTTTTCTCACCAGGATGAAAAATTAATGTACTGAAATACCGTTCATTTTTCTATCGCATCTGTAAGAAAACAAGAAATGGTATGTTCCTAAGGAAAAATACTACACACACACACACACACACACACACACACTAAAGAACTTTTGGTGAGAACACTTTTGGAACAATAAAGTTAATTCTAAAATATCAAAAATAGAACTAACTATAAGTATTTTTAAAAATTAAAATACTACTTATTAACATATACTCTGAATCAAGTTGTGTTCAGTAGTTCTACATTATTCTTTTTTGAGTTCTTAAAGATAAGAATCCTTATCAATTTTAGAGATAAGAAAACAAATTTAGAGAGGTTATGTAACTTACTTGTCCAAAGTAGCATAGTTAGTAGTGAAAAAATAATCACTAAAATTACTGATAAATTAACATGTCTATAGTAAGTGTTTTAGATTATTTTCTTCAATTTAAATACTCAAAAAAATCTTACATGATAAAAACTATTATTATTTTTCCATTTTAACAGATGAGAGACTTTAACTTGTACATGATCTTGCAACTGATGTGTGCTAGTGTCAGGATTAAATTGAGAGAGCCAAATTCTAAAGCTTACTCATTTGATTGACATTTTTTGCTAAAAAATGAAAGATCCAGATTTCAACTTCTCCTCACCCAGGGAAGGATTAATTCCCATCTAAATACACACAAACACACACACACACACACACACACACACCTCATCTAAATACACATTCAGTGGGAATAATTTCTGTGCTTTAAATCTGTTAATCTCATTCTAATATGCTCATGATAGAAAAAAATTCAATCTTCTTTATATAAATTTTGGTATTAACAGTTGTCTTAGTTAGCTTGGGCTGCCTTAACAAAATACCATAGACTGGGTAGCTTAAATAGAAAAAACAAAACAAAAAAGTATGTTTCACAGTTGTAGAGGCTAGGAAGTCCGAGATCAAGGTGTGGGCAGGGTAGATTTCATTCTGGAGCCTCTTCTCTTGGCTTATAAGGTAGCCACCATATCACTGTGTGTTCCTATGAACTCTTCTTTCTGTGCACATGGGGAGAGAAAGTGAGCAAGCTCTCTGGTGTCTCTTCTTACAAGGATGCTTATCTCATCATGAGAACACCACTCTCATGACCTCATCTGACTCTAATTACCCTCCAAAGGTCACATCTCCAAATACCATCACACTTGGGGTTAGTGCTTCAACATATGAATTTTGGAGGGACAAAAACATTCAGGTCATAAAAATAGTTTATTCTTACTGGTGTCAGAAGCACATAAAAGACCAAAAAGTATACAAATTTGAAAAAAAATATTAAAATTGTATTCTTCCAAATTCTACTCCTCAGATTTTTTTTTCTCTTTAATCAAACACATAGGTTCCAGATTAAAAATCATATGAGGGCTTCACTGGTGGCGCAGTGGTTGAGAGTCCACCTGCCGACGCAGGGGACACGGGTTCATGCCCCAGTCTGGAAAAAGCCCACATGCCGTGGAGCGGCTGGGGCCGTGAGACATGGGCGCTGGGCCTGCGCGTCCGGAGCCTGTGCTCCGCAACGGGAGAGGCCACAACAGTGAGAGGCCCGCGTACCGCAATAAATAAATAAATAAATAAATAAATAAATAAATAAATAAATAAATAAATAAATAAATAAAATGGAACTGCATTCATAGAGTATATGAGCTTCAGAAAAAATAATTCTTCAACTGAAAATCAAAATTGTAAAATACCCGAAATAAAAAATGTTTGTTTCCAGCCAAGACGGAGAAACACTCCCCCATTTAACAATTTGAAAAATTTGAAAAAAATTAATTTGTAAAAAGGGTTATATCTATAAAACACTAGTTTTCATACATTTGACAACAGGCAGCTCAGGCCTGTGATTCCTGAGAAAACAGAAACAAATAAGGTGATCCAAATGATTGCACCAGCTTATTGCTTGCATGACATTTTCAGGATGTAACACAGGAAGGAGGAGGACAAACAGCCAGGCATTCTTGCTGATGAGAGAGCAATTACAATTCAGAGGGGCCAATGTGTCTAAAAGGAGGGGGCTTCAGAGAGAGACTTACAGAAATAGGCAGAGGAATCCTAACAAGTCATTGGCAGAGTACTCATCTGTATACGTTTGAGAAGAAAATATCTAAGGCCAGAAAAAGAACCACCTGACAGAAGCAGTTGAAATATTTCCAGGGCTCACAGAGGGCTCAGAAGAGTTTGTACTCCCAAGAGGCAGAGTGGAAATGTCTCAAACGTCTCAGATAGAGTCCTCAAAACAGCCTTAGCAGTGCAGCTAAAATAACCCTAAACTAAATTATACCCAGGACCCATCCTAAGGAACTTTAAACTTTGCATTACTAGGTAAATTTGCAAGAAAGTATTGAAAAGACTGGATTTCTTGAAATAGATGCTATTCATGATAATTTGATTTTTGATTTTTTGAGAAAACTCCGTACTGTTTTCCATAATAACTGTACAAATTTACATTCCCACCTATAGTTGAGAAAGAATTCCCTTTTCTTCACACCCTCGTCAAGACTTGTTATATCTTGTCTTCATAGTAGTTACCCTAACAGGTGTGAGATTATATCTCCCTGTGGTTTTGATGTGCCTGTCCCTCATGATTAGTGATGCTGAGCATATTTTCATGTTCCTGTAGGCCATCGGTATGTCTTTCTTTGCAAAAATGTCTATTTGGATCCTTTGTCCATTTTTTAATTGGATGATTTGGGGTTTTTTTGCTACTGAGTTGTATGAATTCCTTATACATTTTGGATATTAACCCCTTATCAAATATGTGATTTGCCAATATTTTCGTTCATTCTGTAAATTGTCTTTCTAATTTGTTGATGATTTTCTTTGCTGTAAAGAAGCTTTTTAGTTTGATGTAATCCAACTTGTTTATTTTAGCTTTTGATACCTGTGCTTTTGCTGTTGTATCCAAAAACTCATTGACAAAACCAGTGTCAAGGAGCTTTTTCCCTATGTTTTCCTCAAGGGGTTTTAGGGTTGCAGGTCTTACATTTAAGTCTTTAATCCATTTCAAGTTAATTTTTGTTAGTGGTGTAAGATGGGGGTCCAGTTTAATTCTTTGTCCTGTGGATGTCCATTTTTTTCCAACACCATTTATTGAAGCAACTGTCCTTTTCCCATGGTATATTCTTAGTGCCCTTGTCAAAGTTTAGTTCACCATGTAAACATGGGTTTATTTCTCTGCTCTCTGTTATGTTCTATGGGTCACAATCAACTTAAGAGTTCCCACTGACAGATGAATGGATAAGGAAAATATGGTGTGTGGATAGATAGATAGATAGAAAGATTATTCAGACATAAAAAGGAAGGAGATCCTGTCATTTGCTATAATATGGATGAACCTGGAGATTATGTTAAGTGAAATAAGCCAGATAAAGACAAATACTGTACAGTATCATTTATATGTGGAATAAAAAGAAAAGTGCCAATCTTATAGAAACAGAGAGTAGAATGATGGTTGCCAGGAGCTGGGAGATGGGGAAAATGGGTAGATACAGGTCACAGAATATGAACTTTCTGTTATAAGATGAATAAGGTCTGAGGATCTAATGTACAGCATGGTGCCTATAGTTAATAATTCGGTATTATATACTTGAAATTTGTTGAGAGGAGACTTTAAGCATTCTCACTACTAGAAAATGAAAAAGAAACAGAGAGAGAGAGAGAGAGAGAGTGTGAACTATATGAGGTGATGGATGTGATAATTAACTTGATTGCGGTAATCATTTCACAATGTACATGTATATCAAATCATCACATACACTTTAAATATACACAATTTTAGTTGTCATTTATTCCTCAATAAATCTGTAAAAAAGAAATTATTAATGATACTGTTAGCTGTGGTAGCTACATAGCCTGTAGTCTCAATGTAAATAGCAGCAACATGTCTTTCGGAAGTATAATAACCTCCTCAGAGGATAATAAGCATTATATTATGTGACTTCTTTTCCTCTCCTTTTTAGTTTTTCTTTCCTTTTTAATTGCTGTCTTTTCTTTGTGCTAGGTGCTTGCCTCTACCAAACTTAAACACTAAAGTTATTGACACTTCAGCATAGCTCTGTTCTGACAGTATCAGCCAAGTCTCCTGTAATGACATTTTATGCATTTCTAATGCTCTCTTTGCCAAACTGCATTTAGTAATATCACAATCCAATCCATCACACAAGAAACTGTTTTCCTGCCTAATCACCTATTTTCTTGAGATAAAGATAATCCATAACTGAAATCAGGAATTCCATTGTATTTACTGCTGATGCCAGCAAGTACTGTATATTTCTTTTAAGTAGAGGTAGCAAAGAGCTGGATGTTAGTAACTGATAATGCTTGAAGAATACATTATACAAGAGAATTCACTGTACCTCTCTAAATAATGGACATGGTATCTATCTATAAACATGAGTTCAAAATTATCCACTTTGCTACAAGACAGCATGATATATTTGAAGGATGCAACTACAGAGGTAAAACTGATGTCAAACAATGACAAACTTCAATACACAGCCCACAGAATTGCAGGAAATCTTCTGTAACTCTGCATCGTCAACTGTCAAAGTTATGTTTGTAAAATCACGGTTTATGTCTCAGTGGTTCAAATTTTGTCATTATGATTTTGTTGTATAATATGCTTGATTATTTTAGTCTACAACAGGATAGATATAATGATAGATTTCTCTGAGCAGGACAAAACAGTGTTGTTCATTGTGAAAAATAATTCCTAGGGGCCTATTGGGTATCAAAAAGAAGTATTAGCAAGTTTGCATTGTGTGTGTGTATATATTTGTGTACATATATATATATATACATATATATACACACTCTTTTTTAAGGATTTCTAAGTAGATTACAATTTTTTAATTTAGTTTCATAAAGCCAACATTAAGGTATTTCAACTGTATATGAAATAGAGGTAAATTTTTAGCAAATTAGCAAACTAAGATGGGCAAGAAAGAATGATAATCCTATGTCAATATGCAGATAGCTTACAAAAATGTTAATAGTGTTATCTAGTGTTCAGTACTATTTGGGTATAGGCTCTCTAATTATGTGAACTATAGAGTTACTATTTTTTAAATATATACATACTTAAGTTTTTAATCTCTATGACCATAGGATGGTTAACTACTCATAGATAATGATTATTGAACTAGGTCAATCTTGAATTGGTCTATTCTTCAGTTTGCATGTTGAAGAGTTTGTATCACTACAAATTCCCTGCCTAATTTGTTTGGGGATATTTTTTGTTGTTTTTTTGGGTTATCTTCATCAAGGGAATGACAAAGGCCCACATTATTATATTATGCTTATGTCTAAAATTACCAAAACACTTTCTATTTCTTACTGCTATTAGTTTCACACACTTGAAAGCTATTTATTTTTAATAAGAAGAATAGTATTTAATCACTACAGAAAATTTAGAAAGCACAGAAAATTGTAAAAGAATATAAAGAACAAATAGGGCTTCTCTGGTGGCACAGTGGTTGAGAGTCTGCCTGCCGATGCAGGGGACACGGGTTCGTGCCCCAGTCTGGGAAGATCCCACATGCCGCTGAGCGGCTGGGCCCGTGAGCCATGGCCGCTGAGCCTGCGCGTCCGGAGCCTGTGCTCCGCAACGGGAGAGGCCACAACAGTGAGAGGCCCGCGTACCGCAAAAAAAACCACAAAAAAAAAAAAAAAAAAAAGAACAAATAAAATAATTTACAATTTCAAAATTTATAAAAAATACGATTAATGTTATTCTGTACTTCTTTTATCCTTATACACACACACAAACATACACATACAAATAGAATAACGGATGCATGTGCACAAGTTCACTGCATGTTATGTTGGGAAGGAAGGGCTCATACCGTGTCAAGATGTTTAGGAAATTAGAGGCTTTAGGAGATGGGTTGGTATAAATTAGATGAACTTGGCTTTCTATGATATTCTAATATCTGGTAGTGCCAGTGCCCCCACTCTTTTTTTTTTTGGCTGCGTTGGGTCTTTGTTGCTGTGTGCAGGCTTTCTCTAGTTGCGGCGAGTGGGGGATACTCTTCACTGTGGTATGTGGGCTTCTCATTGCGGTGGCTTCTCTTGTTGTGGAGCTCGGGTCCTAGGTGCACGGGCTTCAGTAGTTGTGGCACGTGGGCTCAGTAGTTGTGGTTTGTGGGCTCTAGAGTGCAGGCTCAGTAGTTGTGGCACATGGGATTAGTTGCTCCGCGGCATGTGGGATCTTCCCGGACCAGGATAGAACCTGTGTCCCCTGAATTGTCAGGCAGATTCTTAACCACTGCACCACCAGGGAAGTCCGCCCCACTCTCTTGTTGCTGCTTTCTCTCTCTCTCTCATATTCATATATATGTATGTATGTATATATACACACACACATATGTGTATATATATGTACACACACACATATAGACTATAAAATTCAGTGTATTTATACTTGAGATACAGACTTTATTTTCTTATTTACCATGTGTACCCCAATACCTGTATCCATGCCTGGCAGAAATTAGCTGCTCAAATATATACTGAGTGCTCTCAAGTATTCTCAAGTATTTATTGAAAAACAACTTAAATTCAAATAGACTTTTTTCTTTGATGATGCTTAGGAAATCAGAAACAGCACAGAGAATTCAGGTGTTTGGATTCATCTAGGGTTGGACATTTTCCAGATCAGTGTTTCAGAATGAAAGCATATCAAGGAAGAAAAGCGATATTTGCAATAGAGTATTTATCATATTGATGATAACTCTAAGTGGACACACACACATGTACACATATGCACACAATGGAGATAAGAGGAGGTGACACAGAGAGAATGTGCTGGACTGAAGGTCTACTGAGAATAAGGAACCCTGAAACAGAGGTACTCGAACCACTAAGGAACTAAGAGAGCAGAGCATTGAGTGGCTACTTAGGTTGAAATCAGCCACAGTGACAGTAGAGGGTTGAACGGAAAGGGCAAAGTTGAGGTGAAGAGGGATGCTGTGGGAGCGATAGTAATGTCTTTGCTAAATAGAGAATACTTAGGAGTTCAGGAGATTATTACGACAAGAAGAAAGAAAGGAGGAAAGGCTGGTGAAGAGGGTGACTCAAAAGTAAACAAAGGGTACAAACATGCAAGAGGGAGTAATAGATTGGAAGCCACTGTTTGATTGGGCTGCAGGGGAAAGGAACCCCTACGGAAAAAGCCAGATATCTGCTTAGTTATAGAAATAAAGAGTCTTTAAAAGTGAGACTGAAGATATGAATAGCTTACTAACCTCAAATCAGGACTTTGTTCTATTTTTTCTTTTGATATAATTTAATAATTTTTACTGGATAGAAGAAAAATGTTAAGAATTATAGAAGGCGTGCATGGAATTTCTAGTTCCCCACTGTTATGTGATTATTTACTCATACTATTTATATACAGAATTCTATAAGTAAATAAGCTGATATGAAAGTAAACTTAAAGTTTTCCAAAAACAGCAGTGAATTAACATGACAGGACATTTGCTACTGAAGGAACTCACACCATTGTCCAGTCTTCTCTGCCAGAAAAATGGTTTGGCTGAGCAAGAAGCAGACATCTGCCACGGGTGTGGGAGTAAGTGGTTCAAAGGCTCAATTACCCAAATGCCAGTATAGCCCTTTATGTGGCAACTGTCTCACATTTGCCAGCTGACTTCTTCCTTTATATCTTTAAAGAAAACCACCACAACAAGAACAAACATACAGCAAACTTCCATACTTAGTACTAAAATTTAGTATTCCCCATAAAATCAGCAAGCATACTCACTATCACCCCTTATGTTAAACAATGTACTGGAGATCCTATCAAAATAAGATAAGGAAAAATAAATAGAAAAATAATAAATTCAAAGATAGCAATAAAATTACCATTGTTTTCAGAAAAAATGTTGTCTATTCAGAAAACTCAAATGAATCTAAATCCAAATTATTAAATTTAATGACAGTGCAGAGAAATAAATAAACATAAAATAAATTATTCTTAAAATCATACTTTTATATCTTAGCAACTGGGAACACTAATGTATAACTTTAAAAATATAATCTTCCTGATAGCAACAAAATAAAGAGAGCAAAAAAGCAGGTCAGTGGATAAGATGATTAAAATCATACATATGACAATTCTCTCCTCATTTCATATACAAATTCCTGAAATGCTGAACAAAATCCAAAGGTTTTTTCATCGAACTTAAAAGAGGGATTTAAAAAGTTTTAAGGAAATAAAAATTTCCAAGAGATTAAAGACATTTTTGAAGAGGAAGAGGAAAAAGAGAATGAGGAGAGATATTTACTGAACTGGATATCAAAATGATTATAATGCTGAATTGATAAAGGGAATGTGGTATTTCACAGAAATAGAAAAACAGATTAATGGAACAAAAGAGACAGTCCCATGTATCATGAAAACTTGACTTAAAATGGTCTCTATAGATCAGTGGAAAAGGATAAACCCTTCAATAATAGCCTTCCATATAATAATAATAATAAAAATCAGTTCTCTACTTCATGATCTACATAAAAATCAATTCTGGTGAATTACTGTCCCACATATGAAAATCAACATTTTAAAATGTAAGAAGAAAATGTTTCCCTCAGATTAGGATAAAACATTTTTAGACAAACACATAATTTATAAAGGAAGATGTTAATTCCATTACACTAAAATAAAATACTATTGCTATCACAAGACCCCATTTAAAAAGTGAGAAAAGCCAAGCCACAAGGCAAAGGAGATAAAGAACTGGTATTTAGAATAGATAAGTAATACCTACAAATCAATAAGAAAAACAAAAATGACCCGATAGAAAACAGCAAATACTATAAAGAGGCAATTTATAGAAGAAATCAAGGCAGTCAAAAAACCTTTAGACATACTGTATCTCACTTGAATTCAAGAGAAAACAAATCAAAACCAAGGTGGTGAATAATTCAATACTTCAATATTTTGTAAAAATTAATAAGTCAGTGTTGGTTTGCAAACTTGAGAGTTTCCTGGGTATAATATGAAACTGGCCCTTGTGCACAAAGGGCAAGGAGAGACTGAAGAAAGAGGCAGATCACGCTGATTAGTAAGTAGCAGATTTAATAAACAAGGGGCCTTACATACTAAACTTGTCTTGGACGACCACAAGAGAAGTAGATCTCCACACCCACCCACCAGAATCTTAAAAGTTTACATAGAGACCTTAACACGGTTCAGTCACATATTCAGTCCAGAATATGTCTAAACAACACCTTGTTATCCCAAAGCTGAGTCCCTGAAAACAACTCCACCATGGGAACAGTGGGCAAAATGTACATTCCAAGGATAGAAGAGGGGTGAGGAGCCTCCAGTTGCCTGGATCCAGCTCTTGAGTCAACTAGAGATCAAGTCCTCTAGATTAGATCCTCCAACAATCAGCAATACTTAATACAGTAGACCCTTGAACAATGCACTAATCCCTATGCAGTCAAAAATCCACATATAACTTTACAATTGACCCTCCATATCCATGGTTCCACATCCAGGGATTCAACCAGCAGAGGACTGTGCAGTACTGAAGTATGTATTTATTGGAAAAAACCCTCATAAATGGACCCCTACAGTTCAAACCCATGTTGTTCAAGGGTCAAATGTATTACAGAGGACATAGAGCAGAAGGCATGCATAAACTGCCAGCAGAGGTGAAAAATGTTATAGCCCCTTGAGAGAGAATACTGGCTAAAGATGTGATACCCCTTTATGTACCACTCCCTGCTACATAATCTAAAGAACGCAGGCATATTACCCAAAAAGGCAGATAAAAGAATGTTCATAGCAGCCTTATTTATAATATGAAAAACTAGAAACAGGCTAATTGTCCATCAGCAAGAGAATGGATAAACTGTGATATAGTCACACAATTTAATGCAAACAACTATGAAAATAAGCAAATTAAAACTTTGCAAATCGTCAAGGATAGTTTTCAAAAAGTGTTAAGTGGTAAACATAAGTTACAGAAAGAAACAGAAAATAAAATAGCGAGTATAAGTGTGTGTGGTATATATATGAGCGCACACACACACACACACAGAGTATAAAAGCATGCATGGAAATGACAGACTTCCAGTTCAAGATAGAAGCTACCTCTGCAGAACTTGGGGCAGCAGGGGCAGGTGGTCAGGGAATAGTACCACACAGGCTACTTCAGCTGTATGGATATTGTTTTATCTCTTAAGCTAGGTACTATTTATCACATGCATTTTATACTATTCCTTATATTCTTTGCTACGTATTTAAGGATTTATAATTTCTGTAAGAATCTATTGCACTAGAACAGGTAAAAGATGCCAAGGGCTGGAACTGTGATATAGACCTAGGAGTGACAAAGAGAGAACTCCTCTGTAAGAAATACTTTGGAGATCAAATTTTCACAACTTGGTCATTAACTTGGGAAACAAAAAGAGTTTTCCAGCTCAGGATCTCAAGTTGATAGTTCCACTAACCAAGATAGAGTGTCTGGGGAAGAGTGTTAGGTAGCCCTGACTTCTGGGTCTCAGTGTGCGTGTAGATTATCGGTGTTTTTACTGAGCCATGTTTCACTTTCATGTTTTTGGGCAAGAATAATCTCAGTTTCTGGAGGGTTCATGCACAAGCACTAGTTTCAAAGTGTATTTATATTACTGCACAATTAATATCCTTCCATCATTTTTTAGTGGAGAGCAAAAGATCAAATGGGTAAAATATGGGGTTGGCCTGCTGTGGGGACAGGTGCCAATCTCAAATCGAATTATAATGGGATTCTGGTTTTTGCAGTTTCACTCAATCACATGTTCCGACATGGATTTAGAGAATCATTGCCTATCGGAGCTGCAAAAGACCTCGTGAAACACTTTGGCCCAGACCTGCTGTGTCAGCATGTGGATAGCTAAGCCATTCCAGATAGACGCTTTTCTAATGTCTGGCCTCTGAGTCTTCTCCAAGTTTTCCAATGTTCACTTAGCCTTATATTGCTTTTGAGTTGGAGAGGGTTTTGTTTATTTAATTTTTTTTTAACTTGGAGTATCAATTAAGTTAAAAAAATTCTTTTCCTTCCATATATCATCTAGTCTTCATATAGAGAAATGTGACTGAGTTAATATAATTTGATTGATACAGACTAGGAAATAATACAATTTAATCTTTGTTAATGAATAACAATCCTTTAGAAGTTGAATACTTTAAAATTAGGTTGGGGGCCTCCCTGGTGGCGCAGTGGTTGAGAGTCCGCCTGCCGATGCAGGGGATGCAGGTTCGTGCCCCGGTCTGGGAGGATCCCATATGCCGCGGAGCGGCTGGGCCCGTGAGCCATGGCCGCTGGGCCTGCGCGTCCGGAGCCTGTGCTCCGCAACGGGAGAGGCCACAGCAGTGAGAGGCCCACATACCGCAAAAAGAAAAAAAAAAAAAAAAAAAAAATTAGGTTGAACAAAGCATTTGATGTGGTTAGTAATCATGTAACAGGAGGGGGCTAGTCAGGATGGTAATGAGGAAAGAAGCAATAATGTTTCTCTATGTTTAGAACCAAACCAAATCTTGTGGATTCTCAGTTTCCGACCAAATTTAAACTGCCTTGCAGAATTTGTTTACTCTTGGGCAGACATGACTTCCTATTTCTCCAGGGGGAAAAAGAAGCTTTGCACAGACCTAAAATAATCTCATAAGGCTTGGGGAACTTTTTTTTTTGCTCCTATGAAACATTTTGGTGAGTTAAAGGAATCAGAATCACAAAAATAAGTATTAAATTTGTGTCCAATTGCATGCATTTTATGAGACAACATTTATGCAGAATTTACACCATCTCAAAAACTGATGAAAGGATTCTGAAATGAATACTAAGCATGCATATGCAATATTTCTAACATATCTGATTTGTAACTTTTAGTATGTATTTTTAAAATATTTAGGAATGACATCTAGCACCCTTTTTTAGAACTACACCATAAGCTCCAAAGTGACATGTCTGTCTTATTCATCAATCCATTCCAGGGCTTAGTACAGTGCTCGACCCGTTGTAGAAATTCACTGATTTTTGTCACTATTGTAAAACCATGGGCTATTTTTATCTGTAGCAATATAGCATTTATCCTTAATACTCATATTGTTTTCAACAAATGGTGCTGGGACAACTGGATATCTATACACAAAAGAATGAGTTAGACCCTGACCTCACGACAAGTATACAAATCAACTTAAAATGTATTCAAAGACCTAAAAGTAAGAGCTAAAACTATAAGACCCCTAGAAGAAAACACAAGTATACATCTTCATGATCCTGAATTAGGCAATGTTTTTTTTGATATGACACCAAGAGCATAAGCAAATAAAGAAAAAAAGACAAATTTAACTTCAGCAATAGCAAAAACTTTCATGCTTCAAAGAACACCATCAAGACAGTGAAAGTCAACCCACAGAATTTTACACTTTAAGTGGCTGAACTGTATGTTATATACATTATATCCTAATGAAGCTGTTGAAAATATGAAATATAGATCAATTTAGAAAAAATGCAGAAGACCTGAATAGTAAATAATATAAAACATGACTGAAACAATAAAAGAGGTTCTACACAAATGGAGCAATACACATATTCATGGATTGGAAGATTGAATATTGTTAAGATGTTAGATGTTCTCTACTAATTGAGCTATAGATTCAAAGAGATCCCAAGTAAAACCTGAGAAAGTTGTTTGTTTTGGTAAATATTGGCAAGTTTATTTTAAAATTCATGGGGAAAAGCAGAGAAACTAGAATAGCCAAATAGCTTTGTAAAAGAAGAATAAAATGGAAAACTAATATGACTTGACTTCAAGACTTACTATAAAGCTACAGTAGTTAAAAAATGCCATAGCCACATAAAGATAGAAAGATTGTTTCTAAACAGAATATAGAAATATACTTACACATAGATAGCCACTTTATTTTTTAAAGGGTATAAATGAAATTTATTGAAGAATTGTCTTTTTAACAAATTGGATATCAATATGAAAAAGAATTTAACTTTGATCCATACCTTGCATGTTATACAAGAATTAACTTAAAATGGATAATTGACCTAAATGTGGAATCTAAAATTATATAACAATAGGAGAAAACATAGGATATAACATTAAAAGCATGATCTATAAAAGAAAAATTTGATGAACTGGATTTCATCAAATTAAGATCTTCTGTTCTTTGAAAGATACAGACAGGGAAAAAATATTTAGAAATCACATAACTGATAAAAGAATTATATCCACAATATATAAAGAAAACTAAAAACACAATAATAAAAAAATTAATAAACAAAATATTCTTCCTCAAAAGAGGATATATGGATGACAACCAAGCATATGAAGATGCTCAATGTCATTAACCATAAGGAAAATGAAATTTAAAACCATGATTAGATACCACAAGGCACCAGCTATAATGTATAAAATTTAAAAAGACTAACTATTGATTGATGATGAGGATATGGAATGATTAGAATCTTCATTTATTGCTGGTGGGAGTGTACAATAACATCTCCAACTTGCCAAACTGTTAAATAGCTTTTAACATAGGTAAACATATGCCTATCCCATGATTAACAGCAATTTAACTCCTAGGTGGAATAATGGAAGAAAAATGGTTGTATATGTTTTGGAAAGGACTTCTTCAATAATTTTAATAGAATATTCACTCATAATTTCTCCTAAACTAGAAAAAATTTCAAATATCTACCAACACGAGAATGCATTAACAAATGATGATACCTTTATCCAGTGGAGTTCTATGAATCAAAATAAATATAAAAATAAGCTACTGCTATATATGCAATGACGGATGAATCTCACAAATACATAAGGGCAAAAAAGTACATAAAAGAATAAATGATTAGTGATTCTATTTATGCAGAGTTCAAATATCAGGAAAACTCACTGAAGTTATAGAAATATAAAGTGTAACCTTCATAGCTGACTATTGAAAGGTAATGGATCACAAAGAAACTTTCCCAGGTCATGGAAAGATTTTTACAACAGCTATCATGGTTCCAATCTAAATGTCATATGACTAAAAGCCTAACACTCTTTATGGTACTCTTTTAAAGATATAAGAATACACAGAAAAATGAGGACAACTTGCAATGCCAACAGTTAAGATTATAATACAATGAATTACAAGAGCTGAGGAAATTTTCATCAGCCCTAAGCCAGTGATACTGTATAGATAAAATCAATCTGTGGTTTATTAAAGCTTCACTACACTATCCTGAAATACTGTAGTCATAACTGCCCCAAAACTTCCTACTTTCTTACCTAACACCTATCCCTCTGGTTGAAAAATCCAAGGATATTGCTAACTAGAATAGTGGATACTTGTAAAGAAACAATTTACTCATTGGTATCAGAGTTTTTCCACCATTAACAGAAGTTTTAGAAGTGAAAATTCAATAACCTATATCTTAATCCTGGCCAAATTGGAGTTTATATGAAATGGCTATACAAATCTAAATAAATATCCAAATAAATATCTAAAATACATAACTTTCATAAATTTTGAGATTTACAAATTCATCTTGAAAAAACTACTGTGTGAGACACACCAACAAATTAATAGATGTGTCACATTAGGAATTCAAGAAGAGGAAGGTTTTATTAAGAAGGATTAGTGGTGTAGGAATTAAGAAACCAGGTAAATAGAGTTAAGCCTAACAAAATGTGTATAAACATTGTTACAAAGTCAAAGACTATCCAAAATAATCTATAACCACAAGAGCTTTAGGGTAAAGTCATAATTTAAAAATGAATATTTAACTTTTAAATACTACAATAAAATAAAAACGGAGTATTTGTACAGGTGTGTGCACATTTACATTGTGTGTTCGTGTGTGTGTGTGTTACAGGTAGAGGGAAAGAGAAAGGTATACTTCAAGAAGTGAGAAAATTAAGGAACATCAACTTTATCAACTCAAACAGGAGTAACCTAATATACTTGGATGTGAAAATTCAATAAGTATGTTCAGAAAAGTAAAATTTTCCCCTCAAAGAATAAAAAACATGAAAACAAAAACATGAGAAAATTTTCTCTTTAAGAAGAAAGCTTGTGATTAATGAGAAATTATAGTAATCTATGGACCTTTATTTTTTTCAGATGAAATATAATTACAGGGCCTCATCTCCCAGAAGATTAAGGTGGACATTAGGGGATCAATTCAGAATACATTTTGTCATGCTCTTTTTTTTTTCTTCACAGATTATATCTTTTCTCTGTTTCCTGAAACACAGGATGCAGAAAAATAAGATCTTTCTCATATTTATTAAAAATCTTATCTTTATCATTTTGAAATAAAATATGGATAGGCTTTATATGCATGTCAAGTGTTGTGAAATATGTTTTTGATGATACATGAAGTCATAAAATGCAGGTAATGGAAGATAAAATAAAAGCTCATAGATTACTCCGTGTATTCTTTTAATTTATAATAAATGTATGGAAAATTATAGCTTTTTCCTTCTTTCTGACTTCCCCTGAGTATTTGTTCCCTAGCCATATATAACCCAAATGTAATTTCTATAGTTGATGAAGCATTTTATTCTGTTGATCCTCTCCCTCTAAGCTGAATAAATTAAATTTATATGTGCCTCTGGCTCCATTACTGGCCATGATAAGGTAACTACTTATGGACAATTAGCCTTCCTTTCATACATAACTATAAACCTGCATGGGTATGAGGTAGCTGTTAGCAGCCTTTGAACAATGGGCAGCAAAAGACTAAATTCCTGAGAGAAAGGAAACTCAAGATGATTAGCTTGGTAAACACCCTGGACCTTTACATAGGGAGAATTTCCTAATGATTGCACAAGAAGTCAGAGACCAAGCAAAGGACAATGAGCTGCTGAGCTGAGGAGTCATACTTTAGAATTTGGTGCTGCTGAAGCAGCTGGAATCTTTGGGAAAGGGCACCAGCGAAAAAGGGAACAATATATAAGTAGGGTAATACATCAAGATAAAGTGGAGTTTACCCAGGAAAGCAAGGTTGGTTTAATATTATAATGTTAAAAATTATTATAATTAACAGAATAAAAGATAAAATCATTTTGTCATCTCAGTAGATGCAGAAAAATATATTTTAAAAAAATAGTATCTACTCATGAAAAAACTTATGGGAAACTAGAAATGAAAGGGAACCTCTGCAAACTGATAACAGGCATGTAATAAGAACCTACAGCTAACTTTATGCTTAATGGAAACTACTGAATGCTCTCCAAGATAGGAAACAAGGCAACCTTACTCCTCAGTATTTACTAAAGAAAAATAAAAAGGCCCACGAAATCCCATGAGCATTAATGTTTATGATATTTTATCTATATTAGCCAAAATCTGGAAACAACTCAAATGCCCAACAATAGGGAAATGGATAAAGAAATTGTGGTATACTCATAAGGTGGCATAATACCCATCAATAAAGAGCAATTAACTCTGATAACAACATGGGTGAATCTCAAAAACATTATGCTAAGTGAAAAAAGGCAGATATAAGAAAAGCATATTTTTGTATGATTTCCTTTAGATGACATTCTGAAATAGTTAAAGCTAACCCATAGTGACAGAAAGTAGTTCTGTGGTTGCCTAGTGACAAGGATGAGGGGAAGGCTGGTTACAAAGTGTCCAGAGGGGATTTTCCTGAGTGATGGAAATGTTGTATATCTTTACTCAGGTAGTGATTACATGAAGTCATACATTTGTCACAACTAATCCAGCTCTATATTAAAAATGTATGCCTTACGTTGTAAGTAAATTATACAAAGTTAAGTAGCAAAAATAAATATAAAACTTGTGCTTTTTGCCATTTTCTGAACTCAGACATAATAACTTGGTTTATTTTACCTTGACACAATTATCATTGTAAGAAACACAAGCAACCATACTTCATTACCTAGTGGCTCATGGAAAGATCTTTGGGTCAGGCAGAAATAGCTCTGTTCAATCCTACAAGTAATTATTGGGTGTCTGCAATCTGCCTGGAATCATTCAAGAAATCCAAGACATAATAATGCATAGGACACAGTGTCCTCAGAAGCACAGAGTCTAATGAAGAACTGGGACATTAGGACATTCAGCCAGTAATTGAGACTTACTAAGGTGCAGTTTCCACAAATGCAAACTAGGGATATTAATACTTATTCCACGTGATGCTCTAAGGATAAAAGTAGGTGAAGTATACAAACTAATAGTCCTAGAAAATAACACAGGCTCAGTAAATTATAGTTTGAAAAGTTACTAGAAAAATAAAAGCAAACAAAATAAAGTCCATATGGCAAAAGGAATAATAAAATTTTACTTTAAAATGATAGAACAGTGTAAAAATAATGGTATAAAATATGCAACAAGAAACACCGGCCCAAATAGATGGGCATAGTCTTTAAAACTTCCAAAGAACAGATTACTATCATGCTATATAAATTTATAGAGAGTATAAAATAGTAGAAATTTCCTAATTCAATTTACTAAGCTGGTGTGACTCTTATACTGAAACCTGATTAAGATAACTTACAAAAGAGTAAACTATAGTATACATTGACCTATAAATATAGATGTATTTATTGTAAACAAATTATTAGTAAATCAATCCCAGTAGTATGGTAAAATAATAGAGCTTGATGAGGGAGAGTTTATTCCAGGAATAGAGGGACAGTTCAACATTAGGAAATCCATTAATGCTTTTCTTGACATTAAAAATTTAAAGCAGGGAAAAAACTTATGATCATTTCTAAGGATTTCAAAAAAACAAATCATAAAATTCAACATCCATTTTGATATTTAAAATCTTTTAGTAAATTAGAAATTAAAGATTACTTTATAACCACTACTTTCAATGATATAATTTTATGACTAGGAAACCTAAGATAATCACTTGAAAAATACCCAAAATACTGAGTACTTTGTTACAAATGTCTGTATATAATAAATATATATTTTTAAATTATTAGTTATCCTTTGTGCCAACTATTACATATCAAAAAAAATTAAAGGCCCAAAATATGAATGACCTAAGAATAAATTTAATATAATTTTCAGGGGACCTAGATAAAGAAAAATTAAAAACTTCATTTATAAACTTAAATGAAGAAAAGAGAAAAATAATATTACAATGCTGAATATTTTCCAAATTAAATATTCTTCCTGGATTGTCATTGTTTATCATGTACTAAATACTAATTTCTATGGGAACATATGTATATGTATAACTGATTCACTTTGTTATAAAGCAGAAACTAACACACCATTGTAAAGCAATTATACTCCAATAAAGATGTAAAAAAAAAAAAATCATTATCTGGCCTTCCACAGCTCTTTCTCTAGACATTTTAAATTGTTGCTGTTTTTTTTTGGTTGACAACCACTTTACATACCTGTTACTCTCTGTTAACAGAGGTTGTTAACTGAGCCAACAATACAGTTGGCATAGATATTCAATACTTTTTTGCTGATTAAATATTTTGCACCTAAATCCATGTAAAAGCATCCTGGATTATTATTGGTGGGCACAGTTTCTGATTTCAATTATTACTGGAAATATTTAAAGTACAAAACAGATTACATTCCATATAGTTAAGAGAATACTTTTAAATACTTATTTTCAATTTTAAATGGTAGATTTCTTACAGAGAGTCACTGAGTGATCATTGGATTCAAAATGCATTCATCTAACCTGTGTATAAAGCTTGAACATGTATAACAAATCATGCCTCAGTTTCCCCAGTCATGGAATTCAACATATCCTTTTATTTCTCTTCACAATACCTCCATTTTCTCCTCATAGTTGCTGACTTGTGAGAGTGCTCGGTCATCTTCCTTTGCATGTCTAAGTTGTAAAGATGCAAAGATGTAAAGATGTCTTTGAATAATATGTTCAGTTCTTATAAGCCTAATTGAAATGTGTGACGTTAGATCCATTGAAAACAAAGCTAAAGCTAAAACAGTACACTGTGTTAACCAACTGTCCACCCACAGGTTGACTATAGCACTTTAAGGAACTACATTTGGCTTATATCAGTGTAGAAGAAAATAGAGTCTAAAGTCCTTACATTCCTATATATACATAATGTGTATGTATGTACATTTACACAAAAATTTTAAAGACTCAAGTCCAAGAGTCAGTCTATTAATGTGTTATCCTGCTTTGAGGCATCTTGCCATATTTTTTATAGATAATCTATAATCTCAGAATAATTTCATGCAAAGTATTTTAAATCTATGACAATACATTTTGCATTTGGTGAAAACACACATTTCTGAATAGTGTCAAAAATACTATCGATTTCCTTTTCAATAGAATACAAAACAAACATTCCTAACTCTCTGTTCTTAAAGGTTCTTTGCCAGTTTCCTGGATTTTTCATATCATTGAATATTTCTTGCTTTTGTCCAGTCAATTTATATTGACAGTGCGCCAACAATAGACTTACTTACTATTACAAATGCTTCCACTATCTGGCAGAATTCAATACACCTACTGTTTCTTAGAATTAAATTTGCCTGCACATTTATGAATAGAAGACTATTCTTTCTGAACTTTACAATGTTCTTTAAACCCAGGTGTCAGAATTACTCTTTGATTCAAAAGTATCACAGAGTAAACAAAGGTTTTACATTGTATTTCTGCTTAAATGGTCATCTACTTTAAATTCTTTCTACTTAGATTGATCATAATGTAAAGCAACAGAATAAGTCTAACTGTTTAAAAAAAAAAGAGCCACTAGACTAACTGCTCTGGGAGAACAGAAAATACTCTTCTATATTAGTAAATTTTTAAAGTCATGGACTATAAAGTTTCACTAAAATTTGGGTGAACTATTTTGTAGCTGCAGCAGATTATCTATACTTTTTCACCTTTTTTCTTCATCTGAATCATAATACCTGCTGAGTATTTAGTTTGATACCCTTCTCAAAAATGGGACCAATACAATGTCACTCTAAATTCAGAAAGATTTTATTAGTAACCATATTTTCTACATAATTTCCAATAAAAGAACACTAAAATATGAGAAGCTAGAAAATTAACAGATGCTATAAAGAGAACTATACTGAAGTAAAGAGGATCTTCTCTTGGTGTTCTCTTGTATCAGACTATGTATCCTTTGTGTGGACTATTCTTTTTTAAGGGCTGTTCCCTTGGACCTCCTCTTTTCTCATATACTGTTAGAAGGTTATGAAGATGACAGCCTCCATCCTAGGAAGACAAGGCAGGCCAGAGTAGTGTTTTAAGAAAAAAAAATGTTAAAGAGGAAAGTTATTGAAACTTTTTTCTCATTAAAGAGAGGACTTTCTTGGGCTTCCCTGGTGGCGCAGTGGTTGGGAGTCCGCCTGCCGATGCAGGGGACATGGGTTCGTGCCCCGGTCTGGGAAGATCCCACATGCCATGGAGCGGCTGGGCCCGTGAGCCATGGCCGCTGAGGCTGCGCGTCCGGAGCCTGTGCTCCGCAACGGGAGAGGCCACCACAGTGAGAGGCCCGAGTACCGCAAAAAAAAAAAAAAAAAAAAAAAAAAGAGAGGACTTTCTTTTTTGTACTATTAATTATCATCCTTCACCAATAGTTATTGTATTACATAATGTCCTGAAGGTGAAGACTAGAGCATGGATTTAGACAAGAAAGTATCAGTCTACTCAGCCTGAGTCTAACCCCAGCTTTAGGTGACAGCTGTAAAAGAAGTCCAGCCTGGCTCACCAAAGTGAGAGACCACACAGAAATTTGGGAGTCAAAGCCAAAGCCATAGGGCAATGTTCTAAAAACAAAGCCATTTATCAGAATTGCCTATAGACCTTTTTTACAAACCCAGAATCTTGAGTTTGGTCTAGTGAATTAGGTCATCTGAGAATTGGACTCAAGCAGCTCAGTTTTTAAAACAACACTGGAAATGATTCAGATGTGCAGCCAGGATGAGGATAACTGGTCTAGCTTATGATAAAGAATGTACATTTTCATTAAATGACATTTTCCCATGAACCCCCCACAGAAGTTCCTACATAAAACTTTCTTGTACCTGATACGAGGGTATCTGAATGAAATTCCATGTTAAAACAGAATTTGATTTTGATAAACTTTTGTGCAGTTGGTTGACTTTTAATATCTGCCTAGAATTAGCCTGGTATGATATACCCACAAGGTCTGAATATTAAATACTGAATCTAATCTCACTGATTTAATTGCAAAATATAAAAAGATGAAAAAATGAACTCTAAGGAAGCATATAATTTTAAATTATATTCTATTTTCTATGTATGCTTTTAATGTAATAGTTGCATTATTTTTAAATAAGGTGTAAATTAATTTTACTGCAATTTAATCAAACTTTTCTGTTGATTCATGATGCCATTTCAAATATGCTCTATCCCTTTCTTCTCATTGAGGATGGAATTTTATTGTTAGTATCCCACTGTATTTGCACTTAAAAATTTTACCTCGTGACTCTCCTTAATCAGGAGAGTCAAGGGTAACAGTGACAAAGATAACATGTAATTTATTGTTGAAATTGTGGCATTATTAATATTTATGCCAGGACCACTATGCCAGACAACAGGGACATGCAGTTACCCAATCAGTGGTCCTAAACAAATGCCTAAATCCCTAAGGAGAGTACCTATTTTAGTTTTTTAAAAATAAGCAGAAAATCTTTCTTAACACAAACAAGCATTCTCAATGTTTTCCTTTAATATTAATAATTGCATATTGATTTTTCAAAGTGTGCCATTTTTGGTTAAATAGGTGGCAGAAGCAAAATATATATGTAGGTTAGACACAAACTTTCCTGATGTCATAAATCCTTTTGTATCTTTTGTTAGTTGTTTTCTTACTGACAGTGGCCAGAAAAGACACTCTCTACCCTCACTGGGGGAAGGTGTGTGTATACATCTTCTCTTAGACCAGATTCACACAGGTTGTTGTCAGCAAGCTTTCAGCAAAGAAATATGCTGAATTCACTATTCCAATCCGAAAAAAGAAAAACTTGTGACAAACTTTGAAATAGCTGTCAGTTCTTGCTAAGATTTTATAGACCACTATAAGCCATACTTCTCTGAAATTTTCTCAGATTGGTTAAAAAAAGGATGTGACATTTAAAGTTGTTTTTATTTTCAGATGTTGGAAAGAAAGGATCTATATCAGACACAGTCGCAGACATATATTATCCAACAGATTCCATCTTAGCATTGGCTCTTCCTGTAAAAGCACACATTCTTGGACATTTTGAACACCATGTCATGACTTCAACCAGTTTTTCAAAATAACGTTATAGAAACAGAAGTGGAGTCTGTACTCTCTATTGATCTCCATATGCTTACAAAATGAATCAAAACATTATTTTTTCCGGGGATATTGAGGATCCAGAGGTGTCTGATAATATCCAGACAAAATCCTCCAGGATTGGAAAGACGTTTAAGAACTAAGGGGCAGAGCCCTTGAGACCAGAAGTGAAAAACGCCCAACCAGCCCTACCATGCTGCTGGAGGCAAATCCACCGATCTCAGTCTGACTCAGACCTTGAAGCCTGACAACCTTCAGCTCCAACCCCTCTCAGCCACACTCCTCCAGGAGTGGTTCTGATGTCCCAGAACCCAGAGGGAGACATGTCCTAATGTGCCTCCAGAGGCAGCTTCACTGACATTAGTTTGATTGTGGATCCTGAAGTAGCCCTGTGGCCCAACAGCAATCCTGATCAGCCATGGTCTGGGGGCAGTCCTGCCCAGTGACCTATTAAGAGCACTCCCAGGGACCCAGAAAGAGCTGCACACATCCATGTACCTGGTAATAAGCCCACCATCTGTGAACCCTAAAGCATACAATTGTCCCAGTGCCAGCACTACTGACCAAGGTTTTAAAGGGAGTGCTATTTACCCAAGGACCAGACAAAATCCATGCTAGCCCAGACCTCTGGTAACAGGCCTGCCAAATGCAGACCCTACTAGAGACCCAGCAGCAGTTACACGACTGGCTACAACCCAACTCTACCATGATTGGAAGCAGTACCATCATCCTGGGACTTGACAGAAGAAATCTACCTGCTAAAACCAGTCTGTAAACACTGGAAGAGGTGTTTATTCCTTCAGGTGCTCACATCCACACAAGGCTACAAGTATCATGAAGAATCAAGCAAATGTGACACCACCAAAGGACACCAGCAGAGATCTATTAACTAACCCTAAAATTAAAAAGTTGGAATATGTGGAAACTTTACAAATATTTGGAAAATAAACAAGACATTCCTGAACAACCAATGAGTCAAAGAAGAAATCAAAAGGAAAACTCAAAAGCATCTTAAGACAAACATAAATGGAAACACAATGTACCAAAACTTATAGGATGCAGTTAAAGCAGTTCTAAGAGAGAAGTTTATGGTGATAAATGCTTAAATTAAGAAAAAATAAAGATATCAAATAAACAACCTAGTTTTACACCTCAAGGAACTAGAAAAAAATGAACAAACTGAGCCCAAAGTTAACAGAAAAAATATATAATGAAGACTGAGAAGAAATAAATGAAATAGAGCCCAGAAAAACACTAGAAAAGATCAATAAAGCTAACGGTTTTTTAAAAAGATAAACAAAATAGACAATCTTTTAGCTAGACTAAGACAAAATGTGAGGAGACTCAAATAAATAAAATTAGAATTAAAGAGAAAACTTACAAATGATATACAGAAATACAAAAAATCATGAGATTACTATCAACAATTACATAACAACAAACTTGATAACTGAGAAATGGATAAATTCCTAGAAACCTACAACCCACCAAAACTGAATCATGAATAAATAGACAATCTGAACAGACTAATAACAAGGAGACTGAAGAAGTAGTCAAAATCTCTCAAAAAAGAAAAGCCCAGGACCAGATGGCTTCCTAGGTGAATGTGACCAAACATTTAGAGAAGAATTAATGACAATCCTTTTCAAACTCTTCCAAAAATCAAAGAGAGGAACACTTCCACACTCATTTTATGAGATCAGCATTATCCTCTAATGAAGCCAGATAAAGGCACTACAAGAAAAGATAATTATAAGCTAATATCTCTGATGACTATAGATGCAAAAATTTTCAACAAAATACTAGCAAATTCAATTCAACAGCACATTGAAAGTATCATATCATACACCATGATCAAATGGGATTTAGTAACTTACACAAATCAATAAAAGTGGTACACCATGTTAAAAAAAGAATAAAAAACATATGATAAGCTCAGTAGATGCAGAAAAAGCATTTGACAAAATACAACATTCTTTTGTGATAAGAACTTCCAACAAATTAAGTATTGAAGAAATGTACCACCACGTAATAAAGGGCATATGAAAAGCCCACAGCTAACATCATACTCAACAGTGAAAAGCTGAAAGCTCTTCCTCTAATATCAGCAACAAGACAAAGGTGCCCACTCTCACTACTCCGATTCAACACAGTACTGGACATTC
The DNA here is from genome assembly GCF_964165515.1 of Mesoplodon bidens. Classification (NCBI taxonomy): domain Eukaryota; kingdom Metazoa; phylum Chordata; class Mammalia; order Artiodactyla; family Ziphiidae; genus Mesoplodon; species Mesoplodon bidens. Next base: position 87,479,836 of record NC_138167.1, read on the forward strand.
TACCAAAAGCAATTAGGAAGATGAAGAAATAAAGTTATACAAAGAAGTTAAATTGTCTCTGTTTGCCAATGATGTCAACTTATTTGCAGAAAAACCTAAAAGCACCATCAAAATACCGTTAGAACTAATAAGTAAATTCAGTACAGTTGCAGGATACAAAGTCAACATACAAAAATCAGCTGCATTTCTATACACTAACAGTTAAATATCTAAAATGAAATTAATAATTCCATTTACAATAGCATAAAAAAACATGTAGAAATAGATTCAACCAAGGAGGTAAAAAAATCTCTACACTATAAGACATTGATGAAAGAAACTGAAGACAAATAAAAGGAAAGATATTCATGTTCATGGATTAGACAAATTAATATTATTAAAATGTCCATACTACCCAAGTAAACCTACAGATTCACAGAATTCCCTATCAAAAATTCCAATGGCACTTTTCACAGAAATAGAAAACACAATCCTAAAATTTGTATGGTACCACAAAAGATCTTGAATAGTCAGAGCAATCTTGACAAAGAAGAACAAAGCTGGAGGCATCACACGTCTAGATTTTAAACTGTATTGTAAAGCTATAGTAATCTGAACAGTATGGTACTGGCATAGAAACAACCACATAGATCAGTAGAACAATACAGAGCCCAGAAATAAACCCACACATATATGATTTATTAATCTTTGACACAAGCACCAAGAATACACAATGGGGAAAGGACAGTCTCTTCATTAAGTGGCACTGAGAAAATTCAATATTCACAGGCCGAAGAATGAATCTGGCCTCCTCTCTAACACCACTCACAAAAACAAACTCAAAATGGATTAAAGACTTAAATGGTAAGACATGAAACCATAAAACTCCTAGAAGAAAACAGGGAAAATCTCCTGACACTGATCATGGCAATGAGTTTTTGGATATGACTCCATAAGCAAGTGATGAGGTTAGAGCCATCCTGAGTTATTTGTAATTAAAAAAAAATTTTTAATAAATTTATTTTAATTAATTAATTTATTTATTTTTGGCTGTGTTGGTCTTCATTGCTGCATGCAGGCTTTTCTCTGCTTGAGGCGAGCGGGGGCAACTCTTCGTTGTGGTGCGTGGGTTTCTCATTGTGGTGGATTCTCTTGTTGCGGAGCACAGGCTCTAGGCGTGCAGGCTTCAGTAGTTGCAGCACGCAGGCTTAGTTGCTCCGCGGCATGCGGGATCCTCCCAGACCAGGGCTCGAACCCGTGTCCCCTGCATTAGCAGGCAGATTCTTAACCACTGTGCCACCAGGGAAGCCCTGTAATTTTTTTAATCATAAATATTCTTTTAAAATTTTCAAATGAATAAAGATTTATTTTTAAATTTCAACCATGACTCATTTTGTTATCTTGGTCACTTAACATTTTGATGTATTGATTTCTATCTTTTTAAAGAAATGTTTAAGAACACTAAACTTTGATCTCCCCACTTGACTGTGAGCTCCTATCTTATTGATCATAACATCTCCAGAAGAATATCTGACATACACAAAGTCCTCAAAAAATATTTAGAACTGAGCTTATAAACCGATGGCAATGATAGTATAAATTAAGTAAAAGCTATAAGATATGTAGAGTGATTTAGAAACATACTGAAAATAACATTTTAATATAAATATATGTATATAATTTTAGGATTTTTACTAATGTAGTGGCTCACTTCAAATTAAAATTTTAGATCTTTTATAGCTAGAGAAAGTATATTTTAAAATATAGACCTGCCACTAGAACTATATTTCTTATATATTTTTCTCTGAATCGCCCAACCAAAAAGCCTACAAACTTTAAATTTGGGGATCCTATAAGCTCTTCATGATGTAGATACTTTGAAAATACTAAAAATTTGAGTGAACACATTTGGAAGAAGGTATCATCACCATTGTAAACATAAGTTTACCTTTGATTCAAGTAACAGAGGATCATTGGAGGAAAAACAATGTAAGAAACTTTCTACTTAAAATTTAAAATAATGCTTTTAAATCTTACTTACTATTATGATTCAAATAGGTAAAATTTAATAACAAATTGCCTTTTGCATGATGCCACTATTTGGGCACTGGTTTGGGTGAGGCTATCTTTATATCTTCAAAAAAATTTCAGGTATGACAAGAGTCTTACATAACAAGCTATTTTTCCTGCTTCTACAGGAAGCAGTTAAACACACATACACACACACACAAAAAAAAACCCTCTTCATCAAAAAAAAAAAAACCAAATACAGAAACAAAAAACAAAACAAAACCCTGAGGACCTGAGAAGAGGGAGGATCCAAAAGATGAGAGAGAAAAGGGGCGATTCTACTCACAATGCAACCCCACTCACAATACTCCCAGCACAAGCTGAGAAGCTCTTTATCCTTAAACTTGCTTTCTGGCATCATCCATCTCTGTCTGATACCAAGTATTTTGATCCAAGGCCAGGGATAAGCTTGCCAGTGTTGTTGGGTAGAAAGGCAAAGGGAAGGTATTTCAGAGGAAAAGAGGAAACTTAACACTTTTATTTATCTTTAAACTCAAGATTTTAAAGATGTGCCCTCCTTGCATTAGGATAAAACCTGCTCTTGCTGTGCTAAGAGTTAAGACTCTGTACAAAATTGTCCAGTATGTTTGCCAATTTTATGCTAAGAAACAAGCTATTTTCATTTTGGAATTTATTAATGACTTCTGAAAGGTTTTTGAACTTGTATACATGGTTTTAAAGCCACACAATTTGTACTGCTGAGGTTTAAAAGAATCAAAGAAAGAAAATTATCTTGAGCTGAAAGCTTAACTACTATGTTTCAACCTGGAGGTACATTTTAATCAGAAACTCTAATGGATCTTTGACAATAATGTTAGGAATAAAGTTGCTTTAACACAGGAGGGTATGTACTAAATGAGAGAACACAGCTAACTGCATGATAATTGCTTTATATACAGTACCTGAAGCACGGTATTAGTCATTTTGGGTGATGACAGATGGGTCATAATGCTTTTGCTCACTTTAGCACTGCAATTGCCAAGCAGGATTCAATTAATTTTTACATTTCCATATGAATGTTCTCATTTATAGCATTTAATAATCTTTCCCTTTTTATCTGATTTTATAAGTTGTTTACCTCCTGCAAATGATACATTGGGAGGAGGCAATCAACTGAAAATAAATGGTAGAAAATAATCTGTAAAATATTGTTTTCTACTCAAGTGGACAGATAAATGGAGATTAGCCCTGATCTATTCTACTTAAATTTTAGTATCCCATGATGATAAAGTCAATTAAAATGCATGGTTCATATTGTTTCATCACAATTCTCCCTCTTTTGGTGAATTCCACAACCCTAATTGATCAATAATAACTTTTAATGAGTTATTCCTTGAAAGGTACAGATTAGTGTCTTATGGTGGGCTTTCAATGCCTCATTCTGTGGTGTTATTCTCTTGCAAAGACAAGGTATAATAAGAATTATGACCAGCCTAAATAAATACTTTAATAAATGCTAAAAAGCAAAAAGTGATGGCCACTTGAAAGCCATCTATACAGTTCACAATGAGCTTTCACAAACATATTATTTCTCACAACTAAACTATGAGGCAAATGAAAAAATCATTATCTTTGTTATCACTGGATCATCTAAGCTCAGAAAAGTGGTGACTTGACTTGTCCAAAGTCATATAACCCACAAGTGAATGAAAATAAAATCAGAACACATAGCCTTTGGCTACTGCTTCAGGAATATTTCCCTTATATAACATTTAATCTTAATTTCTAAATTGCATTTTCTGGCAAAACAATAATTTGAGAAAAAAGGAGAAAATGATGGGCTAATATTTGTTGCAGTAGGCACTATTCCATGCTGGTTACAGGTGTATCTCCCTTTAAAAAAATTGTTTAATCACATCCCTATGAGATACACATTTAGAAAGCACATTTAAAATTAGATCAAGTGACTCATCATTTCCCTTTTAATTCTATAATTTTATATGTTAATCTTATTAGAGAAATTTTAGAAGCCTTTTTTCTTTGTTTACTAATTTTCAAAATAATAAGTTGATTCCTTTGAATCTTCCAAAGGTGAATAAAGAGCTATTTTCTTCCCTTTTCTTTTTTTTATAGGAAAGGATTTAAATTTTATTTAGGTGCCTTAATTAATTGCAGTTATTATCCTTACTGCTGATGCTAAAGGTAACCCAAATGGGCACTATAGTTGTTGACTGCTTGTATTAGTCCAATAGGAATGTCTATATCTTTATCTACAGCATCTATCTATCGATCTAGAGAGAGAGACTTATGATGAGGAATTGGCTCACATAATTATGGAGCCTGAGAAGTCCTATGATCTGCTGTCTGTAAGTTGGAGGTACAGGAAAGCTGATGGTGTAATACAGTCCAAGTCCACAGGCCTGAGAACCAGGGGCGCTGATGGTATAAATCCAGGTGTGAGGGCAAAAGATGAGATGAGATGAAATATCTCAGCTCAAGAAGTGAGACAGAAAAAAGAGGCAAAGTCCTCCTTCCTGTCTTTTGTTTTATTCAGGCCCTTTTAGATTGGATAATGCCCACTCACACTAGAAAGGGAAATCTACTTTACTGAATCCACTGCTTCAAATACTAATCTCAGACATAAACATTCTCACAGACATACCCAGAAATAATGTTTAATCTAGGAACCCCCTGGCCCAGTCAAGTTGACATAAAATTGACCATCACACAGCTATTGGATTGGACCTTGCTTCTATGTCTTTATAATAGAGATAGCTAGGAAATATGGTTTTTTGCATGTTTGTTTTGTTGTTGTTAGCATTTGTTTTTGAGATAAAATATCATGTTTATACTGATATTTTAAATTAAATTCAGCACTACAAAGAATTTACTTAATCTTTTCCATCTTCTATCTTTTTTCCAATGCTGAAAATCCATGTGCTTAATAATATCATCATAATTTACTCATTTGTTGAGTCACTTAATACACACAGAAAGTTTCAGAATAATAATACCAGCACAATGCAATTACTGAAAACGTGTTAAAATGGGTTTTTTTTTAACTTTTTCTCCTGGATATAGACCAGAAGGATATATATAAAGATTACAATGGGGCTTCGCTGGTGGCGCAGTGGTTGAGAGTCCACCTGCTGATGCAGGGGACACAGGTTCGTGCCCCGGTCCGGGAGGATCCCCACATGCCCTGGAGCGGCTGGGCCCGTGAGCCATGGCCGCTGAGCCTGCGCATCTGGAGCCTGTGCTCCGCAGTGGGAGAGGCCACAACAGTGAGAGGCCCACATACCGAAAAAAAAAAAAAAAAAAAGATTACAATGTTTTAAAATCAATTGGAATAATCATTTCTGTGTGGCTGTGCCACCAACCCAGTAACCATTTAGGTTTATACATTCATTTTGGTTTTGGATTTTAGCAATTGCTTTTCGTTATTTACTTTTGCCTTATGATTACTTAAAATACTTATGGTTCCAACGTCAAATCTACAAAACAAGGTATATTTAGTGAAGTTTAACTAATATATTATTAACTAAGCATTTAAAAAAGTTTATAGTTGATTACATTTTTAAATTATAAGTATATAATGTAAGATGATAGATGATACATAGATAGGTGTAGATACTGCTTGTGTGTCTTAGATAAGCAATAGCATAGTACATACACACTTCTCCAACTTGTTTAATTCACTTAATAATATCCTTAGTGGTATCTTGGAGATATTCCTTACTCCCATTTATAGTGCATGTATGTATCATAGCTTATTCAACTAGCCTTCTATTGATAAACATTTGAATTTTTACCAAGCTTTTGCTATTATAGTTCTGTAATAAATCATGTGTAGAAAATATCTTTCCATGTTTTTTCCAGTGTAATCTTTAGAATGTATTGTTAGAAGTAGATTGTTTGGTGAAGGAGCAAAAGAATATATAATTTTACTATATATTGTCAAATTCCCCTAAAAAGGATTTTACATGCTCACCAGAAATGAATGACAATGACTGTTTTGTATTTACATGGTCCTGCCCACACTGCATATTGTCAATTTGGAGGAGATTTTGACAAACTTATTGGTAAGAAGTGCTAAATTATTAGAGTTGTATTTTATATTTTTCTTTTATTAGTAAGATTAAGAATTAAAGGACATTTGTATTTCTTTTTTGTGAACTTCCCTTTCATATCTTTAGCCCATTTTTCTATAGACTTGTTGGTCCTTTTCATCATTATTTTAAAATTTTCTTTATGCACATTTTTGCCTTTTTTATTGTGATAAACAACCATATAACAAAATTTACCATCTTAATCATTTTAAGTATACAGTTCAATAGTAGTAAATATATTTAATTAATGTTTTAGTATGTTAACAAATTAACATAACTTAATATGCTATGAAACAGAGCTCCAGAATTTTTTTATCTTGTAAATCCAAAACTCTATATCCATTGAACAACAGCTTCCCTTTCCTCAACCTTCCAGACCCTGGTAACCACCATTCTACTTTCTGTTTCTATGAATTTGATTACTTTAGATACCACATATTAGTGAAATCATGCAGTATTTTTCTTTTTGTGACTGGCTTATTTCACTTAACAAAATGTCCTCAAGGTTCATTCATGTTGTAGCATGTGACAGGATTTCCCTTTTACTGATGAATAATATTCCATTGTATGTATACACCACATTTTGTTTATCCATTCATCCACTGTTGGGCATTTGGGTTGCTTCCATTTTTTGGCTCTTGTGAATAGTACTGCTATGAACATTGTGTACAAATATCTCTTCAAGAACCTTCTTTCGGTTCTTTTGGATATATACCCAGAAGGATATATACTCAGAGGATTGATGGATCATATGGTAGTTCTATTTTTAACTTCTTTTAAACCTCTACCCTGTTTCACATAGCAATTGCACGATTTTACAATCTCACAAACAGTGCACCGTCTTCCAATTTCTCAACATTTTTGCCAACACATTATTTTTTTAATAGTAGTCATCCTAATCAGTGTGAGGTTGTACCTCATTGTTGTTTGGACTGGCGCTTCTTTGATGATTAGTGATGTGGAGAATGTTTTCATATGCTTGATAGACATTTGAATATCATCTTTGGAGAAATGTCTATTCAAGTCCTTTGTCCATTTTTTAATCAGGTTATTTGAATTTTTGGTTGTTGAGTTATAGGAGTTATCTATATATTCTGGATATTAACACCTTATCAGATAAATGATTTGCAAGTATTTTCTCCCACTCCATAAACTGCCTTTTAGCTCTGTTGATTATGTCCTTTGATGCATTAAAGTTTTTAAGTTTGATATAGTCTCATTTGTTTATTTTTACTTTTGTTGCCTGTGCTTTTGGTGTCATGTTCATGAAATCATTGCAAAGTCCAATGTAATGAAGATTTTCTCCTATTTTTTTCCTAGGAGTTTTATGGTTTTGGATCTTACATCTATGTAGTTAATTTAACTTTGGGTTAACTGTTATGTATGGTATAAGAGAAGGGTCTAACTTTATTCTTTTGTACGTGAATATAAAGTTTTCCCAATACCATTTTTTTTACTTTTATTCATACATTAGAATACTAATTATGTACCAGGGGCTCTTCAAAATACTGTATATGAATTAATTCACTTAAATCTTACAACTACTCTGTTAGACTGTTACCATTGTTAGTCCCATTCTATGGATGAAGAAGCTGAGGCACAGAGAATTCAAGTAGGCCATATAGCTAGAAAGCATTGAAGCTAAGATTCAAACTCAAGAAACTCAGCCTCTGCTTATTACTACTGTATTATAAAATGTAGATACATTTTAACAATGTATTGATTACTAATAGATCCCTAATACTGTTTTAATTAAAAGAGTCTAATAGAAAACAAAAGACAAATTCCTGCTCTTGTTGTACTTTCATTTAAGTCACAATCTGACAATAGATAATTGGTATGAAGGAAATAAACTGATGATGCAATAGCAAGCAACTAATATGAAGTACAGTGGGAGAATCTTCTTTATATGATGGTAGTCAAAGAATGCCTTCCTCAGACATGAGACTTGAGCCAAAACCTTAAGGATAAGAATAAGACAGCAATGTGAAGAGCTAGGGGAAGAGCTTTCGATACAGAGAGACCAGCAATCAGAATATTAAAAATGAATGTTGGGCTTCCCTGGTGGTGCAGTGGTTGAGAGTCCGCCTGCCAATGCAGGGGACACGGGGCCATGCCCCGGTCCGGGAAGATTCCACATGCCACAGAGCGGCTAGGCCCGTGAGCCATGGCTGCTGAGCCTGCGCACCCGGAGCCTGTGCTTCGCACGGGAGAGGCCACAACGGTGAGAGGCCCGTGTACCGCAAAAAAAAAAAAAAAAAAAAAAAAAGAATGTTGAGTAGGATGATCAGTTTGTAATAATTTGGCCTCACCAAAAAAGGGGATTGGCTTTTGACCATGGCTTCTAAGAGGTAATCTGTGTTATACATAATAGGAATGTTTTTGCCTAGGGCAAGGGTTAGCTGCATAGGCACTGATTTGTATAATATGAAAGAGCCTGACTCAGTGCTTGGGCACAGTGAGTACTATAGCAGTGAACTTGTAGCTGTTTCTAGCATAGTCTCTAAAGTGTGAGGGGCATAAGATAAAGATGAGGGAGATGAAGGAGTATGAAATAAAAGGTACCTATATTGAAAATGTCTCCTTAGAATATTCTGATATGGAATAATGCCCCTCCACGAGTCTGTTGTCTCACCATTACCACCATGAAAATCATTCTCTCAGTCCAATATTCTCTTAAACTAACATGCCTGAGAGAAGTCACTCTTTTAATTGTTTATTTTCTGGAGGACATACAAATTTTCCTTTAACTTTTAGAAATCATGCATTGGGCAGACACAACATTTTCCTTCAACAATATGTGATTCAATAACAAATTGTTGATTGATTCAATAATATAGTCATCTATATTGTATCATCTTCTCTTACATTCTTGGCCTATTTTTGTTTGTTATTATGCATTTCTGACAGTTATTTAAGTTTGATCTCAAGATCACTGACACAGTTTTTGGAAATGTGATATTGACAAATGTAAATTCTAAAATAATCAAAATTTGGTGGATCAGGACACACCATTCTAGTTTTAATGTTCTGTTTCTGTGTTTTACATTTGGAATAAGAAAGGAGAAGGGGAATAGTTTTACTAATGATTTTGTTACTGCCATTAAAAACAAACAAATTTATTCAGCGCCTAAAAAGATACATTGCTAAGTACTTTAATGTCATATATTTAAATTATTATGATTAATAATAAAAACTAAATGTGCATGGCACTTTACAAATTACTTTTGTTTAAATTGTCTCATTTATTCTTTTATTCTTAAAATAGCATATGAGCTCATTATATAAACTACTCGGTAGAAAGTCTCCATTTTATCAAAATGACAGAACTGTACCTTGGAGCTGTAATCTGCCTTTTAGAAATACAGCTAGTAAGGGGCAGATCTGAGATTTTAATCTGAGTGCTTTGGCTCTAAATCTCATTCTCTTTCCAACTCCACTTTGTAATTTTGAATTGTGCTGGATACTCTTCAAGCCCTTTGCAGATATCTGCAGAGGCAATTTGTTTGTTTTCCCCACACTATCTCTATTTTTATATCACCAGACTCAACTTGAGGTATGGAGGAAATCACTGAGCCCTGTTCCAGGAATCCAGTTCATTTTTGCCACCTCTCCAGTGTCCTGCCCTCTATTCCACTGGTTGACAAACCCTCTAAGCCTCTTGCCTTGAGGTCACTTAAGAGCACTTCCTTCGTGTTTTTATCATAGTTTAACAAGTTGTTCCCATATTTTCACTTGGCTTTGGCATTTCTGCTTTATCTCTGAAGACCTGCCCTGATACTTCTGACTTGTTCTGATTTTCCCTATGACTTCTCCTGAGACTTCAAAAATTTAATAATGAATTCCAGTTGATGCAAATGACCAAAACTGGTATTCACTATCGCAAGCAGCTGGTCAGGGTGGATGGAACAATTTACAGGACCTAGGAGGGAAGTAAAGCTGGAAAAATAGAATTAACCAAATTGAGACTGATATTCACAAAAGGCAAAGTTTCACATCCTTATATACTTCACTCAGTTCATATCATTAAGAAAGTGAGAGAATGTATAATAGTTGAGTTTTCCAACAAGTCACAGGTGAAGATTCAGGATATACAAAGGAGTTTACAAAGCTAAATTCATGATTTGGGATCTACCAGTGGTAATAACAATGAAGCTTGAAAATAGCTGTAGTTTGGAATGGTCCTTTCACCATGCTTCCTGTTCATTATAGCCAAGTTTTTCCAACTATGGTCTATAGGACTAGACCCTACATTCTGAATCCCAGTGTTTTCTTGGATTGCAGCTGCTGGCTTCTTTGACAGTGTCCCCAGTATTCCTCAATAGAGGGCACAATAGCTGGGCAATGCAAAATATCACAGCCTGGTTCCTCTCTTGACTTACTCCAGAGCCTGCCCCCACCATGCACATAACTCTAATATTTAAAGATTACTCATGATTAGGATTTCCAAATTTTGACCTGAAAGAATGGGCAAATTAGCATCTAAAATCCAGATGGAACAAACTGAAAATTCAGAAGAGTTTTAAAGATTAGCTCTCCCAATACCACTTGCTGAAGAGACTGCCTTTTTCCCATTGTATGTTCTTGCCTCCTTTGTCAAAGATTAATTGACCGTAGGTGTGCGGGTTTATTTCTGGGCTCTCTATTCTGTTTCATTGATCTGTATGTCTATTTTTGTGCCAATATCATGCTGTTTTGATTACTGTAGCTTTGTAGTATTGTCTGAAGTCTGGGAGGGTTATGCCTCCTACTTTGTTCTTTTTCTTCAGGATTGCTTTGGCAATTCTGGGTCTTTTATGGTTCCATATAAGTTTTAGGATTATTTGTTCTAGTTCTGTAAAAAATGTCATGGGTAATTTGATAGGGATCACATTAAATCTGTAGATTGCTTTGGGTAGTATGGCCATTTTAACAGTATTAATTCTTCCAATCCAAGCATAGCTCCATTTTAAACTACATTGTGTTGTCTGACACATTCTCATAGTGTATTACTCCATGAATTTAGCAATAGCTTGGCATATAGTATATTACATTATATTGTTATATACATTATTATATGTGTAATTCCAAACACACATTCATCCACACATATTCTCTCTTTTACACACAAACACACACACACACACACGTTCACAGAAACACAAACACACATACATGCCCCTTGTGCTGTGCCTTATTTAAGGGGCTTCAAAGTAAACAGCAGAATATTTAATACTCTCCTTATTGCTGCTTTAAATTGTTCCTCTTGCTTGGCCAAACACCAAGAAGGTAGATATCTATTCCTTTGGGGAATCCCACAGCATACTAAAAAGAATGTTATTAGAGAATTTAAAGCAGAAAGAATTTTGCACACCTGCTTGAAATCACTGAATGCCTACTGGGTTTGATAATTTGCTATAATGGCTCACAGGGCTCAGGGAAACATTTACTGACATTTATCAGTTTATTATAAAGGATATTACAAAGGACACTTCATCACACTGTGTGTGATGAAGAGGTACACTGGGCAAGGTCTGGAAGGGTCCTGAATGCAGGAGCTTCTGTCTCCGCAAAGTTGGGACGTACCACCTTCCCAGCAGATGAATGCATTCACCAACAAGAAAGCTCTCAAAACTCCATTGTTTAGGGTTTCTATGGAGGCTTTATTACATATATATTATTAAATCGTTGGTAATTAGTTGATACGTCAGTCTCCAGCCCCTTTTCCCTCCCCAGAGGTTGGAGGGTGGGGTTGAAGGTTCCAACCCTTTAACGATGCCTTTGTCTTTCTGGTGACAAGCCCCAATTCTGAACCTGTCTATGGACCCCAGGTACTAGTCATCTCATTAGCATTCAAAAAGACACTCTTATCAATCCAAAGATTCCAAGGGTCTTAAAAGTTCTGTGCCAGGATCCAGGGACAAAGACCAATCATATATTTCTTACTATAATGCAATTATCACAGTAGGCAATAAATTTTATTATGTAAATCAACTTGGTATATGTGGAGCTAAAAGGTATTTTATTTATTGTGGAGAATGCACTCATCCTAAAGCAACTGTGAACAAAGCATCATTTACTCAAGGTTTTAAAGAGGAGAGAAGGAGTATATAAAATGCACATTTTACTCAGAAAAAATTCCCTGCACAGTCACCTACTAGACCTCCTTTATATGTAGTGCATGCCCAAACTCTCCAAGTCTTTCTCTTTCCTTTTCAAAATAATTTAGGTCTTTTCAGCTTCTGATTCCAAATTTAGATACCCTGAATCCACTATGGTATACAGTCTGGAAAAATTGTTATTGATCGTAATAAATATAAAGATTCTATTTGCTCTAAGCAAACAAAAATGATCCACTTATTACTATTCTCAAAACTTCCTAAGGTTGACATGAATGATTATACATTTTAAAACTATTTTATCTATATATCAAATACATAAGAAGGATGAATAATCCTATGAGAGGCAGATTGCTGAGTAGGAACTAAAATGCAAATGTATCAGGAAACAAGGACTTGCTTTGTATAAAATTTCCAGCATATTTTGGGTATCTATATATGCTAAGACTAAACTATCTCATCTCCCAGGCAACTTTCTTTTTTCTCCATTTCATACTCTATAAACTCCTTAAATCCAGAGGATACATCTCCAAAGATCTGGCAGGACCAAAATTTCAAAAATGTGGAGCAATGGACCCTACAATTTTGAAGATTAAATAAGATGATATCTGACATGAAGGGAACACTCAATAAATGTTAGTTATTATTACCACTCCTGTCATTCGGTCTACTTTCCTTCATGCACAGAGGACGTGGGGGCAGGGCCAGGGGGTAAGAGAAATAGTTATTAGATCTCTCTGTCGGCTCACCTCTAGACTTAGACACATGACTGATTTCACTTCCTAATATGAAGGACAACAAAGGGAGAAATTGCCTAACCTAGCTGTAACTCAGGGTGGACTGAGGAGAGCAGTGAATCATTTCTGACCAAACTCCAAAGACAAAAATAATGTCAGAATGAAGCAAACAACATGTCCAAGAACCAAGTCTAGAAGCCAAAAGTTGTGGACTGGAAGAATTCTAACTGAAAGCAAAGCCAAGTCCAGATGAGAAAATGGACACAAAGCAAGCAAGGTTGTCATCACTGGAGGAAAGAGAGATGAGAGAATAAGGATTAATTCAGGAAACAAGTGACTCATTTCTAGCTTATACTAAGTCTCTACAACTGTAGGTAGGGGGTTCTGCATGGTAAAGATAGAAATGGGTAATAGTCAACAGTTAATACTTTCAAATTCAGTCTCATATTCTAGAGTAAACATGAAGTCTATGTTTGCTAAACTGATAAATATTTAGTAACTGTGATTCATCTCATTCAAATAACCTAGCTGCATGGGTAGGGTGAAGGGAAAGCGTAATTGCATTAGGAGAACAAAATTACACTGTTTAATTTGGCGATTTAGAACTTCGATAAAGTAAAACAAATCTCATCTCTTGTCAAATAGGTAAAAGAAACACCATTTTCTGGTGACAGTTCCAGTTTGAATTGACATATAAGTATGATTTGAACCTAAGTTCTCATGGGTACCTTGTCAGGTATTCCCAGAAATCTAATCTGCTTCCACAGTTGCTAAATACATGGAATAATATTGATGTCTATTTTTCTGTCAATTTTCCATCCCCCATAAAGAATGAGCTAAATAAACTTGTTATTGTTAAAGTAAAAAAAAAAAAAAAAAAGATCTAGCTGCTTTCCTTCTTCCTGCCCTAAAGTGACCATATTTGCATACTGTTTTTTGATCCTGAGGTTTAATTCTGGTAATCTCTCCATTGTCTGGTGTCCTTCTAGAATGAGTCCAGCAGCTTGCCCATATATAATCACCTGCTATGTTCATTATCAAGATGAAGATCTCTGATGCTTATATATTTTTATAATTTCCAAGTACGGCCAAAGCTGTATTTGCTCTCACTTTGCAGCACTTACCTGACACAACATGAAACGTTAATGACTGCCTGAAATACGTCCAACTAAAGTGGCATTCACAGGAATGCTGCCTTGTCAAACATATTATTCCAAGGTTTGTGGCAAGATCAGGTCTTCTGGTTAGTCCTCTGCCTCAGTGGGTAGATAAACTCCTAGGCTAGTTATTTCCCCTGATTTCTGACCTGTAGCTGGGTTGTCTCTTTAAACAGCTCCCTCATAAAGGAGCTAAAGCTCAAACCTCTGGATCTGGATGAGGCTCTGGGAGCTGGACTGGGCAATCAGACTGATTTAGAATTCTCCAACCACACAGGATAAAAACAAGGAAAATTCAAAATACACTGCCTACAGATGAAACTGAAAATGTAAGGCAAGTGCATAATTCCACCAACTATTCAATGTAGTAACTGGGAAGAGATGAAAAATTCAAGTGAGCAACCAGGTTTAGAAAGTAGGTTTGGAGTGCTGAACCTCACAATTTTTCTGAATCCAGAAAAATAGGTCTGAGTTCTCATCTATGATTTGAAAAGGCGCTGTGAAAGGCATCAAGTAAGTCTGAGAAAATATGATTGACTGGGTACCTATATAGTTAAGACCACCCAAAGATAAATTTTTGGTGCTAGGGAAGCTCTAGCCTAGATTCTTCATACAATACTTCTCACCAGATATAGTTGTATTACACACAATGATTGGAGCAGCACCTTTTCACAGATAATTTCTAAATGTTTTACACATGCTATGAGAAAAACAATAAATAGTGCTCATATATATATATATATATATTTTTTTTTTTTTGTGGTACGCAGGCCTCTCACTGTTGTGGCCTCTCCCATTGCAGAGCACAGGCTCCAGACGCACAGGCTCAGCAGCCATGGCTAGCCGCTTCGCGGCATGTGGGATCTTCCTGGACCAGGGCATGAACCCGTGTCCCCCGCATCGGCAGGCGGACTCTCAACCACTGTGCCACCAGGGAAGCCCTAGTGCTCATATTTTTAAGTGAGGTTTCAAGTTATTCAAATGCTAGTGATAAAGAAACGATAACTTGGAAACTTCTCTCCTTAAAACTGTCCTTTCCTATCACTGAATTTGTTATTCTATGTGTTAAAAACCAATATACAGAAATCAGACCATTTACAACACATACACATATACATACACATTTTGGGAGAATATTTCAGTGTAACTTAAAGATAGGCACCCCAGGTCTCCATTTATGGAGATAACTCTAAAGAATAAAATCCTTGTTTCTTGATAAACCAGGATCCAACTCATGTTTTTAACTTACATAGATGGATGTTACCGTTGCTTTTCCATCTGCAGAATGCAGGGAAAAGCCTACGTCCTCCTAATCCATTGTAGTTAAAATCATTACAAAGCATAGAAGCAAACTTCATTAACTCATATTTTTCACCTACTCATAAAATCACCAGATTTTTTTTTCTTTTTAATTCAACTGTGCTTTAAAACTCCAGTTCAAATTATCCTACACATTTAGGCAGGTCATGGTGACCAATTTGCATATAGATGACTTCGTTTAAAATTGGGCTTCATACCACCTATGAAACAGCAAAGTAGGGAGCAAGGTGCTGTCCAGATTGTTTTTCCTGAAGGGCTTAGGGAACTGCACCTGCAACAATAACTCATGTAGGCAAAAAGAAACCTTAGAAAAATGGTTATATTTTTTGAGTAAACAAATAATATATATATATTACAGTTATAAAAATAAGTCTTCGCACATATGTTCGAAATTCTTAGTCATAAAATCCAACTGAAAAAGTCTTTTACTATTTACCAAGAGGTATTTGCACAGTTATTCACAAAGAAGAAAAAGGGCCTAAATGTTCTGTGTTTTGTCTTTGCTATGGGACACAAAAGAAAGGTTAAGCCTATATTTCTGCTTTTAGGCTCTTTTTATAATGAATCCTGGAGTAATATGTATAACATTCATTCAGGAAAAATCCTGACTTGAAGAATGCTGCTTATCTGGTCTGGCCATCCTGGAAACCAGCATTTTACCAGCAGTTTTCATTTGTACCTGGTTAAGATATTCATCTATAATACTCCTTGATAACTTCTGAGTTTTTGTTTGTTTACTATTTTTAAAGCAGCTTTATTTACATACCATATAATTCACTCACTTTAAATGTACCATTCGATGATTTGTGGTAAATTTACAGAGTTGTGCAATCATCACCACCATCTAATTTTAGAACATTTCCATGACTACAGAAATAAACTTTGTGCACATTTGTAGTCACTCCTCATTCTCACACTCAGCCCCAGACAACCACTAATCTGTCTCTTGCCTCTAATAGATGTTCTCTTTCTGGATAATTCATATAAATGGAATTATATAATATGCAACATTTTGTATCTTGCTTTTGATCGGTTCTTTGATCGTGACTTTTAAATGACAGTAAAAGTATTAATTGGGAATGACTCACCAATCCTCTCAGTCCTGTGCTCCACCCATTTAAAAAATACACAAAAAGAGCCAAATGAAGATAAAAATACATTATTAGCCAAAGATTTTAAGTTGGGACACTGGAATAGAATCTGTGTTGCCGCTCAGGTTGTCTCTCCACCCTCATCCCCAGGAATGGGAGTAGGTCCTTTGGAGCTTCCAAGTTGAGCTAACAAAACAAAACTCTGGCTCTTTCATATGTCCCAGTTTTCTTGAAGACTCCAAAGTAGTAAGAGGATGCATGACAGTACCACCATCCCTCACAAAATTTAGAATGCACAAGTAGTCATCTAGGCTATGGGAGCTAGCTCATAGAAAAATCAAGCTTTCAAAACCCAGTATATAGTCCATATACATATTTCTGATGCAAGACAAAACCAGGATATATAGAAAGAAAGCAAGAAAGCATTAAAGAAAGAGAAAAACTTATTTCAGCCATATGTTTGTAATCCACAATCTGGAAATTTAACCACACTTGAGAAAATTTTTGTGACATTGCATGTCCCACATCCAGCACAGAAAGCCATCTATGCATCAGCCTGTTTCACACAGTAGCATTTAACCCTCTCCTATCTTCTTTGAAAAATATGGACAGCTGCAGTGGTGGTGCTCCCAGTCTCCATGACTTACTTGAGGCTCCTTTCTTGCTTTGCTGTCTCCCCACACAGCAAAACAACATCATTTCAATACTCACCTTTAAGTTTTGCATTTCTAGCCCTACAACTTGAATTGACCCTGAACTCCATTAGAAGCCAGGCACTCCATGATCATAATAGAAAAAAAAATGTTTACACTGAATGCCTTAAATTCTATGGCTGCTGTATCTTCTATCTTCATTCTCATTAAGATCACAAATTATTTTTAGACAATGTGCGTGTATTTTACCATACACAGTAGCTATTACCATAGAGCTTCCCTTATAAGGCCACCGAGGAGTAATTACCTAAACAGATATTCTTACATAGCTGCGCAAACTTTTCTTTGGTCCTAGTTTGATGTTAGCACTCAACAAGCCTATGCCTTCAGAGACCTTTGAGATGTTTGCTACATGTTTTCTCCTCAAAACTTTCCTCTTCTTCACCAGTTAGTTCTCTTAAGCTTGCATAACCTTTACTACTCCTCTGTCATTCCAAATTCTAACTGCTGTAGGAAAATAGTTAAATTAATCCTGGTTTACAAACAGGATGCAGGAGGAATAACAGAAAACCTAGAAGACTAGATACTAAAGCAAAGTCTGCTCATTATTTCTCTCTCAGTTTTATGGCCAGGGCTGGCCCTAGGAAATCCTTGGAGAAATGAAGCTGCTATTCTATACTAAGCTTCCTAAGAGAGATTCCTAATCTGAAATCTCTCTCTCTCTCTCTCTCTCTCTCTCTCTCTGCTTCACACCAGATCTCTCCTATTTCAAGATCCTGGACAAAGCTTTCTTGACCCTTGGGAAGAGACCTCTTAAACACAATCTTGGACTTGTGTCTGGGGACATAATAAAAGCTGTACACCTGATGTCTAGTAGCCCAACCTTTAAAACCAGCATGCATCAGTTAAAACCAGTTTCCCAGCCAGTGGGAATTACCCACTACAGCTAAAGGTCGTCTATCCATCTTTCCATGGAATAACTTGTTCCTCAAATGTGAATCCTTATTTTTATTCTAAAAGATACCCACGTTGTGAACCATGTGTTAAAATGGGAGGCACTAATTATTCCTCCCACAAATTCTAGTCAATTGAAAAACCACAGAAGTATTCTAGAGGGGTAAGTTTACAATATCAGCTTTAGGCCCAGGTGGAGAATATGGAACAGGGAGAGCTGAAATCCGCTTGGGTCTGTTAGACTGAAGCTCAGTTTTCTCACTTACTTTATGGAGAATAGAAACTAGATAAGCCTTTACGTAGTCTGGGAGAGAAGAAACAATACCAAGAAAGCAAAAAAGATAGATTTAGGGGGATGCTACATGTGAGCCATAATCTTTAACACAAATAAGGAATTTGGATAAATTACTCTACCTCAAGGGGGAGGAGTAAGAAAGAAAACGGAGAAAAAGATAGACACTTCCTCTCTACATTTTCTCAATAGCCTAGAAGGTTTGGTGGACATTTTCTTATTTAAGGGCTAAAATGAAAATAGGAGGAGAAGAGAAACAACAGGATATTTCGTAGATTCTAGACACACTCTGTAGAATGATACCCTCATGCCATTAGCCTTACTTTATGAATAATGAATTGTGAAGTTTACAAAGTGTACCATGGCAATTATGAGTATGGGCTCTTGAGCTGTGCTGTTCAAACCCTACCTCTGCTACCTACCATTTGAATGATCTTAGACAAATCATTAAACACTAAATTTTTTTAATGTAAAAAAAGGTGATGATAGGGTCTACTTTATAGATACTAAGTCAGTTCAAAGTACTTAGCAAAATGATTAAAATGTCAGTTATTATTACATGTGACAGGTATACAACTATATAATATTAATAATCCTTCATTAAAGAATTGGAATAGCTCTCAGCTGTATCTCTTATCTAGGATAATTATGCCCCCTTTATCATCAGCTGTTGCTAATCAGGTTTTATTTTTATTTACTTATAATTGTCAGCCTTTGCATCTCCACTTGGCCCACATCATTACAAAGAATACTTCCTTCTTCCAAATGCTCTGCACAATATCTTTTCTGAGGTTCCCCAGAAATAGATTTATAGCTCTATTTCTTGGTAAGTTTCTATATTTCTACCATGCTATGATACCATGTGGAATTTCTATAGCCATGATGCTTTTGTCAGGAAAAATGACATGCAGAGCAATACTCTTGAAGAAAGGATTCCCAGTTGGGTAGAGCCATGGCTTCCATGATTCTTCCTTCATGTTACTATCAAAAATAGCTTCTCTAACAACACAAGTTTTTGAACTTAACTATGCCATGCCTGGTACATAATCCAGTAGTTCTCAAACACTGTCCTTGGCTCAGCTATAGTAGAATCACCTGGGCGAAGTTTTCCAATATTTTAGATTCCTAGTTCTCACTTCCAAAAATTCAATAGGTCAAGGTTGCAGGGAAGAGGGAAAGCGCCTATGCTTTATGTGTTTAAGCTACTCTCCCAACATAATTGGTGACAGTATTTGCAAATCATATAAAAGGACTAATTTCCCTATCATACCAGAGCTGTTACAAAAAATATAGAGAAAACAAACAATATGAAAGAAAATGGATCAAGAATATGAACAGATGGCACACGCATGTGCACATACACAAATGGCCAATAAATATACGAAGAGATGCTCAACCTTACTCATAATGAAAGAAACTTAAGTACAACAGAAACAAGATGCTAATTTTCACAATCAAGATGGGCCAAGATTAAAGTTGGATATTACCTCTGTAAGCATACATGCAGTGCATCAGTAGCTCTCAATTCTCCTTGGTGGGAATTCAAATTAATACAAAAAATCTGGAAACCAATTGCAACATCTATCAAAATTTTAAATGCATATATCTTTGGAAGCAATAATCCACATATGCTTGTATAACCTCTAAATATATTGAGAGTAGTATGTAAAATATATATGTAAAGATAAAGATATATATCAGCATGACCATTGAGCTTTCTATATAAGAGCAAAACAAACACCACAACACCCATCCCCAGTGAAACAAGAAAGCCACATAGAGACCTGGTTAAATGAACTGAAAAGACTGAGGTGGATCTATATGTGATAATATTGAAAGCCACCTCCGAACTACTGGTAGGTGGAAAAAAGCAAAGTACAAAATAGAATGTATAGGCTGATCTTATTTGTGGTGGTGTATATCCCATAGGCCCCTCTGTACCCATTGTATTTTATACCATGGAGATATTTCTTTTAGTTTAGTTTTTAATTTGAGAGAAATCTCTCCTGATGAGTTTGGTTTGTTGCCAGGTTTGGAAATTACTATTATGCTATCCAAATTGATTAAGTACTACATTGTTCCAGTTAATTACATAGCTGGTTAACATAGAGCTATCTCACTGGGCTGCTAAAAGATTAAATGAGATAATACATGAGAAAGCACTTTCTGAAATTCTAAGCATTGTGTAAATTATTCTTATCACATTCAAGACTGGTTTAACATTTTAATCATTACTATACTGGCAAAATTACCATGAGAGCATGGTTTCTTGCATAAAGGAAATATTTAACACAAAAATTGTTGAGTTCCTCAGGCAAATAAAAGAGGTCATTTATGGTAAAGGAAAGATCCCATTCAATGGGCGTATGAATGCATGAGAGAACATGGCTGACTCAGGAAAATGTGAATAATTCTATGTAGCTGACACGTGTGCTATCAATTTTTCATCAGTTTTTTTTATTAAATAAAATATACTTAATAGATTGGCCACATTCTGATCTTTGTGATAATGCTGGATAATACTTTCATATACTATCATCTTATGCATGTTGGTATGCCTGTATCAAAGAAGCAAAATGATTGATCTAGCCTGTGGTTAGGATGGTGAGTAAATCAGCATATCATGAAATCATTAAAACCTAGCTTCTGAGGAGCTTTTAATTTGTTTTCTATAAAAATCTACTAGGGGAAAACCAATGACTGTATTTGCTACATGCTTATGCTTACATTACTATACATGTAGTCATCTGGACACAATGAGCAGTAGAGAACAATTACCAATAAACAGAGAGAGCATTGTGGGGAAAGACAATGCTAATGGGTAGAATATTTGCAAGTTTAATTATGTTTGTAAGTAAAAAGTATTTTCCATCTTTTTTTGGCCCATTAGAAAACATTCTGACTTTGAAAAAAATACCTTCATAATGTAATTCATTTTTGTTTGGAACATTTTGTATTTCCATTTCATATAAATGATCATTTCCTTCCTCTCCCTGCTCTCTCCTCCTTTGGCATTGTTAGTATTGCTGTTAAATGTTTGGTCATGAATATGTGCTTTGTGGCTGGAGGCAACAGGAAAGCTCCTTTTTCATTTAACAGTGTTATGTATAAACTTTGAAATTCACAGGAGAGTTTTTAGTTTTGGCTTACTGTGTCAAAACATTTACTACCTGAATGACTCCAGGTTTGCACTTCAGTAAGTAGGATCCAAATCTGCAGGTCGAGGCTCATGACTTTTATCTAGAGTAGAACAGCCATTAGATGGTTCTTGGGCAAACCCAAATATATTTCCAAAATACATTTCCAAATTCTCATGACAGAAAAATCTTACTAAAATGTATTAGACCATTGCTAGGATTCCTAATATTGTGTGCCCTCTTTTGACATGAAAATGGTTAAAGTATATAGATTCTATAATAGCAATAATACAACCAGCTGCTGTTGCCTTGAAAAATGAGGCTACTGCCAGCAGGACTAAAGCTACTCGGCCTTGAACTTTCATTTTTTTATTTTTAATATTTTTTTCATTTATCTATTCCCTTCATATTAGAAAATGGTTCTAAGTTGTTCTCTTTTAATTAGCTGCCTTCCTGTATACTGAGAAACAAGAAAATGAACTAATGTTTAGCAAAACCTTTCCAGAAAAATCTTAATAAAACAAATTCTATTTTAAATTATATGCACACCTCTCCTCTCTCTTTCGTCTCACTCTTCAGTAACAAAACTCAAATAATTCTGCATTAAAATTTTCCCATTTTATATTAATATACATTTGAACCAATCCTCATTTAGGAACTCAAAGATCTGTATTATTACTGAAGATATAATTGGTAGTCATTCCAGGTTTGTTTGTTTCATTCAGATTTTCTTGAAACTTCATGCTTTGTTTTGAGGTATAGAATTCTGTATTAGTAAAATGGGATATATTTCTCTTCTTTTAAAATATCATCTAAAAGGTCTGAAACATAGGATTAAAAATAATGTAACCACTGAGATCTGTGTATTTATTCTATAAGGTATTCTACATTATAGAAGGTGGGATACTAGTTGGTTGGAACTAAATTGTGCTTTTTTGAAAACATACAAATCTATGCTCACTTTCCACCCAGTCAAGGTTAGACTTCCGTATTTAGACACTCAACAACATAGTTGATTTTTTTTTCCTCACAAAGAGTAATTTATTTATTTCTCCCCAAAATAATGAGAAGGTAGTTCATTGCTGGTATGACAGATTGATGGCATTGGCGATCCAGCCTCCCTTCCATTTCTGTTTCTCTGCCACCCCTAGCGGCTTGCTCCAAATTGAACATGGCTTCTTATCTAATCTACATTTCCACCTGTGAGAGGGAGAGAATGAGAAGTGGAGGGAGACAAAGCCCCTTTCCTTTTAAGAGATAATCTGGAAGTTGCATCAATAACTTCTGCTTAAATTTCATTGTACAGAATCTGTCATAGGACTACAGCTAATTGCAAGGGAGTCTTGTAAATATAGTCTTTAACTGGTTAGCCATGTAACCAGCTAAAGCATCAATTATTAAAGAGGAAAGTGTGAAGAAATATTGTGTAGACTCTTTTCACATCCAAAAATATTATCTTTAGTATCTAACAGGTGCCAGTATGCCAAGATCTCACTTGATTTTCACGACTCTGCAAAGCACACACTTAATAGATAAGGTATCTGATACTCAAAGGAGTTAAATGACTTTCCCAAGTTTACATAGAAATTATATGAGCAGGGATCAGATGATACTCTATCTAAATCTAAATAAAATCTGTGATCTTCCCAGCATGACACCCTGTCCCTCAAATAAATGTAGGGATGATAATCTTCTTGGTAAGTTCCATTGTGCAAGACCCATTTCTAGAGTATTGTAATATTTAAGAATTAAAAGGAGAGTAGAAGAAATGTGATTCTTTTACCAGTAAGGTAAAAAACACAACTCCTCTATTCTTCATACTATTTTAAGGCCCTTAATAAGGTGCTTAAGATGCAGGAACAATGTATTTCAGCTTCTTTTGCACTCCAGAGAACCTAGCATTATACTAAACACCAATCAGGTAATCAACATACACTCTTCACAATCATATGAACCAAATACCTATGATGACTGTCATTTTTCTCACTGTTAATGATGCCAGCATGCAGGAGGATATGAACTTCACTGCGAGTTCTTTGAGGGAATTTGTACCTAATTTATCTTTGCAATTCCAATGATTGCCACACCTGGCTCTTAGTAAGGACGCAATATTTGTTCCATGAACTGAACTGGATATCAGAGTTTAAGACAACAGGGAAAAAATGTAGTTGCTTATTCAAATTATTGTGAAAATAACCTTTAATAGGTATTTTTTCTGACAACTATGCAAAAATGTATTACATTTAAAAAACTGAAACAATGTTCTTAATTTTAAGTTTGCTGAATCATCAGTGAATCTCATTCTATTCATTAAATATCTATTTTATAAGAGGCTAAATTCATATATTCCAAGTGTTTTGTTTGTTTTCTTTTGGTTTTGAAACAAAATTTTCAGCTCAAATATGGTTTTGATTATAGGAAGATATGCTTTTGTTTTCCTTGACAACTATATAGTAATGATATATTTTCCCCTGCCTCTGCATTTTGCTGATGATTTTTCAAAAGTGTAGTATCTTCTTATCAAATAATGATTAATGACTGAAGAAGAATCAAGTTCAAAAACATAATTCTTATTTAACATTTCATAAAACATCCAAAAAAAAGCACCATAAAGAAGACACAATGGGTGGGAAGAATCTACAGTGTTTTTCTGTATGTTAATTCATTATTTATCTTATGTGTCCTGTTTGTATTCTATTTAACTGTTCTTCCAGTTTTAGTTACACATTTAGTACCCTAAAAAGAAAAGAAATAATATTACAAATTTGTCCAAACTTACAGAATGTACAACACTCACTAAGAGTGAAATGTAAAGTAATCTATAGACTTTGAGTGATAAGAATTTGTCATCTATTGTAACAAATGTACCACTCTGGATAGGGATGTTGATAATGGCAGAAGCTATAGATGTGTTGGGGAAGGATATGGGAAATCTCTGTACCTTCTCCTCAATTTTGCTGTGAAACTCAAACTGCTCTAAAAAAATAAAGTCTTTATTAAAAAGAAGCACAGTCCAGAGTAGGAGTTATAAGTCCTGAGTTCTATGCTCAGCTCTGATGGTAATTTACAGGGTACTGTTTACAAGTCATATAAGCTCCAGACCTCTGTTTCCTTATCTGTAAAATGACTCTTGTATTAGTTTTCTAGTGCTGTGTAACAAATTATTACATGGATACACACACACACTGTTATCTCCTAATTTCTGTAGGTCCAATATCTCATCACAGCTTAGCTAGTTCCTCTGCTCAGGATCTCAATAGGCTGCAATGATGGTGTTGGGTGGGCTGCATTCTCTTCTGCAGGCTTAACCAGGGAAGAATCTGCTTACAAAGTCATTGGGATGGTTAATAGAATTTATTACCTTATGGCTGTGTGACTGAGGGACCCATCTTTGTATTGGCTGTTGACTGGAGGCTGTTCAGAAACTGCCCACAGTTCCTTGACCATGTGACCTTTTCTACAGGCAGTTCACAACGTGGTTATTGGTTTCTTCCAGGAAATTTGAACAATTTTTCTCTCTCTCTGGTCTGCTAAGATGGAGTCATATAACTAGATGTAAATGTAATCATGAGAGGGACATCTCATCACCATTCTCATTCTCTATTGCTTACAGGCAAGTCACAGATTACACCTCATTCAAGGAGAGGGGACCACACAAGGGTATTACTCATTAGGAGTCACCTGACAATGCATCTGACACAAGGATACTGAACCAGATAATCTTTAGATTTTCTCCCAGCTCTATCATTTTATGATTATTGAGGGAATACTAAGAATTGTCTGGTTCTTATCTTGTAAGTTATAGGCTCTGAACTCTTAAGGTTTAGAAAAATCTCTGACCTCCTTACAGTTCCAGAACTAATGAGCCACAGTATGTACCATTTTTCATGGGACCAAAGTGTAAGCAAGAGATTCCTATTAGAAAGAGCCAGGGGCTGTAAGAGGAAAAAAAACAAGCCAAATCAAAAAATGGGCAGAAGATATATTGTAAACAGACATTTCTCCAAAGAAGACATACAGATGGCCAAGAGGCACATGAAAAGATGCTCAACATCACTAATTATTAGAGAAATGCAAATCAAAAGCACAATGACGTATCACCTCACATTGGTCAGAATGGCCTTTACCAAAAAATCTACAAACAGTAAATGCTGGAGAGGGTGTGAAGAGAAGGGAACTCTCCTACACTGTTCGTGGGAATGTAAATTGGTATAACCACTATGGAGAACAGTATGGAGGTTCCTTAAAAAACTAAAAATAGAACAACCATATGACCCAGCAACCCCACTCCTAGGCATATACCCAGAGAAAACAATAATTTGAAAAGATACGTGCACCCCAATGTTCACTGCAGCACTAGTTACAATAGCCAGGACATGGAAGCAATCTAAATGTCCATCAACAGACAAATGGGTAAAGAAGATGTGGTAAACATATACAATGGAATATTACTCAGCCATAAAAAAGAACAAAATAATGCCATTTGCAGCAACATGGATGGACTTAGAGATTGTCATACTGAGTGAAGTAAGTCAGACACAGAAAGACAAATATCATATGATATCACTTATATGTGGAATCTAAAAAAGGGTACAAATGAACTTATTTACAAAACAGAAGTAGAGTCACAGATGTAGAAAACAAACTTATGGTTACCAGAGGATAATGGGGGAGGGAGGGATAAATTGGGAGACTGGGATTGACATATACATACTATTATATATAAAATAGATAACTAATAAGAACCTACTGTATAGCACAAGGAACTCTACTTAATATGCCATAATGGCCTATATGGGAAAAGAATCTTAAAAAAGAGCAGATATATACATACGTATACCTGATTCACTCTGCTGTACACCTGAAACTAATGCAACATTGAAAATCAACTACACGCCAATAAAAATTTTTCTAAATATTATAATTTAATATAAAAAATATTCTGAGACAAGCCAAGTCTTGACTATCAGAGAAGTCAAATGGGAGACCATGAACAAAAATTGAGATAAAGGTCATAAAAACAAGAGTAAAGTTAAGAGTGAATCAAAATGAGTGAGGGCTGGGAGGGTGAGAAGGGTATTTTAAGTGAGCTCCATGAAATCAATTGTTATTTTTAGCCTGAATGAAATACCAGAAGCAGGGCTTATGTCAGCTTAAACTGGTGATTCTCAACTTTGCCTGCATATTACAATTACCTGAGGAGTCTATAAGTATCCAAATGCCCATGCCACATCCTGGTCATATTAAGTCAGAATCTCTGAGGAAGGACCCTGGTCTCAATATTTTTGAAAGCTCTCTAGTAATTTTAATGTGCAGCCCAGGTTGAAAATCAATTATCTACTCTCACGATTAAAGTGTGGTTGGAGGGCCAACCAGCAAGACTGGCATATCTAGCAATGACCTTATTAGAAATGCAGATACTTATTACCTTCTCCAGACCTACTGAATCTGAATCTACATTTTTACAAGATCCTCACGTGATCCCTATGTGACTGATGCAGTTAAAGACTTAGGATAAAGAACAGTACCTGGTATTAAACTTGGTACCTAGCATTAAACACAATTATTTCTCCATAAACATAAACTTTAATAGAATTTTTCAGCCCACCTTTTGACAATTTGAGTAAATAATGAGTAAATGAATGGGCTGTGCAAAGTGTACTACTTAAAAAGATGGAAAAGTGGGAGACTCTTTCTTTTTCCCCTAGGGTTGTACTAATTTGTTTAGAATGAAGACAGACATTTGACTTTCTTTTGCTAACTCTGATTGATTGGAAATGACTGCCTGGAGAACTCTATTGAAAAACATTCTAAAATTGGTTTGGCTGAGAAGAGTACCCTGATAGATTAACCATGTTTTAGGGAATGATAGTTGCTGTGCGGCATACTTGCTGAACCTGCTCTGGATTTTCCAATGGAATAGTAACTCTCATGACAGAACCCACCCATTCCAAAGAGACCTGACTAGGATTAAGGATACATGGTCCTGCAACACATCTGTACTGATTAACTCATTTATTCTTTCATAAAATCCTTCATTTATGGCTTCAATAAAAAGTTATCAAACACAAGTTTTATGTCCCAGACACTCACTGTGCTGGGTGTCAGATTCTTATGGCATTAGAATGACCTCATCCTTCAACATAAACATGCCACAGATCCTTGAAATTCCATGAGCAAACAGCCTCATGTCGCCATCAATAATGCTCAAGGCCAATGAGGGAACTGCTTTCACCAGAAGGTCTTGACTATTTCCCATGTCAGAGAGATGATATCAGGAATCAAAGACATGATGTTTTAATTCAAACAGCTTCTTGATGAATTTTAAAGAACTGCAGAGTCAGAGTAGCTTCATTCTGACCTTCAGAAAAATGTTTTTATGAAAATTTAGTTTAAGCACATGTTAGAAATAGTTAATCCATAAGGAAAGTATCATAAGCTACTAAGCTGTTCTATAACGAATCTTATAGGGAAAAAAAGGAAGATTATTTCATCTTTTTAACACTTTGAAAGTAAAATGCCTGTAGGTGGCTATCTTTGAAGCCCAAAATGAGGGAGGTTGTCTACTTATATTCCTTTCAGTAATAAAGAGCTGCTAGAAGCAATATAGAAATGTTGTTTTTCAGTGACTGTGCCAATATACCTGGGCCTTCTTTCAAGCAGTGAGTGATTCCTTTGAATTATGTTTCAGCCAAAAATAGGGTTACTCATAAATTGCATGAATACCTTCCAGCTTATAATTGCCAAGTTCCGGTCTTGGATTTTAGTCATCAAGTCTAAGCTCTTTTTATTTTCTCTAAATCTCAAGTTGATATAACTTTCTTCTTCCCTTTCTTCCTCCCCAGCACCAACCACCCCCTTCTCCCTTTATTATCTTTGGATAACACACACACACACACACACACACACACACACACACACATACACAAACAAGGAATTGCATTATCCATCACAAAGGGTTACACACAAAGACTGTCTCACGTGATGAGCCATTGCTGAACATAAGGCTTCAATTTGAATGAAATGCTTTCTCACCACATTTTAAAAAATCCATTAGCAGTTAACTGATAAGCTCAGGATTATTTCTATAGAAAAATCAGTTTTGGTGCAAGATAAATACATGATGACTGACAAGCAATTAAGCAGGATTTTTTTTTTTTTGGTGCTACTTGTCAGATATATGAGATATTTTAGGAAAAATGCCTTTGGTAAACAGAAAAATTACACTGGCATTTCCCTCTGCCTTTCTACTTCTGAGCTTTAGTATTTTTTTCTCAAATATACAAACAAGGCTGCCATTAAGTATTGGAAATTTTAAAAATTAGAGAAAATTAAACATATTCAGTAAATAATTTGTACACAGATGAACAAAATAATTTGTTATAAAACAAAAAAATTGAACTCCCCTAGAACAGTAAAATCCCATCAGAGATAGCTTATTTTCATAGTAAAAACGTTACATTCTTTTAGGCAAAACAAAGAGCTCAATCAATATTCAGTACATTTCTGTTTTTATATACAAGATTAATGGTGTTCATACATGGAGAAAATGGTTACCTGCCCAGTTCATTTATGGAAAATCCAGTTTCTACCACCATAAATTCCTCTACGTCCTAGCCTTAAATTCCATATGGACTACCATATTAGAAGAATTTCAGTGGGAGATGCTGGACCACACAGTATACAATGGGGATACAAGAAAATTACATGGAGGTGAAAACTAATATGAATGCCACCAACTTTCCAATTTTCTCCAAAGCTGATTCTGAGTTACATACATTATTTGTTATATGCAGAACAGAAAATAAATTTAGGAAAAAGAATATTAAGATAGTACAGATTAATTTGTAGTTATATCATCAATACATAAGAAATGTATGATTTTCCTTAAAAACTCTATAGTGCCAAACAAATGGAGTTGAAAAAACCTTAGAGTTATGTTAGCCTTCTATAAATTCAGTTGTATTTAAGTGTCAAAATGTTTGTTACATTTATAATATTTAGGATGAACATTTTATTTTCCTCTTCTTAGACATGCTAAGATATTATTCTACAGTTCAAGCGCAGCAGGGAGCTATTCAAAGGCAAATGCACACTATTTATTACTATAACGTGAAACCCCTAGGTGCAATGAACCCAAAGATAACAGTACTTTTTGTCTCCTGCCTAAAAGCCTAGACTAAGGGAATCCCTTTTTTCCCCTAAACCAGTCTCCTTATCTTGGGTCTCCAGCTATTCACTGATGTTAAAAGAAGCATACAAAGCATGGAAAGAGACATCCCAATGGAAAAGGAAAACCCAAGGAAAAGAAAAAAGGTATTCCCTAAAGCTTAAATTATTCATATTTTGGTCTTTTCAGGACAGGAAAAGAAACATAAATAAACTATCATACCTCTCTAACTGTAGAGGATTAAGAGACAGAAAAAGAGTGAATTTCTCTCTTCCTTACAAAAAAAATATTTAAAAAATGTAACACAAAAGCAGCAGATTCTAAGGAGGTGTAAGAATTATATTCTAAGTGATTTTAATCTATTGCCTAATAGTTTGCTTGATCTTAACCCACTTTGGTGCTCCCTTTATAGAGGGCTTGATATCCCACTGAAGTTAAAGTATGTCATTAACATCTCCAAAATATGGGTACATTTAAAGTCCAGACAAATGATTAGGACATATAGGCTAAGAAGGAGACTGTATTTTTTTTTAACTGAGGCTGCTCTAGACAAACTAGCACATGTAATCACAAAATATCTAATAACAAAATGGCTAACATAGCACTGCCAAGTATGTAACTTGTCTTCCTTACAGTTTTTCTTGTGATCAGGAATTCTTATTCTTCCCCATTGGATGGCTGAATGGATGGATGGATGAAGCATGTAGTATAGATTAGAATGAGTTGATCTACCTATACCTGCATCCATGAAGAACTCAACTAATTTGAATCCAGACTGGGGTAACTTCGAAGTCTACACCAAACTCAGGTTACTCAGATTCCCTAAAGATGCTAGAGAATTCAAAAGACTGTGAGGCCTATAAAGATCAGGTTTGATCAGGACAGCTAAGCCACATCCCACCTGTACCAAACAGTTCCCCAAAGCACAGGACCTTTCCAAAGTAATTTGGCAGAAATTCTGATTGTAGCAGAACTTTTAATAGCATTCCAGAACAATTATTTCAAACGAGGTTTTTACTGCACATTAGAAGAGGTAAAAAATATTTTTACTTTAATGCAATGTTTGACTCCAAATCTTTTTGGTGACTTCTGTTTCATTTCATCTGGCTCCTGTACACTGAAATGGTAAAACACTAATTTAAGCAGAATCAATTTTTTTCTTATGATATAAAATGCTAGGGTAAGAAGATGTGCCAAAACAATTACCATACTAATCAGGCTTTTAAATTCTTATTTTGAAATAATGCATTTGGCATGACCTACTCACTACTGCAGGTAACTATAGCTTTCAAAAGCTCCCTTTTATAATCTTGACAATTACTTTTAACTCTTCCCATCTGTCTTAGCTACCCAGCAAAAATGAGTAGGGATGTTTATATTAAATAAAGAACTAGAACCACTAGCCCACCACAGCACATCATTTATCCTTCTTGGAAATTAAGGAGAAGGATTAGGGTCTCAAGAAAGATAGTGTAGAAGAGTAGATGTCAGGTGTGGAACAGGAGAGTTTTGAAGATATTACATTGAGACCTGACAAGACAGGAAATTTGAAACAAAGTATACAGATTCTAAATGCTTTCTTGACATAACTGAATTAAAATACAGTGCTTTCATTCAACAGAATATTTTATATTGACTATTCAGTGTAAGATACAGCTCTAAAGAAACAATGATGATCAAATATTATTTGATACACAATAGATTTTTTTTTTTTTTTGGCTGTGCCGTGCCACTTGTGGGATGTGGGATCTTAGTTCCCCAATCAGGGACTGAACCCACACCCTTGGCAGTGAAAGCATGGTGTCCTAACCACTGAACTGCCACACAATAGATTTTCATTCAAAGTTCTCCTTTGATGAGCATTTATTAAACACCCATTACATAAAACAGTGCTTTAGATGAAACAAGCCAAAACAGAAACCAAGTTTTTGTTGTGCTAAAACTTTTACTTAAAAAGCATCATAGCTTTCTACATGAATCATCACTAAGCTTTATTCTGATTCTCTTGGTATTAAAGGTGTGTTAGTTTTCTATTGCTGCTGTAACAATTACCACGATCTAGTGGGTTAAACGACACATGTATTATCTTACAGTTCTGTAGGTCAAAAACCTAACATGGGCTTCACTGGGCTAAAGTCGAGGTTTCAGCAGGGTTACATTTCTTTTTGGAGGCTCAAGAGGAGACACTTTCCTTCAGTTATAGGTCTGAGGTCCTTGTGTTCTTGCTAAGTGTCAGCTGAGGGCAGTTCCCAGCTGCTAGAGACCACCCACATTATTTGGCTCATGGCCACCTTCCTTCATCCTAAAAGCCAGTAACAATTCCTTCTCACTTCACATCTCCTGACCTACTCTTCCACCTCTCTTCCTTTTGAATGGCTCATGTGATTAAATTAGCCCCACCTAGATAATCCAAGATAATTTCCCCATCCCAAAGTCCTTAACTTAATCACATCAGCAAAGACTCTTTTGTCAGGTAAGAAAATATTCACAGGTTTAGGTGAGTAGGTGCCAGATTCTGCCTAACATAAAAAGAACTACGAAAATAGACATTTTCCCAAACATCCAGAGGCATTCTTCTTGAAGAACATGTATTGGCACACCAACAAAGTTTTAATTCTTTTACAGACATAATTTAATTACACTGAGGGGTTTTTTTTCTTTGCTTGTTTTTTTAAATTTAGTCTTTGTAAAATGTGTTAAGTTTCTGGTGAAAAAAAGATTTTGCAAGTAAAAAACATCTTCATTTCTTCTGCCCATGACCTTTATCCCATCATAGATCCTACTCATCCTACTTTAATACCTGGCTCAAACACTCTCAATTTACTTTTCAAAAAATTTCTTAAGCAATATAATTATGAATATAGGGGAATTTTAAAGTGGGAAAATGCTAGATGAAGCTTTTTTTTTTAAACTGTGACTAAAATAGACAATTTTCTAGAGAATGTTATTGATCTGAATATAAAATTAGGGTTGCTGGAAAAAACTATTTCCAAAAAGGCATGAGACCTACATGATTTAGAGATTTTTTTTTCAGTGCTTAAACTTGAGGAAAATGGAAAGCTACCCAACTCATGTTATGACATGTACATATTCATGGATTCCAAATCTGACAAAAATAGCCCACCCCTTGTATTAGTCAGTTCAGGCTGCTATAACAAAAATGCCATAGAGCAGTTGGCTTAAACAACATTTACTTCTCACAGTTCTCGAGGCTAGAAAGTCCAGAATCCAAGGCACAGGCAGATCTGGTATCTGATGAAAGCACTCTTTCTAGCTGGGTGTTTTCTTTTTACATCTTTACACGATAGAGAGAAACATCAATTCTCTCATGTCTCTTTTTATAAGGGCACTAATTACATTTATGTTGCTTCCACTCTCATGAGCTCCCAAAGACCCCACCTCCTAATACCATCTCCATACAACTGGGGGTTAGGATTTAAACATATGAATTTGGGGGGGACACCCTCAGTCCATAACTTACCTCCAGAAGATTATAGCCAAATCTCACATATGAATACAGATGCCAAAATACTAGCACCTCAACTCCATCACTATATTATAAGACTATTACACTGTGGACAAATACAGTAAATATAAAAGGATTTTTAAATATTTGAACAATAATTTATCACCTTAGTAAGTCATAAGGTAAAAAGCATGTGATTCTTTCAATAGATTATTAAACATTTCTTAATTAAATTTCCATTAATTCTTCTAATAAACTAATATATCTTTCTTAAATCTATCAGTTTCACACTTAAAGTTAGAATGAAAAATTAGGATGATATAAAGCTAATTATCATTTTCTCCCAGTGGTCCCAGGTATATGCAAGATGAAATCTACTTGCTTTCCAATGTTAATGCATTCCCATAAATGTCAGAAATGAGTTAAAGATGTCTACAACAATCAGTACAACTTAGCATTGTGCTGGTTGCTTTATTCAACCAAATAACACAGGAAGGAAAAGATTATATGTAAGTTCTGTCAGTTGTTTTATTTGGTTGGAGTTTATATTAGCCCTAATAGCAATAATTATTTTTCAATCATGTTGATTTTTACTTAAATTCTATTTTTAAAAAGTTAAAATTGCTACATTGGCTTATTATTTACAGTTGACACTTGCACAATGTGGATTTGAACTATGCAGTTTCACTTATAGACGTAAGTAATTTTCAGTAGTAAATACTGCAGTACTACATGGTCTATGGTTGGTTGAATTCATGGATGCAAAGGAAAGTCAGATACAGAGGGCCGAGTGACTATAAATTCCATGCAGATTAGCCCATGACCTTCCCATAATTCAAGGGTCAAGGGTACTCACAGTTTCCTAGTATATCATTATCCACCAACTTATGTTCAATATTTTGGAATTATTTTGTATTACAGGGGTTTCTTATAAAAAATATACTGCTTAATCATTTTTAGTCCATTTAATCATTTTAAATTTTATATTTATTCAGTAATTCTAACTCATTTATATTTATTGTAATTACTGCTATATTAGTGTTTATTTTTGCAAGCATTTATTTCATATACATTTTCTTAATTTACTATATTTAATTTTTATTTATTTATCCTTACCTACTTCCCATTGTATAGATATTCTTCTGCTGGTTTTATAGTTATAGATTTTATATGCATTTATTTTTCAACAAATATTTGCTACGTACTTACACATGCCAAGTACTGATCTAGGCATTAGAAATACATCAGTGATTGAAAAAGCTGACTGACAAGAATGAGAAGACCTACAACAATAAGTAAATTCAGGAATATATATTATGTCAGGACAAATCATTGCTATAGACAGAAATAATGCTGGAAAAGGGGGTTACAGCATGTTGAAGGGAGGATGTGCTACTGTTTTAATAGGGTGCCTTTCCAAGAAGGTGGCGTTTAAGCAGAAATCTGAAGAAAAGGATTGAGGCACTCAGATATTTGTGGAATGAGGAAGTATGAGAGAGAGCAAGGAGCTTGTGTAGCTGAAGTGATGTGTGAGGCGGGTATTGCAGTATGAATAGAGAGAGAGAGTAAGAGACTAAACCATGAATTCTCCTGAATTAGTTCTTCTTCTTACTGGAGTACACTCTCTAAGAGTTCTGTCTAATAGTACCAACAGTTTGGTAAATTTTAGAAACAGATGCCTCATAATATCCTCTCAGTCTACTTCCTATATCTCAACGTTTACAGCAAAAGCAAGTTATTTGCAGGTAAAACTAACAGTTGCTTACCTCAGCTGCACCACATATCTCTCACTCTGCCTGAGGGTTTCTCTGACAACTCAGTGTACAATGTGTTCAGGTACCTACCTGGCACTTCTGCATGTACAGCCTGAAGGTGATAGAGACCTAACACCCCATTGGTTAACCTTTTTTTTTTTTTTTTGCGGTATGCGGGCCTCTCACTGCCGTGGCTTCTCCCGTTGCGGAGCACAGGCTCCGGACGCGCAGGCTCAGCGGCCATGGCTCATGGGCCTAGCCGCTCCATGGCATGTGGGATCTTCCCAGACTGGGTCACAAACCCGTGTCCCCTCCATCAGCAGGCGGACTCTCAACCACTGCACCACCAGGGAAGCCCCGGTTAACCATTTTTGATTAAGAGAATAAGTCAGTATTCAAATGTTTCTTTCAACCAACACTTGGGTGAGCAATTTTAAAGTGCATTCTACACAGCTTCTCTGAGGTTCTTCCTGAGACCCAGCCCAGTTGCCCACAGTGTTGACCAACTCCAGAGTGTATGCACCCTTACACTGGCTTTACCTCCAGCCCCATTTCCCTTTCACTAGTTTCCTCCTTTTCCCTGGATCACTTCCCAAAATAAACTACCTGCATGCAAGTTCTCTTTTCTTGGTGAAGATCAGAGTAAGATACTTCTGGATATCTTACATGCTTAAAAAATATCTTTATTTTCCTTCACATTTAAATACTTTTTTTAGCTTTGTAGAAAACTGCAATTTATTTCTTTAAAACTTTGAAGAATATTCTCCATTGTTTTCTTGTACTAAATGTGACTAATGAGAAGTGTGAGGTCAGACTGATTTTGATTCATCCTCTTTTTATTCCTGGATAATTACTGAATTTTTTATTTGCCTTTCATGTTCTTAAATTTAACTTTAATGGATATAGCAGTGAGGTTTTCTTACTGATGTTACCTGCCACTTTGATCCCTTTCAATCTGAAGATTCATGTCTCTCTGTACTTCCGTAAAATAACTGTTCATTATTTATTCAAAATTTTCATGCACATGTTTTTTTCTTCTCTTTCCTTCTGAGGCTTCTACTAGACAGATTCTGACCCTTCCACATACATTCTTCATATTTCAACTTCTATCTCAACCTTTTTGTCTCTTTACATATTCCTGACTCCTTCCTGGAGAATTCCTCAAAATAATCTTCACTGCGTTGGGTCTTTGTTGCTGCATGCAGGCTTTCTCTAGTTGTGGTGAGCGGGGGCTACTCTTCATTGTGGTACATGGGCTTCTCATTGCAGTGGCTTCTCTTGTTGTGGAGCATGGGCTCTAGGTGTGTGGGCTTCAGTAGTTGTAGCACACAGGCTCAGTAGTTGCAGTGCATTGGCTCAGTAGTTGTGGCACACAAACTCAGTAGTTATGGCTTGTGGGCTCTAGAGTACAGGCTCAGTAGTTGTGGCACACGGGCTTGGGTGCTCCACAGCATGTGGGATCTTCCCGGACCAGGAATCGAACCTGGGTCCCCTGAATTGGCAGGAGGATTCTTAACCTCTGCGCCACCAGGGAAGTCCTGATATATATTTTTTTATATCCTGCTTAACATATCCAGAGTTTTTTATTTTAAAAAGTATATTTTGCAAATTCATTTTTCTTTTTTGCAAAGTCAGATGACCAATTTCTCTTAACAAATTGGGACTGTGTTTGTTGCATTCTTTTCAGACGTCTCTTTCAGTTGCAAGAAATTGAGTACATCAAGAAATGAATAATTTTGTCAGTCTTCCCATATCTTGACTGGGTCACATTTTCTCATTCATCTAGCAAATCTGATTCTTATTATATATCAAATATTTATTAATTGATCACTTACTATGTGGCAGACACTCCACCCATTACCAGTTTAGAGCAATGCACAAGATGGAGCCCTGCTTTCATTCTTGTACTTGCTCATGGTGTCTGGCCTCTCATAATCTGTCTTGATACATCATAGTCGTTCAGATGATCAGCCAGTATTTCTTTACATATTTTTATTTCAAATTCTCAGAAGAAGAACTATGATCCACTGATTCACTTGGGGTCTTAGAATATAAATTGGTAACCCTTGGGTCCAGTGCAATGTCATATCCAACAAGTCATGGACAGGAGCAGTCAACACAGCTACTGAAAGTCTTTGCTGATAGTAGAAGCTACAGGTGAAGAAGGTCCCCAAGAAAGAGGTTAAATGTGGAAAGGTGGCATAGCATGAATATTACCTTTACATTATAATCTATTCTACTTTTTAAAAGTCCCCAAAGATTAAGGACAGACCTAAGTATGCTACATCCCTTAGCAACTGATTAGGGATTCATAACCCATAAATTCATTAACATCTACTTTGAATTCACATATTTTGCTTCAATCTAGAGGGAAGACTGCCCCATAAAACAAAGGCATCATTTTGATCATTTCAGGGCAGAGTGATCTGGACTTGGGAACAGAGAAAACCAGAATGTGCTCAGATATGTTTCTATGAATGACAGCTGCAGAATGTTTATTCAAGAAAAATGGTTAGAAGCTGCTTTTGCACTGGATTTTAAATCATGGAGATATCAAGAATCAAGATATCAATAACAGTTGATGTTTATTTGATCAAGACACCTAAAAGAGCAAGTACTGATAAACAAATTTCAAAAGGTAAGGTTTCACATGAAGAGAGAAGTGATTTACTTTCCTTACTGACTTAAAACACAAAATGTGCCCCCCACCACATTTCTGCACAACACCACCATTATCATAGAAAGCTGACCACCGATTTTAAAACCCACATCAGAGAGAGTGACATGAATAAAAATGCAGGCAACACAGCACAATATTTCAAGCTGTTGTTTGATTTGTTACATGCTTGTGTTAGATCTTTTTAAAAAAATTATGCTAAAGTAAAATAAAGGTATCTTCATACTTCTATTTATTTTTATGGTAGGCTAAATCAAGAAAAAAAAGAAGGATCAATTTAAAAAGTAGAAGAAAAAATTTAAATATGCATCAATTCAATTCAATAAATGTTTTTAAGCATTAACTTTTTATTAGAAAGTAATCTGAGGTTTAGAACTCAAAACTTAGATGCTACAAAGACAGATAAACTACAGTCTTTTCTCAGATTCTTTGAGACATTTCTTCATCTGTCAGCCTGTGTAGTGATTTCCCCGCCTAAAAGATCTACCCAGTTCAATTCCTTAAGCAAATAGTAAATTAATTATTTAAGGAAATAGCACTAGTCAGTTTTAGGAATTTTTTCTGACCATTAGTTAGGTTTTTCACAGCAGATGCCAATATCTTAGGTAGAATATATTATAGCAGATCTAGAAAACTTAATTGCATTCTTATGAGTTACTTTGCTTTGCATTTAAGATGCAAAAAGCATTGAGCTATCTGCAGTTCACTCTTTTTCAACACATCACAACACACCAACACCTACATCCACCAAGTAATTATCATCACTATAATTTTAAACATAATTTTAATTCCAACATGTATTATTGTGAGGCTAGAAATCAGGGGCAAGTATCCAATTTAGGGGCAATGATAAATGATAGAGGCGGTAGTGATACAATGCAGATTGAGAGGGAAAGAATAAAAGGAGAAAACTATAGCAGGAACAAGAAAGGACCTAGTTGGAGAAGAAAGATTAAGTAAAGTATCTAAACTCAAGCAAAATGACCAAGGGAGAAATGGAATAATGAAGACCAGTACCCAACAGACCTGGAACAAAGCAACGACCCAGTAATCAAAACTGGAACACTGCAGCAGAGTTAAAAGAGTAGCACATGTGATTCCTGCTGAGCCATAAGATGTTGATGTAAAAAAACAAAGCTTATATACCACTTGCTTGAGGCTAGGGTTGTTTTTAGGGACCTAGGAACAAATTTAAATATTCCTGGCTTTGCAGAAAAGAGAAATTCAGAACCTGGAAAATTAGTATGCCCTGGCACTTGCGAATTTAAAGATATATACCATCAGAACAATGTTTATGGATACTACCCAGGATACTTGGATATCCTATATCAAGTCTTGTTAAATTTCTTTTTTTAAAAAAAGCTAAACAAAAATGAACTGAATAGTCCACTACAGGCATTTCATCAACTAGGAAATTTTGCATTCAGCAAAAGTATACTTATATCATACATTCTCAACAGGGACAATATTTCCCTCAAGGGAGCAAAATATAGTTCTTTGGGCTGAAAAAAATCATAGTCTTTTTATGTGTAAAGCAGAGATATACATATAGTACATAAACAGATTTAAAGTGTAACTGTGATGTTAAATTTTCATTGTATGGTGACATAGACTGAATGTTTACATCCCCCACCCGCCCTGCCAGTTCATATGCCAGTTCATCCCCAGTGGGGATGGTATTTAAAGGTGGGGCTTTGGGGAGGCCATTAGGTCATAAGGGTGGAGCCTTTGTTATTGGGAATGGTGCTTTTATAAAAGAGACCCTAGATATCTTCCTTGCCCCTTGTGAGGTTATGGCCACAGGATTACAGACTCTCACCAGACATCAAATCTGCTGGTGTCTTGATCTTGGAATTCTAAGCCTCGAGACCTGTGAGAAATAAATTTCTGTTGTTTATAAGTTACCCAGTATACAGGTGTTACAGAAGCCTGAAAGAACTAACACAGGTGGGGACAGTTAAGAAAAATAATGTCTTAAAAAGCTCTTTATGAGGGTGAGAGTGAAAAATAGACTGAGACACTGACATATGAATTAATTCCTGGGGTTATATACATAAGAATAAATTAAATAAGATCATATAATAAATGAGAATATCACAGTATACACTCAGTCGGTAGCTTTAAAAAGAAATTAAGAGCTAGTAATAGACTATTTTAAATATATTTCCATTAAATTATGTATTTAAAACTATAATTACCTAACAAAAATCCTGCTATAGATAAAGAATGATTGGTATTTTACATGCCATAATATCTGCTTAAAGAAGCACCATTCTCTATCTAGAAAACAAAATTTTAGTATATAAATAAACTTCTCAGAAATACTTAATATTTACTCTCTTAAGCATGATATTATATCATAATTACCCCTTCTACTCAAGGATAATATAAAGATGTCAGTCTCTCTTGATATAATAGCAACTTCTATTTTTTAATGTATGTGACTTTATTTTATTTGAAAGTCTTCTATGTCTAGCTGTTTCATTCTCCTATTGTGTCTGCCTCAACTCCCTCAATGTCCTAAACTGTGCCTGACGTTCTTTTTACATAAATTACCCTAATTTAAACTTTCAAAGGGAAAAACATCCTTTGGGGGAAAAAATATACTAGATCAAGGAAGAGCAATATCTCAGAAAAACTAATGATTTTTCTCTCATTGCCCTACAAGTACTAGCTGGCCTTCTATAAAGAATCAATAAAGGAAAATAAATTCCTGGTTTGCATGCTTTAGGAGTAGATGCCTGAGGACAGTTTTCCCTAAGCTTTTCTTCATTCAGCAGACTTTCTGAGCTGAATATCTTATGTAAGCCAAAATTGATTTCATTGAAAGGTAGTTCACAAAAGATTAAAGATCAATTGTCTTGCTAATTAAGAGAGCAAGAAAATCAATAAAATGATGACGCTTAAATTATCTTTATTTACCAGCAGTGTCTAATCCAAATGAAGCCTTTGCTCCTATGAAATAAAATGATCAATTTTAGTGGATTGTACCTTTCTCTTATAGGAAAGAAAAAAGGAAGGGAAGGAAGGAAAAGAGGAGGGAGAGAGGGAAGTTGGGAAGGAGGGAGGGAAGAGTGCATCTTTTCTAGAAGATGGCTACAATCTGCGGATTGTAAATAGCTGTAAACTTTTCATTAAGAAGTTCCTTAAACTAATTTAAGAACAATTTAATTAAATTCCATATTTGGAAACCACATTTGATTCAAATGACAAGATCAAAGAAAGAACATTCATCTTTTTGTCATTTATAATACATTCACGAATTAATATGCATTCCCAACTTGCAAAATTTGACCATTACTATCACAAAAGAATTAAACAAATATGGAGAGAAATAGGAAGAATATAGTGAAGGGCTTCCATTAATTTAAAAAAAAATGCTTTATTGATTTAGTATGTTCCTCCAATTCGGTATGGGATTAAATTCTAAGAACTTTTTACTTTGATTTTTTCCTGACTACCTAACATGGGCTTCCTTAAATAAAAGCTCATACTTCTTTAGGAGTCATCATCACAAGATGACTTAGTTATTTTTAAACAGGAGGAAAAGAAGAAAATAACAAATTTCGGGGAAGAAATTGTTTTAACACAAAT
Source organism: Mesoplodon bidens (assembly GCF_964165515.1). Classification (NCBI taxonomy): domain Eukaryota; kingdom Metazoa; phylum Chordata; class Mammalia; order Artiodactyla; family Ziphiidae; genus Mesoplodon; species Mesoplodon bidens. The sequence continues at coordinate 87,521,034 of NC_138167.1, forward strand.
CTGGGTTCTATTGAGGCTCTCCTCTCCAGTATATTAAGTTTTTTGGCCACAAAATAATGTAATTATTGCATCAAATTATTGCATCAAAATAACGTAATTATTGCATCAAAATTACCTAACCAAGAATTCTAGGTCAAAACTAGCTATTTTACAGAATTTGCTTTTTTAGGAGATTTATTTTAGACGTGTGTTTTGCCAAGCACTCTGACATCCCCAAGTTCATACACATAACAATAATTCTTAAAGCATTGGAAGCAAAATCCAACCTAAATTTCATTTTATTTCCAAGATTCCCATCACTTGTTGGGGATGAAGGAAGGTGTGAAGAAGAAAGCAAAAATATAAAGAAGAAAATAGCGCATGCTTTTTTCCCCTAAAGTTCTGTGAATTCCAGGCAAGATAGGCCAGTTTGAGCCATGGGGGCATGGCGGGGGGGCGGAGGATGGATTCCTGTTTTTATAGGATATTTGCACAACTTACTATATGCAAGCTTTCTAAAGCTCTGTCTTCTGATCATAGTCAACCTGACATTCCTTACAATCTTTAACACTGTAAATACAATCTTAGAATACTTCTAGCACTTCTTGCATTTCTGTGCTTGATTTTTCCTCCTTGTCTGCCTTGTTTCACTTGCCCTATTGTCAAAGTATGGAATGCCTATTTCTGTATCTTTCTGAAAAATTCTTACTTTTGATAATATCACTATAGTCAAATTAGGGCCAACAGATCAAAGGTCCTCCCTGTCTTTTGATACTCAGGTTATTCTTGGAATGAGCAGTGGACCCAGGCTCCAGTAATAAGAGAGAAAAGGGATCCATTAATACAAATGACCAATAAACATGTGTAAAAATGTTCACCTTCATCAATAAGAAAAAAAATGGAAGATATATCGACAATGTTCTTATTAATGAAAAAAATGACATAATAGGTAGTCATCACAAAATCTCTGCATGGTAGGGTTTTTTTTCCTTATTGTTTTTCCTTATTTCCAAGATCCTAAAAACAACATTTGCTGCTTTAATAACTACAAAGAGAGTAAATGTTATTAAATAAATATAATAATTCCTACTACATAAACTAAGAATAGTAAATAAAATATCTCATAGTTCTCCTTACCATTCAAAGGCATCCACTGATCAATTTTTATACTTTCTTCTGATAATTTTTCTATTCATAATCAGTTCTTAAAAAAACATTTTAAAATGCTTGTTCTATAAGCTCAATGTTATATCTTTTTTTTCTAATTTAATATAATGATATGAATATCATGCTCATATACTTTCTTCTCAGAGTATGTCACGCAAGTATTTAGACTAAACTATATGAAATAGCCAGTTTTATAGGTTAAAATGGTCAAATATCAGCAATATCATATGGTTCAAATGAGTAGTTGTAACCTAAATCACAGTGGTAATGAGAGTCACAAGTAAAACAAAGCAATAGCCCTTTTTATGCCAATATATATTCTTTTTTATGTTTACCTATAGAAACATCATACAAGATGTTTAAACATGAAAACTCATCTAAAACAAATAGACACTAAAGTTCTATGAGTAGATAAAATATCAAGTGGTCCATTCATTTCCAGAGTTTTGTTGCTTTAGAGGAAACCTTGGAAGGTCAGTCACATAACCATTGATGGGGCCTTGTTCTGTGACCATCGTAGCCTGGCTCCAAGCCAAAATTGAAGTTCAAATGCTGGTCAGGGATATGGCAAAGATCCAAGCTACACTGAGGGTGTAACTTTCAGTCATTGCTATGACTCAATGACTGGGTTCAACCACAACATGTCTGCACTCTGTAAATAAGCTGGATTCAACTAATAGACACAGCTAACCAGAAACATAGTATAGAGTACTCAGTAGTTTATCTCTTCAGCATCATTTGAGGGGTGCCAAAAGCCCCAGTACTCAAAAATAGCTTTCCCATGGTTGTCCAACTTTGCTATTTTTGTTGACGCCTTTCTTTTGGTTAAGTTTTGTACTGTTTAGTCTGTGGTACTTTAAAATATAAATATCACTGAAGGCAACATATTAAGACATAAGCCAAGTGCTACCCCTTTTCTTTCAAAGAGGCAAATAAGAACATGAGTCATCCGAAAAAAGTAGGCACAAAGAAGTTCATAAAGGGGAAATAGACCACTAATGATCAATTTGTTTCCTTCACAATTTTCCCTAATGACTGCTGGTTTACATTTCATCCAGTGACAAACCATCTGATCTTAACTTTTAGAAGTCCAGACAACATCCAAATAATAATTTGGTTATATTCCAGAAACATCTTTGACTGGAACTCACAGTGTATTATATGGAAATCTTGAATACATATAATCTTGTATTATATGGTAATCTTGAATTACTCCTAACTGTGGTAATATTAGAAACCCTTATGGCATATACTATTAAGGGTCCTTGTCCAGTCCAAACTTTCCATTTCTGAATTGCCCCCTTACATGCAGTTGGATCCTAGCAGTATGCCTGCATTTCATATCCTTCACACCACTCCACAGCCAATGACAGATAATAGGCCTAAGAAGATAACAGGCCTAAGAAGAATCAATTAGAATCTTTATTCTAGGAATATAAAAATGGGATTTAATGGAGCTAGTTAGTCTCTGATAGTGGAAGAGTTAATGTAAGCTCAGGAAGTGTGTCCTGACCAAGATCCACCATGCTTTGAGAGAAATAAAGACAGTCTCAACAAAGGGAGACATACAGAGAAAAATAGAAATGAGAGGCTGTGTGGTTTTCATGAACAATTAAGACAAAGTCCCCTTTGGTGGATTTCTAGCTCCTGATTCCAGTACTTCATCAACGGTGCTTGACTGTACTTTGACATTGTGGATCCCATGGGTACCACTGATCCCTTATATTTCCATTTAACTATTAAGCTAATTTGAGGATGTGGTTAATAACTGAAGCTACAACAACAAAACCAGCAAAACAATACTAGCAAACATTATAGAGTACCTCTAACCTAACCGTCAGGTGGTGTTTATAAGATTTTCTATTTTATCTTCACAATGACCTTCTGTGATAGGCCAGGACCCTTTCCAAGCTCATATTTGGCAGAACCAGAGTATGAGCTCAAGCAGCTGACAATGGCTATCTAGTGTTTAACTATAGAGTATATGCAGAGTTCCATACAGTATGGCATTGGACCATCTGTATCTGATTCATCAGGTGTCACTGAAACAAACAACAACAACAAAAAAAACAGTTCCTTGGCCTAGACATGACCACAGAATCACAATTCCCAGAAGGCAGAAGTTTTTCCAGTTACTCCGGGTAATTTTTATGCATATGTTGAGAACCAGCGCTCAATGATCTAAGAGGAAGATATGGATTGAGGACTGCTACTGGGGTTGTGGTGGCAGTATCAATAAGTGTCAGTTTCAGAAGGCGGTGGGGGGGGGGGTGGCTACGGAAGGGCAACAACACAAAATGGATGAAGGATTTCACTTCCATTGCAATCTCCTTGATCCCTCAGTACCACTTGACCTGCCACCACAGAATCTAATTTGGGAGAATTCAAAGTCTGGCAAAGAAGTGGTAGGTTCACCAGTGGAAGGATGTTAGAATGCCCTGATGGCCAAAATTGGTTATATAAATTTTCAATCCCAATCAGAAGCCTAAAACTTCAGTTTTGAGAAATCCTAACCTAGAAAAGCATGGGACTTAGGGGTAATAATTTCCTAAATCATGACATTCCATTCTGTACATGGACGCCATGCACATTTTCTTTTTTGAGTAGAAATCTGTAATTGTAGTTTTCTACCTTTTCACAACCACAGGGATTTTCCAACACACTATCATTTGTGCAGATGGAACCATCCCATTCCTAAAGAGTGGGAAGTCTTTCCTGTCATATTTTATTGGTTCTTCTGGTCATTAAATCTGACAGGCTATAAATCCCCTGTTTACCATTAAACAGACTGTGAATGACAAGATAGTATTAAGCATTTCTGGCACACTGATTGCAGTTGGACAATCACTAACACTATCATTCCAGGAAAATTACTGCTGTAATTGAAAGTGGGGGGATGATCATCAAGGAGAATCATATGTTCTCTTTATACCTGAACTTAGCAAAAAAAAAGCCTAAAAATAAAAAGTAGGACAGTTCACAGTTGCAAACATTTTGATTAATAATAATGATAAAGGAAGGCAGGAAATAAATGGTTGGGGTTGAGACAGAAGATGTGGCCTTTCTTCTGGATAGTATTTTCTCAACAGTGTAAGGCATGGGAAATATGGGAGGCCATCCTCTAAATGTAATAGCACTGCTTAATCTCAAGGCCAAGTGCATAAATCATCCATTAACTTTTAAAAATTGTATGTTGTAGTGTTTTTATATTAATGAGTTGATTATATTTTTAGAAATCATGGAAAATGTGTAGACGCTGATGTCATTGTACTTTGGCTTTCCTAAAGATGCTTATTGTGAACCAAGTTGTTTCCTCCCTTGGCTCCAGGCACTAGACTATTGCTCCTTCCCACTCCACCCACCTACTCACTCCTTCCCTGACACACAAACACTGTAGATCATAAGGAAAATATGTTTCCAAAGATTTAAATCTGCTGTCTCCATTGCGGACAAAATTAGGTTCCTAACTATGTAATTTCAAAATCCTTTGTATTTTTCCTATATGGCTCCTCTTATGAATGCAATGAAAAAGTTTTTTATTAACTTCATGCTTGTGTCCTGTTTGACATAAGCTCCATGAGGGTGAAAACCTTGCTTGATTTTGTTTTTGTTTTTTCACCTCAACATCTATGAATCCTAGTCCCATGAACAATTCCAGGAATTTGGGAACTGTCAAATATGTATATGTGTATTGTGTGTATATGTGTACATACGTATGTGTATATATGTATGCATATAAATATATTATTTTTGAATGATGAATGCTTATCTCCCATTTACTCTTTTACCCACTGTCACTGGACGCTTTTAACTAAAAAATTGTGTGATAACCTTTTATTATTAGTTCACTTAATTCAGTTTGTTAGAAGATGTGTGGGAGCCAGAAGATTTCTACTTTCTCTCCAATACACAAAAATACACAAATTTAACCCCACCCAAAAGAAGTCCATTTTAAGTTTGTTAGGACACAGTGATATAACTCTTTTAGTCTTCCATATCTCAGTGACCCTAAGCAATCCCAAAACCTTTGTGGGGTTTTTTGCTTGTTTTAAATTACTCTTCTTTTGACTAAGCTATATCTCTTTCCTTAATGCCAATGTCCCAATGTTTCCAATGTAGCTCCTAGGTCTCTATCTCCCTAAAGAATCATGTTATCTCAAGAATGGAGGTTTTACCAGGCAACCCAGAGAACACTAACACACAGTTTTAGAGTCAGTACTGAATGGCCAAGGTGGAGTATATGGAATGTGGACAAAACTTCCAATTAGTATTTCCAATACTGATTTTCTATCATGTTGTTTTCCTATTTATCTCATTTGTCAGTGGCCACATGATGCTGGGTAGGTAGGAGAGTGCACTTCACAAAAGAGTTTATCAAAGCTGTCCTTTCCATTTTTCTTACTCAGAAGATTTGATTTCTGTTAAGCCATGTATAGTTCCATTAAGCCATCATGTTTCAGCACACAGAATACACCCTGGGATGCCCTTTAGTTGAGGACAAAGCTGTGAACCAGAAGGCTGGACACATGGTTTGAATTAAATGCCACATCTAGACATTTTGGTGGGATTATACCATGGAGGAAGACAGTCAGAAATGATAAATCTTCCTTTGGTAACCACTTAAAATTTCTTACCATTCTATCAAGTGTATATTTAAAAGTCTATCAAAGAACATAGTGAAGTTAATAAGTCCATAGACATATTTCTTTAACTTGTAGTATTAATTCTAAGTGGAAAAAAATCTTAAAAAATAATTTAACCACTTCCTGTCAAAAAAATTCAAAATCATTATCTTCTAGCAACTTAGAAAATAGGGAATAAAGGAGAAAGATAATAAACAGTATTTTGAAAAAAAGTGAGACATAAGGGATAGAGAGATGAGATATAATGAGGAAAATTACTGAATAAAAAAAATACTACATTGTATGACTGACAGAAAATATAGACAAACAATAAGTATAATCCTAATTTTATGAGAAAAATAAATCTCTATAAAACTTTGGCATAAGATTAGAGTTATGAAGCATTTTAATTATAAACTCTGTAAACACAGACTAGGGACATATTTTACCTTGAAGATCCAAGAACAAGTAGCAAGTCACTTCTCTGCTTCATGGGGTATTCAAGCCAGAACGTGATGATTCCAAGATTTCCAGAGTCTTGCAATAATCATAAGAGAGAGAAAAGATAAAGTCTCACCTTTCTTCTCTGATGAAGTTTATGGGCTCTCATTGCCCAAAGAGGGAAGCCTACCCCCTCTTCTTGGGCTTGCCACAGAATATATTATTCAGGTATGTGCATAGCCATACACAAAACCCATGGTTAACAAACTTTTTTTAAAAATTTTTATATTTTATTTATATTTTATACAGCAGGTTCTTATTAGTTATCCATTTTGTACATATTAGTGTATACATTAGTGTATACAATATCAATCCCAGTCTCCCAATTCATCACACCCCGTCCCCGTTGCTTTCCCCCCTTGGTGTCCATATGTTTGTCCATATGTTTGTTCTCTACATCTGTGTCTCAATTTCTGCCCTGCAACTGGCTCATCTGTACCATGTTTCCAGGTTCCACATATATGCGTTAATATATATTTGTTCTTCTTTTTCTGACTTACTTCACTCTGTATGACAGTCTCTAGATTCATCCATGTCTCTACAAATGACCCAATTTCGTTCCTTTTTATGGCTGAGTAATACTCCACTGTATATATGTACCACATCTTCTTTATCCATTCATCTGTCAATGGGCACTTAGGTCACTTCCGTGACCAGGCTATTGTAAACAGTGCTACAGTGAACATTGGGGTGCATGTGTCTTTTTGAATTATGGTTTTCTCTGGGTATATGTCCAGTAGTGGGATTGCTGGGTCATATGGTAATTCTATTTTTATTCTAATTCTAATTCTAGTTTTTTAAGGAACCTCCATACTGTTCTCCATAGTGGCTGTAACACTTTACATTCCCACCAACAGTGCAAGAGGGTTCCATTTTCTCCACACCCTCTCCAGCATTTGCTGTTTGTAGATTTTCTGATGATGCCCATTCTAACTACAATGAGGTGATACCTCATTGTAGTTTTGATTTGCATTTCTCTAATAATTAGTGATGTTGAGCAGCTTTTCGTGGGCTTCTTGGTCATCTGTATGTCTTCTTTGGAGAACTGTCTATTTAGGTCTTCTGCCCATTTTTGGATTGGGTTGTTTGTTTTTTTAATATTGAGCTGCATGAGCTGTTTATTTTGGAAATTAATCCTTTGTTCGCTGATTTCGTTTGCAAATATTTTCTCCCATTCTGAGGGTTGTCTTTTGGCCTTGTTTATGGTTTCCTTTGCTGTGCAAAAGCTTTTAAGTTTCATTAGGTCCCATTTGTTTATTTTTGTTTTTCTTTCCATTACACTAGGAGGTGGATCAAAAAAGATCTTGCTGTGATTTACGTCAAGGAGTGTTCCTCCTATGTTTCCCTCAAAGAGTTTTATAGTGCCCTGTCTTATATTTAGGTCTCTAATCCATTTTGAATTTATTTTTGAGTATGGTGTTAGGCAGTGTTCTAATTTCATTCTTTTACATGTAGCTGTCCAGTTTTCCCAGCACCACTTATTCAAGTCTGTCTTTTCTCCATTGTATATCCTTGCCTCCTTCGTCATAGATTAGTTGACCATAGGTGCCTGGGTTTATCTCTGGGCTTTCTATCCTGTTCCATGGATCTATGTTTCTGTTTTTGTGCCAGTACAATATTGTCTTGTTTACTGTAGCTTTGTAGTATGGTCTGAAGTCAGGGAGTCTAATTCCTCCAGCTCTGTTTTTTTCCCTCAACATTGTTTTGGCTATTTGGGGTCTTTTGTGTCTCCATACAAATTTAAGATTTTTTGCTCTAATTCTGTAAAAAATGCCATCGGTAATTTGACAGGGATTGCATTGAATCTGCAGATTGCTTTGGCTAGTATAGTCATTTTCACAATATTGATTCTTCCAATCCAACAACATGGTATATCTCTCCATCTGTTTGTATCATCTTTAATTTCTTTCATCAGTGTCTTATAGTTTTCTGCATACAGGTCTTTTGTCTCCTTAGGTTGGTTTACTCCTACGTATTTTATTCTTTTTGTTGCAGTGGTAAATGGGAGTGTTTCCTTAATTTCTCTTTCAGATTTTTCATCACTAGTGTATAGGAATGCAAGAGATTTCTGTGCATTAATTTTGCATCCTGAAATTTTACCAAATTCATAGATTAGCTCTAGTAGTTTTCTGGTGGCATCTTTAGGATTCTCTATGTATAGTATCATGTCATCTGCAAACAGTGACAGCTTTACTTCTTCTTCTCCAATATCTTTCATGTCTTTTTCTTCTCTGATGGCCGTGGCTAGGACTTCCAAAACTATGTTGAATAATAGTGGTGAGAGTGGACATCCTTGTCTCGTTCCTGATCTTAGAGGAAATGCTTTCAGTTTCTCACCATTGAGAATGATGTTTGCTGTGGGTTTGTCATATATGGTTTTCATTATGTTGAGGTAGGTTCCCTCTATGCCCACTTTCTGGAGAGTTTTTATCATAAATGGGTGTTGAATTTTGTCAAAAGCTTTTTCTTCATCTATTGAGATGATCATATGGTTTTTATTCTTCAATTTGTTAATATGGTGTATCACACTGACTGATTTGCATATATTGAAGAATCCTTGCATTCCTGGGATAAATCCCATTTGATCATGGTGTATGATCCTTTTAATGTGTTGTTGGATTCTGTTTGCTAGTATTTTATTGAGGATTTTTGCATCTATATTCATCAGTGATATTGGTCTGTAATTCTCTTGGTTTATAGTATCTTTGTCTGGTTTTGGTATCAGGGTTATGGTGACCTCATAGAATGAGTTTGGGAGTGTTCCTTCCTTTGCAGTTTTTTGGAAGAGTGTGAGAAGGATGGGTGTTAGCTCTTCTCTAAATGTTTGATAGAATTCGCCTGTGAAACCATCTGGTCCTGGACTTTTGTTTGTTGGAAGATCTTTAATCACAGTTTCAATTTCATTACTTGTGATCAGTCTGTTCATATTTTCCATTTCTTCCTGGTCCAGTCTTGGAAGGTTATATCTTTCTAAGAATTTGTCCATTTCTTCCAGGTTGTCCATTTTATTGGCAGAGTTGCCTGTAGTAGTCTCCTAGGATGCTTTGTATTTCTGCAGTGTCTGTTATAACTTCTCCTTTTTCATTTCTAATTTTATTGATGTGAGTCCTCTCCCCCTTTTTCTTGATGAGTCTGGCGAATGGTTTATCAATTTTGTTTACCTTCTCAAAGAACCAGCGTTTAGTTTTATTGATCTTTGCTATTGTTTTCTTTGTTTCTATTTCATTTATTTCTGCTATGATATTTATGATTTCTTTCCTCCTGCTAACTTTGGGTTTTGTTTTCTTCTTCCTCTAGTTCCTTTAGGTGTAAGGTTAGATTGTTTGAGATTTTTCTTGTTTCTTGAGGTAGGCTTTTATTGCTATAAATTTCCCTCTTAGAACTCCTGCTGCATCCCATAGGTTTTGGATCATTGTGTTTACATTGTCGTTTGTCTCTAGGTATTTTTTTTATTTCCTCTTTGATTTCCTCAGTGATCTCTGGTTATTTAGTAACATATTGTTTAGCCTCCATGTGTTTGTGTTTTTGATGTTTTTTTCCCTGTAACTGATTTCTAATCTCTTAGCATTGTGGTCAGAAAAGATGCTTGATATGATTTCAATTTTCTTAAATTTACTGAGGCTTGATTTGTGACCCAAGATGTGATCTATCCTGGAGAATGTTCCATGCACACTTGAGAAGAAAGTGTAATCTGCTGTTTTTGGATGGAATGTCCTATAAATATTACTTAAATCTATATGGTCTATTGTGTCATTTAAAGTTGTGTTTCCTTATTAATTTTCTGTTTGGATGGTCTGTCCACTGGTGTAAGTGAGGTGTTAAAGTCCCCCACTATTACTGTGTTACTGTCAATTTTCTTTTATACCTTTTAGCAGTTGCCTTATGTATGAGGTGCTCTTATGTTGGGTGCATATACATTTATAATTATTATATCTTCTTCTTGGATTGATCCCTTGATCATTATGTAGTGTCCTTCCTTGTCTCTTGTAACATTCTTTATTTTAAAGTCTATTTTAACTGAAATAAGTATTGATACTCTAGCTTTCTTTTGACTTCCATTTGCTTGGAATATCCTTTTCCATCCCCTCACTTTCAGCCTGTATGTGTCCCTAGGTCTGAAGTGGGTCTCTTGTAGACAGCATATATACAGGTCTTGTTTTTGTATCCATTCAGCAAGCCTGTGTCCTTTGGTTGGAGCATTTAATCCATTCACGTTTAAGGTAATTATCCATATGTATGTTCCTATGACCATTTTCTTAATTGTTTTGGGTTTGTTTTTGTAGGTCCCTTTCTTCTCTTGTGTTTCTCACTTAGAGAAGTTTCTTTAGCATCTGTTGTAGAGCTGGTTTGTTGGTGCTGAGTTCTCTTAGCTTTCACTTGTCTGTAAAGCTTTTGATTTCTCCATACAAATCTGAATGAGATCCTTGCCAGGTAGAGTAATCTTGGTTGTAGGTCCTTCCCTTTCATCACTTTAAATATGTCATGCCACTCCCTTCTGGCTTGTAGAGTTTCTGCTGAGAAATCAGCTGTTAACCTTATGGGAGTTCCCTTGTATGTTATTTGTCATTTTTCCCTTGTTGCTTTCAACAAGTTTTCTTCATCTTTAATTTTTGCCTATTTGATTACTATGTGTCTCAGCATGTTTCTCCTTGGTTTATCCTGCCTGGTACTCTCTGCACTTCCTGGACTTGGGTGGCTATTTCCTTTCCCATGTTAGGGAAGTTTTTGACTCTAATGTCTCAAATATTTTCTCACATCCTTTCTCTCTCTCTTCTCTTTCTGGGACCCCTATATTGCAAATGTTGTTGCATTTAATGTTGTCCCAGAAGTCTCTTAGGCTGTCTTCATTTCTTTTCATTCTTTTTTCTTTATTCTGTTCTGCAGCAGTGAATTCCACCATTCTGTCTTCCAGGTCACTTATCTGTTCTTCTGCCTCAGTTATTCTGCTATTGGTTCCTTCTAGTGTATTTTTCATTTCAGTTATTGTATTGTTCATCTCTGTTTGTTTGTTCTTTCATTCTTCTAGGTCTTTGTTAAACATTTCTTGCATCTTCTCGATCTTTGCCTCCATTCTTTTTCCGAGGTCCTGGATCACCTTCACTATCATTATTCTGAATTCTTTTTCTGGAAAGTTGCCTATCTCCACTTCATTTAGTTGTTTATCTGGGGTTTTATCTTGTTCCTTCTTCTGGTACATAGCCCTCTGCCTTTTCATCTTGTCTATCTTTCTGTGAATGTGGTTTTTGTTCCACAGGCTGCAGGATTGTAATTCTTCTTGCTTCTCAACAAACTCTTATTTTCTAACTGATGCTAGTTGAAGAAAGATTTTTAGTTCTTTATGGGCAAGGAAAAGTCTCTTCTTCTACTGTGCCCCAGAGTATTTGAGATACAGAAGGTAAGTAGCATGTACTTATTGGATAGACAATCAAATTTAAATCAAATAAACTCTTTTTTCTATGAGGTCATATCACTCATTCCCTCATAATTTCAGAAATCTCAGATCAGCCTTTCTCCAGCAACCAACCTGTAGCTGAGTTGCCTTAGAAGGACATCTGTCCATACTTCCCCTTTCAGAACACAAAAATCATGACAATTTCTATGGTAAATTATCCAGGTTCCATTTTGAGAGTCAAGATTGTTTTAATTTTGAATAATCTATGTCAATAGACTTGAGTTCATAAACATCTGTGAAATGGTGTTTCCGTACATACCACATTATTTGGATAATGAGTTGTCATTTTTATACCCAACATGTGCAGAGAGCCCACTCATGCCTCTGTAATATACTTTATCTTGGTTAATGTTAATAAACACCTTGAAAAGTATATACTTTCATCCTTCATTTTCAGAAAAAGAAACTGAAACTCAGTGTTTTCATTAGGCAGAGTCTGCTCGTAACATCTCCAGTAACTCTGCTTTCCTTCTTTCTTATTTAGCAGAATACTGATGTTGGTTTTGGAAAAGTTCCCACCTAAAAGGCATTTTTCAGACTCCTGTGCTGATATGGGTAGCCACATAATAATATTTCTGGACAACAAGATATAAGTGGATTTATCACGAAGGATTTCTGGGAAAGCACCTTAAAGAGGAAATGGACTAATACAGTACCACACATATCCGCTTTGCCCTGGGCCTGTTTCCCTTCTTCCCCTGAGAAATGCAGGGCACCAGCAGCCATTGTGAGCAGACTATGAGGGAAAAGCCAAGAAAACCAGCCTGACATCCTTGAGACATCAGACTGCTTACTTCTGAATTTCTTGCTTTGAGTAATAGGAGTAACACAACACCTATGTTGCTTAAACCACTGTTCTAGGATTATCTGTCACATGCAGCTGGACACTGTCCTTAACTTTTACATCCAGCGACAAGCTAGAGGTCCTATAGCTATAAAATAATGTAACTTGCTTTGATTCCATGTTCAATAAAGAGTACTAAGAGCAGAAATCCTCAACGCTAAATTAGCTAGTCAAAGTAATATTTAAGGGCTTACATGCAGGGCTAGAATTATCCTTTAGACTCATCTGTGTCCTGAGAATGTGAAAATAGGTTCCTACTGCATTCCTTCTTGTTGGTATTTAAGCATTCATCAAGTATTATTAAGAGCTTACTATCAACAGATAATGTGTTTTCTAGGGATGAAGGACTGAACATCTGACGACTACCAAGAAGCTTACAGTCTAGTTTGTTGGATATTGCAAATAAATAATTAAGTGAAAAATTATTGTAATTATGATAAATGCTACAAAAGTAACGTGTTACTGTGATAATACACAATAAAGAAATCTATTCCAATCTGTGAGATCAAAGGCTTTGGAGATGTTAAAAAGTAAACTGAGGCACATTAAAATTTTTAAGAGTTTATTTGAGCAAACGTCAATTCCAGTTGGGTGGTAGCAAACCAAAACTGGTTCGGAGCATTCTGCCAACAGAAGCTAGGTTAAAAGTTTTTATGGAGAAGATGCAGAAACAAAGCAAGAAAATTATTTGATTGGTTTTTGCTTAAACTGTTGCCTTATTTAAGACAACGTGTTGGGCTATTTGTGATGCGTTGCTCTTAGGCTTAGTTTGTTAACCTTGAGGCATTTACAGGAATTTACTTTGGCTTAGGTTTTGGTTTGCTTACTTAGGTGCCAGGGTGTTAGAGCCCCCTTAGTCTCTAATGGCCTTTTTCACTGAATTATTTTAACAGTGAGAGTTTGACATTTGTGCTGACTTCTGAAAGGTAAGTGTGAGTTAGCCAGGTGACTAGTGAGAGCAAAGATTCTGGCATGAGAAACAGCATGTGTAAAGGTGCTGAGGTTTAATAAAGGTTGGGAGAAGTGGTTCACAATTAAGCTGGAGAAATAGGCCTATAATGTAGGTCCTTTCAGGCAGTTCTGAGATTTTAGGCTTTATCACAAAAACATTGGAAACCATGGAAGACTTGTAAATGGAAGTGGCCCATAACCAAATGGCTTTGGGATAAAAGGAAAAACACCCTAACTGAAGTATTTAAACAAATGGTTTGGAGCAAGACAAGAGGAAGCAGAACTATTAGTTAAGATATTATTATTGTAGTAGTTCAAGTAAAAAAAGAAAAAAAGTTGGTGAATTAAATACAATGGTAACAGAGGAGGAGGAAAGAAGCAGACAGATTTGATAAGTATTTAGGAGGAAGTTGCCTCTGGATATAAGGGCTAATTGGATGGCAGAGGGCTAAGAATGAAGACAAAAGTGACTTCCTTGTTTCTGGCATGAAGTGAGTGGGTACTGTCATAAAATACCATGATAGAGATTGCAGGAGAAGGGAAGATTTTTATGGGAAAGAGCATTAATACAGTGTGTTGAGTTTGAGGTATGCATAACACATGCAAATGCAGATGTTGAGTAAGCAGTTGAGTACAAAGGACTAAGCTCAAGAGAAGCCCAGGATGGTGTGCTAATTGTGGGTGTGACCACCTATGATGAACAACTTTATGTTTACTGCCATACTTTTACTTCTTTTGTTAGAAGACCCTTGTACTACTATCAATAAGCAGTTTTATGCTAATGAGAATTAGGTAGATCATTGTACTCAATATCTTCATCCATCCTACTTGCCTTGCATAATTCCCTCTTTTGATAATTCCAAATGAGTTACTTAACAGTCTAACTCTCAGAAAGCACCTTCATCCTTGAGCACTGTATCTGCCTCCTATAATCTCTTACAAATAGAAGAATCACGCCAGCAATTTAATGAACACAAAAATGTTCTAGGAACCACTGCAGTCTTTGTGTATGTAATTCCTAATCGTCTCAACAGTTCTATGAAGAAATATTTTCATCACCATTTTATAGGTGAGGGAACTGAGATTCAGAGAGGCCACACTGATTGATCAAAGTATTCCTATGGTGAGTGGGAGTCTTGTCTTCCGTCCTCAGTCTCTCAGACTCCCACTGTGTCCCCAGTTGTTCCCACTGAAGAGCTGATAAAAACTGCTCCATGGTAGTGATGGAAACAAGTACCAGCTTTTCTTAATTTAGCCCCAAATACTACATGCAAATATTCCAGAAGTGTTTCAGAGAGTGTTGAGCTTCTTTCCTGAGGAAAGCTATATTTAGAGATAAGATATGGGTGATGTTCAGAATGTAGCCGCAAGACCAAATTTTATATTTACTCCTTTTGCTTACTCTATAAGGGAGATGAACAACAGAGGACTCCACTGCATCATTTTATAAACTAATTTTTCAAAATAGGCCTACAATGTCTATTTGTTTTAATAAAGATCTCAGTAAGATGTTAACTTAGAGTTGTTGTGATGAATGGCAACTTAATTTCTAAGAAATAGCAAAACGCTCTGCCCATAATGGGATAGTCAGGTCTTGATTCAGTGCTTACTGCTTCCAAAAATTTGGCATGTTAATGAGACAGGTGTGTGAGGTGAAGAGAAACATCCTTTAGACCTCATTTTGACTTTTCCCCAAACATTTCACTTTTTTTTGGGGGGGGGCAAAGTCTTACTCTTCATATTTCGCTCATTTTTCACAAATGATATGGCCTAAGATGAATGTAATCTTTTCTTAGTAGATTCTTTCTTCAAGCACAGAACATAAACTAATGATGTAAACTATATATTTTAAAAAGCATTCTATGTAGAGTAGAAATGGAAATACCTCCATTTGCCTTAAGCATATTTACTTTCATTTTCAAATATGTTTCTTGCAAATTGTTTTATCTGGTAAATAGATCTTCAAAATTATTTTTTGAGGACTTCCCTGGTGGCGCAGTGGTTAAGAATTGGCCTGCCAATGCGGGGGACATGGATTCGAGCCCTGGTCTGGGAAGATCCCACATGCTGCAGAGCAACTAAGCCTGAGTGCCACAACTACTGAGCCTGTGCTCTAGAGCCCATGAGCCACAACTACTGAGCCCACGTGCTACAACTACTGAAGCCCGTGCGCTCTAGGGCCCATGCTCCGCAAAAAAGAGAAGCCACTGCAATGAGAAGCCTGCGCACCACAACGAAGAGTAGTCCCCTTTCGCCACAACTAGAGAAAGCCCGCACACAGCAACAAAGACCCAATGCAGCCAAAAATAAATAAATAAATTAAAAAATATTTTTTTAAAAAATATTTTTATCTTAAATATTTAAAAATAAAATTCCTTTAAAAAATAAAATCTGGGCTTCCCTGGTGGCACAGTGGCTGAGAGTCTGCCTGCCGATGCAGGGGACACGGGTTCATGCCGCAGTCCGGGAAGATCCCACATGCCGCGGAGCGGCTGGGCCCGTGAGCCATGGCCGCTGAGCCTGAGCGTCCAGAGCCTGTGCTCCGCAACGGGAGAGGCCACAACAGTGAGAGGCCCGTGTAGCGCAAAAAAATAAAATAAAATAAAATAAATAAAATAAAATCTACTAGTTTTCCCTGTATAAAAACAGTAAATTTGAAAACCATATAAAGATAATTAATTTTTTAAATTCCTGTATTTACTTCCAGGCTCTTTTCATCTCATGAGTATGATTATAAGAAGGGGGTAGGATGTGAAAGTCCAGGGTTAACTCCCAGAAGTTGGTATTTTCCTTTCAAAAATGGCTTCAGACACGCCATGAAAAGACACGGAGGAAACCTCAGCACACATTTCTCAGTCAAAAATGCCAATGTGAAAAGGCTCACGTTGTGTGATTCCAACTCTAGGACATTCTGGGAAAGGCAAAAGCCATGGAGACAGTAAAAAGACCAGTGGTCGCCAGGGGTTAGTGGGGAGGGAGGGTAAATAGGCAGAGCACAGAGGATTTTTAGGGCAGGAAAATACTCTGAACTACAAGGGTGGATATGCGATACATGTATCAAACCTGGGTCCAAACCCACAGAATGTACAGCTCCCAGGTGACACTCCCAGGTGATGCAGTAGAGCAGGTTCTTCGTAACAAATGCACTCTCTATGGGGATACTGGGAGGGGGAGGCGGGGAGGGCCGCATGGGAACTCTCTGTACCTTACCCTCACTTTTGCTAAGAACCTAAAACTGCTCTGAAAAATAAAATCTATTTTTAAAAAATGAAAAAAAAGATACATACAGTTTGTATTTTGATAGTCTAGTGTGATGGTGTAATAGTTTGAGTGATTTTTTTTTGCTTGTGAAAAGTACCAAATCATGTTGTGAATTTGCTTTGGAGCCTTTTATCAGTTCAACATGCTTCCTGGCAAATTCACAATATAGGAACTTGAAATTAGATTAACAACTTGATCAGTGCTGGCACCACTGAAGCAGGGATTCCAGGAGATCCCCTGGAAGTGATGCAAACCTTAAGTCCACTGTCCTCCCGCAAGTCTACTCTAAATGCCTCCAGAATCATGATTTCTCCTTCCCGTCTATCTCAAGTAAGTGTCTCTTATTGGCAGACTCTACCCTAGAACCATTCAGGGAAGGAGATTCTGCAAAATATATTTCTATGAGAATGTGGTTTGATGCCAAGTTAATAGCAGACTATCTCGCACATTATCTGATAGAGAAGTTGAAAAAGCTGAAGACCTCTAATGTTTCCTGATTAAAACGTCATTATTACTTCTTCTTGCCTGTAGATACTCCAGGTGCTCCAAAATTCAAAAAGAAAGGAACTTACCTTTAGATTCTACCAAAAGAAATGACTATGGTAAAGACTGAATACAAACAGTCCAGTCTTAGACCTCTTTCTTTGCCATCTACATTTACTTCCTCAGTGTTCCAATGCAGATGTGTGGCTTGAATTATCATCTATACTGACAGCTCCCAAATCTATATTTCCAGCCTGGACTTCTTCCTTTCTACCACCAAAATACTTCCATAATCCAACCAACCCTCACTTCCATGCCTAACACTTTAATCTAAGCTAAACATGATAAACTGTCTGCTTAAATAGATTCCCAGCTTTGGCCTTTAGCCTCTTATTCTCGACAAAGTAGACAGAGTATATAGGTGATTCTTTTAAAATATGTCATGTCACTCCTCTGCCCAAAAACCTTTAGTCCCTTCTCTTCTTGCAAAAAAAAAAAAGCAAAAAACAAGAACAAAAACCACCACAAAACAACAGCAGCAACAACAACAAAAACAAAGGCAATGTCCCACAAGGTCCTTGGATATCTGGCGATCATTATCTTCCTGACCTCACTTTCTATTACTCTCCCAGACACTTCCTTTACTCCAGCCCCACTGACTAAACTTACTATTTCTCTGCTACACCGAGCATCCTATATCAGGGTCTTTGAAC
Source organism: Mesoplodon bidens (assembly GCF_964165515.1). Taxonomy (NCBI): domain Eukaryota; kingdom Metazoa; phylum Chordata; class Mammalia; order Artiodactyla; family Ziphiidae; genus Mesoplodon; species Mesoplodon bidens. The sequence goes on from NC_138167.1 coordinate 87,539,007, forward strand.
ATGCTTTTCCCTCTGCTTCAAGTACTTACTTAACTCATCAACTGTCACCTTTGTAATGAGGCCTTTCCTGACCTCTCCGTATAAAGAATATCTTACCCAATGATGCCACCCCCTCCTTTTTTTTTTTTTTTTTTTTTTTTTTTGCGGTAGGCGGGCCTCTCACTGTTGTGGCCTCTCCCCTTGCAGAGCACAGGCTCCGGATGCTCAGGCTCAGCAGCCATGGCTCACGGGCCTAGCCGCTCTGCGGCATGTGGGATCTTCCCAGACCGGGGCACGAACCCGTGTCCCCTGCATCGGCAGGCGGACTCTCAACCACTGCGCCACCAGGGAAGCCCCTACCCCCTCCTTTTGAACACTTAAATTATTGGCAAATGTCAATATATAGAATGTATTTATTTGTTTTTGTCATTTTCCTCCACTAGATTTTAAGTCCCATGAGGGTGAGAGCTTTGTTTAATTCACTGTTACATCCACAGAACAAAGAATAGAGTTCAGCATTTTATAATTACTGGATAATTAGTGAATGAATAAATAAATGAAATCTGAGTAGTGTAGAGAAATGATGACAGACAGGTGTGATCATCAAGCAAGCATTTGAGTTTAACCATAATAGGTAAATGCATCGCAATATCTAAAAAGAAGATGGTATACTGCATAGTGAAGCTCATTTATGTAAAGTGAATATCACCAATTCTTATTCAAATTAGTATGTAGTCAGTTTTTTCTATTTTATTTCATTCTATATTAACATAATATGGTGTCAGACTGTGGACTACCCTTTCTTCATGACCCAATAACTCCAGGCTCTGTAGAAAAGTGAGAATTATGCCATTTTTTATCTTCAAAATAAATATTACCAAAAAAAAATTTACTTCTTTTATGATAACTGGAGACTTACTGTAACCTGATATTTAACTGGCTTTGCAGCCACACCTCCCAACACTTTCCACTGACAATATCTACTTGAGTTTCCTTTCTTCCTCCTCCTCGATTTTGCGCATTGCCTTCCCTCTGTCTGAATGGTCTTCCAGCATTGATTTGCTTATAAAGTTTCTTCTCTGCTTCTGAGACTCATGTTAAGCGCCAACTCCCTAACCTTTCCTTGACTCACATAGGTAGATCAAGGTGGTACTTCTTATGCTCTTACTGCACCATGAACACAGATCTTGAAGGAAGAAACTACATATATCTTAAAGATAGTGCTAGTGCCTTTGATACTGCCTTACCAGAATAGGTACTTATATTAAATATTTTCTGAATGGGTGAATAAATGCATATAGCGAAAACAAACTGGCATCCAAAGATGAGTGGGAGTTCCTGAATTCTCACATTTAGCATTGTAATCAGACTGTTCTCTATCCCAGAGACATAAAGTTCTGCACTGAGAGGAAAAAAAAGCATTATTTTTTGTAATGTCACATACCTTGAACTCTAAGGGACAGAAAATATTTAATTTCCTAATGTGAAAACATGTTTAAGAGACATTAAACTAGCAACCTCCTCATTCAAGTGATATGCTTTATTTTTTAACTCAATAAATATTTTTATAATATATTCTAATATCTATAAATTTCCTTTCTGTGAAAACTAATGAACCTAGTAACATTTAATCACTCATTTATGTACATGCAGGGCTTTTGTTTTTTTTAAAAAGGGAGATTTTGATTCTTATAGCTTGAAAAAATATGAAATAATGCTCATTCCTAACTCCATTACCCCTTGAAACCCTACTCCCTCCCAACTCTTGTTGGCAGTTGAACTTGTCTTCTCTGCCAAGTGAGTCACTTGAAATGGGAAAATTACTTTATTAGAACTGACTTGGGTCAAGTTAATCTAAAGAAAATATAAGAAGGAAAGAAAAAAGTTGCCATGTTATATGAATAGGAAAGTATATGCAGAAAAAACATAACTTATAAATGAATAGCATATGAAACAAAGTCTTTAAATGATGAAAAATGTTGATGGACCTCAACCTTACTAATTTTAGAAATTAAAATATTCAGTATATACTGCTAAAATGGCTGCTTCTCTAAAACCTATCCAAAATTCAAGAAGCTGGAAAGCTAAATATGAGTTTGGTGGTTTTAAAAATATGTCCACTAATACTTTGATATTCCTCCCCTTGAGAACTGGACCTTAGCTCCCTCCTCTTTTAGCGTGGGATAGTGGGATAGACTTAATGATTCACTTCCAGGAAAAAAACCAGAACAAAACAAAACAAAAAAACTGTAGATGGATGGGCATCATTTCCAAGATTAGGTTATAGAAGGATTTCAGCTTATATTTTATGTATGTTCAATTTCAATCTGTCTCTGTCTTTCTGTCTGTATTTCTCTCTGATAAGATTGTGTTGGATCTATAACTCGCTTTGGATAGTATGCACAGTTTAACAAATAATTAGCAAGCCAAATTCAAAAACACATGATCTACATCATGATCAAAAGGGATTTATCCTTGTGATGCAAGGATGGTTCAACATATGCAAATCAATAAATGAGATACACCACATTAATACAATGACAGATAAAAATTACATGATCACCTCAATAGATACAGAATAAGCATTTGACAAAATACAACATCCTTTCATTATAAAAGTCCTTAACAGATGGGTACAGATGGAACATATCTCAACATAATAAAGGCCATACATGACAAACTCACATCTAATATTATGCTCAATGGTGAAAAACTGCAAGATTTTCCTCTAAGATCAGGAAAAAGGCAAAGATGCTCACTCTTACCACTCTAATTTAAGACAGTACTGGAAGTCCTAGCTAGAGTAATTAGGCAAGGCAAAGAAACAAAAGGCATCCAAATCAGAAAAGAAGTAAAATTATCATTATTTGTAAACAATATAGTTTTATATATAGAAAATCCCAAAGACTCAACCAAAAAACTGTTAGAACTAATTAACCAATTTAGTAAAGTTGCAGGATATAAAATCAACATACAGAAATCAGTTGCATTTGTATACACTAACAATGAAACACCTGAAAAGGAACTAAAGAAAACTATCCCATTCACAATAGTATCAGAAACAATAAAATACCTAGGAATGAATTCAACCAAGGAAATGAAAGATCTGTACAACAAAAACTACAATACTTTTTGAAAGGAAGCAAAGAAGACACAAATAAATGGAAAGACATCTCCTGTTCATGGATCAGAAGAATAAACATTGTTATAATACATGTTCATTATCTGAGAGTTTCTATGGATCAAGACCTTCTGCTGAGGGTTTCATAAAGCTGAATCAAGGCTAAGCTGATTTTTTTTCTGGAGCTTAGGGTACTCTTCCAAGCTGCTGGTTGGCAAAATTAATTTCCTTGCAGCTATAGAAGTCACGGTGGCTTGAGTTTTCAAGGTCAGCAGGAAACCCTGTCTAACATCTAGACTCACTGTTAAAGGGTTCTCTTAAATAGTCAGGCCCATCCAGGATGATTTCCATGTAATGAATGTAAAATCAACATATTAAAAACTTTAATTACATCTGAAAATCCCCTTCACTTTTGCCATATGCTATTGATTAGGAGGGACTGCATAAAGGTGTGGATACCAGGGGTCAGAAATCATGAGGGCTTATCTTAAAATTCTGCCTCCAGAGACCCTAAGTCAGAACAACCCACCTAAACTGCTCCCAATTTCCTAACTCATGTAAGAAACTATATGTCTGTTGTATTAAGTTTCTAATTTGGGGATGTTTCATTACACAGCAATAGGTAACTAATATAGTGAGGCTATACTGGCATGAATTACATTCAGGGAAGAAGTATACATTATCATCCCTCTTCTCTTCTTGATTCACAAATCCCAGCTCTGCTGATAGTAGATGTTGAAAGAGTACTATATTAAGTAAGGATATACTCTTTGGGTTTCACACAAAGACGTTACAGGAAAAAATAGCACAAAGAATTAGAATATAATCCCAATACTCAAAAATCAATTTTGGAAATTGATACAGAATTGGCACTAACTCTTAAATCAAAGCTGTCCTTTTAAAAGTTTTAAGATAATACCATCCTTAAGGTCAAAGTAGACATATAGAGGCAGAATAATCGTACAGCTAAAAAAAAAAAAAATTTCTTACTAACACTACAGTAATGAAAATTTTTCATACTGAAAATTATAAAATATTTTAATTAAAAATGTATGCCCATGGGCCTCCCTGGTGGCGCAGTGGTTGAGAGTCCGCCTGCCGATGCAGGGGATACGGGTTCGTGCCCCAGTCTGGGAGGATCCCATATGCCGCGGAGCGGCTGGGCCCGTGAGCCATGGCCGCTGGGCCTGCGCGTCCGGAGCCTGTGCTCCGCAACGGGAGAGGCCACAGCAGTGAGAGGCCCACATACCGCAAAAAGAAAAAAAAAAAAAAAATGTATGCCCATTCAATGAAATTCTGTAACAAACAGGGTTAAAAGTTTCCATACAGATGCATTTTGTAATGCATTTTTTCTTATCACTTACTAGTGACAGCCATTAAGAGCAGTGGCAGTAGGACTTACCTAGTGGCTCAGTGGTTAAGAATCTGCCTGCCAATGCAGGGGACACAGGTTCGAGCCCTGGTCCGGGAAGATTCCACATGCCGCAGAGCAACTAAGCCCGTGTGCCACAGCTACTGAGCCTGTGCTGTAGAGCCCATGAGCCACAATTACTGAGCTCACGTGCTACAAGTACTGAAGCCTGTGCACCTAGAGCCCATGCTCCCCAACAAGAGAAGCCACTGCAATGAGAAGCCCGCGCTCTGGAACAAAGAGTAGCCCCCCGCTCGCCACAACTAGAGAAAGCAGACATGCAGCAATGAAGACCCAACGCAGCCAAAAATAAATAAATTAAAAACAAACAGAAAAAGAGTAGTGGCACTGATATGTTTATGTAAAATGATTGTTTCATTATACAAGAAACTGAAAGTTAATGAAAATAAGTCTAACCTTCAATTCTCAAAGAGGATTTCTGTATAACTTCTCTTTTCCAATATGTAACTGATCTTCTTGGGGTTAAATACTTGTACTGTGTGCGAATTAATTATGCATTACTCAAAAATCATGACTTATCTGTAAATCATCTTGCATTCAAACACTTGTTAGTTACTTAATCTGCTACTTATATAATTTTCAGTGTCATACAGCATCAACTTTAATAAAACAATCAATTCAAACAGATAACATTAAAAATTGGGCTTCCCTGGTGGAGCAGTGGTTGAGAGTCCGCCTGCCGATGCAGGGGACACGGGTTCATGCCCCGTTCCGGGAGGATCCCACATGCCACAGAGCGGCTGGGCCCATGAGCCATGGCCGCTGAGCCTGCGCATCTGGAGCCTGTGCTCCGCAACAGGAGAGGCCACAACAGTGAGAGGCAGGCGTACCGAAAAAAAAAAAAAAATTACTTATTACCTCTGTGTTGAGGGGAAAAGCCCAAAATGCTAGAGGAGACAGCTCTGCTTTGGTGAGATTATTTGAATTGATCAAATAGATGGTAGAATTTAATAAAAACAAAGATAAACAAATGGGACCTAATGAAACTTCAAAGCTTTTGCACAGCAAAGGAAACCATAAACAAGACCAAAAGACAACCCTCAGAATGGGAGAAAATATTTGCAAATGAAGCAACTGACAAAGGATTAATCTCCAAAATTTATAAACAGCTCATGCAGCTCAATAGCAAAAAAACAAACAACCCAATCCAAAAATGGGCAGAAGACTTAAATAGGCATTTCTCCAAAGAAGATATACAGACTGCCAACAAACACATGAAAGAATGCTCAACATCATTAATCATTAGAGAAACGCAAATCAAAACTACAATGAGATATCATCTCACACCAGTCAGAATGGCCATCATCAAGAAATCTAGAAACAATAAATGCTGGAGAGGGTGTGGAGAAAAGGGAACACTCTTGCACTGCGGGTGGGAATGTGAATTGGTACAGCCACTATGGAGAACAGTATGGAGGTTTCTTAAAAAACTACAAATAGAACTACCATATGACCCAGCAATCCCACTATTAGGCATATACCCTGAGAAAACCATAATTCAAAAAGAGACATGTACCAAAATGTTCATTGCAGCTCTATTCACAATAGCCCGGAGCTGGAAACAACCTAAATGTCCATCATCAGATGAATGGATAAAGAAGATGTGGCACATATATACAATGGAATATTACTCAGCCATAAAAAGAAACGAAACTGAGCTATTTGTAATGAGGTGGATAGACCTAGAGTCTGTCATACAGAGTGAAGTAAGTCAGAAAGAGAAAGACAAATACCATATGCTAACACATATATATGGGATTAAAAAAAAAATGTCATGAAGAACCTAGGGGTAAAACGGGAATAAAGACACAGACCTACTTGAGAATGGACTTGAGGATATGGGGAGGGGGAAGTGTAAGCTGTGACAAAGCGAAAGAGAGGCATGGACATGTATACACTACCAAACGTGAGGTAGATAGATAGTGGGAAGCAGCCGCAGAGCACGGGGAGATCAGCTCGGTGCTTTGTGACCGCCTGGAGGGGTGGGATGGGGAGGGTGGGAGGGAGGGAGATGCATGAGGGAAGGGATGTGGGAACGGATGTATATGTATGACTGATTCACTTTGTTATAAAGCAGAAACTAATAAAAAAAAAATTTTTTAAAAAGTGGGGAAAGATGAGGAACTAAGAAATACATCTACAGGAATGTGGATTGTGAGTTCATCAGAATTTGTCTTTATTATTTTGGGGAATTCCCAGTATAGAAGTGATATCTTCATTCACATATAAGTATAAAAAAATTTAAGCCAAATATAAAGTGATTTTAGTCTCTTTGCCTTTTTGCTTATTATATATTACCATTTTTGCAACTGAGATTGATCTTATGTGCAACCCTACATCCTATCTTCATGACCCGCAGCACAACTTCAAAGTAGAAATGACGAAAACAACAGAGCAGGAGGAAAGAGTAAGCAATCAAAATTCTTTCCCTGAGGAGAAAGAAGCCTCTGATAACTAACTGGTTATAAGGCAATTTATGAATATGAGAATTCCAGAAAGCAATTTTATAATACTTCCTTAAAAATGGTAAAACTCTAGGAACAGGGGATTTAGGGCAATGTTGCATGGAGGAATGAGCTTTGGAAAAGTACTTCTATACCCATTATTTCATTTCACCTTCCTAAGTTCCCTGTGACTGACTAAGGCAGGAGACATCTCTGTATTTTGCAGATGAGAAATTGAGTCTCAAAAACATTGTTATTGGTTCAAGGTTTCATGGCTATTAAATGGTAGAACTAAGAATGAAATTCAAGGCTTATGATTAGTTTTCTGAAGTCTTTTTCCACTAGGAAATATTGCTTTTACTCATCCATTGAAGACACTTTTAAAATTGAATCTCCATGAACTAAGAGCCAAAGAATCTTAATTTTAAAATAAGAATGTTAGAATTTTATAATTCTCAGACTCATAGAAATTATCCCAGAGAGTTAAAGAGACTCAGTCTGGGTCATACAACCAGGCTTGCAAAAGAGCTTTTTGTATGGTTGGTTTTAACATTTCACTGATGAGAAACAGTCTTATTATGTAAGATTGAACACCTAATGAGCACTGGAACCACAAGTCTCCACTTCATGCAGTTCCTAGTTCCTAGAGTCTAGTGAAACGTAGGGATTTCCAGGTACATTATTCCCAAATTTGAATTGGGGTGTTCATATCCCAGAACCATTGTCTAAGGAAGTGTGTGAAAATTCAGGATAAACTGGACACATCTTTCCCGAGTGTGCATTTTATTCAGTATTGGGCACTATAACATAGTATTTTTACACTAACGCCATCACAAATATATCATAGGCTGGAAAAAATCAAATGAATTATTAAAATAAAAGAGAAGACTTCAAAGATATTTCTCACTGTGGTGGTTTCTTGAATTCTGCCCCCAAGCTTCATGGGTATTTACTTACTTTCCTCTGAAGTTGGGGTACTATTTGGGAAAAGTTAGGCAAGCACTGCTTTAGAAGACAAAGGCCCTTCCTTTCTTTTCATCTCTCTCGTGGTGCAATCCAGCAGAGTGAACCCAAACTCTAATTTACACCCTTTTCTTAAAATCTCAGGTCGTAATATTATTATTAATTAGTCTACAATTTAGGGATTCCTTATACATCTTGATACATATATTCTAAGCCCTCTGATTGGACAAAAAGACATCTCCTTCAAAAGCTTGATAAAGTAACAGCTGTGTGTTTTCCAAATCCAACACTTGTATTCTAAGTAATTGCAATATTGCCAGTTTTGCCCTGAGTTCTCATTGCTGGGTGACTTGTGCTTCCTACTCCATTTAGCATGTCTCCGGGGCTAGAATGTTGGACCTACCTTAGAACGTCCATTTTTATGTCCCACCTAGCTAACAGTCCCTCTTCTTTCCCTGACATCCATCCAACCTCCACAAGGTATACATAACCCTTCTTTTCACTACATCAGATCTAGAACTTTCCAATAAAATCAAGAATGATATTTTACTTAAAAATTCAGATAGAAATTGAATGAAAGAACAAATTGAGGGACTTCCCTGGTGGCATAGTGGTTAAGAATCTGCCTGCCAATGCAGGGGACACGGGTTCGATTCCTGATCCGGGAAGATCCCACATGCCATGGAGCAACTAAGCCCACAAGCCACAACTACTGAGCCCACGTGCCACAACTACTGAAGCCCGCATGCCTAGAGCCCACGCTCGGCAACAAGAGAAGCCACCCCAATGAGAAGTATGCACACTGCAATGAAGAGTAGCCCCCACTCACCACAACTAGAGAAAGCCCATGCCTAGCAATGAAGACCCAGTGCAGCCAAAAATAAATAAAAATAAATAAATCTATAAAAAATTATTTAAAAAAAACCAAATTGAACATATAGAATGCTTTGACTCCCTTCAAATATCATAAGTAAAATAATTTTGCCATCCACATTGGGCTGTAGTTGAATTTCTACTATTTGTTCTTCCTTGCCCTCATCTCCCGATTTCTAAGATAATAAAAATGTATATATCTTTATCTATCTGTCTTAAAATATTAATTTGTTTTAACAGTTGCAAATGTTTTTTGAGATGTTGAGGAAATATAATTTTTCTTTTTCTTTTATTAATAGACTATTTTTTAGAACAGTTTTAGATTTACAAAAATTGAGCAGATAGTACAGAGAATTCCTGTATACCCCCTCCTTATCTCCTCACAATTTACCCTATTATTAACATCTTGCATTAGTGTAGTATATTTGTTACAGTTGATGAACCAAAATTGAAACATTATCATTGACTAAAGTCCACAGTTCACGTTTAGCTTCCTTTTTTTGCGTTATAGTTCTACAGATTTCAACAAATGCAGAATGTCATGCATCCACCATTACAGGATATCTTACTGCCCTAAAATTCCCCAGCGCTTTACCTATTCAACCCTTCTCCCTTCTCCTGAACCCCGGGCAACCACTAATCTTTTTACTTTCTCTATAGTTTTGACTTTTCCAGAATGTCATATACTTAGAATCATACAGTATATAGCCTTTTCAGACTGACTTCTTATGTTAAGCGATATGCAATTTAAGGTTCCTATATGTCTTTTGGTGGCTTGATAGCTTTTTTTTTAATTGTTGAATAAGATTTCATTATATAGATACTCCAGTTTGTTTATCCATTCACCTTTTGAAGGACATCTTGGTTGCTTCCACTGTGGTACAATTATGAATAAAGCTTCTATCAACATTCATATGCAGGTTTTTGGGTGGACCTAAGTTTTCAATTTATTTGGGTAAACACCTAGGAATGTGACTGCTGGACCATATGGTAAGATGATATTTAGCTTTCTAAGAAACACCAACTTATTTTCAAAGTGGCTGTGCCATTTTGCATTCCCACCAGCAATGAATGAAAGTTACTGTTACTCCACATTCTCACCAATATTTGGTACTGTCAGATTTTTTTTGCATTTTGGCCATTCTAATAAGTGTCAAATATTTTTTAAAATTATTTTATTTTATAGTATTTGTTTCTCTTCAAGGTTCACAGCCTGTTGAAATAAGCTATTCCTGCTTATTCCTGTATTCCTGCTAAATTAAAATCAAATTTAAGCTATACATTTGTCTAAGTTTTTTAAAAAGTAAAACATTTATAAATCTAGAAATTGCAATAAATTTGGTGATAAATTTGAATGAGGTAGGGATGGAATACAACAAAACTCCTCCAAAATCCACAATATTACACCATCTGAACTTAGAAGAGACACTTAATAAATATCACTGTCTTGAAAGAGATGTTTATATTATTTCTACTATGAAGAACAAGCCTCTTCCAGTCTGAGCATAAAAAGAAGGAATAAATGCACATAATTTCATCTTTTTAGAAGCCATTTCAAAGCCACTAAAGTTATTTTTGCTGAGATGCAAGCAAGATTTCAGACACCTGTAAAGCACCTGATTTACTTTCAGTAAGAAAAAGGTGATAAGCAGCTTACTAATAGTGTACATAGATTTCTTCATAAATTTCTTCATAAGGAAAGGCTTAGAGATGAGATAATTTCCATTTTAATAGTTTAGGTATTTCATAAATAAGAACCTACCATGTGGATTCTCATCACACTTTGGAGAATGAAACAATCAGGAGTTTGATGAGGGTCCACAGAAAGCAAAGACACAAACAATAACTAGTGTATTCTTCTCCTGAGGGGTGTAGGATGACACCTTGGAAAGAGGATGGATTTTACAAATTGGTGGACTTGGAATGGAAAAATATTTGCTGTCTGGTACATAGCAGATGCCCAAGAATTCAGAGGCTTTGAGGTAGTTACCATGAGTTGCAGGTTGGGGTTTACAGGAAGCAGAATCTTAGAGACTTCTAGAGACAAAGTTTAGTATACAGATGTTTATTAAGAAGTGCTCTTGGGATTAACAGCAATGGAAAAGGGAAAGAAACAAGATTGAGTAAAGAGAGAAGGAGGGTTGCCAGGCCAACCCAACAGTACCAGCCAAACCCCTGGGGAGTTGTAAAGCTGAAAGGGCCCAAGACAGTTGCTCTACTTTGGGCTAAATGGCCTGGGACTTTTTACCCTTGCCTCAATCAGTCTTTGGATGTGGACCATGCCTGGAAGGGCATGATCTTGGGAAAAATGGATCTCTGCAGCTGACAAGCCTCCTAGTTGAAGGCTGTCTGCTGATTAACACTCCTGGCAGTTCGAGGCTCTCAGTGAGCCAAACCTGTGTTCACCATCGGTCACCCCTTACATCTCTATGATCACTTTCTTTATATATATATATATATTCATAGAGAAGCTCCTCCAGAATTACAGGGAGTCTCTTTTCCTGGAGAAAACTTAGAATAGGAAGTCTAGAGAGACCAATAATGGTCCTGGCCACTGCAGTCGGTCTTCAGGCTGCAACGGATAATCCTCCTCTCTCGATTTTTCCATCCTTTCACCTTCAGGTGCTGGTCTTAGTGGCTTACCCGGTCATATGACCTAGATCCTCATCCCTTATGGGTATGAATTCTCGGTCACCACGGCCTTCTCAAGCCAGAGCTGTTACACTTGTCTATTTGCCAGCACGACTGAGCAAGGAAACATCAAGAGGCGTTCAAGTACACCCTGGATGCCAAACGTGTCTTCCCTGCCTCCACCGAGTGACAGCAGTGCTATCTCCTCCTGACGACCAGCTGAACCCTCAGGCCCACCTGCCTGCTGATCCGTGCACAGAAGGGGACTAAAACACCCAGGCAGTTATATAGTTCAATGAGCCTAGCTCTGTGCGCCCTGGCCAGAGAAGTCCCTCTTTGGGAACAGGAACTCTTAACTATGCAGAGACCAGACTCACGGAAATGGGATAGCCAAATCTACTGGGGGCACACCACCATAGAAAATGTTTTGACTCTAGGTATACACAGCACACTGGAGGATAGTGTTCCCTTATCAAAGGGTTGACTATGACCTATGTGCACGTTTCCTTGAGTTGGCCATCCCCACACTTTATCAGGCCAGTAGAATCTGGGTGTTACAGAATGTGATATGGGGTTACAGAACCCCATGATAGGAAGCCCACTATTTTGTTGTAAAGTACTGATTGGGAAACAATATTATAAGGGAACCCGTGCTAGTAGATCAATTTTCTAAGAACATTCTCGAAGAACTTTGATAGCAGTCTAGCTGAGGCTGTGCATACAGGAAAGCCAAGCTTTTTTTTTGAAACTCCCCTTGACCACTACCCACAATCCCAGAGCTCTCCCCAGTGATAACCACTCTTACTAGGGTAGCATGTATCTTTTTTTTTTAATTATTTTTTATACAGCAGGTTCTTATTAGTTATCTATTTTATACATATTAGTGTATATATGTCAAGGAAAGGCAAACTCTTGTGGAGACTATGTGTCTATTCTGTTAGAATGGATGTCTGTCCCCTCCAAGTTCAAAAGGACCCAACCAAGCAGCCAGTTGGGTTCCTTGAGAAATGGTACCATATTGGAAGATCAACATTAATCTTTGTTGCTGGCAGTTTGCACATTTGGCATTGGCAGGAGCTGTATCAGCCTTGGTAAATGGGTGCTTACCAATATTTGTGAATCTGTAAATAGTCTCTGTCTCTGCCACTGTGGTCACTTCCTTCACACACCCATTATACCACTGCTGGGGTGACCAATGTCAAAGTCTGGCTGACACCAACTGGCTGAGTCATTCTGTCTTCTTCACTTTTTAATAATGCTTCTATGGTGGGTACTCTCTAATCTAACATGTAATTACAAGATACTCACACTTTGTTCCTTCTCTCATTCATCCATCCACATTTCTCTGTCTCAGATCCCCTTGTCCCTAATCTTCCCATCTTTCTTCCAGGTCCCTGACCTGCTACCTATGAATCTGTAAACTTTTCTAACTTTGGACTATTTCCCAAATGGCCAGGTGGGTAACCAGGTGCATCACCTAAAACTCTGCCCATTGAAATGATTTTTCCCTCTTTACTCTCTTTCAAGACCACTGCTGAGTAAGGTTGTAATGCAGCTGCTGTCCATTTTTGACTTGTTCCCACATACCAGTCTGACCAAACTAAACCAAAACTCTGGCTTCTCCTTTTTCTATCAGCTGTTCATAGGAAGTCATCATACTGTAATAGGTTGAAGCTAAGAGTGGGGAGCTAAGAATGTAACAGTGGTGGATGATATGAGTCTGGGCCACCTGCTCATACACTTGTTTGTACTCTCTTGTCCTGTTCATAAGTGACTTTGGATGTACCACTTCCATCTATGATGGCTTACTGCCACATCCAATGGTAGGTCAGAGAAAACCTAGTTTATTATAGGCCGTTTTCTGGACATACGATCACTTAATACTGCATAGTCAAATTTAAAAGTTAAACTGTAATGCAGGCTCAATAGCCTCAGATAGCTCTACTGAAAGGCCTGAAGCTGGAAAGGCTCATCAGTGTAGTCATGCTTTAGGCTAGTATGACCAATCCTTTTTATTCCTCAGCCTCAACTGGTCTATGGAATGTGGGCTACCCCTGGAAGGCATGGCTTTGGGTGAGGCAGCTCTCTGAAGCTGAAGCAGTCTTTCAAAGAGGTGACAGCTGAAAACTGCTGATAGCACTCCCAGCGGCTAGAGGAATCTGGGTGCCATATATCCATATCCATCTCAGCATGGGAAGGAGACAACTTTGTGTTGGTGGGAAAGAAGTAACTCAATTTGTCTCTAATCCCATAAATATCATTATTTAGCTCCCAATGCAACCTGTTCCAAATGAGTTATAAAAGAAATGAGATATTATCAAGCAACAAGTTAAGTAAGTAATGTATCACAAAGCAGAGGTACCTTATACATATACAAATAAGTGAGGACAATGGGGGTACTACAGAGCAGTGGGAAAAATAAGTCTTTTTTTATATGAGATATTTACAATTTTTTATATTTTAGAATTCAAAAAATTTACAAACAAAAATCCACTGTTTGTGCATTTGTACACTTTGAACACTTTGCACAAGTGTGTAGAGTTGTACATATACCACCACAACCGTAAAACAGTTTCATCACCCCAAAACATTCCCTCATGCTCTCTCTTAACCCAATCTATCTCCTGGCAACCACTGACCTGTTTTCTATCCTTGTAGTTTTGCCTCTGTGATATAAATGGTAATGTACATGCCAGAATACCATATAAATAGAACCATACAATATGTTGCCTTTTGTGTCTGGCTTCTTTCCCTTAGCAAAATGCATTTGCGATTTATCCTTGTTGCTGCATCTATCAATAATTCATCACCTTTTATTGATGTGTAGTTTTCTATGGTATGTATGTGCCACAGTCTTTTTTTATTATCTCTTGAAAGATAACTGGGTTATTTCCAGTTTTTGAAGATAATGAATAAAGCTGGTATAAACATGCATGTGCATGGTTTTGTGTGAACATAAGTTTTTATTTCTCTTGGGGAAAAAAATCTGTCTTTTTAATAAATGGCACCGTATCAACTGCATATCCACAAGAAAAAAATAAATAAAACTAACTTTTCTTTTACCATACACAAAAATTACTTACTAGTGGTTTGTAGATTTGTAGTGAAATATTTCTCAAGCAGGGTATAAAAATCATTAACCATAAAGGAATATTTTATTAAACTGAATATTATATTAAAGAAATTTTGACTACCAAAGACACACCATTAAGCAAGTAGGGAAAAAAAAAACAAAACAAGCCTCAGAGAGAAGAAATATATATCACAAATGACTGACAGAGGGCTCCTATAGAGACTTTATATATTCCTTTTATAATCAGCTAGAAAATGTAGACAGCCTAACTGGGGGTGGCAGAGAGACCAAGGGGAATGGACAAAAAAGTTGACTGGCAACATTGCTATCTTCAGAGTGTGCATATGTGTATGTGTGTGTGCATGTATGAATATATCTCTTCCCTGCCTCCCTGGTTTTGTTGAGAAACAGTTTCCTAAAGTCTTTCTGTCCCCTTGTTGTCCCCCCCCCTCTGCTTTCCCATCTGTTGAGGCAGAGGTAGGAAGTTTGGAAGAAGACGGAGGCTTGCATAACCCAGTCCTTTCCTCCCTTCTCTTCTCTGGGTGTCCCAGCCCACACAGAATATGCCTCTTACTTTTTTACAGCTATGACCTAAGCTCAGCGCTGTGACATGAGCTCAGCGCTAGAGGCGCTGTCCCTGCAGGGGGAGCTGCTCTGTCCTGTGCAGCATGACCATGATTAGGTGAGGAATGTCTATCTTCTTGGAGAGTTTAGGTAGCAAGCCCTTTTGACTGTTACACTGAACTAAGTCTTTTAACTCAGCCTTTTCAGTAACAATGACAATCACGAAGGCCTTCATCTGTCTTGCTGTTTGTTTTTTTGCATTTTGTTTTTTGATTTCTCACTTGGTTCAGAGCCAGAATGGAAGAAGGTTGGGAAGAGGGGTACTAATTATCAAGCATTCTCAAAATCCAAATAGCATACATAAACTCTCATATGGAATATGTTCATAAAAATTTTAAATAGTCATTCTCTTAAATGTTATTATATTCTATAATCCAATATTAGAAATACATGAACTTGCTACCTTCCCTATGTCAAATTTTTTTTTTCCTCATGAGTTTTCACTTCTCAGTATCTTCCTTAAAAGGCTCAGGGAGGCCTTTCATGTTATTTAGTCTGAGATCTCAGGAAAGATGAGGAAGAGGAGGAAAAAAAAAAGGAGAAGGAAAGAAGAGTAGAAAATATTAATAATAGCTTCTGTTTATTAAATGCTCTTTATGTGTCAGGCATTTAGTGCTTTATATGTATGACCTGATTTAATCCTCATGACAAACTCACTTTACAGATAAGGAAACGGAAGCTAAGAAAAATTAAGCAATTTGCTTGATACCACAGAGCTTGATGAAAGTTTCATTTCTCTGAACTTCCATGTCATTTTCTGACCATTTTTTATCCAGCCCTTGCCATCTCTTGCTGTATGGTACTTTTATTTTTTCCTACATGTTTCCTGTCTCATGAAATCAATTATTAGTCTTTTTAAAGCATAGATTATTTCTCATTTCAATTTATATCTACCGTCTCTAAACACCACCCTGGACACAATAGGTGCCCTGTCAATATTTGCTGGTGATGACATAAGAGTTCGTAACAAATGAGACCATAAGAAATTGTTGTACAAGTTCTGTGGATAAAATAGGGAATTTGGTCTTTGTGTCACATAAGCTGTAAAAGGTTATGCTATTGATAAATAAAATATGTAGTGAAATTTTTAAGGAGTTTGAAATCGGGGATCTAGCTCTACTGTTTACTGGTTGTGAGACCTTGAACAAATCCTCAGCCTCTCAGAGATTCTGTTTCCTCTCCTCAAAAAGGAATCACATCTCCCTGAAAGGGTTATAAAGAGGTAATAATAGCTTGGGCAGATTGAAAGCTGTAATAAGATGATATCATCAAATTACATTAGTCATTTGATAATACTATATGATATACATGGAGAATATGATATACAATATGCATAATATCATATAATATGCTACATATATAAAATATATAATTAATAAGGACCTACTATATAGCACAGGGAACTATACTCAATATTCTGTAATAACCCATATGGGAAAAGAATCTGAAAAAGAAGGGAAGAAGGGATATATGTGTATGTATAACTGATTCACTTTGCTCTACACCTGAAACTAACACATCATTGTAAATCAACTATATGCCAATAAAAATTTCTTAAAAATAAAATATATATTATATAGATATATCATATAGTGTTATACTGTCATTTTATAATATCTGTTAATTTTCTGGTTATAGCCCAGGGTGAGCTCTCAATAAATATCAAGACTCATTCTCTAGACAGAGAAAATGCTGTTACTGATGTGAAGTTGCTGCTTCCTTCCTCTGTCTTCTTTATTTTCCTCTCTACCTGTCACTTCTGTCCTGAGGCATAGGTCCTGTGAGAGCCATGAAATATTAATCAACTCCCTGAGGGGAAGTTTTTCCTAGAACTTTTCTTCTACCTAATTTTCCAAGCTCCTATGAATCACTCTTTTCTCAACCTTATCCTATTCTTGTTGCAGACCTAGATTAAAGATTCTTGAACTCATGCTGGCAAATTGTTGGATTGGTAGAGTCCATATTAGATCATCTTCTTCTATGCCCTGAAGTGGCATAGATTACAGGCTGTGCATTCATTACATGCTTAAAAATGCTTATTGGTTAGAATTTAACTTTATCATAGGACACACTCACCTATATTATCTTTTTCGTGCTCTATCAAGAAGCTCTTCATGTCTTATATAATTGTATCTTCCTGAAGGCAAATTCCTAACAGAATATACTCTCTGCATTGAAATTTTTTTAGTAACACAAAAAAGATTTTTAAAATTTTATTTAGAAAAATACATGCTTGCGATTTTAGAAAATTCAAGGAAGACAGAGGTATGAAATAGACCCCAAAAGCCCCCATGATACTATCTTTATCAATGCAAGAAATAATCATTAATTCTCATGTATACTTCCAGAAAATAGCTATACAAACAAATATGCTCCATTCTTACACATTTTCATACTCCCTGCACACACTTGTTCACATACTAGAATTTGTACATACATACATTTATTCTTTTAAATACATATAGTATGTACTACTCATACTGTTCTGTAACTTAAATATCTGAAATACGATAATTATAATAGTTGTGTATTGGACACAGAATCTACATTATTTATTTCAATTGCATTCACAGAATTCCATTGAATGGGCATTTCATAACTTGTGGAATTCTCCTATTTACAAAGACTTCATTTTTTCCCTCTTTATTTTTATTTTTGTTTTAATTTTTTTATTTTTTTGGTTACAAACAGTGCTGCACTGAATGTGGTTGTGACTCTATTATTGCAAACTTGGGTCAACATTAATATATCCATAGGGGGCATACAAAAAAGGAGCATGGCTCAGTTAAAGTAAAAAAGCTTTTGTATCTTGATAGGCATTGTTCCCACGAAGTTTGACTGGTTTACACCCCCAAGAAAAGTGTAGGAGAATGACAATTTTATAGTCGATTAAAAAAATGGCAACCTATTACACTGCTATCTTTTCTTGTGTGTCTTTTTTTATGAATGAAGCTGATCATTTTTTCATTGCTTTTCTATTCTGATAATGGTGTATGAATACAACTGTAGTTTGCATTCCCAGACTTTTCCTGCCATAATACATGCCCTCCAAAATGGTGGCAGTCTTGTGTGAAAGGGGAGAGGTTAACACACTAGCATTTATGAGTAGTTCTCTAACATTTTGCCTCAGGATCCTTTTTTACATTCTTAAAAATTATTGAGATCTCAAAGTGCTTGTGCTAATGTGGGTTATATCTAGTGGTATTTAGCACACTAAAAATGTATTAATAATTATTTAATATAATATTAAACCCTTCATAAGTAATATAAGTGATTTTTATGAAAATAGTAATATTTTAAAAAATATAGAAAACAGCTAAATTCTGGTATCTGCTTCTGAATCCAGTATCATGATATCAAGTATCATGTAGCCTCTGGAAAACTCCATGATACTCTGGTGAGATAATGACAATGAAAAGGGCAAATGATGACTTAGCAGTGTTACAAAAGACATCTTTAATTCTGTACACCCGAAAGGTCTTTGTGTATCAAAAGGTACATGGACCACATTTTGAGAAACACTTTATTAGAGCAAGAACTTCTTTCTATAGAAATAAGCAAGAATATCCTGTTTGCTATTTATGTCCTATGAGCTTGAGCGCTCAAGCTTCAGAAATCAACTAATCACTAGCAGTGTAACAGAGAGACAGTCTAATGAAGAAAGACTCAATAATAAGGAAGAAAACACCACCAAGGTATCAGGCTTGATTAATTAAAGCATTTTTTTTCTCTTTGGCTTGATAGTTATGGAAAAATAAATCTTCTGCTATGGGAAGTTTATTCTGGAAAATTTTGAGCCTAGGAAAGATTCAAAATTGAAGCTAACACTACACGTTTCATTATTTGCTTTTCCTATCTTCAATTATAATTACGTCTAGTGATTAAATCTGATGTTGACTGTACCTGGGCTCAATTTATTATTAAGTTTTTTTTTGTTTGATTGTTTTTGTTTTACTGACAAGAATGATAGAAGTTCAATTTCTGCATGAGAATATGAGCTAACAAGCTTTTTCCCAACATTCCCTCAGGATTTTAGTTTCATCTGTTTTCTTACTGCTATTCAGAGCCCTGTGCTATTATTTTTCTTTTATCGCCTTACTTTATTACATACTCATAGAAAATTTACATACATTCATAAATGTAATTTCATACATGTGAACTTCTCTTGCTTGCCTCCTCCAACTTTTTATCCCCTTAATCTATTCATGCTATTTCCCTCCCCAATAGCCCCAAGTAATTAATATATTCTTCATATTTATTTCCATGCTCCCATAATATACCTCCTATACACACATAAATACAAAGATACATTTAAAAGTACAAATTATTTTTCAAAAAACTATGATCATAATACATACATCTTTCTGTATCTTCCTTTGTTTCACTCAATAATTATCTATGGGGAATACCAACAAGGGAATGAGTATATTTTTAATTAATCATTCTTAAGGATTGCATAACATTTTAAATTTATTCAACCAGTTATTATCTTATCAAGGGCATTGTCATTGCTGCTAACTAGTTTTTTATTAATTATTATTATTATACTGCTGAACAATGCTGAAATACAAATACATATGCTTGATGATATACAGTTATATACCAGCACTTTTGTTTTGATAGGATAAAAGGATAGAATCCTGAAGTGGAAATGCTGGGTCAACAGGTTTATAAGTAAAAAAAAATTAATAGAAGTTGCAGATTACTTTTCAAAAGGGATGTAGAATTCACATCTCCATCAACAAGGCATAAGAATATCCTTACACTTGTTAAAAGTGTAAAATTTTATACTTGTTAAATTTTAAAAGTATGACTAGTAGAAAATGTCTCATTACTCATGAGTTTGAATGTATTTTCATACTTTGCTGAAATTTCGAACAAAGTTCTTTTGCAAATATCTACTTAAATTTTTTTGCATACTTTCCTATGAGTTAGTATAACAGGATGTTCACATGGGACTCTTCCCATGTATAGCTTTGATTGAGACTGCAATTCTGAGAGCAGTAGGTGCTATCCTCACATTCCAAATCAGAAGGCCAGTTTTTCTATACAGGACTTAAAAAGGAAGTATGAAAAACTGGCTCAGTAAACATTAATCCATCATCCACATTGAGGATCTATAAAAGCTAAAACTGTATTAAAAGTTCAAGAGACCAACAATAGAGGACATTTCAAGTGTTAGAGAAAAAGTGTTTCCCCTTCCCTTAAAGCCAAGCAAGGAAGCTTTGATAATAGCATGGGAAGCTAGACATATATCCCTGGAAATTTGAGGGGTGCAGAAATTAGGATGTGACTCACACCAAAAAGTCTAAAGCAAAGACTGGCTAGAATGGCATGCCCCTCCTGAGCAGAGCAGAGACAGCAATGGGATTTCCTACAAGCTAGATTAGGTCCCTGTGTCAGAAATCCAGACTTGAGGTCTGGATTTAAAAGGTGAAAATACCTGAACTGAGGATGGGCCATGAAGAGCCACAATCTGACTTGGGAAAGCCTTGACTGCCTAAGACGGGACATACTCAGCGTCAGGTCTAAAAAGAACACACACAATGTCCCTCAAGAGAAAAAGCTGCCATTTGAACATCTGCCTCCCCCAGAGATGCCAACACAAGATACAACTGTCCAACTTGTCTTCCCCTTAGCCCTACTCCACCCCTGTGCTTCGATCCTGGAGGATCTTAAAAGCAGTTTTGTGAGTTGAGGAAGTGGAAAGGAGCAGAAGGGAGCTCACAGGCAAAGTGAGGACATAGAAAAAAGATGATCACACCCCCCATACTGGTTTCCTTGGAAGTATTTTATTTATCTTTTCTGAGTTTTTTGGGTGATTACTGATTTACTTTTCATTTTTTTTCTCTGATAACTAAGGCCATAAATGTTTCTGAGTACTGTTCTCACTGTTTCCCAAAGGTTTATGTATTCTTTCTTATAGGGAATTTATAATTTTTCTTTGATCTTAGAGTTATCTAGGAGTCTGTTTCTTAACTAGTATTTACGATCTTTAAAATTTCATTAAACTATTAAGAGAGGCGACTGTTGGAATTTTAAGAAGTTTCTAAACAACACTCCCTTCCCCTTCTTTTCCTTTCCAATGAGAACCAAATGGGAGTTGTAACCAGAAGCCAAACCTATGGATGAAAATGTCAGCTTTATCACACAATAAGGCTCAGTCCAAGGCACGGGCTTGCTAAATGTTACCTCTGCTTTAGCAAGACTTACCTACCCAGCCCCAAGGCATGTTAAATTATAGCACAGGGGCAGCTCGTCCCTCAAACGTACCACTCGGTGATTCCTCTTATACATGCTAGGGTTCAAGTCTGAGTGTTGGTGTACTCTAAATGACACTGATGTCAGAGTAACTGTTCTCTGCATGTACGGTACAGTGGTGTTGTAGACGTCAAGCGGCTATCCCCTGAGCACACACCATGGGATCCCCATGCTTCCAGTCCCTTCACATTGACACAGAGAGTAGGGAGGCCCCAGTCCACCTATTCATCTCCTCCTACGGTAAGAGACTGAAGATCAAGAAGAGGCATCACCAGGTGAAGCTGATACAGAATTTTCTCCCAAGGGTCTGTGACTCTCAATGGGCTCTCTGGACTCTGCTGCCTGAGCTCTCGTATGAGCTCATGGAAGGGCTCTGCCTCAACCAGCTACTGGTGGAGACGTTAAATTACAATTCCACTGGCTAGGAGCTCACTTGCTTTTGGCTTTCCAGCAGCCCGAGCAGATCCTTAGCTCAGGTGAGGCAGACAGAATATCAGCAGGAGCTGAGAGAAAGCAAGTAAAATGTACATGGGCCTCTTTCTATTATCCTCTCCCATTATGCCATTTTAAATAGTATACAATATTTATTTTTCTATTTATAAAAGTAGTACATTCTTATTGTAGAAAGTGAAATTTTGGAAAAAAAAAGTCACCCAAAGATAGCTTCTATTAATATTTTGGAATCCTCCCTTTCGGTTGTTATCTTGCATGTTTTAGTTCTTGTTAATAGAATTTCTAAAAGATTATATGTATTCCTTTTTTTCAGCTTTACTGAGGTATAACTGACATATAAACTTGCATGATATTTAAACTGTATGTCATGGTGATTTGATATATACACACACACACACACACACACACACATTGTGAAAGGATTCCCCCTATCTAGTTAGTTAACATATCCATCACCTCACATATTTTTCTTTTTTTTGTGGTGAGAACATTTAATTTCTACCCTTTTAGCAAATTTTAATTATGCAATACAGTGTTATCAACCATGGTCACCATGTTTTACTTTAGATCCTTGAATCTTATTCATCTTATAGCTGAAAATTTGTGCTGAAAATTTGTGCTGAACATTTGTGTGCCTTTGTCAACCTTTATTTCCTCCACCCTTCAGCTCCAGCAACCACTTTACTACTCTCTGTTACTGAGTTTGATGTGTTTTGTTTTTGTTTTTACATTCCACTTATAAGTGATACCATGGAGTATCTGTCTTTTGTCTCTGACATTTCACTTAGCATAATGTCCTCCAGTTTCACTCATGTTATCAAAAATGACAGAATTTCCTCCTTTTTTAAGGCTGAATAATATTCCATTGTGTGTGTATCTATTCATCTGTTGATGGACACTTAGGTTGTGGTTGTTTCTGTATCTTGGTTATTGTGAATAATGCTGCAAAGAACATGGGACTGCAGAATATCTCTTTGAGAAACTGTTTTCATTTCCTATGAATATATACCCAGGATGGTATCATTGCTGGATCATATAGTAGTTCAATTTTTAATTTTTTTGAGAAATCTCCATACTATTTTCCATAGTGGCTGCACCAATTAACATTCTCGTCAACAGTATACAAGAGTTCTGCTTTTTTATATATCCTTGCCAACATTTGTTATTTCTTGTTTTTTTGTTGATAGCCATTCTAACAGATGTGAGGTAATATTTCATTATCGTTTTGATTTGTATTTCCATGATGATTAATGATGTTGAGCACCTTTTCATGTATCTGTTGGCCATTCACATGTCTTCTTTGAAAAATTTTCTATTCAGTTTTGCCAAGTTTTAAATCAGATTTTTGTTGTTGTTGTTGTTTTTATTGAGTTACATGATTTCTTTATATATTTTGGATATTAGCTTCTTATCAGAGATATAATTTGCAAATATTTTCTCCCATTCCATAAGTTGTCTTTTCATTTTTTTTTTTGCTGGCTTCCTTTGATGTAGGAAAGATCAAAGAGTTTTAGTTTGATGTAGTTTCACTAGTTTATTTTTGCTTTTGATGCCTTTGCTTTTCTTGCCAAATCCAAAAAATTATTGTCATAATTAATGTCAAGGAGCCCACTGCCTATGTTTCCTTCTAGGAGTTTTATAGTTTCATATTTTACACTCAAGTCTTAATCCATCTTGAGTTGATTTTTATTTATGGTGTAGGATAGGAGTCCAGTTTCATTTTTTTGAATGTGGCTGTCCAGTTTTCCCAACACCATCTACTGAAGAGACTAACCTTTTCCCATTTTATATTCTTGGTTCCTTTGTCACAAATTAATTGACCATATATGTGTGGGTTTATTTCTGGGGTCTCCACTCTGTTCCATTGATCTATGTGGCTTTTTAATGTCAATATCATGTTGTTTTGATTACCATAGCTTTGTAATATAGTTTGAAATCAGAAAGTGTGATGACTCCAGCTTTGTTGTTCTTTCTCAAGATTGCTTTGGCTGTTTGGGGTCTTTTGTGGTTGCATACAAATATTAGGATCTCAGTCAGTACCTACATGCAAGTTGATCAGAAGACAGACCCTCAGGCAGCTTTTTTTTAAAGTATGCAAATAGACCCCTTTCAGGGAAAGACTGGAAGATGCCTAGATCACAGAGAAAAGAAATGACTGCTTAATAATGGAGCTGAGAAAATTAGAGTTAAAAAAAAGAAAAATCAGATCCCTATGTCATAACACACACAGAAACCAACTCTAGATGGATAAATAAACTTATCTTTAAGATAAACTCTTACATTGCATATGTGTACCAGGAAAAGTGTGAACGAATATTCATAGCTTCCTGAAAGCTCTGTTCTTAAAAGCAAGGAAAAAAAAAAAAACCTGATTACAATCCAATGCGCATCAACTAAATATATATAGTGTTGAATGAAAAGGCAAGTTCAGGGGCTTCCCTGGTGGCACAGTGGTTAAGAATCCCCCTGCCAATGCAGGGGACATGAGTTCAAGCCCTGGTCCAGGAAGATCCCACATGCCACGGAGAAACTAAGCCCGTGCACCACAACTACTGAGCCTGTTCTCTAGAGCCCATGAGCCACAACTATTGAGTCCATGCGCCACAACTACTGAAGCCCATGTGCCTAGAGCCCGTGCTCCTCAACAAGAGAAGCCACCACAATGAGAAGCTTGCACACCACAATGAAGAGTGGCCCCTGCTCGCCACAACTAAAAGAAAGCCTGCATGCAGCAACGAGGACCCAACGCAGCCAAAAATTAATAAATAAATTAATTAATTTTTAAAAAAGAAAAGGCAAGTTCAGAGCCCACAATGGTGTATCTTTTCTTTAAAAGTTCGAAAGTAAGCTAAAACTAAATAGAATAATGCTTAGACATATATCATATGTACCTAAAAAAATAATCAGTTTCAAAGGAATGACACAAAATATCTTATTATAGCTACATCTGTATAGTGAAAGAGTGGTAGATAAAGATGACTTAGATAAATGTAAAATTTTGTACTGTTCTCATTCTTGGCTTAGATAACAGTTCCCTAGGTATTTATTATAGTATGAATAAATAATTGAATTAAGTGATTAAGATAAAAGAGGATCATTTGTGTAATAGAAAATGACAAAATCTATGATCCAGATCCAGAAAGAAAGAAAAAAATTTATGTTTATAATACACTAAATTTGAATATTTACTGGTATGCCACTCTATTATTTTTCCTCTACACCATCTATTCTTATATAAGAAATACTGTGTTTTATTTCTAATGCTTTATCATGTGTTTTAACATGTACCAGACAAGTCTTCCTTCATCAGTCTTATTCAGTACAGGCAGTCTTCATTTTTCACAATACTATGCTAACTGTAAAACGGTCAGATAGAAATGTATTCTCAAAATGCACAATTTCTCAATTACCATGAAACCATGCAAGGTAAGGACACAGTTCTGATATATACAAGTTTTAATTAACACTATACAGGTAGGAAACTACCTGTATTCCTCCATCTTTCATCCACACACTCTCTGTTAGATAAATTTTGAAATGTATCAAGTTAAAAAAATGGAGTATTATTATATAACTCATAGATTAATTGGGAGATAATAGCCATATCTCTAATAGTTCATCAGAACTATTTTAATAAAAATATTTAGTAAAGTTGCCAGCTCTGAAACAAAAATATATAACAGAATATTTGAGGCTATGTCAGATGTAAAACTCTATCTGATGGAATTGGAAGTTAAAACTCATTAGTCCATGGAAGCTTTCTCTGCTGTTGGTCAGAGTCATCGTCTAACCATTATAAGTTGATCAACATGCTTCTTAACAGCTTTGGAATGTTCTAGGGCACAGAAACAGATTTCAAGTAATAGATCTTGATTTGTAGGGGACAATGGACTCTATGGGAAAATATCCAAGTAAAAAACAAGTCTGATAGAGCAGCAGAGCCTATGTTGGAAAGAACAATAATGTTTTCAGGTTGAGTATGAGACTAGGCTTTACCATCCCCTAACATTTCTCCTGGGGAGGCCCCTTTGTTCTAAGAAAGAGAATGATATAAGAGAAGGGAAGAATCTATCAGAGGCCCAACCTACCTGCTATGAGAAAACATTTGAAAAGACTAGTTATGTAAAGAAAAAACTTTTTTTTCCTGATGGTCAGGGGAAGAAAACATCACAAGTGAAGACTGTGTGTGGCAACACTGGCAATTACATGAGCAATAACCCTTGAGCAACAGAGGTCAGGGATGACCACAGGAATGGACACTGGAACAGAAGTTCTCCATAACTTCAAGAAATAGCTCTGTTCATGTCAGAATTTTGCCTCTCCAAGGACTCTTTGAAGAAGTTACTCAGGAAAGTTGCAAAAAGGAAATAAAAACCTGCACTTCTTGTGAGTTAAGAAAGTACTAGTTCAGAGATTTGAGGTTTGGGTTATTGCTATAGATAAAGGAGCAACCAGGAAACATATGGGTGACCCAAAAATCTATAGCTTTCCCAGATGTGATATGATAATATTATGCTAAATTAACCAGAGTGTTTTTGTTCCTCAGCCTTCTTAACTCCAGTGGCAATTTTTGCCTCAGAGAACATTTGGAAATGTCTGGAGAAATTTTTTTTTCTGGTAAATTTCTTCCTTCCTTCCTTCCTTCCTTCCTTCCTTCCTTCCTTCTTTCCTTCCTCCCTCCCTTCCGCTGCATTGGGGCCTCATTGCTGCACGTGGGCTTTCTCCAGTTGCGGAGAGCGGGGGCTACTCTTTGCTGCGGTGCACAGGCCCCTCATTGCGGTGGCTTCTCTTGTTGCGGAGCATGGGCTCCAGGCACGTGGGATTCAGCAGTTGCAGCTTGCGGGCTCTAGAGCTCAGGCTCAGTAGTTGCAGCACATGGGCTTAGCTGCTCCGCAGCATGTGGAATCTTCCTGGACCAGGGCTTGAATTCATGTCCCCTGCATTGGCAGGTGGATTCTTAACCACTGCACCACCAGGGAAGTCTCCCCTGGAGACATTTTTGATTGTCACAACTGAGGGTGGGTGCTAGTGGCACCTAGTGGGTGGAGGACAGTGATGCTGCTAAACATCCTAGAATACAGAGGACAGCCCCTCACAACAAAGAATTATCCAGTCCAAAATGACAATAGTACCAAAGTTGAGAGGCCTGGTTTAAGACATTTATTTCCTCATTGTCCCAACCTCCTTAGTGTAAGTACGGTATTTGTGTCACTGTGTCTCTTTGAAGGGACGTTCTGCAAGTGTCAACCATGAAACAGACCTTTTGATTATTTCATTTCTTCCTGTGTATACTAATATACACCACTTCTCACCAACACTTCCTCATGCTTTTGAGTATATTTGTGTCACTCTCCTGGGTTAATCCATGACAGATACATATTGTCTTTAAAAATGTGGCCATCCATCAACTTTGAAAAAAATAAACAAACTTCATCTGAAAAACAAATTGGTTGCAATTATAGCTTCATCTGGTCCCCTGGCATATATCTGTAATGCTGATTTAGTACTTCTGATAAGTGTTTCCCCAAATGCATCTCTTCAGCAGCATTAGAAATAATAGCTGAAAGAAATGAGTCTTTCCAGTTGCAGTAACTGTAGTTGGAGAGTATTTTAAATCAAATTTATTGCTAGGATATTTGTAATGCCCAAACATTTGATTTGTAATAATTTGTACATTTCTCTGTTAGGTACCATGCTGTAAAGTATTAACACAGAGGCATGCCATTATAAAAAGGATTGTTGTTGTTTATTTTTTCTGAAACTGCAATTAATGAAGAGAAGTAATTAAACAGCTGTTAAGAGAAGTTGCCTGGGATACTTGGTGTATTTATCCAAAGCTATCTGCCCCATTGTAGATCTTTATCTACACATAGCTATTTAGGTTTAGGCTTTGTGAAAAGAGCATGTTTTAATATCTCAATTATCTTTCTGGTAAGAGAGGAAGAATCATAGTTTACTCTTAAGATGAAAAGTATGACCTTGAAGTGTTTTTCTTCATGCATCAAGACTCTGTTCATGCCAAGGGAGTATGCCAAGGGAGTCATCAAGGTAGCTGTTTTTGCCTTCCCTGACTGCTGGGTGTTATTACCCAAATCAAGCACATTTAACACATTGTGGAGGAGACAGGAAAGGAAATTAGCCTTTAAACATGTTTTTAAAGATATTTTTAACCTGGCAGTCTTCTAACAGGGAATCATTTTTCTTTGGAAGAGCAATGGATGGTCAGTATCAGTTATTTGTCAGAATGTGAGTTGAAAAGAACATATGATAGGCACTTGATTTTGAAAACAATTTTGTTTTTGAAAAATAAAAATCATTTTACAATGAAAACTTTTTAATACTGTAGATGGGATTATTCAGATACCACATAATGTCAAAGCATTCAAAGGATTGCTGGAATTTAGGACAGAAATGTAACAGTTTTTGAGTAATGAAAAACTCTTGGCTTACATGATAGAGAGCAAAATAAAAGAGTAATCTCATGAATTTGGCAAAATAAATGCCTTTAATCTTATCTAGATAATCATAAGTTATTAATATTTAGCACAATATCAAGTTAATCATTCTGTTTACAGGAAGATGATGTTTAAATACAAGGGAATTTTTTTTTCCTTGCTAGTAAAATGCAACATAAGGGAACAGTCTTTCTTCTGTGCTGCAGTGGAATGATTAGAATAAGAAAATATGAATACCATTGAAAAAGAATCTTTTATTTTCTGAAGAGAATAAACAAAAATGATGTCACTGATTCTAAAAAATTTGTTTCTCTTGATGACTTGAGATTTCAACAAAAACTTGACTGTGGCCTAGCATTCTGGCTAGCATTCAGACTCTCGTGTTGTGAAATTTCATGAGAGAGTGCAAACTAATAGGGGTATTAAGTTTATTCCCACTTTGCAATTGTAAGACCATTAATTAATAGCTGATTTTATAACCATTCATTGCCTACAGAAGGCTGGTACTTTTTTCCATCATGGACCATTCAAAAACAATCAGTCACAACATACAAATACAAAGTAACTTGTTTGTAACAGCAAGAACAGTTTCTACCCAACAAAATCCTGTTTCTACTTTTCCAGCAACCTGTAAAAATATTGCTGAATATATGTAGAATAAATGAATTGTTAATTGGAATTTCATATTTGTATTACCTTGTGGATTTCACAAAATTTTCAGAAAATGGTTATTCACCTTTACAGCCTTCGCTTTCAGCAAGAGGAATGTTAGGACTATTTAGGATGAGGAAACAGGTTCAGAGCTGTTGCATGGTTTACATAAAGCTACAGAGTTAGCAAGTGATAGAGCCGATAATAAAACTAATGTCTTTTGTACTAAAGGAAGGTATCGGACTGCCAAATGAAAATTCCAGCATTTTTAGAATCATTAAAAAAAAGAAGTCAATTCTAGAATGTGCTAATACGTTAAACATTAGCCACTTGTGACTGTCTAAACTTAAACTACTTGTAGTTAAATAAAATTTAAAAGTCAGTTCCTTTGTCACACTAGCCACATTTCAAGAGCTAAATAGCCACATGTTGTGGGTGGCTACCATATTAAACAGTACAGATTATAGTATATTTCCATCACCCCAGAAAGTTCTATTGGGCAGCACTGTTTTAGAAATAAAAATTATAATAACTGAAATTAAGAAATCAATAAATGGGCTTAATATCAGACTAAATAAAGCAAAACAGAAGATTAGTTAACTGGAAAAGAAGTAATTAGAAAACATCCAAATTTGTAATAGCAGAGTGAGGAGCTTGACAGATCCTCTGTTTTGTTTGCCCTACAAAACAACTATTTACCTGGAGAAAATTATTTAAAAAACTAATAATTTAGTCCCCAGATACTGTCTTAAGGGAATACAGAAAGTAGAAAAATATTCACTCAAGGAAGTCTACTAAATCTCAGTAAGATAAATAAGGGTCGGTGGCATTTGAGTCATTACTTTCTCACTTTCCCTATACCTTGCACCAGCTCGGACTCATGGAAATTCTATTCTGGACACATACAACCAAGTCCAGGGCTCCCTCTGCCTCCAGCTCTAGGTCTATGACTATAGCTTCACTGGTGTTTCTCATGCCTCCTAGCTCCATGTAGCAAAACTCTGTTCTAAGTGGGAACTAAAAAAACGAAAACTAAAAAATCTAAAAATTCACTTTCCCTACCCAGACCCTACTTACAGAGAAGAAACTCTACTTCAGGCAATAAAAGCCCAGGAACACTGGGGTCCGGACTGCCCCTTCCTTAGCTCGCCTGTAGGATGAAGCTTTCATGCCCCCATTGTAGCAATGAGGAGAAAGCCCAAAGTAAATAAAAAATGGCTAAGAGGATGTCTAGCATACGAATCTGATATAGGACCCCTCATTCTCCATGATTGGTATGGAACAAGGGGAAAATCTAGAAGTTTCTAGATGCCCAGTTCAGAAGAGTTGAGACAACAGGTGTAGCAGGAGAAGCCTGGGCTTGCGGGAAAGAAGCCTCACACTATGATGACCTTGAGATCAGAGACCATGGCATGTCAGAAAAATTTTAGGAATATCTGCCATTACAACCCTAAATTAGCTATATTCTCAGAGACTGCAAGCACAGGTATGCAGATTAATGCAGTAAGACTAATCTACCTGACGTCAAGTGAGATCAGCAGAGAAATACAGACCAGCAGGCAGATCAAAGCTCCACCTGAGACCAGAATGTATTTAACCCTCCTCTATATCCAGGCACCATTTCAGGAAGGATCAGGGAAGGGAAACCTGACTGCTAAAGGGAAAGACAGAGACCTGATGAGGAGTGAGGGCTCTAAAGTGACTTAAAGAGGCTCTTTTAAACTTTAAGAAACTGAAATTGGCAAGTTTATTATTTTCTCTGCCAAAAAAAACAGAAAAAGAGAGTCCCGTGGACATGTCATCAGTTATAGAAAAATTAATGCTTTGACTTGTTTCTGCATGCAAAATGCTATAGCAAATTTAAATTACATTTTATATGTAAAATTTCACCCAGTTTTAACTTATGTTATAAAAACCATTTTACTAAAACTATTTTAATATATGCCTTTTACACCTCTTGGCAAAGCAGTTTCTTCTGCCTCTCTTTAGTCTGAATTTTTACATTAAAATCTTTTAATAATCTATAATCAGTTTTGTTGTCTTATCTGAGAAGATCTAATATTTTTTTTCCCAAACACCTAACCAATTGTCCCACAACTTTGTACTGAATAGTTATAGTCATCCTTGACTCACTGATCAATATTTTTACTTTATTATATATTAAATTACATAAAACAATTTATTTTTAGTCAAATTACCTGTTCACACTTCCATACTGATTTAATAATTATAGTTTCAGGATATGTTTTAATATCTGAGAGGGCTAATCACACTCAACATTGTTCTTTTTCCTTGTTCTTAGCTGTTTTCCACTGTTTTTTCACGTAGGTGAATTTTGAAACCATCTTGTCAAGATTTAAAAGGAAAACATCAATGACATTTTGACTGGGTTTGGATTAAATTTTTGCATTAATTGTTGTTCCTCATCTGGAATGTGGCATATCTCTATACTTATGTATTTTTTTGCATGTGTCTGAGTAATATATTTGCTGGTTTTTGTGTTGTTTCTACATACAGACCACACATGCTTTATTTTAAAGATAATAGTTATATTCCTTCTCATTTATTTTCTGTTACATTTGTACTAGTATATAGGAACTGTATTAATTTGTTGTATATTTTTTATATGCACAGTCATTTACAGAGCTCTTACTAGTTCTAACAGTTTTATGAGTGAATTGTTTTGGCTTTTTAGTTGGCTCTTGTATTTTACTTAGAATCACTTCCTAGTTTACACTAGACTTGACCTGTTTCCTTTTTGTCCCAGGGCACACAGATCAATGCTGCTTCTGTTTCTGCCTGCTTTAATGACATGGTGCATTTTTAGCTTGCAGCCATAGTGCTTTCTTCTCCATGGGCCGCAAGGATGACAGTGTGCATTGGAGCAAAACAAACAATGCCATAAATATGCACTACTTATAGTGTATTGGTTAACAATATCTGTGCTCCAAAAAATCAATTAAACAAGATTATATATTCTAGCAGTTTCCAAACAGTGCCCTACAACCATAAACTATAATTTGTGGTATACAGCACAAGTGATGAAATGCACAAACAGCCTGTGGTCCTGGTAAAAGACTCTATTGCTTCCAACAGATCAGCCATTGCTTGTAGTTCGAAGACTGAAGATACCTTCCTTTGAGAGTAAACCAGGCCCAGTTATTCCAGGCAGCCTCACCATCTTAAGGAGCCAGACAATATCTTCTTAACTGGATCCACCTCAGTGGGGACAGGTGCTCTGGGAAAACAATCCTTTTAAAGGAAACATTTTTTTCTTGACCTCATAATTACTAAACAGATATTCTTAACTAGATAAGGATTCCTTCTGCTGCAACACTTGAATGCAGGGGGAAGGCCATTCAGAGAAACAGGAGAAAGGTGTTTGGTATCACTTTTCCTGTGCAGGTTCCCTGGAATCAGACACAGGGGTTCTGCCTATTTGGGTGAGCCCTGCCTCCTAAAGGAATCAGGAGCCTGGCCCATCAGTGGCTGCCATCCCTAGGATTCTCACTGTTACAGAGGCCCCCAGAGGCTTGTTAGTTGTATTTCCTTTGTTCCTGCCTTTTATCTCAAAGCCACTGACCTGATGCTGCTTCAGCTGAGATAAAATAACTATACCTGTAGATATTCACAGGGGTCTGAGTGGGAGGCTTGACATCATAGTAACTCAGAAAAAGATAAAAGGCGGAGCTAGCAAACAACAGTGCACACAAGCTGCAACTTTATTTGGAGTTGCTATAGTTGAACAAAAAAGGAACCAGGTTGACTCACTTGGTTTCTATTGTACTGGAGTGATGGAGTTATTTTAGTGTGGGTCCTAGCTCTTCCTTCTAGAGCATCAAATAGAAATGGATTGGTTCAAGCCCTAGTGAATACATTTGGCTCATAATATAGTTTGCATTTAAATCAAATTTATAGTTGCCTAAAATAGACCTTCCAACTGTGCAGAAGTCATATAAGTAGCAGTCAGAATGTAAGAATACTTTTTGCCATTCATACAAAAGCACATAAGTTGCTAAAGATACACTTTTCAATTGTTCTCTGTTCTACTGAGACTATTGCAAGGATTCAGATTGGCCTCAATTACACTAATATGATGCATTTTTGTCTGCTGCTGTTTTAAATCCCTATTTTCTCTAAATGTGCTTCCCTGTAATACTAAAAGGTGTCAAGTAAAACACCAGGGAGCTCAAAAGTTTGTTGTTTCTTTCTTTCCCCTTCTTGCATTACTTTCCCCCCCCTTTTTTTCTTCTTTTATGAGGATTCACAGGTACAGTCTAACTTTATTCTTCCATAGCAATTGTCAGCTGGGGAGATTTTGTTCATAGGGGACATTTGGCAATATTTGGAGGCATTTTTAGTTATCACAGCTGTATGAGGGTTGCTACTGGCCAGTGGGTAGAAACCAGAGATGTTGCTAAATATCCTACATCACATGGGACAGCCTTCACAGCAAAGATTTATCCACCGCATGTGCCAAGGGTAATGAATGAAAAACCCTGTCTAGGAGAAATAAACAAGATTGATCAGGCTTTTAACTGTTACATGATTTTTGGAGATGGTGAATTGACATGTTTTTACTATATGATTTTGAATTTAAATAGGGGGATTAGTACCCACAGAGGGCTTCTACGGATAGAACTTTCCATGAAGTCATTTATGAATCATTAAATTCTTACTTTTTCTTAAATCTGTCATTAGATTTATCTCAAGGTCTGATGTCACTTTTTTATTTCATAATCTCCTCTTATACATCACTGATGTATCTAATTGAAGGATTTTCCTGTGAAAAAACAGAAACTAAAATTCCTTGCAATTTCATTTACCTGGCAAGGGTAATATTTAAAACAATTTTAAGTTTTTGAATGTTTCTGAGAATAATACATTTTTATGTATATTTTAATTCTATTGAGGTAAACTGAGACTGGTGAAACCTAGTAAATTTCATATATTTATGTTTTCCCAGTTACACCTGAATTTCATTCTTGGTTTTAACATTTTTACTTTCATTCTTACTTTTTATAAGGGTTCAGAGAGAAAATTTCAGTCTTTGAAAATTTTAATATAATAAAATGTACCTACTCCTGTGCACTGAATGTTTGTGTCCCCCCCTTAAAAGTCATATGTTGAAGCCCTAATTCCCAGTGTGATGGTATTTGGAGATAAGACCTTTGGGAGGTAATTAGGTCACGAGACTGGAGCCCTCATGATGGGTTTAGTGCCCTTGTAAGAAGAAACAGGAGAGAGCTTGCTTATTCTCTCTCTCACTCTGTGTGTGTGTGTGTGTGTGTGTGTGTGTGTCTGTCTGTCTGTCTGTCTGTCTCTCTATATGCATTTTGGAAGCAGTTTGTCAATCATGCTGTATCAGAGACCATAAATGAATGCAAAAATAGATGAGTGGACAAACAAATAACTAATATGATAATGCAGAACCAGCATAACAAAAGAGATGCTAACCCAGAGGTGAATATCACAGTTATTTCCTTAATCATTCTAGAACCATTTTGAACTAAGAAACTCAGTGAGGAAGGATTGGTGGTTAAACCAGAATAATCTCATATATCAGTAAAGTATTATCAATTAATTTTTAAATTCACAAGTATCTACTCAGTGTTGACCATATTCCAAACAATGATCAGGATGCTGAGGGTCCAAAATTAACAGATAGATATGTTTCTTGCTCCTACAGTTTACATTTTGTTTTAATTGTACTTGCTATACATACAAATTATTTAACAAACAAGATATAGTTTATCTCATGGTTTGAGATGTCATTCTCAACTAAATTTTGTGTGTACATCTTAAATAGAAAAAAAAAAAAACTTTACTGCTGGATAGGGGAAAAAGTGAACAGCGTGGACCTTGATGATTTTTTGTAGTCACTACTGAGATGCCCTAAGTGGGTAAAATTGCTCAGAATAGTTCCTAAAATGATACCGTTTCATTGGGATATGCCGATAGATTTAAGGACATAAATACAGCTTCTTGTTTTTTGGAAGTCTTTTTTGTTCCTGCAGTACCTCAATCATTATAAAAAGAAAATATCTGGATAACTGAAACAAAAATAGGTATAGTTAGGTTTGGCTGTAAAAGAAAAAGAGAATACATGAAGATAGCTAAGTTACTGACAGTACTATTGAAAATGGTTTAAAATTTTTCCCTTCCTTTTATGATTCAGTTTTAGGTTTAATATCTTTGGTCTGAGTACTAAAAGATTTTGTAGATACTGCAGTCCCAATGTGCTATGTTGAAATGGAAGTTTGAGGTGTATTATGGTTTCAAATATATATCAAGGAGATAACACTGCCCTTTCAGAGTCAGTAGATCAATACCAACCAAGTAGCACAGAGGGAAAAGAAAAAAGAAAAAAGAAAAAGGAGGAGCTGGGAAAGATAAAGATAGAAATAGAAGAGGGAAGAGGCTAGATAGCTGCCAAGAAGGGAAGACTTTCCCTTTCCAACCTTAACAAATCTTCCCATCTGTAGCAAGATCTGGATGTGATGTGTTGCTTTTTTTTAACTTAATCACATTAAACCTACTGTGCTTTGCATAATAATTATTCCCTAATTGAGGAAGTTCTTTAATGTAAAAGAAATATGAATTAAGCTGTAAAACTGATTAACATTCTTGAAATCATCAGAAGCCTTTGCTAGACGTCATCATTGATTTTACATGACCAGAGGGAAGGAAAACAATAAAGGATCAATAATTTGTAATTAATAACAATAATAATAATGAGTAATAAAATAATAACAATTCTTGGATTTCTCTCAAAAGGGGACTTGGAATACTTGAGGGCCGGGGAAGAGAAAGAACAAGTCATTATACATTCAGAGAAATTATTTTGATAAATTTATTTCTTCCTGTGGTAATACTGGCAGACATAATCATGTAAGCTCTGAAAATGAGAGGGAAATAATTCAGTTCAGCAAAATGATACTGATTGAAATGGATATGAAAGAAATGTTGAACTACATTTTGTAAGAAGTGTCCCTTTGTGTGTGTAGAAATTATGAAGTGGTTTAAATAAACTAGACAGGGTATAAGGTGTGTATCGATGTGCACAGCTCTGCTGTTGAAATGCTACCTTGCACGGAAGCTCAGTCCAGAGTGCTGCATCCTCTCAACAATTCACAATTTTTACGATGCAGCTGCCCAGACTAAGCACAGGATCTGGATAAAAACCCAGATTCTCTTTCCAGCTGTGCCTCCCTGACCCATCTGGAAAATGAGAAAATGGTCCTTCTTTACAAAGTACTTTGCAGCCTGACCCTCCTCTGTCTTTTCTTTCTCACCACTGAGACATCAACACATTTAAACAGTGATGGATTATAATGTCCTTAAGAAGTAAACTACAACTAGTGGGCCCAGAAATAATTAAGATCATGGAAAAGTATGAAGCAATGAGATTGATTTCCTAAAATCACACAAAAATAACTTCTATTACCACCCACATGAGCTTCATACTTTTTGTCTGACCTTCTATTGCTGACCTCTCTTCCCAGGAATGTGGGGAGCCTGGGCTCAGAGGAGCCAGCAGTTCCAGAGCTGAGACAGAGTGTGGGAATGGGGGAGGGGAAACAAGCTTTTGGCTAAAGAACCAAGGGGGATTGATGCCTGGGTCTCAGATGAGGGTGTGGGAAGCAAGTAGAGTTCAAACACTGGGTCTAAATGGAGGGTGGAGTCCAGAGACCAGGTATCAAGAAAAGCCTCAGGAAAAGAACAAACAAGGGAGTCAAGGCAGGTGTGAGAGGCAAAGCACAAACAAGATTCCTAGACATAAGGGGATGTAATGTGCCACAATCAATCCTGTGGATGGGGTGGGAACCATAAAGCTAAGCTGTTTTTACAGCTCTAAATATTCAATTGCCTCCTTAGATAAGAAAGTTGTAGAAATACAAAGTAGGAATAAAACAAGTGTTTCACAGAAAACAGCACTATGAAAAGAAATCTGATTTTCTCTCAGAAAAACAAGGAATTTGCAACTTTAAATGCCAAAAATAAATGAAGTCTCTGAATTAGTCCAAGTTTAATAAATCTGGCCTAAAAAAAATCTCTTCCACAGCTTATGGACATCAAAATGGATTTAAAATTCTGGGGAATCCTACCCTTCCTCTACCAGTGTAAATAAAGCCTGTTATTGTTAGAGCCTGTTTATTTATGCAGTGATGGTTTTATTAATCAGGATAAACTAGGTTACTCCTTGGTAACAAATTAACCCTGAAATATCAGTTACTTAACACAGCAAAAGTATATTTCTCTCTCATACTACATGTGCAAAGTGAGTCAACAGATTAGCAGTTCTGTTGCATATAATCACATGATGTAAGGAGAGGTTAACAAGATCCTCCATTCAGAGCATCACTGGTAGTCATGATAGGAAAAAAAAGACAAAATAGAGAAACTCAGAGGCTTTCTATTGCCTCAGCTTGAAGCTCAAACATCACACTCATGCACGTTTCATTGGCCAGCGCCAGCCTACTGGTCTCATCTACCTAAAGGAGGTTGGGATGTATAGTCTCCCCTAAACAGGAAAGGACAGGAGAGTTGGGTGTTTCTGAGTACTAGTAATGCTTACCATGTTTGATATTTTTAAATAATCATAAGATTCTGGAAAATCACCTTCTGGAGAAAAGAGAGGGACATAAGAAAAGAAGAAGAAAAAAAAATACTAGGGATATGGACATAATCAAGAAAGAACAAGTGAAGAATCTTAATAGTAATTCGAAATTAGGGTATTTTAGGTACCCCATAAATGTGCAGTTTCTGCACATGTGAGGTTTTCCTCAACTATGAAAAAAATTATTCCTTGGACCTATTAAAGGTAAGATTTTTTTTAAAAAAAGGTAGGATGGAATTCTGCTTTCTGGGGCCTAGTGAGACCAAAGAACAGAGAGGCTAACATCTAGATGGAACACACTACTGAGGTTTCATACCCAGTAGGGAATTAATCCTACACATGTGTTCAGAGCACTGTAAGAAACTGAATGAATGAAGCTCGTTAATTATCTAGTAAATAATTAAAACCAAATAAACCTTGAGAAAGGGGAAGGTAGGAATTCTAAAGGGAAAAAATGGATCATTTTTAGTACAGGACTTCATTCTCTTTTGAATTGCCAAGAAGAAAGAAAGGACCCAGGGGAGCCAAGAGTAATTATGATGAAAGGATAATACACTTGGGATTCAGAGAAAAAGAGTTAGAAGATAAACAGAGAAGACCAGGAAGCCTCATCTGAGAAGAATTAGCAATCCCATTGGGCAATTGGGTATCTACTGAGCTTGGACTCTGAAGAGCTTGATCTAGACTCTAGACTTGGCAGGTCTTACTTTCAGACAAAGTGAATGAGTCAGGATGGGGATTCCTACCTAGACTGACTTATAGCTCCATTTGACAGTAATGAGAGTAAATAATCAAGATGCTTTAGTCTCATGGAAGCAAAAAGAAGAGGATGTATGTAGAGCATGATTGGAGGCTTTGGCCTGCCTTAAAAATGACTTATTCAATTTAGGTGGCAAAGGCAATTGTTACTGGGATTTCCATTTCTTCGCATAAAATCATTCACAGCTTCTTCAAGCTACAGCAAGGTTATAAGGTAGAGAGAGTAGCTCAGGAACTGGGTCTATTCTCATCATAAATATTAGTGTCCATCACAGACATTCTAAGCATATTTCCTATTCCAGTATCTAAGCCACTGACTGAAATGTTAACTGGCCCAAGAAGTAACCTCTATGGAATGCCATTTGTTGTGTATCCCCAGGCTGACACTGAACCATTGGTAATATTTGTCAAAATGTGACAGTTCAACCAGCTGTCACTTCTCAAAGCACTTTGACGCACAGTTGTTGGTGAGGAATTAAGGCACTAACAGCAGGGACAGTAAGGATTAGGTTTGACAGTTCACTAAGACAAGTGCATAGATTAGCTTTGTCTAAGTCAGGATGCCTTTCTATTTTAGAAAGAGGATGATTTCGGTTAACAAAATTTAATTTGAAAAGAGCTAAAAATAAAGAAATGTGAAAGGCATTTTGAATGACAAAACAGAAGAGCATTCAGGATTGTTGATCACTGATTTTCAATCAAAAATATAAACAGAAATTAAAATTTCAATGATTAACATAGAATTAGAGGGTAAAAAAAACTAATGTTTGTAAAATAAAAAAATCAGGTCAGCTTTTTGCCAGGGTTCAAAAGAATATATGACAGACACAAGGGCTTCACAATAAAACTATATTCCTAGGAAAAGCAAAGTTTAGAAGGAAGAAGACAGATACCTTCTTTTACGATCATAGTGAAAGCATGCTTAAAATGACTGTTGAGATTTTCTTCAATAGAATGTTTTGTTTTCCAGATTCCTAGAAATATAGTTTTATGACTGAAACAGATGTGCTGTTTAGCTCTTTTCCTTGACCTTTTCACAAGTCTCTTAATTCCAATCAGGTAGTGAACAGCTGTTAAATAAATCTGCCCTTGAGCTTTGGAGAGAACAATGAGGTCTCAGACACTGTAGCTTCTGACATCGTTCCTGGCATCATGGTTTAGGTCAGAGATTATAAACTCAGTAATCCAGAGAATATGATAAACACCCTGATAATGATGAGAAAAGCCAATCTAACTCCCCTCTTCCCATAAGGGGTGGGAGAGACAGGAGATGGGTGCTGAGGTTAGAAGAGCATATTAACGGCAAGCACAGGGCTTCCCTGGTGGTGCAGTGGTTAAGAATCCATCTGCCAATGCAGGAGACATGGTTTCGAGCCCTGGTCCAAGAAGATCCCACATGCCGCGGAGCAACTAAGCCCGTGCGCCACACTACTAAGCTTGTGCTCTAGAGCCCATGAGCCACAACTACTGAAGCCCGTGTGCCTAGGGCCCATGCTCTGCAACAAGAGAAGCCACCGCCATGAGAAGCCTGCACACCACAATGAAGAGTAGCCCCCGCCTGCCACAACTAGAGAAAAAAGCCCGCGTGCAGCAATGAACACCCAATGCAGCCAAAAATTAATTAATTAATTAATTAATTTTTTTAAAAAAAGCACATTAAGTTCTCAGTTTATCTAGAGCCAGCAGACTTGGTGTTTTGGGATTGATACCCATCTTTTCAGCCCCAAGTGAGACTTGTACACAGCTCCCATCATTTTTATGATCTATCTGAGAATCTGCACAACCCTGATACAATGAAGAAAGAAACCCAAAGTGAAGAGACACATAAGCTCCTGGTTTTGGGGGCACAGCCTCAACAAGCAGCTGTTTGAGCCAAGGAGCCTGTTTAGATCCAGCAGTTGTGCTGATGCTAGGAGCCCCAGGCTATGTCCTTGCCAGCACACTTCCAACCTGAACAGCATTCCAAAGCAAAACTGACAAAAGCAGATTAGGACAACTACTCACTCACTCAGTCTGGTAAAGCTTCCTCTTTAAAGGCTGATGTGTCTTTAGACCAGGGATGTGTCCACCCATGAAGTATGCTTGGTAATCCCCCCATGGAATATAAAAAAATAGAACTTATTATTTTTTAATCTCAGTATTTTAAATTGATATTTTATGTGCATGTTAAAATGTACATAATACACTAGAACATGGGATTGAATATAAAATAATAAATAAATATACATATATGGAGCTATATGCCTGTTAGGGCTGCTATAACAAAACATCATAAACTGGGTGGCCTATAAACACCAAACATTTATTTCTCACAGTTATGGAGCCTGGGAAGCCCAAGATCAAAGTGTTGCAGGAAGGGGACCCCTTCTAGGGCCCGAGAATGGGCTCTTGTATAACACTCAGAAATGAACTGTCCAGGGAGACGCACATGCTGATGAAGCAAAAGCCTTTAACAGGAAGGGGCGCCCAGGTGGAGAGCAGCAGGTAAGGGAACCCCGGAGAACTGCTATGCCATGTGGCTCACAATCTCAGGTTTTATAGTAATGGGGTTAGTTTCTGGGTTGTCTCTGACCAATCACCTGGTTGGCCCATATTTGGTCTGACTCAGGGTCCTTCCTGGTGGTATGTGCATCTCTCAGCCAAGATGGAATCCAGCGCGAAGGATTCTGGGAGGTTGGCAAGACATATGATGGGCTGGCGTCTACTCCGTCTTCTTGGCCTCTCCTAAATCTCCCGGTTAGTTTTCGGCAGCAGCACTATGTTTCTTATCGGGACCTCCTGTTGTGAGACAACTCAGGCAACTGGTTGTTATCATGCCTGGCCAAGGCAGGCAGTTTAGGTCAACAGTTCCCTAACATCAGCTTCTTAGTTGGCCACTTTTTGGTTAAAAGCTCCCATGGGGTGGAATAGATCTCTTTTATAGGAACACTAATCCCACTCCAGAGGTTCTGCCCTAGTGTCCTAATTACCTCCCCAAAACTCCACTTCCTATTACCAATACACTGGTGGTTAGGATTTCAACAAATGAATGTTTGGGAGACACAAACATTTAGACCATAATAGATATTTAATTTTGTTTAATTGGTAGGGGAACATACAATAAAAAAAAAAAGTTAGAAACCACTATTCTAGATTACTCCCTTCCCTCAGCCAAACAGAAGAAACAAGGCACATTGAGAAGGAATTGCTGTAACAGTAACTCTCTAAAAGTCTTTTTTTTTTTTTTTTTTTTTTTTTGCGGTACGCGGGCCTATCACTGTTGTGGCCTCTCCCGTTGCGGAGCACAGGCTCCAGACGCGCAGGCTCCGGAAGCGCAGGCTCAGCGGCCATGGCTCACGGGCCCAGCCGCTCCGCGGCATGTGGGATCTTCCTGGACCCGGACACGAACCCGTGTCCCCTGCAGCGGCAGGCGGACTCTCAACCACTGCACCACCAGGGAAGCCCCAGAGCAAACTTTTTTTTTTTTTTTTTTTTTGCTTTTGCTGTATGTGGGCCTCTCACTGTTGTGGCCTCTCCCATTGCGGAGCACAGGCTCCGGACGCGCAGGCCCAGCGGCCATGGCTCACAGGCCCAGCCGCTCCGCGGCACGTGGGATCCTCCCGGGCCGGGGCACGAACCCGTGTCCCCTGCATCAGCAGGCGGACTCTCAACCACTGCGCCACCAGGGAAGCCCAGAGTAAACTTTTTGATTTAGAATAGTGATCAGACTAATGTCACCATAGGGCAGAGGGAAGGAAAAACAAGGGAGGGGGGAAATAAGAAATGAAAGTTTCTTTTCTCAGGTGACATCTTTCTTCAGTAATAAACCTTTAAACAAAAGACCCAGACTGCCCACCTTCCTCATCCTCACATCCATGGCATACTGTACCTACTGTGGTATGAACCATGTAACTCTCTAGTGAATAATCTGGTAAACCCAAGGAACAAGATTCAGACCAAGGGTATCACCTCGGGGAGGGTTTGTTTAGTGAGTGGAAGATCCCAGGTACGGAGACTCAGGCAAATGTAACTGCAGAATGTAGTCATCAGGTAGTTTGCTTGCAAGGTGTCAGACAGTGAGCAGAGGATACTTACCTTACATCAAAAATCAAGAGATCAAGTTCAAGATCACAGGTTGTAAACAGGTGGCCCACGGCCAAGTCCAGCCTGCAGATATGATTTGTTTGGCCAAAGGTCACGTATAAAAGTTTGAATTTGTTGTAAAGATTTAAACTTGGGAGATTTCACACCAAAAAAATAACATCCACATTTCTGGCTTCTCTTGATAAATGAAAGATCTGACAACGTGTGGGCCCACATTCCTGAATAGCCAACCACGGGCTGGAGATGAAGTATGTTGCTCATGGAGAGAGGGCAGAGCCTCTTACTTTCATTTCATCCCCTGAGAAGAGCTGTTTCACACATCTATGCTTGTTTCCATTGTTCTCAGTTCAGATATAGCAATGACAGAGAATGCTGAGAGAAGTCAGGAAGGCAACCAAGAAACCCTGACTGATCAGCTCCTTGTCACACCTCCTCCCCCTGCCCCATTGCCTACCATGCGCCAGATGCTGTTCTAGGAATCAGGGACGGAAAGAATCAAAAGCAAACAGAAAAGACGAGGTGCCTCCTCCCACTGAACTTATATTCTAGTTGAGAAAACTGGAAAACACATCATTAAGTATCAGTTATCAGTGACAATAATATCAAAAATATTTTGAATGCTTTATGCACCAGTCACTGTTCTTTCTCTTATGTGCTTTGTGTTCTTTTATGCATATTAATTCCCACAGAAACTCCATGAAAAGGAAATAATTGCATCCCATTTTTCAAATAGGAAATTGAGTCATGGAGAAA
Source organism: Mesoplodon bidens (assembly GCF_964165515.1). Taxonomy (NCBI): domain Eukaryota; kingdom Metazoa; phylum Chordata; class Mammalia; order Artiodactyla; family Ziphiidae; genus Mesoplodon; species Mesoplodon bidens. Next base: position 87,582,182 of record NC_138167.1, read on the forward strand.
AGCAACCTGTAGGAAGTCTCACAGTTAGTAATGGCAAAGTAAGAATGGGTCTCAGCAGTCTGGCTTCAGAGGAGCGTTGAACCCTGTACCACAGCATTACGTGCTAAGCAGAGTGTTAAAATAGACTGAAGTGACAGAGAGAGACTGGGCAGCTACTTTAGATTTCGAAGTTAAGAAGAGCCTTTTTAGGAAGTGACAGGATACCCTTTCTGAAGGATACAACCGTGCAAAAACTTCAGAAGTACGCTAAGGGAACAATTAATGTGAAGGACTAAATTGGGAAAACGCTTGGCTTATTAAGAACCCAAAGTAAGTTGACCAGGGTGGCTGTAGCTTGATGTGAGAGTGAGAATGAGAGAGGGAGAAAACCGCAGAGATGAAGCTGAAGAGGAAAGCACAGACCAGTCTCCCAGATAGGTAGTTTAGATTTTTATTCCAGTTGGGAGCCATTGATGGGTTAGAGATTGAGAGGTGACAGAATCTGATTTGCATTTCAAAAACATGGCAATGCTCACATTTACCCGAGCTCTTTATAAACTGACCTTAATGTATGTCTCTAACTTCTTCTCCCACTATTTCTCCTTCATGCGTACTGTGCTTTAACTACAACATTCAAGTGGCTAGTTTTGTGCTGGAAAACTGATTTTGTGAAAACAAAGCCCTGATTTGTAGAATTTGCTCATTTCTGTGGTGGAAACACTTTCACCACAGCTGATTTTATGTTATCAATAATTTAACAACCAGTTTGCAAAACTCCTGAATATTTAACCATCAGCTCTTGAGAGCTGGTTCCAGCTGGCTTCAACACAGCTCTATCCCAAATATCTTCACCTTCTGAAATTCATCAGGCCCTTACATGGCATGCCTTTCTGTTCTCCCTGACCAATTTAACCATTGTAGACCTATGGTTATGAGTAGCACATTTGGTTTCACATGGACTTCGATTCAAATCTCTGCTTTAGAAATCAGCCACATGGTCTTAGGAAAAGTTCTTAATTTCTCTATAGTACCTGTGTTATCCCATTTATAACATTGGATGACTCCCGTAATAGCCCTTCCTCAGGGTGTTGTTGTAAGAATCAAATAAAATAATGTAAGAGAAAGCATTTAGCAAAATACCTGGAATATTAGATGATGTACTTTATAAGCAATTTTTAACTTATTTATCTACTCACCCACCACAGGCCGTATCTAGGAGCTGGGGAAAGCTATGAAGTTTGAAACATGTACCTTTCAGCATCTTGTCTTTTGAGAGTTAGGTCTCCTGCCTCGTTCTATCTCTAAAATGCTTTCTAGGATCCACACAAAAATCTTTTTCTCTTATGTGGTAAAGAAATTACTCAATGATATAAGACATATTTTTACATATGATATAAAAAGAAATAGTGGCTTAAAGTATTAGTAACTATTTCATAATAAGGTTTTTTGATGACAGGAAAGACTTCAAGACTCTGTTTGCAGAAGTTTCTTGCCATTGTACTTTATCTTGATATTTAGTATTTTGTAATTTTTCTATAAAAGCAGCCATTTGAGGTAGGTAATTTAGTCTTAGCCTCCACCTGTCAGTTTTTATCCACTAGAATTCTGTGAACAACTCACTTCAGTGTTTAGCTGTATCAATACCAAGAACAGTTTTATTCAATGACTATTAAAGATCTAAGTTCTAGTGATAGTTCGATTCTACCTTTGTGACCTTAAGTCCCAAACTCTGAGATTTAACACATTAGAATGAATTCAGAGTCTATACCTGCTCTAAAATTCAATGATTCTTCCTAATGAAGTATTTATAAATTCCAAAAGCACCTCCAAAGCCAACAGAAAAAAAATACTTTTGGCACCATTCTCATGAGATTAACATAAATAAACTTAGGTCTCTATAGCAAACTATAGCAGAGTATTGAGGAAATTCTATGAATTATTCAGAAACAAAATAAAATAAAATAAAGCAAAATAACAACTTGTGGCTCTAAAGGTATCAGAATACACTTACAGTCCTATTCAGAAATCACTAGACTGTAGTGTGCTCTGTATTTATATCCAAGAAGTCCTCAAAGTTGCACTTTCCTTTAAATTCAGGTTTTTCAGAGATCCCATATCAAATACCTGCTTAAATGAATGTTATAGAACAATATCAAGTCAAAAACATGTAAAAGCAACCCAGGTGCACTTGCTAGTTTCCTCGTTAAATTTTAAAAGATATTTAAGGGAGGACCTTCAAGATGGCAGAGGACTAAGACGGGGAGATCACCTTCCTCCCCACAAATACACCAGAAATACATCTACATGTGGAACAACTCCTACAGAACACCTACTGAACGCTGGCAGAAGACCTCAGACTTCCCAAAAAGGCAAAAAACTCCCCAAGTACCTGGCTGTGCAGCTGACAGGGTGTTCATGCTCCCACCAGCTGTCAGGCCAGAGCCTCTAACGTGGGAAAGCCGAGTTCAGGACACTGGACCACCAGAGACCGCGCGGACACACGTAATATTAATCAGTGAGAGATCTCCCAGAGATCTCCATCTCAACACTAAGGCCCACCTCCACTCAATGACCAGCAACCTCCAGTGCTGGACACCCCATGCCAAACAACTAAAAGGCAGGAACAAAACCCCACCCATTAGCAGAGAGGCTGCCTACAATCATAATAAGTACAGACACCTCAAAACACATCACCGGATGTAGTCCTGCCCACCAAAAGGACAAGATCCAGCCTCATCTACAAGAACACAGGTACCAGTCCCCTCCACCAGGAAGCCTACACAACCCACTAAACCAACCTTACCCACTGGGGCAGACACCAAAAACAACAGGAACTACGAACATGCAGCCTGCGAAAAGGAGACCCCAAACATATTAAGTTAAACAAAATGAGAACACAGAGAAATATGCAACAGATGAAGGAGCAAGGTAAAAACCCACCAGACTAAAAAAATTAAGAGGAAATAGGCAGTCTATATGAAATTGAATTCAGAGTAATGATAGTAAGGATGATTCAAAATCTTGGAAATAGAATAGACAAAATGCAAGAAAGGTTTAACAAGGAGGTAGAAGAACTAAAGAGCAAACAAACAATGATGAACAACACAATAAATGAAAATAAAAATTCTCGAGAAGGAATCAATAGCAGAATAACTGAGGCAGAAAAATGGATAAGTGACCTGGAAGATAAAATAGTGGAAATAAATACCGCAGAGCAGAATAAAGAAAAGAGAATGAAAAGAACTGAGGACAGTCTCAGAGACCTCTGGGACAACATTAAATGCACAACACTCGAATTATAGGGGTTCCAGAAGAAGAAGAAAAAAAGAGAGGGACTGAGAAAATATTTGAAGAGATTATAGTTGAAATCTTCCATAATATGGGAAAGAAAATAGTCAATCAAGTCCAGGAAGCACAGAGAGTAGCATACACAATAAACCCAAGGAGAAACAGGCCAAGACACATATTAATCAAACTATCAAAAATTAAATACAAAGACAAAATATTAAAAGCAGCAAGGGAAAAGCAACAAATAACATACAAAGGAATCCCCATAAGGTTAACAGCTGATCTTTCAGCAGAAACTCTGCAAGCCATAAGGGAGTGGCAGGACATATTAAAAGTGATGAAAGGGAAAAACCTGCAATCAAGATTACTGTACCAAGCACGGATCTCATTCAGATTCAACAGAGAAATTAAAAGCTTTACAGACAAGCAAAAGCTAAGAGAGTTCAGCACCACCAAACCAGGTTTACAACAAATGCTAAAGGAACTTCTCTAGGCAAGAAACACAAGAGAAGGAAAAGACCTACAATAACAAACCCAAAACAACTAAGAAAATGGTAATAGGAACATACATATCAATAATTACCTTAAATGTAAATGGAATAAATGCTCCAACCAAAAGACATAGACTGGCTGAATGGATACCAAATCAACACCCATATATATGCTGTCTACAAGAGACCCACTTCAGACTTAGGGACACATACAGACTGAAAGTGAGGGGATGGAAAAAGGTATTCCATACAAATGGAAATCAAAAGAAAGCTGGAGTGGCAATTCTCATATCAGACAAAATAGACTTTAAAATAAAGACTATTAGAAGAGACAAAGAAGGACACTACATAATCATCAAGGGATCGATCCAAGAAGAAGATATAACAATCATAAATATTTATGCACCTAACATAGGAGCACCTCAATACATAAGGCAAATACTAACAGCCATAAAAGGGGAAATCGACAGTAACACATTCATAGTAGGGGACTTTGACACCCTACTTTCATCAATGGACAGATCACCAAAATGAAAATCAATAAGGAAACACAAGCTTTAGATGATACATTAAACAAGATAGATTTAATGATATTTACAGGACATTCCATCCAAAAACAACAGAATACACATTTTTCTCAAGTGCTCATGGAACATTCCCCAGGATACATCATATCTTGGGTCACAAATCAAGCCTTGGTAAATTTAAGAAAATTGAAATCATATCAAGTATCTTTTCTGACCACAACGCTATGAGACTAGATATCAATTACAGGAAAAAATGTGTAAAAAATACAAACACATGGAGGCTAAACAATACATTACTTAATAATGAAGTGTAACTGAAGAAATCAAAGAGGAAATCAAAAACTACCTAGAAAGAAATGACAATGGAGACACGATGACCCAAAACCTATGGGATGCCGCAAAAGCAGTTCTAAGAGGGAAGTTTATAGCAATGCAATCCTACCTTAAGAAACAGGAAACATCTAGAATAAACAACCTAACCTTGCACCTAAAGCAATGAGTGAAAGAAGAACAAAAAACCCCCAAAGTTAGCAGAAGGAAAGAAATCATAAAGATCAGATCAGAAATAAATGAAAAAGAAATGAAGGAAACGATAGCAAAGATCAATAAAACTAAAAGCTGGTTCTTTGAGAAGATAAACAAAATTGATAAACCATTAGCCAGGCTCATCAAAAAAAAAGGGAGGGCTTCCCTGGTGGCGCAGTGGTTGAGAGTCCGCCTGCCGCTGCAGGGGACACGGGTTTGTGCCCTGGTCTGGGAAGATCACACATGCCATGAAGTGGCTAGGCCAGTGAGCCATGGCCGCTGAGCCTGCACATCCGGAGCCTGTGCTCTGCACGGGAGAGGCCACAACAGTGAGAGGTCCGCGTACCGCAAAAAAAAAAAAAAAACGAAAAGAAAAAGAAAAAAGGGAGAAGACTCAAATCAATAAAATTAGAAATGAAAAAGGAGAAGTAACAACTGACACTGCAGAAATACAAAAGATCATGAGAGATTACTACAAGCAACTCTATGCCAATAAAGTGGACAGCCTGGAAAAATGGACAGCTTCTTAGAAATGCACAACCTGCCAAGACTGAATCAGGAAGAAATAGAAAATATGAACAGACCAATCACAAGCACTGAAATTGAAACTGTGATTTAAAATCTTCCAACAAACAAAAGCCCAGGAACAGATGGCTTCACAGGCGAATTCTATCAAACATTTAGAGGAGAGCTAACACCTATCCTCCTCAAACTCTTCCAAAATATAGCAGAGGGAGGAACACTCCCAAACTCATTCTATGAGGCCACCATCACCTTGATACCAAAACTAGACAAGGATGTCACAAGGAAAACTACAGGCCAATATCACTGATGAACATAGATGCAAAAGTCCTCAACAAAATACCAGCAAACAGAATCCAACAGCACATTAAAAGGATCATACACCATGATCAAGTGGGGTTTATTCCAGGAATGCAAGGATTCTTCAATATACGCAAATCAATCAATGTGGTACACCATATTAACAAACTGAAGGAGAAAAACCATATGATCATCTCAATAGATGCAGAGAAAGCTTTGGACAAAATTCAACACCCATTTATGATAAACACCCTTCAGAAAGTAGGCATACAGGGAACTTTCCTCAACATATTAAAGGCCATATATGACAAACCCACAGCCAACATCGTCCTCAATGGTGAAAAACTGAAATCATTTCCACTAAGATCAGGAACAAGACAAGGTTGCCCATTCTCACCACTCTTATTCAACACAGTTTTGGAAGTTTTAGCCACAGCAATCAGAGAAGAAAAGGAAATAAAAGGAATCCAAATCAGAAAAGAAAAAGTAAAGCTGTCACTGTTTGCAGATGACATGATACTATACATAGAGAATCCTAAAGATGCTATCAGAAAACTACTAGAGCTAATCAATGAATCTGGTAAAGTAGCAGGATACAAAATTAATGCACAGAAATCTCTGACATTCCTACACACTAATGATGAAAACTCTGAAAGTGAAATTAAGAAAACACTCCCATTTACCATTGCAACAAAAAGAATAAAATACCTAGGCATAAACCTACCTAATGAGAAAAAAGACCCATATACAGAAAACTGTAAGACACTGATGAAAGAGATTAAAGATGATACAAATACATGGAGAGATATACCATGTTCTTGGATTCTGATTGTTGATTTCACAATCAACATTGTGAAAATGACTCCACTACCCAAAGCAATCTACAGATTCAATGCAATCCCTATCAAACTACCACTGGCATTTTTCACAGAACAAGAACAAAAAATTTCACAATTTGTATGGAAACACAGAAGACCCCGAATAGCCAAAGCAATCTTGAGAACAAAAAACGGAGCTGGGGGAATCAGGCTCCCTGACTTCAGACTATACTACAAAGCTACAGTAATCAAGACAGTATGGTATTGGCACAAAAACAGAAATACAGGTCAATGGAATAGGACAAGAAGCCCTGAGATAAACCCATGCACATATGGTCACCTTATCTTTGATAAAGGAGGGAGGAATGTACAGTGGAGAAAGGACAGCCTCTTCAATAAGTGGCGCTGGAAAAACTGGACAGGGACATGTAAAAGTATGAGATTAGAACACTCCCTAACACCATACACAAAAATAAGCTCAAAATGGATTAAAGACCTAAATGTAAGGCCAGAAACTATCAAACTCTTAGAGGAAAACATAGGCAGAACATTCTATGACATAAATCACAGCAAGATCCTTTTTGACCCACCTCCTAGAGAAATGGAAATAAAAACAAAAATAAACAAATGGGACCTAATGAAACTTCAATGCTTTTGCACAGCAAAGGAAACCATAAATAAGACCAAAAGACAACCCTCAGAATGGGAGAAAATATTTGCAAATGAAGCAACTGACAAAGGATTAATCTCCAAAATTTACAAGCAGCTCAATATAACAAAAAAAATAAACAACCCAATCCAAAAATGGGCAGAAGACCTAAATAGACATTTCTCCAAAGAAGATATACAGATTGCCAACAAACACATGAAAGGATGCTCAACATCTTTAATCATTAGAGAAATGCAAATCAAAACTACAATGAGATATCATCTCACACCAGTCAGAATGGCCATCATCAAAAAATCTAGAAACAATAAATGCTGGAGAGGGTGTGGACAAAAGGGAACACTCTTGCACTGCTGGTGGGAATGTGAATTGGTACAGTCACTATGGAGAACAGTATGGAGGTTCCTTAAAAAACTAAAAATAGAACTACCATATGACCCAGCAATCCCACTACTGGCCATATACCCTGAGAAAACCATAACTCAAAAAGAGTCATGTACCACAATGTTCACTGCAGCACTATTTACAATACTCAGGACATGGAAGCAACCTAAGTGTCCATCGACAGATGAATGGATAAAGCAGATGTGGCACATATATACAATGGCATATTACTCAGCCATAAAAAGAAACGAAATACAGTTATTTGTATTGAGGTGGATGGACCTAGAGTCTGTTGTACAGAGTGAAGTAAGTCAGAAAGAGAAAAACAAATACCGCATGCTAACACATATATATGGAATCTAAAACAAACAAACAAAAAAGGGTTCTGATGAGCCTAAGGGCAGGATAGCAAGAAACACACGGCCCTAGAGAACGGACTTGAGCACAAGGGGAGGGGGAAGTGTAAGCTGGGACGAAGTGAGAGAGTGGCATGGACATATATACACTACCTAATGTAAAACAGATAGCTAGTGGGAAGCAGCCGCATAGCACAGGGAGATCATCTCAGGCTTTGTGACCATCTAGAGGGGTGGGACAGGGAGGGTGGGAGGGATATTCAAGAGGGAGGAGATATGGGGATATATATATATGTATAGCCGATTCACTTTGTTATACAGAAGAAACTAACAAGAACTTAAAGCAATTATACTCCAATAAAGATTTTTTAAAAAATAAATAAATAAAACAGAATGTGTGTGGGGAAAAAGAAAAAAGATTTTTAAGAATCTTTAGAAATAATCAACCAGATGAGATGACTGCCTTCTATCCTTTCTTTAAATGTACGATGCCCTAATCAATATATTTATGAGCCTAAACCTTAATAGAGTGCTTGTGCTAAAGTATATACCTAATGTACCCCAATTTTCTTTTTTAGCTCAAAGATTGACATCACTATGTTCTAAATTATATTGATATATTCCCAGCCCATTTAAGGCAATTATTTGTTAGTTCCTCAAAGATAATATGCAGATTATAATGCACCCTGAGCAGTGTAACCAATGAGGCCACTACTATTTGAACTGCCAAAGTGGTTGTATATCACTCATCAGCAATGCAAGGACTGAGCCCAAAAGAGATTTTTGGCTTGCTATTAAGTATTTTATATCAGCTAGTGAATAATCACCCTGGATAATGTCAAAGGAATTTATCCCAAATACATATTTCAGGTGGCAATAAATAATAAGCCACCAACATTGCTTATTATCTCCAACTCCTAACTCAGAGATAAATTACAAAAACATCTTTTCAGGCATGGTTCACAGGTCTGATGACAGCAAATTTGCATTATGGAACATGTGCAATTTATATTATCAATCACATTTTTCTTGATTTGAACTTCGATGATCAATTTAGGATAAGAGTTATCAAAATTGAAAGGCTGAAAGAAGCTAATCTAAAAAGGCTACATATTATATGATGCCAACTATGTGACATCCTGGAAAAGGCAAAACTATGGAGACCATAAAAATATTAGTGGTTGCCAGGGGTTAGGAGTGAGGGAGGGATGAACAGGCAGAGCACAGAAGATTTTTAGACAGTGAAAATACTCTGTATGATTGTATAATGATGGATACATGTCATTACACATTTGTCCAAACGCACAGAATGTACAACACCTATGTAAACAATGGACTTTGGGTGATTATGATGTATCAATGTATGTTCATCAATTGTAACAAATGTACCACTCTGGTGGGAGATGTTGATAATGGGAAAAGCTATGCATGGGAGCAGGGGGTATATGGGAAATCTCTACGTTTTCTTCTCAATTTTGCTGTGAAGCTAAAACTGCTCTAAAAAATCATGTCTTTTTAAAATAAAAATTGAAATGGAATGTTAAAAACATTAAGAGTTTAATATGTTGAAAAATATGTGCCTATAAAACAGGGACAAATGATTTAATAAATCTCTAACCCATATTCTTTCACTTGCATTATTCCCTCGATCTTGTAAATTCTATAAAGCACAAGGTTATCTTCTAGGTTTTCTGAAACTTCCTACATTTCCCAGGACAGCATCTTCACAACCTCAACTGACTCTCATAGGATAATTTTAGAGAGCTGGTTCATAAATTAAGCACTGGTCTTTTCCTAGGTATGCAGCAATTAGGATGTCACTAACTCCTTTGTAGAAATCCAAAATACACAAATGCATGTGTAACATGTTGCCACCTAGATTCCCAAAGAGGGAGAACTTACTTAAAAAAAAATTTTTTTTTACAGTGATGTCTTGATGCTCTAAAGATCAACCAAGGTAGTTAAATATCATGTTGCTGGATAAAACTCTGCTAAATAAGGCTGGTTGCTTTTCTACCCAGAAAAGTTCACCAGAGGTCAAGAAAGGCTACTCTTTCTTGTACCCAGGTACTTTTTCACAAGAGGGTGAGAAAAACCCATCCTTCCCATAGAAATACTCAACTTGGCCCTGAAGTGGCACTGAACCCCGAAGGATTTCACACTGAGACCATAATATCTACCACAGGCCTTTGAAGAGGTCCCAGCTGTGCCTGTTGCCATGGGTGAACCGGAAAACCCGCATTACTGAGGGCTTCCGGTGGTTTGACATTATCCTCTCAGGCTTTACTGGAGAGGTGGCCACAATGTGACTCAGCTGTAAGCCATGGCCAGGCCTTCCTCAGTCCAAAGGGGAGAACTGAGGGGAAAGGACTGAATGTTTGCTAACGCAACTGCCATCTGCCACCGTTAAGTCTGATGGTGACAGAGTGTACATTAATGCCAGATAGACAGAGAACACTCACCATCTGTTCACTGCCCTGAAATAAAATTAACTAGGTCATCTGGACTTGGAAGTCTATCTGGAATTGTTGACATGTATTCCCAACCTTGCGGATGGAAATTTTACCCCATCTTACATCATTCAAATTACCCAGAGAAATATTTTTACTCTAAACCTTCTAGTGGAGAAAGTACGGTTAATAGATAATACATTAATAACAATTTATGTGTTAACAATGAATAAAGGATTTTGCAGCCCCTACATTATTATATCTGTAAGCAATAGTATTATAGATTGCTATCCAACTGAAACCTTCTAAAGGGAAAAATGTCTAATAAATTTCATTTCAAGGAGAATGTGCAAAATTTATGTGTCAGTCTTTCTTGACCAGCTAATGAGATGCACACTTCTTGATTTCCAGGCACTCAAACTAAAAAGGGGAAATAAAGAGCTATTAGATATTTTATTCTCTCTAACTACTTAAAAGATATTTATTTGCACAACGGCAATGGAATCTAGGATATGACTGAAACGGTGGTGAATTTTTTTTTTTTTTTTTTCCCAAAAGAGAGGCAAGAAAAAGCTTTAGGTCAATTTCTGTACAAGAAAACCTGCCCCTGATCTCCCTACCCAGACTCTCTCACCTTCCAATCAACTCACTCTTCTGCCCTCATCTCTCTCAAACTAGCATTGGTCTTAGCCCGTATTGGTCTAGAGGTGAATTTCAGCTGGACAGATGACACAGGAGAGAATCAAAGAAAATAGAATAAATAATTATTTTCAATTCCTTATATCAGTCCTACCTGGAAATATGTTTCTCTTAAAGAAAACTCTAACAGATTCTATTTCCAAGAGTCAATTTAACTTAGAGGAAAAGTTACTGCTTTTAAGAGTTTATGGACATCAATAACAGGAAATAACACAGTTCATTTAGACAACCTGTAATGTGCTGACTTGAAATAAATCCAGTGGAGCTATCCTTAGGTCCCAAGAGATTCGGTTTTAAAATGACCTTTTGTGAGTCGGATTATTGACCTAGCTCAGTTATTAGCAAAGCCTACAAGCAGAAATTTCTTCAGCCTCTTACTTAAGCCTTAAGTTTTTAAGAATTTGAACAGAATATATTTCCAACTAAGGATATAATGAGTGATCTTCCTATACTCAGCACTGAATTTAGAGCTCTGGAAAAGGCAAAGAGGTATACAATGCTATCCCTTGTGTTCATATAGGTTAGATAAACAAGATACAAAGACTATGCATAAAAATATGACAAAAATACCAACTTGTATGAAATGTGCCAAAGAAAAGGCACCCTGACCCTACAGTCTAAAGTAGACCCCTACCATTCTCTCGCATACCTTATACTGCTTTTATAGCTTCAATCACTGTCTATATAGTATTTATGTAGAGGATCCCTTAATACCTGTGTCTCAACCCCAACCCCAAACCTATGAGCTACATGAGGACAGCGGTTGCATAGTTGTATTCATTGCTTTATGCTTAATGCCTAAAACAGTGTCTGAGACATAGTAGGTGGTAACTAAATATTTGTTGGATTAATTTTGAAATACACTGTATTCACAGTCTAGTGGGAGATAATGAAAAATAAAGAGATCATAGTTACATTCTTTCTCTCACTGATTAATTTATTCAACCCATGTTTACTGAGCACCTACTTTGTCAACACAGTCCTTAAAGATGCAGATAGGTTAGTGAATAAAATGTACCTGATTGCTGACCACATGGAGCTCACAGTACAGGAGATCATTATCAATCAAACCATCAAATTAAATAATTGTAGGTAAATATATAATTGTAAAATGTAAGGTCATTATGAAGTAAAAGTCATAACAGAGATTTGATTTATTCTTAAGGGTCAGGGAATGAAAAAGGAATGAGTCATATAAATCAACAGGAGAATTATGATTTTAGAAATGAGAGGGATCGCTGAGGCCAGGAGGGAAGGAATAAAGTTTATTTCATGGAAGTTTCACAGAAAAGTAGAGCTAGTGCTGGGTATTAATTCCTCCTATCCTTCAAGACATAATTATGTGTACAGGAGCATCCAATGATGCTTACAGTTAACATGTAAACTACATTTGAATGATATACTTCTCAAGATAGTTTATCTTCAAATAACTGGGGCACTGAGTCTTTTGATTTTGAAATTTTGTTTCCATTTGTTACTTTTCAAATTAAATGTATTCATATTGTGCCATCTTCCATCTTTCTTTTTGCAACTATTCAATATATTACTAAGTATTTTACTTAAAGAAGCATCAAGATTCAAAATTTCTGTTTTCAAGAAATTAACTTCACATCTCTTAACAAAATGCCAGAAGTGAGAGCAACAGCAAAATAGACTGGGGGAAGATACGTACAGTTACTTGAACGAAACTGTTTCCAAATGAACAACTTTTTAAAGTTTTCTAGAAGAGAATATAGCTGTTTTTAAAAAAATATCATGTAGATATGGCTGACAGCAGAACCATTATTCCATGAACGATATATTTCTTTAATATAGATTTGTTCAATATTTGGGGGAGGGAGTTAATTTGGAAAATATTTCCATGTAAGAGCTACTAGTTTATAGAGTTGCTATTATAATTTAAAAAGGCAGTATGCTATAAACTACCAATACAGCAAATAAACTGGTATGTTTATTTTGAAGCCAGGCCCACACCCTATCAAAGCCAATAAAAGTGGGCAATGGTCATGAATTCAGTTCCAAAGCTGAGACACTGAGTGCTTGGGTTGTGGCAGTTATTATTTCCTGAATAAGACTTTATGCCGGATCCAGAATTCACTCTGACTCTCAGCCAAGAAAGGAAGTAGCGTGGGTGACCAAGTTTAACACTTGCTCTGGGGATTTCTCTCTAGCCAAAGCTAAAAGGAGACTATAATTGGGTAGCCAGGCCTGTCCTTAGCACATTCTGTATTTAGATGGCTTACCTAAGCCCATTAGACAGCAAAATCACTCTGCCCTATGCCCCTAGAGACTTCCAAAAGAAAAACCATGAGGGGGCTGGGAGTTGGCTCAGCCAGGATGAAAAGGGATTAGGAGGGAGAGAAGGGGAGGAAAACAAAGTGGACCTCTCTGTGTCTGTAGGCTTGGGAATAAAACAAGTGAGTTAAAACTTCAGCTGCACTGTTTACTGGTTGTTAATTTTAATTAAATTACATCCCCAATCTGAACCTTAGGTTCCTTAGTGGCAGAGTGTGTGTATAGTACTAACTGCTTCACAGAGTGTTTTTCAGTGGCTGGTAGATAGGAAACAATAAATATTAGTTTTTGTTGCCACTGCTATTTTTACTTTTGTAATGTCATCTATGAAGAGGGAAGAGGGATAAACTGCCACGTTTCTTAGATTTCAAAGTTGCCCTGTTTCTTTCTGCTGTCTCTAGACCTCTCTTCACCTCATTTAACCCTCACTCATTTGGATTATTCAGGTAAGAAGCAAAGCAGCTATTTGGCACAGACAAGGTTGATCAACCTGCCCTAGGACTAATCTTCCCGACACACACTCCTAAAGAATAGCTGTTTCCAATCAGATAGTTGCCAGGCATGCCCAGAGCATTTTTTTTTTTTTTAAAGCAATTTGAGTAGGTCACTTGGGGGAGGCAAATTGAAAGAACCTTTTTAACTAAGTCAAATCTTGGTCTCCAGCTAATTTTAATACATCTTTGTAAAGTGCTCTTGAAAGCACTTGCAGCTAAAATGCCTCATACCAAAATAAGGAAAGAAAAAAAGTAAAAATAGGAGAGAGAAAAGTTCTTAACAGTGCAGCTTGAAAACTGATTGTAGCACTACGTAAGAAATAAAAATAACCTGGATACACAATTTCCTTCAAAAGAATTTTGGATATTGGACACCAAGTCATATGCTTCTAACAAATGGGGGAGTTTTATTATTTCCTATGGAAGTGACAAGATACATAAAGATATTCACTTTTTTGGGGTATCATTGTACTAAGCTTCCAGGGAACTTTTCTCAAAAGATATTTTAAAGCTAAAAACCATATTTACTTTTTGGAAAAGAAAGCATTTTCTTTAGAAAGTGAGAATAAAATAATGCTCCTCTAAAATACCCAAGAAGAAAGGAATACTAACCTTTACCTTAAGAGAAAAGAATGAAAATTTGCAATGAGGAGGGATGGGGTGAGAGTTTAAATCTTCAAGTAATTTTGAATTTGTCAGACAAAGGGGAAAAGATGACTTTAATTGTTAACATCAACCTTCCTAATATTTCTGTAACTTTTTGAAAAGACCTATTTCATAGTAGAATGTCTCTTTACTACCTTTCTCAACTGAGGGTTTGTATTTAAAGAGATTCCTTTTGGGATTCAGACAGCCCAGTATCCTTCATGAGGTCTCAGGTACTGACCAACAGAGACTAGAAGCCTTCCCTGATCCTTCTCTACTTGGAATTGTTATCCGATAGCCTTCTCTACCTCACAATACATGTCCATATAGAGCAGGAACAAATACTATCCTGTGTTACTCTTGCACTTCATGCACATATTCATTTACTCACCCAGTCTTACTGCACACCTATTACGTTCCAGGTGCTGCACATAGTATGTAGATGGTGGTTGTAGCAATAGAAATAGTAAGAAAATAGTGTACTGATCATGATATATTTTGATTGTAGTACCAGCAGGGCTTGAATTTTTATGGTGACTAACAGTCATCAAGAATGACCTCTAGGTTTCATTCAGGAGGAGTAGATGGCAGTCTCATTAATTAAGATGGAGAATACCAGAAAGGAGTAGCTTTGAGCATTTGAGGAAATCAAAAGTTCTGTTTGGGGCCTGTTACACCTGGATTGTTGTGTTTGCCAGTGGGCAGTTGGACATAATAGGCAGTTGGAGAGATTATTAAGGGGCTTATGGGACGGCCAGTGTTAGAAAGATAACTTTTAGGGTCACTTGTCTATAGATAACATTACAAGCCATGAGATGGCAAGCAGAGAATGCAGAGAAGGAAAGGAGGAGGATTCAGAGCTATGCCCTGGGACATTCCAACATTATGAGAAAAAGGAGGCAGCAAAGGAGAATAAGAAAGAGAAGACTGTGAAGAAGGTAACCAAGAAAGTGATGTCCAAAAAAATCAGTCGAACAAAGTATATCAAGAAGGTTCACTGTGTCAAATCCTGGTTGCTGAGAGAGAGACTAAGAAGAGGAGTGCAGATTTGGCCTTTGGGTATCATTGGATTTGACAAGATGGAAGTTGCTAGAGATCTTGAGGAAAGTGTTCTCAGTGGAATGGTGCATGTCTCTTAATCAAAGTGCTTCACTATAGCCATCGTACAGATTAGATCATGAGTGCATGGAATGTAGAACATGAATCTTATTCATCTCTGTATTCCTAGAATTTAGGACAGTGTCAACCATGTACCAGATCTTCAATAAATACATATTGAATGTTGAATATTGGCTTTGATCAGTGCTTTATTTTCTGTTGTCTGATGGTGTACCTCTAAAAGGCAGAAAATGCATCTATGCGTTTATCCTTGAACTGTGCTTTCACTTTCCTAAAACATTTACAACTGTGATTAGATGCTCAATAAAATATTTGTAGTGGAAAAGAAGAAATATGGTGGTTGTAGTAGTGAGTTAGAGAAAGAATTAGCATCTCTATGAAGAACAGGCAGGAGACCAGATTAATGAAGACTGTGGAGGTTTTTAACAAATGATCACAAATTCTTTGACACTCCTCTCTCAAAAGACAAGTCTAATTCCCCTCCCTTTGAATATGAATTGACCTTAGTTATTTGCTTCTAACAAATAGATTGCTGAGGAAGTATTACTGCTTGACTTCCAAGACTAGGAGATTGAAGGTAATACAGCTGCTGTCTGCCTCTCTTTCAGGACTCACACCTGTGAGCACTGACTTGCCATGATTACCTTACACTGCCATGATGGAGAGACCACATGGAGAGCACCTAAAGAGAGAGAGAGATGCCCAACTGCTCTCAGCCTAGGTGCCAGACATGTAAGAGAGGAAACCTTCAAAATGAGTCCAGCTCCAGCTACTGTCTAACTACAACAGTACGGAAGATTCTGAGTGAGAATCAGCAGCCTGAGTCTAGTCAATCCCTGGGATCATGAGTGATAATAATAATTGTTTAATGCCATTAAGATTAGGTTGGTTTGCTACACAGCAATGAATAATGGAACAGACAACAGTGTGTTTATTCGGCCAGGAAAGAAATAGGCTCAAATAGCAAAACAGAAAAAGATACTTTCTGACTGGCCTAAAAAATGTTCATGAAAGAGATAGGATTAGAAGAGCTGTTTCAATGACCCCTATTACTTTTGTCTGAGAAAACAAATTCAAGACCTGGACAGAAGACCCTGTAATATTTTTAAATAGGTCAGACCTCAAAGACCAATTCTAGGTCTAAGCCCTGGCATGAATAAGATGAAAATAAATAAAATGAATGAGTACATGAGTGAATGAACTACTTCTCTAGTCTGAGATGCTATTCATGCCTATAGATAGCATTGAAAGCATTCCGCTGGCCTGAGATGCTGTTCATGAACAGTTCTTTGATCTCATGGCACTACTACAGCAAACAAGTAGCACAAGAGGTATTTGTTGGTCAGCTCAAAAGCATGCTGCAGAAGTTGCAGTTTTCTTGTCTCCCCTTTTTCTACTGGTGGTACATTTCAAGTTCACTAGTCTAAACAGTTTTCACATAGTAAGGAATGTGATACTGGCCTATGTTGTAGAAGCCTAGAAATGTGAGTTTCTTGCTTTTCATTTTCCTTTAATCTGAGGAATAGCAAGTGGGGGAAATGTTAACATGTGCACGTCTTCATTATTATCATAATGAAGTTTCACTTAAGCTGTGTCACCTAGAATCAAGACTGGTTTCCAGATTTATGATTTCTTGTTTGCCACAGTTACATAACCCAATTGCATAACACTTATAAAACAACTTGTAAAAAAAAGCTACTTCTGAGCTTTTACTTCCCTCTTCATTGCACCATTGGGCTGACTAGACAGAGGCTTCAGTGAAGGCCCACAGTTCTACAACCTATCACATCTTTATCTGATAGTCCCCAGCCCATCCTAGATAATGAGGTTCCAGCACTTTTATCCACTGGAAAGTAGTTTCACCTCCTCTTTACAGGCTATTTATCCTGTGTATTCTTCTGAACCAGAAAGACCTCTCCCTTCTTACATTTTCCTGTAGGCCTTCTTCATCTACATGGAATTCAAATAGTGATCTCCTTAGATAACTTGCACCCTAACATCTAATTTTTATTTTTCATGTTTTCTAAATGTCTTGAATACACTGAACAATGCCTTAATATGGCATTCTGTTTTGCCTATTTTCTATTATTTGATATCCTTTAGATTATAGACTTTTTGATGACAAAGTCAAGGCCTGTTGAATTTATTCTTGAAATAGTGCAATACAGCACCGTATTAAAATGAGTATTTAATAATAATTATTTAGGAATGATCACGCTTATCTGTCCTTTCCAATTAAAAAAACAACTAAATCACTATATTGAGGCCTTCCTCAATAGGCCTCTATAGGACTGTTTTACAGTCCTCCTTCTCTTCAATAATTAAATTTTATCCATTAATTTCAAGTCCTAAACTTTAGTCTGCTTCTAAAGAGTCTTTTCTAAATAAGATACAATACAGCTCAGTTAAACTGTTCCTCCTTTGCCTTTTTATACAAAATGAGTGTAGCAATATAAGAAGAAATGAAACTCCATAGAGAACCAAGGAAAGAAACTAATCAGCCATACTTAATGACTTAAAGAAAGGGACAAGAAAATCAGGGATAAAACAAATTAAAGCTTGCCTGCAAGCCCATACACATCCTACGTCATACTGGCTGTTAGGAAATGTCACCCCTTTGGCTAAAAAATAGTAATATAGGGAATCCATTTTATGCTTTGTATCGTTATTAATGCCACTGCCACTTCTCATTCCCGGGACTCAGTCACTGAGCCCACTGGCCTTTACTAGAGGGACATGTGGCTTTAGACAGCACTCTGGGCATACTTGTTTGTATGCTAACAGCTGACCATTAGATAGCTTGGTGGACTGTGGCAAGCAAACAGAATTGTTTTCCACCAATTCTGTTTTCAGCAAAGAATTATTTTTAATTCCCCTGTCTTGTGCATTGCCAAAATTCTTAAAATACTGTTCATGGAGATTTTTTTGTTACCCGCCTTGGAGCCCAGATGTAGGAACCAAGCCAATGCAGCTGGTGTAACTTGGCTGACTCTCACAGATAATTCGGTGTTTGAACAGTCTTCCTTTTTTAAAAAAATGTTGTTATTATTTTGGAAAATTTTGGAGTAAACGCTTACGGATGTAAAGTATAAAGGTTAAGAGAACAGCAGCAATATAGGCTAAAGGTCTCCTACCTCTTTTTCCTCTAGAGACTTCATCAAGCTGGGCACACACATACACACACACACACAGCTCTTTCTTCAAACCCTACAGCAGATCTGCCCCTGAGCTTCAGAGACAGACTTGTCAGGGGAAGGACAAAGAAGGGGGAAAATATTCCTTTTGCTTTTTTTTACAAGAGACTTCATGTCATGAATATAAACATATCAAACCCAACACCAACAATGTCAAAAACAAGAGAATTTTAGGAGTGAAAATACTTATTCAGAAATCCCAACACAAATCCCAGTGATGCTTAGGGTTGTGATTTTACACTAGACTTTACTTCTGCTAAATTCTGGCATCATATTTACTACTTACAAAGCAACTGCATTTTATAGCTGACACTGTATTATACCGATACTGCACAAACATAATATTCATCTGTCTGACCTACATTCCAATTTGCATTCTTCCATGAAATATGATGGAATAATAATAGCAGCTATTGGTTGAGGGTTTGCTGAATTGTGCTGTGTGTGTTACATGGGTTAACTCATTTAATTCTCTCAATAAATGAATGAGGAAGGTTCAAATACTATGCCTATTTTACCAATAAGGAATCTACAACGGAAAGAGGCTAAGTGATTTACCCAAGAACTCACAGCTAGAAAGTAGTAGAGCTGGGGTTTGAGCCTAACCATCTATTTCCAGAGCCGGCATCAGAAATACTACATTCTGCCACCTTTCCAAGGAAGGGATGGAATGAATCACTGTTAAGATGCAGGGATCTGCACACAACTATCATCGGGCACACAGGAAAGTGTTTTGCTTTTAGACATTATCTATTAAGTACGTCACAATGAAAAGAGCTTAAGAACTGAGTACTCAGCTATGCTGTGAATTCCTTTTCTCCTGAAGAAATGCCTATCTGCTTTGCTCTTCCTCTGCAGACTAGCTAAGCTGATAAAACAAATAAAAGAAAGTGGTATTAATGACTCAAAATTACTTCACGTGTATCCCTTCCCTGATTCATGTATGTTTTATCCGAAACCATCAGAGCCTAAAGCTCAAGGGCTGAGTAACGTGAGAAACTGCCACATCAGGATGAATTACAGAGCTCATTTTCAGTTGGGAGATATTTCACCAGCCCTCAAACACATATTTCCCTGTATTACCATCTATTCCACCTATGCAAATCATTAGCTAACTTTTGAGACAAATCATTAAAATTTCCTTGCAACTGCTGATTTTAGAATTCCCCCAATTTTTTTCTTTTTTATCTCTTTATTTAATAACTCAATCACAGTATTAAATACAAAACAAGCTAAAGTACCCTCTCTCATCTCAAGTGATGTTAACACTTCCTTCTAATGCCCCCTAAATTTTAAAAACATGCTACCTGTATGAATAAGGGTGTTTTCAAAATTTAAAAAGCTATAAGCTCCATGTAGAAAAAAAGGAAGCATTTTAATAGCAATACATGTTCATACTAGGTAGAAAGTCTAGCACTGCACAAAATTTTCCAGGTCATGTGGAAGTTAAAAGAAAGGCATTATGAGATAATAATGCCAATGTGAAATAGCTTTCATGATTGGAAAATATAATGATGTACTCTATCCTGAGGGTCTTAAAGGTATTTTTTTTAAAAAAACATATTTAGGGCTTCCCTGGTGGTGCAGTGGTTAAGAATCTGCCTGCCAATGCAGGGCACACGGGTTCGTGCCCCGGTCCGGGAGGATCCCACATGCCATGGAGCGCCTGGGCCCGTGTGCCATGGCCGCTGAGCCTGCGCGTCCGGAGCCTGTGCTCCGCAACGGGAGAGGCCACAACAGTGAGAGGCCCGCATACCGCAAAAAAAATAAATAAATAAAAAATAAAAAAATAAAAAAAATATTTAAAAATAGTGTCAACAGTTCTCTCCCTTAAGTGAATTGGGTGTGATCCTGTCAGGAGGCAAGCTGTCTTTGAACCTTATGAATGTAACTTGTGCAAACACACATAAAAACAATAGAAGAGAAGGAACAAATCATAAATTTTAGGCAGGAAAAAAATGTAGAGCTATGTCCCAAATATGAAGCCTTCTCCAGTATGGACTATTTTGTACATGTTGTTATTGCAAAAGCCATTAATGCTATGGTATGTCCTGGAATTTAAGTGTCAGATAATAAACACTCAAGTTGGAACTGGAAATAATGATACATCATGAAATCATCATGATATGACACTAAAACATTAGTGGACACATCATGAAATAATCACAATTTGCAAATGAATCTTTCTCTCATTTTGCAAAAGACCTGGCAAAACATGACTCAATAGCAACATTATTTTTCAGGGAGACCTTGGGAAAACAATTGGAGTAAGCAATAGAGAAAGGGTTACAACATTCATTTAAATGCATGTGGAGTATCTTAGGATCCTAATTAGAATCTCACATTTTTATGGCTTTTAGTCAGCAACTTTGTGCTCATCTAATATAAAACATAAGTGGAAAAATTTCACCCATGTTCATAAAAAGCAAATATCTTGAAGTACTTAAAGAACTCAAGTACTATGTGTTAGTGCAGGCGTGTTTCAAAAATAACCACTGAACCAATCCCATTACTGGGAGGACTGCTGCACTCTATAATTATGTTTGACAGTTTTCTCAGATCTTTCCTCCTCCAAATTATCTGAATTTGAGTGAAAGCCAGAGGGCTATCTTGAAAATTGATGAAAAAAAATATGAATGTGCTTTTCTGAGGTATCAAACCTGGTGTCATAAGCATAGCACTCTGGTAAACATAAAAATTAACCTTGAAAGATTGTTTTGAAGCATATGTCTTCAAACATATATGTTATGATATGCAAATAATGTTTAATGAATAAGTAGCCATTAGTAAATAAGACCTCCCCATTGACACTGATGTTCTCAATTAAAGTTGTTTATTTAACCAATGCCTGGTATCTCCAGCAAATATTAATTCAACAAACCTTTGGGAAATCGTTATGTGGTGAGCACTATGCAAGGAACTGAGAATGCAAATGGCAAAAGATAAAGTCTCTTGTCCTTGAAATGGCCCATCTACTGTAGAGACCCATATACACAACTTAATAAAATACAGTATAACATTGTTCATCAATATTTTTTAAAATTTGGTGAAATAATCATAATTGCTTAAAATACAGTTCTCCAAATTGTGTTCACATATGCTCTTCTTGTATCCAGTGAATCTCTGAGTTAAATTTTAATAACCTTTAGCTTAAGAACATTATTACCTATTCATCTGCTGATATTTGATAAAATTTCTGCTTCACATATGTCCTTGGCTCTTAGAGACTACTATCTCTGTTGTAGAAACAAAAATTTTAAATACTTTAAAATATCATTCCCATTATCATGTATTCCTTACCCACAGGTAGAGACAGTAAGGAATAGAGGTATTAGCATAGTACATAGGAAGCAGAGAGTACTGAGAAGGGAATATACAAGAATGTCACAAGCTAATAAACATGCAATTCATCTCCTAGACTACACACTGGGAATCAAATAGAGACATGCACAACATCCAGCAATATCACATTTATGAATGAAATTTACATACTGCAAATGAAAATGTTTCAGGATCTGTATTTCAGATTGAGTTGTAATTTTTCTGTGTAGATACATCATTAAAGATTAAAAATATGTTTTTAAGCTGTACTTGCCCTTTCTTCATATGTCTAGAGTTTATTATTCTAGCCATAACATCACAAAGTCTTCTGAATTCTATATTACATTTATTTTGGGTATATTGGGAGAGATTTATTTCCTGTTGGGAGAGATTTATTTCCTGCAGTTTAATTTTCCTCAGTTCTATTTTTCCCCTATATATATTTTTTTAATTTAGTTTTTACCTTTATTTAAAAAATCATTATATACACATTAAAAAAAAGATGAGAGATCAAATAATTTCCTTATATTTTTAATGTTTTAGGTGAAGTCAAGAAATACATCCTTGTCAGTTCATAATGATAACAGTTATCATTTATTGAGCACTTACTCCACAATGCTCCTTCCCATGTCTGATGTTTCCTTCCTGTGAAGGTAGCAGAATGAATGTAACTTCGGGTCTCTCTCTGAGTCTTTCTCACTGTATCCCTGGGAAGGGGGAGTCGCTTTTGAGACGGTAAATTTGGGAGGAATAATCGACATACCCAGCTCTGCCCTCCTTTGAGGCATGAGCTGCAGGTAGAGAGCACATGACCACTCTGCTGAGAGCATGTGACGACGGTTAAGTGCTGCCTGAGCCTGGATGGATAACGCTGCCTCACTCTGGAGTTTGGTTAGAGAGTTTATTTGGCTTTCACACAGGCCTTCCAGCCTGGCCTTTATAAATGAACATAGAAGTTATTTTGACCTCGATCATTAGTCCTTTTCTTATTTACTTGATTTTCTTAGCCACAACGCCAAATGTGACGTTGCTGAGTCCACTGCTCAATAATACTCCTCTTCCCTGACTGGGTTCAAAGCAAGTTGAGAACCCCATGCCAGACACTGAGCCAAGTGTGTTATACGCATGATCCCCATTTATTCCTCACAACAGCATTATAAAGGAATGATTGCTCCCATTTTGGAAAGGAAGCTCAAGTTTAGACAAATTAACACACTTGCCCAAGACTGTGGTGACAGAGCTGGGCTTTACACCCAGATCCAACTCTGGGGCTATAAACCTTAACCACTATGCTATATGACTATACTGAAATTCCCACTAGAATAAAATTAGCAGGTGCTATAGGCAGAACCAAGGAATAAATCAATGCACACCTGTCCATCCTGAGTCAGGCCTCACAAAATAATAGATGGCATTATTAAAGAGGACATCATCACAAGGAAGCAGCGATTTCAAGGAGAATGACTGACAACTGTGATTTGATTATAGTCGTTAACAACTTGTCCTGCCTTTGGGTTAAAAGTCGGAATTCTGGCTGCTTTTTCTAGGTTTAAAGATGAGCAAGTTCAAAATGTCACCTGTTTTGTAAGCCCTAAAGCACAGCCCAGGTAGAAGGCAGAAATAAAATGATCTGCAATGCATTTCAACCAGGTGAGTGACAGTGCTTGAATCTGTGCATCATTTCATCTGTGAGTTCTCTTGTCTATTTTTTATAAAATGTTTTCCAATCAAATAAGGAGATCTGACCTCAAACCAGGGGGACTGAATACCTTGCTAGGCTGTTCTCTGCCAGAATGGCAAAACACTAGCTTAGCTACTTTAACCTAGGCAAACAAAAACAGGTTTGGCAAAGAATTATGAATTTGAATTACTTTAATTCTCAAAATAACTTGAGGCCATTTTACTTCTCTTCTTTCCTTCCCACCTGCTTAGTTTATATCTGATACTCTAGAAAGTTCTTTCCAAAATTAACTATCTCTTATTAGAAAGAAAATACAAGAACTTCTTCCCTTTCTTACCACCATCTTTTCTTAGTAATTTTGCAATAATTTGTGGTCATCTCAAATAAGAACATAAGAAAACAAGTCCCTTTGATGCTGATAAAGTATCACTTTACTCAAAATCACTCTCTAAGACTTTTTATTTTCTCCTTGGCAGATTTGTTATAGATGATCAAACTAACTGTTTAAGCCTTAGAAGTAAGGAGGAGCTGAATTGGAACAGATGAAAAGGAATTCATAAGTGTATGTGATTTGCCATAGGAAATGATGCATGGTTAAGGATGATTAAAATAGTCACAAGGAAACTGGCACAACATTAGCTAATACTATTAAAATAACTACATAGTAATATGTAGCTCTTGCTGACAACTAAAAATATTTCTGGAAAAAAATTTTTCATTCAGTATCCTTAGATTCCAAACCCTTTATAGTGGGATTTGATTTATTTATTTAAAATGGGTCAAACGCATTATCAAATATTTTGAAGATTTCATATAGATTAAATAATGCTTGTTTTTTTTTCCAAAAGAAGGTTTGGCAACTTCTTAAAAGTCTATTTCACTACGAAGAGTAACTTGAATAAAAGAGTTATCCTCTTGAGAAGGTATCAGTGATTATTCCAAATAACTTTTTATAAAATATCACAAAATTGGGGGAATGTGGGAAAGAAGGGAATAAAATATCAATCTCCTTATAATGCCCAAGAATATCTATTATTTATGGATACAGATTACAAAATCTAGTCTTCCGCAAAAGTGTGAATTCAATTAACGTATTGGGGCAAGCAGTTTACAAATTTATATTTCACATTTAAAATTAGTTGTGCATCACTTTATTTTACAAGTGATGTCTTAGGATGGTTTCCCTGGGAAACATATTGAGACTCTCAGACAATCATATGCCTATAGGAGTTCACTGGGGAGAATTCAGGAACAATAGCTGTAAGGGAGTAAGGGAAGCAGGGTTAGGCAGAGGGTTACTCATATATATATATATCTGATCCTTCAGCACTGTTTCACAAGGAGACAAGAGGGTTGAGTCTTTGCAGTCTCCCCTCCCATTTCTACACTGAACAGTCACTGGATGCAGACACCAACTGTGGGAGACAGTTCCTTTTGGCTGAGGGCAGTTCCCAGGGAAGGTCTCAGTAACCAACACTCCAGGCTGCTGAGAGAATAAATGTCTTGCCACTAAAGGGAGATCCACGCAGAGCACCACACGATCTATACCACCCACTGTATTGAAAGAGAATGACTAAATAAAAGAGATGTGATAATTTGATTCATTTTAGAAATGCCACACTTCCAACCAAATCTTCATTCCACTGTGGAAGGTAGTATAATACTATAGTTTTCTAGTGAGTGTCCCTCATATACTTAAAAAGTAACGTAATAGGTTGATATTTTTTATTGTTTTTGTCTGAAATAATGGTCAGTGTCTTCAGTAGGGAAATTATTTATAGCATAAGGACCAGAGAATGGCTTTGTGCTATTTTATACTTAAAGCATTGCCCATTCACTTCACCAATGTTGTATTTCAAAAATTTCTATTACAGTTATTGAGCACTTACCACATGCCAGAATTGTGCTAGATATGGGAGTTAGAGCAATAAAAGATAGTTCTGTTTCCTGGACCTCATTGGCTACTGAAACAGAATACAACTGAACAGATAATAGCAAGCCAATATGACAAGTGCTTTGCCAGAGGTGTCAAAAGGTGCTATTGCCGATAAGGCCTATCTAAACCACACCAGACCTATATTTATTCATGTAACCTTGGGTGAGGTATGGTGAGGCCAGATGCACATACAGAAAGAAAAACAGAAAAGAGTTTTACAGTTTTGCGATATGCATAGTTTCCTGGGGAGAACACAGCACTCCACTCAGTGTCACTCAGGGGAAGGACCTGGATTGGTCACAAGGCAGAAGGAGGGAGAAAATGAAAGAGCAGAGCAAGGCAATCTGGGTAATTTGAGTAATTGCAGAGGGCTCTGGAAAATTGGGGTTGTCCTTGGTTGTCTGGTGCCTGGTCCTAGGACAATAAGGGTGTGTGTATACTAGCTCAATAAGGGAGACTGTTGGGAATGTGGACTTAATCAGCTTTTCAAGAAGGCAAACTGACTGGCCTCCAGCCAGGCCCTCAAAACTGGGTCAAGGCAGCATTTTTTTAAAAACTACATTATAGCATGATTTGGGATGAGGGAGATCTTAGGGGTGATCATTTCTCAGAAAGTCTCACTGAAGCTGAGCTTTGAAGGAAGGTTAGTGTACATTCTCATTGTGTGGGACAGGTTTACAATGCTCATCATCTATCCAATGATGATGGTAGAAATTAGTTAATAGTTAACCTTTTAATTATAAATAAGAATACAGATGTAAGATATCAGTATTATTATTAAAATAAAACACTTGTTCTTTTCTCTTGAAAGACTTTTGCAATTTTTCGGCAAAACTGATGTGATCGGCTGTAATGTTAGACAATAATGACTGATAGAGAACAACTAAAATGTACTGATAAACATTCAGTTTCTCCATTGTTTAGTTACCTAGGCAAAGAACACTGCAACAATACCAATTGGAAATCCAAATTAAAATGAAAGGTTCTTTGTTACTCCAGGAAAGATCACCGACTAGCGACAAAACTGTCAAAAGTTAAGAGGGTCACCATCTCCTCCTGCCCCCAAATATAGCAAAGCCCTAGTCCTTATCCTACATTTTCTATATCCATTGATAATGTTATATTTTTCCAAGATGTTCAGTTCTCTCCTTCTCTGTCTCTGCCTCTTCTGTCCCTCTCTCTTGTTCTGTCTCTTTTTAGTCCTCCTCAACGCATTTTACTTCTACTGTCGCATACTTATTGATTCAATCTCCATAAAGCCTGTCAAATTAAAACCCTGACCTTGGTTTTGTCCCTCAGTCTATCTAGATTATGCTATTGTATAAGCCTCCTAACCAGTTCCCTGCCTTATTCTTTCCCCTCTAAAATTCATACCATATGTGACCTGGATAAACGTGCTGACTAACAGACTGCCACATGCATTAACTCTCTACAACATAAGTCTAAGTGCAGTTCAGAAACCTTACATGGCTTCTGTTTGAGGAGTCTCCAAAGAAAGTGCAATTTATTGGCATTCAGAAAGAAGCTATGAAAATGCCTATTTTTTCTAAAAACATTTAGAAATATTAAACATTATTAATATTAAATTCCATTATTCACAATATCCCAACATGATCCTGAGAGACCTTGTGATAGGGTTCAGATGACACCCTCACGCCTTCATTTACTTCAGCACATTGCAGACTACATGGAGGTATGTAATATGTAGTTACTCTTTTTTCAATGACCAACAGCAGAATCTTTAAAACACTTCATACTGAGATTAAAGGGGCTGTGCAAATTATACATACAGTACAAAGGTTTGTTGGCTATCATGCCAGAGCATTTGAAAGAGGTATAAAATTTAAGGAAGATACTTGCAGTTTTCTTTTATAAAGAAGACTCATTTCCAAATAGACTATTCCTCTCTGTGATGATGAATCATTTTGAGAAGTATGTTGCCCATTAGATGTTGAAGGAATAAATATACTTAATCTATCCCCTCAAGGTAAAGATTATGAATTAACAATGAGTTAAGAAGTAACTGCTGTTCAAAAGAACTCATGGTATGTAGAGGGCATTTTGAAAATGGATATTTGGAAATATATCTGTCCATATATGATTTTCATTGCTAAAAAAACTGTCCTATTTGCAAAATTTAAAAAGCAGAAAAATGATATTCTAATGTGTTAAAATGCATTCAAAATTCAAAATTTTATTAGGCTTAGAACTACTTATTAATAGAATAAGAAAAAACACCTTCTGATAAACTGAGAAGAATAAATGGTCAGTATTAAGAAAGATGGAAATTTACTTCTCAATTCAACAAAAATGTCTACAAAATTGATAAATAGGATTTAACTATGAATATCATGATTTAATACACCTGGAAAATGGTATGTTTTTCCATTGCTATCTACATTATTTGTGAGATGTTATTTCAGCTTCAGCAGTGGTTAAAACCAAGTAAAAGCAAATTTAACCATAAACCAGACTTTTGGGTTGCTGTATCACATAATGGGTCAAACCAAGATTTTATAAGCAATGAAGAAAATTCATTCACATTATTCTCACACTAAATAATATAGTTAATATTTAATGATGTAATAAAATGTGAATAATATTTTGATAAGAGAAAAATGGGTCATATATGACTAATAAAATAAAATAATACAGTTATTTAAATATTTAATTAATTAATCTTATGTAGTGATATATGTGTATACACACAAACACACACACATGTATATAGTTGCATGTTCAACATTTTTTTTTACTGATGAGGTTCAAAATTTAACAAGTTTGAGTCTCATTTGGGTTTCTCAACCTTTACACTATTGATATTTTGGGGCCTAGTAAATCTTTGGTGTAAGGAGGGGGTTATCCTGTGCCTAGTAGGATGTTTAGCAGCATCTCTGGTCTCTACCTACTAGGTACCAGTAGCACCCCCCCCATATAGTTACAATGCAAAATGTTTTCAGATATTGTCAAATATCTACTGAAGGGCAAAGTCATCCCCCATTGAAAATCACCAGTCTATAGCATAAAACCAGTATTAGAGGCTTGCACTATCTTAGGCCAGCCTATATTTCTGATCTTATCCTCTAAAATCTGTATTTTTAACATTATCTTCTGTAACCTTTCTCTCTTGTCATTCCTGTCATTTTCCCACCCCTTCTGCACACACCCCTTATCAAACTGTTTCATCAATCCTGCCCTTCGTTATTTACCTCTATGTTTTTGCTCATGTATGGAATGATTTTTCCCTGATTTCTTTATGGAAATATCTTACTCATTCTTTAAAATCTGTCTTGAAGTATGCCTCCTTTCTAAGGCTTCCTTTAAATTCTCATGTTAGAATGAACCTGCTCTTCAAGTACAAATTACACCTCTATTTTAGTTTTTATTGTAATCTCTCTTGTGTTTCTCTCCCTTTGGTATTTTTCTTCCTTCTCAAACCCACACTAGACTCTTGTAAAAACTGTGTACAAATTAAAATTATTGCTAATACTCTTGTTAGTGTGACTATTCATTAATGAGGGACAATGGACTACAATGCAGGCTTTGAGAAGAAAATGACAGAACTGTATGTATTTGCATGGGGAAAATGTTCAAAATATATTGCTAACTGAAAAGTGTAACTTATGGAATACTACATATATTATGATTCCTTCGAAGAAAAAAATACATAAACATTATGCTTATTGACCCAGGAAAAATGTATAAAAAGATACACAAGTAATTATAACAGTGGTTACTTCAGGGAAGTGAGAAATGAGTGAAGAATAGAGGACTTTTCCTTCTAACTTTGTATCTTTATGCACAGTTTGGATTTTTTATCATAAATATGAAATTCTTCTATAATTCAAAAAGTAATTATGAGACTGATGTGCTGCTGGCTGTGCTTAGAGGGCAGATCAAAAAGTAATTAAAAAGTTACAAATTTTAGTGTACTTTTTACAGTTTACCTGCATTTTCTTGTAGAAATCTACCTCCCTGGAGACCAAATTCTGGAAGGGATAAAGTTGAGCCTCAGCTGTGCATGAAATGGTAGCCATTTTTATGACTGTGACCTTTTTACACTGCCCTTTCTCAGGCTTTTCATCTTAACTGAGTCTTGTTGGTTTGATAGAAGCTGTTTCTAAATCACTACTAGTTAGTAGTTAATAATAGTACAGTCCCCTGGGTGAATATTTCTCTGTAGATATCCAGAATATCTGTAGATATCCAGAGAGGTAAACTAAAATTCCTATCACAGAGAAGCAAGGATATTCCTTGGAAGCAAGGGTTAAAGTTTAATATTCAAGTTAAGAAGTCTGTTTTCCGGTTTCACTCACAAGAAGAGAAAAAATTTAGTCAACAAGATGGTTTGGCTTTCCTAAGGTCTTCTTTGTTACCTAAACTAAGTACCTCACCAGATCTGTGGGGTTATTAACTTAACCAAAAGGGCATTTAGATTCCTCTGCTTTAACTTTTATAAAATAAAAGAAAAGGCAATAATTCAGGGATGTCTGCTGCAGGGATGCAGTTAGTCCCCAGCTCTTATTTTTCCATGCCATGGCTAATTAAATTGGTCAATGGTTCATAGTCTTGGTCACAAACTTCTCAACTGCCTGCTTCCTGTACTTGGGGCGGGGGAAGATTACTGAGCTGCCTTTAAGGATTAGTAATGGAAATACTGAGTCCTATGGCCCAGAGGAGTCTTAAATAAAAATTTCAAGGAGTATGGAAAAAAATTTAGAACTTTCTTTCTAAGGCATACATTATGAAAAGCTACTTGAAGAACCCATTTTGGGAGCAAGAACATTTTTGCTGATTTTTACTGCAAATTGCCACAGATAACATGGTAATTACATATGTTGAAAATAGTCTAATTCTGAGTCACTCAGCAAGGATTAAAGAAAAAAATAATGGTGAAAAAATACCTATTTGAAAATCTTGTGTAGAATTCCTCAAAATAGTATCCAACTTTTCCTAGGAGTGTCCTTTGTTCAGGGTCATTTGATTGGAAATCTGATTTCTCTAAGCATCTGTTTTATCTCTTAGAGGAATCATGAATTTTTAACTCATTAAAAGACCACAGGCCTGATACAAATAAAGTAGGTTATGAGATAAATTATTAAAGGAGCATAGACATTCAGAGGACATGGTCATACTTTTATAAAAAAAGTAAAATTGTGACTTAGAACATACGAACACAGAAATAAGTGGAGCAATAAACAGAATGTGGAAGACAGTGCCAGGGAAATGGCTACAGGGAGCCATCAGTAATACTGTAAAAACAGAATTAAGAGAGCATCTTATTAGGGGTGAAAGAAGACCCTGATTCAAAAACCTTTCTTTTTGACTCAGTACCAAGACAAAAAGAAAACCTGTGACCTGAACCCTAAGGTCCACGTTCCTACTAAGATTTATGAGCACTGCTTGGCATTTAGTACTTGTATAATCAGTGCTTACTGCATTTCAGCAATACAGGCTGATAAAAGCAATGACCTACTGTTATTGGAAACAGCCTGGAACTCCAGGAATTTCCTGACCTAGTGGTCAGAAGTCTCCCATCTTCTTTTGACTCCCTCCTCTCTTAACTGAAAAATAGAGCATTACTTCCATAGTGGAGAAGGAAACAAGGAAAGTAGCTTTTCTTATCAGCTTCTCTCTCTCCCTCCCATCAGGAAAAAAAAAAACACTTGAAAAAAAAAATTAAAATGGAGGCCCTTTCGGTGTTCAGCTATGAATTCTAAGAAAGTAGAATGTTGTATTCAGAAAGAAACCTTGGCTCTCTTTCACTATCCTTGAAGGAATTAGGAAAATAGCTACCTATTTATTTCTATATCCCCACTAGCTGTAAGCATGAGAGGGAGGGAGGGGGGAAGAATCTCTGCCTGTCTGTTTACTATTGTAGTTTCATAGTTTTAGAACATAGAAAATAAATACCTATTTGTGGAATGAATGGATAAGTACTTTGATATTGCAATACTTATAGAAATTCCTGGAATGCTGGTAGCTATGTGGAAAGTAAAATTGTTGTCTTCAAAGATAAAATACTGACTCATATCCAAAACAAATACAATCCTAATATAGATTTCGATTAAAGAAGTAAGTTTAAGATCTTTAAGACCATGTGAAAAAATCTAAGCTTTTTGAAATGGTAAGTTGTTATACAGTCATTAGAAATTATTGGGGCTTGTTTAATTTAATTTCAATATATAGTACCAAATAACAGCAAAATCCTCAAATTCATTTTGGATCAACAAATATTGAGGACCTAGAATACGCACGTTACCTACTGTATATTTGTCAAGGTTCAAAACAGAGAAACAAATCCAGTAGGAGATATATCAAAAGATTTATTGAAATGGCTTGCATGATTGTGTGGGCTGGCTAGACAAGTCTGAAATCTGAATCACAGGCTCTTCAGCACGTGGTGGAGCTGCTATCCACAAGAGGAATTTCTTCTCCAGAGAAGCCTCAGTTCTGCTCTTAAGGGCTTTCAACTGATTGAATCAGGACCACTCATATTATTTAGGATAATCTCCCTTTCATACTTAAAGTCAAATGATTATGGACTTTAATCACATCTACAAAATACCTTCACAGAAATACAGAGATTGGTGTTTGACTGAAAACTGTGGACTATAGCCTAGTAAAGTTAACACATAAAACTGGTGTGGTAATTTGTTTAGGGGAAGGCAAAGATGGCCTGTTTTTCAAGAAGCTCATTAAAAATATAATAAGATATCTCCTGTTCATTGCAGCACTATTTACAATAGCCAAGACATGGAAGCAACCTAAAGTCCATCGACAGATGAACAGATCAAGAAGATGTGGTATATATATATATATATATATATATATATATACAGTGGAATATTAGCTATAAAAAAATGAAATAATGCCATTTACAACAACGTGGATGGACCTAGAGATTATTATACTAAGTGGAGTAAGCCAGACAGAGAAAGATAAGTATCACACGGTATCACTTACAGATGGAATCTACCAAAAAAAAGAAAAAAAAGAGATACAAGTAAACTAATTTCCAAAACACAAAGAGACTCACAGACATAGAAAACTTATGGTTACCAAAGAGGAAAGTGGGGTAGGGGAGGGATAAATTAGGAGTTGGGATTAACATACACATACCACTGTATATAAAATAGATAACCAGCAAGGACCTCCTGTATAGCACAGGGAACTATACTCAATATTTTGTAATAACCTATAAGGGAAGAGAATCTGAAGAAGAATATATATATATATATATATATATATATATATATATATATATATATAACTGAATCGCTATGCTGTATACCTGAAAGTAATACAATATTGTAAATCAACTATATTTCAATAAAAAATTTAAAAATAAAAAAAATATTTCTCCTTAAATACAAGGCAGCATGCAATTACTCCCTCTAGAAAAATTTAACTGAAATGCCGTGGGGAAACCTAAAAAGGAAAGATGGCTTGCAAATCAAAGGATAAAGATCACAAGATTGAGATGGCATTTGGGTAGCAGGATTGAGACCTCAGTGCTACCTTCACTAATAACTATGTAACTTTGAAAAACACATTTAATCTCTTTGAACCATAAAATGATTCTTAAATGAGGATCATGTGCATGCCCTGCTTAACTCATAACAGTTTTTTAAAATTAAATGTGAAAATGGAGGTGAAAACAATAAATAATACTTTAAAACATTAATGTCATTTGACACTTTCTCTAAATTTTGATATTATGGTAAATTGAATAATGTCTTTCAAAGATATTCACATTCTAATCCTCAGAACCTGTGAATATGTTGTTACTTTAAATGGCAAAAGATGTGATTAAAATTAAGAATCTTGTGATGGGGAGATTATCCTGGATTATCCTCATGGGCCCCGTAATCACAAGGGTTCTTATAAGAGGGAGGCAGGAGAGTTAGAGGAAGAGAGAAATGATGTGGTGGAGGAAGCAGAGGAAGATAAGAAGATGTAATGTCAGAAGCTGAGGTTCAGAACGGTGATGTGGTTGCTTGATGGAAGGGTGCTATGAGCCAAGGAATGTGGGTGGCCTTTAGAAGCTGGAAAAGGCAAGGAAACAGATTCATTCCTACAGGATACATGGGGCTACTAACACCTTGATTTCAGTCCAGTGAAACCCATCATGACCTTCTGGCCTCCAGAACTATAAGACAAAATTGTGCTGTGTTGAGCCACGTAAGTTTGTAGTAATTTGTTAGAGCAGCAGTAGAAAACTAATACAGATATACTGTCTTGAAGGGTATTTACTGCATCAAAGAATGCTGTTTGTCCCCAATGTACATTCTCTCCTCTGTCAATCTTTAGCTTAGAAAACATTTAAAATAAAGATTAAATTTCCTTTGCAGCTAGGATGGCAGATAACTAAGTTTTTGCTGGTGCTTCGTAAAGGGAAGAGGAGTATGCAGCTTCTAAAAAGTAACCTTGAAGGAAACAGGTCTTTCCTTCATCTCGCCTTTCTCCTTCCTGCTGGCTATAATTAAGACATGATGAATGAAACTAGACCAGACACTCTGACCCTCAGATGGAGGATAATATTGAGGATGGCAGAGCAAAAGTAGAAAGAGCCGGGGTCCCTAACTGTGGAGTCACTCTATTAACTCTTGAGCAAGTATCCAGAATTTCGTATGAGAATTTTGTCTTGTTTAAATATCATTATTTTGAGTTTTCACTTACGGCAAAACAATTTTGCCTAGTATAATTATATTTCTAAATTAACTAGACATTTCTTCTGCATGCATAATAAAAATAAGTGTTAGGTAAAACTCCTACCTATTGAAGAGTAAGTAGAGTTTATTAAATGAAGATATTAGAGAATGGAATGCCAACAGAAGACCATAACTAAAAATATAGAATCCCAATCTATATATTTTCTTTTTCAAATGTAAATAGGCTGGTATATTCTAAATAAAAGATAAATTTATTGATCTTAACTATTCACCATGTGCACAGCCATATTCCTATTATTATTTCCTTAAATAACCACCATCCATCGTCAATACTGGGTTTAACACTGCAAACACATTCAGCCTACTGAGTGTTTTAAGAAGCAGTCTATCTGGTTAGAATTTTATAAGTCCAAAGGTTTTAATGCAGATATGCTGATAAAAAATATGTGACCATTTTCTTCTGGCATCATGTTACAGAGACATACACTAAGGATTCCTTTACAAGTAAGTAAAGCCACTAAAAAATGGCATAAGATTCAACTCAGATATCAGAATATGCAGAACTAATGACAGTCTACTGGAAGAGATCAATCAAATTTATGTAAAACTATATGCCTTCATTAATTGGTCTTGACATAATACTACATGCTAATTGGCTCATTAAATGAGGTTTTTCACTATTACTGATACTAGAGGAATATGCACGATGTCAATAATACTTATTTAACAAAGTCCGTGAATTTAATTTAACAATTGATAGAGAAAATATAGCTATTCTGGTGATTGACCCTTCTTAACAGTTCTCCCATTCCATCAATGGGATAGACATTGACCTGGATGGACAATGTGATGGGATTGACAAGAACCAGCCAATTAATAGTTTCAGAATAGCAAGATTATTTCATTTTCTCTAGAAAAGGCACATTAATTTAGCAATTAAAATTCTATAACAACAGTAAAAAAGTAGCACCAACACTGATACCAGGGAGTGGTCCCAAGATTTCAAACACAAATTTTGAGACATGTGTCTGGTTAATAGACAAATCAGAAAGATGTAGGAAACTGACATGGGATTTCCCCATTGGAGAGAGTAGTGCAGTAGTCTGGAAGAAAAAATATATACAAGATTCTGGAAAAGATGACTTGCTAATATCTTCAAATTTGGTGAGATAATG
Organism: Mesoplodon bidens; assembly: GCF_964165515.1. NCBI lineage: Eukaryota > Metazoa > Chordata > Mammalia > Artiodactyla > Ziphiidae > Mesoplodon > Mesoplodon bidens. Next base: position 87,617,723 of record NC_138167.1, read on the forward strand.
GCTGGAAGTAAAGGGACTAGGTTAAGAACTTCAAATTCTCAAACTTTCACTTGGACTAGGATTAAACCAAAATTACAGAGAATGAAAATAGCCATCCACAGTATGGCTGCCCAACATCCTGGCCCTATGCTAATATCCAGAGCTAAATAACTAGTAGACTAGTAAACTCTAAATATCAACCTCTCAAATTTGTGTTTTGAGAAAAATATTCAAATAATTCCCTCAAAACAAGTTGAAGGGGTAAGAAGAGCATTTCTACTATTACATAGTCTCTTTTGGATTTCTTAAAAGAACTCTTAGATATAAAATCAGCTGAGTCAAAAGATAAGTAAGGAATAATGAAAAATAAAGTATTACCTGTACAATATCTATAGAAAAAATTTAAAAAATAAGAACAGAAGAAAAAAATACAGTCATACATATTTTATACATACAAAGTTATCAAGAAATGTCTTGATTACTTTTTTGTCTCTTCAAAAAGAGATCAGGGCTCCCCTGGTGGCATAGTAGTTAAAGAGTCCTCCTGCCAATGCTAGAGGACACGGGTTCGAGCCCTGATCCGGGAAGATCCCACATGCCGTGGAGCGACTAAGCCCGTACGCCACAACTAGTGAGCCTGCGCTCCAGAGCCCGTGCTCTGCAACAAGAGAAGCCACCACAATGAGAAGCCCACGCACCACAATGAAGAGTAGCCCCCGCTCATTGGAACTAGAGAAAGCCCGCACACAGCAACAAAGACCCAACACAGCCAAAAATAAATAAATATTAAAAAAAAAAGAGATCATAAAGATGAGACTATGAAAAATAAAATTGAAAACTAATAATAAAGAGCAGAAAATAATGAAATAGACAAAAAAAGAACAGAAAATTTTAACAAAACTAAAATCTAATTCTTCGTATATATTAATACTATAGACAGAAATGGGAAATTAATTTATAAAAAAGAATACATATGACTAAAAAATCAAGAAAATTAAGACTTTTAGTTAACACATGTATTTTTACAATAATAAAATAACATTACAACTATAATCTAATAAATTTTAAAATTTCAGTGGAATGGGTAATGATAGGAAAAGACACAAAATACCAGATTTGTGCAAGAAAAATAGAAAAATAAGTCAAATAACCATTAAAAAATGAACTGGTAATCAATATTGTCTCCCTGAAAAATTGTCACAGATAGTTTTATGAAGCAGTTATTGCAAAACTTAAAGAGATAATCTATGTCTGAAACATGTTTCTTCCAGAAAATAAAAAGAGTGAAATTTGCCTTATTTAATTTAGAAGTCCAGAAAATCATTAATGCCAGAAAAAGGCAGCACAAGAAAAGGAAAAAAGAAAATTATAGAACCATTTTATTCATAACAGAAATGCAAAAAAAATAAATAAAACTTTAGCTAACTGAATCTAACAATATGCTTGTAAAAAAGTAAATTATGATCAAATATGTTTTACCCCAAGAATAAAAGGAGAGCTTAACATTACTACTGTAATAAACTATAGGAGAAAAGTCACACAAGTATCTCAATGTATGTAGAAATAAATAATTAAATGTATATCTAATTATGATAAGAAAGAAAACTCTTAGAAAAGGAAGAATAAAAGGGAAGTTGCCTAACTTCATAAAAGTGATGTTCTACAAGCACTTAGCACTTTTATTATTATTATGACTACTACCACTATTACTATTACCATTGCTAGAGAAGTATTAAATGCATTTCTTTTAGTATGCAGAAAAGATTAGAACAATACTATTGTTCAAAATGGTTATGATGTCTTAGTCAATGCTATAAGATGTAGGCTGATACAAGAATGATCAGAATAAAGAGAAAGGAGCTTAAACTATCATTATTAGCAAATACTGTTGTACTTATTCCCTGTGCAGAAAACTTAAAAGTTTTATAAATAGTTTAATGTGTTCAAGATGCAAAACCACTTAAAAATTAGACTTCTTGTCTACAAGGACACTAATCTGATATTACATCTTATATTACAATCAAATAGAGTCCTACCCAAAATAATAGAAATACTTATAAAGATTTTAAGATCTCAACATATCAAAAATATATAAGGCTTTTATGGCTATAATTTTAAACCTCTATTAAAAGATATGACCACTGAAGAAATTAAAATGTTAACTAGTGACCTCTCTAGTCTTAAACAGGTGTAGTCTACCAAACTTGAAAGGAAAAAGGAAAAATTTCCTATCTGTCTCAGGTCAGGTTCCCAGGAAGTTTACTCTGAAATGGATATTATCATGCTATAAAGGAGTTGTCTCAGGATTAAAACCTGTGGGGAAAGGGAAGAGACAGGATTGGGCATAGGAGAAACTGGGTTACGATCAGTCACAACAAACTCCGTGGGGAGTTCTGAAACTGAGGCAGGGGTCAGGTGTCTATAAATGTGCATCAGCCAGTCATAGATGCAGGCAGTCTTCATAGATGCATACTATAGACCCTAGAAAGAGGGTGTGATGTTGAGAAAGGTGACTCTCTTCAGTCAAGAAGAGAAGTTACCAGAAGTTGCTGAAATTGAATCCATCAGCCAGCAGCTCTCTCAGCAGTAGAAGAAATACATCCTTCAACCCTGAAAGAAGGAGCTGAGTAGCACAACATAGTGCCCTCTATAGTCCACTCTGTGTACTGCTTGGATCTACTCTTTTGTGTAAGTTCTTAGAGTAGTTCCTCTGGGAATCTGGTGGGTCTCTTTGCTGGGAAACTCACAAGAGGAAGTCCTTACTCTTGCAGCTGGTGCTTATCTTTCCTGTTATATATTTGAGATTCCCCTCACTCACAGCTAGCACCTCTGCTGGGCTCTGAGGAGTCTGAACCCCTGTTCACCACATCCTTCTCAGGTTGTAGCTGCTTCCACAACCACTTATGACAACAGTTAGGAAGAAAGTGCCAAGAGATGCCCCAGATGGTTGCCTAGGTGCCACATGTATCTCCCCATCTACACTGTGTAACAGCAGGCTTCTTTCTCCTGATTATTAAAGTCAATTTCCTCCACCAAGAATGTTATTCCTTTTTATCCTCTGATCTCCCTGATCAAGGAGTTTAAAGTGCCCAGTAAGGAGGCACTGCTTAAAATCAATGGAAATCTTGCTGCTTCCCCTTGGTGAAATCCATCTTACTTTGGTAACCAGTACTTTTAAACATGCAAAGCTCAGAGCTGTGGGATGGGAAGCACAAATACCCCCAAGTGGGCCACTGTAAATGACGGCACATGAGGCCATTCTTAATCTCACCCCTTGTTTTCCAAACTCACACAGCGTATGTTGGAAACTGCACCACATAATCATCGTTGATGTGGAGTGTGTGCTGCACTCCATAGTATAACATCCCATCTTCACCAGACAATTTTTCTGAGCTTGCGCTTCAGTTGTGCTTTCAATAGAAATTATCATTCTATCAGTGGCCATTTCTGATCTGGATGGTGCAATATATGATAGCACCAGTGGCATAATTCAAACATAATAGGATGTATGAGTGTATACAAGAAAAAAATTCTGCCCTTATACAGCTTATGGTCTAGTGGCAGATGATAAAATATTTTTTTTACCACAAAGCTATAAACAACCTAAACACATCTTCTTAACAACATAGCTATACATACATTTTGACAGAGCTACAAAGAGAGATGGACAGATTTACCATCGGAGCATAAGATCTCAACATACCTTTCTAAGTAATAGATAGACCTAATAAAAATAAAGTAAGAATATGGAATATTTAACAGCATAAAAACCAGCCTGATATGAAGCCACTATAAAGAACATAACTGTAGAATATACAATCTTTGCTTGCAGACTTGCAACATTTCTGAATATTGTCAACATACTGGCCTATAAAACTTATCTTGGTAAATGTCAAAAGATAGGAATCAAAAAAACTACTCCTTCTGTCTGTAATGCAATTATGGTAGAAATCAATAATCAAAAACTGACTAGAAAATCCCATGTGTTTAGAAGTTAGAAACTTCTATAATTCATGGGTCAAAGAAGAACTCAATGATGAAAATAAGAAAATACATAAAACCAAATGACAATGAAAATAACACATATCAAAATTGCAGCCTGTAGCTAAAGCAGTTCTTAGAGAAAATTATACAGCTGTAAAATGACCATATTAGAAGAAAAGAAAAAATCAAAATTAATTAGCTAAGCTTCCAATTTAAGTGAGATAAATATAAAATATACCCAAATAGAATTTGAAGTAATATATATATATAATAGCCAAAAATAATGAAACAGCAAACAAAAATAAAATAGAGAATAAAGCCAAAAAAATTAAGCCTAATAAAATTAACAATACTCTAGTGAGTGATCAAGAAAAAAATAAGACTCAAATAAAGAATCTGAATAAAAAGGGAGTAATATTTTAAAAATTGTGTGCAATAGGCAATTTCTGAGAAGAACATTACATAGCACAGCGATCCCCAACCTTTTGGCACCAGGGGCCGGTTTCATGGAAGACAATTTTTCCATGGACGGTGCAGGGGAGGGATGGTTCAGGCAGTGACACGAGTGTTGGTTCAGGCAGTGACGCGAGCGAGCAATGGGGAGCACCAGATGAAGCTTTGCTTGCTAGCCTGCTGCTCACCTCCTGCTGTGCGGCCTGGTTCCTAAGAGGCCGTGGACCGATACCGGGGCGGCGGGGGGGGGGGGGGCGGGTTGGGAACTGGGGGCTGGGGACCCCTGACGTAGCAGAACTAAATTAAGAAAAACTAACAACCTGATTTATTCCACCCTTTGAATAAATCTTCACTAAAAACAATAACAATAATAATGGCTATACTAGATTACTTGCAGTTTCTTTAAAATATTCAAGGAGCAAATAGTTAACATTTTAAGTAAATGAAAGAGAAGAAACAATCTTCAACTCAATTTGTGAAACTAGAAAAACTGTGAAACTAAAATATAAGAATATTATTAGAAAATAGATTATAGGACAATCTCATTTATAAACAGAAATTCAAAAGTCCTAAATACAATATTACAGAATTTAAATCCAGCAATGCATATTAAAAATAATACAGAATGACTACATTTAGTTTAGCTCAGGAATGCAAACCTTTTTAATATTAGAAAATAAATTGAAATAATTTACCACATTAATTTATAGATTTCAAAATATATGATCTCAATAGCGGATAAAACTCTAAATCCTTTCCTAGGTAAGAGAAAAAAAGAACTCTTAGAAAATTAGAAATAGAAAGGAAATCGTATTATGTGATCAACGGCACTCCACGTGTCACCTCCAGGAAAAAAACAAAATTTAATGCTTTCCTTTTATGATAATTTCAAGGAAAACTTGCTCCCCATTGCCATTTGTATTGAACATTTTAGTAGAAGTCTTAATCAGCACAATAGGGCATCAAAAGTAAATTAAAAGTAAATTAATTAGAAATAAGGAAACAAAGCCATTACTATTCAAAGTTAATATTATTATCTAAGTAAAAAAGCAAATGAATGTACAGATAACTTATAAGAATAGAGTTCGGCAAGTATTCTAGATATAGAAATTAATGCAATTTTATACACTATCAACAAACATTTAGAAAAGGTAATATTAAAAAGATATTTAGCACAAAAAAAGTACCTAGAAATGTGCAAAACTTTTATAGGAAAAATACATAAAATGTTGTTGAAAAATAGAAAACAACCGAACTAAATAGTGAAATAAGTCATGTTTATAGACTGGGAGACTCAATACTGTGAAGGTCACTGGAGAGTGGTAGAAAATTTAAGTAATATCTGGTAAGAAAAGTGGTGATATCACATCACTTTCAAAAATCAACCCCTAAGGAATAAAGATTTCACAGAGTAGTGTGAAACTATAAAATTTTAGGATATAAGGTAAAAGAAGATCTTTTTTTACATCAGGGAATAGAAAGGTATTTTTAACAATATACGAAGAAAGGCAAACCACAAAAGATGAGTGATCAGTTATGAATTTGATATGACATAAAGATTTTTAAAAAACAGTATTTTGAAAAAGGCATTAAAAAACTGACAATAGCAGTGGAATGAATTAATAATACATGAAACAAAATAAGTATTTGGATAAAAATAATACTGGGTAGAAAAAGCAAGTCACAGAGAATTATTCAGTATTATTCTATTTATATACTATTGAAGAACATACAAAACTAAAAGCTATTTTTAGGAGTAGTTGATTGCAACAAAAGTCACAAATTCTTCCCATCTCTATTTGCACACCCTTTTGCAATGTGACTTTACAGCTGCTCTTTTCAAGACATAGACTCTATTTCTCTACTCCGTGGATTTTGACTTGGCCATGTGACTTACTTTGGTCAATGGACATAAGCAAATGTGACACAACTGGAGGCTTGAACATCTCTCCTTGCTTTGGCACTTGTTCCCCCACTGCTCTTGGAACTTGCCACCACCGTGTGAACAAATCTGGGTTAGCCTGGTCTTTGATAGAGACATGTGATCAAGGATCCCAGCTGACATAGAATCTATTATCAGATAGGTGAGTGAGGCCATCCTGGACAATCCAGCCCCCAGCTGAGCCACCAGATGACTGCAGGTGGGATGACCCAGAAGAGAATGCTGGAGCCTTTCCAAAGAACTGCCTAGACAACTCAGAGAACCGCAAGAAATAGTGAACGTTTATTATTTTAAGCCACTACATTTTGGGATTTGTTATTGTTGTTATGCATCAAACTAAATGACACATTGTTATTCCAACATGTGTTAAAATTATAAATAAAAGAGAACAATAAACTCAAATGGTCTCTATTTCTGAAGGGAGTATGGATTGATGATTTGGAAAACTGATGTAGGGACTTCAAAAACTAATGGTAATATTCTATTTCTTAAACTGAGGAGTATGTACTTTGTATGTTTGCTATTTTAATCCCTTACACAGGGCTTCCCTGGTGGCGCAGTGGTTGAGAGTCCGCCTGCCAATGCAGGGGACACGGGTTCGTGCCCCAGTCTGGGAAGATCCCACATGCCGCGGAGCGGCTGGGCCCGTGAGCCATGGCCGTTGAGCCTGCGCGTCCAGAGCCTGTGCTCCGCAACGGGAGAGGCCACAGCAGTGAGAGGCCCGCGTAAAGCAAAAAAAAAAAAAAAAAAAAAAAAAACCTTACACATATTTTACAAATATTCTCTTTTAAACTAGTTAACATAATAGTTAATAGATCATAAAATCTATTTTTTAAAGAATCATATGCATTGGCTCAAGTTTCTTTACTTTATAAAGTCAATATGTGTAACAAAATTATAGAACCAGTGTTGAAACACACCATAGATATTACCTAATAGACCAGGCAAAATTCTGGTGATTAGTAAATTAAATCACCTATTCCACTCAATTACATTATGTGTTTTTATTCTTATCTCCCTTTATGCAAATCATGTCCCCAGCCACTGTCTTCTTTAGCTCAATCTTCAGATTAAATACCATTATCAAAGCATTCATTATTTGTTCATGGGGATATTTCTTCCTATTAGACTGAAACATTCTTCTATCTACTCTCTTTTGCTAGTATTTCTAGAAACCTATTTTGATTCTGGATTGCACCTGGTCCATGTACCCTTTGGATTCCAAATACCAAAGAGCTATCCAAACCCAAGTTTTTTAAAAGAACAATACTTCATGCAAAGTATCCATGAAAAAAAATTATCTTTACAGGGCTTCCCTGGTGGCGCAGTGGTTGAGAGTCCGCCTGCCGATGCAGGGGACACGGGTTCGTGCCCTAGTCCGGGAAGATCCCACATGCCGCGGAGTGGCTGGGCCCATGAGCCATGGCCGCTGAGCCTGCGCGTCCGGAGCCTGTGCTCAGCAACGGGAGAGGCCACAACAGTGAGAGGCCCGCGTACCGCAAAAAAAAAAAAAAAATTATCTTTACATGTTGATAACAAAAAGTCTACTCCTCTGACAACAATTCTTTGAACAAATGTTTAGTCCTCCAGGAAAAACAAACTGACTTGTGGATTATACAACAAGAAAGTGTCGCTGTCATAACTAGACAGATCTTCATGTCCTCTCCCAGGGAAGGGACACTAAATTTCAGAAATGAACAGAGATAGACCCTCTCATTCTAAATTGATAATTAGATCATTCTTATCCAACAGAAGCAATGATCAACTTTATGAGTAAAAGCCCAAACACCATGGATACATAAGAACCAAGTAGGGACACATGTAAATAGTCATATTTTATCATGACAAGAAATAAGATATTCATACTGTACCTTGCAGTCTCTGAACTATATTCATGAACTTGGATGATGAGACTCAAAAACCACAACAAGATTCTTCTGTTTGTCTTGAATTATGTAGAGATATTATGTTTTGACATAAGGTTATCTCATTATTAAAGAAAAGGACAAGGGGGAATCCACAGGAGCAATCTCTGACTTTACTACTCTGGCTGGCTATTTACCTCTAACCAAGTGGCTCAAGACCTCTATATTTCACAATATTATCATCATCACCAAAAATATCATTAACTTACATTGTTCCTATGCCTGCAATTCAATTGGTAATCTTTTTATAAATTTGTATAACTGCCAGCTTCAATATGCTAGTAAATTATTTTCAATTGTATAAAATGGGAGAACTCAGTGATGTGGGAAGTTTTTATTCTGGCCTAGTCTATTGAATGACCTCTCTTCTGTGCTTAGTATCCTCATTTGGCCTTTAGGACAGCAGCTCCCTAGATTCCTACGAGAATCTGAGCCACTCAAGGCATACCATATGCCTTAGATACTCTCTCCTTACTTTTTTTTTTTTGCGGTACGCGGGCCTCTCACTGTTGTGGCCTCTCCCGTTGCGGAGCACAGGCTCCGGATGCACAGGCTCAGCGGCCATGGCTCACGGGCCCAGCCGCTCCGCGGCATGTGGGATCTTCCCGGACCGGGGCACGAACCCGTGTCCCCTGCATCGGCAGGCGGACTCTCAACCACTGCGCCACCAGGGAAGCCCTCTCTCCCTACTTTTCAGGAACAAGAGAGAGAACAAATAAAAGGATGGAGACAGAAAAATGATAGACAGACAGACTGACAGATATAAATAAATAAATGATGGATAGAGATATTGATAACAGGAAAGAACAGATATTAACAATATAAGACCATTATTTCAAAGAGATATTTTAAGTGATAAATATATAAAATAAGAAACAATTTAGTTATTTTTTTCATTCATCCATTTATTTATTCTAACATTATTTACCAGTTGTTACGGTAGAATTTGGGTTACATAAATAAGTTTGCATCCCCACAGAGACTACAGTAGAAATGACAGAGTTGTAAATAATTAGAATTTAGTGGGTTACACACTGTAGTAGAAGTGTGTCCAGGTACAAAGGTACCACAAAGGAGGGAAAAATCAATTCTGCATGGGATGGATAAAGAGAAGAAAAGAAGCAGAGATTTCACAGAGAGATATGTGAGCTAAACCTGGAAGGCAGGATGGAACTTGGAGGGGTCAATTCTAGCGAGTCTCAATTCTTTGATTCAACAATTATTTGTTAAAGTACCTTTAAGGTGCTAAACACTGTGGTAGGTACGAGAGATGTAAAGGAAACAAAAACAGTTCCTAAAATCAAGGAACTTGTAATCTGTGTTGAGAAACAGGTCCATGAATAAGTAATGAAATTCTAAAATTTCATTAGACAATAAATTTTACACATGACTGGACAAAGAACCACAAACGAAACAAAGACAATTTTGTCTTCCCAGAGGGAGCTGGAAAAAGCTTCCTAGAGGAGGTGACATGTGAGACTGTAAAATTTCTCATAAAAGCTTTTTGTCCATATTATTTTAATGCACGTAATTTGGGGATAATACTTGTATTTATAGAGTTCACACATTCACCACCTCAATGTCACCAAAATGTAATTATAGTCTTATGTGTATTTTCAGAAATAAAAATATCTTCACCTTCATTCTTTTTCAAGACCGTGTCATTCTTCCTGCCTTACAGAATTTTTTAAAGTAGTTTGTGTTGAGCTGTGATATTTCTTAGAAGTCTATAGCTTTGCTAAAATCCACTGCTCTTTAGTAACAAATGTGTTCTTTCTTCAGCAACAGGGAGCTGTGGAAAGTTTTAAAACAATTTTCTAAAGAATGGGTAGTATCATACTTCTTCAGATATAAATATTGGTAATAGAACTATGGAAGGGCGCAATACAGGAGGCAATTTAAGAAATCTAGATGTTGATTATGAAACCTAGATTGTATAAGCTTTGTTTTAAATACTAATGATAGGCATGATTGACGTAAGGATCTAGATATTAATTTTTTTCTCGGAAGTTCTAAAAACAAATCCAAACACATTTCAATTCAACAAGTGCTGACTGATCATTTATCAAGGTATTATAAGACAGTCACTGAATCATTAACAAACATGATTGCTTCTTGAAATGTATACCCCAATACTTAATATAAAACACACATGTGAATGGATTAGTACAATTAATTTTAAAATGACTACAAAGAAAAGAAGAAGAGCTTATGTCCAATGTGGAGAATGGAAAAGCCTCATAAAGGAACCGATTTCAGTGCCAGATAGATAGTGGGGTTAAGTGGCTACAAGTTGGGAAAAAAATCACATTAACAAAGTCCTTGAGTTAAGAAAGAACAGAACGCACTCAGGAAACACTGAAGGGTTCAATTCGATCAGATTACACTTGAGTTGGCAAAATTTCCATCCCCCATAACTAATTGGTAGTAGATGTCTGAAGTTATAAAAGATTCTATGACAATATGCAGTTTCAATATGAAAAAGTGCCATGAGCAATTTAGCCATGCTGCTAGGAGTGAGGATGAGAGGAATGCCAGCCCATGGCCGACGTATTTGCTAATTAGGGAATAAGACATCCGAGGCATAGTGAGAGGTTAGGATAGATGGTTAAAATAACCCAAGCTCAGAATCTAAAGGGCCTTAAATTCCAAGGCAAGGGGTTTGTGTTTTATTTTTTTTTTAACTTTAATTACAGAAATAATATAAAGCTTGCTGTAAAGGATTTTTTAAAACCCAAAACTATGTATAGAAAAGTGAAAACCTCCTCAATACTAAAGAAGGAATAAATTAGTATGTATTCTTCCAACTTTTATACATACATAGACAAATGGGTGTAAAATATATATTGCATATAAATTGTTTCAATATAAAAATAGGTTCCCATTATACATATAATTCTACAACTGGTCTTTTTATGTAGACATCTTTTCATTAAAGTATATAAACATGTATCTCATGTTTTTTAACAGCAATATAACATTTTATTGTATGGTATATTACTCACCTATCCTAATTGGGAGCCATTGAAATGTTTCAATGGGAAAAGAAAATGATTATAAATTTTTAAAATTTGAAAAAAAGTTGAGATGATAAATTTTTGAAAGAGAAATAGGAGATAAAGAAAATAGAAGATTATTACAGTATTTTAAGTAAGCTCTAATAATGAGAACTTGAACTGAGACTAACTAAAAGGATGTTTCAGATAACGTAATCAAAAAACAGTTAATAATTATCCTAGTTTACCAGGTGGGAACAAGAAAGAGGAAAGAGAGGAAAGGCCCAGTGGGGGGTGATTGGAAGCTGTCTGCAGTGAAAGGGAACAGAAGGAGGCAAACATATTTATTAGGGAACTGTCCTATCTTTCACCCTTGTTTTCTAGCCTCCTATCTTATCAGTTGCCAAGTTACATAAACCTGATCACAGTATTATTTCCCAAACCCACCCTATTTTATCTATTCCTGCCATCACTATCCCCATTAATGCCCCTATTATCTCCCTCTCAGCACTGCTCTCCTGCTAAATCACCCAACACTGCTGACAGATTAATTTTACTACAGGTCAAAAGTCAAGATGGTTCAGGTGGCTAATGCTCACTAACACATACTAGATATCTGCTACATGCTGGGCACTCTGTCTGCCTTTAATAAAATGTTAAATTTTGTCATCAAATCCTCAAAGAAAGCCATTTTTTGGTTTTGCAACTGGTGAAATTATTTAACCTCACCCTAGGAGTCAGTTTCCTCATTTGTAAAGTGGGGATAATAGTATCCACTTCATACATCTGTTGCATGAAAAGTATTAACGAATGTTATTCATTTAGTATGATGATACTGCATAGTAAACATTGGGAAAGTTAGCTTTCATCAGCATGAGTTCTCAACCATGCCCCAAACCCCCTTTGCAGACTGCCCAACTTCACAACTTTCTTGCTCATTATATGTTTCTTTACATAATCCTGGTTTTCATATCTCACTGCCTTAGCCCTTGCTGCTCTCTTTGACAAGAATGGCTCCCCTGACATCTCTATCTGCATACTTGTAAATTCTCCTCACCCTTATAAGTCCCAGTCACATGAAAACATTCTGTGATTTTTCCCATGTAGTAGTCATCTCTCACCTGCCTCTACTGCTACAGCACTGTATGTATAGCTACCTTATAACACTGTTCTTTCTCTTGAATTTTATTTTTATACATATGATTGTTTACATGCCTTATGCACATGGCTTATACTTATAGGTGTATATACCTTCACTTCTAGGCTCTGAGATTCTGTAGAAGTTGAGGACAGGGCCAATTATTTATTCTTCATAAAATCTAAAATGATAATTTTACATAATAGACACAACAAAAGCATTTGTTGGAGTCTATGCTAGATAATTTCTAGTTGTCCCTCCAAAGTTCACCCTGCCGTCCACATTAGCAAGCTGATCCATGGATCCCATCAGTAGACAAGGGAGAGGAACAGGCAAGGGAGGAGAGAGGGGTTAGGTTCTGGCCCTCTCATGTTAGAGTCATCTTGAGCTGGCTGCCTTCCTAGACTTAATTGCTCCCCAAGGTGGCCAAATGTACAGGAACTTCCCCTTTCAAAACCCAGTAACTGCTCTATTCAATTGTCCATTTGGGCCTAAAGATTACTAGCCCTAAGTTACTATGCAGCTCCTACATTGGTAGATTTCCTTGAAACCCTCGCCCTTCGAATTAGTCTACGTTGAATACGCCCTTTTTTTCCTTTCTTTTCTTCCTTTTTTCTTCTTTGCTGGGGCCATCTGCTGAGAGCTTGGGAAGCTTTTACAATAGATAAAGGGAATAAGATTTGGGAAAGTAACTCCTGAAGCTCTGTCCCGTCAATCAAGTAAAAGGAAAAGTCTTTACTTAGTCTGAAGAAGACAATAGTGTGGTTGGAGGCAGGAGGAAATTGAAAAAGGATTAGAGGCTGGGCTGGGCACGGCATTCCTTGGGTCCTCATGGCCGAGCCAGGTATGCACAGATGCCAGGCCTTCCCTGGCAGCTCTGATGCGCCCAGACTCCCTGAGCTGCACAATGAGCCAGCTCTGGAAATCTCTCCTGGCTCCATGCATTGACCCACTGGAGAGCAGATGGTTCCTGTCCTAAGAGGCTTTTCTGCAGGGCCCTCTCTGACAATGCCTCTGCCATGTGGCTGACAGGGTATTGGTGCTCCAGCCAGGTGTCAGGCCTGAGCCTCTGAGGTGGGAGAGCCAAGTTCAGGACAATGGACCAGCAGAGATCTCCCGGACCCACGTAATATCAATCAGCGAGAGCTCTCCCAGAGATCTCCATCTCAGTGCTAACACCCAGCTCCACTCAATGACCAGCAAGCTCCAGTGCTGGACACCACATGCCAAACAACTAGCAAGACAGGAGCACAACCCCACCCATTATCAGAGAGGCTGCCTAAAATCATAATAAGGTCACAGACACCCCAAAACACACCACTGGATGTAGTCCTGCCCACCAGAAAGACAAGAACCAGCCTCATCCACAAGAACACAGGCACCAGTCCCCTCCACCAGGAAGCCAACACAACCCATTTAACCAACCTTACCCACTGGCAGCAGACACCAAAAACAACGGGAACTATGAACCTGCAGCCTGTGAAAAGGAGACCCCAAACACAGTAAGTTAAGCAAAATGAGAAGACAAAGAAACACAGAGCAGATGAAGGAGCATGGTAAAACCCACCAGACCAAACAAATGAAGAGGAAATAGGCAGTCTACCTGAAAAAGAATTCAGAGTAATAATAGTAAAGATGATCCAAAATCTTGGAAACAGAATGGAGAAAATACAACAAAGGTTAAACAAGGAGCTAGAAGAACGAAAGAGCAAACAAACAATGATGAACAACACAATAAATGAAATTAAGAATTCTCTAGAAGGAATCAATAGCAGAATAACTGAGGCAGAAGAACAGATAAGTGACCTGGAAGATAAAATACTGGAAGTAACTACCACAGAGCAGAATAAAGAAAAAAGAAGGAAAAGAATTGAGGACAGTCTCAGAGACCTTTGGGACAATATTAAACGCACCAACATTCAAATTATAGAGGTCCCAGAAGAAGAACAGAAAAAAAAGGGATTGAGAAAATATTTGAAGAGATTATAGCTGAAAATTCCCTAATATGGGAAAGGAAATAGTCAATCAAGTCCCGGAAGTGCAGAGAGTCAGGACATGGAAGCAACCTAAGTGTCCATCAACAGATGAATGGATAAAGAAGATGTGACACATATATACAATGGAATATTACTCAGCCATAAAAAGGAACGAAACTGAGTTATTTGTAGTGAGATGGATGGACCGAGAGATTGTCATACAGAGTGAAGTAAGTCAGAAAAAGAAAAACAAATACCGTATGCTAACACATATATATGGAATCTAAAAAAGAAAAGAAAACAAAACAAAATGGTCGGAAGAATCTCGGGGCAAGACGGGAATAAAGACGCAGACCTACTAGAGAATGGACCTGAGGTTACAGTGAGGGAGCAGGGTAAGCTGGGACAAAGTGAGAGAGAGGCATGGACATATATACACTACCAAACATAAGGTAGATAGCTAGTGGGAAGCAGCCGCATAGCACAGGGAGATCAGCTTGGTGCTTTGTGGCCACCTAGAGGGGTGGGATAGGGAGGGTGGGAGGGAGGGAGACGCAAGAGGGAAGAGATATGGGAACAGATGTATATGTATAACTGATTCACTTTGTTATAAAGCAGAAACCGACACACCATTGTAAAGCAATTATACTACAATGAAGATGTTAAAAAAAAAAGAATTAGAACAACTGCTGAAGAAAATGCTTTAGGAAGTTAGTTATGGGTGAATAAAAGGATAGCAGAACAGCATGAAGGGCCTAATTGCACAGAACTCAACTGGCAAGCTCGCCTGAATTTCTCCAGCAGTGCTTTGCAAAACAAGATCAAAGGAGTTGTTAAACAAAACAAAGCAAAACAAAACACGAGTGATAGGGTTTGATTAAATTGGGAATGATGGGAGATTAAAGAATCATTCGATCCAAAGGTAATAAGAAAGGTTACAGCCAGGCCAAGGTAGAAATCTGAAGGGAGGTGAGTGAAGCCAAGAAGAGGTTAATGAGTGATCTTTCACTTACAGTTCATTTGGAAGAAACATCAAGTAGACTAACTGTGCAACATTATTGATGGCAAAAGGCAGTGTGTTTTTTAAATTTTACCCCCAGATACAGCTCTGCTTACTTGCAGTATAATTTATGTGCCAGTAGTCAGGCTGCTTATAATTTAAACTACCTTTTAAGATAATAGGATTTGGATAACGTTCTTGTTATTCAGAAATTCCTCTTTGGGCTCCCTTTGAAAAACTGATTCTACAAACATATTCACTTTCTGGAATTCAAATATTTAAAGCTTTTTCATTTTGCTTCAGTTCTTACTTTGTGTCCAAGAATTTGTACTTCTGACAAATTGAGAACAACAACCAGAGTTTAGACCTAGATGTAAAACAAGCACAAGGGGAAAGAAAAAAAGGAGAGGAAATGCAAAATAATCACATTAATGAAAACAAGCACAAGGGGAAAGAAAAAAAGGAGAGGAAATGCAAAATAATCACATTAATGAAAACAATCAAGTTCTTGACTGCAATATGAAAACAGGAGAAACTGCTATGCTAACTCACAAACTCTACACAATGGCTGCCAGGGGAACAATACTTGTACATTTCCTCCTTCTCAAAAATGTACCATGTAATGCTTGTGTCTGTCTCTTTTCTTTTCTTTTTGAAAATCTCTTCCAAGCTTGTGAGTTCTTAGCTATTCACCTCGTAATTTCATTCTTTAGAGCTCACATCACAGAATCCACTAAGCGGGCAACATATAAAAAGGCACTGATTTTTTTCTTCAACAGTCATGAGTGCTGCATGCAATGAAAATTTCTGCTCTCCCTGGAGCCTCCAAAAATAGCAAAGTGTAAACTGGTTTTGCCTTTAAGTATCTTTCATTTTTGTTTACTCTCTTCCTACTTTTAGACTGTAAGTTCCTCCAGGGCAGGCACTAGATCTGCAATTTTTATGTAATTCCCCACAGAAATTAAAGCAGATATAAACCAAGTATTACATATAAGATTAAAAAGTAGTTTCGGAAATTGTGAATTGGTTTTTCTTTTCAATTTGTTAAAATGAACTCAGGTGTTAGATATTTACCATCAGGTAAATAATCTCATCTAAGAAACAGACTGCAGAGGGAAAAGTGTTTTTCTTCCGTACTGGGTAGTATGTGATGCTCCTATCCCGGTTTGGCCATTTCTGCTGCCTATTCTAGCCATTGCCCCCAGTGGTGAATGCTGCCTTTCGTTTGTGTGACAAAAAACCCCAAATGGATGAGTCATGAATAACTTTAAGACCATAGTTAGGGATTTACCAAGACTAATATTAAATCATTAACTAAGACCTGGTTCAAGGCATATACTGTTTATGAAAAGAAAATGAATTCTTAGTAATAAGACAAACATAAATTAATTAATTCACCTGTCAAATATAGACACCTGGATTTATTAAATATTTATATAAATGCACCATAATTAGTGGGGATATAAAGAAGACAACATTTTTACTTTCAAGAAGCTAAAAACACGTTATTTTTTTTCCATGGGAGAAAAATATTTACTCTTTCTATATTATCTTAGTCTCAGCTGGTTTATAAGTAGAATTTCAATTTTAGATATTGTTAAAACAAGACAACAAGCCCAAAATGGAGTTACTCATGCTAAGCCCATGTCACCAAACTGAGACTTAATTACAGTTTCAGTTCTCCCAGAAATGAAACCTTAAACCAGTCAGTCAGGAACCACCTGATCAGCACTAGTGGGGTCGTCTGCCTGACAGGCCCCTGCCATCCCCCGAAGGAAAGTGACTTTGCATTAACCCACCGCTTCTCTCCCTACTTTATTTTTCCTTGTTCCTGCTTCCTTCTGCCAGTAAAAGACTTTTAAGCCTTTCATTTCGAACAGCTCCTCGAGCGCCTTTCTATCTACTAGACTGGATGCTGCCCAACTTGAAGCGAGTGTTGCTCAAATAAAATCTTAAAAATTTTAACAAACCTCAGCTTATCTTTTAACAGTTCTGTTAGTAACAGTAAGAAGCGGGGACCGAAGGAGACCCCCGACGCCCCCAGGAGCAACGAGCAACCAGACATGGTACCTGCTGAGCCCTGAGCTCGCCGCCTCTCCCGCCTCAGGAGGTGCTGGGTCCGTCCCTCGCGGAGCCTCCGCAGCTTCTGCCTGAGGAGCTTTCAGGCTTTATTTGAGCGTTTCTTTTCCAGACCGGGTCTAGAATTAGCCACAGCTGGGCCGGGTCCGACTTAGAAACCCTTCCGGGTCTAAGTGAGCGTTTCTTTCCCAGACCGGGTCTAGAATTAGCCACAGCTGGGCCGGGTCCGACTTAGAAACCCTTCCGGGTCTAAGGTCAGACCGCGTCTGACTTAGAAGGCGGACCGGGTGGAGGGTCGGACAGCCAACGAGTTAGAAACAGGACTGCTTCCGGGCCGGACTGGTTCTGAGCTATTTAAGCCGGCCTGGGCCTGGCGTGAGGTGTCAGGTGAATACAATTTTCTTTTAAGGCCGAACAAGCAGGTTAATGAATTACGGCGACCACAACAGAGAACTTTTTTTTTTGCGGTACGCGGGCCTCTCACTGTTGTGGCCTCTCCCATTGCGGAGCACAGGCTCCGGACGCGCAGGCTCAGCGACCATGGCTCACGGGCCCAGCCGCTCCGTGGCATGTGGGATCTTCCCGGACCAGGGCACGAACCCGTGTCCCCTGCATTGGCAGGCAGACTCTCAACCATCTGCGCCACCAGGGAAGCCCCAGAGAACTTTTAATGTAGATTAGTTTATCCATTTAGGAGGCGCCTCAAAGAAAAAGGGCCTCAGGCAAGCGCTCACTATAAAGCGTAGAGGGAAAACCATTTTCTCTCCTCTTCAGCTGCGTGTGACCAGCATGACACCCGCTGGGACGCCCCGCGCGCTCCGGAGCCTGAAGAATCCTGGGGAAACTGGAAGAAGCCGGCAAAGGGTAAGAATTCTTATCAAAGTCAACTCTCCTAGGCCTCTATCTGTGGTGCCTGGTCGCGAGAGGGAGGGAAACCTTCACGTTGTCCTTTCCTTTCGGATTTGCAGGCAAAAAGCATGTGTGAGAATTAAATATTTGAAGCATGACTTGTGAATTTGCTTTCGGATACCCACTGGTTGTCGACCTTTTCTCTCCCAGGAACAGCTATTGCCTTCTTGTTTGTCTCACTTTGTGTCCTGAGAACTTGACTTGGCTTTCTGCCTGACTGGGGCATGTGGGTTCTTATGTGTTCAGGCAACTCCACTGTCAGGTTGGGGGCCCCCAAAATATGGCTGGACAGAAATGTGGATTGCACTCAATTGGTGGCTAGGGCCCTACTGTAGCCAACACCCAGAGGAATTATCTCTTTCTTGGTTGTCTTTGGGAGTGGCTCTGGATCTTGGGAGGGTAGTATTTTTTGCACTGTCTTTGGGGATGCCTCTTGTCTCCTTGGAGTTGTTCAGTACTGTCAAGAATATTTACTTTTTGTCCCTGATGAAAATATTCAAAAGGATTTTTTAAGAGAAAACATTTATCAGTTTACTTTGGCTCCCTAATATAGCCAAATCAGTACAACTAGTTTGACCCACCCTTAGATGTTAGTTGGAGAGACTAGCCAAAGTCTCAAGTCATTGTTTTTGGACTTAGTCCCATTGTGAAGTGGCTGGACAGAGGTACCATAGGAGCAGAAATACATCACTATTCTCAATACCTGATTTTCTAACCACCCTACCCCCCAATTTTAAAACCTATACTAGTTAAAACTTACATGCATTCATCATCATACTCTATTTGATTTTACAAAGAACAAATCCCTATTTTAGTTAATATAGGATACAGGAAAGATCACAGACTTCGTTATAAGTCAGAGGTTCAATTTCTAGCTAAGTGAGTGTGGGCAAGTTCCTCTTTGAGAATCAATTTTATCACCTCCAAAATGGGGAATAATCTCTACCTTGCACAATTGTGTTGAGATTTAAATGAGATAACCTGGTTCATGGTAAGTACTTGGTGATAGACAGCCTTTATTTCCAACTTTTTTCATTGATGTATAACTAGCATATAACATTATTTTAGTTTCAGGTATACAACATAATGATTCAATATTTGTATACATTACAAAATGATCAATAAGTCTCCTTAACATCCATTACCATACATAGTTATGATTTTTTTTCATGTGATGAGAACTTTTATGTAATATAGTATTAACTATAGTCATAATGCTGTACAATACATCCCCTTGAAAACTTTTTTCACCCACCTACCCACCCCACCTTTTCTGGAACCACCAATCTGTTCCCTGTATCTATCTAAGCTAGGGGTTTGTTTATTGTTTTGGGTTTTTTTTTTTTAGATTCCATATATAAGTGATATCATATGGTATTTGTCTTTCTCTGACTTATTTCATTTAGTATAATACCCTCAAAGTCCATCCATGGTGTTGCAAATGGCAAGATTCCATTCTTTTTTAATGAGTGAATAATATTCACTTATTCCATCTGCCAGAAACACAATTTGGCTTTTATAAACTAGTGAGTTTTGCATTACTGTACCTATCATATAGATAAAATTTTAAAATGAAAGTTATAAGATCTGTGTGTTTCTGTATATTTATGTATGTCTTCATATGTCATAGATGTGTGATTTTTTTCTACCTCCAGTGGTATCACCAAAGTTAATTTATAAAGAGGTCTATTTAATTGGCTTAAAGACAAACAAGCATTTATGTAAATCAAGTATACTCTCAGAAATACAGGAACTAACCCAAATGTTTTTCAAGTTCATGTGATCTAAGATAATCTTCAGAAAATAAAATCTAGTTTGTTTGTTGGTTTAATTAAAACAGGCATGTCTTTAGAGTTATCAGCATTAAATATAAAAATTTTATTCTTCATAGGTTTAGTAAAAGTCAAATAAGCTCATGCTGTCTCCATTCCAAAATTTGTCATCAAGAAAGATAATTTAAGGTGATGGTTAGCTGTTTAATGTCTCATCAGATTTTCATAAGTAATCTAAACATAATTGTCAAGAACAAGTAAATAGATTTATAAAAGTTTATAAATGAACTTTTCAACAATAATTATGCCTTTTGGTATGTCTACTTTAAGAGTTTCCAAAATCTTTTTGGTAACTTCAAATCTTAAAGTTATACTCAGGTAAGTTAAATGATGGATTTTAATTGAATATCTAGATTATTTCCAAATAAGATAAAATATGAAAATATTAACTGAACATAAATATATCAACTTCTGGTTTCCTTTTACAGAGGAAATAAAGATATTTGGGTTTATTGATAAACATTTTGTGCCACTTTGGAAAATTTACTATGAGGAAGAATGTGCTTCTATAAATTATAAAATGTATTTATGTTTGCCAGTCCACAGAATGCTGTAATAGACAGCTCTCAATTGCTTACTTCTTAGTTTTCACTAGCAATTAAGGACACTGAGGCTTAAGAATTATAATCAGTATATGTAATTAAAACTACTTAGAAATTATATGGGGGAAAGAAAACAACAGTGTATGAAAAGTAGGTAAGAAAAGTAGAATAACTGATTGTTCCAGAATGAGAACAAAAAAGTAAAAAACAAAGGACAAAATCTGAATGGATATTAAAAAGTTGTAGGTTTGTGGGAAAGGAATCTTATGTGTGATCAAGCTGACTGATACTGGAATGGATTTATTTAAGTTTTAAAAAATAAATTTCATTTCAAAAGTACACTGGTACAAAATTAGAATTTAGTTTTCTCTCTTAAAAGGACAAGTTTTTCCCTTTTTTAAATTGAACTATAGTTGATTTACAGTATTTGTTTCAGGTATACAGCATGGTGATTCAATGTTTATACATTATACTCCATTTAAAGTTATACCAAAATACTGGCTACATTTCCCTCTGCCGTACAATATATCCTGTTGCTTATTTATTTATTTTTAATAAATTTATTTATTTATTTTTGGCTGTGTTGGGTCTTCGTTGCTGTACGTGGGCTTTCTAGAGCACAGGCTCAGTAGTTGTGCACGGGCTTAGTTGCTCTGCGGCATGTGGCATCTTCCCAGACCAGGGCTCGAACCCGTGTCGCCTGCATTGACAGGTGGATTCTTAACCGCTGCGCCACCAGGGAAGCCCTGCTTATTTATTTTATACATAGTAGTTTTTATCTCATAATCCTCTACCATCTTGCCCCTCCCCCCTTCCTTCTCCCCACTGGTAACCACTAGTTTGTTCTCTATAACTGTGAGTCTATTTCTGTTTGTTATATTCATTTGTGTGTTTTATCTTTTAGATTCCACATATAAGTTATAGAGTATTTGTCTTTCTCTGTCTGACATATTTCACTAAGCATAATACCCTCCAGATCTATCCATGTTGTCACAAATGGCAAAACATCCTCACCAATATTTGTTATTTGTAGGCTCTTTGATAATAACCATTCCGACAGGTGTTAGGTGATATCTCATTGCAGTTTTGATTTGCCTTTCTCTGATGATTAGTGAATATTGAGCATCTTTTCATTTTCCTGTTGGCCATCTACATATCTTCTTTGGAAAAGTGTCTATTCAGATCTTCTGCCCATTTTTTAATCAGGTTGTTTTTTGGATATTGAGTTGTATGGGCTGTTTATATATTTTGGATATTAACCTCTTATTGGTCATATCATTTGCAAATATTTTCTGCAATTCAGTAGATTGTCTTTTCATTTTGTTGATGGTTTCCTTTGCTGTGCAAAAGTTTTAAGTTTAATTAGGTCCCATTGAAAAGAATACATTTTTCTTTGAGTATTAGTCAGCTCTTTGTCTTTATCAGGTTTTGCATTACTTTAGAAAACTTAGTCTTTTCAATATTTAAAGAGCTAAATTTTGTTCAAAACTACGTAACCTTCTATATTTACCTTTAAAATTATCTATTGCCACTTTGGTAAAATAGATAATTAAGTGTCATTTCATAATAATCTGTGACCCTATTCATTCAAATGCTCAAACCTTTTGATGTTTTGACAACTTCCCAAAATCAAGTTCTAAATGGAGTATTTTGACCTGAAATTAACTTTGAGATTCCCCTAGAGAATGTCAAAGGATTTATTTCTCACTTTGTAAAAGAGAGATGCTAAGTAAGAGATGTTATGTTTACTTGGTACATTAAATGACACAAGAAGAATTGTCAAATAAGTGATGATAAGCCTTCTTACATATTTATATTTATATTTGTATGGTTGCAGGTTATCAGTAAAAGTGTTCTAGAAATTGTATGAAATTTCTAAAACTCTGATATATTATCAAATACCATTCCAGTCTTAACACATTGCGGGTCACAGAAATAACCAAATTTCATTGTCAGTTCTTTTATAAGGAACTCATCAAATCTTTAACCATGGGCATTTTTAAGTCTTTTGTCATTTACAGAGAGTTATCATTTTACCCTAATGCTTTCACAAAAGTGAGATTTGTGGAAAGAGCTCTACCAAGTACTTTTGACCAATGACACTGCAGCCAAATTACAAGTCAAAACTTGGATGCATATTTCACAACTGAAGACATGTGTTCTACCTGACATTTGGTCCTGTCCAAATGCTGGAGGCCTCAAAATCAAATTGACTAGGAAAAGAAGAAGCTGACATCGAGCTAGACTACTTCCTCTCAAGGCTTTCTTTACATTCTTCCTTTCCTCTCTGCCATCCTTCTCCTAATTCTAACACCATGAAACTCTTTATAATTCTTTTCTTCACCTTTTTTCTTGCTCTGGCCTAGAAAGATAATACCACTGTCCAAATATCTCAGGTTATTATAAGGGTGTGGGTAATCTAATCACCAAATGATAGTTGGATTTGCCACAATGCTAGTGATCCTGTAGTTCTTTTTTTTTTTTTTTTTTTTCCCCCCCGTACGCGGGCCTCTCACTGTTGTGGCCTCTCCCATTGCGGAGCACAGGCTCCGGATGCGCAGGCTCAGCGGCCATGGCTCACGGGCCCAGCCGCTCCGCGGCATGTGGGATCTTCCCAGACCGGGGCCCGAACCCATGTCCCCTGCATCGGCAGGCGGACTCTCAACCACTGCGCCACCAGGGAAGCCCAATCCTGTAGTTCTTTCCATCACAAACTTCTCCCTGATATCCAAAGTCTCAGTGTTTCTGGAACAAACTCAGCGCCCTCTCTATAATGTCAGACTCCTAATCCTTAGGGTCTATTTCCTTGTCTCTGGTTAACAACTCCAAACTAGCAGAACATTTCATTCAGGCTCTGTACAAAGAAGGGGACACAAGGCAAAAGTAACCAGAATAAAACCACCTGTGCAGCCTATAGGCCCTTAAATTTTACTGGCCTCCATGGCAGTCACCTTTCCAGTCCTGAGCCACGGTCTCAAATGGGAATTACCAGGAGGCATAGAAGATTCAAAATTAGTTTCCTTTGGCAGATCCCTACTGCCCTGGCTAAGAGTTAAGTACAAATGAGGCTGTGATCAGGAATCTCTCCTTAACTCTTATTGCAGAATCTTCTGTTAAAGCCTGATAAAAATCACTAGACTCTCTGACCAAAGTCGTTCTTGATAGTAGGATAGCCCCTGATAATAGGATATCTTTTAGCTGAGCAAGGAGGTGTTTGTGCTGTGGCCAACACTGTGCTGCACTTGGACTGAGATTTCTGGGGAAGTTGAGACTCAGCTACATAAGATCACTGAACAAGCCAGCTGGCTTAAGAAAGTGACTCCTTCAGGGCTTCCCTGGTGGCGCAGTGGTTGAGAGTCCGCCTGCCGACGCAGGGGACACGGGTTCGTGCCCCGGTCCTGGAAGATCCCACATGCCGCGGAGCGGCTGGGCCCGTGGGCCATGGCCACTAAGCCTGCGCGTCCGGAGCCTGTGCTCCGCAACAAGAGAGGCCACAACAGTGAGAGGCCTGTGTACCTCAAAAAAAAAAAAAAAAAAAAAAAAAGGAAAGTGACTCCTTCAGTGGGGTCTTTCTTTGGTTTGATTCTGATTGGTTTCAGTCTTAGGGACCATGGTTCTGAAGTGAATTATCCTACATATAACAATCATAGTAGTCTCCCTGGTGTGCTGTATCCTCTCAGAAGCTTAAAATGCATGTTCACAGCCTCTAACCACCAAGCAAATTATCTCCCTAAGACTAGAACATCAGAAAAGAAACTAAGAGAATGACCAACTTAAAGAATGTGAACTCAACATCATGATCTGTGAAAACCACACAGAGATCCTACAAAAGCTGAGAACTCCAGAGTGGTAGCTGGGAGTAAAGTTAATGCCTTAAAAGTTGATCATATCTCTCAGCCTGAGAGGCTGATAAAAAGGGGGGAATTTTTAAAAATAAGACAAGTGGCCCAAAATGGAATTGCTTTTGTTAAACCCCATATCACCAGACTGAGGCTTAATTATACTTTCATCTCTCCCAGAAATAGGATCTTAAACCAGTCAATCAGAAGTTGCCTGATTAGCACTAGTTAGGTGATCTCCCTAATAGACCCTTGCTATCCCTAAAGGAAGGTAGCTTTGCAATAACCAACCCACTTTTTGGCCTGGTATAACATCCTTGTTCTTGTTCCCTTCTGCCTGTAAAAGTCTTTCATTTTTACAGCTCCTTAGAGCTCCTTTCTATCTGCTAGATTAGATGCTGCCTGATTCAAATTGATTTTTGCTCAGATAAACTCTTAAAATCTTTAATATGCTTCAGTTTATCTTTTAACAATACTATTGTTAAAGAAAAATTATCCTGACACTTGTAAAAATGGCAAGAAAGACTTTATTCAAGACTATTGCAATAGGGGAGAGAAATCAAGCTCAACTCTAAATATAGCAAAGCCAGCTGGGGATTTTTAGTCAACAAGCAGAGTGAGGGGGTTAGTGGATGGAAAATTACTGAGAGGAGACATCAAGGGCAGGGAGATTCTTGCTAACCTGACTTAGAATTCTTACTGAAGGCAAGCCAGGATTATCAGATATCAGCCATGGGGGATAAGGAATTTGATCATATATTGAGGGTGGAGGGATTCTCATTAAACTGATTCAAGCAGGAATTTTGCTACAACTAGACTATGCAGCCAAAGACAAGACCTAAAGACAAGGCCTTGTTGAAAAGATAGCTCAGAGGAGTTTGTCTAAAGTTTGATTAAAAAGAGACTGTTACTATACTGATGCTGCTTTGCTAAATAGTTAAGTCAAAGTATCTTCAAGTCAACTTGTATGATTGTAAAGGCAACCATGCATGGTGTACCAGGAAGCTCTCTAATGATCTTGAGACCCAGCCCTCCCACATACCTTCTTGGGTGGCTTGGGTATGTCACTTTTCTGCTCAGGGCCAGTTTCCTCATCTGTAAAATAGGAACAATATCTGCATTAATGGACTATTTGTGTAGCAGATAAGATGATATATTGAAAATGCCTTGAAAACTCTAATTTTCTATGCAAATGAAAGGTACTTTTGTTGTCAAGAATGCCTGTCTCTTCCTTGTTCCAGTGAACTCAGGTCACTACCAGCCTGATGCCTTCCGTACCACAGATTTAAGTAGCTATTACCTGCTATAACTCCCTCTATATTTTGTTAATGCCTCACTTGCAGCCTTTATGATTTTGTCTTGCAATTATCTAGTTACACAGCTTTTCATTCCAGTACTCTATTCCCAAGACAGGCAACTTACGTATTCTTCTTTGTGCTCTCAATTCCTGTGGCATTTATTTCGGCTTCAATGAGTATTTGCTGAAAAGACAAATAGTTATTTCATAGTTCCAAAAACATCTACTAAGAGTTCTTTGTTTCTCTAGTTTTCCTAAAGCAGCATCCTCCAGCAACCAAAGAAACTCTTTTCCTGGCTGTCCTTTTATATTAGCAGACCAGAGTGAAGTCACATAGAGCTTATATTCAAGAAGAGCATGTGAAACAAAAATCACATGTAGTCGAACTTGTCTTTGAAAAAGGCCTTGAGTAGCCCTTTGTTTCTCTTTTGCAACCTCTTTCATTAGGTCACTGAAAGCAAAAAAAAAAAGAAAGAGGATTTCACTTGCAATCTTTTAGGTGAGCAAAGCTATTTTTTTCATAAGTTGACTGTATATATACTGGTGTTGCCTTGTACTGTTGGGTCCTACCTAATTCCCCTCCTCTGATTTTCTTTTCCTCTCAGCTGGAAACTTGTCATTCTTGTTTAGGTTCAAACCTACATTCGTTTCTATCAAAGGCTCTGCAAGGCAAGAGAGCTCAATGTTATGGTTCACCATGTGGGCAATTAGCAGCAAATTGTTGTCCCGACTCGTTTGGCCTGACCCTAATTACTGGTCCCAACTATGTTAGTGGATTTTTACCTTCTTCCCAAGATCACATTCTCTGCCTCATGCTTCATGAGTTAACTGCATGCCTGCCTTTAGCTTGATGCATCAGCCCCTGTCTGAGGAATCTGCCCGGTACCCTATTCCTCTAGGAGGTGGCAGTGGACTTAATTGTTAATCAGCTTCTCCTCATACATGTGGGAGTTCTAATTTCTTTCTCTTGTTCTCACAGTCTACCTACATTCTTGCTATATATTTCAGATAGCTTTACCTGTCAATACCTTTGCCTATATTGTCAACAAACCCATCAAGTACCTTTTTTTTTTTTTTTAATTGCAAATGGGACTCTGCCCCAAGCCCAACAGCTGGTTCCAGGTCCTCACTTTCCTATCTTGCTACTGTGAATCTCATCATCATATCATCACATCATGAATCTAACTCAATTGCGGCAGCTCAGATGAATGGGTGACTTTTTAAAGAGACCAGGCTATTGTCAACCACAACTAATATAGTATAAATAGAATTAAACCTTTAACACAGGAATCATTAAACATTAAACATTAACATATTTCCTCACACATCAACTATCTGGTGGATTTTATTTTTATGAAGAAAATGAATATCCAAAAATTTGTCTTCAAAGCATGAATTCTTTGAGTCATGAAGGGGCATTTTAATTAGGGAACAGAATCTGACAATGGATTTAACTCATAACCTTAAAATGTACTCAAAAGGTGATATAGAATGATCTCTTCATCAGGAGAAAATGAGGAGGTATGAGAGCCAGACGGTGGTCACTATGAGATCTGTTGAATAAAAGTGATTAATTTCACAGATATGGGATTGATGGTCTTCAGTTTGATTTTTTTTTTTTTTTTTTTTTTTTTTTTTTTTGTGGTACGCGGGCCTCTCACTGTTGCGGCCTCTCCCGTTGCAGAGCACAGGCTCCGGACGCGCAGGCTCAGCGGCCATGGCTTACGGGCCCAGCCGCTCCGCGGCATGTGGGATCTTCCCGGACCAGGGCACGAACCCGTGTCCCCTGCATTGGCAGGCGGACTCTCAACCACTGCGCCACCAGGGAAGCCCCTGAAATTTTTATATACTGTATCTCTACTTATAGAAGAATCCTGCATATGAAAACAGTGATTTATCAAACAGCTTAATTTTCTGTTTTCTTGGAAAGTTTCTAGCAGTGTGTGTTTTTTTAAAGAAACACATATATACACATATGTACAGTTCTGTATCTTGAATTAGATTTAGGAAGTGTTGGAAGTGGGCTATAAAATCAAATTCAGGAATGAGGCGATGGTGAAGATTTAGACTTATAAGACAGACCAAAATGAGAATTGGCTCATTTGTGTAGCTTCAGTCTCCAAACACCTGAGCTGAGATATGAGAAGAAGTATGCCTTATTTCACATAATAACATGATTTGAATTAATTCTTTCCTACTGCCTGTTTCGCCTTCAAGCAATTGCAATACCTTTGACCCAGGTGCACAAACATAGCAAAATGATGGGTTCTTTATAGGCTCTTGGTTGTGTAAAGGAACAGCAATAAAAATCAAAGTGAGTTTTAGGAGTATCATGTGAAAAGCTGGCCACATGTTGAAAGGTACTTGCTTTTTGCAATTCAAAACCCTCTCTTCTAAGGAAAAAAAAAATCAAGACTCAGAAAACATGATTGGATCTCCATCCATGTCTCATTATTACTAGGAGTCCTGTGTGGTCCTAACATTTACTACTTTGTTATATGAGTACATGGAACAGTATAAACACTCTGACCCTTAACTCAGGCTCTCATCAACCATACCCCATGCCTTCCTAGTCTGGTCTGTTATCAACATAAAAATTGAGAAATATAGGATTCAATAATCATATTTAATTAACTTACCAAATAGATTCAAAGCAGGTATAGTTAAAGCTATTAGGTAGCTGATTTTTTCTGTGCACTTTATAAAAACAGAAAAACTAACGTTGTTCAGAGAATATAAAGATTGAGCAATCTATTTTCTGGGGTAATGGTTTGAAGGGGCCTGGCCCAGAGGAGGGGGGAAAAAAGATTATGTACAGCATGATTTTTCCTTGAAGCCCTTTTCAACTTTTTACAAAGCATGACAATACTTTACTAATCTGTTTTCCTGACTGTGATCATAGCTTTTAAGTCATACACTTAAAGAGAAAAAAAAAAAAAAAAAAGCATTCTCTCTACTGTTCCCAGTCTTGAGAAAAATTCTGTTTCAAGTTTACTGAAGTCATTTGGTATTTTGATGGAGATCGGATAAGACTATATATTCCTCAGGAAAGAGCAGTGTGGGAACATGGCATGTACGAACTCATATTAAGAAACAATTATAAACAATCTGAAGAAAACTGGGGTTTCACGAACATCAAAACAGGAAGACAATGGTATAAAAATAATCTAAGAGTTGATTAGGTTTACTGAGGGAAAAAATGCCTGCTATTGTTACCATTATCAGCCCACTAGAATTAACAAAAAATGTTTTTTGCTGTGAATACTGTTGACAAGGGGAAGTTGGTCTAAGATTCGCTTTTTCCTTTTTGCTTTAATTGCCTAGGAATCAACTATCATTTTATTGCTGGGTTCATTCCACTAATTTATAGCCTAGAAACACACATGTGGGCTTAATTCATGGAGAGCTAAGCTAATCTCCTATCTGAGCTCACTCAACCTCATCATTCAAATTCCCCCAGTGATGGGGGAATTTTTTTTTTTAAACATCTTTATTGGAGTATAATTGCTTTACAATGGTGTGTAAGTTTCTGCTTTATTACAAAGTGAATCAGCTATACATGTACATATATCCCCATATCCCCTCCCTCTTGCGTCTCCCTCCCACCCTCCCTATCCCACCTCTCTAGGTGGTTACAAAGCACCAAGCTGATCTCCCTGTGCTATGCGGCTGCTTCCCACTAGCTATCTATTTTACATTTGGTAGTGTATATATGTCCATGCCACTCTCTCACTTCGTCCCAGCTTACCCTTCCCCCTCCCCTTGTCCTCAAGTCCATTCTCTACGTCTTTGTCTTGATGGGGGAATTTAAAGGACAGTTGTGTTCTCTTTATTTCCATAATTTCATGCCTGTAAATCTTCTTCATATTTCTTACATGATTTCATAAATTATATATAAGTTCCAAATCGGTTTATAATTTACCTCACTCTTGCAAATAAAGTCATTTGCTTAAAGTCTCTGAAAATGATATATGTTAAACTAGTTGTAAAAGAATTTGAGAAGCATGAGGTTGTTTTTTTTTTTTTTAAATATAATAGTGTTTATTTTTACTTGTTGACAGTTTGCTTTATTTATTTATTTATTTTTGGCTGTGTTGGGTCTTCGTTTCTGTGCGAGGGCTTTCTCTAGTTGTGGAGAGCGGGGGCCACTCTTCATCGCGGTGCACGGGCCTCTCACTATCGCGGCCTCTCTTGTTGCGGAGCACAGGCTCCAGACGCGCAGGCTCAGTAATTTTGGCTCACGGGCCCAGTTGCTCCACGGCATGTGGGATCTTCCCAGACCGGGGCACGAACCCGTGTCCCCTGCATCGGCAGGCAGACTCTCAACCACTGCGCCACCAGGGAAGCCCCATGAGGTTGTTTTAAATCACCTACGCCTTGCCTGGAAAGATAGAAAAAGTAAAACATACTGTAAAACAATGACAAAGAGAGACCAGGAGAGACAGCAAGTGAAAGATTTCAAGAGCTACTTTTCCTTTCAGTGATTTTGTTCTTAGGATTATTTTACACACACACACACACACACACACACACACACACACAGAATCTGTCAAAACTCACAACTCTTCTCAGGAACACAGTCCCCCTACTCCACCTACTCCACCTCCATAACCCCTGCGCTGCCCATGTCCACTTTGCTTCTGAGGGATATCTTGGATTTGAACATTGTGATTGTTTAATACCTGCCTTACAATTCTCAAGAAATGTTCAAGTTCAGTACTATTTCCTTTAAGAGCATGTTATCAATTCCAGGATGTGACTGTATACAAATGACCCTAAATCATTTCTTGATTTATAAAATTAATATTTCTAGATAACAGAGAGATTGTATTTTCTAATCCCTTTTCCATAGCCTTTCCTAACCATCCTAGATTTTCTAATGCTCTACTTTAGAAGCAGTAAGATTATTAGATACTAGCTATGTAAACATGTTTAAAATATGACAGTTTCATATCAGGAATTTAACCAAATCTATAAATTGAATACATTAGTAACTGTAATTGATATTGCAAAGTCCCTACAGTTAAGTTGACATATGGCTCCCATTGATTATAACTTATATCAATAAAGAATGAAATTTATTTAGCAGAAAATTTTGGCAATTTATGTTTATAGTAAAAAAGGCTCAATTTTTACATAGTTATGTAATCCTGGATAGATGAATGAAAAAGTAATTTGAGTTTTATTTTTGGAGCTTTTGCCCTTTCATACACAGGAAGGTGAATTCAATGGTTAAAAATACAAAAAATAATAATTATAATTCATTCAAGACTGTCTATATAGCACATTATCTTTACAAGGATACATAGCCCACCAATTTATTTCAAAGCTATCACAGACGAAATTACTTCAAAAGAAGTTTCCTCACTAACTAAAGTTAATACTAAATTACCTATTATTGAAATAGTAGATAAACTAAGGTGAAATATATTCAGATATTTTAATATCTGAGCAATAAGTCATTTGGCTTCAAGGACAAGCATGTAAATCTTAGCTGTATGTCTTGGGGCAACTGTTCTTTTAATGCCATGCTTTTTATATTTTTCATCTGTCAAAGTAATTTATAATCTGTAAATGGTCAGCATAAACATCGTAGTAATGTTTTGCAAGTGTTTATGAAAACTTTGGGCAACATTATCGTGCAAATCTGAATTCAGATACGTTATAATCAACCATGAAATCTTTAAGGTAGAAGTGACATTTAAGATGATGTATTTACATATCAGCTTTGCCTCTGGGGTAAAAATTCACTTATGCCTTTCAGGTCCCTTCTTGTATTGCAGAGACTAGAAAGCTAAAAATGTTCCTGTTTCCCAGGAAGTTCTTTGGTGGCCTAGTGGTTAGGATACTGGGCTTTCAGTGTTGGGACCCAGGTTCAATCCCTGGTCTGGGAACTGAGGTCCCGCAAGCTGCACCGTGTGGGGAAAAAAAAAAAAATTCCCTGATTCCCTTGTAGCCATCACTCTAAATGGGATTTAACTTTATAACTTTATATATTCAGATGCACTGCTACAAGATTTGAATTGAATTCAGAACTGAGTTATTTGGAACAAAAGGTAAGGCATCCATCCATTACAAGGCATCACAGCAACATTACCAATTACTGAAAAATTTGACAGAGGAACCTTAGCAATGGTAGTGAGACTCTGGAGCTGATAGTTGTAGAAGTGACATCTTAACTGCACCAGCAGCATCCTGCTCATGGCAGAGCTGCTGCTCCCATAGTGGTCCAATTCTGTAGTTTATAATTTCTACCACAGCGTCTTTCTTCCCAGAGAACACAGGTTTAGGGAGTCTTTGTCCACCCAAGACACACCTAGAAAACCTGGATAGGAGTTGCAAAATGACACATGGGAGCAACAGCCTGGGCAAGATAGCCTGTTAAAACAGATGAAGGAATTTAGCTCAGAGAGGTTAAGGACCTGTCCTTGGGTCACATTGTAAGATACTCTGTGAGAGAAATTCAAATTTAGTATGACTCAGGCCAGAAGGCAGCAGTACATCAATACTAGTGGTTAAAATATTGAAATATTTCTGTAATGGTTGGTAAATAGCCACTGCCTTGAGTCCTCTGTATGCCCCTGACCCTTCTCTTAGGACCCAGGGGACTTCCTTAGCAGCTAGAAATGAATAGATAATGCCTGGTGTAGCAGGGGGTAATCAGTATTTTAGCCATTTCTTTTCTGATTGTATGACTTGTGCCATCTAATTGCTAAATATTTTTATTTTCACTCCTGGGTGGGACTCTTCAGGTAGGTGCTTTTTACCACACCAGGTTATGTCTTTGCTTAATACTTTATTGAATTCAACAGAATACTTAGATTTCAAACTGAGGTAACATAATTTTTCTCTCTCCTTAGAGCAATAATGCCATTACTGTTTTTGGAGGAGGGAGAAAATGCTAGAAACTCAGCAGTCCTCTGTCATCAGAGGTAGTTCATCCAAAGATGTCAATCTATAAAATTTTATTTTGACAGGTGGATAGCAGCCTTATAGCTCTGGTGAAATGCTTAACAAACTGAAAAATGAACTTGAGATGAAAGCCATCTATCTTGGTGCTAATAACAAACACAGAGCATAATCTTGAATACATAAGATTTTATAACTTTCACATTTGTAGAGAGCCAAGAGAAAATAAGCCAAAGGCCATTAAGCTATACAGTGCTATGCAACTGAGTTATTTTACTTCAGGAAACACTAGGTGTTATGGCAAAACTCTTTACATTTATACCTCTTGGCATCTGGGTTTGACAGCTGCATTTAGCAACAAACATACAGAATAACTCTCTTCTTATTATTGCTTGTTATCATAAATTACTCCCAAATTCTCAAAATGCAAAATTCCTCAGACTTCCTAGACCCTTGATCAATAATGAGTGAGTCATTACACAAAGACTGCTGGGATGATCAGCCTTTATCCGAGAAATGGAAGATAGATTTTTTTGTCTTTCCTGGCACCTAATTCTGCTGTAAAATAAATGTGTCATAATTTATTTAAAGTTCAGGGAAAAGAGAAAGCCCAAGAGTTCCTGAAGTGTAGTGTACTTAACCTCATGGAAAAATTATATCTGGTCAGATAACTGCTACTACTGAATTTAAAAAATAATACTAAACATAATAGCATAATGGATGAGAGTAGAAGTTGGAGAAGCCACAAAATTCTCAAAACAAAATACAAATGGTCCCATCTCTAGGCTTTACAATTTTACTGGGAGAATTCAATAAAGAGTGAAAACAAAAATGTTTTTTAAAATATTAAAATAGTTGAAAAATAATGCTTGATATTGTGGTAAGCATGGGGAAATGAAAATGCATATTTATCCCATTCTGTCCTAAAACTCCACTAATATGAGTACAAATAAATATATCAATAAATATTTTTACAGAGCAGGCTACTGCCCTCATAATCAAAAAGAATAGGAGAGGAGAAAATAGAAGAAAGTTGGTAATAAAAATTTAGATGATGGAAATGGTAACTGACTTAGCAGAGTGATGAAAGCTGAAACTAAGTACTTGCATTTATCATTTACTAAATATTTATTCAGCACCTACTATGTACCAGGCCCTGTTTAGAGAGAAGCAATAGAGCAGTGAATTAAAAAGGCAAAAACTCTGCCCTTTTGGAACTTAAATAAAAGAACCCACAGAGAAGAAAGTTGCTTTGTATCTCAAAACTGTAGAGAGGCTGAAAACAAATTTAGGGTATAAATTATCAGATTCCTTCTCCTACTCAGAACAGCTAGTGTCTTGCACCAACCTTCCAAGTGTAAGAAATATGGTTCCTGCTTCCCTTCCATCTTCCAAACCTTGAGCAAAATGACTCATGCAGCCAGTGCTAATGGAGAACCATATCAGGTGGGGCATCCTGGGAAATGTAATTCCAGTTTGTCTAAGTTGACACAGTGCAAAACCACAAAGAGGAAGATTTGAGATTCAGGAAACAAGGGAGCCAAGAAAAGAGTGAGGTAAGCGTACTTTGAGGATAATAAAGGGACGTTCAAGGAAAAAACAACTGAGCAAAATACCTAGAAAGAAATCAACCCATATTGGAGCAAGAGGACAGAGGGCCCCAAGAAATATGGATTTAAGAAAAATGTGAATTCAGGTGAACTGATTAACTGAGGTGTTTGGTTATAATAAGAGGTATTTTTGAGTTGTTGTTGGAAAGCAGTTAAAACTACAGGAAAATAAAGAATAGATGTACAAGAAGCAAAGTGTAATCATAACATTCTGCACTGCTCAGTTGTTAATGGTATTTACATCATTATAATCATCTCCTCATTGAGTGGCGATTCATCAGAAATTAAGAAGAAATATATGGAGAGAGGAGGAAAGGTAGTATTAGAAAACTAAAACAACCTTATTCATGGTAGGGAGTCAGAATACAGCATGTAAGCTCTTTTAATTATTTTTAGGACAGTTTTACATTGACAGAAAAATTGAATTTATAGTACAGAATTTATAGTACAGAATTCTCATGAACCCCTCCCACACTCATACAGTTTCCTCTATTATTCATATCTTGCATTAGTATATGTCTTATAATTAATGAACCAATATTGATAATCATTACTACCTGAAGTCCATAGTTCACATTAAAGTTTACACTTTGGTTCCTGTGCGTGAAGGAAGAGGATAAAATGCATAATGTCATGTATCTGCCATTACAATATCATAAGAGTAGTTTCCCTACCCCCAAATGTCCCGTGTATTTCATTTATTCATCTCTTTCCCTATTACCCAAACCTCCAGCAATCACTTCTCTTTATACCATCTTTATATTTTTGTCTTTTTTCAGAATGTCAAATAGTTGGAATAATACAATAGTTAGCCTGTTCAGACTGGCTTCTTTCACTTAGCAATATGCATTTAAGTTTCCTCCATGCCTTTTTGTTGCTTAATAGCTCATTTCTTTTTATTGCCACTTAATATTTCATTGTAGGTATGTACCATAGTTTGTTTATTCATTTACCTATGAAATGACATTTTGGTTGCTTCTCGTTTGGGGTAATTGAGTAAAGCTGCTAGAAACATTTCTGTACAGACTCTTATATGGGCAAAATGCTTTCAACTCTTGGATTAGTACCTGGCAGAATGACTGCTATATAATATGGTAGGATTATGTTTAGCTTTGTAAGAAGCTGCCGAACTATCTTCCAAAGTGGCTGGACCATTTGCATTCCTACCAGCAATGAATAAAACCTCCAGGTATTCTGCATCCCTATCAGCATTGGCTATTGTCATATTTTGGATTTTAACCATTCTAATATATGAGTAGTCATATCTAATTGATGTTTTAGTTTTCTGTTCCCTTATGACATGATGTTGAGCATCTTTTCATATGCTTGGTTGCTATCTGTACATCTTCTTTGGTGATGTGTCTCCTCACATCTTCTCCCCATTCCTAAATTGGATTGTTTTCTTATGTTGAGTTTTAAGAGTTCTTTGTTTATTTTAGAGACAAGTCCTTTATGTGTTTTTCAAATATTTTTTCTCAGTCTGTTGCTCATATTTTAATTTTCTTAATGGTGTTTTTATAGAGCAGAAGTTTTAATTTTAATAAAGTCTAACATCCATTTTTTTTTCTCAAGGATTATGCTTACAGTGTTGTATCTAAAAACTCAAGTTCACTTAGATTTTCTCCTGCTGTATTCTAGAAGTTTTATAGTTCATGTTTCCATTTAGGTCACTGAATCACTTTGATTTAATGTTTGCTAAAGATGTAAAATCTGTCTAGATTCTTTTTTTTCCATGATGATATCCAGTTGTTCCAGCACCACTTGTTGAAAAAAAAATATTTTTTCTTCATTTAATTGCTTTGTTCCTTTGTCAAAGATCAGTTGACTCTATTTGTGTGGGTCTATTTCTGGTCTCTCTTTTCTGTTGATCTATTTGTTCATTCCTTCTCCAATGCCATGCTGTCTTGATTACTGTAGCTTTAAAGTAAGTTTTTGAATTCGGTGATGTCATTCCTCCAATTTTGTTCTTCTTTAGTCTTGTGTTGGCTATTCTGGATCTTTTATCTTTTTTTTTTTTTTTTTTTTTTTTGCGGTACGAGGGCCTCTCACTGTTGTGGCCTCTCCCGTTGCAGAGCACAGGCTCCGGACGCACAGGCCCAGCGGCCATGGCTCACGGGCCCAGCCGCTCCGCAGCATGTGGGACCCTCCCAGACCGGGGCACGAACCCGCGTCCCCTGCATCGGCAGGCGGACTCTCAACCACTGCACCACCAGGGAAGCCCCTTTTTATCTTTTTAAATAAATTTTATAATCAGTTTGTTGATATATTCAAAATAACATGTTGGCATTTTGATTGGGATTGCATTGAATCTGTAGATCAAGTTGAGAACAGGTATCTTAACAATATTGAGTCCTCTTTTTCATGAACATGGAACATCCCTCCATTTATTTTGATCCTTAATTTCTTTCATCAGAGTTTTATAGTTTTCCTCAAATATAGTTCCTGTACAATTTTCATTAGATTTATGCCTAAACATTTCATTTTATAATGCTAATGTGAATGGTATTGTGTTTTAAATTTCAGATTTCAATTTTTTGTTACTAGTATATAGGAAAGCAATTGACTTTTGTATATTAACCTTGTATTCTACAAACTTGCTATAATAGCTTATTAATTCCGGGGATTTTGGGGGTCAACTCTGAGATTTCTAAGTATATAATCATGTCATCATCAAACAAATACAATTTAATTTTAGTTCCCAATCTATATACCCTTTATTTCCTTTCCTGTGTTATTGCATTCTAGTACAGTGCCAAATAGAAGTGCTGGGAAGGGACATCCTTGCCTTATTCCTGATTTTAAGGGGAAAGCAACCTTCATCAAAGAAGGAATTCAGACTATAATGTGTAAAATTTTTAAAGGCAATAAACAGACTGTTAAGTGAGTTATTTTAAAATATAGAGTTAAATATTAGATAAAACTGTTAAAAATAATGAGTTTGCCTCTGCAGAGTGGAATGTTGAGGATAAGGAGGAGTGATGAAGGGGCCTGCTGTTTATTACTATATCTTTCTGTACTGTTTGACTTGCAAAACATATGTTACTATGAGTATTTTAATAATTTTCTTCAGAATAATATCATAAGTAATTTTGATGAGGCCTGTTTTGAGACTAACTGGGGACAACTTATGTAAATCAATTAACATAGTTTCTGGCACATAGACAGAAACCACTGAATCTTATTCACGTAACTGAAGACAAAAAGGTGATGATGATTTTAGTAGCAATCATATTAGTATTACTTTCATGGAGAATATCAACTAGAAAGTAGAAGAATATTGATAAATTAAGATCCATGGTTGGATTTTAAAGGACTGATGGTAGGTGATTACTGGTTGCTTAATAAATCCCTACAGACAAACTTACAAATGAATCATTCATTTGACTTGGTTGTGACAGCCTCGCCTTACTGGAGTAGGTGGACATTAGCTTCTGATAGGCAGAGGAGGAAAAAGAAAATGGATTAGATTTTTTTGTTTTTGTTTGTTTTTCCTCTCTGTTCATTGGCCCAAAAAAAGGGAAATGCAAAGAATATGGGAAGAGTGTCTGAATTCTTTTGGCAGTCACTCTGGGCACATCTTTTTAGTCCTTTCCAGGTAGTATTTGATTAGATGTTATTTCTACAATGCTAAACATTTAATTCACGTCCTTCTCCTTTTTTAATTTCCATTTCTCTCATTGGATAGTGAATCAATATAAAGTCAATATATTAAAAACATAAGATCAATATAACTCACCACACACCTTTATCTCATCCGAAAACTGCATCCTTCCAAATGAAGTCTTTTCTTCCAACAAAAAATGATATGCACTTTAGACTCTATGTATCATTCATAAAGCACATCTTTTTTTCCTCACTTCAGTGATAAGAATTGAATTTGAGGACTTTTGCTTTAAAAAGTAAGGCAGACCAGATACTGGAAGACCATCCTTCTATTTAACAACCAAGTCCTTGATAAAACAAAACTTCAGTGCACTTTGAGGTATACAGTAAATAAAAGAAAATTTCTAAACAGCTCTCAAATTCTCCATCTTAAACACTACTAACCCCTACCCCTTTGAGAGGGAAAGATTAAAAAAAAAAAAAAAAAAAAAAAAAGACCGCTGAAACAAGGGCAGGGAGCAGTGAAAAGAAAAACATTAAAAGGTGGTCTCTCTCTGAAGGAAAATGGTACTCTCAGGCTATGTTTCTTTTTTATGCTGCATAGCAAACTGCCATAAACTTAGTGACTTAGAGCAAGATATATTTACTATCTCACAGTTTCTGTGGGCTAGTAGTCTTGGATTAGCTGAGTCCTCTGCAAGGCTGAATCAAGCTATCAACAAGGTCCAGGTTCTCATCTGAAAACCTATTGGAGAGGGTTTGTTTCCAAGTTCACTAATGTTGTTGGAAGAATTCATTTTCTTGCAGTTTGAGACTCATGACAGCTTCTTTCTTCAAAGTCAGCAAAGAGAACAAGATTTTAGAGCAAGTCAGCTAAGATAATGGAGTCTTATATAATGTAACATAATGATCGGAATGGTATCTAATCACCTTTGCCATAGTGGTTGGAAGCAAGTTACAGGTCCTGCCCATACTCAAGGAGAGGGCATGTACACCAGGAGGTGGGAATCATGGTGGCCATCTGAAAGTCTGTCCACCATAAGACTGATATTGATCAGGATTCTAAGGACAATGAAATGGACAAGGGTGGAACTTGAGATTCCTTCATTTAGCCAATAACTCAAAAGGGCATAAAAGGATCACCAACTGTCCATACACTATATGGCTTCTTGTAAGGACATAAGGAAGGAGGTAAGTGAGTCTTTCAGATGTTTAACTACATAAGGAGCATCATATTGGTTCCAAAGAGCTTGTACCAATTTATATTTCAAAATCATCTCTGGATGATAACCCTCTCAATTTAGGCTTCCAGCACTCATACATAATAAAATCAGTGAAATTTGGGTTTATTATAACAAAGGCAAATAAATGCTTAAGGAAATAAAATAAAATGAATGAGAATCTGTAAAAATAAGAAACAACAGAGTTATGCCCCCATAGCACTTAGATATTGAAGTTATGAAAAATGGTTTAAAAACTGTGAATTAAATATTACAAAAATTTAAAAATGAGATTTTATTTTTGAAATAACTCACTAAAAAATAACAAGCCATATTTTAAAAAATAAATTTTTCATGGAAAATTGTTAAAATCAGAGGATCAGTGAAAGAGTTAAAAAGCAGATTAGGTACAACTAAGAGTACCTAAAAGAGAGAATTAGTACATTGGAAGATAAAAAGAAAACACACAGACTCCTGCATAAAGAGAAAAGAAAATGAAAAATATTTTTTAAATGGCCTGAACAATGGAGAAAACAGAATGAGGTAGTATAATGTATATTCTACCAGAGTCTCAGGAAAAAGGATAGATAGTATGAAGAATAAGTTATATTTGAAGAGATAATATCTGTAATTTTTTTTCAGATCTGATGAGAAATTCCACTCTACAAATGTAAGAGATGAGATTAATCCCAAATAGAATAAATAAAAAGAAATTCACACCTAGATCCATCATAGTTAAACCTCAGAATACCAAGGTGATTTTAAAATTTATATAGAATACCAAAAGCCTGAGAGTAGCCAAGACATTACTCAAGATGAAGAATAAAAAGGGACTGCTTGCTGTACCATTTATCAAGTCTTATTATAATGCTGTTTTAATTAAGGTGGTGGTGTAATTCTGCAGGAAAGTGACCTGTGGAACATGTGGCACGCGGACGCACACACACTCAGAGAGGGAAAGAGAGAGCCCCAAAATAGAGCCACACATATATGCAAACTCAGTGTATGACAGAAATAGCCTTGCAGACCATGAGGAAAAGAAGGAACAATTTAATAAACGATGCATTTATCAATTTGGATAAAATTAAGTTGGACCTTTACCACACACCATACACAAAAATATATGCCAGATGGCTATGCCCTTAAATGTAAGAGGTAAAACTTTAAAATTTTGGTAGAAATTGTATGAGAACAATTTCTGATTTGGGGTTAGGAAATGATTTAAAATACTGAACATAGGAGATAAGATTAATAAATTTAACTATCTTAACATTAAGAAATTCTATTTATAAGAAGGTACCATGAGGAAAGTGCAAATCAACTCTATGTTGTAGATAGTATCTGTAACATACATAACCAATAATGAAACGATACCTAAAGAATAAGTAACACAACTCAATAAGAAAAATAAAATAATCCAGGGAAAATGGCAAAAAAAAAAAGAGTAGACATATCCCAAGAGAGAAAACATGAAGAGACAACACACATATAAAATTAGGTTCAGTCTTATGATCCAGAAATGCAAATTAAATTCCAGTGAATTTACTTTGGCCACAAATTAAGAAATCTGCCGAGGTCAAGGATCAGCATGTTGAAATATAAATTTATAGAAGCACATTGGAAACAATTTGGTCCTATCTTAGATGGTTGATCATAAAATCCCAACAATTGGCAATTTTATTCAAGGTGTCAGTCTGAGAAAATTCTTGAGTTTGTATACCAATAGATTTTTTTACGAAAAATCATAACAGCATCATTCATAATAGAAATGTGAAATGAAAACAAGAAAATGAATCATAGTGTATTCACTTAATGGAAAATTATACAATATGTCGATGACACTCAGAAGTATAATCTTAGGTTAAAAAGTCAGCCGCAAGAGAGGACTAGACATAATGATTCCATTTTTGTAAAGCTCAAAACCAAGCAAAGCCAAACAGAATATTATTTAGTAATGTGTGTGTTACTAATCACAATGACGATAGTGATGATAAAAAATTAAGACTGGCACAGTGCTTACTATATGCAAGGCCTCTTTCTTTTTTTTTTTTTTGGAGTATAATTGTTCACAATGGTGTGTTAGTTTCTGCTTTATAACGAAGTGAATCAGTTATACATATACATATGTTCTCATATCCCTTCCCTCTTGCATCTCCCTCCCTCCCACCCTCCCTATCACACCCCTCCAGGCGGTCACAAAGCACCGATCTGATCTCCCTGTGCTATGCGGCTGCTTCCCACTAACTATCTACTTTACGTTTGGTAGTGTATATATGTCCATGCCTCTCTCTTGCTTTGTCACAGCTTACCCTTACCCCTCCCCATATCCTCAAGTCCATTCTCAAGTAGGTCTGTGTCTTTATTCCTGTTTTACCCCTAGGTTCTTCATGACATATTTTTTCTTAAATTCCATATATATGTGTTAGTATATGGTATTTGTCTTTCTCTTTCTGACTTACTTCACTCTGTATGACAGACTCTAGGTCTATCCACCTCATCACAAATAGCTCAATTTCGTTTCTTTTTATGGCTGAGTAATATTCCATTGTATATATGTGCCACATCTTCTTTATCCATTCATCTGATGATGGACACTTAGATTGTTTCCATCTCCGGGCTATTGTAAATAGCGCTGCAGTGAACATTTTGGTACATGTCTCTTTTTGAATTATGGTTTTCTCAGGGTATATGGCCAGTAGTGGGATTGCTGGGTCATATGGTAGTTCTATTTGTAGTTTTTTAAGGAACCTCCATACTGTTCTCCATAGTGGCTGTACCAATTCACATTCCTACCAGCAGTGCAAGAGTGTTCCCTTTTCTCCACACACTCTCCAGCATTTATTGTTTGTAGACTTTTTGATGATGGCCATTCTGACTGGTGTAAGATGATATCTCATTGTAGTTTTGATTTGCATTTCTCTAATGATTAATGATGTCAAGCATTCCTTCATGTATTTGTTGGCAGTCTGTATATCTTCTTTAGAGAAATGTCTATTTAGGTCTTCTGCCCATTTTTGGATTGGGTTGTTTGTTTTTTTGTTATTGAGCTGCATGAGCTGCTTATAAATTTTGGAGAGCAAGGCCTCTTTCTGCATGCTACAAATGTATTAATAAATATAATTCTTATATGAGATAAATATCATAATTATCCCCAAAGTAGTAATTTGGAAACTGTGGCAAAAAGGGGTTAAGTAACTTGCCCAATGTAATTGGTCTGACTCAGAGTCTGCATTCTTGACGATTATGCTATACTACATAGATATGATAGTTGGGAGGTGTGTGTAAAGCAGGGAGATGGGATGGGGAGGAGCACATAGGTTGATACAAAGGAATTGGTAACATTTAAGTTTTTGGTCCAATGCTGAGTGACAGGTATGCATTTTAATATTTCTACCTTAACATTCATATATATTATACATATTATTTTGTGCTTTCAAAATGTATGTAAA
This sequence comes from Mesoplodon bidens, assembly GCF_964165515.1. Classification (NCBI taxonomy): domain Eukaryota; kingdom Metazoa; phylum Chordata; class Mammalia; order Artiodactyla; family Ziphiidae; genus Mesoplodon; species Mesoplodon bidens. The sequence continues at coordinate 87,660,405 of NC_138167.1, forward strand.
TATTTTTTTTTTTTTTTTTTTTCTTTTTGCGGTATGTGGGCCTCTCACTGCTGTGGCCTCTCCCGTTGCGGAGCACAGGCTCCGGACGCGCAGGCCCAGCGGCCATGGCTCACGGGCCCAGCCGCTCCACGGCATGTGGGATCCTCCCAGACCGGGGCACGAACCCGCGTCCCCTGCATCGGCAGGCGGACTCTCAACCACTGCGCCACCAGGGAGGCCCTGTAAATATTTTTGAATGAATAGAATTTGATGATAATTAGGCTGTCACCTGAATATCTGCTTTCAGTATCTTACTAGGTTAGATCTGCTTTGCCCTACCATTCTACTTAATGGTGGGTCTCTTGTAAGCATCACTAATTGTGTATTTCCCAGTACTAGGCATTGTCCTAAACATTTTATGTGCTTTCATTCTCTTATTATTCACAATAATCCTGTGGTAGATATTTTTATTATTCCAACTTGACTGTTGGAAAAAAAAAAAACAGTGTATAGTAGGAAGTTAAGTAACTTGCTCAAAGTCACACAGCTAGGTAGTGCCAAAATCAGATTTTTAACCATTCTGCCATAACATCTGTTTTTATAAGCACAGGTTAATCTCATCTACCTAAAGCAGAAGATAATAGTAAATTAATTATAAAATATGTCGACTGTCCCAAAGTTACATACATGACTTTTTTGTTAGCTATAATCACCTAAGCCAGTGGTTTCTAAGCAGTTTTATTTACCCTTTGTTCAAAGTAAATTGATATAAATTTACAGAAGCCCAATATATAAAATTGATAAAAACAAAACTTCTCTGGTTTGAGTAGATGAAAATCCACCTACACTGATTCCCAATAGTTCTACCAAATATATTTGTAAAACCTACAACATTTTATGGATAACTGAGAGGTGTTGGTGATAGATTGGATTACTGTGTCCATTCTTATCTCCATTTCTATTATAGAAATGTATATCCATGCCCTTTGCCAAGATAAGTAGGCATACCTCTCTTTAATGTAGATAGAATATATTTTCCCTCCTTGCCTGTTGCTCTTGAGCTTGACCATGTGACTTGCATATGCCAATGGAATAGTAGCAAATGTGACACGAGCAAAGATTTTAAATACTGTTGTGTGATTTGGCTTGGATTCTTGTGTTCCTGCCATTGCAATGAGAAGAGCATGTTCTGTGTAGCTACTTGTTCTACAATGGAATATATGGAATAAATACAACCTGACCTGCAGGGGAACTCACTGAACCCAGTTAAGCTCAACCAGGACCAGCCAAACTTCAGTTGACCCACAGACATAGAAGCAAGAAAAAATGTTTGTTATGGTAAGCCACTGAGATTTAGGGATTGTTTGTTATATAGCATTATTGCAGTAAAATCTGTCTAATGCTATAAGTGTGTTATAATTCAGAAAATAGTATTAACAAAAGCATAGAAGTCTAAATTATAGCAAGTTTCTCAGCATTTAAAACACTTTCATGAGAGTCAGTACCGTGTAGTAAAGAAGCATGGCCTCCAATGTCTGGCAGATTTGGTTAGGGACTGAAGTTACTGAGTGTCTGGGCCTCAGTTTTCACATCTAACAAATAGACAAATGGTTTGGGTAGATTAGAAATTATATATGTAAAGAGTTTAGAGCATGTAGACATTTAACAAATGGTGGTTTATTACTATTATATAGTCATTCTATATTAAGCAAATTAATGGAGACACAAGAACCTCTTTTCAAAAGAGCATCTTGAGAACAGAGATACCTTATATTTACCTCTGTTTTATCTCCATTCTTGTTCCAAGCAAGAGAGTGACAGACTCACTATGTCTATGGCATATACTCAAAATTAGGTGTTAGAAAAAAAAACAGAGTATGCCCCAATAACTTGAGAGCCTTGTCCGGTTTCTTATTTTTCTGCGAGTAATATTAGCAGAGGAAAGGACCTTGCTTGTTAAACTGTGATACCACAGTGCCTATTTGACAACAAGCATTTAACTTTTCATTTTCTTATTGTTAAATATTCTGAAGATGCTTGACATTTCTTGTAAAAAATTTACTTATCTATTATGCACCACTAAATTTGCGTGGTGTCCTGCATTTGAACTCATCTTCTACAACACACAGAATCTGTTGAAAAATGTCTCTTTTTTTCCATGGCCTTCATGATGTAATGACTCATTCCCTCATGGGTAGTCGGTAACTCTGCCCTTGGTCACTAAGTGAATGATTTGGAGAGCCTCTGTGGCTGAACATATTTGAGTTAAATGATGCAGTGGGAAAGACGGGGGTCATGGAAAGAGCAGAGCCTGTAGATTGTCAAATGATGCATGGCAGGCTTCAGGAATGTGATGCAGATGGAGAGGCTGTGAATATGTTTCAGGTACTGCAGAAATTAGAACAAGCAGAAATCCACACAGGTTCCACTTGGATATTGGAATCTGGTATCAGTGTTCTCAAAAATACAAATGGTATTGCAATACACATAATAGCCTTAACTCACACCATCTGGACCCCAAAGAGACTGCTTGCTTGGATTCCCTAATCAATGACCATGTTTTACTGCATGGGTAGCAATTAGAAGTAATGTTTCTGTACTTCTTTTTTTTTTTTTAACTGATAACCTTAGCGTTTCTATTTTCTTTCTCTGAATTGATTCCTCTAACCCTGTCACTTATAACCCTCTTTGCTCTGAGCTGATTAGGACACCTGATTCCAAGCAATTCTACTCTGTTCCTCATTCATCATATGAGAACAAATTTGTAGATGGGGAGTTTGAGCACCACCCATCCTCCAAGGAAAGGTGATATGCTCATAAATAATTTGGTTCTGTCAACAAGCAGCAGAAGAAACATCTGGCATGAGCTTTTATGTTGTCTGTGCTACATGACTTAAGAGGAAAGCACCATCTCTCTGAGCTGCAGTGAAGCCAGTGTAAAGCAGTCACTCAAGATACAGTCCCATTGGAGTGGCAGGGTAATTCTTGGTGGTATTGGTTTGTGTTTTGGTCTCCTGCCCATTTTAAGAGAGTAGCCAGGTCCCCATGCACATGCTTGCTTCAAGGGAACTTCATGTTATCAGGATGATAGCTGAGGTTGCCTAGACTTTATTCCTACAACTGAGTTTCTGGAAAAATTACTAGTGAGCAATTTAAAGAGCAACAGGGAATAAAAGCACTTGTTGAATTTTGTCTCCCTAAAAGATATGTTGAAGTCCTAACCCCCAATACCTGTGAATGTAACCTAATTCAGAAATAGGATCTTTGCAGTAATCAGGTTAAGGTGAGGTCATACTGGATTAGGATGGGCATTAAATCCAATGGCTAATGTCCTTAGAAAAAGGCTATGTAAAGACACAGGAACACAGAGACACACAGGGAGAACACCATATGAAAAAGGAGGTAAAAACTGTAGTGATACAGCTGCAAGTCAGGGGACACCAGGGATTGCCAGCAATCACCAGGAGAAGCTAGAAGCGAGTCATGGAACAAATTCTCCCTTCGAGCCTCCATAAAGAACCAAGCTTGCTGACTCCTTGATCACAGACTTCTAGCCTCCAGATTTGTGAGAGAAAAAAATTTTTGTTGTTTCAAGCCACCCATTTCGTGGCATTCCTAGGAAACTAACTCAAAAATACAGCCCTTGTGGGGCAAAAAGATTCTTATGAGGCTAAAATGAGGTCATGATTGAAATAGGAGAGAAAATCAAGAGCAGAAATTCTGTATAGCTCCCTCATTTATTTAATTCTGTGATAATGAGCAACATAAAATTTCTCTAGGGTTCATTTTCCTTCTTTACAAAATAAAGAAGGTAATTTATTTGAGCTAGGACAGTGTTCAATATATAATAGCTCTGATTCCTTTGTTGTCATGACCATGATCATGAATGATCATCATCACCATTGTCTGCACTACTTCATGAAGTCATGGGGCAGGGGAGCTTGCATTGGGACCAGAGCCTCAGTTGACCATGATACTAACCAAGCTGTGGTGTGCCTGAAATAGTGGACACAGTCTTAACCCAGCTAAGCTATAGAGCCATCTAAGGAAAACACAGTGGTTCCAACCCAATTGAAGTATGCTTCCCTGTTAAGGAAAGTAATATTCTTCACACCGGGTGGTTGTCTCCCATCCAATGCTGTTAAGGTAAGAAGTCAAAGTGGCTTTGGGAGTGGAGACTGGAAAGATTTCTCGTAGCTTATTATTCTCATGATTTACTTCATTTTGATCCATAGAGTAGCAAGGACGTACAAAGACAAGAAAGAGAAATCAGGAAGGTACCTCATATTTTCAGTTCTGTGCATTTTTCCAGCACATTTGTTGTATCGTCAATTTATAAAACTGTCCTGTTATGAGTCTCTAAGAGATCTCAATTGAGTAGGACATGGTTTTGGATTTGATTCTCTGAGCAGGCTCCTTATCTTAACAAAGAAGAATCAGATCACAGTTTATGACTGGGTCATACCCCTCTCAAGTCAGTCATCGCATAGACATGAGCCACTGCAGGGGCTCCAAGGTCCATACCACCATCATTGTAAAACTATTCCATAAATCAATATATATTTTACTGCCTTTGTAACACATACTCTGATTAATGATCATCCCATACCATAATAGAAGGTGAAGGCATGATTGTATGATTTCCTCTAGAGTCAATAATGGCTCCTTTCAGTAACTTAGTCAAGTCACACATTTGTGATGCTTGGTATCTTGACCTCTTCCTGTGACATCTGCTTTCTTTTTCTTATGATGATACATTAAAAGGATATAAGCCAGGGTAGCCATTCTCAACATTTTATACAATCTATTAAACCTTTTTTATAGCTAATGGCTAAAAAAAAATTAGTGCATGGCAGTGGCATCCTAAATCATCTGCAATTTTTAAAATTTGATTTATCATTTCCTTGTGCTCAGTTACCAAAAACTAGTTAAGACTAAGTAGGAATGTCTTAAATATCTTACTGACATATTATGGTACATTCCAACATGAAGATCTCCATCAGGTCTTGTACTACGGAAAACAATGGCCAAAAAATACATTTTATAATTGTTGTACCTGAAAAAAGTTAATCACTGATTGTTCCTGTTTCTGCTTTTTATTTGTTTTTTTTTTTTGCCAGAACATTTAGTGGGGTAGAAAGGATGTGGCCCTAGAGACACAACCCTCCTAAGCATCATCCTGCAAGTTCACTTTTTTCTTGGCCTACCTATACTTCCCAAATGACTTGCAGTTAGATTTTCTAGGATGATCTGCATTTGGTTTTCTCAGATGAAATCCATAGCCCAAGGCTAAAATACAATCATTCCACTGAGGGGAGATGGGAATCTAACAAGATTGGGAGAACCATGACGAATCTAATCCTTGGCTAGTAAGGTTGGCAGAAAGTGGCCCAGAAAGGTCATTTGCTTGTGGTAAGGGATAATGGGGATTAGAAAATATATTGGGTTCCAAAGTTACCGTACAAATGCCAAAATATTACAGGTAGGTAACTCATGGCCAGTAGGAGTCCTGTAGAGAACATGTAGATTGAGGAAGATTAAATTATTATTAAATCCCAGTATTCTACCTAATCTCATTTCTGCATCCTGTCAGTGTGCCTATTATGTGAAGAATCTATGAGTTGGAGGGCAGCAACTCATTAAGAAGAACCAAACTAGCTTAATAAGTAAGATTTTTGGAAGGTATGCCATCCAATTGCATAAAAGAGTTTTTCATTTCACCTAAAGTTACCTTCTTGAACTTTGCAGGTGCAAATGATAGTAGATTGTACATTGAGCACTCATTATTGACACAGATGGCTTATTTTTAGCAAAGCAGCTCCCAGAATACTTTACAGCACCTACACAGAGAAAGAAATCTACATGTTAAAAAATACAGTGAGGCTGTCAAAATGAACATGCAACTGTGTAATAAATTCTATCAAGAACTTATTTCAGGAAACGGGGCTGTAGCCTAAGAACTTCTCTTTGATGCTTTTATGTAGACCATTTTGACAAATCAATTCTCCCCAAAGATGTCTATATTAATATTTAAAGCATAAATATTTTTAAGCATTTACCTAGTATATTTGTCCAATGATTTATGAGAAATTTGATATTTAGAATATTGTTTTCCATGGGAAGAGGAGGAGACTGCAACTCTTAGAAATACTTAGGATGTGATACTTTATATCCTGACCTCAAGAAATATACAATCTAATCAGGAAAAATTAAACACAAATGGCAAATAACACCACAAAGCAGAATCAACAGAATTTGTTTAAAGTCATATTGGTTTTTCTTCTCATACAATTTCTTAGATCTCTTTTACCACTTTCAAACTGTGTGCAAATAAATGGGAAATGAAAGCCGAAGAAGCAATGTCTTTATGTATTTCTTAGCATCCTTTTCAGTAATCCACATGCTGTACCAGCCTCATCTTCATAAACAGTGACACCTAGCAAATATGAGGTCCTCTAGACTGCAGCTGTACGGCTTATACAAAAACACATTTCAAAAATACATATGGAATTGGTCTCTTCCCTTTATATCTGCCTTGGAACATTCTACAAAGACTAAATTCTAAAGATGTCTTTCCCATCCTTCTCTGAAATGAAAGTCCAGCTTATAAAAGAGAACCCAGCTTTGTCATTCTTCCATTTTCACAAAACACACATTGAATTTTGTTGTGGAGACATCTTAGAGCTCCTCTTGACATTTCCAGAAATTCTGGTCTTTACACATTCAGAAAGAGATCAGAGTCTCCTGGTCCTAATTCTCAATGTTTGGCATCTTAAGGCTTCAGTTAATTTCCATCTCTTTCAAGATTTCTAGGTGAAGTCAAGATTTTGCAGATAGGAAGAATAGTTCCCACTTAATTTTCACTCAATGTGTTATTAAAATAAAATCTAAGCTGCTGTAACAAAAATACTTCAAAATACAGTAGTTCAAATACATAGCTATTTATTTTTCCATGTTGTAACAGTTCAAGAGGGTAGGCAGACTCTGTTTCATAATGCTGTTCAGGGACTCAGGCTGGTGCAGCAGTTCTGCTATCACCAACAAGTGGCCTCCAGGCTTGCCTCAGTCATGGTTCTTTCTGCCATGAAGATCAGTGTGAATCTGTCTTATGTCCAGTGCAAAAGAGGAAAGATTACCAATATATTTTTTAAATGAGGTGGAATTTGTATACATCACTTACATTCACTTTTCACCAAGGAAAATTCATTTATGCAGCTACATAACTGCTTAGAAGGCTGTTAAATAGCCTTACAGGACAGCTATGTGCCCAAAGAAAGAGGGAAGAGATTATTAGGAAACAACTAAGAGTTTGCACACTCAGAGGTTATGAATCATATGGTTCATTTTTTAACTTGTTTATTTTTTCAAAGTTGCCAATTACAGGGGCAGTTGTTAGTTTTTCTCATTGAGGGAGATGGCTAGACAGTACTTCCATCACATCCTGACTGAACATAAAAAGAAACCACAGCTCATAAGAAAGTAAACCATAAATCTTGATACTGTTTTTATTCCTTCCTCATTCTGCATATCCTAAACTAAACAGACATATTTCTAGTAGAAAACAAATGTATCAAGTACTATAAAATTATTTGGCTGGAGAAAGTGACGGAAATTTCTTGTTCGAAGGCCATATTTTTATCCTGTAGAGCTCAACGAACTTGTTCTTGTTACCCGCTGAGCACCCATCGAGAGTTCTCCTAGCCCAATTCAGATAATTAAAGGAGGTTTAGTGGCTGTCTGGAGGGCTTACCAATATACATTAGACAGAGGTGGAAATTTTCAGACATATCAAACTTCAAAATATGTTACACAAACTATTGCACTAAAGTTAATAGGAGATAAAATTTTTGAATATTTCACAGGAATAAGAGCTACTGTCCTGGAGAAAAGGGAGAGAGTAATTTGGTCAGATGGCTAAATATTTTTAGAGGGAGAGAATGAATATCAGTATGAATTCAGTCCAGTTTACCCTGGCTAGGTCTACCAAGAAAAGTGCAAAGATTGCCAGGAATATTCTCAAGCCATCTAGCTAGGGAGTCTTATTTACTCAACCCTCAAATTTTTATTTCTGACAATATCCATTATCTCACAGTTGCCCTCTATCAACTGTAGCCCTGGACCTTTAAATGTAGCCAGCATTTCCATGCACAATGGTAGTAAGCACCTCAAATCCAACAGTTGTATATGTAACATGCATTCGATGACAATCAACCTTAACTTTAATTTCTGAATCCACTACTTTATGCTTGAAGCTCTGTTCCTAGGAGATGCCCTCCAGTGTTTATTATTGCTTTTGACCCTTGTTGGTTTGGCCATTGTAGACTTCATCTCTAGCATACTGCCATGTGTCTTCACAAGGCCCAGTTCTGAAGACATCTCATTTGCCAGACTAACCATCTTTCTTTTGTCCTTCCCTTCAAGAAAATTGTATCCTGGCATTTTAGGTTCTGCAATGGCAGAAATGGGGAGTGCAGATTTGAGAGAAGTCTGAAGACCTGATAGCAATTAATATTCAATAAACCATTATAGTGCACCTTCTGTGAGTATAGTACTCTGTCAGGCAATATCAAGAATATGAAAAAGTGCCATTTTGTTGGAGAGACAACAGAACTATGCAAAACACAAAAATATATGTTTACCTGGTACTCACCAAAGCAATGGAAATAAATTCTCTGTATTTTTTTAATTGAGGTATAGTTGATTTACAGTATTATGTAAGTTTCAGGTTACAGCTGAGCGATTTACGATTTTTAAAGGTGTACTCCATTTATAGTTCTTATAAAGTATTGGCTATACTCCCTGTGCTGTACAATATATCCTTATAACTTATTTATTTTATACGTAGAAGTTTGTACCTCTTAATCCCCTACACTATCTTGCCCCTCCCACCTTCCCTCTCACCACTGGTAACCACTAGTTTGTTCTCTGGATCTGTGAATCTGTTTCTTTTTTGTTATATTTACTAGTTTGTTTTATTTTTTAGATGCCACATATGAGTGCTATCTCAAAGTATTTGTCTGTCTGATTTATTTCACTAAACATAATACCATCCAGGCCCATCCATGTTGTTGTGAATGGCAAAATTTCATTCTTTTTTATGGCTGAATAGTAGCCCAGTACGACCCATGTTGGACTTCTGACCTCCAAACTGTAAGGTAATAAATTTGTGTTTTTTTAAGCCATGAAATTTGTGACAATTTGATACAGCAGCAGTGTGAAGCTAACACAAAGTAGAGTGTTAAGGGGGTGTCCTTTGAGGTTAAATTACCTAGATTTAAATGCTGGGTCAGCCATCGTCTAGTTGTGTGACTTGGAAACTACCCAACTCTCCAAGTTACAGTTTTCTCAAGTGTCAAATAGGATAATCATCCATAACGCATAGGACTTTTATAAGAATTAAATAAAGCACTTAAAACAGTGTCTGGCACACCTGTTTTTTAAAATGTTTGCTATTTTTATTATTGTTTTGTAATTATCATAAGGTCATATAGTAAAGCCAGCTATTTCACCACCACCACCACCTCCTCTCCATATTCATTCCACAAAGAATTTGAGAAGGCTTTTAGAAAATACATATGAGGGATGTATAGAAGGCAAAAATTAAGACCTCATAAAATAAATTATGATGTAAGCATCAGGAACAAAAAAAACAAAACTTGTGTACTGAATGATCCTCCCTAGTTGTTGTGGTTGGGTTTGTGTCTCATAGAGAGACCTGGACATAAATAACTAGAATGCACAAAAAGTGACGTGAATCATTTAAGCCTTGAACAATGTACTTTGAGAACTGTCACCTAGATAGGTCATGGGAAAGTTTTAGGGAAGTAGAGGTAATTAGAGTGGGCCTTAGAAAATTATCAGGATTTAAATAAGTGGAGAATGGAAAAGAACAAAGAAACAGGCATAGGCAGTAGATCCTTTCCATAGAATCCGTCAATAGCCTACCTCCTTGACACAGTGCTCAGCAAGTTTACCCTTTTCTAAACAGAACTACCCACATCACACTCCATCCCACCTCTCAGATATCTTCCCAAATGTATGCTTAGTCATTCAGACTAACTCTCATCTAAATTCCCTTTCACTCTCCCCAGCTGTATATAAATATTTCCTCAGCTACAAGGTTTCCTGCTGAGCCCTGCTCCTCCTCAGGCATGCTTGCCTTGAAAGATTGAATACTTGCCTACTTGAGAAATCAATCAACATTGCTATATCCCTCAGCTCAGAAAAGTGGACTGCCTCAAACCTTGTAGTAAGTCCCTTCAACCATAATTCTCTAACCCTTCAACCATAATTCTTATAAAAGAAGTGGCAACATCTTCCTAGATTTAGCAGTTGTGATAAAATATACCCCTCTCCAAATTATTGAGAACCTTCTCTTAGAATGTGAAAGAACAGACTTCTGAATGCAGAAATCTTGATCCTTTAAAGTTTTAAAAATTACCTATAAAAAACTTTGACTCGAAGATAGTTAGATTATAGAAAATGAAGTATCTACCTTCTGAAGTATTAGGCCTTCTTCTTGGAAGTTAAGTATAGCCTAGCTTCTGGATAATTTCAGAGTGAATATTATGAGGTCCTGTAACATATATAATAAGAACATGTGAAACATTTAAATTTAGCCTCCAAATGACCTGGAAACAATAGGTTTTTTTTTTTTTTTTTAGTTTTTTTGGAGTATGGTTGATTTACAATGTTGTGCTAGTTTCAGGTGTACAGCAAACAGATTCAGTTATACATATACATATATTCATTCTTTCTTAGATAATTTTCTCATATAGATCATCATAGAACACTGAATAGAGTTCTCTGTGCTATACAGTAGGTCCTTGTTGGCCATCTATCTTATATCCCAAGCTCCTGATTTATCCCCCCCCACCCCGCTTCCCCTTGGGTAACCATAAGTTTGTTTTTGAGATGTGTAAGTCTGTTTCTGTTTGTAAATAAGTTCATTTTTATCATTTTCTAAATTAGATTGTACAAAGGAGAGATATCATATGGTATTTGTCTTTCTCTCTCTGACTTACTTCAGTTAGTATGATAATCTCTAGGTCCATCCTTGTTGCTGAAAATGGCAATATTTCATTCTTTCTAATGGATGAGTAATATTTCATTGTATATATGTACCACATCTTTATTCCTCTGTTGATGAATATTTAGGTAGCTTCCATGTCTTCGCTATTGTAAATGGTGCTGTAATGAACATTGAGGTGCATGTGTCTTTTCAAATTATGGTTTTCTCCAGATATATGCCCAGGAGTGGAACTGCTAGATCATATGGTAGTTCTATTTTTAGATTTTTAAGGAACCTTCATACTGTTCTCCATAGTGGTGGTACCAATTTACATTCACTCCAACAGTGTAGGACAATTCCCTTTTCTTCACACCCTCTCCAGCATTTGAAACAATAGTTTTTAATGTTTGTTTTACTCTTGCCAAGAAAAAGGAAGCACACACACACACACACACACAAGGGAGAATAATTTCAAACAGTCCTGCCTGAAGCATCACAATTAATTTATGCATGCAACAAATATTTCTTGAGCATTTACTTCAAGAGAATTGGAATCATAGAAATTAGAAAAATGGAAAACTATTCATTCTTACTAAAAAAAAAATGAGCTCTTAATCTAGTAGTGAAATTGAACCACAAAAATATTACAGCAGACAGGTGTAAGATCACAGCTAGAAACAAACTGTGACCAAAGTAGGGACAAGTATGAACACTGGAGCAAAGTACTCTTGAAGCACTGGGGAAACAAAGATTTTTTTCAGAAGAAGTAATAATTGACTATTTTTGTGGGATGGGATTTTTTAGCCCGTTGTATTTTCCCCTCTATCCATAGGCAAGAAAAAACATCATGCCCAATCTTCTGTCTTTCTTTACCCATGTCTTGGCAACTTTTTAAGGAAAGAGCTATTAACCTTATTAATCAAATCCCAGAATATTCACTGGAACCTGCTTTCTAGTGGGGCAGTTCCTGAGTTGTAAAAGGCATAAGACCATACTCATAGCCTACTCTTTCTTCCATTTCCTTTCTCTCACTTCCTGCTCCTGTGATGTCAGCATGGGAACATGACCCCTCTCATCCAGACAGCTACTCTGATACTTCAGATATTCTAGATTCCAGAAATGGAGTCAGAAGCCCCTTTTATTCTAGACTTAAACTATGTGCTAGTCACAAGTCACTAGAGATGAATGGATAGTGGAAAAATAGAGGGTAATTTCCCAGAAATCAAAATAATCATATTTCCCCATTTGGCTATAATTCCTTGTTCTCTCACTTTCTAATAGGGAACGTCAAGGAGGAGGACAAGTGGGTGTTTGGATTCAGGGATGAAACCACCCAAAACTCCATTGTCAAAACAGCTTGAGCTGAGTCTTAAATGATAAGGAGGACTTTCTGAGCAAGGGGTAGGAGGTGAGGGTGGGAGGTAGCTGGAACAGGCAGCATACGGAGAGCATTTGAGAGTGGAGCAAACAGCATCAGCAAAACTGTGATACAACTTAGATAGAGTAGAAGATAGTAAGGCTGGATGGGACTGGGTCCAGGTCAAGAAAAGTTTGGTTGTTATGCTAATATATTTGGATTTTATTCAGCAGGCTATAGGAAGCAATTGAAGGAATTTAAACCAAAAAAAAGATAATAAACTAGTCTCTTGAAAAAGTGTCTTTGACAGTTGTATGGATAATCAATAGGAGAAAAGTGAGAACAGCTAGGAGATAATTGTGGTAATCTAGGTAAAAGAGAACAGTGGTGCTATGGACTGAATGTATTCTCCCCAAATTCATATGTTGGAGCCCTAACGTCCAATATGATGATATTTGGGGGTGGGGTCTTTGGGAGGTAATGAAGTCATAAGGATAGAGCCTTCATGAATGGAATTAGCCCCTATAAGAAGAGACATGAGAGAGGGGTTCTCTCTCTCTGCCATGTGAAGATACAGCAAGAAGGTAACTGTCTGCAAGCCAGGAAGAGAGTTCTCACTAGGAACTTGCTCTTGGACTTCCCAGCCTCCAGAACTCTGAGAAACAAATTTCTGTTGTTTAAGCCACCTAGTCTATGGTATTTGTTATAGCAGCCTGAGCAAACTAAGACAAGTGGCATGGGTGGGAAGAATGAAATTATTTGAGTATCTGATATGTGATGGAGTTGACTGATCTCAGCACTTCAAACCCATTTACCTTTTATTCCTCAAAATTACTGTGGAAAGATAAAATTACTATCTCATATTGACATAAAATGAGATAGTATTAGAACCCATGTCTGCCTCATTTCAACTCTTCCTGTCTTTTCACACTGAACCGTCTTAAATGCCAGAGGGAATGAAGAAATTAATATAGGCGAAAGAGAAACTAGGAGGTCAAAATAATGCAAAAAGTAATCTGACGCAATAGAGAGAGGATGAAAGAGGAGCCTTTGATTTGTGATTGAGACAATAAAATGAATGCAGGTTCTCATGGAAAGACCAAGTGGAGATGCCCAGTGTAGTTGGAAGTTGATATGGAGACTAGCAGAATGGCCTGTGCTAGAGTGTCCACATCACACAGAATAACATTGCCTAAGGAAAAGCAGATAGAAACATAAAATTAAGGATGATGTATCTGTGAAGTTCTACTCAGGAAACAGAAATCACACCAAGTTGTTTTGTTTATTTATTATTTTTTTTAACAGAGAGAAATTAATATAAAGATTCTTAAATTGGTATTGAAGAACTGAAAATATCAAAGTGGAACAATATGATAATATGGAGGTAGCAAAAGCACAAAGTACCTACCAGACCTAGGACTGGGAGGATAGGAGAATAAGTGGGAATTATTAAAATTTAGAAGCTTAGAGAAGGGGTCCTGAGGAACTGCTTCTCAGACCTCTGAGCAGGGGTGTGTTTGGTGTCCCCAAGACTACCCTCACCCTTCATAATTCACTAGAAGGACTCGCAGGACTCAGAAGAGCTGTTATACTCAGAGTTGTGGTTCATTAAAGCAAAGTAATACAGATTAAAATTGATAAAGGGAAAAGGTGCATGAGGAGAAATCCCTGAAAAACCAAGTATAAATTTCCAGGTGTTCTCTCTATATAGAATCACACAGATGCACTAATTCTCTCTAATATGATATTCAACAACATCTCTGAGGTGTTGACAACCAGAGAAGCTCATCTTACCTTGGAGTTATTGGATTATTGGTTATTGGGAGTCTTTAGTAGGTTTAATAATGCCCCCTAAAAAGTATATGTCTAAGGCCTAACCCTTGGTACTTGTGAATGTGACCTTATTTGGAAATAAGGTCCTTGCAGATATAATTAAGACTTCCAAGATAATACCATATTGGATTTAGGATAGGCCCTAAAACCAATGACTGGTGTCATTATAAGAAAAGGAGAGGGAACAGGGACACAGGGACGAAGGCCACGTGAAGGCAGAGGCAGAGCTTGGAGTTATGAGCCCACAAGCTAAGGCATGCCAGGAACTGCCAGAAGGTGGAAGAGTTGAAGAAGGATTCTTCTCTGGTGCCTTCGGAAGGACCGTGGTCCTGCCAACATCTTGATTTCAAACTTCTGGCCTCCAGAACTGTGAGAGAATCAATTTCTCTTGTTTTAAGCCACCCAATTTTTGGTAAATTTTTTTTTAACAGGCTAAGGAAGCTTTTACAGATTTTGGCATCAAGAAGTGAGGTGTTGGGCTTCCCTGGTGGCGCAGTGGTTGAGAGTCCACCTGCCAGTGCAGGGGACACGGGTTCGTGCCCCGGTCCGGGAAGATCCCACATGCCGTGGAGCGGCTAGGCCCGTGAGCCATGGCCGCTGAGCCTGCGCATCCGGAGCCTGTGCTCCTCAACGGGAGAGGCCACAACAGTGAGAGGCCCGCGTACCAAAAAAAAAAAAAAAGAAGAAGTGAGGTGCTGCTGTAGCAAATACCTAAAAATGTGGAAGGTGGCTTTGGGATATGGTAATGGGTGAAGACTGGAAGAATTTTCAGGTGCATGATTTAAAAAGCCTGCGTTGCTTTAAAGAGAAAGTTGGTGGAAATATATATATTAAAGGTGTTTCTCTGAGAGCTCAGGAAGAAGTGAGGAGCATATAAAGCTGTTTCTGGTGAGATCTCAGAAGGTAATGAGGAACATGGTACTGGAAACTGGAGGAAAGGTGATCCTTATAACAAAGTGGTAGAAAATGTAGCTGAATTGTGTTCTGCTGTTGTGTGGAAAGCAGAACTGATAAGCAATGAACTTGAGTATATAGCTGAGTAAATTTCCAAGCAAAGTGTTGAAGACACAGCCTGATTTCTCCTTGTTGCTTAAAGTAAAATGCAAGAGGAAAAAGATAAATTGAGAAAGGAACTTTTAAGCAAAAAGGAACCAGCACTTGATGATTTGGAAAATTCTCAGCCTGTCCAGATTGCAAAAGATGCTAAAGTGTGCTCTGGAGACAGGACCAAGGGTATGGCTAGACATACTTCTGCTGAGGAGATTAGGGGTGGGGCTCAGGGATCCAATCATAAAACTGAGCTGAAGTCAGGCAGAGAGATGGAGTTACCCAGGAAAGATCTGTGGAAGAACCTCTCGTCTCACGGTGTGGATCCCCTGACACACATGGGAGAGCCATGGTTTTTGAGAATGCTGTATCACTAAGAACACTTTCAGCTCGGAATGAAGGAGACAGAGATGAGATAAAATGAAGAAAGTCTATCAGATTTCTGGAATTCTACAGGGAAAACAGACTGATAATCCTCCTGGGCTGCAAATGTGATATCCTTCAAGAAAACAAAAGAATGACTTAAAGGGCAGAGCCACCATTCCTGAAGGGGCTGCTAAGAGCCCAGAGAACTGAGTCAACCCTTTTCTGCACAGCGGTGCACTGCTCGATTACTCCTGGTGTCTTGAACTCAAAGAAGAGTTCTAGGCCTCTGAGGAGAGGGCAACAATGAGTTGGTGCTAGAATCCCAAAGGAGCATATATAGGATTATTGTATTCATTTCTATTGCTGTGTAACAAATTACCACAAAATGAGCAGCTTAAACCAGCACCTATATATTAACTTACAGTTCTGTAGATTAAAGTATCTGCTCAAAAGGCTACAAGGTGTTGGCCAGAGCTGTTATCTCATCTGAGTCTGAGGGTTGCCTTTCAAGTTCATTGGTTGCTGTCAGAATTCAGTTTCTTGAAGTCCTAGGATGGAGGTGCCTGTTGCCTTGCAGGCCATCAACTGGGAGGCATTCTCAGATCCTAGGGACTGCCTTTATTCTTTACCATGTGACCCCTCTATCTTTAAGACCATCAATAGAGAATCACCATTGCATTGAATCCTTCTTAAGCTTCTAATCTTTCGTGCCAGGGAGGACTATGTCATATTTTTAAAGATTCACCTGATTAAACCAGGTCCAACAACAATAGTCTATTTTAAGGGCAACTGATTTGGGATCTTAATTACTTCTGCAAAATCCCTTCACAGCAGTACCTAGATTAATGTTTGCTTGAATAATTGGGAGAAAGTGTGGTACATCAGGGGCTGGGAATTTAGAGGCCAACTTACAATTCTACCAACCACACCAAAAGTGTTAGAATAACTGCCAACTGTTGCTTCTGTGAGGAACCACCACTGCTAAGTGAAGAAGGTGTATTGCTGGGAGACCCTGGGAAGAACAAGAAAACAGGAAGTAAACAGCAACAGGATGCAAACAGGCAGAGGAATCCAAGGGAAAGAAGCAAGTCCCTTCCCCTCACATCAGCCTTCCAATCTTCCCTAGTGCCCCCTACTGGCAGAGCGGAATGTGCCTTGCAAAGTCATGACCCCAGCTGGGGATAGTAGGGTGGGCTTGAAGCTGAGAGGCAATATTTAATAGTTTAATAACTGTCCCAGATGGTACTACAGGGCACATCAGCATTATTGGCCAGGTTGGAGAGGGGATGCAGGACAGGAAGAGCAGGATGTGTATGGCCAGCTGGGTGTGGAGGGAGAGTGTCAAAGGAACATCCAGAGAGCTAGAACAAGAACCAAGGTGATTGGGGGAATTACTATTACCCAAACATGATCAGGGATTTTGTTGATCGATCTAGATGTATTTTAACTATTTTTTTGCATTGCCGTAATGATCCAAAGTAACCCTAATTGTCATATTAAACTGGAAATAATTTGGAATGCTTTCTTTAGATTTTCCATATGACTTCAAGGTAGAAAGGTAATGTGTTTGTCTGTTTCTGTGTCAGAGATTCAGATGAGATGGATGTCCTCTGATCTGCACAAAACTAAAAGGGTATATAAAAAGTTGTGACAGAGATTAAAAGCCACTAGAAGCAGAAAGAAATGTTCATTCCCAAATTCATTAGGAGGTAATGAAGAACGCTTTTTTGGAGGATGACAAATTGCCTTTAATTTTGTTACTTTATATAACAGTTTAGGGCAATAGTTTTTGAAGTTCAGACAAATTGTGATTTGCAGTGGTTAATATACTTCCAAAAAAAATCAAAGCAGACAGAGAAGATGTGAGAAGGAAATTGAGAGACATAGGATAATATCTAGTGAAGAGCACCATCATTTATTACTTCCACTTATTCAGTTTTTCAATTATATTCTTAACCTGTAATAGAAGCACAAAACTAAAAAAAAGCTTTGCAAAGCCTACTTTTAATTCTAGAAATTAAACTTTAAAATGTGCATATGATGGTGTCACATTTACCTGGAGTTAAATGAATTCCTATTCTCTAGAACTTTTGGACACATGCAAGTAGAAACTCAAATTTATGTCCACTTAATCGTCTTCTTAATTGAAGAGGAGGTGATTTTTTTTAAGTAGTAATGTGATCTCTGATTATATAGTCTGTCTTTCCAGGGACAAGTGCTGTAGGGATTAAAACTCCACCATTAGAAGACTGATTGGAAAGAAAGCTGTTAGAAGAAAAATCAACAGTAAAGTCAGCAACAGATTAATTAATAATGTGATTGACATCCTAAATTTCTCATGCAGATTGTTAGAAATTAAAGATTCTCATACTGCTTCTCTGATCTGGCCCCCACTGCTGCGTCATTGCCTGCTCCCTTTCCTAACAGAAATTAATCAGTGCCAGCCATAGTAGCTTCTCTGCTCTTTCCAAATACACCTAGCAGGCTCCTACCGCAGGGCCTTTGTATCTGCTGTTAAAGATGCCTGGAACATTCCCAAATTCAGAGCTCTATGTAAATGGCACTTCTACATTTAGCACTTGCCTGGTAATTCTGTATAAAATAGTCCCCCCACTTCTGTGCCTATCCCATCTTTCTTTATTGCTTCACCTGCTTTATTTTTCTTCATATGGGAATTCAGTACCCAAGCCATAGCATAGTTTTGTTTATTCATCTGTCTTTCTCTTCACTCTAAAGTGAAAGATCTAAGAGGGTAGGAACTTTTCTGTTTAGTTTATTGTTATATCCTCTACCCTAGAACCTAAAACAATGCTTGACATTGAAAAACCTCTCAGTAAATATTTGTTGAAAATTGTTCACCTAATCATCATTATTATTTTGGCCTGTTTCAGTCTGTATTTCACCAGGACCAAATTTAATGCCTTGATGATTATAACATGAATAGCTTACATTTATTAAGGTCTTGCTGTGAAGGGAGCACTGGGGGAAGAACTTCACAAACATCTCAGTCCCTACAAGCCTGTGAAGCAAGTATTAGCATCCCCATTGTATAGATAAGGAAACAAAGCCAGAGAGAGATGGATTCACTTGCCCAAGGTCACTCCAACTTGCACAAAACTAAGCCAGGATCTCAGCCCAGTTCTGGCTGGCTCTCACCACTTACTTTGGGTACTCTTGCAGCTGAATTGAATTCTATCAAAAGCATATACAAATTCAATAATTTCTATCTTTCTTTGAGGCTGTATCCTATCCTACAGGTCTAAGTGATATGCTCCCTTTTTACCTCTCCTTCCCTCAGGGCTTTTGCTAGTTGATACGGCACATTTGTGTGATTTGAAAGGTCCTCTAGGTGGACCAACTAGAAAAAGATGTCTCCACTGGGCAGCTCAGTCCTAGGAGCAGAAAATGCTTTTGTGCAAAGAAAAAGGTTCCTCATTTCTCCAGGCTGACCCAGCCTCTCTCCAAGAAACATGGCTTGGTTAGTGTCACGTGAGTTGGATTTCAGCACCCACTTGCCTCTAGGACTGATGCTCATTTACCCAGCACAAATGCACAACTTCCCATCACCTTCTTCTGCCTTTCCCCCTCGCTTTATCTGCTGTATCTACATTTACCTTTCTGTTTTTCACTTGAACACTCCAAGCGTGCTCCATCTTAGGTCCTATGCATTTGCTGCTCCCTTTGTTCGAGAAATCTCTTTCCCTGCATTTTCTCATAACTCATTTGGGCTCTGTGCAAATATCACTTCTCAAAGAAGCCTATGACTATCTTATATAAAAATAACACACCATTATTATCTTCTGCCTTATGCTGCTACATTTTTTTCTTCCTATTAATCACCACGATTTACTTGATACTCAGTATTAGGAATGCATCTAATTTTGGTGGAGGAGACATTCCCATATTGTTTTATGTGTGAGGACGCAGTTCTGCTAGCTCATGTTTCCTTCTGAATTGAAGTTAGCTTATCTAGACAGGCGTCTGTGAGGTAATTTGACCTTCAGTTATTGCAAATACATCATCTGTGTTGTAAGTTGACCTCGGTTCTTTACTCATTAGCCTCGGACAGTTGAAATAAAGCAAATAATGTCTTCATCATAAGTGCAATGTATTTGAATATAAGATATGTATATATTATAGAATATGCTTAGTTAATTTTAATATCAATGTGTAAACATAAAATTTTAAATGCTCATCAATGACTTTCAGATTACCCCCTTTAATCTCTCCACACTTTAAAAAATATTATTTTTCAAAGTTTTCATAAGACTAATTGAGAAAACAAATGACTGAAACATAGTAAGTGAACAATAAATTGAGTCCTGACTTTGTTCCCTAAAACCCACATACCCAAGCACACAAACACACACACACATATACACACACAGGACATAATATATACTTACATTTCAGTTATCACAGACTATATTTCAGGTAAGGCTGGCTATTTTGCTTCAATGATTACAAGCCTGTGGTTAAAGTAAATGAATAAAAACAGAAATGTTGTCAGTTAAGCTCATATTTTTATTTCTTAGTATTTACCCTAAAGTTCCCAATTCTGTAATTCTTAATCACTCAATTGCTAACATCTTTAATTCATTGCTTATAGGTTTGTCCAGTGAGAACACAAAAATAGGTCTTTTGGAATCTCATAGAATTCATTCTTCATTTCTCACATTATGGTGGAAGGAATTTAAATTTAGTTCAAAATGATTTATCAACAGGAAGAAAAATATATGACAAATAATTTGCAGCATAGCATATATTTGTATCCAGTGTACTTAAAAAGATAAAAATTCACAGTTTCACAATTTTGTAGCCATAACAAATGTGACCAGGATAATTTTTTTCTTTTTAGGTATAATGTAGCTTTTTCTGTGATTTAAAATTATGAGAAAAAATATGCAGAATGAAGAACATTTGAGAAAATTTCTAGAAAAATAGCAAGTATTCTTCAGACCTCAAAAACATTTTGCAACTGTTGATGGACATTTAAATGATACTATTTCTCATATGTTTTCTGCAATCAAAATCTTTGATTAGCTGATTCTGAAATAAATGCCAATTAGTCAATACTTCCATGATCTTTTAATTATTTAGAATTAAAAATGAGTTTATGACCTCTGGTGCATGCAATATAGACTTTATAATTTTCTGTAGTTTACTCTATGATTCTAATGCACTATAAACTACAAACATGAATTATAAAGAGGTAACTTGGGGGAAAAAGATGAATGGAAAAAAGCAAGGCTCACAGTAGAACATAATTACAAAATCTTCATATACTCCCTAAATTAAAATTTATTCTCCTAACTTCAGCTATTACAGCAAGTCTCCATTAGAATTGTCCCTTTGCACATAAATATCCATATTACAATATACTTTATTATCATGAATAGTAAAGCCAAACTTACAACTTCTCTCTTGGTAGACAAAAGTCGAAACCTATTATAGCAAATATTTACTTGAGCTGAGACAAATAGGTGGGGGTGAAAACAGAGGATCTTGGTCTCTACTGCAGATATAAATCAAACCAGATATTTCTTTTTGTTTCTGGTTGCAAAGGTAAAGAAAAGCTGCATTTCATTTCAGACAGCCAATAAACGAAACGCTCATTTTAATGATTGAGACTTATACATGTATTATATTTATTATATATTAAATAGATATTATATACAATAGTCCCCCCTTATTGGTGGGGGATACATTCCAAGAGACCCAGTGGGTGCCTGAAACTGCAAATAGTACTAAACTCTGATTTTCGTTCATGTCTTCCACTCACAAGTTTAATGCTTTTTTTCCCTCTTAACTCAGCATTTGTCATGCACTGTGGCTGTAACTTTTGTAGTTTGAGGTGCAACCACAAAACTAGCACAGATTTCTTTTTCTTTTTCACAGTTTCACATACAGAAGATTTGTTCTTAATGTAGATCTTTGCAACTCAGTATTGGATATTTTTCTTTCCTTGTTAATAGAGAACTTTCACCTCTTCACTTAAAGGCTTCTCTTATGGCTTCTCTTTGGCACACCCAAATTGCCAGCATCACTACTCTTGCACTCTGGGGCCATTATTAAGTAAACTTGAACACAGGCACTGAGATACTGTGACAGTTGATCTGATAAGTGACTAAGATGGGATAAGCTGGACAAAGGGATGATTCACATCCCAGGAAGGATGGAACATGACATTGGAGATTACATGCCAGTACTCAGAACAGCTTGAATTTTTAAATGTATGAATTGTTTATTTCTGGAATTTTCCATTTAATATTTTTGGACTGTGGTTGACCTAGGGTAACTGAAAACACAGAAAACAAAACTGCAGATAAGGGAGGACAACTGTGCATACCACATATACTGTATATACTGTATATGTAAACTTCTGTTACATATACATGTAATATATTTAACTATATGTATTATATAATTTTATATATGTTATACTTCTGTAGTATAAGATACCCCAAAACACAGTGGCTTAAATATGATAGATATTTATTTTTATCTCATATGGTAGTTCAGAGATGTGCAGAGTGTAGTTTAGTTCCACAAGGTTTTCAGGGACACCATCCCTCTATCTTGTAGCTTCTTCATCATCATGGACATTGTCTTTACAAAGTGGAAGCAAAGTGCAAACTGGAAGCTGACAACCTTCACATTCCTGTTCTACCCTATGAGAAGAGAAAGAGAAGTTTCAGGAGAAAAACACCATATCTTTAAGCAGATTCATTAGAAGTTGTAAACATCAGTTATGCATGCACATACCAAATGCAGTCACAAACCTCACCTAGCTGCAACACTGACTAAAAAATGTCTGTAGCACAGTGGTCATATGTCTGTAATAACTTGAAAGATTCTATTACCAAAAGAAAAGGGGAAATGGAGACTGCTCCTCTATGTGTTCTCTCTCTCCCTTTCTCTCTCTCTCTTTTTCTCTCTCCATATATATATATATATATATTCCAAATCAAGACTTAGCCAGTGAGATGAAACAAGGGTTTTAACCACCTAGAAAAACAAAAGCAGCTTCAAATTAAAAAGTCATAAATTTTGTTCTAAATGTAGAAAGTATGGGTTTCATTTGAAAAGGCATATCTTAAATTCTTAAATTGTGAGTAGGAAGAGAGAGCTAGGACCTAAAATCCCTGAGGGGCCAAACATGTTCTACACCGTTTATTCAAGCTGTCTTTCATTGAGCAGTATGGCAGATGGAAAGAACTTTTTCTTATCTGAAACATATAATATCAACACTGTGGGATTTTGTGAGTGTTAGCTAGAACTGATTCACAAAAACACATGATATATGTGTAATGTATTTATCCAACACAATGCCTGGCACATATTAGGTATCTTACAAATGATAATAGCTGTCATTAGTGTTACTTGAAAAATTTACTTAAGAATTACATTACCAGTCATTGGTATTTAGTGGTGATGCACAGACAAAACAAACATCCTGGTACTCAAGGAGCAATCAGAGTCTAGGGATAATGCTAATCAGAAAAGTAAACAATTTTAATAATATGTAATAAAAATTACCATAAATTTAAGCTCATGATGCTATGTTATCTCAAAGGAAAGTTACCCACTCAGCGAAATTGTGTGTGTGTGTGTTTGTGTGTGTGTGTGTGTGTGTATAAAGTCCACCAGCTCTATCAGTACCATACTTTCAAAATATTTCTTTGAATATTTTTTTAACTTTTATATTTATAGTGAGAAAGTAAAAGTACTGATATCAGTGATAACACAATTGAGTAAAAGACTAAAATGATGAAGCATATCAACTCACTAACATTTAGCATGAATCTGACATTCATATGCTATATATTAGTTCACTTTGTGCTAACATTAAAAGAAAATAACAAATTTAAAAACAAATTTAAAATGCTGGATATATAACATCAAAAATAGTAGCTAAAACATGAACTCTCATGTAGGAGGATAAGCAGATAAGGTCCAGAAATTGAAGGATCACAATAAAGAAAATGCAGAGCTACCTAAAAGTATAGAGATCAACATTAAACTGTTTCTATTATACAAAGCAAAAAGAAAGGAGTTCACAGGTTCACAGAAATTTAATAGAAATAACAGCATATCACTGATTCTCTATATCAAGAAATAAAGGCATATATTCAATATCCCTGCCCAGATTTCCAGAAGAGTTAATAAACCACTCTTGAATCAACATCAAAATCACCTGCTCTATCTCCTGCAAAAGTTCCTTCTAAATTCCTTGCCAAATCACCATCAGTAAATCTTTCTGCTCAACATTAAAATCAGTTTCTTCTGTCTACTGAGAAAATTAAGATAACTAAACTACAAGGTAAAAAGTTATTTTTGACAATCATTTTCATTGTGTATATTCAATACTTAGCCTAATTTACTGTATTAAAATAATACATAAATCATATAATATTCATTATAGGCAGGCCTCAGCAATATTGCATGTCCACAATATTCCAGACCACCACAATAAAGTGAATGTCTCATGAATTTTTTTTGCTTCCCAGGGAAGATAAAAGTTATGTTTATACTATACTCTAGTCTCTTAAGTGTGCAATAGCATTATGCCTAAAAATCCAATGTACATATCTTAATTTAAAACTACTTTATTGCTAAAAATTACTAACCATCATGAGAGCCCTTAGCGAGTAACATCAAAGATTACTGATCACAGACTGGAGGGGTGGGATAGGGAGGGTGCGAGGGAGGGAGATGCAAGAGGGAAGAGATATGGGAACATATGTACATGTATAACTGATTCACTTTGTTATAAATCAGAAACTGATACACCATTGTAAAGCAATTATATGCCAATAAAGATGTAAAAAAAAAGATTACTGATCACAGATCACCATAACAAATATAATAATAATAATAAAGTTTGAATTATTATAAGAATTACCAAAATGTGGCACAGAGACATGAAGTGAGCAAATGCTGTGGGAAAAAATGGCACCAATAGACTTGCTTGATGCAGGGTTGCCACAAAATTTAACTTGTAAAAAACACTGTATCTGCAAAGCACAATAAAACAAAGCATAATAAAACAGATATGCTGGTATTTAACCAACCATGATCACAATAACTAGGTATTTTATATATTTCAGCTGTTGAGGAATGGAAGTGTCCTTACCGCTCAACTCTTGTAGATTTTACTTTCATAGATGTTCTTACATTAAAACAGTAAATACTTCTTATAAATGTACATACATATACTCACATTTTCAATGAATAGTTATCAAGCGCTAGGTGGAACACCTAGCCTCAGACACTAAACTAGATCCTCGGGATAGAGGGGTGAATGTTATAGACATAGCTCCAGCTTTCATGGAATTAATACCAAAGAGTGGCATGAGCTAATCAAGAAACAATAAAACCTAGAATAATTAAAACCAACACCTACATGGTTGAGGAGTTCAGCTCTAGCCCAAAATCCTCGATGTGATCTTTCAATCCCAACCATAGGCAATTCCAAAGATCTTACCCAGCAGGCTTCAAGGGGGAAAGCTGTCCTCCCCACATCAGACTTGGTACAAAGACACTGCATTGCAGTCTCTAGAGGGAGTTGCATTCAAGGACACAGTCTCCCCTGGGGGTGGCCATGCTCTTCCTTATATCTGTGTTCTTAGCCCAGGAGCCTCCATTCCAAAGCCTCCTTATTGAGGGACCATCAGCCATGGCCTTTCTTAGGCATCTTTGCTGAGACCACGTTATGGCAGACGGGTGGTGGCGGGGTGGGTTAAAAACACTTCTCCACTCTGACTCAGTATTAAGTACTTTGCCACTCCTAGCCCTTCCCCCTGTCTCTCCTCCAACCCCAGCTAGCTCCCTGGGACCATAAAGTAACAGGAGCCTTTTTTCAGGGCTCCCTCTACAATGAAAGGATCCTTCCCCACTCCCCATCTTTTTCTGTTCTAATACATCTGATCCACGTGGAACAATAGAACATAATGGGGGCTAGCATTTTTAGTCTCTTGCTTATACTCTCATAATTAAGTGATACGAGTTTTGATTGTGACTTTCATTTTGGCTTGTCTTAACCACCTGGATACATGGCAGCTCAGGTCTCTCCAGCTCAGCTCTTAACAACACAGTGTTTTGTTGGCTACAAACCTTCTACATATGTTAAGGAATCTCGTCTTTACAGCCTCCCCAGAAAAGTAAATTACGCACAGGGAGGTTAAGTGGCTCCCAACGATCATCCAGCTAATAAGAGATTGAGCCACGGTATAAGGCCAAGCAGTAGGGCTCAAGGGCCTGAACTGTAAATAAGCTCCATGGATGTATGGCCATTCCAGAAAGTGATGGAAGCCATGAAGAAAATATAACAAGAAGAAGTAAGCAACATTATAGACAGTGGCTCAGGAATGGCTCTCTGAGGATGTGACTTTTAGCTAAGATATGAATAACAGGAAGAAACTGAGACTGAGAAGATATGGAAGAGGAAAGTTCCAGGCTGAGGGAAGTAGAAAAGGCCTTAAACAGAACAATCTAGTGTGCTTTGGGCACTGAAGGTAGGAGGTGTGTCTGGAGCATGGAAGCATGCCATAGGGGTGGGGGACAAGTTGGAGAGTTGGGAGGTCATCGATTATGGAGGGCTTTGAAAGTCATTGGTAAGAGTTTGATTTTATTCTAAGTGTAATGGGAAATAGTCAGTGAGTTTACACAGGGAGTACCGTGCATGATATCTATTTTTAAAAAGATTACACTGACTGCTGTGAGTAAATGGATTGAATAGAGAAAACTTGGAAGTAGGGACATCAATGAAATTAGGAAGAGGAAAAAAAAAGATGCATATATCAGGCAGAAGAAATGCCACAGACAAAGGCAAAAAGTTGATAGAAAGCATGGGGACCTGAAGGAGGTACAGGTCCTAAAGAATTACTAAATTGTTGGTGAGCGACTATTTGGGGAGGCTGAGAAATTCATCAGCGTGCATCCAAACCTTACCCAGGCCTTGAGAAGGAGTCTGGACTAAGAACAGTGGCAGCTCATTGCTATTTAAAAGAAAAGGTTTCTCATTCACAGGTCAAATCTACCTCTTAGAAAGGGATAGAGAAAACGAGAATATACAGGCAAATGGTATAGCATATCCCTAATCCCATAGCCATCCTACAGGCAACTTCTTATAAATAGGACATTACCATCTCTTGCCCAGAACACCTGAAGACCATAGACTGGCAGGTCTGCTCAACCGAGACAACCACATAATCCTGACCTAGCCTGGCAGGTTATTAAACGTAGGTGACATGTATCATGTACCTGACTGCCCTTAAACTGAGAGTCTGGCTTTCCTGAGGCAAACTTTGCACCCTTGTGTCTGTGGAGTTTCAGACTCATTTCTAATCCCCGTCATGTTTGTGTAGGCCCTAAAGTAAGATCTCTGTCTAGATTTCCCAACTACGTTTGCTTCTCCTACTGAGATAGAAGTATTGCAAACTCCAGGTAGCAAGAGTCTGGCCCCAGACCTTCCTCTCAAAGGGCTACAGATTCTACACATGAATATCCTCATTTTTTTCAGAAGACCTTCTTCAAAAACCACTGTGAAATCACAATGCTATCCCTGATTGCATGTATCTATTCACCGTTTGGATACTCTGGTTACTTTGTACTCTTCAACCCCAAATCAGTCTCTTTATACAGCCCCAGATACCTGTAAGCAAGCCCATCATTCCCTCTCCCCATGACCTACCTGTGACTCCCAGCATTTTAAACAGCAATACCTCTCAATCCATTTTATTAACCTGGTTGCTTTGGGGAATAAAGTTCTAAAGTAGGTCCAATCCCTTTCCCTTTAACCAAGAACCCATTCCATTTCCTGGACATTTTGTGACTTTTAGTTACCACAGACTTTGTTATTGTTGACTAGTTTATGTTTATATACTGTAAAATAATCAGCATCTCCATGTAACCATAAGAAAAAAAAATCAAACAAATCCCAATTAAGAGACATTTTTAAAAATACTTAACCAGTACTTCTCAAAACCGTCAAGATCATTAAAAATAAGGATAAATCTCAGAAACTGGTCACAACCAAGAGGATCCTAAGGAGACATGACAATTAGATGTATTGTGGTATCCCAGATGGGATTCTGAAACAGAAAAAGGACATTAGGGAAAAAATGAGGAAATGTGAATAAACGATGGACTTCAGTTAAATAATAATTATCAATATTGGCCCATTAATTGTGACAAATGTACTATACTAATATAAAATGTTAATTAGAGGAAAACTGGATGTAGGGTATATAGAAGCTCTCTGTACTAGCTTTGCAATAATTCTGTAAATCTGAAACTGTCTTTAAATTAAAATCTATTTTAAAATAAGCAGTTAGGACAATGGCCATATATTCTACTTTATTCCAGAAATTATGCTCCTTGCCATAACTTTTCAAACCTCCTTTTTATTTCTTTGGTTAAATTCAACTCCCTCATTTCTTTGAAAGATATATAAAGATCTCCCCTTTTTCCTGATCAGATTGATGAGATTATTTAAGGTCAGGTTATCTAAATATTAGGACTGGCTTCATTTG
This sequence comes from Mesoplodon bidens, assembly GCF_964165515.1. Lineage (NCBI taxonomy): Eukaryota > Metazoa > Chordata > Mammalia > Artiodactyla > Ziphiidae > Mesoplodon > Mesoplodon bidens. The sequence goes on from NC_138167.1 coordinate 87,688,534, forward strand.
GAGTTGAAAGGAGAACACTTAAAATCATTTTTAGTTAATTATTTATTCCTGAAGTTTCTGATTCTTCCTTTTATATATTGATTTACATGAGTACAAGTGACCATCTTGAATGCTTTATTAAGGTATTATTATGCTTCCTTTCTCTGTCTTCGAAATGCGTCTTTTCAATTGACCCATTTTCCATCATCTAAGCACCTGAAGAAAGAAGATCATGTTCTCACCTTTGGCAGTAATGATAATGGAGCATATGGAAGGCAGGAAAAATAGAAGCTCCACCACTCAGTAGCTTTTTGACCTTGTACAAGCTCTGCAACTTAGCTTGCTCCATCTCTAAAGCAGAAATAGTACTAGTAATGAGCTCATATATATGGTGAGGATTAAATGAGATAATGTATTTAAAATGCTTAGCGTAGGACCTACCACGTAAGTTCTCAATAAATGGTAGCTATTGTTTTTAGGGCTGTGGTCTCCTATGAGCCTATATGCGACAGAGAAGGCAAACCACCTGTCGTGGAGCAGTAAAACATAAAAGTCCAGGGAGAACAAAATGAGAAACTAGAGAAAAGGCTGTACATGGATAAGGGAATGATGGTGATGTGCAAAGTCAAGGAAGCAGATGGAAGCATAGAGCACCTTGGCTTTTCCTACAACTTTATAATGTCTCTGCAATGTATGATGACTATTACCAGGTCACTACCTCTTCATACATGTAAAGAGGTCACCAAAGTTGTGGTTTTGAATTTAAGAGAATTTCATTATTGTTGAGACCTACTCTGATCTCTAGGGGAGACAAAAAAAGAGGGAAATAAAATGTCATTATCTTACCCACAGTTATCTCTGGAGACCACACACAAAAATGAATAAATAAGTATTTGTTGAATAAATTTATCCTTATAAGTCAACAGTAACTGTCTTTTTATTAACATTGTGTATATGACATGCATTCTATATATCTCATCTTGTTTACTGTTCACTACAAACCAATAAGATAGCTCTGCATCACCTTCCGTTTAGAAAGATAAAGTAAAACACGAAATTCTATAGCATGTCCAAAGGCACACAGCTAGGAAAAATGATTGGATGCCAGGTCTCTCTAACTCCAGATCAACATTGGAAACTTATTCCTTGTGCAGGCACTAGAGGCAATAGTGCATAAGATATAATCCTTGCACCCAATGAGCTGAGAGTCCAGTGAGGAATACAGATAGGGTAAGTGAAGTGCAGGTCTGTGGGATAACAGGGGCAGAAGCTCTAACACAGAGCCAATTGTTTATTTATTATTCATGGCTCACATCAAAGCACATTTTCCCACTTGGTTCAGATATCTGAGATCCTCTTTTTTTTTTTTTTTACATCTTTATGGGGTATAATTGCTTTACAATGTTATGTTAGTTTCTGTTCTATAACAAAGTGAATCAGCTGTATGTATACATATATCCATATCCCCTCCCTCTTGCGCCTCCCTCCCACCCTCGCTATCCCACCCCTCTAAGTGGTCACAAAGCACCGAGCTGATCTCCCGGTGCTATGCAGCTGCTTCCCACTAGCTATATATTCTACATTTGGTAGTGTATATATATGTCCACGCCACTCTCTCACTTCGTCCCAGCTTACCCTTCCCCCACCCACCATGTCCTCAAGTCTCTACATCTGCGTTTTTATTCCTGTCCTGCCCCTAGGTTCTTCACAACCACTTTTTTTTTTTTTAGATTCCATATATATGTGTTAGTATATGGTATTTGTTTTTCTCTTTCTGACTTACTTCACTCTGTATGACAGACTCTGGGTCCATCCACCTCACTACAAATAACTCAATTTCGTTTCTTTTTATGGCTGAGTAATATGCCATTGTATATATGTGCCACATCTTCTTTATCCATTCATCTGTCGATGGACACTTACGTTGCTTCCATGTCCTGGCTATTGTAGATAGTGCTGCAATGAACATTGTGGTACATGTCTCTTTTGTATTATGGTTTTCTCAGGTTATATGCCCAGTAGTGGGATTGCTGGGTCATATAGTAGTTCTATTTTTAGTTTTTTAAGGAACCTCCATACTGTTCTCCATAGTGGCTGTATCAATTTACATTCCCACCAACAGTGCAAGAGGGTTCCCTTTTCTCCACACCCTCTCCAGCATTTATTGTTTGTAGATTTTTTGATGATGGCCCTTCTGACAGGTGTGAGGTGATACCTCATTGTGGTTTTGATTTGCATTTCTCTAATGATTAGTGATGTTGAGCATCCTTTCATGTGTTTGATGGCAATCTGTATATCTTTTTTGGAGAAATGTTTATTTACGTCTTCTGCCCACTTTTTTGATTGAGTTGTTTGTTTTTGTTGATATTGAGCTGCATGAGCTGCTTGTATATTTTGGAGATTAATCCTTTGTCAGTTGCTTCATTTGCAAAGATTTCCTCCCATTCTGAGGGTTGTCTTTTTATCTTGTTTATGGTTTCTTTTGCTGTGCAAAAGCTTTTGCTGTGCAAAAGCATTTGTTTATTTTTGTTTTTATTTCCATTTCTCTAGGAGGTAGGTGATTTATGTCATAGAGTGTTCTTCCTATGTTTTCCTCTAAGACCTTTATAGCATCTGGCCTTACATTTAGGTCTTTAATCTATTTTGAGTTTATTTTTGTGTATGGTGTTAGGACATGTTCTAATTTCATTCTTTTACATGTAGCTGTCCAGTTTTCCCAGCACCGCTTATTGAAGAGGCTGTCTTTTCTCCATTGTATATGCTTGCCTCCTTCTCAAAGATAAGGTGACCATATGTGTGTGGATTTATCTCTGGGCTTTCTACCCTGTGCCATTGATCTCTAGTTCTGTTTTTGTGCCAGTACCATACTGTCTTGATTACTGTAGCCTTGGAGTATAGTCTGAAGTCAGGGAGCCTGATTCCTCCAGCTCCATTTTTCCTTCTCAAGATTGCTTTGGTTATTCGGGGTCCTTTGTGTTTCCATGCAAATTGTAAAATTTTTTGTTCTTGTTCTGTGAAAAATGCCATTGGTAGTTTGAGAGGGATTGCATTGAATCTATAGATTGCTTTGGGTAGAATAGTCATTTTCACAATGTTGCTTCTTCCAACCCAAGAACATGGTATATCTCTACATCTGTTTGTATCATCTTTAATTTCTTTCAGCAGTGTCTGATAGTTTTCTGCATAAAGGTCTTTTGTCTCCTAAGGTAGGTTTATTCCTAGGTATTTTATTCTTTTTGTTGCAGTGGTAAATGGGAGTGTTTCCTTAATTTCTCTTTCAGATTTTTCATCATTAGTGTATAGGAATGCAAGAGATTTCTGTGCATTAATTTTGTATCCTGCTACTTTACCAAATTCATTGATTAGCTCTAGTAGTTTTCTGATAGCATCTTTAGGATACTCTATGTATAGTATCATGTAATCTGCAAACAGTAACAGTTTTACTTCTAATTTTCCAGTTTGGATTCCTTTTATTTTTCTTCTCTGACTTCTGTGGCTAAAACTCCCAAAACTATGTTGAATAAGAGTGGTGAGACTGGGCAACCTTGTCTTGTTCCTGATCTTAGAGGAAATGGTTTCAGTTTTTCACCATTGAGGACGATGCTGACTGTGGGTTTGTCATATATGGTCTTTATTATGTTGAGGTAGTTTCCCTCTATGCCCACTTTCTTTAGAGTTTTTGTCATAAATGGGCGTTGAGTTTTGTTGAAAGCTTTTTCTGCATCTTTTGAGATTTTCATATGGTTTTTATCCTTCGGTTTGTTAACATGGTGTATCACATTGATTGATTTGCATATACTGAAGAATACTTGCATTCCTGGGATAAACTCCACTTGATCATGGTGTATGATCCTTTTAATGTGCTGTTGGATTCTGTTTGCTAGTATTTTGTTGAGGAATTTTGCATCTATGTTCATCAGTGATATTGGCCTGTAGTTTTCTTTTTTTTGTGATATCTTTTTCTGGTTTTGGTATCATGGTTTTGGTGGCCTCATAGAATGAGTTTGGGAGTGTTCCTCTCTCTGCTATATTTTGGAAGCATTTGAGAAGGATAGGTGTTAGCTCTTCTCTAAATGTCTGATAGAATTCACCTGTGAATCCATCTGGTCCTGGGCTTTTGTTTGTTGGAAGGTTTTTAATCACAGTTTCAATTTCAGTGCTTGTGATTGGTCTGTTCATAATTTCTATTTCTTCCTGGTTCCGTCTCAGAAGGTTGTGCTTTTCTAAGAGTCCATTTCTTCCAGGTTGTCCATTTTATTGTCATATAGTTGCTTGTAGTAATCTCTCATGATCCTTTGTATTTCTGCAGTGTCAGTTGTTACTTCTTCTTCATTTCTAATTCTGTTGATTTGAGTCTTCTCCCTTTTTTTCTTGATGAGTCTGGCTAATGGTTTATCAGTTTTGTTTATCTTCTCAAAGAACCAGCTTTTAGTTTTATTGATCTTTGCTATTGTTTCCTTCATTTCTTTTTCATTTATTTCTCATCTGATCTTTATGATGCCTTCCTTCTACTAACTTTGGGTTTTTCTTGTTCTTCTTTCTCTAGTTGCTTTAGGTGTAAGGTTAAGTTGTATATTTGAGATTTTTTTTTTCTTGAGGTAAGATTGTATTGCTATAAGCTCCCCTCTTAGAACTGCTTTTGCTGCATCCCATAGGTTTTGGGTCATCGTGGTTTCATTGTCATTGGTTTCTAGGTTCTTTTGATTTCCTCTTTGATTTCTTTAGTGATCTCTTGATTATTTAGTAGTGTATTTTTTAGCTTCCATGTGTTTGTAGTTTTTACAGGTTTTTTTCCCATAATTGATATCTAGTCTCATAGTGTTGTGGTTGGAAAAGTCACTTGATACGATTTCAGTTTTCTTAATTTACCAAGGCTTGATTTTGACCCAAGATATGGTCTATCCTGGAGAATGTTCCATGAGCACTTGAGAAGAAAGTGTATTCTGTTGTTTTTGGATGGAATGTCCTATAAATATCAATTAAGTCCATCTGGTTTAATGTGTCTTTCATTTTTTTTAAATTTATTGATTTTTTATTTTTGACTCCGTTGGGTCTTTGTTGCTGCGTGCGGCCTTTTATATAGTTGCAGTGAGCGGGGGCTACTCTTCGTTGTGGTGTGTGGGCTTCTCATTGGGTTGCTTCTCTTGTGCAGAGCACGGGCTCTAGGCGCGCAGGCTTCAGTAGTTGTGGCACTCGGGCTCAGTAGTTATGGATCGTGGGCTCTAGAGCGCAGGCTCAGTAGTTGTGGTGCACAGGCTTAGTTGCTCCACAGCATGTGGGATCTTCCCGTGTCCTCTGCATTGGCAGGAGGATCCTTAACCACTGTGCCAGCAGGGAAGCCCTAATGTGTCTTTTAAATCTTGTGTTTCCTTATTTATTTTCATTTTGGTTGTTCTGCCCATTGGTGAAAGTGGGGTGTTAAAATCCCCTACTATTATTGTGTTACTGTTGATTTCCTCTTTTATGGCTGTTAGCATTTGTCTTATGTATTGAGGTGCTCCTGTGTTGGGTGCATAAATATTTACAAGTGTTTTATCTTCTTGGATTGATCCCTTGATCATTATGTAGTGTCCTTCTTTGTCTCTTGTAATAGTCTTTATTTTCAGGTGTATTTTGTCCGATATGAGTATTGCTACTCCGGCTTTCTTTTGGTTTCCATTTGCGTGGAATATCTTTTTCCATCCCCTCACTTTCAGTCTGTATGTGCCCCTAGGTCTGAAGTGGGTCTCTTGTAGACAACATATATATGGGTCTTGTGTTTGTATCTATTCAGCAAGTCTGTGTCTTTTGGTTGGAGCATTTAATCCATCTACACTTAAGGCAGTTATCAATATGTATGTTCCTGTTACCATTTTCATAATTGTTTTGGGGGGTTTTTTGTGGGTCTTTTCTTTCTCTTGTGTTTCCTGCCTAGAGAAGTTCTTTTAGAATTTGTTGTAAAGCTGGTTTGGTGGTGCTGAATTCTCTTAACTTTTGCTTGTCTGTAAAGATTTAATTTTCCATTGAATCCGAATGAGATCCTTGCTTGGTAGAGTAATCTTGGTTGTAGGTTTTACCCTTTCATCCCTTTAAATATGTCTTGCCAGTCCCTTCTGGCTTGCAGGGTTTCTACTGAAGGATCAGCTGTTAACCTTATGGGGATTCCCTTGTATGTTATTTGTTGCTTTTCCCTTGCTGCTTTTAATATTTTTCCTTTGTTTTTAAGTTTTGATAGTTTGATTAATATGTTTCTCCTTGGATTTATCCTGTATGGGACTCCGCTTCCTGGACTTCATTGACTATTTCCTTTCCCATGTTAGGGAAGTTTTCAACTATAATCCCTTCAAATATTTTCTCAGACCCTTTCTTTTTTTCTTCTTCTTCTGGGACCCCTATATTTTGAATGTTGGTGTGTTTAATGTTGTCCCAGTGGTCTCTGAGACTGTCCTCAATTCTTTTCATTTTTTTTCATTATTCTGCTCTGTGGCAGTTATTTCCACTATTCTATCTTCCAGGTCACTTATCTGTTTTTCTGCCTCAGTTATTCTGCTATTGATTTCTTCTAGAGAATTTTTAATTTCATTTATTGTGTTGTTCATCATTGTTTGTTTACTCTTTAGTTCTTGTAGGTCCTTTTTAAACGTTTCTTGTATTTTCTCCATTCTACTTCTGAGATTTTGGATCATCTTTACTAAATTCTTTTTCAGATAGACTGCCTATTTCCTCTTCATTTGTTTCGTCTGGTACATTTTTACCTTGCTCCTTCATCTGCTTCATATTTCTCTGTCTTCTCTTTTTGTTTAACTTACTGTGTTTAGGGTCTCCTTTTCACAGGCTGCAGGTTCATAGTTCCTATTATTTTTGGTGTCTGCCCCCAGTGGGTGGGGTTGGTTCAGTGGCTTGTTTAGGCTTCCTGGTGGGGGAGACTGGTGCCTGTGTTGTGGTGGGTGGGACTGGATCTTGTCCTCTGGTGGGCAGGACCACGTCCAGTGGTGTGTTTTGGGGTTTTTGTGAACTTAGTATGACATTAGTCAGCCTCTCTGCTAATGGGTGGGGTTGTATTCCTGTCTTGCTAGTTGTTTGGCATGGGGCGTCCAGCACTGGATCTTGCAGGCCGTTGGGTGGAGCTGGGTCTTAGTGTTGAGATGGAGATCTCTGGGAGAGCTCTTGCCGATTAATATTACGTGGGGCCGGGAGCTCTCTGGTGGTCCAAAGTTTTGGACTCGGCTCTCCCACCTCAGAGGCTCCGGCCTGACACCCGGCCAGAGCACGAAAACCCTGCCAGCCATGTAGCTCAGAAGAAAAGGAAGGAAAAAAAAAAAAATACTGACAGAACCCCAAAATAAATGGTAAAAGCAAAACTAAACAGATAAAAGTCACACAAAGAAACATACACATACACACACTCAGAAAAGAAAAACAAAAAAACCAAGAAAACACAAACAAACAAACAAACAAAACGAACCGACAGAACCCTAAGACAAATGGTAAAAGCAAACCTCAACAGTCAGAATCACACAGATATGCACACACACTCACAAAAAGAGCAAACAGGAAAAAAAAGGAAGAGCACAACAAAACCAATAAACAAATACACCAATGATAACAAGCACTAAAAACTAAACTAAGATAAAGATATAACCCAAAACAAATCAGAAGCAGAATGCAGACCCCAAGTCAGCATTTGCTTCCAAAGTCCACCGCCTCAATTTTGGGAACATTTTTTGTCTATTCAGGTATTCCACAGATGCAGGGTTCATCAGGTTGATTGTGGGGATTTAATCCACTGCTCCTGAGGCTGCATGGAGAAATTTCCTTTTCTTTTCTTTTTTCACACACCTCCTGGGGTTCAGCTTTGGTTTTGGCCCCGTCTGTGCATGTAGGCCACCCTCAGGCGACTGTTCCCCGCCTAGACATGAGGGGGTTAAAGCAGCAGCTGATTAGGGCCCTCTTGCTCACTCAAGCCAGGGAGGGGGAGGGGTGTGGCAGTCATAATTGGAATGCAGGGCCAGCCTGCAGCGGCAAAGGCCAGCGTGACGTTGCAACAGCCTGAGGCATGCCATGTGTTCTCCCAGGGAAGCTGTCCCTGGATCAGGGGACCCTGGCAGTGGCATGCTGCACAGGCTCCTGCGAGGGTGTGGGTAGTGACCTGCACTGGCACACAGGACCCTTGGTGACAGCAGTGGCAGCAATAGCAGTCCGTGCCCGCCTCTGGGGTCCGAGATGAAAGCCATGGCTTGCGCTGGTCTCTGGAGCTCACTTAGGCAGTGTTCTGCCATCTGTGGGCACACGAAACAGGAAGCCCCTCTCCTCCTGCATCCTGAAACAATGGTCTCTTGCCTCTCCAGCAGGTTCCGACTTTTTCCTAGGCTCCCTTCCGGCTAGCTGTGGCGTACTAGCCCCCTTCAGGTTGTGTTCACACAGCCAACCCCAGTCCTCTCCCAGAGGTCTGAGCTCCGAAGCCCAAGCCTCAGCTCCCAGCCCCCACCCACTCTGGCAGATGAGCAGACAAGCCTTTCAGGCTGGTGAGTGCTGGTCAGCACCAATCCTCTGTGCGGGAATCTCTCCGCTTTGCCCTCTGCACCCCTGTTGCTGCGCTCTCCCCTGTGGCTCCAAAGCTTCCCCACCCCCCCCCACCCCCCATCTCCACTAGTGAAGGGTTTCCTAGTGTGTGGAAACTTTTCCTACTTCACAGCTCCCTCCCCGAGGTGCAGGTCCCCTCCCTATTCTTTTGTCTCTGGTTTTTCTTTTTTCTTTTGCCCTGCCCAGGTTCGTGGGGATTTTCTTGCCTTTTGGGAAGTGTGAGGTCTTCCGCCAGCATTCAGTAGGTGTTCTGTAGGAGTTGTTCCACATGTAGATGTATTTTTGACATATTTGTGGGGAGGAAGGTGATCTCCACATCTTACTCTTCTGCCATCTTGAATGTCTCTCCTATTTGAAATCCTTAACAGCAGAGATTACGCTGCAAGAGAGGTAGTGGTTTAGCACACCTAATTTAGGGAGAGAGAGCCTATGTGGGCCATAACTGAGCAGTTACTGCCATGTTTTGGGTATGTTGTGGCTTGGTTTTCTCATCTATTAAAAGTGGATGCTGATAGTCACACTGCACCATAGGAAGGTATTTTTTGGAGGCACTTAGAATAGTGTCTGTAATATATATACATATATTTGACTCCTTCCTCTTCACAGCCAGCACTATGCTTGACTACACTAGGCGCTCGATCAATGTTTTTAAGTCATTGGAGAGGTTGTGGAAACTCTGTCTATATTTTAGACAACCCTGTAAATAAACTCAGACCCAAGGGGGTAAAAAGCCAATTTGGCATAAAAAGAATAAATAAATAAACCAATAAATAAATAAATATTCTCTTCTGCCAGAGCCAGCAGGTAGGTGTGAAAACTTAGACAAGTGCCAGAGGCTTATGCAAAGGCTGGGTTGTATCAAGAAGTCAACCAGTCTTCTTTCAATTTCTGTATCTGTACTTCTATCTCTTCTGCTGCTTCACGACCATCTTACCTTCTCCTCAGCTTCTGGAATTATCCAGAAAATCCCCTGTCTGTTGGGTAAGGATAGTGGGTGGTAGTTGTTGGTCTCCACTGAGTCAAATCATTGCCTTGGATACAGGCAAAAAGTTCCAGATGTGCTGGCCCGTGATTTAGGTTTCCATGAATATTTATTCATGGTTAATTGTCTCTTAACTTCTCAGTGGAGTAGATCCTTTTATTCTGACTGATTTTATTCTCCTGATATGCACTACAATAGAAGGGATCAAGAGAAGTAAAACATAATATGGGAAATAGAACTGAGATACGATCTATCTGGATTTTGTAGTTTCATTAGAATAGCAAGTGTCACAAGACTCTAAGAAATTATTTACAAGAGTAACCCCAAAGCTTTTTATTCTAACACCTCCCCAGTGAAAGAATGAGAAAACATGTTAACACTCTCAATGTGATAACAATCCAAAATTTTCCAAATAAACCTAGAGTAATAACAGTAGTAGAAAGGAGGGAATTCCCTGGCGGTTGAGTGATTAGGAGCCTATGCTTTCACTTCCGTGGGGCTGTGTTCGATCCCTGGTTGGGGACCTAACGATCCTGCTAGCCGTGTGGTGAGGCCAAAAAAAAATTTTTTTAAAGGAAAAAATGTTTTCCTTTTCTAGAATGACCCAAACTCTAATTTCATGTCTGAGGCTCATAAAACTAATCACAGTGAATTCATTTAGTATGATTGTGGGGTGCAGTTCAGCTCTTCACGTGGAATTTTGTTCTATTGTAATTTTGTTCCAGAGCACTGTATCATTAAAATGAAATATTAATGATATTTTTATTACAATTATCAAGAAAATTATGGACAGGATTCCAAAAAGATAAAAGCTTGTAATTGTTTTAGAAACCTACATTTTAAAAGTGTACTATTCAAAGACATTCAGCTTCTTAAGAAAATAACATATAACAACTCTCATTTATCATGGGTATTTATTATTCCAAAATTACAAAATGCTAGGCTGAACCAAAGAGCAACAGTAAAAGAATTTATATGAAAGATTAATTAGAATATAATATTTCTCTTTAGAACAATTTTAAAGGAACTCAGTGTATTGGTGTTCATTAGAATTTTCATTTCTTTAAAAAAAGTAATACTTTTTTCACAGCTGTATCTGCCCTGAGAAAAAGATACTTTCAAATCACAGTTCTTTGGGGAATATTAAAATAGTGTCTTTGGCTCCCAAAATGACTATGTGCAACCTAAACCACGAAAATGTGTCTTGTTTTAAATTCCCATGGACAAAATTAGTATGAGTCCTGAACCACTGTTTCCTGTGGAAAATACTAGCCCACTACTGGGAATAAGTTTTCCCCTAAAAACTTGCTGATATTATAGAACAATTTTGACAATAGTACTGCTAGTAGCAAAGAGTTTTTGTTTTTGTTTGCTAATTTTTATGTGTCACTATGAAGTTCAATAAACTCTTATCAACTTAGATTTTGAACAAAATTTATTTAAGAACACATTTCAATAAAAATAAATTAAGGAAGTGTGTGACAAATATTTCTTTCCTTTTGTATTTCTTTTGTCTTTCTTTCTGGAAAAAAAAAAAAAACAACTAACAGATTAATGCAGTTGTTAGGTTCAGTAAATAGGCCTTAATCATTGAAAAAGCTTCTCTCTGGGAGAGAAGGTTGATGTAGGACCTAGAAGAAAAACATATACTTGTCAATAAAGTCAATCCTTTTTTTAAATCCTTAATTTAAAAGATCTTTGACTTATCCAGAGTTCTTTTATCTGATAACACAAAAGTCCAGAATATACTTGGAATTTGTAAGAGAAAAAATTAAGTATCTTAGATGTTACAAAATTCTTTTATTTAATTCCACATATTGCATTCAAAGGGGATCATTTTAGTGCTTTGATCAAAATGTTCTGTACTCTATTTTCAAACTCAGTTTAAATCATATTGATTTTCATGTTATATAGGCTTTGGAGAACGCTAAGTGACAGCTTTCCTGTTGTCAGGGTAGTAAAAAAGAGAAAAACTATAAAAATGAATCCCAAACTAAAAAAAAAAAAAAAAAAAGCAACTAATGAGCCAATTATTGTAGACATTCTCAGTTCATGAGAATATTGACCTTGGGTTGAATTGTACAATATGGTATCAGAAAATTGTCAAAAAATTGTGCTAAGTATATCTGTTGAAGAGTACACGAGGTGATATCCTGAGATGGCTGAGTATGTTCCCATAATACTTGACCCTCCTGAAGGTAACACTTCAAACTCTAGACAAGAAATATTTTTTTAAAATAGCCTGGAAGCATTGAAGAGGGTTACCAAACAGGCGAATTCTAGAGGGAATTTGAAACTTGGAAGAATGGATCACAGGAAGTGAGTTGCCTATTATGGTATTTAGCTTTTAAATACCAATGATAAACCTGCAGTCTTTCTGGCCTGAAGTTTTAGACCATAGAGTTTGAGGCAAAAAAAGATCTTGGAAAATAAGGAGGATATCCCAGAAAGGAGAGCTCTGGACACGGAGAGTTTCAAATTTTGTTTCTAAATTTACTTAATTATCTGACTGACCTATGAGCTATGCATGCACAAAACAGCTTCAAAGCAGTCCAAGTAAAGATTTTTTTTTTATGAATTGAAATTTGAGTTATCATCTACAAAATAAAGTTTGTAGATTGAGACCTAACAAGTTAATTGCCCACTAAGACAAAAACCTTAACACTCTGTGGAAGAATAAATAACAAAATTCAAAGTCCCTATAATATGACAGTCACACTGTGTTTGTTCCAATCCAAAATTATTTGACATCAGATGATCCAGGAAAATGTGATCCATTTTCTAAAGGAAAGACAATCAAGACCAACACTGAGATGACTCAGGTTTTAGAATTATAAGGCAAGGTATATTAAGCAGCTCTTATAACTGTGTTCAGTGAGGTAAAGGAAAATATGCTTGTAATGAAGAAATCTCTGAGGAGAAATAGAAATCACATTAAAAGTGCAAATTCTAGAACTGAAAAACAACATCTGAAATCAAATATTAACTGGAGGGAGTTAATAGTGGAATAAAGATGACAGAGGAAAGAGTTAGTAACTATGAAGATAGATCCATAGAAAATGTTCACCTGAAGAATACAATAAGAAACATTAAAAAAAAAAAAGAAAATTAGAGAAACTCAGTGGCTTGTGGGACAATAATAGAAGATCTAACATATGTGTAATTGGAGTTGCAGTAGAAATAAAAGAATGTGACAAAACAAATATTTGAAGGTAAAATAAGTAAAGGTTTCCAAATTTAGAGAAAGACATCAATTTACAGATTAAGAAATTCAATAAATCACAAGCAGGAAAAATACAAAGAAAATCATGACCAAGCATGAGATTATCAACTTGCTGATGACTAAAGATAAACAGAATATCTTGAAAATAACCAGAGGAAAATAACACTCTACATGCAGAGAAGCAACTATGAAAATTTTCTGACTTCTTATGAAAAACTGTAGAGGCCAGAAGAAAGTGAAATAAATGTCTTTATAGTAATAAATGGGGTGGAAAAGGCAATCCAAAATTAATTATCAAGTAATAATATTCTTCAAGAATGATAGTGATAGTAAAGGGGCTTCCCTGGTGGCTCAGTGGTTAAGAACCTGCCTGCCAACGCAGGGGACATGGGTTCGAGCCCTGGTCCAGGAAGATCCCACATGCTGCAGAGCAACTAAGCCAGTGCACTACAACTACTGAGCCTGCACTCTAGAGCCCGCGAGCCACAACTACTGAAGCCCGCATGCCCAGAGTCCATGCTCCGCAACAAGAAGCCTGTGCACTGCAACAAAGAGTAGCCCCCGCTCACCACAACTAGAGAAAGCCTGTGTGCACAGCAACGGAGACTCAATGCAGCCAAAAAATAAATAAATAAAATAAATAAATTAAAAAAAAAAAAAGAATGATAGTAAAGACATTTTCATATGAAAGAAAGCAAAGAAAATTTGTCACCAGCAGACTTATACTATAGAAAATAAAGATTTCAAGCTAAAATAAAATGATCCCGGATGGAAATTTAGATTATCAGTAAGAAGTAATTAACAGCAGAAGTGTTAAATGTCTGCAAAATGTAAAAGAACATTTTTCTTTTAACTTCTTTAAAATATATAGAGCTATTTAAAGCAAAAACATAAAATTATTTTGTGTTCATAATGCATGCAGGACAACTATAACATAAACAAGGATGGGAGAAGATGAACTCTCCAAACTGCAAGTTTTCTATCCTTCTTCCTGAAGTGTTACAATATTAACTTTCAGTAGTTTGAAAAAACTTTGTATATTGCAATCCTTAGAGCAACCACTAAAAAAAATAACATGAAAAGTTACAGCTAAACAAGACAATAGATATATTAAAATGTAGTTTAAAAAAATTACAAATAACAAAGAAGGAGGCAAAAGTACAGATGGACTTAAAATATATAGACCTAAATCAAATCATATCAATAATTGCATTAAATGATTATGGAATAAACACATCAATTAAAAAGCAGAAATTGTTGGAATAGATCAAAATAGAAAGAGCCAAGTAACTGCTGTCAATAAGAGATGCACTTTAAATATAAAGACAGATAAAATGAAATTTAATAATTGGAAAAAAATACACCCTGAAAAGAGTAAGCATAAGATGGCTGTGTTGGCTGAAATGATACCAGACAATATAAGCTTCAAGATAAAGAGTATTACCTGAAGAAAATAAAAAAAGGCCTCCTCATAATAATGAAATGGTCGGTTCATCAAGGAGATAACCATTATAAATGTGTAAGTACCTAAAAATAGAGCTTCAAAATGTACAGATTATAAAGTGAACAGACAGAAAATGCAAAATAAATAATTCAGCACTGTTGGAGATTTTAACAACCCTCTCTCAGCAATTGATAAAACAACAAAAATTAGTAAACACATAGAGGAACCTGAATGAGGCCATTAACCAGCTTGACCTAATTGTTATTTATAGAATACTATACATACCCTAGAATTGCAGAGTATACCTTCTTTTCAAACACACATAGTTCATTCATTGAGAAAGAAATATGTTGAATCATTAAAACCAGTCTCAATAGATTCAAAATCATTTAATTTATAGAGAGTATGTTTTTTCACCACAATGGAATTAAATGCAAAATTAATATTAAATAGAATTACCTCAAATATTTTGAAATTAAAAAAAAATTCTACTTTGGCGGTTGGACCCTGGTATCAGAGTTTTTTAAAACCTCTTCACATGATTCTAATGGGCAGTAGGGCTGTGACCTGGCCAAGGAGCTAATAATAATGGCATAGGAGATTGAGTGGATGAGGGAACAGAGAGAAAGAAGGAAGGATGGCTTTCACTCTTCATGTGAGTGAAGTTGACAGTGATAAAAGTAATGTAGTGATCTCTATTCCTAAAGATCTATTCATCCAAGCTTTACGTACATATAAGTTTTAAAGTAAAATCATCATAGATAGTCATGGCTCCTTTCTAGAAGTTTCCATTTTAAAAAAAAGGAAAATCCAACAATTATGTCATTTGTCATGAACAAATATTTCATAAATATGTTTCTTCTAAAACCTCTTATTTCATTGCTATTTGATAATATGTTTTATTTTTGCTAAATTTTAATTTAAGAAAAAAACAAGAATAACACTTATCCTATTATGTTAAAGAAAATATGTGAACTTCATTTAAATTAGTTCTCATTTCCTCAATGTAAATGAAATGTCTGTATAAAAATATCTTGATTTGCAAAAGAAATGTCCTAAAATAAAAAATAAATATATATTTTTTAAAACCCTCCATCTTACTAATAGACTCAGTAGAGAGACCAGAGAGCTGCCCCTAGGTAGCTTAATGAGTATGCTGCCATGATGGGGAATCCCACGTGGCAAGGAACCGTGGATGACCTCTGAGAACTGCAGGTGGCCTCTAGTCATTGGGCAAAAAACAGAAGCTCTCTGTCTGACACCCACAAAGAATTGATTATTCCTAATAGCCATGGGAATTTGGAAGAGGTTCCTGAACTTCTGGTGAGAAACCAACCCTAGTCAACACCAAGAATGCAGCTTCATGAGACAGTAAGAAATGGATCCAGTTAAGCTATGCTCAGACTCCTGATCCACAGAAGCAGTGAGAAAGTAGATGCAGTGCCACAAAATAAATAAACAAACAAACAAATAAATAAATAAAATTAAAACACTTCCAAATAATCTATTGGTCAAAGAAGTAATCAAAGAAAATTATAAAATATTTTGAACGTAAGGATAACAACAAAAATGCAACCTATCAAAAATCAAGGGATGCAGCTAAAACAGTGATTAGTGAAATTTATAACTAACAATAGAAAGAAAAAAACACAAATCCAAAATATGATTATTTGAGAAGATCTACAAAATTGACACACTCCTACCTAAACGAATCCAAATAAAAAGACGGAAAATGCATTCTCATATAAAGAATGAAACAAGGACTATCACTGCAGATTCTACAGAAATTAGAAGAAAAATAATAGTATAAACACCTTTATGCCAACAAATTTGACAACTTAGATGAAACAAGCAAATTACCTGAAAAATACAGCTGACAAACATAAAACAAAATGTGATTATACCTGTAACTATTAAAGAGATTGAATTTTTATCAAAAATTCTCTTACAAAGAAAATTCCAGTCTTAGGTGCTTTAAGTGTTGAATTCTGTTAAACATTTAAGAAAGAAATATTACCAATTTTACACAAACACTATCAAATAATAGAAAAGTTCATACTTCTCAACAAAGACATTATAAAAAAGAAAGTTCTTTCTTTAGCCAATACCCCCTCATGAATAGATTAAAAAACACTTAGCAAAATAGTAGCAATTGAATGTAACAACATACAAAAGGATACATCATGACCACAGTTTATTCCAGGAAGGTAATGTTTTAACATTCACTAATTTACCATGTTAATATATTAAGAAGAGAAAAAAGATATATTTATCTCAATAATGCAAAAAAAAATGACAAAACTGAACATACATCCATGATAAAAACTCTCCAGGCAAGGAAGAGAGATTCCTCAAACTCATTTTTTTTAGAAAGAAAAAACCTTACTGCTAACCTCATACTTAATGGTAAAAGATTGAATGTTTTCTTCTTAAATTTGGTAGTAATGCAAAAATGCCTGCCCTCATCACTTACATTTGACATCATACCAGAAGTCCTAATAACTGCAATATGGTGAAAAAGTTAAAGTCATAAAGATTAGAAAAAAATTTAATGGCACCATATAAAGTTTTGCATAGAAATAGAACCATATGGTATGTATTCTTGGCGTAAGGCTTCTGTGATTTACATAATGTTTTGAGATTCATTTATGTTGATGTGTGTATCCATAATTTGTTCCTTTTTATTGTGGAGAAGTATTTCATCAAATGAATACCTACCAATTGTTTATCCATTATCCTATTAATGGATGCACTAGCTATTTCTAGATTACTGGCTGTCGTGAATAAAGTCAATGCAAACTTTGGACACATCTTTTTGTGAACATATGTTTTCATTTCATTCTTTTGTGAGTGGACCTCTTGGGTCATGTTGTAGTTTTAATTTATTTTTCTTCAATGAATAATGTAAAGCACTTTTTCCATGTGTTTCTTGACCATTATTTGGTGAAGTCCCCAGCAGAATTTTCTGTAGAAATTGATGAACTGATTGTACTATACAAATATAGAAGGCCTAAAATTTCCAAAGCAACCTTAAAAATGTAAATAATATATTATAATGTAGTGTAACATGCTTAATGATAAATGTAACTTATATATGGTGGAGAACAATTAGAAAATTTGCCTTTGGGTGAGTGAAGGGTAGAAAACGAAAAGGAAAGGACATGAGGAATCTTTCAGGGAAATAGTAGTATCCTAGAACTTGATAGGCGTTTGAGTTACACAAGTACATACATTAGTCAAAACTCAGCCAATGTACACTTGAGATTTGTGCATTTTATTGTACATAAATTTTACCATGAAAGAAAAATAAACTATATGGTTGATAATGATATATAAGCTAAAGTATTTGATAGAAATTATACTGATGTCTGCAATTTACTTTGAAGTGAACCAGATATAAGATGCCTTAGTGGTTTGGGTGAAGGAGGAATAGATGGATCAACACATGCTATAGTTCCTATCATAAAACATTAATAATAGAATCTATGTGGTGTGTATATGGATGGGTACTGAATTCCTACAAAATTCTTTCAACATTGCTGTAGATTTCAAATTTTTCATATTAACTTTTGGGAAACAAAGAGGACAGGAAACGGAATAATACATTTTTAAATATTTCAAATAAAAATATTAATTTTGGCACTTAAGGCAGACATTTTACATCTCTGAAAATTCAATAATGTAGAGTAACTCCTTTTCCTTTATTGCTGGGTAAGTAAAGCTGTTCTTTATTAAATAGAGAATCTTTTCAAGGAAATCTTTATTTTCTTACTTTCTCCTCATTGAAGCATTTTCTTAAATAGATTTAATAGATTCCAAAATGGCTTTCAGTACAGAATGGCATATGTTGTCCTACAGTGTGCATATTAACACATTTTAAAATATAAAAAGATATTTTATATGCCTATAGAACCTCTACTGGTGTTCCTGTTTTATAACTGAAAATGGTTATTTTTGCCTACTCTTTCTTCTTTTTAAGTCTTGCTTGGATTTTAGAAATTTGTTAATCTTTTCAAAGAAATGAATATTTGCTTTTTTGTACTCTGTAATGTACAATTGCTTTTTATTTCATCAATTTATTCCTTTATCATTATTTTCTTTCTTCTGTTTTTTGTGGGGAAGGTAGTTATGTTTTTGTTCTTTTCCTCACTTCTTGGGCTGGATGCTTAGATAACTTATTCTGGGCCTTTCTTTTTCTCTTATAACTGCATTTAGGTCTATAAGTTCCTCTCAGCTGTATCTCTCATGTTCCGATATCATATTTTCATTTAATTCAGCTCAAAGTATTCCACTGATTCCCTCTTTGCCCAACGGGTTCTTTAAAAGTATATTGCCTGATTTTCAAATCTTCCACTGTGGTCAGAACATATACTTTGTTTAATTTTAGGACTTCAAAAATTATTGAGACTTACATTTTATTGCTCAGCCTTTTGTTTTTTAACCATGGATGTTTAGTTCAACAAAGTAAAAAGTTAAATACTATTTTAATCCCTATGCCACACAATATAAAGATCTTAGAATACTTTAAAGCTGATCAACTCCCTGTATATTTATATAATATTGTTTTTATTATTTTAGTTTTCCTTTTTACCCTCCATACTAGAGATTATTCGTGTTTTATATTAGCATTAGCATTGTATGTTAAGCTTAGTTACATATTGGCCGTTTTATTTGGTCATCATTCTTTCATTTCTGGTTGTCATTCTCGGCTTTTATCTCTTCTTTCTGAATTTATATTCTTTAAAAAAAAAATTTAAGACAAGGAATTGGTAGTGAAGCCTTTCTGTTTTTATTCACCTGAAGGTGTAATACGTGCACTACTTTGGGGCAGACAAACATTCCTTACACAGAACACAAGAAGCACTAACCATAAATGATAAGATTAATAAAGTTGATTTGATTATAATCAGAACCTTTTCAAAAGTTTATCAAAAGACACCACTGAATAAAAACATAGACAACAGAACGTGTGAGAAAACATATTCAATACATGTGACCAACAGTAAACTAATATCCAAAGTATATTTTTAGATCTGTGGGTTTATGTCTGGACTTTCTATCTTGTTCCATTGATCTATATTTCTGTTTTGGTGCTAGTACCATACTGTTTTGATTACTGTAGCTTTGTAGTATAGCCTGAAGTAAGGGAGCCTGATTCCTCCAGCTCTGTTTTTCTTTATCTATTTGTGCTTGTTTGTGTTTCCATACAAATTGTAATATTTTTTGTTCTAATTCTGTGAAAAATGCCATTGGTAATTTGATAGGGGTTGCACTGAATCTGTAGGTTGCTTTGGGTAGTATAGTCATTTTGATAATATCGATTCTTCCAATCTAAGAACACAGTATATCTCTCCATCTGTTTGTGTCATCTTTGATTTCATTCATCAGTATCTTATAGTTTTCTGAGCACAGGTCTTTTGCCTCCTTACATAGGTTTATCCTAGGTATTTTATTCTTTTCAGTGCAATGGTAAATGATATCATTTCTTTAATTTCTCTTTCTGATCTTTCATTGTTAGTATATAGGAATGAAAGAGATTTCTGTGTATTCATTTTGTATACTGCAACTTTACCAAATTCATCGGTGAGCTCTAGTAATTTTCTGGTAGCATCTTTAGGATTTTCTACATATAGTATCATGTCATCTGCAAACTTTTAAAAGAGAAAAATGCCTACAAATCAGGAAGACAAAGACTTTCCCAAAAGACACAATAGCAATTTCCAGAAGAACGGTAAACATGGGAAAGGTTGATCCATCTCATTTGGCATCAAGGAAATATAAGTTAAAATCACAAAGAGTTATTAAACTCCAGAGAAATAGTGAAAATTTAAAAGAGTGACAATACTAATGGTTGGCAATGATTTGGAGCAATTAGAAAACTTCTACACTCTTTTGATTTGTGAAATTTTCTTTCTGTTTTTTGTTTGTTTGTTTTTAATAAATTTATTTATTTATTTATTTTTGGCTGTTTGGGGTCTTCATTGCTGTGTGGGAGCTTTCTCTAGTTGCGGCAAGTGAAAGCCACTCTTCATTGTGGTGTGTGAGCTTCTCATTGTAGTGGCTTCTCTTATTGCGGAGCATGGACTCTAGGTGCACAGGCTTCAGTAGTTGTGGCATGCAGGCTCAGTAGTTGTGGCTCGTGGGCTCTAGAGTGCAGGCTCAGTAGTTGTGGCACATGGGCTTAGTTGCTCCGCGGCATGTGGGATCTTCCCAGACCAGGGCTTGAACCCACGTCTCCTGCATTGGCAGGAGGATTCTTAACCACTGTACCACCAGGAAAGTCCCTGATTTGTGCAATTTTCTGTATGTGGGTTTTACTCTAATGTAATTGGTTACTTTAAAAATGTATAGGGGGACTTCCCTGGTGGCGCAGTGGTTAAGAATCTGCCTGCCAATGCAGGGGACGTGGGTTCGAGCCCTGGTCCAGAAAGATCCCACATGCCGTGGAGCAACTAAGCCCATGCGCCACACCTACTGAACCCCCATATCTTCTCCCCATATTTATATCAGGTAGTTTATTTCTCTCTTCTTCATTTTTAGGAGCTTTCTAAAATGGGTTATTAGTGTTCTGTTTGTGGCACAAGTTACAGAAAACTTATCCTTAATTATTTTGTTTTTGCTTTGTTTATGTTTTTTTTTTCTCTTTCATGGGCAATAAAAATAAATTGCCGACTTTTTTTTTTTTTTTTTTTTTGCGGTATGCAGGCCTCTCACTGTTGTGGCCTCTGCCGCTGTGGAGCACAGGCTCCGGACATGCAGGCTCAGCGGCCATGGCTCACGGGCCCAGCCGCTCCGCAGCATGTGGGATCTTCCCGGACCGGGGCACGAACCCGTGTCCCCTGCATCGGCAGGCGGACTCCCAACCACTGCGCCACCAGGGAAGCCCCGACTTTTTTAATTAATCCTTTTTTGCTTCTGGGTTTGAATTGTAGTTAGGAAGATTTTCTTCAATCTTGGGTTATAGAAGAAATTGTTCATCTTTTTCTTAAGGAACTTGTATGTTTTCTTTTCCCCCCACTTTCATAACTCTAATCCATTTGGAATTAATTTTAGCATTTAGAGTGAAATGTGGATTGAAATTCTTCTTTCCCCCTCCAAATACTATCTGATTGATTAATTTCCTTAATGTCATTACATCATTCCTCTCCCTTAGAGGTCAGAATACACACACAAACACACACACACACACACACACACACACGTACCCCTTTTCTTATAAGGGTACTAATCTCATCAGACCAGGACCCTACTCTCATGACCTCATCTAACCCTACTTGCCTCTCCAAATATGTGTGTGTATGTGTGTGTAAATATGTACATAATATTTCTATCTTTTAGTAGTATGTTGAAGTGTTATTATGCATTTTTTTGGCCGCGCCACACGGCTCACATAATCTTCAAAAAAGTTCAAAGAAGAAAAAAATGAAAATCATTCTTAAACATCTGAAAAGGTGGTTAATTCATAACAAAATACAAATTAAACTGTATCTAAGTTCCTATTTGTCACCATCAGATCAGCAAAAATCCAAGTCTAACAGTATCTGAGTTGGCCATGGGAAAACAGTCATTGGCATCCATTTCTAATAAAAATATAAAATGCTAAAACCCTTGTGAAGGAGAATTTGATAATATTTAGCTTGCATAGTTGGTAGTATTTGTGCAGCTTCATTCAACAATCCTGAACAAAAAAAGAAAGAGAAAAAACTTTTATATAAAATTATTGATTGTGGCATTATTTGTAATAGCAGAATATTGGAAACAATCCAAATGTCCATCAGTGGAGAACTGGCTGAATAAACTACAGTGCATCCATGCAATAATATTCTATACTACAGTAAAAAGTAATGAGGTCATTCTTTATTCCCTGATAAGACATGATCTTCAGGGTGTATTATTAAGTGAAAAAAGCAAATATCCAGATGTAGAACAGTGTATATAGTATGGTACCTTTTATGAAAGAAAATGAGGAAACACAATTTTCTGTGTGCATATGTTTGTGTTGCTTATATTTGCAAAGGGATTTCCTACTAGGAAAACCCAAAACTGAAACGGTTACATCTAAGGACAAGAGGTAATAAAGGTGAGGAATAGTAATGAAGACTTCTCTTAGTATACATTGCTATATAATTCTGTTTTGGAATTTAGAAAATGTTGACATCTTCCAAAAATAATATGAATAAAAGGAAAAAAGCAAACTCTGAAAACTGAAAATAGAAATAAATGAACGTAACCATCTATTAAGTTGATGTCATACCCACAAAGAGAGAATAATTATTTTCTTTGACTTGGGAACACGGTATTTTGATTGCAGATCCTTGATAGAATCAATTCTATGAACAAATAGAACTGTAAAAAAAATCTCACTTCACTAGTTTGTTGTAGTTTTATATGTAATAACATCAAGTTAATAAGTGATTATACTGTTAGAAATGTTGTTAAGAACAAAGATTTTCAAAATATTGAAAACAGTTCAAATGTCCATCAATAGAGAACTGACTGAATAAATAAAATAATTATTAATTATAAATAAATGCAATTTATTTATTATAAATAAATATTATAAATAAATATTATAAATAAATGCAATTTATTTATAATTAGTTTATTTTAATTCATAAAATATGGATGACTCTTAGAAACACAATATTGAATGAATAGAAACTCAGGTCTCAAAGATGTAGGCAATAAAATGCCATTTTTATAAAACTTGAAAACAATTACAATCAAATATGTGGAGGCAGGCTCTGAGATAGCCTCCAGTGAGCTTCACCTCCTGGTGTTCATGGTCCTGTAATCTCCTCTGGTGAGTGTGGGCTGAATTTACTGACATGCATCTAGTAAATAGAATGCAGCTGAGGTGATAGGATTTCAGTCCTGAGCCTAGGTTACGTAAAAACTATGGCTTCTGTCTTGGGCTCTCTGTTACATTTTCTCACCTGCTTGCTGTTATGGGTTGCATTGTCTTCTCTGTACAAACACTGAAGAAGTCCTCATGCCCAGTATCTTAGAATGTGGCCTCTTTCGGAAATAGGGTCATTGCAGATGTAATTAGTTAAGATGAGGTCCTACTGGAGTAGGGTGAGCCCCTACTCCAGTATGACTGGTGTTCTTATAAAAGGATGGTCATGTGAAAACAGAGGAAACAGAGAACACAATGTGGTGGTGAAGGCAGAGGCTGGAGTTATGCAGCTGCAAGCCAAGGAGCACCAAAGATTGCCAGCAAACCACCAGAAGCCAGGCAGAAGGAAGGAAGGAAGGATTCCTCTTTAGGTTTTAGAGAAAGCATGCCCCTACCAACACCCTGATCTTGGACTCCTAGCCTCCAAAATTGTGAGGGAACACATTTCTGTTGTTTTATGCCACCCAGCTTATGGTATTTTGTTATAGCAGCCCTGGGAAACAAATACACTTGCTCTGAGTTCTGACCCACAGATATGGAGATAATAAAGGGTTGCCATCTTAAGCTGCTGAATTTTTGGGTAATTTGCTATGTGGCAACAATAACTGTACACATGTTGTTTTAGACTATATAAATATGTGACCATTTTAAGAAGATTAGACTTGGGAATTGGTAGGATCTGGGCAGTTCTGAGAGACAGGGCAGCAGGAAACACATAAAACACCTCATAGCAAGAATAGTCTGACCTGTACATTGCCACTGAGATGAATTTATATCAGACTCTTTTTGTGTCCCTGCATCATTTGCTCTGCATTCACAATCCTGGAAAAAGAAAGCTTCCAGTGGGCAAGATTAAATCATGTCCCCACCACTGGCTGTAGCAGGGAATTAAAGAAAAATTATTGGGCTTTGGATTTCTAAGGGGACTGAGTGGATTGTACCTGGCTTTACAATTATGTAAAAGCTATTAAAATTGGGGGTAGGACAGTTACTCCCAAAGAAACTGAGGTATATTGGCACGGGGCAAAGATTTCAGGGACCCTCAATCCAACATATACATATCCTCTAAAAGAAAGTGTTTGAAGAAATAACAAAAATGAGTTGGTATCATGATAGATGAAAAAATCCAAACTGTCAAAATAAAGAAGTAGCTCTCAGTGAACTGACAACCCACATTAGATGGGCCTGCTTTGAATTCTTCCTCAAATTCCTTTCACTGGAATTCTAGGTGTGGCATTCATCAATTCAAGACTAAAGGGAGAGGAATGGCAAAAGCAAAGCTTAACTCAAACTACCCTATGCGCTGTTTTTTTAAAACCATCTTAAAATGTTTTTCTTTGACTGCTGGCAAATTTTATTGAACACTATTTTTAGTCTCTCTCTCTCTCTCTCTCTCTCTCTCTCTCTCACACACACACACACACACACATACACACAAACAGAGGCAGAATTGATTACACACACAGCATTGAACAAAAAAGTAATCAGACTGGTAATACACACACCACTCCCATCTTAATATACAGTGTACTCAGACATGTTGTAAATCATTTGTTTTCATTCTGTTTTGCAGAAAGAAGATAGCAGGTATCATGATTGTGCTCACCTCATTACAGGAGAGTGAATCCTCCTGTCCTTAATAATTACCACTTTAAAATTTGTGTTTTTTTTTCCAATTTGGAGTGTGTGTGTGTATGTGCACATGTATGCCTTTTTAAGAATTAAATAGCTAACTAAGCAGTTAAGCAGTTAAATAAATAATAGAGAAAAAGGGAAGAGAACACAGTTAAGCCATTCTCATAAAACTTATTACTGGTTACTTTTCTCAAGTTAATGTACCACAAGCCACATGCTTGCTTATAAGTTCCTGACGCATCAGAGAAAATGGCATTCTAATGAAGCTCCACGCACCCTACTTTGGTATGTTCCACAGGCAGCTGCTGCCTTGCAATTCTATAACTGCCTGATGTGAATATCCTAAACCAGTCTTTAAAGGCTTCTTTGCTTGCCTGTGAGCTGCCCACCTCAGGGAAAGGGCTGTGTCCAGCACCCTGGCAGCACAGGTGAATTTGTCAGCTCCAGCAAGTGTCGCATTCCGGTGCCACAGTCTGTGCACCCACACTGCTCTTTCTGAGTGCTTTGCTCTGGGTCTTTGATCCCTTGAAGGCTACTGTGGTTCTGATCATTACCAGACAAAGTACTCAGGGAATGAACACAACCTTCTGGAACTGCAGATATCTAGCAGAATTAACACACCCCAGAGAACTGCTTATTGAAGTGACATGAGACAAAATCCAAAGCCTGAGTATTTAACTGAAAAGGGGTATTAGTTCCGACCCTTTATTCATTGGGCCTCTAATTTTTAATCTGCACTACTAAAATACAAATGTTAAAAAATATTCACTGCCTTCTATATTTTATGGGTTGTCATCTACAAGATGTTTCAAAAAGAAATTCCAAAACCCTATGAAGCAATACAAAGTACAGAATGTATGCGGGAAATATGTTCAGAGAACATACTTCAGGGGCAAACACCTCACTTAAATCTTTTAAACTTCTAGAAATTGGATGAATAACTACTCAGCCTAGCTGAACAGAGAACTTATTGTTCTGTGTCTTCAAAGAAGACAGAGTAATACTCATTGTTTTGTTCTTGTCTCAAATACAGCAGTCTCTTTAAAATCAACATACCCCCAAACAAACAAGCAAAAAGGTATTTCTTTCATGTTCTCCCAAACGTGTTGGTCCTATTAACTTACTATCTCAGTCATAGAATCGACATCCCCATCCAAATTGGAAATCTTAAATCTAGAAAGTCAGAAAAAAAAAGAAAAGAATTATTCTCCATCTCCCTATCAGAATGGCCATCAAGATTTGTCAATTCCACCCTCACTGGGTGCTTCACTCCCTCTCCATCTGTCACTGTCAGAGCTTTCATTCAGGCCCCTCTTATGTTTGCTGGATTGTAATAACACCCCCACCCTCCAAAAAAGGATCACCTTGCTCCCAGTCTCTGCTCTGTACATTGCTTTCAGTCACTTCTTCTGACAAACAGAAGCAAACCTCTCACTCCCAGCTTGAAATTCTTATCCTTACAATCACACCTCTTCATTCTCCAGCTCCAGGCTACCTACCTTGTAGTGGATCCTGCTTTTCTGTTCACCAAATGCACTTCCCAGGACTGCTGTAATCACCCTTTCCTGAATGTGATGCATGTTCTGATGCCTCTCTGCTTCTGCCTTGCATCAGGAAGGGTCCCATCAAGAAAGAGAAATTTGAACAGGGGAAGTTTAATATAAAGAATTATCGACTATAACAGGGGGTTTCAGTGATGAAAGATTGGCTAAAAAGAAGTAAAGTGAACTCAAAATTACATCGGAATAGTAGCTATAAAAAGTAATTGTCCCCTCCAGGGCTGAGATAGCGCATATGAGCAACACCCACCTCCTCCCAAGGCTAAGATCTAGACCCCACTGGGGAGGGCATGGCCATGGCTCACTGAAGGTAGATAAATCACTGGAGGAATTTGCTGGAAATTCATTCTCTGGTACTTACCAGGGAAACTATTCATAGCGAGGCATCTCATCAGAGGCACTTCACTATGAAATGACCCTAGGGGGTTTCAGGGGGCAGCTGCTGGCTTCTGGGTTCTGCTGGCTGCTGTTCACTGCGGGATCTGCATGCTGGAGGAGCTGCCCATACTGCATGAGCTGAAAGCTGGAAAAACCACAAGAGCACCTGTTGAGCAAGCACCCTGGAATGAGGAAGCCAACCCCTTTTCCTGTTGCAGTGTCTCCCCAGCACCCACTGCTGATAAAGCTTAGCATCCTAAAGCTTAGAAAAGAAAAATTATTAAAGAGCCCATCTCCAATGAAGGAAGGGTGAGTTTGGACCCACGAGGACCCCTTGATAACTGGCACATGCCATACTTTTTCCTCAGCATGGAAAGCCCCTCTCTTATGGGCCAGTTCACATGTTGCCTCCTCTCTAAAGCCTTTTCCCACCATCACATCCTAATCCCAAGCAAAATTAATTCTTTGGAATGTTGTCCATATCATTATTAAAAACATCTTTCTGTATCATCATTTATTTCTGTGACTCTCATAAACCACCTATTTGTTTCTGTGATAACTTCAAGGGTAGGAACCATGACTTATGCATCTTGGTGTCATAGCCCCTAAAACAAGACCTGAAATTAGAGCAAACACTCAACTTCAGAGTACAAAAGAGAGTAGAGAAACTAGAAGTTGCCAGAGAGTGAAAATGCTTTTGGTTGCTATCCATTACTTCTTTTAAGTTAGATGGGCGCATAGTTCCCACATACTTTTCTTTATCAGCCAAGGCCTGGAGAGATCAAGTAACTCATCAAGCATTAGGTAACTTGTTAGTGGCCAAGCAAAGACTACCACCCAGCTGATGCGTATGCCTTCAGTTTTAGTGCTTTCTCCACCCTTTCATACAAATTCCTGCTAGGAAATATAATTCACACATTATTTTGTATTAAATTTTTATTTTTCCATAAGTGGTAGTTTTAGTCACCAGATTTCTGTCAGTAACTTATCTTCTTATTCAACTTATTCATTGATCCCCAAAATGGGATCAATGAAATAGGAAAACATGTAGATCATGTCTCCACGTATGCTGTGATCTCTTTTACAGACTGGCTCATCACTTTTTCTCTGTTTGTAATTTCCTTCCCCACCTTTTCATCTGTCTTCATTAAGGCTCTCTATTGTTGGAATAATAGAGACACATTAACTCTAGCTTAATTAAAGGAGATGAAGTGGGGTCTTACAAGGCACTGAAAATGGAATCTGGAAAATCATAAAGAAACATAGCAAATAGCAGCTCTCTCTCTCTTTCTCTTTCTTTCTCTCTCCCCTCCACCCTCCTGACCTTTCCTTTCATCTCTGCCTCTTATAAAATCTTCACTCTTTCTTTACACCTAGACCAGCCTTTCCTGCCTCTCTATGAACATGACAAAATAATAATATAGTCACCTTAAACTCTAAGTTAACCTGTCCTAACAGGTCCAACACCTGCTGCTAACTGCCAGGAAGTTTAAAGTCTCAACTACAAATCTCAGGGAGAGAGAAACTGATTGACCATCTTGGATCAGGATGTCAATTCAAATCGAATTAATTATGATTGGTGGGCTGAAGCGGAGATCTGTTTTGTTTTGCTCTCCCCTAATAAGTGTCTCGCCTAACAGAAAAGAGAGGAAATCAGTTTAACAGAGAGAGACTATGATCTAAGTCAGAAACTTCAATGTTTGCTACATTCTACTACTGAAATCTTACATAGCTTTCAGGCCCAGTTTAAATGCCCTCCACTGGGCCAATCTTACCCAGATCTATGAACCAAATTTAGTTACTCCTGGATGTTGTACCTCTGTCATACAATTCACTTCATTCATTCTTATTATACACTTTTGCTTATCTATCTTTTCCAACCATGTGATTCATCTTTGTGTCCCCTTAGACACTTGTGTGGCATTGTATATATGGCACACTGAAAGAATAAAGAAAACCATCTTTCTTCCTTTGATTGTTTTTTTGGCTTCTTAACATTTATGATGCACTCATTTATTATTTCAACAATTATTTATTGAGCACATATTATGTTTTAGGCAGTGTGGTTGACACCATATACAATAGACTGCCCATATGAACCTCTCTCTCTCTATTGTAGAATTAAGTAGTCCAGCAAGTAAATATGAAGTTATAAATTATGATTAGTGCTATCAAGAAAATATAGGGTACCATGTCAGTATAATTAGGGGACCTAATTTAAACTGAATTATCAGAGGATTCCTCTCTGATTAAGTAACCTGTCATCTGTGATGTAAGGAATGACCAGAAATCTACCAGGTGAATAGTGCTGGTAGGAGAAAGGGGAAAATTCTTCCAGGAAAAGGACAATATGTATGAGGGCCCCAAAGTAGTAAGGAATTTGATGCGTCTCAAGAATGACAGAAGGTCAGTATGCCTGCAAAGTAATCAGCAATCAGACAGAAGGAGCAAACTGGCTGAAGTGGTATGCCCAAATCAGCTTCTAGACAGGACAACGCTTAGCGTTTGATCCTGAAAGAAATGGAGTGCTGCTGTAGTGCTTTAAACCAGGCAGGATCATGATTCAAATTTGAATTCTTAAAAGAGCACTCTAAATTCAGATTGGGAAATGGATTAGAAAGAGGAGACATTGTAAAAATGGAAGCAAAATGTAATAAGTTCTATAAGAGAAGTGGCACATATATTTAAACTCTCTGAAGACATCTTTCTCTACTTATACTGCTGAATTTCTCTTTCTGCCTTCACCTTCAGGACTATTACTCTCAATGACTTCCTTTCTACCTCCTCTGTGGCTGAGCCATGGATTCCTCTTCTTGACATTCCTGTGTCTCTCTTCCATCTTCTCCTAAGCCAATCCTCTGTCCTTAACAACAACTGTATTTCTCTCCTTTCTTGGAATTTCAGTCAGCCTCAAAGTAGTCAAAACTTTTATTGTTGATTCATATACTTTTATGAATTGTGACAGATTTGAAGTATGACTGGTCACTGGAATTATTTAGGAAACTTTTTCAAAATATAGATTTCTTAGCCTTACCTCCAGAAACTCCCAATCAGCAGGCATATGGTAGTCTTAGACCTTTATATTTTTAATGGTCCCCCTGAACAAAACTGATGATCATCCATGTTTGAGAAACTTTGTTATTAAATTCATATCATAATAACTTTGTTATAGAAATCTTCTACCATCTCTTAAGTTTCCAGAGGCCACTTAGGAGGCATGTTGGAAATTCAGCTTTTGAAGTCATAATCCAGTCATTTGCCAGTGATTTGTCCAAGGCTGGCAACATCCTTTTCTTCGGTGACAATAGCTCACCAGTTATATGCCTGCCCTCAATGACAGAAAATTGTATCTTAGATCTAAAATAACATGGTGGATTTTTCTAGATCCTGCAGCCGTATTTTATTAACAGTTTGATACTAGTTGCACATAATCCTAGTAGTAGCAATAAACATTTTGATGCTGTGTCATATTAGGAGAACATTTTCCTGATTTTTTTATTACTTACTCACTTAAAAGGTTAAGATATCAGGTAATGTGAGAGAAACGAAAACTATAAGCTTACGTGATATGCCTACGAGAAAAAAACAAGAGCAAATTCAAAAACCCTGAGCTCCCAATTTTCCAGTCTTCTGTTTCTCCCCTGGAGCCATACTACCTCCCACACTGCACATGTTGTAAACTGTATGTGGCCCATCTGTTAAGTAGTTTGTTTTCCAAATTTGCAGGGGCTTGGCACTTCTGGACCAAGTATTAGAACTAAGTGTGACATAGATTTTTACCTTTTTAATAATTTTGAATTGCAAGGACACTGGTGTTGGAAAGGGTCCAGGAAACAGAGGAAGTAACCCTTACACACAGAAGCAGTATGACAAGGGTTACACATCGTGGCTTAGGCAAAGGTATACTTAACACCCGCCATGATGATAGCAGTAGCAATGCTAAGGGCCTATTGAGTTTCCAGGTCCAGTTGTGGGCTGAACGTGGGCACAGTTTGGCATTTGAAATTGGGCAGATTCAGACCATGATGTTTTCTCACAATTAATGCAGAGACCATAGATAATAATTATGTTGCTGAGCCTACAGAGAATCTTTACGACTGATCCTCTATTAAACTGGCACAAGAAGAGGATAATGTCTCCAGCACTAACAAGTTGGCAGGGAAGTAGCTGGCAACTCCTCCCACTAATCTTCCATCTGTGCAAACCTTCAGTATGATCCAGGAGATTGTTTCCCCACACAGGTTGTGCCTGCAGTATAATCAAGAGAGAGCGAGACAGAGTGGAGATATCTTTATTGTTTTTGCAAGTCACTGCCCTTGGAGGGAGAGCAGTGCATGGGGTTGAACGCTAATGCTGTTAATGTCATTCTAAGGAGAAGTATCTATGCGGGGATGTAGACAGGAAAATAACCATTTCTAAGTGCTGACTAGTCTCAGTGACGTAAAAGTAACAGAACAAGAACAGTTTCTAACTGGGATTCATTTAGAAAAGTCTTTTGTTTCTTTTCATGGAAGCTTGGAAAACCACTTTTGTTTAAAAATATCTTTTCTGTTGATTGCTAACACAGTCCACGGTACTTTCCCAGCCTTGACTCTCCTCCAACATCCTGGGTCGGTTGGCTCAGATTTTGCTCTAAAAGCACAGAGGAGAAGGAAGAAAGGCTTGTGAATGCAAAGGGAGTACACAAAAAGGCTGAGGCACATCCTAACTTTCATCCCTGTAGTGATGTCTGTCATCATACACTTCTGATGCCACCCAGGAAATAGTCCCTGGATGTTCCAGGCAGAAGTAACATCTGTCTCCTCTGAACTCCTAAGCATCATTTGATATTTAACATGTACTGCCCAGTTTTAGAAATATTGAACTGTATTGCTTATTTTTCCTTTTATATGATCCACAATGCCTAGATTAGGGTCTCATTTAACACACTTTGTCTCATGACTAAATAAATGGATTCTAAGCTGTCCTCATTGAAGGCCATAGACAGGGAAGCTGATCATCATCATCAGGTTACTCACCAAGAAGGCATATCTCCAATGCCTTACTTCATCCTCAGTGGACCCTATGGAATAACAGGTAGTAATAGCTAATACTTTGATGCTTTTATGTGCTGAGCTGGTTTGAAGCACTTTATATGTTTTACCCATTTAATTATCACAATAGGAAGTACCTGTTTTTATTATTTCCATTTTACAGATAAAAAAATCTAAGTCCCCAAACAGTGGGAATTTTTTAGAATATTACAACTACTAAGTGGGAATGTTGAGACGTAAACTTGAGTGATCCGTCTTCAAAGCTCAAACTCTTAAACACTGCACCTACTGCCTCTGAATGGGATTCCTAAATGTCTACAAAGGACATGAATACACCATTTTTGCATCATCTCTAAGACCTTGTGTGACAGAAATTTAGAGGTGGCAGATGTTTTAATTACCTGCTTTCTCTTGTGTTCTCATGTGTTCTCCTTCATGGAATTAACTTTGGATACATATTAGGAGATTGAGGAAGTCCAGGAAATTACATCCTTCCATCTCCTCTTCATTAATTCATACCCATACTCCCACCCTACATTTTTTCACTCCCTTCCTGCTCTTCCAAACAAAGCAGAGACAAAAAAATATAAAATATTATTGCTACCAGAGACGCAAAGATAGGGGCAATTCTTCCCTCTCTGGAAGGTTCCATCATTACCTGAATCATCTATCAACTCTTGTTCATCCAAACATGGTCTCATTGGAGTGTTTCCTTACGTGTAGGCCGCTTAGGTGCCTCCCACAGTTCTTCGTTCATAGCTACATTATAGCAATTAGCTTTTTAGAAGACTGTTATTTATTTGCACTTAAATCTCCCTTCCTAAGCTATAAATAAATTCCTTGAGAATAAAGACTAGGTCTTTTAGTTATTTACTATTCCTAGCTCTGTGCATTGTAGCAGACACTTAAAACGGATGTTCTGAATGAATTAACAAATTCAATTCAAAGCCCTCATTTTATAGAGGAAGAAACTGCAGTGGAGGTGGAAATGTAAAGTGACTGCTCACGATCACATAACTACTCAGTGGAAAAGCTGACCTTAAGTCGGCTTCACTTTCCATTATGAATGCCAACTTGTCGTCCCCAGCCTAAATCAAACCTGCCCTCCTTAATACCTGAAAACCATAGCCCAGCACTAATAGCTATCTCCTTTGAATCTTATAATGCTTATAATCTATAACACTCACTTAGCTCTTCTGTTACTACTGCCTTGTGTTTTAACCTAGGTGTACATGTGTGTGTTTTACTTCTTTCTGCCTGGATTATAATTATTTGAAAGTTAGAAATGCACCTATTTTTTCTTTTCACAATGCTTTGATTGTTTGAGTGTTTGCACTTGGAAAAATTAGGAATTGATCATTTTATCCACTCTCACCGCTTCCATCATCACGTCTAACTCCAGCACCAGGCACATGCTCAAGTGCCAGACTTCTGTTTCCATCTATGTGCATAGTTCTACACCTCCATGTCTCCCCTAGAATCTTCAAAACACTCCTTTGGACCATTATCACCGGTCACAAAACGAAAATCAGACCATTCTGAGATTGGGTTAAGTGGGCTTATTGATTTCCCTTGGAAGATCTCTGTGGAATGGCAGGGGATAATTATCCTGGATAAAGATATTTTTTGTTGTGCAAGTTACAGACACTCTTCAGAATATCTTGAGTAAGTGTGTCCGGAAGTGTAGGAAGCTCTCAGGGCCTGGAGGAACCAGATTGCAAAAGCTGTCAGAAAGCAAAGCAGCTACTTTGCCAGTTTTCCATTCTCATTCTCTGTCCTTCTCTCTCCCTCTCCCTCACTCCCTCCCTCTTTCTCAATCTATCTCTATCTCTATCCCCCGCTTTACCTCAAGGAACACGTGGTCTTTCTTCTGCATGTCTGCTTTATCATTCTCTCTCAAGATCTGCTGTCTATGTTTGTCTACATGTGTACAGGGCAGTTGATGCCTTGTACCTCCCAAGTACACTCATTCAAGTAACAGGCATCTCTGAATCCCAATTCCAAGGTTCTGAAAGAGCCAGTAAGATTGCACCAACTTGGGTCAGGTGTCCCCCCACACTGCACCATGGTCTGTTCAGCCCCAGGAGTCATGGTCATGTGGAATAGACATGAGTTTATACCATCTGATATGACCTCTGCTAGACACCATGGAGAAATAAAGAGATGAGAAAAGGGGAAAACTTACTTTCAAAAACTTAATAGTAAGCTGCAGAGCAAGACTAAAGGTATTTTTTATGACCTTTATTATCTTTCCTGAAATCAAGGAAGACAGAAAGTGTCATCATTAGTTGGTCAGAAAAATGGAGGAACGGTTGTCATTATCTTCCACAATATTTCATCATTACCCACATCTCAAAGATTCCATCAATGCCGTCTCTTCTATCCACAGCAAACTCCTTCACTCAGGATGGAGAAAATAGGGAAAAGATGCAGGACCTCTTCAAGCTCCCTATAGCACCTAAGATGTGGCCACCTAGGATGTGGCCCCAGGCTTCTAGGGCTCAACACGATTATTATATCTCCAAACATCACACTAACATCCCAAGCAAATAGGTAAATGAAGAGAAAAAGAAAGAAATGCTACCTCTCTTTTAAGGATACTTATCAGAGTTTCCATGCAATGATTCATTATCTCATCGGTCAGATCTAGTCACATGATCACACTGAGATGCAAAAAGGGTGAGGATATGTAATCCTTTAACTGGGCAACATTGTGTCCAGCTAAGAACCAGGAAAACATTCGTCTATTAAAAAGAAGGGCAGAATATTTTATAGCTCATTAATAGTCTCTGCCATAACCTTTAGTTCCTGCCCTCAATCTATTTACGTGTCTGTAGCTTTTGATCCTGACAATTTTTCTTGGCTCTTTTAAACCTTATCCTCCCCTTGAATATTATGATACTGAACTATGCTTACACTTCTTCCTTTCTGATTACTCTTCTAATTTTTCTACTTTCCTCAGTTCCTCAGTTTCTTCCTACCCTCTAAGTATTAAGTGCCCCAAGGGCTCTGTCTTTTCCTCTTTGTGTCTGCGTCATCCACTCCCATCATTTTAATTACCGACACTATATTCTAACTTATTCTCTCTTCTAACTTCCAGGAACATATTTTAGACCACTTGCTGATCATTTCTAATTGACTATCCTAGCAATTAAGAACTCCAAAAATCTAATGAGGTCTAAGAAAACAATTCAAAATGCAATTCAGAGAAATTTCAGCAGGGAAATTTTGACTCCCCTCATCAAGTAAGGTCGCTCCTTACACACCTTCATTATACCCTGAAGTTCTTCATCGGGCTTACAACAGTTGTAAAAGTTTTACTTGTTTTAACTGTACAACGATTTGTTCAGTGTCTGTGCTTCCTACATAGAAGTCATTCAGAATAACAAATGGATATGTAAATGAATGAATAAAAATATCATTTGGTTTACTTCTCAAAGTCCTCATGGGGTGACATTAGCTTGGTCCTCAGTGTATCGCCCGATGTTTTAAACAGACGAAGAATGAGCTTGTGCTCCCAGGTAGAATCAACTCCCACATACACTAGGTAGAATCAACTCCCACATTCACTATGTCCGTACACCAAATAATTTTCAAAGACAGAAACAAACACCATAGTATATGGAAGAGTAGTGTCAACTAGTCAAGGGCTAGGAAGCCATATTATATTCAGAAAGTTACTTGATGGCCACAGAATCAGAACAAGGGGCATAGTCAGATGATTCAATATTTAGTGTGTCCAGGTCCAGATATGCTAACATATCCATCTTCATAATAAGGATAATTTTGATGATCGGGTCATAATACTTGAAATATGTTGACTTATACTTCTCCCTTGCACAGTCCTTAAGAGTAAGAGATTTGAGTCTGAAAAATATATATATCGTTATCTACCTTTGGGAACTGTTATAAGGATTAATAAAATACCTAGCACAATTTCTCACATTGAGTAAGCACTCAATAATTGGAAGTTATTGCCCCCCTCCCCACACCCAGGCTTCCATGGATGATCAATCTCTTTTCAAATTAACCTATTTCTTTAGATAGGTAAAGTTAAGTCTCAGTCCAGTTGGTCAGGGAATCCATTTTTTATGTCTCTATTCTGATACATTGTGTGTTGGTTTAATAGTTTTAACTTTCAGAAGCTCTTGTTATCTAAAACAGCTTTCTCTAGGCCTCCTCAACCTATTAAACCAAAAAAGTCATATTGATAATAATAATTTGCATTTCCTAGTTCCTGTCCCCATCCACTAACGGAAGACCTCCATCTCCCAAGAGAGCTCCCTCTACCCACCCAAATACTTCTGAGAGTCTCCAGGGTCAGTCTCACATGGGCTAAATCAGTATTTCTGCTGCAGTGAATATTTCTCCTCTTTTTCTCTGTATTTTCTTCCTATTTCCCTTTATATATGGTCTTGCTTGCCCTCTCTCTATCAATAATCAACTTAGCCCAGCAGCAACACTGAGGAAGAAGCTCCATCATGTCCTCCATTTCTCTTTTCCAAGTACACTTTCACCATCATCTCTTTCCTCTTCAGCCAAAACCCCAAGAAGCTCACATACTTATCAACATATGCCTGTGGACCTCAGGTGGGCAGAGGTGCCTAGCCCTATAATCCCAATGCCTGCTTAGATTCAGTCAGGACATCCTGTTGACTTATTTATATTCTTTTTAAGTTATTGGGTCCCACAGCAATGTAGTTTCTATCTACCTATAATTTCTTTTCAATAACTTCTCATTCTGTGGTCTGTATTTCTGGTAATGGTACCAGGCTCAAAAAACTCAGAGTAGTCTCACGTCCTCTTTTGTTTCTCACTATCAGTTCCAATTACTGCAGATTTTACCTCCATAATCTCTCTTGTTTTTATCGCCTTCTTTCTCCATTTCACAGATGCCAGCCAAGGTGAACCATTAATTACTCTTGCCTAGATTGCTGAAAAGTCCTCCTAATTTGTCTTTTTGCCTCTCCCCTTACCTCCCATCTACACAACAATTTTCTGATCTACAGAGTTTGAATACTGGACTAAGTCTTGCTGCTCTAAAAGCCATTGAGTCCATGAAAATCAAGTTAAACGGTCCAGACATTTGCCTACAATTTCTATCATTGTTTCCTTCCATTTTAAGTAAATCTGATGAACTAGGTCAGTTTTTTTCCAGTTCAGGTTGAAAACAAATTGTTAGAAGCCAAGCTGTACTTCCTTTTTGAAAACCAAAAGTAAATGTTCCAGATTTCAAATATAGAAGTTACAGAGATGTACACCCATCAAAGAGGTTGCTCTAGGACTGCTTTTCTCTTAAATAGAAGAAAGTTAAGCTTGAGAAATAGTTGGAATTATCCATAACCAATTATGGGCAGCTGCCATAGTATCAAAGCAAAAGTAATATGCATGGCATACTCCCCCAAACTATAAACCCCATGAAAGCAAGATGGTATCTTCCTTGTATCCTCAGTGTCTAGACATAGGGCCTGATACATAGTTCAAACCAGATAATTATTTATTGAATAGATAAATGAATGAGTGTCTTTCCAGAGTACAGTTCCAATACTTGATAATACTTGTAATTGGAAAGCTTCTTAAGAGCAGAGGTAGTATCCTATTTATCTTTCTATACCTAGCGAGACACTGTGCAGTACTTTTCATAGATCAGACATTCAAAGGATTGAAATTCTTCATTCTTTTAAAAATTTATAGGTGCATTCGTGTATATCACCAAAGGAAGTATTGCTCTCAGCATGGCAATACATAACAGAATCTGGAAATGGAAGAAGAAGCCATAGAAGAAGTTGTCAAGCCTTTAAGGTAAGGACTTCTCAATAAATTCCTTTACAACCTGGCCAGAAAATTTTTAAATGTATGAGATCACTCAGGGAGAAGCAAACAATCCCTCTCCAAAGGAATTCCCATTAGGAAGGAAGGTCATAACAACTTCCAAGCTTTGTGCATACCATATTCAAACTTTTCACCACTCCATTGTTAAACTTTAGAACAAAGAAAAGAAACCCTTCCTTCTCTCAACAAGAATAGGAGGATTACTGGTGAAAAGATGTTTGCCAGAGTTAGAGTCAGATGACAAGGTAGTCACTAGCTGAGTGCCTTGAGGAAGTTCATACACATTTCATAGCTCAAATGACATATCTATCAAATCCTGTCCTCCGAAAACCATTGTTCAGAGAATAAAAGAAGATCATGTGTGTTAAAGTGCTTTTTAAAATATGAAATGGATAAAGAAGATGTGGTATGTATGTGTGTGTGTGTGTGTGTGTGTGTGTATATACACACACATATACACACGCACATTTGAATATTACTCAGCCATAAAAAATGAAATTTTGCCATTTGCAACAACATGAATGGACCTGGAGGGTATTATTCTTAGTGAAATAAGTCAGACAAGAAAGACAAATACTGTATGTTTTCACTTACATGTGGAATCTATAAAATAAAACGAATGAATATAACAAAACAAAAACTGACTCATAGATATAGAGAACAAACTGGTGGTTACCAGTGGGGAGAGGGAAGAGGGGAGGGACAAGACAGGTGAAGAGGATTAAGAGGTACAAACTACTAGGTATAAAATAAATAAGTTACAAGGATGTAATATACAGCACAAGGAATATAGCCAATATTTTATAATGACTTTGTATGGAGTATAATCTATAAAAATATTGAATCACTGTGTTGTACACTTAAAACTAATGTAATATTGTAAGTAAACTATACTTCAACTGAAAGAAAAAACGTGAAATGAAATACGTGTTAGGTATTATAATTGCTTCTGCTGCTTTTGTTATTGTTTTATATCTTGGGAACTCTGGTTTGAATTACGAGGATACCTGAATATCAATAATCACCTGAATACACAACCCTAAGCTGTGTCTTCTCAATATGGTTACAAAGAATGCTGTAATAATGAAATTCTCTAAAAAAGTATTCAGTTTGGGACACACTACATCCACAAAATTCCAGGTGCAAATTCGAAAGCCTCTCAAGGGAGCAGAGGTAATTAAAACTATTTTAATGAAGCAAGAAAAAAATACCAAAAAAGACCATAAGTATTGCACAGAAGGAAAAGAATGGGAAGAGAAATGAGTTGTACATCTAGGATACTGGATACTCCCAATTACATTAATTAGAAAAAAATTCCAACCTTACACTCCCTTGATTATCCTGAATAAAATAATATGGCATTCCAATTTTGTTATTAAAAAACTCAACCCCCCTACTCCAAGACTAATCTCTTAGTTCATCTGCTTTCTTTAATCTGCCATTCTTTATCTCTACTAGTGTTTTCCCTCTGTCCTTTTATGTTTGACGATTTCACTGTTTCATAAGTAGTTCAAAGTTTTATTGTCTTTTATTTCTTGCTTAAATTTTTTTCTTCTTCATGCTATCTTATCTTTGTATCAAATTTTCTCTTTTCTCTTATTACCCGTCATTTTTAATTTCCACTGCTCTTGATCTGCCCTTTACTTCTCTCCATTTCATTTACAGACCGTTCTGGTGTGTCTGCCTTCTATTGATGTTTCCTCTGTTGTTTCCCCCTTTTATCTCTTTCCCAATCCTACCATCTGTCTTACTTTTTACTATTATCATTATTTTTTTAAACATGGGTGGGTGGCCTTAAAGTATTGCAGGAACAATTTGTTACTAGGATCTTTAGGGGGAGTAACACCACAGCAAATGTTTTTTCTCATGAGTGTGTTTCTGTGAGTGTGTGGTGGCAGGTGGTTGACTCAAAGCACCAGGTGGCAGTGGTCCAGATCTGATCCTAATCAGGTGACTGTGCCCCTCCCCCTTCTCCCTTAATGTTTATGCCCTATATATGGATGTTTATTCAAAAGTTCGTCTGGTTCTCTGCAGCATCTACTTTTGAAATCTAGGACATGTCACATCAGTTCTCAAAAATAACATAACTTAACAGTTAAGGGTTTATGACTGCTGACTTGAGCCTGAACTGGGGAGAAAAATGTTTGGTTGATTGGCTTTATTTGCATAAAAAAAAAATACATTTGAAGAACTTAATACATAAATGTGATAGTGCATAAAATACCAATCCAAATGTTTAGTTTGTGAAGTAGAATGTATTTTGAGCATTTCATACAAACATACCTTTCAGGATCTCCAAATCTTGATTATTAGATAATTTGAATAACCCACTTTGTGTTCTATTGAATATGTAATGCACACCTGCTGCTTTTTGTCTATCCTATACCTTTTACTTTTGCAAACTGGCCCTGCTCTAACTACTTACTAACTAGGAAACTTTAGACTCATTATGAAATCTCACTGTGCCTTAGTTTTTCCCATCTGTAAAATGGAAATATTAATGATATATACCTCATAGAGTTATTTAAAGTTTGAATGAGTTAATACATGTAAAACTTTTAGAACAGTAACTGGCATATAGTAATGTTTTTAATGATACATATTATTTATTCAAGATTTCCTTAGACCTCCTATTATTTTTAAGTGTTAGATCAGGGGCTAAAGATTAAATGGGAACTGTTCCCTGTAACTTATAAATAAGGTTATCAGATAATTACAATACAGTATGGTAAAGGTGATGGAGGAGGAAAAGCACAGAATTCTCTAGAATGAAATAGGATCAAGTGACTCACTGTTGGGTACGGGAAGGAGAGAGGGAAATCATCCCAGATAAAGTTATATGTTGGTTGAAACCCAAGTATGAGAAAGCTTGACTGGATGAATTGTTGGGGAGAGAAGATTGAGAAAAGTGTTTCTTTTGAATAAGGAATACATTCATGAATTATATTTTCCAAGAGTGGTGATGGGTTTATACTCAGTCATCAGTTATTCTGTACTTTGGGCCAAGTGTGTGAATTTGCAAATCAGCTTGATATGGGATGGGAGAAGCGCACAGTCTGGAGCTGGGCACAAAATGAAGCCGCTGAACATAAGAGCAATAAAAGTCTGGATTATTATTATTTTTTTTTTTTTTTACAATCAACTGACCTTAGGTTTTACTTGCTGAAATGAGATCACTAAGAACGGGACCTGGAGGGAATGAGTTCCCCAGAACTTCTAGTCCCATAAAGATGTAGTCTTGATTTCCCAAATGGATAAAGCAAACTTCCTATAGAATGCAAAACCAGACCTGGCTTTGCCCTTTTTCAAAAGCAAACAGCAGAAATATGGGACAACAGAAATTAGTTTAACTATCCAGAAACTGAGTCGGAAAACCACCTACATATCCTTTCAGGAAACATGTACTTCTGCAAGGCAGAGAATTGTGGACACTTTGTATGATGAAATATGTAAGAAAAATCCCATGGGTCTGTATGTGGATGCAAAGTGATTAAATTGAGCACTTACTGTAATTGCTTTCTACCATTTAGTCAAGTATTGATTAAAATGGCAGCCATGCCATATGGGCGAGAAAAGGGTCAAGTGTATTTCTAGCTCTAGGTATGTCCTTCCAGTCTTCAGCTCTTCTTTTTATGTTCCTCCTTTTATGCATCTCCCTTTGTATATTAAACTATCAGACTTGAAAATACCAGAATTCTTCTCTGCCTCTCTCTCTCTCTTTCTCTCTCTCTCTTTCTTTCTCACCCTCAGGACCCAGATTTAGAGTTTAAAGGATAGTCAGGGACCCTAAGTAACTCCTTCCTGATCTAGAGCAGTGAAGGGCTTCAGGTAATTGTGGGTGGGTTGAGATGAATTTGAGAGTAATATTCCCCCAGGCCCACCTTCCAGCAGATACATGGTTCCCATAAAGCACTTCACATCCTGAAGGTTAGCTATTGGCAATCATTTAAGAATTTTCCCCCTATTAAAAATTTACCAACCAAGAGTCTCATCCTTAAGGAAAGCCCCCTCTTTCGGTAAATCTTAACTCAGTTATTACTCCCACATTTCCTCTTACTCATCCTGTTTGCATTGTGGGAAACCCTTTCCCCTCTTCTGAGCAATGTGTGCCACCTTGTTTTTCAGGAATTTTCCTGGAATGGAGAGTGAGTAGTTAGTGATACTACTCTTTCTTTTAGATTTCTCCATTATACAATGTGACGTCATGGAGTTACTAGACTGGTGCAGTTAGCAGAGATGTCTTCTCTCATTTCATAAGCCTGATCATAGTATCTGTATTTCAAAAAGAAACTTATCAACAACAATCATCCCCTTTTGATTGTTTTTCTTTTTTATTTCTAATTTGTTGCGATACCACATGCTTTTAGTATTATATCTCATAAAGCTCACATATCATTAAATATGTGATGCCCACCTACAGCACACTGATACATACAATGTATTATCTCATTCATTTTTCCACCCTTATCCATTCTACCATTACTATTTAATTATACCCTTACTAAACCCATTCAACTATTCCTTGTCTTCTTCCCACCTGAGTTACTTTAAGATGCATAAGTTATGGCTCCTTTTCCTATAAGGTTCCACTCAGCTTGGCTTTTAACTTTTAACCCAATTTTTCTACCTTCCAGGGCTAACTACATAGCTCCATCAATGATCTCCCTTCTTTTTCATACCCCCAGTCCAGTCCCTTAGTATCTAAAAAGTTAGGCATTTTCCCATCCATTGCTGCTCCACACCAAAACCTTAGTGAACTTGTCCACTTTGGAAAGGAATCAAGGGAAACTCCAAACCAGTAGAGTACATTAAAGGAAATTTTTTAGATATATATTGAGTGAAAACATCATCTTATGATGTAATCAAAACATTTCTAAAACATCCCATATTGGATTTGGGATGTGGTAATTCAAAGATAAATGGCTAAGGGTAATGTGGAAAAGTGCATTTGCTATGTATGTGTATATGATGCTGTATATTGGATACTAAAGGCTAACCCATCTGCACCTAGTATGTTGTAGAAGTTTTTCAATAGTAGACAACCCATTGTCTACAACTTATTCCTCTGCCTGGGAAAATCAATGTCCGTCTCAAGCAATCTGCTGCAGTTCCATTCCAAACAAGGTTTGAACTTAGATACTTGACCTTTTTGTCCCACTCTAGGTTTTTAGAATTGGCACTTTTACAGTCATGATTTTTACCTTGACCCCCTTTCTTCACGTCGTGTAAGAACATGAGGCTTTTGATATGACTCATTGAATAGTAAACAGCATCTTAGTAAACTGCAGTTTTTTCCTAATCAGAACATAAACCTGTGCTGTAACATCCCCCTGAGACAGGACAAAGATGATGAAAAGGGCCATTGAATCACCCTGGGCTCAAAAGAAAAGGTGTCTTTGTGTTTACTGAGAATAACACTACACTTCCTTAATATTTTCAGTATTATCAGGTAAATTATAACAATTCAACTTCTATCCCAGATCCTAAGTTAACTAAGTGTTTTAGTTAACTAAAAATTGTCTTTAATCCCAAACCACCAGAGTCTGTTTCAAGCAAAAACTTCAGAACAGATGTAGTCTTCAAGTGGTCTCTGTATTTCCTGTTAAAAAGGGTACACAAGAAAAAAACAAGCATCAGATGCAGAGACGGCTTCCAGGAAGCCACCTGTGTTCAAGAGCAGACCAAAACTGAGCAGCTATCCTAAGATTGAATTCCAAGAGTCATTCAGGTCATCTTCCTTTTCGCCCAGCCTCCCCTCACCCTCTCAATCAGCCTCAAGGATTCTAAAACCTGACCAAGCAGTTCTAGTTAGAACAAGCTCACCCTTTAGCTATGGGAGGAGAAACTAGCTTCTCTGGGCCCTTGCCCTGTGGCATTTGCCTGGCAGCAGAGTTTCCAAGAATAGCTATTTTCTGTGGTTTTCTCAATCCCCACTCTCTAGGGAAACCAGGGGGTATAAACATTTTTGGTTCTAAGGTTTAAGCATCAGCTAAATGTTTACCTTGAGTTTTAGCCAGCATCTTATTTCCCAAATCTCAACTTACACAAATCAAAATGCCCACCAGACAGATCAGCAAGTTTCTATTCTGTAACATTAATAGAAAA
The DNA here is from genome assembly GCF_964165515.1 of Mesoplodon bidens. Taxonomy (NCBI): domain Eukaryota; kingdom Metazoa; phylum Chordata; class Mammalia; order Artiodactyla; family Ziphiidae; genus Mesoplodon; species Mesoplodon bidens. The sequence continues at coordinate 87,732,165 of NC_138167.1, forward strand.
AGATATAATTAAAAGGAGGCTAAGTGACCTTTAGAAAGAGTATTCGGTTGAGTGGCAGATAGGGCAAGTTAAAGCTGAAAGCCAGCGCTTCGGTCTCAGATTAAAGTAATATTATTTTGAGTCACAATTGATGTTAATTGGTAGCAAAGGGAGCTCTTTGGGCGCACTTCTTTGAGTAAGAGAAATTTAAGAAGGAAACAGAGTATCTCTGAACATTCATTTGTAATGGAAAATGGAAAGCAGGGCAGGGCACAAAGCAAAAAGTTCACAGCATCGTTCAACCCCAACGTGTAAATAATCTTTTTGAGGAAATTTTTTTCACCACTTGAGTCAAAATTAGAGTTACAAATGGAACACTTAGGAATGTCTCCTTAATCTTGGAATGCAAATACGTTGTATATCTTTTTGTTCCTGATTAACCAACCTAAGCTTTCACCTGTCATATTGGCAGGAAGAGCATTAGAGAACCATCATAGTGTAGCAGGAAGGAGCACAGACTCTGGGGCCAGTTTGGCTCAATACCCTGCTCACTTCTCTGTGTGATCTGGAGGAGCATAGGAAGATGAGGTGATTTTCCCAAGATCACACAGTTACAGTCAAGGTGGGCTGGCCTGGTTTCCAAATCCAAGCAGTCAGAGCAAGGGGTCTGATTGATTTAACTTCTGCTCACCATTTTTTGGCCACTCAGTACAACTATGGACAAGTAGCCCTATGAACTGGACAGATAAGGCTATTGGCAAGTAGTTCTATCAGTCTGACAGATAAGGCAAACCCCCATAGATCCAGGTCTCTAAACAGGCCACTGTGGATACGCTGGGAGAATGACTTCCCTCCTCCAAGGCTGAGCCTTTGGTGACAGTGGTGTATTAATTTCCCATGGCTGCTGTAACAAATTACCACGAACTTGGTGACTTAAAACAATAGAATCTTATCTTCTGAGTTCTGGGGCCAGAAGTCTGAAATCTGTTTCACTGAACTGAAATCACGGGGTCAAGTCAGCAGGACCGTGCCCCCTTCAGAGGCTTTAAGGGAGAATCCATTCCCTGCTTTTTCCAGCTTCCAGTGACTGCCAGCACTTTGGCTTGTGGCTGCTTTACTCCATTTTCTGCTCCTGGGCTGGGGTCATAATGCCTATTCCTCTTCCCTGTGTGTGTGTGTGTGTGTGTGTGTGTGATGAAATCTCCCTCTGGATCCCCTCAGAAGAGCACATGTGATAGCATTTATGGCCCACCTGAATGATGCAGGATAATCTCCCCATCTCAAGGTCTCCTCAAAACACAGAAGGCATAAAATCATTATTCACCTTCCCAACAATAAATGTTCCTGCCTGCCTGTCCTACTGATCATAGGGTTGTACACAATATTTACAGCCTGGGGAAAGTCTACATCTGCTTGCACTCCTATCTTAGGAAAATGACACGATTTTTCCAGTGCCTCAGAGATTATTAACCCATCCAAAGATACCTAAGGTGGCTCTTCAGCTTTCCTCTCACTAAAGCAAAGCAAGTAAAAAACTTTTTGCAATGCCAAAATGAATAAATAAATAAATAAGTTCCAATCTGTGCTGTGAGGTGGTGTCAAAATCAGAGAACAGACTAAGGAGATGGCCCTGATATATTTTAAGGTATTCCCCACCCCACCCCACTTTTTTTTTTGTGGCACGCGGGCCTCTCACTGTTGTGGCCTCTCCTGTTGCGGAGCACAGGCTCCGGACGCGCAGGCTCAGCGGCCATGGCTCACAGGCCCAGCCGCTCCGCGGCATGTGGGATCTTCCCGGACCGGGGCACGAACCCGTGTCCCCTGCATCAGCAGGCGGACTCTCAACCACTGCGCCACCAGGGAAGCCCCGGTAATTTTCCTCTTGCTCCCCATTGCAGTCTACAAAAGTTTAGTCCCCTCCCTTCATGGTCGATATTCTCTTTCTTCTAGGCTTGTCCATTTCGTTTATATAACGGTTGGCATATATGGTTGTTAAAGAGAGAACCCAGAAGGCTGGGGTTCAGAGCCCTGCTCTGCATTTTCCTAGCTATGTAGTCATGGACAAATTACAAAATCTCCTCTTCGTACTTGTTTCTGATTTGTAAAATAAAAGCATCTGCTCATTGTCTATTATGAAGATTAAATAAATTAATGAAGTGCCTAGAATGGTGTCTGACACATACTAAGCACACAATAACTTTAGCTATTACTGTCCTCTTTCCCTCCCTTGCTGTTTCCATGTAGAAAACTCTCATTCACTCATTCCCCCTCATTCACAGAAGGCTTTGGCACATGGTTCTCAGGCTTCCTTTCTACTTCATGGGCTGGAGCCATGATAGATGACTTTGGCATCCTCAATGAAGACTTATTTCCAAGCTTTTGATCTCCAGGGGGTGTATTTACCTTGAAACTAATAAAACTGAAGCTGCAGGGTCCTCCCTCATTTGCATATGCCCTGTCCAAGGCCTTAGGGGCTACCTTGTCATTTGTATTTTTAGTTTGTATTCTGTTTTTTAAAGAGGATCCTCCCCCAGTGGTATAAGCTCCAGGCCCCATAGGAGCCGAATCCATCCTTGCTTCTTTCCAGTGATTTTCTGCACCTCAACCACATTCTCCACTGGGCACTCTGGAAATTGGCAGCAGCCTAGCCTGTGCCTGCATTGAAATCACCTTACCCTGACCACAATGCCCCCGTTCTTCCAGCTTTCTCTCTAGAGTTCCTATAAAATCCATTTTTTGACTGCATAATCATTTTCTCCATAAATTAGTAGTTATCTTTTCTTAGAAATTGCAGAAATTGTGATTTTATATTTTTTAACCCACAAATAATTTAAAAACTCAATTATTATTGTATATAATATGCCCTAAAATATTTCAGTCATGAAAAATGAGCCCTTATGCTCCAATACTTGGGAAACCTTGCACTGAAGTTACTAGTTAAATCAAGATACAAACCCAGCACTCATTTTGAACTGTAGATCATCAACTTCCAATGTCTCTATACATCAGGAATTTTCCTTGCCATGTTGGTGGTCACTGGAGTTATATTCACAATGAAATTATGTTCAAGGGCCTCTATATCCACAAAAAATTACCCAGTGTCGCCTATCACTAACAGCTTTGCCTCAGAAAGGCAAAAAGATAACTTGTGTTTTTATCTATGTTCTTTCCTTAGGGCCAAACCTAATATTTCAGAATCTTAACCTTCAGAAATCTAAATTCAAGTGTAATGAGGGAAATCAAAGGTGACTGATGTTTAATAAGCATCAAAGATTGTCTGTGTTTCTTTGATTGTTCTCAAATAATATATTATTGATGAGGTAGTGTGATGTTAGTATATCAGAATTCACACTGCTGGATTTTAATTCCTGACCTGCCAACCACCAGCTGTGAGACCATAGTCAAATCAACCAAACTTTCCTTGGTTCAGTTTTCTCATTTGTAAAGTAAGGATATTATAGTGTCTACATAATGGGAATATTTTGAGGATTAATACGTTAAAATATGGAATAGCACCTGACTCATAGGAAACACTCCATAAATGTTCGCTATTTTTATTGCCATATGTCATTTCAGTAAGCATGCCATTTGTCAGAGTGTAGAAATATTTCTAATAATACTAAAATTTTATGTAGGTTTTTACTATGATCATAGTTTTTTCTTAGATTTTACCTTAAATGTAGATTAAGATTTTTCTTCTGAGATAAAAAATTATATGGGGCGGAGGGGGAACCTTATGGTCTTGATGTCTAAACCTTAGTAATATAACTGAAGGAATAGAATTCCTGATTGTCTTTGAAATATGCAATTACACATGGGATATAAGCCATAAACTTTAAAGACTAAGAGTATATTCAAGACTGTGTTTCCTGCCCCAGAAGACTGTTTTTAGAAGGAGTATTCCCTCATCAAACATTTATTAAGGATGACACTGATAATAATTAGAGTATTTAAGCTTTAAGTTTCTTTTAATTACAAATAAGCCATATTACCCATATTAAACAGTTTGACCCCTTGTTTTCATGATTATCTTCATTTTAGACTCTTTGCTTACTAATGAATTTATCTTTCTGCCATCACTACCTGAGACCAAGCAAATGTGTTCCATTCTGTTCCCTTGATGAAGTTTTAGTGTCAAAAAAGGTTAATATACTGGTTAATTGGCTCCTTTAAGAAATTAAATACAGAAGGATTCAATATTACTCAATATAAGTACATAACCCAGAGTCCCCTTACACAGGACATAATTAAGCCCATGTGTCCTCCTTACCAAATCAGTGCCCAGGAGGAGAAGAAATCCCAGCAGACAATTGGTGTGAACTTAAATCAGTTAAACGTCAAATTCTGCGCCCAAGATAGGACTTGCCTTTCAATCCATCAAAGCACTGTGCCTTGCGTTTTGACACCAAAAGCAGAAAGTCAGAGAACACAGTTAGATCTTTAAAGGCTGCTGATAAAGTAGAAGTGTCTCATCTGAGTCATTCCTTTGTGATGTGTCGAGAAATTGAGGATGTTTCCCGAGGTGCTAAAGGATGTGGAAGCCATTCTCCCACCCACTAGGTGTAGGTGCAGTGCTGTATGGCTGATGCATCACTGGGTGAGGCTGGGTTATGATGCAGCATAAGCAAAGTTCCAGCAATGCAATTGCTTGGAGTGGACCAAATTCAACCCCATGTCAGGATCACAGCACTCAGTAGTGGCTCTCTCTACTTCCCAAGGGCAGGAATCAAAGAGACTGGTAGAATGCAGGCATTGGGGATGGGAGGGTGGGAGTGTGGGGGAGGAAAGTAACTATCTCCCCTTTATATTCACAGAGGGGTATGTGATGTATGTGAAATGAATTATACATCTCAACCTCCTTCACTCTTATCTGGAGTGAATAGACTGCTTTGTCATACAGCTGCCTGAGGCTAATCCTCCACACTCCCACAGTCTTCTCAGTCTACTGCCTGAGTACCTTTGAAGCGAGGATTTAAAACCCTAAAAATAGAAGCAGGATTACTGGTTGCAAACTGCTGAAGAAGGTGGGGGGGAGGGGGGAGGATGTACAGCAGCAAGAGGAGGGATAAATGGGAAGGGGAAATGTCAGTTTTTAAGAGAAATGTTAAACTCCAATCTAGGGCAGTATTTGAATAAATTTGACTTCTCTTTTCCTGACTGTCAGAAATTTTGTGGATTTTCACAATTAGAAATTACATCCAGTCAATTTAAGTCTTTATTTATAAAATGTCCTCTTCTCTTCTACCAGTTGAATTCATCTCTGCATCACTGCTAAGGCAGGCTTATGATATCCATCCACCAGTTCTGCTGGCTCATTTCTTGCCTGGGTTTTCTGGTTGACAGCCCTACACTTGTAGGATTGCACGCACCATCAAGAGGGGTAATCACTACCCTGGAGACAGGGTCTGGCAAGGCACCACATACTGGTTGAACAGGCAAGCCTTATGAACACTTTTATAAACCCAGGCCTTCTAGGTTAGCATGGAGCAAAGGCTAATAAATATATTTTAATAATTACACTTGATACTAGATTCGGAATTGAGAGTGAATGAGACTCTGATGGGTACCTGAGGTCTTAGGGCTATTCACAAATATTTATTTCCACATTCCTGTCAATTACTATTAGGATGTTACTGCCTCATCCTGATGAACTCAAGTGTGGCCATGTGGTTTTCTTTGGCCAGTGAATGGATGTTATGAATGTCATTTCCAATCAGAAGCTTTAAGAGACATCATAGACATCGTCATATTCTCTGTTGCCTCTCCCACAATAAATGGCAGTGTTTCGGAGAAGAGGCTGAGTCACCAAGAAAGGACAACAATGTGGGAACAGAGACCACAGTCAACTCTCAGTGGATAGCAATAAACCTTTGTTTTAAGTGAGTGCTATTTGAGGGTTGTTTGTTACTGCAACGTAACCTAGCCAATCCCAGCTAATACATACCATACAATGCTTCTGGGATACTAAGTTGTTAAATATCATGGTCTTCCCCTTTTAAATATATCTTTTAAGGAGGCTTACTTTCAATAAATGTCTTCAAAGTAATTTTACACATCTTAAAAGCAGTCAAGGGAATGAAAGTTAAGTCTAAACCTAATGAAATCCTGGCAGAGTAATAAACAGAACTCAAAGTCCAAGCTGTCCTCTAGCTTCTATCATATGAACATTTTCATAAGAAAAAGGTTTTGCCTATAAAATTAAGCATATTCTTCCCTCCAGATCTTCACTAGGGCAGAAGTAAATTCAGTATACACCAAGTGTTAGGAAATAAAGCTTATTCTTAGTTCATCAACAGTAGTCTAAAGAATATTATTAAACTGAGATAAATATACACAAATGTTTTTGAAAACAGGAAAGGTAAGTACATAAAGATTTCCATCTCCACCTTAATGAGGCTACACCAAAACAATTCAACACTCCAAGGCATTCTAATATGATAACATCTTATTAATATATAACAACTTTTCTTTTAATCCCAGTGGGATTATTACTCTAATCATTATTACTCTAATCATATTACTCTAATCATTTCCCTTGTCATTAACTGAAATATTTTTTATCCATTTGCAACTTTTTTCCTGGGTCTATTTTATTTTCAAATTCATCATTTTGCAATTTCCTTCTCAAAGTTTTAATAAAGTAAAACAAAATGTCATCTGTTCATCTGCCAGCTATGAATTAGAACTTGAGATTGGTAAATGTTAAATATGTCTGTTTCTCCAGAAACAAAAGAGTAATTTCAAAATCCCCTTTAAAGTTGCATGACTTAACTCCACAGCATTTGGACTCCATTTATGTTAGTAAGCTAAGAATAACAACTCTTTACCTAATCAAGTTCTCTCTAGCAATAGGGCCAAGAGTAATAGATATTATCTTCAATGTAGCGGAACTTTCCACATATTACTTAGGTTAGAGATTCCCTTAGAAATGCACAGAGAAACGTAAAGACTGGAGACTCCTTAGTGACATAGACTAGAGCCAGCTATTTTGAAATAGTAAAAACAAAATTGGAGTGTGTGTTACTCTGTATGCCTCCTGTACACCAGTTCCCTAGTCTCTGTGGAGCATATTAGTCAAACATTTTTGCAATAATGGGGACTTCTCTGCTTGTGGGTCCAAAGACAACTAGCAAGAGCTTCCACTCGTTTTTTTCCAGCTAAAATTGCTACCAAAAAAAGATACAACCACAATTCTTAGCATTTTACAACTTCTTTTCACATGTTTTTAATATTAAATGCATGTCTCCTATGTGATTGTCAATGTACTAGTCTTCAAGAATCTAATGATGAGTAGAATCTACATTGGCTCTGTCCTGGGGGAACATACATTGTAGTGAGAAAGACAGACAATCAAATCAGCAACAATATAAAGGATGGTAATAGAGATATTCCAGAGTAACAAGAACATGTAGTATAAGCACCTAGTCTTGTCCAAAAAGGAGAGGAGAGGGGAATGCAGAAGACATCTAACATATCACCACCAGAAATGGAATCAGCCATGCAAAAACATGTGAGCATATCTCAGGGTGTTGGGAGCTAGAGGAAGTACCCCGGAGCACAAGATTCTGACCAGAATTTTTAGAAAACTCAAGTGGACCTACACTGTGCACAAGAAAAGCCCTGTCCCATTTTTGGCTCCACAGCTCTAAAAGCACAGGAAATGAAGCCAAGGAATGGAGAAAAAAGCAGAGGACCATCAAGTCAGAAAGGAAAGGATCAGAAAGAATTGTGGAAGCAACATAAAAATGCACTCACCTAGGAGTCAGGTGAGCTAGGCACTGGGTGTTACAACTGTAAACTATAGCATTGCCAACATGCTCGCCCCTGTGATTAGCCTTCTAGATGCATTAAGTCATTCAGCTATCACTATAAAGCATTAAGGTGGATATCATAGTATCCCGTCTTAAAGATGAGCAAAATGAGGCTTAGATAGGGTAATCAGTTAGATATTTCTGCCGTGCAGTCCTGAGCTCTGAACCACCAACCCACTGCCCATTCAAGTTAAATTCACATACAAAGGTTTTCTTAAATGCCAGTGTCCAGGCCCACCCCAGACCAACTAAATCAAATTCTCTGTGGTAGGACTCAGAAATGAGCACTGTTTTAAGCTTTCCAGATGACTCTAATGTGCAACCAAAATTGAGAATCACTGTGGCCTCTGCTTCTAAGCCACTAAATGACTTTAAAAATATATAAATTTTTTCCACTCAGGCTCTTATCAGTAAAGCAAAGAACTAGGACTGGATTATTCCTGAAGTCCCTTCAGTCATTCTTCACTCCTATACAAAGAAATTTCTATTAAAACAAATGTTTCCAAAAGGTTTGAAAATGGGTAAGGGAATTTATGACCTAACTAGGTCATTAATTTCATAGATCTCATCTTGTCAGTAGTTAGAAACTTGATGTATATTTATGAATCATCAAAATGCAAAGTCTTCCAATATTATGATACTTCCACTATTGGAATTCAGTAAGTGAGTGAGCTTATCACTCCAGCACTATCTTATGTGATGAATTAGAGAAGACAGGAAGAACTGAAAGTCAATTCCTGTTAGTGATCTTAGACAATATATGAGCCATTGTAGTACAAATTATGTAAAATTATGATGCTTATTATTTTTAAAACTAGTATGTAGCCTATATGCTTTTTCTTCCCAGAAGATCCCTCTAACATACAGTTTCAGAGAGCTGCTAAATCGATACAGCTATGAAACAGAGCTGAATGTTTAAGGAGAGAGAAACAGAAGCTGGGACCTAGTAAAAAGAAAGGTCTGCTAAGATGAATAGAACATTTTGGCATATTCAGTGGAGCAGCCCAAAGAAGAAGAGAATGGAAAAAAGAGCAGATAAGCTAAAGATAAGTGAGACAGAACTCCATGTGGATTTACAATTTGGAAAATAATAAATTAATGACTCCAGGGAACTGACTGAGCCCATGGAAGAGAAAAGGAAAAATAAAAATTCTAGTTTTAAGAACTGAAGAGGAGACCAGATATGCTGAGAGGAGTACAGCACTATGCAATTTTTGTATTTTCAAATTTACTGCAAGCTTAAGAGCCATGCCATGGCACCATGTTCAGTTGCTTAATGATGGCGCAGAACTGTTCATAAAAAAATTCAGCATCCTTTAGTCCCAATAAAACAATAATTGGGCCTTTAGGCATAATTAAATACCATCTCACCAGTTAAATAGCCACAACCGTCCATGAGGCTTATTCATACAAAATGGGTCTGAAGTCGCCCTGGACTTTGGAATGCATGTACCTTAGTCATGGGCATTAATGTTGAGTCACTAATAAACAGCATCTGGTGTTTTAAATGTTTCCTGTGAATGTTGCTTTCTCAGCCAGGAATCAAACGTTGAAAGGCATTAAGGAATCAACCACGTTCCTCATCACTTGAGCCCAAGGTTGTAAGCCATTATATCCCCTTGCTTCCTAAACAACACTATACATACATATGCAAAATGGGTGAGTCTGGCATAAAGCTTAGCTCACTTCACCTCATAGCAACTTTATAATTGCCGCATGAGATTTGTCTATAGACATTTTCAACAACCCCTCAGGATAACAAGCAAATAGAAAAGGCATGGGAAAGAAAATATATAAAAGTCACTAAAGTGAATAGGAAGAAAAAGGAAAAGGAAGATAGAGAAGAAAAGGAAGGAAAAGGGAGAAGAAGTAGGAAGGACATAGAAGTAAAAGGAAGGATGTGGTAAGGGGTGATGAGGTGCAAACAGCCCTGAACTACATTTGGTAAGAATCTAGGTCAGTTCAACAAATATTTGTTGAGTACCAATCAAGTAGTAGACTCTGTTGGAAGATCTAGAGATAACAATATACAAGATCCAATTCATTCTTTAAAGAGCTCATAGCCCCTTGGGGTAGGTAGTCACACACATGTTTGTGTGTATGTATATATATATATATTTTTTTTTTCAAATATTCAACTGACAAGCTATTTTTTTAAGTAAGTACTACACACCAGCCATCATCCTAGGAACTGAGCATGGAAAAATCAATGTAGTCTCAGAAGTGCTGTACTAGCACTAAGAATAAAATACCGTAGGAACACAGAGAAAAGAATGATGACTTCCTTGACAAGGTCACTGAAGGCTTCAGACGTGTCAGCATCACAGGCCTGGGGGCCAGTGCTGGGTCTTACACTTACCAGCTGTGTGACTTTGAACAAGTTCCAAAGTCACCATCACCCTCTACAATATTGTTAAAAGAAACAGATTTCTTTTTATCCTATGACAATTCTAATAATAGTGCATGCACCTCCAAATTCACAGATTAAAACCATTGGAAAAACAAGCCTTCTCACTCCACTGCCCACAAGGGTGACTCAATCAGATTTTTTCAAATTTAAGAAAGTCTGCAATTAAGACAGTCTGTGCTGATCACATTTCTAGATAACCAGAGTTTAAGACCAAAAGAATCTGTAAAACAAATTAAATACCTGCTCTCTGCCTAATAACTGCAGTGATGACAGGCCAAGGGACATGATTAGGCTGAACACAGTACCTTAATGGTCACTCTCATAGCCGTCTACTCCCGCACTATTTATGGCACATTGAAATGAGTGAATTCAGAATGAGTGAATTTGTCATTTTGTGCAGGCATAGAGTGCTGAACCTGTTATCTAACCTAACCCCTTCCATTAACCCAAGAAAACCAAGGGAAAAAATGTCAAATGATATTTCCAAATTACAGAACTCATTAATAAAGCATCTTAGGTAAGTGGCTACTCAACTCAGGCAAGAGAATGATCAGGTTTTGATGGGGTAAAAAACGGTGATATTTTACGGGTCTGCCTATGTTTCTGTTCCAGGAGGAAAAGGCGTGGTGATACGGAAGGCGGAGTAGAAGAGGGTTTCTAAGGAAACAATTAACAGATGATGGGAGAACTAATTAGCCACACACACACAATTAGTTTTCAACATCCATAACCCACCTGTTCCTTTAATATTGTAAAGGAAATGGTCCATAGGAAATAACTCTTATGCCTATGGCTCTGAATTTAACAGAGTTTACTTTTCTGTCTTAACAAGAAAGCAACCCAATTTCTTCTATATGCCTGACATGTTACCAGTTCGTGACTCAATAACTAATAAATAGCTGCAGACAGGTAAACCTCAAGGGGCCTCCAAGGCACAGCTTGGATGTTTGTGTTAATAAGTCTAGTCTCAAAGTAGAAATGGCACTCTCAAAAGAAAATTGCCTCAGCAATTCACATCTCCACCCATTGTTTTGCTAATCCTAACCACCACTTCATAATGCAAAATGGGATTTGGGCATGTTTATCTTGGTTGAATGTTTAAAAGAATGGCTAAATATGGCTCAGAATACTCTAGTTAATCTATAAGAGTCTAATCATTGCCTCTAATCACACCAGCTCTTTAACAACACTGACATTAGAAAATTCGTTGTCAGTGTGCCTTCCCTCTTGTTTTGCTACATATTAGCAACTCAGTAAAATAGACCCTAGCTTATTCTATGTGTGATGGCAGAGGGGAGATTCAAAGGGAAACAGGAATCTCAGTTCCATTGGGGTTCAACATGAAGGTTGCAATAATTTACCTGTTGGTTAATATTGTTGTTCATTTTTCCCATACAGAGTGTCTGTGTGTGTGTGTGTTAGGAACTGAAGGTGACGGAAAGAAAATAGAGAGGTGGTAATGGTAGAATTTAGAAGTAGTGTCTTGAAAGGTGTGTCTCAAACCATAACAATGATAAAACTTGGCCACCTCTCACCCATTTCTAAATGAGTTGAATGAAATCCAGAAACCTCAACGACTTTCCCAGCACAAAATGGACAAATGAACGGATGAGAGTTAATGCTTATTGCCTCCCAGATTATCAGCCTCCTTTATATCTAATGCTTTATCCATTTATAATTAACCAGTAGCTTTGGAAATGTTCTTGACTTACTTCTGCAAATGTTTTACTATCTCAACTAGATGATGAGCTCCTCCAAGTCATAGTCTATATCTGCTCTGCATTTGCTACTACTTCTTATTCCTACTTTGTCCCTCACTCCCCCCCGCCCCACCCACCACCACTCATAGTCACAGCACGTAGAACATGGCCTGGAGCAAAGCTGTAGCATCTTCTCTGGTGTACCATATATATGAGGCCAAACTGTCCTAAACTTTTGTGACCATAACCTGTTCCCTAATGTTATATTCACATTTTCTTGACTCTATGTCTTATAGCCTCAGAGTTTTTTATCCAAATTCTGCTGTCTCAGCAAATAGCTGTTCTGATTGGCTCCACTCTTATCAGAATGTGCAATCAGAATAATCTTCACATTTTATTCCTAATTATACTCTAAATACAATGCTAAATTTATTTTTCTTTTATCCCCAGCCTTATAAAAATTTTACTATTTGATAATACAATGAAAAAACATTGGACTAGGAGCAAGAAGGTGGCAGTTAGGTCTTGCTTCTGTCTTCTTGATGCTATAACAATCTCAGCATGTGCCATATTCATAGTCTGATGAGTGAATGTCACAATTTATTAATCTACCTAGGACAGATCACACAGTATTTTGGAAACTTGGTTCCCTCATTTATATAACAGGAGTGTTGTAATCTATAATCTTAAAATTAAGAGAAATAATCCAAAAGAAATGAAATCATTATCTCAGAGAGAGATCTGTATGCTGTGTTCATCACAGCATTATTCACAATAGACAAGGTATAGAAACACTCTAAGCATCTGCCAACAGATGAATGGATAAAGAAAATGTGGTATATATACACAAGGGAATATTATTCAGCCTTTAAAAAGAAGGAAATCCTGCCATTTGCAATAACATGGATGAACCTGGGGGGCACTAGGCTAAGTGAAATAAGCCAGACAGAAAGACAAATACTTCATGGTAAGACTTATATGTAGAATCAAAAAAAAGAGAAAAAAGTTGAACTCATAGAAACAGAGAGTAGAAAAGTAGTTGCCAGGGGCTGTGGAGTGGGGAAAATAGGCAGAGATACAGACTTTCAGTTATAAGGTGAATAAGGTCTGAGGATCTAATATATAACGTGGTGACTGTAGTTGATGACACTGTATTGTATAATAGATATTTGCTTAAAAATTAGAACTTAAATATTCTCAATAACAACAAACAAATATATGAGGCTATAGATGTGTTAAATAATCCAATGGGGATAATCTTTTCATAATGTATACATATATCAAATCATCACATTGTACACTTTAAATATCTTACAATTGTATTTGTCAATTATCCCTCAATTAAAAATGGAACACATTTTAAAAAGGAAGAGAAACAGTGGGTACTTATACGGTACCAGGTATTTTAAAATAGATACAGATAATGAATAGATATAGTTTAGTCATTACAACAACCCCTGTTAATCCCATTTTACATGGGAAGAAAACTGAAATTCACTAAAACTATGTACAATAACTAGCCGAAAGTCACACAGTGAGAAAGTGGCAGAACTGATTTTTAATCTCAGGTGTGTATGTCTCCAATATCAATGCTCTGACCCCTCTGTCACACTACTTCTCTTTATTTTTCTAATTCTTTATCTCTGTATGAACTCCATCTTGCCAATCTGCACTTGATTTAGGTAAAGAATACCCTAAATTTTAGTAACTTTGGATGCTTTTCAGTGTCTTTAAAGAAGACATTCAGAAGAGGTAGGGGCTGTTTCCTATAATTAACAGACCAAAGGAATGGTTGTGTTACAGGGGACACAGATAGGTATCTCAATTTATTTATTTATTTATTATTTTTTTTATTTTTATTTTTTTTTTGCGGTACGCGGGCCTCTCACTGTTGCAGCCTCTCCCGTTGCGGAGCACAGGCTCCGGACACACAGGCTCAGCGGCCATAGCCCACGGGCCCAGCCGCTCCGCGGCATGTGGGATCCTCCTGGACCGGGGCACGAACCCGTGTCCCCTGCATTGGCAGGCAGACTCTCAACCACTGCGCCACCCGGGAAGCCCCGGTATCTCAATTTAAAAAAAAAATTACATTCCTTCCCAGTGTTCATTCCTGGTAGACACTTTAGGCTCCCTTGCTGAATGAAATTTAAAACTCTGCAAAGAGTTGTACACCATGTTTCAAGAAATGCAAACAGAGCCTTCCCTTTTTTCTCTCCCTGGTTTACTGAAAGTTTAATTATTCTAATAGTCTGACATATATCTGGATTTACAAGTAATCTCTTAAGAGTGCCGTGCATCCATTTTGCTGTTCTCTGAAGCTACCCATTTGTCTCTGCTGAAAGAGCCCAGTTCAGCAACTTTATTTATTTTAATGCGTCTTTCAACCTACAAACCAAAGGTTAGTGACAAGAGGGTAACTCAGACTGCAAATTCCTTAATCTTTTCTGCCTTCACCCAACAAAATGTGGCTTTAAAAAAATGGTGGCATTTTTTTCTACTTTTAGGAAAGGGCTTTATATGCCCCAGATATAACATTAAGATGAGTTCATCATCCTTTTCCAGAGTCTGTTCACCTAGTTTGTATATTTCCCTTTTATCAAAATGACTTTAGTAACAGAAAGGAACTTACTCTACTTCATTAAAGAGGTGATCGCATGCAAAACTATGACAGATTCTTTAAGGTTTTCTATTAAAATCTAGCTTAAATGATAACAGCGTTCATTACTGAAAGCTTTGTGGTCAGGTATCAGGCAATTATCCCGAAGTATAACCCTACTTAACTAAAACAAAACCATTCCTTGTTCAGGTCATCCCGTCCCAGTTGCCTCAGCCGTAGCCTTCAGCAACTATATTTAGATTATTGATGTTTGGAATGATGATCCAAGGACACTGCAAGATCAGAATCATCAAGAAAGTTCAGGTAGCATTTGAAAACCATACTTCCAATGACAAGAAAGCTAAATAGTGTATTTTAGAATGCCTATTCAATAGTAAAGACTGAAATAAAATATAGTCATAGAACTCACTCTTATCCAGAAATCCAACTAACTGAACAACCCATTTACCAAGAAGTCTGGTTAATCATATATTCTAGTGCATTTTGTACTTGAATTTACAAGGTCAGGAATATCCTGCTGTCCCCAAAGTTAATTTTGGGTTGATTCATGTATAAACAGGTATTACAGGAAAATCAGGCCAAGTATTCCTGCAGAAAGTCAGTGGATTTTTATGGTTCTTCCCACATGGTAGGAGGCAGAAGGGGATGGAGGATAAAAGGAGGCATAAAGGCTTCTGGGGTCAAATGCCACATTCCATCAAGGTTCAGTTCCCAGTGTTCCATTTATTCAACCGGACTTCATCACAGCAGATAGCACAATGCCATTCGCCAGATGTAAATATTCCCTCTTGGAGCTGTCAGACAGTTTTGGTGGTTCACCAGCCTGACCTTCAAAATCATGTTCATGACATTTATCTCAAGCCTAAAAGTTTCATGCCAGAGAATTTAAACTGAGTAAGCATAGAAATAGCAAGCTCTTACGTCAAAGTTCAAATTCTATTTTAAAAAAACCAAACAAATCTTGGTCAGTTTTTAAAATCCTGGCTGTGGGGAGGGGGAGGACAGAAAATGTTTTGTTTATTTTGCTTTGTTATTTCATGACATCAAATTATAAAATGAAAATTTTATATAATTTACATTTAAATGAAAATTTAAATTTAAAATTGAAGCTAGGGCACTAAATTACTAAAATAAATTTATCTTTTTCAAGAAGAATTATATAAGATTTAGTTTTTCAACATTGACCATTCCACATGAGGCAGATTTTTTTTTCGTGGGTTTTCCATTTACTTTGTGTTCTTAACAGCATGTGAAGGGGCTTCCCTTCCCTGGTGGCGCAGTGGTTGAGAGTCCGCCTGCCAATGCAGGGGACACGGGTTTAAGCCCTGGTCCAGGAAGATCCCACATGCCGCGGAGTGGCTGGGCCCGTGAGCCATGGCCGCTGGGCCTGCACGTCCGGAGCCTGTGCTCCGCAATGGGAGAGGCCACAACAGTGAGAGGCCTGCGTACTGCAAAAAAAAAAAAAAAAAGCATGTGAAAAACTCAGTCATAAAAGTAAAGTATATAGTGATGTTTTTTCTAAATACCTCACGTTATTTTAGCCAAAGCTGTCTGTTTCTTTCCTTCACAGAACCATGGACTCTGAGTTAGCCTCTAAATAAGACAGACAGCTTTCTCTTAAGTGGTGCCATCCTATAATAATAGGCTACATTTTGTAAAAGTAAGCAATATAATACATTTACAAAAAAAAAAAAAGAGAAAGAAAAGGAAAGAAAAAGACAAATTTACCTATTCCTCAAGTAATTAAACTAAAGCCTCCTGGAAATTTTTCCAACTATTTTGTCCTTCTCCAACTCTGATTTGTCCTTCTTTAACTCTGATTACACTTCCAAACAGGTCAACAGTAGACACATAAGCATTTTCTAACACTTCATAATGGTTCATATGTACCATCTCCCTAAGCAGCCACATCTTAAGGAAGAAATCTTGTCTTTCTCTCCCTTTGCATCCTCCACAGTGCTAGGCCAGTAAATATTTAAGAAGCCCTGGCTGATTTATTACTTCTTCAAAACCACACAGCTACACACACACAAGAAAATTGAAAATTCCAGAAAGACAGAAAGGGGGGCTTTTTTGTCACAGGACATAGATGATCCATTCAAAGAAAAACGTTCAAAGGATAAAAGTGAATCTAAGATATACTTCTTCAGACACTAAAAAACTGTCACAACGTTCTCTATAGAGTCAAAAACCATGAGGTTTTAGTGACACTTGCACTTAACACCTGCAGGCCCACCCCACTATGTGGGCCAGGAGAGTAAGGCAATTATCCAGGTGACTCATGGAAATAAGCCATTTTTAGCTGAAATATCTAAGCAGTTCAAGCTAAAGTAGGCTGTTACTTGGGTCATTCAGGCAAAAGCAGTTTGTTTGGTTTAAATTCTCTGGTAGTAGGAGGCAGGGTAGAGGCCAACAGAACTAAAAGATCAGCCAGGAGCCCTCCCAAAGCCCTGGAATTGCTGCTTATGGCATAACAGGCAGGCTTCAGGAAATAGTGAGAAGGGGAAGAAACTAACATTTTGGTGATCTTGTATTCTACGGCATGCATACACAAATGTAGTCTTAATTTGAAATCAGGAGCTTTGGGTCTTAAGAAACTTCCTTTTACCATCATTGATTGGTGGAAAGAGGTACACTTGATTATACAGATCCTGACTGTTCAAGCACTGAAAGGCACTTCACAGACATCAGTTTATCTAACAATAGATTCTGACATCAAAACCATAGTAACGTTCCTGGTCCTTGTAGAAATAACATTTGAGATCTGTGTCGTTCATGTTGCACACAATACCGTTTCCTGGCTATGACATCTGAAGGACTTGAGTCCTTTATACACTCTACCTCAGGGGTGATTGATACCTGCCATGTGGGTGCTAGCCCAGAGCTCCCCCATCTGATGTCTGCCCAAGAGCTTTGTTGAAAAGCTACTTCTCTACATGTCCAGGCTATTTCCTGCTGGGGCCAGGAACCATTTTGCTTTCTTGGCTCTTTGCAATAGCGTTGCTTGTACTTGTGTCTCAGTAGCGCGTTCCATGTTTATTTTGCATATTCTGCTCACTGCAGCTCTAAAACCATAGGCCCTGCCAAAGAAACTGTTGTAAGCCATTGTGTTTTTCAGACCACAGCAAGCTCAGCTTTAGTGAAAAGGGACAGAGAGTGATGAAATAGAGTACAATAGATAAGATGCCCCAAGGAGTAAGGATACTCATGCAACATCCAGGGACATTTCTTAGCCCTTGATAGTGATTCACAGTACAGTCAGTCATGTCACATCCATGGATTCAACCAACTGCAGACCAGAAATTTTTTTTTTTTAATTTCAGAAAATTTCAAAGAGCAAAACTTTTATTTACTGCATCCCAGCAACTCTTTACATAGCATTTATATTGTATTAGGTATTAAAGTAATCTAGAGATGCTTTAAAGTATATGGGAGGATATGTGTAGGTTATAAGCAAATACTATGCCATTTTATATAAGGGAATTGAGTATATCATGGATTTTGGTATCCAAGGGGCATCCAGAAACCAATCCACGGATATTGAGTGAGGACTGTGTAGACTCTGGAGTCAGGTTAGGCAGGCATAGAATTCTAGTTCTTCTGTTTACTAATGGAATGACTTTAGAGAAGTTGCTTTAACCTCTTTAAATCTCAATTTCCTCATCTCCAATATAAATATAAATATTAATACAACCTTACACAATTGTTAAATCAGACAATATCTGTAAAGCATTTAGCACAGGGATGGTAGAAAATAAGCCTTCTAACATGGTAGCTATTTGATCACTATCATCATCATTTTCTTCCTACTGCTTTAGGGATTGTCCAGCCTATTGCTCTTCATGAGTGACATTTCTCCTCTAGACCATCACAAAGTGAAACAAAATTAATAGTTTTCCCCCTTCTTTTGTAACCCCACATTAGATTCATGGCATGATTGACATTTTCTAACCAGTAGTAATATCAAGAAAACCACAAATGAAATGCCTTCGACATATTGAGCTGGTTTTCATGTTTTTGGTATTTTGGTTCCCTTAAACACAATCACAGCCATTCATGAATGTGTATAGCCGGGCTTAGAAAGACTAAAAGACTAAGGAAAGAGGCATCTTCAAAGAGAAGAAAAACAGAGGCAAGTTGTGTTGGACATTGAATTCATGAATCAGTTCTAGGGATCTGAGTTCAGCTTTTCAGAATGAGATAGAAGAAGAGAAGAAACTGTAGCTGGCGATAGCAGGAAAGAAAGGAGAATTCCTGATGCCACTAGACATATCGGCAATATTTCATAAAACAAGAGTGAGTCATGTCGTTGTCTAAAAAGCATGTCATTGTACCTAACATGCAAGAGAATATATATAACAAAACTGTCCTGGAAAATCTGGGCTTAGTGGTTACTACCAGCTAGGACAACAAATCTTGGCGAACCCTTTATATATATTAGAATTTGGACTGTTTGTGTTAAATCTAGTAAGAAGCGCCTTTTTATGGGGCCTCCCTGTCTAATAGCTTTGAGTCCCCATCCATACTGAACTGAACAAGGTGTCCAGGTAGCATTATCAGCCTTTGGAAATTTCACTTCTTCCTTACAACTGAAAAATCTGTGATACATGTTTTTGGGGTTTTGTAGGTATTTCCGGACGTATTTTGAAACACCTCAGTTTTTTTCATCCCAGCTACATATTACTTTTTTAATTAAAAATTTCTGGGGTTCCATTTCTGGTATTTGATGTTTGGTCACTGATAAAAGGTCTACCGCCTCTAAATCCCAAAGTGACAGATAACTAAATCCAGCAGAAGATTTGCTATTTATAAATTCTTACCCATCACAGTGGGTTAAGTTAATGGTTCAAGTTAAGAATGTGGTCCTTCAATTACATACAAATTATCTTCTTTACTATGTAAAAATAAAATTAGAATAAAAATTAAATTGAAAAAGTATGTCTTCAGTAGGGAAAAAAGTCCTAAAGGAAAATTACTCCTGTAATCAACAATAGTATGTTTTATTAAAATTCCACTAAATTGCATTGTTTATTTATCACTTCCCTCTATGAAATTTCTCAAAGACTCCCTTTACTTTCTGTTGAGTCCATTATGCCCAGCATGATTTACCTGCTTCCTATCTCTCCAAATTTATCTTGTGCCCTTCTCTCCCTGTTTTCCTTTCTCTAACCACAAAAGCCTTCATTCAGTCTTTCAAAGAGCTAAATCCCTTCCTAGCACGGGCCCTTTGCATGTGTAGACCATCTTTACTTGTATGCTCTTATTCCTCACACATCCCCACCACTCTTCCTTTACTCTATTGCACATGCTCCTACTTCTATTTACTTATCCTTCATAGTACATGTTCATAATTGTAAGTAATTCATTATTGGAGTGCTATCTCTTTCCCTGCTGGACTTGGATTTCCATGAGAATAGACACTTTATCCTTCTTTTTCATAGCTCTATCTGCTCCTAATAAGAAAGCACACAGTAGGTGTTCACTAAAAAATTGGCTGGCTGTTGGAATAAATACTACAGATTTTAGACAAACTTTTAAAGTTATCATATTACAGCTTCTTCCTGGCTTAACTAACAATGTTACAGTTCTTCTGAGAAGCTGGCAGTCATCTGTAGGTTCTACAAAACTACTCAGAGAGCAGTTAATGTCAATAGTCATTTTTCAAGTCCTGAAGGAAATGATTAGTTCGACAGTTTTTAGTGGGCAGAACTGCCTTGACTCATATCTGCCTAAAATGAAGGTACCTAGTCTTTTCATTAAAATTCCTTGCCTTTCTATCTGTTAATTTCAACTAGAATTCTCTCCTAACCAGGCCTGTGGTAGATAAAATACTTCCTTTTGAACCATATGGTTATATCTTTATCTTTAAAAAGGAAAGTCCTAACAATTAAAAACTTGACTCTTTATCAAATTCTTGCCATTTTCCCTCTTTCGTTCTTTTTAAGTAGTGTGATGTCACAGGTCAACTCTAGTATCCCACCAAATGCTGTAGACCAAGAACCAAACCTACTCTGCAATTGTCCAAATTACAGTGAACATCAGATAAAAGGTTTGCTATCTCCTGTTCTCTATTTTCAGGAGCCATAAATAGCCCAGCACAAGCAGAGCTCCCCTCTGTAAACAACACAGTACACGCTGGAAGTTAGAATAGAGGGAGAACAATCTTACAGTTTCAGTAATATAAGTGGAAGTCACATAAATTATCAACTTAGCAACCCAAATTGACCGGAACATCATGACCAGCCAAGCCCCATCTTGTGCTCTGCATTTCCCCCCAAAATGTCTTACTATACAATGCTGCTATTATTTGCTATCCATGTGTGGTTATCACTAAAACAGAGAGATGAACCAACATTTCTGTTTGTGAGACTTTTTAATAATTCACACAATAATTATATAATTCTTAAACTGGCCTGTCCTGACATTTAAGACACAAGACCCTTCAAATAAAGAAAATAGAAAAGCTATCTCTGACTATCCAAAGAGAGGAAGGTTGATACTGGTTTCTTTTGAGCTATCCTGTGATCAAATGAAGTCTACAGCACAAGTAGGCCTCCAGGCCTTGGAGAGGGTTAGCTCAGGGAACAGCAAGTTTACACAGGATCAGCTGCCAAAATGTGAACTTGGACCTGGCTCCACTTCCCTTACAAAAGTAAAGAATGGAAAGTCTTGTCACACTGGAGATTCAGTTAAACTTGATTCAAATATTTAGGCTGTGACTACCCAGGATGAAGTGGAGTTGAAATATAGTTAATTTGACTAATGTGTTCACCCTGGACCTCAGTCACCTCCGCCCCCGCCCCCACACATATACCCTTCAAACTTGAACATCTCCTTTCTTTGCAGTCCTCTGTGACCCCATCTCATGCTCTCCACTCTGGTTAGCCCCTCGTCCTCTGTGTTTCCATAGTACCCCATGCTAACCTCTACCAAATGATTGACTGTTTTTAATTACCTATTTGGTTGTCTTTTACCTTAATAAGACCCATGAGCTGCTTAATGGCAAGAATCTTATTTTATTTCTCCCTGTATTCCCAGCACCCAGTTCTGTTCCTGGCCAATAATTATTTGATAAAAACAATGAATTAAGAAATTATACTGAAAGATTCCCTGTGGAGTCACAAAATGCATGACAAGGCAACTTTCTTGGAACCAAGGAATATATTTCTTCTTACTATTATTCTAAAATACACAGCCTAAAAGTACCAACTCTGAGATTTCCAGAACTGCCCTCAGAGATAGCACAGTGCGTGAGGAGTACCACAGTTGGCTACATGCAGTGACAACTTGGAAAT
Source organism: Mesoplodon bidens (assembly GCF_964165515.1). NCBI lineage: Eukaryota > Metazoa > Chordata > Mammalia > Artiodactyla > Ziphiidae > Mesoplodon > Mesoplodon bidens. The sequence continues at coordinate 87,753,977 of NC_138167.1, forward strand.
TAAGAGGAAAATCTTGCATCCAGAATCCTGGCCCCACTTCAACTTAACTTTTTGAGGATTCTATCACTTCCCTCTAATCCTGCCATGGGAAGTCCTGCTCCTCTGTAACTACTCAGCTTCTTATATCAAGGAGACAGAGAATGTGTTCTTCTTCCCCACAGTATTTCCCTGCCTTGTTCCACCATCTTTATTGCTTCCTTGAAACCCTCCATCTATTGAGCCTGCTCTCTTACCCACTCCATCTGTCATCTACCAATATCCAGTGCTCCACCCTTTATTGATTGACGATATTGGAACTTGGCTTATAGTTTTTCTCTTCCTGTAGTCTCCACCCATCATCTGAGGCAACTCCACTACCCACACTAAAAACTCACTTTAGGGCTTCCGTGGTGGCGCAGTGGTTGAGAGCCTGCCTGCCGATGCAGGGGACACGGGTTCGTGCCCTGGTCCGGGAAGATCCCACATGCCACGGAGCGGCTGGGCCCGTGAGCCATGGCCACTGAGCCTGCGCATCCGGAGCCTGTGCTCTGCAACGGGAGAGGCCCCAACAGTGAGAGGCCCGCGTACCACAAAAAAAAAAAAAAAAAAAAAAACTCACTTTAGCTTCTATTTCTTGAGCTTCTCTGATCCAGTATTTTGTATCTAAGCACCAGAATCTCAGTTCTTCAGTTTACTTGCCTGCTCCTGGCTGTTTTCTCCTGTCTAGGGTGCTGACTAGGAAAGGGGGAGGATGGATGGAGACAGGGGTTTAGCTTAGGCTAGGATCCCTGAGCAAAAGAGAAATAGTGAGCCATGTAACATGGTAACATATCTTGGACAAGGAAGAACAAAAAAGTAAGGATGAGTTCAAAATATAAAGTACAATGAAGGAAGGTAAAATTAGTCTGACAGGTAAAAATCTAGAAAAATGTTAATATAGAAGTAGTCACAGTGTTTAGCACTCTCTAGCTTCCTGAAAGAACCTGCCTTCACCTTCCCCTCACATTTCTCCATTTCATCCTCATCTCCACCTTTGGAAACAAGCCTGACTCTGCTAGATCTGTTCCCAGACTTGTATAATGCAGGATGAAAGGAAAGGTTTGGGGAGATTAGAGAAGGAAAGGAATTAATTGACCAGGTCAGGAGCTGAGGGAAAGTAATAGGAGGAATATGAACAGGACAGGTCCCCCTGAGGGCTGGAGTAATGGAGGGAGGAGTGGGAGTTGGAAATAGGAGGCTCCAATGGTATATAATTGCAAAGGAAAAAAAAATTCAAAAATTGGATCCCAATTTACCTTCCAAGAAATACAAATGGAATTCCTCAGTGTGTATGTATGCGTGCGTGTGTGCACTTTACTCTGTCTGAATCATGTAAGTTACAGCCTCAATTGAATTACTTTGGAATCCAATGTGAAGGGTTGATATCAGACAGTGGAGGAACTAAGTAAGGACATTTAGGATGCAGAGAATTCTATGAATGCTACTGACCAGCCCCTGAGTGAGCGGAGAGCTGTGGAGGCACAGAACCAAGATGGGCAGCCTTGAACTCCCACTACTGCTAGTTTGCTGAGTGCCAATCCCTAACCTGGACCAACCCAACCATCTGTTTCTGTGGGCTTGCTCCCAAGCTACCAAATGCAGTTGGAGGAAATTGTCTCTAAAACAGATTTATAATTTTCAAGCTCAGCTGGACTGTCAGTGCTGCTCAGCGCTTCTTTTACTTACCCGTGATTGGTTCCCTTTCCCATTCCCAATAGCAACTGTGCCAATATTTTATCATTCTTTTTCAGGGCTCCAATCCACTCTCCCCATTCATGCATTCATTCAGCAACCATTTATTGAGCACTTACTATAATCCAAACACTTTTTATGGGCCTGTGGAAGATAAAAAATAGTCACAAATTCATTGAAGCTTCGCTCATCAAAAAGATGAGGTCGATTTTCCTACCCCATCTAGCTATCTGATTTGCTTTGGTGACTAGAATACAGCAGAAATAATGTTGCACTACTTTCAAACAAGGTCTCAAGAGTCCCTGCAGCTTCCTCTCACCCTCCTGGAACCCTGAGACCATCATGCTCTGAAAAGCCCTAATCTAGTCTCTTTGAGGATGAAAGACAACAAGGATAGAGGCACCCAATCAGCTCAGCTATCACAGCTCAGCCCAGCCACCAGCCAACCCGCCAACTGAAGGCACCCACCTGAGGATGCCCCTCTTGTCTTTGTGCATTTCCTTCTATCTCTGCTTGAAATCAGCCAATTGTTGCCAGATCTCATCTCTTTCATGTAATGCTTATAGCAGCCAATAGTAGCCAGTGCACACTCTCACTTTGACTCTTCGAAGTCTGACTCCAACCTGCTTTTCTGTATCAATCTACTCCACTGTTCATCACATTCATCACTCCTATGTATGGTCCAGGCCTCTGGATTGCTCACCATTTCCCAGATATGCCCTGTATGTTCACACCATGCCCTTGCCTTTGTTCATCATTGATGATTAAAACTCCTGATGTATTTTTCAAGGTTCTGCTTAAGTATATCTTTTGTGAAGTTGTCTATAACCTCATCCCATCAAAAAACTTCTGTCAAAATGAGTCTCTTCTTCCTCTGTTGTCCCAGAGCAATTTTTTTAATCCTAGTAAAATATAACATTGTTTTGTAGTTAAAGTTTCTATATATTTTTTGCCCCCAATCTGCATCTTGACCTTTAGTTACTAAAGAATGGGAATTTGGGATCACAGATCTCTGTGTTCCTGGTGTGTAGTATGGAACATAATGGAAGGTTAGTTGATGTTTATTAAATTAAATATATGTATACAAAGCTAACAGGATTCTAGTCAATTGAATAATTCTGCCCACCCACATCTCACCAAGCATCACTGCCAAATTAAGTATGCAACAATCTACCGTGATATTAACTCAGCCAAAATGACCAAGCCAGCCATGGGACAGTCAGATCATTTTACAGCGAGAGTACCATTCTAATTTGTTCAGAGCATTAAAAGGGAGAAGTTCTTAACAATACACAGATGGCAAAAAAGATCTAATGAACTCTATCTCCAAAGAGCAGACACTTTATTTTCTTCTTGCCACCAAGACAAGACTCATTATCTAATTTTGTGCCTCTATTTTGAAGTTATTTATAAATACAGACCATTACTTTAAAAGGACAATTTTTGGTAGCTGTTTAGAACTACCTCATATAAATGCATGAAATCCTGAAAATGTAATGCATTTTCAATGCATGAAATCATTGAAAAATGCAGAGAAGCATAGAAAAATGGATATCTTTTTAGAAGATTTTAGTTCACATTGCTTTTTATTCCTGGTCATAGCACAAAGCTCTTGAGAAACATATAATCTTATATTGTGAAGGGTACAGATATGTATGTAAAATATTCTATTATGTATCTTTTATTTTCTACTCATATTTATTTTTATATTTCAAATCTTAAGCATTTCACATATGCTTTCTGGTTGTGCTTTTATATATATATTTTTTAGCTTTGTAGCTTGTTAAAGCTGGAAGGAAACTAAAGATCATACAGCACAATCCCTTTATTTTACTGAAATTCAGAAAGGTCAAGTGACTTACCCAAGTTTATAGAATAAGAAAATAATAAGATTAAAAACAAGGTTTCCTAGCCCACTAAAAATGGAGGTGGTATAGTAAAACTAACATTTACCAAGGAGGTTATAAGTAAAACTGTTACTGTTTGCAGATAACATGATACTATACATAGAAAATCCTAAAGATGCTACCAGAAAGCTACTAGAGCTAATCAGTGAATTTGGTAAAGTTGCAGTATACAAAATTAATGCACAGAAATATCTTGCATTCCTATACACTAATGATGAAAAATCTGAACGAGAAATTAAGGAAACACTCCCATTTACCATTGCAACAAAAAGAATAAAATACCTAGGAATAAACCTACCTAGGGAGACAAAAGACGTGTATGCAGAAAACTGTAAGACACTGATGAAAGAAATTAAAGATGATACAAACAGATGGAAAGATATACCATGTTCTTGGATTGAAAGAATCAATATTGTGAAAATGACTATACTACCCAAAGCAATCTAGAGATTCAGTGCAATCCCTATGAAAATACCAATGGCATTTTTTCAAGAACTAGAACAAAAACTCTTAAAATTTGTATGGAGACACAAAAGACCCCGAATAGGCAAAGCGGTCTTGAGGGAAAATAACGGAGCTGGAGGAATCAGGCTCCCGGACTTCAGACTATACTACAAAGCTACAGTAATCAAGACAATATGGTACTGGCACAAAAACAGAAATATAGATCAATGGAACAGGATAGCAAGCCCAGAGATAAACCCACACACCTATGGTCAACTAATCTATGACATAGGAGGCAAGGATATACAATAGAGAAAAGACAGTCTCTTCAATAAGTGGTTCTGGGAGAACTGGACAGCTACATGTAAAAGAATGAAATTAGAACACTCCCTAACACCATACACAAAAATAAAATCAAAATGGATTTAAGACCAAAATGTAAGCCCGGACACCATAAAACTCTTAGAGGAAAACATAGGCCAAACACTATTTGACATAAATCACAGAAATATCTTTTGTGATCCACCTCCTAGAGTAATGGAAATAAAAGCAAGAATAAACAAATGGGACCTAATGAAACTTAAAAGTTTTTGCACATCAAAGGAAACTACAAACAAAACGAAAAGACAACCCTCAGAATGGGAGAAAATATTTGCAAATGAATCAACAGACAAAGGATTAATCTCCAAAATATATAAACAGCTCATGCAGCTCAATATTAAAAAAACAAACAACCCAATCCAAAAATGGGTAGAAGACCTAAATAGACAGTTCTCCAAAGAAGACATGCAGATGGCCAAGAAGCACATGAAAAGCTGCTCAACATCACTAATTATTAGAGAAATGCAAATCAAAACTACAATGAGGGGCTTCCCTGGTGGCGCAGTGGTTGAGAGTCTGCCTGCCGACGCAGGCGACACGGGTTTGTGCCCCAGTCCAGGAAGATCCCACATGCCGCGGAGTGGCTGGGCCCGTGGGCCATGGCTGCTGGGCCTGCGCGTCCGGAGCCTGTGCTCCGCAATGGGAGAGGCCACAACAGTGAGAGGCCCACGTACCGCAAACAAATTTAAAAAAAAAACAAAAACTACAATGAGGTATCACCTCACTCCAGTTAGAATGGGCATCATCAGAAAATCTACAAACAACAAATGCTGGAGAGGGTGTGGAGAAAAGGGAACCCTCTTGCACTGTTGGTGGGAATGTAAATTGATACAGCCACTATGGAGAACAGTATGGAGGTTCCTTAAAAAACTAAAAATAGAATTACCATATGACCCAGCAATCCCACTACTGGGCATATACCCAGAGAAAACCATAACTCAAAAAGACACATGCACCCCAGTGTTCATTACAGCACTATTTACAATTGCCAGGACATGGAAGCAACCTAAATGCCCATCGACAGATGAATGGATAAAGAAGATGTGGTATATATATACAATGGAATATTACTCAGCCATAAAAAGGAATGAAATTGGGTCATTTGTTGAGACATGGACTGTCATACAGAGTGAAGTAAGTCAGAAAGAGAAAAACAAATATCGTATATTAACGCATATATGTGAAACCTAGAAAAATGGTACAGATGAACCAGTTTGCAGGGCAGAAATTGAGACACAGATGCAGAGGACAAATGTATGGACACCAAGGGGGGAAAGTGGTGGGGGTGTGTGTGTGTGTGATGAATTAGGAGATTGGGATTGACATGTATACACTAATATGTATAAAATGGATAACTAATAAGAACCTGCTATATAAAAAAATAAATAAAATTCAAAAAAAAAACTAACATTTACCAAGGAGGTTATAAGATCTCTGGGTTCCACTCTCAGCTCAGAGCAATTAAACATTTTTTTCATTTGTAAGAAATTGGAGAGAAAATATAATCCTGCTTTTTTCTAAACTGATAGAGTACCATACAATACACATGTACCATAATTCTACCAAAGAATCTGTGACTTTTAAAGTTCCTGTTCTTGATCAGCCTAATTAGAGATTTATTTTATATTGCAACACAGTTTGCTTATACACACACACAAACACACACACATTCAATAACCTAGCTTAACTGGAAGATGCCTACTTAACTAATGTGTATGCCTAATGTATAGTAATGAAAATCTTACCATGGCTGAATCCCTCAGATACATCAGTCACTTTTTTCTTGGTGATTTGATCGCATCCTTCCATTTAATTACTTTGAGGATTAACTGTGGGCAAATGTATTCCAATAATAGGCTAATTTACAACAAACAGGAAGCTTTCCTCACAGTCCCAGGTGAAATTTAGCACTTTGACTGTGACTCTGCATTACAGCTCTCATGTTTCTTTTAGCCCTTAAGCCATGTGTGTCACCTTACTTGTTTGGGTGTAAAAAAATGTCATGGAATGCACTGTTTACATACTAGCATTAGTATACAATTTCTGGCAGGAATAAAGATAGCTTGCCTTAATCCAGGCCATACAGGAAGCTATTTCTTTCCAAATCAAGTCATTAATGCTTAAACAAGCAAACCATGCCGCTAAGACAAAAATCAATTTGCAAAATAGGGAAGCTTTTTTTCCAAACACTCCAGCGGTCACTGAGGAATGATGCTTTTACAAATCTAATGCTTGAGGGTATTACAGTATTAGGTTAGGTTGATCCTGTTTTTCTAGTTGGATTTATTTTACCTGAGAGTCAAGGTGATTGATAGCATTGAATACTATCTGCATTGTTTTCACTACCAGAAGAAATACTTTTCCTTCTGAATAATAAGCACAGAAGTTGTTCCAATGACCTTCATTTGACCTGTTGGCCACATGTGTCTGGGCATCTTCCAATGGCTAGATGCTGTATGACAGCGGTCCCTAAACTTTGTTGCACATTAGAATCTCCTGAAGAGCTTTTAAAAATCTAAATGCCCAAGTTGCACCCATCTCAATGAAATCAAAATATCTGGTGAATGGAAGCCAAGCATTAGTATTTTGTTTTGTCTTTTTTTTAATTTATTTTTTATTGGAGTATAGCTAATTTACAATGTTGTGTTAATTTCTGTTATACAGCAATATGATTCAGATATATATTCTTTTTTTATATTCTTTTCCATTATGGTTTATCCCAGGATATTGAATACAGTTCCCTGTCCTATACATTAGGACCTTGTTGTTTCTCCATTCTAAATGTAATAGTTTGTATCTGCTAACCACAACCTCCCAGTCCATCCCATTAGTATTTTTAATGAGTCCTTAGATGATTGCAATGAGCAGCAAAGTTTGGGAACCACTGTTCCATGACATTTCTGATTCATGTTTCTTTCCAGTAGATAAAGTCTCAGAACCGAGAATAAGTACGGAATTTCCTTTTCTTTTCTGACTTTTACTTTTATAAAGTCAAGAAATCTTAAAGATATATGTATTTGCAGGATATGTTTATTAAAATAGAGGAAAATTCATGTTTACATTGTGAGCCGTGAAACTGTTTATACCCTTAGATATACCTATTTTAATTTATGAATCTATTTTAAAGATAAAATATGCAGATATGTGTGCATAGATGTCCATAGCAGTGTTAATTATAATTTTAAAATATTTAAATAACTATTTCTACCAAGATGTCATAACTTAATGAATTGTGAAACAACTGTATGAAGAATATTATGTTTTCAGTAAGTATTTTTAATTAAACAAGAAAATCTCAATATGTTAAGTATAAAGGTTCAACACAGACGTATACATCCATACATAAAAATATCCCATGTATACATACATACATCAGATGTATGTCCATATATGTGCATATATGTATATATGTGTGTGCATGTGTGTGTATATAAAATATTTGAAAGTATATACATGGACAAATATGCCTAAATGCAAAAATACAGGTCTGGAAGGTCACATTTTAAATTGGAAACAGTGTTTACTCTGGACAGGGAAGTAGGGCTGGGTGAAGTGAAGGAAGACTTTCTCTTGTTATTGCATGTCCTTTTTTATTGTTTGTGTTTTTACACTGTTAACAATGTATATCATTAAAATTTTTAAATAAACAGAATTAAACCAGAAAAGTAAACACTCATATATATGGAGAAAAAAGCTCACCAAAATGTAAATATATCTGATTTAGCCATGTGTGTATTTTTTTTTCCTTTGTTATACTTTTTAGGGGTTTTTTTCCCCACTTTTTTACTAAACATCTATTATAATTAGAAAAATTTTTAATGTTGAACCTAGGAGTATATTATTAGATAAATTGATCCTCAAATTTGAAAGAATTAATTCACATTGCAAATGCATTCTCACCTTGCTAGACAGGCCAGGAATAATATTTGTATCTCATTTCACTGTTTACACTAATGAGTTTACAGCACTTTAGAAAACACTATTCAGACCTTGCTCACTCCATTATCGTATCGTCTATTTCAAAGGTGCCTTTTACAGAGCAGTTAACCTGTCTGTTTTTCAATTTAAAAAAGAGGAGGGAAAGTTTTAACTGAAGAGATATCAGAACATTTCAGATCATCTAGATATTCCCACAGCTGAAGCTTAAAGATTCTTCACATGGGGGAAAATCGTAACTAACACAAGCACCCACCAAAAAAGTGAAGTGTAAATTATACCATAATTGTTTAACAAGGAAACTAAATGGACAGTAATCTGTGTGTGATTTAAAGGGGGTAAATGGAGGAGAGCAGCAAACAAGAGGGCGAAATCAGAGAAATTGGGCAAAAGAATGTCTCGAAACTTTAAGACAAGTAAAGGAATTTAGTAGGAGCTTATTGGTATAACTTCTATCAAAGATACTTGATTTTCGGGCTTCCCTGGTGGCGCAGTGATTGAGAGTCCGCCTGCCAATGCAGGGGACACGGGTTTGTGCCCCGGTCCGGGAAGATCCCACATGCTGCGGAGCGGCTAGGCCCGTGAGCCATGGCCGCTGAGCCTGCGCGTCCGGAGCCTGTGCTCCGCAACGGGAGAGGCCACAACAGTGACAGGCCCGCGTACCGCAAAAAAAAAAAATATATATATATATATATATACACATATATATACATATATATATATACACACATATATGTATATATATATATGTATATATATACTTGATTTTGAAGTCTTTCAACAGGCTTGGTTTGAGGAGGTACAAGCCGTTTGGTTTGTTTGCAGATTTACTTAAAACTTGAAAAGGACAAAGCGATAAAATTAGACAAGGCGTCAAACCCACCAGTCTGTAGCAGAGGGCTGGGAATTTCTGTAAGTTACTAAGGATAAAAATTAGGTTGGTGAGAAAAATATAAACAAACAAGGTGTTAGAGAAAAGAATGTTAAATCAAAAAGCGGATGGATCTTTCAGGGACTAAACTGGCTCCATGTACCATGCCATTTTTGCTCAACTAGAAATCCCAAGAAAGTTGGTCACTGAATCCTGTGTTCCTAAGTAATCCTTATTTTTCCTAATGATGTGAATGCAAATAATGCTATTTTTTTTTGAGTTGGGAGTGCCATGTCGTGTGGCTTGCGTTACCAATCTTAGTTTCCCGACCAGGGATCGAACCCAGGCCACAGCAGTGAAAGTGCTGGGTCCTAACCACTGGACCGCCAGGGAATTCCCATGAATACAAATATTTAAAAATAATTAAATATAGAAGGCACACTCTCCTGATATAATGGCTGCTATAATTAAACAACCCAGAAAATGTTAGTGGCTTAACACCATAGGAATGATTTCCTTGTTCATGAATAGGTTCAACACAGATTCAGTGCAGGTGTTAGAGGGATGGCCCTGCAGGCAGTGATTCAGGGCCCCAGACTCCTATCATCTCATAGCCAATCATCTTCTGGGGCCTAGAAATCTTTTACTTCCTTTCAGTAGATGGTGAAAGAGTAGATAGAGAAGAAAAAGACATCACTTCTGCTTACATCCAGCAAGAACTGAAGACAAGTCTTCATCTAGATGTAGCTCCCTCCTGGGCAGGCACATCCTAGCAACATTGCAGTGTTAAAGAGGGGAAGGGAAGCACCACTCTTTGCAAGACAGTGCGGCGAGTCACCTGGACCTCAAATGCTACTTCAGATATCAGTGATCGTCTTGCCAGAGGTTCAGTTCTCCGTGGCCTAACCTAAACATAATTCCAGTTGTACCTAATTGCGCTGGCTTATGATTGTTCTATAGGTAGAACATATATGTGTGCTTTTAGTTCCCAACTGGACTGTTGGAGCAGGGACCATCTTTTCTCAAATTTTTATAAAATTCCTTCCTACCCAGAGTTCTGAAAGAGCAACAGTCATGCTCAACTGATGCCGACTCTGGATCAACTCTCTTAATTTCCATCTTCACCCCAGTCTGGGAGACATGGGACAGCTTCTGTTTCCTCTCACTTTCACCCATAGGCTGTGAATGAACGGCTAGGGAAATTCCACTTTGTAAAACAAACAAACAAATAGCTCCTAAGTAATAAACCAACCTAGTTTTAAGGTAAGCCAATATTAACTTGAATTTAGGTTCTTCTCATTGTCACTTATGTCTTATCCTCTTCATTTCATCTTTTGGTTTTGACTCAACACTTGCTTCTTTCAGCATTTTGCTCCCCCTCCTACCAATTCTTGTTGAAAGCTCTACATTTTTTTATCTCTTTCATGGCAGACTCATGTGTCACCTGGGCTAGTTGTTACATTTAGCTAATATTTTGCAATAAATGATATGTGGTTAGCAGACAAGCCATTTACTTAGTTTCTAAAGTTCTGAAGTGGCAACTATATCTTGCTTTGTGGAATTATTATCCTAGTATGGCGACTCACGTTCCCTGTATTTTAATAAAGATAACATCTGTATTTAAGATTCTCCTTAATTCTAATAAGGATTTTATACCTGTAGAAATAGGCCTTATAGCTGTTCCTTCCTTCCCCACTACTGCCCATAAGTCAGGTGCTGCCTGTCACAAATTCCCAATGAACATGAACATGCCCCCAGGGACTGCTGCTGGGCAAGAGAATAGAAATGGATCTGGGCAGACCCATTACTGTTACTGTAAAAGCACATGCCCTCCTGAGGGTGAGTCACATATTAAGACCAGTCTATTTCTGTGCCCTTACTTTTATAGCCCAGATGAATCTGGTGTAACTTTATTATAATAATGTGAACCCTGTTGTCTAAGTCCATTATCATACACTGTTGTTAAGATAGGAATCCTTTGGCGGTGTGGAAAATATCTAAAAATATTGTCTTTGAATGGTGACCAAAAAAAATATAAAATATTTTTCTATTTTTGTAAGACAGCCAACTGTCCTCTAATATGATCCCCCATTCCGAACTAGTGGCTAAGAAAATGCAATACCTAGATGTTTCTTTGATCTACATTTGCCTTATGTCTTCTTGCCAGAGCTTCAAGCACTTCTCAGTTGTATTTGAGAGAGAGGAAAAGAAAGAGAAAATCTGTAATCTGTACACATGCTCTTAAGTGGCACAGCCAAAGCTCTGGTACTGCTTTATTTATTGCAGAATTCAGTAACAGATCTGTTATGTCTTTTAATATACGCCTATCCAAAGCCATGTTATGGTCATCATTCACAAAAATGTTATTAAAAATTCATCCCCATTAACAAATATGTAATAATCACCTCTGATGTGTAAGGCATTGTGTTAGGTAACTGCATGGCAGTGGGTATGGAGAAGACACCTACAAAGAAAATAAAAGCTATTATTTTAGTAACCTGAATTTTAGGGTTAACTGTGAATGTGTAATCTAAACATTGTCCTACCTATTAAAATAACTGCAGCTGCAAGAAATCTTGATTATTCAAGTCTTTCACTATCTATTGCCTCCTTATCACAGGCCACCAATCCTGGTGTCCTTGATTGATTGCAGAGTTGCAGTGTTTGGGATTGAATTTACCTCTAACTTGAACCACTCAAATAAGACCTCACAGTCTTACCAAACTTTTCTTATTTTAGTCTCAAATCGTATATAACTTCATCTGTATAATCTTGTTCAAGCTACTCTATGTGTGCCCTTTTTTCTGTGGTTTTCCCACTTCAGAATATATATACCATGATGAGTTGTAGCCCAGCTAAATTGTTTTAGTGTAGAACTATCATCATCTTTTCTGACCTATATATATATAGACTGCAATGAGACTGCGGTCTTATCAGTAGTAGTATTACCTGCTCATAATAATACTAATAAACATTTTTCTAAATATAAAATCAGTTCTATTATCATGCAGTTACAGCCATCACTTTATAGATTCATTTTCTGGGCAGAACATTTCAGGGACTGCTGTTTATTGCTGATAAATATAGCTTGCTTATTTAAGCTCTTTACCTTTTTCTAACCCTGCCGAAAGATCTTCTGAAGCAAGAAGTTTTAGAATGACATAGGCAGGTAATGTGCTGAAAGCATTGGACAACCTCTTATTGGAGGCACCATGATCAGATAGTAAAGCAACCACTGTAACTCAAGGTCAAATGATCCTTAATCTAAAAACTATCTCTAAAAGACATAGAAGGGCTTTAACCTTAACAGCTGCTGCATTTGAGGCCCTATTTTATCTCCCTGCAGAGTAAAGTCAATAATATGAGAATCATAAACCAAGCAGGATTGCAAATCCTCTTATCCTACCTGCTAGAAAGCAAGCAAGTTGGGGAAAGCATTGTTTCAAAATTTCAGTAATGCAAAGAACTTAGAAAATAGTTCGTAAGATGATTGTTCAATATAAGCAGTGGTCAGATAATGATACTTGGTGGGAGTATTTTTCTCTGGTTGCTTCCTGAATCCACTATTTAACATTCTAGAAAACCATTCTGATGGAAAAAAGTCAAAGATATGCAAAAATAAAATTAGGCTTATTAATCACTTTGTAATCAGAAAACTTGAACAGTTTTATTCAAAGAGAAGCTTCCTAACTCTATCTTTTACCTTATTTACTCAGAATCTAAAACAGAAATTAAATTCAACAATTCATATTTCTGTATTGAGTTTTATGCCTCAGAATACTTTATATTCATACTTATTCCTACAACCAAAGGGATGAAGCAGTCATTTGGATAATTTTTTTTAAACAGAATTTTAATTTTATTTTGTTAGAGAAAAGATTTGTAGAGTAATGCTTCTCAAACTTTAATATGTACACAAATCACTTGGAGACCTTGTTAAAAAGTAGGTTCTGATTCAGCAGGTTTGGGATGGGGCCTGAGATTCTACATTTCTAACAAGCAACTATGGGGTACCAATTCTGTTGGGCCAAGGCTCACACTTTGAGTGGTAAGATCATAGAATTCTGTGTTATTCCGGCACAGTATTTAAAGAGAGAGTGAAAATGGATTTTCTGGATTTTCTCATTCTTTGCTTTCATTTGCATGCATAGATATGTCTATCATTTTTTAAAAAGCAAACGGAGTACATGTTTTATCCTTTTGAAAATACAAAACACAACGCAAATGCAAAATAAGCACTATTATGATTTATACTAAGCTTTGCATCAACATCTAATGCACCTCTTATTAATTCATGGACTACAAATTTAATCTTCCTCCTGTGATCGGTCAGCAAGTAAACAGCTCTCAGATTGTTGAGGAAATACAAATTTAAACGTAACCAATCAAAATATTCAATTAGGTTTCATTGAATAGTTTACAAATAATAGTGTAAAAAGATCGTTTTAAATTAGAAATTCACTGAAAGTAACATTTTCTTTGCTGAGCTCAGAAATTAACATATTACTTAAAATGCTGGCTCAGCCCTTGGACAGGTTCCTTGACTTCACTGAGGAGTTCAAACTATGTTAAATCTTTTAATAAAGCTCTGGGGGAAATTCCACTGCCATACAATGAAATTCCATTACGTATGACTTATTTTTCGCTCTCCAGCTGATAATAAAACGTATCAAATGACATTTCCCTTTATTTTTTTCCTGAGGTTTGTTTATTGTACTACTATTTACGTATTCTTCAAGGGCAGTGTTTCTGCTTAAAAGTATTTTTAATTTTGTTCTTCAAGAAGTACTAAAATATGTAAATTTTGTTGTTGTAATGATGTCATAGTGTATTAAGAATTATGAATTAGCAATTATCCCGCTTAATGATTTCCATAAATATTCTGCCATTTATAGTGTTAAAATGCCAAGAAATAACTTCATGACAAAAAAAGATTTATTTTCTCAAACTCCTGCACATAATTAGCATCTAATAAATATTTATGTATGAACTATAGCCTGATCCTTCGATGGCTGAGCAAGAACTGCTGCAATGGCTCTGGACTTTCAATTTTAAAGGAAGGAAAATATGTACATTAAAAAAATGGAGGGCTTCCCTGGTGGCACAGTGGTTGGGAGTCCGCCTGACGATGCAGGGAACGTGGGTTCGTGCCCCAGTCCGGGAGGATCCCGTGTGCCGCAGAGCGGCTGGGCCCGTGAGCCACGGCCGCTGAGCCTGTGCGTCCGGAGCCTGTGCTCCGCAACGGGAGAGGCCACAGAAGTGAGAGGCCCACATACCTCAAAAAAAAAAAAAAAAAAAATGGAGTACTTGATTCATATCAAGTACCTATCACAAAACAGGCCTTTAATAGATGTGTGTTGATCATGGTATTAATTATAAATTAACATTTGTAGAAAGTTTTACAGCTAACAAAATAATTTCACTCACAGAACCCTGTTAAACAGGTGAGAAACACACAGAGAGACATGGCCCAGATCCCTCTTCGAGGAATGACATTTTTGTCCTCACTGCTGGGAGTGCTATCAGCAACCCCTTCAGGAATCACATCAGTGACGCCTTTTGAAAAATGGCCCACATCCAGTGACACATGGAAGCAGAAGTATTGCTACAGACTAAATGTTTTTATCCCCCAAAATCCCTATGGTGAAACCTAACCCTCAGTGTGATCATATTTGGCAGTGGGGCCTTTGGGGGGTACTTAGGTCATGAAGTTGGAGCCCTCATTAATGGGATTAGTACCCTCATAAAAGAGACCTCACAGAACTCCCTAGCCCTTCTGTGGTGTGAGGACACAGCAAGAAGACAGCTGTCTTTGAACCAGGAAACGAGCCCTCACCAGACACTGAATCAGCTGGCACCTTGATCTTGGACTTCCTAGCCTCCAGAACTGTGAGAAATAAATCTTTGGGGTTTTTTTGGGGGGGGGGGGGTGCGGCGCGGTTCACAGGCCTCTCACTGTTGTGGCCTCTCCTGTTGCGGAGCACAGGCTCCAGACGCGCAGGCTCAGCGGCCATGGCTCATGGGCCCAGCTGCTCCATGGCATGTGGGATCCTTCCGGACCAGGGCACGAACCCATGTCCCCTGCATCAGCAGGCGGACTCTCAACCACTGCACCACCAGGGAAGCCCAAATCTTTGTTTTTTAAGTCACCAAGTCTATGGTATTTTTGTTATGGCAACCCAGACTGACTAAGACAAGTTTACAGGTCCAGGCACTTCAGACCAGTGCAGGACAAGCTCAGGCTTGATTTTGCCCTCTACCTAATTCTGATCTTATACCCCTTGTTTTCATAGGACTTGATCCCAAAAGTCTCCCCAGCCTGGCACAATAGGCACTGTCATCTTTGTCTTATAGATAAGGAAACAAAGGGGAGTGACTTGCCCTAGGTTAGGCAGCTTCGCCAAGTCATGAGCTGAGTCCTACTTATTGTAAATCTTAGTTCCTCTACCATGGGACTTTGATCTCTCTGGCCTGTCAGATCCTTGGAATGGATTTTATCTGTAGAAGATGCATTCAACTAAAGCAGCTTGAGGTCCCTTTAATTATTTTCCAAATGTTTGGTGCCAGGTATTCCTTTTCTCCACCTTCACCTCAAGAAGTGCAATGGAAACTGGTATACAGTTAACACTGACTGTCCTCAGGCATGCTGTTCTAAAACTCTGACATCAAATTCAGAATGCCCTTGGCCCCAGGCCCCTTGTCTGCAAGGAAAGGGCCGATATTGAGATAGAAGTGTCTGCAGGGCCAAAAGCAGGCATAAACCAGGGTAAATCCAGGATTCACAAAAAGGGACAGAAAATGGGGTAAGAGCAAGGGAAATGTTTGGGACTGGAGTAAAAGTAAGGGCAGGGAAAAGAAAGGAGAAACGACAGAGACAGAGGCAAAGTAAGGCAGAGAGAGAGGCCTTCCTTCCTGGGTTTTTGCAGCTGCTCTATCTGTGAGCCCTCAGACCTAGTAGATACTGGATATGCTTCAAAAAGATCTTCCCTTTTTACTGATGAGCCAGTTCTCACTTCTCCAATTATCCTGCTTTATCCCTGGGGGATGGGAGAGTCCTTAAAAGCTCCACATGGAGTATGTTCTGTAGCTGTGAATAGCTTTGAGTGTGTTGTATTGTTTCAAGTCAAACCAAACACCAGCCACAACTCAAACATACTGTGGGTCTTCATTACAAGAATCATTATCAAAGAAGGAATTTTGCAAACCAAATCTATGGGCCCACTTTTTAAAGTTTTATTTGATGGCAAACATTCCCAACAGAACAAGAAAAAAATAAGAATTTTTCCTTTGCATCTGTTGTAATAAGATTTGATCAGTTTTTATAAAGAGTAGAAAATGCTCACTGGTGAATTTGTCAGTCTGTTCTAGAGGGCTTAAAATTGAAAAAAAAAGGAAGGGGAGGGGTCAGGGTAAAACTCTTAAGTTTGAAACCAGTGTTGAATGTACCTAGTAATCCACATGAGAAAATAATTAAAGAGTCAGTAGGACATAGCACTTAGGGTCCTAGTTGCCTGAATACCAATTACCAAACATATAATGTGATGTTCATGCAAGAAAACCAGCACCCCCCCCCGTAGACATTATTGCATCTTTACAAAATAAGATTCACAAGTGGCAACTCTTATGGAAAGCACCACATTGTTTAAAGGGAGTATCGCTCTGTGTCAGGAAGATTTATACCTTTGTGAAAAATCCCAAAATCAGGGATGGCAGAATGATAAACAACATCTGGGTAGAGATAAAAAGAAGGAACATCAAAATGATATTACTGGTGGAGAGGATAGGATAGGAGTGATGGCTGGTAACATAGCCATTCCAGGCAGAAGGAGAGAATGGATGATCACTTCCTGACACTGATCACACATCTGGCACAGATACAGAGGCAAGAACAGAAGTGATGAAGAACTGTGCTTATCTAGACATCTCCAGGAAGTCAGTCAGCCAGAAGTATAGCATTGGATGCATCTCACTGACAACTTCATCTTTTAGAAGGCAGGAAAGATAATGAAGGGGATTTCTGCATAGGACCTAATCCTGACAAGCAGAGAAAGTACTGGTTGGCAGAGTGGAAATGATAGAATCCTTGAGGAGGAGGAGAAAACCAGTAATAGCAACTTACAGTCTGTGATAGCAAAAGCTTTGAACCCTGAGCAAAGCTAGATATTTGGCCTAAACTAAAAGAAGACAGATTTCTAACTGTTCAGAAAAAAGATAGGAATGATCTCACAGCCAGAGACTGAGCACACAAAGAAGGACTCTATGCTTTTAAACACCCAGTTCCGAGAATCTAATATGAAGGTGAGGGAGAGGTAGCGAAGGAAACTGCTCAACCAGCTCTCAGATAAACGGAGACATTTTAAAGACATCATTTATAAAGAATGGAAGGACCAACATGGAACCACAAAGAAATGAAAACTAATACTGAGGGAATAAAGTAAAGCTTGTGAAAATTGCCAAAGAAGATGAAAATAGGTTTCCTAAAGGGAGCAAGAAACAGATATGGGAAAATACCATGAAATCTACAGAAAAGAGTCAAAAAGCAAAACGTTACAGGTCTTTTCTCTGTTGTAGAAGACCTTTGTTTCTTTGTCCCACATCTCATGAGGTTGTAATGTGCCTGTTGGCTACAGTGCCCAGCCTGCCCTGGCCATGGTCATGAACACATGCTCAAACAGGATGTCTCCCTATGAGATCTGATACATGGATACTGAGAATGTGTTTCTCTTCCTTATGGATTTGAACCAAGCCCATGAGCTATCTTCCCTACCATGTAGAGAGCCCATCTACAAAAGGAATCAGAACTCAAATATGGCAAGAAATCTAGGCTTCTGATGACAACTTATGAATCCCTGAATCCAGCCATGATTGAAGCAAGCCTTACCCCTCAATTCCCCAGCTATGTGAGCTAAGGTGTTCCTTTTTATTTTAAGAGTTTAAGTTGGGCTTCTTGTAATCAAAAGAGGCCTGACTAATACATTAGTTGAGAAGGTTAACTGTTAGATTAAAAAGGAGAAAGCAAATACTGGGAGGAGGAAATTAAAGCCCAAGCAAGAAAAGGGGTTGAAAAATACATCTTTCAAAGGACTTTGGTTCCATTCCATAAAACCAAAAGAAGGCTCAGATGACATCAGTGAACTGTAAATAGTCATCTTTGAAGAATTATGGGAACAGAAGTCTTGCTGGCAGGTGGAAAAAGGGCAAATAAATGTTTCCATTTCAAAAAGGTGAAAGAAGTTAAATTCTTTAAACTACATGCCAAAGAGATTAGCTAGATCTCTAGCAAAATGTTAGAGTATAAAATGTGGGTAAATACTTATAAAGCAGAGAGGTAATCATTAGGGACCAGTACAGGTTCATGAAGTTCAATTCCTGCTGGGATTATATTATTTCCTTTTTGAACTGCATATCCCAGAGATGTTGAAGGGATTATTCATTATGCCAGGTACTGTGTGAGGCACTGTGCTGATAGAGTATTATGTGTGATGGTTGTGGTCATAATTGGTTTGCCTACTTAAGTATAATAATGTCTACTGTGTGTTGACAACCTAACATGTTCCAAAATACACACACATACATACTGCACAGTACACATACACACAGGCATGCACACATAAGATGCACAGGCATGCATATATATATATATATATATATAAACACATATGCATTGCACAAATGCACATGCACGGGCATACACAGACACATGCACATAAATATGTCACATATACACACAATACATGCACATTTACACACATACAAAAACACATTTACACATAAGTACATACAACCTACACATGTATATGAACATACACATATATATACACACCAGTATAAAAATCTAGTGTGGGCAATAAAAATCCCTACAGATTTTTATTGGCGATTTGTCCAAGGTCACACACTAGTAACAGCAAAATATGTATATGAATCTAAAATTTTCTGATTCTTAAACTAATATTCTTTGTCAACAATGGGTATCTATGTGCACCGTAGAAAAGCTACTGAAAGAGGAAGCTGAGGAAAAGGTCTGAAATATCTTTGACCTCTTCAACTTTCAAAAATTTGAATGACAATAGAGAGCATTACAATCAAGTCTGAAAATAATTCAGAAATATATGTAATATGTTCTTGAAAGAATTGGAATCTATACTGAAGACAACAAGAAGAAATATATTAGCAATAAAATGAATTCTCTGACACAGGCTGCACACAGCACAGGCACCTTAAGGAGAATTTCACTTGACTGTGAGCTCAAGGAATTAACAGTGAGAAGTTGCTTCTAAAAGAATAAACTCATCCCTGGGCTGCATTAACAGCAGTATGAAGTTCAGGAAGAGGGAGGAAATTATCATTTTTAACCCTATATGGACTAAATTAACACAGTGACACAGACGCAGAGGAGACTGGCCATGATAATGAGGAATTTAATCTTGTAATAGCTAGATTAGAGAAAGATGACCACTGTGTTTGATGAGAGAAGTAAAGACTTTCACCATGGGTGTGTGAGAAGAATTCATTACATATCCTTCTATCATCCAGAGAGTTTTAAAGGGAAAAATGGGAATTAATGGAAAACTTCTGTGAGTCAGATGTCAACACAATATAAATGTAAGAATTCCTGGTATTGCAGAGATTAAATGCAGTGCCATGGAAAGCAGTGATCAAACATTTTAGTAAGATGATGCTTTCCTGACATAAAGGAAGTCAGAGGACCATGGAAGACATCTTTTTGCTCCTAGAAAGAATGACTTGAGTGGACTCTCATATGAAATGTAGGTAGGGTGGGCATCCATTACCCAATTGCCCTAAGAGTCCCCCAAACAAAACCCACTAAACAATCCCTGTGGAAGGAAATTGATCTACTAGCACAAGAAGCTTCCCAGAAGTTTCTCTGGGAAAGAAGGAACTCAGATCCTGGTCTGTGTGTCCCAAGATTTGAATTTAGAGAAAACTTTAAGTGCAGGCTGAGGTGACTTTGACCCCCCAAAGGGAGAGCTTATCAGGAGGACAGGAGGGAACCATTTATTGCATTAAGCTCAGCACATAGGATGTTTGTGGGGAAGAGCTAGTTGTAGCACAATATGTGGCTGAGTCTGAGAGCTGCTTGAGCTGTAGTTTACTGGAGGTTATGTTTAAAGAATAATTAATGAACATGCGTGCAACCACCTTGGCATCCAAGCAGGGCATACCAATTTGACATGTGCAGGGATGTGGACCAACAAGGGCATAACCAAGATGAAGGGAACATCAATTCATCTGTGCAGTTGAGTCTTCAACAGGACATCATGTGGCAGACAGAAAGCAGCAAAAGCAGAAGGCAGTGATCCTCCTCTCTATTTTTTGTCATCTCTACCTTCAGTAGTACGAATGATTGCCATGCCTTCTTCCACTGTCTAGTCTCTGGGATTCCTGGACACTTGGAATTGGGTGGTGATCAATGGAGAGATACTGTGGTTCTGTTATTAAGGATAGGTAGGTGCTTGTCTGTCCAACATTAGAGGAGGCTTCCCTCTCTAACCAACAGAAAGAAGCAGAGATCAGCTAAGCACTTTCACACACGTGTTTTTTTATTAAGGCAATGCCCGATCATATATAATATTACCTACCCTGCTTTGAGATCTGTGCCTGAAATTGGAAAACTTTCAGGGTTCTAAACTTCCTGAGTCCCAAGCCTCTGTATCTTGCTCTTCGGCGCAGAGGCACAGGACAGGGCATCCGCAGCTGAATTAGTTTCCCATTGCTGCTGTAACAAATTACCATAAACTTGGTGGCTTAAAACAACACAGATTTATTGTCCTATAGTTCTGGAGGTCAGATGTCTGAAGTGGGTCTCAGGAGGATACAATCAGGATGTCAGAGCTGCTTTCCTTCTAGAGGCTCTGGGAGGGAATTCATTTCCTTGCCTTTTCCAGCTTTTATAGGCTACCCACTCTCCTTGGCTTGTGGCCACCTTTGAACAGTCTCATCACTCCAACCTCTGCTTCCATTGTCACATCTTCGCTCACTCTCATGTCTCCCTCTCTCCCTTATAAAGACCCTTCTGATTACATGGGGTCCACCAGAGCAATTCAGGATAATCTCCCCATTTCAAGATACTTAACTTAATCACATCTGAAAAATCTTTTTGCTGTATAACATAGTCACAGTTTCCAGGGACTGGGACATAGACACCTCTGGGGCCATGATTTCACCTTCCACAGCAGCCTATGACAACTTTAGCAGGAATTCCGAGCTATTACTTCAGCAGCTAGGAGGAATGTTCTGTTTTCTTGTTTTTTAACCTCTGTCAAAGCTGAGAGGACAGAGGTTTTAGTTTATTGATGCAATATCCACAAGCTTAATCCATTAGATCTTGCAGAGGAGAAAGTTTCAGAGAAATCCTTAAACGGACACAGACCTCCCAAACTTCAAGAAGGCAAGTGGTCCAGAGAACAATCAGGATTACTTAAAAGAAAATCTCCCCCTCAGTGTGGTTCTACTAACATCCTATAGGAAGATGACAATAATCTTTGGCTTACCTGGTTTGAGGAACAGTTTTAATTTTAATATTTTCTATTCCTGCCCCCAAAATTAAAATCATTGTTTGGCAAAGCATCAAGGGGTTCAGGCCCTTATGGGAGAATTTCCTCCAAATCTCCCTTACCAGTGCTCAAGAAGCTCATAAGGGAAATAAAGAGGAAGTGGCCTTACTTGAAACCTAACTTTGTAAAACAAGTCACAAAAGCTACATGAAGAAAAGCCTTTAATTTAGTACAGTTTCTAAAAACATCTGCCTCTTTAACATGTTTCTCATTTCTGTTTCTGCCAACTTCAGGCAGTAGCCAACTCCATATTTTTTTCACTTTATGATGATGCCAAAAGACTAGCCAGTAGTACCTATTCCTTTCTATGGCCCAACTTGCTTATTAGAAACTGTAGTTACTATATCCCATACTCAGACCAACCCAAGTCTGAAAGTTGGAGACATTTTAACTGGCAGGCACAGAAACTATAAAACATGCAAGGTTTTTACATTGTGGTCACCTGTATGTAAGAAAAAAATTCTACTCGTTCCTTGACCAGTGCAAGCCAATCATTAACCCCTTGTCTAGAGACAATACAGATAACTCAGTATCAATAGCCACAGAGCATGAATGCCTAGCAAGGTCAAAATAGATGCTTGGAAATGCCCTGTCTACAAATAAAATTTGGTATTCTTATTACTATTCTATCTACAAATAAAACACAGTGTTTTTATTATTACTGTCATATTCTGATGAAACTAATCTATTCTTGTTTTCGCAGTAAAAAATTGACGTTGTTAACTTTTGATTTTAGCAGTCATAAAATGGGGAAGTCAATGCACATGTCCCAAGACAAAGGAGTAAATCTATTAGAGACATATCGCATTGCCATAGATGAAATTAATCATGAAGCAGTGACTTCTATAATACTTGCATAATTTGTATGTGTTACAAGTCTTTCTTATGGAGGGTT
This sequence comes from Mesoplodon bidens, assembly GCF_964165515.1. Lineage (NCBI taxonomy): Eukaryota > Metazoa > Chordata > Mammalia > Artiodactyla > Ziphiidae > Mesoplodon > Mesoplodon bidens. The sequence continues at coordinate 87,776,696 of NC_138167.1, forward strand.
ATAGAAGACTGCATGATGTCAATGTAGTTTATTTTTTCTTCAGCAGATATAGAACAATTAACTTGAATTTATTTTTATTTAAGAATAATTTATGGAAGTACAAGAAGAGGGATATGATGCCAAAGTTAAATTAAGCCTTTGCAACCTCCACCTTCAATTTTTCCAAATTGATTCACCCTATAGCATTGCTATGACTGGACTTATCTATACTCTCTCCTGGAGTATATACAACCATAAGCATACTACACTATCTGCTGTATCTACTACTACTGTAGTTTCATTAAGTCTCAGTTTCCCAATCTAGAAGATGGGGAAATAATACTTTTTAGGGTACTTTTAAATGTCTCCAGACATTGCCAAATGTTTTTTGGGGAGGCAAAATCACCCCAGGATAAGAACCATTGATTTAAGCAAATTGCTGGTTGCGACTATTTTAAAAAGCCTGTGTTGCTCAAAAGTTTCTTGGCATTCTTTTTTTCCTATGCCACATGCTAATTTACAAGACATTCTGCCATCTTGCTTGAATAGATTACAGGGGTTTTATTATCAGCTTTTTTGGATAAAGCCTCAAGGAAGGAAAAGTCTAACAGTACAAAATATCTCTTTAGTTTTCACTTTTTGATTTGTAAAAAACAATGGTAAATTACTACAGCAATTTTGCCTTTTCACCAACAAAAAAAATCACAAATTGCATACACACAAGATCCAAGCTAAAAAATGTTTGAGTTTAGAGTTATTTAAATCCTATGATTAATTTTATTCTTTGTCTCATTACAAAAAGAATGATACATATCTTGTTTAAAAACTATTTCTTATTAATATACTCTTCAAAATTTAACTTATAAAAATAATTTATATAAGTATTTGTCATTTTTATGTCTTGGGTATTTGTGAAGTAGAAAGCAACATTGATATATAAAATGATGTTGCACATCTTGCCTTTGAATAATTGTTAGCCACAGTGAGTTAATTTGCAATGTCTCTATCTACAAGTGTTATTCCTATGAGACTACTTACCATACACCATCGATGAGTCTATCTGTCCACCGGTATACTGGCTTAACAAATAAATGTTAAGTTCTTCATTGTTTATAGAATAAAATCAAAGCTTATAATCTGCTATTCAAAAGATTTCTTAGGTCTATATTTATTGATCTGAAATAATGTCCAAGAGATATTGTTAAGTGAAAAAAGCAAGTTCCTGAGGTATTACGCATGTGTGTTTAGAAAAAAAAAATTGTGTATGCATGTGTGTATAAGAATGAGCATAAATGTGGAAAAATACAAACCAAACTGAACATAGGACGGGGCTAGAAGTATGGGAGAGGACAAAATAATCTGGTGAAAATGAAAATTTGTTCAAAATGAGTATTCAAAGTTTCATATGTATTTGCTATTTATATGTAATTCATTTAAATCTAATTATTCCTTTCTTCCATATTCATGGTAAGGACATCTGCAACAATCCAAATGGCCAAAAACTGTTATAGTTGGTTAAAATAGCATTTAAAATGTGTTTCCTATGTATAGATTAATAACATATGCATTTAAAAAGAACATTAGAAAAATATTCTGAAAAACATTCATAATGGATATCTCTGGCTGAATCGTGAGTGTACTTTATGTTATATTTCTTGTCTGTATTTTATTTTTTAATGAATATGTAATGTTTTTATAATGAGGGTCTAAAGAAAAAAGGAAAAGGATCTGAGGAGTGGGGAATGGGATGAAGAAGCTGTTGGTTTTCCAGAACACTGAAAAGTATGTCAGAAAATGCTGTGTGAATAAGTGGTCTTTAAATGTGTAAAATCAGTTTCAAAATTTGTCTCAGAGATATTTGTCAAGAGCTGCTGGAGGAATTGAGTCATACTTTCACAGGAATCTCTTAGTAAAGGAGGGGAATGAATTCCAAGAGATAAAAACAGGTTGGTGGAAAATGGCTCCTTAGGATTTGTTCTCTTCTGGGTATGAGTTATTTCAGTTCAGGATTTTTTATTGTATATGGATATAGGAATATACCCTCATGTGATTAGAAAGATAATTTATATGGGATTAAATCCAAGAATTCATTTTCCATTTGAACGAACTTCCTAAGAACTAGTGCCACTCTGTCCTTCATCATGCATAGACCTTATTTGGAAAACGACTGGTGTCCCAGGAATATAAATATAGCCTTTGAAATTGTGTTCTCAGGATTGGAGGTGATGCTTTCCTGGATTGTTTATTCTCTTGGTGCATGGGCTGCAGTAGTCATTCCCTTCATTGCCTTTAGTTCCCTCTCCTCCTTCTCTTTCTACCTCTGCAAAGCTGGCAAGCTGTACAAAAAGCCATGATTTTTAAGACTGTATATGATATGTAAGCCCACAAACCCTTCAAAGGAGATTTTAGGATATAGTTAATAAATATATAGCACATGCTTAACTCATATTGTTATTTCCAATTTTATTATCATTTCTTCTGAATACCCTTAGTTACAACAAGACTAAAAAGTGAAGCAATTTCATCAAGGAAGTATAGGGTCATAAGTATGCTAACAAAGTGTAGTTTGATCTTGGACTGCATTTAAAAGAAGCCAAGAGAGGAGGTTAAACTGGAAGTTTCGACGGTGGTCACCCCATAGGAAAGATGTTAGATTCCAAAATCAGCTGTTAGACCACTGAGTGGAAGTTTCTAACTTAGTGACCTAGGACAGGTTTGAAGACTAACCTCTGCAAGGAAGATATATAAAAAGGTATAGGAGTAGTAAATAGATTTGTGAAGGGATATTTAAGAGAGAGCTGCTTTAGCATTTATGAGTGTCCCCCTCTCACCTGCATGGCAGGAAGTGGGGTACTTCCTTCCCTCTTAGCCACAAGCCAAGGGAGCAGGGCATCAGTGGGTCCTACAGGGAGCTTCATGTGTGTTCCCTAGAGTTGGGAAGCACACTGTGCTGGTGCCAGAGGAGACGGGGGATCTAGAGGTGAGAGGTCTGAAGGCAGAGCCAGGAAAGAGATGCTGCTGCATTGGGGTTTGCCTGCACACCTTGAGTTTCGTCAAGATAAAAAAGAAATGATGAAGAATAAAAGTCTCTTGGGGACCAAATATGAGCCATTTTAAATGAGATTTTGCCCAAGAGGGTATCACTCAGAGGGTAAGAGACCTCCACTGAGTGTTTGTATAGAATGAACTCTAGGAAAACCAAAGCCTGAAGTTGGAGTCTGGGGCAGCAGCTGAAAAAACTTATTGAATCACTTTAATCATGAGTATTCTAATGGGCCAGCAGGGAGGTCTCTGAAGACCCCACCAAAGTGTCCAGGAGGGAAAAAGAAAGTTTCACCATCTTTCGTACCCAGAAAGCATCCATTATGGGAGTAACTATCAAGTAAGAAATATCCTAACATCTTACCTATTTATCTCCTCTCTCCCCACCTGCCCCCATCTAGTAGACCCTGAAGAAATCAAAAACATCCGCTAGTGGGTTGATGGAGAAGGAGGTGAGCTGGAGACAAATAGCCAACCATACTACTTCCCAGAAAGCAGCCTGCTTGCCTATAGTCAAGCCCTAGTCCAGGGGAGGAAGAGAAACAAGTCTTAACTTTGAATGATGATCTAAAGGTTGATATTTTAATTACTGAATTAAGATAGTATTTGGTGAATTACAGTGGCTAAAGAACTCTATAGTACCCAAGAGTGAATAGAAAATTCAGGAACCTGAGAGAGTTTTCATTCAGAGGGGAGAGAAGAACTTCCACTACTTAAACAGTTTAAAGGGACATTAGGAGATTAAAAAAAAGAGAAAGAAAGAAAAGAAAACCTTGTACTTTGATTATCCCAAAGGTTTGCCTTTTCAAAATACCAGGAACAGTACTTTTTAGAATAAAAGTCATGATAATGTTTTTAGCAGCACTCAGACCAGGATTAGGTTTTACTCTGATGTTGTTCCCTAAGAGGCATGTTGACAGAGTGACCAAGATGGTGAAGGGATACAAAAATCAAATCACAGAAGGGACAACTCAAGGAACTGAAGCTGTTTGGGCTGGAGAAAATTTAGGCAAGGCACAATAGCTCATTTAACCTCTGTAAATAGACTTGTATATGGAGAACAGACTAGAAAAAATTCTGTGTTGTTCCTGAGGGCCAGATAAGGCCAGGAGGACAAAATCTGCTGCAAAATAAGGAGACATATATAATGCAGGTATTTAAAAACAAGTGTCTTTAGTTGTTTTGGATTGTCTTGTATAGCAATATGTTACTTATTATTGGTTGTTCCAGCTGAGGCTGGATGACATTTGTCATGGTTCTTATACAGAGTGTCTATTAATCATTTGGTTCTAGGTCAAATTACCAAAGACCCATTTGTGTTAAGCCAGTTTACCCAGTGACCAATCCACCAACTGGCCACTTCACTGAAAACCAATTCACCCAAGACCAATTTGCCATATCTGCTTGTTTCGTTTAACAATTTCATTTTAGTTGACTATTTCATTTTTTCCTCATAAGAGAACACTTCAAGGAATATTTAATTGATTTCTACCCTTGTTCTCTGGGGTCTGAGAGAAGAGAGACTGAGGATCAGAGAATACATTTAAGAATATACTCTTATATGAGGACATATGTATATGTATAACTGTTTCACTTTGTTATAAAGCAGAAATTAACACACCATTGTAAAGCAATTATACTCCAGTAAAGATATTTTTTTAAAAAAAGAATATACTCTTTGTGTATATGTGGGCATGTGTATGTAATCTATAAATACAATATGTAACATATACATATTATAAATAGTACATTATATATAGTGTGTGTATGTATATATTAGCATTTATCTCATTCAATTGACATTATTAAGTTACATACATTGTTAAATTATATAAACTCTTGATGACCTAAATTTTTAGGCCATCAAGTGCCTTAGTATCATGACTGGTACAAAGTTAGGTAAATGAGTTAGTAAATAAGTGAATGAATGAATGAATAGAATGTTTTTGTACTACTCCTCGCAGACACCATGAGCAAAGTCCCCAGTGGAAGCTATAAGTCTCATCTGAACAATACAAAATACAATTGTCCAGAAACCCTGGGTCCTCACCTAAAAATCAAACTGGTCAAAGTCATTTATGTTTTTGAGTCAGTCTTAATCTGGATGCCTGGTCAACCATGTCACCCTTGGCCCACCATATTGCTGTCTGGAATTATCATTCTTCCAGTATCACTACTCCATCTCAAGTTCTTTCAATCTTGCTATCGCAAAGCTTAAAATACAGCCATATCATACAGTTTGTAAAATGTACTCTGTACATTTAAGGCATTCATTATATTCTTATTGCTGTGACTGGTAGTCACCAGGTCCAGGGATCACCAGGTCTGATCGCTCTCTTCTTTTGCTCCAGAACAAATAGTAATGCATCACAAGCTCCTAAGGATCTCCAATTCACACTTCTGCTAAATAGGCCATACTCACCTGAGTCACTGAAATTCTGCCAGTAAGATTTGTTTCTTGCTGTATAAGATGGCATACCTTCTCAATAAGTCTAGGACAGTGGAAAGCAAATGAGCATAATTAGTATGATCATACCTTAGCACCCAACCCTATGCCCTATCTCTGATGTCAACTGTAGGTTAGACTGAAGAAGCCAGTTATCGCCTACCATGGGCAATTCAACTTCAGGTGACAGGGAACAAAGGAGTTTTTGATTCCCTCTCTTTATTTTCCATGGTTACGGTATGTGTATACGTTAAAGAGACTGTATTTATATATTTATGTATAGATACATATATTATTAATGTATATATACACATAGATTATACATATATACACATGTTGATATATATATACACACACACACCCAAAGTTGAAAATAGCATCTTCCCAAATGATATTTTTAATCTTCTTACTACTTTCACCAAATTTGTAAGCCCTATATCTTTCTTTATAATTTTTTTGTAGCATTTCAAAGTTTATCTTGATCACGTAAATACTTTTCTTCAAGTCTAAATTTTGTTTTTAATGACGCTCATTCCTCTATTCAGAGTTATTTGCTCTTAACTCTCTACACTTTCTTGAAATAAGTCACCCAAAACTCTTTCAGAGATTCTTTTTAATAATCAAATCAAATCAAAAGTAGAAGCCAATAGTTCTGATTTCTACCACTTCTCATAGATCTGTTTAACAGGAAAGTACAGTGTATGCTGGTAAATATCGTCTACATTCATAAGTTGCCTGTGTATTCAGGGAATCATAGAAAATCCTTCATTTTACATAGGAGCCAGTAAGGTCTAGAGAAGTTGTATGAGTTCCCCAAGATCACACAGCAGATACAGATGAAACCAAAACTGGAAGCCAGATAACTTAAAGATTCAATGTTCTTTCTAGTCCAAAATGTTGCCTTCCTTAGTAGAGACAAAAATATAATTTCTAAGGTTGGAATTCTACCAGGACAGCCCCTTCTCAGAGTTACATTACGGGAAGAGCATATTATTGGGGTTCTTTTGTAGTACGGGTGGGGCTTTAGGACATATATGACAAAACAGTAATATTTGAGGAAAAATTTAAAGGTTTCAAGCTATTGTTGCTACATTATACTTAAAATGAAAAAACGATTTGGTTGAGCTAAATACTATAAAATATAATTATAGTCCTTGGTAACAACTCAGCAGAACTGGAGCTATATTTTTCTGTCTTAGCTCACCAAAGCCCTGGAAGATATTCAAGAAGAGATTGTATAACAAGTGGCATACATCATTTCCTTTAGATTCTAGCTATCAGTAATCAGAAAATGTGGCCATTTTGGACTCATTAATAATCAGTGTCGATTGCCAAAGTTTAATTGATCATGTGTCAGTGTGTATTGAATAAAGCTGGGCACTAGTTATTTCTCTCTATATATATCAGTAAATACTTATGGTTCTTACTGTAGCCTCTATATTTCTGTCTTAGGGAGATAAAACTACTGCTCTGAACCACCAGCTTTTCCAATTTAATCTGAATCTGACTTTTTGTCATCTTTATTTTTAGTTTATAAACTGCTCGAGAAGGGATTTTTTTCCTCTTGATTCCTGGCTGGAGTTGAAACTGAGATTACAGAAATACCTCAAGAGTGGTTATTTCTATCCACACTGAGATGAGAAATTTAGGGATATTTAGCTGAACATTCAAATGTTTCAGATCTTACCCTTCACTATTAATAATACAATCATCTGTCTTTCACAGAGAAAAAAATATTTCTTTAACTGCAGCTAGAGAATTTTATTTCTTTTTCATTTTATTTCCTTATAGAGTCTTCCTGGAGTGAGTCATAACATATTGAGGTTACACAGAAGGATGTTTCATTCCAAAATGCACCCCTAGATATGTGTAGCAGTATTGAAATGGGGTCACTAAAGATCCAAACTGAAGAATGACTGGGCTCAGAGTCTTCTCCAAAATGCTGTTCCCTTTTAGGACAAAAGGAGATGGACAAATTGCTTATAATCTTAGGCTCTGATCCTTATCTCTACTCTTTATAAGAATTCACTTAATTTGATAATGGTAAGTGGTAGTCACAGATAAGTGGTCTAAACCTCCAGAATTAGCTTTTAAAAGGCTTTTCTCTCATCTTAACCAGTTTAAATTAGGATCTGAGCAGCTTAAAAAAAAAGGAATTGTAAATTACATAGCCAATGTGGTGTTACTAGCATTCTACCAAATTATTCACTATCCACTTGCAAAGTGAGGTGATGGGTGGTATCATTTCCTGTGCGGATGTAGCTGAGTTAGGGAGGGGTATCACAGTTTCAGTTTTATCCTTTATTTAATACCTTCCCCCATCATGGACATGTCCTTATCCCACTGTCTCCATAAATCTCACTTTAAACTCCTGAACATAAAGATTATTTTACTAAAGGGAACAAAGAGTTGCCAAGGTTTCTTTATTTTCAAGTAAAATTCTGATTAAGATACTGAGTTTTTGCTGAAACTTAGCAAAAAAATGTATTTTGGCTTATGGACATCTGTTGGAATAAATGCATTCAGTTGAGAGTCTCAAATCCTTTGTGTGAGTTCACAGCCCACTTTGACCCTTCACCTCCCTTCTTTCTGCCTTCACTGCTTCCTGTAGTGGTCACTGATTCACACAATTTTCAAGCTGAAATAAACCCTAGAAATTGGTCATGGAGTCCAGTTCTTCACTCTACAGAAAAGGAAAGCTGAAGCCCACAAAGTTTAAGAGATATTCCCAATATGACCCAATTAGTTAATGGAAAACCTGGGACAGAACCTAAGATTTGAATCATCTATTCTTTTTACTCACTTCTCCATTCATTTCCCCATTACTCTGGCTTTTACTTGCTCACTCCCTTGCCAGTATTCCCAGCCCTCTTGTCTGTTGCCTTGTCCTTTCGTTGTAACTACCTAGCAAACCACCAGAGTTGTGGTTAATCCAATGACTAATCTGCTGAGTATTGTTGGAAAAAATAATTCAGTTGGGAAAATTGCTGCCAGTTTCATTTTAGTGCATCTCCTTTATCTGGCATATTGATGCTGCCCAGACGTCATTCCAGAGCTCCAGAGTTCCTTATTTCCATGAGTGCTGACCTTTCATAGTAAGCACTCATGTTCAGCACAGCAGCAATTCCAAACTTTCTACACTCTTCTCAAACCTCCTACTTGCTGGGCAACCTAGCATCTTATTTCCCAGAGAAAAATACAAGTAATCCAACATCTAGCCATGAAACCTTCGAACTTACTCCTCTGCTGTTCTTAGCACTTCCTATTAAAATGGATGAGGTATTTCCTATTTAAGTCTAATCCTTATGTTCATGTTTGGATCACATCTTCTCCAGGACTCCCAAGGTATATGTTCTGTTGTTTTCCCTCTTTCTCGAACTTCCACCATTGCTGTTCCCACTGTCATCTTCCCATAAGCATTTAAATATATTCAGGCATCTTCATTGTCTAACAGCTCCTCATTAGTCCCTTTCTCATCTCCTTTGCCTTTGCCAAGCCCTTAAATTTCAACGTTCCTGGGAATCTGTCCTGGATAATTCATTTTTCCCATTTCCCTGAACCATCTCATTGAATCTCATGGTTTTTAATTCATATTTTCATACTGATGACTACCAAGTCTGTATTCCCAACCCTGCTCATTCTCTCTCACATGCACATACGTACACTCTCTCTCTCTTTCTCCATGCCTCAGAATCAACATGTTAAAACCAAATGCGTGATTTTCCCTCACAAACCTGTTCCTTCATCTTTATTCCTTGTCTTATCAAATGACACCACCAGTTCAGCTACACACAAGCAATTTTTCTACCTGGAATACTTTGTGTACTCACTTGACCTTATTAACTCTGAATCATATTTCAGATCTCATTTTATCTGTCTTTTTTTGAGGAAACTTTAGTTAAGCTTTACCCTACCTACTTTAGGTTAGCAACTTTCCTACGCATTCTTATAGAATAACTTAACCTTCTATCATAGCATTTATCATACAGCATTCTACATATTTATTTATTTGATATTATTAGTTTCTAGGACTGCTGCAACAAAGTACCACAAACCTAGTGACTTTAAAACACAGAAATTTATTCTGTCACAGTTCTGGACGCCAAAGACCAAAATCAAGGTTTCAGCAGGGCCACACTCCCTCCAAAATCTCTGGGGGAGTATCCTTTCTTGCCTCTTTCAGCTTCTGGTGGTTCTTGGTGTTCCTTGGTTTATAGCAGCATAACTCTTATCTCTGTCTCAGTCTTCACGTGGCCTTTTTTTCTGTGTTTTCTCCTCTTCTTATAAAGACATTCTAAACCCAGAGGATTTAATATCAAGATCCTTAAATAATTATATCTGCAAGGACACTATTCCCAAATAAGGTCACATTCTGAGGTTCCTGGTGGACTTGAATCTTGGGTGGATACTATTCAACCCAAATCACTTTTCAGTTTTATTCACTGGATTATAAACTCTGTGAAGGCAGGAATTATATCCACATTGGCCATCAATACAGAGTCAGCTTGGCACATAGTATACACTTAAGAAATAACTTTGGAATGAATACTAGCTTCCTCTCAATTTTTACCAAGATTTTCTATCTCATTATCATTTCATCCAACAACCTCTGTGCTCACTTCCACTTAGTCCTTGAAAATTGATTCATGCTTCAGCCTGAAAACTAAATAAGGAATATTGAATCACTCATCTGGAAGAAATCCCTTCTTATATTACTATTCACATAGCTCTTTACCTGATTTTTAGTAAGAAATTTGTATCTTTCTAGCTTATATTATACTTGACTATTTCTTTTATAATTTCTTTAAGAATAAGAATTATATATTTTTACCTTTATATCCCCCTAGAAGGCAACCACAAAACTCAAAATAGATTTTCATTAAATATTCATTTAATGTGTAAATCTGGATTATTTACTGATTTATATGTTCCACTCTATTAGAAAGAGTTAGGTTTATTCAAATTCAAAAGAGTTAGCTTTATTCTTTTTCACTTCAGAAAAGCAAAAAGAAAACTTTCTTACTCAAAGTACTAACAGGTATTTCTATGATTTAAAATTTTCTAAAACCTATAAATGCCAAAATCTTTGAGTTTAAATGTCCTACGAGTACTTTTTATAGGTTCACTTGTTTCCTTTGTTCCATTGAATCTGTCTTCACATTCAGGTAAATTCAGAGATGTCATCCTCATAAATGTATATATACTCAGTTTGTTATCACTAATTTTTTCAAAACCTTTATTAATTTTTTTCATGTAGACGTAAGTCCTGCTAAGATAACTATATCTATGTTGACATATTTACATCATAATGTATTATCAGAGTTTCATCAGGAAAACAGAAAGTATTCTAGGTATTTCAGGCAGGAAGAAACTTAACCGGAATTTGGTAATCACAAAGCTGATGGAAGGGCAAAGGCCAGAGAAGGCTCCACTTGCACAGCTTTACCACTGGATTCAATCAGAAAATTGCTTCTGTGACCCAGGTTAGGATTTCCACTTAACTGCTCTCAGTGGTCACAGATGTCTGCAGCACTGAGACAGGTGATGATACAATGGAACATCCAGAAATCACTGCAAAACCTCACTCTATCATTGCCTACTTATTTGCCTGCCAGTAATAGTAAAATAATAGTATGATGTCTACCCAGTGGTATGCTAAAAATATCTAACAACTGGCTCACTGGATAGGAATAAAGTGCTAATTTGTAGTACTAACCAACTTCCCTGGTGTAAATACTCCCACTATGGCTGATTTAAAGCTACCAAATGCAGAGTTGGGTAGAGATGCACACGACTGGCTTCTTTGAGCTTTATGAGCCAGGTCAGCACACCTCTGCCTTTTTTCTGCCTTACAAATATTACAAAATGTATCTCATTGATGGAACTTAATACAAATTCAGAACCTGTTGGCAAAGAAGAGAAAGAAATGTATGGTTCTTAGACTTCCAGCCCTTGTAATACCAGGTAAAGCAAAGGAGGAGGTGTCAAGTGTGTCAAGGGCCAACACAGATTCTGTCTTGCTCACAATACGGACACACTAATGTTAGATGCCATTTTTCCTTTTCTTGCAAATAACAAAAACAAATCTTTGGTGATTTCATCAGCATCATGGCTCAGTTCCCAAATGATGTTCAAGCTTTGCGTGGCTCATTTGAAAACTAGTGTTTAAGCAAGCATACCAACACTAATTTTGGCTAATATTTATCAAGCCATTATAATGTGCTAGGTATTGTTTTAACCTTTACATGCATTACTTCATTTAGTCTTCCCAACAGTTTCATGTGTTAGGTTTACTATTATCCTAGTTTCACAGATGAGGAAACAGTTTATATAGTTAAGTAAAATGCCCCAGATCACAGCTATTGAGTAGCAGCATGTTTCAAACTCAAGTAGTCTGACTCCAAAGCTGCTGCACTTACCTCACGAAAATATTCTACCTTAAAAACATACAATATTTTATGCATTGTTTCTGCTGCTGTGTACCATGCTTGGTATCAGATGCCTGAAAGCATCAAGTATGTCTTAGAACCAACATTCTGAAGTATTTTTAGGACTATGTTGTATCTTAGCAATCATCTTTTGCTATTTGGAAATACTGTAATAAGCAACTGTCTAAAAGGAAAAAAAAGTTCAAGGCATAGTTTATAATAATTTGGCCATGAAGTATCTTCTTTTTCTGTTTCTGTCATTACTACCTAAAGGTTTGATTCTTTCCATTCTTCGGATTTAGATGAATATCTCCTCTTCTTAATAGTGTCACTGAGCTTACAGTACATGAAAGAACTTTAAAAAGTCTGCATAATTTTCAGAAGGGAAGAAATATGGTGGTGAAACAGGGTTCAATCTTCTTTTTAGTAAACACAAATTTGCTAGTTTAAAGATGTTGTATGTTTCCAGGTATAGGGACTGGTTTCAATGTATAAGGCATATATTTACACATTACTTGGAGTCACCTCTCTAATTTTTCAAGTGCTTTGTCTTGCTTAATCCGGCAAAATATCACTCTGTGCTTTCGTGTCACGCTCACATACCTTGCATTCCCGTTTCTTGACTCTGTTTTGAAAGCAAGCAAGCACCTCTCTTCATTATAAGCCATTAAGTGATAATTTAGTCAGTGTGCTTTTTACCTGTGTAATTTCAAGTTAAATTGCATGGCTGCATGTTTGTTCAAACCAGAGTAATTGTGCTTTCTCTTTTCTTTAGTCAGTCGTCAATTTAAAAACTAACAAATAAAAGGACATGTTTGTGGGGCAGGAGCTGTCCTTTGAAGAGTGGTGGGCCTGATTTCAGGGGCAGGTGCTGTACACGTGGACACCATATCTAGTCTGGCCATGCTTTTGCCTAGGCATGCTATATTTGTGCCAACTCACTGCCTCGGATGCTCTCGGTGCTTGTCAAATACAAGAATGTGTTTCTCAGCTATGTGATATCTGGTTGAGGCCAGTTCAGAGTATCAGATGTACCAAAACATAGATATTGAGAACTCTGAGGTTTATATTTCTTCCACCAACTTCAATTGTTGGCCAACTCAATTGTCCAGTGATAGGCTAAGAAAGAAATTTTGAGTTGTCATTACCTTTTTTTAAAAAAGGAAAAAATAAGGCTTCCCTGGTGGCGCAGTAGTTGAGAGTCCGCCTGCCGATGCAGGGGACACGGGTTCGTGCCCCGGTCTGGGAGGATCCCACATGCCGCGGAGCGGCTGGGCCCGTAAGCCATGGCCGCTGAGCCTGCGCGTCTGGAGCCTGTGCTCCGCAAAGGGAGAGGCCACAACAGTGAGAGGCCTGCGTACCGCAAAAAAAAAGGAAAAAGGAAAAAATAGCACCGTGCTGTTTAATTGACCTGTTTGTCAAGAGACATTCAGAATTTTAAGAATCAGAGACACTTCTTTCCTGAGCACTAGAACAAACAAGGTTTTCTCCTTTTCCAAAGTTATTTTCTTTAGGATTTGCTAGGTTTCTCTGATATCTCAGCTGTGTAATACCTGGCCATTTGGTGTTAAACCACATGAGTTAAACTTAATTTGACATTCATATTATAAATCGTTGCTGAAGGTTGAAGAAAGCAAGTGTGAACTATTGAGCAGGAAAGCCACTAAGAATGACAAACCTGTTTCCAAAGCTAGCAAAAGTCAACCATCCCTAATGCAGATGCCACCAAGATTAACCCCAGCTGATATTAATACACACACACACACACACACACACAATACAATAGGTTTAATGACTGTAAATCTCTCCTATCTCAGCACAAACTGCTGAGTCTGGGAATAACTATTTATCATTTCCTGAATTCTGCTCTGGCCAGTGGCCAGTGGAGAATGTACATCAAAATTAGAGAGATGGGAAGTGGGACTTGGTTCCAGATTGATCTGAAGAAGATAGCAAGCTTAAAAGCTGCTTCCCTGCTTTTAAGCTTCACTGTTGTCTATTTTCAAAGGTAAAAGAAAACATTCAATCAAATAACAGGAAGCCAGTCAACAGCTCAGAGAGAATCTTGCTTGGTTCGATTCCTTTAGGGCATTGCATTATCATCCACATGAATACAGAGCCTCACCCCTGCCAAACCCTGAAATGCATAAAAAGGGAAATGAGAAGGGAAATGCCTTTGCCACACCTCTGTTTCTGTCTTAGGAAATATCTCCAGTGCTTCTGCTTTCTCTCTTACCCAAAGTCTTTATGTGACCACATTACATAGGGCAGATGCCATGGAGGGACAAACCTGGATGTGTGCTACCTTGACCCATCTCTTAGCAAATTCCAGATACATTTCACCTTAATGAAACACCCACACAGGGAATCTTGGGTTTTTCAAGCCCAGAACTCTCTTGCTCCCTAGTCATGTTGTCTTCTGGGGAATTTTGAGACAGGTTCCTGCAAAATGCCATCAAGTTTACTGTTAGCAGAGTCAGGAAAATGCATAGGTTAAGAAAATCTATTCTGGGTCAGTTTCCTAGAAGCAATATAACAACTTACATTTTTATCCAAAGAGGATATATTCTAATAACTACCTTGAACAAGGAGGTATAAACTTAATAAATGAGACGAATATTTATTTATTCAGTAATTTCACTTTAAAAAACTAAATTAGATATCAGGAATTTGAAGTATTTGAAGTAAACGACACTCTATGGCCATACCACCCTGAATGTGCCCGATCTCGTCTGAAGTAAATGACAACTTCTCTCACATGTTTAACCGCACATACATGCACGTTTTACACACAGACACACACTCAAATACATGGAAACTATTAATTTCATAGGGTTGCAGTAGCAACATACTACAGACCAGGAGGCTTAAAAAAAAACATTTATTCTCTCACAGATATGAGAAGTTGGAAGTTCAAAATCAAACTGTCTTAGAGTCATGATCCCTCTGAAGACGCTAGGAAATAATCCTTCCTTGATCCTTCCTACCTTCTGATAGTCGATGGCAGTCTTTGGCATTCTTTGGCATATAGATGCATCACTACAATCTCTGCCTCCATCTTCACACGGTGGTCTTTCCTCCGTGTGTCTCTGTATCTATCTGTCCTTTCCTCTTCTTATAAGAACACCAGTCATATTGAATTTAGGGCCTACTCTAATCCAGTATAAGTTTATCTTAACTTGATTATATCTGCAAAGAGCTGGTTTCTAAATAAGATCACAGGTTACAAGTGGACATGAATTTTTGAGAGATGCTATTCACACCAGTACAGTCTGCCTCTTTCCCTCAAAATTCATGTCTTTTCCATGTGCAAAATAGATGCAGTCCATCCCAACATCCCCCAAAGTCTTAGTCCATTCTCCCATTAACTCTAAATCCCAAAATCTCATTTAAATGCCACCAAGTCAGAAGTTTCAAATCTCATTATCTAAATCAGATATGGGTGAGACTCTGGGTATGGTCCATCCTGGGGCAGTCTCTCTCTGCCCACAAACCCTAGAAAAGAAGTTATCTGCTTCCAAAATACAATGATAGGGGACTTCCCTGGTTGTCCAGTGGTTCAGAACCCACCTTCCAATGCAGGGGACAAGGGTTCTAAGATCCCACATGCCATGAGACAACTAAGCCTGTGCACTCTAGAGCCTGCGTGCCACAACTACAGAGAAGCCGGTGGGCCGCAACGAAGATCGTGCATGCTGCAACTAAGACCTGACACAGCCAATTAAATAAATAAATAAATATTTGTTTAAAAAAATACAATGATAAGACAGGTATTGGATAGATATTCTCATTCTGAGAGGGGAAAAAAGTGGAAGGAATAAAGGGATTTCTGGTCTAAAACAAGTTCCAAACACAGCAGGGCAAATTCCTTTAGGTTTTCAAGGCTTGGGAATGACCCTCTGTGGCTCAGTGCTCTATCGTTTGGACCCTCCAGAATGGCTGTCCCACTCTCCATGGGTTCCCTGTCTTGTAAACATAGCACTCCAATCTCTGCTTCCATCATCACGTGGCATTCTGTCTGCATTTATGTCTGTATGTCCAAATTTTCCTTTACTTATAAGGACACTAGTCATTGGATTAGGGCCCACCCGAATCCAACATGACTTCTTCTTAACTTGATTATATCTGCAAAGACCCTATTTCTAAACAAGGTCATGTTCATAGGTATCAGGGATTGGGACTTTAACGTATCTTTTGCGGGGACTTAATTCAACCTACAGCAGACAAACACAAACAAAAAATGAGGATAGTGATATAATATGCAGCCAAAGAAAATTATTGCAAAAAATATGTCAAAATTTTCTTCTACTCTTATAGATAGGCAGTAAACTTAATTATCAACATAAAAAGGGAAATCTGATTATTTACACAATTCACGGTGTCCATGAGATTAAAAAAAAAAAATTAGTGCTATGGAAAAGCACAAGTATTGCTAATACCAAGACCAGAAAGAAATAAATCTCTAATTAAAGAGTATGTATAAGATTATAAACATACCTGGTTTATTGTGCTTCACTTTATTGCTTTTTGCAGATATTGCACTTATTTTTTTTTTTTATAAGCTGAAGGTTTGTGGCAACTCAGCATTAAGTCTATCGGCACTATTTTTCCAGAAGCATTTGCTCTCTGTGTCTCTGTCACATTTTGGTAATTCTTGCAATACTTCAAGCTTTTGCATTATTATTATATTTGTTATGGTGATCTGTGATCAGTGATCTTTGGTGTTACTACTGCAGCTCACTGAAGGCTCAGTTGAAGGTTAGCAATTTTTAGCAACAAAGTATTTTTTAATTAGGTAAGTACTTTGTTTTTAACCCCCCCAAATTCATGTGACTCGTTTTATTGTGGCATTCACTTATTTGCGATGATCTGTAACCAAACCTGCGATACCTCCAAAGTATGCCTGTATTTCTTTACAGGCAAAAATCTGACAGCATACAAAATAAAATGTTAGTTTTATTTTGATACTAGTTTGATACTAGTTGCATCAATGTCCTTCACTTTAAATATAGCTTTAAATATAGAATTACAAAACAGAATAATAAACAGGGGGGATATATATTTTTAAGTCACTTAAGTTCCAAGGTCATATTTAAATATTAGATATAGATGATCATCAAAGAAGCTACAAATACACAGTTTAGCGATTCCCCGGTCAAGAAATACTCATAATTCAGGGGAAATTTTAGGGGCAGAGAGTAAGGAAAGCACTGCAACATTAGAATACCAGCATATAAACAGACACAATGCTATGAGAATGGGCATGGCTGTAAATTTCTTTGAAAAAAGTTTAGTTCAGATGACAGAGATTTTTCCACAGATGCGTAGTTCCAATTATATAGCAGAAATCAGTAGCAAAATAGGATTTGATTTCTAGGGATTTACTTTAGAGCTAAATGTGTTGGAATAACTTAGAAAGTAAGTGATATTGCATTTTTTAAGATATTATCTTTATTCCAAATCTTCTCACTTTTCTAAATGGTGGTGTTTTATTTCAGGTACTCACTCATCTTTGGGGTTTTCTATCTAATTATGGCAACTAGGTCCCCTGTTCCCATTCATACTCTTCCTTCAGCCCACTTTAAAGCAAAGTCAAAATGATTTCTGAAGTCACAGTTGTTAAGCTTTAGCTTTCATAAAAATTTCTTACAAGATGTATTAGTCCATACCAGTTGCTATAGCAAAATACCATAGACTGGATGGCTTAGAAACAAGAGAAATTTATTTCTCACATTTCTGGAGTCTGGAAGTTTTAGATCAGAGTGCTAGGATGGTCAGGTGAAGGCAGTCTTCCAGGTCACAGACTTCTCTTATCTGCACATTGCAGAAGATGAGGGGGATCTCAGTGAGGTCTCTTTTATAAGAACACTAATGCCATCCATGAGAGCTCCACCCTCATGACCTAAGCACCTCCCAAAGGCCCCACCTCCCAATACCAACACATTAGGCATTAGAATTTCAACAGAGATACAGACATTCAGACAATAGCACAAGATTTAGACAGGTAGGTGTTGTTGGCAGAAAAAAATAGCTCCATAAATATGTATTCACTTCCTAATCCTGGGAACCTGTTAACATTACCTTATATGGCAATAGATGTGATTAAATTAAGGATTTTCAGAGGAGGAGTTTATCCATGATTATCTGGGTTAGCCCCAAATTCGATCACATGGACCCTTATAAAAGAGAAGCAGAGGGAGATTAGACACTGGAGAAGGTTATATGAAGATGGAGCAGAGAGAAATGCAGCCGAAAACCAAGAAATGCCAACAACCACCAGAAACTGAAAAAGGTAAAGAATGGATTCTCCCCCTAGAGCCTCTTCAGGGAGCCTACATCTTGATTTTAGAATTGTGAGAGAATAAATTTGATTTTTTAAGCCACCAAATTTGTGGTAATTTGTTACAGCAGTTACAGGTACCTATACAATGAGTGAAAACATAGGAAAGAAAAAGAGACGTGATAAAAAAAACAGTTCCCCCCAAAATGAATATAGTCCTTCATTGGTATCCACAGGGGTTTGGTTCCAGGACCACGCCACAGATGCCAAAATCCATGGATACTCAAGTCCCTATACAAAATGGTGTAGTATTTGAATGTAACCTGCCCATATCCTCCCATATGCTTTAAATCATCTCTAGATTACCTATAATACCTAATACAATATAAACACTATGTAAATAGTTGTAAGTGCAATGTAAATGCTATTAAGATAGTTGCTGGAGCACGGAAATTTCAATTTCTGCTTTTTGGAACTTTCTGGAATTATTTTCCTAATATTTTTGATCCGTGGTTGGTTAAATCCATGGATGCAGAACCCACGAATACAGAGCGCTGACTATATCTCTTCCTATTGATACGTACCATTCCCTAAGCACCACCAGATAGGTGCCAGAAAAGGAGTTACATGCTTTATGTACATCATCCTAACACTTCCAAAAACCTGTACAATGGAAATGTGATTGTCTCCATTTTGCAGATGAAGAAACTGACTCACCCAAGGTCATAACAGTGTAAGTAAACAGAATTCCCAGGATTTAAACCTAGATGCATTCATCTCCAAATTTTCCAGATGCAAGATTCTACTGCCACCTGTACTTCGCCTCTAGCCTCCCCATCCAATTGCAGAGCATATTGTAGCCTTTTTTTTTTTTTTTCTCTTAACCAGGTGCAAAATTTCCCTCCATATACCCAGCAGCCAACCAACTGTGTTCCTGGCTTCTGTAGGAAGTAAACATAAAAATAATCCATAAGGCAATATGCCTCAAATACCATGGTGTGTGATCTTTTTTTAATCTTCTGAATTCCTAGATCCTAGCCCAAAGCTATCAAAACAGGTTGGTTTCTCCTCCAAACCAAACTAACCGTGATTTACTTCAGATTAGACAAATTTCCAGCAATTTCCTGGTTTCCAGAGCTACAACCTCATCCAGGTGAAAAATGAATCTGACATTACTGGCCATGTCTTATTCATCCTACAAAGCTGTCTCTCCAGCCTCTGCATCTTCTCCTGCTGCATTTTTACCACGGGTCTGTCCAGATTTGATCCACTGTGACTTAGGTCTCAGTGTGTTTCCTGAGGTCAGGGATCCCTAACAAAATCTTATTCTCTTTAAGATTTATATATGCACACACACACAAACTTCTACAAGTATTTATTGAATAATTCTTGAGGCACAAAAACAAAGGTGTGCAGAAATAGAAACTTCTTTACTTCTTATAGTTAAAAGTAACCTAGGCCTTAAGCCTTCATTTCTGCTAATGGTGGAAAAAGGCATTCTTCTATTTTCAAACTTAGTCTCTTAGCAATTTCTCCCTGCCCTCATCCCCAGTTCTCCTCTTCTAGGAGAAGTGGAAGTTCTCGGGGCTTATTTATTGATATGATCCTGGCTTGTAGGGCAGGGGCTTCTGGTCTGAGACCTCTCCTCTGTCCTAGTCTGTATACCTCATCTTACTGTCTTAGATTTTAACCTCTTTCTGCCACATCCAGCACTGGTGTTTCCAGATGGTGATGGGGCTCTGTCTCCAGATCAAGCATCTGTCGAGCTCTGTTCAGGGAGCTCTGCTGTCTTGCTGCCCCCTCAGCACTTGCTACAGCTGTTGATTCTCTGAAGCTGTCTCACCTGAGCCTCTACTATGGGGCCCACCCTCTTAACACCGTGCTGACCCCATCAAACAGAACGTTCACAGTTCTCTCTACATTTTATATTCCCGCAAACATGGACAATGTTTTGGAATTCTTAAATGCACCCAAGGAGGAGGAGATTTGAAGGTGGGGCAGTAGAAGGGGGTGACTCAGACATTCTCTGTTTGAAGCATTGTACTACCATCTCTATCTACTAAGGCAGCCCACACACAGATATGGAGCCTGAGAGGTGTCTCTTCCAGAATTCCAGATAGGAAGTGAGACACCAGCCCCTCCTCCTTTCCGAAACTTCAGCCATTTAGGGGTCTCAGTCTCCTACTCCAGACTTTCACTGCAGGGAGACAAGAGCAAGACCCTCTTACCTCACAATATAATGAGATAAGCAACATCCACACTCATGTTCTTTCTTGAAAATCCTCCCTAAGTTCCTCCCTTCATTAAGACTAAGAAGGGTCCATAGGTCCTCCATGTCCAAGTGGGAAAGGAAAGCTGCCCCTAAGGCATTATGATTCCTCCACAGTCACTGATTCAGGGTATAAACTCAACTTCTCCATCGCTAGGTTTTGCTCTTAGTTTACCAAGTCAAATTTTTGAATTTCAATGAAATCTTTTTTCTCCAAAGTGGCTCATAAAGGTATTGTGGCTTTTAGAGTATTCTGTCTGCTGTGGACTTCAAAAAAGAGACAAAATCTGGAGCCAAGTGAGGACAACTTTGTCCCCAGTAGTTGTGTCAGCCTTCCTTCGGAAGAAACAAATGCCACTGTTTCAATGGACGGGGGGGCCTTGAACCATAATTAGGAATTACTAGAAATGAAAGAAGCATCAGTTAGCATTTTATAAACACTGTGTTTTGCAACATTATGTAAATATTGTAATCTAGGCTTATGATATGGTTTATAACTTTATATAATATCATTATTATAATGGTGCTATTTGGACATTTCTTGAAAAAGATAGCGCTTAAATTTCTTTATTTTGTTTAGTTTTGAAATCAAAATAATACACTTATTTATTCATTTTTATTTCAGAGTCAAACATTTAAAGTCTGCTGTAATGTAGAATATCACAACTAATAATACTGTTCAGAAAAGTCATGTGTATTTTGCAGATTACTTTATTATTTTTACATTTTGTCACATTTCTTGTTGAAATAGTATAATAGCAATATTTAATTTAAAAATTTAGAGTCACTGTTAACTTCACCATCTTATGTGGCTAAGGGGTGTGCTATAAGTTACTAAACTAAACCAGTGGTTTTTCTAATTATGCCTGGCTACGGATGATGACATAATGAATAACTTTGCATACATATGTTTTCTTTATTAGATTACTTATTTGTGATCAAATACCAAGTTTTTGATTATTGAGTCAAAGGGTAGAATTGGCTCCAATTAATGTGCCTCCACAAGGTACAGAGGTTATCCCTGTGCATTCCCTTGCTAAACTCAGTGCCCTGTAATACTGCCTCTGAGCTTTTTTATGAAGTTAAGATAACTGCAATAAAAACAAAGTTTTTATAAAAGAAGGCATTACTTTTTTTTTTTTTTACAAGAAAGTGCCCTTCTACTTTTTTTTTCTGTTTACACATATATTATAAAACAGCCTCAGAAGTCGAACGGGTTTAAACCCGGTAACTCATGCTATCTACAATCATTTTTTCTAACAGTTTCAGAGTTCAAATTAACTTACCGTCACATAATATGAGTCAAACCGCAACGTAAGACAAGTTTTACATGTGTCCTTTCATGTAGGTAAAACACTAAATGAGAATAAGTATACCTTAAAATAGATAGTAAAATTATAAAATGAGATTGCTCCTATAATTTATTCTATTTAACTTGTATCACTGTAGTACTTTATTTTGCATATGTATATATATATGTTTTCATTGGGGTATAGTTGTTTTACAGTGTTGTGTTAGTTCCTACCGCACAGCAACGTGAAGTAGAGTTCCCTGTGCTAGCAGGTTCTCATTAGTTATTTTATACCTATTAGTTAGTGTATGTATGTCAATCCCACTCTCACAATTGATCCCATCCCCCCTTCCCCCGCCTTGGTGTCCATACATTTGTTCTGTACATCTGTGTCTCTATTTCTGCCTTGCAAACAGCTTAATCTGTACTGTTTTTCCAGATTCCACATATATGGGTTAATATACGATACTTGTTTTTCTCTTTCTGACTTACTTCACTCTGTATGACAGTCTCTAGGTCCATCCACCTCTCTACAAATAACTCAATTTCGTTCCTTTTTATGGCTGAGTAATATTCCATTGTATATATGTGCCACATCTTCTTTATCCATTGGTCTGTCGATGGGCATCTAGGTTGCTTCCATGACCTGACTATTGTAAATAGTGCTGCACCGAACACTGGGGTGCATGTATCTTTTTGAGTTACGGTTTTCTCTGGGTATATGCCCAGTAGTGGGATTGCTGGGTCATATAGTAGTTCTATTTTTAGTTTTTTAAGGAACCTCCGTACTGTTTTCCATAGTGGCTGTATCAATTTACATTCCCGCCAACAGTGCACCCTCTCCAGCATTTGTTGTTTGTAGATTTTGTGATCATGGCTATTCTGACCAGTGTGAGGTGATACCTCATTGCAGTTTTGATTTGCATTTCTCTAATAATTAGTGACGTTGAGCATCTTTTCATGTGCTTCTTGGCCATCTGTATGTCTTCTTTGGAGAAATGTCTATTTAGGTCTTCTGCCCATTTTTTTGATTTGGTTGTTTGTTTTTTTTGATATTGAGCTGCATGAGCTGTTTGTATATTTTGGAGGTTAATCCTTTGTCTGTTGATTCATTTGCAATTATTTTTTCCTATTCTGAGGGTTGTCTTTTCATCTGCTGTATGGTTTCCTTTGCTATCCAGAAGCTTTTAAGTTTCATTAGGTCCCATTTGTTTATTTTTGTTTTTATTTCCATTACTCTAGAAGATGGGTCAAAAAAGATCTTGCTGTGATTTATGTCAAAGTGTGTTCTTCCTGTGTTTTCCTCTAGGAGTTTTATAGTGTCTGGTCTTAAGTTTAGGTCTTTAATCCATTTTGAGTTTATTTTTGTGTATGGTGTTAAGGAGTGTTCTAATTTCATTCTTTTACATGTAGCTCTCCAGTTTTCCCAGCAACACTTTTTGAAGAGACTGTCTTTCTCCATTGTATATTCCTGCCTCCTTTGTCATAGATTAGTTGACCATAGGTGCGTGGGTTTATCTCTGAGCTTTCTATCCTGTTGCATTGATCTGTATTTTTGTTTCTGTGCCAGTACCATATCGTCTTGATTACTGTAACTTTGTAGTATAGTCTGAAGTCAGGAAGCCTGATTCCTCCAGCTCCATTTTTTTTTTTTTTTTCCTCAAGATTGCTTGGATATTTCGGGTGTATTACATATTAGACCTGAATAACCAGGGAAAGTACTGATAAGTTCTGTGTCTGTATATGTGTGTGTGTCTTTAAATATATAGGCTTCTTAGAAAATTGAAATGTAGCCTTTTGTGTCAACACTAGGCTTTTCTAGAACCTTTCAGAATGTATTTAATCTTAACTGCACTATGCAAAACTATTTCCATGTATGTCTAACCCATTAACAGGAAGACCAGTGTCAAAATGACATAGACATTTTTATTTCAGAAATGTATTTGTGGGTTTGTAGTGCTTTTATGAAGAACAAATTAGTCAAAATAGAAATTTATTAAATTACTGCAGTTACAGCAGATACTATACATTTGTGTCACTGAGAGATGCTCAGTTAAGCTAAATCCAGTAAAGGAAGTATCTTATTTTATGTCCAGTGAAATGAGTTCTAGGAAACGGAACGCTACAGAATTGAATTAGCATCTGAGTTCTGCTACTGAAGATGAGACCTCGCCTCTCTTTAGGCTGTATTTTGAACATCTGCCATAAAAGAGAAAAGGGTGCACAAGATGACATCTAAGACCTGTTCAAGGCTCGTAGTGTTGTCATTCTGCGGAAGGGGCATCAACAGCAGCACAGCTCTGTCATGAAAAGAGTCAGTGACAGTAACCAATATAAGAAGTTGTAATTATAATTATAAACCAAATGAGCAATATACACAGACAGCCGTTTATTTCTCTCTTAAGGTGTAGGCAGTGTCAGGGGTAGCCAGATATTCATAGTATTAAAATTTGTATCATGTTTTTGTGCTTAGTGATCTGCAATACAGTGGATACTATTATTATACAGTACAATCATTAAGTTATGGGCCTCTAGGACTGGTTTTTCAAATCATTTCCAGGAATGGAGCTTTATAGAAAGAAGGAGAAGAAGGAGAGGGAGAGGGAGGAGAAGAGGAAAAAGAAGAAGAATGAAAAGTTGAATACAAAATCATAACATCACATCATTTGCTTTGCTCACCCTTTCTGTTTTATTTCTGGTTCTGCCTCCCTTGTGAAGCCTTTTCTGATGTTTCCAACTCAGAATGGTCTCTTTCTCTCTCCTTCTTTTCAGTATCTCTCTTCTATAATTCTACCTCCTTCATGGACCTTATCATAACTTCAGAGCTGATTAGCACTTGGTAAGTAATTGTCCTAATATCTCCTACCAAATTTTAAATTCTTTTTGAGGTTAGGATTTTCTTTTATCATCTGCATATTGCTTATAATACTTAATATCTTAGCAGTAAGCTTTATGTTACTTGCTGAGTTGAATCAATGTTAATCTAATTAATTAGTTCAACATTATGTTATTTCCTACAAGAGTATTTATATGAGTGAGTAGTGATACCAAGCTACCCCAACAGGTCTAAGTGATGCAATTACACAGGAGCCTAAAATAAAATACATGTTTTCTATTTGATTCTCATGGTACATCTGGATGACATAAGCTGTGGTTCTGAAGTCATGGGAACCATGAAAACACTTGTACCAATGCACAAAGATGATCCTGTGACAGGCCTCTCCAAGAGATTATATTGTGTGCTGCTCTCAGATTGTCCCCTTGCAAAATCATATAATCACAGGCTTATATCATAGCTCTACCAGGTTAAAAAAGAGCATACGCCTGCATTTGCTGCTCTCACAGAAACAATTGTGTCTAACCTGAACTGCGGGGTCTACCTTTCTTAGGCATTACTACTCTGTAACATCTGGGTGAGCAGGGACTTTGTAGGCAACTTTTTGTGAAAAGCCTGAAAAAGACCGTTAAGACCACAGATAGCTTAAAGATAAAATCAGGGTCACAGTTTTCTAATCGCACCTCTCCAGGGAGTTTGTTATTCTTACACAAGTCAGCATACATCAGTTATAAAGCATTTTAAGTTGCTAAAATTAAGCCTGCCTTTAGCTATAATGTTAGGCAAGATTGGATTAAGATATTTTGCATAAATAACTCAATGAAGTCATTGACTTAAAATGCCAAATCCGTGTTTTGCAGATAGAAGTATATAATCAGCCAAGAAGAACAAAATAATATTGAATATCAAATATAAAATGTAATTTTCACAGATCTTTGCAAAAATCTCTGTCTTTACATAGATTAAAACATAACCTACAGAACATTTTAAGTGAGTCAACTATGGCTTTATAAGGTCTTATTTAAACCACTTTGGTTATATGTTGTTTTATGTTTAAGTTTCACTTTCAACAAGTCAAATGAAAGCAAAACTCTGACAAATATACCTGCCAAACTGCCCCAAAATGAAAGTAGTGAACGTTTTTGGGTTGTCCAAAACTTGTTTGGCCTACTGTGCAGGACTTCCTGACTTATGAATAGAGAAAATGTTAGGAAGGCTAGAGCCATATGGTTCACATACCCATGGAGTTAAAACAGAGATAAAACCAAAGACCTTTACTTTGTATTTGTTGTCTAGTAGCTTGATGAATCTGTATTTTGTTGCTCAGTTAGATCAGATTGGGGAGTCTCTTATTTCTTTGGAATCTCTCTCTCTCAAACTAAATGCAGTTATCTGTGTATGTTAGATAATGCTGCTTAAATGAAAGAATGTAATAAAGCTCAGATAATAGGAAGAGAATCTAATTAAGACTAAGTCAGGGGACTTCCCTGGTGGCGCAGTGGTTAAGAATCCACCTGCCACTGCAGGGAACACAGGTTCGAGCCCTGGTCCGGGAAGATCCCACATACCATGGAGCAGCTAAGCCTGTGCACCACAACTACTGAGCCTGCGCTCTAGAGCCCGCGTGCCACAACTACTGAGCCCATGTGCTGCAACTCCTGAAGCCCGCACACCTAGAGCTGGTGCTCTGCAGTGAGAAGCCCACGCACTGCAACGAAGAGTAGCCCCCGCTCACCGCAACTAGAGAAAGCCCGCATGCAGCAACATAGACCCAGCACAGCCAAAAATAAATAAATAAAATTTTAAAAAAAAGACTAAGTCAGGAAACACCTGTGAATCGTGGACAACATCTCTGACACCTAACTTTATCTACATCTATATAAATGTTCTTCACCATCAAAATTTAGCTCCAACTACATCCCCTACACATCTCTCCTGATCTCTCTCAAAATTCCTACAATGCTTATGCCCCCCAGACTATACAACTAAGGAAACCATCGCTGGGTGTGATGTTATTTCTTCTTGCTTCATCTGTTCTGTCTTGCTCCACTCTTAGCGGGGGGTGGGCGGATCATAAGTTTCTTGAAGAGAGTCAGTGTCTCTTTGTTCTGTGTATCCTTCGAAGTGACTAGCACAGAGTGGGTACCCTGTTAAGTGTATAAATTCAAGGTTCCTGAAAAGAAATCTTGTTTTGGTAAAATGCACTCCAAATTATTAACCTTTTTTAATATTAAATATCCATGTGCCCATGGGATATTTTATTTGCAGTAATCCCAGTAGAATATTCACGTGATTTTAATGACTACCCAAGGTCTGTGATACCTAAGATGCATCATGATGCAAACACATGAGGTGGGGAAAGAAAGGTAATTATAAGCTTCAGGTGTTTTGTACGCCTTTTCTTGCGTGTAGCTGCTATTATCCCTACTTACCGTTGATGTGTCATTTTATGTTCTGGCAGCAATGATTATTCCTAATTCTATATGGGAAAATAAATTGTAATATGTGTTTAATACAAACAGTCTATCATTTGAGTAGTCATGTCAAATGGTTAATCATGTTTAAAACGAACAGTAACAGGTTAGAGGCCAGAAATATACTGTGAAAAGACAACTTCCTCTTAATCCTGACTTAAAACGTAATCTGAAGGTCAGAGAAATGGCTTCAAGAAACATGTTAGCATTTTTACCGAAGAATAGGTTTTCTTTTAACATGAAGAATTCTTTTGGATTAGATGACACATCCCCCTACACTTGCTTGGGTATCCCTGCAGATAGCAGTCTCTTCCCTGTGCTTCTCATCTCCCATATTTGGCCACTTACCTCTGCCCCTTAGTAGGACGAGGCAAAAGAATCCAACATTTGTGCTGCAGCTCAGCCAATTTCTAGCTGACAAGAAATTAGGGAGATTCATTTCCAAAAGGAAGCTCAGCTTAGTATTTTGTTCCCAGTCTCTCCAGTAAAGGGTAATTATTCTGGTTTTGCCCAGGCTTAACTCTGCCTTGCAAATAAGAACTATTCCTTCAAATTCAAATAAGTCCAATGAAATTAAGTACTTTAAAAAAAATGTGTATTCTGCAATCAACCTATTAGGAAGATTTATTTACCCTGAGTAAGTGGGCATGTAGCTATTTATAAAACAGGCTTGGATAGTATTGCTTTTTAGCTAAATGTCATCACTGTTAATAAATAACTTTAGAAAAAAAAAAGTCAAAGAGGGCACAAAACTAACGGTCACATTTATGGACCCTCAAAATATTCCCAGACTTGTGTGAATCTGCTTGTTTTTGTTGTTGTTGTTGTTGATTTTTAAAATATTTTATTTATTTATTTATCTATTTATTTATTTATTTAGTCCCCCCCGGGTCTTAGTTGCAGCTGGCAGGCTCCTTAGTTTTGGCTCATCTGCTGCTTGGTTGCGGCACATGTGCTCCTTAGTTGCGGCCAGTGAGCTCCTTAGTTGTGGCTCATGGGCTCCTTAGTTGCAGCATGCAAACTCTTAATTGCAGCATGCATGTGGGATCTAGTTTCCTGACCAGGGATCAAACCCAGGCCCCCTGCATTGGGAATGAAGAGTCTTAACCATTGTGCAACCAGGGAAGTCACTGCAAATCTACTTGTGATGACATGACAACTATTGATTTACAAAAGCTTATCTATTTTCCGAGGAAATATTAGGGTTCCCACTAAAGACTACGACATTGTCAGCTGGGGAAACTCCTGGAAGGTCTGCTGTTTTTCTGAATCTTTCAGTGGCTCCTATGTCAATTGCAGACCTCATTCATACCTCACCAACACTTTGAACATCATGAAAGTCAAGCATTTAAAATTATAATACTCTGCAGTAAAAATAAATAACGGGGGCTTTCCCTGGTGGCGCAGTGGTTGAGAGTCCGCCTGCCGATGCAGGGGACATGGTTTCGTGCCCCGGTCCGGGAGGATCCCACGTGTCGCGGAGCGACTGGGCCCGTGAGCCATGGCCGCTGGGCCTGCGTGTCCAGAGCCTGTGCTCCGCAGTGGGAGAGGCCACAACGGTGAGAGGGCTGCGTACCGCAAAAAAAATAAATAAATAAATAAATAACGGGAATCTCATCTTACTAGAAGCTATCGTGTATAGTAACCTATATCTGCAATGAATTGTTTCTTCTCCATACTAGACTTGGAGAATGCCAAAGAAATATACATGACTGAATAAACTATCTAGTATTTCAGGAGAATGGGTATACAGACAGAGGCTAATTGTGGAAGAACACATGAAGGAAAATCTGGTGTGTGTTATAAGAAAACGGGGGAAAAACTAACCATAATTTGGGCTGAACAGAGGAGAATGATAATAGCTGTTAGCAGGGTCTGATCATAAGGCAGCATATTTCCAAGGAATAGAAGACATTGTACATCCCAAGAAGAACAGAGAAAGAGGCAAAACATAATATTCTAGTGACATGAAGTCAAGATCCTAATGTTTGAGGGTCCTGTTATGCCCCATGACCACTCATCTATTAATAAAATACCAAAAATAGAGAAACAGACTGCATTCTTCATCTGCTATAAGTTGACACAGCTGTTCATCTTTAGTGACATGAAGGTCATAGAAAAACATAGTTTTATGAACAAGAGGAGTCAAGAAATAAATGCTCCCAGTTTGCCATTAGCCATTATGAATAAGGCAGCAAAATTAATTTATTTTAATGTTATACCCCAGAGGCACATGTTTTCCTTTCCATGTGATTACAAAAATACTGAATATCCCCTGAGGAAAGAAGTCCTTTTTTTGACTTCAAAAACAGACAACCCAATTTTCTCTTTTTTCTCCTTTGAGAGTGTACTTAATTTGTTAATGCAGGAGTGCATTTGTCACCAAAAAAATTCACCTTCACTCTATAAACAGACTGCCTGAAATTAGTCCTGATAGAGGGAAAGCTAGGGGGAGTATGTTTGGTTGCATGTTATGAAAACATAATTCAGTGGTTAAATCTGTTTTTGTTTCTTTTTTTACATCATTATTGGAGTATAATTGCTTTACAATGGTGTGTTAGTTTCTGGTGTATAACCAAGTGAATCAGCTATACATATACATATATCACCATATCTCCTCCCTCTTGCATCTCTCTCCCACCCTCCATATCCAACCCCTTTAGGTGGTCACAAAGCACTGAGCTGATCTCCCTGTGCTATGTGGCTGCTTCCCACTAGCTATCTATTTTACATTGGTAGTATATATAACTCCATGCCACTCTCTCACTTTGTCCCAGCTTACCTTTCCCCCTCCCCATGTCCTCAAGTCCATTCTCTACATCTTTATTCCTGTCCTATGCCTAGGTTCTTCAGAACCTTTTTTTTTTTTTTAGATTCCATATATGTGTGTTAGCATAGGGTACTTGTTTTTCTCTTTCTGACTTACTTCACTCTGTAGGACAGACTCTAGGTCCATCCACTTCACTACAAACAACTCAATTTCATTTCTTTTTATGGCTGAGTAATATTCCATTGTATATATGTGCCACATCTTCTTTATCCACTGATCTGTCGATAGACACTTAGGTTGCTTCCATGTCCTGCCTATTGTAAATAGAGCTGCAATGAACATTGTGGTTCATGACTCTTTGTGAATTATGGTTTTCTAAGGGTATATGCCCAGTAGTGGGACTGCTGGGTCATATGGTAGTTCTCTTTTTAGTTTTTTAAGGAACCTCCCTACTGTTCTCCATAGGGGTTGTGTCAATTTACATTCCCACCAACAGTGCAGGAAGGTTCCCTTTTCTCCACACCCTCTCGAGCATTTATTGTTTGTAGATTTTTTGATGATGACCATTCTGACTGGTGTGAGGTGATACCTCAATGTAGTTTTGATTTGCATTTTTCTAATGATTAGTGACGTTGAGCATTCTTTCATGTGTTTGTTGGTAATCTGTATGTCTTCTTTGGAGAAATGTCTATTTAGGTCTTCTACCCATTTTTGGATTGGATTGTTTGTTTTTTTGATATTGAGCTACATGAGCTGCTTGTAAATTTTGGAGATTAATCCTTTTTCACTTGCTTCATTTGCAAATATTTTCTCCCATTCTGAGGGTTCTTTTCATCTTGTTTATGGTTTCCTTTGCTCTGCAAAAACTTTTAAGTTTCATTAGGTCCCATTTGTTTATTTTTGTTTTTATTTCCATTCCTCTAGGAGGTGGGTCAAAAAGGATCTTGCTGTGATTTATGTCATAGAGTGTTCTGCCTGTGTTTTCCTCTGAGAGTTTTATAGTGTCTGGCCTTACATTTAGGTCTTTAATCCATTTTGAGTTTATTTTTGTGTATGGTGTTAGGGAGTGTTCTAATTTCATTCTTTTACATGTAGCTGTCCAGTTTTCCCAGCACCACTTATTGAAAAGGCTGTCTTTTCTCCATTGTATATTCTTGCCTCCTTTATCAAAGATAAGGTGACCATATGTGCATGCATTTATCAATGGGCTTTCTATCCTGTTCCATTGATCTATATTTCTATTTTTGTGCCATTACCATACTGTCTTGATTACTGTAGCTTTGTAGCATAGTCTGAAGTCTGGGAGCCTGGTTCCTCCAACTCTGTTTTTCTTTCTCAGAATTGCCTTGACTATTTGGGGTCTTTTGTGTTTCCATAGAAATTGTGAAATTTTTTGTTCTACTTCTGTGAAAAATGACATTGGTAGTTTGATAGGGATTGCATTGAATCTCTAGCTTGCTTTGGGTAGAAGAGTCATTTTCACAATGTTGATTCTTCCAACCCAAGAACATGGTATATCTCTCCATCTGTATGTATCATCTTTAATTTCTTTCAGCAGTGTCTTACAGTTTTCTGCATACAGGTCTTTTGTCTCCTTAGGTAGGTTTATTCCTAGGTATTTTATTCTTTTTGTTGCAGTGGTAAATGTGTGTGTTTCCTTAATTTCTCATTCAGATTTTTCATCATTAGTGTATAGGAAAGGAAGAGATTTCTGTGCATTAATTTTGTATCCTGCTACTCTACCAAATTCATTGATTAGCTCTAGTAGCTTTCTGGTAGCATTTTTAGGAAACTCTATGTATAGTATCATGTCATCTGCAAACAGTGACAGTTATACTTCTTCTTTTCCGATTTGAATTCCTTTTATTTCTTTTTCTTCTCTGATTGCCATGGCTAAAATTACCGAAACTATGTTGAATAATAATGGTAAGAGTGGACAACCTTGTCTTGCTCCTGATCTTAGAGGAAATGGTTTCAGTTTTTCACCATTGAGGATGATGCTGGCTGTGGGTTTGTCTTATATGGCCTTTATTACGTTGAGGTAGGTTCCCTCTGTGCCCACTTTCTGTAGAGTTTTTATCATAAATGGGTGTTGAATTTTGTCAGAAGCTTTTTCTGCATCTATTGAGATTTTCATATGGTTTTTATCCTTCAGTTTGTTAATATGGTGTATCACATTGATTGATTTGCATATATTGAAGAATCCTTGCATTCCTGGGATAAACCCCACTTGATCATGGTGTATGATCCTTTTAATGTGCTGTTGGATTCTGTTTGCTGGTATTTCGTTGAGGATTTTTGCATCTATGTTCATCAGTGATATTGGCCTGTAGTTTTCTTTTTTTGTGACGTCTTTGTCTGGTTTTGGTATCAGGGTGATGCTGGCCGCGTAGAATGAGTTTGGGAGTGTTCCTCCCTCTGCAATATTTTGGAAGAGTTTGTGAAGGATAGGTGT
Organism: Mesoplodon bidens; assembly: GCF_964165515.1. Taxonomy (NCBI): domain Eukaryota; kingdom Metazoa; phylum Chordata; class Mammalia; order Artiodactyla; family Ziphiidae; genus Mesoplodon; species Mesoplodon bidens. Next base: position 87,808,966 of record NC_138167.1, read on the forward strand.
TAGCTCTTCTCTAAATGTTTGAAAGAATTCACCTGTGAATCCATCTGGTCCTGGGCTTTTGTTTGTTGGAAGATGTTTAATCTCAGTGTCAATTTCAGTGCTTGTAAATGTCTGTTTATAATTTCTGTTTCTTCCTGGTTCAGTCTCAGAAGGCTGTGCTTTTTTAAGAATTTGTCCATTTCTTCCAGGTTGTCCATTTCATTGGCATATAGTTGACTGTAGTAATTTCTCAGGATCCTTTGTATTCCTGCAGTGTCAGTTCTTACTTCTCCTTTTTCATTTCTAATTCTGTGGATTTGAGTCTTCTCTCTTTTTTCCTTCATGAGTCTGGCTAATGGTTTATCAATTTTGTTTATCTTCTCAAAGAACCAGCTTTTTTTTTTTTTTTTTTTTTTATGGTACGTGGGCCTCCCACTGTTGTGGCCCTCAAAGAACCAGCTTTTAGTTTTATTGATCTTTGCTACTGTTTCCTTCATTTCTTTTTCATTTATTTCTGATCTGATCTTTATGATTTCTTTCCTTCTGCTAACTTCAGGGGGCTTTTGTTATTGTTTCTCTAATTGCATTAGGTATAAGGTTAGGTTGTTGATTAGAGATGTTTCTTGTTTCTTGAGGTAGGACTGTATTGCTCTAAACTTCTCTCTTAGAACTGCTTTTGCTGCATCCCATAGGTTTTGGGTTGTTGTGTTTTCATTGTCATTTGTTTCTAGGTATTTTTTGATTTCCTCTTTGATTTCTTCAGTGACCTCTTGGTTATTTAGTAGCGTATTGTTTAGTTTCCATGTGTTTGTATTTTTTACAGATTTTTTTCCTGTAACTGATATCTAGTCTTATAGTGTTGTAGTTGGAAAAGATACTTGATACAATTTCAATTTTCTTGAATTTACTGAGGCTTGATTTGTGACCCAGGATATGATCTATCCTGGAGAATGTTCCATGAGCACTTGAGAAGAAAGTGTATTCTGTTGTTTTAGAATGGAATGTCTTATAAATATCAATTAAGTCCATCTTGTTTAATGTATCATTTAAAGCTTTTGTTTCCTTAATTTTGGATGATCTGTCCATTGGTGAAAGTGGGGTATTAAAGTCCAGTACTATGATTGTGTTACTGTCTATTTCCCCTTTTATGGCTGTTAGCTTTTGCCTTATATATTGAGGTGCTCCTATGTTGGGTGCGTAAATATTTACAAATTTTTTTTTTTTTTTTTTTTTTTTTGTGGCATGCGGGCCTCGCACTGTTGTGGCCTCTCCCGTTGCGGAGCACAGGCTCCGGATGCACAGGCTCAGCGGCCATGGCTCACGGGCCCAGCTTCTCCGCAGCATGTGGGATCTTCCTGGACCAGGGCACGAACCCGTGTCCCCCGCATCGGCAGGCGGACTCTCAACCACTGTACCACCAGGGAAGCCCTACAATTTTTATATCTTCTTCTTGGATTGATCCCTTGATCATTATATAGTGTCCTTCTTTGTCTCTTGTAATAGTCTTTATTTTAAAGTCTATTTTGTCTGATATGAGAATTGCTATTCCAGCTTTCTTTTGATTTCTATTTGCTTGGAATATCTTTTTCCATCCCCCACTTTCAGTCTTTATGTGTCCCTAGTTCTGAAGTGTGTCCTTGTAGTCAGCATATATTTGGTCTTGTTTTTGTATCCATTCAGCCAGTCTATGTCTTTTGGTGGGAGCATTTAATCCACTTTCATTTAAGGTAATTATTGATATGTATGTTCCTATTCCCATTTTCTTAATTGTTTTGGGTTTGTTATTGTAGGTCTTTAACTTCTCTTGTGTTTCCTGCCTAGAGAAGTTCCTTTAGCATTTGTTGTAGAGCTGTTTTGGTGGTGCTGAATTCTCTGAGCTTTTGCTTGTCTGTAAAAGTTTTAATTTCTCCATCGAATCTGAATGAGATTCTTCCTGGGGAGAGCAATGATGGTTGTAGGTCCTTCCCTTTCGTCACTTTAAATATATAATGCCACTCCCTTCTGGCTTGCAGAGTTTCTGCTGAAAGATCAGGTGTTAACCTTATGGGGATTCCCTTGTATGTTATTTATTGTTTTTCCCTTGCTGCTTTTAATATTTTTTCATTGTATATAATTTTTGATAGTTTGATTAATATGTGTCTTGGCATGTTTCTCCTTGGATTTATCCTGTATGGGCCTCTGGGTGCTTCCTGGACTTGATTGACTGTTTCCTTTCCCATATTAGGGAAGTTTTCAGCTATATTTTCTTCAAATATTTTCTCAGTCCCTTTCTTTTTCTCTTCTTCTCCTGAGACCCCTATAATTCGAATGTTGGTGCATTTAATGTTGTCCCAGAGGTCTATAAGACTTTCCTCAATTCTTTTCATTCTTTTTTCTTTATTCTGCTCTGCAGTAGTTATTTCCAGTATTTTATCTTCCAGGTCACTTACCCATTCTTCTACCTCAGTTATTCTGTTATTGATTCCTTCTAGAGAATTTTTTATTTCATTTATTGTGTTGTTCATCATTGTTTGTTTGCTCTTTAGTTTTTCTAGGTACTTGTTAAATGTTTCTTGTATTTTCTCCATTCTATTTTCAAGATTTTGGATCATCTTTACTGTCATTACTCTGAATTCTTTTTCAGGTAGGCTGCCTATTTCCTCTTCATTAGTTTGGTCTGGTGGTTTTTACCTTGCTCCTTCATCTGCTGTGTATTTCTCTGTCTTCTCCTTTTGCTTAACTTACTGTGTTTGGGGTCTCCTTTTTGCAGGCTGCAGGTTTATAGTTCCCATTGTTTTTAGTGTCTGCCCCCCAGTGAGTATGCTTGGTTCAGTGGGTTGTGTTGGCTTCCTGGTGGAGAGGACTAGTGCCTGTTTTCTTTGGATGAGGCTGGATCTTGTCTTTCGGGTGGGCAGGACCACGTCAGGTGATGTGTTTTGGGGTGTCTGTGACCTTATGATTTTAGGCAGCCTCTTTGCTAATGGGTGGCATTGTGTTCCTGTCTTGCTAGTTGTTTAGCATAAGGTTTCCAGCACTGTAGCTTGCTGGTCATTGAGTGGAGCTGGGTCTTAGCGTTGAGATGGAGATATCTGGGAGAGCGTTCGCCGTTTGATATTACATGGAGCTGGGAGGTCTCTGGTGGGCCAATTTCCTGAACTCAGCTCTCCCACCTCAGAGGCACAGTCCTGACTCCTGGCCGGAGCACCAAGACACTCTCAGTCACATGGATCAGAAGAAAAAGGAGAAAAAAAGAAGGAAAGAAAGAAAAAAGTACAATAAAATAAAGTTATTAAAATAAAAAATAAGTATTAAAAAGAAAAAGAAATTAAAAAGTAATTTAAAAAGAGAAAGAAAGAAAGAAGAGAGCAACCAAACCAAAAAATAAATCCACCAGTGAGAACAAGCACTAAAAACTACACCAAAAAAACCGGACAGAGAGAACCCTAGGACAAATGGTAAAAGCAAAGCTATGCAGACAAAATCACACAAAGAAGCATACACACTCACAAAAAGAGATAAAGGAATAATATATATATATATATCCATATATTTAAAAAAAAGGAGGAAGAGAACAAATCAATAAACAAATCCACCAATGATAACAAGCACTAAAAACTAGACTAAGATAAACATAAAACCAGAAACAAATTAGATGCAGAAAGCAAACCCCAAGTCTACAGTTGCTCCCAAAGTCCACCACCTCAATTTTGGGATGACTTGTTGTCAATTCAGGTATTCCACAGATGCAGGGTACATCAATTGGATTGTGGAGATTTAATCTGCTGCTTCTGAGGCTGCTGAGAGAAATTTCCCTTTCTCTTCTTTGTTAGCACAGCTCCTGGGGTTCAGCTTTGGATTTGGCCACGCCTCTGCATTTAGGTCGCCTGAGGGCACCTGTTCTTCACCCAGATAGGTCGTGGTTAAAGGAGCAGCTGATTAGGGGGCTCTGGCTCACTGACGCCGGGGGGGAGGGAGGGGTACGGAATGCGGGGCAAGCCTGTGGTTTCAGAGGCCGGCATAATGTTGTAACAGCCTGAGGCGCACCATGTTTTCTCCCAGGGAAGTTGTCCCTGGATCACGGGAATGGTGGCAGGCTGCACAGTCTCCCAGGAAGGGAGGTGTGGACAGTCACCTGTACTTGCACACAGGCTTCTTGGTGGCTACAGCAGCAGCCTTAGCGTTTCATGCCTGTCTCTGATGTCACCCCTGATAGCCACGGCTCACACCCATCTCTGGAGAGCAGACAAGCCTCTCGGGCTGGTGAGTGCTGGTCGGCACCAGTCCTCTGTGCGGGAATCTCTCCGCTTTGCCCTCTGCAACCTTGTTGCTGCGCTCTCCTCCGTGGCTCTGAAGCTTCTCCCCCACCAGCCCCTCGTCTCGACCAGTGAAGGGGCTTCTTAGTGTGTGGAAACTTTTCCTCCTTCACAGCTCCCTCCCAGAGGTGCAGGTCCCATCCCTATTCTTCTGTGTCTGTTTTTTCTTTAGTCTTTTGCCCTACTCAGGTACGTGGGGAGTTTCTTGCCTTTTGGGAAGTCTGAGGTCTTCTGCCAGTGTTCAGTAGGTGTTCTGTAGGAGTTGTTCCACATGTAGATGTATTTCTGATGTATTTGTGGGGAGGAAGTTGATCTCCACGTCTTACTCCTCCACCATCTTGAAGGTCTCCCAGTGGTTTAATTTGTAATAAGATTTTTACATCCAACTATTGCACAAGAAACAGAAAAAAAAATACTGAACGACCATGCTTTTGTTCACTTTTACCAAGCATTGGCTTTTATGATTGTGAATCAAAAAAAACAAACTCTTTTCTTTAATAAGGGCTTCACTGCTGTTAAACGGGACCAAAGCCTGTCAGTGTGTATTGCTTTCAACATTGTTATATATCAACAAGTAGTGAATTTGTGACTATTTGTAGGACACTGTGTTAAGAGTTCTGAAAGAAGTAAAAAATGCGTGGGACATGGCAACTGCCCTCAAGTAATGTACAACCTAATCGGGACATCCACACTGACATGAATAACTGCCTTACAAGGCAGAGTGGAGGAAGAGTCATGAGTGCATTTCGTTAGAACGGTTTTTGACTGCAAATAACAGAAAGCTAAATTAAACTAGCTTAACGAGAAGGAAATTTGGTGTAATGCAAAAGACAAAGTACAGAGTTTGGGCAGGCTGCAGGGGTTCAACTGTGTCATCCGGGATGCACTTCCTCCCATCTCTCTCAAGGTGCCAGTCACAGCATTGGTTCATCCTAAGGCTGGTGGCCTTGCTGGAAAATGGCTGCCAGCAGCAGTCAGAGCAACATGCTTCTTTTTTCACATCCAGCAGGAGAGAAAAGCTGGGTTCTTTCTCCAAAATCCCTTTCCTAGTATTGTATTGGCTCAGTGTTCGAGCTCAGGCCTGATAAGAGGGATAGGGTTACCTTGACTGACTTAGGCTAATCCTTAGGGTAGAAGAGAGGGTGGGGAGCCAGAGGCCATAGGCACCCAGGTGCAGCAAAGGAATTAGACCCGAAGCAGATCCTGTCATTCCCAAAACGTCTGTAGGTTCCTTGGGGTTTGGTGGGTTATCTTGAAGTTCAGAACTGCCCGCAGTATAGGCAATAGGCAACACTTAGTATGGGAAAAATATTTTTAAAGCCTCTGAGAAATGATTCATTATGCCTCTGTGACATTTCTAAATTTGGGTAAGAGGAATACCTCAGTATTCTCCCTTTCTCCCAAAGTCAGATAATCATTCTAAAGTGGTTGCCAAGCATTTTTTAAACTGATATTTCTAGCTCCTTCCAAAACAGTCTGTCACTAAACTCACCCACTCTACATAGGAGGGGGAGAAGAAAGACAATTTGCAGTGATATTACTTTTTATAGAGACATTAGTTCTTCAGTGTTGTCAGCTTTTGAAGGGTAATAAGATGCTTTCAATCTTATGCCTCTTAGCCGTGGGCACCCTGCCCCATTCTGAGTCCATACCTGGTCCTTTGCACTTAATTGTAAGGTTGTTTTTTTGATTTTTTAATTTTTAATGTTTATAATATGCCATGTGCTTCTGTAAGCTCATTACAGGTGTTATAAGCTCATTACAGGCAAAAACTCATTTAATTTTCAAAACAACCCCTGAAATAGGAATTATATTATTCTAAATTTACAGGTGAGAAAACTGAGCCACAGAGAGATTGAGTAACTAACCCAAGATCACACAGCAGTCAGTGACAGAGCTGGGATTTGAATCTAGACACTCACGTTCCAGAGTCTATATTCTTACTTATAACATCACAGAATTATACATAAACTGGCAACTTTCTTCACCAAACAAGAAGTAAAACTTCAGTGATTGATTCAGACATACCTTAGGCACTGTCAAAATTTCTCCATTTTTAACTCTTTGTAAATCAAAGGATCCCTCATTCACATTTAGTCGTTCATTTATCTGTTCATTAAACACGTATTCATTGATCCCTCACATGTGTTATTCACTGTGGTGGGTGCCCAAAGCTTACAGTCTAGTGGGAGATACAGAAAAAATCCAACACAATGTAGTAAGAGCTATAACAGAGGAGATGACAGGTGCCACTGGAGCACAGAAGTCGAACGTGGGGATCAGGAAAGGCACATAGATAAGTAACAGCTAAGGTATATTTTGAAGAATGAGTTAGGTAGGTAGAAAGAAGAAGACAGTACCAAAAGGAAGTAACCGTGGCCAGTGAGTGAGGGATATAGCAGGGTACAAGAGACCAAAGAAGGGCCATACTAAAGAGTTTAAACTTTATCCTAAGAGTAGTGGGTATAACCTGAAGGGTAATCAGAAAACTTAGATAACAACATTCAAATAAGTCAATAATGAGGAAGAAAGTGTTGTTTCTGAGAAAACTTGGAGGAGAAAGGGAATTAATGTTTGTTGAACACCTAATGTACGAAGGAGCCTGATGCTTTGGGCATTGATTTGTCATTCAGTAAGAACTTTTCAAGTTATAGAGTTCCGAAAGTTATAGAGTCCCATTATAGAGTTCCGAAAAGTTAGGTAACCTGTGGAAGGACCTAGAATTTGAAATATATCTGATTTCAAAACCAATACCTTTTTTTCTCACTATCCATTATGAAGCCCCCCAGAGATTCTACAAGCCAAAGACCCAAAAAGAGAAAGGGTTCCTTCCCACAAACCCCTATTCATCCTGTGATATGATATCCTCCTTAAAGAAAAATAATAGTTGTACATAAAAGAACTAAGTATCACTCTGAGAAATTTCAGATCTTTTAATTACAAGCATCAGAGAATAAAGACCTGAAAATATAAGCTAAAGAAGAAACAACAACAACAACAACACCTGATATCCAGCCAGGATAGAAACTTGATCAGCACTGAAAGTATCTTCTCTGCTTCCCCTGAAAAAGGAAGAATAATCCCCACCCGCATGTCCCCAGGGAGAGCACAAAATTCCCTGGAGCTTCCTTGAGTTGCTCAGGGCATCACTGTGTATATTTGCAAAGTATGCCAACCCTAAAACGATGTGAGGTCCATTTCTCTTTCTGACAGGGTGACCCTGCACGCCTCGGCTTCTAGCTGGAGAGCAAGCTTCAAGAGAAGAATGCTCATTATTCACTAGGGCTAAGTCTTTGTTATGCTCCCATGAATACCTTATAGCTGTGTGGGCTCATGAACAGAGGCCCTCCCAGGGCTGACATGACGGCATCTTACACTGAATCCTGATCCTCCTCCCAGGAGAGAATGGAGTACTTGCTCAGTTCATGTTTCGCCAAGACAGGCTCTTCAACTATTTATAAGTTGAATAGAAATTTCCACTACTTCAGCTGACACAACTGGCTCTGCCTAGCAACTGATAAGAGAGATCCAATTGGAGCCTTTAGAAAGCCAGCTTTGGCAAAAGGCAGTAGTGGCAGGGAAGGGGACAAAGTCGTCACCAAGGGAATTTCTCCTCCAGCGGGCACTGCTCTCCTCCTCCTCCTTCATTCTCCTGCGCCACCACACCTAAGACCCCCTGTCTACAGCTTGTCAGTGGATATTGCCACTAACTTTTTGCAAACATGCCTATAGGTAGGTGCCTGTGCCTTATCAATGCTTATTAAGGACTCATTGAAATTGACACTGATCAATATCTCAGTGCCCTTCTTTTTCTGGAATGAGGGCTGTCACGTCTAATTTAGTCCTATCCAATTCAAAACAGATTCACTGAGGACCTTCAGCGTACTGGTTCTGGGAATTTAAAGATTAATTAAATTCAGTCCTTGCCCTCCAGAGGCTTAAAACCTAGTAGGGGAACAGGCAAACAGAAAATATTATCTGAGATAACTGCTCTGCCACAGAAAAAACACAAGGAGCCGAGGAGGTCACTTAACCCAAGCTGGAGGATTACTTTATTAATAACTCGTGCAAACCCAGTGCTGTGTACATTCCTCACTTTATTTAATCCTCATAACAACCCTCCCCATGAGGCTAGTCCTACCACTAAACTAATTTTTCAGGTCAGGAAACCCAGGCTCAGAGAGGTTAAGTGGCTTGCTCAGTCTGACAAAGCAAGTGGCAGATACAAAATTCAAACAGCCCAGTTTAACCACAAAGACCATGCACTTACTTATAAAATTGTATTGCCTCTCAACAGCAATTTGCAGAGTTTAATGTTCATGATTATTTTCATTTATTATTCAAGGAACATTTGCTAAATTTCTACTATGTTCAAGGCACTAAAAGGAACAAAACAGTACTATGGGGTGGTTCTGGACCTCTGGTACTTACTTGCCTTTGAAGATCATCATAGGCAAAGAGTTTTGAATGAGATCATTCAGTCAATCTGTATATTCTGGAAATATTTGCAGAATACTGTTTTGTACCAGGCACCATGCTTGATTCTGAGAATATGGAGTGATCTTAAAAAAAAGAAAGTGTCTCTGTCCTCCTGGAATTTATATTCTGGGAAATATGCAAGTAAACACATATTGTATTGAAGGTGGTAAGGGCTATGAAGAAAAATCAAGTTGAGCAAGGGGCCAAGGGCAAGGTGAGCGACTGAGGGGAAAACTTGACATTTTGAATTAACTGATCAGTAAAGTTTCTCTGAGAATTGGAGAAGAAACCTGAATAAGGAGAAGAAATGAGTTATGTGATCATCTGTGTGAAGAGTATGTATGGCTAGGCAGAAGCAACAGTGAGTGCAAAGGCTCCAAGGCAGGAACATATTTCAAGGGTACCAGGAATGGCAATGGGCCAGATCACAATGAACGAGTACTGACAGCATTAGCAGATGGGTGGGAAGTCAAAGGACAGATTATCCAGGACTTTGGCAGCCATGTACAAAGTTCCCATTTTCATAGCCAGGGAAAGGAAAACCACTGGAGAACTTTGAGTGGGGGTGGAGTTGTCATACTCTGATTAATTTTTTAACCTCATTCTGGCCTCTCTGTGGAGAACTGATTATGGAGACAAATGAGTAGAAACAGGAAGTCCAATGAGAAGATCATACAAGCCTAAATTTGAGATGATGGTAGGTTAAACTAAGGTGGAAACAGTAGAGGTTGTCATATTGGAGATATATTTTTCATGGTAGTGCTGACAGACTAGATTAGATGTGGACTGTGAGGAAAAGGGAAGAGTGAATGCACTTAAATCCCTGGAACAGTGCCTGGGACAGAGTTTGTACTCAGTACACAGAAAATCTGCTCCTTACTTAGGGGAAACAAGTCACGTACATAACTAATCACACACAGAGTCCCTAAGAGGAGCCCCAACATTAGTCTAGCCTCATGGCCACAACCCAACCATGAGCAAGTAGACGCTATTCTACTTCAGTTGCTTTGATCAAACTAGTAAGTAGCCTCTATCTGGGTTCAAATAAACCAAGCTAAAGAATTACTAAAGGAATTCTGGTTTTACCAAGTATGAGGGAACTCCTATTCTTGGTGAAATTGTCTGTTACTACTGTAAGTAGAACACAGTTCTATTTATTATAAAACTCAAATATTGCTTTGCAAGAGAAGTCTTCCATGGACCTCCCCCAGGCTAGGTCAGCTCACCTTGTTACAGCCTCTCAACACTCCTGTATCTTTCTAGCACAGCTCTTGTCGGTTTGAAATTTGGTATGTGTATATTCGATTCATATATGTCCCCCCAACTGCCATCCCACCCTTCTTAACTCTGAAACATTTGCCAGAAAAAATATAGTAAGCATTCAAAAATATACATTGGAAAAATGAATTAGCACTCTCATGTTTATTGCAGCAGTATTCACAATAGCCAAGAAGTAGAAACAAAAAACTAAATATCTAGAAACAGATGAATGGATGAAGAAAATGTGGTATACATATGCAATGGAATACTATTCAGCCTTTTTTAAAAAAAGGAAAGTCTGTAATATGCAGCAACATGGATGAAACTTGAGGACATTATGCTAAGTGAAACAAACTAGTCACAGAAAGACAAATACTACCTGATTCCACTCATATGAGTCAACTAAAATAGTCAAATTCATAGACGCTAAGAGTGGAATGGTGGTTGCCAGGGGCTTGGAGAAAAGGAAATGGAGAGTTACTAATCAACAGGCATAAAGTTTCAGTTAGCAAGATTAGAATAAACTCTACAGATCTGCTGTACAACATTGTACCTATATTCAATAATAATGTATTTTACACTTAAATTTTTGTTAAAAGTATAGGTCCCATATTAAGTGTTTTTACCACAATAAAATAAAAAATTTTTTTAAAAACAATAAAAATGTGCTTAAAAATACATCTCAGGGGCTTCCCTGGTGGTGCAGTGGTTGAGAGTCCACCTGCCGATGCAGGGGACACGGGTTCGTGCCCCGGTCCGGGAAGATCCCACATGCCGAGGAGCGGTTGGGCCCCGTGAGCCATGGCGACTGAGCCTGCGCGTCCGGAGCCTGTGCTCCGCAATGGGAGAGGCCACAGCAGTGAGAGGCCCATGTACCGCAAAAAAAAAAAAAAAAAAAAAAAAAAATCTCATTCTTGAAACAGAGAGCAAATAACCTATGAAGAAAAATGGAATGATATTTAATAAGTGATGAGCACTTAATTCGATTTTTAAACTTCTATTTATAATCACTAATTACCCTACTAGTAATACACAGAATTTGTCTCAATAGTACCAGAACTGCCACAGAGAAATGCTTCTTACAAGCCATCTAGGGCTTTAGGCTGTGGTAAAAGTTTATGGTTTTGTATCAGGGCTTGTGAGATGCATTTGAGATGGATTGGGTATTGACTCAAAATAACTGGTCTCTATAGCTGGACACAAATGAAATGTGTCTCACCTGGATTACAGCTGTAGCCTCCCAACTGTTCTCCTTTCTTCCACCTTGCCCTGTTAAAATTTTCAACACAGCAGCTGGACAGATTCTTTTAGAATATGTCACTCTTTTGCATCTCTCTCAGAATAAATGTCAATATCCTTATAATAGTTTCTAACACCTTTGTCATTCAGGGCCCTGTAAGGAAAATAGGTAGCAAAATTAAACTGGTGATTGAAGGGAGTTTAATAAAGGGACTACTTACAAAGGTGAGGGTGAGGTTTAAAAAGATCAGTTATAGATGGTGCACTACCCTGAGGCTAGGAGCAGTGGAGAGCTATAACCATCTGTAGTCCTAATGGGGCAAGAGGAGAAAGCAGTTACCAATTACATGAGCCCAGGAGAGTAGCTTCATGGAGAGGGCTGCCTGACAGGAGCTGTGGCCTTTGGTAAAAGGGTAAAGTCACTAAGCAGCAACCCAGCAGGGAAGAAGCCAGGGGAGTAATTTCCTGACCTCAGTATTCTCCAGCCTTCACATCTTCTATTTGTAACTCACATTGGCTAAACCCCACTTGGAGGTGTTAGGCCAAGGAGTTTGTTGATATAGTGCATACATGTCTGCCTTTCAGGGCACAGAACAGGGTGTAAAAGAGAAAAGAATGGATCTGGGGAAGCAAGTGGAAAATGTTCAGCTAATGCCCTATGTGATCTGCCCCTTGCCTCTTCTTTGTCCCTCCTGCTGCAGTCATTCTAGCTGCCTTGATATATCTCGACACTCCAGGCACTGTGCAACTTTATAGAGTTTTTGTATTTGCTGTTCCAAGAGAGGGAACACTTTTTCTCTATTATCTACACAGCTCATCCGCTCACTTACTTCAGGCTCAAATGCCACCTTCTGCATATGCTATAAACCTAAAAGCCTATTTACAATTACAAACCACCTCCCTCAGCATCCTAATCCCCTTAACTCTCTTCTGCTTTTTTCTTTCTCCCATTGTATTTAACCCATACTATATCATATATGATACAGGGTTGCACACTTCATTATTTAATTATTATGTCTATTGTTAATTGTCAGCCTCCCCTACATCCTTACTAGCTCCAAGGAAATGATCTTTGTTGTATATGGCTGTTTTGTTTTTGTTTTTGGTATATTCTAGTGCCTAGAAATAGCACAAAACAAAACGCATAAACAAATAGAGGGAAATAATCATCTTAAGTGCAGTATTCAAATCCTCTCATAAATAGCATGTTGAATTTTGTTTATAAAGACAGGTAGAAGTAAATAGCTATATTAAAACCAAACAGTCCTGCTCCCTTTTCCACCCTCGAGAGGTAGATTAAGGTTAAGTCTTGACGTTGATTGAGAGTATGTCTGACCAAATGTTGAATGAATTTCTGTCCCTCTATAGGTAGCTTCACACAAAACTGTACCTGAGTGGAAGCTCATTCATTTACATTTCATTAAACTAATTCAGTAAATGATGGTGAGCCAAAGACTATGTTCTCTTGAGTCTGATCTCTTTCCGCAAAGGTGGATGGAACCATATGAAACTCTGGTTATACCCTTTGAAAATACTAAGAATCATCAGAAAAGAATACAGTGAAGTCACTGTCCAGGAGGTGCTTAATTGTGCTGAAGGACAAATAAAATCACACATACAGTATGTAATTGTATGTCTTGGTAACCTCTCAAAGAAACCCATAAACTTGTAGAGTTGGAAGAACTTTAAAAAGCATAGAGATAAGTGCAATACTATCGCTTTGCAGACAAGAAGACTAAGGTTCTCAGAAGCCCAGTGTCTTGGTCATAATCAGAGGGCACAGCCAGCAAGTGGCTGGAGTGAGGTGTAGGACCAAGGCCCCCGCCTCCCTGGGCCAGGCTCTTCCAACCGCATGATTAAAAAACTTTAAAAATCAAGAGACCAAAGGCCCTTGCAACGATTCTATTTGAGCATGTCTTCAGTCTCTACTAAACCAGCATGGAAAGATTTAGAACCAAAACAAAATGTTTATGCCCATAAGTATGTGAAGATAGGAACATTGCACCACATATATATGCTTAAACAAGGACTAATTTTAAAATTCCTTTATAAGGACACTTATGTGTCTAATAAACATATGAGGGTAATAAAACTAAGTATAGCAGACCTACAGTGAGGGAAAGTACTTTCTATTCAGGCTTCTCACAAATTGAAAACAGGATAGGAGTGGGTAATGATCTCATCTTCCCCATCAGTTCTTCCCCCACAAAGCAGGGGACTCTAGAGCTATGCAGATGTATAAATCCTCTAGAGTTCTTAAAATGAAGGCATATTTTTATAGTGTCATCAGTAGCCATAAAAGCTTTGCCAGTAGTATTTATGTACATCATGGTAACATTTTTTAAATGTTAGTTGAGTCTCTAATAAGAAATTATAAATAAGTAGTGTTTAAAAGCAGAGAATTGGTCTTCTTGAAATATCTAATTTATTTGCAAGCCAAAGGAAAAAGCTTCTCTTTAGAGACAATATCACAATATTCCATTTAAAGTCACCCAAAATGACAAAGGGAAAATCTAACTAGGGAGTCATCGACCTCATAATAGGAAGGAACTTCCTTTCAACTCCCCGTTAAAGGAATATTTTTAAAGTAGGTTAGGTATATCCTTGAAACAAGAAAGTCTCTTCAGATGTCTAGTTTTTGTACCCTTCAGGCTGTTGTGCCATTCAGCTCGCTTTATCCAATTCACAGGGATCATGGCTTCGGAGAGGTGATGTGGTTAGATAAAGGGCCGCTTCTGTAGATCTTTGCCTTCCTACATTTCCACCTCAGGCAGTTCTTTTACAAGCTCACTCCTTGGATAAAAATCTACAGAAGCAACTCAGAAAATATAAAATGCCTTGAAATTAAATGTTTTCTTCTTTTCTTTTCTTCTAACATCATAAACCAGACAGTGATTTTATATGTGTGCGAACATCAAGAACTATGACATGGCTCATCAAGGTCAGACAATGTAATCTGAGTTGCTAGGTAGGCAAGAAAGTCATAAGAAGAGGAACAAGTGGTACTGACATGCACGCAGAAAATCCAGGAAAGTCAAAATTTCACTTGATTTGTTGTCAACAGAAAGAGAAAGCATAAAATCAAGTATTGACCTATAAACCCCTAGAAATTTTTTCTGCTTTTAGAGAATTAGCCCAGTAGAGTCCTTCCAACACAGGGGGGAAAATACATAGACAGAAATATTTAACCTTGCCTTGAACAACTATGAAATAAAAGTGTTTATTTGAAGATTCATTTTCCTGTCACTTCAACTTGTGTTACGATGCCTAGGGCTTTAAAGTATGGGCCATGGGAGGCCTTGAATTTGGATGCCTTAAGCCTTTATGGAAAACATGAACCATTCTTTGAAAAAGGATTTTATTAGATATATACAATACTTTGATAAACATTTATGGAAATAAACATTACAGAATGTAAATAGCAGCACTCCTGAGCTAAAGTAAAAAGAAATGTTGTTAATCAATGGGAAAAGTAAATGCAATTTACTAGCTAAGCTGTGACAATTAAAATATAAGTTCCATGCAGACAGAGATAATGTCAGTATTGTTCATTATTGTATTTCTAATGCCTAGCACAATGTTTGGCCCATTGTAGAGGCTCAATAAATAATGTTTATAAAATAATTCAATAGAATAATAGATGAAGAAACAGTCTTCCAAATCCAAATAAAATATCCCCAGAAAACAGAAGACCAATTTGTCAGAAGGCACTTCTAGCGAGGTGAAACTCTCCTTTAAGAACAAATATTTCCCTTTGCTCTTAATATGCTTTCACCAAGGAACCACGTAGACTGTAATTAGTTCTCCTGAATTACCATGCTCAAAGGGATAGTAATTTATAACTGATTACAAGTTAATAAATTGGCTTTCTGACATAGATTAGTTCCATATCCCATGAGTTGTAGGTTGTGTGAACAGGTCTTCCTAGGGTTTCTTCAGAAAGCTGACCATGTAGGTTTTTACACTCAAGGAAATTTCACAGTTTCAGGCAGCAACCTGTAAGCCCTAAGGTAAATAGCCAGCCCACTGTACAATATCATAAAAAAATGTAATTTGTCCCTTGTGGACACTACTTTCATCAGAAAAAGAATGTCTGTCATAATTCAGTGCCCTGATACATTTAGGGAACTTTAGTCAACTCTTATTTTTCTAAATTTCCACCGTACAAGGACTCAGTGAATATATATTTAATCATCAGTAAGACCTGTTAAAACATGGATTTTACTACAGTCTTCATCACTACAATCTTCCCTTGAAGTTGACATTGTCCTAGGGGAAAAAATAGGAGAATGTTGGGTTTTTTTTCATTATAAATTCCTGTTGAAATCTACCCTAATTGTATACATGCATGCATGCAAACATTTATTCTTTCATTCAGCCACTATATTTGATGGCCTATGGACACTTAGTTAGCTTCTGTTATGTTATTAAGCATACTGAGGTGAGGAGAATGTTGGTTAATGACAGTTTATTTGATAAGTTCTAGCTGACTGTATTAGTTTGCTAGGGCTATCATAACAAAATACCACAGACACGGTGGCTTAAACAAACAGAACATTTTTGTCTCACAGCTCTGGAGGCTGGAAGTCCAAGATCAAGGTGCCAGCAGGGTTGGTTTCCTCTGAGGCCTCTCTTTTTGGCTTGCAAATGGCCGCCCTCTTGCTGCCTCTTCAGTGGTCATCCCTGTGTACATGTGTATCCCTCATGTCTCTTTTATGTGTCCAAATTTCCTCTTCTTATAAGTTTACCAGTCAAATTGGATTAGGGCCCACCTTAATAGCCTCATTTTAATGTAATCAACCCCTTTTAAAGCCCTGTACTCCAAATACAGTCACATTCTGAGGCACTGGGTGTTAGGGCTTCAACATATGAATTGAGCTGGGAGGGACACAATTCAGCTCATAACACTAACATGATGCTGTATTAACACAGGATGATATAAAGTATTTATAGAAGATGTAAGCTTGGAGAAGCAGTGATAGAGGTACAAAGCGGCGTCATACCTGCATGATTTAGGTAGGAGAGAGAATAGAAATCAATGAAGGCTGACATAGTAGGATGAAAGATGAGTGTTGGAAGAAAGTGACCAATAAGGGCAAAGTTAGCTCTGCCTTAAATACCACAATGTTCCCTGAAGGAACACTGGATCACCAAATGTGGATAGGTTTCCACCTTTGTTATATATAAACTAGACCATTTCCCAAGTACAAATGGAATTACCACACAACTAATGAAGTTTAACTTCAGCGCCCCTCAAGGCTCTTTCCAGGGCCATGAATATAATTTTATATTCACAACTTTGTATTATTTTCTTTAAGAGGATCTTGGACTCCAAATAATCTGGATCTGTTCCTGATTGCAAATACTTTCAGCATTTTCAGAGGGAGACATTTGGGGTGTTTCCTGGGTTAAACGCTTAGAAATGGGTATTTACTTAGTACAAATAATAACTCGTATTATATAGAATATGTTTCTTGAGTAATGGTATTTCATTGCAATAGCAGTTACTACAATCTGCATTCTTGGGAATTTGAACCTTCAACTGACTTTTAGATCACAGATACTCAGAAATGTCCTGGTCATGTACTAGTCTGTCTCTCTGTCTCTCTGTCTGTCTGTCTCACTCTCACTCTCTCTCTCTCTCTCTCTCTCTCTCTAATATGCACACACACACACACACACACACACCATACACACATTTGTTTTTGTGTCAGCAACCCAATTTGGGCAACTATACTGCATAATTAATTTTAAAAGTAAATTGTGTGTGTCTAGTAACTGCAGTTGAAAATATATGTTTGAAGTCTTTCCATTTTCCTTTCACGGGGAGCCATCCTTCTCTCATTTCTTCTCATACAATTGGATTAACAATTCCCTGTAAGTTCCCCAGGTGGGCACGTATCAAAGCCCAGCCCGTGTGACATTTCCTTATTTTGACATTAGCGATAAAACAATTTCTTCACTTTCTCTGAAAAAAAAAGTGTAAACATCTTAAATGATGCAAAATGCTACTGCCCAGTGGACCTTTCCAGAGCCATTACATGTCGTGAAAACTGTTTTTGTACTGTTCCCTTTAGAAGATTTTCTACATTTCATTTTGAGTTTTACATGTAGCTCTTCCTGGCAACAACCTTGGAATTGAAGACTGAAAGGTAGTTCTTGGTTGGAAAGCAAAAGAAGAAAGTGAGATGAGATCCATGAAGCAAGACAGTTCAATTGGCCTAACAAAGCAAAATTCCCGAATTGAGTTACTCTTAAAGCACTGTGATCAGCCATGCTTCTTAAAACTCCTGGGTTATATCTAGCCCCACTCACACTATGGTAATTATCAGCTGCCACCACACAGAAGTGCTGCATTCCCTGCTACTCTTTTTTTTTTTTTTTTCAAAATGTCAGCTTGTAATCTGAAGGAAAATTACAAACTCTACTTTTTTAGGAATGTTTAAAATAAACCCACAAAGCACCAAGCCTGTTACAATTACTGTCCTGCTTTAAGGGAGAAATATCCCAGGTGGTATTTTATCTCTGTAGCATCTATTTCTAAAGTTTAGCCACAATGAAAGGAGCAATAGTGCCTTATATAATAGACCAATGCCATTTTTTCAAAGGAGGCACAACTTCTTTAAGAAGCTTTGAAGCTTTATTCTGGATAAACATAAACGACCTTAAGGATCATCACACTCATGCTACTTTAATGAAATATCACAGGATAAAAAGTTGCAGTATCAATCATCATTTGTATAATGCTGATAATGTGTAGAGGTTCACTCTTTCTTATTTAATAGGAATGTAAAACCCATACCAAATGGAATGTTTTATGCTAATGGCAGCATTTCCAATTAAATTGTCAATATAAATCGCTTTGACATGCCATTATTCCTTATTTTAACAACAAATTTTACACCATACACCTTAGAGCCCTTGTATCATTCAACTTGTAGAAGAAAAATTAAATATCAGTCAAAACATAAGAGACAGAACTCTACTGAGAAAAGTTTTTAACATAACAATACCCACATGAGTTCAAGGCACCCAAAGTTTACAAGGAGAGTCTGCCCAGAATACTGAAAAGCCTTTAAATGATAGAAGCAAGTCACTGAGAAATCCATAAATTCCCCTTTGTTCATATATTTTAAGACCTAGATGAGTAGACTGAGGACTTGGAGGCAGAAGGTCTGGTTGCGGTCCTGGCTCAGCCATGAAGAGTCTGGATGATGCTAAGAAAATCTCTAGCCTCAGTTTCCAAAAATGAGGTTCCCTAAGGTCTCTTGTGACTCCAGATTTCTACAACAACAAGTTCCATAAAAGATGAAGAAAAACTAGGTCACTTCATGAATTCAATGCAATTCAAGACACAAGTTCCAATAGTAGTTTCCTCCTATCCCTTATAAACTATGCCTCACCCCTGTGTTTCTCCCCTGTTTATACATCCAAAAAGGAGAAAGAGTTTGAAAGGAAGAGCTGGGTTCATATATTCTAACTGCAATTCTCTGCTAGCTGTGTGACCTTGGACAACTTCTACAATTCCAGTTTCTTTATTTTTAAAAGCAGGATAATATTCTCTGTCTTGTAGGGTAGGAATGATGATTATAGTTAGTATTTCTAAGCCAGCATTCATCATTCCTTCAATCTAGTAGCATTCAATACTTGTAGTTATTATATGTGTGTGTATATATATATATATATATATATATACACATATATACACACACATATACATGCACTCATATGTAATATACACTCTACCAGCCTTGTAGAATATTGCCTCCAGCTCTAACCAGAAATGGGACTCAGTAATTCTCAAGTCATTAAATCAAAATTAGAAATGCATGTAGCTGTGGTTCCATTGATAGTGCTATGATCAGATTGACACTCTAGTAAACTGGTGTAACATTAAAATTGTTTATTACCCTGTTCATTACCACTACCAAGAGCCTAGCATGAACATTATCTGTCTGACCAAGGTGTACTATCTCTAGCAGGTAGAATGGAGGTCTAGTCTGCCATTGCATAGCCAGTTTCAATAATTTAGAAATGGAATTACATCATTTTTCTATAACAAATCAGAATAGCGCCAGGTTCGTTGCAGATTAGAATGCATCTGCTCCGGTTTCATCTCATTAGCTCACCCAGATTGTTTGATCTAGCCAAATATAGACCATAGGATGGAAAATACCTGCATATTTCCAATATAGATCCTGGCTCAGGTCTATGAAAATTCTAAGAAAATTTTCTTCACCTTTGCTACTCCCTCAGCCTAAATGATTTTATTACCTTGTTCTTTAATTTTGCCACCCAACTTCTCTTCAAAGCAGTCTGTGCTCACAGCTTTCAGTTCCTGAGTGTTCCTCAAATAATCTGGCCGTCCCATACAGCTTTTCTAAATTTGTCCTTGGATGATCATCAGTGATCTCCTATGGCCAAACCCAGCAGCCCTTTTCAGCTGCCATTTACTTCAAGCTTTCCCAGGAATTTGAAGCTCCTGTCGTCTAGAATCCTTGCCCTCCACAACTGCATTAACCCTGCACAATCATGGTTCTCCTGTCTTCCTGGCCTCCCTTCTCTTTCTCAGAATTTTTTTCCTCTCAACCTCCCAAATTTAGGGGGTTCCTAAATTTTCCTTATTGTTCTGTGATCCTTCAAAAATAATTTTATATATCCCAGCAGCTTTAACAATAAGTCCATGCGAGTGACTCCCAAATCTAAATCTCTAGCCCTACCCACTCTCTGAAATCCTCCGTCCATGAATCTCAGCATGAGTCCAATTGTAATTCATTATCCCCCTCATGAGCCTGTTCCTAATACTATGTCCCCCAAGTTCTTTCAATATCACCCCCACCTTTGTGGTCACCCATGATCCAAATCTCTGCATCCACATGCTGTCGTTCAAATTCGTTATTCTATGTCAATTCTCCATACCTTTCTAATGTTTCCACCTCTCTCTTCCCACTACAGATGCCCTATTTCATGACACGTGTAATATAAATTTGAAAGAGGACAAGAGTCCCCAATTCTAGTTGCTTTCCACTTGAAGTTCTCTGACAAATAACCCTAAATTACACAGAAAACATATCTCTGATCATTTTCATTTCCTTGCTCAAACACCTTTTATAACACCATTTCTTTTAGATTAAGAACTAATCACTAGAATAGCTAGTATTTATTAAACATTTGCTTAATAGGTCCAAGGTAATATGTCAAACACTATACACCGATTATCTCATTAACTATTATCATAGATGTGATTTTACAGTTGTTTGTGTGATTGTATTGACAACATATCTCTCCAACCAGACCATAAACTCCATAAGGACAAGGACTTGAAAAACAGGCACTCAAGTACTATCTACTAATTGAATGAATGAATGAAGCCCTCTTTGACCATCACAGCCAAGAAAGTACTCTTTTTTTCTCTGAAATCATGTACCAATTCCTCATGTCCCTTAGCATATTATATATTATCATTACTATCCCTGTCCTGTGTTAAATGTGATGAATGGCAACAAATCAATTCTAGCTAGATGGCTTCTGTTCCTACTAAGGATCTGTGCTGGAATATTTCAGGTTCAGCACAAACAAACCTGGCAAAATTGGACACTAGGAATATGGTACTATGCAGTGGCACAGGAACAGTAACAATACAAATACTGTGCCTCCCTATATAAACCCAGTATTTTGTGGAACTCTTTCTCCTGATGCCCTCCCTCAGGAAACTTAAGCAACTCTGAAGTAATAACCTTAACATTCAATCCAAGCATATGACCAGGTTACAACAGCCAGCCCATTCATTGTCTGGGTTAATTTATCTGATCTCCCTGACTGGGCAAGCTTTCCCATCCTCTGTCCCCTCCCTTGTTCATCTCTCAAATTCTAGTCCCTCTTCCTTGACCAAAGCTGAATTAATAAGTGTGCTCCCTTCCCAGAACCTTGAAGGGAGCTTGTTCAACCAACATTTCTTTTTTAATTCAGCACTTATTCAGTAGAGCAATATAGCTCCCAACGTGAATCAGACACAAATCTTGGCTTCAAAGGACTTAAAGATTAAAGATGATAAAGCTAATGTTTAGGTAACTGTAATTCCAAGGAGAAAGGTATAGGTGACATAAGACATGGACAGCTAAATGGTGATGGAAATTCAAGGTAGGAATATATTAATTTCAGTTGAGAAGATCCCAGAAGACTTTACAGAGGATTTGTATATGATATGGTTTCTGAAAGATGAGTAAGATTTTGGTGTTCACGGATGAGAAAAAGGATGTATTCCAAGAGGAAGACAAAGATGTGGATGTCTGAAAAACCTTGGGATGTATGTAAGGAACATTAGGTAGCAGAATTTAATTGTAATAACTAATTGTATTATTCATGCTACATTTCTTTTGAAATGTGCAATTATAATGATGGTTCTATTCTCACTTTTTTAAAAATAAATTATTTATTTATTTATTTTTGGCTGCATTGGGTCTTTGTTGCTGTGCGGGCTTTTGCTAGTTGTGGCGAGCGGGGGCTACTCTTCGTTGTGGTGTGCGGGCTTCTCATTGTGGTGGCTTCTCTTGGTGCAGAGCATGGGCTGCAGATGTGCAAGCTTCAGTAGTTGTGGCACGTGGGCACAGTAGTTGTGGCTCGTGGGCTCTAGAGCGCAGGCTCAGTAGTTGTGGTGCACAGGCTTAGTTGCTCAGCAGCATGTGCGATCTTCCCAGACCAGGGCTTCCCGGACCAGGGCTCGAATTGGCAGGGAGATTCTTAACCACTGTGCCACCAGGGAAGTCCCCTCACTTTAAAAGAAGAAAATAATTATTTATCTAGCGTCCACTGGGTTGTGAGTCACTACATTGATGAAGAGATATTTTTACTTTGATAATACCACTTTCTAAATATTAGTCACTGATCATCGTTTTTGTGTTCAGCAAGTCCACCCTCTTTGTCACACACTAAGGCCTAGGGATGTGGAAATGTCAAATTGTATTGAGCAACAAGAGGATGAATTTTGCATAAATATTTAAATCTCAGACACAAATTCATAGCTCTGGGCACTGTAGGCAACTGAGGTAATTGGAATCTCTCTAAGTCAATTTTTAGTCCAAATCTTGTTTTTAAAATAGTCTGAGAAAACTTGACTTTGGGGCTAAACATCTCTGAGATGATATTTTGTTTTGTTTTCCCTATTGGGTGAGTTGTTATTTTAGTTGATTTTGGTTTAAGTTTTTCCCCCTTGGATATGTGCTATAAATCAGGCTGATGGCATTTTGCATTCCAGTGATGCCTTGTCTTAGCTGTACAACTGTTACCTCATCTACATCCCACAGCTGTGTCACTTCCTAAGGACCGCCATCCCTGCAAGACAGCTGTTGCTCTCAATTGGCAGGAATAAAACAGATGAGCAATAATAAACTAGCCTGAGTGATATGCTACACAAAGAATCCATTTACAGTTTTGTCCAACTATTCGAAACTAGAAAAGGCAGGGCAGGAGCCCCCATCAGAAATACAGGGAGTCCCTTGGTCTCCCATCCAGAAGTTTACAACCGAAATTGCATAGAGCCAAGCTGCCTCTTGGCCAGTCCAAATGAAAGTCCCACCCACAAAAACACTGCAAAGTAATTTGAAATCTCTAGCAAATTTTCCTGATGAGTTGCCAAAGAAGAATTCTCTCATAAATCACAGTGAAGCTTCTTAAAATCTACTTTTTCCATCTAATCTTCCACAGTACGTGTCACTGCAGCTACCCCAGTATCTAATAACTTGCTACTCAGAGTGTACATTGGCACACCAGCAGCATTGGCATCACCTGGGAGCTTGTTTAAAACCACACACTCGGTCTATGGTCGGGCCCGTAGCGTCCAGCTGCCCCGGACCGAGCTCGAGTGTATGGCGCCGCAGGAACCGGCTCCGGGGCCCCGATAACGGGCCGCCCCCGCAGCTCCAGACACGGGGTGAGGGTCTCCTCTGGTCTGAGAATGGCTACCCCTCGATATGAGCCAGTGGCTGAGATTGGTGTTGGTGCCTATGGGACGGTGTATAAGGCCCGTGATCCCCGCAGTGGCCACTTTGTGGCCCTCAAGAGCGTAAGAGTCCCCAATGGAGGAGGTGCTGGAGGGGGCCTGCCCATCAGCACAGTCCGTGAGGTGGCTTTACTGCGGCGGCTGGAGGCTTTTGAGCATCCCAATGTTGTGCGGCTGATGGACGTCTGTGCCACAGCCCGAACTGACCGGGAGACCAAAGTGACCCTGGTGTTTGAGCATGTGGACCAAGACCTAAGGACATATCTGGGCAAGGCACCCCCGCCAGGCTTGCCAGTGGAGACCATCAAGGATCTGATGCGTCAGTTTCTAAGAGGCCTAGATTTCCTTCATGCCAACTGCATCGTTCATCGAGACCTGAAGCCAGAGAACATTCTGGTGACAAGTGGTGGGACAGTCAAGCTGGCCGACTTTGGCCTGGCCAGAATCTACAGCTACCAGATGGCACTTACACCTGTGGTTGTTACACTCTGGTACCGTGCTCCAGAAGTTCTTTTGCAGTCTACATATGCAACACCTGTGGACATGTGGAGTGTTGGCTGTATCTTTGCAGAGATGTTTCGTCGAAAGCCTCTCTTCTGTGGAAACTCTGAAGCTGACCAGTTAGGCAAAATCTTTGACCTGATCGGACTGCCCCCAGAGGATGACTGGCCCCGAGATGTGTCTCTACCCCGAGGAGCCTTTTCCCCCAGAGGGCCCCGCCCCGTGCAGTCGGTGGTACCTGAGATGGAAGAGTCTGGAGCACAGCTGCTGCTGGAGATGCTGACTTTTAACCCACACAAGCGAATCTCTGCCTTCCGAGCCCTGCAGCACTCTTATCTACATAAGGCAGAAGGTAACCCAGAGTGAGCCATGGAATGGTTGCAACAGAACCAAGAGAAGAGAAGGCAACATTTCCCTTCCTTTGAACATTTGAGTGGAGAGACCCCCACTAAGAAGGTGATCTCTGCCTTCATCTCTGAGGCTATGGAGACGACTCCAACTTTTTATAGAGAATATTTTGCTGCCTTAATGACATTCCCCTCCCACCCCTCCTTTTGAGGCTTATCCTCTTGCCCGCTCTGGGTCCTTACACCAAGGGGTATGTCCCTTGTTCTTCCCCTTCCCTATACCTTGATATTGGGATCCTTTTTTATACAGGAAAAACAACAAAACAAAACAAAACAAAAAAACAAAACAAAACAAAAAACCACACACTCTTGTTTAAAAACCCACTTCAGACCTATTGAACCAGAATCTGTATATTAACGAGACCCTAGGTGGTTTATATGCACACAATACTTCAAAAAACATTGCTTTTGTCTATTGGTTCTCACACTTGAGTGTATATATAAGGATTGCCTAAAGATGCCATTGTGGTGCAGATTCTTGGGCCTTACTTCAAGAGTCTGAATCAGTAAGTCAGATATTTGGGTACCCCTACGGTTTGATAACCAAAAGCTCAGATGGTCTAAGGACCACACTTTGATCTTAGTATGTAAAAACTAAAGATCTCATTATCTCACCCTGCACTGTTTTTTCTCAGTCTCCTTCCTTCTGGATTATCTTTTCCTCTTCACTTTTTAATGTAAGGCAATCTAGCATGTCAGAACTTGTGTGTGTGTTTATTTGTTACTCTCTTATAATTGTCCCCTAATTAATCTCTCTATAACTATTTTTCTCTTCCTCCATGTTGCCAGCCTTGTGGTCTTCTAAGTATCATCCCCTCACTCAAATTTTCTCAATCTTTATATAATGAAAAATACTACAAAGCTCAAGTCAGAGTAAGATACTCATAGCCTTAGAACTCTTTTAGGTGACTCTGTTGCTTAAGACTTATCAAAGGTATGGGAGCCAAAGAAAAAGTGGTGACTAATCTTTTAAAGAATAATAGAACAGTTTATTTGTTCTAGCCTCCCTCCCCCTATGGCTACTGAATCAGCGTAAAAATTAAATGTTCAATTCAAGGTTAAGCAAGTAGAAGAGATGTAAACAAAACAAAACAAAACAGGAATACAGAGAGTGGTGATGAAGACATGCCCCTGACAATGAGATAGACAGATAAATGCAAGGAGGGGCTGAGGTTTCAGAGAAAGAGCACTGGACCTGGAGTCATAGGATGTAAATTCAAATTCTTTGTCCAGTCTTCATAAGCACTGTGGCTTTCAGCATAAAATAAATAACCTCCAGAGATTTCAGGTTCTTCTCTATAAAGTGTAAATAACACCTATACTACCTGCCTCACAAGGCATTTGCAAGGTCCAATGATCCTGGATCCAATCAAGTCTTAAATAAGGTACTGATTGCATAAACACTTGCTGAATGAATCAGGTTGATGCTATAGATATAAAGGAATGAATAGGGTATAGTCCTACTTTCAAGGAGACCACTCTCTAATGATGAATGCGAATATACAGACAACAATTAAATGAATGAACATTTTGCTAAAATAGAAGTAAGCTACTGAAGGAACCCTGTAGGATGAACACATTTTAAAAAGGGGGTCAAAGGTGCCCATCATGAATTTGCAAGTTCTTTCTGGTATTACATTACAGTTCTCTATACCATGCTAATATTCAGATTAATTCTGCTGGAATAATGATAAATATTGATGATAATAACAGCAACATTTTGAATTAATCCAACAAAACTTTTGTATTATTAGTATCATTATTTTTGTATTATTATTGTTGGGGGAAAAATGTGCTAGTAAGTGGGAAGTGTTACAGTTTGATGAGGAAAGGGTAAGACAAATTCAGAGTGGTTGAGAAGTATTTTCCCATTTCCCTACACTCAGAGATGTCGATGTCAGTGAATGTTTAGCATTCGCTCAGGCTTCATTCCAAAGTAAAAAAAATACTGTCTCCCATTAGATTGTAAACTCTCATTATAAGCAAAGGGATTGTCTGTTTTGTTCATTACTGTGTCCCCAGTGACTAGAATGTTACCTGGTACATCAGTGGAGCTCAATAAGTATTTGTCTCATGAATGAATGAAAGAATAGGTTCTGTATGAAGCTAATGACTGGCCAATTACACATGCATACATGTTCTGTTCTGTATGTGAACAGTATATTTGAAGACAATACATGGCATTCTGGGTTCCAAACATGGACTAACTTTTACAAATTATGAACATTTCCAAATTAGGATTTGTGATTAAAACAGTGAATCCTTATCTAGCTATAATTCAAGGGTAAAGAGAACTAGAATTTTAAGTCTCTCTTGCTAAAGGTATTTACTGAATGATGAGTATTTTAATTGCCTTCAAATATATCTCTTCCCATTTTTTCCAGACTTCTGGTTATATACAAAGCTAAATAACATTTCAAAGATGAATTTCTGTGACTTTTCATTCTTAACACATTTCTCTAAGTAATAGTTTTCCTTGACTTTTCATATATTGCATTATGTAACTTCCAGAGTCACTCTCATCTACAGAATGGAGGTGTTGGGCAAGATGATAATAGGGGCCTCTCTCTCCCAACTCCAATATTATATGTATCCTGTACTTCTTCTACTTTAAAAAAATCATATTTTTAAAAGGCTCTGGAGAGCAAACAGCTTAAGTAGGCACTTGAGTAAGTGTGCAGTTGTTTTCTATCTTTCGTCTTAATTTTATGTAACTTTCATTTTATTAAAAAAAAAAGAAGAGAAAACTACAAAACAGATCTTCTTTAAAAGAAAAGGTTATTGTAACTACTTTGGATGGAGGGGAGATAGTTGTACATAATGGCAAAAATGAAATATAGGTGAATATAATGCCATACCTATAATTAGTATTATAGATACTCCCCGTTATCTATTATTAAAGAGAACCTTCTCTTTGGACCTCAATTTAAAGGATACTTTATTTCATATGACTTCTCTCAATTTGACTACTCCCAAAAGTCCAAAGATACACATGTAAGAGAATAGTCATAAAATTAAGGCAGTTATTATTTCCTCTTTTCAGAAACAAACTTAACCCAGAAATCTTGTCATAGAAGATTTTCAGAGAAAAGTCAAATAACCACAACTACACCCACCCACAATCACCCCCCACAAAAAAATTTAAAAATCTAATACAAAATAGTATTTCTAAAATCTTCCACAAAATCTCGGTATATAACAGGGAAATAATTTACGACAAGAGAGTAGTTTCTAGTCCTCAGCAGAGCTCTTAAGTCTGAGGTGTCAAGCATAGAACGTGGTAGATTGTCTGCAAAGATGGCTAGCAACAATTCCTTCCATTCCTTCGATTGATTTCCTCCTCTCTTTTTTTTTTTTTTTTGCGGTATGTGGGCCTCTCACTGTTGTGGCCTCTCCCGTTGCGGAGCACAGGCTCCGGACGCACAGGCCCAGCGGCCATGGCTCACGGGCCCAGCCGCTCCGCGGCATGTGGGATCTTCCCAGACCGGGGCACGAACCCGTTTCCCCTGCATCGGCAGGCGGACTCTCAACCACTGCGCCACCAGGGAAGCCCAATTTCCTCCTCTCTTTGAATCTGAGGTGGGCTGCGACTTCTCTGAACAATAGAATGAGATAAAAGTGAGAGTTCTGGCCTTAAGAAGCCTGACAGCTTCCACTTTCCCCCTCTTGAATCCTGAGCCACCAAGTAAGAAGTCAATTGTCCCACTAGAAAGAGGCCTCATGGAGAGAGGCCCTGGAGGGTGTAAGGGAAAGAGGACCATCTAGACCTCAGCCTTTTCTTCTGCTTCAGCTAAAGCCACCTGGGATCTTCCAGCCCCAGCAGAGCCATCCCAGCCAAATCACATGAAACAGAAAGAGCTGCCCCACGAAGCCCTGCTCAAATAGTGGAATCATGAGCAAATAATTGAAATAACCAATAACTAAAACAATGAAATAAAAAGCTAAAACAGTAGATTAAAAAGTCGGTCAATATTCCAGTTGTTCATTCAGTGAAGTGTAGTAAACAACTATATCCCAATCCTTGGGATGTTGGCTGGGAACAAAGGACTGAATAGAATGCCTGCCTTCAAAGTACCCACATGCAGTGGCTGTGACACTCACCTAAACAAACCACTGGCAGGGAGTGAGAAGAGCTGCATTAGAGGCACACTCCTGGTGCTATGGACATACCAAGCAGTTACCCTCCAGGGAAGAGCCAAAGAGGAGGTGATATTTCAGTGCTGTTTTGAAAGCTGAGTATGAGTTTCCCAAGCCAGGATGTGTGGCTGAGAAGGGAGGTACATTCCAGGGAATCAGTTTCATTTGTGCCGGAAGTTTAAGCTTCTTAAAGCCTGAGCTACACGTATTGGGTCTGTGAGTATCACCTGCTAAGACATTAATCATTTTCCAGAGTTAGACAGATAAAAGGAAATATATTCTTCTTTGTGGTAAAAACTTGTTTGTTGGTTGCCTAAACTCTCACTCTGCCTCCAACTTTGTGACCTATAAGTGGCTAAAAGAAAGAAATCCATGTGACAACTGGACAGGCTGTTAAAAAGCAAAAATATGCATGCTCTCTTTCTCTCTCTCTTATCTTGCTCTAAACAGTTGTTAAATAAAGGAGATTGTTTGATTTATCTTTGTTCAAAAACAATTCCCAGTATTCTTAATTGGAGGTATAGAAGCATTTTGCTGTTTATTATGGAAGGGGAAAAATTTTTCTGACATTTGTGATTTTAAAGGTCAAACATACAAAACATCTTTTACTAAAGTAGGTAAGCTAGTTTATAGCTCATATTCAGTAGTAGGTAACCTGGTAGATGAAGAAAACTAGAACTGGGAAAAACTAGTTGCCCTCATAGGTTGCTAGAATGTTTACGGACATTTGTTTCCACTTCGTATTAATTCTTTGTGTATTTGCAACTGCAACGTCCAAGTTTTTGAAGGCAGCTGCAATCCAGAAGCTACTGAAAAACTTAGGTACCAAAACCCACCCTTTTGGAAATGAGTACTTTTTCTCCTCTTTTCACACCTTACCGTACCTATTTTCTTATTTCTCAGAGTTGAGACATGAGGATCATGTGGGTTCAAAGAATTCTCAACCTAGTTGGGTACCTCTTGGAAAGAACCATTGGTCTTGAAGGGACCATACTGTTTAAGGTCTGGTGCTAAGTGCTTTATAGGCATTACCTCACTTCATTTCAAAACCCCTCTGTGTTAGGTATTAAAATCCCCATTTTACAGATGAAGAAACTAAAGCTCAGAAAGATGATTAATTATGTTTCCCAGGAATCATGTCTATCTGATTCCAAATTCTATGCTCTTACATTCTGTGCTACAGTTTCTCTCTAAGGACTTGTGAGATTCATTTTACTTCTAGAATACTGGTTAAATCTTCACTCAAAAAAAAGAGAAACATTTTTAACAAAGTCATTGTTGGGCATAAAAGAATACGCGACATTTGACCTGTGCTTTAAGATGACTAGAGTATGTGATGAAAATTATCAAAAGCATATAATATAGAGGAGGCAGGGAATCAAATAGAAATAGCATGACTTTTAAATTCTATTTAAATCCCAGTTTTGGCTCTTGCTAGTCTGTGAACCATTTATTTAGGCTCTCTGAGCCACAGTTTCCTGGATTATAAAATAAAAATATTAACACTTGCTACATCTTTTAGGTTATTAGGTTACTAAATTATGTAATTTATGTAAAAGCACTTAGCACAATGCTGCTTCATTTTTGGTACTCAGAAATGTCAGCTTTTTTCCTTCGCTGCAGAAACTGGCAAAAGAATGTATTTTTCCAGTATTGTCACATGCAAGTAAAGATCTCTGGTTTGAAAAGTGAGAAAGAAATGAAAGATCAGGAAATCTTTTCTATAGTCATAAAAATATTTTCTAGCAGTGGTTGAAGAAGGACACTTGTTTTCAGATATGCTGAGACCGTATTGAAACATCATGTTGAAAGCAGTAAGAGAGTGTGTTAATGGATAAGGGAGTTAGATGGGTGGGATTGGCTTAGGCGAGAAGACTGAGGGGAACAGGCAGGCTTGGTCAGTGCTCTGGACAGTGAAAAGGAAAATGTGCAACAAGTTAAAACAACACATCCCCCACCCTTGGCCAGAGTGGGACCAGCTCCCTCATCAGCACCACCCAGCAGGCCAGAGCAGCTACCTGCTTACCCAGGCTACAGCACTAATGTATGTTCATTGCATGCCTGCTACTAGGTCAGGCACTGTGCTGGACAATGCAAAATCATGGTGAACAAAACCAGGCCAGATAGGCCTGGGATGATATGAGTTTCTGTTCATTGAGTGGGTGGAGGTGAGTCATGAAAAACTGGTTAACCTGTGACATTGATCCCTGAAGTATGACATTCATGCAGTTTCTTACACAGAAGCTAGGAAGGAGAATATACTCCCTCTCTAAGAGCTGACAGGTTTTGAGCATTTATTATGTGCAGGCATTATCCTCAGGGCTCTATGTCCATTCCCTCATTTAATACCCACAACAAGTATATCAAGTAGGTACTGTTCACTCCCTATTTTATAGGTGTGTAAACCATGGCTTAGAGACATTCAGTGACTTGCCAAAGCCACAAGTGCTGGAACTGGTATCTGATCTCAGAATCCCTAATTCCAGAGTCTGAACTCCTGGTGAAAAACCCAAGACTGGTTGTAATACTCTGATGAGATTTGTCTGTTTTAATTGCATCTGTTTCCTCTGAAAGGATTCTTTATCTTTTTATTCAGAAATCAAGAATTAGCTACCAACTCTTCCTTAAAGTGTTGGTCAGTGACAGAATGGTATAATAGAATCTGTGTTCTCTTTCACACCTTAATTTATAAAGGTCTTTTGGCAAGGTCAGCATACTTTTTTAATATGCACACTCCTCCTTTGCTACTCTGTATAAAGGCATTTGTAAATTATGCTAGTTATCTTTAGAAAACTTAAAATTGCTCTCTGGCATTTATATAATCAGCAAGAGATAATCAGATGATCTTTTTATTTTTTTTAAACAATGAACCACTTCCTGTTCATTAACTTATTATGTTTATTTATGGCATAAAACCCATTTTCTCTGTTGAAGGTCACCTTCGGGTTGGTATGGAGGATTTCTTTCCTCCTATGTAAACCACTTTACCAGTTTTTGGCATTTGTATGACTGTTGATTAATTATGGCCCTGTCTCAATCATTCATGGAAGAAATAATAGCCGATGGTTCCTTTTACCAGCCATTGCGTTATTCGTAGCTTAAGAAAATGATACAAAAATTCTAAGTTCTTCCATATTCTTGTAAATAGATAATCCGTACCTATGCTGTGTACACCCACTCATCTCAGAGGAAGGCACAGTGTTTAAAGTCACAAGCTACCTGACATCAGAGGCCCAGAAGAGTTAAAAGACTCAGAGTCACATGTCCAACTTGTGGTTGTATTTCTTTGGGAACCAGAGCCTTCCTAAATACCATTCCAATGGCCTCACACTGCTTCCCCCTTTCTACACTAAACTTGTTGGCTTTTCCACAGGAGAAACAGCCATTTCCTTTATTAGCCTATAGCAAAAGGCCATACGTTTCATTCCAGTTGCATCTAATATAATAAACTGAGGGAACTGTAGACACCTTCCCATCCCAATGTGAAAGAGCTTTTTGCCCATTTCAGAGGATTTTGCTGGGGTTTGATGCCCTACATCCATCTTCTTTCCATTTGACAATGGTATTCTGAGTTTTGTTCAAGTGTAAGATCCTCTTTCATTCAATCAATGTACTTCAAGAG
The DNA here is from genome assembly GCF_964165515.1 of Mesoplodon bidens. Classification (NCBI taxonomy): domain Eukaryota; kingdom Metazoa; phylum Chordata; class Mammalia; order Artiodactyla; family Ziphiidae; genus Mesoplodon; species Mesoplodon bidens. The sequence goes on from NC_138167.1 coordinate 87,840,880, forward strand.
GAAATTGATCCCTCCCTTGTTTCAGGGATAGGCCTAGAATGGCTTCAGCCAATCAAGAGATCCTATTCCCACGTCCATACTGATTGATTAGACATGAGACTGTGACTCAGTGCAGATCAATAACATGTAAGGAGATGTTTGATGGAGGCCTCTAAAAAAAGATCCCTTGCTCATCCACTGACACACTTTTCTTGATGGATATAAATAAGAACAATTATGACCTCCAGAAACACTGACTGCCATCTGGCATTGCGAGAAGCCAGCTATGGTTGAACTGCTAGATCCAGCCTTATCTATTCAATATTTGTGCCTTTACAGTCCCAGAAGCCAGTAATTCTTTGTTACCTTAGCTGTTGAGTCATGTTCTCTGTCATTTACAATGAAAAGATACATCCATAACCTTGACCACATTTAAGCAATAAGCATGCCACCATGCTGCATTAAGAAATCTCACTATGGGGACTTCCCTGGTGGTGCAGTGGTTAAGAATCCACCTGCCAGTACAGGGGACACAGGCCTTCCACATGCCATGGAGCAACTAAGCCGGTGCGCCACAACTACTGAGCCTGCACTCTACAGCCCGCAAGCCACAACTGCTGAGCCCGCATACCACACCTATTGAAGCCCACACACCTAGAGCCTATGCTTGGCAAGAAAGAGAAGCCACCGCAATGAGAAGCCCATGCACTTCATCGAAGAGTAGGCCCCGCTCTCCACAGCTGGAGAAAGCCCACAAGCAGCAACAAAGACCCAACACAACCAAAAATAAATAAATAAATTTACTTTAAAAAAAAGAAAAAGAAAGAAATCTCACTATGTACTTTCCTCATCTGTTGAATTCTCCTTGTCTTTTATAGAGGATTCTTTGCCCAGCTCATCTGGCAGATGCCAAATACTGCCAATGTGAGATAATTGTGTACCTGTTGGAAGACCATACTCAGTATCAGGCCAGAAAATTGTGCTCTAGAAGGATAAAACAGAAAAACTCTAGAGATTTTTTTTCCACTGATGTTTAGACTATTTAAAACTAAAATAAGAAAGTCCATAAACTATCTGGCTCATATCATCTGTTGGACATTTCCTTTTGGATTCATGCTTTCTGGAAGGTTTAAATTCATTAACATTAATAGTTAATTATAACTTTTGGGTTTTTTAACTTAAGAGAACTCAGGAATTAAGCAGCAACTAAATTAAATCATGCTCAATATAAAAAATCATACATTTTATGATTCATATAAATCATATATTCGGTATGTATCACATATAATCCCATAATCATAAACTGTTGCTTGTTCTTCCCTGGGTTCCAGAAACAAATAAAATGAACTATGAAGCTTATTTTATTAAGCTTATTAAGGAACTTTAGAATTTTCAGTATTCTAAAAACACCATCTTGCTTTCTATTGTCCTCATATGGTTATAGGCTAATTATATTCATATTTCAGTCCTCTCAATGAGCAATAACCTGCCAGCATTCAGAGGAGATCTTATCAGCTACAAGGCAGAAACGTGGGGAGGAGGTCTGCCTATACTGGCATCTATGTCTTTACTGATTCTACTTTCCCTCTCTTATTGCACACCCTTTTTCTCTACTGTCAGAAACACTGCACACAAGTCTGCCAAGGAAACCATCCTACTCTGAAACTGTGGATCCCATCTTGTTTTTTTATTTGCTTAACCCAGAGATGACTGTAAGAACCAGCCCTAGTGTCTCCTCCACGCTTGCCTCCCAGATCACTTTGAGGAAGCATTGCAACTTTTATTATTATATCCAACTCTGAACACTCACAGCCTTGGTCTTCAGCAATGATTTCTACATTACCAACTAATTTCTGTCCTTTTCCCTCATTATAAAAAACATCCTTTGTCCCCCAGTTGAATAAACTCCCATTTTTTTATCACCTTCATCACAGTCATTTATCAGCTATAGCATTGGACACATCCATCTACATTACTCTAAGCCCTTTTATCATAATAATTCTAAGGATTATCAAATTTAAGTTAAATTTTGGTGTCCTTTTACACTGACCTTTTTGTGGAGTTCCAGGGCCTAGGAATGTTGGGAGAGCCAATAAGGATATTGTAGATTGAGTTTGACACTATGAAAATAAACACATACAAGTTGCCATCCTCATATCATTCAACTGTGTTTTTTTTTTTTTTTTTTTTTTTTTTTTTTTTCTTTTTGCGGTATGCGGGCCTCTCACTGTTGTGGCCTCTCCCGTTGCGGAGCACAGGCTCCGGACGCGCAGGCTCAGCGGCCATGGCTCACGGGCCCAGCCGCTCCGCGGCATATGGGATCCTCCCAGACCGGGGCACGAACCCGTATCCCCTGCATCGGCAGGCGGACTCTCAACCACTGCGCCACCAGGGAGGCCCCTCAACTGTGTTTTGATAGAAGTGGCCTTCATAATCACTATCAGTTGAACTTTGGGGATTTCTTTTTCCTTTAAAAAAAAAAAGCATAGAAATAATCAACAATCATGTCTGCTCTTGCAACACTCTCAAGCAACACTCTCAAGTTCCTAGCTATTTGTAATTTAACATATAGTTATAGAAATTTCCTACTAAAATGCAGAGACACACTACCTGGAGGTGGTGGGAGCAGTGCAAGGGGACCAGCCCTCAAGCAATAAATTTAATTTAAAAAATAGGTCAGATGACACACAAACAAGAATTATTTAACCAAGAAAAACTTTTGAACATCGGCAGATGGCCCATGTATTTTTCATATATACATGTACAGTCGACCTCCATATCCATGGCTTCCGCATCCATGGATTCAACCAACAACAAATCAAAAATATTCAGAAAAAAAGAATTCCAGAAAGTTCCCTAAAGCAAAACTTTAACATAGCATTTACATTGTATTGACAAGTATTTACATTATATCATGCATTATAAGTAATCTAGAGATGATTTAAAGTATACAGGAGAATGTGTGTAGCTTATATGCAAATACTATGCCTTTTTATATAAGGAGCTTGAGCATCCGCAAATTTTGGTATCTGTGGGGGATCCTGGAACCAATTCCTTGTGGATACTGAGGGCCAACTGTATTTCTATTCTCAAATGCCATATTATCACATTATGGAAATATAGGTGTGTCTGTGTGGCTGGATGCCTTCTGGGAAGAGAATTCTCTTCCAGTGAGCATACTCCATGGGAAAACAAATTAAAATCACCCCATTCATATTTTATGGCTTAAGAAGTCTTCACTGATGACCAGTCTCTCCCAGAATAATTCAAGACCCCTTGCCATGCTTCCAAAGTACTCTACTTTTATTATCAAGTCACTCACTAGATCATTTGTTCAGGGTTTATCTCCTCAACAAGAGATGAGCCCCGTGAATGCAGCCATCACATTTGTCGTGTCCAATACTGCATTCAAAACGTCTACCATGGTGCCTGGCACATAGCAGATGCTTAATCAACATTGGAAAAAGCAGAGATGGGGGGGAGGGGAGAAAAGAAGAGAGGGGGGAAAGGTTGGTTCTTTGCCTCATATATTAGTTTTTTGTAGCTATACACCAGATCACCCCAAAAGTAGCAGCTTAAAACAACACACATTTATTATCTCACAGTTTCTGTGAGTTACAAATCTGGATATGGCTAAGTTCTCCCGCTCAGGGTCTCTCACAAGACTACAGTCAAAGTATCAGTCATATCACGGTTCAACTGGGGCTGGATCTACCTCCAAGCTTACTCAGTGGTTGTTGGCAGGATTGGTTCCTTGCAGGTTGTTTGACTAAGGGCCTCTATGACTAGTTGGCTATTGGCCAGAGGCTGCCCACCCTTACCTCCTTGCCACATGGGCCTCTCCATGGGGCAGCCCACAACGTGGCAGCTGGCTTCATCAGAGTGAATGAGATAGCCAGAGAGCAGCAGTTAGACGGAAGTCACAGGTTTATAACCTAGTCTCAGAAGTGATATCCCATTACTGTTGCTATATTCTATTTGTTAGAAGCCAGTCATTAAGCCCAGCCCATACTAGAGAAGAGGGGGTTACATAAGGACATGCATACCAGGACTTGGGAATAATTGAGGACCATCTTAGAAAGCTACTTAGCACACTTAAGCAAGGAATCCAAATAAGAGGAGTTGGCCAAACAATCTCCTGTTCAATAGAATTGAGCTAATTCAGACTACTGTATCCCTCTCCACAATAGGGAAAATTACTCAATATGGCAATAATAAATCTGTTTGGCAAATGTATGTTAAAGCAATTATTATACACTCAAATGCCACCTGACTTAAAGGTATCCTTTGGAAGTGGTTATAACAAACCTGACTTGTATCTCAAGCAAACCTTTTCTACTACATCTGAGAAATTGAAATAGTCAGACTTTGGTAACTGAAGGAAATCTGGACAGAAGACACACATTCCAGTAGGAAGCAAGTGTGTTACATCCTCCATATTTCTCCTGACCCACAGGACATGCTGTGTGGTCTGTAAGAGAAAAACATGTACATGTAGGCAGAAGTCCTGAATAAACCAAGAAAACTATTTGTGGGTGGCTTAAAAATGGGTGGGTCTCTTTCAAGGGATTGGGTGTGCCACAGTCTTGACCAGCAAGTACATGCTAATGGATCCATCTACAGCTCTGTAGTCTAATTCCTGCATTCCAAACAAGCAACAAGGATATTATTATATACACCCTAGTCTTAAAATCATTTTAGATCATTGCTCCTTTTCATTCTGTCTGGAACCCATCAGGTATTTAGATGGGGCCAAAACAAGCAGTTACGTGCAAGTCCTTAAAAACTCTCTGATGGTGTAGCTCTTTAATTATTAAGTTTCTTCAGAGGCTTTAAGGCAGAGAGAAAAGAATTAGAGCCAGTTACTGTATGTCGGTGTGGCCCTGAAAATCCTTTGGCTGCTGTAGAGGTGCTTGGAGTTATCCTGAAAGCTTTATCATAATCCAATCATCCTCCCAAATTTGGAGTTGCTTTTATTCAGGCACATTCAGAGGTCAGCCTATAATCCAATGTCACTGCAAAGAGAAAAGGCCTGATCTTTTTAAACCCCAAACTAAACCCCCAACCTAGTAATTCATGCAGAGCATAAGGACCGTGAGATGCTATAAAACAAAATCCAACATCCCAAATAATCTCTCAGGATTTCCACTAACACATTTGCTGTTTACAAACGCTAAACTGTATTTGAATAGTTTATGCCACACTATCCATGAGACTGCATCATGGCATGTACAGAAGAGAAAGCGTTATTATTTTACTCACAATCTTGGTTTCTGAAGGGTCCGTCTTATCCATGATCGTTGCCGCTATGCAACAGCATCCTTTTATATGCTCTGCACTCAGAGGAGCAATATCACTGATAAATCACAATGTGACCGCCAAGCTATTAACTCAATGACTCCGGGTGAAGTTCCTATTGGGTGGAAGCATCTGTAAAAAGCTGCTTGACAACAACAGTACAAACCAGCCTCTCAGATGAGAAGGTCCCTTTTTCAAGTACCGATTTGACGAGGGTAGACTCCATTCTATGGAAAACAGTCTTTCAGGAACCAGCTTATTCTTTACTCAAACCTAGATGCTGACAATCTATTTCGAAAGAAACATGCATTTATTTTCTCATTCTATTTTTTCCCTCATACAGAAGACCTAAGTCATATTAAAAATAAGTAAGCAAAAAATAAAGGACTACTTGATTTATATTCAGTAATGCACATTGAAATTTTGAGCCCCCAAGGAATACTTTAGAAGGGGCCCTGCCAACTACCCTCCAATTACATATTTTCTCCTATTTCATAAACTCTTTATCCACCCTGGGAAGATCGCCTTTCTGTGGGATTCAAAGAATCAAAAACATCCACATGTATGCACACAAACCAAGTTGTGAAAACACAGGCAGGATGCTGTGGAAATCTACAGCTATTTAGAAACTATTACCAAGTAAAAACCTTAGTATAGAAAGTTAGGATACAACTTATTCATGATTTCTAAGCCTCAGTTTATTCATCTATAAATGGGTATAGTAACACTAACCTCTTAGAGCTGTTGAGAGAAGTCAAGAAGATCAAGTGCGTGTAGCACATGACACTCAATTCATCTCCACCTCTTCACACCCGTACTACAAAACAGAGTGAAACAGAGTGATGTGTTAGAGAACTCACAGGCACTGTAGTCAGGAAGAGCTGATTAGAATCCTAGTTCTGTCACTTAACTATTTCTATAAACTTGAACAATTTACCTAACCTCCCTGGACCTTGGTATTCTTGTCTGTAGATTGGGGATAATCATTCCTACCCAGTTGGGTTTGTGGGAGAATCAGGGCCAAAGAAGTAAGACGCTTACCCTCGGCCTGCCATGTAGAAGATGCTCAGTGAAAGTAACCTCTTTATGGCCAGTAACATGATTCCATTTGCCGCTCAGTTGGGATAGAAATTCTGAAGTCATGAAGGCAGCACTTCAGCTATCCCCAGGTTATTTCATTCTCTTTTGTTCATGTGACACTGAGCAGTTCAGGGAAACTGACATAATGAGAATACCCAAACTTATCCCATGGTCTGGATCCAGGAAGGGTCAAACCTCTGAATCTGAGAACATTGTTGCTGGGGTAAGATGATAATGGCTTTCCGGACAGCAGTGATACCTGCTCATCACCATTAAATACATAGAGAAGGGCTTCCCTGGTGGTGCAGTGGTTGAGAGTCCACCTGCTGATGCAGGGGACACGGGTTCGTGGCCTGGTCCGGGAAGATCCCACATGCCGCGGAGCGGCTGGGCCTGTGAGCCATGGCTGCTGAGCCTGCGCGTCCGGAGCCTGTGCTCCGCAACGGGAGGGGCCACAACAGTGAGAGGCCCGTGTACCGCAAAAAAAAAAAAAAAATGCATAGAGAAAATGTTCCCATGCTTCCACAGATAATTATTGAGTGCATAGGATGGGCTCAGAATTATGCCGTAGTTTTCAGAATAGTATCACTGCTTGTTTTCTTCTCAAGAAACGGTGACAACAGCATCTGTATCCATTTCCACAGCATCTCTTGCTCCTTTTATGGCTCTAGCAAGATAATGATAAAAATAATAATACCACTTCCTGGTTGGGATTATATTGAAACAATTACTTTTGGCTATAAACATCAAATCATAAGAGCCATGCCATGGCCTCCAGGGACCTCAGTGTGCAATAGATATGATCTTCTTCGGATGCCTACATGACGACATTCCTTAGAGAATATCCCAGAGTCTGTCTGCATTTCCATGGGAGTGAGACAAGCCCAAGTAATCAGTTGAGAGTATCCTATCTACTCAGCAAGAATGGACAAAGAATAGAGAAACTTGGCTTAGTATAATATAATTCAAGTCTCTGGGTTACTATTCAAAATCCTTAAATGTTGCAAATGAGTGTCAAAATGGTGCTCCCCAGAAATGTTCAGGCAAAGTGCTCTGTTTGTAAGCATCTGAAAGCCAAGTTTCCTCATGTGATAGATGAGAATAATGAACTTATTACCATCAAAGTGAATGATCTTTATAATAAATAGGGCCCAATAAAACCACATATTAGTATTGTTCTCATTGTCATCATTTATTGACACAGAGATTAAAAGCTGCTGGATCTGTTCGTATAATTCACATTAGTACAGAGCCTTGAATGCCAGGTTTAGGGGGTTAGATTGTGTCCAATCACAATAGATAGTTTTTTGTCTTGTTTTGCTTGTTTTTAACAGAGGATTATATTCTTTTGACTGAGTTTTTAGCAAGATTAGCAATAGTAGGCAGAAAGGAATGGTGAGAATAGAGAAGGGGCATGAAGGCTGAGAGATCAGAAAAGAAGCTTTTAAAAGAATCTCTTGTTTCATTTCTCTAGAGAAGCCAGCCCTTAGTGCAGCTTGTGACTGTGGTGCCAGAATTTCATTCAGAATTCACATGCAACGTACTGAGCCACTTCATTAGCCTCCCTACGTGCCACACTTCTCATTAGTCAGGGAACTAACCTGCTCCGGTGTCAAAGGGTGGCCAAATGGCAAGCAGAAGGGGCCGAGGAACTGTGACAAGGGCGTGCAGCTACCCAAGGTATAGGACATCACTGCTGAGAAGCGACAGCCGTACCATCCAACCTGGTTTGCAGCAAAAGCAGAAAAAGAGGAGCATCTTTGGAGCAAATGAAGCCTGAAGACCATGAGGTGAACAGGCAGTGTCACATGCAGGAGGTACAACCAGGAACAGCAGAGAGTCACTCGAGGGCTGGGCAACTCAGCAGGGGTGACACAGAGCACAGGGTGTGCTTCAGTCTTCTCAGTGACACTTATCCACATGAATGGACACACCATCTGTGGTGGCATTTTTACTGTCACTGTATTGCTTTGGCTTTTTTTTTTTTTTAATATGAGAAGCAAAGATCTATATATAGTCTAGATATAGATATATAAACACACATACATACACACACACCACAAATTGTGCTTTGCAAAATACAGATTTAATGCCTCCACTGAAGTATGCAAAGCATTTTTTCTTGAATTTATAACTGATTCCCTTGTCAAGGACTCATTTGCTTTCATAACTTGGTGGAATATTTTCAGATCACAGTGTATTCTTTTGTTTTCAGAACCACTTCATTACATACATCAGTGAGGTGGCATGTTTTTACTTTCTGTACTCAACAGAAGCTGAATTTTTAATAAAGAGAAATTGGAAAAGTAGAACACTATTAAAAAATACAGAATTCTTTTCCTGATTGGGCTCTGGTGTTTCCTCACCCAATCTTAGGAATCGTCTTTTGCAAAGGAAAAGATTTTGGTTTCTCTTGGGGGAAATTTAGCAACTACCAGAGTTGCAAAAGCCAAATAAATATGTGATCCTGTTGAAACACAAAAATCAAAATGGCACTTGTTACCCTCTCTTAAAAAGCTCACTTCTGTACTGATAGCTAGATGATTCATCTTGAAAACAGATGATGTAAACTTGAGGTATCAATAAATACAGTACCAGGGCTTCCCTGGTGGTGCAGTGGTTGAGAGTCCACCTGCCGATGCAGGCGACATGGGTTCTTGACCCGGTCCGGGAAGATCCCACATGCCGCGGAGCGGCTAGGCCCGTGAGCCATGGCCTCTGAGTCTGCGCCTCCGGAGCCTGTGCTCCACAACGGGAGAGGCCACAACAGTGAGAGGCCCGTGTACCGCAATCAATCAATACATACATACATACATACATACATACATACATACATACATACATACAGTACTGTGAAAAAAAAAAAGCTCACTTCTGCTAAAATACTGCACCAGCCATTTGCCAGCCTTTGGCAGATAAACGTGACATTTCCATTGCCACATAAACGGTAGCAACTCTACCAAATATTCCAAGGTTCTTGGTGGTATCATAACACTTCGTGACATGACGCTTCATCTCCCCAGTCTTTATTATGCCGTAGCAACTCTGAACACTCATTAAATATATATGTCACTGCATATGTTTTCTAGTCCTATAGATTTGTTTTATGAATAGAAAAATACCAGAAAAAGTTCTCCAAAGCTTTGTTTCTTCAGAGAAATGCCTCTCTTTAAAATAAAATAACAAAATAAAAGAGAAAAATCTTGCTAGAATAATCTGATCATACTAACCTAAGTGCCTTTCTTGTGAGATCTGAGTAATCTTAGGAATATGGTTAATGCCTTTATGTTTGCTCAATCTTGATAATGCTGATTTATCTTGACTATTTTATCAAGGTTCCTAGTCTTGCCTCACAGGACATGCTCTCCAATTTAATGGGAAACTGTCTTAGACAGTGGAACTGATTTTCAGCCCTCTAATCTTTTGCCATAATGAGATGGAAGCCAAGAAACTAAAACCCAATCAAGGAAATTTTATTTCAAGAAAATTTTGCAGATGTCCCATTTCAGTCTCAAGGAAGACTCTGGTATCATCATTGCTGTTATCACTAACAATGATGATAATTGTGCACCAGCTACCACTTTGAAATAGTAAACATGTTTGCTGATAGCTGTGTTTCTCTTGGACCAGCATTCATTAATTTATTCAACCAATGAGTATTTCTTGAATGACTGTTATGTGCCAGGTATTGTTCTAAATGCTAGGGGCACAGAGATTAATAAATTACCATCCCTTCCTTTGAGTTGCTCATAGTTTAGGACAAAAAATAATGCCATGGACATTTATAGCATAGATCAATGCTATAAAATGTGTATCCAAAGTGCTCCATTTAAAAGGAGGGGACAAGCAGTTGGTCATGATTGCTGGGAAGGCTTCACAGAGCAGGTAACAGTTTCATATTCGAGGTGAGAATGGAAGGATAAATGGGGAGGCAGAACATTCATTGTTTCATTCAACAAATATTTACTGAATGACTACTGCATGCCAGGTGCTGGGGATACAGCAGTGGTCAATCAGAAAATTCCTGCCCTCATATATCTTTTATTATAGTGAGAGGAGAGTAATTTAAAAATAATAATAAATAGGTAAAATATGTGGTTTTTCAGGTGATTGTAAGGCTTACACTTATGAAAACAAACAAAGGGAAGGTATCAAGAGTGTCATGAGTAGGAGAGGTTACTATTTTAAATAGCATGGCCAAAGAAACCTTCCCTGAGATAATGACATCTGAACAGAACCCTGAAGGAAGTAAAGGAATGAGCCATGCAGATATCTGGGGAAAGAGCCTTTCAAGCAGAGAACTGTATGTGAAAAAAATCCCTGAGGTTGGACACGGCTGCCATTTTTTAGAAATATAAAGGAAGCCAGTGTGGCTGGAGAAGAGTAAAGTGAGATCTGAGAGTCAAGTAGCACCTCGGAGGTTACTCTAAGGACTCAGTAGCACCTTGGAGGTTACTCTAAGGACTTTTGCTCTGGATTCTTTAGGAAGTCAGTGGAGGATTGCAACAGAGTGGTATGCTGCCTTCCATCCTGAAAGTATTGAAAACAGACTATAAGTGGACATGGATGAAAGTAGGAGGACCAGCTGGGAGGCTACTGCAATCACACGAGCTGGAGATGGGTCTAGTTCCAGGAAGGCAGCATGGAGGTGGTGAGAACTCATCAGTTTCTGGATACATTTTCAAGATAAAACCAACAGGAGTTATTAATAGATTGGATAAGTGTTATGAGAGGAAGGGAGTCAGGTATGTCTCCGAGGAGAATTTTAGCCAGAGCTAGAAGGATAGAGTTGGCACTATCCAGCTCACCTCAGCTAAAACAGGACAAGAACATTTTGAGCATCTCTACGTGTTAGGGTCTGTGTGGAAGAGGGAGGGTAATTAAACACCACTGTTCAGTGTGACCCACTTGCACCACAAAGAGGCATTTCTCCACAATTTAATGATAACAAAACTCAATCCTCAGCAAAGACAGAGTGAAAGATCTATGCTCAGTGATTCAGAGACAAACAAGAGAAAATGCCCAATGATGTCAAGGATTGCACTAATCCTCCCTGCCCAAATTTCCAAATACTCCAAACTAAAAAGTAAGAATCAGAATAGGCATAGCTTAAATAAAGTTAGCAGGGAACAGAATGTATACAAAGAAAAATAACAAATTGGGTAAAGTTAATTACAATAGGAATGCCTACAATGGCAAAGTGGGAGAAAAACTTCTCAAACTGGAATGTAATAGCGAGGTATAAATACAAAAGAACATTGTGCCTAGAAAGGAAATCACCTTGAACTAGTAGTTAGAAGGCTCTGGGTTCTCTTCCTAATGTTGACCTTTGGGCAAATTAGTTCACTCATAACTTTCAAACAGGGATATTTTTTTACCCCCAGGATATGTGCTAATGTGCTAAGAGTAAAGGCTAACTATTATATTTAAAATGTCATTTAAACCTCAGTTTGACTAAGGATAAGTTTTCCTTTTAAAAAACCAAACAAATATGATTACATAATGGAGTATAAAAATAAATAGGTGTTTTCCCATTTATTCAGGCTTTATTTATTGAGCACCTACTATGCATCAGTCACTATTCTAGGCAATAGGTATAGCAGTTAACAAGACCGCTGCAGACCCTGACTTCACAAGGCTTGTTATCTTATAGTGAAGACAGACACTGGACAAGTAATTACAGAATGAAGCATAAGCTTCCCATAAATCTCATACTTGTGGCAGGCCCCACAAACCACCAGGGATGAAAATCACATGTTGATTCTCTTCTAAATTAGGAGTGTATTGGGGAAATGTTTGATGAAAATTAACTTAAGCTATGGAGCAGAAGCAGGAAGAACTACAGTCCTACAGCCTGTGGAACAAAAACCACATTCACAGAAAGATAGAAAAAATGAAAAGGCAGAGGACTATGTACCAGATGAAGGAGGAACAAGATAAAACCTCAGAAAAACAACTAAATAGAGTGAAGATAGGCAACCTTCCAGAAAAAGAACTCAAAATAATGATAGTGAAGATGATCCAGGACCTTGGAAAAACAATGGAGGCAAAGATCAAGAAGATGCAAGAAATGTTTAACAAAGACCTAGAAGAATTAAAGAACAAACACCTAGAAGAATTAAAGAACAAACAAACAGATGAACAATACAATAACTGAAATGAAAAATACACTAGAAGGAATCAATAGCAGAATAACTGAGGCAGAAGAACAGATAAGTGACCTGGAAGACAGAGTGGTGGAATTCACTGCCATGGAACAGAATAAAGAAAAAAAGGATGAAAAGAAATGAAGACAGCCTAAGAGACCTCTGGGACAACATTACACACATCAACATTTGCATTATAGGAGTCCCAGAAGGAGAAGAGAGAGAGAAAGGACCCGAGAAAATATTTGAAGAGATTAGAGTCAGAAACTTCCCTAACATGGGAAAGAAAATAGCCACCCAAGTCCAGGAAGCACAGAGAGTCCCAGGCAGGATAAACCCAAGGAGAAACATGCTGAGACACATAGTAATCAAATTGACAAAAATTAAAGACAAGGAAAAATTATTGAAAGCAGCAAGGGAAAAATGACAAATAACATACAAGGGAGCTCCCATAAGGTTAACAGCTAATTTCTCAGCAGAAACTCTGCAAGCCAGAAGGGAGTGGCATGACATATTTAAAGTGATGAAAGGGAAGAACCTACAACCAAGATTACTCTAACCAGCAAGGATCTCATTCAGATTCAACGGAGAAATTAAAACCTTTACAGACAAGCAAAAGCTAAGAGAATTCAGCACCACCAAACCAGCTTTACAACAAATGCTAAAGGAACTTCTCTAAGTGGGAAACACAAGAGAAGAAAAGGACCTACAATAACAAACCCAAAACAGTTAAGAAAACGGTAACAGGAACATACATATCAGTAATTACAAAAAAATGTAAATGGATTAAATGCTCCAACCAAAAGACACAGGCTCACTGAATGGATACAAAAACAAGACCCATATATATGCTGTCTACAAGGGACACACTTCAGACCTAGGGATACATACAGACTGAAAGTGAGGGGATGGAAAAAGATATTCCACACAAATGGAAATCAAAAGAAAGCTGGAGTAGCAATACTCATGTCAGATAAAATAGACTTTAAAATAAAGAATGTTACAAGAGACAAGGAAGGACACTACATAATGTTCAAGGGATCAATCCCAGAAGAAGATATAACAATTATAAATATACATGCACCCAACATAGGAGCACCTCAATACATAAGGCAACTGCTAACAGCTATAAAAGAGGAAATCAGAGGTTTCTTTCTGGAGTGATGAAAATGTTTTAAAATTGATTGTGGTGATGATTGTGCAACCATGTGAAGATAGTTAAAATCATTGAATTATATACTTTAAATTGTACTGTATGCAAATTATATCTCAAAAAAGCCGTTATTTTAAAAAAGAAATATAAATTATCAAGAAGCACATGAAAAAACTCCAAATTCATTGGTCGCCAAATTAAAAATTAATAATTAAAAAAAAAGGAAATCGACAGTAACACAATAATAGTGGGGAACTTTAACACCTCAGTTACACCAATGGACAGATCATCCAGAAAACTAATAAGGAAACAAAAGCTTTAAATGACACAATAGCCCAGATAGATTTAATTGATATTTATTGGACATTCCATCCAAAAACAGCAGATTACACTTTCAAGTGTACACAGAACTTTCTCCAGGATAGATCACATCTTGGGTCACAAATCAAGCCTCAGTAAATTTAAGAAAATTGAAATAATGTCAAGCATCTTTTCTGACCACAACTCTATGAGATTAGAAATCAATTACAGGGAAAAAAACTTAAAAAACACAAACACATGGAGGCTAAACAATACATTACTAAATAACCAAGAGATTACTGAAGAAATCAAACAGGAAATCAAAAAATACCTAGAGACAAATAACAATGAAAACATGACAATCCAAAACCTATGGGATGCAGCAAAAGCAGTTCTAAGAGGGAAGTTTATAGTAATACAACCCTACCTCAAGAAACAAGAAAAATCTCAAATAAACCATCTAACCTTACACCTAAAGGAACTAGAGAAAGAAGAACAAACAAAATCCAAAGTTAGTAGAAGGAAAGAAATCATAAAAATCAGAGCAGAAATTAATGAAATAGAAACAAAGAAAACAATACTAAAGATCAATAGAACTAAAAGCAAAAAAAAATGAAAAAAGAAAACTAACTTAAGCTATGAAACTCTATAGCTTGGGATGAAGAAGGTATTTAGAACTGTGTTAATCAGGTCCTCTAAAAAGCAGTCATCAAGAATGTATTAAATGTGCAAGCACTTTATTAAGGCAAATGCCTATGAGGTGAAAACGGGAAGGAAGTGGGAGGAGACTGGAAGAACCATCAGATCACAATGCAAGTGTGACCCCAGTGGAAGAAAGATGGACTGGATGGTGGGTTGGGTGGAACCATGCAGTCTAAGGAATTTTTGTCCTTAAGCCAAATCGGCCTGCATTATCATCCCTGCTGCCCACAGCTACTGGCTGGAGAGCAGCCGATGGGAAACATGGCCTCTGTGTAAAAGTGGAGATAGTTGTCAGAGTACAACTGACAACAGCAGCTGGGTCTTTGGTCACTGCTGCTGGGCTCTTTGGTCTATTACACTCCCTGTAGTGGAAGGTCTTTTGGGGGGCATTTTCATGGCTGCTGAAATATTGCCTTTTTCTTAATGCGCATAGTCCTTGGAGTCTGAAATAACCTTAGTTGACTCCAGTCTCAGCCACTTAATAATTTTGTGACATTGGGCAAATTACTTATTAGTTAGTTGTAAAGGTGAAATGAAATAACACCTGTAATGTGCATCGTACAGTGCCTAGAACATAACAGGTGATCATTGTTAGACCTGCCCTCTTTTCCCTTTAACCATAAATACATTCATTGGTTCAACATGCATTTTTGAAGATCTTCTATATGCAATGTAGGAAAACAGGGTGAGTATGTGAAGGACCTAAGTTATAGCCTCTCCCCATCAAATTGCTTTACTAAAAAATGTAAAAGCATAAAGCGCTACTAAATACTAAAATGGAATGAGAAGGAAGCAGGATCTTCAGGAGGATAAAGGAGCACTCACATCTTACTACTTGAATTGTTGCTGAAGTTGATGGCTCGAAAATTCTTAGAGGAGATTCCACCTTCCCTAATGTTGTGAGTTTATGATAGTTGGAAGAATATGTTGCTTTACGATTCAGGGTTTATAAACACAGCACTTGGAGTATGGATGGTGCATCTTCATTTACCCAGCTCCTTGCCACCTGAATGCCTAGCTTTTCCAAACCCTTACGTTGTACCTACCAGCCCTCCTCTCAAATTGTCTGCATGTTACACTGGAGAGAGTGCCATGTGTCAGTTTGCCCCTCACAATGCTTCCCCAGAGAAGACCCTCTTATTGGCAGGGCAAAGCACTTACGTTATTGCTCCAGGCGTGTAAACTTGTGCTTCGTGCATCCAGATGGCGCCCCACTGAAATCAATTTAGATATGGTTTGATTATACTTCAGTGGTACAAGAACTGTCTTTCCAAGAATATAGAGAACTCATTGAATGTTCTAGGAAAATAATTATAATAATTAATCAAATAAGGCTCAATTGGAGCTGAGAGAAGCAGCTTCAATTCTCAGCAGGATCACAGACTTGCTCTGTGACATCAGGAAAGTTATTTGCCCTGTCTAGGTCTCATTTCTGTATCTGTGCAATCTGTGTGTGCAGGGCAGTCGGAGAGGAGGGGATAAAGAAAGGCAACTCGCAATGACTAGGCACCTAAAATGTGCCCAGTACTAAGTTAAGAGCTTTGCAGTCATCATCTCAATCAATTAATCATCAAACAACCTTTTGGGGGAGAGTCATTCATTCCTTTAGCATTCATTCAATAAATTCTTATTAAGAGCTTATTTCATGCTAGTCACTGTTAGGTGGAGGGCATATGTTAGCGAAGTGAGCAGGTTGGTCCCTTCTTTGTATCTGATCATGACTTCACAGATGAAGACTTGATGCTTAGGGACATGAGGAGCTATGGTGGTAGTTAGTGGGTGGAGACTCCAAAAAAGTGCTTCTGATTCCAAAAAACAGGGCTCCTTCCTCTCCAGCCACCAGTGCTTCTCAACCTTTTTAAAATTATGATGAAAATCTCCCTTCCCCACAGAGCTTTTCTAGACATTTTTCCCCCTAATTGCTTCCCCACACCCATGAAATAAATACTAATTTGTCACATTGGTCTGAGCCTTGGAGAGTTTAGATTGTTAATATCTAAGATATTTTCACCGGTACCCACAAAAACTAATTTTCACCCAGTTGAGTGTGATATTCCTCCTGTTGAATGAATGTTCTACACCACATTCTTTATATCTTTATAGGCACCAAAGCCTTTCCAGGCCCTATGAGTATTGGAGTTGGAAAAAAAAAAACACTCTGAGATTAGAAGTCAGTTACAGGGAAAAAACCATGGGACATGGTCCCTACTCTCAATGAAATTACAATCTCGCTCACACCATTAGGTTTACGAAACTCCCAGCCACAAGATTCCGATTCTTGATATATTTAGGATTACTAGATGGAAATTATTAATAGGAAATTAACTACCAATTTAGCAAACAACAAAAGGTTTCATTGGCATTGGTAACTGAATAACTGTGTGGTGATCACTGCACCCAAATTTTAAACAAACAGGATACATGCTTTCTTATCTTGGAAATCGAAGGGACTGGATCTGTTAGCAACCACTCCAGTGGGTTTCCACTGCCTCTTCCCTGTATCTTTTATATCCTCACTATCAGCTGGAAGGCCTTGTTGAAATCATTTGGCTCACAAATCGGCTTATCATAAATAATATAGACCCCTCTCGTATCACTCACCTCGTCCACATTAATGACACTGAATGGGTACCATTAAGGACTCTTCTTTTATTCAGAATAAAGGATTTTGATGAATCCATTGCTTACAGGCAAAAATAAAAAAAATTCAAAACCACATTTTGAAATTAAACCTTCCGTGGTCTGAGCAAGCATCATTGTCAGTTCTTTTATGCATTTCCAACGTCGCCACAATTAATATTTTAAAAGGAGCTTCACCAGTGACATATTTAGAAACAGAAATCTTAATATTCTTTTCCCGGTAGCCACATTCCATTGCTCAGCAAAGCAGAGGGAGCCCCGTCAAAGCAGCAGCAGCCATGCCAGAGGGAACTGGGTGTAGGACTGTAGGGGCTTATACTTGAGCCTCTGCAAAGCCCTTCTGCCATTTGCCTCTCAGTGTGGTGCCCAGGGAGAGGAGGAAATCGCTCTCCTCTCAGCCCCTCGACCAGGCTTGTGCCTAGAACCCCGGGGGATAACCACAGTTATTTACAGATAATCCCCTCTTGGAAAGGTCAGATTTTATGATGTGTTTATGACCCTCTCTGGCCAAATAAATTCATTTGCATTGGATTGGGGAGGGGGAGTAGTTTTAAGCAGAGTCAATTCATTTCTGAAACTCTGTGCCTGATTACATCAGGAGAGGTTGGCCTCTGTTGCCAGCACCAAAGGCTAAGATGAAGTTGACACTTTAAGGCCCACCTGCGCCCCTCCCATCTCCTCTTCCCCTGGTTAGAGAGTTTATCTGTCTCCCAGACACGGCTTCTCATTCCTGCAGGAAGAACCTGAAAAAGGACTCTTTGCACACTGGTCACTTGCTGTGTCTCTATCGGCCAATGAGGACACCCAGTATCACAAATCAGCTTCAGAACGTGTACCAGGGATGGGTGTGGGATCCAGGTTGAATCAAGAACTAGCCTGTGGGGCTGACTTACCCTGTGAATATGCTCATAGATGCCATGCGTATGACTTAGCCCTCACCTCCAGGCAGATGACGTCCGCAAGTTTCTCTCCTGTTCCTGCCTCTCACTCAAGCTCTGCGGCCACGTTTTCAACTCATTGCTCAATGTTGTGTGAGCATCAAGCTCTTTATATCTAAACTAAACCCTCAAATTCATACCCCAAAAAACAAATCTGTGTATTTCTGTCTCTACAAATGGCAACATCATTCCTCTAGTCACCTAAGCTCAAGAATGTGGAATATTCTTTGATTCCCCCTTTAGCAGACTTCCCAGCCCTGCCCACCTCCACTCTCAGCTAATGATTTTACTTCCCTCTCCTTACCATCCAGAGCATCTCCTCTGTGTTGTCTCAGGAAAGCTCTCGAGGACCTTCACCTGTGCTTTTGACCCAGCTCCTCTCCCACCTCCTCCAGGGCTTGAGTCCATCCATTACCCTCATCTCTTTAAATTCTCTCTTTCCTACCAGCTCCCTAGTAAATTGGGCTTGGTACGTCTGTCTGCATCCTGGCTCTGTCATTTACCATCAGAGCTCTTTCATCTGGCCTAAAATTAGAAATAATATCTTCCTCATAGGGGTGTGGTAAGGATAAACCCAAACAACCAATACAAAGCATCTGGCTTATTGTAGGCACTTACATTCGCTCATTGAACAAAATCCTTATTAGTTTCCAAACACTGAGCTGGGCACTAGGACTAATAATCAATAGCAGTTATTAGCCCTCCCTCCTAGCCAGCCACTGTTCTTAGTGCTTTTCACATATTAGCTCAGTTAATAATCACAAGAGGAGGGGGAAGGGTAAGCTGTGACAAAGTGAAAGAGCAGCATGGACATATGTACACTACCAAACGTAAGGTAGATAGCTAGTGGGAAGCAGCCGCATAGCACAGGGAGATCAGCTCGGTGCTTTGTGACCGCCTGGAGGGGTGGGATAGGGAGGGTGGGGGGGAGACGCAAAAGGGAGGGGATATGGGAACATATGTATATGTATAACTGATTAAATTTGTTATAAAGCAAAAAATAAAATAAAATAAAATAAAAATAATAATAATCACAAGAAATCATTACAATTATTATTAATTGTAGAAGCAGTTTCAGTTATTATTATGTTCAGATGAGGATGTCAAGGTATGGAGAGGGTAAGGACAAGTCAAAGTCAAGCCCAGACAAGTCTTAACCACTACATGTACTTTCTCTGAGAACGTTGCAGTGCCTGGCCTCTCACGTTCTATAGACAAGTAAACAATTACAACATAGCATATTAAATGCTCTAATTCTAGGAGTCCTGGGGTGTGATGGGAACATGAAGGAAGGACAAATATTTACTGAGAGGTCAGCAAAGCTAAGCTTTGAAAGACACATGTTAGTTTCCTTTCCTTTTTTGGGTCTTTCCCTATTCAATAACTAATCTCATTGCCAGAAAAAACAAAGTGCAGCTCTGATATTATTCTCCTGCTTAAAACCCTCAGATTTTCATTGCCTATCCAATAAAGTCCACACTCCTCAAATTGGCTTTGCTGTCTTCTCCTAACCTGGTGTCCAGATCCTTACCTGTGCTCCTGTATCCTCTTTCTCCAGGAGGTCCTTGCTCCTATTCATCCGTGTGTCCAAATCCTCCCTCATTTTCAAAATTCAAACCGTTACTCTTCTTTTAAGCCTTCACTAAATTTTCATCTAAACATCCTCTCTCTCTTCTGAAATTCCATGGCCTCATTTCTTTCACTTTTGTATTAAAGATTTTTATGTACACATATTATCTCTTCTACTGGATTTGCAGCTCCTTGAGGAAAAAGACAGCTTCTTGTGCATCTTCATGAGAGACACATTGCTAAAACTGTGCCAAATGGAGACCCAGAATCTTCCCAGACTCCTCTGTCTCTCATGTCTCTGCTCTTCCCTCCAGTACAGTCACTCATGGAATCCTATCCTCGCTTCCTCCTGAAGAGCTCTTGTACCACCCACTCCTTTCTATTCCCACTACTCCAGCTTTAGTTCAACCCATTACCCTCTATTACCTTAACTCTGGCACTACTTAAATCAGCGAAATTTTACTGTCCATAACCAGATGGTAGACAGTTTGGGCTCTGTGCTACAGTCTGTGTAGCAACTATTCAACTCTGCCCTTGTATGAAAGCAGCTATAGACAATACACAAACAAATGGGTGTGTCTGTGTTCCAGTAAAACTTTATTTACGAAAACAGTTTCTAGGCCTGAATTGCCTGGCAGTAGTTTGGCAACCCCAAGTTTAAATAGATACATAATTGTTCCCAACACCTGCATTCAAATCCATCATCTAGGTAGAGTCAAAATGATGTTTCTAACTGCAAATCTGGTCATGTTCCCCAAATACTTATAATGAACTGACCCTTATCTTTATTACTAATCTCATTTTTTTCCATGCCCTTCCCTACCACCTCACCTCCACTTTCCCTATTATCCATCTCACAATTCCTACTCATCTTTCAGAATCTAGCTCAGAGCTTAATTCTTCCAGAAAGTCTTCCCTATCCACCACTGCCAAAGCTAGTTACAGATTCTTCTCCTCTATCTCTATACCTAGCATGAGCTTCTTTGGATATGAGAATCTCACAAATTGAAATTAGCAAATTTGTTTACGTGGTGGTCTTGCCTACTTGACAGGGAGCTCTTTGCAAAGAGCATGATTGTCTCATCTACCTGCATATCCTTCCATTCCTGGTACATAGTACACACTCAACAAGTGTTCTCTGCTTCTACAATAACTGTTGCCAACTGAGAAAAATGCATTCACTTCCCCAGACCCAAAGATATGTTTGTCTCAGTGTTGGTCAGACAACATCAAGCCAAGAAGTGAGGGAGTGGCTGAGGATAAAAGGCAGTAGCTGGGGATTCTGTTCAGGAAGTGGAGAGCAGTTCTTTGTGGAATACTCAGAAGAGTGTGAGGCAATAATTGCCTTTTCATTAGTTTTCAAAAGGAATGGAAAATCTCATGTCTTGCCAAGTGGCCTTGTAGATACTTCCTCATTCAGATTAACTATCAGAGAAACCAGATTGTTGGGTAGGCACTAAAAGAGATTAACTTGAATGGGATTTTATGCAGATCACATTTGTTGATGCTGAGTTTACAAGAAGAGGGAAGAGGGGAGTCCAGGAAAGGACAATGAGTTAATCCAAGAGAAAATAGAATGGGAGGAAAACAGTTTGTTCCTATCTGAAGGCTGTGACTTTTGTCCTGCATATCCATTAAAGAGCAAGGTAGAAGCAATGAGAGTTAGAAGAGGTCTTAGCAATTCCTTTCTTTTATCAATAGTTTACATGGGAATCTCATCCAGTCTGTGTGTGTGTGTGTGTGTGTGTGTGTGTGTGCGATGGCGTGTGTGTGTGTGTGTGTGTGTGTGTGATGGCGTGTGTGTGTGTGTGTGTGTGATGGCGTGTGTGTGTGTGTGTGTGATGGCGTGTGTGTGTGTGTGTGCGATGGCGTGTGTGTGTGTGTGTGTGTGCGATGGCGTGTGTGTGTGTGTGTGTGTGTGTGTGCGATGGCGTGTGTGTGTGTGTGTGTGTGCGATGGCGTGTGTGTGTGTGTGTGTGTGTGTGTGTGCGATGGCGTGTGTGTGTGTGTGTGTGTGTGTGCGATGGCGTGTGTGTGTGTGTGTGTGTGTGTGTGTGCGATGGCGTGTGTGTGTGTGTGTGTGTGTGTGCGATGGCGTGTGTGTGTGTGTGTGTGTGTGCGATGGCGTGTGTGTGTGTGTGTGTGCGCGATGGCGTGTGTGTGTGTGTGTGTGTGTGTGCGATGGCGTGTGTGTGTGTGTGTGTGTGTGTGCGATGGCGTGTGTGTGTGTGTGTGTGTGTGTGCGATGGCGTGTGTGTGTGTGTGTGTGTGTGTGTGTGTGCGATGGCGTGTGTGTGCGTGTGTGTGTGCGATGGCGTGTGTGTGTGTGCGTGTGTGTGTGCGATGGCGTGTGTGTGAGGTAGATCAGTTGGATAAGAGCATGACAGCATGACCTCGGGAGAGAGATGACATGTCTTTACGCATAAGACAGATACATCACAAACGCGTCACAGGCGAATTCCTTTTTCCGCTGGACAGTGCCTCTAAAGAGAAAAAGCACAGACAGAGCAGCAGCAGAGGACCCACAGTGAAAACCGCCAGAAACAACTTGTAAACCACAAGCACATCTGTTGAGATAGGTTCATTAGAAGACTCCTATCCATAGAAGTTACATTTCTGCACACTTTTCTAAGTTATGAATTCTGTATATCTCTAGGCCTCTAAATGTCACAACTTGAAAGCCAACTCCAACACTGCTCTTAGATTATAGAAAAAAAAGTCAGAGAAATAAAAAGTCACGGCTGTCTTTGGGTATGAATTTTTTGATTTTTAGGGCATGAAAGGTCCATGCTCTGCAGCACCTTCTCTGCACACAGTAAAGAGCCAGCTCAGCATCTTTCCCAACAATTAACCAGGACAGAGAACTGTATGGAGAACTCAAGCAAAAGGAAAACCTATTCAACAGGTCTGAAATAACCAGACTGACTTTCTATAGTGGTTCAATTACCCAGATGACTCTCTAATCCCTCGTCTAAATGCTAGGAAAATAGAACCATGGCACCATTTTATCCAGCTATAAAGGGGAGCTCACTCACTTAAATAAGCAGCACTTGTTTCTTAAATCTTCCCTGCAAGTCTGGGAATGTGGTCTAAATGCCAGGTAACTGACATGGGAAGCACCATTGCTCATGGGCCATCTCTACTAGAAGATTCAGCCAGAAGAAATGTAAATCTGGAATGCATTCTTTGAGGATTCCTGCAGAGTTGAAGAAACAAGATGTACAGGAAACAATGAAAAAGAGGGAGATACTAGAATCCAAGATTATCTAATCATCCACTAATGGTACTGTGACTGAGGGAAGACTAGGAATCAGAGCTGATTTTTCCCCTCTGACCTCATTAATCTATCTCTAAGGAAACGGGTTAATTTCCATTAACCACAGTAAGCCTCTGTTTGCCCATCTATAATTCATCTACTTATTTCTCTGCCTAATTCACAGGCTTGTGGAGACAAAATGATAAATAGTGTGAAAGCGCTTTGAAACCTATAAGATATCATAAAGATGATACAAACACGTGAATTATTGTTGTTGTTTTAAGTGATACATTATGAAGAGGAAATGATTGATGTAAACAAGAAAGGTGTCTTATAGACCTCTAACCTCAGTGATATCAGGAATAAGCCTCTTGTGTACTTGGATGGGCAAGTGTTGACATAAGGGTACAACTAGTTCATCCATTATATAAGATAGAGACTAGG
The DNA here is from genome assembly GCF_964165515.1 of Mesoplodon bidens. Classification (NCBI taxonomy): domain Eukaryota; kingdom Metazoa; phylum Chordata; class Mammalia; order Artiodactyla; family Ziphiidae; genus Mesoplodon; species Mesoplodon bidens. Next base: position 87,864,385 of record NC_138167.1, read on the forward strand.
TGAATTCTGACACCTTTTCCAACTCAGATTCCAGTATCAGTGTTTCCCGAAATATATTGTTCCCATTGTGGGACCACTCATGTAAGAATGTTTTTATGAATATGAGTGAGAAGCTGCTTTTTTTTTTTTTGCCCTCAGCCGTGCTGTACAGCATGTGGGATCTTAGTTCCCCGGCCAGAGATGGACCCATGCCCCCTGCAGTGGAAGCACAGAATCCTAACCACTGGACCGCCAGGGAAGTCCCAAGAAGCTGCTTTTTAATTATACCCACCTATCATTTACTAGATTACAACAGGGATAAGGTTGGGGTAACCTACATTATTGAAGCTTAATTAACTGTTACTTTCTTCTGAAATATTTGATACCCTTAACTACCACCTCTGGGTTGAAATTCTGAACTCTTTCGGCTTCCACCCCACTGCCCTTTCCTGGTTTCCTTCCTAACTCTTAGGACACTCTTTTTAGTCTCCTTCTCTGGCTCTTTTTTCATGAATACCCCTTAAATATTATATCCCAAAGCTCTGTTTTGGCCGTCTCCCTTCACACCCTAAAGTTATCACTGAATGATTCTGACTGTGCATATGTGATGAATACAACCAATAGGATGGTAACTGACAATTTTTTTTGTCACCAGCTACATCATCTCAGCCTTGTGCTTCCAACTCCCTATTGGACATCTCCATACTATATAAGATCCAAACTTCTCAGTAAGGAACACAGGTCTCCTCATATCTGACTTCCCTAAATTTGAAGCTTTATCTCCTGCTGTGGCCTCTATGTGCCCTAAGACTCAGATAGGCATCACATTTTAGTGACAAAAGCCTGAATATCAGCTCCAAACTAATCCAGATTCAAATCCTAGCTCCACTGTTTTTTAGATGTGTGGAAACAACCAAGTCACCGAAGCTATTTGAGCCTCCTGTTCCTAATCTATGAAGTGTTTGTTGTGAGAATTAAGTAAGATCATATACCTTAACCTAGCTTAGGCCCTAGCACAACTTAGTTGCTTAACAAATATTGATTCCTTTCTGTTCCTCTCCAGAAATGTTCCATTATTGAGATTTTCTTATACATGCCATGATTTATTTTCCACATAACTGTTTTTGCAGATGCTATTCCTCTGGCCTAGAATGCACCCTCTTCACCACCCCAGCCCTCATGCTTGCCAGGCAAACTATTACACAACTCTTAAGAATGTAGTTATCTGGAGATATTTTCTCGATAAGATCACACTGCAGTCAGAAACAGGTGCTCCTTCCTACAGGCCTTGGGAGCATTTTATTGCTAAGTCTATTACTTTATACCATAAGTGGTTATTTACAGTCTGTCTCCCCCACTACGCAGTGAGCTCACTGAGTGTTCCATGTACTCAAAATCAAGCAATCTAATGTCATAATTCTAAAGAGATTGCAAATCACTGAGTTAATACAGGCTATATAAATAAATAAAAATAAATAGTATATTAGTTAAACTACATGTGGTAGAGACACTATATAGATGGGACTATTCATTTATTCAATTTCCATTTTAGGTACTGGGAACACAAAGATAACTTAGATATTGTCCCTATTCTCTGATGTTGAGAGTGAAATCTTAAATGGGCAAAGATTTAAATTTTAAATTAAAATAAAATTTTCAGTTGTACTTATTTGTTTTTTCACAGAAAGTAGTGTAAATGTTGCATGAATTTTAAGTTTCTCTTTATATCCCCTATGTTCATCACCAAGAGGAAAGACTTGCACTATATATATAGATCAAAACGGTTTTAGAAACAAGTGCCTGAAAGCCAGTAAGGACACTTACTGGTTCAAGTATATGGATGTCCAGTGAAGAGCAGACATCACAGGTTAATCAAACAAGTCAACAGTGTCATCAAGGACCTAGATTCTTCTCCCCAACCTCATGATTGCAAGGGAATTGCCAATGATAAACAAGGCTACATACTCCCTTTTTCACTTGCAGAGGGAAATAAAGTGTGCCTCTTCCCCAGTCATGGAACAAAAGTCCTTCCTCAATCTGATTGTTCAAAGGAGCTCACTAATGGCACCAGACGAAAGTTATGAAAAGATCGGCTTAGCTCTGGGCTTTCAAAGCAGTCACTAGCAAAGGGCATGGAATTCAGCCAATCAGAGTCCACCTTGGAACTAAATTCAAATTGCACTAATGCCACATATTGGGAGAGAATGGAAAAGGTGTCAAAGGCAACATCCACCTACTACATTACAATCAAGGAGAGAAGAGAAAAGGCTGGTGAATCTTTAGCATACATAGAGGCCCAGGAAGACGACTGTGTTTTAACAGTTTATTACTGGTTATTTATTACAGAGGAAACTGAAGTGCATTTATAAGTTCTTTTACTTGATTAATTTGCTCAGGGTTCCTTCCTTCCCATAAAATACATTTTCAGAGTATGGGGAGTTTTTCTTTTTCCTTTTTTAAACTAAAATCCACTTTGAGTGTGCAACATCATTTTGGCTCCAGAGTTATCTCTTTATTAATTGTCAAATGTCTGCATTAGCTACCTTAATTAAAAAAATAAATAAATATCAGTGTCCCACCCAGCTGTTACAGCTTATTCACTAGAAGTGCTTTACCAAAAACTTTTTTTAAAAGTTTTCTATTTAGTGAGGAAAGTGCTCTCTTTCTTTTTCATCCTTCTCTTCTCTCATGTCAGTAAATTTGAACATTTTAAAAATGTGATTAATCTGTTGCATCGATTTCTCAGGAACACTGCTAGTGAGAAGGAAAACTGTACCCTTGGAGAAATTAAATAAATTAAGCGATAGCATCAAAACATGAAAATTTACCCCTGATGTAGAGAACTAGCCTTTTCCCTACCCCAATTCAACCCCCCCCTTACCTTCCCCACCACCAAAAAAGCACATATGTGTGTATTCACACAAACATGCACACGTGCATGCACACGCAAAACCTCTCGGAAGAATAGAATATTCTTTTAGAAACAAACAAAGTATTGATTTTCTAAACTCAAAACATGGCATTTTGCTGGGTGTATGAGTATACAATTCTCAGTGCTTCATTGGCAGAAAAAGATGAGTGAAACATCAGGCCAGTTTGAGCCACCTGATTTGAGGTGTGCAATTCCATGGCTGAAGTCCTAGGGTTACAAGGTTGGGGAGTTAGAGTGAGGAAGAGATCAAATATCGCCATAATTTCTCTTTCCTATTAAATGCCTTTGGAAAATCACTGCTATTATATACAGGCCGTGACTTTCACTCCCATGAAGACCTCATATAAATGCCCTAGACTTTATTTTTTTAAGTTTTATTCTCCTTATGACTGTTGAATTGTTATCAATGATCAGTTCTCGCTGTTCCCCTTGAACAGTCTTTCTGTTTCTAAAAAAGAACATTTAGTAATAACAAGGTCAAAGGGTGCCAGGTTTCTGGTTTCCAGCTGGGTGCTATCACTCACTCATTCCATTTTCTGCTATTTATGTTCTAGCCTTGACCCAGGCTAGTATATCAGGGGAGGGAGTCATCTCAACTTTCTCATATCTCAGTTGTGAAAGAGGCAGACTAAAGGGGCAGACTTAGTCATGAGATTCATTCTGTAGGACTTAGACAGGTTACTACTGCCATGGAAGAAACACAGAACTATGGTTTTCAGAAGAAGATTCCAACAGCACTAATCTTTCTTCTCCCTTAACAGGAAGGAACAGTTTCTCCCACTGTTACTTTCAGACCAGCTTGGAGAGAATTTCCTGCTTGAGGCTAGCTCCCTCATCTCAAGTGTGCAGACTCATTAATCATAGAATTGAATGCCCTCACAGAGGCACTGTCAGGCTAAGAGAAGTCTATCAATGTGTGTCAAAAGACATTACTTTACCTTAACAAACAGTCTGGTATTTCCCAGAAGCAATATAGGATATATCCTGCAAGGGGTTGTTGTCAGGGTTGAATGAGCTAAGTTATGTGAAGCCCTTAGAACAATGCCTGGCATACAGTGAGTGCTCAAGTATTATTATTATGGCATAAGACAGCCTGGTCTTGCAGAAAGGATGGTGTTCTGGAAAGCAAGAGACCTAGGTTTGAGTCCTGAATCTTCTGCATTCTCCCTGTGTGACACTGGAAAAGTCACTCAAGTTCTCTGAGCCTCAACTCCTGATCTAGAAAATGGGAATAGTTTCATCTCTCATGCAGGTTTTTCAAGGGATGATAGGATCAAATGCAGTAGAGGTTTTGAGAACCTTTCACAAGCCATGAAGTGTGGTGCACATCGTAATGATCATTGCAAGCACATGATGGCTGGGACCTTGTTTAGAATCTGGTCAAGTGCCCTGTTATCAGTAAGCACGGAACAATATTTGTCACATGGATCATAGTTTCACCAGCAGTGTCACTATGATGATCATCATTATCCCCTCTCAATTTGCCCTGCCTTCTAGGATTTTTTTTTCATTCATTTAATCAAGGTCAATACTTAGTTGATAATATCAGTAAGTGTTGTGCCCATTGGTAAATAGCGACTACCCAAGATCTTATTTATTTGAATACTTGTTTTATGTTTACTACTAGAATATCAATAATGGTATATGGCACATTATAACTTTTCAAAACAATTTCTGATATATTATTTAATCCTCACTACAACCCTCTGAGGTAGGTATTTTTGTTATTTATCCTTACTTTACAGGTGAGGGGACTAACTGAATAAAACTAAGCCCAAGAACAAAATGGCTCCTGCAAAATAAAGTTGAAATCAACTCACAGGGTAGCATCATGGTTAAAAGCACAAACTGTAAAACCAGACTGCCTAAAATTCAGATTCTAGATCTGCCATGTACCTCTGTGTGACCTTGAGCAAGTTATTTAAACTCTTTGTGCCTTACTTTCCTTACCTTTAAAAAGAGAATAATAATAGCACTTACCTCATAAGATACTTGAAAGAATTAATTGTCAAAATATGTAAAACATTTAGAAGAGCCATGCACTAAATGAATATTAGCTATTACCATAATTTAATCTGACATTCGGTTTCCTCACAGCGTAAACTCAATCTATCTTTCCAGACAGCTCTCCTTTCTAACTTTGCACACATCTTGTTTTCCAGCCATCTTCATTCACAGTGGACCTAACATGATGCATAAAATGTACAGATGCTTGATAAATGGTTGTTGAAAATAAATGATGAAAAGAAGGCAGGCTGGGAGAAAAGAAGGAAAGAAGAAAGGAAAGGAGGGAGGGAGAGAGGGAGGAAGGAAGAAAAAAGAAGGAAGGAAGGAGGAAAAGGAGGAGGGAAGGAGGGAGGAAAAAAGAAAAGAAGACATGCTATTTCACCTTTCTCCACTTTCATTCCCCACTCCCTTCATCAAAGACATTACAGGGTTTTCATTTTCCTGAAGGAGTATAAAGTAGGATAAGCTTTTGTGGAGTCAGCAAAGCCAAGACCTTTTCTTTTGCACTTAGTTTGACTTGCCTTTTCCAAATTACTTCTGCTTATCTATATATTGCCACTATAAAGACTTTTATTTTTCCATCATAAACTTCCTTTGATTATTTTTCAAGATATTTTGTATATATTGCAACATAATGAGATGCCATTGAATTAATTTAATTTCTATTCCTGGTATATGTGCATAAACAGAAGTGGTGCCACTCAAAGCATTTTCAAAAGTTTTCAAGGCTTGGAAAGAATTGCATTCCGTCTCCCTGCAAAAGTTAGGGTCACTGTGCTGTCCAGTGCTGAAAAACAAGGAAGAAAGGATAAAAATCCTGAACACTGTAATTTACCTACTTCTTCTTATGTTTTTAGAATTTGTATCCCTTCAAAAACTGATTTTGATTACATTCTTTAAGAAAAAATTTTAAACTTATAATCATTATTTAGCTTTCCGTAGCCTAATCCCTGCTCTTTAAATAGCATTTGATATATAGAATAAGTTTGTCAATATGTTATCAGCAAAGAATGTTAGAGCTTTCTAAATAAGATGAGTGAATATTCAATATTTTTGTACAGTTTTTAACAGCATATTTGTATGTTTAATTTGTTTTGTGTTTCTAAATAGACTGTCTGAAAGAAAAATTTTAATGTCCATTTGAATTTTTAAATATTTGGACTGAGAATATCAGTGAAAAGTTTATGTTACTGTATTTTTCCCATAGGATTTCAGACCTAAGCCTTGATTTTGGTTTTAGACTCTTTTTTAGTTGGATATTTCATGTTCCCAGGAAGAAAATGCCTCAATGTGTGGAAAAAAAAGGGAGGCATTTCAATGTTTTATTCATTTCTTCTCCCATAAGTGAGATGACATTTGTTTCTAGTTTACTGCCTGAAACAGACACAAAATAAGGGAATTTGGGTCTGTTCACAATACTCAAGAACATCCTAGAAATTAGTTGAAGGAAATTAGTGTCATGCCATCATGCCTTTTTTTTATCTTCTTTACCCAGTATTTCTTATACTATAACTCATAAAAATAAGCATTCTTGGCCTAAGACATAGTTTAAGGCTTAAATTAAAGTCAGTATGCTCCCATTATTCCTAATTTTAATATATCTTATTTTATTGTTGCAACTTTTTATACCTCTGATAAACCAAAACACAGGACTGAGGCCTTACTACCACACTATGAACATTAAGTTTTTTTCCTCTGTTAGGATTTCTTAGGGAAAATGGTTTTCTCTTTTTCTGTTGTCTGTCTACAATTTTCTTCTTTCCTAAACCAATACTCCAGTGATAGAGCTACCCAACATGCTGTGTCTGGCTATTTTCCAAAAGGTGAAATATACGACCTTATAAAGAGATGTTGTATTTATTTGAAATATTTATTCTAAATGTTCTTTAGTTTGATTTACAAAGTTGGGTTAGTTTCTGCTGTACAGCAAAGTGAGTCAGTTATATGTATACATATATCCACTCTTTTTTAGACTCTATTCCCATATAAGTCATTACAGAGTATTGAATAGAGTTCCCTGTGCTATATACAGTAGTTTGAGATGGTATTTTTCTTGAGCATCCTACAGAGAAATTAAGTAAAATGTAATAATGTTCCTGTGGCAGAGGAGAAACTTTTCCATTGTCACTAGAATTAAAATTCTGAGTGTACAATAATGACTGTGTTGGCTGGGCATTCCATTACTCTCCCAGTAAAGGTATGGAGCAACTATTTTTCATAGCTCCTTGGTTTATTGGCTAGTAACACAGTCATAAAGTCCCTTGGCAAGGAACTGGTTTTCTCTTTTAAAATTTAGTCAAGAATCTATGATTTAAAACAGAAAAAAATTAAAAAAGTTACTTCCTGGAGGCCTGCCTGGTTAAACAGGTTAGGCAATATATTTTTTATGAAGTCAAATGAGTTGAGAAGATAGCGAAGTATCGTGGCTCACGTGATATATCGAGTAGAGAAAAGTTCTTCTTGCTCAGACTTGCTCTCCCAAGCTCAGTGCATTATCCAAGGAACACACTGAGTCATCTGAATTCAATCAGTTCAGATCCCAAGGGTTGGTTAGAGATATACATGAAGTGGGAGGTTTAAATTTTTGTTTAAAAAGTCAAATAGGTTAAAATTCAATATAATTTTTATTTTAAAGAATCTTTCTCCTCACCGGAAGTGTACCAGCCTCCGAAATTAATGAAAGAATGTCTATAAGAGACTCAAAGAGATCATGTCACAAGTGAAAAAAAGACTAGAGAGTTTTAGTTAATTGCCAACTTCACAGAGCAAGTAAATAGCTGCTGGAGGACAGTAGAGCTAAAATTAAAATGTCAACTCTTCCTTTCCGTTACTAGGTTCCACTCTCTCATATACTCCTAACATAGATAATCTGTATAAAGGCTCATCTGTCTTGATCTTGTGAGTGTTTGGTGTGTAAAAGAGGTGGACACATCCCTCTCTCCACAGCTCTCTCAAGATGCAGGAAGGTGCACCATTTGTTTCCCTGAATTACAGGTAACCAAGCACCTTCTTTAGGCTTTTTGTTTTCCAGTTGCCACTGAATGCTCTCTCTGAGATATTGCTAGAGTTTTTCTTCACGAGGTGGCAGGATGATTCACAGGGGGCTTCTGGGAACAGTCAGACAAGGCATCTGCTGCTATATTGGGTAGCCAAAGATGCTAGTTGGTCTCCAAGATGTGGTCCTGGCATAGGTTTTCTAATCAGATTGCACTAGAGAGTTCATAAGAGGACCCTCAGTGCTGTCCTATTCCTGGGTCAATGGCCCTAGCACTTCTGGAACCACCAACAATTTGAGAAGTGACTTAAGAATGGGCCTCAAGTATTAGAATTGACCCAGTTCCTGAGCTTTGCTCTTCTTCTTCTTTTCCTTGTCCCCCAACTCTCCCACTTCCTCAAAAAAACCAAGAAACAAAACATTTCATTTCCCCTCAGCATCTACCTCCTTCTCTTTTTACTCTAACCCAAAAGAGTGTGCGCTATTTCTTTTCACCAGTACTAGAACTTAAGGAACTTGCAGAGAGCACTCAGGCATTAGAAAGTCAGCCTCATACATTCTGTGCTGTGAAATGTTCAGGGAGTCTTGCTACAGCAATGAAAATAAAATTCTAGTTAAGTTCTCAGCAAGTCACCCTCCTAGTTGTTCTGTGATAAGAAGCACCTGAGAGGAAATGAGTCCTGCATCTGAAGAGAACCAAAATCCCCTGTTCCTTCAGAGGATGGGTGGAAAAAGAGATAAAGGAGGGAGGAGAGGAGGCATGGGGGGAGGGAGAAAGGGATGGCAAAAGAGAGAAGACAGAGGGGTAGAAAAGAAGAAGAGAGGAGAGAAAAAGAAGGAAAAGATGGAATGAGAAGGGGTCTCAAGGGAGGAGAAAAAACAAAATTTTAATTATGTGATATAATACCTTAAAATGCAATTCTCCAAGTTTCTGGACGTCTTTATAGTGGGAATATGACAAGACAAGCCTTGTTGTAAAACAGTAAAATAACACCATAAGTTCAAAACAATAAAAGAATGCCTTTGGTGAATCATATAACAAGCCCCATGCCCTGTGAGCTGTAAATGGGTATATTAAACTCGGTGATGATCCTGCTGACGTGGTATGTGATTGCACACCCAGGGCGGTTCTAGGGATGATGTTGTTGTTGAAACCCTGCCAGTTGACTTTTGAACTCAGAGCCTCTCTAACCTAGTTCCTTATTCACTAAACAGTCGGCTCCCTCATAAGCAGTCTATGTGTACCTGTTATCTTGTCTGGGCCCACATAAGATTGCCTCTGTCTTCACAGTTAGGTTATAAAGTCTTTGATGACAACATGGATTCCTACCAGATAAGAGCAAAGGAAACTCATTGAACTTACAATTTGAATAAGGCAGCAAATCAAGTTTACTTTATTAAAATCTTGCTCATAGAAAATTAGACCATGATTTTTAGGGTGATGATCATGAATGTTGATTTCCCTCAAAGTACTGACTAGGGATTCACTAGTTCCCTGATGGGAAATTGGTAATGTTCCAAACCAGCAGAAACCTATGTGACCAGCCATTTGAGTCTGCCCAACTGAGACGTTTCTTGGAATGTGGGACCTTGAGTATTAAAAGTGGGAAGGTCCTAGACAAACCAAGAGGAGTTGGTTACCCTTAGGTAACCGCCACTCATCACTCCCCTACTTGCCTCTCTCAGACTTGCAGCTTGAAGACTGCCTTGGCAGTTCTCTAGAATTGAGCTTCTACTTTGTTTTATATACATATATACCTTTTTATGAAAGCTGCCCCTCCAAAGGACCCAAGGGCCGAGACTGTGTCTCATCCATTTTCATGTTCCTGAAGACTGGTACATTGTGTAGCACTGAGAAGAACTGAGTCAGCTGAGCAACTGAATTGATCCTCTGCTGAATATGTACTGAAGGGGGACTATGATATCCTCTGTCAAGAACTGTATTTTCTGCACAGTGGATGCACCCCCAGGCTCTCTAAGTGAAACTTAGCTTGGGTAGTAATAGAAACCCTTTAAAAGATTCACCTTCCCACATTAAACTATGTGGCTTTTTAAACACACTCAAAACAGTGGGCTAAGAGCACAGGTCAAGAGTCAGACTAATTTGAGTTAAAACCCAGCCTCCACAATTTACTAGCTCTGTGACCTTAAGTCACCTAACTTCTCTGTGTATCTCTTTCCTTACCTATGTCTTTCATAGGTGGGAGGACCAAATAAGACCCATGTGTGTAACATCCCTAGCTCTTAGCTATATGGTAAGAACCTAACACATAGTAGTTCACATTACTCTATTTGAAGGTTTCTTTCTAAGCACCAAGGGAGCAAAGATGAGGATAATTGGAAAACAATATTTATAATAATATCTCCCAAGTTCCATTTAAGCCCCAAGACCCTACCACCGTGGATTATTTTTTTTAACACCAAAAGTGCATCCTTATTATGATATTCTGCCTATGACTATAATGAGCACAACATTATAAGGCAACAATCACCAAAAACTCTATGTACTTGGAGTGGGTTGGGACTGGGGAAATCTTCATCTCTCCACCGCCCCCATTTTATTACTTAAACTTCCTATTACATGAGCCATTTACCCAATTTTCACTGAACTTCAATATGTCACTGTACTTCACAACCAGAAAGTCACTGGACTTGGTCCAACTCCTATAAAATTTTACTGCTCTCTTTGTTATTGCATAATGATTCCTAAGAGTTAACGTTTTACTTTTCTTCTAAAATAAGGGATTTGCTTAAAGGAAGAAATCTCATTATAAGTACCAATGAACCTAAATCCAGTGCTTTATTGCTCCATTAAGAACTGATAAATTATCTGAGCAAAGTTTAAGTCATGAGTAAAGCACAGGTTATTGGTATAATATTACATTTTTTCCTTTTCCTTCTCTTCCTCCTCTTTCTTCTTATATCTAATTACATATTTAACATTTATATACCCAAAGAATATATCATTTTCTGGAAATGCAAATTGGAAACAATACAGAAATAATACTTTATTTAGTGATAAATGCTCAAAGTACTTTATAATATTATTTCTTCCAAAATTCTCTGTTCAAATCTGAGTATAAGATACTGTTATGATAGGCATTTCTGGTGTCATATCATATATGCATTCCTAAAAAACAACACATTCTGTAAAAGCATGAACTAAAAAGCATGAATTATTTTACATAGAGTATATGTAAAATCAACATTTAAGGGAAAACTACTAAATACTCAAGCGACATTGAGAATTCTGAGAAGATGGTGGTAGTGGAATAGTTTTTGAATCTCTTCCTTAAAAACAGACATAGCAACTATGATACCAAAACATCTACAACAAAACTAAGTGACAAAGTATCCCCTGAATCCTGAAATCTAAGCAGAAGAGAACAAACCACCCTATATATTTGTAGTCCTATGATAAAATAAAGGCTCTAAGAGAGAAAACATAGCACAGAATCGAGGTAATATAGACACAGTACAACATCAAAAAACAAGGGGGGAATTTGGGAGATATCTGAAAATTAGGATAAGCATGCTAAGTATCTTATAATTATTAATTGGAAGCAAAAGACTAAATCAAATCTAATGCTATTGGAGGATGCACAATACTAGCTGATATTGATACATGTCAAAGTAGGGACTAGACAGACAGTCTAAGTCGGGGGGGGAGAAATGGATTTTTTTCAGTTTTATTGAGGTATAATTGACAAAACTATAAGAGATTTAAAGTGTACAACGTTGTGATTTGATATACATTGTAGAAGGATTCCCCCCTGCCCCCCGCACATTGAGTTAATTAACACATCCATCACCTCACCTCACGTACTTACCTTTTTTTGGATGGGGTGGGAGGAATAGAACATTTAAGTTCTACTCTCTCAGCAAATTTCAGTGATACAATACACTGTCATCAACTGTAGTCACCATGCTGTATGTACATTAGTCCCTTAGACCTTATTCATCTTATAACTGAAAGTTTGTACATTTTATCAATACCAGCCTCTCCCTATTTCCCCCAACCCCCAGCCCTTAGCAACCACATTTCTACTCTCTGTTTCTATGAGTTTGACTTTTTTTTAAATTCCACATATAAGTGATACCATGCAGTATTTGTCTTTTTCTGTCTGGCTTATTTTACTTAGCATAATGCTGTCCAGGTTCATCCTTGTTGTCCTAAATGGCAGGATTTCCAACTTTCTAAAGGTTGAATAATATTCTATTATGTTTATTGGTAGATAGATAGATAGGTAGATAGATAGATAATCATATTTTCTTCATTCATCCATCAACAAACATTTAGAATTTTTCCATACTTCGGCTATTGTGATTAATGCTGCAATAAATGTGGGAGTACAGTATCTCTTTGAGATGATTTCATTTCCTTTGGATCTATACTCCAAAGTCAGATTGCTGGATCATATGGTAGTTTTACTTTTCATTTCTTGAGGAACCTCCATGCTGTTTTCCATAGTATCTGTACCAGATTACATTACCACTAACAGTGACAGTGTACATGAGTTCCTATTCTCCACACCTTCAACAGCATTTATTATGTCTTGTCTTTTTTTATAATGGCCATCCTAACAGATGTGAGGCAATATCTCATTGTGATTTTTGATTTGCATTTACCTGATGATTAGTGACACTTAGCATCTTTTCATGTACCTATTGGCCATTGTATGTCTTCTTTGGAAAAATGTCTGTTCAAGTCCTTTGCCTATTTTTTAATTGGGTTGTCTTGGTTTTGCTTTGTTTGCTATTGAGTTGTATGAGTTCCTTGTATATTTTGGATATTAACCCCTTATCAGCTGTGTGGTTTGCAAATATTTTCTCTCATTCCATTGGTTTATTTTTGCTTTGTTTGATGGTTTCCTTTGCTGTGTAGAAGTTTTTCAGTTTGATGTGGTACCATTTGGTTATTTGTGCCTTTATTGTCTTTGTTTTTGGTGTTAAATTCAAAAAAATCAATGTCAAAACCAATGTCAAGGAGCTTATACGGTACATTTTCTTGTAGGAGTTTTATGGTTTCAAGTCTTACATTCAAGTCTTTAATCCACTTTGAGTTGATAATTGTGTATGTTGTAAGATAGGAGTCCAGCTTTATTCTTTAGCATGAGGCTGTTTAGTTTTCCTAACACCTTTATTGAAAAAACTGTCCTTTCCCGGTCATATATTCTTGGCTCTTTTGTCAAAAATTAATGGACCATATATGTGTCAGTTTATTTTGAGGCTCTCTATTTATTCCATTGATCTATGGGTCTGTTTTTAATCCCAATCCCATGCTGTTTTGATTACTGTAGCTTTGTAATATAGTTTAAAATCCAAAAGTGTGACACCTCCAGCTTTGTTTTTCTTTCTCAAGATTACTTTGGCCAACCAGGGTCTTTTGTGGTTCCATACAAATTTTAGGATTAAATATTCTATTGTACCTCTGTGAAAAAAGGCTATTGAAATTTTTATAGGGATTGCATTGAATCTGTAGACCACTTTGCATAGTAAGAACATTTTGGCAACATTAATTCTCTCAATCCATAAACACAGTATATCTTTCCATTCATCTGCATCTTCTTCAGTTTCTTTTATCAATGTCTTATAGTCTTTGGTATACAGATGTATCACCTCCTTGGTTAAATTTGTTTCTAAGTATTTTATTCTTTTTGATGCTTTGTAAATAGGATTGTTTTCTTAATTTCTCTTTCTGATTTTCATTGTTAGTATATATAAATGCAAGTAATTTTTGTATATTGATTTTGGATCCTGCAACTTCACTGAATTCTGAATTCATTGATTAGTTCTAATAGTTTTTTGGTGGGGCCCTGGGGGTTTTCTTTATATATCATGCCATATGCAAATAGAAACAGTTTTATTTCTTTCTTTCTGATTTGAATGTCTTTTATTGCTTTTTCTTGCCTAATTGCTCTGACTAGGACTTCCAGTACTGAGTTGAATAAAAGTGGTGAGAGTGGCCATCCTTGTCTTGTTACTGATCTTAAAGGAAAAGCTTTTAGCTTTTCACCATTGAGTATGATGTTATCTGTGGGCTTGTCATAGGCTTAGCTTTGTCTCTTCTTTTTCTAGTTTCTTGAGATGTAAATTTAGGTTGTTTATTTGTGATCTTTCTTTTTTCTTAATGTAGGCAGTTATCACTATAAACTTTCCTCTTAGAACTGCTTTTGCTGTATCTCATAGATTTTAGTATATTTCCATTTTCATTTGTCTCAAGATTTTTTTAAATTGCTCTTTTGATTTCTTCTTTGATCCATTGATTGTTCAGGAGCATGTGGTTTAATCTCCACATGTTTGTGAATTTTCCAGTTTTCTTCTTGTAATTGAGTTTTAGTTTCATGCCATTGTGGTCAGAAAAAAATGCTGACCACATTTTCAATTTTCTTAAATTTATTCATACTTGTTTTGTGGCATGATCTATCTTGGAGAATGGTCCATGTTCATATGAGAAGAATGTGTATTCTGGTGCTGTTGGATAGAATTTCTGTATGCCTGTTAAGTCCATATTGTCTAACATGTAGTTTAAGTCCAGTGCTTCCTTGCTGTGGGTAAGTGGGTGGTGTTCATGCCAGGCCAGATGGGTACTCTCAGTAATCCTCATGGTATCTCTGCTGCTTGTTTGCCATGATCTGAAGGTCAGTGATGTACCAAATGCCCCAATATAGAGCTGCAGACAGGAAGTCCAACAGTTTCACCTGGCCTGCCCCTCTCAGACAGGTATGCTGAGAGCCCAGAAATTCCTTCCTGAGGTCCCCAAAACATGTATTCATCTTTATAAAATATTTATCAGAATGATCTCTTTAAAAAGGATACCTTTACTAAATTTTGGTTCTGTTTCCAAAGTTTCTTTTATAATACATACAATGATATTCTTAAGGGGACATAAATCTTTGTGTTTCTGTAATTAGAGTTTACAGACCAGAAAAACACAGAATATTTGGGTTGTCCTATAATTAACTTTTATAACATTCAGTCTCAATAAAACACTGAATTGCATCCTCAGTAGCATTGTTTCAGGTCACTTCATCATCATCACCATCATCGTCATCATAATCACTATTCCCTTAACACTAACTATATGCTAGGTCACCATATGGTGTTCCTGGGGAAATATATTTTTGCACAGTGTTTCTGCCTCTCCTTCTTTTGAGGAGAAAAAAAAGCATAGTGGACTGTAAATAAATCAAGGTAAAAGTAAAATAAGTATTACCTTCAATACATCCCAATTAAGATAAAAAGTAAATTGTTCTCAAACTTTCACTTCTTACAAGTTACTTGAAACCTAATGCATCTCACTGTATTGTAATTACTGTCTACCTATATGTCATTGGCCTCCATAATTCTGCAACTAAGTAAGAACAGGGACAATGTCTATCTAATGTACTGATGTAGACTGAACCTTGCACATAGCAGAAGCTCAGTTCATATTTGTCAAATGAGTTAATAAATAAGTGAACGAATAAATGAGGAAATATAACTCACAAATGATCACATCATACCAAGACACAATGTCAAGTCATTCTACTAAAAACAGTCCATATTTTGTCTCATTCAGTTCTCACAAAACTCCTACAAGGAAGATATTATTTTACAGATAAGGACATTGGAGCTCAGAGAGCCTGAGGGACAGACCCAAGATGACATGGTGAGGAAATGGTAGCGTTAGGAATTCAACCTCGACCTATCAGATTCCAGAACTCTGTCTTTCTACCACCCCAGCCTCCTGCCTCTGAGCATTACACTGTCTGCCTAAGAGTGAAGAAAAATGTAAGCTTGTGGGAAGGTCCTCCCTTTATAAACTGGAGATGGTGACCTCAGAGTCACATACCAGAGCAAGGGCACTACCCACCTCGAGCAGAGCAGCTGTCTCTCAGCCATCACTAGTCTAATTTTAAGGAAAAAGTTAAAATGTGCTCACGTTCACACACATTTTCCATTGTGTGGCTTTGGGCTGTGTTCTTTATTTCATTCTAAACAGATCTTTTTCTCTTTTTAGTTACATTTCTGAAATAACAGAATGTTGTATTAAATCTCATCACAGCTGCACATAAAAAAGTGTACCTCAAAGTTTCTTATTTAAAAAGATACGGGGGCTTCCCTGGTGGCGCAGTGGTTGTGAGTCCGCCTGCCGATGCAGGGGACGCGGGTTCGTGCCCCGGTCTGGGAAGATCCCACATGCCGCGGAGCGGCTGGGATCGTGAGCCATGGCCGCTGAGCCTGCGCATCCGGAGCCTGTGCTCCGCAACGGGAGAGGCCACAGCAGTGAGAAGCCCGCATACCGCAAAAAAAATAAAAATTAAAATTAAAAAATAAAAAAAATAAAATAAAAAATAAAAAGATATGGAAATATAATATTCCAGTGAATCTAAATATTTCTTTATCATGTCCTCAGATTGGGAGAAACCATTTATTCATCTCTTTCTTTCCCTAGGGCTGTTAAACATGATAACTCTGTTCATTCTTACCTTCATGGCTTTTCTGGAGTTTCAAATTGTACATGGAGTCAGCCTCAGGATTGCCAGTTCTCCATAGCATGCATAGGTTCAATCTGATTCTTTTTCAGGGGCAGAAAAAAAAGTATAAGTATTTCCCATGCACTTAGCAGAAGTGAGCTTTTATTTTCAAGGGGTTTTAAAAAAAGGAAAGAAATGATGATAGTCCTTTATTAGTGAGTATTTTTAAACCATTTGCTTTTTACTAATTATTAATGTTTCCCAGATATTTTTAACCAAGAAATATTTTTTGGGCTATGAAGGCAGATACGGTATCATAATGATAACCAGAGTTTATCATTCTCATCAACCAGTAAATTAGTTGATATCTACACACACACAAGAAAAACCAAACAAGTGCCCTGAAGGAACCAAAAATAATCCTCTGTTCAAAGATTAGAAATTAGTTAAAAATCAAATACCCATTTTCTCTCAAGTAAGTGAGTTTCACTAAAATTTTAAATAGGAAAATGTCTATTCATAGATAGAGGTCAATGCCACCAAGATGTTATTTTGTATCAGGTAGAGGTATATTTTCAAAAGTTTATTTACAGTCCAGGTGGAGGTTTGTTCCTGATTGGGGAATGAGGAAACGGTTTCTGTATATAACAAACATAGATACTATTCTTTTTCTAATTCTTTTAATCAAAGAGCTGCACAATGAACTATATATTGACTATCAAATACATCTTTGAGATCAATTATAAAGCAATTAGACAGTTAAATGATCATACAGAAATACTAGTATGTTACCAAAAATGTTCCTCTCATCTTCTCCTCAACAAACTCTCATCACCAACCTGGTAATCAGATTATTTACTCATTATTCAATTTGTACAGTTATCAAAGAACCCCTTTTGTCATTTGTACACTCTATCATCATTCCTCTTTCTTTTATAATCTTTAAAACTCTAGCCCTCCGTGAAGCATTTTATCAGAGAATATGAAAATCACTGCCCTGCACAAAATAATTATTTTTAATATAGCAAAAAATTAATGATCTTTATTTGCTCTGTCAGGTTCTTTTAGACTAGTACCATATTTTTGTCTCTGTTTTGCACAGTACTTTGCCAGGCACACAGGGGAGTTGAAGAGATAATAGTTGACGGTAATTATGATGCATCCTGTGCTTGTTCACAAGGGACATTTGCTAAAGATTAAAAATAAATTCACAACTAATTGACTGCCAGCCATAAGCTATCCTGCTGGGACTTCCAAACTACCAACTGGAAAAAAATGACTGAGCAGATCTTGCCAACAATCAACCCAAAGATTAAAAACAATTTTCCTACTTAACTTGCCTACAACACAACTGATCAGATGAATGGCAACTTCAGTATTTCTGTAATTTTTCAAAGGGCCCAGTTCAGGAAATTAACCTTTAGTTTAAATGTTGTCGTTTGCCCCCCTAAGTTGTCCCTTTCAAACCGTCAATGAACAAATATTTATTGAGCACTAACTATGTGCCTTGTGTTTGTAGACTGTGGGAATGCAACCATAAATAAGACACCCATAATTCTTTCCTTTGTGGTGTTTACCCCAGCAGGGAAGGAAAATAGTAAGAAACTTTAAATAGTGACAGAGAAAGATGAGGAAGAGAATAATAATTTATTTCAGTGTCAGAGATAGCTCTGTTTCTTATTTTCTATTTGTCACACCTCCCTTAAGTTGAAGGCAAACATCTTTATACTTCTATGCTTTGTGCATGAAAGATAATCCAGGAAGCCTTAGTGATTATCTTTCCCAATGAAACATGATCCATAATGGTATAAGAACAATCAACTTGGGCTTCCCTGGTGGCACAGTGTTTAAGAATCCGCCTGCCAATGCAGGGGACATGGGTTCGAGTCCTGGTCAGGGACGATCCCACATGCCGCAGAGCAACTAAGCCCGTGAGCCACAACTACCGAGCCTGCGCACCACAACTACTGAAGCCCATGCGCCACAACTACTGAGGCCTGCGCTCCTTAGAGCCCATGCTCCACAGCAAGAGAAGCCACCACAATGAGAAGCTCACACACTGCAGTGAAGAGCAGCCCCCTCCCTATTGCCGCAACTAGAGACAGCTCACACAACAAAGACCCAACACAGCCAAAAATAAAAATAAATTAAATAAATTAAAAATGTGCATTAAAAAAAAACCATTCAACTTGCTAATGAGTCATGTGGATGAGCGATAGAGAGGTATTGAGAAGATAAGGCTTTGGGTTTTTTTGAGGGCTTAAATTCTACTTCAGAACAGGAACTGACCTTGCCAGAATAGCCCTACAGCTGAGATTTTTCTCTCTCTTCTTTACCATCCATCCATCTTTTTTTTTTCTGGACATTCTGTTCTCTTTCCTTTGACCTCTTATCTGCCATCTTCTTCCCTTCTTTCACAAAGCCTGAGGCCATAGCGTGTGGTTGTGTGATGGGAGTTATTAATGTTCACCAATGTCAAATTCTTCTCTATTTTTGGTTAGTCATTTCCATGCCCCCCTGAAGATAAGTGTGGCCATGTGATAGTTCCGGCCAAAGGAATGTGAATTACACTCTGAATTAGGCTTTGTATGGCTTATGTTTGACTGGCCAGCTCTTTCTCATCTCCTACTGTGGTAACCCCTGAAGCTTGGTGATTAAATGACAGTGTCATAGACGGTGGAGTTTCCTTTAGCTTTAGTCCCTATGTGACATGATAAGCAAAGCTCTCCCTGACACTGTGAATGAGAAATCACTTGAAATTTGAGGGTTGTTATCACAGCATAATTTGGATTATTCTGACCGATATAGATAGAAGAGAAAAGCTATTATAACCAGCACACATAGGCATAAGAATGTTGGCAACATAATTCACTCATTTAACAAGTATTTATTGAGTTGTTGCTGTGTAAGCACCAGAATCTATGCTGGGAATATAGAGAAAAGACAATAAAGTCGCTGCCCTCAATATGCTTGTTGTCTAATGAAAAAGAAAATAGTTGACAGATATCCAAATATGATAGAAGTTGACTGGAAAACCTCTTTTTGTTTTTTTTTTTAATCAGTCAAATATGGTGAGGAAAAGTTTGGAGAAATCTTTGTCTGAAGAGTATGCAACTGTAAGTTAGGAATGAAGCCCTCTCATGTGTTTGTAATTCATTACTGTTATTATTATTATCATCAACCTATTTATTACTATGGAACATGTGGCAAGATACTGTCTTAAAATGGAGAAAAGGTAGTATTCCCTCCTTTTAGGTTACTGAAATGTGATTAATACTTAATAGTAGAGAATATATATGTACTCTTCTGGCAAGTTCTAAGTTCTTAGGGCAAGAAGAACATCCCAGGCAGAGTACTTAGTGGAAAGGCCTCTGGCTGTGGTTTCAGTAGTTGTGTACAATTGAGCCACTTCCCTAAGCCTTGGTCTTCTCATGTCAGTCATTCCATGGGTGTCCACTGAGCATTCACTGTGTGCCAGGTATCACACTAGGCCCTAGGGAACCTAGAGCCAGGGAACAAGGCATGGTCCCTGTCTCCCTCTACAAGCCAGTGGGGCATGAACTTTAAACTTTAAGTATCATGATCCTTAACTGCATAATTACAAATGTATTAAGAGCTATAAAAAGGGGATTTTATCGGAGCATGTGGTTGAGGGACCTAAGTGGAGAGAGAGTCATCTGGGATAGCTGATAATTACTGAGTTTGAAAGAATCTGTAAAACCAGCATGATGATATTTACCTTGAAGGTGGTCATAAGAATTTTTTTAATGTAAAATTCCTGGAAAATAGTTGGTTCTCAATAGATACTAGTTATTGGACAGTGTCATAGAAACCAGTGTTTACATGTTCAAAAGCAAAGTACTAACGGGGAAAAAAAGGTTGCAGCCTCTACCGCGTATTAATACATATTTTATTACTATCATTGTCACTATCAATATTAAAACATTGCACTGAGCTGTTTCATAATCTTATTTTTGTGTTTCCCCTGACGTCTTTCAATTCAACCACTGGGGAAGCCCCTGTCTTCCTGTCTGCCTTGTTTTGGTTTTGTTTCATGTACCTTTCCTGGCAACGGGGTCCATTTAGTTGACTGGTTACCATAGGAGCCTGCTTACTCTGAAGGGCAGTGAGTGTTCTAGGGAAATCAGCAAACTACAGGCAAGGAAAGACTGAAAGTCTCTTGCCCAGATAATGAGTCAACAGGTAAATCTGATTCACTTTATTCCAAATTACTTCTAGGTGGGGCCTGGGGTGCGGATGGCAGCTTAAAGGTTTTATTGCTTCAATATAGGTGTTCTATCAAATTATTTTAATCTTTATTTGCATGGCTGTAAACGGTTTAAATAAATGTCTCTTGATTTTACCACTTTATCTTATTTGAAGACTGACATTCTTTTATTGCTTCATAAATGAACTTCTTGAAGTTTTTAGCTTAGTTCCCATTGCATGGGGAGTGAAAAGGAATTTTGAAAGTGTGGTTGATGATGATAATTGTAAGTGACATACAGAACTGGACTAAAAACATAGACCTGCTTGATAGTGGGCATGTACAGGGAGAAAGATACTGAACATTTGTATCCACGAGACTTTCATAAATGCACAATCAAGGGCTAAACTTAAGCCAACATGGATTTCAACTGAAATCCATTGTTTTTCATTTATAGAGATGGGAAACTAATATATACTATATCAAGCACATATTATTTTATTTAAAACTCTCAATAACCCTTTGAAGTCATATTATTGTTATTTCCATTTTTTGAATGAAGAAATTGTAGGTCACAGAGACAGTAACTGCTTATTACAAGAATCCTAAATCCCTCAAGAACAGAAAAACAGTAATTTTATTATTTCAGTTGAGCTTATGAAGTAAATTAAAATTTAGATACGTTTTAGCAAACTAGAAAAAGTGTGACTTTTAAAGACACAAAGAAGAGGACCACAGTTTCATCCATTGTTCCATAAAAGCAAATTACATAGGGACAAGAGTATAAAAACTGGGGCTTTTGTTCTCTCATTTGTTGCAAAGGAAGCACGGTTACATTGGCAAAAACAGCCCTACACTTTCATTCAATGGAAAGAAATCAGAAAGTTCTCTGGAACAGGTTTGCACTTAGTGGAAAATCATGTCCTGGTACAAAAGTAATAGCCATTGTAGATAAATAACCATTTATAGCTTTTTATCTTAGTTAAACTATTATCTCCCAGTCTGTAAAAGATAATTTGGGTTTGCTGTAGAGCTTTTTTTAAGAAAACACTCTGCCTCTTATGAAATCCATCTCCCCAAGCTTTGCTCGGGAGTTTGCAGGCATTCTGCCAAATTCTTGGGAAGAACATCTCTGAAAAGCAGACTGTTAGCCCTGAGTAACATCTCCCTCTGTTGAACTGTATTTTCCTCGCCTAAACAGCAGGTAGGGTTTGAAAGCAAGAGGATGTCCCTGCAGAGAATTTCTGGGCTTTCCATCACTGAAATCTAAAGATATGCTTTAGGAAAAGGCAGAACTGAGGCATCCAAATCAATTTAACACTTAATGGGAAAACTGCAGAACCACTGTAACAAAACAGCCGATAAAGCACTAGATTACAGACTTTCTGCACAGTGAAATGGCCTCAAGACGGGTGAGCTGAAAGCCACATATTAAAATCCTTCACTGAGATTCCTAAAATTAAAGTTTACTCCATTACTATTTTATCCTCAAGAGAAGAGTTTTAAGGGTTTACCAGCTCTTGGGTTTAGCTATTACAAAGTTGAAATAAAAAATTAAATAT
Organism: Mesoplodon bidens; assembly: GCF_964165515.1. Lineage (NCBI taxonomy): Eukaryota > Metazoa > Chordata > Mammalia > Artiodactyla > Ziphiidae > Mesoplodon > Mesoplodon bidens. The sequence continues at coordinate 87,886,526 of NC_138167.1, forward strand.
AGGGGAACTGCATATGATAATATTTCTTTTTTATTGTGTTAAAATACACATAACATAAAACTATCAGTCATTTTTAAATATACAGTTCAGTTGTATTATGTATATTCATATTGTTGTACAACCATTTCTACCATCCATCTTCAGAATACTTTTCATTTAGCAAAACTGAAACTCAGTACCCATTAAACAATAATTCCCCATGACCCCCTCTCCCCAGCCTCTAGCAACCGCCATTCTACTTTCTTTCTTTCTTTTTTGTTTCTCTCTCCTTTTCCCTCATGTCCCAGCCCTTGGTACCCACAATTCTAGTCTCTGTTATCATGAGTTTGTTTTTTTTTGTTTTTTGTTTTTTAACATATACCACATTTAAGTGGGAACATGGAATATTTGTCTTTTTGTGTCTGGTTTATTTCACTTAGCATAATGCCCTCTAGATTCATCCGTGTTGTCGCATTTGGTAGGATTTCCTTCTTTTTTAAGGCTGAATGACATTCTATTGTTTAAATACATATATAATTCTACAATACATATATATACCTCATTATCTTTATCCATTCATCATCAATAATATTTCATACTACAAAATGCTTTTCATTTTTAGAATTTGCATTATGGTATCAGCTATCACTATTCATATTAGCAATGAGTATAAATGACTGCAGATTCCCCTAGCAAAATATTTACCAGCCCTTCTCTATATACAATAGGACTCCACCCACACTAATAAATGGAGATTTCACATATCATAAGGTGCACAACCTAGCAGAATATGGCTGGGGAGATCTTAAGATCAAGTACAATTATTAAACAGGTAGAACCGAAAGGCTCCGTGCATATACATACGTGGTAAACAGCCACGATATAAACAGTCGGCCCCAGAATTCTCTTGTTTCCCTGTATCTTGCATACTCTTTGCAGTTTGCTCTGAATTACTGTTTCAAAAAAAAATCCCAGTGATTCGTTCTCCTCTAATCTTAGTAGAAAACATTTCCATACCAAAGTGGACTTTATTTTTCCTTCCACTCTCAGGCAGCATGGAGTAAGAGACAAAGTGGGGAGCCTCCTTGCTAATCCCTCCTCTGCCTCAGATTACCTCCAAGACCTTGAGTAAGTCATTTCTCATCTAACCCTTCCTTCCTTCATTTGTAGAGTGTGAGGGCTGAGCAGGAAGATTTCTAACGTCCCTTCGAACTTGAAGATTCTGTGACAATACAGAGCTGTTCCCAGGTGCCTGGCAAAACTCCTAGCGTCTGTCTCTGTTGTTTCCCAATGTACATCTATATTATGGGTCCCTCAAGTAAATTTCAATAAAAAGACTCCTTAACCAGGGTTAATTGCAAGTTTTAAAAGGGGGAAGGGGAGAACCCACACAAAGAATTGTTGACAGCTCAGAAACTGCTACCAGGATTAGAATCACCACTTTTGTCTTGCCAAAATTCCTCTTGAAGTCACACAGGCCAATCCTTTTAATAAAAGAGGCAGGTTCAGCTGGAATTGTCATACCCAGACCAGCAATCGTGGAAATTTGAAGGCACTGTTAAGTTGCTATCACATGAAATTGAATTTTTCTATCTTTTATCTAGTATTACCAGCATCTCTTGCTAGGAGGCAAAACCAGAAGCAATAAACTTTTAAGCAGGAAAAAAAAAAGTGTTTATTTAAACCCAAGAAGCGTCTATTGCCTACCCTCAATATTCTCCAGGCTCAGGGCCACACTAAGAGATCCATAGGCCCCAAATCCCCTTACTCTGGACATCATGTCCTACATCATATCAAACACATTAATATGCATTGACATCTCATCCTGAATACATCATCTTTCTTTAACGTGCAAGAGGATGTTTATCATCTTCTTTTTGAAATTGTCTTATTTTGAGGTTTCTTTCTCTTATTTTGTCACCTATATTTCTATTTTCAGATCTTAACATTTCACCAGCTTTTTAAATATTTCACACCTCTGGTGTCCAGTGAATTAATATCTCCATGATTCATCCCATGTTCAACATTCTTCTGAAAAGACACCAGGTCATCAGAACTGGGCCACAAAGTAATGGCACAATCGTGATGCCTCCTCCAGATACCTCACAGGCCAGCTACATCTCCTGCACCTGACTTACTCTGGAGTCAAAGCCATGAGGCTGGGTTTCAACTTGAGGCCAGGGCCCCTAACCTCCTGGATAATCAAATTCAGGAGAAGAAACAGAAGTCAATGAAAGTTTCCCTTCAGAAAATCAGTTTGAGAACCATTCAAATATGGCCTTAGGACTTTATACCTTCCTAGAAGTTGATTCTTCCTGTGTCACTATAGTCTGACCTTTGCAATGAAGCTTTGCCCATATGCTGTGGCTGTATTGAAATGGTGTTTGCTTCAGGTTCTAAGGATGGGAGCTTTCAGGGAAAGCAGCCTGGTACCTGGGAAGGCAGGGATTGTAAACCCGAAACTTTGGACCGTACTTGGCATTGGAAAAACAATCAGTCTGCCAGAACAGAGATCTTCTGTACTCCGACACCTGGTATCTAATCTAGAAAACATTCTAATTGTTCTCATTTTTTTTCCATGACAAAATACAAGCTGTTGCCTCAAGAGAGGGAAAAAAAGCCCAGATAATCTTTTTTTTTTTTTTTTGCGGTACGCGAGCCTCTCACTGCTGTGGCCTCCCCCATTGCGGAGCACGGGCTCCGGACGCGCAGGCCCAGCAGCCATGGCTCACGGGCCCAGCCGCTCCGTGGCATGTGGGATCTTCCCAGACCGGGGCATGAACCCGTGTCCCCTGCATCGGCAGGCGGACTCTCAACCACTGCACCACCAGGGAAGCCCCTCAGATAATCTTGATTACAGGGTAAAGAATTCATTTAGGACAGCAGCTCTTATTCAGTGTTGTTTTACACATCAAGAGTGTATTTCACTAAAGCTCTCCTTGAGCACTTCAAAACAAAATCACCTTGAGCCTTCATGAAATGAACCAAGTCAACAGAGTCTACTGATAACTGAAAAGCAAATCTGTTCAGGAATATGCAGTTTAGAATCACATATATGGGAAATGTCTCCTTAAAGTGTCCTAGACCTCTGGTAAATACTACACTCTTCCCAAATCTTCCCTGGCCAAGGCTTGTTAGCACCCAGAGATGCCCTAGGTGCTTAGAGATGTTCCAAGGTAAATGGATCTTCTTTCTCTAACCGACAACCAGAAGGCATGCCTCACAGTGGAATAAAATATGTAAAATCCATACTTCCCTGAAGTATCTAAAACATATGATCTCCATCCCAGAGAGGGTGGCTCTAGGAAGTGATTTTGGGGGGATAGAGGATAAAATGACCTCCACAGTTACATTCATTTTCCACTGATAAATCTGCCTTCTTCCTTTATCCAGGATAGAGGGAAATGGCAGAGAAGGGATGAGGGTATTGGGAAGGGACTTTGCCAGCCCGCAAAGCTCTTCTCTTCTTTTAGGAGTACTCACTGCAAAGAAAGTTTATTTGTGAAAGAAACTAAACAAATTTCAGTTATTTCTATTTCTTCTGCCTACTCTTGGATGAAGGTCCTAGTACACATATCCATTTCTATGTTTCAGAAGTGTTCTGCCTGGCCTTTTCCAGAGTTATGTATTAGACCATAGGAGAAACTAATAGAAATTTCTTCTATATTTTTCTTTTACTGTCTTACTGACCTTATTGTCAGTGTGTCAGTATGGTCAGTATGGTCTTGCTGACCTTATTGGACTTGGGGCCTGTCTGACTAATGTGATTCCTAGGTGTCTCCATCCCATGTATCCCTGGTGGGCCAAGGAACAGTATCTGAGATCCTGGGAGATATGGCTTTAGGGAAAGTAGCAACTCTGTTCAGGAGAGGAATGCCCAGAGGTGTCCTCCAGAAGTCCCCACCTGTGGCCCAACCTATCCCTGCAGGGCCCAGACCCCGGTTACTGACCCAGGGAGCCTGGGGGCCAAAGCAGTATGATATGCGCATTTGCGCCCCCCACCCCAACCCCGCACCTGCACTCAGACATCCAGGAACTCCAGGCCTGTGCAGACCGGTGTCAGCTCAGTGCATCAGGCCATCTTTCTAGGGCCAGCGGTTACCCCCACTGCACTCCTGATGCAGAGTGGGGAAGGTCATTTGAGCCAGTCCCTCTTATGGCCCTCTGCCAGGAAGATACACAGGGCCTTTGTGGGAGTCACGTCTCCCAAGTGTCTCTCATCAGCAGACTTCCTGGCATTGCTAAGAAATTTCTAGAATTTAGAGGTGACTTGTCCAACTTCCCTTTCTCATGGGGGTGGTTTTTTTTTTCTTTTTCACTTGGAAACAAGTATCAGATAAAATAGTACTTCTCATCCCTGATTTAATAGCAAACAGCAGTCTACATATCTAGTGAGTTGTTTTTTAAATCTTTCTAGTTTATAGTCTTGTGTGGGTGTTGCTGATTGTGTGATATATTAACTGCGCCACCTCTTTTCTACTGATTGTAAGTTGAATTGGGCAAAATTCCTGGTAAAAACAAAATGTTGTAGCCCAGGGTATTGCAGTTTTCAAGTGGGATATGACAAAAAAACAGGTAAGAATATTCTCTAAGGAGAGGCCTATATTGGAAGAAAATTGAGTTAGTAGGCTTATTAGGATTTTTATTGAATTTTAAGAACTTTCTGATTTGTTTTGCTCTTAGGAAGGGCCCATCCACTGTCCTTTGAAAGCATATTATATAGTCTGTATCCATATCCTCCATGATTAACATTTTTGAGAGAGTTTAATTTTCAAATGGACTGGGGAGCTTACCACTGGGACTCTATTTTAAAGAGTTAGGTGTTTCATGACCTGACTATTACAAAAATTTTAGCTGTTGTTCTGGCTTCTGATTAGAACTGTGTATAGAACCCCCTCATTTTGATAAATATTTTCTCTTACTCATTAAGAAATTGAGGCTCAAAGTTATGAAATGACTGGCTAAACTGCTACTTAGCAACAAGAGACAATTTCAAGAGTTCTGTCCATCACATGGTGATATTTAGATATATTTTAGTAATTTGTATTAATTTGATTAGCTCTTTGGAGGAAAGCTAAAGGTCTTTTAGTGAAGCTATTACTTTTATCCTCTAATGAGGTATTTGACAACCTTGAAATTAATTGCCCATTTATTCATTCAACTGATACTATTCCACCAAGAGATTCTAAGTAGCTAAGGAGGAGGGGAGTACAGTACATAAGCTGTGGTCTCACCTTCAAGAAGGTTGTAGTGTGGCAGGGAGATAATATACCTCAGGGCTGACTTACACACTGGACACAGTAGGCGCTGTCTAGAGCCCGTGATAAATTTAGGGGTCATGAAATGTTTTAATTTCAACATCTTTTCAAATCAGAAGAAAAAATGAATATATCCAGTCTGGATTACGTTTGTCTTTATACCACATAGTCATAAAATATCATTTTTACCATTTTTTAATGGAGAAAGAGTCCAGCAAAGACAAAAGTGCCCAACACCCATGAGAGTCATAGTATGGTTCTGGAAATACTACCCCAAACACAGAAAGCTGAATGCTTCATTTGCCCCAGTTACCACCTCAGAAGCCTTATATATCTACCTTTTGTCTCCATTTCTGTATAGCACTTTTGGGAATTTTGCTTCAGGCTAAAATGCCCTTTGCAGAGATTCAGCCCCAAAGATAGCTCTGGTGATTGACTAGTAGAGGGTGGTTTTCTGACCTCTGGAACCAAGTAGGCTTTCTGTACGTGTATTCTAGAATTAAAACACCATGACCTTAAATTTATGCCATTTTATGACCTTGACAAAGCCTCTAAAACAGACTAATTTAAGATTTTCCAAACTGTATGATGATCATAGATGTTCCTGGAAAATAAAGGGGTCTATTACCAAATAATTTGGGGGACTGCTATATATAACATACCCTGATCTTGTTGAGCATCAATGAGCATCAAATATTAAATGTTACCAGATTCCCAACTGTAAAGAAACCTGGTTAACTTTGTTTAATCCAGCATTTTGCAAATTTATTTGAACACAGAGCCCTTTTTCAAGAATGTTTATTAACATTTCACGGGAAACTAATGTGCCTTGGAACATAATTTGAGAAATACTGTTCTATACCAGGCATTGGCAACCCTTTTATGTAAAGGGCCATATCATAAATATTTTAGGTTTTATGGGCCAGATAGTCTCTGTCAAAAGTACTTAACTGTTCAGGAAAGTAGCTATAGACATTACATAAACAAATGGGTGGCTGTGTATTCCAACACAACTTACAAAATAAGCAGAGGAATGGATTTGGCCCAAGGGCCCTAGTTTGCCAACCCGTGGTCTATACCTTCCACTAAAACCTTTCAGAATAGCTATAGCTCCACCTAGAAAGGTTCCAAAGCCATCTCAACACATGCAATAGTCAAAAACAACCAATCCACCCTAAACTTTTATTTAGAAAGTGTCTTTTTTGGCCTAAAACTAAAATCAACCTAAATAAATATCTACTCTTTTCATCAAAGGTCTTAAAGTTGTTTGCCAAAGGACATGGAGGATAGTCATTAAAAAATAAACAGTGGAGGGGCTTCCCTGGTGGCTCAGTGGGTGAGAGTCTGCCTGCCGATGCAGGGGACACGGGTTCATGCCCCGGTCCAGAAGGATCCCACATGCCACGGAGCGGCTGGGCCCGTGAGCCATGGCCGCTGGGCCTGCGCGTCCGGAGCCTGTGCTCCGCAACGGGAGAGGCCACAGCAGTGAGAGGCCCGTGTACCACAAAAAAAATAAATAAATAATAAACAGTGGATATCACAGGATGCAGGACTACAAGGGATTTTTGTTTTCTTAGTTATACTTTTCTGTAACATTTTTGTAATCGGAACCAAAACAACAAAAATATATTTTTAAATAGTTCAATATTTTTCAAAGTCCTTCTTTTGTCTTAACAAGCGTGTCGCCTCATATTTGATGGCACTTGATGGTTCCCAATGCCTTATAAGGTCTTTATCTTATATCCCCCTCCCAGTTCCCCTTTTAACTAAAACAGGACAAAAATAGGTTCTGCTGTCAGCTTTCCTCAGTCTGTTCTCCATGTTCTCACTCTCTCTTATGATTTAAATTTTCACCTGTTTATGGCTATTTTCTAAATGTATATTCCTACATCTGATCCAGGTCCCCTATCAGAATCACCTTGGAATTTATTAAGTATGTAGATCCCTAGCTTCACCTGAAACCGAATTAATCAAAATGCTCAAGGATAGAGCCTGAGTGTATTCTGAAAAGTCCACAGGAATTTAGATGGAACTCCTGTTTAAAAGGAAACAAAACAAAACAAAAACAAAAAATGCTTCTTTTGAAAGACTTAATTATATGGTATAACATTTTTTTCTTGGCTTGTTTTTTGCGCCAGATTCTTAAAGGCTTATTTAAGAATATGGCTTATTTATCTTTTCATACTCTTTATAAGTAGATACCAACTCTAATGCCCATTGACACACAAGATGGATCCCATTTTAATCAGCAAGACAAATAAATATCCAGTAAACTTAAAAGTATATTTGCATTTGCTCATTCTGTTTTCTTACCTACCTTATATTTTGCAATCCATTACATTTAGGTTTCTTTCTTCTGCCACACCACTGACGTTTTTTCAAAGGTCATTAACAGCCCTTTGGTTGTTAAATCCAAGAGACACGTAAGTACTCATTTTTTGTGTTCTCTCTCTAACTTTTCACATTGATAACCATTTCCTCTTCTTGAAATGCTGCTAATTGCTATCCTCCTAAATACCCACAGATACTGCTTGTTCATACCCCAAACTGAGCCCAACCTCATGGCCACAAATGTATACTTCCTGCTTTGTCCCCTCTCTATCTGAATGATACCACCATCCACCTTGTTCCCAAGTATTTACCTTAATTCACCCTTTTGCTTATTCCATCCACTTTATACAATTAATCACCAATTACCCACATTTCAAAACAAAAGACTCTAAAAACGCAGATTTTTCCATAACTTACTTGGCAGCAAAACCTGCTCTGACTTGATGGAGAGTTATTAACAGCCTTAATTCATCTCATTTATTGTGAATATTTGTATGCTTTACTGTGGAGATATTGATGTCTTGATTAGTGCCCAGACCTCCCTGAGTGTACTATGTAGTATATTTTGTATACATCATATTACCTTTCAAGAAATATCCGAAAACTTCTTAAATCCAAAAAAAAAATTTTGGTCTCAGCAAATCCCGGGGATTATGAATTTGTACTTCCCAAATAGCTCTAATCTCCTCTCATTCTCTCCATCTCCATCCCCCTTGGATAAAGCAACTATCATCTGTTGCTGGATTGCAGTAACAGCTCCCCAACTAGTACATACCCTGTTCTCACTCTTGCCTCCTCAAACCCGTTTTCCACCTGCAGCCAAAATAATCATTATTTTTTTAAAAAATGCAAATCTTCTCCCTTACTAAAGCCCTTTCATGTCATGTTTTGCTTCTAGCATAAAGTCTAAATTTAGAACATGACCTGGAATTCCCCAGATGATCCAGCCCCTGTCTAAATCCTCAGTCTTATTTCTCATCATCTTCTGCCCCCAACTCAGCCATAACAAAAGCCTTCTAGTTCCTCCATGTCCTGCTGTCTTTCATGTTTAGTCTTGAAGTTGGACTCAGTAAATATTTGTTGACTGAATAAACAAAATCTAACTTACTAACTTTCTGAACTATTAAGAGAGACCTGATAGGTGTCTTCTCTGAGCAGCTTCCTGTTATTTCTTATCATTCTCCTTTTGAGAATAATTATGATGGATGGGAGGGAGAGGTAGCAATGACTATAACTAATGGTATTAGTTAATGAAAATAATGGTATGGACAGGAGCAAACTAAATGTTATGACCAAACACAAATGTTCCATTACCCTAATGACATTTCAAAAATATTTCCTGGCATTTGAGCCATTTTCTACGAGTTGCTTCTTTAGCTAGCATTTAACATTCACAGTAGTTGTACCTCTAGTTAACATCGTTAAACATCTGCCATGCACATAACACTTTCTATACACTGTGTAAATTATTTATAATCCTTGAAATAAACATAAGGTGGGTACTGTTATCTCAGTCTTAAAGATGAGGAAACTGAGGCCTATAGAGTTTGATGGATTTTCCCCAAGGTCACAGATTCAACAAGTGGCAGAAATAGGAATTGAACCCAGTCCTCTTCATCTTCAAAACCTTCTTCTTTACTTGGGACTTCCCTGGCAGTCCAGTGGTTAAGACTCTGCACTTCAAATGCAGGGTGCTCAGGTTTGATCTGGTCAAGATCCCACATGCTGTGGGGCGTGGCCAAAAAAAAAGTCTTCTCTACTACTCCACACTGTCTTTCAGCTCAGTGAAAACTGGCCTTACTGCTGGGCAAGCCTGAAGTGATGAGTCATGGGGAACAGGGAGGGAAACTAGTGAGAGAAACACATGGGAAAGACAGAGTAAACAGGAAAGGAGAAGGAAGAAGCATAGAACTCATAAACTCCTTAATTCTAAAGATATCTGGCTACATTGTAAATTCTGTCAAGGAAGGGTCCAGTTATTTTACTTCTTTTTTTTTTTTTTTTTTTTTGCTGTACGCGGGCCTCTCACTGTTGTGGTCTCTCCCGTTGCGGAGCACAGGCTCCAGACGCACAGGCTCAGCGGCCATGGCTCACGGGCCCAGCTGCTCCACGGCATGTGGGATTTCCCCGGACCGGGGCACGAACCCGTGTCCCCTGCGTCGGCGGGCGGACTCTCAACCCCTGCGCCACCAGGGAAGCCCTATTTTACTTCTTTATCTCTCACGCTGCGTAGGACAGGGCAAGGAACGAATGGAAACTTAATGAAGACTTATGAATTGATATGAATTGACTACTTCTTAGTAAGATGTTGACTAAGTATCATAACATTAATCACTCCCTACTTTTCCCCACCCTTCAGATAGAGTGTAGTTGAGGTCAGAGGGAAGGTGTGGTAGGTACAGTGAGGCTTATCAGTAGAAGGCATTTTAATGCCTGTAAAGATCTCCTCATTAAACTCTGTGACCTAAGATAATGTTTGAAAAAGTGCTGATTGCCAATAAGCCAAAGTCCTATGTTTGACTTTCAAGGAACAAGTTGGATTTCTGTCAATGAACTGTTTAGATACTGGATCTCATATTCTTAAATATTTATTAAGCACTTACTATAAGCCAGGCAATGAGTAGGCACTGTGCATGGGAACGTCCCAACATCCAGATGTATGCGACTGAAATGACTAAGCCTTAAACTGTCATTTCCTTTGCCTACAACTTCCAAAGACCTTCTGCGGAGGGAAACTTGGTTACTGCGACTATCATGACTAAACACCTCCAAAGAAACATGGTGAAAAACTCACTTTCCTGCATAGATAATAGTGTGTCTGAATTCTGGTCCTTGGTGGGAAAGCTGCTCTGTACGGTCCATCTCTGGAAGGAAAAGCCTCCTGCTCCTTCAGAAAGCCTCAATGAGGACAAAAAGCTTCTGGCTGGAGTGTGTATGTGTGCATTTTTGTGTATGGATTTTTTAATATTGTAGAACAAGATGAGTCCCAGGAAAATTCAAAACTAAAGAAGTCATATGAAAAAAGAAGAAAATTGTGATATTTGGAGAAGTTAGAAGGGAGCCAAGGCTATGTTAATCTGGTGCCTATGATGTGCTTAAGCCAGGATTTTTACAGGGCTGTGGAGGCAGAAGGAGCTCGCCATTTTCCTGGTGGTCACTGGAAATTAGAGTACTTTATACCTTAGCCAGGGAGCAGAAGCAGGATCCAAAGAGAGGACATTATAAATGCTTAGAGATGGAGGATATGGTATAGGCAACTGGTCCAGTGGTTCCTAAATCCTATTGCCATCAAAAACACCTGACCGAATCTATAGAACAGGGAATTCTACTCAATGCCCTGTGATGACCTAAATGGGAAGGAAATCCAAGGAAGAGGGGATATATGTACATATATGGCTGATTCATTTTGCTGTACAGCAGAAACTAACACAACATTGTAAAGCAACTATACTCCAATAAAATATATATATATATAAATTATATTAAAAAACACCTGAAACAATTATTTTGGGTTTTTTTGTTCGTTTTTAATTTTTTTCTATTCTTTTTCAAATTCTTTTCCCATTTAGGTTATTACAGAATATTGAGCAAATTTCCCTGTGCTGTACAGTTGGTCCTTGTTGGTTATCTGTTTTAAATATAGCAGTGTATACATGCGGGCTTCAGTAGTTGTGGCATGCAGGCTCTAGAGCACAGGCTCAGCAGTTGTGGCGCATGGGCCTAGTTGCTCTGCTGCATGTGGGATATTCCAGGACCAGGGCTTGAACCCAAGTCCCCTGCTTTGGCAGGCAGATTCTTAACCACTGTGCCACCAGGGAAGTCCCTATCTTTTTTTTTTTTTTTTAGATTCCACTTATAAGTGATATCATATGATATTTGTCTCTGTCTGCCTGATTTACTTATCATGATAATCCCCAAGTCCATCCATGTTGCTGCAACTGGCATTGTTTCATTCTTTTTTTTTTTTTTTTTTTTTTTTTTTTTTTTTTGCGTTACATGGGCCTCTCACCGTTGTGGCCTCTCCCGCTGCGGAGCACAGGCTCCGGACGCACAGGCTCAACAGCCATGGCTCACGGGCCCAGCCGCTCCGCGGCACGTGGGATCCTCCCAGACCGGGGCACGAACCCGCGTCCCCTGCATCGGCAGGCGGACTCCCAACCACTGCGCCACCAGGGAAGCCCTGTTTCATTCTTTTTTATGGCTGCGTAATATTCCTTTGTATATATGGGAAAAAGTAAAATGATTATTTGAAAAAAAATAAATAAATAAATTCAAACTCATTAAATTCTTGATCATGTTAAAAAAAATAAAATACTTTCTCCTGTGGTAAAAACAAACACACACAGAAAAACAGCTGAGAAGCTTCCTAAAAATCAAAGACTTGGGTCCCAACCACATGCCTACATTTTCCAATGGGTAAGAAGGAGCTAGGAATCTGCTCCATCAAGCCCCCTAGGTGATTATGAAGATAAAAGATGACAAACAATGACAGATGTCAAATTGTGAGTATTTATTTTACCATAAAGTAGGGCTTTTCAGAAAGAAAGAACTCCATGACAGGTTGAAGAAGTCAACTCAGAGGAGAAGGGTATAACAGAGATTTTAGCCTCAGAAATATATTCCTATTACAGGGTCAGAAGTAACAATGTGTAGGCCCAAACCACCAGATGAAAAGTCCAGAGACCTGCATTCTTCTCTCTCCTAGGTACATGAACTCAGGGAAGTCACATGGCTACTAGCTAATTCCTTAAATAAACTAAATAGAAGCACCATGTCTAAACATAGGCATAAGCAACATATTTAAAGTTGTCTGAGTCTAGTTTTCTCATCTATAAAATGGGAGCACTCATATGAATCCCCTAAAGACTAATTTTCTCATTGCAAAAGTAGAATTGAAAGAAGTTCTTTTTCCTCTTAATTAAAAAGGAAAAAATAAAAACAAGCAACTTTGCCTTGCTCCTGTCTTCCAGAGATGCTATGGGGAAGAAAGTGGAGGCTCTCTATTTAGAGAGTTTGTGTTACATTTTCTCACCATTCTGGCTCAACTCATTTTACATTAAAGTGGGAAGAGAGTGAATGTTGTGGGTTGAATTGTGTTCCCCCAAAAGATATGTTGAAGTCCTAACTTCCAGTACCTGTGAATGTGACCTACTCTGAAAATGGGGCATTTGTTTTAATCAAGTTAGGATGAGGTCAGTCAGGTGGACCATAACCCAATATGACTGGTGTCCTTATAAGAAGAGAGAAATTTGGACACAGACATGCACAGAGAGGAGAATGTCCTATCAAGACATTGACAAGGAAGGAGAAAACTATGAGATGACAGAAGGAGAGATTGGAATGTTGCAGCTGCAAGCCTGGGAGCACCAAGGATTGACAGCCACGACCAGACACTAGGAAGAAGCAGGGACTGAATTCTACCCAGACTCTCAAGCGAGCATGGCCCTGATGACACCTTGATATCAGTCTTTTAGCTATTTCTGTCGTTTTGAGCCTCCCAGCACTTTGTATTGGCAGCCCTAGGAAACTAATGCAGCGAGTGAAGTGCCCTACATCCTCAACACAGCCATGTCTCTTCTCAACCTATCAGAGAAGAAAGAGAACTTCCACCCATCTTGGCAGACACAATAGCAGTGATACAGTTTGGGGGCATGTCCTGATGCTGAGAGGGATACCCATCAACCATCAACCCTTCCCTGAGTATAGCCCCAACACATGGAGTGGCATCACAGTGAGGGTAACCAGGCAAGCGAAAGGTGGGCTGGCAGCGACAGCATAGCTCTCCAATCTATTAAAAGCAAAACTAATGAAACACAGTGTTAAAACCTGTAGCACCCATTCATTTCAAATTTGGTATTAGTACCTAAAAGGCACTCAGCTTTCTATTTAAGGCCCATAAGCTTCACATACTTCATGGGACAGTTTGGTGACTAAAAGTTCATTACAAAGTAGCATTTGCTTGGGAAAACCAGGGCCTCATGAAGGAATTTGTGCCAGAACACCTTCCCGAAATATTGCCCTGCAGTGTTGTCATGAAGATGAACTATTAAAATAGTGGGTTTGTAAAGCAAAATCATTACCCCAACGTAGGTATTGCTGATGGTTTCTTATCAACATAGTCTTGCATAATAAAAAGAAGGGTTTTTATTCCCATTAGTTCACTGGTGGAAATTAAATAATAGGGCCAGGAAAAGCAATATATATTGTCACTATCAGATATGCAAATAGAGCATATGAAGAACTATCTCCATTAACTTGCTGTCTGCCCAGAGAACTAGGCCTTTCGTCTGACATCCATCCCCTACAGGTTAATTGGGGAGGCTGCTTGTTTAAAGAGCCTAGCAATATTTCTGAGGAACTGACTAGCCAAATCTATTCCAGTTGATTATGAGTGAAAATACAGAGCTAAACTCTTCTCTGAAAACAAAAAAAAGCATGTTTTGAAGGTGGGAGGAAGGAAATCTGAATTCTGCCCAACGCTTGATGCTGACATTTAATACTGTCAAGAATATTAAATTGTCTCATTCAAACTGCTTTTTTAAGCCATATATTACAAATAGGTGAGCTAGGCACTCAATACAATGCAGTTTCTGTACTAGCCAGGGAATTCAATGATTCTGAAACATTCTAGGCTTGTGGTCTATTTCACTGTCCCTGTAGAATCTCCTGATTAAGTGAGGAAGCCCAGGAATACAGGCATGAAAAGAAGATTTCATTTTTAGTTGTTGCCTTTGGCAAAAGTTCTCTGCCTAGATGGAGGGAATTTATTCTAAAAAATCGGAATTTTCTTTTCTGCCACATAAAGAAATAAAAATAGCAATGGCCTCATAAATTATCATTCCTCAGTGTCGGGATGTCTAGTTCTGGAGCCGATTGTTAGGTGGGGGCTGTTACAAAGTCACTCTGAAGGCAAGAGTCCCCTGCCTATTTCCTAACACTAAAATGACAACTGGGAACAGATGAAGAGGCCTTTGGGCAAAAACATTTTTCCATGAACAGGTACAAGTTTCAGAGAAGGTCAGAGATGACATAGACTTTCTCATCATTATCATACACCTCCCTTCCACCAGCAAAATTCTCATTGTCAAGAGTACTCACACGCCTCTTGTACCATTCCTAAAGGATGTCAGACTCTTATGAGCTCCGCATGTGTAAATGCTGGGGCCGCTTTCTCCGTACTCCCCGAAGCCACCTTGCTGGTGAGTCTGCTGAAAGAGGCTCAGAACGGGTCAGGATTGGTGATTTGGTGTGGTCACAGCCACCCTGTCTCCACATTTTGCCCTAATTGACCTAAATTCAGAGAAATTCAAGAGTTCAACACACTGGATCTTGGCATCCCCACTGTTGCCTTTATTCTGATCTTAATGGTTCCCTTGCATGCTGGGCTGAATTCTAATATGGCCCCCCAGGATCTCCTTCTCTGTTCCCCAGGACTGTGAATATGATGGGATATCATGTCCATGCTTATGTTGCTTTACATGGAAAAAAAGAGGGGGGGGGGTCTTCGCAGTGCAATTAAGTTTAGGGAAGTTACCTTGAAATAGGGAGATTGTTCCAGTGGTCCTATTCCAGTCACGTGGGCCCTTTCAAAGCAGCGAGTTGTATCCAGTTGGTAGCAGAAGAAGCAAGAGAGATTCAAAGGGTGAGAGGGATTTAATATGAGGGAAGTTCTCCATTGCTGAATGGAGGGGATCACAGGCCAGGCACCTGTAAAAGGCACAGGGATATAGTGGTGAGCCCAACAGGTAAGATCTCACAGTTTATGTACTAGTGTGATCCTTCCTTACATGCTAGAGTCATTCCATAAGATATGTTGATTTATTGCAGTTTTGAAGTTATCTCAAGACTGAGTCATAATAACATTACCCCCAAAATGTATGGAAATGTGATCAACATTATTCTGGCATCAAAGAACAGCAAGCACTGCCTTTTACATCTGATAGCTAAGATTTAATATTTCTTTTGCAAGAGAAAAGAACAAAAGTAGTAACTTTTATGTGGCAATGAAGTGCTTATATTATACCTCAGTGAGTTAATGAAAAAAATCACTTCATTTCAGAGATTTGGGTAATTAATCCACAGAGTGAAAGCAAGGCTGTGGCCGAGGCTGGGAGTACTCTGGAAATACATGAACAATTTGCTGTTTAGATCTCAGACTAGCTATGCCTCCTGATTAAACAGGAAAAAAAAAAAAAATCCCTTAACCTTCCACTGGAAGCAAGCCCTGACTCTCCCTGGAGACCATTTTGTAACTCAAATGAACTCATTCAAGAGAACCACTGAATTTATCTCAATGGCAGTTTATCATAGAGGGTGTCAAGGCTGAATAGCATAATTGCATGAAATGCCTGTCTGTATTGGACCAATCCAAATCCATGAGTTTTGTAAGGGAGAGCCCTGCACTGAGGCCTTGGCCTGACATCATCAATATCACTGTTTACAGCTTGTGCTGCAAAGAGGTAAATAAAAAGTGAAGCTAAAAAGAAAACAGAGTCTTCATTGAGTTTCCTCCTATTTACCAGTAATCCCACTGAGTGTTTTTTTGGATTGGCAAAACTGAGCTCTACATATTTATATTGGTAACATTTTCCAGTAGGTTCTACCAAAAGGTATCTGAGCACCTTGTGTTGTGAAATTCAGGGAAATGGAAAACATTAAAACAAATAAGCCTTGTCTCCCAGTACAGCCTCTGGAAAAGAAATTCCACCTTTCCAAGGGCATCAGCCTAAATGAGGCCTCAGTTCTTAAATTCTTTAATCAGTTGCCGTAGAAACCAGGAGAATGTGGTAAGTGCCTCCAGTTAGCAAGGTAATACAGTGATAGCTTTAATCACCTGTTACTGTCCAAATACACACTTGAGTGAAGGTGGAATTGGTATTATTCATTGTGACTGATGTCCTGCATTTTCAGATCTTTGGCACTTAAATAAAATAAAAAGCCTTATCTCCTACAAGAAAAGGAAAAAGGAAGGAATGCTGGGTACACTGGGATTAGGAGTTCTTGTTTTATTAGCCACTGGTGATTTATCTGAGCTGTAAAGCACTCAGAAAAAGTGGAATATAATCCTGTTCAACAAATTATGTATTGAATTCCTACTATGTGCAAGGCATTCATGAAAACCACTAACAGATTATATTTACTCTTATTTCTGGAGAGCACCAGGAAGTTTCCAAAATAAAATGATACACACCATGATCTAAATATGAAAATGGTGAGAGAAAAATGTTCTTTCATTTATTTAATTTTACCAGAGGAAGACAGATATTGAGTGTATAGGTAAACAAAGGAATCATCACATTGTAAAATTAAATCTTTGAGACCTCCAAAACATTTTGTCATCCACTCAAAGTTACACATATAACTAAAAGTAAAGGTCATAGTTGTGGGTTCTGAAATCAGTCCCTAATTCCATCTGCAAGGAGGTTTCACTCTTAACTAGCATCTCTAAATGAAGGCTCTGTTAGTTTTCAAAATTCTCACCTGTGTGTCCCTCTCTAGACTTATTCCAACCCTATGTGTGCCAAGATAATGATCCACTCTTCTATCAGGGCATTTAATTCTGAGCTATTAGAGTTGTTCACTTGTTGTTTGGGGTTTTATTTTCCTCTCTCTCTTTTCTCATGTTCTTGCTCAAAGTCGATTATATATATATATATATATATATATATATATATATATATATTCTTTATATATATATTGCATCTTTTTTTTCCCCTCTTTCCTCCCCCACTTTCCTTCTCCCTCTCTCCACCTCCCACCTAGATAGCCAGTGTTAAACATCTCCTTTCACCTTTCTCCATGTTCATATCTTGGACACATACAGGGGAGAGGTGAATCACTGTTTGTTTTACCAAAATGGTATTATATTGTATGCAAGAATTACATCTTCCTTTTCTTGCTTAACAGTGCATAATATCCATTTGAATTAGGTGATACAGGTCTACCTTACTCTTTTAGTAGATTTATAATACTCTATGATGTGAATATACCACAGTTTATTTACTCATTCCTCTATTAATAGTTATTCACTTTGCTTTTCAGTATTGTGCCTCTCCAAACAGAGCTTCAGTTAACATCCTTAGAGACTAGGAATTTTACTTCTATGGCACAGAATCACAGGAATGAAATTGCTGAGTCTAACGGTATGTGTATTTTTTACTTAAAAAGTATTCCCAGAGTGCTTTCCGAAAAGTGCATTCTACCAATCATACATGAGAATATCCTCTTCCCCAGATTCCCACCTATCATAGGTGTAATCTTCCTTTAAAACTTTTCAAACTGATGTGTAAAATGTTGTTTCTTTTAAATTTTTACTAGCATTTTCCTGACTAGTAAAAAAAAAAAAATTAAATTTTGTTTATTGCCCATCTGGACTTGTTCCTCTATGAACTATCCACTCAAATCCTTTGTCCATTTTCCTTTGGTGTGTTTTGACTTATGGTTATCAATGTACAAACTCTTGTTTTATATTTCAGATTATAGCACTTTAACTGTCATCTGTGTTGCAAATATTTTTTCAACTATTGATTTTTACATATCACCACATACATTTTCTTGTTCTATTTTTTACATGTTGTGATTTAATTTATCTAGAATTTATATGATAAAAAATGAGGGTCAAATTTTATTTTCTCTCAGGTGGAGTGTCAGTTGTACCAACACCATTTATGAACTAAACTATTTCTTTTCCCATTGAAATAAAATACAATGTCTTTTTTTCCTGCCCCAATCAGTTTGTAATTTCTATGCTAGTAACTGCTTATTTAGATTATGGTAGCTTTATAGAATGCTTTATCATCTCTTATGCTTAATCCCCCCTTACTATTCTTGTTTTCTTAATTTTATTAGCTATTCTAAATATTTATTTTTTAATATGAATTTTAAATCATCTTGTCAAATTCTCCCCCCAAAATACCCTTATTGGCATTGTACTGAATTTACATATTAATTTTGGGAACATGGGTGTTTTTACCATTTTAACTCTTCTCATCCAAAAGTATGGCATATTGATCCATTTGTTCAGAGAATTTTATCTCTTTACGTAACAATTTATGGTTTTTTCTACATATCGATCCTATATCTTTTTTGATGAATTCGTTCCTAAGTATTTCATAGATTGTCAGTATAGTAAAGGTAATATTTTTAAAATTTTCATTGCTAGGTAAGCAAAATTCTGAAACTATTGCTTTTTTCATATCTGTCTTATCTCATCAATTCTGAAACACAAATTTTAACATCTCTGAAAATGAGATGTACCCTCTAATAATATCTTAATTATAATTGGCAACTTTTTTCCTTCTTGGGAGTATATAAAGTAATGGGATATCTTAAAACCCATGGCATTTTAGATTTTGTGAAATATGATGTACCAATCAATTTACCACATTTTCTTCTTACTTCTATTTGATATTACTGGAATTTCTTAAGTTTTCTAAATACATAATAATATCTCCAAGAAGATATAATTTTATCTTTTTTACAAATTTATACCAATTATTTCATTTTTTTGTTGAGGGTAAATATTGCTGTGTTGTTTTTATGTTTTGGAATGGTTAGCATGAACAATTTTACTTTCTTGCTGTTGGCTTTTTAGAGGTTTTAATTATAGGTAAGTAATTTCTTTTCCTATTTCACATAGAGTTTTTATTGGGTATGTCTGACAAATATTAACAACTGCCTTCTAATAAAGTTTACCTTTATTAGTAAAAATCACATTTTTCTCCTTCAGCATATAAAATTGCACTACTAATTTTCATGATTTTGAACCATTCTTGCATTTTTGGGATTAATTCTACTCAGTAATAGTGTATTATCGTTTGTATTTTTTTGTTACAATGCTATGTTCAGTTTGATTATATTTTCATTTGAGTTTTTTTGCTATTGTATTTATAAGATGGTTGGATTGCATTGTTTTATCTGTACTGTCTTTAGCAGGTGTTAAGTTTAAGCTGGTTTTGTGAACTGTGGGAAGATTTACATCTTTTCCTATGATCTAGAATAGTTTAAATACTTGGATGGATGATTTCTAAGGATTTGATTAAACTTAACCACAAAGGCATCTAGTCCTATTAACTTCTTTAATGGCTTCTTTTTATTCATCTTTCCAGTATTTTCTAAAGCATTTATTATACTAAAGTTTGTACACTTTCAGATCAATTTTAGTGATTTACATTTGTTATAACATCAGTTTCCTCTGAGTTATCAAATGTGTTACCACACATTTTCTTAGGTCTTTTAGTCTCTTCCACAGCAGTAGTTATGACTCCTTTCTCCTTTCTAATCTTTCGGATTTTGCTCCTTCTCTGTTTTTCTTTAATCAGGCTTACGAGAGATTTATCTGTTTTATTAATCTGTTTAAATAGCCGCATTCCATGTTTATTTATTTAACCTTTCTAGCTTTTTTGTTTATTTTCTATTTCATAAATTTTAGATTTTATATTTATTAATATATTCTGGTTTATTTTGTATAAATTTTAATTTCTTAGGATAACTACAAGGTACCTTCATTTTTAATCATCGATTAATAATGATGCCACTTAAAGCTGTAAATTTCATCTGAGTATAGCTTCTTCTATGTTCCATAAATTTTGAGTTCTGTGTCCCATTTTTACTGCCTTGGGGATAGTTTGTAATTTCTGTTCTTTTTTTTTTTTTCATCCAAGAGTTATTAAGAAATGTTTCTTAAGTCCAAATATATTGTATAGCTATCAGGGAACATGAATTGTAAAGTCTGCACCTTGGGTTTTAAGCTTTCTTTTTGATCAGCCACATGATCAATTTCTGTAAATATTCTAGGGACATTTAAAAAAATTATACAATATTTAAAGGATGTAAGATTCTGTATTGGACTATTAATAGACCTTGTTACTTATATTACTCATTTCTTCTACATTATTGCTTTTGTTTACTTGATTTAATTTTGAATATGTATGTTAAAACCTCCCACGCTTTTACTTGATAGTTTTTGCTTTATTTAGTAGCTATGCTGTTTGGTGCCTTCAAGTAAAAAAAAAAAAAAAAAAGCAACTGAATAAAAATATATTTTCTGGTTTTGGAGATTTCAAAAGAGGTTCTGGTCACTGTTTGACCAATATCCAGGGCTTATATTCACCCACAGAAAATATTCTACTAAGCATCGCAGGCAAGTTCAGCCATATACTCCCTCCTATCAGAGCCATATAAGAAGTTTGACAAGAATGTCCTTATCTGTCAGATTATTTTACAGTTACCTATGCTCTGGTGAATTAGTGTGTTTAATGGTTAAGACTATGGGCTCTTAAGTCAGACTGCCTGGTTTCTAAAATCTGGTCCTGTTACATAAATTACTTAACTTTGTTCAGCTCCATTTTCATATCTGATAAATGGGAGATAATGCAGTGTACCTCATAACATTCTTGTAACAATCCATTGAAGGAATCCATAGGAAACTTGGAGTCAGGCATGTAGTATACACTCAATATATGTATACACGCAATAAAAATTACCTGTTATATTATACTAAATTCTTAAAGCTCTCCTAAGACCATGTGTGTAAATATTCTTTGAAAAGACCATGAAATTACATACAAATGTAAATCAGCAATGGTATTATTAAAACAAACAAGAGCAATGCAAGTGCTTCCAAAATATAATTGTTATGTTAATATAATTATGTTATATATAATTATAGAGAATAAAATTATATGAAATGATATACAATAAAACAATACCAAAAATTAAGTGCAAGTCCTTTGACGACAGGGCTGTGCTCCATCCCACAGCAATAGATCCATAGTTCAAAGAAAAGAGCTGGGAACACTCTAGAATAAAGCAAAATATATTTTTTTAATTTTCTGTGATTAAGTACTGTTCTCAAAAAAGTCTTGCTGAACTAAACAGAATCAAGATTCTAATTTATTATCTCATATCTCTTTCTGCTACAAAAGGATGCCTCTAAAATGTCTTATAAAAACACTTCTAAAAATATCACTGGAGTAGTATAAGTCAAGATTTATCATCCACAAGCTAAAACACACACACACACACACACAAAACAGTAAATCAAAAACCATGAAACCTGACACATTTTGGAAGACATTTAAAACCCTCTGCCTCCATTTCCTAATATAAAGAAGAGGTTTTTTTTTTTTTTTTTAAATATGAGAATGTCTCCATTCCCTTGGCACTTTGAATCCCTATGAGTCAATAACTTTTGCAGCATTATGCAAAGTGGTCTAAAAAGAGAAAAAAGTGGGGGGGGAGTTACATCTCCTGCCTTGTATGAGTTTAAATCCTAGCTTCAGATTCCTGGCACACACTTAAAAACTTTTGTAAACCAACATGTAACGAGTACAATCTAACATAATGCAAATTGAGTACCTGAACACTGAGGGGAAGAAAATTGAAGAAGCTATTAGCATGAGACAAAATTCACCTCTGATCATCTGAGCTCCCTAACATGAGTAGTTTTAAGACTCTGGAATGCTTACAAATCACCAGCAGAACTTGTTAAAATGAGGATTTCAAGCTCCAGCTCCAGAGATTCTGATTCAGTAGGTCTGTGAGGGGACCTAAGTAACAGAAGTTTTATTAGACTCATAATCAGAGGAAGGACATAATGTCTCTTTTTTTTTCCCTCTGGAAAATGAAACAACATAATGTTTAACATGTAAAGATATGGCATGGTCTTACTTCACCTTGATCTCCTCACCAGACAAATGGGGAGGAGGAGGAGAGATAGTTCCTGAAGACTCTTCTAGCTCTGTGATTCATGTTTGTAAAAATCCAGGCCACGTGCATCACACAGACATTTCTTAATTGTACCAAAGATCTGCACTACCTAGATTTTCTACCTAGATTTTTACCATGGATAAGTTCTCATTTTATGGTATGGTAACCCATCATTACTAACACCATTAAAAATTGTGTCATCATCACAAATAGATTAAAAATCTACCAGCAGGGCTTCCCTGGTGGCGCAGTGGTTGAGAGTCCGCCTGCCGATGCAGGGGATACGGGTTCGTGTCCCGGTCCAAGAAGATCCCACGTGCCGTGGAGCGGCTGGGCCCGTGAGCCATGGCCGCTGAGCCTGCGCGTCCGGAGCCTGTGCTCCGCAATGGGAGAGGCCACAACAGTGAGAGGCCCGCGTACCGAAAAAAAAAAAAAATCTACCAGCCAACCAGGAACTATTTGCAAACACTAAAACATTGAAAGTCAATATAATTAATATAGAGAAATTATTTCAGAAAAGCATTAACACTAATAAAAAAAGAAGGGAAACGAACATAAGACAATTTGTAGTACAAGAAAAACAACTGGCTCAAAACATGGAAAAATTCAAAATCTCTAATATTTAAAGAAAAGCAAGTTAAAACAACAAGGATTTCAATTAGCAAATTTTTTTAATGATAATAACTCTACTTAAGGATATTATGACAAATGGACACTCTTATACAGTCCTGGTGTTGATTTTTGAATTTTTCTGAAAAGTAGTTTGTAATACATATCTAGAACCTTTAAAAATTTAGTCTGTTTTAGTAATTCTTGTCTAGGAGAAAATGCTAAGGAAATAGTAAGCAATTCAAATAAGTATGGCTAAAAAAATGCTCATTGTAGAATGATTATAAGAACAGTAAGTTAGAAACAATCTACACATAAAAATGAGGTTATTGCATAAATTATGGTTTTTCATCTTGTTGAAATAGTATATAGCCATTAAATTATGTTTGTTTTTGAGGAACATTAAATAGGAGAAAATGTTCAATATAAAATATTAAGCAGGAAGAGAAGGATTAAAATTACGTATTTGGCAAAAATCCTAAATATTTATTTTTGCATAGTCTGTGTGCAAACACAACTGGAAAAATTGCATCAAAGTCTTGAGTGTTGTTTCTGTATAGTAGGATTATGGATAATTTCAATCTTTCTCCTTATAATTTTCTATGCTTTCTGAATATCCTACGATGCATCTGTGTTCCTTTCATATTGAGAACTGAAAAAATTAATACCATAGCATATCAAAGGTTCACAGGGCAGAATCTATTCCCCAAATAAACACTTTTATTTCCAATCAATTGCAGTTGAAAAGCAATTTTTCACATGTATATATAGCTGGAACAAGGACTAAATCAAGTAAAGTTCCTATATCATTAATAGAAATGATGCAGTCAGTGTGAAGACTTCTATGTACTGTCAATACTTACGTATTCAGGAAAATCTCAAGCCATAATTCTTTAAAGCTAATTCGTCTCTCTTAAGAACTGAGGAAAAATTGATATATGAAAAACTTGGAGGGCACCCAGAGAGAATGCAATGCCAGCTTGATTCACAAAGTTTTCTCCTGTGGCCCAGATTGTCCTGAACAACCCCTAGAAGAGGCCCCCCAGGCCTCTCAGCCTCTCTCAGAGGTAAGGAGAATAAACACAACCGTAATACTTAAAGCCTAGTTGGAAAATCAAGAATTGGATGGACTTGGAGTCTGCAAGCGGGAAAGACTATACTGGTTCCTAAACCCAACTATACATAGAATGACCTGTGGAACTTGTTAACTCTTGACCCCACCCCCAGAAATTCAGAAGTCTGAGGCTACGTTCAGGAATGTGTATTTTGAACATATATCTCAGGTGATTCTAACGAAGTCTAAGTTCCGGGACCAGAACTTGAGAGTCACTGACCTAATACCAATGAGGCAATTTAGGCCCAAAGAGGTAAAGTTCAGTTACTTAACTAGTAACAGAGCATCTGGATGTCTTGCTGTATATGACCTAAGTAATAACAGAAAGGAAGGGTTGCAAAGAGGCATGTTCTTTCCTGAACATAAACTGTAATTAATTTGAGAGGATGCAAAGGAGGGGCAAGGGGCTATGGAGGAAGAAAACTTTCTGTTGAGTATGCTCAGTGTGGGCAGGTATCTACCTATAAATTGACCAGGGATTTGTGTGGCTCTTACAAAAATCCTGAATGTCAGAATGTTTCTTATGATAACTTAGATAACTCAGAACCCAGCTTGGAAACTAAATAGCCATATATGGTGAGGCTTTTTGACAGTTCATATTTTTCCATTATCTTTTTTTAAAGATCAGCTCACCAAAAATCACTAAAAGTGTATTTGCTGTGTGATGTTACAGCTATTCAAATAAAACAAACACTGACTTTCTACCTAGCTCTTTTACCCTTGGTTGGTTTTACTAGTTGACCTTCTAAAATGGGGAGTTATTAAGAGAAGAAATCACACAAGAATATTGTATGAACTTTCATATATCCAAGCAAAGGAATACTTTCTTTTTTACTAAACACCTACTATGTGCCAAGCACATTTAGTTAGTTGGAATAAGTCTTGTTAAGTAGTCATTATTATTCCTTATTTTATAGATTAAGAAATAACAAGAATGAAAATAAGATTAAATATTTCATTTAAGGCCACAAAACCAGAAAGTGGCCAAGTGGGAATTTGAATCCAGGACTAACTTGTAAGCTCAGGTTCTTTCTACTTTCCCATAGTTACTCCTTCATAATGAAAAGTATTTTTGTCAATAGAGAATATTTGAATAAAAAAGCCAAAACACAAATGTTACTCTATATGGTAAGTTTTTATCTGTACCTATTAACAACTGTAATTCTTGATTCACTATATTCTTGCTCTAGAGAAGTAAAAAATATATTCTGCATCAGATTTTTTAAAATTATTATTATATAATTTATGGGGAAACATTGCAGATCTAAAATCACCTTCTTGGTATTTTAGTCCTCGAGTGACAATCTAAATTGTGCACTTGTTCTTTTTAAATAGCCACTGATTACAGGATTGAAAAGGCTTGTTATATTAGAGTGGTATAATTTTTTGAAATTTCCCTGTGGGTCACTGTATTCTCACATATGGTAAAACCTTTCTCAGAGGGTTGTGTTGAAATTACAATGGAAGTTGAAACAGGAGTCTGATCAGTTGTCAGTTTCTCTTTGGGTCCAAGAACTACGTGGGAAATTTCTCTCTTGAAAATCAATCTGGTTTGGAACAAGAACAGAAGAAAGTCAGTGACATAGTGGTTGTAACCAAAAAAGTGTGAAATGAAGACAGTTTAGATACATGTTGTCTTATCACACTATTGCCTCTATCCAATTTAAAGAAGTGGCATGTTCTAATTAAAATTCAGGGGAATAACATGAGAATAATTGTATCATCAGGGAGATACTTTTTTTAATTTATTTATTTATTTATTTATTTATTTTTGGCTGTGTTGGGTCTTCATTGCTGCACGTGGGACTTTCTCTAGTTGCGGCGAGCGGGGCCTACTCTTCATTGCGGTGCGTGAGCTTCTCACTGCGGTGGCTTCTCTTGCTTTGGAGCACAGGCTCTAGGTGTGTAGGCTTCAGTAATTGTGACTTGTGGGCTCTAGAGCGCAGGCTCAGTAGTCGTGGTGCACGGGCTTAGTTGCTCTGTGGCATGTGGAATCTTCCTGCACCAGGGATCGAACCTGTGTTCCCTGAATTGGCAGGCGGATTCTTTTTTTTTTTTTTTTTTTGTGGTACGTGGGCCCCTCACTGCTGTGGCCTCTCCCGTTGCGGAGCACAGGCTCCGGACGTGCAGGCTCAGCGGCCATGGCTCACGGGCCCAGCCGCTTCGTGGCATGTGGGATCTTCCCGGACCAGGGCACGAACCTGTGTCCCCTGCATCGGCAGGCGGACTCTCAACCACTGCGCCACCAGGGAAGCCCGCAGGCGGATTCTTAACCACTACGCCACCAGGGAAGTCCTGGAGATACATTTTTAACACAGAATTATTATTTATAATTATTAACTTTATTATCATTACCATATTCATAAAACATCTGAGTTCTAGAGAGGTTTTCAAAAGCATATTCCTTTGAAACATTGAGTCACGTTGTATTAACACCAGATTCCATAGACTTTGAACTTATCCCCAATAGGCTATTTTTACTGGAACTAAAGACAATAAACTGAGTATACTGTGAAATATCCATAGATATGCATCCCCTGGGTGCTTCAGAGTTTTTCTCATTAATCCTTACTAGGTCCCTGTGAAGCAGAAGCAGGGGCACTATCTTCAGTCATCAGATTAAAAAAAAAACAAAAAGCAAAAAACAAAAGTTGGTGAGTATGTGCACTGAAGTCACATATTAACCCAATATAGAGGGACCTCAGTTCTTAATATATGACTACAATGAGAATTCATTCCAGATCCAATAGTGTAGAGAACAGAGTATGACGATGATGTGGGAGAGGAGTAAATACAGATGTCCCCTACCCTTCTCCCCTCTGCCTTCCCTAGTCCATAGTCCCCAAAGGAGAAATGAGGGAATTCTAAAGAGCCAATGCAGAACGAGGGAACTGTGGAGAAGGAGGCTATATTTCCTGGCTTCATGTAGTGTTAAACTAACAAAATAGGCTATGTCTTTTGCTAAATTAGCATATAACCTCCAATGACCATTCAGATGTAATGATATCTCTAAGCAGAACTTAAGTGGGCAGTTAATAGGCCTCAGTTTTCCATCTTCAGCTATTTTCTCTATGTATTCCCGTTGTTAGGAATGTATCCAATTCTATCCAAAGCTTAAATTCTCATCTTTACTCTAATGAACACAGATTTTATATCTCCAACACTAATTTTTCAGTCAAGTTTTAGTTTCATATTTATTTCCAGGAAATAAAATGCCAACAGGACACTTCTGCCAGAACATTCTGCTTTAACCCCAAGTATCTAAAAATCAAATTAAGGCACACTTCCACCTGAATAAGCTTTCTTTATGTGCAGCTCCATTCTCCCCCCCCCACACACACACACGTTTTCCCAAAGTACTCAAAAGCTTGAACCTTAGACTCATCTTCTAATATTTTCTATACCCCACCCCTAATAGTCAGTCACCAAGTTCTGGCATCTTTTTCTTTTATGGTCTCTAGCGTTTATCCCTACCTTGTCATTTCTTCAAATCTAGGCCTTTATCTTCATACAAAATTGCAGTCTCCAACAAATTTTTAGTAATAAACTTTCTGATATACTAAACCCTACAATAAACTCTCTGATATACCAAAGCTAAGTTAATCTTTATAAAACCTCTAATATCATGCCATTTACTTGCTTAAAAATCTATACTCTGTCATTGTGGCCTTTCTAATCAAGTCGAAACTCCTCAGCCCAGCATTTGAGATTTTCCATTATCTGACCTCACCTTGCCTATCCAACTATATAAAACCCCATTTGAACATGATTCCTGAGTCTATACCTTCTGCTTTGGTCAGAGTTCCCCTTGATGCTTCCTTCTCTCCTCAAAGCACACCAAGTATGCTCATTCTAAGCTTAGCACTTATCCATGAACTTCTACTTGGAATGCGTGACCTTTCATTACCTAAGTGCTACAACTTTCAAGACTCAATTCCAATGTCAACTTTTTAGTAAAGCTTTTCCTGATAACTTCGCTACAGAATAGTTATGTGCTTCTCTAAATGTCTATAGTGTGGACCATGTGAATCTGATTATAGGCCACCATGTGTTGTTTTTTTAGCTGCCTTATTTTATAAACTTGCCTCCTCCTAGATTGCAAGCAGTTGAAGGACCTTGACAAGAAGTGGTTTTGTTTGTTTAGTTGTTTCTCTAGTAAAAGTCAGAGAACGAAACAGTTACAAGACTATACACTAGGTTTGATGTTGTCTTAATTATCATAACTTAAAATCTCTTTTTTAAATGTTAAGGGTCTTAAGAAGTCTTTAACCTCATTTCTGAGCATGAAATTTCATTGCCCCACATAAGGCTTAAGATCATTTGGTTAGAGAAGCACACAGAGTCACAAATTCTCTCTCACATAGGTCAGTTTTGTTCAGTTCTCTGTTTACTTTACCCCTGTTCCTGGCTCAGTGTTTAGTTAATGTGTGAGAGAGAATGCTGATGCACATTTGCAATTTTATCACCTCTTTTCTAAAAACAAAGGAAAGCAGTGCTAGTTCAGTAGCATTTTTCTCCCATTTGAAAGTGAGTACATAAACTACATGAAGACATTTAGCAGAGAGCCTAGGAAAGATTACTGAAAGAAAAAGCGCTTAATACTCATGATTGACAAAGGAGAAAGATTGGTTTGATGTATCTGATTGTCTTAGGCGGGGTTCTCAACAGCAGTGCCTGAGACAAGGATCTACACACAAATGACATATGAAGGAAGGGCTCCAGCAGAAACTTACAGGGAGTAGAACAAGCAAGTCCTGGAATGGGTAAATAGGGTGTTGTTTTAGGCAAAGTCTCAACTTCAGTCCGATCCCAGAAGGAGCTCTGGAGGTAAATTATTCACTCACCAGTCAGTCCTTGGCTACACCCTGATCGAGTGGGTCATCAACTCCCAAGCACTTCCATCCCTGTGTGCCACAAAGCCCCTCCAGGAGCCCAAGGGCAGCCTCCAGCAAACACACAGGGCAAGAGGATGGCCAGAACTGGTAAACAGGCTCCAAAGGGATCTGGGTGGAGCACAGGCAGTATGTTTACTAGGGTGTTCCTAGTTCTGTAACAGAAATAATATAAGTGCTTATTTCAAATGCTTGTATGTACATAGAAAAAAAATGTTAACAGATATAAGTCCAATTATTAACTGTGGGCTGTGAGGTTGAAGAAAGGAAACTTTCACAGTTTACTTGCCACACTTCTCTATTATTAGAACTTTTACAATAAGCATGACTTCTGTAAGAGAAAAAAAAAAGCTATTAGCAAAACAAGTTTTTCTACAAAAAACTCAATGATGTATTTTGTTTGATTTAATCACGTTACTGTTGTTTTTGTTGCTAGTAACTCTAGCAAAGTAATGCCATCTGAATAAAAATTGATTATCTAGACTGTTAAAATGCTTAAGTCCATTCAGTAATTAACAACTTGCATTCTTACCCAGTATAAATGATATCCATGGTATGCCCAGAAAGAAAGAAGCCTTGTTAAGGTTTAATTCTAGAAGGGGAGTTAACTGGTTTTGCAACCTGTGGGCACTAGGAGTTTGGCTCTAATTGTAAGATTTGGTCCACTCATCTATTTATCATCATTTATATCAAAAAAAAATTGAAGGAAAAAATTTTAAATTGCCTTTAAAAATGTATTTTAAAAGTACTTTGGAATTTTAGCTGAAAGGTAGGATCACATTTGGTTAAAGCCTTGCTTGCTTTGGTATAATTGGGTAATAGCAATTGGTCAGACCTGTGCATTAAGAAGAGTAATCTGGGGAATTCCCTGGTGCTCCAGTGGTTAGAACTCTGTGCTCTTACTGCCAAGGGCCTGGGTTCAGTACCTGGCCAGGGAACTAAGATGCCACAAGCCGCGCAGCAAGGCCAAAAACAAAAACAAAACAAAAAGAAGAGTAATCTGGCAGCTATATATAGTGTAAATTAGAGGAGCAAAAGAATGGTAGCAGGAAGGTCAGTTAGAATTCTACTAGAATAATCCAGGTAATAGGCAATGAAGGTGATAAATAATGGTAAAGGAGCAAGCATTTATCATGTGTGCCCTCTATGAACTGGACTACTAGCAACCAAATAGTAAATGAGGACAATGATGATTTTAAAAATTAGAAGACAGGGCTTCCCTGGTGGCGCAGTGGTTGAGGGTCCACCTGCAGATGCAGGGGACACAGGTTCATTTCCCGGTCCAGGAAGATCCCACATGCCGCAGAGAGGCTGGGCCCGTGAGCCATGGCCACTGAGCCTGCGCATCCGGAGCCTGTGCTCCACAACGGGAGAGGCCACAACAGTGAGAGGCCCACGTACCCCAAAAAAATATATATATATATAGAAGACATACATGAATTACTATGGAGATGAAAATTAGTAGAAACTACTTAGATAGAAGGGCTAAAGGAGAGAGTGTGGTCAAAGATGACTGGAAAAGATAGTGACTGTTTTAGCAAGACAATGTTGAGTTTGTAAAGAAATGCTGAATTTTAAATACAGATGGATATAGACATAAGGATATTCAACAGGCAGTGGAAATAAGTGCCTGGAATTATGGAGGAGTTGGAAATATAAATTTGAGCCATCACTAGCAGGTCTATGGTAGAAGCTAAAAGAGGATAAGGAGAGCAAGGATAAGAAACCAGAGAGAAAGAACAGGGAATGGAACCATGGGTAATGACCAGATTTGGAGGGCAGTAGGATCCTGAAAGAGACAGGGAAGAGTGGGAAAGGGAGATTAAGAACATGAAGTATCATGGAAAGCAAGAAAGGAGGCCAATCCTGGGAAGTGTCAGGAATATGAAAGCAGAATATTCTGTTGTTTTTCACTGTTAGGAAACTGAAAGTTATAAAACAACCTTATTTCCATTAATTTTCACAGCTCAACAATCAGAGCCCTAGAAGAATTCAAATTCCATATAACTGAGAATTTAAGTAACTCAAAAAGAAGTATTGCATTTTATCTGGCTAAATTTTCCCCAGAGAGTATAACTCTGTCCTTATTACATATTTATTCAAATTACCCCTTTTATCCTCAATGACAAAATAAAAAATTCTGCAATCTTTGGACCACCCAGGGAAGGAACTAACATGTCCTCTTGAGTCATCACTAAAGATTTTACAGGCTTAAAGTATAATCCAAAGTAAACCCACCAAATAAAGCAAGCAATCATGATTTGGGTCAGGTAACTAAGCAGACATCCAAAGCACAACTGAGGAGAGCATATACAGGAAGTTAGGGGAGCATCCAGACAGTGTGCACCATTTAACAAGCCATGGTTAGGTACAGGAGGGAACACAGCCTCGAGAAAGTAGGAAAAGTTTCACAGGTGAGAGCACACATGCTTAGTCTAGCACCTGAATGACCTTCATGGCCTTGGGACCATGGCACTCTGGTGCTTTCACTTGCTGTACTCCTAGACCAGGGGCTTACTTACTTCCCCACAGAGTCTTGACCTGGATTGTCCTAAATCTTTAGTAATTACAACTTTCAGGAGCCTTTACATTTAAGTATTCAATCTATGAATTATCCTCAGACTACTAATATTTGTTCCTATTTCATGCTTTTGCAGAGCAGCTTATATCCTGATCCAAAATTTATATTTATATTTATATTTATACACACCCACATGCACACACACACTCACACTTTAAAGATAGTGCTATAAACTATTTTCAGAAATCCGATTAAACCTTAGACCTTATGTTTAAAATTTAATTTTTTTACTGTCACCATTAAATTGTTCCTTGGTATAAAATGACCCAGATTTTCAACATGAAATATATTTGTTACCCTGGCTATTTGCAGTTTGAGAAACCATTTTCACTGCTCAGTGACTTGTATCATATAGGTAGCATTTGTATTATTTTAAGCACCTGCACACATTCCTGTTATGATTACAGTGATTAAAATAAATACACTTTCTAAATGTTTGAAGAAACTTAATAACGTTGTTCCAGAAACAACTGTCCATGCACTAGACTCTGTGTTTATGCCACAGGGAGTGGGCTACACTATACTTGAACGTTGAATCATGCCACCCACTTGGCTGAGTTTTTGGACTCATGGACTGATCATTGCAGATGATCTTCACTTCACTCTAGAGTCAATACATTTTCCTTGGCATTCAGCATTTTCAAGGAATCAGCATGAATAGCTTCACACATGTGTTCCTTTCTTTTAAGAAGAAAGTGGGAAGAAGAGTGGGATTTTCCCCTGGTATTGTCCTAAAATAAATAAAATTAATTCTGTGTAAATCTGAGAATATGTAATAGGATAATAATCATAAAATTATTCAAATTATTGACTGCTTTGGAGGGGACCATCTATTAATTTTTATAGGGCATATTGATATATCAGTGACTTATGTGTCAAACCTTTGTAATTTGGAGCCATCAAGAAGGTTCTTTGTGGAAGATAAGGTAAGGAATAGAGTGGAATATATAGTATAAGAGTCTGCTCTGTAAGTTAAAACTTTAGTTGATCAATTTTCCATAGAAAGGGGCTTCCCTGGTGGCGCAGTGGTTGAGAGTCCGCCTGCCGATGCAGGGGACACGGGTTCGTGCCCCGGTCCGGGAGGATCCCACATGCCGTGGAGTGGCTCGGCCCGTGAGCCATGGCCGCTGAGCCTGCGTGTCCAGAGCCTGTGCTCCGCAACGGGAGAGGCCACAGCAGTGAGAGGCCCGCGTACCGCAAAAAAAAAAAAAAATTTCCCATAGAAAAGTGATTCAGACTAAACAGCAAATCTCTGCTAGTTTTCTTCCCTTCTTCACTGATAGCCTCACACTCTCATCAGCTCATATAGCACCTTTGCATGTGTAACACATTCAAGGCAGTTCAATGGAATGCTGCAAACATGAATTAAGCTCATTGTATCTGTTCACTGTTCTTTGTGCTATGAGAAGGCAGAGACCATTGGTACGACCTCTGCCCTCAAATAGCTTATAATCTTATAAAAGCAGATGACTAGCCAACTATAACACCAAGCAGAATAAAATAAATTTCAACACAGATATAGAAACAATATGCTGCCAAAAAATAGAAATGGAGACTTTAATTCTTAATGTAAGGAATCAAAAAAGGCTGTTTAATCTTTGAGGATTACTTGCTTTCCTAATAAGAACCATAAATATTGATTTTTCTGTAAGTCTTTGCAGATGACCAGAACAACTGAGCTAATTTTATGTATTTCATCTGACGTTTCATTAATCTCCATATTCATTCATTTAACAAATAAATACCAAACATCTTTATGTGCCAAGAATGTCGCTGGGAACAACATTGAATGTGAATTAGTCCTGCCCTCAAGAAGATTACACTCTGGTGGACAGAGAAAATACATGAAAAGTAATAAATCTGACAAATATTAGAAGTTTTGGAAGAGAACATACCAAGACAGAAAGGGAACCAAAAAATATAGCAGCCAATTCTTTTTCCTAGGAATTGGAGGTTAAGTTAGGTCAGAGACAAAAAGCTAATAATGAAGATAATGGAGACTTAGTTTAAGGCTGCCTGCCCTTTGGTCAGCTAGCAGAACTTCCAACTAGCAGTGCAATGATATGAACAAAATCAAGGGGACAGACTAGTAGAGGCTGCTTCAAATGCATTGCTTATTTCTTAAGAAGTTCTAAAGTTTACTGTGCTTGGTAAGAAGAAATTGCAGGGCCAGAGGAGCCAAAACCCCAGGTTCTTAGATGTTCAAACTTTTAGGATGCAGAAGGGACTGTATCATCACCCATGAGTCTACCCATTTACCATACAAGAAATTCTTGATGGACCACAATTATGTATGTTCTAACTGCATCATCAGGCCTACATCAGACTTGACCATGGCCTACAACAGAAGGCAATAAATGGTTGATGGAACATTGCAGGTTGAATACATGTACTTATCACCATCACCACCCAAACCCATCTAGAATGACAGTAAAGAAATTTTTTTTTTTAGTTAAAAACAAAAAAACACAAGGACAAAGAGAAGGAAGTGAAGACAGTAGTTAAGGCTTATCAGCAAAATTTTGGAAAATGGAGTGAGAATAGATATGAGTTAGCTGACACTGCAGATCAAAGGAAAGTGTAAGTAGAAGTGCTTTTGCAGGAAAGTAGTAATGAGTAGGTCAAACCCCAGAAAAGCTCAGGAAAGGAGGTATCAATTACCACTTCAGGAATCAGTAAGCTGAGAGTGAGGATGACGCATCATACAGAACCCAGGGGAATCCAGGGAAATTTCATATTAGGAAAGATGAGATTCTCTAGCCCCGTTCCTTTTATCACCTACCAGTTTTCTGGTAGCCAGTATTGTACTGCCAGGGTATCATATTTTGTCTCCAGAATATAAGACTGGAGTATTCCTCTCTGCAAAAAAAAAAAAAAAAAAAAATACCTAAGGACACTGATATGGGACAGGCCCAATCATCCTGCAGCAAAGCTCCCCACTTAACAAACACAACCCTCCCCCAAAACACACACACCAGCAAACACATAGTCACCGAGCCTCTAATCAGCTCTTTATACTACCTCACTCTAAGAAAGGACTATACATTCAAGGCTCAAAACCTCTAACCTGGAACAGAGAAACCAAAATAGACAAGCAGAAAAAAAAAAAAAAAAAAGGACCTGGAGCAAACAGAGATAATGCAGTGAACATGAGGATAAACTAAAATAAATAATAACAAATAAAACTAGCCTTAATATTCTCAGAGAGATATTCCACTCATAAATTGAAAGCAGATGGATTTTTTAAAGAAGCATGAAGAGAATTATAAACCACTCTTGGAAATTAAAAATACAATTTAAAAATATTTTAAAGTCAATAGAGGTTTGGAAGATACTTTGAGGAAATCTAGAAAATAAATACCAAAGAGCAGGAAAATAGGAAAATAAGGACAAGATTAGGATAGCAATCCAGGGAATCTGACATCCAAAGAGTAGGAGTTCAAGAAAACATGACTGCAGAAAATAGAGGGGGCACAGGGGGGCACCTTCAAGATGGCAGAGGAGTAAGAAGGGGAGATCACCTTCCTCCCCACATGTACATCAAAACTACATCTACGTGTGGAACAACTCCTACGGAACACCTGCTGAACGCTGGCATAAGATCTCAGACTTCCCAAAAGATGCCCTCAGAAGACCTACATGTAGAGGCAGGGCCAAATCCAAAGCTGAACCCCAGGAGCTGTGCGAGGAAAGAAGAGAAAGGGAAATCTCTCCCAGCAGCCTCTGGAGCAGCAGATTAAATCTCCAAAATCAACTTGATGTACCATGCATCTGTGGAATACCTAAATAGACAATAAATCATCCCAAAATTAAGGCAGTGGACTTTGGGAGCAACTGTAGACTGGGGTTTCCTTTCTGCATCTAATTTGTTTCTGGTTTTATGTTTATCTTGGTTTAGTATTTAGAGCTTATTATCATTGGTAGATTTGTTTATTGATTTGGTTGCTCTCTTCCTTTTTTTATTTTTTTAGATATTTTTTTCTTCCTTTTTCTCTTTTTGTGAGTGTGTATGTTTATGCTTCTTTGTGTGATTTTGTCTGTATAGCTTTGCTTTTGCCATTTGTCCTAGGGTTCTAACTGTCCGTTTTTTGGTTTTTAGTTTTTTTTAGTATAGTTTTTAGTGCTTGTTATCATTGGTGGCTTTGTTTTTCAGTTTGGTTGCACTCTTCTTTCTTTCTCTCTTTCTTTTTTTATTATTACTTTTTATGTTTAATAATTTTTTCTATGTTAATAACTTTATTTTATTTATTTTTCTTCCTTCCTTCCTTCTTTCCTTCCTTTCTTTCTTTCTTTTACTACATTTTCTTCTGAGCTGCATGGCTGACAGGGTCTTGGTGCTCTGGCCAGGTGTCAGGCCTGAGCATCTGAGGTGGGAGAGCCGAGTTCAAGCCATTGATCCACCACAGACCTCCCAGCCCCACATAATATCAAATGTCGAAAGATCTGCCAGAGATCTCCATCTCAACGTGAAAACCCAGCTCCACTCAACAACCAGCAAGCCACCGTGCTGGACACCCTAGGCCAAACAACTAGCAAGACAGGAACACAACCCCACCCATTAGCAGAGAGGTTGCCTAAAATCATAATAAGTCCACAGACACCCCAAAACACAACACCACACATGGTCCTGCCCACCCAAAAGACAAGATCCAGCCTCATCCACAAGAACACAGGCACTAGTCCCCTCCACCAGGAAGCCTACACAACTCACTGAACCAACCTTACCAACTGGCAGCAGACACCAAAAACAACAGGAACTATGAACCTGCAGCCTGAGAAGAGGAGACACCAAACACAGTAAGTTAAGCAAAATGAGAAGACAGAGAAACACACAGCAGATGAAGGAGCAAGGTAACACCCACCAGACCAAACAAATGAAGATGACATAGGCAGTCTACTTCAAAAAGAATTCAGAGTAATGATAGTAAACATGATCCAAAATCTTGGAAATAGAATGGAGAAAATACAAGAAATGTTTAACAAGGAACCTAGAAGAACTAAAGAGCAAACAAACAATGATGAAC
Source organism: Mesoplodon bidens (assembly GCF_964165515.1). Lineage (NCBI taxonomy): Eukaryota > Metazoa > Chordata > Mammalia > Artiodactyla > Ziphiidae > Mesoplodon > Mesoplodon bidens. The sequence goes on from NC_138167.1 coordinate 87,923,023, forward strand.
AACAACACAGTAAATGAAATTAAAAATTCTCTACAAGAAATCAATAGCAGAATAACTGAGGCAGAAGAATGGATAAGTGACCTGGAACACAAAATAGTAGAAATAACTACTGCAGAGCAGAATAAAGAAAAGAGAATGAAAAGAATTCAGGACAGTCTTACAGACATCTGGGACAACATTAAATGCACCAATATTTGAATTATAGGGGGTCCCAGAAAAAGAAGAGAAAAAGGGGACAGAGAAAATATTTGAAGACATTTTAGTTGAAAACTTCCCTAATATGGGAAACGAAATAGTTAATCAAGTCCAGGAAGCACAGAGAGTCACTTACAGAATAAATCCAAGGAGAAACATGCCAAGGCACATATTAAGCAAACTATCAAAAATTAAATACACAGAAAACATATTAAAAGCAGCAAGGGAAAAGCAACAAATAACATACAAGGGAATCCCCATAAGGTTAACAGCTGATCTTTCAGCAGAAACTCTGTAAGCCAGACGGGAGTGGCAGAACATATTTAAAGTGATGAAAGGGAAAAACCTACGGCCAAGATTACTCTACCCAGCAAGGATCTCATTCAGATTCAATGGAGAAATTAAAACCTTTATAGGCAAGCGAAAGCTAAGAGAATTCAGCACCACCAAACCAGCTGTACAACAAATGCTAAAGGAACTTCTCTAGGCAGGAAACATAAGAGAAGGAAAAGATTTACAATAACAAACCCAAAACAAATAAGAAAATGGTAATAAGAACATACATATCAATAACTACCTTAAATATAAATGGATTAAATGCTCCAACCAAAAGACATAGACTAGCTGAATGTATACAAAAACAGGACCCATACATATGCTATCTACAAGAGACCCACTTCAGACCTCGGGATACACACAGACTGAAAGTGAGGGGATGGAAAAAGATATTCCATCCAAATGGAAATCAAAAGAAAGCTGGGGTAGCAATTCTCATATCAGACAAAATAGACTTTAAAATAAAGACTATTACAAGAGACAAAGAAGGACACTACGTAATGATTAAGGGATCAATCCAAGAAGATATAACAATTGTAAATATTTATGCACCCAACACAGGAGCACCTCAATACATAAGGCAAATGCTAACAGCCATAAAAGGGGAAATCAACAGTAACACAATCATAGTAGGTGACTTTAACCACCCCACTTTCACCAATGGACATATCATCCAAAATGAAAATAAATAAGGAAACACAAGCTTTAGAAAATACATTAAGCAAGATGGACTTAATTGAGATTTATAGGCCATTCCATCCAAAACAAGCAGGTTACACTTTCTTCTCAAGTACTCATGGAACATTCTCCAGGATCATATCCTTGGTCACAATTCAAGCCTTGGTAAATTTAAGAAAATTGAAATCATATCAAGTATCTTTTCTGACCACAACGCTATGAGACTAGATATCAATTCAAGGAAAAAATGTGTAAAAAATACAAACACATGGAGGCTAAACAATACACTACTAAATAACCAAGAGATCACTGAAGAAATCAAAGAGGAAATCAAAAAATACCTAGAAGCAAATGACAATGAACACACGACGACCCAAAACCTATGGGGTGCAGCAAAAGCAGTTCCAAGAGGGAAGTTTATAGCAATACAATCCTACCTCAAGGAAAAAGAAATATCTCAAATAAACAACCTAACCTTACACCTAAAACAATCAGAGAAAGAAGAAAAAGAACAACAAAAAAGCCCAAAGTTAGCAGAAGGAAAGAAATCATAAAGATCAGATCCGAAATAAATGAAAAAGAAATGAAGGAAACAGTAGCAAAGATCAATAAAACTAAAAGCTGGTTCTTTAAGAAGATAAACAAAATTGATAAACCATTATCCTGACTCATCAAGAAAAAGATGGAGAAGACTCAAATCAACAGAATTAGAAATGAAATAGGAGAGGTAACAACTGATACATCAGAAATACAAAGGATCATGAGAGATTATTACAAGCAACTCTATGCCAATAAAATGGACAACCTGGAAGAAATGGACAAATTCTTAGAAAAGCACAACCTTCCAAGACTGAACCAGGAAGAAATGGAAAATATAAACAGACCAATCACAAGCACTGAAATTGACACTGTGATTAAAAATCTTCCAACAAACAAAAGCCCAGGACCAAATGGCTTCACAGGCAAATTCTTTCAAGCATTTAGAGAAGAGCTAACACCTATTCTTCTCAAACTCTTCCAAAATATAGGAGAGGGAGGAATACTCGCAAACTCATTCTACGAGGCCACCATCACCCTGATACCAAAACCAGACAAAGATACCACACAAAAAGAATACTACAGGCCAATATCACTGATGAACATAGATGCAAAAATCCTCAACAAAATACTAGCAAACAGAATCCAACAGCACATTAAAAGGATCATATACCATGATCAAGTGGGGTTTATCCCAGGAATGCAAGGATTCTTCAATATACACAAATCAATCAATGATGCACCATATTAACAAATTGAAGGAGAAAAACCATATGATCGTCTCAGTAGATGCAGAAAAAGCTTTTGACAAAATTCAACACCCATTTATGATAAAAAACCCTCCAGAAACCAGGCATAGAGGGAACTTACCTCAACAACAAAGGCCATATATGACAAACCCACAGCCAACATTGTCCTCAATGATGAAAAACTGAAACCATTTCCACTAAGATCAGGAACAAGACAAGGCTGTCCACTCTCACCACTATTATTCAACATAGTTTTGGAAGTTCTGGCCACAGCAATCAGAGAATAAAAAGAAATAAAAGGAATACAAATTGGAAAAGATGAAATATAACTGTCACTGTTTGCTGATGACATGATACTATACATAGAGAATCCTAAAGATGCTACCAGAAAACTACTAGAGCTAATCAATGAATTTGGTAAAGTAGCAGGATACAAAATTAATGCACAGAAATCTGTTGCATTCCTATTCACTAATGATGAAAAATCTGAAAGAGAAAGTAAGGATACACTCCCATTTACCATTGCAACAAAAAGAATAAAATACCTAGGAATAAACCTACCTAAGGAGACAAAAGACCTGTATGCAGAAAACTGTAAGACACTGATGAAAGAAATTAAAGATGATACATACAGATGGAGAGATATACCATGTTCTTGGACTGGAAGAATCAACATTGTGAAAATGACTCTTCTACCCAAAGCAATCTAGATATTCAATGCAATCCCTATCAACTACCAATGTCATTTTTCACAGAAGTAGAATAAAAAATTTCACAATTTGTATGGAAACACAGAAGACCCCAAATAGGCAAGGAAATCTTGAGAAAGAAAAACAGAGTTGGAGGAACCAGGCTCCCGGACTTCAGACTATGCTACAAAGCTATAGTAATCAAGACAGTGTGGTAATGGCACAAAAATAGAAATATAGATCAATGGAACAGGATAGAAAGCCCATTGATAAATGCATGCACATATGGTCACCTTATCTTTGATAAAGGAGGCAAGAATATACAATGGAGAAAAGACAGCCTTTTCAATAAGTGGTGCTGGGAAAACTGGACAGCTACATGTAAAAGAATGAAATTAGAACACTCCCTAACACCATACACAAAAATAAACTCAAAATGGATTAAAGACCTAAATGTAAGGCCAGACACTATAAAATTCTCAGAGGAAAACTTAGGCAGAACACTCCATGACATAAATCACAGCAAGATCCTTTTTGACCCACCTCCTAGAGAAATGGAAATAAAAAAAAAATACACAAATGAGACCTAATAAAACTTAAAAGCTTTTGCACAGCAAAGCAAACCATTAATAAGACGAAAAGACAACCCTCAGAATGGGAGAAAATATTTGCAAATGAAGCAACTGACAAAGGGTTAATCTCCAAAATTTACAAGCAGCTCATGCAGCTCAATATCAAAAAAAACAGACAACCCAATCCAAAAATAGGCAGAAGAACTAAATAGACATTTCTCCAAAGAAGATATACAGACTGTCATCAAACGCATGAAAGGATGCTCAACATCATTAATCATTAGAGAAATGCAAATCAAAGCTACAATGAGGTATCACCTCACACAGGTCAGAATGGTCATCATCAAAAAATCTACAAACAATAACTGCTGGAGAGGGTGTGGAGAAAAGGGAACCCTCTTGCACTGTTGGTGGGAATGTAAATTGGTACAGCCACTATGGAGAACAGTATGGAGATTCCTTAAAAAACTAAAAATAGAACTACCATACAACCCAGCAATCCCATGACTGGGATTGCTGAGAAAACTATAATTGAAAAAGAGTCATGTACCACAATGTTCACTGCAGCTCTATTTACAATAGCCAGGACATGGAAGTAACCTAAGTGTCCATCGACAGATGAATGGATAAAGAAGCTGTGGCACATATATACAATGGAATATTACTCAGCCATAATAAGAAATGAAAATGAGTTATTTGTAGCAAGGTGGATGGACCTAGAGACTGTCATACAGAGTGAAGTAAGTCAGAAAGAGAAAAACAAATACCGTATGCTAACATATACATGGGATCTAAAAAAAAAAAATGGTTCTGTAGAACCTAGGAGCAGGACAGAAGAAAAGACACAGACATAGAGAATGGACTTGAGGATGTGGGGAGGGGAAGGGTAAGCTGGGATGAAGTGAGAGAGTGGCATGGCCTTACATATACTACCAAATGTAAAATAGATAGCTAGTGTAAGCAGCCCCATAGCACAGGGAGATCAGCTCGGTGCTTTGTGTCCACCTAGAGGGGTGGGATAGGGAGGGTGGGAGGGAGATGCAAGAGGGAGGAGATATGAGGATGTATGTATATGTATAGCTGATTCACTTTGTTATGCAGCAGATACTAACACACCACTGCAAAGCAATTATACTCCAAAACAGATGTTAAAAAAAAAAAAAAAAGAAAACGGAGGAGAAGAAATTAGCAGAGAAATCATAAAAGAAAATTCCTCATATCTAAAGGAAATGAGTGTCGTGATTGAAAACATCCACCATTTATCTCCAGCAAAATGAATGAAAAAGACCCACACAAGGATATATCACTGTGATATTTTGGATCACTAGGGATAAAGACTTTAAAAGCTTTCAGAGATAGTGGGAAAAAAATCAGGTCATATACAAAGAGTCAGAAATCAAAATGCCATTAGACTTCTCAACTGTATCTCTAAAAGGGAGAAGACTCTGGAGCAGTGCCTTCAAAGTTTTAAGGGGGAAATGTCCAATGTGGAATCCTATAGTCAGACAAACTGTTGATCAAGAGTGAGTGGTGAATGAAGCCGTGGAAAGGATGGGGACTACATTCTAGTCAGAGGGAGTGGTGAGGCATGCCTCATCATCATGGCTTGTTATAGATTTAATAACTGGAGGGGGAAGGCAGAGGCATACCAGGTGAGGCCTTTAGCTGAAGAGTTGTTCAGTTTCCTACTAGTCCAGGGAGTCACTAAGGACCTCAAGAAAGTGACATAATCCAATTTCTATTTGGAAGGTCTCAGCTGCCAACATTTGGGAGACTGGGTAAGAGTTGAGGAGTGTTGGTGGCAGAGAAAAAAAGTTTATGTAGACAAGAGTTGATGTGGGGGCTTTCCTGGTGGCGCAGTGGTTGAGAGTCCGTCTGCCGATGTGGGGGACACGGGTTCGTGCCCTGGTCCGGGAGGATCCCACATGCCGCGGAGCGGCTGGGCCCGTGAGCCATGGCCGCTGAGCCTGCGTGTCCGGAGCCTGTGCTCCACAACGGGAGAGGCCCACGTACCGAAAAAAAAAAAAAAAAAAGTTGATGTGGACCTGACCTAGGGCAGTAGCTGTGAGCAAAGAGACAAAAGTACTGACTTCCAGGCAGTTTCAGAGTAGAATCATCGTTAGGTGTCTGATTGGATGTAGATTTTCAATGAAAGTGTCTAGGATAATTCCCAGGTTTGCACCTTAGGTGAGTAGATGAATGATGATGTCTTTCCCTAGCAAGAAGGAAGGATTTAGGGGAAAGTAGAGTTCAGTTTGTAACATGCTAAGCTTACATTACCCTACACTACACTTACACTTTCATTCTTGTGCTCCTACCTTGTTCTACATTCTACTTGGAATTCTACCTAATCCCTCCCTGTTTTACACAGGCATACCTCAGAAATATTGCAGGTTCAGTTCCAGACCATTGCAATAAAGCAAACATCACAGTAAAGCAAGTTACTTGAATTTTTTGATTTCCCAGTGCCTATAAAAGTTCCTTTTAAACTATACTATAGTCCCTTAAGTGTGCAATAGCATTATGTCTAAAAAACAATGTACATACTTTAATTTAAAAGTACTTTAGTGCTGAAAAATGCTAACAATCACCTGAGCCTTCAGTGAGTCATAATCTTTTTGCTGGTGGAGGGTCTTGCCTCAGTGTTGATGGCTGCTGATCATCAGGGCGGAGGTTGTTGAAGGTTAGGGTAGCTGTGGCAACGTCTTAAAATACGATAACAAATGATGTTTGCAGAATTGAATGAGACTTCCTTACATGGACAATTTCTCTATAGTATGCAATGCTGTTTGATAACATTTTACCCACAGTAGATCATCTTTCAAAATTGGAGCCTATCCTCTCAAACCCTGCTGCTGCTTTATCAACTAAGTTTAAGCAGTATTCTAAATTCTGTGTTGTCATTTCAACAATCTTCACACATATTCACCAGGAGCACATTCCATCTCAAGAAACCATTTTCTTTGCTCATTCATAAGAAACAACTACTCATCTGTTAAAGTTTTATCACAGGGTTGCAGCAATTCAGTCACATCTTCAGGCTTCACTTCTAATTCTAGTTCTCTTGCTATGTCCACATGTGCAGTTCCTTCCTCCACTGAAGTCTTGAATCCCTCAAAGTCACCCAAGAGGATTGGAATCAACTTCTTCCAAACTCCTGTTAATGTTGATATTTGGCCTTTCCTGTGAATCACAAATGTTCTTAATGGCATCTATAATAGGTTGGTAATAGGTGAACAGAATAGGATAGGTGAAAAGATAGTGAATCCTTTTAAGAAGGTTTCCAACTTACTTTGCCCAGATCCATTGGAGGAATGACTATCTATGGATGCCACAGCCTTATGAAATGTATTTCTTAAATAATAAGACTTGAAAGTCAAAATTACTGCTTGATCTATGAGCTGCAGAATGAATGTTGTGTTAGCAGCCATGAAAACAATGTTAATCTCATTATGCATCTCCATGAGAGCTCTTGGGAGATGAACTGCATGGTCAATGAGCAGTAATATTTTGAAAGGAATCTTTATTTTCTGAGTACTAGGTCTCAACAGTGAACTTAAAATATTCAGTCAACCATGTTGTAAACAGCTATGCTGTCATCCAAGCTTTGTTTTTCCATTTATAGAATACAGGTAAAGTAGATTTAGCATAACTCTTAAGGACCTTAGGATTTTTGGAATGGTAAATGAGCATTGGCTTCAACTTAAAGTCACCAGCTGTATTAGCCCCTAACAAGAGAGTCAGTCTGTACTTTAAAGCTTTGAAGCCAGTCATTGACTTCTCCTCTCTAGCTATGAAAGTCCTAGATGGTAGCTTCTATCAATAGAAGGTTATTTTGTCTACATTGAAAATCTGCTGTTTAGTGTAGCCACCTTCATTAATGATCTTAGCTAGATTTTCTGGATAACTTGCTGCAGCTTCTACATCAGCACTTGCTGCTTCACCTTGCATTTTGATGTTATGGAGTTGTCTTCTTTCCTTAAACCTCGTGAAGCAACCTCTGCTAGCTTCAAACTTTTCCTCTTCAGCTTGTTACCTCTCTCAGCCTCCATAGAACTGAAGAGAGTTAGGGCGTTGCTCTGGATTAGGCTTTGGCGTAAGGGAATGTTGTGGCTGGTTCGCTCTTCTATCCAGACCACTAAAACTTTCTCCATATCAGCAATAAGGCTATTTTGCTTTTTTATCATTCATGTGTTCACTGGAGTAACACTTTTAATTTCCTTCAAGAACTTTTTCTTTGCATTCACAACTTGGCTAACTCTTTGGTACGAGAGGCCTAGCTTTCAAGCCTGTCTGAGCTTGCTTTTGACATACCATCCTCGCTAAGTTTAATCATTTCTAACTTTTGATTTAAAGTGAGAGATGTGCAACTCTTCTTTTCACTTGAACACTTCGAAGCCATTGTAGGGTTATTAATTGGCCTAATTTCACTATTGTTGTGTCTCAGGGGTTAGGAAGGCCTGAAGAGAGGGAGAGAGATGGGAGATGGCCTGGTTGGTGGAGCACTTGAAACACACATTTATTGATTAAGTTTGCCGTTGTATATGGGCGCAGTTTGTGATGCCCCAAAACAATTACAATAATAACATCAAAGATCACTGATCACAGATCACCATAACAAATATCATAATAATGAAAAAGTTTGAAATATTGCAAGAATAACCAAAATGCGATACAGAGACATGAAGTGGGCAAATGCTGTTGGAGAAATGGCACTGATAGACTTGCTTGAGGCAGGTTGCCACAAACCAATTTGTAAAAAACGCAGTATCTGCAAAGTGCAATAAAGCAGAGTGCAATAGAACGAGGTATGCATGTACTAATAAAACCTGAGATCATCATAAGAAAAACTCATTCACAAACCCAATTAAATTCACATTTTGCAGGGCTTCCCTGGTGGCACAGTGATTAAAAATCCACCTGCCAGTACAGGGGACATGGGTTCGAGCCCTGGCCCAGGAAGATCCCACATGCCACGGAGCAGCTAAGCCCGTGTGCCACAACTACTGAGCCTGCGTGCCGCAGTTACTAAAGCCCGCACACCTTGAGCCCGTGCTCAAGATCTGCCTGAGATCTTACACTGAGGTGAAGATATAGGAATTCAAATTTATCAATATAGTTCGAAGGATGCACTCCTAACTGCTAGACATATGTATGGCCTTTATGAATAAAGCAGCAGAAGTGTAGTGGTTCATGAAGAAGGAGAGAGTGACTAACAAATTACCTAATTTTTAGCAATGTGATTCCTCTGTTGCTGACCCAAGGGAAAATGTTGAGTTCCCGGGCACTAAAAGCTATTTACAGCCTTTACCGCCCACTTTACTTGGTGCTTTGAACCGCGTCCAAATTGAATTCAACACTTACGGTTTTCTAATGCCATTGTGAGTTAATGGTTCTTTTAATCTACATCTTATCTCCCAGCTGTAGTCTTTGTGGCTGTTCCTAACTCTTAAAGTGTCAGATCAAGGGATATGAGACTTCAGTAAATCCTTCAGAGTTTAAGATTAATGAGAAGAGAAAAATGTCTGATGTCAGTTAAATGATAATGTTCCGTAGTTCCGTTTCAAATTTCGGGATGCAGAAATTTGTTTCTAAAGAAAGCAAAAAAATGCTATGTCCTGTGCTCATTGTGCAAATCAGAAACAGTAAGGAAACACCTGTATAGTTAGAAGATGAGTGCCCAGGGAGGACCTCTTTGAATGAGGGAATTGATAATAATATTCTCTCTACTATGAGTGTATTGCTGCTAGATCACCACTGGCAAGGACTATGTTGTGTTTGATTTTCATACTGATAATGTGAAAAAGGAGGAAATGCTGTTGTAGGTAGAGACAAAACAATGGAGACAAGTTTTGGAGGCCATGGCTGCCTTTGAAGAGAGCACCTCAAAAGTTCAAGAATACATGTTAAATGGGGAAGGAAAGAGGAGAGAGCATAAAGCTGGAAAGGTGAGGAGAGGCCAGATTACAAGAGGTTCATAGAGTAACCCAACGTGCTAAAGAATGTGAATATTTTCCTCTAGAGAATGGGAAGCCACTAAATGATTTTATGCTGGAGTAACCAGCATAACATCAAATTAGATTTCTGGTTAAAAATGGTCTTTCTGGGACTCCCCTCATGGCGCAGTGGTTAAGAATCTGCCTGCCAATGCAGGGGACGCGGGTTTGAGCCCTGGTCAGGGAAGATCCCACATGCTGTGGAGCAACTAAGCCCGTGCGCCACAACTACTGAGCCTGTGCTCTAGAGCCCACCAGCAACAGCTACTGAAGCCCGCGCGCCTAGAGCCCGTGTTCCACAACAAGAGAAGCCACCGCAATGAGAAGCCTGCGCACCGCAACGAAGAGTAGCCCCCGCTCGCCTCAACTAGAGAAAGCCCACACGCGGCAACGAAGACCCAACACAGCCAAAAATAAATAAATAATTAATTAATTTTTAAAAATGACCTTTCTGAATTCCTGTGTAGGGTGGAGAGAGGGGAAGGAAAAGAGTGAGACTGGAAGCCAAAAAACGGGTAGGGTGCTATTTGCAAATAGCACAAGAGACCAGGGAAATAATGCTGCAGAGGGACCTGGACTCAAGCAGCAGCAATGAACAAGAAAGATCTGGAATGTACGAAGGACAAGTTTTAGATTAGACATGTGCTTTAAGGGGTAGAGGGATATTCTAAGGGAGCGTTTCTCCATTTTTAATCCATGATCCCTTTTTAATAAATAGAAAAACCTCACATTGTCTCCCCTGCAACAAAATTCTTGTGTACCCTCTAGTGGAATACACACCCCCCAGCACTTAAAAATCACTTCTCTTTGGTTTATTCCTACTGACCAGGAAATATTTTGTCAAACTTTATTTATATAGTTTGTATTACAAAACAATAGGATTGTTTCAAATAAAAATTTACATTTTATTGTAAAATAGAAATATTCAATCTACAGAATAACCTAGAGAGACTAATCTCCCACTATCCCCACTAGAGTCAGTGTGCTTAAATGGCTCCTGGGTTTCCAGATTTGAGCAGAAAGGTCAATTGTGGTCCTTAATATACAGAATACAAGAAAAGAGGTTTAAGGAAGTGAATATTGAGTTTAAAGTGAATCAATATGATTTGCTAAACTAAAAACCACTGGACAGCAGGGACCATTTCTTAGCCCTGAATAACCTAAAATAGTAAGTGACTGGCCCATACCTTTAAAACATTTTTTAATAAAAAATGTGTGTTGGGGGCTTCCCTGATGGCACAATGGTTGAGAGTCCGCCTGCCGATGCAAGGGACACGGGTTCGTGCCCCAGTCCGGGAAGATCCCACATGCCGCGGAGCGGCTGGGCCCGTGAGCCATGGCCGCTGAGCCTGCACGTCCAGAGCCTGTGCTCCGCAACGGGAGAGGCCACAACAGTGAGAGGCCCACGTACTGCAAAAAAAAAAAAAAAAAAAAAGTGTGTTGATGTGAACTAAGATGCCTGCTGGACATCAGGAAGGAGATACAGAGTAGGAAAGGTAGAGTTAGAGCTGTGGAGACAGGTCTGAACCGAGACAGTACTTTAGGGTGATAATGGCAAAAGTAAAAGTGGTTTTTAAACTTCTGCTCATGAACCATTTTTGAAAAGCTAATGAAAGCTATCAGTTTTTCCCAGTATATATGCATACACAATATGTGCATACTATTAACCTCCTAAAGTCTTACTTGAATCCTTTAAGAGTTTCCAGAACCCAGATCAAGAATCTCCATACCAGTCATGGTTGAGTCTTGGGTCAGGTCTCCCCACTCAGGGACAGGGTAGGATAGCAAGGCTAAGAAAGGAGCCTGGGGGAATATCAATATTTAAGAGGCAAACAGAAGATAATCTTCTAAAGAATGAGCACAACAGTCATAGAGGTAGCAAGGAATGGGCATGATGGGTGTAATTAAATCAAGGAAAGAGATTCTTTCAAAGAAGAGGAGACGGGCTCACATATTGTAGAGAGACAAAGTAAGATGGTGATAAAAAGACGTCATTTGTATTAGTGGACACTTGCTGTTTGTTGCCGGGTTTTTATTCTTCTACCTTCTGGGCAGAGAATTCCAAACTTCCTCTGAGAAATCAATCCCTTGTTTCACCCATTCTCAGCCATATGAATCGTGTGGGATTGACCCCAGATCTAGTTCCAGAGGACTGCATTTTCCTGCTACCATGATGGGTTCAGAGATGGGCACATAAAGAAGGTTCATTGAACTTTTAGGATTTTATTGGAAATTCTGGGACATGGAGGCTCCAGATGTGAACAAGAACGCAAATGGCCTTGGGAGCTGCTGGTGGTCATCTCAAGACAGAAAGCCAAAAAGAAGCTGGGTCATTGGTCACCTTGATAGTCCACTAGATCAAGCCTTTCCTAAAGCTAATCTACCTCTGAACATTTCAATTTCATGGGCCCATTTAAATCAGATCTGCTGACACATTCAATAAGAAGCATCCAAACTGATACATCTCTTTGCAGAAACTCAGTGCAATGACGGGGACAGAAATAAGACTGCTGTAGGCTAACAAATGACTGGGAGATATAATGCTTCAGTAACCCAAACTACACACTTTATTTCTGCAGCAGATTTATTGTGGCCATTTAAAATACAATCCAAGTGTTTTTGGTTTTTTTGGTGTGTGCTTTTTTGCGGTTCCTTTCTTTTGTTTGAATTTTTATTTTATATTGGAGTATTGTTGATTTACAATATTGTATTAGTTTCAGGTGTACGGCAAAGTGATTCAGTTATACGTATACACATATCTATTCTTTTTCAAATTCTTTTCCCATTTAGGTAATTACAGAATATTGAATAGAGTTCCCTGTGCTGTACAGTAGGTCCTTGTGTGTATATGTTTTTGTTTTTCTTTTTAATTCTTTTCCTCATATGGGCTTTAGGGAACATCAAAGAACAATGTGTTCTCTTTTGGCTCCTTTTCTAGGACACAGGTGATAGCTCAAAATCTTAGAAGAAGAATTTATGTGATTCTTCCCCTAATTTATTCAAGTACCTTGGTCAGCCAATATTGAAATTTACCCACCACTTTTCCTTCCCCCTTACATTAAGCTATGCAGTGTAGCTCTGTTGACTTCAGATTTTCCTGCTCAAAAAAGTAAATCTAGACATTCTTCTGGAAACTCCGTATCCCAAACTCACCATCTCTTGCCTTGACCGTTGAAACTCACACTAACGGGCCTCCTTGTTTTCATTCTTGCCCACTTTCGGTCTAGTCCCTACACAGCAACCAGACCGATTTTTATTTTTTTTGGGTAAAGGAGATCATACTCAGAATTGCCCAGTTGTTTCCTACTGCACTTAGAATTAAATGTTTAATAGGGCTGCTTTGAGAATAAAATTAGATTATATTTGTAAAGAACTTAGAACAGTGCCTGGAACACATAAGCACTGAATAAGTGTTAGCTTCATTATTACTAGCTGTTCTCTCTGCCTGAAAAAACCTTCTCCCCCACCATGTTCACGTAGTAATTCAATTCAAATACCTACTCCTTTTTTCTAAGCAAAGGACTTTCTCCTCTGTGCTTCCGTGGAATCTAGTTCATACCTGTGTGATGAAATGTACTGAGTTTATGTACAACTATTTATTTACTGATCAGCATCAGTAAGCTCTGGATGATTTGTGTATCCAACACAATATCTGTCATTTTGTGCCTGACATATTCTACAAATAGGTGAAATTATGTTCATCTCAGTTTCTTTCTCCACAGGCTTATATATCCCAAACACTGGCAGATTATTCCCTCCTCTTACAGAACGCACATTCCACTTTTTCTAACTGGGACTGTTTGTTATCATGGACTACTGACCATTAATACCTACCCTTTGTTACAGTTTCCAACAACTGACAGATGTAAAGGTGGTCTTTACCTGTCAGTAATATCAGTGTCACTTATTCTCTAGAGCCCCTATCGTGCCAAAGAGGCCCTAAGGTGATGTGTCAGTTCTCTTGGACATGGGTAACTAGAAGGCAGTATGACTGAAGAAAAAGTCCCCACCAGGATTTGGGGAAATTCACTTACTGTCTCTAAACTTGGTTTCTTCACTTATAAAACCATTCTCAGAGTTGCTGTGCAATTCAAGTGGAATAAAAGAGATCATAACTCCATATTGATGTCAAAGAACTATAGATTTTACATCAGCCATACTGAGCCTTGACTATCTCGCCCTGCACTGTCCAATATGGTAGCCATGGACCACAAGTGCTGTTGAGCCCTTGAAATGTGGCTGGTCCAAAATGATTTGTTGCTGTATGTGTACGATGCACACCAGATCTCAAAGACTTAGTATGAAACAAGGAATGCAAAATATCTCATTAATAATTTTTATGAGGAGAATATGTTGACAATATTTTGGATAGCATAGATTAAGTAAAATATATTATTAAAATAACTTCCTGTGTTTCTTTTTACTTTTTTTTTTTTTTTTTTTTTTTTTTTTTTTTTTTTTTTTTTTTTGCGGTACGCGGGCCTCTCACTGTTGTGGCCTCTCCCGTTGCAGAGCACAGGCTCTGGACGCGCAGGCTCAGCAGCCATGGCTCACGGGCCCAGCCGCTCCGCAGCATGTGGGATCTTCCCGGACTGGGGCACGAACCCGTGTCCCCTGCATCGGCAGGCGGACTCTCAACCACTGCGCCACCAGGGAAGCCCTCTTTTTACTTTTTTGTGTGGCTATTAGAAAATTTTAAATTACAAATTTGGCTCACATTATATTTCTATTTCTACTGATCTAGAAAAGGACTCCCAGCATCTCATGCATCTAAAAACATGTTTTCATGGACCTTGGTGCCAGGAACACTCTGCCAAAGGGCACTTCAGATGGCTTTTCTGACTCTCCTACAATAGAGAGTGGAGGATTTATGCTGTAACATACTTGTGGGTACCAATGCTACATTTTCAAGAAGGCTGGTAAAGAGGCAGAGGTGATACTGTGAAAGTCAGCTAAGCTTGCCAGCTCACCCCAGGACTACAGCCCATCGCTGAGCTCATTTGCTCACTAATCAGAAGTGTTTAGCCCCTTTCTTAGCTTCTGGCGATTCCTATAATGTCTGTGTCCTTGTAGGTTTACAGTTATTTCTGATTCACAGTAGAGAAGTACCTTTGTGTTGCTCTGTATATGCACAGTTGATAACCCAAGTGCTGATACGATAGTAATGACAGTAAAGTTTCTTTCTTATTTTACTAGAACTTTGTGAAACGTCAGCTGCGGCAGACATGTTTTCTGGTGGCTACTTTCAACATTGCTCCAGGAGCTATCTGCACTTCATACTCACATCATACATCCCCAGAGCATCAACTCATTTCTTAACCAAAGCTAAAATGGAAAGCCAATCACTTCTCCATTTTTCTCTTGGACATAGAAGTGAAGATCAGCTTCCTAGGAAAACCATGGAGCAGTGATCCACGGGAAAGAGCATCAGTGAAGGATAGACTGTAAGACCTTATGGATGAAAGGCAGGGCTTCATTCGGTGTCCCTGCAATTCCACTGAGGAGGAATTGTAATTTTTTTAATTAAACTGTAAGCAGAGAAGCATGACTGCTGAAGAGCTGCAGGCATCTCGGTGACCAAAGAATGCACACTCTTAATCATTGCTGGCGTCGTATTATTGCCTGAGTACCCGAGGGAAAGAGGAAAATGAGTGCAGTGGGGGAGAAGTGTATGCTCTGGCTGTGTTTGGGGTTTGTTTAGGGATGGATACATGAGTATCCTTACCCCTAGGCCATTTCTTTAATTCATTCACTCAACAAATATTTGTTAACTGTGTACCGGGGGCTTATTCTAAGCCCAGGGGATATAGCAGCAAAGAAAGTCCCTATTCCCAAGGACCTTACATTCTAGCAGAAATTCCCTGGAGAGAGCTGTGTACCCTATGTATGTGATCTAAATTGCTCTTAGTACCTTTCCTTCAGTGGCCTGAAATTCCCACCTCTATATCAACTCCACACCCATATTGGAGCCATATGAATTAACATATCATACACATAGAACCCAGTTTTAGAATTCAGGGGAGGGGGAGGAGGGGGAAGGAGACTCAATTCTGAAATCCCCTTCGAACTGGCAAAGCCTTCCGAGTGCCATAAATAACTTCCACTGAAAGAAACCTTTGTTCTTTCTTTAAGGCTGATAAGAGAAGGTAGCCCTTGTTACCGCTGGGTAAACAGCCATCGCCTTGTTCCTCATCTTCCTCCCTCCTTTCACATTTGCTCTGTGTGCTCTTTCTGGTGTCTGCCTCCCTGGCAGCAGGACATGAGTGGGCACAGAGCTGGAGGACGCAGAGCTGGACTGTGGCAGCGTCTCAGCATGCGGAGGGCTTTTCTATATGAGACAAAGGTCCATTTCAGGGAGAAGTCCTGCTTCTTCCACAAACTAACTCTGTGACATTGGGCAAGTCACTGAACATTCTTAGTCCTGGTTTTCTCTTCTGTTAAAGTACAAGTATTAAAGTAGAGATTCTCTAAGCCTCCTCTCAGTCTTAAGGATTTACGCCTTTAAATAATTGATGTAGCACAAATAAGTAAAGACAGAGAAATTAGAAAGGGGTGTAAAAGGTCAAGAGGGAATTGATGGACCTTAATTGATATTTATCAATAGCAATGGAAGATCAGTAACGAGAGAGAAAACTACTGTGTCCTCTAAAAAGTGACTTGAACAAGGTCATCCAGCGAACAGAGAATGTTTCCTGCAGTGTCTTGTTGCCTTATTTTTCAACATGCCTCAATCTATTACATTTGGCAGTTTCTCAGCTGGACCTGTCATATCTATATAAATTAGTCTACAGCTGTAGCCAGCTGTTTTGTCAGAAGTAACAGAATCTCCAAGCATATTTCCTATCAACAAATATAAAGGCTGAATCTGGTATTTTCTAAAAAGAGCTTTTGCCCTGAAACTGCATACCTAAGCTAACATTGCCATCCTTAAACAAAAAAGGCAAACACACTGAGGACATTTACCCTGGAAATTTTGGGGGGTGTTACTGCTCCATGATTCACATTATGATTAGTGTACCAACGACTGGGTAAAAATATGGCAGGAAAATTTCTTTCTACATTTTTCCTTTTCCTCCACCCCCAAATTGGAAAATAGTCACATGGGGAATCCTTAGAAATGAAAAAACAGTTTTAAAAAATAGCCTAATTTTTCCAGTCCTTCACATTTCTAATAATGGTGGGCCGGGCAGGTTCCACTAATGTTTTCCAAACACTACACAGACCACATAACTGATATAAATAGAACTAGGTCTAAACAACTTATGAAAATAGCACTCAGGGCTCCTGCAGAGGCCATCTGTGAGATGATCCTTTCCTAATGAGCCTGTGACTTCAGGGAATCACAGATTCACCCATTTTGATCCAAACCCTTTTGGAGGGATTGGATAACACACTTTTTCAGGGGAGGAGGAGCAGCAGAGTTAGAAGCGAGGGAAGGGATAAGGACTAGAGAATGCCCAAGAGGAAGACTGTCTAAGTTCCAAAGACTAAATCATGGTCAGGAACAAGACAGTTTTTGTGGGTGAATCCTTCTACCACTGAAAACACTCAATTCAATGGTCCCTTCTCCCTGGATCCTCCGTAAATACTTGACATTAAACACATAGCATTTATTAAAACATCCAGTATTTACTTAGCCGTCAGCTCTGTTTATTAGGCACATCTCCTGATGGAATTGGCACAGCATTTTCTTGCCAACGCTGTTTATCATTTCTAGCCACTCACTGATCAGAGAATAAACCTAGGAGCCAAAGGAAGGTGAGGGAAAAGGGAGGAGGTGTTGGCAATCTGGGGGTGAAGAGTAAGGGGAAAGAGAAGCCAGGGAAGGGCTGCTTAAACTGGAGGTACTCTCCTACAGTAGATTTAAATGGCTAGATCAATGGAGTCACTCAAAGCTAAAAGTGAAAATTTAAAACATCTTCACAACTGAATCACTGATTTTTAACCATTTGATTTTTTTTCACCCATTTTATTACTCTGCAAACTCTGAAAATTCATTATAAACAATCCCATATCAAGTAAGTGTAATTTTATTAATTCCTCTGAGAATGCTGAGTACTTAAAATATCCTTAAACAAATGTGTTTAGTTTCGATCTTGTTAAATGTTTCTGAAAATTAGATATTTGATTCTAAATATGCCAAGATGGAAACTGTCTGTGGGCATTTCCATAAGGTTTTGGAACTATACACACTCAGGGGCACACAGCACTCTGATTATTGGACCTAATTTATAGTAACATATGTTTAAAAACCTAAAAAATTTTAAACTATAGTAAAACCTGGAAAATGGATAAAGAATCAATGTGATGTGCACATACACAGAAATAAGTTTTAATTCTCACTACCTTGAAAGGTAGTAAAGAGAGCCACAGAGTTCTATCTTAAACCCACCTCCATAAATGTTAATCATTTAAAACCTGAAAAAAAATAAGGATTCTCAGGGAAAAGGACCTACACAGAACACCTCAGCATTTTAAACTGTTTTATTTTAAATTTTTTTCAAAATTTAAAAATCATATATACTTTTAAAAACTGTTTGATTATGTTGTAGATTCGACATTATTCAAAACTCTTCCCATTAGAATTATTGAGGACCCAGGCTGTGCAAAAATATCAAAATAGAAAACTCTGTGTGGGACTTCCTCTTAATTCTTGTTTTGTCTTCCCTTTGTGGCTCTTAATACCTTCCAACCACTGAAACACTTTCCCCATCCAAGGCTTGCAAGCTTGCCTTCCCTGTGAATGCTCTAGTCTTCCTTTCTTTCTTATCAAATCTTCCGTAACCCAGGTCTTAGCACCCCAGGAACCTCTGTTCCACTTTATACTGTGATAGAAAATCATCTGATAAACTTAGCCATGATATCTAATAACTTTTATCCAAAATGTGCCTAATGATGAGAATCAGCTCACTGGCTAATTAAAAACATGAATTCTTGAACCTAACTTGACCTTCTAAATCAGACTCTCTAGGAGCCAGCCCTACCAATCTGTAATTTAGTCAAGCCTGCCCAGGTGAACCTTATATCATCCTGTCAGTTTGAGCACCCCTGGATTGTGGTTCTCAGCCTGACTAAATAGTCCATTCACCTGGTGATGCTCAGGTATTAAACTGGACCAATCACATCAGAATCTCTGTGGGTGATGCTGGAGTATCAGTAGATTGTACAAGCTCCCTGGATGAAACTATTGGGCAACCAGAGATGAGAACTATGGATTCATGTTTCTCAGTATTTGGTTCAAAAACTTCTGCATCAGAATCACCTGGAGTGCCCTGTAAAAATGCAGATTCCTGGACCCCTACCTCAGATCTATTTAATCAGAATCTTTGAGGCTGGAATCTAGGCATCTGAGTATTTAACAAGATCCCGGGTAATACTTTCTTACCTAGAGTTCTGAAAAACAAGTCTCTGCTTGCAGCAGATGTTTATAATTAGGGCACATACCAGAAACAAAGAGAAGAGGCTTGCCTCCTCTAACCTCTGCACTAGCCATATTGCCTTAATTGATGTGAAAAGGGTCCAGACAAGCCCTGCCATACCCTTTCAGGTGATCTTGTTATGGTGGTCTAATTGGACACAATTATACTGAATTTTTAATTTAATTTTATTTATTTTTAGCTGAGTTGGGTCTTCGTTGCTGCACAGGGTTTCTCTAGTTGCGGCGAGCAGGGGCTACTCTTCGTTGTGGTGCGCAGGCTTCTCATTGCAGTGGCTTCTCTTGTTGTGGAGCATAGGCTCCAGGCGCGGGCTTCAGTAGTTGCAGCACACGGACTCTAGGGCGTGAGGGCTTCAGTAGTTGTGGTATGTGGGCACAGTAGTTGTGGCTTGCGGGCTCTAGAGCACAGGCTCAGTAGTTGTGGTGCACAGGCTTAGTTGCTCTGCGGCATGTGGGATGTTCCCAGACCAGGGATCAAACCTGTGTCCCTTGCATTGGCAGGTGGAATCTTAACCACTGTGCCACCAGGGGAGTCCCATGAACACAATTATACTGAATTTTAATAGCTGAAAAAGTTCCCTAGAAAAATAAGTTTGAGAAATGCTGAATCCTAGTTCTCTTTGATTTTCATAATACACATTACCAGCATAGGACACATTCTAGGGAATCCAGCTTCAATAAAATTCTTTAACTTTGATGGTTTTGTACATTGCTTTATAAAATTTATATACATTTTCTCAGTGAACCTTTGAAGCACAGTTAAGAATGCTGAGATATAGAGAAATTAGGTGATTACCTAAAGTCTCCAGTAGTAAATGGCAGAGTGACCTAGAACACAATTCTTTTGACTCCCCCCTTGTCAGACGATCCCCTTGGTCTCATTGCCCCACAGCTGTGATTCAGTTAGCACAAGAAGAACCACATAACAATGCAATGGTGAGTTCCATTGTTTCTGAATTTCTTTTGTAGTTGTTGTTTGTTATTTTTTTCTTTTGAAGTATTTCCTTTGAACTGATTTCTCTACTACTATGAAGAGGAGGGGGGAGGATAGCACCCCAGAACAGGTGTTTGTCATAATGGCAGCCTCCTACCACCAGATGACCCATATTATCTCCCATCTGTCACAGACTTCATTCATAGAGAAGGAGAAATAACACGTTTTAGAAAAAAAAATCCCTATATGTGATATTATGTTCTGTTGCATTATTTCACAGATACTTTAATCTGTATGTTTAATATCTTCATAATCAGGTAATGTCATACAATAATATTAACTCCAAAACAATTTTAATGGATGCCAAATAGACAAGGACACAACTGTACATGCCATACTCCAACTAAATGATAAAGCCCAATGAAATGGGCACCACAGTGCCCTTCACCTTCTGGCCACCTCTGTGACCGTCATGCAGGCTGGGTATAATTTCTAAATCCAATTGAAGGTGGTAGGAGAGTAATTTAAATGGTTAGTTTTAAAGAAACCAGTTAGTAGCAGGTCTGGTTACCAGCTAGTTAATCAAATGACTTTAACCTATTATTTTCAAAACATTTATAATAAATATAGTGTTTTCCAATAGGAATAAACCTTCCACGTATGAATTATCTCACAACAACCCTGTGAAAATTAAAGAGACTCAGGGAAACTCAGTGTCTAGAAATAAGTGGTAAAGCAATGTTTAATCCAAGTTCACTGAACTTCTGTCTCTACATTCTTTTATCTCTAGACACAAGATACCTGATTATTTCAATGCAGATTATTTTAGCAATTTAGTGGAGAAGAAAACATTTTTCATTTAAAAATATTTTTTATTATGTCTATCCTAATATTTTGTTTCCTGGTAAAATATTTTTGATATGTGTCTCACTGTTAATACATTTAAAAGACAGTAAGCCTATTTTATCTCTTACTTTGGGGTTTCAGTGAGTTACTGTCAAAGAAATCTCCTGTGTTATTACATTTTGTTTTCATAAGCTGTAATGTTCTAAGTATGTTAATGCAAAGGTGTGCTCTTAAAAGTTTCCATTTTTGGTATGAAAAGGAGACTGATGATCACTCATTTTATAAAGCAATGTGTCCCTTTTTTGTGAGGGGTTCTGCGAGACTGACAGAAAAAGACTGACAGCAGTGTGGGGATTACCAAGGGTACAGTCAGAAACATAAAATACAGGGCACAGCATTAAGTTAGCAGGAAGAGAAAGTCAGATAAGCCAATGCTTATTCCTTGTAAAGCCCAGAGAATGGAACTCATACAGGAGCACAGATGAGGAAAAGAAAGAACCCGTCATTAAGATGAAATATCTAGCATCCTGTTTATTCACCAAGTATTTATTAAGAACATACTGTGTCTTTAGCAGTGGGCAGACTCTAGATGGAGAAATAAAGCTGTGCACAAGAGAAACACAGGTCCTGACTTCATGGAAATTACTGTCTCATCCAGTGTTTCTCAGACTTGGTAAACATAAAGGTCTCCTTTTTATGGGCAAAAACAAATCCTCCCAGACACCTAGTGTTGATTTAAATTAATTATATTACAATGTTACATAAAAATATATATAAATATAAAACTAAATATGAATACATTATGCATTTAGGTCATGCATTTAAAAAATAGAGCAAAATCACAACATAGTTGCAAGCAGAACTTCAACACCAGTAAAATTCAAATTAGCATCATCGAGCATCCTAAATGTTGTTTTTTTGAAATCAGTAGTGACTCAAGTGTGTTCCAGTACCATAAAAAAGTGTACTATTTCCTACATGTGTCCTCTATATGAACACCTATAAGTCTTTGTTGAGGTGGCATAACTGAAACTATTTGATCATTACTTGGCACAAATATTGGAATTTGCAAGTTGGAATCACTTCTGTTCTACTATCATTAACCCATGACAATTCAATAGCCACTATTTGGTGCCAACATAATTGAAAAAAATATATATATATATATGTATGTGTGTATGTATGGTTATAATCATAACAAAAATACAAAATTTAATCTCGATGATAACTGAGAGACCCCTTCCCCCAAGAATACATCTGTTTATCCCTTTTACAAGGAGAGATAGGATGAGAAATGTGATTAGAAGAACACTGCTCTGGTGAGGATGGGAGACTCTAAGCTATTAGGGATATGATGGGCTTCACTCATGGGGACAGTGTTATGAGGACATAGCAGAGAGAACACTAACCAGGCCCTTAGTGGGCAGGCACCTTTTGAAGAAGTAATACTTAAACTGAGACTCAAAGAAAGAATTTTATCTTAACCAGGAAGAGAGTAGCAGGGAAGATGAGGGCTAATTTTCAACCTGTTAACACTAGGATATCTGTGCACCATTTCAGATCCGTCACTTACCTGGTGAGACTGGTTGTTAAATATTTTGCATTTTCCCGTCCACTGAAAGAATCCTCATATATGGGAATAGGGACTATAACACCAACTGCATCTCATTCTTGAGAGTATTCAATGAGTTACACTAGCTGGTACTTGGTACAGTGCCTGGTATGGAGTAAGCACCTTTAATGGGAATTGCAATCATGGTGGTGATGATTAGGATGAACCTTAGTGATTTAGTTAGAAGTATAATATTGATAAAACTGATGGTATAGTTGTTAACTATAAAAGCAAAGTTTAGTCTGTGTCCAGGGCCTATTTTTCCGTCCTCTCCATTAATGATAAAAGGAAACTGGGGGGCTTCCCTCGTGGCACAGTGGTTAAGAATCCATCTGCCAATGCAGGGGACACGGGTTCGATCCCTGGTCAGGGATGATCCCACATGCTGTGGAGCAGCTAAGCCCGAGCACCACAACTACTGAACCTGCACTGTAGAGCCCACAAGCCACAGCTACTGAAGCCTGCATGCCTAGAGCCCATGCTCCACAACAAGAGAAGCCAACACAGTGAGAAGCCCGTGCACCTCAACAAAGAGTAGCCCCCGCTCGCCGCAACTAGAGAAAGCCCACGTGCAGCAACGACGCCCCAATGCAGCCAAAAATAAATTAATTAATCAAATAAAAAATCTTTAAATTAAAAAAAAAAAGAAGAAGAAACTGGGACTCCACTATTTCATTATGATACACATTCCAGAACACCTTCAAGCAGAATTAGGGAGAGAAAAGTAGAATATTTTTTGCCTCTCAGAAGACAAATGATGGCCAACACATAGACAATATATTTCTTAGTCTATATAAAACAGTTGCCCCCCTGTGTTACCTGTCGGTCTCAGGGAACTACTAAAGAACTCTGTCCTACAGATGTTTTTGCCTTTTAGCAAAAGATCCACAATCCTTCACCCTCTAATGAGTCCCTTCACTGAGTGTCAAGAGACAGAGTTGAGGTACACTCTGATCCCCCGGTCTCAGTAGACCCCACACCTCTGGCCCACACTCATGGCAGCCCTCCCTCATTTTTGTTCTTAAAGGATGGTTCAAGGACTCTAAGCCCAGGTTCTTCCCCAGACTTAAGAATCTTAGTCCAGAGGGAGAACAAGAGTTGTTCCCACATTTCTAATGTCGGTAACCACAGATTGCTGGTTTCCTAACAGTTTCCTATAGACTGAAGGTTGACAGCCAATTCAACCATGAAAATAAACTCTGACTTCTAAGTTCAAGACTAGAAATAATAAGCATACAGAGTCACAGCTAAATGGGATTTTAGATATAGGAAAATTCCAATGACAACAAAGATGGGACTCTTTAGAATTTTAATACATAATCTATAGCCTGCTCATGTCAGAAGCTCGTCCCTGTGGAGCACAGCACAAATTCTAGTAGTAAGTGGATAATCAAAGTCAGTTGTTTCACAACTACTTGATGGTACCAATCGTTTCATTTTGCCATTGATTTCTTGGTAGAAAATGACTTACTATAAGTCACTCAGCTAGTTAGCTTCTAAACTAGGTTTACATTACAGGCCTTTTGATTCTTTTTTTTTTTTTTTTTCTTTTTGCGGTATGCGGGCCTCTCACTGTTGTGGCCTCTCCCGTTGCGGAGCACAGGCTCCGGATGCGCAGGCCCAGCGGCCATGGCTCACGGGCCCAGCCGCTCCGCGGCATATGGGATCCTCCCAGACCGGGGCACGAACCCGTATCCCCTGCATCGGCAGGCGGACTCTCAACCACTGCGCCACCAGGGAGGCCCAAGCCTTTTGATTCTTAATGCAGTGATCTTTCCGATGCTTATTGTTGTTCCCTGCATTCCCACATGATTTGACTACAGATAACATTTTAAAATCTACCACCATTTGTATCAGTTTGCACCCAGGAATCTTTCTAAGCTCTGCTTCCCAAACCTGAACTCTCTGTCTCTCTATTGATATCCCCTCATGACTGGTTGCATTCTTGCTCTCTACCTGCTTTCTTTGGCCTGACACCTCACACCTCCCTTTATTACCTTTTTCATTCACCTAGTACTTTAGCATCACTACTCTTGGCTCAATGCCCTGCACCAAAGGCCAGCACCCTTAATTGATATCTGGCCTTTTACTCTTACTTCTAAGTAGGCACAAAAATAGCCTCATAAAGTTTCTAGCCTGTTTCTTCCCGCAGAATTTAACTGCTTCATCATAGGATAAATAGAAAACTCAGGGCCCTAAAATTCAATACCAGACTGAATGGTTCTGGTCAAATTCTTGGCAATGTTCCTAATGCCTACATCCAATGGTGAACTCTGCTAATTTCCACTAGGGCTGATGCCATGTCTCTTGTCTCCTGACCTTGACTCAATTCTGACTCCTGCCACTTCCTTGGCAACCTGTCATCTCCAGAAGGGACATGGCAATCAAAGGAGCCCAAAAGCAGCTGGCACCTAACCCAGGCTCTTGGCAACTGCATTTTCTACTGGCCCATCAAACTGGTAAGCAACAGAATCATCTCGGGAGGAGAGTGAGGTGGCATTCACAAATGTGAATGTGAGTAATGTGAGTTTGTCAGGCCTTATGCTTCTAAAACACAGATTTCTGTGATAGAATTAGATAAAGTTTTATTTCAAACTTGCATAACTCAGCATTATGCCATGCAAATCTTCATGCTTTTAATTTCCTGCTAAATTTTATGGTCCAAAAAAATCAGCAGATGCTGAAGAAAATTATATTTATGTAACAGAGCTTCTAATTCAATATGAAAATAATAAAACAATGAAGACAACTCAAAAACTCTGGGCAGAATTTTGAAGTCCAAGAACATCCCCTAGGCTGTACCAGCCATTACAGTGACCAGATGATACTGATGCAGCTCTCCCCCACACAGACACCTCTCCCCCAGCACCACTCATTGTCTTCATAACATTTGGCTTCACCCCTTTTCCAGTGACTTAAGTATGCATGGAGCTTTTTCCACCATGGGCCCAACTTTGATTTTTATCCACTCTAAACAATTGCATTTAAGAAAAAATTATTTTAAAAATATAGATATCCCCCAACTAGCCATCTTACAAATAAGTGCCACTGGACTCAGAGCAAACTTGGAGAGAGTATTCTTGTCTGTATGGATTTCAACACATAACAAAGCACTCCAAAATTTACTATTTAGCATAAGCACAATCATCATTTTATTGCTAAAGACACTGTGAGTTAACTGGCTCAGCTAGGCAGTTCCTTGCTCCACATGCTGTCAGCTGGGGCTGCACTCCTCCAGAGGCCAGACTGGGCTAGGATCCAAGGTGGCTCACTCACATGTTTCTGGAAGCTCAGCTGGGGGCTGTTGACTGAGCACCTGGGTTCTCCTCCACATGGTCTCTCCACGTTGCTTGGGCTTCTTACAGGATTCCAAGAGGTATCATTTCACAACATCACTTCTACCACATTCTAATACCAAAATATATCAGGACCAACTCAATTCAAGGAGAAGGGAAAAAGGCTGTCTCCTTATGACCCATCACAGTATCCAAATTCACCATACCCATGGAGCAAAAACAAACCAAAGTTTTATTGTTGGAGCTCTGATTCCATTGTTGTTTACAAAGCACCTTTCCTCAGCAGACTCAATCCCAACAGAGACCAGAGGAACTGACTCACTGCTTTTGGATCTTTTTCAAGGCAGGAACAGAGTGAGAACTTCTCAAATTACTCAGGTTGGATTCTGACTTCAAGGGGTCCTAGGGCCCCTTGGGGCTATTTAAAGGATTAGGGGGCTATGTAGGTTTGAAAATCCCTGCGGTTTATAACCCTGTTTAGGATTTACCTTGAACTGTATAAATGTCAAAAGAACCCACATAATTTTCCAACAGATTCTGCCAAATGAAAGAATAGTGGGCCACTTAGATATAATTGTTGAGGGGGAGAGAACTATACTAATTTCTCTATCAAAGGTTTAAATTTGAATATGATTTCTAAAACCACCACGCATTTGTATTGTACTTATATTCTAGTAGAATATAAGACTAGAGAGGACAAGATTGTGGATTCAGTTCCCATGAGAAAGGTCAAGCTTTGCTTTCACTATACCTCTAAACCAAACTGGCTGTGTTATAAACTTGTACCTTGATTCACCAATGGATCTGAAAGAGAGGGTGCAGTTCAGTGTTACCCCTTTCTTGACCCTGAGAACACCTCAAACTGTAGGGCCTTCTCTTGAATGTCACTTAACTTCTTCCTACTTCTCTTCACCCCAAACTCCTTCCCCATTAAAAATCAGGAAAGAAGTTAATCATTATTGAGCTCTTATTATTTGTCACCACTGTACTAGGATTGTTTTCTTTTTTGTTAAACAAATATTGTGTCATTCAATCATTATCATACAGGGTTTTGCACACTACTGTCATTTAATAAATAGTTCTCATTTGACTTGCTGAGATAAGTTATGAGGGTGGTGACCAACCATGGCATTAGCAATGTTTTACTGGGTGAAAAATCTCACACATTTTTAAGGACAGCCTCCCTTGGTTCTTAAGTACAGAAGCTGGATATCCTTGCCAGGCCTAGAAATATATTATTTTCAGCTTATATCAGCTCAGTATATGATATTAAATTTGCAAAATATGGTAATCAAACCCTGAAGAAATAGAAGACATTTCCATAATTGTACTTTAACCTATGTAAGATATTTTATCATGAAATATCTGTACAAAATGCCATTTGACCATGATTTGGAGATGTTGCTTACTGCAAGCATTTTACAAGCTAATTTTGGATGAATCTACTACTTTAGCAAATTTGCAGTTCTCAAAAATAGGAATTCCATCCAGAATGGAATGGCAATTTTCCCTCAGGGCATGAATGATCATTCTCATTTTGTTGAAATGTTTCAATACGCTAAATTTAATCAGAGTGGTTTTAATTATCCCCTTCCTCTGCCCCCATTTCCAGTTCTGCCTTCACCCCAACTCCCAGATTTTCTTTATCAGAGTTTAATATCCACACATTTTTCTTTCTTCAATTACTGCCAATTTAGTCTACCCTTGAATTTCTGAGAAGTTGAGAAAGATTTTCAAATTAGAATAAATCATCTGTAGAAATCAAAAGGCATTTTAATGACAGGACAACTTACAGGGCCTTTGGAAAATGAGATCACAATAAAGAAATCTACTGATCAAGAAGACAGAGTGAAAATGTTCAAAGGGTCTTTATTTATCACCAACATCAAGGATATTAGTCAAGATAACATGTGAAGAGAGAAAAGGATAAAGAAAATATCAAACTATAGAAAGAAATGATGAAGAAACTATCAAACTATAGACAGTCTGGTTAGAGGCTACCACGAAAACAAGAAATTTGAATCTAATCCTATCTTGGAAAAAACATTAACATTATTTGCTTAATCAATATTTTCTTCATAAAGAGTTCTATCATCTCAATTACTTTTTTTAATTTATTTACTTTTATTTATTTATTTTTGGCTGTGTTGGGTCTTCCTTGCTGCTCGTGGGCTTTCTCTAGTTGCGGCAAGTGGGAGCTACTCTTCATTGCGGTGTGTGGGCTTCTCATTGCGGTGGCTTCTCTTGTTGCGGAGCACGGGCTCTAGGTGTGCGGGCTCAGTAGCTGTGGCGCACAGGCTTAGTTGTTCTGTGGCATGTGGGATCTTCCCAGACCAGGGCTCGAACCCATGTCCCCTGCATTGGCAGGTGGATTCTTAACCACTGCGCCACCAGGGAAGCCCTCAATTACTTAAGTGTTTAACACTATCCTTCTGTTTAACAGTATCCTGTCCTCTGAATTAAACCATGTATTTCTAATTAATATGGATTTTATTTGGTAGGTTAATTTATGTATTATTCCTAGATGATGGCCATGAGCATGAAGATATTTAATGTATTTCAATACACAGGTATTTTCTAAACAAAAATATTGTACACTGTGTGTGTATATATATATATACACACACAAACACATACATGCATATATACATATATATGTATATATATATATACATATATATATACATATATATATATATGTATATATATATATCTCCTGTTGAAGAGTTTGATTGAGGTCTCTGTCTCCTTTAAGGGGCTGCCAGTTTTTAATTCAGTATTCTAAATATCCCAGAAAAAGTTATCCAGCTACCTACTATCTCTATTCTGTGTCTACACAAGGTACTCAGTGTCATACCCTGTAACAATTTGGAGCCATCAAATATTGTGACTGAATCCCTGTTCAGAGTTGTCCTGCCTCCCAGAATCTGACCTCTCCTATCATATGCTGACACTGGTACATGCACAGCCACCTGACTGTTAGTGTTCAAAGTCAGTAACTTTCCTAGTCCCTTTGAAGAATGGTGCACTTTGAACCCAGTCTATACAAACCATACATGTGAGTCTAGTAAATTTGCAATGGTGTGTTATATTACAATATCTTGGAATGGTGAAACAAGGTTCAAGGTAGTGCTTTCAGAATAAATGTTTTCAGTCCTTTAAGTTGAATCTTGTTTGTGAGAGTTCATGTTTAGAATGGAAATCCATCATCTAAGAATTACTGGGAGCCTCACAGATATCTCCACAGTGACTACAACTCACTCCTTGAGGCCTCCTAAAAATAGGTGTTCAAGGCCGCGGAGCCTGTGTGTCCGGAGCCTGTGCTCCGCAACGGGAGAGGCCACAGCAGTGAGAGGCCCGCGTACAGCAAAAAAAAAAAAAAAAAAAAAAAATAGGTGTTCAGGTGTCAGGAGTAGCTCACGCAGGCTACTAGAGTCTGTGATGACTCTAACCATGACAAAGAATGTCTACATTTGTCCTAAATCTATTTTTAGAAACCAGTTGTCAAAACAGCCCACAATGTGTGGATCTGCCAGTGAACTCTATAAAACAGATGTCACTTTATTTTTCTATCTTGAAAAATATGTCAAGTACCTTGTGCTAGCTACCAAAGGGAAGATTACATAGAAGTAATAAGAAATAGGTTAGCTTACCCTTAGCTTGACGTTTAAAATGGATCAGCTTTTCAAGGCATTCCATTTACTACATTCTTCATATCACAATGCCTCTACTTCTTTGTGGCAAATTTCTTGTCAAGATTTAAAGGCAGCCCTAGAGAAGATTAATGAGCTCAATCTATGAAAATGAGCCCATTACCATGTTTATTACCAATTTTTCTCCCTATTACATACAATGGAACCACACAGACAGACTCTTCTAACCTCTTACCTTCTGCCTTTGTGAATTTGCCATGTATGAACAATGTTTCATTTGTATAACAGGTTGCTTGGGAAAGGATGTGTGGTGTCATGAATGGCTGCCTCATTTCTTCTCAGCAGAGTTCCACTCTGTGTTAGCAGGCAGAGCAGTCCTCTTTTACTGGAGTCAAAATAGGCACATCACCAAAGAGTTAAAATATCTGTGGTACATGCCTTTAGTGTTAATCTCATTTTCAGTCAGCTGCCATATTCCAAGGGGAAGATGGTCTCTGAAGGCAGCTCACGGCTCCAGTAGGATATCCACCTGCCCCATAAAAGGTTCCCAGATGAAGATCTGAAGAGGCCTTATAAACAGATCCCCAAGTCCCTAGAAAAACAAAGTGAGAGCATCTATACAAGATACTAGGTTATGACAACAAAAGAGAAGATAATGCAAGAAAAGTATTCTCCCAGTGTTTTCTAGCATCTGATTAGAAATCATAAATAGAGAAAATATTTAAATGACCCCTATTTTCAATAGTTAATAGACTTGGGTTTCCATATCCTAGAAGAAACAAATTTCTTAGTTATGTTTATGTACTGGAAGGGTTAATCCAAAAGACAATGTTTTCCTGAAATTTTATATATCACCAGTAAGGCTAAGATCAAATACCCTCTCATTCCCTCTCTTCAATTGTATTCAGGATTGCAAAAAAAGTTTAAGCTCCAGGGCTTCCCTGATGGTTGAGAGTCCGCCTGCCAATGCAGGGGACATGGGTTCGTGCCCCGGTCCGGGAGGATCCCACATGCCACGGAGCGGCTGGGCCCGTGAGCCATGGCTGCTGAGCCTGCACGTCTGGAGCCTGTGCTCCGCAACGGGAGAGGCCACGACGGTGAGAGGCCCACGTACCGCAAAAAAAAAAAAAAAAAAAAAAAAAAAGTTTAAGCTCCAGATGAAAGAGAATAGATAAGTATTTTGCAGTATAAAAATAAAGTGCCTGTTAAGTATGACGTCGTAAGCAGTATAAAACTTCTATAAGCTGGCATATGTGTTACATGTGGTTCAAAGATGATCCTTCACTTTCTACCAATCTGGTTTTTAACCTGCTGTTCTGAGGCCATAAACTCTCAGAGGGAAGTCCTCTGTAATTTTATATGGAATTTGATGACTTAGAGGCCCATGGCAGGAATTATGGAGAGGGAGTTTTCTCAACTCCACAGCTCCTATAGAGAGACTAAAGCTCATTATCTGAATCTTGGACTAGTTTATTTTACAAAACCACAAAAGAGCATAAACTATGTTAACTCCTTCAGTTTCATTCTTTGGGTGGTGTATTCTATTCATCTCCTAGAAATGTGTATTAGGTGTCAGTGGATAGAGGGGAAGGAGGGTTAATTATGCCCAGAACATTGGAAGGACATATAGTGGGAAATCAGAAGTTAGATTAGGCTAATTTTTCATGGAGACAATCCTTCAAGCTTTCCCAGGAAATAAAAGGCTTCTAGTGGGAAGAAACAATAGACCTGAACAGCAGGAGTGTTTGGGACGGGAGCCAGGGAGCAAGAGTCACTAACAGAGAGTGGTAATTTGGAATGATTTGCTGTTTTATGTTGTGAAGCACCAAGACACAGCTGGTGTGTACTGGCTAACCTGAAGATTTGTAGTAACTGCATTGAAATGGTAATGAAGTTTTTATTTTATTATTGCAGATGTTTGTGGATTATTGTTATTAAGCTTATTAGTGTAACAGTACAAATATGAGATTTTTATTTACTTGGTCTCTTATTTATGGGAGCTTTGTTGAAGTCTTTTTCACTGAAGTCAAGAAAACAAAAGCCATGCAATAACCAAAATGTGCTGAACCGTCGGGCTGGCGTTACCACGTACGTGTGTGGGTGTGCTTAACATAGGATTCTCCTACATTGGAGATAAATCTCAGTGTTCCCATTGTTGTGCCTTGGGTCATGTTGTGAAGTAATCTATTCATAGGTAAAACAATTAACAGTTGTATTAACCATGGTCACTATCACTGATTCTGGAGTTGAATTGCCTAGTCCTACTCTGCCATTGACACGTATGTAACATTAGGCACTTAACCAACCTCCTCCACGTGCCTCAGTTTCCTCCTCTGTAAAGTTAGGTTTAAAAAAATGCTACCTCTTTCATAAAGTCATTGTGAGGATTAAGTGACATTATATGAATAGAGCACTTATCAATTAATGTTAGCTGTTACCTAAAAGATCTTTTGATGTGGGAGAACACCTAAGCATTTTATTCAAAAGATTTGAGACAAAAAATTCTGTTGGAAACTATTATCTTGCAGAGTTATCTGTTTGATCAAACAATTCAAAGAAGATACACATATGTATACTATGTGGATAACTAGCTTTCAAGCAATAATATAAATAATATTCAGTTGTTAGTTTATTGTTAGGCATAATGTGATCTCTTTTGATGATTCTGAAACTGCTGAAGAATCTTGAAATTTCTCAAGATATTGTCATCCGTGAACATTGAACAGTATCATGGAATAGATTGACCAGCGTTTGTGATTCCAGTTATAAAAATTCCAGATGATTTGCCTTCATTATAGTTCTCTTCCTAGCTAGCCATAAAGACACTGTAAATATATAGGAAGAGAAATGAGCATCTCCAAGGAATTTAATTTCTAACTTGCTGGAATAATTTCCTTAGGTTAGAAATATCAAAGTCCCTCAAAATATCCCATATGTAAAAATAGAGTCATTACCATTATGCATTTCAAAATTAAAATGATTACTAGTTGACCAATTAAAGAGAAGCCTTTTTCATATTGACTATTCAGCAATTCCTGCCAGTGTCGAGATGTGATCTTGATGATTTAGAGCCAATTTGGGACACTAATGAAGAATCCTGTGATTCACAGTCGAATATATCTGGAGTCTAGTCAGAAATTTACAATAAAGTTGACAACTAATAAAAGTTTTCAAATGGGTATATCTTCTGTAGTTTTAATTGTAGCACAGTTAAAATAGGTTCCTGGTCCAGAGGTGGTAGGGTAATACTGTAAGAGTAATAGCTTAAGATTTTTTTTAAAGGTTCCACTATAAATACTATAGTATGTAGTTTATAAAATTGTATGATCACCTTAATGTGTTGATAACCTACTTCCTTAAACCAAGGTGGGTCCCAATGACGTTGGAAGCAATAAGAAAGCACTGTGTAAATTATTAAGCACTATTTGGGGGATGAGGGAATGTCAGGGAATTGGGAAGCAAACTGAGTTCTAATGTTTGTTCTAATGTTCTAATGTTCTCAAGCACATTAATTCTTCTGAGGGACAGCTTCCATTAGGCACTTTCATAGTATCTTAAACCAGCGCACACCAATACCACAGGCTGTCATCAAGAAGATTTTTATACAGAAACAAGGTCTTCAGAAATTACATTTTATATCTCATTATTATAACTTAATTGCTTACGATGTATATACTTCTAAATTCAAAAACAATTCACTTAAATAAGTTCTGTTCTCTATGGAGATTTTTCCAAAGTGAAACTTGTAACTATAAGTATAATGTAAGCCTGGAGCTGCATAGAGAAAGATTTCATGAGAACAAAGCCAACTCAGAGGAGAACTGAGCCAAGAGATGGAAAGAGACAGACCCTGGTGACATTTGAGGCCTCCAGATTCAACCATGCCTGTGATTCAACCTTGGTTCTGTGAGCCAGCAAGTTCCCTGTATGGCTTATGCCTATTGAAGCTGGATTTCTGTAACTTAAAAACCAAGAGAATCCTGACTAACACAGCGGTCAAAAGTTTTGGGGAAATGCTTCAAACTATATCTCTTTCTTGCACATTCCCAATGTACACTAATTTATTAAAAGATCTGAGGGCTTCCCTGGTGGTGCAGTGGTTGAGAGTCCGCCTGCCAATGCAGGGGACACGGGTTCGTGCCCCAGTCCGGGAAGATCCCACATGCCACAGAGCGGCTGGGCCCGTGAGCCATGGCTGCTGAGCCTGCGCGTCCGGAGCCTGTGCTCCGCAACGGGAGAGGCCACAGCAGTGAGAGGCCCGCATACTGCAAAAAAAAAAAAAAAAAAAGAAAAGAAAAATGAAAAGATCTGAGAAAACCTGCTGCAAAGAAACTTTGTTTATCTTTGTTAACCCACTGTTTCCCAAACTTCATTGATGGTAGAACCTCTTTTTACCCAACACCTATGAACATCTATTCCACTGAGCACATTTTGGGAGATGATGTTCTTTAAGGGCAAGGAAGAAAGAATTGTCAAAATTGTATAGGGACCACTACGTTTGACCTCAGCGGTACTCCAAAGATGCACTGAAAAGGAAGCCGTTAAGCGAAGTAGCCTCTTATTAGATGAGCAAGTCTAAGTGGGTAGCACCAGGGTATGGACCGTCAAGACCTCCATCATCTCTTTAAATGGCAGATTATGAGGTGCTCACTATAACTGCTGGTTCTTCCTCTGCCATGCACCAATATTTTCATTGTTTTTCCTGACTTCATTCCCCTCCACAAGGATCTCCACTACGTGTAAAATGAAGTCATGTGAGGCCATTTGGAGCTTTTTTTTTTTTTTTTTTTTTTTTTGTGGTACGGGGGCCTTTTAGTGCTGTGGCCTCTCCCGTTGTGGAGCACAGGCTCCGGATGCGCAGGCTCAGCGGCTGTGGCTCACGGGCCCAGCCGCTCCATGGCACGTGGGATCCTCCCAGACCGGGGCACGAACCCATGTCCCCTGCATCGGCAGGCGGACTCCCAACCACTGCGCCACCAGGGAAGCCCTGGAGCTTCTTTATTTAAAGCGGCAATGAACCTCATCTTCCAGGCTCCCGTCACATTTCCCAGCCCTGCACTTGCAAGCTTCAGCTTCTGAAATGAGCCTCAGCTGTCTTAACTTCTGCCAGGTAATGACCGTCTTTTCCACAACCTCATTCAAGTCTGAAGACCTGAGAACCAGAAGAGCTGATGGTGTAAGATCCAGTCTAAGTAAAGGAGAAAACCAATGTCTCAGCTTGAAAGCAGAAAGAGAATTCTCCCATACCCTGCCTCTTTTTCTACTCAGGCCTCCGAGGGATTGGATGAGGCCCACCCACATTGAGGGAGCACAATCTGCTTTGCTCAGTCTATCGATTCAAATTTTAATCTCATCCAGAAACCGCCTCACAGACATACCTAGAATAATGTTTAACCAGATATCTGAGCACCCTGTGTCCCAGTCAAGTTGACACATACAATTAACCACACAATATCAAAATCACATATCCTTCTGCTTCACTGAGTCCCGAGGATTTGTCCCAGAAGCATGGGCTCTTTGAAAGTTCATAGTCCCCCCTTGTCATCATGGCCTATGATATCACCTCTCTTAGTTCAGCAGTTCCCAGCCTTGCTTGACATAAAAAATCTATAGTATTATAAAAACATGGATTTGGGGGCTTCCCTGGTGGCACAGTGGTTGAGAGTCCGCCTGCCGATGCAGGGGACACGGGTTCGTGCCCCGGTCCGGGAAGATCCCACATGCCGCGGAGCGGCTGGGCCCGTGAGCCATGGCCGCTGGGCCTGTGCGTCCGGAGCCTGTGCTCCTCAATGGGACAGGCCACAACAGTGAGAGGCCCGCCTACCGCAAAAAAAAACATGGATTTGGGGGCTCCCATTACAACATTCTGAATCAGAATCTGAATTTTAGACCCATCTTACATCAGAATATGAGCCCAGGACCATTTCCAAGGAATTTTAATAATCAGCCTCACTAGGAAACAATGCTTTAACTATGTTATAAAGTACAGAGTCCCTGGATGCAGTGACCCCAAAAGCCAGAGCAGGGATGTAATTGGTTTCCAATGATTTAAGTCCCTCCCTCTCATTCCACCTGACTTTTGCCCTCCTCCACAACTTCCCCTTTGCCAGTTTAGGGGGAAACCAGGAAGATAGAGCCATTTGTTGAGTTAGTAGTACATGGCAGGAATTGGACTATGTACTTTACCTATATTATTTCATTTTAATCCTCTAGCCAACCTTGTGACCAAAAAAAAGAGGTCTATTTTATAGATGAAAAACCTTTGAGGAGTTAAGTAATTTTCCCAAGAGATTAGTTAAAAGAGCTGGGATTTAAACTGCAATCCATTTGATTCCAAACACTGTGGTTTTCCCACCACATCACACTTCATGGTTAGTTTAGGAATTTCAGATGCCCCCTGATTGGAATGGATTAAAGATTCAGGAAAGACATGCAGCTTGTTCTTGGTGATCGGTCAATAATAGGTTAATAGGTTCAACTAGCTGACTAAACATGGAGAGAAGCAGGAGATAAGACAGTTTTCCACTCCATTAGGAAGACCCATAGCCCTCATTCGACAGAAATATTCAAAAACATGATCATACTCACAGGGGCATCAGACATTTTTATGAAATTTGCAATGTCCCTATCCCACATCCCTATTCAACATAATAGGCATTAAATAAATGACTGTTGAATTTTAAAATGATATATAATTTACTTAGTACTTGTATTTTTTCAAGGAAGGAGCCTTCAATAATTTCTTGTTTGTTTGTGTGCATCCTGAGAGTAAGAATAAGAATACTAGACATTTGCATAATCTAAATTTGAGAACTCTTGAGTAATTCCCCATTCAGTTTATTATATCTTTAGATAAAAGGTGAATCAATGTTAAGTGTTTTAATCAGCTGTTCAGAAAGGCATCATATGGCTCCCTTTCTGAGTGACATAGAAAATAAGTATTTGGCTGGCACTAATAGTCCTGGAGATTATTCTTATTTAAGGGCCTTACACAGTTCATTCTTTGGGTTTTCAATAAATGCTTACTGCCTGATTGATTTTGAGGAGTAGAAAGATTCTCTTACTAGTGAGAAATTTTAGAATGTTGTCACAGGAACTGTGTTCTGCTTGTATTCCCTTTCCTTTTTTTCTGAAAAACCTCCTTATATTTGCTAGTACCAGCAATGTAAGCAACACAGAAGTTCAAATTTGGAAAGATAAGATGTACTTAAGATGCACATGAAAAAAGGTATTACCAAACTGCATGCAGTATGAATATATGATACAGAGTCAAAATTATTGGAACAGTACTAGTCAAAAATTCACTACATCCCCTAGAACCTGGAGAATCTAGAGGATATAGCTACTAATTAATAAATGTATTCTATGGCAACAGTCATCTGAATGATTTTACTAATCTTGCAATTTATGGGTTGTAGTGAAATGTTAGACAATGATTAGCACTTCCTTAGGCTCAATAAAAAATCTGATATGAAGTATCTGTAAGGACACAAGTCTTAGTCAAAGACTAAGTAGTCAAAGACTACTAGTCAAAGACTATTAATGGACTTTGTTAGTCTCTAGGTGGTTAACATGCAAACATCTTGGCAGATGTTGCAGTAGGTCTCTATTTCTATTTTTTTTTTATTGGAGTATAGTTGCTTTACAATGTTGTGCTAGTTTCTGCTGTACAACGAAGAGAATCAGCTATATGTATACATATATCCCCTCCCTCTTGGACCTCCCTCCCACTGCTCCCCCCCCATCCCACCCCTAAGCAAGGATTCAGCATTGTTGATTCTTGGCTTCATCTCTTCTAACCCAAGAACGAATTTAGTTTCCTTCCTCCTCCTCTCTCTCCTCTTTTCCCCCTTCCTTCCCTCAGTCCTTCCCTTTCTCTCTCCTCTCTGTTCCCTTCTCCTCCCCCCTCCATCTCTCACACCCTTCCTTCTCTCCTTTCCACGGGAATTTCTTGAGTCTCTACAGTAGGCCAGATCCATGTTAAATCTTAAAGATACAATGATGAACACTGTAGTGTCCCTAAATTTAAGATGCTTACAGAATGTCTTAAACACAACATAAAAAGAGATGGAATTCAGAGTGTAAGTCACTGATTACCTAGGCAGATTAAAGCAGGTTATAAAAATATTATCACAGTAGAAAAAATTCAGCAAGTTTCAGTGGTAGCAAAAAAAGTAAAGAGGGCCTCCCTGGTGGCGCAGTGGTTGAGAGTCCGCCTGCCGATGCAGGGGATACGGGTTCGTGCCCCGGTCTGGGAGGATCCCATATGCCGCGGAGCGGCTGGGCCCGTGAGCCATGGCCGCTGGGCCTGCGCGTCCGGAGCCTGTGCTCCGCAGCGGGAGAGGCCACAACAGTGAGAGGCCCGCATACCGCAAAAAGAAAAAAAAAAAAAAAAAAAGTAAAGAAATTTATTCTGAAGTTGAAATTATATATGTTCAAATAAATTTGAGGCTGTTGAAAATTTACTGAAATTGCTCAATTTCTAAGGCTTGACTACTTTATGATGAGAGAAATTCATAAAGCAGGTATTCATAATATCTAAATTCCTGATATACATTATATTTGATTATCAGAAATACTTTATTATTTAAAGTATAGCAAAGAATTTTACTACTGCTTTGAATATGTAACCATATTTGAGTAACATTCCTTTTATTTATTTCTTAAACCTAAACTGCACACTATATATTTTTTCTGAATCCATAACTACGTTTTTATTATATATAAGAAACGTTTTTCCCATGGTTAATTCAGTTAACAAATATTTATTGAATACCTCCTATCTGCCAGGCACTGTGTCTGCAATAAGAAAAACAAAAAACAAAACAAAACAAAACAAAACAAAAAAACAGGCAAACATGGTCTCAGCCCTCATAAAACTTGTATACTGGTAAACAGTCTCAAATTGTGTAATATAAATTATTGGCAAAGTAGAGTTTCCTTCAGAAAAATGCACTTTATAACAAACTTGGCTAAAATGCAAATATCCCAGTAAATAGGGCATGACTGCCTCTGATGTTTTAGAACCACAGTTCTGAAACCACAAAGCACAAGCTTAAAGTGAAATGGACTCAGTTCAAATTCAGCTTTGTACCTTCTTGAATCTCTGACTCCATCTTTAGATTCAGAATAATAACCCCAACTTCACAGACCTATTGTGAAAATTACATGGGATGTCATGCAGGGAGGACCTGACACCCAAAAAGTTGTAGCTCTCGATACTGCTACTACGTCTGTTTGTGTCTTATTTTGTAACTAAACTAGAAGATTGAATTGAAGTCAAATAAAACCTCAGTGCTTGCAAAATGGTATGTCTTGGTACATTTGTGTATTTATGATTGACTGAGGGATATCTGGATTTTTTTAAATTTAAATACCCTTGTTTGTAAAGTCTTTCTAAGTTATAAGAACCACTATTCTTTAATACATTTAGTATAGTCTGAGAATAATGCAGTATTTTCAAACGTAAGAAATTCCGGACCCTAAATGGAAGGGTGCTGGATTAGGAAATACTTGAACCTATGACTTTTGGCATGTGTGTGTATGCATGTGTGTGTAAGGGTGTGTGTGTTTGAGAACATTTCAGTGCCTCTGTGCCAGGATCATTATCATGAATTAATGGATTAGTAACAAAAATGTTGATATAGCAAGAGTCACTCTGAAAATGAATTTCCGGAAACATTCTGATATCCGTAATTGCTTTTAGAACAAATAGGAAGTGTTCCACGTGTCTATTGATGATGGTAAAATCCCTAATTCGACTTTTCCCATTCATTAAAAAAATCATAATCAATTACAAATTGTGAGTTCCCGTATTCCAGTTGAGATTCTGTATCTCTAAATGACACAACTGAGCAACTTGCTTCTCCCCTTCCCAAATCATTTGAATTACATCACCAAATGTTTGAAGAGGATGTTTAGAAGATGTTTTTTACTTCTGATAGGGGTAAAAGGATCACTTAAAATTAGAATAAAGAGTGTCTCATTTACTTGGAAAGAATTATAGTCTTAAAGCATTTAAAATGAAAATTATTTGGAAATCATCTAAAAAAGACAACTAGGTGGTAATATTTTCATTATTGTTTGCATTACAAAATTTACTGCTTTATGTGTATATGCTCACATCTTTTCTTTTTATTCCAATAAAATATGTGTTAAACATAACAAAATTAACCAATTATAAAATTGATCAAAAGAAAATTTCTAAAATGAATCCTAACATATTCTTACTATGAAAAAAACACTTAGTAACAAATTTTTTAAATCACATGTAAGAACCTACTTTCAAACAATAAGATTTCTTTTTCCATTTCATTTCCTAGTCAGAGCAACCACGTCATTTTTTATTCATTTTTGCAAGATGCACATGTCACAGATGTCCGTAGACTTTTTTATCCTTAAACAGCTTTATCAAAAGATGTATTACTTGTAAATCTGTATCATAAAAGAAATCTTTTTCTTTCTTGACCTGGTGTCTTCCCACCCTCACTTCCTTCATAAAGAAAGTGTTAAGGAGAAAGGATCACAGGAAATAGCTGTGGGGAGGATCTTAAAAAAATTAAAAAACAGTTCATCTGGCCGCTGATGGTTGCTTATTTGGCATATAAGTGACCAGACTCTATCCAGATTATCTATCTCTTTACCACTATCTAACACTTAAAATAATTTTAAGGAAGCACCTTATAGGTCAGAGGTGTGCTTTGTTTCTGAGGAGCTCATCATGTTTGACAGGGGTTTTATTGTTTTAATAAATAATTTTTAAAATATTCCTGCAAAGAAAGCATAAGTAAGTTATCTGTTTTTAAAGGCTGGGGTGTGAAGTGGTGGAAAGAACATGAAGAGGCCAGGTCAAGGAACAGGCTTACAGATTCAGCCCTGGAACTAGAATGCTAGGGTGCGTATGTGCATGTATTTGGATGTCCATTTCTGTCTTTACATCTCTCAGTTTTAGGATTTCACTGTTCTGTGCCTCTCTACCTGGTTACCCACTCTCAATCACTTCATCAAGCAATCCTTGACAAAGTTGATGTTCCCTTCTCTTGCCCTATATTTCTGAATTGGTCATTACCAATTTACCTTGTACGAGCCATAGGTTTCCCCCTTGTCCTGAATCTTGGATTCTGCTTCACTAAAATATGGTGGATTTGGGTGAATACATTTGGTCTGATGGTTCAAAATGTCCTGACATGCATGGCAGCTTGACAGTAACTTCGAGAGGGTAGTGAGAGGAGAGACATCTGATGAACACAGAGATGTTATAGATGTGTGTAATGGCTTTTATATAGAGACTCTGACAAGGAACATCTAACTTCTACCATGACCAAGGCAAAGGGCAAAGGGATGGTACTGCCCCCTCATCCCCTACATGGTCAGCAAACCCCTACTGAGCACCATTGACCAGATACTGTGCTGAACCATATACGGAATGCAAAAGCAAAGGAGGCCATGTTCTACCTTTCTGAATTTTGAAATGCTGTCCAACAGAAGAGTTAGGCATGCAGACATACCCAATTATAAAGGGAAATGAGTTATAGTAGGCTATAAGCTTTTTAAAAAGTTGTGAGAGTATGGAGAATAGAGTAATCCCATCCATTCATATATGTGATTTATTCCCCCTCCCCCCTTTCAGGGTACCTTAAGGTATAGTCTAATCTGATGCCATCTGTATAAAATTTTAGTTAATGCAGGGCAGCAAGGAAAGTCATAAAATATAATGTTCTCTGGATCATTCTTACACCCTCAATACTGTCCTCCCATTTGAAGGGCCCCTTGCCCAGTTGCCTGATGGCTAATGTTTTCCAAACCTGGAAATTATGACTAGAACTCTAGTACTTGTGGGTAGACTGGGCCAGAAATGTCATAGGTACACCCTTCTCAACAAACACCCTGACAAGTTTCTTCTTTTTTGGGGGGAGGGGGGCTCTGAATATCAGTGACAGAGATAAAGCACTAGCTCTGGGGAGGGTCTGTGGGTTGGTAGTTCCCATCTACAAGTAATCATTTAATTGAAGAGGTAGTTTTGATTTATTAGAGATGAAAGTGACTGGCAAAGTTTACCAGGAATATGTTAGCATAAAATGACAATTCTCAATTTGTAAGTGAACATGTGAAAAGTGACAGATGATTAATCCTGACTTGGTCAGTAATACTTGAGTAATCAAAAATTGGGAGACATTCTGAAATACCCACTGGTGGATGGTAGGCAATTTAAACATGTCCCAATGTGC
Organism: Mesoplodon bidens; assembly: GCF_964165515.1. Taxonomy (NCBI): domain Eukaryota; kingdom Metazoa; phylum Chordata; class Mammalia; order Artiodactyla; family Ziphiidae; genus Mesoplodon; species Mesoplodon bidens. The sequence goes on from NC_138167.1 coordinate 87,964,779, forward strand.
TTGGAGTACTTTCACTCAGACTTGTGCATGTGTCAAACTCTGGGGCAACATGCCAAAGTCAGAATGGATTGATACCAATAAAGCACTGGGAACTAAGATAGGGTTTTGTATAGAGCATAGTTACCAATCTGGTATTGTACACCTAGTAAGAGATGAATTTCAACCAAAGGAAAGAGAATTTTATCGGCTCTTCAAAATTGTGGTACCAAGGTTGATGCTGGATAACTTTAATTTCATTCATTTTCCAAAGAATCTTTCCTTCCTTCAGATGCAAGTTTTTGAATCTTTTGCCTGAATTTCTAATTCTGAATGTATATGAAAGATTCAAAAACATATTATCTACACAAGGACCAAAAAAAAGACTAGGAGAATTTTTTCTAGTAAAAAGTTTAATAAGTAGTTAATTTGAGGGAAGGTAGATTGGTGCAGCCACTATGGAAAACAGTATGAAGTTTTCTCAAAAACCTAGCAGTTCCACCCCTGGGTATATATATATATCTGAAAGAAAAAAAAAAAAAACACTAATTCAAAAATACAAATGGACCCCAATGTTCATAGCAGTATTATTTACAATTGCCAAGTTACAAAAGCAACCTCAGTGTCCATCAACAGATGAATGGATAAAGAAGATGTGGTATATATATTCAGTGGAATACTACTCAGCTCTAAAATAAAGAATGAAATTTTGCCATTTGCAATAACATGGATGGACTTGGAGGGTATTATGCTGAGTGAAATAAGTCAGACAAAGAAAGACAAATACTGTATGATATCGCCTAATGTGGAATCTAAAAAAATACAACCAACTAGTGAATATAGCAAAAACGAAGCAGACTCACAGATATAGAGAACTAGTGATTACCAGTGGGGAGAGGGAAGGAGGGAGGGGCAAGGTAAGGCTAGGAGATTAAGAGCTACAAACCACTGTGTATAAAATAATAAGTTACAAGGATACATTATACAACACATGGAATATAGACAATAGTCTATAATAACTGTAAATAGAGTATAACCTTTAAAAATTGTGAATCACTATGTTCTACACCCAAAACTTATGTAATATTGTACATCAACAGTACCTCAATTTAAAAAATAGTTGATTTGCTATCACAAGATGCAATAAATTACCATGACCTTAAGTTTTCAAGCACTAAGTAGATTTTCCCCTGATCAATATAGAAATTAATTATTATTCCATAAATCCCTCTTGAATTCCAAACAGTGTTTATTTTGGCAATACTGAGAGAGCACTCCTTGTTGTTGACATTAAAATCATCCTAAAAATCGCAATAATGTGATAACCTTACCCTATTTTACCCATGGCTGAAAACTACATCCTTACTTGCAGCATATCTCTTCTTTAGAGTCATTCGTTCAAATCAGCTTCAAGAAAACATATTCACAATATGAGTAAAGCAAATACACAGACACACACACACACACACTTGGTTTATTGAACTTAAGTTGATCCTGACAAAGTAATTTTCATACCTTTGAGTATTTCACTAATAAATACCTGCACACTAATCAAAACCTTGGTAAAATCCATTTGCTGCATTATAAATGCATCTGTGAAGGACTTTATATATTCATTGATCTAGTTGTGGGTTTTTTTTAAATTTGTCTAATGACCAGAATCTCATATTCCCAATCATTGAATAGTCTATGCTCTCTCAATGGTTATCAATCTATATAAGAAGGAAAAAACTCAGTGTAGTGGTGGTGTATTAGGGTTCTCCAGAGAAACAGAACCAACAGGAGAGATAGATAGATAGATAGATAGATAGACAGATGTATACATACACATATAAGTTGGCTCATGCAGTTGTGGAGCCTTAGAAGCCCCACAATCTGCCATCTGCAAGCTAGAGACCCAGAAAAACCTGTGGTGTAATTTGGTCTAAGTTCAAAGGTCCAAGAACCAGGAGTGCAGATGTCTGAGGGCAGGGGAAAATTGATGTCCCAGCTCAAGCAGAGAACAGATTCCCCCCTTCCTTCACCTTTTTGTTCTATTCAGGCCTTCAATAGATTGGCTGATACCAACCCACATTGGTGAGAGCAATCTTCTTTACTCAGCCTACCAATTGAAATGCTAATCTCTTCCGAAAACACCCTCACAGATACACCAGTAGTAATGTTTTACCAGCTATCTGGGCATTCCTTAGCCTAGTCAAGTGGACACATAAAATTACCCATTACAGGTGGTGTTATCAGCTTCATTAGCAACATCACTTCTGACACTCAGAGCCTTTTATGTGGCTGGCACTATACTAAGCATTTTATTTGCATGATCTCAGTCCTCTCAACAATCCAATGTGACAAGTGCTACATAATAATTATCTCCATTCTTTAGATTAGGAAGTTGAGGCCTAGAGAAATACAGTAACTTGTCCAAGATCACAGGGTAAGAGGCAGAACAGGTGTTAAATACACAGGTCTGTCTGACATCTAAAGACCACATCCAAACCCCCCATCCTCTAACTGCCCATGTCCAACGTGAAAACAGGTGCTTGGTTATTTTACAACATCCTATACCTGTAAAATGTATGTGAAAGTCACGTGTTATTGATGTTATTGGTTAAGTAAACAACATAATTTGTGGACTTTCTCCAGTTGGGAGCTTTCTTTTATTTCCTTATTATTTATACCCTATTTTGTCATAGAGATAAAACTAAGATTTAATACCAAAAAAATATCTTTATTAAAAGCAGTTGCAGGGTTTCCCTGGTGGCACAGTGGTTAAGAATCCACCTGCCAATGCAGGGGGCACGGGTTCAAGCCCTGGTCCAGGAAGATCCCACATGCCACGGAGCGACTAAGCCCATGTGCCGCAGCTACTGAGCCTGCTCTCTAGAGCCCACGAGCCACAACTACTGAGCCCGTGTGCCTAGAGCCCATGCTCTGCAGCAAGAGAAGCCTCCACTGTGAGAAGTCCACGTACTGCAACGAAGAGTGGCCCCCGCTCGCCGCAACTAGAGAAAGCCCACGCACAGCAACAAAGACCCAGCGCAGCCAAAAATAAATAAATAAAATTCATAAAATTATTTTTAAAAAAAGAAAAAATTAAAAACAAAAAAAAAGCAGTTGGTCAGGAAACCAGTCTGGCAAAAACAGAGTATGTCTGCGGCAGAGTTAGACTGGTTGTCATGCATGCATGTCACTCCGCACCTGCTTTCTTCCCAGCGCCTAATGGGAAAGCATTAAGTTGACCTAAACTCCAAGTTTCCCGGGGTTTGGCAGGCTGTCTGGTCTTGAGGGCTGCTATGACCACACAAGCAGTCCAAAGAGCTGCTTCGGGACTAGGCCCCTCAGAGTGTGGCCGTTAAGACTGGTGCGGGTGGTAGCAGTTAGCAGACCGCAGGGCCAGGCTCCGGTAACGGTTCTCTCAGAACCTGGGGGCCAAAGGGCTTCTCTTCCACCCCTTCCACATACCCCAGTCAATCCAGAAAAGGTGATTGGATGGAGGGAGGTTTCCACTCCAACTAGAAGAACACGTTGGGGAGGCAACATTCCACCACAGTGTGGGGATGTGCCAGGCTTCCAAGCAGCCGCGTGCTGAGTCCCAGCAGCGCTTGGGTACGAAGCAGGCCTGTCAGTGTACGTGTCAGCGTTCGTCCCGCAGGTGTGACTCAACCGGGAAGTCACTCTGCTGCGGGGGCGGGCCTGTCCTTTTCATTCCTCTGAGGATTTCCTGGGAGTTGAAGGGTCATGAGAAGCTGCGAGAATGTGCAGATGGCAGTGAAGGTTTCACGTCAGCAAAGAAGGAGCACTTTTGTCTTTCTCAGGAGTGGCAAGTCAAAATGCAGCCCTTAACACCAGAGGCTCACTAGGGACGTCAACAAGAGAAGCACGTGCGCATTCACATTAGGCAGAAAAGGATCCACGGAGCTGTTAGAAAACCGAGGGAGACAGAAGCTAAAGAAGTTTTCCTACTTACACACTGATGATGTTTATCTGCAGAGACTGCTTCTGGTACTTTATATACTATTTAGGGGCCCTTAAAATTTAATTCATTATAAATATATTTTAAATTCAAAGTTTCAGAATAGTAACTCAAACATTTCAGAAATTTCTCTTTTTACTTACATTGTGTTTTACCTCTACTGCAAGGTGAGCAGCTCAGATACAGTAACCCGCCCACAGTTACTGACTCCTACCTCCAGCCTTGCTTCTGAATATTCAAACACACAGCTGTGGGAGTGAAGTGAGAGGCAGGAAACCTGACAGTGAAAAAACTCTCTCTGTTTTACATAAACTCAGGCACTTTGGGGGTTGGGAGATGTGTTTTCCAGAGTGTTAGACACACTTCAGTCCTAATTGAGAGGGTTGTTATCAGCATCTTGTAATTGCAAATGCTGAATTTAAACATCAATTTAAATTAAACATGAATGAACAAAGAAAAATACAAACACACTCTATAGAAAAGCTTCAGTTTCCTAGATTATCTGCATTGATTTTTGTTTTGTTTTGTTTGGTTTGGTTTTTTTGTGACCATGCCGCACTGCTTGCGGTATCTTAATTCCCGACCAGGGATCGACCCCGGGCCCCAGCAGTGAAAGCGCCGAGTCCTAACCACTGGACAGCCAGGGAATTCCCTGCATTGATTTACATGGGTAGTTACCTAGGTCCGTATCTGGATACTGCATTTTCAACATGCGGTAAAGGAATAAATATGAACATTAGAATCATAAAGATCAAAGTCAGGCTTCCCTGGTGGCACAGTGGTTAAGAATCCTCCTGCCAGTGCAGGGGACACAGGTTCAAGCCCTGGTCCAGGAAGATCCCACATGCCACGGAGCAACTAAGCCTGCACTCTAGAGCCTGCCAGCCACAGCTACTGAAGCCAGCATGCCTAGAGCCGGTGCTCCGCAACAAGAGAAGCCACCACAATGAGAAGCCCGTGCTCCGCAACAAAGAGTAGCCCCCGCTCGCCGCAACTAGAGAAAGCCTGCATGCAACAACGAAGACCCAACGCAGCCAAAAATAAATAAATAAATATTTTTTAAATTAAAAAAAAAAAAAGATCAAAGTCAAATCTAGACCCTATGACATTAAAGCACTTCAAATGTCATTGGATGAATCACTTATGTACTCAAAGCCATGGGTCCTCATCTAAAAAATGAGGAAGAATAATATCTATATAATACAGGTAATAGAGAATGTAAGTTCCCACCAGTTTGTACACTTCGTGAGAGCAAATAATCTGAGGTTTATGGAGTTCCCCCCCATTGCTATAACCTTCAATACCTAAGACATTGCCCAGCACTCAAATATTTGTTGAATAAATGAATGAATATTATACACAAAAAAGAGATTCCATATGTGAAATGTCTATCCCCTATTTAATTAATAAATGTTTGTTCCTTCATTAACCTCCACCTGACTCCGTCTTCATTCCTACCATACTATTTCAAATGTTTAAGGCTGAATTATTTTGACTCAATTCATATAGTAGATTTATGTTCAGATATTCTTAGACATTTACACTAAGAGTTATCTTTGAGTATTTCTTTTCTATTATTTCCTTTATTAAATTAATTAGCAGGACTATTAATTCAACCTCCAGAATATATCTCAGATCCATCCACTTCTGTCCACTTCCACTGTCACTATCTAGTCTAGGCCACGATCCCCAAATGGATTCTTGCAAAACCTCTTAACTGGTGTTTCCCATTTTGCTATGCCCTTACAATCCATAGCTGGATCTCCAGTCTCATCATGTACCATTTTCTTCTCTCTTACCCATGCTGCAACCATCCAGACTTCATTTCTGTTCCTCACATATCAAGCTCTTTCTGGTCTCAAACCTTCATACTTGTTATTCACTCTGCCTAGGAATGCTCTTACTCTGGCTCTTGTGTGTGAGGTTCCTGCACATTCACCTGCTCAAACACACCTCTTCAGAGAGGCTTTCCCTGTTTACCAGGTTTTCCCTACCATGTTTCTTCATATTTCTTATTTATTTGCTCACTGATTTAACCTAGGCTAAAATTGGCACCACCATTTATTGGCTGTGAGAACTTAGGCAACATACTTAACCACTCTTAACCTTAGTATCTTCACCTATAAGATAAGGGTAATAATAATACCAATCTCACAGAGTTGTGAAGAATAAATGAGATATTATGTGAGAAAAGCTCTGAACGTTACCTAGAACATGCACTTACTTGCTTAATATTAGTTATTTCTATAATTTTTATTATTATGTTCACCTGCAAAACTACAGGTTGCTTGAGGTCAGGGACTGCATCTGTTTTTTTCCATCACTGCCTTGCTAGTTCCTAGAACTGTGCTGGCACTAAGTCATCAGTAAATGTTTGTTTGCTAAATGAATAAACGCTACCTAAACAGGCCATATACATTTCAGCTAAAGAGCTTCTTGTAAATACACATGCATGTTTAAATATGCATAAGTTAATTTGCTGCAATAACTACATAATGTAAAAAAGAAGAGAGAAATTGCTATTTGACAACTTCTCACCAGGTCTACCAACACTACCCTAGCCAAGCCACTGGGATTCTTCTAGTAGCCTCATAATTGGTCTCCTTTCTTCTACTCTCACCTCCCTACAATCTATTTTCCTCACAGAAGTCAAAGTGATCCTATTAACACACACATCAGATTATGTCACTCTTGTGCTTAAAATCCTCCAATAGCTTCCCATCGCACTTGCAATAAAGTCTAAACTCCTTGCCATAGCTGAAGGCTTACGTGATCTGGCTGCTGCCTGATTCTTCAAATTCATCTTCTACCACTCTGTTCTCTGGTACCACTAAATGTCTGACTTTTCCCCCACCAGCCTCACTCATGCCGTTCCAGTCAGGAAAGTAGAATTTTTAAATTTAGAAATTAATATAAAATTAGAATAATCAAAAAGAACAGACATAGCAAAAAACACATTAAGGGACACAGAGGTAAGAAAGCAAACAAAATGAATGAAACTAAAGAACTGAAAAGTAGTAGAGAGAAAATAGGAGAAAAAGAACTTCCAAAGGAGATCTGACATTTGCATAGAGGGCACACCCAAGAAGAAAAATTAAAATTTTTAACAAAACAAATATTTAAAGTTCCAATTTAAGAAAATTTTCTTTAAATGTGGATTTGGATCTCTATATTACAAAAGCACACTGCGCCATGACAGGAAAAATTGACCCACAGTGGTCAATAACTAGTCTTATAGTGTTAAAATTATTGAATGCTTGAAATGAGAGAATCAGACATCCAGGCAAAAATATCAAGTTATTTATAAAGAAAGGAAATTATATTGGAATCAGATTTCTTCATATGAATTACCAATGTTAGAAACAATGGAGCATGCCTGCAAAATACTCCACAAAGAGAGGGTGAATCAAAAATTTTATATCCAGCCAAACTGACCCTCAAGAATAAAAATTACAGACGTTTTAAATATGCACAAATTCATGGAATTTTGTTCTCATGGACACTTCTCAGGGAAACTACTAGAGGAGAAGCATCAGTCAACCAAGACATAACTGGAGAACTACATCAAAAGGACTTGTAGTGACCATTGAATGTATTTAACTCTGCAATTAAGACTAACACAAACCACAGTTTATGATGAAGGAACATACTGCCAATTGTATATGCCTGACAATAGAATAAGAACTCAAATTTTTTTAAATGGGAGGGAAAAGGGAAAGAATGGAGTAGAATAGTAAGTAATTCCATCTGCAGTAGCCAAGAGGCAAATGCTATAATTTAAACCTGACTTATAAGCATATATAACTCTATAAAATAGAACATTAAGAAAGATAATTGACTACAATTGGAGAGTGAAAGAGAGAGAGAGAGAGAAATGAGGAAATAATAGTAAACGAACTACTTTTATCATCATAAAAGGAAACTAATAGATTCTGTTTGAAGAAGATTATGACCAGTGACATTACATAAAGATATAATTATGATAATATTAAAAAAAATAAAATAAAAACCTCCTTAAATCTCAGCAAAATTTCACACTGAAAACAATCAGCAGATAAAGAAAACACACCATATAGTAACAGACTTTTTAAAAAGTTATAAAAGAAAAACATAATATAAAATAATAACAAAACTAAGACCCAACACTTCTGTCAAATCAATAAATGTAAATTGTCTTGATTCATGTATATAAAAGAAAACTTTTACAGATTAAATCACAAAGTAAAACCCTACTCCATGCCAAATATAAGGCAAAACCTAAGATAATCTTAAGATAGAAGAGAAATCAAAGATTTGGTCCACTACTAGAAACTCTATTAATGCAGTTCATCATATTGACAAATCTAAAGAAAAAAAGTATAGGATCTCTCCATAGATGCTGAAAAAGTGTTGGACAAAATTCATCAGCCTTTCCTGATACAACAAACAAACAAAACAACCAAGAAAACATTGAAATAGAAATAGGAGGCTATCTTGTCACAATAAAATGTATCTAATTCAAAACAAAACCATCATAATGCTTCTGACTTTTATGGAAGTGTCTTCATTGTGTTGGCTAGTATCCACTAACACTACTACTATGTAACATTGTGCTGGAGTTATTAGTCAATACCATTACCCAATAGAAAAAGATTATAAATATAAAAATTGGAAGAGATGAGTAAAAAGACCACTAATTATAGATAACATGGTAGTATAATTAGAAGATTCAAGAGGTTTTATTAAAAACTACTACAAACAATAAGAGAATTCACTAATAATGAAGTACAAAATCAATGTGCAAAACTCAGTTGTTTTTATATATTCAAACAACCAGTTAGAAGATTTAATAGGAGAAAAGAGTTCATATATAAAAGCAACAGAAAAGATAAATTACATAAACTTAATGTCAAGAAAAATGTGAGACCTGTTAAAAATAAAATTTAAAATAATACTGATGGCCACAAAATAGCCTTTCTACAAATGGAAAGTCCGTGTTATTGGGTAGGAAGGCTCAACGTCATATATGTGTCAATTCTCTCTAAATTAATTTGTAATTTTAACATGATCTCAGTGAAAGCCCAATAGTTCTAAGCTATATCACCACATGCTAAATTTAGTAAGAAAAATAAACATAGAAGGGGACCAGCCCTAAAAGACATTAAAACAATTTTAAAAGCTTAAATAATTAAAAGTAGCATAGTGGTCCATTAGCAAAATAGAAATTCCAGAAGTAAGTGTATGAGATACATACAGGAATTGCATGTATAAAAAAGATGCCATCTCAAGTCATTAGGAAGAAAAGGGAAGAAAAGGGACTGGTCGATATTACTTTACTTAGGGCTAAGTAAAGTAATATCCATATCTTACTTCATATGCCAAAATAAATTCCAAAGGTACCAAAGATTTAAATTTTTTTAAATATGACCATAAAACAGTAACAAGGAAAGCTGGAACAATTACTTTATAAATTTGGAGTTAGGAAGGTCTGTCTAAACTTCTATGAGTCAGAATCCCCAAGTCATAAATTATTTTCTTGGTAAATTTGGACACAGGAGAATTTTTTTTTAATTGCAGAAAGAAAGTCATGAGCAAAGTTTTAAAAAAGACAAACTGTGAGAAATATTTAAAACTCACCACACAGGGCCAGATTCTCTAATATACTGATATAAATTGGTAAGACCATTACCATTTTCAAATACAGAAAAAGGAAATGAAATTTGCTCTTAAATAAATGACAAGATAATCAACCTCCCTTATAAAAAAAGAAATATAAACAGAAACCACACAGGATATCACTTTCTACCTCTCAGTCGGCAAAAATCCAAAGTTAGCTAACACATTCAGTTGATAGGACTCTGAGGGAAAAATAGCATTTTCTTATGCATTGCTGATGGGAGTATAAGTTGGCCGTGTGCTAATATCTATACATCTTACAAATGTATATACCCTTCACCCTAGCAATTCCACTGCTAGGAAAACCCAGATATCCACTAGTGATGTGTGGAATGCTGCCTGTACAGTAGTACAAGATTAGTCATTGCAACAAAAAAATTTGAAAATATACTAATGTCCATCAATATGTAACTAGCTAAATAATTAGTAGTATGTCCATATAATGGAACTACAGGTAGTTGTTAAAAACTGAAAGCAGAAACTCTCCCTGCACTGATATCAGGTGGTATCCAAGGTATATTAACTGAAAATAGTGTGATTAAGCAAAAGTAGAATAGTGTTTGTTAAGTGAAAAGAGAATAGAGTGTGTAGTACGTCATCTTTTGGGTAAAAAGGAGAAACATAATGTAGCTATATTTTCTTGTATATGCATAAAGGAATTCTAAATGAATACTCCAAGATTAACAATAGCTGTTATGGGCTTCCCTGGTGGCACAGTGGTTAAGAATCTGCCTGCCAATGCAGGGGACACAGGTTTGAGCCCCGGTCCGGGAAGATCCCACATGCCGTGGGACAACTAAGCCCACAAACCACAACTACTGAGCCCATGTGCCACAACTACTGAAGCCCCCACGCCTAGAGCCCGTGCTCCACAACAAGAGAAGCCACTCCAATGAGAAGCCCGCACACCTCAACAAAGAGTAGCCCCCACTCACCGCAACTAGAGAAAGCCCGCGCACAGCAATGAAGACCCAACGCAGCCAAAAATAAATTTAATTTAATTTAATTTAATTTAAAAAAACAAAGAGCCCTCTTTAAAAGTCATGAGGGACACAAAATAAAAAAAAATAATAATAATAATAGCTGTTATCCAGAGGGTTGGACCTAGGGGCAAACTAAAAAATGAAAGACATGGATATAAAAGACGCTTTTCACTATATAGCTTCTTATGTTTTTTTGAACAACAAGAATGCTTTATCCAAAATTAAATTTAAAAGATTTAAATAAAAAAAGAGAACAATTTGTTATGAAGGTAATACTGTCTTGTGTTTTTCTTAATTTTAAAAAATGTAATTCTAATTTTATTTCTTAATTTTTAAATTTAATTCATTTTTTATTTTTTTGCATTATTTATCATATCTAATAAAATTTTGAAAGCATTAGTTGAGTCTTTATCTCACTGTACACTATTTACTTTTTAATAAAAGTTTAGCATTTCCATAATCCTAAATATTTCCAGCAGGAAAGGACATAGAAGAGCCAGGCTATAAAATAGAGAACTTTTCAACTGCAAATGGTTTCATCCCCGGTAGTTTGCCGAGTGTATAGTTTCCTTGTCATTTTTTCTGGTTGGCAGAATTCTTATGATCAAAGTATCTTTACTAATACATAAAGCTCACTTAGAACACATCTACTGACAATAAATTTCAAAGGCAGTGAAATCCATAGCTGTACAAAGATTCCCATGTTGTGACATGCTACCAATTTTTAATTAATCAGTGTATATATCTAGTGTATTAAAAGTAAGAAATGACATTTGTCACTCACCCCAAATTTGTTCAGGGAATTTCATTGGAAATAGTAAGAGGTGGTCAATTCCTACTGCCCCATCCAAGCATGCACAGCCATCCTGGCGCCAGACGAGCCACTGGTGCCACCTTCTCCTCTCATGAGGTCTGCAAGCCAACGGAGAAACTTCAGTTCCCACGTCCTATAGCTCAACCAAAGATTGGCACCAGCCCTATCCCCTTCTGATTAAAATAAGAAAATATGGTCAAATCACAACATAGTGATTTGATATTTCTATATGTTTCAAAATGATCACCAGGATAAATCTAGTTTCCATCTGTACCATACAAAGATAGTGTTGTAGGTCAATTATGCTTCAAAACCAAATAAATTCGTAGAAAAAGAGATCAGATTTGTAGTTAACAGAGGCAGGGGGTGGAACGAGAAGGAAGTGGACGAAGGCAGTCAAAAGGTACAAACTTCCAGTTATAAGATAAATAAGTACTAGGATGTAATGCATAACATGATAAACGTAATTAGCACTGCCGTACTTCATATATGAAAGTTGTTAAGAGAGTAAATCCTAAGCGTTCTCATCGCAAGGAAAAAGATTTTCTATTTCTTTAATTTTGATGATGGATGTGATATATGTGATAATGGATGTTCACTAAACTTATTGTGATTATCATTTCATGATGTATGTTCAGTCAAATCATTATGCTGTACACCTTAAACTTATACAGTGCTCTATGTCAGTTATATCTCAAAACTGGAAGAAAAAAAAAATAACGCAAAGAAGACATTCCTATTTTTATCATTATTATCTGTATCTTAAATTAACTTCAAAAACAATATTCAAATAGATTAAAAAATAATAATTCTATGGCAAAGATGAGGAGGACTGTGAATATTTAGCCATAAACATTCAAGTTTTTATAACTATTGCAATATAAATATTTTGTTTAGCCAAATAATGTCTGTCATTGTTTCAAAAACCACCTGCAAAACCTAGCTTTGAGAATAGCATCCAGGGACTAAGTAATCCGTGGCCATGGTGGGCACCATTTGCAAAGGGATTAGTAACATACACAGTCACTTTCAATTCAGCTTAAATTTCAGTCTGAATTTGAGCAGCATCATGCTGACACAACACATTCATGACAAGAGAGGAGTTTCCTGTTCTTTTTATGAAGCTTTGTAACCTTGGTTTCTGGGACTCCTTGTTTTGGAAAAAAAAAAAATCACTTCCTGATAATTTCTCTGTTGAAGAAAAAAACTAATTAAAAGAATAATTGGGAAATGAACATGGTTTACATAAAGATATGCAAGTGATCTTTTTTTATTTTTAATTCAACTTGAAATCTGACTACACGTTATTTTTCTCTATAAGTATGCACAAGGGAAAAAATAAATAAAGCACTTCTGCTTGCTGAGTGCTTCTAATAGGTGTTCAGTATCACAAAGACCACAGAAACCACATGATGTGACAATTACTATGGCAACTAACAAAATTTTCAAATTGAAATACCCACAGTCCAGGCTGCCCACACAGAGCTCTTAGATTTGACACCCATTTCCACTTCAATGTATGTGTGCAAATTTGGAAGCCTCTGTCATCTTGTAACCACAGTGAAAAAAACTGCCTACGTTAACCCTGCTACTTGATTTTCAGTTGACTGTTCCATACGTCAGGGAGTATCTCTTGCAGCACTCCATTAAAAAATGAAGACCAAAAAGTTGGCTGCCCGTCTAGAAAACTGCACATAAAGCCTGAAGCACACACGGTACTAAATTAGCAATATCATCCATATGTTTTCTCCTCTGTGTACTCAAGTTTATTAAAAATAGCTTCCATCACATAATGTATCTTTTTCTTCTCCTGACTCAGATCGTCATTTTAATCTGTCTAATTTAATTATCTAAAACCAAGTCCCTCACATCAGAGAGGGCCTTTCCTCAAATAAATATCACACAGGAAAGCTGATGTGTAATAAAATTGTAAATGGTTTGGTCAGAATGTTCTGTTTTGTTTTTAGAGACAACAGAATTTCAGGAATCTTTTGGCTCATTATCATGTGCTGATGAGGAAAGTCTCAATATGGACATCAAAGCCATTTGGAAAAGGCTGAAAAGACAAGGAAAGTGTAAATAATCCTCTGTCCTGGCAACACACCCTTCTAATTGGAAAAAAAAAAAAAAGTCATTGGACAGAATTCTGCTATGCTCAGCAAATGTTCACTATGTGATTTTCTCTTCCTGCTTCTACTTCAGTAGAAACAAGAAACAGGAAATTTTAGGACAAGAAAGACAGAGGAAATGATGTGCATCTTAGCAGGACAGGCACACAAGAAAGGCAAATGGAGATCTCTTCTGCTAGGACATATGAAATTGGGAGATACGAATTCACTATTGAGATAGAAATTTGCCTATCAGCAGCAAAAACATCGTCGTCGTCATCATCATCATTAGCAACCCAACACTCCCTGAGTGCTTATACATCCCAGGCATTGTTAAGAGTGTTTTACATGAATGGCTCATGTCAGCCTCGCTTTCAGTGTACCACTGCTGTCTCCAACTACTAAGCAAGTCATAAGGTGTAGCGTGGAGCCAGTATTTAAACCCAGGCAATCTGTTTTCAGGTTTTAAACCCTGAAGAGAGAATAAGTGTCTGGAAAAGTCTATAATATTTCCCCTTGGAGTCTGTTGCCTTTCAAAGTCTGCACACAAAAACAAAAACCATAATTTACAATAGTGATGTTTGATGAGACCAGTGTTTAATGAGAAGATATACCTATAGTTGGAAAATGTCACCTGGGTATGGTTCTGACTAGGGGATCAGAAGGGCTAGGCTCCCACAACCAGCCTATGGCAGCAAACCTTAGTGTCCAGAGCAGCATTTTAAAAGGTGAATAAGTCTAAAGTTAGTAAGATGGAAGCAAATGGAAGCAAAAATACAATCAACTCTTGATTATTTGTGATTCATGGCTGGGAAATACAGGTCATTCAAACAGCTACTTTAGCCGATAAGGTCAACCTTCTGCCCATGAAAACCTTGTGCATTCAGTTTTTATTACTGCTGTAACAAATTACCACAAATATAGTAGCATAAAACAACACAAATTAAGTGTCTTATAGTTTAGTAGGTCAGCAATCTAGTATGGGTCTTACGGGACTACAAACCAGGTATCTGCAGGCTGCATTTCTTTCTGGAGATTTTAAGGGAGAATCTGTTTCTTACTCATTTGGATTATTTGCAGAATTTAGTTCTTTGTGATGGGAGAAGGACTGAAGTCTTGTCTTCTTGCTTCCTGTAAACTGAGGCCCATTCCCAGCTTCTAGAAGCTGCCACATTCCTTGGCTCATGGCCCCCTCGCTCACCTTCAAAGCCAGCAGTGGCAAGTTGAGTTCTTCAAATCTCTCCTCCTTCCTCTTCTGTCTCATCTCTCTGACCCGACCAGGAAAGTTTCTTCCCTTTTTAGGACTCACGTGATTATATTGTGCCCACGCAATTAACCCAGGATAATCTCCTGACTTCAGGGTCCATACCTTTGATTATACCTGCAAAGCTCCTTTGCCATGTAAGGTAAAATATATACAGTCCTACCCAGTTCCACAGCTCACATCTCCAGGTCCATAGATAAAGCCAGGAACATCCTTGGAGGACATTATTCTGCAACCTCATTTATGAATAGGAAGCACAGTTAGAAGGTTTTGTTTGTTCCTCTTTTTCTCTTTAACAGCTTTATTGAGGTGCAATTGATGTACATTGAACTGCACATGTTTCAAATGTACAATTTTATGAGTTTTGACATTTGTATACAGTATACACCCATAAATCTGTCACCACAATCAATAAAATGAATATACCCATTATTCCTAAAGGTTTCCTTGTGACCCTTTTTAACCCATCCCTCCCTCCTTCATCTCATTCCCAGGCAACCATTGATCTGCTTTCTGTTATTATAGATGAGTGTGTATTTTCTAGAATTTTATATAAATGGAACTACACAGTATGTACTTTGGGGGGGGATCTGCCTTTTTTCAATCAATAATACTACATGACCTAGCCATTCCACGCCTATGTACTACTTTTTTATTTATTTTTGGCTGCGTTGGGTCTTTGTTGCTGTGTGTGGGCTTTCTCTAGTTGCGGCGAGCAGGGGCTGCTCTTCATTGCGGTGGTGCGTGTGCTTCTCTTGCGGTGGCTTCTCTCGTTTCAGTGGCTTCTCTTGTTGCAGAGCCCGGGCTCTAGGCAGTTGTTGTGGCTAGTAGTTGTGGCTCGCGGGCTCTAGAGCGCAGGCTCAGTAGTTTTGGTGCAGGGGCTTAGTTGCTTCGCAGCATGTGGGATCTTCCCGGACTAGGGATCAAACCCGTGTTCCCTGCATTGGCAGGCAGATTCTTAACCACTGTGCCACCAGGGAAGTCCCTCCTATATACTACTTTTATTGCTTCTGGCTGGGACAATGTGTTAAGAAGAGAAAAGAGACTAAGAACAACCTGAGCTTTTCCGACCTTCAGTCCAGCTCAGATACAAACCTCGGGCTAACTTAGACATATGAAATCTTCGACACTCAGACAATATTCTGTTCTATCCATTAGTTTTTACTGTGTAAGAAACTATCCCTGAAACTACGTGGCTTAAACAGTATCACTTCTCTGTGAATCAGTGATTTAAGCTGGTATTTGCTGGGTCATTCCGCTAGGATTGGCTAGGCTCACTCTGGGGCTAAAGTCAATGGGTAGATTGGCTAAGGGCTGATTCAATGTCTCGCTCAATGTCTGGTGGCTGGTGCTGGCTGTCAGTTGATGCTGAATGCCAGTGGGGTGATGAAGATGACTGGCCACAGGTCTCCAGCAAATTACTCCAGGTTTATATTTACCTGGTGGCAGCCACAGGATTCCCAAGAGCAGCAAGAGAGGCAAGCCCCAATGCTCAAAGACTTTTCAAGCTTCTGTTTACATCACATTTGCTAATGTTTTATTGGTCATAGCAAGTCACATGACTAAGCTCAGATTAAAGGGTGAAGAAACAGACTCCACCTCTTGATGAGAGTAACTACAAAGAAACACTGCAAAAGGACATGCATTCAGGTAGGAGAAGATTTTGAAACCATGTTTCTGCAGTCTAGCTCATGTACTTCTCTTCTTCCTTCATAACTACACTCTCTCACTACCCATTCACGCCTCAAGCCATGCCTCAAGTTCAATTTCCTTACCCATCACTCAGCAGAATCTATTCTCTCATAAGTTACCAGTGAACTTCTTCTTTCTTGCTAAATCCAGGGAACCCATTTCCCTCATCATCTCATTTGGCATCTTGGCATCATTTGACACAATCTTCTCCCTTGGCTTTGATAACACTATTCTTTTCCTTATAGGCCTCTTAGCTATTTCTTCACAGTCTCCTTTATGCAAAAAGTGTGTAGCATGGTGCCTAGCACAAAATAAGCATTTAAAATGGTTTGTTGAATGAATTATTGAATGAGTGAATGAATGCAAGAACAAAAAAAAAAGGATTATGTTCCCCTACCCACCAACTAAATGTTAGAGTTTGCCCATCTTTGGTTACTACCTGTACACTGATGCTTTCCAATTTTATGTCTCCAGAGCCTAAATCTCTTTCCTTACTTCAGGCATGTATATGCAACCTCTGACTGGACTTTCTCCCCACTGACACTCCAAACTCAACCTGTCCGAGTCTGATCTCATTAATCTCACTGCCAGACCTACTTTTCTTCCAGATTCTTCCACATTCTACCTAGTCACCCAAGTCAAAAATCTGAATGTTATCCTTGGCTCCATCCTATCGGTTGCTTAAGTCCTGTTACATCTTCCTTTTGAAATCAGCCCCCTTATTTCCAACCACGTTGTTTCGACCACTTCTGTTTGGGTCCTCATTAGTCCTTATCTAGATGCCTACAACTACCCCCCAACTCAGTGTTTGCAAAATCGCTCTGAAGACAAAAATCATCTGAAGACAGGAAGCATATGTTTTTATGCTTGTTAAAACCACAGATTACCAGACATGCCCCAAATCTTCTGCGTCATAATCTCCCAGAAAGGAGCCTGGAAATACGTATGTTTAAAAAGCACTCCAGATGATTCTTGCTATCAGGAAACATGGAAAAATATTTTTTTGCCTCCCAAATGCCAGAGTTGCCACCCACCCTATAATCTACTCTCCACAGCATTGCCAGTGACCTGTTTAAAACACGAATCTAATCTTATCACTCCTTTGCTTAAAATATTTTCAAGGTTCTTCATGGTGTCTGGGATAATAGCCACATTCTTTAACAGACCCTTCATATTTCTCTGGCCTTATCTTTCAATCCTTTTCAGTATGGACTCTGCGCTCTATCCTTAACTCTTTGCTAAATGCAGCATGCATACCCTTTCAGGCCACTGCACCAGCTCTCCCTGCTACTGAGGACACTCAACCCCTTTATTCATCACACATAATACTTCAGTGAGACAAGCACTGTTCTGAGTGCTTTGGAAGTATTAACTCACATATTCATCCTTACAACCCTGGGATGGGTAAGTAGATGGTGGATACTATTATTATCCCCACTCATGGAGAAAAGGGAGAGACATTTGCCTGGAGTCATGCATAGTTTCTGGCAAAACCACGACTTGATCCCAGACAGCCTGGCTGTAGAATCTATACATTTAGCACCCATGCTCTAGTGCCTTGCCTTCATCTGGTTAAACTTGTTTTTATTCAAAGCACATCTCATGCATTAATACTTCCTGGAAGGCTTCTTCAATCCCCCGGTCTGAATTAGCATTCTGGGCTTATTTTTTGTCACAGCACTCATAACACTGTACCATTAAAGTCTCTTTTCTTGTCTTACAAACCAGACTGTAAGTTCCTTAACAGAAGGAAACACATTTTTTGTATCCCCAAAACCTAGCACAATGCCCAGCATGAAGTACTAACTATCCGTTGAATTTTTTAAAAAGGAATAAATGAATGAGTGAGTAAACTTATAAGGGAGCTGCAGGGAACATCAACGACAGACAATCTGAACATTCTACCCCTGAATCGTTAAGTCATCTGTACACAATTTCATAAGGCTTTTCAATTTTGGGCATATGAGATGGCCTACCTTGTATGAAAAATAAACTTTGGAGTCTTCTTACAAGTTCTACAAATATTCATGGGAATTCAAATTAAACGCATGATTGGGCATTTATTTGTTTAATCTACTCAGTAGATTTCTTTTATTTCTCTGTGTCAAGCATGAAAGTTAAAACTATTTCTAGACCTTTCATCTTAGCTCAGCTTTCCCCTTAATTTCTTCACTCCAAAATGTTGAACAAAACAGGTCCCTTTTTGTGGTTGGAAAGTTTGGCTTTACATAGAACCTTTCAACACACAACTGTCAGCACCTGATTATGGGTCATCTTTTAGCCTCTGACTTTCACTTCCTTCCTTAAATAGGTCTTTCAGATGAATCATCTTCAGCCACTCTGTGATTATGCAGGGAACAGTTACTCAGTATATAAATGAACAGGATGCACTCAGCTCCTTCCTACCTTGTATCCTTCTGTGCTCTGATTTTGGGGGTTTCATTTTCCATTCAGTAAAAATTTGAGTGACAACCGTGTGCTGGATTTTGTGTAAGCCCTCAGTTCATTAACACTTCCTGCAAGTATGAGAGGATGCAAATAGCTGGGGAAAGTTCACATCTACCAGTTTTCAGCCTTTTAGCATTTCTGGTTTGGAGAGGAATTTAGTGGAAAAGGACTTGGATGAGACTTTTTATAATACTTGTGCAATTATTTTTCTATATCTCATGTCATTATTAAAATAATTGTGTGTGTGTACAATACATATACATATAAATGTAAGTAATCTGTCCACCACCACAGTAGTAGAGCCTTCTAACTACTCAAAAATTTATCTCTCAGCCCATAACCCATGAAAACTTTATCAAATTCGTTCCTATAATGTGCATGCTGATAGTCATAACTATTGGGTCGATTTTGGAAAATAATATATTTTGGTAAATAATCTATTTAATGATAGTTTATGGGTTGTATCACATGTACACATGTCCATGAATACTAATATGAAAGAATCCACTTTTTTCCATATGAAACCAGGAAAAATCAAAGTACCAAGACCTACAATACTGGAAAATACTAGAATGAATTAAGGAAAGAGGAAGTTTACAATAGAAATTCTTGTCTTTTATCTTCCATATGAATGACATCCTACATATGTATGATCCTGACCTACATTTCTACAGTTGAGGGCTGTTTCCTGAGTGAATCACAGCTGCAATGAAATGTGCAGCAACAGAGGTATGAAAATACACAGGCTACAGCACTCTGACAGAGCAATTCTATAGGCAAGAGATTAAAGGACTAATGTGCAGGACCTCAGATATGGTAGGTTTTAGGAAAGATTTTGAACCTCTATAAGAGTGCAGAAACTACTTATTTAAGAGTCTTTCCAGGTTGCTAAAGAAGACTCTGGCTTTGTGCTGCTTCCCCCTCTCGTTTATCTTCTGAGAAGAGAAGAGATGTCAAAAGAAAGTAAGCTTTGGACATTAGTAATGGAGAATCGTCAGAGAATGAACAGAGAGCAGTGCCTGCGAGATGGTAGGAAACGAGGAAGATGTAACAGAGTCAGTTAGGGTAAAGAGCCAGAGAGGGTGGGAAGAGAAAAATAAAAACAGCCCAAACTGGGGGCAGAGGAAATGGCTCAGAAAAGAAGCTAGGAGTGCGAATAGCTATGGGGTGTGACGGCAACTTGTGGGAAAGAGAAAAGAGGAAATTTTCCAAGAGCTATTTGGACCCTTCCTAGTATATGAGAAACACAAGTGCAGTATTTGAGATGTTCTGAAATTACTTTTGGTAGCTGAGTTCCTTTGCATACAGTACTGCCCTGAACAGAACTACATGGTTCATGGCTTTACAACCATTACGCGTCTTGCAGTGAAATGTTATGAAAACCACCTTCACTGTCATCTGGCCAGCAGGACTTGTTGCCTCTGGGTGAACTGATAAAAGCCCTTTAGATTGGCTCATTCTCTACTTGGACCACATTGCCTCTTCTCCTCTCCCCACCTTCGTTTGCTGTTCTTTGTGTCCTTGTTGAAATACAGATAACAGACCAGACTTGCACATCCTTCATGCCAGGAACTGTGCCTTTTCCTATCTTTGTATTTCGAGTTATATCTGGCAGAACACCCAGGATGTGATTCGATATTCAGTTAGTTAACTAATCAATTAATTAATTCTAGGATACATGTAAAGTTTTGCAAAATAAAATGAGTAAAAACGCATGAAGAGAAAGCCAAGTGGCTTTGGTTTTGTTGGTGGTATTTTAATTATTATCACTTTCTTATTGGTCTTTTCAGTATTCTGATTCTGCAATATATTGGAATCTAAGAACTATCAGATACATTAGTCACTGGTGATTTAATTACTACAACTTTGCTTACCGACCTTACCAAAATGTTCTAATTTCAGCAATATATTTGGAACTCAATTGTTACGACTACATTTTAACACTTCAGAAAATATCACTAATTTAAGAGACTATTATTCTTCTAGAAAGTAGTTATATAAGTAACATTAATAACACTCGCATTTTCTACCATTCTTGTCTAGAAATTAGCTACAAAATTGGCCAGTTTTAATTCTCTAAAGTTTCTGAAGGTATGCACGAGATCATAGCTATAGCTCCTGCACGAATTGTTTTGATTGTCTGGAAGTCTTTGTTGTTTCATTAGCTATTATCCTTTTGCACGAAGTCCTAACATAATGAAATGCACCAAACCATCTCTGGATACAGAATAGCAGTGTGCCATGAGTAGTGTATAAGACTAAGATTTAATGGCTAGGTGAGAGCACCCATTGAGAATCTGGACTGAACCGTAGGAAGTTAAAAAGGAATAAAAACATTTGTTCTCTGACAACAAGGAACTTATATACAACATACACAAAATAAGTTGCTGTGATGTGAAATGAGAAGCATTAAAACATATACATACACACACGTTTCTGTCATGCATTCATAAACTTACATTTTCAGTTATGTTGTTGCTCTCTCAGTGTACACACATTGCCAGATAGATGTGGTTTTGACCAGGTAAAGTAGAAGAGTCCAGCTGAGAAAACAGGCCTGGAAGAGGCAGCACTTACCAGCTGTGTGCCCTGTGTAAGCCTTAGAGCTTCACTCAGCCTCCGGTTCTTCATATGTGAGGAGGAGCGAACACCTACTTCTTGAGTGGGGTCTAAAGAGGAAATGAGGTCACCGTGGAAGTGCCTAGCATAGAACACCCCACAACCAACGGTTCTCTCTCCACATTGCATTTTACTTTGATTTCTGACTGCTAACTCATGGTAAAGCCTGCACCTTCTTGGCAGTTCTGCTTCTTAGACACCAAGATTAAACAAACAAACAAAAAGCGCCCTTCTGATGACTACAAAAAAATAAAACTATTTACACAAGTCACAAAGAAGTAGCATTAAATATGTTACTGATGAGAGTTGTTCAGATGTACATATAAATGCTTGGCTACTTAAAAGATACAAAAGGCAATTAATATAAAGGAGAGGAGGTTTCTGGGAAGATTGTAGAACAAGAAGCTGTCCCTTGAAAGGGTATTATAAGTAAGGTATGATTAAGGAAATTTTTATCATGTTTATTCTTTTATGATATAATTCACACTTAAAAAAAAAAACTTGGGGGCTTCCCTGGTGGCTCAGTGGTTGAGAATCTGCCTGCCAATGCAGGAGACACGGGTTTGAGCCCTGGTCTGGGAAGATCCCACATGCCGCGGAGCAGCTAGGCCCGTGAGCCACAGCTACTGAGCCTGCGCGTCTGGAGCCTGTGCTAAGCAACAAGAGAGGCCGCGATAGTGAGAGGCCCGCGCAACGCGATGAAGAGTGGACCCCGCTTGTCACAACTGGAAAAAGCCCTCGCACAGAAACGAAGACCCAACACAGCCAAAAATTAATTAATTAGTTAATTTAAAAAAAAACTTGGAAAGCATATAAATTCTTTTTAAAAATCATAAAATCGACCATAAAATCATAGCAGATATAAACTCTGGTAACATTTGGTGTTTTCCTTCCAATGTTTTTCTTCATATGTGATCTATGTTTTTTACCTATATTTACGTGTCTTTGCATCTCACTTTTTTTCTTAGATTATATAATAAGCGTTTTCCATGCTATTAAACATTTTCTGAAATCATACTTTTTAACGATTTTTCACGGCTGCCTATTATACATAAGATACATGCATAATAACTCTGAATTTCACCACTTACCAATTACTCCTTTATACTGCTCCCAGTTTTTCACTTTTAGCAGAACTTTAGATGATGAGAATGATGCGTTTTAGTTAAGAGTAACATTTTGACAACATGACATAAACTTTACAGACTGGATAATGAAGAGAAAGAGATGAAGGGGAACAGCTCAGAATAGAAAGCCAACATGGAATTATGTTATCTCTATATACCATCCAATAATATAACAATGCAATTGTACTTCTAAGGAAGTTAAAAACATCTTAAGGAAGTCAGAGAGCATTTACTTACAGCAAGGCATGGACAGGAATTAAACAGTGAAAAAAGGTTATGTTCTTTCCAAAACACTGACGAATGTGAGACCTGAACTAGCTTTTGCAGTCACAATTGGTCTCTGGAAAGTGTTCTGTATCATAAGAAGATGCCATACTTAATAAACATCAAATGACAGAATGATATCTGGCTAATAAGACAGATAAGGAGCTCATCTCATACACAGGCTGAGCTCAAGTGAACTCTGGCATAACCATCAAAGAGTGCAAGGAGGGTGGTCAGAGAGGGCAAGGACAGAGGGAAGATGTCTTCCATTCAGAACCACGCAATTCCATCTCGTCAAGCCTTTCCTGATGATCTCCTTCTCCAGTGCCTCCCCTCATCACAAGCTCTCACACTGCAGGCACGTGCCATCAGTTCATGGACTCACCTAAGTTCTAACAGTGTAAGGACACATAGAACAAAGTCAGTGTTCATGATGGTTGTCCTTTGGTCCTCTTTTGTACAGCACTGAATAGTCTCTTCTGAGGTTCCATAGACCCTCCTCCTTTGTTACACTGAAACTTAAGCAACCGTAGATTGTGCAATGAAGGATTATAAACCAGGGCCAGGAGAACTACAGCAGAAAATGAACTAAGGTAGAAGTTGGAACCAGATTATAAGAACACATTGAACAGATAGCCTGGAGACAGAGATACATAAAAAACCAAAAGATAGAAGGAACTGGAGAGGTGAAGTCAGACAAAGAATCAGAAACCAGAGAGATCGGGTCAGGAGAAGGCACCAGTGCAGAAAGACGTCAACACTTGGGAGGACCAGAGGTCACTGCTTCAGAGACAGAGTGTCTTAAACTGAAATTAGACCAGCCTCAAATGGAAGGACATTGTTTACTCCTCCTGAAAAATCAAGATCCACATATTGGCATCTTGGACATAGAACCAAGAGATTAAGATGAATGCATTGGGTTTGGTAAACCAGCACCTCATTCAACTCCCTGAGGCCCAGTAACTTATCTGGCTTTGGGACTGGGTCTTTCTCCTTTATCTGCCTTACCTCCTACTCTCCAGTTTCACAGCAGGCCAGACCCCCTTTTGATTAATAGCTTTGGCTTAAGCTATATTCTTCATAGGATCCTTTGGTTTCTGGTTGAAACTACCATATGCAAGGCCACCTCCTCACTCGTGCAAGAGACATCCTTTCTGTCCTATATGTCCCCAACTCATTTCAGACAAAGACAGATGCCCCTTTCCATTCCTTCCCAGTGTTGAGAGTGGCAGGATGTGTTTGAGCTGCTCAAAACCCTATTTTCTTTGGAATTGAGGAAGAAGGGGATACGAGAAACAATATGAAGAGAACAGTACGCCCAGGGACATCCAAAAGCACTAAAAGCTCCTGTAATGGAGCAGGGCCCTCTGGGCCCTTCCCAGGACAGACCCCATGTCCTCTGCCTGCCTCTTGTCTGTAGACAAACTTTCACCAAGGAATAAGTTTAATCAGAGAAGTGAGAAAATGCAGAAATGAAGGAAAATAGTCAAGCAAGAAAAAATAATAGTAGTTTAGCCATTAAACAAAGTCAAGGACTTTTAGTTCCTCCTCAAGGGCTATAGATAATATTCTGAGTCATATCTTTTGAGCTGTTTTACAGATACTGAAACCTCCACCATGTAGAAGAAGTTAACTACATGATGACCAGCCTATAGCCATGACATAAGCTGCTCCATCTTGCACAATTCCAAGAACTGGCCTCAAAGAAACGGGAACAAACCAACCCTAGAACTAAAGGTTAACTGTACTTAAAACAATCAAGATGACGCTTATCAGACCACCACATGACCAATTTCAAGATGATTGTAGGAGCTGACTGTGCTGTTCTGCACGTAGCCCCCTCGTTCCACCTGTACACCCCTGAAACTCTCCTTTAAAATCTTTTGCCTCCTGATCGGCAGTTGGGAGTTGGCTCTTGGACACGAGTCCACCTTCTCCCCAGATTGCTGGCCTCCTGAATAAAGCAACCTTTCCTTTCCTACCAACACTTGTCTCTAGAGTATTGGCTTTCAAGCAATGAGTAGCTGAACCTGAATCCAGTAACACTCCCTCTAAGAGATGCCTCCTGCCCTGGGCAGGACTGCACAAACCCGCGTGCACCCGTGGGGCCACATGCAGTGCATCAGCTTTGCCTCAGCCTCTCCTCTCTCCATAATCCCTCTCAGGAACTCTGAACCTGATCTGCTCATTCTTTCACCAACCTTTTAGTTAAAACGATAAGTCCTCTTGAGCACTTTCTCTTTTCCAGACATAGTTGAAGCCTTCCTCCTCATACCATTTATCTTACTTAAAAATTTCTCATTTTGTGGATTCACAAAACATATTTACATGTGAAAGGAAGCCTCAGGGGGACTCTAGTACATTTGTAAAACTCTTGAAGAGAAGTATTTACATTTTAAAATGAGTAATAATGTAACTTATTTTATGTAATGTATGTACAATAATGTATATTATTGATTCCTAACTAACCACCAGAGATTCTGCTAAGTGCTTTATATTATAAATTATATGTTATGTATTATATAATTATTTATCCCAATATTTTCAACCTACCATGATTGCTTTCAATACACCTCTTATTTCCATTTAACAGAAGAGAAAATTGAAGATCACAAATAGTACGTGATGGATTCAGGACTGAAGACCAAACCCATATGACCGCCACGTTCATCCTCTGGTCAGTATTCTGCATGGTTTCTTGCTCTGACTAACTCTGGCCTTGCTGCCTTTGGCATTTATTTGCAAGGAGGATGGCACTTTCCAATAACCTACAATGAAGATATAGCTACTGCACCATCTTGGTCACGGAATCATTTAGCTGCCCTGAAAATGGTTGTATGTGAGGCGTGCTCGACTCTAAATTTCCATACTGATCCCCTTGCGAAGTGGGAGTGGAAAGAAAAAACCGCAAAATCATCCTTGGACTGCCATCTTGGGAAGTAAACTGGCAGTTTTGAATAGTCTTTCAGTTTCCTTCAAAGCCCCTGTAGTAGGAATGAAAGGTGCAAGCTGCTTCCACTTCACTGCCCTTCTCAAGATCAGCTTTCTTGTCACGTACAGCTGAAATTGAAGCCAAGCCCTTGGGCTGGGCCTCAGGACTCCACACACTCCTCCCACAGCCTTCACTGCCTTTCTTTCTAATTCAGAGTTCTCACTGCTCCTGGGGCGCCTGGCCTGCCGTCCCTCACGCTGGGCTTGTCTCCTGCCTCTGCCCCGCAGTACCTCCCCGTAAGGGCCATTTCACTCCTCTCTGCCGCCTCTCTTCCTGTCCACTCTTATCAGACCTTCACTCAGCAACCTCTTCAGTCATACTCACTTCATCAGTGCCCTACTTTGTAAACGGTCTGAAGCCCATTTTATATTCATGGGCTGTGTGTCTCTCTAGCCATAAAGCAAGGTCTTTGGGGATAAAGAGTCTATTTTTCATAGAATAGAGGAGTTAACTGAATGGATACTGGCTTAAGGAAATAAGATTATTTGGTGCCTGGCATAAGTAAGCATCCATGTATTATAACTCGCATACTAATAATAATTCTTGTTTTTGGTGCTTTGGTTCATAGAAATATATATACATATTTAAAAGGTGTTAAGATATCCTGACAACTATGGTACCTTGGGCACAGCTCAAGACAGGAAGCCAGAGAAGGCTGGTTCACTTTATAGCAGTGATTCTCAGCTAGGGACAAATATCTGGAGACCTTTTTGATTATCACGACTTGGGGGTCAGGGATGTTACTGGCATCTAGTGGATAGAGGCTAGGAACGCTACCAAACATCCTACATTGTGCAGGAGGCCCCCCACTGCAAGGAAATACCCATCTCAAAATGTCAGTAGCACTGAGGTTGAGAAACCCTGGTTCAGAAAGTAAGTTATTCTGCGGTCAGGTTGTCAGCATTGCCTGGGTTTGTTTGTTTGTTTGTTGTTTTGGCAGTTTATTGTCCAATGCAGAGAATATAGATTTTATTTTTAAGATTGAGAATACCACCATTTGCATATCAGTCATTTTAGCTAAATACACTGTGACACAGCTTGTTTCACCTTTACGTTCAAAGTTACCATCTCAACTTTTTAAAATTACTTTTATTAACTTTTCCACTTTTGTATGCAATATAAATCAGATTCCAAATTCTTAAATAAAATCTTTGGATTGGAAGAGACCTTAGGAATTATCTGACCCAAACTTTTCATTTTACACGTGAAGAAACTGAGACCCAAAGTGGTCTGGGGACTTTTTAATGACAGAAGCAGGACTGGATCCTAAATCTCCTACCCCGTGTTCCAGTGCTCTTTGCAGTGTCACACAATGCGACCACTATGTAAATGAGAAGGAGTAAATTCTTCTTTGGGAGATTCTTTCTTTCTAAGGACAGACCTAGTGACTGAGCTAACTAGTTTCACTAAATCATAAGGTAGAAAATCATTGCTACAGTAATACATGATGAAACACTTGTCCTCTGAAGAAGCAAGATCAAACACTAAAATTCCATTTTGGAAATGGAAATTCTAAAGCCATCTGGCATTTTTCACTTTTAAGCTCATTTAGGTAATACTTTTCAGGATATTATCATGGTTCTTCAAATAATTTTGTGTTAAGACTTTATCTTTGTTAGATATTGGTTAACATTTTCTTGGTAAATAAATTATTATAGTAAACACTTAGTTGAGAAAATCTTAATAAAAACCTTTCAAGAACAATCTTAAGTATTTTTGTTCTATGCGGTAACTTTGGTTTTCACTTCATTGCCAAAGAAATGACTGGAATGGAGAGGTTAATTAACTTATTTATAATCATGCAGTATATTAATGGTAAAGAAAGGATTCCAGTACTCAGCTTTTTGTTTTGTTTGGGTTTGGTTTTTTGGTTTTGTTGGTTTTGTTTTGCAAAACAGATGCTTTTAAATTATGCATTAGATGGAATTCCCAGTTTGTTGTTCAGCCTATATCCATCCTAGGGGTGTGAGCTTCTGAGCTCTCAAGCAATGTGAAAGAAATGAGTAATAAAAACTGATATCGCCATTTCTTAATGTTTACTATTGAGCTAGGTTTATTTAAATATTTATGATATGAAGATTAGAGATCAATTTACGCCTTTATCCTCCACCATTCAAATTTGAATTTGTGTCATTTGTCCCAAAGAAGGCTCAGTGGAAATGCATGGAGAGATCAGTTTGAATCAAACACTTCAACTCATGGAACAATTTAAAACAAGGCCCCACTAATCAACGAAAGTGTCACTAGTTCCTATTCTGATTAAAAATGAGGAACAGAAAGGAGGGTGAGCAGACTGGAACTTCTTGCAGTGACTCGTTTGAGATTTATAACAAAAGGAGGAAGTTACTTCTCAGAAGTTGTGTTTGAAGTAAAAAGAAATGTGTTACTGGCATATGAATACCAGACAGGCTGACACCACTATTAGAGGTAGGAATGATGTGCAGAATAAATAGCCACTAAATGTAGTGACAACTTTGAGTGACAGATGAAGAATAAAAATGAACAATTTTTCTGATAACATGTCAGGAAACAAATGCCTCTTTCTTTCAGAAGAAAAAGATAGATATGGTTGCGAATTCAAGCAACCTCCCATCTAGTGAACTTTTTCTCCCTAACAAAACTATAATTTGGGCCCCAAACGGAGCAATCCCTTGGTAGAAATTGTTACTTCTTCACTTCATTGAAGGTTTACAACTGTTTATTCTGACTGTTTCTGTCCAGTTTTAACAATGAGTTTTATACTAACATTGTCCTGTCTGCTGCATAATAAGAGATCCAAGAATAGGTTAGGCATTTTGTCTTCTGTAGGCCAAAGGCCATGATAAGTTCAGATGTACTACTCAGAGCAAATTCACATGGTTTTGTTTTGGGTTTCTTTTTGTGGTACACGGGCCCCTCACCGCTGTGACCCCTCCCGCCGCGGAGCACAGGCTCCGGACGCGCAGGCTCAGCGGCCACGGCTCACAGGCCCAGCCGCTCCGTGGCACGTGGGATCCTCCCGGACCGGGACACAAACCCGCGTCCCCTGCATTGGCAGGCGGATCCCCAACCACCGTGCCACCAGAGAAGCCCTCACATGGTTTTTGTACCAAAAATATATAATGTTTTAGGAGTCATCTCTTTATAAAATAATGAGAATAAATTTTTGTATTAATTTAACTTTGTAAAAAATAACTCAAGAAAATATGGAAAAAATTTTTAGAAATGATACAGTACATGTCTGTGTCAGACAATCAATAACATCTTGCCTTTGCCAACAAAATGAACTTGAATATTATTTAAACTTCCCCAAGAAATTTCTGGTGTGGGTCAAAAAACAGAAAAGAAAATAATGGGCCTCTGCCTCAGGCTACTATGTATGCAGTTTCCCTGAATGATGGAAATCCCATGGTGACAGCCTTTCAGGATGACGATAGATATTTCCAAAATTACGGTTCTATAAAAGTCCCTCTGAACTTAAGAAAGAAAATATTAATTAGGTAGTATGATGTAATGTGTCACTTTTAATTATCCTATCCTATGAGAAAACATGAATCTAATATCAGACCAATATTTGGTTTCAACTAAGGAGAATGGTATCTGCTTGTTTATCACAAGGATCTGTGAATCCAAAATAATGAAAGAAAGCTAAAGCATATTATGGAGTTATCAGTCCATTATAGGAATTCTTTAGCTATACAGAGGACAGTTTTGATAAATGGCTCTCAAGGGACCCTTTTAATTTCCATAAATAATTGATTATGGCCATGTTAACATGTGCTGTTGTTTGAGGGTATTCTCACTTCTGCCCAGAAATTTCAAGATATGAGTTGAAATGTTACTTTCATATGCTATTAAAGTCCATTATTTCTGCATTGAGTTTTCATATTATGCATCATGGCAATTGTTTCACTTAGTGAAATGATCAGAAATTCACTTTGCCCAAATCTCAGTTTTGATCTTTGCATAATGCCAAAACTTCTCTTCGGAAAAAAAAAAAAAACAAACAGCAATTGATGGTTTTTCTTTTATGTTTAGTAATCAAGTTAACAGTGTACAATTTGCAAGGAAGACTCTGGCCAAGAACTCACCTCCCCATCATCAGAACTTCCCCTTAACTTCTCATCTCCTCAGCTACAGTGATTTTTCTTTGATATCTCAGGGATTTCCCAGCTCCCACCAATTCTGTATGCTTCGCATTTGGAAGGACAAATTAACTGACATGACTCCATAGTTTTGTCTTTTTCAGAATGTCATATAGCTGGAATTATACAGTATGTAGCCTTTACAGACTGGGTTCTTTCACTAAGCAATATGCTTTTAAGGTTCCTCTGAGTCTTTTGTATATTGATAGCTTGTTTCTTTTTAGCACCTATTAATATTCCATGCTATGGATGTGCCACAATTTATTTATGTATTCACCCTTTGAAGGACATCTTAGTTTCTTCTAACTTTTGGCAATTCTGAGTAAAGGTGCTATGAACATTTGTGTGAGGGTTTTTGTGTGGACATGTTTTCAGCTCATTTGAGTAAATACTTCAGAGCACGATTGCTGGATTATATGGTAAGAGTATGTTTAGTTTTTTAAAAAGCCATCAAAATGCCTTTAAAAGTGGCTGAATAATTTTGCATTCCCACCAGCAATAAATGAGAGTTCCTGTTGCTTCACTTCCTCACCAGCATTTGGTGTTGTCAGTGTTCGCAGATGTTCTTTATCAAATTGAGAAAGTTACCCTCTGTTCCTAGTTTGCTAACATTTCGTGTAATAAATGGATGTTGCATTTTGTCAGATGCCTTTTCTACATCAATTGATATGATCCTACAATTTTTCTTCTTTATCCTGTTGACATGATGGATTACATTATTTGATGTTTGAGTGTTGAACCATCCTTGCATACTTGAAGTAAATCCCACTTTGCTACAATGTAAAAAAAAAAATTAATTGACATGGCAGTTCATCATGTGACTGACCTTTGGGGTTCACTCACAGAACCTAGACTATAATGTCGTCAATTCTAAGAATAACCATGGATGGAATTCACTGAGCCTTTACCTCATGCTGGTCACCATGATAAGCACTCCGTATCCATCATTTAATTTAATTCTCATCACAAGTACTATGAGTTCTTGCTATTCCCTTTGACATATGAAGAAACTGGAGTTTAGAAGTTTCAGGGAACATGCAGGTAGAAAGTGCAGAGCCCAGATACAAATCCAGGTCTGCTCCCTTTTAAATGAGAAAGAACGAACCACTCCTTCTTTTCCCCAAGGTAGAATCTAAGAAGAGCAAGAGACGGTGGTTCAGCATTGCGTTGAATCTTCGCTAAACTCGGGGTCTCTAAGGTTCTATTTGTGTGACTGATGAAGAGAGGCCTTAAGGGGAAATGAGCCAGCAAGAGGTCCCCTCTTCTATTCTCAGAAAACCCAAAGGGAGAAGAGGATGAGAAATGAATTAAAGAGACCAGACTTTACAAAATGATGAGAATTACTGATTCTGTGGAGGGAGAAACAATTTGAAATTTTAAAAATGTATTTAATCAACACTGATATAGCACAAACTGTCAAACACTGTTCTATGTACTTCATAAATATTAGCTCATTCAGTCCTTACAGTTACCTATGAAATGGGTACGATTATTTTTCTCATTTCAAAGATGAGGAAACTGAAATATAAAAATGTTAACTTACTTGCCCAGAAACCTGCTGTCAGTAGGGGCAAAATTAAGATTTAAACCTAGGCAGTTTGGCCTTAAACTGAGTACTTAAGCACCATAATATACTGCCCCTGCTAGTTAGGAAAATATTTTGTTCGTTTTTATGGGCTTAGATCAGTGTTTCTCAACCTCGAATTCAAGATCCCCTGGGTCCCTCAAATGTTTTTAAAGAGGCTTTTGGGTTCTCTTCAAGAGCTTTTTAACCTTAAGTTTAGTTCTCAGTTCAAGTGAGGCTTAAGCTATAACTGACATAGTTTTCCTGTTCTTTGGAAAAGCTGCTTGTTAAGAGGGACTTCATGTTAGCAGGGACCTCAAATTCAGGGTCTGCCAGCCAGAAATGAGGGAGCACAAGGAATTGAGGTAGGCAACAGGGTCTGATCTACTACCCACACACCAGGTTGTCTTCAGATGTGGTTCCTGTCATGAAGACATCTCAGGACTCCCAACTGCTCTTGCTCTCTGATAGCCCATTGGCCTTTGTGTGTACCTCTCTTATCATCCTTCACTCTGATGACCACTATTACCATTCTCTTTATATTAACCAACCAACTGCTATGTTGGAACTGCCTTGAAAGTTCTATGTAGACTTGCTGGTTGCCCTCATTATCTACTTTCCCCTTCTTTTATGATGGAACCTTCCATTTTAACTAGTTGCATTACCAGGAAGCTAAAAGACTACATCTCCCAGTCTCCCGTGCATAGATGAATGTCCCATATGACTAAGTTCTGGCCAAATGAGAGTTAAGCAGAAATGTTGACTGAGACTTATAGAAAATGTCCTTAAAAATGAGGATACTGTGGAGCATGTTGGTAATGCGTTTGGGGGGGGTGGGCAGGCGATAGATGCTAAATCTCCGTACCTTCCACTCAATTTTGCTGTGAACCTAAACCTGCTCTTTAAACAAAAGGTCCAATAATCTTTTTTTTCTAATGAGGGCTGTGCCTGTCCCTTCCTCCTTCCTCCTTCCTACTGCTGTAGACACAGATGGGATGGCTAAATTCTTAAACCTATCAGGGACCATGAGGTGGCCTTGGGAACAGAAACCACATGCAGCAGAAAAACAAGGGGAAAGAAGTGAAGTTCTTCACCAGCCCCGACTACCTCACTGCAGACTCCTTTATTAATGGGAAGGAAATATACTGCTCTCTCATTTAACCTGAGGTTATTTGGGATTTTCCTGTGATATGCAGCTGGACTTGATCTTCAGTGATGTAGAAGTACAGAGACAATGTTTGATTCACCCTTCACTGAAATATGCAGCACAGTCTCAATAGGGCAGGTTTAACTGAAAAATATACTTATTGAATTGAATCTCAAAAACCACTGAAAGGCCCCAGAATTCTCCATTAAGATATACACCAAAGTTTCTCCTGGCCTTCTTGTCTACATCTAGTTAAACTCATTCCAAATAAATTTCATAATTGTTTCTTTTCAGTCTTTCTTGATTATAGGTTGCATAATTGGAAAATATTTAATTAAAATGCTTTATGAATATTCCATATGCTTAAATATATTTTATTAGCTTTAGAATAGAAGGTGTGACCAAAGTATAGTTTTCTGCCTTTTATTGAAAACACAAAATTTTAGCTTTATTATTAGGGATTAAAACAGCTTTGGAAAGAAAAACTAAGCTGAAAACAAGTCAGCATTTACAATACATGTTCTGTTAAGACAATCCATTCTGAGTTTCAAACTAGCAAGTTACAAGGAAGCTTTTAGAAGATAATGTATTTGTAAATTGGTGAGTAGGGCTACATATAGACATGTAAAGTCCAAAAATCAGTACTATCGTTTCTGGATTTGGGAACTATGAAACCTTAGGATATTCTTTAATCATAACTTATTAGTTGTTTGACTTTTATCAATTTTAATTAGTGAGATTTCATCCTGTTAAAACAATGACCATAGTTTTAGCATTTGGTTTTTTGGCTCTTTTTTTATATTGAGGTATAGTTGATTTACAATATTATATAAGTTTCAGGTGTCCAACATAGTGATTCACAGTTTTTAAAGGTTATACTCCATTTATGGTTGTTATAAAATACTGGCTATATTCCCTGTGCTGTACAGTATATCCTTGTGGCTTATTTTTATATGTAGTAGTTTGTACCTCTTAATCCCCTGCCCCTGTCTTTCCCCTCCCCACTGGTATCCACTAGTTTTGTTCTCTATATCTGTGAATCTGTGTACTATATTGTACAGGTAAAAGAAAACCTATTATTAAGTCTTTTTATATAATGTTTAAACATATGTAATGGAATATAGCTGACCCTTGAACAACACAGGGCTTAGGGGCACCAACCACAGCAGTGGAAAATCTGCCTCAAAAATGGAGGAACTGATAAATGACTCACCCAAGGGCAGGAAGCTGAAACAGGTTGGATAGAGTCAGAACTCAGTTCTTTTGATTCCACATATTATGATCTCTAATCGAACACCAGCTTTTCCTCACACTTAGTTAATTTAAAGATTTATAAAATAAAAATCCAAGTACTGCATTTATTGAAAAACATCTGCATATAACTGGACCTGCACAGTTCAAACTTGTGTTGTTCACGGGTCAGCTGTACTGATGAAACTTCAACATTCAAATAGAAAATGTTCATTAGTTCATTGATGTGTCTTTTGAACCTCTTACAGAATCATCTAGAAACATCTCTTTTCAAGTTTTCATCAGTATTATCTAATCTAAGCTTTAATAATAATTATCATTAAAAATAACAGTAGTCAATATTTGTTGAATATTTACTATGTGCTAGGCACCTTTTTAAGGGCTTCACATGTTCCACAAATAGAATACTGAAACTCAAAAATGATAACAATATGCCCCAATCCTACCAATAAAAGGTAGAACTATGACTCAAATCCAACTTGGTCTGACTCCGACTTCCGGGTCTTTCCACCAGTGAACACACTTTGCTGCCTTCTATTAATAACAAAGGGACTATCATTTCATTATTTTTGTCATTACATTTTTCTTCAAATAGGGGTTAACCAAATTAATGCCAAAAGATTTGCCAGCCAGTTTGCTAGATTCAAGAGAAACTGTAGGTCTTTCTAGTCTGCCTGACTTGACTCTTTTTATATAAATGAGAAAACAAATTATTTAATTATGTAAAGACTGTGTCAGCACTATTATTATTTATCTTTGAGCTTCTTGAGAGCCAAGGCAACAAAGCAAATAAGATGGGCTGCATAATTCTTATATCAGAACTTTGAGAAAAACGGTTTTTTTGGCATCAAACTCTAAAATCAATATATTATATTGGATTTATGAAGAAACATAATCAATAATGTCTTAAATAGCACTTCCACAACAACAAAAAAAGAAGTGATATTATGTGCCTGACTTCTGGGTCATGCCTCTGTGAAAGCCAGTAATGCAATAGTAAAGCGTAATTCAGCAATAGTAATTTTTGCAAATTACCACAGTCAATATCTACACATGTTCTATAGGAATCAAACTTTCATTTAGCTACCAGTTACACTATATGTATAAGAGGTAAAAATATCACGTCAACGCTGTCAAGCCATAAAATAATGTAGTCATCCGGAAGTATTCCATGATGCCTACAGTCCAAATTGGCTCAGCATTTCTTTAACTTGTATGATACTGCACAGAATTACACAGATCATCCCTTTGAGGTCACAAACCTTTTCAGCTATTTACTCATCTAAACAAAGCATTCCTTTGTTGCCCTACAACATCATCCCTTCATATAGCTGGCACCCCCGAGCATACGGGTGCAAAATCATTATGGCTACATGTCCACCGGTTCTTGCCAGCTCCCAGCTCCTCCCTAGGCAGTAACCTCAGACAGGCAGCTGTAAAGAAAATGCAAGGGCAAAGCCACCTGAGTTGACCTATTGTGTTCAAAGTGCTTCACCTCCCCCACATTCAGCAGAGAGCACACGGAAACCATCCTCATGGATGTTTGTGCTAAAAGCTGTCTTTGCCTGAGCATTTGCTTCGTAAATGAGGCCATTTTAACAAACACGGTGAAAGTGATACGATGAAGGGATGTGGTTCTTTTCCTGATTAAGACATCACGTAAAACGTAGAATTAGCTGTGGTCCCTCCTGAGGAAACTTAAGTAGACATTTTAAATTCGTAGTTAACATTACACATTCAAAGATAATCAGCAGCTGCAGCCTTACCTTGGATATATTGAGGCACAAAGGGAAAGGAGAGCATAGAAAATTGCTTACCTAGTTCACAAAGGTACTGAGAAGCTTAATGCTTCTAAAGCACTTGAACTGAAGACACAAAGCATTCTTACCACAACATTGTAACAGACGTCCATGTGGTCCCATCTTCCACTAATTGGACTTAGATGTTGCATGCATTTGATGATTGTGATAATGGGTGATGTGATTATAAGATCCCCTCCACAGGGCATTTTGTCCACAAATAAAATTGTCTTTATCCTATAGGAGAAAATGTTTCTCAGCCTGAAATAATTTGATTTTGTCACCATGGGTCACAAACTGTGCCTTAGGTTTGTGGTGTGCAAAAATGTCTTTTAGTCAAGTGCCTGTCCTAAGAGGTTTCTTTAAAAAAAGAGAATGGAAGCCTCCATTTGTACCACGTGACATGATCTTATCTGCTGTCTAGACTGTGTTACCAGTTCAGATCCTTTACTGTTGGGTGAATTGAGTTTAAAGGTAGATAAAACAAAGCTATAGTTACCCTATGTAAATGGATCTGGAAAAAAAAAAAATTAACAGGCAGTTTACCTACCATGACATTGTACACAGTACTTGTGTTCATTTACTTAGTTCTTGAAATCTTATATAATTCATACTCAGCATGAATGTGTGAATATTGTAATTACACTGGTAATTAAATTGGAGTTTATTTGAGAACAGAGAATCAAAAGTTCATGAAGCTTGTTATCTAATTCTCAGATTGTAAAGTAAATAGGTCAGGTTTTCGGTGTTGCATTTTTTTTAACCTGTCAATAAGAGAAAAAAAAAATTGCAGTGCCTTGTGACTTTGAAATTTTCCTATTAAATTTTTTTATTAAAATCTGAAAATTTAAGTTAAAAATTTGCATTGCTTACAAACTAGTTTCCCTTTAAGAACTATATACCATTCAAGTTTTTCATTTCTACCTGATATTATTGTGAAAGTATTTCTGTTTAAATATTGAGTATTTGACAATAATCGTCTTCTCCAGTGCCACAGCCATTCTGATAAGAGTTTAAGAGATGAATTAAGGTCTCCCTTTCAGTAAAGCAGGTATTGATGCAGCCATATGTATCTTAATGAATAACTGATGTAAAACTTCCTTGACTCTATTTTGCAGCCACTTTTGAAAAGTGGAAGTCAGGCCCTCAGAAAAGGTGATCCATTATCTTTGTACTGTAAGCCAAAGACATATACAGAAACTCACATAGCTCTCCCTTCACCCATCAAAAAAGAGACAAAAAAACACCAAGAAGATTGATATCTATAGCCTGTTCCATTTTCCTCAGAAGGAAAAATACACAGTAGCTCAAAATGAGAAAAAGGTAAATTCCTATTACTTCCAACAACACACTACACTACAAAAGGACAGTGGACTATCTTTTTTTGGGAAAATATCTGCATAAATCCAATAAGATTTTTCTAAGAATTGGGCAAATTTGGAAAACTCCATCTAACACAATAATTTAAAGAGATAAAACCTTGACATATATGTAACTATTTGAGGACAGGTTCTTAGATTTTTCCAGTAACAGAATTGTACCTTTGTCTAAAAGTTTTTGACCTCAATTAGCTAAGTATTTGGAAAGGAATCCCAATACTGAATGGGAAAGGAAAGATTTAAAATGTAGAGAGAAAAAGGCTCATTTCATTCAAACACCCTTGACCTGTGTATGGTTTCATGTGGGATCTGGGTACTGGTATTGGTCATCATTTATCTCTCACTGCTTTTCAAAACATAAACTGTAATGTCATTCTTATAAAATTTCCATATAGCTATGGAGGTCTCCATCCTATTTTGCCTCTCAGCTAACTCAGCTTTATTATTTACCATAGGTGGGTCCATAACTCATGAAACATATCATTCTTTATAATTTTTTCTTATTTTTATCTTTATCTCCTACACTTAACTATTAAAAATTCATTCATCTAACACTGTATTTACAAAGATACCTATAGGCCTGGCTAACCAACTGATGCTATTGTGTTGCTACAGAAGGGAGGTTTTAGAATTTATTTAGATTTCAAACATGGAGATGAGGGTTGTTTCCCTTCTGGAAGGATCAATCAGTGCAGTCTTTATGTGCCATGTTTAATGAAAGTGAAAGCCCCAGTCATTTAAAAATGAATAAACTGAGCTTGGAATCTTAGACCACTTATTTACCAATGAAAACAG
Organism: Mesoplodon bidens; assembly: GCF_964165515.1. Taxonomy (NCBI): domain Eukaryota; kingdom Metazoa; phylum Chordata; class Mammalia; order Artiodactyla; family Ziphiidae; genus Mesoplodon; species Mesoplodon bidens. The sequence continues at coordinate 88,002,747 of NC_138167.1, forward strand.
ACCACTATGATCTGGAATTTAGGAAACTGATTCAAAACTGACTATTTGATGTTAATTTTAATTTTCTACAGTAATCCACAATTCAAAATTTATTTTTAAATTTTTAATTATATATTGTGTCCTATAGGAATGTTGCACCACTTGGATAGAAAGTAAACAAAGCTATAGTTTTGTCAAATTAATTAATATTAGCACTACCAATAAAGAACCATGGTTGAAAAGGAGATAAACTTCAGTATCTACTGGTATGCTTCTGTTACATTCACCATCAATTATTTCAGTCTTCATTAATTAGTTATATGAGACACAAACATGTGTTCTTCAAGGAGTTGGTCTCATTATAATTAGATAAGTATGGCTTTGTAGGGATCTACTCAGCATATTATGTAACTCACGTACAGGACAGCTTATAATAACTCAACTCTTTATTATAATTTGACTATATTGTTAAATTGTAATCTCATAATAGAGAAATAACAATGGAATAAAGATCTCTCGGTGTAAGATAGAACATTTTTGAAACAAAGAGAAATAAAAGAATCCTGGGTCAAAGTTTGGAATAAAAGAGCATCAAACATGTTATCATTTTTCATATGACTAAATAGCCTGGTTATAAATTTAGCTGGACACTAACACAGCTTTATATCCAATGGCAGGTAATTTTTACTCAGCTCTTAGATGATAAGCTGGAATCATTAGTCTTTTTTTCTTCACTCTATATCAAATACATGCCAGACATAGGTTAATGAGGGTTTTTTTTGTTTTTTTGCAGTACGCGGGCCTCTCACTGTTGTGGCCTCTCCCGTTGCGGAGCACAGGCTCCGGACGTGCAGGCTCAGCGGCCATGGCTCACGGGCCTAGCCGCTCCGTCGCATGTGGGATCTTCCCGGACTGGGGCACGAACCCGTATAACCTGCATCGGCAGGCGGACTCTCAACCACTGCGCCACAAGGGAAGCCCGGTTAGTGAGTTTTTAATTTGTCTAAGTGGCCTTTTAGCTTTCAAACAACCTTAGGATTTGCTCCAGTTACTATTTAATATTAGAATCATTATATTGTAAGTGTCATCCAGTTAGTAGAAAAGGCAACACATAATTTTTAATGTGTGTGGGGAGGGGTGACATTTAAGAAAATAAGACTTGTACAGATATTTCTCAAGTCCCTTTGAAATCTACAGTCTACCCACAACTTGTATTTAGAACCCTGCCATGGTCAAAATCACAATGGTCCAGGCAGCATCATTAGACGTAACATCTTCCTGCACCAAAGGGAATGAAACCTTATCTAAGAGGCTGGGTTGTAAATGATATCAGCCGCCCTGACTTAGGAATCAGCTCCACTGAATTGTCTTCTCTGTCAAGTATGACATACACTGGAGAGTGAAATTGATTGGTAGTTTACAGGAGAAAGATGTAACCTTCAGATTGCATAACCAAAAACCTTTCTCAGAAATTCTCTTCTGGAAGGTAAAATCCCCTTTTATAGTCTCAGCAACAAATGATTAGCTGGAAGATTAAGATGTTAATAGGTTTTTCCTAGAAGACCAATTAAAATAGTGGTTATTTATCCTTTTTTTATCCAATGAGCCAAAAGATAAAATAGATCTTTTAAAAATTATAAACAGTTTAGACTCTTTTTCACAGAAAAAATAATTACAATCATTCTCAATCTATTTTAAACATTTTTAAGATTTAGTACTCATGGAAATATAAATAAATATATATATATATGATAATTCATGTAAAATTGCCTGTGTAACCATGTTTAAAAGACACTGCATCCTGTCCTGAAGGAGAAAATGAGAACAATATCCAAAATTTTAGCAGAGTTTGCAACTCCCTGCATGTTTTGGCTTTTGTCTTTGCAATTTCATTTCATGCTTTACTTCTCCTCACCCTATAGAATCCAGCCACACTGATCTCTCAGCTCTGCAACCATCTCTAACCCTCCCTTAGCTGTTCCCTCTTCCTGGAATGCTCATCTTTCCTCTCCTTGAATGGTTGCTTGCTTATCTCTCAGGACTCGGCTTAAATGTCATCTCCCCAGTCAGGACTTTCCCAGTAATTTATCACAAGTGGAAACCCTCCTTGTTAGTTCCTATTTGAGCATCTTGTTTGTGTCTTTCTTAACACATACCATAATTTGTCATTTGCCTCTTTATTTGACCTCCATGGGAAAGGAATCAAAATGTCTAATTCTATACCGTGTTATGACCTTTGGTAAGTTCTCAATAAACATTGGTTCAGTAAATTAATTGATGCCCAAAAAGAGGTCATAAAGGAAGATGTCTTTATGTTGACATGTCATTTTTTTTAACTCTAATGCTACGTCCTTGCAAAGCAATTCACTCTATAAAATTACTTTAAAACGTTTTAGGGACTGCCTGTCACCAATAAAATTAAGTTCAAGATCCTTAGCCTGACACACAAGGCCTCTAGAACTGGCCTCCGGAGCCTTGCCCAGTGCTGTTGCCTCTGTCCCCTGCTTCCTTCTTCATGTTCTAACGATGGCAAGCTGTGCCGAACCCCATGCCTGTGACCGAGTAGGCACTTCACAAATATTTGATAAATCAACTGCTAGCAGTTTCCTGCACACACCTGCCTGTTTTGGTGGTGTCAACTGAGACTGGAGAGCTACTCAGAGACTAGGTGTAGAAAGATCTCTGTATGACATGTTAGGGCTTAAAGCCTTTAAAGCGATGGGAAGCTATGGAAGGGCTCTGAGCAGGGGGATGCCATAAGGAAGACTGCTCAGAGAAAAGTATCATGTGCATTCTTCCAGCACTGGCATAACTTAACATGTCTTTATGTGATCAGCTCTAAGAGTGACTTAACAGCCCAGCACAAGGGCCAGGGGCGGAGTCTGGAAAATATTTCTAGTCAGTAGTTTCCACTTGAGTTGCATCTTGTACACTTTCAGTTCTGTCTTTTATGGAACACATAAGTTTTGAGTAACCTCCAAAGCCACCCAAGTAAAAATAAATCAAGAAGGATTGTGTTTACACTTTACTTCCCTGCATGTCCTTAGGCAGGAAGAAAGCCAGCTTGGGGGTCTATATCTTTCCAAGTCACTTATCTTGGATATGTCTGAAGCACCATTGAACTTTCGATGATTTTCATTAAGGTATATTTTCCAAAGTAAAATAAACATAGGAACAAACAAACAAAAACCTCCGTTTCAGTACAGGTAGTTCTGAACTTTATATTATCTGTTGAAGTGTCATATACTGATATAATATTTGCTAATGTTCAGTTGATAATGGCTACACATATTTGAATAAGAAATGCAAGGACAAATTTTATTATCATCATCAAAGAACTTCTCATAAAAAGTTTTCTCAGCATCTCTTGATAACTTTTGGTAATAAATATGCACTAAATTAATCATGAATTGTTTATTCCCTCTGCTGTAAGGATTATTACCTGGTGTTTGAGCTCCTTTTTTTAATAGCTTAGGTATTAAAACTTCTCTGTGGCTGAGTGTCAGCTAGAATCAATTTTACTCATTTGTCAAAATAATCTGAAGCTAATTAGACAGCATAAACCCAACGTGTGCAAAGAAGAAGGTACATTGTTCTTTAGAGATATCAGGCAGCTATGCAGGGACTAGGCATTACCTATCTCATTTTTCAAAAATAAATCCCTATAACTTTCATAAACTCTGAATTAAAAATCAGTGCTTTCCAAAACTTCATGAAATAATCTGCAGGTGCTGACATGCTGATAGCCACTGAGCTGAGAAGAACAAAGTTAACATGTCAAAACTGGTTGCATTTTGGAATATTCTAACATCTGGGCATCAAGTTGGATGCATATGGGTAAACCTCAGCTTCTCACACTCAGAAGAGGATGAGCATGAAAAAGAAACAGAGGCAATCAGAAGTTTGCAGGAGCAGGCCAGGCACCATCTGGGCTATGTAGGAGGACTGCTGGGGAAAAAGGAACATGATGGCATATGCTATAAAAGTACAGACTGTAAAGAAGGGTAGCACGGTAGCACCCTGATTTTGCAGACAAGTAGCTACATTTATGTTGCAAATGAGCCCTCTAAGATTCGGGAGGAAGAAAACACTGCTTTCAGGTTAGCTGCTTTGCAGTGTTCTCTAACACTGAAGGGGGGTGGGGATAGGGGTGGGAACGTGCATTTATTATAGCCCAATAGGTATAAATACATAAGTGTTCACGGGTATAAATCTCTTAACGATTGAGGAAGAATCTTAGGGGAGGACCCATGTCTAAAATGTCTCCTGCCTTCCCCGCGGAAATGCAGTGCTGGGCATGTGAGAGTGGCAGAAGCACTGTATTTGAAACTCTGGGTTTAATTACCATCTGTGTTTTGGTGAGAAAGTCAACCTCTCAGCCTAACTCCTCATCCGCAAAAGAAAAATAAATAAATAAATAAGGGCGGGAGTGGTTAATGCCAGTCCTGCTTGGGTTTTTTTAGGATTTTTGTCAGAACTAGTAGATTAATATATGCGAAGATGTTACATAAACTGTAAAAAGCTCCACTGCTGGAAGGCGATGATATTATACCTGAAGCAGCAGAGCAACAAACACTTGTTGATAGACTGGTTTCGAGATTAGGATTTATTCATGACTCACCTATGGAAGGATTCCTTTCCGTTTACTTCAGGGCTTCTCAACCTCAGCACTGTTGACATTTTGAACCAGATGATTCCTTGCTGAAAGGTGGAGGGTGAGGGACGGGGTCTGCCTGTGCACGGCAGAATGTTTAGAAACCAAACATCCCTCTAGTCTACCCACGGATGCCAGTAGCAGCCTCCCCACGACACCCCCAGGAGGTGAGACGACCAAAAACGTCCGCAGACATTACCAAATGTCCCCGGGTGGGGATGGGGTTTGGGGGGGCAAAATTGTCCCCCAGTTGAGAACCACTGATTTAACTTCGAGACAAAATCCCACTATATTCTGAAAAAGCCATAGCGTTTTGTATCCCTGAAGCACAAATGATAACCAGCAGTAGTTATCTGTGATTACTCTGTAGAAGGCACTCTGCTAAACTATTTGCCTGTATTAATTTCTTTAATCCTACAACAGTGAAGAGGTTCAAGTGTTTTACAGATGAAGAAATTGAGGCTAAAAGGGTTGAAGCGACTTGCCCATGTTCAAAGTCAGAATAAAGCAGAGCTGGTGTCTGGATCCTGCTCTGTAGGATTCCAGAGTCTTCACTCTTAACCACCACTGCTGTACGTGCTCACGGAGATAAGATGATCAAAACAGCCCCACTCTCTGTTGAACATAAGACAACACATGCAGAGGTGAACCTGACTTTCACAGAAGGATAAAAGCACACAGCCATCTAAGAGCTGTAGCTGCTTGGTAAATATTTATATGAACCACGAAACTAGGCAAGGCATTAAAAAACAGGCATGTCTGAAGAAAGGCAGCAAGTCCTGACGTATTGATGCATAATCATCGTCTAATTCCATAGGAACCGTTTTTTGTGGGGAAATTATCTTTTCTTTGTAAGTATTTATATTTTCTTATTTAAGTGATATGGAAAGAGATGAAGCTTCCAAAGTAGGAAGCAACATAGGTACGGGTAGGTCAATTAAAGTACATATTACTTGGTGTATATGAACGCCAAAAGCATCTGTGTGGGTATGTTTTGCCAGGTGCTTAACAAAAGCTAATGCCCGATGACTTAATATCTAGGATCTAGGCTCTTTCAAAATACAGAAGCTGTTGATATTATTCCCAATTCCTGGGCCCAAAAATGCAGACAAGGTAAGGTTGAGCAATATGTATCAAGTCACAGAAGCCAAGAGAGGGCAAAAGAAAACTTTAATTACAGAAGGATGTATAACTCAGGTCATTCTACATGTACTGTCAATCATTAATGCCCACTGAAAGAGTGGCTTGAGTAGCAAAGGTATTTAGTTTCTTAAGAGAGCCATCCCTCGTGGATGATTCCTTCTCAACTAACCATGGACAAGATTGTAACTGCTAATTTACTACAACGAAACCTGATTGCATTTCCTTCTGACTTCTATTCTGCTCCCCCAAACCAACCAAAATTCCTGACTTTACAAGTTAATACACATATTTATTTCCTCAAATAATAATCTTGAACCTTATAAATGTGAGGAGCATTTCTTTCTACCAATAACAAGAACACATCAGTGTTACTGCAGTGGGCAGAAGATCTGGTCCTTCCCCAATCAGAGATTCAGTTTGAGCATATGCATGCTGGGTATGGTTAAAATTTTTTTCTCAGCTTCCACAGCCAGTATCACGTGTGGTACACACTGCCACCCTTGCACTTGGAGAGACAGTCCTGGGGGAAGCACCTGGCTCTGTGCTTGCTCCCAGAAGGTGTTCTCTTTGTGTTGGTTTCATTGTGCCCCTTGCACAATGGTTCAGATGAACTGTCTGATGATGCAGGTGTATGAATTCTGAAGGAAACAACTGCATAATTCAGGATTCTTTCTGTTACAAAGGATAGAAACCCAACTCAAATTTGTTTAGGCCAAACTGGGAAATTATTATCTTTCCTAAATGAAAATCTTTAGGCATGAACCCTCCCAAACTATCTGCACAGCACTTTTAAGTTACAAAGAATCTTCACATTTATTGGATTGTTAGATGGATAAGAGATAGATAGATAGATAGATAGATAGATAGATAGATAGATAGATAGATAGATAGATACATAAAGAGGTAGGCAGGACAGGTCTTATCTTCATTTTCTAGATGCCATTAAATGATGTACTCAAGGTCTCTCAGCTAGTAAATTGCACAGCTGATTACTAGTTGACCCCAGGTGCCATGAATCCTAAACACTGCATTTCCCAGTGTAGCATATCTTGAAAGGAAAGTCTTAGACAACATCCTTACCCTGAAGATATCCAATTATAGTGAAAAAAAAAAAAAAGAAAGAAAGAAACTGATGCCCTTGAAAGCATTTTTGTGTGAAGATTTGATTTGTGCTTTATTAGAACTATTTCATTTTCTTCTCCTAAGAGGAATTCTATAGGACTATTTTGTGGAACTTCTACTAACAGCATGTGCAAAGTAGAAGTGGATACTTTATTTTGTCACAATCATACTAAATGAACAAATGGACCAAGGACCATATCATTATCATCAGTATATCACCATCATGTTGCAGTATATCACCATCATTGCCAGCAGCAATCACAAGCACCTTGAGAGTAACTCCTAGCTGGGGCCTGTGTGCATCTGGAGGGTCTCAAAAGCCAGCACTGCATTCATTCATCATCATATCCCTGACACCAAGCATAATTTTGGTTGAATTAGTGGAGAAAAGTCCTAATGAGACATAAAATCTGAAGAATGAATAGAGGAAAAACAGAACTCTGGAGACTTTATGAGGGTTGTGACTGTAGATATTATTCTTTTTGAGAGTGTAATGAAAATTAATCATTTCTTGAAGTTCCCATTTGTTATAAATGAAGATTACTAATTGATGAAGGACACATATAAGTTACCCTATTGTTGTGGAGCTGTATAAAGTTTCAATGGAATTAAAATGGAAAAGTACCGTTCCTCCACCTGCACTCTGAATCCCATCCCTCCTCCCACATTGGGGGCTTTTTGCCATCAAATACCCCCTCTTCACTTGTATGTTTACTCAACATAAAATTACGGTCATCAGTCCCAATATTAAAACAATCCTGGCTCCTCCCTGCATCCCCCTGTAACTACCGCTCTCTTTCCTTCCTTTCAGAACCTAAAGTCTATACTCGTTGTCTCCAATTCTTCATTCCTCATTCATTTTTCATACTGTGACTCGGTTTTCATGCCCTCTATTCTGCTAAACTTGTTCCTGCCAGTTTCCTATACCATCTACTAATTTCAATTTCAAAAGTATTCTTTTTATTCCTTATCTTACTTGACCTCTCTCTGGCATTTGACAATATAAACTCCTTCCTTAAAACTCTCTCCTTGGAAGGCCACGTTCCCTGGATTTCCCCACTTACTCATTCTCACTTAGAACAACTCCCTCTTACATGCTGTTATTCCCCAAGGTTCCATTGTCAACAAGCTTTTCTATCTACACACTCTTTTAAGAAGTCTTATCTACTCCTGTGCCTTCACTGACTATCAGTGATTTAATGTCTCCCAAATCTTGGTCTCCATCAATAAATCCACAAATGCTTCAGCAGTCCTGCAATTTCAACATGTCCCAAATCAATTGCATTGTATTCAATCCCACCAAGGTTCACATCATTGACTCCCTGTCGCCATGAATACCTGTATTATCTGTTCTGTTGCCGAAGTTGGAAACTTTAGTCATTCCAGACAATTCTGCCAAATCCTTTCAATTCTGCTTTCTAAATGTTTTTTCTGTTTGGCCCATTTTTTCCCATGCTCACTGCCACTCTCAAAATATTTCTCCTGGTTGTTATGAAAAATCTCCTTATTTGGTCCACCTGTCACCTGCCCCCATTTCCCCATCACCACTTAATTCATCTCTAAAACAGCTGTCAAAGGCCATTCTAAAAACCAAATCTGATCATATCATTTTTGTGCCTAAAATGCTTCAATGGCTCCCCATTGCCTCCAGGATGAAATTTTAACTCTATAACATGTCTGCCATACAAGGTCCTTCATTATCTGGCATCTCACAGACACATTAGTTAATCTCTGTATTTACAACCCTAGTACAAAATAGGCCTTTGACAGGCATCTATTGAATGAATGAATGAATGAATGAATGAATTCTGGGAAAGATGTCCTTAGATTTTAAAAAATGTTATGTGGCTTTTGTTTATCTTCAATAAATAATAATTTTTATACAAAGATAAATTCACATAGCTTCTTTGTTTTGAAGCTTACCATGTATCATCCAAAAAACAGGATCTTAAATTTTGCTTTTGTTTTTAGGAACTACATCTTCTAGAGAAAACATCTAATAAGATATTTTAGAATACCCCCCAAATATATGAAGAACTCCTGAACTTGTAAATGGGCTATGTTCCAAACATTCTTTTATAACTTGGTTCTGTGAAACTTGGAATGCATTTTCTCATAGAAACAATGTTTTATATATTTTATTAAATTTAGACTTAAATTATTTTAGAATGATTTAAAGTAGTATATAATAAAATGCACATGTTATAAGCTATTAGAGTAATGAAAGAAGGTCTATAGCAATATATTTGGCCTATGGAAAGTAATTATATCATAAATCTCATAAACCTACAGTAACCCAAAACCAAGTAGAAATAAATATGAGAATCTTGTCAGCCAATACAATATGAAAGGGAGAAAATAATGAGGATTTTTTTTCTTTTTTACTTTCTTAACCTCTTTTTTACTTCTTAATGTCTAATAAAATGATATATACTAATTCATCAGGAGACACATTTTCTTTGTACTAAATTCTCAGAAGAAATTTTTTACATGGACTCCTTTTTTTTTTTTTTTTAAATGTTGAGCCTTCTTTTAATTTATCTTTATTTTTGGTTGTGTTGGGTCTTCGTTTCTGTGCAAGGGCTTTCTCTAATTGTGGCAAGCGGGGGCCACCCCCTTCATTGCAGCACATGGGCCTCTCACCGTCACGGCCTCTCTTGTTGCGGAGCGCAGGCTCAGTAGTTGTGGCTCACAGGCCCAGCTGCTCTGCGGCACGTGGGATCTTCCCAGACCAGGGCTCGAACCCATGTCCCCTGCATTAGCAGGCAGATTCTCAACCACTGCACCACCAGGGAAGCCCTACATGGACTCTTATACAAGGAATGTTTAATAGACTATTAGGCAAAGATGGTTTAATAGAAAACGCAGAAATATTATACATAGAGCTACCAGCGATGAAACTGAGAGCATATTTCATTATATTCCTATGAAGGCATTTCTATAAGTAATTCAAATAATATATACCCGTCTCTCTGATGCTCTAACTTGATATGGAATCAAATCTGGTCACAGCCAGCATGTATCACTTAGAATGTGTGTACATGCATTGTCTCATTTAATCTTCACAAAAACTTTATGTGGTTAGTACAATTATTACCATTCCCATTTTACAGATGAGAAAACTGAGGCAAAGAAGTGAATAACTTGCCCAGTTCACACAGCTACATTGGTAACACTCCCCTTACATTTTTTCTCTCTCAAATATTAATGATCTCATTCAGAATTTTAAAAGCAGTTGAATAACAAAATTTTGGGGTTTGAGCTTTCTATCGACTTTAAAATGAGTTGGGCCACTCCTACCTTTCCAATGTTATCCTACTCTACTATTCTTCTTGCTCACTGAATTTTCATAAAGAAATAACCTACCAGGGCTTCCCTGGTGGCGCAGTGGTTGAGAGTCCGCCTGCCGATGCAGGGGACACGGGTTCGTGCCCCGGTCCGGGAAGATCCCACATGCCGTGGAGCGGCTAGGCCTGTGAGCCATGGCCACTGAGCCTGCACGTCCAGAGCCTGTGCTCCACCACAGGAGAGGCCACAACAGTGAGAGGCCCACGTACCAAAAAAAAAAAAAAAAAAAAAGAAATAACCTACCAAACTTGTTCTAACCAACCAAACTTGTTCCCCACATTAGGGTTCTACACTTGAAAAAACCCTCTACCTAGAAAATATTTTTTCTATTACCTCTACCTAGAGAATGTTTCCCAAAAACCTTTATGTGACTGATGTTTTCATATAATTCAGGTCTCAGCAAAAGAGACAAACAAGTTCCTCCTTGGCCACCCAATCTAGAGAAGCCTACTTAGATACTCTCTCATGCATCACTAGATTTTATTTTCAGTCTGTTTATTGTTATTTCATTTATTCTCTTCTCCCAGCCTCTAGAATTGTGCTAATAGAAATATAATGTGAATCATAAATGCAAGCCACACTTGTAATTTTTTTTTGAATTTTTGAATTTTATTTTATTTATATTTTTATACAGCAGTTTCTTACTAGTTCACACTTGTAATTTTAAACTGTCTAGTTGCCTCACTAAAAACATGTAAAAAGAAATTTTAATTTTAAAAATTAATTTTAGTAATATGTTTTATTTAACTCAATATACCTCAAATATTACCCTTTCAATAGAAGCCAATTAAAAAATTTAATGAGATATTTAACATCCCTTTTTTCATGCTAAGTATTCAAAATCCAGGGTTTGTTTTACACTGGCAACACACTGAAATTCAAATGAGCCACATTTCAGGTACCCAATAGCCACATTCAAATGTTCAATAGCTTCATGTGGCTGTTGGTTACCATCTTGGACAGTACAACTTAAAATGTAAACTCTAGGGCTTCCCTGGTGGTGTAGAGGTTAAGAATCCACCTGCCATTGCAGGGGACATGGGTTCAAGCCCTGGTCCGGGAAGATCCCACATGCCGTGGAGCAACTAAGGCCATGCACCACAACTACTGAGCCTGCACTCTAGAGCCTGTGAACCACAGCTACTGAGCCTACGTGCCACAGCTACTGAAGCCCGTGTGCCTAGAGTCAGTGCTCCGCAACAAGAGAAGCCACCCCATTGAGAAGCCTGTGCACCACAGTAAAGAGTAGCCCCCACTCGCCGCAACTAGAGAAAGCCCGCGTGCAGCAACGAAGACCCAACGCAGCCAAAAATAAATTAATTAATTTAAAAAAAAAAAAAAAGAAAAGATGGCCTCTCCCATTGTGGGGCACAGGCTCCGCACGCGCAGGCTCTGCGGCCATGGCTCACGGGCCCAGCCGCTCCGCGGCATGTGGGATCTTCCTGGACCGGGGCACAAACCCGTGTCCCCTGCATCGGCAGGCAGACTCTCAACCACTGCGCCACCAGGGAAGCCCCAAGAAAAGATTTTAAAAGAAAAAAATGTAAACTGTAGTTCACTGCTATATCTCTAGAGCCTAGATTAGCGTAATAATGCCTGGCTCTTTGGGTGCTCATAAATGAATGGAATGAATGAGTGAATGTTGAATGTGTGGACTATAAGTGTTCCATGTCTTAGATTGAACGAAGACCCATATTCTGTTAGTGCCAAATTTGCACATGACAAAGATGACATTTTCTTATATAATTTTAGGTGAAAGCTGACACATTGATTCAGCCAGTGAAATTGATTTCAGATATCTGGCTTCCAGAACTGTACAAGAGTAAATGTGTGTCATTTTTAAGTAACTGAGTTGTGCTAATATGTTATAGCAGCCTTAGGAAACTAATACACTTATTTATCAAGCCACCTCCATATTAGATACAATTCTCTGATAACTTGCAAAACTAGTCACAATATTCACTCCTCTCTGTATCCCTATCCCTTTGCCATGTGAATTAGCAGATGCTCTCTTTAAGAGGTATAGTTGGTTTCTCTACACTATCTGTTGCTTTGGCCAGTAGAATGCTGCAGAAGCAACATTCTGTCAGCTCCTAGTCTAGGTCTCAGGAGAGCTTGCATGCTTTCTTCCTCTCACCTGGAACTCTCTGTATTTCCATGTGAATAAGCCTGGTCTAGCCTACTGGATGCAAGAGACAATGGACCCAGGTGTCCTCCATGGTCCAACCTGACAGTGAACCATCAGCTGGACCTGTGAGTTAAGTCATCTTAGGCCAGCCAGCTCTCAATTGCCCTGCCAGCAGCTGACTGCAGACAAATGAGCAGTTGCCACAGAGATCAAAATAACTGCCTAGCTGAGCCTAGCCCAGACTGCTAGCCTATAGAATTATGAGCTCAATAAATCATTATTGTTTAAAGCTACCAACTGTTGGGGTAGTTTGTTATGCAGCAATAAATAACTGATATTCTCCCATAAAGCAAATTCCTTCTACATGTGCTCAACTCTCCCATACACATTCAGAGAAGGAGTCTGCCAAAAGAAGAACAGTTTGTAGTCTCACTTGGGGACAGTGCCAATTATTCCATTTCCTACTGGAACTCTATAGAGCTAAAAATTTCTATAGAAGCAGCATTTCGTCATGTTGAATATCTCCATGAATACTTAGCTAAGGCCAACTGCTCATCATGTATCAGTATAGATAATACAGAACTAGAATTTCAAGGTAGGTATAAGTACATAGCTGATCTAAACATTAAATACCTTGTTTCCAGCCAAATACAATTTTGAGTGACATTAAATCCTTTTTGCCCAGTAAAGATAAATTAGTTACAAATATATTATAAGAACTGATAACTGTAATATGATAACTATAAGAACTGACCTGTTGAATAGTTAATTAGTCTGGTCAGTCTAAATCCTGAAGAATAGCTGTTGAAAAAACTTGATTCAATTGTGTCACAGTTGATACCAAATTGCACTTTCTGACAGTAATTAGCCACTAATTTCAGTTAGTTCTTATTCTTAGTCCTAAATAAGAATAAAACTATGCCACTAGAATACAGGAGGATACTGGTCTTACTGTCTGCTAAGACAGGAACTCAGTTTATCAGGGTGATATTCAGATAAATGACTAAGAGATGCCAGGATGTGACCTATATACCAATGTTTAAAATTGTAATTCAAGAATATATTTCAAAAATTGACACTTGATTAGCAGTCCAGGCTGCAGATGATCCCAACAGCTTGCAAAAAATACCTATGAAGGCAAAGGAAAGACAAAACTTGATGGCAACAAAAAAACTAAAACTGAAACAGAAACAGAAACCACCAGAAACAGAAACAGAAACCACCAGAAACAGAGAAAATTCCATTAACTGCAGGAACTAGGGAGGTGAATTGTAAGTTATAATAGCAGTCACTTTAAATAGAGAAAATTGACAACATAAAAGAATACAGAAAGAGCTTTCATTTATCCTTCACTGTATATCATGCAGATCAAAGATGCAAGGTCAGTACTAGCCAGAACACCAAGCAAGGGAGCCCTTCCAGGACAAAAATAACCTTTGGAGGGAGACAGCATACTATACCCCAATTTGGCCCTCATTACTACCTTCCTTTCTTTGGAAAATGAGACTCCCAAAACACAAAAAGCAAGTGTGGAGTGTGTGTGTGTGTGTTTGTGTGTAGGAAGAGGAGGAAGAGGTGGTGGTGACAATAGATATACTGCACGCTTGGAATCATAGATTCAACAAGTAAGGTACTATGGGCAAAAATGAAAATAAGGGCAATCTGTTAGTTAACCATGGGGACTCTAGTTTTACTTTTACTCCCGTGGTTCAAAGTATCAGCAGATATTTTGAGTGGCATAGAATCCATCTCAATCCAGCCAACGTGCAGCATTTAAATAGTCTAGGACTTGTGAACATTAATCTGCTCCCCAACTGGAAGTGGCTTATTACAAATTCTTTGGCACAAGGGAAATTCTTACCACAATAAAAGAAAGAGGAAACTTCTCAGTGTTTTCAGTAAGATAACAGAAGATAAGAAACATTTGAATTAGGAATAGAATTCAAAAAGGGTGACATAATAAAAAATGTAAAAACACAATTAGAATCAGGTAATATTTAAATGATATTAGAAATGAAAAAGCTGAATTAAAATAGAAGGCTGTAGTAAAACTTAATCATTAGCAAAACTGAGACAAAAAAATATTAGATTAGTGACTAAGGTCAAAATTTAGAAGTCTTCTCCAAAAATGAAAAGATAAATTTACAAAAGTGAAGATAATAAAGTCCAGAGAATAGAGATTTAATAAATAGATAAATTAGTATTATTGAAGAACCCTGAACCAAAATAGCAAAATTAAAATTGAAAATATAATAGAAGAAAACTTTACTGACTGAAATGAAGACCTAAGTCTTCAAATTAAAGGATTTGCTTTGTTCTATAAAAATAATGGAAAGAGAGCCATAAAAAAACACATTGTAGCAAATTTTTATTAAAAAGATGAATAAATTCCTATAAGTATTCATGTAGAAAAAATTCAGTTTTATGTGGAATAAAAGAATTCTGGCTTCAGAGTTCTCTGCAATATTAAGTATCTTAAGACAACAGTGTAGTATTTCTAAAGTTTTAAGAACCAAAGCTTGTGTCAGCCAAGGACTGAGGTAACTGAGGAAAATAAGAAAATAGAGAAACCACATTAAAGAAACAGAGGGTGAGGGATAGCAATGAGCATCAAAACCAATTAAAAATGGAATTATTGAGATAATTATTATAATCACCATTGCATAAAAGTAAAAGCAAATATCAAAAATAATTATTAATAGAAACTGTACTGGCATCCAATTATCCATGTGTTTATCCTAAAAATATTGGACAAGTTACAAATATATATCCAAAGATCTAGTATTATTGTTTATAAAACCAAAATACCTAAGTCAACCTAAATATTCATCAAGAAAGATGTAGTTAGGGCTTCCCTGGTGGCGCAGTGGTTGAGAGTCCGCCTGCAGATGCAGGGGATACGGGTTCGTGCCCCGGTCTGGGAAGATCCCACATGCCGCGGAGCGGCTGGGCTCATGAGCCATGGCCGCTGAGCCTGCGCGTCCGGAGCCTGTGCTCCGCAATGGGAGAGGCCACAACAGCGAGAGGCCCGCATACCGCAAAAAAAAACCAAAAAAGATGTAGTTAAATAAATTATAATATATTCATGTATTAAATACTTTAAAAGAACATATAGATCTATATTTATTCAAGTATAAATATGTACATAAAATATTATGCATATATGATTTCATACCTTCATTTAAAAATATATATGTGTATGTGAGTACATAAGAAAATTTCTTAACATATGTACCCCTAAGTTAACAGTATTTATGCAGAATGTTCTTTGTTTGCTTAGTCATTCTCTGCTTTATCAGAACTTTTTATAATACATAACAAAGTTACTCAGACAAAATTTGTGAGAGGATCCAGAAAATCTCACTCAGGATTTCTTTGACTTTATTTACTATATCATGTATTTTATAAAATCTACTTTTCTAAACTATCACCATTTAGATTAAGTTTTAAACCTCTCTTATTTTAAAAAAAAAAGATTAGACCAAGAAATAACCCATGATTTAAAAAATAGACACTTAGTAAATAATGAAAAGATCATATCCAAACTTATAAAATGCTTCTCAAGATGACACATAGAGGCAAATATATTACTGTAATTTATTATTTAGTAAAAAAATAAAAAATATCATTAAATTCAAGATATTAGAACATAGAAATACGAAAAAATAAATCAATGATAAATTCAACATTCTTTGAAAAATAATATAGACTAATTTCTCATGAATATAATAAAAGAGGTACACAAATGGACAAAATTAGAATGCAAAGGAGATATTATTATAATCATAGAGAATTTTCAAACTATGGTATACAGTGTACAACTCTATACTAGCTGTTTGTAAAATCTTGACAAAGTGAATTATTTTCTTGAAAAATATCAATTCCAAGATCAACCCAAGTTCATGCAGAAATCTCAGCTAGAAGGAAAAGAAAGAAAATGCTTGAGGAACAATTGATTTTTCCATTGAGTTTTGCTTTTTTTTTTTTTTTTTAAGAAAAAGCTATCCCCATGCTATATAAGCTGTTTCAAATCATAGAAAACTCTAGACCCACTTCATTTTATGATGCTAGCATAACTTTCATAGTACAACTGTCAGTTTGTGAACAATTATTGTGAGTCATCAATAAATATGTGTGCCCCCATAATTACTGTTACCTCATTCTCTGGTTTCTTAAGACCCAAAATTTATATTCATTAATATTCATTAACAGCTGTATCAAACCTGAGGTCATCATTGATATTTACTATATTCCTTTTTAAAAATTAGATAAATGATGTATTTGTTCTAAAACTGGATTTTGGTGATGGTTTCAAAGCTGTAAACACTAAAACTCATTGAATGCTACACTTAAAATGACTGAGTTTTAAGGTATGTAAATTACATCTCAATACATAGTCTGACTAAGAGAATCAAACTAAATAACAAACTGCTTTTTTTTTAATAAAAATATTCAAGTGTCTATGTGTGTTAGTCTGCTTGGACTGCCATAACCAAATACCACAGACTGGTGGCTTACACCACAGAACTTTATTTTCTCACATCATATCTTTTGAGAGTTATGATGGACGATCCCAGTAAACCATGAGGCAGCCAGGACTCCTGACTATTATTTCATAGTGCTTGCTTAGCAGAGAATACTCTACCCCAAATTGCTGTAAGTAGAGTATTACTTCTTTCTACAAAAAATTACTCATCACAAGACCCTCTTGCCATCTCTGCTTTCTCAATCCCCCAGATCTTATCATGCAAATTATGAGTAGATATATATTTAGCAATATTTCTATTACAGAAAGAAAAATAAAGGAAAATGGCCACTAACTTTAGATAAGTTTTCTCTCTCAAAACTGAAGATAATTAAAGAATTATTTATTAAATAAGAGTATTGACCCTGTCAATATGTACCAAAGGTCTTAAAATTCATTGACTATAATTCTACTTTTCAGAATTTCTTCTAAGTACATCATCAGAAATTTGGCCATAAATGAATGTAAAGTTGTCCATTTTGGCATTATATGTAACAAAAAATATATCAGCAATCTAAATAAGGAAATGCTTAAGTAAATTGTGATATATTCCTGCCAATAAGTATTATATACCCATTAAATTTAATAATTGCCTGGAAATTTTATGTGAAATGAGAACGTTTTCACAAAACAGTGTAAAAAAAGTTATGTATGGAGGTTGTTGGTTAACCAGTTCATGATTCTGAGAATTAGTAAAGGAAAATGCATTTTTCCCATTTTCCTGCATTTGCTATACAAGATGTATTTTTCAATAGCTAAATATTGATGAAGTAAAGTTCTTCGTAGAAGAATTCTAGCTAACAAATGCAAAAGGAACATTAGAAACAGAAAATCCCCATTTTGCAACAGAAAGAAAGAAAAAAGAAAGAAAGAAACAAACAAACAAAGAGAAGGGAGGAAGTGAGGGAGGGAAGGAAGGAAGAAAAAAAGAGAAGAAAAAGGAAAAGAAAGAAAAAAGAAAACAAAAGAAAAGAGAAAAAGAGATCATAATGAATGGATGTTGAAACCCTTCAGGGAACTTTAAAAATGGGTGGGTCAGGCTAACACCACAACAAAACAACAGATCAAGCCCAGCATCATTAACTGTGGGACAGTCAGACATGTGCCTCATGAAATATACAATAATATTCCTGCCAAAAAATAAATAATAACACTGAACAAAATTGGACCTAAATCCAGTCAAGAATCTAGATCCAACTACCAATTATAAGAAAATATGGGGAAAAAAGAACATATTAAATGATATCACGAGGAACCAATCAGTCAAATTCAGATGGTGAAATAGTCTACAAAACAAATAACAGGTTTTCCCTCAAACAAATGGCATTTTTTAAGAGAGGAGGGGGAAATTATTATGGAATAAAAAGACAAATGACATATCAACTAATTGCAATGTATGGATTTTGCTTCGATCCTGATTAACAAACTTCATCATAAAAGTAATCTTTGGGGCTTCCCTGGTGGCGCAGTGGTTGAGAGTCCGCCTGCCGATGCAGGGGACACGGGTTCGTGCCCCGGTCCGGGAAGATCCCATATGCCACGGAGCGGCTGGGCCCGTGAGCCATGGCCGCTGAGCCTGCGCATCCGGAGCCTGTGCTCCACAACAGGAGAGGCCACAACAGTAAGAGGCCCGCGTACAGCAAAAAAAAACCAAAAAAAAGTAATCTTTGAAATAATTAGGAATATTTCAATATGGATTAATACTAGACGGTAATAAAGAATTGCTGTTTTAATTTTAATAAGGCTTATAATAGCATTGTGATGTGTTGAAAACAAAAGGAAACCTTGTATATTTTAAAAGTGTATACCAGCATATTTATGGTAAAACTATATGTTGTTTGAGATTTGTTTTAAAATGCTGTAGCAAAAACAAATGTGGAATAGTCTCAGAGTGAGGAATAAGTGAAACGTGACTGGTAAAATGCTAAAAATTATGGAAGATAAACAATAGGTACATAGAGATTCATTATACTCTTCTATCTACTTTTATGCATGTTTGAAATTTTCTATAATAAAGTTTTTTAATGCACATTAATACATGAAACAAGACTGAGTAAAATAAACCTAAAACAATTAATAGTGATTAACAATAGATGATATCTCTGAATTGTGGAATTAGTGGTAAATTTTGCTTTGTTCTTTATACTTTTCTTCAATTTAATTTTCTACAAATATCACAAGTTACTTCAATAAGCACAAGAAGTAGGCACTTAAAAAAATAAATGCTGGCCTCTTGATTAAAAATGTTGGTTAAGGGTTTCCCTGGTGGCGCAGTGGTTGAGAGTCCGCCTGCCGATGCAGGGGACACGGGTTCGTGCCCCAGTCCGGGAGGATCCCGCATGCCTCGGAGCGGCTGGGTCCGTGAGCCATGGCCACTGAGCCTGCGTGTCTGGAGCCTGTGCTCCACCACAGGAGAGGCCACAACAGTGAGAGGCCAGCGTACCGCAAAAAAAAAAAAAAAAAAAAAAATGTTGGTTAAGTCCCTCCTCCTCACCAGGTGTCCCTTTGACTGGCATCTGATGATATTACATTATGAAGAGTTATATTTTTCTTCTTAGATTCATTCAGCATCTTTGAAGTAATGCCCCAGAGGAAAACCATCTTCCAAGTTCAGATGTTTCGTAGATGAGAGTTTAACAAAAGTATTACTAATTCTATCATAGAAATGTCCTGTGATGCCTATGTGAACTAACAAGTACCTAAAAGTACAAATATCAAGAGAGACTGAGAAAATCAGAGCAGTCATCTAAAAACTATGAATGCCCATATTAAATAGAGAAGAGGGCAAATTAGCACATTATGGCATAGGCTAGTCTTTACTAGTTAGCCAAATTAAAATTAAGAGGAACAATTTATTATAGGATGATCAGGCAACTCTTTTTTTAAAAAATCCTCCTGAGATTAACTAAAATCTGTGAAACTGGTCTGTCTTTACATCTGTGTTATGTTTCTCCATTTGTTAAAAGGGCCAAAATCCTTAAATGTGAAGGAGTCAATTATTTACAGTCCAGGTCTATTGTAAATAGAGGATGTTAAAACCAATGGTCAAAAAACTTCCAATTAAATATGGCAAGTTATATGCATGTATTTACCTCTTTCCCACTCCCCAAACATTTCTAAAACTAAGAGTGAAGGGATTAAAAGGGCATACACCCATAAAAACAAAGAGGGCAGGATTGCAACAATAAAATTTTAATAGCTGAAGCAATGGACAAGTAGTTATTGATTAGGGGCCAGAAAAATCTAGCAATACATATTGTAGGACCCCAGAAGGACTCAGAAACTGTGTCCTGGTCTCTCTGAGAGGATATAGCTGGGGCTGAAAAAATAATTGATTAAAAATCTACATAAAAATCTTATTTTCTCCCCAACTCCAAGCTCCATAAAACCACCCCTCTCTGAGTCCAAAAGAGGACTAGAGTTTTACTCTCTAGACAGCATAATCAGAAGACCTCTAGTTTTGGGGGGGACACCAGGTACCTCTGAGGACTAGGATATCACACTGAATACAAGGAATTAAGTAAAAATCTATTAACCAAATGTGAAATTAGAGTTTGACACCCAGCTAAATTATCACTCAAATGAAAGTATAGAGCAAAGAAATGTGAGGTCACCCCCAAATATGTTTATCTCAAAAGCTATTAGAGAAAGTGTTCCACCAAAATGGGGAAATAAATCAAGAAAACTGAAAATGTAAGATCCAGGAAACTAAGGATCCAACATAGACGAGAGCTATAGACTCCACAGCTGTGCAGCAGGCCTGTTCCAGACTGGAGCACAAGGTATGTGGGCTCAAGAAAGGATGCCTCAGGGGTGAAGGATGGGAAATAAAAGAGACAAAGAAATTTAAAAGTAATCTGATACGTTTTAATATCTTGAGGAAAATTTATATTCCCAGTGCTTCTGGCGGAGAATTTTTCGGTAAATTATTGAAGAGGTACATAGAAAACCAAGCAAAAAGAAAAGTAAGATAATTATTACCTCAGGGAGGAAATTTTTTTTAATGTATGAGAAAGGAAATGTGAGCCTTATATACTACATTGTTCAGCTGTAAATAATGTTGACATAGTCATAATAATATAGACACAAAATCCTTTATTAAAACTTCAATATCTGTATCAGAAAATGATGAGAAAGGAAATGTATGAAGGTATTTATTAGTGAGGGAAGAATGGAGAAGAGATAAATTTTCATCTTCCATAGAAGGAAGTCAAAAATAATAAGTAAAAGTGCAAAATCTCAAGAAATAACAACATAGGCATGCTATTTAGAAATAAGTAAATAGAAGAAATTGCTATAATATCTATGAGGAGTAAGAATCTGGGGTGCAGAAAGGTACACACAGGTAACAGCTGTTTTTGTGTTATAAGCCTAATATTAAAAAATGGCTTTTTAAACCATATATATGTGTATAGCACCGATAAAAAATAAACAATTAAAATTTTAAAATAACATAAAACCCATGAGCAAATTTAGCAGGTCAATCTTGTAACCTAGTTCATTTTCTTGCCACCTTCTAGCATAGGATTTTTAATTAGTATGAATCATGTTTCTGGAAATCAAGGGAAATATTGCCATTTGTATTTTTAACGTTTAGTAGTTAATTAGATTTTAATGAAGATGCAGAACCACTCCAGCTTATCTAGTCAGAAACATAATACAGAGAAATGGGTACACACAAAGTTCAAGGAGCTAGATCTAGTCTTAGCTTCCAGAAATGATTCCCAGGTATAACAATGAACCTATGTGGGAACTGCTGTTTCTCCATCAGAAATTTAGAAAATAGGGAAAATGCAATTGCTCATTCCAGGAACACACCATCCTAGCCAGAATCCACACCAGCAAAATGGATGTCCTATGTCCTACTTCTCAATGTCCAAGAAGTTAGGAACAGCCGTACTTACTGCAGAAAAAAAAAAATGCTTCATAACCAAACACTTCACAACCAAACTTGCCCAAAGCAACAACCGAAGCACAGCCGCCTCATTTCTGACTTCCAAAATGTCACACATGGACATCTGGGGAAATCCCAAATATAAGGGAAACTGGGAAATGTAGGCTTTGACTTTCCAGCCTCTTTTTTTCAATAATGCATGACCCAAAGGTTGGAATGGAGTTGGGTGAGCCAAAGAGCAGTAATTTTACAAGGAATATATAATGCTATAGCTGCTAATTCACTAACAGGCCCCAGATGGGATCAGCCACCCACCCAGGTCTGAACTAAAGCTAGGACAGTTGTTAATTCCATTAGGAGAACTCTTAAAACTGATCCTCTCAGAAGGCCTAGCATTTAATGAGAAGTCAGTGATTAGTAATAGCTAATAAAACTATACATTTATATATGACTATATATCATATTATGACTTTTTCTGGAGATTGAATGACATGATAATTAAGTATTCATGGACAAAACAGTATCAGACAATCTGGACAGGAAAAATCCATTGATGAGATTATGGAGACAGGGCAGAAAGGCAAATTAAGTGGAAATTTTAACCCTCTATACCATTCAAATGATAGATTCAGGCCAACTCGCAATGGCTTTTAAGGACTCATGCCTTGGAATTCAAGAGATCTTCTTTAACTGGATCTTAGTATACTTGAGGCTCTTTCTTATGCAAAATAGGAGCTTAGTTTGTAAAAAAGTGAAGGAAGGGTCCTGGTTAGGGGAAGTTGAAGAGTTTAAATCCCGGCCATCAGGGAAGCATATGGGGTCACTCCATGTTCAAAAAAACAGATTCAAAAATTTTTTTGTATCCTAAAGCCCACGGTAGTGATCATCCCAATCCTAGACAACTCCTTACTTTCCATGATAAAGGGAGGGGTTAGGAAGGCTGATATACCAGACACTAGGAGACTCCTTCTGAGATTTGATTTTTACTTTAAAGGGTGACTATAGTATTTGGAGTAGGTTGCCAATTGGCCAAAGGAGACTGTACAGATACACAGCAAATATATATATCACATACATAAAAACACATTTTTAAGGCTAGGTTAAAATTCCAATATAATTAACCAAAGATTCCAAATGTTATTAGAAGTGAAGCGATATGCACATTCTATCAGTTTCATCAATAGGAGATTGAATTATCCCAGAAGTAAGAACAGCGTGTTGGTCCTTAGCATGTTTGCCCTCAGATTCATCCATCACCCTTCCCCTCTTCAGCCCTTCTGCTGAGCTCTGTGTGCAGAGGGGCTAACCCACAGGCTGTTTCTCCCAGACTCCTTTGTCAACAGCTCTTCTGCTGGATGTAGTCAATGAGAAGTGCTGATCAGAGGATGGTAAAGGAAGAGAAAAGGGAGGTTATTTCTCCCTCTCTGCCTTGGGGATCATTTCTGGCAGCAGATATATCTCCTCTTTGACCCAGCTACCACTAAAAAAAGCCCATCCTGGTTCCAGCTTCCTTTAGGTAACCCCAACCACTAGGCTCTATAAGATCACCTCCTCCCTCGGTTTCTCCAGCAATTGCTAATCTCATGCATGATGATTTCTGTTTTCCTGATTGGACTCTGACTCATAAAATTATTGCAGTAATTCTTTTGAGTTGATCTACAGTTTTTTTCTTGGGGCAAGAGATAGTTTGTACTTGGTCTGTGATTCTTCTAAGTAATCAACTTTAGTGATTGTCTTTTTTTTTTAATCTAAGTTTATTAACTTTTCCTAGTGAGATACTGTGTGTGAATCAAGGATGTCATTTGACATATGAAAGAGAATTTTTTATTGGGATAATAAAAGGACTCTGTAAGTGCTTAACTAGGAGTCAAAAGCCAGCCATCCTCCTCTGTTTGGGACAATGGTTGTCAACCTGGTTATCCATCAGAATAGTATGGGCAGTCTTAAAAATCACCCCCACCAAGGAGATTCTGATTTAAATAGCATAAGATGAATAATTTTTAGAGTAGTGGTCCCCAGACCAGTGGCATCAGTATTACCTAAGAACTAGTTAAAAATGCAAAATATGGGTCCCCCCCAACCCTAGAACTACTGAGTCAGAAACTTCTTGTGGTTGGCACAAGAAATCTGTGTTTTAACAAGCCTACCAGGTGATTTGATGTACACTGAACTTTAAGAACCACTATTTTAAAACTACCCAGGTGACTCTGATGTGCAGCCAAGTTTAAGAACCACTGGTTTAGGAATAAACTATCTATAAAATCATAACTTTAATTAAACATGCAATTATTCAATACCTACCATGCTTTGGAATTTCCTGTGTCCAACAAAAGACTGAAAATGAGATTATTAATAAAATTTGAAACTGCAGAAAGATGATGCATTAAAAGAAAAAGTTGTAAGAGCCACAATTATTCAATCACACAGAACACAAAAAAAATGTATTATGAAATTTCTTCTTTCTGAGTTAAAAATAGCTAACTAGATAGTAAATGTGCTTCAACGATAAGGCTGAGATCCATTGCAGAATGCATGTCCAATTAACTAACATACATTTCTCCAACTTGTCTTTAATTACACTAATGGCAAAAATCTTTGCTAGAGATGACTTTAGATATCATGTAATCCAGCATTTTGCAACCAGTAATTCATGGACCTGAGGGCTTACAAAAGTTTTCTGGCAATGTAGCAGTTTAAATTGTTTCACGTGAAAATAACAGTAACTCCAACTCCCAACTAGCATAAATGATCAAATACATTTTAGGCTCCCTCATTTTCGGTCCACAGCTAATGACAATTTCTGTTGGAGTTTGCCCCAACTCCATTTCTCTATAATTCTCTTGGTTTTACTCTCTTCCTTATATCAACTTTGACTTCAAACTTGATATTCCTCATTGTAGCAAAATGGCTGCAGCAGTATCAGGCCTCACATCTGCATCCCATATCATCCAGAGAAAGAGAAAGTGTCTCTCCAGATAAATACTGAAGAAAAATAAGGATTCTCTTTTTCCAGAAATCCCTAGAAAATATATTCTGGTTTTTCTTTAGCCCAGGTTGTTTTATGGGACCTAATCCCTGTGATCAAGAGAATGAACTGGGCTTCAGTCAATCAGGGCCCATTACTAGAGCTAAGGATGAAGTTGTTTACTCATGAGACAAATGGAAAACTAAGATACTATTGCTACAGGAAAGTGCAATGAATACCAAGAAGCCTAAAACAGCAAATTTCTGCTATGCATAGGGGAGGGGAAGTGTTTTAAAATTGATAAGTAAAATAATTGTTCAGATGTTTTCCTTTAAATTAGATGCATCTTAGAGCCTCCAAGAATTTATCAAATGACCATTCATGGCATCCAGTGGAGATGAGAGGTATATTCTCAAGACAATCATTTAGTCAGTTTACTATCCAGGTTAATACTACTAGTTTAGTGTTCTATTTGCTCTTCAGCTTAAAATAATTTTTATTCTTAGTTATATATTGTATAATTTAACACCTATAAGGGACCACTGTTTGGAGCCAGAAAGACATACGTATTGACATGTGTTTTTCATGTTCACTCAGCACTTTCTGATGACACCGCCACAATTTTCTTACGGGAAAGCATCAGCACCTTTTTCCTGGTGGGTACCATATAAGTGGAACTGTCAGTCAAGATGTCCCTCTCTCCCATAGCCACACAGTGAGCATGTGACCCAGAGCAGGCCAACCCAATTCCTTTTCCTGAGACAGGAAAGAATGACAGGGCTGATTCATCTCTGTGACGACACTTTAAGAGGACTATTAAATTACCCACTGCTCACAAAACCCAAGCGCATTCCAGGTTCTTGCTGTTTCTAATGTGGCCCTTCAGCTTCCTTTGATGTGTGAGTCACCCATGGCCTTCCAGTCAATTCACTTTTTGCTTGAGTTTTCAAGAATAGGTTCTATGGTTTGCAACATACAATCCTGATAAGAAGCATAAAAATGACAATTCTGAACATTTCTTTCAAGATGATCATCACTGAATTCATAAATTCAAAAAATTTTTATACAGGATATCAATGTATGTCTAGTACTTTAAAAATCACTGCTGAATAGGGAAAATATAATAAGATTTTATTCAATTTTACTTATAATTTGTTAGGAATAAAAACCTTCTAAACTCTCAATGTGTTATTTGTGGATAAGTGCTTGGGAATAGCAGCTTGAAGCCTTCTCTTTTATCTTACCATTTAGAAACAAAAGACAAAAATATGAAAATAAGCTAGATCCTTTTTAAAGCAAAATTGTTTTAAATGTTAAAATTCTAAGTATAGCTACAAAAGTGGTTTTTCAAGGTTTGATACATAATAGGCAGTTAAATTTTAGTATATATTTTAATACGTATTTAATCCCAAAAGAAACATGATGTAATATTATTTTTAATTAATTCATCAACAAATTATGCTTTTTCTCATAAAGTAAATTTCAGGAAAATTAAAGAAAATTAAGCTTTTTCTTAATAACTCAGAGCGATGTAACGTATAGCATGGCAACTATAGTTAATAATACTGTATTGCACATTTGAAAGTTGCTGAGAGAATTGATCTTAAAAGTTCACATCACAAGAAAAAACATTCTGTTAACTATGTATGGTTATGGATGTTAACTACTCTTGTTGTGGTGATCACTTTGCAATATATACAAATGTCAAATCATGATGTTGTACACCTGAAACTAATATAATGTATGTCAGTTATACCTCAATTTATAAAAGAAAATTAAATATTTTCTAAAGCTGAATGATATATATATATATATATATATATATATATATATTTTGCGGTATGCGGGCCTCTCACTGTTGTAGCCTCTCCCATTGCAGAGCACAGGCTCCAGATGTGCAGGCTCAGCGGCCATGGCTCATGGGGCCCAGTCGCTCCGCGGCATGTGGGATCTTCCCAGACCGGGGCACGAACCCGCGTCCCCTGCATCGGCAGGTGGACTCTCAACCACTGCGCCACCAGGGAAGCCCCTGAATGATATATTTAAATATATAATGACTAATGCTCAATGTATATAAAACAATATTAAGAAAAAGAATAAATAAATAAAAATGTGTATAGTAATCTTTGAAGACATACTGATTTGAAAATTTTACTTGCCTTTCAAACCACTTATATTTCACACAGATAATAATAATTATTTTTAACTCCTAGGGACCTTGGATAGATTATTTATTTCATTGAAAGGTGATCGAATCAAAAAAAAAAAGCTGGGAAACAGTGATACACCTCCTTACTTGACAGGAACCAGAGAGGTCACACAGATAACCCTGAGAGGTGAGATACAAGCAGGGTTCCTTAGACTCGCAGGGCCCATCAGACATTCTTGCTTTCTGCCACCACAAATGCACTTCAGTAATTGTAGAAAAGTGAATTCTCATCAGCTTCTAGGCAATGTCTGTAACTTTATCAATTCCAAAACTATACATTTCTATGCAATTACATATATGACTGCCTACAAACCTCCAGATGAGTCTTGAGTTGAACCCACACATTTTGAGGCTAAAATCCAGAGCAGTTGCCCAGGACCCACTGCCCATAGATTGATTTAAGACCTTCTCAGTATTGAGTGATATTGCTAAATTAAGGTTTCATACATCTGAGTTTACAGAGATTGAACTTCTAATATTCAAAAGAGGTATAGAACCTACTGCGCTCCTCCAATTCTCTGCTAGGCGTTTTCTGTGACACCAAGGCAGGGAACCAAGAATGGACAGATAGTAACTTTTATTGTGTTCCTTTGATTGTTTCTGTTGCCCCAACTAGTCACTTTTGAACATTTCTGCTATCTCCAGCTGTCTCTGATGAAACCAATACATAAACTTCCAATAATTCAGGATCCCATGACATTGAGAGTCTGTAAATAACAAAGAATAATTCAAAGCTCTTGGACAAAATTGTTCCCCTTGTTAAATGGGCTACCCTGATAAGCAGGAGAGGGGTAGACTTAGAAGGTTGGAGAAGAGTACAATATCAGACCTTTAAAATACTTGTAAAAGTTTTATGTTAGCTTGAACTAGGACCTTATCTGACTCCTGTGACATGATGAATGTCATGTGGCTAACAAAATCTTGTTCTAGACAGAGTTTCCATGTTCCTGTAAGTAAGCCAAGAATGCTATGACCTACAGCTACAAAAATTAAATAAACAAACAAGCAAATAAATAGAGGAAGAGTTTTAATCAACCATAGTATCCTCCAATGTGCTCCGCCCAATTGATTGGAATTCCTGTCATGTTATTTCTGAAAGTATGGCCAAAAGATACAATTTTTAATCAATTATTTTATTTTTTGGTGAGAACATTTAAGTTCTACTCTCTTAGCAAATTTTAATTGTATAATTCAATATATATTCACCATATTACACATTAGATCCTCAGATCTTATTCATATTATAACTGCAAGTTTGTATCCCTTTACTAGCTTCTCTATTTCCCCCAAGTCAGACTGACTTTATTTTGCTTTATTTTATTTTAATTGAACTATAGTTGATTTACAATGTTATGTTAGTTTCTGGTGTACAGCAAAGTGATTCAGTATTTTTTTTCAGATTCTTTTCCATTATAGGTTATTACAAGATACTGAATATAGTTCCCTGTGCTATATAATAAATCCTTGTGGTTTATCTACTTTTTATACAGTAGTGTGTATCTGTTAATCCTATACTCCTAATTTATCCCCCGCTTTCCCCTTTGGTAATCATAAGTTTGTTCTCTATATC
Source organism: Mesoplodon bidens (assembly GCF_964165515.1). Lineage (NCBI taxonomy): Eukaryota > Metazoa > Chordata > Mammalia > Artiodactyla > Ziphiidae > Mesoplodon > Mesoplodon bidens. The sequence goes on from NC_138167.1 coordinate 88,031,284, forward strand.
TGAGCCTGTTTCTGTTTTGTAAATAAATTCATTTGTTATTATTTTTTAGATTCCACATATAAGTGATATCATATAATATTTGGCCTTCTCTGTCTGACTTACTTTACTTAGTATGATCATCTCTGGGTCCATCCATGTTGCTGCAAATGGCATTATTTCATTCCTTTTTATGGCTGAGTACTATTCCATTGTGTGTGTGTGTGTGTGTGTGTGTGTGTGTGTGTGTGTGTGTGTGTGTGTACAGATACATACATCTTCTTTATCCATTCCCTCTGTTGGTGGACACTTAGGTTGTTCACATGAAAAGACACATTTTTCTTGAACACTCCGCAGCTGGGCCTGGAATCCAAGTGAGTTTGCCCCAGCCCCTGTCTCGTTCTGAAATTTAGGATTCAGGCCTAATGTTCGTCTCGACTTCCTCCCCCTCTGATTTGCCTTTCACTTAAATTCCAGACCACTACCACGACAGTGTTTCACCCCTTCGACAGTTTAGTCTCTGTGCTTCTGTCAGCATGGGGTCCATGAGAAGCTGCTCATGTTGCCTTTTTGTGGTGTGTCAGTGTTTTACCTGATGGTCAGGTCCTTGTAGCATCCCACAAAAATCGACTTAGTTGATAATATCCCTGAACTGTGGCAGTAATACCAGCAGATCTCCACATGCAGAGTTTTAGTTGGAGGTGCCAATCACACATCTTCTTTGGCTACAGTGGAAGCATAAATTCAAAATCTATATAAAGATTTGCCTTAGAATCAGGCTTAATCTAGGTTAGTGTCTGACTCCATTGTGTAGTAAACACCATGTGCTAACGAAAATCTCCTAAGATAAATGATCTCTGTGTTTCTTTAAGTTTCCTAAGAACACCAAAAAGGTATGACCACAAAAATCTTAACCAGAAGATTTGCCATTTTTAGGGTGTTCATTCTCCAGTATTCATATCTTGGTGACATAGGCACGAAAGTTATATATTAATTGGACCCACATGAATCAGGGGATGTCTGTGCTTACTTTTTCAACTCTGAAACTCTGCTCTCTGATCTTTGAAGTTAGAGTTTTTGTCAGAGGAAGCAAGAGGACAGAGTAAGACTAAGATTATTCATAAATAGTGTGGAATGTCTGGTAGGATGAGTGAAGCACGGGTAAAGCAAATGCCATACTAGATGTGAAACCACGTTTATGGAAAAGAAAAGGGAAGCTTTCAGGGAGCAAAAATGCACCAGAATATAGAAACCACAGAAGACGGAGCTAGAATATGCTTCAGATGTCTAGGAATAGCAGAGTTAAAATGTCTGTATGTTAGCAGACATGTAAAATTACAGAATAATATTTGACAAAACCTTTTGTTTCAGACTTTTATTATCTGTCCAGTTTCTTTCCCTTCCTTCCTTCCTTCCTTTCTCTTCCTTCTTTTCTATGATATAGGATTAGATAATAATTTGTTGATTTGAATCTTTCTAGGTTTGTTCATGTTTCCCTTTCCTTGACTCTATGGGCCCCCAAAATGGATTGCCTTTCTGAACACTAAATGGAAACTTTTTTTTGTATAAATGCAGAAACCTGGACCACACGATATTGAGTATAGACTTTCAGGGAAACCAAAGTGAAAATCCCAGCAAAGATACTTTTAAACTATTGCCTCTGTACATATGGAATGTGATTTCTTATCCAAATTTTTTGAGATAATTTATGAATTTGCTATATTGCATACTCTTTAATCAACATGAATACCAAAGAAGTGAAATTATTTACCTAGTCATTTTAGATTTACAAAGAAAAAAACTATATATAACTTGGATACAATTACTAGTACATGGTCAGTCCATTTTAGCTGATCAGCTGGCTGGCTGAATGCAGGTCTGTCTCTCTCAGACAGCCCATGTGGCACAATGGAAAGGCACTGGGCTAGGAGCCAGAAGATCAGATATCAGTTCTGTAGTGTCCCTGGGAACATCGCTCAGCCTTTATAACTCTCCGTTTTTTTATCTGTAAAATAGAATAAAACTATCTTCTGGCCTGCCCCGCTGGATTGTTAGGAGAATCAGAGAAGACAGGGTATGTGAAAGCATTTTGTAAATGCAAGGCATTTGTGATATAATTTTACTTAACTAGTAACTGATATTCCCCTGCTTAAAGCCACATTTTCAGAAACGAAGACAATTAGTTATGGCAGTTCGTATATATCCCAAAGCTAATTTTGACATAAAAACATCAAGTTCAAAAGCCCGAACCGTGTGGCCTGTCCTTAGGCCTGAAAATTATTCAGTGTTTTGTAAAGCTGAGGTCAGTCAGTTGGTGCCTCAGGATGGTATCAGCAGCCGGCCAGTGATACTCAGCTTTAGCTGGGGACCAGTTTTCCTCTGACCTCAATATTACAGTGTTTCAACTGTCATGTGTTTAAAGCCTGTAGGCTGGTTGATAAGAAAAATGAGGCAGGGTGCAAACACCTGGGGCTCAGCTACCTTAGTAAGTTTAAGCCACTGTTAGGAGTGGGGAGGCATTTCAGCAACTTTTCTCATGTTTACTTAAACTGATTTTAACCTTAAGGTAAACTATTAACCTACTTAAGGAGCAACCCAATTAGAGGAGTAATGTAGTTTCTCAATTCAGTTATCAAAAGGGCCTACTAGGTTACCTTGTCCATGAATGAATATATCATCACTTTGTCACCTAAGTATTCAATCTGGGAGAAGTTATTTTCCAGAAGGTGATAGCCTCATCTTATGTTTGTCTGGTCCTCATGGGATGAAGGGGTATAGCCCTATGAGAACATGACTGATAGAATGGAACCTGCTTGAACATGAACATCATGACAGCAGTCTCATTGGCCGTGGTTAAAATTTCAGCTTTCAGCTTTCAGATATCAAAAGAGCAAGAAAGGTTTCCATAAATGAACTGATACTTTTCCCTACCTCTGCCACTTCACAGCCACAGTATATCTGGAAGCTAAGATATGGGCACGGGACTTTGGGTGTTTCCATTAGCAGGTTGGTTTGCACTGCTAGATAAAGATGTCTGGGGGAGTCCAAATCTCATTTACCACGAGGCTCCTTTTTATTTTTCCACTCACCTTCTATATTGTATAACACAACAAACTTAAATAGCATAGATTCCCAGGTCGAGGGCTAGCAATAGACTAGACCAAGTCTATAAGAGGTCAAGCAGTGGAGAAGCAGAAATTTTAATAAGATCCAGGGAGCAGGGGTAGGAAATCCTATGTGTTCATTAGCTGTACCTCCTTCAGGCTTCTGATAGTTGTACAGTTATCCTCTGCTTCATTACCATGAGCTTGTTCAAGTAAAACAACAATTAATAACATTTTAGACTACCCGGCCCAACAATTTTTTTAAAATCTGCAAGCAAAATTATTATATCGTTTTATCACAGCCATTTAAAAAAAATAGGATAATATTATTAGCAAATTGAGACCTAGCTGTGACATGTCCAAGCACTTTCCTAATTGATAAATCAAGAGTTGAACCAATCATTTCTAGTGTCCCTCCAAGCACTAGTATCCTATGCTTCTATTTCAAATGGCAAAGGGATGCAGACAGCTCTTGAATTAACTGGGGTGAAATTAGTATATCTAATATAATGTAACTGATAATACTAAAACCTAATTTTATCAATTTATTTTGGGCTCTTCTTTTCCTAAATTTTTTTTTCTTCTTCCTGCTTATTTTTTGGTAACTGCACAAATAGAAAAGAAGGGTCAAATAGGCAGCATAGACAACAAAGATGTAGGTCAGAGGATACAAACTTTCAGTTATAGGTAGAATAAGTTCTAAAACTCTAATGTACAACATGGTGACTACAGTTAATAATGTGGTGTTGTATACTTGGAAGTTGCTGAGAGTAGATCTTCACCTTTCTCACCACAAAAAAAAAAAAAAGATTACGTGAGGTGATGGACATGTTCATTATATTGATGTTGGTAATCATTCTGCAATGTATATGTGTGTCAAATCATCATATGTACACTAAATATATACAATTATATTTGACAAGTACTCAATAAATTTGGGGGTGGGGGACAAAACAGCTAATCTCTCAATATTAAAGCACTGGCTACTATCAGGATTTCACACAACTGCTTATGAAATTTACTGAAAATTCCTCCTGTATCTATCTTTACTGTAAGTGGATTAGGCCTTAAAACATTTCAGGTGAGATCCTCTCTAGGATTGCTTGCCTTCTAACTAATGAATTTATTTAACATCATTGACTAGTGTTGATGCCCCTCCTCCCGTTCATGGAATAGAAGAAACACAGCAGTGACAATTCTGCCCCAGTGCATTGTGCTACTAGTTGGCCTCAATCCTGACCTAGAAGGAACATCTTCAAAGCTAAGAATTAATTTAGAGACTGTTCCAGGTCAGTCCTTGGCATCTTTGCTGAGAAGACCTATTAATGCCAACCTCAACAGAAATAAACACAAGCCCATTAGGAACTGGACTGAGACCATTAATCATGTAGCATAAGACAGATAGCAAAGCCTATCAAATGATGAACCTACCAACTCAAAACTGAGTACAAAATAGCAATTCCAAAATGTTATAGTAGGTAATATCCCATTAAAAGGTATAAAGGTATAAAGTTTACACAAGACCAACAAACAAATTAATATACTACTAAAATAACTTACTAGAAAACTCTAAATATAATGATTTCATGATGCAATCTGAACCAGAAATGCTTCAAAGTAACATATTGTAGTTTAGGACATTTTGCTACAAATTATCCTTCATACCTGGCACGATTTAATATAAAAAGATGCATTTCTGGGTTATGGTGAAATTTTTATTATCCTAAAAACAGTATGCTAAAAAATACTAAAACATGACTAGTAATCTACTACTAGTAATCAATTTTTAAAACACTTTCAAATATCTCCATAAATGGAGAGATTTATAGGGTTATCAAGTAGGTACAGAATTTTCTTGACAGTAAATTCTTGTAGAATGAAGCCAATTTATACTCATTTTTCAATATCTAAAATAACTACAAATTTAAATTAGCAAACTACATTATGCAATCATATTGATAAGCATGTCCTTGGTGGTTCATATATAAATATTTTAGCTACTTCTTTGCATCCATAGGACAACTGGATTAGAAGGCTACTTTTCTGGGATCCATCCATCATCATAAGGGGCAAGTCCAGACTAAAAGTCTGTCTCATGTAGCTTACAGACAAGGAGACTCCTATTTTCACCTGGACAGGTGTTGCTTCTGCTACACGGCATGCTAATACTTCAGCAGCCTAAGTAATGAGGGAAATGAGGCCAGGACTGGGCAGGGACAAAGCTGGGAGTAACTGACCCAGCTATAGGGCTGGTGCCCAAGGAGGTAGTCTACTGTTAAATGACCAGTCCAAAAGGGCACAGTGATCCTCCAGCTTGGTTGCAGCAGTCTTCAGTATCTGAGATCCACTGAGCAAGTACAGTTTGGCAAAATGAGGTTTCAGGCAGCAGGTGATCTGCCAAGACAGATGCGGTTGTCACCACAGAAATCTGTATCAGTCAGGGTCCTAGAAGGAAGCATCCGTCACACTCAGGTTAGGAAAATTCAAGAAAGTTCAATTAAGGGACTATTTCTAAAGTTGTAGGATGACATCACAAGGGAAAACACAATGCCCCAATCCCTAGCTAGGCCGTAACCATCCCTAGCTAGAAGGGGTGGGGAGTGAAGGCAATTCCTAGAATCTGGAAGCAGAGGACCACCTGGAACAGAGCTCTGACCTTCTCTGGGAGGAAGTGGGCAGCTCACGGTAACCCCAGAGGGAAGAAGCTGGAAATACAAATACTCTGACCTCACTCAGGTCACTCCCTGGAATCCCCCGCCAGGGCTCCCCCGTTGGCCAGACCCAGCTGGAGCCAGAAGGCAAGGGTTGCTAGGTTCGTATGGATCAGTCTGGAGAAGGGAGGGAGGAAACAAGGTGGAAAAGGGCGGAAAGGAGTCTGGCAGGGCAAATAGAAAAATGGTGACATAAACAGGATCCTCCAAAATGTGTGGGAGTCTGGGGATGAGGGGCCAGCATCCGGAGAAAGGGGCCAACAGAGCGAAGCAGAATATTAGAGCCCTCATCAAAAAAAGAAACCGGGTCAGAGGAGGACTCCACCCACGTAGGAAGTCAGATGCTAAGCAGCAAACCAAGGCAGAAGTCAGCTGGCACAAGTTATGCCAGAGATGTGGGAGTGAGGGAAAGGCCCCAAGCATGCTGGAGGACTGGCTCCAGAGCAGAAAAGCTCATCCTAGATCTACCTCACTGATGCCTCTGGCACCGAATGTACCTTCTGCCTGCATCAGGGCTGACATAAGAACAAGTCAGAAATGAGACTGGTGAAGACCAGAGTATCTGCAACTGAGAAAATGGGAAGGAAAGGAAGTACCAATGCCATCGGAGACTGTTAACGGTCCTTGCAAGAAATGGATGACATGTCCAAATTGGGAAATGTAAGGAGAGTCTACAAAGGTCTGGGAAGAATGTAGGAAATGTAGAGACACTGCAAGGGATGTGCTCCACCCCTAGACTTGGGACAACAAGGGGAGGGGGCAGTTATAAAACCCAGAACTGCAGGCTGAGAAATGCCCCAACCTTCAAATGAGGAACATCATCTGCCTCGGGAGAAAATGAGGGGGGAACCTATGGAGAAGAAACCCAGGGGACATATCTCTGGACACACTCTCTACTCTCTTCAGATCTCCTGCAGGACTCCCCATTGACCAAACCCACCCAGAAGCCAGAGGACCAGGGTAACTCAGTCCACACAGGTCAATGTTGTAGGCCACAAAGAAGGATGCGGAAAGTTGGGACGGGGACACGACAAAGCTAATAAAAGTTATCCAGCACAGGCTATAGAGTAATCCTGGTGAAAAATGATGAGGTTCTTCCCATGAGATACTTACCCATAACAAAGGAAAAATAGTAACTTTACATAAAAGAAACTAGCAGACTCCACCCTGACTAGATGATCGAGTTGGCATCACCAGGAATGGGTCAAACGGATGTCTTGTGTTTCCCTATATGATTCCCTGAGAAGAAATCCATACTTGAGTCTGATCATGAAGAATCATCAGGCAAACCCAGACTGAGGGACAGTGTACAAACTAATTAGCCCATCCCCTTCAAAACTGTCCATGTCATGAGAGGCAAAGAAAGACTGAACAATTGTTCCTGGTGCAAAGGAGACTAAAGAGACATGGGAGCTGCAGGCAGCGCACGACACAGCGTTTTCTCCTGATGGCGGGCAGCACAGGACGAACCGCGGCATCTGAATGGGGTCCGCAAATTAGACAACAGTGTTAGAGACACGCTAATGTCCTGACTTTGGTTCGGGTACTGCAGTTGTGTAATAAAAAGCCCTTGTTGGGTGGTTTTGTTTTTGTTGTTTTTTTTTTTGCGGTACGCGGGCCTCTCACTGTTGTGGCCTCTCCCGTTGCGGAGCACAGGCTCCGGACGCGCAGGCCCAGCGGCCAAGGCTCATGGGCCCAGCCGCTCCGCGGCATGTGGGATCTTCGCGGACCGGGGCACGAACCCATGTCCCCTGCATCGGCAGGCGACTCTCAACCACTGCGCCACCAGGGAAGCCCAAAAGCCCTTGTTTTTAAAAAATACATAATGAGGTATTGGGGGGGTAAAGATGCCTCATGTCTACTTTCAAACAGTTCAGGGAAAAAATGCATAGAGAGAAAGAAAAGAAAGAAAATATTATAAAACATTAACATTTGGGGAATTTGGGTGAAGTGTATATAAAAGTTCTTTTACTATTTTTGCAATTTTTCTTTAAGTAGGAAATTATGTCAAAATAAAGGTAAAGATAAAAGTGAGGAGAACTTGAACTGGTGCAGTAGCAGTGGGGCTAAAGAGAAAGGGACATATACAAGAACTATGTAGGAGGTAAAATGGATCAGATTTAAGTGATCAATTATGTGGGAGGGGTTTACAGTGAACATGAGGCATATGGTTTTGACCACTGCATAGTGCAGATGTCATCATTTTGGTACTCTTAGTGTGAATTGGTAAGTTGTCTGAATGATATATGAAATGTGCCCTGGATAAAATTCAAATATCTATTTCTATAATTTGTTATTCTTCTATCTAATTGACACAGTCAAATATTAGTAGATTCAAAACAAGATCCTAAATATCCACATCATCAATAGTAATAAGAGTTTAATTCTTTCCCCAGGAAAAGCAAGCAATTGTGGATTTACCCAGCAAGGGGTGAAAGAATGCCCCTGGCAAATCAGTTCCTCTTCGCCAGTCTTCCTTGGGATACAGAGCTGATTAGGGCTCTTTCAAAGCATCAGAAGAACATTTAGAATGCAAAAGTAACTCAGACCTGTGACAGAGTGGTTCCCTGCAACTGACTGGGGAAGCAAGTTGTAAGAGAGAGCATTCCAAACCCTTCTACTCTCACGTAAAGCACTTTGTTTGGCACAAAGTTGAGATAGAAAATCATATGTCTTATAGGCTTCCATCAATCTCAAATAGTCACCAATATGAGAAATTAGCCCCATTTCTCTGACCATCCTATGTGTCCTATTCCAGGGCACAAAGCCCAGTTGTTTAAGGCATGGCCTATTCAACAAGCATGTACTGAACACTTACCATTAGCATTAGCCTTTAATCTGGGTCAGATTTATGGGTAGGTATAACCCACACTTTGCAGGAAATAGAGCCTTAAGGATATAGCTTTTCTGCCATATTTCTCATAGTAGTGTAAGTTTTCTGGGACTGAATGTTAATATGGATTTAATGCTTGATGACTATGAGTGATATCTGTTTTTATTACTTAGAGTCCTAGTGAGATGTTGGTTAAAACCAAAATACCTGAATAATGGTGGATTCTATTGAACAGCCAGCAACTAGTGCCAAGAAGATTAGCTGCACCCACACTCAGCTACTGGGCTGAGAAGGGAATGATATTGAGGTGAAATAGGCAACTGGTTACTAATTAATGTTGTTTTGAGATGCTTCAAGAACCCATAGATCCTGCAGTGTAACCATTAAACATCCTTTCCTTTGAAATAACCACACCTACCAAGGTCTCCATTAAAATGCAGATACCCTTAAGGTATGTCAAAAATGCAGAAGGGTAAATCAGTTTATTAAATATTGTGAAGGATGAGGATAACATAAGAGTATTTTTGGATCTGGAAGTGGAAGATTTTGAAATGGAAGAAAGCACAGAAAATAGGGAAGTGCAAAGTTTTAGGAAAAAGAAAATCTCCCTACTTCACAGCTTTCCATAGGACTGGCCCTAAAACTAAATGTCATGAGTGTATGGGTGTGTTTTCTTTAACTTTGTCCAGTCAAGACATTTTTTTCCAACGCTACAGTCTACATCCCCAAACTTCGACAAACACCTTTTATCAGAATGTGAGTTGAAGATCAAGGGTGCAGAAACTCAGATAACAACTAGAATCGCCAGAACACATGCCTTTAAATGTGGGAAGAAACATCAAAATCATTAAGTAATCCAGGATATTTGCTTATCTTCCCCATTTGCTTACCTTCCTATGACCTGCCATTTCCAGCATCCTCTCTCTGCCAAAAACAAAGTTTTGTTCTGACCTTATGAAAGAGCATCACTGAAGTCTGCAGCTGTTTGGAAGAATAGCTCCAAGTGTGGGGCTGAACATCTTCAATTAATTTTTCAAAGAATATTTCCTTCCGTAAAGATATGTTTGGGATTTCAGGATGCAAAGCATTGTACCTTAAGCCTCATTTTCAAACTGAGCATCTTCTTTAATTTTTCTCATCACACAGAATGTGCACATAGTAGACACCTCCCTGGGACCTGTCTGCTCAGAGCCCACAGTTCAGCAGGAGGGATCTTCCAACCAAGATCTAAAGGTAAACACACTCTGCATAATGGCTTATATTTTATCACTTCAAGTGCTGCATCTCTTTCTGATAAGTTCTATTTTAATTTTCTTCTTTAGTGATCAAAAAGGAACAAAGAAAAACTTACAACAATTTTCTCCTAGTACTTTGGAACTACATTTCTAAACTTTTCCCACACTGTTGCCTAAAGGCAGATAAACCCTTAACAATATAAATCTTACCTGAACCTAACATAATGTTATATGCCAGTTATAATTCAATTTTTAAAATAATTTAAATATATTTTAAATTTTAAAAAGAGTTTAAAAGATATTATAAATCTGATAAAATCCAATAGGGTTAAATCTCTTGTCAGGTCCCACATATGTAAAATGGCATAATGCTTTCTAGCTCACATAATCATGGTACAGATGAAGTTATATTGCATATGTTCAATATCTTGCACAGAATAGATGCTCAGAAAAATGGTAGCTATTATTTTCGAAGACTGGCATTTTAATAGCTGGCAATTCGAGAGTAAGATAGAGCCTGATAATGCTGAGAACATCAATGATACCAATTAGCTTGTGTATGCTGCTTTACAATTTCCAATGCATTTTTATACACATTATCACACAACAACCCTGTGAGGTAGATTGATAGTGTTATTGTATTAGTTGTTTATTGCTGCGTAACACATTGCCACAAATTTACTGAATTAAACAACACAAATTTATTATTTTACTGTTCTGCAGGTCAGAATTCCAACAAGGGTCTCATCAGGCTAAAATTACAGGGTTGGCAGAGCTGTGTTTCCTTCTGGGGGCTTTAGGGGACAATTGTTTTCCTTGCTTATTCAGGTTGTGGACAGAATTTAGTTCCTTGCAGTTGCAGGTCTAAGGTGCCCATTTCCTTGCTGGCTGTCAAGTGAGAGCCATTCCAGCTCCTAGAGTCTGCCCCATTCCTCAGCTCATGGCCTCTTCCCTCCATCAAAGCCAGCAACATTAGGGTGAATCCCATTCATTTTTCACATCTCTCCTGCCTCATTTTTCATGACATGTTTCTGATTTCAGCCACGAAAAGTTTCCCAGTTTTAAGTGTCTGTGTGACCAGATTGGGCCCACTTGAATACTCCAGGATAACTCCCCATCTCAGGGTGCATATCTTTAATCACATCTGCAAAGCCCCTTTTATCATGTAACATAACACATTCACAAGTTCCAGGGATTAAGACATGGACATCTTCGGGACGGGGGGGTGGTTCATTAATTTTCCTCCCACCATTATCATTATCCACATTTTACAGATAAGAATAATGAAGATCAAAGAGGATAAAAGACTTGCAAAGGGCACACAGTAAGCAACAAAGAATAGACTCAAATCCCCAAATTGTTTTACTCCAAACCGAACTCAGTGTTCTTTCAACGGACAATTTTTTTTCTGAAAGGCAACTCAGCATTTTTTTTTCTCTTGCATCGTTCCTCCCTCCTCACCCACATGTAAATGCACACTTCCATTAACTATATTTAAGGCTGATATTCTTGAGGAATTAATGCATTTTCCAGAACTTCCACAAAGAAGCCAAAGTTTAGTCGTATTTCGACTGATTTTGATGTAATTTCTTCTAAGACTTATACCATTGAAAGTATTATTTGCCAACAATTGGTTACTTTCAGCTAGAGCTATAAAGATGGGTTGAGCAATAAAAGCAGTTCATGTCATGGTACATGTAGGTTATCTCACAATTCTTCTCAAAAGATGTACTCCAAAATTTACAAGCAGCTCATGCAGCTCAATATCAAAAAAACAAACAACCCAATCCAAAAATGGGCAGAAGACCTAAACAGACATTTCTCCAAAGAAGATATACAGATGGCCAACAAACACATGAAAAGATGCTCAACATCACTAATCATTAGAGAAATGCAAATCAAAACTACAATGACGTATCACCTCACACCAGTCAGAATGGCCATCGTCAAAAAATCTACAAACAATAAATGCTGGAGAGGGTGTGGAGAAAAGGGAACCCTCCTGCACTGTTGGTGGGAATGTAAATTGATACAGCCACTATGGAGAACGGTATGGAAGTTCCTTAAAAAACTAAAACTAGAACTACCATATGACCCAGCAGTCCCACTACTGGGCATATACCCTGAGAAAACCATAATTCAAAAAGAGTTATGTACCACAATGTTCACTGCAGCAGTATTTACAATAGCCAGGACATGGAAGCAACCTAAATGTCCATCGACAGATGAATGGATAAAGAAGCTGTGGCACCTACATACAATGGAATATTACTCAGCCATAAAAAGAAATGAAAATGAGTTATTTGTAGTGAGGTGAATGGACCTAGAGACTGTCATACAGAGTGAAGTAAGTCAGAAAGAGAAAAATAAATACCGCATGCTAACACGTATATATGGAATCTAAAAAAAAAATGGTTCTGAAGAGGGAAGCATCCGCATAACACAGGGAGATCAGCTTGGTGCTTTGTGACCACCTAGAGGGGTGGGATAGGGAGGGTGGGAGGGAGACACAAGAGGGAGGAGATATGGGGATATACGTATATGTATAGCTGATTCACTTTGTTATAAAGGAGAAACTAACACACCATTGTAAAGCAATTATACTCCAATAAAGATGTTAAAAAAAAAAAAGATGTACTTAGCATTTTGATACTGAAATGTTCAACATTCATTTGAGACAGGACTGGTCACTTCATATTTCCTAGATAATAATATTTCTAGCCTCCTTTCTTGTTACTAGGATTTAGAAACATAATTTTAAATTTGTTTTCATATGATTTCAGTCAACCAGTAGGTGTTTATTAAACCCATTAATAAATACAAAATGTCAGTAGGCAATTCAAGGGAGTATGTGATTAAATGGAAAAATGTGGAGCCCAGACTGTACTCTGAAAGCAATCATGTTCCTGAAATCTAAGGAGACTGTTCTGATTAGAAGTAGAAAACACTCTTTAAAGAAAATGGGCAGTCAGTTCAAATTGGTTGTATGCAGAAATATGTAGAGGATGGAAAAAGCCTGGCCGCAATCAGTCATATACAAGAATAACAATAAAATGAATGTTTTTATTAAAAAAATCCTGAACAGTAAAAGTCATCGGCTTGTGCATTTTGAAATAAATTATACACTTCTATAAATTACAAAATTAAATCAATAAAACTCATTTTTAAAAAGGCCAGGTCATGAAGTAGATGCAGAGCAAAATAGAGACGTTAAAATTTTTAAGGAGGAAAGTGAAATTTAAGAAAAATTAGTCTGACAGCAGTACCCAATCTTAACTGTAAGTGGAAGAAAATAAGGACCAGTAAAGAGCCAGATGCCTTCCAGCCATCTAAGTCTGTGATGATAAAGGCAATGTAATCAAACAGTTGACTGGCTCTGGGATCAGACAAATATTGGCTGAAATTCTGGCTTTTTCACTTAGCAGCTATTTGCCTTTGGGCAAGACACTTGATTACTTTGACCGAATTTTCTCATCTGTAAAATGGAGATAATAATATTATCTGCCTCACGAAATTGTCATGAGAATTAAATGAGATGCTATCTAAGAAGCACAAAGCATCTGGCACATAGAAAGCACTCAGTAACTTTTAACTGTCATCATTATCATGATTATTGAGAATGGTGACAATGAGAATGGAAAGAGGAGGGACAAAGGTCATTTTGAAGGTAATATGATTAGGATGCAGAACATGTCTCCAGACTTTCCGACACTGATCACTGAAGCTTAGTTGTTTAGGAAGTTGGTACAGCCTAAAACCTGGCTCAATCCAGAACTTCACTCCACATGTGTCACCCTAAATCAGTTCTGTCCACTTAGGGCAAAATATAGTAAGGACCATACTCTGAAGACTTCTAATTTAACAGAGTTGTCCAACAGAACTTTCTACAGTGAAGGAAATGTTCTGTATTGGAACTGTCCAATATGATAGATACTAACCACACGTGGCTATTGAGCCCTTGAAGTGTGGCTAGTGCAACTCAGGAACTGGTTTTTAAATTTTAATTAATTTCATCTTATTAATTAATTAAGAACTTGAATTTTAATTAAAAGCAGATGGCCACACGTGGCTGGCAGATACCTCTGTGGACTAGCACAGCTGCTATCGTATTCAAGATGGTCAGTGATCAGGATGTCAGCCCTGAAGTACCGATGCTCTGGGTATTGCTGGGGCAGTGAGTACAGAGGGTGTGTTCATAGGATCTCTCCAAAAGTAGGAGTAGATTAGAACAAAAGCTGAGGTCATGACCCCCTTAGAACTAGGAAGTCTAACTCTTCATTTGAAAATGCAAAGCTAACTATTGCATATGCTTACATTATCCATTAGTTTACCTAAATCTGAAGGATGAGCAGAGAAAAGGAAATGAGTTAGGGGGTAAGAAAATGAAATGGGGGACACCAAAGACACACGTTCAGCTTCTAATCAGGAAGAAGTGTGGGTCCATCTGCTCCCCTCAGTCTCTGTGTACAAGTGGAACATGAGATGGAGGAAGAAGGAAGTAGTTTGATTTCACTTCCTCTTTTTGCCTTCTCCATTTATTCTTCCACTTCACTTCCAACTTTAACCCTTCAACTAACTGCTTCCCTCCTCTATCTTCTTCTGTAGTAGTGACAGCACAGAAAGAAACATAAGCATTCTGGAAAACTCCTGTTGTCTCTCCTAAGTGAAGGAGAGGAAACAGGACAGGACGGATGGAGAAACTAACTGTGATGCAGTTGAACCAAGGGCCTCAGCTGATCCTTAGGGGGCAGGAGTGGAGCTTGAATGGCCCCTTCAAAGGGTCCTGAATTGTCCTGAATTGAGGCAGAGAGATGGTCCTTTGCATTTCCCCTAAGCCCAACACCAGTCAGTTATGGCATGCAGGCTGTCCCTGGAGAGAGGTATAGACATGGGCAAGGCAGCTTCCCTTTGGCAGAGGACAATGCCCAGAGAAGGAGGGAATTCCTGGAGAGGAAACCGACTCTCTGTCTCAACAACCAACACTCCCAGCTGTTGACAGGCAGAATGAGCCCATAAAAGCGGGGCAGGTGGGGGAGGCGTCTGGGCAGTGTGCCACAGCCACCGAGGTTCTGGCCCTGTCTTTGCCACGAGCAAGTGACCCTGAACCGTCCATTCAGCTTTCCTAAGCTTTTGTTTCCTTATCTGGATGCAAGGGAAGTGGAAGAGCTAAACTCTAACTGATATACTTTGCACTCTGACTTTTTATTTTAAGAACTATTCTAATTTTCTGTTTTATTTACAAAGTTGCTGTTTTTAAAATATTCTCAAGGCAGGGCTAAGACGGGAGTTTTCTCCGATTTTCATAAAAACTGATGGTTCTATCAATGCACTGCTTTATTTAAAATAACCTCAAAGTCAATACTTAGTTTTCATAAACTGAGGATTTCTGACCCTCTTTTATCAACAGCATCTTCACAAGGTATCTGACTTTTATCATGCCACTAAACTCTGTCACTGTGCTGTGGAATCCATTGCTTTATTTTGTGACCATGAGTTACATCTATTCACCTTTAAACACACACACACACACACACACTAAGACCAGCTTTCACTAATGGATCTAAAAAGACTTCAGAATACAATCTTAATGTCACTGTGATTGGGTGGGACTGCTTTTACACCACCCCTGGGGAAAGAGTTTATATCTCATTCTTAAATATCTCCAAGGAGCTCTTTCAGGATGTGATATATCCTTTATTCAGTGATCAGCACCCTTCATAGTTAGGAGGTTCTTTCTGATATCTACCCTAAATCTCTCCTACTGCAATTTCAAACCTCTCCCTTTTCCCTCCTTAATGAATTAGGAAAGGACCTGGTAATCACTGTCACCTGCCTCTTATAATTTTCACATGTTTAACTTTATTAGGATGTATTAATACCTAAACATTCTCTCCTATGTGTCATTTTATCCCACTTAGCTATTGTCTGCTTTTTAACTCTTGAGAAATATTATTTCGTCTTTTTTAGTACATTTTCTAGCTTCTCTATATATTCCATAAAGTATGGAGGCCAAACTTAATGAATCTTTAGAACACCATGACTGATGAAGTCTTTTTTATTTTAGAGGTTTGGCATATTACAACCTAACATGGGTTAGCTTCCAAATTGACTTAAACTATCCCTACATTAAAAATGTATATCAGATTGTTTAACCTCAAGGAAGAAGCAATTTTCCCACAAGACCTATTTATAAAGTAGGATAGTATCTTCCCTTATAGGGGAAGCTAATGTAAACTATTAATGACATGTATCAGGTGCAAAATGTTCTTCATGCTAACTCCCTCCAAATAATCTTTAAAATAACAAGACTCATTTTGTCTATTAGAGTTTGGTTTTGAAAGACAAATATTTTAATTATTAGCTCAGTAATCAATACTTGGGAAGTTACTGTTTTCTCTGAATGCAGCCTTTATAACCTCATTGGTTAATGTGAATTTCTTGACATGTAATGCCTTCCTTCTATTTACAAAATTAGAAGAAACAAAATGAAAAGAGCTGCTTGACAGATGTTTCTGTTAGCACGTAGAGTTAAAAAGAATTACACAGAGGTAAAACAGAACTCAAATTTTGTATTTTAAGTAATGTATGGAGAAAGTACAAAAAATTAAAATTCACTTTCTACCTATGTCAAATATAAAGACAATTTAAAAGATTTACAGTAGTTTCTATATTCTATTTAAGAGTAAATTTTATATTTATACATGGGAAGTAAGTATATCACATATACTTGTATTTTAGGACATCACCTCCTTTAGTGAACCTCAGCTTGATACATTTATCATCTCCTTCTGAAAGTTGGCTACCCACAATGCATGTCAATTGGAAAGTCACATGACACTGTAATTGGGTCTCCTCTGGTCTGTAGGTACAGTGACTATCACCTCTGCCTCTTGGATTCATATTGCCCTTGATCTTCTCCCAATTCTGACTGTGAGTCCTGGGCTGACCCCTCTGATGCTGCTGTTCCCACAAGCTGGGAAGAGCAGCTGAGTGCCTCCACAAAATCCCTTTCCACAAAAAACCTTCCCCATTTCTATTCAGTCATACAATCAAATGTGAAGAATGCTTTATACTTTGGTGGTAGGTACTTTCTGTGCATTAATTTATTTAATTCCACAATAAACTTCTGATATAAGTACTATTGTCACTATTCTACATTTTAGAAAATTAAATTCAGAGAAATTAAATATCTTACACAAGCTACACACCAGTAAGGGGCAGAGTCAGGATTTGAATAGGTATTTCTGACTCCAATGCACAAATGTTTCCCATTATCCACTATGTATCCCCCCAGTGCCATGTGTAGGCAGGATAGCTTAGGGGTGCAGAGTAGGGATGGTGGAGTTAAACTGTTACAGGTGTTTCAAAACCACTTCTCAGTTTATGACCTCCTTGGCATCTCTACCCTCCAGGTCCATGATGTGTAAAACAGATATAAAAATAGTGTATAACTCATAGAGTTGGTATAAGCATTAAATGCAAATGTGTGTCAAGTGCTTAGACTAATGCTTGCCATGTAGTAAGTGCCATTAAATTAGCTATTATTATTATTGTTGTTGTTATTTTATTTTTATCATGCAATAAGAAGATCCCACTGAAAAGCAAATGATATAAAGGGTGGAAGAGTAGTACTGACACATTAATTCAATAGCCCATGTAGAGTCTGAAAACTGGTAACTAGTCACCTAGTAGACCTGCAGGGAAATGGAGACACTGAGCAGGTGTATTTGACTACTGGACACGGTAGATCTCCATCAAGGTAGTGCTACAGTGGACAATCACTGGGGAGCAAGGGACACGAGAAGCCCACATTTAAAATTAAATATGGGGGGAGAATAATTATAAAACTACTTGAAGTTATATATGGGACCTCTATTAAATCTAGGCCTTCAGTTTTCACTATTTCCTAATTTGTGTCAAGGTCTTGTGTCTAATAAAGTCCATAATATGTTTGACAGCATTCCAGATATCCTTTATTCTTCTTGATTTAACTTTCAACTCCCTTATTTAACATTCTACTTCTTTGTCGGTGCCTCGTAGGTGAGTATTCTGCCTAAGTTGCCAACTTCAAGGCAGCTGTCAACTCTGTATTGTGCCTGGTACCAAGATCTTAAAACGCTCTAATCAGCCTGTCACACTTTTAAAACTAAAGCATTGGTGGCATGATCAAAGGCTGGGACTCCACTGAGAACTTCACCTAGGATTTTAATCTGACTCTCTGTACATGCTAGTTGCAAACATATAAAAAACTTATGAGTCTATAGTGAGTCCTTATGTAAAAAATTATATCATGCAGAGGAAAGGGTCATGGAAGTGACTAAATCATCAGAGGAAGGATGAATCCATTTATACTTTCACTTTTTCACTGTCCTTTGGACAGTCAAAGGAATTTAGATTCCCAGTACCAGTTCAAATAAGGACCTATGCTATTAGAGTAGTAGGAACTTGAATGTCTACTTCATAATGCAAGACTAGTGGAAGTACACCATGTTATTATGAATGCTTCAGTGAATTTTAAATAGTGTCTAATATTCATTCCTTTGTGTCCCTCCAGTAAAATAAACCCTAATACTAAGAATGAGTATGCTATAATTGCACGTGTTTTTGTTAGTGTATCAAAAACACCAACTAATATTACTTTAAATTCTGTGAGTTTATAGTGGTTACCATTGTTCTAAAACTTTGGCAGATACAAGGCAGAAAAAACAAAGATATTTTAAGTGAGTATAGGTATTTACAAAGCATTTTCAATGAAAACATTTTATTTGTCATACATAATAATCCTGTGTGCTAGTTTGAATAGAGCCAATATTATCATCCTTGTTTTTGGGTATAAAAATCAGAATGAACCAACCAAGCAAAAAATTAAATAAATAAATAATTTGCCCAGAGTCTTTGGCTAGTAAGTTGCAGAGCTGAGACCCAAACCTTGGTCTTCTATCTCAAAAAAGAAACCCACATATTTTCCACTTTTAAATGGCCTACAGACTCACTGCGGTGGCAAAGTTTCATAGAAATGTTGCCTTAAAACCGCTTGAAACGAGGCAGACAGTAAATGAGACATAGTGGCCCAAATGAAAAGACAACGGACATTCATCAAGTTAGAGAGTAAGAAAATCCTTATGGCCATTTTTGGTGGGAAAGGAAAAGCTTCCTAGAAGAGTTAGAACTTTATATGTTCCAATGTTGGACCTTCATGTATGTTTTCCTAAAATGTGTAGAGGCAGATGAGGAAAAGCCTGATTGTACCTTTGATCAACAGGTAAAATACTAGAATTAGGTAACTGCATGGGAGCAGTGAGATACTGATCAGTCCAGCATGCCATGGGGGTGGGAGGTTCACACTGGAGACTAGTAGCAGGTGATGGTAATAGGCAAAGCAGACTAAAAGGTAGAGAGCTTTATGTCAGGCAAAATATTTGGCCTGGATTCAGCAAACCACACAGAGCTGCAGTAAAGGAAAAGATAACCCAGCAGCATGGTGTGAGATGAATTGGAAGGGCCATCAAAATAATGTAGGCCTGATGAAGCCTTATATCAGGAATAGCGCTGAGTCATTAAAGAAACCAAAGACTGTTTTGTGGTGGCCAATATGTGTTAAATGCAAAGAGCAAAGGACAGAGGCAATCCCAGGAATTAGAGTTAGCTGCATGATGATGGTGCCGATGACTAAATAGGAAAGCTAGTTTGTAGTTTGAGTATATTTGAAGGTAGCAGGGAGTGCAGTGGATAATGTTTGTAAAATGGCTTCCTCTTGACTGCAAACAGTCTATGTGATAATTCAAGGTCGTTTCTTTAAATTGGAGACAAAGGAATGATTGAGGTGATCAGTTCGAATCTTTTACAAAACATCTTACTCCCCACTATATCCTTAAGATACAACCCTGGGGCATATTTTGAAAGTTCTAAAATTTCCAAATGGCAATGGTTTGGAGGTTATTGGAAAAAGACCAAGAATCCAGCTGCCGTGGATGGAACTCTATTTCTAAAGATCCTTTACAAAGGAAAGAAGAAAAGAAACTCAGATATCAGGGACCTAATATGCACAGGCATTATGTGTGGGGAGCATCTGCATTTATCTTCCTTCGCACAGCTCTGGGAAGGCCCTGTTATAATCACCATCAATAGAGATGTTAAGGGTGGTGTGGAAATGGAGCCCGAAAGAGGCTGGGTCAGGTCGTAGTGTGATGGCAGAGTGTGGATTCACTGCTGGGTCTTCTGCTTTAACTTTGGTGTGCAGCAAAAGGGTATGGTTCTTCTCTAAATACATCATGAAAAAAAGAAGGATCTGCTTTAGAGTGTCCTGATGAAAGAGAAAAGGAGAGGGCTTCCCTGGTGGTGCAGTGGTTGAGAGTCCGCCTGCCGATGCAGGGGACACGGGTTCGTGCCCCGGTCCGGGAGGATCCCACGTGCCGTGGAGCGGCTGGGCCCGTGAGCCATGGCCACTGAGCCTGCGCGTCCGGAGGCTGTGCTCCACAACGGGAGAGGCCACAGCGGTGAGAGGCCCGTGTACCAAAAAAAAGGAAACAAAAAAAAAAAAGAGAAAAGGAGAGGAGAAGGTACAAGATAGGATAGGAAAGGACACCACTATCTTTAAAGAGTAAAAACATAATAGAAAATAGGAATAACGTTAAGGCAAAATAATACAGTATAAGCTGGATAAATATATGCTAAAAAAGATATAAAGGAAAGATACAGCCAGAGTGCATAACATTGTTTTTTTTAATATATCATGTGTTAACACAGAGTCCAAAAATTCTCTCATATTCTGTGATAACATTAGGAGTACTCTCTGAGATTAAAAAAAACAGATTGTGATAAGATATTTTAAATCTGAAATTTAATATTTTCCATATTATTTAGAAATTAGGTGTGATGTTTTTCCATCCAAAAGTGTCAAATGCTGTATTTTCCCTTTCTACCTCAGTAGACATGCTGTTCTTCAGCATCTGTCTCAGTACAGAACGATCATCAACTCACAGCTTAGTCATGAAGTTCAGGAAGTGAAACCCAGGGAATTGTCCATATAAATGAACATGTTTAACCTGTGCACTATAACAGAAAACAAAATGTTTCTTTCTAATGGATGAATCATAACAAAATAGGGACCTTCCCACAAAAGAGCTTGACTCTTTTTAAACATGCAATTTTAAAACCATTTAATAAGCACAAAAGATTTCCATTAATGTTGGATTTAGAACTAACTCATAGTCAAGTCCTTCACTGGAATTTGACTCTGCATTTCAGTGGTCCTCAACCTTGGCCATGCATCAGAATCACCTGAAAAGCTTTATAAGAACACCTGCTGAGTCAGGACCTCTGAAGGTGCAGCCTGGGCTTCTTTGTCTGAAAGAAAGCTCCACAAATGACTCAAATGCACCAGCAAGATTGAGATTTCTGATATAAGCAATACATAAATAGTTCTTCAGTCACCTTTCTCTGCGAGGAATTAGTTAGGATATTGCCATGCAAACTTAAAAACAGAAGTGTTCCCTGATAAGGAGTCTTTGACCACTTCTCAAAAGAGTTACCTCAATTCCACAGGACAGCTGTAGTTTCCACAATCTGTACCCCTGCAGGCTATCCCACTTTCAGCAGCTGCGATAAATTCCAAGCATACTTCCAATGCAAACCAACCCAACCTTTGAATCTAAATCCCCCCAAGTCTCTCCTAAAGTTTAACTGTAACTGTTCACTTTGGTTCAACTTTCCATTTCCCTGTATTAGTCAGCTAGAATGGTTTAAAGATTTATAGATAGAAAAGCTCACTTATGATCCATATTTTATTGTAATCAAATGTTAACTGGGTTGCTCATGCTACAAAGTATTTGCCTACTATGGACATTTGAAAATAATTCTTGTCAATGAATCTTTGCTTTCTTTTTTTTCTGTGAAAATTGATACTTGAACTTCATAAATATTTATTGGGCCTCTACTATTGCTGGACACTGTGATATGCACTGGGGATACAATAATGCCCTTAATTTGATCATATTTTAATAGGAAAGCATTCACTTGACAAATATTTATTGAATGGAAGCAAAGATACATAAGGTGTCATCATTGCATTCTGGGGCATCACAGAGTACATGAAGAGGCAGATTTATAAACAGAACTTCCTCTTCAGTTTGGTAAGCGTCCTGACAGAAGTATTATGAGGTACCATGTGATCACAAGGGAAAAGCAGTCTACATGGAGAATGTCAGTACAAGCTTTTCAGAGAAAGTGGCATCTAAAGTGGAAGAATGAATGGAATTTTCCAGACAGAGAAAAAGAGAAAGAGTATTCCAAACAGAAATAGTGTGTGTTGAAGTCTCAGAAATAAGAAAATCATGGCACTCTCATAGAAGAGTGAGAACTTCATGGAATATTTAGCACAGGCTCGCCAACTCTTTCTCTGTTGCCATCATTGTCATCATTCTTGATAAAGTCACCAGACCTGTAGATAACCATCCAATTGCCTGGCCTCTAGGCTCTTTACTTCCAGTCGTCATACAGAAAGGTGAAATGATGGAGATTTGCTTTCTCTGCCACAGTGTCTTTGAGCTAGGACGTCAGTCTTCTCCTGCCTTTGGACTTGAACTGGAACTATACCACAGTGTCTCCTGGGTCTCCAGCTTACTGACTGCAGGTCTTGGGAACCTCTTAACCTCCATAACCATGTAAGCCAATTTCTTATACTATGCATGTATACATGTGTATGTTCATGCATGAGTGTGTGTGTGTGTTGTGTGTCTTATGAGTTCTGTTTTTCTATAGGACGCAGACTAATACAGTAAGCATCAATAAACAAAATGGATAAATGAATGATGGTATGTGTGGCTAACATATGTCAGGGGAATAAGGGTATGAAGCTAAGAGACATCAATAATAATAACAACACAAATGTGTTATGCCTTAATTATATGCAAGAGACTCTGTCAAACACTTTATTTATTCATTCATTCATTCATTTATTTAGTTTTGGCTGTGTTGGGTCTTCGGTGCTGCGCGCGGGCTTTCTCTACCTGCAGCGAGTGGGAGCTACTCTTCCTTGCAGTGTGCGGGCTTCTCATCGCGGTGACTTCTCTTGTTGAAGAGCACGGGCTCTAGGTGCGTGGGCTTCAGTAGTTGCAGCACACAGGCTCAGTAGTTGTGGCTCACAGGTTCAGTAGTTGTGGCTCGTGGGCTCAGTAGTTGTGACACACAGGCTTAGTTGCTCTGCGGCACGTGGGATCTCCCTGGAGCAGGGATCGAACCGTGTCCCCTGCACTGGCAGGCGGATTCTTAACCACTGCGCCAGCAGGGAAGTCCCTGTCAAATGCTTTAAATGGACCATGTTGTTTAATCTTCATAACACTATCAGATGTGTACTTTTATCATCTCCATTTTATAGAGAAAGTCACTGAAGCTCAGAGAGATGAGGTAAATTTCTAAGGTCATATCATTAAAAATGTTTTGTTTTAATTCATTTCCAAAATAGAAACACTTTTCTTCATTATTTCGGTTCTTTCAATCAACTAGTCAAGCAACAAGGATATACTGAGCCTACTATTATGGGCTGTAGGTGATTTCCTCTCAGGAAATAAAGCCACTGACGGTGAGCACAGGCATCTTCCTGTCTTCAAGAAACATCAGGTCAAAAATACTCCAAACTCATGATGCCTCTGGACGACCTTCCATTTTTCAGTTCTGTAACTAGCTATTTGCAATAGAAAAAAGTAATTGTAAGAGCAAAATAACTACTAATTACAAGCAGCTGTAAATAAGAAAAACTGAGTTCAACGAAGCATTCTAAACCATGTGTTCCATTTCAGAAATGTGCTGTCCAGGTCATTAGTAACGTGGGAATTATTTTTTACTCTAAAGACTAAAAAGTCCGTCCCTGGTGGACTTAATTTAAAAAATAAAAACTAAAAAAAAAAAAAAAAGAAAAAAGGAAAAAAGAAACACCTTTTTCCCCTCTCACACAGCCATCTAGATCAGGAATTGGCAAACTTACCCTGTAAAAGGCCACATAGTAATATTTTAGGCTTTGTGGGCCGTATAGTCTCTGTCACAACCGTTCAACTCTGCTGTTGCAACATGAAAAGAGCCATAAACAGTAAGTAAATGAATGGATGTACTGTGTTCCAATCAAACAGTATTTCCAAAAATAGATAGTCAGATGGATTTGGCCTGAGGGTTGTAGTTTGCTCAGTCTCTGGTCTAGAACCTTGGGTACCATACTCCCAGATTAGAAAACATAAGCAGTCTACTCACTCTGATGAAAATTACTTCTTGATGAGGTCTGACCCAGTGAATACTAGTACATGTCCTGAAGAGTAGGTTGAGAATGGGTCGAAAGTAGCAGTAGTTACAAGATTGTGTCTCTACTTGAGCCTGTCCTAAATAAACAACTAATAAAGAACCTGTGTCATTAAAGAATCAGAGCCATTACCACTTTAAGACAGGACTCTACCATTTTGCTCAATATCATCTTTCATCAGCAGGTTCTTAAACATTATTGGTTCCCTCACATAAATTCCATTTTACTACAGATATTTACCTATTGTAGACAAAGCAGATTTGTTATTTTCTCTGTGATTTGTAACTTGTAAACTTGTGAACTGAGGCATAGAAAAGAATTAGATAAAACCACCTGCAAGTTAATTTTTAGGTTATTGCTAAATGGTACCACAGATTTCAAAGGTAAAGACCTAGACATCAGAAAATCTTCACTGGCAGGTTTTGACCTTTTCTTGGTTTTGAATTTTAAAAGATTACAAGAGAATGTTTTTTAAAGTTATAATCAAAACATCTGAGTCATAAGCCCATTAATATTTAGATTATAATAAAATATTAAATCTTTCTATTTAAAACAATGCATTTTTAACCATCAAAAAAAGTCATGTGGGCTTTCCTGGTGGCGCAGTGGTTGAGAGTCCGCCTGCCGATGCAGGGGACACAGGTTCATGCCCCGGTCTGGGAAGATCCCACATGCTGCGGAGCGGCTGGGCCCGTGAGCCATGGCCGCTGAGCCTGCGCGTCTGGAGCCTGTGCTCCGCGACGGGAGAGGCCACAACAGTGAGAGGCCCGCGTACAGCATAAAAAAAAAAAAAGTCATGTAACCAAAACTCATTGTTTTAATTCCCCTTAAAATTGCATTTACATTAGTAAACAACACATTTTTTTTACTTTACACATTTTTTTATAGATTTATAAAATCTATAGTATTTTGTTAACATGTTAGGTTGAAAATGAGATCTTGTTAACACATTGTACTGGAATTTTATTGTTATAGGGATTGAAAGAACCTTCAAAAGCTATCTGGTTTAGGCCTTAACTTTCAGTATAGAGTCATTAAACTTTCATTTCCAAAGTGAATTCCACAGAATGCAAGTGCCACCATTTTTTTAAATACACATTTTGTGTTGTTTTGTTTTATTCAATAAGAAGGATAATTTCTAAATTCAACAAAGTTTAGGAAACTCTTGCTTAATCTTAAACAGGATTCAAAGCTGATCTTCAGGCAATCTTTCTTCTGAAATATAATTTACTCTATTTGTCCTAATTTCTAGCCTCAGAAGTTTTATGTAAGGCTTGGGTTAACATCTGGAAGAAAATAGCATTCCTTGTTTGGCAGGGGTAGGGCCAAGGATGTCCTGGGGGCATCTCTTTCTTTCCAAACTGCTGAAAGAGACTGACAAGCAGGTTCGTGCACTGCCCACACAGAAGGCCTTCTCCAGTCCATGTGCCTGAGCTTCATCCATCCCTAGCTCTGGTTCAGAGTTGAATTCTAAGTCATATCAGTCAAAATTATGTTTACCGATTTAAAACTATGCCGTATGCTATAGTATTGTTATTATTATTTTGAGTTGTAAATTAGGAGAGAATTGCTAGAGCCTGTGGAATTTTTTAAATAAAGTACATTGGGCTTCCCTGGTGGAGCAATGGTTGAGAGTCCGCCTGCCGATGCAGGGGACGCGGGTTCGTGCCCTGGTCTGGGAGGATCCCACCTGCCGCGGAGCGGCTGGTCACGTGAGCCGTGGCCGCTGAGCCTGCGCATCCGGAGCCTGTGCTCCGCAATGGGAGAGGCCACAACAGTGAGAGGCCCGCGTACCGCAAAAAAAAAAAAAAAAGTAATAAATAAAATACATTGAGGCAAAAAAAAAAGTTTTAAATCTTTATTTTAAATTACAGAGTGGATCGTGACAATCATCTTTGAACAACCCAAGGGCTGTCTGTGGAACAGGTGAGCACATTAGAGAAAATTCATTTGTTTTTCTTGTCATAGTAACTTAATGTTTTGAGAGTTAAATATACATTTTTCTCAAATGTTGTTTCACTCATTTTCATACTTCATAAGCATGACTTCTGAACATAACAACACTTGTCAGTTGATTATCAGCAAGTGCTTACATGAAACCACAGTACAAATGTGGTTAGACACTACCAAGAAAAAAATGAAAGGAAAAAAAAGTTTATTATTTTTCAGCTTTATAGGAGAAAGGGTGTGGTTAACAAAATAGTTTATTTTAAAATAACAAAAGTACTGTTGAGACAACTAAGTCCATCCGTGGTTGTTTGAGAATATATTGTAATATATTTTTTAAATCTTCTTAAATCAGGATTTTATTATAAGAAGAGTTGAACATCCTATGCCGTAATTTAAAATTGCCGTATAATTTCTAAAGCCCTGTTTTTATGTAGAAGGGCAGGAGGGACCGATCAACTAGAAGAAACATGTAGAGACGGGTCAATTGGAAGAGGTAAATTGAAAAAATAGAAAAATCAGAAAGAAATTTTAAGATTTTAAAAAGAAGAAAGTCCTCTAGAGAGAGAAGAAAAGAATAAACAATAAGAAGGAAGAAAAAAAGGCGAAGAGGACAGAACACAATAGTAAAGGGGTTAAAAATAGATTTATATCTAATATAATACGCCTTGAGCCTTTTTCCTTCCCCCCCACCCAGAAAAACTATTTTGAAGGAAAAGATGGCTAAATTATATAAAACACTAACTGTAACCACCCAGGAATTACAGAACTGAAACTTTTCTGTCACCAAGTAGCCCTTTTGCTTCACAATCATATGCCCTGCCTGGCATTTCTGAAACACAGAGATCACCCTATCTGCTATCTGATCTGCTGTCCCATGGCTCACTTCCTGCTCCTTCCCTCAGTGCATGGCCCATGTCCACAGAGGAATATACTAACACAGTGGTCTCAGTACTGGAAGTAAAGCTTTAGGAGAAAAGTGCTGGTCTATAGGTAGCATAGAAAGATCATGGGAATTTTGTAGCTACCAGTGTAGTAAGTGATTTAGGCAAGTATCATCAATGGATGCTAAAACCTTGGTCTCAAAGCATTACTCCACAACTGACTGATTAACTAAGAAGGGGAAAGTTTATCTTTAAAAAGGAGAAATCTGGCAGTCACCATCTTAATCGAGTAATCAAACTAAACACCACCAACAGGGGAGCAACCTGACATTCACCTCTGTATTATTCCTGCCCAAAACATTTTAACCTAAAGCGAACTGCAAGGAAACAATCAAACAAATACAGAACTTAGGACACTCTGCATGACAAGTGACCTGACTTTTCACAAAAGGTAATAGCATGAAAGACAAAAATGGGGAAACTGTTCTGTGAAAAAATATAAAAGACTACTCAAATGTTATGCATGATCCTAGATTGGTTCCTAGATAGAAAAAAAAATAGAGCTATGAACAATGAGGGACAGTTATAGAAATGTAAATACAGATGATATATTAGGTGATGTCGTTGAATCATTATTATTAGATCATTATTACTAGTTTTTCTAGGTGTGAAAAGATTTATTATGTAGGAGAATGTCCTTATTCTTAAGAGATGCAGCTAAATATACTTGATGTGGCAGGTTGTCTGCAACTTACTTTCAAATAGGTCACCAAAAACCAGTGTGTGTGTGTATGTGTGAGTGTGTAAAGACATAAATGTGGCAAAATATCAATTGGTGAACAGGTGTTCGTTGTACGTTCACAGGTTTAAAGCATTCTAAAGAAAAAGTTGGGCCGCAGGTGGTACTAGGAAATTGTTGACCTTGAAGTCAGAGGACCTAGAACCTCAAACTGGTGTTTCTGTCTCGGGCAAGCCACTCTAGCCCTCCGAGCATGAAAAGGATGACCTCACTGATCCCCCCATAAGATTGTTCTAAAGATGTATCATGTATGTGAAGGGGTGTTTGTAAACTATAAATCACTCAAGGATTGTTAACCTGGAGTCCAAAGTTAGAAGACAGGGTGCCATGAATTTGGATGGGGGAAAAGTTACACCTTTGCATTCAGTAGCCTCTAAGTGAAATTTAACATTTCCTCCAATTATACACCTAGGCATGAGTTACATGTCATGTGTCAAGTACATAGTAAGAGCTCCATAAATGTTAGCTCTCATCACTACAGTTAACCGTTTCAAATTGCACAAATGAGGTTCATGAAAAGCATGAGTCAGTCATGGAGTTCTTACAATCCTGCATCCTCTTTTTTCTTCCACATCTAAAAGGACACTCCTACTCTGAGCTAATACCATGTGACAGATGCTATATCACTGACTTATGCTTTCCACGGCCCTCACTTGTGCAACTTTTAAAAAATGAATTGCACTGATAACAGAGCTAACTCAATGCATTCAAAACTGAACTCCTGGTCTCCCTCTCAAACTCCCCCCTCCCCTCCAGAAAAAAAAAAAAAAACCCAAAAAACTGCTCACTTAGAGCATCTCCCATATTGGCATGCCATCTATCCAGGTACTCAGGTCAAAAATATTGGAGTCATCCTTGACTCTTCTCCACTCACTTCCACTTTTTTGGAGAATTCTGTTGGCTCTAACTTTAAAATAAATTTTAAAATCTAACCACTTCCTTCCACCTCCAGTGCTACTACTCTGGTTCACACCACCAGCATCTCTCACCCAGAGATGAATTCAACAGTCTGCTGATGGGTCTCATACTTCTTCTCATGCCCCCTATGTTATCTATGTAGAGTTCTCCTCTTACACTGTGTCATATCACGGCATTCCTCTCCTGACAAACTTGCAATGGTTCCCATTTCTCTCTGAGTAAAACTCCAAACTCCTTCAAGTGATCTCAAGAATCTGTATGATCTGACGCCCCCTTATGTCCACGACCACAACTCCTGCTACTCTTCCCCTACTTCTGCCCACTCACTTTGACCCAGCCACCCTGGCCCCCTTGGGGTCCCTTCAACATGCCAGGCATGCTCCCACCTTCGAACTTTTGCACTGGCTGTTCCCTAGATATTCATGTGGTTAATTCCCTCATCTCCATGTCTCTGCTCAAGTCACCTCCTTAGAAGAGCCTAGGCTGACAATCCAGTGTAAAATAGCAACCCAGCTCAGGATGCCTAATCTCTCCTTACTCTGTTCTTCTTTTTGTGCCTATAGTACTTATCACCTTCCAACGTAGGAGTCATTTAACTATACATGGTCTATCTCTCCCTGCTAGATTATAAGCTCCATAGAGGCAAAGATCTTTTTTTGTTCGCTCATATATTTTTCAAAGTCATGTGGTCATTACACAAATAACAGATGTTGGTGGGGATGTGGAGGAAAGGGAAAGTTGGGGCTTCCCTGGGGGTGCAGTGGTTAAGAATCCACCTGCCAATGCAGGGGACACGGGTTCGATCCCTGGTCCAGGAAGATCCCACATGCCACGGAGCAACTAAGCCCGCATGCCACAACTACTGAGCCCACGTGCCACAGCTACTGAAGTGTGCGTGCCTATAGCCTGTGCTCTGCAGCAAGAGGAGACACCACAATGAGAAGCCCGTGCGCCACAACGAAGAGTAGCCCCTGCTCGCCACAACTAGAGAAAGCCTGTGCGCAGCAATGAAGACCCAACGCAGCCAAAAATAAATAAATAAAATAAATAAATATTTTTAAAAATTAAAAAAAGGGCTTCCCTGGTAGCGCAGTGGTTGAGAATCTGCCTGCCAGTGCAGGGGACACGGGTTCGAGCCCTGGTCTGGGAAGATCCCACATGCCACAGAGCAACTGGGCCCGTGAGCCACAACTACTGAGCCTGCACGTCTGGAGCCTGTGCTCCGCAACAAGAGAGGCCGTGACAGTGAGAGGCCCGCGCACCGCAATGAGGAGTGGCCCCCACTCACCGCAACTAGAGAAAGCCCTTGCACAGAAACGAAGACCCAACACACCCAAAAATAAATTACAAAAAAAAATATTTTTTTTTTAATTAAAAAAAAAAAGAAAAGGGAAACTTCGTACACGGTTGGTGAGAACGTAAATTAGTGCAGCCACTGTGGAAAACAGAATGGAGGTTCCTCAAAAAACTGAAAATAGAACTACCATATGACCCAGAAATTCCACTCCTGGGTATATATCTGAAAAAAACACAAACACTAATTCAAAAAGGTACATGCACCCCAGTGTTCATAACAGCATTATTTATAATTGCCAAGATATGGAAGCAACCTAAGTGTCCATCAACAGATGAACGGATAAAGAAGATGTGGTGTATATATGCAATGGAATATTACTCAGCCAATAAAAATGAAATTTTGTCATTTGCAGCAACATGGATGGACTTGAAGGGTATTATGCTAAGTGAATTAAGTGAGACAGAGAAAGACAAATACTGTATGGTATCACTTATATGGGGAACCTAAAAAATAAAACAAAGTAGTGCATATAACAAAAAAGAAACAGACTCACGGACATAGAGAACAAACTAGAGGTTACCAGTGGGGAAAGCAAAGGGGGGAGGGACAAGGTAGAAGTAGGGGATTAAGAGGTACAAACCACTATGTATAAAATAAATAAGCCTGCCGATGCAGGGGACGCGGGTTCGTGCCCCGGTCTGGGAAGATCCCACATGCCGCGGAGCGGCTGGGCCCGTGAGTCATGGCCACTGAGCCTGCACGTCCGGAGCCTGTGCTCCACGATGGGAGAGGCCGCAGCAGTGAGACGCCCGTGTACCGCAAAAAAAAAAAAAAAAGAAAAAGAAAAAAGATTACATCACTCAAATTTACTCCCTCCCAGGCCCTAGGAAATGCTCCAGATTCTTTGGCAGAAGTGCCTGTAAATAACAGTCAGGCTAACACTGGGATCATAGAACAGAACTGTGAGCAGAGCAGTGGTGAGGAGGGATCCGCTACACACCTCTGAGAGAAAGGAAGGGGTGACAGCTGTAGTGAGCAGACAGGTGGATGGACCAGAGCCAGTAGCAGGTGGAGAATGAGAGTTGGCAACAGGATCGAATTCTTAATGGCCACTGTGGAGAGGGCCTGAACAAGGAGATGTGGAGAGGCTG
Source organism: Mesoplodon bidens (assembly GCF_964165515.1). NCBI lineage: Eukaryota > Metazoa > Chordata > Mammalia > Artiodactyla > Ziphiidae > Mesoplodon > Mesoplodon bidens. The sequence continues at coordinate 88,062,426 of NC_138167.1, forward strand.
AGAGGTCCAGCGGCTTAAATAGGTGGAACCCTGGAAGCCCTTTTTTTATCCCTCCTGCCCTACAGGGCTGTTGTTCCAAGGAAAGCGGAAGCACAAGTAGATCAACTCAATTGAATTGTCTCTTCTTTGAATTGAAGTTTCAGCCATAAAATGGGTCATAGAAGGTCTGTGCATCCTAACTTATAGATATTCTGTATTCTGAAATTTCATACTGGTTGATTTTTTTCATCAAACTGTGGGTTAAACCTCTCCATACGATTAGAGCTAAAAAGTTGAAACTGACTTCTGATGGCTGTTGAACAAAGTGATATGGTCTCCTTCATGTCCCAGACCCTTGTTCCTCATCCAGTGCCTCTATTTTTAAAAGCTTCTTTGTGACTCCTAGATGAAAAGCTGTAGGATTTGGGGGGTAAAAGAGTAGGAGACTATGTGGTGATAGAAAAATGTATTGACTCTCATAATCTCCTTCAATTAGCCTCAGCCCAAGCTCACAAGCAGCACACGAAGACTTGGAACCTGCACACCATGAAAACACACATCAGAAAATTCATCTAGTGTCTCTTTCTTTCATCTACTTCAAACTTAAAGATTGACACATCTTCTTACTTAGCATTTGGTGGTGCATCTTCTAATTGCTTACCAATATCTCTAAGACACTTTTTTCTAGTGTTTCTCCCTTAGTTCTGAGAAGAGCAGCTTACACTTGGGGGGAAACACGAACTAGGCCCACGGTGTCCTTCCAGGGAAGGAAATCAGATACCAGAGTAACATGAAGCAGAGAGGTACCTTATCATGTGCTGCAGGATGAAAAAAAATTGAAATTTGGTTTTACTCAGTAATTGAATTCCACATCACACTCCCTCCAGGGCCTTTGATGCTGAAGAATTTGTCTTAATTTCTAAAGACTGAAAGAGTTTTGAAAGAGGAGATTAGAGATTAGGGATGTTATTAAGAATTGGGTGGGATGGCAAAAGAACAAAAGGTAAAGGGTCCAAACCAACAATTTGGTAAAAATGTTTTCAAGAAGTGTATCTGCTTAGCCATTTGTTGAAATCTGCATTACTTACCATGTAAATGATGTTATGAATGATGGTGGGGGACAGTCACGATTAGTTGCCTTTCCAAGAGCCATTCTTTCTTCTTTTTGTTTAAAGAATCCTGGTTTTATGGCCAGCTTTAGGGAATTAATCATAGTCTACACCAGAGGAAGTCAAACTTTTTTCATAAAAAGCCAGGTAATAAATATATTAGGCTTTTCAGATCATATGATCTATGTCACAACCCATCAGCTTTACCATTATAGCACAAAACCAGCATAGACAATATGTGTATGAATGGGTGTGGCTGTGTTCCAATAAAACTTTATTCACAAAAACAAGCATCGGGCTGGGTTTGACCCAGGACCATACTTTATCAACCCCTGGTCTAAGGCAATCATAGCAACTCCAATCCTTTTTGCCAGTTATTGATCTAGTCATAGGTAGGTCACCTACTTCTGCTGAGTATGAAGTAAGAGGAAGTCAGTTAAGAGGTTTCTGATAAAGAATTTCTTTCATGATAAAAGAGAGGGGGTATAAGAAGAAAGTCTTTTGAACCCTTCCCTCTCTTTTTCCTTTGAACACTTGTTTTGAGGACATGATGCTTGAAGCTGTGGCAGCCATCTTGTCCTCATGAGGCTCTAAGTTGGAAAACAAAAGCCAACAGCTGAGGGTGGCGGAATGGCAGGATGGAAAGAGCTAGGATCCTCACTGAATCACTGCACTGCCATTTTTCTCCAGATTTTTTGTTAGGAAAACAATAAATATCCTGATGATTAAGTCACTGTATTTTTCTGTTACTTGCAGCTGAAAGCCTTCTGAATTCATATATACACAGAAGCTCAAAATGTGAATGAAATAGTTTTTGTAAATTTTTTTTTTTAGTTTATTAATTAATTAATTTCTTTTTGCTGTGTTGGGTCTTCATTTCTGTGCGAGAGCTTTCTCTAGTTGTGGCAAGCGGGGGCCACTCTTCATCGCGGTGCGCGGGCCTCTCACTATCGCGGCCTCTCTTGTTGCGGAGCACAGGCTCCAGATGCGCAGGCTCAGTAATTGTGGCTCACGGGCCCAGTTGCTCCGCGGCATGTGGGATCCTCCCAGACCAGGGCTCGAACCCCTGTCCCCTGCATCGGCAGGCAGACTTTCAACCACTGCACCACCAGGGAAGCCCCATGAATGAAATAGTTTTAATGGTACCTTTAAATTCTTCTGAATATCTTGGGATCTTTTCTGCCATAACATTGGAGCATGGGCTCATATAAAATGAAAATAAGTATTGATATTACCAAAAAAAGTACAAGATTGCCACTGTAGGAGGTGTGGAGTTTACACCAGTGCTACCCAATACTGCTATGGAGGAGCCACTGTGCCTATAAAAGAGGTTATTTTTACATATGAAGTCATTTTAGGTCAGGTTTTCTTAACAAGGGAAAAGAGAGGTTGGAGTGGATATGAATGAAGGCAGCTAACAATGACAGTCATATCAATACAATTACTGAAATTGTTATTGACCATCTTGAATTATCAAATAAAACTGAAATTACATGGTTTCTGTTTAAGAATGCAGGGAAGTCAACAAACTATTGTTAAAGTTTGTTGTGTAATTAAACCAAAAAGAGTTTTAGGTTCTTCAGAAAGCTCAGCATAAATGGACCCATGTCCCCAGACCTTATATTCATTCAATAGATGTTTACTGAAAGGCTTATAGTATTTTATTCCACCCTTTCCCTCTCTTTGTGACCTCTGAGTGTTTCCATATGCTATTTCCTCTGAATGAAATACTCTCCTTCCTTGTCCCACCTTCCCATTTCTCAATCTGGCTGACCCTAACTCATCTTTCAGGTCTCAGATTAAATGTCATTGCCTCAGGAAAAACCTTTTTCTAACCCCATATAATTACATTATATTTTTTCATGGCTCTCATCCACCTATCATTATGTTCATTGTTCTCTACTGTAATTATTTCTTTTATTTTCCATCTTCCTCACTATATTATATGCTCCACAAGGTCTAAGATAATGTCTGTTTTGTACAACAGCATCTAGCAGACTGCCTGCCGCATGTTTAATATATACTTGTTGACTAAATGAATTAGTGGAATGTCATGTAAGCTGTGAAAAAAGAAAATTGAAGACAGACCTAACATAAATGATTAACACTATAAGGTGGCTAAGGCTACAAGGATGCTACAGGATATAGAACAGGTGAGTTTAACCCATGTCTTGAAAAATGTGTTCACCAGGTAGTGAAGATGGGTAAGAGCATTTCATGCAAAGGAGACAATAGTAGCAAAAGACTAATAAAATCCTGTATCAAGGTAATTGTAGTGGGAGAGGGTGATTGGAAACTCAGATATATTTTGAAAGTAGAATCAGCAAGATGTGTTGAGATTGGTTGTGAATGTTGCGGAAGCAGGTGTCCAAAACGACTTCCACATTTTTACCTGAGGCAACTACGGTGGTGATAACATCATTTATTAAGAAGGGATTAGGGCTTCCCTGGTGGCGCGGTGGTTGGGAGTCCGCCTGCCGATGCAGGGGACATGGGTTCGTGACCCGGTCCGGGAAGATCCCACATGCCATGGAGCGGCTGGGCCCATGAAACATGGCCGCTGGGCCTGCGTGTCCGGAGCCTGTGCTCCGCAACGGGAGAGGCCACAACAATGAGAGGCCCGCGTACCGAAAAACAAAAAAAAAAGAAGGGATTAAAAGAGAAGTAAATGTTTGGGCAGCCAAGAAAGTTAGGAGAAACAGAATTTTAGGGTTTGGGGAAACTTTTGGGTATAGGTGATAAGAAATCAGAAGTTTGAAGTGGAAGACATTTGAGGGAATCCATGGAGCATAGAAGATAGTTGAAAACAGGAGTCTAAATGAGAATAAGCTAAGCTCATCTGCAAAAACATGGCATGATTATAAAGTAACAACTGCTTCTTCAAAGCAAATCCAGCATCACTTAAACATCCCAAAGAATGATGCTTCTTTCAACCGAGTCACTGCAGGAGGCCCTGCATTCATGCTGTCTCTGCTGCTACTACTACTAAAAATACTTTCAACACTTTTTTTTGGAGCCATCCTTTAAAAAGTGAAAAGGGTATTCTTTTGAATATCCTCAGTGATGGCAAATCTTCATTGTTTAGGATAAATTTGGTGGGGGGAGGAAAAAAACTTCAGGGCTAAGTCTGCTGAATAAGAGGAATGAATGATTATATTATATAAGATCATTTTGGTCCAAAAAAGAGGAATAGCAATAGCAAGAAATTTTCTTAGATGACTTATAACTGAATATTAAAGCAATTTTAAGTCAATTAATATTTCTGCAGTGTGTATGGGCTAGGCACTGTGCTCTATGTGCACAGTAGCAAAAAGGAAGCTGCTGATGTGTTTTGAGCCATAGCATTTGAATAAGCATCATTTGAATAAATATTCAGTTCCCCCAGTTGACTCCTTTGAAAGGCATATTACTTAAAGAAGTATTATATCTTCCTAACTTCCTCATGGTTGGGCCTAATGCCTCTTTATTGTGCTTCCAAAGCTCTACATGCATGTCTCTTTGATAGCATATTTATATAATGTTGTTATTATCTCTACATGTCTGTTTATCTCACAAGACATTATCATTATCTTATTCTGCACTTAGCACAGTGCCTGACACAGAGCAGTGGTTAATAATTGCTTGTTCATTGAATAGGTAGGTGGATTAATGAGTGAGTGAGTAAGTGAATGTGTAATTGAATTTCTGCTCAAATGCCTCAAAGAAGTCTTTCCCCATCAGCTGACCTAAATGTCCACTCACCTACCCCTGTCAGTCTCTGTGTTTTTATTTGCTTTATTTTTTTCTCTACAATATTTATGTATATCCAAAATTATGAATGTACTAAATACTGTCTATTTTTTTATTGTCTGTCTCCTTCAGTGGAGTGTAGCCTTCATGAGAACAGTGGCCTTGCCTGGGTTATTCACAGATGCATCCCCCAGTGTCTACAACAGCTGCTAGCAGAATATTTTCTTTTTAAATAAATAAATGCATGTTTCAGTTATATCTTGCTATGTAATAAATTATCCCAAAATGTAGTGGCTTAAAACAACCACCATTTTATTATATCTCATACTTTTGTGGGTCAGGAATTAGGGCAAGTGTCAGCTGAGAGAGTCTTCTGGCAACTGAGGACCTTCAGTGATATTCATCTGGTGGATGGGCCAGTCTGGAGGATCCAAGACAGCTTTACTCACATTTCTGATTCCTTGTCAGGGATAACTAGAAGGCTGGGCTTAGCTGGGCCTGATGATGAGAGGGCCTACACATGACTGTCCAAGATGGAGTTCTCAAGGCAATCAGGTTTCTTCCTTGGTGGTTGAGACCTCCCAAAGTGAGCATTCAAAAGGTGTAGGCAGAAGATTCAATACTTCCTATTAATTAGCTTCACAAGTCCCACTCTATCATATTCTATTCATCAAGCAGGTCACTAAGTCTAGCCTGTATTCAACAGAAGGAGAATGAGACTCCATCTCTCAAAGGGAGGATTAGCAAAGAATTAAACTGATGGTCATGTTTTCATCTTCCATATTGCATGAAGGAAAAACAATGAATATGCAAAATTGGGTAGGGATCAAAAACAAAACACTGATTGCTAGAGCCAGACATAAGAAGCCAAGAAAAAATTAATTACAACCCATATTTCTTTTCTCTACCCACAGAAAGACAAATTTTTATAAAGAAACAAACCTCCTAGAAAATAAGATCTATTAAACACTCTCTGTGTGTCGGCCACTCTAGTGAGTACTTTATATGTGTTCTCTCATTTGAGTGGATATTATTGTAATCGCTCCCTTTTTACAGATGAAGAAACTGAGGCAAAGAGACATCAAGTAATTGCTTAAGATTACAAAATATAGTGAGTGGTAGGAACCCAACTAGTTCAACTCCAGAGACCACATTCTTATCCATCAAACACTATAGGGCTCTCAAGGTAGGCATCATAATACATTGCAAGGCTGATATTTCCTCTTAAGAATGAGCAGGAAGGGCCTATTTAAAGAAAGTGAAAAGAACGTGAGCTTTAGAATCAGCTTTTTGTCATAAACCTGGCTCTTCCTAGTAGTAACTGTACAACTGTGGGCAAGTTATGTCTTAATTACTCATCTGTAAAATAGGGATGATAGTACCTGGTTTGCAGGATACAGCAAAGATGAAAGTGAATATTTTAAGGTGCCTAGAATAGAGCCATCACTTAGAAAGACTTAAAAAGTGTTAGTTCCTTTCTCAGTTACACAATGAGTTGCCCTACTAATAGGGAAAATCAATCCCACTGTGTCACAATTTTTTCAGAATTTCTCCTGGCATGATTAAATATTTATACTGAAAGGAAAAAAAAAGATGCTCCAGAAATTCTTTTAAAAGATTATTTATTTATTTATTTATTTATTTATTTATTTATTTATTTATTTATTTTTGGCTGCATCGGGTCTTAGTTGTGGCAAGAGGGATCTTCCGTTGTGGAGCACGGGCTCTTCGTTGCGCAGACTCCTCTTTAATTGTGGTGTGCGAGTTTTCTCTTCTCTAGTTGTGGTGGGCAGGCTCCAGGGCACATGGGCTCTGTAGTTTGCAGCACGTGGGCTCTAGTTGAGGCGCATGAGCTTAGTAGTTGTGCTGCACGGGCTTAGTTGCTCCACGGCACGTGGGATCTTAGTTCCCTGGCTAGGGATCGAATCCGTGTCCCCTGCATTGTAAAGTGGATTCTTTACCACTGGACCACCAGGGAAGATCCCAGAAATTTAGATTTATCTATCTCCCTTCACCAGTTCAGTTTCTGCCCTATCTAGTATGGACAATAGAATCAGTTCTAGCAAAAGCAAGGTTACCACTGACAAAGTAGTAGGGGGCTGTCAACACAATTTTTCATTGGTAATAGAAGTAGTGTTAGAAAAGACTTTCTTTTTAGTTAGAATTAGAATGAGCTGTAAAATAATATTGTAAAGAAAAATGCTCTAGATTTAGTATCTAGTTCCACGTTCTACTAAGTATCACGGGGAGAAATGGTGATATTAGAATATCAGCATTTCTAACTTTCAAAATCTTACCACTATGATTAGCACGAACATTTTATTACCGATAGTATTTAGTCATGGTTTTGTAAGAAAATTTCCTTGTCTACAGCTGAAAGCACAAGATTGGTACTTGGTCACTTATAATTGTTATTTATAATAATGTACACTACTATTTTAGGTCTTAAATTAGCTACTTGCCTGACAAATAACGGAGAATATCAATTGTATTCACCATGCTCAAATTCTGTACTCTCTGAAAAAGAGAAATAAACTCAAGAGCAAACAGGCAGCCCAAGTATACTGAACATAAGCGCACCATTAGATTAGGGAGGAAACAGGACAGTTTGCGATGACCTAAGGAAAAAGCTTGTAACTAACTATTAGAAGAGGGAGGAGGAGAAAGTAGCTGCAAGTCAAGTGCAGAATATTTCAGCTTTGAGGCGTATACAAATACATGACAAATACAAAAGATGGAAACACTCTTGAGTTCTAATAATGCTATATTTACAAGCACCTCACTTGAAGACCAGAATTGTTCCCTGGGATATATTTTATAATGACCTAAGTTATCAAATCAGAGTATGAATCTTAGAGTAGGAGGATTACTCTAAAGCAATAGGATATGTTAATTACAGAAGAGAAACGGGCAGGGAAACAAAGTCTGATTATTCCAATCTTCGTGAAAATTACGAAGCTTTTTTTTTTACAAATGAGGAGACCAGCAGAAGCACTGGGATTTGGAAGAGAACAGATGTCAGAGAGAACCTGAAGAGAAATATGGAAGATCAAGGAGACTGCCTAGACTTTGAGAAAGCAGTCTCTGAGCAGGAGGCTGGGCTATTGACACAGCAATCGAATAAGTGATGGACAATTATTAAACAAAGCCTTTTATGACCAACAACTTAAAGGAGGCACAAATCTCTGTCAATTGTGTAATAAGTGTATTCTAAAAGCCTCCTATGAATTAACCAGTGGAGATCAACTAAAGGGATAATGGTCTACTCTTTGCCTATTAAGTTACTATCACCAAGTTTGGAAGCCAAACAAAATAAAAATCAAAAGGAAGTGGACATTTTATCATGGATGGTATTCAAACTCTATAAAACTCTATGTTTCTTTATAGTCATGGCAAATTTTACGAATTATTGCACTTAGGATTTTTGTGATTAGCACACACGTAAAACGAGATACAGTGGAAAAGTGACGGGGGGAAATTATGAAAGACACATGCTTATCAATGTCTTGAGTCATCCTTGTGGCAAGAATACGAACCATAGGGCTTCCCTGGTGGCGCAGTGGTTGAGAGTCCGCCTGCCGATGCAGGGCACACAGGTTCGTGCCCCGGTCTGGGAAGATCCCACATGCCGCGGAGCAGCTGGGCCCTTGAGCCATGGCCGCTGAGCCTGCGTGTCCGGAGCCTGTGCTCCGCAATGGGAGAGGCCACAACAGTGAGAGGCCCGCGTACCGCAAAAAAAAAAAAAAAAAGAATACGAACCATAAAAAATAAAAATATTTTTATTTTTTTATTTTTTCTTTCTTTAGAAAGAAAGTATTACACATATAAAAGTGGACAGCTCCTTGGGTATTCTTCGATTTGAGACTGACCCAAAGGGATAACTATTTTCTAACCAAAAATATGTGTCCCGTTTATTGAGATGTCTCAAACTCACACCATCCTTTATCACTTTAGGTTTATAGATGGAAAGGAAGACCCTAGGTCTGTTGGTATGAGACCAGGGTGGAGCACCAGGAAGGAGTCTACGCAGCAGGGAAATGCTTTGTGTTCAAAAGAAGACACAGAGAGGGCAGCACAGGGGAATGGAAAGGCAGCTCTAACAGCTCTTCCTACTATTGTCCAAGAATTTGGGTCAAAGGGAAAAAGAGTGATATTTTCTATCCTTTTATCCTACTCACTGAATTGGCCATTTTGGCCTCAATTATTTTTGCCACCTACTGAGTTGTGTTTTTTGTATTTATTATGAAGGCTTTGTTTCTTTTTGGAAAGTAATTTTGCCATTTGACTCCTTTCCTGATCAGTTCCTTTCTAATCACCATTAATGACTATTGATTGTGACAACTTGCAGCTTCAGATGGAATAAGTGACTTAATATGGAGAGATTTGTATCAAATCCAAAATATATTTTTACCTAAATCTTTGGAGTTTGGTTCAGATAGAATGATTATAGGAACCACATGTATGTGCCATAGAAACTTCTGTATATACAGAACTTTCAAAAATATATGGTATCACTGTCTATCTATCTATCTATCATCTACCTATCTACCTAGAGATATGTTAGATATACAGAGACAGGAAGAGACAAAGACATGTATATGCACATTTTGAGCTTTAACTTAATATCTTAAGACACCCTGTCTAGATGATTACTCTGGTCTAGATGAGGAATTATCTACATGATTGCTGGGAAATCACTATAGACCTGTGTACGTTACTGAAGAAATACAGGAAAACCTATAGATTTCAACTCTAGAGAAGTTGTTCATTTAACATGATTCTCTGATAGTTTATCTTTCTAGTAATACGAATGTAAATAGGACTTTTCTTAGAGTTATAAAGGTTAGAGATCACAGGATTCCAAGCCTGTATTCAATGCAAAAGTGTCTGACAGTTAAAAATGCAGATTTTGCTGGAAGGCTTCTTTGTGAGCATAACATTCCAAGCCTAACTCCGGATGAGTTTGAATCCTTCCTCTCTATTATCCTTCTACCCGTCCCATTCAATTGATCTCAGAGTCCTATAGAGTCCAACTCCTTAATATTTTCCCTCATCTCTATCCACATCACCACTTGCCCATTTTACATCTTCATCACTTCCAATTGCATTACTAAAATAGCCCAGCCTTCCCAAAGAGTTGTCCACACCCCTTGCAACCATTAATTCATGATACTATCAGAGTAACTTTTTAAAACACACATCTGATCCTGTCACCTGCTGCTTAAAACCAGACTTCTTGACATCCTATTAAAGACTTTGGTCCCAGCCAACCTCATTCTTTCTCTCCAGCCTCATTCCTATATCTAACCTCAGTTACATCCTATACTCCAGGCATTGTGAATTACCTATAATTTGTAAAGAACTAGCATTTCCGCACACCTCCCTGTCTTTGTATGTGTGGTTCCTTCTACCTGAAAAATCTCCTCCTCTACCATCTTATGGCCAAGCTAATTTTTCAAAATTCACTTTAGGTATTGTTTCTCCCTGTGAAGCTCCCATAACACACATGCATACCTGGCACTTATCACACTGAATTAGAATTGTTTTTTTCTTTGTTTTTCCCATTAGATTGTGAGTCTTGTATCTCCAGTAAATATAGTACTATTACAGGACCTGAAATATAGCTAGGTACTAAGTTTTGAATGAGCATGAGAGATTGTTTCTGTTAAACAAAAAATTACCTCTGCATAGGTCTATTCCCTTTTCCAGATAATAGCCCTAATATTTTGTCTAAATTTATCTTCTTATTCTCAACATCTCCTTTAATCCACAGCCTGATCATCTTTGCCTTGGTGACCACAAACTCTTTTTGAACAGATTTCCTATGTAACCTCATCTTGCTTTCTGAACCTCTCCTTCCAAAAATTCTTAACATACCATCTAAAATCTATCCAAGTCATTTCCTAAGAGTAAAACTAGATACCTTCTGAATAATTCACTTCCTCTGTAATCTCTTATTCCTAAAGCTATCCCCTCCAAGAAAAAAATTGCTAATATCTCATTTTATCAAGTCGTCTAATCTTTGCCTCAGAGCCTTTTTTCAAGCTACACCCTAAATGTGACAAGATATTTAAGTCAAACAGTTCCAGTAATGGTTGGGCAGCAGCTTACCATGGTCTTATCCAGGGAGTGTCTGACTTTGATGGGCTAGAGAGGATATTTGTAAAATTCTGTGTATTAGGTCAAAAAAGTTAAGACTGCTGGGAAATCTACCAAGCTAATAAACTTTCTTTTTGTTGTTGTTTAATTAGCTTTGAAAGACTAGTCCTTGCAAAAGTATTTCATTCCTACTTAGAATTATTTAGGAAGGTGTTTGGAGGATTTAGAGAGGAAATCAACTACTTAACCAAAATATGGCACTCCTAGGATTTTCTAGATGGAGGAGTAAGTCCGTATGGAACAATAAGAACAGATATGTGTACCTGCCTTTAAAAAAAGTCAACCCTGTTAACAAAATTACCATCAGATTTTCTGTGCCTTCCCAGTTTGAAAGTAGGTATGGCACATAGATATCTATGATATTATTTTCTATACTTAACAATATGTTTAAAATTTTCAAAATGAAAACTAAAAATAACTTTTAAAAGCTATGTAGAAAATTTCCCTCGCATTGCCGCATTGCTTTACTTAAATCTTTACACATCTATTAAAGTTATAAATAGGAGTATATACTGTATGTGAGGTTTATCTGTTTGTCAGTATGAAGTCTCTACGTAGGCTCGTGTTGTTCTTTTCAGAATGATTTTTACCTGTTACAACGTAAGTACCAAAACTACTCAACTCTTCAAAAGCTATTGTTTTATTTTTGTACAGCACTGGAAGAAATGTAGGATAAGTGCTGCTCTCTCCATTTTAGAAGATGGGTGGATAGGGTTGTAAAGGGTTCACTCCCTTGCTCTGTGCCTTTCTGGGTCACTACATCAAGGTGCCTGAAATGGTAACACTTTATGGCCTCCAAAAAGTTTCATCATTAACTATCTCGGTGTCTTCCTTCTACCCTTACTGCCCATGTATAATAACTTAAATAAGGACAGTTTTCAGAATTTACTGATAAAGTATAAATTTTATTTATTATTTATATTTCTAGATATAAATTTTAAAGCCTTTAAATTTTAAAACACTTACTAGTAATCTTATTACTAGTTATTAAGATTAATTAAGAGGGAAAGTATTATACTACACATTAATTTAAATTAAACTTGCCTTACACATTCCAATTATTACTGATTTATGCTAAGTTGAGAATTGCTACATATTTTGGATATATATCTAGTTGTTAGATTCTAATGTATTAGTGGTCATCAATATGTCTTTTAGAATCTTAAAAATAATAATAGAATAAATAATAATAAATAAATAATAATAAAATAAAAATTTATTTTTGAACATGCTCTCTGGGTATCTAAAGCACTATTTTTGGATTTTACTGTCAGAGTGCAAGAGCCTCATTATTTTGGTTAGAAATTCATTGCTTGGTTTTTGCATCTATATGGAGGATCTCATAGGCTCCATCTACAATAAGCTGCTTATCCAGTATGTTAATTTTTTAAATGCTGCTCAAAAAAAGAGGCTGCCTTCTTCTGATAAACCCAAGACTTTAATAACATGTCCTCTGAATTAATTCTGTAAACGCAGTACTAAAGTTCAGCACAGCCATCTAGGCTGTTTAATTAGCTCACAGCTGCACTGCTGGGATAACATTTCATGTTGAGGAGGTAGCTTGGTTTTCATTATTTGGGCTCTGGTTCATAGTTCAGTGGTCATTTCAAGCTTTCTTAAAGAATTGCTTGTCTTTGTTTTCAGGGAAGACCATACACTCTCCTGCTTAATCGTTACTCAGAAACACTAGTAATCTTGTCCTGACTGTGTAGCCATTGATTTGACCTTAACATAACAAATGCTGGCAATCTTCTAGACATACATAACAAGTGCTGGCAATCTTCTAGACAGAGGAAGCCTGTGGGATCAAAAAATTATCTGAGTTACTAGTTTAACTAGTATATAAGTCACACAGAACCTAAATCTCAAGTACTTTACTATTTCAAAATTCATTAAACTTTTTTTTTTTTTTTTGCGGTACGCGGGCCTCTCACTGTTGTGGCCTCGCCCGTTGCAAAGCACAGGCTCCGGATGCGCAGGCTCAGCGGCCATGGCTCACGGGCCCAGCCGCTCTGCGGCATGTGGGATCTTGGCATGTGGGATCTTGGCATGTGGGATCTTCCCGGACCGGGGCACAAACCCGTGTCCCCTGCGTTGGCAGGCAGACTCTCAACCACTGCGCCACCAGGGAAGCCTTCATTAAACTTTTAAAATCTCCTTTTTAATGATGAATATAGATCATAAAATTTAAAAAATCCTTTTGAAGCTGTATACAGTTTAACTATATTTTCTACATTTTCCAGTAAATTGTATTATTTTCATATACAGTAGAAAATGTGAAGACAATATAAAATGTGGCAGCTTAAGCGGGAGTTGAAGAATATAAATACCGGGACTTCCCTGGTGGTCCAGTGGGTAAGACTCTGCGCTCCCAGTACAGGGGACCTGGGTTCCATCCTTAGTCAGGGAGCTAGATCCCGCGTGCATGCTGCAGCTAAGAGTCAGCATGCCTCAATGAAGGTCCCGCGTGCTGCAACTAAGACCCGGCATGGCCTAAATAAATAAATAAATATTCTTAAAAGAAGAATATAAATACCTATTCATCTAGTGTCTACTAGGAAGAACTACATGATCTAATTTTATCCTCATAGCCATACTAGAAGACTGTCTCCATTTACATAGGGGAGAACTAAAGAATCAGAGCAGTTAAGGCACTTGTTCAAAGTCACACAGCTAGCAAACTTCAAAACTGGGATTCAAATCCAGGCCTGCCTTCCATCAAAGCTAAGGCTCTTTCTAAATGTCATATTGCCTCCCCCTCTAAGCCAAGTTTAAGATTCATCTTTCGCATAATAATCTTTCCAATGACTCTTCGTTCTCTTGGCACGAATTTATGCAATGTGTACTATACTGTCACATATTTATGTATTTCTTTGGAATTATTTTTCTTGATATTTCATGACTTGTCGAGGCTACGAGATGTATATATTCCCTAGGTCCAGACACTGTATGCTTTACTTCCTTTTATGCCCCACAGCAAGAACTACTTTGGACAAATTATACAACCTTTTACACTGGTTATGTCAGGGTATGATTAAAGAGATCTTTAGTTAGAATAGGACTACCTCAGAAATCGTCCCCAGGACTAGAGAAGACCATATATGATGCTATGATATCAGTAGAATAATGATAGCTCAAAGAGAATTTAACACAACCAAACCAAAACGATAAAATTTTCATCCTTTTTGGTAGATTGTTTAGTGTAGAAGTGTTCTTGTCGTCCTATAAACAAGGCACTATTACTTGGAAAAGTAATTTTGCTGTGATATACTCTTTGTTCAGTGGTGAAGTGGCTTCAGTAGCTTACAGTATTGAAGGAATTTAAGAAATATTTTAAAACTTAAAATTAAACATTCCGGTGACTATAATAAGAAATGAAATGACAGTGGCCAGACACACTTAACTCAATGCGGGGATTGTGTGTGACTGTAGCAGAGCATTAAAACGCGGCTAGAATGTGGAACGGGGAAAACCAGAAATGCAGAGGAGGCGAGAATCTTGACAAGGCAAGGGAATCCGCCATCAGGACATTGTTCTAAGAAACAGGCATAATTAAAGTTCAAGATGAACCAGTGAGGTCAGAAACTAAGCAACAAGTAAGCAGAAGTGAGTATAAATAGATGTGAGAAGTAAGTCTAATCATTGGGTCAGAAACAGGGGAGGCAAGCAGAAGATCATGAGGACATGGTTACTGGAGTTCAAAGAGCTACTGAAAAGAGTAGTTAGTTACTGGTAGCACAGTTACCGGCAAAGACTGAGAACCTGGAGGCCATAGATTCCAAAAGAGAAAGGCAAAGCAAATAGTCAGATCTTGGACTTCTAGCCTGTGGAATTGTAAGAAAATAAACTTCAGTTCCTTAAGCCACCCAGCCTGTGGTGTGTGATTATGGCAGCCCTAGCAGACTAATACAGTCCAATTATCAGTGTCCATGACAAACCCCACTGAGAAGAACTGCACCAGGCTCTCTTGAACTCTTAACAACTGTAACCACAATGAGAAACCCCAACTCAGAGGCACCAGAGGATATTGTGCAAGCCTATATTGCTATAAAATTGTACTCTAAATGTGCCTGGGCCTTGGATAACATTTTATCCTTTGCTCATCCTTTAGTTTCTTTAATCAGCCCAATCCACTCCTTACTTAGCCTTACTCAATTCTGGCTGATGACCAAAAGCACCTATTATTATATAAGGAATATTAAGATGACATTTGTGTGCCTATGTCATCTTTCCTCTAAACTTCAATTTTTACTTTTTTGACACTTTTTTTTTTTTGCCTTTTTCTTCTGCATCAGAGAAAGAGATGTTCCTTTTTCTTTCCAAGGTGAATCCCCTCTGTTTTAGATCCTACCTTATTCTGAGCTGCACACTCCCCAGCATTTTCAGCTTTCCTCCCTTGACCCCTTTCTCTGCCATCAAAAACATATAAGTCAAAAAATTGACTTTCAGTGACCTGGCTTTTGATGACTGGTAAATTGGCTTTTTTCTTCCAGCACAGCTGACCCTTGAAAAACACAGGTTTGGGTCCACTTACATGTGGATTTTTTTCAGTAAATACAAACTATGGTACTATACCATTCACAGTTGGTTGAATCCGAGGATTCAGAACCTCTGGTGCAGAGGGAGGGCTGACTGTAAAGTTTTTTTTTCTTTTTTTTTTTAACATCTTTATTGGAGTATAATTGCCTTACAATGGTGTGTTAGTTTGTGCTTCATAACAAAGTGAGTCAGTTATACGTATACATATGTTCCCATATCTCTTCCCTCTTGTGTCTCCCTCCCTCCCACCCTCCCTATCCCACCCCTCTAGGTGGTCACAAAGCACCGAGCTGATCTCCCTGTGCCATGCGGCTACTTCCCACTAGCTATCTGTTTTACATTTGGTAGTGTATATATGTCCATGCCACTCTCTCACTTTGTGCCAGCTTACCCTTCCCCCCTCCCCGTGTCCTCAAGTCCATTCTCTACATCTGTGTTTTTATTCCTGTCTTGCCCCTAGGTTCTTCAGAACCTTTTTTTTTTTTTGGATTCCATATATATGTGTTAGCATACAGTATTTGTTTTTCTCTTTCTGACTTACTTCACTCTGTATGACAGTCTCTAGGTCTATCCACTTCACTGCAAATAACTCAATTTCGTTTCTTTTTATGGCTGAGTAATATTCCATTATATATATGTGCCACATCTTCTTTATCCATTCATCTGTCGATGGACACTTAGGTTGCTTCCATGTCCTGGCAATTGTAAATAGAGCTGCAATGAACATTTTGGTACATGACTCTTTGAATTATGGTTTTCTTAGGGTATATGCCCAGTAGTGGGATTGCTGGGTCATATGGTAGTTCTATTTTTAGTTTTTTAAGGAACCTCCATACTGTTCTCCATAGTGGCTGTATCAATTTACATTGATAGTGCAAGAGGGTTCCCTTTTCGGCACACCCTCTCCAGCATTTGCTGTTTGTAGATTTTTTGATGATGTCTATTCTGACCGGTGTGAGGTGATACCTCATTGTAGTTTTGATTTGCATTTCTCTAATGATTAGTGATGTTGAGCATCCTTTCATGTGTTTGTTGGCCATCTGTATATCTTCTTTAGAGAAATGTCTATTTAGGTCTTCTGCCCATTTTTGGATTGGGCTGTTTGTTTTTCGATATTGAGCTGCATGAGCTGCTTGTATATTTTGGAGATGAATCCTTTGTCAGTTGCTTCATTTGCAAATATTTTGTCCCATTCTGAGGGTTCTGACTGTAAAGTTATAGGCAGATTTTCAGCTGCTGGGAGGTGGGTGCCCCAACCCCTGTGTCGTTCAAGGCTCAACTTTATTTCTACCTGGAAGAAAAAAAATGACCCTGAAGGTGTTCCCTCGGGTCACCAGAATAAAAGAACAAGGCAGTGGATAAAAATTTAGAATTTACCATTGGAGTGGTGATAGTTCATTTGTTTATTCATTTCAAACTAATTTTATTTTAATCACCTATTATGTGCCAGATCTTATTAGGTCTGGCATGTAATAAATGTTTAATGGAACTTTCTTTGTATAAAAGAATAGATGAATTACTACCTTGATGCTAATGCCTCCTAAATATTAGGCATCTTCCATGTTTTCCTTCCTTAGTAAACTGAGAGGATAATTGTCAAGATCAACAAATGATTAATGAATAAATTAACGAGTAACATTATCCTTATCCTCAATGGGCTGAAGTCTTGAAAATGGGTGAACTTTATGAAAGTTAGGATAGAAGGAAATGCTCAAGTATAAGCACTTAATATCAGAAATAGCCAGGGAAAGAGAATGAAGAACTAATGAAGAACACAACAAGAGAATGTCAGGACAAAGGAGGGAAACAGAGACTGTGGAGTGCATCAAAGTCACCTAAAGGAACCATCAAAAATGTCTATCCTCTGGCTCCACTCCAAACAGTCGGGGTCAGAAGCTCTGCCACTATGGCCCCAAGAATCTGCCTCGCTAAGCTCACACAGGTGATTCTTCCGCACATTCTAATATCTTGAGAACAAAGGAGGGGTTTCAAAGGAAAGGAG
This sequence comes from Mesoplodon bidens, assembly GCF_964165515.1. Lineage (NCBI taxonomy): Eukaryota > Metazoa > Chordata > Mammalia > Artiodactyla > Ziphiidae > Mesoplodon > Mesoplodon bidens. Next base: position 88,079,943 of record NC_138167.1, read on the forward strand.
GGCGATAACGAAAAATTATGTAAAACTATAAGCACTAAATAATCGGAAAAACGTAAGATGCACCACAAATGTGAGAAAAATCCTTCTGATTTTCCTGTTTGGGGCATAAAAAATACTGAAGCACACACCAGGGTGGGTGGAGCAGAAAGCTGTTAGCCTGGATCCTTGATTCTGTGTTCAGCAACTGAATCAATCATACTATCACCTACCTCTGAACTTCTAATGTGAGAATAAGCCCCTATTCATTAAAGTAAGTCAAGTAAAAATGTATATTCTTGTTTGCAGCACATTTACTTTGTAATAAGGGATAAAGAATGCATGCTTATGAAAAATAATGACAACAGCTCCCAAGCATTTAGTATACGCCAATTTTTCTGTTAAGAGCTTAATGTAAACATTTCACCAAAACTTCACAACAACCCTGTGATACACCATAACTCACCATTATTAATGGGAAAATAAATGAGTTATGTATGCAGGTGAAAGATAACAAAGGTAGTAAATCTATGTTTCATAGATAAAGAAAAGATAGGAAAATGGATGTGGTAAACTTGCTAATTCTCAGGTACATTTCCTGGCATTTCTATTGCCCATCTTCTTTTGCATTAATTTAAATCTCCTATATATTTCGTGGCACCAGTCAAGTCCAAATCCTCATTCAGGAAATCTTCCTCAACAACATTTAAGTAAGAGCTTTCCATTTTTTCTGAGTCTCTGGAATTTAGATTTAGGGCCACACCCTATGACCTAGATACTACATATGGGGTAGAAAAAAAATGCCTTATACCGAAGGGTGCAGGATGTTAAATAATTCCCATCAAATTATGACATCTAATCATTCCACATTTTTCACCTATAAAAATTTTCCATTATGTGACTTGAAAATTCTTATTCTAGGCTTACCTATAATCATACTTCATTTAATTCAGCAAATGTAATTAGTTTGTTACTAATAGATAACAGTTCTCTGCGGCTTTCAGCTAAGTAATGTTTCACTTCATATCTCTCTCTGATGATCCAGGTTAATGGAAATTTGAGAACATACACAACTACTTTTTATGAAGCGTTGAATATTTTTCCTCTTTTGCCTCCCTACACTTGTCAGTTCTCTTTAGTATTCTGCAATGATTAGCACTGACACATTCACATACGTATAAAAGTGTACATTGGGAAATGATATGGTTTTAAAAATATGCTGCTGTTGGTATGCCTTTATTTTGTTCCCTCGATAGATGAATGTGACAGAATTCTTGAGGGAATAAAGATCCTAATGTTTCCCTTTACACTTAATTACACTGAGGATTTTAGAAAACTGTCTCTATAAGTTATACAAGATTAGTTCATATTGAATTGATCAACTTATTAGAAAAGATGTCAATAGTTGAGATTTATGCCACTAAATGAAACATACTTTAACAGTTTGCAAAATACATTATTTTGAATACACAGCCTGTCTTCAAGCAATGTTAACATCCCAAATAGTAACTTGCCATAAGATTTAAATACCTTTATAAAATTTTCATTGTAACTAAAAAAAATATTTAAAGCATATTAAAAGTGGTTTAGAAGATTAAGTATTTCAACAATAAATTGCATTATATTGCTCTTATTATGCACCAATATATCTATGGATCAATTGAATCTATAGAATAAGTGAGGTCTAAGATTAAAAGAATATGGTTATATCATATACAGTGGCATTCTTGAATTTAAGTAGTTCCATTTTTTAAGGAAATGCTAATTAAGTAATCAAATATTTTCTTGATTTTTACAATGAAAAATATGCCATTAAGAAGGTTTCAGTGCTAAACCTTTGGGAAAAAGATGAATTTTCTATATATAATGTGTACAGTTATATATTGCTTTCTATTTGAAGAATGAAAATATAAAAACCAAACTACACAGTGCAATCATCTTGACTATGACAGTAAAAATATACTATTGTATGTGACTCACATTTCATTAAAATGCACATAAATATGTTCTGGGATATATATGTATATAATCTCCATAAATGAAAACTCTATTGAAATCATGTTCTAAAATGAAGATGCTGAGTAATTTTTCATGACCACAACACTGTACGAGCATACCGTTTGTTATTTGGAACTGCAACAAACCCACAAAGTGAACAGATTCTAGTTTAATCTATTATCCATTTTGCTAGTGCACTATAGCAATGAATCATATATTACTTTAATGTCAAATTCTTGATTAAAGTAGAATACATAATTCAATTTTCTATTGCGACTTCCTTGGAGGAAAAGTTGGACAAAGGCCAATGAGTCTTAAATGTCTCTAAGCCGTTTTGAAAAGTTAATCTGTTCTTCTGTTAAGAAGTTTTGAAATAGTGTCAGGAAGGGCTGTTGTACCCACCAACCAATTTCTTAACAGTGATTAAAGAGAGGAAAAAACGGGGTCATCCTGCCCAGTGCTTGTTTTGCATGTCAAGGGCACAGCTCAAAAGGTTGGTACTGTTTGACCTGGTAAGATATGTAAATTGATAAAAAAATTTTTCAACAGGATTAACTGGGGTTTTTTTTGCTTTTTAAACTTTTCACATATTTAGTTTTTAAATCCTTCAAAACTATTTTAATGTAAACACTACCAGAGTGAACATACATAATAAAGTCCTTCGCATCGACTGTTTGCTTTTAGGAAGACGTTACAGACGTTAATTTTTCCAGTCCTGGAGTTAAGAGAAAGGAGGAGCCTCTGCAGAATTTATCTTTTTGTTCTGATTAAGTGGTATTGAAAATAACACGGATAAGGTCTCTAAAGCAGTGGCGACAGTTCAAACAGAGGCGATTAGACGAAGATGGAGCACGATGGCTTAGGTAAGACACAAATCTTTGAACACGTGTGTATGTGTGTGTAGGAAAGAAAACCCGTTTTATATCTGAAAATGTCACTACGGTGGTTTCTTTTTTATTAACATGCAAAATCTCTTGAAGGTTGTGGCAAAGCATGTTACCTTTCAGCATCTCAATCCCTCCCCCACCCCGAGATGCTACAAGTGAGCTGAAGAGCCAAAGGCTTGGCATAGGTAGTAAAAGCAAGCCCCAAAGGAAGACACGGGGATTCTGAGCGCAGATCCTGATGGGCCTGTTCGCACCGGCCGAACGCCTGCGTTAACTCTTTGAGCGCTGCAGCGGGTATCCCCGGAGTCTACGGGCCCGACCGGCAGAAACAGAGATGGGGCGCCCCTCGCCCGTGGGGGGTGTGGGCTGTCCTTCCCCAAGGAGGGAGCGAGCTAGGCGGCACTTTTGTCGTCCGGCGCGTGCGTCACGGCCCGGGACAGGAACCGAGTCCGGTACGGAGTGGAGCAGAGACGTGGCGAGGAGCCGCTCAAATGTCCGCGGACGCGGGGGTCTGCGTTAACCTGTCCTCGCCTGGAGGGCTCGCCCTAGCCCGCCCGCCAGCCCGGCTCCCGGGCTCGGAGGAGCGCAGACCCGGGGTTGCCTCGGGCGGGACCTCAAGTAAAGGGCGCCCAAGTCAGCCTGCGGCAGACATCGCTCTCCTGCCTCCACAGTTGCCGGAGCCACCCGGACCCGCTCCGAAACAGCAGCTGTGACTGACGGCGTCACCGCCCCGGTTGCCCGACCCACCCCCTCCTCCCCCTCCGCCCCCCGCCCCGATACGTCATGGAAACAAGGACGTCAGAACCTTTCAGCCAATCGCTGGCAGCGACAGGAGGAAAGGGGCGAACGGGAGGGGGCGGGGGCAGCGGCCGGCCGAGGCGCTCAGCGGAGGAAGAGAAGGAGGGGCGCGTGGAGGCTCCAGTCCCCCGCCCCTCATTCCGGCCACCCTTTCCCCACCGCGCGGCAAGTGCTAATCACCGGGCGCGCGCTCGCCGCCCGGGGGCGCGCTCTCCGGGTCCTCCCCTTAAACGCCCTCTCCGCTCCTCTCAGCTCCCAGTCTCCGTCCGAGTCGCGCTTCCTCCCGCGCGCGCGCCTGCCCGCCCCCAGGCTCCCCGCGGGCCGCGTCACGTGACCGCGCCTAGCCAAGGCGGCAGCGGCGGCAACGCGAGCTTCGGCGGCGGCGGCGGCGGCAGTGGCAGCAGCTGCGCCGCCAGCGTGGAGCGGGAGGCGAGAAGGTGTGGAGAGAAGGGAGCGCCAGACCGGAACGGGTGAGTGTTCACCTCCCCTTGCCTCCCCCTGCAATCTTGCGGGCCACCCGGTGCAAGCGGCGCCCCTGCCCGAAGCTTCGCGCAGCCCCCTCGTGCTCCGCTGTCCGCTCTCAGGGGGCCGCGGGCCCCGCCCCGAGCGGGTCGGGCTGCGGTGCTCAAGGAGGGGGCTGCACCCCGCCCGCCGCTGCCTTTGCGGACGGCGGCGTGAGGCCGGCAGAGCTGCCCGTGCTGAGCGCGGCGCGCCCTGAGTGCGGCTCTGCGGAGCTCAGGAGGCGGGTCCTGCGGGGACGCGGGCGGCCACTCGGCGGCTGCCGGGCTCTGGGCGGGGGCCGGCCGGGCGCCGCCTCCTCCTCCTCCGCCGCCGCCGCCTCCTCGCAGTGCAGCGTGAGTAGGGAGCCCCGGCTGGTGGACGCCGAACCTCTCGGCTCCGTGGCCACCTCATCCTCGAGGTGCAGCCGAACCTCCGCGTGGCGCTCCGAGTCTTGCGAGCCGCCTGCGGACGGGCTGAGGACCGAGCCCCCGTTCTCTGCGTTTCCCGCTGTCCTCACCGCCCCCTCCCCCGACCCTCCTGCAGCCTCCCCTTCCTTTCCCCTTCGGAAAATGGTTCCTGCTGCTGGGCGAGGTGAGTGGCGGCCGCCGCCCGTCCGCGGCGGGGGCGGCGGGACAGGTCACCTGCGGGGGAGGTCGGGCGGAACACGGAGGTGGGGGCGTCGCGGCGGGGCTCCTGACAGCTGGGTGCTCCGTGGACTGCGCGGATTCAGGAGAAGTTGGCGGGGGCGTTCCGGCGCCCCCTCGCAGGTTGTCTCCCGCCGCGCCCGCCCCGGCAGATCGTAAAGGTGAGCGGCTTCCTCGGTGTGCGCCTCAGCGCCGGGTCCGGCCGGGAGTCCCCGCCCAGGGCTCCAGGGACGGGGCTCGGTGGGACTTGGCGTCTAACCCCTCAGCTCTTCAGTTCTCCGAGCCGCCTCCGCCACGCCATAGCCCATCCTGCGGCCGGCCGCCCCCGCCTCAGCGCCTGGTGACCTTGAGGGCAACGGTGCCCGGCACTCTTTCCCGGCGCCCCGGGAGGGTCACCCCTCTAATCCCCGGCTTCAGCCCCACTGGCGCTCCGCGGGCGGAGAGCGGGGCCAGGGTCGGCCCCCGGCTGGGGCTAGTTGATTGATGCGTGTCACACCGGACGGCGATTCCCCGGGAGTTGGAGAACAGTCTCGTCTTTATCCCGGCGTCTGTCGTCTGGCCCCCCAGGATGTTCTCGGTTGCTTCCGATTCGCGTTCTTAGACTTAGTTTAAAAGAAAGAAAGAAAAAATCCTGCGTCCTCCACCCCCTTTTTGGAAGGGTCAGTAAGAGCCGCATTCCAGTTGCGGAGATGGGGGGGTGTGCTCCCTTTATTCCATCCTGCTGGAGAATCCTGTGGCTTAGCTACTTAGCGACCCCTGGTTCTGCGCCGCGGTCACTGGCCAGGTTGGTGTCTGTGCGCATTTTATTCACCAGTTTTCTGCCGGACTCGCAGCGCTGGGAGTGCTCGAATCCTGTGCAGTGCAGTGGTGCTTGGCGCGGAGGGGAGGGCAAGAGGTGCTCAGGGGGTCTTTAAACCTGCGGAGGGCTCGACCCTCCTCTGCACGCGGAATTTTGCCTTTCCTGGGGTTAGAGCGCAGCAGGCAGCCACCTTTGGCCGCTATGCATGCCACTTTTCTGGGTTTATTAATAATCTAATGGCTCCTGTTGGTATCGATTGCTGTTCATGATAAATTAGTTATGTAGATTTTTTTTCATACGCTTGTAGGTATATGCTTATATCTGGACTGTCTGCCTTTCAACATGGAAGCCTTTGTTGTGTTTCACCTCCCCCCACCTGAGGACAGTCTTATTTTAAAATAAAGCTCTTGTTCAGTGTGGGTGTATTTTGTAATAAAAGTACTTGTAAGGATCTGCTTTGTATGAGGCTCTCCTCGGGCAGAGGGTGTGTAACCCTTTGGATAGTGGCCCACGTGAGTGAATGAAGGGCCTTCACCGCTTGTCCTGCCGCCAGCCTTCCCCAGACTCCCTGTCCTTGTGTGTGGCAGAGGCGGCTTGGGGGAATTAGAGGGATTGGAGGAGAATCTGCTTTTTGTACTTGAGCGTTTCATCTGGGTCCCCCTCCCCCTCTTTTTTTCTTTTTTGTCCTGGTGAGTTCAAATTTGAAGTAAATAGGAACATATTCCTTAAAGGGAGACTTTGAGAACTAGTATATGAAATGGGCTTCTTTAGCCATGATTTCAGGGGGCCGTTTTAGTTTCTGTGCTTTGCATGAATTGCTGTAATTAAGGGTGGATCTCTGTCCTGATTTTGGCTTGGGTGTAACTAACTGCAAAGATCTTTGAAAAGTAAGTTATTTCCTACCATATAGTCTGCAAAAGTGAGTCACAGTCGGGTGAGTTGAGGACAGAGCGCCACCTTTAATTTAAAATTTCAGCATTTTCTTTTATTAAAATGGTGAAAATTCAGGGAACACCCTCTTGATTTTTGTTACAGTTGTCATTACTGGCATCCCCATTTAGATGTGTAAGGTGAAATTGTCTTCATTTTCCCGTATTCTGCAATTCCTCACTCTTTTAGGGGTGTTTCTGCAATTGTATGGGAAATCATGGTTTTTTAATTGAAGCTTGGGATTTAGTGTAGAACTCTGAGATGAAGTGAGAAACTAGATTTGATTTGTGCTTATGATAAAATAATAGGGGCAATAAAAGTCTGGATCTACTTAGGAAAAGAAATAAGGAAAGTAATAGCTTCATCGTAAATAGATATTTAAAACTAGCGGTTGCCACCAAATAAGGGTACCCACCAGCATGATCGTGGTTTTATAAATTTTTTTAGCTTCTGTGCTATAAAGAGATTCTAAAGTAAACATGCAAAATTATTAACCTTGTTTGAATAAGGTATAGTAATTTTTTTTTGATTTTCATCTTCCAACAGCTTGCCTTTTATGGTTTGACTGCAGATTTTACAATTAATTGTTTTAAAATAATACAAATGAGGACTTCCAGCAGGAGTACTTACCCTCAAAGTTATTGAAGACCATATTGGAAAAAGTGGTTTCTGTGCATGGCTCTTGTCAAATGTATCAATATCTTATATAAAAACGAATGGAGTTTTTAATGCTTAGAAAACAAGTGCTGTAGTGACAGCTAAATGGGTGAGATTTCCTTCCCTGACCACTTGGTCCCTCTTGTCCCCCTCCCTCACAAATCAAAAACTTGAGGTACACTATCTCTTTAGACACAGGATATTTTCTGATGATTGTGACTGCAGATGTAATATAAAAAAAGATTCAGCTTTCAAGTAATGAATAAGTAAATGTGTGGATATTACTAAATATAGTTTTAATTGCAAACCACAGGATCGTTACCATTTCTATCTGCATTTAATTTTTAATTCACCACTTGTAGTTTCTTCATAGACTACTGTAAAGCATAAGCTATTGAGCTACAAATAGTTTTATTAAGTTAAAAAATCTGCTTGTGATGAAAGGTAGTTTACGCTTTTCAGTCTGGAATATGTGCCCAGGTTAAAGGGCATCATTTGAGCAATTAGGTTGATGTATGCAGAGTAATTATACATTGTTATGCATATCTTGATAAAATCCTTGATTTGGGGGTTAAATTTACCAATTTCCTTTGTCTGACAGATATGTTAACTTCATTTTGGGTGCAGCATTCTCTTACCATGTGAATTGAGTTGTATGGGTCAACAGGTTTTAAGAGGAATGGCCAATTAAAACTATTGGTCTTTTGCAATACTAACAAAAAAGTGTATTTGCCCCCCTTTTTTTTTCCTTATGTTTTTACACATACATGCAGTTGAAACTGGTCATTTCACTTTTTACGTCTGGAATTTTGTAATGAATGAGAAAATTAAAGGAGTAAGGATCAGGGAGCAGAAAATTAAGTTTTTGCAGCTTGGGTAAGAGTATTTACTCACTGCGTTGGAGAGGAATAGTTATTTTCTAATAGGTGTCATGATATATATAGAAGGGTACGTGAGAGCAGCTTCTTTTGGAATGTATAGAATCTGAGGTAACATTGAAGGACAATGATACAATAGGTATGGGGATAATTTTCAAAAAAAAAACTAAAAGATTTGGTTTTTAGCTTTTACAGATATTTTATACGCACACACATATACATTGTGGTCTTGTTAAAATTTTTTATTATGAAAATTGTCCAGCATGTGAAAGTAGAATATTATACTTAGTGACCAGTTTTGACAGTTATCAATTCATGGTGCATCTAATTTCATTTCTGTTTTTACACAAGAAATAGATCTATTATAAATAGGGGCATAAGACAGATGACTGTATTAAATTCTTATGTTTTATATTTATAATTTATAGGATGTATACAATAATGTACAACATCTAGTTGAATCTGAAAGGTCAATTTTTATGTTTGTTTCTGTAATAGTCTGTTTTACAGCAGGCACCTAAAGATAGTGTCTTTCAAATTTTACTCTTAATGATAATGCCTTTGATTTATAAAATGCTTTACAGTATTTCAGAGTGTATTACATAGTATCCCTTTTGATTCTCACAATAAATCTGTGAAATTAGTAGATAGCTGCACCTTCCTTGTTTTTTAGGTAGGTAAAATGATTTCTCTAGGCCCTAAGGTCATATAATATAGCCAGCAGCTAGATTAGCCAGAACTGGACTCTAGATGCCTTCTAGTTTTTGCTTCATTGCTCTTTCCATTATACATGTCTCCGTAAGTTTGTGAAAGTTATATAAGTTTATGAAAATCAGGTTCTGACCACAGTAAATTTAATAGTGGAATATAAACAGATTTGTTTCGGTTTAACTTATAAATTTAATCGTTGCTTGTATTTGGTATAATATAAGCAGTTCATACCCTGATTTGCTTAACAGCTGAGTAAATGAATTTGAACATACTTGAAATACTATATTTTTAATATTGTGGACAGGATTATTTTTAAGTTAGGAATTATGTTTACAAAGACTGGTTAGTCCTTGAAATGATTAGGGGTGTCTTAAATCTTGAGTTAAAAATAAAATGGCCTGTACTAAAAGTTTCTTTTTTTAATTTCTGCTGTCATTTTTTCATGTACTTGGTTTTTTTCTGCCACAGCTTGTTACTTAAGTCTTTTTGAAATATTAATTCGGTATGTAATGAAATTTAGTTTTAAAAGGTCCCAAATGAGATTTTAGTTCTCCATATCCAAAACCTTGCTATAAAGCTCACAGGGAAGGTGGTGGTTCTGCAGAAAGTGTGCAGGAGGGTCACCTGGCGGAGTTACTGAAAGTGCAGACTCCCTGGCATTGCCCCTGCAAATCTGATTCATTCAGCAGATGTGAGTGGGGCCCAGTAGTCAGCATTTTGAGAAACACTCACATTGAGTTTGCATTTCGCTTAAAATTATATTACGTAGTTGAGATGCCTTTATAAATTAGAAAGACATCATTGATTTATTTGACTATGAGCATAGTGCTTTCAAGTAGTTTTGACTATTGTAGCCAGGTTTGATTTGTGGACTTGGTGGTTTTTGTGACAACTGTAAGACTGGTAAATTGAAAATATTTTTTTATCTGTGTGCACTGTCTTCTTTCAGAAGATCCATCTACGGTTATTGAGTTACTTATTAAGCACTGTGAAAGTCCTAGATGAAAAATGTTCTTTTCTGTTTGTTTTCATGCCCCAGTGTCTGCCATTTCCAAATGCCTTGAACATGGGGGCTTATGTAAAAATAATGCATGCTGTGTCAGTACAGTACTGTATATTTATATACATATGATATGCTTTAGTCTAGCTCTTATTTTATGTTAGAAGGAAAGACTTCGGATGTTCTTTCAAACTAAAAGGACATAAATTGGTGGATAAGTAGTGGTCCTTATTAATTTCAGTTAACAAGTAGCTGTTCCGTCCGAAATAGCACGTTAGTCCTTAATGATCTTTCAAGAATAGTAATAAGACTAATTGATAATTTACCATTCTGTGCACGAAAAGTTACTGCTGTTTTACTTAATGTTAAAGAACAGATTATATAGTTCAGCAGTCTACTGTAAGAGCCATTTGATGTAAACTGATCTGACTTTAGCCATTTTATCTACCCTATATGGATTACTTTCTGTTTAAGACCAGATTTAAAATGTAATTGTTTTTGCTTCATTTATGACACTATAATAAGTAGCCCGCATCTGTTTTTAAAATACGTTTTATAATGAAATTAATTTCAAAGCAGGTCCGTCTCAAGACTGTGCTGAACAATTTTTGATCATTTGTTACAAAACCATAGGCTTGTTCGCTGCACTTTAGAATATATTTAGGAATCATGGGTTATAATTTACTAATGGTTGTGGAAATCTAAGCTCATAAAGATTTCTGGCAGAGAGATCCAGATAAACTGTGGGTAAACCTTTCACCATATTTTTTAAAGCTATTTTTCATTAAAATTTTCCTAAATAACTTTGTTAATTATTCTAAACAGTATGCAGTGTTTTTAGTTACCTCTTTGGTAGGAATATTATTTGGTATTTCTAAGTACAATAACTTCCAACAATGTGGTGTCTCAAAACCCAGAATACCTGGATTTGTATTAATATTTTTGTCACTTCGGCCTCTGGAGGAAAAAACAAGGATAGTTTTGAATGGACCAGTGCTTGCTTACATTGTGAAATCTGAGATGATACTCCCTAACTGTAAACTAGTATGACTATTATAAAGACTTGACAAATTTAGGACTCAAAGTTGTGTGTTCTGAACAGTAGATCATAAAAAAGGATTTGTCTGTTTAAAAGATGCTTTTTAAATAACTTGATTATTAACAATGTGGATTTATTGTTCATTGTATTAACTCAGTGAGTTGGTTTGCTCCCAGAAGGATTCTAAGCAATCTTTTACTCTCAAAATTCTCAGATCTGCTGTTCTAATCTACCTTTGATATTTGTGCCAGAATTTTCTTGTTTTTAAGTAGTTTTGCTGCTGTCGTTCCTTGACTGAAACGCTCAGTGGTTCCTCATTTTTCTCTTTATCAAGATGCAGCTTGACTCTGAAGACCTTTTATAAAATAGCTCAGTATTCTAAAGCGCATTTTAGAACACCGATTCTAAGAAATATTAATAGGGGTTTTATGGAGGGAGAGGGGCAAAACCCAAATCCGAGATAGGCTGGTTTATGCAGTTTCCCATTTGGGACTTCTCCCATATTTTGCTGTGGTAATATGGACTGAATCTATCTAAATGTGTTTAGTGTTTTAAAAACTCCCTTGTTTCACAGAATCCCTTTTAGTGGAGCACCCACTTGTTGCTCTTCTGTATTACTTAACCAGGATCACCACTTTGCACACCTCCGGGGGGTGCTGTTCGCAACGTGAATCACGTTTCTGGAGTTGAGAGCAGAGCTGCAGTACTATACTGCTGACTCCCCACTGCGGGACAGTCAAGTCAGGCAGTCTCCTGCGTGCACCCTCTCATTCCTTTTGCTGTGACATCATTATGATTTTCCTCTCACTTGATGGGACCCTTGATCTTGTCTGTCTAAATGTTCCCATTCTTCAAAACTCAGCATTCATCTACCTTTTGCAGTCATCACTCATTAACTTTCTTGTCTGAATTGCTGTACATTTGTAGTCAGGGTCATACAGTTCCCATCTGTTATATATCCTTTTTGTCTTAGTAATTTCATTCAGATAAGAGCATGAGTTCTTGAGGATATATAGAGTTTTATCCCATAAACATTCAATCAGTATTTCTCTGGCAGATTGATTTAGGACTTAGACATTGTGTAGCTTGCGTGAAGGTAAAGTGGATAAAGTGGAGGAATTTTTCTTGGAGAATTTCTAAAGACTTTTTTACCTTTGAAATTTTAGCTTTGCTCAGATGGATTCATAGGACAACCTGTCTTACTTCTGGAGGGCAGCCGCATTTCATAGACTGTTGCTAGGACAATAGAATTTAGCTTCTCCATAGAGAGTCATTTCCATTTCTTAACTGCAGCGTAGTAATTTGTCCATTTTAGACAAATTACAGTAGCTAAAATTTATGTCTTAAAATGACCAGTTTCACTTTTCTTTTAGCTCATGACATCTTTTCCTTTCATCAGCATTGATGTTCTTAAGATGTGCTTGTTGTATCTGTAATCCATTAGCATATTGCATGATGTAAAATGCCGTAATTTGAAGCATATATTATGGTCTAAAATTTACAGTATGATACCCTTGTAGTTACTGTTTATCGATAGGAGTACTCTTGGAGCCAGGTTTTTAAATGTCTGTTTGCTGCAGGTTCTGATTTTCTGAGAGAGTTCTTCTTCATGCATTGAGAGTGAACTGTTGGCCTGTGACTTGGTGCATGATCACTGCAGGCATCAGGAAGATGTGTAGATATCTGGTCTCAGTTAAAGTTTAAAGCATAGCAACGTGGTTATTCTTCTGCCTTCCTTACGTCAGGAAAGCCTGTACCTGACTTCATCATTTCTGTTGCATGCTCATGTAGTACGTGGAGTCATAATTTCAAACATTTAAGCAATTAATGATTTATATAGATTTGGCGCGTAAGCTGTTGTAGTTTTAAATGCTTGAAAAAAGTTGCTCTCCATAGGTTATTCACTTTCCAGTGTTTAGCACCGCTGAAACTGTACAGGTGTACTGATCTTGAGTGTTCTCCCATCCCTTTTACATTTTATAGACCTAACTCTTGGTAAGATATTATGGAAGGAATTAATCGTTGATCAAAAGAGTGTAGAATGGTTTTAGTAGTGAAAAAAATAAAAAGAAAGCTGTGAAGGCAGACATCAGTGGAATCAGCAAAAGTGAAATGGGTTAGAGTATGATCTTTTCCTACTGGATTTTGATCTTTCCTCTTGGGATAGACGTGGATGGCATTGGCATATACTCCACGCTGCCTTGCTTATACTTAGAGTTACGCGAAATTTTCAGTTCCTTTGCTATAATTCTGTCCTTTTTTTCTCTACTTATGCCCCAAATCAAGTGAGTGATGCTTTAACTACCCTTTTTTGTTTGTTTAAAAAGTGAATCACAAACTTCAGGTACTTTACTTTGCACACTCCTGACAACTAGTACTATGGTGGAGAACTATTGAGTTAAAGGGCAAATATAGGGAGCTGAAAACAAGGAAGGTCAGTCAGTGAAATGGGAAAGAGAGGATGGCAAAGTCCAGGAAAAGGATATCCTCCAGCATCAGACCCTCTGAATGTCAGGTATCAGAAAAACAAACACCAATCAGCCCTTTTTTGCATGAAGAGTGGATTTAGGATAAAATTTAAATTCACCTGCCTTTAAGCTTAAACTCCACTTTTTTAATATATATATTGAACACTGGAACTTACCTGATTCTCTTTTGCCTCTGGATGCTCTTGCTACATCGTTCCTTTTGCCAGCAATGCCCACTTTTCTCAGAGACTGTATATCTGTATTTTATTGAAGTATAGTTGATTTACAATGTCATGTTAGTTTCAGGTGTAAAGCTCAGTGATTCAGGTGTATATATGATTGGATTTCAGATTCTTTTCCCTTATAGGTTATTACAAAATATTGAGTATAGTTCCCTGTGCTGTACAAGTAGGTCCTTGAGTCTGTGTATCTGCATGGTATTCCTATGTGTGACTAGACCTAAAACTTCTGATTTGGGTTTTTAACTCTGTGATGCTGTCTTAAGATCTCTCCAGATTTAAATTTGAGTTTTATTGTTGCCACTAAAAAGCCAAGTGACCATGGGTAAATCACTTGGTTTCTTTGTTACCTCCCACAAAAGTACAAAATATAAAATCAGAGAATTTTATTGTCTTTCTTGGAAGTTTTGACTTTTAAAACAATACGTCCACAGTAGGTCTTCTTCTCCCTCCACCTTGTCCCAAATTTTCAACTGTTGAATTTATTTTTTAGGTTTACTATCTAATTTTGCCTTTAATTTATCATTTGGTGTTTCATCGATGATATGCTGTTTCATTCATGAAGACAGTTTAGCTTTTCAATAAATCTATTTATCTAAGACTTCCATTAAAGAAGTGGTATATCAGTGGCATTTGACACCTACTCCCTGTCAAAGTTTGCTAAAATGAGAGTGAGTGTGAGTTTACCGTATTTGTTAAGATCCGCAGTCACCTTCCCTCACTTTGCTTTCAGGATGCTGGCCAGAGTTGAAGTGTCTTCTCTGAGAACTCTGACTAGCTCAAGGGAAAGGAACCACTAATCTGCTTTCTGTCATTATAGATTAATTTGAACTTTCTAAAGTCTATATACATGGAGTCATAAGGTATGTGTTCTTTTTTGGTCTGGCTTTCATTCAGCATAATTATTTTAAATTCATCCATGCTGCATATATTAATAGTTCAGTTCTTATTATTGCTCGTAAACATTTCATTGCATGGATATACCACAGTTTGTTTATCCATTTACCCATTGATGATAGCCTTTTGGGTTCCAGTAACTTATGGTGTCTGTTCAGATCTTTTGTCCACTTTTTCATTAGGTTGTTTGTCTTATTATTGAGTTGTCGTTTCTTTATATTCTCTAAATAAAAGTACTTTGGGAAGCATTTGTGCTTGTGCTGGGGGTGGGAGGAGGAATGGTGTTTAAAGAGATTTATGTATCTAACACCTAAAAGTGAAAAAGCAAGCAGGAGCACCGCAAGTATTATTTGTAGAAATGGAGTTAGGTACTAAAATGAAAGGTACCTGTTCCTTGTTGCCTGTGAATGGAAACTGGGATAAGGGGACTAAAAAAACTGCTGATATTTTTAAAAAGTCTTATAGACCTGTTTCTGTAAACAAACTTCATGCATGTATAAGTTTGTCAAAATGAAAAATGAATACATGAGTGGAATAAGTTTATATCTGTGGATAAGCCAGATATGTCCCCTGTTCCGTTCTTGTGTCTGCGTGCAGTCTTGTGCAACTGAGATGCAGAATTCAGTATTACTTTGAATAAAAGAATCCATTTTTACTAAAGCATAAGTGAGCAATGTGGACTTGACTGAAAACTTACTTAGGGGAGGCAGTCCACTTAAGTTCCTTGATCTCTCCCTCAAGTCTTCCTCCACTTTGCAAGTTCAAATTTCTCCCTCCTTTATTATGTAGAACAGTTGCTTGCCTTCTTTGATTTCTTAGTTTCCCTTGGATTGTCCCTCACCATCACCACTACTCCACACGCACTCCAAGCAGCTCATAAAAACATGAAGACATTTTTTTCTAAATAGTTATATATAGTCCTGTCCGTAGCTAAGAGTTTGGTATATGATTTCTTTATTTCTTCATCTGGGTAAGTATAGCATTTAATCCCATGAAATGTTGATTTGTGAGAGACTCTTTAATATGTTAAGGAGTACCCTTCTGTAGGTGCGTCTTAACAATTAACCGTATTTTAAAATTCCACCCCCTTCACTAATTTCCTGTCTTCCCTTTGAAGAATTTGATATTTGACAGAATTTCTTCCTCCTGCTCTTTCTTTGAAGGAAGAATCTCAGAGGGAGATAGTAGTCATCCCTTAAGAGATGCTGGAATTCAGAAAAGAAAAACAAAAACCCATGGTTTTTTTTTTTGTCAAACTGGCATGAAAAATAGACCAGCTATAAAACACACTAATTACTTTGACTAGATAAAAGGAATTTTAAAATATTTAATACAATGAACACTGGTGTAGCTGCTTTCTACCTGCCAGATACTGTTTCAAGGAATTTACAGATATTAACCTGTTTAAATGAGTGGGTTCTGTGGAATTTTGGGGGAGAGAGATTCTCTACCGAAAAAGATGAAAGGGGTTCTTAATGGTTTTAAAAGGGAATCCTGGAATACAGTGACTTACATAACTTTTCTACCAATTTAAAATGTAACAATACTGATTGTATAATTTTTGGAAAATATAGAACAATGTAAAAATGAAACAAAATCACTATCTCTGCGAAATAGCCAGCTTTAACATTTTGATTTATTTTTGAACTTTAAAAAAATTTGTACATCTATTAACGTGCTTGAGATAATGTAGGTATAATTGTGTGATTTTAAAAACCTTTGTATTATTTTTCTCCTGTCATCAGATTTTTTTCATCAACATCATTTTAATAAGTGTGATATTCCATCCCATGGCTAGTCCCTTGTTAGTGGATGTTTGGGTTTTAAGTTTTTCTCTTAATGTTAAATAATCCTCTAGTGAACATCTTTTTTTCGTAGATTTTATCTTCATTTATGATTGTTTCCTTTGTAATTTCTGGGTTTAAAGGATTTCGGTAGTTTGTTATCTTTTGATTAACATTTTTTGCCAGCCTCGTTGCTGAGAGGCTAGTTAAGTATTTAGGATTCTTTGTCTTTTCCTGCTATGTGTACAGTTGGTGCCACTCAACTTCTAGGTCTTCGCTTTACTTTCTCAAATTCTCATGGCCCTCTTAAAAATTCATAATTTGTTTTTGTTTACATGTTTGACACCTCCACGAGACGTTCAGTTTGAGAGCAGGGACTGTTTATCTTTCTGTTCCTAGCCTCTGGCGCGTGACTTTTACCTGTGATGTTCTTAATGACTCTTGAATGAGCCTCTTGTGTCTGGTCTTGAGCTTGAGTCCACTGACTTCAGACTCCAGTAAAATGCTTGTTTTGTCTCTCTTTATTTTATTTTTTTAAGTCTTTATGGAATTTGTTACAATATTGCTTCTGCTTTATGTTTTGGTTTCTTGGCCCCAAGGCATGTGGGATCCTAGCTCTCTGACCAGGGACTGAACCCACACCCCCCGCATTGGAAGGCGAAGTCCCAACCACTGGATCGCCAGGAAAGTCCCTGTCTCTCTTTAGAAACTGTAATATGCTTGTGGTGAGACTTTATCACAAGGCACCTTTTCTTTTAACTTAAACTGAAAATATGTCAGCTGAATCATACTGTTGAAGATGAGAAATATTTTGTTATAACTGTGTTATATAAGTTTAATTCTTTCTGAAACAGTTCCACCATCCCTGCTTTTAAAGGGTAAGATAAACTTTACTAAGTGAAATAGAATACTAAGAAGAAGCCCTTAGAAATGGATGTTACTTTTATTATTCGTTATTTCAAACTGCTGATAAAGTTTTCTAAAATGCTTCTTACAGATTAATACATCTTTTTTTTTTAACAGAGGAGAAAATTCTACAGAAGTTTGACATTAAGCTTTTAAGTGCAAGTGTATGTTGAATTAATCCAAAAAAGTGGAGGTTCTGTATTTGTATATGGAATAAAACTTTAGGTTTAGGAAGGTGTCCTAGCAGGCTCTTCCTATGACATTGTATCTGACTTTTTCTTAGTGCTCAAACTTTGAGTGGAAAACTTAAGATTTTGGATAAATAAATTCCTTCAAAAAATAGTTATGTGATCACTGTGCTAGAGAGTAATAACTGTGACCTGCCAAGAAAGAGAGTCTGTTATGCAGAGCTTGCAGTCTGCCTCACTTGGTATGTCCAGCGTTCCTTCTTGGTTTCCTTTTTTGTGCGGTGATTCATCAGGTGCTGTATGCTTCCAAGGAACCAGTGTTAAGTGTATGCACATGTCTCCTTCCTAGTCTTTGATCTCTTCCTATAATGAATAGGGATATATTGTTTCCAGCTATTCTTTTTTTATTTTTAAAGAGAATGACATATTCTTTTTTTAATTTTTTTATTTATTTTTAATTACGTATTTTTGGCTGCATTGGGTCTTCGTTGCGGTGCGTGAGCTTCTCATTGCGGTGGCTTCTCTCGTTGAGGAGCACCGGCTCTAGGCACATGGGCTTCAGTAGTTGTGGCTCGCGGACTCTAGAGCGCAGGCTCAGTAGTTGTGGCGTATGGGCTTAGGTGCTCCGCGGCATG
Organism: Mesoplodon bidens; assembly: GCF_964165515.1. Classification (NCBI taxonomy): domain Eukaryota; kingdom Metazoa; phylum Chordata; class Mammalia; order Artiodactyla; family Ziphiidae; genus Mesoplodon; species Mesoplodon bidens. The sequence continues at coordinate 88,097,878 of NC_138167.1, forward strand.
TGGGGTCTTCCCAGACCAGGGACCGAACCCGTGTCCCCGGCATTGGCAGGCGGATTCTTAACCACTGCGCCACCAGGGAAGTTCCTCCAGCTATTCTTACACAAAGAAGAAGAGACATTTTGGAGTCAGCTGTCAAACCTTCATGTGGTAGTAGTTTTGCTACCATCGTTTCCTATTCTTAGGACTCTCGGTGGTGATCTCTCTCCTTCTGTCACTATTACTTTTGAAGTTTTTTTGTTTGTTTGTTTTGTGGGGGTTTTTGTTTGTTTCTTTAAGTTGCACTGAGCTCTGCTTACATTCCACATACAACCAAGGTGGAGAGCCAGACTGTGAGGTCTGAGTTGCCTCGTAATCTTGGACTTGCCCCTACCGTCTCCTTTCTTCTTTTTTTTTTTTTAAATAAATTTATTTATTTATTTTTGGCTGCGTTGGGTCACTCAGTAGTTGTGGCGCATGGGCTTAGGTACTCCGTGGCATGTGGGATCTTCCCGGACCAAGGCTTGAACCCGTGTCCCCTGCATTGGCAGGTGGATTGCTAACCACTGAGCCACCAGGGAAGTCCCCTGTCTCCTTTCTTGTAGATTCAAGTTGAATGTTTCCCCGAGCTGAGGCTGCATTGCTGAAGGTCTTTGTGCTGAAAGGAAGGAAAACTCCTCCTTTGAGGGGTTTCTTTGGCTGTGCCCCTCCAATATATTCAATACTAGGTAGCCCCATAAGGCAGGTGCTGCAAGGAGTTGAAAGGAAGAATTTTTGAGTGGTCTGTGGGATCTAGAGAGATTATAGTTTAACTTAAAGCTGCAAACGTATGCTAAGAGATGAGCGTCATCAAAAGTCACTAAATTATAGCAGTGTTGAGGACTTTAAAGATGACAGCTGCAGAAGTGGGATGTGACAAGAGGAGGGAGAATAGGACAGATTATGTAGTTGGTTGAATGTAACTTTTTACATTTAGTTAGTAGTTAGACATCAACGTATATGTTTGAATATTCAAAGCAGGTTTTTTTCTCTTAAGTACTGCCTCTTAATTACTTAGAAAAGTTAAAGGTGTAAAAGGATAAAATTATCATGACATTCCTCTAATGTTGAAGTCAGTGAATAATGGTGGTCTTGTCGTGGAATGCAATTTAGTGGATTAATTGCCATCCGAGATGCCTCTGAAAGGGAAAGGAATGAAAGAGGAAGGAGACCAGAAGAATGGGGAGAGATGTGGGATAGTTTCTCTCCTAGCCTGAAGGCTATTATTTATCTAGTTTCCTGAACCATATAAAACATGTAGAAAACCAGGAAATTGGCAGACAGGCTCTCTTAGAAGCCAGGAGTCCATGCATCAGATCTCTCAGTGCCTCGCTCCACTTTAGGTATTTAGTTTGTTTACTAGTATTTTAAATAAATTTCTATAGCATCTTGATAACTGGTTTTGCAGCAGCACACTGCAGATGAGAGCAGATTTGGAGGAACTGGAAATGTTGTTCAGAAGCAGGCACAAGTATTACAAAAAAAAAAAATTGACGTCGTGAAAAAGGTTTTTAAAATTAAAAATTGGAATTCACAAAACTTAATAGCCATGGAAAATTTGGTTCAAAAACAGTAGCTCTGTGCTGCTCTCTTCATCTGGACTAGTCATCTTGTAGGACTCATCATGAAACTGCTTCGTGAAGCCCTCCCAGCCTCTCCAGAAAATTGGATGCTCTCTCTTGGCACTTACTGAATTCTCAGGTTGTCCAGTTAGACTCTGAGCCCCCCGTAGGACCCCATCTCTGCCGTCACAGTGATCACCTCAAGTCATACCACGAGTTCTTAACTGTGGTACAGACATGCCCAGCCTGCTCTTTATTCTCTGACATAGCAATACGTTGTACATCATACTTTGTCTCAGTTCCTCGTATTACAAAATACTGCTCTCTCTTCAGGACACGCTTTAACAGCCAGTTCTTTGATGAGACGTTCCCCCACCTTCCCTAGGCAGAGTCATTTCCATGTCTGTGTCGCCATTGCTTTGTATTGTCAGTGTTTCCTTGGTTCTGAAACATTCATTAGCAAATAAATTACTGATTTAATAATAGTTGTGGGAGGTAAAAGTAGAAATTAAATATACATACAGAAATACTTCAGCTAACTGGCAGAGGCATGTTACAGGCATATTCCACTTTCTCCAGTATAGGAAAATCTGAGTCCAAGCCTTTCCTGAGCTTTAAGTCATCTAAATCATTTTAGCCATTTGATTAAGAATCACAGCATGGTAACACGTTGCTTTTTATAACCTATGTTCTGTGATCTTAACTATCTTAACAACTTTACAATTGACCTGTAACTTTGAAACTTATATATAGGTTTTGTCTGCATTTCTTATTGGTTTAAACTCAAGGGTTTTTTTTTTTTTTTTTTTTTTTTTTTTTGCGGTACGTGGGCCTCTCACTGTTGTGGCCTCTCCCATTGCGGAGCACAGGCTCCGGATGCGCAGGCTCAGCGGCCATGGCTCACGGGCCCAGCCGTTCCGTGGCATGTGGGATCCTCCCGGACTGGGGCACGAACCCGTGTCCCCTGCATCTGCAGGCGGACTCTCAACCACTGCGCCACCAGGGAAGCCCCAAGGTGGTTTTATTTTTAATTGTCTTTGTGTGTTTTAATTTTTTTGTCTTTAATAGTAACTGAGTGCTAATGCATAAAAAGGAAACACTGCCCTTTCTTAGTTTGATAATTCTGTGTTTTTTCTGAGAGGTGGCAAATTCTGTTCCCTTTAATTGTTTTGCCTGGCATGTGACAAACAATCTCTGTATAAACTAGCTTTTGGTTTCAGTGTTACTTCTTAATTATAAATTTCTAAAGATATTTTAAGCAAAAATTGGGGATTCAAATTCCCATCAACTCAACAAGTGTGGAATTTCCTATTTTATGGGTTAAAAATGCTGGGAAGTGGAAAGAATGATTTCTGAAATATATTTAAGCCAGAGAAATACAGTATCTCTAAAATATCTTTTATTATCTTATATTTATCTGTCACGTTCTCACTCCTAGATAAACAGAGTTCTTCAAGGGTGAGGTCTAAGTTGGTGCTTGTCTCTATCCCCGGGACCTAGCATAACACCTGGCACATTGTAGGTCTTTAAAAAAAAAAAAAAAAAAAAAAGAGCAGTAATCTTCAGTCGTTACTTGCTGGTTTAATCATGTTTGACTTTTTCAAATTGTCCAAGAAAGTTTTGTGGTATGTTGTTGAAAGATGTTTGTGTAAAAATATTAAACTTTCTTTCTTTATAAGGATAAACTTCAGCTTACGGCAAATATTTCACAACCCGATTTTGCTTCATAAATAAGTGCTTTTGACATGAAGAGTTTGAGTGTTATACTGGTAACAGTCACAGACTTCAGACCACTGCTTTAGTTAAAGAAAATAGATTTGGCATACTGGCTATAATATTTGAGGTCATGAGGATAAAGAATCTGATTTTCTTCGATAGTTAGAAGAAGGTTGATTGTGTCAGAAACATGTTGCATGTAACAGTTACTATCATATTTATTCTGCATAGCAGCCCTCCAGGTAAGATGATGGCTTCTTTCTCTGGAGATAGAGAAATGAGTCAGTTCACCTGCCCAGATGCTCAGTGGCAGAGAAGGCCTGTGGCCCCAGTTCTCTAACTCCCCACTCTGCTGCTCTTTCTGCTATATACTGTTGAGCCTCTCACATGTTACCAGAAGTTTGAAAGTAATGTCAAGGGCTAGATTTTTTTTTCTTTTTCTTTCTTGGAATTAAAGTGTTCTTGGATGATTTTTGACATGCTTACTTGTTTACCTAAGGCTTGATGAAAAATGTACAGGAGGCTAGAGATTTGGCTTATTCTGATTGACTATATATTGACTACAAAGAGCCAAATTTAAATCTAGTTCTGCTTAGGTTGTAGGAAGTTTGTGCCACACATTTAAAGTGACAATGAAGACTTGATATTATCTTAATCTTAAAAGGAGAATTTATGTTAGCAAAGATATTAGGAAATAGTAATTGTTAATGAAGTGCGGTATGTCTGATGATATCTGGGGAAAAAGTTGAGGTCTGTAATAGAAAAACATAACATTGGAGATTCAAGGAAGCGTTCATGTCAAAATTAATAAGTGATAAATAATAATTGGCAAAACACATGTTTATTAATTTTTAAAAAGCATCATTCTGTTGAATTCATTCCACAAGACTGAACAATTCATTTGGGTTTAGGATGTTGAGATTCTGAATTGATTGAGATTCTGTGTTATGAAATACTGCCTTTTATAGACACTTGCCTCTGATAAACAACAGGTTCTGTGTTATAATTATGTTTTAAACCAGTGTCCCTATAACATATAGTATGTGAACCATTCACTTGTTAATGAAACTTATCTACAAAATTACTCGTTTTTTTTAACATCTTTATTAGAATAAAATTGCTTTACAATGGTGTGTTATTTTCTGCTTTATAACAAAGTGAATCAGTTATACATATACATATATCCCCATATCTCTTCAAAATTACTCTTGTTGATGTATCTTCTAGAAAATGAAGATTTGCTATCATTGAGGATATTTCCTTTTAAAAGTGCCCCAGACTCTAAAGGAAATTTCAAAATAGGAGTGCTTGAAATGTTTTTAGCAATGACAGCCTTACTAGGATGAGCTAACATAATTAATTCTTAGTGTAAAAATAGATATTGTTAGGTTATATATTTTGATACCTCAATTATTTCTTTATAGTCACACTACATAGTCATAGTAAGCATCTAGGATAGAGTCTAGATTTACTAGATGCTTAGTAAATGCTTACTGGAAAGAATCCAACTATCCAGAAAGTTCACAACTGGCATTTCTATATTTTAAGAGTCAATATGTCAATATGAATTTAATTCAAAAAGTGAGTTAAGCAGTCAATATGAATTTAATTCAAAAAGTGAGTTCCAGGTTTGTCATGGGATCAGTATGAATTCAGTGCAGACCATTACAACTTCTGTATTTGTACTCTTCTACAATGACATTTAATATTTAGAAAACACTTGCTAAACTTCTGTATACATAACAGAGTGTGTACCATGTGTATGGTGTAGGATAGGAGATGAAGGTGAGGATACAAAAGAAGTATCTCCCTAATTGGTTTATGATATATTGGGTACGATAGATGAATATATGTATTTATATAGCAAATTAAAGAATAGACGAGGATTAAGAAGCCATATTGATGGTTTATATAAAACGTGTGTATGTATACGCAATGGAATATTATTCAACCATAAAAAAAGAAAGACATCTTGCTATTTATGACAGCATGGATGAACTTTGAGGGCATTATGCTAAATAAGTCAGACAGAGGAAGACAAATACTGTATGATTTCACTTATATGTGGAATCTAAGAAACAAACCAGCACAAACAGATTGGTGATTTGCAGGGGTTTTGGCGGGAGGCAAATGGGTGAAGGTGGTCAAAAGGTACACACCCTGGGGATGTAGTATATATAGCCTGGGGACTGTAGTTAATCATACTGTATTGTATAGTTGAAAGTTGCTAAGAGTAGATTTTTAAAAGTTCTCATCACAGGAAAAAAGGTTGTAACTGTGTGTGGTGATGGATATTAACTAGGCTCATCATGGTGGTCATTGTGCAATATATACAAGTATTGAATCATGTTTACACCTGAAACTAATATAATGTTACCTGTCAATTATATCTCAATTTAAAAAATACTGAGTATAGGCCATTTGGAATAAGGCAGCCTCTGAGCTGCAGATACGAATTTTGTGTTCTTAAGTTTCATCTTAGAAGCATGAAGATTATTAGTTCTATTATTAGTCTGGGGCCAGGAAGGCAGGTCATATGGTAGAGGCTATTTTACAGTTCATTTCCAGTGTTTTGTAAGTGTTGTAAGTTGGGAGACCAGAGTGAGGTGAAGCTTAGCTATTGGAAGACCCAACTTCCTTCTGAGTCAGAAAAATTAAGTATATTCAGTGTTTAGACTACTTTTAAACATTTGTTTGTAAACTGGTAATATTAAATCAGTACTAGAGTTTTTGCAAGTAGAAATACAGGGCACTCAGTTAAATTTAATTTCAGTTGAATAATTCTTTAGTATAAGTGTATTCCAAGTAATGGATGGGAGGTACTTATACTAAAAATTATTTATTGGTTGTCTGAAATTTAGATTTAAGTGGGTGTTCTATATTTTACTCAGCAGCCCTGTTAGAACCTGACAAGACAGGCAGTAACAGAATGTGAATCTTTTCTCTAAGTTGGAAAACAGGAAGTTGAAATATAGATCATACATAGGTTTTTAAAAGGATGCCAATATTGAAAAAGTTTGAAGAGCATCTGTTCATTGCCAATCACAATAGAGGAGGTTTTTAGATCCTGGATGGAAACAACTGAAGTCAATATAGTGAACCAAGTTCTGAACCATTAAAGTGAACTTAAAACTGACTCTACATTGTGGCTCACCTTCAGGCTTCTCATGTTTTTTCTGGTAGAAGAGACTACAAGCAAAAGATATGAGGAGTCTTAAATCCATGGAAGGGAACCACTGATGTTTTTGCACTTGGACTGGGAGAGGTAATGAGGGCCAGCATTTTGAGGGCAAAGAATTTAAGAGCTAGAAAAGATCTTAGAGAACTTGGTCCAACCCTCTCTTTTTTAGATGAGAAAACTGAGATCTGGGGACCCCACAACGTGCCCAAGATTGCACAGGGAGGATGAAAAACCAGATCAGAATCCCATATTAGTGTCCATTCCACTGTTAGGTGTTTAGCTCTCTTGAACTTTGACAGACATAATATCCCTTCAGCGAAATATTTGAGTGCCAGCTTTATGTTGTCTCTGGTATAGCTTCAGGTACTATTCTAGGTGCCAGATAATTTTGGTTAAAGCAGGTAGTCTCTGTCCTGTATAAATGGAAATTTATTGTATTTCCATTTATTTATTGCAAGCAGTGGGTGCTCAGTGAGCAAGGTTTAGGATAAAATGGCTTCATTAATGTGTAATCTAGAGCTAGAACTCTGATGCCTGATCCCTGAAGTTTACTCCCCTGTTCTGCAGTTTGTAATAGTTGTGCAAAAACTAGTGTGTCCAGATATTTTATAACCAAAGCATCTATGCAACTGATAAGTGTTAACTGTTCCTTTATAGTTCACTCAGTTACCCTCAATAATGAAGAGTAATACCGATGAGACCTCAGTGTTTGTATGAAAGGAAGTGTTATAAATTCATCCCCTGGTAGACTGAACAGACAAAAATCTTGGCTGAAGGCCCCAACATGATCTTGGGTTAGATGCCTACCAACGACCTTATTCTGGAAGGATGTCTCATTTGTGAGATAGATGCCTTTGGGTGCTTATAAGGAGTTCTCAGTTGGTCAGCACTATGGTCCTGGTTTTCCTCTTCTCACTTGGTGGAGGGTGTTCTTGTATGTTCTTGGGCTTTTTTCTTTTTTTAAACATCTGAGTTAGTATTCTGCATATGACTGAATTGATGGAAAAGATGATCTTGCATGTACTGTATGAGTTTGCCTTCTTGTTTTGACATCTTTCACTGGTTTTTAGATATGTGAAGCATATTTGGTTTGATTTAAACATTGAAAATGCAGATGTTATTCTAACTTTTAAAATCTAGCAACTAAAATCACCGCTGAGTAACTTTTATTTGAATCCCTTGTTGAACTTATCCCCCCAAATTAGTGTTTTTCTTTCTCAGCAAATATGGTTAAAACTTAATGTTTCTTTTATTCAGATGCCCCAGTTTTATAATTTTTACCATCAGTTCTTCATCAGATGATGTACAGTAAGAGGAAGAATGATCCAAATTTATACTTTCCCAAGGATATTTTTAGAATGTTTTAAAGATGGCTCTCACTTATAAACTTGACTGACTCTTTAAATTGGAACAAAGTTTTTCTAATCAATAACTATTCAGGGTAAATTCTAATTAGTTACATTTTTTAAAGGTATTTTGTGTGGTAGCGTCTTCATGGGAGAATGATACTGTCATTGTTATTTAAATGGGGAAGGGACTAGGTGGTTAGATTGGCCACTTTCTTGACCTTACTGCCTAAGAAGTTGGGAGAGGCTAATCATTTGTATTTTTAGAAAACATAAGTAACTCCATAAGGGTGGATATATGGTAGAGACAGGGTCCTATATTTATTTGGATTAATACCCAGTTGTTTTCTCTTAGTGTGTATGTGGCCACTTAACTGTCAGTTTAGCTAAGCATATTTGCTGTGTGTGTCTGTGCATGCACACACACACCACTTGAAATATGACACTCTTCCCAATCATGTAGTTTTGTGTTGAGATTGAACATAAATATGCTGTGCACTGATGTAGGCATAGTGAAGCATGTGGAAATAACCTGTGTCTAGAGGATGCTCTCAGGCTGGTTAGGCTGTTGATGAATATGATTGGTTGGCTAATATTTATTACATGTTAGTATTTCTTAATGAAGAGTGTACTCAATGTAGCACTATTTTTGCTAAAATTTCCTTTTCGGTTTTTTGGAAGGTTTAGTGGTGTGCTGCATTATCACATTTTATTCAGTGTAGACTGGATAAAGGGGGAAATACAGTTGCGATTTTAAAATCCTTAACTACGAACTGAACTGAAAATGAGTGTGCTCAAAAGCATATTAGGGGCTTCCCTGGTGGCGCAGTGGTCCCCCGATGCAGGGGACACGGGTTCGTGCCCCGGTCTGGGAAGATCCCACATGCTGCGGAGCGTCTGGGCCCGTGAGCCATGGCCGCTGAGCCTGCGCGTCCGGAGCCTGTGCTCCGCAATGGGAGAGGCCACAACAGTGAGAGGCCCGCGTACCGCAAAAAAAAAAAAAAAAAAAAAAAGCATATTAGTTATCTGGCTTTCTTGTAGTAGGGGAAAATAGGGGACAAGAATTTGAGAAAGGTATCTAGTCTTTGCTTAGACAAGAGTAGACCAAAGTCAAATTAGGATAGATTGTAGATATTGGAAGCAGCACCATTTTGTACTTGGAAATAGACTTCTAACAGGTTAAGCTGCATATGCTTCTGGTTTATCTTCCCAGGGAAGTGGGGTATAAGATAACCCTTCTTTTATCATCTAAAAAGCGTGAAATATTGACTCGAAGAACGAGTTTTACAGTTGCCTAAGGGAACTTCAGACAGTTTTCTTTTAACAGTGGCCAGTATTTTCATTGATATCTAAAGAAAAATATCAAAATTACATATTGCTTGAGGTAAAAGGGAATGTATTAGTCTTCTAGGACCACCGTAACAAAATAACCACAGGCTGCTTGGCTTAAACAGCAGAAGTTAATTTTTCTCACAGTTCTGCATGCTGGAGGGCTCACAGATCGAGGTGTTGGCAAGTTTAGTTTTCTCCTGAGGCCTCTTTTCTAGGCTTGTAGATGGCTGCCTTGCTGTGTCCTTATCTGGCTTTTTCTCTTTTGTGCACCTTTGGCTTCTCTTCCTCTTATAAGGACACCAATCCTATTGGATTGGGTCCCATCTTTATGATCTCATTTAACCCTAATTACCTCTTTAAAAAGCCCTGTCTCCAAAGGCAGTCACCTTTTGGGTTAGGGCTTCCACATAAGAATTCTGAGGAGATACAGTTCAGTCCATAATAGGGAAAGCAAAGAAATTCACTCTCTAAAGTGTAATTTTAGTCAACTAGAACATGGTTCTCAAATTTTAGCATGCATCAGAATCACCTGGAGCCTTGTTAAAAACACATTGCTGGGTCCCACCCACAGAGTTTCTGATTTAATAGGTCTGGAGTGGGTCTGAGAATTTGCATTTCCAACAAGCTCCAAGGTATGCTGAAGCTGCTGGTCTGCAGACCATGCTTTGAGAATCACTGATGTTGTATTTCCCATTTGAGTTGAGAGAAGTTGCTGAAGAATGCCCCTGAGAGTCCCCCAAGGAACTCTCTCCTTGGGGAAGGGAGTGATGAGATGGACTGCAGTGGGAAATAGAAGATGTACTGGGAATGTCGAGGAAATATTGGTCTGCTCACTGGCTATCATGTTTGTTCTCAGTAAGTTCAAGAGACATTTGATTGGATGTTGAAAGCAAGCACTTCTGTTGTCTGTTATGGGAGGAAAATTGACTCTAGACTTGGTTATTAAGGAATTTAATTCCCAGAATATTTATCACATCCTTCAAATCTTTGCTGAAATGTCCCCCTCTTGGTGAGGCATTCCCTGATCATCCTATTAAATTGCATCTGTGAATTTAAAGACTATCCCAAGAAAAGAGGGCAAAAGCAGGTGCTATAGTGAAAAATACAAATTAGGTAGAGTGGTGCCTGATGGTTAGAATTTAATGTTTATTTAGTTTAAACAGACTTTTGGGTTGAAGTGTAGGCAGTGAATAAAATTGGGTTGTACTTCAGAAGTTCATTTTTGTTGATTTAGAACTTGAAACAAATTTTCTCATAGAAATAGAACTATAAACAGTTGGTCAACAAAATCCAAAAATGAAGTGAAATCACTAGTACTCTACTAGCCTGAGACCTGGGAGTCCCCACTTAATATGGAGTAGCAGGCAAGAGGGAGAGAGGCCAAATTCCCTTTCCTCACCCAGTCTCAGATGGACCAAGAGAGAAGATTAAATTTTACAGTGTGAACATAAAGCTCTGTGTTAAATGCTCCAAAATAACCCAATTTTTCTTATAAAACACTGCTCGTGGTGTAGCTGATTTTAGCTGGGTATTGAAATAGCCCTAAGTCACTTTTTCCCCTCATCCTTAGAAATTCTTGTATTTTAAGATGTGTATAGACATGTATATGTGTGTATATATGTTTCATATACATAAAAAATATATGAAATTGTGAATTCATACTGATAGCTCCCATGCTCGTCCAGCCCACAGGGCTCTTCTTTGTCCCCCATTCCATTTTTTTGGTCTCTCTCTACTTCCGCCGTGAAAACTGTAGCTCCCCACATTAACACTTTCTTTGAGAACGTCTACATCCATGCCACGCTGACAGACAGAGGTACTAAGAGAAATTTAAGACTTGTTTACAGTCCCTTTTCCTCTAGGTGAAGGCAATGTAGTAAAAATAATACCGTGTCTGAAAGTTAACTTGCATTGCCCGCCCCCCCCACCCCATTCACTTTCAGAGTTGTCCTTTTACGCATTTGAAATACAGTTGGGTTCATTTACTTACGTTGTATTCTCTGTTAACTTCTCGCCCCGACCCGTTTTGTTTCAATTTTATATGCGAATATGTAGCACACTAATGTGCTTCCAAAAGTCAAAACTACACATAAAACTTGTATAATCAAAATCCTTGGTCCTTTTCCTTTTCCCTTGTACCCTCTCATCCCTGTTCTTTTTGCAAGTAGCTAATTGTTTTGTTTTCTGGTTTATTCTTTCTGTTTCTTTTCTCAAAAATAAACAGACTTGTGTATCATTTCTTATTTCTCTTTTCTTACACAAAATGGGGTGTATGCACTCTGCTTTTTCCCCTATTCCGTATACCCTGCACATCTCTCCATATTGGCTTATACATGGCTTCCTCTTTTTTCTTTTTTTTTTTGTTTTGTTTTGTTTTCATAGCTTTGTGGTTTTCTGCTGTATGTGCTCTGCAACCACTCTCCTATGTTTGGACATTTTAGGTAGTTTTCAGCATTTCGAAGTTATAAATAATGCTGCAACAAATGTGCATGTGTATTTTCATATTGTTAAGATATATCTGCAAAGTAAATTCCTGTGAGATTGCTGATGGGAAGGGTCAATTAATAGTAGTTTTATTAGCTATTGTCAGGTTAGGGATATGCCATGCTCTGGTTATCTGTTGCTGCTTAATCGTGTAACAATTCTTTTATCATGCTTCTAGATTCTAGGTCAGAAATACAGGTAGGGGACATGAGAGTGGCTTGTCTCGAGCTTGAAGTCTCAGATAGCTGGGAGGTGACTAGAAAAGTTAGGGGACTAGAATTCCATGGCAGCTTCTTTACTTATATCTGGTGCCTGGACTGAGATGCTGAAATTGGGCTGAGTTCAGACTGTCAACCAGAATATGTACACATGGTCTCTCAGTGAGCTTGGGCTTCTTGACAGAATTGGCAGCCTGGGTTCTGAGAAGGCATACGTATCAGGAGAGTGAGCATTCCAAGACAAACAGACAGAAGCTACATGACCTAGCTTCCAGTCCCATAGTATTGCTTCTGTGGTACTCTGTTGGGGGAGGTAGTCACAAGTCTGTCCAGATTCAAGGGTAGGGGCATGAACTTCACCTCTTCATGGGAGTAATGTCAAAAAATTTACAACTATGTGTTACAACTGCTGCTTGACATTTTGCATACATTGCTGGTGCATTGATGGTTTCCTCAAAGCCTCACTAAACAGTACATATTCCAGCTTTTGAATTTTTGTTACTGTGTATGGTGAGAGGTGGTATTTCACCATAGATTTAATTTGCATTTTTCTTATAAGTGACATTGAACATCTTTCCCTGTTTTTAAGGACTATTTTTATATTTTAGTGAATTTATTCTTATGTGGTGTAAGGAATGCTTAGATATGATTTTATCTATGTCTAAATAGTCAGTTGTCCCAATACAATTCATGAAAAAGCCCATCTTTGCTTCTCATTACTCTCAAGTAAGTTGAATTACCACCATAATCACATGCTACTTTTAATATATATTTGGGTCTATTTCTGAACTTTGTATTCTAGTCCATTGGCCTATTTATGTACCAGTACCACACTCTTTTATTCATAGGGACTTTCCAGTACATTTTAATATCTGGTAAGGCTAATCTCCCCATCATAGCTCTTCCTTTGCTGTGGCTTCCTGGCTATTCTTGTGTGTTTATTTTTCCATATAAACCTTAACATTCAACTTGTCTAGTTCCAGAAAAAAGCTCATTGTTTTTATTTGGATTGCATTACATTTACAAATTGACTTAGGGAAAATGGACATCTTGATGATGTTGAGATGTCCTAATCGTGAAGAAAGAATGTCTGCATTTGGTCAAGTCTGCATTTGTGTCTTTCAGGAGTGTCAGGGTTTTTTTTAATATAGATTTTGAGCATTTGTTAAGTTTATTCCTAAGTTATTTTTAATCTTGTTGGTTGCTATTGTAATGAAGTTTTCCATTAAATCTTCTAATTGGTTATTAGCTGTATATGAAAAGGCCATTGATTTTAGCATGTTAATTTTAACCCTTGTGCCTTACTCAGTTGTTTTATTATTGAGTTAGTTTTCATTGATTCTCTTAGTTCTGAAGTTTAGGATCTTCCAGGTATATTATCATGGCATCTAAAGAGATGCTTTTTCTTTTCCGATTCTTATAGCTCCAGTTGTTTTCTTTTTTCTACTCCATTGGCTGATACTTTCCGAATGATGTTAAATAGTAGTGGACAGGACAGCATTTTTCCTTGTTTTTGACCTGATACTGAAATGCCTCTAGTATTTCCCCATTCATTGACTGACTTTAAGATTGAGATAGAGACAGACAAAATTTATTAAGTGTTTGTTTATTCCTGCTAACTAATAGATTTTCTAATACTGGAGTATTGCATTCCTGGTATAAATATCACTTTATTGTGGTGTATTTTTTCCTTAATGTGGTGTTGGAGTCTGCAGAAATCCTAAATAAAATATTAGCATCGATTTTCATAAGTGATACTAGTCTACAGTTTTATTCTATATTAGGTTTAGATATCAATGTTATATTTGCTTCATAAGGAACTTGAAAGTTTTCTTTTATTTACTATTCCCTGAAGCAATTTATGTAGCATTGGGACTCTGGTCTTCAAACTTTTGGTAGAATTGCTCTGTGAAACCCTCTGAACCTGGTGCTCTTTTGTGGAGGTTTTTCTTTGGTAATGTTTTCTGTTTATCTTTGCTGTGGTCAGTTTTGGTAAGCCGTATTTTCTTAAGAAATTATCCATTCATTTGGTTTTAAGATCTATTTACCTAGAGGTCTTCAATCTATTTTTTGAAGTTTCCTCTGCATAGTTATTTCTTCTTCTGTAATTTTATTTTAGTGTATTTGTGCATTCTGTCTACTTTGTCAGCATGTATAACATGTACATTCTGTTCTTTTAACCATGTCCCCACCTTTGTCTTAGTTCTGTAGTTACATGTATGAAATGCTCACCCTTAAACTTTTTGCTGAAGATTCCCCAAGGATCCCTTAGTTGAATGAAGTTCATCTTCAGTAAATTTTTCAGGAAGGGCATGTGCACATTGTATTTCTGGGTTTTTGTGTCTTCACAACTGTTTTCTTTGGTAGACTTAATATTTGAAGGAAAGCTTGGCTCCCACATTCTTAAATTTCTTGAAAATGCTGCCCTGCTCCACTATTGTCTTTCATGGGTTTTGTTTGTTTGTTTTGGTGTTTCTACTAAGATGTGTCTTGAAGTAGATTGTTCCAGGTCGGCTTTCCCAGGTATACTGTGGACCCTTTCAAGGTGCTGGTTTAGATTTTCTCTTATTTCTGGAAAACTTTCTTGAACAGTAGTTTTAAATATTCTGTTCCATTTTTCTTTTCTTAAAGGCCTCTAATTATACAGTGTTGGATCTCTTGCATGTCTTATATTTCATACACTCTCTTCTGTCTCTTTTTACTCCTTTCTTATTTTCATTCTCTTATTTCCCTGCCTTCAATGTCTCTTACTAGATTTTCACTCAAATCCAATCGCTCCTGAGCATTTTGTAATTTATTCTTAATTTCAGAAATGGTTTTATCCTTTTCTCTTTGATTTCTTCTTTGAGATTGATCAATTCCTGTTGCATTTCTTCCTAGAATTTTGTTCATTTCTGCTTTTAGCTTTTGAATGTTTTGTTCTAGGTGATTTTTGGTTTTGTTTTTAATGTCTTCAGATACTTGGCTTGAGGGTATTTAATTCAATTTGAAATATTGCTTCACAGTTTTCTCATGTTTCATGGTTTTTGGTGTGTGGTGGTGTTTTATGGGGAGATTGTTCATTAGCTGGAATGTGATTTACATTTTCTGTTTTCTTCCTCCAATAGCTCTTTATGGAATTAGTTTGGTTTTTCCCACCTATTCCTAGGCATTTTGTGGACAAGGTTCTTAGTTCATAAATGCCTTCCATCAAAATAGCAAAGGACATTTTTTTAATGAATGATGGCAGTAGTGAAGGGAATTGGGCAGGAATTTGTCTTTTTCTCTTTGGTTTCTTCAGGATCCTTATATTTTCTTTCTTCACTTCTGTCCCTCTAAGGGACACCTCTCTTTTCTGTTAATCTGCTTCTTCCCCAGAAGTGCTGCTTGTTTGAGGTTGCGTTTTTGTTGCTCTTGTCTTTCAGTCTCTTTCTGTGTCACTGATGATGTCAACTACCAAATTCCAGTGTTGAGTATTTTGACATTTGATGTTGGACTTCCCTCTTCTGTGGGTGATTTTGTCTGTGCTTCATCTGTGTTCTCTGGTCCCTTCTCTTTAAGTGTCCCTTCTCCTGTGTCAGGCTACCATAGGTTTGCAAAGGCAGTGGGAGCTCTCTTGGATTTTGGTGTTGATTTCTCCACTTGCAGGTACTTCAAAATTTGTGGTAATATTGGAGGTCATGTAATATTGGAGGTCATGTGTGGTTTTATTTGCACTTTCTGTGATTTTATGTATTTTGAGGAGAGAGAGATTGGGATTCAGGCTGTTACCATTATACTCCTGACTCAGAAGTTCCAGAGGAGCTTTTTAAAATTAAGATTCTTAAATGCTAGCCCTGGAGACTCTGATTCTGTTGGTGTGGAGTGAAGCCTAGGACTTCATATGTTTTTTTAAAGCTCTGTAGATTGTTTGGATACAGAGCTAGTTGGGGAACTGCTTGCCTTAGACCAGGGACTAGCAAACTTTTTCTGAAAAGGGCCAGATATTAATAATTATTTTAGGCTTTCAAGAACCCGTACAGTCTTTGCAGCATATTCTTTTTCTTTTTTTTTTTTTTTAACCCTGTAAAACTATTTTAAAAATTATTCTTAGCTTTAGGCCTTGCAAAAACAGGGTATAGGCAATTTTGGCTAATGCCTGACATTCAAATGCCTTTTTCTGAACTCGGCTTGAAAGTTAGTGTTTACTAACTAGTGTTTACTAATGTTTACTTTTTTCTGAGAGCCTGGAACAAGGAATGTTTTCAGTGCCTTAAGCAGCTTTGGATCTTCTCAGTTGTATAAACCAAGAGATGGGTTGAGGTATAAGCCAGAAAGCATGGAAGTAACAGTATGAAATGGAAAATGGAAATGTAGGTGTTACTGGTTAGCTGCTTCAAGAACAAAAGTACTTTATATGATTCCTTGTAAACTACCTGATTTCACAAAATATTGCACTTTGATGGATGCCTAGCATATTGGCCAGCACAGTGTGTAAAGATATGCAAATGAGGAGCCCTTGGGGTTGCAAATATCCCTCTAGAGTTGTTTAAATTTTAAGAACTTATACCAAATTTATTTTGACTTTTTTTTTTTTTTTTTTCTTGCGGTACGTGGGCCTCTCACTGTTGTGGCCTCTCCCATTGCGGAGCACAGGCTCCGGACGCGCAGGCTCCGGACGCGCAGGCTCAGCGGCCATGGCTCACGGGCCCAGCCGCTCCGCCGCATGTGGGATCCTCCCAAACCAGGGCACGAACCCGTTTCCCCTGCATTGGCAGGCGGACTCTCAACCACTGCGCCACCAGGGAAGCCCCTATTTTGACTTTTTGCACAGCTGATACTGAGCTCTCACCGTAAACAGGTTCAATTCCTTCTTAAGGCAACTCTTGATTTGTGTTAGTAAGACAGATGTGAAATAGCTTCCTATTTCCCATGGCCACAGGGCATGTTCTTAAAGCTGTTATTCTGTTGTTTAAATGTATTGGAGAAGGTGCATGAAATCTTCCTGTGTAGATCACCATCCTTGCCACTTCTGATTCCCCAGCAGTAGTTTTAAACAGGCTTTACAACATAAGTCTCATGTGAGGAGCAGAGACCATTTTGGAAGGTGAAGTAACATGAATAACAGTACTATAGAGGTGAGAAGGAGTAAAGCTTATAATTTAAGCAGGCTCGTGGTTATTAATCTTTAGCCGTCTCTGAATGCCATCTGCTGACAGGTTCTTCTCTCTCCACTTACTATAAGAAAACATGAAATGGAGGTCAAATGGCCACTTAAAAAAAACCCCAAAAAAGTCCTTTTAAACTTTGAGAGTCACATAGTTGCATCTTCTGTAGTCCATGAAGAGATTGATTTCTGTTATGGAATCACTATGGTTTGAAGGCATGGGGTTTAAAAAAAAAAAAAAGGCACTTTGTTAGTCACCTTTATTTTTTGGTGACAAGTCCTCCTGTTTATCTTCATTATTCACTGCTGCAGTCAGTGTTTAGAAGTCTTTCATACAGACTCTTCGGGAGGGGGAGGGGCAGTTAGTAGGTTAGTGATTTTGCTTGATGCAGTGTCCTTGACTCCTCCACGCTTTTGGAGATGGTATGATTTTCATTTCCTTGCCTCATAAGAAAAATAGACAAATGGAGTTACAGTTCCATACCCTTTCCTGGCGCCATGGTCCATTTTTCATAGAAGCCAGAATAATCTTAAAGTACAAATCAGACCATATCACCTTGTAATCAATGTTCAGACTCCTTGCCATGGCCTAAAGTCCCTCGATATCTGGCTTCTCCCAGCTCATCACCCCGCCTCATCATGCACTGTGCAGTAGCTACATGGCCTTCTTTCTATCCCTTTGGATAGAACCTTTCAACCTTGTTTCTACTTTAGGCCCTTCCTGTTTTCTCCACCAGGAATGCTGCTTCCTTCACATCTCCTTGAGGCTGCTTCCTTGTCATTGTTGAGGACACTGTCAAATACTCCTCTTCATCCTCTCTGAAGTAGTGCCCCTTCCTTGCATGCTGTCCTTCTTTCATGTATTTATCATTCTTAGAAAATAGTTGGAGGAGACACATAATTAGTAGAATTCAAGGTTCATTAGGGCAGGAACATGGTCATATTCACCACTGAGTCCTGGGTCCCTGAAGTATTGCCTAGCACACAATAGACATATTTTGAGGAATCAGTGGAAGTTTTTGCCAGTGTGTATGGTTTTTATTTCAATTATTATTCTCTTTCATTGTTGATAAAATATGAACAATGTTGTAATTCCCCCACCCAACTCCACTCCTCTTGGTGGAAGTTAAGGACTGATTCAGCTGAGCTTGGAAATACAGGGGTTGCCTCTTACCTGCTCCGACTATTTGATCCATGGCTTTTAAGAGTAAAGTTTTTTTAAAGGATAAACATTTCAGCATCAAGGATAAGCACATAATAGTGTGTCTTGGAAAGCTGTCTATAATCAGTTACCTCTTTAAAATAAATTTTCACTGTTCAGTTCCATGAATTAGGTAATGAAGAGTTGCACTACTTGCACTTTTATTTGATTACCAGAACACCAGGAGGATGGTTTCATCTTTTTTTTTTTAAATAAGAGGGTGATTTTTGTGCTTTCCCATAAAGGCAACTGAATTTAGATTTCTGTGGAAGTGACTTCACCCTGGAGTTGCCTTAACTGTTGACCCACACAGAAAGGGAGCTCAGATTCTCTTTGTGCTTTCAAGTCTTACACTCACCCCCCCACCCCAAACCCCATGAATATATAATCAAGTGCTTTTAAAACTAACTGGCCAAGTTTCCGCAGTATCGAAGACCTATTCAGGGAAATTTTCAGAAGACTTTGAAGATCACTGGTGCCTTCCCTTCTGATTTAGTATAATGTTAATGCAGGCAGGCTTTGGTTGTAGCAAACTAAAACTCCTACTAATTTTTTTGAAGACTTCTTCATTCTGTACTTATGGCTTCCCCCGCCCCCATTAGAAAATCTCAATGCAGGGGTTAGTATTGATAATATTTCATCTTATTCCTTTTTTGTCCCACTTATTAAACATGTAGCCTGCCATCTGCTATAGGAGATCTCCTCTAGTTGTGGCATTTGAAAATTGTATGTCTTTTATGTCTACCTTTAGGTTTTTGATGAAAAACATTGGACAGGATGAACCTACAATTTAATTGATAGGCTACTACTGGTGAGTTTAGGAATAGCCACACCTGATTTTCTGGTACTAGAGAGGAGAAGGAATGAACACTGGTGCGGTTTAGTACCAGGAGAAATAAGCAAAAGCAAAAAGAGGTGAAGGAACCTGGCGATGTGTTTTCAAGGAAGTGTAACTGGTTTTACTTCCAGTACAGTTTTCCTTTGAAGATGGTAGGGGAGGACACACAAGAGAGCACACTTGCTCTGTGTCATTTTCGGTCTTCAAATGAATAAAGCACAAGCATCATTATAAGCTGGGTCCTGTGTTCTTGCATTTAAAAGGTGGTGAATCAGATATTGCCATTAGTGAGTTAGGAGGAGAATATTTGAAGGACAAATTAATCTCCGTCGGAAACTATTTCTTAAAATGTTCATTAGTGTACTAGAAAGGTTTGGGGAGGGTATAATCACTGTCTCCCACTTACCAGCGCACAATTGAAATTAAACTCCTGTGGATAAATCACTCAAAACAGCTGGGCTTTGCATAGGAGTACCTCAAAAGATGGACCCTGGATGCATGAAAAATACAAGGTGTTTAATATCCTGCAGGGTCTGTATTCAGTATCATTTGGCAGTGATAAAGAAAGCGTCTGCTGTTCCTTGTGTTGCTTTCCTGGCACTGTTGGTTATAAGAGGTATTGTTAATAGTCAAAATTGTGAAGTACTTTACAGACTAGCACTGTGATTGGTTTTTTGGAGGGGTGGTTGTTGTGTTTTGTTTTTGAGAAAGACTTAAAATTTTTTTGATCCATAGTGGCTACTGTTTCCTACAGACTTTTTCTTCTAAGGAGAGAACAGTGATTTGAAACTGTAAAAAAGGATAGGGGCTTCCCTGGTGGCGCAGTGGTTGAGAGTCCGCCTGCCGATGCAGGGGACACGGGTTTGTGCCCCGGTGTGGGAAGATCCCACATGCCACGGGGCGGCTGGGCCCGTGAGCCATGGCTGCTGAGCCTGCGCATCCGGAGCCTATGCTCCGCAACGGGAGAGGCCACAACAGTGAGAGGCCCGCGTATCGCAAAAAAAAAAAAAAAAAAAAAAAAAAGGATACTTTTTCTTTTGTTTGTGTTCTGTAGTAATATCAATAGTAATAATAATTAATGGCTGCTTTGTAAATCTGGGAATTGTAATTGTTTTAAAAATGTGTATTTAGAAGGGTAATTATCTTGTAAAACTGTGGGAGCTGGAAAATTTTGTTTTTTGTGAGGTGGCAACAGCTATCAAATGAATAAGCTGCATCTACTTGCAGTTTGTGTACCCTCAGATAAGTAAAAGTGGTGTCTTCACTAGTGGAGACTTAGTATTCCCCAGACTTTGCATACCACTTTGTTATCCTTTTAATGTAAATAATATCTACAAAAACAGCAATAGTAGAAACACTCTTCTCATTTAAAAATTGAAATATAGTAAATGCTTATTATTTTTCAGATCTTTTCTAGGAGAACATTATAATTTTTATTTTATGTTTTTTTGAATTTTATTTTATTTATTTTTTTATACAGCAGATTCTTATTAGTTATCTATTTTATACACATCAGTTACACATGTCAATCCCAATCTCCCAATTCACCCCCCACCCCACCACCACCCCCTGCCACTCTCCCCCCTTGGTGTCCATACGTTTGTTCAAGGAGAACATTGTAATTTTTAACTGCACTTAAATCTGCTGCTGCCGCACAAGGTCTTACAAGATCTATCGTCAGTAATTCTGCCAACCATCAGCTGTATAAACCGTGTCTGTAATTCTTTTGCAGTGCCTTATATGGTTCTGTACATCCAAGGTGAAATCAGGAAATATTTATTGTTGAGAGTAAATCGAAAACCTTGGGTTTTAGCCCTTTAATTTGTCTTTGCAGAACCTGCAGTGGAAGAGGAAATTGGAAGGTTCTCCCTACATGGACTTCTTTCCCTATCACAATGCCCACCCCCAGCTTCCAGTTTGTGTTTCACATACTGGTCACCTGCAGACGACAGGTTCAGCTGCCTTCAAAGCTAACACCTCTCTACTAATTACCCTCTCCCTCCATGGAGGAAATGTTTTGATGACAATAGGTCTCTGAGGTTGTAAAAACAATTTTCTGGCCTAAATAGATTTAAGTATTCTCTAAGTAGCAGTGTTTTCCAAGACCTTTTATCATTTTTTTTTCTGAAATAATTATACCTAAAAATAAGTTCTGGTTACTTAGGGCTTTAAGTTAAAAAAGCAGCAGCGGGGCTTCCCTGGTGGTGCAGTGGTTGAGAGTCCACCTGCCGATGCAGGGGACACGGGTTCGTGTCCCGGTCCAGGAGGATCCCACATGCCGCGGAGCGGCTGGGCCGTGTGAGCCATGGCCGCTGGGCCTGCGCGTCCGGAGCCTGTGCTCCGCAACGGGAGGGGCCACAACAGTGAGAGGCCCGTGTACCGCCAAAAAAAAAAAAAAAAACAGCAGCACATCTACCACTAGAAGAAATGGATTCTGGGGCAACCTGGAGAGGACCCTTTTTCTTACCTGTTTTATTATAGTGGTAACTAATGGTGGAATCATGTGAAATATTTTCATGATGATGATCTTGAGTTGTGAGGGCCACTTTTCTAGCATGTAGTAAAAACTTCATTGCTTCAGTTTTAAGTTACATAACAGCAATATTGGGGAGGGTACAAATTTTATATTTGCATGGTTTTTCTAGCATTATAGTTAAATAGTACCATTTGTTCATTTAGCAAACGTTCAAGTGCCTACCTTGTGCCAGACCACATACTCCACTCTATGGGTAAAAGATGTGCTCCTTCGTCTTATTGTTAATAAAGGAAGAACACAGATATTCTCAAAGTTCAGCATAATATCTTTAAAAGAATGAATAGTAATGCTGCTTTCAGGTACAAGTATGTCATCCTTCATAACAGACGAGTATTTTGGCTCTGAAAGAGATATGTTGACGTTTATATAATACGATTCCCTATGTACTGTTACATGTATGTCTTAATTGTGAAAATCGTGAACATAAGCTTAATTGGTAGCACAAATTGAGGTTTTCTTGTCTGTTTTTAATGAAGAATTCTCTTCTTGGTCTATAAACCTTTTCCTTTTTTTTAGCCTTTTTGTATTTTTTGGCTGCGCTGCAGGGCATGCGGGACCTTAGTTCCCTGGCCAGGGATGGAACGTGCGCCTCCTGCATTGGACGCGTGGAGTCTCAGCCACTGGACCGCCAGGGAAATCCCTGTATTTTCATATGTAGTGTGACGCTTTTCACATAATGAGCTTCAGTAAATATTGATGGTAATGAAAATTCCTGATCTCTTCAACATATGATCATTCAGAATTAAAGTTCCCATAGAATTTTAGTGACATGCCAAATTTCCAAATAGATGAACATCTCAGAGGGGTCTAATATCATGCTTCAATATATATGTGAGCATATATGCAAAGGCAGAGCAGAGCGGGGAGGAGCAAACCACACTGCTCTGGTGTGAATCCTAGCTCTGTCCTTAACAGCTTTGTGACCTTGGACAGATTACTTAACCTGCTTCACTTCAGTTTCCTCAGAGGGAGAGGAAAGTAATAGTACCAATCTCACTGGGCCATCGTGTTCCATAAAACACTATGGAAAAGTTAGTTATTATTGCTAGCATCATCATCATAATCATTCAACTTCGTGTAAAACTCATAGCACAATGCTCTCTATATAGTAAACACTTAAAATTGGTTGGTTTTCCCTATACATTTGGCAACAAGCCAAAGAGGTAGTACTCAGAGGTCTCAGAGGTGTTTTCGCCGTCATGGGCACAATTTCAAAGAATCTGCTTTTAATGCTACCTTGTGGCCAAAGCTTTCCCCACTTACCCATCCCTGTGTTCCCCCGAATATCCCATGTGCATTTTGTATTTTCTGGCTAATT
Source organism: Mesoplodon bidens (assembly GCF_964165515.1). Lineage (NCBI taxonomy): Eukaryota > Metazoa > Chordata > Mammalia > Artiodactyla > Ziphiidae > Mesoplodon > Mesoplodon bidens. The sequence goes on from NC_138167.1 coordinate 88,120,750, forward strand.
CGGAAAGGCTCTAATGAGACATACTGATTTAAACCCTGTATGAGCTTAATGCCCACTTTTTTCCTTCTTCCAGATCTGTGAATAACTAAAGGTTTAAAAAAGAATCAACCAGTGTATACTTACTACAGTTGTAGTTAAATAATTGTATAATTAGTAGTTTCATATATATATATACACACACACACACACACACACACACACACACACATACATATAAATATCTTCTCCAGAAGAATATAAGCTCTGTGGAGACAGAGATGATTCTGTTTTGTTTCCCTCCATGTCCCCAATACCTAGCACTCAAATGCACCTTGAATGAGGAAAATGTTTGCATGCTTGTTCTTTTCATGCTAATGTCAGTAAGAGATTACAAGTAAGTGTACATGAATGAAGATCTTCACCTCTTCTGAAACATGGTAGGCTAGTTGAGGAGGTACACAGTTTACAGAGTTAGAAAAACCCAACTTTCAACGCTTGAATCAATGAGAAAACTAGCTGTATGCTGTTACCTATTCTATACCTCCTGATTGTAAATATTTTGAAGGGGATGGCGACCCAGTCAGTGCTGGGTATGACATTCACTCTGCCACTGTTGTTACTCATGCCATATTCATGTTATCCACATTTCTCATTTGCTTCATTTAAAAGTCTCCAATAATGGCTGATATGTATAAGGCCAGTACTGCCCTTATTAAGAAGATGGATATCCTTAAGCTTCAAGTTAAAATTTGCCATAATAAAGAACAAATTCCATCTAATCCTCAGGGAGAAATGTTGGATGCTTTGGAAAGACACATTATACAAGATGTCATATTCATTCTCTTTTAATCCTCATGACAGCCTTGAGGGGTTGATAGCAACATATCTAATATTTGTTTTGTAGACATGATCTATCGTATGACAGGGTCTGAAATTCAGTGTTTCGGAGGGAATAGAAAGGATGGAAATGACTAGATTGAGAAGGAAAAGGAATTTAGCTACTGATTGGCTATTGGGGAGAGAGTGAGACATCAGAGGCGCTTTTGAGCTTAAGTGGTCGATACTTTGACTGAAATAGGCAAGGATAGAACCGTGTTTCCTAAAATATTCTGTGAAACACTGGTTCCTAGAGATATTAATAGGTGCTCCATTGGCGGGGGTGGTGGGGGAGAAACAGTAGTTAAAAATAAGTTCAGGAAATGCTACATATAATATCTCCCTCTTGTAGATTCACAAAATTGCATGGCTGTGCAAAGTCTGACTAAAGAAACCTATTTGCTATGCTGACCTTTTCACGTCATAGCTGTTAACATATTGTGAATTAGCCTTCTCTAGGACACCAGTTTGGAAAACTGTGGTCTAGAGGAATTTGGGGATTGGTAATAGGAATGGATTTTGAGGTTTTAGCTTGAGGTTAAAACTAAAAATTAAATGACCATCAGGATTTTTGAGGTGAGTGTGAAATGAGGTCTGAAAGTATAGTTTTGTAGGTAAATTACATGGAAGCAAGAGACAAAACTGGAAAAGAAAATACTAATAACCAGTTGAAATCCTGAACCCAAGACTATTGAAGTGCACCTGGGTCCTTCAGATAAAGGCACAGCTTTTCAATACCTCACATATATGCAGAGATCATGCTGACTCTGTAGAATCCACAGGAGGCAGATAACGGGGAGTACAGATAGTGTTTGTTAAGTACAAGTCTAGAGTTAGAACTGTTGCGTGCTGGTGAGCTAAGAGTGGAGGACCCCAGACTTTACTGGGGTGGGTGTGGAGGCAGAAGGTGGTTAGGGGAGCCAGTCAGAGAAACAGGAAGGGATGCCAAGAAAGAGAGATATAAAACTAGAAGGTGCACGTGGAACGCGAGGGAGGAGTGTTTCACCGGATAGGCAGCCATTGGTGTAGATAAGAAAGGGGTCTCAGGTCCTTGGGCCCAACTCCTCCATTTTACCCGTGAAAAACTGAGAGCAGGGAAGGAGAGTGATTTGCTCAGGATTAAATGTTAGCACAGCAGAGTCAGGATTAGAATCTGGTCGCTTCTGTTACCTCTTTGTACTCTAGAGATGTCAAAAGGAAGAGACTGCTAATGATAATGTTGAGGTTATCTCCTCTCTTGGGAGGATGAGGATTGGCTGTCCCCCAAAGGGCCCTCACAGGATAGGGATTACAGCCCTTAGTAGGTTTACCATGATAAAGATTCTGAGACTTGCAGGCTCTGAAACTCAGTTCATCTACACTCTAATAATCGATTTTTTGGATCAGACTATTAATTATCAAAGCCTCATGAGATTGATATAAAAATCAGAATGTCAGTTTATTAATTTACAGTGGAAAAAAAAAGTAACTGCCTTGGGAAACAGATTCTCAAGTCCTGGCTGACACATTCTCTTCCCCATAGATTTTGCCACATGAGACGCCATATTATAATTAGAAGGTTGCTTAGTATGTCAGCAGAACCAGTGGTATAAGGTTTGGAATGTGTAATGGAGTCAGGCTTTTCTTACCCTCTCAAAGACCAGTTACCTCATCTGGCAGTTGGGGTAATAATAGTACAATACCTTGTTCACAGGGTGTTGGAAGGATTAGGTATAGTATACTGTGTATTGTTTAGCACAGTACCTGGAACAGGTATCCCATCAGTGTTATAGTTCTTCCCAGTTAGGATACAAATACTACTGGAACCTCATCGTGGCTTAGAATACTCCGCTAAACACTGCTTGAATGAGAAAGGCCAGGTTTTCTTTTGCTGTTCTAACAGCTGTCTTCTGCCTATTCTTTCATGGTTGGCCAGCCATTTCTGATTGTTAAATGCCCCCCCCCCAGTTAATTTAAATTAACTCATTCAGTCTAGCTAATGTCTGATTTTGAGAACTGGAATCCATTTTAATCTTTTTAGTATGCTTGATGTGGATACTCTGCTCAATCAATTATATTAGGTTGAACCATATGAAATTGCTGATATTCTACTGGTTTTCGCATAGAAAAATGGCAGTGTCATATGGCTTAATCTAATATACTGATTTTAAAATTTATTTCCTTCCAGGTGGTCCCAGAGAAGCTAAGTCTGTTGATGAGTTCAGAAGACTTTCCTTTAAATGCAAAGAGCTGTACCCTTATACTTCTCTTCCTGTGATCAGGTTCTGAGAAGGCTCTTCTGTTGTATGTCTGCTTGTGTCCTTTGTGTAGTATAATATTTTTCTTTTTCCTTTTTTTTAAAAAAAATTAATTATTTTTGGCTGCGTTGGGTCTTCGTTGCTGTGCGCGGGCTTTCTCTGGTTGCGTTGAGCAGGGTCTGCTCTTCTTTGTGGTGCCTGGGCTTCTCATTGCGGTGGCTTCTCTTTGTTGTGGAACATGGGTTCTAGGCGCTTGGGCTTCAGTAGTTGTGGCTTGTGGGCTCTAGAGCGCAGGCTCAGTAGTTGTGGCGCACGTGCTTAGTTGCCCCGCGGCATGTGGGATCTTCCCAGACCAGGGCTCGAACCCATGTCCCTGCATTGGCAGGCGGATTCTTAACTGCTGCGCCAGCAGGGAAGCCCTTGGATACTATTTTTCCTCTTCTCTTTACATTTACTCTCTTACTTGCTCAGGCCAGCATTGAACATATGAAGGATTATTCGTAATTCCTTGACTGGTAGTTTACATGGTGCATTTTCTATTTAAGTTATTAAATCAGTGTTTGCTGCTCATTGTACATTCTGTGTATGATATCCTAGATCATGGCCATTAACTTTAAAATGTTCACAGTTTTGGGGTTTCCCTGGTGGCGCAGTGGTTGAGAGTCTGCCTGCCGATGCAGGGGACACGGGTTCGTGCCCGGGTCCGGGAGGATCCCACATGCCGCGGAGCGGCTGGGCCCGTGAGCCATGGCCGCTGAGCCTGCGCGTCTGGAGCCTGTGCTCCGCAACAGGAGAGGCCACAACAGTGAGAGGCCCGCGTACCGCCAAAAAAAAAAAAAAAGTTCAGTTTTGGTAAGGATACTGTGAGTCAGTACCAAAGTTGGCAAATTCTTCCATTGCACTAGAATTTCAATGTAATGCTGATAGATCAAAGTCAGAATGTCTGATAATTGAAGGCAAATACGTCACTTTTATAATGCTCAACTAACATCCACAGGATTTAGGAAAGAAAATAATCTGTAGGCTACCCTGACAAATTAGCTAATTCCCCCTAGGGTTTTCTGGTTCTTGTCCATTTACAATATGTGAATTCTAAATGGTTATAATCGTTGGATAGATATAGCTCTGTATTTCCGCCCTGAATATTGTACCACAAAGAGTTTTCCAGGTTGGTGTTTAGTTTTCTTAATCATTATTTTTAAGTTTTGAAGAACCTTCAACAGTTAATCATCTAATTTTAATTGTGGGAAGAAAACCTTTTTTCTGCCTCTCTGGGGTGTCACTCTACTGTTCTTTTCTAAAGTAGATCAATCTAGTTTGTAGATCAACTGTTAGAAAATTCTGGATGTGATCCAGGCCTCTTGCTTTTTAATTCTTAAATGCTGTTAGGTGTCATTATGTATAAGGACATCACATTCAAATATTGAATTTAATGTCTTCACTTACTTAACAAGTATGTATTATGTGCCTTCTATATCGGTGGACTGACTTAAGTATTATACAGTGTTTACTGCACATGACAGTTTATTGGAAACTAAAAATGTGTTACTGCTAATTAGAACAATTAAATAGCTATGGTTTATTAAGTACTTACTATTAAGTGCCAGGCTCTAAGACACTGGGATGATTTCTAAGATATTTCATGTATTAATTCATTAAAACCTCTTCAAAATTATGAAGTAAATGGTGTTATCCCCACTTCACAAATGAGGAAGCTAAACCACCAGGTAAATTGCTGAAGGTCACCCCGCAAGTACAGAAAAGTGCTGAAATGAAATCTAAGAAGTTGGGGACCTACCATCACCGTAGTCATGATTCCCTGGTGGGCCAGGCATCCTCTTGAGTGCTGAAATAATCTCTGCTTCTCTGGAACTGACAGTTTCATTTGCCAGCACCTGAGACAGGCCTTACTTAAAGGACCAGCATCTTCAATGCATTGCCACATGTTTTCCAGTTCCGTTCAGTTACCCTGTATTGAGCCATTTCTGTGGGAAGGTGTTGTAGCTGTAGGTGGTCACTAGGAGATTCAGAAATGAGCAAGACCAACCTGCCCTCAGAGCTTACCTATTAATCAGGAAGAAAGTCATGTACAGAAGTAATTGTAGTACATATTGAATGTTACAGTGGCTCAAAAACTACAGAAGCAGAGAGAAGTAGACTAGTAATTCCGTGTCATGGTGTCGAAGAAGGGAGGGCATGTTAACTGTTCCTTGAAGGAGAAGTTAGTAGAAAGGCAAAGGGAATAGGCCAGCTTTCATTAGGAAAAATGACGCTAAGAGATGATTTGAAACTTGTCCAAAGAAAAAGAGGTGGGGAACCTGAGAGTGATACTGAAACAAATGGATGAGAGGAGTGGTGCTGATTTGGTACATGACACTGTGCTGAAGCCATCAGTATCCACCTTTCTTCTACTGAAGACCTCTACAGAGCGGAGATGTTTACAGGCTAGATGCTGCCCAGTGTCTTATCACCGTCTTAAAAGTACTCCTTCCTTTTGATCTCCTTCCTGGTTCCTTCATTTTACTTTTTGCAAGTGCTGTGAAAGTGTTCTGACCTTTTCAAAGGCTGATGCAAGTCTCTCATTAGTTTTAGAAGATGATTTATAAGAGTTTTATAAGATGATTTATAAATCATTTGTATTAAGAAATTACCATAAAGAAATGGGAAGTCAGGAGCTTTTGAAATCTGCCTGTTTTCTCCCAAGTGCTATATTAATATTAACCTGAAGTTTTTTGGGGGGGTTGTTTGTTTGTTTTTAATGTGTGTGCCTGATTTTTAAAATATTCTGTGAGGGGAGCTTGAGGATTCTAATTGCATTGATCTTCCACAATTTAGATGGACTCATCCATTTTTATTCTAGTGAACAGTTAAACCATTTATTAGCCTCTGTAAGAGCTATGAAAGGAACACAAGTTGCTACTCCCTCGGAAAGCTTCAGTTGTATCTAAGAAGAGAAGATAAACTTTTCAGAAACCTTCCACGGGTATAAGTAGACAGAGTGTTTGTATCGTGGTGTCATCTCTTTCCTGTGCTGCCTCCTTATTCTCCTGTGTTCACGTATGTCAAACTATCACTCACACGTCTGTTTTCAGCCCTTGCGTCACCTCTCCCCAACCCTGCCTCAATCCAGGTATGTCCCAGACAGTGAAGCCTTTCTCAAAGCCATATCCCCATTAACACTCGTCGCTTTGTGTGCTCACCCAGCCTTTCCTGATGCTCTCTACAACACTTAATTGTGTTTGCGTGTATACTTGTCTGTCTTCCTCATTTAGGCCGCAGACTCCTTGAAGAAAGAGACTTGGATGTAGGGCTTACTCAGATATGTTTGGAACTGATAGGAACTTCAGAGAAAACAGCAGATAGGGGGAGATAAGTGTAATACTATTCGTGATTGAGTTAGATTTGCTGCAAGATACTCAAATGTCCATGTCTGTGAACAGTCGAAAACATTGGCCTGGAGCTTGATCAAGTCCTTAGATATAGGTCATTATGTGATATCAGCTGCTCTGAGAGGCCTGTGGATAGATGATCCCTGGGTGATAACCTCATTTAGGGTATGGTAAAGATTTAAAAAGCCAGGAAATATGTGGGCTGAGGAGTATTGCGCGAGACCTGGGAGAACTAAGTAAGAAATATAATGGATAGGAGGGAAGAGTACTGTCAAATGACACAAAATATATAGGAGGCTGAGGACTGAGAAGAAGCCTGAGATTATTCATCACCACAAGCAGCCAACCCGGGAGTGGGAGGATGGATCAAGGTGAGAGCAGGTGATCAGGAAGAAGCATTGCGGATAGACCTTATAAGAGGTGGTAAAAGGAAGGGAAAAAAGGAAATGTTGTTTGCCTAACAAAATCCAGGAGATGACTATTTCGGGTGGGAGGAGGAGAGAATGGTCTTTTATGGGGTCGAATGTATCTGAATATTGAAGATGAAGGAACCAGTACAAAGTAGTTGCCATGGCTTGCAGTGGCTGTCAAGGAAATAAGGAAGTATGGTCTTGCAGTAGACTTGAGTAGCCTGGAGAGGCAAGAGTTGGAGTAATTTAGGAGACTCCAAATAGAAAAAGGGACATGCTAGGAAGTTAGAGATGTGTCAGTGGATCGTATGTTACTGAGAAAAACAAGTTTCTAATGGAATTTAACATTTTAACCGGCGCATCGCTCAGCCAGATGGTATGTCTCTTCAGGGGTAGCTAATTAACCAGATGAGTGTAGTATGAGAATAAAAGAGCAAGGGAAGGCAGAAGAGCAAAACTGGAGCCTCTGACCATTGGGAAGTTAGCTTTCTTAGGGAGGCAAGTGTGATCAGAAAGGGTCTTGACTGCCTTTGAGCCAGGAGGTCAGGATATATATACAAGATTCTTTATAGGTGAAGAGAAATAGAAGTTGTGCCAGAGAGGAAGTCTTGAAAACAGAACAATTCCAAGTGATGATGACCGTTAATGTATAGCTCTTCCCTTGAATAGCAGTCACAGAGTACAAATCAAAGTCTTGGAATGAAGGTCAGGAACTGTGTGAAACCAGAGAGTTCGAAGGATCATCAACATGATGTGATGGAGTGGTTACGGCTCAACCCATCCCCTCATGTCCATATTCTTTGCCCTTTGGTGAGTTAACTGTAAATCAGGTTCTTGCCTAACATCCTCTTAAAATATAGCTTACCTTGTTTTTCAACCAGATTTTTTGAATGTGTTGCAAAAGTGAGTATTGATTTACTGGGCTGTTCTTTAGTAACCACGGCTGGAAATTGCAAAAGACCATCAACTAATCAAACGGTATAAAGAAAAAGGAGATAAAGGAATGGAAAAGGGTCTTCTGCCCTTAGTTCTGTGTTCGTTCGGTTTAAATATTGGAATAAATAGTCCTTGAAATCTAGAGTTTTTAACTAAGAAGACAGAAAGCTCATGTTAAATTTATAGATAAGAGTTATGCTTCTCTAAATATTGCCAACTTTATTTTTGTGAGCTTGTTCAGTGACATAATGAGCATCCTGTTTCCTTAAGCGTTTAAGTGTAGGTTCTCGTGAACTGACAGGATAGAGGCTCTTAAGAATTGAGTAGGCTGATAGAGCAGCTGGTGTGACATTCAAGTGTTCATATTGCCTCCTAGCTCCTGAACAGAAGGAAAAAAACACTGTTTTTCTTGACTATAGCTGAAATTCTCAGAACCACTGAGACTAGAAAATGAGAGAACATTTCGTTCTCATATTTAACTGTAGATAGAATATGTTCTTATATTTGTTGGTAAGCGGCACTGGATTATATAAAATTACTTCTGAGCTTTTCAAAGGCCTTTCCTTCGCGTGGAAATGATTATTGTTAGGATGAAAGTTCTTGAAACGCCTACGTAGAACAATAGGATAGGAGAAAACAAAGGACAGTTTATTTCTGGGAGAGAGCAGGAGAAAGGTAGATATCTGAATTGTTAGTTCTCTGTTAAATTTGTTAAAATTTAAGATTTTTAGGTGTTTAAAATCATTCTGCATATGTTCAAAATAAAGCAATGTGTCTTCACGTTTCTTTGGATGAAGGAAATTATTTGCAGTATTTGTATAATACATCCATATACTTGGTATTAAAAAGAAAAACAAAGTAACAGCATATTTTTAGAATATGGTGTGCTTTCAGTTATTCATGCAAATTAAGAATAGCATAACAAAGAACCATGAGTAATTTGCTTATATTATTGTTGGGAAATTTTGGATTAAGGTGATAATCCAACAGTTTGTCCCTTAGTCAGATTTCAGGGCATACTTATTATCTGTAATAGTGGTTCTCCAGAAACATCAGTATCACCATCGCCTGAGAAGTTTTTCGAAATGTAAATTCTTGCGTTCTGCCCTGCATCCACTGAATTGCTGGGGATCAGAGATCACCAGCAGTCTGTGTATTAAAGAGCCCTTCAGGTGATTCTCATGCAGGCTAAGGTTTGAGAACCACTCATTCCTAGTTAGGACAACCTTTCCAGAGACACGGGCATCATCAATGTTGGGAACAAGATGAGTCCAACTGATTTGACCATAAAGCAAAAATGTCTATAGTGAACTTCAAATAATCTGTGTTTGAGATCATTCACATTAAAATTTTGTCATATCTTATGCTTAATTAAGTACTCTGGCATAAACAAATAATCTGTGCTGGAAATGACAGTTACCAAAAGAGTAATTGTCTTACAGCCCCAGGGAGCGGGATGGATCACCAGTTTACAGAAACTGTTCTGCTTTGGGCTGACATATTTCTTTATAAACTAAAGACTGTGGGGGAAAAGGAGCTGCACTGGGGGCTAGGATAAGGAAACTGGGTGTTTTTTTCACACTTTTACTAAGCCAGACTGCTATCATGTGGTTTCATCATTTTAATTGAATAGTGAAATTATGAGATAGGAGAGAAACAAACAAAAAAAATGAACCTTGTAAATGCACATGCAAATAAACTGATATCATGCTCACTAACTAAAAACAGATGGAAAGAGTTATGGTCAGGATTACAGTGCCACCCAGTCCCTCTCCACTGACTCCCTTGACAATTTCAAGATGAAGAAGAAGCAGTGAAAAAGGAGAACAAGCAACCAGAGGTGGCACTGTGGTGGGAACAAGAGTCAACATCAGAGAAATTAAGGCAACAGTACATTTCAAGAGTGAGGTAGTGATTAACAGTAACAAAGGTTGCCAGTAGGTCAGGTAAGAGGGACTAAATGTGTCTATTAGATTTAGGAACAAAAGAGGTCAGTGGTCACCTTGAAGAGTAGTTTTGGTGCAGCACAGAAGCCGCTGGTTTGAAATGGAGTGATCTGTGAGTAGGAGATAAAATAGAAATGGCAAATTTAAGAGAGGGTGATAGCTAGATGTGGGATGGAGGATTTTCTTATCAATCTGCCTTTACAGGTAAGATTTTTATCTCTTAATTCTTTAGATCTAATTGCTAACTTTATTACCATATTGATTTGGCATAATTTTAATTTAACATGAGCAATCCTAACAAATTATTTCTCAAATAAATATATCATTTCTTCTAGGCTTTATGAAGTATTGAAACTCAGCATTGTTACTTTGCATAGTCTTGAGAGTCTAGGACCCAGTTAAGAACCACTGCCATGTTGCAGTCATCATATAATTTATTTGGAAATCTGAATTACCTTTAACTTACATTGTCTGAAAGAATTTAAAGGAAAGTTTGTATATTTGCATACCAACGTGGTTTGGAAACTCCTTGAAGGCTATGACTTTCTCTTAACAAACTAAACACCTAGCATATTATTTTAAACATAGCATTAGGAGTTATGTTTTGCTCTGCTGTTTGAATTGTCATTGATTACTAATGTAAAACCTGTTTTTCAAATTGATTTTTAGCTAAGGTTCAAACAGGAATGTTTCCATTCAATAAACATTGAGCACCTACTATATTCCTGACAGTGCTGGGGTTAAAAATAAATGGCACAAATCCTGCCTTGAGTTCACAGTTCATTGGGGAAGACAGAGAGGTAAACAGATCATTGCAGCTGTGTGTTAACGAAATTGAGTTATTTGTAGTGAGGTGGATGGACCTAGGGTCTCATGCAGAGTGAAGTAAGTCAGAAAGAGAAAAACAAATACCGTATGCTAACACATATATATGGAATCTAAAAAAAATAGTTCTGATGAGCCTAGGGGCAGGACAGGAATAAAGACACAGACGTATAGAATGGACTTGAGGACACGGGGAGAGGGAAGGGTAAGCTGGGATGAAGTGAGAGTGTGGCATGGACTTATAAGTACTACCAAATGTAAAATAACTAGTGGGAAGCAGCCGCATAGCGCAGGGAAATCAGCTCGGTGCTTTGCAACCGCCTAGAGGGGTGGGATAGGGAGGGTGGGAGGGAGAAGCAAGAGGGAGGAGATATGGGGATATATGTATACATATAGCTGATTCACTTTGTTGTACAGCAGCAACTAACAACACTGTAAAGCAATTATACTCCAATAAAGATGTTAAAAAACCAAAAAGCTGTAATAGAAGAACAAGTTAGTTCCTCCATTATTCTAATCTACTTGCTTCCCACCCTGAGAGATTTGCTAAAGTGGTCATTCTGAATTTATCACTGGCAGCATCTGTAACTTGCCCTTGAAAGTATTGTACTTAGTCTCTGTCTCTGAAAGAATCTAGTGGATAAGTAACTTACTGAGGGGAGTGGGACTAATTTTTGTCAACACAGACACAGCCATGGTATTCGTGAATTTTTTTGAGACTAATAAATCAGGTGTTGTAGTCTGTGCTTATTTTCCTGCTTATCCGTTCTTTGAAAACAAATCCTGTTTGGTGAATTTAATCTTATGTAAATGTATCATTCTTTACTCACCTGATGTAAATTACTTTTCTAAACAAGCTTTTTACTCTCTTTTATGCAAGCCAAGCGTGTATGTTTTCTTTAAACCCCTTAAAACTTGATTAATGCGAGTTCAGAGTAACATTAAAATTAAGTAATCCCTTGGTTCTTCAGAGTGTTTTAATGGAATAATTTGAATATAACAAAATTTGGTAAAAGAAACTTCCCACCACTCACAATCTTGAGGTGTCTACTCTTTGCTATGTGTGATATTAGACCATCTGCTCTTTCCTCCATTACAGTCAGATATTACATGCTAGTACTTATATATTCAGTAATTTACAGTACATTTTTGTCATTGCTTATTAAAATTGCTTTAAGTTTTTAAAGACTAAATTTTAGGGTATGAGTTAGGTATAAGATTTTTTTTTCCTGCAGAAGGTGACTGTAAGGAAGTTTGAAAGAGCATAGTACCTCTTGCTTAAGATATGAAGATCAGAGATAAATAAGGCATGGTTTTTGTCTTTAAATAAATGTTCAGTATAACAGGCCTAAATTTAGGCATAGTTATACAGTCCAGACTCCCTCAGGGAACATTTAAGGTGGCAAGTTTCAGGTTTTTCACTGACTGAGAGTTACTGCTAGTATCTGGTGGGGCTGGGTGAGGCTGGATTTCTTAATGTATGAGCTAGTGCTCACTGTCAATAACATGCCAATAGCAGCTACAGTGAGAAACAGCTATAAAGATGTTATCCCTCTTCTCACAGCTACTTGTCTACAGAGGAATTTGAATTAACTTTTATGTTTAAAAAAAAGCTAAGTGGAGATTTTGTGAGTGTTCTTTTTTGAAAGGCTGCAGTCAAAAACGTTTACCCTTTTGTCAATCGAATGGTGTGTCTAATAGCTAGGGTGTCAGTACCCATTTTGAAGTACAATGCTAGTTATTTCCCCATAGTAGCCTCCTTAAAACCTGTATGTTGTTACGATTTATCCCATGATTTAAATTTTGATCTTTTACTCTTCTTTTTAATGATTATTGTGAGCATTTAATGCTTGCTTTCTTTTATTCTTTTCAGAAGTAGATGATGATGAGTGTTTGGTTTCAACTGGTGTAAAATGAACAATTGGATTTGATCTTCAGTATCCCTTTTAGCTGTCAAAGTCTATGATTTTTTCCTTTGTAATCATTTTTTAGCAGAATGCTGGCTTTTTAAAATTTGTATATTGTTGGTATTTTACTTTGATTTAGAAACGTTTACAATTTTTCTAAGTGAATGAAAATAAGCTGCCTTTATCTTCAGAGGATTCCCCCCCAAACCCCAGATCCATAATTTGTGTTCCCATAGAACCAGTCATGGACTAAGAACCTTTGTAAATACTATTTTTTTATTTTTAAACATTTACTGAGACACGTAATAGGCCTAGTAAATAGAAATTTGACTTAACACTTAAATTATTTCAATATATGAATGAAAATTTGAAGATATTTTATTTTACCTTAAGAGAACTGTTTGAATTTTCTTGGGAAAGAATGTATGAAATCAGAAGTAACTTAATGTACTGAAGTAGTTACCGAATCTATAAACATTAGAAAATTAAAGAGTAAGGTTTAGGACTATAACTTTTTCTGCTAGTTTTGAAATTTCATCCCAAATTGGGAGTGATTTGAAAAAAGTCAAGATTACTTAGGAATCTTTAGTTGACTCAAAGGACACTTTAAGAGATTAATTAAAGTTTAAATGAAAGGATTGGTTTCTAACACGTAAATTACTTTTTATTTATAACCAGTTTGTGTAAATTCAGGGTTGAAATTAATCAAATGTCTTTCCTAAGCTTATGCACACAATTAGCAGATCTTCAAATTAGATGGTATGTTTCATACACTATATTAAAAAAAAAAAAAAGGATAAGTTTTCTTGTCTGGGGTATATTCTCTTTGAAGTAATCTTGCCTAAAAGGAATCTTGATTTTTAAAAGCTGAACAGTTTAAGATCAATGGGGAATGGAGTGCTGGACAGGAAGTTGTGTACATGTATAAAGCATGCTTATTGCATCAGGACTTATGGTGTTACCTTTTGAATCAGGAATGGATTTTTAAAGACTAGAGTCATCACCAAAAGGGCATGGGCTGTCTTCAAGTATTGAACTCTCTTCCATACATTCTTTTAGTATAGCTCTATCAACTCCAAGCGTAGGGAGTCTAACTGACCGAGGGACCCTTTATTGGTCAGGGTTCTCCAGAGAAAAAGAACCAATAAGAAATCTATCCATATAGTGATTTATTGTGAGGAATTTGCTCAGGCAATTACAGAGACTGAGAAGTCCCACTGTCTGCCATCTACAACCTAAAGACCCAGGAAAGCTGGTGTTTTAGATCAGTCTGAAGTCCTGAGAACCAGGGAAGTCAGTGGGTAATTCCCAGTCTGAGGGCAGAGGAAGACTGGACAGTTAGGCAGGGAGGGGTGGGTACGACTTACCATTTCTTCTCTTTGTTTTGTTTGGACCCTCAGTGGATTCGATGATGCCCACCCACATTGTGAAGGGCAATCTGCTTGACTTAGTCTACTCATTCAGATGCTAATGTCATCCAGAAACACCCCTGTAAGCACACCCAGAAATAATGTTCAGCCAAACGTCTGAGCATCTTGTGATCTAGTCACGTGGACATAAAATTAACTGTTATAGATCCATTCGAGTTTGGGATAACTTGTTACTGAGTTCTGCCTCAGCCAAAAATCTGCCTCTCTGTAACTTTCTTTCATTTCATTCTAGTTGTGCCCTCCACTACTCCAACAGAATATATCTAGTCACTATTCTACACTAAAATTTCAAATGTTTTATGCTATCACTTATATGTGGAATTAAAATACAACACAAATGAACTTATCTATGAAGCAGACAGATTCACAGACATAGCGAACAGGCTTGTGGTTGCCAAGGGGGAGGGGGGTGGGGGAGGGAAGGATGGGAAGTTTGGGATTAGCAGATGCAAACTATTATATATAGTATGGGTAAACAATAAGGTCCTACTGTATAGGACAGGGAACTATATTCAGTATCCTGTGATAAACCATAATGGAAACGAATATGAAAAAGAATATATGTATAACTGAATCATTTTGCTATACAGCAGAAATTAACACAACACTATAAATCAACAATACTTCAATGAAATTTTTTTTAAATTTCAAATGTTTGAAAATAGCTATCATGGAATATTCATCCCCTAGACTGAATTTCTTCCACTACTTCAGTTGACTGATTTTCTGACATCTTCAACATTCTCTTTATTATTATTTTTATTTATTTATTTATTTATTTATTTATTTATTTTGCGGTACGCGGGCCTGTCACTGTTGTGGCCTCTCCCGTTGCGGAGCACAGGCTCCGGACGCGCAGGCTCAGCGGCCATGGCTCGCAGGCTCAGTGGCCATGTCTCATGGGCCCAGCTGCTCCGCAGCATGTGGGATCTTCCCGGACCGGGGCATGAACCCGTATCCCCTGCATCGGCAGGCGGACTCTCAACCACTGCACCACCAGGGAAGCCCTCTTTATTATTTTTTACACTATGTTTCTCATGGTAATTTAGACCTGAGGAATGTGAAATCTGGTAGGCCTGTTGTCTATAATACAAATAAAAGTTGGTGCCTCTCTTTTGTTCACCAGTCTTTTTGATGTATTCAGTCATCAGTGCTTTATCTGTATAGCAGAGCTTCACTTATATTAGACTGTTACCAGGATTCTCTTTTCCTCTAGGTTTAGAAATATAGTAAAAATAGCTAACATGTATTTACGATTTACTGTGTGTCAGGCTAATTTCACACTGTTTTACATATATTCAAACATTTAGGGAGGTGTGTTATTTGTTATTATGTCTGTGTTTTACAGATTATCCTGTAACATTTAGATGTGTTTGTCCAAGGCAAAGTAGAATCGGTCTATTAAACTCCCTTTGTTAGTTGTTACACCTCTGTCATTGCTGCCTAAGACAGCTTGGGAGGGGAAGGCACTTACATTAATTAACATCAAGCTGAGGCATTCAGAGCTTTGAGTAAACTGAACCTTTGTCTTTGAATATATACTGTTGTATTTCTTGTATGTCGTGTTTGTACAGTTATGTTTTGGGAATTAAATGTAGGAGACTATACTTTTATACCAATTAAAGTTAGCTTCCCATTCCCACCTGTCTCCGATTCCGATTCTGTCATCTAACATACTTGCTGACTTACCTAGCTTCAAGTCATCTACAGATTGGAGAAACATAACTTCTATATTTTCACATCACTAAAAAGTTAAGAACAGTCAGGAATTAGGAACCCAGTAATGCATTTAAAAACATCTTTCAGGTTGTTCCTCTTATTCTAATACACTTAGTTATAGTAGCATATATTTTCTTGCCTGCAGGAATCTTGTGTTACTATATAATATTAATAATCATTTTTATTTGTATTTTTAAAATTTATTTATTTATTTATTTATTTTTGGCTGCGTTGAGTCTTCATTGCGGTGCGCGGGCTTCTTATTGTGGTGGCTTCTCTTGTTGCAGAGCACGGACTCTAGGTGCACAGGCTTCAGTAGTTGAGGCACGCGGGCTCAGTAGTTGTGGCTTGTGGGCTGTAGAGCGCAGGCTCAGTAGTTGTGGAGCACGGGCTTAGTTGCTCCGTGGCCTGTGAGATCTTCCTGGACCAAGGCTTGAACCCGTGTCCCCTGCATTGGTAGGTGGATTCTTAACTACGTGCCACCAGGGAAGTCCCTAATAATCATTTTTAGAGCTCCATATTTCATCCAACTCCATATTTCATCCCCAAATTTACTTAACTCTTCTACTATATTTCTTGTAGTTTTCCTAATGTGTGATATTTTTGTTATCATTGTTGAGTCTAAATAATATCTATACAACCATTCCACAATCTGTAAGTCAAGTGACCTTGTGAAAGAAGGGATTGAATTGTAATATTAACAAAACTGTCTCTTCATGAGCTTCACTCAGTACTAAGACCCCATAGTCATCCTTTTGTTTTCTTTTGGGGACCTGCCCATTCACAGTAAAGCTTATGTGTCGGTTGGAATCCATCTTATTCTTCTTTTTGAAGACTGTAACTATTTTTGCCCCACTCTAGTCTTTTTTTTACATCTTTATTGGAGTATAATTGCTTTACAATGGTGTGTTGGTTTCTGCTTTATAACAAAGTGAATCAGTTATACATATACATATGTTCCCATATCTCTTCCTTCTTGCGTCTCCCTCCCTCCCACCCTCCCTATCCCACCCCTTCAGGCGGTCACAAAGCACCGAGCTGATCTCCCTGTGTTATGCGGCTGTTTCCCACTAGCTATCTACCTTATGTTTGGTAGTATATATATGTCCATGCCTCTCTCTTGCTTTGTCACAGCTTACCCTTCCCCCTCCCCATATCCTCAAGTCTATTCTCTAGTAGGTCTGTGTCTTTATTCCTGTCTTACCCCTAGGCCCACTCTAGTCTTAGACCACCTCTGTCTTTTTATGTATTCCCTCAAAGATTATCAATAGTGGTTGGGTCAGAGGCGTCATCTCGGGATTCTGGGATAAATTATGTAGGCCTATGTAGATTAGGTATGTGTTTTCCTTAAAATCTCCCTCTTGTGGAGCCTGAGCTTCCACTTAACATTTCTTCTTTAACTTTTCAAATGGAAGGTCACAATCTTTTAGTGAATGATGAGAAGCAAAGTAGGTGTTCTACTGTGTTGTCCCTCAATCCCAAACAGCATGTCTCTTGATTGTCATGTTGTAGCTAACAAACGAAAAGCAAAACTTTTTTGTTTGTTGTCTTTGGCATTTTTGTCAGTTCACTAGTTAGGTGGGTAAAAGAGTGAAGAGTTGGCAGAGAGCAAAATAGGGGGAGAGGCTATAGATGATCTAGAAAGAGACAACAGCCCAATTTATCATTTGTAGGTAATCAGTAATTCAAGTAGTCCACTTTTGGAAAGCGGCTCGTTTGCATTTGGTGGTTTTCCCTGGACCTCTCTTTCTTTAAACAGTGGGGGGACTGAACATGGTTGGTAATCATGTACTTATCAAAGCCTTATGGGTTGCAAAGTCATAGAAAATCCCCAAAAGGAATTTATTGAAAAATTAATGAAAAGATCATGGATAGGACAGACTTCAGGCATTGATCGACCAAGGGGCTCAAATGATCTAGCACTGACAGACATATGCCCTCCCTCCCTCCCTTTTAGATCCTTTCTCAGAGGCTTTCCACATCTCAGATTTAAGTTCAGTAACAAGAAACACGTCTCTGTTCCAGAGTCACAGCAGATGCCTTGTTGTCACCTATGTATTGGTCTTTGTTGAGTCACATGCACATTACTGAACCCATCATCCTTATGGTCGGGGGAATGTCTGGATATGGGGATGGACCACATTGAGAGTTGGGGAAGGGCAGATCCCCAAACAAAAAGTGAGGCCATTGCTGAGAAATGGGGGAGAAGGACGAGCTGATGTGGCAGATAACAAATATCCACTATAATGTCTATTGAATTCTGTTTTTATTATATAAGTTGGTACATTTGGTGGTGTTTCTTTTTTAACCTACAAAAATTTCCATTTCAACCTAATAAACATGAAGACTTAAAGTAGAGACACTATAGTAGAAGAAGCGTGGCTTTTGAGTTGCAAACAGAGATTTCAGGTCCTAGCTCTGTTATGTATCCTTATTGTTGAGAAATGTAAGGGCACCCGATAAATAACACGCTTCTCTCCTGCTTGAATTCTGTGAAGAGAAAAGACAAATATTGGCACATAGGAATAAAAACATTAGTTTTATTACTGACAACAGCTGAAATGAAAGTTTTTGTGTGACAACAGTGAAGTTCTAATATTGAATCCAGAACTAAACAGTTATTTATCCGTGCCCCACCCCCCGGCACTTTGAACAATAGGCTTTTTTACCTGGGGGTCTGCCCCTAATAACTCAGACCAGAACGGATGAGTTCTGCAGACATCGGGCTCACAAAGGACACAGGGAGGTGAGGAAGCTATGTATGTGTAGTTGTTCTCCGAAAATCTGTCAAGCAGCTCATTTCACTTCAGTGGTAATGGGTGGGGTAGGAGGTCAGAAATTGTTGAGGAAAATTCCTCTTTGTGGAAACCAGAGGAATGATGACATACATGCCTCCAACACATAGACTAATGAATCTTAATTATTTTATCTCTTCAGTAAATAATAATAATTTATTTTAGTGTTGGTGTGATGTACAGATACCAAGAAATTTGGGGTATGAAAACTCAGAGTATCAAATAACCACCCTCTTCAGTCTTTGAAGTGGGGTTATTATAAGAATTGATGTGTGCGTAGGAACCCACTTTGCCTAGGAGATGAGTAAACTTAGTAATCACTGGGCAAGCAGAAGGATTGGTGAAGCGGAGGAAGCAGGCAATGAAAGAAAATGTCCTACAGAGTTCATCACTATCACACCCTCGTAAATTTAAGCCAAGGCAGGCAAACTTTCCCTCCCTAGCCACCCTCAGCCAGCTGGTATAAATCCAGGTTTTAGCCTGTTCTCCTGTCCAGTGGTTCTCACATTGTACTCTCTGAACTAATAACATCAGTATCACCTGAGAATTTGTGAGGAAAGCAAAATCTGGAGCCCACCCTTATCCTACTGAAACCCTGGAAGTGGGGCCCAGCAATCTGTATTTTAACAAGTCCTCTAGGCAATTTTGATGGACATTTAACCACATACCATGATTTGCAAACACCCCCTTAACAGTTTCATAGCTGGATATTAATTGTACTTGCAAGTAATCTTTTCTAGTTCCTCATCATTAAGCATTTATTAACTATGGGATATTTTGGGGAGTGAGAGAGGTTGAATAGGTAAAATAGAGCTTAGGCTTGAATGCCAAACAGATATGAACAATAAAACTGTGTTTTCATCCTATAGGTTTAGATATAGGGGCATGATAACTGTTTAAAAGACTAACTGTAGCAGCAAAATGTAGAAGGGATTTGTTGTAGGAGATAATAGAATGAGAGAGAAACTCTAGGGGGTAGTGATTATAATTTGTGTAGGGAGACTCGAAGATCAGGAAGAAAAGGGGATCTGTAGAAGAGGCTTTTCAAAGGAAGAGTTAATTGAACTCAGTTCACTGAAAGCTGGGGTGGACAGAATCAAAGATTTTCTAAGATCTCAAGCCCAGATGATTAAGATAATGGTAGTTGGGAAGGGAACTTTCTAATTAGGGAATAAGATGAATCCATTGTTGGGCATGTTAACTTTGAGGTCATACTTTAAAGGACATATATTGAGAAGGAAGAGTTGAGAGCTCATTTTTAGGTGGTTTAGAGTAAGAGGAGAACTTGAAAGTACATTTGTCCCTTGGTATTGACAGGAGATTGGTTCTAGGACAAACCACCCCCCCACCCAAGCCCCTACAGGATACCAAAATCTGCGGATGCTCACGTCCCTTACTGTCGGCCCTCTATCTGTGGGTTCCACGTTTGCAGATTCAACCAAGAATTGTGAAGAAAATTACAATAATGCATTCGTTCATTCTTGAAATGCTTATTGAATGTCTACCATGGGTCTGGCACAGTTCTGGGTTCTCAGGATATAGAAATGGACCAACCCATGCCCTATATGCAGAACTAGTATTGTAGGTGGAGGGAGACAACAAATAAGTAAATAAATGAACAAGATAATTTCAGATAATACTGAGGGCCAGCAAAGAAAATAAAATAGAGTAACAGTAAAGAGTGACTAAGGGGTAGAGAATTTCTTTAGATGGAGAGTCAACGAAGACCTGAGACGGTGACATGTGACAGAAATCAGTTGAAAAATGTGAAACATGTGAAAGATAGTTTCAGGAAGCCAAAAGTTGCTGGCATCACAGAGTGGCCAAGGAGAGTTGCAGGAGAACATATGAGAAGTTCATTGTGCTTTTTGCCCTTTTGGGGACTCTCCCATATGAAAGGTTTGGAGAGACAGGGTAGTGTATTTGAAGGAACATGGGCTTAGAGGCATCCCAGCTCATTCATATCAGGCATCTGTGAGCTGTGTAGAAACCCCTCAATTTCTCTGAGGCTTATTCGCCATAGAGTAAGGAGCAATAACACCTCATGGGATTAAATTGTGATGATTAAATGAGAGAATGAGTTTAAAGCAACTAACGTAGTGCTTAACGTAGTGCTTAATGATAACTATTAATAATCCCTAACAGTTATGTGAAATACAGTTTCATTTAATAATGGTGAAAGTTAATGTCTCTTGATATACAAGTTTATTTAGAAGTTATACTTTCACTTTTTATCATACGAAATATTTTAAGGGCATGAAACTACAGTAAAAAATATTTTTGCAATTAAATGATATACTTTGATTAGCTACCTGTTGACACTTAGAAAGTATGCTTATATGCATAATACTCTCATGGATTTTACTAATTTTAAATATTTTCTTCTTACAGATGTGTACGTCTCATGACTGATAGGAAGAAACTAGTCATGGGCCAAAGGTCAAGATACTTCTCTGGGAAATGCTGCTGATGCTCCTTTACAAAGTCATACAATGAGTGTTTGTTTTAAGAAAGATTTTCATATTTAAAAGATTTTCATCTTGGATATATATCAAGTGAAAATTAGAGTCTTTTGGGAAACATTTTCCTCCTGTTAAATTATACTTGTAATGGGCGACATGGCAAACAACTCGGTTGCATATGGTGGCGTAAAAAACTCTTTGAAGGAAGCTAATCATGATGGAGACTTTGGAATTACACTCGCAGAGCTGCGGGCTCTCATGGAGCTCAGGTCTACAGATGCATTACGAAAAATACAGGAAAGCTACGGAGATGTCTATGGAATTTGCGCCAGGTTAAAAACATCTCCCAATGAAGGTGAGTTTCATTACATTCATTTTTAGTACTTTGGCGAGTTCTGTAATTGGCTCATAAATAAGCATGCTTAGATTGTCTTGGCTGTTGTTTGATTATGCCATATTTTTCGTGGCATTAAAGATTGGTATAAAGTAACTTTAGATCAAAAAAAGTGTTGCAAATTAATTTACATATTTTAAGTTGGTGGGAGGAAGTATTTTGTACTGTCGCACATATTGCTGCTTGTTTACGATAGCATGATTGTCTTTCCACTTGAGCTGGAATCAGGCTTGGTAGTTCCCAGGGGATTCAGTGGAACTAAACCCTGCTCACTATCCTTCATTTTGCCAGGCGGCTTAAAATAGCTTTCACTGCCAGTAGCTGACCAAGTTTGTTTTTTTTTCTTAACCTAAACTTTAACAATTAGTTCAGAAGGTACCAGAGCAAATGGAGTAGATTAGATGGCAATTTTTAATTTAGTGGACATTTCCTTTGATTAAAAATAGTTTTCAATCTTCGAATTATATTCAGTTTCCCTGTGTTCAAAGAAATCTTTGGTTTCATAATTCTTGATCTGTAGTAAATTTCTTTGTGAAAAACAGAAACGTTCATTATAACTTCATTGCGTTATGGTCTTTGAAATAGTTTGAAGGGATAATCTTTTATTTTATACATTGATCATGTTGAATATAAAAGTAAGGTTAGGAAGTTTCCAAAAGGGATTTCTAATTGCAAAGGAGGGGGGAAGGATACATGAGGATGAATGTTTGGTGATTACAATTTATTTTAGTAAGGAAGGGAAATTATTACTGCTAAATTTTAAAAGATACTAGTATATATTCCAAAGCCAATTCTAGAAAAATTGTGCTTCAGTGTTTTTCTTAACATTTTTCCTGAAACATCTTATGCCATGCCACTACTTGTGATAAATTTTAAAGTAATAACAAAAAGTTATTTCCAAAGTTGTTAAAGAATTTTAAATCACACTAAAAGATTCTTTAAAACCTTTATGTAATTCTATGTGAATTGCTCATTGTTTTAATGGTAGGTAGTTACTTTAATTTTTCTGAGGTAGCATGGTCTTGAGGAAGCTGATGTCAGTATTCACATATATCCTAAAAGGGCTTCCTCAGATCAGTTGGAGTATATTCTTTTTTCTGTAAAGTCTTCCAGATTGTCTGGATCTTTTCCTCAAGTCAGAACCAGTAGAAACATGGACTTCTCAGTTATACATTAAATATGCTGCACCATTTTAAGAGCTGGACCCCTGCTGCTTAAATTGAGTGAATCAGGAACAGACCCATGGAGCTTTTAATAGATGTAATTTGACAAACTTTGGAGTTTGTTCAGTATGCAAATCTACTTCAAAATGTTAGCTAACTTCATATAACTTTAGAGATTTGTACATTAAGTTGCTATTCTCAATTGGTAGATTCATTAATTCAACCATATGTACATACTACATTTAATCTAAAACCTAATTTTGGATGTTTCATGATCACCAAATTGATAGGATATGTTAACATTAAAAACCCTTAATATTTATAACAACATCGTTTGTTCATAAAATCGATATTGGGGCTTCCCTGGCGGTGCAGTGGTTAAGAACCCGCCTGCCCATGCAGGGGACACGGGTTTGAGCCCTGGTCCGGGAAGATCCCACATGCCAGGGAGCAACTAAGCCCGTGCGCCACAACTACTGAGCCCTCATGCTGCAACTACTGAAGCCCACGTGCCTAGAGCCCGTGCTCCGCAACAAGAGAAGCCACCGCAATGAAAAGCCCGCATGCCGCAACAAAGAAGAGCCCCCGCTCACCACAACTATAGAAAGCCCGCGCGCAGCAACAAAGACCCAACGCAGCAAAAATAAATAATTAATTAATTAATTTTAAAAAACCCGATATTGAACTTCACTTTGAAATCTGCACATATTCGCGCTTCCCTCAACCATGTCTTTGTGTTTCCCTGCTGTTAGTTATGAGAAGACAAAACTTCTGATTAACTAAAAACCCTTCCATTTCATTTTTAATGGACATTATTTGTTCATTTTTAATGGACATTATTTCTCTTTAGTTTGCACTGCAGTTTCTTTTGTGTTGTTATTTTGGGCAGTTCTCCTTATATTGATTTTGGTTTAATTAATGAAGTTTATTAAATTACGGAAACTTTGTACCTAGTACAGTAGTTTTTAAGATTCAGGCAGGGGATGGTTATGTACCTCTTTTACGACATGGTGGAAGTTGTGGACAATCTCTAGAAATATTCACTCAACACTCAAAATTTTGTGTGTATTGTTGCTGCTTTGTGCTATTAAACAAGTGTATGCCATTTTCCCCGTCTTTTATTCTTAGAAAGTTCTTGCTCATCTTCTTCCTAGTATTGTGAATTTAATTTTTGTCAAAATTTGTACAAACTTTTGTCTCACTTTATATATATATAGTTTGTCATTTTGAAATATTCTTTTAAAGAATGTGAAAAAGCCATTGTAAGCATTATATTTGTGTTTACAGTCGTCATAAGAATAAATAATAGCAGCTTTCACAAAAATGTTATTTCCAAAGGAATAGTTCTAGTTTAATTTAGAAATAATTCACTCAGAAGCTAATGAATATTTTGTCACTGATTAACTAGGCAAATGGTAACAAATGACTCATCCCTGGGAATAATCAGCTAGGAGTTTTTATGCCCAAGTAAAATGATCTAGACAATAAGTAGCCTTTTTTTAAGTATAATCTGCTTATAGTCAGGGAGAGTGAGACAACAATGATTCTTTAAAGTACAGGAATTTTGGTTAGGTAAAACTGAAGTTTATCTGTCACTTTAGTTCTTTCATTCATTCATTCATTCATTGACACACAGTCTTTCGTCAGATCTAGGTTAATGATAGTCATATGTTTTATATACCCCCTAAAAAAAAGAATGTGTTAGCAGTTTTAACTGTAAGATAATCGTAAGTGTATAATTAAATTACAACCCAATTTCAGAGATGTTAATAAAATGTAAGAATGTGTGTGTTTTAGAATTGCTGAGATATTGTGTTTATTGGGTATCTCCTATCTTGTTGGCACTTACCTAGGCTCTGGGCATACATCCATGAATAAAACAAAACTGCCTTCCTTATTTTTACATGGGGAAGACAAGTTCACAAGACAAATGAGATGTGTAGTGTGTTAGTGATATATGCCTAAGAGAAAAATGAGTGGAGAAGGGAAATCAGAAATATTTGGGATGTAGATATTAGATTGCTCTAAAGTCTGGATGAACAATTAAAGATGTTTCTTAACAACAACAACAATAATAAGTAAAGCTTAGATAATGCTTTTCGTGCCAAATTGGTAGTTAGTACTTATAAATTTATATCAACTTACTTTATCCTCACAACAACCTTATCCTGTTTTACAGCCAAAGAACCCACAGCACAAAAAGGTTAAGCAACTTAGCTGAAGTCTCACAGCTCATAAGTCCAGAGAAGGGATTCAAACCTAGACAGAGGATATGCTTTTAACTACTGTAGTGTACTTCATGTTATAAAAGTTCATCTCATTCAGCTTGCAAAAGAGTTGAGAGACTGAGAAAGAAGCACCTGTATTCTCTCGTCACGCGGGCCTCTCACTATTGTGGCCTCTCCCGTTGCGGAGCACAGGCTCCGGATGCGCAGGCTCAGCAGCCATGGCTCACGGGCCTAGCCGCTCCGCGGCATGTGGGATCTTCCCGGACCAGAGCACGAACACGTGTCCCCTGCATCGGCAGGCAGACTCTCAAACACTGCACCACCAGGGAAGCCCACAATAGTATTTTTTTGATGGCAGGAATTACATGATGAAAAAAAAATGGGGATTTAAGATTCTGTTTATTAGTTGGTCTTTAAAATATGCCCTCCTCAGGAAGTTGTACTTGTGTGCTTCCTCATTTGGCCTGCTAATTTATTGCTTGTTTTCTAGCGGAGCAGTGCTTTAACTTGATGTTAAGCATACTGTACGTGTACTGATCAATAGGAAGTGTTTTGAGCCACATGTAATTTTCATATTAAAAACTTCCTAGTGGTTCTGATTAATTATTTTTACTCTTAAAAGAACTAGAACTGTAAATTTCAAGGTTAACTGGAATGAGATTTATTGCTTCATATTTTTGGTTTTATGTGTTAGCAAGCACCTATCTTATAGTCCTCAGAATCCAAGAATGTACTTTCATGGCAGAATAATCTTCTAATATCCTAACTGTATAAAACTGCCATTACAGTTTTGTTCTTCTGTATCATTGTTTCCCTACATTAACCTGCTTACTCCTGCTCTAAACCATATTTCTTGATCTTTTTATTGTTACCCTAGCTTTTGGTATCTTTCCCATTTTAATGTGTTCCTATGTTATCTATATTATATTTTATATTGGATAGTAGAATAGACTCTCTAATAAGATTTACAGAATGCAAATCTCAGCCCTTGGTATCATTTATTATTCATAGTACTGTATCAAGCAAAGGATAAAAATGAATTCATAAAAATTAAAGATAGGTACTGAATGGTACTCTGTAAGAGGCATGACTTTATGGATTTGTAAAGGGCAGGAAAGCAAATGAGACACCAAGCTTTTTAAGTGGTAGTTGCTAAAATTAGGTAGACGAGAACAAAAAAACAAAGGAAATAAGGAAACAGTGGTAGAGAGAAGCAAAAGTAGTGTGTGGTAGGAAGCAGGGTAGAGTCAACAGCAATTGTCCCTGGCTGACTAATGTTTCCATAATGTTTCAGATGGCAGTTTATATTTGCACTTACTAGTAGTAAGGTTGTTGGTAATGGTGTCCTTTGACCATGTCTTCATGATGTAATACAATAAAATTGACATTCACACATGGAAATATATTTTAACTCTCGAAAGAAATCAGCCCTTTGCCCAGGATAAATCATTACTGACTTACAGGCTACTACAAGAACACTGTGATTCCCTGATGTATGTGTTTGGTCATACAGGTTGGTTTTAGGCATTCGACAAGGATTTGCATGGCCATGGTGTGCCAGCCACGTATGTTTTAATACTTGTATACAGTTATCAGTGAGGGTTTTCTATTGATGATCCTGTGTGACCTTGTCCTAGAAATTTATTCCTGCTATAATAGAGAATTATATACCCCAATAAAATTTTTTTAGAAATAGAGAATTAGACATTTAATTTAAATCCTGCTCAGGTTACCAGTTTTCATTGCTTATGAATTTTTTGAAGATAATTGTAACACTGACTACTTCTCAAACCTTGTAGCATATATATTATTTTTTAAAGTTATACTTGATAGAACCTGAAGTAACACCGCTTTGTTAGTTTTTTCAAGTTCAGTTTTCTGAGTACAATAGACATATTTCCTTCCCAAAGCATTCTCTTCTGCTTTCATAACACTATACTCTCAAGGTTTGCTTTCTTCCTT
Organism: Mesoplodon bidens; assembly: GCF_964165515.1. NCBI lineage: Eukaryota > Metazoa > Chordata > Mammalia > Artiodactyla > Ziphiidae > Mesoplodon > Mesoplodon bidens. Next base: position 88,147,408 of record NC_138167.1, read on the forward strand.
TCTGGCCCGTTTCATCCGCCTCCTGTGCTTTCCTTTCAGTGTTGGCAGGCCTTGTGTTTCTGTTCACGGTGCACTCTGCATTCTCCCTGGGTGATGCTCTCCACTTCTAAGACTTCACGTCTGACTCTGACATCTGTGGCTCCAGTCCAGGCTTTTCTCCCAGGCTTTGGGCCTTTTGAAAGCTCAGTTGCTTTTAGACATCTTCATTTTCTCAGCCTCTCCAAACTTTCCCTTCTGAAAGCATATTTCCTCTTTCCCCCTTTGCAGTGAAACTGTCATCCACCTTGCTAGATAGACTTGACTTTGATAGGAGTCTTTCACTTGTTCTCACTCACTGGGTCGACAAGACGTGGAAATTCTAACTCCTGTCTCTTAACTCAAGGGTGTCTGCTTCTCTACCTCCCCACCACCCTGCTTGAGGCTACTGTCTTTCTCTTGCATAATTCAGGTAACAACATACTAACTGGTGTCTTTTCCTGTCTCCCTTCACGCTGCCCGTCAACTTTCCTGCTGAAAGCTGGCAGTGGTTTTGCACTGCCCTTAGAAGGAAGTTCAGACTTCTCACTTAGGTTAACAAATTTCTTTGGGGTCTGGCTCCTGTTTACCTCACCTCATCTCATCTCATCTCTTTTTTCCAACTCTCCTCCTCAGTATTTGAGGCATAGCAAAATTTTCAGTTTTCTTAAATACTGTTGTGACAAGCTCACTCTTGTTTCTGGTCCTGTTACATGCTGATCTTTTCACCTAAAACACTCTACCTCACCCTTCCTGTGACTGTCTCTCTTAATCGTTCCTGGGATCTCAAGTTCGGTATCTTAGAACTCCCTTGTCCACCCCAACCCCATAAATTTGGATTCTAGTTCCCTTTGCTGGCTTCCATTAACAGCCTCACCACCGCCATAATATGTAACACACTGGCTTGTGATTAACTGATTACTTGTCAGGTCTGCCCCACCAAACTGTGAGTTCCTTGAAGGCAAGTGCCAGAGAAAGGCATCCTGTCTGACTCATTTCCCTTTGTATGTTTGTGCCCATCACAGTATCTGGCCCATGGTTGGCATTCAGGAACTAAGCCTAAGCTTGAATTTAGACAGTGATTCACTTAAATTTGAGGGCAGTCTCCTTTTCTGTTGAAAGTGAAAATATGATGAGGGTATTAGTCTGTTTCTCAAGAAGACTGAACACAAACACAAATTTTCACGTACTTTCTTGATCTGTGTGTTTTCCTGTGGCGCTCACTTAAAGAATGCGGGCTGGCTGCTGCCACCACTATCACTACTACACACACACACTCACACTCACACACACACACACAAATACTGACATAATGTCAAGCGCAGAATTTGATAAGATTAGGGTGTGCTATGTAGTAGCCATGATTTTCAGTTAAATCCACCTGCTTTCTATATTCCATTACTCTCCCCTCTTCATTTTCTAAAATTGAGACATGTTTTTATTAGCCCCAGCAGTTGAAATGCTACATTGTTTTTTCTTTTGGTAAAACATCAAGCTGTTGATAGAATTTGCATTTTATTCCATTATCTATCCCTTTCACATATAAAGACAGTATTCTTGAGCCATTATCTATTCATAGAATGGTAGATCCAGACCCCAAAAGCATATATTCTGGGCTGGTTTTGTTTCTTCTCTTTGTCAGGCTGACTGGGCCGTAATGAGATCAATGCCCTTGGCCTTGTTGCTGCTACACTACAATCAGTGGAGCCAACAGGACTAGGCAGAAGATTCTCAGTATATTTATTCATAAGTTATTCTAAATGATTTGATATCATATCTCCTCTCCTTTTAAAACTAGGACCATGTAGCCTCATTACCAGTTCCAACTGCTTACCTTTCTCTTCCCCACAAACTTTGCTTTCTCCCCCCTCACAGTGGAGCCTCTTCCTACACCTATAATAGACTAACACCCACGCCCTGGATTCCATTTACTCTGGCTTCTTCAAAGGCTTTGCTCTAGATTAACTAGCCTGTCTCTCCTGTATCACCAGTGTGGTCTTCTCTAGTTGGTCATTTCCATTGCTAAATAACTTGCCCTAATATCTGTCACTCATCCTTAAAAAGCAAAACGGGTTTTATTTACCCATTTTAATTCACCTTTACTGCTTTATTTTACTTTTACTGCTTTGTTTCTCTCCATTGCATCACACTCCTAGAAGAAGTTTCTGTACTCGTTGTTTCCACTTAACTAATTCCCATTATCTGTCTAATTCTTTATAATCAGACTTTTTCCATACCTCCACTGGAAGATTCCTTATCAAGGCCATCGGCCTCCATCTAGTGAAAGCCAGTTATCCATTCTCTGTCTTCATTTTACTCCACTTTTGTAACACCATTTGATATAATCAGCCACATCATCTTTTTTAAAACTCCCTTTCTGTAGTACAGCATGAATCTATTTGTACGTCCATGTGTATGTGTATCCCCTTTTCTTCTCAGTTTCCTTTGGTGTTTTAAGAACCCTAGCTCATCTTCAAATCAAATGTTGGAGTGCTCCAAGGCTCTCGCCTCAGCCCTGCTTGCTTCTTGTCAACTTACTTCAGCTTTCTAGAAGCTCTCATTAGGCCCATGGCTCCAGAATCATCTGTAGATTGAGGACTCTCTGGCTCAGATCTCTCTGTGAGTTCTGAATATGGCTAACCGGCTGTCTACTAGACATTCCCGCTTTTTAATGGGCATCTCATGTTTAACTCGATAAAGCAGGACCATTAACTCCTGCCTCCCTTTTTCCTCCCAAGTCTACGGTTCCCAAAGCCTGCCCTATCTTGGTAAATGTCTCTATCATCCATCCACTTGAGTGCATGGACAAAAAAGAATCTAGGTATCATTCTTTATCCTTTTCTTCTTTCATCCACATCCAGTCCTTCAGCAAGTTCTGTCTGATCTCCTTACAAGATACCTGGCATATTCAGTGACTCTGCCTCCATTTCTTTCTTTCTTTCTTTCTTTTTTTTAATTAATTAATTTATTTATTTGGCTGCTTTGGGTCTTTATTGCTGCGCGCGGGCTACTCTTCGTTGCGGTGCGTGAGCTTCTCATTGCAGTGGCTTCTCTTGTGGAGCACGGGCTCTAGGCGCATGGGCTTCAGTAGTTGTGGCATGCGGGCTCTAGAGCGCAGGCTCAGCAGCTGGGGCGCACGGGCTTAGTTGCTCTGTGGCACGTTGGGATCTTCCCGGGCCAGGGCTCGAACCCATGTCCCCTGCATTGGCAGGCGGATTCTTAACCACTGCGCCACCAGGGAAGTCCTCTGCCTCCATTTCTGAACCCAGATGCAAGCTACCACCATCTCTTACTTTGTACTGCAGCGGCCTCCCAGCTGGTCTTTTCCTCCACTCTCCAACTCTTCAGTTTCTCCTTCAGACAATTTAAATGAAATTAGTTATCACTACCCTGCTATAAAGCCTTCTAGTGGTTTCCATTGCACTTAGAATGAATGCCAGTCCTCTCTTCATACTATTTTAATTGTCTCTTTATTTGTCTTCCTCCAGTATAATATAAGCTTGCTGAATGTAAGACTTGTTTTGTTCACACTGGCTTTTTAGCAAGTAGAACAGTACCTGGAAGTAGCAGATATTCAGTAAGTATCAGGAGTCGGGGGAGGGGGGACAGACTGCTGCAGAACTCTGAACTTCATTATATTTAGATTATGTGAGTTTATTATTTTACATGAGTAGAAATCAGCTGTCCCCAAAATGGAGTTAAAACCTATAGTGTTTAGTTTGTAACTTGTCTTTCTCCTTACTTACCTTAACTAACTGTTGCCCTGTAGTTTATGGTTTATAAACTTTGTACCTTCTCCTTTGGTCCTTCCCAACTATCTGAGTTATACCAATAAATATTAATGCCCCCCCAACCCCAAAGGGGTTAAGTGACTTGCACAAGATTTCAGTAGGTGAATTGGAGCCTAGGTTTTCTAATTCCTAAACCAGACAGCTTCAGTGGTGCAGTGACCTAGGTGTGTGCTTGTATATGTGGTGGGAGCATAGGAAGAATTACGATAACCTTTGGATCGGCTGCTTTTTTCCTTATTCCCTCCAAGATACATTTTTAAGCGATCTTTAGCTTTATGGCTGTTCTTTTCAGCATTAACAAAATATTGGCCCCTGTTATAACCAGTATAAGTTAAGATTTAATCAACTATTTTTATAGTTGCAGTGGTGATGTTTAAAACTGAGGTGTTATATGTAGTTAATGGTGGACTCTATTAAGGGCGAGTTAAACTGATAGAACCAGTATCTTCAAACATATTTCTTAGAAAGAATTGGAGACTGACGCAGGGAGGGATAGCAATCTTTTATTTTTGCTGTAAGGGCATTAAAATATAAGACAGAACAAACCTACCCACTGTCTAATATCATCCTTTCATAAAAGAAAGGGTGTTTTATTTGAAAAGCAGTAAGCACATAATTTCAGAACATCTTAAATTATAGTTCTTTAAAACAAATACATTCTGTTTTGTGGAAAACGTCACTACATCGATTCCCTTATCCCCCGATTAAACCACAGACTGTTGTTAACTGTTTGCAGCCAGGATTGATGAGGGGCACTGCTCTTGCCTGAAGAAACAGTGTGTGGATTCTAAGTTATAATTTGCAAGTTTCCTCTCTCATACTGTCTTTCCCACTAGTCGCAGTCAGTGCAGTCCTTCACTGCCTTTCTATCCATTGACTCTGACTCAAAGCCTAGAGCTCTGTGGAAGCTTTCAGTTGATGACTTTTGTCATCAGAAATCTAAGATGCTTTTTGAACTGCCTAGTGTGGACCCGACTGTGCTACAGTTGATTGTGAAAACATTCCCTGGAAGCTTTTTGGTGTCTTTAACAAGTAAATAAGTAATTAATAAATAAAAAACCAAAGTAAATAATTACTTTAAGATCTGTATATTCATCTCTCATTGTTTGTTCTAATAAACTTCCTTTGTTTTCTCTCTTCTACTCTTTGCCCACCTCTGCATCTAGAGTAATAGCTAAAACACTTAAAGCCGAGAGCCTTACAGTGATCTGCTGTTTTCCTGTCTTTTTCCTTAGAATGAATTCTTGCCAAAAAATAGAGTTGAGGTTAAATTGATTATAAATTTAAATTTATAATGATAAATTAAAAGTCATGTCATCCTGGTATCTCTGTCCTCTTCTTCAGTGTTCTTTTCCGTTTTAAAAAATATTTATTTATTTATTTTTGGCTGCCTTGGGTCTTTGCTGCTCCACGCGGGCTTTTCTCTAGTTGTGGCGTGTGGGGACTGCTCTTTGTTGTGGTGCGCGGGCTTCTCACTGCGGTGGCTTCTCCTGTTGCAGGGCACGGGCTCTAGGCACACAGGCTTCAGTAGTTGTGGCACGTGGGCTCTAGAGTGCAGGCTCAGTAGTTGTGGTGCACAGGCTTAGCTGCTTCGTGGCATGTGGGATCTTCCCGGACCACGGCTCGAACCTGTGTCCCCTGCATTGGCAGGCAGATTCTTAACCACCGCGCCACCAGGGAAGTCTCTTCAGTGTTCTTAAACTAAGGGAAAATGTCATTTGTCACTGCTGCCTGTGTTTTCATACTCCCACAATAATGTAAATATGTACATACTTTGCATTAGCTAGTTGGGATATATCTAGGCTCGACAGGATCAGCAGGATTAAATTAGAGAAGGACTTGCTTGGTAGGGTGAAGGAAAGGCAAATTTGATCATCCAGCTCTCTCTTAACCTTTTGCTTCACGGCTGTCTAATTCCATGCTCCAGGCAATAAATAATATGTCCTACAAGGTACCTTTTCCTTTACAGTGACGGTCAGTCATTAGCACTACCTGTTTCTTTAACTGGAAATAAATCCTAAAAAGTAAACTTGAAGGAAAGGTCATCCTACGTCTCCTGTTGTTTTGTGACTTGCAAATCTTTTATCAATTGAAGTATAATAGACCTGTTTTTTTGTTTGTTTGTTTTTGTTTTTTGGACCATGCCACGCCTTACAGGATCTTAGTTCCCCAACCAGAGATTGAACCTGAGCCCTGGCAGTGAAAGTCCTAACCACTGGACCGCCAGGGAATTCCCTATAACAGACCTTTTATAATAGAAGTTTTAGAGCTTATAGTGGATGAACTTTTCATTGTTCTTCAGCAAATAAGAATGAAAATAAAAGACTTTCACTTATTAAGTTAACCAAGATGCAATAAGTAAATCAAATAAATATCTTTATATACTTCCCCGCTTTTGGAAGAAAAATATCATAAGTAAAGGTCAGGGAAATGTTTAATTCCAATATAAAACCATCAAACTCATATATCATTTCTGGTCTCTAGCAGTCTATAAGATGGTGTAAGACAGTATGATCAAAAACCAGCAGTTTGGAAAAGTGGAAATTCTTAGTTCAACCTTACGTCATCTACTTAAAATGTTCTCTTAAAGCATTGCACATGTTTTTTGGTGATTTAAATTATGTACACTTAGTCTAACTCATGAGAATAAACCATTTTGATAGGGTCTTATGAATTGTGTCTAAATGTAACTAATCTAAAGTGTAGAGAATGTATGTGTTTTGAATAAAATATTTTCATTTGTAAGTAGTAAAACTGTTCACTTAAATTTATTTCTTTTTATTAGGTTTAAGTGGAAACCCTGCAGATATAGAGAGAAGAGAAGCTGTATTTGGAAAGAATTTTATACCTCCTAAAAAGCCAAAAACCTTTCTTCAATTAGTATGGGAAGCATTACAAGATGTCACTTTAATTATATTAGAAATTGCAGCCATAGTATCATTGGGCCTTTCTTTTTATCAACCTCCAGAAGGGGATAATGCACGTAAGTAAATTGGGCGGGGGGAGGGAAGACTCTTATGTGTGATGCTAAGTTCAGTGCATTTGCTTGCTTAATACATAATACCAATAGCAGGCCACCTTTTATTAACTGCTTTGTACTGGATATCATTCTAATAGTGCTTTTAATAGTTCTTTAAATATATTACCTCAGGTAATTTTCCCAGTAACCCTATAAGATAGACAGTGTCACCTCCATTTTACAAGTGAGACACAGAGGTTAAGTAACCTACCCAAGTATGCATATTGCTGTTTCTGGCAAAGCACTAAGCCATATATATGATGTGTTATGTGTCACCATGATTTTTAAGTTCTTTAGAACACTATTGTGAAGTAATTAGTTTTTAATTTGGGTTTTTTTTTAATCTTTTGGAAAATCATTATGAAAGCAAAAATTTATTCTTTTCCCTAATCCATTACTTTTGAAGTTCTTAAAATGTTATATATATTTTTGTTATATACATGATTTGGATAATTTCCTTGCCATCTTAGAAATGTTTATGCTGCAGAGTATTCTGACCAATGGAAGAATATAGAATGGTAACTCTGCTTTAACCTGTAACTGCACATGATTTTGTTTTTCTCTCATCTTTCTATGTCCTTCATTTCTCTCTTTTTTTTTTTTTCTTTTGCTGCATTGGGTCTTCGTGCTGCGTGCGGGCTTTCTCTAGTTGCATCAAGCAGGGGCTGCTCTTTGTTGTGGTGCGCAGGCTTCTCATTGTGGTGGCTTCTCTTGTTGCGGAGCATGGGCTCTCGGGTGCGCGGACTTCAGTAGTTGTGGCACGCGGGCTCTAGAGCGCAGGCTCAGTAGTTGTGGCGCACCGGCCTAGTTGCTCCGGGGTATGTGGGATCTTCCTGGACCAGGGATTGAACTCATGTCCCCTGCATTGGCAGGCGGATTCTTAACCACTGTGCCACCAGGGAAGTACTCCTTCATTTCTCTTTTAAATTTCTTCTTCTTTTCCCTTAAAACAAATTATTTAAAATGGTTATTTCCAACATTACATTCTATAACTGCCTGGAGATCAAGCTTGGGTTTTGGTCACTATATTTAAATAGCTATAGAGGGAACCATTAGTATTTTATATATCAGAAGAGTGATTCACCAAAATATTTTTGTTTGTGAAAGCTTCATTCTTCTGCCTTTCAAGTTATTAAGAGTTTAATAAATACTTGCTAACTCTAAAAGTTGGCTTAGGTAATCATTTAAAGTAATTCTTTCAAAAGTATGCCTAGAACTCATGTGAGAGAGAACTTTTGGTGGGGGCAGGCGGGAGGAGGTAGTGGGTCACAGCATAAGCGAGTGGATCTGAGGCTGAAGTCTGTGGAGATCAGGATTTCTCAGAGGGGCACTGTTGACATTTTTCACCGGAACATTCATTGTCACCTTGGCAACCAAGAGTATCTCCAGTGGTAGCCAGGTATCCTATTGGGGGGGGGGCAAAATTGCCTGCAGTTGAGGATCACTGATGTAGATAAGAAAGGATTTAGGCAATATTCTTATCAGTATTGAGCCAAATTATTTTTTAAACTTTTATTTATTAAATAAACGGTACATGTTTTGCTGTTGAAAAATTAAGGGGGAAAATGACAATTCAAAGGAAATCATATTTACTGAAAATCCCACTTTTTAGAGATTATCATTTTGATATATATCCTCAGATTTTAAAAATGTTTTTGTGTATGTGTCTGTGGTGCTCATGTATATGTATGTGTGCACAAGTGGGTTAGGTGTGAGGATGTGTAAGTGTTAAGTGTGTGTGTCTTTTCATCTGGAAAGGGAAGTGATATCATGTTTAGCAACATGCAGTTAAATTCTTTACTGCTTGGTTTATCCAACTGTCATTATAGAATACTGGGAATTGGTGTTCTAGACTTGAGTGCGTTAGCAGATGATTAAAAACTTTTTACTTTTAACATTTTTTCCCAAGACTATAAGAAAACTGAAGAAAAATATTTTCAGTGGGAGTAGGTTTTTTTTACTAACGGGATCTGGGCAAATCTTGGAATTTAGACTGCTTCATTTGTAGGGTATAGTGACAGGCCCTTTTTCATATTTGCTTAAGGAGATAACTGGTATTAGATCCAACTGAGAAGATAACTAGAGTTGTTGGTGTCTTAAGGCCCTTTAAAGAGACTCAAAATCTACCAGAAGGTGTTAATAAACCATATAAAGGTATTTTTGCTCCATGGTAAAAGTTTAGTGTTTGCACTTTTTTAAAAAACACTTTTTAGTATATTTCATGTATCTTTTCATCATGTTATGTTTAACACTAAGAAGTGGATACTTGCTTAAAAGGAAATCCATTAATTGTAAATCTATAGTCATAGAAATCCAAATTATCAAAATTTCTTACTAGTACTGTTTAGTGTGAAAAGAAGCACTATAACCCACATAAATCTGTAGTCACTGTATGCAACTAGTGGTTCTCAAACTCTTTGGTCTCAGAACCCTTTTACACTCTCTAAGTACTGAGAACTCAAAAGAGGTTTTGATTATGTGAGTTATATCTGTAGGTATTTACTGTATTCTAAATTAAAACTGAGAAATTTAAAAATATTCATCAGTGCATTTAAAAATAATAAATATTATAATATATAATTATAATTACTATAATTATTAATGAAGTTTGAAATGAAATAATGAAGAGTAGTGGTGTTTGTAACGTCATTGTATCTCATTGAGGTCTGGCTTAATTGAAGATAACTGGATTCTCATCTGCTTCTGCATTCATTTTGTTGTATTTAGCACATGTAATGTAGTCTTTGGAAAGTTTCACTATACATTCATGAAATATGAGGCAAAGTAGCATCTTAGTGTTGTTCTAAAAATAGTTTTGGCCTCGAGGATCCCCCTGGAGTTCCTAAACAACACTTTGAGAACCGCTTTTTTATGCTATTAATATATACACTTGATATACCACCCAAGAATCACGTAGGGGATTTTAGAATGGCATATTTGCCCTGTGGTAGAGAGCATAGGCTGAATTTAGATGGTGTGTACCTCTCAGGTGAATATGTTTACAAGGGAGCACCTTTAGTAAAAATCGATTTTTATTATTGTATTTGCACTTGGACTTTACTGAAAACATTATTAAAATACTTTTTTTTTCCTATGTGTAACTGGTAAACTACAGTCCTTTCCTAAGTTTGATTTTGATATTACTTTCTTTTTTCCCTGCAGCTCCCTTAAAAATTTGTAATGGTCATCAGTAGGAAAAAGATTCAGTTTCTAGAAATACTTTAGTACTGTCTATTTCAAGATCATTCTAACTTCATCTGTGTAATATAAAGTAGAACTACATATGAAATGAAATATGTCACTAACTTGTTTCACACTCTCCTTTGAAATATTCAATAGTTTAGTTATAAATACATATGCATATGAGATTTAAAGCTGAAAATTCAATAATCATCTCACAGTTCCTTTCCCTTAACCTCCGTTGCATTGTCTTTAAACTTTTTTGGTTATTTACCCTATAAAGAAAAGATATGAGCACATGTCTCCAAATGATGCATTTATGCATTTATGAATTATATATATTTAAAGTTATTGATACTGTGAGCATTTTAAAACATATACACAAATAGAAATTAAAGATTAAAAAGGTGAACGTTTAAATTTTTGATTTTTAGTAGCCTTAAAACATCATTATTGGGCTTCCCTGGTGGCGCAGTGGTTGAGAATCTGCCTGCCAATGCAGGCAGGGGACACGGGTTCGAGCCCTGGTCTGGGAAGATCCCACATGCTGCGGAGAACTAGGCCCATGAGCCACGACTACTGAGCCTGCACGTCTGGAGCCTGTGCCCTGCAACAAGAGAGGCTGCGGCAGTGAAAGGCCCGAGCACCGCGATGAAGAGTGGCCCCCGCTTGCTGCAACTAGAGAAAGCCCTTGCACAGAAACGAAGACCCAACACAGCCAAAAATAAATAAATAAAATAAAATAAAATAAAAACATCATTATTAATAGCATGATTGAATATACATTATTATATTTTATAATTTTGATTTAGCCTGATTTGGGTCTAAGTCTATTTTCTTTCAGAACTTGGTTTTAATATCTCTCATAGCTGGAAAAAACTCAACATTAGGTAAATCCAAGTGGAAGATTTTAGTGTACTCACTAAATCATGATACTTATTTTCACTTCCACCCACCAGTTACGTAAAAGTTTTTCTTGAAATACGACTAAATTTCATCTTCTGATATGAGTCTGTCATTCTTACACACTGTTAAAAAGTATTGCTTTTTTTTTTCAATCTGCAGCAAGGGAATCCCCTGCCATCACTTGATTTTAATTTAATTTAATATATTTTTAATTGTATTTTATTTTATTTTTTGGCCATACGGTGCAAGCATGCGGGATCTTAGTTCCCTGACCAGGGATCAAACCCACACCCCCTGCAGTGAAAGTGCAGAGTCTTAACCACTGAACCACCAGGGAAGTCCCAAGTATTGCATTTTTATATTTTTAACCAGTAAGACCACTGTAGAGCTTTATTTGGAAGATAATATTTTAGCACTGCCTCAAGGTTGGTGAAAGTGGTCAGTATAGTATTTCAACCTTCATCTTGAGTTCTTGAGGTCAGACTTGCTTTATGTAATTCAGAGAGCAAATCTCTGATATTCTGGGCAGGGGGAAAGGTAAGGGGAAGCTGTCTTTACAGCTTCTACTATTTAAAATAATGTAAACCACAGATTCACTTAACTGGTTATTGTATGCAATGATACATAGTTATTTCTTCAGCTTGAGAACAAATAAAATAGAAGTTTTAGTATTTGGATGGCAGGGCCAGCACTCTCAGTAGATCATCTAGCCAGCTCCTTTGGAGAACATGCTTTATACCCATTGGTGGCTGAATCCTGCTGATCTTCACAGGGATATTTTTTGTGATTGTTCACATCATGCCCATTTGATGGGGATGGTGATTGTTCCATCTCACGCAAATTGATTTTTCTCCAGCTTCTGTCTTCTCTCCCTTTATCTGTCCCTCATACCTCTCCCTGATTCATCTTTATGCAGCACCCTTGCACCTCAAGTCCTCTCTTCAGTTCATGCTCACTATTCTGGAATATACTTTAATCATTTCTAGTATCATTGGTTTACTCATTAGTTTCTTGTGAATAATCCATATCCTGTTCTGCATTTCCTAAGAGAACCATTGACTTTCAGAGATTTTAGCTCAATGCTCAGTAAGAAAGAACTTTACGTAGGAACAAAGAAGAACATACTCCTTCATGTGAATTTAAAAATAACCAAAGTAAGCTTTCAAAAAACAGTTCACCTTTACTACATGTATATCCTTTTCTATTTTGTTCTCTTTCATTTTTCAAAATCCTGGTCATGAGCCACTGAATTGATTTTATTTTATATTTATTTTTTTATTTTAAAAACATGATGGGAGAGGCTTCCCTGGTGGCGCAGTGGTTGAGAGTCCGCCTGCCGATGCAGGGGACACGGGTTCGTGCCCCGGTCCGGGAAGATCCCACATGCCGCGGAGCGGCTGGGCCCGTGAGCCATGGCCGCTGGGCGTGCGCGTCCGGAGCCTGTGCTCCGCAACGGGTGAGGCCACAACAGTGAGAGGCCTGCGTACCGCAAAAAAAAAAAAAATTATGGGAGTATAATTGCTTTACAGTGGTGTGTTAGTTTCTGCTTTATAACGAAGTGAATCAGCTGTACATATACATATATCCCCATATCTCCTCCCTCTTGCACCTCCCTCCCACCCTCCCTATCCCACCCCTCCAGGCGGTCACAAAGCACCGAGCTGATCTCCCTGTGCTATGCTGCTGCTTCCCACTAGCTTTACGTTTGGTAGTGTATATATGTCCATGCCTCTCTCTTGCTTTGTCACAGTTTACCCTTCCCCTCCCCATATCCTCAAGTCCATTCTCTACATCTGCGTCTTTATTCCTGTCCTGCCCCTAGGTCATTCAGAACCATTTTTTTAGATTCCATATATATGTGTTAGCATACGGTATTTGTCTTTCTCTCTCTGACTTACATCACTCTGTATGACAGACTCTAGTAGGTCTATCCATCTCATTACAAATAGCTCAATTTCGTATCTTTTTATAGCTGAATAATATTCCATTGTATATATGTGCCACATCTTTATCCCTTCATCTGATGATGGAAACTTAGGTTGTTTCCATCTCCAGTCTATTGTAAATAGAGCTGCAATGAACATTTTGGTACATGACTCTTTTTGAATTATGGTTTTCTCAGGGTATATGCCCAGTAGTGGGATTGCTGGGTCCTATGGTAGTTCTATTTGTAGTTTTTTAAGGAACCTCCATACTGTTCTCCATAGTGGCTGTACCAATTCACATTCCCACCAGCAGTGCAAGAGTGTTCCCTTTTCTCCACACCCTCTCCAACATTTATTGTTTCTAGATTTTTTGCTGATGGCCATTCTGACTGGTGTGAGATGATATCTCTTTGTAGTTTTGATTTGCATTTCTCTAATGATTAATGATGTTGAGCATTCTTTCATATGTTTGTTGGCAATCTGTATATCTTCTTTGAAGAAATGCCTATTTAGGTCTTCTGCCCATTTTTGGATTGGGTTGTTTGTTTTTTTGTTATTGAGCTGCATGAGCTGCTTATAAATTTTGGAGATTAATCCTTTGTCAGTTGCTTCATTTGCAAATATTTTCTCCCACTCTGAGGGTTGTCTTTTGGTCTTGTTTATGGTTTCCTTTGCTGTGCAAAAGCTTTGAAGTTTCATTAGGTCCCATTTGTTTATTTTTGGTTTTATTTCCATTTTTCTAGGAGGTGGGTCAAAAAAGATCTTGCTGTGATTTATGACATAGAGTGTTCTGCCTATGTTTTCCTCTAAGAGTTTGATAGTTTCTGGTCTTACATTTAGGTCTTTAATCCATTTTGAGCTTATTTTTGTATATGGTGTTAGGGAGTGATCTAATCTCATACTTTTACATGTCCCTGTCCAGTTTTCCCAGCACCACGTATTGAAGAGGCTGTCCTTTCTCCACTGTACATTCCTGCCTCCTTTATCAAAGATAAGGTGACCATATGTGCATGGGTTTATCTCTGGGCTTTCTATCCTGTTCCATTGATCTATCTTTCTGTTTTTGTGCCAGTACCATACTGTCTTGATTACTGTAGCTCTGTAGTATAGTCTGAAGTCAGGGAGCCTGATTCCTCCAGCTCCGTTTTTTGTTCTCAAGATTGCTTTGGCTATTCGGGGTCTTTTGTGTTTCCATACAAATTGTGAAATTTTTTCTTCTAGTTCTGTGAAAAATGCCAGTGGTAGTTTGATAGGGATGGCATTGAATCTGTAGATTGCTTTGGGTAGTAGAGTCATTTTCACAATGTTGATTCTTCCAATCCAAGAACATGGTATATCTCTCTATCTATTTGTATCATCTTTAATTTCTTGCATCAGTGTCTTAAAATTTTCTGCATACAGGTCTTTTGTCTCCTTAGGTAGGTTTATTCCTAGATATTTTATTCTTTTTTTTTTTTTTTTTCTCTGTACGCGGGCCTCTCACTGCCGTGGCCTCTCCCATTGCGGAGCACAGGCTCTGGACGCGCAGGCCCAGTGGCCACGGCCCACGGGCCCAGCAGCTCCGCGGCACGCGGGATCCTCCCAGACCGGGGCACGAACCCGTGCCCCCCACATCGGCAGGCGGATTCCCAACCACTGCGCCACCAGGGAAGCCCCCGATATTTTATTCTTTTTGTTGCATTGGTAAATGGGAGTGTTTTTTTGATTTCACTTTCAGATTTTTCATCATTAGTGTATAGGAATGCCAGAGATTTCTGTGCATTAATTTTGTATCCTGCTACTTTACCAAATTCATTGATAAGCTCTAGTAGTTTTCTGGTAGCATCTTTAGGATTCTCTATGTATAGTATGATGTCATCTGCAAACAGTGACAGCTTTACTTCTTCTTTTCCGATTTGGATTCCTTTTATTTCCTTTCCTTTTCTGATTGCTAGGGCTAAAACTTCCAAAACTATGTTGAATAAGAGTGGTGAGGGCTTCCCTGGTGGTGCAGTGGTTGAGAGTCCGCCTGCCGATGCAGGGGACGCGGGTTCGTGCCCCAGTCTGGGAGGATCCCACATGCCGCAGAGCGGCTGGGCCCGTGGGCCATGGCCGTTGAGCCTGCACGTCTGGAGCCTGTGCTCCACAACGGGAGAGGCCACAACAGTGAGAGGCCCGCGTACCACAAAAAAAAAAAAAAAGAGTGGTGAGAGTGGGCAACCTTGTCTTGTTCCTGATCTTAGTGGAAATGTTTTCAGTTTTTCACCACTGAGGACGATGTTGGCTGTGGGTTTGTCATATATGGCCTTTATTATGTTGAGGAAACTTCCCTCTATGCCTACTTTCTGCAGGGTTTTTATCATAAATGGGTGTTGAGTTTTGTCAAAAGCTTTTTCTGCATCTGTTGAGATGATCATATTGTTTTTCCCCTTCAATCTGTTAATATGGCTTATCACATTGATTGATTTGCTTATATTGAAGAATCCTTGCATTCCTGGGATAAATCCCACTTGATCGTGGTGTATGATCCTTTTGATATGCTGTTGGATTCTGTTTGCTAGTATTTTTTTGAGGATTTTTGCATCTATGTTCATCAGTGATATTGGCTTGTACTTTTCTTTCTTTGTGACATCTTTGGTTTGGGTATCAGGGTGATGGTGGCCTTGTAGAATGAGTTTGGAGGTGTTCCTCTCTCTGCTGTATTTTGGAAGAGTTTGAGAAGGATAGGTGTTAGCTCTTCTCTAAATGGTTGATAGAATTTGCCTGTGAAGCCATCTGGTCCTGGGCTTTTGTTTGTTGGAAGATTTTTAATCACAGTGTCAATTTCATTGCTTGGGATTGGTCTGTTTATATTTTCTATTTCTTCCTGTTTGTCTCGGAAGGTTGTGCTTTTCTAAGAATTTTTCCATTTCTTCCAGCTTGTCCATTTTATTGGCATATAGTTGCTTGTAATAATCTCTCATGATCCTTTGTATTTCTGCAGTGTCAGTTGTTCTCTTTTTTCATTTCTAATTCTATTGATTTGAGTCTTCTCCCTTTTTTTCTTGATGAGTCTGGCTAATGGTTTATCAATTATGTTTATCTTGTCAAAGAACCAGCTGTTAGTTTTACTGATCTTTGCTATTGTTTCCTTCATTTCTTTTTCATTTATTTCTGATCTGATCTTTATGATTTCTTTCATTCTGCTAACTTTGGGGGGTTTTTGTTCTTCTTTCTGTAATTGCTTTAGGTGTAAGGTTAGGTTGTTTATTTGAGATGTTTCATGTTTCTTGAGGTAGGATTCTGTTGCTATAAACTTCCCTCTTTGAACTGCTTTTGCTTCATCCCATAGGTTTTGGGTCGTCGTGTTTTCATTGTCATTTGTTTCTAGGTATTTTTTGATTTCCTCTTTGATTTCTTCAGTGATCTCTTGGTTATTTAGTAGTGTATTGTTTAGCCTCCATGTGTTTGTATGTTTTACAGATTTTTTTCCTGTAATTGATATCTAGTCTCATAGCGTTGTGGTTGGAAAAGATACTTGATACGATTTCTATTTTCTTAAATTTACCAAGGCTTGATTTGTGACCCAAGATAATGATGTATCCTGGAGAATGTTCCATGAGCACTTGAGAAGAAAGTGTATTCTGTTCTTTTTGAATGGAATGTCCTCTATATATCAATT
This sequence comes from Mesoplodon bidens, assembly GCF_964165515.1. NCBI lineage: Eukaryota > Metazoa > Chordata > Mammalia > Artiodactyla > Ziphiidae > Mesoplodon > Mesoplodon bidens. The sequence goes on from NC_138167.1 coordinate 88,163,884, forward strand.
AAGTCCATCTTCTTTAATGTATCATTTAAAGCTTGTGTTTCCTTTTTTAGTTCATTTTGGATGATCTGTCCATTGGTGAAAGTGGGGTGTTGAAGTCCTCTACTAGGATTGTGTTACTGTCAATTTCCCCTTTTATGGGTGTTAGCATTTGCCTTATGTACTGAGCTGCTCCTATGTTTGGTGCATAAATATGTACAATTGTTATATCATTCTCTTGGATTGATCCTTTGATCATTATGTAGTGTCCTTCTTTGTCTCTTGTAATAGTCTATTTTAAAGTCTATTTTGTTTGATATGAGAATTGCTACTCCAGCTTCCTTTAATTTCCATTTGCATGGAATATCGTTTTCCATCCCCTCACTTTCGGTCTGTATGTGTCCCTAGGTCTGAAGTGGATCTCTTGTAGACAGCATATACATGGGTCTTGGTTTTGTATCCATTCAGCCAATCTGTGTCTTTTGGTGGGAGCATTTACTCCATTTATGTTTAAGGTAGTTATCGATATGTATGTTTCTATTACCATTTTCTTAATTGTTTTGGGCTTATTATTGTAGGTCTTCTCCTTCTCTTGTGTTTCCTGCCTAGAGAAGTTCCTTTAGCATTTGTTGTAAAGCTGGTTTGGTGGTGCTGAATTCTTTTAGCTTTTGCTTGTCTGTGAAGCTTTTAATTTCTCCATCCAATCTGAATGTGATCCTTGCTGGGTAGAGTAATCCTGGTTGTAGGTTTTTCCCTTTCATCCCTTTAAATCTGTCCTGCCGCTCCTTTCTGGCTTGCAGAGTTTCTGCTGAAAGATCAGCTGTTAACCTTATGGGGATTCCTTTGTATGTTAATTTTTGTTTTTCCCTTGCTGCTTTTAATATTCTTTGTATTTAATTTTTGATAGTTTGATTAATATGTGTCTTGGCATGTTTCTCCTTGGATTTATCCTGTATGGGCCTCTGGGTGCTTCCTGGACTTGATTGACTATTTCCTTTCCCACATTAGGGAATTTTTCAGCAATAATCTCTTCAAATATTTTCTCATTCCCTTTCTTTTTTCTCTTTTTCTTCTGGTACCCCTGTAATTCGAATGTTGGTGCATTTAATGTTGTCCCAGAGGTCTCTGAGACTGTCCTCAATTCTTTTCATTCTTTTTTCTTTATTCTGCTCTGTGGTAGTTATTTCCACTATTTTATCTTCCAGGTCACTTATCCGTTCTTCTGTATCAGATACTCTGCTATTGATTCCTTCTGGAGAATTTTTAATTTCATTTATTGTGTTGTTCATCATTGTTTGTTTTCTCTTTCGTTCTTCTAGGTCCTTGTTAAACATTTCTTTTATTTTCTCCTTTCTATTTCCAAGATTTTGGATCATCTTTACTATCATTACTCTGAACTCCTTTTCAGGTAGACTGCTTATTTCCTCTTCATTTGTTTGGTGTTGGATTTTTACCTTGCTCCCTCATCTGCTGTGTGTTTCTGTGTCTTCTTATTTGCTTAACTTACTGTGTTTGGGGGTCTCCTTTTCACAGGCTGCAGGTTCATAGTTCCCGTTGTTTTTGGAGTCTGCCCCCAGTGGCTAACGTTGGTTCAGTGGGTTGTGTAGGCTTCCTGGTGGAGGGGACTTATGCCTGTGTTTTGGTGGATGAGGCTGGATCTTGCCTTTCTGGTGGGGGGGACTGCATCCGGTGGTGTGTTTTGGGGTGTCTGTGACCTTACTGTGATATTAGGCAGCCTCTCTGCTAATGGGTGGGGTTGTGTTCCTGTCTTGTTAGTTGTTTGGCGTAGGGTGGCCTGCACTGTAGCTTGCTGGTCGTTGAGTGGAGCTGGGTCTTATCGTTGAGATCGAGATCTCTGGGAGAGCTTTTGCCGTTTGACATTAGGTGGAGCGGGGAGGTCTCTGGTGCACCAGTGTCCTGAACTTGGCTCTCCCACCTCAGAGGCTCAGCCCTGACACCCGGCTGGAGCACCAAGACCCTGTCAACCGCACGGCTCAGAAGAAAAGGGAGAAAAAAAGAAAGAAAGAGAAAAATAAAATAAAGTTATTAAAATAAAAAATAAAAAAATTATTTAAAGTTCAAAAAGAATTAAAAAGTACTTTAAAAAGGAAGAAAGAAAGAAGAGAGCAACCAAACCAAAAAACAAATCCACCAATGATAACAAGCGCTAAAAACTATCCTAAAAAAAAAAAAAACGGACAGACAGAACCCTAGGACAAATGGTTAAATCAAAGCTATACAGACAAAATCACACCAACTCCACCTCCTCAATTTGGGGATGTTTCGTTGTCTATTCAGGTATTCCACAGATGCAGGGTACGTCAAGTTGATTGTGGAGATTTAATCGGCTGCTCCTGAGGCTGCTGGTAGCTATTTCCCTTTCTCTTTGTTCGCACAGCTCCTGGGGTTCAGCTTTGGATTTGGCCCCGCCTCTGCGCGAGGGCGTCTGTTCCCCACCCAGACGGGACTGGTTTAAAGTAGCAGCTCATTAAGGGGCTCTGGCTCACTCAGGCTGTGAGGAGGGAAGGGTACAGAGTGTGGAATGCAGGGTGAGCCTGCGGCGGCAGTGGCTGGCATGACGTTGCAACAGTCTGAGGTGTGTGTGTGTTCTCCTGGGGAAGTTGTCCCTGGATCACGGGACCCTGGCAGTGGCGGGCTGCACAGGCTCCCGGGAGGGGAGGTGTAGATAAGTGACCTGTGCTTGCACACAGGCTTCTTGGTGGTTACAGCAGCCTTAGCGTCTCATGCCCATATCTGGGGTCCACGCTGATAGCCGCGGCTCACGCCCATCCCTGGAGCTCGTTTAGGTGGTGCTCTGAATCCCCCTATCCTCACGCACCCAGAAACAGTGGTCTCTCACCTCTTGGGCAGGTCCAGACCTTTTCCCGGACTCCCTCCCGGCTAGCTGTGGCGCACTAGCCCCTTCAGGCTGTGTTTACGCCGCCAACCCCAGTTCTCTCCCTGCGCTCTGACCGAAGCCCGAGCCTCAGCTCCCAGCCCCGCCCGCCCCAGCGGGTGAGCAGACAGGTCTCTCGGGCTGGTGAGTGCTGGTCGGCACCGATCCTCTGTGCGGGAATCCCTCCGATTTGCCCTCCGCACCCCTGTTGCTGTGCTCTCCTCTGCTACTCCGAAGCTTCCCCCCTCCGCCACCCGCAGTCTCCGCCCGCGAAGGGGCTTCCTAGTGTGTGGAAACCTTTCCTCCTTCACGGCTCCCTCCCACTGGTGCAGGTCCCGTCCCTATCCTTTTGTCTCTGTTTATTCTTTTTTCTTTTGCCCTTCCCAGGTACGTGGGGAGTTTCTTGCCTTTTGGGAGGTCTGAGGTCTTCTGCCAGCGTTCAGTGGGTGTTCTGTAGGAGTTGTTCCACGTGTAGATGTATTTCTGATGTATCTGTGGGGAGGAAGGTGATCGCCACGGCCTACTCCTCTGCCATCTTGAAGGTCTGAATTGATTTTAGACTCACAAATAGCTAACAGCCCAAGGTTCAGAAAGCACCGTCCTTGTTCTTTCTTCACCATTACTGGCCCTACAGTTTTGAGGTTTCCTTTGTGCCCGCCTCTGTCTTTTTCTAAAGTCTCTTCTGCCATAGAGCCTCTGTGCTGACTTCGATCTCTCTCTGGAATCCTCTTCCCTTAAATCTGCATGGCTAGTTCCCTCATATCATTTGGCTCCTAGCTCAAGTGTCATGGACACCTCAGAGGGGCCTTCTCTGTCCGCCCAGCCACAGTTGGCCCTCTTGTTCCATTTGCTATAGCACATCACCATAGTTTACTTTCTTCATGGCACTTACGATACCTGAAATTAATTATTTGTGTTTTATTATCTGATTTTTTCTTATCCCATTCACACCTAGCAGTCTGAGTATAGGTTCCCTGAGGAGAAGGAGGTTATGTGTCTTATTCGCTATTACATCCTTAGCTTTGAAAACAGTGTTGGCACCTAAAGTAGGTGCTCAAACAGTTGAATGAATGAGTAGCACTTGGCTTAAATTTTTATGTTATGAAAGTCAAGCTTTTATCATACTCCCGTGAAACTGATATGGTAAATAAGCATGGTTCATGGGTAAACACATAATACTTAACTTTCCATGTATGACTTGCCTACTATATGTAGTAATAGCATTAACTATTGGTTGAGTGTGAAGGATGTCTCAGCCATTGCTCTACCTTCTTTACCAGTGTCTTCGCATTTAATTCTCTCAGCAACTCTGCAGTAAGTGGTGGTCTCCTAATTTGACAGATGAAGAAACTGAGTCTCAAAAATAAGTAACTTGCCTTAAGGTCGAGATTTAATCTTCCCCAGTGTCCTCACTCTTCACAGGTACCCTAGACTGCCTCCCTACCCTAAAGATGAGAATCCCCAGAGGCAGGGAACTTGAAATTAACTTGAAATTAATCATCATCATTATGGAATGCTTGGAGTCAATAAAGTGTTTAGAGCTGTAAGCAGAGTTAACGGGGCATATAAACATTATAATTACATATCTGTTGCCATCAATTCAGAATCTTTGGGCTTCCCTGGTGGCGCAGTGGTTGGGAGTCCGCCTGCCGATGCAGGGGACACGGGTTCGTGCCCCGGTCTGGGAAGATCCCACATGCCGCGGAGCGGCTGGGCCCGTGAGCCATGGCCGCTGAGCCGGCGCGTCCGGAGCCTGTGCTCCGCAACGGGAGAGGCCACAAAAGTGAGAGGCCCACGTAATGCAAAAAAAAAAAAAAAAAAAAAAAAAATTCAGAATCTTTTTTGATAAGCATTTTCTTTCTTTCCAAATAGTTTGTGGAGACGTTTCTGTTGGAGAGGAAGAAGGTGAAGGTGAAACTGGTTGGATTGAAGGAGCTGCGATCCTCTTGTCAGTAGTGTGTGTAGTATTAGTAACAGCTTTCAATGACTGGAGTAAGGAAAAACAGTTCAGAGGTTTGCAGAGTCGAATTGAACAAGAACAGAAGTTCACAGTCATCAGGGGTGGTCAGGTCATTCAGATACCTGTAGCTGACATTACAGTTGGAGATATTGCTCAAGTGAAATATGGTAAGTAAAAAAGGGCAGTGCATCTTACACATGATGTGATGTTATTGTAATCTTGTTCACAGTTTAGCATACCTTTATTTTGTTTTAGGTGATCTTCTTCCCGCTGATGGCATACTTATTCAAGGCAATGATCTTAAAATTGATGAAAGCTCATTGACTGGTGAATCTGATCATGTTAAGAAATCTTTAGATAAGGATCCCTTACTTTTATCAGGTATGAATTTCTTTTATAACTGAACTTTTTCCTCCTCCGCAACTATATACCACTGTCAGCAAACAGTTCCCCGAAGAGCCAGTAATGTGAAGAGGATTCTGTATTTTATGTTAGCTTCTACCCTTATAAACTTTAGAGACTTTCTTTTGTAAGTCAGCAGAGACATTAGAGATCTTTAAATCCAGAACTGTATTTTTACAAATGAGGAACCGGAGTCCAAAAAAATGAAGAGATTTGAGAGTCGGTGTTAGTTAATGTTAGTATAATGATAAAACTAAAGTATAAGCCTAATGATCTCTGTTAAATGGAGCTGTTTTACATTTATTCTTAAGGGCTATTGTAATATAAAATTAAAGAATGATTGTGTGTTTAAAGCAAATTAGTGAATTTTCTATGTTGGTCTACAAAGGACAGGATTAAAAAAAAAAACAACTCATAAAATCCTTAAAGTTAACCTAATGTCGCTCCCTCATTTAACTACTGAGGAGTGAGTCTGAGACATCAATTATTTATCTAAGGTAATATGATTAATAATAAATAGGTCCAGGAGTAGTACCACATCTACTAGGCAGAACTGAATTTGCACACGGTTAAGACATGTTCTGAAAATCTAAGGCTTTGTGTAGGTGAGGGTGCTGTCTGAAAAGGGGAGGTACGTGTCTACTTAGGAGGTTTTTACAACGGCTTAACTGTTGATAGCTAGACCTAAGGTTAACTGGAAATGAAATGGAAGGGATGATGAAAAAAATTACAAGCTGCCTTCTAAGATGCTACATGAAAGGAAACCAGAGTACCACAACTTGTCTCCAAAATTATACCAGTTCCTTAGCTTTTTATTTTCAGTTTCCTACTCTTAATTTTCTCGTGTTCTTTATAGAATTTACAAAATTGCTTTTAAGACATTTGGTTTAAATATATTTTTAGATTGAGTTGTACTAGCATTTGGAGTAAGAAAAATGTTGCCTATTTGTCTTTAATTATTATTTTCAGATGTTAATGGAATGCTAACATTTCCTACATTGTAAGGAGATTCTGCTTATTTAAATATTTAATAACTTGGCAGCTATACTTTTCACTTCTTCTCTGTGAACTTAATATTCTAATTGGTTGGGCATGGTTTTACTGAAACCAAAGTCAAACGTGTGACAAGGGTCAGTTAAATTAGAATCACAACTTCGGGGCACATACCTAAGTTTAGCTATTACCTTTTTAAGATTTGTAAATATGTGCCAAAAGGCTTATTGTAAAACGTCCCACCACTAAAAATCAGAGTAATTTCATGTATATACGTTTATAAACAGCATTATAAATAGGGGGAAAGTTTCGTTTTAATATAGAGTTTTGTTTCTTTGAAAAAATCTTGGGATTTGTATACCTTCAATATCCTGCACTACTAAGAACACTCCTACTCGATTTGAATTTTTCTTTTTATTGCTCTGCTTGAAATTCATTCCAAATAGAAATATCTTGGATATATAATGTATTTAAGTTTAATGTATACTTATTTTACTTATTCCTTGCCATACTTCTAAGAAACTGTTGGTTAATGTTAGCCAAGTAAAATCTATGATTTTTCCAAAGGAGAGGGAAGCTAGCTGGTCATACCTAACTGCCACAGACTGACCAGGCCACAGTATTTGGTGAACTGAGGTAGTCTCCTCTTGCCTTTTTGCCATGTATACTTCATGGGCTTTGATGTACATCTAGCTTATTCACACAGTGCTTAGCTCTTCAGAGTGACATCCTTTAATGGAATCTTGGTCCTTTTCTGTTTTAACAGACATGGCTGGTAAGTTTTTGTAGACTCAGGTTCCCGACACACCACGTATACCAAGAGGACTCTATAAATTTTCCATGTTTAAGAAAAGACTGAAATAACTTTCTGGAGTCCCTTATCACAGTACGGGTGGGAAAGTTTTTCTGCATTTATTTCCCTCTTCCAAAAATGTACTGAAAACATGAAATGCATTTATTTTTAAATTTATTCTCATGATGCCATCTCTCACTGCTGTTCTTGGCTTTTTAAATTTAGATGTTTAAAAGCAGTTATTCAGTTAGCGGTAGGGATATGACCAGAACAAAAGCTGTTTACTTTGCCTGAGCATATTAGCTGCCAACATTTGATTACCTGTGGTCAAGAAGAACAGAACATAAAAAACTGAAATTTGCTGAAAGCTAGAATTGTTAAAAGAAATAAACTGTCTTTTACATTTAGTCCTTGCTCAATAAATACTGTTTCACTGTCCTTAATTTCTTGTTTCCCTTGCATTTTTACTGGCAAAGAAGCTAATAATTAGTGAAATAGTCAGAATATAGATTTTTTAAAGCAAGAAAATCAAAGGCCTAAAAATTCGTATTGGATAAATTACTTAGTAATTAATAGCCAAATATAAATGTTTAAGTACTGGAGTAAGTACGTATACTTTACGATCTTACTTTGCAAATAACCATTGAACGTTGTTTTGGTACACAGGATTGTATAGTATGTGCTACAGACCCTGCCCTCCGGGTGGTAGTAAACTAGGAGATCAAATAAATAAGTGATAACTATAAAGACTTTATTGAGTATATTAAAAAGAGTTAAGTTTTGAAAGCTACTTAAAATTCACAAAAATATTGGAGAGGTGGGAAGCCTTTTAATGAGTGAGGGAAAGATGCAGAGGTGTGGGCGTACAGGTTGGAGAGTTGTGAGCAACCTTAGTGACATTATATCGTCAGAAGAATATACCCTCTGTGGTCTGACAGAGCGGGATTGGATCTGCCTTGTCACTGAATAGTTGGGGAACCTTGGGCAAGTTTCGAGGAAGTAAGAACACTAACGCCTGCTGCTTGCAAGACTGTTGTGAGGGACAGAGTCAGAATTCGGTCAGTGTTTCCATCTCTGCTCCCCAGCTTTTTCTAATGGAGTTTTATGTTAGGCTAATGGATGAAAAAGTTTGGAGTGTTGTTTGGTCTCCATGTGAAGACTTTGAACTTTATTCAGTAGTCAGGGAGGGTCAGAAGTTTTGGAGCCATGAGAGGCTTACGATAAAATCACATCTTAGGAAGGGTAAACTTATTTCAGGATGAACTGGAAAAACAGAAACTAGCTAGGCTGCTTGCTGTTGTAGTGATCTAGGTGGGCTGGCATGAAAGCCTGGGTTAGGGAAAGGTGGTAGGGTTGGCTTGGGAATATGTCAGTTGTTGCTGTGTGATCCTTTTTGTTGTAAGCACATTTCTTTATAAGTGAAGTGCCCCTAATAATAATAATAGTTATAATTTAAATATTGAACATTCGTTGAACCCCTAAAGTTCCAAGCAATGTGCCAAACACTTTACACTTACAGACTTAATTGGCGTCTCATTTTTAAAAAGTGTAGGTACTGTTATCCATGTTTATGGACTAGTAATTGAGATGTTACAATTTGCCCAGTATCACATGATAAATGAGTAGTAGAGTGAGCTTTGAACTCAGATGACTTATTACAGACATAAAACCTTAAGCACAAGAATTTTTTTTTTTTTTTTTTTTTTTTGCGGTACGCGGGCCTCCACCGGTGTGGCCTCTCCCGCTGTGGAGCACAGGCTCCGGACGCGCAGGCTCAGCGGCCATGGCTCACAGGCCCAGCCACTCCGCGGCATGTGGGATTCTCCCGGACCAGGGCACGAACCCGCGTCCCCTGCATCGGCAGGCGGACTCTCAACCACTGCGCCACCAGGGAAGCCCGAGCACAAGAATTTTGGTTTTATTTAATGTGTTGTTGAATTTTAAAAACACATTTTCTGTTGTTGTAGGTACTCATGTAATGGAAGGCTCTGGAAGAATGGTAGTTACTGCTGTGGGTATAAATTCTCAAACTGGAATTATCTTTACCTTACTTGGAGCTGGAGGTGAAGAGGAAGAGAAGAAAGATGAGAAGAAAAAGGAAAAGAAAAGTAAGGATAGCTATATGCTATAAGAATTGGTATTTGGAAATACGGCAGCTAGATTGTAAGAACTCATCCAGAAAATACACTGTTTCATCAGATTTTGAAATGAAGAGTTCTACAAAAAAATTAGTTACCCAACATAGTACTTTCAAGTGGTAGAATTGATGGAGGGGGAATTTTTTTTTTAAGACTTAGTAGTCCAAGGAGGGCTTTATGAAGGAAGATATCAGTCCTGCTTTACCATAGCCAGATGTATTCAGCATCTCCTTGAATACTTTAAAATCTCCCTGTCATTTGATCAGCAAAATGAATTAAACTCCCACTTCCTTTGCTTATTTTTTTGCTACTTCAGTAGTAGCTTTCCTTGTCAACCATATCACTTTTTGGCCTCATTGAGCTTTTCATCTTTTTCAAATTTTCTACTACTCACATTTCCCAGTCTGTACTTATGTACTTGGTTTTTAGACATAAGATCAAGACTTCACCTTGACACCTCATGTGTTTGCCTTGTTATATTCAGCCCATCATTAGATATCAAGGTTTTAAAATTTTAATCTTGATCCATTGTATCTGCTGTCCCTCCAAGGGGATCTATTATCAGCAAACTTGATAACCATAGTTTATCCACAAGGATCTTATAAGAAGCTGTTATACATAGGGAAATAGCTCAGGATCACTTAGCTGGGGAGTATGTCCCCTTTTTAAAAAGGCCCGCCTCACCCTTTACTCCAGAGTTTTTCCCTTTAGGGCAATAGCACTTTACTGTGGTTTAACCGCTTAGATTTATTTAATTTTACTTGGGCTAGTAAGCCCATATTTCTCTCACACACATAAGTATTTTGAGATCTTATAAAATAAATGCCTTACTAAAAGTCTTGGCTTGCTATATCTACAGCAGTGTTTTTAATATTTAGGTGTTTTGGATCGGTTTTTGGGTTTTGTCTTGAGCTGTGAAATCTTGATTTCAAAGAGAACTATGTTTGAAGAGTTCTGGCGGCCGGCAAGGGAGGCAGGCCCCACGCTGTAGGTTTTTCCTGTCCCACTCCTCACGGCAGCCCTCCACGTGCCGCCCTAAGGGGCCAGTGCGTAGTGCTGATACCATTTCTGGACCGCTTTATGTGCGGTATCTCAATAATCCTTACAGCCATACAGAAAAGGCTATTTATCTTTTTGCTGACAAGTAAACTGAGGCTTATGGAGGTTGCATAACTTGCTCCAAGTCAAAGATCTAATTAGTGGCAGATCAGACCCACTTGTCTGACTCAAAAGTGTGTGCTCTTCACCATATATTGTGTTGCATCCTAATTTACAGGAGACTGAAGTCAACAGACCCTATTAAAAAAAGAAAGGGAAGTTCACATCATGACCTTGTTCCTGTTGACCCTACAGTTTCTTTTCCAACAAGCACCTTTTTTTTCTAAGATCTTATATACCTATTTTTATTAATCCAGTCAAGAGTATTCCCAGGAATTAACATCTAACTGACTGCTGTTTTTGATTCTTGGTGTGTGTGAGAGAGAGAAAGAGAGAGTGAGTGTGTGTGTGTGTGTAATGGGAGACACCATTTTTCCATCTGTGGACTTCCATCTCTTTTACCATTCCCTTGAATAAATTGATATTATGTATTAATAAATCCAGGGTAATCTGTCTCAGTTGCCTTCATAATCTGGAACGTGAATTTTTGGTCTCTTTCCAAAGTTGGGCTCATTCAAAGAACCTAGGTATTCTGTCTCCTCACCTGTCTTGAGCATCTGTTCCTCTTTGACCATATTTGTTCCACGTTTTCCAGTTTGAAGGTAGGTCTCCTTGATAGAGAAGTTGAAAGAATAGGCTGAGTGGTTCTCTTCGTCATTTTTAATATTATACTCCCTACTCCAAACAATAGACCCATTCCCTCCTTGATTACCTTTTACGTTAGACATTCTCATCTTTGTTTCCTCCAGATCTAAGTGAATTGGGGGATGCCCTTCACTAGTGGTTTTACCGTCTTACGTTGTACCTTCATATTCTAGTCGTGCTTGCTTGCCTCCCCATCTTCTATACGTACCAGGCTGGTTCTCACCCCCGTCGGAGTTCCCCTGTGTGCCTACTGTCTGCCTATGACAGCCCTTCCTCCCGCTACCCCTCCCCGTTTCCACATTCTTAGGCTTCTATCTGTATTTAGTTTGAAAACCTCTCGTACCATATTTGGGAGTATTGCAGCATAAAAAAGAGTAAAGTCTTACGGAGAAATCAACCAAGTACAGATGCCCCAAATTATTTTGGAGTGTCCCCCCCATGGTTAAGACCTAGGGAGTGATTGAGCCAGAAGGTCACGATGGGCCAAATGCTTTCTAATCTGTATACAGACGCGCACACACACACACACCCCATTGTGTAACAGTTCTGTTATAGAAATGTGAGCTACCTTTGCATAATTTAACATGGCTGTATTCATTTCTTTTGGAAAGCTTTAATTCCCATTTTGTTCCTACAGATAAGAAACAAGACGGAGCTATTGAGAATCGCAACAAAGGTAAATTCAGGAGGATAAAAGTACACTTAGCTTGTTCTCATTATATCCCCAAATATATCTCTTGTGTGCTGTATTCATCCAAAAGTAGGATATATATGGAAAATTAACAATCTTTATTACTTGGGTGAATGTCTCTTTTGTCAGTGCCTGACTCATGCTGCCTTTACAATGTTAATGAGACTTTAATTATGACCTGTGGTAGTAAGCTTAGAAAGGTCCAGATGTAGGTAACTTTAAACTTAAGCATTTCAGTATTTTATCATTGGTTACAATATGATTGCTAGCAAAAATGCATAAGAAACAAAATATAAAATGTAAATTTTTTTGCAGCTATTTAATAGTCTGTAAGCATATGTGCATTTCTCTATATGTGTGGTCCTACATAATGTTCTACATTATGGTCATAACGTATATGGGAGGGACTTATGGTGTTTGGAATGAGTCTCATTATCTAACACAACACACAGGAAGAAAAATGACTTGGTATTTAGCTCTTTCAGGACCCTGTATTTCTTCTTGTGCCTCATCCTTATTTCCTAGCTCAACATTCTCAAATCTGGTACAGAGTTTCAAAACCTAGTGTCACTAATTGTCTTATTTTCTCTGGGTAGGCACAGAACAGGAAGCTAAATGTTTAAATTTTTGTGTTTCTATAAGAAATTGATTTTTTTCCCAAAAATTGCTTGAAAATGTTAACAGTTACATGTGCCTTTAAAATGTCGTGAAGTTATATTTGCTCTTCAATGTAGCAAAAGCCCAGGATGGTGCAGCCATGGAAATGCAGCCTTTGAAGAGTGAAGAAGGTGGAGATGGTGATGAAAAAGACAAAAAGAAAGCGAATTTGCCAAAAAAGGAAAAATCTGTTTTACAAGGGAAACTAACAAAGCTGGCTGTTCAGATTGGCAAAGCAGGTATGATATATACAAGAAAATAAGATGTTTTGTTTTAAAATATGCTGCCTTTCTATTTAAAAATCATCTTTGACACACTTAAGACTGGAAATCATTGCTTTGTGAGTGGAAGAGGAGTTAAAAATATTTTCAGTTTTATCTACAATGTACCAGGCCTTTGACTGTGGATCCCCATAATATTTTGCATCTTGGGAACTGTTATCCTCATTTTATGCAGAGGGAGTGTCCTCTGTCAACTAGCTAATAAATAAGTGGTCAGGTTAGGATTAGCACCTAAGGCTGCCCAACTCACAAGCCCCCACGCTCCTCTCTCAATTTCTGGGAGCAATAGAGAGAGGGCTTAGCAGTGAGGTTACTCCGTAAAGATTACCCAGCTATATTTTAATAAAAAGAAATTTCACCACACATTTTCTTATCTTTTTTCTGACTATGAAAAAAAATTAGGTGTGTGTTTTTCTGAAAGTTATAGTTAACTTAAATTGAATGGATTAGTTAGAGTTAGAATGGATCATCCTGGTGAGGCTGAAGTTATAAATTACAACCATCACTAGAAAACACCTGTTAACAGAACTCCTCTTCAGAGGAAATAAAACAGAGCTTTAGCTAAAAACATAGCATGCCCTTCAACAGTATCATCTTTATGAAAGAACACGTGTGGGCTAAATCAGACTACACTATTAAAGTCACTTACATTGCATCATTCTGTTACTTCCTAGGACTATGTTGGAAAAAGTTAATTTTTGCTTCTGTCCTCAAAAAGCTTATTATCTAATAGCAAATATTTGCTTTTGATATTATGTAGCCAAATGGTAATACTGACTCATACAGTGTTGGGGAAAAGGGTGGCTTTAAGATGGTGATGGTATTTTAGTAGACACTGAATTGGATTATTAGACCCAGATAGGTGGACATGCCTTATTTTGTAATACTCATTTATAAGGGGCTAAATATCCCACAAAACAGAAAGGTGTAAGTGATTTGTAATCTGTGATTAACTGTTGGTTTGCTAAGTTAATAAAGCAGTAAGGATAGATGAAAAAATTAAGTAGTTTTGGTAATTTGTGTTTTTTTTTTCATAAAAAACATGGGGTTCGGTATTTAATTCCAGGCCTCCCCATTGATCAGGTTCTTATCAACTTCTCTTTTGTCATGAAAGCAGCTTGCCAACGTGTAGGGCACCAGCTTATACTAAGCTTTTGGTATTTCCCCGTCATTGCTTATTATTTTGTCTCGGCTTTAGTAGAAGACTGAAGATACAATTAAGTCTAGAAAAGAATCATAAACACTTTTTTCCCACTTCTCCTGGGTTTCGGGACTATACTTGGAAGCAGAAATTAAATCTGTTAATGTCAAGCGATGAGTTAAGCACAAAAAAGGATGTAACGGTTTCTCAGCGAAATTAAAATAAATATCACCAAAGTAGTTATAATTCTTCCAGTAGCTAATATGTAACTGACAATGAATCGTGTCTAGAATATTTAGTAATTACATTTTCCTTCTTTTTATGTAGGTTTGTTGATGTCTGCCATCACAGTTATCATTCTCGTATTATATTTTGTAATTGATACATTCTGGGTTCAGAAGAGACCGTGGCTTGCAGAGTGCACACCGATTTACATACAGTATTTTGTGAAGTTCTTCATTATTGGAGTTACGGTTTTAGTGGTGGCAGTGCCAGAAGGCCTTCCGCTCGCAGTCACTATCTCACTGGCTTATTCAGTCAAGGTAAGTGAAAAGAAAGTCTCAGCTGGTGTAGAAAATGTACAGCTGGTTGCTCTTTTCTCTTGGGCTCTGGAACTAGGGGATTTCCATAAATTTACACTGTTTTCTTTAGCGCTGTCATTGATTCCCTTCTCCTCCCCGCCCAGTTGAAGATCTCTGCATCGAGACCTATACATTCCTGGGATTGCAGACTTGACACAAAGCTAAGCATAACTCTGCTGGGGAAGGTTCTAGCTTAATTTTCCTCATATGATAGTTATGTTGTCCTGTCCCCTCCTGTTTCCAATCTGTAACATTGAAGTAAGCATGTTTGTCATTTGCCTGTGGTACAAGAGCAGAGAGGTTTACTTGAATCCAACCGTCTAAGGCCTCCTTGTTTCCACACTTGGACCCTCATGACCCCACGGTCCTGCCTTCACATGGTAGACTCATGTTTCTAAAAAACAATTCAGATCATCTTGTTTCCTTTTATAAAACCCTCCAGTGGCTTCGTGTCAGAATGAAATCCAAGGCTCCTTGGTATGGCCTGCAGGGCCCTGCCCCATCTGGCCTTTGCTTTCCTCTAGTGTTCATCTCCCACCTCTCTCTCCCCCTCTGGTCCAGCCTCACCAGCCTTCCTGCTGTTTCTCAAATACCCCAACCCTGTTCTCACTTCAGGACCCTTGTGTTCCTTCCTTTGAATCATCAGCTCTCTAACTTTACTCAGGTGTCTTCACATATCACCTTCTCTGACCACTCCATTTACAGTAGCTAACTACTCCTTGTTCTCTTAGTAGAATGTCAGAAAAAATGAGCTTCAGTGGCTTTGCTAGCTGCTGGTTACCTAAAGGAATATTCTGTTTGAAGATTATTAATCTACTTTTTAATCAATTTTATATCTTATATGGAAAAGGTGGCTTCACATGTAAAATTATACCTGATGAAAGAATGCTGCTCTTATCAATTTTCTAATATTAATTAATATTTCTTCTTAAGTAATATTGCTGACAGAGAGCAATACAAAGTAATTGGTCATAGTTTCTGCTCCAGCACTCTTATCTTAAGTGTTCCCAAGAATTTTCAACAGATGTGTCATGATAAGAATATTTTTTGCTTACTGTTTGACTTTATTTTCAGGCATTTCACATCTTTTGTTTCAAAAGTAAAATGGTAAATGTGTCAAAGTAATAATAAAATACAGTGTAATCATCTATTTGATGTTTTAAAATAATTAGAAATAATTGGGGTAAATATAAGTTTTAGACACATGGGTAAAATCAGTCATTTTATCAATACTGTCGTTAGTTCACTTTGAATAGTCATTATGATATTAATTTTTCAATTGATCAAAAAGGTATAGGCAGGATTGATTTGAAGTCCTTTCATAGAAAATAAATAAGAGCACTTCTCTGTAAGTTTTTATTAAATGTTTATTTTAGCCCAAATGTTACCAGTCACTTTTCTTTTCATTGAGGTGTGGTCCTTATGGCTCCTCTGTTAGTGTTTGGCAAAACTGAACACATTTTCTTTACTGCAGAACTTCCTTCTTTTAACGTTCAGTATTAATGTAAATCACAGTAATCTTCCTTCCCCATATTTATTTCTTCAAGGAATCAGTTTCTTGCAGTATCTTGCATATTAGTAGTCACAGAACATACTTTGTAAAATAACTGTTTACAGGTTTTAACCCATTCCAGGTATGTTTTAAGTATCAATTATCAAGCATTTTAACCTAAATGCTTTTTGGAGCTACAGTGAAACTCTTTGTTTTTTTTAGAAACTATCTTTTTCTTGTAAATAAGAGGAAGGGATGATCCTGAGGATGAGAAGACCAAGTGTACCAACATATGGAAAAGATAAAAATGATCCTTTCTGGTTTTGTTATGTTACCTCCATCTATCAGAGTCAAAAGAAAAAAAAAAAAATCAGGCAGCTACATGCCCACAAACTCTATATTTAACTGATAAGCTACTTTTTCCTTGGTGACTGATACTAGAATCTTTTGTTTTCCACTTAATAAGGAGACTTAATCCTTACATGTTATATACTCTTAGATGGCTGTAAGTACCTCTGTACTTAGAGTACAAATTATTATAGCTCTTGTAATTTGAGGACACTTCACAGAAGTGTTGGAGGCATATAGTCAACATGATTTGCATATGGGTGCAGGTATCTGTATTCATTTACTAGATTATGTTACGTAGTGGGGAAATGATTGAAACCACTGAAAGCTAGTACTCTATTTAGCTTATTTGAATAGGTCAAATATACTAAATTCTTCCAGTATTAAATCGGTGCTTTATACTATGTATCCATGTAAAGTTGGGAGTTTTAGTTCTGATTTTAAAGCAGTTTATAATCATTTTAATATAATGAGGTCATTGGTTTTATATGTAGCTTAACTACTTTTTTTTGGTCACTGTAGAAAATGATGAAAGATAATAATTTAGTGAGGCATCTGGATGCTTGTGAAACCATGGGAAATGCTACAGCTATTTGTTCAGATAAAACAGGAACATTGACAATGAACAGAATGACAGTTGTTCAAGCTTACATAAATGAAAAACATTATAAAAAGATTCCTGAACCAGAAGCTATCCCCCCAAATATTTTGTCCTACCTTGTAACAGGAATTTCTGTGAATTGTGCTTATACATCAAAAATATTGGTAAGCTTTCTTTAATAATTTATATATGAAAATTAATTTTTCAATTTGTGATGATTTGACTGTATGTAGCTTTTAAGCTCTATCATTACTATTTATAAATTGAAGAAATGAATTGTGTTAAGTTTTTTAAAGGCATATATCCATATACTGTATTTAATTTTCTTTTGATACAATTTGTGTTACTAGTAAGGTCTGTTGATCAACATATACATTCTGTTTATTTGTATTTTGAATTTCCTGTGTTTAGAAACTCTTGAGCCTAACAACCAGAATAAGTCCTTAATTTTAAATTTTTACTTTGCTCATTTTGTGAAAGACTAGTCTATCTTACTATAGAAAGTTAACTCAATTTACTAGAGAAGATTTTGAAACTAGATTTCAACTTAAAATAATACGTTTTATATATGCTTGCTATATGCTCTGTTTGGTTTCTCAGTAGATCCTACCTATAAGGTGATCCTTAAACCTTTTGGGACTAACGGAATAAAGTAATTCTAGACTTGTACTACCTTAGAATAAAATATTTTTAACTTTGCAAGTTTTAAAAGTCTTATTTGTAACATAAAGCATGAAATTGTTTGGCTGATACGTGTTCTAGTGATTTGTGGGTGAAGACCATAAACAAAATTAGTATTTCATGAATTGGATTATTGGACTGGAAAGTTATGAGATCTTGATTCTAGGTCTAGCTTTGCCTTAGCTGAAAGTCTGAGCTTTACTTTCTTCAATTGTTTTTTTTTTAACATCTTAATTGGAGTATAATTGCTTTACAGTGGTGTGTTAGTTTCTGCTTTCTTCAATTGTTAAGTAAAGATGGTTACATCTGCCCTTAATACTGTTGTGATGATTATTACATAAGAAGGTATTTGTGAAGATACTATGAAGGAAATAAAGTTTTTGTATATATTTAAGTCAACAGTGCTTCATTTTAATGCTTATACTTTTATTTTAAGCTATAAACTTTGGTGAAGTAGATTTAATTTTGAATTATTTAATGTAAACGTTCAGTGAAAACAAGAGAAAAGGAAAGGAATTAAAATTTCTTAAGTCCCATATGTGTCAGGAACCAACTTTAAAAGTTACATTTCTTATTTAATGCTTGGGTCATAAGAGCTCCTATTTTCCAGATGCTGAAGGCAAGGACCACAGCAGTTGGGTAATTTGCCAAAAGTTCACATAGCTAGTAACTGGCAGGGCTGAGATTGGAATCCATGTCATCTTTGCTCCAGAGCTTCTTTCTACCTTACTTTTTCTATGTCCCTCTTTGAAATGCTAAAACTAATAGAAGTTTTCTGTATAATTTCTGTATAATTTTGTTTTAGAATGTCTCGTTCTGTTTTACATTATAAATTAAACTGTCGTAGAGAAACAAGATGATACTAGCTTCTAAACCTTTTCTTCTTATAGCCACCAGAGAAAGAGGGTGGATTACCGCGTCATGTTGGTAATAAAACTGAATGTGCCTTGTTGGGACTTCTTTTGGATTTGAAACGGGATTATCAGGATGTTAGAAATGAAATACCAGAAGAAGCACTGTACAAGGTCTACACCTTCAACTCTGTTAGAAAGTCCATGAGTACTGTCCTGAAAAATCCAGATGGAAGTTACCGAATATTCAGCAAGGGTGCATCGGAGATAATTCTGAAAAAGTAAGAGCAAAATGCTGAGATGAATAATGTGCTAACTATAGTTGCTTTATGGAATATCTGCTATGTTAATATGGTTGCTATTTTCTTTTTGTGAATATCAGGCATTTGCTAGGACGTTGGTGTTTTTTTAGTATATTTTAATGGTATCGCTCTTTGGCCCAGGGTATTCTGTCATTTTCATACTCCAGCTTCTTTTATTTCTTAGTATTTTGCTACAGGGAAAATAAGCCCATTACATTCAATCTGGTAGGTTTAATGAAGTGAACATTGATATTTGTTCTGAAACATGTTGACTCCATTGTTATGTAGGATCGTGAAAAATAAAAGCCTTCTGGGAAGAAAAACTGCCGTTTATGTCTTCAACACTGCATTGTAGATAGTGATGAATGAATTATATATTAGTTTTTAGAACAGCAAAGCATTAAAACTAGATCTTGAGAATCCTTTTATATCAGAGTGAGGTTTTATCATATTTATGCTGCTGCAGCGTCGTATTTAAATATCTGCTGTCATTTTGAATGGTAATCTTTTCTTTCGTACTGTCCTTATACACACCAGTTGCCTCAATTTTGACATCACATGTTTATGTATAATTTCCCTAATGCTTATTTTTTATTACAGGTGTTGAAATTATTTTGATTTTTTTAAAATTCCAGTAGAGAAGTAGAAAACTTTTTTTTTAATTAAGAGCATTTTTGGAAAATTAGAACTCACTTGAAATTGTAATATTTAAAATATTTCAAATTTTAATTAGCTTATATGTGGATTATAATCCAGTGTTATCTTAATGAACACTTGTCAGATTATAATCTAACAGGTTTAAGAGAAAATACATATAAATGAAAATGCAGAATATGACAGATATACACAAAGTTTTCAGATGAGAGGTCATACAATGAAGGGTGTAGCATTTAAGATAGGTTTCGGTATGAAGTAAGATCAAGTTGAAGGAAGCCACACTGGAGGGAAGGAAGGAATATGCAGACCATGTTGGGGGAATAGCTAATAGTCATACAGTTCAGCTGAGTGGTGATGGGCTTTTGTGGCACACAGGACATCTTTCTTCCCTTTACATGTACTTGGTTATCTGATTTCTGTGAAATGTTAGACATCTTACATCCGTGGCTTGCTGGGAAGCAGGTAGATGGTATGGGGGAGATTTTTCAATCAAAACCAAATCAGGCTTTGGCTCTTCTGCAACTAAGTAGTTTTGGGATGCTGGGAAGATTCTTCCTTTGGCTTCCATTTTCCTTCACTGAAAAAGAGGATGATGACCACCAATTCTAAGACACTGAGATAAAATAATGCATGTAAAACATCCAGCATGGAGTATATTAAGTATACAATAACTCTTTCCACAGTGAGATTTACTTTTGTTGTGGAGTCTCTTAAATGTTAGCCTGAGCAGTTAAAACAGTTAAGTAGGCCAGATAATGCAGCTGAAGAATTCTTTTCATCAGGTAGCAGAATGAGCATAGCTGTGAGACTGAGGATAATTCTTGCATCAGGGAATAAGGTGGGTTGGTGGCGGGGAAGGATGGACTGGAGACCGATATCATTTAAAAGCCTATTACAGTAGCTCTGGCTTGAAGTAAGAGCCAGAAGAAGGCAGTAGAGTAGCAGGGGGAATGGAAAGGAGAGGAAACATTTGGAAGACTGTTCAGAGGACAGATACATAGGACTTAGGAGCTAATACTATATAGATGAGGAGGAGAAAGGAAGTATTCAGGTGACAGTTTAGACTTAACAGTGAAATTATTGGGAGTAATGTTGATGTCTGTTCAATGGGCAGTGAGGAGACAGCCTTTAGTCTTGCATGCAGTAAATTTAAGGTACGGTACGACATCTGAGTAGACTGTCAGAGTGGAAAGCTTTGGAAAACGATCAAAACAGAAGATGGGGATTCGGGAATCACCTGCCTAGAAGCAGGAGGAGAGGGAGAGGAACATAAAGAGACAATGTGAAGAAATAAACTTTAAATAGGGAAGTATACAGTGTAACTTTTATTTACTACACAGTTAAAGAGTTGTAGTTAGTTTCACTGAAACTAAAACTATTTTGGCATTCTCTCTCTCATTCTAATAGAGTGCTTATTTTAACAGTAAGTTTTTTTTTTCTTTCATGGTTAAAACAATATAGGTGATGAAACAGCATCTCAGGTAAGGGTTGATTGAACATGGCTTTTTACTTTAACAGAAGGAAATATCTGGAAATTTTGTGTTAATTAAAGTTAATGTCTAATTCTGTACCAAAATGGACAGGCATAGAGTTTATTCTTCTCTGCCACTAGGGTGTTTTGTGAAAATTTAGAAGCCCTGCATTTCCAAAAGAGAAGTGTCTAAAGTAACTTGAATGGAGAATGGTCAAGTGAGAACCATGAAAAGAGAACTGTATTTTGTAAAGGGGAGGGTGAAAAGTGAATATGATTTAAGTCTGTAAAAACACAACATATGTAATTCTCTGAATTCCAGATAATCAGATTCCATGATTCTAGCCCTTCCAGTTCACTTAAATGGCATTAACCATTATTTTTGTTAATTATTGATGTTTGGATTCAACGTTTCCTTATAGGTGTTTCAAAATCTTGAGTGCTAATGGTGAGGCAAAAGTATTCAGACCAAGGGACCGTGATGATATTGTAAAAACTGTGATTGAACCGATGGCATCAGAAGGCTTGAGAACCATATGTCTTGCATTCAGAGATTTCCCAGCAGGAGAACCAGAACCAGAATGGGATAATGAAAATGATATTGTCACCGGCCTTACATGCATTGCTGTTGTGGGGATTGAAGATC
Organism: Mesoplodon bidens; assembly: GCF_964165515.1. Lineage (NCBI taxonomy): Eukaryota > Metazoa > Chordata > Mammalia > Artiodactyla > Ziphiidae > Mesoplodon > Mesoplodon bidens. The sequence continues at coordinate 88,185,245 of NC_138167.1, forward strand.
CTGTGAGACCTGAGGTGGTGAAACATTCTGTGTTCTGCATGTGCAGAAGGCACTAACTGTAACCAGTTTTCTAGTAAACTTCTTAGTGTTTGTGATTTTATTTCTCTCCTGTGTGAATCCAAGATAAGTGAAATAATAGTGCTTGTGATGCATGTGCTACCTGTTTATGGTTTTTAATTAGATAACTTCTCTTTGGGATCCTGTATGTTTATAGCATAACCAGTGCCTTGAACTGGGTAGGTTTTTTCAATTGATATTTATATTAAATTACATAGTGAATGCCATTAAGTTATTTGTTTTCATGGTCTGTAGTCCAGCACTGTCCAGTAGGACTTTCTGCAACCATAGAATTGTTCTGTGTTGTTCCATATCATAGCTACTAGCCACATGTGACTACTGAGATTTTGAGGTGTAGCTAGTGCAACTGAAAAACTGAATTAAAAAAAATTATTTTCAATTTATATTTAAACATCTTGCTACCATACTGGACAGTCTGCAGCTCTAGACTTTACTTTTCTTCTTTAAATCTTTTTTTTTTTCTTAAGTTTATTGAGCAACTGCTGTGTGCCAGCAACTATGCTAAGATACTGGAGACATAAAGATTTTTGAGATCTGGTTCCTGGCCTCAAAGAAGTCACTGTCCTGGGCAGGGATGGACAAACACATAATTATAACCAGGATATTAGTACATAGTTAGATACATATGCAAAACATGTTATATGAGCACAGAACATGAGCCCCCAACCTTCTAAAGTAATTATATCTTTTTATTGCATTCTTACTGTGTGCCACATATGCCAAGTGCTTTACATGTATTATTTCATTTAATAGTCACCTCTGAGTTATAAGTCTTATTACTTATTTGAAAGATGAAAAAAAAATGAGATGTATAGAGGTTAGCTCTAGACATTAGAGCTAGTGTGTTCAAACCCAGCTCTATATAAAATACATGTGCTTAAAAGACCCCACTGTGTTATGTTAACCATGAGAGGGGTCAAGTAAGACTTCCTAGAGGTTAAGTACCTGTTTTGAGTCTCAAAGGATGAAGGAGGTATTGGCTAGACCAAGAGAGTGAGCGGTAAGCACATTGTGAGCAAAGAAGCAACATGAATAAAAGCACAAAGGCAAAACCAGCTTTTGTTCAGTGGCTGTCATCAACTAATTGATTCAGCATCCAGTGTGTAGTGCCAGGCACTCTTCTAGGAACTGGAAATACTGCACTAAACAAAATAATTATGAAACTTACACTCTAGAGAGGTAACGCAACAGATAAACCTATAAAGTGATAGGTACATAGACAGTATGCCAAGTGAAGACACATCCTGTGAGGAATAAGACTTGGTCCCTGCCCTCATAAGCCTTATATTCTAATTGACGTGGGGTAGCAGGGGAGCATCAGATATGACTATTACAAGTGTGATAAGGGCTATAAAGGATATGCACAGGGTGATAAAATAAAGATAACAGAGACCACATTAAGGATCTCTGAAGATGTAACATTTGAGTTGAGGTCTGATGGCTAAAAGTGAGCCAGCCATGTAAATAGCCGCAAGAACAGTATTCCAGAAAAATGGCACAAAAAATACAGGACCCTTGAGGCGAGAAAGTATTTAGATTTTCAGAGGTGGAAGGGAGGCCAGCGAGGCTGTAAGTTTGAACAAGAAAGGGCAGACGAGGTTATCTTTGGCCTTACTAGGCAGTCAGGGCTCTGAATTTTATTCTGAAATTCAGTGGGAAGTCATTGAAGAAATTCAGCCTGGGAAGTGACATGATTCATGTTGTTAAAATAGTATTTGGGGTACTATGTAAAAAATGAATTAAAGAGAGGAGTAGAAGCAGGGAACCCAATGAGATTATTGCAGTGATCCCAGACAAGAGATGACCATGGCTTAGAACTACAGTTGTGACAGGGAAGATGGAAAGAAAGGTACGATTTTAAAGTACATAGAGGTAGAACCAATAGGAATGAATATGTTGGGTTTGGATATACTCTTTTTGACATTGTTGAGATCTCTGAAACATCCAATTATATGTCAAGCAGGCACTTGAACCTAGAAGCCTGAAAGTGAAGTAGGCTGGAGAATTCACATATGAGGCTAAAGGAGATCTCTTGAGGGAAGTGTGTAGCTAGAACAGTAAGCTTAGGACTGAGATACCTCTACAATTAGATCTCTTCTGGAGGAGTGGGGGATCAGTCTCCAACTTGCATAACTGAGTGGCTGGTAGACGGTATTACCAATGTGTAATAAGAGAGTCAGACGAAGCTGCCTATTTCGAGATCAAGTTTGGGGTTCTGGAGTTTTAAATGCTTGTGAAACATCCAGGTGGATCATGTTTGCCAACCTTTGGTCAAAGGAAAACCATTTGAACTTTTATACATTGATTTATGGCTTAAATCTTATCTAAATATATTGAAATCAGGATGTTTTCAACTTTTGTCCTTTGGAAAATGTATTGCTCATTTTGTGTTCTTAGCACTGAGGTTGATGGACAGTTTTATCTTTTTTTAAACGTGTAAGTGGCAGTTAATTTCTTCAGTATCACAAAATGAGTGCTTTCATACTAAAATGAGACAATCTAATAGGACGTAGCTTTCCCAAGTGGATCTTCTGGATTGTACAGTTCTGATGTAGAGAATCTTGATTAATTAGATATCTAGAATAAATCCAGCTTTATTGCATATGCATAGATACTTAAACAAGATGCTTGGCTTCTCTTCAGTTTATCTGTAAAAGTGGAGGTAGTTTTTAAGTTTTAAGTGGAAGTATTTGGTGGTTAGTGGACTATTAATAAATTTATTTTACTTTCTTAAATATTATTTGCCACATAGCTTTAACCAAGACCAGTTTCTGCCTCTTATTCATTGTTTCCTATTCCAAATGATCTCAGGGTACCACCCAGTGAGTGCTAAGATGGACAAATCTGGGTTACTTTCTATCTCAAATGAGAAGTGAGAAATACATTTATACAGCAGACCAGTGTTTTCAAAATCAAATATTGACTTTTTTAAACAATAGAGGGATGTATAATATGAAAGCACAGTTCTGTCTAGGTAGGCCATGAAAGCTCCCAGAGATGTTACATTTACACTGTTTACAATAGAAGTCACAAACAGCGTATAGGCCAAAGTTAGCCTTCAATCAAGTGATCTGTGTGTGTGTGTGTGTGTGTGTGTTTAAAACATCAGGTTTGAGAGAGTACACACAAATCTGGGTTTCTGCTTTCTCTTGAAATTATAGATTCTGTCAACATTTCCACTGTGATTAAAAAAAAAGACTAGAGCTGAGTGCCTTTCTATTAGGATTGTCTTGGATTTGTCACTTGCAGTGTTGTTTCCTCATTTCTGTTACCTGCATGGCCCTGTGGGTATTTGCATTTGCGACCTCTGTTCTAGGAGGATCGACATGGATTTTCTGGTTAGAGAAGCGCAGGAAAGGATTTTCTAGGCAAAGAGAATTACAGAAGCAGAGGCACAAAAATAATACATTGATTATTCGTCTATCAAGCTGTGTATAGTAGAAAAAAATTTAGATAAATCTAGGAAACTGCTCTTTTTTTTTAATTCTTCTGTGAAACACAACCATGATACTTAAAACTTTTAACAATAATTCCTAAATATTCACTATTTTTAAAATTTCTTAAATTGTGTCACAAATGTTTATTCAAATCGGGATCCAAAATCCACACATTAAATTTATTGCCATGACTCTCAAGTCTCTTTTAATCTAAAGGATCTATAGGTTTCCTCCCTTTTCCATTCTTGCAATTTCTCTGTCAACGAACAAATTGTTTTTTTCTTTCAATTAGCAAGTAAACTATTGTTTCTTTGGAAATTATTTGTAGAAGGACATGTGTCCTGGAGAGTATTCTACATTCTATAATAGATTTTGCCAATTGCATTCCTTCTATTTCCTGTGAACTGGTAGTTAGATCTAGAGTAGGGTTTCCAGATAAAATACAGGACACCCAATTAAATTTGCATTTCACCTAAACAATGAATTTTTTTTTTTAGTGTAAGGGTGCTCAATAGTGCAATATTTGGTCATCTTGTATTTTTTAAATTGAAGTATAGTCAATTTACAATATTGTGTTAGTTTCAGGTGTACAACAAAGTGATTTGGTTATACATATATTTTTCTTTTTTATTATTTTCCATTATAGGTTATTACAAGATATTGAATATAGTTCCCTGTGCTATATAGTAAATCCTTGTTTTTTATCTACTAGGGAACTATTCTGAAGCTCAAGTGTGATACTCTGTTATACTGAGAACTTTGTGGTTTATAGTATAACAGTTGAGGGATCATATTTTTGAGAAAGTGTATTAAAAAAAGAACTGTATTTTCGGGTATATCAGATGTTTTAAAGGGGAAACGAACATAAACACAGGGATGCCAATTTTAAAAAGCTATTGCAGTAGCTCAGGCAACAAACATTGGAGACAAGGTACAGGGAAGGTTTGAGGTAGAATCGCAGGACTCACTGGCCCTTAAGAATGTATAGGGTAAGGAGATTGAAGGTATCAGATAATCTTTAGGTTTCTCTTAGATAGAAAACATGGTTTCCCTTTTAGACACCCAAATTCTGATGTCTACTTTTCTGATGGAACTAGGAATCCAGCTCTCACAATGAGCTGGGAAAAATATGTAGGTCTGAAAGTTATTAGCATGTACCTAGTAGTTGGAGGTTCCAGAATAGGTAAGATAACCCTTAAAAGCTCAAGAATGGGGAAAAACAAGTGAACCTCCCTTAACCCCAAGGAACACCAACATTTTACTCTGGTGTGGTCTGGGCAGTAAAACCAGAGCGGTGGAAAGCCAACCAGGAAAGAATTGCCTAATGGTTGCTAGGGGGAAAAGGCACTTTAAAAAGCCTTTGGCAAATAAATAACATAAGCAAATTAAGTCAGATGATAACTGAAAGTGAAGCCTGAACTAGGACTGTGGCAGTGGAAGGGGAAAGAAGAGATTATTGGGACTACTTCAAGAAATAATATCTTGAGATGTAATTAAAGTTGTCATTTGTGGGACTGTGAGGCAATGTGTATTTGTTCGGTGGGATCTTTCCCCACCCTGGAAATACTAATTTTCTTTCATCATGTGAATTTTTTTCCACATTAACCAGGTGCCAGATGCAATAAAGAAATGTCAGAGGGCTGGAATTACTGTGAGGATGGTCACTGGTGATAATATTAATACTGCTCGGGCTATTGCTACCAAATGTGGTATTTTACATCCTGGGGAAGATTTCCTATGCCTAGAAGGTAAAGATTTCAACAGAAGAATACGAAATGAAAAAGGAGAGGTAAGCGTTTTTTATTTTTTAAGTTGATATATTTTTAGAGTATTAGGAATTTCACTGGACAGATACATCTTGAATATGCACTACGTGTTAGGCATCGCTCCTGGATCAGTGCAGCCCTCACCCCAAGAAGCAAAACAGTAGCACTTTAGGAAATAAAGGGGACAAGTGATAAAGAAATTTGCCCTAAAGGGAGTGAGCGCTTCATTTTTTCAGTCTGGGCCCAAGAAGTACAATATGTGTAAGCGAGTAATGGGAGATGAGTTTGGAAAGCTTGCCATGGAACATATTTTAGGGGACCCCAAACCCTGCACTACTTACGCTGAGGAGTTTCCATTTTCATAGGCAGTGGGGAGGTGGTTAGAATTTGGTCTTGTAATGATATATATAACAGCGGTTCTGCATTAGAGTGACTAGAGAGCTTTTAAAAATGCTGATTACTAGGCCCCACCTCAGAGTGTCTTATAAGATAGGCCTTGGGTCTCGCTCAGCAATTTCTGTTTCTAACAAGCTCTCAGGAGTTGCTGATGCCACTGGTCTGTCCACCACACTTTGAGAACCACTGATACAAATGCTAGGTCGCTAACTTGGAATTAGAAAACTAGGCTTGGGCACGTTTTAACTTTGACAAAAATTTATAGATTGAGCAAGAGCGGATAGACAAGATTTGGCCAAAGCTTCGAGTGCTTGCAAGGTCATCTCCTACTGACAAACATACACTGGTTAAAGGTGAGTAGATTTTACAGTTACTCCGCAATTTCTTAATAGAGAAATGCGTTCTGCTTCCTAAAATAGTAATAGATACTGAATATTAGATTGAATCGTGGATATCATCTTCTCCAATAAAATCTAAATACATTTCCTTTTGATACCTTAGGTGAATTGTGTTTATCTTCAGTGATTAAAACAGGATATAATTCCTAATACAACGATTTCTGTAGTTGTTCCTTGCTCAACATCTCAGCAGTTTCCATTTCTCTGTGTTTAATTATTTATTTTTAACTTTTTCTTTTTTTTTTTTTGCGGTACGCGGGCCTCTCACTGTTGTGGCCTCTCCCGTTGCGGAGCACAGGCTCCAGATGCACAGGCTCAGCGGCCATGGCTCACGGCCTAGCCGCTCCGCGGCATGTGGGATCTTCCCGGACCGGGGCACAAACCCATGTCCCCTGCATCGGCAGGTGGACTCTCAACCACTGCGCCACCAGGGAAGCCCCTATTTTTAACTTTGAGTCTGTAAAACTGGCTGGCTAGCATATTCTGCAGAATCACTTTATTAATTAAACAGGTTGTTTTTACAGCATAAATACTTACTTTTATTTCAGGTATAATTGACAGCACTGTCTCAGAACAACGCCAGGTTGTAGCTGTAACTGGTGATGGTACAAATGATGGCCCAGCGTTAAAGAAAGCTGATGTTGGATTTGCAATGGTAGGAACTTAACATAATTCAAATATTCAGGTGTAATTTACTGGTTGGGTTTTCTGTTTGTTTGGTTTGTTTGTTTGTTACTAAGTTACTGTTGATTTTAAACACTGTCCCTCAAGAGTAGCTTGAGGGATAATATGTAAGCCTATATTGGTTTATAGGTCTAATTAGTTTATATAATACCTTTATTTGATGCTGGAAGATGACGTGACTTCTTTTGAACAGTTATAATATCATACATTTACCTTGTACTCTGTAAAATATATAAATGTCTGTCATCTCATCTAAACCTTACAGCAGTCCTCTTAAATAGGAGACAGGCTTAGAACAGTTATATGTATTTAAATTAAGAATATGATTAAGAATCTTCCACTCAACTGAAAATGTCTTAAGAGTAACTTTTTAGTAATCATTTCATGTATAATAGATGTAATCTTTTTTTTTGTAATCTTTTTTGACTGAAAAAAAGATCTACTGTACCCCACCCAAGTTCTCAATTTATATTTGATTATTAAAAGTGCTAGGAAATTTTAGCATTTCATTATTATTTTCTTTATACTGTAGCCATAATACTGATGAAGTGTTTACTATAAAATAGGTATCATAAAATACATATGCTACATAAATGTTTAATGATTGAAATTAGATTGTTATATCTTTGAATCCAGTCCTTCTAATTTTTCAGTGTTGGAATGAATCTTTGTACTTTCAGTGCCATAGAAAATTTAAGTATTTTATTTAATTTTAATTTGATTTATTTCATTTTTGGAAAATACAGGTTCATAATCACAATTCTCAAATCCAAAAATCTGGAAACTGAAATTTTTTTTCCTAAATTTGCAGCAGAATCATTTGATTGCAAAAAATATTCTGAATGATATGAGGATGTTATTTGTCCCACTTAATATGAACATTCATAGTCATTGTAGAGATATTAATGTGTTTTTATGGGATGCTAACCCTATCTGGGAGAATTTGTGATAGAAGGTATGTGCCTCATTATCTTTCTAAAGCATGAGAGACTTTGAATTCTGAAACACAGTGTGCCCCCAAGTGTTTCAGAAAGGAGAATATTTATGTGTACCAATGTTTATTTGCATAATTTGTCCCCCTGGTATTTTGCTGCTAAAATAGGGGTTTAGCAGAACCACCACCATGGTAGCTGCCTTTTAACAGGAGTGAGGGAGATGGAAGAAGGAAATGATATGGGTAAAGTACTCTCAACCAATAGCTGTGAACCCAAAGATTTCCACTCTGCCCTATCCCAAACTTATTATGGTAAGCAGTGCATTGGTGTGAACTTCTGAAGAGCTGGGAGAAGAAGCTGAAGGGATAAGGAATATTTAAGGGCTTTTCCTTTGGCTGTAAGCAAAACAGGATCATTCATTTTAGAAACATGGGATCACTCATTGCTGCTCTTGAGCATTTGGCAGGATTCTTACTTCTGCTTTCATCTGGACAGCTGACCAGGAAGGTATTTATATACAATGCATTTTAATATTTAAAAAACAAAAACAAAAACTTACTTCCTAAAACTTAGGTGTTTAAGGCAGATACTAAGGGCTTTAAATAAATGCAGGTAAATATAGTAATTCAAACAAAAACACAGTACAGCAGCTGCTCTGTTTGATTTTTTTTTTTTTTTTTTTTTTTTTGCGGTACGCGGGCCTCTCACTGCTGTGGCCTCTCCTGTTGCAGAGCACAGGCTCTGGACGCGCAGGCCCAGCGGCCATGGCTCACGGGCCCAGCCGCTCCGTGGCATATGGGATCCTCCCAGACCGGGGCACGAACCCGTATCCCCTGCATCGGCAGGCGGACTCTCAACCACTGCGCCACCAGGGAGGCCCTCTGTTTGATTTTTAAGCCTTGAAAGTTTTAGGTACATTTTACCACTTTTTTTTTTTTTAAAGGTAACGTCAAAAAAAAAAATCTAAATTTATTTTAAATGCACAGAGAAAAAATAAGTGCATAGTGGCTTGGACTTGAAAGCACTCTTGCTCAAGCTTGAATTTACTTTGTATATTTGTTCAGTTCTTCAATTTCATATTTTAAAACTGAAAGACGAAATTATGTGTCTTGGACTTTTATTAGATACCCACAAGAAATTGCTTGTGTGTGTGTGTGTGTGTGTGTGTGTGTGAGAGAGAGAGATGAAGTGTCTCTTTTTTTTAATTTATTATTTATTTTATTTTATTTATTTTTGTCTGTGTTGGGTCTTCATTGCTGTCCGCGGGCTTTCTCTAGTTGCAGCAAGTGGGGGGTTACTCTTTGATGTGGTGTGCGTGCTTCTCACTGCGGTGGATTCTCTTGTTGTGGAGCACAGCCTCTAGGCCCGTGGGCTTCAGTAGTTGTGGCTCACGAGCTCAGTAGTTGAGGCTCGTGGGCTCTAGAGCATAGGCTCAGTAGTTGTGGCGCACAGGCTTAGTTGCTCCGCAGCATGTGGGATCTTCCCGGACCAGGGCTCGAACCCGTGTCCCCTGCATTGGCAGGCAGATTCTTAACCACTGCGCCACTAGGGAAGCCCAAAAAATTGCTATTGATTAGTTCTTTTTAAACCTGTCTCTTATTTTTCAGGCAGAAATAGCATTTTAAAACACTGTATTCTCTGTCTCTCTCTTTATATATATAGGTGTGTGTATGTATGTATACACACATATACACTTACATTTAGTAAATTCAACATTAAGATAAAATTTACAACAATAAATTAAAAGGACTCTAATGTGAGTACATTGCAAAGAGGCCTGGCATTTTCCCCTGTTTAGCCACTCCTTTCAGAATTCCTTTAGATAGCAAGCTTCCATGCTGTGTTTAAAATATGATTACATTATTTTTAAAATTATATTGCATTATTCTTACCAAAATTCAGTTAACCACACATGTACAGATATTTCTGTCATCATAGACTGAATGCCATGATGTATTTCTGAAACCAAATATGCATCTGTGGTAGTAAAATCTTCGCTAAGGTAATTAAAATATCTTCATTTAATTTAAAGTGTTTTTTAGACTTTGGGTTAATAATAATTTGTTTCTCCTCCAAACATTAAGAAGCTGTTTTCAATATTCTGGTCCAGAAACATTACAGGTGAGTAGTTGCTGCCTCCTAAAGGTTCAGCACAGAAGGAAGTAAATCACTGAAGCACGGTGGCAGCCAGTGAAGAACTAAACACTGCACAGGGAGTGCCTCAAGGAAGAAGTCCTTGACCCTGCCTGTAGAGACTGGGGAAAGTTTTCTGAAAGAGTTGCCATTTGAATGGAGAGAGGGAGAAAACTACTGCTAAGAGACCCTCCGAGAATTACAAGTAGTTTAACTTCACTAGAAGAGGGTGTGGTGTTGGTGGGTACTGGAATGTGACGATCCGAAGGGCCTTGAATATGAAGATGAGGAATTGGTTCTTGTATCCTGTAGATCAGCACTTCCCAAGCAGACTTCTGATGCAGTAAAACAAATTTGGAGACGCACAATGCATGCTAGCATACAGCTCTAAGAAGCTTATAAAAAGCTGTTTTAACGTTTTTTGATGGCGAGTTTCCCAAACTTGTTTCACTGTGAAACTAGTTTTTATTTGGACACAATTAACATCTTAAAGTAGCTTTTTAAATTTTGAAAGATTTTGAACAAGGGAGTGTGAGATTTGCATTTGCAAAAGATGGAGGATGATTAGAGGCAAGGAAACCTGTTGGGTTTAGATGTGTTAAATATGTTGCACATTAAAAAAATATACAGGGAATTCCCTGGTATTCCCTGGCGGTCCAGTGGTTAGGACTCCGCGCTTTCACTGCCGAGGGCTCGGGTTCAGTCCCTGGTCAGGGAACTAAGATGCCACAAGCGGCAGCGCAGTGCAGCCGGAAAAAGGAAAAAAAAAAAAAAGTAAAGTATACAGATTAGGAGTTAGAGACTAAAATTTTAAATTAAGATTGCTCCTTCATGGAGTATTTTGAGAAAAGCTTGGTTTGGACTTTGTGTTTATCAAAACAATATTGCATAGCATTTAATAAGTCAAACAGTTCTATAAGACTTAATAACTGTGTCCCCTACCACATATCATTTCTTCCAGCTAATTTTTGACTAAAGGAAACCAGTTATTTTCCCTGTTTGTTTTCCTTAGTTGTTTGCCTCCATGTATCTAAATGGCATGATTACAAGGGTTTTAATTTTTTTTTGTATTTTTTAATTAATCTTTATTGGAGTATAGTTGCTTTACAATGTTGTGTTAGTTTCTACTGTACAGCAAAGTGAATCAGCTATATGTATACATATATCCACTCTTTTTTGGATTTCCTTCCCATTTAGGTCACCACAGAGCACTGAGTAGAGTTCCCTATGCTATACAGTAGGTTCTCACTAGTTATCTATTTTATACATAGTATCAATAGTGTATATATGTCAATCCCAATCTCCCAATTCATAGTTTTTTAAATTTTTTTAATATAAAGCCTTTGTTAATGACCATTAAGGAAGATAAGGATTTAGCACTTTCACAGGCACACACACACAGACACCTGTATGCATTCACGCACACTTCCTATCCTGTTATTCTTCCATCAGAGTTAGAGATCAGTCAATATACCGTCCTTATTGTGATTAGAAATGCTGTTCCAAGCTGAGCCATGTGGTCTGTTAAAATTACTTTTACTTCCTTGCACAACTTTTTGTATTCCCTATACATTTTTTTCAATTCACTTTTTAATCTTTATAAATTATTTATCTATCTATTTATTGTCTTAGTTTTTTATGTACTTAATACTAATTCATCGCCAAATTCTCCTTTCATTACATCAGAGACATCAGGCACTTTTACCAGTTTTGCCTTCTTAGAGCTACCTCTCCCAGATCTTCTGATGTGCTTCAATCTGGACTGTTTGCTAAGCCTGCTACACAGCTGTCTCTTCTTTCTCCATACCTAAGAATTTCCTTTTCCTCTCTCTTATGTTGGATTTTGAATTTCCTGAATTTGATGCCAATGTCTTTTGTGGTTTACGCTCTCATGTAGTAAAGCCATCTCCCCCAATAGATCCCTGAGAAAAAGGGTTCATGAGAGTTAAACTTTTTCATAACTTTTATGACTGAAATCTCTATTCTCTCCTCAAAGAATCCTCCTTGATACTTAGTCGGACTTGGTATAAAACTCTAGGTGGACAATGATTTTCACTCAGAATTTTGAATTTGTACCTCCATCGTTACTACATACCATGTTGAACTTTGAACCTCCTTCTCCCCCACCCCCACCACACACACTTCTGGGAGGAATATGTCTTTCCTTTGTTCTCAGTCCTCTGAAATGTCGTGATGGTTTGTCTTAGGGCAACTTTTTACTATGAAAACTGATTTTCTTCAATTTTGTGAAATGTTCTTATACTCGTCTTATGTCTTCTCCAGTGTCTCTTCTTTGTGGAATAGTCCCCTCTGATTTTTGAACCTCTTGGACTTACCTTATTATCTTGTCTCTTTTTTCCTGTCTACCATACCTTTGTCATCTTGCAGGAATATTTCCTCAACTTCTGTTGTTTTTTCATTTCTGTGATCATATATTTAATTTCCTAGGGTTGTTTTTGGATCTCTGAGTTCTTGTTCTTGTTTCATTGCTGACCTTTTGCCTTTCTAAGGATTCGATTTTTTTAATAAAAATCAGCTTTTATCTCTGTGTAGTGTTTGTGTCTCCATATGCCTTTTGGTTTAGTCTCTGTCTTTCAGGTTAGTGCTTTCTTCAGAGGTCAAAGTGATGCTTGGTTGTCTCTGCATATTTTACCAGTAGAAAGCTGAAAAGCTGGAAAGCCTTAGGCCTCTAAGTGGGATTTATCGACCAGAAGCTTCCCAGTAAAGTGATCTGGCTTGGCCATTTCACTTCCTTAGGGTACCTTGAATTTTCAGTATTTTTAGGTCTCTTCTCCTATGATGGTCAGATTTTCAGGAAAGAATTTTCCGATGTGCTGCCTAGAGGGCAATCCTGAATACTGGTATTCTGGGAATCAAGTAGAAAAAAGAAGGGTAGTGGTCTCTACATTCATTAAACAGAGTTACTCTTAACCCCTTTTTTTCAATATAGCACCTCCTATACTCAGCAGCACTTGGTATCATTCAGTCTAAACGTTCTCTGTTATACCCTCTCTAGTTAATTAGCAGGCAGTCTTCTGCCAGGTTAGAGGGAGTGGCAAACTTCCTGGTTGTATGGATGTGGGAAGGGACTCTGAGGCTCTAGCTGCCTTTTCTTTTAATTTTGTTATTAAAATACTACACACATAGAGAAAAGTGTCTATGTCATAAGTAAACACTGAATAGATTATCACAAGTAGACAGACCTGTTCTATGCAAGGCAAGAAATAGAATATGACCTATGCCCCCAGATGCCTCAACCACAGTCCCTTCTAATTACTGCCATCTCTCTCTGCAGAGATAACCAGTATTCTGAAGATTCCTTTTGTCTGTTTTTGAACTTCGTACATAAGAATCATATATCATGTATTATTCTGAGTCCATCTTCCTTTATTCATCATTTTTCATGTGAGATTCATCTGTGTTATTGTACATAGCTGTAGTTCACTCATTTTTATCAATCCACAACTTATTAATCCATCCCATTCCACTGTTGAGGGACATTGTTATTCTTAGTTCGGGCCCTCTAAGTACTGCTTCAGTGTCTTCGGTAGACTTTTAAGAATCCTCCTGTTCTTATTCGCGCCTTCACCCCTACCTCCATTGCTGCCTGGTGCTGCCGAGTCTTGAGCCTTACATAGGAGAGTCCTGTAGTGCAGAACGGCTGCTATTCTGCTCTCCTACTGTTGATGTAGGATTCAGCTTTCTGGGGTCTGCTGAGTTTCTTCCTACTTGGTTATCTGCTTTCCAGCCTCTTAAGATGTTTTTGCAGTGTCTCTTTTCCCACTTTTTGACTTCGTGAGTTCTTATTTTTTAATTAAAAAAAAATCTTTTAGTGTGACTTTTGCAAGGAACTTGGGTAGTGCCTGTGTCCATTCCTCTTTTTGTTTTTTTCAACTCAATTTGAACATTATTGTCAATGCCTCGTTCATTATGTTTGATTTCTGCTGAGATAGAATGTCTTTCTGAGAGATAGTACAATATCTTAGACTAACTATATTACCCCCTTTTACGGTAAATTTAAGTCAATAATTATTAAGTATAATGGTAAATTTTTGTTTATAAAATATATATTATCCTTTCAAATATTTAAAGGTTATATTTTAAACATTCAGTCTAATTCACAGAAATTTTCTTTAATAGGGTATCGCTGGAACTGACGTAGCTAAAGAAGCATCTGATATTATTCTCACAGACGACAACTTTACAAGCATTGTTAAAGCAGTTATGTGGGGACGAAATGTCTATGATAGCATCTCAAAATTCCTTCAGTTCCAGCTTACTGTTAATGTAGTAGCAGTGATTGTTGCTTTCACGGGCGCCTGTATTACTCAAGTAGGTTGACAATTTATTCATTAAAACTTGTTTATTTTAGAGCAAAGATGTGTATAACCTGCCTTTTTAAAGTACTTAAATATTTAAATAAGTTGAAGCTTAGTACTTTATGTTAATTAATATAAAAATGTAATCCTGTTCTGTTAAGTTTTTAAATAGAAACGGCTTCCTGAGAATTGCGGAGCCCCTGAATAGCTGTAAATGTCTATTAAGAAACCTGTCTTTTCTAGGATTCACCGCTTAAGGCTGTGCAGATGCTGTGGGTAAATCTCATAATGGATACGCTCGCTTCCCTGGCTCTGGCAACTGAACCCCCCACTGAGTCTCTCCTGCTTCGGAAACCTTATGGTAGAAATAAGCCTCTCATCTCACGCACAATGATGAAGAATATTTTGGGTCATGCATTCTATCAGCTTGTAGTAGTCTTTACACTCTTGTTTGCTGGTAAGAATTTAATGCCTGATAAAGTTTCATTTGTTTTGTTCCAAGCTAATATCCCAGATGGTTTTAATGCTACAGATTTTTCAAGAACATAAGTTATTTTCTTTCTGACTCCCCATTTATCTTTAATTTCTTCTGTTTATCGGTGGATCCTTAGTACATTTTGAGAGGCAGTGTGATAGATTGGGGCAGTAGGGGGAGTAAAAAGAGTCCTAATTTCTTGTCCTTGGCTTTACCACTAACTTAAATATGTGATCCTGAACATGTCACCATAGTTTTGGGGGCTTCCGTTTCCTCCTGTATAAAATAAAAGAGGGTTGTACTAGAGAATCCCAGGTCCCTTCCAGCTCTTTCTGTGCTGCCGTTTGAGAGCCAAGAAAGGTCTGACTAGGTTTTATTGCATACTTCCTTGAAATGTTAAATTATTTTGTATGATAATTACAAAATGGTAATTTTTCATTCTTTCAGGAGAAAAGTTTTTTGATATTGATAGTGGAAGAAATGCTCCTTTGCATGCTCCTCCATCGGAACATTATACTATTGTTTTTAATACCTTTGTACTGATGCAACTTTTCAACGAAATAAATGCTCGGAAAATTCATGGTGAAAGAAATGTGTTTGAAGGAATCTTTAATAATGCCATCTTCTGCACAATTGTTTTAGGCACATTTGTGGTACAGGTGGGTAATTGTAAAAGATAGTTTCAAATATGATTATTCTGTGGAGATCTTAGGTGAACAGGTGGCTTGTTCCAGAAATTACTTGACTGCAATGTGTGGGCCTTCTGTGTATTGCCTTGAGGACATCAAAAGAACTCGAGTGAAAATTTGCCCCATCCTGAAATTCTACATGTGAATGAGTACATTAAACTAATACTACTTTAATTGCACTACTGGTTCTGTGGCTGTGATACTTCACACTCACTGTGATTCTGATTATTCTACATTGTTATTATGAAAACTGTTGTAATTTTTATATTATTTAAGGCCAGTCTTATAGTCAACCACTTTTTAGTCCAGCTAGAGTGATCTCTTAATTGCTTCTAGCAATTAATAGTAGTTGTATTTGTACAGTTGAGTTCATTATTAAAAAATAAAAGGTTTTGAGATGAATATTTTAAAATCCATGTGATTCTGAATGGCCTCATCCAGACTTGGTATGTGCCAGTTTTCCATTTTGTAATATTGTCAAAACAAGGTAGAAGAGGAGTGAGAGAATGGGTGTGAGAAGTGGGGTCGAGATGAAATAGAAAGGACCGAATTTTCCCATTTTTATAAAGGTCATTCTAAGGACAAAACTAAGCATCACTTTACATATGGTAAATTTTATATAATTATATTACTATACCTATGTTTTTATATCATCTTGGATTCTATGGTACTCCTCTGTGTAAATGGTTGTTAATAGCAGAATCTGGAATCAAAGCAGGTAAGTGAATGGTGCATGATCGCACCAGGAAGTCAGTAAACACAGTAAGATTTAAACTTAAAAGGTGAGCTTTGCAACAATAGAATCAAACAGGATGATGCTAGTTTCAAAATGAAGATCTAAGAATTTTGAAGTTTATTCAGTCTATACCTTGTGTACTGTGGATACCAAAACCAAAACCCTAGACTTAATTATTTCTGTGCAGACTGTTTCTGTTTTAGCTTTCAACTTCTATAAACTTTAGGGGAAGTGTTACTTACTTGTTGTGTAGTTTCTGGAAGTATTTTATTAAAAAATCATTGTTCATGACACGCTAAAATTTTAGTTTTTACTTACTATTAAAGTTAGGTTTATTTTATCTGTTTTTAATATATGGGGATTGCAAAAATGTAACTGCCTATCTCTCTATCAAGCAAGTCTGATAAAACTTAGTTCCTCGATTAGGTTGATATACCCAAAACAGTTGATGTAGGGTGTCATTCTTCAGTGCCTTCACGCTACTCTAAGTGTGGTCTGTGGACCAGCTACTGGTCTGTTCATTACAAGTCCACAATGAGTTAAGGAGCATGGGCCAGAGTATAAGTCAACAACTTCACTAAATAAATTTATTCTTGATTATTCCTCTAGATAATAATTGTGCAGTTTGGTGGAAAACCTTTCAGTTGTTCAGAACTTTCAATAGAACAGTGGCTATGGTCAATATTCCTAGGAATGGGAACGTTACTCTGGGGCCAGGTAAAAAAATCTCATCATTTTTTGTTCAAAACTACAGTGATTTTTAAAAAAAATTTCTAGTGTGTATATTCTTTAATCAGTTCTATAACTTGATTCTAAGTAGTTTTCATTCTGTTTTTTAGAACAAGTTTTACAACTGTTATTAAGCTGATGCATTTATAACTGGTTAAAATGCTAATATCTGTATCTTTAGCTCTATGACCTACTTTTGCATTTTCAGATATAATATTTTAATAAAAATATTATATACTTTAGACTTTTTATCATTTTGTTAGGTAATTTAATAAAAATGTAGCATTGGAAAAATCTTGAGTTTCAGTTGATGTGAAGAATGTTTCTATAAAAATACTGGTATCTGGAAAAATAGGCCACAAAATGACATTTTAGATTATTTGGATCAAATGGCTTCAACGGTGTATGTATAAAATACAATGCCTGAAAAATTAGATATCCTTAATCTTCACTATGGATAGCTGACTTGCAGATATGTCATTATTTTTTAAAAGATAAGTGGTAATGGTGTGTGTGCTGTTGTGTCATTTTAAATCCATTACCATCACTATAAAACTGATAGAGAATTTGTACCAACATTTTCATAAATGAAAACTAGCCTATGTTATGGTGTGTAGCTGGTGTGAGCTAATTTACTGTCATTTTGCAAGTCAGTCAGACTGAATATTCAGATTGTACTTAACCTTAACTCAGTCTTTATGCGCCTTTTATCTCACCTTTTTCTTAATTGTGTTTCTAGGTTCTGAGGTTTCTCTTCTTACTCATTATAAAGACCTCTTTCATTGAGATCTTCTTTTAAGCAGGATCCATACTGGTCCCACAGTTTTTTTTTTTAATTACCGTTCTAGTTACTTTATAATGTTCCCTCGCAGGCAAAACCGAACCCTACAGCCTCCCCCAAAATCTGGCTAATTTCAGGAAGAGGAAATTCAGTACAGTGTACACGCCTAACAGGCATCAATTACTGTCCTTGGTTGACGTCGTCTGTTGATTTTAAGTGTGTGATGGTAGAAAGCACTGATTTTGTTGGTCAGGAAACCTAGGGTCTTAGTCACTCCATGAACAAGTCACTTCCAGTGTCTTCTGAACCTGTTTCATCTCTAACATGAGGTGGTTGGACTAGAAGTTCTCTGAGCAGTTGTGATTCTGACTGCATGCCTGTTTCTCCCAGCTTCTTTAAGGAATGGCTGTGAACACCTATAAGTTAATACATATTGGTATTTTGGTATTTTTTATTGTCTTCTCGGGCATCTGTTCTTGTTTGGGGTCATTCTCAATCAGTATTAATCCAATTTTAAATAGTTGTACTTTATAAAAATAAATACATTCAATAAACAAAAGCTATTTTCAGCTCAGCCTTGAAGATTTTCTGAATTTTGGTATGTTTTTTCTCATTGAATTCTTAAAGCACTAATGAAATGTAAACTTCTTTTGCATCATATAAGATCACCTATTTTCATTTTATTTGAAATAAATATCATTAATATGAGTTTAAGGAAATATGTATATATCAAAGCATGGTTGTATAATTTACTGTCTTGAATGTCCTAAATAAAATATGAAAATGTAATCAGGTTATTTCCATTCAGGAAAACCTTTTAGCCTTCAAACTTAAATCTTTTGTGTAGCTAAGAGAAGGATATTTTTTGTTCTGAGAAAGAAAGCCTCTGATGGACAGGATCTCATTGCTTCATTGGTAAAGATAGTTGGCTATCCTTGCAACTTTCCATACCTTTTTTGTATTAAAGTTGATCGGTTTAATTGTAGTTTGATATGATTTGTTTCTGAGTTCTTTCCCCTGTGTTGTAGCTTATTTCAACAATTCCAACTAGCCGTTTAAAATTCCTAAAAGAAGCTGGTCATGGAACACAAAAGGAAGAAATACCTGAGGAGGAGTTAGCAGAGGATGTGGAAGAGATTGATCACGCTGAGCGGGAGTTACGGCGTGGCCAGATCTTGTGGTTTAGAGGTCTGAACAGAATCCAAACGCAGGTATGGGTCTGGTGGAGAGGTAGGAGAGACGATGGGAGCGGGAGCCGAGGGCTTTCGGGCCTGGGGAGGAGGTTTGAATGTGCTCCTTTGCTTCCTTTCCAGCCTCCCCAACCCACAAAACTTATTCTTTTGAAAAATAGTACTGGTGCCTGGAATGGAATGGGTGAAAGTTTTAACTGACCATGAAAGAATGTGTCTATATGCCCCCAAGCTCCTTTTTTCCTAGCTTTTTTCCCCCCCTTCATCTCCAAATGCTACTCTTGCCTATTTATCTGCTCTGTAAAAAGTGCCTTTTTCTTTACTTTTTATATGTTGATAGATGGAATGGTCCTTTCTCTTGTTCTCTCTCTCTCTTGCTGAGCAAGCTGTCACAATCTCTGATTCCTTGCAGATGGATGTAGTGAATGCTTTCCAGAGTGGAAGTTCCATTCAGGGGGCTCTAAGGCGGCAACCCTCCATCGCCAGCCAGCATCATGATGTAACAAATATTTCTACCCCTACACATGTAGTGTTTTCCTCTTCTACTGCTTCTACTACTGTGGGGTGTGAGTGTGTGTTCCTAAGTGCATGAAATTAACATTTCCTACTTCACACACCTAACGTTTCTCATTTTCTCCTTAATGTTTAAATTCATTGTTCAGGCTTTTCATAAAGCTTTCTTTTCGTAAAGTGGATTGAGACCTCAAAGTGTTGTCGTTGTGGTTGTTTTATTTCTTAGAGGGTTAGATAACAGGTGGAACAATTGCAACCAAAGATCAGACATGAAATCTGTGAGCTTGTCTCTATGCTAACTCTGATAGTTAATATGGGGAATAAAATTGTAGCTTAGAATTTGTGAAACGACTATAAATTTTTGAGTATATGCCTTTAAACATGTTCCATAATGCATGATTCCCAAAAGCATGTGATTTGAAACTGATCTAACAGAACCAAGAAATTGCATTTTTAAAGCTAAAGATGAACTTAAGCATTCTGACTTGTATCTTGTTCAGTTTGTAAAGTAAGTTAGTACCCTGAGGAAAAGTTCTGAGCATATAGCCAGGTGTTTGCCTTCTTAGCTTGGACTTTGTGGCCTTGCTGTGAATTTTTAATTTATTTTGTTTTGTTTTGAGAGTGCATCCCTGTATAAGCTTCAAAGTTCTTTGGTATTTATGTGGGTTTTTTTCATTTATATAATCAATTTAATTTAGAATTGCTTCCTAGATAAGAAAATGTTCTATTAAGTTTTCCAAAGAAGTAGGGAAAGTGCGTTTCTTTTAATATTTTTTCAGTTTTTTTTTTAAGTTTATTCATTTCTCACACCACTGCCCACCTCCCACCTCTTACAGCAACCAATTTGTTTTTTGTATCTATGAGCTTGGTTTGGGTTTCATTTTTTTTTAGATTCCACATATAAGAGAGATCATACGGTATTTGTCTTTCTCTGTCTGACTTATTTCACTCAGGATAATGCCTACAGGGTTCATCTGTGTTTTCACAAATATCAAGATTTCCTTTTTTATGGTTAAATAATGTTCCTGTGTGTGTGTGTGTGTGTGTGTGTGTGTGTGTGTGTACACCATATGTATCCATTCATCAGTGGACACTTAGGTTGTTTCTGTTTCATTCTATCAGATGTGAGGTAATATCTCATTGTGGGTTTTGATTTGCATTTCCCTGATGATTAGTGATATTGAGCATCTTTTCATGTACCTATTGGCCATTTGTAGATAGTTTTTGGAAAAATGTCTGTTTGGATCTTTTGACCATATTTTAATTGGATTGTTTGGTTTTCTTGCTATCAAGTTGTACAGGTTTTTTGTATATTTTGGATATTGGCCCTATATCAGATATATGATTTGCTAATATTTTCTCCCATTCTGTAGGTTGCCTTTTCATTTTGTTCATAGTTTTCTCTAATGTGTAGAAGCTTTTTAGTTTGATGTAATCCCACTTGTTTAATTTTGCTTTTCTTGCTTTTGGTGTCAGATTCAAAAAATCATTCATCACCCTATGTCAAGGAGCTTACTTACCATCTGTGTTTTTTTCTAGGAGTTTTATGGTTTCAGGTCTAATGTTAAAGTCTTTATAATCAATTCTGAGTTCATTTTTGTGTGGTGTGAGATAATAGTGGTACAGTTTCATTCTTTTGCATGTGGCTATCCAATTTTCCTAACACCATCTATTGAAGAGACTGTCTTTCCCCATTGTATATTCTTGACTCCTTTATTGTCAATTAATTGACCATATATGTATGGGTTTATTTCTAGGGTCTCTGTTCTGTTCCATTGATCTATATGTCCATTTTTATGTAAACTCATACCAGTACCATACAGTTTTAATTACTATATCTTTGTAATATAGTTGAAATCAGGGAGCCTCCAGCTTTGTTCTTATTTCTCAAGATTGCCTTGACTATTTGGGGTCTTTTGTGGTTCCACACAAATTTTAGGATTGTTTGTTCTATTTCTGTGAAAAATGCCACTGGAATTTTGATAGGGATTTCATTGAATCTGTATTGCTTTGGGTAATATGGGCATTTTAACAATATGAATTCTTCCAGGCTGTGAACATGGAGTATCTTTTCATTTATTTGTGTCATCTTTAGTTTCTTTCATTAATGTCTTGTAGTTTTCAATATACAGGTCTTTCACCTCCTTGGTTAAATTTATTCTTAGATATTTTATTATTTTTTTGATACAGTTGTAAATGAGATTGTTTTCTCTTTTTTAAATTTATTTATTTTTGGCTGCATTGGGTCTTCGTTGCTGCGCACGGGCTTTTCTCTAGTTGCAGTGAGCGGGGGCTACTCTTCCTTGCGGTGCACGGGCTTCTTGTTGCGGAGCTTGACCTCTAGGCGTGCAGGCTTCAGTTGTTGTGGCACGTGGGCTCAGTAGTTGTGGCTCGCAGGCTCTAGAGCGCAGGTTCGGTAGTTGTGGCACACGGGCTTAGTTGTTCCACAGCATGTGGGATCTTCCCAGCCCAGGGCTTGAGCCTGTGTCCCCTGCACTGGCAGGTGGGTTCTTAACCACTGTGCCACCAGGGAAGTCCGGGATCGTTTTCTTAATTTCCCTGTCAAATAGGCTATTAGTGTAAAGAAATAGAACAGATTTTTGCATATTGATTTTGTATCTTGCAACTTTACTGAATTCGTTTATTAGTTCTGACAGTTTTTTGATGGAGTGTTTAGGGTTTTCTATATATAGTATCATCTGCAGACAGTGACAGGTTTATGTCTTCCTTTCCAATTTGGATGCCTTTTGTTTCTTTTTCTTGCCTGATTGCTCTAGTTAAGACTTCCAGTACTATGTTGAATAAAGGTGACAAGAGTGAACATCCTTGTCTTGTTCCTGACCTTAGAGGAAAAGCTTTCATGTTTTCGCTGTTAAGTGTGATGTGAGCTCTGGGTGTGTCCCTTCATTATGTTGAGGTATGTTCCCTCTATACCTGTTTTGTTAAGAGCTTTTATCATAAATGGATGTTGAATTTTGTCAAGTGCTTTTCTGCATCTGTTGAAAGATGATCATGTGATTTATACTGATTAATTATCACAGGTCATAATTTTCATTAATTGACTAGAATGACAGATTTTCTTTCAGGTTTTTAGTAAATGACTTTTAGTAAAAGGTTTTTAGTAAACTCTCCAGAAGTCTTATAACCTATATCGTTCTTACTCTGAATTAGTGTCTTGAGTCCATGGTAGATTCTTAGTATATTAGAGGCATTAAAGATACAAACCCCCGGGCTTCCCTGGTGGCGCAGTGGTTGAGAGTCTGCCTGCTGATGCAGGAGACACGGGTTCGTGCCCTGGTCTGGGAAGATCCCACATGCCGCGGAGTGGCTGGGCCCGTGAGCCATGGCCGCTGAGCCTGCGCGTCCGGAGCCTGTGCTCCGCAACGGGAGAGGCCACAACAGTGAGAGGCCCACATACCGCAAAAAAAAAAAAAAAAAGATACAAACCCCCCCCATTCCTCATGCCTACCCTTGAAGTCAGCTAAGATACCTGATTTGGCCAGAAACCTATCTTTTCCATTTGGTCTTTAGCCAATTAAGGACTAGAGGAACCTTGGGAAGCTGGGGAGGGGATGAATTGAGGGGAGAAAACAATGCTGTTTACGCAGAGCCTATCTGTTCACTCTTAAGTAATTTTCATTTGTTATTTTTGACAGTGTTGTAAAACAGGCAGAACAGGAACTATGCCCATTTTATAGGTGTGAAAACTGACTTGGAGTTTAAATGACTTGTCCATGGCTAATAAGCAGAGGCAACATGATGTAGAGCAAAGAGCAGACAAGTGCTGTAAAGACAAACTGACCCTGTAACATTTAGACAGGATGTTAAATTTACATACGTGGACAGATCGGAATCTTCCTTTTAGAAATTACTGTGGTACTACCTACCTGAATGAAATGGTGTATGCAAATTGCCTGGCCTTACTCCTGGGATGGCTGATGTCAGTTGCATGCCTCCCTCCTATGGATTTCACGTTATTCCTGGCTTTCGAGGACATATTACCACTCATCCCTTCATCTCCTACTATTAGTGTTCATTTAGTTGTATTTCATAAACAGTGGAAGGCCTACTATATGCCAAGGCTGCTAGAACCTCCAGATCTTGTCATCTAGTAAGGGAAGCAAACAAGGAGTTGGGGATTTCTACATGGTGATGAAACAGAGAATGTTATAACAGGGTCCTTAACCCACCCTGAGAAGTCAGGAAAAATTACCAAAAGGAAATGATTCCTGAGCTGACCTGACAGAATTTGTCGGTTGAGGAAAGCAGACCTCAACTGACATAGTTTGATACTAAAAGAGTGATGGAATGTAAGGAGTTGATGAGGCTAGAATGGAAAGTAAGCATCTGTTTATATCCCACAAGAAGGAGCCAAACTGAGACTTAATCCCTCCCCTCAAAACTTTAAATTTGAAAAATTTCAAACTGACAGACAAGTTGAAAGATTAATACATGAATAATCTTCACCTGGATTTACCACTTCCTAATATTTTATGATGTCTGCTTTATCTATATAGTATTAATATATGCTTTTTTTGAGCCATTTGAAAGTAAGTAGCAGATACCGTAAATGCCATCTCTAAATACTTCACTATGTGCTCTCCTATATAATCATACTATATAATCATATCCAAGAAATCTATCTTTGATACCATTTTATCTAATATACAGTCCATATTCAGATTTCTCCAGTTGCCCCCAAAATGTCCTTTATAGCTTTTTTGATCCAGGATCGAAGGAAAGACATTCAATAATGTGTGTTATGACTCTTCAGTCTCCTTTAACCTGGATCCATTTTCTCTACCTTTAAGTTTCGTAACATTGACTTTTTAAAAAAATCTAGGCAAATTGTCTTATAAAGTGTCCTGCATTCTGGATTTGGTTGTTTCCTCTTGATTAGCTTTGTTAAACATTTTTTGACAAGTTTATCTCCTAGGTGGTATATATTCCATTTATTTTTACTTCAGAAAATTTTAAGTAATTGACTTCTTTCACTTGGAGTGGTATCACATGACCTTAGGTGTATCATATTTATTGTATTTCTCTGTATAATTGTATTCCAGGCTTTATATTAAATATCAAATCAAGCACAAACTCTGTTTGAAGACATAGCCACCCACACCTGGTTCAGGTGATGTGCTCTGTGCTCTTTTCTGATGCACAACTATATATGAAACCTGTGAGTTGCTGGGCACATGTATTGAGGGTAATGGTGTTAATACATTTAATGAAAGGTGTAAATTCCTCACTGGTTTCCTGCCCTAATATAGAATAATTTTAGAAATTTCTGTGTTTGTCAAACTTCTTTGACTTTTTTTTTAACCTTCTTTTTTTTTAGTGAAGTATAGTTAATTTACAATGTTGTGTTAACTTCAAGTGTACAGCAAAGTGATTCAGTTATGCATATATGTATTCTTTTTCAGATTCTTTTCCATTATAGGTTAGTGTAACATATTGAATAGAGTTCCCTGTGCTATACAGTAGGTCCTCATGGTTTTCTATTTTATATGTAGCTGTGTGTATGTTAATCCCAAACTCCTAATTTGTCCCTCCCCCCTCCCCCACTATCCTCAAAGACTCATCTAGAGTCTTCGCTGTGCTAAATGAAGAAATTATAATCCATTTCAACTTTGTCATATACTAGGCTTGTAACATCTCTGGAGAGGGCATCTTTTTTTCCTCACTTATTAGTCAGATCTTCTAAAAATCTGAAGAGGAAACTTTCTATAGTTTTTCTTTATAAAGTGTATCCTTCTAATATCAGTCTTCACGGTTAGTAAATTCTTTTGCTAAATCAATAGTTACGCCTTCCTGGAAAGGAGAAATTGAGAGAAAATTTGGACTTCCAGATAAATGATTGGCAAACCATAGCCTATGGGCCATATCTGGCCTGTTGCCTGTTTTTAATTGGAACATAGCCATGCTCATTCATTTAATTACTGTCTGGTAGTTTTACACTACAAAGGCAGAGTTGAGTAGCTGCATCAGGGACCGTATGGCTCACTAAACCTAAAATATTTGCTGCCTGGCCCTTTACAGAAAATGTTTTCCAACCCCTATTCCAGGTAATTAAAACATTACATATTACACAGGTGAGTCTCACTTTGAGAAAATTTGATATGCAAGTACACAGCTTTGAAAAGCAACCTCGAATTTTATTCCCTGTTGCACAGTATCTTTTACTTTACCATTGAGATTCTTTATGGTGCACATAATAAAGGTAATGATAAATACAAATTTCAGAAATGGGCAGTCTGTTGTAGAAGGTAAGATATATCAGCTACTGATTAAGTAGCCTCATAGTTTAGAGCCGTCTCCTTACATACAGTGTTTTGGGCAGTGATATTTTCTACTATCAAAAGTTAGGATTATATTTAAGAAAATGGGTGGTTTAGCAGGGTACATGATCTTAACTTGATTTGTTACTTAAAGTTTAATGTAATGCTTACATATTCAGTTTCCTAAAATTACTTTATTGATCATAATAATCATTTCAATTTTTTGTTTGCCGTATGTGCCTCATCATGCCTCTGATTTTTTTCCTCAATAATTTACTGTTTAGAAAATTCTTGACATAGGGATTGTTGAATTTTTCTTAATTCTAATAATTTTAGGAGCTATAGTTTTGTGCATAGTAGGTCTTAATAGCTATTAAAAGAATTGAGTTAAAAGACTAGATAAACAGTTAGGGTTGAATTGTCAAAGATGGGTAATCATTTTCTGCTTAAACTGATTTCTTAGTGGTATTAAAATAGTTTTCTGTCTACCTACAGTATAATGCACACAGTTGGCACTTTTTAATTACTCAGAATTACTACAGTACTGTGAGAATTTTACCTATAGAAGGTAACAGAGATGAGGGCAAATATAAACTAGGTCAGTGTCACGCCTTAGATCGAGAGTGCTTTCTTATTTATGAGTAGAAAGTAAAACAAATCTGGCTCAGTGGCCCCTAGTTAATCTAGATGTTATTGTGTGTGCCTAATGTGAGAACTGTTTATTGAAAATTGTATTGCTTTGCAGCATTTCTAAGCTGTCCTTGTAATGTGCTGACCTAAATCTTAGGAAGTATCTTAATCTATTGAAGTTAGTTATAAAGCTGATGTCCATATGTTCTCTTCTTTTATTGACTTGAAAGAACCTGGAGTTGGCAGTACAGAAAGCTTGGTTCTAAGACATTCTGGCACTAATTTGTAGTGACCCAGCAAGGCAGCCACCTGTCCTCAGTTGCTCAGTTTCATTATTTGTAAAGTGGTTGAAATAAACTATCTCGAATATCCTTTCAAGCTTCGATGTTCTAGGATAACTTAATACATTTTGTCAGATAGGAAAAAAAATCTTAGCAAAATTGGAAAGCTTCCGTAAAAAGGAACCTAATTTCACTTGCCACAGGTGTGAGTGTAATCGTTTATACAAATATACTAACTGCACTCACCTGCTTTTAACTCTTTATGCTGCCCCTCCTAGAGCCTTGCCGACTCCCATATCTCTAACTTAAACCCATACCTTTCTTCTGAGCTCTGGATATTTTCACTTGGATGTTCTGCAGCTCCCCAAATTTAACATGTTTCAAAAATTGATTTTTATTTTCCCCTTGATTCTTCATTACTCCCCTCTACCCAGACTGGTCAAAATAAAACATCTCAACTGCTTCTCTAGCTCCATTAGCAATACCAGCAACCAAGTCAAATAAGCGACAACTTTAGAGTCATCTTGAGCAGCTCTCATCACTCACCAGACTTGCTGGCTGGTCCTCCAGTTTGTATTCTCTATGCCTACTGGCCACTGACAGCAGTGAACATAGGAGTGCAGGAATCGCTCCAAGATCTTGATTTCAGTTCCTTTGGATAAATTCTTAGAAGTGGGGATCTGGAATAGTCAGACTCATACAAGCAGAGTAGAATGATGGATACCAGGGCCTAGAGGGAGGGGGAATTGGGAGATGTTGGTCAAAGGGTACAACGTTTCAGTTATACAAGATGAATAAGTCTGGAGATCTAACGTATAGCATGGTGGCTACAGGTAACAATACTATACTGTATTGTATACTTGAAATTTGCTAGGAGGGTACAATCCCAAGTGTTCTCGACACACACAAATGATAACTGTGTGAGGTAGTGGATATGTTAATTAACTTGATTGTAATGATTATTTCATAGTGTAGATGTATATCAAATACTCTTGTATACCTTAAATATATACAGTAAAAAGTGGGCATAAACTGCTACATTTTCAAAAAAATAAATTCAAATATCCCTGTGAAGAAATTAATTTTTTCAATGCCATTGTCTTATGAGGTGAATTTAGTGACTTATGAGATGACTTTAGTGATCTTTTTTTTGGAATATCAGTATCAGTTACTTCTGTTAACTATGAGTAAATGATGTCTTCATTGCTAAACAGGATTCATTAGAAAGCAAAGGCAAACATTATTTGAATTGATGTATACTAGATGCTCAACTATTTGGATTTTGTCTTTTTTTTTTTTTAACTCTTTATGACACTGGGTTAATGAGACCTAATGTCAGTATGTGCAGGAATGTATTTGAGTCAATTATTCATTAACCTGTCTTCATCCATACAGCAGACTTCTGAGAAGGAAGGTGAATTGTTGAGCTATATGTTTAAGGGTGAAAATGCTAGAAGACTTTGTGTCTTCTCCTGGGGAAATTTTTCACAGAAGGATCCCAGAGGGCTTTTTGTTTTGTTTTAAATCTGTTCTTTCCAATGAAGTTTAGTATGTAAATTTATTTGTTTTATTATTATAGAGAAAAACACTAACACTTGACTGACAAATGGCATATACTCAAATATTTATAGCTGTTTAATGGCATTTTATAGATATTTATTTGGGTTTTGTCTTTTTATTTTTTAATTAAGGGCGTAGTGGGGTAGATGTGAGTTCATTGTGACATTCAGCTTATATTTGCTTGGCTTTTTCATAGTCGGTGACACCCTAATTCCTAGCATGATTAATAGTAACCCTCTGTGCTTGACTTTGTTTAACTTATTTTGTTTTCAAAAGATAATTTTTTTCATTTAAAAAAATTAGCTAAAGCTGTGTATGGTTAATTTTATGTTTGTTTTCTGTTTGATTTTGTTTTTTTTAGGGAAAAAATCCTATAAAATGGCTATTAAATTCTTAGCCAGTGACAATGAGATTTTCTTAGTATTACTTTGAATTCTACACCTCTTAATTCTTAAGAGTATGTGGTTTTGTTGGTCTGTAGTGTCCTACTAAAATATTCATTTTTTTTTACAGTGTATTGCAAGTTCCACTGCATTACATGCAAATATGATTCACTCATACCTAGCTGTTTGTGGATTCAAACTCATAAATGAACCATTTTTAAATTAAGCTAATGGCGTACTGATATCTTTCTGTGTTTTCTGATGTTTACAGATTCGAGTGGTGAATGCATTTCGTAGTTCTTTATATGAAGGGTTAGAAAAACCGGAATCAAGAAGTTCAATTCACAACTTTATGACACATCCTGAGTTTAGGATAGAAGATTCAGAGCCTCATATCCCCCTTATTGATGACACTGATGCTGAAGATGATGCTCCTACAAAACGTAACTCCAGTCCTCCACCCTCTCCCAACAAAAATAACAATGCTGTTGACAGCGGGATTTACCTTACAATAGAAATGAACAAGTCTGCTACCTCTTCATCCCCAGGAAGCCCACTACATAGTTTGGAAACATCACTCTGATTGTAAGCTGAATGTTAACACACTAGCTGCATTGTAAAGAAACAAATTGAAACTGGGTCTTTTCACATATTGTGACGGACAAGATAGTATTCTTGTCTTTGGACTTCAACAGAAGACACACTTGTACGAATGTAGATTTATTTTTTTAAAAAAAAAAAAAGCAAAGCTTTCTGCCAGACTGAGGGTGCTTTTTGGGGGGTGGGAGAAATGAACTGACAGAAACGGTAACTCAGCTTAAGTTGACCTGTGGATCATCAGTAGAACCTAAGAATGGTCCTGAACAGTGTATTAGCAAAGCTTTAGTTTATCTCAATCCTTGATGGGAGAGAGGGAGGAGTAAAGCTGGGCAAGCAAGCAAAGAGCCCTGGATCATTGAATTGATGCTTTAATTTCTGCTGTTGGCTGTTAATAATTTGGATTATTTATGTTTATAAATGATACAGATCTGTTTACAAGGTTTGTAGATACTTTTTTTGTTCCTGTTCATAGATGGGAAGCTTCCTTAAAACTGATGCAGAGAAAAATTAGTCCTTCAAATACTGCTGTATTTTCAGGAAAAAAAAAGGGGGGGGGGGTGTTTCTATTGAAACTGTACTAAATTTTTGCCTACAATTTACCTTGTTAAATATTGTAGATAAATTGCTAATACTAATAGCCAAATAGATAACACTAATGCTTTGTTTAAAAAAACAACAAAAAACAAACAAAACAAAACAAAAAAACATGAGCAGTGGTGTTCTAATGAAGTTATGGCATCTGTCCTAATTAGTTTCTTAAATACATTTACTACTTAATGGTTTTGAAACAACTGTTTAATTTTTAAAATTTTTGGAAACTTGCTAATAACCTTTGTTCAGAATTTAGTAGATTGTTTAATGCAGGACATCAACTACATAATGAAAGATGCTTGAAATGCTTTTGTTATTTCAGGCAAATCAAATTAAATCAAACTATCAAACTACAAGAGAACTTTAGTCCTTTTTGTTTTTGTCTAAACATGTTAGTTCAGTGATGTCTTGGTGAACTGTGAGTGAACTGTATTGATTTTTCTAATAAATCCTTAGAAACCTTCATACAGCATGAGGGCTGTTGGCATTTTGAAAAAGGTTAATAAGTAGAAGCATACATGTTTTCCTTTTGTTTTTGAAACTTGTTTGTAAACATAAATAAATATGCCCTTTTATTAAATAAATACACAGCGATGTTTTTTTAAAAAGAAATTTCAGCTTCTTTACTCAATTCTACATATATGGTGCATCGGTCTGTTCTCTTTAACCACAATTGGAATAAATTTCAAGATGGTAACAGCCCCATGAAGTACCCCCTTTAATTCCTTGGTGGCAGTCTAACAGAACCAAATTAAGGAAATCATTGCAGTTTGACATGTTCTTCATAGAGTTTAGTTTGCCTAAAATAGTCTCACAGTTTAAAAAAAATAATGACCACCATTGTCTTTGATACATTTGTTTTCATTCTTAAGTGGCCAAATAACAAATTAGGTAAAATGAGATTATGTGAAAAGGTGGGAAAGATCCTAAAAATATACATATTTAGATGTAATAATTAACCATATGCTGGAATGCCCATCTCTAAGCCAGCTGGAGTCTTTAAGTCTTTTTTTCTTTTGTCTACCTTCTCCCCCTTTTTGCCTCTGTCTTTACCTTTTAGGAACTGGCATTGTGTTAGGGCCCAGATTGCATCAGATGTACAATCCTCAGGCTGACATAAAGTTTACGAGGACTACTACAACATCTGAGAGTGCTGACCCAGCAAAGAAACATTTAGTTGATGGTGCTTGATACTTTTGGTGGATGGGGGAGAATCTTTTTCTCTCCATCAGTCCTTTGCAGTTAGCCTCTGCAAGACTTAGAAAAACATTGGCTCTGTCAGCATTTTTAACTGTACATTATTCATCAGGTATTTATAGCAAATCATACTGTAAAAAGAGGTAGCATGATATGCTGGAAAGCATACGAGGCTAGGAGTCAGGACCTGGTTTCTAGTCTTGATTTTGCCATTAACGTGCTGCATGACCTTGGGGAAATCATTTACCCTAAATGAGGGTGGTGGACTAGACTATCTTGAAGAACGCTTTCAGCTCTAAAAATTTACCCTATCAACTGGAGAAGCCTACAAGGCATAGGGAATAGAGAAAAGGGAAATGTTTTCAGTTTTCTTTTTTATTTTGGTTATGCTTAAATATGAATGTAATTACCAAAAGATTTAGAAATGCATGTGCTTTGGAGGATTTGTATTGAGCTTTTACAGTATTCATTTTTCAACTCAAGGCAATGGCTTTTTACACCAACTCTAATCCATAAACGGGTCTTATGACATCCATGAAGTAGTAGCAAGACATGCTTAGTGTGTATTTCT
Source organism: Mesoplodon bidens (assembly GCF_964165515.1). NCBI lineage: Eukaryota > Metazoa > Chordata > Mammalia > Artiodactyla > Ziphiidae > Mesoplodon > Mesoplodon bidens. Next base: position 88,216,595 of record NC_138167.1, read on the forward strand.
CTCTTTGAGACACTGTAATTTCTACCAGAAATTTCCAGAGCATTATGTAAGTGGAAAAAAATGCAAACAAGCTGTTAAAGATCTTGAATCCCATTATATAGTATGTATAGCTGAAATCAGCATCTGTAATTCAATCACGTTTTCTCTTTTATCCTCTAACCAAAAAATTGTTTAATTTTGCATCCCAAATGTTTTTAATCTTTGTATATTTTTTAAAAATCTTTTTCTCCTCATCATTGCCTTTTTTGTGGTTGTAAATAGACTTACTTGCACTTTGAAGATGAGTTACTCCTTGTCATCTTATAAATATGTGATATGGTAATTTTCATAACAGATGTCAGTTTTGAACCAAGAAATGGTGATTTGTTTATAAGCAAAAAAAAAAAAAAAAACTGGCTTCATTTCTGTGAAATTGCTCTTTGAAAATTTCTTTTTACACGTGTAAGCCAACTGAGATACCGTGATGGTGTTGATTTCTTTCAATGATGCTTACCATCTATTTTAGCCACTGAGCCTTTTATTATTTGTCTATTTGTAAAGTTTATTTGTCTTAACTCATTTAATAAATATACTGTTTATCTGTTTCTGAATGGGGACTGAACTTTTTGAATATTTAAATTGATTTGAACATCATATTTGGGAATTATTTTTTTCTACTTGAAATTTTAAAAACCTAATTGATGAAAATTCTGTAATGTACTTGAAATGCTATGGCTGTGTTCTAATATGCATGATCTTGCCCCTAGAGTGAAAGTGGGTATATTGTCCCTACTCGCCTACCCACTGTCTTCAATCTTTGTAGCACAAGAGATAATTTTTGCAGTCCAGGGGAGAGTAATGTTTGGATTTTAAAAAAGATTAGTTTTTCACATTAAATGTAAGACCTTATTTTTTCATTAACTAATGCAAAGTTGTCAATAGCAATTACCTGAATGTTATGGTAACAAAATTAATCAAATTGCCCTCAGCTGGTTTTTATAATAAATTATTAACATAAGTTAGCAACTGTTGAAATACTGAGAAAACTTTAAATGATTATTAATACCATATTTTTCCACCAGTAAAAATTATTCAGTTAATGAGTATATACAAGTACCATATTTATGACATGAGAGATGTTTTCTACTTTGTCAAGTTCGATTGTATATATGTATTATGTATTAGGATTGAATTTTGAATTAAGTCCCTTTGTAAAATTAATTGAATAAGAAAGGGAAGTTTCTCTAAGTTTCTGCTTATTGACATTTTTTCTTCCCTGTGTCTTTAGAGAGCTCCTGTCATGTTACAGCTGCCTTTGTTCTTTTAACATACTCCACTCTTAAGACTCTGACGTCCAAACCCCATATCAACCTGTATCTTTTAAAATTAGTGTTGCACTCATTTGTAGACCAAAAAAAACTTTTAATAGCATAATTATACCACCGAACTAAAAACAGTCTTTGAAAGATCCTTGAAAAATTGTCTTTATTTTAGAATAAGCATTATAAAAATACCATAAAGAATGTTTCATGCTGTAATGGGAGTCATGGTTGTATTCCTGTACTTCTCTTATCAGTACATGTCAAAAAGGAAATGATCTTTATCCTTATAATGTAACTTCCTTTCAATAGATAGATGATTTTGTCTCTTAAACTCTCAATAGCTTATTTTTGTACTTCCTGTCTTAACTACTTCTTTAACATTTTCCCTATTTGTTAGAAAAATACTTCAGCTTGCAGATAAATATACTAAATGTAGGCATGTTTAATCTCTATTCTCTGAATTCAGTGTCATTATTCAACACGATAATATTAATGGTTCCAAAGTAGGAAATTAAAGGAAGAAATATGAATATGTGTTTATACGGTATCAGTCTTTGCACAACTTTCTTAACCAGCACTGTGTCCTAGGAAAACTAGTTTCCAAATCAGTACCACCCAAATCTGGGTGGGGTGTTCAATGCGGTAAGTTCCCTAAGAATTCTCTTAATTAAATCAAAGTTACAAGGACCACATAACTTCCGAATTACTTTTTTTAGATAATTAAATACAGACACTCTCTCCTTACCTATTAAAAGGAATCTTGTCATATCGTAAGTTAATATCTATGGAGCACCTGATATATGCCGAGCACTTTATGTGGATTATGTAAATATTGCTAACAACCCTCTGTACTGCTCCTGCCGTTTTACATAGGGAGAGACTGAAGCTTAGAGAGTTTAAGTAACTTGCTCTTGGTCACATGGTGAGCTGGAATTTACACCAAGGCTGACTTTCTCAAGAACCCCAAGCTGGTAGCTATTGGTTTTTACTGCAGTACTAGCATCTTGTTAACCTGAGTCAGGGCCCAGTGTCTAAAAAGCTTAAATTTTAAGTGTTCCTTTGTTGTTGTTCTTTTCTGACATCAAATGTATCAGAGATGATCTTAGATTCTTCATAACCTTCCTGGGTTATGAAGAGACTGAGGCAAAGAATCACCGATTAAGATGTATAATCCATGCTTTCCTTATAATCAGACCTCCTCTAGCTGAAGAGTGAAAGATAAACTAAGTAGGTTTTTTATTTTTTTTTTGCCCTGCAGCATGTGAGATCTTAGTTCCCTGACCAGGGATCGAACCCGCGTCCCCTGCGGTGGATGTGCAGAGTCTTAACCACTGGACCTCCAGGGAAATCCCAGAACGGTGTTTTTAATAGCACATTTTGGTTAGAAGTTTTCGTTATTCAATACTTTTAAGATAGGTATGTTTATTCAAAGTTTCATAGTGTTTTTTTTTACTTGAGAAAATTAAATTTTATTGACGCCAAGGATACTTAGGCCACATCACCAAAAAAAATTTATGGCAATATCAGTAGTGCCTTTTAAGTTAAATGACAAATTGTAAGTGTTTAACAACTTATGGTCCCTTTTTCTTGACACATATGATTAAGAATATATCTTTTTATCAAAATGTAAAATACCATCTGGCAGAAGTAACAATTATTCTGTTGGCTTTATACATTAAATTAAGTCACTGTACTTTAAAAAGTAAATATTTTCCTATTTTTCTTTTTTCTTGTGCTAGATCTATATTTATAATATCCGAAAATTGCATAACTCAAAAACTGTAAGTGGATATAACAAAACTGATTTTGAATTTTGAACAGAAAACAACGTTGCTTAAATTTTTTCCAAACATTTCTTAAAAATTCAAATGGCAATAGCTCTTTTCTAATATTCATAATTGTAAAGTTAGGCTATCTGAAAACCTACTGTTACAATTTCTTGTTAGACACATAGTTAGACTTTGTATATGAAAGGAGTTATATGTATATGCATGGAGTGCTCTTTACAAAAAAGAAGGAATTTTTATAAGGTTGATGCATTTTGAACGGGTATGTATTAATGCTAATAGCCAGAGTTATTCATTCATTTGACAAACCTGTCAGGTTCAGAAGATACCAAATGAGCAGGAAAAAGTTTCATAGTATTAATCTAAAAAGTCATCACTTTATTTCTTAAATAATTTGTAATGAAAATTTATCACACTAAAGAGATAACAGCATTTTTCTTGAAATTTGTGAAACTAAAGAATAGGGTGTTTTATATTTCTTGAAGAATTATTTGGTCCTCCAGCTGTATTTCCCCTGGTGAAAATTCTTAATGTTTTAATATTTAGCCTAAGGGAGTAACCCTGTTGCACATTAGACTTTAATAATTTTTAAAATAAAATTACAGCCATTATTTCACTACTGTTTTAATACCATTTTACATTAATGTTTATGGTTTGTGAATAGCCAGCCTCCCCGTCTGTAAAAATAAGATCCTTGCTGATTTTTATAATCTTTAATATTATATATTTTATTATAATTAATTAATGATATTAATAAATATTTATTATTTATAATATTGATATTTTTATAATCTTTAAGATAAATATTTTTAGACTCTTTCTTGTAAGGCAGCTTTCGAAATCATAAGTATTTAGTCTGAGGCATACCTTAGTGAGTAGCTTGAGACAAATGCAAAAATATTTAAAACATGAACTCAGGGACACCTGTGTTATCCAAAGTTAGAAATTTAAATTTAGGCTGTTTTTGATTTATCTAGGATTCTAAATCTTTTAACCATAAGCCTGCTCTTTCAGTTGGCTTCAAATCCTCCAAGAAGGGTAGTCTGTAGTACTGAAATCTTTCACTTTCTCACTGTTACAGACTTGGGGTGAGAAGTAGGTCTCAACGACTGAAGTGTGGTGGTGGAGAGAGTGAATTGTGACAGTGAAGCCACACCACATTTCCTGAGTCCAGGACTCAACTGCTTAAGAGCACTACGCTAGTGTCTGTCTCCCCTTTCCTGGTCCCCAAAATGTCTGACTGATAACTGCTTTCCTGCCCTTTATCTACATCTCCTGCTTACCATTTCTTCATTCACTCTACAGATATTTGGTACCTGTCATGGGAAATTCATACGGTTCTAGACTTGGGAAAACCAAGCAAGGTCCTTCCTGTGCGGGAGTTTAAGTTGTAGTGGGTGGGAGAGACAGACCTATATGAGGTGGTAAGGGATGATGCTATGTTATACATAATGTGGTCAGGGAACCCTCTCAAATGAGGTGACATTTGAGCAGAGACCTGAAGGAAGTGAAAGAGCCAACTTCTTGGTTGTCTGGAAGAGCCTTCCAGCGAGAGGTTCCAGTAGCTGGTGCTTGGCAACTTTGAGGAACAGCAAGTGTAGCTGGAGTGGAGTGAACCAGTGGGAGAGTGGTAGGATATAGGCTGAGAGATGCAATGGAGGGCTTTGCCCAACCCTATAAGCCTTGGCAAGAACTTTGGCTCTTAGGCTGACTGAGACGGGAAGCCAGTGGAGGTTTTTGAGCAGAGCGGCAATGAGTCTGACCTTTGAAAGGATTGTTGGCTGTTAACACAGAGCGAGAAGTTGGAAGTTAGAAAAACAGGAAGCTTTTGCCTTTTTCAGATACATTCCATTCCAGCTTAGCTTTTTCTGCTGCTTTTGTAGCCCCAAAGCTTTCTTCTAGAAGCTTCAAGCTACTAAAGAGTCTTGTGGACCCCTTATTTCTTTATATGTTTTACCTTTATGCTCGATCCAGATGACATAAGGCTGGCGTCATTTTTACAGTCAACTCGCAGAACTTTCCTCATTTGCTTTAGCCTATATGCAGTTTCCCAAATGAATCACAGTACTACGTTTTTACTCGGTGTCATTCAGCAACATGGTCCCAAATAGAAGATGGTAATTTTTCAGCTGTTCAGTCTCTAAGACTGTAAGTGCACCTTCTGCAAAATATCCTTTTTTTTTTTTTTTTTTGTAAAAGCTCTTTGCACCTGCTAATTTTATTTTTTATACCAAGTCTGGCTGTTGGTCTGTTGATTCTTTGATCATCTCCCGGTCTTTTTTAGCTACTAATTTTCCTGGCTCCATCCTAATGAAGGTACTCCAGTTGGCTGCCTCACTCCTGCTCTGTCATTGACTAAGATGGCTTTACCTCCTTGACATTTCACAGCTTGGTTCCTAATCCTGAGCCACCTCTACTTCCTTCCTGTCCTCAGCTTCAGAGTATACTCACAGTCTTGCTGGTGACCACAGTTCACACTCATTTCCTGGTTTTCCTCACTGATGCTCAAACCAACCTTTAATTTGTCCCTTATTCTTTTAAGGGTCATTCCTCATTGTATTCATTCCAAACCTTTTACATTTTTCTCAAGACAAGGATTCAAGATGTGGTTTGTCTGACTAGAACGTACCTTTCCTATTCTACCTCTCACTGTCAACTAAATGTATATTTTTTTCACACATTTTATCAGACATCTGCCTCACCTTATACTTCTATTACTGGTTTTTGGTCCAAAGAACATGATTTTATGTTGCTTTAGTCCATTCAGACCACTTTGACTCCTAATTTTATCATCTAGTTTATTCTTAACCCTTCTCAGCTTAATGCTGCCCAAGACAAGTGATTAGCTTTCCTTCTACTCCTTTATGGAAACCACTGTTTCACAACAAAACTGAAAGACATAAGACGGATCTGCCAATAACCCTTTGCCTTACTTTTCAAAACCACTACCAGGTTGATATTAATGCCCTTTTAATCCAGTTACTCGACCAATTAGGGATCGCTTAATTAAATGTTCTGTCATCCTACACAAAAATAGCCATCAGATCCAAAAGTAGATGTCTTGTTGACATTACTGTCAACTACATTTCCTGTTTTGCTACAAATACTTCTTCCTTGGTTTCAAGTACTTTTGTCAGTTTCTTGATTTTCACTGTTATTACCCTTGTCTATTCCCTCTTTGCCTTAAGCCCACACACTTAGGTTTCTTAACTGTGTTGTCCACATCCCTGTCCTCTTTTCTTTCCCATCATCAATCCGACACATAACCCAAAATCTTCCTAAATCACCACTTTGCCCACATCATCCCTCCTCTCCTCAAAAAATAGGTAAATACCGGAGTTTAAAAAAGAACACTTGTTAGATGGCTCTTTATTTGATCCTAACAACTCTGGCCTCACATGGATGTCACCTGCCCTCTTTCCACTGCTCTGACCACATTTTCTGTTCGTGTTCTCTTCCCTTCCCTGGGGATTCCTCCTTGAAGCTCCACGTTCTTGGCCCCGTTTTTACCGTATACCCTTTCATGGTGCATGTACTGCCCGACCTCCCTCCACCCTCAACACCTCAGATATATAAGGGAGAAATAGTGAAGAGTGCTTTTTTAGGGGGAAATCACCTCTGCAGAAGAGGGTGCTGAGGCTTAAAGATCTCTTGAGGTTTAGGGAAAGGTGATGTGATGTCAGAAGAGGATTTGCCTAGAAGTCAGACCTGGGGTTTGGTCCCAGTTCTGCCTTGTGCCAGCTTTTAATACCTTGAGCCTTCATTTTCCTCAACAGAATTGTGACTATTAAGATTCTTCACCAGTTTTGGATGTTCAGATGAACTTGGAAACATGAAAGCACTTTAACAATTATAAAGAGCAATGCAAGATGGTACTATTGACTCAGTAGCAACAGAAACAATTCTGTGAAGAGCTATTCCTGCCTCTCCCTATAAATTTGGTTTAAATCGAAATTTTCAGAGTTGAAAAGTGCCCTTAAATCCCAACTGGTTTATAAACACCCAAGGCTTTGTGAAGAGTACCCTGGAGATTCATCTCACTAGAAATAATAGTGTTTGCTTCCATTTCCTTTTTTCTGTGCTTTTAGTCACAGAAACATTTTCCCTTTTAAAAAGAAGCAGCTTGCTTGCCTCTTGCACATCTGGAGGATCAGATGGCTGTGCTAGTAACCCACTCAATTTCTTTTTTTTTTTACTATGTTATTATTTAGCTGAACACCACTGATGGTTTGGGACTGTTACCTCGTTTTAATGGCTTTTTTGTTCCTAGTCATGACTATTTCCATAATGGACCATGGGTTAAGTCCATATTTCCCAAACTTTGCTGCACATTGGAGTTACCCAGGGAACTTTAAAACATACTGGCCCCAGGCTCCCACCCCCAGGCATTGTGGCCTGGGCTTCAGGATTTTTAAAAACTTCCCAGGTGATTCTGTTATGCAGCCAGTTTGGGAACTACTGGGTTAAACAGAGGGAAGCATTGAAAACTACAGTGCTGAAACGCAAGAAGATACAATGAAGAGCATAAAAAGTAATAATTTTGTAAATTTGCCCTTCAAGATGTTCAGTAGCAGAAGTCCTGTTTCCTTGGACAAAATGCTTTTAAAACATCAGGTTCTCTAGTACTTTAAAAATCAATGTTAGTAAGAGAAAATATACTGTACAGAGGATTATATTTAGGTTTTTTTAAAATTTACTGTGATTAAAAAGTAACCTAAAATATATTTTAGTAAGAAGTTAAAACCTCTTTATCTTATTTGAAAAGCAAATTATGACCAATTTTAAAATAAACTAATTGGTTTTAATGAAAGGATTTCAAATATCAGGTCATGAAATTTTACTTGTTTTTTAAATTCTAGTCTATATTTACAGATGCAATCTCAAAATCAAGCAATATGCCATTTTAGAATTTTTTCTAGCATATTAACACTTTTTTGCATACTTAAAAATAAGCAACATGTACAGCTTGACAAGCAAATGTAATTTTATGATGAATGTTAAATATATAAATATTTATAATACATTATTTAAAAGTATACATCTTTAAAATAAGATTTTAAATAAAACAACTTTATCTTATACCTGGAAAATATTACTAATTGATTTTTTTCTATTTCTAAGAATAAAAATTAAATTAGTCAAAAAAAGTTTGGCTCCAACCATCCATTTAGTTAATCCCTAAAAGACCCCAAAACATTGCCCGACTGGTGGTCTGTCCTATGCTTGACTATTTTCAGCAACAGTTACAGTGCACACACTTAACATTTATTGAGCCCCTACTCTGGGTGACTTGCTTTTCTGTTTTACCTCAGTATGTCATTACAACTCTATTCCCCTTTTATAATAATTTAAGACTTGCTTATGGCCACACACCTAGTCAACATCATGTGGAATTGAATCCAGAGCTGTTCAACAACCAAACTCATGACCATTACATCAGATGGTAAAGCCTCTTCAGCTCAGTCTAGTCACTCCAAGGGCTAGAATCAGGATCATATCAAACCAGTTCTTCATGGAGTTTTCAGATACCTAAGGCAGCTTGCATGTCCCCCCAAACTCCATCCCCATCTTCTTTTTTCCATGCTCAACATCTCCAGTTTCTACAACTGTTCTTCATAGTAGGGTGACTGTATGTCCCAGGTTACCAGAGATAGTCTTTGTGTACAAATCTACCATCCCAATGTGATTATGAACAACTCCTGTCTTTTACTCTCAAGTGTTCTAGACTGAATGATCAAAATTATATGTTTTCAAGTTGCCTCATCATCTTGGTCCCTTTCCTCCAATGTGGTTATATCCTTCTGTGTCTGCAGTTTGGCAGCTATTATTTTGAGATTGTGGAGTTTGGGGTTCTGCTGCTTTGACAAGTGGAAAATTGAGAAAAGATGTAGAACCACTTTATGTCATCTATATAGATGACAAAGAAACTCCCAAGTACATCCTGCTGGTAGGGGTAGCTCTCAAAGTTCAGTAGGTAAGGCTCAATATATCTCCTAAAGTTTCTAGCTGAGAAGACCACTGTAATCCATTGTGCAATTCTCTACACTGAGCTGTCTGAGTGAAACCTACCTTTCTTCCACCCAAGAGACCAAGGATATAATTTGGCCTGATCTGTGTTTCAGAGGCAAATGCTTAAATATCTTAAAAATTGTATGTATGTATATATATATATATATATATATATATATATATATACTTACCAAAGATACAATTACAAATCAGACATTTCTTTGAGGATAGCATATAATAAAGTGACTTATGTATAGGCCCTCAATCAATAATTTCAAATGAATGAAGTCAGGTCAGGGTTTTGAAAAAATACTTCCCTGCATGAAATTCAAGTGTTTAATAACAAAGGCTTGTTCATGTATATTATACCACATCTTCATAACAGAATCATAAGCAATCATTAAAAATGTAAAAAAGAAATTTAAAAAATCATATACTTTTTATAGCTGGCTTTTTTCATTCTGTATTATATTGTAAATAATTACGTGTCAATACTTTAGACTCAGTTCCTTAAAAAAAAATGAGTTGTGTGACTTAGGACATGTTATTTAGTCTCTGTGAGACTTACTTCATCCTGTAAAATTGGGGTAACAGTATATCTACACATCTCTCAGGGTTATTGTGATGATCAAAGGAGATGAAATGTCAGAAAGTCCTAGCACAGAGCACAGCCTGTGCTCAAAAAACAATCTCAGTAAATACTCTGTGGGTTATGATAGTAAGAGCTTTCATTAAAGGGGCATTAGTAGCAAGTTATTTAATAAGTGCTGATTCCAGTACCATGAGGGAGGCAAATTAGATCCAATAGTGTAAACTGGTAGCCTGTGAGCTGTATTTGATCCATCGGTGTGTTTCATTTGTCCAGAATGGTAATGGTCCAAAAGGGTGGTTTTTGTTTTTTTAATGTTCTTAATTGATTGCCTGCATTAACAATTAGGTTTCACTCAAAACATACAAACTGTTGGCATCTAGCAACATTAGACCCTGATTCCCATATGGTAACAATAGCTTGGTACTTTACCCTCTCTGGTTTGCCACAGTCTCCACCACTCCCTATAGCTCCACATCACTGTTATTTATCAGTATTGGTGACCGTTTATTACTGTTTCTCTCAGAGTAAAACTAAGAGGAAAGTGGAATATTTTTATTGCTATCAAGTGTGGAATAATATAAGATTGATAATGGTTTACTCTCAAGAAAAATTCTTCTCACTCTGGTCTTTTTCCCTCATATATGTTACCTGCCTGACCACATAGGTGTTTGTGTGGAACCTGTAGCCTCTCATAAAATTCTAGAGCTATAACAAACCACCAGCACTTTGGACCAGATAATCATCTTTTCTTCATTTTATAGGTGAGTTAAGACCCGTGAGAGATTGTGACATGCCCAAGGTTTTAGTTAGAAACAAATTTGAGGCCGAATCACATGTAGAATGTTGTCTCTCTATATATTTATTAGAGTTCTAAACGTGTTATTATTTTTGTCATAATTTTTATATAATGGAAATTAGTGTAAATTAATTCCCTTCAGAGTATACAAACCCTCCAATACCTCTTCCCTCTACAAAACACATATGTAATTCATAGCTTTTTAAATGCATATTTTTAGCATTTTCTTATAATGTCAAGAAACTTTTTAGTTCAATAAGCTTTAGTTTTGTTGTAATGCTTGTAGCGAATTTTAAAAGACCATTTGAAAAGTACTGTATTTTGCATTAATGGTTTTCCTTTTTTTCAAGAATTGGGAACCTGGTTAGAACTTGTCCTTGAAGGCCATGCAACCTTGAAACATGCATGTGGAGGTAGTTTTGTTGTTTCTCCAAAACATTACTTAATACAAATAACAAACAACTGAATTAAACCATTTTATTTTTATGTTCTTTTTCTTCCCCTCTCCAGTTTCTGGAAAGGGAAACAGCCCAAAGGAGTTGGAAAGCAGATGACATGGGTAATTCACAAGTGGCTCTATACTAAATAAGTGAGGCTTTATTAGTATGTATAAAAAATATAAAGCTCTTTTGAAATTTATAATGCGACTAACTGAGTTAATTTGAAGATAGAACAAAAGAATTATAGCTAGTAGTTCCATTAAGAAAACAGTGTTTTATGCTTTCCCTTTGGGAACATTACCTTTTACCATTGGACTTGATAGTTTTATATGGGAAATTTTGGATTGTATTTGTTATGAAACAATCCCAATTATAAATAGCTTTGGTTTTTATTTCAAAGAGTATTATTATTATTTAATTATAAGAATAATCTATGCTCATTATTAAATAAGGAAGTTATCTAATGACAAGGAAAACTACCCTTAACCCCATTGCACAGACTTAAAATATGGGTGTGTATATTTAGAAGCTTTTGTTCTGTGAGTTAATACCACAGCTCATGTCTTCAGAACTGTCCACAATGGGAGTTCTGGATATTTAAAAAAAAAAAAAAAAAGTTTGATGGATTTTAGGAATAGCCTAATGCAATCCTCATTGTTGGTAGGGACAAAGGACACCTAAAACAAACAAACCAACCAACCACATATATGAAGGTTGAAGTCATGGTCTTATCGATCTTAGTGACCAGGCCAGCGGAGGGGAAGAGGGCAGAGGAGCTTGGCTCACAATGAGGCTTCTGAGAAGGAAAGACACGAAAGGGAGAAGAGCTGTGAGCTGTGTGGTTAGAGGCCCTGACAACTATGCCGTCAAGACCGCCTTCCAAGAGGACTGTAGGGTGAAACAGCATTATTACCAGTAGCCTGAGTCACTCTCCTACAGAGCCCTCATAAATGGAGGCGAGGACGTACACAGAGAAGCCATTTCTCCATCAGTCAGAGAGGGAGATTAAGGTAGGCTTCTAAGAAGAGGTTCAAATGGCCATAGTCCCAAGGACCAAGTGAGGAAGACCCAAGCAAAAGACAATGGGTGAGCAGACCAGAGCACGAGAGCCTTTACAGAAATAAGCCGTCTTGTTATGCTCATCACTCGATGTGATGCTTTAAATTCTGGTCCAGAAACCACACTGGGTGTCTATCTTATGCAGGGACTGTCCTTGGCAGAAGGAATACCAAAACGAAAAAGACACAATCCCCAGTATCTGAGACTGATAGAGGAACAATTATGATAAAGTGATAAGTGCAATAACGATGCTAAACAGGGCATGTTGGAGGATTAGCTCCAACAAGGATGGAATCCAGGGTTAAAGAATGCTTATCAGAGAAATCCCCAGGGCAAGAAATTGAGAGATGGATGGGGCTCTGCCAGCCCAGGGAGACAGATGGAGACAGGCTAGACAGAGAAAACAGCTGATGCAGAGCAGCAGGGAGACAGAGATGTTTTCGTCATGATCTACGAGCTTATCAGGTAAGCAGTAGCTCTGAATCCACTACCCTTTAAGATTAATTGAATGACACATGTTTATAATATAGTACAAATCTCTCTAGAACAGGCTAATGGGAAAGGCTTATCTTGATTAACTAGATTCTTGAAGATGTGGGATTGTATTGCTTTTAAATACATAAAGGCATTCAGATGACAATAACCGTTGGATAATAAGAATTTTGGAAACTAACAATGAATAGCTTATAAATGTGTGCTTCTAACGTGTTCTGTCCCAGCATTTAAACCTTTCCCCTTACAATCTTGATTATGCTATGAATTTGCTAAACTCACCTTCTTTTTGCTTCCATCCAAAGCAAAATAAATCCTGAATCTGAATAATAAATATTTACTGTACTATTTTGTGTTTAAAAAAAAAAAGAAGAAGCTTTTTTTTTGGGGTTACCAGAAGGACAGTCTACCCTTTAATGAACAGTTTACCTACTAAATATTTTCTCATGGTTGGATTTGGTGACAGAAAGGACAAGAAGGCTTAAAGATAAATATCTTTAAAGTCATACCTTCACTGCCAATTGTATAACTTCATGTCAAGATCTAACATAATTAGAAAAAATACATTCTCTGTGTTATGCCAACATAATTAATTCCATGACATGTGAATCATCTCAAAGCTAAAATTGTTTCATGATTTCTTTTATCCAAGCCTTTTAAGTATACAGTACATGTTACTGTGTACTCAGTTTTTTGGAATGTGGAGGCAGCATCTGATTTAATATTTTCTATTTGGGTTGTTTACTTTGTAGTCAAACATTCTTCAGAAACATTTTCATCTCCCCCCACATTTTCCATCCAAGGCTGTCAGTTCCGATTGAGAAAGGTTAATGGAGATCTGGAGTCTCCAAGCCTCTGATACAGAAGCAGCTCTTGCTGGCCTTTGAATTTGCTGCCAGGTCTGATTCTACATGTAAATATTTGCCTGAGTGGGTTAAATTCTCTTTTTCCACAAGAGTGGGGGAAGTGAGGTTACCATAATAAAACCTATGAGAAAACTAACTTTCCTTTCTGCATACTTCTTTTGGCTAAATTCTTGGTTGTTGTCAAATTTGCAGATGTCTTCATTACTGCTCTTCATTAAACTTTTAGTCTCCTTTGGAACGGCTGAGCCCACCGGGAGATAATACAGCACATTTACAGGAGCCCAGGCTGTTTTAATTAACTCCCCTTTAATGTCACAGAGGAGGCTGGGTCGAGTAGGCCCTTTGCCATGACCCTTAGCTCTTGAAAAGTGAGCATCTTCTTAGGAGAGCCAGCTTAAAGCAACTTACTTTGGAATGCTGACATGTTTCTGTTTTACCTCTCCAGAAAGCAGACCCTGCTTTGGAATGTGGTGGAAATAACCACAGAAGAAATCGTCTGTGAGCCGAAGAACTTGCCGCTAACGTTGGCTTTCTGCCACAGCCTCCTGACGGGAAGGAAGAAACCTTGTCTGTTTGCAGCGCTTCACTTCCTTTTTCCAGCCAGAGGTCACCCACCCGATTCAGACAGGACGAAGGGAGCTGACGGAACCAGCCCCCGTGCTCACTGCCTTTGCCTGCACTCTTCACTGGGAGTACAACGTGAGCCACAAGGGTGATTTTAAATTTTCTAGTAGCCACGTTAAAAAAAAGTAAAAAGAAGCAGATGAAGTGAATTTTAATAGTATATTTTAACCCAACACATCTAAAATATTATCATTTCAACATGCAATCACTAGAAACTTGATTAACAAGATATTTTACTTTTTCAAACTGAGTCTTCTGTTGCTTATTTTACACTCAGAGCATAGCTCAATTCAGATATTCACTTTCCCTTGGGAAAAGATGTTTGGTTATTTTCGATTTCATAAAATTAACAGCTGAAATGACAGATTCACAAGTTGTTCCGAGCATACTAAAAATTGTTTTCCGATAACTGAACCAAGTGTCAGTTTTTAAAAATTAATTGAAATTAAAGTATTCCATTTCTCAGGTGCACTAGCCCACATTTCAAGGGCTCGATAGCCACATGTGGCTGGTGACTTCCACACTGACAGCACAGAATTAAAACCTTGCTACTGAAAGTGTGGTCCACACACCAGCATTACCTGGGATTGGGAATGGGATTTTATTGGAATCTCGGACCTCACCCCTGACCTACTGAATCAGAATCTACAGTTAACAAGACTTCCTGGTGATTCATATGTACAGTATAGTTCGGGAAGCACTGATCTATTTAAGACACCAGGAAAACTGGTATTATTGCATCTATTTTATAGATGAATATACTGAGGCTCAGGGAGGTTGAATAATGTGTCTGAGATCACAGAGCTAATAAGTGTAGGAGCTAAAATTCAAACAACTCAAATCTTGCCCATTTTTAAGCCCACACTCTTTTTTTTTTTTTTTTTTTTTTGCGGTACGCGGGCCTCTTACTGTTGTGGCCTCTCCCATTGCGGAGCGCAGGCTCAGCGGCCATGGCTCACGAGCCTAGCCGCTCCGCGGCATGTGGGATCTTCCCGGACTGGGGCACGAACCCATGTCCCCTAGCATCGGCAGGCGGACTCTCAACCACTGCGCCACCAGGGAAGCCCTAAGCCCACACTCTTTATAATATTTATCACTCAAAGCATGGAACATTTAACTAATGATATGAAAGTTAATTTTAAATGGTACCCAGAGAGCACTTTAAAAAGCACTAAATATAAAGTTTGAAGATTTGACCCTTTCCTGTCCTCTTTTAAGTTTTTTAATAAGGTCAAAGATACAGTCTCTGATTGGTGCCATTATGTTTTCAGTACCTAACGTTTGCTGTACGTGGGCCATAGCCTCAGAACTTTCAGTAAAGTATGTAGCTAGATCTTCGTAGCTTTGTCTCCTTTCATTGTATTTATGCTGACTTTTACCGTCTATTTATGACAAATGATGCTGACTCTCCATTTACAGCAGTGATATATAGAATAGATGTATTTAAGTAAGAGAATAGTTATAAATGTGAGTGTAGACAGGGCACAGCTATGGCCACATGGGGAAGGAGGCATGGGAGTGACAAGGTGTGGGAAACACTCAGTGCCAGCAGCAGTTCAAACCTTAGAGAAGACTGGGAAGCACAAAAATATTGTGTGTTTTTGCTGCAGGTGCCCCATCAAAGCACTTAACAATTGTTGTAGATTCTTTGCGCCTGTGATGGATGTAATTGTATTTGGTTGGTTGGTTGGTTGGTTGCCCAGCATTTCCTACCTCCTGGCACAGAAAACAAAAGGTCCTCCTTTTGACCTCCTCAATCCGACAGCAAAGCTGTGGCGCCTCCAATTGGATGCTTCTGTTCCTAGATTTAGATAAAGCATGTGCTGTGGAGAATCAAGGGCAGTGGCTACACTAATGGTCGTGGTGGCAGTGATTTCCACGGCAGCATCCATCAGGGGCAGCAGGGATGCCAGACCAGGCTCTGACCTGATTCAGGGGCCCAGCCTCCCTTAGCAACGTTCCATTTTCTATGTGGATTGCTCTCCAGGTTTCCTACGGTATCTGTGGCTTCGGCAGCGTCATTCCAAAACTGCCTCTTCCCTTTATGGTAACCACAGTTGGTTTCTGTCTTTTGCAAATAAAAACCCTGACTGTTAGAATGGGATTATTTGATTGTCTGTCAAACCCACTAGATTACTAGTTCCCAGGAGAGTGGAGTCTGTAACTGCTTGTTCACACGGCATAATGTCCCGGGGCCTGTCCCGGTTTCAAACAAAGTTGGTGCTTAATAGTTATTTGATGAATGAATGAATGCGTGTTAAGCATAGAGGAGATACCAGTAACCAATGTTGAAAAGTCATGCTTTTACTTTCTCAAAACGCAATAAATGTATTCTGTGATTTAAGAGAATCTATGAAAATTAAACTTCAAAGATAAATTAGTAATAACATCTAAATGGAAAGAACTCTTTTATTTCCAAACGGACACACCCAAGATTCCTTCTATGATTTTTCCAGTGTTGAGTTTTGTTTTGTAACTATAAACTCTTAGGGGAGCTTAGAGCATAAAGGTAAAAGTTAATTTTTGTGCAGTGAATATACAACGCTTTCAAAATGAAAGGAAATAAAGTATTTGAAAAATGACATATTCGGAACCATTGGCAACCTGACATGGCTCAACCGTGAAGATCACACGTGTCTGAACTAGAAACATCAATCACAGAATTTTCAGAAATGAGTATGTGACACGCTAAATTGCAAAGCTGTGCCAAAAGCAGTTTACCAACATTATTAAGCTTCACAACAACCAAGGAGTTACCTACTTTGGGGGCCCTTTTCCAGATGAGGAAACTGAGACGCAGCAGAGAAACTAATTTGCCTAAGGCCAAGGAGCTAATGATACCCGCACAGCTAGGGAGTTAGGATTTAAACTCCAGCCTGACTCCAAAGCTTAAGATTTTAAGCACCATGCTATACTTGCCGCCTAAGAGATTTGTGGCATGTATTTGTAATAAAGACCCTTGACTCCACTGTTAATGCTTGACAGCTGGCAGCTTTTAGGTCCCCCTTCTTTTTTGTGCTCCACATCTGGGCAAGCCTATATGGAAGCTGGTACCTTCCCTCTCTTTGTGCCAGCGAGGAAGTTCACTTCACTCCAACCCTAGCTACTAATCACACACGCAAAAGCCACTCACCCCTTCCTTCTCTCCAGTCATTTTGAGCCCACCTTGGGTGACTTCCCTGTTCTCCCCAGAAAGCCTCAGTGTATGAGTAATAAACCTCCTCATAGTTTCTTGGTGTTCATGTGGCATCATCCATCTTAACATCCAAACAAATTTGGAGGCAGGGGGTGCTGATCCCACCCTCCGTGAGACAACCTCGGGATAGTATTCCATGTCAGCATTGTGGCATATGAAGATAGAAGCCTTCAGTGAAGACTGCTATAAGAAAAAAGATGCTATGAAACTCATTACTGCATTGGCTGCGCCAAGAACATTTATTATCTCATCTAATTTTTGTGAATACTATTGACAAGGAGGGACGTTCCTTCCTTCTTCCCCACTCCAAACTTGTCCATTTTCCCCTAGGAAATTTTCCAGCTCAGGGAAGTAAGAATTGATTATGTGACTGGTATATTCATAAAACTGAATTTTATTAGTGGCCAGGATAACTCAGTGTAAAAATTAGCACTCAGATCTGACCCTCTTCTGTTTGTTGCCACTAAAACATTCAATTCGGTGACTGAAGACCCTACAATTTACATTGTCTTCCATCCCCTGGACGTGTCCTCACTATCCTCCCTCCTCAGCTTAAATTCCATAGTCAGTCACTGTCCTCACTCCTTGCCTACACCCCTATCTCCAGCACCATCTCTCCTTTCATCATAACCTGGTTAAATCCACTTCTCTGCCTACTCAGCACCTGCCCTTGAAGGTGGTTAGAGAAAACAGAGCCATGGTGACGGACCTCACTGCGAATTTAAGACAGCAGCCCTCAGGTGGCCCCGTAATGCTGCCAGGAATCCATGCTGCATGCCCTCGGCCCTTCTCCACTGCTTCCTCTTTCCCTAAACCTCTAACTCACCCTCCCACATTCTCACTCTCAGCTGATGACCTTGCATCCCGCTTCACTGGGAAACTGAACCAACCAGAAGAGAATCCCATTGAGCCCCAATACCACATGGACTTACCAAATGCTGCACCCACACACTCCGACCCTCTGCCTGGCATCAGAGGAATTCTATGTGCTCCTAAGCCCCATGGGCCCCAGATCCCTCACCTGCGCAAGGACATGGCCTCAGCAATTTGCCATGTCTCATCAGCCTTTTACTTTTTGCTGCCTATTCCCAGGCATGTAAGCTGACTCCTGAACTCATTTCCCCATACTAGTCACCACACTATTCTTTTACTCCTTTTTACAGCAAAATTTCTCCAAGAGGTATCAGCCTTTCAGCCCCGTGAGTCCATGCTGCTCTTGCCGTGAAAATTCAATGTCCTCCATGTTGTTTAATCCCATGTTCAGATCCTGGATCCTCATCTTACTAAACCAAGTGACATCATTTGACAGTTGATGACTCTTTCCTCCATGACACACTTTCTTCACTTGCTTCCCAGACACCACACACTCTTGGTTTTGATTGTATTTTACTGGTTACTCCCTCTCGGTCTCTTTTAATGGTTTCTTCATCTTAATGCTGGACCGCCCCAGGGATCGGTCCTTGATTCTCTACCTTTACTCACTTCCTTGGTGATCTCATTATGACCTGAAATACAAATCTATATGCAGTCATATCCAAATGTGTATTTCCAGCCCAGACTCCTTTCCTGAACTCCAGGTTTGTGTACCCAAGGCTTACTTGACATCTCTACTTGGATGTCTAATAGACATCCGGAAATCAACATTTCCCCAAAAAAGCTCCTGACCTGTCCCCCATCCATAGTCATCTCAACTGATGGCAGCTTCATCTTTACAGTTTCTCAGGCCAAACTTTGAAATCATTTTTGATTTTCCTCTTTCTCTTATGCCCCATCTCCAATCCAGCAGGAAGTTCTGTTAGCTTTACCTTGGAAAGATGTTCAGAATCCAAGCCCTTACACCACCTCCACTGCTATTGCCCTAGTCTGACACCATCACCTCTGTATAGATCACTGCAGTAGCATCCTGACTGCTCTGCCCTTTTCCCCTGAAGTCAATTCTTGATGGAGTAACCATCGTGAGTGTTTGAAATATGAGTCACATGATGTTGTCACTCTGAACCCTGCAATGGCTGCTTACTCACATCCCCACAATATCCTCCAGGCCCTGTATAATCTGTCCTCTCCATCCTCCCTTTACCTCTCCAGCCTCATCCTCTCTGACTCTCCTCATCACCCCTCCTCCATAAGCTACCATGGGCCTTTGCTGTTCCTTCAAAATACCGGGTGTGGTCTCATTGTAAGCCTTTGCATTAATTGTTGCCTCTGTCTGGAACACTCCTCCCACAGATAGCCACAGGGCTGACTTCCTCACCTCCTCTGAGTCTGTGATACCCTGACCACCTGCAACAGCTTGAATTTTCCAAATACGGCCATAACAATATCTCATGCTGAGACTCTTTTTACAATGTCACCTTTCCACTCTCCCAAGATATGACGTCTATGTTCCTTCCCCTTTGAACCTGGATGAAACTTTGTGACTCTCTCAGCCAGCAGAGAGATTTTATGTGACTTGAGGCTCAGTCATAAAAGGCAATGCAATACCATTCCCCAGTGAAAGGACCAAGGTTTCTTATAGAAATTAGAGTATATGGTAGGGAAAATACAAGTGACCCTGGAAACATCTTATAGCACTAGAATGGTAAAGAAGTGCTAAAAAAAAATTAAAGAATGGGAGCATGTCAAAGGGACACAAGAGCCAAACTAAAGGACCCCCCAAGGCCCAAAGCTGGAACAATTTGGGCAATAAAATAACGTAGTATTGTAGTGTTATAACCCAAAGTATAAAATAAATATATGTGAATTCACACTGTTATAAATAAATAAGTGAGGGAAGAGAGACAGACATTCCAAACAGAAAAATTCCAAATGATCCATGTAGATACTATCCTCCAGGAGATGGAGTTTAGCCTCACTCTCCCTTTTGAGTGTGGGTTAGACTTAGTGACTTGCTTCCTAAGAATCGAATATGGGGGAAAAATAGCAACTTTACTGTGGAAAAACATGGCAAAAATGACCTTAACCAGGTGATCAAAATTAATATCACTAGTGATATCACATGGATATCTTGTACCTCCACGTGGGAAAGGCACTTCCCTTTGTGGTATTCTTTCCAAAAATGCATCCCCTCAGTCTAGTTATGAGAAAAACATCAGATGAATCCAACTTGAGGGGCATTCTACAAAGTAACTGACTAGTACCCCTCAAAACTGTCATAGACCCGAGTAAACTAAGGAGACATGAAAATAAATGCAAAGTGGGATCATGGATTAGATCCTGGAACAGAAAACCAAGAGGACATTAATGAAAAAACTAATGAAATCCTAATAAAGAGAGTTTAATGAATAGTTGTGAGTGAATGTTAATTTCTTAATTTTGACAAATGTACCATGAGGGAAGATGGTTAACAGCGGAAACTGAACCTGGGTTAGGGATGTACAGAAACTCTGTACTCTGTGTGCAACTTTTGTGTAAGTCTTAAATTATTCTGAAATAAATTTTATTTAAAAATAAAGAGGCAGGACTTCCCTGGTGGTGCAGTGGTTAAGAATCCGCCTGCCAATGCAGGGGACAAGGGTTTGATCCCCACTCCTGGAAGATCCCACATGCTCGGAGCAACTAAGCCTGTGCACCACAACTACTGACCCTGCACTCTGGAGCCTGCGTGCCGCAACTACTGAAGCCATGTGCTGCAACTACTGAAGCCCGCCCACCTGGAGCCCGTGCTCCACAACAAGGGAAGCCACCGCAGTGAGAAGCCCATGCACTGCATTGAAGAGTAGCCCCCGCTCACCGCACCTAGAGAAAGACCACGTGCAGCAACGAAGACCCAACACAGGCAATAAATAAATAAATAAATAAATATTTAAAAAATAAAAGTAAAGAGGCAATATAGCCTCATCTAGGCCTCTTTTTCCTTTTCTCTCTCTCTGTCTCCCTACCCTCACCCCCCCTTGCTCTTCATTCCAGGTGTCAAGCCTTGAGAACATCTAGTGTACATGGAAGCACCTGGTGCGGACGTTCCAGCCGACAGTCCTAGGGACAGTTTCAAATGCTGGCCAACATTGAGCACCAGACAGAAGTGTGAGGACGCCTCTGACAGGATCTCAGCGCCAGCCACCACCTGACTGCACCTGTGTGAGATGCTGTGAATGAGAATGCCTAGGTGAGCTGCGTCTCCCTCAGAACCATGGGAGACAATGGTCATAAGAGACTGTGACTGTTTATGCCACTAAGGTTGGGGTGCTTTGTTACACAGATGACATCATCCTCCTTCCTGGGTTAGTTATGCCCTGTTCTTTCTCCTTCTCCATGTAGCAGAAGAGGCAAGCAGACTCAGAAAATTGGGGAGGGACCCGATCCCCCTTTACAGGCACACCTACATGTGCATTTCCAGAAGGAGACAGGAGATCTGACTTCTGCTTCAAGCCTTAACCTCATGCCAAAGGTGATTATTACCAGGCAACCTTGGCTTGGGAAAATAGTGAGTGGTTGAGCATCTATTAATCAAGCAGAAATATGATTCCCATTCTGCTATTATTCTCTGTGTATACAGGGTCCTGAATAATGAGCTCCAAGACAGTACGTATTGAGAAGGTAGGATCCCAGCATATCTGAGTGGTTGTATAAAAAATGAAAAATCCTCACCCTTTACAATGTAGCGGAATATATCTCCCTGGTGTCTTTTTTTTTTTCTTAACATCTTTATTGGAGTATAATTGCTTTACAATGTTGTGCTAGTTTCTGCTGTATAACAAAGTGAATCAGCTATATGTATACATATCCCCATATCCCCTCCCTCTTACATCTCCCTCCCACCCTCCCTATCCCACCCCTCTAGGTGGTCACAAAGCACCGAGCTGATCTCCCTGTGCTATGCGGCTGCTTCCCACTAGCTCTCTATTCTACGTTTGGTAGTGTATATATGTCCATGCCACTCTCACTTCATCCCAGCTTCCCCTTCCCCCTCCCCGTGTCCTCAAGTCCATTCTCTTCATCTGTGTCTTTATTCCTGTCTGGCCCCTAGATTCTTCAGAACCATGTTTTTTAGATTCCATATATATGTGTTAGCATACGGAATTTGTTTGTCTCTTTCTGGCTTACTTCACTCTGTATGACAGACTCTAGGTCCATCCACC
Organism: Mesoplodon bidens; assembly: GCF_964165515.1. Lineage (NCBI taxonomy): Eukaryota > Metazoa > Chordata > Mammalia > Artiodactyla > Ziphiidae > Mesoplodon > Mesoplodon bidens. The sequence goes on from NC_138167.1 coordinate 88,238,832, forward strand.
TCACTACAAATAACTCAATTTTGTTTCTTTCTATGGCTGGGGAACATTCCATTGTATATATGTGCCACATCTTCTTTATCCATTCATCTATTGATGAACACTTAGGTTGCTTCCATGTCCTAGCTATTGTAAATAGTGCTGCAATGAACATTGTGGTACATGACTCTTTTTGAATTATGGTTTTCTCAGGGTATATGCCCAGTAGTGGGATTGCTGGGTCATATGGTAGTTCTATTTTTAGGTTTTTAAGGAACCTCCATACTGTTCTACATAGTGGCTGTATCAATTTACATTCCCACCAACAGTGCAAGAGGGTTCCCTTTTCTCCACACACTCTCCAGCATTTACTGTTTGTAGATTTTTTGATGATGGCCATTTTGACCTGTGTGAGATGATACCTCATTGTGGTTTTGATTTGCACTTCTCTAATGATTAGGGATGTTGAGCATCCTTTCATGTGTTTGTTGGCAATCTGTATATCTTCTTTGGAGAAATGTCTATTTACATCTTCTGCCCATTTTTGGATTGGGCTGTTTTTTTTTGATATTGAACTGCATGAGCTACATGTCAATTTTTGAGATTAATCCTTGTCAGTTCCTTTGTTTGAAAATATTTTCTCCCTTTCTGAGGGTTGTCTTTTCATCTTATTTATGGTTTCCTTTGCTGTGCAAAAGTTTTTAAGTTTCATTAGGTCCCATTTGTTTATTTTTGTTTTTATTTCCATTTCTCTAGCAGGTGGGTCAAAAAGGATCTTGCAGTGATTTATGTCATAGAGTATTCTGCCTATGTTTTCCTCTAAGAGTCTTATAGTGTCTGGCCTTACATTTAGGTCTTTAATCAATTTTGAGCTTATTTTTGTGTATGGAATTAGGGAGTAAAAGAATGAAATAAGAACATTTCATTCTTTTACAAGTAGCTGTCCAGTTTTCCCAGCACCACTTATTGAAGAAGCTGTCTTTTCTCCATTGTATATTCTTGCCTCCATTATCTAACATAAGGTGAAATATGTGTGTGGGTTTATCTCTGGGCTTTCTACCCTGTTCCATTGATCTATATTTCTGTTTTTGTGCCAGTACCATACTGTCTTGATTACTGTAGCTTTGTAGTATAGTCTGAAGTCAGGGAGCCTGATTCTTCCAGCTCCATTTTTCTTTCTCAAGATTGCTGTGGCTATTCGGGGTCTTTTGTGTTTCCATACAAATTGTGAAATTTTTTCTTCTAGTTCTGTGAAAAATGCCATTGGTAGTTTGATAGTGATTGCACTGAATCTGTAGATTGCTTTGGGTAGTATAGTCATTTTCACAATGTTGATTCTTCCAATCCAAGAACATGGTGTATCTCTCCATCTGTTTGTATCGTTTTTAATTTCTTTCCTGAGTGTCTTGTGGTTTTCTGCATACAGGTCTTTTGTCTCCTTAGGTAGGTTTATTCCTAGGTATTTTATTCTTTTTGTTGCAATAGTGAATGGGATTGTTTCCTTAACTTCTCTTTCTGATCTTTTGTTGTTAGTGTATAGGAATGCAAGGGATTTCTGTGCATTAATTTTGTGTCCTGCTACTTTACCAAATTCATTGATTAGCTCTAGTAGTTTTCTGGTAACATCTTTAGGATTCTCTATGTACAGTGTCATGTCATCTGCAAATAGTGACAGTTTTACTTCTTCTTTTCTGATTTGGATTCCTTTTATTTCTTTTTCTTCTCTGATAGCCGTGGCTAAAACTTCCAAAACTATGTTGAAAAATAGTGGTGAGAGTGGGCAACCTTGTTTTGTTCCTGATCTTAGAGGAAATGGTTTCAGGGTTTTTGTTTGTTTGTTTGTTTGTTTTGTGGTATGTGGGCTTCTCACTGTTGTGGCCTCTCCCGTTGCAGAGCACAGGCTCCGGACGCACAGACTCAGCGTCCATGGCTCATGGGCCCAGCCACTCCACGGCATGTGGGACCTTCCCGGACCGGGGCACGAACCCGTGTCCCCTGCATCGGCAGGTGCACTCTCAACCACTGCACCACCAGGGAAGCCCAATGGTTTCAGTTTTTCACTATTGAGAATGATGTTGGCTGTGGGTTTGTCATATATGGTCTTTATTATGTTGAGGTAGGTTCCCTCTATGCCCACTTTCTGGAGGGGTTTTTATCATAAATGGGTGTTGAATTTTGTCAAAAGTTTTTTCTGCATCTATTGAGATGATCATATGGTTGTTATCCTTCAGTTTATTAATATGGTGTATCACATTGACTGATTCGCATATACTGAAGAATCCTTGCATTCATAGGATAAACGCCACTTAATCATGATGTATGATTCTTTTAATGTGCTGTTGGATTCTGTTTGCTAGTATTTCGTTGAGGATTTTTGTATCTATGTTCATCAGTGATATTGGCCTGTAGTTTTCTTTCTTTGTGACATCTTTGTCTGGTTTTGGTATCAGAGTGATGGTGGCCTCGTAGAATGAGTTTGGGAGTGTTCCTCCCTCTGCTGTATTTTGGAAGAGTTTGAAATGGATTGCTGTTAGCTCTTCTCTAAATGTTTGAAAGAATTCGCCTGTGAAGCCATCCGGTCCTGGGCTTTTGTTTGTTGGAAGATTTTTAATCATAGTTTCAATTTCAGTGCTTGTGATTGGTCTGTTTATATTTTCTATTTCTTCCTGGTTCAGTCTCGAAAGGTTGTACTTTTCTAAGAATTTGTCCATTTCTTCCAGGTTGTCCATTTTATTGGCATATAGTTGCTGTAGTAATCTCCCATGATCCTTTGTATTTCTGCAGTGTCAGTTGTTACTTCTCCTTTTTCAGTTCTAATGCTATTGAGTTGAGACTTCTCCCTTTTTTTCTTCATGAGTCTGGCTAATGGTTTATCAATTTAGTTTATCTTGTCAAAGAACCAGGCTTTAGTTTTATTGATCTTTGCTATTGTTTCCTTTATTTCTTTTTCATTTATTTCTGATCTGCTCTTTATGATTTCTTTCCTTCTGCTAACTTTGGGGGTTTTTTGTTCTTCTTTCTCTAATTGCTTTAGGTGTAAGGTTAGGTTGTTTATTTGAGATGTTTCTTGTTTCTTAAGGTAGGATTGTATTGCTATAAACTTCCCTCTTTGAACTGCTTTTGCTGCATCCCATAGGTTTTTGCTCGTCGTGTTTTCATTGTCAGCTGTTTCAAGCTTTTTTTTTTTTGCGGTACGCAGGCCTCTCACCGCTGTGGCCTCTCCCGCCGTGGAGCACAGGCTCCAGACGCGCAGGCCCAGCGGCCATGGCCCACGGGCCCAGCCGCTCCGCGGCATGTGGGATCCTCCCGGACTGGGGCACGAACCCGTGTCCCCTGCATCGGCAGGCGGACTCTCAACCACTGCACCACCAGGGAAGCCCTCAAGCTATTTTTTGATTTCCTCTTTTATTTCTTCTGTGATCTCTTGGTTATTTAGCAGTGTATTGTTTAGCCTCCATGTGTTTGTATTTTTTACAGATTTTTTCCTGTAATTGATATCTAGTCTCATAGTACTGTGGTCAGAAAAGATGCTTGATAAAATTTCAATTTTCTTAAATTTACCAAGGCTTGATTTGTGACCCAAGATATATATGATCTATCCTGGAGAATGTTCCATGAACACTGGAGAAGAAAGTGTATTCTCTTGTTTTTGGTTGGACTGTCCTATAAATATCAATTAAGTCCATCTTGTGTAATGTATCATTTAAAGCTTGTGTTTCTTTCTTTATTTTCATTTTGGATGATCTATCCATTGGTGAAAGTGGGGTGTTAAAGTCCCCTACTACTATTGTGTTATTGTCAATTTCCCGTTTTATGGGTGTTAGCATTTGCCTTATGTATTGAGCTGCTCCTATGTTGGGTGCATAAATAGATACAATTGTTATATCTTTCTCTTGGATTGATCCCTTGATCATTATGTAGTGTCCTTCTTTGTCTCTTGTAATAGTCCTTATTTTAAAGTCTATTTTGTCTGATATGAGAATTGCTACTCCAGCTTTCTTTTGATTTCCATTTGCATGGAATACCTTTTTCCATTCCCTCACTTTCAGTCTATATGTGTCCCTACGTCTGAAGTGTGTCTCTTGTAGACAGCATATAGATGGGTCTTGTTTTTGTGTCCATTCAGCCAGTCTATGTCTTTTGGTAGGAGCATTTAATCCATTTACATTTAAGGTAGTTATCGATATGTATGTTCCTACTACCATTTTCTTAATTGTTTTGGGTTTCTTTTTGTAGGTCTTTTCCTTCTCTTGTGCTTCCTGCCTAAAGAAGTTCCTTTCCTTTAGCATTTGTTGTAAAGCTGCTTTAGTGGTGCTGAATTCTCTTAGCTTTTGCTTGTCTGTAAAGGTTTTAATTTCTTCATCGAATGTGAATGAGATCCTTGCTGGGTAAAGTAATCTTGGTTGTAGGTTTTTCCCATTCATCCCTTTAAATATGTCCTGCCACTCCCTTCTGGCTTGCAGAGTTTCTGCTGAAAGATCAGCTGTTAACCTTATGGGGATTCCCTTGTATGTTATTTTTTGTTTTCCCCTTGCTGCTTTTAATATTTTTTCTTTGTATTTAATTTTTGATAGTTTGATTAATATATGTCTTGGCATGCTTCTCCTTGGATTTATCCTGTATGGGACTCTCTGCACTTCCTGGACTTGGTTGACTATTTCCTTTACCATATTAGGGAAGTTTTCAACTGTAATCTCTCCAAATATTTTCTCATTCCCTTTCTTTTTCTCTTCTTCTTCTGGGACCCCTATAATTTGAATGTTGGTGTGTTTAATGTTGTCCCAGAGGTCTCTGAGACTGTCCTCAGTTCTTTTCATTCTTTTTTCTTTATTCTGCTCTGCAGTAGTTATTTCCACTATTTTACCTTCCAGATCACTTATCTGTTCTTCTGCCTCAGTTATTCTGCTATTGCTTCCTTCTAGAGAATTTTTAATTTCATTTATTGTGTTGTTCATCATTGTTTGTTTGCTCTTTAGTTCTTCTAGGTACTTGTTAAATGTTTCTTGTATTTTCTGTATTTATTTCCAAGATTTTGGATCATCTTTACTGTCATTATTCTGAATTATTTTTCAGGTAGACTGCCTATTTCCTCTTAATTTTTTTGGTCTGGTGGGTTTTTACCTTGCTCCTTCATCTGCTGCATATTTCTGTGTCTTCTCATTTTGCTTAACTCACTGTTTTTGGGGTCTCATTTTTGCAGGCTGCAGGTACGTAGTTCCCATTGTTTTTGGTGACTGCCCCCAGTCAGTGAGGTTGGTTCACTGTCTTGTGCAGGCTTCCTGGTGGAGGCTATTGGTGCCTATGTTCTGATGGGTGCGACTGGATCTTGTCTTTCTGGTGGGCAGGGCCACATCCAGTGGTGTGTTTTGGGGTGTCTGTGAACTTATTATGATTTTAGGCATCCTCTCTGCTAATGGGTGAGGTTGTGTTCCTGTCTTACAATTTTTTTATCATGGGGCATCCAGCACTGGAGCTTGCTGGCCATTTGGTGGAGCTGGGTCTTAGAGTTAAGACGGAGATCTCTGGGAGAGCTCTCGCCAATTGATATTACATGAGGTTGGGAGGGTTCTGGTGGTTCAGTATCCTGGACTTGACTCTCCCGTCTTGGAGGCTCAGGCCTGACACCTCATCAGAGCACCAAGACCCTGTCAGCTACATGGCTCAGAAGAAAAGGGAGGGAAAAAAGGAAGAAAAAATAAAATAAAATAATAATAAAATTAAATTAAAAAAAAAAAAAAAGAAGAGAGCAACCAAACCAATAAACAAATCCACCAGTGATAACAAGCACTAAAAACTAGACTAAGATAAACATAAAATCAGTCACAGACACCAAACCCCAAGTCTACATTTACTCCCCAAATCCACTACCTCAATTTTGGGAACATTTGTTGTCTATTCAGATATTCCACAGATGCAGAGTTCATCAAGTTGACTGCAGGGATTTAATCCCCTGCTCCTGAGGCTACACTCAGAAATTTCCCTTTCTCTTCTTTGTTCGCACAGCTTCTGGCGTTCAGCTTTGGTTTTGGCCCCACCTCTGCATGTAGGTTGCCCTCAGGTGTCTGTTCCCCACCCAGACAGGTTAAAGCAGCAGCTGATTAGGGCTCTCTTGCTCTCTCAGGCCAGGGAGAGGGAGGGTAATGTAGTCATAATTGGAATGCGGGGCGAGCCTGTGGTGGCAGAGGCCGGAACAGCCTGAAGCACGCCATGAGTTCTCCCAGGGAAGTTGTCCCTGGATCACGGGACCCTGGCAGTGGCGGGCTGCACAGCCTCCCGGGAGGGGAGGTGTGGACAGTGACCTGTGCTCGCACACAGGATTCTTGGTGGCAGCGGCAGCAGCCTTAGTGTTTCATGCTCGTCTCTGGGGTCCGAGCTGTTAGCCGCAGCTCGCGCCCGTCTCTGGAGCTCGCTTAGGCAGGTGCTCTGCCTAAGGAATCCTCTCTCCTCGCACACCCAGAAACAATGGTCTCTTGCCTCTTAGGCAGGTCCAGACTTTTTCCCGGACTCCCTCCCGGCTAGCCATGGCGCACTAGCCCCTTCACGCTGTGTTCACACAGCCAACCCCAGTCCTCTCCCTGGGATCCGACCTGAAGCTGGAGCCTCAGCTCCCAGCCCCAACGCATCCCGGCAGGTGAGCAGACAAGCCTCTCGGGCTGGTGAGTGCTGGTCGGCACCGATCCTCTGTGCAGGTATCTCTCCGCTTTGCCCTCTGCACCCCTGTTGCTGTGGTCTCCTCCATGGCTCCGAAGCTTCCCCACCATCCATCCCCTGTTTCTGCCCTTGAAGGGGCTTCCTAGTGTGTGGAAACCTTTCCTCCTTCACGGCTCCCTCCCAGATGTGCAGGTCCCGTCCCTGTTCTTTTGTCTCTGTTTTTTCTTTTTTCTTTTGCCCAACCCTGGTATGTGGGGCATTTTCTTGCCTTTTGGGAAGTCTGAGGTCTTCTGCCAGCGTTCAGGAGGTGTTCTGTAGGGGTTGTTCCACATGTAGCTGCATTTTTGACGTATTTGTGTGGATGAAGGTGATCTGCACGTCTTACTCCTCTGCCATCTTGAAGCCCCCCTCCCCTGCCCTCCCTGGAGTCTTAGTACTAAGAATTGTTCTGTGTTTCAGAGCAACAGATCTTTTGCTTCTGCCTTTTGGTCACTGAAACCACATAGAGTGATCTCTCATTGGCTGGTAGGAATTTACAAGGTGAGTTAGCAGGCCACTGCTGGCAGGTGGACTAGGACTAGTGCACAATATATACCCCTGGCTTCTGGCTTCATCTTCATTTCCTATTGTATAGTGTTCCACTCATCCTATGTGTTGTCTTACATGCAGCTTTATTTTCCTTCTGGAAAGAGGGTATAAGTAAAATAAATATACAAATACTTAATAATGTTAAGTGCCTCTTACAGAATGAATGCCCAGTAGATGAGTTTCCTTGGTCTTTGCCTAGTCCTGAGCTTTACTGAGACTATTAGATGTCTACAGCCCTGTCGGTGCTTTCTACTGATGGAGTCCAATAAATGGACCTGTGAGCAGAACCTCTGTTGAGTCCCCTTTTCCCTTTGCTGTCCATTTTAAATAAGAATTGGGCTCCAGCAGTTTCAAGGAGGCCTGACCCACTTTGACCTGGGCTATAAGTTTGGGTACACTACTACAGTGAAGACAAAGTACTAGTACCTTTTGGAATGTGACTTGGCAAGGAGTGTGAGTGGACCCAGTTCAGATCATAGCACTAGTCACTTTGAGGCTTCAAAGAGGAATTTTTGTTCACTGAATTGCTAGAGTGGATCTATAAATTTCTGTAACTCTGAGTCTTTGGTCTCTGCTAAAACAAATATATCATCAGCTTTAACAATCCCATAAGGTAAAAAATCTACATAGTGGAAGATTCTTGTAATTGTGTCAAGTTTCTTTATGAGAAAAAGAAGAAACCTTGCGGGGGCTGTCAGAATAATATAAGACAGCTTGTGGTTTTTTGCCTTGAGTTTGCGTGGGCAGGAAATTTATTCTTTGCTTTGTACATCTTTGAGCTGCACACAGCTGTGTGAGATCTCAGCTCTTTACAAATTGCTAATAAAGAAGATAATACCAACATTTGCACTCTGCTCAGAAGTCAACTGCTGAAGATTTAAATCTAGATTTCTGGAGAGAAAATCTTAATCTTTTGAGCCATGTCAATATGTTTTTAAATTCATTTCTTAACACTGAAGTGAACTAAAATTGAATTTGGAATAAGCTAGGAGCAATGAAACAATTTTCTCATCCATCTAACATGTACTTACTGAACATCTAATCTACGTAAATGCATTTAGCAATTTTTAAAAAGTGACAGCATGGGTCTGATCTCCAAGTACAAGGATTCTATTAAGTTTTGGCCAAAGAGGAAGAAGGTAATTACTGTTTGTTGAGTCCTTACTATGTGTCAGGGACTTGGCTTGGGTTTATATAACTGTTATGACATAAATATTATGGATCCCATTTTACATATGATGATACTGAAGCTACATAACCAGTAAGTCACAAAGTGGGATTTAACCTCAGAGTAATTGATTCCAAAGCCTGCTATATCACACTGCCTCCTATAATATAAATTTTCATCTTGATTAGAAAAATTTCTTTTATTTTACATTTTAAAATGTTCTTATAAATATTTTAATTCATTTAAAGTAGATTTAAATACATTGAAAGCACAAAGAAGATAAATATATACATATATATTTCTCTGACATAACCATTTATTTTTAAGCTAATGTGGTAGTTTTAGGAAAGGGAAAAAACAAACAAAAAAAGGAACTGTAATCATAGTATACTATTTGACTCTGCAGGAACAAGAATTATGAAGTCAAAGCAACTAAGCATTAATCACTGATGCGACTGACAAATTCTTGGAAAAATGGGCATGTTGGGAGAAATAATGTAAAGAGCTAAATCCTCATCTAAGACGTAAAGAAGTCAATATAAAATATCAAATATCGATAAACTGAAAAAAATTGCAGTATACCATAATATAATAAATTCAAATTAAAACTATAAAAAAAAAAAAAAAAAGCTAATGTGGTATTGGATATGAATGTGGGAAGTAAAGTGAAATGAAGCTGTCCCAAGGTGGTGTCTGGTCACCTTGAGTTCACCCCTGCTACCATCCTCCGATCCTTCCTTCTTTCCATCCATCCCATTAATTGATCTCCTACCATATTCTATCCTGGAGTAGGCATTGGAATGAGGAGATAAAAAGAAATGGACTTCACTCCCAAAGCATGTTCAGGTGAGTGAGTGAAAAGGATACATAAAGTAAGCAACTTAAATATAACGTATTTCATGAAAAGAAGTACTAGGGACAATGTGCAAAGAATTGTACTAAGTGCTGGTGGAGGATAGATAGAATTATGTGGGAGGGCCCGTCTCTCCAGGAGCTTGTGTCAAGGAACAAACACCAAGACAGAGTTAGGAGGGCAGGAGATCTACTGGGGGTGATGCCTATGGAAAGTAAAGGGATGAGGGAGCAGGACGCAACAAGGTGAGACCCCAAAGTTGTTGCCGCTAGAAGCTGTTGCCTGACTCAGCTCCTTATGAAGTTCTCTCTCTCTTTTTTTTTTTTTTTTTTTTTTGCGGTACGCGGGCCTCTCACCGTTGTGGCCTCTCCCGTTGCGGAGCACAGGCTCCGGACGCGCAGGCTCAGCGGCCATGGCTCATGGGTCCAGCCGCTCCGCGGCACGTGGGATCTTCCTGGAACGGGGCACGAACCCGCGTCCCCTGCATCGGCAGGCAGACTCTCAACCACTGCGCCACCAGGGAAGCCCTGAAGTTCCCTCTTGAGGAGAGTTCTGAGAGGTGTGCCTCCATGGCTGCCCCCGAGCTTCGGCTCTAAATGGAGATTTAAAGGTCTCATCCGTATCGGTGGAACATCAGGAAGATGGGGCGCGGCACTCGTGAGGAATCAGGCACATGTCCCTGGAGCCAGACAGACCTGGATTAGAATCTCAGCTGTCACTTAGTGTGTGACCTCAGGTAGGTGGCCTGACTCTCCAAGACTCTCCTCAGTGGTCAGAGCGGGATGGTTTTAAAAGGACATTTGGGGCTGGCTAATGAGAGCTCACACGATCCCTGACTGATCACGGTTTGACTCATGATTTTTCAACTTTTATGATGGTATGCAAGTGATACACATCCTGTAGAAACTGTACTTCGAATTTTGAATTTTGATCTTTCCCCGGGCTGTCCACATGTGGTACGATACGGTCTCGTGATGCAGGGCAGAGCCTGTGAGCTCAGCTCCCAGTCAGCCCCAAGATCACAAGTGGAAGTGATCAATACACTCGCAACTATTCTTTTCTTTCCAGTACAGTATTCAATAAATTACAGGAGATATGCAACACTTTATTATAAATTAGGCTTTGTGTTAGATGATTTTGCCCAACTGTCGTCTGATGTAAGTGCTCTGAGAACTTTTAAGGTAGGTTAGGCTAAACTCTGATGTTTGGTATGTTAGGTGTATTATAAACACGTTTTTGCTTACGGTATTTTGAACTTGCGATGGGTTTATTGGGATATAACCCAACGTAAGTCGAGAAAGATCTGTATGGACAATATTATATCTAATAATACGTATATACACACACCCACACACTCATACATACACCACAATCTGCCTCTTCCTTTGCATGCAAGTTTTGTTTCCTGATAAAGAAGAGAAACTAGCAAACAGGAAAGGCAAGCAGGCCAGCAATGGCACAGTGTCTGTTGTTGAGCTAGTCCAGACCGGATTCGTACCCCTTTTGTGGTTGGCACAGGTTTGTGTGGTCGGGTTTATGTGGATGGCTAGGTTCATGTCATAGTATTAATATTTACAGAAATGACAGTATGTGTAGGCCACACTGGGGTTGGTGAAAGAGACTGCTCAAGGTTAGATGAGTGTGTTAGGGCTCTGGTCACTCAGTCCCCACCAGGCTGCCCCAGGGGCCAAGGGGCCCAGTGTCCCCTGTAACCTCTGTGGTTCACTGCTGCGCCAGTGTACTGTTGGGAAGCTCTGCCATTAGCTCATAGATCTCATCAGGAGATTCGACGAGCTTCTGGCCATGTGAAAAGCTGCTAAAGGCATGAGGTGACACAGAGGGAGATGAGACATTCTCCCTATCTCTTCATTCAACTCAGAGATGTTTGAGCACCCCAAGTACCAGAACATTCGGTAGCATCTGCAGCTGAGATCTTGGATGCAGATACTGTCATTTCACAGGGACATCTGTGCGTGAAGAAAAAGAACAGGACAGACTGTGTGGCGACTTGAGGCTGACAGACTGGTTTATAAGAAACCATAAGGGAGATATTGTGATTTATAAGAAATACATATTTGGTCATTCAGATGACTAAAATACAGTTTTCATATATATTTGGTCTTTGTCCCAGGTTCCTGGCTCACGGCTTTCACAACCCTTGGGACTTCCTGGGCAATAAGCAATGGGAGCATCTCTTGTCTTAATATCTGATCTTTGTCCTCAGTCCCTGAAATCACTTCAGAATCGTAAAGGTGAAATGGATGCCTTTTTATTCATTCATAACAAGACCCCTTCCACTACAGCTGAGTTTATGTTAATGTGTGACTTTGGTAAGCACCGAGCATGGAGGCTGGCTGCCAAGGGAACCGAGCGTGATTAGGGCATTGGAACTTTCAGTTCTACCGTCCAGCCTCCAGGGAGCGCGGGGGCTGCTGATTGCATTCAGTCACCAACAGCTAATGATGTAGTCAATCATGCCTATGTAGCGAAGCCTCCATAACACCCAAAATGATGGGGTTCAGAGAGCGTCTGCGTTGGTGAACACGTGCAGATGTGGGCAGAGTAGTGCCCTTGCAGAGGGCACAGAAGCTTGGTGCACTTTTCTCGTGCCTTGCCTTTAGCCATCTCTTCCATCTGGCTGTTCCTGAGTTGTATCCTTTGTAATAAATTGGTTATCTGGTGAGTAAATGGGTTTTCTGAGTTCTGTGAGCCACTCTACCAAATTAGTCAAACTGAGGGAGGGAATCCTGGGAACCTCTGATTTATACCCAGGCAGTCAGAAGTACAGGTAACAGGTAACCTGGGTTTGAGATTGACATCTGAAGTGGAGGGTGGTCTTGTGGGACTGAGCCCTTTACCTGTGGAATCTGATGCCGTCTCAGGGTGGATAGTGTCCAAATTGAGCTGAATGGCAGGACATCCAGCGGCTGTTCAAGAACTGCTTGTTGGTGGTAGGAGGAAGCCCCTCCCCCATTGGAAACTGGTGACCAGAGCCCCTTTAATGAGGCACCCTTTGAGGGACACCCAGAAAAAAATTGTGGAATATTGGAGGAAACTTTTAACCCAAGAAAGAGCTGAGTCACAAGAAAACTACTTCTCAGGGAGTTGAGAGGATTAAACAAGCTAAGTCATGTAAAGTCTGGCACACACTAAGTGCTCCATAAGTGGTAAATGGGTTGCATGTATTGGGTCTTCTATTAAGTCTCTGTCTGCAGGTAACAGAAAGTAACTCCAATATACTTAAACCGACAAAGAATTGTGTGCTTGTGTGTGTGTGTCTGTGTCTGGGTGGTGAGTGTGATGTTTATTATAAGAAAATAGAGTTATCTCATGGGACCTGAGAACTAGAATCTACCTGATCCTCAGGAGGGACTGGAACCTGGAACTGCAAAACCGGTCAGAACTCAGGCAACTTCAGTGAGTGAGTTTCTCTACGGACCAACTTCCTTTACTTGCCAGTCCACTCGGTGGGTGAAAATGTAACAGCACAACCCCTGAGTTCTCCTCTTCAGCCCATATGGAGAATTCCTTAATGCAGACTCCCCGGAAGGATATCTGATTGGCCTAATTTGGGTGATGTGTCCAAACATTTTTCGAATAAACTTTGGCCTGGAGTGGGGGACCCCGTAGCGGGAACACAGACCCTTGGTGGCCCTCCTGGGATCAGGGTGAGCAGATGCTCTGTGCATCTCCACCTCAGGTCTGATGGAGGTCTCAGTGGGGAAAAGAGAGTATACTCATCTTAGGATAACTTGAGGAAATTGTAAGAAAAGGACTACTTACAAAGGTCAGTAGGATGTAGGGAACAGGAAGAAGGTACTACTCAAGCCGGGCTGTTCCCACCCCTGGACCCACCCAGAGAAGGATAAAGAGCGGTTATCAGAACCCCAGGGCCCAGAAGAACTGTGCAATTCCTCTGTGGGCTGCAGCAGCCCAAGATGACCCTGAAAGGAGGGAGTCTGGAAAATAGATTCCCTCGCATCACTTCCTTCCTTCCCTTGGATCACTTGCAAGTCACTCCGTGGCTGAACCAGGACGTAAGGGAGACCCTTGTGCTATAGCCTCTATAGGCCTGCCTGCCGGGGAAGAGAATGGAAGGAGAAAGGTAGAGCGTGTGTCTCGGGGGCAGAGGGATATATCTGGCACTGATACTTTTCACACTACTTAAGGAAATCACTCTTCTACCTAGTATTTAATAGCTCTCTTTAAAAACAAACCAGCAAGTTTATCGCATCAGACCTATCATCCGGACCCTAATTTCCATAATTCCCACTGCAATCAAAATAGGCTATTAACCATTCTACTTACTCCAAACTCCCATTCCTTGCCACCCCACCTCACCCCACTTACCCACCCAAGAAAAAATTCAAACCCCACCTACTTCCTAAGGTCTTCCATTGAACAATCTCCCCCGTCCCCGATTTCTTTAAACTCTGTGAGACTTGGTGCTGTCCCATTTCCTACTCTGTGCTGTAGCTTTTGTCCAGCTTCATGCTCACTCATCTCTGCATCCCTATAGAAACGTGCACAGACCATCGCCCACAGAAGATGCTCAGGAATGTTCGCTAAGTTGTTATCGAAGGAGCTTTGAAGAGTTTGGCAAATCTCATTTTTTTCTGGGACGGCATTTCTTCTTTTAAGCTTGCTTAATGGATTCTTGAAGCTTGAAATTTGGAAATACACAGTTCAACAAGGTAGAACATTTGCGAAAGGACTTATGTCTACCTCACAGCACTGGCACGGCTCCATGGCCCTTGGGTTACTTTTGAAGAACTTTGATTTGTTTTGACTGTTTCTGAGAAAGGGTTGGTATTAACTCACACAGGGGTGAATCACTCTCCTATCTCTTATAAAGCAATAAGAGATGGAGTTAAAATTATTAAAACCCATGTGGACTATATCTTGACATGGTATTAACTTAAAATCAATTCATACAGGATAAAATTGAAGGTGAGTCCAAAAATTACATACAATATTCTGTTTCACACCTTTTAACCTTATTCCAAGAATTCATTTGGCATCTGGAAAACCACCCAATTTTCCAAGTGGGACATTAGAATCAGAAAGTAGTTCACCCTTTCCAGTCTGATAATCTTAAGATCACCCTCAAAACTTCTGTCTTTATATTTAGAGACACTTCCCAGCATGTATAGTTACTATTCAAGGCCATGCTGTTAAAATAGGGGTCATCAGCCTATCTTCTTTTTCAACCTGCCGTCTTTCCATCCTGTTACTTCTACTTTGAACTCGTTATTGTTGATCCTCTAGGCTCTTTTCTGTTCCCACATTCAGTGGAACACCACACCACATCTCTCCTGTCTGCTTACAGACCATTGAATTTTCCTGAGCCCAGGGGCTCTTTCACAAAGCCATGAGTACTGAATAAGAAAACACAAGTAAATCAAGTAGGAGTTCAATGATGCTGGTGATAATACCTAGAAAGATTTGTGAGAAAGATTAAATAAAGTAATGCATGCAAAACAGCAGCCCCTAGAGGCTCATGATAAATACAAAATAAACATTGGCTCTACAGTTCTCCAAATAATGAGAAAATGGCTTCCCTTTCGAAGATTATTCATCTTTGGAGGCCAGACAAAAAGCTGGTGTGGATGCAATAAGCACTGGGGCCACCCAGCACCTCCTATCTGTACTTCTGGGCAAGACTTGCTTGGTTGGTAAATAAGCCAGTTTGGAAAAGAGCAAGTTTGGGCTCAGTGAGCTCCTGTTCCTTTGCATTAGCAGTGGTAACATCTAGAAAACACCAGTGCTCACCTCCTGCATAGCCCCACAGAAGTGCTCAGGTATTTTTCTTTGACAGATTTCATCACTCTCTCAGGGTTCTAAGTTCTTAAACGTTTAAGATCAAGCTTCTGCTACCGTCCTAAACTTTGCCTTTTGGGAGGTAAACAGTGCTTTTCTGTCAAATGGAGAGAAGGTTCAGCTGGGGAACTACCCCTCTGGCCTTGGTAACCAGTCTTCCTGGGAAAATACCAGACTACTGCAGAAAAATCCAATCCTGAATTCCCAAACTTGTAAGGCAGTTTGTTTGTTTCTTCTCTTTGAATCCTCCAGTTTCCTTCAAGTATGACACTG
This sequence comes from Mesoplodon bidens, assembly GCF_964165515.1. Classification (NCBI taxonomy): domain Eukaryota; kingdom Metazoa; phylum Chordata; class Mammalia; order Artiodactyla; family Ziphiidae; genus Mesoplodon; species Mesoplodon bidens. The sequence continues at coordinate 88,254,161 of NC_138167.1, forward strand.
ATTTTATCTTTCCTCTTTCCCAAGCCCTAAAATCCTGCAGTGAATTGTAATAATAACAATAAATACCACCAATTATACCGTGGCCAACTCTTGGCATACGCTGTCCATTCAGTTCTCATATTAACTCTATGATGCAGGTACGAACATTGTTTCTAATTTACAGGCGAGCTACTGAGGTTTCAGGGAAGTTAATTGCCCAAAGTCAAATTGCTGGTAAATGGTGAAGCCAGAACTTAAACTCATTTCCGAATCCAAAGTCGGTGCTTTTAATCTCTGTGCCCGACTGTACCTGGGACCTTCCCCATTCTAACGGTCCTTCTCTGCTTTTGATGATGTTTTCGGCTATATTCATTTAAGTATCTTGCTTCTGTCTGTTAGTCTATGATTATATTTAATTCAGTTTAAAGCTATGCTGAGCTCTATAACAGATACAAAGAATTTTGCCCTTAATTTTCTCAAAACTTAACTTTCTTTACCCAAGTGAGGTGGACATCCATTTGGATAATAAATTCTGGCCTTACTTCCTTCTCCACACAAAATTAGTGAACACGTTAGCAAAGCACTGGGCACAAGGCATTAATCTTGTTGTTCTATTAACTGCTGACTTCCTGAAGAGACCACCAAATTAACCTATTGGTCAAGCAAATCCAAGTTTATAGCTTATTGCAAGGAAGGACAGCACTGCCTTGACATCGTCTTAGTGTGTCTCAGAGGGAGACAACAAGGATGGGTATTTATTAGGTTTAGGTGAGATTTTCAGCGTGGGGACATGCTTGTGGCTAGGCCAAGTGTGTGACACAGTGGTTTAAGATCCGTGAACTCAGCAAGGTGTAGGTTTTGAAGTGACTCTTGATGAGTGAGTAACCCTTTGATAATCAGTCTGGTTTTCCCAGGTGAGCTGTCTAGTCTCCAGATAAGTGAATTTTCAGGATGTCCTTGAGACAAATATTTTGCAAGCTTTATCTTCTTGGGCAAGAACTTCCCAGAATAGAAAGTTAAGTTCATGTAGCCAGTCCTATTTCATACAGTTGCAGTTTTTCTCAGTTCTTTATGTCTCTTATCTGTAAATGGAGATGATTCTAGCACTTACCTCATAGAGTTATTATGGGGTTTAATGAGTTAATGGAGGTTAAGCACTTAGAAAGGGCACACAGAAGGTGCTATGTATGTATTACAAGCTAGTACATTTTAATTAGTCTTGCCCTTGCCAGACTGAGGAGGACTTTCAATCTAAATGGACTTTTAAGGAGGGGTTTTTCTGATAAAGTCAGATTTATAGCAACGATAGTCATCTGACAGCTTCACATTACTTTGTTTTTCAGACATTCTGAATAAATAAAATTTGCATATATTGTCCTGGCTTTTATCTTTCCTGAATTTGAGATGTGTATTTCCTGTCAGAAATGAAACGCAGTTTCCCAAAGTGGAACTCTCATCTTTCCCTTCTAATGTGTTCTCCCAGCACCCATCTTGGCGCTTCTAGAACCACTCAAACCCAGGACTGAAGACAAAGTGAGCTCTGATTTCTTACCCCATCCTCCCATGCGGGCTCTTGTCAAAGGTCTCAGTCATTCAGCAAATATTAGGTGAACCCCTTTTATGTTCCAGGTGCTATGACCAGTACGGGGAATAAAATCGTGAGCAAAACAGATATGGAACCTCCCCTCACCGAGCATACAGTCTATGGTAGAGATGGATGTTAGATGTAAAGTTACAATTGCCACGAGTGCTATTGGGAAGGGGTGACATAAACACAGGCATGTCATGATAACTGAGACTGCTTGCCTCCATATATACTGTAACTGGGGCCTCAGAACTAAGGTCACCTACACCAACATGACTGCTTGATTTGTTCCAGTAATTCTTGCCCAGGGAGCTGAGGCTATATCCCAGTAAATATCTTTATCGTTTGCTATAAGGACTTTCTAAAAATCAATTTATCTGAACTTTAGCTGCTCAAACAGTCAGTTTCTCAGGATAACAGAACACTTAACTGGCAAACTCCTTGCTCAACCAACAACTGTTTACTTATCAAGATTTGCTGCAAGACCCCCAGCTCACCCTAAATTTACCAATCTGAAATGATTCAGTAAAGAACTTTGCCTGATCTCAGCCGGATCCCCTTAAAACCACTTGAGTCTAGACCTCAAAAACCTATAAATATCAGCTCCTGACTTCCCCCTCTGAGACATTTTTAAGTTTTAGTTGATTGACAGGTTATGCCGGTGGTCTTTTGGGGAGTCTATACTCAATAATCATTAAACTGATAGGGGCTATGAAATCAAAACCCAGGAACAAGAATGGATAGCAAAAGATGCGATCTGGAATGAGAGTGGAGAAGGAGAGCTCGGAAGGCTCTGGAGGAAATGATGTTAGAACTGAAACCTTAACGTCGAGGAGGAATTAACTAGATAAAGAGTGAAGGAGAGAGAGTGTTCTGGGCAAAGGCCTTGAGTTGGGAGAGAGCTGTATTTTTCTAGAATGGAAAAAAGGTTGTTCTGTTTGGAGCAGCAAGAATACAGACAAAGATAGGAGGAAATGAAGCTAAGGGATGGGCAGGGCCAGCAAGATCCTAAGGACCTTGTATGATTTGTTGGAGATTGGAGCTCTTATCCCTGCAAGTAAAGGTAAACTATTGAAGGGCTTAAAGCAGAAGAGTAGTAGGATCTGATCTGATACCTTAACGAGATCACTCTGGCTGTTGAGTGGACGTAGTGACTGTAGATGAGCAAAAATTGATGGGAGGTGGTGAAGAGCTGCTGTAGAACTCCAGAAAAAAAGACTAAGATTGATCTGTCACCTGTATTGTAATCCAAGTCCATCCTACACTACCCACTCCCAGTTTGGGTTTTCACCATAGCCTCCTACCTTAGTCTAACCAAGACCATTCTAACCCAACTCTAGGACCTAACTAACTCTCTGATCTCAGTACCCCGTTTTATAAAATGGGGTAAGTAATAACACATATACTTCTCACTTAATTCAGCAAATACTTTGGAGCACCTGTTATATGCCTGGCATGCGCTGAGTCCCAGAAATTTACTCATGAGCAGGACAAACATATCCTGCCCCCCAAAAACCATAGGATCAAGTAAAACAATGTATGTCAAAGCTCTTTGAAAACTGTATAACTTTAGGTATTGTATATATTTTTATTTTCTGTTTATTTGATGTTTGACACCTTTTTAAAAAAAAGCCTTGCTGGCTGGAGAAAGATAGTTCCTGAGACTAGCAAACTTAAGAGATAGCCAAGGACTCATCTGGGAGCATGGCTTTGATATACAAACTAACAAATCCAAAGCTATAGCTCCTCTATCAGGCCCTACACCCCAGCAGACAATATCCCTCTGCCTTAATCATCCTAGGCCAGGTGTCAGGTGACTAGAGACACCCTTCTAGTTTAGAGCCCATGGAAATTATTCAAACCAGCCAATCCTAGACTGTTTACCCTGAGCTGCCTTGTCTTTCCCACAGAAACTGCAAAAAGGTTCTAGCTTCAGCTTTCCCCTTTTTCTTGTTTTCTGCTTGAAGATAAAACCCAAATTCTGGTGCTTTCCCTGTAACCCTGTATGGCAAGCTGTCACTCCCCTCTCTAGACCTGTGACTATAATAAAATTGGTTTTCTTGTGCCTCTCCTGCATCTCTTCTTGTGGCTGCACTTGACTGACCATCGCATAAAAGAACACAGAAGAACACTTTTGATTGTAAGTAACAAAAACACAAATCACACATCATGAACAAAAAGGAAATTTATTAACTCATGTACCTGAAAAGTCTAGGAATATCCTGGTGTTAGGCATCTTTGTATCTATGAAATCAAGGAATGACATAAGGGATCCATATCTTTCTGCACCTCTTAGACAGGCTATTTCCACATCATGGACCAAACGGCCACCAGCAGCGTAAGAAGAATCTTGACAGAAAGAGTACATCTTTCAGGAACGCTCCAAGAGAAAATTTCAATGCAGAATTCTGATTGGCCTGGCTTAGATGATTGTACCCATCCTTGTTTTAACCTAAGGCCGGTGCCCACCTGGATGTAGTATTCTGTCTGGGCCTAGATCCTGTGAGCATTCCTGGAGGAAGGAACTGGGGGAGTCAGTTCTCCTGAACAATGTTTCTAAGGGTCGGTGTGAGGGAAGATTGGTTCCCCAATGGAAGGTTTTCTGGGGAAAGAACAACCGCAATAACATGCCCAAAATGAAGATGCTGCAAACAAATATTAGGCTTTATAATTAGGACCCAAATATCTGATGTCTCTGAGATAGTCTTTGTGAGTCTCAACATAAATAGAAGAGAGGAAGGAAGAAGAAATAAGAAGGAAAAGAGAAATATGGAATAGTAATAACTAGAGGATGTCACTGTGTGTATCAAGCTGATGACTTTCAGCATGAAAGAAACCTGAAGATGTTTTTAGTCTGAGGAAGGTGAAGTTGAAAACACTGGAGAGAAAGGAAGAAAAAAAAAATCAGTGGAAAAGGGTCAAGGAGGAGAAAGAGTAAAGCACATAGGAAGAGGGTTTTAGTTTTGAGGAGGGATGTCTCATCTTTCAACACAGGAAAGAAAGAGGTTTTGATGGGTGTGGATGTACCATACTTAAAAATCATCCATTTTTTAAAGACAAATTTTTTTTCTTAAAACATCGCTTGTATAGGAATTGTCTTAACATTGTTTCATAATTTACTGCAGCAGTATTTAGTGTTATATGACATAATGGTGCTTCTCATAATCAATCGTCTCTTAGATTTGATGAAATTTGGCAGCTAATTGTATCAGTAGTTGTTTGACCACCTCCATGCTCTTCATTTTCTGAGCAGGTGAAGTAAGAGATGAGGTGAGGTCATTTGCCAATAGGGATGGGGTTGGAATTTGGATGAGGTCAGTCCAGCCCCGGCTCTGAATTTACTCTTAGTTGCACCAGTTACTAGTGAAGTCCTTGGTCAAGTTTAACATCCCTAAGCTTCCGTTTTCTCATCTATAAAATAACAGTACCTAACCTATATGTCTGAAGACTAAATGAGATAAATTTATGAGAAAAAAAACCTAACATGTTGCCTGAGCCATAGAAACTGTGAGGAAAGGTTAGTTGCTGTTGTTCTTAACTTTATTTTTGGTTCAGGGAAGTGTGCATGTTTGGAAGAGCTGCCATGGCGAGCGGGCATGAAACCACACTTCTCAGATGGAACGCGATTCCACAGTCTTACAACTGAAACCAAACAACTCGTCTCGGACTTAATGAAGCTCAGGTTCTTTATGTCTCGGCCCAGAAGGAATTCAGCGAGAGGCAAAGTGATAGGTAAGAAGTAGATTTATTAATACCCTTTGTAAAGAGGTTGCAGGAGCATGGGGCTCAAGAAGATGGTCACGTCCCAGGTCTCGGGGGAGTTCCTGGGACAGGCCGCCAAGTGAGGGTCCTCGGCTTCGCGCAGGAAAGAATTCAAGAGTGAGCCGGAGTAAGGTGAAAGCAGAGATACACACTCCATAGGCAGAATGCAGGTCCATCTCAAAAGGCTCTGAGAGCAGCCCTCAGGGGTGGGGATGGTTAGTTTTTCGGGTCTGGGTAATTTCATAGGCTAGTGAGTGGGAGTATTCCAACTATTTTGGGGAAGGGGCAGGGATTTCCAGAAATTGGGCCACCGCCCACTTTTTGGCCTTTTATGGTCAGCCTTTGAACTGCCATGGCGCCTGTGGGTGTGTCATTTAGCATATGCTAATATATTACAATGAGCCTATAATGAGGCTCAAGGTCCACTGGAAGTCGAATCTTCCGCCATCTTGGACCTAGTGGGTTCTAACCAGTTTATGCCGTATCCTCAACGGCTATGTCATTCTTTTAATGGTTGTCCCCTGCCCACTTCCCTCCTGTCTCAGGAGAGAGAACTAAGAACAAGAGGAGCAGTGCTGAGAACCCATCTGAGAGTTGAAGCAATAAATCTACAGCGCCACTGTCTGCTCAGTGCCGTGAGTACGTCCAACTGATCACGTATAGGGTGGTGATGGCTGGGTGAGGGCATCAACACGCCAACCCTGTAGCCACTGCTGCTGGGCCTTTGCTTTTACTGTTCTCTTGCCGGCTACACCTTTTGCCCGTGGCCACGTGGCTCCTGCCCTCACTTCACTCCGACTTTTCCTCCAGTGTCACTTCTACTGGGATGCCTCCCTGGCCACCCTCCTGACAGTAACACTCTACCTCGCCCTGCTTGATCTCTTCATTAGCTCGCAGCGGCACTGTAGGGGAGAAAAAATCCTACCTCTACCCTTCAAGGTTCTCAGCTGGGGCCCCTGTGACACAAGACAGATTAAAAAGAAAAGAGCAAACGGAAGTTTATTAACAGGTATATCTCATATACATGGGATAGACTCGGGGAACAGTAACTCAGAGGTGACTTAGAATTTGGGCGTAAACACTATCTTCAGCTACAACAAAAGAAGAAAGGTGTGGGCAGGCAAGTTCTGGGAAAGTGACCAGGAAAACAAGAGTAAGTTTTGTTATGCAGAGTTAGGTCTGTGCCTTCTCTATGGCTAAGAGTTTTCTGTGATTTAGAGTTGTCTTCTCCCTGTTACAGAGTGGGAGACATCCTTACAAATGGAGATTTCTTTTATAAATGCGAATTTTCCTTACAAAAGAGTAACTTCTACTCTGATTTCAGAGCTTCACCTGTGTCTGCTATTTTTCAAAATAATCAGCTTAAAATAATCCTTATGCAAAAGAGGCATATTTTGGGGTGACATATTCTGGTATCCTACAGCACCTAACATTAGAGTACATTTTAATTTGTTTATGTATTTATTGCCTGTCTTCCTGGCAAGTAAGGAGGCAGTGACTTGGTTTTGTTCACTGCTCTATCTCCAATGTCTGGTACAGAACAGACACATAAATAATTGTTGAGCAAACAAATGAATAAATGAATGAATGGAGGGTGAGGGGGTGACTCAGGTAATCATCAGGAGCTGAGGTTGCAATGGAAGGAAATGAAGCTAGAAGGCAACTGATACCCACTTGCTCATTCACTCAAAGCTATTTCTTGTGCCTGTTCTGTGCCTACTCTGTTCTTGGTGCTGAAGACCGATTAGTGAGGAAAACAGACAAAGTTCCCGTCCTCTGGGGTTTATGTTCTACTGTGGGAGAGTCAAAATAAGCATGATCAATAATTAATTATGTACTGTGTTAGAAAGGGATCTGTACTATGCAAAAGTAGAGCAGGACAAGGGGAATTTAGAATACAGGCCAGAGGGTGGGACAGACTGGAAGTTGATCACGGAGACTCTTGAAGCCGCCTGGGTGAAGATTTTTCTAGGCAGAAGGTACAGCTAGTGCAAGGGGCCTAAGGTAGGAACAGGTCTGGAGCGTACAAGGAATAGCCAGGAGGCTGGTGTGCCTGCAGCAGAGTAAGACAGGGGAGAAGGCCTGGGAATGAGGAGGATACAGATGATCTGGGCATCGTCAGCCATTGTAAGGATTTGGGATGTGATACTGAGCAAGGGGGAGTCATGTAGGATTTTAGGTAGTAGAATAACCTGATCTGGATTTTGTTTTAAACAATTTAAGGGGGAATTAGCCCCACTTTATAACGAAGAAAACTGAAGTTCAGAGGGCAAGGTTATTTATTCAAAATCACAAAGCAAGTGACCATGCTGGGATTGGAACCCAAGACACTCTACACTCATGTTCTTAGGCAACACACACACAGTCTCCCCAAAAGACACATGCAGCACAGGCCACCTCCAGTGCCCCGAGAGCAGCGTTCCAGCTCTGTGTGGGACCTGAGAGTGGCCCGCCAGCAACAGGAGCTGTGTGCCACAGTCTGTCTTTGTGAGTTTGTCCTTCCAGCCTACAAAGAGCCTCCACCTTCACTCACCCCTCCACCTGTTGTGTAATATCAGTGAGTCAGAAGAGTGTCAGCCAAATGCCATCAACCTCAGCCCCCAACTCCAGAGGAAGCTCTGTCCTTGAATTTCAGCTTCTGTCCTTTCACAACCCTTGTGAAGGGAACTGCTCCAGCCCTGACCCCAACTTTCTGTGGCCTCATTTATATAGGCATTTATGACCCAAGGGCAGCCCATCCATTGGCTAGGCTGTGACATTACTGTGGCCCAGTAAAATTCTGTAACCCATTAGAACTAGAAAATTCTAAGAGATCTCCCTGTTAGTAGTGGGAACAGGAGTCAATGCATAAGCAGAGGACTCAGTAGGTAGAGAGAGGAAAATGGAGCAAACAGCTGAACGTAGCAGATAGGCTGAGACAGTGCTGGTCCAGGCTGATGCTGCCTGAGTTCCTGAGCTGTTTACAGAAGTAATGCATGTGGATTCCTGCAAGCAGCCCTCACTTTTCCTGAGGTAACCTGAAAACTAACCAAGCCAAGTTGAAGCAAGTTCACTCTTTTTTTTCTGGCTGCGTTGGGTCTACATTGCTGTGCACGGGCTTTCTCTAGTTGCGACGAGCGGAGGCTACTCTTCGTTGCAGTGCGCGGGCTTCTCATTGCGGTGGCTTCTCCTGTTGCAGAGCATGAGCTCAAGGTGCACAGGCTTCAATAGTTGAAGTAAGCAGGCTCAGTAGTTGTGGCTTGGGGGCTCTAGAGCACAGGCTCAGTAGTTGTGGCGCACGGGCTTCGTTGCTCTGCGGCAGGCATGTGGGATCTTCCCGGACCAGGGATCGAACCTGTGTCCCCTGCATTGGCAGGCAGATTCGTAACCACTGCACCACCAGAGAAGTCCAGGTCGCTCTTGATATTTTCAAAAGATACTGCCTTCTACTCCACATGGCACAGGGAGGTCACCACCTCCCCTGGCTATGCTATCCTTGTGGCTGTCTGCTCTGTGAGTGCCAGAGAGAGAGAACCCAGCCTGGAGTCAAGGTCACATCTCCTGACTTCCATCAGTGGGGTTCTAGATGATGCCTCCCTGTTCTGATTGATGTTCAAACCATGAAAAATATTTCACCCTCCTTTCTATCAGGCACTTTCCTCTTATTTTTACTACGAGTGCTAACCTAGTCCAAACTAGAGATCCTAAAATAATCCTAGTAAGTTAAAGCCACTTTCTAATATTCAGCACAATCCAGTAAACACTAAGTGAATACCTGTTACATGCTGGGTATTGGGAGCAACTGTGCATAAGGCAGGTAAGTTCTCAGGGAGCTTCAGTCTAAAAAAAAAAAAAAAATCAACAAATTTTTAGTCTTATTTTGGGCCTGGTGGCACAGTTCTGTTGTGTATAGAGCTTTGTTTTGAGGATCATAGAAAAGCAATTGTTTCGCCTTCTTGTGAGCTTAAGAACTTGAAGCTGGTCATTTGGTGACCCAGCAAACTCATGGAACATATTGCAGGAAAAGCTGATTAAAGCTAAAGCTTGTCTCCTTGTCTCATGGACTGAATACTTCCATTAAGGTTTGAATGTCCTCCTTGTTCCTTTAAACATGGCATCAGGCCAAGTCATTAACTTTCTGATAGCCTGTCCTTTCCCCCCAGCTATCTGTTCCAGATCTGCACTCGGTGACTCAAGTTGCATGGATGCTTTGATGGAAATTGGGAATGAACACACATGTAGAATATTAAATCTGAAAGTACTTTGCCTAAATAGTTTTCTATCCTAGATAAATGGAAAAGGAAAACTGAGAAAAATGACGATTTTCCACCTGTTTTATATATCTGTGCAATCTTCTGTGTTTTTTCCAGTCTCATTTTTTAAATTAACATACAGTAAAATTGACCTTTTTGTATGTACTGTCCTATAAATTTTAACAAGTATATAAACTCATGTAACCATCACCAGGATCAAGATACAGAACAGTTCTACTCTGCCTGAAATGCCCTCATGTTATCCCTTTGCCATCATACTCTCTCCCCAGCCCCTAATCTGTTCTCCATCACTATGACTTTGTCCTTTAAAGACTTTCATATAAATGGAATCATTGAGTAGGTAACCTTCTGAGACTGGTTACTTTCACTCAGCTTAATGCCTTTGAGATTCATCCAAGTTGTAGAATGATTCGAAGTTGGTTTCATTATATTGCTGAGTAGTATTCCATTATTCAGATTTACCACTGTTTGTTTATCTATGCACTAATTGAAGGACATTTGGGTTGTTTCCAATTTTTGGTGATTATGACTAGAGCCACTATGTAAACAATTATGTACAAAGCTTGTTTGTTTGTTTTTGTAAATGTATTTATTTCTCTATGATAAATAACCAGGAGTAGGATTGCTGGATATGGTGAGTGTGAATGAAATAAGTCAGACAGAGAAAGACAAATATCATATGATAATCGCTTATATGTGGAATCTAAAAAAATTGTACAAATGAACTTATTTACAAAACAGAAATACAGTCACAGATGTAGAAAACAAACTTATGGTTACCAGGAGGAAAAGGTGAGGGGGATAAATTTGGAGACTGGGATTGACAAGTTCACACTTCTGTATATAAAATAGATAAGTAATAAGGACCTACTGTATAGCACAGGAAACTCTTCTCTAGACTCTGTAATGACTTATATGGGAAAATAATCTAAAAAAGAGTGGATATAGGGCTTCCCTGGTGGCGCAGTGGTTGAGAGTCCGCCTGCCGATGCAGGAGACACGGGTTTATGCCCTGGTCCGGGAAGATCCCACATGCCGTGGAGCGGCTGGGCCCGTGAGCCATGGTCGCTGAGCCTGAGTGTCCGGAGCCTGTGCTCTGCAACGGGAGAGGCCACAACAGTGAGAGGCCCGTGTACCGCAAAAAAAAAAAAGAGTGGATATATGTATATGTATATCTTATACACTTTGCTGTACAGCAGAAACTGACACAACATTGTAAATCAACTATATGCTAATAAAAATTTAAACAAACAAACTTCCAAACTTTTTCCAGAGGGCTTGTACCCTTTTATATCCCCACCAACAAAGTATGAGAATTATAGTTGCTCTGCATCCTTGCTACCACTTGGTATGTTGGTAATTTTTATTTTAGCCATGGTAATAGATGTGTCATTGTAGCTATAATTTGTATTTCCTTAACGGCTAATGATATCGAACATCTTTTCATGGGCTTATTTGCCATCTTTACATTCTCCTTGGTAAAGTATCTATTCAGGTCTTTTGTCCATTTTAATATTGGGGTTTTTTTTTAATTTTTTTTTATTGAAGTATAGTTGATTTACAACCTTGTGTTAGTTTCTGGTATACAGCAAAGTGATTCAGTTATACACATGTATGTATATTCTTTTTCATATTCTTCTGCATTATGGTTTATTACAGGATATTGAACACAGTTCCCTGTGCTATACAGTAGGACCTTGTTGTTTATCTATTTTATATATAGTAGTTTGTATTTGCTAATCCCGAACTCCTAATTTATCCCTCCCCCACCCCCTTTCCCCTTTGGTAACAACCAGTTTGTTTTCTACATCTGTGAGTCTCTTTCTGTTTCATAAATAAGTTCATTTGTGTCATATTTTAGATTTCACATATAGGTGATATCATACGGTATTTGTCTTTCTCTTTCTGACTTACTTCACTTAGTATGATCATCTCTAGGTCCATCCATGTTGCTGGAAATGGCATTATTTCATTCATTTTATGGCTGAGTAGTGTTCCATTGTATATGTGTACTACATCTTCTTTATCCATTCATCTGTCAACGGACATTTAGGTTGCTTCCATGTCTTGACTATTGTAAATAGTGCTGTTTGTATGTTTTGGAAATTAAGCCCTTGTCAGTCACATTGTTTGCAAATATTTTCTCCTAATACATAGGTTGTCTTTTCATTTCATTTATGGTTTCCTTTGCTGTACAAAAGCTTGTAAGTTTGCTTAAGACTCATTTGTTTACTTTTGCTTTTCTTTCTATTGCCTTGGGAGACTGACCTAAGTAAACATTGATACGATTTATGTCAGAGTTGAATTTTTTTCTTATTGTTGATATTAGAGGGTTCTTTACGTATTCTGGATTAAAGTTCTTTTTTAGAAATATTATATGCAAATATTTTCTCCCAGTTTGTAGCTTGTCTTTTCATGCTCTTAATGTCTTCTGTAGAGCAAAAATTTGATGAAGTCAATTTATCAATTTCTTCTTTTATGTTTCATGCTTTTGGTGTTTTTGTTTGTTTGTTTGTTTTGTTTTTTGTTTGTTTTTGTTTTTTACTCTTTAGACTGTTGATATGGTGAATTGCATTGACTGATATTCAATGTGGAACCAGTCTTGCATTTGTAGGGTAAATTCCACTTGGCATTGTATATTATTGTTTTTACATATTGTTGGACAGACTTGAATTTCAAGAGATACCGGGGGGAAAAAGTGATAAAATCACCATTTTGGTCATCTTCTCCAATCTGCCTGCTACTATTTACCTTCAGGACCCTCAGATGCTCCATGTGTTGTGTGCAGGTTTCATAGGAGGAACAGGGTGGAATGAATGAATGTGCTCACTCTATTGTACCTAGAATCGAATCTCTTCAGTATTTTTAAAAACTCCTTCAAGAGGCAAGAGAATGGTGGATGAAGTTCCCTATTCTAAATTTCCTGCCTAACCAAACATTTAAGCCTCTTAATGCTAGGAAGAGGAAAAATGTAAGTGTGGGTGGATGAGGTGGGACTATCACGTAGTCGTGTGAAACACTTGAAAGCCAAAAAAAGAAACGTAAGTCTTTTAAGCTTTACTTTTACAGGCTTATATTTTACCCACCATCTGTGGGAAAGGAAATAAGAAGCGAAAGGCAAGAATTAAAATAAGTTTTGGAATCAGTAAAGGACTAAAGAAAGTTTTACTGGGCAAGTTAGTATGGATTCAGAAAAGAAGGAAATACACTATACTTACTGAGGATTTTTTGTACCATCTCCAAGCCAGGGCTTGCCAGGAATTTCCCTTTTTCCATTTACCCTGCTTATAAGCCCACCACAAAGAGCAAGGCTTGGGTTTGCCTAAGCCTACGCTTGAGACAGAAATAAAACCCTTCTACCTCCAAATAGAGGACTGAGCTGTGAGACTCTGAAAGCTTTTCTTATTGCTTATCTTCTTTTTTATCTTTCACAGCCTTGTGGATCCATAATAGTATTACTTTTTCCCACACAATTAGCTAGTTTTGGCTCTCATGTCCACATAGTCCATGTAGTCAGGTCACTATAAATATCAGCCTCTACACAATGCACCACTGTGTTAGCTGGTTTCAGCCTGAATATATTAATTATGGGGGGTGTGTGTGCGCGCATGCGTGCGCGTGTGTATATACTTTGGGAAATTTTCAAAGTCAGAGTTCAGTCCAGGATATAAGATCCTGAATTGGGGGTCTCCTGACAAGAGACACATGGGTTTTCTCCAAACCCTTTCCTACAAGTATCTCTATAATGTACTCCCGTCCTGTAACTGGTTTGGTCAGAAATGCCATATCCTCTACTCTTCAAGGGCCAAGGTTGAGAAAAGGATTGCTGGGTATGATTTATAAGACAAAAACACAGACTATTCATCCCAAATGAGACGCTAAATTTACTTTGAAAACCTGCTCTGTTTGCCCGAGATGACTCTCGTGGAAAACACCCTGGAGCCTCTGCTAAAATGAGGGTTGTTATTACCCAAAGCACTGTCCCTCCTCTCTGGAGCCTGGCAGGAAACAGAATTTGGAGTTTGGGGAATTGAATTGCTATCAGCCTAACAGAGCAACCTAACCCAGAACGACCAGATTTCAGGCTTTTCGTGGGCCAGGGACCACGTGTTCTTTACTTTTTCTCTTGCTCAGCCAGAACCTTCCACATGGGGGTCATCCATGAAACTATTTAACTAAGTGACATCTTGACCAGATCTGAGAATTGATTCATTCATCAACATTTAATGAGTAGCTTGCTGTGGGTGAAACTTTGTTCTAGTTCCATACACTGGAATAGGAAAAAACCCCAATAAATCCTGCTTTAAAGAGACTCTTAGTGGAGGAGGCAGAAAGAAGGTAACCAATGGTCTCAGTCAGCTCGGGCTGCCATAACAAAATACCATAGATTGGGTGGCTTAAACAACGGAAATTTATTTCTCGTGGTTCTGGAGGCTAGAAGTCCAAGACCACAGAGCTGGCTAATTCGGTTCCTAGTGAGGGCACTTTCTGGCTTGCACACGGCCACTTTCTCACTGTGTCCTTACACGGCAGAGAGAGCTGAATCTCTGGTGTCCCTTCTTATAAGGACACTAATCCTATTGGATCAGGGCTCCACTCTTAAGACCTCATTTAAACTCAATTACTTCTCAATCTACATTTAGCATGCCGAAGGGAAGGGCTTCAGCATACAGATTTTCAGAGGATACAACTCAGACCACATCACCAATCACCAAACAAATAAATGTAATGGCAGGTAGTAGTAAGTGGTATAAAAAGAAAGTGGAAAAGACTAGCGCAGTTTGAGATCAAATGATGCTAATAGGCTTCTCTGAAGAGATGACATTAAGCAGAGGCTTCAGTGAAGAGAGGCAGTAAGCTGTTCAAAGGGGAGATGGGCCAGACTGAGGGACGAGCGAGACAGAGGCTCTGGGGTAGAAGAATGCTTGGTTACAGCAGGTGGATATTTCAGGACCAAAAAGAATTGATCAGATAGTGTTGATCAGGGGAAAGAACAGATGTGGTTCTTTTGTTCTTTTAAGATGTTGGGGGTAGGAGTTTATTCATTAATTAATTTATTTTTGCCGTGTTGTGTCTTCGTTTCTGTGCGAGGGCTTTCTCTAGTTGTGGCAAGCAGGGGCCACTCTTCATCGCGGTGCACGGGCCTCTCACTATAGTGGCCTCTTTTGTTGCGGAGGCTCAGTAGTTGTGGCTCACGGGCCTAGTTGCTCCGCGGCATGTGGGATCCTCCCAGACCAGGGCTTGAACCCATGTCCCCTGCATGAGCAGGCAGATTCTCAACAACTGCGCCACCAGGGAAGCCCCAGAACAGAGGTTTTGAGTGAAGCAGGCTATAGGCTTTCAGCTCAGTCCCAAGTAGGAACCACATTGACCCATCTGGTCCCCAGTGTGCCCAGAGGGTACGAAGGGGAGGGAGTCTAAATGTATTTAGAATACCAGGTCTCTCTAATAACAAGAGCTAAAGCCTCAAGAGATTTTGGCCTGTCTGCAGAGTCTTGAAATAATTCATTCAACAATTTGCAATAATTCGGAAGCTCTTGCTACTATATGCCAGGTACTGTGTGATTACTCATGATCATAGCTTGGCATAGAAACTGGTAAAATGTCCTTGGACTTCTTTTCCTGGGAGGTAATTATTACAGTGGTAAGTGGTAAGTCAACCAGTCCTGTCACAGGCTTGGAATACCCTAGGACAGAACTGGCTGTTCTTTCTCTATTGCTGGGTGCTTCTCTCGGACTGCTCCAGGGCTTAGTCTTTGGTTCTCTCCTCTATTTTATGTTCTCTTCCTGGTTATCTCATCTAATCTTATGAATATAATCTCTATGCCTATTAACCTGAAATTTACATTCACATTCACACATTTATTTTGGACCCTAAACTCATACATACTTTACTACCTACTTGACTTTTCTGTTAGGATGTCTGAGAGACATCCCCAACTTACTGTGCCCACCGCGGAACTTGCCATGTTCCTCCTCAGCCCCGCTCTACCCACTGTCTTCCTCATCTGAGTTGATGACAACTTCACCTTTGTTCAGCCCTGAAATCTCAAAACCACGCTTGACTCCTCTCTTTTCTCAAATCTCATATCCAATCCTTCAACAAATCCTGTTGGTTCAATCTTCAAAATATATCCAAACTCTGACAATTATTTATGTGTCTGCTGCTACCAGCCTGGTCCAGGTCACCATCCTTTTTCACCTGGATTATTGCAACAGCCTCCTGACTGGTCTCCCTGTTACTAGTCTTTTCTTTTTTGTCAATATTTTAAAATTGAAGTATAGTTGATTTACAATGTTTCAGGTGTACAGCAAAGTGATTTAGTTATATGTAATATATATTTTAAGATATCATACATAAAATCTTTTTCAGATTCTTTTCCATTAGGTTATTAAAAGATATTGAATATAGTTCCCTGTGCTGTACCGTAGGTCCTTGTTGTTTATCTATTTTATATTAGTATTGTGTACCTGTTAATCCCAAATTCCTAATTTATCCCCCCACCCTTTTCCCCTTTGGTAGCCATAAGTTTGTTTTCTATGTCTGTGAGTCGATTTCTGTTTTGTAAATGAGTTCATCTGTATCATTTTTTTTAGATTCTACATATAAGTGATATCGTATGTTATTTGTCTTTCTCTATCTGACTTACTCCACTTAGTATGACAATCTCTAGGTCCATTGATGTTGCAAATGGCATTATTTCATTCTTTTTATGGCTGAGTAATATTCCATTGTGTGTGTGTGGTGTGTGTGTGTGTGTGTGTGTATCTATCACACCTTCTTTATCTGTTTATCTGTTGATGGACATTTACATTGCTTCCATGTCTTGGCTATTGTAAATAGTGCTGCTATGAACATTGGGGTGCATGCATCTTTTTGAATTAGAGTTTTTGTCTTTTCTGGATATATGCCCAGGAGTTGGATTTCTGGATCATATGGTAGCTCTATTTTTGGTTTTTAAAGGAACCTCCATACTGTTCTCCATAGCGGCTGCACCAATTTACATTCCCACCAACAGTGTAGGAGGTTTCCTCTTTCTACTACTCTTCCTCCTTTGTAGTCTATTCACAAAATAGCAACTAGATACTTTCAAAATGTAAGTCAGCTCATGCCACTCCCTTAACTCAAGTTCTTGCAATGGTGTCCCATTTCATTGAAAGTAAAAACCAGAATCATACAACAGTTTACAATTATCTTTCCTCTCATTAATTCCCTGACCTCACACCTACTCCTTTCCCCTTAGCTCATCTTATCCTAATCACACTGGTTTCTTTGGCTTGAACTCATCACGTCCTTTTCTGACTCATTGTGTCCTCTGCCTGGATTCTCTTTCTCCAGCTCTACACATGGGTAACATCTTTTTTACATCTTTGCTTAAGTATCACCTCCTTAGTGATGCCCACCTGAACATCTTATTTAAAATTGCAAACTTCCCCTACAACACTCCCCATCTCTCTTACCCTGCTCAATTTTCTTGAACATCCCTTATCACCATCTGACAGATCATGCAATTTACTTATTGTTTGTTGTTCATTGGCTGTCTTCTCTCACTAGGCATCAGTTCCACAAGGATAAGAATTCTGCCTGTTTTGCTCACTCATGTAAGCTCAGGGGTCTAGACTAGTGCCCGCTACTTAGCAGGTACTCAATAAATATTTGTCTTGTGATTAATTGTCTTTAATGTAGATATGTTGCCTTCCCCGCAAGTGTACAGACAATATTTAATGCAATGCCCTGCATGCTACACCTTCAATAAATGATTTTGATGGGCTGGTTAGCTGGAAGAATGCACGAATTGTGCAGCATTTTGTGAAATTGTCTAATCTAGTTTCTAGTTCATGAAAACGTTTGCAAGAGTGTCATGATTATATAAAACACATTCCATTTTTCCCTTCATATTGAAGTGTAATAGACATATACAATAGTACATCTATCATAAGTGCACTGCTTGTCGTAATTTCACGAAATGAAGTTTCCCATGTGACCAGTGCCCCGAGGAGGAAACACAACATTATCAGCCGCTAGATGCCCCCTTGTGTTACCTTTCCTGACTTCTGACATCATAGGTTAGTTTAAGCACATTTATTTTAAAGACTCCATCTTGGGACTCCAACAGTTTCAATAATGCTTGTATTGATCTGATTTTTCCCCTGCTGACAAAGAAAATATAAAAATGAAACTTGTTTTAAAAAGCACAAATATAAGGAATGTATCAGAAGCTCACATTTCAAAATAGACTTTCTGGCAAAAATCAGTTAAGCTTAGATGTTGGGTGCATCTCCTTTTACCTCAGGTACATTTAGGATGGACCATGAAATACATTATTTGTCAGAAATATATGTCAAGTGCTAAGTTATTATTCCTTTATTGCCTTCTTGGCTTGAATGTTGATGCTGTTTCGTCTGTAAGAATTTTCTCATATAAAGTAAGAAGAAACTTACTGAAGCTCCATTTAAATTTAAGGGTAAAGAACTTGCACATATGTGGGTGAGCTGTTATCCTGTATCCCTTCACATCCCCAATTCTATTCTCAGCCCTTCTCTTCCCTGCAGAACCAGACGACTCAGACTTCCTACTGTTTCCTGCCTCTCTCTCAAACCCTACCTCTGGCCCCAGGGAATTCCCTCTGACCAAACAATCAGAAGACAAGGGGATGCTGGCCTGATTCAAGGAGGTATCTGTCTAGGGTGGCTCTGCAAGTCAGAGGGAAATCTCCCAGTAGATAGAACTTTGGGCACTACATCTAGTTGGTCACTTGACATGAAAAAAGAGATAACCTGAGTTTTCCTGAAGTACACTGATTCATGGGCAATGACCAACCATGTTGGTCAACTTATCAGGGACTTAGCAATTTTTAAACATATTGGAAGACTGGGGCCAAGATCATCTGTAGCGAAATTACGTCATGGATCCCTAAGAATGGCTACAGTGTTCAAAGCCATTTGAGCCCCATGTAAATGCCCCCCAGAGGACATCCATTTCATGGAAGGCTAAGTAAGGAGGAGGTCAAGACGACCTATGCCTTGTTTGTCAGTGAGCCCCTTCCCCAGCCATCTCTGTGCTTGCCTAAATGGCCCAAGTACCAAGTGGTTGTGGGAAGAAATAGACACGATGTATGGGAATGAAGACAGGCACGTCCTCTCACCACAGCTGAGCTGGCCTCTGCCGCTGCTGAGTGTCCAACTTTCTAAACCGGCATCTAATACTGAGCCCTTACTTGGCATCATTTCCTGGGAGCACCTGCCACTCAGGTCAATTACTTTGGACCACCCCATCTTGGAAGGGGCAGTGATGTGACTGTATGGAAGTAATTGCACATTCTGGAGAGTGACTCCCCTTTCCTACCAGTGATGCCTCTGCCAGCACCACCGTATGTGGTTGATAGGCTGCCTATTCACCCCCATGGTATCACACACATCATTGCCTCTGACCGCGGAACTCATTTACAGTGAAATAACTGTGGTATTGAGAGCTGACATCAAGAAACCATTGGGGCTTCCCCGGTGGCGCAGTGGTTGAGAGTCCGCCTGCCGATGCAGGGGACACAGGTTCGTGCCCCGGTCCGGGAAGATCCCACATGCCGCGGAGCGGCTGGGTCCGTGATCCATGGCCTCTGAGCCTGCGCATCCGGAGCCTGTGCTCCACAACGGGAGAGGCCACAACAGTGAGAGGCTCGCATACCGCAAAAAAAAAAAAAAAAAAAAGAAACCATTGATCTTACATCACCTAGAAGCACCTGGCTTGATGGAATGTCATGTTGAAGGCTCAGGGTTTTTTTCAATTCAGTTTTTATTTTATATTAGAATATAGTGGATTTACAGTGTTGTGTTAGTTTCAGGTGTACAGTTCAGTTATCCACATACATATATCCATTCATTTTCAGATTCTTTTCCCACATAGGTTATTAAAGAATACTAAGTAGAGTTCCCTGTGCTATACAGTAGGTCCTTGTTGATTATCTATTTTACGTATAGTAGTGTGTGTATGTTAATCCCAAACTTCTGATTTATCCCTCCCCCTACCTTTCCCTTTTGGTAGCCATAAAGTTTGTTTTCTAAGTCTGTGAGTCTGTTTCTATTTTGTAAATAAGTTCATTTGTATCATTTTTTTAGATTCATTTGTATCAGTTTTTTAGATTCCCCGTATAAGTGATGTCATATGATATTTGTCTTTGTCTGACTTATTGAAGGCTCAGTTCATGGAGCCGGGGGAGACAACATCTTGTGAGGCTGGGGTGTTGTTTGTCGAGTGGCCAGGTCAGTAGTCAGTACAAGGTATTGAGTATATGGCCCTGAGAACCCAGGGGTGGAGGTGGCAGTGGCTTCTCTCAATGTTACCCTTAATAACCCACTTCAAGAAGATTATCTTCCTGTCCCTGAAACATTGTATCTAGTGAGTTTGAGGTCCTTGTGCCAAACAGGGAGGAATATTTCCACTGGACAACACTGAAACTGCCCCCTGGCCATCTCAGGCTGTGCCTGCCACTAATTAAGGGCAGAGAATTGGGTGCCTGTAATGGGCCAGTGTGATTGATTCTGCTTCTCAGGGAGAAATTGGATTGTTGCTACAAAATGGGGACAACGCTATGTCTGGAGCCCATGGGATGTATTGCACTCCCTGTTCAATAGTCATGGTCAGTGGGAGACCACAGCAACTCGATAAAGACTGAGCCATTAAGCACCTGGGTCCTGTGAGGCTGAAGGTTTGGTTCATCCCTTCAGGCGAGAACACCTTCACTGCCAAGGTGCTGTCGAGAGTAAGGGCGTCATGGACTGAACGGTGGAAGAAGGAAGTCAGGATTGTCACATTAGCTCCACTCAGACGCAGGGCTGGAGCCACTCCATGTTGCGGTCATTGTTTCTTTGTCTCGCTTTCCTGGTTGCCTTGCACCCTGCTGCCTTTAGTTTCCAGGAAGGAGCAGGACTGAGCTCTGTCACCCCTCGGCGATGAGATGTTGAGTGTCCTCGTCGTTGGGGCCTGAGTTTCTTCAGCCGAGGAAAGGACTAGAACGGAAGCTGAGTGACAACAGGATGGCCTGGCCCGGTTATTCTTAGCTCTTTTCTGGCCAGACGCTGGGGCTTGGGAGGCTCCACCACACCTGCTGCCTCCTGCTGTGCTTCCCTTGCCCTCTGATCAGGAGGCGCCGGCAAGAGGCTGGAGGGCAGGCGGGGGGCCAGGTCGGGGGTTCCTCCTCCTGCCCGCCCGCTCCTCCCGGCTGAGGCTCCGGGGCCTCTCTGCACAGCTCAGCTCTCCGCAGGCCAGGAGCAGCACCCCTCTCTGGGGCTGAGGGCTAATCCCTGGCTGTCTCCCCAGATCTTGCTGGTTCCGTGAACCCTGCCCACGCCTCTGTAAATAATCCCTGCGTGAAATGCTTTTCAGTTAAACCCCTTTGAGGGTGCCATCTGTTTCCTGCTAAGACTTCAATGGATAGAGCAGGGAAAATAGCCGAGAAATGAGAGAGCTATACCGTTGGCTGTTGTGAGGTGAAGGGAAATTTAGGGATATACAGGCCAGCACATTACAGCAGGCCAGGAGACATGCCTTTTCACAGGCTGAAAAACAGAAATCCCTACTGGTCAGAGTTTATAGTTGTTGTTTTTTTAAATGTTGTCAGGTAGAAAAAGCCTGTGACGTTAATTGGGTTGTGTCTAAGATCGAGGGGCTTCCTCAGATGCAGGATGATTCCTTCAGAACTGAAACTGGGACAGTCCTAGACAAACTGGGGTGACTGGTTACCTTCATCTGTGACTTTAGTCAGGACCTCTGAGGCCTCCCCAGATCTCCCTGCTAAAGGGACATTCCAGGCAAAGAGCTATTCTAGAACCAAGAGCCATCTCCTCGCAATACTCTGTCAATGGCAGAAAGCCTTTACAGCTCATGGCATTCTTTCTCATTAATTCTACATGCAGTCTGAGAATCCCTCTTCCTAGTGGTCCAGGCAGCCAATATCAACTGGTCAGATTCGGAATGTCAGACAGGAACTTGTCTGCCACGTCGGAACTAGAGCTTTGACCCCAAACCCAATAGCTGAACTGGACCAAGTAGAGCCTTCAGAACCCCTTTTGCCCTTATAACCCCAGTCCTGACAAAGTGGCAGATGACATGGCCTTTATGGCTCTTTTGCACCCGGCCCAGAACCTGACCTTGTCTCTCTCTGTGTCTCTCCATCTATTGAAAAAGCTTCAGAGCCTGACAGTATGTTGTAAGGATAGCAGTTCATACCTTTGTAGTATTAACAACATGCCTGGCGTTGTTCTAAGTGTATTTATCTATTTTAGAGAGTGAGGAAACAGAGTGTTAAGTGATTTACGTGACTGACCCTGGTCACGTGGGTAGCATGTGGTAGACTCAGGATTCACATCTGTTCATCAGGCTCTGAAATCTCTTAGGTGTTACACTGTGGTGGCTCTCACCTTGTTCACCTGGGTATCCCTGGCACCCCGCCCAAAACCTGGCAGGTAGTCAGTGTTCAATCATTAAATATGTGCTTAAAATTGTTAAATGAAAATAAATCCTAACATAGAAAGTTTCCTCTCTTTTCAAGCCTCCTTTTCACTGGACCCTACCCTGGTTTTATTAAGCTTCTAAGGAAGGGCAAGCTTTGACCTAGTGGACTAAACCAGCAACCCGGGAGAAAAAAAGAGCAGAATAATCCAGTATAATGTGGGTCTAAATCCGGGTGCTCTCAGCCTCCTAATCTGTAAAATGGAATTTTAAATGGTGTTTACCTCGAAGAGTTGTACTAAATGTTGTGCTAAAACTTGGCACACAGTGAAGAATACTTAGTGTTAGCTTTGATTTATTTAATTGGTATTATTACAAATCAATCCAAATGTAGAAAATCTAAGTGCAGAGGGGAAATTTCCATTTCTGGGAACAATCCCTTTCCACTTCTGAGTTCCATCCCCTAGCGAAGGGCTCATTTTGTGGAATCTTTTTTTGTCCTTAGCCTCTATTGATGTTTCTTCTCTGGCGCGATTGAGTGTTAAGGAGAGAAATCCTTGAGCGCCCTCTAGAGGCCAGTGTTGCTCCAACTTTGAAATCTTCAGTGATGTCCTGAGACCAACGGGATGCTTTCTGAGATTTTGTTGATTCCTCCAGCTGTTTGTCACTTCTTCTGTGCTGAATGTTTTCTGTTTGTCCCTTTGGGTCTACTCTCCACCACTTTCCGCTCTGCTCTGGGCCCCTGGAGGCTGACCTGTAAAGACTGCCTCCATTGCTTCCCTTGCCCACTAACTTCCAGTTTATTTTAACCAATGGAAGTCACCAGCATTGAGGTCTGGGGTATTATTTCCCCTGGCCCCTCCCAGCCAGGTTGCTAAGAGAAGACAGTACCCTTATAGCGAAGCCCACAGCTCCTGTCATGCAGACTCTGAGATATCTGGTCCCTTGGTGTTGGCTCTCCATGTTCCCGCTTCAGACCTAGGGATGGAAATGGCTTTGTGCTGTTATTACCCCCATAGCACAGCATATCTCAGTTGTTTCCCCTAATCCTGCCACATTGTAAACAGTCCCTTTATTAAGCTCTCCTCAATTCCCCTGAGAGTGGCATCTGGCTCCTGACAGATTCTACTCATACTATGTCCAAATTCCTCAGGTTGAAACTCTCATCCCTCCCTCACCTCCCAGGTACCCTGCGCTCCAACAAACCAGCTACTTACAGTTTCCATGCTACATAATATGCTGCTTAGCGCTCCAGGATTGTCAGATGACTTCATCCGTCTGCAGTGCCCTTACACACTCCACGTCCAAACTCTTTACAACCCACTCTCCTCCCTGGCCTTTACCCAGTCCCAATCCCCTTTCCTGTTTAGAGGTGATGGCTCAACAGCCATGTCTTCTCTTCAGTCCTTCCTGATCTCCTGGGTGTACATTTTTTTCCCCCACCTCACCGGCATCCATGCCATTTCCATCTTACTGGGCATTTTGGTTACCTTTTCTCTAGTGTCTGTGGAGGATCCTGGGTAGTTTAATTATGTTCCATTGACTGGATTAGTTAATACAAGCCTAATCCTGCCAGAACATGACATTTCCCTGGTCATAGGGATTTCTTCACAGGTGTTCTACTCAGCAGGATACTGAGGATCTTTGATCCTTGGTTGCAGGAAGTGATGCTCTCACCTTCAGAAGTGAACAAGGCACATGGAGTTATATCTACTGCCGGCTGCCATCTTGTAACCAAGAAGGGTGCCAGTCAGAGGGAGAAGCTATAGCATGAAGGAAGGCACAGCCGAGAGAGCCCCTGGGAAACAGAGCTGTGGCCTTGATCACGTGGTGCCCACATCTGTTATACAAGCCAGTTTGAGATGTGTTTTCAGTTATACAAATATCGGCAGCATTTATGTTAACAAAAAAGCAAGATTCATAGGGTGCAATTAGAAGACAACTTAATTCTTTTCTTCTCATGCCCATTCAAACTCACCCAGAGGACTACTTCTTCCTCTGTCTCTGTATGAAATCTGGGTGGGATGCAAGGAGGAGTGGGAAGCCCCATGCCTTATCTGTTCTTTCAATGACAATAAAATGTCTCCCAGTCACCTCTAATTCAAAATAGCGTTTTTTTAGTAATTAAAACATCCCTCTTCTCTCCCCTTTTACTTTCCTTGTCGCGGGGTGGAGGCGGGGGTATCACAGAGTTGTAGGAGAGTCGGGAAGAAAGGCAGGGCACACTC
The DNA here is from genome assembly GCF_964165515.1 of Mesoplodon bidens. Taxonomy (NCBI): domain Eukaryota; kingdom Metazoa; phylum Chordata; class Mammalia; order Artiodactyla; family Ziphiidae; genus Mesoplodon; species Mesoplodon bidens. The sequence goes on from NC_138167.1 coordinate 88,278,413, forward strand.
ATGTCCACCTCTGCTCCGGCTCCTCTCTCTTCAAATCTGTCCATCTGCAAAGAGGGAGTATTCTAGTTTGCTCTCTTAGTTGTAGGGTAAACTCTGCTTTGCTGGAGTGAAAGGCTGGATTAGGTGAGAACAGGGTTAGTTCAATTTAGAAGCCTGCTAGCAAGCCTGTTTGGTTATATACTTATAGTACTTAAGCCAAATCCTTTATTGTTACAGCATCAGTGGAATCAAGGCTGGCATTTCGACCTCCATCTGTCTGAAACCTGTAGAGCTCAACTGCTTCTCCATTTGGGTGAGAAAGAGAGATCTTATTTGGGGGCTCCCTTAAACACCATCACAATCCATACACATGATTTTATTTTCCAAATAGTCTGTGAATATTTCCAAATCAGTTTACAACTTTTAAAATGTGGAAGAGTTTAACTAAACGTCTGGATTTCCAGCTTATCATGATAATTTCTATGATTCGGTGAAACCAGGGCTGCCTTCCTCACGGCAACAATTTGAGACTGAGTGGCAGCTGTCCCCTTTAGGTGAGGGGGGCAGGCACTTTCCAGTTCTCTGCAATTCCTGTTGGGCTAGAAAATAAAAATGTACGATGTCCCACTTACAGTTCAGATAAACAATGATTTTATTATATTTTATTGTTTTCAGTGTATGTCCCATGTAATTCGTGCAATTCAGTTAGGGTATCCTGTATTGTATCTGGTAACCCTACAGTCTAACCTGTTTCACTAATTTTTGTTATCTGCTTGGGCCTAGAAGGTAGGTGAGTTTTCTACCCTTGTACTCGTTTTTACTTATATTTATATTTTTATCTAAAATATTACATGGTTCATAGTACTGTGTGCTTAATAATGTTTATAACATGAATATAGCAATATCGTCTGAGGAAAAAAATTATATTCCATAGAGAAGGTCACTAAGTCTCACAAGATGGATAAAAAGTCGTAACCTCTTGCTGAGCTCATCTTGAATAAAGAAGATGTATTTGTGTTCAAGGGCTAGCCCTGAACTGGAATTCTGGAGCACTGACTTGTAGGGTTGGCTCCGTGACGGTCTAGCTGAATGGAGATGGGAAAGTCAATGAGCCTTCAGAGATCTCTAGTTTCTCATCTCTAATAGAAAGGAATCGAAAGACTTCCCAGGGCCCCTACCAAAGCTAATGTTTTGCAGCTTTTTGTTGTTCTGAGTATTCATCAGAAAAAGATTAGCATGTGCAGAATTTGACAGCAGTATTTGTCAGCAGCAGTAGGAGAAAAGTCAATTAGTGACTCTGTCTTGGTGATAATAAATCAGCTCACATATGAATAGGTTACTTTTTCATGTCTCCAGGCACTATTTCTGGAACTCCTGATCTAACACAGGAAATAGAAACCTAGAAGAGTACACAGTAGACTGCTTTTTCAGAAGTTCAAGAGGCAATTAACTGACATCCACCAAGATTTGATAACAGCTACTTAGGGAGAAAATATATAAATGATCACATCTCATGCCAAGTCAAAAAACTAAAACAGTGATTTTTTTTAAAAGTGTGTCTTACAGTGAAGAAACTGTAGTATATACATGGTGAGTTTAGGGAATTGCCAATTATTTGAAACATTCTGAACACCAGGAGAAGACCAGCCCATAACAGTGAATCAACATTTATTGAGCTTTTAACAAGTGCCAGGCACTGTGCTAAGGGCTTTCATTTAAACCAAGAGTTCTCAACTTTGGCACTATTGACATTTGGGACTGGATAGTTATTGCAAGGGGCTGTCCTATGCATTGCAGGATGTTTAGCAACATCCTTGCTGTCTACCCAGCAGATGCCAGTAGCACCCACACCCCCAGTTGTGACAACCATAAACGTCTCTCTCTAGACATTGCCAAATGTCCCCCCAAGGAAGGTGGGGGAGAGATTGTCCCTAGTTACGAACCACTGATTTAAATGATCCAGTTGAATTGAATACTTCACAGAAATGCATCAGGGTAAGGTCCCTGCAGTCTTCATGGTGCTGAGGCCATGCTGTGGTCCATGCAGACCTGGGAGGGAGCCTTCTCTTCTGGTGCCTCATTTTCCACGTAGCCTCCAGGGTGCCCAAGCAGTGCAGCCTGTGTTAAGTGTCTCACCAGGACTCAGCCACAAAGCAGCTCCTCCTGCTTCTCCCTCTGCCCTTTCTCTCCATGAGACTCAGACTGAGTCCCTGGGCCTGGGGAAGTTAAGACACGACAATGCTCTCCTCCGACCTGCCTCCCATCTCCCTTCTGTGATAAAAGAAGGGAGGTCAGAAAACAGAAGGATAAGTCTCCAACGGCTATTAAACACTTACTATCTGCCACGCAGCTGGCGGTAGTAATACACATATTACCTCTGTGGTGTTAAATTCTAAAATGGATGACTCTCATTTATCTTATGGAAATAAATGGAAATTTCCAGGCTACTCTCTGAGCTTTTTTCCTCCCAATTACTTACTCATTTGACTTGAAAACACACTGGTATTTAACTTTTCACTAGCGTAAACATAGTTGAGTCCTTTACTAATAAATTTTATCTTGTTTGTAATGTTTTCATTCTGTTCTGTGAGGATGACTGATATAAAGTTTACATTCTGGTAAAAGGTAAGTGGTTATCCCATACGAGCTAGCTGGGTTAACTGGGTCACTTGCAAGGCAAGCAGCTGAAACCACGGGGACAAAGGCTAGTGCTGAAGCAGAAAGCTGACAGCAGTTCTCAACGAATTTGGTAAAGCAGCAGGATACAAAATTAATGCACAGAAATCTCTTGCATAACTATACATTAATGATAAAAATCTGAAAGAGAAATTGAGGAACACTCCCATTTCCCATTGGGACAAAAAGAATAAAATACCTAGGAATAAACCTACCTAAGGAGATAAAAGACCTGTATGCAGAAAACTATAAGACACTGATGAAAGAAATTAAAGATGATACAAACAGATGGAGTGATATACCATGTTCTTGGATTGGAAGAATCAACATTGTGAAAATGACTCTACTACCCAAAGCAATCTACAGATTCAATGCAATCCCTATCAAACTACCAGTGGCATTTTTCACAGAACTAGAACAAAAAATTTCACAATTTGTATGGAAACACAAAAGACCCCAAATAGCCAAAGCAATCTTAAGAAAGAAAAACAGAGCTGGAGAAATCAGGCTCCCTGACTTCAGACTATACTACAAAGCTATGGTAATCAAGACAGTATTGTACTGGCACAAAAACAGAAATATAGATCAATGGAACAGGATAGAAAGTCCAGAGATAAACCCACGCACATATGGTCACCTTATTTTTGATAAAGGAGGCAAGAATATACAATGGAGAAAAGACAGCCTCTTCAATAAGTGGTGCTGGGAAAACTGGACAGCTACATGTAAAAGAATGAAATTAGAACACTCCCTAACACCATACACAAAGATAAACTCAAAATGGATTAAAGACCTAAACATAAGGCCAGACACTATAAAACTCTTAGAGGAAAACATAGGCATAACACTCTATGACATAAATCACAGCAAGATCCTTTTTGACCCACCTCCTAGAGAAATGGAAATAAAAACAAAAATAAACAAATGGGACCGAATGAAACTTAAAAGCTCTTGCACAGCAAAGGAAACCATAAACAAGACAAAAAGAGAACCCTCAGAATGGGAGAAAATATTTGCAAATAAAGCAACTGACAAAGGATTAATCTCCAAAATTTACAAGCAGCTCATGCAGCTCAATATCAATAAAACAAACAACCCAATTCAAAAATGGGCAGAAGACCTAAGTAGACATTTCTCCAAAGAAGATACACAGATCGCCAGAAAACACATGAGAGAAATGCAAATCAAAACTATAATGAGGTATCACCTCACACCAGTCAGAATGGCCATCAACAAGAAATCTACAAACAATAAATGCTGGAGAGGGTGTGGAGAAAAGGGAACTCTCTTGCACTGTTGGTGGGAATGTAAATTGATACAGCCACTATGGAGAACAGTATGGAGGTTCCTTAAAAAGCTAAAAATAGAACTACCATACGACCCAGCAATCCCACTACTGGGCATATACCCTGGGAAAACCATAATTCAAAAAGAGTCATGTACCACAATGGTCAGTGCAGCTCTATTTACAATAGCCAGGAAATGGAAGCAACCTAAGTGTCCATCAACAGATGAATGGATAATGAAGATGTGGCACATATATACAATGGAATATTCCCCAGCCATAGAAAGAAACAAAATTGAGTTATTTGTAGTGAGGTGGATGGACCTAGAGTCTGTCATACAGAGTGAAGTATGCCAGAAAGAGAAAAACAAATTCCGTATGCTAACACATATATATGGGGAAAAAATGGTTCTGATGAACCTAGGGGCAGGACAGGAATAAAGACACAGACGAAGAGAATGGACTTGAGGACACGGGGAGGGGGAAGGGTAAGATGGGACAAAGTGAGAGAGTGGCATGGACATATATATACTACCAAATGTAAAACAGATCGCTAGTGGGAAGTAACCACACTGCACTGGGAGATCAGCTCGGTGCTTTGTGACCACCTAGAGGGGTGGATATATGTATAGCTGATTCACTTTGTCATAAAGCGGAAACTAACACACCAGTGTAAAGCAATTATACCCCAATAAGATGTTAAAAAAAGAAAAAAGAGAGAAAAACAAAAACCGTATGCTAACACATATATATGGAATCTAAAAAAAAAAAAAAAAGGTTCTGAAGAACCTAGGGGCAGGACTGGAATAAAGATGCAGCCATAGAGAATGGACTTGAGGACATGGGGAGGGGGAAGTGTAAGCTGAGATGAAGTGAGAGAGTGGCATGGACGTATATACACTACCAAATGTAAAATAGATAGCTAGTGGGAAGCAGCCACATAGCACAGGGAGATCAGCTCATGCTCTTTGTCCACCTAGAGGGGTGGGATAGGGAGGGTGGGAGGGAGACACAAGAGGGAGGGGATATGGGGATATATGTATACATATAACTGATTCACTTTGTTATACAGCAACAACTAACACAACAATGTTAAGCAATTATACTCCAATAAAGATTTTTTTAAAAAAAGATAAGTGGTTACCTGTGTTTATTCATTTAAAGAAAAATTTTTATTTAATATTTTTAAGTATAAAGAGCAAGGTTTTTATACTTAAGTTGTGAAACTGTCACCATTATCTAATTCCAGAATAGTTTCATCTCCCCAAAAAAGGAGCCCCTTTCTCATTAGTAGTCACTCCTCATTCTTTCCTCCCTGCAGTCCCTGGCAACCATGAATCCACTTTCTGTCTCTATGGATTTGTCTGTTCTGAGCATGTCTTGTGAACAGGATCAAATATTGTTTACTGACTTCTTTCACTTCGCGTAATGTTTTCATGTTTCATCCATGTTGTAGCATAAATCATTCCTTTTTATTGCTGGATAATATTCCATGGTATGGATGTACCACATTTTGTTTGCCCACTAATCAGTTGATGGACATTTAGGTTGTTTCTTCCTTTGGCTATTATGAGTAATAGTGCTATGAACATTTGTGTCCAAGTTTTTGTGTGGATATATATGTTCACTTATCATTGGTACATACCTAGGAGTGGAATTGGTTGGTGATATGGTAACTCTATGTTTAACTTTTTTGAGGAACAGTTTGGAAATTCTTCACAAAGTTAAACATCAAGTTACCATATCACCCAACAATTCTACTCCTAGGTATAAAGTGGCCACATCATTTTACATTGCCACCACTCACTTAGGAGTGTTTCAATTTCTCCACATCCTCACCAACACTTGTTATTTTCCATTTTTCTCCCCTGCTTTATTGAGATATAATTGACATATAACTTTGTGTAAGTTTAAGATGTACAATGTGATGATTTGATAAACAGCTATATTGCAAAATGTTTACCATGATAAGGTTAGTTCATACATACTTTACCTCAAATAATTACCATTTTGTTGTTGCTGTTGTTGTTAGGGTGAGAACATCAAAGCTTTACTCTCGTATCAACTTTTAAATTTACAATACAGTGTTGTTAACTATAGTCACCATGCTGTACATTTGATCCCCAAAACTTATTCATCTTATAATTGAAAGTTTGTACCCTTTGACCAACATCTCCCTTTTTACCCTACTCCTCAGCCCCGGCAGCCACCATTCTACTTTATTTCTATGAGTTTGATGTTTTTAGATTCCACATATGAGATCATACTGTATTTGTCTTTGTGTGAATTATTTTACTTAGCATAATGCCCTCAAAGTCCATCCATGCTGTCACAAATGGCAGGATTCCCTTCTGGGTTTTCTTTTTTTGTTTTTTTTTGTGTTTTTTTTTGCGGTATGTGGGCCTCTCACTGTTGTGGCCTCTCCCGTTGCGGAGCACAGGCTCCGGACGTGCAGGCTCAGCGGCCATGGCTTACGGGCCCAGCCACTCCGCGGCATGTGGGATCTTCCCGGACCAGGGCACGAACCCATGTCCCCTGCATCAGCAGGCAGACTCTCAACCACTGTGCCACCAGGGAAGCCCCCCTTCTGTTTTTTAATGGCATATATATATATATTTTTCCCCCATTTCTTGGCTATTGTGAATAATGCTGCAATAAATATGAATGCAAATTTCTCTTTGAGATCCTGTTTTCATTTCCTTTGGATATATACCCAGAAGTGGGATTGCTGGATCAAATGGTAGTTCTATTTTTAATTTTTTGAGGGACTTCCATACTGTTTTCATAGTGGTTGCACCAATTTACATTCCCACCAACAGTGCACAAAGGTTCCCTTTTCTCTATATCCTTACCAACACTTGGTATCTCCCATTCTCTTGATGATAGCCATTCTAACAGGTGATTCTCTCATTATGGTTTTGATTTGCATTTCCCTGATGATTAGTGATTCTGAGCACTTTTTCATGTACCTATTGGCCATTTATGTGTCTTTTTTGGAAAAATATATATTAGTTCCTCTATTTTTTATTCAGATTGGTTTTTGCTATTGAGTTGTATGAGTTCTTTATATACTTTGGGTATTAACGCCTTATCAAAGATATGATTTGCAAATATTTTCTCCCATTCCATAGGTTGCCTTTTTAGTTTGTTGATTGTTTCTTTTGCTGTGCAGAAGGCTTTTAGTTTGATGTAGTCTCACTTATTAATTTTTGTGTTTATTGCTTATGCTTTTGATGTCATACCAAAAAATCATTGCTACAACCAGTGTCTAGGAGCTCTCCTCTTATGTTTTCTTCTAGCAGTTGTATGGCTTCAGGTCTTATGTTTAGGTCTTTAATCCATTTCAAGCTAATTCTTGTGAGTGGTGTAAGATAAGGGTCCAGTTTTATCCTTCTGCATGTGGTTATCTAGTTTTCTCAAAACAGTTTATTGAAGGGACCTTTTCCCACTGAGTATTCTTGGGCTCCCTTGTCAAATACTAGTCGACCGTATATGTGAGAGTTTTTATGGGCTTTCGATTCTGTTTCCTTGGACTGTGTGTCTGTTTTTATACCACTACCACACTGTTTTTATTACTATAACTTTTTATTATAGTGTGAAATAAAGAATGGTTATGCCTCAAGCTTTGTTCTTCTCAGGATTGCTTTGACTAGTTGAGGTCTTTTGTGGTTCCATGCAAATTTTGGTATTGTTTTTTCTATTTCTGTGAAAAATGCCATTGCATTGAATTGCATTGCATTGAATCTATAAATGGCTTTGGGTAGTATGGACAAATTAATATTAATAATATTCTTCTGATTAATGAACACAGGACATTTTTCCACTTATTTTTCTTCAATTTCTTTCATCAATGTCTTATAGTGTTTCATGTATAGCTCATCAACTTCCTTGGTGAAATTTATTCCTAAGTATTTTGTTTTCGATGCTATAGTAAACAGGATGTTCTCTTTATTTTTCAGATAGTTCATTGTTAGTGTGTAGAAATGCAGCTGATTTTTGTGTGTTGGTTTTATATCCTGTAACTTTACTGAATTTGTTTATTAGGTCTAACAGTGTTTTTGGTAGAGTCTTTAGGATGTTCTATATACAAGATTATGTCATCATCAAACACACAATTTAACTTCTTCCTTTCCAACTTGGACGCCTTTTGTTTCTTTTTCTTGCCTAACTGCTCTGTCTAGGATTTCCAGTACTATGTTGAATTGGAGTGGTGAGAGTGGGCACCTTTGTCTTGTTCTTGATCTTGGAGAAAAAGCTTTCAACTTTTCACCACTGAGTATGAATACCTGTGAATTTGTCATATGTGGCCTTTATAATGTTGAAGTATATTTCTTCTATTTTTTTTTTTTTTTTTTTTTTTTTTTTTGCGATATGCGGGCCTCTCACTGTTGTGGCCTCTCCCGTTGCGGAGCACAGGCTCCGGACGCGCAGGCCCAGCGGCCATGGCTCACGGGCCCAGCCGCTCCGCGGCACATGGGATCCTCCCAGACCGGGGCACGAACCCGTATCCCCTGCATCGGCAGGCGGACTCTCAACCACTGCGCCACCAGGGAGGCCCTATTTCTTCTATACTCAATTTATTAAGAGTATTTATCATAAAATTATGTAGAATTTTGTCAAGTACTTTTTCTGTATCTATTAAGATGATCATATGATTTTTATCTTTCATTCTTTTAATGTAGTGTATTATATTTATTGATTTGCATATGTTGAAACATCCTTGCAACCTAGGATTATTCATCTTTTTGATTATAGCTATCCTAGTGGCTGTGAAGTAGTATCTCATTGTGGTTTTGATTTGCATTTCTCTAATAACTAATGATGTTGGGAATCTTTTAATGCGCTTTCTGCCCATTGAAATGTCTTTTCAAATCATTTGCCTATTTTTTAGTTGTGAGGCATACATGTTTGAAGAAAAATAAAAGTTAAATGTGATAAGGAATGAGGGGGGCATGAATTTTTAAAAAGCTTGTGAGACCTAAGTGAAGTAGAAGAAGGGGGTCATGCAAAGATTTTAGAGAAGCAAAGGCAGAGGGATCAGCAAGGGCTATGGAGAAAATACAACATGGTAATTGGATAGGTAATGACTGGAAAGAGGAGCCACACTAAATAGGGCAGTCTCTGAAGCCCCTTTGAGGGGTGTCGTTTGAGCAAAAACCTGCCAGCCATCTTCAATTCCATCTTTCCCTTCAGCCCTCTTACACAGTCACTTGACAAGTCCTAGTGATACTTCACCTCAACTGACCTTCCAATGCATAAGCTTATGATTAGGATGGAGAGGGAAAGGGGGCATGTACTGCTTTTTCTTTCTAATGGGAAAAAGGAGAAAATTCTTACAAGTGGTAACCTGATACGACGGTCAAAATACAAGGAATAAGCTAGGTAAAATGATAATAATTCGGGATTTTATTTGTTCTGAGACAGTAAAATCTTCGTTCTTCTATAAAAAATTAAATATTGAACTGTAAGCCCGAAAAGAGGAGTTACCAGTGCCTCAGAGTAGGTCAGATAACCATTTGCCAACAGGCACTATTGGTTCAGGACCAAGGACAGCATTCACAGTTTTTCTGCCCCCCCCCGCTTCATTTTATATATGTCACACTTGCACACATCTATCAATTTCTTTACATCCCTACTGCCCGTACTCCAACAATGCCAGAATTCCCCATTCCTATAGTGCTCTCCATTCTACTGAAGTTCATCCCATGAAAGGGATGCCTTTATTTATGTACTTTCTTCCCCTTTAATACGTCTCTTACTTTTTTTTTCAATTGTGGTAAAATATACACAACATAAATTTACTATTTAGCCGTTTGTAAGTATATAGCTCAGTGACATTAAATACATTCGCATTGTTGTGCAACTCTTACCGTCATCCATCTAGAACTTCATTATCTCCTCAAACTGAAACTCTGTACCCACTAAATAGTAACTCCCCATCTCCTCCTCCCCTCCGCCCCTGGCAACCACCATTCTACTTCCTGTCTCCTCCCTGCGTCCCACCACCACCACCACCACCACCACTTTAAAAAAAAATAAATTTATTTATTTATTGTTGGCTCCGTTGGGTCTTTGTTGCTGCCCATGAGCTTTCTCTAGTTGCAGCGAGTGGAGGCTACTCTGTTGCGGTGCGTGGGCTTCTCATTGCGGTGGCTTCCCTTGTTGCAGAGCATGGGCTCTAGGTGCGCGGGCTTCAGCAGTTGTGGCACGTGGGCTCAGTAGTTGTGGGTTATGGGCTCTAGAGCACAGGCTCAGTAGTTGTGGTGCACGGGCTTAGCTGCTCTGTGGCATGTGGGATCTTCTTGGACCAGGGATCAAACCCGTGTCCCCTGCATTGGCAGGCGGATTCTTAACCACTGCACCACCAGGGAAGTCCCCATCACCACTTTTTATTTAGTCTGCTGATTGCCACAGAATGGTTCATTGATAGCATAAGCGTCACATCTAGGAAATATAAATGCAAATTCTTAGACCCCTGACCTACTGAACCAGAAACTCTCAAGTGGGACCCAGCTATTTGCATTTTAACAAGTCCTTCAGGTGATCCTAATGCCCATTTCCTGCAGGAGTTTTCTGCAATGGCTTAACTATTGGCCTAGGGAAGCTGGACTGTTGGATATAAAATAAGAGTTGGTTTGAGGTTCAGACCATGCAACCACAAAATGCATTTTAAAGAAGTCCCGTGGCATGATTTGCCCCATGGCTCCCAAATATTGATGTACATTATAATCACCTGGAAAGCTTGTTTAAGAACATATAGATTTCTTGCATTCACATCAGCTTTTCTAAATCAAAATATCTGGGGTGGGGCCCAAGAATTGGTACTTAAGCTACCCAGGTGATTCTTTTTTTTTTTTTTTTGCGGTACGCGGGCCTCTCGCTGTTGTGGCCTCTCCCATTGAGGAGCACAGGCTCCGGATGCTCAGGCTCGGCGGCCATGGCTCACGGGCCCAGCCGCACCGCGGCATGTGGGATCTTCCCAGACCGGGGCATGAACCCGCGTCCCCTGCATCGGCGGGGGACTCTCAGCCACTGCGCCACCAGGGAAGCCCTACCCAGGTGATTCTTATGTGTTTGTTGGCAACATGCAGGATAGACAGACACAGGTAAGTCTTGAAGTCAGAAAGTAATTTAGGGATTATGGAAATACTCCAGAAGGCAGAAGCAGAGGGGCTGGAGCCAAAGAACAGAAGGATAGAAAGATAAAATCTGTCGTGAGGATATAGTGGATAGGATTTGGCGACTTAATGTTGATTGACAAATCATTCACAGTCTTTTTTTTTTTTAAAGCTTAATGCTTTAATGATTCAGAAGGATCTGGTACTTTCCTTTCTATGTATTCTCCTATACTTTGAAGTAACTGTATCCAGAAGAGAGTTACACTGCCAGGCAACAGGCTACAAAATAATTGACCCTTGAACAGTGCTGACCCCCCAGGGGCAGTTGAAAACCCATGTATAGCTTTTGACTCCTCAAAACATTTTACTAATAGCCTACCGTTGATTGGAAGCCTTATTGATAACATACACAGTTGGTGAACACCTATTTTGTATGTTATATGTGTTATATGCTAAATTCTTACAATAAAGTAAACTAGAGAAAAGAAAATGTTATTAAGAAAATAATAAGGGAGAGAAAATACATTTACAGTACTGTACTATATTTATCAATACCATAAGTTTAGGTGGTCTGTTTACAAGATGAATCGTCTGCCTGTACCTACATCAATATTATCTTATATAATACAAACCATTGTATATCTTATACATATTACTAACACTAGACATCAAAAATGAAAAGATAATGTGAAAAGGAAATCCATGTTTATTTACAGGTATAACGATTCATGCATTGATAATGAAGCAGCAGCAATATCATTGCTTTATTGTGTAGTCTAGTGCAATCAATGCAAATGCTTCATGGTAGCCTAGCCTATACACTAAAGAATGAATCAATATAAAAATTTTATGGCATACATACAGTATTGCAGTCATATTCAGAGTACAGTATTGGAAACATTGTTACATTTTAAAAAACACCTGTGATGATAGGATGATATGCAGTTTCTCTAATTACAAGAGAGAGAGAGGCATACCATATGGTAATGTAATTCTTTGAAAGCAAAGTTGTAAAACAGTAAGAAGACTAATACATGATTAATTTAGTATTCAATATCACTCACCTTATGCCTATGAAGGATGGACTAATCTACGTAGTTTTATGCCTTTATGACATACTTACATTTCTCTTAATTTTTTGAGATTTCTAGGCTACACAAAAGTAGCCTAGAAAGTTTTTTGCAAATTTCAAAAAAAATTTTTTCCAATATCTTTATTAAAAAAAAATCCACGTATAAGTGGACTTGCGCAGTTCAAACCCATGTTGTTCAAGGGTCAACTGTATTTTCAGTCCAAGTGCCACATAGGGAAATGAACAGTAGATGGCGCTTTTGTGCTATGCCTGAATTCTCCACTTGGAAGGGAAGTAACCTCGGAATGACTCGTGCTAAACCAGAAACAACCCTTTGTCGCGTGCAAGTGGATAAATTCAATTTCTGGTTTGAAGGGGATCTGGAAAAGGAGGGCTAATTAAAGAGTCAGTTTTACCCGACCTTTGTACCTGGCCTCCAGTGATACCTTAGATTTTTAAATATTGTGACTCCCATCCAGATGAATAAATTTGCAGTTTGAGGTGGTCCCAAATAATTACTGTAGCAAGTAGAATTACATGAACTGAAGCAGGCTTAGGGTTAGAAATGAAATCCCCAACTTGGGCCACATTTCCAAATATCCACCTCTGAGCTTTTGCTGTTTGCAAAGGTTAGGAAGAGCAAAAAGAAATAAAATCAGATATGGAAGAGAATCATGGGAGGGGCATTGGGGAGTAATAAATGAGGACAGTAGAATGGAAATAAAGGAGGTGTTACATTTTTTTCTTTTGTATAACTTGTAAACTGGTAAAGCATTAGGTAGGATACAGAATTTTACATTTATCATACCCTTGCAACCACAAAAAAGGCATCATGACTTAGTGATTAAGAGGTGGAGTCTGGAAGTGCCCACTAAAATCTAAAGCTCTGCCACTTCCTAGCTGCGTACCCTTTTATTTTGTATCTATATGAGATGATGCATGTTCACTAAACCTACTGTGATAATCATTTCATGATGTATGAAAGTCAACTCGTTATGTTGTATACCTTAAACTTATACAGTGCTATAATTCAGTTATATCTCAACAAAACTGGAAGAACATCATCTCAAACAGAAACTCCACACCCGTTAAACAATAACTCTCCATTCTTCCTTATCCCCATCCCCTGGTAACCTCCATTCCACTGTCTCTCTCTATGAATCCATGTATTTGAGGTACCTCATATAGGTGGAATCATACAATATATGTTCCTCTATGTCTGGCTTATTCACTTAGCTTAACGTTTTAAGGTTCACCCATGTTATAACATGTATCAAAATTTCTTTTTATGACTGAATAACAGTCCATTTTATGTAGGTATCACATTTTATTGATTCACGTGTTGGATACATGAATTGTTTCCACTTATTGGTTATTTTGAGTAATGCTGCTACGAATATTGGTGTACAAGTATCTGTTCCAGTCCCTGTTTTTAATACATTTGGGTATATACCTAGGAGTTAACTTTTTGAGGAACTGCCAAACTGTTTCCACAGTGCTATATCCTTTTACATTCCCACCAGCATCCAGCATTATTTTTAAATATATTCCTCTTTTTTTTTAAAAAAAAGTCAAACCTAGACTGGGAATACGTAGCAAAGCTTAGAGTCCTGCCACAGTTTGCTGATAAGTTGCTGGTATCAACAATCTGGACACATCACCTCCTAAACTAGAGCAATGTTTCTCAATGTACACAGCTGAGACTCCCATGGCAATCACCTAAGGGGCTTATTACATCTATAGGGTCCTCGATCCCACCCCCTATATGCTGATTCAGTATTTTGGGGAATGAGATCCCCTAAATCAGCTGTCCCCAACCTTTTTGGCACCAGGGACCGGTTTTGTGGAAGACAGTTTTTCCACGGGGGGCGAGTGTGTGTATGTGTGAAGGGGGAGGTGGGGTGAAGGTCCGGGCGGTAATGCGAGCGAGGGAGCGATGGGGGGCGGCAGATGAAACTTCGCTGGCTCGCCCGCCGCTCACCTCCTGCTGTATGGTCGGGTTCCTAACAGGCCACGGACCTGCAGCGGTCCGCGGCCCGGAAGTTGGGGACCCCTGCCCTAAATCATCATTATGCATGTTAAAATATGAGACGCAGAAACCTGGATTGTTGAGTTCTTAAAGGCAGGGAAGATATCTCAGTCACCTTTGTACTCCTCAGAGCCAAATATATAGGAGATATTCAACAAACATATATTTGAACTAATGTTGCAGTCTAAAGCTATTTCCTATTTGCTTGATTGCTATGTATAGTATTCATTAAAACTAAATTCTGTCACTAGACAACTAGTTAATCTGTAATTTTGGTGTATAGTTTATCTTTCATTTGCATAGAATGTGTATCTTACCAGCTGTGGTCTATTATGCCATCTTATGCTGCCAAAAATCTTTATTCTGTATGTAATTTTCAGCTGAGTCCTTCAAGCTTTGAGGCAGGGTAAAAAGGGTGTGGACTTGGAACTGGAAGAGCTGTGTTTGTGTGATCTTTGATAATTAAATTAAAATATCTAAGAATCAAGTTTATAATTTGTAAAGGTTGGTAACATTTTGTAACTATTAACTTCATAGCGTTGCTGAAGCTCAATGATATTCTGTGCAAGAAAGCCTACTGTAGCAAAGGCTATTGTTATTATGTTGCCCAATAATTTAAACAAAACAATATGTTCCTTTCTACGTCTTCCTAAAAAGTTTAAATATGCTGCTGTATCAATTTGCTGCTCTAAAGCATATGCAAATGAGATTGGAATAGAAAACGCACAGCAGAAAAACATGAAGTGGATTCACAACATTAATTCATTCATCACGTTTATACAGCATCTACATTTATAACAAGCCAGGCATTGTGTGAAAACTAGTGATTAAATAAATTCAAGCCTCTCCTCCAGAGGTTTAGTTCCTTTGGGTATATTAATAAATAGCAAGCCCCATTTCGCATCAAACTCTCTTGTGCGTCATAAGCTGTCTGGGACCAGCTTGAAATTCTCGCGGGCTGTCTCTTTAACGTGTAATAGAACTCTGATTGCATCGATCACAGGCTCATTACCCTCTCCCACCCATCAGTCTCTTTTCTATCCCGGTTACTACCCTCCTACTTGTGTCAAGTCGTGGGGAGCGTAGGTGTTAGTAAACGTTGGCTTTGATGTGTGCCGGCACCTGACCCCGGGGCTTCCCGCTTGCCAGGTGGCGGAGGCCAGGCTCTCTACGGCGCGGGCGGAGCCTCGGGGCTCGGCTGGCCATGCCTGGAGCGCGGGGTTTGAGTGGGCCGTTGTTGTAGTGACCGCGAGGCGCTGCCGCTCCGGGCAGACGGTTCCGGGCGCCGCACGGTCCCCCTTCTTACCTCGCCCCCTCCCTTCCCCCGATTCCCCACACGGGCAGAAGCCAGGAGCCAACCGCTCCCCCCATGGCCTCCGCCCCGGTAAGGACGGGCTGGGGTGCGCCTCCCTGGAGCCGGTCCCGCCGGCTGGGGAGCCAGGTCGGGGCCGCGCCCGCACCTGGCGGGAGATGGAGGCAGACGTCCTCAGCTGGGTCCCGAGCCGCTAGCTCCTCGCCCCTCGCCCCGGGGCGCCGGTGACTCGTCCTCTGCCACTGGGACACCGGGAGCGCAGAGCCCTGGCCGAGCTCCCGGGCACTCCTCCCCGAGTCCCGGAGCTCCGACAGCCCCGGCAGCCCCATGGACCCCAGAATTCTCTGAGCGTTTCCGTGGAGCGCCTTTGTCAGAATCACCTGGGAGGTTTTTGAAAAGTACCGAAGCCGGGGCCCCGCCTCGCACCTGTGACTGCGTGCCAGTGGGCGG
Source organism: Mesoplodon bidens (assembly GCF_964165515.1). NCBI lineage: Eukaryota > Metazoa > Chordata > Mammalia > Artiodactyla > Ziphiidae > Mesoplodon > Mesoplodon bidens. The sequence goes on from NC_138167.1 coordinate 88,294,334, forward strand.
GGCCCGGAACGTGCATTTCAATGGAGCGGCCCAGGTGGTCCCTCGCGTGCGCTCGGTTCTGGGAAGCGCGAGTGGAGGATTCGGCCGGCTCTGCTGGGGAAGTTGGCGTTCGGCGTCCCCCTGTAGCGGTGGCCGCGTGTGCTCGCGCGGGGCGCTCCTGCTCTGCACACCCACCTTCGATGCGGCCGTTCCCGGGCCGGCCCCCGGAGGAGGGGACAGCGTTGATCCCCGACCCCCCAAATTCGAGGTCAGCATCTGCTTTCAAAACTTGACAACTTTCCTTCCCAGGAGGACCCCGTTCTGCAGCGTTATTTTAAGGGCCACAAAGCGGCGATCACCTCCGTGGACTTTAGTCCCGACGGCAAACAACTTGGTAAGTTTTCTTTTTTTCTTTTTGTGATGAGACGCTCAACCGGTCGGAACCTTGCCTCCTGTCCACGCCGGGCCCCCGCGAGAACCACTGAGGACCTATGGGTGGAGGTGGTGTTGAAAGCGGCCGAGATGCATTCGGAGCCAGAGTGGGCCCGAGCCGGGGCCACCTTGGTCAGCCCGGCCCCGCAGAGTCGCCTATAGGCCTGGGCCTGGCCGACGACTTTCGCGAACTAACCACCAGGAGGAGTAAGTGGGAAGGGGCGGAGTTTGTCCTCGGCCCCGGGAGGGAGGGGTGTTGGCTGGAGAGTTTGTGAAAAGTTGTGAGACCAGCAGGAGGAAGTGGGGAGAGAGGCGTTGGGGCTGTTCCGGAGGCCGAGCACGGGGTGGTCTTAGGTGACCCCCGGGGGGCCCCCGCGGCTGGAAAGGAGCCGAGCGCCTTCATGAAAGGAGGGACCTGCTGGGAAGTTCGCTTCTACCTGAGCCCGGAATTCCAGCGTCGGGTCCCGCAGCCCTTCCCCTGCGTGGTGGCTCTGGTGGCCGCGTCCGCGCCCCAGCCATGAGGATCCGGATGGCCGTGAGGTGGACGTGGGCAGGCAAAAGCTGCCTGCTGCTGGCGCTTTTAACAGTGGCCTATCTCCTGGTGGAACTCTCCGTCTCCACTTTCCATGCCTCCCCAGGAGCCGGCCTTACCAGGGAGCGGGGCCCAAGACAGCTCTCAGACTCCGGGAAGAAAGCAGTGGATTTGTCTCGACCGCTTTATGAGAAGCCCCCTGCAGATTCCCATGCACTTGGGGAGTGGGGGAAAGCCAGCATACTCCAGCTCAAGGAGGGTGAAGTGAAGCAGCAAGAAGAACTCATTGAGAGATATGCCATTAACATTTACCTCAGTGACAGGATTTCCCTGCACCGCCACATAGAGGATAAAAGAATGTATGAGTGTAAATCCAAGAAATTTAACTATAGGAGACTTCCCACCACTTCTGTTATCATTGCTTTCTATAACGAAGCCTGGTCGACTTTGCTCCGCACCATCCACAGTGTTTTAGAAACTTCTCCTGCAGTCCTTCTGAAGGAGATCATCTTAGTCGATGACTTGAGCGACAGAGTTTATTTGAAGACACAACTTGAAACTTATATCAGCAATCTCGATAGAGTTCGCTTGATTAGAACAAATAAGCGGGAGGGGCTGGTTAGGGCCCGTCTGATTGGGGCCACTTTTGCCACTGGGGATGTCCTCACTTTCCTGGATTGTCACTGTGAGTGTAATACTGGTTGGCTGGAGCCACTTTTGGAAAGGATTGCTAAAGATGAAACAGCAATTGTTTGTCCTGTTATAGACACCATTGATTGGAATACTTTTGAATTCTATATGCAGACTGGGGAGCCCATGATTGGTGGGTTTGACTGGCGTCTAACGTTCCAGTGGCATTCTGTCCCCAAACATGAAAGGGAGAGGAGGAAATCGAGAATTGACCCAATCAGATCACCCACCATGGCTGGAGGACTGTTTGCTGTCAGCAAAAAATATTTTCAGTACCTTGGAACTTATGACACTGGGATGGAAGTGTGGGGAGGTGAAAATCTGGAGCTGTCTTTTAGGGTGTGGCAGTGTGGAGGTAAACTGGAGATCCACCCCTGTTCTCATGTGGGCCACGTATTCCCCAAGCGGGCGCCATATGCTCGGCCCAATTTCCTGCAGAATACTGCTCGGGCAGCGGAAGTGTGGATGGACGGGTACAAAGAGCATTTCTACAATCGAAACCCTCCAGCAAGGAAAGAAGCTTATGGCGATATTTCTGAAAGAAAATTACTACGAGAACGGCTGAGGTGCAAGAGTTTTGACTGGTATTTGAAAAATGTGTTTTCTAATTTACATGTTCCAGAGGATAGGCCAGGCTGGCACGGAGCTATTCGCAGTATTGGGATCTCTTCCGAATGTTTAGATTATAATTCTCCTGACAACAACCCCACAGGTGCTAACCTTTCACTGTTTGGATGCCACGGTCAAGGAGGCAATCAATTCTTTGAATATACTTCAAACAAAGAAATAAGGTTTAATTCAGTGACAGAGTTATGTGCAGAGGTTCCTGAGCAAAAAAGTCACGTGGGAATGCAAAATTGTCCCAGAGATGGGTTTCCTGTTCCAGCAAACATTATTTGGTATTTTAAAGAAGATGGAACCATTTTTCATCCCCACTCAGGACTGTGTCTTAGTGCTTACCGGACACCTGAGGGCCGACCTGATGTTCAAATGAGAACTTGTGATGCTCTAGATAAAAATCAAATCTGGAAGTTTGAGAAATAGAAGAGCATAACAGCACTTTGGTCCTGAGCTGACAATAGCTTGAGGAAAGTCAAAGAGCCTTCAGAGAGCCTCAGTGAAGATTAAGTTTATCAGCATTCACCCAATGGTCATCTGCGAGAGCTCTGTAAAAGCTGTGGATCATTTTGGTAAAAACACTGAAACTGGGTACACAGAGAGCTGCTGTTGAATATTTCAAAGTGCCTTACTTATGGGTTGTTTTATTTAAGAGTTTTGTCAATATGGTCTCTTCTTAAAGAATTTGACTTGAGATACACAAAACATTTAAGTGCCAGACTTAATGTTAAAGAACGTAAAAGTCTATGCAAAACGAGGGATGATTTATGTTGATGGGTAAGTTCACTGCACATCCCATCAAAAAAAAACAAAAACAAAAACAAAAAAACAACTCAGAAATGTGCAGTTTGAGCTATTGCTATTTTTATTGTACATAGAATTTGAATTTCCTTTAGCCAGCACATTAAATTTTAGGTTTTGTTTATTTTTTTAATTCTAATTTTCCTTTACTCAAATAGAAATCAAGGAAAGTTAATCTTAAGGAGAAAGACCTGGTTTAGACATATGTGTCATTAGATGTGAATTTGAATGTGAGTTTAGAGGTCTTTTTTAACATACAGACATCTCAGAAAAATATACCCATATCTGAATGAAATGAGAGATATTTACATTCCACACTGCAAACTTGAGCTATTGGACTTAACTGATCTATATTGATACCTCACATCACTCTGATTTTGTAAGCTGTCCTCTCTGTGAACTTGTTTGTGTGTGTAGGGCATTTTCTGATTGCACTTCCTTAAGTTATGAATGTATTGGAGAGGGACTCATTCAAAATACTGTGCTTCTCTTTGTTAATGCTTAATCACTTAAAGTAAATGCTTAATCACTTAACACAATAGAGGACAGCTGCATTTACTGAAATGTGTGAAACTGAAAGTGGGCCCACATCTACAAAGGCTGTGGAACTCTCCTACAGAGTTCTTGCTGATTAGGACTTTTAAGGATCAATTTTAAGAAAACAAGGGGAAAAGATAGCCTTGGCAATGGTGGATGCTGCCTTCCAGGTTGTTTTCTGCAGCTAACCCTGAGCCTGGTGCTCAGGCAGCTGTCAGTAGTGTGGGTGAATGACTGACTGACTGAATGAATGAATGGCTCAGCCGATGATTGTGACTTTGGTCAAGTCATTTGATTGACTTAGTTTGGGCCTCAGTTTCTCCTCTGTAAAATGTGGGTGCTGGAGCAGGTCTTGAAGATCCCTCCAGCTCTGAAATGTTATGCTTGTACATTCAGTCACTGTGCAATCTTTACAACACCTTGATTTCCTCCCTGCTAACGTAGGTAATGTTGTTGAGCAACGTTCAGTCCAGTTATGAAGCTGGAAAAAAGAAATGGTTTTAAAAATAAAGTGAGCTGAGCTCAACTGAAGTGGTTTATTTTGGATTGAATGGAAAGTTGTGGTCAGTGTTTGTATTCATTTTATTTTGACAATTGCTGAACCAATTTTTGTTTTTTATCTTTAATCTTTCAAACTCTAAAAGTAATCTTTTGGGTTAAGAATATTAATATTTTCCAAACTAAATTATGCAAGAAGTAGACATACTTAAAAAAATTATTTTTACTGGTTTTATTCCAATGTTGTATCCAGAATTCAATCACAGGCTGAATTCAGAATTAAATTTTAATTAGTTCATTGTGGTCTAGATTTGTGAAAAATGCACGCTCCATAAAGCATCAGTCCACAGTACTCGGAAGTTGTTTTCGGTGTCTACTTGATGACTTGGAGAGTAGGAACTTTGCAAAATCTAAATTTAAGAAAAGTTTGTAGGATAACCATTTCAAAAAGTAAAATTGCTATGTGTTTTGAATATTTTGATTCTCTTTTGTTTCTTAAAATAAAAATGTGTTAATAACTTTCTGTAAGTTATGTAGCAGAGAATTGTCCAGATTCCATGTGCAGTGTGCATGGCCCTGGGTACAGTTTAGGAGGGTTTGTAATCTGCTCTGACTTGGTTAATTGGCAGCAGATATGCTCCTAAACCCACCCTCCCCCCTTGCTCAGTTTGCCTTTTCGTCTTTAAAGTCACCCTTTCTCTTTTTATTTATTTTTGTTGTTCTTCTTAGCGCCCTGTCAAATGGGACACTAAGATTGACATATTCTAAATGTACTTACTGGAATTATTTTTATTCTAGAATCTTGCTGCTCCCATCGAAAGAAAAAGGGAGCATTGAAAAGTAAAGCGCTTAATTCTTTATTTACCTTTTGCCTAAGTTGCAGGGTGTGACCTATTCATCTTTTTGGAAGAAATTTTAGGCTAGTGTTTTATTTATATCAGTAATTTGGAATCAGTGGGCTGTTCATTCCTCACAGTAATGTAGGTAACAGGAGAATGAGACCCAATTTTCATATATAGGCATTTCCAATTTAATTCCTAAAATACACTGTAAAACTACAAAGTATATGTTGATTGCCTACGTCTAATTTATTGGTACCAAAGCTCTCTTTTGCGGTAGATAATTAAGAGTTGATCTTTTAAGTTAATTTACATGCTTAAAAGCAGTTTTATAAGAAATTTGGTAGACACGAAGTTTCAACTTTAAATGGTCACTATGTTATTTAGTGTTCAGTTCTATGAATATGTTGACTAAATAGTCATTTTTAGCAGCCATTTAAAAAAATGATAATCTGGTCATCTACAGGATCTCTATAACTCAAAATAACTTGTTTGTAAAAGAAAATTTGTCTATGCACCCAGTAGTAGGCTCCTGGGTATTCATTATATGTTGGCAAATCTAACTTTTCTAGGTTGATGATAGGAGGTTATTTTTCAGTTGTGTAATTTTAGTTGGCTTAGGGTCTCAATTTTAATTAATAAAATACTTAGTTTTGACTTGTTTGTCCTTTTCTATTGATATTTTAATAATGTTTTAAAATGAGCACAAGGAACGTTGAGGTTCAGGTTAACCTCTTTTGAACGATGAATTTTTGTGTGTGTGATGAGCAGTTTCCATCCTTTTTTCCTTTTGTTAATGGTATTTGCAATATTGATTAAGACATATAAAATAAAGGGCTTCCCTGGTGGCGCAGTGGTTGAGAGTCCGCCTGCCGATGCAGGGGATACAGGTTCGTGCCCCGGTCCGGGAAGATCCCGCATGCCCTGGAGTGGCTGGGCCCGTGAGCCACGGCTGCTGAGCCTGCGCGTCCGGAGCCTGTGCTCCGCAACGGGATAAGCCACAACAGTGAGAGGCCCGCATACCGCAAAAAAAAAAAAAAAAAAAAAAAAAGACAAGACATATAAAATAAAAAGTGTGCCTAATTCTTTTTGCAAATGGATTCTGATGATTTTAGTCTCTGGGGTCACTCTTCCTGTGTACACATTTATTGATGGTAATAGAAGTAAGTTAGCTTGTAATTATTTTACTTATTTGACAATGCAGGCGGTAGAACATTTTAAAAAGTTGAATTTCATGTATTATTTTGCAAAGTGTCATTAACCAGCAAGTATTCTGAAGTGGTGTTAACACTACTCATGCATTAACTACTCATAAACAAACTGGAAATGATCGGAGATCTCTGGGACAAATTGGGGGCACTATAAAAGGAGGCAAGTGGATACGTGGGCACCTTAGCACAAATTTCAGAACCCTGGGCCGAAAAGAAATATGTCTGTCCTGTAAACTGCATGGCTTCGCATTTCCCTCAACCTTCTCTCTGCATCACCCTGTCCCTAAGTGCAATTCCTGTCCACCAGTAGCATCTCTGTTCCTCTTTTAGTGATTCCTGCCAAACACCCTCCACCCCTGCCTCTCCCTGGCCTGAAACACTGTCTGAGCATCACCAGCCTAAGGACTCCGCTTTATATATCAGATGTCTTATAGCCACATTTAGGATATGTGTAGTCAAGCTAAACATATTTTCACTGATCTTTTTTTTTTTATGTACAGTTTAAAACGTTACTATAAATATATGTTATGATCTTCCTAATAATGAGTAATATCATCTTGCTAGTAAGTTTCTAAGTGACTGCAACCCTATGCAAATCATTTCATCTCTCTGTGTTTCAGTTTCATGAACGTTAGAAAAACGTGGAAAATCCGTAGAGACAATATTAGTGGCTGCCAGGGCCTGGGGGAGGCAGGAATAGAGAATGATTGCTAATGAGGATGGGTTTTTTTGGAGGCTGTGGTGGTGGTGATGAGAATGTTCTGGAATTAGATAGTGACAATGGTTGTACAACTTTGGGCAAAACACTGAATTGTACACTTTAAAAGGGTGAATTTGTGGTATGTGAATTGTATCTCAATTTAAAAAAGAAACTTCAGGGTAGAAAAAGAGGCTGGAGAATTTCATGTGTCTCAGAAAAGATTGCTCTTTTCTCTGTCCCTCTGTGCATACTAGACTTTAAAACAGGCCAGCAGTATTTATTGTTGATACTTGAGTCATGCTGTAATTCAGAATTAAGGAAGTTAGATAAATATGTGAATCTCCCAGCTTCGTATGAGGGTGCAGGTGGAAACCAGTTTGTATTGGAGTTTTCTCTTAAAATTTCAAAAAAACCTCAATCCTTTTGAACAGGAGGTAGAGATTATTATAAAAGGTGAAACGAGTTCCCAGAGTATATAATTGTCCGTGGCAGAACTGAAGACTAGAGAACTCCGTCTAACTTGCTAGTAGTCGGATACTGCTTTTCCTTTTGTGCCCAACTTGATCATATCCCAGGCTGGCTGGGGAGGGATGTCTACTGCAGGCCAGCAGTGTCCTCAGCTGTCTGATCATCATTCTAACCCATTTATTTACACTTATCTAATCCTCTTCATAAAAGGAATAGGAGGTACTCTATTTACTTAGTACTCTTTTTTTTTTTTTTTTTAAGTTAATTCTGCTATGTGTCAGGTGCTGTCCAATGCTTGGGTGTACATACAGAGATGTACAAAACAGGTGTGCTTCTTATGATGGTATGAAGAATTCACAGTCCAGTGATAGAGACAGATATTAACAAGTAAACATACAAATCATGTGCAGATACAACTTGAAACTGGAAAACAATCAAATGCTGTGAAGAAAAGGAACAGGGTTCTTTGAGGGATGAAAACTGGGGTGACGTACTTAAGTTTATGGGGTCAAAGAACACTTCTCCGTGGAAGTTAGATTTAACTCAAGACCTGAAGGAGGAGCTAGCTAGGCAAAGACTAGAGACAGAATAGAATAAGCAAACATCAAGGGTGGGAAAGAGCTTGTCCTTGATCAAGGAGATAAAAGAAGGCCAGGATGGGTAGAGCCTGTAAACAAAGGAAGAAAGAGAGCTTCGGGAGGTGAGATTGCAGGGGGAGGCGGAGGCAGCTTGAGTTGTCTTTGGAGGCTATAGTGGGTTAAACGGCGACCCTCCAAATGATATGTCCATGTCCTAATCCCTGGAACTTGTAAATGTGACTTTATTTGAAAGAAAAGGTCTTTGCAGATGTAATCAAGGATCTTGAGCAGAGATCCTCCTGAACTATCTGGGTGGACCCTAAAATGAGACATACAGAGGAGATAAGATGAGAAGGCCACATGAAGTCAGAGGCAGAGATTGGAATGATAGAGCCACTGGCCAAGGAGCTCATGGAGGCACCAGAAGCTGGAAAAGGCAAGGAATGAAATCTCTAGAGCCTTTAGAGGGAGTGTGATCCTGCCAACACCTTGATTTTGGACTTCTGGCCTCCAGAACTGTGAGAGAATAAATTTCTGTTGCTTTAAGCCTCCAAGTTTTTGGTAATTTGTTATGGCAGCCACAGGAAACTAAGAGGGCATGCTTTAGGCTTTTGTGCTGAGAGTCATGGAGATTTGTTGAAGGATTTTAAATGAGGGAATGATACAATCTGATTTATACCTCAAAAAGATCACTCTGGTTACTACGTGGAGATTGAACCACTGTGAGTAGAGAAATCAATTAGGAGCTATTCTACTAATATCAGCAGGAGATGATGGTGGTTCAGACTAGGATGGTGGTCTTCAAAATAGGTGATAGCCTGGGAAAGAGAGAAATTTGGGAGTAACTAGCATACAAATGGTACCTAAAGTCGTGGGAATAGATGAGGTCACCTGGGAAAAACATAGAACCATGAGGGCAAATGGTCCCTTTCTGAGTCCTAAGGCTCTCCAACCTTTGGATCAGAAGAGGAAATGACAAAAGAATCAAAGAAGGAATAGTTGGAAAAATAGGAGGGAAACCCATTGTAGTAAGGTATTATGAAAGCCAAGGTGTAGATAGAGTGTAGTAAAAATGTAGAAGAGAGAGAAGAAGATATTAAATAGTCATTAGAAAGAGTGGGGAAGGGAACCATTATAGAATTGAGCACCACTGGGCAGTGTGGAAGATCCGTGTGCAATTAGCGATCATGAATTTATAGTATTTCCAGTCTTCCTGGGAGTGTGTCTAGCAATTCTCACTGGCACAGATACAGTCTCAGAAAAGGCAGAGTGACTGGGATTTTGCCAGGGGAATTTAAAGGAAGGAGGAAAAGTCAAAGGATTGAATATATGTGTAAGAAGGGCTTTATAATTTGGATAAGGAGAGAAGTGAGGATTCTAAATCAGATAGTGAAATGAAGATAGTGAAAGAGGGCCTCAGTGGAGGACATAGGTCAGTGGATTGGAGTTCTGGATGAGTTAGAAGCTCATCCAGAAAAGAAGCTATAAGAAAAGCATGTTGTCAAAGGGTAGTGGGTTTCATGTAGCAGTCAGGGAAGTGTTGGTTCTGCTGGCGACAAGATCCAGGGTTTGACCGTGGAATGGGCTGCTGAGGAAGCATGGAAGAAAAGGTCTTTGGAGAGGCCTGGTTGTCCCTTTAGTCTGAAATATCCTTCACCACCTCACTCTGGTTGGCTGGCTCCCTGTGCTTCACGCCTCCACTTAAAATGCCACTGATTCCTCCATCTGAATAAAGTATTCTGTGCCCATGAAAAATTCTCATGTGACATCCTGCTTTATCTTTCATGTCTCTTAGCACAATTTAAAGTGATATGTTTGCCTGCTAATTGACTTGTTTCCCTCTTCTCTGCTTAAATTTAAGCCTATACCAGGGCTCCCTGTTTTACAAATCAAGTAGCTGGGCACAAAGAGGCACGTGGAAAAGTGCCGGCAAGATAATCGTTGGTCTTTGCTTTGGGTGTTATCACGGCTAAAGCAGATTTTGCTGGGAGAACGGTGATAGGTGTACTGTTCACATGGCTTTGGAGAAAGACGATATTTTCTTCCATTAAGATCCTGTGTCTGAAATGCACTATAGATTTTAGCACTTGAAAATGCTGCCCGAGTCAAGAGCTCGCCTGCAATTTTCAGACAAGTTCGTGACCCGCCAGTATGTTTGATTTTGCGTTTATTGAAATGTTCATGAAAACAATGCGTCTACTGAAACCCAAAGAAGTTACTTAAGTGAAATAAAGCTTCACACAAACTTAAATTAAAAAAAAAAATTAAGCTCCCTATTCAGATATTTTTGCCTATATCGTTACTTAGGACTCTCCCTGCCCCGCCCACCATGGCTTACATGTGGTAAGGGTGAGATATCTGTTGAATGAACTAATAATACCAGGAGTTAGAACGGAGAGAAAGACTGTGACCTGAGGTAGATGAAGTGTGAAAGAGAAAATGATTGTTGCTTGAAAGGGTTGCAGGGAACTTGCTGTCCCCGAGCAGAGTCAAAGTGTAAGTAGGTTAGTAGGAGGAGGGGCTTTCAGAGGGGAGAATGTGTCTACAAGAGGGGTCATGTAGTGGGTGTTTCTCTGGCCCGTGGTAGCTTTGGGGAAGGAGAGCAGGCATGGGTACCAGGGTCAGCTCAGGGGCTATCTGGAGCATTATGGGAGAGAGTGCAGGGTAATTGATGACCAGAGAGGCTGAAGGCTTACATTCCTGGTCATGACTGGAGGAAACAGAGCATGAAGCATAGTGGATTTATACTCAATAGCCTCTTGGAAGATGGTGGGCTCTTGGGTTTCACAGGATGAGTTGGAAGGTGGTCAGAGAGGGGAGGATGGGAAAAAATGACCACCTGTGAAATACCATCCCTCTTTAGGCAGACAGAAACTGCAAGTTGAGTAACTTTGCTGAGGCGGTATCGCTGGTAAGCAGCAGAGCCTGGCTGAGCCTGACTTCCAGTCGGCCTCTGGAGCCACACTCTTTTCCATTAGGGCAGTTTCCCAGAGGGCCACACTGAAGTTTATACAAATGTTAGAAGAGTTTAAGAGCATTTTCATGTGACGTGGACAGTCTGAGCTGCACTTTAGAAGTTTCCACTTAAAATGATATATTTTAACATTGATGTCACCTTTTCCTCTTTTTGTGTCCGAGGTTACCCTGTCATTGAGTCATTCCCTATTTAATCTGTGGGATGTTTGTAGAGTAAATGACAGTATAGGACAAGTTTATATCTCCTTTTTCTTTCTGAATAGAGGCAGAATGAAATTGTGAATTTTTAAGTTATTTTCCTCACAGTGAAACTATAATTAAAGTTTGCCAGAAATTCTTTTTCTATTCTGGTTCTTGATGGCAACGTGTGTAGCAGATTTACTTGAGTTCCTCCTACTGTTATAGTTTTAAAAATTGCTCCCAAGCGCTAAAGTGAGCTCGGGTATGCACTGAGCAGCAGTAGCAGAGTGCAGTATTTCTCAGATTTCCACGTATATCAGAATTGACTGAGAAAGTGATCAAAAGTTCACATTCCTGGGTCTCACCCCAGAGAACGTAACGTACTAGAAATACACGTTTTTAACAAGGTCCCCAAGTAATTCCAGTGGGGATAATCAGTTAATCCCCAGAGCTTCTCCAAGCACTGGGTTCTTGGTGAAATGCCCAGGCTGTGGAGTCTGATAGACCCGGTTAAATACGGAGCTCTCCTCCTTTCCATCTGCGTGACTCTGGGCAAGTTACTTCACCTCACCAAGCCTCATTTCCTCGTCTGTAAAAAAAAGGGATAATGATAGTCACCTACCTCATTGTGAGGATTATGTAAAAGGATGTTTACCAAGTTCTTAAAAGTACTTGGCCCACAGTGACAACTCGAGAAGGGTTTGTGTTGTTAAGATCGTCACCCCTCATCGAGATACAGAATTTGAATACGTTAAATTTCTCTACATTGTCATGACTAAAGATTATTCTTAAAGCAGTCACAGCTCCTTTGAGACTCTGCTTACACCAGCAAGCTAACTACTTAGTGTCAGCTAGCAGGAAAATTATCCCCTCATTCAGACAGGAATTTTAAGTCAGTGCCATCCCTTAATTATACTATTACATAGTGCTTGGGTTGTACAGACTATTCTGAAAGTATTAGATGGGGTATTAAACTTTATCTAGTTACGGTTAGAATATTGTTTTTTTATTGTGCAACCATCTCCCTTCTGTCTGGGTTTATGGATGTGGATGCCTGGGGATTACATTTTATTTTTCTTTTCTTAAAAATATTTATAGTGAACTCCTTCTCTTTGATTTCCTTAGATTTCCTTGTTTATATTTTCCTGAAGAAGGTGGTCCAGTGTTTCTGTTGTGAACCAAAGACCAGCATGAACCTGGAAATGCAAGAGAAAGTACAAAATCATGGTGCCCTCAAACTAGAGAGCTGAGTTTCATTCTGGTAGTGGGTTTTAAAGCAGAACATAGTGAGGGTAGGAAATATATTGAGGGGCTTCCGAAGTAATTGAAAAATTCAAGAATTTCTATACGGAGGTGATTGAGTTATTAGGACTCTCTTGATTATGGAATGAAAAGGCCTAAGAGGAATATAATCCAAATTTATAAAGTTGTGAAAGATACTATATCATGAACATGGACCTTTTTAGTAAATTCTAAAATATGTACTCTTTGACCCATCCATAATTCTTTTGGGCATTTATCACAGTGTTATTTTGCATATGTCAGAAACGACACATGTACATTGCAGCATCATTTGTAAACAACCTAAACAGGGTAGACAGGTTAAATAAATTAAGGTATAGCTACACCATAGAATACTATGCAGCTATTAAAAAGACTAAGGCCAACTTCTGCCTCCAGACACGATAGTAACTGGTAACCAAACTTGCCCTCCAGCTGAAAACAACTGTAAGACGAGACAGAATATATGAGGCAACTGTTTTCGGGCATTGAGCAAACAGGGAATGTAAACCGGTGATCCTTGCAAGAAGGAAACACCTTCTTGCAAGGAAGGTGAGCTCCTCCCTACTTGGCTTTCTCCCCGGGGGCGGCCTTCCTGCTGCACAGCAGAGGTAGACCAAAGCAGAGCAGAGGTCTTAGTTCTTCTGGCTGTGTCCGGGCTGAATGCGTGTGGCAGGGTTCCTGAGAAGCTGCTGCCGAGTGGGGTACGTGGCCTCAGATGTCTGTGGGGCCTGCTGCAGTTCCGGCTGAGGTGCAAGTTGAGAGAATGTGAGGTCTAGCGGAGACCCCTTCCTGCTGGGCTGGAAGAGGAATGGGGAGCCCAGTGACCATGCCGGGCTAGAGCGCTCCAGCTGTAGCTCAGACAAAGGGGAGATCTTGCCCAGCACCTCAGCCGAGACACCAGGGAGGCCAGGCCTTAGGCATCAGGACCACATCTGAAATAAAGGGCATGCCCGAAAACTAAATTTAAAACTGAAGTAGATTCGCACTAACAAAGAATAAAACCAAGCCTGGCAAGATCAAAAGGAGTAAAACTGCACCCTGAGCTCTAGTTAGTAGTACCGCTTTTTGCAGGGGTGTGGGTTAGTGATTCTGAAACCGTTTGCATGCTCTAGACTTGAACAGAAATACATTGAGTGTAATGTGAGCCAGATTTTTTACTGTGGGGGAAGAGAGTTATAAATGTAAGAAGAGGGAGGGCTGGAATGTATTCGGTGCTGTTAGATTGAATTAGAGTTATCAATATGAACTCATGGTTTTTAATATCTTTATCTCCATTTCTACATATTGATAGATACAGCTTTCTATTTATATCTAATTTCTTAGTTCTGCCTGCTGAGATTTCTGTTTATACCTTCTTTCTTAGTTCTTTTAGCTGTCACAACAGTAGCAGTGAGCAAACATAGTTTCCAGATCTTGGTTTCTAAATACCACTCTCTATTAAGAGGAATCAGAGCTTCTTGGGGAGAAAAGACCTATTCCAGGGCTGGAGCAGGGAAAGTGCATCTTGGAACATCTTGTAGTTCTAGAAGTAAGGAAGTATTCAAAATGATGGACGCATATCAGGAGGACACAGAGGTCAGCTTTAAGGGACTCTTACTAGCCAAACCTGGAACAATATGAGGCAAAATAAATAATGATAGCTTTGGATTATAACCCACTGAGTAAAATAATCTGAGTTCACACTGATATAAACAAGTATTTGAATAAGTGGAGAAAAAGAGAAGATTCTTCCTTAAAATAACAAACATTAGTTCATTAATTAAACATTAATTAGTAAATCATAGAAAGAATAATGGGTTGGAAAATCATTGAAGGATGCTAAAATTAGTGGGTGATGGACTTCCCTGGTGGCACAGTGGTTGGGAATCCACCCACCAATGCAGGAGACACAGGTTCAAGCCCTGGTCCAGGAAGATCCCACATGCCGCAGAGCAACTAAGCCTGTGCGCCACAACTGCTGAAGCCCACGTGCCTAGAGCCCATGCTCTGCAACACACAAGAGAAGCCACCGCAATGAGAAGCCCGCGTACTGCAACGAAGAGTAGCCCCCGGTCTCTGCGACTAGAGAAAGCCCTCTCACAGCAACAAAGACCCTACGCAGCCAAAAATAAATAAATTAATTAGTTAAAAAAAAAAATTAGTGGGTGACAGTTTATTGAGGAAGAGGATATTTATATAGTTTACAGTATCTCCCGACAAAATACTAATTAATTACAAAGGGGAAAAATACTAACTTTACAAGGCAAAAACTACCTAAGCCAAGTGATCAAAGTTAATCTCACCAGTACTGGGACAGATATCAAGCGTACCCTGATATGATGCACTGATAAGGGCGCAACATAATTTTTGTGGTGTTCTTGTCAAAAGTGTATATCCTGAATCTAATGGCAAGGAAACAACAGGAAAAAACAAACTCATTAAAAAAGAGATCAGATTTGTGATTACCAGAGGCAGTGGTGGGGGAAGGGGTATTTGGACGGAGGTGGTCAGAAGGTACAAGCCTCCAGATGTAAGGTAAAGAAGTACTAGGGGTGTATAACTGTAATTGACACTGCTGTACGTTGTATAGAAAAGCTGTTAAGAGAGTAAACTCTTAAGAGTTCTCATCATGAGGAAAAATTTTTTTTTCCCTATTTACTGGATCTATATGAGATGGTGGATGTTCACTAAACTTATTGTGGTCAGCATTTGATGTGTGTCAGTCAAATCATTATGCTGTACACCTTAAACTTATACAGTCCTGTATGTCAGTTATATCTCAATAAAAATGGAAGAAAACATTAAAATAATCCAGGAAAAAAAAGTGATTTGACACACATATTTGCTTAAGCACATGGGAGGATACTCAAGAAAATGAGTATCCTCTCTCCTATGTGCTTAAACAAATATGTTAACTGTGCCTCTAGGAAGGGAAACCAGGTGGCCAAGGGCTGGAAGGAAATTTGGTAAATACCCTTGTAATACTAGAATTCTGCGTCATATACATTTATCACCGTTAGAAAAGATAAGATAATTTAACAACAAATGCAATAATTGGGAGGCAGTACCACCTCTTTCCAGAAAAAGGTCTTCTTCGCAAAGCAAGCCTCCAGTTAACTGCAGTTGATTTTGGTTAAATCAGTGAGAGAGCTCGGGTTGAGGAAAGGAAGTTATTGCTACTTAAGGTGATACAGTAACTGTTGGCCTTTTGGACATGATGGAGAGCAAACCATTAGTATGCTCTTTGTTGTCACCTCCAGAGACCTGGCACTGGCCTAGGTGACTGTGGACTTTGTTCTTTCTTTTGTCCTAATGAGGATTTCTTGAAACAATAGATTATTGTTATACAATATAAATACTTTTTTTTAATGGGTAGATTTACTAGTTAAATTTTTAACTTCCTCCCTTTGATAGTTTATCTTAAAATAGATGAGTCAGATGATGATTGGGTACAAGCTTTGACATTTTAAATGATGTGGTAATGTTTATAGAGGGTGTGGTTCACTAGAAATGTATGAAAGCAAATTCCAGGTTGACACTGTACAGCATTGACACCAATAATCAAATACCTTTTATTATTGTGGTATTAGGGTTTGGTGGGGCAGGGTTAAGGAAGTAAGGAGGGAAATTCAATGTTGGTTTTCATCGTTTCCAATAAGAATGCATTCATGGGCTTTTTGTAGATTGTTAGTCTTTTTTTCTGTTTTCTTGAAATTTGGAAGAAAATGTAGCATGTTCCCTGAGCCACACAGCTGTAATTGGGACCTCCCTGCTTCTAGTGATTCCTAATTATTAGGGCTTGCAAATGCCACCTTGCTGTAAGGTTTTGCTATCCTTTACACCATGCGTTCATCCGGCCCTCTCATCACTTCTCTTTAGCGGGCCTCAGGCTGATAATAGCCAAGTGTTGCTTTAATGTGGGTATGTAGCCATCAACTCTAAATTTATGATTTTTGAGCATCCGCTCTGCTTAAGACGTCCTTTTCCTTTTCTGACAAAATGTGTAAAGGCTCAAGTCCTGTGGCACCTTCTCAGTTAAGTGTCATGTTCTTATTCCTCTGGTTCTGCCCTCCCCCCCGCCAGCCCATGCCACCCCCAATCAATTGTTGCTTCACCATGATCCTACAATAACATTTTTTCTGGTCCTTGTCATATTGAACATTAGTGACCCTGTAAACCTTCAATGAGTTCATGGATCAATTGTGTATATTAACTCTCTCCACTGCCTCCCTCCCGTTTTCTCCTCAACCCACACCATTCCAGCTTTGATCCCACCACTTCACTGAAACAATCCTTGTTGCCAAGCCAACGTTTGATCCTCGGGCCTAGGGCTGGCTTCTTGGGCAAATGACCTGTATCGTTGCGCAGGTCTCATACTTGGTTTAATGCCCTGCTATCATGGTCTTGAAATTCTTAATGATTTCCTACAAGGGCCTCCACATTTACACTGGACCCCCCCAAATTATGTGGCTGGTCGTGTTCAGGCCTGATCTTAACCAGGTCTCTTCAAAGCACTTCACACAGCCCGTCAGCCTCTTGGAACACGTCCTGAATTCCTGGACACCACAGTCTCCTTGCCCCCTCCTCCTCCATTTATGGCTCCTTCCTGTCTCTCCCTTCTCTCCAGGTTAAGTGTCTGCACCCTCTTCTTTATCTAGACTCACTGCCTGAGTGATCCCATCCAGTTTCCAGTCTCTAATGTATTATCTACACTGTTGCTGCTGACAGTAACAAAAATTAAAACGACAGTAATAATAGCTACATTTGAGCGTTTTCTATGTGCCAGGCACGTCTTCTGAGTATTATTTCACTGAATACTTTAAATGCCTTAATCTCATTAAATCTCTCTAAGATTTACCTGGGTGCGCACGCCAAAAGCTGGGCACCTTTGTTTCTTTTCTTTCTTTCCCCTTCACATCTAATGTGTTTGCAAGCCTTGTGGACTCCGTCTTTAGGATATATCTTGGTTTTGACTGCTTCTACCATTTCCACAGCCTTCAGCCTAGTCCAGACCACCACCTTCTGGCCGGATTACTACAATAGCCTCCTGATTGATTTCCTTCTTCCCGCTGTGTATACTCCACACAACAGCCAGAGTGAGATTTTTTGTTCGTTTCGTCTAAACATTTTATTAAAGTGTAAGATATCTACCAAAATTGGACAGCTTGCTGAATTTCCACAACTGTGACATGCCCATTTTGCCAACATCCAGAGTACGAAGCCCTCTTGTGCTCCCTTCTAGCCACTCTCCTCCCTCCCTACCACCCACATGATCTCTATGCTGACTTCTAACTCCATAGATTAGTTTTGCTTCTTCTTGAACTTCGTATAAATGAAATTTAATTACACGTTAGGTACACAGTATGAATATACCACAATTTATGTGTGCGTTTTACTTTGATGGACCGTTGGGTTTCTAGTTTTGGTCTTCTTTGAATAGTACTTCCACAAACATTATTGTACATGTCTTCTGCTAAACATGCATAAGAATTTCTGTAGGTATATACCTAGGAGTCAAATTCTGAGTCAGATGGTAAGTGTACATTCAGCTTCAACAGATTTCAAAACAATTTTCCAAAGGTGCTTAAAACGACCAGCATTATTTGAGAGCTCCACTTGTTACACGTACTCACCAAGATTTGGTACTATTTATCTCTTTTATTGTAGCCATTCTAATGAGAGTGTAGTGATAGCTTATTGTGGTTTTAATTTGCACTTTCCTAGTGACTAATGGATTTGAGCACCTTTTCATATGTTTATCGGCCATTTGCATAGCCTCCTTTATGAAGTGCCTGTTTAAGCCCTTTGCCTATGTATTTGCCTGTCGTATTTTACTGCCTTTCCTTATTGATTTCTAGGATTCTTTATATATTCTTTATTATATGTTGGATAAACGTATTGTAAATATCTTTTTTGTCTCTGTGGCTTGCGTTTTCACTTGCTTGGCGGTATCTTTCAATGAACAAAATTTCTTAATTTTACTTTAGTACAAATTATCATTCTTTTCTTTTAGTAATTTTAGTAATTTAGTCATTTTCAGGTATTATCTAAGCAATCGTTGCCTACCCCAATGGCCATGAAGATATTCCCCTACGTTCTCTCCTAAAAGCTTATTGTTTTACCGATCACATTTAGATCTGCAATCCATGCGGAATTACTTTGTGTACAGTATAAAGTGTAGAAGTCAAGGCACATTGTTTTTTCCTTGTGAATATCCAGTTGACCCAGCATCAGTTTTGCAAAGATCATCCTTTTCTCACTGTCAGAGCAGCAGTTTTCTTAAATCAGATCACAAGGTCCTCCTGCTTACAGTCCTTCAGTGGCTGAGAACTAAATACACATCTCTCACCATGGCTCCTTGCTGCCATCAGCTTCTCTCTGGGCTTCCATCCCTTGTTCTCTTTTTCTGCCCTCCCCTGTGGACACGCTGGTCTCCTTGCTGTTCCTCAGGTTGACAAGTGCATGGCTGTCTCAGGCCCTCGCATGTGGAGCCCTCCTGCCCAGAATGCTCTTTCTTCACGTCTTAGCCTGGATCACTCCTCATTTCACTCAAGTTCTCTGCTCGAATGTCTCTTCCTTGGAAAGGACCACTAACTACCCTGTATAACATTAAGAATATGGTCAAAAGGTTTAAGCTTCCACTTATAAGTACTAGGGATGTAATGTACAACATGATTAATATAATTCACACTGCTGTCTGTTATATGTGAAAGTTAAGGGAGTAAATCCTAAGAGTTCTCATCTCAAGGAAAAAAATTTTTTTTCCTTTTTCTTTAATGAGAAATATGAAATGATGAATGTTCACTAAACCTATAGTGGTAATCATTTCATGATGTATATCTCAAACCTGGAAGAGAAAAAAGAATAAATAATATATAAAAGTCCTCTGAACATGTATGATATTATAATCTAATGAACCATCTCCTGCTCTGTTGTGATTCCCTGAGGGCGAGAGATTGTGTCTTGCTCCCTCTTGTAGCTCTTGTTTGTAGCATAATACCTTAGAACTCAAATAGAGTCCCCAATATAATGTACATGATAATTCATTGTTTTCCCTATTTTGTCCACATTAGCCCCAGATAATTCAAACCCTGATTTATTTAATAATTTGATGAGCTGTAATGGAATATCAACTTTTTGTACTTTTAAAAAAAGGGGGTAGTATACAGCTTATAAACTCACTTAACTATTTTACATGGAAACATTGCATAGGCCAAGTCCAAATGAATTTTATCTATGGCTAAGGAACTTAGAAGGTTTTCAGTGACTTTATATTTCTCTTCTAACAGTAATACTAATTGTATTTCAAGTTTATAAAGTTGTATTTTTTCTAAACATTCTACAGTCTAGACTTAGTGATTCTCATTGAACTGGTTCCTCTCACTGGGGCTATTTTGGGGCTACATGAATATATAAAATTTGGTTTTAGGGCAAGAGTTAGATCTATCTTTCATTTGTTTATTTCTTCATTCCTTGTTTAAGGCATTTATTTCCACTGTTGATTTCATTTGTTTTCCTTTTCTTAAAGCCTTAAAGTTAATGTCTGAAACACATGACTCTTTTATTAGTTGTAGAATGTCATAACAGAGCAAAAAGTGTGTTTTAAGATTACCTTATCTAGCTATAAAAGACATTACTGGTCAATTAACAAAACTGGAAAACGGTAGATTAAAGTACTGTCACTGGTAATTTTCTGAAGTTGATTACAGTGCTATTGGTATGTAAGAGAATATCTTTATTCTTAGAAAAATATGCTTAAGTATTTAGGAATAAAGGTGCCATGATGATGAATTTACTTACCCCAAAATCACTTAGGAAGAAAAAATTGTGTGTATGTGTGCCCACACATACATGCTTGTGTACAGAAAAAGAGTGAGCACAGGAGCAAATTATAAACCAAATGGGGCAAAATAGTAACAACAGGTGGATCTGGTAAAGGGTATATTAATGTTCTTTAAACTATTATTATGACTGTTCTGTATCTGTGAAGTTATCTCTGCATAAACAGTTTAAAAAAATCATTCTCGGGCTTCCCTGGTGGCGTGGTGGTTGAGAGTCCGCCTGCTGATGCAGGGGACACGGGTTCGTGCCCCGGTCCGGGAGGATCCCATATGCCGCGGAGCGGCTGGGCCCGTGGGCCACGGCCGCTGAGACTGCGCGTCCGGAGCCTGTGCTCCGCAACGGGAGAGGCCACAACAGTGAGAGGCTCGCGTACCGCAAAAAAAAAAAAAAATCATTCTCATCCAGCCCTCTCAGGGAAAGCATTCAGTCCTTATGACACAAAGATTAAGTTACTTTCTCAGTCAACCTGAGAGAGGCAGAACTGACTCCTACTCCTGTGTCTCTGTTGTATTGTGCTGCCTTCTTCTAGTAAATAGTCATTGAGTTCTAACCAAATACAGGGGCCAATAATCCTGCTCTGTGGCTACACGGGACACAGCCAAGCTTGCATATTAGTGATGTGGCTTGGGGTTTCTTTTACTAATGTTTTTGCCATTACTTGGTCTGTCTTACAACCTCCAGGCCCCTCTGTTACCTGGACGTCTTGTTCCTAGATATGCTGCCCATTGTAATGAGACATGCTACGTTTGTGTTTTAACACACAGTGGTTTTGTTCTTCTATTTCTTAATAGCTACTGGTTCTTGGGATACGTTTCTCATGCTGTGGAGTTTCAAGCCGCAAGCTAGAGCTTTCAGATATGTGGGTCACAAGGACGTTATAACCAGCGTGCAGTTTTCTCCACTTGGAAACTTACTGGCATCTGCTTCACGAGACAGGACTGTTAGACTCTGGATTCCTGACAAGTAAGAGAAACAAACACCTGTTATGCTCTGGGTTTAGAAATGTGAAAGAAAACTGGAGGCGGGCTGTTCCTTGTGCCGTTCTTGGAATGCCCACACCCCCAGTTACCTGCACATCTTTAGTCTGAGTCACAAACAAGGTGTACTGCCCTTGTCTTAAATTCAAACTATTTCGTACCAGTTTTTCCTCATCTTTAACTCATAATTCTGTCTTCTGTTTGAAAACTATTTCTAACCGTGGAAATATGCTTAATGTGTCCTAAGGTTTTCTTGGGGGGCGGTTAGGAAAGGTGATGGTTATCAATCCCTTTATAAATCTGATGTAAGCTTTAGATCGTCTCCCCAGAGAGATATACATCAGCCCGTCTAACCAAGATTTTACAGTTTATTAACCTACCACCACCCATCGTGGATCCTTGAGGGGACTTTGAATCTCTATTAAAAACCCCGGGGCTAGCTATTCTTTGATGCATATCATTCATTTGGGCTCCAGAATTTTCTTGTTAAAGAGAATTTCTGACAAATGTATAAACCTCATTGCATTTGTGCACAGTCCTATCCTGTCATAGCAAACCTCTCTATAAGAGGTTTTTTTAAATCCTAGCTGATAGCCCATCTATTTTAAACAATTATTGAGTCTTGATTATTTTAAAAGTTTTTAAACTCTTAATTATAAAGAATTTCAAGCATACATGAAAATAGAATGGGTAACGTGACAACTCCCTCCCCACATAACCGTCCCCTATATCCAGCAGTTATCAGTGTTCTGTCAATCTTGTTTCACCTGTTCCCCTGTTGCCACACACCTTTTTTCTTTCTTTTCTGGAATACGTATTTTTAGAACAAATCCCACACATCATATCATTTCCTCCATAAATACTTCGGATAATAAGAAACGAGTGTTTTCCTTCACTCTGTTGTGGCAAGATTTGATTTGTGGTACGTGACTGAACAGGCTCAGGCACTCGCAAATGAATGAAAGTTCCAGGGGCATTTCCCTGCCAGTGGGCACTTTTTTCCTGCCACTACCCAAATGATCTCCATACTGAGAAATCTGAACAGTATCCTGAGGTAGCAAACACTACTGAGGAGAAGTGGCATATTATGATACTGCAGATGGCAATGTAGAGGGAATTGTAAGGACAAGAGGCTGATTTGGGGTCCAAAAGTGAAAGCATTTTTTAAAATCCTTCAATTTCAGGACTAGTGGTTTGTTATTTTCAGCACAGCCTCAGTCTCCCATCGCTAATTCAGGGAAATCTCAGTAAACTGCACAAGGGTAGATGAACTAAAAGCACACTGAATCATTAACTTGTACTGGCTAATCTAAGTACAGCAGTTAGGCTTCTGTAGACACGTCTAGTTCCTCTTCCTAAATCAGATCATAGTGGGGCCAGGGCAATAGTGCGTCATGGCCATGAGAAGGAAACTGATTAACCAGTTACCTATTGCTGCATAACAGTCCTCAAAACTTAGTAGCTTAATACAATCACTATCATTTCTCACAACGTTATGGGTTGTCTGGACGACTCGTCTGCCGCACTGATGTTGGCTCTCACTCACACAGCTTCACTAAGCTGGCAGCTGGGCTGGCCGGTCCAGTGTCTCCCTCATACACCTGTGGCCTTAGTGCTGGCTATTGTCTGGGGCACCTTGGTCCTCCATATGCCCTTACCCCGGCTCTATAAGGATTTCCTTCCAGCATGGCAGCTGGGTTCTAGGATGGTAAACGCCGAAGCTGCTAGACTCTTTAAAGGCTGGTCCTGAAACTTGCACAGTATGTATCCCTTCTGCCACATTCTGTTGGTCAAAGTAAGTCACAGCCCCAGCCGAGATTCAAAGGGAGGAGAAATTGGTGGATTCCACCTCCCATGGGGAGGAGTGACGTGTGTGCACAGGGCTGAGGGGAATTGTGGGCAGCCAGATGAGCAAACACCAGAGCTGGTGACCGGAAGGCTAAGAAAGCATAGTAGGAGCGAGTTCAGAGGCAGGTCTGGCCTGGCGTTCATCACAGTCGGCAATCAAGAGAATTTGGGCGGAAAGGGCAGGTAAATGTGTGGGAGGTGGAAAGTCTGTGTTAAGGCGATGTGAGGAACTAGAAACCAGTTAAGCACCAGCACAACAAACACTAGGCCCTCTTATCTCGGTTTCCTGTATGCTTCCTGTTGAGACCGGATCTGGATCTGGCAGTTGGGCCAGGCTATAGCCGAGAGGAGCGGCTTTTAGAAAGAATGCAAGCAGGAAAGGTTCCTGCAGTATGGAGTGCAGAAGAAAGGTCAGGGCAGACTTTGATGATACCCACTGTCTCCTGGCTTCCTGGCCACAGCAGTTGCCAAGTCTTTGCTTTCTCTAGGCTTTATTCTTAAAATCAGGCCATACTGGACTCCTGACTTCCACTCAAAGTACTTTCTCTTGAAACCTCACTGAACTAGTAGTCCCTGAATGCTCCCTCCTACTTTTTTTTAAATATTGATTTTAATTGTTCTTGGTGTGTCATATATCAGGTGATGGAGACTTATGACAAAGTCACCTCTGCCTTCTACAGGCCACTGGAAGGGAAAGCCAGGATGGATCTAAGAACCATTAAGTATTGACTCTTCCCAGCAGAATTCAGCAAAATGTACTGAGTTCTTTTTCCACGCCTGACATTGTGCTAGATGCTGGTCTTTTAGAGATGAATAAGTCAACTTTCCTGTCCTCAAAAAAGTACTGCCTAATAGGAGAGAAACAGGACTATTTTAAAACAAAATTTACTGTATAATGTAATAAGCTAAATAGCTATAATAGAAAGGGAACAATTAAGCCTGTCTGGGTTGGCCAAGGGGGCTTTGCTGGTAGGGGAAAGTAGTCAGGCTAAGAAAGCTGTAAGTACAAAGCCAGAGGTGTGTTTGAAGCAGCGAGACTGTTGTAAGAGTACAAAGGTCAGTGCAGTGGCAGGCAGTGGCCAAAGAGCTTGGGCGTTGTACTTTTTCTTGGAGAGCAGCCCATGACACGTTTACACTGGGATTTCCACGCTTAGAATTATACATTTAGCAAGGCTGTACGCACAGGACGTAGGTGACTGGAGGGAGATAAAAGATTAGAGCAGGGAGGCCAGTTAAGAGGCTTTTGCAGTAATCTAGGTGAAGGATACTGAGGGTACGAATATCTACCTTAGTGCAAGCAGAGCTGGGATGGAAAGACGAGGAGGGATTCAAACGCTATTTAGGCGGTGAGAGCAGTCTCACTGTCACATTAAATAGGTTTGCTGACCTGTCGGATGTTGGGGACAAGCTGAGTGTAACTTCCAGGCTTCTGCAAATTCTGCTTCTTCAAACACTTGTGCTGATTTTTCCCATAAGGCATCACCTGTATAAATACGACTTTCTGAATGGAAAAATTGCTAAGTCTAAATGTAGTATAAAGTGAAAGTACCTTGGGAACTTGGAAACGCTGACACAAAGTAGCATTTCCCAAATGTCACCATTTAGCTCCAGCGCTGTCTACTAGCCTACCCCTAATTATGTCAACATTTTTCCTGCTGCTTCTCCTTAAATGCCAAACATTAGTTTCTCCAACTTTGTTTTCCTATTCTCTTTTTCCCACCCTAGCCAAGAAAAAAAAAAGTATCTGAGATTTCAGGGTGTTGAGAACTGAAGGATCAATATGTTATTACCATTTATCTTTTGTTTTGCTTATGAATGTAAGATTGGGCTCAGGGGAGAGCAAGGCCTTAGGTGTACCTCAGGGTCTCAGTGCGCATGGCTGGTGGGTGAAAGCAGGAAAGTCAGATCACCCAGGGACATTCTGTATAGAGGCAGGTGACATAGGGGACATCTCCTCCTTCCCAAGCCAGACTGCCAGTCCACACAATTTCCACGTGAGCCCAGTTTGAAAACCCTACCTTAGAGCTCTTCACTTAATGAATCTTAGGTTTTCTAGGTTGCAGTTTATTTAAACTGTATGTTGCTCTCTCTAGAGGAACAACAGGAAGTTAAAATGCATGGTACAGATTTGTTCAAAATATTATTCCGTAGCTTCCAATTAAAGCAAAGTCAGCAAAAGCATTTCAGGGTGGGGACCACTGGGTTCTCACTTGTTTAGTGTCAGCTGTGACTTTAACTAGCAAAACCAGCTTGGAACAGTGTCGATGAAGAGTACACTACAACACAGCCTTTTCACACTTCTGTCAGTTTTTACAACAACTATTTTATATGTTTCAAAGTCTGTATACTGATAATTAAATCAAATGTTATAAATATTAAACTGTTTGTCTCCAGGAGAGGGAAATCCTCTGAATTTAAAGCTCACACAGCTCCAGTTAGAAGTGTGGACTTTTCAGCCGATGGCCAGTTTCTTGCTACAGCTTCTGAAGACAAATCTATCAAAGTATGGAACATGTATCACCAGCGCTTCTTATATTCTCTGTACCGACACACACACTGGGTTCGCTGTGCCAAGTAAGTGCAAAGTTTCACAGTAAGGTTTTCACATTTTTTTTCTTGCTATAGTCCATGTTTTACCCCCCCCCCAACTCCCAGAAAAGGAGATTGAGGGCAAATTCATTCACTCATTCATTCATTTGTTCATTCATTCAGCAAATATTTATTGTGGGCTTGCTATGTGCCAGAAACAATAGTAAACAAAACGGTCAAAAACCGCTGCTCTCATGAAGCTTATATTCTGGGGAGGGGAGACAGACAATAAACAAATGGGGAACTGGATATGGTAGGTCAGATGGTGGTAAGTGCTACGGAGAGAAACAGAGCTAGATGGGACGGGGGGGCTGCCAGTTTCAACAGGGTGTTCAGCGACTGCTCCCAGAGAGGGTGGCCTTTGAGCAGAGGGAGGGCAGGGAGTGAGGGCTGAAGGTGTTTGGGAAAGGAAAGTCCGCGTGGAGGAAGCAGGAGTGAAGGCCCTCAGGCGGGAGCTGGGTGGCTGTGTGAGGACAAGAAGGCAGGGGTGGCCAAGAGTGCAGGGAAGCCGGGGAACAGCCCTGATGGGCACGCCGAGTAGATGCGCCACTGGAGCATGTTCATCTCTCTGACCTACAGTTTAATGGGACCCCTCTGACCACTGTGTGGAGAGTAGACTGTCAGAAGTCAGGGCAGAGCCCAGAGGTGCAGGCTGTGGCAGTGGCAGTGGTTCTCATCCTGGTTTGGTCCAGGGTAGTGGCCGTGGAGATTTCAAGAAGCGGTTGGATTTTAGATAATCTATACAGTTGACCCTTGAACAACACAGGTTTGAGCTGCAGGGGTCCACTTACACGTGCATTTTTTTCAATAGTGTCGATAAATACTAGTGTACTTCACAAACCGAGGCTGGTTGAATCCACAGATGTGGAACTGTGAATACGGAGGAACCTTGGATTCCAAGGGCAAACTAAGTCACACGTGGATTTTTGACTCTGTGGGGTGTTGGTGCCCCTAACCCCCGTGGTGCTCAAGGGTCAACTGTAGTTTGAAGTTACAACCAAAAGTACTTGCTGTCGTGTTGGATGTGACAAGAAAGAGAGAAACCAAGAATGACTCCATAATCTTTGGCAACAGTCTGTTGGGACAAGTGCTACTGTGTTATTAAGGTCTGCTAATGGCCACGGAGCTCTCTATTCCTAAGACACGATGCTCCAGTAGTTAAACTACATATCTCCGTTCCCCATCGGAACTGGCCAGGGAGGGAAGGGCTGTTGTTCTAAATTCGCCATTTTACAGATGAGGAAACTAAGTTTCAGAGTTAGAGTTAGAGCTCATCTAGCTGAAAGTGACAGAAACCCATTCTTTTCCACTTCTCAAGGTGGTTTTGTTGGCTGTTTGGTAACCTTGGAGTTGGAAGCAGAGACCAGAACGAGGGACTCCAATGCTGTTAGCTCTCTCTAGGCCTCTCTAACATGCCAGTTTTTCTCTCTGAGAAACCCTAAGCTTTGAGAGGAAAAGCTTCTCCCAGCTCCAGTTAGAAAAGTACCCGGGGGTGACTCTGGCCCAGCTAGGACCCTGGACCCATCCCTTCACCAGGCTGTGAGACACTGTGATTGTTCAAATTTATCCAGGCAGCCAACTGAGACAAGCTACCCTGGCTGGGGAGGAGGGGTCATACCAACCATGTTTTCTGGTGATGCAGAGAGAGGAGAGTTCTCACAAGAAGGGGGCTGGTACAGAGGTAATCAGTGGGGGAAACCGTGAACCCTGTGGTCACCTGGATTTGTGCCCACCATATGACGTAACGTGCCAGGTGTCCGCAGCTAGGATGTGGTGGAGTGAGCATATGAGCCCAGCTCTCTCTGTCTTGCCTTACAGTCCAAACTCTTAACCCTTGTTATGCTCTCTGGGGGGCATTATTGCCCAGGAGGTGTTGATTATAATTTATGGTGATGAGTCTAAGCAGACTAAAAAAGGATAGAAGATCATACTTTTAGTCAATAGTTTTTTTTTTTTTTTTTTCCTTCTGAAGGGCTTAGCTACTTTTGGCTCTGGCCATCTTAGTATTAGTTTCTATATATGCCATATATTTGTGTGGTTACAAATATATAGATTCAAATCCCAGCCCCACCACTTACTAGCTGTATGACCTTTGGGGAAATTATCTGATTTCTCATACCTCAGTTTTCTTATCTGTAAAATTAGGATGATACTAGTAACCTGCCACCTAGGTTGTCATGGTATTTAAATGAGTAGATTTAAAAGCCCACAGACTAATCAGTATATAAATCTTAGCCGTCATCCCCATCACTGGACATCTCATTCTTATTTAATTTTTACATGTATTATGTAACTTGAATTGATCATTTTTCCCCACCTAAGGAGGTGGCACGATTTGTATTTATTTATGAAATGAGGCTATAAATAAGAGGAGGCAGAGGTCTATTATCTAGTGGTTGGGGCCTGGAGAGCAGAGGTATAGGTGGCAGGGCCGGGGACTAGGAAGGGTCATTCAGCTCCCACTATGTGCCAACTCTGGATATGTTTGGTAAAGAGACTGATTTCTGTTACTTTCATCAGGGAGCTCAACATAAGCAAAAGCACTGAATGTTGATTTAACTAATCAAGACAGAATGTGTCCTCTATATTCTGACTAATAGTAAGAGCTGTTATTTATCCACTGTGACCTATGTATCTCTGTTTCCTTTCATAAAGAATTTAAAGTGGTTTATAATAGCTGACATACCTTTGTATACCTCAGTCACTGGAGGGAATGGAGAGACAGTTCTGTCTAGAACCATGTAACCCGGGCTAGTGCAGTTTTGGCATGAGGTGTAGCCTGAGCTTCCTGCAGTCCAGGTATTAATGGAATGATGGAGGCTGACATTTTCATTTTCTAATAACAGGAAGGAATCCTGTCAAGTTGTTCAGATAAGAGAAAATTTTTCCTGGAGTAGATTCTAGGAAATACTTTATTCCTTGCCCTTGTATTGAATTATCTATGTATAATATAAATGTTAAAAAAGGAAAAAAGGTAACGCTAGTGTAAGATAGAACTTACGAAAGGTTGAAAGATCGCCAATAATGTGAAATTTTCGTCATCAAAACATTCCTTTAATAAGCATAGCCCCCCATACGAGCCACACGTCTGTGCTGGGTGTTAAGTATGGAGAGATGAAAGACCCCATCTTAGCCTCAAGGAGCTTTTATAATTCAAGGGGAAAAAAAAGATATAAATAATTATAAAAGGGTGTGTCCTGTGGGAAAATGATATACATGATGAGGGAGTGTGCGAGTGGAGCACTGAACTAGGCTTGTGTGAGGAAAAGTGAAAAGAGACATTGTGAGCCCCTAACTGAGGGGGGCGGGGAGAGGAGACGAGGAGGGAGGGGCCCGTCATCAGACGGGAGGCGGGCGGCAGGCCTTCCAGAGGGAGTCAGTGGAGTGAGCACCGCGGCTGAGAGCGTGTGGAGCCCTGTCAACTCTTCAGCTGTGGCCGTGCTCAGGAGGTAAGGTGGGCTGAGGTGCAGGAGGAGACGGGAAGGCTCAGGGTCCTGGATGACGTGAAAAGACTTTGGACTTCATCCTACAGGTGACACCAGAGAGCTTGGAATCTGGAAGAAGCATGATCTGAGCTCTTCTTTGTTAACTGGTCTATTCTACTGGCATGACTTTGCGTTTAGAGGGTCGGCATGAGATAGTCCAAGATTCACATGCCCACGTGTAGCACCTGTTACCCTCGGGCATGTTTCGGTTCACGGCTCTCTGCCTCTGTGGCAAGTGAGGGTGATGAGGCTCCTCAAAGTGGACTGTTGCGAGATTGAGAAATATAAGTTTACAGCGCTTGGGACCGAGTGATGCCGCAGGACTGCCATGCCTCCAGCTGAGCACCATCAGCTAGGGTGAAACTCGGGAAGTGGGGGGAGCCTTTGAAAATGTTGTTTTTCCTTAAATCAAGAAGAAAACCATGGTGGGACGTTGCACTTTGCCTAGCATCATTCCCCGTTTCCTGGTAGTAGCGCCCACATTTTCCCTGAGGAACCAGCCCTCCCCGACGGTCCCTCTGTGTGCTGTGGTGGCCCTGTCTCCGGTCCAGCAGGAGGCTCAGCTCAGGTTTGCCATTCGGGAAAGAGCATCCCGCTTCCTACAGGAGAGAGTGAGCCTTGTTAGAACTGTAGGCCTTTGTTGTGGGATTGCTATCTTGAGGCTTATTTAAACCTGAACTGCTGAGGGACACCGTGCACAAGATACTGACCTAAGAATGATGCTCGTTCTTTCAGAGGAGAGCGGAGCTGTGAGAGGAAGACAGAAATTGTTGTCTGATTACATGGTGTGGTTTCCGGGTACAGCCATGCCTGGAATTATTAGTGGGGGTGGGGAGGGGCCGGAGAGGGAGACAGAGACATGAGCCTTAAAATATTTCTTTTCACTCTTTTTTTCAAAGGCACTTCCCATAGGAAGTGATAGTGAAGCAGGGTTTCGGAAAAGTGGGATTGATCCCTGCATCCAGTCGTGTGCACTCGTGATTCCTGTTTTATCTCCATCCCCAACACGGCCTTGGTTTTCAGCATCACTATCACTTGTGGAGACTTGTGCACTAAACTCCTGAATGTTTTCCATGACTACAGATGGGCATTCATTCCCTCCTTCCCCTACCGCCTCCAGAGAGACTTCTGTGAAGTGCAAATCTGGCCGTGCCCTTCCTCAGCTTAAAGCCACCCGGTGACTCCTGTCCAGGCACACGTGTCCTGCCATATCTGCCCTGCCTTCCTGTTACAAGCTCGCCTGTCTTTCCTTCTCACCATTCACCTTCTTGCAGCTACACGAGCTTCCCCAAGTGTGCGGTGCTCTGTTATGTTCTGTGCCCCTTCTCATGCTGCCCGCCATACCTGGAATGCCCCCAGTTCCACCCTCCCTTCACCAGCCTGCTCTGCATCTCTTCCTCTAAGAAGTGTTTCCGATTCTCCCAGGCGGAGCCTGTTATGATGCCTTTCTGCCACCACATTACCCTGTTAATGAGGTCTCTTTGCCAGTTTAGGCCTCACTTCCCTATTAGACTTTGAATGACAAGTATTTTATTCATTGTGTGTTCTCATGCCAGGGACCATTCTAAATGCTGTAAATACCGCAGAAAGTAAAACAGACAAAATTCCTACTGTCATGGAACTCCTTCTATCAAAAGGGACAGACAATAACCAAATATACTAGTGATATGTGCTCCGCAGAAAAGTGCTGTAGGGTGACAGGGCGGAGAGTGACGGGGATGGGCGGTGCTTTTCTACATATGGTGGCCAGGGAAGGCAGCTCTATTAAGGTGACACTGACTGAAGTGGGGGAACTGATAAGGTGGGTGTCGGGGGAGAGTGTTCAATTTAGAGTCAGATACAGTGTGAGAGACACTGCAGAGTGTTAGTTACAGGGTGAGGAAGGCTCAGAGGAGTTGTGTAAAAATGGGGGTTGAATGAATCCGCGAAAGGTTCACCGCTAATGTGCAGGTGGCTTTGGTGGGAGTTTTCATGGGCTTCTTCAGGGAAGAGTCATTTTTGTGGCTTTTTTTATACCAAATTCAGGAGTACTATACATGCATGTTATGCATGAGGAATATTTATGTGGCTTCACTACTTTTTCATTTTGTGTGATTTTTGATCAGATTGATAATTTTTATACTCTGCACACCTGGTCTTAATGGAATGCCTTTATTTTGCTGGTACCTTGTGGATCTGAGGGATTGATTGATTGATGGATTGATTTTTCCATCAGTTGTTTTCTTACTGTTTGGAGAGAGTGATTCCTGTGGGATTCTGCAGAGGCCTCTCTGGAGGAATGTTCTTTGATAACAAATTTGGCTAAATTTAATGAATAAGGATTTCCTCTTTTGGCCGGCTCTCCATAGATGTGCTCGACACCGTGGGTTCTTTCTCACACATTTATTACCATCTTTTTTCTTGACTCCTCTTAATGCAGATGGAGTCCAAGAGAGTTGGGAGGGCCTAACTGACCACTCAGGCCCGGCCTCTCAGTGCTTGTGCAGCTTCCTGTGAGAGCTTCGCCTTGATGGGGTCCTTCCAGTCTAGGACTTTCTTCTAAATGTCTGAGGGACCAGAAATTGTGTTTTGGCCCGAGGTGAGAAGGCTCAGGGGGGAGCTAAGTCAGGCTTAATAAATGTATGAGAGTCTGAAACAGAAGCCAAATTTACAGTTTATTGACAGTGACAACGCTAGCCTTCAGAGGGGTTAGGGCGTTTGCATGCCTCGGTCAGGGCCTTCCTCCCCGGTCAGCAAAGTCAGAATAAGGGCTCAGTGGGCCCTGGAACTAAGGCAAGAAAGTTTGTTGAAAAAAATCTTGATGGATAGTTTTTTCAGGTTAGGGTAGTGAGGTGGGCTTATCTCCTCCACATATACGTACCTGCCAAGGAAACTGCACGATCAGTTCTGCTGGTCAGGTACTCTCTTCCCTGGGCCAGGCTGGAGACACCCTGAAGGATGATTGCTCTTGCCTTGGGTGGTTCCTGGGCACCTCCTCTCTGTTGACATAGTGTCTTTTAGGTGGTGCAGTAGAGCTGATTGGTTTCACTAGCATGTGATCCTGCAAACATGACATAACTCCTCTGGGCCTTAGTCTGCTCCCTTATAAAATGGATACAAAGGGGTACCTTCCTCAGAGAGTCATCCTGAAAATGGAACAAGTTAATGAATGTAAATAATGTCAGCTATTAACTACCCTCACATTCCAGCCTTTTCTCCTTGGAATTCTACTGGAGTCACCTTTAGGTTGTGTTCCAAAGTCATTTCACACATTTGCACATAGTGTTTGGGGTTGCTACTATGGGTAACTACTATTAACCTTTGAATGCATTTTATGTACTTAACTAGAGAGGGTAACTTTATTTTTAACTGCTTGTGTCTGAAAATCTCTACCTTTTAATTGGAGTGCTTAGTCCACTTAAATTTATGTAACTAGTCCTATGATTAGATTTATTTTAACACTACCATCTTGCTCTTTGTTTTCTATTTGTCTCATTTGTTTATTTCTTTTTACTCCTTTTCTTTTGGATCAATCAAGTATTTCTTAGTATCCCGTTTTATCTCCTCTATGGTCTTTTTATTTATTTATTTAAAATATTTATTTATTTGGCTGCCTGGGGTCTTAGTTGTGGCAGGCGGGCTCCTTAGTTGCGGCTCGTGGGCTCCTTAGTTGTGGCATGCATGTGGGCTCTAGTTCCCTCACCAGGGACCAAACCTGGGCCCCCTGCATTGGGAGCATGGAGTCTTATCCACTGTGCCATCAGGGAAGTCCCTCTATTGTCTTTTTTGTTTGTTTGTTTGTTTTTTGTTTTTTGTTTTGTTTTTTTGCGGTACGCGGGCCTCTCACTGCCGTGGCCCCTCTCGCCACAGAGCACAGGCTCTGGACGCGCAGGCCCAGCGGCCATGGCTCACAGGCCCAGCCGCTCCACGGCATGTGGGATCTTCCCGGACCGGGGCACGAACCCGTGTCCCCTGCATCAGCAGGCGGACTCCCAACCACTGCGCCACCAGAGAAGCCCTATTGTCTTTTTAGCTTTACTTTTGGTCTTATATTTTTGTTTAGCGGTAACCTTAGCATATCATAGTCTAGAATTAATTTTATGCTGTTCTATATATAATGTTAGAACTTATAAAAGTTCTAATGTTAGAACTTAAAAAAATACATCTCCATTCACCCACCTCTGACAGTTTTACTTCTACATATCATATATACCCATAATACGCTAAGCAACCATTTTCTTCTAAAGAAACAAAAAAGGCTTTTATATTTACCTTTTCCTGCACTCTTTTCCTTTGTGTAGATCCAAGTTTCCATCTAATATCGTTTCCTTTCGCCCTAAAAAACTTCATTTACTCTTTCTTGTATCCCAGGACTCCTGGTGATGAATTCTCTCAGCTTTTTGTTTTTCCTTTTTAAAGGATATTTTTGCTGAGATGTAGAATTTTATTTCAGTGGATAATTTTTCTTTCAGCACTTTAAAGATATCATTCCATTGTCTTCTGGTTTGCATTTTTTTTAAAGTGAAAGCAACAGTCATTTTTATCGTTATTCCCCTGCATGTAATGTGTCTTTTTCTTCTCTGCTGCTCTAAGATTTTTTTGCTTAATCGTTTGTTTTTAGCGATTTGACCATGATGAACCTGGGTATGGTTTTGTATATTTTTCTTGTGGTTCATTGAACTGTGTGGATCTGTGGACTGATCTTTTTTCATCATATTTAGAAAGTTTTTCTCTTTTCTTCATATATTATTTCTCTGCCCTAATTTTTTTCTCATTTTTTCTGGAACTCCAAATTCACGTTTGACCACTTGATATTGTCCCATCATTTATTGAGGCTTTGTTCATTTTCTCAAACTTCTGTTCTCTTTGTGCTTCAGTTTGCATAGTTTCTATTGGCCTGTTTTCAAGTTCAGTGGTATTTTTTTCCCTGCACTGTCCAATCTATTGTAAGCTTATCCATTTCTCTGATGAGATTTTCCATTTGTTTGCTCATTATGCCCATCTTTTCTTTTAAATCCTTGAACATATTTATAATAACAATTTTAGAGTCCTTGTCTGTTAATTCTAACATTTATGTCATATCTTTTTTTTTTTTTTTTTTTTTTTTTTTGCGGTACGCGGGCCTCTCACTGCCGTGGCCCCTCTCGCCACAGAGCACAGGCTCTGGACGCGCAGGCTCAGCGGCCATGGCTCACGGGCCCAGCCGCTCCGTGGCATGTGGGATCCTCCCGGACCGGGGCACGAACCCATGTCCCCTGCATTGGCAGGCGGACTCCCAACCACTGCGCCACCAGGGAAACCCTATGTCATATCTTGATCAAAATTTTTTGCTGCTTTGTATTTTTTAAGGTTTTGTTGTATGCACAAACATTGCTCAGTGTTTGAGAGTATGAGTTACTCTATCATCTTCTGAAAAGTGTTGAGTTTTGTTTTGTTAAACAATTAACTTAATCTAGCCTGGCTAGATTGTGTTGGATTTAGACTTTTTAGGGTGGATCCAGAGTGGCCTTTACTCTTGGGCTATAGTACTAGTGGACTTTCTAGGGCCTCAGCTGAAGGCCTGGAGTGTTCAGCCAAATCGGTTCAGAACTTAAACATCTCTCAGTACTGTGTAACCTCAGGAATCTTTCTTTGGCTCACAGTCTCCGTTGTTCTCTGCCAAGTCTTCTTGTCCTGTGCATTATCAGGTTTGTATTTGACCAAAGACTTAGTGATACTTCTAGGCAGATTTTGGGGGATTTCTGCTCTTCACAGGTCCTCTCACCTACCCTGCCCTCAAAATTCCAGCCCTTTAGCAGTTCTGAATTCTAATTGCTATTTCCTCTGCCCAGTGAGACTGCAGCTGTTTCCTTGGACTCTGCGTCCTTATGCCATGCCTGAAAATGCTCCTGGGTAGAAATCTGGGATGGATTTTGTGTTTATCTCATTTGTTTTCTATCTCCCAAGTTTCACAGCCCTGTGCTGTCTCTTGTCCAGTGCCTAAAAACAGTTGCTTCATGTATTTTGCTGAGTTGTATGATTGTTTGTGGTAGGGAAGTAAGTCTGATAATCATTACTGCTCCTATCCAGAACGTGAAGTTTTGCCGAAGGAATTTAGTGGAAACTGCCAAGCCAGTTTCAAAGTTTGTACAGATGAGTTAAATGTGTGAGAATAGCCACGAAAAAAATGACCAGAAAAAATTGGAAGAAATTTGTTTAACCAGCTCTCAGAACACAGTATAAAGCTATAGAAATTAAAGTGTGGTGATCACGGTACCGTGTTAGGAAAATAGGTTATAGAAAGCTCAGATGCAGATCCATATATGTTTTTTGATAAAGATGGCATTTCCAATCAGTGGGGAAATGGATGAATAGTTATTTAAAATGTTAAGATAATATTAAAGAGTTATTAAGCTTTATTTACAATAGCCAGGACATGGAAGCAACCTAAGTGTCCATAGACAGATGAATGGATAAAGTAGATGTGGCACATATATACAATGGAATATTACTTAGCCATAAAAAGAAACGAAATTGAGTTATTTGTAGAGATGTGGATGGACCAAGAGTCTGTCATACAGAGTGAAGTAAGTCAGAAAGAGAAAAACAAATACTGTATGCTAACACATATATATATGGAATCTAAGAAAAATGGTTCTCAAGAACCTAGGGGCAGGACAGGAATAAAGACACAGACGAAGAGAATGGACTTGAGGACACGGGGAGGGGGAAGGGGAAGCTGGGATAAAGTGAGAGAGTGGCATGGACATATATACACTACCAGCTGTAAAACAGGTAGCTAATGGGAAGCAGCCACATAGCACAGGGAGATCATCTCGGTGCTTTGTGACCACCTAGAGTGGTGGGATAGGGAGGGTGGGAGGGAGACACAGGAGGGAGGAGATATGGGGATATAGGTATATGTATAGCTGATTCACTTTGTTATACAGCAGAAACTAGCACAACAATGTAAAGCAATTATACTTCAATAAAGATGTTAAAAAAAGAGATAATATTAAATAATTACTTAATATATTAAAATAGTTGTTTTAGATGTAGTTAAGATAATTATGTTTCTATTTGGAAAAATTTAAAGCCGGATCTATATTGCACACCACACATTTACAAAAATTGTAGATGAATTAAACAACTAAACATTAAAAATAGTCTAAGTGATACTGCTTTTCCTTCCAATGCATGGACAGCATATTTAAATGAATGTAGAGGGTCAACAGAGCAATTATTTCTCCCTTAAGTATTTGAATTTTAAATGTGCCATGGACTTGAGTAATTAAAATTCTGTGTCTCTCTCTGAGCCTAGTACTTATTATGAGTTTGTCCCTGGAGTCCAGACCTACTCCATGTGGCACAGAGATGGTGCCCATTAGTGTAAGAAGGGATGAGTAGCTATGTTTTCTGGACTAACTATCGTTTATGATCATACATCTTGATTCACAGAAATATTTCATATTTTTAAGGTATGTCATCTATTGGGAGATATATTCATACTTTAAAAATATAAATTACTCTAGTCTTTTTAGAAATCAATTTGAAAAATATATCAGGAGTCTTTGTGGCAGTGAGTCCACAACTGTAAATCTATCGTAAATAAATACTCTTTTGTATTTAAAGGAAAAAGCTTTGTATTTAAAGATATTGCTTTCAGTGTAATTTGTAATGATGAGAAACTGGAAATAACCAAGTTTTCCAAATAAAGAAAGCTGGTTTAAAAAATTTAGATTATTATTTAGCCATTTAAAAGAGAATATATGTAAGTAGTGACATAAAAACGTGTTTATGTGTGGGGTAAGAAGGGCAAAATTCAGAGCTCATGATTCTAATATAAAAGATCTGTACATGGACAAAGATAAAGTACCTACATACATCAAATATTACATGATTTTGTTTGGGTGCTGGCACTGTGGACTTTTTTTACTTACTATATTTCCCAGTTTTTTTAAACAAGCAATTTGTCTTTAACGAGTAATGAAGAAAACATGCATCATTTGAAATATCTACATATGCAGGTTGAGAAATATTTATTTTTAATGGCAGATGAATTTTTCTGAAAGTTCAAATTGTTATAATCCTGTATTTTAAAAAATAATGTGTGTTGTGGGATAACTTATGTTTCTTTAGGTGTCCTCAGGCAAAAAAAAGTAGCGGCTAATGAACGACTTTTCCAACTTTGTTTTTCTAGCATTAATTTTAGGGGGGAAATCTGACCTTGGTTTTCAGTGTTTGGTAGTGTTACAAGTGATCTTTGATCATCTGAATTGCAAAGATTTTTCTTTATTGCAGTAAACTATACGTAATATAAAATTTACCATTTAACCACTTTCAAGTATACAGTTCAATAGCATTAAGTACGTATATGTTGTGCAAATAATTGCAAAGATTTTAAACATCAGCGTTCATTGGCTGATGAGAATCCCCTTGAAAAGTTTTTTAATGCCCTACATATTTACTGAGGACCTACTCAGTACCATATACTGTGCCTGGGGATACAGCAGTGAGTGAATAAGACAGATGTTTTTTCTCTCTTCTTGGAGTTTACCTTCTCTTAGGGAAGCAAACAGAATAATTGGTTGTAAGTGTGACTGTGAGCTACTCTAAGATGCATACTGGAGAGCAGACCTACGGGGGGGAGGAGTTCAGGAAAGCTTTTCCTGAGGAAGTGACCCTGAGCAGAGACTTGAAGGATGAGTAAAATCCCCTTAGGTATTTAAAACTAGATAAAGAGGGCTTCCCTGGTGGCGCAGTGGTTAAGAATCTGCCTGCCAATGCAGGGGACACGGGTTCGAGCCCTGGTCCCGGAAGATCCCACATGCCACGGAGCAACTAAGCTCGTGTGCCACAACTACTGAGCCTGTACTCTAGAGTCTGTGAGCCACAACTACTGAGCCCACATGCTGCAACTACTGAAGCCCATGCACCCTAGAGCCCACGCTCCACAACAAGAGAAGCCACCACAATGAGAAGGCCACGCACTGCAACGAAGAGTAGTCCCTGCTCGCCACAACTGGAGAAAGCCTGCACACAGCAACGAAGACCCAATGCAGCCAAAAATAAGTAAATAAAATAAATTAAAAAAAAAACTAGATAAAGAGTAGGGAGCGGTGTTTGAAGCAAAGGGAACAGCATGTGAGGGAACACCTGAGGCAAGAGAAAGACCCGAGAGAAGAGGGGTGTGGTGCCAGGAAGAGTAAGGTGATGGAGATGAAGAGACAGGAGGGCAGGTCCTGGAGGACCCGGGAAGCAGTGGGAAGGGTGTCGCTTTTTCCCAAGGGAAATGTGAAACCACCGAAAGGTTTTAATCAGAAAAAATTTATTTAAGATCTAAAGATCACTTTTATTGATTGTGGAGAATGGAATGTCAGCAGGGCCTGTTATGGTTGGAAGAGAAAGGGCCTGATAATGGATTGGAACGTGGCAGCAAGTGGAAGAGAAAGGAATCAAGCTTGGCTCCTAGGTTTCTGTCTTGAGAAACCATCTACTGAGAAAAGGAACGCTGGAGGAGCAGTTCGGGATGGAAGATAATGAGTTCAGATTTGGACAAGTTCAGAGTCAGAGGTGCCTGCAGGATATCCAAGAGGAAACGCTTAGTAGGCAGTTGTACTTGTGGGTGGAAATCCCGGGAGAGGAGTCTGGGCGTGTAAATGGTAAATGACCCAGCAATAATTAGCATGTTTCATGGCATACTTAAATCTTCTTATGTCTCTTTCATCTGCTTTTTGTCTCTCAGCAGTTACAGGGATGAATCCGGTTACTGCGATCAACAGACGGTTTCTCCTGTAATGCTGACCACCACTTAAAAAGCATAACCGTTTTGCTTATTGCCTTGAATTTCACCTTCACTATGTAAACCCAAAATCCCATCAAAGCAAACTCTGAGACTGCCAATTTTTTTTGTTTTTTAATGAGTCTATGAAAGTTTTAGGCCTGAATGCAATCCAGAATTTCTCATTATCCAAATAGAAAATGGTGGCCAGGGTGGTTATGAGTTTCACAAGGTTACATAGCTGGGCAGTTGCAAAATTGGCTTTAGAATTCAGGACTCTGTACCGACTGGGTAGTCTTATTTCCACTGCTTTTTACTGCTTTCCCCTCCTATTGAATAGCTGCTGGCTTCAGAGTACCACTTACTAATGATTTGTTTCTTAAGGGACATGGAACAGTGCCTACCCTGGTCTCAGAGCCCTGAGGGCCAGAAATGTAGGGTTTTTTTTTTTTTTTGAGAGTATTTTTCTTTCTGTATTTCCTTCATTCTTTCCTTCTCTCCCACGATTCCCTTTCTATCCTCCCTTATTTTTAATTTCTTTTCTTTTTTTTACCCTGCCCCCCTTCCCCCCCGACCAGAGGTGGAGCTGGTGAGTGTGGCTGACATTGGATGCTAAATAGATATCCTTCAGCCCCTGGAGTCCAGGTTGGTCCTCAGGGACGATATCTAGTTCCTAAATGTGGCGTATCTAACTCCCAAATTAGTCTTCTGTGTCCTCCTCCTGTTTGGAGGGCTGACGGTTGAGTCACAGGCTCTCATCTCAGAAGGCTGAGCCCTTCCTCCATGCAGCTGAGTGTCTGGCAGGGATGGGGGCTGTGTGCCCTCCTTGTCCCTCCCCCACCAGCTTTATTAAGATATAATTGACATATAACCGTGTATAAGCGTAAGGTGTACAATGTGGTGATTTGATACATGCACGTATATATTGTGTTTTTATAGACTATTTAGTCTAATGATAAGAGATAGCCAAATGAAAATTTTGATTTCTTATGAAAGCACTTTAAAACTTCTCAGGGTTCATGGACATGTTTGGCTCGTTAGTGAGCGAATAACTCAGTGACTGTGCTTATGGACATATAATTTTATATGTAGTTTCAGGAACTCCATAGATTCAAAGCTAAAGAACTCCTGTTACATAACTTGGGCTACTCTCAAGGACATGTGAACCAATTTTTCTACAAAAACGTTCAAGAATTCCCTCATTTTCTCCAGAGGGTACCAGTACATTTTAAAGGCTTGAATAGGAAGTAGTTAACTTTGCAGATGCCTTACAGACAGTTCACGTCTGCTGATCCATTAGTCACTGTTGACTAATGTGACATCCATCTTCTTGACACACTTGCTGGAAGTTTTAAAAGGTGGTTAGGTGGTACTGAATTAGAGTGTTAGAAATTTTTTTTATGTCTTGATAGAAATTTTATATCCTCTTAACATGCTTCAAATTAATAACCCCATCAGATGTTGTTTGAGCCCTGACAAAAAAAGGACTATGCTTTCCTGATCAAAGTCAGGGCAAAGAGAAGCCTGTTTTATTGGCACGAACCTATTTCTGATGTATCTAATTAAAAATAAAAGGGAGGAGAAGATACAAACCGCCGTCCTCACTTTCAACCCCTCCAAAGGCGAAAAGAGCCGACAGAGAGTTTATGCGGGGATTATACACAGTGTCCAGAGCAAGTGAGAGGCCCTAACCCTGAGCCCCGCTTTGGTCGTGCAGAGGGGGGAGGTAGAAATGCCCCCCCTCAGGCACCGCCTTCTTTCATCCCAGTTGGCTTCTCCACTCCCCACTTATCTGAGGTTCACATTCCCTTCATTTCTCTAGTGCTGGGGAAATCTCTCCCAGGCTATGGCCACTCCTGCTTAGGATGAATTTCTGGCTGGTCAAGATACCTTCTTTTCCTTAATTCACAAGTTTCTTTAAAATCCTGTTTCTTCTGGTAACTAATTGGCACCTTTTTGTTACCAACTCTGTTCTTACCATTATCTAAAATTATATTATTTGTGTGCCCTCCCTCCTTCCTAGTATGAAAGCCTCATGAGAGTAGGGGTCTTAGCAGTCTCCTTCACTGTGGTATTCCTATTACCTAGGCCAGTGACCAGTGCCTGGTTCTGGCAGGTGCTCAGTAAATATTCGAATGAGCCAATGAATGACTATCTTCCCCATAAACTCCTCAAGGACGCTGATCGGGTATGGCAGCAGACACACAGATTTTTATTAAAGGATTGTCTAGTGGTTAGCCTATCAGGCAGAGCCCAGTGATATAGCCTCCTAAGAGTATTGCCTGTGGTTTTTCTCCACTTTAGAACTTTCTGTGGTTACACAAGCCACACAGAACTTCCTGTGCTCTACTTTGGCCGGTAAAAGAAACTTTCCTTTCTGTCAGAGACTTAAACAGAGTGGCCGAGAGATCTGGCTCTGGAGCCAGACTGCCTAGTTCACATCTTCCTGGCTGTGTGACTGGCAGTTACTGACCCTTTGTGTGCCTTGGTTTATTCATCTGTAAATTGAGGCCGGCAATAGCAATTGTTTTGTAAGGTTATTCTGAGGATTAAATGAGTTGCTACAGGTAAAGTGTTAAGAACCATTCTAGGACACAGATGCTCAGTAAATGTTTACAGGATAATGATGATGATGGTGGTGGTGGTGGTATTTGGCCAATAATATCATAGAATGAGTATATTTGTACTTTGTTTTTAACCTAATCCTTCCATT
Source organism: Mesoplodon bidens (assembly GCF_964165515.1). Taxonomy (NCBI): domain Eukaryota; kingdom Metazoa; phylum Chordata; class Mammalia; order Artiodactyla; family Ziphiidae; genus Mesoplodon; species Mesoplodon bidens. The sequence goes on from NC_138167.1 coordinate 88,335,829, forward strand.
CTATTACATTTTTTTCATCATTGCTTTCCTAAAATGTCAGAATCAACTCATCTAGAAATATTCTTATCATTTAGAATGCTCACATTAAATAATTTTTTAAAAGAGAGCTTATTAATAAACACAATTTGATTTCTTACATTAGTTGTTTACAATTACTATGCAAAGTTTATTTTCATGGGGATACTGAATAGGTTTTTCTTCCCCAGTATCTATACAAAATAAGTTACATCTGTTTGGAGCATTTCTGTAAAACTGTCTTTCATATTTGAATCTTCCTCACATATTTTCCTAAAGGAAAAAATTAATAAAATATTATGATAAAATCAAGCTGAACTGCCCAGTGGAAGATATTTCCTTGCAAGTTTATTTTCTTGAATGTTTAAAAACAATTTCACATAGAATTTAATTATGCATCTATGTTGCTTTTAAAATATGGTGAATTCATAAATTCCAGATTGAAAGTTTCTGTTAGGAACGATTATTTGTCAACCAACCTTAAGAATGGGAGGGGTAGGGGAGGGGACAGTGAAAAAGCAAAAAGAAAAACCTTCACTTATAATCCACACCCTTAGTTAATGACTTTTATAGTAATCTGGGCAGAGAGGGAAACTACAAATAAAATTGAAATATAATCGGTCTATGACCTAAATTTTTTTGGGTTTTGTTATTGCTAAAATATTAATAGCAAAATTACTGTTCATAGTTTCTTTGTTTTTTTTAATTTTTGAATTTTATTTATTTATTTTTATACAGCAGGTCCTTATTAGTCATCAATTTTATACACAACACTGTATACATGTCAATCTCAATCGCCCAATTCATCACACCGTCATGACCACCCCTTCACTGCCCGCTGCTTTCCCCCCTTGGTATCCATATGTTTGTTCTCTACGTCTGTGTCGCAATTTCTGCCCTGCAAACCGGTTCATCTGTACCATTTTTCTAGGTTCCACATATATGCGTTAATATACGATATTCGTGTTTCTCTTTCTGACTTATTTCACTCTGTATGACAGTCTCTAGATCCATCCACATCTCTACAAATGACCCAATTTCATTCCTTTTTATGGCTGAGTAATATTCCATTGTGTATATGTACCACATCTTCTTTATCCATTCGTCTGTTGATGGGCATTTAGGTTGCTTCCATGACCTGGCTACTGTAAAGAGTGCTGCGATGAACATTGGGGTGCATGTGTCTTTTTGAATTATGGTTTTCTCTGGGTATATGCCCAGTAGTGGGATTGCTGGATCATATGGTAATTCTATTTTTAGTTTTTTAAGGAACCTCCATACTGTTCTCTATAGTGGCTGTATCAATTTACATTCCCACCAACAGTGCAAGAGGGTTCCCTTTTCTCCACACCCTCTCCAGCATTTGCTGTTTGTAGATTTTCTGATGATGCCCATTCTAACTGGTGTGAGGTGACACCTCATTGTAGTTATGATTTGCATTTCTCTAATAATTAGTGATGTTGAGCAGCTTTTCATGTGTTTCTTGGCCATCTGTATGTCTTCTTTGGAGAAATGTCTATTTAGGTCTTCTGCCCATTTTTGGATTGGGTTGTTTGTTTTTGTAATATTGAGCTGCATGAGCTGTTTATATATTTTGGAGGTTAATCCTTTGTCCCTTGCTTCGTTTGCAAATATTTTCTCCCATTCTGAGGGTTGTCTTTTCATCTTGTTTATGGTTTCTTTTGCTGTGCAAAAACTTTGAAGTTTCGTTAGGTCCCATTTGTTTATTTTTGTTTTTATTTCCATTACTCAAGGAGGTGGATCACAAAAGATCTTGCTGTGATTTATGTCAGAGTGTTCCTCCTATGTTTTCCTCTAAGAGTTTAATAGTGTCCAGTCTTACATTTAGGTCTCTAATCCATGTTGAGTTTATTTTTGTGTATGGTGTTAGGGAGTGTTCCAATTTCATTCTTTTACATGTAGCTGTCCAGTTTTCCCAGCACCACTTACTGAAGAGACTGTCTTTTCTCCATTGTATATCCTTGCCTCCTTTGTAGTAGATTCGTTGACCATAGGTGTATGGGATTATCTCTGGGCTTTCTATCTTGTTCCATTGATCTCTGTTTCTGTTTTTGTGCCAGTACCATATTGTCTTGATTACTGTAGCTTTGTAGCATAGTCTGAAGTCAGGGAGTCTGATTCCTCCAGCTCCATTTTTTTCCCTCAAGACTGCTTTCGCTCTTTGGGGTCTTTTGTGTCTCCATACAAATTTTAAGATTTTTTGTTCTAGTTCCCTAAAAAATGCTATTGGTAATTTGATAGGGATTGCATTCAATCTGTAAATTGCTTTGGGTAGTGGAGTCATTTTCACAATATTGATTCTTCCAATCCAAGAACATGGTATATCTCTCCATCTGTGGGTATCATCTTTAATTTCTTTCATCAGTGTCTTATAGTTTTCTGCATACAGGTCTTTTGTCTCCCTAGGTAGGTTTATTCCTAGGTATTTTATTCTTTTTGTTCCCGTGGTAAATGGGAGTGTTTCCTTAATTTCTCTTTCAGATTTTTCATCATTAGTGTATAGGAATGCAGGAGATTTCTGTGCATTAATTTTGTATCCTGCAACTTTACCAAAGTCATTGATTAGCTCTAGTAGTTTTCTGGTGGGATCTTTAGGATTCTCTATGTATAGTATCATGTCATCTGCAAACAGTGACAGTTTTACTTCTTCTTTTCCAATTTGTATTCCTTTTATTTCTTTTTCTTCTTTGATTGCTGTGGCTAGGACCTCCAAAACTATGTTGAATAATAGTGGTGAGAGTGAACATCTTTGTCATGTTCCTGATCTTAGAGGAAAGGCTTTCAGTTTTTTACCATTGAGAATGATGCTTGCTGTGGGTTTGTCATATATGGCCTTTATTATGTTGAAGTAGGTTCCCTCTATGCCCACTTTCTGGAGAATTTTTGTCATAAATAGGTGTTGAATTTTGTCAAAACCTTTTTCTGCATCTATTGAGATGATCACATGGTTTTTATACTTCAGTTTGTTAATATGGTGTATCACGTTGACTGATTTGCATATATTGAAGAATCCTTGCATCCCTGGGATAAATCCCACCTGATCGTGGTGTATGATCCTTTTAATGTGTTGTTGGATTCTGTTTGCTAGTACTTTGTTGAGGATTTTTGCATCTATATTCATCAGTGATATTGGTCTGTAATTTCCTTTTTTTGTAGTATCTTTGTCTGGTTTTGGTATCAAGGTGATGGTGGCCTCAAAGAATGAGTTTGTGAGTGTTCCTTCCTCCGCATTTTTTTGGAAGAGCTTGAGAAGGATGGGTGTTAGCTCTTCTCTAAATGTTTGATAGAATTCACCTGTGAAGCCATCTGGTCCTGGACTTGTGTTTGTTGGAAGATTTTTAATCACAGTTTCAATTTCATTACTTGTGATTGTTCTGTTCCTATTTTCTATTTCTTCCTGGTTCAGTCTTGGAAGGATATACCTTTCTAAGAATTTGTCCATTTCTTCCAGGTTGTCCCTTTTATTGGCATAGAGTTGCTTGTAGTAGTCTATTAGGGTGCTTTGTATTTCTGTGGTGTCTGTTGTAACTTCTCCTTTTTTATTTCTAATTTTATTGATTTGAGTTCTCTCCCTCATTTTCTTGATGAGTCTGGCTAACGGTTTATCAATTTTGTTTATCTTCTCAAGGAACCAGCTTTTAGTTTTATTGATCTTTGCTATTGTTTTATTTGTTTCTATTTCATTTATTTCTGCTCTGATCTTTATGATTTCTTTCCTTCTGCTAACTTTGGGTTTTGTTTGTTCTTCTTTCTCTAGTTCCTTTAGGTGTAACATTAGATCATTTATTTGAGATTTTTCTTGTTTCTTGAGGTAGGCTTGTATAGCTATAAAGTTGCTTCCCTCTTAGAAGTGCTTTTGCTGCATCCCATAGGTTTTGGATCATCATGTTTTCATTGTCATTTGTCTCTAGGTGTTTTTTGATTTCCTCTTTCATTTCTTCAGTGATCTCTTGGTTATTTAGTAACATATTGTTTAGCCTCCATGTGTATGTGTTTTTTACATTTTTTTCCCTGTAATTGATTTCTGATCTCAGAGCGTTGTGGTCAGAAAAGATGCTTGATATGATTTCAATTTTCTTAAATATACTGAGGCTTGATTTGTGACCCAAGATGTGATCTATCCTGGAGAATGTTCTGTGCGCACTTGAGAAGAAAGTGTAATCTGCTGTTTTTGGATGGAATGTCCTATAAATATCAATTAAATCTATCTGCTATTGTGTCATTTAAAGCTTCTGTTTCCTTATTTTTTTTCATTTTGGATGATCTGTCCATTGGTGTAAGTGAGATGTTCAAGTCCCCCACAATTATTGTGTGACTGTCGATTTCCTCTTTTATAGCTGTTAGCAGTTGCCTTATGTATTGAGGTGCTCCTATGTTGAGTGTATATATATTTATAATTGTTATATCTTCTTCTTGGATTGATCCCTTGATCATTATGTAGTGTCCTTCCTTGTCTCTTGTAACATTCTTTGTTTTAAAGTCTATTTTATCCGATATGAGTATTGCTACTCCAGCTTTCTTTTGATTTCCATTTGCGTGGAATATCTTTTTCCATCCCCTCACTTTCAGTCTATATGTGTCCCTAGGTCTGAAGTGGGTCTCTTGTAGACAGCATATAGATGGGTCTTGTTTTTCTATCCATTCGGCAAGCCTGTGTCTTTTGGTTGGAGCATTTAATCCATTCACGTTTAAGGTAATTATCTATATGTATGTTGCTATGACCATTTTCTTAATTGTTTTGGGTTTGCTTTTGTAGGTCCTTTTGTTCTCTTGTGTTTCCCACTTAGAGAAGTTCCTTTAGCATTTGTTGTAGAGCTGGTTTGGTGGTGTTGAATTCTCTTAGCTTTTGCTTGTGTGTAAAGCTTTTGATTTCTCCATCGAATCTGAATGAGATCCTTGCAGGGCAGAGTAATCTTGGTTGTAGGTTCTTTCCTTTCATCACTTTAAGTATATCATGCCACTCCTTTCTGGCTCGTAGAGTTTCTGCTGAGAAATCAGCTGTTAACCTTATGGGAGTTCCCTTCTATGGTATTTGTCATTTTTCCCTTGCTGCTTTCAGTAATTTTTCTTTGTCTTTAATTTTTGCCAGTTTGATTACTGTGTGTCTCGATGTGTTTCTCCTTGGGTTTATCCTGTATGGGACTCTCTGTGGTTCCTGGACTTGGGTGGCTATTTCCTTACCCATGTTAAGGAAGTTTTCGACTGTAATCTCTTCAAATATTTTCTTGGGTCCTTTCTCTCTCTCTTCTCCTTCTGGGACCCCTATGATGGGAATGTTGTTGTGTTTAATGTTGTCCCAGAGGTCTCTTAGGCTGTCTTCATTTCTTTTCATTCTTTTTTCTTTATTCTGTTCTGCAGCAGTGAATTCCACCTTTCTGTCTTCCAGGTCATGTATCCATTCTTCTGCCTCAGTTATTCTGCTATTGATTTCTTCTAGTGTAGTTTTCATTTCAGCTATTGTATTGTTCATCTCTGTTTGTTTGTTCTTTAATTCTTCTAGGTCTTTGTTAAACATTTCTTGCATCTTCTCGATCTTTACCTCCATTCTTTTTCCGAGGTCCTGGATCATCTTCACTATCATTATTCTGAATTCTTTTTCTGGAAGGTTGCCTATCTCTACTTCATTTAGTTGTTTTTCTGGGGTTTTATCTTGTTCCTTCCTCTGGTACATAGCCCTCTACCTTTTATCTTGTCTGTCTTTCTGTGAATGTGGTTTTTGTTCCACAGGCTGCAGGACTGTAGTTCTTCTTGCTCCTGCTCCATAGTTTCTTAATAGTCTAAAATTTTTCATTTTCTTTTCAGCCTTCTGCTCTTCTATCTCCATTCTAAAAAGGCATTTAAGAGAGAAAAAGAACCTTGGAAAGGATTTTAAAGGGAGAGAGAGTATAAAAGCAGTAGACAAGATGTCTGAGAATTTTCTCATTTGTTTTTTAATGGGGCATATGGATAATAGGTATGTCCGTGAAGGAACTTCAGTTTTGTAAAAATGAGTTGTCCTATTTTCAGTCTGTTGGAGCTCTCTGGCCTCCCCAAATCCAGGGAGTTACAGGTTTGGGGAGTTGGTTCTTTTGTTGATGATAGCATTCAATTTTAATTCTCAACACACCAGTTCTTTTCTTACAAAAAGCCTCACTGTAGAGTTGGTAGGATGAGTAATAGATGCTCTCTTGGGTCATATGGATAACACCAGAAAATGACAGTAGAAAGAAATAGAGAATACTTTTAAAAAACAAGGTACTTGGGGCTTCCCTGGTGGCGCAGTGGTTGAGAGTCCACCTGCCGATGCAGGGGACATGGGTTCGTGCCCCAGTCTGGGAGGATCCCACGTGCTGCAGAGCAGCTGGGCCCATGAGCCATGGCTGCTGAGCCTGCGCGTCCAGAGCCTGTGCTCCACAAAGGGAGAGGCCACAACAGTGAGAGGCCTGCATACTGCAAAAAAACCCAAAAAACAAAAAACAAGCTACTTGGCTTGGAAGCAGTGCAGACCTCAGACAGAAACTACCTTGAAACTAAATTATTTAAATATAAAAGAATAAAAGGTTAAAAGACTCTCGGTTAGTCTGTATAGTATATTTTCATCTTTTTAATGGTCTATCAGTGTCATTCGTTGTTCTTATTTTTAGTTGGAAAAGATGTTGGTAGCAGAATAGGAGTTTGCTGCGTGGTGTGCTAACACTGGCACTAGGGTATTTAGTATGTACATGTATGTTGTGTATGTCATGGTGGGGGTGGGGGTGTTTGTCAGGAGCCTTCCACAAAAATTATCTTTCTTATGCTTTCCAGGTTTTCACCTGATGGAAGACTAATTGTATCATGTAGTGAGGATAAAACTATTAAAATCTGGGATACCACAAATAAGCAATGTGTTAATAACATCTCAGATTTTGTTGGGTAAGTCCATTCTCTTTTTGCATTTATATGGGTTAGTTTGCTACGGAGACATTTAATTATTACAATTCAAAAAAAGAAATGAGAGTAAAGAGAAATAAAAATATTAGACCATCTTATTCTTTCCTCCTAGGTTTGCAAATTTTGTGGATTTTAACCCTAATGGTACATGCATAGCTTCAGCAGGTTCTGATCATACCGTGAAAATCTGGGATATAAGAGTGAACAAGTTACTCCAGCATTATCAAGGTAACAATTTCCATAACAAAATTCAGTTGTAAAATGGGCTCCTCTAGGAAGTTCTTATGCTGACAGACTATCCTTCTCAGTGTGGCTTGGCCCTCTTAATGAGAAAGATGGGCTGACTTTGAACTGACTAGAGAAGAGTTAGCCCCTCTCAGCAGCATGGTTCAAGGAGCTGGAGTAGAGGCCAGCGTGCAGAAGGGGGCGGAGGGACCCTAAAAATGATGCCAGGGCTGTAAAAAAAAAAAAAGAAAAGAAAAGAAAACAGGTTACTGTAAGATTTTCAAACTTTGGTTATCTGCTTTGTATAAGAATCCAGGATAAGGCTTCCCTGGTGGCACAGTGCTTGAGAGTCCGCCTGCCGATGCAGGGGACGTGGGTTCGTGCCCCGGTCCAGGAAGATCCCACATACCACGGAGCGGCTGGGCCCGTGAGCCATGGCCGCTGAGCATGCGTGTCCAGAGCCTGTGCTCCACAACGGGAGAGGCCACAACAGTAAGAGGCTCGCGTACCGCAAAAAAGAAAGAATCCAGGATAGAAATTGACTCAGAAGGAGATACCTGAGCACAGATAGGTGTTATAACTGGTAGAAAACAACATCCTACTGTGCCCATATATTGAAGTTAAAAGAGAAATGAATTGATTTCTTAGTGTATATTAGATTTATATTAAATCCACATTTCCCTTTCTTAATAACTATAATGTAGGAGACACTGTGCTAAATCCTCACAACAGCCCTAAGAGGTATTACTATTACATCCGCTTTAAAGATAAGGAAGCTGAGGCTTAAAGGGGCTAAGTTACTTGCTAAAATAGGAATAGAACTGACATGGGACTTTCTGTTTATAAAGTACATTTTTATAAAATACAGTGATGAACAAACTTTTGATCGCTGTGTTATACTGCCTCCTATTGGAAGGAGGTTGTCCAGAAATGAATTCTCAAGCTGGCAAGACTGCCCTTTCCAAATATATCTCCATACTCTTCACTCCTTGTCCCAAGCAGCTATCTGGTTATTAAATTTAGTTTAAGGCTAAGATGTATACCTTATGTGAGCTGGTGGTGATCAATGGTTGCTTATATTGGTAATATATCTGAAGATTTTATAGTTATGTGTTTGTTTATTAAGATCATTCTTCCATGACACACTCTCATTTGTAAAGCTATTCTGTCTCGTGAGCTATGTGGAATTTTGGTTGCTGTGGAGACATTGCCCCTAACTGATTCTTGCTTTCAGCCTAGTATTGCTAATAGGGTAAAGGGGCATCTCTAGAATTAAGAATTATTCTCTGAACTTTTTGCTTTAATTTTCTACAAATCAGTTCACAGCGGTGGAGTTAATTGTGTGTCATTCCATCCTTCGGGTAACTATCTCATCACTGCTTCTTCAGATGGTATGCTTAAGATTCTGGACCTCTTAGAAGGAAGGCTCATATATACACTTCAAGGACATACGGTATGAACACTAAGATTTTTGCTTCTTCAATAATATCTCTTGGGCTTCCCTGGTGGCGCAGTGGTTGAGAGTCCGCCTGCCAATGCAGGGGACACAGGTTCGTGCCCCGGTCCGGGAAGATCCCACATGCCGCGGAGTGGCTGGGCCCGTGAGCCATGGCCGCTGAGCCTGCGCATCCGGAGCCTGTGCTCCGCAATGGGGGAGGCCACAACAGTGAGAGGCCTGCATACCGCAAAAAAAATAAAAAAAAAAAAAAAAAAAAAATAATATCTCTTTAAAAGTTTTGATCCATTTTATTATATGGCTTTATTATTTTTCCAAGTGTAGCACACACTGCTGCTATCACAATGTTGTTTTTTTTTTTGCTTCCAAGGCTATGTTTTTTATTTTTAAATAAATATTTTTTATCTTTAAATAAATATTATTTATTGTAAGTCATGTCAAAATCAATGTGTATCTTTCAGTGGACATTAACTTAATCCTCTACTGCTGTCTTCCTCAGTATATTATATAGGTTTGACTGGTTAAATGGTGATGGATACCTGTTTTTCTTACTTCTGATCTTTCCCCTCATGTGGAGGCTGTCCCACTAGCTTTGACCCTCTTAGCCTCCACACCCCCTCACTCTCTCCTTTCACTAATCTGATTGGCAAGTTTAGAAGGAGAAATTTGACAAGTCGAGCCCAATGCCCTCTACTCTTGGGAGCCTGTGCCTGTCCATATGGTTTTCCTCTGATATTTCTTGTGGGGAGGCCTGCCCTTGTCCAGCCTTGCCTGTGACTGGGTACTCAAATCTGACTCATTCTGGGATTCAGTTCTAGAAAGCCCAGTTGCCCACAGATAAAGCCACATTTTCTCTTTATAAGCCTTCATCAGTAAGAAAAATAATATTTCTTTTGTCTTATTTTTCAATTGTTTTAGGAACCCAGTGGGGAAGTGGGGTGCTATTTATTGAGCCTATTCAATCACACACACACACACACACACACAAACACACATATACACTAGTATATAATGTACCAAAGAAAAACGTTTTAAGTGTAGAAACTATCTTTCCTTTCTGGGTAAATATTCAAACTTCTCTAAATTTTTTAGAATGCATCCTCTTTTTTTTTTAAATAAGATGTACTAGGTACTTCCTTCTAACCAAGTATAAGTTATTTATATCCAGAAATAGAATGGGTTTTGTGGTCTAAGGGAGTTTTTTTTTTCTGCCTTCATGTATCCTGCCGGACTTCCTGCTTGCTTTATCATTTGTTCTGCAGCTGTGTTAGAGTGAAGCAGAAAAGACACTAACCAGCTCAGATGTATGTGTACCCATGGATTTAGGCTGGATGAACAACAAATAAAAGTGGCCAAGGATTAAAATATCCATGGAAGAAGGACTGAGTAATAGAAAAAAGAGAAATAAAATAATTTAGGAGAAAAGCACTACACACGAAGATGGTATTTTTCAGTCTGGAGGTGAAGGTGTTTATGAGGCTATAATAACCTGAGTCTGTGGGATGGTCTACTTGAAAAATATAAGATGTTTTCCCCCCAAGATTTTCTTTTATAGATTAAGGACATATTAAAAACAAACAGTATACGACTATTTTTGAAATAAGGAATATTTACTCTTATCTTGACTGAACATTGACCTAGAGGTCATGTTGTGACTGTGCCGGGTATAGTCTTGTCCAGCTCCACAGCCATGGCTCCATTTCCTGTTCCTGTTACCTCTCACCCAGATCATTGCAGTAACTTCCTAACTGCCCTGCAACCGTTTGTTCTGACTCCAACGCATCATTCTCACAATCGTGATACCAATTTTCGTCAATCACAGCTCTTCTATCCATGTCCTGCTCTTAAAACTTTGAGTGGCTCAATGTTGCCCACATGAAGGGAGAACTCGGCAAAGCCTGCTGTGGTCAGGAAATGAGCTTTGTTCGTACAGCCTCATTCCCATCACCTACAGAATTATCATTCAGTTTCTGCTAGTGATTTGTTGAATAAAGAATCCAAAGCCAGAAAACCTTAACAGAAATTCTTCCTAACTTACCTATGCCCAAGCTTTTCTTTAAAGGGGCGAAAAGTGTATTTTCTCATTTTTATTAGTATCTCTTTTTTCACTTAGTGTCATTTATAGATGTTTTAATGTAATTGGGTTGATTCTTTGATTCTCTTTGCCTGCATAAGTTGCTAACAGCTGGATATGTTCTCAAGACATTGCATAAATAGTCTGCACAAGTTAGGATGAAAAATTAATACTCACGGCCCTCTTGGCCATGAGAACACATTACCAAGCAAGTTTTTCTTTTATCTCCCTTTATTTCTTAGGGACCTGTCTTCACTGTTACATTTTCAAAAGGTGGAGAGCTGTTTACATCAGGAGGTGCCGATGCACAGGTTTGTAAATCTCTCGGCTCCCTCTTTGATTTGGTTAGGGGAATGGAATCTGAGACCTCAGCTAAGATTTTTACAACCAGCTAGTTTGTAGATGTTAGGATGATTATCAATGAGTTTATATTTTAATTTAGTGCCAGGAAGTCTGCTATCTCGTAGCTGAAATACTGCCAGTTCTGATAGTTTTTGGAACTCAAATAGTAGTTATTTTCTTTTGCTCATCTTTACACTTAATTATAATACATAAAACTGACACTTACTGAATACCTAATATTGGTGTGGCCCTTTCACTTGAATTATTGCCTCATCTATGGTCTGTATGCCTTGTTTTTCAAATGTTGATTAAGCTCCTTGAGGATAGTAAAATTAAATTGTTTGTATAGCAAATCTGCATTTATTTGAAATGACCAAAAGTCATTCAGAGCCAGATTTATTGAATAAGGTGGACAGTAAAGCCAAAAACATGATTTGGGGCTTTGGGAGAAATAAAAGAGGATTTTAAGGTAATAAGTTATTTTCTTAATATGAATTTTAAACTGGACATAAAGGCAATTTGAAATGCTAAATCTCTCCTTATCACCCTTTAAAAAAAAAAAGTGTTGAGATGTAACATTGTCAGAATATATATCTAGCCTTCCTATTTTGAGAGACCATTCTATATATTCATTTAAAAAAAATTTTACTTCGACTGCTTGTACATGCAAGTCAATAACTGCCAACCTGATTAATTTTTATAGGTCTTATTATGGAGGACTAACTTTGATGAACTGAATTGTAAAGATGTTATTAAAAGAAACCTCAAAAGATTACACTTTGATTCACCACCACATCTTCTCGATATCTACCCAAGGACACCACATCCCCAGGAGGGAAAAATTGAAACTGTTGAAGTGAGTACTTTGTGCATATTTGTCCTACCATTTGTTAAGTGTACACTTTGGGGCTATTGGTCAACTAGATGCTTGAAATTATACTTAATTAGATGAAACCTAGTCCTGCTTTAAAACAGCAGCACTTCAAGAAACAATTATTTTCACTAATAAAATAAAACTATAAATAAGGCAGTGTGTAATAGTACTAAAGCCTCTCATATTTGCTTCTTGAAGATTTAGAAATAAAACTTAAAAATTGTGTTAATAATAATGGAAATGAGCAATCAAATCTAAGACCTCTGATGACTGTAAAGTCTGAGCTGGCTTCGTATTCTAGACATGTTTAGGGAGCTCATGTGATGGCTGTCATGAGAACAGGGCTGAAGGGCAAGAATTTTTAGAGCAGTTACTGAAATTAGTATCTTGAAGCCCTTTTACAACAAAAAAATAAAATAAAAGGTCTTATGAACAGTAAAAAAAGAGACTTAAGCATTAAACCTAATAGTTACGACCAGTTTACTGTTTGCCAACATATATTTTCAAGTATATAATCTGTTTAGCTGTACTTTTTTGTTGGCAAGTTCCCTTAGGTCCTATAGATTGAAATGTTCTTCTACTGTCTTCAAAGAAAAAAGTTCTGTCTTTGCGGGGTACTTTGCTGGTATTAGTCTATTTCTTTCCATTTTGCATGATTCTTTTTTTTTCTTCCTTTTGCTGGCTTGTGGGATCTTCGTTCCCCAACCAGGGATTGAACCCGGGTCCACAGCAGTGAAAGCGCCGAATCCTAACCACTGCCGGGGAATTCCCATTGCATGATTCTTCTTAAGTTCTTTTTTCTCTCAGAAAGAGCAGATATCAGGAATCACTATTATCTGTTCATCTGAATTTTTTTTCCAATCACTGGCAGAGTCTCTTTGCTTTTCAAGTAGATGTTTTAAAATTCTTAAGATATTATTCCTGAGTGGCAGTTCACAGCCACCTCCTGCTTGTTTTTCATGCTGTGGTTCCAGACCCCCTTCTGTGGTCTCTGGGTCCCTTACCCCATGTCAGTTCTTTAATTTTGGTTTCCTTGGTCTTAGCCTTTTCTCTTACCTCACGTATTTCTTTTAGTCTCAGGTTTTGTGTATGTGTGTGTGCATGTGCACGCACACATAAATTTAAGTTTTTAAAACTTTTAATTCTTTTAGACTGTTTTTTAGATTTTGTTTAATCTAGCCACATTTTGGGGATTTCTTTCCTTGTTTTTCAATGGTAGCGTTTATTTTCAGTTCTTTGCTCTAATTTGTGTCCTCTCCAACTTCCGACCATCTTTCCAGACCTTCCAAATAAAGTGTTTACCATTGTGCTTTACTACATCTTCATGCCACTTATTGTATTATCATTTCCCCCTCTTTCATTTCTTTGAAAGAAAGAATGTAATGTAATTTGTGGTTCACCACGTTTTTGTTCCAGTTTCTGCAATTATGGATGCATTTGTTGATCCCCTGTGATCCCATGCATTCACATCAAATATATGTGAAAGATATTTTAACTTGAGTTTTCTTCTCTTGTTTTACCTAAGCCGGTTTTATTGACTCCTGGTGTTTTTTGTTCTAGTATTTCTGTAGCTTAGCTGGGCCTGATCAGCACCATTGCTGCTGCCCTCTCATCCGCTTAGCCACCGACCTGTCCAGTGTGGTCGGTGACAGCTGCAGGCTGAGCCCAGGTCTCCTTACTCCTAAGTCAGTGATACATCCATGGCATCACACTGCCTCAGCGCCGGGGACTCAAGCCGTTTTCTCTGTGATGTACTCTCAGCCCCAGCTCACTTAAGAGTGCTAGACTTTCTTTAAAGTGTCAACAAGTTCTCTGAGTAGCTCTTCTCTGACAGTGCAGCCAGAAAGCAGTAAAACCAGCTGGGTTGCTTTCTATGGCTAGGTCAAGATGACCCAGGCCATGCAGAGCCACCCTCAACCCATATTTTTCACATATACCCTTAAAAAATCTATTAAAAACTGGCTTTTCATCTTGGAGTTACACCTCAGTTACACTATACAGAATCTTGAACGCTGTGACTGAATTACGTTTGTTGCCTTAAGAAAGTCAGCCTCTGTGTACAGTTTAAATTATCTGTACGCACTCATACATACTCACTGAATGGGGACTGAAATAAACTTATAGTAGCAACTGTAGTATCTATCATTTATCTACCACAAACATTTTAGAAAATGGCACTTCTGAGAAAGTGAATGTCGGTTTCTAATCCTAGGGGATCAGAGACCAATTCATAAAGAGTCGTGATCCATTTCTTTCCCTTTTCTTAGTTACAGAAGATGATTGGGGGAACCAATGCTCTGTCTTCCTAAGCATAAACAAGTAATCATGATTTACCACTCTAAATATGGCTTGTATACAGGACAGTGATGAGAGAAATGTCCTGAGAGAGTATACAGATTGTGCACATAGATATTCTCTACAACCCTACTTACTATTTTTATTATTCATATTTACCAAAAGGCTTGGTTCTTACTAGATGCCAGTACATAATAGAGAGTATTGAACATTTATTAAATATCAGTTACTACCTGGGCACGTTACATTTATTATCTGCTTAAATTAAGTATACAGTATGACTTAATATTTGTCAAACTTCAGATTTTGTGACCTGAAATGCCAGAGATTTTATGATATAGGATTCTACAAATGAACAACCAACTGTTCATTTTTTTTCCCCTTAAAATCTCTTATAATAAAACAAGGGTGTAAAGTTTTCTGGACAGAGAACATCTTTAATATTATGAATAAATAGTTATTAAATATCAAATTATTTTTTAAAGACTTTAAAGTAATGTCTGTGAATCCCTCATAGAGTCAAAAGACTATACATTTTTAAATATCATTTAGAATAGAATAGTATGAATCAGAACTTGTACTGTGCTCATTTAAGATTAGCAAATTTTTGAAATACTAAATTTGATGGATTAGATTTTTTTTTCAAAGCTTTAGGCAAGGTCAGCTTACATATGTTACTTTGGAAATATTTGGAAACTAGTAAACTTTTTTTTTTTTGAGGTCAGAATTCCTGATTAAAGGAATAAAAATGTATTATTAGAAGATGTGAAATAAATGGCATCTAAATGATCTAATTTCCCCAGCTTTCTCTTTTTACAGTAACCACGAGTGTTTCATTTCTGAGTTTGAAGTAACATAGCTTTCCTATGATTTGTATTTTATTGTGTTTTCTGTGAGGCTCATTTGAATCACATATAATCTTAGTCTTCTGGGTGAAATTATTTGGCCTTTTGCAAAAGCCATCCATTTGCCAGCCTTAAAGTTGTCACTTGTTTGAAGGTGGGGAATCCTGTGGAGTCTTAGACCTTGGGTACCAGCTGACTACAGATATAAATTACTAATTCCTACACAGATAGAGAGGGTGATAGCCAGATTGCTTTTACAATAAATGAGAGATGAAGGCCACATGAAAGAAGGCAGGAAGCATGAATTCCTTTCCCTTGCTGTGTCACACCCCTCCCCTGTCCTTTCTGCTCATCTAACTGCGGAGCCTTTGTAACGCTCCTGGCCTGGGCACTCTGTCTTAATTAAAACATAAGACCAACTTCTTTCTTTTTTTGGTGGGAAAGAAGCCCACTTTTAAAACAAGGTATCTTAACCCTGCCTGCATTGCGCAATGGCACATCACTAATTTGTGCTGACTTTGTCTTCTTCAGACCGTCACGAGCTGGACTGCATAGTCCAGCCGCCCAGACAAAACCAAACTTTCCTTCTTGAAGGAGGAACTAACTTAATGCGTGTGCCTGACACTTTTCTCCCAAGCAGTTCCCTACCCTTTTGCATATTTTAATGGGAAGACATAGAGCCATTCTAAGGGATGGTGGTAGGTCTTGGTGACAGAAAGGCATCAAAATAACTATTTTAGGAGAGTTGCTGAATATTGTAGGAAGGGGTAATGGTTCGTTTGTTAAAAAGAATTTGTTAATAAAATAATTGTTTTGGGCTTCCCTGGTGGAGCAGTGGTTGGGAGTCCACCTGCCGATGCGGGGGACGCGGGTTCGTGCCCCAGTCCGGGAGGATCCCACATGCCGCAGAGCAGCTGGGCCCGTGGGCCATGGCCGCTGGGCCTGCGCGTCCGGGGCCTGTGCTCCGCAGCAGGGGAGGCCACAGCAGTGAGAGGCCCGTGTACCGCAAAAAAATAATAATAATAAATAAAATAAATAAAATAAATAAAAATAAAGTAATTGTTTTGATGGCTTCTAATTTTGTAATGGCCACTTGAGATTACCTTAATCTACACATTGCATAGGAAATTCTGTACATTGATCAGGAAGGAAGACTTCCTTTAACTTAACCAAATATTTATATAATGATATTTTATGGTAGTCCGGCCACGATTCATAGTTGAAAACTACAAGTGATCAATTTGAGTCTTGGAGTCTGAGATTGGGTTTTATCTCAACCTTCTATTAAGGTTGAAACATTATAATTTATGATTAAAAAAGTGACCACTCCTCTATCAGTTTTGTATTTTACTTCTAGCTGTACTATATGTCTACACTGTTTTGGACCTCAAAAACTGTTCTTCAGAGATTACATAATAATAATAGCAGTAATAATACTTATATCTAACACATGCAACATTTTTCTAATAGCCTTACACAAATTGTCATTAAATCTTCCTTAAAACTCTATAAAGTGAGCACCATTTTTATCCCATGAGAACTTGAGGCACATGTGAATTAAATCTTTTTTAATTTTTAAATTTTATTTTATTTATTTTTTATACAGCAGGTTCTTTTTCTTTTTCTTTTTCTTTTTTCTTTTTTTTTTTTTTTTTGCAGTATGTGGGCCTCTCACTGTTGTGGCCTCTCCCGTTGTGGAGCACAGGCTCCGGACGCGCAGGCTCAGCGGCCATGGCTCATGGGCCCAGCTGCTCCGCGGCATGTGGGATCTTCCCGGACCGGGGCACAAACCTGTGTCCCCTCCATCGGCAGGCGGACTCTCACCACTGCGCCACCAGGGAAGCCCAGCAGGTTCTTATTAGTCATCATTTTATACACATCAGTGTATACATGTCAATCCCAATCTCCCAATTCATCACACCACCACCCCCCCCACACACACACAGCTTTCGCCCCTTGGTTTCCATGCGTTTGTTTGTTCTCTACGTCTGTGTCTCAGTTTCTGCCCTGCAAACTGGTTCATCTGTACCATTTTTCTAGGTTCCACATACATGCGTTAGTATACGATATTTGTTTTTCTCTTTCTGACTTACTTCACTCTGTATGACAGTCTCTAGATCCATCCATGTCTCAACAAATGACCCAATTTCGTTCCTTTTTATGGCTGAGTAATATTCCACTGTATATATGTACCACATCTTCTTTATCCATTCATCTGTCGATGGGCATTTACGTTGCTTCCATGACCTGGCTACTGTAAATAGTGCTGCAATGAATATTGGGGTGCATGTGTCTTTTCTTTGTTTTGTTTTCTTTTTTGTTTTTTGCGGTACGTGGGCCTCTCACCGCTGTGGCCTCTCCCGCCACGGGGCACAGGCTCAGGATGCGCAGGCTCAGCGGCCATGGCCCACAGGCCCAGCTGCTCTGCGGCATGTAGGATCCTCCCGGACCAGGGCACGAACCCGTGTCCCCTGCATCAGCAGGCGGACCCCCAACCACTGCGCCACCAGGGAAGCCCGCATATGTCTTTTTTAATTATGGTTTTCTCTCGGTATATGCCCAGTAGTGGGATTGCTGGATCATATGGTAATTCTATTTTTAGTTTTTTAAGGAACCTCCATACTGTTCTCCATAGTGGCTGTATCAGTTTACATTCCCACCAACAGTGCAAGAGGGTTCCCTTTTCTCCACACCCTCTCCAGCCTTTGTTGTTTGTAGATTTTCTGATGATGCCCATTCTAACTGGTGTGAGGTGATAACCTCATTGTAGTTTTGATTTGCATTTCTCTAATTAGTGATGTTGAGCAGCTTTTCATGTGTTTCTTGGCCATCTGTATGTCTTCTTTGGAGAACTGACTACTTAGGTCTTCTGCCCATTTTTGGATTGGGTTGTTTTTTTAATATCGAGCTGCATGAGCTGTTTGTATATTTTGGAGATTAATCCTTTGTTGCTTTGTTTGCAAATATTTTCTCCCATTCTGAGGGTTGTCTTTTCATCTTGTTTATGGTTTCCTTTGCTGTGCAAAAGCTTTGAAGTTTCATTAGGTCCCATTTGTTTATTTTTGTTTTTATTTCCATTACTCTAGGAGGTGGATCACAAAAGATCTTGCTGTGATTTATGTTAAAGAGTGTTCTTCCTATATTTTCCTCTAAGAGTTTTATAGTGTCCGGTCTTACATTTAGGTCTCTAATCCATTTTGAGTTTATTTTTGTGTAGGTGTTAGGGAGTGTTCCAATTTCATTCTTTTACATGTAGCTGTCCAGTTTTCCCAGCACCATTTATTGAAGAGACTGTCTTTTCTCCATTGTATATCCTTGCCTCCTTTGTAGTAGATTCGTTGACCATAGGTGTGTGGGTTTATCTCTGGGCTTTCTATCTTGTTCCGTTGATCTCTGTTTCTGTTTTTGTGCCAGTACCATATCGTCTTGATTACTGTAGCTTTGTAGCATAGTCTGATTCCTCCAGCTCCGTTTTTTTCCCTCAAGACTGCTTTCACTATTTTGGGTCTTTTGTGTCTCCATACAAATTTTAAGATTTTTTGTTCTAGTTCCCTAAAAAATGCTATTGGTAATTTGATAGGGATTGCATTCAATCTGTAGATTGCTTTGGGTAGTGAAGTCATTTTCACAATATTGATTCTTCCAATCCAAGAACATGGTATATCTCTCCATCTGTGGGTATCATCTTTAATTTCTTTCATCAGTGTCTTATAGTTTTCTGCATACAGGTCTTTTGTCTTGCTAGGTAGGTTTATTCCTAGGTATTTTATTCTTTTTGTTCCAGTGGTAAATGGGAGTGTTTCCTTAATTTCTCTTTCAGATTTTTCATCATTAGTGTAAAGGATGCAAGAGATTTCTGTGCATTAATTTTGTATCCTGCAACTTTACCAAAGTCATTGATTAGCTCTAGTAGTTTTCTGGTGGGATCTTTAGGATTCTCTATGTATAGTATCATGTCATCTGCAAACAGTGACAGTTTCACTTCTTCTTTTCCAATTTGTATTCCTTTTATTTCTTTTTCTTCTCTGATTGCCGTGGCTACGACTTCGAAAACTATGTTGAATAATAGTGGTGAGAGTGGGGCCTCCCTGGTGGCGCAGTGGTTGAGAGTCTGCCTGCTGATGCAGGGGATACAGATTCGTGCCCTGGTCCGGGAGGATCCCATATGCCGCGGAGCGGCTGGGCCCGTGAGCCATGGCCGCTGAGCCTGCGCATCCGGAGCCTGTGCTCCGCAACAGGAGAGGCCCCAACAGTGAGAGGCCCGCGTACCGCAAAAAAAAAAAAAAAAATAGTGGCGAGAGTGGACATCCTTGTCATGTTCCTGATCTTACAGGAAATACTTTCAGTTTTTCACCATTGAGAATGATGTTTGCTGTGGGTTTGTCGTATATGGCCTTTACTGTGTTGAGGTAGGTTCCCTCTATGCCCACTTTCTGAGGAGTTTTTATCATAAATGGGTGTTGAATTTTGTCAAAAACTTTTTCTGCATCTATTGAGACGATCATATGGTTTTTATTCTTCAATTTGTTAATATGGTGTATCACGTTGATTGATTTGCATATATTGAAGAATCCTTGCATCCCTGGGATAAATCCGACTTGATCATGGTGTATGATCCTTTTAATGTGTTGTTGGATTCTGTTTGCTAGTATTTTGTTGAGGATTTTTGCATCTATATTCATCAGTGATATTGGTCTGTAATTTTCTTTTTTTGTAGTATCTTTGTCTGGTTTTGGTATCAGGGTTATGGTGGCCTCATAGAATGAATTAGGGAATGCTCCTTCCTCTGCAATTTGTTGGAAGAGTTTGAGAAGGATAGGTGTTAGCTCTTCTCTAAATGTTTGATAGAATTCACCTGTGAAGCCATCTGGTCCTGGACTTGTGTTTGTTGGAAGATTTTTAATCACAGTTTCAATTTCATTACTTGTGATTGTTCTGTTCCTATTTTCTATTTCTTCCTGGTTCAGTCTTGGAAAGTTATACCTTTCTAAGAATTTGTTCATTTCTTCCAGGTTGTCCCTTTTATTGGCATAGAGTTGCTTGTAGTAGTCTGTTAGTCTCTTAGGATGCTTTGTATTTCTGTGGTGTCTGTTATAACTTCTCCTTTTTCATTTCTAATTTTATTGATTTGAGTCCTCTCCCTCTTTTTCTTGATGAGTCTGGCTAATGGTTTATCAGTTTTGTTTATCTCCTCAAAGAACCAGCTTTTAGTTTTATTGAAATTTGCTATTGTTTTCTTCATTTCTATTTCATTTATTTCTGCTCTGATCTTTATGATTTTTTTCCTTCTGCTAACTTTGGGTTTTGTTTGTTCTTCTTTCTCTAGTTCCTTTAGGTGTAACGTTAGATTGTTTATTTGAGGATTTTCTTTTTCTTTTTTTTTTTTTTGCTGTAATGGGCCTCTCACTGTTGTGGCCTCTCCCGTTGCGGAGCGCAGGCTCCGGACGCGCAGGCTCAGCGGCCATAGCTCACGGGGCCAGCCGCTCCACGGCATGTGGGATTCTCCCAGACCGGGGCACGAACCCATGTCCCCTGCATTGGCAGGCGGACTCCCAACCACTGCGCCACCAGGGAAGCCCCGATTTTCTTGTTTTTTGAGGTAGGCTTGTATAGCTATAAAGCTGCTTCCCTCTTAGAACTGCTTTTGCTGCATCCCATAGGTTTTGGATCATCGTGTTTTCATTGTCATTTGTCTCTAGGTATTTTTTGATTTCCTCTTTGATTTCTTCAGTGATCTCTTGGTTATTTAGTAACGTATTGTTTAGCCTCCATGTGTATGTGTTTTTTACGTTTTTTTCCCCTGTAATTGATTTCTAATCTCATAGCGTTGTGGTCAGAAAAGATGCTTGATATGATTTTAGTTTTCTTAAATCTACTGAGGCTTGATTTGTGACCCAAGATGTGATCTATCCTGGAGAATGTTCCGTGCGCACTTGAGAAGAAAGTGTAACCTGCGGTTTTTGGATGGAATGTCCTATAAATATCAATTAAATATATCTGGTCTATTGTGTCATTTAAAGCTTCTGTTTCCTTATTTTTTTTCATTTTCGATGATCTGTCCATTGGTGTGATATGTTAAAGTCCCCCACAATTATTGTGTTACTGTCGATTTCCTCTTTTATAGCTGTTAGCAGTTGCCTTATGTATTGAGGTGCTCCTATGTTGAGTGCATGTATATTTATAATTGTTATATCTTCTTCTTGGATTGATCCCTTGATTGTTATGTAGTGTCCTTCCTTGTCTCTTGTAACATTCTTTATTTTAAAATCTATTTTATCTGATATGAGTATTGCTACTCCAGCTTTCTTTTGATTT
Organism: Mesoplodon bidens; assembly: GCF_964165515.1. NCBI lineage: Eukaryota > Metazoa > Chordata > Mammalia > Artiodactyla > Ziphiidae > Mesoplodon > Mesoplodon bidens. The sequence goes on from NC_138167.1 coordinate 88,357,200, forward strand.
CCATTTGCATGGAATATCTTTTTCCATCCCCTCACTTTCAGTCTGTACGTGTCCCTAGGTCTGAAGTGGGTCTCTTGTAGACAGCATATAGATGGGTCTTGTTTTTCTATCCATTCAGCAAGCCTGTGTCTTTTGGTTGGAGCATTTAGTCCATTCACGTTTAAGGTAATTATCGATATGTATGTTCCTATGACCATTTTCTTAATTGTTTTGGGTTTGTTTTTGTAGGTCCTTTTGTTCTCTTGTGTTTCCCACTTAGAGAAGTTCCTTTAGCATTTGTTGTAGAGCTGGATTGGTGGTGCTGAATTCTCTTAGCTTTTGCTTCTCTGTATAGCTTTTGATTTCTCCATCTAATCTGAATGAGGTCCTTACTGGGTAGAGTAAACTTGGTTGTAGGTTCTTCCCTTTCATCACTTTAAGTATATCATGCCACTCCCCTGTGGCTTGTAGTTTCTGCTGACATCAGCTTTAACCTTATAGGAGTTCCCTTCTGTGGTATTTGTCATTTTTCCCTTGCTGCTTTCAATAGTTTTTCTTTGTCTTTAATTATTGCCAATTTGATTATTATGTATCTCAGTGTGTTTCTCCTTGGGTTTATCCTGTATGGGACTCTCTGTGGTTCCTGGACTTGGGTGGCTATTTCCTTACCCATGTTAAGGAAGTTTTCGACTGTAATCTCTTCAAATATTTTTTTGGGTCCTTTCTCTCTCTCTTCTCCTTCTGGGACCCCTATAATGCGAATGTTGTTGCGTTTAATGTAGTCCCAGAGGTCTCAGGCTGTCTTCATTTCTTTTCATTCTTTTTTCTTTATTCTGTTCCACAGCAGTGAATTCCACCATTCTGTCTTCCAGGTCACTCATCTGTTCTTCTGCCTCAGTTATTCTGCTATTGATTCCTTGTAGTGTAGTTTTCATTTCACTTATTGTATTGTTCGTCTCTGTTTGTTTGTTCTTTAATTCTTCTAGGTCTTTGTTAAACATTTCTTGCATCTTCTCGATCTTTGCCTCCATTCTTTTTCCGAGGTCCTGGATCATCTTCACTATCATTATTCTGAATTCTTTTTCTGGAAGGTTGCCTATCTCCACTTCATTTAGTTGTTCATCTGGGGTTTTATCTTGTTCCTTCGTCTGGTACATAACCCTCTGCCTTTTCATCTTGTCTATCTTTCTGTGAATGTGGTTTTTGTTCCACAGGCTGTAGGACTGTAGTTCTTCTTGCTCCTACTGTCTGCCCTCTGGTGGATGAGGCTATCTAAGAGGCTTGTTTAAGTTTCCTGATGGGAGGGAGTGGTGGTGGGTAGAGCTGACTGTTGCTATGGTGGGCAGAGCTCAGTAAAACTTTAATCTGCTTGACTGCTGATGGGTGGGGTTGGGGTCCCTCCCTGTTGGTTGTTTGGCCTGAGGCAACCCAACACTGGATCCTACGTGGGCTCTTTGGTGGTGCTAATGACAGATTCTGGGAGTGCTCGTGCCAAGCAGCACTTCCCAGAACTTCTGCTGCCAGTGTCCTTGTCCCCACGGTGAGCCACAGCCATCCCCCACCTCTGCAGGAGACCCTCCAACACTAGCAGGTAGGTCTGGTTCAGTCTCCCCTGGGGTCACTGCTCCTTCCCCTGGGTCCTGATGCACACACTACTTTGTGTGTGCCCTCCAAGAGTGGAGTCTCTGTTTCCCCCAGTCCTGTTGAAGTCCTGCAATCAAATCCCACTAGGCTTCAAAGTCTGATTCTCTAGGAATTCCTCCTCCTGTTGCTCTCACCCAGGTCGGGAAGTCTGACATGGGGCTCAGAACTTTCACTCCAGTGGGTGGACTTCTGTGGTATAAGTGTTCTCCAGTCTGTGAGTCACCCACCCACCAGTTATGGGACTTGATTTTACTGTGATTGCACCCCCCCTACCGTCTCATTGTGGCTTCTCCTTTGTCTTTGGATGTGGCGTATCTTTTTTGGTGAGCTCCAGTGTCTTCCTGTCGATTGTCCAGCAGCTAGTTGTGATTCTGGTGTTCTCGCAAGAGGCAGTGAGAGCACGTCCTTCTACTCTGCCGTCTTGTTTCCTAGTCTGTGAATTAAATCTTAAAGCTAGTAAGTAACAACATGAGAATTTCAACCCAGTCACTCTGGTTCCATTCTGTACCTTTAACTATTTTAACAACATGAGAATTTCAACCCAGTCACTCTGGTTCCATTCTATACCTTTAACTATTTTGATGCAGTGCTTCAATAGAATAAAAATTTAATTTCATCCTGTTAACAGATATTGGACATCGTACTAGCTTTAGAGTGTGCAACAGTGAACAAGATGGGCATATTTCTTGCCCTCCAGAATTTGTTAGAAGCAGGGTTTGTGCTCATGGACTCCTCAGTATGATGGATACACCAGAACCTCAGAGTGGGATGGTATTGGTGAGGTCACGTATACTAACCCTCCCCCATGCATGAATCCCTTGTTTGGTGATGGAGAACTCAGCCTCTCATAAGGCAGCCAACTCCATTTCAAGGCACCTGTAGTTATTGAAGTGTTCTTTCCTTTAATAAAAATGGAGAGATAGACAGTACTGTTAATATTCATGGAGGTTAGCTTGCAAAGAACTTAACTGTAAGTGTCACTGCCTCAGCATATTTTCTTTGCAGAGAAGACTGTAAACTTTTCCTTAGTAAGAATTTCCTTCTCCATTTAATGTATATGGCAGCAACTGTGGTACAGTACAGCAAAATACTGTTACATCAAAAGTTTCCCAGCTCGTAGAAGCTCAAGGATTTCTCTATGAGAAATGCTGACCATTTCCATGTGATTTAGTGGTTTTTTGAGCCATTCCAGTTTCAGATGGCAAAACCAGATTGTATTTTTCATTGGTAAACAATTTCATATCTACACTAGGTGGCAGTAGATAAATGAGATTACTGTGTTTGCAAGCACTCCTTCTGGACAGCTAGCCCAAGCTTAAAAGGAAAGTGAGTCAGCCTCAGGTTTCTTATCTTTGCCTCAACTCTGGACTCAGAGCTGATAGGAAGAAGGTTGTGTGTTCTGCTCTGTGGAATGGCCAGAAAGAAACATAGGTGTTGGCGGGCCAAGCAGATAGTCCTGCATGGTTCTAATTCCTTCTTTACTGCAGTGTGGGGATTATTGGGAGTGTACACCTCTACTTCTGACACAAGTGGCTGGATAGATGTAAATGCTTATTAATATTTCCAAAACTACAGCTGTACCCATCAAACTTGATAAGTGCTGTTAAAGTCATTCCACTCCTCTTACCCCAGTCCCTGACTGTTGCAGTGTTGTCCTCACTGTTACCCCTACTTTATTCTTGATACTCTACATGTTCCTGTCAGATTGATCTTTCTAAAGCACATTTTAGCCTCCAGTTTTTCTGTGCCTTCCCAAATTCCCTCACCCCTCACAATTTGACCCTTGCCGCCCTCTCTTGTCGCTGCCCTCTGCAGCAGTATCGTGTCAGCATTCTGCCTCTGTGCTCAGGGAGGCTTGTAACCTCATCTCTGTCTCTCTCTTTTTGCTTTTGTTTTATAAACCTTTTCTAGAGGAGCCATCGTAAGCTCTGTTTCCTCCACGGGAAGCCTTTCTCACTAAGTGCTCAGTCAACAGTTTCTCCTTTGAGGTTCGCCAGTATGCTTTTTGCTGGTAGCATTTATTTGATACCAAGTTTGCTATCTCTGTTGCCCTGTGTTTACTTCTTTGTATTCATAATGTTTAGTAAATAAATGGTGATCATGTGGTTTCTTTCCCTTTTTGTTTTTCTGAATTCTGAAATAATCTTCCTCAGAAGTAGTCACCACTCTAATTATTCCCTTGCTTTTCTTTTAAATTTTACTATTTATGATTGAATCAGTAATTAGATATTTTTTCATTTTGGATAGTTTTAAACTTTATATAAATGGAATCATACTGCATATATTTTACTATAGCCTCCTTCTTTATTTAGCATTAAAATCCTGAGATTCATGTGCATGGATTCTGAATTCATACATTCGTATGTTGTTGCATATAGTTGTATTTCATTCATTTTCACAGCTGTATAGGATTTCAGTGAATTTACTACAGTATTAATTCCCATGATTATACATTTATTCTACTGTTGATAAACAGGTGGGGATTTCTGATTGTGGTTTGTTTTTCTAATTAATTTACTGTTTATTGACATATAGTTGATTTACAGTGTTGTGTTAGTTTCTGCAAGACTGTGGTTTCTTTTTGTTTTTGCCATTACAGTGTTGCTCTAAACAATGTCAGCATCATTGAGCTTTCTAGCTTTGCATTCTTGTAGGTGTTAAGCAGTATTTTGCTTTAATCGTCCCTTTTCTAATTACTACTACTGTTTCTGAAAATCTCTTCATATTCTAGATAACTGTTATGTTTTCTATAATTTTTTCCTTAGGATTGCTCTTCTTTTCACATTGATTTGTAGGTTTTTCTTATATATTTTAGATATTTGTCCTTTTTCAGTTTCAGATATAATATCTCCTCCTATTCCGTTATCTGATTGTTAACTTTGTGGTAAACATTGTTAAACAGAAATCCTTAATCTTGGGGTAAACAGGTGGATCCATTTTTTTTTAAGTTATTTAGTTTTTGCCTTACGGTTTTACTTTTGCAGCTTTTAAGATGTTCTTCTCTACACTGGGTCAGAAAGATATTCTTTTTTTTTTTTTTTTTTGCGGTATGTGGGCCTCTCACTGTTGTGGCCTCTCCCGTTGCGGAGCACAGGCTCCGGACGTACAGGCTCAGCGGCCATGGCTCACGGGCCCAGCCGCTCCGTGGCATGTGGGATCTTCCCAGACCAGGGCACGAACCCGTTTCCCCTGCATCGGCAGGCGGACTCTCAACCACTGCGCCACCAGGGAAGACCCAGAAAGATATTCTTACACATTTACTTCTACTAACTTTATAGTTTTTGTTTGTTTGTTTGTTTTTTGCGGTACGCGGGTCTCTCACTGTTGTGGCCTCTCCCGTTGCGGAGCACAGGCTCCGGACGCGCAGCCTCAGCGGCCATGGCTCATGGGCCCAGCCGCTCCGCGGCATGTGGGATCTTCCCGGACCAGGGCACGAACCCGTGTCCCCTGCATCGGCAGGCGGACTCTCAACCACTGCGCCACCAGTGAAGCCCAACTTTATAGTTTTAACCTACCATTTAGGTTTATAATTTATCTGCTGTCCATCTCTGTATGTAGTATTTAGTGAGCCCGTTTTCTCAGGTCCAAGTCATCCTTCCTGTATTGATTTGTGGCACCATTTTTCCTTCGTATTTGTTTTCCATATATACAGGGCTTTGCTTCTGAACCCTTTATGGTATTGCTTCCTATTTTTTAAAGACTTCTTTAATGTCTTTACATGAGTTCTATTTTATTTTTTTCTGTAAAGGTCATATGCATTTTTGGGTTTTCTTCCTGATGTATTTTAAAATTTCTATGGTACGGTAAATTATGATTTTTAAAAATTTACATTTTCTGTGCGCTGAAGTACAGACAGGTAATTGATTTTGTATATCAATTTTGGATCTAGTAAACTCTCTTAGTTTTAATGATTCAGCGGTAGATTCTTTTGGGATTTCTTTATAGATAATTATATATGAATGACAATGTTTATTTCTTCTGTTCCAATTCTTACATCTTAATGCTTTTATTTCCTTTTCTTGTCTTACTGAACTGGCTAGGATTTTTTTCTGCATTTTTTGAGGTGGGTCATTTTATTTTATTTTTAACATCCCTTTATAGGTGAATCCCATTGATTTTCTAATGTAAAAGCAACTTTTTATTCCTGGGATAAATTCAACTTGCTCACAGTGATCTTTTCTTATATATTGTTAGATTTGATAGGCTAATATTTTATTTAAAATTTTTGTATCCATGCTAATATATGGATATTTTCATTTTAGACTATATTAGGAAGTACCCTCTAGATTATTAGAAATGGCATCCACTTTCCTATGGTATAAAAATCTAATATTAGCTTTTTTTAATGTATATATACAGATTAATCCAAAGCTTGATGTAATCGATTTGCAGACCTCTACTCCCCCTGTTGTGGACATCCTTTCTTTTGATTCTACCACAGTAAGTTTTCTTTGGCATTTAAATGGTATTTAATTGTTTGGCACAATCCATTTTCCTTAAAAAGTGTGTGGGAGAGAAGATAAAAAATGGGCTAAATAGCCTAACATCTTAGCATAGAAAAAACCTTGTACAAAAGTCATATTTACAATGTGTCTAAATAGCCACAAGGGGGAGCAGTACCGATTTCTAGAAAAGCTTCAATTTGAGGACCTTGAGCTCAGTAGAATCCATATCGTCTCATCTCCTGTTAAGGTGCCACCCATGTGACATTTCACTTGCTGTCACAGAACAGATTTCCTTCTTTGGTAATTGCCTTTCAGAGGTGCTAAACTTACGTCTAGTCTCCTTAGAAGGTGTAAGAAAAGCAATCATTTCCCTTTGTTCGTCTCTCTTGATGGATAATCCAGAAATTAAGAAGTATTTCTAACACTTGCAATTTTGTTTTAAAAAATTTCATACATACAATTTATTTACTAAGTGTATCCAAAGACTTCAAAAATTGAGAGTTTTAGCATTTCAATTTGAGTCTGCTTAATCTTTGCAAAGCAGATTATTTCTGCCATCAATTCTGCTAGTCAGGGCAAAACTAGTTATAAGAATGAATGGAGGGACTTCCCTGGTGGTGCAATGGTTAAGAATTCGCCTGCCAAAGCAAGGGACACGGGTTCGAGCCCTAGTCCGGGAAGATCCCACATGCCATGGAGCAACTAAGCCTGTGCACCACAACTACTGAGCCTGCACTCTAGAGCCTGCGAGCCACAACTACTGAGCCTGCGTGTCACAACTACTGAAGCCTGTGCACCACAACTACTGAGCCTGCACTCTAGAGCCTGTGAGCCACAACTACTGAGCCTGCATGTCACAACTACTGAAGCCTGCATGCCTAGAGCCCGTGTTCCGCAACAAGAGAAGCCACCACAACGAGAAGCCCACGCACTGCAATGAAGAGCAGCCCCCGCTCACCACAACTAGAGAAAGCCCTCATGCAGCAACGAAGACCCAACACAGCCAAATTAATTAATTTATTAATTAAAAAAAAAAAAAACGAATGGGAGGAATGGCATGATCTTTGACAACAGTACTGTGATAATGTCAGTATAGTTAAATATTTTGGGTAACTTATTAATACATGGCCAGAAAAGAAAACAAACAAGAAGAACACTTGACATTACAGCATTACAAACTCTCCAGTAGATCTCAAGAATTGTATTTATTGTAGAGGAATTCTGCAGAGAACTAGTCTATCTTGAGTCTATGCTGTGTCAGAAAGTAGTCTGCTTATTACAGGGTCTTTTCAGTGTTAATTCCATGCAGAGAAGACTCCTAGATCACTCATGAGAAGTTCCAGAGACAGGAAATCAGCTGGAGGGTCAACCCAAGGGCTGACTGTCAAAGAGAGGTCCAAGAACTGTTGGTGACAACTAGGACCTTAAGTGGATCTGTGGTCTGGTCTCTTACAATGTTCATGTTTATAAAGTAACACTACAAACATTGCTGCATTAATAACTTACTTATGACTTTAAAAATTAACTAGACTTCGAATTCTTGCCACAGTGCTTAGCTTATAGTAGGTGCTCAATACTTATGTTCAATGAATTACTCAAAAGTCTCACTGTTGAAATTTACAAATGCTGGTGAGTTGGGTTTTTGCCCCACTAGTGAGAGGAGCAAAAGATAGGTGGTTTTTGAGATGTGCTGCCTTCTTATGAGGTAGTTGGTAGACTAAAATTGGGTGTTTCTGGCCTAAAAGATACCAGAAATCATCAAAAATCTTTGATCGGAGCTTTGAGACTCACTCTCCCTGCCAGTACCCTTCGAAATGTGCAAAACCTCATGACCTGAGGAATCCATGTGTTCTCAACAGTGTGCTATGGAGGTGGGCATAAGTGCCACCTAGCAAGCAATAGCAGGGTGTCTGTCCCTGGATGGTAATGCAGAAGTGCCAAAGTCAAGTGTCTATGTTATAGAACCCTAACTCAGGAATACAGGGTACGTGGGACTTCAAAAGGACAATTCTTTTTTTTTTTTAATTGAAGTATAGTTGATTTACAATGTTGTGTTAATGTCTGCTGTACAGCAAAGTAATTCAGTTATACATATATACAATTCTTTTTCATATTCTTTTCCACTATGATTTATCTCAGGATATTGAATATAGTTCCCTGTGCTATATAGTAGGACCTTGTTGTGTATCCATTCTATATGTAATAGTTTGCATCTGCTAACCCCAAACTCTCAGTCCATTCCCCCCCGCCTTGGCAACCACAAGTCTGTTCTCTACAGGGAAGACAATTTTTATAATAAACATGTGACACGTTTGCAGTTGTGTTACAAAGCAGAATAATAAGACTGAAGAGTACAGTTATTACCCACATAAGGGATACTATTAGGCTGAATTATATGATATTGCCATTTTGTAGGCAAAAATGATCTAATACATATCAGTGATTTCCCATGGCTCAGCCCCACACATAAGCATTATAAGGAAGACTCCACTGTTACTTTGAGTTGTGTGCTTGATGCTACATAAAAATAAAACAAACAAGAAAACAAAAACTTGTTTGCTATAAATTGGTTTGGAATTAGGCTAATGATGTCCCACTTAGATAGATGTTTTTGCAATCTGGAAGATAGCTGCTTGCCTCCTGGCAAGACATAAGGACTCCTGATTGTATTTACTTTACTGACACCTTTTCTGAAGACAGATATTCATGAAGCATTTAGATTTTTATAAAGAGTATCTTTAAAGAGCTTTCCTTTAAATTTTCAATGTATGTGTCTTTCTTTTAGCTCATTGATAGATAAGTGGTTAGAAAACTAGAGCGCAATCACTGTAATTGTCTGCCTTTCCATTAACCTAGTGGTAATTCTTAATCTGTCATCTCCTCTGTATTGGCTGCTTTTCTTTTGCTTCTGCACAACAAATCAAACATAAATGTAAAGGAGATTTGTTTCTATTCTGGCATGAAGCACTATTGTGGTGTGAACTTTGCATGTAATTATAATGAAAAAACACAGAGAAGTATTGGAAGCAAAAAAAAAAAAAAGGCAGTATTTACAGGTGGTTTTGGGTTTTGTTATTGTGGTTACTGTTTATTTGGGGGATTTGTTGGTTTGGTTTTTGCAGACTGGAAGAAAGTTTCTTTAGAAATTCATTTCCATCAAGATGAGATGTAAAAAGGTTACTCTTTAAACCTTAATTTGTGAAATTTCTTAGTAGGATAAAAGCAGGTTTTTATGGTGTAAGAAATAGTTGGCTTCTGTTCCTGTTTTGACTTGATTTAATATTACATTCAGGATGATTTCTAGATCTAAGTGTATTGATATCTATGCTCGGATGCCTTCTTACAACAGAGAAGAAATTATGGCATACAGTGTAACAGTTGGTATCTTTGTGGCTTGCACTTGTGTCTCTAATGCCAGGCAGGAAATTTGATACAATATTTCAGGATCAAAATAAGCTGTTCCCAATCTGCATTTTTAAAGCTTTGTTGTAAAAAAAAAAAAAAAAAGTTTCTGTAAAGGGATATACTGGCTGTCGCATAGACATAGTTTAAAAATGTTGATCTCAAATTTCTGAATCTTATTCCAATTACGTTGTCTCTTGTTATTTGCTGATCTAAAGATTATTTAGTTCAAGATTCCATTGAGTCTTTTAATGTTTTCATTTACTCTATTAGAAATAGGCCAAAGTTTTGTCATCAAAATTGTACAAGGCATTTAGCAGTAGCACATGTGGTGTGGCTACATCCTCAGCTCCTCTCCCCCCAAAGGCGAATAAGACAGTAATTTCTCTTCTGTGTCCTAATATAAAGTGGTGTTTGTTTTTTTAAAATACTAACTAAACAGAATTTGTTTAAAATACTCTAGGATTATTAAAATTGTTATTTTTAGGTAAACTATATTCCTAGGTTTTGATGTATTTTATTACTATTTGTCCAACAAATGAACACAATGAAACTGATGATCTTGCTAGTATTACTCTGATTGACTCAAAACACTGGACTCAGAGAACTCAGAGTGTCCTTGCCTTCACTCTGGCAACTGTGTAGAGTATGAATGTAATATTTATGCCTTTCTTTAGAATTAGGGAGAGTTTTCAGGTTAAATTAATTATGTACAATAAACTGAGAATCTGCAGTTATATCATAGAAGAAAATCAAGGCCTACAGTCTTTTCTTGCTCCATCAGTCAAATATTTAAAGCCACACTGCATGGAGGCATCATATGATATACTGAAGACAGGATGTCAAGCTGGCTGCCTCACCTCAAGAAACTTACAGCCGAGCCAGAGAGAAATAACAGTGTAAGAAGTAAGTGGCAGTTTCAATATACTAGATGCCAAGGGTATATGATTGTCAAAGGAAAGGTTGTTAACAGAAGGATTCAGAAAAGGTCATGAATGGGCTAGAGGAAACTAGAAGACTTCTCTAGAAGGAAACATTTGACCAGTTCTTGACCTGACCGAAGATGGGTAGGATTTTGATAGAGACATTCCAGGTGGGGAAGGCAAGGTATAAGTAGATGCCTTAGAAGTAATTGAAAATACAGTATGTACCATGGTAATAAAAGTGCAGCCGTCTAATCTGGAGTCTCTGCGTTGCCTAACTCAATGGATAGCAGATGTGGTAGGATGCTGGGAGCATACCTACTCACACACATTTTTAGCTCTCAATCAATACTTCTTGAGTAACAAAAACTACCTGCCCCAGAGAAGCCTACATTGTATATTCTAGAGGAGGAGACAAGCAATTCACAGATTTTAAAAAAGTAGACCATATAGTATAGTAGATGGAAACAATGCAAAGGTGTAACTAGCACCGAAGTTAGGTAGGAAGAAGGGTGCATTTAGATAGTATGGCCAGGACAAGAGTCATTTGAAAGGTGACATTTGTGGAAGGAACTGAAGGAATGATGTGAACAAGTTAGATGACTATCTGGGGAGGTACTCCAGGCCATGGGAGCAGTGCTGGAAGGCCAGATTGGGAGTGAGGAGGAGCCACTGGAGGGTTTCCTGCAGAGAAAGGGGCATAATCTCATGAGTGTTTTAACAGGGTCACTCTGGCTACTGTGTTGAGAATCAGCTGGGGGTGATGGTGGAGGGGAGCAAAGAGACCCGCTCCGAAGCTAATGAAATCCTCAGACAGAAGGCAGGAGTGGCTTGATCCAGGGCCGTAGCAGAGGAGGTGGTGTTAAGCGATCTGATTCTGGGTGTATTTTGAAGGTGGAGCCGATGGACTGGATGTCCGCTGTGGGATTCCCTATCTCCTTTCCCTAGGGGTAGTAAGGCGCAGCCCTGAGTAATCTCAGGGTGGCCAAGCTTATCTCCTGGCTCAGCATCATTTTGCCAGAGGGGTTGCTGAGAGAAAAAAAGATTTGTGATTTTCCTATCTTCTTTTCTGGGGTTAGGAAAGTGATCAGCTGAATCAAAGCAAGAGATGCTGTGCTGTTTCTGTGACTTTGGGAAGCACAGTGGTAAAACATAGTCCTCCTTCCTAGGTGTCCTTTAGGTTTGCATTTTTCAGCAAAGTTTATTGGTTTCCCTTTTGGAAAGGGTGTTGCATCAGCCTGTTTTTAGGAAGAAAAAAGTTATCCACTTTCATGGAGATTGTCATATGATATATGCCCTCTGAAAAATATTGATATATTGATAAAATAAGAGGACATACAAAGAGTAAACTTACAGCTGCAGAGAGGATATCTCCATGGTTGTTGTGGCAACAGTTCGTCCTGGTTACTAGACAACATTGCGTAACCAGTTCAGAGCTATTCCAGTTCCTAACTGCTTATGTAAGCAAAGATTTGGAAAGACTTACTTGAAAGAACACAGTGTATGCAAACCTAAATGTTCAAAACTAAAATTTGTAACTTGAAAGTATAAAATGGCAATATGTGATGTATTGTCCCCAGATACCTCATTTACCTTTCCAGGAAAATCACTAAAAATCATGTTGCACAAACCTCCTGCTTACACTGCTTTTCTGTATGCTAACATTCCTGCATTTACATATAAACAGCTTCTAAATTTGGAGGTAGGTGAAGTTCTTTTTTAAGTGTTTAAACTTTGCAACAGTTTATAAGGTAGCATTTGATTTGTAAATTCGGGGCATATGATTTCTGAAACTAGGTATGTTTGTAACTTTGTTGTTGCTTGCTAAGCTTTAGGAAACAGACATATTCATGATATCTCTAGGCATCAGTTCAGTGGCCCTCGGGACTTTTCTCCTACTCCCACTCGAAGTGTTTGAAAGAAAATGAACACAGGCATTCGTAAAATCCGCCTATGGACTGTACACAGAGGTGCTTTCCACAGTTTATCCTCATTTTATTAAAAGACATTTAGTCTTAATTTCAAATGATAGTGAATATGTCAAGTGAGATACAGTGATTTTTTTTTTTTAATCCAGTGTCTCAAAAAGTTAAGATGCGTAGTAGGAGTAAAAGATGAATTCTTATCAGGGCTGAGAAATAATTTTAAAACATCACCCTTTGAAATTGAAAGAAATAAAGTAATTAAATTGTCAAAGCATTTAAAAAATAAGACATACATGATAAAACTAACAGAAGTAAATAAGAAAAAATACACTTCCACAAATCTCTCACTCTTTAGAATAGAAAACACATTTATGGTTTTTTCAGATACAAGTTATTTTAGAGATAGAGATAGAGAAAACATTAGAGAGGAAGAGACGATTTCCAAATTAGTTGCATCCTTGCTTTAGAAGTACATCATGACCTATATGTTATAAGAACTACGAACAGTTGTGAATGTGATAGCTGACCTTTAAAAAAAATGTGTTTTGGGGATTATAGAAAAAAAAACAAGCAACTAAAACTTTTAGTCTGTTAAAGGAACGTGGCTTTTTTTTTTATAGCTGATTTACTAAGATAGTACCACTGTAAAAAGAGAGTAATAGTGTGGTCAGAGGGTTTCTTTTTTCCTCCAAATAAAATATACTTTTTGATAAAAATCTTAATAATCATAAGTCCCAAATGTTTATCCTTAACGACTTACTAATTTGAGCTTCATTCCCTTTAAGTTTCAAGGTCACCGAGAAAGAAAGCTTACATTAATGAGTGTTTCCTTTTACCAAAAATTTTATACTAAGTAAATTTTTAAGCATAGTCCTAGTTAAAAATTTATGCAGTGAAACTGGTCCTTATAACCTGTTGACAAAAGTGATTTAGGACTTAAACTTTTCTTTATGAAATGTAAAGAGAGAGAGAACTCTACAAAAGGATTTTATAAAACATGCTATTTGGGAGCCCAACAGAGTAAATCCGTTTTTTAATTTCCTTTAGAAAACTAGCACATTTCTGGGAACTGGAGGTTTTGATGTTCCAGGTATTATTTCTACCTTCCAACTTCCTGAGCTACTGTATTTCTAAACTGCTGCAGTCATCCGGACTGTTGCAGGCCTGGGAATCTAAGCCGCATCCCCAGTTCCCACAGTTGAGACTGAGGCGTGCCGAAAATGCCCGACAGCCTCAGCCCACACATCCAGTAACAACTGGTTCCTTCCTCTTCCTGTGGAAGAGCAACATCCTCAAAGATGAGAAGAAATGCACCCTGAGGCATGCAGGAACAGCAGTGAGCTTTTCACACAGGAAATTACTAGGGGAGCATTCTGCAAAGTGCTTGTCTCCTGGACTGTCAGCCCATAATGAGCTTCCTGCTGACCTGGAGGATGGTTTACTATGGAGCTAAATGCCGTTGGCAGGTCTGTCAGAGTTGCCTGGAAGATAGCGAGCTTCCCTTTCAGCTGTTCTGTACATTACACCCATCTGGTTTTGAGCAATTTGGTGCTGCTTATACAGTGAAGCTAGTTGGCTTTGCTCCTTTATTTAGCCACCTGACAGCTAATTGTTTGGTGGAAGTAGTCAACAAGTCTGCTGAAATGAATTTTTCAGTCAGTTCTTTGTGCTTTATGAAGTCAGGTTATGTAAACTCTATTAGGACTTCAGAGAGAGATTAAAATCCTCATAATCTGAGTGAACTGGCTGCTGATGCCCAGTGCTGGTTCTTGACTAGTTCCATCTATGTCTTTCAGTCTCCTTGCTTTTACTTTCTGAAAGTCAGGCATCAGTAGAAGATATCATACTGTGTGCACAATCATACATCCTCGAGCACACAGAAAACTCTGCTGCTTCAAACCGGCCAATCCACCAACCCCTATAATTTAAAAATTGAGACTGACTTGGAATGACTTTTACAACTGAAGAATGTTCTGGTATAATTTTTTTCCCCTAATTCCTACGTATTTTCTTTTTCCTTTACTTGAGATAATGATGGCCGCTGTAAAGCCCAGTTTTTATATCATATGTTCTTTTTAAATTGCTTTCCAGATCACTACAGAATTTTGGTGGGTTTCAGCATTTATGGTGGCAAAATTCCTTTACTTTTCATGTATTTGTTTGGATTATTTTACTGAAGCACATAAGAGTTACATGTTGTTTGTTTTAAGTTGAAGGGGAGATGGAGAAAAGGAATGTCAGGCATTTCCTCTTCCTTTCAGAATGTCTTTTTAATGAACATTCCTCTTCCCTCCTATGAACAAACCATCTCAACTCAGTGAGGGGCCTCTAAGTGTCTAAGTTTCTAACAAACCAACTTCTTTCCTTTGTTCCTTCAGCCCTAGAGAGTTAGTTGCTTTATGCATTTACTATTTCTTCTCACCTCTGTGATCCCTTTTAGCCTTTTGCAGACTTCCAAACCTTTTTAACCAGTTCCCTATATCAAATTCTCTCTGCTAAAATAACTGTTGTGGTTTCTGTTTTCCTGCTGGATCCTGAATGATCATCCTAAAGATCCTAAACCATCCTAAAGAAATAGAAGTACAGAAAAAGACTTGTATTCAAGGGTGTTTATTTCAGCATTACTTATAACAACAAATGGACACAAGTCAAATATCCTTTAAGAGAGGATTAGTTAAATAAAACTATAGTATATCAAGTGATGGAATAGCATATCAAGTGATGGAATATTATATAGCCATGCCGTGTTTAACAGCAACTAAATGCATGTGTATGATTCTGAATTTGATTCTGGGTCAGTAGAAGAATTGCTATATAGAACATCACTATGACAGTTGACAAAAATTGAGGATGGGCTTTACCTCCTTGGTAGGGCTTTGTAGTTACTTTTCTTTTACTGCTCTTCCCAGGTCCCCAACCTCACCCATCACTTATTTTCTTTTTTTTTTTTTTTTTTTTTTTTTTTTAAGGAAGGGTATTCTTTGTGGCAAGAATTGTGTGTGCCTAAGGTTTCTTTGGTGGTGTTATTGCTATTCATTCTGGTGTGTGCAGATATTATTTCCTTTGTGGAATAGGTGATAGTTTCCATCAGACTTGTTTACAGTGTGAATTTTATGAAGTGAATCCTATTTTCCATTAACTTTTATTTTTAAGCAGAGCTATGTTTTCTTGGTAATATTCTGTTTATTGGGCTGGAAATCTTATGGGCTAGGCTTGAAAGCATGCCCAAATCCATAATTACAGTGTTACAGTAATAGTACACCTTGTTCCCATAGGTGAAACTTTAAAAGACATTTTGTAATTCACTTGGAAAGTTCTTCTGTTTGAAGCTACAGGTTCAGTAGAATGAATCTGTGTCCCATTTTGTCCATTCTCTAAGGTTGATATTGTGTAAACTAAATTCATTTTAAATGACATTTAGCATCAGGCAAAGTACCAGAGTAAATGTTATTCTAAATTCAGAAACAATGCATTTTAGGGATAATAATTAATCATCTAATGAATTTTTAATTATTTGTTGATAAATAATTACTTGTTTTAAACAGAACTGGAAATGCATTATTTTAAGATAAAGTGAAGACAGTTGTGTGCTTTGGAAAATCAGTTGAAATTTTGAAGAATTTGACTAAGAAATACACTCTCCCAGATTTGTCCTTTTAGAAAATTCGGTGTACTTTCTGTACAATTCAGTACACAGTAAAATTACTGAAAGAAATTCAAGCTGTTAACACTATTTAAAAACTTTGTTCTTTTTCAAGAAATCGTTTATATATGTCCTATGAATTATAAATGCCATAAAACTATGGCTGTTTTACATTTTGGGCACTAATCTATCAGAGAGTCACACCCTCTTCCTCCCAACTCAGGGAAAACAACCTCTTTCTGATATGCAATTAAATGACATGAAAAATTTTAAACAAATAATATGTTTTTTAAAATATCACCATTTTTTAAATTGAGCAAACTGATAGGTTTATGACACAGAATTGAGAAAAAAATTTTTCTATTTAAAAATAAATTCTCCCTTCCCTGAAATGTGTTTGAAACTTTTTATTTAGAGAGCAATAGTTTTCCCTAAGGTATTATATGATTAATATTTTAATCAAGCATTAGGATCTTGTTATTTCTATTACTATGTACTATGATTATTTTTATGTATTTATTAGTCAAGCAAAATGACATTCCTGGGGTTTATCTCAAATTATGTTTTATTTGTTTATTTTTAGTTTTGCTTTGGCACTTTTTCCAGGCAGTTCTCTTGGCAACAGTGGCAATGCTTCTGCTTGTCGTGTTTTATGCAATTAAGCTCTTCCAGTATATTCCCCATCACAACTTATTTCATGCAAATGTTCTAGCTGTTGTATCTGGCCATTAACTTATATAATTTTTCCTACAGTATTTTTAGTCAAAATTATTTTCCTAAATGTAAGGGGAAAATGAATTTTATGAGAAGCTAAACAATGAATTTTGAATGGAAAAAAATCAGAATGTACTGAAACTTTTTGTCTTTTCCTCCTGCCTCTACCCTTCCTGGTGCCAGTCCTCACACCAGGGTGGGAGATTTGGATCTGACCACATTAACTAGGATTTGCTTTTTTTCCTCTGCTGCTTATATACCTGGCACAAGAAAATCTGGAGTACTAGTAGACTGTATGTGGAGACTGTGGCCAACCAGCTTGTTAGAGTAGCAAAACGAGTACATATGGAATTAATTACTCTCCTGCCATAGCCCTGCAGACCCCAAATGAGTGAATCTTGGCAGGAATAGAAAATCTTTCAGAGTACTAACCACAGATGAGCTGTATTTTTGCAGGAGCCGAGCTCAGGGCAGTGAACCTTTGGTGTGCAGCATCATGAAGGGAAGTGACTCAGCCTAAGTTAGGGGCTGACTCAATAGACATTGTTCATTCATTTCTCAAAAATGAACATGCCAGGCACTAGATAGGAGTAGGGGGTTGAGAGGGAGGAGGATGAATGTGGGTTATAATGATAAGCAAAAGCTATCATGGAAAGTTACATAGTAGAGTGACAGTATGAATTGTGGGCATTTGACTAAGTCAGGAGTATAGGTGAGGCGAAATCAGAGAAAGTTTCCCTGAAAAAGTTGTTTTAAGCTGAGATATAAAACCTTGCTATTCAAACTGTGGTCCATGGTTTGTTTGAGCATCACCTGGGAGCTTCTTAGAAATGCAGAGTCTTGGGTCCCACCCCAGACCTACTGCATCAGACTCTGCATTTTAATAAGATCCCCAGGTGATCTGTGTTCATTAAAGTTTGAGAAGTGCTGATCTACAGCTTCAGGAAGAGTTGGTGTGAGACGATTAGGAGTACTGGAGGGTTGTAGGCAGAGCAAACTGTGTATGCAAAGACTGGCTTGCAGGGACCTTGGTATGCTCTAGGGACTGAAAAGAGGGCTGGAGCCCAGGGATGGGCAGGAGAATGTGGTATCAGGACAGCCAAGAGAGGAGTGTTTAAAGAAGATGGGAGTGTCAACATTGCTGAAAGCCAAGAGAAGGATTTTTATAATAATCAATTTAGCAGACATTTTTGGTTACCTTTTGGAGAGCTTTTTCAATGGACTAATACAGGTGCGAGCCAGTAGGAAGTGAGTTGAACAGTGAGTGGAGGGGGCAGGGTGAGCAAAGAGACAGCTAGAATAGATTATTCTTTCTTTTATTGAATACATTTGCTGTGCGTCTATTATATACCAAGCAATGAGAATGCACAGATTAAAGAGTCCAATAATAATGATAAATGCCTAAGTTGCTATGGGAGTACATCAGTGGAGTGGTTAAATAAGGAGTGTGTGTGTGTGTGTGTGTGTGTGTACACATGAGCATGTGTGTGAGTGCTAGAAAATTTGGGTGGGGGACAGAAAACTTAATCAGAGATAACTTCCTGGAAATGGTTGAAACTTGAGGTGTTTCTTTAAGAATTTGCCTACCATTATGGAGAACACGGACAGAGTTCAGCATTTGTATAGGCGACAAGGCTTAAGAGGGGATGGTGAATTCAGGGAACCATGACAAGAGCAAATTTGAGTTTTAGGACAGTTACTCTAGAGATGTGATAAAGGAGGGGTTAGAAGGAGGTGAGGCTGGGAGGCATGAAAATTAGGAGGCAAGTGCAGTCATAATCTAGATACGGAGTGGGGGGTGCTTGATCTTGAGCAGTAACATAGGGGGAAATGAAGAAGAGGAGGCTGAGCCGTGAGATCTTGAAGAGAAAGAGTTGAAAGTTCTGTTTACTGATTAGACATAGGAGAGGGAAGACTCTAGAATAGCTCCCAAATTTGAAGCTCCTGAGTAGATAATGGCACTGTTTACCAAGATAGGACAGACAGGTCTTGGGTATGGAGCATCCAGGCAGAAATATAGATCTGGGAATCTTTAATTGATTGATCAAGCCGTGAGGTCCCACAGGATGATCCCTGAACTGCAGCTTCATGCTAAATACGGTAATGATTATGACAAATAGATGATCACCAGTAATCTCATCTCATTCATCAGGAGTGGTAATTAGAAGACTGTTTGCTTGAATAATGCAGGTTATTTGGTAAATACTGTGACTGAAATATAAAGCAGATAAAACTGGTTGCATTTAATGGCTGTAAGTAGCAGACGTGCATTAGTGGTGTCACAGCTTCCTTTTTTAAGAACTTCCTGCTTACTCCTCTGGGTATGTGTTTAGTGTAGATAAATTTTCATGATTCTTAACCACACTTTTAATAAAGTTATAGAATGTAGTTCATATTCTCTTTGACTCATGATATCTGTGAAAAATATTTTTGAACTTTATGGTAACATTTGAATATTAATTCTCCTGGACCATTTTTCCCCATGATAATTGGTTTAAAAAAAAAAAAAGAAAGGAAAATCTTTCTTTATAAAGACAGTCATTTTAAAATTAATTTTTTAATTGAAGTATAGTTGATTTATAATGCTGTGTTAGTTTCAGTTATATATATATGTATATATATAGGCTTTTTTTTCAGATTCTTTTCCCTTACAGGTTATTTAAAAAATATTGAGTATAGTTCTCTGTGCTATACAGTAGGTCCTTTTTAGTTATCAGTCATTGTTGTTATCCTTTGGTTTCTGAGTTTCTTCCACCAGCAAAATTAGAAAGGAGCAAAACACCCATACCTTTCTATACACAAAAATGTAGGAAAGAAAAATATAGTATGTCTATCAAACAGTAATATTGTTATCATGGCCTCTTATTTATAATGAAGTACTTTGTTACCGATTTTCTACTCATAAGCTCTTTGTCCTGAAGATTTTATGGCATAATTTTTCAACTATGTCCAGTTATATAATCTTTATCAAGGGGTTAAATATTTCAGATGAGATTCATAGATTTAAATGCTTGATATTAGATTGGCTTCCTGTGTTATTAGAAAATCATTTTTCACCCATTAAATGATGGGACCAGAATTTTTAAAAAGATGTTGGATCTTTGTCTACTAAGTGTTTTAAAAAGGTATTATGTACATTTCTCAGGCAGCTGCCTGAAAATGGAAACTTTTTTTTTTTAACTATATCTGAAAATGTCTTAATATTTTGTTTTGGATTTGCTGAACAGTGATTTTCATTTTAAATGTATATTCAGCGTATGCTTATCCATTTACTACTTTATTTAGTATGGCTTGTTCATTTATTTTTTGAACTTCCACCTGCCCTTAAGTAGCCTATTAACTAATTTGAGAAACCAGACATAGAAGAATTTTTTTTAATTTGAATATAATGGATAGAAAAATATCTTTAATTCAACAAATTTTATTAATTACTTTATGTATGCCTTACACATAGGAGGCACTCACCATATTGTCAACTATCCGAAAGAAGGTGAGCTATGGCTTCTGCCTTCTAGAAAGGTGCAATTTAGATTTTAGTGGAGTTGGGGGGAGGACACAATTTGATAATACTGATAATGATAGGTAATTGATCACAAACTATAGATTAAACTCTTTACCTGTATTCTCACAGCAACCTTATAATGTAGCCCAGGGTTATTTTCTTCATTTTACAGGCGAGGAAACTAACACTTAGAGAAGCCAAGTAATTTGTCCAAGGTCATACAGTCAGTACACAGAAGAGACAAGATTAAACCCAAGTCTATGTGACTTGATGCCCCATTAATATAGTGCCATATTATATGATAGCATGGATAATTATACAGTATCACAAACAGCAGAAATGCAGAGAAAATTGATAATTACTTTTAAGAAACAAAATTGAATTTTTCTAGAGATCTAGAACAGGCAAATTGCATCTATTTGGGGAAGATGAGGAAAGACTTCATTATTTTGCAAATGCAAATTGAAGTAAACTTACATAAAGTGCACTGTGTATACTGAGATCTCATAGAAAGCTTTCACTCTCTGTCTTTTGAATGCTATAATGAACAATAAATAGAAGAGTGGTTCTCAATACCCAGCTGTGAATATACATTACTGTTATAATCACAGTTTTATCATTAATCGTACTAGAATGTTCACATTATGCTAGATGGTGAATAGAACATAAATAAATATAATATTTGCCCTCTAAAATATGTTCGGAAAATCTTGCCAGTTTTCTGGATGTAGCTTTGTTAAATGATTGGATAAATTTCTGCCTTAAAATTGCCTCTTCATAGTATTAAAACACAGTAAAGAAGCTAGTCTTATTGAAATGAGCAAAGCATGAGTTACTGTGTATGTGCTATTAAAAAAAAAATTATCCCATGACTTTTAACACACAGCTCACTTCTCCTGAACTTGGCACTTGAAGAGTTTTGAGGAACAGAAAATAGGCCTATAAAAGAGGTCAAAGAATGGCGTTATTTATCTTAAGAGAGTCAGCAAGCCCAGGAAATAATTTTTCAGAAATTTATTCTAAATAATCCTGACTCTGTGATAATTTTGTGTTTCATAAAAATAATGAGGGTAGTTATTTGAGGACAACATTTGGCTTGTTGGTTTGGTTGGCTCTCCATGTACATTATCATGATACTAAAATGGTGGTGGTGTATTTGCTTTTGCAGCACGTATACTAAAATTGAAAAGATGCAGAAAATATTAGAGTGGCCTCCACGAGAGAATAAGTTGAAATTTATTAAATGTTCCATGTGTTTTGGAATATTATGTTTGTAGTTAGGGAGGCTCAGTGTCATAAAGACATTAGTTCTCCCTGAATAAATCTACAAATTCAAGGCAATTCCAATAAACATCCTATTAAGATTTTTCATGAAACCTAAAAAGTTGATTTTATGGCATACATGGAAGAGCAAAGGGCCCAAAATAGGCAGGACAATTTTGAAGAAATTTGAAGGTTGGGGACTCGTTAAGCTCTAAGTGTGATATTGTTACACAGAGAGACAAAGAGTCCACAATGGAGAGCACATAAGCAGACCCACACAAGTGCAGATGGTTGGTCTATGAAAGGCCTGATTTTGTAGACATATGAAGATGGGTTTGTCACTAAGTCAACTATTCAATAAATATTGCTGGGACAGCTAGCTATATGAAAAAAAAAATTGTGTTCTTACTTTTAACGACAAATGAAATCAATACCAGATGGGTTAAAGGCTTAAGTGTGAAACCCCATACTTCAAAACTTCTAAAGGAAAACAGAAGAATATATTTATGTATTCTGGGTAGGCAAGGATTGCTTAAGCAAAATATAAAATGTACAAATCATAAAAGAAAAAGTTTAATAAATTTGACTACATTTAAAACAAAAAACTTCTGTAAAAAATCCCATAAAAGTGAACACAATCCACAGAGTAGGGGATGTATTACACATATAAACAAAGTATTGGTATCCATAATATATAAGGAACTTTAAAAATTTTTATTGAAGTATAGTTGAATTACAATGTTGTGTTAATTTCTGCCATATAGCAAAGTGATTCAGTTATACATATATATATATATATATATATATATATATACACACACATACACACACACGCACATACACACACATTCTTTTTCATATTCTTTTCCATTATGGTTTATCACAGGACATTGAATATAGTTCTCTGTGCTCTACAGTAGGACCTTGTTGCTTATCCATTCTCTATATAACAGTTTGCATCTGCTAATCCCAAACTCCCACTCCATCCCTCCCCCACCTCCCTCCCCCCTTGGCAACCACCAGTCTATTCTCTATATCCCTGATTCTGTTTCTGTTTCATGGATAGGTTCATTTGTGTCATATTTTAGATTCCACATATATGTGATATCATATGGTATTTCTCTTTGACTTATTTAGTATGATAATCTCTGGTTGCATCCATGTTGCCGCACATGGCATTCTCTTTTATGGATTAGTAGTATTCCATTGTATATATGTACCACATCTTATTTATCCATTCATCTGTTGAAGGACGTGTAGGTTGCTTCCATGTCTTGGCTGTTGTGAATAGTGCTGTTAAGAACATAGGGATGTATGTGTCTTTTTGAATTACAGTTTTGTCTGGATATATGCCCAGGAGTGGGATTGCTGGATCATATGTAGTTCTACTTTAGTTTTCTGAGGAACCTTCATACTGTTTTCTACAGTGGTTACACCAACTTACCTTCCCAGCAACAGTGTAACAGGGTTTCCTTTTCTCCACATCCTCTCCAGCATTTGTTATTTGTAGAGTTTTAAATGATGGCCATTCTAATTGGCGTGAGGTGGTACCTCATTGTTGTTTTGATTTGCATTTCTCTCTATAGAAGGAACTCTTAAATATAAATTAGAAAAAAGAAGTAGACCAACTAAACAGTGGACAGAGGACTTAAATAGGTAATTTGCAGAAGAATGATCAATATACACAAAAAATATGCTCAAGTTACCAGTAATCACGGAAACAATGAAATTAAAACCATGGGATACCATTTCCTGCCCATAATTTTGTTAAAATTTAAAATGCCTGACAATCAAATATTTTTGACTTTGTAGAAAAAGGGGGGATTTTCTTCTGCTCATGGAAGAGTAAGTTGATTCTACCATTTGGGAAAGTATCTGGTAAAACTATAACTGAACTATGACACGTTAGAGGAACTCACCTACCTGTGTACAGGAGACATTTATAAGAATGCTTACTGTGGAATTCAATGCTAGTTAACAGTACAAAGGACACATAAATTGTGGAATACCCAATCAATGGAATACTATTTGGCAGGGAAAATAAGTGAAGTAGACCTACCTGCAACACCACAGACAAATCCAACAATGTTGGTTAACAGAAAATACTAAAGAGATCTAATGCTATTTTATGTGAAGCTCGAATACACACAAAAGCAATACTGCTGTTTAGGGATGTCTACCTATGTGATAAAAGTAAAGGGACATAGGTTGGGATGATAGACACAATATTCAAG
Organism: Mesoplodon bidens; assembly: GCF_964165515.1. Lineage (NCBI taxonomy): Eukaryota > Metazoa > Chordata > Mammalia > Artiodactyla > Ziphiidae > Mesoplodon > Mesoplodon bidens. Next base: position 88,380,874 of record NC_138167.1, read on the forward strand.
ATGGTGGTATCCTTTAAGAGGGACGGGTAGGGAGATAGATCATAAAAGGGTATACTTTGTTTCTTACCGTAGGGGAGAGGGTTCCTTTATTATTCTTATATCTTTTCATTGAATTTAAAAAAATTTTTTACTTTATTGTAGTTGATTTACAATGTGTGAATTTCTGCCATACAGGAAAGTAATTCAGTTATATATACATTCTTTTTCATATTCTTTTCCATTATGGTTTATCACAGGTATTGAATATAGTTCCCTGTGCTATACCGTAGGACCTTGTGGTTTATCCATTCTACATATAATAGTTTACATCTGCTAATCCCAAATTCCCAATCCATTCCTCCCCCACCCTCTTGGTAACCAAAAGTCTGTTCTCTATGTCTGTGAGTCTGTTTCTGTTTCATAGATAGGTTCATTTGTGTCATATTTTAGATTCGACATATAAATACTATCATGTGATATTTTTCTCTTTCTGACTTACTTAGTTTTATTCTAACAAATTTTTGAAAGCAAAATTGGCACTTAAAAAATCAGTTATTATGAGATAAAAAGAGGGATTACAGATTCATTCAGAAATGTTAGTGTTGCAGTGCGGTTGCGTTGCTTATTCATGCCTGTATTAATTTCACTTGATTGCTGTTCTGCATGCAAAGAAGGGGCAGCTTTCTGAAAGGTGAACAGATGGCTTTTTTGAGACATGATGTGGGTGAAACTAAACCAAATGTGGTTTTCCAAGTCAAACTTCAGTTTTCTCCAAGATGTAATCCTTACTTGAATGTAAAATATCTTTTAAAAAAGTACATCCTTGTACAATATAAGTTATTACCTGCCTCAGAATTTAGATTAACACATGCACACACCGTTTTTGAACACAGTAAGGTATCGCTATAAAGAGTGGTTGATTTCTGCCCTTGTCCTTTCGGCAACTTGCATAAAATATTCTTGTTGATTCTATATGGAAGAGATAATAAGAATGAATCCCTTATTCTGTAGGCCTTTGGGGGTATAACAGCAGGATTCACAAAAGATGTAATGACTACTTGTTTTCCCTTTGGAATTTACAGAAAGTTTTATTGGCATTCTATTTGTCTAGAATACTGGGATTAGAATGTTTAGTTTTATATTAACTCAGAAGAGAGAGTACTAATTCTAGTTCACTGACTACCCGCTGTCTCCCTCCACCTCCCCCAGATAATTGTGGTAAGTACTTTATCATTAATTAAACTTTATCTGGTGCAGTGCACAGTTCTAGACTCAGCATAGGGCATTAGAAGACAAATATTCCTTTAAGGGATTCATAGTTTATGTTTGCCTAATCATGTAAATAGTGAAACATGCAAGGAAATTTTTGTACAGATTTTATTTGTCCTAGCTGTATCCTACCTATTCATGGCTTCAAAATTAATAAGCTTCTCTGGAGATGACAGTAAAGATTAAAGACAAAGATAGACAGACTTTTGGCCTCGGCTGTCATTTTCAAGGGCACTGAATTAATCACTCAGATATTCTAGTTGATAGTTGCATAGGGGCGGGGGTGTTTTTCAAGTCTTCTGACAAACATGAAATTTCCAATTTGGTTTGAAGAAGAAAAATCAAAGCCCTCAGTAAAACCTTATCCCCAAAGCCTCTTTCTCTCTCTTTGAGAAAAAGATGTATGATTTTTCCCAAAGGATAAACAGAAGGCTTTCTCAGCTCAGCGACTTTAGTCTGGGAGACACAAATTTCACATGACATTCTCTGATTTTATCCTAGAAGTATTTTTAAATCAATCAGACTGGATCAGGTGGGTATGTTCCTACAAGGATATACAATACACTGTGCAGATATAACATAGAAGAGATGCGGTTTTCTTCTTCAGGATCAACAGCCTTTTCTTCTTAAGAGTTTTAGAAATTGGGAATGAATCCTGCCTGTGTTGTGGTCCTGTGACAGCCCCACATGGGTGACTCCATAGCTCTTCTGTTTTTCTGATTAATCCATCCACTTCTTGGTTAACACTGGCTTTTGATCTCAAGGAAAGAACCAAAGACAGAGCAACACTCTGAGTCACTTCTGAAAGACAGCCATCCTCTCTTGGTCAGGATTCTCAGATGAACTCAGTGACTGTCTGAATCCTTTGTGTTAATGGTAAACTCAGTGTAAAGCCTCCCACGCACTGGCCACCACTTCCTCTAGTCCTTCAGTTTTGATAATTCCTCAACCTCAGAAGAACCTCCAATTCACTGAGCCTCTTCCTTTTCATTGCCCACCTTCTGTGTCTGTGTGTCTCGCCTCTATGGGCTTAGATTCTATAGTCCATCATCGTAGCCATACCCTTTCCCCTTTCTCTCTCCATTGTACTCACCCCAAAAAACTTCAGCCTGGTTAAATCTATTTTTTTCTGCCGACTCTGTACCTACACCCAAGCAACTGAATTCGACTAGACAGCCATGCTGACTGATCTCCCTTTAAATTTATTTATACAGAGCTCCAGGGGCACTCAGTACCGCCTAGCAATCCATTTACCAAGTAGTTATCTCCTCACCGTCCTGTGACATCGGTGCTCTCTTTCTGTCTGATCTTTTCCATCAGCCCACGTGTGTAATGTATTTCCCGTCTTTACACAGGAAAACGTCATGTGACCCCTCGTCCCTTTCCAAGCGCTGTCTCATTGCGCTGCCCCCCTTTATAGCAAAACTCCTCCAAAGAAAGGCTTATATTCAGTCTTCATGTCTTCACTTTCTACTCTTCTGAATCCACCTCAGTTAAGCTTTTGTCCCCACCATTCCACTCATGTCAAGGTCCCAGGGATTCATCCAAGTCAGCCTTTCTATAGGACTTGGTCTTAGTGATCACTCCCTCCCCCTTGAAACTTTTTCCTTACCTACCTTTGGGTCCAGTACCCCTCCTACCTCATGGGTCGCTAGTCACCTTTCCTGCTCCTTCTCTTCCTGCCTTCTAAAGTCTTGGCAACTGTTCTCTTGTTTGGCTTCTCCCTCTGGTTTGATCATAGAGCCATGGCTGTAAATAGTTACATGCTGAATATCCCAACCACAAGGGAACAGAAGCTTCCGCAACTGGTACCCTTCCAGACCTTGCCTTATGTACCTCTTCACCTGGCTGTTCATCTGTATCCTTTATAAAAACTGGTAAATATATGTATATGTATTCTGATAACTCCCAAATTTATATCTTTAGCCCCAACCTCACCACAGAAATCTAGAATCATGTATTTCCAATTATATTCATGATTCTTCCCCTTGGAAGGCTCATAGGCATCTCAAACTTAACATGCCCCCAATTTATTCTCTACCCCAATTAAAAAATGCACCATCAGTGGAGCTAAATCATAATGTAACACCTTGCCCAGCTTTATTTTTCTTCATAACCATTGTTACTACCTGACATGACATCACATATCTATCTATTTATTCACTGGACTATAACCCCATGTCAACAGGGTCTCTTTTGTTTAACCATTTCTTGTTATTAGGCAGAGTAATGGTCCATAAAGATGTCCAAGTCCTCATCCCCAGAATCTGTGAATATGTTTCTTTACATGGCAGAGGGGCTTTGCAAATGTGATTAAGTTAAGGATCTTGAGATGGGGAGATTATCCTAGATTATGGTCCAACACAATCACAGTGGTCCTTACAGGGGAAGGAGGGAGGCATAGGAATCAGAGAAGTAGAGGTTGGAGTGATGCAGCCTAGAGCCACCAATGTAGGCAGCCTCAAGGAGCTGGAAAAGGCAGGACAGATTCTCCCCTGGAGCCTCCAGAGGGAGCACAGCTCTGCTGACACCTTGATTCTAGCCCCATAAGATCTATCTGGACCTTCAGAACTTCAAGATAGTAAGTAAATTTGTGTTGGTTTAAGCCACTAAACTTGTGGTAATTTGTTACAGCAGTGGTAGGAAACTAATATACACCTATATCTCTGGCACCTAGAATTTTCCTGGCACGTAGGTGCTAAATAAAAACAATTTTGTTTGAATAACTGGTATGTCTTCATTGTTTGATATCCCATATAAAGATTATTGGAGTTTCTAATCCCTATTCTACATGTTACTGTTGAAGCTAAATGATCCATTCTTTCTGTGAAAAGCAGTATTTGCTTTTATTTTTGTCCAGGCAAAGGTCTTTTTTGTTATCCTAGTCTATTTCAGGCAGGCAGAGGTGTGTGTGTGTGTGTGTGTGTGTGTGTGTGTGTGTGTGTGTGTGTGTGTGTGTGTGTGTGTGTGTGTGTGTGTGTGTGTGTGTGTGTGTGTGTGTGTGTGTGTGTGTGTGTGTGTGTGTGTGTGTGTTGATTTAAAAAATCTCAGAATGTCAGGAATGGAACAGACTTTTAAAGGGCATTCAGTTTGAATTTCCTGATCTGATGTTTGTTTACTTCTCACAATATCCCTGATAAGTGATCACCCCTAGTCTATTTGAGAACCTTCAGTGATGGGAAACTCACTTTAGCTAGAGGGATCAAGACCACTTTGGGATAGACTGTGCTGACTTTGGTGTGTTTTGTTCTCTACTTACAGAATTAAACCAAAACTAGAAATGTTAAGTATAAGCCCAAACTGACTTATTTTAACCCATTTATTAAATATGTATCTGCAGTTCAGGTCACTGCTTATCTTTACACGTGAAGTACCTCCTTTTGCATGTTCACACTTATGCTATTTCACCAGAAACCATCAAATACACTTTGGGGGGATAACAATCAAGAAGTGATTTGCAGTTAAGTGATAAATGCTTCCATTGCTCCCTCACTGTGCCTTTGAGGAGGCCTTTAAGATAGTAATTTTTAGTAGAGAATTGTACTGGCTTGACTTTTGAGTTTATATCAATACTTCTCTCCAAATACTGTCAAATTATTAATATTTACATTTTGAGGATGGCTCAGCAGATGCAGGACGGTCAGCTGAATTCCGTTCAACAAATGTTGAGCCCTGTATGTGTCTCATGCACTATGCTAGGCACCTGAGGAAGAAAGATGACCAAGTTATGGCTCCTACCCTCCTACCCATGACCTGGTAGGGAATATAGACATGAAAGCACAAATATAACGAGAAGTGATGAATGCTCTACTAATGGCATGAACAAAGACTTATGAGAGTGTATGGTGTTAGGGAGTGTTCTAATTTCACTCCTTTACATGTAGCTGTCCAGTTTTCTCAGCACCACTTATTGAAGAGACTGTCTTTTCTTCATCGTATATTCGTGCCTTTGTTGTAGGTTAATTGACCATAAGTGCGTGGGTTTATTTCTGGGCTTTCTGTCCTGTTCCATTGATCTATATTTCTGTTTTTGTGCCGGTACCATAGTGTTTTGATGACTGTAGCTTGGTGTATAGACTGAAGTCAGGGAGCATGATTCCTCCAGTTCTGTTTTTCTTTCTCAAGATTGTTTTGTCTATTCTGGGCCTTTTGTGTTGCACACAAATTTAAAAATTATTCGTTCTAGTTCTGTGAATAATGCCATTGGTAATTTGATAGGGATTGCACTGACTCTATAGGTTACCTTGGGTAGTATAGTCATTTTGACAATATTGATTCTTCCAGTCCAAGAACACGGTATATCTTTCCATCTGTTTGTGTCATCTTTGATTTCTTTCATCAGCATCTTATAGTTTTCAGAGTACAGGTCTTTTGCTTCCTTGAGAGTGAAGTGGTGTCAGTGATTAGTTCTGACTTGCCAGCCCAGACAGTGAGTCGGTAAGTAGGAAGGGTAGTAGACGGGGGAGAGAAGAGGAGAGGAAGAAAGAGAATAAATATAATGCATGAACTTCCATATGTAATTGGGCACCACAGTATCTTGAATGTTTCATTGTTAATGATATAAATAGTAGTTTAAATATGTAGACCTTGATTACATTGTTGAATGGTTAATTTCCCAATAAAAATTTACTTGCAAATGCCACAATTTTCACTTTCTGTTAATGCATTAAAAGAATTCATTCTCTAATGTGACAAATGAAACTTTATGCATTAAAATTAATCATGGCATTTAAACAACCTGTTAAGAGTCATTTGTCCCCAGAATGTGACAGGTTTTATATATAGCTCTCAGGACTATCAAAGTAGTTTGCATCAGTCAACTGTATTTTTTACTCTATTATATATGTTCAGAGGGAAAGTGGAGCCTTTTAACCTGTAGGGATAAGGATTTCTTAGCCACACACATTCATTCTGTGCACTTGGTGAGGCTGTATTTCCCATCTTTGAGATGGCAACCATGAGTTCATCCAAGGAGAACTTAAGCGTGGTAACTGCCCTGCCATCCATTTGAAGGAACTGGTTCCTTGGAGAACTGTAAGCTCCTTGAAGGAAGGTACCGTATCTGATTTGTTCTTTGCTGTAGCTTTAATGCCTACATATAGGAGGCCTTCGTTTGCTGGATCAATCAATGAATGTTATTGTTACCCTGCTGTACTTCAAGTGTCTGCAAAAAAAGTAAGAGGTAAGGGAACATGTGTGATTTCTTCCTTTTATGGACTTCCAAAGCATTTGTTCTTTTCTTACAATCATTTGCTTGTGTTTGTTTATTCACTGCCAGTATGTGCCAGGCCCTGCAGGGGATCCCAGGCTTGCTCTGTCTTAATTCTCTCCCCATAACAGAGACTCCTCCTTGATTGCTGGTATCACATTGTGCTCACATTTAACATTGGTAAATGCTTAGTATAATGTCAAGTGTTCAGTAAGCATTCACCCAAACAATGAATATTAGCAACTCTGACGTAGGAGAGGACCTCAGTGTATTGGGAGCAAGCCTCATTTGCTAGACTTTTAATAACCCTGAATCTTAAACATATTTTTTTCCCTTTTCATTTTTATTTTTTAAATGAATGAGAGCGTTGAAACTTCCCCAAGCTGTGCATCTTGCTCTTTTCCTGTACAAACAGGAAGCAAAGGCAGGCTTGGTCGGTGGGAAAGAATCTGCTAATATCTAGGTCCAAATAGCTTTGAGAGACCAGAGAACAGATCTGTCAGTCGGCTAATGTGGGATGGAGATCTCGTACTTCTTTTCTCTCTGCCCACACCCTTTTCCCTTCTCTATTCATCTTTATGTGTCATATGATAGTATATATATATATATTTTTTTTTTTGGTCCCAAACAAGAAAACTATTGTTAAGGTTATCGGGATCTTTTCCTGCCTAGACTGTCTACGGCCTTAAATCTTTCTTGGCCCATTTCCTATTGCCCTTTCTTCACTAACCACCCTGACTGCAGTCCCCCAGGGTTCGATGACCAATTTGTTAATTAGATTTGAGGCCTTTTCCCACGAAGGGCCGGAGCTGCTACTACAATTAGTTATATTTGCAACCATGTGTGTACATACTTAGGTATGTTGTGATCGTGTAAAACAGACTGTCCTGGCCATAGAGAGTTTGGTTTCCATCTGTGAGAACGGTGATAAACTCTGCATGTAAGTGGTTAACATATTCAAAAATATTTACGTTTCTGCTAAATCCAGGGGGTACAGTGGTCAGAAGAGTAGGCATAGCACAGTCTAGTGAGGGAGAGAGACAATAGAGAAGGAAAAGACAACTCTGATCAGTTATGGAAGAAGACATCAGGATGCCATGGTAGCCAGTAGACAGCCCACCTTCATTAAGGTGGTCAGGGACTACTTTTCTGAAGATGTGACAATTAAGCTGATATTTGGAGATCAAAAAAGATTCAGTCATGCTAGGAGAGCAGAGAAAGCACAGCAGAAGCAATGTTAAAAAAAAAAAAAAAAAAGTCTGTCTTTTGAGCAGGAATTATTTATTTTAGGGTGAGGATGGCTTTGCACGGCCATCCATACAATGTCCCCAGTCAATGAGGTGGCTGCCTAGGACCAGGAATGCAGACTGTGATTGTGAGACAGGACTTCTTGGTGAATTCTTCAGATATTCCATACTCGCTTTTACACTGCTTTTATTTCAGTGTTTGCCACCAGCCAATAGCTGGGGACCCAGGTAGATAAGTGCTGTAGATTGTTTTCTAAGTTCCCTTAGCTCAGGACATGAATAAGTAGGTCATAGGTGCTTCTGGGCCCAGCTAATGAGTGGCATTAAAAATCCTTTATGTGAACTTGTTCTGTGATCTATGATTGCTAGGAGTTTTGCTTCTGAACATTTCAAGGACAGTTTTAGATTTTCTTCATCACACAGAGTTAAGTAATTCAAAGCATTAGTAATAGGATTCTTTGGGGGGGGTGGATTTTAATGAGTGCTTTCTGCCCAAAAAAGTCATTTTCATTCTGGTATTTTAGGTTCAGACCCTAATATTGTCAGGTGTATCACAAAGGTGGAAAACTGGGGGTACAGAGCATAACTGCTCAGAGACCAGGATGGTTTTGGAGATAAACATAGGCTGGTATGCAACAAAAGAAAAGTAGAAAAGATAAAGTACCAAATGACTGAAGGTACCAGAACATAAGCTTCAGGAGAGCAGAGTCTTGGGTCCTGCCACCCACTGCTGGGTTCTCACCATTGAGAACTGTGCCTCACACAGAGCGAGGCTCCAGAAGTATTTAAGTGAACAAACAAAAAGAACCTGAGCAGATCCACTCAGCTGGGTAGGAGTACTAAGATGTGTTTTATGCATATTTTAAAATAAGCTTGAACTGGGGATGGTGGATTTTGAGTTTGTTTTTATTATTTTCAACAAATGATGAATTAGTAAGATTATGACAGAGGGAAATTTGAAAGTTTTCATTTTCCTAAAAATGGTTGGGAAGATCATGGAAAACAGTGGCTTTGATCCCAAGGTTACAATACCCAGAGTGCTTTGGCATCTCTTAGATCTATGATTGGTTATGTTTCATACACCTTTCCTACCTGTGTGAGCTTGGGCAAGTTATTTAGTCTCTCTGTATCTCTGTTTCTTAGTTTGAAAAATGAGAATAATAGTGGAACAGAACATACCTGATAGGGTTATTGTGAAGATTAAACCAGTTAACGTGTGTAAAGCACTTGAAACAATGCCAAGTACCCAGTAAGCTCTGTACATGCTGATTGTCACCACCACCATCATCATTAGAACTACACTTGCCATGTTTGAGGTACCTTCTGTCTGGAACTCTCATATGCCAGTGACAACCAGGAATGAAAAATTGATTAAAATTTTTAAAAATTCTGTGATTTCTGTGATGCATATATTTGGACTCTGTTTTTAAAATAGCTTTAATGAGATAATTCACATACTAGAAAACTCACCATTTTAAAGTGTACAATTTAATGATTTTTAGAATATTCACAAAGTTGTGCAACCATCACCGCTGTCTAATTTTAAAATATTTAATCACTCCAAAAATAATTTTAGAGTATTTTCATCAACCACTAATCTCAGTCTGTCTTCCTGTATTTGTCTATTCCAACTATTTCATGCACATGGAATAACATAGTATGTGGCCTTTGTGTACGGCTTCTTTAACTCAGCCTGCTGTTTCCAAGGTTCATCGTGTTGTTGCAGCATGTATCAGTACTTCTTTCTTTTTTTGTGGGTAACTGATATCCATTGTAAGGATAATACCACATTTTGTTTTTCCATTAATTATCACAACATTCTGATGTATACAGGTTGTTTCCATTTTATTGGCTATTCTAAATAATGCTGCTGTGTATTCATGTACAAGTTTTATGTGTATCTATGTAAAGGATGTCATTTCTCTTGGGTATATACCAAGGAGTGGAATCACTGGGTCATAGTAATTCAATGTTTAATGTTTTGAGGAATTTTTCCAAACTGTTTTCCAAAGTGACTGCATCATTTTACAATCCCACCAGCAATGTGTGAGGATTCGAGTTTCTCTACATCTTCACCAACACTTGTTATATTCTTTCTTTTTTATTTTAGTCATCCTAATGGGTATGAATTGGTATCTCATTGTGGTTTTGATTTGCATTTCCCTGATAACGATATTGAGTGCCTTTTTATGTGCATATTGGCCATTTGTGTATCATCTTCTTTAGAGAAATGTCTATTCAAATCCTTTGATCATTTTTAAGTGGGTTGTCTTTTTATTGTTGAGTTGTAAGAGTTCTTTATATGTTCTCGTACAAGTCTCATCAAATACACGATTTGCAAATATTTTCCCCAATTCTGTGAGATTTGTTCCCACTTTCTTGTTACCTACTTTTAAAAAATATTTATTTGGCTGCGCCGGGTCTTAGTTGAGACATGCAAGATCTTTGCTGTGTGCAGGATCTTCATTGTGGCATGCAAACTCTTAGTTACGGCACGTGGTATATAGCCGCCTGACCAGGGATCAAACCCAGGCCCCCTGCATTGGGAGCATGGAGTCTTAGCCACTGGACCACTGGGAAGTCCCTCTTGTTGTCTTTTGAAGCACGAAAGTCTTATGTTTTGATAAAGTCCAATTTGTTATTTATTTTGTCATTTGTAGTTTGGTATTGTATCTAAGAAGCTTCAGTCTAATCCAAGGTGAGGAAAATTTACTCCTATGTTGTCTTCTAAGATTTGTATTAGCTCCTGTAGTTAACTTTATGATCCATTTTGAGTTAATCCTGTACGTGGTGTGAGCTAGGGGCCCAAATCCATTCTTTTGAATTTAAAAACACAGTTTTCCCAGCACAGTTTCTTGAAAAAGACTATTATTTTCCATTAAATTATCTTGGCAACCTTGTCAAAAATCAATTGACCGTATATGGAAAGGTCCATCTATTCCATTGATCTGTATGTCTGTCCTTATGCCAGTCCCATCCTGTCTTGATTACTGTAGCTTTGTAGTGAATTTTGAAACTGGGAAATGTGAGTCTTGAACTGTATCCTTTAATATTATTTTGGCTATTCTGGGTTCCTTGCATTTCTATATGCCTTTTAAGACCAGCATGTCAATTTCTTTTAAACAGGCAGCTGGGATTTTGATGGGGATTGTATTGAACCTGTATATATCAATTTGGGGAATATTGCCATCTTAACAATATTAAGTCTTATGTTCCATGAACATGGGGTATGGAATGTCTTTTCATTTATTTAGGTCTTTAATTTCTTTCACTGATGGTTTATTTGTAGTTTTTGGTATATAAGCCTTGCACTGTTTTTGTTAAATTTATTCCTAAACATTTTATTCTTTTTGATGCTCATGTAGACTGAGTTGTTTTCTTAATTTTACTTTTAGATTTTTATTGCTATACGTTTGGAGGGCTTATTTGTTTTATTGTGGTAAAATATATGTATCATAAAATTGACCATTTTAAACATTTTTAAGTGTACAGTTCCCTGGCATTAAGTATTCACAATGTTATGTACCCATCACCACTATTTTGAGATCTTTGTCATCATTTCAAACAGAAACTCTGTCCTCATTAAGCAATGGGTACATAAGCCCCATGTTTCTTCTCCCCTCCAGCTCGTGGTAACCTATACTCTCTCTGAATTTGCCTATTCCAGGTACCTCATATTAGTGGAATCATATGGTATTTTCTTTTGTGTCTTGTTTGTTTTCACTTAGTATGTTTTCAAGGTTCATTCATGTTGTAGCATGTAGTAGAATTCTATTTATTTTTATGGTTAAATAATATTCAATTGTATGTGTGTACCACATTTTGTTTATACGTTTATCTGTTGATTGGTACTGGGTTGTTTTTATCTTTTGACTATTGTGAATAATGCCACTATGAATATTGGTGTACAGGTATCTGTTCAAGTCCTTGCTTTCAGTTCTTGTGTATATATACTGTATATATACTCAGGAGTGGAATTGCTAGATTGTATGCTAATTCTGTATTGTAACCTTTTGAGGAATAGCCAAACTGTTTTCCACATCAGGTGACCATTTTATATTCTGACAGCAATGCATGAGGGTTCCAATTTCTCCACCAACGCTTATTATTTTCATTTTTAAAAGTAATAGTTTTTTATTTTTTATTTTATATTGGGGCATAATTGATTTACAATGTTGTGTTAGTTTCAGGTGTACAGCAAAGTGATTCAGATATATATATATATATATATATATATATATATATATATATCCATTCTTTTTCAGATTCTTTTCCCATATATGTTTTTACAGAATATTGAGTAGAATTCCCTGTGCTATAAGTAGGTCCTGGTTGATTATCTATTTTATATATAGTAGTGGGTAGATGTTAATCCAAAACTCCTAATTTATCCCTCCCCCTGACCTTTCCCCTTTGGTAACCATAAGTTTGTCTTCAAAGTCTGTGAGTCTGTTTCTCTTTTGTAAATAAGTTCTTTTTTATCATCCTTTTAGATTCCACATATAAGTGCTATCATATATTTATCCTTCTCTGACTTACTTCACTTAGTATGATAATCTTTAGGTACATCCATGTTGCTGCAAATAGCATTATTTCATTCTTTTTTACATCTGAGTAATATCTCATTGTATATATGTACCACATCTTCTTTATCCATTCATCTGTCAATGAACATTTAGGTTGCTTCCGTGTCCTGGCTATTGTAAATAGTGCTGCAATGAACAATGGGGTGCATGTATCTTTTCGAATTATGGTTTTCTCCAGATATATGCCCAGGAGTTGGATTGCTGGATCATATGGCAGTTCTGTTTTTAGTTTTTTAAGGAACCTCTGTACTGTTCAATTTTTTAGAATAGTTTCAGAAAGACAGGTATTAACTCTTCTCTAAATGTCTGATAGAATTCACCTGTGAAGCCATCTGGTTCTGGACTTCTGTTTGTTGGAAGATTTTTAGTCACAGTTTCAATTTCAGTACTTGTGATTGGTCTGTTTATATTTTCTATTTCTTTCTGGTTCAGTCTTAGAATATTATACCTAAGAATTTTTCCATTTCTTCTAGGTTGCCCATTTTATTGGCATAGAGTTGCTTGTAGTAGTCTCTTATGATCCTTTGTATTTCTGTGGTGTCTGTTGTAACTTTTCATTTCAAATTTTATTGATTTGAGCCCTCTCTTTTTTCCTTATGAGTCTGGCTAAAGGTTTATCAATTTTATTTATCTTTTCAAAGAGCCAGCTTTTAGTTTCATTGATATTTTCTGTTGTTTTCTTTGTCTCTATTTTTTATTTCTCCTCTGATCTTTATGATCTCTTTCCTTGTACTAACTTTGGGTTTTGTCTGTTGTTCTTTCTCTAGTTGCTTTAGGTGTAAGGTTAGGTTTGAGATTTTTCTTGTTTCCTGAGGTAAGACTGTATCACTATAAATTTCTCTCTTAGAACTGCTTTTGCTGCATCCCATAGGTTTTGGAACATCGTGCTTTCGTTTTCATTTGTCTCTAGGTATTTATTGACTTCCTCAGTGATCCATTGGTTGTTTAGTAGCATATTGTTTAGCCTCCACGTGTTTGTGTTTTTTACAGTTTTTTTCCTTGTAGTTGATTTCTAATCTCATAGCGTTGTGGTCAAAATAGATCCTTGATATGACTTCCATTTTCTTAAATATACCAAGGTTTGCTTTGTGGCCCAGCATGTAATATATCCTGGAGAATGTTCCATGTGCACTTGAGAAGAATGTCTATTCTGCTGCTTTTGAATGGAATGCACTATAAATATCAATTAAGTCTATCTGGTCTAATATGTCATTTAAGGCCTGTGTTTCCTTATTGATTTTCTGTCTGGATGATCTGTCCATTGATGTTAAGTGGGGTGTTAAAGACCTGTCCCCCCCTATTATTGTGTTACTGTCAGTTTCTCTTTTTATGGCTGTTAGTGTTTGCCTTATATATTGAGAGGCTCCTATGTTGGGTGCATATATATTTCAATTGTTATACCTTCTTCTTGGATTGATCCCTTGATCAGCATGTAGTGTCCTTTGTCACGTGTAACAGTCTTTATTTCAAAGTCTGTTTCTTCTGATACGAGAATTGCTACTCCAGCTTTCTTTTGATTTCCATTTGCATAGAATACCTTTTTCCATTTCCTCACTTTCAGTCTGTATGTGTCCCTAGATCTGAAGTGGGTCTCTTGTAGACAGCATATATATGGGTTTTGTTTTTGTATCTATTCAGCCAGTCTATGTCTTTTGGTTTGAACATTAAATTCGTTTATGTTTAAGGTAATTATCTATATGTATGTTCTTATGCCATTTTGTTAATTGTTTTGGATTTGTTTTTCTAGGTCTTTGTTCTTCCCTTCCTCTTTTGTTCTCTTCTCTTGTGATTTGATGACTAACTTTAGTGTTGTGTTGGGATTGCTTTTTCTTTTGTGTATCTATTGTAGATTTTCAGTTTGCAGTTACCATGAGGTTTGGATATAGGCATATATATATATATATATATATATATATATATATATATATATATATATGTATGTATATCTCACACACAAGATTGTTTCAAGTTGCTAGTCTCTTAATTTCAAATGCATTTCCAATATATCCTGCATTTGTACTCTCCTCGTGATTGCTGGTTTTGATATCATATTTGTATGTGGATGACTTCTTACCTTTACGTTTGCCTTTATCAGTGAGCTTTCCCATTCGTAACTTTCTCATTTCTAGTTGTGGCCTTTTCTTTTCTGCCTAGAGAAGTTCCTTTAGCATGTGTCATAAAGCTGGTTTGGTGGTGCTGAATTCTCTTAGCTTTTGCTTGTCTGTAAAGCTTTTGATTTCTCCCTTGAATCTGAACGAGAGCCTTGCTGGGTAGAGTATTCTTGGTTGTAGGTTTTTCCGTTTCATCACTTTAAATATATCATGCCACTCCCTTCTGGCCTGCAGAGTTTCTGCTGAAAAACCAGCTGATAACCTTATGGGGATTCCCTTGTATGTTACATGTTGCTTTTCCCTTGTTGCTTTTAGTATTTTCTCCTTGCATTTAATTTTCGTCAATTTGATTAATGTGTGTCTTATTGTGTTCTTCCTTGGGTTTATCCTATATGGGACTCTCTGCACTTCCTGGACTTGGGTGACTGTTTCTTTTCCCATGTTAGGTAAGTTTTTAGCTATTATCTCTTTAAATAGTTTCTCAGGCCCTTTCTCTCTCTCTTCTCCTTCTGGGACCCCTGTAATGTGAATGTTGGTGTGTTTAATGTTGTTCCAGAGGTCTCTGAGAGTGTCCTTCTTGCTATTCCTTCTGTGTTCTTTAATATGTTCCATGACAGTGATCTCCACCAATCTGTCTTCCAGCTCACTTGTTCTTCTGCCTCATTTATTCTGCTAATTGATTCCTTCTGGAGTATTTTTCATATCAGTTATTGTATTGTTCACCTCTGTTTGATTTTTGTGTGAATCTTCTGGCTCTTTTTTAAACATTTCTTGTATCTTCTCAGTCTGTGCCTCCATTCTTTCTGTGAGATCTTGGATCGTCTTTACTATCATTACTCTTCTTTTTCAGGAAGATTGTCTATCTCCACTTCACTTAGTTGTTCTTCTGGGGTTTTACCTCGTTCCTTTGTCTGGAACATATTTACTGGCCGTTTCGTTTGATCTAACTTCCTGTGTTTGCAGTCTCTGTTTCTGAGGCTGCAGGTTTGTAGTTCCTCTACCTTCTGGTGTCTGCACCCTGGTGGGTGAGGTTGGTCCAGGTGACTGTGCAGGTTTCCTGGTGGGAGGGACTGGTGCCTGCCCACTGATGGGTGGAGCTGGGTCTTTTCCCTCTGGTGGGCAAGGCCATGTCAAGGGGTGTGTTTAGAGGTGGCTGTGGGCTCAGGACGACTTTAGGCAGCCTGTCTGCTGATGGGTGGTGTTGTGTTCTCACCCTGTTGGTTGTTTGTCCTGCGGCATCCCAGCACTGGAGCCTGCAGGTTGTTGGGTGGGGCCAGGTCTCAGTGCCAAAATGGCGACCTCCAGGAGAGCTCACGCTGATGAATATTCCCCGGGGCCTCCACCACCGTCATCCTTGTCCCCACAGTGAGCCACAGTCAACCCCCACCTCCCCAGGAGACCCTCCAAGACCCACAGGTCGGTGTGGCCCAGGCTCCTGCATCAGTGCACATGAAACCTTGTGTGGGCCCTCCAGGAGTGGAGTCTCCATTTCCCCCAGTCCTGTGGAGCTCCTGCACTCAAGCAAGCCCTGCTGGCCTTCAAAGCCAAATGCTCTGGGGGCTCCTCTTCTTCCTGATGCCAGTCCCCTGGCTGGGGGTGGGGCCTGACATGGGGCTCAGAACTCTCCCTCCTGTGGGAAAACCTCTGTGATATAATTATTTTCCAGTTTGTGGGTCACCACCTGGTGGTTATGGGATTTGATTATACTGTGAATGCACCCCTCCTACTGTCTTGTGTGGCCTCCTCTTTGTCTTTGGATGTAGAGTAACTTTTTGGTAGGTTCTCATCTTTTTTTCGATTGTTGTTCAGCAGTTAGCTGTGACTTTGGTGTTTTCAAGAGGGGAGGTAAGCTCAAGTCCTTCTACTCTGCCATCTTGTCCCCTCCCCATAGAAATCAAATAATAGTCATTTAATGGATGTGACTTTTTAAAAATCAAGAATTAGCATGTAACCACCTTTTTAATGGTAGAACTCACCTTTCAGACAGATACATACAAAGTACAAGGAAAATTGTGAATTTCGTCCATCCTTTTTTAGCGTTTTTTTCCTTCTTATAATTGTAATTTCCATAATTTGCTGTAGTTGAAGATGAACAATTAAATGAAAGCTGGGCTTTTAAAAGAGGAATGTTGAAAACTTTAATATATATCTTTTTAAAGTTTGGAAAATATAACTCTTCCTATCTTTTCTATGGTGTCAAAGACAATGGAAACCACTGTTCGTACTCTACCAGACAAGGGTGAAGAGATCTGCGGATATTTCTTGAACCCTTCTTTAATGTCATCAGAACGTTCACCTACAACCTTGAAAAAGAAAACAGAGGAAATGAGTGACCTCCCTTCTGAGAGTCAACGAAGCATACCGCTCACTGTGACCGACGCGCTAGAGCATATTATGGAACAGCTCAATGTTTTGACACAGGTGGGTTGGCGCGCTTTTCACTTGGTGGTAAGAGGTACGAAATCCTAGTTACAGAGGGTTGTGGAACTAGCAGAGTAGGGAGAAAATTTTCTTAGCAAGGCAAGCTCAAAGGTGGTAGTTAATATAGCAGCGCCTGCTGTGCTGAGCTGCTCTAAACCTTATGGAGGCAAAGTCAGAGCCCATGCACACATATACACATATGCATGTGTGCACACACACACTGTACTCTATCTGGCATCTGAGGACCACAAGTGAATAGGGGAGACCATGTACTTCGTGCTACAAATGTATTATTTGATTTTGGACAGTAATGTTTTGCCCTAAGAATTTTTGATGCCGTGTATTCAGATTTCGACATTATCAAAGAAATATTTAGGGCAATAAGAAAAATGTATTGGGATTAATCATTTCGGTTAGAATGAAATATCGGCAGTGCTTTAGTTTTTCACTCTGAAGAAGTTCTCTCTGTCCGAGAGAGAGAGAGAGAGATGTCTCTCTGTATAACTTCCCTCATTCCAAAGCTCCTTATGTTGATGCTCTGTTCTTCTAGAGGTGAGGTTTCCACATTCCCCTTTTAGAATATTACCCAGTCATTTGATGCCAATATATTTTTGCAAGAAGGGATACCATGGGGCCTCCCTGGTGGCGCAGTGGTTGAGAGTCCGCCTGCCGATGCAGGGGATACGGGTTCGTGCCCCGGTCCAGGAGGATCCCATATGCCGCGGAGCGGCTGGGCCCGTGAGCCATGGCCGCTGAGCCTGCGCGTCCGGAGCCTGTGCTCCGCAACGGGAGAGGCCACAACAGTGAGAGGCCCGTGTACCGCAAAAAAAAAAAAAAAAAAGAAGGGATACCATGGATCTTAATATATCAAAGGTCTTCCAACTCTTGGTCAGGAAATACAGATGTCATTTAATGGAAGTGGTGTATTAAGATGGATACATCCGAGGTTGCCCTTCCAGCTCTGCTCAGTGTTTCCTTTGAAGAATTCTTATTGTTCCTCTTTGATAAATAGAATGAGGATACTAATATTTGTCAGAGCAGACACCGTCCTAAATTATACAGAAAGAGGCTATAATGTGAACTAGAGAAGACGTCAATTACTTTTGCAGAATAAATATTTCAAGTTGAAATTGCTCATGCATAGAAATCATCTAATTCTTATTCTCAACCCTGGCTGTATGTTATAATCACCAGGGCAGTTAAGAATCATCCAGATGTCCAGTCCTCATCTCCAGAGAATTCAAGGCCCTGGCATCGGACTTTTAAGGTTCCATTTTGGGTTAAGAGCCAGTAATTAAAATTTTTACCCTTTAGATAACATCTCAGGGCCTTGGAGTTAAGGGATGTGGATGTGGGTCATGACAAATTGTGGGAATGAGCCTTGTGAGACCTTGGAGTCATAAGATCTGTTCAATGTAAATCATAGGAAAATCATCAATTTTTGCTTTGCAGTATTGTGCTAGAGGTGACTGTGTTTATCGGACTTTCATTTCCTTTAAAAGGCAGTTTTTCTCTCAGCTTCATGACAGCTTTAGTTTTGGTTGGCCTGTTTCCCAGGGCCCTGGCTTCCTCACCTGCACTGTCACATTGGGTGGCAGGTCCTCTTTAGGGTCTTTCCATCTTCTACTCTGTCAGCTTCGTGACTCATTTTGCCTTCTTTTATTGAAAGTCTGTAATTTTTTTACTTTCAATTTTTAAGGACTGACTTTCCTTCAAATATGAAAAGTTAAAAGCAGGCACAGCACACTTGCAAAATGGGAACAGTGTGAATCTATGGGCAAATAACAAGTAAAATAAACACACTCAGATTCACTTTAATTACAGATGACTGATCATCTCCTAACCCAGTGGCAGTGCTTATAATTCAGTACAGATTGTAGTATCACTTTCTCATTATAACTTTTAAGATGGTTGGTAGGTAAGTGGAGTTAACCAGTGTTAAAGGTGTTGATAATACACATATCAAAAGCTTTTGCATCTTACATTGTGATAATATATGTAAAGTATCAGGCAAAATGCTTGGCACATAGTAGGCACTCAAGAAATAGTAGAAGCTATTAGCATTGCCGTTAATTTCAAAGAATCATGATCTATAGTACGGAATATGAGAGCAAAAACTATGAGATGATAATGTTTTTTTTAAACTGATTACCTTCAGAGGCTGGCAGGGAATCAATTCATTATTTTGAAACTTGTCAACTAAAGTAACCGAGCATTTATGCTGCTTTTCCTATATGAACTGTACTACCAGGTAACCAAATAATATATGAGAGAAGTGTCTTGTATAAATTATCCCAACTAATAAATTTTTTAAGTGATGGAATTAGAATATCACTGGCAATCTCTAAGAATCGATAGATCTAGGTATTAAGTAGCTACTAACAACACAGAAAAAGAAGCAAATGTTATTATCGTGCCCTCAAAAGAAAGAATAGTCTTACCGAGGGATCTAACCTGAGTCTTACCAAGCCTTTGAATCCAGCTTCCAATTTACATAAAATACAGAGGGTAGAAGAACAGATTAAACTGTACCCAGAGTATGCAGTCCCTAAAATCCAGACTGGTAGAGGCGCTGCAGGTCAAATGGCCTGAACCTGTCCAAAGACAAATTATCAAGAAAATAAATGGAGAGAGTGGGTATCTGTAGATTAAAAGACTTTAAATGACATCATAGTGTCTAGGGATGTACACTTGAAAGATAAAACCATAAAGACACTCAGAAAAGTGATTAGTATAATGGTCAGGATAGGGGCTGTTACGGGGGAAGGTGCATGCAAGGCACTCTGGGGTGGCTGGCAGAGTTCTAGTTCTTGACCTGGGTGTTGGTCATAAGGGTGCTTTTCTCATGAGAGTTCATTAAGTGCCACGTGTTTTTTTTGTGCAACTCCCTGAATCTGTTTTATCGTATAGGTTTTTTAAAAGATAAAAGACTGAAGATGAAGTAGTCTATCACAATTAGATTTAAAAGTAGTCGCACGTGTGTGCGTAGTTATATACTCACTTATGAGCTGAAGGAGTCAGAATAGCTAAGATTCATGAAGTCCTGTGTGCCAGGCACTAGCTTAAGCATTTTACGTGCCGTATTTCATTTAGTCAGTCTTCCTAACAACCCTATGAGTTGCTGTCATCTTCTGGGTGCAGAAAGGGGTAAAGTAAGCTAGGCATCCAGCCGTCTAGAGTAATATAGGTATGGTCCGTCACGGATTGATTGTGACATAATGACCAGTGATGCCGTTTAAGTAGCAGTGGGGTTATGTGGCATTCCATCCCCACCTCCCACATTCCATGTCACCTGTGACACTACCTAACATGCCTCATGTGGCCTCTTCTCTGGCATCAATGCTTTAGAAGATCAGACTTCAGAATTGCCTACAGAGCCTTGATCATTTACTCCGTTTTCCTCAAATGGTTCCTTTTTCTTCTTTTCCTCAAACTGCTTGACAGTGCTTTGCCTTGTGTTAGGGCACAGAAGCGGGGCAAGTTCTGGGGCTCATTTCTGAGCCAACCTCCTGGCGAAAGGGTTGCATTCCAGTTCTGAAAAAGATAGTGCCGAGATCATCATCCTCCTCCTCACCACCAGGTCACCAGGCATTGATTCTTTTGTCCTCCTTTCTTGCAGACTGTTTCAATCTTGGAGCAGCGACTGACTTTGACAGAGGATAAGCTGAAAGACTGCCTTGAAAATCAGCAAAGGCTTTTCAATGCCATTGAATAGAAAAATAGGAGCTGAGGCACAAGAAATGAACACATGTACACGTACTCAGGAAGGTGGTACAAGATGCTTTATGCAACACAACCATGTGCTAATTATCATGGCATTTCTTAAAAGGGTGAGCAATCAAACAAAAGGCAGAAGAGGCATAATTAAGGACTAATTTAGACACACAGATCAATGCCGAGGACTCATTCTAATCATTACCAGTTATGATTGCAGTAGTAAGGTGATAAGCATTCAAGTGGCTCTATTTTCCCCCATATTATTTTAAATGTCAGTTTTCATTAATAGTCCAAATCCTACCAGTAAAGTAATCAAATCTCTGTATTTCATTGTTATTTCAAACTGAACATGTTCAGGCAATTCCTTAAACAACTGGTGTACTTCTTTAGTGTAAACAATACCCTTGGGGTGAAATAATTCACTTACCTCTAAAATAGCATTTTGTATGCAGAGAATGAATTAATGATCTGATCTGTATTTCTTTCTGTTAAAAAAAAAATGTATTCTTTACCTATGCCTTGAAAAGATGATCTCATACAACTCCCAAACTGCAGAATTTCCACAGCAAGAAAGAATACACTTATTTTAATTAGCAACAGCACATACAGGACATAAGGCAGGAGGGTTTCGATTTAATTTATGGTATACATTGTTTGTTTATCCTTTGACCAACCTGAAGGAAAATGAAGAGTTAGAAATATGTAAAGTGCACGAATCTGCTTCCGTAGATGAATGCACTGAATGATTTGGGTTGTATCCAAACCTGTGATCTCAGTTTACGAAGATTAAGTTAGTGCAGAATCCTCAAAACACAGAACGATGCAACAGCAATATTTAAAAATATACACACATGTATGTTCACATGCTTCAGAAATGTGAAGGGTGATTTTGTCGCTGAATATAAGTACTTTAAAAGAACATTTGCATCATCTTCCTATTTTTTTTTAATGAATTGTGATTTGAAACAAAATGAAAGTGAGCCCGGCATTCTAAAAGATCTTGGTTTTAAATTAAGAATTTTATCTTAAACAAAATAAGAGATTAAATTGAAAAAAAACTGAATTTAGTTTGCATTTGTTAACCTATATCTAGAACAGAAGGTAGGAGAAGGCAGTCCACATTTATGACGCCTGTAGGCATAACATGGGGAAAACACTGTCTATGCTTTGGAAAAGAAAAAAGTCCTATTTATCTAGGAGTCTATATTTAGAAATTTCTCAAAGCAATTTTGATTGTATTTATGAGGTGATTTTGTTTTATCACCTCGTGTGTTTTAAGTGACTTTTTAGATAACACTAAGTGTGAACTTCTAGACAGTTTCAAGAGTTTATAAGACTAAGTGGCACTATTTTTATAACCTCATTGAGAAGACTAAGAAATGAAATGTCATACCAATTTTTGTCTACTTTTTTAATGCTTCAAACAATAAAGACATTTTACCTTTAAAAAAGTTGTTTCTTTTTAAATGATTAAAATCTAGAAATGCTAAACTTCTTATCTAGCTCACTCAACTTTAACCTTCATAACAATCTCCCGGAGAAGTTGTCAAAACAGTTCCGGCCCTTTGCCCCAGGTTTATGATTCACTAGGTCTGGTCTGGTGAGGCCCAATAATCTGCATCTCTAACAAGCTCACAGGAGATTTAATGCTGTTGGCCTCAGGCCCACACTTTAGAAACCACTGACCAGCTACAGCCACTTCCTGCAACATGGTATTGCCACACCTTTTACAGTCATAGAACTTTATAAGTGATATAAAAACAGTGATGATGTAAGTTTAAAAGCCTTGACACTTTTTCAGGAGGGTTATTTTATAAGCCCCCCCCACTCCTCTTTTATGCTTTTGAGGCTTCTTTTCGTCAGATGCCAGCCTCTCAGCTGTCCTAGCTGCATGTACACTGCATGATCAACATCTCCACTTGGACGACATGGCAAGCAGTCTCTGAATATGTCCAAAGCCAAACTGCTGCGCCTCACCCCCACCCACAGCCAGCTCCTCCCCTCATCTTCCCACCTCCATAAATGGCAACTCTCCTTCAAGTCGCTCAGGCTGAAGACCTCAGAGTTATCCTTGAATCCTTGGTCTCACTCTCCACTCCCATTCCTTCAGCAAATCTCATGAGAACACATGAAACACCTGATCATTTCTCACACCTCCATCAGCCACCAAAACCCAGGCCATCATCATCTCTTACCTGGATGTCTGCAGTGCCTCTTAACTGTCTCCCACTGTCACTGTTGCACAGCAGGCCACAGTGGTTCTTGAAATGCCTGAGTTCATACCATACGACCCAGCAATCCCACTAGTGGGCATATACCCTGAGAAAACCATAATTCAAAAAGAGTCACATACCACAATGTTCACTGCAGCTCTATTTTACAATAGCAGGACATGGAAGCAACCTAAGTGTCCATCGACAGATGAATGGATAAAGAAGATGTGGCACATATATACAATGGAATATTACTCAGCCATAAAAAGAAACGAAATTGAGTCACTTGTAGTGAGGTGGATGGACCTAAAGTCTGTCATACAGAGTGAAGTAAAGAGAAAAATAACATATGCTAACATATATATATATATATATATATGGAATCTAAAAATACAAAATGGTTCTGAAGAACCCAGGGGCAGGACAGGAATAAAGACACAGATGTAGAGAATTGACTTGAGGACATGGGGAGGGGGAAGGGTAAGCTGGGACGAAGTGAGAGAGTGGCATGGACATATATACACTACCAAGGGTAAACTAGATAGCTAGTGGGAAGCAGCCGCATAGCACAGGGAGATCAGCTCAGTGCTTTGTGACCACCTAGAGGGGTGGGATAGGGAGGGTGGGAGGGAGATGCAAGAGGGAGGAGATATAGGGATATATGTACACGTATAGCTGGTCCACTTTGTTATAAAGCAGAAACTAACACACCATTGTAAAGCAATTATACTCTAATAAAGGTGTTAAAAAAAAAAAGGGGGGCTTCCCTGGTGGCGCAGTGGTTGAGAGTCCGCCTGCCGATGCAGGGGACGCTGGTTCGTGTCCCAGTCCGGGAAGATCCCACATGCCACGGAGCGGCTGGGCCCGTGAGCCATGGCTGCTGAGCCTGTGCGTCCGGAGCTTGTGCTCCGCAATGGGAGAGGCCACAACAGTGAGAGGCCCGCGTACCGCAAAAAAAAAAAAAAAAAAAGAAAGAAAAGCCCGAGTTCAAACATGTGGCTCTTCAGCTCCAAACCCTTCAGGACTTCCCATCTTAGAGTAAAAGCCCAAGACTCGACAGGAGTGATGTGCTCCTAACCTCTTCACCTTAGACCTCCCCTCCCCCTTGGGGGTCACCCTTACTCACTGCCCTCTGGCAGCAGTGGCCTCTCTGCTTCCCTTTGTAGAAGCAAAATTGTTCCCCCCAAGGGCATCTGTACTTGCCATTTCCTCTGCCTGGAGTTCTGTCCCCAGGAATCCCTCGTTACATTCCAGCCCTGCTCACATTCTGCCTCTTCAGAGGTGCTCTTCCTAACCCACCTATACAGAATAGTAACCCTCCACTCACTCCCTCTGGTATATAGCTCTGGTACAACATAGGTTGCAACACAGTTACAGTCCTGCCTCTTCCACTGTGAACTGACCTTCTCAAAAACCAAGCGGTGTCATCTTTATATTCCCCATCTACCACAGTACCTCGTTCATAGGAGAAGCTCAACAGATAGGTG
Source organism: Mesoplodon bidens (assembly GCF_964165515.1). Lineage (NCBI taxonomy): Eukaryota > Metazoa > Chordata > Mammalia > Artiodactyla > Ziphiidae > Mesoplodon > Mesoplodon bidens. Next base: position 88,405,113 of record NC_138167.1, read on the forward strand.
TCCAAACAAAATGCTCAACCTAAAAGTTGAGAATTATGTTTTATTCAGTGGGCTTACTGAGGACTTAAGCCCAAGATACAGCTTCTCAGATAGCTCTGAGGGATTATTTCCAAAGAGGTTAAGACAGGAGCCAGGATATAAAGGAGTTCTGCAAACAAAACAATACAAACAAATGAAACAAAACAAACAAAAACAGGTAGTCAGAACATCAAAAGATTACTGTTACTGCTGGTGGGAATGTGAATTGGTACAGCCACTATGGAGAACAGTATGGAGGTTCCTTAAAAAACTACAAATAGAACTACCATATGACCCAGCAATCCCACTACTGGGCATATACCCTGAGAAAACCATAATTCAAAAAGAGTCATGTACCAAAATGTTCACTGCAGCTCTATTTACAACAGCCAGGAGATGGAAACAACCTAAGTGTCCATCATCAGATGAATGGATAAAGAAGATGTGGCACATATATACAATGGAATATTACTCAGCCATAAAAAGAAACGAAATTGAGGTATTTGTAATGAGGTGGATGGACCTAGAGTCTGTCATACAGAGTGAAGTAAGTCAGAAAGAGAAAGACAAATACCATATGCTAACACATATATATAGAATTTAAGACAAAAAATGTCATGAAGAACCTAGGGGTAAGATGGGAATAAAGACACAGACCTAGTAGAGAATGGACTTGAGGATATGGGGAGGGGGAAGGGTATGCTGTGACAAAGTGAGAGAGTGGCATGGACATATATACACTACCAAACGTAAAATAGATAGCTAGTGGGAAGCAGCCACATAGCACAGGGAGATCAGCCCGGTGCTTTGTGACCACCTAGAGGGGTGGGATAGGGAGGGTGGGAGGGAGGGAGATGCAAGAGGGAAGAGATATGGGAACATATGTATATGTATAACTGATTCACTTTGTTATAAAGCAGAAACTAACACACCATTGTAAAGCAATTATACTCCAATAAAGATGTAAAAAACAAAACAAAACAAAACAAAAAAAAGATTACTGTTAGAGAAAAACCAGACATCTCAAGTTAATGAATTTTAGCACTTTTCCATGTATGGGAAGATGCAAGAGTCTGGGCTTATTGAAATTATTCCTCTGATATGCACCTTAACTATCTAGGGCCAGTATCCTGTTTTTCTCCATCCTGAATTCCCCTCCGGGTGCACAGTTGGTGGCTGCAGCGGCTGCAGCATTCTTTGTTTACTGAAATGCTGGTAACATTCTATGTCCACAATGTTCCCTCTTGGTCACAAATTCAACCAACGTTTGGGAGGCATTTAATGACCAATTTTGTCCCACAGTGCTAGGAAGGCTCATTCCTAGATCAGGCAAAGATTGTGTGATAGGCTATTCAATCTGCTCATTTTTTGGATTAGGGCTATTGATCTTCTAAAATTCTCTGGATCAGCTGTCTTACTAGACTATTATGATCCAGGTAATATTTTCCTTTGTTGCTTCTTCCCATATCTAGAGTGGCACTATTACAATTATTCTATGTAGAGTTATATATGATCAACTACCTCAAGACTTTTAGCCATCATTAATTTTGTCAGAGGCCTGGTTACATATTGGGTAGTGCAAGAGATAACAATCCTATAAAATAGACAGAATAATAGAGCTAGTAACATTAATAAGGTCATAGTACAGCAGAGAGAGACACAAGGTATAAATAATTTAAAAACAACAAGAGAGAGCAAATTAAAACAATGATTAGTATAACTAGTTATAATCTGGTTGCAATAAGCCATCAAGTCCACAGGGGAGCCACCTGGAGAAGCCAAATTCTGGAAGAATCAGGTAAAGAGAAAAAGCTAAATGTTTCATAATCATTTACAAAAGTATACTTTATCAACTTGTTGCAGGTCACAGCATAAGAGGAAAGATTTTCTGGAAAAGATTAAAAGGCAGTATATTTCAGAAAAGAGTCATAAAATTGTCTTATGTATCAGTTCATTCAGACCCATGTAACTAATTCCTGTTGATCCGGATGAAGTCATCAGGTTTTTTCATTAGAGTTTTAAAATTTCCTACCCAGTTCAGTTGTATGATATAAAAGTTATCAGAAACTTAATTTGTCAAAAAGTCCTTTTCATAAATCTTCCTGAAGATCCTCATTTTATAAAATCAGAGTAAAACAATGATTGTTTTTAAAGGACAAAGACTTAAAATGGTATTGTTAAAGATCTGATTACAATGCAATTGACAAGAAACTTGGGATATTTTTGTAACATACAACATTTTGAGATAATAAATAGAATTATGACTGATAACATAACAGGACGTATCAGACTTTTAGGAATGTCATATAAATTTTGGAATATCTATATTAATCACATTTACCCATACAATATAACCTAAAGTTTGTCTCCAATCATTTAACAATGCTTCAAGTAATTTAACATACTGAATAAGCTTAATTAGTTTAACATTTCTCTAAGGTGCCTCAGGGTTCCTCTGAGGCATCCCAGAGTTAGCTGGAGGTCAAAAGAACTTCAATTAAATTTGATATTTGAGAAGTCTGTCAAAAATATCAAAAAGGTTTCAAGACACTTGGTCAAACAGGATCATAGGTCACTGTGAAACAATACTTATTTAATGTAAGTGACAAAATATTTCAAAAGCAAGTACAAATCACTTAAAGGTAAAGGAACACAATCAAAAGCAGTATTCCAAGAAAAATTTGTTCTCTCAATGAAGAGAGGAACCAAATCCAGTCCTGCACCAGCCCACTTTTAACAAAATCCATTTACCTAATTAAATTTAATCTCAGCCTAACCATGCACAAAACTACTTTTCAGGGCTCCCTTTCCATAAACCTTTCATGACTTTCTGAATCCATATGAGTTTGTCCCATATTTTTCCATCAAGAACCAGCTCTAGAACAAAAATCACTCTTTTCACTTAACAAAAGTATTTCCATTCCTCATACCTTCTTTTACTGAAGACACACATTCTATTTTCCTTGCATACTGTAATGTTTCCCTCATTTTTTGTAGATTTAACTACGTATTACAATTTTAACCCTTAAAAACCTTAATCTCTAGCAAAAACTGACAAGCAGCAAGTAACTGTGAACTCTGTCATACCAGCATTCCTGATTGGAATAATCCATAACCTCCAGAAACACACATCTTCTCATAGCATAATTTCCTTCCTCTTTCCCTCTCATAAGGATACAAAGGTAGGTAATTTTAGATATGCTTAGCATTTAATGTTCCAGTATTTTATCTTATTTGAAATGACTTTGATATTCAATGATTTCCCATCATTTAACTTAGCAAAACTCAAGTTACCAGAAATCTGGAGAAACTATTTTAGCCAGACATACCCCAAATATAATTCCTAAGGAGTTCACCTGAAAACTCCTCATTTACTTTTGTTTTACAAGTTATGAAAATATACCAAGTTAATTTTTTCTTCTTGCTGACAAACTCTCCAACAGAAATAACATGACCTTACTGACCTTCAGTTAACCTAGGTACAATAAAAGTAAGACATGTCTATATTGATAAACCAACAAGCCTAAGCTAGCTTTAATACCAGATATTAATTTAATATTGGATATTTCTTAGATCATGTAAACCTCAAATTCATTCTGACCAGTTTCTTTTACATTTAGAAATATTTTATTTGTAAGTGCTTACTTTCAAGTCAAACAAAGCTCTTTTATAAATTTAATTTTGATATTTTCTGGAGGTAGAGATATGTTATATGTATAATATACACAGACATAAAAAGACAATTAGAAATCTCATAGCTTCACTTTAACACTTAGTTATGAATCAGGTGTTACAATATAAATTTACTTAGATATAAACTTACAACATAAAGTAAGTTTATAAACAATATAAACTTCCTTTATAAATAATAGTTGAAATAAATTAAATTTATTTGCTCAGATGACTAGGGCTTTACTCTTTGTGGAAAAGACGTAAGATTTTTATTTGTCTTTGATAAACACTTAAGGAGGCTATGATTTAGATTCTAGGTGAGGGAGACTTTCCAGTTGTTCGAGTTTTAAAAGGCCACTTTTTCCCTTTTTCTCTCCTTGGCTTCAGGTTCTTTCTGATTGAACTGATTAGGCTCAGTCTCAGGTCATTGTGGGTTATATCTAAATTTCTGATTTGTAGAGATTTACAAGACAAAGATAGCTGCTTTTAATTCTCCAAAGAACTGGTCTGCCTCCTAAATGATATTAAAAGATTGATTTGCCCAACTATATTTTCTTTCATTTGCTTTTTTCATATAAGTGAGATTTCCAACTAAACTGAAATTCAAGAATTCTATGTTCTAGAATTTTAGTTTCGTTTATCAAGCCTTCAAAAGCTTGCACAAAGCATTCAACTAAGTCCCTCTTTCTGAGTGCACAGGCTAGACCCAGAGCAAAGTTTCTGTTTTTTTTTTTCTTTTGTTAGCCCCTGAATATTACCTTGCAGTTTTTACTTTACATTGTACAGTCTCAGGTAACCCCATTGGTTTCCTTAGTATGTTTAATTAATGTTTCCTGAGAGACAGATTCATATGCCCTGTCTTATAATACCAAGCAGGGGAAGCATTCCCCAGTGAGATACAGTTTATCCCACAATACAATTAGGCAAAAGAGATGTAACCATCTTCAATAAAGCATATTTAAATATACCAATTTTTATAAACTTTCATCTCAATTCTATCAACTCTTAAACATTTAGCTTTTAGTTTCAATTAGGACACAATAAAAAAGCCTTGCTGTTTCAAGGAGTCCTAGAAGCTTTCCTTTCTTTTTATTCCTGACCATTTATCTATTTTTGTATACAAGGCTCTGGGGTCCCCAGTGAGCGGTTGAGCCAAGGGACTCAGGCCCTTTTATCAGTCTTTTAACTTGATTTTAACTAGGCCTAACTGTTGCTGCAAGTAATTGTTTGTCAAGTATCTCAGAGTAATTTTCTTCCAACATTTTTAAGTATATGCATAATCTGGGAGAAATAGAGCAAACTCGTTTGGAGTGCTTTAGTTGGGAACCAAAAAGAGGGTCTCTTTGGGTCATCCAACCTTAGGTATTGTTGTATCAAATCTTTGTTTTAATACCACTGATGTCCATTTAATTATCCCAATTCTTAATAACCATCTAAAGACTTCTTTATCCATTTGGGACAAGTACTTTTAAAATTTCCACCTCGTTGGGAGGAAGTCTCTAGACTTTCAGTTTTTTCTTATTCTCTGTTAATCAACCTATTAATAATCCTACTGTTTCTATTAGCAACTGTGAGACTCATTGACGGGAAGTGGAGACCACAAATAAGGCTTCCAAAACCGTTTTTCTGTTTGTTTGTTTTAAATTAAGGGAGCTCTTAGGTTAACCACTAAATATTTTTTCCACCTTCTAATTTGTTTTTTTATAGTTACCAATGAAACAGTTGTTAATAATGAGGACTCTCTAAAAATTTACCAATTTAGAAGTTTCTCTAATGTAAAGGATTCATCATTCAGCCATTAATGAGATCTCTTAATATCTACTCAAATCAATAAGACGCAAGAGGCATTCCCAAAAGAGACTGGGAAGGATGTTGCCTATACAAGATTCAGAAACTTTACTCCCAGGAAATGCTTCAAATAATTCTGAAAGCTCAGGGGCAGGGGGGGGAAAGCCATGGCACAAGGATCCAGGAGTCAAGTGGCAGGATTCACCTGCCACTCCAGATGCAGCAAAAAACAGTGAGCTCGGGGCTCAACAGGAGTTGGTTTCCTTATTTTAACAGCAAAACAAAACATGTTCGAGACAAAATGGTGTAGCAGAAGGACTTGAGCTCACCTCATCTCATGAAAACACCAATATCACAACTAACTTCTGAACAACCATCAATAAAAAAGAATGGAACCAACCAAAAGAGATAATTCTATATTCAAAGACAAGAAATCACAACAGGATGGTAGGAGGGGCACTTTCACAATATAATCAAATCCAATAACCAGCGAGTGGGTAACCCACAAACTGGAAAACAATTATATCACAGAGGTTTTCCCACAGGAGTGAGAATTCTGAGCCCCATGTCAGGCTCCCCAGTCTGAGGGTACGGCATCAGGAGGAGGAGTCCCCAGAGAATTTGGCTTTGAAGGCCAGCGGGGCTTGAGTGCAGGAGCTCCACAGGATTGGGGGAAACAGAGACTCCACTCCTGGAGGGTCCACACAAGGTTTCATGTACACTGGGATGCAGGGCAAAGCAATGACTCCACAGCAGCCTGGGCCACACCTACCTGTGGGTCTTGGAGGGTCTCCTGGGGAGGCGGGGTTGACTGTGGCTCACTGTGGGGACAAGGACGATGCTGGTGGAGGCCCCGGGGAATATTCATCAGCGTGAGCCCTCCTGGAGGTCGCCATTTTGGCACTGAGACCTGGCCCCACCCAACAACCTGCAGGCTCCAGTGCTGGGATGCCGCAGGACAAACAACCAACAGGGTGAGAACACAACACCACCCATCAGCAGACAGGCTGCCTAAAGTCGTCCTGAGCTCACAGCCACCTCTAAACACACCCCTTGACATGGCCTTGCCCACCAGAGGGAAAAGACCCAGCTCCACCCATCAGTGGGCAGGCACCAGTCCCTCCCACCAGGAAACCTGCACAGTCACCTGGACCAACCTCGCCCACCAGGGTGCAGACACCAGAAGGTAGAGGAACTACAAACCGGCAGCCTCAGAAACAGAGACTGCAAACACAGGAAGTTAGATCAAATGAAACGGCAAGTAAATATGTTCCAGACAAAGGAATGAGGTAAAACCCCAGAAGAACAACTAAGTGAAGTGGAGATAGACAATCTTCCTGAAAAAGAAGAGTAATGATAGTAAAGATGATCCAAGATCTCACAGAAAGAATGGAGGCACAGACTGAGAAGATACAAGAAATGTTTAAAAAAGAGCCAGAAGATTCAAACAAAAATCAAACAGAGGTGAACAATACAATAACTGAAATGAAAAATACTCCAGAAGGAATCAATTAGCAGAATAAATGAGGCAGAAGAACAAGTGAGCTGGAAGACAGATTGGTGGAGATCACTGTCATGGAACATATTAAAGAACAAAGAAGGAATAGAAAGAAGGACACTCTCAGAGACCTCTGGAACAACATTAAACACACCAACATTCACATTATAGGGGTCCCAGAAGGAGGAGAGAGAGAGAAAGGGCCTGAGAAACTATTTGAAGAGATAATAGCCAAAAACATGGGAAAGGAAACAGTCACCCAAGTCCAGGAAGCACAGAGAGTCCCGCATAGGATAAACCCAAGGAAGAACACAATAAGACACACATTAATCAAATTGACAAAAATTAAATGCAAGGAGAAAATACTAAAAGCAACAAGGGAAAAGCAACATGTAACATACAAGGGAATCCCCATAAGGTTATCAGCTGGTTTTTCAGCAGAAACTCTGCAGGCCAGAAGGGAGTGGCATGATATATTTAAAGTGATGAAAGGGAAAAACCTACAACCAAGAATACTCTACCCAGCAAGGCTCTCGTTCAGATTCAAGGGAGAAATCAAAAGCTTTACAGACAAGCAAAAGCTAAGAGAATTCAGCACCACCAAACCAGCTTTATGACACATGCTAAAGGAACTTCTCTAGGCAGAAAAGAAAAGGCCACAACTAGAAATGAGAAAGTTACGAATGGGAAAGCTCACTGATAAAGGCAAACGTAAAGGTAAGAAGTCATCCACATACAAATATGATATCAAAACCAGCAATCACGAGGAGAGTACAAATGCAGGATATATTGGAAATGCATTTGAAATTAAGAGACTAGCAACTTGAAACAATCTTGTGTGTGAGATATATATATATATATATATATATATATATATATATATATATATATATATGCCTATATCCAAACCTCAGGTAACTGCAAACTGAAAATCTACAATAGATACACACACACACAAAAGAAAAAGCAATCCCAACACAACACTAAAGTTAGTCATCAAATCACAAGAGAAGAGAACAAAAGAGGAAGGGAAGAACAAAGACCTAGAAAAACAAATCCAAAACAATTAACAAAATGGCATAAGAACATACATATAGATAATTACCTTAAACATAAACGAATTTAATGTTCAAACCAAAAGACATAGACTGGCTGAATAGATACAAAAACAAAACCCATATATATGCTGTCTACAAGAGACCCACTTCAGATCTAGGGACACATACAGACTGAAAGTGAGGAAATGGAAAAAGGTATTCCATGCAAATGGAAATCAAAAGAAAGCTGGAGTAGCAATTCTCGTATCAGAAGAAACAGACTTTGAAATAAAGACTGTTACACGTGACAAAGGACACTACGTGCTGATCAAGGGATCAATCCAAGAAGAAGGTATAACAATTGAAATATATATGCAACCAACATAGGAGCATCTTAATATATAAGGCAAACACTAACAGCCATAAAAGGAGACACTGACAGTAACACAATAATAGGGGGGGCGGGTCTTTAACACCCCACTTACATCAATGGACAGATCATCCAGACAGAAAATAAGGAAAAACAGTCCTTAAATGACACATTAGACCAGATGAAGTTAGTTGATATCTATAGTATATTCCATGCAAAAGCATTAGAAGAGACATTCTTCTCAAGTGCATATGGAACATTCTCCAGGATAGATCACATGCTGGGCCACAAAGCAAAAATCAGTAAATGTTAAGAAAATTGAAATCTTATCAAGCATCTTTTTCAACCACAACACTATAACATTAGAAATTAACTGCAAGGAAAAAAACTGTAAGTAACACAAACACTTGGAGCCTAAACAATATGTTACTGAACAACCAATGGATCAATGAAAAAATCAAAGAGGAAATAAAAAATTACCTAGAAACAAATGAAAATGAAAACTTGATGATCCAAAACCTATTGGATGCAACAAAAGCAGTTCTAAGATGGAAGTTTACAAGATACAATCTTATCTCAGGAAACAAGAAAAATCTCAAACCTAACCTTACACCTAAAGCAACTAGAGAAAGAACAACAAACAAAATTCAAAGTTAGTATAAGAAAAGAAATCATAAAGATCAGAGCAGAAATAAACGCAAGAGAGATGAAGAAAACAATGGAAAAGATCAATGAAACTAAAAGCTGGTTCTTTGAAAAGATAAACAAAATTGATAAACCTTTAGGCAGACTCATAAAGAAAGAAAAGGAGAGGGCTCAAATCAGTAAAATTAGCAATGAAAAAGAAGCTAGAACTAACACCACAGAAACACAAAGGATCCAAAGAAACTACTACAAACAATTCTATACTAATAAAATGGACAACCTAGAGAAAATGGATAAATTCTTATAAAGTTACAATACTCCAAGATTGAACCAAGAATAAATAGAACATATGAACAGACTGATCACAAGTACTGAAGTTGAAACTATGATTAAAAAACTTCCAACAAACAAAAGTCCAGGACCAGATGGCTTCACAGGTGAATTCTATCAAACATTTAGACAAGAGTTAACACCTATCCTTCTGAAATTATTCCAAAAAATTGCAGAGGTAGGAACACTCCCAAACTCATTCTATGAGGCCACCATCACCCTGATACCACAACCAGACAGAGATATCACAAAAAAAGAAAGTTACAGGCCAATTATCATTGATGAACATAAATGCAAAAGTCCTTAATAAAATACTAGCAAACCAAATTCAACAATACATTAAAAGGATCATACACCATGATCAAGTGGGATTTATCCTATGGATGGAAGTATTTTTCATTATCCACAAATCAATCAGTATCATACACCACATTAACAAGTTTAAGAATAATAACCATACGATCCTCTCAATAGATGCAGAAAAAGCTTTTGACAAAATTCAACACCCGTTTATGATAAAAACTCTCCAGAAAGTGGGCATAGAGGGAACCTACCTCAACATAATAAAGGCCATATATGACAAACCCACAGCTAACATCATACTCAATGGTGAAAAACTGAAAGCATTTACTCTAAGATTAGGAACAAGACAAGGATGTCCACTCTTGCCACTTTTATTCAACAGTCTCGGAAGACCTAGCCATGGCAATCAGAAGAAAAAGAAATAAAAGGAATCCAAATTGGAAAAGAACAAGTAAAACTGTTACTGTTTTCAGATGACATGATACTACACATAGAAAATCCTAAAGACGCTACTTGAAAATTTCTAGAGTTCATCAATGAATTTGGTAAAGTTGCAGGATACAAAATTAATACACAGAAATCTCTTGCATTCCTACACACTAACAACAAACGATCAGAAAGAGAAATTAAGGAAACAATCCCATTTACCATCACATTGAAAAGAATAAAATTCCTAGGAGTAAACCTACCTAAGGAAGGAAAAGACCTGTACTCTGAAAACTATAAGATACTGATGAAAGAAATCAAAGATGACACAAACAGATGTAAAGATATACCATGTCCTTGGGTTCGAAGAAGCAATATTGTCAAAATGATTATACTACTAAGGCAATCTACAGATTCAATACAATCCCTATGAAACTACCAATGGCATTTCTCAGAGAACTAGAACAAAAATTTTTTTAATTTGTACGGAAATACAAAAGATCCCGAATAGCCAAAGCAATCTCGAGAAAGAAAAACAGAGCTGTAGGAATCAGGCTCCCTGAACTTCAAAGTATACTACAAAGCTACAGTCATCAAAACAGTATGGGACTTGATGACCGCCTGGAGGGGTGGGATAGGGAGGGTGGGAGGGAGGGAGACGCAAGAGGGAAAGGATTTCGGAACAGATGTATATGTATGACTGATTCACTTTGTTATAAAGCAGAAACTAATTAAAAAAAACAGTATGGGACTGGCACAAAAACAGAAATATAGATCAACAGAATAGAATAGAAAGCCCAGACATAAACCCATGCACCTATGGTCAATTAATCTATGACAAAGGAGGCAAGAATATACAATGGAGAAAAAGTCTTTTCCACAATTGGTGCTGGAAAAACTGAACAGCTACATGTAAAAGAATGAAATTAGAACATTCTCTAACAACATACACAAAAAATAAACTCAAGATGGATTACAGACCTAAATGTAAGACCAGATACTATAAAACTCTTAGAGGAAAACATAGGCAGAACATTCTTTGACACAAATCACAGCAAGATCTTTTTGGATCCACCTCCTAGAGTAATGAAAATAAAAATAAAAATAAACAAATAGGACCTAATTAAACTTAAAAGCTTTAGCACAGCAAAGGAAACCATAAATGAAATGAAAAGACAACCCACAGAATGGGAGAAAATATTTGCAAAGGCTGCAACCAACAAGGGATTAATCTCCAAAATACACAAACAGCCCATAAATCTCAATATCAAAAAAACAAACAACCCAATTGAAAAATGGGCAGAAGTTCTAAATAGACATTTCTCCAAAGAAGACATACAGATGACAAAAAAGCACATGAAAAGATGCTAAACATTGCTAATTATTAGAGAAATGCAAATAAAAACTACGATGAGCTAGGGAATGTGATCAAGATAAAGGAGTTGGGCTTCCCTGGTGGCGCAGTGGTTGAGAGTCTGCCTGCCGATGCAGGGGATACGGGTTCGTGCCCCGGTCCGGGAAGATCCCACATGCCACGGAGCGGCTGGGCCCCTGGGCCATGGCCGCTGAGCCTGCGCGTCCGGAGCCTGTGCTCCGCAACGGGAGAGGCCACAACAGTGAGAGGCCCGCGTACGGCAAAAAAAAAAAAAAAAGATAAAGGAGTTGACACTTGTGGGGGGGAATCGGGAAGATGGCGGAAGAGTAAGACACGGAGATCCCCTTCCTCCCCACAGATACATCAGAAATAATATCTACACGTGGAACAACTCCTACAGAACACCTACTGAACGCTGGCAGAAGACCTCAGACCTCCCAAAAGGCAAGAAACTCCCCACGTACCTGGGTAGGGCAAAAGAAAAAAGGAAAAACAGAAACAAAAGAACGGGGACGGGACCTGCACCAGTGGGAGGGAGCTGTGAAGGAGGAAAAGTTCCCACACACTAGAAGCCCCTTCGCGGGCGGAGACTGCGGGTGGCAGAGAGGGGAAGCTTCAGAGCCGCAGGGGAGAGCGCAGCAACAGGGGTGCGGAGGGCAAAGCGGAGAGATTCCCGCACAGAGGATCGGTGCCGACCAGCACTCACCAGCCCGAGAGGCTTGTCTGCTCACTCGCCGGGGTGGGCAGGGCTGGGAGCTGAGGCTCGGGCTTCGGTAGCAGCACAGGGAGAGGACTGGGGTTGGCAGCGTGAACACAGCCTGCAGGGGGTTAGTGCACCACGGCTAGCTGGGAGGGAGTCCGGGGAAAAGTCTGGAGCTGCCGAAGAGGCAAGAGACTTTTTCTTCCCTCCTTCTTTCCTGGTGTGCGAGGAGAGGGGATTAAGAGCGCTGCTTAAAGGAGCTCCAGAGACGGGTGCGAGCCGTGGCTAACAGCGCAGACCCCAGAGACGGGTGTGGGACGCTGGGGCTGCTGCTGCTGCCGCCAAGAAGCCTGTGTGCAAACACAGGTCACTATCCACACCCCCCTTCCGGGGAGCCTGTGCAGCCAGTCACTGCCAGGGTCGCGGGATCCAGGGACGGCTTCCCTGGGAGAGCGTACGGTGCGCCTCAGACTGCTGCAACGTCACGCCGGCCTCTGCCGCCGCAGGCTCGCCCCGCCTCCGTGCCCCTCCCCACCCTGGCCAGAGTGAGCCAGAGCCCCCGAAACCGCTTCTCCTTTAACCCTGTCCTGTCTGAGCAAAGAACAGACGCCCTCCAGCGACCTACAAGCAGAGGCAGGGCCAAATCCAAAGCTGAGCCCCGGGAGCTGTGAGAACAAAGAAGAGAAAGGGAAATCTCTCCCAGCAGCCTCAGAAGCAGCGGATTAAAGCCCCACAATCAACCTGATGTACCCTGCATCTGTGGAATACATGAATAGACAACGAATCATCCCAAATTAAGGAGCCAGGAGTCAGTGCTGTGCCTCTGAGGTGGGAGAGCCAACTTCAGGACACTGGTCCACAAGAGACCTCCCAGCTCCACATAATATCAAATGGCGAAAATCTCCCAGAGATATCTATCTCAACACCAGCACCCAGCTTCACTCAACGACCAGCAAGCTACAGTGCTGGTCACCCTATGCCAAACAACGAGCAAGACAGGAACACAACCCCACCCATTAGCAGAGAGGCTGCCTAAAATCATAAAAAGTCCACAGACACCCCAAAACACACCACCAGACGTGGACCTGCCCACCAGAAAGACAAGATCCAGACTCATCCACCAGAACACAGGCACTAGTCCCCTCCACCAGGAAGCCTATACAACCCACTAAACCAACCTTACCCACTGGGGACAGACACCAAAAACAATGGGAACTACGAACCTGCAACCTGCAAAAAGGAGACCCCAAACACAGTAAGATAAGCAAAATGAGAAGACAAAAAAACACACAGCAGATGAAGGAGCAAGATAAAAACCCACCAGACCTAACAAATGAAGAGGAAATAGGCAGTCTACCTGAAAAAGAATTCAGGGTAATGATAGTAAAGATGATCCAAAATCTTGGAAATAGAATAGACAAAATGCAAGAAACATGTAACAAGGACCTAGAAGAACTAAGGATGAAACAAGCAATGATGAACAACACAATAAATGAAATTAAAAATACTCTAGATGGGATCAATAGCAGAATAACTGAGGCAGAAGAACAGATAAGTGACCTGGAAGATACAATAGTGAAAAATAACTACTGCAGAGCAGAAGAAAGAAAAAAGAAGGAAAAGAACTGAGGACAGTCTCAGAGACCCCTGGGACAACATTAAACGCACCAACATTCGAATTATAGGGGTTCCAGAAGAAGAAGAGAAAAAGAAAGGGACTGAGAAAATACTTCAAGAGATTATAGTTGAAAACTTACCTAATATGGGAAAGGAAATAGTTAATCAAGTCCAGGAAGCACAGAGACTCCCATACAGGATAAATCCAAGGAGAAACACGCCAAGACACATATTAATCAAACTGTCAAAAATTAAATACAAAGAAAACATAATAAAAGCAGCAAGGGAAAAACAACAAATAACACACAAGGGAATCCCCATCAGGTTAACAGCTGATCTTTCAGCAGAAACTCTGCAAGCCAGAAGGGACTGGCAGGACATATTTAAAGTGATGAAGGAGAAAAACCTGCAACCAAGATTACTCTACCCAGCAAGGATCTCATTCAGGTTTGATGGAGAAATTAAAACGTTTACAGACAAGCAAAAGCTGAGAGAGTTCAGCACCACCAAACCAGCTTTACAACAAATGCTAAAGGAACTTATCTAGGCAAGAAACACAACAGAAGGAAAAGACCTACAATAACGAACCCAAAACAATTAAGAAAATGGGAATAGGAACATGCATATCGATAATTACCTTAAATGTAAATGGACTAAATGCTCCCACCAAAAGACACAGATTGGCTGAATGGATACAAAAACAAGACCCATATATATGCTGTCTACAAGAGACCCACTTCAGACCTAGAGACACATACAGACTGAAAGTAAGGGGATGGAAAAAGATATTCCATGCACATGGAAACCAAAAGAAAGCTGGAGTAGCAATTCTCATATCAGACAAAATAGACTTTAAAATAAAGACTACTAGAAGAGACAAAGAAGGACACTACATAATGATCAAGGGATTGATCCAAGAAAAAGATATAACAATTGTAAATATTTATGCACCCAACATAGGCATATATGCATCAATACATAAGGCAAATACTAACAGCCATAAAAGGGGAAATCGACAGTAACACATTCATAGTAGGGGACTTTAACACCCCACTTTCACCAATGGACAGATCATCCAAAATGAAAATAAATAAGGAAACACAAGCTTTAAATGATACATTAAACAAGATGGACTTAATTGATATTTATAGGACATTCCATCCAAAACAACAGAATACACATTTTTCTCAAGTGCTCATGGAACATTCTCCAGGATAGATCATATCTTGGGTCACAAATCAAGCCTTGGTAAATTTAAGAAAATTGAAATTGTATCAAGCATCTTTTCCGACCACAACACTATGAGACTGGATATCAATTACAGGAAAAGATCTGTAAAAAATACAAACACATGGAGGCCAAACAATACACTACTTAATAATGAAGTGATCACTGAAGAAATCAAAGAGGAAATCAAAAAATACCTAGAAACAAATGAAAATGGAGACACGACGACCCAAAACCTATGGGATGCAGCAAAAGCAGTTCTAAGGGGGAAGTTTATAGCAATACAATCCCACCTTAAGAAACAGGAAACATCTCGAATTAACAACCTAACCTGGAACCTAAAGCAATTAGAGAAAGAAGAACAAAAAAACCCCAAAGTTAGCAGAAGGAAAGAAATCATAAAGATCAGATCAGAAATAAATGAAAAAGAAATGAAGGAAACAATAGCAAATATCAGTAAAACTAAAAGCTGGTTCTTTGACAAGATAAACTAAATTGATAAACCATTAGCCAGACTCATCAAGAAAAAAAGGGAGAAGTCTCAACTCAATAGAATTAGAAATGAAAAAGGAGAAGTAACAACTGACACTGCAGAAATACAGATCATGAGAGATTACTACAAGCAACTCTATGCCAATAAAATGGACAACCTGGAAAAAATGGAAAAATTCTTAGAAATTCACAACCTGCCAAGACCGAATCAGGAAGAAATAGAAAATATGAATAGACCAATCACAAGCACTGAAATTGAAACTGTGATTAAATATCTTCCAACAAACAAAAGCCCAGGACCAGATGGCTTCACAGGTGAATTCTATCAAACATTTAGAGAAGAGCTAACACCTATCCTTATCAAACTCTTCCAAAATACAGCAGAGGGGGGAACACTCCCAAACTCATTCTATGAGGCCACCATCACCCTGATACCAAAACCAGACAAGGATGTCACAAAGAAAGAAAACTACAGGCCAATATCACTGATGAACATAGACGCAAAAATCCTCAACAAAACACTAGCAAACAGAATCCAACAGCACATTAAAAGGATCACACATCATGATCAAGTGGCGTTTATTCCAGGAATGCAAGGATTCTTCAATATATGCAAATCAATCAACGTGATACACCACATTAACAAACTGAAGGAGAAAAACCATATGGTCATCTCAATAGTTGCAGAGAAAGCTTTCGACAAAATTCAACACTCATTTATGATAAAAAGCCTGCAGAAAGTAGGAATAGAGGGAACTTTCCTCAATGTAATAAAGGCCATATATGACAAACCCACAGCCAACATCGTCCTCAATGGTGAAAAACTGAAACCATTTCCACTAAGATCAGGAACAACACAGGGCTGTCCACTCTCACAACTATTATTCAAAATAGTTTTCGAAGTTTTAGCTACAGCAATCAAAGAAGAAAAGGAAATAAAAGGAATCCAAATCAGAAAAGAAGTAAAGCTGTCACTGTTTGCAGATGACATAGAGAATCCTAAAGATGCTACCAGAAAACTACTAGAAGCTAATCAATGAATTTGGTAAAGTAGCAGGATTCAAAATTAATGCACAGAAATCTCTGGCATTCCTATACACTAATGATGAAAAATCTGAAAGTGAAATCAAGAAAACACTCCCATTTACCACTGCAACAAAAAGAATAAAATATCTAGGAATAAACCTACCTTAAGGAGACAAAAGACCTGTATGCAGAAAATTATAAGACACTGATGAAAGTACTTAAAGATGATACAAATGGATGGAGAGATATACCATGTTCTTGGATTGGAAGAATCAACATTGTGAAAATGACTCTACTACCCAAAGCAATCTACAGATTCAATGCAATCCCTATCAAACTACCACTGGCATTTTTCACAGAACTAGAACAAAAAATTTCACAATTTGTATGGAAACACAAAAGACCCCGAATAGCCAAAGCAATCTTGAGAACGAAAAACGGAGCTGGAGGAATCAGGCTCCCTGACTTCAGACTATACTACAAAGCTACAGTAATCAAGAGAGTATGGTACTAGCACAAAAACAGAAATACAGATCAATGGAACAGGATAGAAAGCCCAGAGATAAACCCACACACGTATCGTCGCCTTATCTTTGATAAAGGAGGCAGGAATGTACAGTGGAGAAAGGACAGCCTCTTCAATAAGTGGTGCTGGGAAAACTGGACAGGTACATGTAAAGTATGAGATTAGATCACTCCCTAACACCATACACAAAAATAAGCTCAAAATGGATTAAAGACCTAAATGTAAGGCCAGACACTATAAAACTCTTAGAGGAAAACATAGGCAGA
The DNA here is from genome assembly GCF_964165515.1 of Mesoplodon bidens. NCBI lineage: Eukaryota > Metazoa > Chordata > Mammalia > Artiodactyla > Ziphiidae > Mesoplodon > Mesoplodon bidens. The sequence goes on from NC_138167.1 coordinate 88,422,429, forward strand.
ACATTCTATGACAGAAATCACAGCAAGATCCTTTTTGACCCACCTCCTAGAGTAATGGAAATAAAAACAAAAATAAACACATGGGACCTAATGAAACTTAAAACCTTTTGCACAGCAAAGGAAACCACAAACAAGACGAAAAGACAACCCTCAGAATGGGAGAAAATATTTGCAAATGAAGCAACTGACAAAGGATTAATCTCCAAAACTTACAAGCAGCTCATGCAGCTCAATAACAAAAAAGCAAACAACCCAATCCAAAAATGGGCAGAAGACCTAAATAGACATTTCTCCACAGAAGATATACAGACTGCCAACAAACACATGAAAGAATGCTCAAGATCATTAATCATTAGAGAAATGCAAATCGAAACTACAATGACATATCATCTCACACCAGTCAGAATGGCCATCATCAAAAAATCTAGAAACAATAAATGCTGGAGAGGGTGTGGAGAAAAGGGAACACTCTTGCACTGCTGGTGGGAATGTGAATTGGTACAGCCACTATGGAGGACAGTATGGAGGTTCCTTAAAAAGCTAAAAATAGAACTACCATATGACCCAGCAATCCCAGTACTGGGCATATACCCTGAGAAAACCATAATTCAAAAAGAGTCATGTACCAAAATGTTCATTGCAGCTCTATTTACAATAGCCCAGAGCTGGAAACAACCTAAGTGTCCATCATCAGATGAATGGATAAAGAAGATGTGGCACATATATACAATGGACTATTACTCAGCCATAAAAAGAAATGAAATTGAGCTATTTGTAATGAGGTGGATGGACCTAGAGTCCGTCATACAGAGTGAAGTAAGTCAGAAAGAGAAAGACAAATACCGTATGCTAACACATATATATGGAATTAGAAAAAAAAATGTCATTAATAACTGAGGGGTAAGACAGGAATAAAGACACAGACCTACTAGAGAATGGACCTGAGGATATGGGGAGGGGGAAGGGTAAGCTGTGACAAAGCAAGAGAGTGGCATGGACATATATACAGTACCAAACGTAAAATAAATAGCTAGTGGGAAGCAGCCGCATAGCACACGATCAGCTCGGTGCTTTGTGACCACCTAGAGGGGTGGCATAGGGAGGGTGGGAGGGAGGGAGATGCAAGAGGGAAGAGAGAGGGGAACATATGTATATGTATAACTGATTCACTTTGTTAGAAAGCAGAAACTAACACACCATTGTAAAGCAATTATACTCCAATAAAGATGTAAAAAACAAAAAGATAAAGGAGTTGTAGGAAGTGAAGCTCACCTTCTCCCACAAATACATCAAAAATACATCTACATGTGGAATGTTTCTCACAGAATATCTACGGAACACTGGCAGAAGACCTCAGACTGCTGAAAGGGCAAGAAAATCTCCACGTAACTGGGTAAGACAAAAGAAAAAGAAAAAAAAAAGTAAGAAAGGAATCAGGATGGGAACTGCACCACTGGGAGGGAGGAAAGGTTCCTGCACCCTGGGAAGCCCCCTCACTGGCAAGGAGATCAGCCAAGACAGAAGGGGAGCTTCAGAGCCCCAGAGGAGAATGCAGCAGCTGGTGTGTGGCAGCCAGAGTGAAGGAAGGACTGCACAGACGGTCAGGGCCGCCGCCCTGCATTCCCCAGCCTGAGAAACATGATCACCAGTGTGGGCTGGGTGCTGGAACTCAGGCTTTGGAGATCAGACCCAGGGAGAACACTGGGGTTGGCTGCGCAGAAACAGACTTGGGGGCGGGGTGTGCTAGAATCTGGCATGACAGCAACTGAGGGTTTACGCAGAGGAAGCCTGGGCCACCTTAGAGGCCAGATGCCATTGTTTGGGGGAGGGTCAGGGCCCACCACTGCAGCCTTTTCCCCTGTGCGTGTGCTCACAGAGGGCAGGACACCGCCTGCAAGGGCCTCAGGGGGGGGTCGCAAGCCACTGCTGCCACCCCCCCAGACTCCAGGAGTGGTTGTGTGCTGCCTCCGCTCCAACTGCGTGCTCTGGGGGTGCACCTGAGCTGCCACAGCCGCTGAGAATCCCAGTACCGGTCATCAGCTGATGCATCTGCACACCTGCTATCAAGAGAGTAACAAACAGCACACCCTGGGGAAAGCCCATTGGTAGTGGGCAACAGGCATCCATACAAAAAAAACCCCTCACACCAAATATATTAAACCCACACAAGCTACACAGGGACGCCCCCACATATAAATAGCCCTCCAAGACCACAGGAGATAATTGTTTCTCCTAAACTCACAGAATAAAAGAAATATAAGTATAATGAAGAAGCAGAATTCCACTAAAGGAAAAAACAATGAAACAGACCTCTTCAGTCTAATAAACACCAAGTTCAAAAAGGAGATAATGAAAACACTGAAGGAATTATAAAGGCTATCGACAGAAATGCAGAGTACTGCAAAAAGGAGCTAGAAACTATAAAGAGGGACCAAGAAAAATTAGAAAACTCATTTGCAGAGATGGAAGCTGAGCTAAAGGCAATGAATAGCAGAATGAATAATGCAGAAAAATGAATAAGTGACCTGGAAGATAGAATAATGGAAATCACCAAATCAGGGCAGAAGACAGAGAGCCAAATGAAAAAAAAAATGAAAGCAATAAAAGGGACCCATGGGATAATATAAAGCATGTCAATCTGTGCATATTAGGAATTCCAGAAGGGGAAGAAATAGAAAAGTGGGTCAAAAATGTATTTGAAGACATTATAGCTGAAAACTTCCCAAACCTAAAGACGGAAATATATACAGGTACAGGAAGCACAGAGGGTCCCAAACAAGATAAACCCAAGAGACCTACACCAATACATATTATAATAAAAATGGCAGGGCTTCCCTGGTGGCGCAGTGGTTGAGGGTCTGCCTGCCGATGCAGGGGACACAAGTTCATGCCCCGGTCCGGGAAGATCCCACATGCCGCGGAGCGGCTGGGCACGTGAGCCATGGCCGCTGAGCCTGCGCGTCCAGAGCCTGTGCTCCACAATGGGAGAGGCCACAACAGTGAGAGGCCCGCGTACCGCAAAAAAAAAAAAAAAAAAAATGGTGAAAGTTAAAGAGAGGATTATAAAGGCAGCAACAGAAAAACAAAGTTAACTACAAGGAAACCCCCATAAAGCCATCAGCTGATTTCTCTACAGAAACGTTGCAGGCCAGAAGGGAGTGGCAATATATATTCAAGTCTTGAAAGAAAAACATCTGCAACCTAGGATATTCTACCCAGCAAGATTATCATTTAGAATAGAAGGAGAGATAAAGAATTTCTCAGACAAGAAAAAACTAAAATACAGCAATACTAAACCTATCTTAAAGGAAATATTGAAAGGTCTTCCCTAAATAAAAAAGAAGTAAGAATCTATAGGAAAGAGAAAATCACAGTTGGAAAGTAAATTACTTAAACAAGCCATTACACAGATTTAAAAATAATAATAAAAAAATTCTGTGAAAGTGACGATAACCACAATGACCACCAAAAGGATGAACAGGAAGATGTAAAAGAGGACATCAAATCATAAAATGTTGGGGAGGAGAGTAAGTAAATGTAGATTGTTTTTCTAGAATGTGTTTGAGTCTATATGACTACCAGTCTAAGTCACGTAGATAAAGGAAGGGGGTAACATACTTGAAAAACAGGGTAAACACAAATCAAAAACATAGATTCATAAAAAACAAATATAAGAAAACATAAGTTTAATACAAAAGAAAATCATCATACCACAAAAGGAAAAACAAAAAGATGAAGGGACAAAGAAGAAATGTAAAATCAACAGGAAAACATGGTTTAAAATGGCAATAAATACATATCTATCCATAATTACATTAAATGTCAATAGATGAAATGCTCCAATCAAAAGACACAGAGTGGCGGACTGGATGAAAAAGCAAGAGCCTATAATATGCTACCTATAAGAGACCCACTTTAGGGCAAAGGACACACATAGATTGAAAGTGAGGGGATGGAAAAAGATATTTCATGCAAACGTAAATGACAAGAGAGTGGGGTGTCACAATTCTCATATGAGACAAAATAGACTTTAAGACGAAGGCCATAAAGAAAGATAAAGAAGGCGTTATATTATGACAAAAAGATCAATACAAGAAGAGGATTTTACACTTGTCAACATATATGCACCTAACATAGGAGCACCCAAATACATAAAACAAATACTAACAGATATAAAGGGAGAAATTGACAGGAATACAATAAAGTAGGAGACTTTAACACCCCACTAACCTCAATGGACAGATCTTCTAGACAGAAAATCAATAAGGCAACAGAGATCCTAAATGATACAATAGAACACTTAGACTTAATTGATATTTTCAGGATATTACATCCGAAAAAACAGAATACACATTCTTTTCAAGTGTACATGGAATATTCCCTAGGACTGACCACGTATTAGGGCACAAAACAAGCCTCAACAAATTTAAGAATACAGAAATCATCTCAAGCATCTTTTCTGACCACAACATCATGAAACTAGATATTAACCACAGAAAAAAGAAATAAGAAAAAAATGGTTACATGGAGACTAACCCATGCTACTAACATGCTACTAAAAAACCAATGGGTCAACAATGACATCAAAGAGGAAATTAAAATATACCTTGAGACATATGACAGTGAAAACACAACCATACAAAATCTGTGGGATGCAGCAAAAGCAGTTCTTAGAGGGAAGTTCATAGCAATAAAAGCCTGCCTCAAAAAACAAGAAAATCTCAAATAAACAACCTAACCTACCACTTAAAAGAATTTGAAAAAGAACAAACAAAACCTAAAGTCAGAGGGAAGTTCATAGCAATATAAGCCTTCCTTTGAAAAGCAAGAACAAACAAAACCTAAAGTCAGCAGAAGGAAGGAAATAATAAAGATCAGCAGGAAAATAAATAAAAGAGATTTAAAAAACAATAGAAAAAAATCAATAAAACCAAGAGCTGGTTCTTTGAAAGAATAAACAAGATCGACAAACCTCTGGCCAGGCTCACCAAGAAGAAAAAGAGAGAGAACCCAAATAAATAAAATAAGAAATGAAAAAGGAGACATAAAAACGGATACAGCAGGGGCTTCCCTGGTGGCTCAGTGGTTGAGAGTCCACCTGCCGATGCAGGGGACACGGGTTCGTGCCCCGGTCTGGGAAGATCCCACATGCCGTGGCGCAGCTGGGCCCATGAGCCATGGCCGCTGAGCCTGCATGTCCAGAGCCTGTGCTCCACAACGGGAGAGGCCACAACAGTGAGAGGCCCGCGTACCGCAAAAAAAAAAAAGGAAAAAAAAAACTGATATAGCAGAAATACAGAAAGGCATAAGGGAATACTATGAATAATTATATTCCAACAAATTCAACAACCTAGAAGAAACGGAAAAGTTTCTAGAAAAATACAGTACACCAAACTTGAATCAAGAAAAAATAGATAATTTGAACAGAGCGATCACTAGAAGTGAAATAGAATCTGTAATTTAAAAACTCCCTACAAACAAAAGTCCAGGACCAGATGGACTTATTCCACCAAACATACGAAGAACTTATACCAATCCTTCACAGACTTTTCCAAAAAATTGAGGAGAAGGGAACACTCCCAAAGACATTCTATGAAACCACCATCACCCTGATACCAAAACCAAAGACACCACCAAAAAAGAAAATTACAGGCCAATATCTTTGATGAACATAGATGCAAAAATTCTCAACAAAATATTAGCAAACTGAACCCAACAACACATAAAAAAATCATACATTACAACTAAGTAGGATTCATCCCAAGTTTACAAGGATGGTTCAACATATGCAAATCAATCAGTGTGACACGTCACACAAATAAAAGACAAAAACCACATGATCATCTCAATAGATGTAGAAAAAGCATTTGATAAAATTCAATATCCATTCATGATAAAAACTCTTACCAAAGTTGGCATAGAGGGAACATATCTCAATGTAATAAAAGCTATTTATGACAAACTGACAGCCAATAACATACTCAGTGGTGAAAAGCTGAAAGCTTTCCTGCTAAAATCTGGAACAAGACAAGGATGCCCACCCTCACCACATCAATTCAAAAGAGTATTGGAAGTCCTGGCCACAGCAATCAGACAAGAAAAAGAAATAAAAGTTATCCAAATTGGAAGGGAAGAACAAAATGTAAAATTGTCATTATATGCTTATGCCATGATACTATATATAGAAAACCCTAAAGAGTCTACACAAAAACTGCTAGAACTGATCAACAAATTCAGCAAGGTAGAAGGATACAAGATTAACATACGGCAATTGGTTGTCTTTCTTTATACTAATAATGAAATATTAGAAAGAGAATGTAAAGAAACCAATATCTTTAAAGTCACACCCCCAAAGATAAAATGCTTAAAAATAAACTTGACCAAGGAGGTGAAAGACTTATATGCTGAGAACTATAAAACATTAATAAAGGAAATTGAAGGTGATTCAAAGAAATGGAAAAATATCCCATGCTCTTGGATTGGAAGAATTAATATTGTTAAAATGGCCATACTACCTAAAGCAATTTACAGTTTAATGTGATCCCTGTCAATTATCCATGACATTTTTCACAGAACTAGAACAAGTAATCCTAAAATTTACATGGAACCATAAAACACCCAGAATTGCCAAAGAAATCCTGAAGAAAAAGAACAAAGCAGAAAGCATAACCCTCCCAGACTTCAGACAATACTACAAAGCTACACTAATCAAAACAGTGTGGTATTGGCACAAAAACAGAAATATGGACCAATGGAACAGAATAGAGTCCACAAATAAACCCATACACCTACAGTCAATTAATCTTCGACAAAGGAGGCAAGAATATACAATGGGAAAAAGACTGTCTCTTCAGCAAGTGGTGCTGGGAAAGTCGGACAGCTGCATGTAAATCAATGAAGTTAGAACACTCCTTACACAAAAATAAACTCAAAATGGCTTAGACTTAAATATAAGACATGACACCACAAAACTCCTAGAAGAGATCACAGGCAATACATTCTCTGATGTAAACTGTACCAATGTTTTCTTAGATCAGTCTCCCAAGGCAATAGAAATGAAAATAAAAATAAACAAATGGGACCTAATCAAACTTGTAAGTTTTCGTACAGCAAAGAAAACCAAAAACAAAATGAAAAGACAATCTACAGAATGGGAGAAAATACTTGCAAACAATGCAACCTACAAGGGCTTAATTTCCAAAATATACAGATGGCTCATACAACTCAACAACAACAACAACAAATGAACAACCCAATCGAGAAATGACCTAAATAGACATTTCTCCAAAGAAGATATACAGATGGCCACTAGGCATGTGAAAAGATGCTCAACATTCCTAATTATTAGAGAAATGCATTTCAAAACTACAATGAGGTACCACTGCACACTGGTTAGAAAGGCCATCATTAAAAAGCCTACAAATAACAAATGCTGGAGAAGGTGTGGAAAAAAGGGAACCCTCTAATACTGTTGGTGGGAATGTAAGTTTGTGCAACAACTATGGAAAACAGTATAGAGTTTCCTCATAAAACTAAAAATAGAGTTGCCATATGACCCAGCAATCCCACTTCTGGGCATATATCCAGACAAAGCTATAATTCAGAAAGTTACATGGACCCTATTGTTCACAGCAGCACTATTCACAATAGCCAAGACATGGAAACAACATAAATGTACACTGAGAGATGAATGGATAAAGAAGATGTAGTACATGTATACAATGGAATTACTAGTCAGCCATAAAAAAAGAATGAAATAATGCCATTTGCAGCAACACAGATGGACCTGGAGATTATCAAACTAACTGAAGTAAGTCAGACAGAGAAAAACAAATACCATATGATATCACTTATATGTAGAATCTAAAATATGACACAAATGAACCTATCTATGAAACAGAAACAGACTCACAGACATAGAGAATAGACTTGTGGTTGACAAGTGGGAGGGCAGCAGGGAGGGATGGAGTGGGAGGTTGGAATTAGCAGATGCAAACTATTGTATATAGGGTGGATAAACAACAAGGTTCTACTATATAGCACGGGGAACAATATTCAATATCCTGTGATAAACCATAATGGAAAAGAATATAAAAAAAGAATATATATCTGAATCACACTGCTGTACAACAGAAATTAACATAACTTCGTAAATCAACTCTACTTCAATAAAATACTCCAGGTTCCTGGAGACACAACCTATGAGATGTGTGGACACCTGACTTTACCAGGATGTTTTCCTTCTCAAACTCTACACTCCACCTCCAAGAATTTGACAAAATTACTACTTAGTCTGAGCTACCCTGTGATGGCTCCAGAAGCTTGTGCTTCAGTTTGGCAAGTCTCCTCTGTGACTCTGTACACATCTGTCCCTCCAGAATTTGATGAATCTGTTTGCCCTTAGACCTCACTTCTCTAATGCATCTAAGAAAAGCTGATCTTTTTCATTTTGTTCATTTTCTTCTAGGGACCTGAGTGATGACTTATAAACTTTACATGTGTAGCTGATATGAAAAGTCCTAGAAGTTTGATATATATCTTCCAAAAATAAATGTACTTCCCTCAGATTTAACAATGTTAAAATATAGCTTCCCTCTAACATACTTGGGAATTACACCGCTAAAACCCTGTCCATTTATCATGGTATCCATCCAGAAGATCTAGATTTAAATTTAGTAAAATTTTAATAAAAAGGACCTATGTTGATCTTCACTATGCCAGTAGCATTTGTTGAATGGCACCACCTAACACCATACTCATACAATATTCCTGATTTCTCTGCCCTCAAATATTATGACTGTCCTTTTAAATCATTATCTTGAACTATCCTTTTAGTAACTTCCTCATATTACATAATACATGGGAGGGAGGTCTGTACATAATGTAGTCTATCTGTTCTAGAACTTACATGAGTTAAAAGGTGGTCCAAATTAATAGTTTGAATAGATGAGACTACATGAGTTGAAATATAACAAACCTCTGATGAGGAGAAAAGGCAGTACATTTGGCATGTGTTATAATAGTATGAGGCAGGTACTCCTTAATTAATGACATAAACAATGTGTTGAACTATTTAACAGGTCATAGTAGCATTTATAGATGTAGAGATGATGAAGATAGTCTTGAGAGACAAAGGAAAAGATGTTCAAAACAAAACAATGTTACAAGCCGACATTCTAAGTGCAAGGTTGCTAGGCAATGGGGTTCACACGTGTGCTAAGTCAGCTGCTTTAACTTCCACAAATTGCTAGAGCAGGGAATTTAAATCATTTAATGGTATTTCTGCAAAGTTGAAAATTCCCACTTGTGGAGTTTTAAAGAGACTGGCAAAGAGTGAAGCCTTTTATTTGTATAGTTCAGAGAAAACTGGTTTTACACAAGAGGGCAGCATGAACAGATGAGCTCTAACAATGCTGAAGTCTATGGGAGCAATGCAGACCAGAGACGTTCTCAAAGGTCTTGAAGTCAGAGGTTGTAGACGTGAAGAAGAAAGCACACAGCCCCATCATCTGAACAAACCTGAAAAGTAATTCCTGCAATTTGGACACTAAAAAACCTCAGGCCATACCAGATCTCCTAGTGAATGGCATTAAGACTCATAAGGGTGCTATGCATTGAATCAATTCTTGCACAAAAAGAATGTGGAAAGAGCAGAGAAATCCGGCCGTCTGTTTTGGAAGTTCAAAGAAGTTTACTCTGTCTACAGGTCCAGTTTTGCAAAAAGTAGGTCCAACAACCAGATAATATCTTTTCCTGGCATATTTGAATACCTTTGTGTTTATTTCTTGTCCAGTAATTTACCTCCAGGAAATCATTTTATTTACCCTTGGCCAATAATCAATCCTAAAGAAAATTTACCCTCAGGAAGAGACAATGATGAAAAATTTCCCAGTCAGATGAATATAATTCCCCAAAGTACCCACACAATGGTCTCTGCCTTGAGGATACATCATAGTTTGGAATCTTTTTTTTTTTTGGAGTAATTTTATTTATTTATTCATTCATTCATTCATCCATTTACTTATTTTGTATTGAAGTACAGTTGATTTACAATGTTGTTTCTGGTCAAAGTGATTCAGTTACACACACACACACACACACACACACACACACACACACACACTTTTTCAGATTATTTTCCCTTATAGGTTATTACAAGATACTGGGTAGAGTTCCCTGTGCTATACAGTAGGTCCTTGTTGTCTATTTTATATATAGTAGTTTGTATCTGTTACTCCCAAACTCCTAACTTATCCCTCCCCCACCCCCTTTCCCTTCTGGTAACTATAAATTTGTTTGCTATGTCTGTGTGTCTCTTTCTCTTTTATAAATAAGTTCATTTGTATTATTCTTTAGATTCCACATGTAAGTGATATATTTGTCTTTCTCTTTCTGACTTCACTTAGGATGATAATCTCTAAGTCTATTCATGTTGCTGCAAATGGCAATATTTCATTCTTTTTATGGCTGAGTAATATTCCATTGTATATATATACCACATCTGTTTTATCTATTCATCTGTCAGTGGACATTTAGGTTGCTTTCCTGTCTTGGTTTGAATTCTGACCTTTCTGAAAGTTTTACCTGAAAGTTTTAGCTGAATGTGTTTAGCTGAATGGGTTTAGCTGTATTTTCACTAGCTAAAACTGGAGTCTTACTTTCTTTACTCCATGAAGGACCAACAACGATTATTTAATCTGATTGCCTTCTTTTTACCTACTTCTCTTTGCTTTTGAGCTTAGATGACTTTAACGTACTGTGCTATATTTTATCCCTGTGATCTCCTGTTGTCAAACACATGAAATAAAAAATAAGCAAAATCCAGAGCATCTCACACCCCTCACCTCCGTCATTTCTGCAAGGCCATGGTGGAGATATACTCTCATTGTTCCAACCTGCAGACTCTATCTACCATTGCTCTTTTTGGGTCCTGTGATTATGTTTCTTCCTGGTCCTATACCTGACAGACACCCTCACCTAGAATAAATGTGTTACCTTGAAACTCATTTAGTAAGGCTTGATTATATTCTAGAGATCTACCTGGTCTTCTCCTGTCAAACGTGAATGGATTCATCAAAACACCTATTCTAAGTCTCTCAGTCATCAATTTTCCCCCCCAATTTTTTTTCTACTTCTGACATATTACATTCAGGTTCTTCTTTGATGTAGTAACCACCTGAATATATTAATTATTTCAGAGTGCTCTATTGAGAAATAATTTACATGTCATAGACTGCAGATTTTCACTGTAAAAATCAATCAGTATTACCATGTGTGTACAATGTAGCACACAACCCTTCAGGTATATAATACACCATCACCCAGAAAGGTCCCTCATTCCCCTCCCCCAGGAAATCACTGATCAGATTTCTATAGTTCTGCCTAATCTCCATCTTCATAAAACTGGAGTCCACAGTATCTATTCCTTTTTCTCATTCTTCATAATTTATTTTAGAATTTTCATATTGCTCTGCATATCAGTCATTCTTTTACTTCTTATCCCTGTGTCTCGGAAATCTGATAAGATGCTAAGCCATAGGAAGAGAATCTGATTAAGATGCAAGACAAATACTTGCACCTGTAATTCATGAAGCCCTAATACTACACAGAACCCATTATGATTAGAGGACCATAGCACCAGGATACCCACATAAAGTCAGGGTCTATTTTTAGGTAGACAGAATTCCCAATTATTCACTAGAAGTGAACAAAATGCTTAGCATGTAGGAGATCATCATTTTTTTAAACAAAAATCCACCAATGGGATGGGCTAAGTGAGCAGCTTCAGTTGCCAAAAACTCAAAGGTTGGTATAGGACTTCTGGAAGGATGGAATGAAGAACTCAGAAAATTCTCTCCTCCAACAAAAAAACTATGAAACTCACGAAACTATGAAATTATCAAAGACAACTATTTTAGAGTTCTGGAAATTAATTAAAGGAGTACAACAAATATGAAAAATATTTACTCAAGAAAAAGTACTGAATGTTGGTTAAAAAAAAAGCACAGTGTCTGTGCTGTCTGACTAGGGGCTGCTTACTGTCCTGCCCCATACCTGAAGACCAGCAGCCTTGCCACTGATGGAGTGGGCTGACTTATTTGCAGCTGTGCATAGAAGTCCCATATCAGGGATGTTTTCAAAATCAATAGTAATTGATTGATGGCAAATGATGGGGGTAAAAAGAGCATCATAGCAACCCAAAATGATCATACTGCTGGACCAGGTGAGAGATGAAGCAAAAATGTAAGGGAAATGGGAAAGATGAAATAGTCCTAGACAACTCTGGAAACCTTTGGTGTATTCCTGGGGATTTGGAAGGCTGTGCATATGCAGGGCTGCAGTAGGGCCAGGAAAGACAGAAGAGGGCATTGGTTACCCATTTGCTCAGGGCTGATTGTAAACTGCATGCACTTTGAATGCATATTGCAACTCACACGCAGGTCTCCTAGGGAAAGATGTTTGTGTCTTGTTGACTTGAGTTGTTTAAAGAAAACGGAACAATTTGTGGTTGACTACTAAGCTATGCTGACTCAGGGCTGAACCTTAGGAAATCAGCCTTAAAAATGAAAACAAGAATTAAAAAATAAAAACCAAAAACTGAGCAGAGGCTTTAGTGGCTGCACCTGCAGGGAACAGAGACTCTGTAAATTTATTACCGTAAGTCACTAAATGAAAAACAAAGTTTTCTGAGCCCCTCAATCAAAAAACTAATAATAATAATAAAACAAAAAACAGAAACAACAGCTGCAGGGAAAAATCAAAATTCAAATCTCTCACACTATAATGATCTACAACATCCAATTTTTCAACCAAAAAATCTATTAGATAGAAAAACAAAGAGGGAAGGATAGCCTATAAATATAAAGAAAATAAATGGAAAGGGCCAGATATTGGCCTTAGTGAAAAAATACTTAAAATCAGCTATTATACATACGTTCAAATAAGAAAAAAATTTTTTAAATTAGAGTATAATGACAATAAAACACCACAAAAAAAAAAGGCTTTTGATAAAGAGAGAAAACTTCCTTTAAAAAAAGAAAGAAACTGAAACTCTGGAATTAGAAGTTATAAAATAAAAGAAAAATTTACTAGCATGACTAGGCTATAGATTTGACCTGAAGGAAGAATAAATCAGTGAATCTGAAGCTAGGTCAGTAGTTATTATTCTTGCTGAGGAACAGTAAGAATAAAGAATAAGGAAAATTAACAGAGTCTCAGAGACCTATAGAATTCCACTATTACTAAGATATATAATGGGAGTTGTAGAAGGCAAAGAGAGAAAAAAAGCACAAATTTAATTTGAAATTGTATTGGCTGAACACGTCCAAAATTCAATGGGAAAACAAACAACAAAAAACTAACTTATACATCCAAAAAGCTCAAGAAAGTCCAAGTAGAACAAATATAAAGACATTCACATCTAGATACATCATAGGAAGATTATTAAAAGCCAAAGATAAAGGGACAGTCTTTAAAACTGGCAAGAGAAAAATGATCCACCAAGTAAAGGAACCTCAAAATGATTAACAGCTTACTTTTGATCAGATGTGATGGGGTTTAGAAAACAGTGGGATGACATATTCAAAGTGCGGGAAGAGAGAAAAAAGACCCAACAAAAACCCTATATCCAACAAAACTATTCTTCCAACAAGGAGGCCAAGTAAATGCCTTCACAGGTAAAGACTTAGAGAACTGATTACTAGCATACTTGCCTCAGAAGATAGACTAAAAGAAGTTTGCAGGTGAGAAGCAGTAATAGCAGATGGTAACTTGAATGCTCATTAAGAATTAAAGACACACAGACTACTCATAAAGGTTTCTACATAGGTAAACATAAGAATATAAGTATATATTATACAGACCTATATGCAGGAGGAAATTAGTGTTATAGGTTGAAATATGTCCGCCCCCCCCCGCAATTTCCTATGTTGAAGCCCTAAGGCCCAGTACATCAGAACGTGACCATATTTGGAGATGGGGCCTTTAAAGAGGTAATTAGGTACAATGAGGCCATCGGAGGGGTCCTACTCCAATCTGAGTGGTGTCTTCATAAGAAGAGAAAATCTGGATACACAAAGAGACACCAGGGATTCATGAGGACAGAGGAAAGGCCATGTGAGGACACAGAGAGAAGGTTAAGTCAAGGAGAGAGGCTTGGAAGAAACCAGCCCTGCCAACACCTGGATCTTGGACCTACAGCCTGCAGGAATGTGAGAAAATACATGTCTGTTGTTTAAGTTGCCCAGTCTGTGGTAGTTTGTTATGGCAGCCCTCACAATCTCATAAAATCTTCTATAATCATCTCAATAGATAAAGAAAAAACACTTGACAGAATTTAATGTATTAATTATAGAAATTATCAGGAAACTAGGAATTTTAAAAAATGTTATAAAGTTTATGCAGGCATAAAATAAAAACATACATGTAACATTTAAACTTAATGGTGAAAGGTTAAGTCCATTGATCAAGAAAAAAATAAAAGATGTCTGTAACTTTAACCTCTAGTTAACATTTTACTGGACCTGGTAGCAGTACCAAAATGGAGAAAAAAAAAGGGGGAAAAAGAAAAAAGAAACGCAGGTTCAAAAGAAAGACAAAACTTTCCGTGGTCACACACAACATGATAATTTATAAAGAAGATACCAAATTACCTACAAAATAAACAACAGGAACAAGACAAGTAAGTTTAGTAAGGTTCCAGGGAACAAGTTAAAGAAACAAAACTAATTTTTACATATGTTATAAAACATTTGGAACTGAATTTTAAAACAAAATGAAATGCTTAAAAGCTGTGGGGAACATGAAATATTTAGGATACAGTTAGTAAAATATGTAATATGTGTATACCAAAAATAGAAATTATTCCTAAAGTTAATGAAAAAATAAATGAAATGAATTATCAAGATTCAGGAGAAAATCTAGATGACCTTAGGTTTCTGGTAAATTTTTAGATATTACACCAAAAGCCCAATTTATGAAAGAAAAAAGATACACTGAACTTCATTAAAAATTAACTTCTGCTCTGCAAGAGGCACTGTTAAGACAATGGAAAAATAAGACACAAACTAGAGAAAATATTTTCAAAGTGCTTATCTAATAAAGGAATCCAATCTAAAATATACATAAAACAACTGAAGCCCAACAATATAAAACCAAAAACCCAATTGAAAATATCCAAAGAAGATATACTCAGGCTCAATAAGCATACAAGAGGATCTTCAACATCATAGGTCATTAGGGAACTGCAAATTAAAACAAGGAGAGACCACTGCACACCTATTAGAATGGCTAAAACACTGACAACACCAATGCTGGTAAGGATGTGAAGCAACAGGAACTCACTGATAGGAACGCAGAATGGTGGAGCCACTTTGCAAGACGGTTTGACAGTTTCTTACAATAATAAACATACAATTACCATGCAGTCCAACAATCAATTATCCTCGGTATTTACCTAAATAAACTGAAAACTTGTGTCCACACAATAACCCACACATGAATGATTATAGCGTCTTTATTCATAATTGCCAAAACTTGGAAGCCAACAAGGTGTCCTTCAGTAGATGAATTGATTAATAAACTGTGGTCCACCCAGACAATGGAATATTATTCAGCGTTAAAAAGAAATGAGCGGGCTTCCCTGGTGGCGCAGTGGTTGGGAGTCCGCCTGCCGATGCAGGGGACACCGGTTCGTGCCTGGGTCCGGGAGGATCCCACATGGCGCGGAGCGGCTGGGCCCGTGAGCCATGGCCACTGTGCCTGCGCGTCCGGAGCCTGTGCTCCGCAACGGGAGAGGCCACAACAGTGAGAGGCCCGCGTAAAAAAAAAGAAAAAAAAAAGAAATGAGCTATCAAGTCATAAAAAGATATGGAGGAAACTTAAATGCATATCACTAAGTGAAAGATGCCCATCTGAAAAGGCTACACACCATATGATTCTAACTCTGACATTCTGGAAAAAGCAGAGAGAGTAAAAAAAAAAACAAAAAAAACCAGGGGTTTCCAGGGGCTTAGGTGGAGGGAGGAAGGTGGAGCACAGGGAATTTTTAGGGACAGTAAAGCTATTCTCTTTGGTGCCTTAATGTTGGCTAAATGATGTTAAGCATTTTTCAACACCCCAAACACTGTACAACACAAAGTGTGAATCCTAATGTAAACTGAGGATTTTCAAGGGTGTATCAATGTGGGTTCATCAATTGTATCAAACACACACCACTAATGCAAGATGCTGATAAACTGTCAGGAGGAGAGGGGTGTACAGGGACTCTACGTGCTGCTTGACTCTTCTATAAACCTAGAACTCCTCTAAAAATAGTCATTTATGTGTCAAAACATAATAGGACAACTCCTGAACCACAGGATTGCATTCAAAAATCTCTAAAACATTATGCTGCATGAAGCCAGAAACAAAAGAGAACACGATATATGATCCATTCATATGAAATGAGAGAAACATAAATCTGACCGAGAGTGATAAAATTAGATCAGGGTTTGTTTGCCTGCTGCTGGGCGGGTGGGAGTGGGGACTGCAATGAGAAACAGGGAAATATTGGGAGATACAGAAACTTTCTGTCACTTTATTCTGTGCTGCTTACATAAAAGTGTATTTGTGTCAGATTTTTACTTAACCTAATATTAAGAATTAAGACGAGGCAGTCAAAATGCATTTATAATCTATTAAATATTTCAAATGCTGTGAACTTAGATACCAAATGTGGGGCTATGGCCAGAGTTCAATTAGATAATATTTCATATTTTCCAAATTAATTTAAAGGTAACTTTTCAGTGAGGATGATTAATTTTATACATTTTCTGACCTAGTTCTTGTCTTTCCTCCAAATTCAGTATAATGACTTGAAGTGTAAAATGTATAAAACTAAGTATATTGGCAAGAAATTCTGTTTATGGTGATAGGAAAATGGCTTGCATTGGACTCATCATTCTGCCAATAACAATTAATCAAAGTTTTAAAAAAATACATATTTCTGAAGGTGGGGAACCAAACAGAAGAATGTGAGGTGTCAACATCCCTATGTAAAGAGAGGGAAAAGTGGATGAGATGGGCATATATACATCTGACCGTCACCTGAAGGCACTTCCTGTGTGACCGTACAAGTAACCTGGAGAAAGATCAGCCGTTTTCCAGGTTTGGGAAATCAGATGCTGACCTGCAACAGAGTTGTGACCCTGTAAATCAAGGGTGCCCATCTGCAATGAAGGAGGCCACAGAAGGCTGAGCTCAAAAGTCAGGAAAAATTCCCTTAAAATCCTGGCCTGACTGCTAATTGCATCAATTCAGTGTGAGACTCAAAGGATCCTAACAGAACAATCCCAGGAAAGCTAAAATTGCTGAGCAGAGATTTCATGAGTTTCCCTGGGCTGAAGAAACAGACTGGAGATCTGATCAGCTGACTGATATAAAATATCATTCAAAATAGTATTGAAAGACAAATTACTTCAGGATGAGGGTGACAAAGATGTGATACCTGTACCTTAAAAATACAAATATATTTTTTTCTTCTCTTTTGTCTATTCCAGGCATTATATTCCAGAAATTATATAGTTTATATATATCATACATAATTAATCATGTTGATACCAATTATAAATATTAAATTAGTATTAATTATATCACGAATACATATTATCTATTACTATTAGTTATGTATATTATATATAATGATATAACTTCTGTATTATAATGCCTGTAATAAAAGAAGAAAAAGTGAAGGATTTGCACTATACCAAGATTTTTCCTGTATCTACTGATATCAAAGTGTGATTCCACCATATGAGGTATGTAAAGTGTCAAGTAAAGTAAAGTAAAATGTTGGTTGTCAGGGATTGGAGGAAGAGGAGATGGGCAGTTTTACAGCAGGAAAAGCGTTCAGGAGATGGATGCTTGGTGATGGTTGTACAACATTATGAATATATGGTACCTTCTATGTTATACGTATTTTACCACAATAAAAAAAATTGGGGGAAAAAAGGAAAATAAGGGAAAATGTGATAGTAGCCAAAGAAGAGAGACAGATTAAAGGGAGAAAACAGTCTAGAAATTGACTTGCATATATGTAGACTTTTTGTAAACAAAAGTGATGAAGAAATTCAGTGGGAAAGGAAAATATTTTCCATGAGTGTTGGTGAAATACTTCGATTCCCGTATGGATAAAAATGAACTTCAACCCCCCACCTCCAATGATGCACACAAATCAATTCAAAATGATTTAAAATGTAAGCACTAACCATAAAATGAAAATGATTAAATTACGCTGCTGCGAAATTAAATATTCTTCTCAGAAAGAGCTAAACGAGTGAATGATAAGCACATTAAAATGCCCTCAGCATCATTAGGATTAGGGAAATACAATATAAAACCAAAATTAGACGTCATTAGTGCACCGTAAAATAGCTAAAATTTGAAGGAAATTGCCACACCAAATGTTGGTGAAGATGTGTTTAAAATGGTACAAACACTTTGGAAAACTGTCAGCCTGTGTCTTAAAAGTTAAATATATACAACTTCAATAAACCAGCAATTCCCCTGGATATGTATGTAACCCGGAAAGAGAAAAATGCATGTCTTCAAGAAGCGTTACACAAGAATATTGATAGCAGATTTATTCATAATAGCTGCAAACTAGAAATATGCCTGGTAACTATGTACAGGTGAGTAAACAACAACAACAACAAAAACCACACAGTGAGACTCAATAATAAAAAGGAAAAGAACTACTGATAAACAGCAATATAAAAAATTCTAAAATTATGAAGAATGTGACCAAGGAGTAGATACTGTGCATTCCAGTTTTATGAAGATGTACAGAAGGCAAAACTATAGGAATCTGATCGATGATTTCTTCTCAGGAGGGGAATGAGGGAACTTTCTGGGTGATGGTGTATTATATACCTGAAGGGCTGTGTGCTACATTGTACACACATGGTAATACTGATTGACTTTTACAGTGAAAATCTGCGTTCTATGACATGTAATTTATTTCTCAATAAAGCTTCCTGATATAAAAGAGACATAGTCAGGTGATTACTACACCAAAGAAGAACCTGAATGTAACATATCAGAAGGAGAAAAAAATGAACTTGGGGGAAAAACTGACAACTGAGAGATTTACAGTAGTTGTTTTCATGAATCCATTCAAGTTTGAAAAAAGAAGGCCAGTAAGATCTCTAGGATATAATCAAGCCTTATTAAAGGAGTCTCAAGGTAACACGGTTATTCTAGATGAGGGTGCCTGTAAGGCATGGTACCAGGAAGAAACCTGCTCAACAGGACCCAAAAAGAGAACGGGAGATGGAGGCTGTATTTGGGAACAATGAGAGTGTATCTCCACATCGGTTTTGCATAAATGATGGAGGTGAGGGGGATGGGATGCTCTGGACTTTATGTTTTATTTCATGTATTTAACAACACAAGATCACAGGGGTAAAATATAGCACAGTACATGAAACTCATCTAAACTAGAAAGCAAAGAGAAATAGATAAAAAGAAGGCAATCAGATTAAATAATCATTGTTGGTTTTTTATGGAGTAAAAGTGAGACTCCAGTTATAGAGTGAAAATAAGGCTAAACCTATTCAGCTAAAACTTTCAGAAAGGTCAGAATTCAAGCCAAGACATGGAAGCCACCTAAACGTTCACTGACATCTGAATGGACAAAGAAGATGTGGTGTGTGTGTGTGTGTGTGTGTGTGTGTGTGTGTGTGTGTGAGTGGGTGTGTGTAATGGAATACTACTCAGCCATGAAAAAGAATGAAATAATGCCATTTGCAGCAACATGGATGGACCTAGACATTATCATACTAAGTGAAGTAAGTCAGACAAAAACATATATGATATTACTTACATGTGAAATCTAAAAAACAATACAAATGAATTTATTTTTAAAACAGAGAGAGGCTCACAGACATAAAAAACAAAATTACAGTTACCAGAGGGAAAAGGGGTGGGAGAGGGATAAATTAGGAGTTTGGGATTAACAGATACACACTACTACATACAAAATAGACATACAACAAGGTCCTACTGTATAGCACAGGAAACTATACTCAGTATCTTGTAATAACCTATAAGGGAAAATAATCTGAAAAAGAATACGTATATAGAGATATATAACTGAATCACTTTGCTGTACACCAGAAACAACATTCTAAGTCAACTATATCTCAATATAAAATTAATTAATTAAATTACTCCCCCTTCAAAAAAAGATTCCAAACTATGATGCATCATCAAAGCAGAGGCCATTGTGTGGGTACTTTGGGGAATTATATTCATCTGACTGGGAAATTTTTCATCAAACAACCATCGCTGTCTCTTCCTGAGGGTGAATTTTCTTTAGGCTCAATTCTTGGCCAAGGGTAAATAAAATGATTTCCTGGAGGTAAATTACTGGGCAAGAAACTATTTAATAAACACAAAGGTATACAAATATGCCAGGAAAAGATATTATCTGGCTTTTGGAACTATCCTCTGTAAAACTGGACCTGTAGACAGAGTAGAGGAAACTTTTCTTTGAACTCCCAAGGTATTGGTGAGTTTCTCTGCTCTTTCCACATTCTTTTTGTGCAAGAATTGATTCAATGCACAGCTCCCTCATGAGTCTTAATGTCATTCACTAGGAGATCCTGTATGGCCTGAGGTTTTTTAGTGTCCAAATTGCCAGAATTACTTTTCAGATTTGTTCTGATGATGGGGATGTGTGCTTTCTTCTACACGTCTACAACCTCTGACTTCAAGACCTTTGAGAACGTCTCTGGTCTGCATTGCTCCCATAGACTTCAGCATTGTTAGAGCTCATCTGTTCATGCTGTCCCCTTGTGTAAAACCAGTTTTCTCTGAACTGTACAAATAATAAAAGGCTTCACTCTTTGCCACTCTCTTTAAAACTCTACAAGTGGGAATTTTCAACTTTCCAGAAATACCATTAAATGATTTAAATTTCCTACTCTAGCAATTTGTGGAAGTTAAAGCAGCTGACTTAGCACACGTGTGTACCCCACTGGCTAGCAATCTTGCACTTAGAACGTCGGCCTGTAACACTGTTTTGTTTTGAACATCTTTTCCTTGTCTCTCAAGACCATCTTCATCATCTCTACATCTATAAATGGCACTACGTACTGTCAAATAGTTCAACACATTGTTTATGTCATTGATTAAGGAGTACCTGCCTCATACTATTATAACACTTGCCAAATGTACTGTCTTTTCTCCTCAGACATTTGTTCCTACATTTCACCTCAAGTAGCCCCATCTATTTTAACTATTAATTTGGACCACCTTTAAACTCATGTGTAAATTCTAGAGCAAACTGGCTACATTATGTACAGAACTCCCTCCCATGTACTATGTAATCTGAGAAAGTTACTGAAAGGATAGTTCAAGAGAATGATTTGAAAGAACAGTCAATTTTTGAGGGCAGAAAAATCAGGAATATCATATGAGTATGGTGTTAGGTGGTGCCATTCAATAAATGCTACTGCTATAGTGAATATCAAAATAGGTCCTTGTTGTTAAAATTTTATTAAATTTAAATCTAGATCTTCTGGATGGATACCATGATAAATACACACTCTTTTAGAGGTGTAATTCCTAAGTATGTTAGAGGGAAACTATATTTTAACATTGTTAAATATGAGGGAAATACATTTATTTTGGAAGACATATCAAACAAACTTCTAGGACTTTTCATATCAGCTACACATGTAAAGTTTATAAGTCATCACTCAGGTCCCTAGAAGAAAATGAACAAAATGGAAAAGATCAGCTTTTCTTAGATGCATTAGAGAAGTGAGGTCTAAGGGCAAACAGATTCATCAAATTCTGGAGGGACAGATGTGTACAGAGTCACAGATGAGACTTGCCAAGCTGAAGCACAAGCTTCTGGAGCCATCACAGGGTAGCTCAGATTAAGTAGTAATTCTGTCAAATTCTTGGAGGTGGAGTGTGGACTTTGAGAAGGAAAACATCCTGGTAACTCAAGTCAGGTGTCCACACATCTTCATAGGCTGTGACTCCAGGAACCCCACCAGGTTTTCACAGTGAAAACCAAGAAACTTCCCACTGTGGCTGCATCAAGAGTGAGGAAGAGAAACTATCATGAAATATGGCCACTGCATTTTCCACGATAAAAGCTTACACTCTAGGAAAAAAGTATTTTGCCACAGTCTTAACCCAGCTGAAGGAAGGCCACCTTCATATTCCACACTTCATATTTGACTGGAGAAACACTTGTGAAAGTCTCAGTCCAAAGACACAAAGCCACATGACTACTGATTTGGTCATAATATTATAAAATGCATTCCCTCTCCCATACCTCAGCATCACACCAATAGAGTGGGATATAAAAACAGTGGATCCCACAGAAAGAATTTCAAGATGCAGTTTCTCTTTGAGGAGGAGTAATTAAGGAAGCTCAAAGTCAAAGAGACCTGAGTGGAATTTGAAACCCACAAATATTAATTATAGCACAACTACCAGCAGATTGTCATAAACCCTCACACAAAAGTCTTGTTGATTTTACTTCCTATTACCTGATACAAAATATGGGGCTTTCAACAACAACAAGAAAATCACAAAGCATGCTGGAAGGCAAAACCAAGAGTAATGATAAGAACAATATTAATACAATCTGTGTTAAGAAATACTACAAACACTTCTATGCTCACAGATTTGGTAACTTAGATGAACTGGACCAATTTCATGAAAGACACAAACTACCAAAACTTTTACAAGATGAAATATAAAATCTGAATGGGCCTATCATTATTAAAGAAATCAAATTAATAATTAATAAATTTTCAGAATAAAAGCAAGCAGCGTGCCTCAATAGGTTCACTGGCAAATTCTACTAAACATTTAATGAATAAAAATGCCAAAGATCTGTAAGCTTTTCCATAAACGAGAAGCAGAGGAATCACTTCCTAACTCATTCTATACGTCTGGGTTTACTCTAATACAAAAATTAGATAAAGAAATTATAAGAAAAAACCCTAAAGATCAATATTTCTTATAACTGTATATGCAAATACCCTCAGCAGGATACTTACAAAAATTATATATGTGTGTATGTATACATCTGTATAGATAGACAAATTTATACATCATGACCAAAGGGGATGTATTACAGGTATGTAAGAGTGGTAAACATCCAAAATTCAATCAAAGTAACCCATCACATCAGCAGGCTGCAGAAGAAAATTATATAATCCTATCACAGATGCAGAAAACAGCACCCGGAAAAAAGTAAAAATTCATGAAAAATATCACAGTAAACTATTAATAGAGGGAGAAATTTTCAGCTTGATAGTAAATATCTATAAAAGACTAAATATAACATCATTTTTAATACTGAGAAAGTGCATGATTTTAGCCTAAGATCAGGAAGATAATGACGTCCTATTCAACAACATGCTAGAAACCTACCTAGAACAATAAAATAAAGGAGATGAAATGTTTAGAATTTGAAAAGAAAAATAAAACTGTCTTTGGGCTTCTCTGGTGGCGCAGTGGTTGAGAGTCTGCCTGCTGATGCAAGGGACACGGGTTCGTGCCCCGGTCCGGGAAGATCCCACATGCCACGGAGCGGCTAGGCCCGTGAGCCATGGCCGCTGAGCCTGCGCATCTGGAGCCTGTGCTCCGCAACGGGAGAGGCCACAACAGTGAGAGGCCCGCGTACCGCAAAAAAAAAAAAAGAAAAAAAAACACAACTGTCTTTATGTGCAGGTGACATAATTGTTTATGTAGAAAATCCCAAAAAGTTGATAAAATATTTCTATAATAAATGACAATAGCCAGGTTGCGGGATGTAAAATCAATATGCCAAAAATAAATAGCTTACCTAGATGCTAGCAATGAACAATTTGAAATAGAAAAAAATAACATTATCACCAACTCAATTTAAATATTTAGGCATAAATCTAATAAAATATTTATAAGATCTACATCTGGAAAACTAGAAATCTCTGATTTAAGAAGTTATACATAGGGCTTCCCTGGTGGCGCAGTGGTTGGGAGTCCGCCTGCCGATGCAGGGGACACGGGTTCGTGCCCCGGTCCGGGAAGATCCCACATGCCACGGAGCGGCGGGGCCCGTGAGCCATGGCCGCTGAGCCTGCGCGTCCGGAGCCTGTGCTCCGCAACGGGAGAGGCCACAGCAGTGAGAGGCCCGCGTACTGCAAACAAAAAAAAAAGAAGTTATATATAAATGCAGAGTAGTCTGTGTTCATGGACCTGCAGACATTATCTGAATCATTATTAGTTGAGATGATAAATTTACTGTAGATGGAGATGCCTTGGAGCAAACTCCACTTGTGTAGAGTTAGGATCGTAAGACAAGATCTCTGGAAAATGCACTAAGCGGGACAGATTGAGTGCCTGGGTGAGGATGATGAAAAGTATCTCCTGGTGATTATCAGTCAGCTCAGGACAGTGAGAGTGAGCAAGGAATGCTGGATCATCATCTGACAGACATTCACCTCCTCTTTCTTACAGTGGGCAACTGCACAGATAAAAAGGTAAAAGGGTATGTTGAAGAAAACAGTCTAAGATTCCACACCCCGCCACCCCGCCAAAGCAAAGGAAAAGAAAACTAGAAGGAAGCAAGCGGAATGAACATCTTGAAGTTTGGGGTAGTAAAAAGGCAAGGGATGGGTTTCACAAGCAGGTGAAAACGCAGTTGTGATGTTCTATTCTTTATCTGTGTCCTCCGAAAAGGTCAGAGAGGAGAGCAAGAGAATGACACAAAGACTACCATGACTCTCAAGAGCAGGATCTGTCAATATTGTGGAATCTTATGTACACTAAGTGTATTGTCTGGATTGTGATGAGAACAAAATGCAATATTTTCTAATAAAGTATAATGGAAAAGAATATATATGTGTAACTGAAGCACTTTGCTGTACAGCAGAAATTAACACAACACTGTAAATCAACTACAATTAAAAAATAAATTTTAAAAAATGTGATTTCTTGAGATGGAATCCAGTCCTGTTGAAGATGCTGTGAAGGCTATTGAAATTACAGCAAAGGATTTAGAGTACTGCATATATTATACTTCAAAAAAAATAAAATAAAAAATTTAAAAAAGAACAAAAAGCAATGATAACCTACACTGTCCAGAAGAATGCTTTGTGAAGAGCTGCACACCGTGTACTCACATTTACTTAAGCAGTATCCTAAGTGGTCCCTAAGTTGTTTGCAATTCTGTTACAATTTTTTTTAATGCAGAAAATACCGAAAATACCATCATATACTATAATGGAAACATATAAACATAAGGCTCTTGATGCTTAAAGAAGCGCCTGAACAGAAACCGTCCCTACTGTGTAGCTTTCATAACTGATTCTAAGACTTTTGGGAGTGAGATGAGGAGGGAGGAAAAAGGGGGAGAGAGAGATGAGACTGAAATGCACAGATGCTGAGAACATGTTAAACAGGGGAAAGCCAAAGTGGAATAAACCCACTCAAGTGATACATGTTCCATCTTTTCACTCTCACAGAGGCAGGCACACTTGACCTCATCATTATTCACTCAACACATGATTTCCTGGTAAAATACACAGTCAGCCGGAATGCTAAAAGCAAGACCACCCACGTGCTGGATGCCTTTGGTACATTTACCAGGCCAACCCCTGGAGAGTAAAGGTTTGTGTTGTCAGGGACACCAAGACAAAACGAATGTGCATGTTCATGGTTTATGGTGAAGGGAACACACAGGGGGACCCAGCCTCTCTGCATTCTGGGTCAGGACCCTAGAAGGGCATCTATAGGGGAAGGCAGCCATGGTCGAAGAGAAGACTTCTTAGTAATGATATGCATTTGTTCTAAACGTGCCTATAAGAATCCAGGATGTCTCCATCTCATACTCAGATAAATTATTCTTCCATTGCATGCGTCTCTGTGACACACGTGGGTGGTGTCACCTAACTGAATTCTGGAGTGGGAAATTTGAACCCAATAGAACACGTTACCATTCATGAATGCATCTAGCTCATTCCAAAACCTGTCATTTTACAACAAGAATTAAAACAGTGTCTCCAACCTCGATTCATAACTCAAAGTACCCAATTTTGGAGAATGCAGCCTAGAGGGAATTGCACGTTGTTGAATTAACATCTCCCATTCTGAAGGGGCTCTGCTTCCAGATGGTCACAGTAAAGAAATCTAAGGGTCCTTGCTGTGGTCACCAAGAAGTTCAGTCTCCAATATCCAATCCTTAACAAGCCAATCAGATACAGAGGGTCCTGGACACGTGAGACCAGAACAAACAAGACCAAAAAGCACAGACCGGCCTCTCCTCTAGGCACGGAGGACCTCAGCAACTGAGACCTTTCCTATTGTTTCCAAAACCCCGCCAGCGGGGCCTCCAACCACGACCTGCTGAGGACTGCGGAAAAATTTAGAGCCAGGTGCGTTTCCGTAACCAGGTTACTCACCCAAAGGCGGCTTCCTACCCAAACCGCTTCTCCGCTGCAAAACCAAACCAAGCTCAGGTGGTCGGCGGCGTCTGGAGGAATCCGGGGCTGGTGCTGGAACCAAGGCACCCGACGCCTCTGGTGCTCACAAACAGGCTCTCAGTGCCCCCGGGGGCCACGACCCTCGGGCAAAGGTCCCTCTGGACTGCCTCCCGCTGGCTTCTGAATTGGTCACCAAACCAAGTTCGTTTTGCCGGACGCACAGCAAGCCCAGATGCAGACGGTGGAAGCGAGGAGAGGGTTTCTTCACGAGGCAGTCAGGCAAGGAGCCGGGAGCACAGGCCTCAAGCCCGCCTCCGAGAAAGCCCGAGCTGGAGACTGACGGATTAGGGTGAAGCTGCGGGACGGGCTGCAGCGTGGGCGGCGTGGGCAGGGCGGGCACTCGTGATTGGCAAATGAGCGGGTAGGGTCCTTCTGCGCAGGCGTTACTAGGCTCTAGGCCCGCCCACGTTCACAAGCGTCCTGCGGACATGCGCGCAGGCCCAGTGGAGGGATCTGTGGTCCTATCCAGTCTCACGCTCAGCCCCAACTAGACACAGCTGAGACTCCAAGTTCCTGGAAAGTAATTCAGGCAAACAGCTCACTGATTAGGCTCCGTTCTCATTGGAGAACATGAAGTCTTCACGACTTTGATTAGTTGAGGGCAGGTGGAATGGGTTTAACCCTCGGGTTCAGGCTTCAGTCCCCCCATCTTTGGAACATTCCTCCACCTGCAGGGAAAGGGGCGAGGTCAGCTCTGGGTACGTCCTGCCGATAAGGGGTACACACCCGACAAGGGCTTGAGGAATGAAACTGGTTAGCACCCCTTTGAGAGTATTTTCTGGTTTCTGGTTCCAAGTTCACCTTTGGATGCCAAGAAACAAATCCCACCTATGTGCCAGGTGTCAGAGCAGCCATAGGCCCAAGATTGGTAACTGAATCTATAAGATGTACCCTCAGGGGGCTCACAGAATGCCAGCCATGATGAACGGTTAGGATTTTTAGGGGCTTTATCTAGGACAGTGTCCAGCGGAGATGGTGTCTCACCTGTTTACATGTTCTAGCGCCTCCATCATTATCCTTTTGGCTGAAACACTTCAATATGAAATATGGAAGGGACACAGGCTAGGAGTAGTATGGTTCCTCCAATATCTGGACCAAGTCAAACCTTGACAGTTGTAGATGCCAGGGTTTGTTGGTTTGTTATTAAATCTGAGGATCCCATGACAGGCAGAGAGCAAAGGTTCGGTTTAGGCGAGGGTAAGACAGGGGACAGGTGGTCAGCCTAATTGATAGGTGCCGTCTGAAGTCAGCAAAGTGGGGGACGGTTGAAAATTGGACCAGCACAACCAAGAGGTCAGCATGATCTGGTCCAGAAAGAGGTTTTGGAGGACAGATCCAATGCTAGAGAGATTCCCTACTTTTGCCCAAGTAGGAGAAATCCTAGTCCCCGAGTTTTCTTTTACAGGCCAGGGAGGTTAGAAACACAGGACTGACTAAAGAACAGATACTTCTTCCATCCCAGCAAGTGAGGGAAATGGCCTTCTGAAGAGTTTGACTTGACCAAAGCCACCATTGCAGCAAACCCACTCACCTTGATTCCTTTCTCACAGCTTCTGAAAAGCAACTTAATATCCAGCAGGGTTCACCTGCCCTCTGCGAGAAGTCTGAGTCAGGGTCCGGAACCAGCCCAGGTTTGCATGATCTTGGTCAGGGTTTTTCTTCTGCAGCATGGTTTCCATTTCCAGTCACATTTCTTAGAAGGTCCTGTCCAGCAGGGTTGGAGCTGGTCTTCTGGATGTTCATCCTCCAAGATTTCAGTCTAGAGACTCACAATCTCCCCTTTAGAAGCTTCATTCAAAAGGTTTTGCTATGAGTCCAAAGTGGGGGATCCAGATGTGGCAGAACCCAGCCGGCCATTCTCAGGCACCTGGGCAGTGGTCTTGGTGGGAACCACAGCCCTGGCGAGAGCTTCCCTCCCATGAGGGAGCAGCTCTCTGTCCTTGAGTTCAAAACTCCAAAATATTTAACAGAAGGCTGAGAAATCAGCCTTTTTCCTGCAAAAGGCCCCAACCAGGGGGCATTCATATGATTAAAAGGGGGTGCACACATGATCAAGAGGGGGTACACACATGATCAGAGGGGCCTGCAAGTGATGAACGGGGGCCATGCACCTTCATGTGAGGCGTTGGAGGTGAGGCAGGGATCGGTCGAGCAGGGGATGTACAGAGAGCAAGAGAACAGCCATCTTGAGGCGCCTGACCACACACTCCACCCCCACACATACCCTGCACAACCCTTATCATCTTGGTCTGCCCCTCCTCCTTGATATCCCTGGGATCAAGTATGTAGAGGTGCCCTTCAACCAAATCCCACAAAGGCAATACAGACAGCAGCAGCTAGACTCTCAGGAGTTTAAGAGGTGGGCAGACTTTGGAGCCAGACGCTTCCTTTCATGGAAGTCCAGAGGATGACAATGACACCTCGCCGTAGACCCAGCAATCAAACTCATTTCTCAGTGAAGCCAC
Source organism: Mesoplodon bidens (assembly GCF_964165515.1). NCBI lineage: Eukaryota > Metazoa > Chordata > Mammalia > Artiodactyla > Ziphiidae > Mesoplodon > Mesoplodon bidens. The sequence goes on from NC_138167.1 coordinate 88,451,425, forward strand.
TGTTGTCGCCTGGTCCACAAGCTGATTCCCTCTGCTCAGACTAGGGAACAAATGTAAAATGTTTAACAGGCACAGTACAGGGAAGATCATGACCACTAGGCAAAATACAAGCAGTAACAGCATTCTGAGAGAATACCACCCCTGCCTGTGGTTTTCCTCCTGGCCTGCAGTACCATCCCGCCTGTCCACCCTCAGTCCCCATAGCCGGTGCCCAGTACTGGAGAGGCGGTATAACAACAGAATACAAGGTTAATAGGATGGTGCCTTCTGCCAGTAGGGGGCCTGGATTAATTACCTTAGTGGTCTTAGGTGAGGCTGGGTAGAAGACAGGTGAAATCTGTAGGTCCCTTTCTAATCCCATCCCTCACAGGGCAGCAAACCCAAACCATTGGGGATTTCCCTGCCAGTCCCATTTTATAGGGTGTTCCCCTGGGGGTAGACCCTGTGACGAGGGGCAAAAGTGAGTTATCGTCCTGACTGGTAGTTGGTAACAATCGTTCAGTGGTCAACGGTTGAAATTGGGTTGTGTTGACTAGTTGCCTCTGGGTTGACACAGCACAGGCACTGGGAGGACTGCTCCTGGGATGTGCAGTTATAGTTTGTAGGGCTTGAGGTAGCCTCCTGGGTGGTCCACAGGTGGAGAAAGCAGGCTTCCATTTCAACTGTTGTTTAAGTCACCCACTCATCCTTTCAGTTAGCCCAGCAGCAGGAGGGTTGTGGGGCAGGAGGAAAAGCCCACGTATGTTCGTTTTGTTGGCCCATTCCTGAACTTCACGGCCGGTAAAGTGGTTTTTCTGTGTTGCTTGAGGACTCTGGTAGGGCTTTTGGAACGTCTTCCACCTGGTGTAAGGCACTGTAGATGGCACATAGCTGCTGTTCCTCCTGTTCCGTCACGCTACATCGTCGCTCTCCCCCCTTCCATAGCTGGGACCCGAAGCCCAAGGGTGCTCATCATTTTGCTGTTGCCTCAGGCCCCAACCAAACCCTTCCAGGGAACTGGCAACATCCAATTCACAAGCCTGTCCCTGAGTTAAGATCCCTAAAGCCCGCATCTGTAATTGTTGAGGCATGGTGGGTGTGGGTATGCTTTTATTTTACAGATAATCCAGGTCTTTGCGTTTTGTCCGTTTTCACCAGCCATCCTCACGCAGTCAATGAACCGGGAGCTCAGCTGTGCTACCGTCAACTGGAAAGAGACTGAGGTGTACGTGTATGTCAATACACATAGCAGCGTATGTCAATATAATGGAAAAGAAAGACAGCTCTCACGGTACTCAGCTGCCACAGGGCCTCACATGCTAGTGGACAGACAGCCCGAGGTTACCCCCTCAACTTGCAGGCCTCAGATACCAGTGGACAGCCACCCCGGGAGCACCTTCCCAACTTCCCATTCCCCGGCCTTATTTCCTGACATCCTGGTGCTCCCGGGAGTTTCCCCGGCCTCCTGTGGCTTGCCAACTGTTGGGCTGAGCCCCACAGGCCTGCAAGCCCTGTACTTACCCAGCCCGGAGACTAAAGAAAGAGCCCAGAGACAGCCACAGAGACATCCACGGGTTATTGGACAGGGGATCTTACTCGCAAAAGCAAAAGGTTCTGGAGCAACATTCCCACCCTGTGTGGCCACAGGCAGGACATAGTAGCAATCTTTGCTACTGAGGGGAAGAGGCTACCATTTATAGGGGGAATTATCATCGGATTGGCTTATCAGTTACCAGGGGAACGGGCAGCTGAGCCACATCCCTCACAGGCCCTCTGGTTAATGACCATCATGAGGGTAGATGTTTCCTTTAATAAACCATCAAGTGGAGCTGTGCTGGCCTAAGGATTAGAACAAGCACTAGCTGGGGCAGGGGAAAGGACCTTCACGTGCGTGGGATGTAGGTGAGGCAGGATGGATGGAAGAGGGGATGTACAAAGAGCAAGAAAACAGCCATCTTGACTGGCCTGACCATACAAGGGGATTGGAAGATAAACCGTCTGTTCGTGGGTAGAAATATTTGGCTGTTGAGGAAAAAAAAAAATCCAAGTATTTGGAGGTTACTGACAAATAATTATGCTCAACTCATGAGCAATTTTAATGATAAAAACAGATGGGTCTATAGTAGATATTTAAGTGGAATTATATCAATACACTCTATGCTTCATTTTCCCTGATGGCTGATACAACATTCTGCCTTAGCAAGTCACAAGATCTTAGACTTCATGAACCAGAGGATTTATGAATGTACATTGAATCTAGGAACACGGTGTAATTTCCAGGTTGTCCTCCATAAGCTCTAACTGTGACTCAGCCTGATAACACAATGGTAGCCTGGGCTTACTAGGAAAATAGGTCAATGGCTTGCCAAGAGGCAGAGGTTAATGGGGGTGGAGAGGGTGTGTATAACTACTTTTTTGTTTGCAAAGTCCATCAGTTGCATTTTCTTTTGGGTCAAATCTCAAGCATGTTTCTATTAAAAATAAAGACTCTGATCTGAGATTCTTCTCATAATAAGGTAGATTTCACAACAAAAGCAGTAGGAGAAGTAACTCGATCATCTTAAACTTCTAAATTTACAAAGTACATGAATAGAAATAATTGACAGAAATAAAATACAAAATGTAATTAGAAATATCAACAGTTCAGAAGTAGAATTTAGTTCATCCACATGACACAAAGTGATACAAAATTAATAAGGCAGATTTAACATCTGTGCAAAAAACTACGTGGAAATATAAGCAAGTTTGCTTTTTCGCCCAAGTGTATTTTAGACAAAAATTGACCATGTTTTGCCCTTCATAATAAAGTCACAACTCTACATTCCATGTATCATGAGTAAATCTTAAAATTAGACATAAAAAAATAAAATAGTCACACAGAAAATATGAAAAGGAAAACTTAAACTCCACTAAATATTTGGACCAGAGAAGAAACCCCAAAATGTAATGAAGAATATTTTTAAATACAGATAGAAATGCAATATGTCAAATTAGATGGGATACAGCCAAAACAATAAAAGTATGAACCAAGGATATCCCTAAGAATGTAAAGAGCAATCATAATAAGTGAAAGGAAAATACAACAAAGCTATATAAGGAAATGTGAAAAATAGCTGGCTCTTCAAAAATTTTAAAGTTAATCATTAACCAAAAGGATAAAAAAAAGCTTGTTTTACTTCAAAAGTAATTAATAAAAACACAGTTAACTTAAAATTTGGCCATTCAGGTTACCATCGAACATTTTTAAAGTAAATGTCAGCCATAAATCAGAATGTGAATATTTGAGAAATCTAATAGAAAAGTGATTTATGTTGTTGTTTATTTCAAGAATTTTTAGTGACTCTCGAATAGCAGCTAAGTATGTACTTTTCATCCAGCTTTGTGTTGACAGAAGATGGATATGTCAGGCTGGCATTAGTGTAGCTGCTTTGACACAAATCCTTTTCTTTTACTGTCATACGCTAATCCTTCTGTAGACTCCCGGTTTGGAAGAAGTGTGAGTAGGAACGGTCTGTAGAGTAGCACACTGGTCTTCTGTGAACAGGAAACCCTTCACTTGCATCTCATTCTTTGAACAGAAGCTTCTAAGATCTGTCATTAAGAAAATTAATCATCTGTCTTGTTCTACCTCTGTTGCTTTCAGTGACTCAAAAGCAGGACGTGGCAGGATGAGCACGGCACCTATCTGTTTTTAAATATTTATTTCAGAATGATTTCATGTTAGCAAAATAATACACGAAAAAAGTTTTAAAAAGAAAAAGGAAAAAAAAATTGTCATGTATCACAGTCAGATGAGACACCTCTCCACCTCACTCAAAACCCACCACTGTTTGTCCAAGATATTTGTGGCGCCAGGAGAACAGAGGATGAGAAGCCTCCGTGGGGCAAGGGCTTGTGATGCTCTCTGCTGGATATACGGGGGGACCCTTCCAAGACTGGGGCAAAGAACTTCTTGTTGAGTTGACTTCAGGATAATTTTGCATCTCATAATTCTAATGAAACACTATCGCTACCTTAGGTTGTTTCCTCTGCTTAATCCCCAAAGGAAATCCCTTTGCTTTTCAGAGATAAAAAGTTAGTAGAACAAAGAGAAAGTCAGGGGAAGCACAGGGGCCTTTCGCTATAGAATTTCACTGAAGCATTTCCAAGCCCTGAGGATAGAACCCAAGGGCTATACTGTTTATTCCTGCACCTGGATTGAATATCAAGGTCTGTGAGAAGATGAATCATTTAAAAACCTGATGTTCTTGTAGGGAGCTGTTGCTTTTTTAGAACTCTAATTAACAACGGTGTCAAAGGTACAAAATCACGTAAAAAGTTCAAAGTTGTTAGATCCTTTTTCTGCACTGCTCTCAAGAGAGTGATAGTCAGAATTGCTGGGTGCAAAGGCCTGCAGTGACTGGTGACGTTAATCATTCTCTGCCTGAAAAGGAGAGATTAAAGATGCAACATTCAGGGTGAGAAGAGAGCAAACTGCTTGAGGTGGCAGTTCTTAACTCAAGGGAACACCTGTCTTAAGACTTTCATCATTTCCTTTTTCATTTTGTCCTTAAACTGAATGATTGAGGCAAAAGACACAGGACTTGATTTTGAACCATAAAAATCATGATCATGAAAAACACATGTGAAAGGAGTCATCCTAGCAGGGTCCTGACTTATTTGTTTCCAATATAGCACACAAGACAGCACATCAAAGCTCAGTTCATACCCAAGGGTGTTTCAGAATCAGCAATGGGAAGTAGTTATATTATCAATGTAAAAAACTAGAGATGATAAAATCCTAATTATATTTATTCACCATTAATGTAAGCATTTGAAGTTTTAGACGGATTGTAATAATCCAGTTGCTGTGTAGCCAAAACATCTTATAAGCAGCTCTTCTTAACCCCCCTCTGTACATCTTTTTAACTAGTGTTAAACTAGTTAGTGTTAGTATCAACACTAACTAGTTAGTATCAACTGGTGTTGATCAAGTTGGCTGCTGGTTTAACCAGACTTGCCGACAGGCAATCAACAGACAGTTTTGTTTGGCCTCTAGAGTATTTTATTTTTCAAACTAGGTGCCCATGTTTAAAAAGCAAACAATTTCACATGAAAATCCAGATTTCTGGCCTCCATTGAAAAATACGAAGAACTGGTAATGTCATATAGTACATATTACGTATTATATTTTATATTATTACATATCATGCATCACTTTCACATGGTGGTAACCTCCAGCTCACTTGTCTGTTTGTCCTTGTGGTCCTGACCTGCTGTGTTGAATCAGTATCTGAACAGCATGGCTTATGTGTCTCAAAGATACAGTTCTCGGGGCTTCCCTGGCGGCGCAGTGGTTGAGGGTCTGCCTGCCGATGCAGGGTACATGGGTTCGTGCCCCGGTGCGGGAGGATCCCACATGCCGTGGAGCGGCTGGGCCCGTGAGCCATGGCCGCGGAGCCTGTGCGTCTGGAGCCTGTGCTCCGCAACGGGAGAGCCCACAGCGGTGAGAGGCCCGCGTACCGCAAAAAAAAAAATTCTTATGGGTTCAAGGATTAGACATCCATTTGATTTGTTTCAGGTAATGCAAGAATGTTTAGAAGGATATACGTGAAAATAAAGAAGGCAAGAATCTTGATGACCCTGCCAGGCAGAGGCTAGCTTATGGGAGGTTAGCTTACCACCTGGCAAGGAAATTGTAGCTTAGAATAGATGATGGAACATTCAAGACCAGCTCCAACCCTGAGACTCTATGATCCTGTGGTTACATCTGCTAAACTGGTCAATGTAGAAGTCATTCTGGGACTGGAGGAGATTCACACGTCTAAGAATGGTCTTGCGGAGTTTTGAGCCTCAAGAAATTCTTACAATAGTTAGGCTCTGAATCTTCTCTGAAGCAGATATTTGACAAGCAGTAGGCTTTAAGGGGTTATTTGTATCCGAAAGGGACCCTAAAAACATTTAAACCCAATTCATCACTAGGGTTGGTTTAAAAGAGTAGCAAGTGCTTGATGGTGAGGAGAAAGCTTAAGTTTCTCAGCTCTTGTCACTGTTTTGAATTGAGGCATTGAAGTTCTCACATTAAAAATGTGTCTGAATGGAATATTACTCAGCCATAAAAAAGAAAGAAATAATGCCATTTGCAGCAACATGGATGGACCTAGAGATTATCATACTAAGCGAAGTAAGTCAGACAGAGAAAGACAAATATCATGTCACTTATATGTGTAATCTAAAATAAGATACAAATCAACTTATTTTAAAAACAAAAACAGACTCACAGACATAGAGAACAGACTTATGGTTACCAAAGGGGAAAGCGGAGGAGAGGGATAAATTAGGAGTTTGGGATTACCAGATACAAACTACTATATATAAAGTAAACTACAGGGGAACTATATTCAATATCTTGTAATAAACCATAATGGAAAAGAATGTGAAAAGCTATATGCATATAGATGTATAACTGAATCACTTTGCTCTAAACCAGGACCTAACACAGCACTGTAAATTAACTATACTTCAATAAAAAAGTGTGTGTGGGGCTTCCGTGGTGGCACAGTGGTTGAGAGTCCCCCTGCCGATGCAGGGGACATGGGTTCGTGCCCCGGTCCGGGAAGATCCCACATGCTGCCGAGCGGCTGGGCCCGTGAGCCATGGCTGCTGAGCCTGTGCGTCCGGAGCCTGTGCTCCACAACGGGAGAGGCCACAACAGTGAGAGGCCCGCGTACCACAAAAAAAAAAAAAAAAAAAAAGTGTGTGTGTGTGATAACACACCTCATCACATAGTAATTTATCAAATGAATTAGGCAGTAATCTAAAAACAAGGGACAGATAATTTCAGGAATGGCAACTGGAGAGTAGCTGTAGGAGTAACATGTTACATTAATGTTCAGTAATTTCTTGGGTCTTTTCCTCTGGGGCAGTGTTGGGGGGAAGGAAAAGAAGCAGGGAAGGAATGGAAGGAAGGAGAGAGAACATCTAATTGGACACCTGCTCTGGGACAGGCCCGGGCAGTTTCTGAGGCTTCCTACAGTAAGCCGCTGAGGCCTAGAATCCATCTCTCATCTACCTGGGTGATGAATGAGTGATGGCCCGTCTTCAAAGCCAGCTGTAGTCCTCTGAAATCACTGTACTTGTGGCATTAACATTAACTATTTCCCAGGAAAGGAGGGAAAATCCGACCTGGGTTGATTTCTGTTCATTGTTTGCATTAGATCAAACAAAAGCTTCAACGTTAACCTAGCATGGGAGTCTCCTTGGCTGCAGCCTGGCTGACCCACGCAAAGGTACAAATATTTGAATTCACGGATGCTGTTTGGGAATTACTGCAAGTGTAATAATGACACGTTGTTCAGTTCTTAGCACTTTGTGAGGACCTGTCTCGAGATGGATTTTACTTCAAAATTATGAGGCAAAAGGTTGAGATTAAGGTTTAAAGAAAATAACCTTTGGAATTCAGCCTCCAGTGGGGGAACTAGCAAGCAAACTGTGTTCAGTATTCTTTTCAGAAGTGTCCTAAATGTAGCCAGGCTCCTAGAGACCAGGGCTTGCCAGGTGGGGCTAAAGAAAAAGAAAAATCCAATCATGGGAAAGCATGCAAATAAAAGAAGAAAAGAAAAACCTGGAAAAGGCAACTCAATTCACTGGCATGCTTATCCTTTCCTCAGTGAGCAGCCACTGGGTCAGCCTTGCCCCTGCCCTCTGCTCTCAGGGGGTCCCTTCCTCACCCCAGGACAGGCTAACCGGGTATAGAACTGCCCGAGGAGCTGGTGTTTGTCTGGGGACACTTGGGTGGGGAGAGTTTTACCTGAGCCAATTGCAAGACCCCAGTTCTCTGCTTACTTAAATTCCATATTGTGGAGGACATTCTGGTACCCCGGGCCCCAACATCCATCCCACCCCCTCACCAACGCATAGCCAGCATGTATGGATGGATGAGCCCTGGCTGGTCCATGCGAACAGGCCAATCCCATTTCCCTGGATCTGGTGATTGGTTCAAGGGTCGTCTGAGCAATACGTTCTTTGCCTGTCTGTGAAGGCAGAAGTATTAGACCCAGTTGCTGCTTACAGCATCTTGAAATCTCTTGAGGGAAGTCACTCTGCACATAAGCTGACACACACGCAAGAAGGCAGATCCGTGAGGATAACAACAAATGGCCTGAGCCAGGCCCTGAGTGAGCCGTGCCTGAGGCTGACTACCTTCACGCCTTTCCCATCAGCATCCTAAATGGTTCACACAGCCTTAGAGACTAAGCACCTGGAGAAACACAAGGGTCGCTGGCTGCTATGTGATAGGTGTTAAGTGGGGGGGAAAGTGTTCCGTGGCCAAAAACGTTGGCAAAATATTGAATTACACAAAATGCAGCCACTTGTAAGCCATTTATAAACAAATGCATTTTTATAAATGTCCAGGAAGGAACTATTATATTAAGCATATTCAACTCAGAACCAAATGGATTATTTGTTTCTGTTTTCATTTGTTTTCTGAGAACACATTAGCATTTCAGGAAACACAGTTTGGGAAGTTTTGCTGAGTCATTGTCAGGTATTTACACTCTAGGAAGTAGCAAAAGAGAGAAGACAGTAGGTACTGGACTTAGAATGTAAGAGAGAGAAGCCAGGACAAGAAGCAGAACTGCTGCTTCCTTCCCAGACCCACCCAAGAGCTCCCGGAACTGAGAGGACTTGCTTAGAGGGTGACGTGCCATGCTGGCTGTGTACCATCGTCACCTCTGGGCTTTCTAGGACCAACCCCCCACCTCCTACCCATATTCTAATTCAGCAGGCCTGCAGGGTCCCAGACAAATTATATACATGTACATATGTAAGATAGATATAAATAGATAGACAGATGTCTATCTATATCTTATTTAAGAACAGATATGGGTACAGATATTTGTTTTATGGCAATATTGAACCTTCTCACTTTAAGGGAAATGGTAAGTAAACTAATGTCTCTTGCTTTAAGATACTCTTTAATGTTTCTTTCTCTTTCTCTTTTTTTTTTTTACTTTTTATTTTGAAATAATTTTAGACACAGAAAAGTTGAAAGAATAATAAAAAGAACTGCCATATACCTTTTACCCAAAGTCCTTAATTCCTAACATTTTGATACTTTCGCTTTATTATTATCTATCTATTATCTATCTTTATCTATCTGTCTAGCTAGCTAGCTAGCTCGCTATTTTCCTGAAATAATTGAAAGTTGCAGACGTGATGCCCCAGTTTCACTGGAAGTGTCAATGTGAACTTACTAAAAGACAAGGACGTTCTCCCACATAATAACCACAATTCAGCCATCAAGGGCAGGAAGTTGACATTTATACAGTACTACCATGTAATCCATTCACACCATTCAAATTTCACTTATTATTCTAATACATACTGCATCCCACCCCCACCCCCTCCGATTCTTTTTTCTTCTATTTCTGGTTCCAGTCCAGGATAATGTGTCACCTTCACTTTGGATGTCTCTTTCATCTTCTTCAACCTGAAATAATTCTTCAATCTGTCCTTGTCTTTCATGACCTCTATTTTTTTTGAAGATTTCACACCAGTTGTTTTGTAGAATCTCCCTCAATTTGGGTTTATATTATGTTTCCTTATGATTAGTACAATTTGCATTTTGCCAGGAATATCATGGAAGTGAGGCTGTGTTTCTCTTAGTGTGTCATACCAAGGGACATATAGCGTCAATCCATCCCATTATTGGCGATGCTTATTTTGATCTCTGGTCATTTTCAGGCAGGTGTATTTAAAATAATAAACCTGAGGTCAAATGCTACCATTGCAACTATGAGTGTTGCCTTTGTTCCAGTCCTGCACAAGAAGATAAGAATACAGAACGAAAGGAAAAGCAGAAGAAAGTATATTTACTAAGGACAACCAGATTTTCTTAGTTTAATAATTTCCTTGATTACGAATGAGAAGAAAAACCTGGTTTTTCTTTTTCTCTTGTCTAACAGAAAAGGGTGTGTTATGGTTGGCACGTTCAGGAAGTATCAGGTTTGCTGTTAAACAGATTATAAAACATGTTTATGCAATAGCAAACCATGAGATTATTCTAGGTCATGTTTCTATTGCTTACTCAGTCACCTATTTGCATGAATCAGTTTTAACCTCCAAAGTTATTCAGTGTAATCCAAACATTAATAGTGCATAAGTTGCAAATAGTTCAGAGAAATGCCAGTTTGGGGCTGGAAATTCCAATTGTGGAGCAGCTGTTTCAAATGTAAGTGGCACATTGCTGAAACAAGGCAGATGGACTTCTAAAGGACATCCAGAGTCCCCTGGGGGTCGGGGCTGCACCAGAATCCCTAGATAGCAGGGGCTTGGAATAGCAATCTGGTTAAAAGAGGGATGGCTAAGGGTTGTCTTCAAGGTATAGGGAGCACACTTTTTAAAACTTAGATTACGTACAACAGATTAATGAAAGTATTCATTCTCTAAATATGCTTTTATACCCACCTCATATACTACTGAGACAATGTCCCTTATACATATCAAGTAATATGATTACTTTTATTTGTAACAAGTGGCTTAAACCAATCTGGCCAACGGATGATCATGCGGCTCTTCCTGAGAAATTTCAGCAGTTTCTTGTAACAGGCTAGTGGGCATTACTTGATCCAAACCAGTTAGTGTGTCACAATTCAAGCAAGTCTTGGGCAAAATGGCCGGACATACATACACATATTAGCTAGCAAGCAGGCAGGCGTGACTCATAGCTTTGGACACCTCCCTCTCTGTTGCTGTGGATATCAACCAGCATCTTACAGACATGGCCTGAAGGAGACTTGCTGACATACAGCAGGATTATACAGGCGACATTTGAGTTAGATCAAGCAAGAGGGTCCTGAATGATGTGGAGGGACCCAAGGCAAAGAGGCCCAGGACCTCTTGAGAGTCACCAAAAAATCGAAAGGTGCCACACGGCACAGATACATTGAGCAAGTTCTTGTGTTGTTGCTTTCTCATTACAAGTTTCTCATTCTGATTATGGAAAAATAAGAAAATATAGTTGACAAAAAGTGTCGGCAATCCATGATCCAATTTGGCATGGATTACCAATTTCACACATGTAGATACATATAGGTAGATATCTACAAATAAACATATAATTTTTACAAACATGGGAACTTTGTTTTTCTTCTAAATGTATAGTCGATAGCTTTCAATATCAATGCCTATGTTTGAAAGTCAGCACTGCTTAATAAACTGGTTAACTATAACAAATCTGCTCCTGCGAGGCTCTTAGATTGTTTCTAACTTCTTGCTCTTACAAATAATCCTGCCAGAGAACATCCTGGCAAAGTTCTTTAATTATTTCCTTAAGAAAAATTCTTGGAAGTGATGTTGCCAAGTGAAAGTTCATGCATATTTAAGTTTTCTTTCTTTGCTTATTTCCTTGTCCTTAAGTAATATGTGTTCATCTTCTTAACACTTGCTTCCTATTTCAGTGAGAAAATAGATGTCACCAGAAGATCATTTCCACTATCCCCAGCACCACTTCTACCACCTTCCAACATCTGTTGCCATGAGCTCTGCCTTCCCTCCTCTTCCCTTTGGGCACTGGATGCCAGCCCCCGTGCCTAACCATGGACACTGTTCCAGCAAGTCTCTTTTCTTTTTCCAGCACCATCAATTTTTCCTCTTTCCTGTGGATCATTCTCATCAGCATAAAACAACTCTTATTTTTCCCATCTTTAAAATAAACAGAACCCTTCTCTTGGTCCCATTTCTACTTCTAACTATAGCTCTATTTCTCTTCTCCCCTTTGCAGCAAACTCCTGAAAGAGTTGTCTTCATTCGCTGGCTCCAATTCCTCCCATTCTTTCTTTAACCCACTTCAATAGGCCTTCATGTGCACACTCCACCAAAACTATTCTTGTCAAGGTCACCCGTGACCTCCAAGTTGCTGTAGCCAATGGAGAACTTTTCGTCTCATCCTACCTAACCAATCCACAGCAGTTGACGCTGACCATGAATCTCTCTTCCTTGAAAGAGTTTTTTTTCATGAGCTTCTGGTTGTCCTTCTCCTTCACTTGATCCTTCTCAGCATCCCTTGTTGGCTCCTCCTCACCTCCATGCACTTAACTCTAGAGGGTTCCAGAGCGTGGACACTTCTTTGCTGTTTACAGGCAGTCTTTTGGTGATCTCATTCAGTCTCTGGGAGTTAACAAACTCCCAGATGTGACTCTCCAGCCTAGGCTCCTTCTCTCACCTGCACTCCACCCGCAACTCCAGATCCAATCGCTCCTTGACATCGCAAATACAATATGTCCAAGACTGAAACCCTGGCCTTCCCCCTTCCCAACTGCTCCTTCTACAGATGTCCCTATCTCAGTCAATAGCAGCTCTAACTAGGGCCATAAACCTTGGAGTCTTCCTTGATCTCTCTTGGTCCCTCACACTCTCCATCCAAACCTTCAGCAAATCCTGTTGGTCACACTTTAGGAATATATCTAGTACCACACCATTTGTCACCACCATTCTGGTCTGAACCACTGGAACATCTTGCCTGGACTGTTGAAAAAGCCTCATGACTGATCTTCTTGCTTCCACCTTGCTACCCTGGAAACTATTCTCAACACAGCCAGAGGGGTACCACTGAAGAACGTGCCAGGTCATATAACATTTCCGCTTAAAATCAGACAGTGGCTTTCCATCTCACTCAGGGTATAAGCAAAGCGCTTGTAAAGACCTTAGAGTCTCATCTAATCGGTCTCATTGCCTTTCTAAACTCAGATCCTGTTACCTTCCCTCCTCTTGCTTGCTCCGTCCTCCACTTCAGGGCCTTTGCAGATGTTGTTCTGCAGGGAAAGCTTTTCTGTGTAGACACCTGAAAGGCTTACCGCCTCACCTCCTCTCCGTTTTTGCCTAAATATCACCTTTCTCTGAGCCTTTCTTGAGGCTTATTTAAAAATCACAGTCCTCCCACCCCATTACTCCTGATATGCTTCTCCACTTTATTTTTCTCCATATCACTACATACTTTATTTATTTCCTTTGTGCCTAGATCCCCCCATTAGAATCTAAGCACCATGAGATTTGCTGTTGTATCTCCTGCACCTGGAAACCCCCCAACAAGTGACAGGTGCTCAACACATCTGTTGAGTGAATAAATCTTTCAAAAAAATTAGAAAAGTAAAAGGAGAGAGTTAGAAAAAAATCACCCATATATTGAAAAAGGAAATTTTATTCAGCCATGAGAAAGCAATCCTGCCATTTACGACAATGTGGATGATACTTGAGGACATTAATCTAAGCGAAATAAGCCAGACAAAGAACAAATACTGTATGATCTCACTTAAAAGTAGAAACTAAAAAAGATGATAGAAAAAAAGAGTAGAATGGTAGTTACCAGGGGCTGGGGGTGGTAGATATGGGGAGAGGTTGGTTAAAGTGCAAATTTCCAGTTATAAGTTCTTAGGATCTCACGTACAGCATGGTGATTATAGCTGATAACGCTGTAGTATATACTTGAAAGTTGCGAAGACAGTAGATCTTAAATGTTCTCACCCCAAAAAAGAAATGGTAATTATATAATGAGATGGAGGTGTTAGCTAACGTTATGATGGTAATCATTCTGTAATATATAATTATCAAATCAACACACTGTACACCTTAAACTTACACAATGTTATATGTCAGTCAATTATATCTTAGTAAAGCTGAAAAAAAAAATCACCCATAACCATGCTCTCCAGAGAACCATTGTCTACACGCAATTAAACTCACAGTCTTTTTCATGGATTCATATGTATTTTTGGTGGTGTCACTCTGTACATAGTTTTAAAACCTGCTTTACAATTTTTGACATGCGCATAATTTAGACTTTGAACACATACCCCTACATAGCCTTTCAGAAATACCAAGTTATACATGGCTGGGAGTTTATGATGGTCCATTTTTGCATCTTCTCCCCTGAAACTTGCTCTTATCAGATTTGTTTTGTATATAAGCCAACCAACATAATAAGTGTGCCTCTGATCTTGAAATCTTTCTTAGCCAACTTTACGTTCAGCGGCTTCCCAGATTCCTGTCACCTTCATCACTTCTCACTGTGCACACACACCTCCTTCTTCCCTAATAATTGCAGGGCTTCAAGAGAATGAAAAGTGCACACTCTCGATGGAGAAAATTTCCCGAATTTCAGAATCTAGCTTGTTAAAACTCAGAAAGCCTGATAGTTTGAATCAGGATGGCCAAACGTGGACTCGAGATATTTTGACGACTCTCATAAACTATCGCTGCCCTGTACAGCCAACCGGCTGCACTGTGTGACTCCAGTGGGTGCCATTGACACTGACTACAATGAAAAGTCACCCCCTGGGAGTTCTGCAATGTGGCAGCCCCCAAAAGGTCTGACTAGATTACACTCAGTTCAGTTTTAAGGCATCGATTCTGAGATGCTTGCTTTCTCTGGCTTTGCCCTTCCCCCTCACGATCTATTAAGCATTTGTCTAAGAAAAGCACACTTTCTATTGTGATAGTCAAAATTTTTAAATTATCCTTTTTGACCCTTTCTCTGGTGGACAAGGAAAGGGATGCAAACCATTTGGTCCAGTAAAATAACCAGACATGTCTGCCAAATGAGTTTGCTAACAGGTCTCTCCAGCGGGGAGCTTGGGAGGAAAGCAAACAGCTGAGCTTTGAAACCTGTTACATCTCTGGTGGGTCAGTCAGCCTCTGACCTCTTGGGACCCTGATGTCTTGCCTGCTTCATGTACTCACTCTGTCTCTCAACCCCTAACTCAAGCCCCACGTTGCATGTGATGGGTCTTATGTGTGTGAATCTATTCTCTTCTCATTGCTGTAGGAACTTTTCAAACACTTTTTAGACCTAAGAATCCCTTTCTACCAAAGCAGCAATCCAACAAACACTTATCCAAAATGTTAGCAAACAAAATAGATCAAGGCAGAGCTGCTCTGGCTGAAAAGGTTCTACTTCTCCCCTGATGGGGCTCTTTTGAACCTCTAGGCCTCTTGGAAGCAGAATCTGAAAACCTGGCACCTCTTGCTGGCACTCACGCACAAAGGATCCTCTTTCATCCCATCCCCATGCAGCCTCCATTAGATTCCCCTGGACATCAGCGTGAGGCCCTTGCTTAACGTGCAAAATTTTAGAGGGGAGCACCGAAAAAACTCAGTAATCAAGATAAAGAGTATTTTAATATAATATTTTAAATAATCAAAATTAATGCAAAGAATCCACAATGAACAAAATATTAACATGTTAGATAAAGTTAGATAAAGACATGATCAGCAGGCTTCCCTGGTGGCGCAGTGGTTGGGAGTCCGCCTGCCGATGCAGGGGACACGGGTTCATGCCCCAGTCCGGGAGGATCCCACATGCTGTGGAGCGGCTGGGCCCGTGAGCCATGGCCGCTGAACCTGCGCATCCGGAGCCTGTGCTCCACAACGGGAGAGGCCACAACAGTGAGAGGCCCGCATACCGAAAAAAAAAAAGGGGGGGGGCCTTTTAATAATTTAATTAAAAAAATGACTACTTTCTATTTTTGTAGGACCATTAGAACTTCTATTCCACACTTGCTCAGTGATAGTTTTTAATTATCCAATGAAATCTTAATAGAAATATTGGTGCAGAGCTTTTTGAATATAAAGTGTAAAGCATCATCACAAAGGCTAAGAATATGAAATAGCTAAATGATGGTATTAGATGGGGACTGGGGAGTTTGGTAAATGGTTTGGATGTTTCCTCTATTTAGGCAGCACATACTTGCTTTGAGTCAAAGACATGCATGTTTTCCTGGGACTCAGCTTACAGGTGAGAGCATCATGGTCTTTCCATAGCCACACAGAGTCTTGCTAGCGCTGGTGGAGAGTGCCCAGGAGGTGGCCAGGGGGTCAGCGGTGTTTCCCGGGATGGTGGAACGTACTCTTTACTATAACAGACCCAAGGGGAAACAGGCAAAATAATTGGAAAATATGGTCCCTAGAAGACTTTATAATTTAATTGTAGGAAAAGAACCTAAATTCAGAGAACTTCTCAACAGCAAATGGAAGATTACTAATATATCCAAGCATGGCATGGCACTCAAGCCCTGTCCTATCTGTTCCTGGCTCCACCAACTACCGCACATCCCATCTGTGCCTTCCCCACCTTCCTTTACCTGCTCGACTTGTACTCATCCCAGAAGATTCAACTCTGGCATCAGCTTTTCCAGGAAACCTCTGACATCCCAGAAGTGCGTGTGTGCTTCCACATGCCTATCTCAACCATCACTCTGATCACATTTTATTAGACTATTTTTCCAAGTGGACTGTGACCTCCATGAGGGCAGTGACTCGGATTCACTCATCAGTATAGCTCCAGGACCAAACCCAGTGCAAATACATACACAGCAATAGAGAGCAAATCAATCCATAAGTAACTGCTTAGGGTTTGCAATGATGAGGAAGGACGACATGCAACCAGGGAGAGCTTCTCCGAGGGGCGCTGAGTAACGTTTGAAGGAAGTGGAACTAATTGGGTGGGTAGGAAGACTGGGCATATCGTTTATGGGAAATGTCAGTAGCTGCACTGTGTGGCTCTCAGAAAACATTGCACGGGGGATTCATGAGAACGGGATTAATAAAAGAGGAAAGCGAATAGTTGGAGGACTGTGGAAAGCACTTTGTATTCTGGATTGGATGGGCAGACCATATCATTCTCTCCACTACTGTAGTCGAGAGGGTGAGCCAATGCCAGCAGTGCCCTGATCAAATGCTCACCAGAGAATCTCTCTTTGGCTTATTTAAATCCCACTGGGCTTTCAGTTTAATGTAGCACTTCCTTCATTTCCTATCTGAAAGCCTTGTGCATATTTCAGTGGTAGCTATGGATCATGTCTACATACTACTGTAAACCTATCCCCATAAATAGCCGAGCTAATTCAAGTTTTTTTTTTTTTTAAGGCTGCAAGTTCTTTATCTTCAAGCAACTTCAATCTCACATTTAACATGATTTGAGCATCATTCCTCACGTGCTTTCCATTGAATGAAAAGCCTTACTTGAGTCCTGCAATCACAGCAGCACCATCAGGAAGAGGAGATGGCAGGGCTGTTAACCAGAACATGCTGTACCTTTTTAAACATTAACCATTGTTCAGGTCTGTAGCCCTGGATGCTGAAGGCAGTGACAGGAATCTGGAATCACATGCAAACAAATCCTACCTATGGAAGACTTTAGAGCTCCCTTATCTGCCTTAATCCATAAAAGTGTTATACCATATATATATATATATATATATATACACATATATATTTATATGTTACACATTTTTTAGAGAAGTATAAGTGCAACTAAATTAACCTATCTCTTATCTGAAGATAGCTCTATCTGCTCCATGTCATGTTGAGAGAGACCAAAGTCATTCCATCTGACAGCATTTGAACTAGGATGACATCATGCCATTAGAACATCTCTATGAAAGAAGTTTCTGTTCTGTGAGGAACTTTGTTTTAGCAAATAGAAAGAACTTGATAACCTTTGCTATTTGCTGGCATAGCTTAGGTATATGTGGGTTATCATTGATTTTATGTATTTTTCTATAAATGTGAATCATGGGAAGCAGCATTTCTATCAGAGATGGTAGGGCTGCAATCATCATCATCATTGTCATTTGGTACGGAGCACTTACTAGGCCAGGGACAGTGCAAATGACTTTCATACATTAGATCTTAGAACTTGGCACTTACTTTTATTATAGTACTTCTCAAGCTGAACTAAAATACATTATATAAGCATCTGTCTCCACTAAATTCTGCTTCCACTGGAACCTCCTGAGTACAGGGACTGTACCTTACTCATTTTGGTATCCCTGCACGCTGCACAGATTGGGCGCTCAATAAGTGTCTGTTATATAAGTAGAAATAACTTGAAGTAACAAAACCATACCTTTTTGAGAATCTTAAAGAAATATTATGGCCACGCTACTTTGATACAGTATTTTTTCTAATAACAAAATCTGGAAACAAACTATAGCCCAACTGTATGGGAATAGTTAAACATAAGCAAGGCCTAGTATAACAGACACACTTGACACACTTAGCATAACAGAAACACATTAACTGTGAAACACATTAACTGTGAAAGCGCTGCTATCAGAAATATAAATGGCCTGTGTGTTGGGAAAGCTTTCCTTCTTAGTCTCCTATTAGGCTTTCAGATTGGAAACTTCTCTAGCCTTTCTAAACTTCAGATTGTCTCTGTATTAAGGGTTCTCTTCTTGTTCACCCTGCCTGGCCACTTGCCTTTTATTTTAATTAATTAATTAGTTAGATTGTTTTTACATCCTTTTCCCTACCACGCTAAGCCTTCTCAGGTGCTTTGTTATTTATTTGTTCCCACAATTCTATCAAAGATATACTGGCATCTTTCACAGCAAGGTGTCCTGTTAGCAGACGGTTCCTATCTTGCTTTAAACAATCCTTTTTAGTGGCCACTTTGCATAGCTCCTGGGTTCAATGAACCTTCATTGTCCAGCAAGAGAGCTGCTCAGATGATTTCTGGTGGGTTAAAATTAGACCTTTCCACTGAATAACAACAAAATAATAATAAATGTATGCTCTCAATTTGCTTGGTTCTGCACAAATCAGAAGAGATTAATGGCACACCTCAGGATTAATGATCAATGAATCAGCAGAATTCCTGATCCTATTAGAAATGCTAATCTCGTGAGAACAGGGAGAACCATTTGTGAAAGGGCTGAGCTGCCCAGACTGTGTCTGTCCCCAGGGTCCTGGTTCTGTGAGAAAGGAAGGAAAAGGGGAGGGGAAAGAATATTTGTTCAGTGCCTACTCTATTCCAGACTTTGGGCAAGGGGCATTCACACATCCAGTGTAGTTAATCCCCAAGCCAGTCCTTCAAAGCAGGATTACAGTCAGCCTTGTTCCTGATGGAAAACCTAAAAATCAGCGAGATTAAGTAGCTTGACCTGGACCACACAGCCGGGAAGTGGCAAACCTAGAAGTGAGGACTTGAACTCAGGGTTTTATGAGTCCAAAGTCTGCCATGTTGTCATTATAGCAGTTGCCGGGTTTGGTTAGATAGCCTGTAACAATGTTCAGGTTATTAAAGACCAAAAGGCAAGGTACAGGTCACCTCTGCAAGGCTGATTCCTCCTGCTGTCATGGCCTCCAGGACTCCCTCCCACACTGTGTCACATATACCTGAAATGAGAAGTCATGTTATTCCGCATGGACCCCGGGAAGTCAAGACCTTAGGCATCAGGATTTATGGCCACAGCCCTAATACTGACTAGTTGACCCTGTGTCATTTGAGCAGGGCCTGGCCCCATGAATAGAAAGGGCTTGAGGACCCATGGAGCCAATCTCTATCCTTAACCAGCTGTATCTTTTCATGGAAATTCCGCCATTAAAAAATCATTCCTAGGGCTTCCCTGGTGGCGCAGTGGTTGAGAGTCTGCCTGCCGATGCAGGGGACACAGGTTCGTGCCCCGGTCCGGGAAGATGCCACACGCCACGGAGCGGCTAGGCCCGTGAGCCACAGCCACTGAGCCTGCGCGTCCGGAGCCTGTGCTCCACAACGGGAGAGGCCACAGCAGTGAGAGGCCCGCGTACCGCAAAAAAAAAAAAAAAAAAAAAATCATTCCTGAGGACTTGATTTTCGTCTCCAAAATAGCCTATCGAAATATACATAGGCCCTTAAAAAGGTAACACCTAAAACTCCTTTATTACACAGCATCCTGGCAGGATATAGTTGGGCAAGGCCCATAGGTCAGGTACCTGAGTGATGAAGCAAGTAGATGAGTTCTAGAACAATTTCCCCTTTGCTACGTCATCCCTTACGTTGGGTTCACTCCTGTCTTCATGTTTCAGTTTTCCTCTTGGTAAATTACCAGTAATAATGAGACACTGGGGACAGGAATTTAAACCAACCAGAAGAGGAAACATGCGTGGACTTAAATGTTTGGTTTTGCAGAACCACAAGCCAAACTGACTTTAACATATGTTTTTAGTAAACATTTAATTTTAGAATAGTTTTAGATTTATAAAAAGGTTGTGAAGACGGTACAGAGAGCTCCCCTATATCTCACACCCAGTTTCCCCTATTGTTAACAGCTTACATCAACATGGAATATTTGTTGCAATTAAGGAACAAAAACTAATATGATATTGTTGACTAAAGATGGTACTTTATTCAGATTTCCCTAGTTTTTACCTAATGTCCTTTTCTGTTCCCATCCAGTTGTCACGTCTCCTCTGGCTCCTCTAAACTGTGACACTTTCTCAGACTTTCCTTGTTTGTGATGACCTCGACAGTTTGAGGCGTATGGATCAAGTTATGTACAGAATGTGTTTCAATCTGGCTTTATCTGATGCTTTTCTCATGGTTAGACAGGGGTGACAGGTTTTGGGGAGGACAACCTCAGTGGTAAAGTGCCCTTCTCATCACACCATATCAAGGTTCTGTTTATCAAATGTTAAATCACTGTTGATTTAACATTTATTTTTAAAGAAAATAAATCACATGGCAAGTTAGTCTGAACCAGAGCCAGACCTGTCCATTTTCTAAAAGGAGAGAACTGGCACCAAATCTGATTGTCAAAGTCTCTGGAAACAAACTAATGTTCCATTCAGTCCAAGTCCCGGGTTGTAACATTTTATGCAAGTTCCTTTTGCAGAAAACATTTGGAGTTCCTGAGGGGAAAAAAATGGCTGTCTTAAATATAGAATGTAGTTAAGATGCCATGTATGAAGAAGTTCACAGAACTGCCAGCGAGCGAGCGCTGTCATCACAGAACACCAGCTGTGGAACGCTGCCTGTTGAACCCACAGGCCCCAAGTCCCTGGAAGCCAATATTAGCAATGAACCAGATTTTCACATTTCCTGCCTCCCCTGAATTCATAACATTTCCAAACTGCCGGGCTGCTCCCAGGAGTCTGTACCATTACCTTGTAGGGAAAGTGCTGGCAGAACCACCTTTCACATGCGTTGCATAAGAACATCATCTTCATTTCAGTGATTTAACTCTGATTAAATTTAGCTGTCAGCCTTGAAAGTTCTCTGAGCAGCTTTCAGACTCAGAAAGGGAAGAGGCATGCTAGCAGGTTCTCTGCAATCCCTTCCCTCCTACCCTCCTGCAAGCTCCTTTCCAAGCAGCTGGGCAAGGCTGGGGTCATTCAGAGAGCAGTCGTTTGTCAGGCTGGGAGGTGCCTGGTTGGAACGGCTTCTCCCACTCTGCGACCTGGCCCCGCCTGGGGAAGGTGGCGGGAGCTCCCAGCACTGCCTGCCACTTTTGCATCTTTCTAGTTTCGATTGCTTCCTTCAGTGTCTTGCTTCTCAGGTCAATCAATACAGCCTGTAGCTTCTTTGAGGTTTGTTTTGTTGTTTGTTTATTTCATTAAAACAATTTTTTTATTTGAAACTTTTTTCCACATTTTTTAAAAATTGAATGAAAGATTCTTGAGATTCTAGAGTGCTTTACAATTTTCAGAGGTTTCACACACATGATTTCATATAATCCCACCATGTTTATTACTGTTATTTGTTTTGGCTCTTTCAGTTTTTCCTTTCTTGCCAGACTGTCTTGTATTTTTCCTCTTCCTGTTGGGGCCCTCCTGGCCCCAGCCCTCGTGCTTTCACTGGACACCCAAGTCTGTTTCCCCTGATGAATGTCTTTTCCTGGGCTTTCCACCGCCTTCCTGCCATGAGGGTGAGGGCAGGAGGAGGGGACAGGAATGTGGATGCCATTGCATCCAGCCCTCTTCCCGGGTGAGGGCGGAAGCAGCCCGTCCTGGAGGGGTGCGGGGCATACACAGTTCCACAGGCCTCCTCCCACACCCCTTTTAATTTGTTCTCTTAACAATCTCAAGGGTCTCATTGCTGCAAATTGCATTTTGGGGTTTTCATCTCATGCTTTCTGTGTGCTCACCATGCAGAAAACTAAGCAGAACTACAGAACAACCTAAAAATTAGTCCTAGGAATCCTGGAAGTGGGTTATGGCCATTACAGACAGCACAGCCTTTCACTTCTCAGGGTCGTAAAAGGATATATAAGAAGGAGTTTTGTAATCAAGTCCATATGCTCCAGGCTTGATTACCAGGGCAGATCTTCCATGTTACACAATCCCCAACTGCTTTGATCTTTCCTGTCCTGGTCAGTATAGCCAGCTGGATAAATAACATTAGTCCAAGCATAGCTTCCCGGACAAATGGTAAAAATTGATAATGTCCTACATTTTCTAGAGGCACAGGTGCTTCAGATCAGTGGGGCTAATCTTGTGGAAACAACTAATGCTAAGCCTTTTTATAAGACAAAAAAGCTTTTGTGTTTACAGGTTCAGATTCGGGAGGTAAAATGAATTTTCTGGGAGGGAAAAATGTTCCCTTTAGAGCTAATGGATTGTTAACATTCAGTGTGGTTTATTGAGCTCTTAAAAAGAAGAAAAGAAAAACAACCAAAACAACAAAAGTCATAAAAACATGTACCATCACCATCAGCTTATTACAATAGTTAACTTTCTGCTTATGAGTTTTTCAATAATGACTCACCTGAAAGCTTGAGATAAATATATTATTATGAAACCTTATCATTCTCCAGGTTTGCTCTTATCAGAACAGATCCAGGTGGAAGTGGAGACTCCTACTGGAATATGGCTATTTCCAAAGGTTTAGAAGTGTTTCTTATGACTGAATAGATAGTCTCATAATTGGGTTTGTGAGTATAAGTTTGTCAAGATTCCACTTTATGTGGCATAGATATTCTCAGCTCAAACTCACAAAAGATATTCCTCTGTAAATTTATAGGCAAATACCAAAAGACTCATTCTAGCTTTTCTCCAGTTGGGAGACGCATTGTAGAAGAAAGTCTCATTCTGTTGGTGTGGGACTTTAAGCAGGTCCTTCGTCGTTGGGGGCCTCTGCTGCCCCGTGCCTAGACTAAGGTCTAGCCCTAATTATCTGTGCCCCTATTTAAAACAGTGATTAGGAAAGAGGGTTCCGCAGTCAAAGAGCCGTGGTTTTAAGTGCTGGCTTCATCCCTAAGTAGTTACATATTGCTGGGCAAGACAGTTAACCTTTTGGAGCCTTAATTTCCTCATCTGTAAAATGGCTGTAGTAATAGCACCTACCTGAAAAGGTTGGGGTAAAGATTAAGTGAGATAATTACATGAAACACTTAGCATAGGGCCTGACCTATTACAGGTGTTGGAGAAATGTTAACTTTCATTCATAGAGGCCACATTATTATAATAAATGGTTTATCTGTATGTGGTTTTCATCCTTTTCACTAAATTGATCCACTTTTTTTTCTTTCTTCTTTTAAATTGAAGTATAGCTGATTTACAAATGGTACTAGTTTCAGGTATACAGTAAAGTGATTCAGATACATATATATATATATATATATATATATATATATATATATATTCTTTTTTCAGATTCTTTTCCCTTATAGGTTATTACAAAATAGTGAATATAGTTGTTATACAGTAGGTCCTTGTTGGTGGTTATCTATTTTATATGTAGTACTGTGTCTATGTTAATCCCAAACTCCTATAAATTGATCAATTTTTATGGGGATGGATCAGGTAAATAGGACATGAAAGACCAAGACTCTTACTTTATAAATTCAGAGGTGCTGTTATTAATATTACATCAGTATTCCTGCTTCTAGTGTTTTTGATGCAAAACAATAATTAGGTGTGGGGGGTCCTCTTTGGATGGTTTCCAGTGACCATGTCTACAAGGAAGGCAAATGCCCCATTGGAAATGTGGTTCTCTTCCTGAATGATTTCTGAGCCAGGAAGAATCAGGTTTAAAAATAATAATTTTTGACAAATAATAGTAGCAGATTATAGAGGTATGTACTTTCTAGGCGTGTGTGCATGTCAGGGGAATGTTCTGTGTCCTAATCAAAATATTGTGGCTAATCCCAATCAAACCCACAGCAACAGGGCACTTTGTGGTGGATGACAAAGTTATAGGTGATGAGATAGGTGGAAGGGGAGGAATGAGGACTGTGGTGCTGACCAGGAAAGGGAAGGCCTGGGTGGTCCACTTAAGCTAGCTGGTCAATGATTTCCTGTTTTGATTTTCCTTGCCTGAAGTGTTTGGTGAACTAATTGCTACTTTACGCAAACAACCATTTCTAGCTGGGAGGTGAGGATGTTCGAATCCCCTTCTCCTACTGGTTAGACCCAAGGACTACCTATGAGCCAAGCAGATCTGAAATCCTCATGTTTGCTTCTGCCTCCCTCCATTGGAATAGAAGCTCCTTGAAGGCAAACACCTTGCCTGCCCAGTTTACCAGTGCCTGGTATAGGCTATATAGAGAATATATTCCGTATATATATATGGAATAGATCCTCGACAGATGCTTGTTGAATGAAAGAATACTCAGACGTTCTTTCTCATTAGGCTGCTGGAGTGGCGTCTGCAGCAAACACAAACAAGGGGAGGAGGAGGAGGGAGGGGGAGATGGAGAAGAGAAGAAAGAGGAGAAGAAAGAGAAGAAGAAGAAGAGGAAGGAGGAGAAGAAAGAGAAGAACAAGAAGAGGAAGGAGGAGAAGAAAGGGAAGAAGAGGAAGGAGGAGAAGAGGAAGAGAAGAAGAGGAAGGAGGAGAAGAAAGAGAAGAACAAGAAGAGGAAGGAGGAGAAGAGGAAGGAGATGGAGAAGAAAGAGAAGAAGAAGAAGAGGAAGGAGGAGAAGAGGAAGGAGAAGGAGAAGAAGAAGAAGAGGAAGGAGGAGAAGAAAGAGAAGAAGAAGAAGAGGAAGGCGGAGAAGAAAGAGAAGAAGAGGAAGGAGGAGAAGAAAGAGAAGAAGAAGAGGAAGGAGGAGAAGAGGAAGGAGATGGAGAAGTAGAGGAGGAAGGAGAGGAGGGGAAGGGAGAGGAAGAGGAGGAGAGGAAGGGGAGGAGGAGAAGTTTCAGCAGGTTGAAGAGGGCTCTGGTCAAGGTTTCAGGAAACTCCTCTTCTCTGCACCCCTTTCCCTGGCTCCCTCTTGCTCCCTAAACTCCATGGGGAGAAGGCTGGTCATTGCTGATTTAGGATACTTTTCAAACCAAAGCTGAAAATAACTTCAAAAGAATGTGACATCTTAGGGATACCAAATGCTATGACCAAGAGATACTGCTTATAGGAAAGTAAAATACAGCCTGTCTCTTTTTCAGTTGCTGTCGTGCAGAAACAGTGGTTCCGGTTGACTTTAAAATTGCTGCCTAAAGAAGGAATGAGGACCTTCTGGGAAATGTAGGCTCCTAATGGAGGGTTGTGGTTTGCAAAGGTTCCCACGCAGTGATTTTTCAAGTGCCTATTGACCTCACTGAAGTGGCTGCTTTTCCATCATAATCTGTTATATACTTACTGTGCAACTTTGGTTCTGCTTCTTACAAAACTGATTGAAACTTATCCACCTAGACCAGCATCACTGACCTTTTCCTAGCATCTGTGGGGCTTCTTAGAATTGCACTGACAGAACTAGAGAATCTGGTGATTTCAACCAAATTAACTCCCGGAAAATTAGTTCAAGGGATCCTTTTCCTTCCCAGGCTTGTGAGGGATGACGTAAAGCCAATGTTCGGGATTCGAATGGCTTGAGAAAACTTGAGTTTGGTGCCTTAGTAAATGTTTGACCCCAAGCGACTCTCCCCACCTCCCAAATTTTGACCTTTTGCATTGCATATTGAAGTCTGTGGCATCTGAGAAGCTATTTTAGTCTGGACTCTGTGATGGAAACAACAGAGGCAGAGTCTGGGTATCTTACGCAAACAAACGAATTTATTGGAAGGATACAGAGGAGCTCACAGAGCAGAAGGAGAAGCTGAGAATCCACTTTATAGAATTACAAGAGAAGCTCTAGGAATTCAGGCTATAGGAATAACACAATTCCCTTTGGCCATTACTACCAGGGTAAGTGACTTAGAACCAGTCTCAGTTTTTGGGTCACTTCTCTCTGCACTGAAATTCCAGGTCAAGAGCATCTGGTAGACCTAGTTTCAGTCATGTATGTGACCTCCCTTTGGCCAGGAGAGGGGAAGGCACCATGATGGAAAACCATTTCTCCTACGGGGGAAAAGTGGTTCTCTGAAGAAAAATCAAGGATCTCTCTCCTCAGGCTATTGTGGCACGTGGCTGCCCTATGGCAGGGGAGGAATGTGCAGTTCTAAAGGGAGAGGCGTGGTGTAGGTTATACTACTTTTAACTCACCATCCTCCAGTTCTAGCTCATATCTTCTCTCTCCTCCAAACCACGTGTTAGCACACCAGCCATCCCCCCACACCAGGACAGCATATACTCCTTCCCTCAGGAACAGTCTGGGACGTGTGAGCAGCTTAGAATTTTGGAGAAGGAGAAAAATGGGTAAAAGGAATGAGACTGGAGAGAGGAGGAGTGGGTATCATGCCCTCTTTCTGAGCTGTTGATTTCAGTTCTCCTCAGGTCAACCCATTTTTTATTTAATTTGAGAGAAACTCAGCATATTTCTACGGCAGTACCATCGAATCTGCTATCTGTGATTTTTTTTTAGGTGTGAAGAGAAAACAAAGATACAAAGATACAGGTGTGAAGAGAAAACAAAGACGTTTTTAAATTCTTTTTGCTAAAACTGACCTCTCTAAAAATTTTTTATTTTGTCAATTAATTATTACATGTGTAATTAATTGAAAGTATTCTTTTATTGATGAGATAGACAATAACAAAAAATTGAGGGTGCCAAAGAAGTGGGGAAGCTATTGGGCAGATCCAGCCATCCTCACCCCTGGCCACCCCAAGGTAGCTTGCTCATTTGACTCTCCAGTCCTTGAGGTATTCTGCTCTAGGGTTTCCATGTAAGTGACCTCTTAGGTGATACAACAAAAAAACCTACAATGCACCCAGGATTTCATCCCAGTGCATCCTGCAGTGGAGCAAAACAACACACACTGGAGAAGAAATCTCTTCCAGTGTTATGCCTGTGCAGGTTTTCATTTGGGGAATATCTAATTCTGTTGTTGTTTCAGAAAATATAAGGACTTGGGTCTCTCTTAAACCTATTTGTTACATCTTTTTAAACTTTGGTATGTTTTATATAGTTCAGCAAAAAGTTAATCATTGACTTTGATTCATGTTAGAGCAAATCAGTATGTTCATTCTGCTTTTCTCTCTTTTTTCCTTTCAGTTCAAATTACCACCTCTAGCACTACAAGCTTCCCCCATGCCTCTATCGCTGCAAGTCACCAACCCAGAATGGAGCTGATGTGTACCAGACACCTGTCATGTGACAAGCATTATGACAAGCATCATTTACACTTGTAGTATCTTCAGTGAACATATGTGTAACTCAAGATCCAGAGAGGTTAAAAAAAGTATCCAGGGTCACAAAGGGTCCAGGGTCAAAAAGTATCCAGGGTCATTGGTAAGTTCATATTGGAGCCTACATCTTTCTGATTTCAAAGCACATTTCATCCACTGTGTTATGTCAAATAAGGTAGTTAGCTAACAGCTCATCAAGAACTACTACACATTCCAGGAACAAATGCATGTTATGAGTTCCTAAGACCAAAATGATGCTAGAAGAGATGGATGAATGGAAGCAGAAAGAATCTTGTATCTGATATACAGTCTCTTGGTTCTCTTTCTTTCCCTCTGGGAGCACCCGGAGGGTGAGTGAGTGGACTGAGTACTACTGAGTTCAGTGTTGAGCAGCTTAGGTCAGGGAGAAGGATCACTGAAGGCTGGAGGGCCATACAGTCATTGTGGAATCTTATAGACTAGACAAAACAATGCTTTCATTTACATGGACATTGATTCATTTTCATACAATGAATATTTATTGTATGTATCTATGAGTGTCTATGAGAGGGCAGGAATACAAAGATGAATACGACATGGCTCTTCCTTCAAGGACTTCAGTGTGTATTGAGGAAGAGAGATAAGTTAACAAGCTGTCAGAGTGGAATAATATATATTTTCAGAGTACAGGGGAATAATATATATTTTCACTGTACTTAGATGCCCCTTCTATGACCAACATATCATGGGCACAAGCTGATTTTTGACCGCTTGTTATTCACTCCAATTTGAATTTCTTTTGAAGGATTACATCTCCCCCACTGGAAAACCTGGTGAGACTATTAAATCTAGGTGCCCTCAACCCTCTACTCACCAAAAAACAGCTACCTAACCCAAGCTGGAACACTGTTTACTTAGAATCAAAGTCTTGAAACGAGGATAGAAAGAAAAAAAATCCCCAGAAATGACAGAAGATCATTCATTCTGGGACAGGGCACTGACAACAATTTTGAAGGGTTCCTAGACCTATCCCATCCACTCCCTGCCAATTTCTATCAATTTAGTCATCTTCTGGTCCCCCTAGAGAGCTGACAGAAATCTTCCCAATAAAGTCCAATTGTTAAACAACAAAAGACAAGATCCCCTTGGTGAGATATGGGTTGTCTGAGGCAAGACTGAACGCAGGGGCACCAGTGAGGAGACTATTGTAGCAAATCCAGGTGAGAGATGGCGAGAGACTGAACTCAGTGACTGGAGAGCGAAAGAAGGAAAGATGGATTCCAGAATCAAAGGAGATCGAGCTGGCTGGACTTGGTGACTACCAGATGCAGAACGCCAGGAACATGAAGAGTCAGATAAAGAGTTTTTCAGTGCCATCCCGTAGGGCAGCTCCCCTCACCTCTCTCCTGTTGGTCTGACGGTATGTTCTGACATGGCCTTGGTTCTGGCAGCATTTTCTTACTTGCGAAGGCTGCCTTCTTCCCTCCTCCACTGTCCTAGCCCTGGGATGAACACATCACTTTCTTCCCAAAAGTCATCTCCATTATTTAGGAAACTTGGCAGGGACACCAAATTCCTCCTTTCGCCTTGTCTCCTAAGCCCCCCCGGGTATGTGTATGGTAGATTCTTGGAAATAGTCCTGGACAGCATGTCATACTCCAATGACACCAAGCACACCCTGATGATGACTGGGTGTCACACGGGTATTTACTACATTTGTGATCCCATGTACATCCTCACCTACGTGATCACAGCCCATGCAGTTCACACAACCTCACCCCTCCTTCTCTGTAGGGATTCCCAAGATGTCCTGTGTTATCAGCTCTGCTGCAGAGGAAAGGTGTTCAAGCAGTTGTGGTCATGTGGAAAGAATCCAGCAGTGCTGGGTGTGCAGAGGTGGATTTGGTGGACTGTGCTCTCTCCCCTCAAAAGGAGCACATAGGGCACAAGCAAACAGCAACCTCTGTGAGTCAGAGCCTGCTCTGCCCGCCTGTCCTTTGCACGAATCTTTTGAACCAATAGATACAGGAACACCCATAACTACAACCTCTTATCTGCAGGAAAATAAGCCAGTTAGGAAAGTTGTGTAAGACACTGAACAAACATCTACAGGAACCAAGGGCTCCACTCTCCCTGGAAAGCCCTTCAACCCTGGATTTTGGGGGCTCACTTTTTTTTTTTTTTTAAACCAGAATTTTTACCACTTTTTAAAAAAAATGTATTTATTTACTTATCTATGGCTGTGTTGGGTCTTCGTTTCTGTGCGAGGGCTTTCTCTAGTTGTGGCAAGTGGGGGCCACTCTTCATCACGGTGCGCAGGCCTCTCACTGTCGCGGCCTCTGTTGTTGCGGAGCACAGGCTCCAGACGCGCAGGCTCAGTAATTGTGGCTCACGGGCCCAGCTGCTCCGCGGCATGTGGGATCTTCCCAGACCAGGGCTCGAACCCGTGTCCCCTGCATTGGCAGGCAGATTCTCAACCACTGCGTCTGCAGGGAAGGCCCGGGGGCTCACTTTTGAGATGGAAAAGATGAATTGACAAGGGCTCTAGTTGGGTCTTTCTCTAGTTTCTCTTTTTGGAAGATTGAGCATCTTGGAACGTGAGTATCTTTAAAAAAATTTTTTTAGCAAGCGTATTAGTGGCACCTGGAATATCACATCATTTACTGGGGGCTCTTCTGAAAAATAAAAGCAAGATATTGGTGTGTTCTAGTGGCTTTTGGAACCTCAGCATTTTCAAAACCATGCTATTGAATAACTCCCCTCTTTAAGGCTGTCCAAGTAAACAATGTGCTACAGACTCTCAGACTGTGAAGGAAATCTTGACGGATGATAGAAGAAAAAGAAACAAAAATATCTCACACACACACAAAAAAATCTCAGTTACAATTGATGCTCCCACGCAATTTTCGCTGGGTGATTAGATTATTATATTTGTTACAGTTTGATCACCCGTATTTCATTTCAAATAAATTTTCTTCAGTTTCTTTGCCAACAAAGCACACTTGATAGAAATGCCTCAAAATCAAATTTATACTGCTATGCATTTCAGATTTAAGGAAACAACAATTAGGATATTTTCAATGAAGAAAAGAACTCCATTAAGCTGCCACAAATGTCAAAAGTTCCTGGCTATGCTAACACTTATGTAATTGTTCTGGAAACCCCACGCACCGGAACAGACCTACAACACAAGGCATGACTCACTGAATATTTCTATGCACATACCCTCTCTAAAATGCGCTCCAGTTGTTTGTGGGTTTTCTTTCCCCCAAAGGGGGAAAAAAAGACAAAATATGGTACATCAAATCCAAAAGTTCTTTCTGTAAGTTTTTGGAAAGTACCACCTCACATGAGAGCATTAGAAGATGCTGCTGTTCTCATTAATAAAGCAGCCAGATGGGTTAGCATTAAAACAGGTTGAAACTTTGAAATCCTTCCTGAAAGAAAAAACATCACATAGAGAACGTATGGGTTCTCAAGTTTCCAAATGGTCCTTATTTCTTCTCGTGACTTTATTCCCAAGTTTTTTTTTTTAAAGTTGTTGCTGCTAGCATATGACTAGTGTCCTAATCTGAGCAATGTTAAGGAAAATGACACACGCCATCAAAGGCCAATCAGGACAGACAGGCCTGGGCCTAAAACATCAAGGCTCATATATTCTGAGAGCTTTTATTGGATACCTTCTCTAAGTCCAAACGCTTGTGGGGAATTTACGAAAGCATATTGCATAACCTGTATCCCCCAAAGCATATGTTTGGTGCTACCTTCAATATCAAGGTAGTGCATTTTTCATTAGCAATAGTCAGAATGGTGTTTAGGAATTCAATCCGTGGTGAGCCAAACCAGGTTTGTTTATGTGAGGATCCTAGGGCGGTTCTCCCAGGTGGTTGAGACAGGTTATAGACGGGAATTCCTGTTTAGGCAGTGATGGGGCAGCTCAGCCACATGGCTGTCATCAGAGATTTTCAACAAAAGGTCATCAGTCTGTGTTCTACCTGCGAGGGCAAAGAGGAGGAATCTGGCAGGCAATAGCCATCCGTGGACCAAGCAGCCACAACTGGAAATGGAGCAGGACCTCAGAACAGAAGCCCGAGCCCAGCTGATTAGATATTGATTAGGTGAGCTATTTACACTTCCTCTAAGGGCAGGCTTGGGCTCAGCCCCTGGGGTAGGGCTGAGCTGCAGGTGGGCCTCCGTGGCCTCAGCCCAGGGTTGAGCCTGAACTCAGGGAAAGACGCCAGGCAGATGGCCAAGCACCACCCACACCAAAGTCCTTGTGGCTTCCAGCCCTGTTTGTTTTTGTTTGTTTGTTGGTTTGTTTTTTCCCACAACTTGATCCCTTTTTGCAAGCTGTTTTTGTTACCTGAAACTCCCAAGCCCAAACTCCTCGGTCTGCTCATCCTTCAGGATCCAGTTCAAAAAGCATCTCCTCTGGGCTTCCCTGCTGGCGCAGTGGTTGAGAATCTGCCTGCTAATGCAGGGGACACAGGTTTGAGCCCTGGTCTGGGAGGATCCCACATGCCGTGGAGCAACTGGGCCCGTGAGCCACAACTACTGGGCCTGCGCGTCTGGAGCCTGTGCTCCGCAACAAGAGAGGCCATGATAGTGAGTGGCCCCCGCTTCCCGCAACTGGAGAAAGCCCTCGCACAGAAACGAAGACCCAACAGAGCAAAAATAAATAAATTAATTAATGAACTCCTACCCCCAACATCTTCTATTAAAAAAAAAAAAAAAAAAAAAGCATCTCCTCTGCGAAGCCCTTCCTGAGTCCTGACACTGCACCTTGTCTCGTCCTGTTTTTCTTTACACGTCTCTCTCCCTGACTAGCCTTCGAATTTCTTGCCAAATGAGCTTTGGCATCTCCTGAGCCTAGCATAGCATCAGCATAACCTAAGATCTGAATACATATTTGATGATAAATAAATGAATGAGTCACTGAACGATTCAGTTCACTCAATGGAGTGAGCAAGTGTTTATTAAATGAAAATGGATCCATCAATAAACAAGTTAATGAATAAAGTCATTGTTAACAACTCCATATATTGACAAGGGACACAAAGTGATAACAGTAGCTAACATTTACGTACTGCTGACCGTCCTGGGCTCCTGGGCTTTAGTCCATCACATAGATTATCTTATTTCATCTTCACAACAACTCAAGAGGTGGGTGCTAGTATGACACCCATTTTATGGATGAGAAAAATGGAAGCATCATGCTAGAGTCTTTACGAAGTCAGTCTGATCTGGGAACTGTTGATTTTACTCAGCAAAGGCATCACTCCCTTCTCAGGCCTTTCACTTGCCACAGGGGATGTAGTGACTGTTGGGGGTGGAAGGAGAAGATGTCATCAGGCTCTCCTTGTCTCTCTACCTCCCTCTCTCTCCCCTCCCCGTGTCTTGCGTTAACAAGAAGAGTATGTCCCATGCAATTCTATTGCTGGGTCCCTTGTGATGCCTGCCCCTCCTCTCCTGATGGGCGAGGCTGTACGGGAAGAGGCTAGATTTGGTGCCTTTGAGTTCTTGACCTCGCTATCTTCAAGGTGGAGGTGTGACAGAAGATGATGTGAAATGATAAGACATTTCTCTCATCATCTGATATCTGTGTATCTACCTTCTTCTGAGGATCCCAGGAAGTACTTTACCTATATCCTCCTCCTCAGCCCTCACTCCAACCCCTTGAGGGAGGTGTCCTTATCCCCCAACACACAGGTGAGGCACCTGAGAGTCCCAGAGGTTTAGCAACTTGCCTAATGTCCCAGAAGCTGGTGGCAGAGCCAGGATTTGAACCAAGGCCCATCTGCCTCCAAGGGGTGCAATTTAATAACTATCTACAAAGCCCCTGCTTTTGGACGTGCTCATCAATATGCTGTCACTAAAACCCTTTGGTGTCGGGGACACGGTCGTAGTCACCTTCTCTGGCGATTGGTCAGGGTCTCCTTTAACGTGTGACTGTGGTGGCAGCTTTTCAGTCTGCTTATTAGAAAAAGTCACAAAGATGCCATTCGTCGGTGTAAAGTTAGAGACAGAAGCCGTGTATGACGGTGGGTAAGATGAACAGCATCTTCGGTTGGGAAATCCAGAATCCTTCCCCTGGCTTCCGCTGTTCTCTCCTCTTCTGCTCTTTAGCTACTCACACGCTCATAGTTTACATGCAGCCATTTTTGTTGACCTGTTCATGATGGATGGTGAGAGCCTGTTATGAAACGAGGCACCAGCAGAAGACAGCCCAGAGCCCACACCCACACTGTTTGCTTTGTGAAATTCCAGACTGTTTAATCTGCTCCACCTCATCCTAAGAACTCCAGGTTCCACTTTTCTTAATGACTTTCCCCTCCTTAAATACCTACACAGTTATTTTTAAGGAAGGAAAAAAAGAATAGATGAATCATTTGCAGGAAACGGAGGGGAGAGCTGTGTGTGGTTTGGAACGGCAGATGGGCGAGCGTGTGGGCATGTAGCTGTCTCTGTGGTTCCTTCCACCACACTCTGGAAACGAGTCCTTTGGAAGTAAGTGTACATTCATTTTAGGGTAAGGGCTGTGCCCGCTTTCAGGTACTAACATGTAATTCCACATCCGCTCAGATTCCTCTGAGACATAGAAACTCCAGGGAAAGTGGGAAACTCAGGCTAGGCTAAACTCCGATTGGACTGTTTCTCCTCTCTT
The DNA here is from genome assembly GCF_964165515.1 of Mesoplodon bidens. Classification (NCBI taxonomy): domain Eukaryota; kingdom Metazoa; phylum Chordata; class Mammalia; order Artiodactyla; family Ziphiidae; genus Mesoplodon; species Mesoplodon bidens. The sequence continues at coordinate 88,485,288 of NC_138167.1, forward strand.
TGAAGTTTTGACATTAAACCTTCTAAAGATAAGGTGATAAACTCCTTTCAATTAGTGGCAACAGAATTCCTCCTGCTGTCTTCTTTCTCCTGCAGGATAGGAAGTCAGTACATGAATATTCTTTCTGTGCCACAGTGCAAGCTCCCTAACCTCATAAGGGATTGGCAAATGTCTAGAGGGAAGCTGGAGGAGAGAGACTACATTCACATAGAAATCTGCATGAAGCAGGAAAACACAAGTTGTTCTTGGTGGGGCTTTTGATGGTGGCGGACGTGGAAAGGACATAAAGACACTACGATGTTGGGGACAAGTGGGACAAGTGCCCATGTGTTGGTCCCCAAAGTGAGCTTCTTGCTGTTTGTACGGAGATGACACCAACTATGGTCTTTTCACTTGGATAACTAAAAATAAGTTTCTAGAGTCCCGAAAATCCAAGAGAACATACATTTTTGAAAAGCTGACTTTTTTTCAGAAGGCTTCATGTAGGCCCTCCTGTTACTTCTATGTAAATTTCCAAATGTTATCTGGATGGCATACTAGGATAAGTAATTGTGGCTATTTTATTTTTAGATTATGAAACTCATTCCATCAACAGACTCTCTTCCACTGATTTTTTTCCCCCACTTCCATCACCACCATCTGCCCTCTCTCCCCTAGACCCACAGCACAGGACCCTGTTGTGAGCACACGAATGAATGTGCAGAGAGGTAAAGGCTTGTGATTTTTAGTGCACTAGGAGTTTTGGTCCAATATGTGTCTAGAAGTTGACATATGTTTCTTAACACAAATACACCACTTGGAACCAAAGAATTGTGGTTAAGAGCATTTTTTGTTAATGAACACTCCCTCAGAATCCACCTTAATAATAAAAGTCATCTGATGAAGACTGAGTAAACTCAGTCCAGAAATCCATCTGAATAATCATAAAAAATCTTTCAGCCATCATAAATCTTGTTGATAATAGAACTTCCACCCTCACTATGATGCGATGACTCGTTTATCTGAAAGTCATTCATACTAACCTTCACAAAAGCACTAATTCTTGGATCCTAAAAGCTTTAAAACGATTCTTCATAATTTAGAAACATGACCATACCGGACTTATTTTTGTGCCTCTCGGGATGCCCCAGATTCACCTGACCCCCAGCCTCTGCCTCATCCTGGATGGAGAGCCTCCTGGGGGCGGGGTTCTGGTGGGACCACCTCTCACCTGCCGGAACAGGAGCCTCAGTGGTTCCTGGCCCAGGTCTGACCAAACAAGACTCATGTACCTTATGCATGGCTGCTGCACTTCCATGTCTTCCAGGCAGCTTGCTAAGATGTGGAATCTGGCTTCCCTAACGGCTCCCTGAAGTGGCTGAAAAACAACCCCGATGTTGCAGGGGACTTAAACTTTGAATCAAGGGGCTAGAGGCCAAGAAGATAAACCCTTCTTCCTTCCTCCACCCCCACCCCTACCTGATGGATTGCTTCAAGGTGACTTGCAGGATGAGCAACTGGCCCGTAATTCGTGACTTTATGGCCAGTTCCTTAACACGCCCGCCTGGGTATCTGCATTCCTTTCTCCCCTGCCTCATCTCTCTTTCTCTCTCACTTTTGCAGCCCTGGGATTGCCAAATCCAACATAGCCTTAGCAAGTAATCTTTGCTGCAGGTTTTATTGCCTAAGAAATTTGGTTAAGACAATGATAAAAAAAAATCACACATTATATCTTCAATCTGGCCTCCTGCCAACAGTCTATTTTCTTCTTAAGAAGAAGAATGAACGGAGATCTAAAGTTTGCGTTAAGGTTAACTAGTGCTGCTCCAGTGAAGTGTTTCTGGGTTGAGAATATGGTCTCTAAATCTCATCTAACTTTCCTGTAAGTGGGTTTCTTCTCACCACAGTATGATTGGATGCTACCTAGTCTTTTCTCGGATTGGTTGCTTCTGCCCAGCCTGGTTGGTGGTAGGTAAACCAGAACAACAGATAGCAGCTTCTCTTACGTACAGCCTGGTATTTACAAACCTACTTCCTGATCTCCATCGTATTACCTTTGATGCTATCCTCTGTCTTCTTTGTGTCTTTACCTTCCATTTCACTCTCAGCAAATTCCTGATATGTAGGTGTGATAAAGCCGATTCAAAGTAATACTCAAAATTCTTTTGATTCATGATATTCAGTTTAGGGTAAAATATGTATCTTTTAATCAATAGCTAGAGAATATCAGCCACCAAGAGCAATGTGATATTTGGAGATTGTAAACAAGACACTTTAAACCGTACCCAGACTGAGAAAGAGAAAAGGACTTTTTCACTTCTCTATTTAATGGACTAGATAGGACCTTCTTATTGAGAGGCGGGGGGTGAGGATAAAGGCGCTTAGATATTTGGTACTATCGAAAGGCAGAGACTGTGAATGCTGGAAGAGAAGATTAAGGTTGTTATTTTAATGAATTAAAATCCCTCAGAAGGTTTGCAAAGATAATAATGTCTGAGGCTGAGTTTAAGACACTCTTCTGGGATTAAAACGAAACAAACAAAAACCAGAGCTGTTGGACCCTGAGCAAGACTGAGGACTGGAAACAGTTTTCATTATAAGATGACATTTAGAATGAGTTGAAAAGGAAAAGTCAAGCACCAGTGAGTTATATATCAAAGTGTGCTCAGGGATTAAGTGCCTCCACATTTTTTTGTTTTCTATTTGGAACTAATGATTGAGTTATGGTATTTAAATTCAGTGGCTACCATCAACTTAATATTATGGTTGAAAAATAAGGTATACAAATAAACTAGGATTTTATTTATTTACCAATCAAAAAAAATGGGACAGAATATGAGTAGGTAGTTCATAGGAAAGGAAATTCAAACAGGCTTTAAACATATGCAAAGATGCTTGACCTGACTCTTAATAAGAGAAATGGAAGTTAAAGTCACCATGAGATATCAAGATTCATCTATCAGATTGGCAAAAGGTTTGAGAGCATAGTGTGTCAGCTAAGGTATGAAAAAAATACATGAGTGGCAGTAATGCAAACTAGTACAATCTCTGAAAGGGGCGTTTGGGTGATACGAAGCAAAATTATAAACTTGCATACTCTGACCAAGCAATTCCACATTTAAGAATTTATCCCACAAACATATACGAAGTAGATAAATGTATAAAAGCATATTCCCTGCAGTTATTGCTTGCAGTAGCAGAAAAGATTATGAAGAACCACCATGCCCATCGATAGGAAGATTGCATAAATAAACTATGCTATCTATGCTCATGTAACAGAATACTATGTAGCCATTAAAGAGAATGAAGAAGCTCTTATGTTTTCTTTCTTTTTTTTTTTAAATCGGGGTATAGTTGCTTTACAATGTTGTGTTACTTTCTGCTGTACAATGAAGTGAATCAGCTATAGGTATACGTATATCCCCTCCCTCATGGACCTCCCTCCCCTCCCCCACATCCCACCCATCTACTTCACCACAGAGCACCCAGCTGAGCTCCCTGCGCTATACTGCAGGTTCCCACTAGCTATCTGTTTTACACATGGTAGTGTATATATGTCAGTCCAATCTCCCATTCCCCCTTCTCCCCAGCTCCGGGTCCACACATCCATTCTCTACGTCTGCATCTCTATTCCTGCCCTGCAAATAGGTTCATCTGTACCATTTTTCTAGGTTCCACATATATGTGTTAATATATTTGTTTTTCTCTTTCTGACTTACTATACTCTGTATGACAGACACTAGGTCCATCCATGTTTCTGCAAAAGGACCCAATTTCGTTCCTTTTTATGGCTGAGTAATATTCCATTGTATATCTGTACCACATCTTCTTTATCCATTCCTCTTTTGGTGGACATTTAGGTTGCTTCCATGACCTGGCTATTGTAAATAGAGCTGTAATGAACATTGAGGTGCATGTGTCTTTTTGAATTATGGTTTTCTCAGGGTATATGCCCAGTAGTGGGATTGCTGGGTCATATGGTAGTTCTATTTTTAGTTTTTAAGGAACCTCCATACTGTTCTCCTTAGTAGCTGTATCAATTTACAAAGCCCATCTCCAAAATGTGCTCAGTGAAAAACCAAATTGCACTCCTGTATGTTTAGTCTGCTACAGTTGTGTAACATCAGTAATAACATCAGTAATCATAAATGTATACGTTTGTATATGCATAGACTCTCTCTTTGGGAGGATGTACCAGACCAGTTAACAATAGTTGCCTCCAGGGAAAGGAACTAGGTATCTAGGAGAGACTTACTTTTACTCTCTACCACTTCTTTCCTTTTCCATGCACAAGTATCATCTATCCAAATATAACTCAATAAGGTTTTCTTTTTTAAGAGAAGAAAAAATTGTACAATATATGTAGACATTTGAAAAGGGGCTTTCATCTAATTCATGAGAAAACTGTATTCTGTAGTTTCAAGTCAACTGGAAGCAGCATACACATTATTTTTTCATTAATTGAAAAAAAAAACTTTTTTAGAGCAATTTTCGGTTTAGGGCAAAATTGAGCAGGAAGTACAGAGATTTCCCATATACACCCTGCCCCCCCCTCCATGTACAACCTCCCCCATTACCAACATCCCCCACCAGAGTGGAACATTTGTTATAGGTGAGGAACCTATGCGGAGACATCATTATCACCCAAAGTCCACAATTTACATAAGGGCTCACTCTTGGTGTGGGACATACTATGAATTTTAACAAATATATACTGACACGTATCCACCATTATAATATTGTACAGATAGTTTCACCACCCTAAATATCCTCTGTACTCCACCAACTCATCCCTCTCTCCCTCCAACCCTCAACAGTCACTGATCTTTTTCCTGTCTCTATAGTTTTGTCTTTCCAAGAGTGCCATATAGTTGGAATCATACAGTGTGTAGCCTTTTCAGATTTGCTTCTTTCACGTAGCAATATGCTTTTCAGCTCCTTCCATGTCTTTTCATGGCTTGATAACTCATTTCTTTTTAGTGCTGAATAATACTCCACTGTCTGGATGGACCACAGTTATTTATCCCATTCACCTTTTGAAGGACATCTTGTTGCTTCCAAGTTTTGGCAGTTATGAATAAAGCTGCTATTAGCATCTGCATGCAGGTTTTTTTTGTGGACATGCTTTCAACTTCTTTGGGTAAATACCAAGGAGTATGATTGCTGGATCCTATGATAAGAGTATGTTTTGTTTTGTAAGAAGTTGTCAAATTGTCTTCCAAAGTGGCTGTACCATTTTGCATTCCCACAAGCAATGAATGAGAGATCCTGTTTCTCCACAACCTCACCAGCCTCTGGTGGTGTCAGTGTTTCAGATTTTGGCCATTCTGATAGGTGTGCAGTGGTATCTCATTATTGTTTTAATTTGCATTTCCCTGATTACTTGCCATCTGTGTATCTCTGGTGAAGTGCCCATTAAGGTCTTTGGCCCTTTTAAAAATCAGATTGTTCATTTTCTTACTGTTGAGTTTTAAGAGTTTCTTTTTCCATATGTTGGGTAACAGTCTTTATCTGATGTGTCTTTTGCAAACATTTTCTCCCAGTCTGTGTCTTGCACATTTTTTTTGAAAAGAAGTGAATAAGTCACCTTTAAAGATCTAATCAGAAATTAGAACTATCAAATGGTCACATTACTTTATTAGCAAATGGATAAATCTTTATTAATTCCCTTTGTAACGGATTCTTTGTTGTCAGCACAGCCATGTTTCTAGCTGTTTTCCTTGAGCTCTTTGAAGTAAAAGAATCTAATGTGTAATGGGCAAGTAAATGCAAATGCTGACTGGGATGTTATGATATTTAAACTGCCCTTAAAATAAGAACTAATTTGTGTAAGGATTAAAAAGGGTTATTCTTCTGTAATTTGTAATCTCCCAATTACTTTGTGATGAATTTTGCAAGTTTTCCAAGAAATGCATGTTAAGAGAGAACAAATGAATCAGAATAATTTCCTGTACCAGAGCAAATATTTCCATTTGAGAGAACTAATCACTTATTCCTTATGTAACTCCTTAGAAAGTACTGTATATTATCTTCCCCTTATGTGTTCCTGATACGTACCCTTATTATATCACTCTATAATCATTTAGTTTTCATATATAAAACAAAGAACCGTCGAGTTCCTCATTGTAAGTCTAAATCGTCCCATCCTGGGTTGGCAGGACTCCATCCGTCACCTAACACCACCATCCTTTTGGATCTTGAACTTTGATACTGTTCTACCTGCACACTGAATGCTACTTCGGCAACATTCTCTCTTAGGTCATAGTCCCACCTGTTAGCTTCTTGAGGCGAGTGTCCCCATGTGATTTATCTTTTTATTCCTCAGAAGATCTTGCCCCAGCTCAGCAGATATATTGAGCATGGATTTTTTAAAAGGTAGAAGACAGTCATTTTGACAAAATGGAAAGCATTTTCAGTCTGTACTGCATTCTGTGACAGATTCAGGTGATACCCTTCCAAAAAGAGGAGAGAAGTCTGCTATGGTTCTGGGTGGTGAAATGGCGATCTAGTTGTCAGAGAGGCCGCGGCAGCAGGTGGAAAAGGCATGGCCAGGTGTCCCTTGCTACCAGGCCAGGGTCTAGGGCCCCAAAAACAAGAACACTTGAAAGCATTATGCCCAACTCTTCACTTAAATGACCGTGTTTAGCTCCTCTACAGACAGGGGACACCCCCCACCCCCATTTCAGCAACAGGAGTAACAGGAGGAACATCCCTTACACTTTTGTTTCTAATGAAAAGAAAAACAATGGGGAGACAAGCTTTTTTTTTTTTTTTTTTGCAAAATTTCACTTCACGGAACAGTGTTTTTAACCACACATGTTGCAATGGCATTTTCGTCCTAAAGGCCGCGGGTGATTGTATTAGAAATGCCACTTCCGGGCTTCCCTGGTGGCGCAGTGGTTGAGAGTCTGCCTGCCGATGCAGGGGACACGGGTTCGTGCCCCGGTCCGGGAGGATCCCACATGCCGCGGAGCGGCTGGGCCCGTGAGCCATGGCCGCTGAGCCTGCGCGTCCGGAGCCTGTGCTCCGCAACGGGAGAGGCCACGACAGTGAGAGGCCCGCGTACCGCAAAAAAAAAAAAAAAAAAGAAATGCCACTTCCTGGGTAGTTGAGCAATTGGAGCTTCTGCAGAAACTTAACTGTTTCTGATGCTTTTACTCAACTTTCAACTTATCTGCAGGTCTGAAATTTTCATAATAAATAGAAGCAAAAGGCAGTTTGTCTCCTGGAGAGAAATGACACCAATGGCATTTAGAATAACATTTCCCCCTCTTTCCTGGCTTACAAGCATCTCTCAGCACCTCCCTGTGTGAGGTAAGATAAGGATTTTGTCATCTTCTATTATTAGGGAGGGATTCTGAGTCACAGAAAGGCTAAGTGATTTTTCTAGCCCCAGAAATAAGAGGAATAAAAGGAAGCAAGATGATTAGTACATTATTTTAGGAATAGGACTATTATGGTGGAGAGCATCATTTTATTTATTTATTTATTTTTGCGGTACGCGGGCCTCTCACTGTTGTGGCCTCTCCCGTTGCGGAGCACAGGCTCCGGACGTGCAGGCTCAGCGGCCATGGCTCACGGGCCCAGCCGCTCCACGGCATGTGGGATCTTCCCGGACCGGGACACGAACCCGTGTCCCCTGCATCGGCAGGCGGACTCTCAACCACTGCGCCACCAGGGAAGCCCTAGAGCATCATTTTCTTGAACAACTGCAATTGCTTCCTAACTGGTTTTCCTGCCCCCAGTTTCTCTCTCCCCTCCAGTCTACTCACCCGCTTTGTTACCAGAACCATATTCTGAAATCATGCCACACCCCTGCATAAATATCTGTGATGACTTCTCATTGCCTAAAGAAAAATTCCGAACTCTTTAGCAGGATATCCAAAGCCCAGGTCCATCTGGCTTTAAACTACCTTTCCTCCTTCTTTGCCACTCTGTGCCATTTATAACTGCTCAACTGCTCTCTAGTTCTCACGCACGTCCGTCCATGCCTCCAAACCTCCGCTCATGCCATCTGGCTCTCTTACCCAGAGGGCCTTTCTTCTTCTATCCTTCTGGGACCATGGGGAGGGGGGAATCTGCTTACCCACAGGGATCTGCCTCGAATATTGTCTTCTCTGGTTCACTTACCAACACCCAGGGTCAATGGACCCATTTCCTCCTCTTGTTCCCGTTGTACACTTTTTCTATTGCAATTACTATATTTAGTTTCTTACATTCTAGGAACCTGGGCATGTGTCTAACCTCCCCAGTCAGACTTATTTTTTGTGACGGCAGGGTCTGACTCTTACTGATTTCCATATGCTCCAGCAATCACTTCAGATCTAGACACACAACAGTGTTCAACACAAGACGTGATGCTGTTGTCAAGAGAAACCCTCTTTTAAGCGAAACCACAGGCAGATCTGGGTACCGTTTCAGCCCCCGAAAGAAATCAGAGCTCGTGCCAGTTCAAGAGTTGAGTTGACAAGGACAAGCAGATTAGTTATGTCTGAGGTTGCATTTTTCTGTTACGAAGTTCTGATATTTGCAGATAAAGTGTACTATTTGATTCATCTTTCCAAGTAACCTACAAGAAAGTTTCTATACTTTGCGGACCAGAGCTGGTGGGTGAGGGACCTGGCTGTCCAGGCTATTAGGAGCTTCTCAAAGTGTGGTCCATCTGTAAGAGCCACTATTGGCTGCTGGACTAAAAGGCAATTGCCTGGGTCCCTCTCTAGACCTCAGTCAGGGTCCCTGAGTGGGAGTCAGGAGTGTGGACCACAGGCAAGTACCTCCAGCTGTTTCTAAACATTTATTTTGAGACCCACTGGCCTGGCTGGAAACCTCTCCCTAGGCAAGCGGAATGAATGTTGTGAATCCTTCTAAGGCAGAGGTTCTCAGCCCAGGCTGCGTACTGGAAGTCCCTGGGGAACTTTTGAAACATATCGATGTCTTGGACCCAGATATCATTTAAATCAGACTTACTGGAGCTGGGATTTGAGCATCTGTATTTTTCAAATGCTTTGCTTCTGAGCCAAGGTGGATGTTGGATAAATGTCAGATTCTTTGGATAAAAATCAGAGGCTTCTAGTGGTTAGAGACCCCAGATTTAGGTCACACCCTTCACTGCACCCCACCTCACTCTCACTATAAAAGTATATCTCATACCAAATTTAACTAGATACACACACACAAAGATGTTTCAGCAAGTACGTACAGTCATCCAAACTGAGTCCTTCTCTCCACCTCAGTATTTTGATGAACAGCACCTTGCATGAGAGGCCCATGCTGAAGGAAAGGCAGCAACATTCCAAAATAAAACCCAGCAGGGGGTGTAGTCTCACAGGGCAGGGGGCAGGGTCCTTGGTGAAGTGGAGGGCCACAGGCTCCAGTGCTGGAGGCTGCATGGTTACCTATGCAGGTGGTCTGGCTGCCCTCTTATATCTTGGTCATACAAGATCCACGGGTCCTGTCACACCTCCCCTCACAAGACACATTGCAAGCGCCACCAATTTCAGCAACAGATATAACTTTTTAACATCTTTTATGCAAATAAAAAAAAAAACCTCACAGGTCACTGAGTCTAAGGTATTGGTTCATATTGGAGAATGTCACAGCTAATTCTCCATCTTTAAAGCATTAGAGTACTACAGTAGCTATACTGAATTACTTAAATTACCATACAGACACTATAACAAAAGGGCAGAGAAATCCCCATTATAAAGGCTTTTTCCCTGGGAAACTGATTAGACGAGAGGGATGGATTGGGGGAGGGGGTGGGGCATGACCTGGCAAGGGTTTAGACTTTTGGTAAAGAATCTAAAGCTTCTGATGGCTCCAGAAAAACCTGACATTTGTCAGACATTTAATAAAAATAACCTTGGAATCATGCATGTGCAAAAAATTACTATAGAAACTGTGCTGAGCAGGTGGCCCGTTTACTTAAGGCTAGGTACGCTTCTACCATGTGGCCTTTATCAGAACACTTTTGCTAGGCAAGACGTCAGAGGAAGGAAGGAACTTTCCAGAGGAGATTTCTTAGTTGCAGGAGGCCTTAAAAGCTTGAGTATATCAATGGGTGCTCCCATCAGCGACAACAAACCCAGATCACTGAGGATGGTTACATTGCTTGGGCCAGTAGACTTCCAATTCACCTCCTGAAGACTGTGCAAGCTATTGCACAGTGCAAGGAAGGGCTGTGAGCCAGCAGTGATGGAGGGGGAAAGTGCCTGCTGCTTCAGCAAGTCAGTCCTAGACTGCTGGGAAGTCCCTCCAAGACAACCAATGTCCCCAAGGTCCCCAATTTATCCAGATCTCTCAGTACACTGAGATCTGGGCTGCTTACATCAGCAACTAAGAGGGGTGGTAAAGCAATTGACTCTGTTCTTTAACATTTTTCTTTCAGAATCTTGCACTGATTTTTTTTTCTATTCCTAAGAACGAAACTGGCACTGTAGTGTTTTTCATTATATAATCCCTTCTCAGCAAGGTCAGTAAACATTTATTAAGATCTGTGTGTGTGTGTGTGTGCGGGGTGTGTGTGTGCGGGGGGTGTGTGTTAATAATAAAAACAGGTAACTGCCAATGAATTAGTATTGTTTCAGGATTGTTCCTACCCCTTTACAAATGTAACTCATTTATCACAATAGTCCTGTGATATACTATCCCCACCTTACAGATAAGGAAACTGAGGTATATGGCGATTATGCGATTTCCTTCAGAGTCACACTCTAGAAAGGTTTAGAATCCAGGTTGGTCTGACTCTAGAGCTCCCAGTCTTGACCAGCAAGATAAAACTGAACAAATAATGTAGATGCTGCTATTTTATAATAGGTTGCATGGAGCCACTCTTATCAGGTAGGGAGCAGCGGGTACTAAAGAGATTTTGAAGGGACTGAGATATTTAGATTCCAGTGTAATTACCTGACATTTGAGCCCAGCCCTCCCCACTATAAAATTGTGGTAATAGTATACCTGCTATGCAGAATTATCACCATAATTAGACTGAACACGTGCAAAGCTTGGTGTTTAATAAATTGTAGCTTTCTGTTGTTATTTTCATGGTATATCCAAATATAGCTTCTGTAATTAACCCACCAAATGCCCTAAAGCAGTACTGCTTAGACTGGGGTTTGGAAGCTCCTGGGGTTCCACAAATATATTCCTGAGGAATCTGTGAGTTCTTAAGTTTGATAAACTGAGCAAAAGCATTCCTTGCATTGCGGACACACAGTCATTTCTACTGATTGCTGAGGCAAAAATAGGCTGGCAGGAAATAGTACCTACTTAGAAAAATAATTAGTTCTCTTACACAACAGCTACTTGTGCTACTCAAACCTGCATAAATAAAGGAACACAAGATGAGGAGAAATGTCACCCGAGGAAACATGGCCCATACAAGGAGGCACAGGGCAAATATAGTGCATGTAGATGCAGCATGGCCAATGCCCAGGATGCTGCATACATGAGGCCCCATGACACGACCAGGGAAGGTTCCTGAAAGATGTATACATAGAGTCCCTCACCTCCCCTGAAGGAAATGTAAGCCTAATTTCCCACCAAGGATCCTCACTGGGGCTTTGGAAATAGTACAATGGGAAGCAAGGTGCGGTCATTCCTTTTCCAAAACAAAAAACAAACCAGAAAATCTAACCGTAAGTGAACCTGGCTATACTGCAGATGCAGAGATGCCAACCTCCTGGTGATTTCTTACACATACATTTACATGTGCCTTTACTTTCCTACTTTGTGAAAATAAAAGAGAAGAGGGAAGAATGAAGAATGTTTTCCCATGGGAAGGAAAAGGACAAAAGCATCTGAAAGAAGAAATCAACACTGCTCGCTGTAAGTGAATTTCCTTACTAGAGACTAACTTCCAAAGAATATTCTTGATAGAGTCTCTATGGGATCCTGAATGTACACTAATAGGTATTCCATCAGGGGAGGGGAAACAGAAACCCAAGAAAGCTGATGAAGACCTAATTTTTAAAAACCTTCGATTGGGGTCAAGGTCTGAATTTCACAGTAGTTCATATTTTTCTTCAGGTTGTATAATTCCGGCAAGGGGTGAAAGTGCCATCACTTTTACAGGAAAGCTCCGACCACTCCCTCCATGTGACTGTGGATGTGACTCTGGAACTGCTGCTGTCTAGCTGCCTGTTAGTCCCCGTCTAAGCTTACCTGCCTTTCCCTCCACAGCTGCATTGTTTGGGGACATTGTTACCCGCCTTCAATAAGCTCCCTGCAGCTGACCCTGGGGCAGGCTGCATGAAGCTGCAACAACAGAAGCAGTTTGATGGCAAACAAGGATCTGCAGTCATGGTATTTTAACTTGGGGCTCACATTTGAAGCTCCCTGTGGTTTTGTCCACGCACAGCCCATCACTGTATATTACCTGGGTTTCCTATTGTCAGTCCTTTGGGCCTCTTGGGCTCCATGGTTCCTACCGGTCTGACATAAGTTGCTGTCTTTTCGAGGCACCTGTCAAGAAAGCACAACATGAGTTTTGTGAACCCCATATGCCCTTTATTTAAAGTCGGACTATTTCAAACATATTTCTCAAATGCAGTTAAATTCTGTTCTGAGGTTTAGCTGTCCTGAAACTCACCGACTGTCACTATTTTTTTTGTAATTTTTATTGGAATATAGTTGATTTACAATGTTGTGTTAGGTTCAGGTGTACAGCAAAGTGAATCAGTTATACATATACATATATCCACTCTTTTTTTTAGATTCTTTTCCCAAATAGGTCATTACAGAGTATTGAGTAGAGTTCCCTGTGCTATACAGTAGGTCCTTATTAGTCAGCTATTTTATATATAGAAGTGTGTGTGTGTCAATCCCAATCTCTCAATTTATCCCTCCCGCACCTACCCCCTGGTAACCATAAGTTTGTTTTCTACATCTGCTACTCTACTTCTGTTTTGTAAATAAGTTCATTGGTACGCTTTTTTTAAGATTCCACATATAAGTGATATCATATGATATTTGTCTTTCTCTGTCTGACTTCACTCCACTGACTGTCACTTTGAGGGCCTCCCCGGGACCTCTAAAAATCCTGAATCCTGGATATGCCACAAAGTCTATTTTAGGGACTTCCCTGGTGGCACAGTGGTTAAGAATCCGCCTGTCATTGCACGGGACACGGGTTCGATCCCTGGTATGTGCCACATGCCGTGGAGCAACTAAGCCCGTGTGCCACAACTACTGAGCCTGCACTCTAGAGCCGGCGAGCCACAACTACTGAGCCCACGCACCGCAACTACTGAAGCCTGTGCACCTAGAGCCCGTGCTCCGCAACAAGAGAAACCACCGCAATGAGAAGCCCATGCACCACAACGAAGAGTAGCCCCCGCTCGCTGCAACTAGAGAAAGCCCGCGTGCAGCAAGTAAGACCCAACACAGCCAAAAATAAAAAAACAAATTAAAAAAAAAAGACTCCATTTTTAAGTCAGATCTTCCAAAACACGCTCTCCCTATTAGGTGAAAATCTGTTTAACTATTTTCACATGATGTGTTAATAAATGTCATTATACTCATAGAGATTACTCCAAGATTAAAGGTCATACTAACCCTTTCAGGTCTCATCAATCGCAAGTGTTCTCAAATGCAGGAAAATCCCTGCAAAGTTGGACTGCTTCTCCAAGAACCAAGCAAACATTTATAACTGAGAGATTTTCTTTTAAGGAACCTTCCAGGGGGAAACACGGGGAAGAAGTCAAGCACGAGTGCTCATTGCACGCACACACTATCACACAGAGACGGTAGGATCTATGAAATTGTTTCTGTGCAGTGATGAAAATGCATCAGAGATGACCTGCTGTACTCTCCAACCTTTAAACACAGTTCTCTACATGTGACTGATACCCCAGGCAGGGAACTGAGGCCTCTGGAAGTAAGGAAGCCTGTGGCTCTTATAGTCACTAGAGCTCTCCTGAGAAAGCTTTTCCTGGGGGCCCCGGCAACAGGGCCAGGATGATGAGATTCAAAGCAGGATCACCAGCAACAGCGAGTCAGTTTTATGCAGAAGTGAAGCCATGAGTTTAAAAACCGTTGAATACCTACTTTGTGCCCTTTGTGTGTCATCTTGGCTGTCTCTATCCTCGCAGTCCTTTGAGGCAGGTGTAACTATTCCCCATTTTACATACTGCTGAACTCCTTTCCTTGCTTTATGTTTCTCCACAGCACTTTTCCTTTCTAATATACTGTATAATTATTTATTTTGTTCATTGCCTGTTGTTACTAGAATGTAAGCTCCAGGAGGGCAGGGTTCTTGTCTGTTTTATTCACTGCTGCTTTCCTGGTACCTAGAGTAAATGAGTGAGTGAGTGAATGAATGAATGAATGAATGGAGGCCCGGAGAGGTTAAGTGACTTTCCCCTATCAAAATACTAGTTAGAGGACAGAGCTAAGATTTGAACTCAGGCCCATGTGCTACCCTGAGACACATCAGTAACAGTAGATGCGAGGATTAGCATCTAAGACATACTCTAGGAAAGAAAACTGTATGGGCATTTATTAAATGGTTGACTAATGAAAAGGTGCATACAGTCAAAGAAAACCGCCAGATGTAAAAGGAGCAGGAAGGAAATGAGCCTAACTTTTGATCCTTGACATCTGTGGCGAAGGAGCAACATAATTTGTGAAGCCCGGAAATGCCTGGTGGTCAAAATTCAAAGTGCAGACTTTGAATCCTTCAAATTTCAGCAGCAACAGCAAAGCGTGGTGGGCGCGGTCTCCACAACACCCTGTAATATGGGTATGTGGTAGTCCTTGAGGCTCTGTGAAGAGTCAGGCTTCAAATCCTGACCCCACCGTTTGCTCCTGTGTGACCTCAGGCAAATTCCTTAATCTCTGTAAATGAGGATAATTTGCATGGGTTTTCTGAAGACTGACGGAAATATGCATGTAAACACAGAAATCAAGACCATGCCCACCAGGTGGTAAATACCCACTACATACGACTTCTATTATATCAGTTTAGTGTACAGAGTGTTTAAGAGGGGACCAGTAGGGAGAAGTTAGAAGGGTAGCTGGGTATATTCAGTATTTAACTGTGTTAAAGGATTGTGATCGTGGTCTGTAACAGCACCTGCTTTGCTTGACAGCTGAATTACCATGGATTAAACTGCTTAGGGCAGTTCTTCAGAGGATTTCTCCTTAGACTAGGGAACTTCAGGCGGGCTGTTAGGCATCAAAGGGCGTCTTTGGGATTGAAAGGACGGGGGCCGTTCTGCAGGTTCAGAATTCAGAAAGATAAAAATAATATCAACAGTTAATGACACATCAACAACGTCTTAGGGCATCTCACTTCACCCATTCAGTCATCACAGCGATTCTGTCCTTTTCCGTATGTCAGCGTGGAAGACTACGGCTTAAAAAGAGTTAGATGATGTAATCAAGGTCGCACATTTAGGAAGGGGTGAGGGCACAATTCAAACCCGGGCCGCCCCACTCCAGAGGCCCTTTCTTTATCCCGCACGTTTTAGGACCGAGCGGTCTGAATGCCATTTTATACAGTGTCCTGAGAAGGACTGAGGGTTCAGAAGCATGGGTAAAGCTAAATGTTTCAGGTTTGAGAAGTGTTGCAACCATCTTTCCAAACTGATGCCCAGGCTCAGGTAACAGCACTTTTAAAATAGCGAAGTGGAAAACAATTTCCCTTCTTCCATTTTCTGTTGGAGGTCTTGGGCTGAAAGATTATGCACTTCTCAGCTCCGCCGCAAGGCATCCTGCTTCTCCCCTCCTCGCCTCCAGGTCCCAGGAACAGAAAGGTCTCGGGGTAGGGACATCTGTAACAGGTGGAGGCGGATCGGAGGCGTCAACTCCAGCGCAGGCCTCCTCCAGCTGGAACTGGATGATATGCAGTGAAATATGGGAGCTCTGTTCCAAGGGATGCCCAAAAAAGGCGCGGGGATAGGAGCGCTGCAACTCCCACCTTCACCGAACACGCTCCTCCAGGGGCGGCCTGACTGTAGCAAAGCTCCAAAATTGGCAACCTGGGCCTAGCAGCCGCCTTTTTTTAGCCTACATTCCCCAAACCAGAGAAGAGGCGGGTGACTAAAAATGCAAATTGGAGCGGGGGCGTCAGCAGGCCGGCCCGTGGGTGTGGGGCGTCTGGCTTGGGGAGACCCCGCGACCTCAGGTGCCCTCGGCGGTATCAGCGGTGGACGCAGAGCGCCGCGAGGGCGCTCGGAAAAGCCGCTCCCCGCCGAGCGGCTGCCTCCGCTTCCGCCTCCCCGGCGGCGGCGGCGGCGGCGGCGGCGGCGGGACAATGCGCGCCCTCTTTTCCGCCGTGGGTTAGGGAGGGGCAGCCGGATTAGGGCCCGCGCCTTCCGGCCGCAGGCCCCCATCCTCCACCTCCCCTGCGCGCCGCGCCGGCCGCACACAGGTGGCTTTCCGCTCGGGAGCTGCAGCCCCGGTACTTTTATATAACAACAGAGTTCTGCGCGCCTGGAATGCGTCTACCCGCCGCCGCCGCGGCCCCAGCCCGCCACGCCTCTATCCGGACCCCGCCGCCCGCCCCGCTCCGCCCCGCCGTACCCCAGCCGAGCGCAGCTCGCTGGCCTGGCGAGCACCTCCCCAATTACCTGCTGGCTCTGCAGCGCGGCAGACACTTTCCCCAGGACTCCCAGCTCTCCTCGGGAGCAGGGGCTCCCGGCAGGCACTTCTCCTCGCCCCACACCCACCCCAGGCCTCTCCGGAGCCCGAAGTCCTGCATCGGCCCTGCACCGGTCCTCGGCGTCGCCCGACGCCCCGCGCCCGCTGAACGAGGAGGCGGCGGCGGCGGCGGCGGCGGGTGCTAGCGAGGAGCGCAACGCGTAGGAGCGGGCGGTGCTCCGCGAGGGCCCGGCGACTCGCAGGAGAGGGGGTGCCCGGGAAGGGAAGGGGGTGACCCTGTGCGGGAAGTCGGGGGGCGGGAGAGAGTCTCCCTTTTGACATGCCTCGGTCTACAGTAACCAATCGCCGAGCCTTCCAGAGCCCCCGCAGCCTGCAGGCCTTGCGGGAGGACTTCCCCAGGCTTTTCGGATGGTGGGGACAGACGGCCCGGCTCCGTGTGCCCTTGGTACACCTCGCCCAGGCAGCCCTTCCAGGCGGGCTCCTGTGTCGGAAGCTGAGCTAGCTGCTCAGAAATGATTAACGAGCGCTACCCGCCCCCCCGCCCAGGGCGCAGTGGGCGGGGGCGGGGGATTTGGATCCCCGTAACAATGGTTCATAACGCCCTACGCCCCCGGAGAGGAATAAAAGCATCGGACTGCCCAAGGAGTTTGTTCCTGCAGTCTCCACTGTTTAAAAAAAATTAATTAATTAAAACGCTCTTTTTAAAGAAAACGCTTGCTTTTTATTCTCTGGACAACCAAGCATTTGTTTGTTTGCTTGCTTAAAAATGTTTCAACAAAATCCTGGTTTGTTCAAAAGATGTTGGATTAGCATTTAACACCTCATCGGTCACTAAAGCCCGGGCAGTTCACCAGCCCCAACACAGCCCCGGCTAAAAGAACATCAGAGTAAACAGAGCTGGGCTTTTTAAGCTGGCAAACAAATGCCACACACTGCCTAAGGGGGGTGGGGTGGGGGGTTAACGTGAACTCCAGTCCAAATGAGTTTAAAGGGAATAAAAGGGAAAAAGTCAGCACAAGTTTCCCTAAAGCTAGCTTGCGCGCCCAGGCGTCGCGAACAAGGGCTTTTGTGCCTGCTAATTGCACCATTTGTGCGCAAAAGTTCCGAAGCGAAGTGTGAACTCTCAACAGAAGGAAACATGAGACAACTGAAGTGCCCTGGTTTGTGTGCCCTGCTCCTCCTCCACCACCGCCTCCTCTTCTTTCTCCTTCCTCCCGCCGAGCCCGCTGTTGCAGCTTGTTTGCACTGGGGCTTATCCGGAGCGGAAATTCCTTTCCGTTTTTGTGAATGACAAACTCATTAACAATTCATCAACACAACCTGTTCCAGCCGGCCCGTCCCCACGGCAACAGCCCCTTCCGCAGCGCGCTCATTGGCTGGCCTGGAGAATGTATCCATTGAGACGCTCGCTGTTTGTATCCATTGAGGAGCTGCCTCGCTCAGGGGGTGTGCGAGGCTTCAGTCTAAGGGAGAGTGAGCAAATCGAGGCTTGAATAGTCCTAGGAGAAAGACGCCCGGGTGGATTTGAGGTGCAGTCTTGGAGGGAGGGATTAGGAGCTGCTGGGGTTTTTTTTTTTTCGTCCCCTCTGTGCAGCACGGAGTCCGAATTAATTGGATTTCATTCACCGGGGAGGAACAAAACTCTCCGGGCAGCTTCATTCAGAGAGATTCATTGACACTAAGAGCGAGCGGCTGCAGCTGGGTGCAGAGGGAACCGCCGGCTTCACTTCTGTCTCGCCTGCCCGAGCCGCTAACCGGGTTTGGGAAGGGCGAGGTGGAATTCAACCCCGCTCTGAGAGCGGCGGCTTCGCGCGGCGCGCTCGGCCTATGCCTGCCCCGAGGGGCGTCTGGTAGGTACCCCGCCCTCTCCGGCAGCTAGACCCCCATGATAGATACGCTCAGACCCGTGCCCTTCGCGTCGGAAATGGCGATCAGCAAGACCGTGGCGTGGCTCAACGAGCAGCTGGAGCTGGGCAACGAGCGGCTGCTGCTGATGGACTGCCGGCCCCAGGAGCTGTACGAGTCGTCGCACATCGAGTCAGCCATCAACGTGGCCATCCCGGGGATCATGCTGCGGCGCCTGCAGAAGGGCAACCTGCCGGTACGCGCGCTCTTCACGCGCGGCGAGGACCGGGACCAATTCACCCGGCGCTGCGGCACCGATACCGTGGTGCTCTACGACGAGAGTAGCAGCGACTGGAACGAGAATACGGGCGGCGAGTCGGTGCTCGGGCTGCTGCTCAAGAAGCTCAAGGACGAGGGCTGCCGGGCGTTCTACCTGGAAGGTACGAGCCGGGGGAGCTCCGCGCGGGGGCAGGACGGGGGACACCGGGCTGCGAGCTGCAGGCGGGACGCGCGTGCTGGAAGCGCCCCTGCAGCGCTCGGCTGGCGCTTCTGAGCCGCGCTGCTGCGCCAAGGGCAGTCTGCCGGCTCCCGGCTGCGAACCTCTCTAGAGTCCCGCACCCGCGAGCCGGGCCCGCGCGGAATCGACCGGCTTCCGGCCGCAGGCACGGGCCGGTTCTTTCTAACTAGCTCTCCTTCCTACCCGGGATATTCCCCACCATTCCCTGCTTTCTATCGTTCGATTTTGAGTTCAGATTTTGCAGGACGGCAGAGGTCGTTGGGGGTGCAGATTGACCCCTTCTAGCTCTTCAAGATATTCGGAAAAGTTGCCATTTTGTGCATTTCCGCATTCGGAAGAATAAAGGTTCCCAGGGGAGGCGGGCCCGTTCGTTCTGTTCCCAAGGGTGCACACTTCAGTGTCTTTCTCTTGTATTTGGCTCTGTGTGCAGGGCGGCTGGAAGGGTTCTGTGGTGTGTTTCTGCGTGAGGCTGCGGCTCTCAAAGCTGTGAAAACTACTACGGGATCTCGGGTTACATGATTGCTTTTCTCGTCCTGGCAGGTGGTTTCAGTAAGTTCCAAGCCGAGTTCGCTCTGCACTGCGAGACCAATCTAGACGGCTCGTGTAGCAGCAGCTCGCCACCGTTGCCAGTGCTGGGGCTCGGGGGCCTGCGGATCAGCTCCGACTCCTCCTCGGACATTGAGTCTGACCTTGACCGAGACCCCAGTAGTGCAACGGACTCGGATGGCAGCCCGCTGTCCAACAGCCAGCCTTCTTTCCCCGTGGAGATCTTGCCCTTCCTCTATTTGGGTTGTGCCAAGGACTCCACCAACCTGGACGTGTTGGAGGAGTTCGGCATCAAGTACATCTTGAACGTCACCCCCAATTTGCCGAATCTCTTTGAGAACGCGGGAGAGTTCAAATACAAGCAGATCCCCATCTCGGATCACTGGAGCCAAAACCTGTCCCAGTTTTTCCCTGAGGCCATTTCTTTCATAGGTGAGACTAATTAACTGTCCTTGCTCAGACTTTTAAATGCAAAATTCCTAACCTTTCCTAGAGTTCAAGCTGTTCATCTTTCTTGCTGCTTGCCAATTTGTGGGACTGCCGGTCTCTGATGTTCCAAGGGCGTTCTTAATTCTGGTTTATCTTCTTGCTAAGAAAAAGTGCCTTTTAACAAGGCTGCAGACCACAGGTGTATTTGAAATGCCGTCTGCTGCTTGACTCTGAATTCAGTCATTTGAAAGGGGGACCATTCGTAAGTAGACAACAGAATTTTCACACAATCTTTGGACTAGAGGAGGGCCAGATAAAAGTACTCAAGGTAGACAGGAATTCTAGCATGACTTTGTAGTTTTAAAAGATCTGGGAGTCGTTTGAGAATACCAAGTTAGGCGTTGGAAAGCCCTGTGAATGCTAGATGTTGTAATCCAGCTGAATGTTACTGTGATACCGGTTCACAGTGAGACAGTGAGGGTAACCTGAGCCCAGCAGGAAGGACTGTGGGCTGAAAGCCTGGAGAAGCGAATCTCCAGGCATTGTAATGCATTTCCTATTACAAAGGAACTCATTTTCAGGCCATGTCGACATCCTGTTCCTCCTAATGGGCTGTCCCCTGTGACTTCCCTCTCTCTTTTAAAATGCCTGAATATCTCCATTGTTAGCTGCACAACAGTTGGAGAATAATTTAATAGACCCTTGCAGTCTGCTTGTCTGTATAAAAGGCATTCACGACCATATTGCAGGGTTTCTGGTATTCACATGCTGGGGCCAAGAATGCACACATTAAGGAGTTTTTTGTTGGCGGGAACTTAATACAAAAGCTCCCTTTTCAGAAAATATCTGAAATATGTAATTGTGCCCAGTGTACATGTTTTATCGCAGTGATACATTTTCTGCTGCCTGCAGGGCTCAACTGCTGTACACAATTATTTTTTATCTTTTTTATTATTATTATTCAGTTTTTAGACTGGTCGTTCACAAAGGGTGGTTTTCAGTCTACTGACATTTTGCCTTTCTTTTTTTGTGTGTTTACAGATGAAGCCCGGGGCAAAAACTGTGGTGTCTTGGTGCATTGCTTGGCTGGCATCAGCCGCTCAGTCACTGTGACTGTGGCTTATCTCATGCAGAAGCTCAACCTGTCAATGAACGATGCTTATGACATTGTGAAGATGAAGAAATCCAACATCTCCCCCAACTTCAACTTCATGGGCCAGCTGCTGGACTTCGAGAGGACGCTGGGACTCAGCAGTCCCTGTGACAACCGGGTCCCAGCACAGCAGCTCTATTTCACCACGCCCTCCAACCAGAATGTCTACCAGGTGGACTCCCTGCAATCCACGTGAAAGGCCCCACACTCTGGGATGTGTCCGTTCTTCAGCAGTTTCTCTTAGCAGCATCAGCTGGGCTGCTTTCTTTGTATGTGGCCCAGGTGTCAACATGACACCAGCTGTCTGTATTA
Organism: Mesoplodon bidens; assembly: GCF_964165515.1. Classification (NCBI taxonomy): domain Eukaryota; kingdom Metazoa; phylum Chordata; class Mammalia; order Artiodactyla; family Ziphiidae; genus Mesoplodon; species Mesoplodon bidens. Next base: position 88,506,671 of record NC_138167.1, read on the forward strand.
GACGAGGTTACCACGTGTGGAATTGGTTATTCCAAAGGGAGAGATTTGTTCCATTCTCGTTGGAAGAACAGGACCTGCTGTATAGATACAGGCAGTAGGTTTGCTCCACACCCATGTGTACAGCCTACCCCTGCAGGGACTGGGATTCGAGAACTTCCAGGTATATAGGGTAGGACCAAATGGTAGGGTAGGAGCATGTGTTCTTTAGGGCCTTGTATGACTGTTTCCTTTTGCATCTGGAACTGACTCTATATTGTCTTCAGTGAAGACTGACTCAATTTTGCATATAGAGGAGCCAAAGAGAGGTTTCAGCTCTGTATTTGTAGTATCAGTTTGCAAAAAAAAAAAAAAGAAAATAAATAAATAATCAATCAAATGAATCTGATACTCCATTTGATTATTGTAAATATTTGATCTTAAATCATTTGACAGTGTTTGTTTGAACTGTGTGTGTTTTTCCTTTGATGGGTTTAAAGGAAATCATCCAAAGGGAGAAAGAGCAGGATGCCACTTCTTAAAACAAAACGATTGAAACTTTTGCTCTTTTCTAATCCAAAGGATATATTTGCAGCATGCTCGACTTTACCAATTCTGAATGACGTTTTCATGGACACTTACGAGCACAGAGACCTGGTTATGGTGCAGTCTTTAGTGTCTTTCATATATCTTCCTTGTGACCTTTTCTTTTCTCTTAATGTAGTTTGACTCTGCCTTACTTTTGTAAATATTTTGGCTTGTGTTGTCTCAGAGGGGATATCTTGGAAAGACACCAAAATCATGGGCTCACTTTTTTTTTTTTTTAAACTTCAGCTGTGCTAAACAGTATATTACCTCTGTACAAAATTCTTCAGGGAGTGTCACCTCAAATGCAATACTTTGGGTTGGTCTCTTTCCTTTTTAAAAACAATTTGTGCGAAACTGGAAGCGTGTGTGTGAGCGTGGGTACCCATTCAATAGGCGACATGCATATGATTGTGAAGGAGGGAGACAAGTGGCTCCATTATGTTCATGGTGTAAAGTTCTGAGCTGAAATTTATTATAAGAATGTAAAACCTTAAATTATTAATAAATAACTATTTTGGCTATTGAATGTGTATTTTTAAAAAATCTCTCCTTAATTGTACTTACATGTGAAGTGACACATTTTAGGACTTTTTCAGTTGGGGATTGATATTGGCTTGTAAAGTACATGTAGGAATAATGGGGCAAAGTTCTCATCTTTTAAGCTATTTCCAAGAATTTTTCAGGTGCATCTTTGGCTTCAAATAAAACTGACATAAGGGATTGACTATCATTCCTATGGATAATACTTAATACGAAGGGAAGAGAGTGATTACATCATTCCATTGGACAATACTTCCTAATAAGTCCTGGCTTACTTAGGAAAATTGTAATGCTCTTGAAGAAAAATGAAGTCTCAGAGCACAGCTTGCTGAAGTCTAAGATTTGGATATTCATGAATAGTCTTAAAGGGGGGGCACCCGAATAACAAGGTGACAATTGCAGTGTTCATCTCTCTTTCCTTCCCTGTCAGGGTCTTCTGCTCAATAATACTTAGACCTGCCAGGGAGAAAGTAGAGATGATTCTTTTTCTGGTCTGTAACTGTCTGGCAATTCTACCTGCAAATTGTAGCGTTGGAATAACAAATGAATCTGGGATGATGTCTCCCCTTTCCTTTCGTGTACAGGGCAGGGCATAGCTAAGCTTTCTCCCTGAGTCTAGATGTAGCCACGATTTCACGTTGGCACTTGAAGCATTGCCATTCCTAATGTGCTTTGTACTTTGATTTAGAATGTGGGCCAGAAACTCCCGTTGGAACTTTATGTTGAGGTTATTTTGAACAGTTACTTGAAGGTAAAGGCTTAATATCCCGTCGTTTTCCTTGGGACATACCTCTCCTTGTCCTGAGTGTCAAAATACACAAATCAAAATAAAGGGCAGGTGTATGAAATCAAAAGAATTAGAACATACATTTCCAGCCCTTTTTGAATGAGCTTGGTCCCTTGGTCTGCAGTGGGGAGAAAGATGGGCTTTTCACCCACACGGTACCTGTGAGATGCCCGTTGAATTATTTGGTAGAGGAGGCAAGTAGCCCTGATTTTATGGCAATCATATCAAGCCGTCCAGTGTGACTTTTAGCACCTAAGCATGTATTAAAGGCAGAAACAGTGCAAAAAAACGCCAAGTCAGTCTCTCCCATTTGGGTGCCCCAAGTCAGCCAGAGCTCCGAAAGGAGAAGTGGGTTGCAGTTCAACTTGGCCCGTGTTAATCCAGTTCTGAACGGTTTCCGCTCCTGGCATTCCCTAAACTGCCTCTTCAAAGTAGGGATTTGGAAGCAGCGTTAGCAATTTCCTGTCCAGCTGCAGCTCGAGTAGCTGCGTGCTTCTCCACACACCTCCCCCCTCCCCACACTTTTCTCTGATTTCTTTTCTCTTTCTTTCTTTTTTCTTTAATATGGGCGGTGGATAATTTTAGTGCATTTCCTCTTTGTGGATTATCGTCTCCTTTCCTTCTAGAACCTGCATACACTGAGTTCCTACAGCTCTGCTCAAGCCGACAGCTGGCCTCCCCAGCACTTCCTCTCGTTTCACTGTGGGTTTGTTGTTTGTCAGTCCACTTCTGAAATTAATAATGTTTTCTGGCCAAGTGCCACAAGCCATTACCACAAAGGGGAAGTAACACATATGAATAGCAGGAAGCCATGCAGGGTCACAGTGTGAGCTGAACCTGTGGCAGGAGCATAATTGAGCCTGGCCCATTCAGCAAGTGTCTGACAGCGATTTGCGGGGAGAGGGAGCTCCCTGCATCTAAGCAGCTCAAGCTGTGAAAAAAAGAAGTTTCCAATAAATTGGTAGCAAATGGTCTTTGTCATCAGTGTGAATAAAAGAGAGGCAACAACAAGGGTTTAGGTCCCCCATAAAGTTTGCAAGGTTTGGGATTTCTCCCCCCCGTCTCCTGGCATAGTTTCATGAGGCTGGTGAACAGAGGGGCGCCTACTTCCCTCCATCGCCACAAAGGGACTCCTGTTAAATGGGTGTTTTTACATTTCACACAGGCCAGGAGATTCAAACAGCTCTTCTCTTGCTTTATTTTTCTTCTCTGGAAGGTGGAAGGTTGTAACTGACAACCTGGGCCCCCCTCTCACCCCATACCTCCCTTCCTCCTGGCCATCCCTCAGTTCCTTTTGTTCCTTTGCGCTCCCAGGAGCCCTTAAAGGCGATCATTTTGCATCTTGGAGTTGGGCTCACTTCCTGAATGGAGCCCTGCACGGTTACTAGGGCAACCTTTGCCAACAGCTGCAGCTCCCTGGCCTCGCTCCTCACCTGCTGTCTCCATTAGTGGCTTGTTCAGGTCTCTGAGCAAGCGGTACCTTTCCTGGCCTTCTGCAGGGGGCTGTGGTGGTGGTGGTGGGGCTTTCCCGGACGTTATCTGCAGGTTTCGTGGGGCTGCAGGAGACTTAGAAGATGGACTGCTTAATGGTCAGAACTGGTCTTAGGTTTAAAATCAGACTGAGAAAGGCTTATCTGGGGATAGAAATACCAGCACAGCCTTTAAAGGAGTGAAAATGGAGACGTGCTTGAACCAACAATTAGAAGACCTGAACTCTGACTCTCACTAATGAATCAGAAGCCCTGGGCAAGTCAGCCAACCTCACCAAGTCTCTTTTTTTTTCTTGTCTATAAAATGAGACACTTTTTAACCTCTCATTCTAGGATTCTTTTATCATTCCAGTGTTATGGTACACAAACTAGACGGTAAAACGAGGTGCAGAGGAGGGGAAACAAATAACATGTACTGAGGGTGTTAGATACTGTCCTTCATTTACAACATTATCTCATTTAATCTTCGGAGCAGCTCCGGGATGGGTCCTATTACCATCCTTATTTTTCAGCGAGGAAACTGAGGCAGAGAGAGGCCAACAGAACCTGAAGTCACCTCGTGGGAATTGGTAGAACTGAGCTTTGAGGCTTTAGCTCTTCTTGTAAACTGCTTGTCATCAGTATTTGCTTGTCTTTATAAAGTCCTGTGATGCTGGCTAGGAAGTGGTGACCCCGTTTTACAGCCGAGGAAGTGGAGGAAGCAGAGGTTAAGTGACCTGCCAAATCAAACCCGAATTCGACAGCCAAATCAAGAGAGAGTCCGAGGACCCCAGCTGATATGTCATCAGAGAGATGTCAGGTCTGCCTAGAAGCTTCCATCCTCCCTCTCCACGGAGAAGTTACTCTATCTTGGACCCATGAGCACATAAATTACAAAACTGATGTTCCTAACGATCTCTAGAGTGGCTAGCAGCTGGCCAGCTGGCCCTGAACCTTGCCCATACTCCCCTTTCAGGATTACACAAGTGAACTGGCCCTAGAGATAGTCACTTCCTCACTGTGATCCTCTTGGAGGAAAGCTGGCCTGGCGAGGGGGAGAGAGACGAGAGAGAGAGAGAGAGAGAGAGAGAGAGAGAGAGAGAGAGAGAGAGAGAGAGAGGAGAAGGAGGGAGAGGAAGTGGGAGGGAGAGGGAGAGAGGGAGAACCATGGAAGGCTGCAGAATAAGAGGGGCTTTATTAGAAAATAGTGGAGGAGCAGAACTCAACAAGGGCAAATCATGTGAAAGCTGGCCATAAGTAAATATTCTTGAAAAGTCACCTTGAGAAATCAGTCCTCAGACTTTAAACTGCTTCAAAAGGATTACTTTGGGTGTAAATTTATATGCAGTTCCTCACACTGTAACAGTCATTTTCCAAAAGATTCTGCAGACTTTCAAGTACGCGTACTCCTCTTGTGTTTCTACCACAGTGGGCCCTGAATTAGTCTGGTTTGGGTGATGGAATCTTTAAACTTCTTTAAAGTCCAATATTGATTTCCTAAGAGTATTTAAGGGCACAGAACAAAGTTCAAACAATTCACAAATATTTAGGCAGGCCTTGATCTGTGTTACACAGATTCAATGAAACAAGGTTAAAATAAAAGGCAGCCAAAGACTTAACAGGCCCTCAAAGGCTGATGAAGGCAAAGTCATGTTTCGAAGTGTTACCTCTTAATCTTTCTGCTGGTGCCTCAAGTCAAAGCGGAAACCCCAAAGAACTATTGGGCAAGTCCTTGTAGGTCCTTACCTGCTGCAACGGTCAAAATAACATTTTAGACCCTATATTTTATTTTGTATAGGGGAAAGGATTATTAGTCCACATGTCTGCAATTTGGCCCACCTACTTCCCTATTTTGTCATGGAAAAATGCCTTTAGAGACTGTGTGCAGCCTTTTAATGATGAGAAGTTTTGGACCACCATACCTCCAAAAACGAACTCTCAGACACACAAATGAAACAAGAAGAAATATATATTATTTGATAATGACATCCTCAAAAGCACCAAGCTAAAAAAAAAAAAAAAAAAAGTTGCTTCTTCTAAGCTAGAATTCTTCTTTTCTTGCATTTGGAGACAAACTAAGTATTTATTACATTAAGCATTTTTCATCAAGTCTAGTTTAATTCCTATTGCAAATGCTAACAGGAGAAGGAAGAAAGTGGGGAAGGTACAGAAGAGGTTCTTTGGGAGTACATAACTCCAAGGACAATCCTAGCAGGAATGTCCCTTCATCTTAAGTTCTGGTTATTATTGCTATATAACAAACTACCTCCAAACTTCGCGGCTCAAACAACAACAATCATTTATTTTGTTCCTAAGTCTGCATTTGGGCAGATCTCAGCAGGGAAGCCTGGTCTCTGCTCAATGCTGTCTTAGCTGGGGTAGCTTGACTTCAGGCCAGAAGCGCCATTTCCAAGATGGCTCCCTCACGTGGCTGGCAAGCTGGTGCTGGCAGTCAGCTGGGGGCTCAGCCAATGGTTTGTGTCAGGGACTTTGATTCTTCTTCATGTGGCCTAAATTTCCTCACAGTATGATGTTCCATGGGTGAAACCCCAAGTGAGAGAGTCAGGTAAGTGTGTCGAGTTTCAGGACATAGGCTCAGAAGTCACACAAAGGTCTACCACGGTTCAAGGTGAGGAGATGAAGGAGGGGCAAGATTCTGAGAGCACGTGCGATGGAAAATATGGCTGCAACCATTTTTGGAAAACAGAACCTTCCACATCTTACATGGAAACTGCTTGAATGTGGGACTCTAAGAAGTAATAACGAGCCCCCAAATTAGTCTCATGGTCCTATCTTGAAAACGTTATAGCTGTCAACAATGCGGCAATTATTCTTTTACTCTAACTCATCTTTTGTCTGTCTCTAATGTTCCCAACATAGTAATACCATTGAAACAATCACAAAGATTGACCCATGAAATAAAATATGAAATAGTTTTACGAACGAATATTAATGTTTTCATTTGGGCAGAGAAAATGTTATATTTGTGATGGATTCAACCAAGTTATTGAGTATAGTGATAGTTCATTATTTTCATGCAAAATAGTATTCTATTGTATTTCATGGTATTCCATTGTAGTAGACTACCTTACATTGGGTTTTGGGTTTTTTCCAGATTTAACTATTATGAACAGTATTGCTAAGAAGACTCTTGTGCATGTACCCTGATAGCCCTGTGCACATGTTTCCCTGGGGATACACAAGGGAATGGAATAGGTATAGATTGTGTAGATCCCCAACTTATATAATGACAAATTGTTTTCAAAGTGGTTGTACCAATTTAAACACCACCAATGGTATTTGAGTTTTTATAGTTTCGCATTTTTGCCAACACTTGATATTGTCAGACTTTTTTAGTTTTTGCTTATCTGGAAGGTGTGAAATTGTTATTTATTATGATTTTAATTTTCAGTATTCTGAATCCTCATGAGGTTGAGCCTCTGTTTGGTGTTGATTGGCAAAGGATATTTTATTTTGCAAAGTTCCTGTTCAAGCCTCTTCATGAGTTACCTCTAGTTTTTGTATTGATATAAGGAATACTTTGATATCCTAAATACTAGTCCTTTATTGATTATACACATTGAAAATATCAGTGCAGTGCTTTTCAAACTTTATCCCTCTGGTCCTTCTCAGGGAAGGGTACATCTGGGGGCAGGTTGTATATTATATAACTCTAAAAGGTGTCTATCAGAAAGACAATGACAAAACTGGCAGTGCCGACCTGCATAACCTTACGTGGAGTCTTAGGGAATCAAGGGACTTGTGGCTAAAAATGTTTGAAAACCACTGAATCTATTTAACAAACATGGAAACAGAGTCAGAGAGACTGAGATGAAAGAATATCTACTTTTGATTATCTGGACTTAAGTGGGGCTGGTCTAGAAGTGTTTTGGGGTGTCCTAAATCTTGCACCAATTTTTGAAGAATGGTGTTTTTTTCACAGACATGTAAAAAGGATGCTACAGTTGTAGGTAATGAATTATGCCTAGATTTGGAAGTAGTAAAAGACAAATTCTTTGTAAGGCATGGCAAAAGTATTTTTCAAGATGTAAAACAGATAGCAAAAATCAGGATACCCAGGGATATGGGGGGTGAAATTTAAAGAGAATTTGCAGAGAGTAGAAAAAACAGTGGCTTTTGATTTGCCTAGCCTCCCTTCCCAGTTACATCTTGAATTGGAAAAACTCCTGTTCTTTCCTCCTGTGTGTCTGTTTCTTGTGTCTCCTTTACTACTCACACACTTCCCTTCTCACACTCTGATCACCAAATGTGTAGAGGATTTTCCCCACACCAAGCAATTCTCTGTGACACCAGCTGGGTGTCCTATAGTTAAACTCAATTCTAACACTCTCTATTTAAAGATAGTGGCAGATTCCACAGCTTCAGGGCTGAATCCCTCAAGACTGTTCATACCCCACTTCGGATGCTAACAGCAAGTAGAAGGTCCCAGATTACCTACAACTTCAGTCCAACATGGCCACAAATCAGAGCATCCCATGACCTTCTTCTCAGGTTCAATTCAACACATAGTTATGTTTACCAGTTTCTTAAAGGATATGACAAAGTATACGGATGTATGCCTGGTGAAGAGATACATAGTGCAATGTCTAGGGTCTCCAATGCAGAAGCTTCTGTCTCTGTGGAGTTGGGGGTGTGTCACTCTTCCAGTAAGTATGTGCTCACCAAACGGGAGGCTTTCGAAACTCCATACTCTTGGAAGTTTTATGGAGGCTTCATCGTGTAGGCGTGATCAATCATTAACTCCGTTTTCAGTCCTTTTCCCTTCTCAAGATAATGGGAGGCAAGGCTGAAAATTCCAAGCATCTATTCATGGCTTGTTCTTTCCTGTGACCGGCCCTCATCCAAAAGCCCACCCAGAGTCCTCTTCTTAGAACAAAAGATAGTCTTATCACCCAGGAAATCACAAGGGTCTCAAGAGCCCTCTGTCAGGAATTGGGGACAGAGACCAATATATATATTTCTTATTGTAAATCACAATATCACACATCTGGGTACAGAATCTTACTGTAATGTGTCAGGGAGAATTAGGTTCAGAGGCCTATAATAGAGAACAAAAACTAAAAATTATCAAAACTCATGAGGATTTATTCTCATCTGTAAAAGTCAGGAGGTGTAAAATCCTGACCTGGTAGGGCTACTTCACAGGCCCATTTGAGACTCAGGCTTCTTCTAGCTTTGATCCCCACAGTCACAAGAAGGCGGCTCCATGCTGGTCATCACATTCACATTCCAGTCAGTAGGAAGGAGGATGAAAAAAAAGGGAAAAGAGTGCCCCTCTTGCAGAGTCTGTTCCCTCAGAGAAGCTTCCAGGAAAACATGTACCAGACTTGTACACTATGTACTCAATACCCAGAATTAGCCACATGGCCATAGCTAGAGAGACTGGGGAACATAGACTTTTAGCTGGGCATGTGCTTCCCCTAACATATAATTGAGGTTCTGTGACTTGGGAAAAGGGGGAAACTGAATATTAGTTACCCACTTCATTCCTGGCGAAAACCCTACCCCCACTCTAGGGGCAGGTACACGACCCAGGGCAGGGCAAGAAGAGTACATCATTTTCCCATCTCAGTGATTGGTTCAGGGATAAGACATGATTCAAGTTCAACCAATCCTATCACACTCTGGATTTTCCCATGGAAAGGGTTTTCTCTTAGGGTTGCTAAGCCGAGACCTACCAAGTTAGAATTACTGGATGTGAGGCCTGGGAATCTGTTTTATAATAAAAGGTCCATAGGTGATTCTTTTGATTGCCACTTTGGGAATTACCAGATATGCCCTATGTATTAAGCCAGTAGTGAATTTAATCTAGAATCTCCACTCTCAGGGTCTTCAAAGAACAGTGTGAATGGGAGCTTGCTAGATGTCTTTCATAACACGGACATCAGAAGATGGGGCATATAATTTAGCTCTAACTGCACCATAAGCTTTTACGAGCTCCCTACTTTAGACTCTCTTAGAGTTACGATTTTTTTTCTAGCTTATTACCCGTCCTATAGAATAGCAATTGAAAATATAAATTGTCCTAGAAATACTTTAATTTCACCAGGGACTTCTAGGTCTGCTGTGCTGGGACTGTGTTCACTCTAGAACTCTATCAGAACCCTCTGATCTAAAAAAAAATTTTATAGATTCTGACCCACCAACTCTCATATTTTGTCTTTTCAGGCTGACGTGTTTTAAAGTCTCTCTGATTTCTTTACAAACCCTAATATTGACTAATTTTAAGTGACCTTCTTTGGATACATGCCAGTTTCATTTTCACATTTTTGAGGTTTAATGACTGGAATTCAACCCAGTATTTCTGGAGCAGATGCATTCTGGTGTCTCCGTGTGTATATGTGTGTGCGTGTGTGTGAGCACTCACGAGACTGTGCTTTCTATTTTGTTTTTAACATCCTTCCTGATGATGCTTGCTTTTGTGACCGCCACAATACTTTGGAGCGCCTTCCTCAGAGAATGGGCTACAATGATGCCATCAGCCTTTTCCTGGATCACGTCTGCACTTGGAGGCCTTGGTCTCCGGAGAACAAGGTGGGTTCTCTTTTCCTGTGGGCATTACGTTCCACTGCCTGTACTGAGCGTCAGTGTTCTCTGCCCACTCACACAGCTCTGTGAGATCTTCCCAGTGTTTATTTTTGTCAGGTTGGTATTTCAATTGCCAGAAAATCTTGGCATCATTTATAAATTTGAGATTTCACTTTATTGATGTCTACATTGCTTTTGGAAAATGATAAATGGTCCACCTACAGATTCACGAAACACACAGTTTTTAATATATCCTCAAACAGAAGAGTGATTATCCCTTTAATGGGCCCCTATAATATCCATCGGCAATCCACGAATAATAATAGAATCTGATTAAAAATAGTGAGACTCCTATGAAAATATAGCTTTATGATTGTTTTGAAGAATTCTTGCTCCTCACCCAACCTCAGTTCCAATGAAATTTCTACTCCCAAATCCTTCTCATAAGGACATTTTGGAATTGCCACTGATGTTTATTCAAAGTTTCATATTTTTAAGGCTCTCCTAAGTCCTTGACAAAAGCAATCAAGAGTTTAAAAGTTTAAAAAAAAAGGATGCTGGCTGAGTGGACCAGAGAATATCTCAGTTTGGATATGGTTCTCACCTGTGGAATGAAGATTACAAACTCCATCAATGGGTTCAGTCTTCCTGATCTGTCACTTATTATCCATATGATCTTGAACAAGTTACTTAGTCTCTCTGAGCCTTGGGGTTTCCTCATCTGAACAATGGGAATAATAGTAACACTTAGCTGATGGAGTTGTGAGGATTGAATGAGAAATTGATGTAAAACACTTAGTACAAATAAATTATGATTGTAAGGCTCTGGGGAGTAGAATTATGGTATATAATTATTCATTCATTCATTTATTCATTTAATAAAAGACAAACTGTTGTGTTCAAGGAATGTTCTGGAGGCTATAAAAAATAAATTAGATACAAATCTGGACATTTTAGCCTTGAAATGAAACTACTAATGAACATAAATCATTGTGGGGTATAGCGTGACAAATAGCATCAAGTTAAGAACATGGATTCTGGATTTAAGCTCCCGCAGGTTCAAAGCTTAGCTTCATTACTAGTTGCATGTATAACCTTAGACCAGTTCCTGCACCTCATTAAATTTTTCCTCTTTTCATCTGTGAAAAATGGAGATAATAAGAGTATTTACCTCGTGGTGTTGTTATCAGGATCAAATGAGAAAATGTACGTGAAGTGTTCAGCACTCGGGTTGGCACATAGAAACTAATGTCACCTATTTCCATAAAAGAGATCCAGAAGCAGTACTCTGGCAACTGAGAGGAATAGGGGAATGTGTTTTTCTGTGTGGGGAAGGGAAGGCTCATGGAAGACGTCCTACAATAGGCTGCTGCATCACAAAGCCAATTTATAAATTTACTGGAGAGTACATATTGAGCTATGATCATGAGGCTGGTCCAGCTATCCTTTGAGGTAGGTTTTATAGGGACATGAAATTCCCATCTTCCAGATGAGAAAACAGGTATTCAGAGAGTTTAAATTAAGTCATTTGTTGGTCTTCGTTCACAGACCTGCTCGACTCCAAAGCCTGGGTTTTTAACATCTGCTTTGTCCTCCTCCACAGTGATGCGGACATTGCCTATCTCACTGGTCTCTCCCTTCCAGCATGAGGATGAGCGCACTGGGAGAGCTGAATCCCTCATTGCAAGATTGCTGACCAGCAAGTGAATCAGAGTCCAGGGAGTTTGTGGCATACTTCATCCAGGTCATATTAGGGTCAAGACAAATATTCCTGCTCTGTGGTAAGACAAACGAAATGAAATGAAATGAAACAAAACGAAATGAAACGAAACCAAACCCACACCTTTTTAGTCACTGGAATGTTGAAGTCCATTGGATGGTGCTGAGTAATCCTGACAAATTTCTGTCCTCTGGCTCTCTTTTCCTTGTCTTTTTTCAGGAACTCCAACACCCTCCATACATCAGGCAAGCTATAAACTATAGCTAATTCAAACACAAATTAGTTATATTACTTACAGATTAGATTCCTTGCTCTACTCTAATCCCTTGATGAGAGACAGGAAAAGCTTTAGTTGCATCTGAAGCATATTGATGGATCATTTCCTGATAGTAGAAACAGAACCTATATTTTTTGAGCCCTTCCTTTGTGCCAGGTTGTGTCCTATATGCAGACTATCTCCTCTAATCTTTGGTACTCTCTTCATGAGGCAGAGATTACTCCCTCATGGTGGTTAAGTACAAGGGCTCTATAGCTGGAAGCCTTGGTTCAAATCTTGACTCTATCACTTACTAGCTGTCTGACTTTAAGCAAGTTGGTTAACCTCTCTATGCCTCAGTTTTCTAACCTGGAAAATGAAAATACTATAGGGACATAGCGGGAAACAAATTAATTAATACACTTAGTGTTAGGATGGTGTCTTGCTCATTTTAAGTAACAAATACATGTTAGTTCTGTTGGGGAGGAAAAACTTTTCCTCTCACCTCTGAGGTTCTATAATTGGAGGCTTGTGGATTAAACTGACAAAAGACAGCTTGGCAAGAGAAAAGACAAACTTTTATTCACGTATGTTTGCAGGAGTTCACAGAAAAATATGACTGAGGAAGTGGTTAGAATTTAGGGCTTATATACCTACTTAATAGTGGAAGGGGAGGGGGAGAAGGGCACTTATGGGAAAACAAATGACTTTTAGGAAAGATAAATGGTCCCTTAGGAGAATAAATGGGAGATACGGTAGTTGTGTGACAATGTCTGTTAGAGTGGCTTCTTATCCTACTGCTGACTTCTCCCCAGTGATAGAAGTCAATCTTCCCTGGTTGTGAAACTCCCGGGAAGGGTGTTTATGACAGTTGAATTCTTTTGGAAGGCTCTGCTTTTAGGCAGATAAAGGGAGTCTAGGAAACAAACTCTTCACAGTGGTATATTCTGGACCCCTTCAACTCTTATCATCTCCATTTTGCAGATGGACAAGTAGAGGCTTAGAGGGATTGATTTACCTAGATCACGAAGGCAGTAAAGGGTGGAGCTGGGATTTGAAGCTGACGTGACCTAAGAGCCTTTGATTTTTCCACCGTGAGAGATCAGAGATGGAGAAACTTCTTGTGTCAAAATTCTTAGGGAATATAAATTCTTTGGAATGAATTTAACTTACCTGGGCCTCAACTTCATCATTTTTGCAAAATAAGGTGTTGAACAATACGACCTTGTAGGGCCTTTTTACCTCAAAATTATTATTGATTTTAGGTGTTTTAGCATAACTCATCATTGAAGAAGAAATTATGGTCATGTTTCTAAGAATGTAGCAGAGGAGACACTTCGATGTGTGTATGCAAGTATGTGTGTTCATGTACACTCCTCCGTGTGTGTACACCTGAGTACATGGTCAGTTGTGGAACCAAGCAAGACCCTGTGGGGTTCCTGGGCACAGAAGGCTTTCTGTCCCCCCTTTCTTGACTCCAGCCTCCATGACCTTCCCTGAGTTCCAAAGGGCAAATTCGAACAGTTGCTAAAATGGGAAGGGAGTGGATGCAAAGACAAGGGAGGGGAAGCCAGGAAATAATAGTGCAGGCTTGGGGGAGGGTCCTGGTTCCACTTCAAGGGATACACATAACAAATTCTTTAAGCTCTTTAAGATGTTAGCCTTCTTCATACCAGAGAAAGACCACCTGAGGCTACATTAAAGGAACCAGAGACGCTCATCAAGAAGATTACTTGAGACCAGATTAGAGGAGTGCAGGCCCTGTACATGCCCTAATCTTATCAGCAACCCCACCCTTGAACCGTTGCTATAAAACTCTTCATCAAATCCTCCTGAGTTGGGACACATAGTTTTTGAGGGTAGGAGCCCACTGTGTCCCCCTTTGCCTGGCAAAGCAATAAAGCTATTCTTTTCTACTTCACCCAAAACTCTCCTGGATTTGATTCAGCACCAGTACACAGAGGCTGAGCTTTTCAGTAGCTCTCAAAAGAATGATTGTCTTTGGAAGGAAAAGGGAAGATCTTCAGATGGAGATAGTTTAGTTGTTTATTTCTATCACACAAGCTGCTGACCTCGGATTCTGCACGTCCTCAGGGAGTGCCTCTCTAAGGCCTTTTCCAAAAGGTGATTGGCAAGCGAAGTCCTTCTAAAAGAGATAAGTAGCTTCTTAAAGTAAACTCAGAATAAATGGAGTACAAATTCTGTTTATTAAGTATTTCCTGGTTTATGGACGCTAACGTGCAGCCCTGCATGGCATGGTCCTTGAGGAATGGAAGAAAGGAGAGGGAGAGGTTGAATTCTGTTCCTGTATCATTTGGGAAAGGTATTTGGAAGCTGCCCCAGATGGAAGATTACATCATTTCAGAGTAGTAACTCAAATCTATAGAAATAGATGCTACCACGTAGGAGATGTGTTTATGTTAGAGACCACTGAGACATGTGAGAAGCTTTTGTTTTCAGTTAAAAAAAAATTTTTTTTGGCTGCACCTCGATGCATGCAGGATGCTAGTTCCCGGACCAGGGAATGAACCCACGTCCCCTCCAGGGGAAGCACAGAGTCTTAAACACTGGACCGTCACGTAAGTCCCTTGTATGAGAGGCTTTTGAAAGCTTATGATAAAATTTGTTAAATTCTTTGTAATTTATTAAATCTGTAGAATTCCTTGCACTACCACAAATTTTTCTGAGCAGTTTACTTCCTTTTTGCTAACTACACTTTGCATTTTGCATGGTTGTATTTCAGAATTGCAAGGTTTTGCTGCTGCTGGTTATTCTAACCAAAGGCTTTTTCTTCCCCACTCTGAGGACAAACAGGAAGGCTGGATGCTTGAGCCAGTTGAGTCAAACAGTTTCCAGTTCTTTTTTTTTCCTCTTTCTCTTTTTTTTTTTTTTTTAAAAATCTCTTCTTTCTGGGACTTCCCTGGTGGTGCAGTGGTTAAGAATCTGCCTCCCAATGCAGGGGACATGGGTTCAAGCCCTGGTCTGGGAAGATCCTACAGGCCGCGGAGCAATTAAGCCCATGCACCACAACTCCTGAGCCTGCGCTCTAGAGCCCATGAGCCATAACTACTGAGCCCACGTGCTGCAACTACTGAAGCCCGCGCACCTAGAGAAGCCCCCGCTGGCTGCAACCAGAGAAAGCCCGCGTGCAGCAACGAAGACCCAACACAGCCAAAAATAAATAAATACATTTATTATTTTTTTTAAATCTCTTCTTTCTTAATATTTCCTTTTCTGATGTTGGGCCCTAGTGATGTTCATTTAGCAGCATGATTCTTATATTGAGTCTGACTTTTCAAGATGATTTGTTCAGCCTCAGGATAGGGCCAATTTAAAGTCTGATTGTCTGATACAGTGAGGCTTATAATTATACTAAGAAACAGGCTAATACAGGAAGAGAAGTCAAAGGATTACTAGTTGAGACCCAAAGTTGTAAGATAGTGAAGGAAAAAAATTTTGGCTTTTTTATCCCATGTGAGATGAAAAAAAACCCCAAACAACCAAACCAACCAAGCAAAACATAAGAACTGGCTTCTAAAGACAAGGGTGATTTTAGGAAAGAAAGGGAGAAAATCCATTTATTTAAGCACCTGTCAAGAACTTTGTTCTTCTTACCAAAATAAATCACAGGTGTACCTAAAATAAAATAATAAAATCCTAAAAAATGCTGATCATCAGTTCAGATTAAGGAATAGGTTTCAAAACATAAAAAAAAAAAAAAATCTCTTTCCTAAAACCACACTTCTCCCCATTTCTTCCCTACAAGTTGATTTACTAACACAATCTCTTTCTTTCTTTTTTGTTTTTTTACTGCTCCTTATTTTAAATTTATTATGAAATATGTAACTGGGAAAAAGAGAAGAAAAAAATTCTTCCCTAGTTTTCTTACATGTATTCCTTTTTTATTTTTAACATCTTTATTGGAGTATAATTGCTTTACAATGGTGTGTTAGTTTCTGCTTTATAACAAAGTGAATCAGCTATACATGTACATATATCCCCATATCTCTTCCCTCTTGCGTCTCCCTCCCTCCCACCCTCCCTATCCCACCCCTCTAGGTGGTCACAAAGCACCGAGCTGATCTCCCTGTGCTATGCGGCTGCTTCCCGCTAGCTATCTATTTTACATTTGGTAGTGTATATATATGTACTCACTCTTTAAGTGAAGTCAAAAAAGTGGCCTAGCTCTAGTTTCTCTTGTAAGATGGGACTTGAGGCTGTCTGAGCTTCTTCCTCTGTCTTTTTGTGACCTTCTGATGACCTAGGAGTTCCACCTACTTTGCTTAAGTCCCCTTTATGCCTCAAATCTACACATCAGTGGGATGTAGTTTTCCTTTTGTTTTAATGGCTCCTCAGAACCTTACTCATTTGGCAATCCTTCCCACTTCCTTTCTTGTTTCTCCAGCCTTTAAGGGCAATAACCCTCCTCCCCTCCCCAGCAGGCAGGCTCTTAGGGATTGATGGTGATTGACTGATTTACAGTTTTCCTTGTTTTGTTTGGCTGGTTTGGTTGTTTTGTTTTGTTTTTTTCTCAAGTGGCGTTAAAAGCCAAACTGTGTTTTTCTTACACTTTGGATCTCGGCTAGTAATCCTTTCATTCTCTTCTTATATTAGCCTTTGTTTTTTAGTATAACCATAGTGAAAAATTATAAACTAGTCAAAAGCTTGACAAAACATACTTTGGGTGTTAAAAGTATGCATAAGGGATTTTTGTATTTTTACATAAACAGGATTACAGTCACATATTTTTCCACAACCAGCTTTTCCAACTTCAACAGTTTATAAAGAACTTCTTTCATTTTCCCTAAGTATAGCTTTATTTCATCTTTTAAAAAAAGATGGGTTTTATTATATTGTATTCAATGGTATGAATGTAGAATAATTTATATGATTGACATGTTGTTGAGGAACATTAGCTTGTTTACAATTTCTCACTATGATCAGCAATACTGTAATGAAAATCATTGGTTTATGCTGGCTTAATTATTTCCTTTGGATAAATTCCTGGAAGTGGAATGACTGGGTCAATGACCTCACACATTTTGTATCTGATTCCTATTGCCTGCTTGCCCTCTTTCAGACATGCACCCTCATCTCACTGGGCATTGTTACTCTTTTTATTCGGTCTCAGTCAGTAGGGTAGCACCCATTTTAGAAGCTGGGGTTCTCTCCACCACAATTAGAGGATCACGCAATGCCAGATTAAACTTGTTGATGGCAAAAATATTGAAGATATGAAAAGTAGCGAGAAGAGGAGGATGTGATGAATTTTCTATCTCCAACTCTGGCTTCTCCTTGATCTCATGAGATGGAAGTAGAAGAAACAACACAAAGGAGAAAAATCAAATTTTGTTAGAGATATGTGGGATGTGTAAATTTGGTCTAGGGTATTTTAACCTGTTCTCTTCAACCCATTTCTCTGAAGAAAACGAGAGCCCCCAGTTTTGTGCCCTAAATGTGGAAGAAACATTGCAGAAGACAGTATCCCAGTACAGGAATGCACAGGGTAGGGTGGAGATGGGATGGGTAATTTATTGAGGGCCAGCCCTCTATATTCCAGGTGCTTTACAGATATTGTCTCATTCAATCCTGCACAACAACCCTGTGAGTTGGGTGGTGGGGTTATCACCGTTTTTCCGTATTTACAGAGGAGGGACCATACGCTCTCAGAGGGCAAGCCCACGCTATCAGAAGTGTAGAATCTGGATTAGGTGGTGGTGGTGGTGGTGGTGGTGATGGGGTATCTGCATGATGGGGCAGCTTTCTCATCTGACACACATGCCTCAAGGAATGGGGGCATGGGTGTTGGGCAGGGAGGAGCAGGGGGGAAGAGGGTGGGACAAATGGCTGTCCCTGGGGGACAAATGCCTTTGTGAGCCTTGGGGAATCCGCTGTCTGTATCTCTATGTTTGTAGATCAAGACTCAGAATTGTCCTAAAATGCCCTTTGCTTTTGGTGACAGTAAGGCCTATGTTTGTTTCCAGAAATTTCAGTAGCCATCACAATGAGGCTATGTTCATATGTAATCGGGTTTGACAGGAATTAATTTTTAATAAGAGGCTCCATTCAGACAAACAACTGCCCCTCAGGGCCGTGTCAGGGTCAGTTGATCAGGGCTGGGTACTGGCACAGTGTGCTCTCGGCTGTGGCCTGAGGAGTGTGTGTGTGTGTGTGTGTGTGTTTGTGTGTGTGTAGAGGGGGAGTGGATGTTGGGATGATGGGGGTACTAACTGGTCTTAGATCTTAAATCAGGACCAGGCATTGGTCTTACCAGAAGGTGGAGGAGGCAGCTGGCCATTTAGAATTTCCAAGAAGAATAAGTATGGTGCCCCGCAGGAAACCCCTTCTGGTTCTTCATACTAAGGGCTCTTTCAACAAATTTAAGGTCTGACAGAGGCTTAGGGTATGCCATTCACTGTGGTCTTGTTCAGTGTCACTTACTCTGTGTTGTTATTTAATCTTAACAACAACCCTACCTGGTACAATGTGATCAGTCCCATTTTAGAGATGGGGAAAACTAAGCCTCAGAGAGGTTTAATAATTAAGACTACAGTCAACTAGAAAGTTGGGAGGTGGGCTTTCCTGGTGGTGCAGTGGTTAAGAATCCGCCTGCCAATGCAGGGGACACGGGTTGGAGCCCTGGTCCGGGAAGATCCCCCATGCCTGGAGCAACTAAGCCCATGCACCACAACTACTGAGCCTGCGCTCTAGAGCCCGTGAGCCACAACTACTGAGCCCATGTACCTAGAGCCCGTGCTCCACAACAAGAGAAGCCACTGCAATGAGAAGCCCGCGCACCACCACGAAGAGTAGCCCCAGCTCGCCACAGCTAGAGAAAGCCTGCACTCAGCAACGAAGACCCAAGGCAGCCAAATTAATAATAATAATAATAATAATTAATTTAAAAAAAGAAGAAAAAGAAAGTTGGGAGGCGGACTCTATAATCTCTCTGCTAAATCATTCTGTGTCCTCCTTGTGAAGACAAATCTCTATCCTCACCATTTCTCTGAGGACCAGTTACTGGAGTATTGGAAGCACTACTGTTCAAACCCTATCGTATTTACTCCTTATTTAATCTTTCTCATTGAAGTTACATTAACCAACCATGTTTATTTATGATCTGCTACCAATTTCTCCCCATGTCAAACTCTACCTCATTCACATCCCTTGCCTATTACTAACACTAATAAGGCGATGTTCATACCAATTTTTGAAGATCTGGGGCTTCTGTGTCTTCTCTCTTAGAGGCTGCTTCCATTTTACTGAGGAAATGCACACTTTTAGGTTTTTTTTTTTTTTTTTGGTCCTGCGAAAAGGCAGAATCTAGAGGCTCTTCCTTCTCAATGTGGGCGGCCCTGCCATTTCCAGCACTGCAGACTTATCCTCCAGCCGCCCCCAAAAGCTTTATCAGGAGATGTGGTTACTTCTCTATGAAATTACACAGGTTGGTTTAAAAATAGACTGCAGGAAGCGCTTCCCCCGTCAGGGAATGCTGTCAGGCTGCCCACTTTTGACAGTCACTTCTACCTCCCTTCTTTGGTATACAAGTTGGAGCATTTTTATTTGTATTTTAAAAAATGTTCTGCTTAAGTTATCTGGAGCCTCCAAATTACCAAAAAGGTTCATTTGAAGCATCTAAGGGCGCCTTAAAAAATGCTTCAGTTTTCTGATTAAGAATCATGCACAATTTGATTTTCTACACCATACCATCTTTGCAGGGGCACTGTTAGCATGAAAATGAATTTTAAAAATACATTCTAGCGGAGGCGAGCGTCCTGACGTGAAGAGTTCTGCTCCGTGTGGATGGAGACTCAGTTGGGAGCACAAAGTAACTTTGTGCTGGGAATAGATCAGCTTGCATCGTGAGTGCAGCAAAGGGCAATAAAAAGTTAAACAAATAACGATAAGAAAAAATAAAAACAAAGCAAATAAAAATAAGGTCTGGAAGTAAAAACAAATTAATTAAAAAAAAAAAAACTCACCCCACATAGAAATGCTGGGAAAGAGAACAGGCTTACAACTTGGGTAAATATTCTCTAGTCAAATCTTTTCCAAAATGATAGGATTGGTTGAAACATCTTGTCCTTTGTGTGCGGGAATGTAAAATCTCCATTTTTTCCTGTAACCTTTTGCCTCTCCGTTCCTCTCCTCTTATCTGTACTGTCTGTTCCTCCCTTATATGGCTGTTCTCGGAAGTCCAGGAATTTGAGTGTTATGTGAAAGGCTAATTCTAATTGGGCTCAGTGACATTCCTGTCAGATGGGAGATGTATGGGGGTCGTCCTGTGAAAGATCAACAGGGCCGCGGCATTTGCTGCTCTGCATTGCCTCTTTCATTCCAGTCTCTCTAAATACCGGGCTTAGCTAAATGGCCCAACAGCCCATTATCCCCTCCCCCATACCCCTCCTCTCAGCCCACTGTTTCCTTAATTAGCAGGGCAAGTGTGATTCCCTAGCATTTCTTTAACACTGCAACTTTGCAAAAAGATGTTTATTATCTCATTGATTACATGCAAAAACCTGTGAGATAAAGAGGGCAGGGATTCTTAAATCATGTTTGTTTCCTAGCTAAGAGACTTGAGGCTTTGTAGGTTCTGGTTACAGCATATGATTGCACAGCTCATTAACGGCAGAGTCCATTTCCCCTCTTCCAGCCCCAGGCTCCTTGGCGCCTTCATTGGGCGGTTTTCCCTAAACAGAATGCTTCCTGACTTTGGACATCAGGCACCATTTGTGGATCCAAGTTAGAGGTTATTTTGTAATATGAAAACCCATCCAGCTTTATGCCTCATATTAAAGAAGCTTTTCTTACCTCAGTCTAAATGACTTCATACTTTAGGAAGTGTGTTAGCTTCATTCATTCAACAAATATTTACACTGTCTTAGTTTGAGAACATAGCAGTGAAAAACAAACAAATTCTCTACCCTCGTGGTGCTTACATCTCAGTGGAGGAGACCAAGCATTTAAATAAAGAAATAAATACATATATGATAGGCCTGGTGGTAAGAAGTGTCAATGAAGTATTGTGCATTTATATGAGATGGTAAGGCAAGGTTTCTCTGGTACAGTGACATTTGATGAGATACATGAAGATTTGAGGAAGTGGGAGCTCCAGATATCTGGGTGGGGAGGAAGCATTCTAGGGAGGGTGATGGCATGTGCAAAGGCCCTGGGGTGGGAGAATGCAAATAGGATAGCTGATGGGAGCTGAGAGGGGAGGTGAGTGGTAGGAAATGAGGCCAGGGAGATGGGCAGGGGAAGTAGCAATGGGATAGAGCCATAGTAAGAATTTTGGCTTTAACTCTAAATGAGATGGGACGCCACTGGAGGTGTCTGAGGATGGAATTCTGGTGTCAGAAAGGGCATTTCGACAAATGTCTGCGTCCTGCTGGGCTATGGCCCAACTCTGACCTCTTCCAGCCCAGCTTCTGCACCAGTTCCTTTCTTTTTGTTATTCATCAGAGATGACTACATAACTTGCATGGCCTGGTCCAAAAAGAAAACACGAGGATGTCTGTTCAAATAGTAGGAAAAAAGATACAGTTAAAGGTACTTAAATATACAGCTTTTCTCTTTCTTCTGCAGCCTCTCTCTCAAATTGTCATAGTGGTTTAAATTTGCCATTTAATGTAGTTCTAAGTAAAAAGACATTAGCATTTAAAATTATTAGCATTAATTTTACTGTTCATCTTTATATTGTGCAATGCCAATATAAATGCCAGTTTTAAATGCAAACGTAAGAGCATTTTACATGTATGTGGAATTCCTGAAATTATACATTTCATGTTTTGTAGTCGATACGTGCATATGTATTTTGTGTCTGCCAGAACAGAGGAAATGCTGCACAAAACTAACTCAGTGGTTTTTATTTCTTGATATGCAACATCTACGAACACTCTACCTTTTGCTTACTGATAGGTAAAGAAGGACTAAAAAGGCAAAGGAACTACTGGTTGCCTTTTTTCCCCCCTTTTGCTATGTCATCGTTTTCAGGGTAAATGGTTGGCTAACACAGGGAAGTACTAGGGGTAACCAAAGATATGACAGGATTCCTTGGGTTTTTTAGAACGCCTTGGCCTCCTTTCTGCATTTGGAGTAAATTCTGGACAGAGTGGAAGCCTGGCCCCTAGGGGTGGTAGCACCCTCACTTATGCAGCCAGAGATGTAACACGCTTACCCTGTACTTGCTTTCAGTCTCTCTGAACTCCCAAACGTGGCAGGGGCCCATGAATTCTGTGCTCATGGGGCATCGCAAATGCTCGTGTGTGAATGGGGTGTCAGGGAATGATGGACAGGCCTAGTGTGTGTCCTTCCTCACCCCAATGTCCTACTGGACCTCATTTAAAAAGTTCAAAGACAACATTATTAAGAATTTTAGGATGGCGACATCAGAACATTAAACCAAGAACATGGCCCATGAAGCTGGCTGCATGCTCATGAAGTTGGCCCTGGTTTTCACCCCTATCTTTCTAGAACTAGCCTAGTCTTAGTGTAGGAGCTATTATAGGGCTGCCCGAGTACCTTCCCCATGCCTTGGTGACAATTGGCACTGCCCGTGAGGAGGGCTCTTAACCAATCCTAGTTGTGAAGATGGTGCTTCTTTGGAATGGAGAGAGTCATGAAAGAAAGCACAAAGACATTTGAGAAAAATGAACAAAGGAGAGGCAACTTAACATGAGTAAAAGAGAGAAAGCAGGTGGGGATGAGGAAGAAAAAATGACTGGTGGCAAAGGCAGCTGCCAGGGAGGCTCTCTGACAGTCTTTTTTTTTTTTTTTTTTTTTCGGTACACGGGCCTCTCACTGTTGTGGCCTCTCCCGTTGCGGAGCACAGGCTCCGGACGCGCAGGCTCAGTGGCCATGGCTCACGGGCCCAGCCGCTCCGCGGCACGTGGGATCTTCCCGGACCGGGGCACGAACCCGTGTCCCCTGCATCGGCAGGCGGACTCTCAACCACTGCACCACCAGGGAAGCCCAGTCTCCTGATTTTTTATAGGAAGCGAGGGAGATGCAATGAGTTTAAGATAGTCACTGTGTGTATATGAGCTATCTATATGTATATCTTTTCATTGTAGGTATATCTTTTACACATGTATACATATTTTTTCTCCCTTCTCCCTTGGGGGAAGGATGAATGAGTAGAATTACCCTGGGGCAGGATAAAATGTCAAGGAAAGACAAGTTTTCTGAATTTGGAGAAAATGAGAAACTTGGGCTTCGGTTTCAGACTTAGAGAATAATGTCAGGAATGAGACGTTAGGAAGAAGCTGGTTGCCTGACATTTGTTTGTGATTTATGGAGAAGGTTGTGGGAGCCGAGGTGTCACCTAAAAGAAGTTGAAGCTCAGAAAACTTCTAGAGAGGCCATCTGCCTGTGGGAGAAGGTGTGAGGCAGAATTTCCCTGGGGTGAAGGTCTGAGAAGATCCTGAGGAGAAGGCTGTGGTCTAGTCGGTGTTACCCTTAGACCCAGACAAAAGGTGCCCGTGTCCTGAGCCCCCAGCTCTGAGGGGTCCTGTCTTGGATATACTGGACAAGGGGACAGACCTGTCTAAAGTCCACGCTCTGTTTCAAGACCACGTCTGAGTGCCTAGGCTCTGTGAACACCCCAGGCCCGATTTCAGTGCCCGAGTGGCTGGGCTTATCCTCCTGACTGCAGACTATTGTGCATTTATAGGCGTGTGGGGTTGCCAAGGGCCAGCTGTCAGGCAGGGTTTGAACTGCTTGGATCTGGGGGCTGGGTTATCCCCAACCTGCCTTGAGGCTGCTTGCGGTGCTGGGGGGATGGGAGTGGGCAGGGCTCAGGGGAGGGCTCTCTCCCTGTGTCTCTGTTTCAGTGTGGAACTCTGAGGACTCCAAGAATCCTGAATTTAAACCTGGCCTTCCTTGTCATTAAGAAGGTAGACTTGTCAAAGCAGGAAGATAGAATGCATTTTATTTACCCATTTATTCTCTTCTTTTATAACTTGTAATTATTTATTCGTTTGGTGGGCATTGGTTTGTCCTCCGGCCCTGGCCCTGCCACCCTAGGAATACGTTCTGGGGGTTTAGTGGCTTAGACGAAGGTGAAGGGTGATGAAGTCCCGCCTTCTCCCTCCCCCACCCACATTGTTATTGTTGTTTTGTTATTATCCTTAGTAGGTAAGATGGAGACCCTTAAAGACTGAATAGCGGATTCTTCCTGCCTAAATATACTCTGAATTACTTCTCATTTTGTGAATGGATGGAGTCGTTTGAAGGTGAAGAATTAAAAACATTTTGATGTTTTAGGCATCATTTGTTCCTTTGATACCTTGAACATGAAGGGAAAAAATGGAGAGACCAGAATTACTGGTTAAACTGAGTATCCTGTTTCAAGCAGATGACTGCAAGACATTCTTTCCCCTGGGAACCGGGGCTATGACTTCCTCCACGAATCAGGGAAGAAGCCAGAGTTAGTCTGTACAGTCTACTTTTTTCCTCTCCTTTAAACTCAGACCCCAAATCTCTTGCTCTTTCTCAGACTTGAAATTAAGCGTTTAAAAAAAGGGAAGTAAAACAGCTTGGGCAGGGAGAGCAGGAGCTCCAGAATGTTCTGTTGATTTCAAGTGTTCAACTTCTGCTTTGGCCCTAGGACATGGAAGCAGAGCTGAGGCGGTTGTGATGGGGGGCAAATGTAAGAGTCCTTCGTGGAACACATGATGCGGCCAGTATTTTTATGAGAGTATGGACAAGATTAGCAGACATGGTTTAGGTTCTTGTCAATAGCATGAAGACACATTTCCTGAGCACTTCTTAATGTGCCAGACATATGCTGAACATATGATATACATTATCGCATAATTAACAGATTCTAATACAATTATTGGTTCTCATTTTACAGACGCCGAAACGAAGAATTTAAGTTACCTGCCCAAGATTCTAGAGCTAGTCAGTTACTGAGCTAGACCTGAAACTGGTTCTTTTTGATAACAAAGTTCACGCTTTTGACTATGATGCTACACTGCCCAGCATTCCAATATGAGGTATGAGGTTGGGTCAATTATTTCATTTCATTTATAGAAGAGCAACATTTAGACAGTGGATAGTTGTGAAAGCACAGATCCAGAGAGGTCAATTGACTTATTTGGGATCAATCAGCCCGTTAGTGCCAAAACCAAAATTCAGGTGTCCTAAATTCTACACCGGCAATTATTCTGCTACATTCTGATGAAGGACAACAGTTTGAGTAATGGTGGGTGAGGAAAGTGGACATGTTTCCTTTTAAAATTCAAACTTGGAGCACAGTTGCCAGCCTCTCTTCTTTTCCTGCTTTTTCTTTGCCTTGCAATCTGTGCTATGAATTCTGAGAGCTTTCATAAGGATATGTGTTGCTTATGGTTGGGTCTTAGTGTATGTCATATTAAGGATGAAGGTACATGGTGGTTTCTCCTGCAATGTTTCTACATCAAATGTGCATTTTGTTTTAGTGGTTGTTCCATCAAACCCTTTTTCCTTCTCTTCCTTGGTGAGTAGGGTATAGAAGGCAGGAAACGCATGCCCCAATTTTCAAGCATCTAATTTATACTTGACTTTCATGTATGAACAACTTTTTGTTCTCCATCTCGCCTAATAAAATTGTGGGGAAAAGTCACACGATGTCTCTAATTTACTTTTAAATACTTCTGCATTAAAAAATAAATAAAGGGCCTCCCTGGTGGCGCAGTGGTTGAGAGTCCGCCTGCCGATGCAGGGGATACGGGTTCGTGCCCCGGTCTGGGAGGATCCCATATGCCGCGGAGCGGCTGGGCCCGTGAGCCATGGCCGCTGGGCCTGCGCATCCAGAGCCTGTGCTCCGCAACGGGAGAGGCCACAACAGTGAGAGGCCCGCATACCGCAAAAAGAAAAAAAATAAAAAATAAAAAAATAAATAAATAAAATGAGTTATAAAAAGGAAACAAAAAATTTTGGAACTTTAACCTACTGTGTGGATTCAGGCAGGAGTTGTTTCAGTTAGTTTTTGCAGTAGAACCAATGTTCCCGAAATGCATTTACTTGCTCACAATTGTTTAGGTAGCAGTCTGTGCAAGGCTCAGTAGGGACTGCTCATCTCAGCTTTCGCTGTGACCATAGTGGGGACAAAATAGATGGTTTGAGAAGATGTCCATGACAGTTCCTTTCATCACTACACAAAGGCCCCTTGACGACATGACTTTGCCACTCCTCTCATCAAGTAGGGAAGTTTATTTCTCTACCCCTTGAATCTGAATTGAACAATGTGACTTATTTTGCCGGAGGGGATATTGGCAAATGTGACGCAGCAGATATTTGAAAAGGACTTGCATTTGGGGGCTTGCTCTCTTGCTGCTGGGAATCTGAAGACCACCTTCTGAAGAAGCCTAAACGAACTTCCTGCAGAAGGAGAAACCATGTGGAGAAACCGGCCATCCATCTCCGCTGTCCGGACTGAGACCTCAGACATGTGAGGCCGTCTTAGACCTTTCAGTCCCTGTTAAGTCGACTCAGACCAGAAGAACTGGGAGAAATAAATCATTGGTCCTATAATCCAGTTATTATTCACTTTTTGGTTGGTTGGTTTAAAATATCACATTTACTGCCCAGATCAAAATCTTATAGACTACAGTGATTTTTTAAAAAATCTATTTTTGCGTGCTTAAAGAGCCTGAATAAGTACCTAACAATCTAAGGCAGTTTTAATAAATTTTGTTCTACAGAATGGTGTTACTGATATCGTTGCCTGACTTAGAGCTGGTGGAACTTGTTGTAAGACAAAAAGTCCTTGTTGGCAAAGTAATTTAATCAATGCAAGGGATGTTGAGAATGGTACGCAGTCGCCGTGGGTTTACAGAGCTGCTCTAAGCAAGCGATATCACCTCCCTCTCGCAGCAAAGGGGAGCAATGGCTAAAAAAACCTTCCAAGAATACCTTCAAATTGCACCTGCAACATATTTCTAAATGAATAAAGGTCAAGTCTGTAAACTAGATTAATGGTGCTCATGAGTGAAAGAATTAAAAAGTAAAGATGCAATCTGGTGAATCTTTTTACTTCTTCCTCTCGGGATATAATTTTTCTTCAAGAGGAACAAGGAAAATCCCTTCCTACTCTTTGACTTCCTGGGTTAGCGGATGTTCTACAGCATTAGATCTAATTACATCAATGTCTTGAGAAAAACATTCCATTTTACTTTCAACAGATGTTGATGCATAAAAATCCACTGAGAAATACCCTCTGCTATTATGCCGCTGACTATGGGTGGAGATCCAACAAGGAAGTGCTTGTTTCCCCAGGTTTTCCAAGTTCCTCACTGTTGTGCTCATGCCGATTGAGACACAGCAGTCTCTGGTGGCTGCATGGCTTTCAGGGTCAAGGCCAGCACTAAGCAGAGGCATTGCCCCTGCACACCACGCATGGCTTGGGACTGAGGCAGATCCCGGGACACTGGAGGGCTGGGCTTGTGGGACAAGGTCCATAAGGATTGGAAGGACTGCAGGGACAGTACTGGAACTGGTGGGTCAGAAGGCTCCTGGGTCACGAAAAGCTTAAGCCATTCAGTTTTGGAGTGGTTTGTTTGGCAACGAAAACGAACCGAGGTATAAATAGAACAACCTTAGAAGACTGTTTGGAACAGAATACCCTTAAGAAAATATCTCTGATTATGAAAACAATGCCAATGCCTACAGAATGAGAACAGCATAAAAATTACTATTACTATTTTTATTGAGGTATAATTGACATATATTTCATTAGTTTTAGGTGTACAGCATAGTGATTTGATATATGTACATAATGTGAGATAATTACCAGAACACGTGTAGTTAACATTCACCACCACACATAGTTACATGTTTTTTTTCTTATGATGAGAACTATTAAGCTTTACTCTCTTAGAAACTTTCAAATATACTATAAGTATTGTTAACTATAGTCACCATGCTGTACCTTACATCCCCAGGACTTGTTTAACTTATAACTAAAACTTTGTACTTTTTGACCACCTTCACCCATTTCACCTACCCCCAACTCCCACCTCTGGTAACCCCCAGAGGTTACTAAAAATTATCATTATTAAAACTAACAACGATGATGATGATCCTGACAACCGAAGTGTCCCTTATTTCCTATAGTGAAGGTCAAAGGTCTTCCATAGAATGATCTCATTTAAATGTGTACACCTGTTAAAAAATGTTTGCCCTACACTTCCATTTGTAATACTGACATATATTCTATGCTTTTAAGAGATATCTTTGAAGGGATGGTGTTAATCGAAATATAATAAAGTACAGTATCTGTAGGAATTGGAGATATGAAGGATTGACTGAGTTTTCACAATTTAGTCAGATTGCTTTCCTCTGGACAGCTCAACTATTTGAAGGGAAAAAGGATTTTTATTGTAGGTAGGGACAAAGGAAGTGAGCACTCTGGAAGATCAGAATGTAGTGAGCACAGCTGAGGGGTGTGGATCAGCATAAAGGGGACACGTTCCTGGGGAGAAGACATACAGGAGCTGTGTCAACAGCGTATGGACAGGGGTGATGGGTCTTGGGCTGGTCTTGACCTCAGGCATTAAGGAGAAAATTTCCTTTTCCTCTTCCTTCCTGTTCAGCAAAGTTCATCAAGTTGGAGTTCTTAACATAGTTTAGATACATTTTGACATACAATAGCATTTCCCCCAGTATGTTCTTTATTTCATTAGTTCCTCAAGATGTTCAGCATGAAAGAGATAAGGAGTTAAATAAGTCTGACAAATATATTGAATCCTACTTTTTGTCAATGTATGTTAGTATAGTATACTGAGGACTTTAAGAAATACCGTAGTAAAGAAATTATTCCCTCTTTTTAAAATCCAGTGCTTGTCGGGCTTCCCTGGTGGCGCAGTGGTTGAGAGTCTGCCTGCTGATGCAGGAGACACGGGTTCGTGCCCCGGTCCAGGAAGATCCCACATGCCGCGGAGCGGCTGGGCTTGTGAGCCATGGCCACTGAGGCTGCGCGTCCAGAGCTTGTGCTCCGCAACGGGAGAGCCCACAACAGTGAGAGGCCCTTGTACCGCAAAAAAAAAAAAAAAAAAAAAAAAAAAAAATCCAGTGCTTGTCAATCCTATTTAAAGATAGAATTATTTCCCTCTATAAAATGTTTTAACATCTCACATAACTGTCTTTCACTTGAGAAAAATTGAGTTAGTTGGCTCAATTCCACCCGTAGTTATGTATATGTGTATATACACCTTGGGCAGATACAAAGATAAGTTTGATGTGGTATTGGTCTCAGAAAATTAATAGGTACAATAGGGAATATAAAACTGGTACACAAAAATATTATATGAAGTAGAAAGAGATAAGGGCTGTATCAGTAATAGGCTTTCATTGGAGGTAACAAAACCCAGCTCAAAGTGGCTTGAGGGAATGATTGGCTTATGTAACTAGAAAGTTCAGAGGTAGGTCAGGCTTGGGGAGCTTGTTCCATAAGGACCATGGCTGTGTTTCTCCTGCCCTCCTCTGGGTGTCAACTTCACTCTGGCTTCCTTGATGGGAACAACAGGTATGCCCATAGCAACATGAGCCATATTATCTGTAATTTTCAAGTCCAGGAAGAGAATGTCTCCTCCCACAGTCATTGGTGAAAAGTCCTAACACTTGTGCTGATTGTACATCTCTTGAACCAGTCCATGTGGCCAGGAAAATGTCAAATACCTATTGGTTTAGGATTAGATAACCTGGATCAAAGATTCAGTCAAGAGAGATGAGATTATCCTCATTGGCACAGACCCCACTCCAGGAAACAGGGGTGGGCTCAGTCTCACTGAAACCCTATGGCTGTTACCACAGATTGGAGGGGGTAGAATGGACGTGGGGGGAAATGACCACAATGTCCACTACAGAGGGGCCATGAAGAGCACTTCAGTTCTGCAGATCCAGTAATTGGTTCTTTCTGTTGAGAATCTTGGTGGGGTAGCTTTTGAGCTGGTTGTCAAGGGCATGAGTTGCCTTTGGATATGAAAGAGAGGAGGGGTAAAGGGCATTCCGGGAGGAGGGAGCTGCAGAGGCAAGTCAGAGGGGCAGGGCATGGAGGAGCGTGAGTAAAGTGCTGTTAGGCAGACCCATTTGGATGGAATAATCACAACACTGTTTTTATGGGAAAGTTCACTCTGCGCTCCAAGTACTTAAAAAAATGAGGTTTTGAAACTCAACCCATTAGTAAATTGGGAACTCCCTGTTCTCTTGGTGGCAGTCGTAGCCCTACTAATATTTATGATGTTTGTGTTTCCAGAAGTGTATAGTTGGCATATCCATGCAAAATCTTTATAGAAAAATTACAGACTTGTTTGAAAAGATGCCAGGTTAGTGGAGAGTTGACCACTGACAACTCAGAGTTGACCATTGACACATTTTATAGCAAAATACTTGTTGACAGGAATGAAATGAATTCCTTGCCTCTCCCTAAGGACCCCTGGCTTTCCGTATATTATTATATATAATAATTTAGATTAGAGATAAAAAGCAGTTTAAAAATCCGATTTTGGAAGAGATGCTATGAATTTTCCGGTACCCAGTGTTTAGCATTTTATTTTGAGTAACTAAAAAGACCATAACAATTTATGTTATGTTAATTTAATATAAATTGCCTAGACTAAATTTCAAATCTGTTAATAGACTGAAGTACATTAACAGTGTGAATTAGGAGAAAAGAAGAGGTGCAGGCTATTGGGTATGGAGAAACCAGATGTGCAGTTACCCATCTGGTAACAGAAAGATAGAGCAATGGATGCTCTAACATATTTTGAGCCTTTTAAAATATCTCCCTGACTTTTTCTTTTCATTTTTTTAAAGAAGTCTTTATATTCACTTATTTAGTTGGTTTAGTTTTTTTTGTTTGTTTTTTTAATTGAGGTATAGTTAATTTACTACTCAGCCGTAAAAAAGAATGAAATTTTACCATTTGCAACAACATGGATAAACTTGGAGGGTATTATGTTTGGTGAAATGACAGAGAAAGACAAAAACTGTATGATATCACTCATATGTAGAATCTAAAATATAAAACAAATTAGTGAATATAACAAAAAAGGAAAAAAAGAAAAGAAACAGACAGATATAGATAACAAAGTAGTGGTTACTTGTGGGGAGAGGGAAGCGGGGAGGGGGAAGATAGGGGAAGAGGATTTAGAGGTACAAACTGTCATGTATAAAGTAAATAAGATACAAAGATGTATTGTATGTGCAGGGAATATAGCCAACATTTTTCTAGTATTCATTCATGTTAATTATACATTTCTTCTTTTCCTTAAAAATCTAGCCTAGCACTGTGTGGAACTTCCTATGAAACAACAGTAGGACATTTTTAAGGGACTGGAGTCAGTCCTTATCACTGCCTTTGATGTACAATTTGACCTTTCCTAAATAGCTCCAAGCTTTGGTAGTGGTCTTTCTGCTTCCTCACTGGTTGATTCAAAATCCGTAATTATCTCTAGGTCCAAAGGAGAAGATTAACAGAACTTACCCTAATTGCTTGTTTTTGTAGAGCTGTTAAAAAAGATTTGGGCTCCAGAAACAGAGGGTGTAGCCAGACAGAGGCAGCCTGGAGTTCAAAAGTCTTGTAATCTTTGGCTCCACAGGCCTATAAAATTGAAGTGTTGACTGAATGCAAACAGCCTGCAGTCTAAGAGGCCCAGGCCCATCGGTCATTTGAAGAGGTGGGGTTTCCATGAGGATTCTGGGCTGAGCTGTTTAAGGATGGCCCCATTTGATTTCCCCTTCCTCATGAATGCAAGATCTGGAGCTCTCTGCCACACAACAAAGCTTTTCTTAGCTCCTGCATTCCTGGAATTTAAGAATAAATGAGGCCTTTTGCAAAGGCCTGGAATGAAAGGAGTAAATTGGAAATATTAAGGGATGATTGTGAGTAATAATGCACTCTTGTTTCCTGGTGCCACTCTTGAGGTAATTGTTATAGGCTTGTAATTTGTGAGCAAGAAGATTAAGTTCAATATTAAAACGTGATTATAGGCAAGTAGGAGCAGGGGGCTCTTTGGGGGAAGTGTGAGCGATCCGTCACCTCCTCACCTCCAAATATTACACGTTACCAGAGGTTATAAGATTTAACAATACGGAAAGTTTTGCTGGGTGAGAGGGTGTTTTAAAAACTTCACCTGGAAGCTCTTTCAAGTGGCTTTCTTAACAACAAATCATGCTTTCTCACTCTCCATGGGGTTCTTAGGAAATCTCTGGGTATCTTTACAAAGGAAAAGTTTAAAGTATAAACTACATGTTATACCTGATTGATTTGTGGAATAAAAGATAGATATATTATTTCATTTAAGAAGATGTAATAGAATATCACATTAAAGCTGGTTATGAAAAGATGTTAGAAGAACAATGAAGACAGACTTTTTTTAAATTTTTATTTTTTAAACTAGGCAGAAATTGTAAAGGAACAATGGTTAAGCCTCTGTTTCCTTTTCTTTCGAAGCTGAATTTTTTGTCAGCAAGCTAATTTTCAGTTATTTTAGCACAAACATATTTTAAACAAATTTAGAAACAGTATAAATGGAAATAAACATTTTTAAATGTTTTCAATGAATCTGTTTTTTTAATATTTTCTCCTTCCTCTTCAGAGGAAGAATCTCTTAGTTTAGGAAATCTTTGTTTTATATTATTTTCATATTTGCTTAAAAATAAGGACTTTCATCTTATTTTATCTTAATATTTGGACTTTTATAAAGCCAGGAGACTTCCTAAAATTACACCTACATCACTGATCCCTATTCATTACTATATTTGAGTTTCTCAAGAAGAAAAACAAGGTTTGATATTTAAGAGCCTATTTTTTGTCTCCCAACTTGAACTCATTTGTGATTTTTTGAAACTAAGAAACTAAATTAATTTGAGGTGCAAGTTTATAAAAAGAGATACTTGTTATGGGAGTTTTGATGATTCCCATCTTTTTTTCCTCATAAACATGTCTGAAATCTATTATATTTTCCTCATAAAATGTCTGAATCTATTATATTCTAGAAGACACTGTCTCTTTGATGATGTGTCTTGCATTGGCGACGTTCTGACTTTCTGATCCCTGGAAAAAATTTTCAACACCCATTAAACAACTAGGTCTGAGAAAGTAGTTCCTGCCTTATCCATTCAGAAGGAACTTCTTATTTTTTTTTAAATTTTTTTGCGGTACGTGGGCCTCTCACTGCTGTGGCCTCTCCCGTTGCGGAGCACAGGCTCCGGACGCGCAGGCTCAACAGCCATGGCTCACGGGCCCAGCCGCTCGGCGGCATGTGGGATCCTCCCGGACCGGGGCACGAATCCGAATCCGTATCCCCTGCATCGGCAGGCGGACTCTGAACCACTGTGCCACCAGGGAAGCCCCAAAAGGAACTTCTTAATTTAATTCTGAATACAATGATTGACTACCCTGAGAAAGAATTATGTCAGTTCTGCATATTTGGGACCCAAGTCTCTTGCACCAGCTCTTTCTCCAACCCTAGGACATCGGTCTCACAGGTAATCAGAGAGAGAGGTCGGATGAAATGTGTGACTTGTGTGTCAGGGTTCAGGACTTAACTCACATGACAATTCAGATGTGCAGAGAAACATAGCTCCTTTATTTTGTCTATTGCCTGTCCCCTTCCTGAGCTCCCACATGCTGGTTTGTGGGAAAACTTAATTAAATTTCCAGTATGTTTTAAAATTAGTTCAATCTGACAATTTAAATAACCCCTTTAGGTTATTCTCAGTCTCTCACATGAAGAAAAATACTGAGTCTTGGAGAGTTTCTGTTTCCTCCTGCCCCGTTTCTAACATTGAATTGGTGTGAGTGGAAAGGTGAGTATTGCTCAAACTTGTGTAGCCCCGAGGCAAAGGAGAAGATTTGGGTTCTTTAAGGTGTGATGTCTTCTGAGCTCCAAGGTCATGGCCATTGATTACTGAATTCTCTCCCAGCTTTCAGAGCTGAGATCTGCAGTATATGAAGCTGTGGGCTGTTCTCTTGGCTCAGGAAATGCTACCAGTGTGGACTTTGGCCGCTTTGTGTCAGCCACCAAGTCTCTAGCAGTTCCTCCATCTGGCCTTCTGTTCTTGGGGTCCTCTTCAGCTGTAGAGTCCTTATGCTTTTCTGTGGTGGGCTCCATTGTTGGCCTGTTGGATGTCACTTTGAATCCAAGCAATGGGGAAATGCAGGTGGCTTGGGAACGCGAAATATCGAGGCTTCTTTACCTAACCACACTGCTAAGGTTTCTTTGAGTGGCTGTGCCTTAGATTGGATACTATACTAAGTGGTCCCATTTCAGATTCTAAATTGGGGGTAGTGGATCTCATTGGTACTGCATGTGTGACATATTACCTCCTTTCATGGTGGAAGCCAAGATGGAAAAAATTTGAAGGCATGTATTTACTTGTCTTTTTTCTTCTCTCTCTTTTTCACCATCTTATGTCCATAAAAGGACAGACTTTCTTCCACTTCCTTTAAGACACATCCTCTGTCTGCCATAGTGATGGCTTAGCTGTGAGAGGATAGGCATCCTTTCCACACCATGGTAGAACTCTATAATCTATGTTCTTGGTATCCTAAAGGAAGTATTAAAGTGATCTGGAAAATCTTCTCTCTATGCAATGATATGTCTGGCAAGGCTGTTGTCTTGGCACGTTACCCTATTTTGCATCTCAGAAGCTGCTTATAACTTTACTACACCTTGAATTTGCTCTGCAAAAAATACCAGTGTTTACCTTGCACGAAATGTATCACAGGCAGCTGTGACACCATTTTGAGGATTTTGGGGAGTCTTGGAGGCTGAGCTAAGACCTATTGGTTCTGTTCTTATTCTTCTGCAGCCCCTTGCTTCAGCAATATTCTTGATATTTTGCTAATTAAAATGGAAGCTAAGTGCTCGCTTTGGCAGCACATATACTAAAATTGGAACGATACAGAGAAGATTAGCCTGGCCCCTGCGCAAGGATGACTCGCAAATTTGTGAAGCGTTCCATATTTTTACTGTCAAACAGAGTGAAGTAAGTCAGAAAGAGAAAAATAAATACCGTATGCTAACACATATATATATGGAATCTAAAAAAAAAAAAAGATTCTGAAGAACCTAGGGGCAGGACAGGAATAAAGACGCAGACGTAGAGAATGGACTTGAGGATACGGGGAGGGGGAAGGGTAAGCTGGGACGAAGTGAGAGAGTGGCATGGACATATATACACTACCAAATATAAAATAGATAGCTAGTGGGAAGCATAGCACAGGGAGATCAGCTCAGTGCTTTGTGACCACCTAGAGGGATGGGATAGGGAGGGTGGGAGGGAGGCTCAAGAGGGAGGAGATATGAGGATATATGTATACGTATAGCTGATTCACTTTGTTATAAAGCAGAAACTAACACACAGTTGTAAAGCAATTATGCTCCAATAAAGATGTTAAAAAAAAAACAAAAATGGAAGCTAAATGTATTCTTATAATGTATGTATTCTCTTTCTGCCAAAATACAGCCTGCTGAGATGTTCACCATCTATTTCACCTCCAAACCCATCAATCAGTTTCTATTACCTTATCCTTCTTTATCTTTAGAGCAGTTAGTCTTAGTGAAATTATATATTTTTATTTGCTTGCCTGCTTATTTTCTGTCTCTCTCACTACAATATACACTTGAAGAGAGGAAGGCTTTATCTGTTCTGTTCACTATGGTATTTCAATGCCTAGAACAGGATGTACTCATATTAGGGACTCAATAAAATATATGTTGAATAAACAAATTTATAAATAAATGGATGAATGAATAAATCTATATCCAGATTCTACAGTCAGTTGACTTTCTTTTCCTTCTAGGTTCAAGGTCTCTGCATAGGCTCATTAACAATGGCTGACTGTCAATGACATTACTATAGATGACTAAGCAATCATATTCATTGAGGTTAATTCTGAGTTGTGTTTTTATTTCAAAATGTTTTTGGCCTGAACATTTCATCGGTTCGTGGAGAGCCTGTTTTTTGGAATTGGAGATGTAGTATCCTGACTGTGGAATCCATGGAAGGTAAATTCATGCAACATTCAACAAATGCTATGAACTCTTAATAGCACCCTATTCATTTGTTCATCATTATATTTTGGTACCCAACCCCACTACTTGACACATAGTAAGCATTCATTAATGTTTGTTGAATTGGTTCAGTATGAAATGTGAGTTCAAAACTTCCAATTGTGCTTTAAGT
This sequence comes from Mesoplodon bidens, assembly GCF_964165515.1. Classification (NCBI taxonomy): domain Eukaryota; kingdom Metazoa; phylum Chordata; class Mammalia; order Artiodactyla; family Ziphiidae; genus Mesoplodon; species Mesoplodon bidens. The sequence continues at coordinate 88,542,733 of NC_138167.1, forward strand.
GTTTGCATAAATTACCCTGAAGTCACTAAACCTCAGATAAAACTATACTGTTCATGGTATGTTTACTCTAAAAAACAAAGATTATAAATCCTAGTCTGCTTTATTTTGTCTTAATTTAAGTCCTGAGACACTTCACAGCCAGCTAGAAGAAGGCATTGTCAGTAAGTGCTTTACCATTGACACTTCAGTTCCAACAGTTTCACTGTGCTTTGTTCCAACACACTAGCTGACCTTAAAGCAGCAGAACAGAACTGTTCACAGATTAATCAAGAAGCCCTTGTTATGGAGGTTGAGGATTTGCACAATCGTTGTTGACTGCTTGGGATGACTGATTACTTAGATCTCCTACGCTTGAAGGGGCTGACCACAAGAATTGTCCAGATATCCAGGAAAAAGCTGTTCCAAGCCTGTTTCTACAACGAACACATGAGCCCGCTGCTTTCTCGTGATCATGGCTGTGAGTCATCTCAGCTGTGTCCCCAAGCCGTTTGGATCTCTTGGAAAGGCCTCACCTGTGTTTAGTGTTTTGGGAACTGAGATCTGGCCAAATCACAATGGCCACAGGACTACTGGCATATTCAGGCTGTTCTCCAGCTGTTCAGTGAAACGATTAAATTGAGTTATCCTAACTCACTTTTATGATGCCAGTCGTGCAGTTTGGGGAACACAGATTTAGACATAGAGTCAGATGGTGGTGTTACTGTCTGCTGTTGTTTTGCTGGCATAAAAGTTACACTGATTTTCCACCAACATAGTGTATAGTTCATACGTGGTAGGCCACTTAAAGCAAAGAGGGGCTGATGGAGAAAAGTCACTCTATTCAATTAAAAAATATGTATTAAGCACTTATTGGGTATTAGCCACTGCACTTAGTAGGCCCTGGGAGAGATACAAAGGAGAGCAAGAAACGATTCTTAGCCTCATGAATATATCGAATGTTAGATATATTTATGCTTGCAGATAGATAGAGCATATTTTGACATAGAAGACAATTTAGTATTTTTTGTCTGCATGTGGTATAGGATAATCGATGTACTTGCCTTAGACTGCAGCGTTAAGAAAGGTTAATGATTGATGACTTTTTCTTGTCTTTTGGAACATATAGTATCTCCTAACACTTCTTTTGCTCAAGTACCAGAAACATTAAATATAGAACTGAAAATTGCATAATAGAAAGGGGTGGGTTTTATTGAAACAAACCAAAAACAAAAAATAAATTAAACAATCAAAACGTATGAGTTACTGAACTGGAAGTTTACGTATTTTTTAAACATTCTTTGACATCCATTTTCTTTGGATCTTTTCCCCCCTTTTTTCCTTAATCCTGAAAGTACTCAGAAGAAAATCCTATTTGTCTAGATTTATTTTATTCTTTGCTGAAGCCTGCACGGTTTGCAGAGCTCCTTTCAGTTACCAATGTAATAAGGGTGATATTTTTAACTTCAAACCCTTGACGATTATTTTTATTTCTCAGGAAAATCCTTTTTTCACCCTTCTATCCTGCTCACCAGCGGAGAGAAAACAGCACCTTATAAGTCTTTCTTTCCTCCTATGGCGTGTTTCATAATGCCAGGGCTCTTCACTTCAGCTCAGCTTCCAAATTTAATTCATTGGTTAGGCCTATTTTTACCTTGAGACATGAAATCTGAATGTGTTGCTAAACTATCAGAGAAAGTGCTTTTCTTTGTGCCTTCCATCTAAGGCAATGTGTGCTTTCCTAATGGTATTATTTATAGCTGTGGGCTGTGAAAACGGAGCACAGACAGGCTGCTTAGATCCCCTGTCACACTTTTTTTTTGGTTAGAGTAGTTAGTCATTAGTACTGAATTGTTTGGTCACGAGCAGGGAGAGAGTGAAAATGTAAAATTAAATATACTTCATTTTCATGGTTCTGGTGTGAAATCTGTGGGGGAAATCCCTGAGTGGGGTAACCTGACCAAAGGGTTGCAGGTATTTGCTGTTACTCAGCATCTCCTGCCTCATCCCTTCTGCCCTGGAAGTCTGTGTTTGTGAATTTACTAGTCTGGATAGGCTAGTTTATGTTGCATTAACAAATAAGTCCCCTCCCCCCCCAACCTCAGTGATTTATAGGCTGATTTATTGTATCTTCTATACCATGTCCTTTCCATATTGGCTGTTGCTCCACTTTCTGTCATCTGATGGAGCAGCCTCTACCTGGAACACTTGGTTGTTGTAGCAGAGGAAAAAGAAACACGGCAAACCACTTGCCAGCTCTGAAAGCCTCTGTGTGACCCACATCATTTCTGTTTACATTTCATTGGCTAAAGCAAGTCACATGATCACTTCTGAGTCCATCAGAGCAGTGATATATAATCCTTCTTCAGGGAGGGACACTGTAGAGAGGGGCCCCAGAATATTTGTTGAACAAACTACCGCAGCGGGCGTTCACTGACTTTCATTTGACAATAGTCAACAGAAAGTAAGAACTTTCCAGACAAGGACTGAATCTTGTGACTGAGCTTGGCAAAGAGCTAGTATCTTTTTTTATTTTTTTAATTTTTTCTGGGGAGCTAGAAATAAGGTAGAAGTCCTCATTGCTTAGAACTCTAGGTCACTAGATTTGAAGGCCACTTTCTAATGTATTTACATACTTGTTATATGTTATATCCATATTCATTATGCTTATTGTTTGATCTACTCAGTTAAGAAATAACTTCATGATGTTTGGTGTTTTATGACTATCATTTTGTCCTTCCTGTGTGTCCAGGTTCATCTCTCACCACACTCCTGCCTCAGACTCTAGGCTCTAGCTGCAACTAACTATTTGCTGTTCTAGAACCTTCCTTAGAATGCCATTTAGTCTTGCCTTGTCTGGCCAACTCCTCTCATCCTTTAGGGCTTAAAGTCAATATCACATTTCCTAGTCTTGGTCAGGTGCCTCTATGCTCTAATAGAAGGCTGCCAATATTTATCATTACCATAACATTTATCCCATGGAAGTATGTTATTGTTTGTTTATCAATTTTTTCTCATTATATTTAATTCATCATTGCCCTGGGAGGCCCACAACTGTAGCCTCAATTCCCATCACTCTCCTCCATTGACCCTGATGCTCCAGCCACACTAGCCCTCTTTCTTTTCTATGAATCAGCCCAATTTGACCACACCTTAGTGCCTTCTCACTATCCATTCCTGCTGCCTGTTCTCTCTTGTCTTCAGAACACTGGTCCTTTTCTGTCATTCTGGTTTCAGCTTAAATATCACTTCCTTAGAGATGCCTTTTTTCCGAGTACTTAATCTAAAGTAGCCACCCAGACTCTGGCTATCATTTCACACTATCTTTGCATACTCCATATCACTATCCAGTACTTTTTCTTATTCATTCATTTGTTTCTCATCTGCCTCCTTCCATTAGCATAGACTGCAAGAGAGCAGAAAACTTTAAGTTCTGTTTATTTTTGTGTTACTGAGGACAGTGTTGGTTATTAATACTGTTAGGTAGTCAATAAATAGTTGTTGACTTTTTAATGAATTAATGACCTTATAGTAGTTCTTCAAAATCAAGGTTAAAGCTTTCATGGTTGTTAAGCACTCAATACATATTTATTTATTATTAAAGAAATTAGTGAAATTCTAGAGGTTCTTCAAAATCCACATGAAATCTCATCTTCCATTGATAATTTCCATCCACACTACCAATCTTTCACAGCACTTCTTAGTATTTTTTAATCTAGTCATAATACCTTCTCATTTTATTTTTACTGGTTTATGCTATGCCCCTGATGATGACAGTATATTTTACTTTAGTTCCCCCTTTGACTCTTAGCAAAAAATTTGTAAATTATATTTTGGGATAGATTTTATCTTATTAGCGGATTGTATAAGAAGTCTTTGTTAGGCAAGTCTTATTGTCCTAGATTACTCATATCAGAAATGAATTTACCAAGAGTCAAAGACTCCTACAAAGATCTTGAATCACTCAGATCAAATTTTCATGACCTTCTATGACTAAAGCCTGGAGAATTAATTTCCATGACTCTATGGAAATTGCCTGAGATGGACTATTAAGAAGATGCCATATGATTTGGTAATCACTGAAGAAACTTTTCCATAATTGGATTCATGTATAATTTCTTACTCTTTCAAATGAAACATGCAGCAGATTTTGATTTTAATACATTTCCACTTCACTAACAAGGTATATGACCTCAGACAAGTCAGTGACTTCTCTGTGTCTTGGTTTCTTCATCTCTAGGTAGGAGATAATAGTATTGACCTCTCAGAGTTGAGAGGATTCAATATACTAATACACATAAGCGCTTAAAACATTGTCAGGAAAGAAGAAGGTGCTATATCATTGTTAGCTATCATCATTATTATTTTTAATAATGTAAGCTAAAATCAATGGTGAACTTCTAAGAGATGTTTAAAATTAAATTTTTAACTAGAAAACAAAGACAATACAATAAACCTTGAAGAGTAATAATTTGGTTCAACTTACAAAACTCTGCCAAAGATGTGGCATCTTTACACTTGCAAGCCTACCTGTAAAATTTACCTTCAGAGATTCTAGAATACAGCTTATAGTCTAAGCCAGTGGGATTCAAACTGGGTTCTATGGGGCTCCTTCTAAGGTCACTGCGGAGTGTTTGGATTGGGGAGGAGCAAGGAACCTAAGTGTGTGAGATTTACCACTCCTCCAAACCTGTTCCTTTCCTTGCCTGTTCTAGCTCCAGAATAGAAAAGTTTCCTGATTTAAAAAGTTAGGCTTTTGCATAAGATTTTTGGAGTGCGTACCTTCAAAAAATGTGTGAGAGGTTTGAACACTATTGGTCTAAGTTATAATTTGGGGGCAGTAAAGCTAATTGCATGGGAGCTGGGGATGAAAAGGGGCAGAAATGAAGACCTCTCTTGGCTCTAAGAGTGGCCCTGGGAAGTAAATACATCAGTTGGGGCATGCCACCCTTGTTCTCTCTACCTCGTTGTGCTTTGCCTCCTTCCTCCTTCATTCACTTCCACGTCCTTGACCCTTAGTTGCAGACCAAGACCCAGCATTTGATTTATTCATTACCTTGATCTTAGCCTTATCTTTGATACCATGGAGATCACTATATTTGATACTGAGAGATGGGATTTTGGATATCCAGCAGAACCTCTGTGTACCCCAAACAGGCTGATGTCCAAATAGCCAGTCCTGTTGATGAACAACCTTAGGCTAACTGTTCAGCATGTAGAACAAATAAAATATTAATAAAATGTTACATACTTTAACTGGTTGCTATATGGTCATGTAAAAAGATCCTTCATTGATGTGGTGAATTCATCCTTTCTCCGATGCAGATCAATATAGGGAGATTGAAAGTAAGAAATACAGAAATGTTCTGGAGGAGTTTTTCAGGAATTTATCTTGTCAAGGGAAAGCATTGGCATGATTAAGCTTGAAGAGATAGCATTATTATATTTTAGTAATATCCTATCCCACCATTTTGATCCCACAGCTTTGATTATTCCTATGTGTTGACCTGTCTCTTTCTTTGCATGTTTCTTTTTGTCTCCCTTTATTCTCTCTTGCCTTTCCCATTCACCTATTCTCTCTCTTCCATTCACCCATCTTCTTTCTCTTCCTTGACCTCTTTCCCTTTCCTTTTCTCTATTAAGTTGCTTATAATTTTCATATGGGTTAATAGAGGAATAATGATATTTGTATTAAATATTACTGGTACAAATAATCTCCATAGAATAAAACTGACAACATCTGAAATTGAACATGGTAAAATTTGTTATTGACTGAAAATTAATGGAAGAATAAGATCTTCTTAACAATATTTAGATCTGCAAATTCTCACCCAGGAATATTGAACTCCGTAGATATAATGGCTACAAGAGAAAACCCACAAAGATTGAAAGAAATCAATAAAAATTGATATGACAAAAACCTCATTGATGAATGAAATTATGATTTTATAAGTATTATAATTTATAATTTAGATGGAAAACCACTAATGTCAAAGAAATAATCTCAGTTAAATAAAGAAGAAAATTGAAAAAATATTGAAAAATAGTTACTGTACTATTTTGATCAAGGAATAATTTGGCTTAGTGGTATTTGCTCTGGGACCTAATTTCTTGATGAAAATTTTAGCAATATTGGCCTAATCTGATCAAAATGTTTGTACTATACACATCCTCAGGGTCAAAATTTCTTCAGAGACAAAAACAGCTGCGTCAAAATGGTGGGGTTGAAACATCCTATAAATATTATTTTGTAATCTGATTTTTATTTAACAATTTATTTTGTAGAATTTTCCATGTCATTGGATATTTGTCTACAATATTTCAATGGCTGCATATTCCAGTTTTTGAAATTATAATAGTTTATTTAATTGGTTTTCTATTTTGTATATTTAGATTGTTTTCAACTTTTTGCTCTAACAACTCTGTGAACAATACCTTTATGGATTGGTGGCACACTTTTCATAAGGGGAACATTTCTTGAATCTTTCTATTTCTCTATGGGTTTCAGAAATAGATATTGTCTGAAAAACTACTGTGAAGGAAAAAAGACTCTGTATGTCTTTCTTTTTTACTTCAAGTTCTGGTTATCTGGCATTGACTATTTATTAAGAGCCTTTTGGATTAAATTAGAACTTTTAAACTTCCAGGGTTGCCTGAAACTGTGACAAAACATGAGACAGCATCTGATCTTTGCTTTTAAAAGAAGTAAACCTGAAATATCTCAACCCCAATAGCTCAAAAACAGCATGACAGGATTGAAATGTCATATAGGAGCTGCTAGGATTTGATCGGTGGGAATTTATTTGTCTTGTGCTTAGTCCAGTGCTATTTATAGTCAAAGGTAAATATAATTTTAGGCCTCTTTTTGAAACCACAAGCAGAACCAAATGTAGTTTCTGTAAGAGGCTAGAAGAAATGGATTGGGGATAAACTAATTTCATACTCATTGCTTAGCATAGTAAATACAATTCATTAATAATCATTGAATGAATGAATAAATAAGTTAGTGAAAATGAATTTTTTAAATTTTATTTTATTTTTAAAAATTTAATTTATTTATTTTTTGGCGGTGTTGGGTCTTCGTTGCTGTGCGTGGGCTTTCTCTAGTTGCAGCAAGCGGGGGCCACTCTTTGTTTCGGTGAGCGAGCTTCTCATTGCGGTGGCCTATCTTGTTGCACAGCACAGGCTCTAGGTGCACGGGCTTCAGTAGTTGTGGTGCATGGGCTCAGTAGTTGTGGCTCGTGGGCTTAGTTGCTCTGTGGCATGTGGGATCTTCCTGGACCAGGGCTCGAACCCGTGTCCCCTGAATTGGCAGGTGGATTCTTAACCACTGCGCCACTAGGGAAGTACTGAAAATGAATTTTAATTTCATATTTTGTGACAAGCAAAGTATCTACAAAGTCTATCACCTGGCACCTAGTACTGCAAGTTCAGGTATTCAACGTGAATTCTTGCCAGATGAATGCAGAAATAAATACATACTTCTGTTGCCTTGGATATCACTGGATATTTAAAAAGTGTCTGAGACCAATGTGATCACATTGTAGCACTGGTTATACTGAGTGGTCAGTGGTATGACCTTGGGCTTATGATGGCTTTATGTGGCTGGTGATGAAGGCTGTGAATGCATGCTGTGAGGAAGTTAGTTTACTCCACAAAAATAACCACAGTGGGTAAATCATCTACAAGGTGCCAGGCACTCTCCCATTTTGTAGATGAAGAAACAGAGGCTGAGAATGTTAAAAACAAAGAGACAAAAAGAGCAAAAACTTTTTCAAGCCTGCACAGGCAAGAGGTTTAGCTGAGAAATCTACCCGCTTCTTTATGGTCCTAAAGCCTGTGAACTCCATTACACCCATTGCCTCTTCTTCAAGTTGATAATCCAACAATGTTTCTTAAAATCACTCATTAGGGCTTCCCTGGTGGTGCAGTGGTTGAGAATCCGCCTGCTGATGCAGGGGACATGTGTTCGTGCCCCGGTCCGGGAAGATCCCATATGCCGCAGAGCAGCTGGGCCCCTGAGCCATGGCCGCTGAGCCTGCGTGTCCGGAGCCTGTGCTCCACAACAGGAAAGGCCACAATCACTCATCATCCCAGTATCCAGAGATAGTAGCTACTATTTTCTAGAGTTTTAAGAATCCTGTCTGTACTATCAAAAAAGATATTTGGGATTATCCTTTCGGTTCTGTATTGTAGTTTCCTTTATTTACTGTTTTCTTTTTCTTTTCACAATGTATTTGAACATTTCCTCATGGAATTAAGTATCCTTCCCCATACACTTCAGTGGCAACTTCCCCCACCAGAACCCCAAGTAAATTATAAGGTCTTTGAGGGGAGAGACTTAAAAAAATACATCTATCACAGTGTTTAGGGTAACACTGGACATAAAGCAGATAATAATAATTATTATAGCTACATTATATAGTGTTTATTTTGTACCAGGCATTGGGCTAATCATAATGTGGATTAATTCACTTAACTTTTATAAAAGATCTGTGAGGCAATACTATTAGTATCCCACTTTCCATACGAGGAAAGTGTCTAGGTCACCTATGGTTAGTGAGTGGCAGAGGCAGGTTCAAACCTGGCCAGTCTGGCTCTGAAATCAATGCTTCTAACCACCATGCTCATCTACCTAAAATAGATACACAATGAATACTTGTCAACTCTAGGAAATGGAGAGTAGAGGTAATTATGGGTGTGCCTTGACATTTCCCATGTGTAAAAAGCCCACAGTTCATCACCATTGCTGACCTGCCTGAATTCTAGATTCTCCTGCTAGGCTTTTAAATTAAAGAATCCATCCATATTTCTCCCAATTTCCATTTGAACTTTTGGTTTAGTGAGACTGAATGCATGACCACCCCATGTCCATTGCCATTTTTAAAAATCTTGACTCTATCCAAATTTTCTCCACCATTGCAAGCTTAGCTTAGTTCCTGGGTCCTCCACAAAACATTCCCTGTGTCCTCAGACCTTTTTTCCTGTCTCTCTCCTTTGGACTCTTCTGGTCCAATGTTAAAGCTTTTGTCTTATTCCTCTTCATATTTCTTAATGTCTCAGAAAACATGCTTGATTCCAGGCAGGAAGTCAATATTCTTTTGTTGAGTGAGGAAATGCCCAAATGAATAAATAAGAGTTACACCCTTTTGCAGCTGATTGCATCTGCAGTAGCCTTATCTCTACAAATAGACTATAAGCTATAACCAGGCACTAGAGAAATAAAATCACATAAATTGGAAACAGCAGAAAAAATAGACAATAGAAATCAAGCAACAGTTACTTCAAGGTATTAGACTTATCAGACACAGACTGAAAAGAAGGCAAAGAAGGATCAACTCTGACCATTTCTCCATCCTCCAAGTGCCTGATACAATCCGAATCAGCACAAGATCCTCAGCCAATACCTGTAGTTGTTGTGGCTCAGCTTGGAGTACATAAATGGTGGAGAAGACAGTGAACTTTAGAGATTAAGACATATTTTGCCCTTTTATCAGATGCACTTACTTTCTTATTTATTTGTATTTTCTATTTTCTTGCTAAGAATATTTATTAAGGAATTGTTTTGAATGAATCACTATTTTCAGAGTTAACAAAATTAAATTAAAAATTTTTAAAATTTTAATTGTTGTTAGTGTGTAGAAATGCAATTAACTTTTATGTTTTAACTTTATATTCAGCTACTATCCCAACCTTATGTATTAATTTTAATAATTTAACTATAGATTCTTTTGGATTTCCTATTCATATAATCATATTGTCTGAGAATAATGACAGCTATATTTTTTCCTTTTTATTCTTAAAGCTTCCATTAATTTTTATTGCCTTATTTTATTGGCAAGTATATTTAATTCAATGTTGAATAAAAGTGGTGATAGGAGGCATCCTTGTCTTGTTACTTGTCTCAGATGGAAAGCTTTTTATTGCACCATTAAAGAGGAATTCTTGAATCCTTCGTTTGGTGTTTTCAGTCATTATCCTTTAAATATTGCTTCTGTCCTAACTGGTCTTTATCTTCTTCATGAATCGTATTATATGTTAGAGTTTCTCACTGCATCAGCTAAGTGTCTTTCCATCCTTTTATGTCTCATTTTACTCTGAATATTTCTTTTGATCCAACCCTCGTTTCACAAATTTCCTCTTCGCATCATCATCTAATCTGTTGTTAAACTCATCCACTGCATCCTTAAATTCAGTTGTGCTTTCCAATGAAGTTTATAGAGCTTCTATGTGGCTCTTTGTTACTAGTTTCCAATTCTCTGCCAAATTTCTCAGTCTTGTCTTTTATCTCCATCAACATTGTAAAATAGTAAAAATATATTTTAAAGTCTGCATGTGATAAGTCTAATACCTTGAAGTAACTGTTGCTTGATTTCTATTGTCTATTTTTTCTGCTGCTTCCAGTTTATGTGATTTTATTTCTCTTGTGCCTGTTTATTTTTTGTTGTACCTAGGACATTGTGCACAACTGTTCTTAGAAATAATCTGAGGTCTAGGATAACCTTACCTTTCTCTAGAGGGAATTAACATTTGCTCTGCCGTGCTTCTGACTGTGTTTGCGATATGGTAAGTTTCAGGAGATGACGTAAAGGTGTCCTGCAATCCTTTAAAAGCCTGTATATTCTGGGTTCATCCTTAAGATGTGTCTTTCAGGGTCTCAACAGAGAGCAAAGAGTGTTCACGTGAGCTCTTCTTCTTGGTGGACCCTGGTCCCAAACTTTGTTCCTCCAGCTCTGGCAGACTGTCAAAAGTACTCCAGCTCAGTTTCTCAGCTACTTTATCTAGAATTGGCACAAGTCTCCAGGGGAAAAGTGACCCCAAATGCCGAAGTTTTCTTTCTGGGTTTCTGCCTTTTCCTGAATCTTTGTCCTTTTTCAATGCTTTGTTGACTCTGCTGTGCTTTCAAGTAGAAGTATTTATACCATAGAACTTGCCCTCATTATGTAGTCTGCTATTACTGGAATCAGAATGTCTCTGTGTTCCTGACTTTTGATTTTAGATTTTTTGTGCTCCACTCTCTATACTGTTTGAAGGAGTGAATCTTTTGAAATTTATGCATATTCCTGTTTTTGTTTGTTTGTTTTGTTTTTAGCACTGCAAAGTAAGTTGCTTGGATATCTAAAACTCTAGCTACCTAAAGTGAACAAAATTTTGGGGGTTTGTTGCAGAGATGGACTGGACATGCTCACACATATCAAAATACAGCTGGAAAAACTAGTTATAAGACAAGTGTTGAAAATAGGCTATTAAAAAGAAAAGCATCCTGTCAAATTTGATTTTCCTGTATCGTGAAGCTATTTTATCCCTTTTCATTCCAAAGTAGGTGTACTAATGTTGGTTTTTCTGCTTAGAAAAGGAAGACTATAATATCATCATATTTGTATTCCTTAGCAACTCTAAAATAACAAATCATAGCAAATTAATGGAAGAAAAAGAACAAATTTATAAAGGGACAAGTTTGGGTTTCACATTTCCTTTGGATTCTTTAAAATAACAGCCAGTGGAGAAATAAATGTTTATAACATTTCTTTGAAAGTTCCCTTTAAGGTTTTTATCAGAAATAATTAAGGACAAGATTTATGTCAAGTAGAAAAGTATCCTGTTAACTAAGTGATACATTAAAAACAAAAATAAATACTAAAAGTGAAAATAATTGACTGATTTCTTTCTTTGGACTAGTAATACATTTTTGTTTCCAGTTATAAACAATGGATATAGGTGAGGCTCTATGAAATACCACTCATGATACAGCAGCCACAGTGACTTCTTTTAAAACAAATCAATCCTACAACGGCTATCAATTGCACCTAGAAACAAAAACTGAATCATCACATGACATAAGAAATTACTGGGACTTCCCTGGTGGCGCAGTGCTTAAGAATCCGCCTGCCAATGCAGGGGACACGGGTTCGACCCCTGGTCCGGGAAGATCCCACATGCCGCGGAGCAACTAAGCCCAATGCGCCACAACTACTGAGCCCATGTGCCACAGCTGCTGAAGCCCGCGCGCCTAGAGCCTGTGCTCCACAACAAGTAAGAAGCCACCACAATGGGAAGCCCGTGCACCGCAACTAGACCACGCTCGCCACGACTATAGAAAGCCCGAGTGCAGCAATGAAGACCCAATGCAGCCAAAAATAAAATAAATACATACATAAATTTATATTAAAAAATAATAAATTACCTAACCTCCATGATTTGACCTCCACTCTCCCTCTCCCCTCCTTCACTGGACTCCATCACTGCCTGATTTCTTTTTTTTTTTTTTTTTTTTTTTGCATTACGCGGGCCTCTCACTGTTGTGGCCTCTCCTGTTGCGGAGCACACGCTCCGGATGCGCAGGCTCAGCGGCCATGGCTCACGGGCCCAGCCGCTCCGCGGCATGTGGGATCTTTCCGGACCGGGGCATGAACCCGTGTCCCCTGCATCGGCAGGCGGACTCTCAACCACTGCACCACCAGGGAAGCCCATGCCTGATTTCTTTTTATTCCTTGAACACAACAAGATTGTTTCTACCATAAATGTTTGCACATGTTGGTCCCTTTACCTAGAAGCTCTTGTCTTCAGCTTTTCTCTTGGTTGGCCTCATTTTTGTTGTCCACGTTACAACGTAAATTCCTCAATGAGAACATACCTCACAACAGTCTAAATTGCCTCCCCTCATCTCTGCTGCCCCTACTTCAATCCCATTCAATCAGCTTGTTTCATTTTCTTCATAGTATATATCATTATCTGCAACTATCCTGTCCATTTGTTTTCTTACTTGCTTGTACTCTATCTTCTTTAGAAAATAGGCATCTGGCTATTTTCCAGAGCCTAGAACAGTGTCTGTCACACAATGGATCTTGAAAATAATTATTGATAAGCTTTCAAATGTGATATTTGAAAGGTTGTTGTAAAATATGTCTGTTATTTTAATAGAAAATTTCATTGCCTACGTCAGCAAATTTTATGTCAGAAAGAATTGTTATAGTGAGATTCCTCATGGAGAGGTAATTCTGGCCTAAAGGGTATTAAACGTCCAACTTAAAGTGAAGACATTCCTCAAACAGTGTTCAAATTTGCCTAGAAGATTGAATGATCCATTTCTCTATTTCTCTATCTATCTATTCATATACATGGCATTTAGGAGACATATATATTCATATTCATATGGAAGAATGAGATCATACATACTCTGAAGAAGAAATTTGGAAGTGAGTCTTTCATTAAAAAAATATTTTCTGAACCTCATTTGCCCTCTGTCAAGCAGCTGATGACGTATTTCTGATTAATTTTAAATAGTAAAACCTTTCTACTTAGACAAAATGCACCCCTTAACTCTCACCCCCCCAATATTGCACCCACACAGGAGCACACTGTCTCAGGATTGGGATGATACTCAGAGGAAACAAATACTGTTACTAAGATGGTAATAAAATTTCCAGTTACCATGTCTACCTTTAATCAAAGTCTATATGTATGGGAGCTCCTAAATCTAGCTAAAAATGTGTAATGATCTTCATCTGGCATAGAATTTGGACTAATAATTAAATCCAGTTATATTAAAAATCTACCACTATCTATCAAGTGAAGATTTAGTCTTTACCTGTGGCAGGCAGAATTCTAAAATGGTGCCTAAAATTCCCTTGGAGCACATACCCTGTATGATCCCTTGCCTGTGAATATGATGGATTTCACTCCTGTGAATAGGTTACATTATGTAGCAAAAGTGAAGAGATTTTGAAAATGGAATGAAGGTTCCACATTAATTGACTCTGAGTTACTCAATAAGATTATCCTGGTGGGTTTGACCTAATCAGATGGGCAGCTCCAAAGTCTACGGCCCACTTCCACACCAAACACCTCAGGAACATGAGTAGTACACAAATTTAATCATTTTAATGTCATGGTATTAGTGAAATGAATCCTCCCAGAGAAATGGAGAATGCTTTATAATTTGAAAATCCCTTCCTAATTTTCCTTTTTCAAATGTATGTTTTTGAATATACTATTGCTTCAAAACGAAGATCTCTCAGGTTCTTTGTATCAATTGCCGTCCGCCAGTGTCCTTCACACGTGGTAAGGCTTCTTTAAACCTTGTATGATAAGAACCATAGGACACAGCCCCACAGACCTGGGACCTGCAGAAGAGTGGACTGGGCCGAAATCAATTAGGCTAAAGTTAATTATGAATTTTTTTTGAATGGTAAATGTCTCCATGGCAAGATTCTCAAAACTGTTCTGCTGATACAGTCACATATTTGTATAAGAGATAGCAGGAGGCGGATGTAGTTCTAACCATTAGGTCGTGTTCTGTTTAAAAGGAACATTAATTCTATTGTCTCTGGTTTAAAAAGTAAACTATATCCACATTGCATGCTGAGATACCTACCAACCAATGCTCCGAAACACCCACATTCATTTAGTACTTTATTGCCTTCTATTCATTTCATCCCTTTCCTAAACCGCGGCTCACTCCACAGCCATCTCCCCACCCCTGCCTTGTACATCTTTAAGAAGGGGCTCATTTCCCTTCACTTTGTGTGCTTTCTTTGCTGATTCCTAATTATTTTACTGCATTAGTCGAAGCTCTTAGCAAAGTAGCTCCAAGAACAGACTTCATAAGAGTGACAGATTTTGACTTTCATCTAAAATTCTCAATCCGTGTCCATGGAAACGGAAGGGAAAGCCAAACCTCAGATTCCCTTCCTTTTTATCTTGCCGGGTGGCACAATGAACAGTAACCACAGTGGAGAGAGCTGAGAACAATTACGTGTTGCAGCAAATCCCATATCCCAGGTGTCGGGAAAGCACAGTTCCACAGCCTATAGATTTTGGTTTATTGCTAAGGAGGTGCGCTTAAACATGGTTCAGCCACCATACATCTTGATGTGTGATTCTAGTCTGTCATAACCTGAAAACATCAGCATGTCACGTTTTAAGAAAGATTTTTTCTTTGGGTAGGTGACAGTTTTGAAATGACGGAGACGTACTCACCTGTGAATACTTTCTCGTGTATTTATTTGCTGGTATACTAGTGTGATGTCTGTGGAAATTTGCCATCGACATCTGCTTCAAGAGAGGCTGCGAGCAAAGTGTGGTTGATGGAGACCCTCAGCTGCCCTTTCTTAGAATCCATCCCAGTGGCCACTCTTTTGATGGCTATCCCCAGCCAATGACCAAATGACAGTGGGATCTGGGACCTTTGTAACATCAATTTTGGCTCATAGCTCCCCATTCATCTGGCCGATATTTACATAGAGCTGCCCTGCAGGCTGAGACTCCTCCTATCCAGACCTCCTTCCTTCTCTTTCTTTCAGAAGCGTCACACCTGCACCTGGCAGTGGGAGCCTCCCCCTGGCTACTTCTGCTCCTTTCTCTTTATCCTGCACTCATATTCCCCCCATCAAATCTTTGCATGTCTAATCACACTGTGGTGTCTGCTTCTCAGAGGACCCCAGCTGGCATAACTGCCTTTTCCTGGAAAAGTATATAAAATGGTTTACATAAGTACCAGCGATACAATGAGAGATTGAAAATAGGCATGAAAAATTAGGAAATGGGAAAATAAAGTTAAGATAGCAGAATGGAGTCCCAAAGGGGTTAATTTACAGAATGCATATTATATATGGGTCACATATTTGGAAACGTATGAGTAAGATAATTCTTGTTTTACTGTTTAGAATAATAACTAATAACATAGAGGACCCAGAAAGTGTTGGGAAAAGAAAAATTTCTTACCATCAAAGCAATTTTGACCATGTTTTGATTATCTGTGTTAGTGACTTAGAGGAGTGGTATGGATATAACTAGGTGTTGGTAATTTTAAGAAATCAATTTCATTTGACATTGGATACACAAGCACATATTGTGCAAATATATATTTAGAGCAGACTTTCTTTTTCTAATATTTTTCTTCTATTAATATCAGCATTAATTGTATATATCTGACTTTTTTAGGATGTGTAACAGTAGTGGGAAGAAATTAAAATATATCGTGGATCTTGCACAGTGTAAACCTCACGATACTCTTGGAGAATGTGTTGGTCCCAGCAGGGCCCATTATGCCCTCATGGTTCTTCATATAAATCAAAGTGGTCTATATCTTCTCAATCCAATCTCAGCCAGAAATCCAAATGTGAAAAATAGTAATGTACATTCAACTTTCAGAAAAATAAATTACAAGTTAATTTCACTCATACACAACACTGTGTTCCACTCTGGTGACTAACCTTTTACATTATGTGCGGTAGAAAAGTAACTTTCTGTCAGAGAAGGATCTGGGGTTAGAAGAGACACTAAGTTGAGCATAAGTCAACATTGCAGTTTTGTTGAAAAAGGTCAAGAATGACACTGGAATATATAAATATAAATGTGGAACCCTGCATGGGTAGAATCACACTGAAATGCTGTATAACACGGAGACAGGATAATAGTGGTTAAACGCAGGGACCTGGAGCTAATTAATGTTAGCAATCGCGACCATATTAGTGTCTTCACTTTTACCTGTCAACCATTATCCTTTCAACCTTTCTTCAGGGAAACATAATTCAGGAAGTTTTAGCCAATTACTTTGAGCCAGAAGACAGTCAGACTCAATCTACAGTTATTACTGTTGTCCCTCCCATACTTGTTAAATGTAATACAGCTGTGGTGATTTCTTTCTCCATCTTATCTCCATTTAAAAATGATTAGCTCATTCATATATAATCTTTACTTTTTACCACCAACCACCATTCCAAGCTTGACTAGGGAGGTCTGTTGATATTATATAATGATTTGTGTTAGAGTCAGTGCTAGTCAGATCATTCAGATGATAGGTCATATTCTAAGCTGTACAATTTAGGGAGAATTTAGGAATTATTCAGGAGAGAAACAAAGCTTGGTAAAGAGCCAAAGGATGTGTAAGAAAAGGATATAAAGAGCATTTTCCTGAAGTAGAGAAACCAGAATCCCAGATAATACAGATTTAAAAGAAATCAAGGTATCATTTACATACAGCAGTATGTACAGATCTTAAGGTCCATGAATTTTTAGAAAGTAAACACACCCAGATAAACTGCATTCCCAATAAGCCAGAAAGTTCAATCATGCCCCATTATTAAGTCATTAAATTATTCCTCAAAATAACCATTGCTCTGATTTCTTGTCATTGTAGGCTCTTTGGGCCAGTTTTTGAAAACTTCTCTCTTTTTCTTTCTTTCTTTCTTCCTTTCTTTCCTTCTTTCTTCCTTTCCTTATTGCTTTTGTTCTTTCTTTTTTTAGTTTTCTGGTTGCTTTAATTCAACATTATGCTTGTGAGGTTCACCTGTGTTATGTGCAGCAATAATTTCTTTTAATGTTTATATAGCCTTCCATTGCATGACTTAACCATTCCATTGATGAGGGACAACTGGGCTATTGCCGTGTTTTGGTTATTATGAACAACGCTGCTGTGAACATTCTTCTATGTGTCTTTTGGTGCACATCTATACACATTTCTATTGTGTTTATGAGTAAAATTCTTGGTCATAGGGTATGTGTATGTTCAGCTTTAATCAATACAGCTAAGTAGTTTTTCTAAGGAGTTGTACCAATTTGCATGATAACCAGAAGTGTATGGCATTCCATGTGCCCCACATGCTTGTAAACATGAGATATTGTCACTTTTCGCCTTTTGCTAAGTTCTAATACATACCTTTTTAATCATCTGCCATATTTATGAGACAGCGTTTTGAGATCAAGAAGATTTTAGAGGTGGAAAAGATGGAGAAGGAATATTTAAAAGGTTATAAAAGGAAGAAGATAAGGGATAAAGCAAAGAAGGGAAGGATTATCTGAGTGAACCATGGAGGGAATTCTTATGCGTTTTGATCACTTGAGAAAAAACAAAGTGAAATTCAATTCCTTCAGAGGAAAATTTCTTCCATCTGACTTGAGGCTCTGATTTCTTGGGTTATAAAGACATGATAATGGGAAAAATAAAAATGAAAATAGTAAGAAAATATAGAAAAAAAACAATAAAGTTTCTCCAAGTAAGACCTAAAGGTCATTGGAAGAGTCAAAAAAGCAAGTAGTACGTTATCATTAAATATTTTGTGGTCTATGCTCTTGTATATTTTCCCTGTCTGCTACTTCCATCTAATGCATATACCCCATATCTTTATGAAATATTTTTGATATTAAAAAATTTGGAGATGGAAAGGAAAAAAAACATGATGTCTGATTCCATCCTCTTCTCTCCTTTGCTCTTTTCCTTCATAATTTCCTCAACCTTACCTAACACATCTTTTCTCTGGGGTGTGAGGGGAGGGTGTCAGAAGCAGTTCACCATCCTGTAAAATCTCAAAGGTCTGAGCTAAGTCCCTGATGGAAGGTGACAAGCCATCCCTGAGAAGCTAAAGTATTATTGGCTTATAATGGAGGTGAGGTGACACCCGATATCTTCTGGGCAAATGACTTCTCCTTGTTGATTCTGTCCACCTAGTCTTCTAGCTCTGAAGAAAAAAGAAATCTAGTTTCATGACCTTACGAAGGGAAATCCCTAAAGGGTTAAAACCTTCCACGTACTTAAAATTTATTGTTTACCTGGGTAATTTCTGTTTAGTAATGCCAACTTCAATAAAAACTGGTTGAGAGAGGGACACCATTGAATATACAGAAACCATGTCTCTTTGGGTTTGCTTGCTAATTCTGTGCATTCCCCTCACTAGCCATCTGGAAGAAGGGAACAGGCTTCAAGCTAAATTTGGAGATTTATGAGGCAGTGGATGCATAGTTGCTCTATTCATTTGAATTGAAAATTTGATCCAATTCTGGAGACTTCAAAGTAAGCATCAACCTTCTGGGTTGAACTAGAAATCTGGAAATGACTTTGTAACATTATCTGCTTTGATTTAATAGGGCAAAATGTTGTCTCACACCTAGCAAAAAAGCAATGGAGCAATAACACTTGCTGTACTTGTCATCTTTCTTTTTAGCTAAGAATACTGAAGAACTTTAGAACAATTGTATGCCTAAATTAGCATTAAGTTGAACCTGTCCGGTAACCTGGAATCTTTTTCCAGGCGGCTTCACTGGTGTTGCCCTCATTATGTTAGCAAGACTTTGCCTCTGTTACTATCCTAGATCAGCTGAGGTCATGGTTCATGGACTGAAAATAAAGGGAAAGAGAGGCATACTGGCACAAAGCAATTAATACATCATTGCAGAGAATGCCAAAACACACACCTTCTGCTGTTACTATGACTTACTTAATCTCCTGTTAATATGTATTTTTATACCTACATGGTACTGAAGGCTCGAGAACACTAACAATAGTGTTGGTGAGAGCTGGATTTTCACCAAGAGCATTTTTACTTTGCAAAAGCAATAATGTTAGAAGCTAAATAGGTCTCTATATTTCTCTTTGGCTCTCATGGAGAGTTCCTCTTGGGCTACAGTAGAATTGGACACTCACTTCTCAGGTAAAACATATCCAAGTAATTAAGAAAATGTATCTAATCCACGAAAAATGAATTCACAGGCCAGCATGGGTTTAAATATTGGCTGGCTGAATAATCTCTTCTTCCTCGTCTTCTTTTTATTCTTCAAGACAATGCAGACAACCTGGAATAGAGAATGAACCTACTCTTCAGCTGTTAACTTCTGCACCACCCAGAGTCCAAAAGCTCAAAGGGACAAGAGCGATTGTCTAGTTTAATCTTGCCTTTGTACAGATGAGGTAACATGTGGTGAAAGAAATTAACTGGAGTTGAACCACACCACTCTCTGATCTCTTCCAATCATCAGATTCTGTAAGTTTATGAAGTGAGTGGAACTAGAGATGAAGAAACATTGATAATCATCGGGTGTATGTTATAAGAGGATATTACTTGCTGAGAGGAGTGGTTGCAGGGAATTCTTTTATTTCATATTTCATATCTTTTACTGTAATGAATTAAGGTCACTTTTCTGAGTACAAAAAGTATGGATGTGTGAATGAGAATCAGACCTTCTCACACAGCGTGTTATTTAACAGCAAAATATCTTCATGACCATCTGGCCATCCACTTATTTACCTATTCAATCAGCAGGTACCACGTCCTAGACAAAGAGCTCGTTGCTAGGCCTGCAGGGTAAACAGTATAGATATGGTTCTTGCCTTCTAGTGTGACACTTTTGACCAATGGGGGACACAGATCTATATACAGACACATATATAATATCCTATTGATTCTAAGGTTCACATGTCCTCCCCTATATTTCAATATATCTGACATCAGGACACATCCTAACATTGAAAGAGTGCCATACCCTTTTCTTTCTCTTTGTGATATGTAATGTAGTGGCGTGTCTAACACTTGCTGGAATTCTAAATTTGATGAGGTATTGGATGTATATATATGGCAAGTGCTATGAAGAAAAACTGTCAGGAGGGAGCCTAGCTGGGAAACTACTTTGGATTGGTGGGTGTGGGAAGACCCCTGGGCAAGGTGATATTTAAGCCTGAGGAAGGAGAAGGACACAGTTGGGTGAGCAGAGAAACATTCCTGTCCTAGGAAGAGAGAACAGACTTTGTGAATGCCTGGCTGGCACAGAGCTGGGCCTATTTGCGGAACAGATGGAAGGCCAGTGCTGCTGGACCATAGCAAGCAATAGGGCCTTTCGAAAAGCCTGACTCTTTTAGCTCCTTGCAAACGTTTATTCTGGAAAGACCTTTTTCAGATCAGCTGTATTGAAGGCAGTTCCTTTTGTTTCAAGTCATTATATGAGGGAGCAAAGGCTTTCATAGGCTCTGCCACTGCTTGGTAAAATCAGCCCGAACTTCACCTTTTTATCTGATGTTTTTAACCTAAGTGCAGGGAGCACATGCATTTGTAATGGAGCCGAGTAATTTGGCTTTTTTTTTTTTGCAATTATGTCACAAGGTAACGTTTCTCCTATTTTGGCTTTATTCTTCTTTGATGACTTGCCATTTTCAAACAAGTACAGTATACCTTTTTTAATTGAAATATTTTAGGGGATGGATTATTGAAATTATGCGATTTTAACAGAAAATAATTTTGCTTGAGATTGCATGCATATAAGACCAAGTGTTAATAAAATGTGGTGGTTGTGTTGCTGAGGTTGTAATTCACTGAGCCTCAACTATAAAGAGCAAAACTCTTCTGCATAAAAACAAACTAAAAAGTAACAAACAAAACTAAATATAAGTAAATGTAAATATAAAAAATATCCCCAATTCTAAAACACAGTTTACTCTTTAAGTAGGGAAACATAGCCCCTGAAAACTGATTTACAGTTAAATTTGTTAGCAATTGTTAACTGCTAGTATCTCCAGGATGAATGGCTACATATACAGTAGTCAAAGAGGAAAATCCATGTTAATGTAGCTTTATTGTGAAACATTTTTTGAATCCTCTCCAGTATGAACAACATACTTTCTTCCTCTACGTATAATCTAACAATGATGAGTTTTTCTCAGGCACATTTAAATAGGTATCTAAAACCAAAGGAAAACACTTTTCAATGATCAGACTTAAGGAACACTTCCCAAAAAGAACCACAAAGGATTGCGGTTCTTTATCACATTTAAAAACTTGATTCTGACGGTTTTATACCACCACCACCAACAACAAATCCTCGACTAAAGTAAGTGCAAAATATCTTTTCACCATTTGACTCTCATCATTTTTTCCATAATTGTCTTCCAGGCATCTGCTTTGTGTTCCAATTTTATTTTGCTAGAGGTAATTTTATATAGGCTTTTCTGAATGGTGCATCTGCTTTAAAATCCAGGTGCATATGTGCATGAAAGTATTTACAGAAAATAAAGCTAAACCTATGAAGAGAAGGAATGACTGAGATCTTTAATGAAAATAGCACGGTTCCTTCAAAGAGTGGTTTGTTGCCAAATTAGATATAGGTGGGTTCATGTCTAACCCCACGTGCGCTGCGCTGAGACTGTTGAGAAGAAATTGGCCCCATGAAGATCCAACAATATTTAGAAACTAGATGTAAACCCTGCTGTTTCCCAGGAAGTGCAGTAGTTTCAATGAAAAACTCCTCCATTCTGCTGGGATTTAATTGACCACACATGGTGGAGATTGTGAGGGGAACTCAGCGGAATACATTCAGTTCCTCTAAGTGAAAAGTCATCCAACCTAAACAGGAAGGAGCAAAATTTGAATGCTAGAGGATGGAACAAAATTGCTCTAATTTCCAAGGTGGAAAGACTCAGATGGCTTTGTATTTTAAGTTTTTCATATAGAAATGGAAAAACACAGCAAAGTGCCACTGAAAAAACCGCATTTAAAATAAAACATGGAAAACTTTAAAAACAGGGCTATGACAGTGAAAAGGGGAAAAATAGCTCCTGAAATTTTTCATTTAGTAATTCATGCTTAATTAAAATAGAGATGATGAATATCTTTGCTTAGTGTGCAGTAACCAGCTAAAATCCTTGGGTAACAACATATTCATCAATTATAACTGTGCTTTTAGATTTAGAATCAAATTGTTTGTTTATTTAACTAATATGAGTGCTTTTCACTGGGGGCAGTTACCATTGCAAAATGGTGTTAATAGACCTGGTGAAGTAAAGAAATTTTAAAAAGAGCTCCTAAGGAGAACAGCAAAAGCAATGCATTAAGTTGACAAGAGAACTACACATACAGAAGTAAGCTGCTATTATAAGGGAAGTTTTATAGATTTAAGGACACATTTTCATGCATATACATACCATATTTCCCTTTGGTAGCTAGGAGATGAAGTAGAATACCAACATAGGAGTCATAGCATTGGTTTCTAGTCTTGCATCTGCCAGGCTCGTGACCTTGGGCAAACCACCTTAACTTTCTGAACCACTGTTTTTTCATTTAAAACAATGGAGTGGAATCATAGTATTTCCCCTGACATTTCCTATGGATTCAGGTAAGATGATGGATATCAGCACATGGTATCAATAAATGTACTGAAAATGCACCAATATCAATTAAGAAATAATTTATCACTATTGTTATTATTGTGTGAGAAATTCACAAAGATAGGCAGAAATGTGTTGGTCTACAGGGCTGGATGCTACTGCTAAAACAATTCCTTGTTTCTTTCCAGGCATCCCTCAACGACTGAAACTCTATCGTTCACGTTGGCCTTTCCAAAAGGTAATGACCAAAGGTAATGACCAAATCATTTAAGTTAGACAGCCAAGACATAGCTCTGAGAGTTAATTCTGGCGTATTGTACTCAACATATTTAAGACTGTCAACAGTTTTTGTTCTCTCAAACGTTTCATAAGGTCAGGAGTTTAAAAAGAGAGAGATTTCCTTGATACAGTTTTTCCTTCGTTTCCCTTTGGGAAACATCACTTTGCCTCACTGCCTTCAGGCTGAAGTTGTCAGGGCTTACAGGCTGGGAACAAACAAAGAAAAGTCCCTCCCTGAGACAGACAGTAAGGAACGAATGCCCTGGGAAACTGACTGCCCTCCCCAGTCTCAAAGGCCAGATGGGCTCTGGACAAACCCTGAGAGTGTAGGCAGTCTGGGGTAGTGGAGGTCAACCATGGTGCTAGGAAATTCCCTCTCTGAAAGACACATGGGCAACCTGTTTGGGTATCTGGAGTTTGAGTGATGAAATGGTGAGAAGTGGGACTAACTTGGTGGACTTTGGCTGGGTCTGTACACGCAGAAGCATTCTGTTTCCCTAAGGAGGAAAACCCCAAGGGATACTGATCAGTGGAATTTAGGGTACAGGAAAAGTTACTAAGTTGCATTAGTTCGCATAACTTTTATTGCAGACCTTATGTTTACAAAAAAATGTCTTTTCCAACAAGTTTATTTCATTGAGGGATTATTGTCAACTAACTGATCATGATAGGGAATGCAAAAGATTTTTTTATTTACTACAAGGCCAAATATGCAGGCTCAGGAGGATGTGGTGAAAGATTCTACTTCCCTGTCTATTCAAAGTATGTGAATAGACAGTTTACATAATAGAACATTCAGTAGGCTCACATGGAGCAAATCATACAGCCTAGTTTGCAAATAACAAAATGCAAATTAAAAGAAGCTATGGCATGTTTGAAAACGGATTAAACTCACAAAAATAAACAATGAGAAAACCCTGAAATTCAATTCTTTCTGGGGAACAGTGTGTCTAGGCTGTGTGCGGTGGTAGAAAGAATGTTGCATTTGGAATATGAAGACTTAAATCTAACCAAAACCGTGGGCAAGTTATTTACGCCTCTGAAGCTCGATTTTTTCTCATCTGTAAAGTGTGAATAATAATATCTGTAAACCTTATAAGGTTTATAATAGATTCAAGTAAGTGAGTGGAAGAAATTTTCAAATGGTAAAGCATTGTATAAATATAAGGTTTTCTTCCTGTTTTTATTAACAGATTAATGAGAAAGGTGACAGATTCCAGTTACTTTGCAACCATTTCAGAAGCACGTAGGATAAAATTTATGCTAAATGCATTTAGCAGTTTCACTTTTGGACATTGTCAGGGGACTGGCTAAATAAACTGTCTCAAAATAATATGAGGGAATTGATTATTATTAAAAATTATAACTTTGTGGACTCTATCAATACATTCACATTAAATTCAGATTTCATCATGCTCCCCTCATTTTGTTGGTTGATTTCACCACATTAGCATAGTTTAATCCACAAAACAATCTTGAGAGGTAGACATTATTTTCCTTATTTTATTTTATTTTTTTTTTGCGGTACGCGGGCCTCTCACTGTTGTGGCCTCTCCCGCTGTGGAGCGCAGGCTCAGCGGCCACGGCTCACGGGCCCAGCCGCTCCGCGGCATGTGGGATCTTCCCAGACCGGGGCACGAACCCGTGTCCCCTGCATTGGCAGGCGGACTCTCAACCACTGTGCCACCAGGGAAGCCCCCTATTTTTCTTATTTTAAACATGGGGAAATGAAGGATGCCTAAGTTCATTTAGTTGGCTGATACATAAAAACATATTTAATTGAAAAAAGCTGAAAAAAAAGGCAGTGTATATACACTTTACTTAACATTATATATGAATGTCTATGAGGACTTAATAAAGATGGAAGACAATTTGAAGAAGTAGAAATGGTTTAGAACTAAATATTTAAACATTTTAAAATCATAATGTCTTTTACAAATTCTGAGACAAAATGATATCCTTGAGGGAAATTTTTTTGGTATGATTAAAAAAAACAAACAAACCAAAATAAAACACCATTACCACAAGGGAAAATTAGTTTTAAAATAATTTAAAGTCTGAAAGATATTAGTATAATTTAATAATAAGACCAATCTTGCCACAAAAACAGAGACAAACTGTAACTTGACCTGACACTTAGGGGACGAGAGGAGTTCAGATTATAACCTCTCTGAAAACTGGAAGAAAAAATGGCAGTGGTAAATCATGTCACTTATCATCCTCTAACAAAGACAGGAACACAATCCTGGAGCATTTCTGTGTGTCAATTAACAGTTAATATGTTATCTGCTCAGTGACATTAAGATGTGGTTCCTAAAGCCCTTTACAAAGACGTTGGCTCTGATGAGTGACAGGCAACAAGCCCGGGCAGGCTGGTGAAAGGAAATTCAATTATATTGCTTCTGAATTGTGCATCCTCTGGGTTGAACGCAGAGATTCAAATACCAAAGAATAACAGTCGACCCTAGATTTCCTTTAGGGAATGCTGGGTGATTTCACAATTTTGTCTCTGCTCGAGAGGGACATATTGCAGGGCAATCAGGTGGCAGAACTGACAGAAGAGTGAATGCCCTCGAACGAGGAGTGTGAGGGCTGGCATCTGTTGTTGGACAGGCATTTCAGAGAATGGCAGGTCACTCCGGGCCTTGATAATTCTATGCATAATAGAACCAGGGCAGAGATGGCTTTGGTCTAAGAAGTAAGTTAAAAACCAGCTGTTCCCTTTGTTTACTCAAGTAGATTGGATTCCAGGGTGGAGGTTCATGCATCCCAGAGGTTGGCTAACGACAGCAACAGGGTCTGGAAAGAAAATATTAGAACTGCTATTTATTTCTGTCTAAAAATGTAAGAAAGGGATTCAGCTTACTAGCACGTAGAGAGTGGCTGGTACCGGCACCCCCCAGCAGCATTTCTGGGTCAGTGTGTTGGATAGCCTTGCATCTTGAACAGTGTGGAAGTTTCCCTGAGTGGGGAATGGAGATGGGGAAGGGGCCATTAGTCTCACTCTTTTGTTTGCTTGCAGAATATTTCAAAGCAGGGTTTAGTAAGTGGCTTTTCAGATTCTATTATCTCGTTTTCACTGAATGAATGCTCACCAAATAGACACATGGCTTGAAAATGTCCCTTGCAGAGAAACTGCAGATTAAAAAAATGCTAATAATGTAAGCACATGTGAACAACAATAACATTGTAGAGGTGGCTTTTGCTTACTCCTTACATGAGACTCGTGACAAGGCAAAAGCAATGATCGAACCTGATCTATTAAGAATTAAGATACCGTTTTTTTCATTTATCAATAGTATTATTTAAAATAAGGACTCACGGGCTTCCCTGGTGGCGCAGCAGTTGAGAGTCCGCCTGCCGATGCAGGGGACGCGGGTTCGTGCCCCGGTCCGGGAAGATCCCACATGCCGTGGAGCGGCTGCGCCTGTGAGCCACGGCCACTGGGCCTGCATGTCCGGAGCCTGTGCTCCGCAATGGGAGAGGCCACAACAGTGAGAGGCCCGCGTACCGCAAAAAAAAAAAAAAAAAAAAAAGACTCACATCCACTATTTTTTCAGCTTTATTGAGGTATAATTCACAAATAAAACTGTAAGATATTTAAAATGTACACTGTGATGATTTGATAAACGTTTACTAACTTATCCACCATCTCACATATTTACCTTTTTTTTTGGATGGGAACATTTAAGTTCTACCCTCTTAGCAAATTTCAGTTATACAATACAGTGTTATCAATTTTAGTCACCATGTTATTTATACCTTAGATCCTCAGAACTTGTTCATCTTATAACTGAAAGTTTGTACATTTTACCAACCTTTCCCTATTCCCCCCACACCCCAGCACCTAGCTACCACTTTTCTACTCTCTGTTTCTATGAGTTCAATTTTTTTTTTCAGATCCCACATAACAGTGATAGCATACAGTATTTGTCTGTCTCTCTTTGGCTTATTTCACTTAACATAGGACCCTCCAGGTTCATCCATGTTGTCACAAATTACAGGATTTCCTTCTTTTCTTATGGCTGAGTAGTATGCCATCAAGGTGTCTGTAGGGTTGGTTTCTTTTGAGGTCTCTTTCCTTGACTTGTAGATGGCTGTTTTTCTTCCTCTGTGTTCACGTGGTCTTTTCCTGTGAGCATATACATCTTTGTCCAAATTTTCTCTTCTTACAGGGACACCAGTCATATAAGATTAGGGTCCAACCGGCTTCCCTGGTGGTTGGGAGTCCGCCTGCCGACGCAGTGGACGCGGGTTCGTGCCCCGGTCCGGGAAGATCCCACATGCCACGGAGCAGCTGGGCCCGTGAGCCATGGCCGCTGAGCCTGTGCATCCGGAGCCTGTGCTCCGCAATGGGAGAGGCCACAACAGTGAGAGGCCCGCGTAATGCAAAAAAAAAAAAAAAGATTAGGGCCCAGCCTAACGACCTCATTTAACTTAATCACCCATTTAAAGATCTTATTTCCAAATATGATTACGTTATGAATTACTGAGGGTTAGAACTTCAACATATGAATTTTGGGGAGACATAATTCAGTCCATAAACATAGCCATTAAAATCAAGTATTAGTCCAAAGACAGGGAGCCTGATTCCTCCAGCTCCGTTTTTCGTTCTCAAGATTGCTTTGGCTATTCGGGGTCTTTTGTGTTTCCATACAAATAGTGAGATTTTTTGTTCTAGTTCTGTGAAAAATGCCAGTGGTAGTTTGATAGGGATTGCATTGAATCTGTAGATTGCTTTGGGTAGTAGAGTCATTTTCACAATGTTGATTCTTCCAATCCAAGAACATGGTACATCTCTCCAACTATTTGTATCATCTTTAATTTCTTTCATCAGTGTCTTATAATTTTCTGCATACAGGTCTTTTGTCTCCTTAGGTAGGTTTATTCCTAGATATTTTATTCTTTTTGTTGCAATGGTAAATGGGAGTGTTTTCTTGATTTCACTTTCAGATTTTTCATCATTGGTATATAGGAATGCCAGAGATTTCTGTGCATTAATTTTGTATCCTGCTACTTTACCAAATTCATTGATTAGCTCTAGTAGTTTTCTGGGAGCATCTTTAGGATTCTCTATGTATAGTATCATGTCATCTGCAAACAGTGACAGCTTTACTTCTTCTTTTCCGATTTGGATTCCTTTTATTTCCTTTTCTTCTCTGATTGCTGTGGCTATACTACAAAGTTACAGTAATCAAGACAGTGTGGTACTGGCACAAAAACAGAAAGATAGATCAATGGAACAGGACAGAAAGCCCAGAGATAAACCCATGCACATATGGTCACCTTATCTTTGATAAAGGAGGCAAGAATATACACTGGAGAAAGGACAGCCTCTTCAATAAGTGGTGCTGGGAAAACTGGACAGGGACATGTAAAAGTATGAGATTAGATCACTCCCTAACACCATACACAAAAATAAGCTCAAAATGGATTAAAGACCTAAATGTAAGGCCAGAAACTATCAAACTCTTAGAGGAAAACATAGGCAGAACACTCTATGACATAAATCACAGCAAGATCCTTTTTGACCCACCTCCTAGAGAAATGGGAATAAAAACAAAGATAAACAAATGGGACCTAATGAAACTTCAAAGCTTTTGCACAGCAAAGGAAACCATAAACAAGACCGAAAGACAACCCTCAGAATGGGAGAAAATATTTGCAAATGAAGCAACTGACAAAGGATTAATCTCCAAAATTTATAAGCAGCTCATGCAGCTCAACAACAAAAAAACAAACAACCCAATCCAAAAATGGGCAGAAGACCTAAATAGACATTTCTCCACAGAAGATATACAGACTGCCAACAAACACATGAAAGAATGCTCAACATCTTTAATCATTAGAGAAATGCAAATCAAAACTACAATGAGATATCATCTCACACCAGTCAGAATGGCCATCATCAAAAAATCTAGAAACAATAAATGCTGGAGAGGGTGTGGAGAAAAGGGAACACTCTTGCACTGCTGGTGGGAATGTGAATTGGTACAGCCACTATGGAGAACCGTATGGAGGTTCCTTAAAAAACTACAAATAGAACTACCATATGACCCAGCAATCCCACTACTGGGCATATACCCTGAGAAAACCACAATTCAAAAAGAGTCATGTACCAAAATGTTCATAGCAGCCCTACTTACAATAGCCCGGAGATGGAAACAACCTAAATGTCCATCATCGGATGAATGGATAAAGAAGATGTGGCACATATATACAATGGAATATTACTCAGCCATAAAAAGAAATGAAATTGAGCTATTTGTAATGAGGTGGATAGACCTAGACTCTGTCATACAGAGTGAAGTAAGTTCAGAAAGAGAAAGACAAATACCGTATGCTAACACATATATATGGAATTTAAGAAGAAAAAAAATGTCGTGAAGAACCTAGGGGTAAGACATAAATAAAGACACAGACCTACTAGAGAATGGACTTGAGGACATGGGGAGGGGGAAGGGTAAGCTGTGACAAAGCGAGAGAGAGGCATGGACATATATACACTACCAAAGGTAAGGTAGATAGCTAGTGGGAAGCAGCCACATAGCACAGGGAGATCAGCTTGGTGCTTTGTGAACGCCTGGAGGGGTGGGATAGGGAGGGTGGGAGGGAGACGCAAGAGGGAAGAGATATGGGAACATATGTATATGTATAACTGATGCACTTTGTTATAAAGCAGAAGCTAACACACCATTGTTAAGCAATTATACTCCAATAAAGATGTAAAAAAAATCACGTATTAAACTGAACTTATAAGCAAACTTTCAAATCACTGATCACAGGTTTTAAACCAATATTTCAAAAAGAAACATACTTTTCAAAGTTTTGTACCAATAATAAATACAAATTATTTGAAAGTATTCTATATGCCAACTTGACCTCATCCTTTAGAAATGTTTGGTTTAGGTTTATGTTCTATGATATAATAATTTTCTACCATTAATTCATTAATTTAACAAACACCATGAAATACCTGTCATGTGCAACTACTCTGTTTGAGGCACCTGAGACACATCAGAAAAAACACCAGATCCTTGCCTTTGTGAGCTTACATTCTAGTGGGCAAGAGACCGACATTAAGTCAAGAGCATCATGATTAAGACTGAGGGACTTATCTCCAGCTACTGGGAGTGTTGCCAGCTCAGCCCTCAGCTGTCAGCCCTCTTTGGGAATTGCCCTTGGCAGAAGAGAGCTACCTCACCCAAGGTCATGGACTCATCTCAGTCAGCCTGCATCCAAAGACTGGTCACTATGAAGGTAACAAGGCCCAGACGCCTAGACCCAAGGTCATCCCAGCTGGAGAGCTCCCTGTGGGGTTGG
Source organism: Mesoplodon bidens (assembly GCF_964165515.1). Lineage (NCBI taxonomy): Eukaryota > Metazoa > Chordata > Mammalia > Artiodactyla > Ziphiidae > Mesoplodon > Mesoplodon bidens. The sequence continues at coordinate 88,573,178 of NC_138167.1, forward strand.
CTGAGGACTTTGTTCAGCCTGAATCACAGCCCAGCTTCTCTCTCTGCCCAGTCTTGCTTCTTTCACTTCCCCCATGGTCTAGAGTCTAGCTTCCTGAGGAATCCAACAAGAAACACATGTTATATATTACATTGTACATAACATTATAATAGAGTATACTTATTATTAATCTATTAATAGAGATTAATTATCTCTATCTATTATAGATATCTCTATTATGTTCTATTATAGTGCTATGCTGTATTATTTACTGTTTTTCTTCCTCGCTAGAATGCAACCTCCATGAGAGGAAGTACTTTGTCTCTTTTGTTCACTGCTCTAGCCACAGCTCCCAGAACAGTGCCTTGAAAGTATTTGTCCCCCAATAAATATTTGTTAAGTTAGTGAATGTTTGCAAAGTCAGAATAAAAATAGTACTGACTTCCCAAGATAAAATGGTGACAACCCATGTGCCATCTTACTACAGTGCCTGGCATATAACAAGTGCTCAACAAAAGTTAGTAATTATCAATATTATGATGTTCATTTCAAAGATGACTTATCACTCTCGTTTTTTTTAAAGCCAGTAATTCAACTCTATGTGTTCATGTGTTAATTAATCAAAAATTTATTGCCAAGAACTGCATTAGGAGCTGGGGTGACAAAGAGGGTAAGAAACAATCCCTGCCCTTAAAGAGAATTCAGTTCGCTGGTATGATCACAGGTCACATTTTATTAGTTATTTCATATTTAGCCAACTATCAACTAGCTTCTTTTGTATATTCTTTCCTTTGTCAAGTATTCTAAGATGTGAGCTTCAGTACCTGTTTTCCAAGTGACTTTTTTCTTTCTCAATTATTTGGGCAGTACTTCTCAATTGAAATTCATTCACATAAACCATTGGGTAACACCTAGCTGGAAACTAGATCAAAAATTGTCATATTTCAACTGATATGATCAAGTTATCTTCATCTGCTTGCTGTTTATTATTATTATTTTTTAAATCAGTTAAGACATTTGGAAAGGGTTTCATTTGTTAACACTTTGGGTGAAATATTTTTTGGCCAAAAGATTCCAAGGATTCCATCAGAACTTTGCCATCTACTCATCCTTGAAGACTTAGTTCAGGTATTCCCTCCTCCAGGAAGTCTTCTCAGGTTCAGTTAGCTACTTCTCGTCTCTGCCTCCATCATACCCAGTAGTAGGTTAAGCTGTTGTTGAACTTGGCACATTTTATTGGAATTCTGCTTTTGAATCTGTTTTCTTCACTGGCCCAGAAACTCCTAGGATCAGAAACCTTGCCTTATTTATCATTGTGTCTCTCCTGCCCATTGCGATGTCTGACACATAACCAGAATTATAGTAATAGGTAACCCTTGCTATGTAGGCAGGTGCTGTTGTAACTGCTTTACAAATCCTTATAATGAGCCTCTGAAGTAGGTACTATGATTAGCTCCATTTTACAAACCAGGAAACTGAGGCCCATAGATCTCAATAACTTGTCAAGATTTCCCAGCTAGTAGCGATCCAGGTGGAATCTGAACCCAGAAAACATGGCTGTGGAACCTGCAAGCTTACCCACAGCTCCTACTGGTAAATGCATTTTGACTTGAACTATGCATATAAATTATTTTTACATACGGGAAGAACTATGACAGGAAACTTTAACCACAATTTAAGCTTAATCCTTTCTTAAGTTCAGAAACTTCCATAAGTAGGTATCAGTTCTCAGAAGTAGAGATTTTTCATATTTTCTTGTTTAAAAGTAGAAGATGCCATGGTTTACTGAAGTTCATTACTTCTGTATCGCTGTAGTCTTCTGAGAACGGAGCAGCTTTGGCGCTGCTCCATATCCTGGGAAAAAAATCTATACTCAGGAATAACAATAATGTAAACCAACATTTAGTGAGCATTCACTATGTAACTTGGCCACAGACACACAGCTTGCCAGTGGTGAGATGGGAATTTGAATCTATCGCTAAAACCATTATGCTTCAGACAGGACCTTGCTTCATTTCCTCTGCCCACGGTTTGTAGCTCAGTAGTTAAAACAATGGACCATGCTTCTTCCTGTTGTGGCCATCCTTCTTTCCCTGCCTGGCACCCCAATTCTTCTGGGCCTGGTGTCGCACATCTCAGTCCCTGTGGTTGAGCATCTGGGGCTGTGTTCTAGGACTCTCAGGAATTGCAAGTTGTTAGATTTTTTCCTATCTTGATATTCGTATCACCTATGCATCCATGATGCATGGATATAAATTCATAGTTTGTTTTAGGTCTGGGAGGGACCCCGGAAGTCACTGATTTCAACTACTTGGCTGATAGTTGAAAACAACTTTTGCAACTTCCTTGCCAAATGGTTATGCGAATCTTGTTGGAGAAATCTAGTCCATCTTTTGACTCTTCTACTAGAAAATTTTATGTTGAGGTGTACTCTTGCCCCCATAATTTCTACTCCTAGTTTTGGTTCTACTGATTATACAAAACCCAATCAATCTTTTCAGTAACAGACTTTACAATATTTAAACACAATGCTACGTTCTCAGGAGTGTTCTTAATATTCACCCCCAAGTCGTTTATCTTATTAGATATCGTTTCGAGTTCCCTTGCTTTGAGCATACAGGAAGGGGAAGAGAACATCGTTCAGAGTCAGACACACCCAGCTTTGAATCCTGCTCCACCACTTACTGGCTTTGTGTGTTTCGGTTTTGGTTTCTTTATTTGTAAAATGTTGATAATGACACATAGTTTAAAGGGGAGTTGTGAAGATTAAATGAAAAGGTGAAATACAACACTTGACACAGAGCAGACACTCAAATAAATGGTACTTGCTGTTGTTTTTACTATCACCATGTTTTTATAAGTAGAGTTTGAAGAGCCAAAACTGATATTCAGAGGTGATCTGATCATCACCAAATAGTTGAGACCCTCATCCTCTGACAGTGATGCTGAGGATGATGCTAAGACAAAGGACAGTGGCCTTCATTTACTGTTTTCTCCAAGGCAGGCTTTGTGTGAAGCAGTTGATATCTATTATCTCTTGAGCTCCTCTCAATCTGTCAGGTAGGGATTATTCCTATTTTACAGATGAGGACACAAGCGCAGAGAGAGATGACCAGCTCAAGTCACACAACGAGGAAATGACAGGGTGGAAACAAACTGTCTTGTCTGACACCAAGACCTTGCTGCCTCTAAGATTAGACCTTTACTCATTCATTCTGTGTTGGCATCAAACCCATGGTGGACTTACCTAGGACTCACTGTTAACGGAAGCTTTTCTCTCTCTCTCCTGCCACTGCACACGGTTAAGCTACGTATTGTCTATCTTATACTCAATAGGTCTATTTGTTTGTTGCCCAACTGTGAGTGTATTATATAGTTTGCTAGGGCTGTCATAACAAAAATGTGATAGACCAGGTGGCTTAAACGACAAAAATTATCTTCTTACAGTTCCAGAGGCTGGAAATCCAAGATCTAGGTGTCGGCAGGTTTGGTTTCTTCTGAGGACTCAGTCCTCGGCTTGCAGATGGCCTGGCCACCTTCTTGCTGTGTCCTCACATGGTCACCCCTCAGTTGTGGGTTGTCTGTGTCCTAATCTCCTCTTATAAGAACACCAGCCGAGTTGGATTAGGGATCACCCTATAGGCCTTGTTTTAACTTAATCACCCCTTTAAAGGCCTTATCTCCAAGTACAGTCACATTCTGAAGTTCTGGGGGTGAGGGCTTCAATATATGAATTTTGGGGGGAACACAGTTCGTCTCATAAGAGCAGGGTCTCACATTTATCTCACTAAAAGTTTCCTTTCGTTAGATTTGTCTTTTTGTTCATTGAAAACTTTCTGAATGCTGATTTTGTTCACCAGCATTCACATCATTCCTCCTACATTTGTGCCACCTGTAAACGCAGTATGCATTCTGCCTGTATATCTTCCCATTGATTAATGAAAAACGAAGACAACAGAAGTAACTACAGAGCTGGAGGGATGGAGCTAGACAACTTCTTCCAATTTGCTGCCCTCTTGCTGCCTGTCTGACCCCTGTGGGTTTCCCTGGTCTTCACTGGCTGGCTCTCTATGGTTTGGTCATGTGGCCATTCTCTGCATACTGGTTTTGATTTAATAGATGAAATACAGGTACTGTGTTTAGGTCTATTTAAATGAGAGCTTCATTTAATTCAGTGGTTTTGATAATAGAAAAAACATCAGACAAGGAGCCAAATGACTTGAGTTCTAGTCCTGGTTTTATAATGATCTGTGTCACATCAATCCAGTATCTGGATTCTCAAATTTCTCACCTGGAAAAATGAGATAATGCCTTCCTTACTTCAGGCTTCACAGAACTGGTATCAGACTCCAGCAAACATCTATGTGGAGCCTCTATAGAGGCAAAATGTTAGCTATCCATGGCAGACTGTCAGCAGGCATTTTAAGATTCACATCTGTCAGCCTATTCTCAGGCCAAGTGGTCCCAGTACCAGCCAGAAGATGCTTAAAGCATCCATCTCCTTGAGACTGACTACTCTCTCATTGTTTCTTTGTTTCAGGACTCTTTGGAGGAGAATGCAGTACAGATATATTTTTGGAAAATTAAAATGAATTAAAATAGAGTTGCTTGAAAAATTCAGAGTCGATCTAGAATTATAAATCATTGACTTCAGATATGTAGACTAAGTTTAATATCTTGAACCCAACATTATTAGGAAGATAAGTCCGCTTTAGGGTCATCCTGCGATGCTTTTCTAAGTCAAGTAGAAGAAACATTTTAGAATACACCTCTCCATTAGCTAGATAATCAATATATGGAATAGATGCACTCTTAAAGCTTTCTGAAAAACAAATTTCTGAGTATTTAATCTTATTTTACTCCTGATTTCTAACATAATATGTAATGCATATTCTTGTGGAAATTATGTGTTACACTATCAGGTTGTAAATAAGCTTGCTAAGTCATTTATCCATGCAGGATAGGATCTAGGCTTCTAACTTGTGTGACAGGTGGATACCAGGAAGTCTTAAAAAAAGTTAAGGTAGAGGAAGAAGGTGAAGAAGGCACTTGCATTTATTGAATGTCTGCATGTCAGATTTATGTGCTATTTCAACTCTCATATCATCTTGACAATAATTCTGAGGTAACACAAATATAGCAGCTGGGAGGAGAGTATATATAACAGTTGGAAATGTCAACGTACTCAAAATCAGCTTCTTAAATTGTGAACCACTTCTGTTGATCCTATTTGTAGAATATAACATTGAAAAAAAATTTAAATTAAGATTAAAAAAGAAAAAAGAAAAATCCCGCTTGTGGGAGGAGGACCGCTGTCATGCTGGGTAGCATACCAAGTTAACCATCTGGTGATGGATGCTTCTTTTTGTAAGGTTGTCATTATCACCTCCCGTTTTTCAGATGAGGAAACTGAAGCCCAGAAGACGTCCATACTTGTTGTTCCATGTCAAACAACTGGTAGGCATCAGAGCTGGGATTCAAAGCCACATTTGCCTTCTGAGTGTGTGCTTTTGCACCATGCCCTGAACATGCTGGACTAGCAGGCTGAGATTATCCCCTCTGCTCTTGGGTGCTAATATATGACCTTGTCAGTCACTTAGCCTCCCTAGGTGTCATGTGCCTTCACCACAGAATGGGGATAATCTCAGCACGGATCAGAAAAATAATCTCTTCCAGTCTTTTTTTTTTTTTTTTCAGATGTGCCACGCAGCTTGTGGGATCTTAGTTCCCTGACCAGGGATTGAACCCGGGCCACGGCAGTAAAAGCACCAAGTCCTAACCACTGGACCACCAGGGAATTCCCTCTTTTCCAGTCTTTGAAAAATCATGAAGTGCTATACAAACAAAGCAGCATTTTTCAAAAATATCTGAAGCAAGATTATATATTAAACTCCTTTCCTAATCTAGAATGTTTAGAGTCTGACAGTGCTGTCCAATAGAGCATTCTACAATGATGGTGTTCTGTATCTATGCTTCCCAGTACATAGCCTCTTGTCACACGTGGCCATCAGCAGTTGATATATAGCTACTGTGGCTAAAAAACTGAATTTAAGTTTTATTGACTTAACTAATTTAAGTTTAAATTAAATAGCTACATATTGCTAGTGGTTGCTCTAACGCACGGTGCGCAATGTTGGATGGATTTCATACACAAATATGGATTCTGAACAACGAGTTCATTTTTATATATTCTAGGCATGACTGCTAGTCCTTGATGACATAGCTGGTAAACTGAAATGGGTGTTTTATACTTCCTGTAGCCCTCATATCTCTGAGTCATGTGTGTTAGATTTCTTATTTTAGTTTTAAGCAAACGCAGGTTTTTTCCTGGCTCCAGGTGGACTTAATAAATTAATGTTTGTTGAATGAATTTACATGATGTAATTAGTATACTTTGGTTCCCTTTTCCCTGGCTGGGCCTTTCTTATCTGTATACAGTGGAGGGAATCATGCACCCCAGGCTTACACTGAGGCTGAAAGACATCCATATGTGAACGCCTCTGGCACAGCGCGCAGTAAGACCTAAATAAATGTTAGTTTCCCTTCCCTCCCTTGAGAGAAAGTACTTCTTGTAAAGGAAAAAGCATAGTATCCATGTAAGTAGCCTGCGTGGCTAACCGTTGATCACAGCTGGGCCTCCGTGCCTGTGCCATTCAGTTCTTTGGTAGATGATTTGTAAGTTTAGCTCATCCATTGGGATAATCTTTGTGAAATTTAGTTTGCATTTGCTTTCGTGATTTTTAAAAATATAAAACCAGAGGGAGTAATCTTTTCTCTCCACAATGCCATCTTCCCCCACCCGAAAGTGACTCATTGTAAAATATATTTAATTGGGAGAATCTTAATTTCTGTAAATATAAAAAAATCCAACTTCTCTGAAGTAACCATATGACTTTCTTTTTGTTTTTGATTCATGCATTTTATAGTTAACTGGAAGAGGGAGATGCTCTTTTCTCCTATCCCCTCAGTGTGTGTGGGAAGTTGTGAATCAGCACAACTATAAATCTCCAGAAGCAACTTATATTAGGACAGTGACTACAGGCTTTCTTAGCTTTGTGACTCAGTGGGACATTTTTCTTCAGCACTATAGTGTTAATCACCTACTTTCTGGAAATGAAAAAAAAAAAGAGAGAGAGAGAAAACTGTAATAACAGGAGTTCTAACTAACTTTAAAAGGACACCTTTGACCTCTGTCCATCAGTCTGTCCTTATCAATTTGTGGAAATTCCTGTTCTATTGACACAGAATGTAATGCTTTGATTGTATCTGGCTGAGTAAAGAGCTGTACATTTGCTTTATTCTAACTGATGAGATTTGGGGGAAGAGAAGAGTTTTTCCTGAGAGATCCTGAAGCCCTGTGGGATGATTTTGCCTTTGATCTTATCTCTCTGCTTTTCTTTTTTAACTCAAGGTTAACCTTAAATTCAGGTCCTTTTTCCTTAGACAGATTTCATAATCATTTTCAAAGTGAGAGCATGAGCAATGTTTCAAAAGGTAATCATTGTGGGATCAACGTTACAAAAGGAAATTTGAAATATTTTCCTTATATTCCTTCCATCCTGACAAAACACTTTTTATTTCAGACATTATTAACACAATTGGCCATAGCAATAAATTTGTCACTCTGTTTTAAGCTAGTTTTTTAGTGACGAGAAACGGAGAGGTTACAGCAATAAGTCACCATAGTACTTTTCAATAGAAGAGACTCTTCAGGAATAGATTTTAACTAGTTTAGAATACAATTAGGGATCTAAATGTTGTTATCATGCAAGATCATTTTAACACACAAACCTGTCAGAAGTACTAAAGAATTATGGTGAACCATAAATGTAACAACAACAACAGAAACACTAGAATAGGTATGAGGAGAAATGAGTTCTCGCTTGAGTTCTGCTGGTAACCAGTTGTGTGATCTTGAGTAAATGCTTTAAACATGATCTCTTTTCTCGCCTGTGAAATAATACATTTGAGCTCCAGAATCTCATGACTCAAAGGATTCTATTTTGTATAATTCTGTGGAAACATATATGTGGGCTTTTGTATACAGAAATAAAAGAGTGAGGGGCTCCTTATCAGTAGGTCATGCTCTTGGGATTAAGCTGTAGTATCAGTGATAGATTTGATCCTGGCTATCTACGTGTTCTCCTGTGTGGTTCTTCCTGGAACCAAGCACAGATATTTCTCTTTCCTGCTTGTGATGAGGCATCCTGTCTATGAGCATGTTAACTTTGGTCTCCCTGGCATTTGACTTGAACCAATTAAATGAATGATGTAGCAAGTGCAGTTGCCACAGAGTTTATAACCCAATAATGGCCCCAAAGGGTTACACATGGCTGCTCCTTGACCCAGTAAAAGGCAGTTATAAAAATCTACTAGGCAACTGGAAGCTGTCAAAAGTCATTTCTCAATGAGTCATTTGTCACTGTTAACAAGAATGAGCTAGGGATAAGTGGAAAATATTTGTTATTTTTAAGGCAACTACATTTCAACAGATGAGCAAAAAGTTGTCATTCCACACTTTATGAATAAGAGTTGGGTTATTTTGAAGCCAATAATCCTTGCTTCCTTTAGGAGTGCTTATGAGTGCTATCACTCAAACAACTTTCTAGTTATCAGTTTCCCAAAACATGGATGGAAACCCACCCTCTGCTATTGATGTGCAGCTGAGAAATGGGGGATGCAGGAGTAGACCAGGTACAATCAGACTGGAGGAGTTTAGCCTGGAATTTGCTCTTTTCACAAGCCCTTTTCTGCATCTGTAAAGTGAAGCTGTTTTTAGATAATTCCTCAAGATCACGTCTGCTCTAAATATCTGTGACTTATGAACCCAATAGCCCTAAGTAAGTGGTAAAATCTCAGAATCTTCCTGTTGATCTTGAAATCAGGGGAAAGAGCATTTGTTTGCGATAAACTTTAATCAACAAATTATCTCTCTAAACCATGTAGTTATGGTATACTTGTTCTAGGCTTTGTGATATATGAATGATAAACTCCTGATTTCTGCATGTTAAATCATTCTTAATTAGCAATTTAAGTTAAGTACTTTTATAATTGCTCACAGTTTGAAATCCTTATCTATAGAAGGGTTATTGACCTATTTTCTATTGGAAATGAACCTTGTATGTAAGCTTTCCGTAACTTTGCCATATAGAGGCTACAGGCATGTAAATATTCTAAAGAAAATACAGGAAAAAGAAACCTCACAAAAACCTCCACTCTTTCCATATGAATAAGGATATCCTTCCCAGCTTAATAGTCTAGAAATCTTGTTTTATTTTCTTTAAAAAGTGTTGGATTGAAGATTCTGAGAAAGCCACTGATTATAAGGCATAATGCTATAACTGTTTTTGTAACATATAGTTTCCTGGGGAATGGATCCATTGAAATAACTCCATTATATTTAAAAAGGCAGTTTATTTGCCAGGTTTTAGGTGTTTGTACAATTATGGAAGGGTTTTCAGCATTTAGATAGAGTCCAACACTTGAAATTATTGCAGATAGTCTTGTCATATCTATAGCTGTACATAAGCCAAGATCCCTTGGGGATGGTGAAACAGCCAAATACTACAACATTGGCTGAGCAAATATTCTGCGCTTTCTCCAAGGTGACTGATTATTCCGAAAGACTGGGACTGCTGTATCAACTGAAAGATAGCTGTGGTGAGAGAGTTATCAGGTTAATAAACAAGGGATTCAGATACAGACTCTGAGATGAAAGGTTATGAGGCAGGGTTTAAATAGCAACTTTATTTAGTTACTATTTGCACGTCTGTTAAAGAAAACCATCTTGTGCCATACTTAAGATCACAGTTTATACTGAATAAGGGCTGTGCACTGAAAAACAATACCTTTTTTACTGATTAGCATTTCTTTTTACTTTGAATAAGTAGATCACGTGTGTGGACAGTTACAGACCATAAGCCATCACTGGTAAATGAAGTTGTGATTTTCATAAATACTTCGTTAGTTCTTCCTCCTAGAACTGTAAACCATCCTCAGTCAATAGTTTCATATGCTATCTCAGTTTCTATGTGGGAAAGGCTATAAACCACCCTAAATATTTTGGGACTTTTTCAAACATCTAGCTGAAATCTGTATCACTTTAGTAGAAATCCCCATTTTCTCTTTTAAGAGCTTAAAGATTGATGGCTTTTTTTTTTCTTTTTCATGAGGAAGCATCTTTTTTTTTTTTTTTTTTAAAGGGCTATCACTTTTGAAATGATATCTGTGTCTCTAAATATTCAAGCAGATGCTTCCCATTTAGATATTTTTTCCCACTTTTGAAAACAGGGAATCAGCTGCTCTGGCTACTGGAGTAGAGGTGGCAGTCTCTACATTTCTTCTTCATTTCCTAACACTGAGTATCATGGATATGCACAGTATTACTTAAACAAACCAACATCCAACCTTTGTAACTGCAAACAAGAGGACAATCTGCTAATTACTGTTTTCTTTTGCCAGGACACCTATCTGTGTATAGCTAACTCAGAAGCTAGAGATCACAACAGCCCTAGTTTCACAGTGAATTTCCAGCTAATTAAAAAAAAAAAATCTCCAAACCTAATCTGATTTATAAAAGTGAGCTGCATTCCAGGATTTCAAGAATCTGACCTTCACAAAAAGCTAGATATAAGTAACAGCTTTGGATATTAAGCTGTCTGTTCCAGAGTTGCTCAGAGTTTAATAGATGGCCCAGAGTTTTTTGAGCATCGGTTCTTTCTGTGTGGTCTGGAGGAGGCAGGTGGTATACTAGAATTACAGATGATGAGTCAGATAAAAACATGGCAGGTGTGTCAGAGACATTTAGAGCTTGCCAAGTATTAATGTACTCCTTTCCTTTTCCCAGACTCCCTTGCAGTTAAGGTTAGAGCCATATGAGTAGTTTTAGCCAATGAAATGTGAGCAGAAGTGCCATGTGTGTCATGTTTGTGCTGTTTGTGCTAAGATGTTGAGATGGTTTTCTTCCTTCATTTCTTTTTCTTTCCCCCCAGAGTTCCAGATGGCATAGTTATAAGATAGAGGAGAGTGATTATGAGACAGAAATAAATTTTTACTGGGTTAAGCTGCTGAGATTTGGGGTTTGCTATTGTAGCAGCTAGCAGTAATTACCCTGACTAATAGAGTAGGTGATACTCTTTATGTTAGAAAGTTATTGGAAAAGCTGGGGCCATTATCTAGATCAAGAAAACACAAATCTGACATTGAATCAAAATCAACCTGGGGAGCTTTAAAAAAATTCACATTTCTGGGTTCCATGTAAGATTTACTAAATGAAAATTTAGGGGGAGGGCATATGAATCAATATTTTTATCAAGCTCCTCAAATAATTCTAGACCATTCCCTTCAAATCTGAACTCCTGTTCCATGACATCAAAGTCTCTTTGGTTATTTTCTGGGGTGATGAGATGGAAAATTAAAAATGATCAGAGAGAATCAGAGGATTTAGAGCTAAAACAGGATCAGCAAACTATAGACCCCAAGGGCCAACTCTTGTCTGCAGTATGGTTTTGTAAATAAAGTTTACACAGCCACATGCATTGGTTTACATATTGTCTATGTCTGCTTCCACTACCAAGGGAGAGTTGAGTGGTTGCAACAGTGATGTTATGGAGTGCAAACCTTAAAATATTTACTATTTGGCCCTTACAGAAAAAGTCTGTGGACTGCTACTCTACACGGTTGTCTCTGTGCTTGAAAAAGTCATGAACTCTTGATTTGGCCCTGCCCAGAACTGAAAGACTCAAATTCTCAGCATTCCTGGTAAGTATAAGAACGGCCGGTCATGAAAACTTATTTAACTTTTAGATCAGCGTCACATTATGGTGTCTCTGTGGCCCACGGAAGAGTTTAAAGTCACACACATTCTCCTACTGTCACATAATCTGTGGAACCTCCAGAAACACAGCCACGGGAAGACAATTGTTTCGGTTGAATCTATTATAGAAACAGCTGGATGATATTTATAGGGAAAAAATTATAGTTTCCAATATATCTGGATTCTTGTAGTTCTTTCTGTCTACAAATGAAGATATGAAACAGGATTCTTATTTAATGGGACCCATTTTCTTTACTGTCTATCTTTCATTCATGATTAAATTATATCAAGTGCTTGGTACAACCCCCCAATTTAAAATAATCTATATTTAGATATGTGCATCCATTTAAATCTGTATAGTTGAATACACACATTTAAATATAAATTTTAAAGCTGTCCAGTCCAGGAAATTCAAATTTAAAGTGCAATTCTAGAGGGATGGCTATTTTAACCAGTTCCAAATGCAGATTTAAGCTGAAGATCTTTTCAGCTCAGTGCATCATCACTGTGGCTTTCCTTTCTTTCCCTTCCATTTCCCCACTAAAATACTACCAATCGGAGACCTAGGGAATCACAGCAGAGAAACTGAATATTCTTGCTTTTTAGTGAACAGGAGGGGAATTTTGTCTCTTGGCTAAATGATCTCTTGTTATTGCTCAGTAAAGAAAAGAAGAATGAGCTTTATGTTTGTATCACAACATATTTACCTGGTCCTTTTGGAGGCCCTCAGAGGGAGTTCCTATCAGCTCCACTGCAGAGTAAATGCTGAAGTTAGAGTGGACTATAGGTGAAAAATTGCAGGGGCTTCGATGTACGTGGTTTTCTTACACTTAGGAGGAAAAAGTTATGTTTGAGCTCTGTTCCCTCACTACTTTAACTTTTTGGAGCTAGAGAAGAAAGAAAAAGCAAAGCAAAACATACAATTTCATTACCCTCCCTAATGTACATAATTGGTAACATGTGTACCTAATTTTGATTACTCACTCTTCTATTCACTTGTTGCTGGTTAATTGAGAGTGGCAGTCCCAATTAAACAACCCCTAGTAGCATGTAATGGTTAATTGTGAGCAGGTTAGAAGCCTTCTTTGTCTTTGAAAAGGTCTCTTAAGTCTCCAGGGCATGTCTGTTTTGGACTGAAGTCATAACTTGGTATCGGATGATTTAAATTCAAGAAAGTCCTTTAATATTAAGGTTCAAATAAATGAATTTACACTCCATGTCATATGTTTAGCAGGTGACTGAGACCATGTGCTCTTTACCCCACTTAGCAGAGAATTATAATGTATAAGAGATTTAAATTAGCCTGTAACCAGCCTTGCTGCTAGAGGCAAGAAGTAATGTGGTTAATATAGCAGGCTAGAATGAGAAGTGGGTTCATTTGGGTCATTTACAGTGACTTCTTATTGAATTCAGGTAATTTCTTCTAAAAAGAGTTCATGCTTCTCTTCTGTCTACTTCTAACTCCAAAACTTCAGACCCAAACAGTCACTGATTTATGTAGTTACTATTACCAAATTGTTGGGCTAAACAACATGTCTCTCAAAATGCTTTGGCTAATGGGGTCTATGAAAATGATTATGCAAGTATGCTGTGGATGAGGACACAAGTTATTACCTGTAACCATCACTGTGGTACCCCCAGGATGGTTTCTAAACATTGTGCAGGCTAGCAGACTTGTGAAAAAGATGGAATGTGATGGCTGAGGCTTTATCAACACAATTCTCATTAATAGCGATGGGAATTGTGTGGGCGAGAGCCATAGTCCTCTTGGGTGGGCATGTGTGCACCGAGGAGCACTTTTCAAACAAGATGCTATTTCCCTTTCCTTCATCTCAGAACCAAATTTAAAATTTATGGAAGTCCTCATTTCACTTTGAAATCACCTATGGATGAAGATGGACCTGGAAAACTGGGAAAGTTGGCGTACCCCATTTCAGGATGCATCTCTGAATTTCTTTTCCTTCTTTCTCAAGCATCTTTCCTTTGACTCACTATGAGGACAGTATTCAGGGAGGTGAGTCATGCTGGTCTGCTTCTAAACCAATCCCTCAGTCTTGGTAACATCGCTTCCATATTTGATTCAACTTCCTATACTGTCTCCTTTGCTTTTCTCAGACTCATTTGCAAGAGACATAGGAAGACTATGAGTGACACATTTCCTCAAGAGATCAGGGGAATTAGAGTCAAGAATCATATGATAGTTTTCTGCCTTAGTTCTTATTCTTACTTTTTTCAGGTCTACAGCTAAAAGGAAATGCATAAGATCAGTCTCTTAGGTGAACTATACATTCTGTTGTGGATAACAGGGACCCCAAAATATCACTGGCTTAAACAAGATATAGATTTATTTATTTTTCTCTGATATAAAGGTATAGATAAAGAGGCCAAAGACGATGGCTTCTGAGTCATCTGGGACACAGGTAACTTCCATCCACCCATCTCACCAAGGTTGGTGAACTGGGTACATGACACTCATCCTCATGGATGAAGCATAGCCCTTACATTCAAGTTCCATAAAACAGGACAGAGAAATAGGAAAGGACATGCCCCCTACCTTTAAGGACACATCTCAGAAGTTACACACATCAGGTCTGCTTACATCCCATGGTTGGGACTTAATCACATAGTCACACTTAGTTGCAGGGGAAGCCAAGAACTGTTTGGACTGCCATGTACCCAGCTAAAATTTTGGACTTCTAATAATGAGGAAGAAGTGGAGAACAAATTTAGAGACAACCTACAATCTCTACCATGGTCTGTCCAGGTGGAAACCTAAAAAGCTATGTGTATCTCTTTTTCACATGCAGAGGACACTCACCTCCTCTCTCAAGGGATTCAATTCAAAAATCCCACCCAGTTATTGCAATAGGGTTCAAGGTTCAGAAACTCTGGGTGATGCTTGGTCCCTTCTACGAGGTCAGAATAGGGTTTTTTTAGGTCCATACTTTTCTGGTCTCATCTCACCAGTAGTAGTAACATTATAACTGTAGCAAAAACTCCTATTTGGAAAAGGAGAGACTGCAAATAATTCTCAGTCATTTGGTTGTAGCGGTTATCAGATCCTGCTGGACCAGAGTGAAGAGGGAGTGAGGAGGAGTAAGTCTCCTGCTTAGCGCATCTGGTGGCCCTTGGTTCTGACTTCTGGGAGGAGCTGTCTTCTTCTGTGATCCTCCCTGACCACATCTGAAGCAGACTCTGGTATTAAGTATTTGCCATATAGCAGGTACTATGCTAACTAAGCAATTCATGTACCTTTTTTTTTTTTTGCGGTATGCGGGCCTCTCACTGTTGTGGCCTCTCCCGTTGCGGAGCACAGGCTCCGGAGGCGCAGGCTCAGCGGCCATGGCTCACGGGCCCAGCTGCTCCACGGCATGTGGGATCTTCCCAGACCGGGGCACGAACCCATGTCCCCTGCATCGGCAGGAGGACTCTCAACCACTGCGCCACCAGGGAAGCCCTCAAGTACCTTTTTACATTTAGTCTTCCACGGGCTGTGAAAATGTATTTTACTGACACCATTTTTCACATGAAGAGACTAAAGCTTGGAGCGGTTAAGTGACTTGCTCAAGGGCACGTAGCTCCTAAGTGATGGAGCTGGTATTTGCTACTTGTATGCTTGGTTCTAAAGCCTGATATATCTACCTTCTGAGTATATTAAGGGCAGTAGTTCTCAACTGGAGGCAACTGTGCCCCCCAGGGGGTGTTTGGCAGTGTCTAGAGATATTTTTGATTGTTACAACTGGGAGACTGCTACTGGCATCAAGTGGGTACAGGCCAAGAGATACTGCTAAACAGCCCATAATGCACAGGATGACCCTGTGCATCTTGATAAAGAATTAGCTGCCTCAAAGTGTCATTGGTGTCACAGTTGAGAGACCTTGAATTAAGCCTCATTATCTAACACATTTGGTAGATGCCTTGGTCCTTATTAACAGATAGCAGAAGATTTATGTCTGTTTAGATTGTTAATCTGTGGAAATAGGGAATTTCCATTCCTGTGTAAAGGGCTAAATTTTTCTTAGACAATAAGGATCAGTTCTTCATTTTAGAATTTAGCTGATTTACATTTTGGGGGAAAAGGTTGAGTTTTTGGAGATGTGGGAGCAGGGAAATTTACAGAAAGAGAATACAAAACAATATTTAGAAAGTAATTATTTTATACATTGTACTTCTGAAATTTGTAATAGAAAATGAAACTTTCATCCCAATTCAAAAGGACGTAAGTTATTAATCCACTATCTTTCTTTTAAAAGGAAAATGGCTGTGTATAATATGTATATTTGGAACATGAGCCAACATTTGATGCTACTCTTAGGCTGTTTGGTTGCATGGATTTTAAATGTTGTAACTGCTTTAACATCAACCAGACAGACTTTCCTTTAAATAGGCATTTACTAAGTACTTAAAGGGAACAGAACTTGTCCTAGGCAACCCAGGTAGAGATGAACTATGACTTTTTTACCCGTAAGGAGACTATGGTTTACTGGGGAGAAACAGTCAGCAAACCAGTGGTCCTAATCGGAGGGGACTGAGGGACACATAGGGGATCAGTGACAACAGAATGGGATACAGTAGAGCTAGGTGTCGAGTACCGTGGGCTCACAGAGGAGAAAACTTCTGTCACTGTGGAGGAGGTGGAGAAGACAGTGAAGGCTTCCCAGAGAAGGTGAGATTTTAGTCAATTCTTTTTTTTTTTTAATTTTAATTTGATTGGAGTATAGCTGACTTAACAATGTTATGTTAGTTTCAGGTGTACCGCAAAGTGATTCAGTTATACATATACATATATTTATTCTTTTTAAGATTCTTTTCTCAGATAGGTGATCACAGAATATTGAGTAGAGTTCCCTGTGCTATACAGTAGGTTCTTGTTGATTATCTGTCTTATATATAGTAGTGTGCGTGTGTTTATCCCAAGCTTCTGATTTATCCCTCCCCCACCACGTTTCCCCTTTAGTAACCAGAAGTTGGTTTTCAACATTTGTAAATCTGTTTCTATTTTGTAAATAAGTTCATTTGTATCACTTTTTAGAATTAGGTTCCAGGGCTTCCCTGGTGGCGCAGTGGTTGAGAGTCCGCCTGCCGATGCAGGGGAAACGGGTTCGTGCCCCAGTCTGGGAAGATCCCACATGCCGCGGAGCGGCTGGGCCCATGAGCCATGACCGCTGGGCCTGTGCGTCCGGAGCCTGTGCTCCGCAACGAGAGAGGCCACAACAGTGAGAGGCCCACATACCGCAAAAAATAAAATAAAATAAAATAAAATTAGGTTCCACATATGAGTGATATCATATGATATTTGACTTTTTCTGCCTGACGTACTTTGCTTAGTATGATAATCTCTAGGTCCATCCATGTTGCTGCAAATGGCATTATTTCATTCTTTTTTATGGCTGAATAATATTCCATTGTTTATATGCACCGTATCTTTATCCATTATCAGGAACTGTAAGGCAGGCAATAAGAATGTGGCAGAGGGAATAAAGGGATGAGAAAAACCAGGCCACCTGGTACAACTGTGTAGTTTTTGCCCTGAAACCCAGCATACACTCTGAGGCACATTGGCTTCCTTACTGAGAAGGTGGCACCCTTTTCTTTACATGTAATTTCCTTCTACTTTCTGAATCTGGCTTCTGCAACTATGTCTGCCTAGAGAGAAGGTCTATTGAGAATTAGCACTAATATTTCCTTACATCCATGAAGAGGACTGACCCTAGAGGTGTTGGATGCAGCACATGTAAAGCCAGGGAGGAGTGAAATATCATGACATAGCTTGCAGAGCACACAATGGAACTTATGGAGCTGTCAAAGTACTGTCACCTGTACTTTAGGAAAAGCCCTGGTGCCTACATGGAAGATGGATGGACTGATGCTTCAGGAGATGAGGCTGAAGTCAGGGGTTCACTGTAATGTCACTGGGACAAGTTTTACTTAAGTGTAATCAAGACTAATGCCTTAACTAGCTTTAATCCGTTGAAACTAACATTAATGGGGAGATCACCTGCTATAAACATTTTACTGGCAGCAGGATATGAATCATAAATAATCCAAATTTGGAGGGAACAGCTATCTTATCCAAATACCCTTTTGGCACAAAGAATCAATAAAGTGACACACTCATCTCTAAGGGCCAGAAAGCTTCTGAGAAGAGAGTTTAGTTCTTCCTTTACAAATTTTAACTGTGCAAGATGTCTTCAGAATCTGGATTTCCCCCTAATTGTTGGGGGGAATTTATCACTCACTAATTTGTGTGTGAAGTAGGAAAAAAAATTAATATGATTCTGGGACATTTATGATTGTGGAATTTTAAAAAACTTCAGTAACTAGCAGTTTCATAAACTTGAGGACTATTAAAATTATGAAAGACCTTAGAAATATCTTTCAACTTCCTGATTTTACAAATGAGAAATTTGAAGTCCAAAGACATTGTGGGATTTGCCAAAGTCCACCATTAGCTACTGGCTGATCTGGGCTGTGAACTGAATTTTCTGGCTTTAGTCCAGAATATTCTCCATCAGAAAAAGAAATTATTTTACCTAAGAATTAAAAAAAAAAAACTAGTAGAGATTGTTTATTTTAATTTCATAGCAAATGTCCCCAGTTCCTCTGTCAAATATTTCAAGGGATATACTTCCTCTCAGTTATGTCGATTTTAAACAAGTGATTGGCACTGATCTTTGGTTTGCTTGTGTTTTGGTGGTTTTCTTCTTATTCTCGAAAGATCTAAAAATTCCTGTGGATTCTCTTGTTCTTGTTGAAAAAAATGGGGAAAACTCTCTATAGTCAGAGAAGAGAACCAATTGTGAATGAAAACCTTTGTGAGATTAGGACAAACTCTTAAATTCATGAACAAGCACTTAATGATAAAATATTTTGCATTTCCTGCAGGAGTGAAATAAATGGGAAGCTCAGGCAATGAAATAAAGTAGCATATTAAAGTCTCCTAAACAGGCTGGAAAAGATTTCCATAAGACTTTGCAAAACGGCATCTGGTAAACCCATCCTTGACTGCAAATAGGAGTTACTATTCTTTGGCCCAAGAGATATTTTCTCGCAGTCAAATAGCGGGTGTTGCCACTTCATCCGACCTGGTGTTTCATAAACCATAAACTCTGTGTCAGAGTGGGCTCTTTGTTCTGGAGTTCTCCAGGCTAGCCCAGGCTTGCTCAGGGGGCCGTCCCCATAGCTTTTGAATTTTTAAAAGATTGAGGCTAAGTGCTGTCATTGTTCCAACATGGCTCTTTTCTCCAACTCTTTTCTGGGTCAGCATATTCAGATTTTCCCAGATGTAGCTTGGCCTCAGTAAGACTTGATGACTCAAGTTTCTGTTGTATAAACAAGAAGGTTTATACTTGCTGCCTCAATTTATGTTGCTAGGGTCTTTATTCATCACATTTTCATCCATACCTTGATCCATACCACAGTGTTTCAGGTTAAAAGGTATGTTGTCTGGACTTTCAAAAATTTAGATGGTCTTTGAATAAAGAGTTAAGCTATCTAGACAACTTTTCCTCTTTAATTTTATGGAGCACACAATTTGCTTGTGGTCCCGCCCCCATATTCATTATTTCTCTCTTCTTTAGCTTTTATTGGACACATGGCTTCCCAGCATGAGGCTGCTTTTCCCCGTGTCCCCTGTAGCTGGTGTGGTCATGTGACTGAATTTTGGCCAATGAGTTGTGATCTGAAGTATGTGTGACTGATGAGTTTTGCAACTCAAAGATGTGTGGTGTGCTCCCTGCCCTGCCCTGCTCACTGCATGGATGTTGCCCAGAACCCAAAGGCAGAAGCCCCGTGTCTTGAGGGAGGAAAACTGTCCTAGCAGCCCTGCACCACTTCCCTCCAAACTATCATGTGAGAAAGAAATAATTTCTGTCTCATTTAAGTCACTGTATTTTGGGTTCTAGCTGTGGCAAGTGGGGGCCACTCTTCATCGCAGTGCGCAGGCCTCTCACTATCACGGCCCCTCTTGCTGCGGAGCACAGGCTCCAGACGCGCAGGCTCAGCAGTTGTGGCTCACGGGCCCAGCCGCTCCATGGCATGTGGGATCCTCCCAGCCCAGGGCTCGAACCCATGTCCCCTGCATTAGCAGACAGATTCTCAACCACTGCGCCACCAGGGAAGCCCGGTAATTTTTTAATGTCAGCTAAGCCTTGTCCTAATTAATATACCTTGCTAGAGAGTTTAAAGCCATTCCGAACCATTTATGCCTGGATGAAGAGGAGGCTGTGGAGACATCTGTGGCAACTATAAGGAAGAATGAGTTTCCCTTCAAGAGGATGTCTACATAGCAGAGTCATTCCCAGCACAACTGCTCATGGGAAACTTGGTAACAACTCCACACCCTCCCTGAAGTTTGTTCACCTCTCTCCAGTTCTGTCTTTGAGGAATTTGTTACCTAAAACTAAACCAGGCTCTGATGTTTCTTCAGGTGTAAGACTCTCAGCTGATGATGCTGTAATGACTTCAGCTTCTGAAACTGGAGTATGTTTAGAAGCAGAATTTGCGGGAGAAGAAAATCAGCATATAAAGTTGTCACGGGGCGCCAGATGCTGAGCTTGGACATTTCAGAAATATTTCGGTGAATCCCTGCTAAAGCCCTGTAACACTGATGTTTTTATGCATCGTTTGCAGATGTTGAAACATACTATCAAAACATTTTAGAAGCTCATTCAAAGTTACATAGTAAGAAGAAAAGCTGAGACTTGAACTCAAGACTTTAGAGGTCTAAGGTTATGCTTTTTCTAATAGTAGTGGTAGTCTGTGAAAGGAAAGAAATCCCCTGATTAGAGACATTAAAAAATAAATTTGCATGATACCCCAGGAACTCAGCAAAAAATGCCATCTCTTTAGTCTCCACTCCTGCCTGGCTAACATGCTCTCCTACTGGTGTTCCATGCCTATGCTTTATTTTCATATAGTAGCTCATTTTTAAAAAATAAATGTATTTATTTTATTTATTTTTGGCTGCGTTGGGTCTTCATTGCTGCACTTGGGCTTTCTCTTGTTGTGGTGAGCAGGGGCTACTCTTCGTTACGATGCATGGGCTTCTTATTGTGGTGGCTTCTCTTGTTGCGGAGCATGAGCTCTAGGCACACGGGCTTCAGTTGTTGCAGCAAGCGGGCTCTGGAGCACAGGCTCAGTAGTTCTGGCACACAGGCTTAGTTGCTCCGTGGCATGTGAGGTCTTCCTGGACCAGGAATAGAACCCATGTCCCCTGAACTGGCAGGTGGATCCTTAACCACTGTGCCCTCAGGGATGTCCCTAGTAGCTCATCTTGATTTGCAGAAACATAGGGCTAATTGGGACCTCACCATATCATTCCTTTAATAATACTGCCTTTAGATAGAACTATGATTCCTGTTTTTTAAGGTTCTTCATAGTCTTTAGCAGAGTGATTCAATTCTTTCACAACCTTCACTGAATAGAAATTCTTCCTTCAATATGACATAAGTCCTTTATGCTATAATTTGGATGCATCTTGTGACCAGCCTACTGAGTAAGGAAGAAGAGCAGAAATACTTATTACTCTTTGTTTGAGAGTCCTTTCTGTTTTAGCAATTTATTTGTTACATTACTCTTTTTTTCCCCTTTGGAATAATAATCCAGCTTCCTTTAACCTGTCCTCATCCGCTTCATCTTAAATCTTTGTGCGTTTCTTTGGACATAACTCTTCAAGTTTTGCATTTTTTATTTGTGGAACCCGAGACTGGGGCAGTAGCGGTTGATATGTCTATTACCTTCTAGGTGCACAGCACGGTGCTAAGTGTCCTTGTAGTGTGTCATCTTATTTAGCCCTCACTGCCATTCTGTGAGCAAAGTACTATTATTAGCTCTATTCTATAGTGGAGGAAACAGAGGCTTAGAGAGATTAAGTACTGTATGTGCTAAAATATGAGAGGAGATAGTTTCCAAACCTAACCCTCGGAAAGGAGGGGGTTACCTTCAGTTCAATCTTCATAAAGTTCCTCGAATTATATGGTTCTTTTTCAACTTCTAAAGTCACATAGGCCTGAGACGACTTCAGAAAATTCTGGTCTCAAAAGCTTATAGATGTTACCTGCAGAATCCCTTAAAAAGGGAGGCAAAGAAATTCGACAGAGATTTATTCATGAATTTTGTGATGGGTGTGGGTACAGTGGTGATCTCACAACTGCAAGGGTTGAATGTCATCATATGCAACCTTTAAAGAGAGGCCTTTCAAAAGTGAGAAATCGGTTATTATATTACATTAAGTGAACACAACAGCACAAATATTCACCGACAGGATGAATGAACAAAGCAAGTGTCTTAATGTTATGTGAATGGGTAATTGTGGTTTGGGATAAGATTTCCAATGACAGCATCCAACAACCCATCCGGAAATAAAGATGGTGCATTGTGAAGACCATGTCAGGTGACACGGATTCCAATGCTGCAAATCAAGAATTTGAAGAAAACTGTTTGGTAAAATAAGAGTGAAGGGCTTCCCTGGTGGCGCAGTGGTTGAGAGTCCGCCTGCCGATGCAGGGGACACGGGTTCATGCCCCGGTCCGGGAAGATCCCACATGCCACGTGGCTGGGCCCGAGAGCCATGGCTGCTGAGCCTGTGCGTCCAGAGCCCGTGCTCCGCAATGGGAGAGGCCACAACAGTGAGAGGCCCGCGTACCGCAAAAAAAAAAAAAAAAAAAAAAAAAGAGTGAAAAAATATTCCTAAATCGAGATTTCTATGATTTAAGCATTTACATGACTAAATTAATAAATTAAATATTATAATCAGACATTTGATTATTTCATCTATATTCCTAAAAGTTTACACAATCCCAATAGGTAGGAAAAGTTTTTAACCTTCTCCTTGGAAAAATGGAGGAATGCCTAATAATCAGGACTGTACAGTAACTTATCCAAGTTCATCTAAAGGTAGGATGGCTGGGGTTTGTGCCTAGATCTGTCTGATTCACGGACAGAGTGATTACGTGGTATAATGGATTTCCTGAATCCTGATTCTGAGGATTGTTGTCCCTATTTGTGCTGCTGGAGTTTCTTTCCTAAGTGCATTTTAGTAAAGTTGGTCGACTGAATGTATCAAGGCTCTAAGAATTAAATACCCCACAGGTCTTTAAATGTTTACTAAGTACAGTAGAATGAGGAAGCGTTCCAATGGGTCCTCAATAATGAATGTTAAGATTATTATTCCCTCTTTTGTCCTTCTGTTCAGTAGCTCATTTTTATGTTTAAAGGGTAAATGTTTTTTTCCAGAATTATTTTTTTCCACAGCCTCAGTCTACGGAGGGGAAGATGGATCTGCATCAGGGTTCCATTTCCAGGAGTATTTCTGACCCACTATGATGTAAACATTATATAGTCTCAGATCATAAAACCTCTCTGCCGCGTCTCTTCATTTGGCGAACAGGGACATTTATGCTTTATACTCACGTCTCCTCTTTGTGTAACACCCCCATCCCTGCAAAAAACAACCCCAAAAAACAAAAAAAAATACTGGGAAGATATTTGAAGTGATGCTTATGCAATATTCCTCTTGCCTTAGGATGAGTAATTATACATGATGGAAAACACATGAAAGTATCTTGTAAGGCTATTAGCTTCCTTCTCTCCCATCCACATACCCCTACCATCCATTCCCACATCTTTTGTTAAAAGCTAAAAGCAACTGATGTAAATTATGTGATAAAACTCCTTGGTTTAATGCACCAAATATTTTATTCCATTTCTTGCCACAGGCTACTGAGGCTTGCCTTTATTCCTTTCTATAGGAAACTGACTTTTCCTCTTCCCCTTGGTTGAACTCTACATGAAGGAAGCCAATTTATTAGGCCAGTGGCAGTTACTTGGATGTTCAGACATATGGTCCACAAACTGCTTCATTCTGTTTTAAATCAGTTCCTCCTGATGGGCTCCATTCTTTCTGCCGTTTATGCCACAGGTGAAGTAATGAAGATGCTTATTGTGGCTTCCTGTTAATATTCCAAGGCCTGAGGCTCTGAACAGCAGGATGTCTGTTCTCCAGCTGTTTTTCCAACAGGAAGAAGGGATAAAATAAACAAAGCATACACAGTAGTCCATTGAAACGACAGGTAATCCACAGCTGCACTGAAAACAATTCAGGATTGCCAAACTGGTCCACCATCATAGATTCTCATCAGCAAAGGCAACTTCAAAATACTTTGAGGGTAGTTGGTAGTTTCTTTCAAGTCCTTCATATCCAGAGGGCAGCTAACTGTAAATCCAGATTTGGACCAATGTACTAACTCTCCTGCTGTTCTAATGATTTTTAAGTGGAATTCTATGGGATGGGATGGGGGCAATCATGGTTATAAAGATGCACAAATTGCTATCATATTCCAGTTTGGTCTTAAGTTTGAGTTTAAAATATATCTGAATTGACAAGCCCTTCAAAATAGGAATCTGTGTAACATTCTTGCTAATGTCTTAATGCTTAATATAAGCAGACATTGTTTCTCCGGACACCTAGATGTAATCCAGCCAACTGAATTATGCAGAGTTCTTATTATATGACTCATCTTTTATAGTTATATAGAAAATGTGGATAATATGTGAGCTTCATGTGAAAGGTTTATTGAAGGAGGACCTATGACTGATTCCTGAGCCAATTCTGTATAGATATATAAGTTTGGTGTCCAAAACTAGCTTCTTTAATATGACCTTGATGACTTGAAACCTAAGGCAATAGATATCACATAAGGCCAAAATGCATTGTTAATTCATGGCCAAGCACCTGACTGTTATTCTCCATGTTCATGACAATGCATCTCCAAGGGAAGATCAACTTACCTCTTAGTCATCTACACGATCTTAATCCTAAACTTTTGAAATCCTGCCAATGAATTCCCAAAGACTCTATTTTCTTCTTAACAGGGTGTACATTTTTTCATCTCAATGAAAGCAGCACTCAGTACAGGGCCATATATGATTCAGAATGAAATAGAAATTGGATTAAACAAGCCATGCAAAGTCACAGGCTTGAATGGCCATAGACACTGTCAATAGTATTGAAATGAATTTACCAAGACAGTCATGCTTACTTGCCTGATAGTGACCATAGAAACACTCATGCTCTATTTCATGATAGTTATTTATTATGCTTAGAACTTATTTCCAACCTTATGGTATTATTGTTCTTGTTATTTTATTCTCCTATAGCTACCATTAACTAGGGAAAAATCAAAGTCTATGAGTAGCATTGTCTGAGAAGTTTGATGGATGCTATAGTTCGACTCAAAGATAAAGGGGATGCTTAAAAACTTGGATTTGCACATCATGGACTTAAATTCTGTAAATAGTTTGAGAAATTTTTTTTGCCAATCATAACCAAGACTTACTATAACAATCTCAATTTATTAAGAAAACCAACAACATGCTCCTTAGGTTAAGAAACAGATATCATCACTGCTACTATTATGATATAGCAGAAGAAGCACTGAGCTTGGAGTTGGCAGGCACAGGGATGAATCCTGTCTTGGTCTTCATGTATCACCAACAAATATTGATCAGGAGTCTAATCTGTAAGGTTATTGATCACTGACTCTACCCAACAGTGTATGAGATAGGGATGAAAGATCCAATTCCTGCTCTCAGGGAGCACAGAGGCTTACCAGGAATACAGACAGGAAAACTAAGGATTGCATCACAAGGGGATGAGTGTGGGAGAGAGCCATCTAGCATGCACTTCCTCTTCCACTGTATTCCAATTTCTTTGGGAGGGAATTACCTTTCTTCCCTTGTGTGAGGAAAATGGGAGGAAATTTTCTAGTGACCAATTCCCATTAGGGAAAATGGAAGAGAATGATCCTCTCCCACTCGAGGGCAGCCGTAGGCTGGTCAGGCGAATCTTGGGACCCAGAGTTGGCCAATTAGACCCTCTTCTAGGACTTGGATAGTAGGACACAGGGACTATTTTCTGCCTCTTTTTGCTAAGAGGCAAATGTGCCCTCTGCTTCCTGCTGTTCGCTCCCTTGTATTTTGGGCATTTCCAAGCCTGTGCCTCTAGGTACTCTTGAGCTTCTGATACACTTCCAGTCAACTCTCTTTTATTAGAGTTACTTTGAGTCTGTGTCTAATGCCTGCAGTTAGGAATCCTGAAAGAGTGTCATATCTAGAATGGGGGTGAAAGGAATAATAGCCTTGACAAAATGGCAGCTTGGAGGAGATAACACCTGAGCTGTGCTTTAAGGACAAGAAGGGGTTCCCTAAGTCAGGCAGTAGGAACGGCATTACAGGGAGAGGAAATAGCATACGCAAGGCCTGGAGGTGAGAGCAGCTAGTGGCAGGTGTTACTGGAAGGGAATGCAGGCAGCTTGGGTGTTTGCTGGGTAGGGTATAGGTGAGGGCTGAGGCCTGGATGTCCTATGAGAGGTGGGTGATAATCAGCTCTTTTCTCCATTAGAGGAAACCATGCCTTAGTCCTGTGACAGTTCCTAACACAGGCGCTGGCCTCAAGAAGGGGCCTAGTAAAGATTTAGTGAAAAAAAACGTGAGAGTTGAGTGAGTTCAGTTCCTTTGAGATACTTTCTCCAAAATTTTAGAGTGAGAAGGACTCTGTCAGACTACGTGTACCGAAGTGCCAAAAATCTATGTGCCATCTGGAGACGGTCCTTTAAAACTGTGTGATTCCATCCCTGCATTTAGGTAGTAGTGCACGTGGAACATCCCAGATAGTTGGGAAAGTTTTCTATGTTTCTATAACTCTGAAGAGGAAAAGACTAAGAGGTATCATTCCTGTTGGATCCTTCAGTGTTTAGCAATGTCCTCTGCCAGGAAAGTTCCTCTCTATCTCACCCACGTTTTCTATGCTTCAGCTCACCTCGTTTCCTGTTGCTCTCCCCTGAGAGGATATGGACATCACAGGCTCATCAGCCTCTGCGGTAATAACAGCCCTTCACAATCTTGACGTCGATTCCTAAATTGCCTTTAGCTTTCCCTTCCAGTTCTCTTAGTCTGTTTTCCAGCCCTTAATCATCTCTGTGGGTCTCTTCTCAACCCTGTCCAAGTGCACAAAGTACCTCTTACGGCACTTTTCACTTTCAAAACAAACACCAAAATTTCCAGGCTTGTTCAAACTGGCAAAATGAGATGACTTTCTAAGAAAAACTATTTGAATCAAAAGAAAATATATTTCAGGTGTTCCTGGAATATGAAATGATATGCCAAGCAATTAGGGTAGGAAGAAATCTTTCAGTATTGGTCTTTTCAACCTTATGTCATTTTAAGACAGATTCTTGTCAAAAGATTCCCTAAAGGAATGAGAAAAGATCAATGTAATAAAAGTTTATAGAACACCTACTATGTGCCAGGCTTTTTTTTTTTTTTTTTTTTTTTTTTGCGTTACGCGGGCCTCTCACTGTTGTGGCCTCTCCCGTTGTGGAGCACAGGCTCCAGACGCGCAGGCTCAGCAGCCGTGGCTCACGGGCCCAGCCGCTCCGCGGCATGTGGGATCTTCCCGGACCAGGGCACGAACCCGTGTCCCCTGCATCGGCAGGGGGACTCTCAACCACTGCGCCACCAGGGAAGCCCTGTGCCAGGAATTTTCATGGCACTAAGGAGCCAAAGGTAAATGAGATGTGGTTCCCACTGTCAAAGAGCTCGTAGGCTAGTAGTTGAGGCAGAAACAAACAAAAGCCCATTCAGTGTGATAGACACAATAGCACAAATAAGAGGATGAGGAAGAGTGAGAGTGAAAAGAAGGAAGAGAGCATCTCTAGCTGGTGAGGTCAGGTTTGAGCAGATTTTTGAAGGAGGCCTCAGAGCTTTCCAGGTTTAGAAGGTAGGTTGAGAAAAGATGCTGCTTTTGCAGGCAGGGAGGACTGCATAATAGGAGGTATGGAAATGTGAAACAGCATGATGTGCTCGGTAGTTAGCATAGGACAGAGCAAGCCTGTTGCAAGAAATAAGGACGGCGAGGATGAGCTCACAGAGGGCTTCATGTGCCACTCACAGGAGTTTGCATTGTTTGTGGCACTGGGAGCCATTAAGTGCTTGTGAGTAAGACAGTGATTTAGGAAGAGCTGCTGTCCAGAATAATCACTCCGCTAAGAAGAAGATATCGGAGGAGGAGAATGGGGCTGAAGTGGGGTTGGCCTGGAGGCAGCTACAAGAGTTAAGAGGTGGTTGCAACGGATAGATGAGAAATGATGTGGGTTGAGGCTAGGAGAAGAGATGACTGAGTGAAACTAGGCAATTTTGAGGACTTTCCATGAAAGTTGAGAATGAGCAAATACGGTGGATGCTATAGAACACGATGCATAAGATAATTCTCAAAGAACTCCTCCATTTCAGTTTCAGTTACAGAGGCCAGCTCCACCAGACTTCAGGTCATACAATTGAAAAGCTAAGATGTTGCCTTCCCTAGCCAGTGGGGAGAATGTTCCAGAATAAGTGTGAGTTTGGGTATCACGGAATCAGATAAAGAGCTCAGCTCAGAAAATCAGACAATTCAGCACATGACTACGTCACCCGGGATGGCCCACAAGAAGGGAAATATAACATTTAGTAATCTGTGTGATTTATGTACTTAGGATCTGTGTAAGATATAGGATACAGGGTAAACCTTAGAAAGGATGTGTTTCAGATGCAATTGGACCAGGGACTTTACTTACCTAACGAGTGAGAACAATAAGTGACAGCTGAGTAAGTGTGTAGTTCCTGTGATTGCCAAGTTCGTTGACATTTTGTCAGATTGTGGCTGCTGTGAAAAAAAGCCCCTTCTTTGGCACGTCCCCTCTCTGGAGACTTGTAGTCATGGGAATGAGGGTGAGAGTGAGTTTGAGTGAGTTCTGAGGATGGGTTAGGATGACCCAGGAGGTCTGGCATGTGTGTGTTGGTTGGGGGAGAAGGTGATCAAAGATGTGGAGCAGGGTAGGCAACTGTTAAGAAGAGGGGCGATCCTTGTGGGTGGCAGGGACTTAGAGGCACAGGGACTTCGGGGCACCGTTCGTTAAGTCTTGAGGTTCAGGGGCTGAGGGAAAACGAGGTCAAGCCAGGGAACTCTCTGCCAGGGGTAAGTTCCAAAAATTCATCTGCAAGTTTTTGTCTGTTGGGTTTTAGAATGCTTAGGATTGACTCTTGATTATTTTTCTTAGAAATCTGTCATTATCCTTCCAAGGGACAAAATGAACCATATTCTAGTGAATTAGTAAAGATGAATTCTTAGGATCGCGTTAGGAATGTTGGCTTAATGTCTGTTGTTACTTTCTTTGATTCTCTAATAATAGCAATAATACCACCAGCAATACTAGTGCTTCGTGCTTTACGTAGATCACCATTCATTTTTGCAACAATGCTGTAAGGAAGGTATTATTTTAGAGATAAGAAATCTGCAGCCCAGGAGGCTGATAAAATGCCCACGGCTTCGCTGCTAGTTAGGAGGGGAAGCCAGCATTCAGAGCCAGGTCTGTCTGACTTGAAAGGTTTTTCTCTCCTCACTCCCTCTTTTCTCCCACCTTCCACTGCAGGGAATGAACAGCTTGATTCGACCGGCCGAGGCACAGCTTAAAGCTTTGTCAGTCAGCAACATGGTGTCTGCAGCTTGCTTGTTGGGGATTCTGGCCAGCAACTCAGCAGTGTTGTTCTGACCCTGGCTGGGCTGGCAAATGATTTCTCTCAGGATTCTGACTGAAGCAGAGGGCGGCGGCATTCAGGGCCTGAATCATATTGCTGGCTGGCCTTGACTTCAGAGGCCAGTGTTCCTGTGATTGTTCTCTCGGGGCTTTAATTTATGCCCCTGCCAAATTGCAGGCCCAGTGTCTAAGCCAGAGAGAAAGGTGTGTATGGAGCAATTGGAGTGTCATCAGGGAGCTGTAGAGAAGCCTGTTTAGTGGAGGGCACCCAAGGGGCATGAGGACCTGGCTCTCCTTCTTTGAGTGCTCTCCCTGGGTGGACATCTGGTGCCCATTTCATGTCAGTCACACACGTTATGATATCCCTGGTGGGAGATGATGAGACTGTGAGAGCTTAGGTGTTACTAATTGGCATGACTTTAAAAATTGGATTATATGGGATTTTTTTCTTGGCTCAAAAAAATAATCTTGGATTATAAAGTCATTCAGTAGATAGTCTGGGGGCACTGACTATATTTTAAGCATGATGCTAGGTACTCAGAATATATCATTATTTAAAATAGACAAAAATGATTGCCTTTGTCGAGTTTGTAGTCTAACAGATAAAGGCTACTCTTCTAGGGACGTGTACTTACAATCAATTCTACTCATTTCCTGAGCATCAAACAAGTGAAAAGCAGTAGGCTTTGGAGATGAATAAGAAGTTACTTCACAGTTCTATACATAGAATAAGACAGAATGCTTACGATCATAGTATGAAGCAGAATACGATAAATTCCATAATGTAGATGTTAAGAAAGTGAAGTGGGCATTCAAAGGCAGAACACATATTTGGATTTCAGAATTAGGCCTCATGGAGGGGGTGGTATTTGTGTTGTTTCTTAAAGGATAGGTAGAGTTTTGACTGGTGGAGATTAATGGGAAAGTCATATCTGGTGGAAAGATAAGCATAGTAAAAATGTGGACACGTTTGAGGATGATTGAGAGGCCAAGTTTGGGAGATGAAAGCTAGGAAAGTAGCTTGGGTGATATTGTGGAGGGCAAATAAGTAGCTGGGTCTTGCTTTTGTAGAAAAAGGGAAATCATTCGAAGTTTATGAGTATGGAAAAGACATGACCAGAGCAATTTTTGGGGGGAAAGAGTCATTGATGCTTTGAGCAATTATGTGCTAGGCACTTTAACTTACATTGTTTTATGTACTCTTGAAATGAGCCATCATTTTATGGAGCAAATTGAGGACTAGAGTGTTTGGGGAAATTGCCCAAGATCACGCAACTAGAAAGAGATGAAACCAGGATTTGAATAGAAATCTATGTGGTTGTGAAATTTTCTTTCCCCAGTGATAGTGTTTGCGACAGTCCGGGTGAAAAGAACAGGAGCCTGAACTAGGCTGGAGGCAGTGAGAATAAAAGGAGCTGAATGTTAAGGAGGATGGGTTGGAATGATGTGTTGGAAATGGGTCTTAGAAAGTCTCTCAACGGAACTGAAGAATGGAAGGGATGGAAAGGTACAAAAAGGGAAGGTTTTCACCTGGTGGAATAGTGGCATCGTGAATGGAACCTGGGAGGTTGCGTGGAAGAGCTAGTTTTTCAGAGGAAGAGAATGAGTTTGGTTCTGAGGATGTTTGCTTTGTGGTATTGGAGGGACATGCAGATATCGGGCTAGAAGATTACAACGCAGGTCTGAGCTCTTGGCTGAAGAATTGGGAGCAAACTATGTGGAAGTGATTGTTCAATTGGATGATATCATTGGGGGAAGAGGTGAAAGGGTCAACCAAGATTAGAAACTAGGTTTCGGAGTAGAAAGAGTCAACAAAGGATCTAATTCTTATTTTTGAAAATATGGTCACAGGAAGAGAACACGAGTGTTTGATTAACACCAATATCCAAGAGCCTTGAGGATGTGGCTTCTTAAATGCTCCACAGTGACTGCTATGTTCCCTTATCTGTTTGTTTGGACAACTTTTGTGTCATTTGTGTAAGTGACCTAGACTGGCTTCTTGGCATCACAGTAGTGTTGCTGTTTGTTGATGCCTCAATCCCTCCTATCTAGGAGGCTTGGGGTGTTCCTGAATGCGCACTAATGACTCAAACATAGGCACTCCCATTTGGGAATGTTTGAGCAATATCTCCTAAAGCCTTGCTTTTTTTTTTTTTTTTCCCCCTCTTTTCCATTTAATTCCTGTAGGAGAACATAATGACGACTGAGGTCCTGAGTGATAAGTTACTTTGGAATAAGGCATGGTCAAGGCTTTAACCCCATGGTACTCTGGGAGCTTGGATCTGTCTTTCTTTTAGTAAAGAGCTGGAAAACCAGTTCAATCCACTTTTGAGAGCTTATGGAGAAAGGCAAATTCAAGCAAGTGATTCATAGATTACAAGTGTCATGAAAAACAGGAAATGAGGAAGCAAGACTATAATCAATCCTAATAAATGGTAAGTAAATCCTCCCCTCACATGTGGAAAAAATTGGCTGTGAAGAGGCATGGTGTCCCTTCTAAAGCATCAACATTATTCAATTTATGAAGTGCTGGTTCATGATGTTTCATGTGCCTCAAGCCTGCTTTGATTTTTCCCTCCACGTTTTTGTGTGCTTTCCTCAGTTCACTTGTTCATGGGCTTTGTTTTGTTCCTGCTCAATGACCAGAACCCAGAGTGGAGCTTGGTTCAGAGTGAGCTTCAGTACATACTTGTTGAGGGTCATAAGTCTATTCCATCAATTCCTTCATTCACTCTCTTATTGGATATCTATTGAGTATTCATTATGTACCAGATTCTGTGCTAGTTCATGGGGATAAAAAGATGAATCAGAAGTTGTCCTTTCCCTAATGAAGCTCCTAACCTAGTGGCACAACAGTGACACAAGCAGAGTTACAATTTCACTGGATAAGCTTAATAATAGACTTATGCACAGTTAACACAGGCTGTAGGGAAGAGGATGGAGAGGAGGAGGGGCAGGGAGAGGTCAGAGGAGGCTTCCGGAAGAAGGAAGCCTCGCTTCCTCTACTGCAGAGATCTCCCGGTATTGATGATTTTTTTGCTGTCTCTTATCTTAAACCCCTTCCTCTTTACTGTGTCTTTCCCACCAACCTTTAAACTTGTTCTACCATTGTAAGAAAAACAACTCTCCTCAGCCCAGCATCCCTCTACTTTTATTTCCTTCAACTACTTTTTTCTTATCCTCTCTTACCTTTCACTTCTAAGTCCACTGAATGCGTGCCCTTATCTTCACCTTTCCTCAAACTGTTCTCAATAAGGGCCACAAATGGCATCGTGATGGCTAAACCCAATGGAGACTTTCTGTAACTCTTCTTATTTGTCTTCTTGGTTGCACTTGTCACTGTTGACGCCTCTTTCATGATCCTCCTCCTCGTTGGCTTCTCTCACTCCCCAGTAATCTTGGTTTTTCTTCTGCTTCCCTGACTGCCCCTTTTCACTCTGTTGCAGACTCCTCCCCTTACAGGCTATCGTTTAAACGTTGGTAAATGTTGGAATTCCTCAGGGACCTTTCCTAGGTCTGTATTCTCTTCTTGAGAAAATATATCTACTCTTATGGTTCTAATACACTTTTTATCCTGAGGATTCCCACATAATTTTCTCCAGCCAAGGTCAGTCTTCTGAGCAACAGACTTTCATTCCTACACTTGTTCGTCTACTCAGACAAGTATATACTGGTGCCCACTATGTCCAAACACTGTTTTAGAGAGAGAGATTTAACAGCGAACAAACAAAGTCTTTGCCTTTGTGGTACTTATAGTCTACTAAGAAAGACAATCTCTTATATACACACACACACATTCTGTCAAAAGTGCTATAGAGAAAAAGCAGACCAGGGACTGCTGGAGTATGAGTGTGAGATTTTGCTCTTTATTAAGGGGGTTCAGTAAGTCCCCTCTAATCAGATGACAATTAAGTAGAGCTCTGGATGAAGAGAGGACAGGGGTGAGCCATGCAGATATTTGGGGGAAGAACGCAACATCAGAGGAAAGGATCATTACCATTATTCTCCATCATCCTCACCTAGAATGAACAAGAAATCCCAGATGATGAGACTCTTCTACTGTGGGACCAGAGGTGGATAATTGGGGGAACAAGTGACAGTGTCACTTCTATATTTTCCCTTCTTCCCCTTACACTCAACAAATGAGCTTCTTTTCTTGCTTAATGTAGCTGAATCATACAGGTGGGCTAGGAAGAATTGAAATAGTCTCTGTAAATTACTGGCTATCCCAGAAGCCATTTGGTAACAATTATCTTCCCCCACAAAACCGCTCCTCCACCCATGTTCTCGCTGACAGTGACAGGCACTGGCATCCACCCTGTTGCCCAAGCCAGAGACATAGGCATTACCCTCCCTCATCCCCAGTAGCTGATTCATCACCAAGCTCCTGTAGGTGGCATCCTCTCTCAAATCTCTCCATTTCCCTTGATCTCTGTTGCCTCTGCATAAAACTAGTTACTGTCATGTCTGATATGGATGACTGCCCTGGACTCCCTGCTGGTTTCCTTTCCTCTTGTTAGCCCCTCCTCCAGTCTATTATCTGCAGGCCAGCTGGGGAGATGTCGCTAAACAGAAATCTAGTCTTAAGCTTCAATGCCTCCTCATTACCCCAGGTAATAGTTCTGTTTCACTGGAACTATTTTAGGTCCCTCAAAGGAGCCACGTTCTTTCTAACAAGTGAGTGTTTGCATGTTATCATGCTATTGCCTTTGTCTGGAACTTCCTCCTCTCCCAAACTCCCATTTACCTGGCCAACTCCTACTCCTACTTCGACTTTTGACTTGGATGTCACTTTCTCCAGAAAACTTCCGATTTTGGTTAAGTGCCTCTGTTGGGTGCATCAGCCCTCCTCCAGTCATTGTACTTATCACTGGGCTGTACTCGTTTGTTTAATTGCCTGTACCCCCAACAACAGTGTCTGTTCTTTGAAAGCAGGGACCGCATGAGTCTATTTTATCACCATAGCCTCATCTTTGTCATAGAGTGGATGTTCGGTAGTTATTTATTGCATGAATGAAGTCACATGAGCAAAATTAAAGGATGAAGAGGAGTTACCTAGACAAAGCGGTGGTGAAAATATAGAGGGTTCTGGGCTGAGAGGACAGCTTGAATAAAGACACAAGTGAGCATCATGATGGTGGATGAAGGAAACTCTAAGCAGTTTGGAGTTTCTGGATCATTACGCTTGATTCTGGAATTAGCAAGGAGCTTCAAAGGTAGTTTTGAGAGACCAGCCAAATCATGGAGGGTCTGTGGGTCAGGTGAAGAGGTTTAGATTTGCTCTTGTCGGCAATGAGGAGATTACAAGGTTTGCTTTTGGATATTTAATGCCGGTAGCTCTATGAAGATTGAATTTGAGGGCAGCAAGAATGGAGACCAGAAAGAGGGGTTAGGAGGACGCTACCTTGCTTTCTGGCTCTGCCTTGAAATACAATACATGGTTTTTCATGCCAACTTCCAGTATTAAAAGTTTATGGTAGTCAGAATTCTTAGATGGCTCCCAGGACCTCAGCTCCTTGGTGTTACTTCATGATTATGTTACATTCCATGGCAAAAGGGATTTTTGTAGATGAAATTAAGTTTATCAGCTTCCCTTAAAATGGGGAGATATCTGAGTTGGAGTAACCCAATCGCATGACCTCTTTAAAAGCAGACTTTTCTCTGGTTGCAGAAGTCAGAGGGAATTGAAGCATTAGAGGGATTCAGTGTGAAGGAAATTCTCTGCTGTTGACTTTGAAGATGGAGACATTGTCAAGGGAAGGAAAGGAGTGAGCTCTAAGAGCTAAGAGAGGCCCCTTGCTGAGAGCCAGCAGGCAAACAGGGTCTCAGTACTACAACTACAAGAAAATGAACTCAGTCAGTGCCCACGTGAATACGACAGTGGTTGTTCCTTAGAATCTTTAAATAAGAACTCAACCTGGTTCACCCATGGATTTCAGCCTCTGATATTGAAGAAGAGGACCCAGTCGTGCCTTGCTGGACTTAATGACTGCATAACTGTGAGCTAATAAAAGGGTGTTTTAAGCAGTTAAGTTTGTGGAAATTTGTTATGTAGCAGTAGAAAGCCAGTACAAATTTCAGCAGTACTGTCAGTTGTTTGTGGAAGAGTGTTAGCCATGTCTTCTTTGGCTTTATAAACAATTCTCTTTAGAATGAATTATAATGAAAGGGTAGCTAACACTAGGGCCTCACAGAGTGCCAAACACCATACTGCACACTTGACAATGGACATCTCGTTTAATGCCCACAACTGCCTCATGTGAGAGGCGCTATTGACCATGCGCATTTTACAGATGAGCCAACTGAGCTTCAGAGAAGCTAACCAACCTCTCCAAAGTCATTGAACCAGCAGTTGGCAGAGTTGGAACTTGACCTCAGGTTGCCTCAGACCATCATATAGATAGACTTCTCAAAAGCTTTAGTGATTTCATTGGTACTCACGCATTTAGATCCCATTTTCTCTGAGAAGGGTTCAATGGGTTAGATTATAAAGTACAGGATCAGACAATGGGAAAGATTTTCAGGTTCAATTTGGGCTCTGTTTCTGTTTGAGATAGATTAGGGAGTCATCTTGGGCATGATATCAATTTATTCTCTTCTGTGCTTTGTTGTAATGAGACAAGGAGAAGGAAGACGAAAATGAAAAGTAGTTGGAGGGAAATGGTTAGAACTAGTAAAAAAAAAAAGGGCTTGATGTGGGTTTAAAGGCGGTTTGGTCACAGATGTGTTCAATTTAGCAATCCCCTGTTTCATGTCCATTCAAGCATGGACAGGTGTCCTTTTTTTCATGTGTTAGAGAACGCTTGAGGCTGGCCGCCTTGTGCCAAGAAAAAAAAGCAATTAAATATTTTAATATTTCCTGCCTATAAACTGCTCCCTGTTTTATTACTTCAAATGCGCTGGATTTAAAAGGAGGTGTGAAAGCCTCCTGAGCCATTAATAAAAGGCTGCAGCTGCTTGAGGAGAATGATGCTATGCGTTTTTTAAAGGCATGATTTCGGTCTGAGCACCTCCATCCACAGACTGTTGATTTACGACGGTCCTGAAACTGTTACAGAAGCATGAGGCAAACACTTACAGCACTTCCAGAATATATTTGGGCAGAATCCTTACAATGAGCTCTTTTCCTTGAGGAAAATATAAAGGAATCAAGGAAAGAAATGTGAAAGCAGCCGTTCAGAAGTGATGGTGCAAAGGAGAGTCAGCACAAAAAAAGTGAACCTTTTCCTAGAGTCAGTGGCGAATTTCATGTGGTTTGGGTTGTGAGATTTCTGTTCTTGGATGAACAGAATAAACAGCAGGGAATTAGTGATTGATTTGAGTCTTTGAGGGCTTCCAGTAGAGACATGTCCTAAAGTTAAAAACCAAGATGCAGTTCTATCTTTTCTTACAATCAACCAAAAGGAACCAAAGTACTATTTCCCAAAGGCCTTAAATTTTATTTTAAAACAGTGTTCATTTTTCCTTTTCACGGGTGGTGTGTAACAGAAGTCAAAGGATGAGGGATGTTGGAGATTCAGTTTAACAAGGTTTTGTCGAGTGGATACTGAATGCAGGTTCCTGCTTGGTGCTGGGCAAAATGCACAGAAAGTCCCTACCCTCACCCTTTGTCTTTTGTAGGCAACTGGGCCTTCTGTATGGACACATTAACATCTTTCTGAACTTGCTGGAAAGATGTTTCTTAAGCTTCAGTCATTTCCATGCCATTTTTACAATTTTGGCTGTGAGCCACCTTATTATTTACGATTTATTTATTTATTTAAATAATTCAGCTCACAGTTTACTTAAATAAATTCAGCCTCATCTTAAGCAATAAGATATCTGTGAAATCACAGGTATGGGGTGCTGGTTAAACCTTTTCAAATGTACCCTCAAATAAATAAAGCTTAACAATATCCTATGTGGAACCACTGGATCCAGAAGTGTTTAGAAATTTAGAACATTCTGAGGTTTTACAAAGGTAATAAAGTGCATGTACTGTGTATTCTTTAACACCACAGTGGGGGTATGGGTGACATCCTATAATCAAACAGCATGGCCACAGAGGGGCATGTGAATATTTGCAGTAGGTAGAATGTGGAATGAATAAAGATGTAAATAGCTTCACATCCATTCAAATCAGTTGGAAAACTTTGGTTTTCATAGCTTTTTGCATTTCATCACTGCAGGTAAGGAATTACGGAGTGTAAGTAGTACTAAAAAAAGTTTGTGTACCACAGAAAACAGAATTATCAGTAATGTTCAAGGCATGAATTATATAACCTTTCTTTCATCTATATGGCTGGGCTAAAAACTTAAGAAATTTTTTTAATCAAAGAATAAATATAACATACATTGAGTAAGAACTTAAAGAACACTGATCTTAAGCACATAGCCCAGGGATTTTTCACATGTACATATGTACCCACACAACCAGAGCCCAGATTGAACACAGAACATTCCTGGCACCTAGAAGGTTTTTTCTGGCCCTTCCCAGTTAATACTCCTCCCAGAAAACTATGATAACCACTGTCTTGAGTTCCATGCATGGGTTCCTATAAATGGAATCATATAACGTATACTCTTTTGTCTCCGGCTTCTTTCACTTAGCAAAAATGGCTGTGTGATTCTTGCATGTTATTGTTTTATCGATAGTTTGTTCCTTTTTATTGTTGTATACTATTCCTTTGTTAACTTTTATAACCTCTTAGAATGTTACATGCAAATATTTTAAGTGAACGCCTTCTTGGGATTGAATTGTTCTCTTTCTCTTTCTCTTCAAAAGACGATCACATACAGAAAACATTTACTGGAAAATTTGAAAGCAGCTGCAGTTTACCAAGACTGCACCCCTTTCAGATGACCTAGAAGGCACAACTCATGTTGTGCTGCTACATATCCATTGAGGTTAGATTCATTTCCTGTCATGTTTTTGCCACTTTGGTGAGTGGATGCAAGCTGCTAGCTTCATCAAATAGAAAAAGAGGACAGGAGATTCTGGGGAAACATTCTGATTTAATTTTTGGTTAATGTCACACTTTAAAAAGGAAATTAGAGCCCATATTGTTATGTAGCTAGATTATAGGACGTGGAAATACTCTTTAAAATGAATTTTATACTAAGTTTTGGGATAGTACTTCATGTTCAGGCTAGCTCTTTGTAACATGGAGTGACAAGGATGAGTTGGGGGTGATCATGGGCAGTTTTTTTTGAGTTGGTGTGAATTACTGGAACATGAGAAGCACTCATTCTCAAAATATACATTCCAGAAGCGAATAGGAAGAATTGTCAGACTTCTGCCACTTTAGGCTAATATGGAGAATTAAGAGCTGAATGACCCAGGACAAGTTAGAAACTAGTTTGCTTGGGTTCTTCTAAAGAGCAATCTTGACTGTAATCTTGACTAAAACACTGAGCACTGGCTATAGAAATACTAATCTTTAAAAAAATGTAACAGAGGGGCTAAAAAAATTTAGAAATCGTGCATACGCATTGCATTCACATTATCTCAAGAGAAGTAAAATAGTAAAGTAACCTGTGGGTTTAAAATCCAATCTCTGTTATTGACTAGCTGTGCAATCTTAGTTAAGTACTTTTAATTTATTTACTTATTTATTTGGCTGCCCAGGGTCTCAGTTTCGGCACACGGGATCTTCGTTGCAGCATGTGGGATTTTCAGTGGTGGCATGTGGGATCTTATTTAGTTGAGGCATGCGAACTCTTAGTTGTGGCACGTGGGATCTAGTTCCCTGACCAGGCATCGAACCTGAGCCCCCTGAATTCGGAGGGTGGAGTCTTAGCCACTGGACCACCAGGGAAGTCCCCTTAAATTAAGTACATTAACATCTCTGATTCTCAACTTTGATCTTGCTTGTTTTTTCTTTACAAGCAGCATTGTCAGAAGTGAACCATCTCAGAAAGAACCGTGCCAGTGAATTTTAAAGTAAGAGCTAACGATGATTAAAGAGTCTCTCATTTCATATGGCAAGAAAGCCCAATCCTCAGTAAACTGGCTGACACAGCATGTTTCTGCAACATCTTTATTTAGGGGCTCAAGGTATGTTGTGAACCATAAAATTTCTCTGGATCTCTCTTTGGCTGGCAGTTTCCAGGGCAATTTCAATAAAACTATCTATCATACTTGGTGGGAATGACTTTCCCAGGAACTCAGCAAAAGACCAACGGAGCTGGCCCTGTGATTGTGTTTCCTGGTCATTATTCTATTGGTGGAGTACTAGCGTAGTTCATAGAGAGTTAATTGTCTGAGAGGTTGAGTATTTTTTTCCCAAAGAGAGAAAGGGGTAGGGGCAAAGAAACCCGAGAGAGTATTCATTACTTGTAATTGAAAGCTAATCATCTTTTCATGGATAACTACTCCCCAGAAAAAAAAACAGCCAAACCGCTTAAAACCATCCACGGAGCTCACTGGCCGGTTAGGATAATAATGCTGGAAAATATTGCTATGCTGAATTTATCTGATTACACCTTGCTTTATAGACTGCCTGATGATTAGTTCAGGTTCAAATTCAGGGCCAGGATTTATTTTTTTCCCAAGAAATTCTCTTGCACAAATCTAAGAATATTTATCACAAGAGAAATGTACCAAGGCTTTGAAAGAACATCATTGAGTCGGAAACAAAATGAGCTTGACCTTGGTCTTTGTCAAGAATTGCTTGATTCTATCAGTTCTGGTCTGGGAGAGGCAGGTAATAAAATACTAATTTGATTTTAAGAACACTGCTTGGAGACCAGGGAGAAAGGCACTCCCATAAAGTATTTTCTATTTGTCCTAGGACAAAAATCTTTTTCTTTCTTTCTGCAAAGGTGATTAAAAATCCAGGTTTTCATGAAAAATTCTGAAAAATTTCAGATCTAGCAAATTGTTTTCTGATTTGGACAACAGTGACTCAAAATGAAAGATTGACCAGGGTAAGATTATTCCACCCTTATTAATGGAGGAATTATGAGAGAGTGCATATTAAGTAGGACCCTTTGCAAACAAGTAACAGAAATGCAACCTGAACTAACTTAGGCCAAAGGGAAGGGCAAGGATATAACTGGGTCTCCAGAATCATTGGAAACAGGGGCTCAGGTTTCTTCAAGCCTCTCTCGTCTAGCTTTCATTTCTACTCCTTTCAACATGTTTTCCTACAGCCCTCCTCCACGAGGTCACCACCTCTCAGGCTCAGCTCCTAAGCCTTGATACCAGAGAGGGATTGTCCCTTTTGGTTAAATGTCAATTTGTAGAAGTTTAGGGAAGGACCAGTTCAGGTCACACGCAGCCTCTCTGACCAGTGGATGCAGTGCTGCAACTGGCATTTCTCACCTGGACCATGTGGTGGAGTGGGGGAGGAGTATTTCCTGAAAGAAGGTGGAAATAGGAGTGAGGGTGGAGCTCACCAAAAAAGAAAAGGTGCTGGGGAGATAAAATAATATATCCTCATTACAGAACATAAAGTGGAATATAAACTATAAAAGGAGAAATTTTAGTTGAGGCTGGGTCTGAAAAATTCATCAACTTACATAATTAAACACTGATTAACTTAGAGTTGATGATATACATTTATAACGAAGTCTCTGGTTAAACTTTTAGCCTTTATTGTGTGAGGGAATACATAGCGCGGAATGTTCATTTGATGACAAGATGAAAAACAAAAGAGAAAGACTTGTCTCCCTTACATTCATACCCCACACCGGAGTTTCAAAGTAAAAATAATTTGGCTGATTTCTTTTGAAAGAAAGTGCAGTTCTCTGATGACTCAGTGTGAGCTTTGGGTTAAATCCAGTGGTATTCTAGTGCCCAGAAAAGGAGAATCTCTCAGTTTCATGGTTCTGGATTTTCTGAAGATGGCTTTACTCCTGGAGGTGTCTAACACTCAGGATTTTTATAAAACTTTACCAAATTTAATTACTTTGTGGGCTGCCTAAAACTATACCTACAAATGGTAACATAGTATTTCATTTCACTGTTTGCTCTAAATGTTTACGGTTTGCCATCCATACACTCTTTATATGTTTTAATGGATATGTTTTGATTTATAAGATTATATCAGTTTCAGGTATACAAGCTTAGTGATTCAGTATTTTTGCAGATTATACTCCATTGTAAGTTTTTTACAAGATAA
The DNA here is from genome assembly GCF_964165515.1 of Mesoplodon bidens. Taxonomy (NCBI): domain Eukaryota; kingdom Metazoa; phylum Chordata; class Mammalia; order Artiodactyla; family Ziphiidae; genus Mesoplodon; species Mesoplodon bidens. The sequence continues at coordinate 88,614,646 of NC_138167.1, forward strand.
TGGCTACAATTACCTGTGCTATACAATATAACCTTGTTGATCATCTATTTTATATTGGATAGGTTTTGCCTGAAAATATTCGCTAGCTCCTCGAGGGAAAAAAGGTGTTCAATCCAGGTTTTGAAGTGGGAGTAGAAGGCTATGTCACAGGACAGAGGAAGATTATTTGAAGCATTAAACTGATTATTGAAAATGTCCAGGTCCAAGAGTGAGAGCAATCTTGAGGCTATTTGGAAAAGATTTCTGGGCGGGCTTCCCTGGTGGCACAGTGGTTAAGAGTCCTCCTGCCAATGCAGGGGACACGGGTTCATGCCCCGGTCCGGGAAGATCCCACATGCCGCGGAGCGGCTCGGCCCGTGAGCCATGGCCACTGAGCCTGCACGTCCGGAGTCTGTGCTCCGCAACGGGAGAGGCCACAACAGTGAGAGGCCCGTGTACCAGGAAAAAAAAAAAAAAGATTTCTGGGCTTTGATAAAAAAGTGGAATGCAGAGCATGTCGATGTTCAAAATGCACCAGTAACGCAGCAACCCCAGGGAGCACTGCAGAGTCCAGGCGATGAGTATTCATGCTGCTCATAATAGGGAACCTGTATGTCCTTGAACCTTGCATCAGGTCTCCGTGGTCCTGCCGATGGCTCCACATGAGATGTACAATTGAGAGGCATGTGGTCTTCTATTGTGTTGTTCATCTTTGTTTGTTCTTTAAACCTTCTATCTCCTTGTTAAACATTTCTTGTAAATATCCACTCAGTCTGTGTCTCCATTTTTTTCTGAGATTTTGGATTGTCTTTACTATTATTACCCTGAATTCTTTTTCAGGTAGATAGCATTTATATGTGAGATCTTTAAAAAATGGTACAAATGGATTTATTTACAAAATAGAAATAGAGTCACAGATGTAGAAAACAAATTTATGATTACCAGGGGGGAAGGTGTGGGAGGGCTAAATTGGGAGATTGGGATTGACATATACACACTACTACATATAAAATAGATAATTAATAAGAACCTACTGTATAGCACAGGAAACTCTACTCAATACTCTGTAATGACCTATGTGGGAAAAGAATCTAAAAAAGAGTGGATATATGTATATGCATCACTGATTCACTTTGCTGTACGGCAGAAACGAACACAACATTGTAAATCAACTATACTCCAATAAAAATAAAAAAAAAAGAAGCATGTGGTTAACATGGAAGGGCAAGTGAATCCTAATCCCATTCTCATAACCTAAGGAAAAATGGGTCTGGTTGTCTGAGCCATCTCGTCTTTAGGGCACAGTAAATAGCTGGCAAGCTGGGAGGTATCCCTTAGACTTATAGGACCTGAGGGCTTAAAGGAGAAATATCCATAAAGTTGTGCATATCTTAGATGTGATTTATCTCTTTACTAGGAGCTTGTTTAATTGGTCCATTCAACAGTTTACTTTGAATGCAGGCATCAGTTGCATTTTTATGGTTCAAGCACCTTTAATGATAACCAAAGTGTTTTTAATGCAATACTACTGATTAAAAAAGGATTAGTTGGGAAGAACTAAATGCACACTAAGAAAATTAACATTAACAATCTCTTATCAGTTAATTTAAGCATAGACACAGAGTAAATACAAAGAATTATAGGTAGGACTAAAGCACAATCCTGGGGTATCTCCCCATTGCTCTTCCCTTGAATGGGAGTTAAATCATTAGTCAGGTTTGCTTAGAATATTGTCTCTTTTCCGTCTTGGGTATACTTTTTCTTTGATATCACTAGACCTGAACTCTCAGTTTTATAGTAAATATGCAATACTTTGCTGTAACTCCTTAGTCTGTCTGCAAATACTCAGGCTTTAAAGAACAGAATCATTCTATTGCACCTATTAAAAACTCAACAACTACATTTCCACGGCCATGGCTTTGTCTTTGTCTTTCATTCTGTTCTCAGTTGCTGTTATACAAATTCATGCAAAATAAGTTGAATTTCTTAGCACCTCATACAAGGTCTTCCAAATCTGACCCAGCCTACTCTCCCAGCTTCATTTGCAGTCATTCTATTCTATCTATGGAAGGTTCTGGTCACACGGGGTTACCTACCATTACACTTCGAAGTTTCATGTTTACATTCCTGCTTTTCTTCTTAGCTTCTGAGCTCATATATATCCATCTAAGCCCAGTTTAAATGTCATTTACTCTGTGAAATCTCCCTGACAGCTCCCAAAATCCCCCTGGCTAAATTCTGTACAAACCTTAGAATATCACACTATACGTTGCTGATAATAAAGTAGTGGAATAGAATTTCGGTCCAAAGATTTTTGACCCAAAAACCTGTTGTGTTAAAAGCACATTTATTGCTCCCTCCCCCTCTTTTCCCCTCCCGCCCTGCCTTCCTTTTCAAAGTTAACTTAAACCACTGCATTACCATGGAAGGAGGTAGGTGTCAACACTCTACTTGGGTGTTCAAAAGAAAACTGATATGTGGTATGTTAAGAAAAAGAGATCTGGATCTCTTCAAATCTGCCTCCCAATCTGCTCTACCCAGATCAGTCTTTCCCAGACCAGCGGATGGCAGTTCCATCTTTGCAGTTGCTCCAGTGGAAACATCTGGAGTCATTCTTGACTACTCTTTTTGCCTCACACCCCACATCCAGTCTGTCAGGAAGTCACGTTGGCCTTACCTTCAAAATATATCTGGAATCTGACCACTTATCACCTCTGCAGCTACCACCATGTTTTCTTGACTTGATTACAATAGCCTCTAACCCATCTTCTTCATTCTGTATTCCACAGCCTTTTGCAACTCCTAACATACTATATATAACTGATGTTCTTATTAATTGTTATTGCTATCTCCTCAACCTAGAATGTAAGCTCCTGAGTGCTAGATATGTCTGTTTGTCCCTGCTGTAACTCTAGCACCTGGTACATAATAAATATTTGTAAGTAAATTAATGATTTTGACTCACTGGAATGAATGTGTCTCTTGTGGATCTTGCTTTCCCACTACAGCCCTGGGGGAAGTGTTGCAACAACTCTTCAGGCAATGATGGTGCATTGGAGGACAGTCCTCTTTTGTCAATCTACCTTAGAACTTCCGGGTGTCCCAGCTGTCATGGCTTCTTCACGTGCTGCTTTTGTTTCACTTTTCATGCACAGGAGTCCTGGGTTTGGTTAGAGCCCCTTGCTGACGGCCCAGCTCCCTTCATGTTCCCTACAACCCTAATCTGCTGTCTGCCTGGGGAACCACACTGGCGGTCCACTGGTCCTCACTGCCTCTGACGTTTTGACACCTATCTCCTTCCATGGTAATGCAGTCAATGTCCTCCTTCTATTTCTGTCCTCAAGGACACTTCTCCCTCTCTGATAAGTCCATCATCTTTGCTTCAGTGAACTTGGGCTTTCCCCCAAAACCAAGAAGCAGCTTTGTCTTCAAGGAGCTTCTGTCTTCTCCTCTGAAGAAAACTTGGGAAATGAGTCACTGAGGCCCTAACTGCTTCTTTGAAACAGGGCAGGAAGGGACCTTATGATCTCACTCTTCACACAGGGTACTAGAGTTTTAATTTTACTGCTCTTTGCCAATCACGGGGTATTAGCATTACATCAGTCCTTGTGTGCCTGGCATAAATCCTACTTTTTCATTCTGGATTATGCTTTTAATACATATTTGAATTTTATTGAGGAGCTTTGCATTCATTCTTATTCTGATAATTGTCAGTAACCATCAGTATCAGCAGTAGTGTGTGTGTGTGTGTGTGTGTGTGTGTGTGTGTGTGTGGTTTTAGTGTCAGGATTATGTCTGCTTTGTAAAGTAAATGAGGAGGATTTGTGTCTTTTTATGTATCCTGGAATTGTTTATATAATGTGGCAAGTATCTATTTCTTAAAAGAATGCAACCATAAAATAGGTTAAGTCTGGAGAATTTTTCTTAGGACTAGTTTTTAAAATAAAGATTTCATTTTATTTCAGGTAAATTAAGTCTATTTAGGCTTGTTTGTAAGTTTTATACTGCCATTTGATTGAAATTGTGGTTTCACTGTTATTTTAAAATTTAGAATATTGACACATAGAATTATTTCTAGAGAATGCTCTTTGGAGTCTTCCAGATGACGTTCCTTTTTCCTATTTCTGCACTAATTTATAGACTTAAGTTTCTTTATTCATCCTGGAATAGAGAGAAATCTCTTTTTCAACTCAGTGTTTGTGATCATTCAGGGTTTACAGATTGTCTTTGTCTTTCCTCACTGACACTGTCAGTGCTGGATGAATTCTCTCCTAGGATCAAAACTGGAGAATAATTTGATTACATTAGGTAATTGATGGGCAAGTCTTCTTGTCCACTTTTCCTGATCAGCCAGACATTCATCTAGGGCATCTCTGTGTACAGAAAAGGGATCTGGTTTGACTTCTACTTTCTGCTTCTCCGATGTGAACAAGCTTTCCTCAATGTTTTCTGCAAAATACTTGTTATGTAGAATATTAAGAGTTATGCTAGTAAGTTTGCATCTAGGCAAAAGAATTTAGCCAATGATGGATACACATTTAAACATGGTTATTTCCTGCAGGATATCTCAAAACTGTTAGGGATACTGTGACTACCCACAGAGGGGTTATGCATCCTTGCCTCAAATCCTTTGTTCACAAAACCTTCTGGAAAGGCATTTCATGGTGCTACTCTTCTGTGAACCTTATTTTGAGAATGTTTTGTGTTGGAACAGAGTACTTGGAAATCTACAATGCCAAGAACAATGGGTAGAATGCTTTCTGTAGGTACCATTAACTTCAGAGTCTTCACCCTATTTTTCTCTTGGAATTAGTTTCCAAATGGCTTTAGGATGATGCTGAGTGAAGAGCTGATGGATTCTGGCTGCCCCTAAGTGCCATCCAGTAGCAGGACTGTAGTCTCTGTATCTCTAAGTCAGGGTGAAGAGGTTGGAAGAAGAACAAAGAGGACTTCTAAGGACTCCTCCTATATTTTTCTTCATAGTTTTAGGTGGCTGAGATGTTCTCTTTCAACAGATGAAGGATGGATAGGCTGTTGAATTTCTTAAAATTCAGCTCCACTGTTAGACTTGATAGGAATCCCCAACAGATTCTTATGATAGGCTGCCAGATTTAGTTTTGGAGATATAGAAAAATTTTTTTAACATCTTTATTGGAGTATAACTGCTTTACAATGGTGTGTTAGTTTCTGCTTTATAACAGTAACTTTTTTTTTTTTTTTTTGCGGTACGCGGGCCTCTCACTGTTGTGGCCTCTCCCGTTGCGGAGCACAGGCTCCAGACGCGCAGGCTCAGAGGCCATGGCTCACGGGCCCAGCTTCTCTGCAGCATGTAGGCATGTGGGATCTTCCCAGACCGGGGCACGAACCCGTGGCTCCTGCATCGGCAGGCGGACTCTCAACCACTGCGCCACCAGGCAAGCCCATAACAGTAACTTTTGTCTTTGGTCATTTTCTGTATCATCCTAGGTTTTAGCAGGGAGTTAGGATAGGCTGAAAAACCCATGTTAAGTCCATTTCCTCCATAGTATTCCTTCAAATGCTGGGAATCAGTAATTATTATCTGTAGCATTGGAATTCAGGAGCCTGAAGGCTCAGAGAGGGAGGGAGATAAACACGCAGAGAGAGGCAGACTTCCTGCCACCTCTGACATCATCCCTGTCGCCTTCACACATCCTGGGAAAGATGCTTTCTCAACTGGACTTGTATTGTTTTGTTTTGTCCTCCTTAATAACTCTCTATCTAGATAACATCCTTAAAAAAGGGCCACAGCTGCGGCAAACAAGCAGGTCTGCTTCCCTGCTCATTTGGGAATTCTAAGCAGTCCATTTTTAAAGTCAATCCCTTGATGAATATCTTTTGCTCTCAGCATCCATTAGACTAAATTCCATAAGCTGACCATTGCCAGCAAACAATCAACAAGTCACCACCATTCACCTTCAACCACCTTGCTTGGTCCTTGCCAGTGAACCTAAAAGACAGAGAGGAAAACTCAAGAGTTTCAGACAAATGCTACCAAAAGTGTGGCCTTCAGACTGACTATTAGACTGGCATGGGACTATTCATTATCTGTCTGGAATAAAGCGAGTATGGAAACTGAGAGCAAGCATTCGGAAAAGCAATTTGACATTGTCCTGATTCTAAGTGTGTGGGCTTGTCCATTGAACAGAGACCAGTTTAGTTGGATGTTGTTGGCCTCTGGTGGTAAGTGGCATGTGCCATGACCTGTGTCCCAGTCACGTCCTAATCTTTTTTTTTTTTTTTTTTTTTGCAGTACGCAGGTCTCTCACTGTTGTGGCCTCTCCCACTGCAGAGCACAAGCTCCAGACGCGCAGGCTCCGCAGCCATGGCTCACGGGCCCAGCCGCTCCACGGCATGTGGGATCTTCCCGGACCAGGGCACGAACCCGCATCCCCTGCATTGGCAGGTGGACTCTCAATCACTGCGCCACCAGGGAAGCCCACGTCCTAATCTTTTGGTACATAGACTAAGAAGCTCAGGTTTAAAGAGCCCATCACCTTTCTCCACCTGCCAATCTCTGCTGGAGGCTTTGTAATCTTTGGACTCTTCCCTCCTTGCTTTCAATTGTAGAGAGGCACGTTCTCAGTCTCCTTTACCCCTTTCATGGTAATGGCCCACGATCCAAATCCAAAAAGCTGGGAATCTGCAAAGGGCGCATTAAGATGGTGAAGTGGAGTTTTCTTCTCCCAGTTGCTCCACTGAAAGTGACAGAATGTTACATGTCTTCTCTAGCTCACTTCTGGTTCAGGTTGTGTAACAGCAACTTGAGCATGCATTAAAGCCTTTCACTCAATGTCATAGCAATGCCAAATATATCCTTGGGTTGAATTTAAATCAGGAGGCCAGGCTGTTTAGCTATGGCCCAACATGATGTGGCATAAGCCAGGCCCCAGAGATGTGATAAGTTATTTAGCACCATCTGCTAAAATTTCACACTTGTGGAACTATAAAAATGGATTTTTTTCCTGAAATTAAATGATTTATTTATTAATTCCCCGGTAGAATATCTGTCATGTGACACCTTGTGTGTGCTGTGCCCCAACCGGTAAGCTGATGAATTCACCTTAAGGAGAAGACTTGTACTGTGTGTGTGTGTGTGTCTGTTTGTACTAGCCATGTGTGTTAGATCAATCAGTATCAAAGCATACTGACTATAGTCACAGACTTTGGTTAAACTGAAGTGCTGAATTGGTGGAGCGCGGGCTGTAATATCTGTAAGAGATTCTGGTATTAAATAGAATCTGTTCCCAATCTCTTAAGACCATATAAGATGATTAGTCCTTTCTTCCTGTTCACATGTCAAAATCTTCTTGATTTTGACTAAAACTATTGTTTTCAATGTCCAAGATCATTTCCTTTCTTAGCCCATCTGCCACCACTGCTTCTTAGTAGTTCATTTGTTTATTCATTTAAGAAACATTTACAGGGCACCCATTGTGTATCAAGTATCATGCTAGATCTAGGCCCTCATCTTTATAGGGGAGACCCACAATAAATCAGCAAAGATAGCAGATTATGCATTACAATGAGTGCTTTGATAAGCGTGTGAACAGAATATATGGGAGCACAGAGGGTAGGATATTTAAATCAAGAAAGAAATGGGGGCTTCCCTGGTGGCGCAGTGGTTGGGAGTGCGCCTGCCGATGCAGGGGACACGGGTTCGTGCCCCAGTCTGGGAGGTTCCCACATGCCGCGGAGCGGCTGGGCCCGTGAGCCATGGCCGCTGAGCCTGCACGTCCGGAGCCTGTGCTCCGCAACGGGAGAGGCCACAGCGGTGAGGGGCCCGCGTACAGCAAAAAAAAAAAAAGAAAAAAAAAAAAGAAACGGAAATTAGGAACAAACTTTCCGGTGTAGGTGATATTTGAAGTTTGAGGAGTAAGAAAGAGCCACACGAAGAATGTGTGCTTGTGTGGGTGCCCTCACACGTGTGTATATGTGGTTTGTGTGTGAGGAACATCCTCCGTGGAGGAGTGACAGTGTAGCAGAAGGCACGGAGGCATGAATGTGGATGACACATTGAAGCAATTGTATGTAAGGGGTCCTCCCTAGGCCACAAATAGGAATTCTTTCACTCGGCAATATACATCTAGAGCGTGGCACATAATAGGAGCTCAGTAAATTTGTGGAAGAGATGAATGGCCTCAAGTACTAAGCTAATAAGTTTGAACTTTCCCCCCCAAAATATGATAGCAAGATATAAGCAGTTGTATTTGGCCTTTCTTAGCACTTTTAAGATTTTTTGGGGTGCTGTGCCTAAAGGGAAAGACTGCCATAGAACAGCTGTTCCCATCCATTTTCTGTCATTCCCATTAGAGTCACCTGTCCTTTCTTTGCCAGTAATTATTGATTGATTTGATGCTTCTCTGGTCATGCTGGTGACACATAACATTTGTGTCAAACAAGGTCAGGGCTCTAAAACTCTCATATGCTTTTTCAGATAATCCGTTGTGACAGTCTCCTAATAAGAGGTGCTTAGACTTTTTTGAGACTAAAGCGAATACTAGAATTTAAAGCAAATAATACAGATATCTTTTTATGTCAAAGGGTCTTAACAGTTACAAATGTTAGAATTGATGATTAATAGCAAGTTGTTAAGTCATAGCATTAAAACCTGTTGAACACTTAGCCTAGGAAAAGTTCTTCCCTTTCATAATTAAGCCAAGAACTAGGAGATTTCTGTAAGTATCATAAACAGAACTTGAGACTTAATTCACTGAAACTTGATAGGTAGCAGCTGACCACAAACTAAAGACACACATGATCTTGGACTTAAAAACAGCAAAACTAATAAAACAGTACTTCTATTGAATTGAAGAAAATGTGAGTTTCAAAGCAATCTAATAATTTAAAAATGTTCATTAGAAGATATTATCAATATATTGAAAATGAAATTAATTTTTAAAAATATTATTTCTTTGAAAGAGCAGCCTATTGTATTAGCTTGCTTTCGAACTCACCTTCAGTGGTTTGCTGTTTATGTCTCTTTGCAGATATTTTCCTAGATAAATGCCTTTCTCACTGCAAGCACAGCATCTCCCTACTTTCCATACTTGGTTCAGTTCATGTCTTTAGGGAGGGTTCTCTGTAACCTCACCCAGCTCTGACTGCACATTCACTCTGGTTTTTCCCAGCCCTCACCTGTGTGGCTCTTAGATTGTGCTTTAGCATTTTCACATGGATTTGTATTAAATTAATTTGTATCAAATTAATCTGTCTGACGGATTGATTGATTGTATTTATTATGTTTAAGGCTTTTTGGTTGCAAGAGACAGAAAGCCATTCAGATGATTTCTGGTAAAAAGAGAATTTAATGAAAGGATACCAGGGAATCTTGGAATATTTGGAGTCTGGAGAAAAGTACAACCAGGCCATAGGAGGCCCCGTGATTGCGAAATCAGTACCCGAGTCTATTGTCTTCTCTCACTGAATGACGGACCTCCTGATTCTACTTTTCTTTGCCCAGCTGCTCTGATCCGCCTTCCAGATTTGCCACCTGCCTCATGGCTGTTCCTCTCCGTCTTCGCTTCCGTTTGGATATAGTAGCTTTCACTTAAATGGGTCCAGGCCTGACTTTGGTTCTATACCTGTCCGTGTGTCTCTCGACCCCCTCCCCAACCAACTGTTATCTCACTATTTCAATTGTTAAGCCTAATGCTTCATTCCCTGGTTGGAGAATCTGATTTGCTCAACTGAATTATGGGTGGTTTCTCCTCCTGGCAGCTGTTTCCACCTCAGCTAAGGTGGTGGGTGTCATTTGGTACAAACAGGATGGACTCTCTGAAAATAGGTGGTGGACAGCCCGTCATGATTGGGATCTCAAGTACAGCATTCTCTCCTAGCATCCTCATCCATGTTCTCGATTGTTTCAGAAAGGCTACCTGATGGATTGTGACTAACGTTAGTGACCCAGGGGTTCTGGGCATCAGTGGTCTCCACTATTTTGTGCTCCTACTGAATTAGCAGTACTGCTTCTTTCTTTCTAAATGCCTTATTTTTCCAGTCTGCTTTGATACTAGGGTGGGAATCAAATACTATGGACTGAATGATTGTTTTCCCCAAAAGTGTATGTTGAAGCCCTAACCCCCAGTGTGATGGTATTAGAAGGTGGGGCGTTTGGAAGGTAAGTAGGTTTAGATGAAGTCATGAGGGTGAGGTCATGTGATAAGACTAGTGCCCTTGTAAGAAGGGACACCAGAGAGTTCACTTCCTTCCTGTCTCTGTGCACACATGCCCAGGAAAGGTCATGTGAGCACACAACCAGAGGGTGACCATCTACAAGCCAGGAAGAGGGTCCTCACCAAGAACCAACCTCACTGGCACCTTGATCTTAGACTTCCCAGCCTCCAGAACTGTGAGAAAACAACTGTCTGCTGTTCAGGCCATTAACTCTGGGGTATTCTATCATAGCATAGGCCTAGCTGACTAAGCCACCAAACAATAATAGTTTTGCTTCCATTTTATAGATAAAGCCCTCGGTAGTTAAATAGACTGGTCAGGTCACTTAGCTGGAGCCAGGATTCAAAGGCCAGCCTCCCTGGTCACCAAAGCATTGCCTTTCTACCATCGTGCTCTGTCTTACGCTGTCTCAAGTTTGTTAGAAAGAAAGAGAGAGAGAGAAAGAAAGAAAGAAAGAAAACCCAACTCCAGGTACCAAAAGTCAGTTTCAAGTATTTTCACCGTCAAATCAGTGTTTAATTCACTTGAGAGAGAACCTTAGAAAACCTTTCAAAGTTTATAAATTAGTCAGGGAACTTTTCTTTTTTTCAACTGGCAAAACTTCTGATGCAGTAGTTTCAGCCTTTGATACCATTACTATGAAGTTCAAAACTAAAGTTTATTTTAGTTTTGTTTGACCTCAAAATGTACCTTGGATTCTTGCCATTGTCATAGGGAACATATATAAAGCAGTTTGTAAGTCTGCTTTCTTTCGATTCTGGCCTATTTTTTTCAAGCTATTGGGTAACCAGTGGCCTTTTAGAATTTCCCCAGTTAGCTATAACTAGATATGATAATCTGGAATTATGGCTTACTACCTTTACAGAGGCAACAGAGCAAGAGCTGCAAAGTGGGAGTCTGGAGACCAACATTTCAGTTTGGGCTTTGCTTCTCAATAACTATGTGACCTTGAGGAAATCCTGTCTGCTCACCGAGCCTCAATTTCCTAACCCATGAAAGAATAATCATAACTCAATACCTCACAAGAATGTTGTGAAGATAAAATAAAGTATGGGAAAGCACTTTGTAAATTGAAAGGTAATATAGAACTGTAAGTGGATATTATTATTTATTTTATGAGCCAGTAGAAATCAAAGCCCTGGTTTCATTGCCAGGAGGATTTTCCTCACAGATCTAATTCTTAAAGCTTTGCTTTGCTGAGTTAATGAGTACTTTCCAAATAAAGATCCCTTTTACTGCTTTGATTTCGTGAACTTCCCTTTACTCTGATTCAAAGTCACATGGGAAGGTGCTCTTGTAAAGCCATTGTTTAATTTAGGTTTTTCATACTGCGTGTATGTCCGGCTATTCTCTGGTTTCAGTCTCCAGGGAGCCTCTGAGGGCAGACCGGGCTTCTTTCCCTTACATATAGCTTGGCAGCAAATGAGATGTTTTCAATAGGGTTGAAAAAAACTTGCAGTATGTAACCTGTCACCTCAAGGAAGAAGCACATCCTGTTCTAGAGAAGTTGCCTCAGAGCTGGCCTGAGGACCATACTGTGTTTTTACTTATGACTCAGGCAGTAGCCTGGAATGAAGTTTCAAGGAAAGAGTTGTTAGACGACGTTGCTGTGTTCATAATGTGAGAAGCCACCATACAAAGCTTTTTATTTTAGTAACTTAGACTGCTAGTCAGGGCTCAGTTCTGTTCAGTATGCCTGAAACTTTTCGTGCTAATACACAGGGAAAGTGTCAAACTGACTTTTAAAAGATCTTTCGGTGTAAGCAGATATGCTTTAATTTTAACCTCATATGTGCAGGACTTAAGGCAATGAGTAGTAGACTTGGGTTTTCTCCAGTCACTTGTGCGGCTAGCATGGAGGCAATTGTTCCAAGTTTTTGTGTTAAACTTCGCCAGTTAATTATGCTCTAATCCTGTTCTTCCAGAGTTTTTGGCATTCAGGCACTGGAGCCAGGGAACGGAACAAGATGGAATTTTAAAGCAACGAGGGGCTTTTATAGCCGTCCGTCCACTGCCAGTATCTGAAGCACTGTAAAGAGGAAGGGCTGCAAGCAGCCTCGGCACATCGCCTGCCTCCTGCCCCCTGTGTTGTGTACTCACCAAACTCTGAGGTAGTGGTGTTCACGGCCGAGGCGTCGTTCGTCTCCATCCAGGGGCCCACAGCGCCAGGTCAACAGGCAGACGTCTCACAGTGTCCTGCCTCCTCCATCCTACTCCATTGCCTGGGGTTGAATTTAAAGTGTCCGGCCACAGAACAGACAGACTCTCCACAGCAATAAGACGGTCGTCAGCCGCCTCCTGAAACCAACATCTGGGTGGTAGTGAATGCCGGACGGAGACTCTACTAGTATAACTCATGGTTCTATTTTCTGTCCCTCAAACAGTGACTTCCTTTATGAGTGACAGACAAAAGTGAAAATTAACAATTAAATATCAAATTTGGGACCTCAAGCCAACAAATCCTAGCATTCTAATATCAAGAGAAGCAGGATTTTGGTTTCTTTTTTACCCGAAGTCCCAGTTTTCTTTTTTCTTTTCTTTTCTGTTTTTTTTTTTTTTAATAAATAAAATTATTTATTTATTTATTTTTGGCTGCATTGGGTCTTCATTGCTGGGCGCGGGCTTTCTCTAGTTGCGGTGAGCGGGGGCTACTCTTGGTTGTGGTGCGCAGCCTTCTCACTGCGGTGGCTTCTCTCGTGGAGCATGGGCTCCAGGGCACACGGGCTTCAGTAGTTGTGGCGCATGGGCCTAGTCGCTCCGCAGCATGTGGGATCTGCCCGGACCAGGGCTTGAACCCGTATCTCCTGCATTGGCAGGTGGATTTTTAACCACTGAGCCACCAGGAAGCCCTAGTTTTCTTTAGCGCCGCATGGTTTTGCTTTGGTTTGTTTTGTTTTTATAATAAGATGCCTGGCTGATGAGATATGTTCTATATAATATGAATGCTATTGCCCTATAACCAAACTTTTAATGTGGCCGACTCTTTGCAAGATCGATTACAAGAACCTCTGGGATTCCCCAGGTGCTGTCTGACATGAGCACATGAACAGGTACAGCCAGCAATGAACACCTTATCTGTCACCTAGAGATATTCAGAGACCAGACCTAATTATCAGTCTTGCTGTAGACAGGGCTTCTGTCTTGAGTGTCAGGTTGGCTAAGTTTTCTTCAAATTCTAAATTTTTAAGATTGGGAAAGTTCAAGAAATATGTGGGAGCTAATAAGTCCGTTGGTTTGGCTGGTGTAGGGGTTGCCAGCACAGGGAAACTGAGGACAGAGCTGGAAGGATGGGTCGGTTTCTTATTATTCATATCACCTCACCCCTAAAGTGGGTATTCTCATCATCTCTGGATATACTGATGCTAATTATTACTAAGCATTTGACAAATATGTATGAAAACTTAGGGTGGCACTGCAGTGGGGTCATCAACAGACAGACTTGTGTTTGAATCGTACGTCTGCCACCTGCTCGCTGGGTGATTTTGGGCAAGTCAAACATTGTTAGCCTCAGTTTCCTGATCCAACAAATGGCACTATAATAATTCACCTGAGAAGCTTGTGGGGATTAGGTAATAGAATATGTAACTATTAAGCCCCTAAAGCAGTTCTCACACCACCTGGCACGTGATGCACAATAAATTCAAGCATCGTCACCTCGCCAGACGGTTGGCACAGCCTCCTCCCTGTTCACCCGGCTTCTGCGCCAGCTCTGCCGCAGTCTGTCCTCAACACAGCAGCCAGGTTGATCCTGTTGTCTTGTCAGTGGGATGGTTTCACGTCTCCGGTCAGCACTTGCCAAGGGCTCCCCATCTCACTCAGAGTAAACGCTTCCTAATGGGAGGCATGTTTTACCTCCCCACCCCCCTTTGATTCTATCTGTTGCAGCCTCCCTGGCCTCCCCTTGCTGTGCCTTAAACGTTCCAGAAAGTTCTCCCTGCCACCTGATACCCTTTGTCTGCCTTCCCTGTTTAGTTTTCTACTAAATACGTACCACGAACTAACCCGCTATGTATGTTACTTAGTTATAGCATGGATCGGTTGTCTCCTCCTGCTAGAAGGTAAGCACCATGGGACAAGGATTTCTTTTTGTCTGCTTTGTTCATAGCTGTATCCCTAGTGCCTAGAACAGACACTGGGACATAGAAGCCCTCGACAAATATGTGTTAAGTTTGTTTTGAATGACTGAACAAATGGGAGCCATTATTAGTACATTAATGGGATGTTTGTAGTAGTACATGTACACAATTACGGTATTCATCCATTCACCAAATACTGGTTAAGTTTATTAAATGAGCCAGCATTACACTCTTTTGTTGGGGATAGAGCCAGAAACAAAATAGACATGGCCCTGTCCTCTTGGAGCTTATGGTCTTAGGGCTATAAGAATTGCATTGAGTAGGTATTTAATTGTGGAAAAGTCAAAAAGATTTTTTTCATAATAGCTTAAGTATGGACTTTAATTGAAGTTTACAGAATCTCTAAATATTATATCCTAAAACTTCAAAAAATTATTTTATTTATTTATCATTGTTATTTTCAGAAAGTATTTAAGGTAGAACTAGAAAATTATATTCTAGCTTTGCCTAAACCTGTGAAAGAAAAGAGTTCTAAACATCCCCCCAGTTACTGAACTTCGTGTTTTAAATGTTTCTTCTGCTTCTAATGATGAAACAAACATCACATTTAAAATCACACATGATAACTTTTAGATACACTACAATGCATGAGGACTTAGCAAAATGATACTCAAGCTTCTACCTGATTTTAATTTCATGATAGTTTGATGTAGGTCTCTTCACAAAGCCACATTATCTTAGAGTTTGCAATTTTGTTCACCTCTTGTGATTAGAAAACATATTTCAAACTTCCCATTTCATTACTCTGAGCTCTAGCTCAGATTTTGAAAGTTATTACCAGATTTAATTTTAATATTTTTCATTCTCTGATTTTAAGGAAGTAAGCTATTAATGTTTATTCAATCAGGTAAGTCAGCATCTTGTAGGTTTTTAAATGATTCTTCATTCATTCATTCTTTGATTTGAATTTGGTCAAAACTGTCTCTCAGTTATTTAGTAGTTTTGATTTTAAAAATTACAATTCTGCCAGTCTGATGCAGAGTATGATTTCAATAAAACTCCTTCATGGTATTTTTTCTGTGAAGACTTTGCATCAGGTTGCTTTGGTCACACTGAATTTGCCATGTTAAATGTAAGACAAGCTTAACCCATGCAAAGGAAACCATCACAGCTCAGAGTAATCAAGTGGGAGTTTTGAAATACTCCCTTTTCTAATCACAAGAGGTTAACGAAATTGTAAACTCAAAGATAATGCCACTTTGTGAAGAGACCTGGGCCAAATTATCATGGGTAAATTCTCAAATGGAATTAAAATTAGGTAGAAGGAAGTTCCAGTTGATTGTGATCTGGCCAATCTCAAAGCTATGATGATCAGATGTTTCACATTTACTAGGGTTTTATTTTTGTCCTTGCATGGGTACAATTGAAATTAAGGCCTATGTTTGGGAAACATATGATAGTTCAATAGCATCTTCTGCCCATTTTCTTAACAAGTGGGAAGCCAGATGCACCAAAGGGTAGTAAATAGGAAAAGAATAAAAGGTCTATTTTGTTAAAAATAAATAATAATGATGAAAATTGATAATATAAACTTTTGAGTATAAGAACATTTTTTTCTATGAGTAAATTACAAAGGTAAAAGACTGAATCAGAAAATTTTTATTTAATTCCAAGATCTAGCCTGAATTTTTTTAAAATTTTTTATTTAATTTATTTTTGGTGGTGTTGGGTCTTCGTTGCTGCGTACGGGCTTCTCATTGCACTGGCTTTTCTTGTTGTGGAGCACGGGCTCTAGAGTGCAGGCTAAGTAGTTGTGGTCTATGGGCTTAGTTGCTCTGCGGCATGTGGGATCTTCGCGGACCGAGGCACGAACCCGTGTCCCCTGCATCGGCAGGCGGACTCTCAACCACTGCGCCATCAGGGAAGCCCAAGATGGATTCTTAACCACCGTGCCATCAGGGAAGTCCCTTAGTCTGCATTTAAATGTGATTTTATTCTATTCCTATGGAATGCAAAACAGATCATTCTCTCTCAAAGGATACAGAAATTGCCACTTCTAAATAAAACTTCCATAAAGAGCAGTAACTTTTACTTAGAAAACTGTCAGATAGAAAATAAATTTGAAAAGCCCAAGAAAAGGAAAACTTTTCTCTGTAATATCTTCTTGAAAAATTATAGACAGCCTTAAAATAAGTTTCCTACAGTGACTTTAGATGTGATGGGAAGGAAATCAGAAAGCTCTTCAAAATCCTTTAGTGACTAGTACTTTAGTTCTTAATAGCCCTCATACCTATTTCTCCTGTACTCAACAAATACTTACTGAGGGCTTAGTATGTGGCAGGTACTGAAAACACAAAAATAAATGTGCCCTAATCCTGGATTCAAGGAATTCACAGTTTAGTGAGAGAGTCATAAGGAGGAAGGAGTCACAGGCTCAGTAGTTGTGGTCCATGGGCTTAGTTGCTCCGCGGCATGTGGGATCTTCCTGGACCAGGGGTTGAACCTGTGTTCCCTGCATTGGCAGACGGATTTTTTTTTTTTTTTTTTTTTGTGGTACGCGGGCCTCTCACTGCTGTGGCCTCTCCGGTTGTGGAGCACAGGCTCCGGACGTGCAGGCTCAGCAGCCATGGCTCACGGGCCCAGCTGCTCTGCGGCATGTCGGATCTTCCCAGACCGGGGCATGAACCCGTGTTCCCTGCATCGGCAGGCGGACTCTCAACCACTGCACCACCAGGAAAGTCCTGTTCACTCCTTCTTATTCTGATTCTTATCTTCCACCCTGCCTGATGAATCTGAGTCTTTTTGATATTGTGTAGGACACATCTCATGTGCCTCCTCAGTTTCTCTCGGCACTTCCTGCCACTCATCGGCTACATCATTCTTCTGCTTGATGTCAACCAATCACATGGCTTAATAAAAAGTTAACACTTGATAAAGATATAAGACATATGATTAGGACAGGTGATGAAACTCAGAGCCCACTGGAAGACAAGGGATGGGAAGGACCTAGAAAAATAAATTTTATCTCCCTTCCTCTTTCCAGTGGACGACTCCCAGACAAGTTTTCTTTGTAGACCCTAAAGTCCTGTCATATCATGTTACATAATGTGTCCTAAAGGATCCTGCCTAGCAACTGCATGTGTCTTCTTGTAACACAGTTTACACCAGTGGCTAGCATGGTAATTCTTTTCCTGTGTTCCTTTAGATTGTTCACTGTCTCACTTCCCTTTTCCCTGACTCATGCTGCCCTGGTACTGCATATCCATTAAAAATATTAGCACTTAATCTGTGCCTCAACTTTGTTTTCTAATAATCCAGGCCAATGAAGATACCAAATATCTCTCATAAATTCTCCATCAAAGCTGCGTTACCTGGGCTTCCCTGGTGGCGCAGTGGTTGAGAGTCTGCCTGCCGATGCAGGGGACGCGGGTTCGTGCCCCGGTCCGGGAAGATCCCACATGCCGTGGAGCGGCTGGGCCCGTGAGCCATGGCCACTGAGCCTGCGCGTCCGGAGCCTGTGCTCCGCAACGGGAGAGGCCACAGCAGTGAGAGGCCCGCGTACCGCAAAAAAAAAAAAAAAAAAAAAAAGCTGTGTTACCTGCATCAGACCTCTGCACAAGATATTGCATGTTGACATGGTACATTGATCCACAGGTTATAAAAGTGACATGCTATGGAAGGCAAAAAAACCACTAAGATATTAGTACTGTAATCACAGCACAAAAAGAACGTCTAAGAACTTGGTCTACTATCAATATAATCTTGTTTGCAAGATTTTTCTTCTTTGTATACTTCTTTTATATACTTTGATTGACTTTAATAGCTCCATCTCAAGTAATTAAATATTTTCTTTATCATTCTTTATGATTTGTATATAATGTAATTCACTCTTCACCATTTCTCTAAGGGCCTTGTGGTTTTCAAAGGTATTAGTTTAATGTCTTCACAATATCCATCTAAAATCCTATCTTTGAATGTATTTGAATGTCCTTGAAATTTTTCCTCTTTTTTTGAAATGAATGTGACATTTTTATTACCATTGAAAAAAATTTTTTTGCATTTTTTAACATAGTTATTGGAGTATAATTGCTTTACAATGGTGTGTTAGTTTCTGCTTTATAACAAAGTGAATCAGCTATACATATACATATATCCCCATATCTCCGCCCTCTTGCATCTCCCTCCCACCCTCCCTATCCCATCCCTCTAGGTGGTCACAAAGCACCGAGCTGATCTCCCTGTGCTATGCGGCTGCTTCTGACTAGCTATCTATTTTACATTTGGTAGTGTATATATGTCCATGCCACTCTCTCACTTCATCCCAGCTTACCCTTCCCCCTCCCCACGTCCTCAAGTCCATTCTCTACATTTGCGTCTTTATCCCTGTTTACCATTGAAATTTATCTGTAAAATAAACCATTTAATTGCAACCTCACTATAAGTGGAAATTGTTTCACCTATGATCGTCAAATTATGCGGTGTTACATACACTTAAATCTTTTGGCCTATAGTGGACTTGTCAATTCCATTCCTTCACTGAATCAATTCCCTTCTTCCTTAATTCTTTTCTAGTCCTTGAGGATATTCAGTGCCTTCTATTTTAACATGCTGTTCAAAGGTAACACACCAAAACTATTTTTTTTTTTTTTTTTTTTTTTCTTTTTGCGGTATGCGGGCCTCTCACTCTTGTGGCCTCTCCCGTTGCGGAGCACAGGCTCCGGATGCGCAGGCCCAGCGGCCATGGCTCACGGGCCCAGCCGCTCCGCGGCATATGGGATCCTCCCAGACCGGGGCACGAACCCGTATCCCCTGCATCGGCAGGCGGACTCTCAACCACTGCGCCACCAGGGAGGCCCTAAAACTATTTTTTTTTTAAAATTAATTAATTAATTAATTTTTGCTGTGTTGGGTCTTAGTTTCTGTGGGAGGGCTTTCTCTAGTTGTGGCAAGCGGGGACCACTCTTCATCGCGGTGCGCGGGCCTCTCACTATCGCGGCCTCTCTTGTTGCGGAGCACAGGCTCCAGACGCGCAGGCTCAGTAGTTGTGGCTCACGGGCCCAGTCGCTCCGCGGCATGTGGGATCCTCCCAGACCAGGGCTCGAACCCGTGTCCCCTGCATTAGCAGGCAGACTCTCAACCACTGCGCCACCAGGGAAGCCCCCCAAAACTATTAATCTATTACACCAAGAAATCTCTAGGTGTCAAAAGATAATGTGTAGTGCTTGGGTAACATGATGAAACTTTCTAAAGCCAACAATACTTAGAAAAATTCTTATGTGGTGATGGTGACACATGCATGGCCAAGATTTTGTTTTGATATACGTATTCACATTTCTATCTTCCTTCAGATATATGGCTATTCTTGAGCTCTTAGATTCATCTCATTTCTCTACAGCCTTTTCCACTTTCTAAGAAAACATTTTCCCTTAAAATGTGGGGAAGATGATTATAACAGGTTTAAACAAAGGGAAGGTGGACAGCCAGGTAAGACACGTCCTCTCGCTTACAATACTGTGTCCTTTTAACATTTTCACTAGTGTGTCAGGCATATTTAATAAAGTAGATTTGTAATATATACAGTAAACTTTGTGTGAAAAAATGTTTGCCGTTCATCTGGGCAAACATACGGGTGGTGAGAATTCAGATAGCAAGAGATACCTATATGTGTGAAATGTTCCATCAGTTCTATGAACAAAAAATATAAGAATATAAAGAAGTGATAAATATGGTTTGGATGGGACATGGGAAGTAATGTCAAGAGGGGGCTTAGGAGGTGGGCTGATGAGCTTGGGGAATCAGAATAAAGTGATTTCCCAGAGGGGTTGACATTTGAGTCATCATGAAGAAGGAGTAAGGGGTAATCTTTGAGGCAATCCCTGAGTTCTAGCCACAGAGACTACCTACCTTCCTCTGTCCTCTAAGAATCTGCCTCTAGTTTGCCTCTGCTAGGACAGGCATCACACTACACAGTAATTTTTACATACTCGCCTTAACCACAATCAATCTTATTTATCTTTTTCCTATCCTAGGAGAATGCTTGGGACAATACAAAGCTCAATATATTTGCTGAGTTACTTATTTAGCTTTTATTAAATGCTTACTATATGCCAGGCGTCATTCTAGGCATTGAGAAAGAGCAGTGAACCAAATCAAAAAGTCTATGTCCTCACGACACATTTCATTGGATTTGTTTTCATAGTAAGAGATTATAACATTAAAATAGTTAATATATATGAATATATATGAACTATAATAATATATATGAACTATAAGAATGAAGGCAGAAGATAGACAAAATTTCCAGTCATGGCAAGTGCCATGCAGAAAAATAAATCAGAGTACGAGGTTAGAGAGGGACGGGGGTGCTATCTTGGATGGGTTGATCAGGAAGGTCCCTTTGAGGAGCAAACATTTGAGAAGAGGTGTGAATGAAGTGAGTGAGTTACATCATTCTCTAGGGAAGAAAGTTCTAAGCAGAAAACTTGGCAAGTCCGAAGGTCACGAGATGGAAGCATGCATGACGTGCCATAGAACAGAGAGGAAGAAGAATGAGTTTGGAGAGGTAGCTAGACACAGACCATGGAGAGCTCGGCAGCCATGAATGAATGAATGAATGATTCATAGGAAAATGAAGTAGCACAAACAAAGCCCTGAGACAAGAAAGTATGATGCTTTCTTGGAATGGTTTGGCTATAGAAAAAGTTCATTATTTCCCCTAGGGAATAGACTTCCAAGCATAAGATTCATGACCCTCTTCAATTTCACCTCAACTAAGTGGAAGGAGATAATAGTTTTCAAAAATTAGGCTGGGGTGAAACTGGAGAGGGCCATGAACCTTATCCTAAAGATTTAGAACTCTATTTTATAGAAGCTGAGTAACCTTTGAAGATTTTTTGAGCTACATTATCGGATTTGTGTTTCAGAAAGGTATTAGTAGGGGACTTTCATATATTTTTGGTGGAATTGTTATTATACACGGCCCTCATACATTATTATTGGTGGGACGGTAAATTGGCACAATAATTCTGAAGGGCAATTTTGCAATAATCTATCAAAATTTAAAATGCATTTAAAGGCAGTGAACTCACTTCTAGAAATTTACCTTAAAATATACATATGTAAAAATGCACATTTATATAGCACTGCCATTGCTTTGTTACTGTAATAGAGAAAATTAAAAATAGATTAAATGTCCCTTAATAAAGGACTAGTTAAATAATCATGGCACTTTAAACAAGGGAATATCATGCTGCCATTCAAAGGAGTGAGGCAGCTCTAAGTCTACTAATATGGAATGATGATCAGGAAATATTATTAAAGGGAAAAATAAAATTATAAAAGCATATATACACTAAGACTCCATTCAAGTAGGAAAAAATAAGAGACATATCTGTGTTTATATTTGTATAGGTAATACATCTAAGAATATAATATAGCCTTGGCTACTTTTATGGAGTTGTTTTTAAGCTGCAATCATGGGATGGGGCTGGAGAGAGGGATGCATTTTACTCTATACTCTATGCTTTTTGGCCATATTTACAGTTTTTATACTGAGCATTTATTAACTTTTAAAATGATCTTTTTTCAAAATAATTAAAGGATTTTTTTTTTTTTGCGGTACACGGCTCTCTCACTCTTCTGGCCTCTCCCGTTGTGGAGCACAGGCTCCGGACGCGCAGGCTCAGCGGCCATGGCTCACGGGCCCAGCCGCTCCGCGGCATGTGGGATCCTCCCGGACCGGGGCACAAACCCGTGTCCCCTACATCGGCAGGCGGACTCCCAGCCACTGCGCCACCAGGGAAGCCCTTAAAGGATGTTTTTATCCAAAGGAAAACTATTGATAAAAGTCTACTTGGAATATTAAAGTTTTTTTTTCTGAAAAAGTTACTTTAATAAAGATTAATAAATTTAAAACTTATTTATATAATGCCATTTGAAATACTCATTTCCAGTGAAATTAGTCTGTTTAATTATATGTTCCTGGGTCTCAGACAATGAAAACTTGGCTACAGGAGACTTTCTAAAAGTTCAAGCAACCTGAAATATAATTAAATTAGCTTTCTGAATATTATCATCCTCTGTGAACTTGAATACTGATAGCCTGTGTTACAGTCTTTGCTGATTTGACTTTGATTTTCCTCTTAGAGCCATTTTGATGCCAGGGGTGCTAACCAATAGTGAAAAATGCTTCTGATGAATTTTTCTCAGATATAATCTGGAAGAGAATGTGTCATAGTATTACCCAATAAATATTTTGGGGTTTTGGGGGGCAATAAAATTTTCATGACACCATTAAAAAACTCAGAATTTTAATAATTAAGGAATAGCAAATTCACTTAGTGTCTTTGTATATTTTCATTTAGCATTCTGGTATCTGCCGTCTTCTTGGTCCATATTTGTGTATCTTTTTTTCACCAACTATATCTGAAGTATCTTGATGGTAAGGAGCACAGTATTCTTCATCACAGCTGCTCGTGTGAGATGTACCTAGTAAGTTGATGTGGCCCTTGGCCCTCACAGAGATAGAAACGAAGCTCTCAGAAGTCCCTTTGTTCACTAGTATGTTAAAACAGAGGTATATTTAAAAATTGCAGTCCCCTCAGTGTGTCCCTGTGTCTCACAATAAACCTCACATAGATATGTGTTGAGTGATCATAAGCCAATGCAGATTTTTAGATTTTTCTCTGTGTAATAAAGGGAAGACTGATTGGCTTCATCTCCACCATGTGATTGGTCCTTTTGAGGGGCAATCGGTTTCTCTGTTTCTTGCATCCTCAGTTCTTCTTCCCTTCCTGTCCTCAACCAATGGGTGACTAAGTTCTGTCTTTTGTACCTCTTAAACATCTGATAGGGCATGACCCCTCTCTCATGACCCCCACCCTCCATTCATGGTGAAGCCCACTGTGAGTATAGAGCCCTGGGCAAATGGTTCTCTCACTGCCTTGCATGGGGAGTACTTCCATCTGCCCACCTCCATGATAGGTCCTGGTGCATTATAGACATTTAATAAGCACCTGAGTAATGTTTGCACTTTTATGAAAAGTCAGATACTAGCTTCAAACCATAGCAACACATATTTATTGAACATTTATGCTGGGTGGAGCTCTGGGCAAGATGCTATGGAGACTATGAGGAAGTCTAAGATGCTAGAGATTCTTAAAATGTAAATGATGAAGCAAGTAACCATAAAATAGAGTTACCTAATAACCAGATATAAAAAAATCCAAGCAGTGCCACAGGGTGGTGTATCATTAATTACTGAATTTGTTATATAGGACACGGGTGCTAACAGTTCAGAGGACGATCTGGTTTTCAGTGATCTACAGAAACTACATAGAGGAAGAGAGGGTGGAGCCTGGTATTGGGAGAAGGTTAACTTTGTATGAGTGGAAATATCCAAGGCAGAAAAGAAGCAGAGAACGAGCAGAGTGGGGGGAAAGTAGTCCAATCTCCTAGAGCTGGGTCTTCCTGCAAAGTAGTGTTCTTCCTTTTTTCAAAGGTATGGATACTTTTAAAAATTTGATAAATACTTTGAATTCCCCTCCCAAAAAATGACCATATAAAAATGCAAAATTTTATATACATTTTTAGGGGTTTACATACATGTAGCCTACCCATGGATACCAGGAGGGGTTCCAGCGCAGTTCATAAACCCCTCCACTTAAGAACCACATTTCCAGCGAGATGAATGGAAGACAGATTTGGAGTGTGCAGTTTTTAAAGGCCCTTTGATAACAACCTAAATAAAAGTAGGGGGGAAAAAGTGGAAAGCTATTCAATTTTGACTGAGAAATTGCTTTTTCCCCTTTGCTCTTTTTATCTACATAACAGGGACAATGATTCAACTTTCTAAATTGTTGAGATAATTAGTGGGGATAAGATGTGGAAAGTACACTGCACAGCATGCATGTATTTATTTCACAGGGAGGGAAAAAGCCTGAAGAGTTTTGATTAGTGAATAATACGAGTTAATGGGGGTTGTAGAAGCATGGCACGTGGCACGTGGCAGCATGACCGACAGAATGAAAGGAGAAGAAGCTGTAACTGCTGAGAGCAGAGGAGGAGGAGATACTGATGTACAGACAGAGATGATTAGGCCATAAACAGCACTCTCAGTACGGCTTAGAGCAAGAGTTTTTTATAGAGGAGAAATGGCGCATGAGGAGGAGTTAGCATTTAAAACTACTCCTTCCTTTGAGGTCACTTTTCACAGGAACTTACTCCCACTTAGTAATTTAGAAATGTGTGATTGCATTCATCATAAATGTTCACTTAAAATATTCAAGAAGTAACTGTGACTGCAGTGGGTAGACTGCACGATAGATTTGTTGCGGTAATAGCAACCTCTCTTGGAGAGTTTCACAGTAGATTATGTACAAAGGGGAGTTAGGATGACATTCCCAAGAGTAATGCCATATGTTTGATTTCTATGTGGAGCAACTGGCTTCATTCTGTTCCTCTCCTATTATGGCTCATAAGGGAGGTGGGTCCCAATTGGTCTACAGATCCTGCACAACGGATGGATATATCTTCTCCCCGTTTCCACTATACTTAATTCAGACCTTTATCTTTCCACATGACTATTCCATCAGCTTCTTAAAGGGACTCTCTGCCTCTAGGACTTTCTTCATTTAATGTATCCTTTGCAGTACAGCCATTATGCTCTTTCTAAAATGCAGGTTTCATATTTCTTTCCTGCTAACTCTTCACTGACTCTTCAAGTCCTGCAGGATCTATTTCAGAGTCTTTAGCGTGGCTTATAATTACCTTCGACCTACATCCCCAGACTTACCTCCAATCATTTCCAGCCACACCCTCAATCTCTACAAATTCGGCTCTTCTGGAGGCTGACATCTCTGCTGAGAGGCCATTGCTCTTTTTCTTTGCATATAAGATTTTCACTCAGTCTACATTAAACTTAATTAGTTTATAATACGTGAACATAGGTTAATCATGCAAACCATACTACAAGTTTGTTCCTGCTTTGCCCCTCATGGAAAACTCCAGGGACCACCAGATTCAACTATAAGTATTTCTGGTGCTCCTCTTTCCTTATTTATCGATTTAGCTAGCTAGCGAGGTATCTCTTTTCTGATTTAAAAAATGTAGATATTGTCTCGAAGTACTACTGTTGAAAGTTAGAATTTAGCTCCCTTGACCTTCCTTTCTCCAATGTTGGTTTACTCTCTGTATTGGGTACTGGTCTTATTTGATTCCTCAGTTTTCCCTGGTGCTTTCCACCTCCCAGATTTTGGTATGTTACTTATCTGAAGTTTGCACATGCAGCCTGTTTTGTTGCTTACCTTGATAGATGATGCTTCTTTTTCCTACATCTAGATTTTCAACTCAGTGGCAGGTGACTTTTTCTCTTATACTCCTTTGAATTCCCAATATCATTAAGCAGAGTTTGGTACACAGCAAGTTCTCAATAAAGAATCTTTCACTACTTAATTGGAAATGCTATCATTTTGAGAGAAAGTTTGAAAAGAACATGTTATAGGTAGTGATTTCCTCTCCCAAAGTCTGTTCATAGAGGGGAAAAAAAAAACAGATCATATGTGTCATTTAATTTCTGTAATTTAATTGTCTTCATGAGGACAGCTTATAAAGAACTATAGAATAACTTATGGTGGCTCTCATTTATTGTAGTAGACAGTTTTAATAAAGAGAGATGGAGACCATTCAATGCATTTGTTTCTAAGTCTCTGAATTCACTGCCGCTCACATGAATTGGGGATGCTGGTTGCCTTTGGAAGAACATGGTGATGGTGCGGATGGGAGGAGGGGGCTGAGATAGAACTTATGAAAGTACACACACAGGTGTTTCCAGGGAAGATATGACAAGTGCTGCCACCCCAGGGGCCAAAAGCGCCTCTCGAAAACGATGCCCATGATGGTACAACCCATGCGCTCCACCTTCTATGCCACATGGTCAATGGTGAAAGTAGGACAGGGCGTGCTGAACCTGTGGCTCTTTGACGGAATCTTTCTTGGACTGTGCCTTCCCTTTGGACCACTCTCACAGTGGCCTCTTACAGCTTCCTGCGCCCACCACTCTTTGGAGATGCTTCAGTGAGGGAGGGGGCAGGGGATCTTACTGCTTTCACGTATCTATCAGCTCCTGCTGCTTTTTCTTTTTTGCGGTACGCGGGCCTCTCACTGTTGTGGCCTCTCCCGTTGCAGAGCACAGGCTCCGGACACGCAGGCTCTGGCCACGGCTCACGGGCCCAGCCGCTCCACGGCATGCGGGATCCTCCCAGACCGGGGCACGAACCCGTGTCCCCTGCATCGGCAGGCGGACTCTCAACCACTGCGCCACCAGGGAAGCCCCTGCTGCTATTATTAATCACAGTTAGCTCCTTGCTAATGTGAGCATTTATATAGAAATAAAAGACATTTACTGAGCACCTAATGTATGGCAGGATTTGGGCTAGGCTGCTTTGAAGACATAGATATGAAAACAAACAAACAAAATCTATGTTCCCGAGGAGCATGCAGTGTCAAAGTCAGGTGTATATACAGGCATACAACTTTTCACTGTGAAAACAGAGATTTTTGTTTTTTTTCCTAAGGGAGTCTTAAATACCTTTGTTTAAGCTTTTAGAATCAGGAAGATCTGGATTAGCAGCTTGACTTCTCCATGTTATAACTATGCGATTTTGGGCAAGATAATTTCTCCAAGCCTTATTTGCATTAGTCTTAAACATAATGATACCTTCATTCTAGGGTTGTTATAAGAACTAAATGAGATAATATATTCAAAGCTCCTAGTATACGTATTACACATGATAAGTGCTCAATAAATCATATGCCTATACATAAACATGAAGATCTAGTCCACTTGTCCAACAAGTACTTGCATGTTCATTTGTGGCTCCAATCTTTCCTTTAAAAGACAAAGTTAATGATAATGATCTGTTTCCTGGGGCTGAGTCAGACCAGTTGGCCCAAGGACCCACTGTTTCTTCATAGCCCATGAAGCATCCTTCCAGGGTTTAGCCTCCCACCCACTCCACCCTTCCCTCTCCCACCCGCCCTCACAGGACTTTCCCTTTCTCCTACTCCAAATGATTACACAAGAGTCAGGTTGCTCTTGAGAATATATACTTATAAGAGCAAACTTGAGAATAAATACTTGGTTATTTCAAAGCGTGAAATGAGGCAACTCGTTTCTCACTTTATCCATGAGTCAAGAAAGGTATGAGCAATGACTTGCGATATCATCTTCTTTACTGATTTGAAATAAACCTGAGGAGTTGTTCACTGTTTCTTGGCTTCAGCTTTCTGGTTTGTAAAACAGATGATTGTGCAATGAGAATGTTGGGCTGCCTTAGGTGACTGGAGCTGTGTTATGGTGAAGAGCCACCGGGCAAGTGTTTGGTGGAAACATCACTGTCAGGGAAATCAAGACATCTGGACTCTTGACCTCTCCGACAGAGTGATTTTAGATCGAAGATTAAAGTGTGAGAAGAGGAAGAAAGAATAGATTCTTCCAAAATATCCTGACCCAATTCCGCCTTATACTGGTGATGTTTTCTTTTCTCTCTCATTTGGTCTGAAGATGAGAAAGAAAGAGTAAAAGGATGACCTGAGAGAGGGAAGGGAAGAACGCATATCAGAATATCAGGGTGTCCATGCTGGGTGGGGGTGGAGTGGTCAGAGCGATCAGCAATGCCACCTAAGGACTGTTCTCATAGGGGCACCAAGGCACATTGTTCTCCTGGTTTGTCTCCAAGAAGGACAATTTTCCAAAGGGATAAACATTATGTTTAATGATTCACTACATCTATTGTGCAAGAGTTTAACTAACATATTCTCAAACAGACTTATGTTTTCCACTAGCGTGTTTTTTGGTGATGATTTTCATAAAGTAGTAATTTTATAAATTTAAGACAGGATAGAGGAGAATAATGGTCTCTGAGAGGAGACCGGACTGTCACTCCCAAGACTCCTTTCTTCTCCATACATCCTTCCCACACACATTTAGCATACATTGCTCAATGTAAGTATCTTAGATTTGAAATTAAGAATTAAGACTCTTCCTAGTACCTTCTTAGTCACTACCTCCAGGGGACAGTACCGCCTTGACATGCCCAGAGAAGAGCACGTTATAGGTGATTTCCTTACACTGGCCCCTTTTCCCATAAACAACAAACCACGGTGCTCTAATATCACTTACAGTGTCATTCCATTTTTTTTTTTTTTTTTTTTTTTTTTGCAGTACGCGGGCCTCTCACTGTTGTGGCCTCTCCCGTTGCGGAGCACAGGCTCCGGACGTGCAGGCTCAGCGGCCATGGCTCACGGGCCCAGCCGCTCCACGGCATGTGGGATCTTCCCGGACCGGGGCACGAACCCGCGTCCCCTGCATCGGCAGGCGGACTCTCAACCACTGCGCCACCAGGGAAGCCCCATTCCACTTATTTTAAAATAAGTGCTGACTTTTCGTTCCTATCACTGTGACAGGTTTAATATATTTTCTACCTGTAGAAAGTAGAGAAAGCTTTTCTGTCTATTAAAAACAAAGCCATCCATTCCGAGTTCAGCTTTTCTGTAAAATGCCACTCATTAGGCAACCCTCATGTGCATGGAGGAAAATAAAAGGGTGATGTGGCAGAGAGTGATCATTTGGAGAAGAGAGGACGGAGAAACGGTACATTCAACGGCCAGAGGAAACCTGGCTGTGTGGGGGAAGTAATCCTTGAGCTGAGAACAGGAGGGTAGCAACGACAACCCAAACAATAGGGATCTCTAGTGACTGAGCACTTAATTAAATTCTAGTCATTTATATACATCAATTCCCTGTGTGCTGGGATTCCCCCTCCCAACTCCCCACTTTAAAAAGTCCCTGCTGTTGCAGTGAAGTCTTATGAAGAACTGGGGAAAACCATTTCCAAAGAAGGAATGGTCGGTAGAGAGTCTCTAAGCAGGCACAAAGCCAGGTATGTTGAAGAACAAGAAGTCCAGAGTGGCCTGTGTGGAATGAGCGAGGGAGAAAAGGTCACAAGGGTGCAGAAGGGTGTTGGAGGCCACAGGAAAGAGTTTTGATTTTATCCTTGCCTTAGGACTTGTTATCCCATGCACTATTATAGTTTACACATTTAAAGGTAAACTTGCTTCTGATTTGCGCTCATCTATGCAATGAACCTGAGGGTACCAGGTGAACAGACACAGGATCGTTTTTTCTAAAAATATGCACAGTGTTTTATCCTGAATACTATACAGAGAATTATTGAGTGTGACAGAACTTAGCCATCAAATATTTCCATTCCTTGAAACATCCAAGTCTAAATAACTCACCAGATTTAATAATATCATCCGCCATAGTCCAAACCAGGCCTATGGACCACTCTAGCAGATTGTTTCTATTAGCTGCATTTTCCTCTTAGGACTTCTGAGAAAGTATAAATATTTAACATCTTTGAGCAATTTGAGCAATTGTAGTTTGCTCTGATATTAAAAATGCAGTAGCAATGGAAAAAACATCTGTCTAACAGAATACAGACTTAGATCTACATAAATAAAGTTTTCTTGTCCGTAAACTTCTTTCAGGAAACCATGCCTATCTTCCACAACATTGTTTTAGCTTAGGTTTGTCTTTTTAATACATTGAGTCATTATTTGGTCATCAGAATTATCTCCCCTAGCATTTCATCTCCCTAGGAAATGGGCTCCAGGGTTTGATCTCTGTTAAGAAGTAATGGACACTTTGTAAGCAAGGACAAAGCTCTTTGTTGGTACAAAGGAAGTTAGCATCCTAAAATACCACAATGGGTAGAAATGACAGAATGACTTTTCTCCTCCTGTGTAGAATTAGAGACTGAGTTCTCTCAGGATGATGGAGCAGATATTTTGGAAGTCCCAAATGTTATGAAAATCTTTCCTCCAGAAAAAAAACAAAAATTAAAATTAAAAATAGGGAGTAACTTGCAACTAGAGATTATTGTACTAAGTGAAGTAAGTCAGAAAGAGAAAGACAAATATCATATGATATCGCTTACACGTGGACTCTAAAATACGACACAAATGAACCTATTTATGAAACAGAAACAGACTCACAGATATAAAGAACAGACTGGTGGCTGCCAAGGGGGAAGGGGTTGGGGGAGGGATGGAATGGGAGGTTGGGGTTAGCAGATGTAAGCTTTTTTTTTTTTTTTTTTTTTTTTGCGGTACGCAGGCCTCTCACTGTTGTGGCCTCTCCCGTTGCGGAGCACAGGCTCCGGACGCGCAGGCTCAGCGGCCATGGCTCACGGGCCCAGCCGCTCCGCGGCATGTGGGATCTTCCCAGACCGGGGCACAAACCCGTGTCCCCTGCATCGGCAGGCGGACTCTCAACCACCGCGCCACCAAGGAAGCTTTTATATATAGAATGGATAAACAAGGTCCTACTGTGTAGCAGAAAGAACTATATTCAATATCCTATGATAGCAGAAAGAACTATATTCAATATCCTATGATAAACCATAATGGGAAAGAATATTAGAAAAGAATGTATAATGTAAAACTGAACCACTTTGCTGTACAGCAGAAATTAACACAATATTGTAAATCAACTACACTTCAAAAAATATTGATTATAAAAAAAATAGAGAGTAACTTAAGGTATTAAGAACACATGAAAAAAAAATGACCTATGAAGTAGGTGAGGATTGTTTTAGGGGAGTTACTAAGGAAAAGGACAGAAAAAGTTAAATTCAGATGTAAGTATCAATACTAAATGTTTATCATTTGAGTCCAAAATGGATGGGGGTGAGTAAAAGGGGATGTTCCTTCAGTAGGTTGATGTTTTGGGCAAAAGTACAACCAATGTTGCAAGAAGGGAAACAGTCTCAAGATGAAAATCTCTTACAGGTTGGCATTTGCCCAAAACTGTAATGTTGACAGGGAAATGCATGCACACCCAAAAACATCCTGGTTAAATTGCAGGTGTTGTGCAAAAGCAAGTGGGAAGAGCAAATATTTTATAACTAGTAAGCAGATTCTGGCAGTTGCCTTACATATGATGGGTATAGTGTGTGATCTTATAAACTCTTAGGACACAAGGTAATTGCTTTATATTTCTGTTGTAAAACAGAGCTTTGCTCTAAGAACCATACACTATTTGATACGGAAAAGACTTCTCAGATCATCTCTTCTAATGGATTTTTTTTTTTAGCAGAAAGAATTCCTTTTAAATAAAATCTTAAATGGAACTCTACTATATAAAAACAGATGGTATTTTATTAGTAAAAATAACTTTATAAGTTCAAACCAAACATGTTTACTCTTTATATAATGAAACTCATGGAGTTGTTTTGATTCATACAAACACTTGGAATCACAGCTACTGTGTGACACTTGTGATTTCATGTAATCCTTACCATCTGATTTATCTTAGTATTTTTATATGGTTGCACGCTATCAAAAAATCCTGATTTACACCAAAGAGTAGTTGCAAATGGGAGGTTTTTAGCAGCTCACCTTGTAATGTCAGGATATCCTTGTAGAAGAAGCCTTTATTCTGAGGCCCATTCGAAAATGAGTCAAACCGGAAGGAGGAGTTCATGTATTGGTGGTTTCCAATGTGTTAACATCTGGCATATAACTCCTTGGACTGTTTTAAATATTATGCTATTTTAAATGTTTCCAAAACCTTGAAAATGCAAACTGAGTCTATTATCTGTTAAACCCTTTTCACAGAAGCTCTTCCACAGAAAGCTAGTTTTTTTAGTGGTGGTGTAATAACTATTTCAGGCTGCTCTAGAACTGAAGTGTGTGCAATCCAGCAAAATAAACAAGCTTAACACTGTTAAATAAAATAATTTACATTCTAGATGGGAAACGTCACAGTTGGGACTGAACTCTGGGTCACTTGACTTCTTTCCTGTTTGATTTTCATGGGGAATGAATTCAACACAATATGGTAATAGTTCACTTAACTGTCAGTTTTTTTCTTTTAGCACTTCATTAAAACACGCCTTGTGGGCTCTCATTCTATCTTTTAAATATATGTTTCATCAGCTAGATTTAAAGTCTCTTCTCTAAAGGAACTGAGCCATACATTTTTCTATAGCCACCAGCACAGTATGCACATCATAGGATATTAATAACATATTGATTATACATTAAGAAATGTATGAACTTATTCTCATGTAAACATCTATTACTGATAATTTACTTGGTGTGAAGTATTCTGTTGATGCTTCCAACTGCATCCTTTCAGTGTGTAGATGAGTTTACATCTTTGTTTAAATTTCATGAAAAAATTTTAATTAAAGGGATGTATATTGACTATATACTATGTCCCCAGCACTGGTATAATTCCATGGATACAATGGTAAGTCTTCTGTGTGACTATTTCACATATTATAAATACAAGCAGCTATTCGGTAGAAACCATCATGTCAAAATGGGTAGCCATCATTGCTGAGTTTGTCATTAAATTGGGCTTTTAATTGGGATGGTTGGCATTTTCTCCTTCTTTCACTTGGAACGGTAGTATTCTAAAACTAAAATATTGTTAGGACTGCTTTTATGTTGTGGGGAGATTAAAATTCCTTCTTCAGGGCTTCCCTGGTGGCGCAGTGGTTGAGAGTCCGCCTGCCGATGCAGGGGACGCGGGTTCGTGCCCTGGTCTGGGAAGATCCCACATGCCGCGGAGTGGCTGGGCCCGTGAGCCATGGCCGCTGAGCCTGCGCATCTGGAGCCTGTGCTCCGCAACGGGAGAGGCCACAACAGTGAGAGGCCCACGTCCCGCAAAAAAAAAAAAAAAAAAAAAATTCTTGCCTGTAAGCACTGAATTGGAGACTGACTATTTAACTGGTCATCTGCTAAGTCTGGATAAAAGCACATGCTGAATACCCTCATGGATGATCCAGTCTAAAACCTACAGTAGAGCATGAGGCTTTCTTCCTTGGGGCATCCCTCCCTGCCCATGTGGCTTTTTGGCCAGTATCTATGGATCCTATATCTACCATGAAGGCAGAGCTCTGGCTCCTAGGTACCATTGGTGGCCACTGTCTGGACACCTCCTCTCTACTATCACTCCCACTCATTAACTGAGTCCTTGATTACTTCCTTGACAACTATAGAAGGAAATCTTGAGAGTATCAATTAGCTATTGCTATGAGTTACCTAATCAGTGGCTTGAAACAATAAGCATTTATTTAACTCATGAGTTCATGGGCCAATCATTTAATATGGATAATTATTCTGGTCTCTGTTAAATGTGCTCACCTCTGTTAGTTGGTTGGCTATTAGCTGGGGCTGATTGGGCATCTGGACCACTTTCATTTTCTAGCAGGCTATCCTAGGTCTGTTTTCACTGTATGGAAAAAGTATAGAAAGTAAGTGGAACTTCACAAGAATTTTGGTGGCTGGGATAGTTCTAACCTGGCAGTGAGGCCTTTGTATGGTTGATAAACAATTGTCTACTTTTTAAGGGGACCCTTTAGTGTGATCATTAAAAGGCAAGAACGTGGCACCAGTCCCTGGATTCAAATCGCAGCTATACTAGTTGCTAACTGTATGTCCTTGGCCAAGTTACTTAACCCCTCTGTGCTTTAGTTTTATAACCTGTAATGTGGGGATAATAATAGACTCTCCCACTGGGTTGTTGTGAAGATTAAATTAATGCATATATGTAATATGTTCAGAACAGTGCTTGGCACATAAAAAAAGCTAAGAGAAATATTATATGAAAAGTATTTTAGAAATAATATTTCTCTTGTGAGTCTCTTTGATTGGTTTCTTCAGTGACCTACTGCTGGGAAATTCAACTCCATTTCTGCTGATTTAGGCAAGGCCCTTAAACTGGCGATTTTTGACTTAGCTTCAGGCCTCTGCTTCCATTTCAGACATTTGATCCTGTTCAAAATGTCCATAAGACATTTGGTCCATGCCAAAAAGTCCTTGATATTTGGTTTGTCCAAAACTATTTGGCATGGACCAAATATGCTCATGGATGCTTTGGACAAGAACAAATTTCAGGGACATTTTGGTGTGGACCAAACGTATTGTGAACCAAATATACTATGGACCAAGTATCTTATGGACGTTTTGGACAGGATTAAATGTCTGCTGACCCCTCAGCTTCTTGCAGGTCAGCACTTCCTGTATATAGGTTGTGTCTAAAGAAATAAATGCTACTTACATTTTTATAGTTTTGAAAACTATTCAAAGAAGATGTGGCACACATATACAATGGAATATTACTCAGCCATAAAAAGAAATGAAATTGAGCTATTTGTAAATGAGGTGGATAGACCTAGAGTCTGTCATACAGAGTGAAGTAAGTCAGAAAGAGAAAGACAAATACCGTATGCTAACACATATATATGGAATTTAAGAAAAAAAAAATGTCATGAAGAACCTAGGGGTAAGATGGGAATAAAGACACAGACCTACTAGAGAATGGACTTGAGGATATGGGGAGGGGGAAGGGTAAGCTGTGACAAAGCGAGAGAGTGGCATGGACATATATACACTACCAAACGTAAGGTAGATAGCTAGTGGGAAGCAGCCGCATAGCACAGGAAGATCAGCTCGGTGCTTTGTGACCGCCTGGAGGGGTGGGATAGGGAGGGTGGGAGGGAGGGAGACGCAAGAGGGAAGGGATGTGGGAACAGATGTATATGTATAACTGATTCACTTTGTTATAAAGCAGAAACTAACACACCATTGTGAAGCAATTATACTCCAATAAAGTTCTAAAAAAAAACTATTCATAGCATAT
Organism: Mesoplodon bidens; assembly: GCF_964165515.1. Classification (NCBI taxonomy): domain Eukaryota; kingdom Metazoa; phylum Chordata; class Mammalia; order Artiodactyla; family Ziphiidae; genus Mesoplodon; species Mesoplodon bidens. The sequence goes on from NC_138167.1 coordinate 88,649,608, forward strand.
TGAACTGTATGCTAATATCCATTCTTAAATAGAGCTTTTTTTTCTCTTCTTAGTTTTTAATTTACATTGTCTCTCTTTATTAAATCCTTAAGATCTTTCAGCTTACTAAGGAAAGTGCCAACTTTAAGACGCTCTTATTTTTCCTGGGTGTCTTCTCTATGTTTAATCTGGGCTGATTGCTCCTTTGAACTTCTGGAGTTTTCATCCAGGGACTGTTTTTTTTTTTGGTGGAGGCATGGATCCCCCATTTCTTGGCTTGAAGTTCTCCTTTCTTTGTTTCCTCCCTTGTTTTCCTGGAAAACATCCTTAAGTAAGTTCCTAAGAGAGGATGTGTAGGAAATAAACATTCTGAGTCTTTGTATATCTGAAATGCATTTATTCTCCATTATATTCAACTACTAATTTGGCTAGATATAGAACTATATAGTCTTGAAATTGTTTTCCCTAACATTAAAGCCATTTTTTTCTATTGTGACTGCTGTTTTTTTTTTTTTTTTTTTTTTGCGGTACGCGGGCCTCTCACTGTTGTGGCCTCTCCCGTTGCGGAGCACAGGCTCCGGACGCACAGGCTCAGCGGCCGTGGCTCACGGGCCCAGCCACTCCACGGCATGTGGGATCTTCCTGAACCGGGGCACGAACCCGTGTTCCCTTCATTAGCAGGCGGATTCTCAACCACTGCGCCACCAGGGAAGCCCCTGTGACTGCTGTTTTTTAAAGTCTCTTATTAACTGTTGGCTTTTTAATAGATTTATATGTATAACTTTGCAATGTTTTCATTATTTAAATAGAAAAATAAAAGTTAACATTTATATCAATGTTAGGAGGAAAATCAAAGCCGATCTAAGGAGAACAGAACGAAGGAAATAAAGTCAGAGTTGTTTATGTGAAATCTGATACCAGTCCTAGTCCCATTTGTATTTTTCTCTGTCTAGAAACTTCTAGGATTTTTCTTTATGTTCTAAATTTTATAATGCTGAGTCTAAGTTGGAGTGTTTTTTCTTCATGTCCAAGGCACTTAGTAGTACCTTTTAATCAAAATATCAATGTTCTTTAGTCCCAGAACATTCCTTTTGAGTTTTTTTTTTAAATCATTTTATCCTCTCTTTTTTTCCTAGTTTCATCTTATAGTATTAATGGAAGCTGCAATTTGAATGTCACGTAGAATATTCAACTTTTATAAAACTGAGTCTAGGAAAGCACTCAGATTTACTTTTTCACAATTGTTTTCTTCTTTTAACTTTATTTTTTCATTCTGTGCAAGTTATACATGAAAATAGATTTAAAAGCAAACTGTTAATAAAACTTACTTTTAAAAAGAGCACTTTCCCAACTCTTCTCTGTCCTCAATTTTTATTTGTATTTTAAATTCTTCTACTTGCTTCTTCTAGTGTTTACTTCCCACATTTCTAAATAACATGCTTACACTTTTTTTCTATATTAGATACTATCTATTAATTTCTTACTCTGAAGCCAAGGATTTAATTTTGTAATATGTGCCTCTCCCTCCTCTTCACTGAAACACTTTTGCTTCCCTATTTTCCAGATATAGTCTTATCATTCTGTTTAATTAATCAAAATTCAGTATATATAACTATATAGACTTTATTCATAGATGAACTATATAGTATACTCTAATTTCCTTTCCTTTCCTATATAAATTTTATTTTTCTTGGAATATCCTTATCTAGCTCTTTTTCTTTTGTTTAATTTTCTAAGTACCTATCACAGCTCAACTCCAAACTTTTTGCCAGAATCTCCTCTGATGCACTCAAACATATCAAATAATTTCTTAAATTGTCACTTTGCTATACACCTGAAACTAACACAATATAGTAAATCAACTATACTTCAATTAAAAAAAAAGTATTGGAGTTATCCCTCCTGGATGTGTAGACTTGATGTTCTCTAGTCTAACTACACTGTTGTTTCTTTGGGATCTCCCTTCATCATCATGAGGGAAATTCCCTTCAACTCTCTCCTGTGTTAGAGACTCTGTTTTCTGGTTCCCGTCTCCTGGTTCCTCTTTCTTGGTTTACCCTCTCTACTAGTTCCAGAGAAAAGGAGCATGGGAGCACATTTTTTGAGGCTTTTCCTGTCCGAAATATTTTTAGTCTATTCCCATTCTTGAGGGATAATTTGTCCGGATACAGACTTTAATACTGGATGTCATTTTCCTTAGAATTTTCAAAGCATTATTTCACCACCAGGACTGCCATTGGAAAACCAAGTATGATGTAATTTTGATTCTTGGCTTCTGATCTACTTTTCTTTCTGATCTGGGAAGATCTAAGATATTTCCATTCTTGGTATTTTGAAAGTTCATTATCTTACACCTTGATGTGTAATTTTCTTCATTCATTATATTAGGAATCTGGTGGGCACTTTCAAGTTCAGTTCTTGGAAACTTTTCTTGAATTATTTCTTTGACAAAATCTTGCTCTTGTTTTTTCTATTCTTTTTATCTAGAACTTGTGTTGGTTAAATGTTGGACATTCTGGCTTGTTTTTCTTTGTATTTTAACTCTTTGTCTTTTGTTTTACTTTGTAGATTGTGATCTTCACTTTACTCTCCATCTTCCTATTGCATTTTAAATTTCTGATATCACATTTTTAATTTCAAGAACTCTTCCTTGTATTCTTAATGTTCTGTTAAAAATAACATCTTGGCTTTTGTTCCGTAGCTGGATTATCTTCTCTTATCTCTCTCTGGGAATATTAATTTATTTGGAGAAGAACGTTTTTGTTTCTACCCTGTCTTATCCCTCCCAGTTTCTTTCACTGTTTGTTTAATTGTTGTCCTTCTTGTTCGAGGTTTTCCTCAAATGTTTTGTGTCCTCTGGGTGTGTACTCATACTTAAACTTGATGCACTAAAAGGCTGTCTGGGCACACCAATGGGCTTTATTCCAGCATGATTGGATTGGGATGTTTCACTTGGGGATCCACAACCATCAGTATCTGTAAATCTTTTCTCACAAGCTGGTGACCTTGAAATTTCCTTCCCAGGGATCTAGCCTGGCTGCTGGTGCATTCTGGGAGCTGAGTGAGGAAAAAGGGAGGGATCTCACTATTCAGCATGTCTATTGTGACTCCAATGTTTTATTTTCAGTACATCACCTTTTACTTCAACTGTTCACAATATAAGATCCTCCTGTTTCAATCCCTCCGAAGAGCATTTTTTTGTTGGACGAGGAAGAGAAAGTTCTCTGGCTGAGTAGGCTGGGAGAGTTGAATCTGGGCAAGGAGTGGGTCTAATTGTTTCTGGCTTTTTTTTTTTTTTTTTTTTTGCGGTACGCGGTCCTCTCACTGTGGTGGCCTCTCCCGTTGCGGAGCACAGGCTCCGGACGCGCAGGCTCAGCGGCCATGGCTCACGGGCCCCGCCGCTCCGCGGCATGTGGGATCCTCCCGGACCGGGGCACGAACCCGCGTCCCCTGCATCGGCAGGCGGACCCCCAACCACTGCGCCACCAGGGAAGCCCTGTTTTTGGCCTTTGATCCCAGCGTTGCTTTCAAATATGAATCTGTTAGCCACATCTTTTCCCCTCTTTTAGAGGTAAACGATGTCTTCACTTTTGAAACATTCCAGGTTTCGCGTACGGCCGTGACCTTACTCCTCCCCCTACTGCAGTGCTGGTGTTGTTTCCGTTTCCCTGTTTAATACGTTCGACGTCCTGACGTCATGGATTTCAACAGGTTGATGCTGTCATTTCCTGGTAGGTTGATGTATTTTTACGTGTCTTCAGTGTCGCTTTTGTCAAGTGTGGGAAACGAATGAAGATCAAGATATATGTTCAAGTCGCCATGTTGAAACAGAAGTCTCTGTTTTAATTCAGCATTTACTTAATAGGATAGGAAAATCTGGGAGGATTTTAAAATAGCAAAATCACACAAAATTCCATTACTTTAGTACAACTAATTTGAAAATTGTATATATTTTGTCATCATTTTATTCATATTACACATACTTGTATTTTCTTTGTGATATTATTTAATATTTTATTAGAAATATGTTATATTTTCCTGTAGGATATTTGTAGTTATGGCTTTGTAATGTTTCATTTTGTGGATGTCACATGATTTATTCAATCAGTCTATGTTGGATTCTAATTTTTTCCTGTCATGCATAATATCAAAATAAACATTTCTTTATCTTTTTTGCCTTTCTTGATTGTTTTCCTAAAAAATACATTCTTTGCAGTGCAATAACTGAATCGAAGATGAAGAACACCTTTATGGGTCCTGGTACACATTTCCATATTGGTTTTCCAAAAACTTTTCATCAAATTTTAAAACCTCTCAACGACTGAAGATTATTTTGCCAAAATTATTTTTATTAACAGCTTGTCCCTTCAGAGCTCTTTCCTAAAACAGGGATCTTGTCCAAGAGGAGTGTTCTTTAAATGTCTTTGCTGTACATATGTTTCTGAGAACCTGATTAAAAGGCTACGGACCTTTTCCTCATTAAAGTGAATTCCTTCTGCCACGTGAAGTGATATGTGCATGTGCCCCATCCCCGTAATTTCAGGCACTTGATGAGCACCTCTGAAGCCCATTCTATGGACTCTGGTGTAAGACCCCAATATCCAGAGAAAGTACCTTTCAGAGCTGTGAGCATTAAATTCCTTTGCAGTTGAGAAATTCGAACAAATAAAATGGAATCACAGAATCACTGAGGACACCGTAGTTTGGGATTTATGTTGCTCTCTCCCTTACCATCATAATTATGGCGCTAAAATCTAGGGCTAAAATCTAGAGTGATGAGAAGCAGATTTTTCTAATCTTCTCCGAATTCCTGTCCCTTAATTTCACTCCATTGCTTTGAATTTATTGTCTAGAAAGATGATTGCCATATAGGTTGGATACATAAACTTTAGTCAAAAAATGAGCAAAACAGGAAGCTTAAATGGGGATTGGGTGTGAGAAACTTGGAGAAAATAACAGAGCATGTGGAACTAAGTATGGCCTATTCTGAAGGATTGTACAATCTTACATGATAAAATGCATATTGAGGAACTGAAATTGGAACTCTTGGTAACCATGGGAACAGCACTGTTATGACTCAATTGTTAGAAAAAACAGTCCTGGGATTTCTGTGAAATGGAAATGATTGTTTAGATAATGATACGTCTCCAGTGTATCCAGGACGGATAGTGAAGTTCCAGCATAATTGGAAATAGTAGGCTAAAATATGAGGAACTTCTAAAATCCAGCTTTCCAAAGTATTTCTCCTTGAAACAAATACAATTAAGCTTTATAGGAAATTCCAGCATCTGGCATTTTGCAATGTGACATTGAAACTTTATGGCTGTAATTTCCTATATGTCCATAATTTTCCATATTCCTCCTCTTTGTATATTCTATATTTAGCAGTTTTTCAGTAGCTTGCTCCTGGAAAAATGTCATGTGAGATTTCTATTATTCTAGTCTCCAGATCCCAGAGTTAATTTTAGAAAGAGAATTTAGAAGTTAAATGCAGAGTAATCTTAGAAGAAGAAATTTATCTACATATAAGGAAGTACTTAGGTCTGTGGTATCTTTGCTATGGAGAAACTTTATAATTAACATTTAATTCAAATGTAACATTCTTTCAGGAGATATGCTTCTTGCTTACAAATACAAACAACGCTGCCAACTTGTTTTTCTTGCTATGGATGTTTATAGAATGTTAAAGTGAAGCTCAGGAAGGTTAAGTGATATCTCTAAGGTAATAAAATTGTAAGTGACCATGTGGTGACTGGACCTCACTCCTCAGTCCCCTTGTCTTTTTATGTCCAAACCTTGTGCTCGTCCCATTACTCCACGTGGTCATTAAGATCTGTAACTGCTAACTTTGCTACAAATAGGGGCAGGTGTGTTGCTTCTGATTCTCTGCAAAACTGAGAATTCATATTGCTGATCTTGATGACTGGTATACCCTTTCCCTCAATCATCACAGCCACCTGACTGTTCATGGCTAAGGTCAAGTGCCACATCCTTGCATTAAACTTTCCTATATCTACCCAGTTGGACCATCTCTCCTTCCTTGAACTTTCCACAACGTTTAATTTTACGTTTTGTATATTCCTTTATAATCTTCCTCTTTTATTGTGTCCATGCTTAGTTTAGCTACTTAAAGGTATTTTATATATGATAAAAGTCCACACACTCATTCATTGTAGGTGGCTAGTTTTGTCAAATGACCAGATTGTGTTGTTTTCTGTATGTCTTCAGGTGACCAGACAAAGAGAAGATGAAAAGTTGCTGAAGTGTGGGTAAGAATTAAAAAGTGTAATGCGTTAGCCCTTTCCCTCCATCTGAGGGAAGTTTCTATAGAATGAGTAGTTTCTGTAGAATGGATGAAACCTTGCCTGGAAAGAAAGCTTTGGAAGAAGACTGAAGAGAATTCCTTTTAGTGCTCAGAAAGGCATGAAACCGAGGCCTTCATGCAACTGCATTATGCTAAATATTTTATAATTTAAAAGATGGGCTTGTTTTCAGTGGCTGTAAGATCTCAAAAAGTGCAAGTCTATTGAAGTACATGACATCAGTCATAACCACAACTATCGCAAACCCCAAACATTTAATTTCTCCAAAAGAATTCCTAGACATATTCAACTGCCAGATATGGTCATTTCTGTTTCTATATCTGGAACATTGTTTTGTGGAACTGGTCTAACTTCTGGTAAACCCTATATTTAAAAACTTATTTGAGATAAAGCAATCATATACAACATGGATGTGTTTTCTTTGAATTGTAATTGATAGTTGAGCATCTCTTCTAAAAATTCTAGTAATAATAGATAGTTAAAAAGAATAACAATAACGATTCTTATAGTATAGCTTCAATTTAGAGAATAGTCTTCATTTGAAAACTTAAAAAAAAAGCCCCTCAAACAAAAAACAAGTACTCCAGCAAAACAAAACACAAAACTCTCAAGAAATCTGCACATATTAATGTTTATAATAATGATATTATTAGTGCATTTAGAGTGCACATAATTTATAGTGTTATTCTTAACAGTAAGTATTATTCTGGTAGGAGTCTCCTACATGATTTATGTGGTTGGTGTCATTCAGTAATCAATCAGGCTGCTCAGTTTAATGATGAATCATACTGGTTTGTTAGGTTTTAACTGAAGAAAATCAGGATTTCAGGGAGCTTTTAAGACTCTTTCACTGAAGAGTCTTGTCTATGTCTTATTGGTTACACAGGGATCATACCTTTCTGTTTGGAATTCTACAAGGAAAAGTATTTTTGGTTCAGTGAATGTTTTCAAGAGTTCTTGAATTTTTTGAGTGAGGTGGCTGCCTCCAATAGATATAGTTGATGCATATTTTTTTCTGAATTTTTAATTCAAAGTTAGTTGAGAAGTCTAAGGAATTAACTATTCATGTAAAATATGTTGTGTTTGGAAGGTCTACAAGTGATAATATGTGCAGAATATAAATTATACTTAAATATTGGTTACTTTTATCAGTAGGGTCCCAAATTTACTGATCACACAGATTGAAGTGGAATGCAGTACCTTTATTTTTCATGGCTGTGGTAGACAGAATATTGCTCCGCTGTCCCAAAGATGTCTAGACGGAATCTTTGCATAGGTTAACTTATGTGGTAGGGTCCAGTTTAATCATACGAATACTTAAAAGTGGAGAACTTTTCCAGGTTGGATGAGATTTGACAATGGACACATGGTCAAGGAGATTCTACATTGCTGGCTTTGAAGATGGGAAAAGGGAGCCAGGAGCCATGGAATGCAAGCCATTTCTAGAAACTGGATAATGAAAGGAAAGAAATTCTCCCTCAGAGCCTCCAGAAAGGAAATAGCCTCTGACACCTTGATTTTAACCCAGTGAGAACCATGATGGATTTCTCACCCACGGAAATACAAGATAACAAATTTGTGTTGTTTCAGGCCTCCATGTAATTTGTTATGGCAGCAATAGAAAAGTCACAGAATAGCTGAGATAACTTTCTCATGAACCCCCATCCCTTTGGATGACAGGGAAAACAATGTAAACTTATCAAGTAAAACCATAATTCTAAAAGAGTCATGTACCAAAATGTTCATTGCAGCTCTATTTACAATAGCCCGGAGATGGAAACAACTTAAGTGTCCATCATCGGATGAACGGATAAAGAAGATGTGGCACATATATACAATGGAATATTACTCAGCCATAAAAAGAAATGAAATTGAGCTATTTGTAATGAGATGGATAGACCTAGAGTCTGTCATACAGAGTGAAGTAAGTCAGAAAGAGAAAGACAAATACCATATGCTAACACATATATATGGAATTTAAGAAAAAAAATGTCATGAAGAACCTAGGTATAAAACGGAATAAAGACACAGACCTACTTGAGAATGGACTTGAGGATATGGGGAGGGGGAAGGGTAATCTGTGACAAAGCGAGAGAGTGGCATGGACATATATACACTACCAAACGTAGGTAGATAGCTAGTGGGAAGCAGCCGCATAGCACAGGGAGATCAGCTCGGTGCTTTGTGACCACCTGGAAGGGTGGGATAGGGAGGGTGGGAGGGAGGGACACGCAAGAGGGAAGGGATATGGGAACAGATGTATATGTATAACTGATTCACTTTGGTATAAAGCAGAAACTAATACACCATTGTGAAGCAATTATACTCCAATAAAGTTGTAAAAGAAAAAAAAAGTATCTCAACCCCTTCTGATTTAAACAGTTGTATATTGAGGTCACTTAGTCTCTTTTGGGTAAATGTTTGCTCTTCCAGATTTCCTCTCCCTTTCTGTGTTCTTTCCAAGGTGACCCATAGGCCAGTGGGGTAGAGAGGGGCTTGTGTATCTTCTTGGGAATTGGGGAGAGGTGGCTTCTCCAGGAAAAATCTCTCATTATGGATCTATTTCCACTAATCCTTGCTTGTTGACCTTTGCTAAATGTGCTGGTGTTGTAGCGGTCCTGCCAAGCTTTGGGCATGCCCTGTGAGAATGGTGACCTGGGGAAAAGAAAAATAAAATGCAGAGAGAATCCTTTCCAGGGAGGAAAAAGAAGTAAAAATCTAGTCTCTTCCCTTGCTGTCTACCCTAGACACTGCCATTGCCTCTAGTCATTGAGATCTCATCCTTCATCAGCCCTGGACTCTGCTGACCAAGTGGTCCTCTTAGCAGTTCTGCAACTTCTGGGTGACCATGTGAGAACTTTTGTATGTTCTGTATGCTGTGCCCGATCCATGGGAGGCTATAAACCATATTTCAGGCTCCTTTAACCAATGTTGTGCTATCAGCCTTGGGCCATTTTGGTCCAAATGGCTCAAGGTTTCTACTAAAGGCTCTGAGCACTGCAGGCAATTGGACAACCAGTTCTGAAGTTCTAGGGATTCTTGTGCTTATCTGGATGTATTGAAAGCATTTTCCCCCATCTCTGTGCACAGTGTTTGGCTAAGGGTTGTGGAACCTGGTCATCTAATCTCCTCACACTACCTCTCTTTATTCTCCTTCTAAACTCTCCTTGGACAAAAAGGTCTGGATTTTTATTTCTTCTCAACTCTGGAAGGAACTTTCCCTACATCTTACTTCCCTTTCCCAATGGCACTAACCTCACTTTTTCAGAGTAATTAAAAAGTAACATTGGGGAAGGGTATTCCCTTCACACCACAGAAGAAACTGTAGATTGGCCATGCTTGTCTCTTGATAGGGTAGCCGCAGGACAATGAGACATTAGAAATCAGAAAGACTGAAAATACATTGGTATATTGCAGGGGTTGGCACATTATAGCCTACAAGCTGGCTGACTGTTTTTGTAAATTAAGTTTTATAGGAGTATAGTGCTGTGCATTCATTTACACAGTGTCTCTGACTCCTTTTGGGCTACAATGGCAGTACAGAGGAATGCAGTAGACACTGTATAGCCTGCACATCCCCAAATGCTTTCTATCTGGCCCTTCAAGAAAGTGTTTACTGACCCTCATTCAATGGATTAGTTATCTGTTCTTTGTAAGAGATAACCTCAAAATCTGGCAGCTTAAAACAGCAAACAGTTATTATTTCACAGTATACACTGTGGTTTAGAGATCTGGGCTGCCTTAGCTGGGTGATTCCAGCTCAGGTTCTCTCATAAGATTGCAGTCAAGCTGTTGGCCAGGACTGCAGTCATCTTCATAATCCACTTCTGAGCTTGCCCAAGGTGGTTGTTGGCAGGCTTCAGTTCCTCAGTGGCTATTGGTTTGGAGGCTTCAGTTCTTTGCCACATGGGCTTCTTCATGGGGCTGATCCACCTGAAGCTGGCTTACCCTAGATCACCCCAGGTGATCCAACAGTGAGAGAGAAACAGAGAGACAGAGAGAGAGAGAGAGTGAGAGAGAGAGAGAGAGAGGAATCACAGGATGGAATCAGCAGTCTTTTATAACTAAATCTTGAAAGCGATATGTCACTTCTACAGTGTTCAATTTGTTAGAAGCAAGCTCTAAGGGCAGAGGACACTGGGAAGCATCTTGGAGGCTGGCTATTACATTTAGTAACCCTCCACATTTTCACTCTTTTAAATCATTGTGCTATGTATGGATTTCTATCAATGTAGCTCTGGAATTTAGGACTGTGAAAGCCAAGATAAGCCAGGTAGTGAAGTGTTGAAGCCAGGGTAATGAATGGTCTAATCCCAAGACAACCATCAAAATTGCTGGTCTGGTTGATGCCTGTGGGCCAAATCCAGGCTAAAACTCCAAAGGCTGGAAATACGCGGGAGCCGAAAAGGAAACAAATGGCAAAGATTCAAAGTATAGAGACTGGTGGTAACAGCAAGACTGATTTGTAGCAAGGTAGTCAGTTAAGAGGACACTTTACCAACAATGAGACCTTTTGATTTGTTAATTCATTCAATATTCAGCAAATATTTAGTGAATTCCTACTAAGCTCCAGGTGCTATAGAAAGCTTTGTGCATATAGCAGCAAATTTGGAAGCAAAGATTGCCACGGGCGGGCAGGAAACATCTTATAGCAGGTGCTTCCTTTGTGTGTTGACAGAGACAACAAGTGACTTCCCAGGATTTGACCCTTTCAGGATTTGTGGGCAGGAGAAGATATTTATATAAAAAGATAATAGGTAGAGTGGAGCTTGTATTCAGGGACATGAGGCAGGTCCTAAAACCTTTTCATGCATTTACAGTCCTTCCTAGTTTAACTGAACGCTTGAAAAATGCTTGCTGCCCCCAAGGTTATGAGTCCAGGCACAGGTGCGGAGTGGCAGGGTCTATAAAAGCTACAGACTGTTGAAAGCATCAACACACTACCTGCTTTTCCTTACCTGCCTTAGTTAGCCATTGTAGCACAGTCATCTCTTGCATTAGGCTCAAACTGTATATATTTATTTAACAGTTAGATCTGGAATTCTGCTCCAGAAACCCCTGTCAAAACCCAAACTAGTTTTCTTCCTCTTGAGAAGGAGGCAGAGGAGAGAAATTGGGAAAGGAGGAAACAAAGTTTTCTTGGCTGATCCAAGGAAAGTTAGGTCGACTTGGGGATAAACTGTAAAGACTCCATATCTGTGTTAGCTGGGTGGAGCCAGTAACCATGGTGACCCTACCTCTAGGACACTTGTAAAAGCTTTTGACCTACAAATGAATTTAATTTCCTCTATCTCTGTGATTGAAAGCCAGTTTTTGATTCCATTAGACCCAAATATTCCATTGCCTGTACTCACATCAACAGTTTATTGGTGTGAAATTTTTTTATGGGTCTCTGGGGAGACTGACACTAGTTCTGTGGAGCACATACGGTTTACTTCAGTCATGCACATTTCAAAAGGGAGGGACTTGGAGGAAAAGACAGCCACGAAAATTTATTATTTTGAAAGTGAATCTGTGAGAAAAATAGCAATGAACTTTTAAAATGAGATAATGGCAAACAAAATATTAAGACATAATAGGTAGCCATGGCCATCTCTGTGACTGTGAGTCATTTTTCTTGGAGATTGTCATATCTGATGCCAGATACACAAATGTTTTGTACTTACTCAGCAATTAAAGGTAAGAGGTTGTGAAACTCTAAATGAGCTAGAAAAAAAAAAAAGGAGGCAAAGGGCTGAGTTTGAGTGAGTAAAGGAAGATAAATCAGATGAGATTGCATGTTGATGACACTCACCAGGGTTGCCCAACAGTAATATCTGACAAACAGCAAGAGAAAAAGGAAACATTTTCGCAGAGTCAGCCACCCTCAGCATCTCTTCAAAACCCTACTAAGAAATCCCCACCGCTGGATGAGTTATTTCCTCTTTCTGCTGTATGAATACAATGGGAAAATAATAGACCCAGAGCTGAAATACTGAAGTTAGGAAATAGTGCCATGAGTAATAACACAATAATGAATTGGACAGAAAGGCCTGGAGGTATGGATCTTCCATCTAGAGGCTTGGATTTAGTCGAGTCCCTTCTGGTACAGTGAATATTTCTCCTGTCTCTTTAGGCTGTTATGTATGGCCTTTTGTTTATGACTGTCCTTGGTTTTGTTCATTCCTTCTTCCTGCCTGGATTCCAGTGGAACTGTACACCCTCCTCCCCCTTCTTTGTCCTTGTCATATCTGCCTTCAAATTCCTATGCTTTCTTTAAAATCCAACTTAAATTCATTTTTCTACCAAGGAAACTCAGCTCTCCCAGTCCAACTTTCACCTTTTTCTCTTTTTTCCTCCTAATATCTTTAGCCCTTTATTAAATTGGTCACAGTGTCCTTTTTACACAAGTTACTTATACCTTTTCTGTTGTGTCTATTGAGTTGAAGTCTCCAGAGGGCAAAAGGCTTGTCATGAGCATCCTTATATTTCCTATAACATTTACTCAGTGATATGAGGGATATAAAAAGCCAGTATAATACGTCAATGTTTATTGACTTAAAGTATACACTAACTCTTAATCATTTTAACAGAGATTAGCAAGATCCTAGGCAAAAGTTCTTTAACTTTCTTCAGTTAAAACTAATTAACCTCTATCTTTTTTTTTTGCAGTACGCGGGCTTCTCACCGTTGTGGCCTCTCCCGTTGCGGAGCACAGGCTCCGGATGCACAGGCTCAGCGGCCATGGCTCACGGGCCTAGCCACTCCGCGGCATGTGGGATCTTCCCGGACCGGGGCACGAACCCGTGTCCCCTGCATCAGCAGGCGGACTCTCAACCACTGTGCCACCAGGGAAGCCCCTCTATCTTTTTTTTTTTTTTTTGGCCACACAGCTTGTGGGATCTTAGTTCCCCGATTAGGGCTTGAACCAGGGCCCTCGGCAGTGAAAGTGTGGAGTCCTAACCACTGGACCACCAGGGAATTCCCAACCTTTACCTTCTTTTGCTTTTCTTTGTAGAATGCTGATGAAACAAACAAGATTATTTAATTTTTGGAAAAAATTTGGAAAAGTTGTTTTAAGTTTATTTTAGAATGTTTTGATTAAAAAGAAAAAAAAAAGAAATTGAGTCTACCTACTTTGAGTTCTTTGGAGGCACAAGACCACATGGTTGTCTTGTTGGCTTCATATTAGAGCTGGGGAAGATTCTAGAATCTTTTAGTTTTTTCCCTTTTTGTAGAGAAACCTTTTAAACAGAGCTTTGTGTTGTAAAAAAGAAACAGAATGCCCATCACTAGGTCTTATGGTTTTTCTCTCTTTCTTTTCCCACTCAAGCCTCTCAAAGGTGTAGTTTATGCCTGTTGGCTACACTTTTGAGATATGCCTTCATTTCTTAACTGATTGCAATTAACTGACTTTGATCTTCATCACACTCTAAAAACAGTTCTCTAAAGGGTCAGTTGTGACTTCCTTTTTGTCAAAATCTCTCAGCAGCATTTGCTGTTGATAACCTCCTCCTTGTGACCCCCTGCTGCCTTGGCTTTGACATTATTCTCTCCTAGATTTTCTTCTAGGGGTAGGGAAAAATTAATGTGTTAAACACACATGTTCCTGCTAGGAGCTTTTGTGCATCACTGTATTTGAGCTTCATGACAACTCTCTGGGGCAGCAGACACTCTTGTATACTGTCAGTTGAGGATAGATATTTTTGTTTTGTCCCGTTGGCCAGTTATTTCACGGGGGTTAGGGTGGGGGTAGGTCTCGTGTGCCTTAGCTGGTTGCAAGTTCCTTGAGAGTGAAATCCACACCTCTCACCCCTTCTCTATCACTCACAATGCCTGACACAGCAAATATTCTCAGGGCTTAATAAATATTTGTTGACTCATTATAGATGAAAGTGCTCAGACCTTGAAGATGAAGACTAACATGTACCAATTTTTGTTGAATATCTCTATTTTTCCAAGGGCTAGAAGAGATCTCCTTTCATAAGCTATCTTAAAAAACAAAACAAAACTAAGAAAACCACATTCATGAAAAGATCATGTTTGACACTAAGATTAGAAAACGATTAGCAACTGTCACATGTTGGCCAGAGTGGGTTTCCTACCAATGACAGGAAAACCTCTCAGCTGGGAGTGACTGAACCCTGAGGCCTCTGAATTAGATCAGGGTGACTGTATTTATTACCTGCTCTGGGCAGCTTGGCCCAGTTTCTGAGTCAGATGCACTGAATTTGTACTTTCTGTCTGACACACAGGTATCTCATCCCTCATTTCCACATGAGATTAGGACCACGCTGGGGTGAGGTGGGAGGAGTTGGGGTGGTGCTGGTGAAGTTGGTCTGTGTCACCCTCTCCATTTCCTCTTACACTCCCTCTATCGCCTTTCAGTTCCTCATTTCCCACCAGGTGCCAGGGGTTATGCTTCCCCGTGATCTTCCTTGTTATGGGGGAAGTGGTGGGAACCAACATTTTTTTGAAAGTGTGCCTACTATAAAGCATAACTGGGCATTCAGCATCATTGTGTCATTTGCAGTCTCTTGGCAACTCCATGAAGTAGATTTTATTACTTTTATAGCAGAGAGGTTGAAACTGAGGCTTTGAAAAGATAGGAAACTTGTCCATATTCTACAGCTCGTATATACAAATGTGGAATTTAAAGTTCAGCTTGTCTGACCCCAAAACATCTGGGCTTCTTATATTGTACAAGGTTACCTCCTCAGAAGGAGAGGGATGTTATAAAATTGTTTCCCATTGAGGGCTTTGTAGCTTATGGTAGAGAGAGAGCAGTGCTTTTCCAATAGAGCTCCAGCAAATTTGCCATGGTCAGAGGACCAGGGCATTTGGGGTGGAGGAGGCTATATTTTCTCTCAGGACAGGATCTTCTAATCTTTATGTGTGCTTCATAGCATTGCTCCTGACCTCTTCAACTAAGCATCGTTAGGCACCTAAGGTAAATAACCTAGAATTGAACACTTGGAGTCCTTTTTCTTTGATGAATGTTCTTTTATTAGTCCCGAGAAAATGAATTTAGGGTGCTAGGTCCTTCCTTTTCATCTAAGAAAATGCTTAGGTTAAAATAAGGAGCAAAGCCCTCCCATCGGCACTAAGTTAATTGACCATGGGAACGTGTGTGCAACATTCAGGTGAACCCTCTGCACAAGTTGATCCTATAGTGCTTACCTTACCTTATATATATATAATGCTCCTAAAAATGAATCCACTTACACTTAAATTTTTTTTCATAATCAAAAGAACCATGAATTGGGTCTGTATCTTCAAAACGAAATTAAATCTCATGGTGATAATCTGTTTATTCTTACTTACATTTAAATAAATTTAAGTTAAATTATATTTAGCACATTAAGAAAACAAAGATGAATGAAATACTGATAATTCTTTTCAGCCTAACTTTTCTAATAAAATTGTATGGTAGCAATATTGAAATCTTCACTTAATGTATATACGCCTTTTGCAATGTTATCTCAATGGAGTTTTTGCCTTAAGTGATGGCTTTACCAATTTTCCTAAAGTGCTCTCTTAATCCTTTTTATCAAATAGTTCTTTTTTTCTTTTTTACCATGCCTGTCATATCAGTATCCTTGTTGATTTCCTCTTCATTAATTTTTAATAGATCCACCATTGCCAATTCTTTTGTGTGGGTGTGTGTGATCCAAGAATTTTCCGATGTAACTTGCATCAATCTTATGAAATCCTACAACTTTTGCAATGTTTGTCATTTTGCTTGGCAATCTATTGCATTGCATTTGTGTTGTTTGATTAAATGTCTATAACATCTACACCATCAGAGTTGGTATTGATATGATGGTTGGAGATACAAGCTAGGGGTTAAGTAGAGTGGGATAAGTGGTGACTAGCGTTTCAAGAGGTCAATCAGCCCCTTTACGAATATTTTTGTGTTATGGTGCTTCTTTGCTTCCCTAAGCAACCATGTAATTGTGGGATGGGGTATAATGCATGTTTAAGTAATAAGGACTCCCTGGGCTCAAATAATTGTTGAATGGAGTGGAACTGACCTTGCCTGGATCTGCTCTCAACCTATAAATACAGCAGATGTTAGGAGCCTTCAGGCTCAGGTTGCACAGAGATGAACTAAATCCTCTTCTAACTCTTTTGGTGTGCATGAATAGAGATGAATGCATTCCAGAACTACTGGAATGTTAAATCTCAAATCTAGAGACCTGCTAGAAGGCCCATAATTATTTCTATTGTGATGCCTTTCAACAGATCTAAGAAGTTGAGTAGTTTTGATTCAAGGTGGGCCAAAGGGATGGTAAAACTGAATGAGACTGAGGTTCCAGGCCTGTCCTATCATTGCTATAGTGTGCTTTTCGAGGTGCAGGGAAGTGGCGGAGGCTCATTAGCTTCCATAGACTTCAATACTGCGCTCTTTGGTTCTTTTAACCTCATTTATCTGTTATAGTCCGTGTTGGTATAACTTAATAAATAAGAATCAATTTTCCCTTTCTAAAGTACTTGGATATCATAGGTCAGTGGGAGGATGAACACACTTGCTATCCACCCTCCTTTAACTACATATGTATGACCACATATTTGAATAGTGTTATTTGCAAAATATAAAAGCACTTAAAAGTGATACATTTTTTTTTCATAGGTAGGGAGAGTAACGATGACTTGTTTGCCTCTTCCTTTTTGCTTCTTTAACATGCTGTTTAGATGACTTTTTTTTTCTTTTTGCTCCTATTATAGTTGGATGTGGAATTTTTTTACTAATTCTGTATTTTTCTTCCTGCTAAATTGCAAACTTCTTGAGGGCAAAACTCCCGTCTTACTTTGTTTCATGTGCCCAGCATCTGACATAGGACTCCATAAATGTCTGTCACATTGCTCTTTAATTAAGTTAGAAATTGAGAACCTGGCTTAGAAAGGACAGACATGGTAAATGGTTACGGTGGAAGTGCAGTGGGTTGTACTAACTTTGCAAGGACAGGGAATGAAACAAGCTTGACTGGTGGCAGGTAGGACAGAGGGTAGGTCACCTGTGGTGTATTATGAAAGGGGCAGAGGCCAAAGTACAATGACTATTTTACTGAAAAAAACAAATAAACAAGCTGGAACATTCTTGCCTGAGCACTTATAAACTTGGCGCCAGTGAGCAGTTAGATGCTCTATGCTAGTGACAAGGTATAAAACCATCTGTGTAGTCTCTTAGGCTTTCTAATTTGCACTCTTTCAGAAGTGCTTCCCTATAGGAAATGACACTTGTTAATAAAGTGTCCATGACGTTTAGCCGGTGCTTAATACAAGATGAAGGAATCACCTTAAACATGGAGATTTTAATCTCCAAATACCTCCATTTCAAGGAGATTCCATTACATCAGAAATTTCCAATGAGCAACAGAAAAAGGGCACAAAGGTTTTCTGGAAGCTATATGTCTGCTGACTGTATCCATAGGCCTATGAAGAAAGAAGAGCTAATTAGACAGATGAGCAATTTCCTGAAAAGGCCTCTGCAGGCGTTGGATTACATCTCATTTCCTCTAAAAGAGGCATGAAAACCATGATGATTAACAACTCACTGTTTTGGAGCTTAGCCATTCTCCAGTTTGTCTTCACTAGGTGGGAATAAAGGAAAGCGATGCTACTGCTTTTGAGTTGGGTTCTCTTAGCCATGAATGTTGGATTTCTTTGCAGAATGTGTGTTAAACTGAGTTCCAGATGATCAGAGTGTGGGAGTCCACTTTGCGGCTTGCCCTTGGTAAAGCTGCGATCATTTTAGCCAGAAGAATGTTCTAATCCATCTGTCCCCACTTTCAGTGGCTCAGGAAACAGAAACTAATTTTGATTTCAACTAATCCAAACTTGATGAAGAAAGGAAATATAATGCTGCTACATGAAAGCACGAAGTTCCTGCCAAAGCCAGCATGTACTTCAAAAAATATTTTACTAATATTTGACTTATTCATATCACCTCGATCTTTCTGTTTCAGAGCATATGACTGAGAGCTGGCTGTACTGGAAATTAAATGATTTCATCAGTATCAAAATGCTAACACTGACTTAGAAGATCAGAGTCAGGAGAAAGCCCTCTCTGGATAGCATGGACCTTAGCTTCCATTTCTCAGTGCTTCTGCTTCTTTGAAATAAAGGAAGTTTAAGTCTTAGTTTCCTTGTGCTCACTTGTCTTTTTTTCGTTTTGTGTTTTACAAAACTCAGTCATTGAAACCCCTCCCATTTCACCATGATACAGACATAGTGTAATTATCAAGAAAAGAAAACTTTTTATTCTTTGTAAACTGTCAGAAATCCTAGTTAGTGAATCTCATTACAGATCATTGATTTGAGATACTTTGCATTTTTTTTAAACAGTTGGCCAGTTATCTGGGATGGCTATTCTTATTAGCATTACTCTTTCAGTAGTCAAGTTTAGGGAACTATTGAACCAACCGAAATGTAAAAAAAGATAGGTTGAGTGCCAGGTTTCATTTAAATATATCTGTATACAGAAGAATTATAAACATGGTCCTTTTAAAACAGAAATTAATTAAGGATTTAAAAAAATAGTATGGTGGGAGGGAAACACTGATGAAGATGAGATTTTGATTTCTACTACATGGGGCAAGCTTGGAAGACAGGAAATCTTCCTGGGTTGGCCAGACAGTTAGTCTGATCAGCAACATTTTTACTTTAGTTCAGAAAAAGACTTGTATCAGTGTATTAGTCAGGGTCCTCCAGAGAAACTGAACCAACAGAATATTTATTTGTTTACTTATTTATTTATTGTGAGGAATTGGCTCATGTGATTATGGAGGCTGAGAAACCCCATGATCTACCTTCTGTAAACTGGAGACCCAGGAAAGCTAGTGACGAAATTCAGTCTGGATCAGAAGGCCTGAGAACCACGTGAGCCAATGGTAGATATGAGAGTCCAAGGTCAGAAGATAAGATGAGATGTCCCAGCTCAATGGATGAAGCAGGAAAAAAAGGGATGTATTCCTGCTTCTTCCTCCTTTTGTTCTGTTCGGGCCCTGAATGAATTGGATCACGTCCACTCATATTGAGGAGGGCTATTTACTTTACTGAGTGCACCAAATTCAAATGCTAATCTCATCAAAATACCAAAATGTGTATTAGTCAGGGTTTTCCAGAGGAACAGAACCAATAGGACATTTGCTTATTTAGTTGTTTGTTTGTTTTAGGAATTGGCTCATGAGGTTACCTACCCATATTAGTGAAGGTGATCTTCTTTATTCCATCTTTTGATTCAAATGCTAATCTCTTCCAGATACACACTCACAGACAAAAAAGAAATAATATTTCACCAGCTATCTGAGCAACCCTCAGCCTGGTCAAGTAGGAACATTAAAATTAGCCACCATAGGGCCCCTTTTACCAAATAAGCAGTTAAGCTCGGCACCAGAATTGGAGTACATGGAAGTGATCTGGGAATGTCCTTCTGGTGTTTTTGAGAAGTTTAAAACCACCAAAACCATCTTAGATAACATTTAATAAATTAATAGAATTCACAGAGTAGATTTCATAAACAGAAGTTACTATAAGAGTTCCAAAGATCCCATTTAACTTATAATTAGAGGTTCATGAAAAGAAGCAAGGGAGAGTGTGAACTCAAACTGTAGTAGAACAAATTTTAACATTCTTCCCTTTTCTACCTTTTCTCCACTCCACGTGACATTATGCCATTGATTTGCTCATCACAACTGCCAACTCCCACACATAGATATGCACAGAGTTGTTTTAGTGTAGATGTTTAACAAAGGTTCAAGCAGGAGTACGCAGGCCAAGTATGGCATCAGATGTGTTTTGTTTACCTCTGCCGAGTGTTTAAAACTTTAAAAATTTATCTTCAACACTAAAGCATAAATACAAATTTCTGGGCTGTTTTGAAAAGTGGAGAGATTTGGTACTGCTGGACCTGTAATATCCATGTGGCCCCGAGAGGCTGGAGCTGAGTTCCAAGGGTCATTGACACAATCTCTACCATGCTCTCATTTCTCTTTGACATTGGGCGTGAGTTGCCACTTATGATCAAGGTTGGACTGTTGTTTTTCTTACAGTAAAGTTAGGATAAAAGTTAAATATTTCTAAAATCTGTATTTTTTTTTCCAAAAGCAGGCCAATGACAGGTAGATTTAGAAGAGTGTGAGTTTCAAAAAAAAAAAAAAAGAGATGTCAGCATAGTACTTATAGATACAAAGGCAATCCTTAAATATTTAAATTTCAGTTGAATGTATCTGGCCCACCTCACTAATGTTACCTGTCTGATCTACTTTGGGTTAATATATTTGCATGTCTCTTTTAGAAACTTGAGAATGATGTAAAGTAATACTTCGCCTAATGAAAAAAAATTATTTCAGGGACCTGTTTTGTGGCACTGAACTTTGTCACCAAGAGGTAACAATGATGTAGGATGCCCTAAGCAGTGTTCTTTCACTTTTTCTCTTCTTGAAGAGGCCTCTATATGGGGCTCCCTGGCTCTCTGTGTGCATGTTTCCATCTTTATCTGGATAATTCTGTACCCACTGACACAAAGGACTCCTGCATCTGGGACTTGGGTTCGGCTTTTCTAAGTTTTGGTTGTTTGTGTGCAATTCTATGTATGTGTGTATGGGGGAAATGTTGAGTGGGGAGCAGGTAGGGTGGGTGTTGGTGATGGGCGTTGGTCTATTCTTCAGCGGGATTTCAGTTCAGACCGATTTGTCAAAGACATGAAACAATTTACACTATGGTTACTTTCTCAGATGCCACTACTGCTCTTGGCATTGAGAAGACTGATGAACACTTAGCCAGACTCATCAGTAAAAAAAGGTAGAGAGCCCAAATTAATAAAATCAGAAATGAAAAAGGAGAAGTTACAACTGACACCACAGAAATACAAAGGATCATTAAGATACTACTATGAACAACAATATGCCAATAAAATGCACAACCTAGAAGAAATGGACAAATTCTTAGAAAGGTACCATCTCTCAAGACTGAACCAGGAAGAAATAGAAAATATGAACAGACCAATTACCAGTAATGAAATTGAATCAGTAATTATAAAACTCCCCAAAAACAAAAGTCCAGGACCAGATGGTTTCACAGGTGAATTATACCAAACATTTAGAGGAGAGTTAACACCTATCCTTCTCAAACTATTCCAAATATTGCAGAAGGAGGAACACTTCTGAATTCATTCTATGAGGCCACCATCACCCTGATACCAAAACCAGACAAAGATATCCTTCCTCAACCTTTTTTCTTTTTTTTTTTTTTTTCTGTGCACCAGAGGACTCTGTGGGCATTTTTTTTCACTCTCAAGGTGACAGTGTGTGGTAAAGAAGTTCTTATGAGTAGTTTAATAAACAAAACATAAAAGGAGAAATCTGAACACATAGGTAATATATCTGGTATTATAAATTCAGTACCCCAAAAATGTGGATTATGATACCTGTTCACTGATTTGGCAGGGTCCCAAAAGAATGAATTATATCGTAAATATGTAAACGTCTTGACCTTTCTCATGTCTTACTGGGAATCACCTATTGTTTGCAGGAGAAAGGGGAGTAGTTGACAGGAGCTAACCTATGTTAGAGTCTACCATTGGCTAGTTACTGTATGTGCACTGCCACATTTCATCCTTCTAGTAACCTATTGAGAAATGGGTTAAACAGTCCCAAATTTTTACAGGTGAGAAAGGTGAGGCTTTGGCACCTTAAATAATTTGTACAAAGTCTTATAAAGTGGTAAAAATGCGATTTGAACAAAGGGCTGAAAGAAACATGCCCCCAAACAAATGTAAGATTGACAAAGGTTGCGTTTTGCTTTGTTTATATATATATATATATATATATATATATATATATATATATATATATATATATATTTGTTTGTTTGTTTGTTTTTTGTTTTCGGTACACGGGCCTCTCCCTGTTGTGGCCTCTCCCATTGTGGAGCACAGGCTCCAGACGCGCAGGCTCAGCGGCCATGGCTCACGGGCCCAGCCGCTCCGTGGCATGTGGGATCTTCCCCAACCGGGGCACGAACCCGTGTCCCCTGCATCAGCAGGCGGACTCTCAACCACTGTGCCACCAGGGAAGCCCTGCTTTGTTTTTTTAATTTATTTTACTTCTTATTTTTGACTTGGTACCTTACATAGTTTCTCAAAAGATATTTGTTGAACAACTAGGAGTGAAGTTAATGTCCACGTTCTTTCCATTATACCATGTTGGATCTGGGGAAGGGTTGTCATAAAGACTTCTTTTTTTTTCCCTCTCAAACAAATTAAAGAGAGAACTCTTTAGTCTTTATTTTCATAATTTAAAATTTACTGACTGGATTGTTGAAGCTCATGCCAGCTGCTGAAGAGAAAGAGTATGAGGGATTCTATTGCTTTGTTTTTAGATTCATTTGACTACAGAGTTGTAACCTGCCTAAACTGGAAACTTTATATGCCAGTATTTAAAAAGGAAGAGTATACCCTACTTTTCAAATTAAACCTTCAAAATGAAGTAAATTGTAGGCCACAAAAATGTTTCATTGCTTATTCAACAAACATTTGGGTGTTGACTAAGTACTTACCACTGTGCCAGTAAGTACTAGGGATATTATAGTGAATACAATATCCCATATAAATGTAAAATGCATTTCAATAGAAAGAGACTATTTCAATATATTGTGAAATAAAATTGAGTAAAACTTGGCTTGTCAGAAATGTTTGTTAGAAATCTAGGAGCAGTTACCCATTTAGGAAAACTGCCCCATGCACACACCTCTGATAAAGAGTATATGTGGTAACATACTTAGGCAATTCTACTTCTCCAATATGTTTCTTGAAGACATTAAGGCAATGGCCAGTTGAATCAACTGTACTGCCTGAATTTGTTATTCATTTCAGCTGAACAGTTGGTTTTATTTTCATCTGATTGGCAATTGGTTACCTATTTATACATAACATTTCAAACAAGTTATTTTTCCTTTGTATACTGCATTTAGTGCTCCCTGGTAAATTTGATAATCACTACAAAAAGGAGAGTAGAAAGCAAAATAAACAAAGAGCCTCAGGAAGATGTATGCCTTTGAATGCTTTCTTTGCTGTTAGTGCAATTATGCATTTTGAATAGTTTTACATTCATGCGTATTCTCTGTAGTTATACGCTTTAAAAGTATTTTGTGGCTAGGTCTTGGAAATTTTTTTTCACAAAAGAGAAAAGAAGTAGAAAATGGATGTATATTATGGAATTTGAGAAAAAATGAAAAGTTTCATTTAAGTTTCCATCTACCAAAATTAGCAGTTTAAAATGTGCTTTAGAAAAATATTTTCCAGCTTTTGCTGAAAAGATTTTCTTTTTGATTTGTAATAGAAAGACAATGAAAACAGGTAGACTAGGACAATAAACCAAATGATCTAAGAGGATTAAAAGATTAATGCCAGGCAGAGGGAGGCTCCCTGCTCTGCACACCCAAGATTATGCAGAGCAGGCCACCTTTCTGCCAAATAGAGACTCTTCCAGAAAATGCTCTTTACTACTGAGAGTGTAGCTTGCCCTTCACCATTTAGGGTATGTGAGAGATATAGTTAATGAATGCCTCTGTAAGAAACATAATAGCTTATTACTCATACTCTGAAATTCTAGGGCTCTTTCAGTTAGAAGAGAGAATCCTAGTGTTACCCTAAATATCAATGTCTGTAATTCCACTCAGAAAATAGACCAGTTCAATAAGCTACTATCATAATGCCCTGCATTGATGGATCTTAAGTCTTCAATTTCTGTACCAAACAGGCTTCTTCTTGTGGCAGAAAGAGCTCAAGTTTCATCTTTTATCCTGTACAACCTCACCATGATTGGCTTAAGGATTAGATATAGGCTGAGATTTTAAAATGTTGCTTTATAACATGAAGCAGTAGCTTTAACACAATTCCATCTTTTGCAGGCTGTTTCAATGACTGATAAGAATTGAAGCAGAGTTGATAATGATACTTTTATAATCACATAGGTGAAATCATTCCAGGTTGACTGGAAAATGGTCAAGCTACTTGCTGCATGTGAATGTAGTGAACAAAAAAAAAAATCCCAGGGGCTTCCCTGGTGGTGCAGTGGTTGAGAGTCCGCCTGCCGATGCAGGGGACATGGGTTCGTGCCCTGGTCTGGGAGGATCCCACATGCCGCAGAGCGGCTGGGCCCGTGAGCCATGGCCGCTGGGCCTGCGCGTCCGGAGCCTGTGCTCCACAGCGGAAGAGGCCACAACAGTGAGAGGCCCGCGTACTGCAAAAAAAAAAAAAAAAAATCCCAGTTAGTAAGATGTTGATTATTAAATTAAGAAATGGTAGAGGCCAGTGGACATAGAAAAAAGTGCTTACCCTCATTAGCAATTAGAAAAATAAAAATTGGGGACTTCCCTGGTGGTTCAGTGGTTAAGAATCTGCCTTCCAATGCAAGGGACGTGGGTTCGATTCCTGACCGGGGAATTAAGATCCCACATGCCTCAGGGCAACTAAACTCACACGCCGCCACCAAAACTAGAGAGAAGCCCACAATGAAGAGCCCACGCGCTGCAAAGAAGACCCAGCACAGCCCCAAAATAATAATAATAATAAAAATTAAAATGGTGATGACCTATTGACCAGATTGGCTAAAATTAGGATGTTAAATCACATTGAGAGGAAGCTTGACATTATTAAGGAAAGCTGAAAATATATATACCATATGGCTGAGCAATTCCAGGAATATACCTTTAAGAAATGCTTGCATATGGGCCCCAGAATCTATGCATGATGGAAAAATAAACTGGAATACTAAACAGTAATGTAAATGAACAAACGATAGTTACAGGCAACACCTAGAGATTGTGGAAGCTGTTACAAGTGTAAGGTTAAACAAAAAAATTTATGGCACAAAAATGCCTACATTATGATTCTCTTCCTATAAAATTCAAAAACGGACAAAACCGGGGTGGAGAGAGGGCTAAATTGGGAGATTGGGATTGACATATACACACTACTACATATAAAATAGATAATTAATAAGAACCTACTGTATAGCACAGGAAACTCTACTCAATACTCTGTAATGACCTATATGGGAAAAGAATCTAAAAAGAGTGGATATATTTATATGTATAACAGATTCACTTTGCTGTACAGCAGAAACTAACACAACATTGTAAATCAACCATACTCCAATAAAAATTAAAAACAAAAACAAAAACTGACAAAACCAAACTCCATTGTTCCGGTATGTATACATAAATAGTAGCTCTATAAAGAAAATGATTAACACCAATAAAGATAGTGTGTATCTTTGGGGGAGAGTGATACATAGGGGTTTTCTGGGGGTGCTGATGCTCTTCTATTTCTTGACCTGGATTGGATTGTTTAAATAATTGTCAAAGAGTATATGTATATTTTAAGTACTTTTCTATGTGAATGTTATATGCTGCAATAAAAAGTAAAACACATACACATCCACATACTCCAAAACCACTGTCCATGGCATGTGACTGTATAATGCCTAATATGCTAAAATGGGCCTGACCAGAGGGACAGTTCAGGGCTGGCAGCTACGAGCCAAAAGCACACTAGATTCAAGATGGCCCTCCTTCATGTAATGTCATTGATTGTCTGTCGTCCGGGATTGGGTTGTTATCACATAAAAAGACAGTTCAGTAAAATCCTGTTTGATTCAATTAGCTTCATTCATTTTTGTAACTACCCACTTAGTTTTAGCTCAACTTGGTTTAGGAATAAAAACCATTAGGCATTATTATAAATTAAATGAGAATTGGTCTGGGCTCCTTTATTTTCATTTCAGCCCTGCTGTCTTTCTAAATGACCTGCAAATTTGTTTTTGTCAATCTCCTTTTACCTCAAGTGACATAGCCTGTGTTCCATAGATAGCAAAGGAGAAAATACATTCAACATTTCTTTTTTTTATCATCTCCAAACACTTGAGCAAAGCAATATCTGAAAGATGTTTTCATCTGGCTAATTAGGTTAGAAATCTCAGGAGAACAGTCCTATTTGCTATATTTTTGATGGAGATGTTTCTGTTTCTGGTTGAGAATCTTGCAAGAACAGATTTCTCCTTTGACACTTCCTGTTGGAGCTTCTAGTCAGAAAAAAAGAAAGCAACTTTTTTTTTTTTCTCATCAATTGGGAAAGATAAACTTGGATTGTAGGCGACTTATGTACAAGGGCCATGACTTCTTAATTTTTTAAGTACATATTTTATAGTATGGAATTGTGCAGAGTGCCTGGAAATAAATGCTTTTTGGTAATTGTTGACATATCTCCCCTCACCCCCGCTCCCTGAATTTTGGTATTTCAGTGCAGCATTCATAAAGTCCTCAGTTTTTATTATACGCAAGTCAGATGGTGGAATATAAAACACTTCTTTTCTTTATTTGAAATATTTTTTCCTTTTATGGTTCATGAATGTGAATATTTAGAACCAATTGTCCTTCCATTCCTTCATTGCTAAAACATTCGTCAGCTGGTTGTGAGTTCTCTGAAGGAAGCAGTTAGTGTTCCTTTGTGTTCCATGGCATTTAAACATAACACTGAGAATACATAGGTGCTTAAAAAATTCTCGCCACTTTTGATTCCATCCCTTTAAAAAAAAGATATATTTAAAAAATACAGTCAAGGGTTGGGTAGGGAGGGTAGGAGGGAGATGTAAGAGGGAGGAGATGTGGGGATATATGTATATGTATAGCTGATTCACTTTGTTATAAAGCAGAAACTAACACACCATTGTAAAGCAATTATACTCCAAAAAAGGTGTTAAAAAAAAAAACCACTCAAAATCTTGTCTTGAGATTCTTACTCAGCCTGGTTTGGGCCAAGTAACCTAAGTCGTAGAAAATGACTGAGCTCTTGGTCTCTTCAGAGTCTTTTGCTACAGATTGTAATTGTTAGTGATAATTGCTGGAAATGGCTATTATTAAAATAAGTCTTCTAAATAATTTTTAAACTGTATGTGTCTGTCAAGGTGTTGGGGTAAAATGCACTGTCAAAAATACACTGAGAAAAGGATAATATTGTGTGTGACAAATGGAAAAAAGAAAAAAACCCACCAAAACCAGAGAGAAGCCAAAGACAATGAAAACATAAGATATTTATGATTTCAGTCTACCGGGGACTTCCCCCCTTGTCCAGGGCCGTTTGCTTCCCATTAGAAGATGCTGTAGGTTCTAGTTACGAAATTAAATTCCCCAGTATTTGTGGTAGTAAAAGAAAAGAGTGGCCTCTTTAGAGCTTCTCTAAGGTCTTAGTATTTAGTTTTCAATGTTAAATTTCACTAAAATAATCTAATAGAATGTGGGACACGCTGTACAGAATATAGACTGAGGATTCTTAACGTGGAGTCTGTGGAAGGGATTCCAAGGCCCTTTGGGCCCTTGATGTTGTATATACAATTGGATCTGTGTATACGTACATTCTTCTCAGTTTTCTTGCCTTTTATCTGGGATTCCTGACATTTTCTTCCTTCAGGTTAAGAATCACTGCTTTTAAGTAACTCTACATTTATCCTATGTCCTAGAGCCAGCCATCTGAGCTTGACCGGACAGGCAGATCTGAGAAAAGTCCTTCCCACAAAGACTCAAATGGCATTTTGCAAAGATGACAGTTCTCATCATGCTTTGATTTAGGACTGTTCAGGGGATCCCTTTCCAGAATTCCAGCATCATGCTGAAAACACCAGAGGCTATTAATACTGCATGTATATTTATTTTCCTGACTTGGCAAGGTGTGAGCTGCGACATGCAGTCTTAGCAGAGAGGATCCTGTGAAGGCTGGCCTGCAATGAGGCAGATAGATGTCTGGGGCTTGGCATAGAACCCTCTTCCTCCTCCTCCTTAGCTGCAGAATGGTCCACATAGTGCATTTGTATTTCCATTCTCTGTAGCCTAGTCTCTTCTATTTAAAAAAAAAAATTTGGAATGTAATAGATATACCATAAATTCAATTTTTAAGTGTACAGTTCAATAGTTTTGAGTCTATTCGCTGAGTTATGCAACTATCACCACTATCTAATTTTAAAACCTTCTATTTTTAAGACTGTCTTCTAAGCATTTTCTTCTAATATCTCTGGAACAACATTGTGTTTCATTTAGTTTTTAAAAGATCTATGCTCTGAAATTACCCCTGTAGATAATTGGCAGTCATATGTTTTAAGGGGGGGAGGTGGGTCTTGATAACGTGTTGGCTCCATCTCTTCTAGTGCCAGGATTAACTCTTTGTGACTCATTGTTTACAAAGAGAGCACTAATCCGTTTTTTAAATGTAGGTGATGTCTCTTAGACAAAAAAAAAAAATGTAGACCATTTGAATTTGCCATTTTTGTAAGCCATAAGCAGTGACTCTTTGTAATTTCACAAGGTTCAACACAATGAAATTTGCATGAAATTTTCATGCTCACTCCACTGACATTGCAAAAATTTGAAAGAAAATACTCTATTTTAGGCTCATTAAAAGTAACAGTGCTCTTGCTTGAAACACACAGCTACAATATTGTGTTTTTCGGTGATTATATACAAAGAGTTAAAATATTCTTCTTCTCAACCTTTATTCATTCATTTAATCTCAAATATTTACTAAGTATCTACTATCTGCCAAGATAGGTGGTGGGAAGGAAGATACAGTCTCAGCCATAAGGGACACACATTTTGCTGTAGCTTCTTCTACCCTCTTTATTAATTTATTACTTTATAGCTTTGCAAAGTGTTTGCGTTTCCACCTTCAGCAAATTTATTAACTGATTAACTCTTGGTCCCTACTGCTTCACAGGTAGGCCAAGCCTTCCTTTCCTCCTTGCAAACAAACTTCAGTTACACAGATGACCTTTTTTTTTTTTACTATAGTTCCCGAGTTCACTGAGTGGACACAATCTTCTGTCAGTGATTCAGTGTTTCCACATTGTTAAGGGATGTCATTTTGTGGTTTTCCCAAGTGTAATTACTACCTGCCTCGGTCTTAGCTGAATGTCACTGAGTCTCAATTCTTAAATTTTGGAAGTAGATTAAAGCATTTAATTTTCATAGCAAACACACACACACACACACACACACACACACATCCACATATAGTACCTTGAAGCGTGAAAATACAGTCCTCAGAATTCAAGTCTCATATGTGATCAAAATCACCAATAATATAAAAGACACATACAAGTAATTTGTACACATTTCTAGGATATTGGTAATTTCCAATATATTTTAACTACTACATTGGCCTTTCAGAGATCCAGTGGATTTTACCAGTCCTGAATTAAGCTGGAGTGTACTCCTGGACTATTGACTTGGGGTGGAGAACTACTGATACTTGTATCTTTTGTTAATTTTCCTCTGCTCCCAAGTAGAGAAATAATTCTGGGCACTTTCTATCATCAGGTTTATACTGGAAATGTCATGATGCTCAGGAAGCAATATGATGCTAATCAAGGATAATTAGTGTTAATTTTGTCCAGAACAGATAGAAGACAGAAGTTGTGAGTGTTGAAGAACATCTCATCCCATTACTTCATTTTACAAATGAGGACATGGAATTCCAGAAAACTTAAATGACTAGTTCAAAGTTACTTAATTGTTAGCTAAAAATCCAAATCCACTGATTCAAATTCCCAGCACAATGCTCTTTCTACTAGAGCTTTTCCCATTTTACATGGGAAAGGGATTAAATTTATATTCTATTTCTCACATGAGCTTCCTTTTAAATCAAAGATCTATTTATTCAATTGTCTTTTTTCTGCCCTACCACTATCTGTCTTAAACTCCATTTAACCTCAGCTAGGGCTGGATGATCTACACCAGTGGTCCTCAAGGTTGAGCATGTATCAGAATCACCTGGAGGCCTGGTTAAAGCAGATTCCTGGGCCCAACCCTGAGTTTCTGATTCAGCAGGTCTGGAGTGTGTGTATGTGTGTGAGAATTTGCATTTCTAAGACGTTTCCAGGTGATGCTGATGTTGCGGGTTGGGAATTACACTTTTGAGAAAAACATGAAGCAGGCTTAACAATTCCTCTAAGGATTGTTAGAGGGTTTCTAATGGTTGTAACTCCTGTTGCTCACTCCTTTGGCCTCTAAAAGTATAACAAAAACACCCCATCCAAAAGCTCAGTTGCTTTCTGTAGTCTCCCAGCATTTGCTTCCACATCAGGACTGGTGTGAAAATGACTATGTGTCTTCGCAGAAGGCTAGCTGAGTCAGTCTGGAATAAGATGGTAGCTATTTAGCACTTCTGATCAGCACTCAGAGCTCCCAAGATCCAGCCTCCTGACTGGTGCTTCCTTCTCTTTCCCTCAACAAAACCATTGATGTTAAAAGTGCTGATGATAAGAAGCTACCCATAAAAATATGTCTTATGTACCTCCTCATGTCTTCAATCCTTAAAGAGGGAGAGAATTAAAATACCACTGTTGTAGCAGTCAGGATTCTTAGTCACAGAAATAGAATTGAGGTTAGCCAGTGTAAACAGAAAGAGATTTAATGTAAGGTATCAGGTAGCTTACAGAATGTGAGTTGGCTGAGGAGAACCTGGATCCCATGCAGAACCCTCAGGGGAATGTGGGGTTTAGCTTTCCAGTTTTATTCCACAGGAAGGCATGTTAGAAGGAGATCAGGATGGTTGTTGAGTGAACCACACTGCAGCATCTGCCACAATTACTATGACCAAGCTTTACTCTCAAGCTAGATGCTGATAAAATATCAGGTCTTGATTTTACATACTCACATAATGATTTATGACTTAGCCTAATATTAAAGGAGAGATTGTAGGGAACTGACAAGTAAAGTGAAATTTTTGTAAATAATTCTGCTGGTACGCTGGCAGAAAGTTTAGGGATTTCTGGTCCTTGGGTTCCTGGGATTTCAGAATTCACAAAGGCCTTTTATTTGAAGAAACACCTTTCTAAAAGACAATCTGGTGCCTGTTACAACCCAATACTGACTAATTTGTTGGCTTATATTTTACACTGTGTTTATAGTTTATACTAGGTTTCTGTCATGTGAGTGTATTTATTGAAATTGACATTTCTGAAAAGCACATTGGCTATAATATGTTAAGGGTAAAGATTCATTCTACTGTTATTTTAGAGGATATGTTAGATTAAAAACATCATTGGCCTTAGTAATCAGCAGGTTTTATGAACTATGAAACTAGAGATGTCTTAGTTTATAATTAAAACTATTTCTTTGTAAATGGAACCTTAATGCTGTGGACTAGGTCACTACTAAATAGAATCCAAGGCTGAAGCATCCTGCTTGGATTCCTCATTTTATTCCATGGCAGCATTCACTGATGGCTGTACCACTGGATAAACCATTTAAGCTGCTAAAACAAAGACTCACAATGCAGTGAGAAGTTATTTTTCTCTTATGTGCCTGTCTAGAAGTAGGCACTGCAAAGCTGGTATATTCACTCTGCTATATTTAACATACAGCTTCCATTTCTGTGTCCATGTTGGCTATAACAACTCTCCCCCAGACAGTAGGAAGGGGAAAAGAGGAAAGGCATATCCCTTCTAGTTAAGAATAAAACCTAGAAGTTACACATACCACTCATGGCTCACATGTCGTTCGTCAGAACTTAGGCACAGAGCCACGCCTAGCTGCAGTGGAGGTCAGAAATTGTCATCTATATTTGGAAGGTCTTGAACCCATTGAAAATCTGGGTGGGGGATTTTAATACCAGAAAGAAGCAGCAAATGGAATTGGTGGATGTCTAGCAGTCTTTGCTGCAATGGCCTACTTGAAATTGTGAGTTGGTTTTCTGCATATGGGGGTAGACTCAACTGTGCCATCTGTGCTGGAAGTGAAATTCCTTGAAAGGGTCAATAAGGGGAGTGTATTAAACTGATTTCCTGGTAAACAGATCAGGAAATAATAGAATCTGAGTGTTGAAAGGGATCTCAATCACCACGCAGTCCAACCACTCACTTGCGAATCTCAACGGAAGCACCTCTCTTTTAGACTTGCCCAATATTATGTGTGAAAACTAAGGATTTAGCCAAAGTCACAGAATTATTGGTGACAAGACTAGAATCTAGAGAACCTGGTAAATTTAATTTTCCTTCTATTGCTCCTGAATGGACCTTTCTGAGCTTGGTTTCTATCACGCCGTGGTCAGAGAAGAGATATTTGTGTTAATTATAAGCTATAACAATCTATGTATTTTTAGAGTACTGTGACATGCTGTAGAATAATTGAGCTAAGTATACTGAATTGTAATGCCTCCTTTCAGTTATTGAAACAGTGGAGTCTTGTTAGAATGCAGTTCATGATTACACATCTTTGGATGAGCAAACAAGTTGGTGAAAAGGGTATTGAAGTAGAATTCAATGACAGGACCTAATCTAGGCTATCTACTATCTATATGACTCTGAGGAAATCATTTAACATCTTTGAGACCTG
This sequence comes from Mesoplodon bidens, assembly GCF_964165515.1. Taxonomy (NCBI): domain Eukaryota; kingdom Metazoa; phylum Chordata; class Mammalia; order Artiodactyla; family Ziphiidae; genus Mesoplodon; species Mesoplodon bidens. The sequence goes on from NC_138167.1 coordinate 88,682,277, forward strand.
ACTTATTTTTAAGACAGGACTAAAATTGAACTAGATGGTAAATTACTTAACCATTGGCATAATGGTTCTGACCAATCAGAACAGATGCCAGTCATGAAAAACCTGACCGAGGGAACTGGTGTATCCTGGAAAGGCGTCACCCAGCTTTTAGCTCTATGAATTTTCTCTTGAGACTGAATGGTATACTGTAAAAAGCTGCCACATTAGTCTGCATCCTTAGTATTCACCCTCACCTTTGGTACTTATATGGTAAAGAGTACATTGAGGCTTCCACCTAATGACTAGATGTTATTTTTAGACCTCAAATTTCAAATAAATATCAGAAAAAGTAACAAATCTCTGTAAGATTGTCCTGGAACAATGAGCAAGTATCATCTGGTTAAAAACCCCAGAGTTTCCCAGGTCCTCTGTAAAATAAAGTATAAAATAATGTAGAGACTGGCTTCTAAAATGGCAAGAAATCCATTTGGCCGTAAAAGGATAGAGCTCACTTCAAAATCCTGTCACATATCATTACATTTCTAAAGACCTCAGCTCCAAAGAGAGGACAATTGTGGGCCTGTAGGTGAGCCTGAATATAATCTTTAGTAAGGTCTAGAGATAAATGTTGCGATGAGAACAGAATCCGTTTAGGATAAATTGGACAGAGTAATTCTAAATTATGGCCTTGAAGTTCCCACTTCACTTATAGGAATGAGATAAGGCAAAACACTCCAGTTAATGGAACAGGAGCTACTAATTTCCTGAAAAAGACAAAAGGAGGGGAGTGTATTGCTCTTACATGGAACAAACAATTTTCTTCAGTCTCCAGGCTAACAATAAGACTGTGTCAGGGAGAAAGTGATAGGAGAGGCAGCCTCAGATCAAAACAAAGAATAAAGGAAAGCCAGACAATGACTCTTATCAGTTCCAAAGGTGAGTTCACCTTCCTGGCTTTCAGCTCTCTTGCTCATTGATGGCTCCTGACCACAGGGTTGAGTCTGTTCTCTGCTCTGTATGCATGTGTGCATGCACCCATTTGAATCATTTGTAAATAGGGTTTCCTCTATGGTATTTTTTTTCCTGGCTCCTGAAAAAGCAGTGCCTCTCTTCCATGAACATGGAACTGTCATCACCATCTCATCTTATTTACACGTGGAAAATGGACATATGAATAGCATTGGCTTTTTTGGAACTGAAAACAAGCATGCTTCTATGCTATAACAGCATTAAAGGTCAGATGATTTGCAGAGCTGGGGACGGTGCTCAAGTCCCAGAATCCCACTGATTAGGGCGGTGCTCCTGGGAGATGGAGCCCTTGTCAACCCCGCTCATCTTCTGGCCTTCCTAGCAATCCTAGCACCACCCCTACCCCTTTCCCAAGGCTCTTACCAGGCCTGTGCTTCTGCAGCCTGTGGAAGAAGTGGAACCTTTGTATTGGACAAAGAAAAAGAGGCAAAATTCTACCATGACCTCTGGCAGCACTTTATAGATCTTTCTTCTAGAACACTAGAAAATAGCCTCTCAGTTTCTCCACTAATAGGCCTGATTTTCTGAGGCTTTTTCACTCTGGTCTGGATAAAGAGTACAGGAGAAAGATGCGGCTCTTGTTAAGAGGCCAGGGTATCTGGCCTTGTTCATATCCAGGCTTCCTGGACCTATCACCTCTTTCCCAATATCCTCTGAAGGTACCATGGAGATAGGTGGGGTCTTGTGTTTCCCTTGCAATTCTTTTGAGATGAAACGAACCCTCTCTCTCATGCTCTTCCTCCTTGCCTCCCTCCCTCTCTTTCTTCCTTCCTTCCTCTCTTTCTGTGCATCTTTTTGTCACAGATTTTTCTTTGTCTTTCTCTCGCACATGCCGCTGGGAAAAAGTCTTGATTGCCTTATTGAGTTCCTTCTACATTTCAGAACAATCTTGGGAAGCTGTATTTTTGTGGGGCATGTCTGCAAGGGCTTCCCTCCTCCAGAATGGACCATAAATTCCATAATCAAGATGGCTTTGGGTCCTTTTCCCACATCACTCTAAAACTGTATGGTTCCATACTAGACTTGGTCCATATTGTCAGGAAGGGACTGATATCAGCCTGACATTTAGGAGGTCAGTAGGATGACAATTATGTAGAGGAAGAAGGAAAGGCTTTCAGAATATGCATAATGTAGCAGTGGGACAGAAAGAAAGAGAGCTTTGGGATTACTCCACCCTGGGTTCACATCTCAAGTTTGTCACTTGCTGTGACACTGGGAAGGTTACTGTAACTTCTCTGAGCATCGATCTCCTTAACTGAAAAATCGAGGCAATGATAGCTAATATCATAGGATTGTTAAAGGCCCAAACCCTGCCTTGAGAAGATGCGTAATCAATGTGAACACCTCAGTTCTCCCTCTTAATTCTCTTGTCACCTTTTTTCCTATTAATTGCACCTGCTACTTATTAAAGGCTTGCTTTTTGCCCCACTGTTCTGAGCATTTTGTCTAATTTAATTCTCATAGCAATCCCATGAGCTAGCTATACTCTCAAGTGACTGGTAAAAAGCTGTGACTTTTGGGGGGTTAAATAATTTGCTTGAGGATACCCAGCTGGGAAGCAGCTCAACAGGAGAGCTGGACTCCTCTTCCCTGTGGCAGGCTGATCCCAGAACTCTCATGCTGAGCCACCAGGCGCACTGCCTGCTGCAGCATATTTGGGGCAAGCATTTCCTTTGGTACCTAAAAGCAGAGAGTCAAATGGGCAGCCGTAGCTTTCACACAGACATAAGAATTAAAATAGCTCTGTCGTGATCAATGTGAAGAAGTTAATGTTTCATCAAGGTCTGCTATTGAGTTGACCAATTGCTCTGTACTTGAAGGATTTGTTCTCAGCTTAGACTCACTCTCTGCTGGTTGTGGGATCAGTCATCACAGGTGGAAGGCGTGATTGCTGGTGCTGCTATGTGAAAGCTGGTTGGTGCCCAGACCCAGGCACCTGGAGAAATTTTTTCATGGGTTGATGCCTCAAGGTAACTTTCAAGTCTGTGAAAGTCAGGGGATGATATGGACAACTTAGAAATAACTTTATTTATTGCAGATTGAAAAAATGGTTTGGAAACTAAGGGCTACTTTCTTTTTTTGAACTGCAAGATCTACTATTTATAAGAAAAATTAAAATGTCTCCCAAGGAGGTAAATCCCTTCTCTAAATTTTCTCTGCTAATGCATTTATTATATCAACACATGAGCTGATAAATCAAGAAGTATGAGACTACTAGTTGCTGGGCTAGTTTCTATGTTCTATGAAAACATAGAAAATGCTGAAAGATCTGATTTCTGAACTATTACCTACATGGGGGAAAGAAGCAGCAATGATTTGTAGGCAGCGGTTTAATATGGTTCTTTTGTCAGATTGCTGAAATTAAAGCTGAATCCCACTTCCACACTGTGCCCCATAGTCTTAATTCTCTTTTCTGAATTTTCTCTCTTGGATTTCCCCCAGAATCTCTGTTCGAAGATGAAGATGAGTTTGTATGTGATGTGTGCATGTATGCGGTGTGTGATGTGGTATGTATATGCATTTGTAAGTGGTTTGGGGTGTATATATGTGTGTTGTGTGTGTGAATGTGTGTCATGCTGTATATATTTGTATGTGGTGTGTGGTTATGTGTGTCATATGTATATGTATGTTTGTTGTGTGTGTATGTGGTGTGTGTTTATATAGTATATTTGCATGCATTGTATGTCTGGTGTTTGTGTATTTGTACATGGGACATATGACTGTGTGTGTGTGTGATGTATTAATATTTGTGCACAGTATGTATATGTTTGTGATATGTATGTACATGTATTCGTATGTGGGGTTTGTGCATGTGTGTGTGTTGTGTGGTTGTGTGTATGTGTGCATGTGTGGTCAATTTGTATGTGGTGTATGTATGCTTGTGGTGTGTGCTGTAGGTGTGGGGTTGTGTACTTGTAAGGGGTGCGTGGGGTGTGTCTATGTGCACTGTGGGTATGCTTATGTGTGTTATGTGTTTATATTTGCATTTGGGGTGTGCATTTGCATTTGAGGTGGTGTGTATATGTGTGTGGTGAATTTATATGCAGTGTGTGTATATGTCTGTGGTGTGTGGTGTGTGTTTGCAAGTGTTGTATGTTCATGTTTATTATGTGAACAGGTGTGTGGAAAGGATGGTGTGTATAATGTGTGTGTGTATGCATTTGTATATAGTACACGTGCGTATAATGTAGTTATATGTAGCCTGTGTATGCATGTGCCATGTGTGTGTGAGGGGGTATGTGTATATGATGTGCGTGGAATATATGTGGGTGTTTGCATACCTATGTGGTGTCTCTTGGTGTGTATGTGTATGTGTGGTATGTTTGTATGTAGTGTGTGTGGTGTGTGCGTTGCATGTATGATGTATGTGTATGTGTGTGGTGGCATGCACACATTGTAGCTGTGTGTGTGTGTGCGTTTGTGAGAGAGGGAGTATGTAGTAGAGCTACAGGTAGCCTTTTATCCTTTAGTTGTCCCAAGTTCACTGAAGGGCTGTTCAAAACCATTGTTGCAATGGAATCTGTCTTGAAATAAGTTAGATAAGGTCATAGCCAAGAAATAAAAGCTCCTTTTTCTTGGCTCTTCCAAAGTCATGATAGGTTTTGGGCAGGGAGGTCTGACCAGTAGGCCTCCTTCCCCCACACCCTCTCCCCCAACATCCTCTGGAGCTGGTTTCTGTTGGAAGGAAGTGGGGAGAGGGGAGGCCACTTTAGAAGTGTTAAAAAAAAATCACAGAGTTACTCATTGATTTGTATATGTGTTTCATTGCAAGTCGGAGACAGCATTAGATTTGCATTGGCAATAGCCCTTCCTCCAAGTGGACTGATGCTTCGAAGTTGATTTTGTTTGGCTCAAATTGGGCCTTCAACATTGGCTAGGGTCATATTTCCCAATCTGGAAATAAACTTGTCCACCCGCAAGTGGCATAGCAAGGAACTCCCGACAGCCTCCTTTTAAGCTCCTCCATCTTAATATCTAAAAATAAAAATCCTACCTCTGGCAGTTAAAAACTCCAATCTCCATTTCTTAAGATCATTTTTTTATTAGCCTTCTGAAAAATAAAGCTGTCATGGATCTGAGGCACAGAGACAGAATGTGAAGACAAACACCGCTTGCTAAACATCGTGCCATTTGTCCCTACATGCACTCTATTCGAGGAGTCGGTCTAAAATGTAATTTTGAAACTGAAACAGCAAACCTTTTCTCAGAATCCTCTGGCAGAGAAGCTGAGGTGGCTTCAGTTAGCAGTGCACCAAATCCTAATTACTCCCTCCGGAGCCAAACATTAGGCGAAAACCTGCATAATGTTCTATCTCCTGAACGATGCAGATGCTGATATATTTCTTGTTTTGTTGTTTCCTGCCATTTGGAGAGGTTGCTATTTGTCACACACTGAGCAGAGGAGGAGAGGACAACAAAGTGCATTTCAGTTACTTGGACAATTTTTGTAAATAACCAATAGACGTGGCTGTTTTGAAAGGCTTTCTTCTTCTGTGTCACTACATCCTGAGGCTGCCTGACACTCTTATGACTTGCAGCCTCTCAGCTGTGGTTGTTCAAAAGGGCTTCAGGGGCCACGCCAGATGCATGGGAGCTGAATGGTCAGGGCTTGACTTCTACTCCATCAAATTCCCATTATCTTCAGTAGAACAGCTTCATTCGAAATAGATTTGATTATGATGGGATTTTATGTAACATTTAATTCAAGGAAACAAGTAGATAAACCAACTTCACTATAACCTTAAAAGGTGTAGGGACTCTGTGAGTATTGCATAGTGACCTGGGGATTGTCTCATATGTAAGAATGGCCAGGGGCCAGCTCATAAAATATTCTTAACAGTCACCAATGCCCTGACCCAGCATCAACAGCCATTCTCTGATTCAGAATCTCTGTACTGCCTAAATTCTCCCCTGTCAGAAACTTGAGTAACTCACATGAAACTGGAAAGATAGGCAAGAGGTAGACAATGAGGGGGCTTACAAACCAGGTTAAAGGGATGGAGTTTATCTTCAAAGTCATAAAGTTCCATAGGTGCAGTTTCAGCAGGTTTGAGTTTTAGGGAGATTATTGTGGCTGCTGGGTGGAAAATTAATTGAAGAACAGCAAGAATGGAGATGGAGAGACCAAATATGATGCTAGTGACTTTTTCTTTTACCATCTCTCTGATGGATGGTAAGGATGGATGGATGGTAAGTAAGAATAGTGCCAACAGAGCACTTGTGAAAGAAAGTTATTTATTCATTCAGCTATTCATTTATTAACTCAATTTATTCAACAAATATTTGATACCTACTATATGTCTGGCATTCTTCTAGGTATTGGGGACAAAAGCTATTGACCTCGGGGAGCTTATATTCTAGAATGGAGGAGACAGACAGTAAACAAATAAGTTCAAATGTACAGTATGTTAGATGGTGATATCGACTGAAAAGAAAAGGAGAGATGGAACATGCAAAGAGTGGGGAGGCTGGAATTTTTTTAAAGGTTATGATGGTCACTGAAGGCCTAAGAAGGTGAAATTTTAGCCAAGACCCAGTAGAGGTGAGATGGAGAGTTGATTGTGTGATTATATAGAGACCATTTCAGGCAGTGGGAACAGCAGGATCACAGACTCCAAGAGAACTTCAGCCCTGGAGTGCTCAAGGAAGGGCAAAGAGGTCAGTAAGGCTGGAGTTGCAGATGCAAGGGGCAAAGGGGTAGGAGATGAGCTCAGAGAAGTTGGGGAAGGGGTACACAGCAGTGGAAGCATTTTGGCTTTACTCTGAGTGAGCTGGAGGTTGTCAGAGGGTTTTGAGTGGAGGAGAGACATGATCTAACGTATGATTTCACAGGATCTTTCTAGCTGCTGTGCTCAGAATAGATTTTGGGGGCAAGAGTAAGTCAGGGAGATCAGTTAGGAGGAAAGAGCAATAATATAGCCAAGAGGTGTTGGTGTTTTGGATCAGAGAAAATGAGAAATGGGAGTAGGATTCGGGATATATGTTAAAGGTAGAGCTGACAGGATATACTAAAGGACTGGATTTAGGGTATGAGAGGAAAAAGGGGTCAGAAATGGAAGAATAGAATTGCCATTAATTGAGATGGGCAAGAGGGAGGGTGGATCGGGCTTGGTGGGAGGTGGGGAGATCAGAAATCCAGTTTGAGGGACGTTAAGTTTGAGATGCCTATCATACAAGAGGGCATTGGGTTATCTGACTGGAGGTTAGCAGAGAGGTCTGAGCTGGAGTTTGAAATTTGTGAAATCTCAGTATATAGGTGATATTTAAAGCCACAAACTACCTGTGATCACTAGGGAGAGGTTGCAGCTTAGAGAAGAGGTGAAAGTGAGCCTAGGTAATGAGCTTCTGCAATTATTTCCTCATTTTTTCATCTTCCTATAACTAATTCTTATTCCAACATAACAGTTTTATTTTCTACTGATTCAAAATATAAATTAATATTATTTTTCTACATATTTGGTTTAAATAGAATTCACAGGTAACCTAGCAACCTAATGCGCACTTTTCAACAATGTTTCTATGGGAACATATACTCTGAATTCCAAATAAGTGTCTTTCAAATTACCTTCGGAACCTTATCCACTTTTAATCTGGAAACTGCCTGTTCCAATGCAGAAAAGAATATACATTTTTATCATCCCTTATATCTTTCCATTTGATCAAATCTCCTTTATAGTCATCATTCATATTTCTAATACAAACAAAATATTTCTCTGAATTTTAATATAATATGCTATTAATATTTTTATCAGGGTTTTAAAATTTTATTATTTTCCTTTTCATTGGTCTTTGACCTCATACCCACCCCCACTGATGTACATTAGGTACTTTCTAATTTTACTAATAAAATAATTTCTATTTTAAGTGATGACTACTAATTTTTATATGTTATGGAAATATATCCATTTCCTCCCATTACATGCCTATTTATCTCAAATTAATACCAGATCAGGCACTTGACTGGTGCAGTCTTTGGGGTGATGACTCTGTTTCCTCTTCTGTCGTTGGTTCTAGATTGTTCATGACTGTGAGGAATAGGAAGATGGATGAGTAGCCATTTAGGTGATGGAAATTGAATGAAGCAGCAACATAGTCTGTTTCTTATTCTTTGTTCAATTTTCTGGAACCCCTCAAAGACACTGCATCATCTCCTCTGGCTGAGCCTTTTTACACAAGGACTAGGTTGAATTGTTCCCTATTCTCTGTAGGTAAACCATTTTGTTTATAAAGTCCTTCTTCATAGTGCATTTCAGGGATGCCTTTTCTGATTGCCACTGTGGCAATGGGCTATCTAATCAAAAGGATCTCCCAGATTAGCTTTTTTCCTGTTAATCAGAAGCATGTTTTACCCTTATGCTATCAGGATTAATCTCTTTGAAAAGCACGGAGCTTCAGTATTTGCAAGGCATGTCTCCAAATCACATCCTTTCAGTTACACCATTAACTGAGTTAATCTTTGGGTAGGGTGAAATGTCATCAGTTTCAACAGAGGATTTCACAATCTCTTTCACTTGTTTCGGTCCAACAGTTTTCCTCCTGACTGGGGTAAATGATCACTAGGTCCTGCAGTAAAATTCTTTGGCTCCACTGAACTGGAAAGCTTTGATTCCTATTTGCACTTCTGGTTCACGTTTTCTTTGCCATTATTATTTTATATCTTCTGAAGTAATTGGAAAATATTGTATGAAGGTATTATTCTTTTGCAATAGAAAGAACATATGACAAGACATTTGGAGATTTGGAATGTAGCCCCATAAGACAGTGTACAAATACCCTCTTTATGTTTCCGTTTAAGTGGGGTTTGCTTTGCCTTCTCTACTCCCATTATGGTGTAGGTTACATGAGGTGATTCAGGTTCAGATTTGGAAGAGCCTTAAGGGGTACTTTATCTCAATCTCTAAAGTAAGATCCTTTAGAACATCTTTCATTAGTGGTTGTCTGTTTTTGCTTGAACATCTTCAGACATGAAATTTTCCATTCAGTTAATGGAAAGCAATAATTGTTAATTACACATTATTTTGAGAGGTAGGGGGGGAAACTCAATCCAAGATTGCTCCTCCTAATTCACTTAGATATTCTTTGAGAAGCCAGTCACCAATGTAACAAGATATTGTTGCCACTGATTGAAAGTCATCACAGGTAATCATGACTAGGGGAAGATTTGAGTGCCTCTTTTCCCAGAGAAAGTTGCACTCTTTACCACTTGTGGAATCAGGACTTGTCAGCTTTTTCCCCCATTATTTGGCACACTTATAATTTTTTGAATTTCCACATCACATGGAGATAGGAGTGCCCCTTCTAAAGGCAGAAATGACAGGTGAGTAAAGAAAATTGCTGGTGACACTTTAAAGAAAGAGGAAAGAAAAAGGAGGAAGAAAAGAATAACAAAGGAAGAGATGAAGAGGAAAAAATGAGAAAAGAAAGATGTGTAAAGGAAAAGGAGGGAAAGAAAATAAAAAAATAGAAAATTGAAAGCAAAATGTCTCATATGCCAAGTTGGTCCCTTCCATCAATGTTGCAATGAGAAGCACATGGAGGTGCAGTTCTCTGTTTGATGCTCTGGCTTGAGTGGCTATGACTCTCTGCTCAGATCTTCAAAAACTTTCTTTCCATGTTACTAAACCTTGGTATTTATAACTGCTCATTTCTTCTCCTTTTGGATAACAGGAAGGGAGCTGAGGGACTCTATCCACACTCTTCTCGGTCTACAACCTTAAAAATGTTACCTTGCATAAGCATGTAGCATGAAAAGTAGCTACAACAAAAACTGGCCCCATTTCATAAGATAAAAATAAGGCATTTATTTGAAAATCTAATACTTAAGCTCTGGTAAATTCCGTACATTTTTTAGTGGTTCCACTGTTAGCCAGAATTGTTAAATTCTACAGTCACTTTGTTATGAAAGGAACTGGCTGTTTTTTGACAGAGTGTCGATGAGCATGTTATTGGTATTGGTCAGTTCTAAGTTATTGACCACTTTTCTTTTCTGTGAATCTTTGTGGTTGGAAGGGCTGCTACATATTTCCCATGGCTTACGTTCCTAGGCAAGTCTCAGGTAGAGAAGTTATCTTTTCTTGAGCAGAATCATTTATTTATAGCTTAAGTTATCTGGTACTATATCCATCCATCCATCCATTCATCCATTACCTATATTTATTTCTCTCTCATTTCTTTTCAAAAGGACTGTGATTTTTTTTTTTTGGATGTCCTAAGCTTGTTGAGATCTGACCCTTCCATGTTTTATCTAATGATCCAACAAGAATTGTTTGTTACTTCTCTCTTCTATTATAAATGATCACTGTATAGATCAAACTCTTGAGCAAGTGTAAAGTTTGTGCAAGCTTAAAAAATACTAATTCTAATTCATTCATTCATTACTTTAATATGTATTTATTGACTGTATTTTATGTGACAGACACAGGTAAGATACAAAGATGCACAAGGTAATGTTTTGTCTGCTTAATGAACTTACAGGTTTCATAGCGTAGGGGTATGGAAATTGTTACTTATGAAATAATATAGTAAGAACTATTAAAAAATGAGTACAAGATGCTATGGAAAACAGAAAAGTAATTAACATGGACTTAGAGTAAAAATTTTTCTACAGAGATGACACTGAAGCTGACATTTGAAAGATGAAGGATTTTCACTGATGACTCAAAAGGGTAAAGGGCTTCCCTGGTAGAAACACCATGACCAAAAAGTACAGAGGCAAGAGAGAGCATGGTGTGTTTGGAGAACAGCAAAAGGATGGCATGACTGGAGTGCTGGGTGCACATGTAGATGAAAAATAAAACTTGACCTTTTATATCCTGCTGAAAACTAAAATTCTTATCCTACAAGTAATGAGGAACCATTACAACAATGAAGAAACATTGTTTTACCCAAGACAATGTCCTTATTAGATCTGTGTTTTAGAAAGATAATAAATGACAGTGTGGAAGATGAAATGATAAGTAAGAGGAGAGGCAAAATAGCCAGTTCATTCAGTCGCTATGAATGAGAGATGCTGAGGACTGAATTAAGAAGCAATGGAGATAAAGAGATGGATTCAAGAGATACCGAGGAGGTGGACTTTTTACTTAATCAAATAGAGGTAGTGGAAAAGAGGGAGGGGATGCCATTTGATTACCAGGTGGGGTGGTGGGCAGGGAAATAAAAATAAGGAATACAACTGGGTAGAGTTGAGAAAAGATAGAGTTGAGTTCAGCCTTGAAATGTTGAGTTCACGGTGTTGGTTGAATATCTAAGTGGAGATGCCCAGGAGCTAGTAGCTTTATTATTGCTTCATTGCCGACACAACCTGTCTAGTCATCTTCGTCATTAGACCACGTCCACATCATTGCAAGTAAATGCAAATCATTTCTTGAAACTTAATTATCCCTTTTTTTTGGGTCCTCTGTGGACACAAATAGGAGGATCCCTTTCCCTGCTCCCACTCTGCTTTACTAAAGAAAATCAGTTAGGTGTTCTCCACCTTGCTGGTTACCCTCTTCATTTCCATAAGGGGGTGCTATGAGCTGATGTGTGTCCCCCCAAATTTCCTAGCTTGCAGTCCTAATCCCCACCCAGTAGCTCAGAAAGTGACTGTATTTGGAGATCAGTCTTTAAAGAAGTAATTATGTTTAAATGAGGTATTAGGATGGGCTCTAATCCAATATGACTGGTGTCCTTTCAAGATGAGCACAGACACACAGGGAGGAAGACCATGTGAAGACAGGTAAGGAGAGAGACCCTTAGAAGAAACAACACCAATCATGCTGACCCTCGATCTTGGACTTCCAGCCTCCAAAACTGAACGCTGTGAGGGAAAAAAACTACTGTTATTTGAGCCACCCAGTCTGAGATACATTTTTATGGTAGTCTTAGTAAACTAACACGGGGGAGGACTAGGGAAGAGCTGAGGGTACTTATGTGTTAATGAATTTTATATAAGCAGAGAGAATGAAGTGTGTGCTTGTGAGAGCTGGCAGACAGAAGATGCTCTCTGAGAAGATCTTCTTACGCTGTATTTTGGCCTGGCAATTCTGTAGGGGCCACTACAAGGGAGTGAAGAGTGAGGTAAAATAAAAGAGATGCCACTGAGTCCTCTCGGGAGAAATAAAGACTCTGTGTGTGTGTGTGTGTGTGTGTGTGTGTGTGTGTGTGTGTGTAAAGTATTACGCTAACATTATATTACTGTAAGTTAAGTACATTTCATCCTTTTTAACATTGTATTTTACTAGGTCAGAAAGGCCAGGTTGAAAGGAAAAAAATGTAAATACTTTCAGCTTTTATAGTTAATAGAAAGAAATATTTTTGTCTTATTAAGAGTAGAATATAAGCTTCACACTTAGGTGACAGAGACACCTGAGCAGATGAAGGTGTCTTCGGTGCACAGTAAATGACAACTAGCTCTTTTTTCCCTCCTATGATCAGATACACATGTATATTCAAAACAAAATTACCTGTGCAATAGAGGATGTGCAAGAAAACTTGAGAAAGAACAGAACACATAATATACTGCCTTTACCTAGATCCAATTATCTCAAGATTGCCAGGCTCTTTATAAGTCATAGTACTCATACCACACCCCAATTTGGTTGCAAAGTGGCCCTGCCCTCATCTGTCAGGTGGTGGATCTGAAAGGTTGAGGTCAAATGGCTCCGACTAGGAGGCAAGGTAGAGATTGTCATTAGGAAGAAAATACATAACTACAAACTCCGCAGGTGTACTGTAACCTGACATTTGAGCTGGAAGGTTATTATGCATCTGACTGTGTGCTTGGGGAACGAACTGAAAAGGACAGATTTGTTTTCTCAGACAAGTCAGTGAGAGCCAATAGAGAGGCAGGGTATTAACATTCCACACAGAATGTGATCTCTTGAGCACCTGGATTATTTCCAACACGGACAGGTGCTTTGATAATAATACATCTATTTGAAGTAGGGAGCAGATGGTAAGAATGGGTATTATTATTTTAAAATCTGAACGGTTAAAGAGTCTTAGTTTGGACTGGGTGGCTTATTAGAGACTGGAAGTCCAAAATCAAGGTGCAGTATGATCAGGTTCTCATGAAGACCTCTTCCTGGTTTACAGACAGCCATCTTCCCATTGTGTCCTCATATGGCAGAGAGGAGGAAGAGCTCTGGTCTCTCACTCTAAGGACACTAATTCCATTTATAAGGGCTCCATCTTTATGACCTCATTGCTTCCCAGAGGCCTCATCTGTAAATGCCATCACATTAGAGTTTAGGGTTTCAACAGATGAATTTGGGGGGTGGGGCGTGGACACAAACATTCAGTCCATAGCAAGTCTTCACTAACTGGGGCAACTGATAAAGTGTCCATCCTGTCAACCATCTATTAAATGGAAATCTACAGATCCCTTTCCCTTTTCTGTCTCTGCAGCCATTCATAAGGATTGACTACTTAGTGACTGTCTACCCCTCCCCCATGGGAGGGAGCATTATTTAAAGATGGATATGACAGAATTCTGATTCTTTAAGCATTTTAACTTTAACCTGGGGAAAGGGCATATACACCCAAGAAAAGCATTCTGGTCTCTTTCCCATTCCTCTCCTTTTTTCCTCCTCCTCCTCCTCCCACTTCAGCTCCACCTTTTTCCTTTGAAGCTATCAAAGATTGTAAGGTGAATTTAGCTTAATCATCCAGTTCAACATTACTCATCTAGTTAACACAGATTGATTAGAAGGTGTTCTCTTTTTCTTTCTATGCCAGTTCTGATAACACAGTCTACTGCACCACATTTACTGACAAACCCAGCATGACAAAGGAAATCAACCAAGAGTCTGAATTTTGTGTTTATGGCTTGCTTCAGAATTGTTTTTGAGCCCTGTGCTCATTTCCATCTCTTCCTAGAAGCCAGTTATTTTACAAGGATGTAACTGCAAATAAGTAGCTGCAAGGAAAGAACATTTTGGAAGGGTCAGACATATATATATACCTGAAAGAAGCAGGAGATGAGAGTAAATCTAGTTGCTATTTTGGCCCGGAGGTATACGTAGGCAACATCTAGACATTGTATTGCTCTGATTGTTTTAATTATTGGAGAGTAGTAACTACCTATTTTCTTAGAAGGAATGTGAGCTGGTGGGAGTATAGGGGTGAGCTGCCCACCACTGATCTTCACTGGGCACTGCAAAGCATATCTGACAATTACTTTAGAGCTTGTTTCTGAGAATAGAGGCCCTGATAAGTATGTTTTATTTATTTATTTATTTATTTATTTATTTATTTATTTATTTATTTATTTTTGCAGTACGGTGGCCTCTCATTGTTGTGGCCTCTCCCGTTGCGGAGCACAGGCTCTGGACGCGCAGGCTCAGCGGCCATGGCTCATGGGCCCAGCTGCTCCTCGGCATGTGGGATTTTCCCGGACCGGGGCACGAACCCGTGTCCCCTGCATAGGCAGGCGGACTCACAACCACTGCGCCACCAGGGAAGCCCCATCAGTATGTTTTAGAGCATTAGGGAAAAGGAAGAGAAACTAATGTCTATGAAACTTTCATATCCAGGCTCTGTGCAAGATTTTTTCACATTATCTTATCCTCATAATACCTAAAAATACACATTTTTAGATTGAATCATATTTTGCCTTTTATATAGGTCAAAATGGTTGACTACTGGCAATTTCACATGCTTCAATCTAATATGATCCTTATTTTTAACCATAAAAACACACCAACACACACCTGTTCTGTTCCCTATCTCCTCCCCCAGCCCCCCATCCAAGCTTCCCACTTCATAGCAAGAAAGCAATTATTCTCAAACTTCGAAGGGAAGGGCTTGTTAGAAAACAGATTGCTGGTCTCCAACCTCAGAGACTCTCAGTACGTCTGGGATGGGACCAGAGATATTGAATTTCTAACAAATACCCAGGGGATGCTGCTGCTTCTGGTCCAGGATCTCACCTTGGGAACTACTGGTATACAGGAATGACATCCTCAGAGATGCACCTTTAAGACTTACTCCTCCCTACTGCCCCCGCTTTGGGCTCCAAAACAACATTAGAAATCTGGATTTCCTTTAAACATATTTTCCATACCTGATGTTATCATTTTCACTTACCCTTAATTTATTTTTCCTTGTATATAATGCATAAAACAGAGACTGTATCACCGTAGTTCTTAAAGACCACAAAATGTTTCCATATATACGAACATAATTCCAGAAAAACTATTTCAATAGATTAAGTGATACTAAAAGGCTAAAATTTAAAGTGTTGGAAGTTGAGGGAAGGGCAAGAGAACAAATAAAATTTGGTGGGTGAGACGACGCAGTGGAGATTCACGCATCCAGTTTGAGTTGATACTAGAAGTTATCCTTCAAGTCCTTGCCACTACTGAGATGCTATGAGCCAAAAAACACTGAGAAAAACCAGCCAGGAATGATTATCTCTACTTTACAGATAAGGAAACAAATTCAGAAGAGTAAAATGGTATTCCCATGGCTGGTCCATGGAAGAACCCAGTTGGGGAAGTTAAAAGATAAACTGAGGTATATATTTTTTTATTGGAGTATAATTGCTTTACAATATTGTGTTCGTTTCTGCTGTACAATGAGGTACATCAGCTATATGTATACATATATCCCCTCCCTCTTGTACTTCCCTCTCACCACCCCATCCCACCCAGCTGGGTCATCACAGAGCACCAAGCTGAGCTCCCTGTGCTCTACAGCCGGTTCCCACTAGCTATCTATTTTACACATGGTAGTGTATATATGTCAATCCCAATTTCCCAATTCATCCCATCCCCCCTTCCCCCCCCAGCCCGGTGTCCACACATACATTCTCTACGTCTCCATCTCTATTCCTGCCCTGCAAATAGGTTCATCTGTACCATTTTTCTAGATTCCACATATATGTGTTAACACAAGATATTTGTTTGTCTCTTTCTGACTTACTTTACTCTGTATGACAGACTCTAGGTCCATCCACATTTCTGCAAAAGAACCCAATTTCATTCCTTTTTATGGCTGAGTAATATTCCATTGTATATCTGTACCACATCTTCTTTATCCATTCCTCTTTCGATGGACATTTAGGTTGCTTCCACGTCCTGGCTGTTGTAAATAGTGCTGCAATGAACATTGGGGTGCATGTGTCTTTCTGAATTATGGTTTTCTCAGGGTATATGCCCAGTAGTGGGATTGCTGGGTCATATGGTAGCTCTATTTTTAGTTTTTTAAGAAACCTCCATACTGTTCTCCGTAGTGGCTGTATCAATTTACATTCCCACAAACAGTGCAAGAGGTTCCCCTTTTCTCCACACCCTCTCCAGCATTTATTGTTTGTAGATTTTAAAAAATTAATTAATTAATTAAATTATTTTTGGCTGTGTTGGGTCTTTGTTTCTGTGTGAGGGCTTTCTCTAGTTGTGGCAAGTGGGGGCCACTCTTCATCGCGGTGTGCGGGTCTCTCACTATTGCGGCCTCTCTTGTTGCGGAGCACAAGCTCCAGACGCGCAGGCTCAGTAGTTGTGGCTCACGGGCGTAGTTGCTCCGCGGCATGTGGGATCCTCCCAGACCACGGCCCGAACCCGTGTCCCTGCATTGGCAGGCAGACTCTCAACCACTGCACCACCAGGGAAGCCTTGTTTGTAGATTTTTTTATGATGGCCATTCTGACTGGTGTGAGGTGATACCTCACTGTAGTTTTGATTTGCATTTCTCTAATGATTAGTGATGTTGAGCATCTTTTCCTGTGCCTCTTGGCTATCTGCATGTCTTCTTTGGAGAAATGTCTATTTAGGTCTTCCACCCATCTTTTTTTTTTTTTTTTTTTTTTTTTTTTTTTTCTTTTTGCGGTATGCGGGCCTCTCACTGTTGTGGCCTCTCCCGTTGCGGAGCACAGGCTCCGGATGCGCAGGCCCAGCGGCCATGGCTCACGGGCCCAGCCGCTCCGCGGCATATGGGATCCTCCCAGACCGGGGCACGAACCCGTATCCCCTGCATCGGCAGGCGGACTCTCAACCACTGCGCCACCAGGGAGGCCCTTCCACCCATCTTTTGATCGTTTGTTTGTTGTTTTTATATCGAGCTGCATGAGTTGTTTGTATATTTTGGAGATTAATCCCTTGTCAGTTGCTTCGTTTGCAAATACTTTCTCCAAATCTGAGGGTTGTCTTTGTGTCATGTTTACAGTTTCCTTTGCTGTATAGAAGCTTTGGTCACCTAATCTATGATGAAGGAGGCAAGAATATACAATAGAGAAAAGACAGCCTCTTCAATAAGTGGTGCTGGGAAACCTGGACAGCTACATGGAAAAGAATGAAATTAGAACACTCCCTAACGCCATACACAAAAATAAACTCAAAGTGGATTAACGACCTAAATGTAAGACAGGACGCTATAAAACTCAGAGGAAAGCATAGGAAAAACACTCTTTGATATAAATCCCAGCAAGATCTTTTTTGACCCACCTCCTAGAGTAATGGAAATAAAAACAAAAATAAACAAAGGAGACCTAATTAAACTCAAAAGCTTCTGTACAGCAAAGGAAACTGAGGCATATTAAAATTGTGAAATTTATTTGAGCAAAAATTGATTCCAGCCTGGCAGCACCAGCCTACCAGTGGTTAGGAGTGTTCTGCCTAGAGGAACCAGGGGAAAGACTTTTATAGACCACATGCAGAAGCAAGAAAGGAAATTATTTGATCAGCTACAGCTTAAAGCCTGGTTGGCTATTTGTGATTGGTTGTCCTTAGCATTTTGATTTCATAACCTTGAGGCATTTGCAGGCTTGGATTTTGGTTTGCTTACATAATCTACCACGGCACTAGAGCCACCTCAGTCTATTGACCTCCTTGCTTAATTTAACAGGAGTCAGGGCAAACCTCAGGGTGGTGCCAGAGGGGGAACAGAGCATAGGAGATGGGAACACAGTATATGTTTTGGGCTAGGATAGTGGAGGAAATGCTTTTCCTCTAACTTCCTCTTGCTTTCACCCATATTCAAACAAATATATTAGGAACACATGTAAAATGTTATTTCCATCTTGATTCACCAAAAAAACTCTAAAATTTTGGCATGAACAATCCAGGTAGTCATCAGATGCTCTATTTACTCCTAAACACTTAGGTATTCAGACATTGTTAGAAGCACCTGGCAGTATCTTCTTTGCTGTGCTCTTCTGGACTCTCCCAAGGACTTAGGAGGTCTGTTTTTCTTTCTTTGTTTCCCTGTGTCCTTGTACTTATCTCTCCTTCTCTTTCTTCCTTTATCTCATCCATTTTCTTTGTTCCTGCCTTTATCGCACCAACTTCTTTTTTCTACCTTATTTGCTTTAACTCACCCAGCTCTGTTCTCTGTGTGTTTTCCACTTCAGTGAATGTAAGATGTTTCTTCATTTATCAGGACTTTCTCTA
The DNA here is from genome assembly GCF_964165515.1 of Mesoplodon bidens. Taxonomy (NCBI): domain Eukaryota; kingdom Metazoa; phylum Chordata; class Mammalia; order Artiodactyla; family Ziphiidae; genus Mesoplodon; species Mesoplodon bidens. The sequence goes on from NC_138167.1 coordinate 88,700,654, forward strand.
AAGGTTTTTAGTGGGTTTGGCCCTAAATGGGAGGTGGTGGTAACTGGCTTTGTTCATCCTAAAGAACTCCCTGGAAATGCCAAAGAGATGTTAATACTACTTAGCATTTACAAAGGACAAAGCAGCTGGAGAAATTATTAAACAATTACTTATTTTTTAAAATACAGAATGATCCCAGTGGTCCCTTTTCATGGAAGAATTGCCCTGTACAACCTGGACAAGTCACCTTACATCTATGAATTTTAGCTTCTTCACCTGTGAAAGGGTGATAATAATATATTCTCACAGAGTTGTTATGAAGATAAAATAAAAAGTATGTCTCAACTGTCTATTATTATTATCCTCCAAACTACCAGAATAGCAGTAGCCCATTCATTCATTCATTCATTCATTCATTCAAGGATGTGTGCTAGTCACTGTAAACAGAACAATGAACAAGACTGGTCTTTGATCTCATGGAGTTTATAGTCTATCAGAAGAGATAGAACAAAACAAATAATTATAAAAATAATAAACTGTAATAAGCACAGCAAAGGAAAATGCACTGAGCAAAATGTGCAGTGAAGCAAAAGGACATTGTGCCATGAAAGTGTATAGTGGGGGGACCTGAACTGGCCAGGCATGGCTTCTCCACTGAAGTGACATTTAAGCTCAGGTCCAAAAGATGAATGTGGGATTGACTAGATAGTAAATGGGGGAGAGAGAGTTCCAGATGGAGGGAATAGCATGTGCAGAGGCCTAGAAGCTGCTGGAAAGAACTGGGCACATTCAAGGAAGTCATGAAAAGCCCATAAGAAAAGCCCATGAAAGCCAGGGAGAAAAGGGTCATGAGATAAAGTTGCAGAAGTGGGTGGGAGCAGAACCATCTGGGATCTTATGCGCCACAGGAAGGATTTTTTCCTTTCTCCCAAAAGCATCTGGTAGACCTTGGAAGGATTTAAGCTGGGAAATAATATAGTCAGATTTCCCTCTTGAATCTGCTGGGTTAGAATAGATTGGAGAAATGTAAGAATGGAAGAGGGATATCAGTTAGGAGGCTTCTAGGGTTGTCTAGATGAGATAGAGTGGCTTGAATTACAGAGGTGGGAGGGAGTGGGAATGGAGCTTTAAGACACTTAACAAATAGACTTAGATTTCGTGAATCAAGCAGGTATAAGATGTAAAGATGAGGCTGATTAATGCAATTTCCAGTTGTCTGCTCCGAGTACTTGGCTGTGGTGGTGCCATTTACTCTTAGAAGGAGCACATTGAAGTGGAAGTTCATTTGTTCTGGCTTGGATATATTGACTTTGAGTTGCCTATAAAACACCCACATAAAGATGTCTGATGAGCAAGAAGTTCGAGTTATAGATCGGAACTGGACAAAAAGTATGAGAGTTGATGTTTTTTAAAGGATATTGAAACATAGGAGTAAATGAGACACCCCGGGGAGAAGTACACAGCAAACCAGCTAGACCAGAATGATGGTGTATCCAGAGCAGAGCATAGTTACTTGTGTACGAGGAGAAGGGGTGAAGATGGAGGCTGTGTAATTGGACAGGGTGGATGGGTGAATGTGTCTTTGTTGGCAGAAGCCATTTTTGCTTTAAAGGTGTAGTTTCTAAGCTCACCAGAATCCCTTGGGTAGCTTATTTAGGGTGGGGCTCAAAAACTCCTCCTTAAAGGACCCAGACCTCGGGCACAGTTAGTTCTCAGATAAGTTGGGGAAAGGGAAATACAATCCTTTCATATTCTCCTTCCCCATCACTGTATGTATCACAGAAGTGTTTGCATATCTTTAAAATACGTTTTCCAGGGAATTCCCTGGCAGTCTAGTGGTTAGGACTTGGTGCTTTCACTGCCAGGGCTCCTGGTTCCATCCCTGGTCGGCGAACTAAGATCCTGCATGCCTTGCGGTGGGGCCCAAAAACAAAAACAACAACAACAACAAACCACATTTTCCATAGCAAATTTACCACTTTATTTAAAAGCAGGAAGGAAAAGTATATTTAAATGTAGCCAATAATTGTTGCTTAGATATAGAAAATTAAATATTTTTTGTTGATTGCAGTGGGAAAAAAGTGTTGGTTAGATAATCATCCAGGTTTGAATCCCACTGAAAACATGTGTATATTACAGAACTCTATTCTGATACCTCATGACTATTTAATTATGATCTTCATGCTTTTTATATTATTGCCTGTGACTCGAGATAGTAAAGGACAATAATAAATGTAAAAACCTATCCATCCACCCACCCATCTATCCATCTAACCAAGGCAATATAATGTAGTAGTGAACAGCATGGACCCAGATAATTAGTCTATCTGGGTCCAAATCCCAGCTCTGTCATTCACTGGCTCTGTGTGCTTGGGAAGGTCACAAGCTCTCCATGCTTCAGTTTCCATATTATAAAGTGGATGCAATAGTAATTTCTATCTCATAGGATTTTGTGAGAATTAAATGAGTTAATATATGTAAAGCACTTAGGATGAAGCCTGGATTATACTAAGTGGTTTACACGTTATTAGTACAGATAAAGACCCAGGCATGGACCACAGGATTCTGTCCTTAAGGAGTTCACAGTCTAGTGGGACACTGAGACAAGGAGATACTAGAATGGAAGCAGGACAAGCCCGATGAAGACACAAAGGAGGGGAAGCAAAGGGATTTAAGTCCCATCTGATTTGAGGATGAGGAGGATTGAAGCATGGATTTGGGGAAAATGTGTTCTGAATTCCGTTAAGAACTTTTGGCATACAGCTCATTCACAATTACAAAAACACATTTACTTTGTGCTTTGCAATTTTCAAAATGACTATGCATATCTTAATTTATTTGAATCTTTTATCAGCCTTATGAAATCGATATTTTGGAGCACATTCTTCAGGTTAGTTGTGGGAGAGGAGTCTCATAAAGATAACACACATTTTATAATCTCAAAGAATAAAGTTTAGTGGATTTTTGGGTTCCAGGTTTACATAAATGGAAATTGAAGTTTGGAACTAAAGGACTTGCCAAAGTCACACAACTTGTGCTACAAGAACGACATGAACTCTAGTCTCTGGTTATGTATGGTTTTTAGTCCTTTTATTACATATATGGTGGTCCTGAAGCGAGATGAAATCATCCATAATGGGCACAGAATATCTGAGGTCTTTTCCTCAAAATAATATTAGAAAATTGTATACTTTGGTTTTAGGAACTCCAACATATCAACGTTATGCAGAAAAAGAATAAACAGGACTCTCTGAATGTGTTTTCTCTGGCTTTGCAATGCCAAAACATATCACTCACATCCTGGTAGAGTAAAACAAACAATCTTTCTGAGTCTCCTTATTCAGTGAGCTTCCTCAACTAGGAGGCCAAGGCATTTCACAGGGATGGCAAGGGAAAAGGTTGGGATATGTCAGCCCTAGGGCAGGGCGGCTGAAGTCACTACTTAGGGTTTGGAGCCAAGGACAACTGTCCAAATCCAAAGGCAAGCTCAGGTGGCAGGCAGTAGGCCAGGCTGGGGGTTAGTCACAGAACAGGCTGGGCACTGGAGAACCAGAAATCTACTGCCGTAAGAGAGGATCAGTTCAAGGGCACCCAAAGTCAAAGAGTCAGATAAGGCCACAGGGAGTGAGAGAATAAAAGGCTGGGTGAGGGATCAGGGAGGGCAACGCCGAAGGACTGATCTGTCTCAGGGAACCTCAATCCCTGAATGGGTTTCCTGTTCCTACTTCTAAGGCTTTCTTCAACAATGGTTTGGTAGGGCTCTGTCACAGCAGGGCTGGTCTAGACTGCAGAGGCGAGAACGAGCTACAGTCCACTGGCTGAAATGAGGCGGGCTAGGAGGCGGGTTAGCCCAGCTCTGGTGAGTCAATTACAGAGAGACACATATGGTAGCAAAACCCCTTCAGCCACATGGGACACCAGCCTCAGAAGCATGCATATACTGTTGAAGATTTGTATTTGGCCCAAACACCATCATTTCACTTCAAATGAAGCACCTTTAAAAAGTGTTTATTTTTCAAAAAGGTTCATAGTAAATGAATAGTACGTGGCTTTCAGTGGGGGGATGGGGGATGAAGTGAAACAAATATCCTTTGCAGTGAATCAGAAACATATACATCACACTGTCTTTGAAAAGTATATAGGCCTGAAAAAAAAGGGCCAAAACCTTTCTTTTGAAAAACCCAAATATTTGGATTTCTATACCATGCCCCCAACTGGAAACCAGTTTGAGATGCTGGGATAAAAGTAGATTTGAGCTAATTACCCTGAATTATGAAAGAACTAATGGTGATGGGAACCCTCATATGGTGATTAAAAATGTGCCAGCCACTCCTCTGAGCAACATATAGGTGTTCATTGAATCCTTTCAGCAACCCTATAAGTCCTATTATTATCAATATTTACCTTTGAGGTGATTGAAATACAGAGCAATTAAATGACATGGCCAAGATCATACAGTTCATAGAATCCTTCAAAAGACGGATGTGGTAAAATGTAATCCCATTTGCTCTCTTCTTTCTCAGCCGTCATGACAGGAGCCAGGGGCATTTTTGAAGATGATAACTCCAAACTTGTGCTTCCATGTAGCTAAGAGGCTCGATTTTCTGTCCTGCAGTTAGCCTAAAATATGGGCATACTTCATGGCTAAAATAGTGATGACTATGCTGAGTAGTGAAATTTTGTAAACCTTTTAAGCTTTAGTGTCATAAATGAAGATACATATGTGTCAGAGAGAAAGATAGCTGCTATTATTTTGCTCCAAACTTTCTTCCCACACTGTTACTGGGTTAGAGGAGGGGTTAAGAACAGGGGCTGGGGTTAATTCCTAGCCGAACTTACTAGTGATGCAACTTGGAAAGTTACTTAGCCTACAAGGAACTGGTGTTTCATTTTCTGCACAGTGGGGATAATAATAGTCCCTATCTTACAGGCTTGTTGGTGGCGTTAAACGCGATGCATACTAAATGCTTTGCACAGGACCCAACACTAAGTGCTCAGTATGTGCCAGTTATTATGGTTGGCTTTTTATTATTCTGAAGATGAAAACAGAGGAAATCAGGGAGGAAAGAATCCTTAAACTTCATCATATCTCTGGCTCTCTTCTCTCTTTTAAAAATTCTACTCAAGATGCAGTTAGGACTTTGACATTTTTAAGATGGGAAAGGCCAATGTAACCTTTCTCTCTTGTTTTGCCCATCTGAAAAAATGACAGTTTCTTACTGGATTAATGGGATCACTGATCCAGGAGAGAAGAGTTGATGAATAGAAGGGACAGACAAGAGGTAGGAATGAAAGATAAGACTTTTGGGGGGAAGGGAAGCTGACTAGGAAAGGGTAGGGAACCACTGATAGTAACACCTTGTTTTAGGAACTTAGAGGCAGTGGTGCTGCGGATGGAATGTGATGTTGAGTAATTTTATAGGTGATGACATCTACGTTATCATCTACATCAGGGAACCAAATTTCCTAAGCAGGGTTTAATAGAGACTTGTTTTATACTGACTTCATTATGTAACACATATTTTAAGATGTTTTCATGAATTCTCCCCAGGTAGTTAATTTTGTGGAATATTATTATTATTATTATTATTTTTTATTTTTATTTTTTTTGCAGTGCGCGGACCTCTCACTGCTGTGGCCTCTCCTGCTGCGGAGCACAGGCTCCGGACGCGCAGGCCCAGCGGCCATGGCTCACGGGCCCAGCCGCTCCGCGGCATGTGGGGTCTTCCTGGACCAGGGCATGAACCCATGTCCCCTGCATCGGGAGGCGGACTCTCAACCACTGCGCCACCATGGAAGCCTGCATTTGTGAACTTTAATTATGGTTTATATTTGAGGGTTGGCTGTAAGTTCTCTAAACCACCTTGTGTCTGAATTGGAGAATTAGGGTGAGGGTTAGGATCAATATTAGGGTGCCTTTTATCTTTTATTGTCTGGAGTTTCAGTAAAATGGATTTTAAACATACATTTATATCTTGAATATTTCTTTTTTAAAAAATAAATTTATAAATTTATTTATTTACTTATTTACTTATTGGCTGAGTTGGGTCTTTGTTGCTGTGCACAGGCTTTCTCTAGTTATGGTGAGCGGGGGCTACTCCTGATTGCGGTGCACGTGCTTCTCATTGCTGTGGCTTCTCTTGTTGCAGAGCACAGGCTCTAGGCACACGGGCTCAGTAGTTGTGGCTCGCGGGCTTTAGAGCGCAGGCTCAGTAGTTGGGGCGCACGGGCTTAGTTGCTCCGTGGCATGTGGGATCTTCCTAGACCAGGTCTCGAACCTGTGTCCCCTGCATTGGCAGGCGGATTCTTAACCACTGCACCACTAGGGAAGCCCTGGAATATTTCTTGTATCCAATGTCTGTCCTACATTAGGGTGGATATCAGACAATGTGCCCTGAGTTTGGGGCCAGAAAATCTCATCATGATAGGCATGGAAATAGCTAAATTAACTAGATTTTTCCAAATTGCCTCTCCTCTGTGCATACGAAAATGCTCCTTAGCGCCCAGACACTCTCTCTGTGTGAGCCATAACACTACTGGAAACAGAGGTCAGGGCTCTTCGCCTGTATGTGCACATGGTAGCGTCCATGCCTCTTTGGGTCAGGTTTGCCAGCCTGTGATCTGAGGGCCACTGCGGTGGAATGACAGGACCTGATTTGCACATTGCTTCCCATGTTCTTTCTTCTCCCTCCCTTATGTTTTCCCTCCTCTCTTTACCTTTTCCTGATTGTTTCCCTTCCTTTTGTTTTTTTCTTAAATAGACTTTATTTTTCAGGTTCACAGTAAAATTCGGTGGAAGGTCCAGAGTTCCCACAGATTCCCTACCCCCCGACCCGTGCACAGCCTCCCCCATTATCAACATCCCCCACCAGAGTGGTCCATTTGTTACAATCAATGAAGCTACATGGACACATCGTAATCACTCAAAGTCCACAGTTTACATTGGGGTTCAGTTCACTCTTGCTGTTGTACATTCTATGGCTTGTTTCCTTTAAAAAAATTCTCTCTTGCTTTATATCTGATGGCTAAAATGTTGGCAGATCCTGGTCCTCATCTATGCCAGGTGCACTGGAATCACAGGCCTGTTTACAAAGCCATCATGCCCGAGTATGATCCCATTCTGATCCTCTCGGAGGTTCCCTCATGGGAAATATTTATATTTTGCCACTTACATCCCCCGAGTGCAGTTTCTCATCACCTTGGATTGTAGAAACTCTAAGAAATGCATTCACTTATTCCTCAAATACTAATGACAACTGAGGGCTGAGGATAGAATAGAAAAACAACAGAGTCCTTGGCCAAATAGAGATTACATTCTAGTGTTCAGGCAGCTAAGTAAACAAGCACTTGCGCTGCAGAATGATCAGCCCTGGAGGATCTTTAGTGGTCCCTCCTGGCTCAATTCATCTGGCACATAACTGCCAAATTAATAAAACACTAGTGCTCCATCAATGAGATGTGCAGCCCCAGATTCCCACGTTGCTTGGAAATTTCCTGTAGAATCAACATTGAAATTTTACTCCTGTTCTAGCGTGACTGGAGAACTCTGCAGCTACACTGGAAGCCAGTGGGACGTTAGTGTAAGTCTTCAGCAGACTATCAAGGGACCCCTCCTGGAGTAAGGAAGAGAATAGAAATGATGTATCTTTCATATAATGTGACTCCTTGGTGCCTGTTTCCTCTGTCTCAGGGTGAAACTAATAGTCAAATATAAAAGATATGCAAATCATTGGCTGCTTCCAATGATTTCACCTGAAGTTTTCACTGTATGCGGTAGTCCTTTCTGCCTACTGTACCACCTCTTTTCTCACTGGACCAGTTGGAGCTAATCTCTTTGAGCCAAACATTTTTAGGAAGGAATCACTGGCCATCCCTACATGCTCTCTTTTAACCTGAGCACTAGTGTGGCCTCTGCCAGCCCTCTTTGTCATGGTCCACAGAAATGGCCTAGAGAATATCCTTTTTTTACTTACAGTGTGCATGTAAAGTTGATGGCAGGATTAGAGGATATTAAGAATACTGCAAGATTTTTGCTGGCATGCAGAGATGACTGGTTTTTGCCTTTCTTGGTTTTAGCTGGATAGCAAAGATCAGGATGATTTCATCTAGTTGTTGGAGGGACACATGTATGTTGAAAGAAGTGTGTGTGTGTGTGTGTGTGCGCGCATGTCTTTGGAAGAGGATTGGAAAGAGTTTTTAAAAGGAAAATCGAAAAGTCTTTCAGAATAGTGACATTCTATTCTCAAACCATTTCCTTTCATTTCAAATAAAGGGCAAATGGAAAAGTCCTTGCAATTATTAGAGGGCCTACCCAAAGACACATGTACTAAAAGAGGGACTCAGAAAAAGTTAGTGGCCAGTGTGAGGCTTATTTCGACTTTGAGGCTAGGCTGATAAGTATGTAGCCAGCCAGGTGATCAGCGTAGTATAGCAGGGGCTGGTCAGCAAGATTAGCCAGAGATATTGACAATGAGACAGCCCAGGCTGATGGCAAGGAATCCCTGAGTGGAGAAGAATCTCTCATTTGGGGTCTTTAGCCAGTGTGGGTCAGGTAAAATATTCAGGCAAAACCTAGGTTGTATATTGATTTTTTTTTTCAGGTTCCTACAATTAAACTTATTCCTAACAAAATCTCCCAAGTGGTGGCAACTTAAGCTTAGTCAATTCCAAGTAAACTCAGCAAATGTTACGTTTTTCCTTCCTGTTTTCTTCTCGATTTTGCACTTACATTTTGGAGTCACATGTAACCTCAAAGCACCAGGGAACAGTTATCCCCACTTCGGGGTTTCCCATAGCCCATTGCAACTCAGTGCCACATCCATGTGGCTCTTGGATACTCGCCATGTCACTGGGGCCTCTATGAAGCTGCTGTGGGCCCTTCTGCTTAGATTCCCTCACAGCCCCTGAAGTCTGCTGTGGTCATGCTGCGCTGGGGGTTGCCCCTCACCTGGGAAACAAAGCCCGTGCTCTTCTGTTCTCAGAATCCCAAAGGGACCTAGGGTTTTTATACTGTTATCTCACTGCCCTGACTTAGGTTGAGGGGAGGGGCCAGATACGCAGCTTTTTTTCATCCACAGCGTTTTCTCAGAGGCACTGAACAGCATAGAAACGTCTTACTTTTTCTTTGATTCTTCTCTCTTATTCTCCTCACTCTGTAGGATGTTCTCTCTCAGTGGGATGGGGTAGGGGTTGGGATGGAGGACTTCCTCGTATAACTAGAATCATTCGTGCACGTCTTTTTGCTCAGAGCTAAAATAATATGCCAGGAGTCCTTCAGCAGCTTGGTTTTTCCTTTCATACTATCGTCACTGTTACAAGTGTCAATGTTTTTGAAATCCAAAAGTCAAGAATTGACTGCTTTTAAGCAACATGAATTTACCGTATAGCACAGGGAATTATATTCAATATCTGTAATAAACTGTAATGGAAAATAATCAGAAAAACACAACGAAATCAGTATGCTGGACACCTGAAACTAACACAATATTGTACATCAACTAGACTTCAATAAAAAAAAAAAGAGGGCTTCCCCGGTGGCGCAGTGGTTGAGGGTCCGCCTGCCGATGCAGGGGATGCGGGTTGGTGCCCCGGTCCGGGAGGATCCCACATGCCGCGGGGCGGCTGGGCCCGTGAGCCATGGCCGCTGAGCCTGCGCGTCCGGAGCCTGTGCTCCGCGACGGGAGAGGCCACAGCAGTGAGACGCCCGCGTACCGCAAAAAAAAAAAAAAAAAAATTGACAGCTTAGTTTTGTTGAATCATCATGCACACAGATGTGTGGAATTCTCCAACTGTTGCCTGATAGGCAACAACAGAAACTGCTGAGAGTAAACAACACAACCATGAATATGCCAAATGCTACCATGTTACTTAGGCATGCATGTGTGTACATGCACACCTAAATATCATAGCAAACGATCCCAGGTCAAGTCTTGGTGAATTACCCTTTATGTTTCTCAAACTCTCCAGTTGAAAAACAAACCCAACTATTACAAATCAGTCATAGATGAATTTGTGGAGTTAATTACCTGATCACCATCTTGGTGCTTGGCATGCAGTACTGCCAGAATGCCGAAGAGTCACAGTTTATTTATTTATTTAGCCATGCCCTGCGGCTTGAGGGATCTTAGTTCCCCTACCAGGGATCGAACCCATGTCCCCTGCAATGGAAGCGCAGAGTCCTAACCACTGGATCGCCAGGGAAGTCCCCTGAAGAGTCACAGTTTAAAACAGATCTTAGAGGCCAGCCTGATTGCAGCTCTGGTGTGAATCCCCTCTACATTGTTTTCAGTTGGCCCAGGAAGGCAGACTGGCCATCTTTGTGAAACTAAGTATCATGTACTTAGGGGCAGGACTGGCTGTACACAGAGTACATAAATCCCAGTGTGATTTTGTTAAAACAGTTTTGTTATGTTTTCTGGGTACAGAATAATATTTTCTCATTGCAAAAAAATAATTGGAAAATGCAGATAAGTGTTTGGATAAAAAAAGAGTATTAGGTGTAATCACACCATTTAGATATAACTCTGTTAATATTTTGTTGTAGATTTTTTCCTATGCATACCCAGGATGTATGTATGTTTGTACATATACAGAAACATAACACATATTTATACAAAACAAAATCCAATCAATCATATTGTATGTATTGTCTGCAACCCTCATTTCCCCTTATATTATTAACATTTTTACATGTCAACACGCGTGGATCTATAACAGGTTTTTTATAGAAGTAACAAATTACTTAACCAATCTCCTATTGACAAACATTTAGGTTGGTTTCAATTTTCATGCTGAAACAGTGCTGTTGCAAAACTCCTCAAACATTCTAAAAGTGGAATCTCTGGGTGGCGCGGTGTGGCAGTGGTTGAGAGTCTGCCTGCCGATGCAGGGGACACGGGTTCGTGCCCCGGTCCGGGAAGATCCCACATGCCGCGGAGCGGCTGGGCCCGTCTGTGCTCCGCAACAGGAGAGGCCACAACAGTGAGAGGCCCACGTACCGCAAAAAAAAAAAAAAAAAAAAAAGTTATAAAAGTGGAATCTCTGGGTCAAAGGAATGGACAGTTTATCACCAAACTGCCACCAAATAGTTTATCAGTTTAGACTTGAGGCAACAATGAGTGCCAATGTCATGGTCCACACAGTGGGATTTGAAGGCCAAGCCAGTCTGTCTAAATGTCAGCATAACCATAACCGAGTATGATCACCTTCCCCCATCAGCCAGGCATTACAAGTTCACTCATAAGGACCTCCTCAGAAATTAGAGGTTTTTTCCAGGAGAACATGATGGGAGTGCATCTGTGATCAGAAGAAGTGGTTTCAGAACACTCATATAGCAAGCCTGTGTGTGTCTAAGTGTGTGTGTGTGTGTGTGTGTGTGTGTGCAGGCAGGCACATGCTTAAAGGGAGCAGCAGTGATCACAAGTACGGGTACAGGGTATATATGTTCAAGCTTTTCCTAGGACAGTCTTAATTTTATTATCTCCTTAGGAAATCATTTAATTCTCAATAAATGTATTTACATAAGATGTATTATATAATCTCTTTATATAACTGCACTTACCAATTTATAAAGTTTTTTTATCAGCTTATTTGTTTTGCCTTTTAACTCAGGACATACCATCATTGTGCTATGGCTGCTGTCCTCAGAGAGTAGATAACGCTCTATCTCAGGAAGGCTGGGCACCCCCCCTAAAATGAAATCTCTAGTTCTGAACCGTCAGCAGTTTTTGAAGGAGGCAGCCCGCTGCAGCCTGCTGCTTGTCTCCCACTCTCCGCGTCAGTGTGGACCACCCGGTGAGCCCCAATCAAGGCTCCCATCCTTCTCTGAGGTAGTCTTCCCCTATCTGCTCTCAAGTTTCTCTCCTTTTATTTCTCCCTTCTCAGGGTAAAGCGTGGGAGTAAGAAATGAGAAAATGCACCATTTTTCTAGAGATTGAATGGAGACTGGGGGATGTTTTTGTTTAAACCTCACTAATCTATTCCAAACAGGTGGCCTTAGGCTTTCTCTCCCACATCCCTACCCCACCCTGTCCTGCTCCAGTCTGCGTTTATTGTCACAGATTGTCTGGCTTCTTTCTTTCTTCCATTTAAAAAGATATCCATGTCCCAAAAAGAAAGGACCTGAAAAAATCCTATGGTAGGTGTGGTGGGTACTGCTAAGTCTTGAAAGCTCTTAACTGTGACAGACCAAAACAGTGTACTCATAACATGGGGGAGATTTGCAATGGCAAGAAAAATGAAATATAGAGAGAGGGAAAAGAGTGACAGTGACAGGGAGACAGATGCATCTGAGGGGCTGCTACACAAGCTGGTCACGCCCAGGGGATGGACAGGGAAAGATGGCTGTCTGTTCAGTAGTGATTTTCTGGACAGTGCAATGACACTTCTGCAGAGAATAAGGACCACAGTGAAGAAACAAAGGTCAAAGTTGTTCCCCTGAGACAAACCAAGAAGAAAACCATCCATCCTCTTTGGCTATAATCATTTCCAGAAGTCTTGTCTTTTTTTCTTCCCTTTCTTTTCTCAACCAATATACAACAAACTAACCCGTGAAGGCATAGTTTCATTGTGTGCCTTTATTTCTAATTATATTCTAGAGTACTGAGGGGATGCATGGGGACCCTCCAATCTGGCTTTACTGCTATATCAGGGAGCACATCTCTTTTCATGTCACCGATGAACGGACAAGGGGTATTTTCTGTTGCTCATTTGGAGGCTGCCTGTGCCAGTGAAACAGGGGAGGTCGGTTATGATTTAGAGCTGTGTTTTGAAACTGTGGTAACCAGGATGTGACCTTCCCCCAAAGCTGGGCCCTTCAGGAGAGCTGAGGAGGGAGGGCCAGCTGGTCCTGGGAAGAGAGGGTGCCTCCCAGAAGGGGCCCAGCAGAAGAGAGAAAAGTCATTCTGTTTTTCTTCTGAGCAGCAGCCAGCAGCAGCTTTATCTTTGTCCCCTGACCCCTCATACCGCCACATCCTCCTCCTTCCCTTGGTGACACAGCATTGATAAAAGATAACAGAAGGAAGGGTTCCAGAGATAGCAAAGAACACCTGCACATATCTTTTGTAATCCTCAAAACAATGCTCTGGGGTATGACACCTTTCCCCCATTGTCTTGATAAGGAAACTAAGCTTGGAGTCTTAAATGACATACCTGGGGTCACTCAGGTGGTAAGAAGCAGAGGCAGAACTAAAACCCAAGTATCTGACTGCAAGTCCAGAGTCTTCCAGTCTATCACCTGGATGCACCAGCTCCTGCATATGACTTTACAGAGTTTCTTGGCAATCTAGACCATATTGGCTTTTATGCCACTTATATTTCAAATAGCTCCAAGAAAATTTCAAAAAACAAGGAAAACTTAAAAGGGTAAAAGAACTAAGCTTACAGATTCCCACGCATTCACTATTCTTATCACCAAACAGAACAAATAAAGACATAGGGCTTGTCATTCATGCAGGTCAAATCACAAATGGTGGTTGAAATTTAAAAGAAAAAGAAAGGAATTGAACAGAGAAGATACAAGTCAAGATGGGGTGGGATGTGGCGGTGGGGAGAATGCAGACATTCGAGAATTCTGGTTCTGGAATCAGATTACCTGAGTTTCAAACCCAGTCTCATTGCTTTCTAAAAATATGTCATTAGGCAAGTTGGTTCACCTCTATAAGCCTCGGTGTTCTCATCTGTTAAATGGTGATAACAATAGTATTTACCTCAGGGGTATTAGATGAAATAATCCTTGTAGACATAAAGCTGACTTTGTATAAATGACAGCTATTATGATTTTTACATGAAGGAGCAGGCAGGGTCTGGTGTGAAGAGCCAGAATCCATGCCCTCTTCTCCATCTAGGTACATTTGGGGTCTTATAGGCAAGTTCTAAGGGTGTCCTTTCTGGAAGGTAAGGAAGTCACAGAAGGAATTTCTTGGCCTTTAACGGAAATAGTGAAAAAGGAGAAAAAAAAATCAAATGCACATATGTCCAATTTGCCTTGCTGCCAAACAGGTGATGCCCTGGGATGGAGGAAAGGTGTCAGAAAGATAGAAAGTTCTTTCATCATCCCCCACCTCTCCATCCCCCGCAGATCCACTGGGAGAAGGGAGGTTTCTGGTTGCCACTGTGATCACCGGATCCTCTGGCGCCGGACGACTGCAGCCTGTGTATCTCAAGCTGTCCTCCCTTTGCCTCCGGTTCGTTGAGCAAAGTCCCTGCCGCCTGAAGCTCACCTGCTGCCCGAGGTCTCTTTTGCCCTCTGCCTGGTGCGGGTTAAACCTCAGCTCCTGGCAGCTGCTGTTCCGGCCTCTGGGAAGGGCAGAGGCCCCCAAACAGCCTTCCTGTGCCAGGACCAGGTGGGCTTGGGAGGCGGGTCTGGACTCAGGCTAACCCTGCCACGACCTGCCTGCCTACGGGCGTCTCTCCCCTGCTAGGCAGCTGCGCGCCTGCATTTGCCAAGAGGAAAAAGTGGGGGCCGTAAAGGCAAACACCTAAGAATTATTTCATCTTGTTCTTAAGATCCGCGGGAACGCACCCCAGGAAGCCTATGAATTATTCATTAAGCCTAATGGCGCGGTCACAAGGGAGCATTGCTGAGACGCAATTAAGTGGTGCTTTAATTTGAGAAATATTTATCAGGGTGTAGCGTACAACGTTCATTCATATCTTTGTGAAAAACAATTTGATGGTAACTAAGGAGAAGAAAAACCAGAGCGGTTAGTAGAAAAAAAGCCTGTTCTATGAGCAGCTTTCCTGGGCGGCTTGCCACTGGCTCCTGCCTAGCGTCCTGATGTAAAGGATCGATTTTGAGCAGAACACAATAGGTATCATTTGCCAAGGATTTGCTCTGGCCTAGAACTGCAGTAAGGAGCGTTTGCACATGTATCACTGAATACTCACACCACTGTCCCAATACGGTCTGCATCTCTTCCACGGGACCTCACACTGGTTCAGTATATTGATGGTATTATGCTGACTGGACTTGGTAAGGCGGAAGTAGAAACTATTCCAGCCACGTGGTAAGACACTTGTCTGCTAGGAGGTGAATCCCACAAAAATTCAGGGGCCTTCCACCTCAGTGAAGTTTCTAGGCATGCAGTGGTCTGAACTATGTCAAGTTTATCCCCTCTAAGGTTAAAGACTCCATTCCTGCAACCAAAAAATGACTTATCACGGGCCTCTTGGGATTAATGGAGGCAATATATACCTCATTTGAGTGTGCTACATCAGCCGAGAAAGCTGCTACCATCGAGCGGGGCTCAGAACAAGAAAGGGTTCTCCAACGGGTCCAGGCTTCTGTGTAAGCTGCCCTGCCATTGTCCCGCCAGCTAGGACATAAATTCCATGCTGTGTTCTACACGGGGAGAGATTTTGTCTCTTTTACTGCCTATTTTACTGTATTTCTAGGACCTCAAACATTACCCAACCCAAAGCACTCAAAAAGTATGCACTGAGTGACTGAACATCCTATGAGGTAGCTGCTATTATTCTCCTCATTTTAGTGACAGAGAGATGGAGATTTCTAGAGATCAAGGTGCTCAAGATTGCATACAGTGAAAGACAGAACCTGAAACCAAACCCAGGCCAGCTGGGTTCAGTAGGACTCCCATTTTCAGCCAGAGAAGCCCACACATCTTCTCTGAAATCATTCATTTGCTCAGCTCAGGTTCTGAGTTCATCTTCTCTGGCTCTTGTGGGCTGCTCCTGGATAAAAGGCATAAATGGAGCAAAATCTGAGATTCCGCCACAACCTGTCTGCTCTGCAGAGGGCGCTCTAGGCAAATCTGGAAAATCAATGACTTCACTGGTGAAGTCCCTTTCTATTCCTTTCTTACTCATTTTTTGCACGCTGGGACTCCATTTATTTACCTGTTGCTTGGTTCTTAACATAGATAGGAATTTTCCCTGTTGTATGGTTTTCTTAATAATCTGTTAACTTTTATTGAATATTCTTTTGTGTGTTGGGTACAGTGCTAGATATTTCCCGTATGTTTTCTTATTTAACCAAGGAGAGCTCAAACAGACCCCAACATTTGGGGAAACTTGTAGTATTGGGTTGGCCAAAAGGTTCCTTCAGTTTTTAAGTAAAAATAAAAGACACATTTTTCATTTTCACCAAGAACTTTATTGAACAATGAATGTATTCACCATTTTGTTCCACTGCCTTCTGTCATTTTTCAGGCAACATCATAATTCCATCTTCCCAAAACTTCTTATCTTTTGAGCAAAGAAACTTTCCAGGTGCCTTTTACAGTCTTCCAGGGAATTGAATTTTTTTCCATTTTAAGAGAATTTTGTAAAGACCTAAATAAATGGAAATCCGAAGGTGCAATATCTGGTGAATAGGGCGGATGAATCAGAACTTCCCAGCCAAGCTGTAACAGTTTTTGCCTGGTCATCAAAGAAATATGGGTCTTGCATTATCCTCAGGGAAAATTATGTGTTTTCTGTTGACTAATTCTGGACGCTTTTCGTCGAGTGCTGTTTTCAGTCGGTCTAATTGGGAGCAGTACTTGTTGGAATTAATCATTTGGTTTTCCAAAAGGAGCTCATTATTAATAGAGGACTCCCTTCCAATCCCACCATATACGCAACATCACCTTCTTTGGATGAAGACGGGCCTTTGGTGTGGTTGGTAGTGGTTCATTTCACTTGCCCTGTGATCTCTTCCATTCCACATTACTGTACAGTATCCACTTTTTATCACCTGTTACAATTTGTTTTAAAAACGGAACGTTTTCGTTACATTTAAGTAGAGAATCGCATGTGGAAATATGGTCAAGAAGGCTTTTTTCACTTAACTTCTGTGGAACCCAAACATCAGACGATTAACATAACCAAGGTTGTGCAAATGATCTTCAACCCTTGATTTGGATATTTTGAGTATGTTGGCTATCTCCCGCGTGGTATAGCGTTGATTGTTCTCAATTAATGTCTCGATCTGATCACTGTCAACTTCAACTGGTCTACCCAACCATGGAGCATCGTCCAGTGAGAAATCTCCAGCAGGAAACTTCGCAAACCAATTTTGACACCTTCGATCCATCACAGCACCTTCTCCATACACTGCACAAATCGTTTTTTGCATTTCAGTTGCAATTTTACCTTTCTTGTAATAATAAAGCATGATATGCTGAAAATGTTGCTTTTTTCCTTCCATCTTCAATATTAAAATGGCTACACGACAATTCACCAATTCTGATAAGTTTTTAAAAAAACGCACGCTGACATGACAGCTGTCACAATACAACCTAACAAACTTGTTTAGAATGAAGTTAAAGGCAACTAAGCGCTACTAGAGCCGTCTTACGGAAAAAAACAAGCAAACCTTTTGGCCAACCCAGTATTTCCCAAACCATGTTGTAATGAATAATATTAAACCAGGACTCTGCTGTGCTTGGAGAAATCTGGGCATTAAGGTAACTTGTGAATATTCATCCATACATCACATGGACCCAGCTCATAACCAAATGGATAGTAAAGAATATGGTGGTTACTTGGCTAAGAAAGACAGTCTCAGTCTCTCTTTCTCCCTGATCCCCATTATTTTGATTTATTTTAAAATGCAGTCTGGGGGCACAAGTTACCAGTGGTGATCATCTGTATAAATCAGACTTGTTAGAGCACTTTATTTCCTAATCACTTTCTCTGGCAGGTTACTGTAATGACTTGGAAACATTTCTAGTGTATGATAATAAACAGTTGATTTTTATTTCTCAAAATTCACTTTTCCCTAAAAAGCATTTCCTGTTTCTCACCATCAACCTCTTATTAGCATCCCTTTAATACTTACATGCTTAAAAGTAATATTAATAAGAAACATAAAGCAAGCTCTTAGTAGTGTCAGGTACCATTTTACTATTATATTACAAATAGTAACTCATTTAATACATCTGGCATCTCTGTGATTGTAGTTTGTATTATTACCATGTGATGAATGAGGAAACTGAGTCATAGACAGATTAAGTAGCAAAGCCAAGATTTGAACTCAGACAATATTGCTCCAAATTTTGTGCTCTTAACACCTGTGCTATGAGATATGATTTTATCACATCAAATCTGTAGTAGTGACTCATATGCTATGCATTGCTAGATGGCTGGGACGCCTTGCTATTTAGTGTCTCTAAAACTTTGTAAATATAGTCAGGAGTTTATGTATTTCTTTATTTGGTTGCACCACCTAACTTGCGAGATCTTAGTTTCCTGACCAGGAATCAAACCTGTGCCCCCTGCAGTGGAAGCAGAGTCCTAACCACTGGACTGCCAGGGCATTCCCAATATAGTCAGGAATTAATTGTTATTTATTAAAACTATCTTAAGAGTTATTGATTATGGATACAGTTTCCAGAAGTATTGCTGATAATGTCTTTTATTTCTAATAAATATCTATTTTTTTGTAAAAAGCATGTCTGTATGTTAATGCTAATTCTCAATTATTTCGAGAAAGAGTATGGCTCACCCTATTTGATAGATGAATAAACTGTGAACAAGAGAGCCTACATAACTCATCCAAAATCATTCAGCTATTTATGGGCAGGGGTAGGACATGAACCCACATTAGACTGAGTCCAAAGCTGACATCCATTTCACTATATCTTACTGTCTTAGAGCTATACCTTGGTACAAAGACGAGTTCCCGTGTATATGAGAAAAAAGTTGAGTGGATTATGGGATGGTCTAAGGCTAACTCAATATTTTTCAGACTTTTGTGTCCATCACCAGAAGAGCCAGTTAAAAATTCAGTTGCTTTGGCCTCACCCCTAGAAATTCTGCTTCAGTATGTCTAGAGTCTTTATGTCTAGGAACTTTAGTTCCTAAGAGTTTATTGGCAAATTATTTTTCAAGGATCTGGGATAGCATTTCCCAATCCTGATTTATTTGATGCAGCTGGATCCATTAGTATGTAAACAATATATTCTGTTGATTAAAAATAAACTAGTTTCCTCAATTTGTTATAGGAATGTGGTATGGGGGGCATGGTGGGGAGACTTGGAGGTTTTCTGAGAAGGCAGAACTTTAAATCTTGGGTTCTTCTGCTCTGGTGGGTTCTTGAGCACACCCCTCCCCCCCACTTATCAATCCCCAGGGATCTCTTCTTTCTCTGAAAACCTACATCATTGGTTCTTAAAATGTGGTTACTGGAAGAGCAGCCTGAGCATCACCTAGAAAAGTATGAGAAATAAAAATTCTCCAACCCCACCCCAGGTATACTGAATTAGAAGCTCTGGAGGTGAAGCCAACTATATATGGTTTAAGGAGCCCTCCAGATGATTTGAAATTATGCTAAACATGTAGAACCAATGGCCTGTGTAATTTGCTACCAAGCCACCCATTTGGCATTGCATTAGTTTCCTAGGGCTGCCATAACACAGCACCATAATCTGCATGCCTTAAACAACAGAAATTCATCGTCTTACAGTTTCTGGAGACTAGAAGTCCAAGATCAAGATGTTGGCAGGGTTGGTTCCTTCTGAATGCTGTGAGAGAGAACCTGTTCTGTGCCTCTCACCTAGCTTCTCGAGGTTTACTGGCAATCTTTGGTGTTCTTTTGCTTGTAGATGCATCACCTAGATCTCTGCCTTCATCTTCACATAGTGTCCTCCCTCTTTGCAGGTTTATTTCCAAATTTTTCCTTTTTTTCATAAGGACACCAGTTATATTGGGTAAGGGGTCTACCCTACCTCATCTTAACGTAACTAATTACATCTGCAATGACCTTATGTCCAAATAAGGTCACTTTCGGAGGTACTGGGGGTTAAGAGTTCAATGTATGTGTTTTGTTTTGTTTTTGCTAGAAAATATTTTTATTTTATCTCCCATTTGATTGTTTGTTTAGCTAACTATAGAATTCTCAGTCCAAACTCATTATCTTTCCTAACATTCAAAGTATAGTTCTGTTGTCTTCTAATGTATGTGTTTTAAGGGGAACACAATTCAGCCCATCAGCCCACAACAGGCAGTTTTATTGATAACTGACTTGCTCTGTTGGCACAGGAGATGGACATAGGCAAGCTACCCTCTTATCTGGTAAAAGTCTTTAACTCAGGCTTTCACGCACCTCACTTGATGTCCTAAAGCTTTACATCTGAATCCATTTTGCTTAAAAGATTGTCAATTTTTAGTGTAAATACATTTCATCTTTTAAAATTAAATTGTCAGATTATAAAATGGTTTAAAAGCAAATATACTGTCAAATATTGCTGATATCCCTGTTTTAGAATACTGATGACAATGATAATAATAGCTAACATTATTGAGAGCTTACTATGTTCTTGGAAGTGTATTAAGTACTTTATGTGCATATTTTCCTTACAACAATTTTATGACCCTATTATATCAATTTAGAACAGAGGATGCCAAGGCTTAAAATGCTAAAATAGCTTGCACAAACCCATACAGCTATTAAAGAGTATTCCTAAGATTCCAACTAAGTTGGTTTATCAACTGTTCAGCTAATAACTGTACAATACAGTGAATAGAGTAAGAACATAAAAAATGGCCCCTTATTGCAATGTTTTATGGCTTTTACAATTTCATGTGGGTGAGTGATGGCCTGCATTTGAGGTAGGTTGACCCTGCAGTGTTAATTGGAATGTCAAGTGAACATGCTGTGCTGGTCTACTTGAAAACATTGCCCCTGGGGTTCAACATAACATCTCAGTGATGCAGAATTAAATTGTTAAAAAAGGCACCTTACTCTCTGGTTCTGAGTTTGACTTTTTTAGATTCCATATATAAGTGAGATCATACAGTATTTGTCTTTCTATGTCTGGCTTATTTCACTTTGCGTGATGTCCTCAATAAAGCTGGAAAAAATTAAATAAAAAATAAAAAGGCACCTAACTGTTGGAGATATGATAAACCATGCGAAATGACCTACATAGACCATGAAAGAAATGTCACAGTTCTTTTGTGTTGTGGTAAAAAGGTCACAAAATTTTCAAGATAACTAAAGGCAAATAAAAAACAATGAGAGACTTAGGTTACATGACAGATTGTGCAAGCATCTACCTTTCTCCCAGCTCTAACTACCTAAACCTCTCTACCTCATCTCTGATTGACTATCAGGTAAACATAATTTTCTTTTCCCCTTCACTAAAATCAAAAACACTTTTATGTTCCCCAATGAGATTCTAGCAACACTGCTTAAAATTCCTGTGACATATTAAGGAGACTTATTTATAAAGTTCTTCTATTTGGGGCTTTCCCCACAGATTGTTTTAGTGAATTTCCCACAATTGAATGAACGGTTGATGTTAGCATGCTCGTCCAGTTTAGACATTAAGGAGGTCAAAGCCTTTGGTCTATTTGGAATCGAGTAGACATGTTCTGAGAAGGTTCTCAGAAAATAGTACCTTAGAGCAGTGCTTCTCAAACTTTTATGTGTACTTCAATCACCCAGAGTTCTAGTTATGCAGAATCTTGGGTTCTACCCAAACACTGAAATTTTGCATTTCTAACAAGCTCCCAGGTGATGCAGATAGTGCTGGTCCGTGGACCACACTTTGAGTAGCAAGGACTTGGAAGAGTGGTTTTCAAATCTGTCTACATGTCAGAATCACTGGGGCAACTTTTCTCTCTCTCTTTTTAAAACAATGTAACAGTTCTATTGAGATATAATTCATATACCACAAATTCACTCATTTAAATTGCACAATTCAATAGCTTTAGTACATTCACAGAGTTGTGCAACCATCAGCACAAGCAATTTTAGAATATTTTAATCACCTTCCCCCAAAACTTTGTGCCCATTAGAAGTGTATTCCCCTGTTCCCTCCACCAGCATCCTTCCCCCACCATATTTTAGGCAGCCATTAATCTACTTTCTGTCTCTCTATATTTGCCTATTTTGGCCATTTCATATAAATGGAATCATACAATATGTAGTCTTTTGTGACTGGCTTCTTTCACTTAGCACAATGTTTTCAAGATTCATCCATGTTGCAGCATGTATCAGCACTTCTTTAGTTTTTATGGGCAAACGACATTCCATCGTATGGATTAACCACATTTTATTAATGAATTCATTGTTTGATGGACATTTGGTTATTATGAACAATGCTGCTATGGATATTCATATACCAGTTGTTGTCTGGGCATGTGTTTTCAATTTTCTTGTATCTGTACCTAGGAGTAGAATTACTGGATCATGTAACTCTATTTTTAAACTTCTGGGGAACTGTCACACTGTTTTCCAAAGTTCCTGTACAATTTTACATTCCCACCAGCAGTGTATGAGGATTCCAATTTCACCATATCCTCACCAACCTTTGCCTTTTCTCATTTTAGTTATTTTAACGGTTGTGATATGGTATTTCTTTGTGACTTCAGTTTGCATTTCCCTGATTGTTCATTTATTCCTAGACCCTGCCCCAGATCTACTGGATCAGAATCTCTGAGAATTTGGGTTTGGAGAAATCTATAATTTTTACTAAACTCTTCAGGTGATTTTGATCATCAACCAGCTATCCGAAGTGCTTCGCATCCTAGCAGTTATCTCAAGGGAATTACTTTAGCCTTAAGGAGAAGTGATCTGTGTTGAAGATTTCAGAATTCTTTATGTCTCGTGACTTGATAAAGTAGATTAGAAAATGTATTTCTTTTAAGACACACAGATTAACAAATTGTAGATCTTCCAAATGAAATGGTCTCTTAAGGGCACATTGACAATTTTCCTGCTAGTAACAGATTTTTCAGCAGTGTGTATTCTTGGTAGAAATTTGATGTGGGAGTCTTCTCTGAAAATGATTACATGACTTTATGGTTTATTTATTTGAATGGCTAGTCTGTACCAGCTGTGGTTTGAATGCCTACAGAACCCAGGAGCAATTAATTGGGTAGAAGTTTAAAAAATACATGATATCTAAGACACTGGGTGATTTAGTGGATGTGTCAGGAAACTGGGAAAAGAAAATTCTTGTCCTGACTCTAATTTACCTTAGCTATTAGGCAAGTCACTTTCTCTTTTGTCAGCTGTCTCATATAGTGAGTAAAACTAAATTACAGAGAATAAAATACTGACTTGGATAGTTGTTTGTTTGCATTCTGTTGCCCACTTTTGAAAGCTACCATTAGATACCATTTATTTATTGAGGGTCTGCTATTTGTCAGATATTGTGTTAACTGCTTCCTACATTTCTCATTTAATCATTATACCACTCCAAGGTAAATATTATTACACCCACTTTATAGATAAGGAAATTAACATACTTAGCAGCTAAGAAGCTGGCTGAAGGATATATAACTACTAAGGGGTAGAGCTGGAATTTGAATCTGGTTGTTTTCAGACCTGGCTTTATATTTTTCAACTTGCCTTATAGAAAACATAACAACAACAAACAAACAAACAAGCAATAATCAACCAAGCAAAAAAAGACTTCTTAAAAATGTGTTTAAAAAAATCTCATGTAGGGCTTCCGTGGTGGCGCAGTGGTTGAGAGTCTGCCTGCCAATGCAGGGGACACGGGTCCAGGAAGATCCCACATGCCGCGGAGCGGCTGGGCCCGTGAGCCATGACCGCTGAGCCTGCGCGTCCGGAGCCTGTGCTCCGCAACGGGAGGGGCCACAGCAGTGAGAGGCCCGCATACAGAAAAAAAACAAAACAACAACAACAACAACAAACTCATGTAACCCTACTATCCAGGAGGAAGTAGAGTTCACTTCCACTGTCCTGCTCAGTCTCTTTTCTCTGCCTACACCGTGAAAGGAGGGACTTTTGTGCTAATGCATGTCTAGCAGACAATGGACAAGTAAAGGGAGCTGTGCTTAAATGGAGACAGTATAGATTTTGGAGATTTATCGGGCATTATTTGAAACTTGCCTTAGCTGTGTGATTTTGGGCAAATTAATCTCTTGGGGCTCACCTTCCTCATCTGTTAATTGCTGGTTGCAATGCCTACCTCGTAAGCTTATGTAATGATAATGAATAATGGTTAAAACATACATAACATAGAATAGGTATTCAATAATTGGTAGGTCGTAATAATGTTTATTGACTGAGATGTAACGGAAACATTGGTCCATGAGGGCCACGTGACATCCAGTTCCTTAGGCCAAAAATCTAGTAATTATCCTCAGTTGCTCTCTTTCCCTCATAACTTGTATTCACTCCATCACCAAATCTTGCCAACTCTATCTTCAAATATATCCCCAACTGGACCACTTGTTATCTTCAAGCCTATCACAGCAGGGCAAGCCTCTCTCACCTTTCACCTGGCATCCCAACTGGTCAGCTTCTAGGCTCTTACAGTCTATTTTCCACACTGTGGACTGAGAGATCTGTTAAAAACATAAGCCAGCTTAAATCACTTCCTTGGTTAAAGTCCTCTAGAGGTTTTCCATTGCTCTTAGAATGGAACCCAAACTCCTCATCCAGCCAACATGGACCCCCGTGATCTCCCACTGTCTTCCTTTCTGAACTCATCGTTATCACTTTCTCCATCATGCGCCAGCTTTCTTTTTGTTCCTCTCGGGATCACTAGCTCGTTTCCTCTCAGGTCTTTTTGACTTGCCATTGAAGTCATCTCCACATTCCTTCTCCCCAGTCCTGGCTCACTTTGTTCATTTCAAATGTACCTTCTTTTCCCTGATCACCCATCAAAAATTTCACTCCCACCCGTTTCCCTTTATCCATTAACATGTTTTATTTTTTTATACCATATATAATATTTTTTGATTGTTGACATATTTATTCACATATAGTTGAGGAAACAATTGCTTGTATAATATAGTACACTCCATTTAAAGGAAACAATTGCTGGTATAGTGCTGATAACTAGGGAGTAGCATAGTTTGAAAGGTCAATTAATTGCATGCCAGAGAGAGTACAACAGAAGTCAGAGAAGAGAAAATACGGTGGTCTAAAGTCTCAAGTTCACAAGAAGCCAGGAGCCAGGTTCTTGATTGACGATGGTTAGAATCGAAATGGTAAGGGTTGGGAGACAGGTTAAGAAGAGCCAGTGAGGCAATAAATTCATGGTGAATAGGAGACCAGAAGAAGCTTGACATGACTGGAGAAGAGTACGTGATTTGAAGAAATAAGTGTAGAAAGGGTGATGGAGGCATGTTGCTGAGAGTCTCAAATCTCAGCTGCTAGACAGAGACACTGATGAACATTCCAGGAGCAAACGGTCTTTATATTCTCTATTTTCAGCTGGTTTCACTTATGTCTTACTGAGCTTCTAACATATAATCCCATGGGAGAAGCCTTTCATTTAGAACTGCTTAAATACCAGCGATTTGCTTTGGTGAGTTTTGCCTTTAGTTAAATGTGTGTCTGACAGTACCACAACAGTCCAGCCATTAAAGACAGAAGCTAAGTTGGGCTCCTCTGAGATAGAAAACAACACAAACAGCTAGAAGAAGAACCATGTTTGCTTTGGGACAGGCACTGCCACTCTGCAGTTTAAAAAAGGACCTTTTCATTCATCTAGGAAGACTTACACTATGCAAGCACACTTCCAATAGTAATGCTATTATCATAAAGAAAGCAAAGGGTTTCTCTTTTCAGCTGCAGGCATACAGTGCTTTGCTACAGGCTGCTCTGATCATGAGAGGATTATTTGTTGTGACAGGAAAATGGGTACATCTCTAACTCCTTCCTCAGCTCTCCTTTTCCTTTGGGGAGGGAAGTTTATCCTTTTCATATCTCTTGGAGAATTGAAGTATATGAAAATCAATGTGCCATGGATTAAGTTTTCCAGACTTCAAAAGCCAGGTGCCCTTGGGCACAGAAGGGACTGCCTGCCACCCAAGTGGTCCCAAGCATGCTCCTCCACCCTGGCCTCCTCCCAGCAGGCAGGTCCTAGGCTGTTTAATGTGTTTTGAGGGCATTTGGGAGCTAAAACAGATGTTTTGCCACAAGTATTTCTTCCTACTTGGAGGAAGAATAAGGGAACAGCGTGTGTTGTTGAACTCGTATGTTTGGAGATGGAAGGATGTTGGAAGCTATTGCTAAATCATTTCTTTCCTGAGGCGCCCGTCTACCGTGGGCTGGATCAGCTTTTCAGCTTGGACTTGAAAATCAAGTCTCGACAACAACCACCCATTCTGCTAGAGACCTGCTCTGTGTTTTTAATTTTAATTCTCTTGAGTATTTTGGTTATGCACTAAACTGTGAAGTCAGAGCCCATATGTGTTGGGTGGGAGGGAGAGCAATATTTTATATGCATATATAATATATATGTATGTATATGTATGTCTCTAAATAAACTATATATAATAGATGTAAAATAGACACATCCACCTATATATTTATATTATGTATAATATGTATTCAGTATATATCTATATTATATGTATATATAAATTATGTAGTATGTATGTATATTTAAATGATTTTCTACAACCCTTGGGACTGTCCTGCAGTTTTCTTCTTTCTCCTCCTGTTTTCCATCAGCTCTGCTGAGGTTGTTTAAATGGGAATTCTCTGACTCTTCCCCTTGACAGGATGAGGGGCACAGATGACTGAGGTCTGGCTGCTCTCCTGGTGGCAGGGCAGGAGACACTGCGACCTACAGGGAGCTTCCTCGCTGGAGAGTCCTGTCTGAGGCACTTCCGAAGGGTGGGCTGGCTGCCCACGAGGCCGGGAACGGAAGCTTTGGCTTGGCCTGAGTTCATGGACATTTTTCCCTGGTTACCTAGGGAAGTTCTGCTTCCAGTTCAATTTAGTAAGTGAATTATGTTCTCTTCCCGCAAACTCAGGAGGAGTGGGGAGATGGAGACGCTACATTTTGTGCCCAGTTCACTTTCATG
This sequence comes from Mesoplodon bidens, assembly GCF_964165515.1. NCBI lineage: Eukaryota > Metazoa > Chordata > Mammalia > Artiodactyla > Ziphiidae > Mesoplodon > Mesoplodon bidens. Next base: position 88,727,372 of record NC_138167.1, read on the forward strand.
AGGTGAGATGTGTCCCTTCTCACAATATTGCAGGGCTCCCCCTGTGACTGGGTCCCCCTGCAGTTTTTAACTCTCAGAGTTGTCCACACTGAGTCTCCAGCAATTCGTCATTCACAGTTCAAGTTTTCCTGCCCCAGCACTGGCTGGATCCCCCGATGGTGTCTGCTCCAGAGCCTCTGTTCCTGTGAGCCGTGATTCCCTGTGTTTGCCTATCGCTCCAATCTTGGGGGCAGCCTTTTGCTCTCTGTCCTCCACTCTCTTACAGATACAAGAAGAGTTAATTTTTCAGTCTATTGAGCTTTTTTACTTGTTATTAGGTCAGAATGGTGACTTCCAAGCTCCTTACATGCAGAACCAGAAACTGGAAGTCTTACTTCTGTATGCCTGAATGTTGACTATTGAAGTTCCTGGTAGCAGACTGAAGGGCTACAGGGTTAAACTCAAGGTAAGCATTTTCCTCCAGTTAGAGGTGCCAGGGAAGTGATTTCTGGGTAAAGGGGAGGAGGCAGTAGAAGCTGTTAGCGAAGTGAAGCATTTGGGTTCATATGGATTATAAATTGTGAAATACACAGAGAGTTGAGAGTTGCCTGAACTTGAAATCTGACTCCAGTTGTGATTTGCTTCTTGGGGGCGACTGAAATAGGCAATGAGAGTGACCCACTGAAAGAACTAAGAAAAGTTAACTTTTGATATTTCCATTAAGCAGAATTTTTTTCTTCCATAGCTGAATCCTTAGGACTTGGGCAATTCTTTCTGATCATGAATGTTTTCCCTACTGCTGGTTACATCCTTATAGCATGTGTTGGCTTGTGTTCTCTGGTGATGTAAATGTCAGGGAAAGGCCATTAGCTGTGGAAGCTAAAGACCATAGATATTCCCCCTCGTCCCTGTCAATTTTTTAGATGTTCATCTCAGTGTTCTGGGAGGCCCAGTAGGAAGTTCTGGGAAATAATTCTGGGATAAAAGAAGTTTTAAACAATGCCCATTTCAAACACCAGAACACTGTAAATAAACCAAGCCTGCCGTTTACTTCCCTTTTAGCCATAAATACATCTTTTCCTCTTCTGGATCGTATTGGTTCCCTCTTATAGGACCTCAAGCCTGCAGCATCCTTGGCAGATTTAGTTTATCTCCATTCTTCATCTAGTCTTTCCTCAGTCATCTGGCCTTCCTATTGCTCTCTTGATCCCGAAAACTTAGCCTCTGTGCACCAGTGCCAAACTGAATCTTGGCGATAGAGTTTTGGGTGAAGTAGAAAAGAATAGCTTTACTGCTTTGCCAGGCAAAGGGGGACACAGCGGGCTCATGTCTCTCAAAACTGTGTGTCCCAATCTGGGAGGATTTGGTGAGGAGTGTTATAGCAATAGTTCAAGGGTGCATTGCCAATAATGATTAGGGTATGTGCAGGGCCTACACTCATTTAATCTGGCCTCAGGTGGTCTCTTGAAGAGCTTCTATGGTTCCTTTAATCTGGAATGAAGAATGCTAACATCTTCCATTGTTGGGGGTTTTAGTTCTGTAAAGAGCTCAAAGGTATTGTTATGTGTATCCCTTGAGGCAGAACCAGGACCCTGCCCCAAGGCTGCGCTATTGTTTCTTGGCTGCTTCTCCCTTGTCTCTGCATCCCCTCCCCCCTCCCCCCCCCCCCGATTAGCAACCGTTTGAATCTGCCCTTTGGAATTCAGGGAAGGTCATGGAGGCTGGAGTCTATTCCCTACAAACAAGAAACGGGGGACACGGAAAGGCTTCTGTGCCCAGGAGCCCCACAAGGTCCTGCTCAGTTTCACTCTTAGGCTGTACACTCCTTCCTGCAATTGCTTGAGCAAAGGACATCTGAATTTTAATGGGCATACTTGTTGATGTTCATGTGCACTGGTATTTAAGAACTACCATCTTAATCTATTGATTGTACTTTCTTTCTTTTTTTTTGCGGTACACGGGCCTTTCACTGTTGTGGCCTCTCCCATTGCGGAGCACAGGCTCCAGACGCACAGGCTCAGTGGCCATGGCTCACGGGCCTAGCCACTCCGCGGCATGTGGGATCTTCCCGGACCGGGGCACGAACCCATGTCCCCTGCATCGGTAGGCGGACTCTCAACCATTGCACCACCAGGGAAGCCCCTGTACTTTCTTAATATATTCATTCCCTTCTCTATAAAAGATAGAAGCAGGAATCTATATTGGTTAAGAACAAGAACGCTGGAGCTCTGACATTAAGTAGCTGGGCCAGTTCCTTAAACTCTGTGCTTCCATCTCTTTATCTGTAAAATGAGAATAATAAGAGTACCTCGTCCACAGAGGCTAATAAGAAAGATTAAATGAGTAAATATTTGTAAAGTATTTAGAAGACTGTCTTGCATACAACCAGCTATTATATTGCATAATAACTAATATCATTACTGAATCCTTCCTATCAACATTGAAAGCTATGCAAGACTCTCCTATTATCCTCTGTAGACCCTTTATCTCTCTCTTTCTATAGTCACAATAATATCACCTTCCCTTTTTTATTATTTCCTCCACCAGATACTGTTCCCTTTCCCCAGCAGGGCTTTAGTACCAGATAAGATGCTTTTCTCAGCTCCACCCTTTAACCTAGTTATTTTCTACTCATTCTTCCATTGTCAGCTCACTGGTCCCTTTTGTAGGGAACCTTCAGACTAAGCAAATACCCCTGTTATGTGCTTTAAAATCCTTCATAGCATTTATCACAATCGTAATTTTATATTTATGTGTACAACTATTTGACTAATGTCTGTCTCCGCAACTAGACTGAAAGCTCCAAAAGATGTGGGATTCTGCTGATATTTCCATAAATGTTTCCCCAGTGCTGAGCACTGGGCCTGGCACATAGTAGGTTCTCATAGGTCTTTGGTACATGAGTGATGAACAAATATGAATGTACATAAAAATCCTAAGGAGAGAGACAAGGCAGGGCTGCTGGTAAGTAGTTCACCATTATTTAAAGAGTCTACCTTTGATATAAGACAGACCCGAGGACCAGTCTTCACTCTGCCATGTGCCAGCTATGTAATCTTGGGCAAGATTCTTAACTTTTCAAGGGATTCCCTTTCCTCATCTGTAAAATGGCCATACCACTCTAGGGAAGTACAGTGTCTACCATACAGAGTTCTTATGGGGATTAAAGAGAAAATGCGTGCATAGGTCTTACCACAATGCTTGGGCCAAAGCAAATGCCCTATAAATGTTCACTATGATGCAATGATAATGAATTTCCTCCTGTTAACAAAACTCCCGAGAGGTCCACAGTCTTCTCAGTGGCTAACTTCAACCATGCAACCCTTAAGTGATCTATTATGCATTTCCTATCCCATCTTTACTCACAGCAAGGAGACTGCGATGCCTTGGATATCTCCTGCACAAACTGGTCAGAGTTTGCTCTATCCCTTGCCTACTCTTGCTGTCTGTCACTGCTTTGACCTGCTCAGCTTGCCTGGTACTTTTTTCTGCTGCTAACACCGAGGCATGCACCTCTGTGCACATTCATCAATTGCCAGGGCCTTTGCCAGAACTACTCTGTCCTCTTCAGTGCCACCCCTGCCATTTCCTTTCCTCAGCAGGGGTGGGCTCCCTCTTTCCTTTACTGCCGTTGGCAGACTAGAAAAAGGAACGAAGCCTGACCCCCTCGGAGCGAGACGAGTGATCTGTGAGGCACAGCTTTTCTAATGTGCCCTTTGTCCTTTGGGCTCTGAGGTTTCCTCTCTCCAGGGCATGCCTCCGAGGGCCCAGGCGAGGACTGTCATGATCTTCCCGGAGATCCTAGATGGCGGCTCTATCTCCCTACATCAGTGAGGTTGGGGGCAGTGAGAGTGACAGGAAGGAGTGTCAACCCTAGGAAACATGGAGCAACTATTGTGCAAGCTCTCTTTCACCTCTAGGACATGCATCTTTTTTCTCTCCCTCCAAACCCTAGGCCAACTTTCTCTCATGAAGAAAATCCTTCTTCCTCGTACAAAGTAGTCTTATCCTGGTCCAAGGGCATTTGCAGATCAGCCAGGGCCATTCAGAGGGGCCCTGAGCAGTTTTAAAGTCCTAAGATGCCCCCACTTTAGACAATAATTTTTATGTTATACTTCTTATTTTCACACTAAGGAACATTTGGTTCATCCCTTCCCTTGACACCTTATCCACGACACTCTTCTTTCCATTTATTTGGTGAGGGTTTTTTTGTTTTGTTTTGTTTTCTGCAGTAGCAATGGGAGTGGGTAGGGCAATTAGATTATATGCTCTTTTGCTTCTCTGAAGTGGCCTTGAAAAAGTTTGAAAATCACAATTGGAGGAACCCATCAGGGAGGAAAATTTACTCTGGCCAGACCTCCTGTGAGGAATAAATAGAAATAGAAATAGTCAAATAAGCAGTGTTCTACCTAAATTTTGTTAATCTTTTCCCAAGGTAAAGTGCGTACAATTATTTTTTACAGGATGCTTTGCTGATTTTTCTTTCAAGGACAAAAGATTTGTAGTCTGAGCAGCTGGATCACTTCCTCCCACTATTTTGTCCTTGGAGACATTTGGCCCATTAAAAGGAGCCCACGGATTCCATTTCAACAGATGCATCTCACATTTATTCAGGATATAAGTGATAGGGTGACTCATTGTGCTGCTAATACAATTACAGTCTTTGTTGTTTAAGAATCATATCTTGATTCCATATAGGCAAAGAGATTTATCATTCTACTCTGTTGTAAGGAAAGACTAAAAGGACAATATATGTGTAACATTGTCAGAGAAACTGGAATGTTCCTATGTGAGAATAAAATGAACAGTCTGTCATTTGATTCACAGCCTTAGGTGAATGCACACAGAGTGTGGGCTTTCTGAAATTCAGTATAAAGTCAGGGACTCCTGGGTTTGTAACACTGGAAAACCTACAGTGAGGTGCTCTGGGTAGCTGGCTGTTGAGAAATAAAAAAGAGAGAAAGAGCTCTTATTCACTTTCTTATATGTTTTGTACAAATTCTATCTCTATGTGAGTAAAATGCAAGTACTGGCAAGTACAGTATTTGAATTTCACTTTGGATCGCTTTTGGACAAACGTGTACCTACATTTAAATTCTCCAGAGCAAATTTTTGAAAAAGCTTTATTATTAAGGCAATTCTGTTTTTCCTTCAACAATGTCTGTCCCTTCCCTTTCTTTCTTCTCCTACTTTTAGCTCCCAGTTTCTGTAGGGGTTCTTGAAGCAGCAGGAAGAGTGAATACAGCTGCCTACTCTCCCTCAAACTACTTTCCTGGGGCCAAAAATTTCATTCAGGAAGTGAAAGAAACAAGGTACCTACCTGATGGGGGTGGGGGTGGGGGTGGGGGGTGGGTGTCTTGCCACTGATAAGCAGGAAAAACATCCTTGTGATTTTTCTCTAAGGTCTTAATTTAGAAGTAATTTAAGCAGATGAGGGTTTGAATCTCAGCTCTGCTATTTACCAGTTGGGTGACCCAGAGCAGATTATCCTAACTCTTAGTGAGAAATAGTTTACATAAAATGGTGTCACAGTTCTACTCTCCTTAGAGGATCATCAAAGGATTCTGAATGATGTCACACTGACTGGTGCATACTTAGTATACAGTAAATGTTAGCTATTCTTTTTCTTTTAATTATTATACTCTCAGGACTAATTGGTAGCCAAATGCATGAGAGTTATGGACTATTTGGAAGCCAGCTCCAGTTAACTGAGTGAAAAAAGAGGTGGAATATAGTTTTTGACATACGACCTATTATTTGATCTCTGGTGGGCTAGTTAACCTCAAATCCAAGGAACTATATACCAATCATAGGACTGGATTTTGATTAAGGTTATATTAACCATGATTTGATTCAACAATGAACAGACAATAAGAGCATGTCATAGGTTAAAGGAATTAGGAAGAAGTAAGAGAATCCTTGACTTAAGATAGGCAAAATGTTGATATTTTGTGCTCAAGAGGCAGTGTTGTATAACAGAAAGCCATATGCTTTGTAACTAGAGAGACATGGGTTCAGATTCCAACTCTAAGAGGTACCCATTGTGTAAATTTAAGGAAAATGTTTCCTTTTTTTTCCCCCCTATAATATGTGGATAAGCATACTTACTTTGGAGTATCAAAAAGATTGAATAGATAGCTCATTTTAAAGTACTTACTAACACCATGCTAGGCATACAGTAATTTCTCAGAAAATGTTAGTGCCTTTTTTTCTCCCTGTTCTCACCTCTTTAATGATGCATAAAGCTATGATTTGACACTAACTCTAAATTTAGCTCATACTCTGTCCTAAAGAGTGTTTTCTCTGCTGGCTCATGATCTGATTTGCTCATTTCCTGAGAAGCCGTCTCTCCTTGCTGGCTTTGTCCGCTCAAGCTTGACACAGCCCATCTTAACTAAGTGTTAGATATCAGATTTTTGTCTCAGATGAATTTCTAATTGATGACATATAATTCTACCTAGAATTGCATTGGTTGGGGAATGTGTCTTCAGCTACACCATGTAGGTGAACCTCTGTGTATATATTACCAGTAACAGCCACTTGGGATTTTTTTTTTTTTTTGAAAGTAGGTAAAGCATAAATCATGAATTAATAAAATACTCTGACAGTGAAGCTGGTTCTGCATCTGACTAAGGGGATTAATTCTCCATAGCCATGACTGAAAGAAATCAGATTATAGTTTCAACAAAATAGTAAACTTTGGTGGTTTCTTTCTTTCCCTCTCAGTTTGATGTTCTGGTGATTTTGTATTACAATCCACAGTCCCGGTGCCTGCTTTTAAAATGAAGTTTTATTAGTACACAGCTGCACCCATTCATTGATGTATTGTCCATAGCTGCCTTCAGGCTACAAGGTAGAGGTGAATAGTTGCACAGAGAATAAACCATGTGTGGCCCCCAAAGCTGAAAAGTATTTACTATCTGGCCTTTTACAAGAAAAGTTTGCTGACACTTGTTGTAAAGAATTAGAAAACTATTTATGTGTTAACCTATGCTTGGGCTCTGGGGCATAGGGTGAATGGTTTCTAGAAGAGGACACAGTAGGCCTGTGACAAATGTCAATTGAATTCAATATCTACAAAGCATTAGTGTTGAAAAAATGTTAGTAGCAATTCTTAGCATAACGACATTAATTGGTTCTCACTGAACACAGAAGAGTGATCTCTACTGTTAAAGAAAGGTTTGGCATCATTGAAAATGGACACTCTCATGAATCCAGTTGAGGCGAAGGAAGGGTGAAAACTTCCTAACTAGAGGTCGCTGAGCTCCACCCAACTGTCTGGTGAATTCCCATGGTGTCAGGCCACTGTGAAGCCTTGCTCATGAATGGAAGGCCATTTTTTTTTTTTTTTTTTTTTTGCGGTACGCGTGCCTCTCACTGTTGTGGCCTCTCCTGTTGCGGAGCACAGGCTCCGGATGCGCTGGCTCAGCGGCCATGGCTCACGGGCCCAGCCGCTCTGCGGCATGTGGGATCTTCCCGGACTAGGGCACGAACCCGTGTCCCCTGCATCGGCAGGCGGACTCTCAACCACTGCGCCACCAGGGAAGCCCTGGAAGGCCATTTTTAAATTTTTCCTGCTAGTAAACCTTCAACACGAAGCCTTCCTGCCTTTTCTCTATCCAAACATCTCATTCTCCCCAGGATCGGCGTGACTCCGTCCAGTCCCTCCCACAATGCTGTGGCAAAGAAATGGAAAAACTATTCAAGTTGAAAAATTACACCAACTGGTAAAATTTAGCTGGCTCACTTAAAATGTCATGCATCTGTAGCTTCATTGAATGACTTTATTTATCCAGAAGGAGCTCCAACCTCTGGTCTAATGGGGCTTTGGTGGCTAACTCTATCCAGCCAGAGCTGTATGTTGACTCTTTGTGTTCAGTTGACCCTCTCCCGAGCCTGGGAGTGTGGGAACCAGTACCTGGGCAGAGCTGAGCCTAGACCACACACTCATTTCACAGAGCCCATTAAACGGTTATCATATGATGCTATGTTACTCCTCCTGTTGACCTTGCCCTGAACGGCTGTGTGTCGAATTACTAATTATCCCTGCAGCTTTGCTACGTAAATGCCAGTTAATTTCCATCTCCACTTTTGGAAGCCACACTGCTCAGACAGAGCCACTGCAATAACCTCAGGAGCTAGCTGTTTCTTGCAAGGCAGTGAGATGCCATCTACCACCCCTGTAACCATTACCACCAAGAAATGTTTTCTTAAGTACACAAGAATAGCTAAAGACCAGAAAAAAAAAAAGGAAGAAAGAAAAGAAAAAGCCTTGCATTCACTATTCAACTCTGGATCATTCTCATGCTTCAGTTTCATGCCTGGTTGACACTGGACACTTGCCTGTGCTGTATGGAAATAACAAGTCACCATCTGGGGGTTTCATCATCTTACTCAGAGGCAGGCATGTCTCTAAGGATTATGCTTTGCCTACTTGGCACGGAAATCCTGCTTTAGCTTCAGTGATTAGCAAATGTAGGGACTGATTTCCCTCAGTCTAGACCCCAAAGACTAGCCCAGACAGACATAGGAATTCCCACGAAAACCCTCTAGGCTGCAGGCCATGATTTACCTTCTGTTGTAATATTCTTGCTAGGATATTGCTCGTAAGGTTTTGCAGATCTTTCAGTTTAAATTGACCCATTAATCTGGGATTACAAAGTGTTAAAATCACGATCATATATATATATATATATATTTTTGCGGTACGTGGGCCTCTCACTGTTGTGGCCTCTCCCATTGCGGAGCACAGGCTCCGGACGCACAGGCTCAGTGGCCATGGCTCATGGGCCCAGCCGCTCCGCGGCATGTGGGATCTTCCCGGACCGGGGCACGAACCCGCATCCCCTGCATCGGCAGGTGGACTCAACCACTGCGCCACCAGGGAAGCCCCACGATCATATTTGAAGAAGATAACTCAGGAGCACCGTAGGTCACACAGGAGTGGGCAATGGGCGTGGGCTGGAAGCACAGTTAGGAGGCTGATGATTATTTTTTTGATTTAAGCATTATTTTCTATGTTAAAATTATTTGTAGCCATCAGAAAATAATGGACTACATGGATCTCTCACATATGGCTAAATTCAAAGGGCTTTGATTTTAAAATAAGAACCCAGGTTTAATTGATTCTTTTGTCAATCAGCACTAAAATCAAGGCAAGGGTCTTAACCTAAGTAGTGTTTGTTGTTTTACTGGGTGTTTTTTGGGTGAATTTCTTAGTTGTCTTTAGAATTACTGATGCGTAGTTACCTACACCAAGAAATAAACAAAAAGATGCTTATTTTTATGAATACAAAGGGCAGTATTACTTTCTTCACTTCTTCTTTAAACATTTGTTGGGCTTCTGCCACATACCCGGCCCTGTGCTCGGTGCTGGACATACAACAACGAGACACATGACGTTCTGTTCCTGCCCCACGAGGTGACGGTACCTCCTGAGGCAAGATCAGTTAGAATAGATGTAAATTCACACATTACGCAACGAAACACAATACCGTTACAAATGAGTGTTTAGTGACACCATGCCCTCTACATCAACATACCAATTGTTTCTAGTTTATTACAATTCAGCAAAGCTTCTTTTCTTTCCATCAATGTCGTTTAATTGGGAAGAGCACTCTACGTTTTGGAGAAAACTTTGGAATACTTTTCTGTTTGGAAATACATGTCCCATCATTAGTGTTTATTTCAAAACTCTTCTATCATGATTGAAGTTTTACTTTCTCCCAACCTATCTTTCTGGCCATATCTTTCATTATTCCCCCTTCCTGCTCAATGCTCTAGTCAAACCAAGCAGCTTCTCTTGTCCTAAGATGCCTGACCTTTTCCCATCTCGCTGTCTTTGCTCACCATGTCTCCTTTGCCTGAGAGGCCCTTCCTCCACCTACCCACATCTCCACCTGCCTAATCCTACTCAGTTCCAAGAGCCGGCCTCTATGCCGTCTCCTTTATGAAGATGTGCCTGCAGAAGAGGGAGTTAAGCTTTCTGTTCTCCTCTGAATAATTAGAGCACTTTCTACTTCTCAGCAATAATGCAGGGCCAATAACATGTGTGTATATTTCTCTGCTTTTCTATTGGCGTGTCAGCTTACAGAAAGCAGGGATAATACCTTACTTTTATTACATTGCTTATAAAAACGTTTAATTTATTTATATATTGTAATAGGTAATTATAATTACATGTAATATAATTCTACTACATGTGATTATAATAATATATACTTATTATAATATTTAATTATACAATTATAATTATATTTTTATTTGTAATAAATAAGTTTTATTACCTCAATTATCCATGAAGACATGGCACACATATTTCTTGAGAACTTCCTATGTGTCAAGTTCCATGCAAGGCTCTGGAGATATAGATACCCTTACTCCCCATCTTACTGGTGGGCATGAAATACATGGATGCTATAAATATGGTATTTGTGTGATACCAAATGAATGCTCAAATACTCTTCAAATCTGGCCCAGTTCTTGACCTGTGTTGAAGTTGAGGTCCCAGAGGCCATGGGGAATGAATTTTTCTTAGGGGTTTACACTCTCTGACAGTGCTTGTTTTTAGTGGTATCTGACTCTTTATATACCTTGCATCATGAAAATTTGGTTAGGTCAACACTGGATCACCAGGAGAGAAGAGCTGGGCAACTCTTCAAACTAGCAGCTGCAATTTGTAATCAGGCCCAGGGGTGTAGCTTCTGCTATTGTCCAGGCTGCCTAACTGCCTCTTCCAGTCATGCAGTAGAGTGGCAAAGTTGGAAAAGTATAGGCTGCTTTGGTGTTAGACTTGCCTTTAGTATAGACATAGCTTCACCCATAACTAGAGGGAAAGCTTTGAGGGGGTGCCTATTTCATTTGTAAAATAAGATAGTAATAACCCTCCTCAGTGAAGATAAGTAAAATATGTAAACTCTAGTGTCCATAACTATGTCCATAAACTATGTATAGTCTGTAGGCCAAATCTGACCTGCTGCTTGTTTTACAAATAAAGTTTTGTTGGAACACAGGGACACCAATCTATTACATATTTTCTATGTGTCTGCGTAACATAGGCAGCACTGAATAGTCACAAGACGGTATGGCTCATGAAGCCTAAAATATTTACTATCTGGACTTTTATAGACAAAGTTTGCGGATCCCTGGACTAGAACACAGCCCTGCACCTGGAAGATAGTCAATAAATATTAATTGTCATAATTATTCTCTTTTTCACCAGACCTAATCTGGGTGAGAGTGGAAAAGAAAGGCTGGAGAAGAGTTGGCAGGAGACGGACTAGGGTGGCTAATTTTCTCTTTCCATTTATTGGAAATTCAAAGTGAAACTGAACTTGAGGCTGGGACTGAAACTTAATAGAGACCTGAAGAAGTAAAATTTCTTTCTTTTTTTTTTTTTTTTTCTTATTGAAAACTGTCCAAAACTTCTCTGGACAGTTTTCTGGTCCCCAAACTTTTTCTTTCCTCTTGGAAAGCACTATATGTCACTGTTGAAGTTAATATTTTGTTCTTAATAATGGTTGTCATTGGTAGAGATCACGAAAGTCTTCCATCAGAGCATAGCACTGCCATTCCAGGCAGTTTTTGCCTGTGTTGGTATTGATTTCAATTAAAACAAGTTATCTGAATCACTGGGCTTCCTGTTGGCTGCACTCAATGCCCAGTGATGCAAATGGAAAGCCTGTTTCAAACCTATGATATCTGGTTACTTACAACAAGGCCCAGGCAGCTGGGGTATAAACAAACCTCAAGCACCAATCAGTGTAGAAGGAAATGATCTTCATTTGCCCTACATGATGTCATCCATCTTGAGCCTGACAATTTTCTAACAATTATTGACTGTGAGGCCAGGCAAATCTTACAAATTCATCTTATTCCTTATCAGGGCAGGTAGTCAAGCGTATCCCAAAACATTTGATTTGGTTCAATTCCTTGTGTACATATCCTTTCCTTCTCTCTCTCTCTCTCTCTCTCTCTCTCTCTTTTTTTCCCCTCCATTATGTCAATCTCTGTGGGAGGAGTTTGTGTGTTTGCACAAAGCATAGCATGATGGTGTTCCGTGTCTGTGTGTTTATTCTGTGGGCCAGCATTTGAAGGGCTTTTCTCTTCTACTTGTTAGCTTACAAATAGCCTAACCCAGTGATCAGACACCTTCATTTCACATAATGATTCAGCAATTTGTGTCAGCATGGTTCTTCATAATAGCAAAACAGACCATCATTTCCAAAGATACATGGCACATGAGGCCAAATGTATAGAACATGTTGTAATTTGTGCTTTTGTAAATTCACATATTTGAATCGTTGCCTAAGGCTTGTGTACTAGATCAAGTCACCTAGCTAGAAAGTGAGCCTAAGTCACTGTGGAACAGATTGACTGTTTTTTTCCCAAATTGCCTTCTTTCAGACACGTAGCTAGACGATATTTCCTAGCCTCCTTTGCAGTTAGATGCAGCCTTGTGTCAGAGTTGTGGTCACTGAACGAGGTAGAAGGGATATACACCTTTTTCAGGCCTAGGTCGTAAAATCCTCTCAAATGCAATCCTCTAATCTCTTTACCGATCTTACAGCTGAATAGAGAGGACTGCAAGGACATACAGGAGGGAGATGTGGTGAGATGGAAGGGGCCTGGGCTCCTGAATGTGAATGTGGAGCAGATCTCCTAGCCCCGCACCTGCCATCACCAGCCCACATCGCACTGTGATGAGATTTTTTTTTTTTTCTTTTTTTTTCCGTGCGCGGGCCTCTCACTGTTGTGGCCTCTCCCATTGCGGAGCACAGGCTCCGGACGCGCAGGCTCAGCGGCCATGGCTCACGGGCCCAGCCGCTCCGTGGCATGGGGGATCCTCCCGGACCGGGGCACGAACCCGTGTCCCCTGCATCGGCAGGCGGACTCTCAACCACTGCGCCACCAGGGAAGCCCTAAAAAGGCTCTTTTATGTAGTTTTTCCTCCACAGCTTTCCTGTGCTGGAGGTAACTTGTTCAATGTCAAGGTAACAATAAGGGCTTGATGCCTTAGTTTCATTTTGTAAGCAGAACTCTTTTTGGTAGAAATACCTGTTTTCCCTGGGTGGGTCCATTACTCTATATTAATTAAGCCAACTGTCTATGAAATATCAAGCCTAACTATTGGGCAGAAAATGGCAAATTATTTTGTCTTTGTTGGGCTGAACGTTTATTTGTATCTTAGAGGGAAGTGAGTACGGCATTAAGGAGGCAAGGATGAGGAGGTAATTTTGCAGGTGTGGAATCTGCAGAAGGTTTAGTGTTACTCTGTGATTCTCCTCTGCCACTGGCTGGCCTGATCCAGGCAAGGCAGCAGTTTTAGGCTTGATCACAGAGTGAGAATTTTGCAGAGCATAGTGTCAGACCTAGGATGGACACACACATGAGCAAGAAGCACAGCGCTATTGTTAAAACCAGGAAGATGCTGGGAACATTCGTTTCTGCTACTTCTCCCGAGCTGACTGATGCTTGGGGGCTCAGAGAGTTTAGCTAACTTAACCTAAGGTCACAGACTAATAAGTTGTGGAGCCAGGATTTGAATCCAGGAAGCCTAATTCCAGAACCCGTGCATATAACCCCTCTTGTGTAGGAGGAAGCATTTCCTGGACTGTGTGTGTAGGATAGACTGGAATAGGGAGAGGCTAGAGACAAGGAGCCTATTTAGGAAGACTCTAAATATGAAGTTATAGGAATCTGGAAGAGGGTGCATATTTAGGGACTCTGATTTACATGGAGTAGCTGCTTCACAAACAACACTTGAAAAGGTGAACGAGTGAGTTTCTTTCACTACAGGGGCAAGTGTTGCTGTCACCACCACGTTCTGGGTAGTCACGTCTTTACGGTACTTCTCTGCTTTACCCACACATCATTGCTGGCAGAGCCACTGAGTCACAGCTTCCCGGGGGATGATCGCCGCCCCCCACCAATGGCTCAGCCTGCACTCTCCAAACAGATGGAAGGCACCCTGCCCTTTTGCTAGATCCTCAGTCACCACTGTCACAGTTCTTTATTGCCTTTTCCCATCCTTTCCTCTGCGGGTTCAGCGCTGTTAACCGAAATTTAATTCATTCTTCCTTCATGCTACTTACAACGTCCCAGTAGAAAGCCTCTTCTCTGGAAGTCCTCTTGCCCTTTCTCTCACCCTTTCTTTTGCATTTGGTGCTAAGGATGGCATAGGGGGTTATTAAAAGATAAAAAGAGTCTCTCTTCAGTTTCACAAATGCAATTCTTTTCTGATTTGCTGATATTTAGAACCTGGGAACGTTAGCCTACATTCCCAGTCTATGCTCCCCGCTGCCTAAATCCTCATGCTAGAAAAGCAGTCAGCAAACTTAAAACCCACGATTGCTCTCAGTGGGTCTAAGCAAGTCCCATATTTCATCTGCAGTTGGAAATGGAGAAGAACAAAGGAAGGAAAGGAAAAGTGGTAGGACAAAGGGGATGGGGTGAAGAAGAAAGAGAAAAGCGTGGAGAAAGCTTGCTTGTACTAAAAGCATGCACTCTTATCTTCAAGATGTCCACTTAATGCCATTTTTATTTCTTATGTGGTAGAAGCTGACGTCACTTTCTGGGGATAAAATGGTAGGATATCTTTGAAAGTAATTTTTACAGGAATGAACAATTTTGTAAAATTTCTGACACAGGCTTGTATAACCAAGATGATTTTTTTTTTAAAAAAGGATGGTTTAATGTGAAAAATCTATTTCTGGTAGGTATTATGCCTCTCATAACGTGGTCATCTTTTAAATGACAGTAATTAAAGTGCAGTGGGGCTGTGCATGAGCGGTAGCCAGAGGCATTGGAAAGATGGGAAAGGAAGAGCAGAAAAAACCCCGATCACTTTGGTTCCAGAAAACCTCCTAAAAAGAGGAAGGCGTATCAGGCCCTCAAAGCCACCCAAGAGAAGCAGGCACTTTTGCAAGCAAAGGAGCAGAGGAAATGAAAAGAGCTCCAGCTTAAGTGACTAGAATGGTTCCTAAATGATTCCCGGCAGCAACTACACGACAGGGTGCACCTCAGATGGTTAGAAGGGAAACCCCATGGCTTGAAAGGGCCAGATAAACCTTTCTTGGCCTTTGTTGTAGGCATCCAAAGGATTAATGTGGTGAGTACCATTGCAAGACTTTGCCTAAGTAAGATTTTCAGTGGTATCTTCGTGAAAGTAAACCCTCACACCATGAAAACGCTTTGGTATAGTGGACTCTTATGTGGCCTGGGGAATTTCCAAATCTCAAGTCTGTTTGGGAACTCAGCTTGAAACACGGACAAGCCAAGGTCAAGAATAAAATCATCCCTCGGACAGACAACACAGTGACTGAGGAGCACCTGGGGAAGTTTGGTGTCATTTGCTTGGAAGACTTCATTCACGAAATTGCCTTCCCAGAGAAGAATTTTCAGGCGATCTCGGGGTTCTTGTGCCCTTTCCAACTCTCCGTGGCCCATCACACTACCAAGAATAGGGTGGGCTTCCTCAAGGAAGTGAGCTCACCTGGTTATGGAGGCAAACACATCAATCGGCTCATCCAGCAGCTGAACTAAACTTGGAATCTCTGAAAGTACAAGTGCTTTGGAAGAATGTGTTTTTGTTTTATGTAATTGTTACCCAGTATCTTCAAAGACGGTTATTTTCTGCTATATCCTCAGAAACTGGAGGGGAAGTGTCAGGGAAAAGATGGCGATGTTCACAGCAGGCACTTTTCATCCCACCCCAGTTCCAAGGAAAAGCTCCTGTGTATTTTCCACATTAGCCACCATGCACCTCTGAAACCAGCAAAGGACTCATGCCATGGAGGAGGGAGTCCTGTTTTGTCATATCTTCTTTCCTGGGCTTTAATGTTGGTGAATGAATACCCACGCATGAATACAAGACAGCAGTGGACCAAGCCCAGGGGCATACTTGAACGTGGGGATTCCCACGGCCTTGTTTCGGGAAGAACTTGAAATACAATTAGAAAGAAGTGCACACACATATAAAAATTATGACAATTAACCTGGAACAACTATTCAGGAAGGCTGAAGTGAAGTCTATGAAATCATGAAGGGTGTAGCTTCATAATAAACAATAGCTCAGTTTCACAGATGTTTAGTTTATGGATTTCAACTCATGTACTAAGCCCTGAGAATACAGAGATAAAAGAGACACAGTCCTGCAGTGAACTGGGGACTCATACAGTAATTCATGTAGAACAGGGGTAGTGGTGGGCTTCCTAAATGATGTGAAGGATGTAGTAAGTCTTGAGTGAGTAGATCTTCAGAAGAAAACGTTGCAGTCAGAAGAAAGGAAGGGCCTCTGAGGAACTATGAGGATTGTTCAGAATTGATAGAGCTTAAAACGTGAAGCAGAGAGTGGTGGGCAATGAGAGGTGAGAAGTAAGAACACCTTGCCACTTTTACATGGCAATTAGGACATTTAAAGATTCTATTATTCCATGGAAAGGCTCACGTTCCAGTGGTGCTGGGAAAACTGAATAACTACATGTAAAAGAATGCAATTAGAACGTTATCTAATACCATATACAAAAGTAAACTCAATATGGATTAAAGACCTAAATGTAAGACTGGATACTATAAAGCTCTTTGAGGAGAACATAGGCAGGTACCTCTCTGACATAAACGGCAGCAATATTGTTTTGGACCTGCTCCTAGAGTAATGAAAATAAAATCAGAAATAAACAAATGGGACCTAATTAAATTTAAAAGCTTTTACACAGCAAAGGGAACCAAAAACGAAACAAAAAGACAACCTACAGAATGGGAGAAAATATTTGCAAATGATGCAACTGATAAGGGATTTATTTCCAAAATATACAAACAGCTCATACAGCTCAATATATAAAAAAAAAAACCCCAATCAAAAAATGGGCAAAAGACCTAAATAGGTATTTTTCCAAAGAAGATATATAAATGGCCAACAGGCACATGAAAAGATGCTCAACATCACTAATTACTGGAGAAATGCAAATCAAAACCACGATGAGCTATCACTTTACACTGGTCAGAATGGCCATCATCAAAAAGTCTACAAGTAATAAATGCTGGAGAGGGTGTGGAGGAAAGGGAACCCTCCTACACCGTTGGTGGGAATGTAAATTAGTGCAGCCACTATGGAGAACAGTACAAAGGTTCCTTAAAAAACTAAAAATAGAGTTACCATATGATCCAGCAATCCCATTTCTGGGCATATATCTGGAGAAAACTCTAACCCGAAAAGATACATGTACCACAATGATCATAGCAGCACTATTTACAATAGCCAAGACATGGAAGCAATTTAACTGTCCACAAATAGATGAATGGGTAAAGAAGATGTGTATATTCCAATATACAATGGAATATTACTCATAAAAAAGAATGAAATAATGCTATTTGCAGCAACATGGATGGACCTAGAGATTATCACACCAAGTGAAGTAAGTCAGACAGACAAAGACAAAATCAGATAAGATCACTTATATGTGGAATATAAAAAAATGATACAAATGAACTCATTTACAAAAGAGAAACAGACTCACAGACATAGAAAACAAACTTATGGTCACCCAAGGGGAAAGGGGGGGAGGGATAAATTTGGAATTTGGAATTAACAGATACACATTACTGTATATAAAATAGATAAACAACAAGAACCTACTGTATAGCACAGGAAACTAACCTGTGATGGAAAAGAAGCTGAGAGAGAATAAATATATATATGTATAACTGAATCACTTTTCTGTACACCTGAAACAGTGTAATTCAACTATACGTCAATTAAAAAATTTTTTTAATGAAGATCAATAAAAAATCATATTTCAGATAAAACCCTAGAAGATTAATAATAAATTGTCTGCATGTTATAGCACATGTTTGATGCCATTCTCAGCATATGGTTATTTATCTTTTAAAAGATAAATTTTAATTTATCTTTTAATTCTTACATATAACTGGTGTGAGTCTTGCTCATTTAAATACTTAACTACGTGTGCAGTATTTGTACATCAGAAAACACAAGAGATGTATCAGAGTAGTATATATTTAAGTGTTAAATACAGGGCACAAAAACAGTTTCTTATGAATTCAAAGGAAGGAGAAAACCTTTGTAGGTTGAGTGACACCCTGTGGTTCTTCTTCCTCTTTTTACTCCTTTTCCCCTCTTCCCTTTCTTTCTTTCCTTCCACAATTATGTACTGGTCTCTGTGTGCCAGGATGTATGCCAAGAACTGGGAATATAGTGGTTAGCAGAAATAGATGGCTATTAAACAATTCTCCCGCAAACATAATTATAACAATCATGTGTTCTCAAGAAAGCATACTCCATAAAAGGGCATAAACAAGGCTGAATGCCACAAAGGAAATCTTCCTGAAGAATTTGTTAAACTGACACCTGAAGCATCATGAGAAGACAGAACGGATTCCTGAAGGAGGAGTAGGTGTGGACAGATGGTCAGGAGCAGGGGAGGACATGTGAGCCTCGCGAAATGAAGTGACGACAGACAAGGACAGGAGAACTCCCAATGGACAGCTCAGAGGATTCATCTGATTCATAATGAGAGCATCAGTTGCTACACGATTCCTTCTTCAGTTAATCTATATGAAAACCTTTTCTGACACCATTAAAATCCATCCTTTCTTCATATCCTACTTTTTTTTTTTCCTACACTACGATAGTTAATTTTATTTGTTCAAGGACTCATCTTGCAAGCATTAAACCAAGCTTGGGCTTTGATTCTGGGAGCCCAGATTCACATACTTAGGAAGATAAGAGCAGACTGTGCTCCATGTACAGGGATGAAAACTAAAGGCTCGTGGTTAATCACTCACATCCTACTTTTTTTTTTTTTTTTTTTTTGCGGTATGCGGGCCTCTCACTGTTGTGGCCTCTCCCATTGCAGAGCACAGGCTCCGGACGCGCAGGCTCAGCGGCCATGGCTCACGGGCCCAGCCGCTCCAGGGCATGTGGGATCTTCCCGGACCGGGGCACGAACCCGTGTCCCCTGCATCGGCAGGCGGACTCTCAACCACTGCGCCACCAGGGAAGCCCCCTACTTTTTATTTGAGTGGTTTCTGTAGGACTTACAGGCTTTCTATTTTTTCTTTTCTCATGCTCCTTTATCAGGTAATTAATTTAGACCACACTCATTTAAAATCTGATTTTGACACAATTTAGTTCAAAAAAGATTGCTGTATACTTGGAAGAAACACAAATACATTTCTTTCCATTTCTTCTGTATTTTATCTTTTAATTCAGATATATCTCACACCAAATTAGGCTGCACTGAAGCTCCTGAAACAACTTTGACCTTTTTAATATGGCAATTTCCATGGCAACCCTTTCCGATCACCATTGCAAGTGTGGCTATAAGACTGTTTCTTACTGGATGCCTTGGCTAGTTGGGGCCAAGGATTTGGACATAACCTTGTTGCTACTGCTGGCAGCTGTCCAGGCCCAAATATCTTGATGCTGATATTTCTCCCCTTCTATATGTAACAGATGGGCTTATTGAACTTCCTTCAGTGCTCACTAGCCAATGATCAGGAAGCTGAATATGATAGGCCTGGGGTGAATCATAACAGCTATTCTGAGGTTGCGGGATTCTTCCTTGCCCAAACCCAAGATGCAACTTTGTTGGGAAGAATCACAGAGCCAAGATTACTGATTGAGAACTCAGAAACCTCAAGCAGGCACTCAGAGCTGCTCAGGAATCAAATTATGTTTCTCTATCTCTGTGGGATGACTGCACCGTATCATCTCCTTTTTCCTCAAACCTCCCACACATTCTCCTCCTACTGATGACCCAGACTCATATACTTCATTGAGAAAACAGAAGTCATTGAAAATGAACTCATCTTCCCACCACAAAACCTGCCAATTTGGTGCATTTGCATCCCCATTCTCCTTCCTCCACAATGAAGGAAGTGCTCCTCCTCTAAAAGGAAGGGATAGTTTTCTGCTTTTGCTCTGGATCCCACTACCTCTTGCATCATCAAAGACTTTGCTCCTTGAGTTATTCATGCTTTCCCTCAGCAGTAACATCTCACTGTTCATTTAATTATCCCCTTTATCGTACAAGCATGCTGTACTATTTCCTCCTAAGACTTTTTTTTTTCACATAACCATACATACTGTTTCAGTTCCTGCCTTATTTTCTGCTCTCCTTTGAACCAAACTCCAAATATATAACTGAACAAACTGCTTCTATCTCCTCATCTTTCTTCCACTCTTCAACCCAGTCCAATGTGCTTCTACATCTCTTCTACCTGGAACCCCCTCTGGTAAGGTCAACAACAACCTTCAGGTTGTCAAATCCAGTGAACTTCTGCCCTGCTCATCTTCCTTGGCTTCTCAGCAATATGTGTCAAAGTTGACATTCTACTTGCTTGAAGCATGCTTATCTCTTGGTTTCCAGGATCATTTTCCTAATTTCCTTCTACTTCTCAATCTTCTCTGTTGGGTTCTCTTCTTAAATGTTGGCATTTCTCAGAGGTTGTCCTAGGTCTTTATCTTATCTTTTGTCTAAATTTTCTTCTTACTTATATTATTCATTTCCACTGTTTTAAATGTTATGTGTTGAGTTGTGGTAACTTATTTCTTGCTTCTTCATTTGTATAAATTATGAATGTCACATATTCAAATGCCCCAAGCAGAACACTGGGCTCCTTTGTTCTCGTTTGACTTAAGAAACTCTTTATCCAGTTGATCAAGACGAAATTGAAGATCCATTCTTTTTCTTTTTAAAAATTTGAGGTGAAAAGCACATAACATAAAATGAACAGTTTTAAAGTGAAAAATTCAGTACTTACTATGACTTAGTCACTGTTCTATTGGTTTCCCATGAAATAATTCATTTAAACCTCAAAACGGTGCAGTAGATACTATTATTATTGCTCTTTGCAGGTGAGGAAACAAAGCAATTTGCTCAAGGTCACCAGCGAATACATGACTTCTCAGCGACTTCTTCCCTCAGGCATTTGAACACACTGAATTTCCTCCTGCCTTCAGGGTCTACACACATCCTCCTCCCTCAGCTGAAAACATCCATTCCTCCTTCCATCCTTCACGTCTCAGCTTAAATGACAACTTCTCTGGGTGCCTATTTCTGCAGTAAGTATCCTTTCCTGTGATTCATCTCTCTTTTCCTTTTATAATGCTCAAAGCTGTTATTTCAACTTGTAATTATGGTGTTTTTTATTGCTTTGTTTGGTTGGTTTTTGCTTGTTAAATCTCTAGAATATAAGCCTCTTGAGGTCAAGGACTATGTTTCATTTATTTGTTTGTCCTTGTTATAATTATTGTACCCCTGAATTTTTCACAGTTCCTGGTACAGTTTGGATTAATGAATGAATGGCTCCAATTCTATATTTTATGTAGGGAAAAATGAGTTGAATTACCTAGATTTTTATTTTGGTCTTTGAGTAGTTCTGTATCCCTTCCTCCTGTCTTCTCACCGCCTACTCAGTGGAGAAAAGAAAAAGAAACTGCCCTCAGTTCCAGATGTTGCTAAATAATTACCAACTTTATTGCTCTGGGCAGGCTCTGGTTGAATTCCTCACTTGATTCCAGGGAAGATTAAGCAGAACTTGTCCAAACAAAATACAGCCTAGCAACATCTGGTCTCTTTGTGGTGTGGTTTGAAGTGCTTGCTGGTTGGTGGCTCCTTGTTTCCCCTCCATGTCTTTACTCATTTTTTTTTTAAGTAACAACACTTGGAGTTATTAAAGCAGATACCTGGCACATTGGTCAGGCAGTACAGCTTTACCTTATAATCAGTGCATCATTGAGATGAAAATAACACTATGCCACAGTGTGACAATTTTAAGACTGCAGGAAGCAAGACAATACCCAGCCTGTGATGACAACCCACATTCTGCCAACACTATAGAAAATGAGTCCACAAATTGCGTACTCCAAGCTCTCCCACATGAGTCTGTTCCCCCCAAAATACTTGCCTCTTAATTCAGAGAGAATGCCCCCAGGACGATGACGGGGTAGAGCTCTGTGAAGTGTCCTGACATGTGTCTTTCTGCTACACATGGATCCTAAACTTACACAGCTGCCGTCCCTTAGGATAATCAGGAAAACAGAGGGCTCAGAAGTCATGACAGCTGTCTTCTACTGACTGTTAGAGGATCGACATGCAACTTTAACCATCTCGCAAAGTAGGAATTACATTTTTGTCTTCATGTCAGATAACGAAACTGAAGATTCAAGATGTTAGCCAACTTGTCCCTTGCCATCTGACTAGGAAGTGGAAAAGCTAGAATTCTAACCTACGTCTGAATGACTATCAAGCCACAGTGATACCTGGATACCACACTGCTTTCAAGATGAAAGACTATTAATTATAAATAACTTAAATACTAGGTAAATATATATATTAGTAAAAGTTAAACCTCAAAGTGGGATACATTGCGTATCATTAGCAATAGTCTGTTGTGTCTTTAAAACATATTTGAGTTCTTGGTTAATTATTTTAATCATGATATTAATAACATGTATTGATTGAGGGGTTCCCCGGTCCCGGGTGCAGTGCTATTGGTATTATCTTCTTTCTCTTTATAAAAACTCTATGAGAGGAATACTCTGATTATCTTTATCCTATAGAAGAGAAAGCTGAGGTTAGACAGGTGAGTTAGCTCAACCAGCTATAAAATGGCAGAGGCTGGAGAGTTGAACTCCCAAACCATGCTCATAGCCATGTTAACTGGCCTTCCATGCATTAACTGTGATCATGCAGCTTTCCACCTGTTCCTAGCATTTAAGCAGATGTTATCTGTAGATTCTGGCAGAGTCAACACTGATGGTTCTGCAACTTCTTGTCACAGTACCAAGAACTAATTATACGTCTTTCACGGAGCCATCGCAATGGCATGGATAAGTTGAAGGCATGAGATTCTGGATAATTTACTACAGTCGTGGAATATCTACTGGGTGTGATGCACAGCACAAGGAGCAATTCACTGGCAGACGGAAAAGATGTGGAAATTATGTACCCTTTTTTCTTTAATAAGAAAAAAATTTTAAGTGTAAAAGACCTGGTTGAATAATTGAATAGCAAGAATTTAACTTCAAAGGAGTTATAGTACTGGTCCAATGAGTAAAAGTCTATTGAGTGCAAAAAAACTACATTCTAGGAGCTGGCACATGGGTTTTGATCAGGCGTCTGAAAATGGTAAGATACAGATTATTAGAGACGGAAGAAAAGTTGGAGAGGAAGCCAAGCATAAATAAGAGCACAGATGCAGGATGTAGCAACTTGGTTGGCAAGCAATGGGCACGACTAGAACCGGAATCTGGGATAGAGAGCCAGTGGGGGGAAGAGCAGGTCTTTGGACAAGCTGGCATGACCTCAGAGTGCTCAGAGGGACTCTATTCTTTAAATGACCCCAAGTATTGTTCAGGCCATCTTGTTTGTCACTGTCTATCTTTGACTTTCTGTTTGTCTCCTTAAACATGAAACAATTTCCTTCTCCAGCCTCATACAAGTGACTTATATAAAACCTACAGCCTTCACTGCCAGCCACTAATTAATTATCTTGCAGGTATGCCTTCCCAGGTTCAAAGGAGCCTATGCATAAAAATTGCTACATTTTCCACTTATGGAAATATCATGTAATATCAACCAGACGCTACTCATCAGCACTTGAACAATCAATGCACTTTTACCAAGTTCCTTGATGTGCAGGGTATGGGTCTAGGCACTGTTCTTAAAAATTAGGTGTTTTATCAAAAGCACTTGCAATGATTCAGAAATTTCTTCTTCTTTGATATCAAAAGAGCTGAGCGAAATCTTTGGGGTTTGTTAAAAATGATAGAAGTTGGAACTTTTCAGACAGACATTGAATGTGGGTGTTAAGTGGGTTTTCAATGGTATTTGATTCATCAAATTTATCTTGCTGTTATTCTGAGTTATCATTTTTGCCTTTAAAGTAGAATATTTGGAATGGGGGAACACTTCCTTTATTTTTTAGAATGTTTTCAGTTTCCTGAAAATAGATATAATGAAGGAGAGAAAAGAACAAATGGCAATGCTTTGGATAAGTCAAGGCATGACTACTTTATAATGTCAAAACAGCTAAATATATTTTCCCTTATGATGTGTAGGGGGACATTCAGCCCAGCAAGCCTGTGTAACATTTTCATATTCAAATCCAGCTGTACAAGCTACCATTGTACCAAGTAGTTCACTCTTAAGTGCCCCCACCCCAATCTCAATCACTGGCCACATTAATTTGTGCAATAATTAAGAGGAAGCTTCTGCCTAGGTTCAGATCCCACCTCTGCTACTCACTAACATATCTCATAGGGTTGTTCTGAGGATTAAATGAATCAATATGCATAAAAGCTGCCCAATATAAGCAATATATGTTAGCTGACAGTAATAATTAAAATAAAAATAAAGGAAAATGAGCTTGTTAGCTCTGTGGCTATAATAATACTAACATTGTCTTTGTAATACTGATACTGTTTGAGATGAAATTTATAATCTGTTAAGCATTGTGCCTATTTTACATCTCAGTTAATCCTCACAATGAAGCCATCCATGAGTTGGTGTCCTTACTGTTTCCCTTAACTTACAGTTGGGGGTCAAGTGACTTGCCTAGGGTCACACAGGTTGGGAGTGATAGAGCAGAATTGGAAACGAAGGCAGTATGATTCCAGAACTTTTACCTCTAGTCACTCTGCTGCACTCTTTGCATAATTATTCTCAGTTATGAAGCCAGTTCTTAAAATCCAATTAGTCATCCTGCAAGTTTTCTACCTTCTCTAGGTAGCCTCAGAACCCAGTACTACCTACTCCCTCTGTAAGGTACTCACATACTTCCGCTGGGCTGAGATTACTTTGGTTGGCTTTTGTTAGAAATCACATTCCAAAGATACCCAATAACTTTACCTTTATCTAGAGATTCAAATTAAATATGAGTTGTACTTTTATAATATTCCAAAATGTTCACATATAGCCCTGTGTGGTAGGTACCATTATTCCCATGTACGGATGAAAACCTGAGGCTCGGAAAAACTAGATAACTTTCCCAAAGTCTCACAATGAGTATGAATCAGAAAGCTCTTGATTTCTGGTCTAGTGTTCTTTCCATTAGTGGTGTGACTAAATTAGAGTCAAGGTTCTTTTTTTCCTTACTAGCATAATTTGGGGTGTCTAGATTGCCCTCATTTCATAGCAACACAATTATAAAGATGAACTTTGAATGGATCATCGCCTGGGTTTGTTTAAAAAGGTAAAGGCCATGCTTAGCTTCTATTTTGCTGGGCATGTTAGAGAGGGAAATGGTTTACCTCAAGAGCTCTGCTGTATTTCTGTGAAATGTACATGCATGCTGTGAAGTCATCTTTGAATTCATGCTCTTGGACTGTGTTTCCCACCTACTTGCAGGATGATGAAACTGGACAGCTGCTTCCTGGGGGAAAGGTGAAGATGTAGATAATATGCAGTCCCTCCCAACCACTGGAGAGGAGTTCTACCATAAGACCCAAAGACCCCTCAGCCTTCTGTTCCACCGATGGCTTCTCAATGATCTGTTTGCACATTCTTTTCCTGCTTGGTAATTAGCACCAGCTGTCTCAACTTAAAAGGAAGGAATCCCTTTGAAATCCTCGCTATCCTCCGTGAAATGTGCTACTGAAACGTGCTAATTAGTAACTGGACTTAGGACAACACAGACATGTGTTTCCTGTGAGCACTGTAGAAGGAAGGAGAGGAGGAATAGGAACATCTGTTTAGTTGCATATGTGTGTGTATGCTTTTCCAATGTTCAAAATGACATTTTTAATGAAAATCTATCTGCTCAAATGGGATTGGTAGCCAGTAGCTAAGGCCCAGGCCCCCCCGCCCCGCCATGCATTGATCGCTCTCCCTTCCATTGCAGTCTCTGCTCAAGCTTGTCAGTATCTCCACATGCAGAGAGCAGGGCCAGTGGAGCCTTCCCTCTGTGCCTCAGCACATCGACTTCCCTGTCAACATCCCCTTGCCCTTCACCAGAGCATCAGGAATCATGGGGCTCCAGGGAAATAAAAAAATAACTCCTCTTCCTTGGGGGACCGCTGTCCCAGAGTACACTGATAGCCAAGTGGGTCTGTCACAATTAGTGCATCCCAGGATTTGAGGAGAGAGCCTAGGAACATAATGTAGCATTGTGTTAAATGCACTTTGCTAAAAATGGAGGAGCCACTGGTTTGCCAGTTCAAACTATGATCGAAAATATCTGCGTCTTCACAAATGACTTGAGCAGCGAGTTCCAGGGTTTCAAACTTCCTTTGCTGGTCTGGGGGCAAGAGCTGCTCATGACGCAGATGGGAAGCTGGCTGGTTTTATGGGAGCACTTGGGGATTTATTGACAGGATGAAGGGAGCTCACAGGAGGCTTAGAAAAAGGGTGGGTAGCATTTTCTAACGCCAAGGTCATTCCCTTGGAACAGGCCGGTCAAGAACCTACCCTGGCATTCCTGCTGCCATTACAGCAGTGATTATGGACAACCCAGAGGCTGCTGCAGCACTAATCCTCACCCCAACTCTTCTCATATTCTCGCCTTACTGGCTCACCATTTAAAGTCTTGGGGTAAGTGTTTGATAGGTTGAACTTAGGTCACATCATTTCCACCTGGTCGTAAGGTGGGATGGGGATGGTCCTCAGAAGATCTGCCCTGTTGACGGGAAGCACAGTCTGGAGGTTGCTGCTGTTCTTTTCAAAGTCACATATGGTGGTGGAAGGATAATTCCCCATGTGGAAGTCAGGTTATTCTTGGCAACAGAATTTGATAAATAATTACTACAGAGGCCTATTGAAGGAGGATTCTGTTAGTCCACTGTCCACCAATTGTGGTTAGATGCAGTCTTGTGTGGCCAACGCTGTGAGAGACCTGCCCTGTTAATCTGAACATCCGGCCTAAGTGGCCTTGCTCTGGGAAGTCGGTCAATAACTGGGAGTCTCCTGCTACACCCCAGGCTATAGCAAGCCTCATTCCAAGGACTCCGTACCTCGTGTGCATTAGGTCTACGTTAGCTCTTTGATTACCCACCAGGCTCTGCCCCATGCCCTTGACCCATTCCCAGACATCCTGCCCTTGACATCTGTGGGCTCTTGGGCTTTGGCTTGGCTGCCTGGCTTCTCTGAATATGTGATTTCAGGCCCTCACCAGCTGGGTAGGTCAGATAAGAACGTCAGGTTGCCATTTTTTCTCCTACATGTTTGCTCTTCTAACTGCACCAGGCTTTGCTATTTGGACTCCTACAGCCGTAAAAGACATCACCATTCTTTTTCTTCCCTGCATCTGTTTAGAGGCAAAGGGAAGAAGTGAGAATGAAAATACCATCGTGTGTTTCCTTTGGAGACAGAACAGACTGACACATGTGATGTGAGTGCTCCAAACCCAATGCTGGCTTAACTCTCCAGCTTAAACTCTGTCATGATCTCTGCAGGCTTCCAAGTTAAGTTCAAGTCACCAGGCAGGCAGGAGCGTCTCTGATGTCTTTGTCTCCCATTCTAGGCCTGAGCTTTGCTAAGCTACATTTAGTTTCCCTGGCAAGCTGTGCTTTCTCCCATCTTCGTCCTTCACACTTAGGAGGTTGGCCTCCCCACTTGTAGGGCTGAGGGCTTGAGTACAAACGGAGGCCACAGGCCATATTTCCAAGTTCTTCAAATGTGTAGATTAAGCTAACCTGCTGTTACATAAAACGTGTTCTATCCTTTACCTTTGATAAAAATACGTTTGTAACTACCT
The DNA here is from genome assembly GCF_964165515.1 of Mesoplodon bidens. Taxonomy (NCBI): domain Eukaryota; kingdom Metazoa; phylum Chordata; class Mammalia; order Artiodactyla; family Ziphiidae; genus Mesoplodon; species Mesoplodon bidens. Next base: position 88,755,068 of record NC_138167.1, read on the forward strand.
AGAAAGCTAGGTTTAGATTTTGAATCCTTAGACTCTTCAGAGTTTCACATCCGAATGTCATAGTGCAGGAGAGAGCTCCCAGCCCCCAGCCCACAAACCTTCTCTTCCCACCCCTTGATCTGTCCTGCACGATGTGTTTTCTGCGTGAGTGTATGGACACCCCAGCCTGCACACCCAGGCACCACATCCACAACCCCTGCACATGGCCATTCCCTAGCAGCAAGCACATAAGCAACTTGGCCCTCTCTTAGGAGGGTGGAAGAAGCCACACAGGTTCTGCAAGGGGGCCTGGAGCCGCTGGGGCAAGGACTTCGGGGGTCCTGGTTTCGAGAGCATGGTCTAGAATGGAAGGAATGGGAAGAGGCTTGGGTGGGCATAAGCCCTTGTCCCTGTAGACTCTGTAACCAGAGGGAGGGACACAGCTGGAGGAGTGTTAGAGCACTAGGTCCTATTGCTGGGTCCAAGGGCGAGGCTGGCACATAGTTTTCCCTCTAATAGGATGCCCTTCCCCTGCTTTATCTAACTGAGTCACATCCATCTCTCAGGTACCCTCATACTCCACCTCCTTCCTCCAAGAAGTCTTCTTGATCCCCCCAGGGTGGGGTACATGTTTCAACTAAACTGGCTGTGACACTTACTGTGTGACCCGTGATTTAACCTCTCAGCACCTCAGTTTACCTTCAAGACTGTCATGAGGATGAAAGAGTTAATGTATGTAGACTTGTAGAGCAGTTCTTGACAGAAAATAAATGTTAACTATTTTAACTATTATTATGTACTCACATAGCATGCTGTTCTCACTTCTGTAGAACTATTTCACAATGTATTGTCATTGTGTGTTTTCTCACACCTCTCTCTTGCAGCAGATGATGTGCTTCATGCAAGCAAAGACATAATTGTATTTAATTTTGTATTCCTTACACAAAACCCAATGTATGTAACATAGTAGGTGTTCTATAAATGTGTACAGAGTAGATGCCTCGAGGGGAGTTGGATTTTACAGGTGGAAATATTCATGCTGCAGCCTGTGACCTTCTATAGGAAAAATGACTGAGAGGCTGAACTCAACTTCTCAGATCCTTCTGACCCTAGGCTCTTAGAAGATTAGATGGAGATGGTAGAACTGAGCTAGAACTGTGTCACAGGGTGGCATAGAGAAGAAATATTCAAGTGGCAGTCCTACCCAGGGATTAGATATGCTTATACAAGACACCGACCCTATGTCCTGGTAAAGATTGACAATCCAAAACATTCCTTTATGTAATATTGTATTTGTCCTCATATGAGCCAAAGGATCCAGCAAGCATTCTTCCAAGGGTTTTGAGACCATGTGTGTCTGGGCATCCATGATCTGAGGAGTATGGCCCTGTTTTCTTTAACTGGACCTGTTTATTCTGATGACTCGCAGCTAAGCGGAGCTCGGGAAATATGGTCAGGAGAAAGTCTTTAATGATGTTTGCTTGATTGCAATTATGAAACTGCTCTGCAGAGCCTTCCTTCCCCATCATTTACTCAAGTGGTTGCTAAGTAATTTCCGATCTGGTCCCACAATTAGAATGAATGGGCCTGGTTGCTGGTTGGTCACGAAACTGTTCTGTTCACCATTCATTTGTTCACCGGGGGTTGTCCTGAACCGTAACTGGATGTAGCAAAATGCTTTGCACAGTGCCCAAAAAAAAAAAAAAATTGAAAATCATCTTGAGTGAATTTACTTTTCCCCTCTTTTGAAGTCCTATTTACTCATTTAGCCATTGCATATAATAAAAGTATGATTTTTTTAAATGTTTAAAGCATGGCAAATAGGACTTTTCAAATTAAAATAAAAACTGAGCATCTAAAGACAAAATGAAGTTTTTCTTTCTCTCAGCAAGTCATTATAATTTATAAAAAAATAATTATTTTTATAATAACCCCGAGTAACCCATATTACTCTGACATTGAGGACTTGTTTCTATGGCAACAGGTCAGGGCATTAACTATTGCAGGGCTGACATGATGACAAGATTTGGGTTCTGGGTTTCTCCTACACTCTTTCTTTCCTTCGATTCCCCACTTCCTGGATATATTCCCTCTTGGATCTGGTCTTATCACAAGTTAATGATAACCAATTGTTACAGGAGGAAAAGAAAAAGTTCAGCAGCCAGTGAACCTTCCTAGAACCTGATAAAAGGAAAAAAATGGTGTTCCCGTTAATTCATGTGACTTTTTCAAAGGGTGCCTTAGAAAAGCTTTAAGAGGCTTTTTCTGTTATAGATTATATTTAACCTCATGCCTGGCTTGAGGGTTGGTGGCTCAATGAAAAAATAAAAATAAATAACTTCTTCTCCCTCCCTTATTTGCGCCTTTTGCTTAGGTCAATGCTGATACAAAAGACGGAGTGGGCATATAATGGGGGAATGGAAAGGAAAGGAAAAGGAAAAAACTGAAGGGCTGGCTCTATTATGATGATTATGATAGGACAGCTCAGAAACTGAGTCAACTTTTTCATATTTCTCAAGGTCCATGACATCTGATATGTTCTGTCTGTCACTTTTCTTGGAGAAAAAAATGATTGAGTGATACTTAAAAAAAAAAAAAGAAAGGGCATACAACAAACACAAACACATGAAAGGATGCTCAACATCACTAATCATTAGAGAAATGCAAATCAAAACTACAATGAGGTATCACCTCACACCAGTCAGAATGGCCATCAGCAAAAAACCTACAAACAATAAATGCTGGAGAGGGTATGGAGAAAAGGGAAGCCTCTTGCACTGTTGGTGGAAATGTAAATTTATATAGCCACTATGTAGAACAGTATGGAGGTTCCTTAAAAAACTAAAAATAGAACTACCATATGACCCAGCAATCCCACTACTGGACATATACCCAGAGAAAAGCATAATTCAAAAAGAGACATGTGGGCTTCCCTGTGGCACAGTGGTTAAGAATCCGCCTGCCAATGCAGGGGACACGGGTTCAAGCCCTGGTCCGGGAAGATCCCACATGCCGCGGAGCAACTAAGCCCGGGTGCCACAAGTACAAAGCCTGCGCTCTAGAGTCCACGAGCCATAACTACTGAACCCGCATGCCACAACTACTGAAGCCCACGCGCCTAGAGCCCATGCTCTGCAATAAGAGAAGCCACTGCCTATGCACCTCAACGAAGAGTAGCCCCCGCTCGCTGCAACTAGAGAAAGCCTGCACACAGCAACGAAGACCCAGCGCAGCCCAAAATAAATAAATTAATTAATTTAAAAAAAAAAAGAAGAGACGTGCCACAATGTTCATTGCAGCACTATTTACAATAGCCAGGACATGGAAGCAACCTAAATGTCCATCGAAAGAAGAATGGATAAAAAAGATGTGGTACAGATATACAATGGAATACTACTCAGCCATAAAAAGGAATGAAATTGGGTCCTTTTGCAGAAATGTGGATGGACCTAGAGTCTGTCATACAGAGTGAAGTAAGCCAGAAAGAGAAAAACAAATACCGTATGCTAACACATATATATGGAATCTAAAAAAAAAAAAAAGGTTCTGAAGAACCTAGGGGCAGGACAGAAATAAAGACTCAGATGTAGAGAATGGACTTGAGGACACGGGGAGGGAGAAGGGTAAGCTGGGACGAAGTGAGAGACTGGCATTGACATATACACTACCAAATGTAAAATAGCTAGCTAGTGGGAAGCAGCTGCATCACATGGGGAGATCAGCTCGGTGCTTTGTGACCACCTAGAGGGGTGGGATAGGGAGGGTGGGAGGGAGACGCAAGAGGGAGGGGATATGGGGACATATGTATACATATAGCTGATTCGCTTTGTTATACAGCAGAAACTAACACAACACTGTAAAGCAATTATACTCCAATAAAGATGTTAAAAAAAAAAAGAAAGAAAGAAAAGGCACGGCCAATTGAAAAGAGAAGAGGTATAGATGTTATCTCAGGTTGATCTAGCTATTAATGGAAATGATAATAATGGGAAGCACTTACATAGAGTTAATATGTGCCAGACACTGTTCTAAGGGCTATGCCTGTATTCACTCATGTAATCCCCACGTCAAACCTACGAGGGAAAATGTACTGATAGTTACAGCTATTTTACAGTTAAAGTATAGAGATGTGAAATAATTTTCCCAGAACTTCAAAACTATTAACTGGTAGTGGGGAGAGGGGAGGGGCAAGATAGGCGTAGGGGACTAAGATGTACAAACTACTATGTATAAAATAAATAAGCTACAAGAATATATTGTACAACACAGGGAACACAGCCAATATTTTATAACTATAAATGGAATATAACCTTTAAAAATTGTGAATCGCTATGTTGTACACCTGAAACTTATATAATATTGTACATCAAGTATATCTCAATTAAAAAAAAATCTATTAACTGGTAGAGGCAGTTTTCAAACCCAGATAGTCTGATATCAGACCTATGTAGTTAACCATTATTCTATGCAGTCTCCTATAGCCTGATACTTAAATCTTTCTGAATCATTGATTCTATTCTCATTTATTGGATTTGACACCATCTTTTAGCTCTTTAGCTCTGTATCAAAATACACAGCAGTTTTGTTCATTTATGTTTGTGTGTGTGTGCATGTGTGTGTAAGTTAATTAAAATTATTTTCAAATGGAGTTTTGCAATCTCTTTAGAGATAATTGTGAACGGCTTGGGATGTCACAAGGACAAGTTTAGGAATCACCTGCACAATATTTGTGTCCACACTTCTGTTAACTTTTAGTTGAAAGGAGAAACAGGTGGACCCTCTGCTCTTTAAAATAATTCTTTAATCGTTTCCTTGCAAAGTTTTCTATAACTTTTCCTCAGTGCCTCTATTCTAAAGCTGAGTGTGTGAAATAGAGATATATCTAAATATTTAGTGATGCCCTAATATTTTTTCAGTCACTCAGGACTGTAATATTTTTAGGACAATGATCATGAATGCTTTGGTTCATGGTGGTTTCAGCCTTCAGCACAATAATGCTATTTAGTCCAACTTGGAGTTCATATTTAGGTTCCAATTCCTGCTTAATTTTTGCTTAATTCCTGGTGGATAAAATCATATATATGTATTTGATATGATCTAACTCATAGCATAACCAAATCTTCATTAAAGAGAGTTTTACCAGTATAGTCATAAAATATTATCATAATAACATCGTAATAGCCTCAGGCTTTTCATAACATCCTTAGTGGTTATTTATTAGATTCCCATTTAACAGATGACATTGAATTAAATGACTGCCATAATTTACAGTTTGGGAGTGATGACAATTACAGTGAAATACTTGAATACCAGCCTTTTAAACTGTGTACCTATAGAAGTGTTCAATAAAGATATTCTGAGTAGTTTTTATTTTAGGAACCAGGAATAATTTAGCATTTTATTAAGGCTTACATGACTGAAAACTGAGTGTGGCACCCAAATGCTCCGATTGATGGTGTTTCTGTACCCTCTAGTGGTCTGATGCAGAACTGAATAATGAACATAGAATCTCCAAGGAAAATTGCCTGGGAGTTCTGGGGTCTGGGCAGCAGCACCTGCATCTCCTTGTCCATAAATTATAAACGGCAAAGATTTAAGGCCAGGCTTCTAGAGTGGGGCAATGTGAGTGTGGATTTTCATCTCTAAGCTGATTTTACAGGCATGGCAGAAAGAGTGGTGCTAGCTTAAAAGAAAGCTTCCCCTTTTAAATTTCTTACTTTTTCTGAAAGGTTGGAGTTTTCAGTATGTTGAAACAAATGTTCTCTATCTATACAGTTTCCCCTCAGTGACATTATTGACATTTAGGTTCTGTAATTCTTTGTTGTGCCCCCTCTCACATGCCCGCACTGTAAGATGTTTGGCAGCATCCCTGGCTTCTTACCTGCTAAATACCAGTAGCGTGCCCAGTTGTGATGACCAGAATTGTCTCCAGTATTGCCAATTGTCCCTTGGGGGAAAAATTTCCCTTGATTCAGAATCATTTTAATGATTCCTGTTAGGTAAGATGGAAATAGTTTGCCAATCGAAATAAATAGTTCATTTAATACTTAGCATGAGCCTGGACATGTACCTGTATTACTTAATTTAATCCTTGTTAGAATCCTCAGAAGTCAGTCCTATTATTGTCTCCATTTTACAGATGAGGAAACTAAGACTCAGAGGAGTTGGGTAACTTTCATGACATCACATAGGCAAGTGGTAGAGCCAGCGTTAAAATCCAAGTAGTCTGGCTCTGGAATCTACATTTGGAAACATTCTACTACAAAAGCATAACTCTTTATTAAGCCCCCAAAGGAGTAAAAAAGAGAATTACTGATTTACAAGTCATAATAATCTACAGACGCCAATTTATGATAATTTTCTGAATCAATGAAACAGAAGGGAAAGATAGTGTAGTGACATCTTCAGAGGAAGATTTGTTTTTTTCATTCATTTATCAAGTACCCACTCTCCATACAGATACAGAAATGTATAAAACAAAGCCCCTGCCCTCTGAAGCTTGCTTACATTGTTGCAAATGAACAAAAGCATAGCTAATATCTCACATAGTAATATGTTATGGAGAAAATAAAACAAGTTAAAGGGGATGGAGAGGACCTGAGATGGGGTAGAGTGCTTCTATTTTATACAGGGTGGTGGGAAGTATTCCAAGTAGTGAGAACAGCAAGTGCAAAGGCCCTGAGGTAGGAGCGTATTTTAAGTAGGAGCAGCTTGCTAGCATGATAAGAGAAAAGCAAGGAGCCAGTGGAACTGGAGCAGAGTGTGAGGGAGAGCAGTAGGAGATGAGATGGAGAGGGGGAGGACCAAAGATGCCCTGAGGTCTTGTAGGCCCTTGTAAAAAGACTTCTCAACTTTTACTCTTTACTGAGATGAATATTTATTGAGAAGTGCCATGATCTGACTTAATTTTTCAAAGGACTAGGTCAATCTTCTTTGATTGGGAAGTAGTTTATCATAATGCTTAAGACCTTAAGTTCTGGAATCACACTGACCTCATTTTAAAGGATGTCTTTAAGAACTCACTCTCTGTGGGCTTTGGGGCAAGTAATTTAACTTATCTGAGCCTGTGAATTCTTATCTGTAGAAAAGATGTAGTAATACCCTAGTTAATTGATCTAAGTGCTTTTGGACATAAGATGCACCATGATTTCCTCTACCAGTAAGAAAATCACAAAACAACACTGCTAATCACGCCTGAGTTAGACAAACCCGGCTCTCCAAGTGTGAAAGTATCCTTAAAGCTGTTCTTGGGTATTTGTCATTTGTCCTGCCTGCCTTCATTTGCACTGCTTGGCATGTGATAGGCAATTATTTTGTGTACATCTCAGTAATGAAAGGAAACATAGTGTCATCTATTTGTTAGTAGCTTCATTTCTTAGGGACCCCTAAAGCATTTGGTTGTTTCTTTGTAAGCAAATATGAAATCAGGGTCTTTCTTTCCTGTGATGAATACTTGCTTTATTCATATCACATTTAATCCACTTTCTTGCTCAGCTTTTATGCTGGTTCTGCTTGTCAAATAATCTTTGGTGTAATACCGGATCATGGCGTAAAAGATTTTTACCCAGCAGTTAAACCCAACATACGCGGCGCCAAGGATGTGCGTAAGTCACCTGACGTGACCGTGCTATGGGTTTACACAGTCACAGACAATGACAGCATCAGAGCACGCCTGCCCCCTGGTCTATGGCGATTGCAAGGTGACATCAATCCTGCGTTAAACTGTTTTATACATGTGTATCTATCATCTATCTGGTATTATGATATATATGTGTATATTGAATTTAAATATATACAAAATCTGCCTGTGTATGCGTTTACTTTAGAATTGATGGACTATGTGATAGTGCCTGCCCTACAGAATAGAATTTGCATGGGAAGTTCCTAGCACATAGTTAGCCCGAGGAAACTGTTATCATTCTTATCTCCATGAAGACCTTATATTACGAACTTCCATCTCTTTCTATAAGACTCCCTAATGGGCTTCCCTGGTGGCGCAGTGGTTGAGAGTCCGCCTGCCGATGCAGGGGACACGGGTTCGTGCCCCGGTCCAGGAAGATCCACATGCTGCGGAGCGGCTGGGCCCGTGAGCCATGGCCGCTGAGCCTGCGCGTCCGGAGCCTGTGCTCCGCAACGGGAGAGGCCACAACAGTGAGAGGCCCGCGTACCGCCAAAAACAAAACAAAACAAAACAAACAAAAAAGATTCCCTAACTTAATTTCCTCTGTTTTTCCCAGACTCAAATCTTCCAATGCGAATTACTCAGGTGACTCTCCCTCCTTCCACACTTTCTATTCTCAGAAGGAAATAAAATTACAAGTCTCTAACTCCCTAAACATTTTTTTCCCCAAGTTATTAATCAACGGCTCATATTAAGAAAAAAAGATGCCTCAGTTCTCTGGAGAACTTTTCTGTGGCGTAATAGATTCTTCCTTATTTCCTATCTGCTGAGCAGCCTTTAAATCAAGGTAGATATTTGTCTTGCAATTTTTTTTTTAATTCTCTTGATGATTTAAAATGCTGAGGGGACATTATCACTTTGTCTTATCTCGTTCCCATTTATTCACCAGCCTGCTCTCATAAAATGTTTGTTGGTCCACCCTTCTCAGAGAACATCATGGTTAACTTATAAGCTCAGTATCCTGCTTTAGCATTATGGTCCTAATGCCATGTGAGATCACTTAAAGAAAGGCTGGAGGTAGCAACACTGCGGATTATTATTTACTGCATGCCTTTTTACATCTCCCTGGAATGATGTACTTCTTGACCACCTGCCTCATCAAATTAAAACAAGAATGAAAATAGATGGGGTGGAGAGGCAACAGATCAAAAGAAGGACTGGGAGGAAGCCCATCTCTGGGATCAGCTTGCCCTCATTATATGCAAGCTGGGTGCTCAGCTGTGCTGGAATCACAGGCAACGCAAAGACCTTGTCAGTGTCTATGAGCCCCAGGTGATTAACAGCCTCTTAAACTTTTAGATTAAATTGTTTCTAGGTCTTTCAGAGCAGGTGGTCTGTTCAGAACTATAGCCTGTGGAATGTCAGAAAGGGGGGAAGTGTCCATTTGTGAGGGAGGGTGGGCAGCTAAAAAGGCCTTTATTCTCTGGTTGAGCCCACTTACTTAACCTGGGTAGAGTGTATTAAAGCTGATGATTGGGTCCCTTTACAATTATTGATTATAATTTAAGGTAATCTATCTACACATCCTTCATCATTAGAAGTGCTCTAAGCAGTTTAATTCACTTGTATTGACACCTGGATTGGAATTTGTGAAGAGGTTTAGTGGCCGGATACTTGCCCCAGAGGTCACTTAAACTCGAATTGATGTTCCCTGAAGTTGCAAAACCACCTGACACATTGACCCTCCAATGCTTCTGACAGTCCGCTCTGTGTCAGTTGTATACGTTTAAATTAGCATATGAATATTTCTTTGTTTCATTCTCCAAGTTCATACAAAAATGAACCCCAAGGTATTTTAATAGCACATTCTCATTGGGAATGTCTAGAGTCCTGCTTTTCCTTAATTTTTTTTTAAAGATTTGAAACCCCAAATATCTGTGGACTTTAAGAGGCCTCCCTCTGACATGTTTCAGGTGAAGAAGATGGTTATGAAGAGAGAGGAATCATTCATTGTGATTTGTGACTGTGCACTGATCTTATCCAGTAAGAGTCTGTCTGCAGATGAGAAATATACAGTCTAGACAGGAAGAAGGAAGCGGTGGGGATCGGGAGACAACAGGCACCCTGCGGCTCTACGGATTTAACCTCTGGGCAACCACACACTGTGGTTTCTGGGAAAAGGATTAGTGAAGCTGAGGGAACTAAATAAATATTAATGTTCACACACAAACACATGATTAAAAGTCAAGCAACTTGTTCGTGCTAAGAGTCTGTTATAAGCAAAGTATTCTCCCTAGAAGGAAAGAGAAGAGGGAGTCTCACTGGTCTTAAAGAGACATCTTTTTTTTTTTTTTTTTTCGGTACGCGGGCCTCTCACTGCTGTGGCCTCTCCCGTTGCGGACGGAGCACAGGCTCAGCGGCCATGGCTCACGGGCCCAGCCGCTCCGCGGCACGTGGGATCCTCCCGGACCGGGGCACGAACCCGTGTCCCCTGCATCGGCAGGCGGACTCTCAACCACCGCGCCACCAGGGAAGCCCGAGACAGCTTATTCTCTGTCAAATGAAGTTAGAATTGGATTGAAAAGCATCTTACACTTTTTTTGAGAATCTAGACTGGTCACCTATCTGATGCCATAACCCCTTGCTACCAGAACACTTTCAGTTTTGAGAATATTCTGGGAAATATTCTGCTCATGGAAACTTTGGGAGGATCTGATTTTGTTTGGCCAACCTAAAACCAATCCACCAAAAATAATGTTGACTACCCACTAATTTGCCTGTTTTCCTAGAGAGATAACATTATGAAAAGTGTGGTAAACTGCATCCTTGGTCCCAATTCTTCACTCAGTCCCGATACCGTGCTCTTTGCTGAGTGACTTTGAAGTTATCCTACTAAAGGAGTAGAGAGATGTTGAGGGACCAACTGGTCCTGGTTTACCCAGGACTTTCCTGGCTCTAGAATGAAAATTTCCACATTCTGGGAAGCCCCTTAGTCTTAGGCGACTGGGGATTATTGACCACCCTTAGCAAAGTATATTTTTACACCCCTTTACTTTGGGGTGATTTTCTTGGTCAATGAAGTAGAAATGGCAGTGTGTAAGTTCTGAGCCTAAGGCATGAAAAGACTTGGCATGTTTGTGCTTCTACCATCACTGTGAGAAGGACATGCCCTGATTACCCCATTAGCTCACGGAGGATGAGGGGTTTGTGGATCAGAGCTAACCTCAGCAGAGCAGCCCAGCCAAACGAAGTATATATCAGCCCATCCCCAGAAAAGCTATGTCTGCATGAGTGATAATAAATATCGTTGTGACTTTGAACCACTGGTTTTTGGGATGCTTTATTACACAGAAATAGTTAACCTATACCAATCAATGTTATTAGTATCAGGCAGTGGGCTAAAAGCTTTACACAGATCATCTCCTGCTACCATACCATGAAATAGTAATGTAATTATTTTATAGCTGGGGAAACGATAGAAAGATGGAGTAAATGCCCAAGATAAGCAATGAAGTTGATTTGAAACCTGTTTCCAAAGTAATTCAATACCTCAAAGTTTCTAAAAGTTTTCAACTAATACAAGCTATTGTGAACGATTCAAGCAAATCTTCAATGTATAAGTAGGAAACATAAATGGGGAAAAAGTAACATGTCATCCCTTTCCCTCCCTGCCTCTCCCCCTTTCTCATTTCTCTAAGTCTTCCTCTCTGAGGTAATCACAATTAATCTTTTGGCGTGAATTCTTCTGCATGATTTTCTATGTACTTTATAAGCATATTTCTTTATTTTAAATTTTTATGTAAATAAATACATACTGTTCTGCAGTGTTTTTCCCTTAAGTAACTTAGACATCTTTCCATGCCAGTCCATATAGAGGCACTTTAGGTTCTTTTATCAACTGCATATCACTCCATAGTATGGCGGTATCATAATTTGAGTTTTCTCTTAACAATAAACATTTCAATTAATTCTAAATTTTCACTATTCCAAATAATTATTTCATGAACTTTTTTCATATATCATTGTGCACATATATATTTCTACAGAAAATAATCCTAGAAATTAATTTTGCTCACAGCCAATTACACATCAGTGTTCAGTAATTGTTGTTTGTTTAAATAAAACACTATGTGCAAAATACTGTGCTTGTGCACCATAAGCAAATGCTCATTGGATACTGACTTCTCTTTCTGGTCCCCCCTTCTCTTATTGGAGGTATTTTGTAAGGCATTCATGGTAGCCTGTAAAGTGCATTAGCTGTACCTGTTTGTCCCCAGATGAAGTGGGTTGTGTTGCTATCAGCTGTTGAATTTGTTGTTCTTCCATTTCACATAGCATGAATGATTCTTTGGAAGCTTTACCCACAATCCTGAAAGACCCCATCCGCTGGAGGTGTTTGTTGCTTAAATGACAAATTGGTGACAAATTTCTTCAGTGGAAACATTTGTCCCATTAGAGAGTGAAATCATGGTATGAACTTGGGGTATGCCGTCATTTTAAGGTGGGCTCAGTCACCGTTTCAGTTTAAACTGTTTAGACTGTTTAGTTTAGACTGTTAATAAAGGGTCTCATACGAACAGACTCAAAGGTTTCTATACACATAAACTGCCAAACCATTGTTTACAGTGACTGTGCCTGTTACCCTCAGCATGGGGAGAACCGTCTCTCATTTCTTAGTACAAAGCCTGGCATTCTTTCCCACTCTTGGTTCTGTTCTGCATTGCAACAAGTCTAATATGTATAGGCTATGTCATCACAGCCACCCCTTGGATCAAGATTTGCACACACCAGCAATGCGTCCTGCCTTTGAAAACTGGGCTTAGAGAGGAGGCCTAATTCAGGAGGGAAATTCTGGAGTCCTGGGTGTTAGACTATTGTCCAGGGAGGAGGGGTATATATTCTGGGTGGGCATGTTCTTGGGCTCCGAGGACGCCTTACTCCATGGGGTGGAGCAGGGCCAGGGCGGGAGCCCCCCTTGACTGGGTCTGAGGACAGAATTGCACTCGGTTCCCATGTATGAGAGTCCTAGTTGTTTCACTTCTTCATCAAGACTTGACTTCGTTAGTCTCCTTAATTTTAGCCCTTCTGCTGGGTAGGTAGTGGTTTCTCACTGAGGGCTGGACTGATGATCAATGAGGTACAGCATTTTCTTTCTGTATTTTTGCCACTTGGATATGCTCTGTTGTGAAGTGTCTGTTTAATGATTTCCCACAATTTTCTATCAGGTAGCTGGTCACTATTATCATCCCCATTTTACAATGGGGAATTGGAAGCACTGAGAGGATAAATAATTTTTCCATAACTAGAAGGAGAAACAAAGCTGGGATTTGAATCCAGGATGTCTGACTTCACAGCTCACTCTCCTAATCCACTCCAACGGTCAGACAAGAGAACCATATCGGACTTTTGCATCCGTTATGGTTCACTGATATACAGCTTGGGCTCCCCCTAGCGGAGGAAAAGAGTTGTACTCAAGATGCCCAAGTGGGGACTACCTTAGGAAAGGTAACAGGACCACAAACTTGATGGCTTAAAAAAGCGTACAGTTGTTCTCTTGCATTTCTGCAGGTCAGAAGTCCAAAATGGGTTTTATAAGGCTAAAACCAAGATTCTCTCCATGGAGGCTTTAGAGAGAATCTACTTCTTTACCTTTTCCCCTTGTACCTTGCTGCATTACTTGGCTCACGGCCCTTTACTCCATTCTAAGGAATCTTCAAGTCTCTCTCTGCTCCTTCACATCAGCTTCTCCAGTGCAGTCAAACCGCTTCTTCCTCCCTCTTATAAGGACATTTATGATTGCATTTAGGGCCCAGGACAATCTAGGATACTCTTTTCATCTCAAGATCCTAATTTAGTCACCTTTAGAAAGGTACTTTTCCCACATAAGTTAATATTCGCAGGTTCCAGGGTTAGGATCTGGATATCTTTGGGGGCATTATCAGCCTACTACACCCCTGTACTATTTTTATTCAATATGTGTATGTCATGTGATTTCCCCTGTGAAGCTTTGTACTTGGAAATGCAAAGTATTGGTTCGTTGCTTGGTTCATCACTTGATTCAATTATGCTGAGTATCAGTCAAACCACTCAGAAAATTTCTCCTCAGAAATATATGTCTTTGTGGTTCCCATGAACCTTTTACTTCCTTATGATCTGTTAAAGTGTTCTAGGGCTTCCCTGGTGGCGCAGTGGTTGAGAGTCCGCCTGCCTACACAGCGGACACGGGTTCGTGCCCCGGTCTGGGAAGATCCCACATGCCACGGAGCAGCTGGGCCCATGAGCCATGGCCGCTAAGCCTGCGCATCCGGAGCCTGTGCTCCACAATGGGAGAGGCCACAACAGTGAGAGGCCCGCGTACCGAGAAAAAAAAAAAAAAAGTGTTCTAGGCAGGGACCAAGAATGGTTAGCATTTATGTTTTACCTCAGTTATAAATTCTTTAGATGACTCATGGGGTCTCTTACTGTGAAATCATCTTTCTTAGAAGCTTCCTTGTCTCAGAACCTGATGCACTTTCAAATTTTCTATGTAAAAAATACCTTCCCACACCACTTCTGTTCTGCACATGTAGCGAATCCTGGTCAGGAGTGACAGGAAGCTCAATTCTGTGAGGGCCGGCTGCTCTGGGACACCTGCTGTGCTAGTAATGAACATGAGATGCCTAACATGTGTTGCCCTTTCCCCCCGGCTGCCAGGTGGAAGACTCAGCTGCCCCTCAGACCCAGGATCTTCATGGCTTTATCCAGAGGCCGGGCGTTCCCACTCATCCTGCTTTTCATCTTCCACATGATTCACGTTGTGTGAGGCTTTAACTCTGGGTCCCCAGGAGAACATTTTATTCTGCAGCCATTTGTTGTCCATTCATTCGTCACATGTTTGCCAAGTGCCTACTATGCACGTGGCAGCTTTCTGGATGCCGGCAATTTAAGGATGAGTAAAGCACAGATCCTGCCTTCAGGATATTAAGCTGCTTAGTCACAATATGATAATTCTGGATACTAGTCCTTTTCAGCGGCAAGTGACGGAAACCAAATTCACACTGAATTAAAACATGAAAGAGAATGTCTTGATTTATATAATGGAAAAGTCCAGGGATGGTACTGTGTTATCAGTCTGGGCCCAAACAGAGAAGAGTTTAATCAATCAAAAGTATGCACACACACACAGACACACACAAATTCACACTAAAGGGTGTGTTATTACATGACTTTGACCTATGCAATTGTAGAGGCTGGTTAGCCAGTTTCTATAAGGCGGTCTTCGTCTCTGATGCTGGAGCTTGAAGACTTCACAGCTAGTTGTCAGATAGGGAAGCTAGATGTGAAGTGGGAAAGACCAAGAAAAAACTGGCACCCCTGAACAAGAGCCGGAGCCTATGTGGATGGACTGGAACCCATGTTGATCGCTCATCATCTCCAGACCACATGGCGCTCCTGTGGAGGCCTGCAGAAGGAAAGTTGGTGCCTTTTGTCATGCAGCTAAATATGCATGTGGTCCAAGAGCTGAGGAAGCTGCAGGAGAGTCCGAGGGAAGGCAGGGCTGATGGAAACCTGGCTGCTGCTCCACAAACACAAAGGCAAGTCGCAAATCAGCACAGTGCACTTGTGCTGGGCAGTATCTGTGCCCCTTCCCCAATGCTTGCAGACATCGAAATGACCTGGCTGCCTTTGAGTCTACCTTCTGAATCCCACACAGAACACCTTTTGTGTCCAATCCAACTGGAAACACATAGCCAAGGAGATTCTGGAAGAGGTCATGCAGGTTAGCCAAGCCAGCACCTTACAAAGCAACTCCCATCCTGGCAGGAGGAGAGGCTGGTGGAGGATGTTCGAACAGTGTCCTCAGAAATCTCTCAGTTCTCTGTTCCTCTCTTTTGACTCTTTTTTTTTTTTTTTCTCAAAGAGCCCTGTCTCTCACTTTAGCTTCATAAGCCCAGTGGAAAGAGCTCCTTTTTCTCAACAGTTCTATCAAGACCTGGGCTGACACTCATCTCTGATTCACCCAGAGGAACACAGCACTCTCCCTGGGCAGCCCTGGGTCCCTTGTCTTCTCCTGAAGTGGGGTATAGGGTCAGACCCATTTTTAACTACAGGCACTGAGAATACAAGGTATTGATACTAAAAAGGCAAACCAAGCCCCAAAGTAAAAGTCCACTAATACAGATAGAAACTCAGGGAAAGGTTTGCCATAGGACATGATGGTATCAATACAAAAGCAGCTGGATCCACAGAGTAATTACTAGGCTGCAATCTGGAAACGCATGGCGTCTGTCTTTAGTGCCGTTTCTATTACCCAACTATGTGGCCTCGAGCAAGTTGCTTAACCTCTCTGGAACTAAATGATCTCATTTGACAGGGGAAAATGTTAGCCTCTATTCATTCATTCATTCATCCATTCATCCAGAAAGCAATTATCAAATATTTAACCATATGCCACACACCGGGGTGGACAGAAAGCCCTTAAGGAACTTCTCACCTAATGAGGGAGACAGACGAAGTTACAACACGTATAATGGATGCAGTACAGGAGGATAAAAGTCCCTATCTGGGGCAAAGGTTGGGGGGCGGGGAGTTTCTTAGGGAAGGACTTCTTAAGAACTTTTAAATGTCAGGTAGTATTTTATTGGAAGTTGGGTTTGAGGGAGCTCACTCTGTAGGTAAGGACAGTAGATGTAAAAGGATCAGAGCAGTGGAGGAACACGCCACGTCTGAGTCGAACTTCAAGGGTTCAAGGCCCTTGGGGACAGCTGACAAAGATGCGTTCTCTATTGAGGATCTGAGCAAGAAGGGTACTTTATGCCACACTAGGGGGTGTGGCCACCATCCTGAGGGGGCGGGGGTGGTAGCAACAGGGTGATTGGGGGCAGGGGAGCCCCATGAGTGGTAGGTAAGAAACTGGGTGTCAGTAAGGAAGAAAGAAGTGAGGGCAGAGCAGGAGGTTGACTGAGAAATCACTTCTCGCATCCGGGTGGCAGAGGCTGCATGCCTGGGCTTGGGAAGTGGTGCTCTGTTTGGAGTGAAGGGATATTTAGAGAGTGACTTATTAGTACTGATTCACTGACTGTGAAGAGAAAATGCCAAATCCCAGACTCACAGCCAGGAGGAAAGGGTGAGGCTGCTACCATCTAGAACTGGAAAGCCCAGAGGAGGAGTAGGTTGGAAGGAAGAAGTGGAGGGAGGTGTTGAGCTCAGTTTGGAGTGTGTTGAACTAAATAAGCTTTTAGGAGGCTCAGGTGGAGAAGTCCATGAGGACCAGAGCTTCTATCTTAACTCTGGGAGTTCTTGACTGTATGACAAGTTCATTTCAGTCATGCAGCTTTCTGAGCTTTTCTTATCTACTCATGAGGATGTAACAATACATATTATGAAAGTACAAGGACTTGAGAAGTGCTTGGTAGATATGGTGACAGTGTCTATTGTAATATGGTATTCCCAATGTTTAGTGGGAAAGCATTAGCTACATTATATGATTTATACACCAAAGGAACTAAAATAACACATGTATTCCTAATTTCCCTAACTCCTAATATTCCTAACTTCTTACAGAGGAAAATCATGGAGTAAGAAAGAAGAAGTCTTTCTGATGATTCTTCATAAAATGCTTTCTCCACTTCTCAGCTGAAATGACAGTCTATGTGAAGAATAACTTTTGGTAAAGAAATATATTTTTATCTTCAAAATTGCTATAAGTAATGTATTACCATTCTTCATTATAGGAATGCAAAAGATATTTCACAATAACTAGATCTTTATACTACAATAAAAACACAATCTATAGACCCATTTCCAGTTAAATAAAGTCATTTTCTTTAAAAATGATGTCTTTTATTTATGTAATATTGTATGTATCTAGAGTGAGTAGGTTTGAACTAAGCGAAAGTTCCTTCTAGAGTTATGTCAAGCACTACTGTATTTTTAAATGATTGTGAAAATGAGTTTGCCCAGCATTTTGGGGGCTATCTGTTCAATTTCAAGTGACTTGATGAGACACATACAAACAAAACAGATTTGAACATGATCGCAATATCTCCTGGGAAAATTCACTGAGGTTAGGGTTCATCTTTTCTAGTGTCTCTAATATATAGATGGAAGTCTAGAAGATTAAATCCAATCTTCACATCCATATAAATTTCCTTTTTGGGCTTAGGGGCAAAGGAACCTCTACAAATTTATTTAGACGTGGTATGAAGAAAACATGTTTGTCCCTTAACCCTTTCTTAAGTTGGATTTATTAATTTGATTGGAGCCAAGATTCAGTGATATTTGACAGACTGAAAATTTGGATTCTGTTTGTATAAGGACACAAAGTATACATGAAATTGACATAATATACTGACATAACATGCCTGAATATGCATACATGTCAGCTACACGTAAAAGAATGAAATTAGAACACTACCTAACACCATACACAAAAATAAACTCCAAATGGATTAAAGACCTAAACATAAGACTGGACACTATAAAACTCTTAGAGGAAAACATAGGAAAAACACTCCTTAACATAAATCACAGCAAGATTTTTTTTTGACCCACTTCCTAGAGTAATGAAAAAAAAAAAAAACAGAAAAAACCAAGTGGGACTTAATTAAACGTAAAAGCTTTTGCACAGCAAAGGAAACCATAAAGAAGAACAAAAGACAACCCTCAGAATGGGAGAAAATATTTGCAAATGAAGCAACGGACAAAGATTTAATCTCCAAAATATACAAACAGCTCATGGAGCTCAATATCAAAAAACAAACAACCCAATTAAAAAATGGGTGGAATACCTAAATAGACATTTCACCAAAGGAGATATACAGATGGCCAAGAGGCACGTGAAAAGATGCTCAACATCACTAATTGTTAGAGAAATGCAAATCAAGACTACAATGAGGTATCACTTCAGACCGGTCAGAATGGCCATCATCAAAAAATCTACAAACAAAAAATGCTGGAGAGAATGTGGAGAAAAGGGAACCCTTTTGCACTGTTGGTGGGAATGTAAATTGATACAGTCACTATGGAGAACAGTATGGAGGTTCCTTCAAAAACTAAAAATAGAACTACCATATGACCCAGCAATCCCACTACTGGGCATATGCCCTGAGAAGACCATGATTCAAAAGGACACATGTTCCCCAATGTTTATTGCAGCACTATTTACAATAGCCAGGACATGGAAACAACCTAAATGTTCAATGATAGATGAATGGATAAAGAAGATGTGGTACATATATACAATGGAATATTACTCAGCCATAAAAAGGAACAAAATTGGGTCATTTGTAGAGATGTGGATTGACCTAGAGTCTGTCATACAGAGTGAAGTAAGCCAGAAAGAGAAAAACAAATATTGTATATTAACACATATATATGAAATCTAGAAAAATGGTACAGACGAACCTATTTGTAGGGAAGGGCTATAGATGTAGACATAGAGAACAGACATATGGACAGAGAGGGGGAAGAGGAGGGTGGGACGAATTGGGAGATTAGGTTTGACATAAATACACTACCATGTGTAAACTAGCTAGTGGGAACCTGCTGTATAGCACAGGGAACTCAGCTCGGTGCTCTGTGATGACCTAGATGGGTGGGGGGAGAGGGAGAGGGAGGTCCAAGAGGGAGGGGATATACGTATGTATAGAGCTGATTCACTTCAGAAACTAATACAACATTGTAAAGCAATTTTACTCCAATTAAAAAAAAAGAATAGGAGGAAAAAAAAACCCACCACCATAAAAATAAATAAATGCAATGTTCCCATTAAATCCTTTTCATAATTCTGTCAAGTAGATATTACTATTCATAGTTTACAGTGAGAAAACTGAGATTCAAGGAGGTTAAGTAACTTGTTATAAGCCACTATTGTCATAAATCAGGTTTGTTTTCATCTAAACCTTATATTCTTCCCTCTTTTAAAAATCCTGCAGGTTCTATACCTGGATGTACACACCTTATCCTATAGGTGGCGATAGAATCAGAAGGAGAAATGAACTGCAAGTTAAAAGTGAGGAATACTTGTCCTGGCTTCACTATTGTCCCTTAAATCTTCTGCAGCAAGAGTTTCATATACATAAAATAAAGTCACTAGCATCTCTTCTTTCTAGCTTAAAAGTGTGGTATGAGGACTTGGAGCTGGAGGAGTCAGAAGACAAGAATTCACATCCCAGCACAACCACTTGCTTACCAGCTCTGCAACCTTGAGCAAGACACTCACAATCTAACCTCAGCTTCCACTCTATTAAATGGGAATATTGATCCATAGTCTGCCTATCTTACATGATAAAATACTACTGAAAAGAAACAAATAGTTGCTAATAAAATGTAAAAGCCATTTATGTACAGGATTTGTAAGGTATTATTCCTCTGAGCACAACTTGTACTGAAGAACAAAGCTTAACTAAGAAATTTCTCAATATGTGTATTAGTTTTCTGCCACTGCTGTAACAAATTAACACAAATTTAGTGGCTTAAACTTATTATCTTAAGTTTCAGAAGTCAGAAGTCCAACACAGGTCTCACTGGGCTAAAATCAAGGCATCACTGGGGCTATGTTTCTTTCTGAAGGATCTAGAAGAAAACCTATTTCTTTGCCTTTTCCAAACTCTAGAAGCCACCTGCATTCATTTGCTCAAGCTCTCTTTCCCCTATCTTCAAATCCAGCACCGTTGCACCTCTCTGACCTTCCTTTGGTTGCTCAATCTTTCTCTGACACAGATGGAAAGGTTCGTCAATTTTAAGGATTTATGTGATAAGACTGGCCCACCTGGATCCTATGGGATACCCCTTCCCCCTTCATCTTAATGACCATAAACTTAATCGCATCTGCAAGTCCCTTTTGCTATCTAAGGTAACATATTCAGAGGTTCTGGGGGGGGGCATCATTCTGCCTGCTACAATGTATAACATCATGGAAGTGATGGTTACAGATGGTTACTGAAAGTGATTTTTTTTCCTAAATTACCCAGCATTTGATACTTGATTGGACTCTGATTTAATATTGTTAAGTCCTCATCACATTTAATCACCCACAGAAACTGTCTGCATGAGACTGCAGCTCATGAACCCCTCATCTCACTAATTTAGTCATTTACTGCCTTTCAAAAGATATTTCTCCGCTACAGGAAAGAGATTCTCAGAAGGGCTGGCAGAAGCATTGCGAGACAGGAAAACGAAAATTGGAACTTCCAAGTAATTTGAGAACCATCTTTTTTTTCAATAGTCTACACTATTTTAGTTATGGACTTTGAGTGGATTTATAGCTTATGCAATCGCTGAAGGAGTTGAAAGGAGGTTTCCCTTCCTTTTTACCCACTTGCTAGTGCAGGAACTTGTTTTGCACACATTCTCATCTGTGGTCTAGTGGCTCCTTTTGAAATATTTTCTAGGACAGGACAACCCGCTCACCAAAAGGTGACTTCAGATGACGCACAGTTTTCTTGCTCTGGAATCAGTTTTCCTGCTATTTCTATTTGATTCTTCAGCGTCCCACTGAAGAAACCAGGAAGGGATTCTCCCCCATACTTTTTCTTATTCCAGCAAAATGTCTTAGTTCCTTCAGTCATTCTTCAAATGAAGATACTGGTTGGATGAATGAAGGCAGGTAAGCATTAGTGTGCTTACTTCACAAATAGGAAAGCTGAGACTCAGAGAATTTCAATAACTTGCCCAGAGTACACAGTGAGTCAATGACAAAGCCACAATTTGAGGAAAGATTTGCCTGGCTCCAAAGCTCTTGATTCTCAGAAGAGTGATCTGAATAAATTTAATAAACAGCTATCAAGTTGATGCAGAGTGTGTCATGGCCAGATATTGGATGCAGACCTCCCAAATTTGGAAGATGGAATGGTTTATATTTTTCCTTTCATAAGTACATGTGGGAGGGAACTCCCTGGTGGTCCAGTGGTTAGGAGTCCATGCTCTCACTGCCAGGGCCCGGGTTCAATCCCTGGTTGGGGAACTAAGATCCCACAAGCCGTGAGCTGCAGCCAAAAAAATAAATAATAATAATAAAAATACATGTGGGAGATTTAAAAAATGGGCGAAAAGTGATTAGGACCTGAGAAATATAGAAGGAATGTTTAATGTTTTCCAAGTCTCAGACTTTAAGACCCTTGAAGGAATAGTAGAGATCAATAGTTGATCTCAAGTGTGGATTTTCTAATTTCTCTGTAATATGTCTCGCTACAACCCCTTCTCAATCAGACTTCACAGTTAAAAAAAGAATCTTTTATAGAACAGATGTTTGTAAAATTTATTTCTAATTAAGATATTGGGTTTGTCATTTTTTTTGTTTGGTAATCATTACTAGAACTTTGTGAGAATTAACACCAACGTTAAGATGAACTCAAAATTGAATTCAGCTGTACTACCCAAAGCAATCTACAGATTTAATGTGATTCCCATTAAATTATCTATGACATTTTTCACAGAACTAGAATAATCCTAAAATTTATATGGAACCATAAAAGACACAGAACTGCCAAAGCAATCCTAAGTAAAAAGAACAAAGCAGGGCTTCCCTGGTGGCGCAGTGGTTGAGAGTCCGCCTGCCGATGCAGGGGACACGGGTTCGTGCCCCGGTCCGGGAAGATCCCACATGCCGCAGAGTGGCTGGGCCTGTGAGGCATGGCCGCTGAGCCTGCACGTCCGGACCCTGTGCTCCGCAACGGGAGAGGCCACAACAGTGAGAGGCCCACGTACAGCAAAAAAAAAAAAAAAGAAAAAAAAGAACAAAGCAGGGGACTTCCCTGGTGGACCAGTGGTAAATAATCTGCCTTCCAATGCAGGGGACGTGGGTTTGATCCCTGGTTGGGGGACTAAGATCCCACATGCCATGGGGCAACTAAGCCCACGTGCCACAACTATTGAGCTTGCACCCCTCAACGAGAGAGCCCACGTGCCGCAAAATACAGAGCCAAACTGCAGAGCCCATATGCTCTGGAGCCCACCTGCCACAACTACAGAGCCCATGCTCTCTGGAGCCCATGTGCCACAACTAGAGAGAGAAAACCTGCACACCACAACTAGAGAGAAGCCCGAGCATTGAAACAAAGAGACCGTGTGCTGTAATAAAAGATCCCACACGCCTGAACGAAGATCCCATGTGCTGCAACTAAGGCCTGATGCAGCCAAAAAAATAAGGAAAATAAATAAATTTTTTTTTTAGAAAGAACATAACCCTCCCAGACTGCAGACAATACTGCAAAGCTATGGTAATCAAGACAGCGTGGTATTGGCACAAAAATCGACATATGGATCAATGGAACAGAATAGAGCCCAGAAATAAACCCACACATGTACAGTCAATTAATCTTTGACAAAGGAGGCAAAAATATGCAATGGAGAAAAGACAGTCTCCTCAGCAAGTTGTGTTGGGAAAGCTGGACAGCTGCATGTAAATCAATGAAGTTAGAACACTCCCTCATATTATACATAAATAAGCTCAAAATGGCTAGAGACTTAACTATAAGACGGGACACCATAAAACTTCTAGACAAAAGCATAGGCAAAACATTCTCTGACATAACTTGTACCAATGTCTTCTTAGGCCAGTCTCCCAAGGCAATAGAAATAAAATCAAAAATAAACAAATGGAAGCTAATCAAACTTGCAAGCTTTTGTAGCATAAAGGAAAACATAAACAAAATGAAAAGACAACCTATGGAATGGGAGAAAATATTTGCAAATGATGCGACTGACAAGGGCTTAATTTCCAAAATATACAAACAGCTCACACAATTCAATAACAAAAAAACAAACGACCCAATCAAAAAATAGGCAGAAGAACTAAATAGACATTTCTCCAGAGAAAACATACAGATGGCCAACGGGCACATGAAAAGATGCTCAACATCGCTAATTATTAGAGAAATGCAAGTCAAAACTACAATGACGTTATCACCTCACACCATTCAGAATGGTCACCATAAAAATGTCTACAAATAACAAATGCAAGTGTGGAGAAAAGGTAACCTCTTATACTGTTGGTGGGAATATAAGTTGGTGCAGCCGCTATGGAAAACTATATCGGGGAAACTAATAGGCACCACCTATTAGTGCCTATTAGGTCCAGGTACTATTCTTGGCACTTGGGATGTAGCAATATGCAAAACAGATGGTATTGATGGTGGTGTTGGTGATGATGATGATGCAAAAAGGATATCTGGTCCATTTGGGTGTGATAATAGACATTTCCTATCAGCTGGGCCTTATCTAGAGCATTCGGTATGAGTCTGGGCATATTGAAGGTTTTCTGGTGGTAGAACTCTAAGCAAATTGCTGATTGGGTGTGCCAAGGATAGATACATTGAGGTTGATAGTTGGTCATCAGGAACAAGAGCTACTTCATTAACATTCTAGAGAGTGATGGGGTAGGAACTCAGCCTCTTAGGAGACTGTCTCCTTAAGGTTAATGAGAACAGATAACATTAAATGTAGGGCATAGATTTGTAGTCTGGAGCAGAACCCAGTAAAATTGCACCAAGATTCAAAGAAAGGAAGTCCATGATAAAGCAAAAGTGAAATGTAAGAACCATTCCAAGAGATACAATAACAGAGTCAGAGCAAAGGCAGCTCTGTTTTGCATATCCAGGAACAGAATATTCAGTGTAAAACAATTCCTTCTAATGCAGAGTTTGGGCTTTAAAGCTGTTTAAATAATGTTTTCTCTGTTTATAAAAGTAATCCATTCTTTTAGAAATGTTAGAAAATTACTAAAAGAAATTAATGAGGAGGAGGCTGATTTAAGTAGGATAGATTCCAATTACAAATCAATACATGAATGATTATTCTTAATTCCTCCTGAAAACTTTCCCTATTAAGTGAAGGCTCATACTTCTTTCTATGTATAAGCTAGTGTTTGCTTTCTTTGTTTTAATAATCTTGAGAAAACTGCAAAAACTAGTATACTTCCTAGGGTGTATGTTTTTTCTAATTCTTTAATTTACATGTACATTTGTAGAAAACTTGAAAAACACAAAAAACGATAAAATTAAAATCATCTATAACCCCACCATTGCTAATATTTTGATGTATCTATATACAGATTATGTATATGCATATGCATACACTTACCATGTGTATACCAACATATATGTGAAAAGTTGTAACGGCATGGAAAATGCTTATGATGTAATGCAAAAAGAAAAGATCGGGGGCTTCCCTGGTGGCGCAGTGCTTAAGAATCCGCCTGCCGGGCTTCCCTGGTGGGGCAGTGGTTGAGAGTCCGCCTGCTGATGCAGGGGACACGGGTTCGTGCCCCGGTCTGGGAAGATCCCACATGCCGCGGAGCGGCTGGGCCCGTGAGGCATGGCCGCTGAGCCTGCGCGTCCGGAGCCTGTGCTCTGCAATGGGAGAGGCCACAACAGTGAGAGGCCTGCGTACCGCAAAAAAAAAAAAAAAAAAAAAAAGAATCTGCCTGCCAATGCAGGGGACACGGTTTCAAGCCCAGGTCGGGGAAGATCCCACATGCCGTGGAGCAACTAAGCCCATGTGCCACAACTACTGATCCTGCGCTCTAGAGCCCATGAGCCACAACTACTGAGCCCAAGTGTCACAGCTGCTGAAGCCCGTGCACCTAGAGCCCCTGCTCTGCAACAAGAGAAGCCACCCAATGGGAAGCCCGCACACCGCAACAAAGAGTAGCCCCAGTCACCACAACTAGAGAAAAGCCTACATGCAGCAACAAAGACCCAATGCAGCCAAAAATAAATAAATAAATAAATGTATTACAATTTTAATTAATTAATTAATTAAAAAAAGAAAAGATCGGGATGCAAAACCCAGTCTGATCTCATTAAAATTATTCACAAGTGTGCCTTAATAACTGCAAAAGAGTTCATCATTTGGATATGAACTGATAACCTTTTCAGAAAGAATGGAGTCACCCTTAATAAATTCAGAAAATTCTCTCTAATACAAAATGATGGAAGCTTGTCTACTTATTCTTTCTCCTCCTTATCATAATCTCATTTCTTTCTCTAGCACTTTCTAACATCCAAAGCATGTAATAAGGAATCTACTGTCTCTACTGGAGGCTTTAGAACTGGATCTAATAGTCAATAAATATTCAAAGTACTAGTGTCAACATTCTGAAAGTGAAGTTAGAAAATGTGGAGTCACAGACTTCCTTCATATAATTAGAGCCTCAAAAGTTAAAACACTTTGCTTGTTTCTCCTCCTGTGCCTGATACAATAGTAAGACACATTTCTCTTGGCAATGGCATCTTAAAGTCATAATTAAATATCTCCTGAGTTCTGAACTCTATGATTTCTCAAAGCCAATTAATGGATCCAAGTGGCTGTATTAAGATACCTTGAGAGCAGCTTAAAAAACATGAAAAACACAAAAACCAAAACTGATTCTTGGGTCCTCATTCAGTAAAACTAGAGTTGGGCCTAGAAATCTGTGTTTTACAAAGCTCCCCACATGGTTCTGATGAATAACCAGGTTTCGGAACCACTGCCCTGTGAGCTGTGGTGTAATCCAATTATTTTCTGGCAGCTGGAAGGAAAGAAATGAAGGTGGATATTGATTTATTGTGGGAAACCTAGATTCCCCAGAGAGACTCTTCCTGTAGGACATTTAAAAAATCTATTTCACAGCTTACCCTGACAAAGTGAAAGAGCAGCATGGACATATATACACTACCAAACATAAGGTAGATAGCTAGTGGGAAGCAGCCGCATAGCACAGGGAGATCAGCTCGGTGCTTTGTGACCGCCTGGAGGGGTGGGATAGGGAGGGTGGGAGGGAGACGCAAAAGGGAGGGGATATGGAAACATATGTATATGTATAACTGCTTAAATTTGTTATAAAGCAAAAAATAAAAGAAAAAAAAAATAAAAAAAAAATAAAAAATCTATTTCAAGATAATTTCCCTGCAGTGGTTTGATTGTCATTCTAAAGCCATGGCAGCGATTTGATGAACTTTGCAGGTCACTTCCAACTGTCCAATTTTATAAAAATGTGCCCAGTTTTGTAAATGTTGCAGTGATCTTTAGAAAAGATTTTCCCTCTAGAAAAAAGCACATTTACTTCACACCCATTAAGCTAAATGATGATGACATATTCACACCCCTGAGCACATTTATTTCTTGATAGAGAATGAGATGTTTAGCTTATTGTAGGCATATAAAGACACTGGGGATTTTACTGCAGCTTTCATTTCTCAAAAAAATCTATATTAAACATAAAAGTAACATGTAGTTCCTTCATTTTGTAGATAATTTGCTTTGTAAAGAATATGTAACAATTTTCCCAACTTTACAAAAGAAATGACTTGTCTTGGACAGATGCCTCATTAATAGGATCTTATGTTCCTCTCTTCTATTTCTTCATATTAATTTATTTTTACAAAAATTATTTTAACCCAAGACAATGTATTTTACAATATACAATGCACTCTGTCCCAGATTTTCAACCTTCATAAGACCCTACCTAGAGGAATTATTACTGGAGAAGAAAGTTGATACTTTTGTCTGGACACCACCCCTACGTGCTGTGGGAATGTGCTATTGTCTGCTCCTTTGTTCTCAGGGGTGGACATGTGATCCCAAGCGGACCAATTTTAATAGCCCATCCTTCCAGGAGTGGTGATTGGCTTAGATGTGAGCAGGTGCCCTAAGAAAGACCAATCAAATGTTGGATAATAGAATTGTTATCCACCCTCCTGCCACCTCCACTCTTTTTTTCCCTTCTGTGCTTGCTAGACTGGAAGAAAGTAACACTGGGTCAATTAGAAGTCGTTTACCCCACCAAATGATAAAGATTTTGATTGCATAAGGAAGTGAGCATTTGGAAAGAGGCAGAGAAGACAGATGGAGAAAGAGACTTATGACATTCTGGATCAAATTGTGTTGATTCCTGAACTTCTAGAATATGAAGTACCTGAATTTGTTCTTGGAGCTATCTTGAATTGAGTTTGAAAACAAACTGAATTGCAGATAAGTTCTGACTAATACAAATATTTTCTCCATTTTCCAGATGAATAAATTGAAACCCAGAAAAAATAAGTAATTTGATCTGTTTCATAAGTAAGCCAGACTTGAACTCATGTCCTAATGCTCTAAATTCCACGTTCTTTCTACTACACTGTAATTCTTTAGCATCTCTTAAAGAGGTATGAAACTCATAGGAAAAAACGTGATGTAAGAAATAAGTCAAAGGTGGCTGGCTGAGGAATATACCATATGAAAATACTGAGTTAACTGAACTGCTTTTGATCCAAATTTACATAGATCTTTGCTTGGAAGAGTCTAAGATGTCTACATAAAAAATGAATCTACTAAGTACCAAAAATAACATGAGAATTTAAACTTTATATTATTAAAAGATAAGTACATTTCATTCAGGAATCCTTCAGAATTTTAAGAAAGTTTTTTTAAATCACGGAGAGTGGTAAATTACACATACAAACTCTACCCTAATGTACAAATCTACCATAATATTCTGCTCTGAAGGCTAGTGGTGATACCCTGTTTCAACTTAAAATTTTAGAAGTGGCAGGACCTTATCACCTACCCTCAAAATGGCAGGCTAGATTGAACAACTATAATCTATGATTATGGTATTTTCCAGTCAGATAAAGTAAAATTTATTTTATCTTCTAGTGACAGATCAATGGTTGTTTCTTCAGGGTCCCATTGCACCTGGAAGTGTTCCTTGATTTTCCCTCCTATTCCTAATGCATTCCTGTCCTTCTGTGACAAAACGCTGTCCTATGAGAAAGAATCTGAAGAGCATGATGTTTAAAATTTGTACATTTTAAGAAATGTTAAAATAAAATTGAATACAAGAGAAAAGCAAACTGCTAAGTATGCCTGAATATATACTATAGTTAACCTTTAGGTTTTATTTTCTTCTCTTAATAAATCTGTTTAAAATTTAAGATATAGGGCTTCCCTGGTGGCACAGTGGTTGAGAATCTGCCTGCCAATGCAGGGGACATGGGTTCGAGCCCTGGTCTGGGAAGATCCCACGTGCCGCAGAGCAGCTAGGCCCGTGAGCCACAACTAGTAAGCCTGCGCGTCTGGTGCCTGTGCTCCGCAACAAGAGAGGCCACGACAGTGAGAGGCCCACGCGCCGCGATGAAGAGTGGCCCCCGCTCGCTGCAACTAGAGAAAGCCCTTGCACAGAAATGAAGACCCAAAACAGCCAAAAACAAACAAACAAATAAATAAATAATTTAAAAAATTTAAGATATAACTATTGATATATAAAAATCACAGTAACATTTATATAAGCTATAATATCATAGTGTTAATAATAAAAAGAATACCTGAGAATCCACTCCTGATCTTAAGAACTAGAACTTGATCAATCTTTGGAGAAGAGTGATTCTCCCCAAACCCATCTCCATGCTTCCTTCCTCAAGGTTACTACTTTCCTGAACTCATTCCCTTACATTTTAAAAAAAGTAGTTTAGTTTTTTAAATTATGTCTCCCTAACAATACACTGTTTGCTTTATCTTGAATTTGAGCATTATAATATTTATATTGTGCTGTAGGCTGTCTTCTGTGACTTGCTTATTTTATTTGTCACATTATGTTTCTAAAATGTATTCATATGCTTACGAGGAGCTATATTTCATTCATTTTTAGTCTGTATAATATTCCATTGTGTGATTTGTCTATAGTTCATTTAGTCACTCTCTTGTCATTGGAAATTTGAGTTTTTTCCCTACTTTTTGCACATATGAATGATAATATCATAAATGTTCTTATTCATTTCTCTTGGTATACATATACAAGAATTTTTCTGAGGTGCATACCTAAAAGAGGAATTGTTTGGTCTTTGGGTATAAAATATTTAATTTAATATGAAGGTGTCAAACTCTTTTCCAAAGTGATTAAGTCAATTTACATTCCTACCAGCAGTGTATAAGTATCTGCTGATTCAAATGTTTACTGATATTTGGCAATGTCAGACCTGTATTTTTGTACATTTAGTGGTTATAAATTCATATCTCATTGTACTCTTAATTTGCATCTCTGCAATTACTAATGATGTGGAACATTTTTTCATGTGTGTATTCAGTATTTGTGATTCTTACCCATAAAATAACTGTTTGTTACTTTTTCCTGTTTTTTCTCTTGAGTTGTTTATCTTTTTTCTTATTTTTTGTAGGTATTTTAAAAACACATTCTGGCTTCTATTCCCCTTATTAATTCTGTGTTGCAAATGTCTTCTTCAAGTTTATAACATTTCCTTTTTACTTTCTTTCTGATGCTTTTAAGAGTAGTTATGTTAAATTTTAATATCATCAAATTTATCAGTATTTTCCTTTACAATTCATGCTTTTTTTGTCTTAAAAAAACCCTCACTGAATAAAACTTTTATATTTTCTTCCAAACATTTTAAAGTTTATTGCTTGCATTTCAATCTGGGCTTGTTTTCTCTTTTTTTCTTTTTCCCCTATGGAGAATTCTAAGTGTAAGGGAGGGCCCAGGAGCACAAGTTGTTTGATCAACCTGAAGAAACAATTATTCATTGTCTGGCGAGAACACATAGCCTGTGAAAAGCCCCAGGGATGAACCTCTACATTGTGAGCTCTCTTGAGAATGGGCTGTTTCTGCTGTGAATTGCTGGTGTATCCCCAGCACTTACATCAGAACCTGTACATAGTAGGCAGATGGTAGGCAATTAATAGGCATGTGTATTAGTGTGTGTGTGTGTTTGTGTGTAATACAGGAGTAAAAACCATTCAGAAAATATAAAGTTTAAAAAAAGCACCTAGACATAATCATTGTTAATAATTAGGTATTCAGGAGGAGCTTCAAGATGGTGGAAGAGTAAGACGTGGAGATCACCTTCCTCCCCACAAATACATCAGAAATACATTTACATGTGGAACAACTCCTACTGAACACCTACTGAACGCTGGCAGAAGACCTCAGACTTCCCAAAAGGCAAGAAACTCCCCATGTACCTGGGTAGGGCAAAAGAAAAAAGAAAAAACAGAGACAAAAGAATAGAGACAGGACAAAGACTATTACAAGAGACAAAGAAGGACACTACATAATGATCAAGGGATCAATCCAAGAAGAAGATATAGCAATTGTAAATATTTATGCACCCAACACAGGAGCACCTCAATACATAAGGCAAACACTAACAGCCATAAAAGGGGAAATCGACAGGAACACAGTCATAGTAGGGGACTTTAACACCCCACTTTCACCAATGGACGCATCATCCAAAATGAAAATAAATAAGGAAACACAAACTTTAAATGATACATTAAACAAGATGGATTTAACTGATATTTATAGGACATTCCATCCAAAACAACAGAATACACATTCTTCTCAAGTGCTCATGGAACATTCTCCAGGATAGATCATATCTTGGGTCACAAATCAAGTCTTGGTAAATTTAAGAAAACTGAAATCGTATCACGTATCTTTTCTGACCACAATGCTATGAGACTAGATATCATTACAGGAAAAAATCTGTAAAAAATACAAACACATGGAGGCTAAACAATACACTACTTAATAACCAAGAGATCACTGAAGAAATCAAAGAGGAAATCAAAAATTACCTAGAAACAAATGACAATGAAAACAAGACGACCCAAAACCCATGGGATGCAGCAAAAGCAGTTCTGAGGGAAGTTTATAGCAATAAAATCCTACCTTAAGAAACAAGGGGCTTCCCTGGTGGCGCAGTGGTTGAGAGTCCGCCTGCCGATGCAGGGGACACGGGTTCATGCCCCGGTCTGGGAAGATCCCACATGCGGCAGAGCGGCTGGGCCTGTGAGCCATGGCCGCTGAGCCTGCGCGTCCGGAGCCTGATGCTCCGCAACGGGAGAGGCCACAACAGTGAGAGGCCCACGTACCGCAAAAAAAAAAAAAAAAAAAAAAAAAGAAACAAGAAACATCTCAAATAAACAACCTAACCTTACACCTAAAGCAATTAGAGAAAGAAGAACAAAAAACCCCCAAAGTTAGCAGAAGGAAAGAAATCATAACGATCAGATCAGAAATAAATGAAAAAGAAACGAAGGAAACGATAGCAAAGATCAATAAAACTAAAAGCTGGTTCTTTGAGAAGATAAACAAAATTGATAAACCATTAGCCAGACTCATCAAGAAAAAAAGGGAGAAGAATGAAATCAATAGAATTAGAAATAAAAAAGGAGAAGTAACAACTGACACTGCAGAAATACAAAGGATCATGAGAGATTACTACAAGCAACTATATGCCAATAAAATGGACAACCTGGAAGAAATGGACAAATTCTTAGAAATGCACAATCTTCCGAGACTGAACCAGGAAGAAATAGAAAATATGAACAGACCAATCACAAACACTGAAACTGAAACTGTGATTAAATATCTTCCAACAAACAAAAGCCCAGGACCAGATGGCTTCACAGGTGAATTCTATCAAACATTTAGAGAAGAGCTAACAGCAATCCATTTCAAACTCTTCCAAAATACAGCAGAGGAAGGAACACTCCCAAACTCATTCTACGAGGCCACCATCATCCTGATACCAAAACCAGACAAAGACGTCACAAAGAAAGAAAACTACAGGTCAACATCACTGATAAACATAGATGCAAAAATCCTCAACAAAATACTAGCAAACAGAATCCAACAGCACATTAAGAGGATCATACACCATGATCAAGTGGGGTTTATCCCAGGAATGCAAGGATTCTTCAGTATATGCAAGTCAATCAATGTGATACACCATATTAACAAATTGAAGGAGAAAAACCATATGATCATCTCAATAGATGCAGAGAAAGCTTTCGACAAAATTCAACACCGATTTATGATAAAAAAAAAACCTCCAGAAAGTAGGCATAGAGGGAACTTACCTCAACATAATAAAGGCCATATATGACAAACCCACAGCCAACATCATCTTCAATCATGAAAAACTGAAACCATTTCCACTAAGATCAGGAACAAGACAAGGTTGCCCACTCTCACCACTATTATTCAACATAGTTTTGGAAGTTTTAGCCACAGCAATCAGAGAAGAAAAAGAAATAAAAGGAATCCAAATCGGAAAAGAAGTAAAACTGTCACTGTTTGCAGATGACATGATATTATACATAGAGAATCCTAAAGATGCTACCAAAAGACTACTAGAGCTAATCAATGAATTTGGTAGAGTAGCAGGATACAAAATGAACACACAGAAATCTCTTGTATTCCTATACACTAATGATGAAAAATCTGAAAGTGAAATTAAGAAAACACTCCCATTTACCATTGCAACAGAAAGAATAAAATATCTAGGAATAAACCTACCTAAGGAGACAAAAGACCTGTATGCAGAAAATTATAAGACACTGATGAAAGAAATTAAAGATGATACCCACAGGTGGAGAGATATACCATGTTCTTGGATTGGAAGAATCAATATTGTGAAAATGATTATACTACCCAAAGCAATCTACAGATTCAGTGCAATCCCTATCAAACTACCAATGGCATTTTTCACAGAACTAGAACAAAAAAATTCAAAATTTGTATGGAAACACAAAAGACCCCAAATAGCCAAAGCAATCATGAGAAAGAAAAACGGAGCTGGAGGAATCAGGCTCCCTGACTTCAGACTATACTACAAAGCTCCAGTAATCAAGACAGTATGGTACTGGCACAAAAACAGAAATATAGATCAATGGAACAGGATAGAAAGCCCAGAGATAAACCCACACACATATGGTCACCTTATCTTTGATAAAGGAGGCAAGAATATACACTGGAGAAAAGACAGCCTCTTCAATAAGTGGTTCTGGGAAAACTGGACAAATACATGTAAAAGAATGAAATTAGAACACTCCTGCACTCCTTAACACCATACACAAAAATAAACTCAAAATGGATTAAAGACCTAAATGTAAGGCCAGAAACTATCAAACTCTTAGAGAAAAACATAGGCAGAACACTCTATGACATAAATCACAGCAAGATCCTTTTGGACCCACCTCCTACAGAAATGGAAATAAAACCAAAAATAAACAAATGGGACCTAATGAAACTTAAAAGCTTTTGCACAGTAAAGGAAACCATAAACAAGAGGAAAAGACAACCTCAGAATGGGAGAAAATATTTGCAAAGGAAGCAACTGACAAAGGATTAATCTCCAAAATTTACAAGCAGCTCAATATCAACAAAACAAACAAGCCAATCCAAAAATGGGCAGAAGACCTAAATAGACATTTCTCCAAAGAAGATATACAGATTGCCAACAAACACATGAAAGAATGCTCAACATCATTAATCATTAGAGAAATGCAAATCAAAACTACAATGAGATATCATCTCACACTGGTCAGAATGGCCATCATCAAAAAATCTACAAACAATAAATGCTGGAGAGGGTGTGGAGAAAAGGGCACTCTCTTGCACTGTAGGTGGGAATGTAAATTGATACAGCCACTATGGAGAACAGTATGGAGGTTCCTTAAAAAACTACAAATAGAACTACCATATGACCCAGCAATCCCACTACTGGGCATATACCCTGAGAAAACCATAATTCAAAAAGTATCATGTACCACAATGTTCATTGCAGCTCTATTTACAATAGCCAGGACATGGAAGCATGTCATACAGAGTGAAGTAAGTCAGAAAGAAAAACAAATACCGTATGGTAACACATATATATAGAATCTAGAAAAGAAAAAAAAATGGTCATGAAGAACCTAGGGGCAAGACGGGAATAAAGACACAGACCTACGTCTTTGAGGATACGGGGAGGGGGAAAGGTAAGCTGGCACAAAGTGAGAGAGTGGCATGGAGATATATACACTACCAAATTTAAGATAGGTAGCTAGTGGGAAGCAGCCTCATAGCACAGGGAGATCAGCTCGGTGCTTTGTGATCACCTAGAGGGGTGGGATAGGGAGGGTGGGAGGGAGGGAGACCCAAGAGGGAAGAGATATGGGGATATATGTATATGTATAACTGGTTCACTTTGTTATAAAGCAGAAACTAACACACCATTGTAAAGCAATTATACTCCAATAAAGATGTTAAAAAATTATGTATTCATATTTCTAGATCTTTTCAATATTTCAGTGTATTTACATATATAAATATGCATACATATATATGCACACACATATGTAGTTTTTAAAATGTACAAGGGGTTTTATTTTTGTTATAGTTCTCTTACTCTTTTTTCCCCCCACTAACTGTGTGTGGGGAATTACTCCATGTCCATATTTAGAATTCAGTAGCATTCTATTTAACAGCTGCATAGCACTCGATAGTATGAATGTCTTACAATGTTAAAATATTTCTGTATTAGTGGAAATTTTCCTTCTTACAAACAATGCTGCTCTGTTCAATCCTTAACCAAGAATGTTGGCACATGTCTCTCTATAGGTCAGAGTCCTAGAAATGGTGGTGTTGGGTCAAAATTATACGTGTGTTTAAAATTTTGTGTAAATATTCCCAAATTTGTTATGAATACAAAGGTCCTGTCTCATGAGTTAAGGCCAGTAAGAAATATTGACATTGCTATGTCGGTCTATTTTTGAGAGGGTGTTTAACGTGATTCCAAATTATGAGGACAACTGCTTTCCAATCAATTGTTTGAACACCTAGTAGATACTGTTTTCATGTGCTAGCCTGAACAACTGGCAAATAGAAGTACAGCTGGGCTTCTTTCATTTTCTTTTTTCCCCCCCATGGAGAATTTTAAGTAGGAGGGAAGAGCCTGGAGCACTGTGTCTGAGCTCTGAGAGCAATCTCTCTAGGGATTTAACTGGTTCACGGAGGGAGTCTTGAAGTGTATATTTCTGATATATGCCTATCTTCATAGCAGTACATGAAAAAGGGTGTGTGTGTGTACAGATTGCTTGTGTGTGTATAGAAATTAATACATGTTTATTATAGAAAATATAAAAAATGCAGAAAAGTATTAAGAACATTGAAATCGGCTCATTTAATGACCCAGAGATAATCAAATTAACATGTTAGTGCATATCTTACCAGATATATACAGTTTTTTTAAACAAGATTGGGACTACACTATAATAACTGTTTTGCAATCTGTTTCATCCCTCCAACTTAAAAATACATAATGAACTTTCTGCCGTATCAATATAGTGTCACTTCAGTGTTTGACTTAAGAGAAACCATAAGCAATTAAGACTTTTCGGCTGAGAATTTACAAATAGATCTCAGGTGCTTCAAATCCACGCCCTTAATATACAAGTAATATTAATGGACTGCACTTAAATGTGCATGACCCAAGGCCGAGAAAACCCTCCTGTTTGTTTATATTTTATGTCACTAATTAGAATACTAAATTTTATTGAGTCCCTACTAAATACTAAACACTTTGCAAAGCCCTTGACAAATATATTATTTCTAACTATTACAACTACCTTTGGAAGTAGGTATTATCAACATTTTGCAGAAGAGAGAACTCAGATTCAGAGAGAATAAAACCTTGCTCAGGGGCACTTGGCCAGCAAATCGTGGGGTTTGAATTAGAATCCAGGTCTATCTGCCTGTAAAACTGCTGCTTTTCTACCGTCCTTGCTGTTTCGGTCCTGCAAATCATTTTCATGTGCGGCTTCTGTACTCAAAGTCCCTGCTTTACATTCAGTTCGTGATTAGATTGAAAGTGATTTCTAAAGGAAATTAAGGAATATTTGTCATATTTTTCTAACTATCGATACATAACAGAGTTTATGCACACGTATTTATTCTCTTTTCATTAATGGAAACTGAGCCGGTTGTATGGAATGAGAACTGCGATAACTGAAACGAGAGCGCCATCTGTTGGCTACAGAGTTCTAGGCACTTGATTCAGGAAAATTAAGAAGCATGTCATCACCATTGCTTTCCTCAACAAAGAAAGTATTCTTAGCAGCAACCTTGGACCAAATGTAAGGGGAAGTTAGGAGCTAATAGTACTAGCTCCTTTTTAAAAATTAATTAATTAATTAATTAATTAATTTTTGGCTGTCTTGCGTCTTCGTTTCTGTGCGAGGGCTTTCTCTAGTTGCGGGAAGCGGGGCCCACTCTTCATCGCGGTGCGCGGACCTCTCACTATCGCGGCCTCTCTTGTTGCGGAGCACAAACTCCAGACGCGCAGGCTCAGTAGTTGTGGCTCACGGGCCTAGTCGCTCCGCGGCATGTGGGATCCTCCCAGACCAGGGCTCGAAACGGTGTCCCCTGCACTGGCAGGCAGACCCTCAACCACTGCGCCACCAGGGAAGCCCACTAGCTTCTATTTTTTAAAAACAATTTATTGAGGTGAAATTCACATAACATAAAATTACCAATTTAAAGTGAATAATTCAGAGGCATTTCGAACATTCACAGTGTTGCGCAACCACCACTTCTATCTAGTTCCAAATCATTTCCATTATTCCTAAGTAAAACCCATTACTTATTCAGCAGTTTTCCCTGATACCCCTCCCCGACGGCCCTCGGAAACGACCAACCTGCATTCTGCCTCTATGGATTTATCTATTCCGAATATTTCATATACATGGAATCATAGAGTATGTGACGTTTTGCAACTGGCTTCTTTCACTTAGCATAGTATTTTGGAGGTTCATCCACATTGTAGCATGTATCAATATTACATTTCCTTTTATGACTGAATGATATTCTATTCTATGTATATATCACAATTTGTTTATCCAGTCATCCAATGATGTACATTTGGGCTGTTTTCACCCTTTGGCAATTGTGAACCATGCTGCTGTGAACAAGAGTGTCCATGTACGGTCTGAGTACCTGTTGTCAATTCTTTTGGGTAAATACCTAGGAATGGAATTGCATTAGCCTTGATTTTAACATGAAGACATGGATGAGAAGTATCTGAAGATGGGATTAAAGTTGTTTGATGAAAAGTAAAACAAATGATTTCAATAGAAGAAAACAAATCATTAATGGATCTAAGAATGGACATTCTCTCATGTGTGTTTTTCAGAGACCTTATCCGCCGTAGTGATTCATTAAAAAGTGTCAGAATTACCTGGGGTGCTTGTTTTAGAATGTAGCTTCTGCTCCGCTGCCAGCCCCCATTCTGATTTAGTAGGTTTGGGTGTGGGAAGAATCTGCTATTTTAGAAGCTCTCTATCATCCCATGTGAGGTCCCTGGAACCACACTTTAAGAAACACTGGTTCACCAGTCTCTAGCTGCACAGCTCCGGCGAATCAGTAACCTGAGTAAGCGTCAGGTAACTTATCTTTACTATGGGGCAACACCTTGAGAATTGATTTAGAAACAGTGCTTTGCACAGCGCCAACAAATGTCATGTGCTTAATAAACGTCAAACTTCTCCTTTGTTCCTTTCAGGAGAGCTGATTCCATTCACCTGGCAATTCAGAACTGTGTGCACTTTCACAGCAGAAATGGTCTCTGAATACCAAGAGGGCAGTTGAGTGGAGTGTTGATCTATGGAGTTGACTGGCATGATGAGAATGCGGTACAAGCTCCCCTCCGTGGCTCTCAACGGTGAGGTGCAGGGAATTTAGTCCCTGCCCCCCCGACCCAGAAAGACAACTATACTTTCTGCCCCAGGAGGAGTTCTCCCTCACTCTAAAGGTGATCTCAGAAGCTCCTATGAGACCTTTGACAGAAACTATGAAACAAACACAAATATTGGTTTGTCTTTTACATAGCAAACTTGCAAATCCCTGTATTTAAACATATAGTGTTCCCACAAACAAAATGCAAAATTGTATTCAAGATGTGTTTAACTTTTAGATACTCCTGTGAATTCTTACTGTATTACAAAATCTGTGTGCCCAAGAGAACTCGGACTATCATAGACTTGCAAATGTGGTCTGAATTCTGGGTGTGAGAACATTTTAGTTGTAAATAATTGAGGGAAATGCTTATCTGTAACTGGCTTGACTTGGTGAACACACATTTCCAAAACAGAATTATTCAGGGTTTCATAAAAATATATGTCAGTGTGTGCGTGTGCATGTGCATGTGTATGTGGTTCTCTAGGTATCTTAAAGATCAGGGACTTTACTAGTGGTAAATAAAACAAGCTAAACCATTAGTTTAGAGAGAAAGAAAGATGCATATATAAGAGACCATAAAGAAGGTAGAATGATTAAATGCAATTTGATGTATTTTTTTAGAAGGGCAGGGTAATAGATAAGGGACTGCCCCGAGGGACACAGCCTTGGCATGTGCTTGAACACACAGGCTCCACCTTGAACCCAATGTACTGCACTTTTAGTGAATGCTGGCCACCATATTCTTTATCTTCTTTAGTAAGGACACCACCTTGTCAAGTAGATAATGTTATTCCCAATTTACAGATGAGAAGACTGGGGCTTAGAGATTAACTAATTGCTCAAAGTCTACAATTTTTTGGTGGAAGAGCTGGCATTTTATCAAGGACATTTTGATTCTTAACTAATATATTCTTTTTTTGACCTAGGGAGAAGGAAAGAGCTCATCAGTCTCCCTTCAGGTCTGGGAAAAGGATCCCTCTTGTGGTTATGATATCTATTCTTCCTCCATGAAAAATTTGTTCTAGAGCCTCCTAGAGGTGGAGGGAGCCTTGGAAGTTTTCTGGCTCAATTCCCTCATGCAATTCAAGGTTTCTTTGTAAGGGAGACTGCCATTCTCTTTAATAAGGACAGATTTGGGGAGTTCACTTCATAAAGCAACCTATCACATATATGCATTTAGGATTGTGAAGAAATACTTTATATAATTCTTTGAATGGCCAGTTTTGCCCAGTAGAGCCTCAAAATCATGTTGGTTAGTTGTTTCATTCATTAAATTGTTCCTTTTTTCAGTCATTCAAAAATATTAATTAAGCCAGCCTTTGTCTGATTCAGCTTTGAAATTACAGTCCTAGATAGCTGTGAATCTGTTATGTTTTCTGGAAATTCCACTGGGGCTAGTTGATACCAAACTTGCAGGTGATTAAAATTCTTCATCTTTTTACAACAACCATTGCATAGTCATTCTTTAATCTGGCAGTTAAAGTTTTCCTCTGGGCTGAAGTGTTGGATTTTTCAGTTTTGACCCTTTTGTCTACTTTTTGAATTCTGATTATCATCAAAGAAATCACTCCAATTTTCTGGTATCTGAAAACTTGGTAAGCATACCTTCTGTGTCTTTGTTTAAATAGTCATTAAAAATATTGGTTGGGGGCTTCCCTGGTGGCGCAGTGGTTGTCTGCCTGCCAATGCAGGGGACACGGGTTCGAGCCCTGGTCTGGGAAGATCCCACATGCCACGGAGCAGCTAGGCCCATGAGCCACAACTACTGAGCCTGCGCATCTGGAGCCTGTGCTCCGCAACAAGAGAGGCCGCTATAGGGAGAGGCCCACGCACCACGATGAAGAGTGGCCCCCGCTTGCCACAACTAGAGAAAGCCCTCGCACAGAAACGAAGACCCAACACAGCCAAAAATAAATAAATAAACATTAAAATATATATATATATATATTGGTTGGACCTGTTGTATAAAAAAAAATATATATATATATATATTGGTTGTTTCTCCTGGTAACCAGCCCCCATCCTTAGGTGGGCCCCAAAGCTACCTCATTAAAATAACAAAAACACCTTCTGTGCTCTCATCACTTAGGAAATTCCAAGGGTTTTAGGAGCTCTGTGCCAGAAACTGGACAAAGACCGAATATGTATTTCTTATTATAAATCACAATATCACGTATGACAATAGCACATATATTTATGGGTGTTAATTCTGTTTGATCTCTGTCATTTCCAAGTAAGAGAACTTCTCTTTTCTTTAGAAAAGTGCCCCACCCCCTAAAGTTCATTTGCATTATGAAGATCAGGTCTTGGGAGATCCAATCTGGTTCTTCCTTGTAGAGAACTTTCTTTGTGACCAGCATATGGACATTTGTTAAGTGTCAAAAGTAAAAGTTATTGGAGGAGCTCCTTCAAAGAGTCCAAACGAGAACTCATTCTACAAGTGTCCATTTAAGCCTGATATTTTCCTGTGGTAAATTATGATTCTGGTTGACCCATTTCCCAAAAGGGAATATTTTAACTCTTTCCTGGTAGCATCAATTCTGGCCCTTTTATCAGTTTAGTTATTCTGTCACTCCACTCTTCATTCATTCATTCATTTAAGAAATATTTATTGATCAACAACTATGCCAGTTACTGTTCAATGTGTTGGGAATACAAAGTTGAACAAGACAGAGAAGGTGCTGACCTCCAGGAATTTATGTACGCATGGACACAAAAACGAACACAACATTAGAGGTGTCTGGACAAGGCACAGAGTGCAGTGAGTGATAAAGATGCACTGGGGTGGGGTGGGGCTATTTCAGATGAAGTGGTTGGGGAAGACCTCTATGAGGAAATGAAATTCGACTTGAAATCTAAAGGAGCCATGTGAAAACTCAATCATTTCCATCAAAATTCAGCTCTGTGAACTGTAAGCCCTTGCAAATGAAGGTTACCATGTGAGAAATGTTTCACTGGCAAGAGGGGTTGGACAGCCAAGCCTAGGTTCAGCTCCAGACAACATGTCAGTACCATTAAAACGAGGCCATTTTTCAGGAGGAAACTATTATGAGAAACAAACGTTCTAGGGTGCTATTTTAAGTGCGAGATGCTCAAAACTGGGAATTACACTCAATGAGGCTTTGGAAGGCATGTACGGAGGCATATCCAAAAAATTCAGTCCCATTTAAATGGTGCAATTGCTTCCCAATGATCACAGGAGTCTCTGCAGACTAACTATTGTGTATGTTTTTTTAAATTAATTTATTTTTTATTGAAGTATAGTTGATTTACAATATTGTGTTAGTTCCAGGTGTACAGAGAGAAGTGAATCAGTTATACATATATATTCTTTTTCAGATTCTTCTCCCATATAGGTTATTTACAGAACAGAAACAGAATCACAGACAGAAAAATACTTATGGTTACCAATGGGGAAATGTGGGGGGAGGCATAAGTGAGGAATTTGGGAGTAACATATACACACTACTATATATAAAATAGATAATCAACAAGGACCTACTGTATAGCACAGGAACTCTACTCAATATTTTGTGTATGTTTGTTTTAATGAACAAAGTCGGCCAACCAGCCATCTAGCTATTGACTAATTTCATTCTTTTTCTCCAAAACAACTACCTATTTGACTGTTAACAGGTTTATTTCTATTTATTTGTGTACATAATCTCCTAAAGAACATTCTTCTAGAACCTTCTTGGGTACATAATCTCCTAAAGAACATTCTTCTAGAACCTTCTTGGGTTTCCTCTATGCTAGCCGTGTTCCATGTTCATGTGGATGCACATGACACAAACATACATGCCTTAAAAAGAAGAGCACCTGATGGAAAATGTATGCTAGTACATATATAACTTCAATATATTGATAGTTATCTGGTATTTTCTCAAATAGATGACTTGCATATGTGTTTACACAAAGGCAAGGTTACTGGGTGCTTTCACCTAAGGCATATGGACCCAAAGGAAATGTGGGCCTCAGGTTCTTGAAGGAGAGAATTTGTGGAGGGTGGTGACCAGAGCTCCTGATGCTTGGGAATGTCGTACATGCAGGGCAATTTTTCTAAGTAGCCATATGCATGACTGTCTTTGTGGAGGATGTTCTGCAAATATTCTTTTTCTCTTCCTGCCTTTCACTTGTAATCTTAAATCTTGTCATTAAAATATAAATTTTAGATATATTTTTATAACATGTACTTTAAGACTTTCCACTTCTATGTATATATAATAAAGCATGAAAATTCTTACAAAAATCTGATCGCATTACTCCCACGTTACTCCAATGCTTCTCTATTGTCTTTAAGGTGAAGTCTAAGATGAGCAGAATGGCACAGTAAGTCCAGTGCAGTCTGGTCTCTGTCTATGTCTTTAGTGTCTTCTCCTGAGTCCACTCTCCTCACTCCAGGAAAAACAGTCACACTACTAAGTATCGGGTACTATGTGAATAGTTTTACGTGCATTTTTTCAATTAGTCTTCACGACAGTTTCCTAAATCGTCATGTATGGGTATGGATACTGAGAGGAGGACTTTATCCAGAATTGTGAGGGAGTGCCCTAAATGCAATCATGTATGTCCTGACAGGTGGGGAGAGACACACAGAAAAGAGAAGGAGGCCCTGTGCCCATGAAGGCAGCAACCGGAGAGATGTAGCCACAAGCCAGGTGCAA
Organism: Mesoplodon bidens; assembly: GCF_964165515.1. Classification (NCBI taxonomy): domain Eukaryota; kingdom Metazoa; phylum Chordata; class Mammalia; order Artiodactyla; family Ziphiidae; genus Mesoplodon; species Mesoplodon bidens. Next base: position 88,797,789 of record NC_138167.1, read on the forward strand.
CCAAGGGCTTCGGGAGGGAGCAGGGTCCTGAGGACACCTTAATTTGGACTTCTGTTCTCCAGAACTGTGAGAGAATAATGTCTATTATTTTAAGTCACCCAGTTTGTGATAATTTGTCAAAGCAGCACTAGGAAACTAATACAGTATTTTGTGGTAAGTTTTTAAAAAATATGTTGCCTTGAACTTGAAAATAATTTTTGGATCTAATAATACAGAGAACACTATGAAAAGTTATCCAAGTTTATTTCCTGAAAGTTTTTTTTCAGATCCTTTAGTGGGCTAAGGAGTTTTGTGAATCTCAAAGATATCTATCTATCTATAATCTATCTATCTATCATCTATCTATCTATCTATCTATCATCTACACTGTAGCGTTTCTTAGCATCTTTTATCACGGGATCCTTTTTTCATGGACTATATATTAACATCTTTCTGTAGATGTTAATGTTCTATAGAGCAGAGTTTTGAGTCTATAAGACTTAAGGCTCCACATCAGTTAGAATGGCCATCATCAGAAAATCTACAAACAACAAATGCTGGGGAGGGTGTGGAGAAAAGGGAACCCTCTTGCACTGTTGGTGGGAATGTAAATTGCTACAGCCACTATGGAGAACTGTATGCAGGTTCCTTAAAAAACTAAAAATAGAGCTACCATATGACCCAGCAATCCCACTACTGGGCATATACCCAGAGAAAACCATAATTCAAAAAGAGTCATGTACCCCAATGTTCACTGCAGCACTATTTACAATAGCCAGGTCATGGAAGCAACCTAAATGCCTGTCAATAGATGAGTGGATAAAGAAGATGTGGTACATATATACAGTGGAATATTACTCAGCCATAAAATGGAACGAAAATGGGTCATTTGTAGAGACGTGGACGGATCTAGAGACTGTCATACAGAGTGAAGTAAGTCAGAAAGAGAAAAACAAATATTGTATATTAACGCATATATGTGGAACCTTGAAAAATGGTACAGACGGACCAGTTTGCAGGGCAGAAATAGAGACACAGACGTAGAGAACAAACGTATGGACACCAAGGCGGGGAAAGCAGTAGTGGGGGGTGGTGTGGGGGGATGAATTGGGAGATTGGGATTGACATGTATACACTAATATGTGTAAAATGGATAACTAATAAGAACCTGCTGTATAAAAAATAAATTAAATTAAATTAAAAGAAGAAAAAGAGACTTAAGGCTCTTCTGTAATAAAACACAAGTTGAGGGTATTTGGAAGAGTTGTAGAGGGCATCGTTCCTGCAATATGTACACAGGAAACTGCCATGGGTCAGAATAAAATACTTCTACAAATATCTAATGTTTACTTGGCACAGCTTCTCTTGGATTTAGCTTTGCAAAATCTTCCTCAGGCTTTGTTTTCCTGGTTGCCATGGAGCCAGTTCACTTCTAAAGGCAACTTGGGGCTGGGCCTGAGGAAAGTAATGAGGAATTAAGTGACTGCGTTTGTTCTCCAGGGACAGAAGGGAACTGGCAGACCAACGTGTAATTTGGAACATTAACGTTCATTTTTGGTGGGCTCCTCCTCCCTCTGCTATGATTCTTTCTGTTTCAACCTCTTGGAATCTGTCTTTCCCAACGTAAGTCAGAGCCCAGTGCATCATGATGCAGTTTGGTTTGGTTTGGTTGTGTAAGAAATATTATTCACTGCATTTGTTTAGGCAAACCTGTCATCATTTATGCCAGCGGCAAGGTGGAGGGAAATCGGGAAACAAAGGAGAAGGTATCATATAGATTAAACTTGGCTGACAAAAATGTTCTGGGGTGGAGTCTAGGCGGGGGAGGTATTTAAAATATGAGGGTATGAGAGAGAAGTGAATAGATCTGCAGGATCTGGTTTAGTGGGGTTTAGTAAGTTTTGCAAACTTTAGAAGCTATACAGTGAACACACTATATGACCCAACCTCCTGGACATCTTGTGGCGTAAAGAGAACTATTCTCAGTAATTTGGCACCTTTAGCAGGATAAGGTTGAAAACGGTTAGAAGAAAGACCTAGAAAATGTTATAAATATTATTTCTACCAATAGCTCAATTGGAAGGATTCCTCATTAGCCTGTGGCTACAAAGGGTTACTTTTTTTTTTTTTTTATAAAATCGAATCACACTGTTTCAGAGCCCTCGTAAACATTTCCAACTTGCTTGCCTTACGTTAGGGCCGCTCAAAGAGTTCTCAGTGTTTCTGTGTGTACCAAACGGGTGCCTCTCATGAGCCCACAAGTGAATTGGTCAGTTGCAGCCACCTCATCTGCCTGTTCAGTTCTTCCTGATCTGGCTCCCACTGCTCCACATCCTCTGCCCTTGAAGCTGAGTGGAGGTGACTTTTAAAAATGGCTATAACTTGATGTGCCAAAATTTTCCTGTTGGAAAGAAATTTCCAAGCACATCAGCACATGTACATAGATGCTGTGGTAAGGTAAGGAAGGCAGGGAAGGAGAGAGTGAGGAAGAAATGAAGATGTTGTATATATGCGCTGCGCCTGGGCCCTAGGTCTATCAGCCTTAAATGACAGTTGTAATAATTTGTTGCAGTCATGATGCTACACACATATTAATGTGAACTCTCCCTATCAGAGATAGGAGAAAACTAAGATAACTCTTTTTTTTTGTTTTGTTTTTTTTGTTTTTTTTGCGGTACGCAGGCCTCTCACTGCTGTGGCCTCTCCCGTTGCGGAGCACAGGCTCCAGATGTGCAGGCTCAGCAGCCATGGCTCACGGGCCCAGCTGCTCCGCGGCATGTGGGACCCTCCCGGACCGGGGCACGAACCCGTGTCCCCTGCATCGGCAGGCGGACTCTCAACCACTGCGCCACCAGGGAAGCCCCTAAGGTAACTCTTATTTCTTTCTTTTTCTTCCTTTCTTCCTTTCTTTCTTTCTTTCTTTCTTTGTTTCTTTCTTTCTTTCCCTCGCCTTCCTTCCAACTTCCTCAATTGTTCTTTCATGCAACAAGTGTTTATTGAGCATTGACTATGTGAAGGACACTGTGCTAAGGGCAGGGGAAGTAGTAATTACCAAAATAGACACAGTCTTGTCTCTCAAGGAGCCTAGAGTCTAGGGTGGCATAGAGACCATTTGTAAACAAGGCATCATAAAAAAATTCATTAAGTATAATTTTGTTAAGTACTGTGAAGGAGAAGCTTATGGTACTGTGTGTGTGTGTGTGTGTGTGTGTGTGTGTGTGTGTGTGTGGTAAGAACACTTAACATGAAATCTACCCTTTTAACTATTTTTTAAGTACACAACACAATTTTGTTGACTATAGGCACAATGCTTACCGCATACCTTTAGAACGTATTCATCTTGTATAACTGAAACTTCACACCTGTTAAACAGCAGCTCCCCATTTTCCCCTCTCTCAACCCCTGGCAAGTAACATTCTACCCTCTGTTTCTCTGAGTTTGACTATTTTACTATTTTATTTTATTTATTTATTTATTTTTTTGGCTGTATGCGGGCCTCTCACTGTTGTGGCCTCTCCCGTTGCGGAGCACAGGCTCCGGACGCGCAGGCCCAACGGCCATGGCTCACGGGCCCAACCGCTCCGCGGCATGTGGGATCTTCCCAGACCGGGGCACGAACCCGTGTCCCCTGCATCGGCAGGCGGACTCTCAACCACTGCGCCACCAGGGAAGCCCTATTTTACTATTTTAGATACCTCATATGAGTAGAATCACACCGTATTTATCCTGTGACTGCCTTATTTCACAGCATAATGTCCTCTGGGTTTAGCCATGTTGTCACATACAGCAGGAGTGCCTGTTTTTTAAGACTGATTAATATTCCATTGTATGTATATACCCCATTTTCTTTTTTCATTCATGTGTCAATGGACATTTAGTTTTTTTCCCCATATCTTAGTTATTGTAAATAATGCTACAATGAATACGAGAGTACAGATATCTCTTCAAGATCCTGATTTCAAATATTTTGGATATATACTGAGAAGTGGGCTTACTGGATCATATGGTAGTTCTAAGTTTAACTTTTGGAGGACCCTCCGTACTGTTTTGCAGAGCAACTGCACCATTTTAATTCCCACCAACAGCGTTACAAGTGTTCACTTTTCTCTATATCCTTGCCAATACTTATCTTTTGTTTTTTGATAGGAGGTGTAAGACAATATCTTATTATGGTTTTGATTTGCATTTCCCTCAAGATTAGTGACATCGAACATCATTTCCTTCATCTGCTGGCCATTTGTACGTCTTCTTTGGAAGAAGTCCTTTGCCTATTTTTCAGTCATACTCTCGAGAGTGTATAACAAGGGGGACAAACCTCATCTGGAAATGTATGTAGTGTGGCCAGACTGAGAAGATAAAACTACAGGACATCCAGCTAAATTTGAATTTCAGATAGACAACGGATCTTTTAGTATTAGTATACTTTATACAGTATCTGAAATATACTAAAAGCTTATTTCTTGTTTACCTGAAATTCAAATTTAACGGTTTTCTGTATTTCATCTGGCAATCCTATGTGTGGGGTGGGGGAGGGAATAGTTAAGGAAGGCTACTTTTAGGAAGTGATATCTGAACTTAGCCCTAAAGGGTGATTGGCAAGAGAGGGCACAGGCAAGTCAGACAGACAGGAGGAATAGCACATGTACTGAAGTGGGAAAGGATCTGGTAATTGTAGTCATCATGGGCATAACGTAAGGAATCATGGGGGGAAATGGCATTTATTGATGTTGGAAAGAGAGAAGAAGCCAGAAAGATCAGGGATTAGCAGGCTAGGTTAAGAAGGTTGGATGTTATAGAGAACAGACTTGAGGTTGCCAAGGAGGTGGGGAGAAGGGAGAGGGATGGACTGGGAACTTGGGGTTGGTAGATGCAAACTATTACATTTAGAATGGATAAACAACAAGGTCCTGCTGTATAGCACAGGGAACTATATTCAATATCCTGTGATAAACCATAATGGAAAATAACATAAAAAAAGAATGTCTATATGTGTATAACTGAGTCAGTTGGCTGTACAGCAGAGATTGGCATAGCATTGTAAATCAACTATACTTCAATTAAAAAAAAAAGAGTGGGGATTCCCTGGTGGCGCAGTGGTTGAGAGTCCGCCTGCCGATGCAGGGGACACGGGTTCGTGCCCCGGTCCGGGAAGATCCCACATGCCGTGGAGCGGCTGGGCCTGTGAGCCATGGCTGCTGAGCCTGCGCGTCCGGAGCCTGTGCTCCGCAACGGGAGAGGCCACAGCAGTGAGAGGCCCTCGTACAGCAAAAAAAAAAAAAAAAAAAAAAAAAAAAGTGAATAGAGAAACAAACAAACAAAAAAGAATGTTGGATGTTAACTACACTGGGGAAGGATATTAGAAACTGGGCTCTAGTCCTGGGGCTACAAGGAGTCTCCTGCTGGCCTGAGGCAAGTCACTTCACCTCTCTGGATCTCAGCTTACTCATGGGGCCAAGTAGATGTTAAAATACTGACAAATGAGATAATGAAACGCAAGTCCTAAAAGGTCGACCCAGAAAGAAAACTCAAGGTCATCTAATCTAAAACCTTCAAGATAAAACTGGCATTGACTGAAAACAAAAGTATGAAGACTTTGAAGTCCATCTTAGATGGATGCAAAGCCTGACTGTCACTTGCTTGCTCTGTGGCCTTGGGTGAGCAAGTCAGCCTCTCTCTGAGCCTCCACATTTCTCATGAGCAGGATGAGGTTAACAACATCTTCTTCCTAGTTGTTGTTAAGCTTAACGATGAAATAAATAGAACACTTGTCACAGAGTTACTCTCCCAATGATTCTTTTGCCCGTAGAGGTGGGCTGTCTGTTCATAATTTTAAATAATTCTGGAAACATTTGGTGGGAGTCTAGGTGAGGAGAAAAGAAGCAAATTGTTGCCATAGACACACATTATGTACATCACAGTTTTTGCCTATGGCCATTGCTGCTTTTGGAAATAGTTGATCTGTTAGTTCTGGAGGCTCAGGGAAGATGACGATTCAAACAACAGATGCCCTGAGACTCTCAGGCTAAGAAGTGTCAAAAGTTCAAGAGATGCAGTAGGAGGAAGAAAGACTATGAGCCTTGAAGTTTTCCTCCTTCTCCAGGTAACATTTTAAGGGGGGCTTCTAGAGATAATTTGATCAAATACATTCAATTAATTAATTAAGCAAACATTAATGAATATTTTTATGCAGCTCCTAAGCAGCTTACAAGTACCTAGAGGAAGACAAACAAATCAGTTGAATAGGGACATGTTTGTTGATGTCCCAGGGGAGTGGACTTTATTAGTAGGAATTTTATACCAGGTTAAGGAGAAGACGGCTCTGGAGAGACCTTGGAGCATCTCTCAGAACACCAAACGGAGGCTGTCCCTGCTCTCCAACAATGGCTCTAGCTCAGTGTCCTTCTCCTGCTCAAGGTGTCCTGCTAGTTAGGGCTGTAGAGCTGGTTTGTGATCTAATTTCTCAGTTCCCTCTAACACACTGAGAATAAATGGTAGGCACTTGCTGTGGTAGGTTAGCATTTGATAAATGTTGGCTGAACCGAACTGTTTACCTAAGGGCTCAGTGCCAAGTAGATGGCAAAATATTTAGTGGAATCTTTCATATGTTGAAAAAGCAATAGAAGTCCAAGCTCATTGAGCTGTTAGTTTTTTCAGCAAAGATGGATGTGTGTGAATCCATCCATAGCTGAGTCTAGTCCATGCTTTTGCAAAGCAACTGGCCATATTAGGAGAGAAGTTGGTGGCTGAGAAGAGCTACGCTAATCCTTTAACAAAGGTGATGCCTGTGACTAATTCTCCAATGGAGGCTGAAAAATAGAACCCAGAATGAGGTACTTGTAAGCTGCTTAGGAGCATTTACAATTTGAGGCCCTACAAAATGTTTGTTTAAATTGATCGGTTTCATGTCTCTAGATAGTTTGTTTTTTTGTGCTCCTCTTTTGGAAGAAAGGAAACTTAAGAAAACCATATGGTATAAAGGATTCAGTTTAAGAAGGTCAACCTCCCACACCTTCTACAGTTATGGTTTTGGGCAAAGGAAACTGCTGTTCCAGAGGATGTCCCTGGGACACTGATCTTCAGAATCCCCAAAGAAAGGTTCAATTGTGTTCAGAAAGGCTGCCTTTCCTCACAGGAAAGGGAATAGCATGTTTTAGAATTATTGCCAACTGCAAGGTTGAGACAAAAATATCAGAGACTCTGAGTTGGAATATTCCAGTGACCTCTAGCCCTCCAGTGGTCAGAGATCTGGGGTGCCAGGTGCTCCAGGGCAGTTGAGGACACTGCCTTCTCAGAGGTTCTAGTCTAGGGGGAAAAGAAGAACAGATGGTATGAAAAATATATAAAAGTCAAAAGCTCAAATAATGTGAAGGTGTGCATCACTGACACATATTGGTTTGGTTTTTTTCCCCCATTTAACCACACAATTTGTTTTTGTTATTACTCCCTTGTGGGGCTATCTTTTTTTCTTTTTTAAATCTATGTTGGCAATTTCTGTGTAAATATATGAGACCTACAAGATGCTCATCAGGAGCCCTGTTCTCTGGCCGGTTAAAAAGTGAAATGTACTTAGACCTGCTTCCTCTGGTTTATAACAAACTTTCGTAAGTACAAAAGCCACTTACTTAATAAAAAGTCTATGGTCCACCATTAGAATCATTATCAGTATCACTATAAAGATAATTTTTTATAAAATGGAGGTTATATTTTAAAATCCAGTTTCGGGCTTCCCTGGTGGCGCAGTGGTTGAGAGTCCACCTGCAGATGCAGGGGACGCGGGTTCGTGTCCCGGTCCGGGAGGATCCCACATGCCGTGGAGCGACTGGGCCCGTGAGCCATGGTCGCTGGGCCTGCGCGTCCGGAGCCTGTGCTCCGCAACGGGAGAGGCCACAACAGTGAGGGGCCCACGTACCAAAATAATAATTCTAAAAATAAATAAATAAATAAATAAATAAATAAATAAATAAATAAATAAATAAATAAAATCCAGTTTCCTTTTTGAAGTTGAGTGTACTGGAAAATAATGGATTCACAATGGATATAATAATTGCCAGGAGTACAAACCTCATATTCCAGGAAATTAAGAAATTTACAAGTTAGAGTTAAAATAGAAATACACATAATATTCTAACTATTAAGGAAAGATAACTATTATTATTTACTTCTTCAGTGCACCAGAAATATGTAGTAGTTTTAGAAAAGTTAAAGTTTAGACTACAGATATTTTCAGTATTGTTTCTATGCTTGTCTCCAGTAAATAGATGAGGTTTGAAGGCAGTGAGTTTTTCTAATTCATTTGACAGCTATAGTATCTTACACGATACCTGGTATAGAATAACCAGCACAGGATACCTATTAAGTAAATGGCTTTGGACTGCTGGAGATGGTACTACAGATATGGAGTTTTTCCCAATGATGTGTGTTTGTGAGTAGGGGAGAGGGGTTCTGTTCACAGGCCAGAGATGCTTAAATGTCCTACAAAAGTGGGGGACAGTGTTGTTCAGTTTCCTCATCTGTTCAGATGAATAGTCTCGAAAGTACTGTGGCTCTCCAATGCTGAGGATTCTATTCTGGCCCATCAAAAAATTCTAGAAATGATTGTTCCTGCCTATGGGATTGAAACCAGGTTCAGTTATATTAGAAGGATACTTTTTTCAACACTGGTGAAAATCCTTAAGCAATGAATGCAATTTTGCAAACTACTTGTTCCATATGCAGAAATTTATCCTAGAAAAATAACAAGTGAAATTGCTATGGAGAAAAATATGTATAATTTTTTCTTGACAGCAGAATAGGGTGACCAACCCATCCTGACTTGCTGGGGCCTTCCCCTTTTTTAGCACTGTAATTCCCTCAGTGCTGAGCAAGTCCTGACTACCTTACTGGTAACCACACTACAGCAGACCCTTCCCTTTTGCTCAGTGAATATTTTGAGATACTGCTTAAAAATATGGAAAATACATCATCAAATTGCCTTCTAAGGCATTTGGGTTTAGTTAACTTCAAGACTTTTGCTTTTCAGAGCGGACAGTGGGACTTAGGGGCTGAGATGAATTCCTTGGGGACTTAAAGGCAATTAGGAGAGGTTAAATGAGAGAAGAATTTAAAGAAAGGAGTAGACGCAAAGGCTTGTGGCCAAGAAAGGAAGTTGAAGAACTTAAGTCAAACAGGGATGTTTATGAAGTTGTTTGCTATGCAGTGCATTTGATATAAAGTTTCTTTTTCTTCTTCCCATTCTGGCTGATATTTAAATTTTGATTGATGGGTTAAACAGAAGATTAGATTCAGGAGAAAAGAGAAGGAGTCAACAGGAAAATAGAGCCCTGTGCCCCCCTCCCCCACCCAAAACAAAACCCCTAAAATGCAGTATAGGGAGACAGTTAGAAAATACAAAAAAGAGAGAGATTTACAACATGCATAACGGACCTTAGATTTGTATTCGGGCTTTTAAAAGAAAGAAAAAAAGCCCTTTAAATATCAGTAAGAAGTCAAACAAAATAAGGAAGTATAAGCAAAAAATATGAATGAGCAAATCATATAAAAGGAAATATGAAAGGCAAGTAAATATGAACGAAATTCAGTTTCCCCAGGAAAATGGAAGTACAAATTAAAGCCATATTGAGATACCGCTTTTATATTGAGATATCTTTTTTATACCCAGTAGATGGGCTTGTGTGTGTGTGTTTAACAATTTCAAGCCTTGGCACGGACATAGATCAATGGGAACTCATATTTTAATGGTGAAAATATAAACTGGTTCAACCATTGTGGAGAGCAATTTAACCGTAGGTATCACATAACATGATATGACCCAGCAAATCTTCTAGGTGTGTTCCAGGGATACACTCTTGCACATTGCATACGGATATAGGGATAAAGATTTGCACTGCAGCATTGTTGTTAACGGTAAGAAAACCGGGAAGCAATACATTGTTTATTATAAGTCAAAAAGCTTATACCCTTATAATGATGTTTAGCACAACCTCCCATGTTCTTTCCACAGGAAGAGGAGCAAATTATTGGTGAGTCTTACGTAAGGAAACGAAGCTGCATGGCTTGGCTCCTCTCTCTCCTTTCTTGGGAGAGTGCCTCCAGGCAAAAAGTGCACATTTCGTTCTACTTCGTTCTACAGGTTTTATAGTCCTGCCCTCCCTGTTGGTATGCGGAGGATGGCCCTGGGTGACTGCTGCCTATGCCTTAGGTTCTGGGGTTCAGAATTAGGAAACCCATTTGCCGACAGATATAAGCCATATTCTCCAGTTCAATTTTACCAGTAAAAAGGTGACATTTGATCTCCATCAGCCATCCTCTTATCTCATTTATTGAATGGGTCAGTATAGAGGTATGCTATTTCTTGAGCCCCTTGAACCCCAACATTAAGAAACAAGTAAGAAATACAATTTAGGAGAAAAGAACATACGAATAAAGAGGCTCTCAGATGCCCAAGGTGGATAAATCTATGCTTTGGGGTTACTCTGCTAGGCTGTGGCCATAGGAGATGTTTACCTTAGTGAGTTTCTTCAGCTCATAGGGGCTTTGTACACATGTGTGTGTGACTGTTTTCAGAAAGGCAAGGCCTACACACATGAGGCCATAAGCAAACATCATCTAGCCCTGCTCTGCATTTAGCAAAAGCAACTGCTCAGCAGGCTGTAAGCTTCAGCAGAGGCCCAGGCCAAGGTGACTTCTGAATCAAGTGGTGGGGACTTGAACATGCAGATCTCCAGGTCGATGTGGACCTACACCTGGACCAGGTATCAGGCAGAGGCAGGATTAAATCTTCTGAGCCATTCTTGAACAGAACAGTATTTGCTGATTTTAAGCTGAAGGCAGAAGTGAATTCCACATGAATTACAGAACACTAGCAGAGGTTCCAGGTTTAAACATTTAGAAATAGGCCTAGCTAGGTAGCCTTGGATTGGTGTTTCAAATTCCATTTTGCTACCAAGACTATAGAGAACTTCAAAGGAACAAATCTTAGACATCTTGGATTTACGTGGCTTACTCACAGGCAAAGGGGTCACCCAGTGGTAGGCAAAAGCTAGTTTGTATTAACTCATGAGAGCTGATGGTTAAGTTTTCAGTAATTTTGTGAAGTGGTTGATATCACACTGGTAGCCTGAAATTGGCCATGATGGGAGCATTTATGCTTTTGAAATCGGTAAACCCTACACATCAGGGTTTTTCCCTATCCTAACTCCCAGCTAGTTGTTAAACTTTTCCTATCATGTGCTTTCATATGCACTTTGGACTTGAAAATTACATAAATTCAGACCTGACTTGAGATCCAATCTGCGGTAGATGTTATTATTTTCGAGAAAACAACAAAAAAAAGGACCAGAGCGCCCATTATAAAGAGACATACCATCCTGGGGAGATTGCAGTAGAACGCTCAATGAAATGACTGCAGACTCAATAATTAGAAAGACAATGAAAGAATTCTGTGCCTGGAAGAATCTGTCTCACAGAGTCTGGTCTGTGTAGGAATTCAAAGATAAACTGTAGAGGTTTGAAACACATGGCATAATAAAAATTAAAACACAATAATAAACAGAGACAGGCTGATTAAACTAGGAGAGAAGGAATTTCTTAAGGAAAACAGTGGAGATCCTATAGAAGAAGCAAGACTTTTATAAAAGGGAGATGAAAATTTTAAGGATGGAGCCTATAAAAAATATAAAAGAAAAATGGAGATACACGTTAAACTAAGTCTCTTGGGGTCATTAGAAGGGGAGGGGGAGGCACTGCCTTAGTTTTGTCCTGTCAGAACATTGACTGGGGCCCAATGAAGAAAGGCAAAATCCTAGGGAGAAAACCGGAATGGTTGCCCCAGGGAAGGCCAGGATTTAGGGCACTGTTAAGAGGCAACTTTTCTAATGTTTTTTAAGAAAAGCAACTTGCTAAGCTCTTGTCCCTTAGATGGAGGCATTTGAGACATTGTCCTGGGAACTTTAAAGATTGGATCCCCCTAAAATTTAAAACAACTCTTCAGAGTGGTGGTAGGAAATCTAGATAGATTTCAGAGGAGAAAATGAGGAAGATCAGGATCAGACTCGAAGAATTATTGAGGGAGTTTCAAGGCACCAGTTTCTGTATGTGGGAACATAGGAATTGCTTGTTCTGAAAGGGAACACGTCTGAGAAAATTAGGAAATTAAAGCTCTAAAGGAAGGCCCAGCAGAAATACAATATTAAAGGAGCACCCAGTGCAATAGTAGGTCAAGTCCAGGCCTGGCTGAAGGCTGAGCTACAGGAGATGCCTTCCAGCTGAGCCTTCAACCAAGAAAGGTGACAGTGCATAAGCTTTGTTGAGCGGTGGATAATTCTGGCGGGTTCAGAACAAACCAATTTCATATCTCTTGTTAAGAAAGAAATACAATACAAACGCTGGAGAAATATAAGTTAGAAAACTAAATGTCTGGGTCAGAAATCAAACTGTAAGTTTAAGGAAAGAAGACATCCAGGACAAAAATCATAGTCCTTTGTGAGGTATTGGAAGGTAAAGGGGTAATTTAGGAAGCAGGATGAACTGTTTACAAACCCTGTAGAATCATTCTCAAAGATGGAGGGGAGGGGCTTCCCTGGTGGCACCGTGGTTGAGAGTCCACCTGCTGATGCAGGGGACACGGGTTCGTGCCCCGGTCCGGGAAGATCCCACATGCTGCGGAGCGGCTGGGCCCATGAACCACGGCCACTGAGCCTGCGTGTCCGGAGCCTGTGCTCCGCAACGGGAGAGGCCACAACAGTGAGAGGCCGGCGTACTGCAAAAAAAAAAAAAAAAAAAAAAAAAGATCTAGGGGAAGACTAGAGTGATATAAAGCATTAGAGGATTTTCCTGCTATTGCAATACACACACGCACTTAATGGGAAGAATGCTACACAAGGCTAGAACATTTCAAAACAGAATTGACAGTCCCTTGAGGAGCATCTGAGTTACTGGACCTTGCTATGTCACTAGGGGCACAGACCTCAGACTAACCAACTACAGCTTCATTTTAGGAACCTGCTAAGAAAGAAAAAAACGCTACATGATCTCGCTTAATGTAGGATCTTAAAAAGTCGAATATATTAAAGCAGAGAGTAGAACGAAGGTTAGTAGGGGTGGGGAAGTGGGAGGAATGAAGAGATGTCCACCAAAAGGTACACAGTCGCATCCTGTAAAATGATTAGTTCTAGGGCCTCCCTGGTGGCGTAGTGGTTGAGAGTCCGCCTGCCAATGCAGGGGATACGGGTTCGTGCCCCGGTCTGGGAGGATCCCATATGCCGCGGAGCGGCTGGGCCCGTGAGCCATGGCCGCTGAGCCTGCGCGTCCGGAGCCTGTGCTCCGCAGCAGGAGAGGCCACAGCAGTGAGAGGCCCGCATACCGCAAAAAAAAAAAAAAAAAAAAGATTAGTTCTAGAGATCTCATGTAGAGCATGATGACTAGTGAACACAGCAATCCCCCCTTATCTGTGGTTGCGCTTTCCATGGTTTCAGTTACCTGCAGTCAACTGTGGCCAGAAAATATTAAACAGGAAATTCCAGAAATAAATGATTCATAAATTTAAAATTGCAGCACCATTCTGAGTACTATGATGAAATCCCACACTCCCCCTCTCTGTCCTGCCTGGGACGTGAATCATCCTTTTTTTTTTTTTTTGATTTTAAAGTTTATTTATTTATTTTTTAAATTAGTTTCTGCTTTATAACAAAGTGAATCAGTCATACATATACATCTGTTCCCACATCCCTTCCCCCATGCATCTCCCTCCCTCCCACCCTCCCCATCCCACCCCTCCAGGCGGTCACAAAGCACCGAGCTGATCACCCCGCGTTCTGCGGTTTGTCTAGCAAGTCCCGTCTGTTAGTCACTAAGTAGCCTTCGTGGCTATTAGATCTACTGTCTGCTATCACAATGCTTGTGTTCAAGTAGCCCTTCTTTTACTTAATAATGGCCCCGGGGCACAAGAGGAGTGATGCTGGCAATTTGGATATGCCAAAGAGAGGCTGTAAACTGCTACTTTGAAGTAAAAAGGTGAAAGTTCTTGACTTAATAAGGGAAGAAAAAAGTCGTATGCTGAGATTGCTAAGATCTGTGGTAAGAATGAATCTGCTAGGGCTTCCCTGGTGGCGCAGTGGTTGAGAATCTGCCTGCCAATGCAGGGGACACGGGTTCGAGCCCTGGTCTGGGAAGATCCCACATGCCACGGAGCAACTAGGCCCGTGAGCCACAACTACTGAGCCTGCGCGTCTGGAGCCTGTGCTCCGCAACAAGAGAGGCCGCAACAGTGAGAGGCCCGCGCACCGCGATGAAGAGTGGCCCCCGCTTGCCACAACTAGAGAAAGCCCTCGCACAGAAACGAAGACCCAACACAGCCGTAAATAAATAAATAAATAAATAGTTTAAAAAAAAAAAAAAAAAAAAACCCACAGTGAGATATCACCTCACACCCATTAAGATGACCACTACCAAAAACCCAGATAATAAAAAAAAAAAAAAAAAAAAAAAAAAAAGAATGAATCTGCTATTAATGAAATTGTGAAGAAGAAAAAGAAATTCATGCTAGTGTTGCTGTTGTATCTCAAACTGCAAATGTTATGGCCACACTGCACAATAAGTGCTTAGTTAAGATGGAAAAGGTATTAAATATGTACAGTATTTTGAGAGAGAGAGACCACATTCATATAATTTTTATTACAGTATATTGTTATAATTATTCTACTTTATTATTAGTTACTGTTAATCTCTTACTGTGCCTAATTTATAAATTAAACTTTATCACAGGCATGTATATACTGGAAAAAAACATAGTGTATATAGAATCTGGTACTATTCACGGTTCCGGGCATCCACTGGGGGTCTTAGAACATACCCCTTTCAGATAAGGGGGGACTATTATAAAACTATATTGAGGGACTTCCCTGGTGGTCCAGTGCTTAGGACTCTGAGCTCCCAATGCAGGGGGACTGGGTTTGACCCCTGGTTGGGGAACTAGATCCTGCATGCTGCAACTAAAAGAGCCCACACGCCACAGTGAAGACCCCGCGTGCTGCAACTAAGACCAGGCACAGCCAAAAACAAACAAACAAACAAAAAAAACACATATTGAATACAGGAAATTTGCTAAGAGAGTACATTACGGGTACTCTCACACACAAAAAAAGTAATTACGTGAGAAGGTATGTCATTGGCTTGACTGTAGTAAATATTTCATTCCACTATGCATATCAAATCATCATATTGTACACCTTACACATATACAATTTTTATTTTATAAATAATAAACAAAATAACCTGCTGAGAGCAGATTCTCTAGGTGGATAAATTCAGGGAGTTGGGGAAAATCTTCCCTAGGAGGTTCATATCACAATCTCAAGCAATTCTATTGCAAGTGCTGATGGCAAAAGCCATGAAGATACTGGAATGAATGTGTCTGCTCACACGGGTGGGTGCATCTTTCACAAGGCAGAGTCCTACCGGAAAGTAGCACCACAAATGCAGAAACAACAAGCACAAAGGGGAAATGGAAATTCATTGGATAGTCTGGACAAGAAGGCATCTTGAATTGGACTTGTAGGCTGCCACCACGAGAATTTCTAAGCATTGCAAGGAGGCCACAATATCTAAAATGCCACAGTCAGAGAGACAAGACTATAAGCATGAATAAATTTCTTATAACAAGCCCCAACTCCACCCACCCCCAGACACTCAAAACAGCTAATGCATGGCCATGCATTAACCACTTGCTGGGAGATCCTTCCCATGTTAATTTAAATTGACGATTTGTAGACACTGAACATCTGGAATAGATATATTAGCATTCTGATGAGGTTCAAACCAAGTTTTTCTCTCTACTTTCCTTACCTCAGATATCAGTGAGGTTTTGCTGTGATCTTTGACATCACTAATATGCTTCAGGAACTTAATTTTGCCTGGGATAACTACTTTATGAGTTACTTTTTTCCCCCTGCATCTTATAGGTGTAGTACTGGTGCTGGGATAATATTCTGTATCCTACTAATCCTTTGGACCATTTAATAACTGAGGTGCATTGTTGAAATTACCTAAATTTTGAGATGAAGACACTAAATTAGTTTGTGTGAGTGAGTTCAACCCAGGATGCCACTGCTGAAACACTCTGGGTTCTCTTTAGCCACTAGAACCCCTCCAGCTTAGACTGAGCAGAATAAGAAATTGGAGAGGATAAATTTTAGACTCTCTTTTCTCATTTATTTCAACTTCAAATTACAGTGGAAAAACAATTTGATTTTTGGCTTTGATATCATTGACCTTGAACATTTGAGGAACTTAGTCTTTGAACTGGAGTTTCTCATGAGCCATAGTGAACAATGATGCTGGACAAAATTTGTGATGAGAAATAGGATGAAGAGTGAATTTCAGCCTTGGAATGAAGTGGTCTCAGAGTTAATGTAACTAATTTGCTGCTCTGACATATTCAGAACCTTTTGAGAAGATATTTTACACTTGACTTTTGAGGCTGCTTTCTTCACTGGCAGTCATTCTAGGAAGAATCCATAGACTTATGGTTGGTATTAGGGGAGCAGCTCTGTAAAGGTAGGAACAGGACCACCCTAAAAGGATGAAGGGTTCTTCCCTGTTTGATTATACATTTATTGATTAGATCTAATAGGTTAAGAGAAACACTGGAAATTTGTAGGATGAACATTTTTTCCACCCATCCTCCCTCACTCCCCGCCTTGTGAGGAGTGAAATATCTCATTGGTGATTCGGGATACGAGATTGCACGTGCACATCTCGGGGGCTGGCGTTGCTTCCAATTGCTCTCAGTCATGCTGTCATCTTAGTGGTGAAGGTCTTGTTCCATGGGTGAAGCTTGTGTTGGTCCAGCACTGACTGTGCGTGGTTGATTGTGGGTAAGTTGGTCTAATTCTGAGGTTCAATATTATGAAAACAACTTCTCTGCAGATATAAGCTGTATTTCCTGGTATCTGATTTATATATTATAATGGTGACATTTTGGTTCTTCATCTGACAATTCTATTCTTACTTTAGAGGGGAAATAATACACACTCCAGATATTTTCTTCCATGTGGAAGGATCTACACTTGTATAACATTCCTGGCCTCTCTATATGCCCACTTACCACTTGGAGAAGTAAAGCAATTTATATTATTGGTAGTTTGGGGGGAAAAACAACTGGGCATGCCTTCATCTTTTCCTCCATTTCAGAATAAGTCTGCCAATTGCTCTTGGCCATATCATGAACTCAGTGGTAAAGGCTCCACTCTTACCAGAAAAGCCTGCAGCTGCCTTGCTTCAACTTATACTATGTGTTTCTATATTATTTGAGAATATTCAACTCTGCTATAGAGGACAAGAAAAACAAATGGGATGATGAAACTCATAGAATGTGTTTAAGTATAGACAATAATCTATAAGATATGATAGATATGGATGAAGTAAATAGAGCATATGAGTGCTAGAAACAGATAAGAAGGAAAGAAGCACCAAGAGGATACAGATAATTATAAGTCATTAAATATGCACATATGAAGTAGCACTCAATATTCATGAGATTTAAATAAGTCACTTATTGGTAACACCCATTCTGGC
Organism: Mesoplodon bidens; assembly: GCF_964165515.1. NCBI lineage: Eukaryota > Metazoa > Chordata > Mammalia > Artiodactyla > Ziphiidae > Mesoplodon > Mesoplodon bidens. Next base: position 88,815,339 of record NC_138167.1, read on the forward strand.
ACCACAAGTTCTCTGCCCAGAAAATGCAGACAAAATTCATGCTTGCTCATCAGCTTTATTGTCCCTAAATCTCTTAAATGAAGCAAGGCTTGTGTTAGCTTAGTCATCTTCTGTCTGTGGACCTCTTGCTTCAAAACTCGACTCTGATCTTCACAATCACATCATCAACAGAGAAGGCAGATGATCAGAGAGAGACAGGATTCAGGTTCTGTGGTCCTTCCATCCTGCTTGTATTCCTTCATAACTATTTTAACCTACCCCATCTCTTTGCTCTTTCTCCTCACTGTGTACTTTACATTGATTTAATAAACTATGTGATTTGAGCATCTGAGTATGGTCTGTGAACGTTTCTGTTCCATGGCCTCTAGGAGAGCTTTCCTGGTGCTGTACTTGGAGGCCACCATTGTATGAAGGTAATTTCCCACATGGTAAAATTGATTCTCAATTAGTTCAACACTCAGGGAAGATTTACTAGATGCACTGGATTTTTATACCTCAATATCCACCAGTAAATGGATGGATAAAGGGTGATTATAGCCACAGTGGGATCTGTGCTGTTATTAAAATAACTAAAATTTATTTATATGTAACGATAAGGATAAATCTCAAAAATGTAACATTGATGTAAGAAATTAATTATAAAAGGATAAACACAATGAAATCAACTTATATAAATGTTAAAAACATATGAGTGACTAACGGTTACTCAGGGTCAAATTTACTCTTCTTTCTTCCAGTAAAAGAATAGCCACTCACCCAAGATTCAGCAGAGTATGAGTATGGAGCTATATTGCTAGATAATTTCTAGGCTTCCTTGAAGCTCAATGTAGCCATGAGCCAGATTCTGCCCAGTGTGATTTAAGCAGAATTATGTATGTAATTTCACTGTTACATCCTTAAATGTGTAAAGGAGGCTGCATGCCCACCACTACCTCTCCTTCCCCTTCTGAGAGCTGGTATGCAGAAATACCTGCTTCAACTATTAGGATGCCCACAATGATGATGCAACACCAAGAGAAGGAGCCTAGGTTCCAGATGGCCTTGTGGTCATCTGGCCTGGATTGCTAGTCTATCACTGGACTCCTCGAATGAGCCTTGGTATTTCTGAGTCACTGTATTTTGAGGTTTCTTTGTTATAGCAGCTCAATATGTACCCTAATTAATGTAATACAAAATGATACATTTAGTTTTAAATACTTATACAATAAACTGTAAAATATTTGTGAGATGATACACATCAACTTCAGGATAATGGTTAACTCTGGAGAGGAGAAATGAGAATGGATGGAGTGGTGCTTAGGAGGTGATCTATAATTAGTAAGATGAATTCACAATGTTATAGAATCTAGATTCATCATTTCTGCTTTGCTCATTCACATGTGTCCCTTCCTTCCTCAAGGTCTCAATATGTTTTCTGGAATCCAGCCATCACATTCTTATTCCAAGCAGAAAGCAATAAAAAAGAGGGGAAAGAAAAAAAAAGGGTCATACCAAATTAAGCTCACTTAATGAGATTTCATGTAAATCTCACCCCAAAATCTTCTGCTTACCTCTCTCTGAAGTCTCGTCCCCTCCATTTTATACTCCATGCTGTGCCAAAGCAATCCTGTATTTTATGCATCAATAACTTCCCAATCCTTGGGATTCAGTTCAGACCTTAAATCTGCATGTGAGTGTCTTCATAATCCAGCTATTAACCTCACCAGCTCTATCTCCTGTCTCTCCGTGCTCGCATGTGATGCTCCAGACCAATCAAATGCTTTTAGTTTCTGAAAGCTGCTCTGTTCTCTCTTGTTCCTCTGCCTTGGTAACTAAACCTCCTTCTGCTTGGAACATTCTTCTTTCACTTAGCTAACTCTTATTTTTTCTTTGAGACTACCTGCTCTATGCCCCTTGGACTTTATGAAGTATTCCTTACCTTAGGTCTGGACCAGGTATGCTATAAATAAACTTTGAACGCACTCTATGTATATATCTATAATATATAACACTTACCACATGTATTAAAATTGTTTATTTAATTCTCTTTCTCTTCTACTATACTGAACTCCTTAAGGGTAGATATTTACTTGTATCTCTAGTGCTCAGCATGCATGAGTTGTTTCATAAATAGGGCAACCATATAATTTGCCTTCCAAACTAGGATGCTATTAATCATTTCATGGGGACAATGGATGTAAGGTGGGCAAGCTGGAACATATGATCTTCCCATCAATAAATGTTTGGTTAATATATACATACCATCAAATTGGTATGTATACATTATCAGAGTGTTTATATATCATTGCACTGGAATTAAAAAAAATCTGGCTTCCTTACTAGACTTTTAGTTACTTAATGACATCAGCCCCCAGTATAGTTCATGGGGGCTGTAAGTACTGCATGTTGCTGAATAAATGAATAAGGACATGCTATCACCTACCACTTCAAAAAGAGCATTCGCCCTTTATATACTGGAGAGAATTGGTAGAGATTGATGATTCAACGTTTTTAAAAAGAGCACTTTCAGTAGTGTGTACAAGAAAATACTTTCATAGAAGAGGTAGTATGCACCATGGTATTTTCTACCATTAACATTTACTCATGATTGTCTTTTCTGAGAAGGTTCTTTTTCCTCTTGTCTACTTTTTAACCTTTGTGATCTCCCACAATCTTCGAAGTCCATCATAAATACTTCACAGAAGAGGAACTTCTGTGCTGTTCCTCATGCCAGCGAATGTGGTCACTGTGGGAGCAGTGTTGAGATAGAGTTTATGCACAAAAAAACATGTGAAATGTGGAACATCTTTAATTTGAGTAGGAGACCAGAAAGGCCAGAATTACTTCACCCCCGCTCATTTCTTGGCTACCAATTCAGTATGGTCAGATCACTTTCAAGAGTGTATTTCTCAGTTCTCCTTCTTTTTTTCTTTCTGTTTTGTTTTTATATTAGCTACCTGTAAGAAGATTTTCTTTTTTCTCTTGTGTGGGAGTCTCTGCCCAGAAGACAGTTTTATGTTAAAATTCAGAAATACTTTGAGTAAGTGATGAAAAGCAAACACCTAGATGATTTGCAGAGATCTTTGTTCAAGCTTTGAATTGAAAACAATTACTTCCAGACACACTCATTACCTAATTACTGTTCCAAGTTTCCAAAGCAAAATTAAATTTAGTTAAAAATTATGAACTTGTTGGTACACAGTTATTCCTAGACACACATTCAGGCAAGAGTGTCAACATTTAGTCATGGTCTGAGGAATGCAGGGCTCTGGTGATTGGGTTCTTGAGATGTTTAGGTATGTGGATAGAGGGCTGGGGAGCTTAGTCCTGGTAGAACATCCCAAGTTTCCATCTACTTGTTCAACAATCACTCCATTGAAAAAGTTCCAATGCACACATATGGACCAAAATAAATACATAACACCTACTCCTTTTCAGAAAGTTTAAAACCAATCAGAAATTAAGACAAACCTCTACCAAAATTCTTCAGGAAGACTAAGGTATAAGGTTCCCAGTTTTGAGCATACCAGTTTCAGCTTGCCTTTGCACAAAGAACCAAATTCCAGACTTCCCTGGTGGTGCTGTGGTTAAGAATCCACCTGCCAGTGCAGGAGACACGGGTTCGAGCCCTGGTGCGGGAAGATCCCACCTGCCTCTGAGCAGCTAAGCCCGTGCGCCACAACTACTGAGCCTGCGCTCTAGAGCCCTCGCGCTACAACTACTTAAGCCCGCAACAAGGGAAGCAGCCACCGCAATGAGAAGCCCGTGCACCACAATGGAGAGTAGCCCCCACTCACTGCAACTAGAGAAAGCCTGCGTGCAGCAACGAAGACCCAATGCAGCCCAAATTAAATAAATAAATTTTTTAAAAAAAGAAAGAACCAAATTCTTCTAAATGACACCAAAGGAATCTGAGCTAATTATTTTATACTGCATATTCCAAGTCAAAGAAAGTCGAACCTAAGAGAGGCTACGTATTAGAAAAAGACCTGGATCTGGCACTGAATAAACAGGAAATCTTGAGTAGTTAATTCACTTCTCCTTTTCATGGCCTCATTCATCCTCCGTGATAAACCTAAGCTAAATGATCTGTACATTTAATTTTAAGTATTTGATTCTATGAATTCAAGGCACGAGAAAGTGTGAAAAGTACATCCTCTTACCACTAGTCGTCCTTCTTGCACAGAAAGTGAGGATGCAGGATGAGGTGCTTTTAGTTTAGCTGGTTATCTATCAGAAGTAGAAGGTGTGCCATCAGAATGCTTGGTTTTTGTTTTCCTATTATCATTATGTTTCTTCTAGGAGTTCTTTGTATGCAGATGTGGAGCTCTGTGTTATAAAGATGGTGATATATGAGATAAGCTAGTGACGGTGTTGCAGTATATTCAGCTATTAACTGTTTTCTCACAGGAAGGAGTTTTTATTAGTCTCCATCTGAATGGCTTTGCGAACCTGGATAGGAATTGGATACATGAGAGTCTCTGGTTTCTAAAGAGAGGACTTTGGAAAATTCTGCATTTGCTTGGGAATGCATGTGTCTGCTTTCTGGGCATAAGCACAAGAGGAAACCTCAGGGAGAAAGGACTAGAATTTATTTGCATGTGTAGCTGCAATAATGGCCTGTATTTGGGTGTCTGTTTTCAGACAGTAAGTATTCCTCAGCTCCCAGCAACAAAAATAATTCGTTCTTTCTGAAGTAGTTTCGAACCAAAAGCAATTCAAATTCATGCAAAAACACAGTGAGATGTATCACATATATCCTAGGATTAAAAGAAAGGTGTTGGATGACAATGTGTTTTCCTCTAGAGTTTGTGGTTGAAATATTGAACGTTTGTGGAGACTGATTATTATCACTTTAATTTTTGGACCATCCAAATAAAAATAGAGTCACATTAACAGCCCTCTTGATATCACATTAGCTTATATATATTGGGGTATGAAGAAGGGGGGTTATAGTTATATTACCATAGGTATAATAAAATAATTATTTATATACACTATATTATATATAACATATAGTAATATACATATGATATTATATAGTCTATATAATACTACATTAATATACTAGTAATATACTGCATTATATTACTATTATGTAGTAATCGTTATAATAATATCTTGCATTTACTGGGATTACTCTGTGCCAGGCACCATGTTGTGTTTACTTATATTTATTTATTTAACACTCATGTGACCCTCTTTGCCTATGAGGAAACCAAGGACTAGCGAGAAGTCCAAGAACACATAACTAGTATGTAGTAGAGCCAGTACTTGTACCCATATCCAAATTCCAACTACTGCACTCTGCTGCTAAAGGCCAAAGGTTTATCACTCGCCATAAAGATGGAAGAATAATTAAAAATGAATCAATATTATTTCTGTTTAGCTTTTTATTGGCTAGATGTCTCATATTGATTACAAGTTTTAGCTTAAAAATCATATTTGTTGAGATTAAATTCTTGTTAGAAAATATCATTTGTGAAAATAAGGCTAAATTGTGCAAGTTAAACACGCTCTATTTTCCTGAGTATGCGCTAAAGGCAACTTTTACTCATGCAAGCTGACAATGACTTTCTATAGGTCAGAGAGAGGCATATGGCCAATAGGTTATTTTCCCCTGATAGAGCAATGATGGGGAATCTGGTTTTGTTTAATCATTCAGGCATCTCATTCAGATGGTAAGAAAAGACAGAGGATCTGGTTTGTTGACCTTTTTTTTTTTGTAAAATTATTTTAAAAATATTTTTCTTAAATTATTTAAGAAACTACTTCAGTCCCTTTGGAAAGAAGAAGGCACTGAGATCTGGACAAGTGTGTTTTCTGCATTTTGTTTTTACTTTTGACCCATGGCTGAGGTTGTGGAATAAGCTCTCTGTGTGTCTCTGTGACTGTATTTGAGAATAGTCTTTACTTCTTTTGACAGATTGTATTTTCCCAAAATGGCCACAACACGTTCTTCCATCCAACATGTTATTACAACATGACTTTGACACTCCTCCTGTTGAGAGGCAGAATCTATTTTCTGTACGATCGTAAGCAGGTTTTGCACTATGGTGTGACACTCTGTGACTTCTGAAGCTAGGTCATAATAGGTGATACAGTTTGTTCCTGTGCTTGGGACCCACCACCATGCAGTGAGGAAGCTCAAGCCATGCGTGCAGAAAGACCCACATGGAGAGGAACGGAGGCCCCAGCCTTCAGCCCTTGTTGAGTTAACAGCCAACAATCAGCACTCACTTGCTAGCCAAGTGGGACTAGATTTTGGAATTAGATCCTCATCCCCCAGGCAAGCCATCCTAACTGACACTGTATGGAGCCTTCCCCAAGTCCTGTCCAATTTGTGGCTTTGTAATCCAGATAACTGATAGTTGTTGTCTCCAGCTACTATGTTTTGCAGTGTTGTTGAGCAGCAATAGGTAATGAAACCCCTCTCATCATATGAATGTGGAGTATCTTCCTATCTCAAGGGGATAGTAATAAATTAAATAATAAAGTCTCAAAATAAAAGAGTTCTGTTCTGACTGGCTAAAAGAGATTCATGAACGCTTACATAAATCTAATATTCTCCAAGTTCCCATGTTTTTAAATTCTCATATATTACATGTTAAATAATAATCCAAATTCATATAAATAAGGTGAATTTTAGGACAAAATATGCTGGGTTTAAATCATTTTGCTTTTAAAAAAGCGATGTCTTGGGCCTCCCTGGTGGCGCAGTGGTTGAGAGTCCGCCTGCCGATGCAGGGGATACGGGTTCGTGCCCCGGTCTGGGAGGATCCCGTGTGCCGCGGAGCGGCTGGGCCCGTGAGCCGTGGCCGCTGGGCCTGCGCGTCCGGAGCCTGTGCTCCGCGGCGGGAGGGGCCACAGCAGTGAGAGGCCCGCATACCGCCAAAAAAAAAAAGAAAAAAAAAAAAAAAAAAAAAGCGATGTCTTTTTCTGGCCTTATGAATGTGGAGTAGAATCCAAGGAGACAACAAGTAGAATGCAATTTTATTGTATATAACATTTCCAGTTTTTTTTAATTGAACTTAGTTAGTTAATCTGAACTTATTAACATTCTAATACTGTTTCACCAATAAGATAAGCCAACAATACTTCCTACTACTAACTATTTCCACATAACATTTAAAATTAAGAAAAAGGGCAAAATCATGTGTTCAAACAAATTGAACTACACATTTGACAAATGTTTTTATATAAATAGTAATTATGTTCTATAGTGTGTCAGCTTAAACAAAGTTTCCAAAATCTATAATTAATTAAAAAAAATTTTTTTAAATTCTTGAAGTATCATTATACTCAGGTAATTAATCTTGGATATACAGATAATTTTTCAGTAAGGCAGAATACTAAAACATTGGTCACCAAATATTGTTTTAACACATATATTATTTTGCCTTATTTTTATTTTTGTATGTTTGGGGGTAGCCTTATCACTGGATTATATTGGCACTATATTGGCATAGTGGCAAATGATGTTTTGCCACTTTAAGAAGGTGTAAAAGAAATTGGTGTGTCTGTGAGTGGAATTATGCTATCCAGATGGAAATTTTTATGTCTCTCCATTCACGAGGTTTGTTAGTGTGTTAAAATGCTTGCTAATGACGCACAGTTATCAATTACCTATCTTCCAGTTCTCTCTGTGGAAAAGTAGTTAATCTGGCTAAAAATTATAATTAAAATGGGCAACTGTAAAGGAAAACCTCACCCTCCCTGATGAGTTTCTCCTTTACTCTCATACTACCTACCACACTCACAACACTTGTGACACTGGATGTCTGGGGATTCTCCCCGACACCAAGTAATTCTCTGTGACACCCAGGTGTCCTACAGTTCAATTAAGTCCTGCCACTAACTTGAGTTAGGACGGACCCCATAGGTTAGGGATTGGTCCCAGGACACTGCCCCCCTGTTGCAAGTAGTAGGTCCCAGGGTTACCCACAACTTCTGCCTGACTTGGTTACAGATCAGAGGTTCCCATGATTTCCTTCTCTTTAGATTCAGTTATCAATATTTGCTAGAGCAAATTAGCATGGAACTTAAGGAAACACTTACTTATGTTTACCAGTCTATTATACAATAAAGGACACGATAAAAGATGCAGATGAACAACGAGATGAAGAGATACATAGAATGAGGTCTGAAGGGGTCCCAAGTGCAAGGGCTTCTGTCCTTGTGGAGTTGTGGTGTTTCACCCATCTGGCACTTGAATGTGGTCACCAACCTAGAAGTTCCCCAAACTCCGCTTCGGGGATTTTTATGGAGGCTTTATCACATAGGCATGATAAATCATTAACTCAATTTCTAGCCCCTCTCTGCAGAATCGGGGGGGTGGGGCTGAAAGTTCCAAGCTTCTAATCATGGCTTGGTATTTCTGGTGGGCCCCCCATCCAGGGGCCCCCCAAGAGTCACCATTAAAATAAAAGGTGCTCCTATCACCCAGGAAATTCCAAGGAATTTAGGAACTCTGTGTCAGGAACCAAGGTCAGAACCAAATATTAGAAGAAAAGGGGCTTCTAGAGCTCTCATCATTTAAAAAATTATAAGCGTTTTAGGAGCTCTGTGCCAGGAACCAATGGCAGACACACACACACACACACATACACACACACACATATATTCTATTATACACCTATATGTATACGATATATGCTATTTCACAGTGATCAAGACCATGTTAGGAAAAATAATGACTAAGGAGTATAACTGTGTATCAATATAAGAAATGCGCTTTAGTTTATCAAGGGTAAAAGAGCATAGTTTTGACCCTAAGTAAAGTATCCGGATGTTCAGAATATGAAAAAAGACAGTAAGAGACAAAATTTGTATGGTTATAGAAAATTGTAGGCTTGTAGAAATTAAACTTTACTTCCTTCCTTTATGATCTCTAAAAATAATGAATCTGAAAAGAAGTAATATGTTAAATTCCAGCCAAATTTATTCAGTTTTGAGGCAGTTACTCAAGAAATAATTTAAAAAGAAGGACCTTGTGGATTCTTTACTGCTGGATATATCCATGCAACACTAGAATTTGGTTTTCTCTCTTTGAAAATGCTAAGTGTGTCTTGGCACATTCTACTCTTTACAGATGTAATAAAAGTTTATCCTTTACTTTTTATGCAGTCTACTTAGGCAGCAGATACTCTGTATCTTGCTATTATTAAAAAAAAAAGCTCCTTACTTGAGCTAAAGTTCCTTACTATTGTGCAATTAAAATACAATATTGTTATTCTGACTGATAGACAGGCAATGTTCCTTGATTTATTCTTTTCAAGTATGCACGATCCTATCTTAATCAAGTGACCACTTGATAACTCCTTTGTTTTTGCTTCCAAGATCAGACCCTAAATTCAGGGGGGTGGGGATGGCAGATTCAATATACCTTTTACACCTGAAATTATTATTGAGATTTCCCAGGGAGTATGAGAGAAATCACAAAAATTGTTCTTTCACCTTATAAAAGAAGGGATGCTATAAATGATTAGGTTTGTTTTGTATGTTCAGTATTTCTTAAATAGCTCAACACTATAGTAAGATCTGTAATTGTCTTACTGGGACAATTACTGTTAAAAGTCTTAGGAGGAAAGAATTGTTGATACAAAAGAGCAGCTCAGCCTTCCCTAGGTCTCTGTGTCAGGTCAGGAACTTCAGCAGATTACGGGGACCTTGACAAGACAGGAATTCTTCCACATTGATAGGTACTGCAGGTGAAACTCAGGGAAATAAATTTCTTGAGTTTGGCTTTTTAGCCTCTGGATCAAAGAGCAAACGACAGAGAGGCTTTTGAAAATACAATCCTAGGTTTCTTCTACATATTTCCACATGAAAGATGATTCTCTGGCATTAGTAATTTCTTATGAGCCACTGTATGGCTCTATGTCCTCAAGAAAGTTAACATCTTATGTTACATCTATACCAATAAAATAGCCAGAACACAAGACTATCATTGTGTGTGTGTGTGTGTGCGTGTGTGTGTGTGGTAGTCACGAGTGATCATGAATAAACTTTGGAGGTTATTTATCATTGTAAAGGTGTCTGTTAAGAAAAATTATCCCAAACTTGAAAATAAGACAAATAGAGGGCAGCATGTCTTTTTAATGTTATACGGGAACATTGTTTAATAGGCCTACCCAAGAATCCTTTACCTAATTTAGGGGAATGTACCTTTGTTGGACTTGTATTTCACTCTTGATTATAGGTTCAGATTTTGTGAATTTACTTGTTCACTTAATAAATAGAAAAACTGTATATTTGTCCTCAAAACCAGGATGCTGTTAATATTACACTTGGACAATAGTGTCCAGTAGGGAAGCAAATAATTTCCGAGCCACAGAATATAAAATCTCAAAGATTATTGCCCTGGAAGACATTAATCAGTTTTGCCTCTAACTTAGCAGTTGTATTCAAATGCATACAGATACCCACTTCTCCAAATACCCACTTCTTTTTTTACCATCTGCTGGTTCCCTAATTAATGTTTACATTTATAAACACTGTGTTTTTAAATTTTTGAAATTATACTTTGACAGGTGTTTTACAAAAGGTATTCTGGGGTATACAAGCCCCAAGAGATATTTTATGGGGAAAATGATTCCATATTCACCCTCTTGCCACCAGCCTCTGAAGACATTTCATACACACACACACACACACACACACACTCTCTCTCTCTCTCTCTCTCTCTCTCTCTCTCTCTCTTCCCTTTAGCCCTGCATTGCCTAAATGTACTTGAACCTGGCAGCCCTTGCCTTTCTTTTTTTCCTCCCCCTTTGGTTATTATGTATATGTTACATCATATTGGTTTCTCCTCCAAAATGCATGCTGACTCTCTCCACCTCTGCTGACACCATTCTAGTTTGAGTCATTATTATCTCTTGCCTGCATTTAGCATTAATCTGAAATATAGGTCCTCTGTTCTATCCTGCTATTCTCCAACCCATTTTTCATACAGTGGCCTAAGTTATCTTTCAAAAATAAAATCATATCGTGTTTTCACCTTTTAAAAACTTCCCACTGGGTTCCCACTGCACTCAAACTAGAATTAAAGCTTCTTCCCTGCCAGGCCCTACATGAGGTACCTGCTGCCTGCCCCTCCCTCTTCAGATCAGTAGCCCCCTCCTTCTCACTCTCTGTACTCTAGCCTCACCAGCCTTCCTCCTCTTCCTAGAATAATCCATGTTTCCTCCACCTTAGGGTCCTGCTTCTTGCAATGGTCTTCCTCCAGATCTTTACATGATAGGTTTCTCCATATCCTTCAGTCTCAGTTTAAATGGGACCTCCTCAGAGAGGTCTTCTTGACCACCCAGTTTAAAATAGATCCTCCATATATGCAAAGAGGCCAAGGAAAAGAAGACTGATGATCTGAGTTAAGGGAGCTGAAAATGTGTTGTGCTGTAAATGTCTCCTACTTTTACTGTAGGGTTGCCTGAAAATCTACCGTACAAGTCTTTTTAAAATCTACCATATATTTGTCCTCTTTTAAAATGCATGAATTCCTAGAAGGATTAAGGCAAAGATGGAAGGGAAAAACAGTTGGCCGGGGGCAAGAATTGGCCCTGCAGAGAGGCTTTGTGTGGCTTACACAAGTGTTTAAATATTTGAATTATTGCCAACGTTTAAAAAATTAAGAGGTTTTCAAGTAAATCTTTCTTTTTGTGTTGAAATCAGGTTGATTTTCTCCCTTGGCAATAATCTTGTGAAAGGGCAGCACCCTCTAGGGGTCTCCAATTCCCACCCAATTCATGACACTCTTGGAGGTTATCTGCCTGCACTTTGCAACCTCTCTGTCATCTCTTACATAATAATGGATTTGGTGAGAGTGACTTAGATGAGACTTCTGAGTTTTCTTACAGGCAAGGAGATGGTGATTTTAAAAAAACAGGGCTATGGTAATCATAGGTGTGTAATCTGAATCTTAGAAAGTAATTTAGAGATCATCTAGGTAGCCTTTCTTTCAGTGGAAGAATTACTTCATTTAATTTTTACAGACTTTTGAAGAAGGTATTAACCACGCCCCCGCCCCGCCCGCCAAACTTCTTGGGTGAGGACATGGGTCCTCAGAGAGATCATACAGCCAGTAAGTGGTAGAACCTAGTATCTCACTGGAATTTGTTCCAAGTCTAGAGCTCTTTCCACCACACTGCGTCCCTACATGATAGCAGGCTGTGTGTGTAGCCAGTGTGAGAGTCTGGCAACAGCCCATATGGATCTCCGCTCAGTTCTCTGGGCTCTGCATCCCTGTCCTAGACTTTGACTCCAGGTATCCTTCTGGACCTTCTGCGTCACTGGTTCAAGAACAATGTAATGTGCCTGCTTTTGATTTAGATTGTGATCTCCTGGCTCATGTTCCTTTCTTGCTACTGTTATTCTTCCATTTGTTCACACTATGTCTTATTCTTTTCTTCAGGTATTTTTTTATTCAATATAGATTTTTAATTAATTTTTTCTGGCTTTATTGAGATATAACTGACATGTAACATTGTGTAGGTTTAAGAGGTACAATATGTTCATTTGATACACATATATCACAAAATGATTACCACAGTAGCATTGGTTAACACCTCCATCACCTTACATAATTACCGTTCATTTTTTGTGGTGAGAACATTTAAGATCTACTCTCTTAACAACTTTCAAGTATATAATATAGTATTGTTAACTATAATCACCATACTGTGTACTAGATTCCCCAGAATTTATTCATCTTATAACTAGAAGATCGTATCTTTTGACCAACACCTTCCCATTTCTACCCTCACTCCCCAACCCAGCCCCTGGCAACAACCATTCTACTTTCTATTCTATGAGTTTGGTTTTTTAGATTCCACATATTAGTGATATCATATACTATTTGCTTTCTCTGTCTGGCTTATTTCACTTAGCATAATGCTCTCAAGGTCCATCCATGCTGTCACAAATGGAAGGACTTCCTTCTTTCTCATGGCTGAATAATGTTCATTATATATTAATAATACATATTGTACATATAAATAAATCTTTATCCATTCATCTGTACACAGACACTTAGGTTTTTTCTATATCTTGGCTATTGTGAATAATGCTGCAATGACTATGAGAATGTAGGTATCCTTTTGAGATCCTGCTTTCATTTCCTTTGGCTATATACCCAGGAGTGGAATTGCCAAATCACATGGTAATTCTATTTTTAATTGTTGAGGAAACTTCATACTGTTTTCCGTAGTGACTGTACCAACTTACATTACCACCAACAGTGCATGAGGATTCCCTTTTCTCCACACCCTTGCCAACACTTGTGATCTCTTGTACTCTTGATGATAGCCATTCTAACAAGCATGGGGTGACAGCTCATTGAAGTTTTGATGTGCATTTTTCTGATGATTAATAGTATTGAGCATGTTTTTATGTATTTTTTGGCCATTTGTATATATTCTTTGAAGAAATGTCTATTCAATTCCTCTGCCCATTTTAAAATCAGATTGTTTGGTTTCTTCCTCTTCAGTTCTATAAGTTTCTTAAATATTTTGGACATTAACCACTTCTCAGATATAAGCTTTCCAAATATTTTCTCTCATTCTGCAGGCTGACTTTTCATTTTGTGGATTGTTTCTTTTGTTGTTGTTGTTGTTGTTGTTTTTGTTTTTGTGGTACGTGGGCCTCTCACTGCTGCAGCCTCTCCCGTTGTGGAGCACAGGCTCCAGACACGCAGGCTCAGAGGCCGTGGCCCATGGGCCCAGCCGCTCTGCGGCATGTGGGATCCTCCCAGACCGGGGCACAAACCCACGTCCCCTGCATTGGCAGGCGGACTCTCAACCACGCGCCACCAGGGAAGCCCCTGTTGATTGTTTCTTTTGCTGTGCAGAAGCTTTTTTAGTTTGATATAGTCCCACTTATTTGTTTTTGCTTTAGTTGTTTGCGCTTTTGGTGTTATATTTTAAAAATTATTGCCAAGACCAGTGTCAAGGAGGTTCTTCCCTATGTTTTCTTCTAGGAGTTTTACAGTATCAGGTCTTTAATTCTTTTCAAGTTAATTTTTCTGAATAATGTACAATAGGGATCCAATTTTATTCTCCTGCATGTGATTATTCAATATTCTTGTCTCCCTTGTCAAATGTTAGTTGACCATATATATGAGGGTTTATTTCTAGACTCTCAATTCTGTTCCATTGGCTTCGTATCTATTTTTATGCCAGTGCCATACTGTTTTGATTACTATATCTTTGTGGTATAGTTTGAAATCAAGAAGTATGATGCCTCCAACTTTGTTCTTCTTTCTCAGGATTTCTTTGGCTATGTGGGGCCTTTTGTGATTCTGCATGAATTTTAGAATTGCTTTTTCCTATTTTCTATATTGTGTACTTATTAACAAATTATTGTGGCTATAGTTATTTTTAATACTCTTGTCCTTCAAACTTCATGCTAGAGTTAAGTGGTTAACATACCATGATATTATAATATTAAGGTATTATGAATTTGACTAGATACTTACTTTTACCAGTGTGTTGTATATTTTCATATGTTTTCATGTTACTAATTAGCATCCTTTCATTTCAGCTTGGAGAATGCCTTTCAGCATTTCTTGTAAGGCAGGTCTAGTGGTGGTGAACTACTTCAGCTTTTGTTTCTCTGGGAAAGTCTGTATCTCTCCTTCATTTCTGAAGGAAAACCTTGCCTGATAGAGTATTCTTGGTTGGAAGGTTTTCTGTTTGTTTGTTTTCATTCAGCACTTTGAATATATTATCCCACTGTCTCCTGGACTGTAAGGTTTCTGTTGAGAAATTCACTGATAGCCTTATGGGTGCTTCCTTGTATATAAGCTTCTTTTCTCTTCTGGCTTTTAAGATTCTGTGTTTTTCTTTGATTTTTGACAGTTTTACTATACCTTGTCTTGGAGAAAATTTCTATATATTGAGTTTGTTTGGTGACCTAAGAGCTTCATGAACTTGGATATCTAAATCTCTCTACAACTTTGGAAAACTGTCAGCTATTATTTCCTTAAATAAGCTTTCTGTCCACTTCACCCTCTCTTCTCCTTCTGGAACTCCAAAAATTGGAAAATGTTTCTTCTGATGGTATCCAATAGATCATGTAGGCTTTCTTCATTGATTTTTATTCTTTTTCTTTGTTTTCCTGACTGAATTATTTAGAGTTCCTGTCTTCTAACTCACAGATTCTTTCTTCTGCTTGATGCATTTTGTTGTTGATGTTCTCTATGCATTTTTAAATTTAATTTCATTCATTGTATTCTTTAGCTCCACAATTTCTGTTTGGTTATTTTTTATGATTTATATCTCTTTGTTAAACATACTTTGTTTGTGTATTATTTTCCTGATTTTACTGAATTGTCTTTCTGAGTTTTCTTGTAGCTTATTGAGTTTCCCTAAAATAGCTATTTTGAATTTTTTATTAGGTAAATCCCAGATCTCCATATCTTTGGGATCATCTACTGGAATATTATTATGATCTTTTGGTGGTGTCACGTTTCCTTGATTTTTTCATGTTCCTTGGAGTTTTGTGTTGCTGTCTTTACATTTGAAGTAGCAGTCACCTCGACCAGTCTTTAATGCCTTCAAGAGAGAAATACCTTCCATCAGCTCTGCTAAGGATTCTGAGGCTTTCTCAGACCTTCTATGGATACACCTGCTCCATGCTTCTTGCTCCAGAAATATTAAGTGTCTATGCCTTCTCTTATTCCTGCAACACATCAAGCTGAGAGACGATAGCTTCCCTTTAGTTTTCCCAAAGGTGGCACTAAATCTCAAGTGTGTGGTCTCTCCCTGGCTCACAGATCCAGGCTGGCTTTCTATACTTGCTCACTAACCATCTGCCAAAGCTCGCTCTCACTGCCACAACTGGGAGTACACATGGGGATGGCCACAGGGTCATGTGTGCGTAAGGTGCACAAGGTGCTGGGAGTGCCCATGAGCTAGTTGGGTAGATCTACAGGTGAGGTGTCCCCAGCAGTTCATGGGTAGGCTTCTTGATGGAGTCTGCAATACAGTTACTGGGATCTGCATTCCTTTAATGTTCTCCAAGAATCCTTTTTACCTCTCTTCCAGACTTTTCACAGCCCCCAGTCATGCAGCTCATGATTCAGTAATATGGAAGGGGTAAGAGGGAAATGAGCCTCTTTGGCAGCGTCCCACACAGTTATGGAAACTGGGTGCTCACTCACGTGCTCACACTTTCCCTGCTAGGAGAAAACATGAGCTGAGAAGATCTCCTTTGGCTCTACGTTTGCCACCTTGGGGGAGTGATAATGTGGGTAAATTCAAACTGTTCTTCTTACTCTCTCCAATGCATCCAAAACTTGTATTTGTTTGCTCCAATGTAATGCTGGACCTTCTCTGATGGAAACCTGGACTTCCATAGAGGCTGTCTCATCCATGAGTGATTGTCTAAGAGAGTGTTTTCCAGGGCTCCTGGACAATTGCTGAGAGAGGATGGAGCCAGTTCACAGTCTACTGCAGGGTCCACAGCCAGGACCAAGGTCTATATGCCTATTACTTGATGCACAGGTGGGCAAGACTCCTTCCAGGTCCCTTGGCATATGGTGCTGGATCCCACAGTAACAACCAAGGCTTGGATATACAGGGGTGGATGCCAAATTGTTGTTGTTGATGGGAGGTAAACATGTATGAGGGACATCTTTGTCATAATGCTGACATCACTTCAAATACATCCACTCTTTGTCTTGTTGACCTACAGGTTTTAGTGGTTTTCTTGACTTCCCTGAATTGCACCTTATCCTCTTCCCTAAAGCCCTGCTACTCAAAGAAGATTGGAGGAGCAGCAGCATGGTATTGCCTTGGAACTTGTTAGAAATGTAGCATTTCAGGCCTCTTCTCAGATCCACTGTATTGGAATCTGCACCTTAATGAGATCCCTGGGTGATTCATATGCCTATTAAAGTGTGCAAAGCACACACTATATGACTTCTTTCTCAGCCATCATGGGGTAGATCTCCTTCTGCTGTAGCTATCCTGCATTCCCACTGGATCAATTCTAGCCAACTAGAAATCTTGAGACAGGTCCTTTAGCCTTTGGTGTCATTCCTATCCTGTGGTCTGTGACTGCCTTATTTCTTTCTAGACTCTACTTGGCTGTTACGTTTATTTGGTTAACCCTGACAATGGTGTGTGTGTGTGTGTAGATATGTGCATATGAAGGAGAAATATCTAGTTGAGGACTATATTTTCATCAAGATGGTAGGTTTTCAAACTGAATGTTAAAAGATGAGGATTTTCAAAAGGGGGAAGTTGGGACAAAGAAGGAAGAAGGAAATCCCTTAGAATAATAACCAATGAAATTAGGAATTTCTTGGTAACAACCCATGTACTAATGCTTCACATATGTTTCTCCCATTTAGTCCTCACAACAATTCTATAAATTAGGTTTATTATGATCCCCTTTGTAAAAATGGGGAAACAGAGGTGCAAAGATATTAATGAACTTGCCCAAGGCCACAAAGCAAGTAAATGGTGGAGCAGGCCTTTGATCCCAGGCAGTGTGAATAGCACACCCACACTCTTAACCACATCACTGCTTATGGAGAAACATGAGAAATGTATCTAGGTTTGAGGAAAATGGAGCTCAACTCATTATACACTAAAATCTGACCCTCCTCCTCTCCTCTTTAGAACCACCTGACGACACTCAGAATCAGTTGTGAACTCTTCAGCATGGCATGAAAGATCCTTGTGCCCCCTCTTGCATCCTGATATCTTCATGCCCAAGCTCTGCAGCAGCCGCAGGGGATTTCCAGAGCCCCTCAAACCTAGCATGTTCTTTCACCCTGCCATGTTTTTTTTTTTTTTTTCCTGAAAAGTCCTTCTCTCTTTTCTTTGAAATCTTTGGCACTGCCTTACCAGACAGATTTTTCTGCTCAATGGACTTCAGGTTCAAATCTTCCAAACTTGTTTTTCATTTTAACTGCACTGGGTTGAAACTTTCCAATGAATCTGGTTGGCAAGCCCATCTGGCTCAGGAGCACAGCTGGGAAGGCACCAAGTCTCTCAGAGGAGTCAGATACTCTGCAGTTGGTGTTTGGCGAAACCGGAGCAAGTGTTTGGCAAGTCTGGCAGTGGCTCTTTCTGAGTTCAGAACTGGGATTTTGTGCATTCCTTAAACGTTGACAGTTGATCAGCTCCTCGGCAAGTTTAATTACTCCTTTTTCTTCATCTCTACACCACCCAGCGACACTTCACACCTATATTTATTTACATGGAACAAATCCATTGAGGCGTCCTATGTTCCTTTTGCCTGTCTTCTATCCATTAAATCTTTTTCTGCTCACAGTGCTCTGTCTGCCTTTCCCTTTACTCTCACCTTTGCAGTGAGGGGGAGCTGACCCCATGCCATCCTCAAGAGTAGCTTCATGACCCACAACTATCCAGAGTATTTTATTCCTCTGGTCATAGTGATTGGCTTAGGGGTGAGTAATGAAGCAAGCTAGACGAATGAGACTTAATTTATCAACCTTTGCTGGAGGTATTGAGGAAGAGGCACCCTTTTCCCTCAGCAGTGGCTAAGTTGGTCAAGTCCATGTCTGTAGCTAGAGGGAGCCAGTACACAAAGAGGGTGTGCTTGAGCAGGAAAGACCACAGTGAGAAACAAAGGGCTGAAAAAAGGGAGACCTGTTGGTGACGTCATTCGAGTACCTGCACTGAACCTTAATTGGGATTTTCAATTGTGTGAGTCAATTCATGTCTTTTCTTCCCCTTAAGTTAGGTGGAATGTGGTTTCTGTCACTTGGTGTTTAAAAAGTCTTGATAATAAAGGAATTGTTTGTTTACATAACTGATTTCCAAGTAACTGTTAATAGCACTTTTCTTATTTTTTTCCACTGTAGTTTCTGGCTGGTGTATTATACCAGGTACTCTTGTCTCATCTTTCATTGTATGAATCACTGAGCCTCCATCACAAAGCAAATATGTGACTTCCCAAAGTTAAAAGACTATTGGTACTAAGGATATCATCGAGTTCTTCACACCCCCGCCCCCAGAGTTAAGTTGATTTTAAAATTTATTTGTAAAAATAAACAAATGAGAACAGCCAGGAAAGCCTTGGGGAAGAAATGGGAGGGGGTGTCTCTAGCAGATATATTAAACTTACTGTAAACTCTCTATAATTAAAACTGTATTATATTGGCACATGGAAAGACAGACTGATGGACTGGGACAGAAAATGCAGAAATAAACCCAAATTAATTCTTAAATTTAGTTTATGATAAAGATGATGTACTAGTTTCTTATTGCTATTACCTTAAACTTAGTGACAACACAGATTTAGTAACCTTTCAGTTCTGTAGATCAGAAATCCAAAATGGTTCTCAGTGGGTTAAAATCAAGGTGTTTACAGGGATGCATTCCTTTGATAGGCTTTAGGAGAGAGCCACTTCCGCGCTTTCTCCAGCTTCAACAGGCTTCCTGCATTTTATGGCTCATGGCTTGTCAGGGAGGGAGAAATCTATCCCTCTACCCCTCTTGAGTACTTGTGGCTGGACTAATAATAAAATTGACACAAGACAGATTAGCAGGAGAAAAACAAAGAAATTTTAAATGATGGGCATGGAAATCTCATAGAAATGGGACCTAAGAAGTGGCCCGAGCAGGCAGCTTTTGTATGTTTTTAGAAAAAGAAGTAATAAATTTGTGAGGAATTGACAGGACAAAGAAACTTAGGTTTCAGGTGCTCAATTAGTGAAGAATCTAAACAGAATTTGGTTTGGGGTAATAATTAAGGAAGTAACAAGGTTTGTTTATATTGGCTTCTCTGCCCCAATTCCCTGTCTCTGGCAAAAGGGTGTCCTTCCACCTCCAGATGCAGGGAGGGCATCTTTCATGGGAGATTTATTTCCTGCTTTTAGGGAGACAGAAAAGAGGGTCAGAGTACCCCCTCTTGCATTGGCTGTTTCTTAAGTAACTTTAATTCAAAATCATCAATATGCCTTTGAGGTGTGCTTTGGGGTGGCCTCCCCTGGGCCCCAACAGGCTCATGGCTCCTTCCTTCCCCTTCAAAGCCAGCAGTTAGCATTCAAATCTTTCTCTGACTCTGACGTCCTTTTCTGCCTCCCTCTTCCCCTTTAAAGGACCTGTGATCACACTGAGCCTGCCTGGATAAAAGTAATCTTATTTTAAGGTCAGCTAATTAGCAAACTTAATTCCATTTGCTGCCATAATTCCCCCTTGCCATGTAAAAATATTCACAAGTTCCAGGGATTAGGACTTGAATATCTTTGTGGGGGACCACGGATGGCATCTCAAATGAGGGAAAAGGTGAATTTATAAAATAAATGATGTCAAATGAAATAGTTTATGGAAAAAGATAAAAGTGGATTCACTCTACTCACCATATACTAGGATAAATTTCACATGTACAGTTGACCCTTGAACAACATGGGTTTGAATTGCATGGGTCCACTTATATGGGAATTTTTTCAATAACTACTTATTACAGTACTGTACTATCTGGGGTTGGTTGAACCTGAGGATATGACATCTCAGATATGGAGGGCTGACTATTAGCTATACTCGGAATATCAACTGCCTGGAGGGTCAGCATCCCTAACCCTTTGCGTTGTTCAAGCGTCAACTTCACAAGAGATTTAGATGTAAAATTATGAAACCATACAAGTAACAGAGGAAATATGGGTGAATTCCTTTATAAATAGAAGTAGGTAAAGCTTCCTTGAATCTGACTCTAAATCCAAAAGCAATAAGGGTAGATGCCTGTATGTATGTCTATATACATATTTATGAAATTTTTTCAAGGCAAGAAAAATGACAAACTCAGGAACATATTTTCAGTTTATCTCACAAACGTTTCTAATACTTGAATAACAAGAGAAGAGGAAGACTAGTAACTATAGAAAGTTGAGCTGGAAAAATGAATAGTTCCAAAAAAAAAGAAATGCAAATGGCTTTAAAAACATGGAATGATGGTTAAAATTGCTTATAGTTAGAGAAAAGCTAATTAAAACTCAAGGTAAAATTTTTAGCTATTTAATGAACAAAAATCCAAAAGTTTGGCAACATGCCCTGTTGGCATGGCTATGGAAAAACAGGCTTGCTTATGAACTGCCAATGTAAATGCAAAATGGTACAATGTCTATGGAGGTAGTTCGGAAAAATCTACAAATTACATATACATTTACCCATTGACCCAGCAATTCCACTTCTAGGAATTAATCCTAGAGTTACACTAGCACAGATTCAAAAACACATTTGCTCAAGACTATTTATTGAAGGACTTTTTATCCTATAAAAATCCTGGAACTACCCTAGATGTACATCAATAAGGGAGTGGTTGAGTATAGTAGGGGAACCACTGATCGAAACCACCCGCCCTGGCCAGGCACCATAGTAACCACTTGCATGAGTTATCTTACAACAGGAGGTCCTGGTAAGGAACACAGAACTAACAAGCTATCACCAACTGGAAGAATTATGGAAAAGTCAAAAGGAGAGAGGAGCCTCCAGTCCATATGTCCTACCAACCTCCCAGAATCCTTCTTGCTGGAATCCATCTTGGCTGAACGATGCGAGCGCCACCAGGAAGGACCCTGAGTCAGAGTGACTGGCCAGAGACAACCCAGAAACTAACCCCATGACCATAAAACCTTAGACTGCTAGCCACGTAGCAGAGCAGTTCTCCTGGGTTCCCTTAACCTGCTGCTCTCCTCCTGGGCACCCCTCCCCAGTAAAGTCTCCTGCTCTGTCAGCACGGGTACCTCCACAATTCATTTCTGAGTGTTAGACAAGAGTCCACTCAGGTCCTGGAAGGGGTCCCCCTTCATGCAATAAGTAGACTGACATAACCATCCAATGGAGGTACTATGCAGCTATAAAAAAGAATGGGGAAAATCTCCGTGTGCTACTATGGATATGCCCAGGATATATTGTGAAGTGAAAAAAGCAAGGTGGGGAAAATGTGTATAGTTTACTATATTTTCCAAGTATGGTATACATATAAAAATAAAACAATGAAGAAAAATACATAACATTAAAAAAAATGGTTACCTCTAGGGAGAGGGAGAGAAGAGGGTAGAGAGAACAGGAAAGCTTCTTTAAATATACCTTATTTTGATGTAATTTTAAGATCTTAAATATAAATACTAGCTTAGTATGATATTATGATTTATAATAATAAATATGAATTTTGTCTCTGTCTGCTGTTTCTGGCACAGAGGTCCTAAAGCCCTTGGAATTTCCAAAATGATAAGAGCAATAAAGGTGTCATTTTTTATGTTAATGAGGTGACTTTTGGACCTCACCTAAGGATGGGGGCTGATTGCCAGGAGAACCAAACTTGTGACTAGAGAGTTAAAGCTTTCAGTCCTAACCCCCTGACCTCAGGGGAGGGGAGATGAGTTGGAGGTTGAATTGATTACCAATGGCTAATGATTTAATCAATTATGCCTATGTAATGAAGCCTCCATAAAAACCCAAAAAGACAGGGTTCAAAGAACTTCTGGGTTGGTAAAAATGTGGAAGTTTGTGGAGAGTGGCATGCTTGGAGAGGCATGGAAGCTCCATGCCCTTTCCCTGCACCTTGCCCTGTGCGTTTCTTCCATCTGGCTATTCCTGAGTTATATCTTTTTATAATAAACCAGTGATCTAGTAACTAAAATATTTATTGAGTTTTGTGAGTCACTCTAAAAAATTAATTGAACCCAAGGAGGGAGTTGTTAGAACCTTCACTATGTAGCAGTTCAGTCAAAAGCACAGAGGACAGCACAGGCTTGCAAGTGGCATCTGAAGTTTATGTGCTGGGGCCAGTCTTGTAGGGCTGAACCATTAACCTGTGGAATCTGATGCTTTCTCTAAGTAGATAGTGTCAGAATTTAGTTGAATTGTAAGAAACCCAGATGGGGTCTGAGAATTGCTTGTTGGAGGTGCTGGGGAACACCCCATCCCCAACAGTGGAACTGGGTGTAGAACTTTTAGTCGAATGAAAAGGCCTAAAAAATTTGACTTACCGAAGAGCAATAAGCCCCCTTACACTCAGAATTTGGCCTTATTGTACTGTTTTCCACTAAAACAAACCAAAGTGTTGGGATAGGAAATATGCAGATGAGTTTGAAACATGTTGGATGGCTAGTGGGAAGCTGCTGCACAGCACAGGGAGATCAGCTCAGTGCTTTGTGACCACCTAGAGGGGTGGGATAAGAAGGGTGGGAGGGAAGCACAAGAGGGAGAGGATATGGGGACACATGTATACATATAGCTGATTCACTTTGTTATACAGCAGAACAAAGTGGTGGTTGGCAAATGGATTTTTAGATTGTGTTTCAAAAATTAACACAACATTGTAAAGCAATTATACTCCAATAAAGATCTTAAAAAATTTTAATGTGCTAAACTGATAAATAAGGGAAAGAGTCAAGCATTCATCTTATGTTTCATATCAAAATTGGGATAACACAAAGAGGAGACCCCAGCCACAGCTCCTGCCTTCTGATCATCCTTTTTCAATCTGTATTTTGGACATTGAATGGACTCTATGGAGATCTGTTCTCCAGTTGGTGAAGACCTCATTATGATAATGCCAATTTATTATTAATAATAATGATGATGATAATAATATAACTAATTACTTGAGTCCTCCTTATGTGTGAGGAACTGTGTGTTATTTCATTTACTTACCCAGTAACACTACTGTAAGTACTTTATTATTTCCGTATTACAGATGAGGAAACAGAGTCTTAGAGAAATTAAATGAATTGCTCATCATTCCACAGCCAATATGAAGCTGGAAGCTTGTATCTAAGAACAAGATTCCCTGTCTCGGGCTTTTACCTTCCTCAAGTATTTAAGGAAATAATTGTAAAAGGTAACCAAAGAGGTTACCTTTTTGGTTGCATGTTCCCTGACACTATAAATATAGTTAGGCAAGAGGCTCCATAGCCTCTAGAATACATAACATGAATAGGAAATACAATGAAATCTATACCCCATTTATAGCTGAGGGATCTGTGCCTTTGCACCTAGACTGGAGCTCTGCTTTAAATGGATTGCCATTTCAGGATTGCTTCAGGGACCAAAGGTGGTAGAGAGGAATGTTTTAGTCTAATAATATTAACCTGAATATTAAAAATGTGCTATCTAGGGACATAATGTACTTTTGCATTAGAGAGTAAAAAAGGAAAAAAAAAATTAAAACTAGAGCAGAGAGGTAGAAAGGTGAAGAGGAAAATAGGTTATGGAAATGAGAAGTCAGCTGGGGAATAAGCTTAATGAATAATTAGGGAGAGGGGCTGGGGGTATACGTAAGGCTGGGCTCACTTTGCAAACTGCATACTGCATGGAAGTTAGAAGGACACCATGTACTGCGTAACTTTTTTTTTTCATATCATTAATGACAGCAATTCAAATACTGCTAATATGTCATGTAAGCCTGGCAGACTACTGCCTGGATGAGGTGATGACATTTATGTTTTTCTGCTCTGCATATGACCTCTATGTTTTATAATTTGATTAGGACTCGGGGAGGACCATTTGGGTCATTCTGGAGATTATTCTGGATGCAGAAGAATTTGGTAATGTTGTAATCAAGATCTATCAAGCACCATGACTTATTTTTATTACAAAATGAGGATAAATTGGAACTGTTGATCTCCAAGGGCCAATCTTGAATCTATGAGCCAGCTAGCCCCAGAAGTATGGTTGGCAAATGGATTTTAGATTGTGTTTCAAAATACCTAGCTGTACTTTGGGCACTGTTTTTTGTTTTGTTTTATAAGATTGAATATTAAATCTTATTCTCAATGCAAGTATAGAATAATAATAACAAAGTAAGGATGATGGTATTTTGAGCATGAAAATTACGGCACCAGGTAAGGTTTGAGATGTGAATAAGAACGTCCAAGGGTAGGCAGGGACTATTCAAAGCTCAAACAATCTAAATTTAAATCCTCCTTTGTCACATGACTCACAAAAATCTATGTCCCTGGGTCTATCCTCCTGTCAAACTTTCCAGTATTGTCTCTTATCTTTTGTTAACAGTCTGACTTTCCTTCACAGCACAGAGATCACAGAATTCTGTTTCCTTCCCCTCTATCTACTTCTTTCCCAGTAACTCTGCCTTCTTTGAAGGCTGATGTGCTTATTGCCACAGAGAGACTTGATTTATTCTTGAGTTCTCCCTAAAAAAAAACCCTGACAACATTCTGGAATACTTCGATTAGTTGTGGATTAGATACTGGTTTGTGTAACTGGTTTATGAAACTACTAATCCCAGGGAATAACAAAGTGCATTGAATATGTCAGGTGCTTAAGAAATATAGTTTGTGATTTGATCAAATACATGTCCTGTTCTCAGAACACATGAAGTTCTTCCCAAGAAATACTTATTTTTGTTTTGGCTCTCAATTAAGCCTTGACTAATTTGAGTGGCTTGTTCTGCAGAAAACAAGGCCCCACCCTGAAGTCCAGTCCCCATATAGTGTAGGATTTCCTCTCTGCAAGGCCAAAAACTCACTGCATTTGATATTGTGATGACATATTAAGAACTCTCCACCTTGTAAACAAAACAATTTAAAACACATTGACGTAAATTAAAAACAAAAGGTAATCCCATGTAAATAGGAGAAACAATCATTTATCAGACAATTTCTTAAAGGGATCTCTGTTTATTTGTGAATCTGAGCTTGAATTTTATACATAGCCTTTACTTCCATTGTTGTTGTTCTCAAGTTTATTTAGATGTTTAATGTATAAACCTCTCTGACTTTCATAAACTGTTATACTGATCGCTATATTTTCTTTCTTCCTACCTGTGTTATAAACAATATAAATATTTAACAATTCATCTATGTTTTGATCTGAATTATGCAATATGCTAGCCATTAGCTAATGTGTCTACTGAATACTTGAAATGTGGCTAGTACAAATTGATATGTACTGTAAGTGTATAATACATACTGAATTTTAGATGTAGAAGAAAAAGAAAAACCCAAAAAATAACTCATTAATCTTTTTATATTAATTATATATTTAAATGATAATATTTGTGATATATGTTGAGTTAAATAACATACATCATTATATTAAGTTTGTTTCTTTTTACTTCTTTAAATATTACCTCTAGAACATTTAAATTAAATATACGTGGCTCACATATTTCTATTGGAAGGGACTTTTATCAACAATATAGATCATTATTAATGATATACCATATCTGGTGTAGGGAGTCAACGAACAAAAGAGAAAAACTTGTGTAATCATATAGAGGAAACCTTACAGCATTGGCAGGTGTAAAACACTGTAAGTATTCGCCTATCCTTTCCTTCTCTCAGGAGACAGATGCACCCATGGTCATCTTAGTTGCATTCCTGATGTTATACACATTCCAGTCAGGGAAGCCAGAGCGATCATTTTCTTAAGGGCCCAGACAAATTCTTATCCCAGACTCGGGGGTACTTACCATCCTTCCTTCACCTGGGCCTTCTGGCCAGTTTCTCATTTATTCACTAACACAGGGGTCCCTAACGCCAGGGCCATGGACTGGTACCAGTCCGTGGCCTGTTGGGAACTGGGCCGCACAGCAGGAGGTGAGTGGCGGGCGGGCGAGCTGAAGTTTCATCTGCCGCTCCCCATCGCTCCCTGTCGCTCACGTTACCGCCTGAACCATCGCTTGCTTTACTGCCTGAACCACGCTCCTCCCCCTTCCGTGGAAAAATCGTCTTCCACGAAACCGGTCCCTGGTGCCAAAACGTTTGGGGACCATTGCCCTAACACATCGTGCCTTTCATTAGTGTACCTCTGGTTAGTGTTACTGGTGTCTTTATGAGTGTGTAACAGTTTGAAGATAGAGGTTATGAGTCATTCGTCTTCATATCCACCATAGTGCCTGGTACTTCTCTTTCTTTCTTGAGAAAGAAAGAGAAGAAAGGAAGGACGGGTGGGAAGAAAAGCATGAGTCTTTCTTGCCTCTGACTGGCAGCACTTCAGTTGGTGGGCGGGGGGAGGGATGAGAGGTGTGGTAGATGGCGGTGAGGTTATGGGACCATCTCCAGATACCTATTCTGTTCCAGTATGCCCATGGCCTTCACCCAGGCCAGTGGTTGCTCTCACCGAGAGCAGTCCATCCTACCCCTTATTTAAGTAAGTGAATGTTTCAAAAAATTTATCACTAACCTCCTCTCCTGGCAGAGGGTTTTCTAGATACTGGTTCCAGATGAAACTTTCCTAGGTGCACCTGTGTAAATGTAACTAATTGAAGCACATTTATCAATCACTTTGAGGATGCAAATGGTTTTTCTGGTTGTGGTTGTTATTTTGTATGCTTGTTTGGTTTTGACCTCTGTTCTAGCGTACATTCTTTCCTACTGCACTTTTGACATTTATTAAAAATTGACTCTGACTGGGCCCTGATGAAAGTTTTAAGAAATTTCAAAGGGTTGATATACTATGGGCCACCTTGTCTTACAAAAGGCAATTACATTAGAAATCAATAAAAAAATAACTAGAACTCTTCCAAAAACTTGAACATTGGGAAACTCACTTTAAATTAGACATGGGAAAAAAATTAAAATGGAAACTAGAAAATATTTAAAATTGAACGGTTATAAACCTATTACATGCCCAAACTTACAGAATATAGTCAAAGTAGTACTTAGAAAAAATAGTATAACCTGAATTTATTTTATGAGGACAAGTAAAGAAAGTATGAAAAAATAATGAACTAAGCATCTCTTTCAGTGAGTTTTTCTATGGTAACACACAACCATGAATCTCAGGGTTTTCTAATGATAAAAATGTATTTCCTTGTCACGTGTATTTTCCTTATAACGAGGAGGCAGCTACTGCCCAACCCCAGTGTTTCTCTTGCCCGTGCCTCTGCTCCATGTGTCTTCTGATTCTAAGACGCAGACAGAAGGACCCTCTGTGGGGATCAGTCTGCTCTTATTTTTACAGCTGAGGTGAAGAATCATAGAGCTGGTGGAAACTCATTTTTACCTCAAAGCTTCTACTCAGAACTGAAACACTGTCAAAGCGAGTCATGCCTAAGTCCAAAGACAATGGGTTGACATGTATTACAATGAAATAGACTACTGTCTGCTGTCTTGATCAAATACATTGTTTCCTTCCTTCTGCAATCAAAATATATTCTCCCCCCCACCTCTAAGGAAGAAATCCTGAATATCTCATCCAATCCGGGCACAAAGTGCAAAATTTAGGGTCTCACGATAGTCCTTCCGTAGTGTGAGGATCTGAAGATCTATCAAATAAAGGTGCACTTCCCTCAAAATACAATCGTGGGACAGTGAATAATAACTGCAACAAATACTCTTAATGGAAAGAAGATAAGAAATATTACTTGATTAGGCCTCTATTTTTTCCAATCCATTGTTTTTCTGGGTGGTAGAATCATCTCTCTGGAAGAACGTTCATTTCTGTTATACTCCTCAGGCACAGCTCATAAGATCATTGGACAATACGCATCTTTGGGGGCAGATCAGCTTGCTAAGCCTGCTCCCTCTTTGTAGAACACTGGGGGCCCCAAAGTTGTTTTACGCCTTAATATCAATAGTTAGTCTCTTTTAATCCTGGTTATTGAAACTTTTGCAGAAACTCTCTCAAAAGTGCGGGTTTTAAAAAGCTATTTGATTTCAATCAGCAACTGGTGCAGATAGCCACACTCCTGTTCTTTTGAGATGTGCCTTTCTCTCTAGATTTACAGATAACTTGAGCTACCAGGCTTCAAGGAGACTTTGGGCATCTCTTTTTTGCTAAGGCATTTTATCCAATTAACCTGATTTTCTAGGGGTTACCTTAAACCAGAGTTTTAAATAAAGGCTACAAATGGCAATGCCCTTTATTTGGGCATGTATTTTCATCTGAATCTTAATTGTGCCTCTTTGCTCAAAGCACTTCCATTTATCTTTTACTAATTGGAAACAGTTCTGTTTTCCAACTCTACAATCCCTATAATTCCTGGTTGCTCTCGTTTCTCTTTCTTCCCTGCTTACAAATCAGCCCAATTATTTTCTGAGTTTACCTGATAATTCTGGGGAAAAAATAACCAAGTCATACTAGTAACATTCTGTTTTGAAACCTCTTTCTCTAAAGCCACTCATTCATTAGGTAGATTATCTGCTTTCTAAGTTGTTGCAGGTGACAGTTTGCTTAAATGTTTTGCCACTGCATACTGTGGGTCACCATTTTTCCAGACTTTAATAACTATTTATAACTTGTCTCTTGGATCCAAGGTCAATATACAGATTTTCAACTTTTTGTTATAGGAGCACTTCACTTTAAGATACCAATATCTGTTTTAGGCAACTTGCTATAATAACAAGTGAGCTCAAAAGCTTAGTGCTAACAACAAAAATTAATTTCTTGCTCATATTATACAGAGTCCAGGGTCAGTTGCCATTCAGCTAGATGCTTTAAATAGGCTGGGCTCTGCTCTGCTGTCCTTCCATTCTGTGACTGAAAGTCCAGCTTTTCTGGCAGCAATTCACAATGCCTCGATGCTTCCACTCAGAAGAACTGGGATCCTGTCCCTACTTCTCACATTCCATTTTCCAAAGCAAATTACAGAGTTTAGACCCCAATCAGTGGGCAAAGAAATACAGAAATATATATAGAAATCCAAAGAAGTATAGAGGAGGAGGACATGAATGATGCAAATATTAACCAAATATAACCATGATCTCATCTTAAATGACTTGAAAGAGAGCACAGAATAAACTATCCCCATAAAAATGGAAAGAAACAGAAAAAAAAATAGAAAACATTAAAAAAGTTATTAACTAAACCAAATTCCTAAAAAAAAAAAAAAAAACTAACAAAACTGAGAAACCTCTGACAAGCTTGGTCAAATGAAAGAGGCCAAAACATGAAAAGGGTGCTATAACCAGAGATGTAGCAAAGATTACAAAGACATAAGAGAATCATATGAACAATTTGGAAAAGTTGGATAACATGGGCAAACTTGTAGAACTCTGTCACTAACACAACTCTTCATACAGAATGTATCAATAAATACCTGAACGACACCACAAAGAAATTGAATCAGTGATTAAAAATCTCCCCTAAGTTAAAACACCAGATCCAGATTGTCTTACTGGCAAGTTTTATCGAACACTGAAGGAACAAATGCTTTGACCTTACACAAAATATTGTAGAGAATACAAAATAAAAAAGAGAAACTATCTCCCACTAAATAATTCTAGAAGGCAAAGTTAACCTTGGTAGCAAAACCTGACAAGAACAGGAAGAGAAAGAAAATTTATAGAACCATCCTAACCATGAACATGAATGCAAAAGTTTTATATATAATATTAGCAAACAGTACAAGGAATATATTAAAAGGTTAATATATCTTAAACAATTTGGGTTTATTCCAGTAATGCAAGTTTTGTTTAACCTTAGAAAGTCAGTTATTGTAATTTTTGATATAAAAAGTTTAAATGATTGGGATTAACAGATACAAACTATTATATATAAAATAGATAAGCAACTAGGATTTATTGTATAGCACAGGGAACTACATTCAATATCTTATAATAACCTACAATGGAAAATAATCTGAAAAAAATATATATCTATATACTTGAATCACTTTGCTGTACACCTGAAACTAACACAACATTGTAAATCAACTATACTTTAATAAAAACAAAGTTTAAATGAGAAAAATTAGGTTACTATCTCAGTAGAATCATAAAAAGCTTTTGATGAAATTCAATACTGGCTAATAAAAACACTTAGTAAGTTAAGAACAAAAAAGAACTCTTTAACTAATAAACAGGATCCAGAAGAATACTCAGGAAATATTTTAATAATGGAATATTAAAAATCTTCAGACCTTTCAGATCATAAAGATAAGGATGCATTCTAGCACCTCAATTTTGTATCTAACGCAATAAGGCAAGAAAAAGAAGTGAGAAGCATAAGGATTTCAAAGAAAGAAAAAAACTATTATTTGCAACAGAAGGTTTAGTGATGATTCTAGATACAAAATCAAATATAAAAATCAATTACTTTTCTAAGCACAGGCAACAAGGAAGAAGAAAATGTGTAATAATAATAGTAATATGTCAATTATAATATCCCCAAGAAATATTAAGTACCTAAGAATAGTTGTAACATAGGATGTGTAAGACCATAATAGAAAAAAAATTTACAATTTTATTAAAAGTTATTAAAGAGACTTGCATAAAAGATATATCACTTTTGTGAATACAAATCCTCAATATTAGAAATATATGAATTTCAAAATCCCAACGGGTAATTTTGTGAAACTTGGCAAGTTAACTTTAAATCTTATAGTGAAAAGAAAAGCCTGAAAGTAGGTAGAACTCTCCTGGGGAAAAAGATCAATGATCAAACCTCCATTATCAGATCTAAAGACTGAAAACCATTTAATAATTAAAATGGTGTGATACTGGTATAGAGACAGACAAATGGACCATTGGAACAGAAAAAGGTGTACAGAAATATACTCCTGACAGTATGGAAAATTGATTTATAACAGGGATAGAACTGAGATCTGAGGAGAAAGGATTTTTTTAAAATTAAGTAGAGCTGGACAATTGTTCTTTTCTATAGAAAAAAATAAATTGGGCTCCTTATCCCACAGCTTCCAAAATATTATTTCCCCCCAAATAGGTATTAAGTGAATTAGGTGAATTCACTTAATTCTAGGTGAATTAAGAACTTAAATGTAAAAGTCAAAATGATAAAACATTGAGAAAATCATAAAACATACTCTGTCAAAAAATATATATTAAATGGCATTAAAATTATCCCTACTAGACTGTCCACAAAGTTGACTATATTATAGTTAGAAGTTTTATTCATTAAAACATACCATAAGGGAAATGGAAAACCACAGATTTGAAAATATAATTGTAAAACATAAAATGCAAAATAGATGTACACAAAAAATACAAAGAACTCCTACTTACCCCCCATCCCAAAAAAACAATCCAAAGAAAAGACTTTGTAGAAGAGGAATCATGAATGACCATTAACTTAAATATTGTTCAGTCCCATTAGCAACCAGGGAAATGCAAATTAAATCCATAATGAGATGTCACTTCATGTCTACTAACTAGTCTGACTTCAAGTATTGGTGAAGCTATGGAACAACCAGAACACTTAATGTACTGATAGTGGGAGTTTTAATGGGTATAACAACTTTGGAAGAAATTGAATACTTTTATAACATATGATATAGCAATTTCAGTCTTTGTTGGATATTCTAGAAAAATTCTTGCACATATTCTCTAGGAGATACTATTTATAAATACCAAAAACCAACCAAACAAACAAAACCCACAAATCTAGAAACTAACTAAATGCCCATTACCAGTAAAACTGATAAACAAATCCTATTAATTTTATGTAAAAAAATACGATGTATTTGAGAAAAATTAATAAAAGATTTATACTCAAACAATCTGGATGAATTCAAGAACATGATGTTCAGTGAAAAAAATAAATTAAAAAATGCAGACATATGTGGTAAAACTATAAAGAAAAACAGGGGAGTGATAAAAACAAAATGCAGCATCATGCTTCCCCTGAACAATGAGAGCATTGAGTAAAATGAAAGGTGCATGGGATAATGGCAAAGCTAAGAAAAAGTTCTTTTTGTTAAACCAGGTGGTGGGTAAATAGAAGTTGTAAACTTTTTTATATTTATGTATATGTAAATATTTCATATCTACTTAATTTTCCATTATAAAACAATAATGATGAATGCAAGACACAGAAGGAACAATCATACCTCTGGGATCACCCACATGTATAACCTGATGGGGTGAAAGTCATCTTTTTTAGACTAATGAAGATCCAGAGGACAACTTGTGGACAAGAGCTCTGCCCTGACACTATGAAAAGAATAGGCTTCCCCTTCCTTTAGGTGCCATCTGGGAGAAGAAGGCATCAAGGAAGACTCCTCTTTTTAAAAAGGCAGAGACAGCCCTAATAAAGAATTTGAGCTTTGAATTGACAAAGCAGTTTTCACAAAGAAAATTGTTTAATCTGAAAGAGGTTGAATTTTATTCAGTTGACAAATTTCCTCTCCTCTGACCATCATCAATGAGAACAGGGACACCAGAGGTCAGTAATACAAAATAAAACTATGGGGACATCTAAGTCATTTTCAATCAGTTTCAATTCCATGAGACATACTATAGGGATAAGTTCAAGGTGACATTGTAGCACATTAGGAAACTGTCCCCAAACCAGACTTGGGTCAGAGAAGGCTTACTGAGAGAGTAGACAAAGTGAGACCTAAAAGATGAGGAAGATTCAGTAAAGGAAGTTTTCCAGTCAGAACAAGGAGCACATATAATTATTCCACTAACCCCGGGAATAATTGATAGATATCTATGGTAACCTACTTCTCTATGAACTGAAATGGTAACCCTTTACCAAAGGCATATTCTGGCACAAGAGAGCTATGGGCACCTATTCCCTAGTCTCACACAGCCCTGAGAGCTTCCCGTCCTCATAGCTCTTATCATTATGTCTTATAACATGTTCCTTCTTTGTCTTCCCTTCCAGACTAAGAACTCCTTGAGGACCTCTATCACTTTATCCATAAAGACCAACATAGAGTTTGGTACAAAGAAGTGTTAAAAATGTTTGAGGAATGTTGAAAGAATAAAAAACAGGCTAGAATGATCAAGGGGAAAAGGTGATTGGTGAGCTGAATATATCCTAAAGGAAAGAAATCTATGAATGTGTAAGAAACCAGTTCAGAAGCAAGTTAGAGAGAAGATATGTTTTAATTCCAACAAAGTCCTTTCAGTCTCTACTGACTTTGTGCTGTATAATCCATCAAAGAGTGGTGCTATCCTTTAGTAAATTGCTTCAAAATATTATTGGTTTATAGGTTCTGAGAATTGACAGGCTTATCTAAAATATAATCAATATTAGATTAAAGTTTGATTATGAGATCTGAAACTTCAAAGGTGACCCCAAAAGGTGATGAATTTTCTATATAGCATAGCATATTTAATTGTATTAAATTGTGCTGCTAAATTAATGATTCCTATAACTGAATTAAAGTAATTGCTACTACATTAAGTAGTTCTTAGCATTCCAGGTAACACAACCTTGACAAATGAAAAAGCCAAACAAAATAAAATTTTGCATCATATTCTAGGCTTGCAAAGAGTGATATAATATAACTCTAGGGGTTTGGGGCAGGTACTGTAAAGAGAGCTTATTATTCGGCTCTAGCTTTGAATGGACCCTGGGCTTTCCTTTTAAATAGAAGTCTGTATTATAGGACAAAGAGCTTTATCTCTTGTGACAGGAAAGCTAAGAATAACTGTTCTTTATGAGTCATGCAAACACATTCCAAAAAGGGCTTTCTTCTATTAAACATCTGTAACAGCGTTTCCTGTCCTTTCCCATCACCTCAGCCCAGGTAGAGCCAACAGGCAAGGGATAATGGGCAGTGGTTATTTTTATTCTATTGAATTTCATAAAGGAACAAAAAATAATTCACGAGAACAAATAATATTTCAGTTCTCTATCTTCAGAGACAAAATGTGGCCAGGAATGACCTTTGGGGACAGAAACTGTAGAAGGATTCTTTTTTCAGCTTGTAGTTCGTGGCAATTTCTCTCCAGTTGGAGATAATTCTAACTCTCTGGTTGAGTCCTCATTTCAGCAACTTTTGTGGGGGTGACCACTTGATGTTTGGAGAAAATGTTTTGCCCTGAGTCGTGTTCAATCTTTCCCGGGGAGCTCCCTAATGTCATTTTTTTTTCCTTCATAAATGAATCTAACTTGTATTATTTTAGAAAGCTGACATTTAGAGGTCAAATACAATATGAAGACTCTTTTTATATATTTAAAAATCAGAAAGGAGCTTTATTTCTTTTTAATAAAATCTTAGATGTATCCATTAAAAAATTGACCGGAGAGACTACTTCTCAACACTTTCTTGACTTGGAGAGATTGAGCAAGGGTAGAGCAGTAAAGATCTTTTGATGATGTTTTTGGCGGCAGAATTCTCTTGCCCTTCAATAAGGGGGTGGGGGAAGTAGGTGGTCAATAATATTAGTTGAATGAATGAACACCCTTCTAAGAAGAGAAACAAATATTGACGTATTTTCAAGCTGGATGTCTGTGCTCCCTAGTGTCACGACCTCAGAGCAAAACAAATACAAACCAGTCTGGCTAGGATATTATAGTTTTTTATCCCAGTGCAGCAAACCAGCAAATTTCAGGCATCTATTGCCCCACATAAGTAACAACAGCTGCTTAATGAATCCTCAAATTGGAGATTTTTTTCATTTACATCCCAGCACTGGTGGAGCTAATGGAGGGCAACATTGACAAAAATAATTAAAATGGGGCCAGCTTTTACAAGAAAGAGGAGGGGCACTGACTAGCAAAGAGCTGAAGGACCAGCAGCTGCAGATGCCACTTTGAAAAGACAACAACCTTCCTCACCCTTGAGGAGCGGGCTTATTGTTTGACAGCAGCCCTTTCACAAATGAAAACCCTTTTAGGCCTGTAAAGTGTGCCAAAGATGGGAAGGGCCCTTCCAAGGCAGTTATACTGGTTACCAGGATTTTCTGACTGGTTCCAGTTTTCTTTGTTGTGTTTCCATGCTGCAAAGCAACAGAAGGAAGGGACTATGTCTGGGGCTTTTGATGTTGTGCACAGAATTTTTTTTCTCCGAGTGTATTTCTGTTGCCATCTGTATCAAAGTAACATTTTTTTTTTTACATTCAATTAGAGTGCCTTCAATTCACATAAACAATTTGCATAAATTATTTGATGTCTCTTTTTTTCACCTCTCCCTTGCTGCCCATGTTTCTCAACTAAATATATCTTCTCTTTGAATCCTGCGTTCTTTTGACTTATCCATGTGCCTGACTCCTTCCCTCCTCATCCTTATGTCCAGCAGAGGGAATAGAAATATTTTTGCAAAACTATTGAATTGTTAAATTATTTTTAGGCACAGTTAAGCTAGATAATTTCCAGAACTATGAAATTTGAAAGCTTGGATGAAAGGGAATTTTTTTTTTTATTCCCTTTACCCATTATAAACTTGGGAAAATGTTGCTTTTGGAGAAAATAATCAGTCCTGAAAGATAGTTTTAAAAAGTCACACAATAAGTAATTTAAAAATCAGAAACGTGCAATTCTCCGTTGTTAGGGTCGGTATTACAGTTGGCCCTTCATATCCGTGGGTTCTGACAATATTCAGAAAAAAACAATTTCAGAAAGTTTCAAAAAACAAAACATGAATTTGCTGCATGCCAGCAACTATTTACATAGCATTTACATTGTATTGGGTATTGTAAGTAATCTAGAGATGATTTTAAATATGTGATAGGATGTGCATAGGGTATACGCAAATACTCTGCAATTTTATGTAAGAGACTTGAGCCTCCGTGGATTTTGGTTTCCAAGGGTGTTGGGAGGGGGACAGGGTCTTGGAACCAATTCTCCATGGATACCAAGGGAGGACTCTATCTTGTTTGGAAATTCTTATTGACATATTCGTCTAGTCTGCTCAATTAAGTACTTTGCTAAACCGACTATTTGTTTCCTTCTGTAGCAGCCGGAAGAGATAGCATTTCAAATGCAAACAATTTTCTAGGCCCCAGGTAAGTTATGGATTTATGAAGGAATATTTTTTCTCGTGACTTTTGTGACCACTACCATTTCAGGCTGGCCCGGAAATATATAATCTGTGCAGTCATGTAATCCATGCTTTGCCTAAAGGGTGAACTAAATAATGAGGCCTGGGTGCAGAATGTACTCCTCTATCACCACCATCAAAGTATTTTCACGTCTGTGCAACAGCTATTTACTGAACATCGACTGAATTGTTCTAAGGCTCCAGAATAATATGCAAAAGGAGTCCTTACCTTCAACAACTGGCTATGCTAAAACATGCTAAGCATTTATATTGGTTTCTGTTGCAAGTAGCAGAAAAGTGCAAAGTAGCTTACATCAGAAATAACTGTTTTGATAAATGAATGAAAAGCACATGGGCAGGGCTGGTGTCAATCATGGCTGGATTTAGGGGCTCAAACAATGTCAGGTCTGTTGGATTAGCTCTGCTGCCCTCTGTGGGTTGACTTCCTTCCCAAACTGATATGATGGCAAGGTGGTTCCAGAAGCTCTCCATATCATTTCCTCTTGGGTGGGAAAGAGATAATATCTCTTATTAATAATTTCTACAAAAATTAATAATTTCTACAAAAATCTGAGAGTTCCTTCTGATGGAAACATTTCTGCCAAGTGTCTTTTGTAAACTGAACAAGGAGACCAAAGTAGTAGGATTATGTGGACTGGTGAAGTTGGGTCACATGGCCTAGGAAGGGAATTCAGTGCTCTGATTGGTCAGACCTGGGTCATATGACCAGAAAGAGGATTAATTGGTCTGATTGGCCAAGCCTAAAATATTTGCCCAGAAGGTGAATTCAGTATTGGTTAATCAGGCCTGGGTAACATTCCCAGGAAGGGAATTCAGTGTTTGGATTCACCAGACCTGAGTCACATGTTTCACCTCTGAAGTCAGGGATAGAGACCAACCTCTTGGACTGAGCACTGAGGAGAGTAATTCCCCAAAGGAAATTCATAGTACTTATCAGAAGAGAGAGGGATGAATAAAAAAATATACTTACAGTATTAAAGTGGGTGTTTTAAAAAGGTATATGTGAGGATTTAGTATGTTCTGGACCTACAGCTAAGCACTTAATGCTTCACCTCATTTAATCTGTTTCTACCATAAACTCTATGCGGTGGTTACAACTACTATCTACATTTTATATTTAAGAAGTCAAAGTTTCAAAAATTAAGTAGTCTGCCTTAGGTCACACAGTTACAAGGAAGTGGAACCAGGATTTGAGCTGCAATGTCTGATTTTGGAACCTGCTCTCTGAAGCAAGTACGATATGCCATTGCTCAAAATGATAGTGACATCACAAAAGCTAAATCTTGTTGGGTACTTACTATGCAAAGGGCTTTATGTGGATTACGAGCAAAGTGCTAAATCTGTGCAGAGCATAGCAGCTTAGCTTCCTAGAAAGGCTTTACACAGATAAGAAGTAAACACAAGCAAGCGCTGAGACTCCCCTGGGAGTGAAATAAGGCGAGGGACATAGTTTACAGTGGTAGTGCAGTGCTCGGCCTTGGGAAGCTGCTTTCAGTAGCAGAAGGATATACGCCTGTTTGTGGGCTGAGAAGGGGCAAAGAGAGGCAGAAATTGATAATGCAAAGGAAAACAGGGAGTTGTTTATGCAGCAGAGTCTCAGGAGAGGTGGGAGGGAATGAGACTCAGAGCTTTGGTGGAGGTTTCAGCCTTGGATAAGAGGGACACCTTTTCTTCTATGACAGAAGGAAAACAAGGAAGAATAGACAAAGGGAATCTATAGGTTCTTTGTAAAAGAAAATATATCTCTTCACATTTATGTTACAGCTGCCCAACTCTATGTGTCATAAATGAAACGACACCTTTAATTCTGCCTTTGTTCCATCCTCTTCAACGTCAAGAGTCTGTTGACAACACCGAAGCATCAGGTTTTTTGGCTAGCTTTACACATTTTAAAGCATTTAGCATTTTAGAGGCATTTATTATGTTCCATTATGAAATTCTTGTTGAATTTGCTTGCTTGATTACTTATTCACTTTAATTAGGTACGTTAAAGGTGCTTTCCCTTTGTCATTCTGGTGTTTTTATACTATTTTATATTATTTTATTTTATTTTATTTTATTGTGAATGTCCACAAAAGGACTAGTTTCACAGTTTATTACAGAATAATGTCCAACTTGTTATTCACAGAACTTATGTACATAAATTAACATAAAATGTTTCCAAGAGACAGAATAAGCTAATTAGATATAGCTGCAATGTAGATAATTTGGCAGCTGGAAGTGACAACCCATTACTTTATAATTAATTGACTTAGATCTTTTAAAAATTAATTAGTGAAGAAGCACAGCTGGGCAAAGATTGATACACAAGAAGGCTTTGGTACTCCCACCAGAAATCAAGGTCAAGCAAGTGATTATGGCTCTTCGACCTTTCAACCGCCTGTTCAGCAGTAATTCAACCAGTCAGTTATTGCTGAGATGCTCCCTAATTGTCTTCTCCAGGTTCTGTTGAGTCTCCCAATAAATCCATAGATAACTATATTTTCTGAATATTGACTTATTCTAATTATACCTCTATTGTCCTGTAGGCATTTTTAAAAAATACACATCACACTGAGTGCTTAATATACGCCAGGCCCTATGATGAGCCATTACATACTTTATTTCATTTTTCCTCACAGGGTCCCTACGAACTAAGCTTCCAAAGAGGTGGCATAGTATAACAGTGAAAGGCAAGATTCAAAAACCTGACCCCCTAGATTTTGACCTCAGCCCTGCTATTAACTGCTGTGTGACTTTGGACAAATTACTGAACCTCTGTGTCTCTCAAGTTTCCTTATGTGTAAGATGGTGATAATAGCATCTTCTTTATAAGTGTATACAGATTAAATTAGTTAACCTGCATAAAGTGTTTAGAATAAAATAAGACTGTCAATAGTCATAATTACTTTTTCTCACCACCCCCTGCCAGTAATAACATTTTCAAGCACTTACCTTCTTCTAAGTATTTTACGTATATTAACTGACTTAATCCTCCCAGGAATCCCTTGAGGTAGGCATGAAATAAATCAAATAAATTCCCATTTTACAGATAAGGCAACTGAAGAACAGAGAAGACTGATAACTTGCCTAACATCCCCTAATTATAAGTAGAAAAACCAGGATTTACAGGCACCCCTTGGAGATACTACAGGTTCAGATCCAGACGACTGCAATAAAGTGAGTATCACAATAAAACGAGGCACACAAATCTTTTGCTTACCCAGTGCATATAAAAGTTATGCTTACACTATCCTGTAGGCTATTAAGTGTGCAATAGCATGTTGTCTCCAAAAACAACGCACATACCTTAAAAAATAATGCTGCTGGAAAAATGGTGCCGATAGACTTGCTCAATACAGGGTTGCCACAAATCATCAATTTGTAAAAAAAGCAATATTTGCATAGCATAATAAAGTGAAACACAATAAAATGAGGTATTCCTGTCCTTACAGAAAGTCTAGCTTCAAAGCTTGTACTTTTAACTACAGTTAAATCCTGTTAATAGACATTCGTGGATTCAACCAACCGCTAATGGAATTTGTGTAGAACCTGCGGATACCGAGGGCCAACTGTACAAGGCCATTTTTATAGAAGACTTGACCATCTGTGCATTTTGGTATCCGCAGTGGTTCTGGAACGAATTCCCCCATGGACCTTGAGGGACGATTGTACTCCATCACGGCTTTCACATTCTTTCAGCACCATCTGTATGTACTCTAGACACACTAAGTGAAAGGCAGTTCCCAGAAGGAGCAGGGTTCTTTTATGACTCATCACAGGCGCTCTTGGCTTGGAATGCTCTGCTACCCTTGCCCACTTATTGCACACCTATTCAAGCTTACATATTCAACAATGACAACAAAATCACCCCGTCTGAGAGAGAAGCCTTCCTTAATGTTATCATAATGGAGTTTTTTGCATCTTCTGGCACCACAGAATCCTATGCTTATCTCTTTGATAATATGCTTATCTTTTATAATATGTCAGTCTGTGAGTCAAATAGTCAAAAAATATTTATGAGTTCATCAATGACTTACCATTGAGTTGCCTTCCTCAAGGAGCTTACGTCCTAGTACAGGATGGCAGAGTTTGAACCTGTGGGAAAATAAAAAATTAAGATAATTTCTGATGTTGAACATGGACTTTCGGATAAGATAAAATGGGTGAGTGTAGAGTGGGATTGGGGGCGCTGCTTCAGTGAGGTGGGTTGGAGATGAGACTTGGAGAGTAGGAAGTAGCCAGCTACGTAAAGTTAATTGTGGAGAACACTTCAAACAGAAGGACCGATAAGCACAAAAGACCTTTTGTGGGATCAAGGTTGCCACATTTGAAGGACAAAAAGAAATAGAGTGCAACTAAGAATAATATTAATGTATGCATTACATTATTTATCTACATGTTAATCTTCCTACCTAAACTGGATTTTCTAGGGTTAAGGCTATGTTCCACTCTTTTTTTTTTTTTTTTTTTTAAGGGTGTAGTGGTGGTTACCAGAGGCCTGGAGGGGTGGAGAATTAGGAAGCTGTTGTTTAAAGGTACAATCTGGCAACTGGTAGATAAATAAGTTCTGAAGATCGAATGCACAGCACAGTGATTATAATCAACAATACTGTATTAGAAACTTCAAAGTTGCTGAGAGACTACTAGATCTTAAGTGTCCTCACCGCAAAAAGAAGATGATAATTATGTGATGTGGTAGAGCTGTTCGCTAACGCTATGACGGTAATCATATTACAGTGTATCAAAGTATCAAACCAACAGATTGGGAAGCCAAATCCGGCCTCTGTACGCCGACACCAAATTAAACCTCAGAGACGGGATTTTGGGTGAAGTAGAGAAGAACAGCTTTATTGTTTTGCCAGGCAAAGGGGGCCACGGCGGTCTAAGGCCCTAAAAACTTTGTGTCCCCTGTTCCACTCATCTTTGAACCCCTAATGTTTAGCACAGTTCCTGGACATTGGTCTTTTGGACTCACTGCTTGAATAAATGGTTGACACAAGTGAACTGTTATCCAAGATGTCTTAACTTCACTTTTCTCTTCCTTCTGCCTTTTTCATATGTGTTACTCTTCTGAAGTGATTTCTATGGTTCCTTTTTTTTTTTTCCTCTAGTACCTCTCCACATTTCGATTTTCTTTTGGTCCTGCCTTCGCCCACATCTATTTCTCCTATCCCTTGATCTCCTTTTTTTGCCCCAGGTAATTCCACCTTAAACTACAGGGGTCTAGCGGTAAGCAGGGTCTTTGGATAGGGTATAAAGATGGTCACACATCTCTCACCTCCCTTTACTCTGAACCCTTTTTCATAGACCCTGAAGAAATCCTAACATTTTGGGGTCAGTACCAAAGCTGAAAACATAACCCAGCCCTGAGATCCTGTTTTTGCAAAAGAATGCAAGCTAGTTTTCTTTTAAGCCATTGTTCTGGATGCTGGCTTTAGAAGAGGAAAGAATAAGATGAGCTACCTTGGTGTTTCCTGCTTACCTAGGGTGAAGTTTTATTGCTTGATTGCTCTTAGAGATTGAGGATAAAGAAGTTTAAAAAAGCAAAAAGGAAAACCCAATTTTAATAGTTAACTATAAAGGATTCCTAGAGTTCCTTTTCTTCCATCTGAGAAAGAAAAGAAGCAACTCCTGTGCCTTTGTCTTGCAGGGCAGCTTTCTTCTGCTCCCCAGGAGTTCATACTACTATTCGGAAGGAAAAGATAACCAAGGGTAAACTCAAACCTCCCCTGGGG
This sequence comes from Mesoplodon bidens, assembly GCF_964165515.1. NCBI lineage: Eukaryota > Metazoa > Chordata > Mammalia > Artiodactyla > Ziphiidae > Mesoplodon > Mesoplodon bidens. The sequence goes on from NC_138167.1 coordinate 88,857,668, forward strand.
CCTTAAAGGCCATCTCTTTAGTTGCTAATCAGCTGAACCCACAAATCTTAGATACACAGATTTCAATCAGCTCCCCTCCCAGTGTCTTTCTTGTCTTTTAGGGAGTGAGTTCTACCTACAAAGAGATGAGAAAGAATTTTGAAAACATAAGAGATCAGCTTCGTGCTGCCGTGCCTGTGATCCTTCTTGAGGTGCCAGCTAGGATGACCTAATTCCCCTCCTCTTCCTCCCAGGCACTATGGGGATTTCCGTATGACCACTTTCATGCTTTCAGCTTTCAAGCTGCAAACACAAAGCAGCCCAACGACACTTTGTTGCAAAAGAAAACCTGGTTCTTTTAAAAGCCATTTTTTAGTGCCTGCTTTAGCTACTAGTTGTAAAATGCCTATAATATCTTCAATTATTCTAAGGTATGATAAAAATTATCTTGGTATATGAATGTCTTAAACAGTAGGGTATCTTCCAGGAATACAAAGATAGAAAGGCAATAATAACATACAGATTCTACTTTTGGGCTCCGGAGTCTGATTGCCTGGGTCAAATGCCTGTACCAACACCATCTTTGGAAAGTGATATATTGCCTCTGTGGCTCAGTTTTCTCATAATTAAATGAGAATAATAGCCCCATGTTATAGGCTTTGGAGGAGGAGTAAATGAGATAATGCATGTAAAGCACGGAGCATAGTGCCAAACTCAATATAAACACTCAATAGAAGTGGGGATTATTTTGGCTATTAGAAAAAAGAAGTAGAAAAGAATGAGGTAGCTATGAATCAGAGTACATGAATCCTAGTGGTCTCAGTTACTCGTCCTTAGCTTGGATGACCTTGCCTGCATTACTGCCTTCTGTACCCACCATAGCTGTCCAGGCAGATGCCTGAGTGGTCCCGGGGGCACAAAAATTCTAACTTGGAGAGATTAGACATGGATCCTATTATTTGCCAATGTCACCACAAAGGAGAATTCTTTTTTTTTTTTAATCCTCAGAATTTCAAGGGGCATTAAGAGAAAATGAGAAAGAAACCATCAAACCCAAGCAAATTGAAAAAAGTGCCTCCTGTGAGGCTAATACTGTGTGAGGCCTTCTTGGGAGCTTGAGGGAAAAAAAAAAGGAAGAAGACTTAGTCACTACCCTCAACATTACAATATGGGAGTAGAAATTTAAAAAAATAAATTAGTTTCTTGTCTGCAAATGGGCATAAAGTTTATTGAGAAGAAAGGATACACCTTACTCTTAGGTTCCTGAAAGCCCCTGGATGATATAAAATGCAAGCACAATGCTCACTAACGTTTACTCTACGATCAGAAAGAGCATGCAATTTCTAATGTGGAGGAAAAAGTACGTGGCCTCACACCCAGGCAATGGAATAATTACAGCAAAAACAGTTAAAAGCACCGACTCTGGAGACAGAATGCCTGAGTTTGAGGCTGGACTCCCTCGCGTACTAGCTATCTGGCCTGGGATGATTTACTTTCACCTCTCTGTGTGCTTTAATGTTCTCATCTCTCAAGTGGGAATACGAACAGTCCTCCCCCACTGAGCTGTCAGCAATAAATGAGAAAATGCACGTGGGCATCAGCTCACAGTAGAAGCTCGGGAGCTCACTGAATGGCAGTTTTTATTATGATTAGCAAAGATTACTTTCAATTTCATGGGATCTTTCTTTGTAAAAATTCATTTCTTTTCTATACAGTAGGTGCTTGTTGGTTATCTATTTTAAATATAGCGGTATGTGCATGTCAATCCCAAACTCCCAATAACTGAATCACTTTGCTGTACACCTGAAACTAACACAACATTGTTCACCAACTATAATGTAAAGTAAAAAAATTTTTTAATCCATTTCTTTTCAACCTGCCAACAGGTTTGAGTAAAGTCAGTTTTGTCCTAACCAAACCATTTTTATGTGCCAAGCTGCCCACTGAGACATAAGAGTTAAGACATATATTTGGAAGGGGCTCTTGAAGTTTTTCAGTGGAAATCAATATGGTTTTTCTGTTTTGGAAGCAAAAGTGGATGTTTGTAAAAATTTCTCTAATGGACCTCGGTATTGATGTCCTCACTCCACATATGAGTGGCTATGAGGAAATTAGAGGGCATAAGTTACCATGTCTGCTAGTTAAAGCAGATAACCAGGCACCAGCAACTGAGGCCATTTCTGCCTCTCCTACTGGCTGGTTGGGCAAGTCACCTCACCTCACTGAACCTGTTTTCCCCAGCTTCAAAATGAGGATAATAGGACTCTTCTACCCACACGGGGATGTTGGGTAGCTTAGTTAATTGATGTTCGCATTATACTGGGAGACGAAAGACACTATGGAAATATAAACTATATTAAAGGAGAACAAAGTAAGGTATTAAAAGTGACTGAGGATGCAGTGGAACTAATAGATACATTGGGCAACGGAACCTAGAAGATGAGAAAGTTGGTGTAACAGTAAGTCATAATATTGATACTAGGGTTTTGAAGAGCTCATTCAAAAGAATATCTTTTGCTATGCAATAATTTCTGAGTCCTGCAGTACTTTTCTTCTTTTCCAAATAAATTTTGACCTTAAAAAATGGGTGGTGCCTATCTCAATTAAGCTTGTCTTTTCCACTCTTTAGTGAATTAATTTGACCTTTGTAATATTAACCCTTGATTATGACAGTGTCATTCTAATGACACTTACTTTTATGGCACTTGTTCCAGGTCAAAGGTCAGAGACTGTCCATCAGGAAAGTTAGCTAGATAAAAATTTAAAAAAAAATTTTTTTAAGAAGTCAATCTTTTTCATTCCCCAGTTCAATTCAGAAACCAGTTGGACTTTATTTCTGCTCATGGCAATAAAAGCTGACTTGATCAAAGTGATTTTTTTTTCCCCTTTCTGTTACTATTTCTTTTCTGTTCCTATTCCTGAGCCATCTGGTTTGACAACCCTAAGAGCTGAAATACTTTCCTTTGCAGTCTTTAGAAATGCCCCCTAGAGGCAAATAAGCATTTGGCAGAACCAGTAAATAAAAAGTATAAGAGGATATTTCCTGCTGGTTCTTTTGAAGGTGGTGTGTGGAAGAGTCAGGGCAAGGGGTAAGAACAGCTGCTGTCTACTTGGCAGATTCATAGAGACATTTCAGGGGGAACAATCACTTGCAAGGCCCAAAGGAATTTGATCTCATTTCCATTCTACAGTAAATAAAGTAAGAGCACCTTGGTATTCAACTGTGTGCCAGTGACCTTGGATAATTTTAAAAGTTTGAAGAAATCACCCTTCACACTAAAATACACGTGTCAGTACTGAGTTTTCCCATGCCATCCATCTTTCTCATCACCTTTACTAATGTCTTTTACTGACTAAAGACATCTTAAAGGATAAGGCTTTTGAGGGGCCCTGGGCTGAGGTCTGAGAAACAAACACGAAACACCACACCCACTCAAAAATGTAGCCTTGGTTGACTTGGAGCATGGTGCCTTGCTCTAGAATCATAAAGTAGCATTTGATGACATTTTATGGTTTACACATTGTTGTATTTTGTATACTATATATTGACCATATCTCATTAATCTTTTCGATAAACATCTTAGTGTTACAGAGCTCAGAATAAAATCAGAGATTAAAAAAACAGGAGATATTTGCGCTTTTGCTTCCTTGGATTTTGCACAGAAAAATTGGGGGTTATTTGGAAACTGAAAGCCAACTGGCCTTTCATCAAAGATTACACTGGGTGCATGTTAGGAGAAGATGCTGGACAAACACAGGGGAAGACATAATATCAGAAGGAGGGGTTTGTGGTTTGTCATTTCCCTCAAACAGTGTACAATATATTGAATTTGTTTTTAAAATCTGCTCCAGTAAAAGTGCCTGCCAGATTCATGTATGAGATCTTCAGTTTGACATAGTCATTTCCAATTTTTTTAAACAATAAGCTATAAATAACACAAACAATGACAGGATTGTGTTGGTTTCCTCCTTATGGCCCCTGGCTGGGGACCTTGGTCAGAATCCTGAGGTGGAAAGCAGGCATTCTGAGCTACAGGATGATCCACCGCTTTTCCAAGATTAGCAGAGGAGGAGCTTTCAGGAAGCAGGCGTCCTCGCCAGGCACTTGCTTGGGGTTTCTTGAATTATTTATTATGTAAGAGGGCTCCTGGCTTTGAGCACAGGGAGTGTGGTTCCCCAGGCCACAGAGGCTCAAAATAGATGCCTATCTCTTTCCCTTCTCACAATTTATGGACAGCCAAATTATCCATCCTCTCCGCCCCTTCTCCAGGCATGCATTATTTTTTTCCTCTCCTGGTGGCAAGGGAGAGTAACACTTAATTTCTGCTTATTAGGAGTTGCTCTCAGGATGGTTCACTTCCCCAGGGGAGAGCTTGTGTATTGGGCGATGCAGTAATCACATTCGTGATTCATCTCAGTGCTATGACAAATGGCAGGCCCTCAGAAATTAGCACTGCATTTAAGCATAGCTGCAGAATTGGAAGATTGCTTCTGGGCATGCTGCATGATTTTTCCATGTTCCAAAGTGTGTGCTTTAATGATTAATTAGAAGCTTTTGTCTGAACCAGTTAGCCCATCATTAATTGGTATATGTTTCACCCAGCGAACTTAAGGCAACTGCTGTTTTACTTTGATTTCTCTGGTGCAGCCTGCATGATGTGGACCCCGATTGCCTTCTCTCTCTTATTACTGGTCAGCCTATACATTCACCTGGCCATGCCAATAATGGCAGGCTTGCATGTCCTCAGCGTAAAGGGAGATCTTAATTGACCTCAAGGGAATCTGGGAGAAAAAAGAATTATGAGGCCCAAAGGAATTATGGCTGCTTCTGTTTGCCTTGTACAGAGTAGGTGCTTAGCAAACATTTGAACTTTGTGTGGTTTTATTACTTTTCGAAATCAGATTTGATAGTGGGGGAGGGAGTGAAAAAAATCTAGGAAAATTAGTATTTATTCCCTAAGTTTGGAAAGAAAGATATTGGGTATTAATTCAACAACTCAGGCCAAGGTAGATGTCTTTGTCCAACCTGAACCCATATGTTCAGTTCAATTTGGTTCAAAAGCATTTATTGAGCCTGTATTACGTGCCATACCAAGAAATGTGTTGCATACTGGGAATAGAAAGATGATCCCTTGAGAATCCCCTAGTCATAAGGAGAGCCAGTCATGAAATATACCATTTAAACAGGTGTGCTTCTAGTAGTACTTCCTAGAGTTGCTGAGGCTAGAGTTTGCTCTCGAATGTAAAGAAGAATTAGCCAGGCAAAAATAGCTTTTGCCACGTGTGTGGTTTGGCCTACTTTTCAGACATTATTGAATTGCCAGTGCTTTCAAAACCAAAGGTTGATTTTTACTTCTCAGTGTTGCATTCTGGCAGCTTCCTTGAGCATGCAGACCCTCTAAATAAATGCGATCCTCAAGTAAAGTTATGTTTACTGACCACTCAGCTCATCCTACTGAAAGGTAGGCTCCGTATTCTCTGAAAGGAAGTATGCCCATGGGTTCAGCCCTGTCTTCAAAGTCCCACCTGCATCTTATTCAGCATGCTTGCTTGGTATTCACAGTCAACTACAGTCTATATCAGGGGTCAGCAAACCCTTTCCATAATGGAACAGATAGTAAATATTTAAGGTTTTGCAGGATAGACAGTCTCTATCACAACTATTCAATACTGCTTTTATAGCTTGAAAGCAGTTATAGAATATATGTAAAAGAATGGGTGTGACTGTGTGCTAGTAAAGCTATATAAAAACAGGAAGAGGGTGGGATTTGGCCCCTGGGTCACAGTTTGCTGATGATACAGCATTAAAAAATATATATGGCTATTATTTTGTGGTCAAGAAGCATTTTAAATTTTTAGGTAAATATCAGAACTTCAGACATTGAACACTAAAACTAGGAGTCTAAAGTCATTTTAAAATTCCTCTTATGCAGTGTCTACTTTATATAAAATACTATGCTAAGGGATGAGGATACAAAAAAGTGAAACTTGATGCTTATTCTGAAGAAGCTTATAAGCTAGCAGGAAGGTATCTTCTACAGATGAGGAAACCGAGACCCTCAGAAATGACTTGCTCTTGGTTAGACAGTAGCAAAGTCAGGACTCAGAATCAGGCCTTTGTGAGTTCAGGCCTCTTTCCAGCACAGTACTTTGTCTGAGGGGTGAAGATCCTTGAGTCATAATGGAGTCTAAGAGGAGGAAGAGAGGATGTATGATTCATCAAGGTTCTCATGTTTTTGAACCTTTGCTTCAACAACCTGCTAGAAATAATCAAAAGAAGAAACTGAAGCTGTTTCCTTAACAATGCTTAGAGTCAGGCCATGCGTGGCTCATGCTAACAAGAGAATCACCCGACTTCCCTTGCTGCTGGGAGTTCACCACTCACTGTATGTTCACTGAAGGCGTCTGCCAGACTTCAAAAGAGTTTTGTTGTCATTGGCAGAAGAATCTCAACCTTGCCTAAGGTCTTTGTAATGCTCACAGATAGAAAAACAAAGATGTATCATTGATAAAAAGCTGAAGAAGTCACTGGGACAATTATTCTATACTATTTTGACATGAATTCAGATAACAAATGTAATACAACAGCCAAATCAACAGTCTTTCTGCATTCTCATTATTGCAGCATTTGATAATATTCTTTGCCACACTCTTTTTTGAGAAATTCTTTTCCATGACATAGAACTCTCTTTTCCTAAAATGGAGATTTTCCCAAAGAACAGTCCTGAGTTCTCTACATTTTGGATTCTTTATTCTGTCTTTCAGCTCTGCTTGCTTTTAGAACTTTAGCTCTTACCTCTGCTTGAAGAAACAGGAAAGAAAGAGAAGGAGAAAATATTTATTTGGTACTTGAAGTTTCCTGAGCATCTAGAGACAGAAAACAAAAATCTTGCCTTCAAGGATTTCATAGTGTAATGGAGACAGAGAGACATAAAAAGTCATGACTCTACAGAAGGCAGAGCTAGTAGAGGTATGCACAGGGGTAAGAGGTAGATAGCTGGGGTGTGGAGGGGCAACTGTGAAGGTTTCCAGGAGAGGCATAGCTGTGCTGAATACAGAAATCTGAATATGGATGATCAGAGTGAAGGAATCTGACCCCCTTTAAGACTGAATTTGCTGCTCCTCAGTAGTTATCCAATGGTGACAACTCTGATACCAGCTCGTTACTGCCCATTTCCCTAATGCTTCCCTGACTAGATGAAAGCTTCTGGAAGTCAAGGATGGGCCTTGTTCATCATTGCATCTTCAGCATCTGAAGATGGGGTCCAGTAATATTTGCTGAGGAACACAAATGATCATTCCTACTTTACCACTGAGAGATGAGTCTCAGCAATTGAAAATGAATTTATTTATGACCGAACATGGAGTATTAGGAGATGTGGACATTTAACCACCTTTTTTGCTCCAGGTCACCTAATATGACATCTCAGGCCCTATCTTCACTCCCTAGCTTCAATTCCATGTTTCCCATCCTTTTTTACATTCTCTCTGGATGTACTACCTCAAACTCAGCATGGCCAGAAAAGAACTCAATTTTCTCCAGACTGGAGATGATTCTTTCTTTCTCTATGATATCAATATGTGTGGTATCAATACCCATTTTCTTGTGTTCTTAGACTCTAGGGTGTGGGAGTTAATTAAATAAGAAAATAGAAGGCAGGAGTTATTTAGCTGAGAGAATATGATAATTCTGGCACATGGCTTCTCCCATGCCATGATGATTAGCCCTCAGTGTTGATCAAACCTTACTCTAGAGCAGCACCATCCACTAAATGTGGGCCACAAATGTATACCACATGTGCTATTTTACATGTACCCAATAGCCATATTAAGAAAAGTAAAAAGAAACAGAAAAAAGAAAAATAAATAGGTGAAATTGATTTTAAGAGCACATTTTATCAATAGCTCAACAGTCATATATGACTAGTGACAATGTAGTCCTAGATGCTCTTCACAAGGAATTTATAAGCTACAAAATAACATTATATTTCCACGTCTTCCCACACAATTTGCACCCCCCTTTTAATTCAATACCTTTACTACTAAACTCCAACTGATTGGAAGGCAGGTGTTTTCAGGGGACGTTAGTAGCAATACCGAGGGAAGCTATTAGGAAAAGAGATAAATGCTGCATTTCTAGCTCTTTTTCTTGATGCATTTTTGATCTGAAAAATCCCAAATGTATTGGGACATGTTTACAGAGGTGACATGTTTATAAGAGTGATGTGTTTACGAGAGTTCCGTGGTTTTCAGATATCCAGTCTAAGATGTGGAGGACATTCATTTAACAGAAGTGAAGAGAAGTCACGATGAAGCCTTTGACTATCAAAGTCATTTGCTTAGAGATGCTCTCCCTGAGTAGACTGGAATGATGGGAGAAGTTTAAATGTTTTCTGCTTTATATTTACTGCTTCTTCCATGTAACTATGTAAGGTTATTAATACATGTCCTAACACAATATTTATTAACCACCTACTAGTCCTTGTCTTCAAAGTATTTCCTGTATCCTAAACTCAGAACCATAATGTTTTTTGAGTTTTTTTCTCTCCTCTCTCCAATTGGAAACCAAGTCCTGTAAATTCTTTATTCATAGAGTTGCTTGCATCCTCTTTCTTCTGTTTATTCTTAATGCTACTTTGTGGCCCTCAACTTTATCACTTCACAGTTTGACCAATGCAATGATCTCCAAAATGACTGCTATCTCAAGATTCTTTTCGCTTCATATCCCTTTTCATTATTAAGTCAATCTTTCTGGGCTTCCCTGGTGGTGCAGTGGTTGAGAGTCCGCCTCCCGATGCAGCGGACACGGGTTCGTGCCCCGGTCCGGGAAGATCCCACATGCCGCAGAGCGGCTGGGCCCGTGAGCCATGGCTGCTGGGCCTGCGCATCTGGAGCCTGTGCTCTGCGACGGGAGAGACCACAACAGTGAGAGGCCCCCATACCGCAAAAAAAAAAAAAAAAAATCGATCTTTCTAAGAGACTACTTTGAGAACATTTCCCTCCCTCAAATTGGTCTTTACCTAATGAAAACTAAAACTAAAACCTCCAATCTCCTCACTTTATAAATAAAGACATTTAAACTGATTAATAGGAAGTCACTTATCCAGAACCACATAATTTAAAAATGGAAGAGCTGGATTTAAACCCAGGCTTCCTGATCTGTTAGTCTTGAATGATTTCTACTACACATCCTGCCTATAGCATAATGTCTAAGCTCTTCCATCTTTGTTCCAGGCTTTGCCCCATTTAAGTCCTATCTATCCTGCCAATCTTTATTCTAACTCTCATACCTAAACTTGTCAACACATTATTCCTCAAAAAGCCATTTATCCAGCCAGTGTAAAAATGTTTATTGGGCATGTCATGAATAAGACATTCTGTTATATGCCTGAAGGGACTAATCTTCACAGGCTGTGTGGGAGATAAGGCTGGCAAGGTAGGTGGAGGCCAAGCACTGACAATATTGAAAGTCAGGCTAGGATTGAGATTTAATTCATTAAACGGGGTAATACAACAGACAGTTTTTGATTAAGAGTGTGAGACGACAAATCTGGCAGAGTATGCAGAACACATCAAAGTCAGCAGAGCTTGGAGTAGCCTTGAGATTGCAAAGTGGTATCTCATAGAAAGAATAAAGCGTAGAGGTGGTTTTTGTTTGGCTTACATGTTTTGTGTGTGCGTGTGTTGTTAAACAAAATTAGTTGCTAATGTTTAAAAATTAGTTTACATAAAAATCAATATTTTAGAATTCTCTTTAAAAGTTACATAATCTGGATGTGTTCCCACATGGCAAGAATCAGAAAGTGTTGCTGGGAAGCTGACTAATTTAGACAGGGCATGCTCTTGCTGGCTGGATTCACTCCTGTATGTTACTTGCCTAAAATTTTAGGCATTGAGACTGAGATTCGTCCACTAGAAGTAGGACTACTGGTGATAAGGACTGAGCAAGAGAGTAGCATCAGAAATATCGATGATGGATTGAGTCAAGAAAAAAAGAGAGAGAGAATACTGATATGATTTGCATAGGCTTGCAGTATTCTTTAAGGCTCACCTTGGGCACACTCTCATACACTGGCTAAGTTCAATACGTCTTCTCTCTATGAGCATCCCTTATGCCCACCACTGCCGTCTACATTCTTTTCTAATGATCTGTTTATGTGTAGTCTCCTTCTAGATTACTTAACAAATAGTGGTCCCTTTGGCAACCCCATCTAAAAGAAAAATTAACTTAAAAAATTAGAGAAAATTTGGCATTTAAATGTAAGAAATAAAACTTCAGATATATTAAAAGAAATTTTAGGAAAATATTTGTGGGAAAATAGTTTTGGGAAAGAAGAAAGCTTACTGACCAAGGCTTGAAAAGCAGAGTCATAAAAAGGGAGAGTCTTAACTACTTTAAGTAAAATATATTTTTACAACAAAAACATTGCAAACAAAATTTAAAAAACTAAATGACTGACAGATAAAAAGTTTTTGTGGCACATCTGACAGATAAAGGGTGACTCTTCTTGAGTATATAAAGAATACCTATGAATTGGTAAGAAAAATGGTAAATTACACAACATGTATTTTAAATGCTGACAAAACATCAACTTACTTCTTACTTCCCAACTAATCAATAAAAGCTGCTCAATTTTATGAGTGGTCAGGCAAAGGCAAAGTAAAGCAACAATCAAATATCACTTTTTGCTCTTCAAATTGCAAAAATTAAAAAAAAAAGATGTAACATCTAAGTGCTGTTGAGGACACAGGGAAATGTCACTTTCAGCCATCGCCGATGGGAGGATAAATTGCTACTGACTTTTGCAAAATAATATGGAAATGTGTATTAAATTAAAAATGAATATACCTTTTGAGCCAGTAATTCCACATTTGATAATCTATCTTATAAAAATGACAGCACCTGTCAGGGTTTCATCCATCCACCCATCCCCTCATCAACCATTTAATGAAGAGGAAGCACCTGTGCATAAAGATGTGTGTACAAGGATATTTACTATAGCTTTATATGACATGGTAAAACATTGGAAACAACTTGAATGTCCATCAACAGGGGAATGGTAGAATAAATTATGGTATGTGGCATAGTAGATAATATTAAATGAGAAATACTGAGGAAAATAGATAAATAATAGATAGTTGAGTGATGTAGTTACAAAAACAAATGATAAGCTCCAGTTTGGTGTGTGTATGCAGAACATGGAAAACATGGAGGAACGTAGAGGATGATGTGGAAGGAAATATACCAGTTTGTCCAGGTGGGAGTGGGAGAGATTGGTGGAGTGGAGGGAGATTATTTAAACTCTTTCTGGGTCTTCGTACCTTTTTGCTTGTTAAAGTATGTACTCCTTTGTAATTAATAAAAATGAAGAAAATCTAAAATAAATACTTCATTTTATACCCAGGTACAGGTCCCCTCAAAAAGTGTGGATGGAGTGTGAGGTTGGTGTTAGCAGATGTAAGCTTCTATATATAGAATGGATAAACAACAAGGTCCTACGGTATAGCACAGAGAACTATATTCAATATCCTGTGATAAACCATAATGGAAAAGAATATTTAAAAATGTATATAAGTATGCATAACAGAATCACTTTGCTGTACAGCAGTAATTAACACAACATCGTAAATCAACTATACTTCGATTAAGAAAAAGCATGATTTGTCTGTTTAAATAGAAGAAAAGCCCTGTCAGGTTTACTACCTGTACTAAGACTGTTAGTAATCTTTCATGGAGTATCTTTCTCCCCCAAATTACCAAACATGATAAAAATTAACATGTGTAGAGATGGCAAACCACATGGGTGCGGCCACTCCTCCTTGCCATGCTCCTAGCAGACATGGCTGACCTCCCCAGTCATCCCCATGGATCCTGCTGGACTCTTAGAGTGCTTTCCAACACTGGTCTTGAGACTGTTGCTACCAATCAATCAGAATGGAACGTAAAATGATACCCATTTGCCTTTCCTGGTATAGTAGAAAGAGCATGTATACGGGTTTGAATCACATATTCATCATTATATGACCTGAAAGACGTTTAATAAGTCTATCTGAGCTTCAGTTTCCAATAAAATTGGTCATTGTCTCCTTGATAGTTTTCTTTTGAAGAGTAAGTGAAATCCTATCCTGGCTACAAGGGCCCTTCATCATCTCTCTACATTTGCTTATATCCAGTTAAAACTTTTGACTTAAAATGGTTACCATTGCTACTTTGCTCTTATTTATGCTTGGTCCTTACATTTGGATGTACTGCTGAGGGGAAGATACTGATTCAGTTTGATCTGGAAAACAATGACTCTTATTTTCTATCCATTCTATCCATCACCTCTAGAGCAAAGGTACCAGGAGTAGCTCTAATGGTGAGTCTGCTTTCCCAAAACTTTTGGTCCTAAGTCAGTCTCATCAGTTGTCATATGGTTTCCCCTTTCTGGTCAACTATCACTCAGACGTTATTCTCATGTTTATTTTGTTTTGAGCCTTCTCAGCAGATTTTAAATTCTTTAAATTTTTTTTTTTTTTTATTGCTTGTACTGTATGCACAAAGGCTTTGGTAACTGCCTAAAATATACCATGAGGTCTGAATTCCATGGAGCCTACTCTATTGGAGTTAATCAGGGGCATGAACCAGTCCAGAACAGAGCCTAGTAAATGTCAGGGTTTCATCCATCCACCCATCCCCTCATCAACCATTTAATGAAGACAAACTTTGTTCTAGACCCCGGAATAGACACTGAGGATTTAATAGTCAACAAGACCAACAAGCTCCGTTCTTTCACGGAGTTTCTAGTGAGAGAAAATGGACAAATCACTGACATTAAATAAATAAATAATGTGATTTTAAGTATTACTAAGTACTATGAAGAAAAGTAGAGAGGGTCTGAAAAGGAGAAGATTGTCTTGAAGCCAGGAGGTGAAAATGCTTGGATGTAGTGGTTAAATAAGAAGTCTAGAAAATAGGAAGTCAGCAAGATTGGAGGAACGATCAGATCTCAGGTGATTGACGGTAACAGAGTGGCCAGCAGAAAACACTGAAATGGGCCAGGTACCGAGGAATGCTTACCCTCTGTCTCTATTTTAGCTTCTATCTGGGAAGGAACTTCTCTCAGGATTTGGGCCAATAGGTTGGTCGGTGTGATGAAAATGACTGCATCTAATTAAGTAAAGCCTACAGGAATGGTAAGAAGGACTTTCTTTCCAAATTGTACCTAACCTATAACATACTTGGTATGTTTTCATAATTTTCAAGAAAGTAGATCAAAGCTTAGGTATGATTATTTCACAAAAGTAAAAAGAAAACTTCCCTTCCTCTGCAGGTGTCAGAATGAAGCCCCTTACAAGTGCTTACACAGATTACAGACATCAGCACACTGCTTAGGCAATATGATTAAACTGCGGAAACAAATTAGGTGCAATTAAACATTTTCAACTCTCCCACATACCTGAAACCAAAGCTGTGAAAAAAGGGCGTATCTCTCGTAATTAATTGCCGAGAAGTATTTAATAACTTCTCCTCTGCTACATTTAACATGAGGCATGAATGCTTTGTTTTCGACTTAGTCACCATGTTCCCTGGAGTCATGGGCATGTTTCTGCGGCCCACTAAAGGAAAAACCCCAAAGCACATCTTATTTAATTTGCAACTCTTGCCATACCACTTCACACCTGAATTCTTTATGCCTTGGGCACATGGTAATAGAACCACAATGCACTGTAGTAACATCTACTTTATGGGCAGAACTTTCATCTACCCAGTTTCCTTTTTTTTTTTTTTTTTGTAAAAGAATTTGGCTGACTGTCTCAAAATGACAGCAACCAGACTTCTCTCTTTGTAGCCTGACAGGTCAAGGACCCTGCTGAATTCAGGAAAAGATGGCTTTTTGCATCATTTTGTTCTAATAACAGAATGGAAACTCCTTTAATGTTAAGATTCTCTAGGGAAAAACACTATTAAAAGTATTAACTCTGGGGCTTCCCTGGTGGCGCAGTGGTTGAGAATCCGCCTGCCGATGCAGGGGACGCGGGTTCGTGCCCCGGTCCGGGAAGATCCCACATGCCGTGGAGCGGCTGGGCCCGTGAGCCATGGCCGCTGAGCCTGCGCGTCCGGAGCCTGTGCTCCACAACAGGAGAGGCCACAACAGTGAGAGGCCCGCGTATTGCAAAAAAAAAAAAAAAAAGTATTAACTCTGAAGAAGTGTAGGTGCCCGGCATCTTACAAAGTGTGTAATGTCCTGGGCCAGCTTTCTCCCCAAGGCCCATTCCAGCTCTTGAACATATTTGGAACAGGGGGCATTGAGAGAAACTTCATCGTTAAACAAAAAGTATCCAAATATGTAACAGACGGGATGGTGGATAAATGTCAATTATAGTTGCCAAAATTTGCAAAGGCAGATCTCCTTGGCTTTGGATTTAGCTAGATGACAGTGGAAATGGGTGTGTTACTTGCATTTAAGGAAGGATTTGCTGAGCCAGTTGGGTTAGGTCTGAAGATTCTGCTGGTGAGGAGTTAACATGTCCAATTTCTGACAGAAAGGGAGTTAATACCAGCTTCAAAGGTAGGAGGAACCTTTTAAAATTGAGATTTCCAAACCTAAACTAAAAAAATAATTGCCTTAAAACTATAAAAAAGAACTATAAAAAAACTATAAAAAAGAAAAGAGATGAATTTTATTTTGTGCCTTAAGATAAATTGAGTTTCCCCATCCCAATGCATTTGTGTAACTCTGGGAGCTATTTGTTATCTATCCGACTTGAACAATATAACAAATACAGTCAGATTATATACACTCAACCTCAGCACAGATGATCAGAAAGTGAAAACTTTATGTACTTTGTTGGGATTTTGTTTTCTACTCCATTTATCAGCTTTTTTGGCTTTCCACTTGGTCCACCTGCTGTTGCCCTATTCAGGACACACTGCCTCAGAGCCCCTCCCCTCTGTTCCAACACAAATTCTCAATAGAGACTTCGATTTATCATGTGGTTTGGTCTCATGATCGCCTCCTGGACCATTCTGGTTTTTTCTGGTCTTGGACTGATTTTTGTGTTTGGAAATAATCCAGCAGTGAACAAACCTCCCAAATTCTCCAAAGAATATATCCTTTCTCTACTTTTTCCTCCAGAAGTGTATCAGAAGGGGAAGTTCAGGAGAAACGATCTCTGCTCTCAGAGGATTGAGACTGACGTCCATTTTCCAGAGCAGGAGGGGGTTTCTCCTGTGTGTCTCAGGTTGTGTGAGGAAAGGTGAGTTCTATCCCTTGGCATTTAAAAGCTCAGTGAAGTGTACGTGGAAGGAGGCATTTAGAAGGGCTCTTTTAAGATCCCAGGCCTGCTCTTTATCATTAAGACTTGAAATCTTCATGTATTCATCTCTTCTCCTGAGAAACTCAATCTGTGGGTATAGAAGGACAAACTTGCTGGAGATTTTGAGGCTTCTTCCTCAACTGATACAGTTTTAGAACTTGCAGTTTTGAGTTGCAGACCACCAAGCAGTCACCCTGGATTACTTCTTGCTTGGGCTGGCTCCCCTGGGGTTATTGATCCCCAAATTCTGACTGGCATAAGAATTGCCTAGGGATTTCATTAAAAGCTTAGGTTTCTCACCCCACTCCCAGAAATTTTGATTCCGTTGGCCTGGAATAAGGCCCAGAAATTTATAATACAAAAAGATGTTTTAAAAATCCCTAGGTGACTAATGCTTTGTGTAGCCAGGTTGGGGAGGCCATTGCTCTTGTCACGCTAACCAGCTTGTTTTGGAACTGAACCCTGACCTTAGCCTCATTAGTACCGCACGCTGGAGACCGCAGCTAACTGGTTCCATTTGGGAATATATAACCTTGTCTCTGATCTTGCTAGAGGGCATCGATGTGAGAAAATAACCCTTAGTACTATTTGTTAGCATGGTTCAATGTGTGATTTCAATACTGCCCTTTAGTTTCCCATTACATAATTTCAAATAGTGTTTTAATCTTCAAGACGATATCTACATTTGAGTGGAGAAAAAAGGGAAACCTAGATAACAAAAAATGTCTTTCCCAGCAACAATGGTTTTACACATTTTAATGCTTCTCAAAAAAATCCGTATTTAAATCTTTTGATCCAAGCAGAAATTATACATCTTTTAATGATTTACCACAACTTTTAGAAAGAAATGTCCTTATTATCTTTTTACTATTTTTCCCTAGGTTAGTGTGAGGGATAATAGGTCTTGGACAAAGGCTGTGCACAGTGTGTGTCTGTGTGTTTGTGTAAATAAAGTCATTAAACTCTGTTCAGTTTTTCTCAAAGGCAGGCAGACCTCTTCCAACTGTGAGGTCATCTCATTGTTTGCAACAATGGATGTTTCATACTGGGCTCGTTTTTGCACCTCTTACGACTAATATCACTGGAGAAAATCAAAGAATAAAGGGGTAACTTCGTATGAAGATGAAACTTATGAAAAAGGATAAAGGGTCAAGAAAAAAACCCTCAAAACTCTATCCCTTAAAAAGGGCAAAAAATTTTAATGGGCCAGTTGATTTATCTAAGTCTACCTGGAACACAGTAACCAAGCGGTTTACTGAGTAATCTGTCTCAGGCAGGAACATGGTAGAAATTCTGAAAAGAATTTGGGAGTTTAGGAAAGCTCTGTGTTCACTGAAGCTGAGCTAGGCCCCAGGCTCCAGATGGAAGCAATACACACTGATTAGAATCGATGCCAAAAGAGATAAGGAAATGTTCTTGAGTGCTGTACTTCTGTGCTCTGGGTCACTGGTTTCTCAGACTTCAGGGTGCATGAGAGTCCCCTGGGAAGCTTGTTAAAAATGTAGATTCCTGGCACCATCCACTGAGATCTTGATTAATTAGGCCTGGAACCAACAAATATTATTTTAATTAGCTAGCCCTGTGATTGTGATCACACTTTCAGGTATACTGCTCTAGATAATGTATTTGGTGAAAATAAAATCAGATTTAAAAGTAAATGTTTTCCCCGTTTGACATGACTGTGGTAGAAAATATGGAAACTTCAGAAACACAGAAAAAAAGGAAAACAACTCTTCAAATGCCCCTCATTTGAGCAATCCATGACGTTGGCTGCTAAGATCTCGCCTCTTCTCCGTTTTTGCGAACTCCAGTGGATTTCCCTCCTCGGGCTTCCCCAGTTAATACCTTTGTTACTCTGTCTTATACGTTCAGATGCTAGTCCCTCTCCTAAGTCATAAATCTTCAACTTTACTTTGACTAAAGTCCCACTTAGATGTCCTACTATCATCTCAAACCAATTCCATTGTTTCACCATCAAAATTGACTCCATTCCTCTTTTTGTTAAGAGGAACAATATTCTCCCCAACAAATGCTAGAAGCTTCTCTAATACACTTCTTTTACATTGTTGTTTTCTAACCAGTTGCTAAGTGGTCCTAACTTGTTCCTCCCAAAGGCAATCACTCTTTCTAACCCAGGAAGACATCAGGTGTTGTGCACTTGTACATCTGTACTGACTTTGAAATGTAGAATTTTTTCCCCTCTACCTCTGTCCTGAGCCCCCAAGGTACTCACCATCACCTGACCACTGTGTCCTGACTACTGGACCTCCCAAACAACCTTGCACCATCCAGCGTCCTGACAGTTTACACCAGACTCTGCTTCATGGGCCCTCCAGAACCCCTGCTCAGCCAGCTTCTCTTCTGGCTGGTCAGTATCCATGCTGCACCGGTTGTTAAATATACTGGTCATCACTCTTACTTTAGTGCATTCTTGTAGCCACTCTAAAAGAACCCTTTTAACCTAAGCTACTATACCCATGATTCATCTACACTTCCTAAATTCAGCCTCTCTGTACTTGAGTTATTTCATATATCACTACCACATCTACCTTCCTAAAAATCTGTTTTCATCATCTCCCCTGATTAGAAAACTTATTAGAATGCTTATCGAACTCAATTCCATAAACTTGCAAGAACTTACTATGTGATAAGCACCAACCATCTTGGGCACTGGCAAGTTACAAAGATCACACTACCTGGTCAGTAGATAGAAAATTTAAGAGGTTTAATATGAAGACCAATAAAGATGGGAGCAGGTGGAATGCAATCAGAAAAGAGACACAGGATACTATGTAATTCAACTGAAAACTTTTGTTCTTAATGTCATCTGATGTTATTGGGGAGTTGGGTGCTTGCCTTACTCTATAGCTTTGGAGTCTCTTTCCTGTTTTCTCATGGCCTCTTGTCTCCTTGTGTCCCACTAACACCCATACTTTCCCCTGCTAGCTCCATTATTTGACCCTTTTTTTCCCATGGAAACAACCACAGTTTCATTGAGTAATCAAATTTCTTAGACAAAAGGGAGATTAAAATTTTCTTTATCTTTGAACCTTCTTGTCAGTTGCAGTGGGTATGCTGCCCGTTGCATTTTAGAGCTTGCTATGTATTGAAAAAGATTGAAAGTATTTACTTTTTACTTTACTTTTTCTATTGTACAAATAAATAAATTTAAAATTGCCTTTGTCCCACCAACAAAAGAAAAATACCCTTTGCATTTTAATCTATTTTTGGTTTTATTTCTACAAGTATGAGATTATGAAAACATACTATTTTATATCTGGTTAAAATTAGCATTATAAGATAAGGATTCTCCTGTTACTGAAATTGATTTGAAAGTATAATTATTGCCATCATAATATTCTCTTATACTTCAAATCACTTAGTCATTTCTCATTGTTGTATATTTAGGTTGTTTCAATTTTTACTACTACTATAAACAATGCTCTATTATCTATAATAAACATTATTGTACATAAAGCTGTCTCATATTATTGTAATATACATTCCAAAAACTGGATTTATGAGGTGTTTAAATGGATTAAGCTTCTTACAAAATATAGCCAAATTACTTTCCAAAGGATAGTTTTAAATCAATTTTTACTGCTACCAATAAAAAAAAGTCATCTTACCACATCCCTCCACAACAGTATTATTTTAATGTTAATTGAATAAGGAAAAACTGTATCAGTTTTTCTTTGATGACTATTCAAATTGAATATTATTTTTCATGTTCGATAACCAGTTGTCTTTTTTAGGATTACTATAATATCAGTATAAGTACTAATGACTCTATCATGAATCCAGGTCAAAAATGAATGCCCGAGGCAGTTGAAAGAGTGTGCAGCTGGGCGTCAGGAGATGAAAGTTTTTTTCTTTAATGCCAACTACTAGTTGTTGACCACAGACAAATGACTCCACCTGTATTTGCCTGGGTGTAATACGGGAATTGTTATTATAGATATCATGAGGATTAAATGAGAGAACTGATGTGTAAGTGTTTGGAAGAAAAATTAGAAATGATATAAAAATATAAGTTGATTTTATTGTTGCCTCTTCAATTGGTTGACTACAAAAATATCACTGGCCTATTTGGGATGAAATATGACAGCCACATTAATTCTATTTTTGCCTATGTTTCTTGGTACCAACTACATGCCAGCGATGCAATAGCTACTGAAGTTAAAAAAAATTAGTGAGTCAGGGTCCCAGAACTTGAGAACTGAGAATCTAGGAGGAGAGAAAGATACTAGAAAATAAGTCAGACACACACACACACATAAGTGTGTGTATGAATAAAATTTAATAAATATTATGTTAACAATATGTAAAAATATTGTGAATACCAAGAAGGGGAGAGCAAAATTTGGGGAGTGCATCCATAGAATGAACATTTATGCCTAAGGTAAATAGGACTTCACTATGTAAAGAAAGGAGGGGAGTGACACTACAGGAATGGAGGAACAAAATGCAAAAAGCATTGAGGTGTGAAAGACCAAGAAATATCTGATATTGATGGTACTGAAAGGTATATGGTGCCTATAGTAGTAATAGAGACCCAGAATGTAGAAATCTGGTTATAAAGGTCATATATGTCCTTTTACAGAATTTACACCTAACCATATTTTAATTTAGTTTTAATGATTAACAATTCCAATTCCTGTTTCAAAATGGCAAATGTTGGCCAAGACCTAGGTATAGCTTTTATATCATAATTAGTGTGATTTCCTCTTTTCATGTGGGAGAGTCAATATGAATGCTTTATTAGTGATGGGTCTCTGCTTAACTTCAGGAAGGAATCGCTAATAAGCATTGTCTCAAATATTCATTTAACAAATATATATTAAGTGCCTACTAAGTACAAGGCAACACACAACATTGTAAATCAACTATACTTCAATAAAATAAAATTAAAAAAAAAACTAAGTACAAGGTACTGGAAATATGGTGAAATTGCCATGCCTTTATGAAGATTACATTCTAGTGGAGAAGATAGTCATTGAACAAGTAAGAAAAATAAGAAATAAAGGAACTTTAATGAATTCCATGAAGGAAATGGGGATCTTCATTCAACTAGATTTTGAATGCCTAAGCACTGTCCTAGGTCCTGGCAATTTAGTGGTACACAAAATAGTCAAGGTTCATATGCTCCTGGACCTTATGTCCTTTCGAGTGAGGAATTAAGAGCGTTAAGGAGGAAGTAAACTTAGATAGGGAGGTAAAGGAAGGTCCCACTACAAAGAGGCTATTTAAGCTAAGAAATGAAAAATTCAAAGAGCAGGGGAAAGAACATTTACAGACAGTGGAAAGAGCAAATGCAAATGTTTTGAGGCAGGAAATGGCTTAGTTACAGGAACAGAAAGGAGACCAGCGTGGGTCTAATACAGTGAAGGCGATGGGAAGTTTAGTGAGATGAGGTAAGAGATGCTAAAAAGATCAGTCCAACCACCAAGTAGGAAACTGGATTAGAGAAGGGGAAGAGTAGAAGAGGACAATTTATTAGGGTGTTGCTGCTGTCTAATGAGAAATTAGGATGGCTTAGACAGAGATGGATGGATTTGAATGTATTTTGATGCTATGTGTTGTGTGACTTGCTGATGAACTAGATATGGGAATTGAAGGAAAGACAGGAGACAAGGATGTTTTCTACATTTTTAGACTGAACAACTAATGGATGCTGATGCCATTTAATGAGATGTTAAAGACTGGGAAAAATAATAGGTTTTGAGGGGAAAAAGAACCCAAGAACACCACTGTGAGATTCATATAGATGTCCATGTGGAAATTTCAACTAAGCAGTTAGAAACATGTATTTGTTACTCAGAGGAGAGATTGCTTCTGGTGGACATACATTTGAGGAATCATTATCTTCATAAGTAAATTTAAACCACGGATCTTAGAACTCTAGTCAACAGCTAAAAAGAGAGGATGAAGAAAAAAGAAAAGAAGGCTCATAACAAAGCTCAGAGTTGGCCACTTGGAGGTAAAGCCAACAATGGAAACTGAGAAAGAATAGGCAGGGACTTAAGAAAAACAAGAGACAGAGGGTTGTCTTAGAAGCTATGGAACATGTGTTTTTTTGTAGGTTGAATGTTTTCCTCTCCACCACAACACATGCAGTTCAGGTGGGGCTGGTTCTTTCCTAATACAACTGACCCTCCTCACCAACTCCAGGTTGGACGTGGCACTAGGTTTGCTCAATTAAGGTTTTACTATGATGTCTGTTAATTCTCACAGGAAAGAGGCATTCCCCCGCAACCCCCGCCCAGTTAAGACCAGTAAAGAGAAGGATGATTGATATAAGTCTAGAACAGCTAATAGCCTTCTTTGTTGCCATGTGAGGTGAACCTGCCTAACAACCAAGATAACAGCGGAAATGTAAGCTGAGATAGAGAAAAATAAATAGATTTCTGATAATACTGTTTGAACCTCTAGATCCCATGGTGCCTTCAGCTAGCAACATTCCTTGAACTTCCTGGATAAAAGAGCCAATAAATTCCTTTTGTGTTTAAACAGTTGGTTTGAGTTGTGTTCCTATTACTTGCAACCAGAAGAGACATGACTATCATAGAAGCCAATGAGAGGAGGTGTTTCAAAAAGGGTGGATTAGTCAACTGTGTGAAAA
Source organism: Mesoplodon bidens (assembly GCF_964165515.1). NCBI lineage: Eukaryota > Metazoa > Chordata > Mammalia > Artiodactyla > Ziphiidae > Mesoplodon > Mesoplodon bidens. Next base: position 88,879,569 of record NC_138167.1, read on the forward strand.
GCCATTGAAAGTTGAAAAAGATGAGACGTATTAATTTGATTTGGCAGCATGGAATCACTGATGACCTGGATGCAAAGTGCTAGTGCAGTGGTCAGACTGGACTGGAAGTCTATCTGGAGTGGAAAAAAACCTAAATTGGAGGTGGTTGGGTGGAGACAGTGAAGGTGGCAACTTGCCGAAGAAGACTTTCTGTGAAGCAAGGTAAGGAAGTAAGGTGATTGCTGGAAAGGATTATGGTACCAAAGGAGAAGCAAGGAAAATCTGATATTTACCTCTGATCATTCATTTATCAAATATTTATCAAAGGATAATGATGTGTTAAGCTATTTTAGCCCTTGAAAGATTTTTTTTTTTTTTAATGAAAGCTTCTTTCTTTATTTATTTATTTTTGGCTGTGTTGGGTCTTCGTTTCTGTGCGTGGGCTTTCTCTAGTTGCAGCAAGTGGGGGCCACTCTTCATCGTGGTGTGCAGGTCTCTCACTATCGCGGCCTCTCTTGTTGTGGAGCACAAGCTCCAGAAGCGCAGGCTCAGTAGTTGTGGCTCATGGGCCTAGTTATTCCGCGGCATGTGGGATCTTCCCAGACCAGGGCTCGAACCCATGTCCCCTGCATTAGCAGGCAGATTCTCAACCACTGAGCCACCAGGGAAGCCCGAAAGATTGTTTTTTAAATCTACCATTACCATTCCTTGCACCACTAGAAGTGGTGATGGTAGGCTTTTAAATGAAAATAAAAATGGTATAAGGGAAGTTCACACAGGTGGCAAAGATGTGATTAAAAAAAGAAAAGATCATTGTCATCTGTTTCATTCATCACATTTTGTATTTCTGCAAAATTCCACCCCCTAAATTGCCCAAAAATACTTGGTACACATTGAGATGGACCTGTTTTTCTAAGGAAAGAGGAGAATTTTTTCTCACTCTGGGATGATACGTTCAATGAAGAACTCTTTCAAGTCAGTTAGATCATCTTTTATCAAGTCAGTTATCTTTGGTAAGAAATGGTAATAAACCTCATGAAGCCTCATTTTGAGAAAAAAAAATTAGTGCTCATGATGTGCCAGATACTGTGCAAAGAGTGAGAATAAATAAATGAAAACACAGTGTTTGATATCTAAGAAATCAGTATCCAGAATAAATTGCTTACAAATGGCCAAATAATTGCTTACAAATGTAAGCAATTCAAAACTTTGATAAGAATCATGATAAAAATAAACACAAGACTCCATAGGAAATCTTCAAAGGGGAATCCACATTACAGTCTGAATCCTTCCAACAGGAAGTGGAGTTTAACTGAGTCTAGAGTGGTGAGTAGGACTTGGGAAAACAACTGATCTCCCTTACTTAGCAGTTTAACTGCTTCTCATAGTATGATCTAGCCTGTTTGCATGCAAAGCTCTTTACATAGTCATACACAGTAAGTGCTCAATATGGGCTGATGTAGCTATCATTAGCTGCAGAGTCTTCTCTCTCTATAGATATACACAGGTAATAAATGAACACTGGTTAAGAAGAGGCAGGAAATCCCTAGTGTGGAAAGAGCTCCGGAGTTTTGCAGATCAAATTTGAAACACTCCTCAGCTGTTTATTAATTCTGTGACAGTATTGGTTTACTAGGGCTGCCATGACAAATACTAACAACTAGGTGGCTAAAATAATAGAAATTTATTTTCTGGAGGCAGAAAATCCAAGATCAAGTTGTCAGCAGTTTTGTTTTCTTCTGAGGCTTCTCTCCTTGGTTTGTAGATGCTCACCTTCCTGCTGTGTCCTCACCTCGTCTTTCCATGGTGTCTCTTTATGTGTCCAAATGTCCTCTTCTTATAGGGATACCAGATTGGATTAAGGCCTATCCTAACAGCCTCAATAGCTCTTGAACAAATCACCTCTTTAAAGGTCTTATCTCCAATACAAAATATGAATTTGGCAGGGGGGAGGGGGACTCAATTCAGCTCATAACAGTAACCTTGGAAACTCAACATGGTGATCACCCTGAGATTCAGTTTCCTCATCTATAAAAAAGAGAGAGAATAGAGAGCCCTAGATTATGTCTAGATGGATTTCAGAATTGACTGCAGGACAAGTAGCCTGGTGACCACTTCTGTTTTCTATTTGCATAAATTGATATGCATTGGTATTTTCTGGCAAGTGGTAAAGGAGGAGGTTTGTTGTTTGTCTTGGTTTTGATTTTTGAGCTTTGTTGTTTGAGAACAAGGAAGGAGCTGAAAGCCAGTGTCCCCTTGGATTTGCAAGTCCTGGTAGAAGGGCTGAGTGATTTCTTTGAGACTCTGGGTATAGGCAGTCCTCCTTTGAGACCTAAGGGCAAACTTCTATATATCACTGGGGAGAGGGCTATTCTTTCCATTTTTGTAAAAAAAATAACATTGCTTTTTCATTTCCATTAAATTTCAATCTATCAGTCAGATTTGCTGCATAATAAACATTCCCCAAATCTCAGTGGTTCACAAAAACGAATGTTTATTTCTGGCTCAACTTACACATCTGCATTTGTGAGTGAGGTGTAGTTGCCGTGGCTGTTTGGCTCTGCTTGGCTCAGTTCTATGTGTCTTCTTCTTTCTGTCCCCTTATGGGACATGCCATTTTCAGAGCAGTGAGGGAAGAGCAAGAATGGAGACAGGTGATGTCTCCTAAATCTTCTGCTCAGATGTGGCAAACATCTGTGTCTTCTCACAGGCCATTGGCCAAAGCAAGTCTAATGGCTAAGCCTGAAGTCAAAAAGGCAGGGAAATATGTAACAACTATAAGGAAGACAGCAATGGGCTGGGATATATAATCCTCTTACAGGGAAAGAGGAGATGAATATTGCAAACAATAATACAACCTACCACATGCTGTTGTTTACTGCTCATTTGAAAAAGTCTAGCCCTCATATACATGAAGTTAAGAATTATGCTGGTTCATCTGGATAAATCATGTTGCTATATTTTTCCAACTTTCTGTTTCATTGCTCCAGTGATTCCTTTTTGCTGTCATTCAGAGCTATGTAAGCAATCGGGATTTTCATAGAAGTAGAAATATGAAGTCAATATGCCAAGCAATCAGCTTCAGAACCAATGACACATTTACAGTGAAGTTCAAACATAGGCACAGAGGTGGCAGGAGAAATTTTCTGCCAGTCTGAGTCAAAACAAGTCAGACTGGCAGCATATGTTTATATGAAAGTGGTCTAAATTGTCTTGGATTTCAATATATAACACATTTGTGTGTTCTATTTTAATTAGTTTTTACAAAGAGTTAAGCACTGAATTCAATTTTTAGAGCTTGATACCTTTACATATTTAAAATTGCATAACTCACAACCCCTGCTTTGTTTTCATGCTCACCACGGAAATTTCTCAGTTATTCATTCACTTATCATTCATTCACTCTTTTATCCATATATTATCAAACATTTGTTTAACCCTGAGTAGGCTCAGTATTTGTCATGGGAGAGACAAAGATGAATAATCATGTCTCAACCTGGAAGAACTCACAGTCTAGTAAGGGACAGAGACACGTAAAAAAATAATTACAATATGAAAGACTAGTGCAAAAGGTAGCCTGGTGAAATGGAGAAGAATGTGTTCTCTAGAGCAGACAGATCTGGGCTCAGATCTCAATGATTACCAGGTGTGTGACCTCAAGCTCTTTACAAAAGCTCCCTGTGCCCCAGCTTGCTTAACTTTAAAGATTACTGTACCTATTCTATTGGCTTTCATGAGGATTAGGAATAACATGTATAAAGCAACAACTACAGTTTCAGAACATAATACACGCTCAACAGAGGTGGCTTTGCTTATTATATAATGATATTTATTGGATGAGTTAGAGCAACTCAAAATAACTCAGTTTGGAGTGAAGATACATCTGGAAACATTTTTTTCCAAAAAAGTGACAGTTGAGAGGGAAGTGTATTCAAGGTAAAGGGCAAAAAATGCCATATGGGAAGGGAAAAAAATATATTTGGGTGTCTCTGGCCACAAAACACATACAAATGGGGAGAAACGGGCAAGATGTGACCATGTAAACATTGAGGAGGACAGAGCATGACGTTTATGTGCCTTAGTTAAAAAAAATTGAACTCATGAACTCTTTCCTTATAACTATAGCTGTCTGCTGTTTTCCACCCACTTCAGCCACATTAACCTGCCACCTGTAACTTGTGACAAGTATTTCCAAGGTTTTCACTGTGGTCATTAGGAGGTAAGATGTTATTGTGTCCTCCTGCCCCACCTCCTTGCATTCCTTCCCTCTAGCCCTAACCACTCCCTTCCCTCTTCTTGGTTCTTCTCTCCTCTCTGCCCTGAAAGGCTATGCTACCTCTCACCATGCTTCCTGCTTCGGGAGACATTCCTCATGACTGCTCTGCTTGTCTTGAGGTTTCTATCTCCAGAAGCTAGTTAAGGATTTTTAATGAGCTCATTCTTGAGACCAATTATTTTATTTTGGAAATATAGGCCTTCTTTGAAATTGCTTTACAAAATATTTTTCTGTTTTCCTTTTAAAACTTTTTGATGTCACTCATTCTATCATTTCTTTCATCACATTCTATTTTGAAATTGCTTATTTCCATTTCTGAACGTCTTTTTTTCTTCAGCAAAGCATTTCATTTCCGCAGTCCTTCAACATGGGCTGGTGGAATTGGAAACCTCCCCTTCAAAAAGCATTTCTTTTTTTTTTAACTTCTTTATTGGAGTATAATTGCTTCACAATGGTGTGTTAGTTTCTGCTTTATAACAAAGTGAATCAGCTATACATATACATACATCCCCATATCTTCTCCCTCTTGCGTCTCCCTCTCATCCTCCCTATCCCACCCCTCTAGGTGGTCACAAAGCACTGAGCTGATCTCCCTGTGCTATGTGGCTGTTTCCCACTAGCTATCTGTTTTACATCTGGTAGTGTATATATGTCCATGCCACTCTCTTAGTCCCAGTTACCCTTCCCACTCCCAGTGTCCTCAAGTCCATTCTCTACATCGGTGTCTTTATTCCTGTCCTCCCCCTAGGTTCTTCAGAACCTTTTTTTTTTTTTATATTCCATATATATGTGTTAGCATACGGTATTTGTTTTTCTCTTTCTGACTTCCTTCACTCTGTATGACAGACTCTAGGTCCACCCACCTCACTACAAATAACTCAATTTTGTTCCTTTTTATGGCTGAGTAATATTCCATTGTATATATGTGCCACATCTTCTTTATCCATTCAAGGGAACCCTCTTGCACTGCTGGTGGGAATGTAAATTGATACAGCCACTATGGAGAACAGTATGGAGGTTCCTTAAAAAACTAAAAATAGAACTACCATATGACCCAGCAATCCCACTACTGGGCATATACCCTGAGAAAACCATAATCAAAAAGAGTCATGTACCACAATGTTCACTGCAGCTCTATTTACAATAGCCAGGACATGGAAGCCATCAATAAGCACTTCTTGTCTTTAATTCCAAAACATTCCCCAAACCCATTCAACTACAAAACAATCAAGTATTGTTCAAGTTTGCCCCCTTCTGACACTGGCAGAGAGAAGAGGTGCCCTCTGAAATTTTCCCTGCTGTTGCAGGAAAGCACAAGAACTGTCCACATCAAGGAATCAATACCTTGGCACTGGAACCAATACATCATTAATATGCAAGAAAGTGGCTTTACAAGCAACTTTGCAAACCTCACTATGTGACAATACCGAGATCACTCATATTCGTTCTCACTTCCTTTCCCTTGTTTTTCCTATTTGTATTGCTCAGCCTTCTTCTCCCTCCTCTCTCCCTCATTATTTTTTAATTGTCCTGACAAAATTACTACTGGTTTGATTTTCCAATTGTAACTTTTCAATTCTGGGCAATTTCTCTTTATTTACATTTTTATGGTCTACTTTTTATGATTTCTCCAAGTTTTGGGGGGGCCTCTTAACATTCTTTTAAATATCATCAACCTAACATTTCAACTGAGACAACCTCAGGGACCTTTAGGTAGAACATTTATTCTTCTTGGGGTCAGCTTTATTGAGGTATAATTTAAATAAAATAAACTTCAACAACTTAAAGTGTATAATTAGATGAGTTTAGCCTATGTAATCACCAGTCAAGATATAATACATGTCCATCAACCAAGGAACTTGCCTGCTGACCCTCTGCAGTCGATCCTCTACCTCCAGCCAGTTCCTGCAATCATTGAGCTGGTTTCTGTCACTATGATTTTGCCTTTTTGAAAATTTCATATAAATGGAATTATACAGTATATTGTGTCTATCTTTTTCACTTAACATAATACTCTTGAGATTAATCTATTCTGTTGCATGCATAGGTAAGTTACTCCCTTTTATGGCTGAGCAGTATTAGGTTGTATGGCTATACCACAGTTTGCTTATTCATTTACCAGTTAATGAACATTTGGGTTGTTTTGAGTTTTTGGGGTAATATGAATAAAGCTGTCATGAACATTTGCATAAAAGTTTTTGTGTGATCATATGTTTTCATTTTTCGTAAATAAGTGTGTAGGAGTGAGATTACTGGGTCATATGTCCTGTGTAAGTGTACCATTTTGCAGTCCCAAGAGAAATGTATGAAAGTTCTCAATCCTCACTGATGCTTAGTGTTGTCATTTAAAAGAATTTTAGCCCTTTTTTGTACCGATATTTAATTGTGGTTTTATTTTACATATTTATAATGGCTAATGATATGGAACATATCCTGTGTTCATTTGACATTCATGTATATATTTGATGATCTGAATATTCAAATATTTAGTGTATTTTAATAGGGTGGTTTGTCTTATAATTGGTTTATAAAATTTATTTATATAATTTGGATGCAAGTCTTTTATCTGTTATACAGTTGGCTAATATTTCCTCCTAATCTCTGGTTTGTCTTTTCATTTTCTTAATATCCTTTGAAGAGAAAATGTTTAATTTGGGGGAAATTTATCAATTTTTCTTTTATGTCTTATCTAAGAAATTTTTAGCAATCCAGAAGTCACAAAGATTTTCTCTTATATTCTCTTGTAGTGGTTTTATAGTCTTTGTTCTTGCATTTAGGTCCTAAGCTCTTTATATACGCTGGATTTGGCTCACTAAACTTTTTAAGAACTTTTTTTGCAACTATTATGTTGATGAAGGATATTTTAAATATTATCAGGCTAACACGTTGATGAAGTGTTCTTTATCTGAAATGCCTTCACATGGTATTATTATCAGGATAACACAGGCCTCATAAAGTGAACTGGGAAGTAGCCTTTTCTCTCATATTTTCTGGAAGAGCTTTGTAGTACTGGTATTTTTTAAATCCTTAAATATTTGGTAGAATTTACCAGTGAAGCCATCTAAGCCTGGGGGTTTTTTTTGGTCAAAAGATTTTATAATATGGATTCTTTTGAGCTTTGAGCATGAAAATAACTTTACCAGCGAACATTGCTACTTTTATCAATTCTGACTAGAATTTTACAGTTTGTGGGCCCTTCCATTGAGGCTCATAAGGAGTGTGCGTGAAAACCCAAAAGACACTCTTGTGTTGAAAATTTACATATATTTTTATTAGTTCTGAAGGATTCATTTATTTCAGAGGCCCTTGTTAACTTATTGTGATAGTGGGGTGGGTCTGATTGACAGGAGCAATAATATAAACTAGAAACTGGGACACATATTTTTCTTAGCTTTACTTTGGTGGAGAGATTCTTGCAAGTATGAGAGTGACAGATATTTGGATCTTCAGGGAATAATGGAAAAGCTGAAAGATATTATTATCACAGAATAGATTTTATGTCACTTTTGGTTCTCACTATAAAGGAAGATGTGAAAATGTGGTTTGCTAACTTTAGTACTTCATAGCCTAAGACAGTCTATGCTTTAAACCCCAGAGAGTTTTTTGGTACTTATTTCTGAAGCCTAAGTGATCATCAGATGAAAACTACCCTTTGATTTCATTGCTCTATTATACCAAATTCTCAGGAAAAAAAGCCACTGACATACACTGTGATAGGTTGCAGAATCCAAAATGCTATTTAAATTGTTGCTTAGTGAGTTAATTTTATAAAATCAATTTTACATTGTGACTGGAGACGGATCTTGGCAATCTTTGATTGATAGGTTGTTTTTTAAACCCACTTTGCCCTAAAATTAACCTGCTTTAAAATTGATAGCTATATCACAATCACTTTTTTTTTTTTTAGTTTTCAAATTTTATTTTTATTTAAAATTTTGGTCATAAAATGTTCCTATTAAGTTTTTTAAACAATATTTAACTTAGGAAGTGAAAAGTCTTCTGTTTTCCCTATACTATGGTTGGTTATTATATATTCTTGCAGAACTTCTTGCACGTATATCACAATCACTTTTATTTTATTTTTTATAGAGACATCAGAGGTTTAATGGATGAGGGAGCTTATATGTCTGAAACAAGGTCCTGGAGCAACACCCCAGCATGGTGTTGTCTTCACTGGGGGTGGTGGATGGGGAATTTTACCAGTTACAGGGGAATTGACTTAAGGTGGGCTCATTAGTTACCAGGGAAACCAGTAGAGGGGCACGCCCCTCACTGCCCCTCTGATAAGTTATCACCAGCTGGGGCCGGGGGCAAGTAGTAGGAAGGTCAGTTATGTGAGTAGGTGTAGGTGAAGCGGGCACTGGTCAGGCAGGCGATGTACAGAGAGCAAGAGAGCAGCCATCTTGACCATACACCCCATCCCTACATACTCTGTACAACCCTTACATCTTGGTCCTCCCCACTTCTGCGGGGTCAGGTATGTAGGGGGCACTGCGACCAGATACCACAAATTCAATACAGACAGCAGCAGCCAGAGTATCAAGAATAAGACACCTAGTATGTTCAGAACAGTCACTTGTCCAGATATGGGCAAATTTTGGAGCTTACTGAGTCAATGGAAAGGGAGTCAACAGCAGCAGTGCCCTGTCCAGTTATAAGGAAGGTAAGGCCACCTCTGTTTTTCACAAACCCAGATCCACCCCCATGAAGAGGGGAAGGCCTGGCTTTAAAAGAAATATTCTGGTGGCCTAGCCACCAGACAGACTGTATTAGTCACAGTACAGATCTGTCACCCCATGTAATGTTGAGCGCCATTAGTGGTGGACCCATTAGGTCTTTCCAAACAAAAACCAGTTAATTCCACTAGTTGGACTTGTGTGTCCAGAAGCCAGCCTATTCCATTCCACACAGCACAGTCCGGGGGGACTCAAGGGCAGTCAGTTGTACGGTAACGTTTACCAGTGGAGGTCCTTCTGATGTATTGGCTTGTGGGACAGGAAGATGGTGAGAGTCTTTCTCCCCCATGGTCAGTAGTCCCTACAGTCACAGTAGCCGGGTCAATTTTTCGTGGAAGTCCAGAGGACGACAACAGCATCTCGCTGTAGAACCAGCAGTTAGAGTCATTCCACAGTGAGGCCAGTGTTGCTGCTCAGTCCTTAAATAGATTTCCTCCCTCAGACCTGTTCAGCAGTATAATCTGACATTTATCAGGGACCTGTTATTGTCAAAAGGTTCTTCCTATAGATCTTCTTGAAGATGAAGCACTTCCTGTGCAATGCAGGGCAGGCAGGACTTGCTGGCAGTCTTCGTTCCCCTATCACAATCACTTTTAAATGGTAGGCATAAATTGTTAAAAGATGTTATTTTGTTTTAATCATCACGTGAAATGTCTCTCCTAGGAACAGTTGTGGAGCCAAAATAGGCCTTTTACTCCAGGGATATATAAAGCAATCCTTTCTACACTCAAAAGTCCAAATTGTATGCTACTCAGTACATATTTGAAGTAATGCTTGACTGGGCTTATTTCCTTCTGAAGAGTAGATCTTAGGCAAAATAATAAAGTTTACATTCTGTTTTCAGAGTCTGCAGTCTAGGTCAGTGATGAGTAACCCAAAACTCACCTAGCAAATTTTAGATGCCAACTTTTATCGCATGCAAAGTATTGTGATCAAGAACAGTATCATAAAAATTCCAGAAATTGGTTTTAGAATTTTTTTTTCTCAGAAGCTGTGGGTTGCAGGGCCACACCATGTAAGAAAGTAAGTGCAATGCTGAGTACTAAAGAAAGCTGGAGATTCACTGAGCCCAGCACAGAGTGAAACAACCGTGGACCTCTTAGCTGTCTAGGAATGTAGTGGTCCTTTGAGTCCTTTGTGCTGCTCTGGGTTCAGAACTTCCCTGGTCCACTGTGGGCAAAGCAGAGAGAAAATCCTACAAACATGGGAGGAAACCTAAGATGAGGAAGGGCAGAGGTCCACATCTTACTTATCTTTGCATCTTCAAAACCTTTTACAGGGGCTTCTCTGGTGGCGCAGTGGTTGAGGGTCCGCCTGCTGATGCAGGGGACACGGGTTCGTGCCCTGGTCCGGGAGGATCCCACGTGCCGCGGAGCGGCTGGGCCCGTGAGCCATGGCCGCTGAGCCTGCGCGTCCGGAGCCTGTGCTTCGCAGCGGGAGAGGCCGCAGCGGTGAGAGGCCCGCGTACCACAAAAAAAAAAAAAAAAAAAAAAAAAAACCTTTTACAGCATCTGGCACAGAGTAAGCATTGTGTTATGGTGAGTGGAATGAACTAATCCTAGCCCACCTCTGCCATTGATTGTATTATGAGCTCAGGGCAGCCCAGACAACTCACTTTTGGCTCATTGAAACCCAGTTTCACCAGATGTGAAATGAAAATAATGATAATCCTCTACCTTAAGGGGATATTTTGAGGCACTAGTGATATGATGCATTTGTAAAAATGTATCTTTCCAAGGGGGCTCAAAACATTTTTATTTTACAAAAACAAGTTTGGAGGCCTATACGTTTTATTTTTCCTGAATTGGACTATATACAAAGAAATTTTAAAAAATGATAATCTCATTTCCAAAAAGTATGATCTCTAATGATATTCTTTTGGATTTTGTACCACCCTTTATTCTTTTACATAGTATGTCTACCTGTGTATCCTTATTTGTGTCTCCCAGTAAGTAGCCTTATGATGTAAAGCGAGGTGTCTTTCTTCCCAAAGATGCAGCAACCCAAAAGACAGAGTAACTAGTGGTCATTTTTCAGGTGCCTCTGAAAAAGAAATGGTTATAGGCCATGAACCTGTCAGGTTCTTTAAGCCTTTTTGCATTGGCAACCATGCCTTCCCTGTGTGAGAGGACAACCCTATCAGGGCTGGAAAGGGAATGGTGCTCCTTGGAATTGTGCATCATCTGAAATTACTCCTTGTCTCTCAAGTGCAACAAACCAAGGACATGTCTGCGGCGCATGGGAGCAACCTCAGAACTAACCCTGAGTGGTCCTTAGTGGTACCTAAGTACCACTGGGTGGTTTATCTCATATCTCCCCACCATACAGCTGCCTCTCTGTAGCTGGAAAGTGATCTTCCCAAAAAACTCATACCTGATACTGCTGCCCACGTCTCTCCCCATCCTCCCTCCCCACAGGACTTAAAACCTTTCATTTCCTATTGGCCCCTTCATAACATCCAAATTCCTTGGCATGGAATAAAAAAGAACGTTATTACCTAACGCCTGACTCAGCCTTGTCATTGCTAACCCCACCCTATCAACAAACACACACTCTGCCCCACGTCAGTTTATGCTCCAGTGCACTGAACTACTTTCGGTTTTAGGAAAACTTCCATCTACACATACACTTACACATTCATGCACACACTCACCCAATCCCTCGTTCCCTGGCTAATTCCTGTTCATCCTAAATTCCAGCTTACATGACATTTCTCACGGCAGTCCTTTCCTGACTGGCTAGGACTAAGTTAGAGATCTCTCTATGGATTTCCATAGTTCTTTGTACTTTCCTCCATCACACAATTCTTGTCCTACTGTATGCAGTGTGTCAGCTTACATGCCATCTTCCCACTGAAATGTAATCTCCCTGAAGGCAGGGACAATGTCTTATTCACCACTGTATCCTAGAAGCCTAGCACTGTTCCTGGTTGGTCATAAATGCTTAATTTGTATTGAGCAATACGATGGATGGCTGAAAGCATCATTAGCTTTAAGTGGTATGCGGAGAGCTGTGAGTCTGTACTTATATGTTAACACAACAGGGGTCAATTTTAAATAACTTCTTAATACCCTATAGGTTGTATAGGAACTATGCCTGATTTTTTTTAAACGATTTCAGGTTTTGGCAATAAAACCATTCTGATCTTTATTACTAAGCATTCCAAGATACAGCTTGCCGAATTGGGAATTAGCAAGGAGTGTTGCAAAACTGAATTAAATGTAAAATGTATTTAATTAGAGCTTCTCCCCACCCATAATCCCTTCCACAGAATTAAAAGGCCTTATCAGAGATACTATAACTCTAGAATTTAGAGCTATATTATTTGGAACTGCTTTAGATGAAAATACTTCAGGTTGAAACTAGGTCTTTTCCATTGCTGACGCAGTAATCAAACTCTGATAAAAACTATTTCCCAGAAAAAAGAAAAAAAAAAAGACTAACACTTCTGTATGTTTGAATCAGGACAAATGTGTAAGAACAAAATCCATGAAATGGTACATATTTGAGTAGATATTGACAAAAATGAAGAAAACATAGCTTGCTTAGTGAACTGATTCTACTGCAATGACCTGTGTTGTGTAAGGGGATCATAAATTCTCAAGAAAATGATAGATTAGGACATATTTGTCAATATTAGAACACATGAAAATATTGTGAGCCAGGAAGCTGTGGTCAAACAAGGGAATATTCTCTGGGAGTACCAACATGAGGCCAAGAATATATTCGCTAAATTGATACAGTGGCACAATCAGAAATCAACCTATTTTGGTCTCGATTAGAAAAGAAAATAATCACAGAAGTTTGGCTCAATCTTCGATTTGCCAACTGGGTATTTTGAAGTCATGCACGCATTGTTATCACCACTACAGTTATGTCCAGGGACCTTTCCTGGGGCAGATTCTGTACATTCAAGTAAGTGCATTCAAGTTAGAGACACACCAGCAAATTCTATAATGAGCAGAATCAGAGTACTTTGGTTGAAGGGTGAGCTTTCTCCTCTAACTGCATGCTATTATGTTCATTTTAAAGTTTCCTAACTACCTGTTTGTTCTTCCTGATCTACTTATAACTGCCCCAGAGAATGGCCATGAATATGAAATCCCCAGGAAATTCTGCTTTAAGGATGAAGAAGATATTTGAGGTTATTTTTTCAAAAGAACTCTGTACATTGATGAAGAAAAGACAGGAGCAACCCCATAAATATCAAACAGTGATGGCCACACCCCATCAAGGAACATGGAAATTGACTTGCCAGACATTTAATAGAGTCAAGAACATGGCCATTCTAATTTCTAAAATTCAGAATGATTACAGCAGAAAATGTTGAAATTAAATCAAGAATCTTATAATTATTAATATTCTTCTTATTATTTTACAGCCCCCAAACTTTAAAACATTGTGTCTTCATGCCAAACCAGATTGGTCATTTAACAAACATCACAAAATAAACCTTGGCAGTTACTTAGGCCACATAGCCAGTGGCACTCATCTTTTTTCATGATTGACTGAACTGAATTTTTTTTTCTTTTTTACATTAGATGCCATCTGGTAAAGATTCAGTTCTGGAGGTATATGAAAAGAGCCTTGGCCTGGGTCTAGAGCTGGACTATGCTCTCAATTTTGACACTAACTGGGTAGCCTTAGGCTGCATACTCTTCCTTTCTCTGTCTCTTAGACAGAGATAGATCAAGTGGAGTGAATGGGTCCATCTAGCTCTAAAATTTTCGTCAGTGGTTCTTTGATTCACAAAAAAGTGTTCAAAAAATTGGGCTGATGACTTTCTGTTTCCTGGTAAAGGTGCATCCAATCTCATATAGCAGGATATATATATATATATATATATATATATATATATATATATATATATATATATATATCTGAATCACATGGCACAAGCATGGTTAAAACATTGTGTTCAATATGCTACCTTCCAATTTTCTGGATGACAGAGAGTAAGGTACCCTCCTTCATGCAAATCTGATAACCCAAACTTGTAGTAGAACAAAGGCTTGGAGAGGTCAGAAAAGCTGAACAATGGGAATATAAATAAAACCCTTTTAATATTTCTGCTCTTCTTACTCCAAGAACAGAAAATGGGATTCAATATCAATTTGATGATTACAAGGAGCCAATAAGGGTAGTGACAGCAATCATTTATTGAGCTACAATGTGTCAAAAACTGTGCTAAATAATTCAAATATTGTCTCAGTTCCTACCAAAACCTCATGAGATACACAACCTAATAAGATAAAAAAAAAAAAACGAGCACCATAAAAGTCAGGTAACTTGTCCAAGATCACAGAGCTGATAAAATGGTACTTCCAGGAATATTACAAGTCCTGTGCTATTCTTATATAACACTTTGCTTGCATGTAAGAGAAATCAGGGAAAGAAAAGTAAGTAAATATGGCTACTAGACCTTATATTTGAACAGAGTGTATAGTGATAGGAAACCAAGGCCACAACAACTACCATTGAGGACACCTGTTAGAATTTTAATTAAAAAGAAAAGGGGGCTTCCCTGGTGGCGCAGTGGTTGAGAATCTGCCTGCCAATGCAGGGGACACGGGTCTGGGAAGATCCCATGTGCCACGGAGCAACTAGGCCCGTGAGCCACAACTACTGAGCCTGAGCGTCTGGAGCTTGTGCTCTGCAACGAGAGGCCGCGACAGTGAGAGACCCGCACGCCACGATGAAGAGTGGCCCCCGCTCGCCACAACTAGAGAAGGCCCTCGCACAGAAATGAAGACCCAACACAGCCAAAAAGAAAGAAAGAAAGAAAAGGTATTGTGAAAATAATTTAGCAAATGTATGTAATAAACTTTTAAATAATCAAACTCTCATCTACTTAAGATCATTACTTCATTTTTGTACATTCCCTACTAAACTTTTTTCTTAGGTGCAGGTATTTATCATTCTTCTTCTTTTTTTTAAAAAAAAATCTTTATTGGAGTATAATTGCTTTACAATAGTGTGGGTTTTTTTTAATAATAGAAATTGATGGACCTCTTACTGTGTGTGTCAGATACTATTTTAGCCCTTAAACATACAATGGTGATCATTCAGCAAATGCCTTTTCTCATGGAGTTACATTCTAGTGGAAAAAGACAGACAATAAGGAGTAAACAAATAAATTCACAATATAATTTTAGATTATAAAAGATAATATAAGAGAAATTAAAAACATGACATAATAGAGTGATGAGGTAGTAGGTTGGGTGATCAGAGGAGTACTTTCTGAGGAGCTGCAATTTGAGCTGAGTCCTGATGGAGGAGAGGAACCTGATTATGCAAAGAGCCAGGGGAGAATGTTTCAGACCTGGGGCTGTGTCCTGGGAATGCAATTAGTATGTCTGAAGAAAAGAAAAGAAGCAGGGGTGCAGGGCTTTTCACTAAACCACTCCTCTTTTTTGGGATCTTGAGATAACTTTCTATTTGAAAATATTATAAATAATGCTGCAATGAACATCTTCCTTTATACAACTTTTTGCTTTTGTTGAACTACTTCTTTTGGGTCAAATAATCGAACAGGTTTATGACTTTTTATGCTAATTTTTAAAAAGAATTTTATGATTATTTTCAAAAGTACTGCTGGTTATTCAGATTACTATAAATTCCTAATAACTACAGGTTTAGCCATACTTCAACACTGAAGTATAGAGACAAATTTATTGGGATTTAATTTTTTTTAATGATACAAATAATACTTGTTATTTCTTAAAGAGTTAGGAGATAAAAATAACAAAAGAAAAGCTATAATCTCACCATCCAGATATAACCAACCATCAGTAGGTATATGCACTTCCCTTCTCTCTCTGTGTCTCTCTGTCCTTCTTGCTTTTAATTTATTGGTGGTTGTAGACAAATTTGTCCAGAAAGTATATATATTAAAATAAATAGAACATTTGTCATGTTTGGTTTTTACATTGAAATGTAAACTGTTTGGGGGCAGAAAATATAGTAACTTTTTGATTCCCAAAGAAACTAGCTCAGTGTTGAACAGATAGTACAAAAGAATCATAGAATTTTGAAGTTTAATATTAGAAATTATCTGATTTACTCAATTTATTTTATGAATAGGGAAATGGGCCCAGAGACATTGTAATTTTCCCCAAAATCAGATGGCTAATATGTGGCTAAGTTGAGATTAGAGCAGAGGTTGCTCATTGCCTGTATTGCTCATCAGCATTCTAGAAGCACTTCTTGAGATGGAGTTATATATTTCTTGTGGTCCTCACAAAATCTATTGTTAGACTGGCTGCTATTAAAGAGAATTGTCATGTTGGGATTTCTTTAGAGTTTTTTCTTAACTGAGGTGAAATTCATGATACATACACTTGACGATTTTAAAGTGTACAATTCAGTGGCATTTAGTACATTCACAATATTGTGTATCTACCACCTCTTTCTAATTTCAAAATTTTCATCACCCCAGAAGAACACCCCCTACCTATTAAGAAATTGCTCACCAGTTACCATATCCCACATCCTCTGGCAACCACTAATCTGTTTTCTGTCTCTATGGATTTGCCTATTCTGGATATTTCATGTACAAGGAATCACACAATATATGATGTTTTGTGTCTGGTTTCTTTCACTTAGTATAATGTTCTTGAGGTTCATCCATGTTGTGTTGTGTATAGGTGCATCATTCCTTTTTATAGCTGAATAAATACAATTCATTTCATCCATTCATCCATTGATAAATACTTTTTCTTCAGAACTTTAACAAAATAAATATGTTTTTATCCATTCAAAGTTTGACTTTGCAAGCTCCGTTATTTCCAATATAACCCCAGATCAGATTAATTATATTTAACATTCCTTTACCATTTTATCCTTCTTAAATTTGATTGATTGATGTTTTACTATTGCAGTAAATTTTCCTGTCATATATTTTATCTATTTCTCAGTATCATCATTTTTATAATATTATCATGTAGAACCTTTGTTTGACTTCTACTTATAAATATCTTTTAAATGACTTTTGACTGTCATTTTCCACTAAGACTACAGGATTTATGAAGTATATTACTGGGTAAATGAATCTTACTATGCTAGGCTGAAAATGACCTCCCCCAAAGATGTCCATATCTTAATCTTCTTACCCTGTGAATCTTACCTTATATGGCAAAAGGGACTTTGCAGATGGGTTAAGTTAAGGATTTTGAGATGGGGAGATTATCTTGAATTATCCAGGTGGGTCTGATGTAGTCACAAGTATCCTTATAAGGAAGAGGCAGGAGATTAGAGGGAGCAGTAGGAAATGTGACAACAGATGCAAAGGGTCAGGAGCCAAGGGATGAAGGTGGTCTTTAGAAATTGAAAAAGGCAAGAAAACGAATTCTGCCCTCAAGTCTCCAGAAGAACAGCAGCCCTGACAACACTTGGGTTCTCGACTTCTGACCCAGAACTGTAAGAGAATAAATTTGTGTTGTTTTAAGCTACTAACTTTGTGGTAATTTGTTTCCACAATAGGGAACCAGTACACTCACTCAAGAGATATAATTTTTAAACCTAACTCTAAAGTTTTATAGCCACCATATTCATATGTACATATATATAACCTATAATATTCATGAGTTTGACAGCATATATATGTGTAGCTTAGCATAGCTTCTAAATAAAAATAAAGGACTAAATGAAGTTGTTATAACAAATGAGATCGATACTAGCAAAATTCTGACTGTTTTACCATTAAAAAAAGTTTTTACCAATTAGGAAAAGTAATAATTTTCCAAATATGCTGAAATATTAGGTTCTTTGCATTCCTCAAAGGCTATGTGTATATTCTTTAATAACAATAAAATTTATTTTATAATATTGTGTTTCAAAATGTTCATGTCCAATATCTATATAGTTCCAAAATAGTTCTCTTCTGCCCAGATCTTCATGTGCCTTGAGATATACATAGATCCTGTGAACCATGTATTTGAGCTTTAACACTAGACTCTGAAGGGAGAAGCTGGACCACTCAATTGACCTTGTACGTGAGAAGAAAATGGTAGCACTTATTTTCTTTACAGAATGAAAAAACAATAAATTTTATTAGGAAGCATTTTACAAAGGTTGAGTTCACTGATTCTGAAGACAAAACTCCGATCTCTTCTCCTCTGAGTTTTTCTGAATTTGCCCCAACTCCTAGTATTTATCTTATCTTTTAGCCAACTGGATAGTCACAATGCATGCACCTTTAAACACAGGAGCTTCTTGAAGCTTTTTTTCACTACCTCAGGAGCAGCTTCTCCTTGGTGATGTCATGTTTCCTTCCTGACCTTGGGAATACCATTTAAAAGCAACCATTTCCAGGGAGTAAAAAGCATAGCCTCTGAGTCTCAAGTCATGATACTGAAATAGTCCATTAAACGGTGCTTTTCAGCTTAGTTACATCATAATGACTCAGTCTCTTCTCCTCTGGACTGTGTTGATGACTATTCCCCACCTTTATCAATTTCAGTCTAAATGTGTAGCTGCCAAAGGCATTAGGAGGGGACTAAGGAAATCCTACAGAAGAACAATGACAGGAAATTGACATAGCCATTAAGAAGTCTGGAAAAATTAAGCTAGAAGAAAGTGGGGCTTGGCCTATTGCCATTTGTGGAATAAGGAAAGAACTGCAGGCAGGGATGGCTTTAGAAAAGCAAACATAAAATTTAAAAAATAAGCATGGTTGTGTGTAAAGTGTACTGAAATAAAGGATAATAAACTGAGAAAAGAGGGATTATGGTAGGAAATTGTTTTTGTTTTTGTTTTGACTAAGTTGGAATCATTGTAACTTGAAGTTCTGATTTTTTATATCTTTTTAAAACAAAGATTTCCATGGGCTCGTGACCAAGGGATGGCCAGGCTTCTGAGCACAGAGATGATTTCACTGAACTGGGGAGTTAGTGAAAGGAAAGACTTGTTTTTCTTAAACATCTGTAAGGAAATATGTTGTTAAATATTTATAGGTTTAGAGAGCAGTCTATAATTACATATCTTCATAAATAAATGCAATGTGTTAGGATCTGTTAACTTGGAAAAAGTGACTTCATTCAGGGTGTGATACAATGGGAAGCAATTATTACATTTAATTTTTTAAAAATTCATCAATGATTATTTGACCTCATCTCCATGTATCATATGTTCATATCTAAAATCAGTTATGGAAATAAGAAGTAATGAAAGAAAATCCTCATGAATGACTGGATGAGGCATGTGAGAACAGATCATTTCTAAATTTATCCTTGTGTTGTAAGAAGCTCTTTCTTGCTTTTGCCTGTTGATTTTGAACTATGTTTTGCCAGACTGAAGAAGATTATATAAAGCATAGCTTTATCTTGATAAAGAGTCACTTGAGACAGGAAATCAGAGAGATTGGTAACTATAAATTTTCAGAGTTGAGAGACACCTTCAAGACAATCTAACACAACTATCTTATCACACAGTCAAAAAGCTGAGGCTGAGAGCACTTAAATAATTCATCTGAAGTCACACATTACTAGAATAAACAGGTTTCCTGATTCCCAATCCACTGCTGCCAGAGAAGACTTACTGGGTCATTAGATCCTTGCCTCTATTAATTAATTTTGAATCCTATAGTCAAAGAATATGAATCAAATGGGCTACTAATTATCATTCTCCAGGCTATGGTGAAATACATGCCTCATGTTAAGTAGATGATGGCTAACTCTTCACAGGCAGAAAAAGTGCTGTGAGAGACCCGTTTTGGGGACTGAAAACCATGGCACAGTCAGTGGTCAACCAAGTAGATACTGGCCGTGACCTTCGTCACTTGGATTCTATGGGCCTTGGGGCAGTCAAATGTATGTGACTGAGCCTTTGGTCAGCTGGAATTACCCTTTATTTAAATTTCAAAAATAAATAACACAGGTAAAGAGAAAAGTCTAAGCCCAGATCAAAGAAGGAGAACTCTGTTTTATATGTTATGTTAAGTTGAACTGTCTGCCCCATGCACAGGGCAAGAGCAGGCCATCCTTTTAATCTACGGTGAGACTGAGAAAGCCCCAGAGAGCTGCTTGGAACAGCAGTACTTTATTCCTGCATCCAGATCCAGAGCATTTCCTTAACTTGTTTCTCCTAGTCTCAGCCAGAACTAAATTAATAATTGGATATTCGGTTACATAAGTTTATGCATTTACTTAAAAACAAGATATTTAATCTTTTAAGTTTTGGTTTCCTCATCTAAAATAGGGACGTTATTTAGGATGGCCTTCAATCTTGTGAGGATTAGATGAGTGCTTGCATGCAAAGCTTCCGGCACGGTTCCTGGCTCATAGAAAGTGCTCAAATATCAGTAATGATGATGCAGAAGAAGAGGATGGAGAGAAGAGTCACAAAGTTCCATTACAGATGCTAAAAGGAGCATTCTCAACCCTTGACTACAACATGATCTGCCATAGAGAAAGCCTTTTGTCATGGCAGGGCCTGTTTTAAAACAAAGAAAAAAAGCAGAAGATTTTGGGATTTACTTAGACAGTCTTCAAACTAGACTTGTTGGAGTTGGTCTCCCAATAATTGAAAATAAATGGGTATTGATTTTATGAAAGAGTAGAATCCAGGATAGATTTAATATTAATAATTCACCTACTTCCAAAAAAGGATTTGAAGTGTAACTTACAATAAAAGGGATAGGTACTATGGCACCATTAAAGCAAGGATTAAAGAATGAAGGCCAAGTGATATGAGAAGATGCTTAAGCCAGAAAGACTTTGTTAGGGATGATTACTACAGCAGCACATAAAACTTGCTGCTGTTAAGATCAAAGCACTTAAATAATTCTCTTTATAAATAAAATGAAGCATATCAATTTATATTAGGTATATTTTCCCTGGCTTTCCACTCTGAGGGGAAATTTATCATGTAGACAGTGTACACAATAGTAGTTTTTATTAGATGAAGCTATCTCTTTTATAAACCTTCATAACACTTGAAGGACTTAGTGTTTAAAATTTTCATTCTCTGAAGGCATTTCCATAGGAAACAAAAGTAATCAAAGGGGATACAGTCCAGAAATTTGGCTTTCTGATCATTCAGGAAGAGAGGCTTAGATTGAATCGGTAAGAATGCAACTTATACAGTACAGCCCCTGTTGGGCACTTATTGAATAACCCAGATTTTGCCTGAATTAGGAGAGCCATCAACTTGATATAGAAGTCATCATACGTGCCTAAAATATAGTTATTCTTAATTGTTAAAGGAGATCCATCTGCTTTAGATCAAATGCTTGGCATGTGTTTGATGAAGTTATCTATTTTGTTATAAAAATTAAAGAATCTGACCTGATTCTGATGTAAATGAAAAGATGACTTTCACAGGTGGGTTGCAGGCAGACAGGTGGGTGGGTGGGAGGCAGATGGGGGGCGGTGTAGGGGTGGTGGTAAAGAAACATTTCCTAGGAATCCATCTAGATCTCAAATGCTTAGAGACCCAAAGGTTGTTCTCATCAAGCAGTAATTCCTAACTAGGGGTCCAGAGCACAGTCACTTGGGGCATTTTTTTCAGAATACTCTCTTCACACACCCACCAAATCTGAACCTCCAAAAGTGAGGCCTGGGTATGAGTATTTAAAAACAAAGTCCCTAAAAGATTTTGATGCAAGTCTTGAATAAGAGCTCTGTCCCTAGTTTATCAAGAGATAAACTGTGGTCTGAGAGTATATGATAGCAGGAATTAGCTTCTACTGTCTAAAGACTCCTAATATGGTTCTTCTGGAATATTTTGTTTTGAGGAAAATAGCATTTCAGGAGTTCTAATAACTTGGGTTAACTGGAAAATATACTGTAAGACAACTAAGTGGATTTTCTGTGGAACAGGATTTATTTAGAATTATCCCTCTGCATGTCAACATATGCCAAACACTTCTGGTTTTGGTGAAAACGATATTGAGCTTGGTAATAAATTCAGACTGACTTGCTATTTAAGGCTACTTTTAGAATGCCACAGTAAAATCACAGGATCAGTATAGAGAAGAATATTAACTTCCCATTTAGCATAGCAGGAAGGCAGACATCCTGTAAAAAATGATTTATATCATTTATGTGAGGTCCACTTCATTCTAAAAAAGGCTTGAAGTGGTATACAAATTCTTCATGAGTAAATTGAAGAGGAGGAAGGCTGGGATAGAGTCCTGTTTTATGCCATTTTCTTTTGACATTTAATCCACCAAGGGTCCATTTCTATTCACTTTAATTCCTGTGCTGGTCTGAATATGAATATGAAAGTCTTCTAGGCTCACTTGGGATCTCAGCTAGTCTCATGGCTCTATGCAGATGACTTTCAAATTTACATCTTCTTCCCACAACTCTCCAATGACTGCTTAAGATCCCCACTTGCGGGCTTCCCTGGTGGCACAGTGGTTGAGAGTCTGCCTGCTAATTCAGGTGACACGGGTTTGAGCCCTGGTCTGGGAGGATCCCATATGCCGCAGAGCAACTAGGCCCATGAGCCACAACTACTGAGCCTGCGCGTCTGGAGCCTGCGCTCCGCTGCAGGAGAGGCCGTGATAGTGAGAGGCCCGCGCACCGCGATGAAGAGTGGCCCCCGCTTGCCACAACTAGAGAAAGCCCTCGCACGGAAACGAAGACCCAAAACAGCAAAAATAAATTAATTAATTAATAAAAGAACACCAAAGAAGTTTAAAAACATAAATGCTCTTACATAAAAAAAAACGATCCCCACTTGCATGTCTAGTAGACAAATTAAACAACATGTCCAAGACAAACCTCTTGATTCCTTACTTCCCCCACCCCAACCTATTCCTTCTTTAGTCTTAAACATTTCAGTTGCTCATTCTTTTCTTCTTAAACTACTCTACTGCGGTATGGTTGATACACAAAAATCTGTACATATTTGATGTGTACGATTTGATGAGTTTGGAGATAAGTATACATCTGTGAAACCATCATCATAATCTAAGCCATAAATATATCCTTCACCCCCAAGAGTTTCATCCCACTCTTTTTATTATTTTATTACTATTTTGGTGATAACAATATTTAACATAAGACCTACCTTCTTAGCAAATGTGAAGTATACAATCCAGTATTAATAACTATAGGCATTAGGTTGTACAGTAGATCTCTAGGACTTATTCATCATGCATAACTGAAACTTTGTGCCTTTGTCTAATACCTCCCTATTTCTCCCATCTCCTAGCCTCTGGCAACCACCATTCTATTCTCTGCTTCTGTAAGTTTGACTATTATAGATTTTTTTTTTTATATAGGTGGTATGATGTAGTATTTGTCTTTCTGTGTCTGGTTTATTTCCCTTAGCATAATGTTCTCCAGGTTCATGCATGTTGTCACGAAAGGCAAGGCTTCTCATTCTAAAATCTTGTTTATCCTACTTCTCTCCATCTCCTTGCCATTGGCCTAGGTAGGCTACTACTATCTCTTACTTGGGTTATTCTAATAGCCTCCACACTAATCTCTCTGCTTGCATTCTTGTGCCCTAGTATCCATTCTTGACAAAGCAGCCAGAGAGATGCTTTCATTAAAGCCCAGATAATTAATAGCATTTCACCTAAAAAGATCCTTCAAGAAAATGTTTAGGTACCGCATGCATTCAAATGCCTTAAAGACTAAAGCACCCCAGTATTGGTTAAAAACCAAACCAAAATAGCAACAACAAAAAACAATTAAGCGCTACGGAGAGTTTATAATCAACAAAACATAGGATGAATGGCATAGGATGAATCGATTTTTATGAGTAGCCTAACTAAATGTGAAACTTATAGGGGCTGATTTGCAAAATTTAATGGAGGTAGTCAGTGTAACAAAACATGTAAACTCTTCAGCCTCATTAGATCACCATAGCACCATGATTTTTCAGAAAGCATTCAAAAAGATGGTTTAGGAGAATAGTCATTTGTTGATTCATTCTGTTCCAGAAGAAGATGCTTTCTAACATTCCTCTGTGCTGTGGTATACACATTTAATATCATTTTTTTGTTTTCCCTGAATCCTCTATCATATGTGAGACTTTACTTAATCATGCCAGCCTTCGCTCTGCCAGCCCAGGTACTTTTAAGCAAAGTACATCTCCTGCATTGGTGCAAAGTTTCTGTCACTCCATATGGCTGAAAGGTAAAGTGGGACTTGGTGTCAGATGGGGCAGGGATTAGGTCACATACCTTTCAAACTAGGTTAAGGAGTTTAGAGTTTATCCTGAAAGCAAGGAGAATACAAATGGCACCTGACAACTTTCATTTGTTCTTGAAAACTCTTCAGTTAGATGAAATGTCATTAACTGAAAAGAATTCTGTTATTTTAATGAGACATGTTCTTACATGTTCCATCCTAAATCAAGATATATGAACAATTTGCACATACAGAAAAATAGATATCACATGAACACTAAAACACTTCTGTAAGTATGTGAATGGATATTCTGAACCCCAGTTTCCAATGTGTGTGTGCGGGTGTTTCCCCATACCAACAAGAAATGCTCCAACACCAGCTGGGTGTGCTACCATTCAACTCAATTCTGACACTATCTACCTGGAGATAACATCAGATCCCACACCTTAAGGGTTTACTGCTACAAGACTGCCCCCACCCCCACTTCAGAAGCCAAACGCAAGCCCAGGTTGTCACCTGTGCTTCTCACTAACGGCTATAGATCGGGGCTTCCAACGACCCCCTCCTTGGACTTCAGACACAAGCCACAAGTCCAGTTTGTTACCTGTTACCTTCTGACCAGAGGTTCCTATGACCCCCTCCCTAAGTTCAATTACTCGGCTAGGGCAGCTCTTAGAGAAACATTTTACTTACTAGAGCACCAGTTTATCATAAAAAGATATAATTCAGGAAGAGCTAGATGGAAGATATGCGTAGGGCAAGGTGTACGGGAAGGGAAAATGTATATGCCTTTTCAGAGTGTGCCATTCTCCCCAAATCTCCACTACTCACCAACCCTGAAACTTTTTTTTTTTTTTTTTTTTTGCGGTACACGGGCCTCTCACTGCCGTGGCCTCTCCCGTTGCGGAGCACAGGCTCCGGACGCGCAGGCTCAGCAGCCATGGCTCACGGGCCCAGCCGCTCCGCAGCATGTGGGATCTTCCCGGACCGGGGCATGAACCCGTGTCCCCTGCATCGGCAGGCGGACTCTCAACCACTGCACCACCAGGGAAGCCCCACCCTGAAACTTTTTGAACAGCACCCTTTTGGATTTTTATGGAGGCTTCATTACATAGTCATGATCGATTAAATCATTGGCCATTGGCAATTAACTCAATCATCTCCAGCCTCTTTCCCCTCCCTAGAGGTGGGGACTGGAGGAGGACAGAGGTAGGGGTGGGGGGGGGGCAGGGGGGAGTTGGGGAGGGACTGAAAGTTCTAACCCTCTAATCAAGTGGTTGGTTCTCCTGGCAGTTAGCCCCCCATCCTCAAGTTACCTAAGGGCTTTCCAAAAATCACCTCATTAACATAACAAAAGACACCTTAGTCACTCTTATCGCAGGAAATTCCAAGGTTCTTAAAAGCTGAGAGCCAGGAACCATGGATAAAGACCAAATACATATGAGAAATACATTTTGGCCACCTGAATGACCAAATAAGTATTTCTTAGAAGCCACAATATCACACTATGATGGTAAATACAATCTGTATGTATAATATCTATGATACCTGAAAATTTATTGTACTTGCTGGAGAAAGAACTTGCTTGTGAGTGGAGGAGGAGCATATAAAGGAGAAAGTCTTGGGGAGGGGCATATGGTTATCTTGTATTCAAACTGCACTAAAAAGGAAGTTTTCACACACACACATATATACAAACACAAAATAGCTAGAAGCTAAAGGAAAGGCTAACGTGAAAATAGTGCATACTCACAACAGACTAAAGAGTGATACCTCCTTATCACTAATTCAGCTTACGTAAGCAAAACAACATGTTTTAGATTCACCCCAAAATTGGATTCACATCAAATTTGTCCTTCAATGTCACTTAAATTGGTAAATGTGCCTTTGCTTAAAATTGTAATGTTATTCCATACGGTGTATTTATTTAGTGTGTTTGGAAGTAAAAATAAAAATTGTTATACTAAAAAATAAGTTTTCTAAAAACTAATCGAACTCTTCAAGAGCTGTTATAACAAATAGTCAATAACAGTCATTATGGGATGCACATCTTTTGCTAAAAACGGGATATATTCAGCAAGGGGAGGGCATAATCAGATTTGGCAGTTATGTGTAGAATTGACTATAGTCAAGCATTTATGTAACTGAAAGAAATGAGATGGAGAGTGAATGGATTGCAGCACTAGTTAGCAGATAGGTTTGACAGGACTTGCTGATTGTGTGAAAGTGGAGAATATAGAAAGAAGGGAGTTGATGGGTGATTGTGCATATACTGAGAAATGTCACAGGAACAGAAGTAGCATCAGGGTGAGGAGAGAGAAGACAGAGTCTACTTAAGACTTGTTGGTTTTGAAGTCTCTACAGGAAACCTAAGTGGAGATGTCCAGTAGGGAGTTATACAAGTCTGGAGCACAAGAATAAAATCTTGGCTGAAGCTAGAGGTTTAACAGTCATTGTCAAATGGTATTAGAAGCCAGATCAATGGATGGGATTGCTTTGGGAGAGAGAATAAAGGGGACACAGGGGAAAACCTAAGGATCATCAAATTTTAAACACTGAGCAAAAGTAGAGTTCACAAAAAACATTGAGAAGCAGCTGCTAGAGAAAGAAAGAAAACCAAGAGGATGGGGCCACAGAAGTTTTTCAAGTTTTTCAAGGAGGAAGGGTGAAATACCAAGAGGTCAAATAAGATAAGATTAAAAACTGTATATTAGATCTAGCAACAAGAGGATTGAAAATTCTCTCGATGAGAATGATCCCAATGGGATATTGGGAGCAGAAGCTATTTGGAATGTGTTGAGGAATGTGTCAAGTTAGAAAGAAACTTGAGAAAATCACCTGGCAGAGCTGACATCTCTAAACATGAAAATCAGAGTATTTATATTCAGAAACTCCTTTGGGAAGGTCTCATAGCACTTATTATTTTTCCACAAACTGCTCAGCTGCACAATGAGAGATGAAAAAAGCCCCCCACATTCATCTCACTCCCTCTTTCATTTTCCCCTCTAAATAGAGGCTACAGTAGATTTTATTTTACAAATTCAACTTGACTTTTGGTATATTGCATATTTATCTCCCGATTCAACAAACCATTCTGCATGAATGGGATACTTTTTATATGGGCAAATTGGTCCTCTCTTCTGAAAGCTTATCACAAGTTGACCCAGGGAGAACCAGCAATTTCTCAAACATCTAAACTCATGTTAGCGGTCACTTGGACAGAATTTAAAGAAGGATGCCAAATATTTCCTAAAGCAATTCTAAACAATCTCGGGAAAGACAAAAATTATGGACTTAAATTGTTTCCTCGTAAGACTCAGTTTTTGTTGATGGTGGTTTGTGGTTTTTTTTGTTTACTCTCAGGCTCATGTTTCTAGATTAATATTGGCTGCTTTTAAATGTAACTTATATTTCACCTTAAAAATTTAAAATAAGTTTTGTTGTGCTGTTTTATTTAATTCTTTCAACAACTATGTGAAATAGATGCTATCTTAAGTAATTTCCCCAACAGTTGTACTCTTAGTAAGTGGAGTTAGGATGAAAATCTGAGTCGTCTGATTCCAAGTATTCTGATGTTCAGTTTAGGAAAACCTGGACTTTTATTCACATGGTCATGTATTTGCTTATAAGCTATATCTTGTATTTTGATGGGTGGATCACGGTACCTTATTATTTTTTATATTTGCATTTCTCTGATAACTAATGATGCTGAACACATTTTCATGCTGAGTGGTCATTTTGATATTTTTTTTTTGTGAAGTGTCTTTTTGAGTCTCTTGCCCATGTTCAGAATGGATTGCTCATTAGATGTATCTGTCAGAAATATTTTCTCCCAGTTTATGGCTTGCCTTTCTATTCTCTTAATGGTATTTTTTTTTTTTTTTTTGCTGTACACGGGCCTCTCACTGCTGTGGCCTCTCCCGTTGCGGAGCACAGGCTCCGGACACACAGGCTCCGCGGCCATGGCTTGCGGGCCCAGCCGCTCCGCAGCATGTGGGATCTTCCGGGATAGGGGCACGAACCCGTGTCCCCTGCATCGGCAGGCGGACTCTCAACCACTGCGCCACCAGGGAAGCCCTTAATGGTATTTTTTGATGAACAGAAACTTTCATTTTAATGAGGTCCAATTTTCAATCTTTTCTTTTAAGTCACTGTGATTTTGAGTCCTGTGCGAGAAATTTTTGCATATAATAATATCATGCAGATATTCCTCTAACTTTTTTAGGCCACAAATTTTACTTTAACAATTTTTTAGCAGCCAAACAAGAAAAGAAGGCACAACCAAGTACAGAGTTCACAGTGTTCACAAGGTAAAAGTAAAATAATATTCAGAAATAACCTGATAATGAGGTCAGAGTAAAACTTCTCCTCTAGGACTGGTTCATATGTGGATTATAACTGTCAACAACCACCCCCCCCAAATATCCTGACAATATTAACAGTGATGGATTGCTTTTTATAACATCTCTTGATACAGCCAGTCACTTCATGCTAAAAGGCAAATGAGTAAAAATACTTCTTGAGTCAATATAAGACATTTAATTCTAGGGTAGATCACTGAGTATCTAGGCAACTTCCCTAGATAATATTTCCCTTAATAATGCATTTGAAAGGTTTTGAGCAACTCTGAGTATAAAATTGTACTCTCAAAGAGATATTTGAATTATTATGGACCATGTGCTTTAACAATTGGGAAACCTGGTGAGGACACACTTGTGCATACAAACCCATCCTGTTCTGCTGGAACTTGAATGAAGAAGTAACCTTTGTGGAGCCAAATTACCCTGTAGGCAAAGAAAACACTTGTGACGCCTATCAGTAAAGCACAGGCTCTGTGCAAAAATTTTTTGAAAGAATTTGACATTTCAAAACAGGTACTAAAATCATTCACTGTGTGAATAGTTAGAACTTGGATAGATTATTTTTATTTTATTAAAAAAAATTAAATAGCGTTGAGGTGACACCAAAAATCCTGTTTTTTCCTTATGTCCTCTAAATTTTTCCCTGTCCATAAGCCAGAAGAAACATTCTTTGGCATTATATGGTATTTGGTTTCGATTTTTAAAAATGAAATGAGAGCTCCCCTTAACCCTTACCTGAGTCTCATTTCTATCACTCTGTCTCCAGAGGCAATTACTACTATGAGTTTGGTGTGTATAATTATATATTATTCATCACAAGGAATATGTATTTGTTGTAGAACATTTGAAAAATGAAGGAAAATAAAATAATTAAGATCATTCACAATCCCATAGCTTAGAGACAACCCCTAAGATTTTTGATATGTTTCCCTTTAATTTTCTCTATGAATACTATATAAATGTTTACAACAAAAAATTTTATAATGTGTCCACATGCAGCGTAGCTTAATGGTTAAGAACAGAGACTCTTGAACTAGACAGCATTGGCGTGAAGCCCAGCTCAATATTTCCCTAGGTTTCCTCCAGACCCCCTCCACACAACCCCCTAACACCTCCACAAACACACACAAAGTATAATACCTCCTCCCAGACCTTCTCTTAATTGTGGTTTATGCTCATTCGCATCATTTTACAGATGAAGAAGCTAAAACGCAGGACAGTTAAGCAATGGACCCAAGGTCACATTGCTAGGAAAGATGTACAGGGGTTTGTGGAGGGGAGGGCAAAGAAAGTGTTATAGGCAAGGTGGTCTTCAAGAAAGGTTAGGGCCTGAGTTTTTTTAATTTTTATATAATTTTTAAAGGTTACATTCCATTTACAGTTATTTCAAAATATTGTCTATGTTCTCCGTGTTGCACAATACATCCTTGAGCCTATCTTACACCCTATAGCTTGTACCTCCTACTCCCCCACCCCTATATTGCCCTTCCCCCCTTACACACTGGTAACCATTACTTTGTTCTCTATATCTGTGAATCTGCTTCTTTGATGTCATATTGATTTTTTTTAATAACCTTTTTATTTTGGAATAATTTTAGTTTTACAGAAAAGCTATGAAGATAATTCAGAGAGTTCCAGTATACTCCCCACCTAGTTTCTGCTAATGTTAACATCTTACGTTACTATGGTACGTTTGTCAAAGCTGAAACTAACGTCACATCAGTGCATTAATATACTGAGATTTCTCCAGTTTTTCCATTAATGTCCTTTTTCTGCTTCAGGACAACCCGACTCAGGACAACTCATTGCATTTAGTTGCACTAAGTTTTGAAGATGAATAATAGCTGGAGGTACAAAGGGAAGGAAGGAAGGAAAGCTCAGGCCCACGAGGTGGCTGTGGGGCAATGAAAGTTAGAGGTATTAAGCAGGACTAAGCAATGAGACGTGGGGTATAAGGAGGGGACTGACTTGGCCAGAACAGGCTGAGAAGCAGGTAGTAAGGAGTGGGAAGTTTTGGAAAATGAATTTGGATAGGATAAGAATGGAATGATCAAGCAGAGCCATTGTATTTCATGGGCCTTATGGGGAGGGTAGTCAAGGGAGCAAGTGTGTTTAAGGAAGTTGGGGAAAGAACCTGGACTTGCAGCCCTTCCTACTCAGATCCGCTGCTGGAGAGAGCCAGCGAAGAAGTATGCCTGGAAGAGGCTAAGGGAAATTTTGTCATCTGATTCTCACAGTAACCTTTCAGTTAAGTGTTATCATAATGCTCATTTCAGGAAAGGAAATTGAGGTTTATGATAAAAGTCATGTAATATGTGTAAGGTCAAAATATAATAAGTGGTGGTGCTGAACCAATGTTTGACTGACTCCAAAGCCTGTGCTCGATTGTCTAGTTAATCTAAAATTTTCTTAATCACACTGATTGGAGTTCATAGTGTCATTCTCTTCCTCTTTGAAGCCGGTTGCTAGATGTTAGACATTTGTATTTCAACAGCTTTTTCTGAAGGAAACCACTTGGGACTTCGATGTCCTGCAACACTCCTTCAAGGTTCAGAACGTGTCTCCATTCCTTCATGGATAGTGGTTACACAATAAGGAAACCATTTGAGGGGATCAGTCATTTGAGTAATGGGGTCAGTTTGACCCTGGTGGGGTAATTATGGATTTTCAAATTTCAACTGACTTAGGGGGTTAGATCATGTCCCCTATTGCTGCGTAGAGCTTAGGCTTCCACCTTTTGGCTTGGGACTGGAGCCAGAATGAAGACAGGCAACACAAAAAGTGGCAGGAAGCAGCTAGTGGTATCAGGAGAAAAGAAAGCCTGTATGATCTTTTTCCTTCCTTTGATTCCCGCTTGAAAATTAGTGTCTCTGAGAGGGGAAATACCTGAGGCAAGGTCTTCAGAGCACCCCTCTCTGACTTCTCCCTTCCTTTATTCCTCCTTCTTTCCCTCTACCAATTCTTTTCAGATTTCCAGGTTTTCTCCTGGACTTCTGAAATAAAATAATACTCATCACTCGGTCTGGCAAAATCATTAAAAAATCAGCATTGGTTCTAAGATCACAATATTGACCTTCACGATTGATTACCTGACATTTTCTTGGCATCCTGTTAAGACTGTATTCATCATTTTTTATTTGTTGATTTATCTCTGATTTGAAACTGGTTGTCTTTTAGTTTTGCCTGATTTTCTTTTTACCCAATAATTCAATAGATACTCCTCGAACTCTCCTGATGACGTCTCCTCTTACAATTGATAAATGCCCCAGTCTCTGACCTTCTAACCTTCTCTAGCCATACTCCTTTCTTAGGTGAACTTGCCCAGGCCCATGACATTAGAAACCATCTAATGCTGCTAACCAACCGATTTATATCTCCATTCCTGACTATTCTCCCAAACTCAAGTCATGTATCTGATTGACTATTTGACAACATCTCTTCTTTAATGTCTAATAGTCATCTCCATCTTATCAAGTTGAAAATAGAATTCTTAAGACGTCTCAAATTTTATTTTCCCAAAACCCTTCCCATCACTGTAAATGGCAACAACTCCCAACCAGTTAGTTGCTTAAGCCCCAATTTTAGGAATCACAGTTGGTTTCTTGAGTTCCCTGCCTCCTCACTTCAATCCACAATCAAGTCCCATTGCCTCAACCTAAATCTGACCACTTCTTATTTCCACTGCTACCAGCTTAATCTAAACCACCATCCTGTTCAGTCTTAATACAGCAAGAGCCTTCTAACTGTCTCCTTGCCTCCATTTCTGCCCTTTGACCATCTATTTTCCACACAGCAGCCAGAGATACCTTTTAAATTTATAAAAGAGATCTGTCACTCTTCTGCTCAAAATTCTTCAACAGTTTCCCATCACACTAAAATAAAACTCAAACTACTTATCATGGTCTACAATACCTACCCTACACAGTCTTTTCCTGCTTTCCCTTCTGACTTCATATCCTGCCAATTTCTCCTTTTCTGTTCCTGACTGATCTTCTTGCTAGTCCTCAAACAGGCCAAGATTGTTCCCACCTAATATCTTTTTTTTTTTTTTTTTTTTTTGCGGTATACGGGCCTCCCACTGTCGTGGCCTCTCCCGCTACGGAGCACAGGCTCCGGACGTGCAGGCCCAGCGGCCATGGCTCACAGGTCTAGCCGCTGAGCGGCATGTGGGATCCTCCCGGACCGGGGCACGAACCCGCGTCTCCTGCATCGGCAGGCAGACTCTCAACCACTGCGCCACCAGGGAAGCCCCCACCTAATATCTTTATACTTGCTATTTTCTTCTTCCCACCCTCCATGCAACTGACTTCTCCCAGGGTTAAGCATCTGCTAATTGAAACCTTCTTGGATAGATCTTCTTTCACCACCCAATCTGTGTTGTCTCTTTCTTGCCAAGTAAAACTGAACATTGTGTACCTTCCCAACTAGAATATAAACTTCTCAAATTTAGGGCTTCCCTGTTGGTGCAGTGGTTAATAATCTTCCTGCCAGTGCAGGGGACACAGGTTTGAGCCCTGGTCTGGGAAGATTCCACATGCCAAGGAGCAACGAAGCCCGTGCGCCACAACTACTGAGCCTGCGCTCTAGAGCCCGCGAGCCACAGCTACTGAAGCCCACGCGCCTAGAGCTCGTGCTCCGCAACAAGAGAAGCCACTGTAATGTGGAACATGAGCACCGCAACAAAGAGTAGCTCCCGCTAGCCTCAACTAGAGAAAGCCCATGTGCAGCAACGAAGACCCAACACACGCAAAAATAAATAAATAAAATTTATTAAAAACAAAACCAAAAACTTCTAAAATTCAGGGACCTCTTGACTTAGCACATAATTAGACCTCACACTTTTTTTGACTGTTTGAATAAATACTCATCTCTTCCTTCTTGAATATTCCAATTCTAAACTTCCATAAATCTTGAATTGTACAAATGTTCATTTTATGTCTTGCATATAAACCTTAGCAATTTTTATGAAAATAGAGACCCACAGAAAGCCAGGAAAGGCTAATTTAGCTCTTTCACGGTATTGAAACTAACACTATGGCTAATCCATTTTCTAAAAAGTCTCACATGAAAGATGTTATATGATAATTCACAGCTTAAACCTGAAAGTCTGTAAGCATTTTTTTTCTCATTGACGCAATTAATTCATATCGAAAGAAGATGGAGAGCTGGAGAAGGAGACCAGAAGGAAGAAGAAAAGAGATTAAAAATTATCAAGCACCTGCAATGTGAAAGGAAATTTTGCTGGAAACGTTACATATCTTTTTTAGTCCTCCCTAAAAACCTTAAGGTATGTTTTCACTAACTTTGTTTTTCTGATGAAGAAAATGAGTTTGACTGTTTAATAAATTGCCTGAGCTCAGATAGGTGATTGGTGGTAGAATCAAGGATGCCAGATCTATTCATTTCAATAGCTAAAACATTTTGCACTATATTACCTTGCATATCCAGAGTTATACTGACTATTCAAATATCTTATCCCTTGGGAATGACATGGTTTTATTGGGCCATAAAGTTTTAAAAGTAACTCCATTTGTATTTACTTACTGCCTTATTTATGGGCTTATTAAATCCAACTGCTATTTGATCCAGACTCACTGAAGCTGGTGCTGGTGGAATGGTCTTTTCATAGGTAGGGGTAGTCTAACATCCTGAAAAGTAAGTCATGTAAAACAAGACACATCGAGACAAAAAATCCAAAAAACCAAAAAACCAAAAAAACAAAACTATTATAATAAGAGGAGATGAGAAAAAGAAATTATTCCCAAGTATATGCTTAAGTTTGGTCTTCAATATAATACAATCTAAATTAGCCCTAAGATTAATCTCATAAATGTACTTCTACTACGCATCTAATAAATAGTTGGGGGGACAGGAGGAAAAGAAGCTAAGACAATTATGCCTAAAATATTTTAGAAGTCGCTGCTCCATTGTCTCTAATGTTTTTCCTTTTTTACTGACTTTGTTTTGTTTTGTTTTTGAGTTCAATGAACAAGTAGTTCCACGGCAATCATCTTACACTGTTTGCACATTGGTGCCTGTATCTTTAAAATCCTTTGTTGACTTTCTCACTCTTTAGTCAAAACAGTAGCTTCCATTGGTATTACATTTATGATTTGCGAAATCTCTTAGATATAATATCGTATCATTGTCCTAAGAACCTTGGGTTTGCCAAGAGCAGAGAATTTAGGAATGCGTGTCTGGTACTGGATTATCTAGGTTTCACTTTATCATTTATTAGCTGTGTGACTATTAGACTTAATGCCTTTTTGCCTCAATTTTCACAACTGGGAAATAGAGATATAGACATGGGATACCTTTCTCATAAGATTTTTTCGAATAAAGTATGGGTGACTTAACACTTTAATTAAAAATATAATTATCATCTACTAATTTTAATCAACATTTTAGAATATTCGGAATGGAAGATACTGTTTCTTCTCATGCTGTGTATTTCAATTAGGTACAAGTAAAGCTCTTTCAATCGAAGTATTTAATTGGTTCCTCGCTTGCTAATAGAAATTAAGACCAGGCCCCTCAGCTCCGGAATCCCCAATGTGGGGTTCCATTGTGTGCTTCACGAATAGGTATTAATTCTTGTCATTTCTTTGTGTGTTCTGCACGCCCAAATGGAAACACATTTTATTCCACAGCCCACTAAAGAATAATTTTGACTAATGATTTCTTTGGAAAAATTTAATGATGATAGCTATATGGATAGCATATTAGAGGTTAGGATTTTCTCTCACATCAATTATTTTATGCAGTGTGCATACTTTAATATGTTCTTTTACATATAAGGAAAATCCAGAGATTCACTGATTTTCATACATACAAGCAATTTTCACCCTTGTATCATAGGGTACAAGATAGAGTGGAGGTTCAGCCATTAGTACTTTTGTGTGTGTGTGTGTGGTATGTGGGCCTCTCACCGTTGTGGCCTCTCCCGTTGTGGAGCACAGGCTCCGGACGCACAGGCTCAGCGGCCACGGCTCACGGGCCCAGCCGCTCTGCGGCATGTGGGATCTTCCCGGACTGGGGCACGAACCTGTGTCCCCTGCATCGGCAGGCGGACTCCCAACCACTGTGCCACCAGGGAAGCCCAGCCATTAGTACTTTTAAGTCTAAATTTCCTTGTCTGTAAACTGGAGATAAAAAATACCTACCTCCCTAGTGGATTATTGAGAGTATTAAACAGATAAGATGTAACAAGAACCATTCCAGGCACACAGTAGAGGTAAAGTCAATGTTAGTAGTGCTACTTTTAGATAGATGACAGAAACACTCCTTTGCATTTCAGTGGAACACTGAGTATCAATATGTATCACCTATAAATTAGACTGCGGTTAAATAAGTAATCCAAGTTGTGTGTGTGTGTGTGTGTGTGTGTGTGTGTGTGTGTGTGTGTTACTGCATTGGTGGCTCAATGAACTTTACTTAAGATTTTATTCTTAATATGCTTTTCCCAGAATTGGTGCTTATTATAATTTCTGTCCTCATAGTTTATGTGACTGCTTTCTCAGAATTCAAAACAAGCCTCCAAAAGCCCATTCTGAACTATAACAACCTGAGATAGCAATAAAATTTGCATGAGGTAAATATCCTCTTCTAGGGGAAGACAAGTCTGTAAAGGATATAATAAAGCAATTCCTTCAGTGAAGAAAGCAACAGTATACCCGGGTTAGAAATACACTGCATTTAAAAAAAATTAATTAATTAACATTTAATTGGAATAAAATTGCTTTACAATGTTGTGTTAGTTTCTGCTGTACAATGAAGTGAATCATCTATATGTATACCTATATCCCCTCCCTCTTGGACTTCCCTCCCACCCTCCCCATGCCACCCATCTTGGTCGTCACAGCACCGAGGTGAGCTTCCTGTGCTATACAGCAGGTTCCCACTAGCTATTTATTTTATACATGGTAGTGTATTTATGTCAAACCTAATCTCCCAATTCGTCCCACCCTCCTCTTCCCACTCTGTGTCCACATGTCTGTTCTCTATGTCTACGTCTCTATTCCTGCCCTACAAAAAGGTTCATCTGTACCATTTTTCTAGATTCCACATATATGTGTTAATATACGATATTTGTTTTTCTCTTTCTGGCTTACTTCACTCTGTATGACAGACACTAGGTCCATCCACGTCTCTACAAATGACCCAATCTTGTTCCTTTTTATGGCTGAGTAATATTCCATTGTATATATGTACCACACCTTCTTTATCCATTCATCTATCATTGGACATTTAGGTTGCTTCCATGACCTGTCTATTGTAAATAGTACTGTAATGAACATTGGGGTATATGCGTCCTTTTGAATTATGGTTTTCTCAGGGTATATGCCAAGTAGTGGGATTGCTGGGTCATATGGTAGTTCTATTTTTAGTTTTTTAAGGAACCTCCATACAGTTCTCCATAGTGGATGCATCAATTTACATTCCCACCAACAGTGCAAAAGGGTTCCCTTTTCTCCACATTCTCTCCAGCATTTATTGTTTGTAGATTTTTTGATGATGGCCGTTCTGACCAGTGTGAGGTGATACCTCATTGCAGTTTTGATTTGCATTTCTCTAATAATTAGTGATGTTGAGCAGCTTTTCATGTGCCTCTTGGCCATCTGTATGTCTTCTTTGGTGAAATGTCTGTTTAGGTCTTCTGCCCATTTTTTCATTGGGTTGTTTGTTTTTTTGATATTGAGCTGCTTGAACTGTTTGTATATTTTGGAGATTAATCCTTTGTCCATTGCTTCATTTGCAAATATTTTCTCCCATTCTGAGGGTTGTCTTTTCATCTTGTTTATGGTTTCCTTTGCTGTGCAAAAGCTTTTAAGTTTCATTAGGTCCCATTTGTTTATTTTTGTTTTTATTTTCATTACTCTAGGAAGTGGGTCAAAAAAGAGCTTGCTGTGGTTAATGTCAAAGAGTATTTTTCCTATGTTTTCCTCTAAGAGTTTTATAGTGTCTGGTCTTAAATTTAGGTCTTTAATCCATTTGGAGTTTATGCTTGTGTATGGTGTTAGGGAGTGTCTAATTTCATTCTTTTACATGTAGCTGTCCAGTTTTCCCAGCATCATTTATTGAAGAGGCTGTATTTTCTCCATTGTATATTCTTGCCTCCTTTGTCATAAATCAGGTGACCATATGTGCATGGGTTTATCTCTGGGTTTTCTATCCTGTGCCATTGATATATATTTCTGTTTTTGTGCCAGCATCATACTGTCTTGATTACTGTAGCTTTGTAGTGTAGTTTGAAGTCAGGAAGCCTTATTCCTCCAGCTCCATTTTTCTTTCTCAAGATTGCTTTGGCTATTCGGGGTCTTTTATGTTTCCATCCAAATTGTAAAAAATTTTGTTCTAATTCTGTGAAAAATGCCATTGGTAGTTTTACAGGGATTGCACTGAATCTGTAGATTGCTTTGGTAGTATAGTCATTTTCACAATATTGATTCTTCCAGTCCAAGAACATGGTCTATTTCTCCACCTGTTTATGTCATCTTTGATTTCTTTCATCAGTGTTTTACAGTTTTCTGAGTACAAGTCTCTTGCCTCCTTAGGTAGGTTTATTCCTAGGTATTTTATTCTTTTTGTGAAATGGTAAATGGGTTTGTTTCCTTAATTTCTCTTTCTGATATTTCGTTGTTAATGTATAGGAACCAGAGATTCCTGTGCATTAATTTTGTATCCTGCAACCTTACCAAATTCATTATTAGTTCTGGAGAAATACAGTGCATTTTGAACCTAATACAAAGAGTGTGAAACACACTTTTGGGTTACCTTGGCAATATGTGACTGGATGATTCAAAGATAAAAGGTATCAATGGCTTATAAAACGTTTCAAAGGGCTTATAGAACATCAAAGAATTATTGTTAAACACAAATTTGATTGAAAATGAATCAGAAACTTCAGAGCTAAGTTTACTTGAAATGAACATGGTTGTAAAACTTTTTTAAAAAGGCAGTGATGAAAAGTGAACATTAGATGGGATTTTTAAAAAATTGAGAATCACACATTTGGTAAATGCAACCCTAGATCTAATGCAATTCTGCTACTATTAGAAATAATATTATTCTACTGAGGCAGAGTGGGTTGCGAGCACTGCACAGAACAGAGGGCTGGGTTATGATCCTGGCCTCCACCACGCACCCTCGGATGGACGGAGGGCTCTCTCTGCGTTCCATTTCCTCATCCAGATAATGAGGATGTTTGCAACACCTGCTCCGCCTCCTTCCTACAGAGTGGATGTCAGGATCAAAGGAATAGATATAAAGATAGATGTTGAATGTTAAGATGTTCCACAAATGTTAGATACGAGTGAGAAACAACAATGAAATAACACGGTAGGTTCAAAAAGGATACATTTCCAGATTTGACTTAAAACAAACAAAAATAGTGTTTCTTTAGAAAGCCATGTGTTTTAGCCATTAACTATTGCTATCAGTTATCTAACTAACTATCCCAAAATGTACTGGCTTAACGTATTTCATCATGAGTCTGTGAGTTAGAAATTTGGGCTGGGTTCACTTGGGTAGTTCTTCTGCTATTCTCATCTGGAGTTATTCATACAACTGCAATCATCTGGAGGTTTAACTGGGGTTGGATGGTATAATCTGGTTATGTTTCTGATGATTACTACTGGCTATCAGATAGTTGGTTGAGGGACCTTCAGAGGGGAGGGTTCTTCTTGCTCCAGGAGGCCTTTTATCTTTGGTTGGTTAGATTAGGTTTCCTCACACGGTACCTCAGCACAGTGATTCAAGGGGGTGAGAACAGAAGCTGTAAGGTCTCCTGGAACCTAAGCTTAAAAGTCCTCTATCATCATTTCTGCTGTATTCTATTGGTCAAACCAAGTAATAGGCCAACTGAAATTTAAGGGCTGGGAAAATAGGCTCTGCCTCTTGATGGGGGAAGTGGACAAGTCATATTACAAAAGCCCACAGGGATGGGAGGAAGTATTGTGGCCATTTTCACAGACAATTTACCACACCACAATTCGGTATTTGATTACTCAACTTTTAAATTATTGGTAAAGGAAGGACACTCCTTGAGGGAGTTGCAATTGCACAAATCCCAAAGAAAAAGTCACATTTTCAATAGAGACACTTAATTAAGAATGGTAAGATTGGGAGTTTGGGATTGACATGTATATACTTCTATATTTAAAATGGAAGGACCTACTGCATAGCACAGGGAATACTGCTTGATATTCTGTAATAACCTGAATGGGAAAAGAATTTGAAAAATAATAGACACATGTATATGTATAACTGATCACTTTGCTGTATACCTGAAACTAACACAACATTGTTAATCAACTATACTCCAATATAAAGTAAAAATTTTTAAAAAAATAGTAAGTCAATGGCAAAAGTGAATCCATTAGATAGCAAGTACAGGAATAAATTAGGAAAAGACAAGGCAGAATACATGGTCAAGATAACCATACTGAGAACTATGTGGGTTAAACCAAAGTAAAGGGGTATTAAAACCATGCAGTAAGTAAAGTCACCTTAGGGTAAAAGACTAGAAATCATAGTGAAGGGCATAACTGGAAAGATTTTTGGAGAAGCAGATAATATAAATGAGAGTGCTCTCAATTGGACCCAAGTAGGACTGAGCAGGAAGGAAATCAGGGTACATGTAGCATCATTTCTAGAGGTAGCAAGAGCAGGTGCTGTATTTGGTCCATGATCCAATACATGAAGTTGTGTGAGGACAGGTAGGGTCAAATAGCCTCAGTTAATTGGCGTATGCCAAACTAGGAAGACGGTGACCAAGAGGAAAAGTTAGGTTCACAAATTTGAAAATCTACACAGGAACAAAAGAGAATCCCACCAGAATCAGTTCCTAGGGTGATCTGAATAATTTTCTCAGTTGGCATCTTTTCAGCCTGTTAATAGTGTATGTACTAATTACTTATCAGCAGCCATTCAAAAACACATATTCAGCATGCACAATGTTTTAAGCACCAAACTAGGCTGTGGGGATACATGTCAAGCAAAATGTATTCAAGGGCCTACAGACATTATCAATACAAGTGATAATCGTTATAATAACACAAAGTCTTGGAGAAGTCATAGAAGGGACGTGCCACTCAGGCTTGGATACAGGGCAGGCTTCCTGGAAGATTAATGTCTAAGCTGGGGCCACAAATGTGGGAAATTATCACTGCATGGTGGGGAGAGGAGTGCTGGCTGTATGCTTAAAGGAACCTTAGGCCAAGTACTGCTGGACATATTTATAGAACTCTTGCTTGACAGTTTTGCTCTTAGAATTATAATAACCATAATTACAATTGTTATCAACTACTAAATTCCTACTGCATGCTATACACTGTACGAGGCACTCTATATTATCATTAGTCTTCAAAAAACCAAATTGCATAGAGTATCATCTATTCCACTGCACACACACACACACACACACACACACACACACAAATGCAGAGCTGGATAGGTTAGTAAGATATAGAGGTTGGTTTAGTGCCAAACCATAGCCCTTTACTCTAGGGTATGTGGCCTTTTGATAAGACCATGGCAGACTAATCAGGAACTGTGTTTACCACCATCCTTGCTACTCTCAGAAAGACCATCAATTAATCTCAGCTAAAGGACTGCTTATTTCTAAAAACACTTGCTTGGGTCTTACATTGTTTGCATCTTAAATTCTGATTTCTTCAACAAGGAAATAATGGTCATATACATTTACGTTCAACAAATATGTAGATGTGGCTATTTAATAATATTTTTCTTTTGGAAATTGAAAGCAGTGTTTCACAACAGGGTTGTGCACATTTCTGTATCTCTGAAGGGATAGCATATTAGCTCGCAAAGCTTACTCAATGTCATACTTGTAAATTCGAAAAGTGAACGTCATATTGTACATATTGTTTTTGTAATTGTTTTGTATTGTTTTTTAACAGAAAGGAGCATCACAAAATCTTCTGTGCTGATACTAGAGAGGCAGATAATATTGATTCTGAGAGGGGTTTGATGGGGAGGGGAAGATTTTTGCTGCTGTGTAAATGGAAGGATGAACATTTAAAATACACACACACATACACACACACACACACTCACTCAAAGGGTCCGTGATCTAATAAAAAGATGAAAAATGTCTTACAAAAGAATGGATATATCTTCTTTCTGGATACTTTCTTTTGTTTTTTTTTGATGTAAACAAAATTTATTTCTCACAGTTTTGGAGGCTGAAAGTCTGAGATCAGGATGCCACAAGGTTGGATACTGGTGAGGGCTAGTTTCTCAGCTTGCAGATAGCCACCTTCTTGCTGTGTCCTCACGTGGCAGAGGTCTCTGGTGTCTCTTCTTTAAAAACACTAATCCTATTATGAGGGCCCCACCCTCATGGCCTCATCTAACCCTTATTATCTCCCAAAGGCCTCAATTCCAAATACAATCACATTGGGGGTTAGGGTTTTAACAAACGAATTTTGGGAGGACACATTCAGACCATGACATCCCATTCTCCACCAATCACTTGTACACCAGTGTTTTCACATGAAAATACCAATGTTATTCATATAAATATAAATTCATTTTCAAACAAAACAGTAACAAATGATTTCTCCTTGTTCTGAAGTTCCTCATTCTTCAATACATCCTGTTTTTTTTTTCATTAGCTTGTCCCAGGCTTGTTAGATTTTTCACACCATTAAGATCATACATCTTCATATCCATAGAGACAGTATGGTAATGACTCTATTGCTCCACACAATTATGAGTGCTATCTTTATTCCATCTTCTTTATTCTCAACCAGAAGTTTCTGCCAGCTGAAAATGGCACCCTGGTTTATGAGGAAATCCCTTCTGTGTGATACTTCTAGTTCTAAGGGACAAACTCAAACTCTTTCTTCATGTGACCTTAAATCAGGCTCACAGCTCCATCCAGAAAAATGGATTTACAATTCACTGTGTTGTACATAACCAATGAAATAGCTTTAAAATTACATTGGAAATAAAGTACCAGTTATTTTTATCAAATGAAGAATGCTCTTCATGAAAAATGACTGATCCAATCATCTGAACTTGCTATTTTGAAACAAAGACCTATGATAAAGTCACTGCCTCAGCTGATTTCAAATACTCAGGTCAAAATCACCAATGACTTTTGCTCTTTGGGTTTCAAAGTGGGACACATCGTCAAACTGTCCCATTTTTACACAATTTATGTTACAGACAAATGCATTTTCCCATGCCTGTGTCTCTGCTACTTTGCTAGCCTCCCTCTTAGCTTTTACATATTTAAAACAATCTTAAGCCTTTTCCTCAGAATGTGTATTCTGATGTCGAATCAAGGATGAGCTCCGACTATATGCCTTCCCACATTTACTACACTCATAGGGTTTCTCTGAAGAATGACTTCTCTGATGCCAAATAAGATCTGAGCCACTGCTAAATGCCTTCCCACATTCGTTACATTCATAGGGTTTCTCTCCAGTATGACTTCTTTCATGCAGAATAAGGGATGTGCATTGGCTAAAGGCCTTCCCACACGTTTTGCATGTATATGGTTTCTCTCCAGTGTGAATTCTTTCATGTTGGGCGAGGTGTGCACTCTGACTGAAGGCCTTCCCACACTGATCACATTCATAGGGTCTATCTTCAGTGTGAATTCTCTTATGTCGAGTAAGAGATATTCGGTGACTGAAGGCTTTCCCACATTCCTCACACTGATGGGGTTTTTCTCCAGTATGGATTCTCTGATGTTCAATAAGAAATGATTGGCAGCCAAAAACTTTACTACATTTATTGCATTTGAAAGGTTTCTCTTCAGAATGAATGTTTTGATGTATTTTAAGGTTGGCAATTCCAGAAAACATCTTCCCACATTCCTTACATTCAAACAGTTTCTTTTTCTTTGTATGAATTTTCTGATGTTGAATAAGGGATGAATGCCGGTTGCAGACCTTCTCACATTTATTACATCTGTACAGTTTTTCTCTATTATGAATTCTTACATGTAGAGTGAGGGTTGAAAGCCACATGAAGATCTTCTCACATTTATCACATTTGTAGGGTTTCTTTGAAGCGTGAATTCTCTGATGAAGCATAATGGATGAAATCCTATTAAAGGATTTCCCACATTTTCTGCATTTATAAGGATTCTCTATATGGTGACTTCTCTGCTGTAAACTCTGACTTAAGGCCTTCTCACTTTCAAGGGTTTTCTCTCCAGTATGAATTTTTTTATGTATAACAAGGACTGATTTCTTACTGAAGCCTCTCCCACACTCATTGCATTTATGTATTTTCTTTCCATTGTGAATTTTCTTATGAAGTAAAAAGGATGACATTCGAATGAAGGCTTTCTCACATTTTCTGCACTGGTAGACATTTTGGACAAGCTGGATTTCCTGATGTATACTCAGAGATTGGCATTGACTCAAGGCCTTCCCACAGTCAAAGATTTCCTTTTCATCATGACTTCTCCCATGTAAAATAAGGGTTGTTCTTTGAATGAAGCTTTCCCCACATTTATCACATTCATAGCTTTTCCTTCCGTTGTGAATTTTCTGATGAAGAGTAAGGGATGAGATCT
The DNA here is from genome assembly GCF_964165515.1 of Mesoplodon bidens. Lineage (NCBI taxonomy): Eukaryota > Metazoa > Chordata > Mammalia > Artiodactyla > Ziphiidae > Mesoplodon > Mesoplodon bidens. The sequence continues at coordinate 88,923,563 of NC_138167.1, forward strand.
GTCTGAAAGCTTTTCTACAATTACTGCATTCATAAGGCTTCTCTCCAGTATGAGAGTTCTGATGAAGTTTAAGAGATAAGCTTTGACTAAAGAATTTCCCACAGTCGTTACATTTTAGAGATTTCTTCTTTGAATGCCCTTTCTTGGGTTTTACTAGGACTGAATTTTTCTTGCAGCCTCTCTTTCCTGTGGGAACTTTTTGTGGTGCAGAAACTGCTTTCTGATAGATGCTTTGCCCAGATTTGTTGCACTGATATGGAGATAACTTCTTGGTCTCATATTTAGACCCTAAATCCAAGCCCTGGCGTCTTTTCACTGGCTCCACCATCCAGGGTGCTTTCCCTTTTTACAATAAGGTGATCACATTTGGCCTCCGAAAGGAAAGTCCGAGAGAAACCAAGTTCCGGTAGTTTTCCAACATGACATCTTCATACAGATCCTTCTGAATGGGGCTCAGCCATTCCCACTCCTCCTGGGAGAAGTAGATGGGCAAATCCCCAAATGTGACTGGTGCCTTGGACTTGGATTTCCCGCGTGCAGCAGGCATCCTTTCCTCCCCCTTGAGGGTTTCAGTTTGGAGAGGGGCAGAGTGCTGAGAAGGTGGGGCAGATTCTTCCCTTCTGATGCCTCAAGTAAAATGGATTGCTCCAGGAAGTGGCAACGCATGCATCCTGTGGTTTCTCATGGCTGTTTGCCCTTGGCACACACCCCAAGTTGAAGGAGCACAATTCTTGTCCACAAAATAATTTTCTCCAAGAACTCAGCACTGCTGTGCAATGGGGTAAACAAAACCTGCTTCACCCTTAGCTGTTAAAAGTTTACATGAGATATCTTCAGCAATAGGCACACGGTTATTTCTTGCCTTCCTTTTCCTTTTTAATTCACTATACACCACGCATCACCAAGGAAGCCTGACACTAAGAGGGCCGAAGTAAGAATTCTCACACAGTGCCTGTCCTCCAGGGTCGCGTCCCGGCGGCGCCCACCCCCGGCAGCTGCGCAGGTACGGCGCGCTCCCCGCGCTCCCCGCGCCTGGATACTTTCTGATTAGAGTAGGAATTATATAGTTGGGGGAGGGGCTTGGGGTACATTAGAGTCACAATGTGGATCCTTATTTTCATTCCTAAGCTTTGCAGAAAGTCTTTCAGAATATAATACTGAGAATCTGTAAGACTACCTTTGACTTACAGTGGTCCATTTGGTGAATAAGGAAGGTTAAGTTTTCATTAAAGCAAATTTATACATTCTTAGTCTCTAAGAAACTGGCTACAAAAATCTTTCAGATTTTAGCCTTCGTTTATAAGGTTACACTTAGAAACATGTATACAGACTTGTACATAGTAAAAGCAGCAAAAAAGGCACAGTTTTCATATTACTGGGGTGTCAATAATTTCTCCAAGTCAAGCAGGTTTGTGGATTTCATTTGAAGAACACATTTGCTGTACATGGTGAAACATCTTTTGAAAAGAGTGATCAATGGTTGGTGACCAAAGAAAAATGACACATATGGAATATAAAGTTGGAGACATGAACACAACCAGCTTCAGAGAGAAACAGTGCAAGTGTATTTAGAATGGACAGCAGGCTTTGCAATCTGTTGCACTGGAGTTTTAGGGACTTACCAGAGACAGTGTTTGTTATTGCAGAACATTTTGCTTCCCAGGAGGAAGGAAGATTAACCAAAAGAAATACAACATTGAAAAATACACAGATGATACAGCAAAATAAAATCCTAGACTATAAGCCACAAAAGGCCCAATATATTAGCTTGGGAATTACTGGAGTGGCCCACAATCTAGTGCTTCCATCCTAACGATGTTTATAGAAGGAGAAGATTGGGTAATGCTTGCCCTGGCTTTTCAGCAAAGCCCCTGCTACCACCTCCCACAGTCCCCACTCTTGTGTGGCTTCTTGGGCTTCTGTAATTTCCTTTTGACACATATGACTTTTTGTCTCCTAAAATCTGGTTTGCCTGGGGAATGTGTGTCAAAAATCAGGCAATATTTACTCATTGGGAAAGTGACCACTAGTGTGGAGTTGGGCATACCTAATGGGAAGAAAGAAAGAAGGGCCACGTGCTCACCCACCCGCCACACAGGACAGCCACTTCTGGGCAATGTGCCATCTTCTCCCTAACAGCGCAATGAAAACCACAGGTCAGGCCAATTGGCGTCTCAGGCCTAGAGTATGCTGGTTAATTGATGTTCTAGCCAGAAGTCTTCTCTAAGTTTCAGAAATTCCTTCTTTGTATTCTGAGATATCTGAAATTCTTCTCTCTCCCTTAAGAGGACAGTCCCTAGGGTTGTTTAAAAATGCATTTGCTCTTTAATTCAACAACAACTGAGATGGTTAAGTTAGCTTGTAAATAATGTTTCTATGATGTTTAACCTAGTTTCTTAACCCAGTAATTACTTTCATTTTTATTTATTCTTCCTGGTACAGCAATCCTATGAAAGAAAGATAAAATGTAAAACATTTCAAAATAGCTCTATTTCATTATGGAAGAAGGAGATAGTATTATTTTTCCTTTAGGGTCATATTTTATAGCTTTGAATCCTGTTATAGTAAAGCTGGAGGAACTCATCAGTTGATACTCAATGTATACTGGCCATTCCCATGCTGTACTTCCTATTGGCTCTCTATAAAAATAACAATAACAAAAACAAATATATTGATGAAAATAATGACATTGAGAACTCTAACTAGAAAATTTGTAATTCCTCATTGAATAGCCTATTATTGACCCCTATTATATTATGTTATTGTACTGTTATTATAATAATAGTTGATACTTATTGTGGGTTTACTTTGTACCAGGTGGCTTACTAAGCACTTTACATGTATTTTCACATTTAACCAATATGATAGCCCTTTGAAGTAGTACTAATAATATCTCCATTTTATAGGGTTTGAATTGATGTTTAAAGCAATTTATTTGAGGTAATGTAGCTTATTAGTGACAAAGCAGGGACTGCAATGTGTATGTCTGACTCTAAGGTCCCCAAGTTCTTCAATCACTGCTTTCCTTACTACCTCTACTATTCTTAGCCTCTTGAACAAGTTTCTGTTAAGTGCTGGTCTGCTCTCTGATTTTAAGTTCAGCTAAATTCAACGAACGCTTGAACCCTTACACAGGCCCAGGCATACAACCAAAATGTTTCTCTTGACATAGGTGTCTTTGCCTCCCTACTTTGCAGTTTCCTTAATGTAAATAAAGATAACAATACCTACCTCATAGGATAGTTAAGCATATTATGAGTAAAAGATAGCTATCATTATTGAAAAAATAAGCCCCTGGCAGAAGGTGGGTAATCAATAAATGTTGGATGGATGAATGAATGAAGGTATAGTGAGACAGCGTCTTGTCTATAAGGAGTTAATAGTACGGTTGGAAGAGCAACAGAAATACCTTAGCCATCTGTGCTTCAATGCCATGAGTTTTATATTGATAAGACGCACAGGTTCTACTGGTGCAGAAATGAGCACATTAACCTTGGGCAAGAATGACAAGGCAGCAAATTCTGGGAGGTTTTGGAGGAAAGGAAAAAAGGAAAAAATAAAAAGGCAGGCTGGAAATGTCAGTGTGACTCAAGGATTAGAGTGGGAAAGACAAGAAAGAGGAAAACCAATTAGAAGATTATTTGAGGGCTTCCCTGGTGGTGCAGTGGTTGAGGGTCCGCCTGCCAATGCAGGAGACATGGGTTCGTGCCCCGGTCTGGGAGGATCCCACATGCCGCGGAGCGGCTGGGCTCGTGAGCCATGGCCGCTGAGCCTGCGCGTCCGGAGCCTGTGCTCCGCAATGGGAGAGGCCACAACAGTGAGAGGCCCACGTACCGCCAAAAAAAAAAAAAAAAAAAAAAAAAAAAAGATTATTTGATTACTGTAATCCTTAGGACAAAAAAAAAAAAAAAAGAAAATTGATGAAAGTTTGAACTTGGCAGTGATAGGGAATGAAAAGATAAGGATGAATTCCAGGGGTACTGGCGTGTTTGGCAAGGCTTAGTGACTGATTACATGCAGGAGGTGGACGAGAAGGACACAGACCTGTGTTTCTGGCTTGTTCCACTCTACAGAGGATGATGTCATCGAGATGAGAAACACAGGTTGCACAGTGTAATTCTGGGGAAGTTATTAGCTTCTTCCTCTTTACTTTCCTTCTCTGTAAACTCAAGAATCGTAACAGTCCTTATCACACATAGTTGGGGTGAGGCTAAAGTGATATGACAACAGGTGAACCCTTTAGCACAGTGGCTGTAAGTACTCCATATCTGGCTCTCTCACTCTGTGGGGCTGGTAGTAGGGTTGGAACAGCAAAGAGCAAGTACATTCAGTGATGTGGTATCTAGTGTGAGCTGCTTATAAGTCATCTAGATCAGCGTATGGGATTCCTGAAAGAACATCTGGTAGTTTGTGAATGTCAGGAAAAGAAGACACACCCTTTCGGCTGAAATGTGATTTTAGAGATGTTTTCAGTTTAAGTACAAGAGATCACAAAATCAACCATGGCCCTTTCTGAGGCTTGATAATAGGGTTAGCCAGTAAGGAAGGCATGTTTGAGGAGGGATCTCTGTCACCCCCACTAGAGGACAAATCTAGGACTCCCACAGCCTCTATAATTCCATCTTTGAAAGCAGACTGTGACTGCTTGCTTCTGGAATGCAGCAGTCGCCACCCAAACCCAGAAAACTATCTTCCTTCCTCCAAATTGCACTTTGGGGGTCATAATCACTCTTGACTTACTAATGGGGGGGAGTTAAATCTGCTTTTTAATTCATATTTAATTGGTATGTTATCATGCTCAACCTATTGCTATTTTCTATTTGAGCACAGCTATTTAGTCTGTAATCATTTCTCCCACTTTATATTTTTTTACTGCTTGAAATTGGTTTTGGGTTCATTTTACCATTTAAAATTTCCTCATGGTATTGATATTTAAAATAGCCCATGGTCTTTGGCTCTTTATTTATAAAATAAAATTGTATTTAGTTTATTCCTTAGTGAGATTCATCCCCTATTTTATTCAGGAACTGGAGTGAGAGGTGGACTCTTGCATTTTATGGGATTTTTAGTGACTGCCTGTATTTTAAAAGTAAGTGAATGTGAAAGATGAACTCTTTATTCATATTAAATCCAACCATTTAGCACTCAGCCTTATATGAAAAGAAAATCCATGATATCCAATAGCCAACTATTTGCCAAATCAGTGAAATATCTGGCTCTAGGATTTTTATGTCATTTTTTATAGCAAATAACTGACTTATAGATTAACTTCAGTTCTTAAGGTATCACATAGACATGTAGATGTATTCCTTTTTAATTATTATGCAGACCAACTCAAGTCATAAAAAGTACAATTCAGTTTCTTCATGAAGCCAAGTGAAGCACAGTTTAAAAAAATATATATGGACCTTCTGAGGAAAGTAAAGCAGAAATATTTCCCGTTAATAGAACATTTAACAAACAAAAAAAATAATTTGAAGAACATTTTCAGCTAAGGAATTTGGGGGAGTAAATTAATAGTACAGTTTGTCGAATCTTCGCCTGACATGTACCGTTTATGCAAAATGTTGCCAGCAGACTCATATCTTGATTCACCCAACACCAAATGCAGCCCAGACTGTTTATGTAACCTAAGAACTCACTCTATAAATGACTGTTTTTTCTTGAATTAGCATTTATGAAGCAAAACACTTACCTATTCACAGTAAATAAATAAACTGACATTTTAAAACTTTCTTCGGTTTGGAAGCTGTTTAAATATTTAGAGAAGAGAATAAGTTCCAAATTTGTTTATGAGAAAATGAACATCAATGACTCTCTTCTGTAGTCTGTACTAAGGCACAAGAGCAGATTTCTGATTAGATTTTACACATTTTGAATGTTTTAGAGTGCACATTCTTTTTTTTTTTTTAGATGTTGGGGGTAGGAGTTGATTAATTTATTTATTTTTGCTGTGTTGGGTCTTCGTTTCTGTGCAAGGGCTATCTCTAGTTGTGGCAAGCGGGGGCCGCTCTTCATCGCAGGCCTCTCACTGTCGCGGCCTCTCTTGTTGTGGAGCACAGGCTCCAGACGCGCAGGCTCAGTAGTTGTGGCTCACAGGCCTAGTTGCTCCACGGCATGTGGGATCTTCCCAGACCAGGGCTCGAACCCATGTCCTGTGCATTAGCAGGCAGATTCTCAACCACTGTGCCACCAGGGAAGCCCCGCATTCATTTTTGTCAAAATTTTAATCCACTTGTTATATTGCAGGATAAACATCTTATTGAAGATTTATCTTGTAGATTTGTTTCCCTTTTTCTTTCCATGACCAGAAAGTCACCGTGTTGTCTTTAGCCTGGTAAGCTACCTTTGAGGAAATAAATCACTCCCTTTCTGACTCCGTGTGTGTATGCATGCACGCACAGGTGGGAGGAGGAAATTACAGGGTTCTTTGAGGCAATCAGAATTACCACCCCAGGTAGTTAGGTAGGTTATCCCATAGCAGTGCTTATTTTAAAAGGGTGTCATGACCCCCTTTATCTTTCAGGAGCATAAAAAGAATTGAAACTTTGGAGTGAGATACCCCAGTGAAGCAAAGGGCAAGATGGTTTTAAGTTTGCAGATGGACACGAGAATTAATTCTGACACTCTTTAAAAAAAAATAATTTTATTTAATTAATTAATGTTTTGTTTTTTGGCTGCGTTGGGTCTTCATTGCTGTGTGCGGGCTTTTCTCTCGAGTTGCGGCGAGCAGGGGCTACTCTTTATTGCGGTGCGTGGGCCTCTCACTGCAGTGGCTTCTCTTGTTGCGGAGCACGGGCTCTAGGCATGCGGGCTTCAGTAGTTGCAGTACGTGGGGTCAGTATTTGCAGCACATGGGCCCTAGAGTACTTGGGCTTCAGTAGTTGTGGCACATGGGCTCAGTAGTTGTGGTGCATGGGCTTAGCTGCTCTGCAGCATGTGGGATCTTCCAGGACCAGGGCTTGAACCCGTGTCCCCTGCATTGGCATGTGGATTCTTAACCACTGTGCCACCAGGGAAGTCCCAATTCTGACACTCTTGAAGCAGCATTTTAAGGGATTGGCCAGCCTGAGGTGTTGTAAACAATACCAGGCTGAGGTTGGCTTGGGAGAAAATTCACGTTCCTGTGCAGGGACCTGGACCCAGGGTACATCCCCATCACCTCTGTGACTGTAAAGCCTTTAGAACCAAAAGCAGTGACAGGCTTCTCTCCTTGGGGAGTGGAGGTCAGTCTTCCCACCCTTCAGACTCCTTGGACCATGGGCTTCCTACCAATCCGACAGGTGAGGATTTGACTGGTTTTATTTTTTTTAAATAAGCAAAACTACCATAATTTAAAATTGGTATAGCAATTCATAGCAGCTTTATTTTAGGTGACTTCAGCATTTTTGCTTTCTTTTGCAACATGTACCAGCATTAAGTACTATGCCCTAGTGTCAGAGCTAATTGCATTTTCAGACAGTGGGTTACCATGTTGGGGCAAGTGGCTGGAAATATAAAATAAGGAGCAGAAACTAAGGGTATCTTTTTGAATATAGAGTTCCATCTCACCTGAAGATACATTAATCTCTTGGGTAGTTCAGACTACTAAACTGTCTCTAGAGTGGCAAATAACAGAAAAAAATAGAGACAGCGAAGAGATGGCTTAAGTGGTTGTGTCTTGGAGGTAACTGAAGTGCTCTGAGCCAAGGCCACAATGAATATAGCAGGAAGTTTCAAGGAGCTAAAACTGTGTTTGGGAATATAGGCCATGTTGGTTGAATTTCTTAACTCTTACCAAAATATATTAAAATTAAAATATATATACACTCCCTAATTTAACAATTCTACTATTGAACATGTTTCCTAAAGAAGTAAAAGCACTATTATGTGAGAAGAAATGTAAATGTAGGAAGAGATGGAGATGGAGATTTTTATATTAATTTATTGACACAAATATAGAGATGTTTATGGCAAGATTGTTTGTGGTGGACAAAAAAAAAACCTGGGAAATTGAGAAGATTTATCAGTAGAGGAATGGTTGAATACATTTTGGCACATCCATGCTATGCAATATTATGCAAAATTAAAAGAATGACATACAATTATACGTGCATTGTTCCAGATTGATTGCTAGGTTACAAAAGTAAACTTAGGGTGATGTGCATAATATGATAACATGATCCCTTTGTACTAAATCAAAATAAAAACTGTGTGTGTGTGTGTGTGTGTGTGTGGTATGTGCACAGGTGCACATTTTTGTGAGTATGGAGAAAGATGTGGAAGGATACACCAGACTGTTATTTGTTTTCTCCCTGGAGCAGAACTGGAAGAGTTGATGGGTAGGAGGTAGGATCTATAAACTAAATCACTTTTAATGACTAGGTTTGTTTAGAGCTGCTTGATTATCAGAGTTTTCAAATTCAGTCTCTTTAAAATGAAAAACAAAACAACAACAAAAAACACAAAAAATTGGCCTAAAGTTGCCAGTTTTTTACTTTGTCAAAATAGAACATTTAAAAAATTTATATTATCAATATTTTATAAAAGAAAAGACATTTAAAACAAAAAGAAAGGAAAGGCATGAGCTAGAGGTGTTCTTTCCAAGAAAGATAAGCTTTCTTTCTTGGAAAGATAACCACATGTAATATTGCTCTTATTTTTCTCAACATAATTCAGTGAAAACCTTATCATGGATCAAGTTTATGAGCCATTTGTCTAGTGGAAAGCACTAAACTCAGAGTCAGGACATTCAGATTTTAGCACTCACCTTCTCAGCTTTAGACAACTTAACCCCTCTGGGCTATCTCATCTGGAAGGTTCATCAGATAAGTCTTTAAAGCCCTTTTGCCTTGTAACATCTTATTACTGTGATGATTTCATTTCTCACTCTTCGAACAACTCCTCTGTTCTTTGTTTTTATTCATTCATTCATTTAGCAAATGTTTATCGAGCACTGATCTATAGATCTGGCATTGTGATTGCCACTGGGAATGTAGCCATGAACAAGATAGGCAAAGTCCTTTTTCTCTGAAAGCTTAAGTTCTCTTGGGGGGACAATAAGGAAGCCAGTGAGTAAATAGATAGAGAATTATAGATTGAGGCAAGTGCCTCTGTGGCAATAAATAGGCTGATGTGATGGAGTGTGAATGTGGAGGCTTTAAGGAAAAGTAACCTCAGCTGAGTTTCCAAGTAAGGGCTTTCTGTGGATTTGAGCTGAGACCTGAAGAATGAGTAGGCATCAGCCACATGGGATCTGGATAAAGAGCACGCCATGCAGGGGTAACAGTTCATTAATTGGTAAAGGACTTGGTTACTCCAGGGACAGAAAGGAGGCCAGTGACGCTGAAGCGTAATGAACAAATGGGGGAGGGGAGTGAAGGAGTAAATTTGATACAAAAAAGGATAAAGAAGTGGGCAGCCAGATCACAGATTGAATTTTCATATAGATGCAATGGGAAGCCATTAAAAGGTTCTAAGCAGGGGAACAATATGATCTGATTTATATTTTAAAAATGACCACTGGCTGCTGGGTGAACAATGGATGGTTTGGATGGCAGGGACAACAATTTGGAAGCTACTGCAGCAGTCCAGGTAAGATATGATGCTACTTTGGATTAGGACTGTAATGAAGAAAATAGAGTGGAGTGGAACAGTGCAAGAGTATTTTGGAAGAAATACTAGAAATTCTAGTAGAATTTCTGGATTGGTTGCAAGGGAGAAAAGGAAGGAAAGAACCAAGGCTCACTCCATTGTTTCTGAGTTGGGAAACTAGATAGAAGGTGGTACCACTTACTGAGATGATGAGAGGACCCAGAACGTAACAGGATTTTTTTTTTCCCTTATTGGGAGTTGGGTGTGGGAATCAAGAAACTTGTTTCAACTGTGAAGAGCTGGAAATGCTGATTAGCCATCCAGGTAGAGACATCAAGTAGTGGTTAAGGGGCTCAGGGGAAAAGTCAGGGTAGGAGATAGACATTGAGACTCATCAGCATATGGATGATGTTTAAAGTTATTTAAAGAGAAAGAGGGTGTTGAAGCTTCAGCCCTAGGCAGCTCAACATCTATAGGTTGATTCCAGATCTATCAGCAAAGCTAACTAAGAAACTGTGACCTGTGAGGTAGGAAGGAAAATCCATGGTGTGCTAAGATGTCTGTAATTTATTTTAAAATACCTCAGAATAGACACTGTGATATGATGTATGTGTCATCAACTGCCTTACTTAGGAGTTCACGGAGTATAGCAGACTCAACATTTAATCAGAAAAGATTACACTCTGGGACATCTTTATTTTATGCTGGCGTAAGAAGCTCTACTTATATTGGAAGTGGTGCTTCATTGATGAAATTAGCTTTTCAATTAACAAGAGGATGTTTATAAATGTTTTCATTATTAAAAATTAGTTTTATTTAAGTAATGTGAGATGCTTCTCATACCCAGGATGGTAAAAATATGTAATTTTGTACCTAGTGCATGGAAGTATTCAATAATTGTTGGATGTGTTTGTTTGTTTTTCTCAAACCTTTGAAGCCACTATTTCTCTAAAATTCCTAATTTGTATATAATTTCCAAAACTATTCTTTAACTGTTCTCTTACTCTGGTATTTCTACTATGTCATTTGCTCTCTCTTTAAGGCACTTAAAATTTTTGCTCAGAGCCTGGAACAAGAATACTTAATGGCAGACCTATCTTTATAAATCACCAGAATTAATAAAAGGTTTTAAAATATGTATAATGTTATGTCCTCCCAGGGGCTTGTTATTAAACACTGAAAATACTGTAGGAATATTTTATGTCAATTATGGGAGGAAAAACTTAGAAAAAGATTTAAAATAGTGAAGTAGCAGAGCAGAAAGAAGAAAAGAAAAAAGTGGTCTGAGGAGAAGATTAGACTGAAGGGCTTCATGCATGCACATGCCAAATATAAACTATTTTCTGTCAATGGTCATTTTTGCTACTGGGCCACAGAAATGGACCACATCGTTCCCTGGTGATCTTTAGCAAGGGTAAGGAAGATGGTTTGCTGATATTTTACCACACTAAAATATTGCCCCAGGAGAGCGTGTTTTTGAAATTTGTAAGAGCTCCCATCACACTGTGGTTTGTGATGTGAACAAAATGCCCTAGAATGAGCTCTGAAACAGCCCAAATATTGCAGCCTGACTCATGTTCTCGTCTAAACTGCTCACAGTAAAAGACAAGCAAAGTACCCCAAATACCACAGAGTAGGCCCTTCAGATAACACTATTTTACTGGTGGAAAATATAAACACTTTTTTGCCCAAATTTCCATTGTGATCAAGGAAAATTTGCTGAAGAAGCAGTACTAATCTACAGAGAATTGTGAAACTGATGAGAGGTTCAAGTTACCCATGATTTGCCTTAGAGCCAAAACAAATGCAATATTTAGAAGCTTTCCCATAGGTATCTAAGGGAAAAGGGGAATTTTCACTGTGATACAAATACTTTTTTTAGGAAAAGGATATTGTCATCCTGATAAGAGAAAGCATGTTCTTAAACTGTGTCTCTAGCTTACTTACATGAGATGAGCAAATTAATGTGTTGTGTTTTTTTTAACTTAAAATAACTCTCTTCACCAATTATCTGCAGGTTTTCTAATTAGGTAAAGTGAAGTAAAGCAGTAACAGCCGGACTCTCTGCCCAAGTCTTTTCACTGGATCTGTTAACAAGAATTTCTCTACAACAGCTTGTTCAAAGACTCTTGTTAAAATTTTAGGCCATAAAAGTAAATCTACTGAAAGTATACAGGCATTCTCTGTACCCATAGAAACCTGTCTGCTTCTTTCTGAATTAATCTGCTGCTGCTGTCCTACAGGAATGGTCTAAGGATGTATGTATGCAAAGTCACAGATTAATTCACAAAAGAAAAGGCACAGTTTTGTTTGTTGACATTGTTGACATTGGACAAGCTTTATAGGTTCAGATTTACACTCACTGAAAAACCCAAAGGCAAATAAAAAGCAAATGCTCTTTTGCAATATAGACTTTCAGGAAGAAGACGTAGTATAAATACCTAGGGACAATTTTAAAATTTACAAGATACTATATTTCACATACGTATATGTTTTATAACACAGCAAATATTATGGGTAGTTCTCATTATACTCTTACTGGAGGTAGTTGATGTAATGGTCACATTCCTGAAGAGAAAGGCAGCCTGTGTCCATGTGGAGTCTTTTTCAAAATTCTATTACTTTGGTCCTTTTGGGAAGCAGTATGAAGTAGTAGTTAAGAGCACAGACTCTGAAGTCACACTGTTTTCTTATCCCAGGTCTATCACCTGCTCACTGTCTGGTATTGATCAAGTTAGTCTCTCTGTGCCTCCATCTTTGCATCGATACAATAAGAGTTACAATAACATCTAACTCTTAGAGTTGTTTTGGAATTAGATGAGATCCATCTCTTGATTTTATTTTTTTAAATTAATTAATTTATTTATTTTTGGTCTTCGGTTGCTGCACGCGGGCTTTCTCTAGTTGCGGCGAGTGGGGGCTACGCTTTTTTGCAGTGCGTGGGCTTCTCATTGTGGTGGCTTCTCTTTGTTGTGGAGCACGGGCTCTAGGCGCACGGGCTTCAGTAATTGTGGCACACGGGCTTCAGTAGTTGTGGCACACGGGCTTAGTTGCTCCATGGCATGTGGGATCTTCCCGGACCAGGGCTCGAACCCGTGTCCCCTGCATTGGCAGGCGGATTCTTAACCACTGCACCACCAGGGAAGTCTGATCCATCTTTTTAGAAGCTTCTTAATAGATTTGTGTTTTTTTTAGAGCAGATTTAGGTTCACAGCAAGAGTGAGAGGAGGAAGGTACAGAGATTCCCCGTATAGCCCCTGACCCCACATGTGATTGGCCTCTCCCACTGTCAACATCCCCCACCAGAGTGGTACACTTGCTACAACTGACGAACCTACATTGACACATCATAATCACCATAGTTCACATTGGGATTCATTCTTGGTGTTGTACATTCTATAGGTTTTGACCCATGTGACATGTATAATGACATATATCCACCATTACAATATCATACAGACTAATTTCATGGCCCTAAAAAACATCTTGCTTCATCTAGTCAACCCCCCTCCCCTCAAACTCATGGCAACCACGGATCTTTTTACTGTCTCCATAGTTTTGCCTTTTCCAGAATGTCATACAGTTGGAATCATATAGCCTTTTTAAATTGACTTCTTTTACTTAGTAATATGCATTTAAGCTTCATGTCTTTTAATGTCTTGATAGCTCATTTCTTTTTTTTCAGCTCTACTGAGGTATAATTGACAACATTATAATATATTTAAAGTGTACAATGTGATGATTTGATATATGTACACATTGTAAAAGGCTTCCCCCAGTCGAGTTAACACATCCGTCATCTAACATAGTTACCTTTTTTTTTTTTTTTTTTTTTTTGGTGAGAACACTTAAGTTCTACTCTTAGCAAATTCCAATTACATAATACAGTGCTGTGAACGATAGTCACCATGTTACACATTAGATCCTTATTCATCTTATAATTGAATGTTTGTACCATTCTACATTGTTTCTATGAGTTCGACTTTTTTTTTTAGAATCCACATATAAGTGATACCATGCAGTATTTGTCTTTCTCTGTCTGGCTTAATTCACTTAGCATAATGCCCTCCAGGTTCACCCATGTAGTTGTAATGACAGGATTTCCTTCTTTCTCATGGCTGAATAATAGTCCACTGAATAGGTATACCATATTTTCTTGATCCATTCATCTGTTAATAGACACTTAAGTTGTTTCCATACTTTGGTTATTGTGATTATGGTGCAGTGAACATGGGAGTATAGATATCTCTTTGAAATAATGCTTTTGTATTCTTTTTATATATACCTAGAAGTAGGATTACTAGATCACATGGTAGTTCCATTTTTAATTTCTTGAGGAAACTTCATACTATTTTCCATAGTGGCCATACCAATTTACATCCATACCAACAGTGTACAGGGTTCTCTTTTCTCTACATCATCGTCAGCATTTGTTATCTCTTGACTTTTTGATAATATACATCCTAAAAGGTGTGAGGTGATATCTCATTGTGGTTTTCCTTTGTATTTCTCTGATGATTAATAATGTTAAGCACTTTTTCATATACCTGTTGGCCACTTGCATATCTTTTTAAAAAATTTATCTTATTTTTTCATTGAGATATAATTGACATATAACATTATATTAGTTTTAGGTGTACAACATAATGATTCGATATTTGTATATATTGCAAAATGATCACCACAGTAAGTCCAGTTAACAGCTATCACCACACACAGTTACAAAAATTTTTTTCTTGTGATGAGAACGTTTAAAATCTATTCTCTTAGCAGCATTCAAATATACAATACAGTACTGTTAATGACAGTCATCATGCTGTATATTACATCCCCAGGACTTATTTATTTTATTATAGGAAGTTTGTATCTTTTGACCACCTTCACCCATTTTGCTCACCCCTACCTCTGGCAACCACCAATCCATTCTCTGTATCTATAAATTCATTTGGGGAAGGGGGTAGATTCCACATATAAGTGAGATCAAATGGCATTTATCATTCTCTGACTTATTTCACTTAGCATAATGCCCTCCAGATTTATCTGTGTTGTCCCAAATGTCAAACTTTCCTTCTTTTTATGGCTGCATAATATTCCATTGTATATATATTTATCACAACTTCTTTATCCATGCATCCATCAGTGGACACTTCGTTTTCTTTTATGTCTTGACAGTTGTAAATAATGCCACAATGAACCTGGGGATTCAACTATCTTTTCAAGTAGTGTTTTCATTTCCTTCAAATAAATACCCAGAAGTGGAATTGCTAGATCATATGGTAGGTCTATTTTTAATTTTTTGAGTAACCTCCATACTGTTTTCCATAGTAGCTGCACCAATTTACACTCCCACCAACAGTGCAGGAGGGTTTCCTTTTCTCCACATCCTCACCAATACTTGGTATTTGTTGTGTGTTTGATAACAGCCATTCTAGCAGTAGTGAGGTGATGCCTCTGTGGTTTTGACGTGCATTTCCCTAATGATTAGTAACGTGGAGCACCTTTTTAGGTACTTTTGGCCCATCTGTAGGTCTTTGTTTGAAAAAATGTCTATTCACATCCTCTGCTCACTTTTTAGTCATATTGTTTGATTTTTTTTTTGTTATTGACTTGTTGAGTTCTTTATATATTAACCCCTTATGAGATACATGATTTGCAAATATTTTCTCCCTTTTGGTACATGGCCTTTTTCATTTTGTTGATTATTTCCTTTGCTGTGCAGAAACTTTTTAGTTTGATGTAGTCCCACTTATTTATTTCTGCTTTTGTTGCCAAATCCAAAAAAATCATTGCTGAGACCAATGTCAAGGAACTTACCACCTATATTTTCTTCTAAGAGTTTTATGGTTTTAGGTCTTACATTGAAGTTTAATTTATTTTGAATTAATTTTTGTGTATGGTGTAAGACAGTGGCCCAGTTTCTTTCTTTTGCATGTGGCTGTCCAGTTTTCCCAACCAACACCATTTATTGAAGAGACTGTTCTTTCCCCCATTATATATTCTTAGTTCCTTTGTCATAAATGAATTGGCCATATACACATGGGATTATTTCTAGGCTCTCTATTCTGTTCCATTGAGCTATGTGTCTGTTATATGCCATTAACATACTGTTTTAATTATTACAGCTTTGTAATGTAGGTTGAAGCCAGGAAGCATGATGCCTCCAGCTTTGTTATTCTTTTTCAGAATTGCTTGGCTATTCAAGGTCTCTTGTGTTTCCACACACATTTTAGGATTGTTCTATTTCTGTGAAAAGTGCCATTGGAATTTTTATAGTTACTACATTGAATCTGTAGATTCCTTTTGGTAGTATGAACATTGTAACAATATTAATTTTTCCAATCCATAAGTGTGAAATATCTTTCCATTTATTTGTGTCTTCTTAAATTTCTTTCATCAATGTCTTATAGTTTTCAATGTACATGTTTTTCACCTTCTTGGTTAAATTTATTCCTAGGGTTTTGGGGTTTTTTTTTGATGCAATTATAAATAAAATTGTTTTCTTAATTTCTCTTTCTGATAGTCCATTATTACTGTATAGAAATGCAACTAATTTTTGTATATAGAGTTTGTATTTTACAACTTTACTGAATTCATTTATTTGTTCTAACAGTTTTTTTGGTAGAGTCTTTAAAGTCTTCAATCTATAATATCATGTCAGCTGCAAATAGTGACAGTTTTACTTTTTCCTTTCTGATTTAGATGCATTTCTTTTCTTTTTTTTCTAATTGCTTTGGCTAGGACTTCCAG
This sequence comes from Mesoplodon bidens, assembly GCF_964165515.1. NCBI lineage: Eukaryota > Metazoa > Chordata > Mammalia > Artiodactyla > Ziphiidae > Mesoplodon > Mesoplodon bidens. The sequence goes on from NC_138167.1 coordinate 88,939,883, forward strand.
TATTATGTTGAATAAAAGTGGAGAGAGTGAACATCCGTGTCTGTTTCTGATCTTAGAGAAAAAGCTTTCAGCTTTTCACTGTTAAGTAGGATGTCACCTGTGGGCTTCTCACTTATTGACTTTATTATGTTGAAGTGTGTTCCTTCTATACTCACTTTGTTGAGAGTTTTTGCTGCTCCCTCTGGGCAGAGCCTGGGTATATAGCTGGAGGGATTGTTCTCACACCCACTTAACAAACTGCTTCTTCGTTTGTTATATTTTGAATTCGTGAATGCAAGCTCCATTGGCTCTCAGAGCTAGGCAATTTGGGGGCCTGTCCCTCAGGTGTCAGTCATAAAAGTTGGGAGACTAGATGTGTAAACAACCTCCTTCTAGAATGACCCTTGCAACCTGGTTCTATTGTTGGAGCAAGACAAAGGGAGAAGGTGGAGGAAATGCCCACCATCTCTTTCAGGCTCTGGGGAAGATCCCAGTCCGCAAATACATGTGGGCTTATGAGGAGCTGACCCTCAACAGCAACTGAGAAAGTATACTATCAAATCCCTTCCAGGGTGAGTTGTGTGAAATAAAGAACCTGTTAAAACAAAGCTGGCTAAACAGTGCCATGTGACTATGACAGAGGCAATAGTAGCCAAGGAATAATCAAGTTCTGCATTTCTCACTGATTTTTCTAAAAGTTATATACTCATCTCCTATTAATGCAAAATCAACATTAATCCAATGTCAGAGTCTTTCTGTCCACATAATAACTATTAAATCATAGTATTAGGTTGGCCAAAAAGTTTGTTAGGGTTTTTCCATAAGATGTTATGGAAAATCCGAACAAACTTTTTGGCCAGCCCAATATCTGTAGCGAAATATTTCACAATACTAATACATTCACTTAACAGAATTATAAGAAATCAGAAATTCCAGTTTCTGCCAGTTTCTTGTCAATCAAAGGAAACCGAGAACACCGATCTTTGCCTATCTCATTAAACATGCACTAAAACATCTGACTATACAGAAAAGAGAATTAGGGTTGGATTAATTCTTTGTCTAAATATAGACCCAGAGACTTTTGGGGGAAGGATAGTTGCTTATTTTGCTTTGGAATAATAAAATGAAAAATGATACATTATATTCATAAATTGTTAACCAATCAACAACACAGGTATTCATACAAACACATCAACAATATATATTTTCATATAGTGTCCTTATTCTAAAATACTTGCAATTGTTTAAATATCATATTTTTTTCAAATGCTAGTACCACAGGTAACACACACTTTAAAATATACTTATTGACTTCCCAAAGTTGTGGGACAGCAATAATAGTTTTAAAACCTTCCTTCAACTGAATTAATGAAATTTTATTTCAAGGAACTACATTACTGCATCCTCAGCCAGCCTAGATTGTAGATCTAGGCAGAGAGCACTCAGTGAATGGGATTGTATTTCCTTCCATCTCTGCTTGCGGATTGGCTGGCTTCAGACTGTGCACATAACTTTCTTGTAGAATTTTGGTAAAGGTGAAAGAAGTAATCAACACACCCTAGTGTAATAATGGGTGTCTCTCCCATTTCTCTTAATGGTACAGCCATGGTCGGTACATTGAACTATAGGAAACAACTGTATTAGTTTTTATCATCGAATAACAAAGTTCATCATCTTTTTAGAATATAACATCTGAGTCCTCCCCATCCTCCACTTGATTACTAAATCAATGCCAAACATATGGCTTCTATTACATGCAACCTTCGATTTCAAGTTCAAAATTCCTTTGCACTCAATGTTCAGTTACAGATAACAGAAACTACTCTAACTAGTTTAAGCTGAAAAGGATTTAGTGCAGGAAATTAGGTGCCTGGAAATCAACTGAAGGGCTAAAAAGCAACCTTTATGCTGAATCTCTAGAAATAACTCCCAGAACACCCCCATAGAATCGTACCATCAAGCAACTTTCTACCTTCACCGTGATCAGGAGAATCAAGGAAGCATGTATACCATTCCATGCCTCTTCTGCCAGAATGTAGGGAAGGTGAGGCTGCCACCACATCCAGTTCCAGGACCATTCTCACTTAGACAAGATTCAAGCCAGTAAAGTGGGTGTCAAGCACCCTGCCTCACAACACCTACGAAGCTAGGTACCATGCATAGGCCAGTAATTGCCGTTTCATAAAACCAAATGCCACAACTAAGCTCACTAGCAGAAACAGCATAAGTACCAGCATGCCTTCTCAATATATGAATGTGTCTGTTCAATGAAAGCTAAGGCCATTTGGAACCTGAGTTGTAAAGGAGTCTGAGAAAAGTAGTCTATAACTTTTCAATATTTGTCATTCAGCCAAGCATGTTCCAAGATACCTGAAATGGACTGAGGTGAGTCAATGTGTAATATATGCCATAGGACCTAAAAGCCCATTAGTAAGAGAGGAGCTAAATGAATGGTGGAACATTTATGCTAAAAAAATATTAACATTCTATTAAAAAGAATACATACAATGAAATGGAAAAACTTATAGTACATATGTTAGGTATAAAATCAAGTGTCATAAAAACTATGTACACATACATTTAAGTATACATGTAAAATTAAATATATGGGGATATATAATTGTATTATTTAAAGGTACAATTGAATAAATTTAAATGTGTAGAAGACAGAAGTTTACATAACAAACTATTTACAGTGTTGCCTTCAGAAAAGATGGTAGAAAAGAGAAAGAAGTAGCCAAAGTGACAAATGTACAGTTTTCTATCAATATTTCTCTATTGTTTAAATATAGATAGAAGATAATAGTTATTTAAATATAATTTTACAAAGTTAGAAAATTATATATATATACTGACATAAAGAGATATATATAGTATATTGCTAAACTAAGAAAAGTACATTGCAAATTATTATATTCAATATGATCTCGTTTGGGGAAAAAGTATATTTTTAGTTATATATGTATATACACACATTATTGTATACACATATATAATATACATATGTGTATATATATACATATTTTATATATTCACACATATGTGATGTACATATATACCTATATAAATACACATTTACATATATTTATTACACATATACACATATTTATACATACATAAATGCTTGTATATACACTGAAAAAAATATGGATGTATATACATCACTTAGCGTATACCCTTGGGAATTGGGTTGTATTGAATGAAAATAACTTTCATATTTTCCTATCTACACTTTCAAATTATTTGACTTTCTAAAATGTAAATTTTTAGATTAAGGGCTATTATTTTCATAAAATAATAGAAGTCTGTTATTTAAAAAATTAAAGCAATGCAGAAAGAAACAAAAAGGAAAGTAAAAATTAGTTTCAAAATCCACTCTCATAAATAACTAATGAGAACATACTGTAGAGCACAGGGAACTCTACTCAATGCTCTGAGACCTAAATGGGAAGGAAATCCAAAAAAGAGGGGATATATGTATACACATAGTTGATTCACTTTGCTGTACAGTAGAAACTAACACAGTGTTGTAAAGCCACTATACTCCAATAAAAATTTTTTTAAATAACAATAAAGCTTTCTCAAGTTACAAAATAAAAATCCACTCCAACTCCTACTCCCCAGAAATAAATGTCAAAATTTGGTGGATAATATTTAAAATATCATGATATGCCTTTGTCCATATATGATAACTATATAGATGGATAAGTAGATAGAAAAAGATGGAATCTATTTCTGTTAATGTTAGAATAATATACTAAATTTAATTTTACTCGATTTAGAAATGAAAATTAAGAATTAAGGTAAAAACCAAAGTAATTGTTATACTTCTCAGGCAAGTATATTCACAAGCATTAGCCCTCTCAGAATAAGACAATATTTTATTGGAGGTTCTTCCCATAAGGATACTAAAAAGTAATGACTGGTTTAAGAAATGGAAAAGAAGAAACTAAAGTCATTATTTCTAATGTGTGATATAGTTATCCACATAGGGAAACCCATAGACTCCCATCCAAGTATCTAGAAATAATCAAGAGTTCAGTAAATTAGCTGGATGTAATATCAACATATAAAAGTCAATTAATTGGACATCTGCTTCTAACCATAATGGAGAAATATGGGCCATACATAATCTTTTGACATAAATAATTAGAAAACTGGACAAATGGAGAAACAATTATTTTTAGACATTGAACAACAGACAGCACTGTGGTCCAGGAGAGAAAGGAAGCAAATGAGGTAAGCTCAATAATCACCCTGGCTTTCTGCCTGGTGGCAATATCCATACCATGGGTACAGGAAAGGAGAATCCAAATAAAGCTTGGTACTCTCACTTAGTTTAGCAGATGGAGAAGGAATTCAGGAAAGTTGAGACAGCTGGAAATTGTGGGATAGAATTTTATAGACAAAGGAGCTATTAAGGAAAAGAACTTCAGAAACTGGCATTGAGGTCCCTTGAGTCTTTGCCATATATTAGTGTCTGCACGTGTGAGGTAAAATTCAATGAAGTCAGGCAAAGAGTTGTGAGATGAACAATCCTCAGATCCTGCACAAGGCAGGAAGACATCTGAGTTCTGACGAGCCGGTATAGAGTTTCTTCAGTCATCAATGAGGCATTCAAGAGACCCCAAGAAGGGCCATATCTTGGTAAAGAAATTGAAGTATACCTGGAGTGAAAACTACTCTAGACATGCCATAGAAATGCTTAAAAATAAAAATTAAATGGATCAAATTAATCTTCAAATAAGTCAACTGCCTACCAGAACAAAGCACAACACTCTTTAAAGCAAGATCAAATTACAGATACTCAACAATGTAACTTCACAATGTCTAGTATACAATTAAAAAAATTACTGCACATGCAAAGAAGCAGGAAGTTATAGCACATAGGAGAAAAATCAGTCAATAGAAACAGACTAAAAAATGACAGGGAGGATAGATTAGCAAACAAGGACATTACAATAGCTATAATAAATATGCTCAATATGTTCAGAGATTTGAAAACAAAACAGGAATCATGAAGACAGAAATAGAAGCTACAGAAATATACCAAGTGGAATGACTAGAGATAAAAAGAAATGTGAAATGAACAATTCACAGGATGGGATAAAGAGCAAATTAGACTGTGCAGACATAGCAATAGAATCAATCCAACTTGAAGCACAGAGAGAGAAACAAAAGACTGACTACTAATGGATAGAACTTCAGTGACTTGTGGGACAAGAGGAAGCAGTCTAACATACCTGTATTTGGAGTCTCAGAAGGAAAAGCAATATGTGAATTAAGCAAGATCACAAGATATAAGGTAAAGACAAAGTCAATTTCACTTCTCTGTACCAGCAATAAATAGTTGGATGTTTAAGTTTAAAAACATTATTTACAATAGAATAAAAAATGTAAAATACTTCAAAATATATTTAGCAAAAGATATGCACGTCCTGCACACTGAAAATTACAAAATATTGCTAAATGAACTTAAGAGACCTAAATAAACGGAGAGATATGCCATATTCATGGACTGGAAGACTTAAAATATTGTTAAGATGTCAATTCTCCAACTGGTCTACAGATTCAACTTCATTTACATGAACCTATAGGAAAGACAAATTTCATTTAAAATGAAGAAACTGACCAGTGGTAACCAGGAGCAAATAGAATGATTGACTGTTAAAGGGCACAGGTTATACAGGTGTGTGTGTTTATCAAGACTTAACAGAACTGAACATTTGAAATGGATGCATTTTCTTATATATAAATAATACCTTAATAAAGATTTAAAAATAAGTCAATTGCATTTCAATACTCTAGCAAAAATTGGAAACCTTGAAAAAATAACCCATTTATAATAGCAACTAAAACTGAAAATTATCTAGGAAGAAATCTTCCAAAAGTCTACAACACCTCTGTGTGTGTTACATATGTGTATGTGTGTGCGCATGTGTGTATTTTCCTATAGTCAATCAACCTATGATTGATTGTATTTTCAGTTATTAGTAATCTGTTTTTTATGGCCTCTGTATTAGAAAGGGCTTTTATTTCGGTAATGGATTTTTTTCCCTTCAACTTCTTTTTCATGATTTACAAGCTTCCTTTTCAAATATTCTCATTATCTTATCACATTTTGGCTACTTTGAGATTCTTTTTATTCGGGTTACTGTGTTATTTTAATGTCTTTGAAATTATGAAGAACAATGTATCTGAACTATTTTTGTCTCTGTTTCTTTGGGTAAGTCTTTATATGATGTAGATCTTTCATTTGCTTTTAGCTTATGTACACTTGCTGTATTTATATATAGTATTTATGTTTAGGTTCTGTGTTTTGTTTTGTTTTTGATAATTACTCATTTTATATTTTATAAATATATACTTTATAGTAATATACTTTATAAATATATGCTTTATTTTCTTTAAAAAAATTTTTTATATTGCGTATAGTTGATTAACAATGTTCTTTTAGTTTCAGGTATACAGCAAAGTGATCAGTATACCTGTATCTATTCTTTTTCAAATTCTTTTCCCTTTTAGGTTACTACAGAATATTGAGCTGAGTTCCCTGTGCTACACAGTAGGTCCTTGTTGGTTATCTATTCTAAATATAGCAGTATATACATGTCAGTCCCAAACTCCCAGTCTATCCTTTCCATCCACCCTTCCCTCCCTGGTAACCATAAGTTCGTTACCTAAGTCTTTGAGTCAGTTTCTGTTTTAAATAGGGTGGGTGGCATAGGGAAAATAAACAGGGTAGTTAACAGTTTTGTTTCTGATTTACTGTTTTGAAACCATCTCACCGAATGTTTTATTTCCTTTGCCCTGATAGTTCATTTTTCCTTAGTGTTTGATGTTTAAGATATTTAAATAGCTTAAAACAAAGCCTTAAGTCACAGGATTTTGATGCTGAAGTATAGCAATTACTGCCCTACCTCCATAATTCATCTCACTTCTCCTCAGGAAGTTTCCCTTGTCTAGGTTTGTAATTCATAGAAAATGTAAATGAGGAGTAAAGATAGTTTCTTTTTTAGCGCTACTTTCTCTGCCTTTATGCTGTGTTCAACCAAGTTTACATAATGATACGCCTTCTATTGTGATCTAGCTGCACCTCAAAATCTTGCCACTTTAATCAAGATATTTGGATAGGACTGACACTTTTAGGGAAACTGTTTTCCTCCTCAAATTTTGAAAATTTATAAGTCGGCCCTTAATTTTGTCCAGTTTAGTCCAATTTCAAAGTAGTTGGCCAGAGTATTTTATACATTTTTGTATGTAGCTAAATACTAAAATGTATAAATCAACGCCTCCTTCATCAATGGCAATGGTTTTGGTGGGTTCTGGGGGAGGGAACTAGAATAAAAATGTCTCTGCAATTTTCATATGCTAATTTTAAAAATTAACCAACTTCATAAGAAACAAAGTTATACCAAAAATGAATTTACATATTACATATACAGGTAGGGAGCAGTAACCCCAAAACAGATTAGTTCCTTTTAGTTATATCTACCCTTAGACTACACTGCTTAGATATAAAGTGCTTATTTACACTCACTTTAACCAAAAGTTTCCACAAAAAGATATACCTTAATAATTGGCAAGAACAGTAACCAAGAAGTGATCTCCAGAAAGTAGCTCCGACAGAGACCCAATTGTTTACACGACACTCAAAATGAGGGGAGAATAAATGTTAAAAGCCTCCATTTTTATTTTAATTAACAAACCAGCTCTGCTTGTATCACTTTTATTTCTTCTTATATTGTTAGCTTCTGTGATCCTTGAAGAAAATTCTTTTTATCAGCATGTGCCACAATAAGTGAATATACCCTTGAAATGATGATATAGCTCATTTTTTTAAGAAGCTGACCAAATAATTAGATTGTTATTTCTAAATCTAGTTAATTCATATGAATCCAACATAAATCATTTTTATAAAAAAAAAAGTCATGTTACCATCTCTGGCATCTATTTTTCCCTGTAGGTCCCTCTGCTTGCCATTGTAGGCATTCAGGGACCCAGGGTGAAAGAGTAGCCAACAACTGAAATGTAATTGGAAAAAAAGAGGGTTCTGGAGGATCCAAAATTAGCTATTAAATGCTTGGTCTAGAAATTACACACATCACTTTTGCCCAAAAGTCACTGGTCAGAACTAGTCACACAGTCCCATCTAACCATAAGAGGGTCAAGGGTTTAAGTATACCATTGTCCAGAACTTTGAGAACTAACCTTAATGACTACAGAGTAAATCTCCCAGAAAAAAAAAATTAATGTATGGTTATGCAAATATGGGATAATCAGCAAAAACAACACATTACCTAAACTTCCTGAGGAGCCTGATTACTATCCCACTGAGCCAATATTATATAAAATAGGAAATAGTAACATAGGACAGTTAGATGAGTAAGTTATAGGCTTCCTATGAGGGCAATTCATGGACCTAACAATCATTTCTTGTTATGTTATATATTTTATGTAAAAAAAATCCGTTGGCAGAGACAAACAGTGCATACTGAAACATATTGCCAAAGTTATGATCAAGGTTAAAGAAGTAAGGATAGGGACTCTTAATTCCCTGTTATTTTTGCTGACACTCATTCTGGAAGAAATTTTCCATATTGAAGCTAATAAAGATTTATTTTTATTGTTACTGTAAAGTTTTACAGCTTTTCATCATTGGCCAGTCAATTTCTGCTTAACAAATATCTTTCATAAGTGAAACCTGCTTATCTTCCGGAGAGCTTCTAAAACATCACATTAAGTTTTTTAAAAGTATGTTTGCTGTATCATACTGCTTTTTAAAATCAACTAATTTACTTGAAGTTCCTGTTAATAAATAGTTTTATACAGAAAAAGCAGAGGTCTTGTGGCTTTGATCATCAGAAACAGTTCATTTTCTGGGTGTTAACTTGTTTCTTTTTACTACATCATGAATTGGAATTCTCCAGATAGCAAGCTGCTGTCTGTGTTATTGTTCCTTATGGATAGTAAATGTGAAACTTTATTGTATTGAGATCCTCAGTCTTTTTCAAAGTTAATACTTCCAGGTAGCTGAAACATGAGATGCTGATGGCAAATCAGCAACCTGTTATTCATAAGCGTGTCTGAGGGTGTCCTTTAGATTATGAAAATAAAGTGTCCTGCTGCATAAATTAGAATTTTGATAAAATTATCTATAGATTTATAACCCCAAACCCCAAAGAACTGAGGAAACAGAACAGGGTTATTTAGATATACTGTAAATACTTAAAAATAAAAAGAACCATCAAATTTTTTTTAAAAGTTAATACTTTCAACTATAAAAACAAAAATCATGTCAAAAAAAGGGAAATATTTCTCAAAAGCCAAAAAAAATTTCTGATTCTTCAGAACAATTTCTCCAGTTTCCTCAGGAGATCTCCAAAATTGTAACATTTATGATATTCATGTAGACCCTAATAAAGCAGTTATGTTTTATGTGGACAATGTCAGAGCAAGGTTTTTTAGGCTGCTCTTTCAAAATTCTCTGCCACTCTCTCTGGAAAGACAAATAAGGAGAAACTTGAATGTCTTAATATCTTAGGCATATTTCTCATCAGTTAGTGATTAGAAAGGACAAACTCCCCTTCTTTTGACATTATATATATTAAAGTTATATAAACAGTGTTTATATTCCAGAATAAAACTCCTTTCAGGATCAATAATTATTGGACCACTGATATTTGCTATATGGCATAGTGAAAGTTTAATAAGATTTCAAGTTCTTCTAGCTACTATTTATATTATTTTTCTAAAATGTTCAGTCGTGAGACTATAAAAACACATCTTTTTAAAAATATTTGTCTTAAAAATAGTGAAAATGCAAAATTAAGAATTTGAATGAGATTTCTAATGTCAGTCGATCTCTGAAAGTCTGTTCACGTATACACATAGAACCAACTTTCATTTACTCTGTTCTCTTGACGATTGTTTCAAAATGAGCATGAACCAGATTTCTTTACTCCAGTCCCTCAGTTATCCTCTGGTGTACCTTTGGGAGCCTTACTAATGTTCATAGAATTTCCAATGAAGAGTATTTGCAGGCATTGTGAACCTTGAACTTCCAGAAGTGTTAGAAAATACATCATCACTTTTGGGACTTGTTTAAAAGCAATCCAAATATGTAAAAAGATAGTCATCTTATTAGTAGAGTAGTGTAATGGTGAAAAGTTCATAAGAGCAAAGTCCATGTTTATTTTATAAATTACTCTGTGCATGATGTTACACATAGCAGGAACTAATAAATACTTGTTTATTAAATGAATGAAATGTCCAACTACAGCATAATAATTAAATAAATTACTGAATAATTCACTCAGCTCACCATCATAAATTCTTTAGGAAAACATATTCATTAGGAAACAGATTCTCATACCATAATGGTGGAATATAAACTGAGTCATTATTTTTAGGAGAGCAATTTGCCTTTGTGTATCAAAAATTTTTTTAAATGGGCCTATTTGTTGCTCTGTCAACTTTATTTCTAGGAATTTATTCTAAGAAACTAAGAAAATAATTACAATATGTGTTATCACTTAGCTATAAAGAAGTGTATTACAAAGTTATTCAAATTAGCCAAAATTTATGGAACTATGGCCATTATTTTTCTTGTCTTTCTTTTCTGTATTCTGTCATGTGCTTATATTTATTTACGAATCGTTATACATTTAAAAATTATGTCATAGAAAAAGACACTACCACAACTATGCAATTTAACAACCCTATAGGCTTTAAAACCTATAGGTTTTAAAACAACCCAAAAAATCATAAAATTCAATCATTATTAAAACAGTAAAACATAAGTCCAATAACTCTTAAAGAGCATTAAATAATTTTTAAATGATGCCATCGAAGACCTACAGACCTGTTTTGGAAAAATTGGTCCAACCCCTACCTTAGCCTCACTGCCATGCTACAAGTCAATTATTTTTCCTTCACCCTCAAGTAATTGTTTTTCTGTCTAGTTGTTCTATCAATTACTGAAGTCAACGTATTGATCCCTTCAACAATTAATATTGAATTGTCTGTTGCTCTAATTTTGTTAATTTGTGTTTCACATATTTTGTGGCTCTGTTATTAGCTGCACAAATTTATAATTCTTCCTGATAAATTGACCCATTATTATAAAATATACCTCTTAGTTTCTAGCAATATATCTTTTACCTTAAAATTTTCTTTGCCTGATATTTGTATAGTTACTCCAGTTCTCAGTTGGTTTAACCTATTTGAATTTAATATCAGTCTCTTACTGGCAGCATATATTTTGATTCTGGTTTTTAAACCAGCCTGATAATCTATACTTTTTTATTTAAAGTGTTTAGTTCATTTGCATTGAATGTAACTATTGATGTGATAGGATTTACACCTGCCATTTTGCTGTTTGTTTTCTTATACATCATGTCTTTTTTGTTCTTCCATTTCTCTGCTGTCTTCTTTTGTTGTTAAACATATTTTTTTAGTGTACTATTTTATTACCTTTGTTGTTTTTTAAACTACATTCTTTAAGTTATTTTCATAATGGTTATTCTGGGGAATTACAAAGTGCATGTTAATTTGAAACAATCTAGTTCAGATTAAGTCTAAGTTAACTCCAGTAATGTATTAAAAGTTTGCCTCAATCTAACTTCTTCTCCTTCCCCTCCTTTGCATTAATACTGTCACGCAAATTACATTTTTTATATAAGCCCATTAGCAGCAAAGTTTTATAATTATTATTTTATGCAGTTGTCTTTTAAATCAATAAGAGAATAAAATAGTTAATATTTCCCTATGTATATACCTCTACTGATGCTTTTGTTTCTTTGTGTGGATTTGAGTTAACATCTAGTGTCCTTCCTTTTCAGACTAACAGGTTCCCTTTTTAATTTTCTATAGGGCAGTGTATTAGCAACAAATTCTCTCAGTTTTTGCTTATAGGAGAATGTCTTAATTTCTCCTTCATTTCTGAAGGATAGTTTTGTTGGATATAGAATTCTTGGTTGACAGCCTTTTCCTTTCAGGACTTTGAATATGTCATCCCACCTTTTGGTCCTCATGGTTTTGATGAGAAATCAGCTATTAATCTTACTGAGGATCCCACGTATTTGTTGAGTCACTTTTCTCTCTTACTGCTTTCCAGATATTCTCTGTGTCACTGATAATTCAACAGTATGACTATGATGAGTATGCATATGGACTTCTTTGAGGTTTTTTTTTATTTGGAGTTCATTGAGCTTGTTAGATGTGTAGATTAATGTTTCCCATCAATTTGGGAAGTTCTCAGATATTATTTCTTCAAAAGTTTTTTCCCCTTTTTCTCACTCCTTTCCTTCCAGGACTCCCATTATGTACATGTTGAAACACCCACAAGTCTCTGAGGCTCTGTTCATTTTTCTTCATTCATTTTTCTTTCTGTTCTTCATACTGAATAATCTTTGTTAATTTATCTTCTTTCACTGATTATTTCTTTAACTTCAAGTTCACTGGTTCATTCTTCTGTTAACTGAAATCTGTCACTAAGCCCTACTAGTTAATTTTTATTTCAGTTATGTTTTTAAACTCCATAATATCTATTTGTCTTTTTTCCTATAATTTCTGTCTCTATTGATTTCTCTATTTGGTGAGATATAGTTGTCATACTTTTCTTTAATTCTTAAAACATGGTTTCCTGTAGTGCAACATTTAGGTTGCCTCAAGGACAATTTCTACTGACTAATTTTATTTTTCTGTGTATTGGCTAAGCTTTCCTGTTTATTTGCATGTCTTGTAATTTTCTTTTGAAAACTGGGAAAGTTAGATGATACAGTTGATTCTTTCTATTCATGGTAGTTATGCTCTATAAGGCCACTGCAAACACTGCATTAATGAATACTAAACTATTACACATGTATATCACATAGATTATCATCTTAAATCCTAAAAGCAACTCATCCTGGTAGACTATTTTATTTCACAAAAGAGGAAATGAGGTTTAGGAATGTTAATAACTTGCCTGAGGCTGCCCCACTACTGTCTTCCTCCTTTGGTCACCTCTGACGACAGCTAAAACAAGAAGGCAGAGGGCCACCTTGTTTGACTTCACCTGGGAACATGCATGTTGAATGACTACATTTTTGCTACTCTGTGCACTCACAGTCATGTGAATGACTGTAAAAGCGAGCAACATGAATACTTATTTTGGTGTTACAAATAAATTTTAGTGAGTAGGTAAATTCACAAGTATGGAATCTGAGAATAATAAGGATCAACTGTATATTGTAGCAACTCTGGAATCAGACACTACCCCCGATGATTTTGTTTCTACTGTTTTATTGTTGTTGCTGCTGCTGCTGTTTGTTTAATGACTTTCCATGGCTAATTCTGTAGAGTATTCCCTGCAGTGTGTGGCCACTGAAATCTTTGTTTTTTATCTATTTATTTTGTTGTTTGTATTTTTAAGCCTGGATTTGTAGGGTTCACTCCTGGGTCAGCATAGCTTAGTGGTCAGTCAGTGGTTTGTCAGAAGTTTTCCTTCAGCCAACAAATCTTCTGCCCTTTCCAAGGGGATCTACATGCATACTGAAGCATGCTTCAAAGTGCAGGCAGTTTATGCATCTTCATTAGCCTTCATTCCCGCTTGCAAGGGGCTCCAAGGTCAGCCAGATATGAATAAGTAAATGGGTCTTTCTCCAGTTTTTCTGTGCATGTGCACACATGTGCGTGGACCTACAGATCCTTAGGAATACTTGGGGCTTTTCAAACCCTTTAAGGTTGGGTTATTCCCTAGATCTCCCTCTCAAAACTTTTGGCCAGTTTCTTATTTGCCCCAACTGGTATTTCTGCCTTAGACAGCTGTACCATTAACTACTGCAGTTAATTGTACTTGTTTTTTTTGTTTGTTTTTTTTTTTTTGTAGTACGCGGGCCTCTCACTGTTGTGGCCTCTCCCGTTGCGGAGCACAGGCTCCGGATGCGCAGGCCCAGCGGCCATGGCTCACGGGCCCAGCCGCTCTGCGGCATATGGGATCCTCCCAGACCGGGGCACGAACCCGTATCCCCTGCATCGGCAGGCGGACTCTCAACCACTGCGCCACCAGGGAGGCCCTGTACTTGTTTTTAATAATGACCTGAATGTAGCACTTTTCTTCCAAGCTGAACTCCAAGTCAGGTTAAATAGCAACAAGGTCCTGAGAATGGGACTTTTTCAGAAAGCTCCAAGTCTGGTCAAATAGTGACAACACTCTGGGGAATGTGGTTTTTGCAGAGCTCCAAAACAATTCAGTCCCCTCAGTGGCTGTGAGGCTGGTAGTTGCTGCAGCTGCCATGCTATGGAAGGAGGGGGAGGGATAGGAGTATCTTCAAAACAAAATGACACAGATCCTGCATTTGTTACTAAAGTTCAGTAGCTTCTCTTTATATTAACACTATATATATAGTATGTATGCATATACATACTATATATATGCAATGAAATGCACAGATATTTAATATTCAGCTCCATGAGTCTTTCAAAAAAATTTTTATTGAGGTAAAATTGACATATTATATTAGTTTCAGGTGTATGGCACAATGACTAGATATTTGTATATATTGAGAAATGATCACCACAGTAAGTCTACTTAATGTCTGTCACCATTCATAGTTATAAAAATCTCTTTTCTGTGATAAAAACTTTTAAGACCTACTCTCTTAGCAACTTTCAAATATCCAGTGTTATTAACTATGGTCACCATGCTGTACATTACATCTCCAGGACTTATTTATTTTTTATAACTGGAAGTTTGTACCTTTTGACCCCCTTCACCCATTTCACACACCAACCTACCCCCCACCCCCGCCACCGGCAACCACCAATCTGTTCTATATGTCTATAAGCTTGGGGATTTTTTTCTGGTTTTTTTGGTTTTTTAGATTCCACATATAACTGAGATCATATGATATTTGTCTTTCTCTGTCTGACTTATTTCACTTAGCATGATTCTCTCAAAATCTACTTACATTGTCACAAATGGCAATATTTCTTTCTTTAAAGGCTGAAATACACACACATATATGCCATATTTTTTAATCTATTTATCCATCGATGGACACTTAGGTTGTTTCCATATCTTGGCTATTGTAAATAATGCTGCAATGAACATGGGGGTGCATATATCTTTTTAAATGGTATTTTCATTTTCTTCACCCAGTAGCTTTTCTGAAATAAACATTTTATACTTTGAACTATGCCTTTGGTTAATTTCTAGGATTCTGAAATGGTTGAGTTAGATAATTTTTGCTAGTATTTTCTTTGTTCTTACAGAGGAGACTTGCCAAGGTTTTCTCTGTCATTCTGGAAGTTCTACCTCAAGCAATTATTTTTATCACTTTGCTTGGAAACTAACTTTTGTAGCAGCAACCTATATCTTTCTTCACCATCATATTATGCTTATCTTACATAACTGCCCTAGCTAAACTGATAGGCTAATCAATTTTAATATAGTCATTTCTATTTTCATTTATTCAGCAGTTTTTTAAGCATCCACAACATACACAGTCTTTGCTATCTACTGTGGAAAAATTAAAGAAAACTTCACACACTCACTTCACCCTAAAGGACCTTACAGTCAAACTGAATAAGACACACATAATACAGATAAATAACAAGTTCCATAAAATGATTGAAGTAGACAATTCAAACAGTTTTAAGGAGTAAGTGATATTTCACCTAGAGGCATTTTTCACCTAGAGTCATATGTATTTTTAAGATGTCAATTTATCCACAATGTTATATGAATCTAGGTGCTTTAATCACTGAGACAGGTCAACAGGGAGACGAATTGGAGCAAGCAGGTTTTCAACGCCCCTCTGATCTTGCTATCTCAGTAACATTCTATTCCAGCTGTACCATGGCATAATCCTCATTATCGGTCATTATAGCTTTTTTTTTAAAGGTTACAAAGCCATCTAATATTTGCCTGTGCCTATTATCACCACCCATTTGAAAGTTATAATGAGAAGCACCTTTTTATTGGAGGGTAAGGATAGTATTTCACATAGTTAGAGAAAACTAAAATCAGGTCACATATTAACAGACCTACACTGCAGCTATATTCATAAGACAGTGTTAACTTTTATTTCATCTGTGAGCAGGCTGGTCATGCCCATATTTGGTGCACTAGAAGATGTTGAATGAACGAGTGGGTCATCTGTGGAAGCCCAAAGAGAATGAACATCTTCCAAATAAATGTCTAGGCAAAAATAAACAATCAAAGAACAGGTCTGTTCAATTCCACTGTTTGCTCTAAAAATAGTTATACATGAAAATAGAGTCAAGTGGTTTACAAAGTACCTTGGCAATAAGAAGTGCTACTCCAGTGAGGTGTAAGTCCTAGGAATTCAAAGAGTTGGGCAAAGCAACTAAATAGCAACTAATGCTAAAGGAAGAAGCATTAGTAATAATGACATGGGAACCCCTGCACGGAGCACAATAAATCTGACTAACTAACGTCAGCAAGACAGAAAACAGCAGCTGAAACAAAAGATCTGAAAAACTTGCTGCAAAAAGGTCAGTGAGGGATTGTGAATAACTTAGCAGGAATACTAATGGACAATACCAGCCAGTCTTTCTACGTGACCAGAATATTACAATTTGAAACTAGTCAAATAAAGATGAAATACTAGATGTTAAAATGCATTCTGTGTGTTTACTGGAAGGTGGTTCATGTTAATCCTTTTAAATCTCTGCTCAGTATTAAAGCTTAGAGAATCCTTCACATGGCAGCAAGGAGTCATTTTTCAAAGGGAGTGTAATGGAAGGATAATCCTAATATTTGTTGCTTGATTTTTAGTCCTCATTCAGCTCATGTGAAATTAGGAGTCGTTTTGCAGGTTGATTATAAAACATTATAAATCTCAAAATTTAGACAAAACATATACATGAGTGAGTTCCAAATTATCCATCATGTGAAGTGGGGGAGTAGGGAGGACGGAGGCTCAGCTCCAATAATGATGTTGCATTTTCTATAAATGTGTTACTTTTTGGATGCCTTAAGCTATCAAGAACTTTTTACAATAACATATTTAATAAGCTAACTAAATCTAGATACCACAACAAAGATTACTGCTTGAGACTTCTGCATCACTCCCCTGGGGACACTTTTTGTGGTATAAAATAGCACAGCAGCCTCCTGGCCACTTAATGTGGCACAAGAGCACTTGAACTGAAAGCCAGATCAATTGATGCAATCTGTAATTCTTCTAAGCATGGCAGGTGAGTTGGTTAATTTTATGTGTTGACTTGGTAGTTATGGTAATGAGTTTTTGTTAAACATCAGTCTAGATGTTGCTGTGAAGGTATTTCTTAGATGAAATTAATATCTAAATCAGTAGACTTTGACTAAAGCAGATTACCCTCCATAATGTGGGTTGGGCCTCATTTCATCAGTTGCAGGTCTTAGAAAAAAAGACTGAGGTTGCCCAAGGAAGAGAGAGGTCTGCCTATAGATTGCCCTTGGACTCGAGATTGCATCATCAACTCTTGCCTCAGTCTCCAGACAACTGGCCTGCCTGTAGATTTCAGAATTGCCCACCCCTACAATCACATGAGCTAATTCCTTAAAATATCTGTCTATTTATCGTCCATCTATCTACACACACATCCTATTGGTTCTGTTTCTCTAAATCACACTGATTATTACACCAGACAAAATAGAAACCCTCCCATCTCTTCCATGTTTGGCCATCAGTGTGTCTAAACTACCTGTAAAGGTAAGTGGGTTGACGATCACTAGAAATGCTGAAGATTGTGGTATAGATATATACGCTGAATAGAATTCCTGTAGCTACTGACTTGAAGTAATAGGCTTTTCCTTAACATTGGAGTGAATAGTATACTTCTGAGTGCTTCTTTTTTCCCAGTTGCCTACCAGAAGTGAAAGCAATTTATCATAAGCACTGGAAATTGAATTGCAACATAAATCTGATGCTTTGCTGTGCAAAAAACGATGATCTTATTCCAAAACGGCTTTCCAGTCATGATGATGTCTTAAGATATGCTATATCTCCATATTTTGTTGGTTCCCCCTTATGACCAAAAGTAGACAATAAAATATTTGAACATTGAACCCTCTTTATCTCAATTCAAAAACATTTGTTGAGGGCCCACTATGTTCAGTGCTGGAGATAAAAATGATGAGGGATAACTTCAAAGAGGTCAATGTTCAATAGGAACACAGCATATAAATAGTTATTTAAAAAAAAATGAAAATGTCTATCTAAGGCCATGTATTAAAAGCATTTGTACTCCACCCTTCAACCTCAAACCCCATCAAAAATAACAAAAAAAAAAGACAAGTAAAAATAGAATATTCATTAAGATGAAGAGACTGCAGTGACTCCTAAGCTAGATTATGGAGCACACCCAAACTGAGAGAAGAGAACATGCTTAGTTCCAACACATGCTGTTTTGGATTTTGAGCCAGAAATAAATCCCCCCCCGAACTGTCACATTCTAAAGGACATATACAATAATTTTTTTATTAGAAGGCCCAGTTAGACTGATTTTGACAGCCAAGAATTGTGAAACAGGGAACACATAAGGAAAATTCATGGTGGTGCTTATGTCATTTCTATTGTCCATGACTTAGCTTCTCTGCCAAAGGTAAGGGATAAGTCAATGGAAAGGAAGATAGAAGAACTTAAAGACTATTAAGGCAAAGTTGCTGCACTTTGCAATGTAAGGAGACATTTGTTCCTCGGGTAAAGAAAATAACCTGAAGAGAGCAGAGTGTGAAATAAATCCCCAAACTTCAGCAGCAGGTACTTATCACCATTTAAAGCTCAGTAATATTCAGAAAAGACATCATCCTGGGACCTATGCCTGAAAAAAAAATAATAAAAAGAGGGGAAAAAAATAGACTGGAAGCAAGCAAGAAAAAGAAACATGAGCAAAAGGCAGCTGAAAAACACACAAAAAAATTAAATTACATGATTCTACCTAGTAAAATTGTAGAGAATGATTAAAAAAGAAATTAAAAAGTTCAAAACAGTTATATAAGTGTACAAAGAATACTCAATAGAGCATGGAAAGGAATGAAAAGCATTCTTATAAAACTCAGGAATTGAAGACAAACAAAACCATCATAATGATGAAAAACATTCTAGCAACAACCCCCCAAATGGGATAAATGCAACTGAAAAAGTCAGAAATATGGAGAATAGGTTAGAGAAACTACCCCCAAATGAAATGGAAAAACTATACACGCAAGATTTCAGAGAAGATAACTGGGAAGAACTAACACACACTTAATGGCTGTTTCTGAAGAAGAGAAAAGTGATTTTCTACTCATTCCAGGAACACAGCAAGATTGCAATTCTCATTTCCTTTGATAGGCATGGACGTGTGATGACTGGACCCCCCAAAAAGTGTGACTGATAAAGGCTTTAGGAGTTCACATTTAATTTACTACATTCCCTTTTCTCTCCATTTGGTCAACTTTGGAAACACGTATCAAAAAGGAGGCTTCAGTACTGCATGATATCACTTATATGTATGTAGAATCCCCCCCCCCGAAAAAAGGTCCAACTCTTAGAAACAGAGAGTAGAAAAATGACTGCCAAGGGCTAGGGATGGGGGAAATAGGGAGAGGTTAGTAAAAGGGTATTAAACACTCAGCTATAAGATGAACAAGGTCTGAGGACCTAATGTATAACATGATGACTATAGTTGATAATATGATATTGTATAACTGAAATTTGCTAAGAGAGTAGAACTTAAATATTCTCACCAAAAAAAGAAAAGAGATAAATATGTGAGGTGATGAATGTGTTATTAGATGGTGGGAATCCTTTCTCAGTGTATATGTATTTCAAATCACCATTATGTACACCTTAAATACATCTTATATCAATTATATCTCAATAAAGCTGGAAAAATAAAACTAAAATAAATAAGAAGGAGGCTCTATTAGCTTGGGTTCTTGAGTGACTGTAATCAACAGAGCCCTGATGACCCATGTGGGACTTGTAGTATCAACAAGAAATAACATTTAATGTGTTAAGCCACTAAGATTTTAATACTGTAGCATAACTTAGACTGATACAAATGTGGTATAGAAAAATATCTCAAGAAAAATAGTCTATCCCAAAAGTCTTAGTACAATTTTAAGCCTTATTATGTTCAGAAGTATAAATGATACCAACTTATAAAAAACAGAATTTGAAAGTGTATCTACATTTCCTCTATACTTATTTTTGTCCTTGCCAATGCATTTTTCTTTTTTTGTGGTTGTTGTTTCTTTCAATTTTTGCCATCTCAAATTAGAGGTACTGAAAAAGTTAAAATTACATATTTATTGCTTGAAATTCACAAAACTAAATAAGTGTAAAACGTATAAATAACTTTCAAGTGATGAAGCTGATGAGGAGCTGTTTGTTTCCCTCACTAGTTTGTGAACTACTTGAAGAAAGAGACTATGTCCTTCTTTCTTTTTAAATCAAGTAGGGTGTCTGGCATTGTATAGATGTTAAATAAACTTTCTTGGACAGAACTGACTTATTACTGCTTTCAGTGTCTCCATGTAGATCATTTGAGGCTGATGCGTTTGACTAAGAATTATGATTGGAACTCTTTGGAATCTACATATATACCATGATTAAAAAGTTTTCTAGTTTCTTTATTTTTGATAGCATGGCTTTTATTTAAGGCAATTTAGCTGCATAGGCTACTGAGTGTGCTTTAAGTTACGTCTGGGATTGAAAAATTGCAAAAGAGATGATTGATAGAAGCCATTATATAATTATGTCAAAGTAATTCTTTATAAACTGGTTTAGAAATGACATAACAGCATTTCACAATTAAAATGAAGTTGAAATTGAGACATCTGAACATGTAACTGTCAGGGTTTTACTCTTTCTCTCTTTGAAAGCAAAGTGATCAGTCATGTTCTGGCAAATGAATTACATACATGAGACTGAGTACATAAATATCTCAGTATAAATCTTTTAAAATGCCATAATTCTTCTCCATTACACACTTGACTCTATCCAGATAATATATGTAGTCTTTAAAAGCCTCCAAAGATCTTTCACCTTCATCTTTAACATAGAAGACGGATTGTTAGAGGAATTCTTTTCAGGTAAATCGCATAAGTACAAGTGACTCTTAACCTCTCTGGTTTATATTTTTGCTCCAATCTTTGACCAAATATGTTATCACACTTTTCTGAGTCTCCCCTACTTCTCTTATCACTATTACTTTGTTTCCTTTGCTGACTCTTCTTTTTCCTCTTGCCCTTTGTTTCTGGTTAATTTATTGAATTCAATCCTCAGATCTATTTTTTTTTCTCTCTCTCTGAGGATTTCTTCAACTTCTATGGCTTAAAATACCATCCCCGTACTGAAAATTTTCAATTTAACATCCTCAGCTCTAAACAGTTTCCTTAACTTCATATCTTCAGTCTCAATTTCTTGTCACACATGCCCCCTAGAATTCTCCGCAGCCTCTGCAAACTCAGCATATCTAAAAGCTGATCTTACTCTCTTCCCTGGGCATGTCTTACCAGATTTTAAATCAATGGTTCTCAACTCAAGTTCTGGAGAGGGAAACTGAAGTTGTTAGAAAGTGAGACTGAATCAGAATTATGTATGGAGGTTTTCAAATCAATCTCTCTCCACAAAACTGTGTCACAATTTCCTGGGGGTGGGGAACTGGGAAAGTAGACATAAAGTGGAAAAAAGCACATGGGTTATTTTGTCCAATCTTAATCTCCCACTATTTTCAGCTGAGAATGGCTATGCTAGGCTCATGGATACCCCAATCTCCTTCTTCCTCGTACATTCCTTGTGACTGGTACCACCAAACGTGATCAAATGTGCCTGAGACTAAGGTGAGGGATTTCTTATTTATACCAGAAGAAAAAAAGAGAAAGAAAAGGGGCTAGCAAGTTCTGTGGAATAGTCCTAATTCTGAAACATCTCTAACATGTATTTCATGTTCTTCATTCCCATTCCCTCTACAACTGCCTTTCTTCAGGATTACCAGGATCACCTTGACTTCTTAATGTCTTCTCTACCTTTAGTCTTTTTTTCTTTTTCTCTTTTTCAGAGGATATTTGTCTGTTTTAATTTATTTTTTTAATTGAAGTATAGTTGATCCTTTAGTCTTTTTTCAATTTTATCCACCCTACCTCTGCTACCAGATAGATGTATAAATATAAATTTTATGTGTGTGTATTTACATTATACCTTGATTATGATATAGTTCAAATATATTTGTAATTTAAGAATAATTTAAATGCAGTAAAATTTGTCAATTCTTGTTGTACAATTTGATGAGTTTTAAAATTATATACAGTCATGGGACCACCATGACCATCATGGTACAGAGCATTCCCATCTCCTGGAAAAGCTTCCTCATGCCTCTTTGCAGTATATCCTATCTCTCAACCTCCAGCCCCTGGACACCACTGATCTTTTTTTTTTTTAATGTAGTTTTTTAAATCTAGAATTTCAAGTAAATGGAAATATATATCATGTAGTGTTTATGTGTGGCTTCTTTAATTGAGTATAATGCTTTTTCATCCACATTATTGCATGCATCAGTATATTGTTGCTAGTATGGCTTAATAGTTATTCCAAAGTATGGCTATATCACAATTTGTTTATCCATTCACTAGTTGTTGGGCATTTGAATTGTCTCCAATTTTCAGCTAATATGAATACAGCTAATATGTGCACTTATGTTTTCATCTCTCTTAGATCAATATATAGGAGAAGGATTGCTTTTTCCAAAGTGACTGTACCATTCTGCATTCCCTCTACTAATACATGGGCATTCCAGTTGTTCTATATCCTTGCAAACATTTAATAGTGTTAGTCTTTTAATTTTAGCCACTATAGTAGATGTAGAGTGGTATTCATTGTGTTTTTAATTTTCATTTTCCTGATGACTAATGATGTTGAACATTTTTTCTGTGCTTATTAGTCACTTATATATATATATATTTTTTTGTGAAATGTCTGTTAAAAATCTTTGTGTATTTTTTTCAGACTTTTGTCTTCTAATTATTGAGTTATTGTTGTGCTTCTTTATAATCAGGATACAAATGTTTTCCAGCTATATATTTCACATATATTTTATTTTATTTTATTTTATTTTATTTTTTTTTGCTGTACGCGGGCCTCTCACTGCTGTGGCCTCTCCCGTTGCGGAGCACAGGCTCCGGACACACAGGCTCCGCGGCCATGGCTCGCGGGCCCAGCCGCTCCACGGCATGTGGGATCTTCCGGGATAGAGGCACGAACCCGTGTCCCCTGCATCGGCAGGCGGACTCTCAACCACTGCGCCACCAGGGAAGCCCCTCACATATATTTTAAATAGTGTCTTTAGAAAAGCAAAAGTTTTCATTTTAATGAAGTCCAATTTAACCATGTTTTTTCCCCATGGTTCATACATTTTGTGGTATAACTAAAAATTTTTTTTGCTTAACCTAAGGCCACAAAGATTTTCTCCTCCTTTCTTCCAGAATATTTTTGGTTTTAATTCCTATGTTTAGGCTTACAATCCTTTCAGGATAATTTGTGTATATGATATAAGATAAGGGCCAAAGTTCTTATTTGTATAAGATATCCAATTATTCCAGCACTATTTGTTGAAAAGACTATCCTTTGCCCATTGAATTACTCTAGCTTCTTTGTTGAAATTCCTGCTCTCCCTTCTATTCCATTGATCTATACATTGATCCTAATGCCAGTACCACACTGTTTTGATTACTAAAGTTTCATGGTAAGCCATGAAATCAAGTAGTATAAGTTTTCAATTTTGTCTTTTCATCAAAAATCCTCTTTTCATCATGAATCACCTTGGCTAATCTATGTATGTAGCATTTCCATGTGGATTTAAGAATAACTTTGTCAAATTCTCCAAAAAAGTCCTGATGGGTTTCTGGCTGGAATAGCATTGATTCTATAGGTCATAATGGGAAAAATTTGAAGTCTTAATACTAAAAGCCCTTCTAAAAAACTCAGTATCCCTCATGTATTTATATCTTCTTTAATTAACTTCAGCAATGTTTTGTAGTTTTAGTTCATAAAATTTGAACATATTTTGTTAAATCTGTCCCTAAGTATCTCATATTTTATGCTATTTAAACTGTTTTTTTAAGATAATTTTTTATTTTATTATTTATTATTATTATTATTATTATTATTTTTTTTTTTTTGCTGTGCCATGCAGCATGTGGGATCTTAGTTCCCTGACCAGGGGTCAAAAGTGTGCCCCGTGCATTGGGAGTGCAGAGTCTTAACCACTGGACCACCAGGGAAGTCCCTATTTTAACTGGCATTGTTTTTCAAATGTCATCTTCTAGTTATGCCTTGCTAATATATAGAAACAAAACTGATTTTGTATAATTGCTTTGAATCTGCAATCTTGCTAAATTCACTTATAAATTTTTCTTGCTTTTTTGTAGAATCCTTAGGATTTTCTACATAAACATGCCTACAGCAAATAAAGTCAGTTTTATTCTTCTATTCCAATGTGTATGGGTTTTTTTGTAGGGGAGGGGGTTTATACTCCTGGCTAGGTCTTCCAGTGCAACGTAGAAAATAGGTGGAGAGAGGGGACATGTTTGGCTCTTCCCAGTTGAGGGGGAAAATATTCAGTGTTTCATTATTAAGTATGGTGCTAGTTGTGGGTTTCTCATAGATGTTCTTTATCATACTGAGGATTTTCTATTCTATTCCTTGCTTACTAAGAGCTTTTGAATTTTGTCACATGTTTTTTCTATATGTATGCAGACAACTATATCATTTTTTTCTTTATAACCTGTTAATAGGTGAATTATATTGACTAGTTTTCATATGTTGAACCCACATTGCATTGCTGAGAGAAATTCCACTTGCTCATATTGTATTTTTTCTTCATATATTACTGGATTATGTTATATTTGCTAAACCTTAAGTTTATTTTCGAAACTTTAAGTTATAAGTGTATCTATTTTATCTATTTCATCGTGCCTTATTGCTTGCATTGTTTCTAACAATGCAATCAGTCTTATTTTTGTTCCTCTGTATGTACCTGTCACTTTTTTTCTGGCTGCTTTTATAATTTGATCTTTAACACTGGTTTTGAGATATTTTATTACTATGTACCCTGGTGTAGTTTTCTTCATGTTTCTTGTCATCAGGTTTGTTTGAGCTTCTCTGAACTGTGGGTTGATAGTTTTCATCAAATTTAGACAATTTAGGCCATTATATTCTCAAATATTTTTCTGTCTTTTCTTCTCTCTCCTCTCCTTCAGAGACTCCAAATACATGTAGATTAGGTTGCTTGAAGTGGCCCCACAACTCACTGATGATTTTTTCATTACTTTTATGTGTAAAATGCTCATATTTATTGTCTTTTTACCCGCACAATGACCCTGAGAGGTAAATACTATGTGGTTCATTTTGTAAAGGAGGAAAGCAAAACTGAAAGGTTGATTTTCTTGAAGTTTGTTATTTAGTAAATATTTTTAAGCATTTACCATTATGCTGAACACTGGGGCTACACAAATAAATATGACATAGTCCCTGGTTTTGTTTTCTAACTTTTCATTATAAACAATTCCCAATATACACAAAATCAGGATAATTATAAAAATGTCCCATATTCATAACTCTGCATTAATAATTATTAATTTATTAAAAGTTTTATTTTACCAATGTGCTCATCCTATCCCCTCCCCAGCTTTTATATATTACTTTTAACATTTTATTTTGAAATAATTATCAATTCACATGAAGCTACAAAGATAGTAGAGAGAGGAGCCAGATATCCTTTACCCAGTTTTTCATGGTTACACCTTACATAACTATAATGCAATATCAAAACCATTGATATTGGTACAACATGTATACAGTGTTTTGTTTGTTTGTTGTAATTGCACATTGGATTCATTTAACCACCACTGAAATCAAAATACAAAACTATTTTATCCCATAAATATCTCACTTATATTACTCCTTTAGAATCATACTTACCCTCTTCCTTATCATCATCCCTAACCCCTCAAAACCACTAATTTAATCACCATCTTTTTTTTTTTTTTTTTTTTTTTTGCGGTACGCGGGCCTCTCACTGTTGTGGCCTCTCCCTTTGCGGAGCACAGGCTCCGGACGCGCAGGCTCAGCGGCCATGGCTCACAGGTCCAGCCGCTCCGCGGCATATGGGATCTTCCCCGACCGGGGCACGAACCCATGTCCCCTGCATCGGCAGGCGGACTCTCAACCACTGCGCCACCAGGGAAGCCCCACCATCTTTATAATTATATCATTTCAAGAATGTTATATATGTGGAATCATACAGTACATGCATTTTTGAGATTGGTTTTTATCATTTGGTATACCATCCTTGAGATCCATCCGAGTTGTTGCATGTATCAAGAATTTTTTCTTTTTTACTGCTGAGTACTAATCCATGGTATGAATATACCACAGTTTGTTTAGCCAATCATCAACTATAGGACATGTTGGCTATTTCCAGTTTTTGGCTATTGCAAATAAAGCTACTATCAACAACTGCATAGAGGCTTTTGTGTGAACATTAAGTTTTCATTTCTCTGGGATACAATGCTCAGCAGTGCAATTGCTGAGCCATATCATTAGCATATGTTTAGTTTTTAAAATGGAAACTGCTAAACCAATTTCCAGAGTGATTGTAACATTTTGCATTGCTATCAGCAATGTATTAGAGATTTGGTTTCTCTGCATCCCCACCAGCAGTTGGTTTTGTCACTACTTTTAATTTTAGCTGTTTCCATAAATGTGTAATGGTATCTGATCATGTTCTTAATTTTCATTACCATGATGATTAGTGATATGGTGAACATTTCTGTGTGCTTACTTGCCATCTATATATCTTCTTTGGTGAAGTGTTTCTTCATGTATTTAGCCTATTTTCTAATTGGACTGTTTGGTTTTTTATTGTTGAGTTTGAGAGTTCTTTATACATTCTGGGTATGAGTGCTGTGTCAGATATGTGGTTTGCAAATATTTTCTGCCAGTTTATAGTTTGTTTTTTCATCTTTCCACATGGTTTTTCACAGAATAAATGGGAAGAGTGAGTCTTCCCATTTTATTCTTCCTTTTCAAAATTGATTTAAATATTCTAGTTCTTACCCTTTCCATATTAATTTTAGAATAATCCTGTCTATAGATAAAAAATCATGCTGGGATCTTGATAAGAATTATATTAAATTGCAAGTGTAATAAATTGACATCTTTATTATGTTGAGTCTTCCAATCCAGGAAACATGGTATATCTCTGTTTATTTAGACCTCTTTGATTTCTATCATTAATATTTTTCATGTGTATTTTTTCAACATACAAATCCTACACAAGTCATGTTAGGTTTACACCTAAGTATTTCATTTTTTTTTTGAGCAACTGCAAATGGTATTGTATTTTAAATTTCAGCTTCCACATGTTCATTGTTAGTATATAGAAGTATAATTATACCCTACAGTCTTGCTGAACTCATTTATTAGTTTTTGGTGTTTTTTTAATGTAGATCATCGTACCATCTATAAAAAGGGACAGTTTATTTCTCATTTGTATGTCTATCACTTCCTTTTATTACCATATGGCACTGGATAGACTTTCCAATAACAGGTTGAATAGCAATGGTGAGAGTAAACATCCTTGCTTTGTTGCCAGTCATAGAGGGAAAGCATTTAGTTTTTCATGATTAAGTATGATGATAGCTGTAGGATTTTTTGGGTTTTTTTTTTAAGACCAATTTTTATACTGTTTTTCCACTTAACATTTTTATTTATTTATTTATTCATTTTATTATTTATGGCTGTGTTGGGTCTTCGTTTCTGTGTGAGGGCTTTCTCTAGTTGCAGCAAGTGGGGGCCAGTCTTCATTGCGGTGTGCAGGACTCTCACTATCGTGGCCTCTCTTGTTGCAGAGCACAGGCTCCAGATGTGCAGGCTCAGTAATTGTGGCTCACGGGCCCAGTTGCTACGCAGCAAGTGGGATCTTCCCAGACCAGGGCTCAAACCCGTGTCCCCTGCATTGGCAGGCAGACTCTTAACCACTGCACCACCAGGGAAGCCCAGCTGTAGGTTTTTTATACATGTTCTTTAACAAGTTGAAGTTCCCCACTGTTGTGGACTGAATTGCATTTCTCCAAAATTTATATGTTGAAGACCTAATCTCTCATACCTCAGAATGTGACCTTATTTGGAAATAGGGTACAGTAGTCTCCCCTTATCTGTGTTTTTGTCTTCCCCAGTTTCCTGAGATGGGAGCTTAGATCATTAGTCTGTAAATTTTTCTTTTTCCATTGTAAGAATTTAGTGCTATGAATGTTCCTCTCAGCACTATTTTAACAGCATCCCACAAAATATATGTTGTACTCTCATTTTCATTTAATTCAATGTATTTAAATTTTTTTTATTTCTCTTGAGACTGTCTCTTACTCATAAATTAGTTATAAGTGTGTTTTTGAGTTTCCAAGTGATTTAGACATGATATTGAGAAGCATATTCTGACCTGGACAGCTATGATGGTCCTGTGAAAATCATCACTTAAAAGAAAATTTTGGGGCTTCCCTGGTGGCGCAGTGGTTGAGAGTCCGCCTGCCGATGCAGGGGACGTGGGTTCGTGCCCCGGTCCGGGAAGATCCCACATGCCGCGGAGCGGCTGGGCCCGTGAGCCATGGCCGCTGAGCCTGCGCATCCGGAGCCTGTGCTCCACAGCGGGAGAGGCCACAGCAGTGAGAAGCCCACGTACTGCAAAAAAAAAAAAAAAAAAAGAAAATTTTGGAAATGACTATGAGATTGACTTTCATTGTCATTTTGGAATCATGATATTTCAAATGGAGGCTGGTATATCCATAATGAAGTAAATTTATTGGTATAAGTCTAAGAATTTCTCTTATAAAGAATCAATTTACAGATGGGTAAATATGGTCAAAAGGTACGAACTTCCAGTTATAAAATAAGTAAGTCATGGGGATGTGATGTACAGCATGGTGACCATAGTTAATAATGCTGTAATGTACATGTGACAGTTGTTAAGAGAGTAAACCTTAAAGGGTCTCATCCTAAGGAAAAAAAATTATAACTATGTATGGTGATGGATATTAATTAGGCTTATTGTGGTGATCATTTTGCAGTATATACAAATATCAAATATTGTATTGTACACCTGAAACTAATATAATAGTATATGTCAATTATATCTCAATAAAAAAGAAAGAAGTTACAAAGTTCTGATTAAATATGGTGGATTAACTATAAACTCCTGTATTTTCTCTTAAAATCATACTAAAATGACCATAAAAGGATTTCAAAAATGGTACAAACCTACAAGGGAAAAATATACAGGAGAAAGGTGATAACTATGTTTTAGAAGCTTAATCAGTCTTTTAATAACTGATTTAAAAGACCAGAGAAAGCTGAAGCTTCATCCAGAAGGGTGGGAACCTCTGAAGCAAGCTAGTCACAATGCAGAAGCCCAGCAAAACTCAGGAATAGGAAACACCAGTTACCCTAAAGTGGAGTAGGGCACAGCTGGGGCTTGAAAGGGGAAATTATCTTTAGAAATCTGTGTTAACAGTAGTTCAAACCCCAGATCCACTCCCATGCTTCTCACAGTCAGGAAATTCCCCTGTATACCCCAGTAGAAGATTAGATTTTATTTTCTAGAAAGCTGAAAATGAGGGACACCATATAAAGACGAAGGCAAGGGCATCACAAGAAATACAGGGGAGCAAAGTAAAAGGCTATACATAAACAGTGGGCCTCCTTGACTCATTTAGTTATGAATGAGTAGCTGGTAGCCAGTCTCATTCCCTTCAGGCAGGACATTACAGAATTCCTCTCTGGAAAACTGCCCAGTCTAAGAAAAGGAATCTGTAGATACTGACAGTCTTCAATACTGGTTGTCCAAAGAAACAGCCCAGCTAGATCACACTATGGTGAAGCCCAGAAGTAGACAAGCCTGTTTTCATTCACTGAACATCCAATTAGCATTTTAGCCTCTTTTAAAGTTAAATGGGCAGCCAATAATCACCAAACTTGAGAGAAAATCCTCTAACATGAAAGGCAGAAATCAAAATGATTAAAAAAAAAAAATGGAAACAGACAGTGAAAGGAACAGACTCTTTGTAGAAATTATAATTGAAGAGAAATTAAATTGCATTATAAGAGCAGGAAGCAGTAGGAAAGATTCAGAGAAAAAAGCTAGTCTTGAAAATTAAAAATTGAGGAGTAGAAATAAAAAGTTCAAAGGAGAAGTTAGAAGATAAATTTAAAAGAAAATTTTAGAAAAAATAAAGAGTTAAGCTGTAGGAAATAACAGATAAACTGATTTTCTTTATAAATGTTATATAACTATTTCACCTTTTAAACTATGTAAGTAGTTTTCAAAAACTGGAAGTGTAAGAATTAGGTTGGAAATTGGGAATTAATCCAACCAGATCTGCAACTTCTTAAGAAACTGGATTCTTTCCTAGAAGAAAACAGGGTATGTAGGAGGCAGGAGATAGCTGACTAAGGCCTACTACCTTGATCTACCTGTAGAAACAAGATTTTGTCTAGACTGCTCTGGTGAGGCTAGTTTTCAAGTGATCACTGAAACTTATTTGAGGCTACATGCTATCAGAAACTAGAGATATTGCAGAGAATGGTGGGGTGGGAAATTCGCAGGAAGATTTTAACTGTGATATAAAATGCTGATAAAATATAGGAGGACTGGCACACTTCTCAGTTGGGCTAAGTGACCACAATTATAAAAGATTTTCAGCACCCAGGATTAATAATTTTATATGATCTCAAAGTTGTCCATGCATACATTTTGGTAGCAGAAGGATATTTAGTAGCACGGAGGAAAAGCTGATTAAGTATATCCATATATGTATTAAAATTTAAGCAAATTTTTAATAAGCCATGAGACAAGATGCTGCAGAACACAACTTAAGAAACTGGCCCTGATTAGAGCTGGTTCCTACCAAAGCAACTGACAACAAAGCCTTACTGAGAGACCTTCCCTGATCTGTGAATTACATACA
Organism: Mesoplodon bidens; assembly: GCF_964165515.1. Lineage (NCBI taxonomy): Eukaryota > Metazoa > Chordata > Mammalia > Artiodactyla > Ziphiidae > Mesoplodon > Mesoplodon bidens. Next base: position 88,970,859 of record NC_138167.1, read on the forward strand.
CATCTAATCTCTTTCCCCCGAATTAATACTTATTCATTCAACAAACATTTATGAACCACCAGTAGCTGTTAGATACTGTGAGAAGTAACAGAGCTTCAAAGAAAATGATCAGACACAGTCTTTGTCTTCATGGAGTTTATAATCTAACATGGAATTTGGTAAGGGTGATAAGTAATTCCAATAAGGTCATCGAAAGGAGGTGTCAAAGGTAAGAGTGACTTAACCCACTCTGATAACTCAGAGAAGACTTCTTTGAGAAAGTGAGATTTGAACTGATAGGTGGGTAATATTTAATTAAGCAAGTAGAGGAGTGAGTATCAAGGCATTTCAGGCAGAAAGAAGAGCATGTGCAAAAGCCTGGGACAGAGAAGAACACGGTGCCTTCAAGGAAGTGAAGGGCTGTCTACATGGACCAGCATGTGGTGAGAAAGAGAGGCATTCTGTAGATTAGGGGCTTTATCCCAAAGGCAATGGGCAAATGTTGAAGAGTTTGAAGCAGAATCTGATCATTTTTGAATTTTGCAATATTGCTCTGACATCTTTGCGATGATTGGAGAGGAAAAGTATATTCAAGGAAGCCAGCTGGGAACTTTTGCATCTTGCCAACTTTTTGTTGAATTTTCTGTTCCTTATGTTTGGTGCTTTGTTTTCCTTAATAAGAAATTAGGAATAAAGAATAGGAAATTTCCTTGACAGGTTTTTAAGATTCAAATGATTGTTTCTTTAGGGGCCAAGAAACCCAAATCACTGAAATCTGAGTTCATACTTGGTAACCAACAAGTAATAGGTTAGAAACAGGCTCTGTGTGTGTGTGTGTGTGTGTGTGTGTGTGTGTGTGTGTGTGTGTGTGTGGTAAGGAGAGGTCAGAAGGGCTGGGGGCTTGAGCACTGGGTTCTCTTCAGAGTGTCCTTTATTTCTCTTGCTTTGTGTCCTCCCGCCCTCAGGCATCTCTTGCTTGAGGCATTGGGCTTGTCAGGGCAGCCTCTCAGCTGTGATGTTTTGTGTAAAGCACTCAGTTATCACACAGCAGCATAATTTCCTTCATGAACTATCAACCTATCTGTTGTATAATTTTATTATTTTAAGCTTAAAAGTGAATATGTAAACTGGGGTCAAAAGGTCTGTGTTTCAATAAGAAAATGGATTTGGAAAATTAAGGGCATGCCCTCATTTTCCCTGATATAAACCTTTGCCTAATTTTAAGTGTAACATCAATCAAACGAGTTTGGGAAGAGAAAAAGTTTCAAGTAAGATCTGAAATTCCTGTATCCAAAGACCCCATTTTTTAAACTTTTGTTCCAGCCTAAGCTGCTTAGAATATACTGGAGAGAGGCTTACACAATTATATAAGTGGAAAACTCAATCTCTGTCGATTCTGTGGCATGACTGATTGTTTAATCACTGTTCATTCATTCATTTACACAAGTAGTTATGAAGCAGCGCTGCCGACGGCACTGAGACCCTTGCTCTTGAGCGGTTTTCTTTCAGGTTGAGTGATATAAATTGGCAATGATAACGTAAATAGGCAATTAAAAATTACAGTAGGTGAATGTGGTTGAGTAGCTCAAGGAGCACAAATAAGGGCATTTAACTCAGACTTGGAAGTTGTCTTAGAGGAGTGCAGTGTCTGATAGAAGTTTTCCTCTGGGTACATAGAATTGTACCAGGCACAGCAGTGAAGAGTGCTCTAAAGCAAAGGAAAGAGCGTGGCATTCCACAAGTCCAGAGACAGCATGGCCCTTTTGGGGTTAAGCGTAGTTCCGTGTGTGAGCAGATTGCGTGGGTGGAGGGACTAACAGGAGCTGAGGCTGAAGAGGTAAGCAGGGACCAGATCATGATGTGAGCCATGGTGAAGTGTTTGGGTTCACAGTACTCTGTGAGCAGAGGAGAGCCATATAGAGTCTTAAACAGAAGATTATAATTATATTTTCACTTTGGACACACATCACCGTGAATGCAAGGCAAAAAATGGACTGGAGGCAAGCAAATCCGTTAGGAAACTTAAAGTAATTTAGGCAAGAGATAGTGGTGTACCCTATGTTGGGGCCATGAAGATGAGGAGAATTAGATAGAATAAAGAACAATTTAGAAGTAGGTAAATAGGGTGATCGATCTGGATACGGGGGGCTGTGGCTAAGGGACAGGAAGGAGTCAAAGATCAAGTTCAAGTTTCTGGTTGGGATACTAGGTGGATAGAAGTGAGCATGTTGAGTGTTTGGGGCCTGTGAGACATCTAAAATGAGATTTCTAATAGAAAATTATATTTATGGAGTCTAGAGTTCAGTGGGAATGGATGGGTAGATGGGAGGGGAATATCTTATCATGAAAGACTCTGTCATTTACAAATGACACAGTATCTCACCCATATAATCAAGGAAATGTATTGCCTCATGTTATGGAAAAATCCATAAGTATACTTAAGATTTCAGACCCATCTGGATCCGGGACTTAAATGAATTAAGCAGGACTTAGTATTTATCTGCTTCCACAGTAATGGCCTCATTTTTCTGACCTCTAGCAACACTGTACTTAACATCATTCTCACCACCAGCAAGCAATCCCAGTAGAAAGAACATAATTCTTCCTTGATGGCTTCAACAGAAGTTCTAGGAAAGAATCTCCTTGGCTCTATTTGACCTGATTTGGGTCATGTGGAATCCCTAATTCAATCTCTGTGGCCAGATTGAATGGCTAAAAATGTTCACTGCAGTCATGTAATCCACACATTATAAACTGGACATAGGAAAACAGAAAAACGTCCAGGAAGGTGATAGGAAATTATGGTACTAAAGAAACCAACAGAAGAGTATATTCAAGAAGTTGGAAATGGTCCGTTTGTGACTAATGGTGGTGCTAAGTCAAGTACAAAAAGAATGTAAAATAGTCATTTGATTTAGCAACAGAATGATGATTTATGACCTTGGCAAAGAAGTTTCAAAGTGTGGTGGGTCAGAAGGGAGAATGGCGTGCCCCAAACGAAAAATTGGTACAGTGGTGGAGGCTGGGAGTATAAACAACTCTTTTAACTGTGAAGAAGAAGTGAGTACCAGCCTGGTAGTTAAGTTCACAATTTCAGCTTCATCATTCTGGGAACAAGTAAACTTGACCACGAATGGAGTCAAACAGAAGTGGTGCTGGACTGCCACCACCTCCTGCTACCCCTCCTGGCACTGCCTCTGCATTCTTGCCATGCAGGTCTGGTGTCTCACTGTGAGGCAAGGGAGACTGACACGCACCATTCCTAACAATGACAACCACAAAAGAGGGAGTCAACACCAAAAAGATGACCCCATTAATTTCTAAGGCAGCAGCGCAGAAGGAATGTGAGACAAAGTTTAAGAATGAAAAGAATATACAAAAAAGTAATGACAAGGATTTTTAATGAAGCATATCCACTTCTCATTTAATGAGCATCCATCTTTTAATTTTTCTAAATTGTTTTGGGGTCTGTTTCTAATGTCCCTGTGTGTGTCAGAATGGTAGAGTAGTTTATTAAATGGGCTTGGAGATTAGAGAGATTAAGAACTGGCTCTAACACTCTTTGTGATTCTTGGAAAAATTAGCAAAGTTCTCTACCCCTCAACTTTCTCATTGGTAAAGTGTGGCCAATAATAATAATAATAATAATAATATTCATTACATAAACATGCTCTGAAGATTGTTACATAACGTAAGGAAAGCACTTATCACCAGGCCAATCACATACAAAGTATTCAATTGATGTTTACTACTACTGCTATTATTACATTTTTAAAAATTTAACCCCTTTTCATTCTGCATTAAGTAACTAGTATATCTAAATAAGTTTTGTTCAACAATAAATGATGAGGGGCTAGTTTAAAAACAAACTTTGGTGAATTTTTTTCTCAATTTATGATATGTAAACTAAACCTTTATACTTATATTCCAATGTATAATAATATGGGCATCATTAATTAAGAATAACAAAATGCAAAAGAGAAAAAAAGAAAAAAAATCAAGTTGCCTGTTTACTTTATCCAATCAGATAATACTGTTTTTATTAACTTAAAACTCAGTTTCTACAAGTAGCCATAGCATTTATTAAGCATTCACTCATTTTTAGCACTTTCACTAAGCAAACCTATGGCCTTCTTGATTCAGATTCCAGCAGTCTCAGATTTGCACAAGAGCCCGGTCTCAGCTTAAAAATGTCTTCAGCATCTTACTTTAATTATAAAATGGAAATCAAACTATTTAACAGCATCTTAGTAACAAGGTTCTTTTTCCCACTCACACTATAATTTTCTCCTAATTTGCATCAAAAAATTGTTGATGATACTAGCTAAATCATGGTTCCAACTACTAATGATGGATTCACACTGTAGTAGCATCTCATGTGGGAATTAGTTAAGTCTAACACAATTTTTTCTCCCGTGTTACTACAGAATTCTGTTTTTTTGGTTAATTACCAGATGACAGCTGGCTTGCATGTAAGGCATTTAAAGATGATGTCGCAGAAAAAAATACTTACTGTGTATTTAAAAATGAGGATTACACTTACCACAGCAAGATACTCACACTCAGGTGGTCGGGAACTGAGATAACCAGGCAAACAGCAGATTCGTGTCTTCCATTTCATGCTCACTCAGAGCCAAAAATTCACCCTGTGGACAGAGGACAAAATCAACTGATCCTTTCCTCTCTCTCTCTCTCTCTCTCTCTCTCTCTGCCCTCCGCACACATATAATTGAATTTATTTAAGTTAAATAAACATATCATGCTACTCCATTGAAATATTTCCCAGTACACGAGATTTTTTTAACATCTACGGACAAATTTTTTTACAACCCTATATGAGAGTTAGACAATATTACTAAGAGCTTTTTAAAACCAAAAAAAACCCCCAAAGAATTTGGCAGAGCTATTGCCCAAACTATGACTTATGTTAGGAGCATAATAATGATAACAAAAGATAAGTTATGGGGCCAAAATATCCAGACCAGTTATTTGCGAGGCCCTCCCACTACAGCTGTGTTGTGCAAACAAACTCTGGAAATGTCTGCCTTTTTCTGATATGGGAGTGGAAGAGCATGGGAGGTGTTGTTACAAAGCTGTGTGACCATATTGAATGTACTAACTGGTGCTACATGTGCTGAAATTTATCTGGGTAACTGAGAGAAAAGTAGTTTCTGAGTAAACACAACAGCAGAATTCCCCTACCACCACAGCTTCAAAAGATATCCTAATGGGACTTCCCTGGTGGCGCAGTGGTTAAGAATCCGCCTGGCAATGCAGGGGACACGGGTTCAATTCCTGGTCCAAGAAGATCCCACATGCCGCGGAGCAACTAAGCCCGTGCGCCACAACTACTGAGCCCACGTGTCACAACTAGTGAAGCCCATGCGCCTAGAGCCCGTGCTCCACAACAAAGAGCAGCCAACCCAATGAGAAGCCCGCATATCGCAACGAAGAATAGCCTCTGTTCGCTGAAACTAGAGAAAGCCCTTCTGCAGCAACAAAGACCCAACACAGCCAAAAATAAATAAATAAATAAATGTATTAAAAAAAAAAAGATATCCTAACATATCCTTCACATGGTAAACCAGTAATTTTTTTTTTTCTGGGAGCAATTTTACTTAATCTATATAGATATACCACAGATAAATAAGTGGTATATCGGGCTCTACAGATTAATACTTAAAATTGAAAAATGAGTATTTTTTTCCTTCCTGAGGATGGACTCACTATATGGTCATATATGGATAGATTCATTGATTTCTATGTAAATAAAATAAAAATGGAGCATGTATTTAAGGCAAAATGGAGAAATACATTCTCCTTTTCCGCCTAGGCCTACACTGACTTCTGTTATCTTCATAGGTCCACTATTTCTTTTTTGCTATTGTTTTATATATTTAACACAGTGTTGCAAACATTTGTTTGAGGAAAATGTGTAGACTAAGATTCAAAACAAAGGAGGAGGGAAGAAAGGTAGGAAAAAAGGAGGAGAGGGAGGAGGGAGCAATTAAAGTACACTAGTGAACTTACGCAAGTTGTGATAAACTGGTAGTATATTAAAGTCATATGGTTATATTTTAAAGGAAACCCAAAAAATTTAAAAAGAATGACAAATTAAGTCAAATAATGAAAAGCACTCAATTTTGTCTCTGTGTGTTTAGAAACTAAAACACTTACTAGAGTAATTATCTTAAAACCTCAGAGTTCAGGGGTTTTTTCTGTTTTTTGTTTTTTACTTTGTAAAATATTTGCCTCCCTTGCAGTGATATATGGAGTATAATAAAAATCAGTGTTGGACAGTAAACAGCCCTCAGTTCAGAGTGCTACTAGTAATCTAGGTAACTATTAAATTACAAGTGCATGGACTACTCATGCATTTCCAATTCTGATGTTAAGGCTGAACTGTGATGAATCAGGTTTTAACTGGGCATTTTGTAAATCAAGCACTAAAGTCTTTATAGATAGTACAAAGAATCCTACACCCAAGGGAGTTTTAAAATTATACACATCATTTAATACAAAAAAGGGCATACTCTACGGACCACCCCATCCCCCCAGAAGGAAAGAAAGATATAAAGGAAGAAAGAATGGAGGCAAGGAAGAAAGGGAGGAAGGGAGGGAGGGAGGGTAGGAGGAATTAAATTAGAAATATCTAATATCTAATATCTACCAGGTCAGAGCTCCTTGCCCTGCAGGGGCAGGCTGCAATCATCCTAGTGCTCAGCTGAGTTATAGTGATGCTCTGAAATTCTGTATGTACCTTCTAGGTCTGGATTTGAGAGAAGTAGCAGAGGTTAATTTAAACCAACAGTTTGCACTGTGCTTGTCCGTCTAACATTATAGGGCTGCTCATGTATCTCTGGCTCCTGGTTCAAAATTCAAAAGAAGAGTTGACTAGACATTTCCGGATTCCTAAAATAGTCTTTTTATTGTCGTTATTGCTACTAAGAAAGCAGGATATTCGGTACACCAAAGAGAATAAATTAATAAAATCTGATCCCCTTAAAGACTCTAATACAATTTTAAGAAGGTTAAAAAAAATGTTGTTTTCAATTTTCTCTAGTGACTGCAATAACAAAATGGGAAGATTTCCAAGCCTTGCTTTTGGAGACAAATCAAAGGCAGTAATAAAAAAAAGTGGATAATTTCATAAGTTTTGCAGCTTGACAGTATTGCTTTAAAAACTGCAAATCTTTGACACATTATGGTTTAAGAATATGCTTTCACATGTCTAATTGCTAGCTGATAGAAAGACATGAATCTGCTCTGAATGCAAAGTTTCCATCTGTCTAGCTGATTGCTTCAATGTGAGTTTGCTAATAATGAATTTTATTTTTAAAAATGAACATTTTAAATGAAGATATGAAAATGTGCATTTCTTTTTTGCTGAAGGCTGTAATGTGGTTATATCTTCAAATCACCTAATCCCAGATTCCTTACCCTAGATCAGTCTCCCTGGTCAGGTACTCTCACTGCATCCTCTGCGCCTCATTTATAGCTGTTACTGCAGGAGCAGTTAGGAAGTTATTGGTGTAACCATGGCTGATAGACTGCATCCCTCCATAGGCTGTAGACTCTATGAATAGAGGGATCACATTTGTTTTGTTCATCATCATATTTCTGCTGCCCAGCATAGAGCTCAACACATAACAAGTAGATAGACTTCAACCAAAAACAGCATATCATGTATGTAATGCAGATGCAGATATTAGAACCAGCTATATTTATGCCAGACATTACAAAATTTGCAAGTTTGTTGAATTTAATCCATTTATGTTTAAATTATTGACAGGTAGGGACTTAATACTATTGCCATTTTGTTAACTGTTTTCTGACTGTTTTGTAGATCCTTTGCTCTTTGCTGCCTCTCTTGCTGTCTTCCTCTCTGCACTGATGACTTTCTGTGGATGTATGTTCCAACTCCTTTATGATAATCTTTCTTGTTTCTACCACAGGGTTTTTTCTGTGGTCACCATGAGACTTACACAAAATATCTCACAACATCTTATTTTAAGCTGATAACTTCAATAGCACCCAGAACCTTTTACTTCTCGCTGTCCCTCACATTTTAGGTTATTGATGTTATAATTTACATCTTTTTTATACTGTGTATCTGATAATAAATTATTGTAGCTATGGTTATTTTTGACACGTTTGTTTTTTTAATTTTTAATCTAGAGTTGTGATTTACATACCACTATTACAATATTAGAAAATCTGACCTTATATGTTTACCTTTACTGATGAGTTTTGCATGTTCATGTTTTTACGATGCTAATAAGCATCCTTTTATTTCAGCTGTGTGTGGGGTCTCTAGTCAGACATGGTTACTCCCTGTGCTCTGAGGGCACAGGGTGGGTGTGTTGTCTGGGCTCCCCAGTCAGATGGAGTTGCTGTCCAGATGCCCAGGTTGGGTAGGGCCACAGGCTATGCTCCATGATTGGAAGGGGTCACTGATGGACTCCCTGCCTGGACAAGGCTTCAGGCTGTGTCCATCAAACCAGCAGGCCACATGCTGGACTCTGCTGCTGGGTGGGATGGTAGAATGGGCTCCGTGGCTGGATGGTACTGCAAGCTGGGCTCTGAGGCTCTCGGGGTCATTGTTTTACATTGTTTTACTGGTTATACAAGGCCAGAGGCTATGCTCAACAGTTGGGCATAGTTGCTGGCTTGGCTTCCAGCCAAAGTGGCCCTTAGGATGTGCTCTCCAGCTCCTGGGCATCTGTGCCCATGCTTCCTGGAGGGCAGAATTGGAGACTATGTTCATCATTTGAGTGGAAGTACAAATTTGCTCCCTAACTTGGGCAGACACTGTTGGGGGGAATGTAAATTGGTACAGCTGCCATGGAAAACAGTATAGGGGTTCCTCAAAAAATTAAAAATAGAACTACCATGTGATCTAGCTATTCCACTTCTAAGTATAAATCGAAAGGAAATATCCTGAAGAGAGATCTGTACCCTTATGTTCATTGGAGCATTATTTACAATAGCCAAGACATAGAAATAGCCTATATGTCTGTAAATGGGTGAATGAATAAAGCAAATGTAGTATGTATGTATGTATGTGTACACACACACACACACACACACACACACACAGAGGAATATTATTCAGCCACGAGAAAGAAGGAAATCCTGCAATTTGCAACAACTTGATGAATTTTCAGGGAATTAATGCTAAGTGAAATAAATCAGATGGAGAAAAATATACTGTTTGATCTTACTTACATAAAAAAATTAAAAAAACACAAAAAACAAAAAACCCAAACTCATAGAAACAGAGATTTGATTGGTAGTTACTGGGGGCAGGGGTGGGGGAGGTGGTAGATAATGGGTGATAATAGTCAAGGGGTACAAACTTCCAGTTATAAGATAAATAAGTTCTGGGGATCTAATGCAAAGCATGGTGACTATAGTTAACAATATTGTATTGTATACTTGAAAGCTGCTAAAAGTTCTCATCACAAAAAAATAAATAAATAATAGGTAACTATGTGAGGTGATGTATGTATGTGTTGATTAACCTTATTGTGGCAATCATTTCACAATACACATGTATATCAAGTCATCACATTGTACACCTCAAACTTACAAAAAGTTATATGTCAATTATATCTCAATAAAGCTGGGAAGAAAACAAATTTGCAAGAATGTAAAACATCGCCACTCTTCTCACTACTTTTTTATTTTTTATTATTCTGGATAAAATGTTTACTTTTCATAGTAATAGATAAATTATGCTAACCAGAGAAAATTCAAGTCAAGCTTGTAGCAAAGTGCCTGGAACATAGTAAGTGCTCAATTAATTACTTATTAGTATCATCATTAATAAAATTAGTATTATATGCTTATTGCATTCATAACACAAATGTGAACGCCTGCTATCCAAATAGTGTCCAAAGCTGTGTGTTTTGCCAGTCTTACCTCTAGCCCATCTTTCCCACGCTATGCCCCATCCACAGAAAATTGTTTGAGATTCCTCTAGAACGCCATGTCCATGTGAACTTCTCACCTTTGCATATGACATCTGCTCTGTCTGCAAGGCTCTCCTTTTCCTAGTCTCCTTAGCACACTCAGTCCTGACTTCAAGGATTCCACGTCCGAGTTCATCTCAATCTCATGGCACTTTGTCCATAGTACTTTTAGCACATGTTGCTTCATATTTTTATCTTAATGACTTTTACCCCTTTCAAGCTTCTAGAGCATAGTCAGCATATAACAGGCAAAAATGCTTACTGTGAGAATGTGTGAATGCAAATGAGCAGGTTGCTTGCTTTTCGTATAATATGGATTTTTCATGTAGTGCTGTAAAGTTGTTTCAATTTCTTTTCAGGATGGTGGGGCTCTGTTTACTAAGAGTGATTACTGATATTGTTAAATATATGGGTCCTATTACCTGCCAAACCTCACCAGGTATAGATGTGCCACTGTCTTTGTGTTTTCCAACATTGGCTGCTAGGACTGGCTTTCTCAAACACTCAAATTGATTTAGTTGGAGAAGCTTTTCTCACAGACTATCCAGGGACAAGAGGTCACTCTCTGGGTACCCTGGCAAAAGGCCCTTGTTGACTCTCAGCCCAAATTCTTGATGAAGGTCACAGCCTTTAGGACCTAGCCTGTCTGCCCAGACAAGATAGGACTGGCTTTCACGTAGTATGATAGAGAAGGGAAAAAATTCAGAAAGAATTAAATGGTGCACGTGGTATACTTATTTCTTAGTGGCTATGAATTCCTTAATCTCAGTTCAGGTTTATTGAGTCTTTCTTAGGCATAAAAGTTGGGGATATTGAAAGCCACAAAGTTGCTAAGCATTATAACAGGATCCTTAGGATAGGGTATATTTGCTAGGCTTCCAATGATGGATGTCTTATTTCTCTTCTTGGTAACATCCAGTCAAAATTGATATTGGAGGGTGGAGGGGTAAGGGTACCAGTTAAGCAATGTTTATGGTCCACATTACTATTACCAACTGTCCCAGTTTATCCAGAACTGAAGGGTTTCCTGGGATGTGGGGACTGTCAGTGCTAAAACAGTGCAAACCGGAAAGGGTTGGTCTCTCTAGCTGATTTGTTTAAGTCATGCTTAGAGAGCTTTAGCAACCAGGAGTACACTATTTTATTCATCCTAATACCACCTGAGTTCTATCAGTGAAATAGAGTAAATGAGAAGCTATTGTTATGAGGTGGGTTTTGATTAACTATATCTACATTTATTTATGCTTTGTTTCTTGGGAGATGCATAATGCTTAGTGGCCTTGATTATGAAACTAATTTCTGCATCCATACCCCAGCTCTACCATTTATTTGCTGAGTACCCTTGGGAAATTTATTTAACTTCTCTGTGCCTCAGTTTCCTCTTGTGTAAAGTTTCTAATTCTAGAACCTATATTATTGACTTGTTATTGAGATTAAATTAGGTAACTGATATCCTTAAAATGGTGTTTCTTATTGTTATTGCTGTTATCATTGTAACTATTACTACTATTAATCAGCTATTAATTAGATATTCAATTACTCAATTTCCTTTTCTGTAAAATGGAGATAATATCTCACATGGTTGATGTGAGGATTAAAAGGGAAGAGATAATATATGGAAAGTGCTTAGCACAGTAGCAAAATATAGGCTCTCAAGATTTTACTAAGTGTCAGTATTACTATTATTAACAGTGCTATTATCTTTATTATTATTAGTTTGCCTTATTCTAGTTCCAAAGGTAGAAAACAGCACTCCGAATTACAAGCAAATGTTTTGGATTCTTGGGAAGCTTTCCATTTTCTAAGTTAATGTTTCTTGTGATATTTCCTTCATGTTTTGGCTCCAGCACCTAATAAACTATCTCATAATGACATCCTTCCCAGATGGTGATACAGCTGAGACAAGTTACTTGGCTTTCCCTAGGATGACTTCCCATCAAGTCATCGGACTGCTGCTTTATTTCTGGTATGTGGTTGTCAGGGTCCCAGAAAACTGAGGCCAGTGAATGTTTGGGGCAGATGAGGGCCCTGTTTTTGCCACCCTTCCCCAAATTCTTAGTTCTTACAATTCAAGGAGTGCTTAGCCTTACTTTTTCTCCTAAACCTCCGAAGACATATTAGAGTAGATGTACATACATAAAATGCTTGTTGGGAGAGGAAATGAAAAACTGGAAACCTTTTTTTAAATCAAACATTTCTGACTATTAACCAGTGCAAGTGTCATATCTGAGTTGAGGAAGGAAGAAAGGGAGGGGAAAGGAGATAGAAATTCTAAACCAATTGGGAGACCTTAGCTAAACAATTGAGACCCCGGGGAACACATTATTAAGCATACATTCCAAGCCTGTAATGTGACTATAGATTCTTTATGTCTCAGTATGGCATGACAGGTCACAGGCCTTGTAGCTCAGGAAGAAAAAAAAAATTAAAAAAACACAAAAGACTGATGTAAGTATTTAAGTTATAACACCAGGGCTTACATAAATACAAATCAATCTTAAAACAACATTTGATTTCCTCAGTCCTATGAACAAGGTAAGCATATCCAGCCTTTAAAGTCTCCGAAAGGTGTGGTATCAAGTAAAGAATGTCTGTCCTCACATGAACTCATTGTACAGTAGAAGGATTTAAAAATAGTTCTTGGGTCTTCCCTGGTGGCGCAGTGGTTGCAAGTCCGTCTGCTGATGCAGGGGACACAGGTTCGTGCCCCGGTCCAGGAAGATCCCTCATGCCGCGGAGCAGCTGGGCCCGTGAGTCATGGCCGCTGAGCCTGCGCGTCCGGAGCCTGTGCTCCGCAACGGGAGAGGCCACCGCAGTGAGAGGCCCGCGTACCGCAAAAAAAAAAAAAAAAAAAAGTAGTTCTGTTTCTAAGAAAATGTGCGAACTTGCCAAAGAGAGATATCAGATACTTTCAGGTGGCCTGAGCCCTGACTCTTACGAATATGTTTGGATGCTCACTTCATTGACATCCTATGGTTGGATTTGGAGGGCTCTTGCACAAAACCAAAGGAGTGCAGCCAATATGTGCAATGGGATCCGTTTTATCCCATTTTTGTCCATCTCTATAATTCAGCCCTGTATAAAGTGACAAAAACAAAAACAAAAAAACCCTGAAAGGCTCAGCTGTGCTATAGCTTGTGATGTGATAGGGAAAAGTCCCCGTGAGCACACGCAACATATGCCAAGTGAAAACCAATACACGTAAGTGGCAGGGATGCTGGGCAAAAAATCATGGGCAGGCACATTTCATACAGGGGCTGCATCAGCCTTTCTTAATGCCGGGGAAGACGGAGAAGATTTTCAAGATTTTAGAAGGTACGTAGACCCACTGTCTGAGTGAGAAGTGAATATGCTTTAGGGGTTCATTGAAGTGTTTCTATGAAAGTCATTTTATGAATAAAAGATGATGAGTGGAATTCATTACGAGTTCAGAGTCACTGTTTTTCAGGGCGTGTTCAGGAAGTCATAGTAAAATGAGTACATACACTAAGCAGGCAAACAGAAAACATGGGTTTCTCTTTCTGGGAAGCTGGGGGCTATTTTCTAGGAGAGAAGTTACTTTTCGCCTTTCTACCTTACACGGAATCCTTGTGAAAACGGGTCGAGCCATGCTGCATCAACGCCTCATCCATTATGTCACTTCCCAGCACGCCTGTGCTTACTTTTCTCTTAGTTTCTCTGAAGCCTTACCATGTTGATGCATTACAGAACTCATGCTATTTTACAAAAACTCAACTAGACCTACATAACAAACCATTTCTCAAGAACTTTCTCTTGCTATGATTCACTGGGTTTGGCTGCTTGTAGTATTTTTCTAAGATCCTCAGACTAGTTTGTTTTTTTTTTTAAATAGTATGATTGGCCATGTTTAATGTCACAATGCATCACTATTTCACTCCTCCCACCAATGGAATAAATCAGATGTGAAAACCTGGCCAATGGGAACATCATCATCAAACAATATTTTAAAATTATTTCATGTGTTTTGGGAATGCATTCAATATCCACTGTTCAACTCATTGATCAATATTTATTACATCATTGCTAAATTCTCAGGCACTGCTAGTAGCTAACTGTATTTCTCTCTTTAAATTACTAAGCATTATCTGTAGTATCTGTAATATTCATTTAACAAAAACTCACTCATTTCAAATAATATATTTTTATTTCCTTCCATCAGGTATTAGCTAAATGTTTTAGATACATTATTTCTAATCTTCCCCAAAATCTCTGCAGAGTAGGAATTATTACTCTTTTTTTAATAAATGAAGCCTTGAATTGGTACAGCCACTATGGAGAACGGTATGGACGTTCCTTAAAAAACTACAAATAGAACTACCATATGACCCAGCAATCCCACTACTGGGCATATACCCTGAGAAAACCATAATTCAAAAAGAGACATGTACCAAAATGTTCATTGCAGCTCTATTCACAATAGCCCGGAGCTGGAAACAACCTAAGTGTCCATCATCGGATGAATGGATAAAGAAGATGTGGCACATATATACAATGGAATATTACTCAGCCATAAAAAGAAACGAAACTGAGCTATTTGTAATGAGGTGGATAGACCTAGAGTCTGTCATACAGAGTGAAGTTAGTCAGAAAGAGAAAGACAAATACCGTATGCTAACACATATATACGGAATTTAAAAAAAAAAATGTCATGAAGAACCTAGGGGCAAAACGGGAATAAAGACACAGACCTACTTGAGAATGGACTTGAGGATATGGGGAGGGGGAAGGGTAAGCTGTGACAAAGCGAAAGAGAGGCATGGACATATATACACTACCAAACGTAAGGTAGATAGATAGTGGGAAGCAGCCGCAGAGCACAGGGAGATCAGCTCGGTGCTTTGTGACCGCCTGGAGGGGTGGGATGGGGAGGGTGGGAGGGAGGGAGATGCATGAGGGAAGGGATGTGGGAACAGATGTATATGTATGACTGATTCACTTTGTTATAAAGCAGAAACTAATTAAAAAAATAAAAAAATAAAAAATAAAAAAAAATAAAAAAATAAATAAATAAATGAAGCCTTGAGACTCATAAGCACTGAGTGACACATCTAGGGTCACAAATCTAGTAGTGGGGGAGGGGTCTTCCACACCTAGACTGATGCCATAGCTCACTCCTTTATATGTTAGGGGGGTTGTCTGCCAAATCTTACTGGAAAGTCTTCACGGTCAGGTAAACGTATCTTGAAATTTCACTGACTAGTATGGAGTTTTCCATGATTCATTCATTCAGTATATTTTTACTCGGCTTTTGATTAACGAAAGATCTTAATTATTGATTTTAGGCAACGAATCAGCAAGGTTATGGGCTGGACAAGGAATGCAGCTAGAAAAAAGCCACAGGAAGGAAGATAATCTGAGAATAAAATCTATGAGTAAAAGATGAGAAGATCTAGACACAGATGATCACTATGACTCTAGAATTTGAAAATTCTCCTTAGTTGAGAAAATTCTCCAAGGAGAAATCAAACATTCACAAAGTGACCTAGATTCTTTCTTCCTCCTGCTCTCCCTCCCTCCCTTCTTTCTTTTCTTCTTTCCACGTTAATTAATTACTGATATGCAAGGTTCTATGTTTGATGCTGAGACTACAGTGATGAATCCTAGAAGACACGCATGTAAGGAGATAATTATAAAATATAATCAATCCTTTACCAGGTCCTAAGAGAGCAAAAATGGCAGTTGAAAATTGCCAAGGTAGAGAATTAAGTAAAGAGAATTAAGCAAATTATATGTGTGTGTGTGTGTGTGTGTATATATCCAAAATTTTAATTATATGTATTATATATATATACACACACACATACGTAATGAAGATATATATACACAGTATTTGCCTTAGGAGAGAAAGTTTCTTGAGAGCATGTATGATGTATTATATTTAATGTTTTAAAATTCATCCACTGAACTTGATAATTCATCCACTGAACCCTGATAACTGATCCTTACTAAATACCTAAATCACTTTCTTTGGTGAATGCCTAAGCTGACAATTTCTTATTCTCTTCAGCTTTATTTTATCTGAGTTTTTAAATTTTTTATTTATGTTGAAATTCTACTCAAGACCTCTAATAACAGCCACAATACTTGTACAATGTCTATCACTTTTCAATTTTCAAAGTATTGTCACATAACTATTTATCTTTTTTCCCTTTGA
This sequence comes from Mesoplodon bidens, assembly GCF_964165515.1. Classification (NCBI taxonomy): domain Eukaryota; kingdom Metazoa; phylum Chordata; class Mammalia; order Artiodactyla; family Ziphiidae; genus Mesoplodon; species Mesoplodon bidens. The sequence continues at coordinate 88,986,987 of NC_138167.1, forward strand.
ACAGACTGTGTTCTAACTTTTCAGGTGATTAGACAGAGGTCATTGAAGGCTCTGTGACTTCCTTATGGTCACTCAGCTGGGAAGAATTTAAAGTGAGACCCTCACATTTCATAAGTCCAAAATTTTTCCTTCCACTCTAACAGAGTAAAGCAGCAGTGTGGGCTTTGTAAACAGTCAGACCTGGAGCCACTATTTACCAACTGTGAGTCTTTGGTAGAGTTACAATATTAGGTTTCTTAGAATTATTAATAAGTTTCTTAATTATTAATCTAAGTTTCAGAGTCTTCATATTTTGAAAAGTGAATAATAACTACCTCTGAAGTGTTGCACAGATGACAGGAGATCACATGAGGGGCTAGCCCACCTAGGCTCCCCTAAATGGAAGGCATTACTATTATCAGAGCAGCCGTCCATGTGAGTTAAGGCAAATCCAAGAAGGAGTATTGTATATTTAATCTGCTCAAGGAGGCATCAAGGAAGAGATGGAAATTAAATTGGCCTTTAGAGGAAGATAAGCTTTAGGTAGTCAAAAAGAGAATTCCAGATAGAGGAGCAGCACAAGTAAAGACGGGAAAGAGAATGGTGAAAAACAGGCAAATTAGATGACCAGTCTGATCAGGGAATATTTATGTTGAGGAATCAAGAAATTAAGGCAAAACAGGGAAAGGAAATTAATTGAAGGGGGCTTGGATTCTGCGTTGAGAAAACATGACTTTTAATTTGCCTTCTACCAACTTCTGAAGCAGGGGATAACACAATAGAAGTGATGTTTTTGGAAAAGAGCTCACAATCTTAGCATATGTTGGATAGGAAGAATTCGAAACAGGAACTAGGACATAGGTTATTGCAATCACTAGTACAGATGTGAAATGATCAGCTCAGCCTAGTAGAAAACAGATATAATGTCTTCTGGTGTGTCTCCTCAGGGGTCCCACAGGAACTTCAAAAAATCAACATTTCCAAGCCACCTCAAATATGATTTGCATCCTCTATTCTCTATCACAGTCCCACCAAGAATTCTGTCACCCCAATCTAGGAATCATCCTTAACTTTATATTATCCCATCATGTCAACCATTCAGCCATAAAATCCTGTCAGTTCTGCTTTGTAATCTCCTCTCTTTCAACCTCATGACCACTGCAAATATTCACTGAGCATCTACTCTGAAGTAGGCACCAGGGTACAGTGGTGGACATGTGGCTTAAAGTCTAGCACAGAAGGCAGACATTGACTAGATATCCTGGGTGTGATCACTGCTACAACAAAGTACAAGATCCTATTGTATGTCACAGGGCTGTATATCCTGATCTGAAGGGTAAATGAAGGTTTTTCTGGAGAAGTGACATTGAAACTGAAATCTAAAGGATGAAAAGGAGTTAAGTGATAAAAGAAAAGTAAAGAATTCCAGAAAGAAGGAATAACACCTGCAATGGTTCTGAGTTAGTCAAGGACGTGGCATGTGTAGAGAAAACAGACAATTTCATGAAACTAAGAGTGTGTCTTTTGCTGAACTATGAATAATTTTCTCATTTTTTTTTCTTTCTCTCTTGGACTACTCTCATCAGCTTTCTGCCTTGCTGCTAGAGTGACCTTTCTAAATTTAAAACTCATTATGTTACATATTCCACAATGGTTTCCCACAGTCTACTTAGTAAAGGCCAAAAACCCACTATGGTGATGGGATCCTTCAGTTTCCTTTCATTTGCCTTACGTCCACCCCCTTCAACCGTAAGTGCCAAGGCTACTATTTATGGCTCTTCAAAAAACTCATGCCTGTTTACCTACTTATGTCTTTGCCAAATGCTATTACCCCAACCTAGAATGCCTTTGTCTGTTTGGCAAACTCCTACTCATCCTTTAATGGAACTCATATGCCACATTCTCTAAACCAGAGGTCAGCAAACTGTAGTTGATGCGTCATAATCCAACCCTCTGCCTGTTAACGGATGACCTATGAGCTAAAAATGGTTTACATAGTTTTTAGAAACTGAAATAAAATGAAAAGAATAATATGTTGTGACATGTGAGAATTACATCAAGTTCAAATATCAATGGCTATAAATGTAGTCTTATTGGAACACATCTTGCTCATCCGTTCATTTATTGTCTATGGCTGCTCAATAAATAATAAACGAATGAATGTGAATGGGGTCATGGCCATGGCAGGTGAGAATGAATGTGGATTGTGTTGAGCACTAAACTGATATTTAATATTCATATCACAAATTTGTGCTACTTTTCTTTATGACTTTTAGCTGAATTTAAAAAATGCAATAAAACCAGGAATCATTTTCATTCAAATGCCAGAAAATATGAGATATCTGATTAAACAGGAGGGGCTATACTGAATATAAGCTCCAGTAACTAACTCTGAACTTTTATTAGCTTGAGGACAATCTTCTGATTTTTATAGGAACCATTCTGGGCAGTATATTCACTCTTGCTGATGGCTGTGTGCTCTTGGGCCAACTTCTCTTTTCATCTTTTTTTGCTACTAACTTATTTGTCTTCTGCACATGAGGCTGCATTTAACTTAGCTGAAAAGCAAGAATAGATATTACCACAATATAAGGAATTAAAAATCATCCCTGCACTTAAAAGAAACACATACACAGACACACACACACACACAGGAGGCCACAGAGTATGCAGGGGAGATACTTTTCTCAATTGTTAATACAATGGAGAGCCCAGCTTTCACCTAGGGATATGTCTCTTACTGAGATTTAGAACAGGTTGGTCATTTTCATTGAAATTTTAGAATGGGATCTTCAGAAATCTATTTCCATGAAGGATTTGTGAAGCCCCCTGGGAATTAATTCATTCTGAGCAAAAAGAGAGACTGGGGAACAAGTTTAGGGCAGTAGCAGACCTTCAATGGTCACAGAAGAGAGGTAACTCTGAAAAAAGCAGGTCTTTGCTCTTTCTAATTGCCTATCAGACCAGCCCCATGGACTCCTGTCTAGTCCCTACACATGAATGTTAAATCTGAAAGGACAGTTTCTCAGGATCTTGGTATCACACTGAACCATAAGCAGCATTGCTTTAGGTCTTCTTCAAGGCAGTGTATGGGGAAAAAAAAAAAAAAGGTGGGAGCAGGGGAAGGAGAAAGGACTTCTCTCCCATTTGGCAGACTTGAGTTTAAAACAGATCTGTGCTTCAGTGTCAGTGACAGAGGAACAGGCTGTGGCCTCACCACATACAGAGGTACCTGCAGAGGAGTTCTGAGTGAAGAAAGCTGTGCCCAATACACGTGTCAGCAGAGTCTGCACATGGGTGTATGGGAACACATAAGAGGGGCGTCCAAACTGGGAAGGTGGAAGGTTTCCTAGAGGATGGTCTAGCTAACTGAGACCTAAACAAAGGAGTTGGAGGTGGAGGAACATCTACTACAAAGGCTTGGCTGTGATGAAGATCATAGCTTATTGGGAGAACTGTAACTTATTTAATTCTGACTACAACACTATGAAGTGAGTACAATTATCACCTCCATTTACAAATGAGAAACTGAGGCATAGAGAAGTTAAGTAACTTGCCCTAAACTACATAGCTAGAAAGTGGCAGATCTAAGCTCTAACCCCAGGCAGTCCGACTCCCAGGTCTGTCATTCTAACTTCCACTGTATAACATTAGTAGTTAATTGCCACCTTTAATTAAACATGTATTATGTCATATACCATAATAAGTACTTTATATGTATTATCTGATTTAAGTATGATCCAGTTATTTCTTGCTTCATAACTTACATAACTCACTGGCATGCTGGGAAGTTGGAGCCAGCCAGGAATGAGGACCAGGAACCTTAGTTCTGCTTCATTGGGTGTCTCTGTGTGGCCTGGGCATCCTCAGAGCTCACGACTGGGTTTCAAGGTCAGTATTCCCAAGAAAGAATCAGGTAGAAGCTGTGTTACTTTCTATGATGTGCCTCAAAAGTCACATAGCATCGCTTCCACCATATTCCATTGCCTAAAGAAGTCATAAAGGCTGGTCCAGGTTCAAGGGGAGGGAGGTAGACTCTACCTCTGCATTGCAGGTTCTGGAAGTACATGTGAGACCAAGAATATTGTTGCAGCCATTTGGGAAAAATATATTAGTATGTAATATCTGATTTAATCTTCATAATAAACCTATGATGTGGGTCTTATTGTCTTGATTTTGAAGATTAGAACCCAGGCTCAGAGAGGTTAAGTAACTGGACCACGACATGTAGCTGGTACATGGTGGGAGAGAGAGCATGTTTCTCATCAGAACTCCATGCTTTGTACCATCTTCAGCTTCAGGTGTTGCCTCCTTAAGCCTTCCCTAACCACTACTTTCTCAATAAAATTAATTACTTCTTCTCTGTAATATTTCATGATCTTTTGCATGTATCTGTTATTTTGTGTATGAAAAGGTAGGGTTTTAGAATATGCTATTAAAGCACATGAACTTTGGAACCAAACTTCTTGGATTCAAGCCTCAGCCCTGCCACTTCTCACTAGTTGTTGAACCACAGATGGTCACTTGGCCTCTCAGTTTTCTCAACTCCAAAATAAGAATAATAACACCACCTTCCTACACAAGTTGTGAAGAATAAGTGAGATAATTGTAAACTGCTTAGAACAGAGCCTGGCACACAGTAATTGCTCTTCAAGTGTTAACTATTATTCTGGATTTAATTATTTGAACGTCTGCTTCTCCTGTGAGATGGTCAGCTTTGAAGAGTAAGGCTCCATCTTATTCTTATTTGCTCCAGCATTTAGTCCAGGACCTCAATATATACTAATTGTACTCGATAGAGGGAATTTTGCCACCTGACTTGTTCTGTTCAATGGGTCCTTGCATGTCAAGTAATAAATGCTTTTTTTCCAAATTCTTCTTTAAGATAAAGGCATATTTAGAAGTAAACAAAATGTTATTAAAAATTTAGTCACAAAAGCAGATGTCCATCATATATTTAAAATTATTCTTATATTCTATAGCTCTTACATCTACTTCTTTAGTTACAATTTTTTTTAATAGCTAGAAGAGACATTAGAAATCATCACTGACATCTCCTTTATTTTATAAAATATCAGAGAGGTTAACTATTTTTTCATTGATAAATTAGTGATAAAGCTCAGACTAAATCCAGGACACCTAATATCCTTGTTTGATTCACTTCCTCCACTCCATTTACTCAAAGAGAAAAATATATCAATGCAATGATTGAGAAACTCAATAACTAATTATTTAATAAAAATAGTTTTTGAGCACTCACTTTATGTAGGTGCCATGCTAGGTTCTGGCAATGTGAAAAGAATGAGTCACAGTCATGGTCCTCAAAGATAGACATGTTGAAGAAGAGCCTGTCTTCTTCTGCTCATGTCTATGAGCACAGACAACCTCCACGCCACGTGAGAAGCCCATACCTGCCCATGATTACTGGTGCAATGTGCTTCTGGGGGAAAAAAGTAAATCCAAATTCTAAGAGAGGAATCCAGGGTAGTTACTCAAAAGAGGTTAACATTTGAGTTGTGTCTTAAAAAATGAAGAGCCTTTCACCAGAGGGTGGAATTCTAGACAACAGAAACAACATAGATCAATCATCAAATGCTCATGTAAAAGCCACCATGGGCCAGGACATATGCTGCATACTAGAATACAAGAGTGAGCAAGACAATAAGGTCTCTGCCTGTGTGCATCTTTTATCCTACGGGGAATGCTAAGGGTTAACTACAGGTGATTTGTCTTTTAAAAGAACAATAAAAATCTTTGTTAAGGAGATTTAATTTGGGCATAGAGAGGATAAGAGAGAAGCAGGGCTACTTCCTGAGGAAGTGACACTGAAGTGAAAGCCTGGAGGCTGATAGGAGAATTAACTACTCTAAGTGGATTACGGAGCAGGAAGGGCATTGAGACTATACCACAGTCTAGTGGCCCTGAGGCAGTAATCAGCTGTGCATAAAGATGAGCAGGGTCTGGACAATAGGGACAGGAGTGACCTAAGATGGCTTTAGAGAGGAGCGGTGGAGGAGGGGGTTGGTTAAGGAATATACCCATGAGCAATGGTCAATGAAGCCACTGAAGGATTTAAAAAGAGAGAAGGGAAATGACTGAATTTGTAATCTTTTTTTTTTTTTTTTTTTTTTTTGCTGTACGTGGGCCTCTCACTGTTGTGGCACAGGCTCCGGACGCGCAGGCCCAGCGGCCATGGCTCACGAACCCAGCTGCTCCGTGGCATGTGGGATCTTCCCGGACCGGGGCACGAACCCGTGTCCCCTGCATCGGCAGGCAGACTCTCAACCACTACACCACCAGGGAAGCCCCGAATTTGTAATCTTAAAAATCACTCTGACTCCATGGACAAAGCCACAAGGTTGTGAAAGACACGGCACACTCAGGAATTGAAGCTAATTTTATGAGGCTAGAGTTTAGGGCCTGAGGTGGAGCATCTCAGGAAATGCAGGATATTGCAGTTACTAGTATAGATAATGGATTGACAGGTTATATAAATATTTTATATAAGTTGGAAAGAAAAAAAAACCTGTGTACTTCAGTTAACCAGAACAGCCTAGTTTCTGCCTTACAGTTAATTGAAATTTGTTGAGGACCTCAAATGTAAAAAGAAACATACTCGGACATGGCAGAGAAGGGCAACAAAGACCTTCCTATATAATGCCTGGTGGGATGGACTTTCTGGTAAACATTGTGCGAGCTCCCAAGGATATGCCTGGGCACATACCAGCATAGTGCCTGCCTATGTGATGCAACCGAATGCTGCCTGTACTTGTTGTAATTTCACTTTGTGCCTCTGGGTGGTAATTACAGATTGTTTGATCTTAGTCAATAAAATACTATTCAATTTCCCCTGAAGACATCAGAGATGTATTTAGTATAGTAAAAATATTTTCCCATGCCACTATTTGAATTTCAAGCATACATTTCTACTCATTTAATTTCCAGCTAGTTACACAGGCTCTTTAACATACACACTAAGGGCAAATTAAAAATATAAGCACATTACTCATGTTTCTGAAGGTCAAGATGGATGGATGTTCAGTAAATTACACCTACTCTCGTGGAAGTTGTTGTTGATGAAGGCCATGAAGGTTAACTTCTTGATCAATCTACACTGGCTGTATCCAGGGACACGGTCTATGTTCTAAAGCTTGTATTAAACAGATAATGCAAGAAACACCTACATTCAGAATTTGTGAGGTACCTTTGAAAAGTCAATGAAATCTTAATATAATAATTCTCTCCATAGTTTGTTTTATATATATCATGGTGCAAATTCTGACCCTCGATTCATTATAACCCTTCAGAGTTTCTCTGTAAAACTGGAAGCTGTCCTTTTTCACACCTCCTGTGTTATCACACAGAGGTGCCATTCTATTTAACAATTTATGAGATTCCTAGTTGTAAATGCACTTGTAGCAGTGGTAGACTTGGGAGAGCAACAAAAATCTCATGTTTGTCCAATGATTAAATAATTAAAGCTCATCAATACATTCACAAGGAATAGGAAAGAAAATCACACCCTGAACTCAGTGCCATTGCCACCTTGGAAATGTGAATCAGTTTGTATCCTTGTTAATTTGGTGAAATATACAGCTCTAAATTTGGATTGTTTTCTGAAAATAAACAGAACATATTCTGTTTACTTCACTATACTGTATTATATGACATGAAGTAGCAGGTTAAATAAATATGATTTTAAATGTAAATGATACTATTATTATATGTCCAGTAAAAAATGTCTTTAAAACAAGTGAAAGAACTCATGTTTTGTGTCAAATGCCTTCAAATTACCAGAATCTCTCAAGATTATGATGATTTTAGTACGTTTGGTAAGGGATATAATTGACATAATTTGTAGTAAAAGTTGAAATAATATTCTGAAAATGCATTAGCAATAGTGTTAAAATTTGAATTCATTCATCAGTATAAAAAGCATTAAAATGCTTTGTTTGTTTTGCTTTGTTTTTGAGAAATACAGACTAGCACCAAATCAAGAGAAGTACAGCAGCCCCACTTTCAAAAGGCATATATCCTTGAGAAAATTAGATATGTATAGAAAGTTAAATAATAGAATGGTTGAATAGTTATAGATCATATAAGACCATAGAAAATGGATATCATGATGCAAATATGTGATTAAAATAGGAATGCAATTAGCATGAAATACATTAAGTGCTATGAGGTCATACTACTGAGTGAAGTCTTGGTGTTGCCAAGAAAACTTCACAGGGAAGTTTGAAATTAATGAGTATTAAAGCACTGGTAGGAAATGGGCATGTGGAGAAGCTAAGGAAAGGCTCTTAGGAAGGGAGAGGTGGAAAAAATGGGGGCGAGTGTGGTGTAACAGACACCCAGGGCAAAGAGGAGAGGGGAATCCAGTATTAATATCAGGTAGTGACAAATTAGTCTGGATACAATCATCTAGATTCAGATATTTATGAAGAGGAATAGTGGGAAGTAAGATGGAATGTTAAATTGAGGAAAGTATGGGACTCCTTCAGTCAAACTCTTATTGAAAATTTCCACTGAATGATAGTCTTTCACATTTGACCTTTGGTGGTGTATGGACTTCTGGTAGATTGTGCTAGATGTCTTTAATTCCCTGTTCAGTCCATCTTCTCATATACAGAATCAAAATGTAGAGCTTTGCACAACCTGGTTTTTTCAAAAGAAGTCTGCAGATAACTATGAAATCAATTTCTGGAATGCACGTCTCAGTTTGTCTTTTATCTTAACTGTCTACTGGGCATTTATACATTGAAATCCTGCTACTCCTTCCTCTAATCAGGTCAAAAATGAAATTCTTCTCCATTCTGGATGTCCATTTTCCCTGTACTTGTCAGAGGTGCTGCAAGGCAGTTTCATCATCACAGCTGCCTGGGCTCTTCTCCCATATATAAAATGACACTATTATTGATTATCTAAGTGAAAGGAGTGCTATCAATAACTACATGGACACAACAGATATCAACTGGTTGTTCCTGGGGAACCAGGGTTAACAGTCACCCTATTTAATCTTTCTGTCATTAAATTCTGACAATTCTTTAATTCTCTTAATTTTTCATTGCTTCTGCTCCCATCCATACACTGAGTTCGAGAGCACCCTCCTCACTTTCTTGCTAATCTCTCCCTTGTGATAAATATACCCAAAACTCCACTTCTGGCACCAACATCTTGCTCAAGAACCTACAGTGAGTCTGCAGTGTTTCTCTCCCAAAGAATAAACTACTCTTTTTAGCTTTTTATGACCAGTTTGATCTGCATCTATCTACCTCCTGTTATGTCCTAACCACAGCCATGGAGTCCCAAAAGTATCCGAAAAGGATACTTTTTCTTTTTTTATGCTTTTGCAAATGCTACTTGGACAGCCTAGAATGTTCACATCTACCCACCATGCCTTTCTATGTTTTTCTTCTAATCAAGTTGCTGTATAATCTTTAAGAAAGGAATCAGTCCTGCTTCCTTTCTTAGAGCCTTCTCTGATACTGAACTCTCCTCCAAACTGCTTAATAACCTTGCATCTAAATCCTTGATCAACCAATAAGCTTTTACAATAGCACTCCCTTTTGCTACCATGATTATAGGTTTGTGTTCCTAAATGAATTTCTTTAGCTCAATTGTTGATTCCTTGATGATACAGAATAGGGTGTCATATGTCATTCACATAAAGTGTGTTTTCAAATATATGATGAGAAATGTGTCTTTCCCATCAAAATCGCTTCCAGTTCCCCTCCTGCCTGCTCTCCCTTTGGCCATTTCTAGAAAGCAAAGCAAGATATAAAAACAAAGCACCTGTTTATTATTTCATATTTATCTACCCGATAAAATCTGAAGTACTGGTATACTCCCCTTACTAAATAAAATAAATTCCAACACATGGCAGTATTAGTGTTCCATGTCTTCAGTGTCTATGCCCAATTCAGCCAAATCATTCTCAGAAAGACAAATCGTTTGCTTTCCTATGCATAATAGACTCATATATAAAAATTTGCTGATGGAGATTATTCCTGGTGAAACTCAAATCTGGCATTGTTCCCTGTGCTTTTATATTATTCTACCTTTCAATTTGAATGCCATATGTAAACCTAGAGCTAGCGGCAGAGTCTCTGCTGGATCCTCCCTTTGGCTTGCTGGCCTAGCTGTTTACCCCCAGCCTCTGTTGCCCAGTCACAGTGGTTCTTGAATCAGTGTCTGTGATACATGGAACTGAGGGTAGCTCAGAAACTCTAAACTTCAGGGAAGCAGGAGCCACCTTTCCAGGTTACTGTGAGGCCAACACCAACATGGCTCCTTCCCAAAGTTTGAAAGTAGGGGGATAGGGAAAAGCACCTTGCCTTGCTCTTTCTCTCAACTTCTAGAACATGCCTTACTCTTTGAGTCCTATTCAGGAAGAGAGCAAAACTTGATATCCCCTTGAAGGATATTTTATCCTATCTAAAACTGTCATAAGACATTTGGTCCACACAAAAATGTCCTTAAAATCTGGTCCTGTCCAAAACATCTGTAAGACATGTGGTTCATGCCAAAAGGTCCTTGAAATTTGGTCCTATCCAAAATGTCCATGAGCATATTTGGTCTGTGCCAAATGATTTTGGACAGGACCAAATATCAAAGACCGTTTGGTATGGGCCAAACGTCTTATGGACACTTTAGACAGGACCAAATAACTGTTAACCTTGATATCCTACTTCTGATTTCCATTTTCTTTTCCCCAGTCCCTGGACATGAAAAAGGGGTAAAGCTTTTTTTCTCTAGCTACTCTTCTTCTTCCCAATTTTAACAGTGGACTGGGCACTCTAAGAACTGGAATACCCAGGTTTTGGCCCTTGGCATATTGAAAGAGAGCACATCCCCCTTATACATAAAGCCAGCCTCTCATCAGTATTATCTTACAAAGAGGCTAAGTCTCAGTCTTCTCCTGCTGTAAACCAGATTTTTCAGAGCAAAGTACAACGCACCACTTTAATATTTGAAAATTAAATATCTGGATTTATTATGCATGAATTAGATAGAATACTTCTTTTTTCTAAATGACAGAAAAAATTCTTCACAAATGTACTTCTGTGTGAAGGCACTGGTTTTCATAATTAAATCCTAATAGTGTATAGCTATAAAGTTATATTTTTTATAGAGTCATATGTCATATGTGTGGTTGTAAAAATGCAAAGTTAAGCTTCAATGTTCAATGCAGTTACCTTACATATCTTAAAAGAAGTGAAAAATACCAGCTTCCTATATATCATTATTTTGAGCAATAATTGTTGTTACTCTTACTTATCTATTGTACCCTAAATTTTTTTGCTCAGAACAATGACATTAATAATATACTGCTGGAAAGCAACCTACAGATTCAATGCAATCCCTATCAAACTACCACTGGCATTTTTCACAGAACTAGAACAAAAAATTTCAAAATTTGTATGGAAACACAAAAGACCCCAAAGAGCCAAAGCAATCTTGAGAACGAAAAACGGAGCTGGAGGAATCAGGCTCCCTGACTTCAGACTATCCTACAAAGCTACAGCAATCAAGACAGTATGGTACTGGCACAAAAACAGAAAGATAGATCAATGGAACAGAATAGAAAGCCCAGCGATAAACCCAAGCATATATGGTCACCTTATATTTGATAAAGGAGGCAGGAATGTACAGTGGAGAAAGGACAGCCTCTTCAATAAGTGGTGCTGGGAAAACTGGACAGGTACATGTAGAAGTATGAGATTAGATCACTCCCTAACACCATACACAAAAATAAGCTCAAAATGGATTAAAGACCTAAATGTAAGGCCAGAAACTATCAAACTCTTAGAGGAAAACATAGGCAGAACACTCTATGACATAAATCACAGCAAGATCTTCTTTGACCCACTTAGAGAAATGGAAATAAAAACAAAAATAAACACATGGGACCTAATGAAACTTCAAAGCTTTTGCACAGCAAAGGAAACCATAAACAAGACCAAAAGACAACCCTCAGAATGGGAGAAAATATTTGCAAATGAAGCAACTGACAAAGGATTAATCTCCAAAATTTATAAGCAGCTCATGCAGCTCAATAACAAAAAAACAAACAACCCAATCCAAAAATGGGCAGGAGACCTAAATAGACATTTCTCCACAGAAGATATACAGATTGCCAACAAACACATGAAAGAATGCTCAACATCATTAATCATTAGAGAAATGCAAATCAAAACTACAATGAGATATCATCTCACACCAGTCAGAATGGCCATCATCAAAAAATCTAGAAACAATAAATGCTGGAGAGGGTGTGGAGAAAAGGGAACATTCTTGCACTGCTGGTGGGAATGTGAGTTGGTACAGCCACTATGGAGAACAGTATGGAGGTTCCTTAAAAAACTACAAATACAACTACCATATGACCCAGCAATCCCACTGTTGGGCATATACCCTGAGAAAACCATAATTCTAAAAGGGTAATGTACCAAAATGTTCATTGCAGCTCTATTTACAATAGCCAGGAGATGGAAACAACCTAAGTGTCCATCATCGGATGAATGGATAAAGAAGATGTGGCACATATATACAATGGAATATTATTCAGCCATAAAAAGAAATGAAACTGAGCTATTTGTAATGAGGTGGATAGACCCAGAGTCTGTCATACAGAGTGAAGTAAGTCAGAAAGAGAAAGACAAATACCGTATGCTAACACATATATATGGAATTTAAGAAAAAAAATGTTATGAAGAACCTAGGGGTAAGACAGGAATAAAGACACAGACCTACTAGAGAATGGACTTGAGGATATGGGGAGGGGGAAGGGTAAGCTGTGACAAAGTGAGAGAGTGGCATGGACATATATACACTACCAAACGTAAAATAGATAGCTAGTGGGAAGCAGCCTCATAGCACAGGGAGATAGCTCGGTGCTTTGTGACCACCTAGAGGGGTGGGATAGGGAGGGAGGGAGACGCAAGAGGGAAGAGATATGGGACATAGGTATATGTATAACTGATTCACTTTGTTATAAAGCAGAAACTAATACACCATTGTAAAGCAATTATACTCCAATAAAGATGTAAAAAATAAATAAATAAATAAGATACTGCTGGAATTTTAAGAAATGAAAGCAGCCTGCTAACTCTTTCATTATTCTCTCTTTTCCTTTTAATTCAATGCTTATTCATTCAGCATTTATTAAAAACCTACTTTGAATCAAACCCTTCATGGGGTGAAGCAATAGAGACGAAAGGTAATAAACATAGGTTCTCTACTAGAGGAGCTCACATATTTATTGTTTTTGCTATACTCCTCCTTACTTTCATTTAATTTCATGATATAATATCTTCCCAAATAGATAGCAAGTATTTCCCTGAATGAGTACAAATGAATAGCAGAGTCTAATAGAAGTCATTACCCCAAAACAGCAATGCTCTACTATTCATTCATAAGTTCAGTTGTTCATTCAAATTTTCATATGCTCATTTGTTCATTCATTCATTCAGAAAATGTTATTAAAGCAGTTACTGTGAGTTAACTGCTGTAGTTGGCCTCTGGGCATAAGCCACATATCTTGGCCTTCAAAGTGATGCCAGTCTACTGACTTAGTGTACACGATAGTGCCATAATAAAGGATTATGAATATGACACGGGGTGGGTGTTGGGGGTGAGATTGGAACCCTTCACAGAGGAATGGATAACATGAATTGATGTTGAAGGGAGAAGGTCGTAAAATATTTAAGTGGGGAGGGCAGTCTTGTTCAAGTGAATTGTATACACAGAGGCATGGAGGCTGAGAAAACATAATGTTTTTGAGCTTGGAATGTAGAGTATGTCAAAGAGCCTACTGCAGTTTTGTTGGGCATAAAAATGTGCCCAGTGAAAACACGACATTCCCTAGCCACCCTTGCAAATAAGGGTGAAGAACAGCAGTGCAGCCCAGGCCTGGTCAAGTGAGTTAAAAGTGTTCCTTGTCAAACGAGGCTCCAGGCAAACTCCTTAAAAGCAGAGCAGGCTCAGCTGGGATGGGCCTTTTGCCCTTTTCCCTTCCTGTTCTCCCTGCCTGGAATGTAAACATGATGCCCAGAGGAAGGACAACGCCACATCACCACAAGGTAACAAGCAAGTGCTAAGGATGGTTGAGCAGAAAGATGCAAGGAGCCTGCAGCCCTGAGATAGGAGAGAACAGCTCTGTGGACCCTGCGCAGTCTATCACAGACTTCTCACCACCAGAGAGGTAATGCCTGAAGTAGTTTTAGTTAAGCCACTGGTTTTCAGATTTGTGTTACTTGGGCAAACTGACGGTGTGAACCTGAGCAGACTAGACGAGGCCAACCATAAGAAGCCCTGCACAGTTATAGACTTTGAACTGTGTCTGGCAGAGGTTCTTTTTTTTTTTAATTTAAGAAAAGATCAGTTTATTAAAAGACCATAACCTCTTAAAATCACAAGTGTAAAACCATCAGGGAACCAGGCGGCTCGTGGGGGCCATGTGGAGATGCCAACACATAGTACTTTTTCCTTTTTCTGCTTCTGAATGTCAACCAATAAGTTATTTACCTGAACTCTTTATGTTGTTTTTTTTGTAGAGGTTCTTAAACTCCAGTATGTTTGAGAACCACTGGAAGTATCTGTTAAACACGCACTTTTCTGAGCCATACCCTCACAAATTCTGATTATGATTCTAGCAGTCTGGGTGGCACACAGGAATTTCAACTTTAGTTTCTGATGCTGGTCCTAAGACCACATTTAAACAAACAAACCAGGGCTTCCCTGGTGGCGCAGTGGTTGAGAATCTGCCTGCCAGTGCAGGGGACAGGGGTTCGAGCCCTGGTCTGGGAGGATCCCACATGCCGCGGAGCAACTAGCCCCGTGAGCCACAAATACTGAGCCTGCGCGTCTGGAGCCTGTGCTCCGCAACGAGAGGCCACGATAGTGAGAGGCCCGTGCACCGCGATGAGGAGTGGCCCCCACTTGCCGCAACTAGAGAAAGCCCTCACACAGAAACGAAGAGCCAACACAGCCATAAATAAATAAATAATAAAATAAATAAATAAATAAAAATTTAAAAAACAAACAAACAAACAAACAAACAAACCAAACCCCACAAATGACAAAAAAATAAAAATTTTCTCAAATGTGTGGAAGTGGAACAGTTGATGCATTTGATGCACTGGGTAGTCTTTCTGTTTCTCTTTCTCTCCCTTCCCATTTTCCTACCACTCATGGGGACACAAAACTGCTGCCCACAGTTTACAAATCCATATCTGTGACATCCATGTTCAGGAATTAGATTGATGAAGAAAGTATTTTATGTTTCATTTTGCAATCCTTAAATAGCACTTATCAAACTACTGTTCTAAGAACTTTAACAAGTACTAACTCATTTAATTTTTATAAAACTCTACATGGTAGGAACTACTATTACC
Source organism: Mesoplodon bidens (assembly GCF_964165515.1). Taxonomy (NCBI): domain Eukaryota; kingdom Metazoa; phylum Chordata; class Mammalia; order Artiodactyla; family Ziphiidae; genus Mesoplodon; species Mesoplodon bidens. Next base: position 89,002,364 of record NC_138167.1, read on the forward strand.
CCAACTCATAGATGTGAAAACTTAGCGACAGAGATGGTAAACAGCTAGGTCACACAGCTATTAAGTGACTATGCTGCATCTCTAATCCTTGGCTATCACAGACTTATTATTTGCAGTTCCAACTATTTATCAGTGATCACAAAATTTCCATGATTTATTCAACTATAATGAGAACAAAGACATTACTACCCCTTTCTCACTCTCCAGCCATCTTGGTGGCTGCTCTTGGTTGGGGGCATCCCGCGCCTAAGGCAGGAAGATGGTGGCCACAAAGAAGACAGAAAAGTCACTGGAGTCGATCAACTCTAGGCTCCAACTGGTTACGAAAAGTGGAAAGTACGTGCTGGGGTACAAGCAGACTCTAAAAATGATCAGACACAGCAAAGCGAAACTGGTCATCCTCGCCAACAACTGCCCAACCTTGAGGAAATCTGAAATAGAGTATTATGCCATGTTGGCCAAAACTGGTGTCCATCACTACAGTGGCAATAATATTGAATTGGGCACAGAGTGTTGAAAATACTACAGAGTATGCACACTGGCTATCACTGATCCAGGTGATTCTGATATTATTAGAGGCATGCAAGAACAGACTGATGAAAAGTAAATCACGCACAATTTTTCTTTAATAAAATTGGCCAGAGCTTGTTTTAAAAAATTTTTAAAAAAGGCATTACTACCATATGGCTCTTCTGAGACATAAACATCTGCAGAAACAAAGATCTTGTAATGAAAGCATCTAGCATAAATTTATATCTCATGGGCTGTGATGTTGGTTTTGATAAGCAAGTTACCTTGCTAGCCTAGCTAATCCCCAAACATCTGTTTCTTAGTTTCTTAATTTCTGGGTTTTATGAATTTGATAATACTCAAAATTTACTTTGGAGCTGCAACCAAAGTAAATATTATGGGTCTACAGTAGCATTTCCCCAAATATTTTTTCTCTTAAACATTTGTTCCACAAGATGCTAGATTTTAAACAGCCTTCCTGTTTAAATAAATTTGAAAAATATTAGGCTATACAAAGTCTTTACTCTAAAGGATTTATCAGAACCTTAATATGAAAAAGCCCATCGTAAATCTGCAAAAGAGAAATATATATAGCATTTCCCCAAACTTTGACCACAGAGGCCTTTTTCTCCTGGGTTTTTAGTGGTAGTGTTGTTCCACAGAACACAGTTCTGGAAATGATTTCTTACTGTGCATTCAAATTTAAGATTTTTATTTTGTTCAACTTGAAGTAACATATTTTGACAGAACTATTCATAAAAGATTTTTGCAAGTGTGGGTATGTGTAGTCATGTAGATCACAGAGTAGAGGAAGAATAAAAAGAGAGAATGAAAACCTGTTAAGTATAACTTTCCTTACCGTCACAAGAAAAGTACTGTTTAATTTCTTTTTTTTTTTTTTAATTTTTTTTTTTTAATTTTTTTTGCGGTACGTGGGCCTCTCACTGTTGTGGCCTCTCCCGTTGCGGAGCACAGGCTCCAGACGTGCAGGCTCGGCGGCCATGGCTCACGGGCCTAGCCGCTCCGCGGCATGTGGGATCTTCCCGGACTGGGGCATGAACCCGTTTCCCCTGCATCGGCAGGCGGACTCTCAACCACTGCGCCACCAGGGAAGCCCTTAATTTCTAAATATTCATATTAGTTTCTAAATTCCTTATAATCTGTTTTAGCATTTTGCTCTAAAATTTTTCTATTCCTGCCTTTGAAGTGTTCTGTTGTCTTCCCTTTGAGCTCCTCAAGATCTAGTGTTTTGTGTATTTCCCTACTTCTTTTTCTTTCTCTAATCATAAAGCTATAACTATAAAACATAAACGAGAGGGCTTCCCTGGTGGCGCAGTAGTTGAGAGTCCACCTGCCGATGCAGGGGACACGGGTTCGTGCCCTGGTCCGGGAAGATCCCACATGCTGCGGAGCGGCTGGGCCCGGGAGCCATGGCCGCTGAGCCTGCGTGTCCGGAGCCTGCGCTCCGCAATGGGAGAGGCCACAACAGTGAGAGGCCCGCATACCGCAAAAAAAAACCATAAACGAGAGATTCATCACCTTCATCCAGCCAGGAGACATCTTTTTTCATCATCTGAAGTAAGTGGGAGAAGCAATCTTTATGTATGCAGGATAAAAATCAAACCATATTTTTCTTAATGAGCTAATAAATAAGCTGAGAAATGCTTCTTATTGAGAAACTGTATGGTAAATAGTAAATAAATATGGCTGAACTTCTATGCTAAGGAAAATGCTCTCATTAATGCTGGTGCTTTACCATTTCAGTTTCGTCAAACAGGAAACACGATTTTAATAATTTGATTCTGTAAACTCAAAACTCTGAAAGGATTGCTGGATTTAAGAAGAGGTGCAATAAAGCATTCATTATGAATATTTTTCAATTAAATATTTCAGCTGTTTGAAAAAAGAACTTATCATTTACAGGTAGTAAAGGACTGATTAAGTCAACCAATTTAGTCTGGCTCATCTGTGGACTTACTATCAAATCATTTACTTTTCACACAGTCTGATTAAAAATAGTTCTCAACTGAATTCAGATTTTCTCTTCTCTTTGGGGAATATGTTTTTTAGGGAATGAATATTTTGGAGTATTATTTCATGTTCCTTACTCTTCCCTGTGTATGGGTGTGTGTGAGTGTGTGTGTGTTTTCTTTCTTCTGTTTTTATTGTTAAAAGGTCACTTTTTTAATATGTGAGATTTTTGTTCATTATTTTATTTTTTTAAGAAAGGAGATAGCTATATATTAACATTAATTACTACTGTTTTTCACTCATTTCCAAATATGTTATCTAAAGAGGATACAAAGATGAATTAAAAGCACTCCAATTTACCCAAAGAAATATTCTATCCCTTGCATAGATAAGCAGTAACAGAATTACAAATCCTATCCATTAAATTATAAGGTGTCCTCTAATAAAGCAGAGTGCTTACTTCTCCAATCTCCTTGAACAAAAATTCCCAATCCTCTGTTTACTGTAATGGAATATAGATTAAATGCAATCTGGATATTGGCATATTCTTCATGTCTTCTGTCCTAAGCCCCATATCTTTCTATAGATATCACCAAACTCTGGTTTCCTAACAAAAAATGGTCATCTCATACAAATAATTAATCAATCGACCAAAGTTTTTCAGTGTCCTGTTGGAAACATATCCAAGACCAGCTGGGCGAGTCAGAGCATAATGCTAAAAGACCAATGTCTTATAATCCCAATCAATCAAAGAACAACATATGAGATATGTACTACATACTTGTCATGACATAATCAGTAATCGGTACTCCAGGCTAATCTTTCATTGAGATTAATTAGTTACCTTTTTGCTTGAACTTAGCTTGGATTTCTAACCAGAGCCAATTGCCTCATAAATGCATACCCAAGAAATACGTGGCAAATCATTGTTTTTATCTAGATTGTTTAAAGTTTGGATTCCGAATTTGTACTTTAGTCTTAAATCTATATAGCTAATTATTATTACATCAACGGTTGTTGATGTCTAGGGCTGTGCCTTTCAATATAATGGACACTAGCTATATGTAGCTACTGGGCACTCAAAATGTGTATAAGTACAAAGTAAAATGCGCTGCAAATGCAAAATATATACTAGATTTAGAATACAAAAAAAAGAATGTAAAACATCTTATAATCAAATAAAAGGATGTAAAACTTTTTATTTGACTAAGTATCGACATAATAATGTTTTGGATATATTGGGTCATAAATAAAATATACTATTAAGATTAATGATTGTCATCTGTTTTTGGTTTGGGTTTTTTTTGTTTGTTTGCTTTTACTGTTTCTACAGTTTTAAGTACTTATGTGGCTTGTATCATGGCTCACATTATATTTCTCTAATACACTTAACTTCCAAATGTAGAGCTGTATATTTCACCAGCAGTGTTCTAGAGCAGTGCTTTGTTTATAAAATATTGGAAATAGTACTATTAGTTAATATTTTTAAGAGGCTGAAAGTATTGTATGATGAGTAATTTTAAAGAGACAATAAAAACTGAGAATTTTAATTTACATTTGGTTAAAAGACTTTAATTTTTAATAAATTCACCAATTAACTTTGGATAAATGTACACTAAGAAAACATTATTTTTTTCAAACACAATCTCTATTTGTTTACAAAATAAATAAGAATTTTCCCCCTAATTAAAATATATAAGTACCAAGGCACACTTCCTCTATCCTTGTATACATGCCCACATCTCTCAAATTACTGGAGTATCTGTTGACATAAAGAAATCTTCAAAGAGAAACATCCACCAATATCAAAACTACTTTGAGGGACTTTCCTGGTGGTGCGGTGGTTAAGAATCCGCCTGCCAATGCAGGGGACGCGTGTTCAAGCCCTGGTCCAGGGAGATCCCACATGCCACAGAGCAACTAAGCCCATGAGCCACAACTACTGAGCCTGTCCTATAGAGGCCACAAGCCACAACTACTGAGCCAGGGTGCCACAACTACTGAAGCCCGCGCACCTAAAGAGAAGCCAGCAAGAGAAGCCACCGCAATGAGAAGCCCGCGTACCATAATGGCAACTAGAGAAAGCCCACATGCAGCAACGAAGACACAACGTAGCAAAAAATAAATTAATTAATTTTTAAAAAAAAAACTACTTTGAAAGAAATCAAATAAAGAATTGTATGTACACTAACCAAACCACAAGGGAGGCTTTCAGTTGCTATACGTGATATAATTACTACAGTTTTTTTTAATACAAAAAATATTTTATACTCAAGAAACAAATAATTTTTAAAAGTAGTGAATCGAGACACTTGATGCAAAGTTCAATTAATATAACAGTTTCAAAAACCCAGACACACATAGTGATGAACATGTCTACTTACAGAAATGGAAAAATGATAATAAAATGCAGGATATAGAGCAGTATTATAATATGATGCCATTTACGAATGTGTTCAGAAAAACAGAGCAACCTAAAGTTGTATCAGTATAGCAATGGTTAACAATGGCTATCTCTGGGTAGTAGAACTACAGTTTAAGCAATTTTTGTTTGTTTTGTTTTAGGTATTCTTTTCTGTTGTTCATTTATCTGTATTTTCAAGTTTTTCAGTAGTATATATATAATAAATTCATGATTTAAAAAAAATATGAACTGTAATAGGCCTTATAAGAGGAAAAGAACTAAGAGATTGTGGGGGGAGCCATGCAGGTGGGCAATGAGAGGAGAGTCAGGCATTGGTGAAAGGAGACTAAGAGAATGTTGTCATGGCAGCTAGTATCTCCCCTGACGTTTGGAGCCAGGTAGCCCTGTGTTCAAGTATAAACTCTAAACTATGATCATGGACAAGGTTCTTAACATCTCCATGGCTGGCTGATAATAAAACTTACCTTGAAGGCATGTTGTGAAAATTACATGACATGGTTATGAAAAACAAGTAGAATCACGCTCCTCAAAGAGTTGATGGCAAACCAGGGATGAGTAGGCTAATATAACCTCTAGTGTGATGGGTACTTTACTCTTCATCAAGGCCAGTGCCTTCCTGCACTCAGTCTAAAGTTCCTGCCACCACTACATAGCCTGGGGGAAGGAGCAAAGGAAAACTCAAGAGAATACACCCTTCTCCCCCAGATGCCACCCAAATCCAAAACTCGAGCAGAGTGTCTGAAAATAATCCCTACTTTTAACTCTCTGTTTACATGAACCATTTCTGCCATTTATTTTAGGAAACAAGTCATCTAACTAGTGAAAAAATGTTGGTTTTATGTGTGCTACTTTTATGGTGGGTCAGAAATGCACTGACAGAATCGACGGGCACATTGACATCTTCGGTCCAAAGGGGAGTGGGCAGCTTGCTGGGCAGAGAACAAAAACTGAAGGTTTTCAAAATATCTTGGATGTTTCTGAAAGAGGATTATTGAGGAGAAGGTAGGCCATATGCCCCTTGAGTTCTTCTCAAATCTAAATATTTATGATTCTATGATTTTTACTTTGGTACATGGTTAAGATTTTTAGACTTTATAAGCATAGTGTTTTTTTATTCATTAATTATACATACACTTAAAATATTTTATTCATGTTACTGTTTTTGGTGCTTTTCTCTTTAATGGTGTGGTGTGCCTTTGCAAGCTTCCTTTTATATGCTTTCACAGCTGGTCAACTCCCATCTGACTTACAGTCTTTTCACTAGATTAATATCTTTAGTCTGATTATAGCCAAATTTTGCAAATCTAAAAGGCATTTTTCCTCCTTAAAGTATCTTTTCATGTCCTCCTGATGTGGACGTAAATTCTTGATTTTGAACAAGCAATCTCATTTCCCTTATTTCCAAGTGCTCAAGGGACTGAGCCTGTAATACTGATAACTAATAAATTATTGATGAACAAATTATGGTCAGATGCTCACCTATGGTGTTGTTGACTTTTAAGTTCAGATGCAAAGATGATTTCTCTTTAATTTAAAAGGTTGTTCATATTTATAAACTAGGTTATGATATTTTCTTCCTTAGATGTGAATATGTAAGTAACAGAAATTAATGTATTTACTTTCATACACTTGTTCACCTTTGACATTTGGAGGCTTAAACTTTATTTTTGAAGTGTAAAAGCTACCTCTTTAGAGCTAGGGAAGAAAGGAGAGTTTAATTTAAGAGTCAAATGCCAAAGCATTATGTAAAAATCAAATTAGAGATAGAAAGATTTTCTTGTCTTTCAACAGCTAATAGAGCCTCACCCTGAAGAAACCTTGGCAGATTTGTATGCCATGTCTATTATTAAGAAGGAAGAAATAACATTCACAGAAAGACACACATGATGAAAAGGCAGAGGGCTATGTACCAGATGAAGGAACAAGATAAAACCACAGAAAAACAAGTACATGAAGTGGAGATAGGCAACCTTACAAAAAAAGAATTCAGAATAATGATAGTGAAGATGATCCAGGACCTTGGAAAAAGAATGGAGACAAAGATGGAGAAGATGCAAGAAATGTTTAACAAAGAAATAGAAGAATTAAAGAACAAACAAACAGAGATGAACAATACAATAACTAAAATGAAAACTACACTAGAAGGAATCAATAGCAGCAAAACTGAGGCAGAAGAATGGATAACTGACCTGGAAGACAGAATGGTGGGATTCACTGCTGCGGAACAGACTAAAGAAAAAAAGAATGAAAAGAAATGAAGACAGCCTAAGAGATCTCTGGAACAACATTAAACGCAACAACATTTGCATTATAGGGATACCAGAAGGAGAAGAGAGAGAGAAAGAACCAGAGAAAATATTTGAAGAGATTATGGTTGAAAACTTCCCTAACATGGGAAAGGAAATAGCCACAAAAGTCTACGAAGCGCAGAGTCCCATACAGGAAAAACCCAAGGAGAAACACGCCGAGACACATAGTAATCCAAATGGCAAAAATTATAGACAAAGAAACATTATTGAAAGCAGCAAGGGAAAAACAACAAACACCATACAAGGCAACTCCCATAAGGTTAACAGCTTACTTCTCAGCAGAAACTCTACAAGCCAGAAGGGAGTGGCATGATATACTTAAAGTAATGAAAGGGAAGAACATAAAACCAAGATTACTCTACCTGGCAAGGATCTCATTAAGATTTGATGGAGAAATCAAAAGCTTTACAGACAAGCAAAAGCTAAGAAAATTCAGCACCACCAAACCAGCTCTACAACAAATGCAAAAGGAACTTCTTTAAGTGGGAAACATGAGAGAAGAAAAGGACCTACAAAAACAAACCCCCAACAATTAAGAAAACGGTCATAGGAACATACATAACGATAATTACCTTAAATGTGAATGGATTAAACGCTCCAACCAAAAGACACAGGCTTACTGAATGGATACAAAAACAAGACCCATCTATATGCTGTCTACAAGAGACCCACTTCAGACCTAGGGACACATACAGACTGAAAGTGAGGGGATGGAAAAAGATATTCCGTGCAAATGGAAATCAAAACAAAGTTGGAGTAGCTATATTCATATCAGATAAAATAGACTTTAAAATAAAGAATGTTATAAGAGACAAGGAAGGACACCACATAATGATCAAGGGATCAATCCAAGAAGAAGATATAACAATTATAAATATATATGCACCCAACATAGGAGCACCTCGACACATAAGGCAAGTCCTAACAGCTATAAAAGGGGAAATGAACAGTGACACAATAATAGTGGGGGAATTTAATACCTCACTTACACCAATGGACAGATCATCCAAAATGAAAATAAATAAGGAAACAAAAGCTTTAAATGACACAATAGAACAGATAGATTTAATTGATATTTATAGGACATTCCATCTAAAAACAGCAGATTACACTTTCTTCTCAAGTGCTCACGGAACATTCTCCGGGATAAATAACATCTTGGGTCACAAAGCAAGCATCAGTAAATTTAAGAAAATTGAAATCATACCAAGCATCTTTTCTGACCACAACGCTATGAGATTAGAAATCAATTACAGGGAAAAAACCGTAAAAAACACAGATACATGAAGGCTAAACAATAAGTTACTAAATAACCAAGAGATCACTGAAGAAATCAAAGAGGAAATCAAAAAATACCTAGAGACAAATGACAATGAAAACACAACGGTCCAAAACCTATGGGATGCAGCAAAAGCAGTTCGAATAGGGAAGACTGTAGCTAAACAAGCCTACCTCAAGAAACAAGAAAAATCTCAAATAAACAATCTAACCTTACACCTAAAGGAACTACAGAAAGAAGAACAAACAAAACCCAAAGTTAGTAGAAGGAAAGAAATCATAAAGATCAGAGCAGAAATAAATAAAATAGAAACAAAGAAAACAATAGCAAAGATGAATAAAATGAAAAGCTGGTTCTTTGAGAAGATAAACAAAATTGATAAACCATTAGCCAGATTCATCAAGAAAAAGAGGGAGAGGACTCAAATCAATAACATTAGAAATGAAAAAGGAGAAGTTACAACAGACACTGCAGAAATACAAAGCATCCTAAGAGACTACTACAAGCAACTCTATGCCAATAAAATGGACAACCTGGAAGAAATGGACAAATTCTTAGAAAGGTATAACCTTCCAAGACTGAACCAGGAAGAAACAGAAAATATGAACAGACAAATCACAAGTAATGAAATTGAAACTGTGATTAAAAATCTTCCAACAAACAAAAGTCCAGGAACAGATGGCTTCACAGGTGAATTCTATCAAACATTTAGAAGAGCTAACACCCATCCTTCTCAAACTCTTCCAAAAAACTGAAGAGGAAGGAACACTCCCAAACTCATTCTAAGAGGCCACCATCACCCTGATACCAAAACCAGACAATGATACTACAAAAAAAAGAAAATTACAGACCAATATCACTGATGAATACAGATGCAAAAATCCTCAACAAAATACTAGCAAGTAGAATCCAACAACACATTAAAAGGATCATACACCACGATCAAGGGATGCAAGGATTCTTCAATATACGCAAATCAATCAGTGTGATACACCATATTAACAAATTGAAGAATAAAAACCATATGATCATCTCAGTAGATGCAGAAAAAGCTTTTGACAAAATTCAACACCCATTTATGATAAAAACTCTCCAGAAAGTGGGCATAGAGGGAAACTACCTCAACATAATAAAGGCCGTATATGACAAACCCACAGCAAACATCATTCTCAATGGTGAAAAACTGAAAGCATTTCCTCTAAAATCAGGAACAAGACAAGGATGTCCACTCTCACCACTATTATTCAACATAGTTTTGGAAGTCCTGGCCGTGGCAATCAGAGAAGAAAAAGAAATAAAAGGAATACAAATTGGAAAAGAAGAAGTAAAACTGTCACTGTTTGCAGATGACATGATACTATACATAGAGAATCCTAAACATGCCACCAGAAAACCACTAGAGCTAATCAATGAATTTGGTAAAGTTGCAGGATACAAAATTAATGCAGAAATATCTCTTGCATTCCTATACACTAATGATGAAAATCTGAAAGATAAATTAAGGAAACACTCCCATTTACCACTGCAACAAAAAGAATAAAATACCTAGGAATAAACCTACCCAGGGAGACAAAAGACCTCTATGCAGAAAACTATAAGACACTGATGAAAGAAATTAAAGATGATACCAACAGATGGAGAGATATACCATGTTCTTGGATAAGAAGAATCAATATTGTGAAAATGACTATACTACCCAAAGCAATCTACAGATTGAATGCAATCCCTATCAAATTACCAATGGCATTTTTTATGGAACTAGAACAAATCATCTTAAAATTTGTATGGAGACAAAAAAGATCCTGAATAGCCAAAGCAGTCTTGAGGGGAAAAAACGGAGCTGGAGGAATAAGACTCCCTAGCTTCACACTATACTACACAGCTCCAGTAATCAAGGAAATATGGTACTGGCACAAAAACAGAAACATAGATCAATGGAACAAGATAGAAAGCCCAGAGATAAACCCACGCACCTATGGTCAACTAATCTATGACAAAGGAGGCAAGGATATACAATGGAGAAAAGAAAGTCTCTTCAGTAAGTGGTGATGGGAAAATGGACAGCTACATGTAGAAGAATGAAATTAGAACACTCCCTAACACCATACACAAAAATAAACTCAAAATGGATTCGAGACCTAAATGTAAGACCAGACACTATACAACTCTTAGAGGAAAACATAGGAAGAACATTCTTTGACATAAATCACAGCAAGATCTTTTTTGATCCACCTCCTAGAGTAATGGAAATAAAAACAAAAATAAACAAATTGGACCTAATGAAACTTAAAAGCTTTTGCACAGCAAAGGAAACCATAAACAAGGCCAAAAGACAACTCTCAGAACTGGAGAAAATATTTGCAAAGGAATCAATGGACAAAGGATTAATCTCCAAAATATATAAACAGCTCATGCAGCTCAATATTAAAAAAGCAAACAACCCAATCCAAAAATGCGCAGAAGACCTAAACAGACATTTCTCCAAAGAAGACATACAGATGTCCAAGAAGCACATGAAAAGCTGCTCAACATCACTAATTATTAGAGAAATGCAAATCAAAACTACAGTGAGGTATCACCTCACACCAGTTAGAATGGGCATCATCAGAAAATCTACAAACAACAAATGCTGGAGAGGGTATGGAGTAAAGGGAACATTCTTGCACTGTTGGTGGGAATGTAAATTGATACAGACACTATGGAGAAGAGTATGGAGGTTCCTTAAAAAACTAAAAATAGAATTACCATATGATCCAGCAATCCCACTACTGGGCATATACCCAGAGAAAACCATAATTCAAAAAGACACATGCACCCCAATGTTCATTGCAGCACTATTTCAATAGCCAGGTCACGGAAGCCACCTAAATGCCCATCAACAGATGAATGGATAAAGAAGATGTGGTTCATATATACAATGGAATATTACTCAGCCATACTCAGTGTCTTATACTTTTCTGCATACAGGTGTTTTGTCTTCCTAGGTAGGTTTATTCCTAGGTATTTTATTCTTTTTGTTGCAGTGGTAAATGGGAGTGTTTCCTTAATTTATCTTTCAGATTTTTCATCATTAGTGTATAGGAATGCAAGAAATTTCTCTGCATTAATTTTGTATCCTGCAACTTTACCAAATTCATTGATTAGCTCTAGTAGTTTACTGGTGGCATGTTTAGGATTCTCTATGTATAGTATCATGTCATCTGCAAACAGTGACAGTTTTACTTCTTCTTTTCCAATTTGTATTCCTTTTACTTCTTTTTCTTCTCTGATTGCCACGGCCAGGACTTCCAAAACTATGTTGTATAATAGTGGTGAGAGTGGGCATCCTTGTCTCATTCCTGACCTTAGAGGAAATGTTTTCAGTTTTTCACCATTGAGAATGATGTTTGCTGTGGGTTTGTCGTATATGGCCTTTATTATGTTGAGGTAGTTTCCCTCTATGCCCACTTTCTGGAGAGTTTTTATCATAAATGGGTGTTGAATTTTGTCGAAAGCTTTTTCTGCATCTATTGAGATGATCATATGATTTTTATTCTTCAATTTGTTAATATGGTGTATCACATTGATTGATTTGTGTATATTGAAGAATCCTTGCATGCCTGGGATAAATCCCACTTGATCGTGGTGTATGATCCTTTTAATGTGTTGTTGGATTCTGTTTGCTACTATTTTGTTGAGGATTTTTGCATCTATATTCATCAGTGATATTGGTCTGTAATTTTCTTTTTTTTGTAGTATCATTGTCTGGTTTTGGTATCAGGGTGATGGTGGCCTCATAGAATGAGTTTGGGAGTGTTCCTTCCTCTTCAGTTTTTTGGAAGAGTTTGAGAAGGATGGGTGTTACTCTTCTCTAAATGTTTGATAGAATTCACCTGTGAAGCCATCTGTTCCTGGACTTTTGTTTGTTGGAAGATTTTTTTTTTAATTTATTAGTTTCTGCTTTATAACAAAGTGAATCAGTCATACATATAAATCTTTTCCCACATCCCTTCCCTCCTGCGTCTCCCTCCCTCCCACCCTCCCCATCCCACCCCTCTTGGTGGTCACAAAGCACTGAGCTGATCTTCCTGTGCCATGCGGCTGCTTCCCACTACCTATCTATTTTACGTTTGGTAGTGTATATATGTCCATGCCTCTCTTTCGCTTTGTCACAGCTTACCCTTCCCCCTCCCCATATCCTCAAGTCCATTCTCAAGTAGGTCTGTGTCTTTATTCCTGTTTTACCCCTAGGTTCTTCATGACATTTTTTTTAATTGCATATATATGTGTTAGCATACATTATTTGTCTTTCTCTTTCTGACTTACTTCACTCTGTATGACAGACTCTAGGTCTATCCACCTCATTACAAATAGCTCAGTTTCATTTCTTTTTATGGCTGAGTAATATTCCATTGTATATATGTGCCACATCTTCTTTATCCATTCATCCGATGATGGACACTTAGGTTGTTTCCACCTCCAGGCTATTGTGAATAGAGCTGCAATGAGCATTTTGGTACATGTCTCTTTTTGAATTATGGTTTTCTCAGGGTATATGCCCAGTAGTGGGATTGCTGGGTCATATGGTAGTTCTATTTTTAGTTTTTTAAGGAACCTCCATACTGTTCTCCATAGTGGCTGTACCAATTCACATTCCCATCAGCAGTGCAAGAGTGTTCCCTTTTCTCCACACCCTCTCCAGCATTTATTGTTTCTAGATTTCTTGATGATGGCCATTCTGACTGGTGTGAGATGATATCTCATTGTAGTTTTGATTTGCATTTCTCTAATGATTAATGATGTTGAGCATTCTTTCATGTGTTTGTTGGCAGTCTGTATATCTTCTTTGGAGAAATGCCTATTTAAGTCTTCTACCCATTTTTGGATTGGGTTGTTTGTTTTTTTGTTATTGAGCTGCATGAGCTGCTTATAAATTTTGGAGATTAATCCTTTGTCAGTTGCTTCATTTGCAAATATTTTCTCCCATTCTGAAGGTGGGCTTTTGGTCTTGTTTATGGTTTCCTTTGCTGTGCAAAAGCTTTGAAGTTTCATTAGGTCCCATTTGTTTATCTTTGTTTTTATTTCCATTTCTCTAGGAGGTGGGTCCAAAAGGATCTTGCTGTGATTTATGTCAGAGTGTTCTGCCTATGTTTTCGTCTAAGAGTTTCATAGTTTCTGACCTCACATTTAGGTTTTTAATCCATTTTGAGCTTATTTTTGTGTATGGTGTTAGGGAATGATCTAATCTCATACTTTTACATGTACCTGTCCAGTTTTCCCAGCACCACTTATTGAAGAGGCTGTCCTTTCTCCACTGTACATTCCTGCCTCCTTTATCAAAGATAAGTTGACCATATGTGCGTGGGTTTATCTCTGGGCTTTCTATCCTGTTCATTGATCTATCTTTCTGTTTTTGTGCCAGTACCATACTGTCTTGATTACTGTAGCTTTGTAGTATAGTCTGAAGTCAGGGAGCCTGATTCCTCCAGCTCCGTTTTTCGTTCTCAAGATTGCTTTGGCTATTCGGGGTCTTTTGTTTTTCCAAGCAAATTTTGAAATTTTTTGTTCTAATTCTGTGAAAAATGCCAGTGGTAGTTTGATAGGGATTGCAATGAATCTGTAGATTGCTTTGGGTAGTAGAGTCATTTTCACAATATTGATTCTTCCAATCCAGGAGCATGGTTTATCTCTCCATCTATTTGTATCATCTTTAATTTCTTTCATCAGTGTCTTATAATTTTCTGCATACAGGTCTTTTGTCTCCTTAGGTAGGTTTATTCCTAGATATTTTATTCTTTTTGTTGCAATGGTAAATGGGAGTGTTTTCTTGATTTCATTTTCAGATTTTTCATCATTAGTGTATAGGAATGCAAGAAATTTCTCTGCATTAATTTTGTATCCTGCTACTTTACCAAATTCATTGATTAGCTCTAGTAGTTTTCTGGTAGCATCTTTAGGATTCTCTATGTATAGTATCATGTCATCTGCAAACAGTGACAGCTTTACTTCTTCTTTTCCGATTTGGATTCCTTTTATTTCCTTTTCTTCTCTGATTGCTGTGGCTAAAACTTCCAAAACTAAGTTGAATAAGAGTGGTGAGAGTGGGCAGCCTTGTCTTGTTCCTGATCTTAGTGGAAATGGTTTCAGTTTTTCACCACTGAGGACGATGTTGGCTGTGGGTTTGTCATATATGGCCTTTATTATGTTGAGGAAAGTTCCCTCTATGCCTACTTTCTGCAGGGTTTTTATCATAAATGGGCGTTGAATTTTGTCGAAAGCTTTCTCTGCATCTATTGAGATGATCATATGGTTTTTCTCCTTAAATTTGTTAATATGGTGTACCACATTGATTGATTTGCGTATATTGAAGAATCCTTGCATTCCTGGAATAAACCCCACTTGATCATGGTGTATGATCCTCTTAATGTGCTGTTGGATTCTGTTTGCTAGTATTTTGTTGAGGATTTTTGCATCTATGTTTATCAGTGATATTGGCCTGTAGTTTTCTTTCTTTGTGACATCCTTGCCTGGTTTTGGTATCAAGGTGATGGTGGCCTCGTAGAATGAGTTTGGGAGTTCTCCTCCCTCTGCTATATTTTGGAAGAGTTTGAGAAGGATAGGTGTTAGCTCTTCTCTAAATGTTTGATAGAATTCGCCTGTGAAGCCATCTGGTCCTGAGCTTTTGTTTGTTGGAAGATTTTTAATCACAGTTTCAATTTCATTACTTGTGATTTGTCTGTTCATATTTTCTGTTTCTTTCTGGTTCAGTCTTGGAAGGTTATACCTTTCTAAGAATTTGTCCATTTCTTCCAGGTTGTCCACTTTATTGGCATAGAGTTGCTTGTAGTAGTTGCTTAGGATGCTTTGTATTTCTGCAGTGTCTGTTGTAACTTCTCCTTTTTCATTTCTAATGTTATTGAGTCCTCTCCCTCTTTTTCTTGATGAGTCTGGCTAATGGTTTATCAATTTTGTTTATCTTCTCAAAGAACCAGCTTTTCGTTTCATTCACCTTTGCTATTGTTTTCTTTGTTTCTATTTCATTTATTTCTGCTCTGATCTTTATGATTTCTTTCCTTCTGCTAACTTTGGGTTTTGATTGTTCTTCTTTCTCTAGTTCCTTTAGGTGTAAGGTTAGATTGTTTATTTGAGATTTTTCTTGTTTCTTGATGTAGGCTTTTATAGCTATAAGCTTCCCTCTTAGAACTGCTTTTGCTGCATCCCATAGGTTTTGGACCGTTGTGTTTTCATTGTCATTTGTCTCTAGGTATTTTTTGATTTCCTCTTTGATTTCTTCAGTGATCTCTTGGTTATTTAGTAACTTATTGTTTAGCCTTCATGTATCTGTGTTTTTTATGGTTTTTTCCCTGTAATTCATTTCTAATCTCATAGCGTTGTGGCCAGAAAAGATGCTTGATATGGTTTCAATTTTCTTAAATTTACTGATGCTTGATTTGTGACCCAAGATGTGATCTATCCTGGAGAATGTTCTCTGCGCACTGGAGAAGAAAGTGTAATCTGCTGTTTTTAGATGGAATGTCCTATAAATATCAATTAAATCTATCTGTTCTATTGTGTCACTTAAAGCTTCTCTTTCCTTATTTATTTTCATTTTGGATGATCTGTCCATTGGTGTAAGTGAGGTGTAAGCCCCCCACTATTATTGTGCTACTGTTGATTTCCCCTTTTTTAGCTGTTAGCACTTGCCCTATGTATTGAGGTGCTCCTATGTTGGGTGCATATATATTTATAATTGTTATATCTTCTTCTTGGATTGATCCCTTGATCATTATGTAGTGTCCTTCCTTGTCTCTTGCAACATTCTTTATTTTAAAGTCTATTTTATCTGATATGATTATTGCTACTCTAGTTTTCTTTTGATTTCCATTTGCATGGAATATCTTTTTCCAACCCCTCACTTTTAGTCTGTATGTTTCTCTAGGTCTGCAGTGGGTCTCTTGTAGACAGCATATGGATGGGTCTTGCTTTTGTATCCATTCAGCAAGCCTGTGCCTTTTGGTTGGAGCGTTTAATCCATTCACATTTAAGGTAATTATCAATATTTATGTTCCTATGACAGTTTTCTTAATTGTTTGGGGTTTGTTTTTGTAGGTCCTTTTCTTCTCTCATGTTTCCCACTTAAAGAAGTTCCTTTCGCATTTGTTGTAGAGCTGGTTTGGTGGTGCTGAATTTTCTTAGCTTTTGCTTGTCTGTAAAGCTTTTGATTTCTCCATCAAATCTTAATGAGATCCTTGCCGGGTAGAGTAATCTTGGTTTTATGTTCTTTCCTTTCATTAGTTTAAGTATATCATGCCACTCCCTTCTGGCTTGTAGAGTTTCTGCTGAGAAGTA
This sequence comes from Mesoplodon bidens, assembly GCF_964165515.1. NCBI lineage: Eukaryota > Metazoa > Chordata > Mammalia > Artiodactyla > Ziphiidae > Mesoplodon > Mesoplodon bidens. The sequence goes on from NC_138167.1 coordinate 89,019,186, forward strand.
AGCTGTTAACCTTATGGGAGTTGCCTTGTATGGTGTTTGTTGTTTTTCCCTTGCTGCTTTCAATAATGTTTCTTTGTCTTTAATTTTTGACAGTTTTATTACTATGTGTCTCAGCGTGTTTCTCCCTGGGTTTATCCTGTATGGCACTCTGAGCTTCCTGGACTTGGGTGGCTATTTCCTTTCCCATGTTAGGGACATTTTCGAGTATAATCTCTTCAGATATTTTCTCTGGTCTCTCTCTCTCTCTTCTCCTTCTGAGACCCCTATAATGCAAATGTTGTTGCGTTTAATGTTGTCCCAGAGGTCTCTTAGGCTGTCTTCATTTCTTTTCATTCTTTTTTCTTTAGTCTGTTCCACAGCAGTGAATTTCACCATTCTGTCTTCCAGGTCACTTATCTGTTCTTCTGCCTCAGTTATTCTGCTATTGATTCCTTCTAGTGTAGTTTTCATTTCAGTTATTGTATTGTTCATCTCTGTTTGTTTGTTCTTTAATTCTTCTATTTCTTTGTTAAACATTTCTTGCATCTTCTCGATCTTTGTCTCCATTGTTTTTCCGATGTCCTGGATCATCTTCACTATCATTTTTCTGAATTCTTTTTCTGGAAGGTTGCCTATCTCCACTTCATGTACTTGTTTTTCTGTGGTTTTATCTTGTTCCTTCATCTGGTACATAGTCCTCTGTCTTTTTATCTTGTCTATGTTTCTGTGAATGTGTTTTTTCCTTCACAGGCTGCAGGATTGTAGTTCTTCTTGCTTCTGCTCTAATTACAGAGCTTTAAATTGTTTATAGACTCACTAGGAGAGTTGAAGCTACCCACAGTAATATTTAAGTTTTAGAAACACTTCAGGGAAATTCTCAGTCATTATTTTTTCAAATATTTATTCCCTTCTGTTTAAATATTTTTCTTCTTCTCTGATTCCTGCTATTCATGTATTGATTTATTTTATCTCTTGAGTTTTCTATTTTCCATTTTAGTCATTTCTTAATGCCATTTGGATAATTTCTTCCATCAGTTCTTGCACTTTGTATATACCTTCATTTTTAAGTATATATTTTTGATATACATTCTACATATGGAATTCTTCTGTCGTACTTTTCAAAACCATAATTTTCCCCAGTCCTTTTTTTTTTTTTTTTTTTTCCCAGTACGTGGGCCTCTCACTGTTGTGGCCTCTCCCATTGCAGAGCACAGGCTCTGGACACGCAGCCTCAGCGGCCATGGCTCACAGCCCCAGCCGCTCCACAGCATGTGGGATCCTCCTGGACCGGGGCACGAACCCGTGTCCCCTGCATTGGCAGGTGGACTCTCAACCACTGCGTCACCAGGGAATCCCTTCCCCAGTCCTTATAATCAATGTTTGTTTCCTACGTCATATTACCAATATCTGCCCATACTCCTTTGAGGATATTATTACTTTAAACCCTGTTCTCTGATACATTCACTGTTTTTTTTCTGGAATAAGCTCTTTAGTTTGCTGGTTTTGTTTTCTGTTGCATGCCTCAGATTCTCCTTATTCTTTCCTGTGTGCTTATATTTCACCAGGCATAGGAACTTACAATAGCAAGTGCAGTATGTAGTCTATCAGATGTTTGCCAGTGTTCTCATACTTTTGTAATCTCCCCCTTTTGAGTGTGAGTTGGACCTAGCAATGCTAATCTAATGAGAGTATGGCATGGGATGTCATTTTAAAGAACAGATTAGAAAAGACTCTGGGTTCTATCCTCTCCTGCTCCCTCACTTTCTTCCTCTAATGAAAGTCATGTGTCCAGGGCTGAGCTGTCCTATGGATAGGCCATATAGCAAAGAAGTGAGGAAGGCCTCTGGTCACCAGTCCATGGGAAACTAAATCCTGCCAAGAAACACATAAGGAACTTAGTTGGGAAGCAGATATTTCCCCAGCTGAGCCTTCAGATAAGACAACAGCCTTTGCTGACAATTTGATTGCAGCCTCATGAGAAGCCTTGAGGCAGAGGCACCCAGCTAAGCCATACTCAGATTGCTGACCCACAGAAATTGTGAGATGATGAAAATTTATTGTTTTAAGCCACTAAGTGTTGGGATAATTTGTTATACAGCAATAAATAACTAATAGGCCAGGTAAAGAATATCTTATGAGAATGTAAAAACCTAGGCCCTACTTCCTGTTTGCTTGAGGAGGAACATGACTCAGGAGAGACAGCCTCTGGCGTTAAAATGTGGCCTCAACTTTCCACCTTGCCATACTTCTACCAAATTGCCTTTCTCTTTAGGGAGTCAGTCAGCATTTCTGCCAGAATGCTTTTTTCCCCCACCCCTCTTCTTTAGATGCAGTCATGTAGCCCTTGGAGTACGGGAGGAAAAGGGGGGAGCAGGAAACACTCAAGTACTTGTTATTCATCTCTACCTCTGCCTCTTGTGCTTTCCCTACTCACATGGCAGTGGGGCAGCACTGACCCACCCAAGGAAATGTGGGCAGAGACATTTAATTTTGTTCTTACATTGGAATGAATTTGGCCTGTGTATAGCACCTAAGTAAATTCTCTTTAGTACCTCAGAGACATTGTTTGCTAGCAACCTACCTCACAGCCAAGAAGTCAGATATCATTTTAGTTCTTCCTTCCGAATCATGGGGATATGTTTGTTATATTTTTTATTGTTTGTTTTCTTGTATCTACTCTAACCTCTCCTTTAGAAATTCTAATAGCAGAGAAACTGGCTTTTCTAGATCTATTCTTCATGCCTCTTAAACCATATAGATGGTATTAATGTCAGAATTGTTACTTATGTGAAAAGGTCATAAGGAATTGCTATAATCTGTAAAGAAATACTTAGGCAGTAACTAATAAAATTTAAAATAAGTTTACAATTAGATCAAGAAATCACTTAAAAGAATTTCACCCAAAAGAATTAGTATATAAGAATATATGTACAGGGCTTCCCTGGTGGCACAGTGGTTGAGAGTCTGCCTGCTGATGCAGGGGACACGGGTTCGTGCCCCGGTCCGGGAAGATCCCACATGCCGCAGAGTGGCTAGGCCCGTGAGCCATGGCCGCTGAGCCTGCGTGTCCAGAGCCTGTGCTCCGCAACAGGAGAGGCCACAACAGTGAGAGGCCCACGTACCGCAAAAAAAAAAAAAAAAAAAAAAGAATATATGTACAAATGTTGAAGATTTTTTTGTAATAGCAAAACATATGTTTGCCAATCCAAAATGGTTGAAAAATATTGTGGCATATATAGTCTATAGAATAGTATGCAACTATTTATAAAATGAATTAGATTTAAATATTAACTAAAATATGTTTATTTAATACCTGTTAGTGTATTCAGGGATAATGTTATTACTTTTAATTGTTTTTAAGGGAAAACATTTAAAAAAATGGAAAGAAGGAAGGCAAGAAAAAAGGAAGAATGTGGAAATGAAAGATTAACTCACAAGTCATATCAGGCTTTGAATATCTGATGCTCTTGTATCTTGGAGGGGCTTAGCATTTATAAACTTTCAGGCTGTTTTCATAGAACTACACAGCTGAGAAAAATAAACCCCTCTCAGATATTTATTAGTAATCCTATTTCTATAATCTCCCCCAACAAACCTATTCAGTAGTAGTAATTTCCCTAAATAAGCTACCCCTATTTTTCTAACAGCCAAGTCCAGGAATAAGTGCAAAAACTGTAATATTTAGGTTTTTGAGAAGTGATAAGTTTAAAATAATATTTCAATTTAATTACATTCCTAAGTAGCTTCTTTTCAGTGCCATTTTCTATGACAACTTGCTAAAATAAGATTATTATTTTTTAACATCCTGGTAATCCTTCAAATTAGGGCTTAAAATGAGTCTAACAAAGGACAAATAAGACAACTTCAGAATGCCAATTTGTTGTTAGGAGCTAAGGAGGGAAGTTTCTTTTAAAAGGCATAAGAATGGAGTTTCAGGAACTCTTCAAACCATAAAAGAATATTTTTAAGTTTATAGAACTTTTTGTAACAACTCAGACATAGTTAACATTCTAATTTCAGAAAATAGGACAAGGAAAAATAATCAAGTCCAGGACTGTACAAACATAGCTGGGACACTAAGTATTTACAGGAGGGAGGGGGTCTTAAAATGGCAATGTTAGTAAAGTTAAAGTCCAAAAATTAATTTGAACGGGAACATTCCACTTAAAAGAATGACCCATGGGGAGACAATCCTCCTACTTGAAAATGAGTTGACATAAGGCTCTGGAAACCCTACTCTCTACCCTGGCATTCAAGTCTGTGGCAATATTTATTTCATCTGTCGGATACGTGGACTAAATGGAATTCACAAGATTGTTGAATTGTAGCCATATATCTAAACAAATAACTGGTACCTTGGCAGGAGGATATAAACATTAAAAAATTTTACATCCATCTTATTTGGGAGTTCCATCAAGGCAAGAAGAAGTTCCATTTACGTAATACCAAAAGCTCAGTAAGAATCCCTTGATAGTAACCAAGATTATAATAGCTGATACACCATTTTATCTACCTTTCTTGATTTTCAGCTGTGAGGGAAAAACCTAAAATTATTTTTCTAGAATCCATTTTCCCTCATGGCATAAATTGTTAAAACTCAGAAGAAAAAGACCCAGTAAAATTAAATTACTAAAATCATGTTTCTATTCAGTCACATTGCAAAAAAAGAATCTTGGACATTGGAAGCACACCATTGGAAATCTAATGTAAGGAAAGATGTCTCATGCAGCAGAGAATTAATTGGGGCATAATTGTCAGTTGATTGATTGGTTTCGAAACTGGTTTTAACCTAGGTTGCTGAGACTGTAGTATAACTAATCATTGGGAAAAGTCTGCAGATTGCTGGACTTCATTCTGAAGGGCAATGTTCCAGCTGTGAAATACATCATAAAAAATACCAGAAAAGACTGGTGCTAGATTTTGGAAAGGGACAATTGGGGATCTAAGTTGACTATAGGATGAGGTTTTGAAGAAATAATTCTTCCCCAAGGGAAAACGTGGGGGAATATAGAGGTTAATTTTACAGGTCCCATCAAATGGAGTGGTGTCTTAATAAGGTTTTTGCCAGGGAGTAGAGAAAGCAATGTTAAGTTCTTTTTCTCACAGGGAGAAAAACAGTAATCCAGGAAGCCAGAGCATCCCTGGCCTAAAGTCAGGGACTGATGGGAAAAAAGGAGACAGATGTCTGTTTCTAATGGAACCCTGGCATTTTTTGGAGACCTGATCTGTTTTGATCGATTTCCAACTTAACCACATAACAAGATAAGGAAAGTAAGGAATCATTTTTACAAGAAGATGCTCCTATTCTTTTGTCTGAAATGTAGGTGACTCCAATTAGCTATAATCATAAACCAACTCAGTTTTAATTAGCATTAGCATTTTCCCTTCAAAAACAAATATATCCATTGGCTGCCATAAGCAAAGCAAATTTTCGGAGGGAACTTTTCTCTAAAATGATCAAACCATTCAATCATTTGTTAAACAAATATTTATTAAATGCCTACCATGTGCCAGGCATTATGACTTCAGTAAAAATTGTCCTTAAGGATGCTGGGAATATTGTATTCAGGATAGATGAAAAGCTGGAACAGTTTTAATCTTTTGGGGAAACTACAGATTCCTCTGTGGTATGAGAAAATCTATTGGGCCACTTTTCAGAACAATGCATATATGTTTTAGTGAATTGAACTCTGTTCCTCCAGAAGATACCCAAGTCCTAACCTCTAGTACCTGGGAATTTTGGAAATAGAGTCCTTGCAGATGTAATTAAGTAAAGAATATCAAGATAGGGTCATCCTGGAATTAGAGAACAGAAAAGGAGGAGACACAGAAACACTGAGAAGAATATCATGTGAAGACAGAGGTGGACAGTGGAAGCATGCTGCCACAAGCTAAGAAATGCCAGAGATTACTGGAAGCCACCACCAGCTAGGAGAGAGGTGTGGAGTGGATTCTCCCTTAGAGCCCCCAGAAGGAACCAACCTTTCTGACACTTCGGTTTTAGACTTCTGGCCCCCCACACTGTAAGAGAATAAATTTCTGTTGGTTTTAGCTACCTAATTTGTGCTAATTTGTTACAGCATCCCACAAAAACTAATATGATCCTCTTACATGCAATATTTCACATAGAGTATCAAACCCTACGCTTGGACTCCCCAAGGATCCAAGAAGACTCAGTGAAGAACATATAAATTAGAAAATGTCCAGAGGACAGTGACTATGAGGGGTTTGAGGGAAACTTGCAACTGTATCATTTGTGGTAAAGCTCAACCAGGAACATTCAGCCAGCAGAGGAGATGAGAGGCTTGATGACTCTCCTCAACTATGTGGAAAACTGTCGAATCTATGTGACCTCATAGATGGGTGGGCATATAATTTATCATCCAAAATGAGGCATTTCTGACAGTTAAAAGGAGAGATTATTACTAATTATGCTGGGCCAACAGCTTCATATAAACCAAGACTGTCCTGAATCAAGTAGGACGTATGGCCCCCCTGCACACAGGATATAGCCAGGATCAAAGGATGCAATAGAGAAAGAAAGAGAGACACAATTTGGCTCAAAACAAGGATGAACTTCTCAAGAAAATAATCCAACCTCTTACTAGATTTGTCCTTGTAGAGATTAGGCAATCACTTGGAAAAGAAGTTTAAAGGAGCAGCATTTTGTTTTAAGGAGACCTCTGAAGTTACTTCCTAGTTTGAGGTTAAATGTTCTGTGATTCTAGTCCAGATTTGAATTATACCATTTTCAATACATATTCCTGAAATGCCAATGTATCAAGAACTGATTTTGAATTCTGCTTCTGTCATTTTTCAATTATAAGGTCTTTGCAAATACATTCAACTACTTTGAGCCACACTAATATCTATTTCAAAGGATGGTTATGAGGTTTAAATGACAAAACACATGTAAAATTCAGCACAGTGTCTGACATATTATAGGTGATCAATAAATAAACGTTCCTTTCACCTTAGTAAATTGTAAATATAAAACTACATATATATATTTTAACTATGTACGTATAACAAACATATTTGCTATTTAGTTCATTGAGTTAATGATAACCCTTGAGTTCTGGAGAAATCGTTATTGCTTAGGTTTTTTTTAGAGCTTTGGAAGTAGAAAATGTTGTTTTTCACATGTGCTTGAGGGGAAGGAGGGAGGGAAGGAGGAAGGAAGGGAAGGAATGCAGGAACAAATGAAAAAATGCATGAACAAATGAATGAATGGGAGAAAAAAGGAAGAAAGAAGAGAGGGAGGGTAGGAAGGTGGGAGGAAGTGAGAAAAAGAAAGAAAAGAAACAAAGAAAAAAGTTCACAGTGATCCTTTTGTTACACTGAGAACAACTTCCCCATGAAGATTTTAACGGGCATCAAAGGGATATAATCTGATTCAGAGTGAAGTGTATACCTAATGCCCTTCAACCCCCCATGACAATTCCTGTAATGTTCTGAATAGACTTGTATGTGAATACCTCGGCTACCGTGCAGTCATCTGTCCGCAGCTGAAATAGGACATAAACGCCTTGGGAACAGTTCATTCTGGTTATCTGGAATATGTTTTTAGCAACTTAAATTTCTATCAGCCAGCCTTCAGTCAGCCTACTGCTTTTAAGGGCTCTAATCAAGACAATAGTTAGGAGGCATAGATGATACATTTGTCCTAGTTTTCAGGATCCTCATGAGGATCAAATGGGATAATGAGTGAAAAAGCTTTAAAACCTTAATTGCCATAGAGTGGAATATTCTATTAATAATAATGAGTCAATAATGACAACAATTCTGCCTGAAAAACTCAGGTCTCCTTGGCAGCAGGAACACAAGGTGTGTATTTCTGACCCACGGGCATAAGGAGAATCCAGCTCTGCCCTGAAAATGTAGGGCAACTGAAGAACACATGGGATAACTTTGAAGATGACTCCAAAGCAGAAGACCAAAAGCTCTGGTGCTGACAATTTGAAAGAGACAAAGTTGTTGGGGATTTGAAGTACATCAGATATAAAACCATTGGTTTCAAGACACAGGAGGCCAAGCATTGATAACCTGCACCAGGCCTGCTACCGGTTGCAGGCAAGATGATGTCAAGCATCATGCAGGTGACCGTGAGTGGCCAGGGTCCCTGGCACTTTTCTAGCTTAGCTCAATGGCACCGACCTCCTCCCCCTACTGCTTCCCATGGACCATGCACTAAATGGCCTGATAATGTATTGAAAGATTAAAGTGTGCATGTTCTGCCTATATATTCCCTCCCCCTCATTTCTAACAGGCAGCCAGCTTTGTAATTATGGCCTCAAAGATTTGGGCAGAGACAAAGCAGAAGCAGCCAAATGTTGAGAGCTTTTTCTGCTTTTATTTAAAACAAAATCTCTAGAACGATTATGCCAGGGAAGTATAAGAAAGTGGAGAGGGCACTGGAAAAACTATGAGCACTCTAGGATTGACTGAGGAGGGGGAGAGAGGTCTGAGAGGCCTTGTGGTGCAACCTTCTAGCAGCTCATACAGGGGAAAGATTTCCAAGGGAGTGTGCTGCCTTTTGAGCATTTAGAGAGCCATGAGCCCAGGCACCAGGGTTCTTAGTCTCTCCAAAGACAAAGATGCATGTGTCCAAGCAGCAGAGTTGCCCAAGCTTAGGGAACCATGAACTTAGAAAAGGAATATCCTCATGATAAGTGGCATGGACTAAATATCCAATAACCAGAGGATTCCCCACAGCCTTGAGCTATGTAAGATCCAAGAACTTTGCCCAGCAAAGAATGAAGAGCCTCAAAAATGACTGAGATCTGATGGGTTGAGGTTTGGCGTTTGAATTCAGTTGGTTTAAATAAACAATTTTATATGTGATCATTTTGGCCCATGTAAGTGTGTAGACTGAGAGCTATATCTCATTATATTGACCTCTGACTTCTGAAGTCATGGCCCTGCTGGGGTATTTCACTCAATCTTAGACTTCCCTGATATTTGATACATTCACCTTTCCCTTTACTCCGAATCAGAACATAGGTGTCTCAGTGTGGCAGGTTCCAGCATGGAGATAGCTGTCCAAGGGACTTTACAATGAGGTGGGAATGAATGAACATGAGGTTGAACTCTCTAGAATACTTGAATCTCTACTTACATAGTTTTTTGTGTGTGTGTGATACGTGGGCCTCTCACTGTTGTGGCCTCTCCCGTTTCGGAGCACAGGCTCCAGACGCGCAGGCTCAGCGGCCATGGCTCACAGGCCCAGCTGTTCTGCAGTATGTGGGATCTTCCCGGACCGGGGCACGAACCCGTGTCCCCTGCATCGGCAGGTGGACTCTCAACCATTGCGCCACCAGGGAAGCCCTCTACTTACATAGTTTTTATGAAGAACATTTACTAGCGTTCAGGATGCATCTCAGACATCCTATCCCAATCTTCCTCAATTTCCTAATACTTAGTTACGTGGCCCCTGTTTCTTGTTCCCCGGGAACTTGTGCTTATTCCTATCGTGACGCTTACCATTATATGCAACTGCCTATTTGCCTCTCTGCTTCTCTGTTTCTCCACAGGATTGTGTGTATCCTAAGGGCAGGGACTGGGTGTCTAAACGCTAAAACCTCCAAATAGTATTTCAGCATAATAAAGTTCTATATTGGGAATGAATATAACATTGTGAAGGGTACCCCCTGCCTAAAGACTCTATTGGACACTTCTGAGAGGTTATTGACAAACAGATTAGAGTTATGAGGAAAAAATGACACTTCACCAAATGGATCTAGACAGGAAATCCTGTTATTAATAGCATCTCAATTTGGGGGGGATGGTACTGATCTTTCTGCCTAACTTGAAAACCAAAGTTAGACTTGAGAAACAAAAATTCATCAAGTTCAGTTCTTAAACACATGCTAACCTCAATAGATGTTCAAAGGAGAGGAAGATGAAATAGGAGGAGGAGGAAGGGGAGGAAAAATATGCACAACATTATTCCCAAATTTTGAGCGTCAAGTTTCTACTGAAATTGAAAATTTGGGGTGTGAATTTCAAATTTTCAGTGAAATTAAATACAAGGAAAACACTTGAAGTCTGGGAATGAAATCAATCAGAATTCAATGATTTTCTAGATCATGACATATCTCTCCAATGCTTATTTTTATTGAATTCTTAGTTCTTATTCAATATTATGGATATTTTTAAGCATTTTTATTGGCATTCACATGTTATATGGATAATTTTTCTACCTTTCAACACTAGTGAACTGTAAAAGGAAATCTCGGGCTCTTTAGCAACTGATTCTCACACCACATTTGTTGCTATTGTTAAAGTTGTTCATTTTCACAGCATTATAAAAAAAATGTGATCCAGGATGTAACCTGGCTTGTAAAGTCACAACTTACAAGTCAATGTTAAACAAAGTCTTATCATCTATTCATCCCTTTGTTACATGCCATTCTGTGAATCAAGTATAGATGTGAGAATTTTAGATGCCTTTTGCAATTGCATCACCAACAAATGGTTTGTTTAAAAATATAGTTGTAATTTTAAAAGTACACATGCTTCATAATATTTTAACACCCCTTGACTTGTGAGGTAGAGGGAACAAAAAAAGCAGTTCTTTTTTTTTAACTTCTGAAAAATACCTCCTCCATTAAAACCTTTCTGTTCTTGAACCTCAAACTTTTTCCTAAGCCAATAGTTTTCAGTCTTTTTTATGGCAATTGAAACTCCCTTTAGAATTATGTTTTCTGCAGAATAACCTACACTGAACAGGTGAAAGCAGAGCTGCTCTGATTGAGACAGAGGATTTGAAGCCCTGCAGGTAGGGCTGCCTCCAGCCTCATCCCATGGCCTCTGAAGGGAGTGAAAATGGTGCCAGCTGCTTCAGGACACTCCCAGTTTGCACCAGGTGTTCCAGCATAATTATTAAGAGTCCTCCCCCTTCCACACTCATAAACTGTATGGTCACCAGGCCTCTGAAGCACTGCCACAGAACAGAAGAGCTCCATAGAAAACTGATGAAAACCACTGGTCTATGACTGATCTAGAAATCAGATGACAGAACTCTCCTATTCTTTTTTTATTTTTAATTAATATCTTTTCTTTCTTCTCTTTTAAAGACTTTATTGTTTTTAAGTAGTTTTAGGTCACAGTAAAATTGAGAGGACGATACACAGATACCCCATGTACCCCCTGCCCCCCCCCATGCACAGCCTCCCCCATTAAGAACATCCCCCACCAGAGTGGTCCATTTGTTACAAGTGATGACTCTACACTGACACATTACCACCCCAGGTCCACACAATAGTGTTCTCTCTTGGTGTTGCACATTCTATGGGGACATCTCTTTTCTTGAGGCATCTCTTCTCCTCATGCCTCGTGGCACCAACAGCATCAATTCAGCCAGGCCATATCACATTCTAGATGATTTTGGCTATCTAACAGTAAAACAGAATTTGTCCAAAATAAAAATCCATCACTTTTCCTACTAATGTACTCAGTCTGTATTCTGTTTCTGCTAATTCTACTCTCTAGTCATTAAAACCAAAACCCTAGTTCATTGTTACTTTTCTTTCCTCCTTGTGCCAAAAGCTATTTCTTTGTCAATTTCTATCAATTCTATTCCCAAACATCTCTCTCCTATGTGCTTTTTACTTCCATTGTCACTATTATTTCTCTAATGAAGGCCTATGTTTGCTCTTGTATGTTGAGTGACAAGGCATAGCCCCTCTCCACCTTTCAATTTCTATTTCAATCGTCTCATTGATTCCCCTTGTTGCAATTTGCCATCACCCCACAAACCTTTCCCAGTTCCCCCCAGTTTGAAGAAATCTCTCTCTCTTCTGAATGTCATTACAGCTTCATCCATGCCTCACTTGTGACTCATGCAACAACTTTTTACTTTCAATTTTAAGTGTATTGCACATCTTATTTCCTCTATTAGTTTATCAGTTCTTTGAGAGCGATATTCATGATTCATCTTGGTGTTTCTGATAACACCTTGCCTTTTGGAGGTTATGAATGTTTATCAAATGGATGAACAAACAAATACAATGATATAAATTGCTTTTACTACATTCATTGCTTCAACCTTTGCAATCTGACTATATGATATTCTATCTTCTCCATTCCAAGCAGGAAAGTCTACCTAATTTGTCCCAAGCATAAGCCACCTTCTATCATCCTTTTCACAAATGACCTACATACAGAGATTTCCCCTTGTTTTCTGCTACTCTTACATGCCCTCCAGGTTTTCAAAACTCAACTCAAAATTTCATTTCTCCTCACCAATAGCCTAATTAGTGAGCCCCATTGGGCAATATTGTTATTCCATATCATTTAACCAATCCCTATTCCCTGGTATCATCAACTTTTAATGATGCAAATAACACAAAGAGCAGGTAAAACTAATTCATAGTTGTCTATACCATGCATTTCTCCCAGATCTTTCTTATAGTTCACTGTTTTGGGGTATTTACTATATACCAGACCCTGTTCTAAGAGTTTTCCCATAACAATTCATTAATTTTTGCTGGAGTCTCCACAAAACAGGTACTACCCTCCTTTTACAAATTAGGAAACTGAGGCCAGAGAGATAAGTAAGGAGCAGAACTGGGCTTCACATATAGGCAGTTAAGGTGTCAGGTTCCACACTTGCACCTACTGCGTGTTTCCGCTTCTCAGTGCTTTGAACATGCTGACCCTGAGGTTGAACATGTGATGTAATATAAAGCCTGCCGAGTTTGGCGAACTAGGGTTCAAAGTCTACATCTGCTACTCAATAGCTCTGAGACCTGAAACAAGATATGTAACTGAGGCCTCAGTTCTTATCTCTAATATTGGGAAGTTTTTAGAATTATGAGAATTGAACAAGTTAGGACACATTTCATCAAAAGTACCCAGCAGAAGTTTTAACACAGTGTCTGGGTTCAATACATAAAGAACATGAAAATGGAAATTTGCAACATGGAGATTCAGAAAGAACCAAGGAGCCAATTGTTATATTGTCTTCACCCTGGCCATAAGGTCCCTAGCCTTTCAACTAAGGGAGAGTGGGTAGGATAAGAGTTCAGAGCCTGGGCTCTGGAGTCAGTTTGTCTAGATGTAATCCCAGAATTACAAAATACTAGCTTCGTGAGTTTAAGCACATTTTCTAACCTTATTAAACTTCAATATCTTCAACTGTCAAATAAGAATAACAATAGCACCTATATCAATAGGATTTTGTGAATATATGAATTGAAATGATAAACAAGGCTTAGTGCATAACAATCTGCTATTATTAACTAACTAGACCTTTAACCCCTTAGTTCAAGAGGCTAAAAGAGCTCCTGAGTGATTTTTATACATTTAGGAACTTTACTATCCTGTACAACATTGCCAGGATCTTTGTGCTAAACAGAATTCCAGATGGCCCCTGTGACTTTAGTCTCCTAGTGTTACTCTTGTAACATGGTGAAAGGGATTCTGCAAATGTAATCAAGGTAACTAATCAGTTGACTGTAACATAGGGAGATTTTCCTAGTGGGCCTAATCTAATTACGAGTCCTTTAAAGCAGAGCTATTTCTCAGACTGGTGGCAGAATAAGAAATCAGAGAGATTTGAAGCATGAGAAGGACCCTATGCTCTGTTGCTGCCCTTGAAGTTGGACGGGGCCATGTGAGAAGAATATGGGTAGTTTCTAGGAGCAGGGATAAACCCCAGATAACAGCCAGCAAGGAAATGGGACTTCAGTCCTACAGCTGCAAGGAACTGAATTCTGCCAAAATCTCAAATGAGCTTGGAGGCATAGTCTTCCCCAGATCCTCTAGATAAGCACCCAACCCATCCAATATCTTGACATCAGCCTTCTGTGACCCTGAGCAGAGAACCCAGTCGCTCTGTACTGAACATCTGTCTTGCAAAACTGTGAGATAAAAAGTGGGTATTGTTTTAAGCTACTAAGTTAGTGGCAAATTGTTATGCAGCAATAGAAAACTAATAGAATCATCTTTCTAGATGATTGATTCATCATTTCAATGGATTCTAATTATTTTAGCCTGCTGTACAGGACGATCCAAAGTGTTACACTAATCTAATCTTTCCAACTGTATCTCATTTTCACTAGTTGCTCACAAGTAATCGCTCCCATCAAAAGAAACAACTATAAAAAAAAAAAAAAAGAGGCAACTAACCTTCCATTGTGGCTTTAATTTTCCAAACTCCTGCTCTTAGCAATTGCTCTCACATTGGAGGACAGAGGCACACCTCCTCTCTCAATTCCTTTGTGGCTTCCATTTAGTGTGTCTCATTGGATCTTAAATCTCTATACAGAGGGGAAGGCATAGTCCATGGCTTACACTAACATTTTCCATTTCTGGTCCTTTCACAATGGATTTCCTGACTCCTGATGATGAAAAGGTTTGGTGATGAAGATGTTGGTGATCATAATGATAAAAAGACTCTAACAATAACCATAACAGCAATAGCACAACAACCATTTTGTTAAATACTTAGAATGTCCCAAGCTCGGTGTTAAATTCTTTACATTCTCTCTTTTACTCCCTTCTGTCAGTCTGATAAAATAGCTTTAAATAACCTGTTTGTAGAGGCAGAAGTTCGAACTCAGCTGGTTTAAATAACGTAAGATTACATAGGTAGCAAAGGATACACACCTAAATCTATTTGAGTTAAAAGTCCCTACTTTTAACTAAATTTAAGTCTTAGTCTGGTTCAGGTGCTAGAGGATATCAGGGGACTTAGGAAGGATTATGATTTCTATATTGCCTTGTAGGATGACAGTGTTTTTAGTTGAAATTAGTCAATATTTATTTAAAATTTACTTGTGCCAGCCACTGTGCAAGGCACCAGGAACCTGAAGATGAATATAAGCTGCAGTTTCTTAAGAGGTTCACAATCAAGGTAGGATGATGTAAGAGAAGGAACCCTTAGATTGGGACTTAAAGGATGAGTAAGACTGTCAAAGGGGAGGGGTGTTCCAAGCAGAGGAGACAGAGGGTATAATGGTATAAAGGGGAGAAACAATGAGTAGTTGAGTGAAGACTCAGACAAGACAAGACAAGGGAGAAGAAAGAGGCTGGAGAGGCACACAGTGGTCAAACTCAGAGGGCAGAGTGCACCAAACCCAAATTATACCCAGTGCAGAGGCAGTAAGGTATCTTTGTTGATTAGATTTGAACAAGGTTAGCAATATTAATAAGAATAGATAACATTCATCGCAGATTTACTATGTTCCTGGCCCTGTGATAAGTGCTTTACATACTTTATAGTTTCTAACTTTCATAATTACCCTATGAGGCAATATGTTGAAGCCAATTTTACATATGACGGAAACAAGGTTCTGAGACATTATGTATTTAACTTGCCCAAGTTGAGCGCTATTAAGTGGTTGGTTCAAAACTCAGAGCCAGAATTACCTGGAACCAAAGCCCATGTTCTTAACTACTAAATTCGATTAAGGTCTCAGTGGTAATCCTGAGGTAATCTTGTGCTAATCTTGAGGTTAGGGCAAACTTTAAAATTAGAGGGACTCATTGACTCAATGGCTAATTAAATAGTTTTGTTTACATGTAATGTGTCCTGTGATAATTAAAAGCACTTTCTCACCTAAAAGTTTGTTCTTACAATATTACAGCAGCAATGAGAAAGAAAGAGAACTTACTTTCCCTTTGGATTTAGACAGGATGAATTTGAAATTCCTTTATACTTTCCTGCTATCTTGAATCATTTATTTTAAAGATATGTTTTTTTAAATGTCTTAAAGTGATTAATCTTAAGACCTCATTGTGTATTTAAATATGCATATTTGTAAAAAGCCCCCAGACTTTTAATTTTATGAGTTCTGGGTAAAATAAAAAATGAAATATGAGTTTATTACTCTTTTTGATAATTTGAGAATAAAATGTTCTTATCTCATTTAGAGTATTCCATATGTTACTTTCTTTCCTTTATCAGGTAGGAGTGCTCAACTCATATCTCAAATATTATTTATTAGTCTGAAAAAAAAATACAACTAGAGATTTGACTAAGACAATTCCTGCCTTTGATTAGCTTACCAACCAGATGGGGAGATGCCACATATTCTCATAAAAAATAAAGCCAAAATGTCATTCAGTGATCAACACCCAATCAAATCATTAGTGCTGTCAGAATTGAAAGGAGGAAGAGATTTGGAGTGATTTGTGAAGGGGAGGGTGTGGCTATGTGGTCTGGGTCTTGAAAGAGGGATCAGATTTCCTTTGAGAGAAGAAAACAATGAAAGGAAGATAAATGGGCATCAGTTACAGCAAGGAGGTTGGGAAGCAGTGTAATTTTTTCTAAATAAAGACAGGAGACTAATTGTCTAGAAATTAAAGTTTGCCTAGAAAAGTAGATTTTAATATTTGGGTGATACCTATGTCTTTGAGACTCTGATGAAAGCTATATACTCACTTCAGAAAAATGTACAAATGCAAATACACTGTTACCCTCTCATACAGAAACAACTACTCACCATTTTGGTACATAGCATTCTAGACCTCCGTCTCCAGTCACAGATATATAGGTATACGTGTATAAACCATTTATTGAAAATTAAAGAATAAATGTTCAAATATAAAATAAAATACAAGAAGATGGGAAGCATATAGATTTTCTGTATGTATATTTATGTGTGTTTATGTATATATCTCTCCCTCTCCACAATGACTGATATGTAAGTTTGGTCATTCGCAGCAACAGGTTCAAGTGCAGGGACCAGCATTCATTTCAGAACCAAAAATGCTATTACATTCAGAAGTCTTTCATTAGAGCAAATGTTCATTCCTTTGAATATTTTTATCTTTTCAAAATAAAAATAGCTTTTATTCTTAATTATATCTAAGAAAAACTATCTGCTCATAGTAAAAATTTCAAGCAATCCACTAAAGTCTAAGAAAGAAAGTGAATATTCAGGTGAAATCCTATCAGGAATGGAGGGGCTTTTGAGCAACAGAACAGTATAATTAGTATAGTTCTCCAATTGGTATTGCTCTGTGAGATGAATTGGAAGAGAAAAAGCCTAGAAGCCAGGAAACCAGTTAGACAACCATGTAATCATCTGATAAATAGCTAAGGTTAAGAGGAAAACTATCACCAGCAGTGACAATGAGAACCAAGTTGTGTTGAGCATCTAATTTGTGCCAAGCACTGCAATGGACATACTGAAGAAAATTTTAAAAACATCCGACATGTGCTCAATTTAGTGGAAGAGACAAGTTCATATATAATTGAGGTTCACAAAACATGCCTGGGGAATTTGGGTGAATAAAATTCATTCCTGGTACATGTCCTTTTCCAGCTTGCTGCTGTGTTGGGAAACATTTCAAATCCATATTTTTAATTTAAGTTTAAGAGATCGGTGATAAGCAATAGAGAATTACCGTATCAGGGCTGTGGTGATACCGAAGTTTGGAAAACCTTCAAATCTACATAAATCATTTGATTTGAGAATGCAAAGAAAGACATAGGTTTGTAGGAAAAGAAGGACTACAGAGTTAGAGAGAGCCTGGAGGGCGGAAGTAATCTCTTAAAGGTGAAGCCTCATAAAACATTTATCTCTTGGTGGCTGTCTGACCAGAAGGGTCAGGCCAGGGTAACATTTGTTAATGATTATTGAGTGTAGAGCTGCTTTGGAATGTATCTAGAGCTAATTTTCAAAGCAAAAGTAAGACACAAGAGTAATTGAGACTACAGCAACAATTAGTTGGAAACAAAAGGGAAAAAAAGAAGGAGCAACTGGGAAAATAAATGGTTCTCCAAGTAGCTGGAGTTTTTCTCCCCAAGAACATGAATTTTAGTGTCTAACTGGAATACTTTTCAATGAATCCACTTCTTTACATAAACATAGGAAACTTAAAATAAATAGACTTTCTTTTATTTTCCATGCATATTTCTGATAAAAAATTAACTGCAATGATATGTCAAAAGTAGCAGAGTTAGAAATGAACAGCTACATTTATAACATTAGTGTGATTTTATACAGTATTCTAACATAATTTTCAAGTTAGATTTCCTTTTTTGACTATATAAGGGGGAAAATGTTGAAAATAGATCTTTGAGAATGCAGACACAAATCATTTCATACTAAAATCTGCATCTGATTCTTCCATGGTTATTGAGGCTGGATCACTTTTTAATGTCTTATTACTCTGGTAATAAGTAATAGACAAAGTTTTAAAGATATGCAAATATATATTGACGTATGACTTACATATGGAAGCTTATATAGATTTTAAATTGAAATACTACTGCATATCCCCCATTTTAATTTCACTAACACTAGACAAATCCTTTTAGTAATCTAAACACAACTTCTAGGCTGGGAGGGGCTGGCATTCATTTTTTGATTCAATTCCAAAGTTCCTTTCAGAGTAATAAAACATTTTCTAAGGAAGCAGAGGATGACTTTGCTTCATTATTTAAGTGGCTCAGTCTCTTTTATTTTCCAAGCTCATGAAGTTGTCTTCAAGGACTTTTTTTTCCCATAAAGGTTTTCAGAGGCGGGATGATATCATCATGGAAGTTGTCAAGCATGATGCTTTCCCAAAGACACTGCTCTGTGCTAGATATTAGGAAGGAGGGGCCCAAAGACAGAAATCGCCAAAGACATATCTAGATTTAGGTACAGATTCACATCTGTTCTTTTTTAGGAAAAGATTATGCTTTGAAAGTAATTCAAAGGGACAAAAACATATAGAAGCAATTATACGCACCTTTAATGTAAATAATACTAAGATAATAAATCACCACAATCAATTCAGAAAAAAAAATGACATTTGGTGCTGTTAAATTATATTTCTTATTTTAATTGTGTATTTTTTTCTTCTGGTAAAGACATATGGCTTCTAGATAATATAAATTAAGTATCCTAAAATTAATTGAAAGTAAATGGTAAAATAGTATGTTAGAAAGCATCCTAGAATACACATGTAATTAAGTTCTCCATCTTGTAGCAAGTTGATGGATTACATCATCCAAATTCCAGTCTAAATTTCAAGAATGTAAGGAGTTACAGGTAAACTAAAAAAATGGAAGTATCAAAAAGGGCTTTTGCTATATGATAAAAAAAATGACACTGTAGATTAGGTCTGCATTCTACACAGTGCCCCCAAATTATTTGGGTCAGATATCCATTTTATATAAATATTTAAGCTCCCCCAAATCCTGTTTCTCATTATTTTTACTTTAAAGAATTATACTAAGTAGGCCTCGGTCTTTTCTACTTCTTTTCTCAGCCATTGTAAGACCCTTGATTATTTTGCTCACCTACTCACTCTAGGTGAAAAATTGCTCCGTAATTTATCTTTCTTCCCAAGCTCACTCATCTTCAGTCCACCCTCCTCACAATCTGATGACGTGATTTTCCTAACACCAAGCCCCTCCCTGAGTCTCTTTGGCTCTCAGCCCAGTGCACTGGCCCTTGATCTTCTCAAGCGTACTTTACCTGACCCTTCTATATCCCCACATACACCCCAAGTTATCTCCTCCAGAAAAACTTTTACACTAGTTCACTCTTGAAACTTTTATCAGCTGTGCTAAGCTAAAAGGTCAATTATTTAGGCCTAAAATCAGTGACCATTTAAAAAAAAAACCCTCACTGTCAATTGATACTTTTTTATCAGTATAAAATATTAAATATTATGTCTCATTAAAAAATATTACATATATCTCATGATAAAATCAATAAAATAACTCCTTCTTCATGTATTTATTTTGTTATAAAATTTTAAATATCTTAAAAACAATCTACACAGCAGCAGTCACTAAAAGGCCTTTTAGCTCTCCAACTTTTTTATACTCACTAAAATTCAGAACTACATTCATTTCGAGCTCAGTGTCTTCATCTAGTAAAAACTGAGAGAGACAGAAAGTCAACCTGAATTTGAAAAGGTCTTTATTTTTCAAAGTGTTTTAAGGTGAATCCTCAGTTATGTCATGATGAGAAGAATTCCATTCTACATGGTTAACAGAAGAACTTTTGTCAGTAGGACCGGCAAAATGTGCCTGGAATATGTTCAGCTATTTTGAAAACAGATGTCAGGACATCAGCTCCCTGTTTCTCTTGCTGTGGGCTATCAGTATTTAGCTATAGAACACTCATTTGCACTGGCCCTATGTATTAAATAACCCCATTAGAGATGTGTAAACAAAATGAGACAGCTCCTGCTAA
Organism: Mesoplodon bidens; assembly: GCF_964165515.1. NCBI lineage: Eukaryota > Metazoa > Chordata > Mammalia > Artiodactyla > Ziphiidae > Mesoplodon > Mesoplodon bidens. Next base: position 89,039,312 of record NC_138167.1, read on the forward strand.
CCAACTTCCCATTCTTTAATGTCACACACATTAAAAAAAAAACAAAAACCTTACTTTGGTTTTCTCCCTCAGTGCTGTGTTTTCAGATTGAGCAGTTTACTATAGATTTACATCTACAGTCATAAAAATACAACAGAAAAGTAACTCTATCATTTTTCAGTCAGTAATGCTGGTCTATTAAGTATGACAGAGACAGAAGAAAAGGTAGGCTTGATGGAGGAGAGATGAACCTAGCATTCATAAAGCCTTTATAATTACAACTCCAGTAACAGTCACATTCTGTGAGTCTCTGTCATTTTACTTGCTATCTTCATTTTGCAATATTCAAGTGTATTCATAGTAATTTCAAGGCAGTCATGGAATGTTCAAGAACAAATCAGCATGAATTCATTTGTACTTTTTACCCCAGTTTATACCCTGCAGAAGCATAAAGAGAAAAGAAAATACACCACCAAATCAGATGGTCAATAGCTATGTGATTTCCACTTAAGATCTCATCATCACTGCAGATTAAAATAATTCAGCTTATTTTTTAAGTTCATGAGAAGTCATTTTGAGGATGAATTGGACGCATATATGGAAAGAGGGAAGGAAGGAGAGGTGGAAAACAGTGTTTATTTTCTAGCCATGAAGTTTCTTAACCTATTTATGCAAGTACATCAAAGCTCCATTTTCAAAATTTCCATGTAAGGACATTTATCATGGCATTGTATACAAGAGCAAAACAGTTGAAACCACTTGAATGTCCTACACTAAGAGATCAATTGATCAATAAAGATGGCGGCATAACAGAATGTTATACAGCTATTTAAAGATACTAAGATATCATTATAAGAAAATAAATTCATAAAATATTATCTTACAGTTATAAGATAAGCATATGTGTATTTATTTATTAGGCATAAATATGTATATGTATTAAAATCTATATTTATATAGAAGCAGTGGAAGGCCATGTACAAAAATAAAAACATGGTTTATGTTTGTGTGACAGAATTATGGATGATTACTATTTTTTTCTTTTTCTTGTCTGCATTGTTAAAATTCCTATAGTAAACATGTTACAAGTATTACTTTTCTAAAATATATTTTAAGTAAGATTGATGTCATTCAAGAAAAAATTTTAAAATATACTATGCTTACTATAAATATATACATATGGCTCTGTATGTCTGTATATGTATATATGTAAAATACATACATATATAAATATGCATAATACATATATAAATTCCCTACCTATCTGTCTCTCTATCTACCTATCTAATTTAAGATATATCACTGAAAATGTCTCCTAACACAAAATTGCTTCTGATCCTGGATTGATAGGATTGCAAATATTTGATTGACAAAATAATTTTCATTTCCATTTTGCATTCAAGTAGAAATGAGCTAGTACCTTAGAAGTCTGAGTTCCATAGCCTTGACCTAATCTTGTAGGCATTAATTCAAGGATTGATACATTTTCAATTTTCCTTTTAATCAAATCTATGAGCCAGAAACCAGGAAATGAGATCACAGTGGCTGAGTTACAGCTGTAGTCCCCCACCTCCAAAACTGAAGATGAGGCATATCAGTAGTACAAAGTCCATTTAGTGGCCAAAAATATGGGGAAAAAAATCATACTACCCAGCACACAGACAGACAGACAGACAGACACACACACCCCATAGTGTTTCCCAAGATTTAGTCAGAATTATTAGAAAATATTTTAATATGTGAAATCATTTTGCTTCCCTTTAAAAAAAATGTAATCAAATACATTTTTAATAGATCTTTATTGGAGTATAATTGCTTCACAATACTGTGTTAGTTTCTGTTGCACAACAAAGCGAATCATCCATATGCATACACATGTCCCCATATCTCCTCCCTCTTGAGCCTCCCTCCCACCCTCCCTATCCCACCCCTCTAGGTCATCACAAAGCACCAAGCTGATCTCCCTGTGCTGTGCTGCTGCTTCCCACCAGCCAACTACTTTGCATTCGGTCGTGTATGTATGTCGACGCTACTCTCACTTTGCCCCAGCTTCCCCCTCCCACCCCATGTCCTCAAGTCCATTATCTATGTCTACCTCTTTATTCCTGCTCTGCAACCATTTTTTTTTCTTATTTAGATTCCATATATATGCTTTAGCATAATGTATTTGTTTTTCTCTTTCTGACTTACTTCACTCTGTATGACAGACTCTAGGTCCATCCACCTCACTACAAATAACTCAATTTCATGTTTTTTTATGACTGAGTAATATTCCATTGTATATATGTGCCACATCTTCTTTATCCATTCATCTGTTGATGGACACTTAGGTTGCTCCCATGTCCTGGCTATTGTAAATAGTGCTGCAATGAATATTGGGGTGCATGTGTCTTTTTGAATTATGGTTGTCTTGGGGTATATGTCCAGTAGTGGGATTGCTGGGTCATATGGTAGTTCTATTTTTAGTTTTTTAAGGAACCTCCATACTGTTTTCCATAGTGGTTGTATCAATTTACATTCCCACCAACAGTGCAGGAAGTTTCCCAAATACATGTTTTTAAAATGGAAAACAAAAAGAGAAAAAAATTCCCATAATCCCATTCTAATAAAACCACAAGTGAAATTAGGAAAATATTTTTGTGTAACTATAATTATTAAAAAAACATAAGCTCAGTTATATGAATTTATCATCATTACAAATCTGAATATTCATATGTACATAATATGTAAAATCCTTTTGGGTTTTCATGACTTTAAATTTGTTCTCTTGCAGCAAATGAGTCCATATCCCCTTATTATAATCTTCATAGGTCCCTATATTTTTCCATTAAAACATGTAATTATTTTACCTTAAATTTATTTTATTAATACGACTCCTTAATAAGACTGCAAGCAATTTTTTTTTTTTTTTTTTTTTTTTTTTTTTTTTTTTTTTTTTTTTTTTTTTTTGCGGTATGCGGGCCTCTCACTGTTGTGGCCTCTCCCGCTGCGGAGCACAGGCTCCGGACGCGCAGGCTCAGCGGCCATGGCTCACGGGCCCAGCCGCTCCGCGGCATATGGGATCCTCCCAGACCGGGGCACGAACCCGTATCCCCTGCATTGGCAGGCGGACTCTCAACCACTGCGCCACCAGGGAGGCCCGGCTGCAAGCAATTTGAGTGCAGGGACCATTCCAGCTTTTTCTCTTTATGGTACCCCCAGAACCTAGTTCATTGCTTGGCACAGAGTAGGGCTGCATCATACAATTACCAATAAATGAATGGCAGTTACCCAGTGAATGACTGAAAAACCTCTCCCTGAATCTGCATTATTTGATTCACTTTGAAACTTCTAACTGCTTTTGAATTAAATATCCCTTTTTACCTTTCAGTGTTTCCCTTCTTTTTTGCTTTGAGGAATAATAATTGCTATTTTGTAGAGTTATTTTAAAAAGCATGCATACAGCAGAATGCCTATTCATGAGAGCACAAAATTTGCCATTGTGTTATATTGGAAACACCATATATTATGGAATAACATTAACCTGGGTTCAAAGGCTTGCTCAATTATGTACCTGTGTGGTATTGGGTAAGCTATCTTAACTTCTTTGCACTTCAGTACAAAAACATACACAACCTAACTAGCCAGCCTTGTAGTTGTGGATAAAAAGAAACACACATAAAGCATCTTGTATGCAGAAGGAATTTCCATAACAGTAGTTCCAACCCCTGACATACTTAGACATTAATACTAAATAGCAACCAAGTGACATTGGTTATCTACTTTGTGCAGGATTTCATGTCTTATACCCTATTTAGGAAATCATCACCTGGAATAAACAATCTGTGAAACTAATGCTATCTATGAAATTGTTTCAGAATCATGGGCTGCCTTTGCCAAAACAACAGATGATTGGCTCCTGGAAGAGTCTCATTTGCAGCATAAGATCACTAATGCAAAATAAAATAAAATAAAATAAATAAAAATAAAACCCACCATCTCCAGGGGAAAAAGTGGAAGTTACAAAGAAGCTTTAGACACAATGAAAAATCATCAATCATGGTAAAGATAATTTAGCAAAGCAACAAAATCCACACATTAATTAATGAGGGTGTCTACAGTTTTCCATTCAAAGCAAATGGCCAAGATCTTAGAATCACCTTACAAGCAAAGTAACAACATGCCTGCCCATTTTTATGAGTGTGCTGCCAGGCCTTTGAATCGCTGGAAGAAAACATGATTTATTCAACAACACACTTTGTGACATATCCAATTATTCTATCCAGAATTAGCAGAGACTCATACTTCACAGGTATTCAACTGAAGTTAATTGGGGTCTCAGCATAAAAAAATAACATTATAGGGTTTATATAGCAATTAGACCACATATATGCCTCCTACTGTCATTGACTAAACTTTATTTTTATTTTTTTTTTTTTTTTTTTTTTTTTTTTTCTTTTTGCGGTATGCGGGCCTCTCACTGTTGTGGCCTCTCCCGTTGCGGAGCACAGGCTCCGGATGCGCAGGCCCAGCGGCCATGGCTCACGGGCCCAGCCGCTCCGCGGCATATGGGATCCTCCCAGACCGGGGCACGAACCCGTATCCCCTGCATCGGCAGGCGGACTCTCAACCACTGCGCCACCAGGGAGGCCCTAAACTTTATTTTTAAAGTAACCGCTTCTCTTGTGCTGGAATAATAGGAAAGAGCATGTAAATAAATGAAATTCACACACAAAACTTTCAGTACCTGAAGCTTTGAACATCTCTTCCCACAAAACTAATAAAAATAAGAAAAGAATATTTATCAGCCAATAAATGTATAACACTTTATAAGTGTTATCTCATCTAAGACTTACCACACCCCATGAGCATTTTCCTATTGTTAACCTCAATTTACAGATGAGGAAAGCAGGGTTTACAGAAGTTGAGAAACATACCGGAGTGACGTAGTTGGTAACTGGCAAACTCCAATGAATGTACCATTTATCCACCTCCAAACTAGCTCTTAACTGAAGAGAAGGTAACTTTAGAGATCACTTTGCCCAATCTCTTCATCACCGAGTAAGGTCAAGACAGGAAGATAGGGAAGACCGAGCCCAGCCTGGCACCTTCCCATAATGTCATGGTATAAAAATCTTAACACTATTTCTTCCTAACCAGTTGAGAGAAGATTCCACCCTACTCCAGACCAATACCTTGATTTTGTAAGAATTTAATAATTTAGATAATGTGCTATGTGTCTTTCCTCTTATTGCTCTGAAATAAATTGCCATGTCAGCAAGACCTATGCTTTAGCGATCGGCTCTGTGGACAAGGAAATGAAACATTCTATGAATGGGGTATTTTCTTCTCTAATGAAGTGGAAAAATAAGTAGTTAGTGAACTAATGTTTAGCATATTTATAGAGTCATTTACATACTACTAAAAAATATTCAATCCACTTGTGGCTGCATTATGGTTTAAGAACACAACTGAACTATGGTTGACATTAGTTCCAAAACACCTAGGTACATCAGAAAGGGAAACTTTGGGATTAAAAACTTGATCCAGGAAATACCTCCAGTTTAACTTCTTATTCCTCTAGTCTCTGTTTTACTCTTCATGCTCTCAGCATTTTGATGTTTAACTTGTCTCACTTGTCCTCGTTCTGCTTTCTAAATAGATACTTTTTCTATGCATACATTTGATCTCCTCAAACTAGTATGCCTCATGGGTCAGCTATCCCTGTTCTTTGTTTAGGATATTTTTGCTCCTTTATCCCTTGCTGCAATACTTTGCATGCCCAACGTGGCATTCTAACCCAATTCAGAACAATCTGATATGTAGGGAACTCATTCATGCATTCATTCAACAAATATTTAATTCATGGCAGGTCCACCTTAGGAGCTGACCAAATGTGAACAAGTCATTGTCCAAATTTTCACAGAGTTTAAAGTACTTAAGGAAGAGCTATGTGCAGGGTGTTATGGAAGAAATCAGCCCAGTTTGTTTGCCACAGATGTCTTCTTTAGAGAAGTAGTCCTGAGCTGAGACTTGAAAAATTAGTAAGAAATTTAGCCAGGTGGAGGATTAGAAGGACATAGCATCCTAGCCAGAAAGGGTAACTTGGTAAAGAAAGCAGTAGCGAAGTGCCAAAGGGTTAGGCACACCTGTAACGTATAAAACTAACAAAGGGTTGTCTTTCACTTATTGTCAGCTAAAGTGAGCAATGGCAATGGTTTTCAAATCATAGCACTATCTTATATTCCCTCTAAAACCTTGGGCTGGTCTCAGTTTCTTATCTGTAAATGAGGATATACCGCCTCAAACCACACAGAGTAGTTGGGATGGTTAAGTGAGAAAAGCCCATGTTACATACTGAGCATAGAATGCCTTGCAGAAAACTATTTTACTGTTATTAGTTTCCAGGTCTAGATAAGGTCATAATGGTGGAAATTTGGAGCAATCTGCTTATCGAAAAGACAGGATGTCGTTTAAAATTTTAAATATATTGAAATATGTAATTATTTGTATGCTTATATTAATTTTTATTTATATGTATTATAAATATATATACCTCCCTGAATAAAACCGTTTAGGCTGGCATAAAAGAGCAAGTGAATAAAGCAAATTTACAACGTTGAGAAGTTAAGACAGGTAAGGAGAGTGCGGAATGAAAGAATGCCACTCTTTTGTTTTCGACAATGAACTGAAATTACCTTGGAACTTGCTATCTTAAGGGGAACTTGGTATTCCTTTTGTGCCCTCAGTTAAACCTTGGCACTCATGTCATTCTTCTGGACACAAATGCGTAGTTAATGAGGCTGGACTGAAAAGCACAAGTCTCTGATCAATCTGTATTATGTTTAATGATGCCCCCTCCACATTCAAATACATGCAGTGTTCTACTTTAAAAAGGCACTTTCCCAGCTGAAGACTGATTTCTTCCAACTGCAAAAGGAGCTTTGACATTTCTTTCTGGAAATCTACAAAGAAATGTTAATTATTTACCCAAGTACAAGGCAGCTTACTAAACTAATCTGTTCAATGTTTACCAGAATCTGACTCTTTTTTTTTTTTTTAAATGATCCATTCTTCAATAGGCTCAAATTAGGGATACTCAATGTTTCTGTTTAATCTCATTTTTATCTTAACTACTTATGGGAACACGTCTGGAGAAGGAAAGATAAATAAATAAAATGTTGTCATGTTAAAGTTGCTAACTTTATGCAAGCCAATATCTGCAAGGCTTTTTCCTTTATTTCCATGGTGCCTGTGAGCTGATTTATGTATTACAGGCACCATGAGCTCTTCTAAACTCTGAGTCCCTTGAGGAAAAGGCTGTGTCTTTTCTACTTACTCCTCCATGCTTAACACCAGGCCCACCACTGAAAGATTTTTGGATGGATGAAAGGATACATTGCACAAACGAACAAATGAATCTTCTTAGGAATACAAGACATGCACATGTGTAGAAACAAACACGAATTATCACAAAGCAGTACACAGCTACGTGTGAAAAAATAAGTGGGAAAGACATTGTGTCTTTAGCTCTTAGAAGAATCCAAGTGGCTGCTGATAGTTTGTGGACTTTGAACTAGCATTAACTTGAAATAAGAGTATTGTTGAAATTAAAATAGCTGCTTGGATAGAATGGTTCTTTACGTTAAGCAAAATTAAACTAACACTGTTTCTATTAACGATTCATTCCTTTTCTACCCTGACATCTAATTTAACAAACATTATTGACGAATAACGTGTCATGTGACTTTCTTGCAATTGGCTGAAATTATTGCAGTTTAATTCTAGTATCCCAGGCTTGCCAGAACTTCTGATTCATACATGTAAAATTAATTTTTAAAAATGGAAAAATACTTCATTATCTGATAATGTCCAGACTTTTTCTAAATGTGGGTTCCACAAAAGAAGCAAGAAGTAACAGATGGTTAAAAAAAATTAAGAAGCGTGTGTTAATCTAAAATATTACTCTCTCATGATGAGTTCCTCTCTCTAAAAATCTGTTTTTCTGTTTATACTAATAATTCACATACACTAGTTGTTCAATATACAGTCATATTTAAAACATGTAAACTATGATTACTTCCAGAAATGTACAAAAATGTATACATGCTTATTTTTTAATCGAAATTTAGAGAAGTGAATATTATGGAAAGGGAAAATCCTCTATAAAACAGTAGAAAGTCCTAATTCTATAGCAAGAGAAATCTGGGGACCTGAGGCTCTCAAAGGGACTGCCCTATCCACACATCAGCCAAGTTAGTAATCCAAAAAAGACTTATGCCATCATTTCATTTACCCTATAAATGCAAAATGAAAATAGAATTTTCCATTCTGTTAGATATAATCATCTGATTGGATCACAGTAGTTGGTAGAATTAGATGAACAAATAAGATGAAGTAACACATGTGCTGAAATCCGTGCATGACTTTAGACTCTCTGATCGTGTTGACTCTACCCTTCCAATTGTGTTTTGGTGGCACTTGAGAGCAAAGTTATTGGTTTTTGCCACTGTCTCAGTTTATGTGCAACTTGTGTCTGTTCTTTGAAGCTCACTTTATCATTTTGTGACCCCAGTGTACACATACATAGAGCTTTGCTAATGATAGGAATATTTTCCTTTATCCATTGTTCATCTCTGGCAGATCCCCAGATTACCAACTTAGGTAATTAGAAGCTACTGAAACTAAAATAAGAAAATGTAACAATAACAACAACAAAAAAGCAGCAGGCAAAGAAATAAATCTTAGGACAAGGATCTAAAACGGTGGTTGTTCACCAGTTAGAGTATAACGAATGTAAGTAAAACTAGTCAATTTTTAAAATGTAGATTTTTCTAAAAAAATAATTTCCTTTATGACCATTAGGAAAATCATCCCTCTATAACTATCTTCTGGCTGAGATAAGACTAGGATGGCAAAAGAGACTAAAGGTCAAAAATAAAGATCTATGTACTAGAAAGAGATGAAATATTAGAATGAGTCAATGCTCTCTCGACTTCATGTTTAGCCTCTGGTTCACTTGAAGAAGCTTCTTTCAGTGAACACGAAACCCATTAAAAATTAAACCAAAGCATAGAGTGTGTACAGAGAAGAAAATCTTCCATAAATAAATTGGTTAGAGAAGATCTATATCATTTTTCTTCTGATTTAGTTGGAAAAAGGAAAGACAGAAAGAAAGTTATTGATTTGGAACCCAGAAATTACATTACTGTTGATCTCAAAGTTAAAAAGAAGAAAGCGCCTTGTATAATCAGAACCTGGGAATAAGGAAAATAAAAAGTCTGTTTCAGTGGTCAGCATGATTGCAGCTATTGCTGACAAGTGTAATAAAGGTTTTCTAACCAAGAATGAGCCTCTGCCCTTCCCATGTTTTCTGTTTCATGCAGACCTCAAGGAGTGATCCACATTTGGAAAGCAGATGGGGTAGAAAGAGAAGTTAACTCCCATTCTAATCCTCTTGTTTGTCTAGGGCACCTCTCTCCTTCCCTGCATGCTTACTTATTTTTATTTCAAAGGACTAAGTGTTCTTTAGCTTCCAAAACGATCATTTTTCATACATGGGTGAAAAGAAAACAGCAAGAATTCTTCTCACTAAGGCTATTTTATTTCAAGACTGAGAATAAAATAGTCAAAGAAACAAAATCCTTCTATTAGTAAGTGATTTTAATTTAACAGTTTCCTCCCAACATTAATCTTTAATTAGTCAAAATCAAAAAGAAGACTTTTGAAAGGAGAACAGTTGGAAAAGTGCTGAAATTAGCATAACAGTCTAGATATATTCAGATAAGGCATGTTTAATAACACGGCATGTGAAAATCAGGGGAAACATTTAATAAGCTTGCACTTATGGTAGCATTTTTGTTCTTTAGTGAATAATGAGTTAGATTATGCCAGGAGAAAATTCATTAAAATAAAAGAAAAATATCCCTGGTATGATTTGGAAAGCTGATCATAAATATGCAAAAAATATAGCAGTAAAGAATTAAACTCTTCATATAAAGCAAAAATAACAATACTAACGTTAGCCAAAGTCAAACATATGGTAGAAAATGTTAAAGTCAAGTCATTTTTGATTGATAAAAGGCATCATCTAAACTGAAGGCATAACAGACCCACTATTATAGGTGAATAATATAGTATCAAAATGCAACAAGAAAAACACTCTAGAAATAAAAAAGTAATATATATATAAAGACTGTAGTAACATTAAGAGTTAACAATTCATTGTCAGTCCATCAAAAGCAAATAAAAGACATAAATCAGAACATAAATAATAGCTCTGTTAATATTAATAAAATAAAATTAATAGTTATATTTTCAAACATGCTATTTAGCAACAAAACAAATACACTTGCAGCTCAAGTATTTATAGAAAAATTATAAACACTGCTCAAATACCTGGTAGCAAAAAGTTATGTATTTTATAAAATAGAAATTTTACATAAATATGACTACATTTTTTAATCAAATTGTTTAGATATTTAAAAGCTCAAAATATTTTGTCAATAACAGCAACTTTGAAAATAATAAAGATGAAATTGCCACATATCAAATTTAAGGAATACAATAAACTATAGATAAAGTTAATTTCATGGTCTTAAATACTTTACTAATAAAGTAAATGAATAATAGTACTTATGAATAATTTGTATTCTTAAATACTTATTATTTTAAAATACAGAAGATAAATGAAAATATCCAATTCAGAAATTTTATGAGAAAAAAAAAAAAGACCCAAGGAAAGGAAGCATAATGAAGTAATTAACATAATAATTTTTTTAAAACAAGAAAAAAAAGAGGTATTTTTTTAAAAAATCTGGTCTTTTGAAATAAAAGCAATAATATTGATTGACCTCTCAGAAATCTAATGAAGAAGAATTTAAAAATAAGAATGGAACTATGGAAAGAGCTGAAAAGAAAATTTTAAATATTTCAGAGAATATTGTCTACATATGCTTACAAATAAATGTAAAATCTCAGTGAAATGGATTCTTGGGAAAAATATCAAAATTGACTAATGAAGAAGTATGAAACCTGCATAGGTCATTCATATAGGGAAAGAACTAGAAAAGACTGACCCACCAGCAAAACTTTGGAGCCAGTGCCAATATACATAAATAATCTCACACTTTGAAGAAAGAGATGATTCCCATCTTACCTAATTCTTCCCAGAATATTACAAAGAGGAGACACAGTCCCCTGCTGAATAGGCAGCAGAGTTATGACACAGACCAATGGCATCTTACAGACCAGTGGGTTTTTTTTTCCACTATATAGCAACAGTCTTATTCTCTAGTGTGGCAAAGCATGTCTTACTACAAAAATATGTTTATTTTTCTTTTTTAAACCCATTTTCCTAGGGGGAATACTAAAGCTCAGTGAAGTAAAATAATTTTCCCCAGGTCACCAAGTAGAGGAATCTCATCTGTCTCTTCTAAAGCTCTTTCCACTTCCTGGTACAATGCTTGAGCCCTGAGCCATCAACCTCCAACCAGCAGCCTATACCCAAACAGTAATTCTGCAGTTACACTCACAACAGTCCAGCCTCATTTGTTTTTTTATAACCACACTTAGCTCTCAAGCCTTGATTCTAGTTGATAGTACAAACTTGAATTCCTTTAAAACAAAATAACTCAGTTACTTCTGTTTTGAACTGGATTTCTTTGGGGAAACTACTCAATCACTTCAGGATTCTTCTCAGGACTTTTCCCCCTCCCCTTTCCTTATTTTCTGTTATGAAGCTCTGGAGGTTCTGGGGTAAGGGTGAGGTTTACACAGACTCTGGGTATAAGCAGAGGGGCACCTGGTCCATGCTAATGTCTCTGCTGGTGGACATGGCTCCAGCTCAACTCTTCCATTGGCTCGGGCAAAGCTGGAGCATTACCATCATCATAACCCAGCTTTGGTGGACTTCTGCTCATCCTCTGCTACAGTGTCCCCTTACTCTGCATCTCTGGGACCACCATCAGGCATGCTAGCTCTCATCTTTAGTCTCCTTTCTTGCTCCACTCATTGGATTTCTTCATTACCAGATAGATAAACTGTTCCTACATTGCCTGCTCTTCCACGTTGAGATGGGCAACTAAAGGGTACCAGCCCCAGCAGCTCTACACAAGAGGCGGGACATCTACCTTCTGGAATTTTACCAGCTTTTGACTCTCAGAAGGGGCTGACTAATGAGTATTCTCGGAAACCCCGTGCATTGAATACTAATACCTGCATGTTTAAATCTCCTTTCTCTAACACTTCTATACTAGCCCTGAAAACATGGTGGTGCCTGAGATGGAGCAGAGGCCTACCCCAAGAACCCCAGAGAATTCTCAGATGTGGGACAGTCCACTTCAACACTTAATGTTTAGAATAGAATAGAGGACTGTCATGGAATTCCAAGTCTCTAACCTTCATTCTCCAAACAAAGCCACAATCCACAATTTGGAAAGACAGACTCATTTTTTCTTTTATTCCCAGATTATTCAATCATCACTTCAGAATGCATAAGCAAAAGACCGAGGAAGGAAAAAATTATTTATTAACCTAATTGGCAGTTTTCAAATGTTCCTTTTGACCAACATAATTAAAAATGTTTTTCTACCTTCACAGTATAAGTGTATGATGCTCAGTCACTAAGGTAACCAAAGATGTACAGAAGACACATACCTAGGAACTTTGCAATTTTAAACTTAAGTGAAATTTTTAGTGATAAGAATTAAGGAATTATCCCTTGGCTAACTTATTTAGTTCAGGCACTGGTACAGTTTATCTGGCATCTGAACTACTCTACTTCTGTAGTAAATACAATTCACACACACACACACACACACACACACACACAAAGATCTGCACAGTTAATCTATTCACTTAACATTTTAATGACAAATAGGCTAGTCAGAAGAGTATATGCAGCTGATTTAGTCATATCACATAGACATGCTCTTTACACAAAACCTACGAACCACAAGAAGCTCCCAGAAACATGCAAGTCATCTTAAAAAGCTCCTTTCCACTCAGCCTCCCCAACCTATCATTTATGAAATGTTGTCAGTTTTACTACTTTAATCTCTTTGGTCTCTCTCTTCATTCTTCAATTCTGGCAGTCAATGATTCAGTTTAAGATTCATCATTTTGTGACATTTATGACACTGGCTTCATTCTTTCTTACTCTTCCTGCCTTCACCTCCAATTCAACTGCCACACCTGCCAGATATTTCTGATCTGTCAAAGTTCCTTTTGCAGCTTACTATTGCCTTCAGAATGAAAAGTCCAAACAGCTTAGGGTAGCCTGCCAGGAGCTCCACAGTCTCATGCCAGCTACTTCCCCTGCCTCACCTCTCCCTACTTTCTCATTTTATTCTGCTGGCTACACCTGGAAATTGTCAAGTCTCCTTTCATCTCCAGACTTGGAGCTTGCTTGTTGTCCCTCTTTCTAGAACGTCCTCTCTCTCTTCCCTCCCTTCACCTAGCTAGTATTTACTCATCCTCCAATGTGCAGTTTAAGTAGCATCCTCCTTCCAACTCCCCGCCCATCCCCGATCTGATCAGAACGCTGCTCTCCACTGGCTCCAGAGGCTCCTGTGTATATCTCCACCGTTAAGCACCATACTAACGTTGTTTACTTTGTTTCTCCTTCGGCAGTAAATCCCCACAGGACAGTGAATGTGTCTTTGTCATCTTCATAAACCCTGGGCCTAGCACAATGCCAGGCGTAATAACATTCAAAAAGTATTTGTTGGCTGAGTCATTCAATAAAATAGTTAGTTACTTGGAAGCTGTGTACTCTTGAGCAAAGTACCTAACTGTCTCACCTGTCTTCATCTCCAAAATTGTTATAATATTACGTTTATCTCCTAGGATTTGTAAAAAAGTTAAGTGAAATTATATAACAAGGTTATTTGCTCAAGAACTGTTGTCTGACAGATTTATGTTTATATCCCTATTCTCTTTTATTGGCAGTGTGACCTACTTTCACTGCATTACCTAGAGCAAATTTAATGATCTTCCCAAACTTTATCTTTCTTATCTGTTAAAAATTTAATGTTACGGTTTCCCAATGATTAAATTACATATGTGCATAAAAGATGTACCAGAGCTTTGTGCACAGTTGCTACCTAATAAAAGTTTGCTGCGATTATTACCACTATTAATATTTGGTCTAGTAATATTTACTATTAATGACATAGGTTATAAACAAAGTGATTATGACTCTAGGGGCCAGTATTACAAAGAAGGTTCAGGACTTTCATTAGACTTGTAAAGAAATAAATTTCCTACAACAAAAATTGAACACTTTTGGAAAAACAACATAAGTAATAAAAATTAATTAATTATTGTTATAACATATGGGCTTTATTTGAAACTAATAACAATAAATTATTCTCAAGATTTATATCAGATTTTTTCTTAGAATTGAAAAGACTTTGATGACAGGGCATAATAATAATAAGCAATGTATATATCTAGGGTAATATATTTTGACATTCTTCAACTACTTTGGAACATTAAACATCAAGGGAAGCAGAAATAGCACAGAGAAAAAGGAAAAGAAATTAAGAATGACTTTAAAGAAAGCAAAGGAAACATGATTTTCATTTGACCTACATTTAGAAAGGGAAGTTCTGTAACATAGAAATAACAAGGAAATGTTAGGCACACTGAATATCTAATACTTAAATCCACCTGTTGCTAGAGATTAGAAAAATTATTAGATTTTTTAAAACCCCTAATTTGTTGACTATATTTAAGGATCAAAAATGTCTCTTGCAAAAGCAAGTGTTAAAGATTCGGTTATTCAAAAAAGGAAGTTTGTCTTAAATTGTTGCTTATGATCAATTTTGACAGAGAACACGTCTTTTAACTGCCGCAGCCAGTCTGAGGATTCATTATTTCCTATTTATTTAACATTACAGATAAAGTCAGTATTGCATCAAACGTAGACAGCTTGGTGCCTGCCCTAAGGGTAGAGGAAATTTCAAAATGGGAAGAGGACACAGCCTTAATAAGTATATTATATTTATCTTTTGACTTTGGCTATATTTGGCAGCTCCTCAGTACAAATGACATTTTCTCTGTAGTATCAACTAAAACACTGCAGAAAGTTTAGTAATGTTACTTTCAAAAGAAATTAAACAAGCTGTGCCGATAAAGCTGCTTTCATTGTTCTCCACTTACCTAAGTAGCTGAAAACCTTTTTTGGAAGAAGCCAGGGAATGAAATATAAACATTTTCCTCAAGCAAAGCACATTCTTTTCAGAGCAGCACTGGTTATATTGGGATCCGACTTATCTAGACACAAGTTGGAGGTGCTTAGAGCATGGTGAGAGGGGCATTACAGTTAAGTTTTAAATATTTCTTTTTGTGACAAGATTAGAGCCAAAAATGGTAAATCGTTGGCAGAAGTCTTGGTTTGAAACCAAAACACACCTGTCATAGTGAATGAGCCTCTAGTTCTATGATCAGAATCATAGAAGAACTGATCACTCCATAAACTCTATCAGGAGTGTGTGTGTGTGTGTGTGTGTGTGTGTGTGCGTGTGTGTGTGTGTGTCTGGGGGCAGGGGGAACAGGAGGAAAGGACGTGGAAAATAAGCAGAACATGGAATTCAGTACAAAGACAAATCCTAGACAGAAGAAAGGTAAGAGAATTAAAGAAAATATCATGAACAAAATGGTCAGCTCCCACCCCACAAATAGGTCCTCATGCAATTGCTCAAGAACTAGGAAAACACAATTTTTTTCATGTTTGCATCTCACAATGAGTTTCTCAGTTAGTTTTTACGAAACCAATGTTATTTAGCAACCTCTTGAAAGCTTTTTATTTTAAACATTTAAATACAGTCCTTTCTTTTATTTCAGAAAACGTATTACTGTCTATAAACTTTTGAGTCTACAACAGCTAAGTGTGAGGCTCAGAAAGCAAATTATTTTAGTAATTAAGTATTTCTGCCTCCTGACATTTCATCAGTTTTTCAGTTTGAAACGTTATTACTATCTGTCCTTAGCATTTAACTTTTCATCTGCCAGTCTTATATTCCTAATTAGATTGCAAATCCTTGTGTCTCCATAGGACCAACCCAGTATCTTGTATGTAGACAATAACTGGTTTTCATTTGATTTCATTGGAAATAATATTAGGATGGAAATCAGAAATAAATAACAGCTTCATTTTAAAGTTAACATGGACCCACTAAAAAGAAAATAAGAAATGATACTAGAAATAGATGGAAAATGAATACTCCACCCACTCATTTACTCATTGAAAAATATTAGAATGACTTCCATGTGCCAGGTACTGTTCTAGGCTTTTGGGACATGTTGGTGAATAAAACAGACAAAAATACTTGCCCTCTATAAAAACTATAGGCCAGAGGGTAATAAATGTTACGGGGAAAAACAAAGGGTAAGGGGAGTGCCAGGGGCAGCAATGCTGGGGGGAATGGGGTGGATTTTTAATAGGGTAGTTAAGGAAGGCCTCACTCAGAAGGTGATATTTGAGCAAGACCCAGTGGAGACAGGGAATGAGCCAGGAGAGTACCTGGGAGAAGATTCCAAGCAGGGGGAACAAGTCCAAAAGGCCTGAGGTTGAAACAGGTTATGTGTACTCAATAATCAGTGAGGCAGCCCCTGTGGGCCGAACATCGTGAGTGACAAGAGTGTTGTGGGAGATGAACTCAGAGAGATAGTAAGCTTGGGGAGAGGTGTAGATTGTGTAAGACCATTGCAGGGACTTTTTTTATTTGGGGAAGGGGCATGGACAGTGAGATGTAAACTCAGAAAATCTTAACAAGAGAAGTGCCATGATCTGACTTATAGTCTGATTTTTACTTTAGGATCACTCTGTTTACTCTACTGAAACAGTGTTATAAAAGTGTAAGGGAAACCAAACAGGAGAAATGTCAACAATCTAGGCAAGAAATGATGATGGTTGGGCCCAGAACGATAGCAGTAAATGTAGTGAGAAGGGATAGGATTATGATTATATATTGAAGGTAAGGTCAATGAGATTTGATGATGTAAAGCACAAAAATAGGGCAGAAATCATGGATGACTAACCTAAAACTTGGAAATATGACAAAGGGATGACTGTGTGTCCTTTTATATTAGACCACTGTCTCACAGGCCTGGGCAAGGATGACTGAGTTCTCCAGGGCATATACTGATGTTGACTTACTATTTACTATTGTGAAATAAACTACCATGAAGTTACATGTTCCCTTGCCAACTTTTGTGCAGTAGGGATGCGAATATTTTCCATCCATTGCAGAGGATAACCTCAACAACATGACTGTCCTGAAGATTATTAACCACTTTTGTCTCCAATTTAGCAAACTTATTTTGCTTGTTTTCCTGACTGACTATACAACATCTGTTTCTCCTTTGAATCAGCTTTACCTCTTTTGAGTCTTTGATTCTTTTTGAATCAACTTTACCACCCTGCTGGTTCCCTCATACGTGAGCTAATAAATTTTTGGCACAAGTTCACCTTATACTTGTGTAAGAGTCATGTTTTTATCTTTTTAAAACATTATACTTTGACAAGGGTTCTGGGTGTGAGCAATTGGAAGAATAAAGCTACCATTTACTGAAGTGGGGGAGATTGTTGGAGGCACAAAGTTTAGAGGGAAGATTGATAGTTCAGCTTTGGACAGGTGATGTATGAGGTGCCTAGGAGGTCTTCAAGTGGAGATCTTGAGTAGGAAGTTGGATGGAAGAGTTGGAGTAAGGGAAGAGAGCTGTATTCAAGATACAAAATTGGGAGCCATCAGTGTTAGACATGGTCTTAAAAGTCATGAGACTGGATGAGATCTCTAAGGGAGTCTAGCTAGGAAAAAAACCTCTAAGGATTGATTCCTGAGGCCTGCCAACCATTAAATTTCAGGGAAATAGGATGGATGAGAAGAAAAAAAAAAGTACCTAGGAAATTCACAGGTTTATGCTGTCCTGGAAGCTAACTGAAGAAGACGTTTCAAGTAGGATATAGGAATCTACTCTGTCGATGCCACTGAGTCCTCAAACTACATAAAGACTGAGAATTGACACTGAATTTAGAAACATACGTGTCCTTAGTGCCCTTAACCAAAGTACTTTTTTTTTTTTTTTTTTTTTTTTGCGGTACGCGGGCCTCTCACTGTCGTGGCCTCTCCCGTTGCGGAGCACAGGCTCCAGACGCGCAGGCCCAGCGGCCATGGCTCACGGGCCCAGCCGCTCCGCGGCATATGGGATCCTCCCAGACCGGGGCACGAACCCGTATCCCCTGCATCCGCAGGCGGACTCTCAACCACTGCGCCACCAGGGAGGCCCTAACCAAAGTACTTTTGATGCAGTTATGGGGTTAAAAGTCTAAGTGGAAAAAGTTCCAAAAAGAATGAGGATGAAGCAATTGAAGAGAGTAAATACAGACGATCCTTTGGAAGAATTTTACCTTATCTCTTAGTAGAATTGTTCATCCACAGTAAGAGGAGAGCAGGCAGAGGCTGTGGGCACAGATTCAGGCCCAGGTTCATGGCTATGCATGTGAACTGAGACAAGTCAGCCTGACTGTGCACTTTTCTTAAGTCCTACTCTGCTCTGAGGGTATGAGTATAAGATGGACTAAAAGTTTGAACAGCAGCTGGCAACTTTTCAGGTGATCATGATGGAGCAAGAGAGGCTCAAAAACTTGAGGTTATACAAAGAAGTGATTAAAGTGATGGACCACAGAATTAAGCTGGAGAAGGAGAGTAAAAGGTACACGAGGGAGTAAATGAATAGTGAAAAAGAGGATCATAGGATCTTATAAAATGTTGAAGTCAGAGAACTCTAGAAATAAGTGATAAAGTCAGAGAACTCTAGGGAGGTGGAATTGGAAGGTTAAATTCTGGTAGTTCAGACTATAGCTGGTTAATTATAAAGTCTAGATTATGACTATGAAACTTTGTGGCTAAAATAGGGTGGAGACTCAGGGTCAGAACCATGAAAAAAGAAGCAGCAGAGACACAGAACACATTCAACAGTGAACAGGCGCATGGCATTGACTCCCAAGGACTAGTTGCCCAGCTATGAAGTGGTGCGGTGGAGTGAGGTCCCCAGCAAGTCTGGGTGGAGATACTGTGCTCTTAGATAATACCTGGTAATGTCATGCAATTGTTCAGCTGATGTAAAGTAAGTTGCATTGCTTTTCATAGCCTTAAGTTAGAGAAATAGGAAGCATTGTAGAAATATTTATTTTGTATACTAGAGTGGATGGTCTTCTAAATAACACTTTAAAATACCCATCTTTTCTACTCCTCAAAATAGCATTTCCTAAGTGAACAACAGCTCACCTTTTGGCCCTTTTCACCAAGAACACAAACAGAAAGCAAAGTAGGCAGTATAGAAAGCTAGGTAACAGTAAAACCAGTGGCCTACACATGAAAAGAATATAAAACAAATCAAGTGGTGGAGGCAAAAAGGGGGAAAAAAATTTTTTTTAAAGTGTCAAAGAAGGCGGGAAAAGTATGTTCAGGAGAATGAGAAAATAAGCTTATAAGGCTTTGCATAGGGATCGGAAAAGCCTACATAGAGTAATAATATATATTACTATATATATAATATAATATTATATATATAATATAATATATTATATATTATATATTATATATATATATATATATATATATATATTTTTTTTTTTTTTTTGCGGTAGGCGGGCCTCTCACTGTTGTGGCCTCTCCCCTTGCGGAGCACAGGCTCCGGACGCACAGGCTCAGCGGCCATGGCTCACGGGCCTAGCTGCTCTGCGGCATGTGGGATCTTCCCAGACCGGGGCACGAACCCGTGTCCCCTGCATCGGCAGGCGGACTCTCAACCACTGCGCCACCAGGGAAGCCCCAATTATATATAATATTATATACATAATATATATATAATATATTATATAATATATTATATAATAATATAATAGTGAGTAACCTATGGAAAAAATTACTCAAGAGTTTATACTGGAGAACAAAGGAAGATGTCTGATGAAACAATAAAACCAAGGTGCACCAGACACTTCTGGTTAATAAACTACAACAGGTATCCTGGGACTGGGGAAGATTTGGAGCATTTAAAATTACTCACATTGACAGCATCTGCTCAATAAAATACAGCCTATTTGTAATTTATTGTGTAAAGTTTAACTATTTAATACATGTATTATTTTACTCATACCATCTACATCATAACTCACAAATAATGCTTTTTCTGTTTGTTTAAAACACAAATACTACTAGTATTAGTAATGCTTGAATCCAAATGACCTTAGGAAACATGAAAGAGTAAACAGAGAGTAGCAATGTTCGGGTAGCTATGGAGGCTCTCAAGTTGGTTCTGCTGGCATCTTCTCTCTGCAAGATGGGGTTACAGATTTAATATTTGAATATGTTTGGTTATACAATCACTCCTCTCTTGATATAAACCAAAGTGTTCACTCAAGAGCTTGGCTCAACTTTTTTTTTTTTTAATAGAGCATTAAAAAGATAGTAATTGCAATTAGATTATTATCATGTAAATTTCTCACTGTGATGACAGAAGCGGTAGAAAAATCTAATAAAAACAAATTAAAAAGAATGGTTTTGATATCTACTGAATCTGCCTGTGAAGTCTCAAGTAATCTCTTAAAGACTTGTCCACACCCTCATTATATAAAGGCGATCCTCTGTCACTTTTTCATTATTTTAAAGGAAAAATAGTTTGAGAACAAGTGTTAATTGCATACTGCCAGTTTTACAATAAAAACAAAAAGACTTGGGGTTGGAATGGTGTTATTTAAACAATTCAATTGAGAAATGATTTCGATCTGTCCTAGTACAGCAAACACAATTGAAAATATACACATTTATTCCGTTCATTTAACTGGCAGGAAACATTGTTCCTTAATTCCAGTTTACACATTCCTAGCCATTTTCATAACAGCACTGAGAAAAACCAAACAGTACATTTCTGGGGGGTTATAGCACTTCTCAGATAGTCGTAATCACTTGAAGAGCATTACTAGGTGCAAGGCTTAAGGCCAAAATATGCTAATTATGCACAAAGGCACTGCCTATCTTTAAGGAAGGCATCTGAACAAGACAGAACAGTATCTCTACATATGTCTTATCCTACAACGATTTAAAGGATTTATGGCCATCAAATAACTTGAAATTTTAGAGAGTATTTTTGGTCACTTGTAGAAAAGGCTGTAGTCAAATTATAGTTTCATGACAACAGTACCAGAAAATTTTAGAGTTTGCACTACCCTTTTACCGTCGAAAATGTAGTCCCACTGTTTACTATGATATATAAAAATTTTCATTTTGGATGGATGAATTCCCTGCACTCTCCACATACCCACAGCCTATTACGCACTTGTCACATCCCATGTAGTTAGTTCATCTACTGCTAAAGTTTGACTGGACTGTATGTTATCTGTAAATTCCCCAAATCTTGATGAACATGTGAAATTTCTTTCTCCTGGAGTCAGCAATCTCTGCAAGTCAGTTTATTCCAGGGGCAACTGAGAATCTTGGTCTGTTTCACAACTCTAAGGATTATGTTTGCCTCCTGAATTATAAAGCAACTCAGGATTTCCTGACAGAAAATATTTGTCACTGACCTTATTTATGTTTGTCAAATGTTTTAGATGCTCCAAATTGCTTCATGTCCATTATTTCTCTTGAATTAACTTTGAGAAAGGGGGAAGGGACTGGGTTCTCTTTGTTCAGGTACTGGTCTTTCATAATATCTCAAGGGTTTCTTAATACTCAGAACTCTTAAAGTTAAAAGTGAGAGGTGAGGTACCAACACATGTTTAAACAACAACAACAGCAAAGTGTGTATAAAGTGAGAAGGGAGTTAGTTGGCTTACGGAACTTGAGCATTAACTTCAGAGAAGCCTAAATACAACAGAATCTAAGTTATATCATCGATGCTCAGTTCTCTTGACCTCTGAACTCTGCTTTCCTCCTGTGTCCTCTCTATTCTTAGACTGCCTCAGCCCTCTAATGGCAAAATGGTTGCCAGAAGCTCCAGATGTACCATATTTCATGAACCCTACATCATCACTGATTGTAAGGAAAAAAAATTTTATGTACCAGCAAGAAAACTGTTGACCTTTAAATAATAACACAATAGTTTATGACATAGATTGTAAAATGCAACCCAATCTCAGAGATATTAAAATGTAAGTGAAAATGGGCATCCTAGAATCAATGAAATATAATTGGCCATTTTCTCAGCAACTCCAAGGTCATAATAGAATTTATAACACTTATCAGGAATAGCTGGACTTAAATAAGATCATGCCTATCTCTAAATGAATTAGAGTGGCTGGCCAGAAAACCAGTATATGCTGATCAATTTCACTCCAGCCCCTTGGGCCAACAGGAAGGAAAGGGTGGTTTCCTTGAGGAAAAAATAAGATCTCTTCCAGAATAAGAGGAAATAAATTCTGGAAAGGCAATATAATAATAAATGTCCAATATTATAAATCTATAAAATAATAAAACCATAGGATGTCTGACTGTCATTGAATAATTATATGTCTTCACTGAATATTTGATCTCTGTAGCAAGAAGATTTTTAGAACTCTAGAAGAATTTATAGAGAAGGAAAAATAACATTTGGGGGGCTGAACAGTTTCTGAAAATATTTCACTTCTTTTTCAAAAGATTGTTTCTCTTTTTATCCCCCATCTCTTGCTTCAATTTTTTTTTACAATACAGAAACCACCTACTGTTAGTCCTGAGGCCTACAGCATCAAGGCTACAAATATTTCTAGCCGATGAAACAACATTATGATAGTATTCTTCCAGTATTCTATTTGTTTGGACAGTACCCAAAATGTGAGCTCAATTTCATCTTATGTTTTAGTAAGGATGCAATTTATATAATAACTTAGAATTAGTTAAACACCCTATACAGCACTTTCATCACCAAAGGGAATAAACAATAAAAAATGAAAAGGTCCTCTGTAGATCCTTATAATCTGAGTAGCTGGTTACTTTTAATTCAAATTATAGGCAAAAACTAAGAAGTACCATAAAGAGGCTATATGAGATTTTTAGTTGTTTGGTTTTTCCTGTCAATGGGTAGCACTGATGCCCCTTTGCTAGGACCTCAGACCCTTTTTTACTTTAAAAGATGAAGCAAAAGATGCCCCCCAGTCTGGCCATTCAGCGTTAGGAAGAGCATTAATCGCAGATCCACCAGTGTGCAGCTACTCTGCAGCCCTCAGTGGGGTGGTGACCAAGGGAATCTCTGAGTGACAGGCAGCAGAATCAGAAGTGGCTGCAGAATTTAAGAGCTATTTAAGATTCAATCATTACGCACTGAGTCTCTACTCTGTAGACACTAACATGCTTTTTCATTTATTACCATTTTGAAAGTAGAATTTAATTCAGCAACTAAAGCAGTCAGTGCAGCAAGAGCAGCCAAATAATGAAGAGCCGCGTACAGGACAACATCAGGATACAGGTGGCCACAAACAGTGCAAGAGTGAAAGAACTGTGAGAATGAGAAATATATTCTATAAGGATTTACAGAGAGGGCATCAAAGCCCTAACAGAAATAACAAAAACTGAGCACTCGGCCACTCCTAAGAGGGTGGAGTTTAAATCTTCGGTAACAAATGTAAAAAGATGTTTAGGAGGCTGGAAAGGAAGGGAATATAGTGAAGCATCTTTTGTATGCCAAGTACTAAACTAGGCACAATTTCATTTAGACTCTACAACAACTTTAGGAGGTAGACATTGTTCTGTGTTACAGATGAAAACACTGAAACAAAGAGGAATTAAATAATTTCTTTAAGGAAACATAGTAGAAAACCAAGGAAAGCAGGACTCTCCACTAGGCATCCATTCATAAATTCAACAAATAATTATGGGTACCTTCTATGTGCCCGGTACTTACGCTTACTTAATCATAGTCAAAGTCCATGACACATTTTTAAATAAGAATTCTAAAATTAGTAAAGACATAAAAGAAGGAATCTAAAATATAAGAAAAATAATATGAAGAAAGAATAATCTGATTTGGAAAATAACTAAATAGAACTTCTAGAAATGAAAAATAAGGTCACTGAATTTTTTTTTTTTTAATGCAGTGGGTAGGCTCATAAAATAACTGTCACTTCCTGGGCACTTAACCATGTAACAGATACTGTTCTGAGCATCCACTTACTTTGTCCTTACAACCCAGCTTTGAGGTAGGTATTATCAGTATCCACATCATGCAGATACACAAAAATGTGGAGGAACTTGCCCAGAGTCACATGGACCATTTGAGATGCCAGGATTTGAACCTGGCATTGCAGAGTCTTTATTCTTTAAAAAAAAAAAAAAAAAAAAAAAGCTGAATAAAGATACAAAAATAGATACATAATTCACATACCATACAATTCACCCATTTAAAGTATACAATTAAATAGTTTTTAGTAAGTTCACAGAGTTGCACAATCATCACCACAAGCTAATTTTAGACATTTTCATCACTCACAAAACAAAACCCATGCCCATCCCCTGCTCCCCATTTCTAAGCAAGTAGTTTTGCTTATTCTGGACGTTTCATACAAATGAAATCATACAATATGTGTCTTTTGTGACTTGCTGCCCTCACTTAGCATAATGGTTGAAAGGTTCATCCATATTGTGGCAGGCATCAGTACTTCATTCTTTTTTTATTGTCAAGTAGTATTTTATTGTGTGAATAGACCATATTTAATTTATCCATTTATTAGCTGATGAACACTGAAGTTTTCACTTTTTGTTATCAGCTGAATAATTCTGTATAAATAATGCAGCTATGAATGTTCATGTAACAAGTTTTTGTGTAGATATATGTTTTTATCCCTCTTAGGCATACAGCTAAGAGTAGACTTACTGGGTCATATGTAACTTTATGCTTAACATATTGAAGAACTACCAAACTACTTCCCAAAGTGGCTACCCCATTTTACATTCATCTAGCAGATGTGAAGTGATACCACATTGTCATATTGATTTTCATTTCCCTATTGACTAAAGATGTTAAATATCTTTTCACGTGCTTAGTGGCCATTTCTATATCTTCTTTGGATAAATGTCAATTGAGATCCTTTGCTCATATTCTGGATATATATTATTATTATTTTTTTTTTTTTGCGGTACGCGGGCCTCTCACTGTTGTGGCCTCTCCCATTGTGGAGCACAGGCTCCGGACGCGCAGGCTCAGCGGCCATGGCTCACGGGCCCAGCCGCTCCGCGGCATGTGGGATCTTCCCGGACCGGGGCACGAACCTGTGTCCCCTGCATCGGCAGGCAGACTCTCAACCACTGCACCACCAGGGAAGACCCTGGATATATATCATTTACATTGCCTTTAACGTAGCTCTTAGCAAGAAGTCTGTGAATGGGGTAGCAGGATAAAATAGGAAAAGGGAGGTAGTTATCATTGGATGAAAAAACCATAAAGCCTGTGATATGAAGTCCTTTGCTGTGAGACTTGCCAAGCCCAGAACACCAAAACTGGTGGAAATTCCATCCCAGAGGAGACAAAATAAATGATTGTTGGCCATGGGAAGGGTTTCCCCTTTTATTCCAAGTGATCAGTGAAGCAACTGGACGGTTTGGAACAGGGGAGTGACATGATCTGAACTACATGTTTAAAAAGTCAACTCTAGCTGCCATATGGAGAATAGACCACAAGGATGGAAGCAAGAGGTTCTGCAATACTGTAGACTTGAACCAGAGTGTGGCAGTGAGACTCCAGAGGACTTATTAAATAGCTGGATACATGAGTCTTGAATGCAGGGAGGAGGGCCAGGCTGGGCATATGAATGTGGACTGGATGAGATCACCAAGCAAATGAATGTAGAGGGGAGGAGAAGGAGTACCAGGCTGAGCCTCAGCACTTCTCTGTATGTAAGTGGGAAACTGAGGGAGATGCCACAAAGAAGACTCAGAAGTGACCAGGGAGGTAGGAGATGAACCAAGAGAGCGGTGTCCTGGACACCAAGCGAAAAAAAAAAATGTTTCAAAGAAGAGAGAATCACTAACCGCACGAAATGCTGCTGAGCAAAATAAGGCCTGAAAATTTTCAAGAGAATAATGAGAGTAAAAGTCTGATTGTAGTATGATAAATTTTCTTTACAGAAATTTCTTTTATCCCTCTCTCTGACTCAGTTCTATAGTGCTTAGGTCTCTTTCTTATCAGAGAAACTTTCTCCAACCCTGAGCAGCTCTGACTTACCTTCAACTCCTAATGCCTATGTCTTCTTGTTGTTTTCTGCTTTTGTCTTGCCTATTGGTTAGTAAAACATTATTTCACATTTCATTCATCATTCATTCAACAAATACTTATTCAGTGCCTGAAAAACACTTTCTTGGAGAGTTGTAATGATTGTTACAGATAGTATTTGAAAATTACTGGGAGATAATGGATATTGAAGAAAAATCTTATTATTTTGGTAATATTATTGTTCTGGTGCAATATTTATTCCCATTACAGATCTAAACTGCGGCAAGCATAATTTGTTGCAATAAAGTGGCTACAGAATACTCTGGGGTTAACCAAAATTTGGATAGCAAAAAATCCAGATAGGCCACAAACCTTCTCCCTTTATATGCAGCTCAATATAGGCTTGCATATTATAAAATATGTATTAGAAAATGGTCTGGATAAAAGAGAGGCAGAGATAAAACTGACCCATTTTCCAATAGTATGGGGAATCAGACACTGACACCAGCCCTTCTGATGAATAAAATATTTTTTAAATCTTTTGAAATACATTTAGCCAGCTGGCAAGAAATCAAGGAATCTCTAGAGAGCAAATGTGAAGCAAAAGCAAGAACCCAAAGAGGTAAGTGGATTTTCACCCTGTCCTAGCTCAGACTCCCTAGAAGCAGAACCTGAAGCAGGAACTCAGATGCATGGATGTAGTCTCATCTAAAGTCTAGCCTTGGTCTGGATGCAGGGAGCAGAGAGGACAAGAGAGGTGGGGCATACATTTCACTGCAGTATTGTTCCTCTCAAGGCAAGTGGACCAGATTTTTGAACCACTGTATTAGTTATTGTCTATGGGCTGATAGAGGCAACCTCACGAGGGAATCAGCTCCCATCAGCCCTAACTGGGACAGTTCTTCAGAAAAGAGAGGGAGCTGTGAACTTTTAGCAGCCAACTCACATCAGCTGTGGGATGAAAGCACCAGCCCAGTAAAAGGGTCTAAGAAGGAGACTCTCTGAATCACCACAAGACTATTACAGCCCACCACTTGCACCACTGAGATGCATTTTCTTCTCACATCAAGTTCACTCCAGCTGGTTACAATGTCTCCAGGGTACTATGATGTTAACTCCTGGGAAAACTTAGGAGGAAAGTATTATTGGAATGAATAGAGTTCCCACTGCTGCAGCTGATCTCTGAGAGAAGACTGATGCATATCTTCTAGCTTTCCATCAATCCCGGATAGCACATCCGCAGTCTAATGACTTGCCTAATGGGATGACCCAGATTCTTATCCCTGAGGGGTTGAACCCCTGGTTATCATGGTCTCATCAGGCCATGATTGCTTTACATGCCCATATACAACTAAAATGGGGCACAAAGATACCCCAAAATGACCCAGTTCACCGTTGTACTAGACACATCCTACCAGCCACAACACATAACAGCAGTCATACCTCCTCATGAAGATCAGGATCAATTACACCTGCCAGTACATCTCCTTTCTGTGCCTGCTCTTCTACAGGCACAGGGAACTCAAAATGACCACATGGCAGCTGCATCTTTAAATTTAGGCAGACTCTTAACTCTATACCTTGGGCACTACTATCCCCACTACTAGCCAAGACCTCTAAACCCACCGAACCTAAACTTCTGGGGACAGGAAACACAACTTTCCCCTAAGTAGTTCACTGGGAGGGATAGTACATGAGGCCACTTCTATTTTCACCCCTTGATTTCTGAACCTATTTATTCTACCTATTGTGGACACATCAATCAAGAGTAGTCGTTGGTTTAAGGAGTGTACTGCATCTTAAAGGACAGCCCCATAGTGGATGTCTTGGTGCCCCAGCCAGATCTTGGCTGATAACAAATCACATATGCCCCCTCACTAGAAAGTAGCCCTCAGCCAATGGAGCCACTTGGCCCAGGAAGCTATGTATGCCTCCATTCTGGGGAAGAGGAAGGAGTAGATTTTAGCCAATGAGTGACTGACACAAGGTACAAAAGGTCATCACCCTTATTAAATATAGAACGAACTCTATGATACAATGTGTGCTCCGGATCTTCCTGATGGGATTAGATTGAAACTAGACTCCAGCTGAAACCAGAGTCATACTTAGCTTTTCCCCTCTACCCTATCCAGCTTCAATCGGGGCCTTTCTTCTGAGAATACTCCCTAAATAAACCACTTGAACTGGAGTTTCTTTTTCATGTTTTACCTCTAGGGAACTGGACCAAAGCTAGCAGTTCAGCCTTGCAAAGCAGCGTTTCTATGAATACAATAGATGTGATATTAAGAAGCCAAACCACCACCTGAAAAGCACTGAAGAACACCACTGCCATGAAGAACTATGGAAACAGTAAATAGGTGGGTAACTATACGAGATTACTTTTTCTTTATAAAAATTCTTTAAAAGTTAAACATTTAAAATAAAAATTAATATTAATGTATTATGGGGTTTATAATATATGTAGAAGTAAATATATCACATCGATAACCCAAAGAATGGAGGAAAGGTAATTGGAATTATACTGTCGTGAGGTTTTTACATTATATATGGTGCAATAATATTAATTCAAATAGACTGATAAGTTAAAGACCTATTGTAATCTCTAAAGCAACCACTAAAAAATAATACCAAGAGCTATAGCTAAAATCTATCAGAAGAGCTAGAATGAAATCCTAGAAAGAAAATGATTGTCAGACTAGTTGAAAGCCTAAGACTCAATTGATACTGTTTGAAAAAGATGCATTTTAAATATAAAGAAAGTAAAAGGATGTAAATAAACATACCATTCAATCACTAAGACTAAGAAATTTAGTGTGACTAAATAATTTCAATAAAAGAAGTATTACCAGAGAAAGGGGGTTATTTTATAATGATAAAAAGATTTATTCATCAGGAGGACATAATTCTAAATGTGTACTCATCTAATTACAGAGCTTAAAAATAAATGAGGCAAAAAAGGACAGAACTAATGGGAAAATAGAAATTAACAATGATAGGTGGAGATTTTAACACCCCTCTCAAAATAATTGATAGAATAACTAGCCAAAACTACTAGTAAGGATATAAAAGTCTCGACTGGTATGCGAAAGGGCACGTCAATACATATCCTGCAGACATTAAATAATAATACATAGATGTTATGAACATCTTTATACCAATAAATTTAATAACTTAAATTTGGAAAATGTTTGTAAAATGGAAACATTCCTTGAATAATAAAACTTTCCAAAACTGACAGAAGTAAAAATAAAAAATCTGTATAGCCCTATACCTATTCAAGAAATTGATGTAATTAAACAACTTCTGAAAAAGAAAACTCTAGGTTTAGATGGCTTCACTGTTGACGTCTATCAAATATCTAAGGAAGAAATATCAATCTTTGCGAGATCTTTTTAAAAACAGAGGAGGTAGATGCTTCCCAATTTGTTTTATGAGGGCAGTAAAACTTGACAAAGAAATTATCAGAAAAAAATATAGAGAGACCAATATCTCTCATAAATGTAGACACAAAAAACCTTACAGATTATCAGCAAATTAAATCTACTAGTACACAAAGAGGAGAATATATCATGACCAAATAGAATTGATTCCAAGAAATTTTGAGAAAAAATTTACATGATTATTTCAATAACACAGAAAGTCATTTGATATACTACACCAGCCATTTATGCTAAAAACCCTTGGCAAACTAGGAAGAGAAGGGAATTTCCTCAACTTGATAAAGGGCATCTTTGAATAACCTACACTAAATATCATATTTAATAGTGATTATTCCCCCTGAGATTGGGAAAAGCAAAAGTGTTTGAACTCACCACTTCTATTTAACATTGTACTGGAGAAACCAAGAAAAAGAAGAAAAAGCATCCAAGCTTGCAAAGGAAGATATATAACTATTTGCAGACATCATTGTTCGTGTAGATAATCCTAAGAAATTTACCAAAAATCCATTAGAATTAAACTAATAAATTTAGCTAAGTTATAGTATACAAAATATAGAAAAATACAGAAAGATCAATTGGAAAATACAATGTAAAAATATGTTTTACAGTAGCAATAAAAACATAAAATAGTTGGGAATATGTCAAATGAAAGATGTGCAAGTTTTATACGTTAAAAAGGTAAAACATTCCAGGGAGAATTTCAAAAAGACCTAAATAAATGGAAAGTTATACTATGTTCATGGGCTGGAAGACTCGATGCTATTAAGATATCAAGTATCCTTAAAGGAATGTATAGGTAGAATGAAATACCAATTAAAATTCCACCAGGTTTTTGTTAATTTATTATTTTTTTATTGGGGTATAGTTGTTTTCCAGCAGGTTTTTATTTAGAGAAATCAGCAAGCTGATTCTACAATGATTATGAAAATATAAAGCACTTAAATTAGTCCTTTTACTCAAAAAAATCAAAAATTTCTGAAAAAGAGTAACAAAATTGGAGGACCTATGCTACCTCATTTCAAAGTATACTATAAAGTTGTATTTGTCAAGAAAATGTGGTAATAGTGTAAAGATAGACAAATAGATAAATGAAACAACAGAGTCCAAAAACAGACAAACATTTATATGGTCAACTGATCTTATCTATAAAGTAGCAAGGTAATTCAATGAGAGAAGGATAATTTCTTTAGTAAATTATGCTGGAAAAAATGAAAATACATAGAAAAAACAAAAACAAAGCTCAATTTCTCATACATAAAAGTTAATTCCGGATGTATCATTGACCTAAATATAAAGCTAACATTATAAAATTTCTAGATGAAAACATAGAAGAATATCTTTACAGTATTGGGGTGAGCAAAGATTTCTTAGGACATAAAAAGCTCTAACCATAAAAGAATAAATAAATAAATAAATAAATACTCTATCAAAATTAAACTTGTGTTTCTAAAAAGACATCATTAAGACAATAAAAAGGCTGAAATAATAATTCACTTTATATATATTCAGATTAGATAAAGAACTCCTTCAACTCAGTAATAAAAATTCAAACCAACAAAAAAAGTGCCAGACTTGAACAGACACTTTAAAAAAAAGAAGATATAGGAATTTCCAAAATATACATGAGAAGATACTCCACATCATTAGTTTTTAAGCAACTACAAATTAAAACCATAATAAGATATCACTTCACACTAACTAGAATGATCGAAATTTAAAATAATAATAACAAGTGTTGAGGATGTGGAATAAATAGGTCTCTCATACATTGCTGGTGGGAGTGTAAAATGAAATGGCCACTTTAGAAAATAGCTTGCAGTTTCTGCAACTATTTAAGCATACGCATACCCTAGGTCCCAGCAATCCCATTTCTAGGCATTTACCCTAAATACATGAAAACATATATTCATAAAAAGATATGTACAAGGAAGTCTGAGCAGTTTTATTCCTAGTAGCAAAAAACTGATATATATAAAATGATCTATAGGTTCATCAACATGTAATTGTATTATAGTATTTTAAGAACCTGGAATACTTCACAATAGAAAGGATCAAACTACTGATACATACAACAAAGATGAATTTCAAAACATCATGTTGAGTGGAAAAAGCCAGACACAAAAGAGTACATTCTGTATGATTCCATGTATATGAAGTTCTAAAACAGACGAAATAAAGCTGTGGTTTTAGAAATAAGATTGTTTCTTGGGGAATGGGTCAGGTGTGAAAGATTGCAAAGCATATTAGGGAATTTTCTGGGATAATGGAGATAATCTGTGTATTAACTGGAATGCTGATTACACAGGTATATTCATGTGCCAAAAATTACTGATCTGTACACTTAAAATTTGTGCATTTTATTATATGTAAAGTGTACTTCAATATAGTTTTTAAAACATTTTCAAATTAAGAATGACACTGTTGGGCTTCCCTGGTGGCGCAGTTGTTAAGAATCCGCCTGCCAATGCAGGGGACATGGGTTCGAGCCCTGGTCTGGGAAGATCCCACATGTCGTGGAGCAACTAAGCCCATGTGCCACAACTACTGAAGCTCCCGCACCACAACGAAGAGTAGCCCCTACTCACCACAACTAGAGAAAGCCCGCGCGCAGCAACGAACACCCAATGCAGCCAAAATTAATTAATTAATTAATTTAAAAAAAGAATGACACTGTTCTACCTGTTTTCTCTACCAATAGCAACAGCAATAATAAAACTAATGTTTATTGAGCACCTGTTCTTTGTGAGGCACTATGATAAGTTCTTCACACATGTTAACTAATTTAACCTTCTTAAGAATTCTTTAATACTTCATATCATAGATGTGATTATCTCCTATCTCCACTGTATACATAAGAAAGTTGACGCACAGATTATTGCATCAATATGCTCAATGGCTCACAGGTAGAAGCTGGTGGAGACAGTCTATTAATCTAGGCATTCTAAACCAGTCTATTCTAATCACCTAGCTGTGCTAATTTCTACCCTATAGTTATTACTGACTGACTGAAAGATAAACAGTTAATTTTTTAGCATTCTAATTTTAGATTCCACAAGGTTGAAAATTCCTGAGGACTTCGACACTAGGAACCAGATAAGCACGTGTAAATCCAAATTAACTTCTCTGGGCATCTGTTTGTGTAACATGGAACTACAAAAGTTATATGTCCATCATTTCTCCAAGTGTTACAGACAGGCTGGCAGTTCCTCAAAGCTGGCAACATTACCAGCAGCTGGCCAATCAGGTTTTAGCAGCATCACTGTGTGATCCACCAGAATACTTTGGATGTTTCCTATTCTCCTTTCCATTCCTGGGCTCCACTAAAAGCCTCCAGGTGTGCCTGGTCGCCAGGTGCTTTCAAAAAAGGCCCACTATCATCTTCCTTTAACAACCCATGAACTGAACCAAAAGAGAAAAGGATGTAGGCTTGTGGTAAGTTTCTCAGTGGAGGGCATATCAAGATTTAAGCTAGAACGGTAGGCATTTTGCCATGTCTGCATGGAGTGTATGCTTACTTGACAGCCAACAAGTCGGAACATACAACAGAATCTTACTTATTAAACTAATCAACACTATAATCTATAGGTTTATATTTGCCAAAACACTTAAGAATTGGATTTCATGTCATATATAGTCAGATGTTATGAAATTTTTGTACTGCTTTGTAATCAAACCAATGGGTTAATTTGCTTTCCTATTACATGTTTGTGTGTAGTACTCATAGCTACCATTGGAAGGCAAGGTAATCGTACTTCCTTTTCAATCTTTTTTTTTCATTTTTAAAAATAATTTGCTGTTCTGTTTATGACAATTTGGAGGAAAAGAGAACTCATCAGTCGGACCTAGAAAATATCTTGCAAAGAAAGTTGTTTAATACTCGCATGTTCGCTTTGTTCCAGAGTTAAATTAGGCCAATGTGTCCCTAAATGACCTCCTGCATCAGGGTCAACTGACTGTTCACTTATAAAGTAGGGTCCTGGGTCCCACCTCCATGCCTACTAAATCAATGTCTTAGCTGAGGATCCCAGGAGTCAACATTTTAGCAAACATTCCAGATGGTTCTTATTTACCCTTAAATTTGGCAACTTCTGCTTTAGGCCTGACAGAGAAGGAAAAATAGCCATCAAACATTTTATTTGTAAGAAGCAATTCCTAAAGTGAGTGGAGAATTAAACTGCAGCCAGCAAAAGAAACGTTTCACATCAGCATGGCAGCTTCTCTCTGCCAAGGGCTGCTTGCCGGCTTGAAAACAGGATCTGTAAAACCTATAGCACACGATGCCATTCTCTTCAACTACACAAAGAGGGTTTTAGATCTGCTACATGAAAGATGTTGTAATAAACCACACGAATGCCACAATGAACTAAAGCAAATGCAATGGGAGAATTTAATACCTACAGATAGAAAACCTCAGTTTGTTTTTAAAGATCCTTTTCATCTCAAGAAGAAAGAGAGATTTAATGAGCTCTTTTGCAGATGTTATCCCATGTCAGACTTGTGCCTGCCTTACTTTAGTTCAAAGGGGACAAAGGTAATTTCTTCTTCTAAACCAAGTTGGGAAAGGGCAGGAACTAAAATAAATGAGCAGCCACCTTTATTTCCATGGTCAGATGATGTATAATATAAGAGGCATTTCTATTTTGAGGAAAATGAACGTGGCTCCTATAGAATCCTTAATGCAGTTAAGCTGTGGTTTCTTTTTGTGTTTGTTTTCTTACTTTTTCCATTAAAATGAAAATGAATGAACGAATGAATGAACTAACAAATACTTTTAAATAATTTGATTGAGCATGTTTTATGTATTTCCTGTTCTTTGCATGATTTTTCACCTGTGACTGGAGATTGCCTGAGCATTACAAATGCGCTTCCCCTACCTCCTGAACCCTGGCTGGCCTTGGTAAACTTGACAAGCTAAAGAGCAAGGAAAAGATCTTTGGAAACAGATGGCTTCAAGCAAGACTTTGTCCTTTCAAAGCAACTCACCCCCTAGCTCCCGTAAAAGGCTGGATATCAGTGTGCTACTTTTCTCTCCAGGCTATTGTCATCATTGGTAGCAGGCTTTGCACCAGCTTCTTGTCTCACTCTTTGTTCCTCTGAACTCAGCTGGAGAGTAGTCCTCAAATCAGCTCTGCAGAACTATGATGCAAGCGCAGGAAAGAGGCAAACTAATTTCTTCTTGTTACCAAAGCAAGTACATTCACTGAAAACCTATTTAATAAAATGGCCGCACTTGATACAAACTGCAAATGCTTAGAAGAAAAGGAGAAGAGGTTTTGAAGTGTGTATTAGAATAAAAGGGTCATATCATGAAGTACTGAATGCTATTAATACTTTTCTTACATATTCTAAATAAAATGGCCACCTCATAGGCTGACCACTTAATTAGTTACTTGGGGGTCAGGTTTAGGTGGTTAAAGAAGTGTGGTAGGAAATAAATAGGCTTTTTGGAGGGATGCCAGTAGAAATGAGAAAAGCAGTTCTGGATTCTTCACTTAACTGGCAAGGATTTTCAAATCTGTTCTCATCGATATTATTCACTTCCTCTTCTGCCACACCTGGCACCATTTCAATTCTCTATCATCCTGAATCTTCTTATTTATTATGTTGACCACACAGCAATCACCTGCATTTTCTGTTATCTTAAAATAATGGTCCATTAACTGTCCCCTGAATTGGTATTTGTCTAATCTAATTGCTCTGCTTTATGAGGGAAAACCAAAACAAAGATTTTGGTGCTAACATGTTGAAGAAAGCCCCACACCACTGGGAAACTTAGCAATGCTCAAGGAAGGGTATTTTATATAATAAGGTATAAGGTGTAAAACTGGAGACTTACATAGAAAGATTAGTGTTTCTAGGACTAACTGAGGATGAAGGTCACACTTGTTCTCTTGTTAATGCCTGTTATGGTGATGGGGGTGGAGAGTTACTGAAACAAGAGTCTGTACATTGCAATTAGAGAAAGGATGTATAGCTATAAGGCTCATCAGATGTCTTTCCTGGAGCTGATCTTAGAGCTATCCAAAGCCATAATCCCTCAACTGCAGGAAGTATGATGGCATTTACAAAAATCTCTTTATAATTTGGACATACTACAACCTCTACCCTCTGTTATCATTGGACTTGAAGGGACACAAATAATAAAGGAATTGAGGTGGGACAATAGCCTGGTACAGTTAAAACCAATAATATCACATTAATATCCATAATGGAGGAGCACAGATGAAACAACCAAGTGTAAAATAAATGGAAGCATACCCTCCAAATCTATAAAGTGAAATATTGATCCATCATTCGAGTATTCATTGAATACCTAATACAATCAGTGCTGTGCTAAATGCTGGGGGGATAGATGCATACGGAGCATAAAATGCTATTCCTGACTTCAAGAAGTTTAGATCCAAAAAGTGTATTGTGACAGTGCATTATTTCTTCTGCATTATATCATCCCATGGATAATCACCTCTCTTCTTGGTAAGAACTTAACTTGAATGCATCATTTGCACACATTCTCTGCAGGAATTCAGCCTCATGAAGGAAGGCAAAAAGTTCACCTGATTCCCTGTGGCTTGTCTGTTCTGAATTCATTTCACAGGTAATCAAAAGCTTATGCGTTTGAAAAAACACACACACAAACTTGTGCACTGGTAAGAATGCTAAAGGAAATAGATCAGTTGAATATTTGGCTTCTCTACTTTCAACATGTTTTATTTGAAATATGAAATTGTAGTTAAAGACAGTCTCTATAAAACATATCACCAGATACAAATTTGAGATTTAATTTATTATTTTAGCAAAACTGGATAAACCATGCTAAATATTTTTTGCTTCAGTTAGCTTTATGTTCTGATAAAATTTGCCAGAGAAATTCCACTGAGCTTTGCTATGTTCATATAAATTCATTATGTTCCTATGATCAATATTTGTGTTTTATTACATGAATATTCAAGTTAGTTTTCATGAATCTCATAATTAAATTTGTATCATCTTTATAATTAATATGAATATGTACATTTTTACATTTCAGCTGACACTAATTTAATTCTTACTGGCAACCTGTCTCTTTCCCACTCTCCCTCTCTCAATGCTTCTGTGAGACTGGGTTGAGTATTACTCTCTGAGCTCCTAGATTACTATGATTACTAGATTACTGCTATATAGCACTGATCTGATTACCCTTTAATCATTTTCCCTCTCACTCTGTTTTTCCAAGTTCTATAAGGACAGAGGCCTTGTTTCATTTGTCCTTATTATCTCTAAGTCTTAGCACACAATTTGTCACAGGATAGGTGTACAATACATATTCATTCAATAATTAAATGATACCTCCCCCTGAAAAGATCAAAATTTAGTTGGGCTGGAAGATACATATGTAACTAACTGTAATGCAAAGCAAAATATGATGAAAGAGTTATTACTTAGAACTTGAGAGATGTGTTTGCTCTATCCATTTATGTAAGATCAAATTATTTTTGCAAATACATTACAATTACTAAAAATTAAAAATTTCTGGCAGAATTTCACATAAATAATTGCATAGCACTTTTTTTCCTGAGTGTGCTATTTTCCTGATATTTCTTTCCCTTAGAAGATAAACAGTGCGTTTGAATTTTTAAATACTGACTTTCTATTTTACAATAGTTTCTTACATAATTATAATGAACTTAAATTGAAAAGTTGTCTTCTGTTTTCTCTCTGACTTTGGGTATATCTGGGGGAAAGGTGTACATAAACTTGACTGTAAGTAAAACAAAATTATGTCATTTATTTCCAAAAGAAGAAAGAAAGGGAAGGAGGGAAGAGGAAAATAAGAAGGAAGGAAGAAAGGAAGGAAGGAAGGAAGAAGGAAAGAGAAAAGAATGGAAAAAAATTTTTCCAGAGTCATGGAAATGTAACCTCCCTGTATAGAAATAGAACCTTAGTCAAATATTTGCCTGATATTAGTACTTAAGCTCTTCAAAATGGTACTTAATATTTTTTTCACTATGATGATGGTACTACCAAAATAAATATAAGTGATTCGTGTCAGTATTTTTACCTTTTTCAGTATTTACCAAAGAGTGCTATACTTACAAAGCACAACTGAATATTCAGAAGCTAGGCAGTTTTTAAAATTTTGAAAACCTTGCTTATATTTCTGTTTCCATCATAGCAGGGTCCCTATGATTACACAATCTTGTCTGGTTAATTTTAAACCAATGATGGCTAAAAAGGCCAGGGTTTTTTTGCTGTTCCACAAATATGAGTTTAATCCTGAATTTGTTACTATGAGCCACTGGCTCCATTTTTACAGAAAATAAAAACTTCCTCTTTTTAAAACAAATCAGAAGTAAGATTCTTTTCCAAAGAATGTATCACTTTATTACTTCAACCTATTGGACTCAAGCCTTCTTTCCTAGGAAAAGTAACTGCAAGAGGTGGATGACTCATATTACTGTCATGCCTCAAGTTTCATTTGTTCTTTTGAAGAATTCTTTATAATGGTTACTATTGTCCATGGTCAAAATTCAATTACTTTTTTTTTTTTTTTTTGCGGTACGCGGGCCTCACTGTTGTGGCCTCTCCCATTGCGGAGCACAGGCTCCGGACGCGCAGGCTCAGCAGCCATGGCTCACGGGCCCAGCTGCTCCGCGGCATGTGGGATCTTCCCAGACCGGGGAACGAACCTGTGTCATCTGCATTGGCAGGTGGACTCTCAACCACTGTGCCACCAGGGAAGCCCTCAATTATTTTTTAAAGGAAACAAAATCTTTATTTCTATTTATCATGAAACTTTCAGCAACACAAACCAATACCAATTAAGTTAAGGTTTGAAACAAATGAGATATAAAAATAATACTTTAAATTTACAAGGATATACATACATATTCTGAGGGGACCTAATTTTTTAAAGAATTTGTCATTTGAGGGGATTTTCTGCTGAGAGGAGCTTTGGCTTCAAATCTTGACTATAATAATGACTAGTTATGGAACCTCAGTAAAGTGACTTACTATTTTTAAGCCTCAGTATCTTCATCTATAAAATAGTCATGATAATATAATTACCTCATAGGGAGAGATGCTGGGGGAGATAACACTAATATGTACAAGTATTTAAACTCATGATTGCCACACGATTACCTAACAAGGATTCAATAAAACAGCAGTAATTTTTATCGACATTATTATTATTATTATTTCC
Source organism: Mesoplodon bidens (assembly GCF_964165515.1). Classification (NCBI taxonomy): domain Eukaryota; kingdom Metazoa; phylum Chordata; class Mammalia; order Artiodactyla; family Ziphiidae; genus Mesoplodon; species Mesoplodon bidens. The sequence goes on from NC_138167.1 coordinate 89,078,081, forward strand.
AACTGATGGCTTTAGATTTGAATGCTGTTTGCCTTAAATATATATATATATATATATATATATATAATTATGTAAATTCCAACTATGAATACCTATGTCTTTGGTTGGTTTCCTTAAAAGAATTTTAGTGTGAGTAGTTTATTTGGGGGATGATTTCAGGAAGCCTCAGTAAGAGAGAGGGAAACTGAGACAAAGGGGAAGAAAGAGGAGGGATCTAGAAAATGTTAACCAGAACACATATGAGCTTTAATCTGCAAACCCTGAGACAGTCTTCAAGTTAGCCTTAGCATATACGAGATCCAGACTATGATCTTTAGGTGCAGCTTAGCAGACTAAAGAAATAACTGAAAAGAACAAGTTTATCTCTTCTTCAGAGATACTATTCTAGGATTGGTCTTTTCTTAAAACCTTACTGAAAGACGCAGTGCTACAAAAAAATTAACAATAGCATCTACTAACTACAAATGTGTCACATTTTCCATTCTTGTTTGATTACTGTTTAGTATACAGGAAGCACTAGGATAATCTTACTGAAAGGCTGTTTAAACATGGAAGCTGATCCCTGTAACCAGTTACTTTTCACACTAAAGCTTAAGAGATAAGTATCACTCTTGGGCTCTGCTATTCACATGTAAAATATGTTTTACTATCATAATTATCACCTTCCTTATTTATAGAAAACCTGTAACTTTGTGAATAACAAACTATCTACTTTGTCAGTTTTCTATAAATATAATAATAATAATTATTAAAACTGGTGGTAATTGTGAACATAGCTGAGATAATAAACAGGGATGCCATTTACGTGCCAAAAATGCAGAGGGAGAAAGTATACAATAAAAAGGCTGTAATCATGATCTCTTTGTTGAATCCAGCCCATAATTTCCAATGTCAGAATTCTATATCCATATGGTTCATGATAATACTCACTTGGTTAAATTGCATGCATTAAAAACAAAACTACCAAAACAAACAAACAACTCTAGGATAACTGAATGAATAAGCACAGGTCTGAAATGATGGAGTTCAAATTATTTCCTCTATTTAAGGGAGCAGCACTTAGGCTAAAATATGAGATAGTGCTTTTGGAATGTTGATAGCCTTCTCTTCCCTCTTTTTTTTTTTTTTTTCGGTACACGGGCCTCTCACTGTTGTGGCCTCTCCCGTTGCGGAGCACAGGCTCCGGACGCGCAGGCTCAGCGGCCACGGCTCACAAGCACAGCCGCTCTGCGGCATGTGGGATCTTCCTGGACCGGGGCACGAACCCGTGTCCCCTGCATCGGCAGGCGAACTCTCAACCACTGCGCCACCAGGGAAGCCCGATAGCCTTCTCTTTAAAAAGTGTTTGAAGGAATTTCATGCCTCCAGAAATTTATCTTATGTAACATCTTTGAATCTGGAAAAGTGGATTTTACCGTTGGTCCCACCATTGGTTTAGTAACAGCAATCTAGACGCATGTTTCCCTTCTCTCCTTTCTTATCCATCCTATTTTACAGAGTTTTTGGTAAAGGCAAAGTATAGGTAAACCTACTCATCAGTCTCATTTTTAATAAATAAAAATTCAATAACTAAGTAGACTTTCACATTAAAGTACGTTGAATGCATACATAAGTAATGTTCATTTAAAGATCAATTTTTTTTCAGGCTTACTGATTTCTGATATTTATAACTGATTGACACAAACAGGCTATGACCTGGTATTGCTGTCTTCTATGAGGAACTTTTCACTCACTATTATTCACCCTTAGGTTTCTGCTACTATTCATTCACCAAATATGTTTTAGCATATACATCAGCTACTGTTACAGCTGCTGGGAATGCAGGAGTGAATAATATTTATACAGTAAAAGTGAATAAAACAGTTTGTCCTGGAGCTTATGTGTTGATTCAATCCTCCAAGATTCCAGTAAGTTCCAATTTATTGTTAAATTAGAGTAATTTCACCAGGAATAGTGAATTCTTTGACTTGCAGATGACAAAGAATAAATGAGTATTTTGGAAAGGAAGGTAATTTATAAAGTGAAGAAAACACACATTCCTTGATTATGCACATTTCTTGATTATCCATGATCCAGGAATGAGGACTGTGTTTGACCACATGTTCTACATAACTCAAGAATTAGTACACATACACAAATCATCCACTCTCTCATCATCAATACTTCTTTACTCTTTTCCCTTAGCATGTAAATATGCTCAGATTTTTCCAATATTTAAAAAAAGAAAACTCACCATGGTTTGCCTCCCTCTCAATCTACTTTCTCTCTTTTAAGCATATTTGGAAAAGGAACTTCCCACTTATTTTCAGCCCTCACCTCTTATTGCTCTTCAATTTGCTGTAACCCTCCCTAATTCGTAACTCCTAATGTAAAAGGTAACTCCTGATGTAAAAGGTAATTTTAATTTTGTCTCCCAAGGGTAACTAAAATTAATTCAGGGTAATTTCCCCTGCTCGTAGAAGAAAACCTTGGCCAATGCTATGGCTTCTCTGCTTAATATTAAGTAATAGATGCCCCTGCTGTCAGTTTATGTCTCAAACTCAGTCTCTATTCAATAATTAGAGTGTCTTGTCCAACATATTAATCAAAACTCCAAATTTGATTTTAGCATTAAGCCTTCCCTCCCCCAGGTAGGGCCTGCTTCAGGCCCTCTTCTTTACCACTTTGTGCCTGAATGGGAGGAGGGAGGAAAGAGGAAAGATGATAGAAAAAGTCTTAATTAAACAAAAGTAGAGATGATTAATTTTTAGAAAATTATAAATGTTTAAACTATACCCAAATACTTCTTTGGAGAGCATGTGCCTGACCCCCTCCAAAATTTAAAATAGGTTACCCCTGTTATTCCCTCTTATATATTCTAGTTCTTCTTCTTCGCATTATTTATTACTATTTATAAGATTATATGTTTTAATTACTAGGTATGTGTTTTTTTCATGTCTGTGTTTCTCACCCAAATTGACTTGATGTCAAGCCATGTCCATTGTGTTCCCCACTCTTTACTCAGGGCCTAGCACAGTGTATAATGCACCGTAAGTGTTCGGTATATATTAATTGAATATGTGAAGACACAGTCAAAGTAACATGGATAGAATTCATTTTTCTAAGATGAATTAGAATTCTGCTTAGAAACTGTCAGTGCCTCTGCGTCATCCTAGTAAACAGCAGTCATTACACTATTAACATGAAGTTCTACAATCCAAAGTTTGTTCTCCGTTGTAGTGTTATCCACATTAGCTCTTAGTATTCATTTAGAATTCACTTTTCAACATTCAGACTCCTTTCCATTTCTGCTTTGTTAATCATACTACACATATTTTACTTGCAATGTGTCTCAAATCAGTTTTTAGAAGGAAGCAGGAAGGAAAAGATGAGAAAGGGAAAGAGGGAAATGGATTATTATTGATTATAGTGGAAGTATGAAACTGCACCATTCTTAATGCTTGAGAACAGCTCACCAAGCAAGTTGCCATGAATCCAAAGCTAACTAATAAAAGACATTTGTTTAATGTTTTACAATTTATAAAGTACTTTCACCATATATACTCTCACACCTAATGTTCACAACAACCTCAAGGGACAGTTAGTATGTGGATTTTGGTCCACATTTCAAATATGGATCAATTTAGGCTCAGAGAAATTGCATGACTTGCTCAAGTTCTCACAGCTATTGGGTTGGTCAAGATATGACTCAGATATAGATCAGCTTTGCCAAGTTCATTGCTCTTTATAGAATACCACTGCACTTCCTTCGACAGTGAAATTTCTGTGTGTAATTGAAAAAACAAAACTTAACTAAGAATGGCGTTTTAATTAGGATTTCTTTTAGGGGAATAAGTAATAGGATCTGCTTATCATATTAAATAACAAGAGGAGTCCATTTACATGTACCCATAGCTTTGAGCTTATTCAAGCTACACTGAGATACTGAAACAAGTTCTACCAGGCATTTCTGAAATAAAGTGATGGAGTTTTCTGAATTCTGCATTTTATCAGATGCAGGTATAGTATTTTATATAGTGCTTGTCAAGTGATAATATCTAAAGCAGATCATTGTTTAATTACAATGAAAGCTGAAGTAAACAACATGAGTGATTTCTGAAAATCTAACCACTGAACACCACACCCTTTGGCAACTCTCCTAAGACTCACAAGAAGACAACAGGGTAGATTTTGTTAAGAGAAAATTTAAAAATAAGCATTAAGTTCTGTGCCAAGACATGACAAAAGATAGAATCCTGATGAAAACTAATGAATATAAGTACTTAAACTTATGTAAGGGACCCTTCTTTTGTTTATTTTTTCATTTTTTTGCCATGTTTTAGCCAACAATTTCCTGTGTTTTATGATTACCATGTGAAAGGTATGGTTCTAAACAGAAAAGAACTTTCAATTCAGTCCAATGTAATATTTTTTAAAAGCATAAACTTGGGGGCTTCCCTGGTGGCACAGTGGTTGAGAGTCCGCCTGCCAATGCAGGGGACATGGGTTCGTGCCCCGGTCCGGGAAGATCCCACATGCCGCGAAGTGGCTGGGCCCGTGAGCCATGGCCGCTGAGACTGCGCGTCCGGAGCCTGTGCTCCGCAACGGGAGAGGCCACAACAGTGAGAGGCCTTCGTACCGCAAAAAATATAAAAAATAAAAATAAAAAAAAGCATAAACTTGAAGTCAGGTAAATGTGAATTTGAATCCCACCTTTTAATTATTACTATTATCTATGAGGATGAAAACAAACTACTTAAACTTTTTGATAACAGGACATAAAGGACTACTGTCAGGATTAAACAAGATGTCATATTCATCTATTCATTGTTTCATTTAGAACTTACTTTATGCCAGGCACTGTCCAAAGCACCCAAGATACAGTAGTGAACAAAACAAAATCCCTGTCTACCTAGCTTCCATTCTAGTAGGCATGAAATAAGAAAGTGCATACCATAATGCATGATACATGAAAGGTACACAAGAAACACTGACTTTCTTTTTCTGTTCCCTATATCACTCCACCTGAAATCCTAGGTCCTTTGTTAACAGTAATTGTATGGATTAGGCCAACAATACTTAAGCAGTACTGCCAGTAGCTACCTCTGAAAGTGGAATAAAGGGTCTATTAAAAATAATAGCGGTAAAAAAAATAATAGTGGCTAAAGTGTGTTTAAAATGAGTCCCATTCAGCCAAGTAACTGCTTATTCCTTATATTTTCTGAGTGTTTGGAGATCAAGAAATCAAAACAACAAAATAAGAAATGGCCCTGGATATATATATATGTATAACTGATTCACTTTGCTGTACACCTGGAACTAACATAACATTGTAAATCAACTATACTCCAATAAAAATTAAAAAAATAAAATAAGAAATGGCCCACAGAATGGCCCACAGAATGACTAAATCCATCACCCAGGTTTGATTAGCCTGGTCATCTACATGAGCTAAGGGACCATACTTGAAGAGAATAAAGGTTAGTCCAAAATTGTCATTAATTTCATCCATTTACTCTTTTATATGAATATGATGAGTCAGGCTATTTCCAGGAATCAGTTACCAAATGTACTCATCCACATGCTGCTGAGGGAAGGAAAGAAAAACAAAGGAGAAGTCGCTATAAATGTTATAAAGAAAGAAGAGTCAGAATTTGGCAGCTACTTGAAGACATGAAGAAAAGAAAAAGGAAAAATCATACACATTTCGAGAATCTTGAGCTTGTCATCTAAGGGTGGGTTTATTTTTATACTTCTACAGGGAAATTAAGAGACAAGAAAAAAGACTCTGGTAACCTTAGTATTGCATGAATGGTTGCATTAAACGTCACTGAAAAAGGACAAGGAAATCTACAAGTTGAACTGCAAAGATGTGAAAACAAAAGGAAAATTTCTGACATTAACCTAAAACCAGCAATCAAAGCATAAGAAACAAAATCTGCGGTGTGTGGGTCACTCACATTAACCAAATTAAAGTATGGTGGGTCTAGTAATTATCTTAAAGACAGATTTTAATTGTTGCAATCAACTTGATACACACAGTTTGAATTATTAAACATTTAAAATGTCTCAAAACTTAAATCAATATTATTTTGGCTGATTTGACTGTATAATATCCAGATGTAAACCCAGAAAGTAAACCAAGTAAAAGGAAGATGTGGGCTTAAGGAAATGGGATAGAATAAGGAAAGAGGCAATTAGAATATCCAGGATGATGGGGAAATATCCCAGGATGGCAGTCCGGTAGCAGACTTAGAGAACCATTCATCTGTTTTGAGCAGGAGGACAGAAGGCTCCAAGATAGATGTGTCTAAGAAGAATGCAGTGTGAAAATACCTGCTCTGGGGCTTCCCTGGTGGCGCAGTGGTTGAGAGTCCGCCTGCCAATGCAGGGGACACGGGTTCGTGCCCCGGTCCGGGAGGATCCCACATGACGCGGAGCGGCTGGGCCCGTGAGCCATGGCCGCTGAGCCTGCGCATCCGCCGCCTGTGCTCCGCAGCGGGAGAGGCCACAACAGTGAGAGGCCCGCGTACCGCCAAAAAAAAAAAAAAAAAAAATAGCTGCTCTGCTTATTAGTTTGAATGATTTGGGGAGGTCATTTGTCAAGAGATACAAGGGAAAGTAAACAATTGGAATGAGATAATAACTACATCCACAGAAAATAAAAGTTGTACCATAGTTCACAATACAGCTCATCTTTTAAAGAATTTACACAGAAATAATAAACACTAAAGATTTGCCTTGCCCTAATCAGCTACATTGAGAGGACGGGAAGAGATGAATGTGTGTGTTGATGGTCGGGGGCAGTTGGAAGTGGAGTGGGGATTTAAAAGACCTAATTCTCATCCTTCATGTTGGGAAATACCTACAACTGAAAAACCACAAGTGTTAATTTAAGAATACTACTTAGGGGCTTCCCTGGTGGCACAGTGGTTGAGAGTCCGCCTGCCGATGCAGGGGACATGGGTTCATGCCCCGGTCCGGGAAGATCCCACATGCCGCCGGAGTGGCTGGGCCCGTGAGCCATGGCCGCTGAGCCTGCGCGTCCGGAGCCTGTGCTCCGCAACGGGAGAGGCCACAACAGTGAGAGGCCCGCATACCGCAAAAAAAAAAAAAAAAAAAAAAATACTACTTAGAGATTTAGGGGTATGTAAAGAATAAACGGGGGTGGGGAACAGAGAAACAAGAAGAGTGAGCAAGAAGAAGCCTTGTAGACCTGTTTAACTTTTTAAACAATATGCAAATATAATTTTTAAAAATTAAAATCAGAAACAAAAGCAAAGACCACAGCACTTTAAAGACTTTACCACCATTGCTGTAGAGCTTATCAAGGTAACGCAAAAATGTAAATCTAACATAATCTGGTGAGTATCATATCTAAAGCTGAGTTTATAGAAACACTGTTATCTGAAGGCACAGTTTCCTAAGATGCTCTTCACTGAATTTTAAGCAATGCTATTAGATCATGAAAGTCTACAATGTAAGTCTACTATCTAGCCCTAAAATCACACACAGTGATAGGTACACGTCATTTTGCGATGTATTCTTATTTTAAGATAAATGCTGCGAACGAAAAGAGACAGCATGAAGTTTTAAAAGTTTATTATATCAGAACCAACAAAGAGACTGAGCAACTCCATTCTGTCTTTCTCTTAAGCTGTCCACTGTCCCCAAACTATAAATGAGTTTAACCCATAATATGCGTACTTTTCCCACGACCCCAAACCCTGAAAAAGCACCAAACCCACCCCACCAGACATACCTAAATCCACACACAAATCTGCTCAAAAGAAGACACTTCTGGGGACTTCCCTGGTGGCGCAGTGGTTAAGAATCCGCCTACCAATGCTCGAACACGGGTTCGAGCCCTGGTCCGGGAAGATCCCACATGCCGCTGAGCAACTAAGCCCGTGAGCCACAACTGCTGAACCTGAGCTCTAGAGCCCACGAGCTACAACTACTGAAACCCACTCACCTAGAGCCCAAGCTCCGCAATAAGAGAAGCCACCACAATGAGAAGCCTGCATACTGCAACAAAGAGGAGCCCCCCACTCGCTGCAACTAGAGAAAGCCCACACGCAGCAGTGAAAACCCAACACAGTCAAAAATAAATAAATTAAATAAATAAATGAAAATTTTTAAAAAAAGAAGACACTTCTGTTATGTATAATTGTCGATGATCCTCCTGAGATGAGATGGAGAGACATGATAATGGGTAAATAAATATTCCAAAGAGGTCTGTCACCCTCTCATTCTATCAGTATCTGCTTAGAAACTATCTGCATATCTTTGACATCCACAGGCACTAACAATATGATGAATAATAACAGGATTGAAAAATTATTCTGCTCATCTACATGTAAAAAGGAATAATTTTTAAAAATCAATAAAACCTTTCATTTCTATAGTTTGTGGTGATAATCAGTAATGGTACCAACTCAAATGACTGTTTATGATAAGAGAAAACCACACTCTAATTTGTATTCAAAGAGTGGTAATAATACCCCTAAAACAGTCTATTCCTCAAGCATATATATTTATTTTCAATTATCTCTATTATCTCATTGCACAGATCTATACCATTACAAAAGCATGGTAAAGTCCAAAAATAAAATGTAAACTTTGTAAAATTTAACAGGCTTGACAGCTACTTTGTACTTTTTTTTTTGCGATACATGGGCCTCTCACTGTTGTGGCCTCTCCCGTTGGCGGAGTGCAGGCTCCGGACGCGCAGGCTCGGCGGCCATGGCTCACAGGCCCAGCCGCTCCGCGGCATGTCGGATCTTCCTGGACCGGGGCACGAACCCGTGTCCCCTGCATCGGCAGGCAGACTCTCAACCACTGTGCCACCAGGGAAGCCCCACACTTTGTACTTTTAAAAATCAATGAGGCAAATGTCTTACTCTTCGGAATTCATGTTTTAGTCTCTCACTTTTTAAATAGCTGTGATATTTCCTATTCTTAAGTGAGATTCTGTTTTTCATTGAAAGATTGCAATCACAGAACCTGAAGTGACACAAAGATCATTTCTCAACTTTCATATTTATTAAGGTTTGCTATGAAGGAAAGTGTTTATATCTGAGGTAATATATTTTTTAATAATTTAATAATTTATCTATCCATCCATCTCCCCAGCTGATGAAATGATGATGAGAATGCTCCCCTCAAATGGTATTCAAAGAAAGGAGTCTGGTAATATAATGAAATTCTCTAGGTTTAACCTTCATAAAAGTAGAAAATATTCATTCATTCCTAGCTTCTTTGTCAAAGTATTTATTGTCTGCTCAGTTCCCAGCACTGTGAGTGTTTTGATATTAGTTTCTGATTTCCAGATCAATGGCACTGTCCCTTCTGTCTTTGGAGACCTGGTTGTTCAATATTTCTTTCTCTTTTCTCCCTCCCTCCCCTTTACCTCCCCTCCCTTCCCCTCCACTCCCTTTCTCTCTCTCTCTCTCCCCCAACCAATCCTAGATTTTCTCTCTGTCTCTTTCTCTTTCTCCCTCTCTCTGCCTAAATTCTCTAAGTCAGTAGCATTCTCGTAATCCAAGAACGCTATTTTGAGCTCTGCTATTCTACTTACAATATTTCATAAATGTTTTCCTATTCAGTTTGATGGTTTATTGAGCATAGCCTTAAAATTATCTTAATGGGCATAGGAAATGTCACTGTGTTGATAGAGCACAATTATTAAAATGTTCCCTTAATGTTGGCTTTTTACTGTTTCGTTTGTTTGTTGTTTCTGGTTTGCTTCTCTAGATATTACTACATTGATGAGAAGACATATTTTTATAGCATCTTCTCTTTGGTGACCCCTATACAGGGACTAATCCTCCATCCTTAGAACGTCCACCTTTAGAATGTCCACCTCTGTCTCTCTGATTACCACCTGACCTTGAACGACATCCCCTTAGAGTTTCTAGATTTAAGGCTTTTGTCCTGCTTTCAGATGCCCCACAACCCTTGTATCAATGTGGCTATTTCCATCACAGTTAGCTTCCTAAGGAATAATACAATGGGATGGGTGGTAGGGCACGGTGGGTTGCATATGGGGAGGCTTGGAGGCAGAACAGGAATAAAGAAGTAAGCAAAAGATAATTAGCACTTGCACATTTCTTTCTTCTGGGGAAGAAAAATAAAATAGTGAGAGAAAGTTGACCAAAAAATGATTTGAGAAAAATAATGGTAAGGATAAGATAACTACTGACAGCTATACAGAGAGACATTTTATTCCTTCCAAGTCAAATTTGGGTCATATCAACGTGCAAAAAATGAATAGGTTACAACATGGCCAACATTTATTTTTAGTAAGTTAAGTATTAGTTCATTTCTCTGAATGTCTATTTTGCTGTGATGATTTGGATCAATAAGAGAGACAGTTAACCTTTAAGCTATATTGCAGTTTGGTTCAGCCACTACATAAAGATATAATCCTCATCTTTTATATTTTAGCTCCTTTCATTTAAAGCATGATAAAATTTTCAGTGAATTTTCAAAGACCAGTTTCTAAAGGAAACATGCCTTTGGAGATCAATCAATGACAAAATATAATTTGATTTATTAGATGCCCATTACTGCAGCTACTGCTATATTATCTGTAGACATTAAAAAAGAAAACAGAGAGTGACTTTTAAATTGAGCTTCTTTAATTGTATATTGGAAAACTGGGAAGATTTGTTGAATGCAGTTTAAGGTTCATATTCTTTCACGTAATAAAGATTTATTCAGATAGTATGGAAAGATACTTTATTATAAATGACTTTGGTCTTACTGATAAGAGTCTTCATCCTTAGGAGAAACAGGGTCTATAGGGAAAGACAAGGGTAATGAAAAGTACCCAAGGCTATGTTCCTGTCATAAGCTCAGAGTCAGTCTTTCTGAGACTACTCATTAAACGGCTAACTCCCTTCCCACAATCCCACAATTCTATTCATCTTTTCTTTTAGATTGGCATAGCAAATCTACTTTCTTGGGCAAATCTACTTTTGTGGGAAATAACATAATACAGTAAAGCATGTATTTGAGACCTGGCTCCAAAATCTATAGGTACCAACACAGTCTTACAAATTGCTCAAACTCTCTGAACATCAGTCCCTTAATCTATGAAATGGAGTGTTAATGTCTGTCAGACAGGGTTGTCATTAGGACTAGGTGAAATAACTTAGCAAATAAGTACTCTATAAATATTAATTCTCTTCCTGCCTCCCATAAGAAAATAATGCTCATTCAAGCCAAATAAAAAGGTCAGGCAACCTTCTAAAATGTGGATGGCTAACTTTATAGCTAGCGACCTAGATAGTCAGTATTGGACTATAGAGTCTCTGTTACAACTACTCACTTCTGCAGTTGTAGTATGAAAGTAGCCATCAACAATATGTAAATTAATGAGCATGGTTGTGTTCCTATAAAACTTTATGGAGAATGAAATTTCAATATTATACAAATTTCACAAACATGAACCTTTATTCTTCTCCATTCTTGGGACCTACAAAAACATGTGCATGCTGCCTATGGTCTGTGGACCATAGTTTGCCAGTCTCTGTTCTAGGGAATCAACAACAGGTGAATGAGAAGATTGCTCAGAATCAAAGAATATCCAGTTAAATTAAGAATGGTAAGGCCTGGGGCAAATCAGGATTGCTTAGCATCTCTCCTCTGCTACTTCCATGATTGGTTTTGACACATATTCATCTCTTCCTTCCCTGATCTCCCACAGTACTCATGTTCTGTTTTCACACTAAGGGAATATTTGTCTGCATTATACAAAACCCAATACTCCAATGTGTGAGCAGAGATGTCTCAGATAGAAAGAACTTGGTTAAGATGGTCCCATTTGTTTTTATCCTAAGCTCTTCTCTATTCATACTTAGGAGGCTTTTATATCTAGTTTTAATATAGAAAGAGGAAGCTATTTGGATGCTACCTACATCCTGTCTTTTTCTGTTCTATAGTTGCTTTACTTATAAACTTCTTAGCTTCTCATGAAGATGGCAAGGACACTGAAACCAAGAAACATGCCAGGTAATTGTTTTGAATTTTTTACCATGAAATTGTATAGAGCAATGTTAATAAATGACACTTAGAAGTACTTAGAAATTGTTGGACACATTTAAACAAGTTTGTGCTTTACCAAAGTTTCCCAGTAAAATAATTTTTGAAATTAGAAAGTATTAACTTTTATGTGACCTCAGAAGTATATCTGTTTCACATTGTTATTCTTCAAGTTGTAGGATTGCTAAGAGCACCCAACTTCATCCTTATTTTATGACCAATAGCACATATTATGATTCATCTGGCTGGAACCGAGAGCTATAAAACAGAGTATATTGTAGTATTTTATTTTTGTTTTTTAATTTTTGTGTGAAACATGTTGACTGACAGAGAAATCAAATGCAATGATGTGGACTTGATAGCGACACAGTGTAAACCACTGATCTCCCAAGGGGAGGGGAATACTTACATCATAGGGTGCCAAGATGATCCATTGAAGGATAGGGGGAAAAAATTACAATCTCTACTTAGGTTTACTTTTAATTGAAACAATTAAGAAGAAGTTAAGGTTAACTAATATTTAACATATGCTTGAACTAGTGTCATCACTTGCTATCTTTGTAATGTAACCAGATGTCAAGCCCAGAGGCAAGGGATCCTGTGAAAGAATGGGAGGGAATTCTGACACAGGGCCTCTCATTTACTTGTTAGCTCCCAGTTTATTGCAGTTTAAGTAGGCTCATTGTATGTACAGATTAAATAATTTAGATTTAGCTAAGCCTAAGTTTACAAACTGGACAAGTGGCATAAAAACTTTCCAGTGAATAGATTACAAATTGAGAATATTGCTACTAATGCAAGCGCAGCAAACTATTTACCAAAAGAATACAGAGCTGACTCATCTCATGCTCTTAGAACAAGCTGTTCATCATTTATAATACAAGATTAAAGACAAGGACACCCTAATCCCATCTGACAAGAAGTCCACCAAAGAAATTCAAATAACCAATACTATTTAAACAATGGACTTATATCCACAATTGTTAACAAAGAAACATGTTCTACATGTATTTCACGCTGTAAAAACTTAGCTAATGAGGGACTTCCCTGGTGGCGCAGTGGTTAAGAATCCGCCTGCCAGTGCAGGGGACATGGGTTCAATCCCTGGTCCAGGAAGATCCCACATGCCGTGGAGCAACTAAGCCCGTGCACCACAACTACTGATCCTGTGCTCTAGAGCCCGTGAGCCACAACTACTGAGCCCTCGTGACACAACAACTGAAGCCCACGCACCTAGAGCCCGTGCTCCGCAACAAGAGAAGCCACCGCAATGAGAAGCCTGCGCACCACAACAAACAGTAACCCCGCTCGCCGCAACTAGAGAAAGCCCGTGCATAGCAACGAAGGCCCAATGCAGCCAAAAATAAATAAATTAATGAATTAATATTAAAAGTAGCTAATGATACCATAAAGCCATCACTTCTAATAATACATTTTAAAATATGGTTCACTCTTCATTTTGACCTTTTTAAATGTCTGTGCTTTATATCATTTATATAATAAATTAGTAAAGAATTGTGTGTATATAATTTATAAATAAATTTCCCAAGACACATGTGTAAGGATGTGTGCAAAAGGTTTACTAATAGAAGGGGGTCCACAATCAAAAAGTTTATAGAAAAAATTTTGAAATAACCAGCCCAAACAAATAAATATCATGAAACATAGGTTAATTTTATTCCATGTGTATATTGTCAACAGGGGAAGTGTGTTTAATTTCTGAACCTTAAGGGTGGTGTGCTTATTAGATGACCATAAAGCAGCCAGGTTTATATATGATACTAAAATTTATCCTGATACTGGAAACTTGCAAACTATTTGGCTTTTGAAAAATATCAGAATAACCTATTATCAACAGATATTTGGAAAACATTTTTTTTTTTTTTTTTGCGGTACACGGGCCTCTCAATGTTGTGGCCTCTCCCATTACGGAGCACAGGCTCCGGACGCGCAGGCTCAGCAGCCATGGCTCACGGGCCCAGCCGCTCCACGGCATGTGGGATCTTCCCAGACCGGGACACGAACCCGTATCCCCTGCATCGGCAGGCGGACTCTCAACCACTGCTCCACCAGGGAAGCCCTGGAAAACATTTTTTAATATGGAATACCAATTACAATATCTTCAAAAAACAAAATATATGCAGGGAGTGAACATTAAAAACTACAAACATTGCAGAGAGAAGTAAAAGAAGAGAGATTTACTATGTTCACAAATTAGAAAAATAGTATTTTTAAAGTTAATCCTTCCCAAATTGATCTATGAATTAAATGCAATTCCAATGAAAATCCCGGGCTTTTTTTAAAAATAGAAATTGACAAGCTGTTCTAAAATTTTATAGGAATATATAAAACATAAAATAGCCAAAATAATTTTTTAAAAAGAACGAAGTTGGAGGACTTACACTATCTGATTTCAAGACTTCTTATAAAACTACAGTGATCCAGACAATGTGGTATTGGCATAAGGATAGACAAATACTTCAGTGTAACAAAATAGAGAGGCCAGAAATTAACCCACTTATATATAACCCCTTAATTTTCAACGAAGATGTGGGGAAAGTTAGTCTTTTCAACAAACAATGCTGGAACAAACAACCAGCTATTCGTACGGGGAAAAAAATCATCCTTGACTTTTACCTTATCCTATTCATATGGGGAAAAAAATTACCCATGGTAGAAAAATATCCCCTATTCATATGGGGAAAAAATGACCCTTGTGCTACACACAAAAATTTATTTGAAGCTGATCATAGATCTAAATGCAAAAGCTAAGGTTATAAAATTTCTTGAAGAAAAGATAGGAGAAAATCTTTGTCATCTTGTGCTAGGCAAGTATTTCTCAGAACACAAAAAAGCATAGATCATAAAAAACCAAAAGTTCTAAATTGGACTTTATCAAAATTAAATGTTTTTCTCATAAAAGAAACACCATATGAAAATGAAGATATAGCTAAAGACTCATGGGAGGTGGATATTTGCAATTCATGTATATAACAAATGAGGTACATCCAAATTCTTTAAGAACTCTTACAACTCAGTAATAACAAAGCAAGCAACTAATTAAAAGTGGTCGAAAAATTTAAACAGAAACTTCACAAAAGATATATAAATGGCCAACTAGCACAAGAAGTATTCTTCACATCATCTGTCATTAGAGAAATGCAAATGAAAACCCAATGAGCTTATCTGCCATGATCGTTTCGGCTTGCAGGTGACCTGTGCCTGCCCCTGCATGTGCTTCTCCTTACATGACCCTGATTAGGATGATGGGAGTCACGTGTTCTTGGGGTGAGACGGATGGTGGGCACTGGGGCAGGGACCGACTGGGGAGAGTTTTTTCACTCCGTCAAAAGAGGAGGGCAATAGCTCCTGCCTTATTGCTAGGATGACAACATAAAATGAGTGCAAGATCCTCAACACACACAGTAAAACTTGCCCTTCTCAGGCACAAAGTAAATGCTCAAGAACTCTTTGCTATTATTATTATTTTTTGCATGTCCTCTGAGACCAAGTGGTAGGTGGCTCTGTGATTTCTGCTTTTAACTTTAGGATTAATAAACAGACTGTAAATGCATTGCTCCATACCGTGGCATACCTAGACACATGTGCTTACTGAGCCCTTGAAGTATGGCTAGTCAGAATAGGGATGTGCTGTAATGTAAAATACACCCAGGACTTAGTATGAAAAAATCATGTAAAATATCTCAATAATTTTTTATACTGATTACATGTTAGATTGATAACATTTTGCATATGTTGGGTCATATAAAATATATTATATTATTATATAATAATTATTATATATAATTATATGTAATAATATACAATGATTATTATGCTAAATTAATAATTAATATATAATAATTATTATGGTATTATTTTTTAAATTAATGAGGTACTATACACTTACTAGAAATAAATTAGGAGTATAGGATTAACAGATACACACTACTATACATAAAATAGATAAGCAACAAGAATTTACTATATAACATAGGGAATAATATTCAATATCTAGTGATGATAACCTATAATGGAAAATAATCTGAAAAAAAATACATGTATATATAACTGAATCACTTTGATGTATACCTGAAACTAAATCAACTATACTTCAGTTAAAAAAAAAACAAAGATCCTTAACTCACACACACAAAAGAATGGCTAAAACTGAAAAGAATGGCATTACCAAATGCTGACGAGGATGTGGAGCAACTGGATGTACCCTCACATATTGCTGGAAGGAGTGAAAATTGAATAGCCACATTGGAAAGCAGTGTGTCCGTTTCTTATGAAGTTAAACATACTCTTACCATATGGCTCAGCAATTCCACTCTCAGGTATTAAAAGAAATAAAAATATAGGCCCACACAAAGACTTGTATATAAATGGTCAGAGCAGCTTTGGAAATTGAAAATAATTGAAATATTCATTAAGAAGTGAATAGATAAATTATGGCATCTACCTAAAAGAGGATATTATTCAGCAACACAAAGGAACAAATCACTGATATGTACAAATCTAAAAAATATTATGCTGAGTGAAAGAAGCCAGATAAAAAGGAATGGTGTTGTAAGTTTCCACTTATATGACATTCTAAAACAGACAAAACTTATCTCAACTAATAGAAAGTAAGTCAGTGGTTGCTTGGGGTGCTGGGATCAAGGAGGGAAGTAATGACTCCAAAGAGTTCAAGGGAACTTTCTGGCGCTATGAAAATGCCCTATATCTTGATTAGACTTGTGATTATCAAAGTCATTAAACCATACCCTTAAAATGAGTGCATTTCACTGCATATTAATTATACCCCAATAAGGTCAATTTTTAAAAATAACTTCTTATATTAGTTATTCATAAAAAAATACAGATGTCACGTGAAAAAACTTGTACAATATGAGAGTTGTGAGTTAAGTTTTATTTGGCGCAAAATGAGGACTATAGCCTGGGAGACAGCATTTCAGGTAGCTCTGAGAAACTGCTCCAAAGAGGTGGGGGGAAGGTCAGGGGTTTATATGATTTTAGTGAAGGGGGTACATGCAGTTGAGCACACATTTTGGCAGAGGCTTACTGCTAGTCATGAGGAGCAGATGTCACCATTAATAATTTTAGTGCTTTTCTAGATATGAGGAGATGCAAGAATTGGGCTCATAAAATCTTCTCCTGAAAATATCTATCTAAAGACCTGTTCTGCCAGTTTTTCCCAGGGCACAGAGGGCCTCATTCCTGATCTCCGTCCTGAACTCCTTTCAGGGGGTGTTGAAGGTGAGAAGCTGCCACAGTTCATGATTTAATCCTTGTAGAGGTAGATGGCAAGTGCCAATTTGTAGCTGGCACAGACTTAGAATGTTTACTTGCTGGTTGTTGGTTTGAAACTTCAGGAGCTCCTTGAGTGAAATCTGAAACTGGGCCCTGTACACGGAGGGCAAGGAGAGACTAAAGAAAGAGGCAGACCACTCCAGATAGGTAGGTGGCAGGTTTGATAAACGAGGGAACTTACATACAAGGCTTGTCTTGGGCACCACAAGATGAATAATCTCTGCACCCACCTGCCAGAATCCTAAAAGTTTACATAGAGGTTTTAACTGGTTTCAGTCACTTATACCATCCAGATGGTTCAACAGCACATTGTGCTCCCTCAAACTGTGTCCTTAAAATCAGCTCCCACTGTGGGCAAAACATACATTCCAAGGACAGGTGAAGAGGTGGGGAGCCTCCAATTGCCTAGGCCCAGCTTGTCGGTCAACTCTCAGTCATGTCTTCTTGATGACCTCCCCCAACATTAGTTTTCTCATTTATTCTCTGTTTCTCTCAGCAGACTATAATTTCCACAGGAGATGAACCATATCCGTTTTATTAACTGTGCATCCAAGGCATACTGTACTTTGCCTGGCTCAAACAAGGCACTCAGTTAACACGTCTTGAAGAGATAACTGCGTGAATGAGTAAATGAGTAGTCATTTCCATTCCATTGCCTCTTGCACATCAGTTTTCTTAACTAAATCCATAATCAACAAGCCTGTTAATTTCCTTATTTTGAACTCAATCCATTATAAAATAAATAAAATTCAAATGTCTTCTGAGAATCATGGGACTCTGAGATTTAGATAGAATTCTCCAGAAAACAATTCATAGGCGAAGTAATACACAGTCCAGACCCTTTAAACCTGTTAAAGGTTTAGAAACCTACTTTAATCAGTAGATAGGTATTTACTTCCACAGAGCCTGAATTCCAGCCCCAGAGTCCCAGCTGGTTGGACATTGAATATGCAGTAAGTCTAATCCACACACAACTGCCTTGTATGGGTGATATTTTTTGGTGGAAATCAAGCATAGCATGTTATGATCCATGTCCGGAATAAGAAGTGGTTGCAGAATTGAAATAGCAGAACAACCCATAAACTAACTTACAGTGGAAGCATTAAACTATGGTTTAAGGAGTGGGGAGGCAGAAGTGTTTAGGATCCCACTGTGCCCCCAACATCATTGGAGAAATGGTGAGCACAGAGTGGGGCTCCATTGCAAACGGTGTGTAATTGACACAACGTGATATGAATTCCAAAGGTCAGGGTTTCCTCAGCTGATCTTTGGATTATACTAAGTGCAGAAGTAGGTTATAAGGCAGGAGCCTGTTCTGTGGACAAAACTAGTGGGAAGGTAAGAAATAAGAACTGTGACTCAGAGCCATATGGATAGGTAGAAACAGGGGAGTCTAGAAATTCTGGCCTCGTTATATTTAGATTTTGGAAGGGTAACTCTTTTTATAAAATTCTTTGTCTTGTATTAAGACTTTATTTAAAAAAATAGGGAAGTAGACACGAAACAAGTAACTTTACAAATAAGTGCTTGTTTACAAATAAATAATATGTGATAAAAAAACAACCTTTTTTTTAGAACAGTTTTAGGTCCCTACACATGCATAGCATCTCCCATTATCAACCTCCCCCACCAGAGTGGTACATTTGTTGTATTTAATGAATCTACATTGACACATCATCATTACCCAAAGTCCATAGTTTACATTATGGTTCAGACTTGGTGTTGTACATTCTATGGGTTTGGACAACTGTATGATGTCATGTATCTATCATCATGGTATCGTACAGAATATTTTCACTGCCCTAAAAACCCTGTGTGCTCTGCCTGTTCATTCCTCTCCTTCTGCATCCCTCATAACCACTAATCTTTTTACTGTCTCCATAGTTTTGCCTTTTCCAAAATGTCATATAGTTGGAATCATACAGTATGGAGCCTTTTCAGATTGGCTTCTTGATGACTTATTTTTCAAATCTCAAAGACCAGCAAGAGAAGAGTATTAAATGGTACAGGGATGTTTTCTGGTGAGCCAAAGTTGGCCCAGGAAATGGAATTAAGAAAAGATAAATGAATCCTGTTGGGAAAAGCAGAGACCAGTTACACAGGGGCTGGGCTGATGGAGGGACACACAACAGTAATATTTACCATGCTCAGGAAAAGAGGGGCTTTGAGAGTGGGCAGTGGAACCAGCAGTGGGGAAGGGAGAGGCAAAAAAGGAGGGGAGGTTGTTATGTAATGGCCCTCAGTGTGCTGGATACTAAATAGAACCTTAGATTTCAACACAGAGAAGCTTAATAATGATGAGCTTTTTTCTCCTCTTCCAAGTTCTTTCCTGTCTCACATTTCAGTTATAACTGAAAATGGCTCTAGAATAGATAGTCTCAGGTGTGATTATCACATTTGAAGGAAGTCAGCT
Organism: Mesoplodon bidens; assembly: GCF_964165515.1. Classification (NCBI taxonomy): domain Eukaryota; kingdom Metazoa; phylum Chordata; class Mammalia; order Artiodactyla; family Ziphiidae; genus Mesoplodon; species Mesoplodon bidens. The sequence goes on from NC_138167.1 coordinate 89,097,837, forward strand.
GTTACGGTCTTAAGGAGGGCAGCTTTCTCCCTGTTTTACTAGTGCGTCTATTAAAGTTGATTACCTTTCAGTAATAGGAAGAGTGGTCTAAGTTGCCCTAATTCAAGCTCTTATTAGATTTTGTTGCTTTCAGAGAACTGACCAACTCTGGTCGATTCCAATCTCCCACTTTAAGATGAGCTAGCCTCAATCTACTAAGCAGGTAAACTGAACCTTCTACCAAAGCACTGGGCATCTGGTTAAAGATTTTCTATTTTTAAAAGTGAAAATATTCAATAGATCTACCAATAACATGGCATGACTAGGTTAGCATGTTTAAAATACGTGACTCTAATACAGGATTTAGAAAAATGGCATTTTTGTGGGAGCCAAGGGCTCACAATGGATATTGGAAGATTGAGACAAGTCTTTTGGAGTAAAGCAGAAACTGTGAAATAGACATAATTTGAGGAAAAGGAGATCATTCTTGACCTTAAAACTATAATAAAGACAAAATGAAAACTGCCAAATAAGATGAATACATATGGAACTTATTTACTCACAGGTACATGTATCTGATATATGATATTTTTCTTTTGCATAAATATAACTATGTAGGTAAATGTCTGGTCGGTGATTGTTTCATTGCTTGACCAAAAACTCTACAGTACAATGTTGCATAACAATGTCACCAGCTGTTTGTAAGAGCTGTTTTGTTTTGGTTTGATTTATTCAGTTCAGCTTGGGTTGGTTTGGACTGAATTTAAACCGTTGCGCTCTGGAAACACGTACTTTTGTCAACATGAGTCAATCCATCTCTCACCAGATGCTAAATATCACAAGACTGGAAGCAACATCTAAGATTCTCTCTACAAATGCCATTAGCACTATCAGTACTACCTTGAACGTAGGTCTGCTCTGGACCTGAACATATTCCAATTATCTTGAATGTAGCTGGGTGAATATGGTCTTTATATTATCACTTATATGTAAGTGGGTTAAGATAACTCAATTGCTTTCCAGAGTAAGTGAAATATAGAATTCCATCTTATCTGCTCTATGCCTTGGGGTGGAAATATAGTAACACTTCACTGGACTTAAGCTACTGGATCATTTCATTCTCAGACTCATTAGAAATAATAGAAAGTACCTGAGCTTTGTAGATCTGGGTTCAAATCCTAACCCCATCAATAGCTGTGTGCCCCTGGGCAAGATATGTGACTCCTCTGGGATCCAGGTTCCTCCTCTGTAAAGTAAGAATGCATCATCTACTTCATAGGGTTTTGTGTGAGTTAAATAAACTAACACAGATAAAGCATTGAACCCAGGTTTTGTAAAACAGTAGGTTCACAAAAAAAAAAGGGGGGGGCGGAATTCTCTTGCCATGTTCAAAGAGGATCCTATGTGATTTCATTCCAACTAGCTAGGGCCATCACCTAATACTTTATTTCTGTTTGTTTCCATTTCTCATCTATAAGAAAGGATAGAGACAGGTTTTAATGACTGCATTCACATTTTGCAGGGATGGAATTCTGGCATGGCCTAGCATAGATTTGGGTATGCATGTCCCCTCTGACACTCACTGGTTCCATGCATGCGGGATCTTTTTGGTTCCTTAGGGTCTCCTTACACATGGATTGCCTAAGCTGTGCCCCATTTTGATTTGAGGCTTTAGGCTGTTGACTTTTCTCAAATTCTTAAACCCTGTGAGCTTCCACCATTTCCCCCTCCTCATAAGCTTGCTCTTCCCTTTGATTTCAGTGGTCCTCTCACTGCAGAACTTCATACCGTCTACCGCAGTCCAGCTGGGACTGATATAGGCCATAGCACATTGGGAACACGTACCAAATGGTAATTTTCTGACAGCAATTTTACCTTTTTTTTAATACTACATCAACATATAAGATTACTTCGATATGGAGGCTTAATTATTCCTCAAAGTAATTTATTTCGAAGTAATATAAGCCCATAATAACATTTTAGTAAACAAAAATGAACATAAAATGTAACCATAGTTCCCCTTCTATTAATACAGTGACTATGAACATTTTGGTCTATTTTACTTTATTTTTTTCTTTAAACCATGACATTTTTCTCCTTTAACACAATTATAGTCAGAAGGCACATGCTATTTTATATTCTGCCTTTTCACTTTACATTACATTAATTTTTGCAGTGATTAATAATCATACTTTAATATCCAAATTACTATCCTAACAAGTAGATATAATTTTATTTATCCTGTTTTTCCTTTTGGATGAAAATTTAGGTTGTTTCCAAGTTTTGATTATATAAACAATACTGTGATAGACACTTAATGCATAAGGTTTATTATTTGCATATTTATAATTTATTTTTTAGGATTCTCAGAGGTGAAATTACTGAGTCAGAGTGGGCACATTTTTAGGGCTTGTAGTGTAGCTGCCAAACTACTTTCCAAATGGATGTAAAAATTAATGCTAGGAGACTAATTCTGCCTATATCTCAGCTAGAAGTAGGATCAAGCTCCACGTAGAAGTTGGAATTAAAGGCCTTTTAAGTGACTTTTGCTTCCTCCTATCTTTCACTTGGAAGAAAATTCGATGTATATTCTGCTCAGTTTTGTCAAGTCTGTTCTGAGTTATTGTTATAGATACATTTACTTTCAGGAATAAGATGGGGTTTAAATAAATACATGAGATATTCACCAACCAAGCACAGGCAGGTGTCTGAAATGTTTTCAAGGTTTGGGGGAACATAGTCTACTAGTTCTGTGCATTATACTCTAAATTCCAGTTGGTGCATAACCTCTGACAAGATCAAATTTTTCTATAACTCTCTCTGAGGAAATTGCTGCTTTACTGTCACATACAGATGGTGCCCAGTTAACACAACATCAATACGATCATTTTGAAAACATACAAAAATAGATCATCAAAGGAAAAAAATACTAATATACTTGGGCCATATAATTTTGCTCTCAAAAATTAATTTTAGAGAAAAATGCTTATTGTCGGATATATATACACTACCAAATGTAAAATAGATAGCTAGTGGTAAGCAGCCACATAGCACAGGGAGATCAGCTCTGTGCTTTGTGTCCACCCAGAGGGGTGGGATAGGGAGGGTGGGAGGGAGACGCAAGAGGGAAGAGATATGGGGATATATATGTATACGTATAGCTGATTCACTTTGATATAAAACAGAAACTAACACACCAAAAGCAATTATACGCCAATAAAGATGTTAAAAAAATAAATTAAATTAAATTAAATAATCACATTAGAAATCAACCCATCCTGACAGAGGGGTATGATCATGAAATTAGTGAAATTGAAAAAAAAAAAAAGAAGCTTATTGAAGCTAAATATTCAGAAATGAGTTGAATATTCAACGGTAGAGAAATGGTTATAAAATTCATAGAGCGTTAGCTGAATAACAGTACAAGTGAACATTTATGATATTTTCCTGCCCAACATGTACAACCTCTTTTTCTGTTAGCAATTCTCAAATTACCCTTTACCATATCCTGAGTGTATCAATCAAGTCCTTCTAGATGCTGTAAAGATATCCTCTGTTACATGGAGTAAAAATATTAAAATGGCTCCATTCTCAAGAGAGTCAGGGGTACTTATTAACTATACAGTTAGGAAGAAAGATTTCTGACAAATGTACTTTGACAGAAGGAAAAATGTAAGAATTAAACTTGTGAACAAAAGTAGCCTTTCATCCTTTTTGTGTCCTGATTCAACAGAAGTTCAGGCCAATATCAAAGAGCATTTGAGCTGAATAAAAACTGAGTAAGGACAGAAGCTTAAAAATTACTTGGGTAGAAACTAATACCGTATGCACTGTTGAAAAATGTAGCCTTATTTTCTTTTATATTATCTAGGTAAATTCAATATTCATTAAATATTCATAACATAATACAAAATATAACATATATATAGACAACTTAAAATAAGTTAAAATGAATATATATATTTCATTATCACAGTAGAAAAGTAAATATTAGTATGCCACGATGATGAAAATTGAAAAAATATGATATATTCTCAATAACCTACATTAACTATATTATGTTCTCAATTTTTGATATTTGGTAAAACCATTTTTTATTCTGATTTTCTGAAGGTCTTCATTCGGCAACATCTCTTCATTTTCTCATTCAGCCAGCATAAATTTACCATCTACTACGTGTAGGTATTGCTCTCAGCTGCCATATCCATGTCTATTTCCCAATATGTATTCTTCAGGAAGGAAACTGAACTTAATGTTAGCCCAGTGAAAAATACAATTGGGAAGGCAAGACTGTAACAAGAAAATCATATAGACCACCACAAAATCTAAAATTTAGATACTCATTTAAATCTCATATGTTAGCAGGAATATATATGAATTCCATATATTACCAATGTCTGTACTAGCTTCTGAAATTTAATTTTAATAAGCAGTGCTTGAACACAAAAGGGAAAATATAAAGAAAACTAAAAATTCAAGAAACACTAAAACCTAGAACTACATACTTTAGGAAAGGAAACTACTCCAAAGAAATAAAATACAACTATGACAGAAAATAAAAATTACATCTTATTTGAAATCATATATGACAGAGTAGATTATTGGCTTAAGAGTTACCCATTTGGAAAATATTTGCCAAAAAACCCAATAGTGTGACTATGCTGAATCCATCTAAGCATTCATTTCTAATAGATAAGACATTTGTGGAAATCATTGTCCTTGATTCTCTTAGGTCCTAAAATATGTTTACCCCAAAGTCAAAGCATTTTTAATGAAATATTACTCTTTTGAAAGAAAAGTTGTGTTTGGTATCCCACAGGGAACATAAACAGCTCATTAGAAAAGAGTAAAACCCTTAGACTTGTAATACAATGTTACAGGGAAGTGCAACCTCCCCCAGCCCTCCAGAAGCCTTAGCCACGCTTGCTAACATAATCTCCCAGTTTATCCTTCAAAGCTGCTCTTATCTTGGCAATGTTTCTCCAAGCAGCTGTGGGCTTTGCTCTTAGTGTTTGTGGCCTCCCCCATCCCCATTACAGAAGGTGAATCTTTGACAAAGTGCCTCAAAACTTTAGCAAAATTCTCTGTATACATACTTAAGAGAAGGGGTCAACACATTTCTAGAAGCATAAAAGCTGATTACCTTTGTCTTTGGACACAGGGCAAATAATCAGTGGTAGAGATGGGCCAGAGTGCACTGAAACAGACAGTAACCTGTGGTTTAGTTCAGTTCACTCCTGTACAAAGGAGAGGAGAGATAAGAAGCTACTTTATGAGATTAGGGGAAAGAAAAATCTACACTTTCCATATGGGAATTTCTCATGTGTTTTCTTCATGAACACAGAGAGAAGTTTAGAGAGACTTTTAAGCTGTTAAAACTTTTCACATATTCTCTTTGGGGCTGGGAGAGTATAAATTTCCTAATTTCATCAGAACCATTAATGACTTCAGTTCCTTCCTTTTTCAACAAAGAAAGTGGAGGGTTTTTTTTTTTTTTTTTTTTTTACTGCACTATGATTTTGAAAAGCATTAGACAGCAGGAGAAATGATCTGTAATCATGCTGTAGAAAGAAAAAAAAATTTTTTTTCTTCTCACTCTAGAAATGATTCTCATTGTTGAAATTCTAAAAGCTTTTTAAAGGCTAGATAATTTATTGTAATGGAACATTCTTATGAGTTAGCATTTCATAATAACAGGGAAGTTATGTTTTCTCTTAGAAGGTTTATTTCTTTAAAGGCTGTCTTAGCCTCCAGTGAAGATTGCATGTTTCTATTTCAACTATAAACTCAAGACAGAACTAAGGAAATGTCAAGAGGGACACATCCCCTCTCATGCTCATCTTTTTCCATGATTTTTCAAAGGAGAGTCTTTTCCTCACCCAAATGACTGAGGTCAACAGAAGGAAGAGGTCAAATGTCAGATAAACAGACCAGAACCAGAAGATAATTCTTGAATGTAGGAAAAGGAACATTGTCCAATGCCCAGGTAACCTGAAGTGCTGTAAAAGGGGGGAAGGTACAAGCAGGGAAGAAAGCACAAGTTCCTGAAACCAGAAAGGGCAGAGAACTACACCCTAGGACTCAAAATGTAGGCCTGCAAATACTTTGTAGAGCAGGAGGAATGAACAGAAGGAAGCAGCAGCTATTGTGATAGCTATATTGTGCTAGCTATTGTGCCTGGCTAGAGCCAGCAGACATTCATCTAAACAGCTAAATTAAGTGATATAAGTACTAGGAAAAATTTTTTTTAAGATTTAGGTATGAAGAGACTTCCCTGGTGGTGCAGTGGTTAAGAATCCACCTGCCAATGCAGGGGACACGGGTTCGATCCCTGGTCTGGGAAGATCTCACATGCCACTGAGCAACTAAGCCCGTGTGCTACAACTACTGAGCCTGTGCTCTAGAGCCCATGAGCCACAACTGCTGAGCCTGCGTGATGCAACTACTGAAGTCTGCGTGCCTAGAGCCCACGCTCCCCAACAAGAGAAGCCACAGCAATAAGAAGGCTGCACACCACAGCAAAGAGCAGCCTCTGCTCTCTGCAACTAGACAAAGCATGCGTGCAGCAACGAAGACCCAATGCAGTCAAAATAAATAAATAAATAAATAAAATTTTAGAAAAAATTTAGGTATAATTTATTTGATTGAATTAAGTCAAATAAGGCATTTGTTTAATTCAGGCCAGTTTTTGCAATGCATATGTCCACACTCACAAATTCGATAACTTAGGTGAAATGCACAAGTTTACTGAAAGACACAAAAACACAACACACAAAAACAAAAACACACAAAAGGAGAAGTAAATGATATAAATAAACTACATCTATTAAAAGTATTAAATTAATAACGTTCCAAAAAAGAAAGCAAGGCACAGATGGTTTTCCTGGTAAATTCTACCAGACATTTAAGGAAGAAATTATACCAATTCTCTATAATCTCTCCCCCAAAATATAAGCAGATGGAACACTTCCAAACTCATTCTATATGACCAGAATTATCTTAATACAAAGGCCAGTTAAAGACACTACAATAAAAGAAAACTATAGGCCAATATCTCTCATGAACATAGATATAAAAATCCTCAACAAGATATTAGCAAATTGAAGCCAACAATGTATTAAAAGAATATCCACCATGACAAAATGGAATTTATTCTATGTATGAAAGTCTGGTTTGACACACTTACAAAATCAATTAATATAAATTTCAAAAAAAAATGTAAGTCAAACCATTATGCTGTACACAACTTATACAGTGTCAATTATATCTCAATAAATATGGAAAAAGAATCAACTAATGTAATCTATCACTTCAACAAGCTAAAGAATAAAAGATAAAGGATTCAGTCAATAGATGCAGAAAAAGCATTTAGCAAAATCCAACCATTCATGATAAAAACTAAGCAACTAGGAATAGAGGGGAATTTCCTCAACTTAATAAAGAATATCTACTAGAAACCAACAGCTAACACCATTCTCAATGGTGAGAAACTTGAAGCTTTTCCACTAATATCAAGTAGAGGCAAGAATGTCCCCTCTCACCACTCCTTTTCAACATCATACTTGAAGCCCTAACAATAAGACAAGAAATAAGACAAGAAAAGGAAAAAAAGAAAAAAAAGAAATACTGGTTGGGACGGAGGAAATAAAACTATCTTCATTTGCAGATGACATGATTGTCTAGGTAGAAAATCCAAAAGAATCAACAAAAATCCAAAAGTTCAAATCCTGGAACTACTAAGCAATTGTAACAAGGTTGCAGGATACAAGGGTAATAGAAAGAGTCAATTGCATTCCTACATATCAGCAATGAACAACTAGAATCTGAAATTAAAAACACATCACCATTTACATTAGCATCCCCAAAATTGTATACTTAGGTATGAATCTATCAAAATACAAATAAAACCTATATGAGGAAAACTACAAAACACTGATAAAAGAAATCAGAGAAGATCTAAATAAACTGAGAGACATTTCACATTCATTGATAGGAAGACTCATATTAAGATATTTTCTCTTCCCAACTTGATCCATAGATCAAGGCAATCCCAATCAAAATCTCAGCAAGTTATTTCATGTATACCAAAACCTGACACTAAAGTTTATATGGAGAGGCAAAAAACTCAAAACAGCCAACACAATATTGAAAGAAAAGAGCAAAGTCAGAAATCTGACACTCCTTGACTTCAAGATTTACAATAAAGCTACAGTAATCAAGACAATGTGATATTAACAAAAGGATAGGCAAATAGATCAATGGACCAGAATATAGTCCAAAAAGAGAGCCACATAAATATAGTCAATTGAATTTTAATAAAGGAACAAAGACAATACAATGGAGCAAAGATAGTCTTTTCAACAAATGATGCTGGAACAACTAGATATCCAAATGCAAAAAAATGAATCTAGACACAGATTTTATACTCTTCATAAAAATTAACTCAAAATGGATTACAGGCCTAAATGTAAAATACAAAACTATAAAACTCCTAAAAGATAACATAGGAGAAAACCTAGATGAACATGGGAATTGTGATGACTTTTTAGATACAACACCAAAGGCATGATCCATGAGAGAAATATTTGATAAGCTGAACTTTATTAAAATTAAAAACTGTAACTCTGCAACAGATGATGTCATAAGAATGAACAGACAAACCACAGACTGAGAGCAATATTTGCAAAAGACACATTTGATAAAGAACTATTATCCAAAATATACAAAGAACTCTTAAAAATCAACGATAAAGAAACAAAAAGCCCAATTAAAAAATGGACCAAAGATATTTACAGACACCTCACCAAAGAAAATATACAGATGGCAAATAAGCATATGAAAAGATGCTCCACCTCATATGTCATTGAGGAAATACAAGTAAAACAATAAGATAGCACTACATGCCAACTAGAATGGCCAAAATTCAGAACACTGTCAACATCAAATACTGGTGAGGATGTGGAGCAATAGGGAGCTCTCATTCATTGCTGACGGGAATGTAAAATAGTACAGCCGGGCTTCCCTGGTGGCGCAGTGGTTGAGAGTCCGCCTGCCGATGCAGGGGACACGGGTTCGTGCCCCGGTCCGGGAAGATCCCACATGCCGCGGAGCGGCTAGGCCCGTGAGCCATGGCCGCTGAGCCTGCGTGTCCGGAGCCTGTGCTCCGCAACGGGAGAGGCCACAAAAGTGAGAGGCCCGCGTACCGCAAAAACAAAAACAAAAAAAGAGGTAATAGTACAGCCACTTTGGAAGACAGTTTGGCAGTTTCTCACAAAGCTAAAAGCAGTCCTACTTTTCAAATCATAAGACATGGAGGAACCTTAAATTCATATTGCTAAGTGAAAGAAGCCAGTCTGAAAAGACTACATACTATATGATTCCAACTAGATGACACTCTGGAACAGGCAAACTATAGAGACTGCTCAAGTTTCAGTGGTTGCCAAGGTTTTGGTTGGGGCAAGGATGGGGGATTAGGGGAATAAATAGGGGAAGCACAGTGGAAATTTAGAAAAGTGAATTCTGACTAACATGACAATGGTGAATACATGATATTATGCATGTATCAAAACCCACAGAACTGTACAAAGAGTGAACCTTAATGTAAACTATAGACTTTAGTTCATAATAATACATCAACATTGGTTCATTAATTGTAATAAATGTACACAGTACTGTAAAATGTTAATGGAGAAAACTGTGTGAGTGTAGGTATATGGGGATGGTCTATGGAAACTCTCCGTACTAGCTGTTCAATGTTTTTATAAATCTAAAACTGTCCTAAAAAAGTGAAGTTTATAAAAAAAGAAAAAAGTTAGAAGTATTTACTCTGTCTTTAGACAAGCAAAGAAACAAATTGGTTAAAAATTTGTTAAAAAAATTTTTTTAAATGGTTAAAAAAAAAAAACTCTAGTTTTCTTTGTCTTTCTTTACCATTTGAAATACTGTACTAACTTCAAGATTCTCAAATTCCAAATTACTCCCAAACAGAAACCTTATTTTATTATTTTCACTTTTTTATCCTAAGTCAGGGTTAATATATTCCCTCATATGTGCTTTCTTGTTTTACATCACTCTCTAACTGATTTGACCATTATTTATGTACTTGTCTCTTCTCGCCTACTCGACCACAGATATTATTTATTTCCCACAGCACCCTTGGCTATGAGTTCTGAGGCAACATTAATACAGAAGTTTAGAGCTGGAAGGGGAGATGTTGATACCTGATGAACTCTCCTAGAGCATCACAGACTAGGCTGATTATCTTGAATGCTTATTTTCAGATTTCACATTTAATAGTTTTCGTTGTTTTCAAAAATTTGTAAGGCTCTCCCCCTTCCCCTTTGGTTAAACTCCTCAACCAAAGAAGCATTTACTTGATATGACGGATACATCTAATTTGTGATTTTTTTTTGTAATGAATCAACTTCTCTAAGGGAAATATACAGAGTAGCCATAAAGTCTGGCAACAGAGGTGAACTGTGCACACTAAATGGTTTATTGCTATTATGTTACATATGTGATCTGTTCAACCTTCTGTTCCTCATCACCAATGAATAGAGTACTTAGTAAGGGAGCATTATTTTAAATCGCTACATATATTCTATGATGTGTTGCCTCAGGTGGCTTGTATGTCAGTCTGCTACGGCTGCTGTAAAAAAAGTACCACACCTGGGTGGCTTAAACAACAGAAATGCATTGTGACATAGTTTTGAAGGTTAGAAGTCCAAGATCAAGGTGTTGGCAGTTTTGCTTTCTTCTGAGGGTTGTGAGGAAGAATGTTTCATGCCTGTCTCCTAGCTTCTGGTGTTTTGCTGGCAATCTGGCTTTCCTTTACTTGTAGACACATCACTCGTTATCTCTGCCTTTACATTCACATGGCGTTCTCCCTATGTGTATCTGTGTCCAAATTTCCCCTTTTTGTAAGGACATCAGTCATATTAGATTAGGGGCTCACCCTACTCCAGTAGGACCTCATCTTTACTAACTAATTATATCTGCAACAACTCTATTTCAAAATAAGGTCACATTCTGAAGTACTGGAAATTAGGACTTCAACAATGTGGAATTGGGAAGGACACAAATCTGTAACAGTCTGTGTCTCTAATTTTCACTGAATAAACCTGCACCTTAAGAGTATTTTAGAAGAAGAAATCAAGAAAGCCCCTCTATTTAAACAAAAGATCTATATTCCCGGTCTTTGTGGCCATCCTGACTAGTACAGCAACATTGAGCACAGGTTTTGAATACCTGGATTTTAATCTCAAGAACTTACAATCATTATAGACTTTGGCAAACTACTTAAATGTTCTCCACCTCAGTTTTCTTATCTATAAAATGGGACTGGGACTTCCCTGGTGGTGCAGTAGTTAAGAATCCGCCTGCCAATGCAGGGGACTCGGGTTCGATCCCTGGTCCAGGAAGATGCCACATGCCGCGAAGCAACTAAGCCTGTGTGCCACAACTACTGTGCCTGCGTTCCACAACTACTGAAACCCACACACCTAGAGCCCGTGCTCCACAACAAGAGAAGTCACCACAATGAGAAGCCTGCGCACCGCAACGAAGAGTAGCCCCTGCTCGCTGCAACTAGAGAAACCCGGCACACAGCAATGAAGACCCAACTTAGCCAAAACTTTAAAAACTAGAACAAATAAATTTAAATAAATAAATAAATAAAATGGAACTAAGAATTACATCTGCACACAGGGTTATTGCAAATATTAAATAAAATAATTTACATACAGCATTTTTGACAATGCCTGTCGTAACTTCTAATATCAGAAAGAACATCATCTTATTGACCATCATCTTGCTCCAGAGAAATTCCTGATAGAATGTAAGATCTTATGATTTGTCTGTCTGGCTCAGAGCTGTACCTCAAATCCCAATGCCAATCATAATACCTAAAACATGATGGTGGCCCATTAAATCTTTTTGAGATGAATATCTGATATTCTACTTAATCATACCTCAAACTGAATTACTGATACTTGCACATACACACACACAAAATTTGCTCAACCTAAGATATCTTTTACACACAAAATCCCAGTTCTAGGATCTCAGTTTTTTACACCAGCAATGGTGAAGCATCCACTTAGGAGCCTTTAACACCATTAAAGTAGAAACAGTTACTTGACCAATATGACAGGTCAATCAGATGAAGAAGGAAACCATACTTACTTTTCCTGTAGGTGCACCAGGAAACTAAGAATCATTATTCCTTTCTCTCCCTAGAAGACAAGCAATATTTTTGTGTTCTAGAGACTTTTGCTCTCAAATGTAATTAAAAAGGATCAGGATTATTTTAGAAAGAGACCATCTCACAGGGATAAAAGAGGGTATCCTGACTCCAGAAGGAGGGGAGATTTCTGGGGACTGGAAAATACTCTGGGAGGAACCAGTAACTCTAATGTAAGTGGGCCTGGAAAGTTTGGGGAACTGAACCCTAAAAACCAGAGCTTTAGAAGCTTCATGGAAGGTCTAAGAAGCCAGAAATCTATGAGGGCTGCAAAGCCCCCAGCCTTCTGATGGGCCATGGCAGCCTAGGCAACAGGCATCTTTTGCGGTGACATAACCCTTCTTAAGTTCAAGGCAAGGAAGAATGTTTAATTTAATTTAGAAAAATTAAATTAGTTTGTTTTGGAATAAACTTACATCTGATATAACAATGTTAACAAAATCCTAACCTATCCTGCTTTACCAAACCCATCCTTTGGAGCTAGACCTACAGGGCAACTGGGGATCTCCCAGGATTTTAGGGTGTCTCTTTTCTGGAAAAAAAGAGGAAAGAAAAATAAAGATTCGATGGGATCATTAAATTCTAATGTCAGAAAGAACATCATCTTATTGACCAAACTGCAAAACTGCAGAAAGATGGAGCACCTTGGCACTTGGAAAGGTGGTTGAGTACATGTTACTAAAGTATTTGATAGAATACATGGTAAAGCCATGTTCTTTGCTTGATGTAGTGAGATGATTCACATTTAAAAGACAAACAAACAAACTCTAGACGGTACTAGATAAATTCATGATACTAAATGGGAGCATTAGAAATAAACAGGTAGACCTTTTTCACACCAAAGGCAATCGTAAGGTGATTAGAAACTTCTCTCTAAATCTGAGATCTCAGAACAGGTAGACAACTGAACAGACTGGAAATGGCTCACACTTCCCCATATTTTTCTATTTAATTTTTAAGAGAAGATGAAATTCATGCCCTCTTGTGGTAGGGAATAAAAGAGGAAAAAGGTAAAAGCTTTTTGGAATCTTAATCTATTCAGAGGCTGAATCTGACATTGAGATATTTGTAGAATATTCAGACAATTGTCGGGGGGGAAGTATTTTTTATACTTGTAACAAAAAGAAATGCTACATGAATGATGACTTAGAAGAACACAGTGGTCTAAAATATACTCATTTCAAAATGCTCAATGGAACACGAATCTATTCAGCCAACAAATCATTACTGATCACCAACTGCATGCCAGTCACCAAGCTATCACCTCTTCCTCCCCCCTTCCCACAGCTTACCACAATCAAAAAAATATATTACAGGGCTTCCCTGGTGGCGCAGTGGTTGAGAGTCCGCCTGCCGATGCAGGGGACGCGGGTTCGTGCCCCGGTCCGGGAAGATCCCATATGCCGCGGAGCGGCTGGGCCCGTGAGCCATGGCCGCTGAGCCTGTGTGTCCGGAGCCTGTGCTCCGCAACGGGAGAGGCCACGACAGTGAGAGGCCCACGTACCGCAAAAAAAAATGTTCTTCTCTCAGAACACATTTACCTCCTAGAATCCATTTCCTACTCTGGCTAACGTTAGTGTCTCTCATGTTCGCGATACTCCTTAGCTAAATGTTGTCTTAACTGGGCAGGTAAACCAATAGAAATAAGTTGTTTGTTTGTATACCGTATTTCTAAAGTAGCTATAGAGATCAGGATTAAATACATACAAATTTCCCCAGCTTTCCTAGTTTTTTAAAATCTCTGGAAGCTTTCCGTTGATTCCTTCCTTTGACTGGATTTTCTATTTTTTTTAACCTACTCTACTTGCCTTGCTGACTAATTATCTTGGATCTTTTCTGCTCCTCAAATTCAAAAGAAGGAGAAAGTGCAAGTGAAAATAATACTCCTTGAGTGTCTCCTGTAGTTCAGGAAAGTGCTGGTCACTTTACATACATTTTGTCATTTATTCCTTTCAACAACTCTAGAAAGTAAGTACAATTTTCCCTACTTTAAAAAGCAGGCTTGGGGCTTCCCTGGTGGTACAGTGGTTAAGAATCCTCCTGCCAATGCAGGGGACATGGGTTCAAGCCCTGGTCCAGGAAGATCCCACGTGCCGCGGAGCAACTAAGCCCGTTTGCCACAACTACTGAGCCTGCACTCTAGAGCCTGCGAGCCACAACTACTGAAGCCCGCACACCTAGAGAAACCGTGCTCTGCAGCAAGAGAAACCACCACAGTGAGCAGCCCGCGCACTGCAACGAAGAGTAGCCAGTGCTCCCCGCAACTAGAGAAAGCCTGCACACACAGCAACAAAGACCCAACGTAGCCAAAAATAAAAATAAATAAAATAAAATAAATTAAAAAAAAAACAGGCTCCGAGAGGTTAAAGAGCTTCCCCAAGTTTCACAGAGCTAGTGAATAACAGAGCAGAGAACCAAGATTAAAATCTGTGTCCATGTTCCTTTCACTACAATGCATTTCTTCCCCAAACTAAGAACTTTTGCTTCTTTCACAATTCTTTGTCCTATCTCTCCTAGATTACTTAATACCACTATTCCTTCTATTTCACAAGCTGAAAAATGAGTCATTTACCACTCTTCCTCTTCCAGTGTATCTATCCCTTCTTCTCTTTCTCATTCATTGGTCACCAGTTCTTGTCAAGTCTGCCATCCCCAATGAGTTCTCGGACCCCACGGGTCTTGTCTGTTTCCATGGTGAGCACTGCATGTAAGACTCTCACATTGCCTATTAACTACTAACTGGTATTCCTGCCATGGAGTTTTTCTGGAAGGGGTCTATTCTTCTTTCTGTTACCAAGGTGACCTCTAGTACATGATCTCCATTTCCTCTTCAGGTTAAGTGATACACCAGGCCTGTATCAAGGTGCCCCCAGCCTCATTGCCATCCTCACCTCCTATTCCATAGGACTTCTCACCGCGCTTCACACTCACGGTGCTCATGATATTGCCCCTGCTAAAATACTCTCCTCCTTATTCCTCTAGAATCGTTCACAAATGTCCTCTCCCTTCTGTAGCCCTTCTTGGCCGCCCTAAACAGAATACAGTGCTTCGTAATGCGTGAGTCTCTGAATGTGTGAGTGTTTTTGTGGACTTCTTTCATAGCACTTAACCAATCGCCCTATAATTCTTTGTCTACAAGCTTATTTTTCCTCAAGACTATGTTATAGATACTGAGCACATTGTGTGGTGTGTTGTAGGTGCTCTTGTAGGTGCTCAAATTCATTGTAGTTTTAGAGTGAAGTTTTGGTTGCTGTTAAAACAGCAAAAACATCTGCGTAACAAATTGGCAAAGGATCTATTAAAGAGAACACTTACAACTGGAAACAACAAAAATTTATGCTCATTAAAGTGTTATTTAAATAAGGGGGGCTAAATGATTGTGCATAAATGCTTTCAAATATATCTCCTCAAATAACTGTCCAAGAATAACCCTAATCTATGAAGGCATAAAGAATACAGAGTTCTGATACTTTACTTGGATAGGGCACTAGGTGTTTCAGGAAGTTCTGACCAGTAATTATAACAATAACAACTTAAAAATTTTTTTTTTAACAACTTTAAAATTTAAATCAAATTTTTTTCTAGAATTACCCCTTGTATGGAGTGTGTTAATGAATCTAACTTATAAACTCTTGTAATAAATCAAATCGTATAGTAGCTGACAGTAGCAATTCTGTTTTATAGAAAACATTAACTCCCCTCCTAAGAGAGTAAATACATATTAGATAAAGTCTATAAAACACTCCACAAATGTTAGACAAATAAGGAAATTAGAATGCCTTTGTATAAAAAGAATGGATATAATTCAAAGGCAAAAGAAAAATTACTCCTTAAAATGTTTGTAAGTTGTTGTTTAAAATTAAAAGTAATAAGGCATGAATGCATACAGCTTTTTCTCTAAAAAAAAAACTGGCACAGAATTTCTTGGTCTTAAAGAAGCATTTCAAAGACACTGCTTAATAGGAACACTTAAACACTCTTATTCAAACAGTAATTGTTTTCCAAACATTAGTTTAAGAAAGAATGCCTCTCTAGATTTTTTTTTAAGTGTTAGTTATCAGCTCTCCTTCTTTTCCCTTCCTGCAGGTCCCCTGGCCAAATTACATCCATGTCAGGGCGCAGGAGAAAATTCTCTCCTCCTAGTAGCTTCCCCTAGCCCGCCCCCCACCTGCACACGTAGAAGCAGAGTTCATTGCTCCCCAGGCTGCAGTTCCGTGGTATTTTATAGACACCATTATTATAGTCATTGTTGCTTTTAATTATCGCCATTTATACGTGTAACTCTTTCTCCTGCTAGACTGGCAGCTCATGCAGACAAGGACCACTCCTACCGTTAGGCAACAGAAACATAACAAAGAATAAACCTTCCTAGTGATCATGGTAAAACAGCAGCAAATTGGCAGAACACAGATGGGTTCCAGTACTATTCCTTTACTCAGGGAAACATTATGGCAGTGACTCTATCGTGTAGCTTACAGCTGTAAAAATTCAGCCATTAAAAGAAGAGAGGCAATAAGTTAAGTATTTGTTGTAAATCACTGAAACCCTAACACTAAACTTTAGTGACCCCAAATATAGGCCAGAGGGGAGGGAGACATGTTAGAAGAAGTGGGAGGGCACATTTTTCAATGTGAGAATGCCTGAGAAGGTGTAGCGTGTCATTCTGAGGACGAAGTATATGTAATGTCCTCAGTTAAGGGCAGCAAGATTGGTTAAGACAGTGCTAAGAAACTGCCGAACTGCTTTGGGCTCAACAAAGCAAACAATGCATTTGACTAAGTTGATGTCTCTTCCCAGGCAAAATGGAACCAGAATGCCTCAAAGAACCAGCAAGCTTACCAACTCCCTAGGATCACGGTCATTTTTTGGGTACTGGGACCTTTTGAAAATCTGATGGAAAAAAATACAAAACGTATATATGATCTGTTTCCCAGAAAAAGACATATATGCAATTTTTTTTTCTTTCATGAGATTCCAGAAGCCCATCCATCCATGTGAGGGTAAGGACCCCTGAGGAAGTCAGAAGCAGCTTCAGCAGAAGCATCCAGACTGGTGGGCTTTGGAAATGACAACAGCAAAGACGACTTTCAGAGGTTGGGTGTAATCTTCCAGAAGCCGAGGGAGTCCTCTAGCAGCCGAGCAGAGCAGTTGGGAGCTGAGCCAGTGGCTGCCAGATGCTAAAAGCACTTGGGACTCCAAGCCAGAGGTAGATAGAGCTACATGAAACGAGCCCGAGGTAGGAGGTCCAGAACACCACTTCCCTGCTCTGACCATCTGTGGAAACAAGGTTGCCTTGGACAGTTTCTAGGCCCATGAATGGGACTGGCTCTCCCTGATTCCCCTCTTGGAGCTCTCTCTTTGAAGAGACTTTGCAGGAAGGGAGTACAGATCTTTGAAACTGGTGTTTCTATTCTAGAGAAACAATAGAATATATACATAAAGAGATTTATTATGGAGAAATAGCTATTGTAATTATGGAGGCTGAGAAGCCTGCAGTAAACTGGAGACTCAGGAGAGCCAGGGGGATAGTTTGGGTCTGAGTCTGAAGGCCTGTGAACCAGGACAGCTGATGGTGTAAGTTGCAGTCTGAGTTTGACTCCAAGGGCAAGAAAAGACCGATGTCCCAGCTCCAAGACAGTCGGGCAGAGAGAGACAATTCTTCCTTACGCAGCCATTTTATTCTATTCAGGCCTTCAACGGATTTGATGAGGCCCACCCACGCTGAGGAGAGCAATCGGTTGTACTCAGTCTTCCAATTTAAATGTTAATCTCATGTAGAAACACCCTCACAGACGCACCTAGAATAATGTTTAACCAAATATCTGGGGACCCCATAGCCCAGTCAAGTTGACATACAAATTAACCAACACCATGACCTCTAGTGGAAGAACCACCAAGGAAACATTTAAGGGAAACCAACCACAGTCCAGAGGACATTAAAAAGACTTCAAATACTATTGCTGACTATGATAAACACACTTAACAAAAGCAGTCAAGAGGACATATTGACATTATACCATTCCTCTCTACCATAAGCAAAGTAACAACCCAAAAGTATGAGTTATTCCTTAGATCTTATCCCAAAATATAGGCCAAACTATTTTCTTTTCATATTTCCTTTAAGATAATGTATGCATTCAATGTCTATCAAGAATACACTGTGATGTCTGCCTTGTTGATCATGCTTTTTACAAAGGATTGTTTTCTTTTTATTTGTTGTAAATTTACTTCTGGGGCCATTATAATAGTTTAGAGGGTTACACAATATATATCTTGGCAGAAGTGGCTTAATTTTTTCAAAAATGTTGTATGTAATACTCTAACCCACCACACCCTAAGTACAGAAAACTAGAAGGTTTTGAAAGAACAAATTTTTTTAAACTATCGCTTGGACTTTAAAATGAGATCAAGGGTGATGCTAAAGAAGTATCGAATGTTTGGTCATTTCAGAATGCACCTATCAGTGATTTTATAGTATTTGGTAGTCTTCTTGTTTATCTGTGAGTTCCAGGCACCAGAATTTGTTCAACTGGTAGCCATCCATGCTAGTTAAGAGGAGTAATTTTAATAACAAATAATCTCAAATCATGAACAACCTAAAGCACACGGTATTTGATTTCAGATGTTCTGTGAGATTTTGTCTTTTTCACAAAAAGATTCCCTATGTTTTGTTGACTTCACCATAGCCTTCTTCGTCTTTACATATCAACGGCACAATGGGAGGAAATTCAGACCCTAAAACTCTACTTAATATTTTGATATTAAATTAAAAAGGAGTCTTAGATAATCCATGCGGTAAATAAACCTTGGGGAGTTGATTTAAAACTAAATACACACAGTACATCCAGTTTAAGAATGTTGATGGTGACTTTACTAAACTAAAGCCCATGGGAACAGAGGGCAGCAGAAACATTCTCATCCCCTTGAGTGTAAGTTTCCTCACTAACTAGCCCCAATATAACTCTAATGCACTTTGGTTCACTGCCATGCAAGGCTTTAATGGCAGAGAAGAGAGGACAGAATTATCTTCATATTGATTTAAGGGAAATTCTCAGAGGCCCTTCTCCATCAGGCTCTGAAGACTGGTTAAGGAAAAAAAGGAAACTGGAGTTTCCTATCTAATAATCACATTTATTTTTATGAACTTTCATAATATATATCTATCTTTATAGATATTTAATTATTTAATGGGAACACCTACTGCTTTGAAGGCTGTGAGATTACAGAAAAGTAATCTCTGGGGAAAGCATGAATGTACACCAGCAGTTAGGGGAAACTCTGAAATGGTCTCTAGCACATGGTTCTTTCTTAAGTGTCCTCCTGCTTTCTTTCCCAACCTCTTGGATTTCTCTGCTAACACTTCCTAACCAGTTCTTCCCCACATCTTTTCCTTCTCAGCCGGCCTCCCTTTGATTTTTTAGCTGTAATGTTTTCTTTCCCAGGTGACACCCAAGCCGTCTCTTTTTGTCAGGACATCCTGTGAGGAGATCCCTCATCTCTCAAGCTTTCTTCCTCGATACCTTCCTCCTCCTAAGATTCCCTTTCTAACGTCCATATTTTTTGAGGTTGGGCTCCTTCATAATCTCAATTATAGTCCCTCAGGCCAACTCCCCAAGCGTCACTTTCCAGATGATAGTCTCTTAACCACGGATGGGGTAAAATGAAGAAAGGGAGGCTAGAAAATTAAGGGAACACAAAAGCAAAAAGACAAATCAATAGCAAGTTTATTCAATACTGGCTGAGCATCTCAGGGCAGGGGACCTGGTAATAGGTCACGACATCCAGAAATCACTTTGACAGCCCAACATCAGTCATGACTAAGAGCCAGGCCCTGTCTGTGCCTGGCGCCAGGTCTGTGGCACCAATTTATATCTCCCTTTAAGGCCCCTGACTCCTGATATAATCACTGATGTAGGGCATGCAGTGTCAACCACAATTAATACCCACGTTCACCTTCTAATCCCAGGCATTGGACTACTGACTAGTAGTAAAGATTCTTTTCCCCCAATGATTAAAACTAACTATACTTAAGGAATATTATCTATAAAACCCTCACTGTTTGGGCTAGAATGAGCCAATATGAATTGGATGATTTTTAACTTGATGACAACAATTTGAGACAAATTAATTTCATCGTCCCAGAAGTGTCCCTATTTATCTTTAAACTGAAAAGCTCAAGGAGGAGAAAAAAAAATTGAGAGCTATAGAAGGACTATGGATCACGAACTTTTTATTCGTGAATCACTGTTACTGAGTGTGGCTTTGTGTTGCTTAACCTGAAGAGAATTTTGGAGAATAAAGCAGTGACTAAGAAAAAACAGCATGCAAAACAGGCATTGTATCAATGGAAGAATTCCAGGGTGATAGTGAAAAACTACACTGTGACTGATTACAAAGTCAGATTGTTTTTCCATCAAAATTCTCTTCTATGAGATCTGTCAATCAAGTAAACTCCATTCATCTTTCCAAAGTTAGATGACCTCTAAGAGTTCAGACTCTCCAACATTATCCATCTTTTTCATTGCAATCAAGTAGTGGTCTTGTATATCTGGATAAGATTTAACCCCCATACCATCACATAGGGTTTAATAGTCTATGAAATCACTTTTAACAGGAAATTGCTAAACTTAAGGATATTTAAAAAATGTTAGCCTAACAACCTCTTAGAATTGCTTACTTACAAAATGAACACTGTCCTTTTCACTACTTAGCACAGAATTTTTTTTTCCTTTGTACGAACCTCTCCCATCAGAGTCCATGCTCTGGACTTTGCTTTTTTTTTTATAAGCAATAGTCCTGTAAAGGTGATTTTTTTCAAACAAAAGGAGAGTCTCCTCTCAACATTATATCATGCTCCCTCCGCCATTACAGAATTCATAAATAGTTGCACTTTTAAAATATTGGCCCGTTGCATGTATTAAATCACTGCAGTCTATGAAAAAGTGTTCTTAGGGCTCAAATGCGCTAGACATGTCACTTTTCAAAGGAAGAAGGAAGAGAGGCAGAGAAGGAAGGAGAGAGGGAGAGAGAAAGGAAGGGTGATAGTTCTAGGGCTGGAAAAGAAAAGGAAACACAGCAAAGAAGGGCCACAATTTCTTGCAAAATACAACTGGGACTTCAATATCCTACATACCATCAGGAAATTTCAGGGTACTGTTTGTATGTGTGTGCATGTGAATGTGGTTATTTTCCTTGTGGTTATGATATACCAGCCTATACCGAATTCAGTAGAATACCACACATAACAGTGAAACCACATTTTTATGTCCTTAACAATTGTAATTTTAAACAAATGTAAGAAATTCTCATGAATTCTGTACAGTGAAATTCCAAAGAAGGAAGAAATCCTCCTTCTTCCTTCTTTCTTTTTTAGGTTAGAAGCCAAGCAAAAGTCAGCAGAAGAGATACTCTCTATCCTAATACTCTCCAACCACTTGCTCCCACTTTCTTATATTAGAGTATAACTCCAAGGCCATTTCACCAAGTTAACCCTCTATCACTGTGTGGCCAGCAAACAGGGAATCTGGTCCAAAGTGCCAGAACAGGAGCAAAGCAGCTTGCAGGAGACCTAATTATCCAGTCACTAAACACAGAAAGGAGGTGAGAAGTAAAGAAAGCATCACACCCACACTAAAGGCTACTTAGCATTTCAGTGACCTCCATGTTAAGGAATTAAACTTCTTTATGTTTACAACACTCTCTCTATTCCTCATGCCTCCTCCACCAACCTCATCTCTTGCCCCAGCCAGTTCCAGACACTTCACACCTAAATACTTACAAATAAGGAAGAGATAGGAGAAATTTTAACGGCTGCTCTATTACCACATTGTCAAGGACATGCCCCATAACGGACACCCATGACCATTAGCAGCAGGAATTACTGTCAGAGATAAGCACCCAAGGGCTTGATAACCTCAGGTTTCAAAAGTTTGAAACAATAAACATGATTTCATTAAAGCCTGCTTCCTACTTTAGTAGGACCAGGCACAAACACAAACATGATAACGAGATTTCTTTGGAGGAAAGTTTCTTCTTCACAGTGCCCTGTCATGCTCACAAACATACAAAGCATAGACTCCTGAAACTGGAAGGGGATGCTCAATGTTCAGATGAGAAAGTGAGACTCAGAGAGGGGAGCCCTGTGTGCAAAGCCCACACCAATGGTAAGTGTTAGAACTAAAACTCAGGTCCTCAGATTCTCAGTTACTACTCTTTTATACGTACCAGTGATCCTCAAATGTTTGTATATACCTTGGAATCACCAGCAGTGATCTTGAAAAATGCAAGCTCCTAGGTCTCATCCTCAGAGCATCCAGGCTGGTAGATCACGTGGGACCTAGGAATCTGTATTTCTACTGAGTGGCCCTTTGTGATTCAAATGCAAGTGGACCATGCTCTGGAACAGTGTACAATACCATCTGGCTGCTGAAAAGAGCACCAAAGTTTGCTTGTGATATTTATACACATTTTCCTGCTTTTCTTGGTTTGCCTCTCTCTCACATTTCTTCCTTTGCCAATGGGCTCATGACTAATTTGTCAACAAGAAGAACTCATATTAAAACCCTCAGTGCTTTAAAACTCCATGTAGTATTCTGTGCTGGGGCAGTTGTGGAAAGGGCGGTCTCCCACATAAGGAGATACTACCACTTTTTAAAAACTGCACAAGTAATGCACGTGTATACGCTCATTGAAAAATTTAAACAGTGCAGAAGACTATAAACTAAAAAGTGAGGTTCTACCTTTATCCCTCCCCTAATCTCACTCCTCTCCCCGATGTTACTTACTGCTGCTGGGTGTGTACCCTTCAGATTTTCCTATACATTTACATACATAGATACATAAGTATGTGTGTGATTTTTGCCCTTATTTGGAAAGTTCTTCTTAGAGTATGATCTCAGCAATTTTTTTTTTTTTATTATATAGGTGACAAAGGATACTGTCACCAGCACAGAACTTAAATCAAGGACATCTCAGGATATGTGACTGCCACTGGTAATTACAGCATCCGCCCTTGACCTTTCTATACATGAAGACTTTCTGGACCTCACTCACCTCCTCAAATACATTTTGGTCAGTAAGGAGTGTTCCTCAGTTATATAAAAAAAATCTGCAAGGATGCTAAGGGAAGAGGAAAGGGCGGGCAGTCACATCATGTAAATGGGTGAATACTGTTATAGAGTTCTCACGGGAACACAAGGCGCTAAATTAACTCAACTCGTTGTAAGCCCTGCATGACTGAGGATCTGTTTCTGTGAGAAGGGGTGCATGGGGTAGGGCCAAGGGCATAAACGGGGTGCTGCCATGCATTCGTACAAAATGTACAGCATTTGTCCTGCTTTCCTACCTTCTAAACCCCACAATCCAGCTGTCACCTTCAGCACCCAACTGAAATGGCTCTTGTTAAGGTCACCCAAGACCCCTAACTACTGAACCTCATTCTAACCTTCTGCAGCATTTTTTATTTAACCATTTCTTCCTTCTGCAAAGATTCCTCCTCCCTTATATCTCCTTTGGTTCTGGTGACACTGAGTATTCACTGTCCATCTTTACCAGTTTCTCTTAAATATTCACATACCTCAGCGTCCCATCCTAGGATTGCTTTTATTCTGGCTCTGTATCCTCTGTCTGATGGCACTCATAGCCTCAGCAATGATACCCAGATCGTCATCTACAGCCCCATTTTAAACTGAGCTCAGGGCTCACCTCCTTAAGAGCATCTGCAACTCAAATGTGGCAGGTCTAACGGCAAACTGGTGTCTCCCTCCCCATGTTTCCACCAACCTATTCCCTCTACCCCATGTATTACTCAGATAAGTTAAGGATAAAATAATATATCAATTCCCAAATCAGAAAGTCCATAAACATTCCTCATTCCTCCCTTTACTTTATTCTTCTCATCAAATCCTATGGATTCCACCTCCAAAATATCTATGTACTCTATCCTCTCCACTCTGTTCCCATTGCTATTACCCTGGTCCTCACCATCTCCACGTGGACCAAAGTCATGGCTCCCTAGCAGGCATTCCTATATGAAATTTCTTTCCTCCTCCAATTCCAAATATTTTGCACCAAAAAATGTTCATGTTTCTGCAACATATAACATGTATGTCACTCCCCACTTAATAACCGTAAGTGGTTTCCCACAACCTACAGGATATAAACTTAAAATTCTTAACATACGTTCTAATCCTGCCCCAACCTACATTCCCAGTCTTATCCCTGGTCACAAATAACTCAGCAATTCCCCCCAAATGACATTAGCTTCCTCATCTATGTTTTGGGCATTCAGTTCTCTCAACCCAGAGTGAAGTCTACCAACAACTCCTCAGTCTGTAAAATAAATGCTTTCTCCTCTGTAAATCTATACCCAGCAACACCTGTCCATAACCTCCTTCAAGGCACTCACATCTTTCTCTGCATCCCACTCTGCACCTACCTCTAACAGGACACTTTCTCTAGCATTCATTCACATATTCTTTCAGCCAGCATGTAAGTAAGCATTCATAACAGTGTATAGTAATATCATTTCTAAACCCTACTGACCCTAATAAACCTGCTAACCTGGAACTCTGCACCAACTTCCAACATATAGAAAAGTGCCTTATAAACAAAAGTTCTCAACAAACATTTGTCGTTAAATGAATGGATACATGAACGGAACATAAATAATAGCCATGCACGGAAATGACCTTCATCTTATTTCTCATGAAGCCAGCTGCTAGAAAGCCACAGATTTGAACCCTATTACCAGGTCTGAACCCTGTCCTCCAGAATTTGTTCATTCGATCTTTTACATATTCACGTATTCAATAACTGTTTAGTACCTATGGTGTATCATGTCTCAAGGTGTCAGGGAGACAGCAATGAACGAGACAGACAGAAGCCCTGATCTCCTGCAATTTACATTCTAGTGGAAAAAATACGAACTATAGACAAATATAGAGGTAGAATATTTTGCATTCTAGTCAGTGATGAATATTAGGGAGGAAAATAAAGCTGAAAAGGAGATAGAGTGCTGCGAGTATGATTAAAGTTTTGAGGGGGTTAATTCTAAATAGGAAGGTCAAGAAATGGCTTAGGGAAGCATGATTCTAATTTGTGCTCCAGGGATGGCTTCTCACAAAAGCCAAGAAAATAGGATACCAAACCTACTTTCCCAGTTCCTTCTCAGGAACAAAAAGGGGGGGGGTGTGGGAGGGACAAAGAGGCCCCAACACACAACCATGTGATGTGGATTTATAAGGAGCAGGACAGCAGTGTTATCAGCCTGGGCCTAGAGTTATAAGTTCATACTTGGGAGAATCTCTGGACTTTGTAAGAGAGAAAAAGCTTGAAGCACTAGGGCCTTGCAGGGAGCTTTGGAGAAGAGGCTCAGGTACTTGATCAGAGACAGGCTTGGACCTGAACTCTACAGTCAGGTCGAGGCAGGCTTGGCAGCATGGAAAAGCAAGAGTAGTCCAGGGTTAAGAGTCATGGAATGAGAAGTGAAATGGGCAGTAGGCTTGAGCAGGGTGCCTTTTAAATTTATGTTTATCTCTTTTTCCCCTTCACAGGAGACATAGAACCCAACCACAAACGATTTCCAATTCCATGGCTTCCAATGATTTTACATAGTTAAATTTGTATACACCATCTTGAAGCATTAGGGCCTTGCAGGGAGCTTTGGAGAAGACGCTCAGGTACTTTATCAGAGACAGGCTTGGACCTGAACTCTACAGTCAGGTCGAGGCAGGCTTGGTAGCATGGAAAAGCAGAAGTAGTCCAGGGTTAAGTCATGGAATGAGAAATGAAATGGGCAGTAGGCTTGAGCAGGGTGCCTTTTAAATTTATGTTTATTTATCTCTTTTTCCCCTTCACAGGAGACATAGAACCCAATCACAAACTATTTCCAATTCCATGACTTCCAATGATTTTACATAATTAAATTTATATACACCATATTTTTAAATGGTGTCAACAATTTTTATGATATAAGGCTGATGTGTATCTTCAGAAAACACTATTTCCAGAATTATTTTCATAATATTTCATTACAACTAACAAATATCATTTGGAAAAAAAGGGAATATTCTAACGAAGAAATATTACAATTTCATTCTCTAATCAAATATGGAACCTGTAAATGCCATATTTAATTGTTTTATTGACATTTTAGAAGGCTTCTCTGGGCTTCTCTTGCCTTATAACTAAATGGCAGAAATTATCAATGAGAGTACTGTGACTAAAACTGTACCCAAAAGTCAGATTCATTAAAAAAAAATTGACATGTTAAGGACAGCTATATTTTTTACCATTATTTAGGTTGTAAATTTCTTCTGGAAATAAAATGATATAAATTCACAGATTTAAACACTGAAAACTCTCATCCTAGCATGTGAGCTAAAGAATATTCTTTTTTTTAAAAATAAATTCATTTATTCATTTTTGGCTGTGCTGGGTCTTCATTGCTGCGCGCGTGCTTCCTCCAGTCGCGGCGAGCAGGGGCCACTCCC
The DNA here is from genome assembly GCF_964165515.1 of Mesoplodon bidens. Lineage (NCBI taxonomy): Eukaryota > Metazoa > Chordata > Mammalia > Artiodactyla > Ziphiidae > Mesoplodon > Mesoplodon bidens. Next base: position 89,124,549 of record NC_138167.1, read on the forward strand.
CGCTGCAGTGTGCAGGCCTCTCATTGCGGTGGTCTCTCCCGTTGGGGAGCATGGGCTCCAGGCGCGCGGGCCCAGCAGCTGCGGCACATGGGTCCAGTCGCTCCGCGGCACGTGGGATCCTCCCAGACCAGGGCCTGAACCCGCGTCCCCACCACCGGCAGGCAGACCCCCAACCACTGCAGCCACCAGGGAAGCCCCCCTAAAGAATATTCTTGAAATAGCAAATTTGAGAATGGCATCACTTGGAAGATAGATTGCTTCAAGCAAGGCAGAACATTTATAAAGGAAAGAGAGAGAAGCTGGAAGATTCTTGTACAAATTATCCCATTTGTTTCATTCCTGAAGCTGATTAGAAACAAGCAACTCACTACCAGACAGAGAAATCCTTTCCTTCAGTGACTGTCTTACCTATTTCATACCTCTCATGCTGTAGGCTTGAGAATGAAGCATCTAATCAAAGGCAGGAGCCAAGGCATTACTAAGGTAATAGGCAAGAACCTTTGTATTCTTTTACAAGTTAATCACTAAAGGGATGCTGCCTATAACATAAATTATACATAATGGTGTATCTCTGGGAAACCTGCCTCCCAGGTGATGAGCATTAAGCTAAAATACTTTTGTTTAGCTCACGGGAAACATCCTGACCAGGCCCAACTATGAATGACTACAGAAAGGAAGAAATTAGCACATCCCCTCCGGAGACTGACCAGAACCAGAAAATGTGTGACTTTACTCCCTCCCCTTTTAGTATAAAAGAAGCCTATATTCTACCGCAGGCAAGACGGTTCTTCGGGACACTAGTCCACCATCTTCTCCATCTGCTGGCTTTCTGAATAAAGTTGCTATCCTTTGCCCCAACAACTCATCTCTCGATTTACTGGCCTGTCGTGAGGCGAGCAGTACAAGCTTGGACTTTGGACTCGGTAACACTAATAACCCAGAAACCCAGCATATCTACCCGGGAGAAAGAAGGCAGGGAATGCCATATGGTGCCTCTTAGGCTTTTGCTCCCTACTCCGGCAGATACTCCAACTTGCTTCCACCTGCCTCTAACCTACACCCACAGAAAATAAAAAAAAAATGAATCTAAGCAGACCATGGCTCAGACGATTTTCAATGACATAGCTAGCTTTTTCTTGCTGATGATACTGGTACATATCACTCAGATGATCTGCCTGGATTCAGGCAACTTCTCACCCAATCTTTTTGCCTAGTCGCTGACCCCCAGTCCATTATACCTGCCTGAGTTATAAACCTCTGTGGCAGTACTGGTAGTGTGCTGGAGCTGGCCCAAACTAGCTCATAAGAATGAATTGATAAAATTTCAAAAATTTTTGCAAGCCCATTTATCTCACTTTGGTAGCTTGAAAGTGATTCTGGTAGGAGTATTCATACCAGGGAAATTGGCACAAGCTACAGATTCTCTTCTCCTCCCCCACTCCCGCAACCCCCATGACTACTACGAACCCACTGCCTGTTTAACTTGCAGAACTTGCATGCAGATCCCTGCTTTATCTAATTTCTACGGACGTATCATCATGCCCACCTGATCCTTTCTGTCTGTGGGTTCTTAGTCCCACCCCTCCTAACTTACCCTATCCTGCTGCTGCCCATGTCTTAGAATGGGGAATATACTCTGCCAAAAGCTACCTCAGCAGGGGAGATAGATAGATATCCCTCTCGTCCAGAGTATGATCTGGCTTCAGAGCATAAGTTAACCTGAGTCTACAGGTGGATTGTACAGGCATTAGCTCTTCAACCACCCATCTTATATCTAATAACTAACTGCCCTTCTGTGACAACCCAATGTGTCCAGCCCAATTTTAGAGTGCTAAAATGTGGCCCCAAGAAAGTCTCAGAAGTGAAGACGCATACTAATTACATATAAAATCTTCAAGTAGTATTTAAAAAAAGAAAGCATATTTTGGCAACATAGGTGACCATTTCAGAAAGGAAAAACTACTTGGAGCAGAAAACATGTATAGTTTTTCTTTTTCCTTCAATTTCTCCTAAATCCTGCTGCCGTATTATTTTCCTAAAATACAGATCTTATTGTGACGTAAATTTTTTTGATGGAAGTGTATATGGTTGATAAGCCTCTTGCAATTAATACTAATTTTTATATCTCAATGAGAAAGAATAATTAGGACTACATAACAATAGACAAAATAATGCAAAACTCATTCGGAATTCAAAAGTACAAAATCTGGGGATTATACACTCCGAATTATTAACATCCTGCTCCCATTATTTATGATGATTACGAATTAAATGTAATTCTACTTAGTTTATCTTCCTATATTAAAGAATTGGACAACTAGAAATTACTCCAAACCTTGCTTAACCATTAGAGTCATGTCAGGGTCTTGTTAAAAAAAGGATCCTGAGCAGACCTACTGAATCGCCACAAGGAGAGACTTGGAACATTATTATAACAAAAGCCTTAGGTAATTTCGTGGTCATACAATCTGGAAAATACTGGTGTGGTATAATCTCCTATTTTTTAATAAATGAGGTAACTGGTCTGGAGAAGTAAAATACTGATGGCTAATGACAGCCAACCTGAGACTATTAATTAACTTTTCACTATGTCATTGTTTAAGGCAGTAGACAGAATAATTCAAGATTTATAAGACATTATCTCCACAATAAAAACAGAGAACTATCCTTTATGGAATATGGCAAACACATGTATTACATGACAGCAGCAATACTGATTAGATGAATCATTTTCAAGAAATTAAGCACTTTTTGAACTATATGAATCATTAAAAAATCAAACATATATTTTAAAAACATGCCTAAAAATAGTTAACTAAGCTAATAAAAAAAAACTTCCATGTTACTTTTTATGACCTGTTTTCAGAAGTCCCATAGTATCTTTTCTGCTGCATTCCATTTATTGAGACAGTCATAAAGACCCACCAAGTTGTAAAGAGGAGGGTTGCAGTGGGAAGAGACATAGACTCCACCTCTGGACTGGGAAATTGCCACGGTCTATGGGATTGGAAATGTTCTTGCAGCCATTTTTGGAAAATACAGTCCACAACCATGGGGTTCTTACTGAACATACTTGGGATGACTTAACTCATAGTACAACCCCACATAATTTATTTTAGTCTATACAAATGTATCCAAAAACCAGGTTGAATGTAGCACGAAACTACAGGTTAATCTAAAAGAGAAACTTTTCAAATGCATTTTTAAACAGAATGCTTTTAGCATGGTGAAAATATGACTGTGGTTATTCATTTGGTCATATGTAATTGGTCAATAAATAGGTATATACTTTTGGTTGTAAATGTATGCGTTAAAAGGTAGATGGGGGTCCGGAGCCTGTGCTCCGCAACGGGAGAAGCCACAACAGTGAGAGGCCCGCGTACCGCAAAAAAAAAAAAAAAAAAAAAAAGGTAGATGGGGGGCTTCCCTGGTGGCGCAGTGGTTGAGAGTCCGCCTATCGATGCTGGGGACACGGGTTTGTGCCCCGGTCCGGGAGGATCCCACATGCCGTGGAGCGGCTAGGCCCGTGAGCCACAACTACTGAGCCTGCGCGTCTGGAGCCTGTGCTCCGCAACGGGAGAGGCTGCAACAGTGAGAGAGGCCCGTGCACCGCGATGAAGAGTGGCCCCCGCTCACCGCAACTGGAGAAAGCCCTCGCACAGAAACGAGGACCCAACACAGCCATAAATAAACAAACAAATAAATAAATACATTTATTTTTTAAAAAAAACATCATCTCAGTTCAGTTGCTGCCCAGCTGCCCTTTCTAAAAAAAAAAAAAAGGTAGATGTAAACACAGCTGTCTCTCTATTTCTCTACTACCTAAACACATTCATATATATGTGGGGATACATCATATATATGTATGTGTATGTATATATGTATATATATAAACACACACACACATATATATAGTGTCCTACTAAAGCTAATTCAGCAATGTCATTTTTTTTTTAAGAAACTTCATTCTCCACTAATCTATCCATTTTCTGTTTAAGAGTCTGTGGAAGAACAAGCTGAGACCACTCAGTGGTCATTCCTACCTGTTCAGTGGCCTGAGCAGTGGAAGCCGCAGTCCAGTCCCCAGTGGTGGGCTGAGCGCTGTAGGGAACCGCTGGTTGGGCGCAAAGGGCGCCTGCAGACCCGTTTGCAACCTCAGGTCGAGCAGCAGTAAATTCGGGAGCTGGAGCAGTCCATTCGCCCCGAACTTACTCCTGGGTCACAGCCTTTCCAGCAGCGGCCTTCTCAGCGTCTCTGCAGAGTAGAAATCAGGCTGACTTCCCCCGGGTGCTCACGGGAGCTGGTGCCACGCATGCGCAGAACTTCCTGCGGGCCCCGCCCCGCAACCACTACCGCAGACCCAGCTCGGGAGCTCCCTTGTTTTTGCTGGGGATGGCGATATCCACACAGCGCCGAGGAGAGACTGTGACACAGTAATGGCAGGCAGGTTAACATAAAACACCTCCGAGATCAGCCTGGATCAATAATCACTGAAAGCCGTGGCTCTGGGAAGGCGGCCTGAATCTGGTTAGGGAAGTTTCCAGAAGAGAAGTGTCTGGCAATACAAGTGGCTCCTGGCAGCAGCAAACTTCAGCACAGCTCGCTGGCCAATATTCCTAGAGGATATGACACTGACATCAGCCCCGTTTCCAATGGCAAGAACTGCGCGAGCCGCCAGGGGAGGCTTCTCTCAGGTTCTCTTTAGGCGTATGAGGTAACGTCATCACTTTTCCTTTTGTAGATGTACTGTTCCAATTGGTAGTCGAGGTTGGTGTCACCTAAGTGGTTCCTGATCCAAGGAACTGGAGGAAATTCTCCTCCTTCATTTGCAGGACATCAAGGGCTCCGGACTTTGTGAACATTTCCCTTTAACCTCTGAGGGGAACCCAGAACAATGCCTTATGGACCCCTCTCTGGGTAACGCAGAAAAGCAGGAATGTCATTTTTAATAAAAAATAAATAAATAAAAGCATTATATTAGCAAATTAAATTGTGGTCAGTTTATATGCCGTGAAAATTTTGAAGAAAATGCATGACATTCTAGATCTGGAAGAATTCTCAGCTCTTTGCAGCTAAAGGTCACAGTTTGGAGCTGAATTGTGTCCCCTCAAAATTTATATGTTGAAGCCCTAACCCCCAATACCTAGAAAGTGACTTTATTTGGAAAGAGGGCCTGTAAAGAGGTGATTAAGTTAAAATGAGGCCAATAGGGTGGACCCTAATCTAATCTGACAGCTGTCCTTATAACAAAAAGAGATTTGAACACACAGAGATACCCAGGGCACAAATGCACAGAGGGACAACCATGTGAGGACACAGCAAGAGGGTAACAATCTGCAAGTTAAAGAGAGAGGCTTCAGAAGAAACCAACGCCACTGACACTGTGATCTTGGACTTTCAGCCTAGAACTGTGACAAAATACATTTCTGTTGTGTAAGCTACCCAGTCTGTGGTAGTTCATTATAGCAGCCTAGTAAACTAACATAGTCACTCAATCTACTATTTGAATGTATAAACAGAACTGGATATCTTTCAATATTTTTCTAAATATTCTATGAAGAATTTTCTACCCAAAAACTTTAAATAAATTTTGGGAAGCCTATCCTTTTTAAAGCCTCATGTTTCCCTAAATTTCCCTCCTACACTTGTGCCCCTGAGCACTCACGTTTAAGGTCCTCTGGCCTTGTGTGTTTGGGATCCTTTTATAAAAGACAGTTCTGAGTATATCCAAAGCATGTTATTACTACAATTCCCCAGGAAAAACACAAATATTGTTTAAGATTAGAAGTTCTATTATGAAATCAACCTATGTTTAAATAACCTTTTGGTTTTAACTGATGTTTTTTAAAAAATGAACAAAATGCGGTGTCAGGGTCAGAGCATTTGAGACTTAATAGCCATGAGAGACTTATGCACTCACTCCTCGGTGTGATTATAAATGCATTGCCCTTTCTACACAAGGATGATGCTATGACCGTACAATCATTATTTAAGCATAAGCTGACAGGAGAAACAACAAAAACAAACACCTTTGTCTCATTTAAAAAGGGAAATATATATCCATAGTTTTTTTAAAAAAATAGAAGTTGCAAGTACTTGTGTTTACTTATGTAAGTTTGTTGGTTTGTGTCTGTATATTTGTGTTAGCATATTAATTCAATAGATTAAACCATTTATGAACTCTGTGTCCTAGGATAAATTCCTAAATCTAAAACAAAACAAAACAAAAAAACAAAAAAAACACTGTCCCCTCATCTATAAAATGGGGCAAATAAAACTCTATCTCTAAAAGATTGAGGTGAGAGGATTAAATAAGAAAACATATGCAAAACTCTTGGCAAAGTGGCTAATACATAACAAGAGATCAATCAAAAGTTGGCAACTATAAGTTTTTATTACCATAAAGTTCAGATGCTGAATTTCTCAAAGACAGAGACCTCTGTTATCTTAGGGCCAGCATCATGCCCTAGAGAATAGGTTCCCTATGAGTACTGTAGTTTGAACTAAATTATTGTCTGTTGGGCTGAACCAAAATATATATTATATTACATTTACACGTCTTATACTTCTGTTACTTTCTAAAAGTATTTTAATATTGCAAAGAAAAAAATTTTTATCAAATGTTAAGGCAGTTAACTGGGGAAAATAAACTATTTTAAGAAATCTCAGTTAGTTTGGGCTTGATTCTTATAAACCCAATGCTTTTAAACAATATGTAGTCATTAACCATGTATGATAAGAAGACTTCTGTTTCAAAGAAAATTTAATAATGTTGTTGGTATTCCAATTTGCTTTATTGATAAAAAATTTAATTTTTCCTTTGCTATTTAGAGTTTATTAATTTGATTTCTGATCTTAAAAACTTTAATCTTTTTTTTCTGAAAAAGGCAAAACATTTTGCTAATTTTCAACTTTCAAGGGTCTGCAATCAGTCAAGGCTCAAAGCTGATAGTGGCACAAGTCCACTCAATTTAGCAAAAGTGAGTTCTCTGTTCCTCTCTAAATGTTACAGAGAATTCATTACCTTTTTTACACTTAAAAAACTGAAACAATAAGCCAAGGATATCAACACATCGTGAACTCGTAAGAGGAAAGCCTATCTTAATTGCTGATTTCTTGCTCTTACAATTTACCCTAACAGAGGATTTCTGGAAAGGTATACCAGAACCGTAGGACAGTGAGACTGTTGGGTGATGGAAGGATCACGGGGACAGAATTCAGGAATCGAGATTCCAGCCCTGATCCTGCTAAATCACACCATTTCTGGTGAATATCACTAAATTTCTCTGGATCTCAGCCTTCTTTTCTGGAAAATAGGGAGTATGATGTGTGTATCCTTCTCCATGAGAATATGATTATGCTTTGAAGAATGGAGAACACAATTAAATACGGGAAATTTTTGTCTCATATGTTGTCTGCTATGGCATATATTTTTCTCTATGAAAATGAGTATTGAGTAAGCCAATGCCACCAATAGATCTTATGAGAATTTAACAATGTACTCTGAACATTTACTGCATGCCAATTGTGTACCACTTATTGCCTGGCTACTATGAACTAGGGACTTGAAATGTATTACTGTCTAATCTTTAGAAGGCAACTACTAGGTAGTCATTTTTATTCTGATTTGACAGAGCAAAAACCATCAAGAGCATCAGTCCTGTATGTTTTGTCCACATGTGCAGGAAAAATGTTCTAGATTGGAGCCAGAAAGCATGACTATTCCCATCTTATAGATGGAGCTTCTGAGGCTCAGAGAGGTTGAGTTGCCCAAAGTCAAACAGAAGGTTAGTGACAGATAGAGGCTCCAACACTTCTGGGAGATGGGTACTGGGAGCTCCATTTAACCTATGGGGAAACTGAGGCTCAGAGAGGTTTAAGAATCTGCCCTTAATTTCCCAGGCAGAAAGTGCTGAAGCCAGGATTTAATCCCAGGTCTGTTGACTGAAAAGCCAGTGTTCTGTTCACTACCACACAGTGTCAAAGGAAGCATGTTACATACACAAAATATACCTCCTCCTTTTATTTAATACACAGTTGTAAAATTAATCATTTTGCATTTTACAACTTCCTTGTTCACTTTTCCCTCCCTCATTGACTACAAAGCCTCTCTCTGCTCTTCTGCCTGATTTAGCTGGGCTCCAAAAGTCAAACCTGTTCTATTTTCTTTTCAGAGAGAAAGGTTTATATAGCATCATACTTTCTTTTTTTCTTGCCAGTTCTGCTTATGTTGCTGAGAGTTCAAGGACTATCTTCCTTAACAATGCCAGATCTTTGATGCATTAGATTTAGGAGAACAGCTTCAGCGTAAGGATGAATTGACAAAAACTCTTTATTGAAGTTCAAATAGGAAAACTTTGTACCACTGCAAATAATCAAGATTTTAGCCAACCCTCTTTGTTCACAACATCCTATGGTGTTGATATTCTTTAGTGAGCCTTCTCCCTAGGAAGCCTTCCTTCTTCAAATACCTTCTTTAGGTTCGCTCTCAGTGCTTTAATACCTTTACTACTTTATTTCTGCTCAGTGCAAACTTTTTGGTTTCTCTTTTCCTAGTTAGCACCATTGGAAACCAGATGAAAGGCAGCTTCTCACTTTGCACTGATAGTTGATCAAGATAAGCCGACAAACACAAAGGTTACAGAGATGATATTGTACAAGCTATATTAAGGTCGGGTAACCAGAAACCCAATAAGGTGGATTAGGGGAAAAATCAGCACAGATAATCTTAAGCTTCCAAAGTTTGCCCTGAAAAGACTCAGTGCTAGCCTATTTCCTTTGCTCTACATAAAAGAACATTTCTTTGCTTTTGGAGCTGTTCATTGTCATGAAATCAGTCATTTGAATCAAAATCCTTAAGGACATTTTCCACGCTGAGAGTCCTGCTTTGAAAAGTGTCTAATTATCTTATAGTCCTGATAGCTACCCAGCATGCCCTAGACTTGACAAATTATTTTCTATCATTGGACCCCATGAGAAAACTCTGCAATGTAAATACTGTACTATCAGAAATATTTAACTCACTTCTTAGCCCATAAATTCTTCTATTAATAAGAAAAAATCATTAAGGGATGCAGTAAAATGTCATGGTTAGAAGGATGGGCTTTTAGAGTCATTCAGGTACAGGTTAAATCCAAGATTGGGCACTTTCCATCTGTGTGACCTTGAGTAGTCACTTAACTACCCTGTGGCTACAGTTTTCGCATCTGTAAAACAGGTAACTGTGCCCACCTCATAGGTGGATTTGATCATCTTGCTTCTCTTTCTCTAGATAATGACAATGATTAGCATCACCCTATGCATAGATGGTTTACCAAAACCAAACAAAAAATACGGTTTTGCTAGGAGTATTGTGAGGATTATTGTATAGATTACTATAAAGGTTAAATAATATTTGCAAAGTGCTTATCACTTGGGAAGTGTTCCATAGACAATTATGAACAGACCTCAAGCCAATTCAATATGCAAAAGTCTTAGGTTCTTTATGGTAGATTATGTGGCCACCAGATCATTTTTGAAAGCAAATCACAGACCCATTTCTGCAACACATATAGACCAATATATTGACAAATAGACATGAATCAGGTGACACAAAATATTCTTTATAGCTTGATAGAGTACCAGCTCTTGACACAGTTAAGTGTTCCATTAGCATCTTACCTGAAATATTTTCTCAAAACGAACACATCACTAGAAATCCTCTCACACCAATGGCTGGAACCAGTCTGTTTAGGGCTCAGGTCTTAAAAGCATTATTTCTACTGCTAAAAGCTTCAGGCCTCCTTGAATTATTATACCCTGTTCATGACTGCTTCTAGAACAATTTTAGCCAGTACAGGTATCCTGAAGAGCTTTAATTTTTGCCGATGAGATGGTCTTCTTACATTAATGATGCTGGTCAATAAGGCACAATTTTCACCTCTGAAAAATTATTTGCCATATAGTATGCTGTTTATGAATAATAGCGAACATTCTTATTTCTAACTTATTTCCAAAATCTATGCTGAAATAAGCTAAATTTTGATAGCATAGATATGAATAATAGAAGTGCTTGCATTAGTCACCTCTAGAGCATGGAACTTCTAGTTTGAAAGCTAGCTGGACAGCCCTGGACTGAAATTCTTGAATAGAATGTTTCCAGCACCTGGGATGTACCCTCAGTCACATAACACACGCACACCACCACACTGCATATTTTAAGCAATAATCAATCCAATTTAAGCATGCGTTCTTTATCAGTGAGAAACAAAACATGTATTTAAACATCAATGATTATAAGAATCATCAGCTCACCTTATTTTCAATCCACTGTCTCACCTCGGGTATAGTCTTCAGAATAAGAAAGCTGGTAACGGGGATTTGCCGTGGGAGCCTCCATAGTACGGAATGACAGATTTGAAAGGAAAACAAATTTTTTTAAAGGAAGGTGGGTGAGGGTGGCCAGTGTATGTGGCTAAGATGACAATGTCTAGGGCTTACTCGCCATGCTAAGCTTGGATCTCAATTCTGAAAGCCATCTCTTCCTTCAAGGCCTCTTTAGACTAGGTTGAAAACTGGTCAAGATCCCCATAACCTCTGAAGATAGGGTCATTGCAAATAGTTTCTAGCTGAGGGAAAACATAGACAATAAGGTACATTGTTAACAAATGTCTTTCATACAAACTTGATAAGTGGTCTAATGACGCTGGAGGGAGACATGAAAAATCTGCTACTTGTCCCCAAGCAAGTTGAATATCCACTAAAAAAAAAAAAAAAAGTATCCACAATGCTTATTTCAGACTTTGGAACCCACAATGGTAAAGTTTATCTGTTCCCTAGCTGCCTTAAATGTCAAATTCTTTTCACCCACCACCTTGCAGAAGAAGAAAGAAAGAAGTTTCCAAATACATGACAGCTTCTCTGTTATTGCCTGTTTATAATTTTTAAAGGAAGAGATAACTAGGGGAGTCATATCATTAGAGCTTTACAAAGTACTAGTGCATTTGTCTATGTCTCTATATTCTTTATTAACTGTGCCATTCAAGAGTTGTATAGAACAAACTTGTCAATTAGGAAATAAGCCATACTCTAGAAACTTCTCATTTAAATGATTCATTAGAGAACACATTTCAAAAAAGTACAATGTACAAAAGAACACTGCCACAGTTGAAGTCACAAATCTCTTTTAAAATCAGATAAGTGGAGAGGATAACATCACTGACAAAAACATCAACCTAAATTAATTTATCTAATACACATAAAAGTTATGAGACATATATGAAAGTCTTACTATCCAGGAAAATTATGCAAAAACATAGAGTTAAATAATATATTTTTAAATGTCATGGAGAAGAGGGACCTGTAGTAAAATATATAAAAGTTGTAACAGTTCATGGTATTTGATTGTCGAATATATATATATACTCAACATTCTCCTATATTCTGGGAATATAGACTATAGAAAAGCATATTCCCAGAATATACATATTATTTAGAATATCATTTCTACCTTTTTCTCTTCTCTAGAAATTCTCCTCTAAATAACCTTAAAATCACTGTCTTATTAATAATCACTCTTTACTATAAACAAGGGTAGAATATTTACTCTTTGATCATGATTCCTCGGAAGTAGTGTTTCCAGACCAGCCAGAAAGTGTTTCATTAGTCAATTCTGGAGAAAAGTGTTGTACTCCTTGTTCAAATAAGCCTGTCTGTAGCATCAATTCTTCATATGTAGATTAACTGTGTAAACCACATTTTATCAAAATTTCCTTCTAGTTTTAAAAGCTACGTGTTTGTGAAATAACTCAGTTTCCAAAATCTTTAAGGATTAGAAAAAGACATAAACAGAAACATTTATATAAGTTAAATGAAATAATTATACTTATTAAAAAATAAATTTGGAGTCAAAAAATACTTGTTAAACTTTTAGTAGCAAAAAAATAACACGAAGACATAGTGAACGTTTACCAAGCCCCCATATGCATATTCTCTCCCTAGAATGTTCCCATCAAATTTCCACAGCTCATTTTATTCTTTCACTCAGCACATTTTGAGAAGTATCCTTCTCTCCTTCACTGAATGAGGGCTCATGGATTACAAAATAATTTTCCCATTCATTGTAAGCCTAATGAAGTTTGTAAGGAATGAGCAACCACTCTGCTTCAAAGAGGAAGTGTTATTTGAACCAGGATTTGAATGATGAAAAGGAGATTTCAGGCAGGAAATAGAGAGGAAGCTACTACTCCATGCTAAAAGAACAGTGTGAACACAGGAACAAAGGTGTCAAAGAGAAAATGTTGAGAAGTCCAATATGGCTAGTTGGAAGGAAGTGGCTAGTGCAGTTGATGAGTCTAGGGAGCTACAAATGTTGTGGCCAAATTGTGGGGAGCTTCGGATTTTATTCTCTAGGTATGGAGAATCAGAATACATTTATAGACAGTGAGGTGCTGTGCCTAGATTTTTATAGATGCTACAGTAATGTTGGCAGTGATGATGAAGTGGATGGGAAGAAGATATTTGGTGAAGTGGACGGGACAGGATGACATTTGGTGAATATACTGCAATAGTTTAAATGAGATTCCTCAGCTCTGAAGTGAGGCAGTGATAACAGAAATGAATGATACATTTTAGAGGAGATTATTGGAAGTAATTTAAAATTATTTGTTATAATTACTGGAAGTATTAAAATTTTGTCAAATGAATTAATTAATGAATAAATAATGAGTTATTTCTGCAAAGTTGAATTAATAGTTTTAAGTGTACCAGGAAATTCTTTCTCTAAGATCCGTTGGATTCCTTTTTACTCAGGTTTCTACTGGAATGTTTAAATAAGTTTATTCCTTTAGAATTTCTTGATAATCTCACTTTTTCAGTAGGTCATGATGTCTAATAACTTCTAGATTATTTGATATCCATGGAGGATAATGATCTTTGTATATTATAATTATCTTCAGGAAGCACTCCTTTCTTTTTGTCAACCAAATTCCTTTTGATACGTGATCAATATTTATTAACAACACTAAATTGAACATTCTGAGTTAATATTGTAAACATCTCTAGATTTCATAAAAGAGTTAAAAAATATCTCTGATTTGATATCATACAGGCTCAACTTTTTTTCAGGAATGTAATTATTTGCTGTTGTTTTTAAATTGGACCTGTGATTAATTTTTAAGCACAGTGTAAAGGGAAAAGAAGGCCGACTATCAATAATTTAAGTATTTACTATCCTTGGCAATATTTTCTAATCTTTATTCTATAATCAAGGAAAAACTAAACAAATGAGTTTGATGGTATTCCCTGAATATAAGAAATTTGGAGTTTTTCAAAGAATAGTCTGTGAATGGATATCTTTCATCATTTTTAAGGCTGGTCAAACCAGACACCAACAGGATAAAGGAAGCTTCACATTTTTGTAGCTTGTGGCAACTCCATAGGAAGGAGGTAATCTTTCCAATTGACTTTAGCAGGAAAATACCTCAGTAGATTCTGATCAGCCCACCTCAGGTGATGTACCCATACCTCACCAATCAGGGAATAGGCCAGACCTGGATCCTAGACCCATCCTTACAGTGAAGGGGGAAGAGGAGGCAAAGCCTTGTGAATGACAATCCCTTCTGAGAGACATGGGATCATCTTGTGTGATTTCTACAAAAGAAAGTGGGACGCTGGTAGCAGAGGAAGAAGAATAGGAGATGTGTAGAGCAGAGAAAAAGTCCTAACCGTTGTCCACATGCCTGGATTATATCATGCCTTTTCCACCTACCAACCGAGGGATCTTGAATAAATTATTTAACCTTATTGGTCCTTAGTTTTCTTATTTATCAAACAGAAAAATTATCTCCCTTACATGATTGTTGTGAGAAATTGTTGACGTTGTATAAGCTCTGGGCCTTATCCAATTCCTGCCTCCTGCCTGGCATCAGTAAACTAATTCGAAAAGTATTTAAGAGATTCACTGTGTTCTGCTTACTGTACTAAACACTGGTGATAAACTAATGAGTGAGGACAGTCATAGTCAGTGACTTTAATCAAATAATCACACAAACAAATGTTTCATGAATGCTACGAAAGAGGGAATTCATACTTGAGTTTATAATAAGAGGGGAGTTGATCAAATCAGAGGTTAGGGAAAACCTGCCTGAGGAAGAGAATATAGGGAATATTGAGTTGAGATCTAAAGAATAAGAAAATATTTACTGGGTAAAGAGGAGATTTGAACAAAGTGGTCTCTGCAGAAGCAGAAGGAAGAGTATAACCAAAAGCTCTGAAATGGGAGGGAACTCTGAGGAACAGAAAAGGTTTCTTGCCTCTGGAGCCGGGAGCACAGCACAAATTGACTTTGGAGAGGCAGGGAGGGGCCAGACCCGGGAAGCCTGAAATTCTTTGCTTTTCTTTATTCCAAGAACAGTGGCAAGCAACCAGAGTTCTCAGCAGAGGAAGTTTTGTGATCAAAGAGTGATGCGTCTAACAGAGGGCAGCCAGGATGGGTGAACAAACAAGAGATGTTTCACACGCACAAGACTTACTAGATTTACTTACTAAATTAAACCTATCTCTTAACATAAACAACAACAAATGTTAAGGCTCAAAAGAGAAAAATCTTTCCAACAATTAGATTAATCAAAAACAGCATGGTGGTGGGCCTCCCTGGTGGCGCAGTGGTTGAGAGTCCGCCTGCCGATGCAGGGGATACGGGTTCGTGCCCCGGTCCGGGAGGATCCCATATGCCGCGGAGCAGCTGGGCCCGTGAGCCATGGCCGCTGAGCCTGTGCATCCGGAGCCTGTGCTCCGCAACGGGAGAGGCCACAACAGTGAGAGGCCCACGTACCGCAAAAAAAAAAAAAAAAAAAAACAGCATGGTGGACCAACTAGCACTGAAAGTATGCAAGTAGACTAGATAATCATGGATAGACTTTCTTCCCAATGTATCAAATGTTGAACTCCCTGCACCCTATAACAGCAGCCTACTTTTCTACGAGAAAAAATTCCTGATGCTTCCTATCCATTTGGGGCATAGCCCTACCTCTTGTTCACTTTCAAGTAGCTCCTGGTTTTCTTCTGCTAAGGGACTAGATGCTGGCCTTTGTCTCCTCTCAAAGGCCTACACCGAAGAAAGATCTTTGTCTTTCTGACCCACTTCTGACCTCCTGATGAGGTTGCCCACAGTCTTTGATTTGCATGCTAGCTCTTCTAACCTCTTTGGTACCTGCTTTCATATTCTCTTCATTTTGATTTCAAGTATCATGATTATACAGCATAACTGTAGCGCATCAGTATGAAGGACACAACAGATACAGAGTTATGGATGAGAAAGTCAGTGATGGTATTAGTGTAGCTAGAAAGCCATTGAGCTGTGGAGGTGGGAGGAGGAGAAAGAACTGAGAGGGAGAAGAAGGGAAGGAAGGAGGGAGGGAAGCAAAGAGAGCGAGTCACTCTAGATTAGTATATTGAGTCCTGAGATGAATTATCCAGTTGATTGAAAAGAAATTGGGTTGAATTTCTGCTAGGTCTACTCCCCGGTTTCTTTAAACCTGTTCTAACCTATTAGGCTATTCCTTCTTATTGGTTTCATAAAATCAGCACAGTTAGATTGATGTTTGCCAAGCTTCAGCCATTCTACCAATGTCATGATTTTTGTCGATATACACCTTCCTTTACTACCAGTTATATTTATTTAAGGTTATACATTAAACTGCTTTTAAACTGACCCTTCAAATTTCTTCTTTCTAAGCAATAATCAACTTGGAATCATCTGTTTGATATATGTGTGTTATACATGTATATATTATATACATTTTAAAAATACACATTTTAATTTATACTCATTTGGTAAAATAAACAAAGATGTTCATCAGTGCAGCACCTACAGTCACCTGGGGAGCCTTTGCAGTTATGCATGCCACGCTGCTAAACCCCTGATTGGTGGCAAGGTCATAGAGCCTGCAACAGAGCCTGAAATAGAATCAACCTTTCTCAAACTCCTTTCCCTTTCCATTAGACCATAATGATACATTTCAGGAGTGTAACTCCTTTGTGCATAATATATATGCAACTCTTTGGAAGATTCTGGCAGACCAAAATTATTCCTTAAGGCTGGCTGTGTTAAGATTGGGATTGGCAGAGAGGAGTCATTAGTTAGATGATTTTCCTATACCGCCGCATTTGCTTCTGTTTCCGGACTTCTTTTCACTTCTGCTTAAAATGGTTTGTAGCACTGTTTTGATTGAAAGTAAAAGTAATTATTTAATACTGTGAACTTTCGGGTTTTTCAAACATTTATTTTCGTAACCATGGAGGGGGAGGTAGTCTCCTAGTCAGAGCTCTGTAGCCACTTGGAGTGAAGCACTTGATGGAGGATGCATATTGACATAACAAGCCCACATTTCCACTCCATGTTCTCCCTGAATTTGTTCGCTATTGAGTGTGGTGGAGAGAATAATGCACACCTGCCACGCCCGAAGATGTCAATATCCTAATCCCCAGAACCTGTCAATAGGCTATGCTTAATAGCAGAGGGGAATTAAGATTGCAGATGGCATTAATGATGCTAATCAGCTGATTTAGGGAGTATAGCCTGGATTATCCAGGTGGGCCCAAGGTAATCACAAGGTCCTTAGAAGTGGAAGGAGGCAGAAAGGAAGGGCTGAGTGGGTGATGTGAGGACCCAACTCACAACTGACTTTGAAGAGGAAGGAGGCTATGAGCCAAACAATCTGGATAGCTTCTAGAAGCCTGGAAAGGCAAGAAAAGGAACTCTCTAGAGCTTCTATAGGGAACACAGCCCTGCCAACATTTAGCCCAGGGAGATCCATTTTGGACTTCTCACCTGCAAACTGTAAGATAATGAATTTGTGTTGTTTAAAGCGATTAAGTTTTGGTTATTTGTTACAGCAGTGATAGAAAATTAACACAGTGAGCTTCAAATTTTACCTAGTTTCTTGTTTCTCATGGTTATAGGTTTGGCATATTCTTTTTTTAAAAAGGCACACTGAACTAATTAAGGCAAATTTGGAATCCTACTCTCTTATTAAAATACCTAATTCCTAAATTTACACATTATCCTTATTTCATAGACTATTGATGTTAATGTCTAGTAAATATTTTCTTTTAAAAAATTAATAAAATGCTTTTTAGTGTTCTCCAGTTATAAGAACAAATATAAAAGGGTTTTGGAGCCCGCCTGCGGCAATGAAGACACAGCGCAGACTAAAAAAAAAGCGGGGGGTGGGAGGGCAGGGGGCGGGGTTTGGAGAGTTAATATTTGTTTTAAGTATTTTTAAAAAGCTCTATAGGGGACTTCCCTGGTGGCGCAGTGGCTAAGAATCCGCCTGCCAATGCAGGGGACACGTGTTTGATCTCTGGTCAGGGAAGATCTCACATGGCTCGCTGAGCCTGCGCTCTAGAGCCCTCGAGGCACAACTATCGAAGCCCCGCAGGCCTAGAGCCCATGCTGCACAACAAGAGAAGCCACCGCAATGTGAAGCCCGAGCACCGCAACTAAGAGTAGCCCCCAGATCCGGCAAGTAGAGAAAGCCCACACGCAGCAGCAAAGACTCAACGAAGCCCCAGACAAAGAAACAACAAAAAGCTGTATAGCCAGGGCTCTGGATTCAAATTAAGTTCTGCCATTTCCTAGCTGTGGTATGGGAAAATTGACCTAAGACTGTTTCATCAACTATAAACTGGGAATAAAAATGACAGGACCTATACAATAGATTTATGGAAAAGATTTGATGAGATAATCTCTGTAAAGTACTTAGCACGGCGCCTGGTATGTAATTAAGTGCATCATATAATGGTTTTATCTACTATTATTGTTGTTGCATTATCTTTCCGACTCCAAAACCTTCTCCAGCAAAAAAGTACAGTTTTCAAAACTCTGGCTGGGTTGGTGATCTCCACGTTTAATAACCTATCGCTTCTCTTTCAATCTTCATTTCTAAAGAAGCAGCAGTAAACCATTCTGGAAACAGCATCTCCCTTAGCAGTATTCAATCCTGAGTCAACAGTTATTTCAATGAGTATTCATTCACTAAAGTAATTGTTTAAAAAAAACAAGGGTAAGACAATGGCCTAACTATATAGATCCTAATTAAGCTTTAAAAACATTTCCATAAAGCAGGACGGGGCGAATTGTTTGCTAGGCCCCCAGTGACCTCTCCCGCACCGCCTCTACAGAAAAGAGGGAGCTCCGGGCCCTCGCCAGCGCGCGAGGTACTTCTTCCGTCCCCCGGCGGTGCCAGGTGAGCCCCGGCGGGGCTGACAGGCCCAGCAGGGATTCTCCACTACCCGCGTGCAGCGCGAGCGGCGGCTGCATGGTGTCCAGCTTCACCCTCGGCACCCCCGCGCCCTGGTGGCCGCCCGGCCGTGTGCACACGGGCCCCCCGGCGAGGGGACGCGCTTGGCTTGATTTGTCCAACTCTGGTGTATTCGCGGGGCTCCGGCCGCCCTCCCGGGTCTCCCTCCCGTGCCCCAGCCCAGTCTTGCTTCCCCGGAGCTCCGGAAGGGAAGGAGGCGTGTCCGGAGTAGGCGGGAGGGAGCTGTATAAAAGTGCTGGCGGCTCCCCAGCCCGGGCTTCACTCGCCGCCTCTCGCCGGGACTGGGAGCGCTGCGCGAAGCACGGGCAGTGGAGAGGGCGCTGCGCTCGGGCTACCCAATGCGTGGACTATCTGCAACCGCTGCTCATGCAATATGCTGGAGCTCCAGAACAGCTAAACGGAGTTGCCACACCGCTGCCTGGGCTGGATCACAGCGCTGCCTTTCCTTATGAAGAAGACACAAGTGAGTAGGGCGCGCCCGGGAGCTCGCCGGCTCTCCAAGAAAATCGCGCCTGGAGGCCGGCGCGTCCCGGCCCCAAGTGCCGGGGCGTTCGGGGCTGTGCCTGCCGGAAGAGCCTGGAGGGCGCTGGGGAGGCGGGCGTGGCGTGCGAGCCCCAGCCGCCCGGCCCGGGTGAGCCTGGGAGAGGAGTGGGAGTGATGAGAGGGAGCCCGTGTCAAGTTTGGAGCTGCAGCCCTTAAGTTGGGAGCTGTCAGTCGGGAGCCGCAGTTCCTGTAAGATGGAAGGATCTGTTCTTTGGCCGGAGAGTTTAAGTGATTACTGAAAGGCATGTCTTTGCACCGGAGACATTTTCCCGTGGATTTCGGGGACATTACAACAGCTCCCCACGCGCCACGCTCGCTCGCGCGCCCAGATTTTTGTGCAGCCCCTGGGTGGGTACCTGGCTCGTGCGGACGCGGGTGCAGCCGCTGGAACTTAGCCAACCCAGAGTTCCTTAGTGGCCGCGTTCGGCTGGGCGGAGAACCTGCCCGGCCAGCCCCGGGAAACTTGACTCCCGCGGCGTCTGCCAGGTTTGCGGCTCTAGGCAAGAGAGCCCTAGAGGGGGTAATACCTCCACATTGCACCCACTTTCTTCCATTTCAGAAGAGAAAAAGTTGTTTGTGTGTGTTAGTGGGCACCTCTGATGGTAGTTATTGAGGTAATTCCCAGTGCTGCAAAATTGTGCGTTATACAGAAGCATAGTGGTAAAGCACCGTCCAGGGGTACAATTAGTGTTTTTTTTTTTTTTTCTTGCAGCAGATATCTGTATTGTCGTTTAGAAAGGGCCGCCACTGTACTCCCATGCACAGTTCTTTTTGCCACTGCAGGTCTTACCTCTACTTACTTCTCCCCTTAGGAATTTTTCTGTTATCTGCCGCGGGTTGGGTAAGGCTGCCCTTTCACCCCCCAGAGGTGCTGTCGGAGATTGCAGTTCCTGAAGTGTGTCGAAGGGGTGGAAGTGGTGGTGGTGGTGGGGGAAGGTTTGTCCAGATCTTCAGTTTAGAATGTGCTGAAAATGCTTTATTTAATGACATACTTAGTGTCATATTTTAAATAGGTGTCTAGACCTGGGAAGGGTACACATTCAGAGGGGAGTAGGAAGACTCGAGCCCATTGCACCTGTGTGGAAAAGGGCAGGAGGGAGGGACGTCGCCTGGCAGAAAGGTTTGTGTAGTCTCTAGGGCAGCTGCCCAAGACCGAAGAGAGGAGAGGAGCGCAAGTTCCTCTCCTGCAAGCAGATTAGTTTATAGGCAAAGCACCTGGGATCACTACAGTGGGTGGTTGAAATGCAAATGTTAAAGACTGGCAACAGAAGAGAAGTTTTAACCTAATTACTTGATTCGTACCTGCTTTCTGCTTTGTGGAATAATAAGCATGGGCGGAAGGGGAACCAATTCTTTGTTATAGTAGCATCTGCTCACGTGAATGGTAGTGGTGAGATGTGGGTGGAGAAACCGCTACCTTGTAGTCCAGGAAAAGAGCCTAAACCTTCCTATTTAAACAAGATCACTGGAGACAGATCAGGTTAATGACCAACAATCCAAAGGGGGGCGATGTACTATCAAGTTGCTTTGAGGGTCAGTAGGATTGATGATCCTTGCACCCTTGTTTTGCAAAACAAATGTGAGCTCTGTAATCTCCTTTCTCACTTTGATTAAGTGGCTGTGTAAATTGGATTACATGGGATAATTCCATTGAAAACTAGAAAGAGGTCAAACTAGCCTGAAACTCCTTGGTGTTAGTGACTCAGTACTGCTGACCAGAGACACTGCAGACAGCTAAGTATTTTAGAAATGTGACCTGCTCAGGCCGAGTAAAAGTGCAAGCCCTTTGGGGGAACTTGCTGCTGTTAAAGGACTGAAGGCAAAGGAGGGCAGTGCCCTTGGTGAATGAAGGCATTCATTGCCTGGGATCTAATGACCTTCAAGGTTTCCTTTAAAGATACTTCTAGCAATTCCACATTCTTGCCACAGAAAAAGGGGACCCTGGAAATAGCATGAAATCAATGAAATAATCAGTGGAAATGGAGGAGGGTGCTTAGATCCTCATTCATATTGTTAAATTTTCTAATCCAAAAGTTACAAAGGAATTTCCTGTGCACCTCTGTATGGATGGAGAGTAGCATAAGGAAATCTGACATTAAGATGTAAGATTGTTCTACTGAATCTAATGTTATACTTGCCAGGGAGGAATATCTATTAACATTCAATAGTTTAAATAATCATTTATAAAGATGGCATCAATTCCAGAGTTCTGTTCTAAAACAAACAGTTGTGTACCCTTCCATTACCCAAGATATAAAATGAGAATTTAATGATAATTTTAAAAATACACTTGAATTGTGCAGCTCTCCAAGAATCACAGGGACACCAGGCATTCTGGACTTTCAGTCAAGCTAAATAAATGCAGAAATTCACCAACAACCACTTGAGGTTTGATAAATGATTCTTTAATTTATTTAGCACGTGTGATGAACTTTTAGCATATGGGAAATAATTACACGGGCAATAGTCGTGAGCAGCAATTTTAACAATAAGTTTAGTCACAAGTCTACAGAAATGAAAACATTTTGCATTTTTCAGATTTCTGAATGTATTTTATCCATATTGTGTGGTTTTACGTTTTCTGAAGGGAATTGTGTCTCTGGCTTAGAAAGAACACCTATTTCAATGTATAATCATTTTTTTCAATGTAATACTCTGATAAACTGATATATTAAATAACAATTGGACATTAATTTGCAAGACCAATTAGAGAAGTGTTATCAGTTTAACGGGGCTGGCTCCATGTTTATTGATGTTGTACTTACATTTTAGTTTTGAGATGGTCTGGTCTGTGAGAGTTTTCATGACTGCTGTCAGTTTTAGAAATATGAAGATAGGAAAAATTCATCTGGCAAACGGTGTAGAAAAGGCCATTTTAGGCACACATTAGTTCTCAGAAGAGGCAAATAGAATGTTTATTAGCTTTTGTTTTTCCAGAGAAAATATCCCTCTTTTGTCTGTATGAAGTTTGTCTTCTGGGTGATGAAGCAAGTTTACAGAAAAATGTAACATTTATGAAAAGAGCATTTTTAAATTTTGTCCTTGAAATCACTCCATTTGGAATGTGTGCTTTGAACAATCCTAATTTTTGTAGCTTTTAATTGATAGATTCTGCCAAGACTTTAAAACTCAAGTGCTAAGTCGATTACATGCAACATAAAACAAGGAAAATAACCATATGGAAGTCTGAAGGCCTGAGCCAAACCAATTAAAATCGCCAAATTTTATTTATATTTAACTGCTGATTTGGAGACAGCAAGTTATGAATCACATTTATTCTATAATGATAGGGTTATTGAAATCTTTCCATCAACATCAATAACATTAAAAAAAATTCTCCCCAAATAGCTAGTCTGAAACTGGAGGTTTCTTGCATGGTCCGGCGAGCCCCACTGCATGTGCCCTTCCCCAACCATGTCTAGGGAACACCTGAGATATAGTGGAGAGATCTTAGGTTCTAGCTTTTCAAGACTTTGATTCTAATTCCTGTTTTACCACTGGTAAGACAAATGACTTTAGGCACATGGTTTAACTTCTTGGGATTTCCATTTTGCAATCTGTACAATGATTATAAAATAATTATAAAGATCTGTAAGGATTAAATGAGATTTTATATATGTCTGTATCCCAGCACAGTGGCTTACTGTAGTTACAGTCTGAATTTATTATCCCTGAGAAGAGAATTGCCTGCCCACTAACTTAAAAGCCAGAAAAAAGCTAGCTTTTGCAGGTAGTTGTTGCTTAACCATCAAAGCACAGAGACCCAATTTTCGTAAATCTGGATCTCTGCATTGAGCCTTATAAACGGATACCTGTTTGTACTATCATAACAGGAATGTGTGAAAAGAAAGGCTACCTGTGGCAGGAGAGATGATAAATGCTTTAAAGTTTTTCTTAAAAAGTGAAAATAAGAGAGTTAAAATTGAAAATAGGAATAGAAAATGGGAATATAATCACCATCTCTGATTCACTTTCATATTTCCATACTTTTGCTTTCTAAGTTCCCCTTGTCTGATTCTGAGGGTTTATTTTATTTCATTTTAGACTAAAGAGACTGGGTCAGTTTCCTGTCCTTGGTGTTCTTGAACTTGCTCTTCAGAGTGAGGACAAGCATTCATGTCTGCAGGGTGTCTTTATTGTCTTTACCAGGCAACATGTGGTGACATTTTAATTTTTTTCATTATGCAAGTTTGGGAGATTTTTTTTTTCTTAGTTACCTTAATGTTCCCTTTCGTAAATTAGGGTAAGGCATTTGGATATAAATCTGTGAGGAGTGATCTTTTATCTTTGTTTTCTAGTACATGAATCATGAGCAGCTGCAGGAGACTGTCTTTTTGGTGTTAGTCACCTGTGTAGTCAGAACAATTTATAAAACAAATTGAAGGAACACCAGGATGCTTTTATAATATATGCTGTTTTCAGGGTTATTTTGTTTAGACTTTGTCTCATAGAAACCATTGACTATAGCCTTACTGATTTATAGATGCAGTGAGATGTTTTTGTCTTTTCACTTAATTATGGGCATGCTAAAAACTGTTTACAGGGGCTGGGAGTTGGAGAGAATTGTCATTATCCCATCTCTACCTATTTCCTTCTGTCCAGAAAAATGGAGGTGATAGGAAGTGATTTTCTTATAATTAGGCCTCATGGATCTTTTTCTAAAATTGCAGTGTGTGTCACCTAAAGGAAGACTGTCTGTTACGTAACTCTCTTTGTCTTTTGACTACGTTTTACTATTTTTTCTAGGCTGCCACATTGACTTGGGTATTAGGGGATGGAGTTCATTTATTAGCGCAGATACTATGTTGTATGACTTCGGGAAGGCATTTGACCTCAGTTTCCTCCACTGTAAAATGAGAGAGTAGGGCTAGGTGATTTCTAAGTGCCTTCCAGTTCTCAAATTCTCTATGTTTAAGGTACTAGTAAAATAGATGTTTGAACCACATGGCATTTTAGCTTCCTTTGGTTCTGAGATTCATGTAGTCATTGCTTTGGTGTCAATAGAAATTTTAACCATTGTTTTATGATAATAAAGCAGCCAATGGGGAGAAATGAAGGAGATTTCAACTTAGACTGTTCTACTTTTAGCCTTTTCACCTGCTACTTTATATTTCTCTATAACAAGAATGGTATCTGCACTTGCTATTTTGGCAATAACCATAGTTGAAGGCGATCTTTACTTTCTCTCTTCCAATCTTTAAATCCTCTAAGTGAAGAAGGATCATAAGGCAAAGTCAGACAGCCAGAGGAGGTCATCTTACATAACTAATGAATGTCTGCCTCCCCATATTTGCTTATTGTTTCTACCCCTGTGGTCTCCGATATCTGTGTGCGTGAAGTAGAAATGGAGAGAATTCGATCCTGTAGTGGAAACAACTTTCGTGGAGGGAATCAGAGGTACGGACCCTGCACTTGGCTCTGGCTCCAGGGCCGGTCACTGGATCTTCGTAGTCTTGGGCAAGTCACTGAGCCTCAGTAGTATTGTGCCCTAGAGTTAATCCTGAGAAGAAGAGTGAAGGAGAGAGGTCTGCAGCTGGAGACACAGAGGCTGAGAAAGGAGGGAGCAGCCCTTCTGCTTCCGAGAAAGACAGTTTCTGTGGATGGCACGTTGCCGAGTCTCAGTCTCTCCTTGCCCTGACTTTTTGCAGGTCTGGACCCCCTCCTCCAGGCAAGAGACCACGATTTCCGCAGAAAATAGAGCCGTGACAATGACGATAATGCTCTTTTGTTCTAAGCACTAGCAACATCTAGTGAACTTCCTGCTAAAACCATGTGCAGCATTGAGGCAATGATACAGACACTTAAAAAAAGTAGCAGTAGCTATCTTTCGTTTATCTGGATGAAGAAATTCAGCACTTGACTTTGCAGGTGTAGCTGTTGCCTTGGGGCTTGGAGTGCTGCTGATTAGAATGTAGTCTCTAAGGGGGCAGTTAGGGTGCCTTTTCTGTGTTCCTGGTGCACAGACAGCAGCTCAAAAACCTGACAGTGGCCTTGCAAAGAATGCCTTTCCTCTCTCTAGGGTGACCATGCAAAAGGGCGCACGAGACGAGAGCAAGAGCAAAGCCATCGTCAGTGCTCACTTGAAAAAGTAAGCCCCAGCCTCCTTCACCTTTGCAGCAAGGGCATCCCCACTGGATAATGTACCCTGACTGCATACTGTGCCCCCACTGGAAGCCAGGGAGGGTGGAGCACGGCCTGAAGGGGGCCGTTGTTTGTCTTGCATACACATACTCTGTTGGCCTTTCAGGAGCAGTTCATCTTTTGTTTAAAAGCCCTGTGGGTGCTTAGCACTTTTGCCTCTTTTTCCCCTGGATTTGAAATCTCTGAAGCCAAGGACCTTTCCATTTAAGTGCCTTTACTAAAGTCCAGGGCTGAATCACATCTTGTAATTGGCCTGTTTCTTCTAAGTGCCAGTGTTTGAGTGGTAGTAAACCAGGTTGCCTCTAAAAATTACAGCTTAATAGTGGTTGTCTATTGTGAGGAACCCCGTTGTGCTGAGTTTTCCACTGTTTACTTGGGGTCCCTTTCGCAAAGCCTTCCTAGACAGCTACCTTGTGAAAACACAGATTCCTTGATTTCCAAGAAGAGTGTTGCAAAGAAAGTAGGTTGTGTTTATAAAGGCCTTGCACCCTTCCTGGTATGCGTTGTCCATATGGATGCCTGTTAAAATTTACATTCACTGCAGAACTTTGGATGGGGGGAGGGAGGCAAGGTAGAGGTGCTTCATATAAAATGGTTTCTAATGTGATCTAGAAAACCCAAGGATTGCAAAACAAACCCTGGCAGTCACACATTGTTATTTATGGTTCTGTGTTAAACCTACAGTTTAACACTTCTGAAATAGTCAACACGTTAGGGATTTCCATTTTTGATGACCGACTGAAACCTCTGTGATTGCTTTAGTTTGGATCTCTGGCGAGTTTAGAAAGCTGCTATCTTCAGCCGGCCCTACCCAGAGATCTCTGATGTGTTCTGTTAGGTGGAGAGCTAACACAGGTCATTCTACTGTTTGTTAGAAAGATAAATTATCACAGTAAAAGGAGCTGGGCTGGTGCTTTCTGCTTCCAGGTGTTGCAAGGGGGTTGCTAAAATGCAGGGATAATAAAGTAGTTAGAAAACGTTCATGAAGAATTAAAAGGAGGATATTAGTATAATGTTTTTAGTACTGAATGAAATTAATTCTATGTAGAAAAGCATCCAACGACAAAATAGGGTTTGTATAATCTTTCCATTGTTACGCAACAAATTGTAACAGTTTTGTTTTTTCTAATTCTTAACCCCTGCCCAGGAAAATACTTTAAAAGTTTAGGACACATTTGTTTATAATGTACTATGGTCATAATGGTACTCTACATCTTAGTACTAGAAAATAGTGGACTATAAAAAATAGTTCCCCGTTTGAAATTTGGATCTTTCTTATTCTTAAACAATTCCATAGACTTTTATCGATTTGACCATTTATTGTTTGCATTTCTGTATAAATGTCACACATAAACGATTCAGCTTGAAGGAATGAAATTTACTACAGTCTGTGTCAAGCATTTGACATTTAAATGTGTATCCATTTAAAATACTTTCATGATTGTTTTGTAAAATCAAATCACCCTGATAATAAGATCATGCCAAAATGGCACTGAGAAAACAGTTCCAAGATGAATCAAAGAACTTGTCTTCAGGGAGTTAGGTACTGTTTTTTTAAACCCCAATTCACAGATGAGGAAAAGGTCTTTAACCTGCCAACTCCAAGTGTTTTATGGTCATGATTAACACCCAAAGAGATTTAGCTGGCACTACCACAGTGTATTAGTGCGGCCTATTCAGAACCTCAAAGATACACGTTCTGCCTATAGGAACATTAAATCAAAAACAAACACAATTCAGATATTAAAAACACTTGCCTGTAAGAGTTGGCAACAAAAATTTTGTGATTCCAGTTACCTAGCAGAGTGGCTCATACTAGAGGTTCAGTGAACACAGATGGAATGTTGTTGAATAAATAAATGCCTGATTTCAGGTTGTTAAGTGCCAATAACCTTTTTTAGAAGCCTTTTTCTTTTTTTTTTTTTTTTTAACAGAAGGCAAATTTTAACTACTGTCCTGGCTCTGTTATACACAGATGTGTCTGGTTGATGATTAGAAAGGCTACTTTGTTCCCCATTTACAGTATTAATTTTCAGTGAATGTGCACTATTATTTACTAAGTGAAACTGGTGGGCATGTGAGAATACAGAAAACACTGGACTGAATCAAATGTAGTAGTGGTTCGGCTGCTTACTAGCAGTGTGCCCTTCAGTAAGTGTTTCTCTCTTAACTTTTCTCTCCCAATCTTTAAAATGGGTGCAGAAATAACTGATCTATTTGTAGTACTGATGTCATGATCAAGTGAGATAGGCTGTGTAAGGGCACAGGGACTTGCTCTTAGTAAATAATCAGTTCCTTCTCTGCAAGAACAGTGAATCATGGAAGCTTTCAGCAAATCCACGTGCTGTAAGACATAAATTCATTGTTCACAGTTCCTGCCTTTGGCTATAGGGCTTGCATGAATAAATGAATTAAAATAATAGAGCTTAATACCTTAACTGCCTTATTTATACACAATCTACCTTCTTTAACACTCGCAAGCACTCTTAGCAAATTAAACAAAATTTTCCTCCAATTTTACCCCCTTTATCTTTCTCCCCTTTCTACGAAAGGCAACAGTTATACAAAATAGGCCAAAAGACAAGCTGCTTAAGAAGAGAAAGGATAGGGGACTTCCCTGGCAGTCCAGTGGCTAAGACTCCACACTTCCAATGCACGGGGCATGGGTTTGATCCCTGGTCCAGGAACTAAGATCCCACATGCCACGGGGCACGGCCAAAAAAAAAATAAGAGAAAGAATGAAGTAATAAGACTAGCTAATAAGTTAATATTCGTTGATTACTCACTATAGATGAGGCACCAGGCCACAAACTGCACAGGAATATCTCATTTGATTCTAGCAAAAAAACAAAAAAATGTTATGAAGTAGATATTATTATTGATATCATTTTTTTTAACAAATAAGGAAACTAAAGTTCAGAGAGATTAAGAACACTTGCCCAAGATTAAAAGGAAAAAAAATTGCAAGTAAGTGGAAGAGCTTGGATTTGGAGCCAAGCCTGTTTAATTCTAAAAACTAGATTCCATTGAACCACGTCAATGGAACGAACCCATATTTAAATATATGTATACATACAATCTGTAAGACTCAACCTTTTTAAAAAAAAATTTGCGTGTGAAGATGATGGTTTTTTAATCTTATAAGGGGAAGGCTGAGAGCAGGCAAAGCAGGGTTTCCGGGGAGAGCGAGGGGTTGCTTCTGATTCAGCGCGTCAGGACCACCCAGGAGGGTAAATGGCTGTGAAGAGCCGCAGCAGTCCCACAAGTCAGGGATCCAGGGCTTGGTCCCCAGCCTCTCCCACCTCAGTCTCCTTAACCATTGAATGCCTGCCTCAGCTGCCCTGTTGTGTGGGAGGTCCTTATAAACTGGAAAAATGCCGTATTAATTTGTGGAATTAAGAATCACTGCCGAAACCTTAGTGTCTTTCAAATAAAATGGTACTTTTCTTGGCAGAGGGGAGGTTTTTAAATATTTGAAAAATGTGTTGCAGAATAACTTCTTGGGGGATAAAAGATGCTTCGGGGATTCCTTTAATCAGTTTGCTCTATTTTCATGCTGTTTCCAAACGCAATTGTAAGTGGCAGTGATCATTTTTAGAAAACTACTTAATGATGTCTTTATGCTTATGTCTGTTTGTTAAAGCTACCAGCCATTAAAGTTGTGACCTTTGCTTTGTAATTCCTTGTCAATCCAACTGCATGAATAGTAAAAATTCATTTTCTGCATTGATGTTACGATTTTGGAAACAATTGACTGTTGGAGCACCCTTAGCGGCAGCATCGCTATGTCATTTATCAGTTTAATGGAAATGAAGTTGTTCGCTAAAAGGTCCTGGAATCATTTGAACGCAGGTGAAGGAAACAACAGAACAGAGGTGTGATGAACCCAATAGACTGCAGTCAGATGACCCACTTTGGCTGGCTAATCCTCTGAGCCTCGGTTTCCCCATCTGCCAAAGAGAGAGAGCAGGAGTACATTTCTCAAAGGTGGTTGTGAAGATTAAATGAAATAATCCACAAAAAGCCCTTAGTCCAGTGCCAGGCACCTAGGAAATCCTAAATAAATATTCACTCTGATCTTCAGCATTAAACAAATGGTAAGCCTATCAACAGTGGTGACTCCTTTCTTAAGAAAGTGACTTTAATTACAAAGTCTCCTTTGTCAGAATGAAAGAGAAAGTTCAAGCAATTTATCCAAATACCTCAGGCTTGGAATTCACTTTAACCCTGAATAATTGTTTTCATTCCCTACTTTAACCAAAAACTGAAAAAGAGCTAAATGTGTATAATTATAATCACAAGATAGTTT
Source organism: Mesoplodon bidens (assembly GCF_964165515.1). Classification (NCBI taxonomy): domain Eukaryota; kingdom Metazoa; phylum Chordata; class Mammalia; order Artiodactyla; family Ziphiidae; genus Mesoplodon; species Mesoplodon bidens. The sequence goes on from NC_138167.1 coordinate 89,153,844, forward strand.
ACCTAGAGCAAAGCTACTTCTTTCTATCCTGTGCCCAAGGCCACAGAGCTAATACGTGGTGGAGCTGACTTATGAACCAGGCGGTCTGGAACTAGAGCCTACATTCCTGAACTCTATGTTATGCTTGGAACTGGGGGGACAGAACATGAGTCCTTCCCATAAATTAGGGAAAAGTAGATCCCTCACCATCTGGGAGGAGAAGTCATTTTCTGCATCAACAGAAATATAGCCACTTGTCAAGGGAGAAAGGAAAGAGCATGGCTTTTGTGTCAAAAGCACCAAGGTTTTACGTCTGGCTCTAGCTTGCCAAGGGATCTTAAGCAAATTATTTAACTTTGCTTAACCTTCTCTTAAACTGAATTTCCTCTTCTGTAAAATGGAATAATAATACTTTGTAGCTTTTTAACCTGGAAATAGGATGTTGCATACCTCCTTTGTGATTGTCACTCACAGAATTGTACTATTATATAAAAAAGTACTTTTCAGACTTAACACGTTTTCCTGCTATACTATTAAGAACTAAGTTGTGTTTGTACAAATGTTTGACTCATTGGCCTCATGTAGACACTCAAAGGAGCATGGACTTTGGAGTTAGAATGAGGCTTAAGTCCTTAGCTCTGTTATTCACCAAGACCCACGTGCATGGTATTTACTTTCTTTCTCAATGTCCTCATATGTATAATGGGGTGGTAAGGATAATATTACATGGTTGGAAGAATACAAAGATTAAATGAGATAATATATGGAAATTGGCTGACCCAGAACTGATGTTCAGTAGGTAGTATCTCTAATCTTTAGGGACTGGATTATGCCAGCTAACAGATCAGTATGGATCAGTCTACTCTGTCCGTTTGCTCCACTTGTGTGATGGCTATAATTTATTTAAGCCTGTTGTCATTGAAAAGCAGAGAGAGATTATGGGTGATTATGCGAAATTGGATTGTGTGACCGTGAACTGAGATTAGTAAGGGTCTGGATCTGGGTCAGCATCCCCCTTTGTAACCGAGAATGCTGATACATGACTTGGCTACGTCACCAGTTATTGTGTGTGTTGTTCCATTCAGAGGCCTACGGTCATACTTATTATTCTAAGCCTTGAGTAATGAAAAATTCAAACTTTCTAAATACATGAAAGCTTTGAGTTTATTAATGTCTTCCAAAATGAGCCTCACACTACTTTATATAGTATGTATTAATAGCTTTGGAGACGCATAGATCTGGCGTCACCTCTTCAAATTGGATGACTTTGAATCATTTAATTCTTCTAACATTCTGATTTTCTCATTTCTAAAATGACATTTATAAGAGTGTTTAACTTCTCACATGGTTTTGAGGATTAAATGAGCCAGTATATGAGAAGGGCTATTTCATGCCAGGTACCCAGAAAACCCAGGTAAATGCTAGCTGCTTTCAAGAAAAATTCATTTTTGCATTCAAAGTTGGTTGTGGGTTTTTTTTTTTTTTTGCTCTTGTTTTTGTTTTTTTTTTCTTTGCATGTGTTGAATTTAGTAAGGGTGTAGGATCAACAGTTTGGGAATGTTTGCATTATGAATTCAGGTTTTATTTTCTTGTGGGTGATGGTATTTAGAGTTTAAGGGTTTGATTGTCCAGGTTAATCTTCAAGTAAGTTTTGTATCAATCAAGACAGACGCACGTTACTTTTATCTGTCCATTACTTCAGGTAAACAAGCATTCCATTCTTGTACAGAACATTAAACTGTTATGTTCCTCTTGATGAGCTTGTTCAAAGCACTTGTGAAAGACAGAAAACAGCTGCTGTTTTCTAACATTGTATAATCTGAACGCTCTTTCTAGAGGTTTCTTGACTGAATCTTTGACTATCACTACCTCAAAAATTAAGTTATCAACCCAGACAAGTGTGAAGTAACTTTGGGTTCAGTTTAGAGTAGGATCTAACACAACAATTTGAGCCAAGACTCAAGTGAAACCAAAAAGCAAAAATCTCTTTTAAATGTTGAAAAAGGAAAAAGTCTATGTCCATTCTTTTAAGGCCCAAAGGAGAATGGGACAGAATCATTGGTTTTTATGTCACTTAAGAGGAGAGCTGGATTATAAAGGGGCTTAGTTTTGCATCTTTCCTTGAAAATGTGTGTCCTGGCACTTGGATGGGGTAAGGCAGGAAAGTCAGAACAAGCACTTGCTGACTGTATAGGAGATCCACAGCCTAAATTCAACTATGTGGTGTTGATATGGGGTTCATCCCTCCGAGGGCATCCATTTTGTATCCATCCATCCAACAAAACGAAGAGTGAATTCTGTAATTTTAAAGATTCTCTCTAAGGCACACAATCTAGATTATTAATGGAATTCTGACCATGTGACTACCCTGGTTAAAATCCTCCATTGACTTTGCATTACCTGCAGGATAAAGTCCAAACCCTCAACACACTGTACAAGATTCTCTGTGATTGGCTGTTGCTTATCTCTACTGCTCCCTGAGTGGTAAATTTCATGCTGGCATCACTTAACGAAGTACAGTGAAATACTGACATATTCCACACTGCATTTGGTCTTGAAAGCCCTGATAGCCCCTCTCCACCCTCCAGCTGGTCTAGCTGAGATGGTTCCTCCTCTTGGAAGTCCTCCCTGAAGTCTGTTTGCCCTTCCTCCCTGCCCCCACTTTCCTTGTGTTTAGTGATCTTACCCCGTGCTTCTATAGCATTAAAAAAAAATCATATAGGGCTTCCCTGGTGGCTCAGTGGTTGAGAGTCCGCTTGCCGATGCAGGGGACATGGGTTCGTGCCCCGGTCCGGGAAGATCCCACATGCCGCAGAGCGGCTGGGCCTGTGAGCCATGGCCACTGAGCCTGTGCGTCCGGAGCCTGTGCTCCGCAACGGGAGAGGCCACAACAGTGAGAAGCCCGCGTATGGCAAAAAAAAAAAAAAAAAAAAAAAATCATATATTGAAAACAATATAATGAAATTATATTCTTACTTACCTGTCTACCTGGCTAAATTGCCTCATGTTGTTATCCCCAGCTAGTGGTACAACACCAAAATCTTAGTAAAGGTTTTTGGAACCAAGCTATGAGTTAATGAATCACGTCCTATGTATCTTTGACTGAATCTTTGACTATAGCATTCCAAGCATGGATCTGAGTACTTACCAGTTTTATGCCTGCTGACCTCAATTGACACATGGGTTGGCACCAAGGAGGCTGATTTGGAAGATGGGAGGAACATTACCATCATGCATTGATGTCAGGTGTAGGAAACGCATATAAATGTACTCAGTACCACCTGGCCCAAACATACGTTGTTCAAACATAATTCTGTTTGGAGAGAGAAGTGGGCCACTTGGGGTTGTAGAAGAGGGTAGAGGCCATGGATTAAAAAAAGAGGAAGGTGGGACAAGTTGCTGGCCATTTTTAACGAAATAACACAATAGGTTGAATAGCAGGTGCCAGATGGTGCTTGCTAATTCAAGATTATAGAGGGTATACGAGCCAGAAAGGATTTTAGTACATAATACTGCTGCTGCTGATGATGAAGAAAATGCTGATTGTGATGCTCATTCCATGTGCCAGGTCCTGAGCTGGACCTGTGTGTTGCATACTTTTATCTCCCCTGATTCTCTCCACCTATGAGGGTGGTTATATCATCCTTCCATTTACAGAAGAGGAACGTGGGCTTAGGAAGGTTGTGCAAGTCGCTCAGCATCTTACAACTAGTTAGTCTTAAACCCAGTCTGTTTGCTTACTATTAGTACTGCTGACATCTTCTCTTTTTGCCTAGGTAAGATGTTTTTCTTGATACATAATAATGAATAAGACTGTTATAAATAGAGTAAATGAATTCTTCTTTCCAGCTCACCCACGTTCAAGAAGCTTCCTTTCATATTTTCTTTCCACAGTTTGTGTTGGTTAATGGTTAGCCAGTGCAATAGACAAGGAGAGGATGTTGTGTAGTTTTAGATTCTGATGTGTATAATCTCTAGCAAGAAATTGATGAAAGAAATATGAGACAATAGACAATATGAGAATTTTATATGGTTCATTTTAAATGATATTTGTGGATTTAAGACTGATGTGGTTAAGGAACTTAGCAAAAATGATGTTTCATTACTCAAGATCAAAGACATATTTAAGTGTGGAGGAGGAAAGTTGGAGAAGGATTTAATAAGCGATGTTTTCCAATTTCATCTGTGATTAGAAGCCACCATCTTAGTGACCCAAGGCAATGATACAACTGCTTTACAATTCAGTGCTCTAAAGTTAACATTTTTTAGATTTGTGTACTTTAAAAAATCCACAAAACTATTGGGTTGGCCAAAAAGTTCGTTTGGGTTTTTTCATAACATCTTACGGAAAAACCCAGATGAACTTTTTGGCCAACCCGTTCTGAAGTTGTTAAAGTTATGCAACCTTACAGCATGGCCTATTTTACCTTTTCTTTTTTTCTGTTTTTTAAATCAGGTAAGCTGCTTGGTTTTGTGTGTAAACTGAAAGGTTATCATTTCTGAAACCCATAAAACTTTTTCAAGTTTTGGATAATAATCACATAACAAGGAGCAAAATCTACCTCCTGTCTCAATTTACAAACAAAATCTCCAAAAAGGACCATAAATGAGAAGAGGAGATGACACACAAAAATTAAACAATGAAGTGGATGTGCAAAATGGCTTGTGCAGATTTGGCACTTGAATCATACAGCAGCTGAAGCATATCTTTTAAATTTCATTTAGCTGGATACACGGCCCTGTCTTCATTTCCTGAGATTCCCATTCTCTCCTATACGGTGAGAGAACTCTTTGCTTTCCAAGCAGTCTTCCTGTTTACATGTATTCCTCCAGCCACTTTTGATTCCGCAGCAAAGCAGCTGCTTTGAAAAAAGCCCAAAGGATAATTTTGGAATGGATACTCACTCATCTTCTTTCCTGACCCAAGGAGAAAGTTCCTTTTTATTTTCCCCTAGCATTATTTAGAGTTAGGACTTGAGGGTTTAAAGTACTTTTTCCATATTCTTCTTTTGTTTTATTAAACAAGAAAGCTTAATTGATAATCTTCCCAGGTCGTCTTAGAGGAAGAATTTCATAAGACAAAATAGTTGACATTTACTTTGAAGATTGTTAACTCAGAACATTTTTAAAATATAGTAATAATAAACTGTGTGATGCCACTACTCACATCCTGATACATTGTAAAAAGTCTTTTTTTATTTCTGTCCTACATCTTCCTTTCTCTGCTGAATTTGGAGTCTCTTCCTACATAGTGATATTATGGAGAATGCTCAGCACAACTCCATGATGTCATGGTGAAAAATCGGAATAAAAGAGTTTGCCACTTAATCATGCTTATTAGCATGAAAATGCAATAATAAGCCTATTTTGGAGGGGTGGTGGTGAGGGGGAGTGTCATTTGAGTCCACTCCTGAGTAGTCTGGCATGCAACTTTCTGTTTCTTGCAAACAAGTCTTGTCAGAGGGGAACAGTGATATTATGCCTGTGTTACTCTGAAGAAAAGGTAGTTGATTTTACTCTTTAGTCAAACTAGGAATGGATCTGAATGACGTAAAAAAAATAATTTAGTTCTGTGAGTGTGAGCTTTTCTTTTTCTCTTTTGCCTTCTCTGGTAGGGATGACATATAAGAGTCATCCAGTGCTTTGAGAAGAGATAAGATTAGCATTTAAAAGCTTAACCTATGTCATCACTTCTGAACACGCCTGCTCCCAAGTGAAATCATATTCCTTGCATGTGTTTCCCAGTGCAGAATCACCATGAATAATTTTTTATGCGTGGCTGCTTTAGAAATTTTGATGGATTGCAGCTCATTGGGAGAGAGGAAGAAATTTATAGATGCATCTTATACTGAATTCTAAATTGCAGAATTGTAGACCTCTCAGAGTCTTCCACTGAACTTACTGTAGGAAAGTGTCTGCATTCCAGGTCTGTGGGGTTTTTTTTTCTGTTTTTCTGTTTTGTTTTGTTTTGCCCCCGTTGAGTCAGTAAAGGAAAGTAACTACACGTGATACTCATCTAGTTCCTTTAGAAAGGGAATCTGGGGATTTTACAGGCGGGTCTGCACTTTGGGTCATTATCACATTTTGGCCACATCTGCCAGTGAAGGCATTTTCCACTGGTTGTTCATTAAAAATAGTTTATTTAAAAAAAAAAGTTTATTTAGCATTTACTACAAGCCGAGCACTGTGCTAGAGGCTAAAGCTACAGCAGTGAGCAAAACACATTATTCCTGCACTTCATGGGGCTTACAGTCTATCCCTGGTTTTATATCCTAATTTTCCATTTTCATGGGCTAGAGAAGTATTTAAAGGTGCAAAGAAAAAGTTTAAACATTCAAACTGAGAAGCATTTAGCTAATGTCACATTTTGGATAATTAAGAGAATGTTGCAACATTACTCACCCTTGTTATCATTAAGGTTTAGCAGTTATTGGACCCAAGAGTAGGAAGGAGGACAATGGTTTATGCCTAATGGATGAGCAAAACTCTTCTGTTTATCCTTCATTCATTCATTCATTCAACAAATATTTATGAAAGGCTTGTCTATACTCAGCACTGCTCTACCCACTTTGGACAAAACAGTGAGGGACGGAAAGTACTTGCCTTATGGGACTCAAACTTGAGCAGGAGACAGGTAACAAGCACAACTGGTGGGTAATGTTGCAATTCCATTGTGTGGTAGGGCCACCATCTGCTAAGCGGCGAATCACACACTGTCCTGACTTCATCTGTGCCCCATTTCACATACCTGAATTTATTCTCTATTCAGACAGTTTAGAGAGTGCTACCACAATGGTCTGTACTACATGAAAGAGAATTTGATGGTAGGAGTATTTGAGCAGTTCAAGGCGCTAGAGATAAGAATGATGAACTAGAATAGTGTAATTCTCATCCTCACCCCATTTGCACACTTGTCAGAAGGAACAGGTGATGAGAGTAAATGAATTGGGTTATCATCAGTTTCTTATTTCTGATGAAAAGTGCTTCGGTGGAAATAAAACTGATCTGAGAATGCTGGAGCTTAAGGCAGGTCACCTGAGAAGGTTTCTCCTAGAAGGTGATATCTGAACGGAAGCCTGAATGATCAGAACGACTTGCCTCTTTCAGAGCCCAGGAGGGAGAAAGCTTGTAACTAAGTGCCAAAGGCTTAAGGCAGGAATACATTCCCGGTGTTTCAGGAACAGAAAGGAGGCCAGTGTAGCTGGAGTATGGTGAGGGAAGAGGGCATGGTGAGAGTGAGCATGGAGGTGGGCAAGTCTGCGTTAAATAGGGCCTTGTATACCTCGAGCAGGAGTTTGTATTTTATCGTAAATGTAATGGAAAAGCATTCAGAGGTTGTAAGCAGGTGGTGATGTTTTGCATTCCCTGAAGACCACAGTCTTGTGAGAAGCAAGCATGGAAGCAAAGAAGGCTATTTAGAGGGTCCTTGCTGTCTTCCAGGCAGGAGTAGGGAATTTCGGCACAAGCTGTAGTGGTACAGATGAGACGGAGGGAAGTGACTGTTTCAGGATTTATTTTGCTGGTAGAACTAATAGCATTTGACAGAGTGGATATGGAACTAGGGAAATGGGAAGGATCAAGGATGGTGCTCAGAGTTGCGGCTTGAACCACCAGGCTTCAATTTTGGAAATGACATTACTGGGGATGCTTGTTCTAGGTGTGGTTGAAAAGACAGCCGTGATAATAACCATCATGGACATTTATGAGGGTGAACTGCCTGTGAGATACTATATACCGAGTGTCTATGTAACTTTGTGTGAAGTTTGTGAAGTAAGTTCTATTATTAGGCCCATAATACAGGTGAGGAAGCTGAAGCACAGAAAGATGAATAACTTTCCAAAGGCCACAAGGTTAGTCAGTGGCAGAATAGATATTAAAGCTAGGGTAGCCCGGGGGCTTCCCTGGTGGTGCAGTGGTTGAGAGTCCGCCTGCTGATGCAGGGGACACGGGTTCGTGCCCCAGTCCAGGAAGATCCCACATGCCACGGAGCGGCTGGGCCCGTGAACCATGGCCGCTGAGCCTGCGCATCCGGAGCCTGTGCTCTGCAATGGGAGAGGCCACAACAGTGAGAGGCCTGTGTATCACAAAAAAAAAAAAAAAAAGCTAGGGCAGCCTGATTCTAGAATCACCGCCTCCCAGCCCCCCACTCTATACCGTTCTCTGTGCTTGAATAAACACACTTTGTTTTCTCAAGCCATCTTGGATTATTACTGAAGCTAAAGTTGACTTTTGAAACTCTACTATTCAGGTTAACATTCACCCATTGCCCAAACAATTCAGTCTCATTTTTGCTCCAGGTAGAGATGAGCCTGCCCTCTTTGGGAGAGCTGATTCCAAATCCAAGCCCAAGGGTCAGTTTCACAACCTCTTTTTATCACCTTGCTGTGCTGATCTTTAATCTATGGGGGAAGCAGAACATAAATGGGATTGTGACATCCACTGTTAGCATAGCTTTTAATTGAAAAGTCAACATTTAAAAAATTAGTAGTAGTGATAAAATAATAACTACAGGCCTACCTTGTTTTATTGTGCTTCACTTTATTGCACTTCCCAGATATTACGGTTTTGTTTTGTTTTTTTAACAAATTGAAGGTTTGTGGCAACCCTGCCTGGACCAAGTCTATCAGTGCCACTTTTCCAACAGCATTTGCTCACTTTGTGTCTCTGTATCACAAATTTTCACAGTATTTCAAACTTTTTCATTATTATAATACGGTGATTTGTGATCAGTGATGTTTGATGTGACTACTATGACTTGCTGAAGCTCAGTTGATAGTCAGCATTTTTTAACAATAAAGTATTTTCTAATTAAGGTATGTACATTGTTTAAGTTGTAATGCTATTGCACACTTAATAGATGATGGCATAGTGTAAATACAACTTTTATACGCAAGGGGAAACCAAAAAATTAGTGTGACTTGCTTTATTGCAATATTCTCTTTATTGCGGTGGTCTAGAACTGAACCCTCAATATCTCCAAGGTATACCAGTATAGCATTAACAGTCATGTCATGGTCTACTATAACATTGTCTTATTTATTAACCTTTTCAAAAATCCAAAGAAATGTTATCACCATGAGAAAACCGAGTCTCAGAGAGGTTCCATAATTTGTTGAAGGTTGCAGCATGTAAGTGACAGAATCAGGATTTGAATCTACATCTTATTTTGCTGATGTTCTTCTTTTCTAAACATCATCTCATCTCTTTCGTAAGCAATGAACCTGCAGTTCAAGTGTATTGTTATCAGAGGAACATGTCCTGAGCACGTCAAAGGTAGATGCTTTGCTGGGCTTCAGGTGGTAGAATTGCATTAACATTCTCATGGATTGCCAATCAAAAACTGCCTTTTTAGGACTTCCCCAGTGGCGCAGTGGTTAAGAATCCACCTGCCAATGCAGGGGACATGGGTTTGAGCCCTGGTCCAGGGAGATCCCACAGGCCGCAGAGCAACTAAGCCTGTGCGCCACAACTACTGAGCCTGCCCTCTAGAGCCCGTGAGCCACAACTACTGAAGCCCACGCACCTAGAGCCCATGCTCAGCAACAAGAGAAGCCACTGCAATGAGAAGCCCACGTACCACGATGAAGAGTAGCCCCTGCTCGCCGCAACTAGAGAAGGCCCACACGCAGCAACAAAGACCCAATGCAGCCATAAATAAATAAATACATTTTTTTAAAACTGCCTTTTAAAGATAAAATTTAAATGATTGTTATTTTACAATTCGAATTTTGAAATACTAACGGAAAATTCCTAAGGAAAGTTTAGACTGACCTTTATGAGAAATAAATCCTCAGTAACTTGGATTTTTCTCTCCTAGTGATTAGGGTTTAGTTGCAGACAATATAATCTACTCTAGCTAGTTTAAACATAAAGGGATATATTGAAGTTTATTTGATGGGTTATAAAACCACTGGAAAGGCTAGAAGAACAGGTTGAGATTTCAGAACACTCCCATCACCCTGAACACAGTTAAGCCCAAGGCAGTATGTAAAGCAGCTACATAACAGCAAGTGCTGTACAACCAGGGTCTCACTGCCTCACTACCACCCAGCAAAATGCCTGCCCGGCATCCATCAAGCTTCTCTTCTCCAGGATTTTCTTTCCATATCAAATCTTGCAGAGTTGTGCCTGACTGCTGAAACCTAAGTCATACCCGCAACTTTAGCTAACTTCAATGGAGTCCAAGATATGGAGATTTTAATTTTGCAGCCACTACAGTATAGAAGAATATGCTCAGAGAGCGGGACTGGGAATTGAGTCAACTCACAGTATCCTCTACATGCACTACTTAACTTTTCTTTCTCCAAGTTCCTCTAAATCAGGAGTATCTAATATGTAGCCCTTGAACCAAATGCAACCTCATTTACCTTTTCAGACATTTTTGTTTTCTCTAATGATATAGCACCCATGAACTAGTACAGCCTAAAATAGTATGTCTAAGACTTCAGAGAGTACCTAAGAATCTTGTTAAAAGTACACATTCCTGAGATGGACCCTCAGAATTTTGGATTCCACATGATGCCCAGGAATCTGCATTCTAAATAAACACCCCCAGATGATTACACTTTGATCTAAACATAAGACAGCAACTCCCCTTGTTTCAGTTGGAGCACCTTCCATAAAGGGTTACATCTCAACAGTTTTTTCCATTCAACCAGAGGTACTTGGTATGTCCAGCACACATCGCATAATCAGGGAAGCTCATACAGTGACCTTTGCAAATCTGGCTTGTCATCTGATGTGATGGAGAAAACGATCAAGATTGTGAGTGTTCTTTGAGCTCAGGCCTTTGACCCCCTCGTTTTGATGCTACTTGGAACAGTTCCAGCAGAGTATAAAGATTTAGTTTATTTGTAGTCCAAAAACCCAGGTGGGAAACAAACAAAAACTTTTGTCGGAGATTTCCTGAGCTGCCTCCTCAGATTGAGTCTTCTTAAAAATTAAAAGGGCCTGTGAGACCCAACTTGTCAGACTCCCAGGAGCTGATCTAACACAACATCTGAGCACATTTAATTACAGCCATAGGGGAAAAAAACACAAGAAGTTCTAGGAAGTTTAGGCATTCGGTCCAAATTCAGTGCATGGAATCAGATAGCAAGTGGAGCCCACGCTCTCCATCTCTCAGTTGTTTGGTGTTCAAAAGATTGTACAGATTTTGCAGAACTTTTGATTTACAGGGGATCACAGTTTCAGAAGTGAGTCACATAGTTGGAAGACTACAAATTGTGATTTAGGGTTTTGTTTTGTTTTGTTTTGTTTTGCGGTACGCGGGCCTCTCACTGTTGTGGCCTCTCCCGTTGCGGAGCACAGGCTCTGGACGCTCAGGCTCTGCGGCCATGGCTCACGGGCCTAGCTGTTCCGCGGCATGTGAGATCCTCCCGGACCAGGGCACGAACTTGTGTCCCCTGCATCGGCAGGCGGACCCTCAACCACTGCGCCACCAGGGAAGCCCTGATTTAGGTTTTTGTAGCTACAACCCTCGGATTGCATGTCATCATGGTTCAATTTTAAGAGCAACTAATTGACATAATAGTGAACAATGCCATCCCCAAAGAATCAGTGCCCACGAAGTGCTGAATTTGGGTATGTGGATTTCAGAACTGTCATTTTTTTTTCTTGCGATATTCCTGTACTTGCCAATGTTGAGGGCCTGTCGCTCTTATTTTTTTGAAAATAAACACTTATAGCAAAAAGAATTGGCAACAGATGTGGTTCAATGGTGAACTTGCACCCACCAGTTTTCTAGACCAGTTTGGTTTGTTACATGTCATCTTCCTCAAAATATTGATTAGAATTAGTCATCAACTATCATCTCTGTAAAATACGTCCTTTCCCTCTGCGTTTATAACACTGCTGAAGACCTATATTTATGCATAGCTAATGACCTATCTATTACCATTGTTTCTGATGAAATCTATACTGCTGGCACAAATACTTATTCTATCACATATGTCTCTATTAAAAATAATAGAACTTGAATACCTAGACCCTAGATTCTAGCCTGAGGTAGAAGTCCTTTGTAGGTGTTTTCACACAGGGGCAAAGTCTCTGAGCTAACCTGGTTCTCCTTAACCACAGGTGAGTTCCCCCATGCACAGGCTATTTAAGGAGGAAGAAGGCTTGGTTTATCATTTTAGCCCCATTCTTTCAGAGATGTCTCTTCTTATCTACCAAGACTGAACTGAACTTTCTAGCCCTCCCAGACATTACCCCTCTGTTGTAGTATGCCCTTGAAATTCCCTCACTCGCACTGACCCCTATGGTTCATCCTCCATGGTCTCGCTCCATGGAAGCTGTCCTCATCAAGGTCAGCTCCATTAGGTCCTCTTCAACAACCAACAGGCTGACATCTTTTTAGTGCTTATCTTATTGATTATACTCTCCCTTTGGTACTTTTTTTTCCTATTGGCCACAGTACCCCCAAATCAACTGATTTGCCTCTCATGTATTTGGCTTCTCATTCTCTTGTCTCCTATGCAGATAATTCTTTCTTCTTCTTATATAATGGTATTCTCCAGGGTTTGGGGTGATAACTATCAATCCCCAGCTGCCACTTCTGCTACACATCCTGGCTTAGGGAATAGCACCACTTCTGCCTCAGTCACCCAAACTGGAGCACGGAAGTCATTTGTGATTCCCCCCCCCCGACACCCTACACGCTTTCTATCAATCACCCAAGTTCTTCCTTTTTTCTTCTACAGCCTCTTAAACTGGCCTCTCTTCATTCCCACTGCCATTTGCTAGTTAAGGCCCTCCTCATGTGGCCTCTGGATAACTTTATTGACCTCCTAACTGACCTCCTGCCCCCAGGCGTTTTGGCTGCCCCCCTCCACCCCATGTATCCTGCATTCTGATGACTGATAAACTTTTCAAAAATAAATCAGATCTTGATACTCCTCTACTTAAAGTCTGCCAGGAGCTCCCCAGTGCCTTTAAGATAAAATCCAAATCAATTAGCAAAATTGGGAGGACCTCTGCATATCTTTCTAGCCTCATCTATGGTTGCTTATTCCTTGAAACTAATTTTTCATTTTTGTCTCCTTCCCTCACTTCTGTGGGCACCTGCTTCTTTACTTTCTCTGTCAGCGGTCTTCGCCCCAGCTCCCTTTGACCTGGCTACCTTCCACTCACATTTGGAAAAGATGTCTCCTCCCAGAAGCTATCTCTGAGCCCCGCCCTCCGTCTCCCTTCCCCACCTCAAAGTCAGGTTTAGCTGTCCCTCTGGGCCCTTCCCTTCTTAGATACTCTACCTGCTGTGTTCGCCAACAGCTTGAGCTTCCTGAGGCCATGACCATATCCTCTGTATCTTTACCTTCTGTAATTTTTAGGTACTCTATATGTGTCTGTTGAATGAATAAGTAGCATAAATAGCTCTTCTTAGAAGTCTGAAAGCACTCAATTTTGTTTTTATCAGAAAGAACAACTTATCACTTTTTTTTGAGCTCTCCTCTCCCTCTAGCTATGCAATTTTTTTAAGCTACCGCAAGTATAACCTGATTTACATGCACTGCTTGTTTATCCAGCCTAGTCATAATTTGACATTGTTGTTTCAATTAGAAACAGATGCAGTTAAAGAGACCTATATGCTGTCCACAGCATAGGCATTGTAAATGAAACTTAACTGTTCATTAGATATAAATGAAGTCAGTTTTATTATCTGATTGGCCCAGTGTTTTTCTTTCTAGTCTTTTTTTTTTTTTTTTTTTTTTTTTGCGGTAGGCGGGCCTCTCACTGTTGTGGCCTCTCCCCTTGCAGAGCACAGGCTCCGGATGCGCAGGCTCAGCAGCCATGGCTCACGGGCCTAGCCGCTCTGCGGCATGTGGGATCTTCCCAGACCGGGGCACGAACCCGTGTCCCCTGCATCGGCAGGCGGACTCTCAACCACTGCGCCACCAGGGAAGCCCCTCTTTCTAGTCTTTTTATGTGGGCCTCTCACTGTTGTGGCCTCTCCCATTGCGGAGCACAGGCTCCGGACGCGTAGGCTCAACGGCCATGGCTCACGGGCCCAGCCGCTCCGCGGCATGTCAGATCTTCCCAGACCGGGGCACGAACCCGTGTCCCCTGCCTTGGCAGGCAGACTCTCAATCACTGCACCACCAGGGAAGCCCCTTTCTAGTCTTGATTTAAACTTAGTCCAGACATACAGATGGCCAATGGGCACATGAAAAGATGCTCCACGTCGCTAACTATTAGGGAAATGCAAATCAAAACTACAATGAGGTATCACCTCACACCAGTCAGAATGGCCATCATCAAAAAGTCAACAAATAATAAATGCTGGAGAGGGTGTGGAGAAAAGGGAACCCTCCTACACTCTTGGTGGGAATGTGAATTGGTACAGCCACTATGGAGAACAGTATGTAGGTTCCTTAAAAAACCAAAGATAGAGTTGCCATGTGATCCTGCAATCCCACTCCTCATCATATATCCAGAGAAAACTGTAATTCAAAAAGATACATGCACCCCAATGTTCATTATAGCACTATTTACAAGAGCCCAGACATGGAAACAACCTAAATGTCCATCAACAGATGAATGGATAAAGAAGATGTGATACATATATACAATGCAATGTCACTCAGCCATAAAAAAGAATGAAATAATGCCATTTGAAGCATCATGGATGGACCTAAAGATTATCTTACTAAGTGAAGTAAGTCAGACAGAGAAAGACAAATATCATATGAGATCACTGATATGTGGAATCTTAAAAAAAAAAAAAAAAAGAAACAAGGGAACTTATTTACAAAACAGAAATAGACTCACAGACATAGAAAACAAACTTATGGTTACCAAAGGGGAAAGAGAGGGAGGGATAAATTAGGAATTTGGGATTAACAGATGTGCATTACTATATATAAAATAGATAAACTACAAGGACCTACTGTATAGCACAGGGAACTATATTCAATATCTAGTAATAACCTAAGAATGGAAAAGAATATATATATTCAACTGAATTACTTTGCTGTACACCTAAAACACTGTAAACCAACTATACTTCAATAAAATTAAATTAAAAGAATAAACTTGGTCCAGGGATTTACTAGCAGAGTAGCCATGAACAAGTTACTTAATCTCATTGAATCATGTGTTACCTACAAAATGGGATAAAAATAATCTATCTGTTGATGGGAAGATCATACTAAATAATGTCTGCAAACTGCTATGTGTGGCCCTTAGTAGGAGTCAATATATGTGAGTCATTTCCCCCTATAAGTAGCATTTAAATATAGAGTAAGGATGAACTGTCACAGGGTGATTCTCCCCATCTCCCCATTTCTTCCTATAGATTTAATACCTTGAAATCCTTAAGTCCTCCTTTTACCTTAAAGCCATTGTCTGCCTTTCTATTAAGCAATTCACTTCTAGGAAGTTCAGATTTTGTTATAAGAGCATACTTACCCATATTTCCAAATATCCTGCTTCACAAAAAGATCTGCATTGATAGAGGCAGAAGAGTAACTTTACAGGATTTTAGTGGACCAACTTGGACTTCCAGCTGGTTTGAGTTTCACTTAATTGGCCTGTTAATGTCTCCTTTCCTCGTAGCACTAAAAACGACCAATCTGCGGTTTCCTTTGACCCTTCGAGATTACTGGACAATCAGTAGGAAGAATTTGTGTCAGTGTAGGTTGCTTAGGTATTTCCTTCATAATGTTAAATGGTGAAATCTTGTTGAGCAATAAAAAATCTTAAGGAGGAAGTCATATAGAATTAAACCGTTATTCACTGACCGATGGTCCGTTGTTGCTTTAGGTTAAGATTATTTGGGGAGGGTATGGTTCCTATGACCGCAGAAAATCTGAACTCAGGACTAATTCCTATACCTGTATCTTGGTAACTTGCTTTCCTGGCTCTGGGTAGCTGAGCCAGTTGGCTCTCTTCCAAAGCACATTTGGGCTGCAAGGGAACTGCCTGCTTGGCTAGCTGGCAGGCGAGATTAAAGAAGAGATGAATGTTGTTTCTGGCAGCAGCTGCTGTTTTGTTCGGGGCAGTCCTAATACTATTTTGTAGTTCTCTGCATAAAGAAAACGAGCTACACAGATGCCCCACTTACCTTTTCGACTTTGAAAAGTCTGTAACGTGGATCCTGGCAATGAATATTTTAAAACCACTTTTCCTGGTCATAGAAAAGTTTGGTTTTTTCCCCAAGTTTAGAAGATTGGAATCTTCTGGTTTCCTGAACAGCATATGTTGCCCTGATGTTCTTGGCCTGCATGCATGTTAGTTTCTACTAAAGGAAAGGAGTCTGCAACCTGACTTCTGTGTAATAACGCATGTTCAGATCAAGTAAATAGTTTGCTTTAGGGGGGCTTTGCAGTTCCTTTCTCTGGAATGTGGCTTTTTATTGTACGGAAGGCTGTTATGTTCAGGAAGAATTGATGAATGGGTGAATATTCCACTGGGGTCTGTTGAGATTGGTTCTCAACAAAAATGAGATTTAAGTAAGACCTTTGCCTTCAAAGTGTCCAGCCTTGTCTTCCTGTAAGTTTTCCCTTTTAAAGTTCCTTTTCAGTACCATCTGCCACTGTTAAAACCTGCTCCCAGAAAGAGAGCTGCTATATCTGTCATTCACAATTGAGTGTGTATTTTAGTCACTATTACTTCCCTCCACCATGACTGTTTCTACTGCATATTTTAGTTCTAACAGTGCATAAGGATTTCTCATTCGTTTTTTCATCATGTAAATAAATTGAAGGCAACTTTTAGCAATGAAAGGGTTATTGGAATTTTGTGTGTTGTGCAGAGTACATGGGGGACACTTTTGACGCATGCCTCTAAATTGAAAAAAAATCTAGAACTGCCGACAATAAGATTAGTTTAATGTGACTGTGCAGTGAGAGGTTATCGTGAAATGAGAGGTTATCACACAACAAGCGTGACCTAGAGAAGAGTTGTACGATGCTAAAAACAAAGTAGCCAAAGAAAAATGTCATATGCAGAAGCAGAGAGTGTTACAGAAAAAACAGCAAGAGATGATTACCCAAATGGAAACAATACGTTTTAGAGCAGAAGTCACAAACGCAGGGACATTTTGCTTCAGCTTTCTATCTAATAGGGTGTGTGTGTGCGCACCTGCGCACACGTTCAGGCATCCGAATACCCTTGTTGGAGTTTCCAGAAGTTAGAGAAAGAGGAAGAGAGAGAAAATTCCATTGGAAGTCAATTGTCTATTAACCGAAGCTACTCTCAACACAGTTGAGAACTAAGAAATAAATTGAAAAATGCATCTGACCCCCAAATCAGCATCAACATACCCGTGTACTAAAGGTCAGACTCTTGGTTCATGCAAGATTTGATAAAGTCCTTTCCCAGACTCTTATTTGTATGGTTTTTAAGCACTTGTTTCCCTGATTTCCTAGACAATCCAAAACCTATAATCCACACAGCAGATCATTGCACAACACCTGTGGTTTGAGAAGATTCTCACCACCACTCAGTGAACGGGTAAGGCAAAAACGATTCTCATTTTAGAGACTGATAAACAGAGACTCAGAAGGATTCACTGGCTTGTTTGAGGTCACATGGTGGAGCTCAGAGGTTTTCTGGATCCATCTTCTATACCCTGCCATCACACTACCGGTTTTCAAAAGTGTGAACTTTTTTTCTTTTTTGCCCTTGGAAACCTTTGTTTGAACAAAATTTTACCCAGAAGCATGAACAAATAGAAAAGAAAAAAAACGGAGCTGCTTTGCTTAAAGCAGGTGTTGGGGGCCCAGAATACTGGCGGGGCAGTGTGTTTTCCTTACCACGAGCAGCTTGAACATCGCACACTGCTCCATTCATTCAGTAATTCACCCAGAAAGTAAGTTTTTTGAGCTCTGATTTATTTTTCTATTGCTGTTGGAATAAATCACCACCAATTTAGTGACCTAAAACAATACAGATTTATGATATTATGGTTTTGGAGATTCAGAAGTCCAAAATGGGGCTTACTGGGCTAAAAGCAAGGTGTCGATGACACTGTGCCTTCTTGAAGGCTCTAAGGGAGACTGTTTCCTTGCTTATTGCAGCTTCTAGAAGCCACTTGCATTTCTTGACTCCTGGCCCCTTTCCTCCATCTTCAGTGCCAGCAATGGCAAGTCAAGTCCTTACCGTGTCACATCTTTCTGACCCTTTTCCCATCACTGCATCTCTCTGACCAGAGCTGGAAATGTTCTCAGTTTGTAAGGACCTGTGTGATTAGATGGGACTCAGAGAATCCAGTATAATCTCTCCACGTCAAGGTCCTTCGCTTAATCACATCTGCAAAGTCCGTTTTGCCATATAAGTCAATATAGTCACAAATTCCAAGAAAATTAAGACGTGGCTGTCTTTTTGCTATTATTCTGCCTACTATAAGCACCCACTATGGGCCATGTGTTGTGTTTGCCGCCGGGACTACAGGAGGCTAGAGATGGTCATGTTAGCAGTAAAAATACGTTGCAAATAATTACCTGACAGTATGGGAGAAATAGGTAAACTAAGAAACAAACCAACAAAAATGAAAATAAAATTGTAAAAACAGTTGTTCAGACAAGTACAGTAATTTGGAGCTCCTTGGAGGTGGGCAGTCACAACTACATAACCAAAATGCTTTCTCCCCCCAGCTTTATTGACGTGTGACTGACAAATAAAATTGTATACATTTAAGGTGCACAATGGGATGTTTTGATATATGGATACATTGTGAAATGATGACCACAGTCAAACTGTCCCGTTACCCTTTATTCTGTGTGTGGTGAACACACTTGAGATCTACTCTCTTAGGAAATTTCAAGGAAACAATATAGCATTATTAGCTGTAGTCAAAATACTGTACATTAGGTCTTCAGAACTTACTCATCTTATAACTGAAAGTTTGTACCCTGTAATCAATATCTCCCCATTTTCCTCTACCCCCTAGCCTCTGGCACCCACCTGTCTGTTCTACTCTTTGTTACTATGAGTTCGACGTTTCTTTTTCTTGGATTCCACATATAAGTGAGATCATACGATATTTGACTTTCTGTGTCTGGCTTATTTCATTTAGTCTTCACTTTATTTGAGGAAAATGAATCATCAAAGAGAAGCAAAGTTTAATATTTCTAGCCACTGTTTAGGAAATCAGGGAAATGTGTGTACTATATATTAGAAAAATTTCTCCATAGAATAATATGGAAAAAATACTTTTCCATTTAAAGAAGTAAGCTCCTCATTTCGGCCCTCTCCCAAGAATACTGATAGGGAGGTGTTACTACTGCTGTGCAGAATTCTCAGTACATTTCTGCCTTGACTGCTCCCCCATCCTAATGTTGAGTTATGCCTGAGTGAATGATTGAATTTTATGAAAGGTGAATACTCATCAGTAGCAAAGTACTTGATCCTTGAACAACATGCATTTGAAACTGCATGGGTCCACTTATATGTGGGTATTTTTCAATAGTAAATACTTGCGGTACTACATGGTCCCAGGTTGGTTGAATCCCCAGATGCTGAGGAACCAGGGATAGGGAAGACTGACTATAAATTATACACAGATGACTCCTGCGTTGCTCAAGGGTCAACTGTATATACAAAGTTAAATTATCAGTTTACTTAATAGCTTTAAAATAAAATGCCTCTTGAAATATAAGTTTCTCAGGGATATTTGGTTTTTATTTTTAATTTATTTTATTGAAGTATAGTTGATTTACATTGTGTTAATTTCAGGTGTACAGCAAAGTGATTCAGTTATACATACATATATATACACACACACATACACACACATACATTCTTTTTCATATTCTTTTCCATTATGGTTTATCACAGGATATTGAATATAATTCTCTGTGCTATACAGTAGGACCTTATTGTTTAATCCATTCTATACATAGCAGTTTGCATCTGCTAATCCCAAACTCCCACTCCATCCCACTCCCACCTCCCTCCCCCTTGGCAACCACAAGTCTGTTCTCTATGTCTGTGAGTCTGTTTCTGTTTCGTTGATAAGTTCATGTGTCATATTTTAGATACCAGATATAAGTGATATCATATTGTTTGTCTTTCTCTGTCTGACTTCACTTAGTATGGTAATCTCTACGTCTATCCATGTTGCTGCAAATGGCATTATTTTATTTTATGGCTGAGTAGTATTCCATTGTATATATGTGTCACATCTTCTTTATCCATTCATCTGTTGATGGACATTTAGGTTGTTTTCATGTCTTGGCTATTGTAAATAGTGCTGCAGTGAACATTGGGGTGCATGTATCTTTTTGAATTACAGTTTTCTCCTGATATATCTCCAGGGGTGGGATTGCAGGATCATATGGCAACTCTATCTTTAGTTTTTTGAGGAACTCCATACTGTTTGCCATAGTGACTGCACCAATTTATATTCTCTCAGGGATATTTGAACGTATTAACAGATTTAAGTTTAGTCCTAACCAAATAGACTCCAATAAATTGAGCAAAATCATCTGTACAGATGTTTGTATATAACTGATCCAAAAAAAAATACTGCCCTGGTGAAATTATTTTGCAATTATTATAGAAGTCTGTATTAATATATATTTTTAAACTATCAAAGAACATATATAAAAATTATAAAATTAAAAGTTCTGAAAAGTGTACAATATTCAGCTTTGGCTTGGAATAGGGAACAAACTTACCTCCATATGCGTGATATTTGAAAAATTATTAAAGTGTTGGAGAGATGGCGTCAGAGTCCTCACCAGTGATGTAACAGCTTTCTTGAAGTGCTGTGACCGTATGAGGTGGTGAAGACGACAGGATTTCGAATTGGACAAACCTGAGTTTTCGTCCTGATCTCACCACTTAGAAGTCACTGAATCTCTCTCTACCTCAGTTTCTTCATCTTCAGAATTAGGATAGATGAAACTTAAATTTTGTTTGTGGTAAGCTAGACAAAATGTTTGGTACATAGTAAATGTTCAGTAAGTGGAAGCTGTTATTCACTGTATTGTTCAGAAAGCACAAGCATCTGCATACACATTCAGACGTCCTGCCTGATGGTGCTGATGAACTACAGTATGTACTCTATTTAAAGCCAGGCCCTATGCTTGAGACAGGATCTCACCCTTTCCTGTCTTCTCAAGGACATCTGATGTCTCTCTGTTCTGACCCACAGTGCCAATTGCACCTCCTACTGGATCATCCCCATAGGCATACAGACATCCTGGTATTTTTACCATCTTATAAATAAGACCTTCACCTCCCCCCAACCTAATTCCTCACCAACTCCCATCTCACTTTGTTTTTACTTATTTCTTTGTTCATTTATTTATTTGCTCTCCTTTGAAGGACACCTCTTTAAAAGAGCTGTCCATATGCACTGTTTTTTTAATTTTTTATTTATTTTTAAAATTTTTTTTACATCTTTATTGGAGTATAATTGCTTTACAATGGTGTGTTAGTTTCTGCTTTATAACAAAGTGAATCAGTTATACATATACATATGTTCCCATATCTCTTCCCTCTTGCATCTACCTCCCTCCCACCCTTCCTATCCCACCCCTCTAGGTGGTCACAAAGCACCGAGCTGATCTCCCTGTGCTATGTGGCTACTTCCCACTAGCTATCTATTTTACGTTTGGTAGTGTATAATGTCCATGCCACTCTCTCGCTTTGTCACAGCTTACCCTTCCCCCTCCCCATATCCTCAAGTCCGTTCTCTAGTAGGTCTGTGTCTTTATTCCTGTCTTACCCCTAGGTTCTTCATGACATTTTTTTTTCTTAAATTCCATATATATGTGTTAGCATACGGTATTTGTCTTTCTCTTTCTGACTTCTTCACTCTGTATGACAGACTCTAGGTCCATCCACCTCATTACAAATAGATCAATTTCGTTTCTTTTTATGGCTGAGTAATATTCCATTGTATATATGTGCCACATCTTCTTTATCCATTCATCCGATGATGGACACTTAGGTTGTTTCCATCTCCTGGCTATTGTAAATAGAGCTGCAATGAACATTTTCGTACATGTCTCTTTTAGAATTATGGTTTTCTCAGGGTATATGCCCAGTAGTGGGATTGCTGGGTCATATGGTAGTTCTATTTGTAGTTTTTTAAGGAACCTCCATACTGTTCTCCATAGTGACTGTACCAATTCACATTCCCACCAGCAGTGCAAGAGGGTTCCCTTTTCTCCACACCCTCTCCAGCATTTATTGTTTCTAGATTTTTTGATGATGGCCATTCTGACTGGTGTGAGATGATATCTCATTGTAGTTTTTTTTTGTTTGTTTGTTTTTTGTTTTTGCGGTACGCGGGCCTCTTACTCTTGTGGCCTCTCCCATTGCGGAGCACAGGCTCCAGACGCGCAAGCTGAGTGGCCATGGCTCACGGGCCTAGCCACTCCATGGCATGTGGGATCTTCCCGGACCGGGGCACAAACCCGTGTCCCCTGCATCGGCAGGTGGACTCTCAACCCACTGCGCCACCAGGGAAGCCCCCTCATTGTAGTTTTGATGTGCATTTCTCTAATGATTAATGATGTTGAGCATTCTCTCATGTGTTTGTTGGCAATCTGTATATCTTCTTTGGAGAAATGTCTATTTAGGTCTTCTGTCCATTTTTGGATTGGGTTGTTTGTTTTTTTGTTATTGAGCTGCATGAGCTGCTTGTAAATTTTGGAGATTAATCCTTTGTCAGTTACTTCATTTGCAAATATTTTCTCCCATTCTGAGGGTTGTCTTTTTGTCTTGCTTATGGTTTCCTTTGCTGTGCAGAAGCTTTGAAGTTTCATTAGGTCCCATTTGTTTATTTTTGTTTTTATTTCCATTCCTCTAGGAGGTGGGTCCAAAAGGATCTTGCTGTGATTTATGTCATAGAGTGTTCTGCCTATGTTTTCCTCTAAGAGTTTGATAGTTT
The DNA here is from genome assembly GCF_964165515.1 of Mesoplodon bidens. NCBI lineage: Eukaryota > Metazoa > Chordata > Mammalia > Artiodactyla > Ziphiidae > Mesoplodon > Mesoplodon bidens. The sequence goes on from NC_138167.1 coordinate 89,176,666, forward strand.
CTGGCCTTACATTTAGGTCTTTAATCCATTTTGAGCTTATTTTTGTGTATGGTGTTAGGGAGTGATCTAATCTCATACTTTTACATGTACCTGTCCAGTCTTCCCAGCACCACTTATTGAAGAGGCTGTCCTTTCTCCACTGTACATTCCTGCCTCCTTTATCAAAGATAAGGTGACCATATATGTGTGGGCTTATCTCTGGGCTTTCTGTCCTCTTCCATTGATCTATATTTCTGTTTTTGTGCCAGTACCGTACTGTGTTAATTACTGTAGCTTTGTAGTATAGTCTGAAGTCAGGGAGCCTGATTCCTCCAGCTCCATTTTTCGTTCTCAAGATTGCTTTGGCTATTCGGGGTCTTTTGCGTTTCCATACAAATTGTGAAGTTTTTTGTTCTAATTCTGTGAAAAATGCCAGTGGTAGTGTAATAGGGATTGCATTGAATCTGTAGATTGCTTTGGGTCATTTTCACAATGTTGATTCTTCGAATCCAAGAACATGGTATATCTCTCCATCTATTTGTATCATCTTTAATTTCTTTCATCAGTGTCTTATAATTTTCTGCATACAGGTCTTTTGTCTCCTTAGGTAGGTTTATTCCTAGATATTTTATTCTTTTTGTTGCAATGGTAAATGGGAGTGTTTTCTTGATTTCACTTTCAGATTTTTCATCATTAGTGTATAGGAATGCCAGAGATTTCTGTATGCACTGGTTTTAATCACTCACCTCTCATGCTCTATTAAATCCACTCCTGCCTGGCCTTTCCCGAAACTGCTTCAATAAAAATGCTCGTTAATGTCACCAGTGACTATGCTGCTAAATCCAATGATCAGTTCTCAGTCCTCATCTTACTTGACCTATTGTGAGTATTTGATGTAGTTTCATAGTTTAACCTTCTCCTTGAGGTACTTTTACTTTTTCTTTTTTTCTTTTTTTTTTAACTTGGGTTCTTCCTCCTCCTCTGGCTCCTTTCTCAGGCTCCTTTGTGTGTTCTAAATCTTTTGCCAGACCTCTTAAGGTTAGAGCACCATAGGACCCAGTTCTTTGTTCTTTTTTCTGATTGTACTCACTCCCTTGATCGTCTCATCCACTCTTTTGCTTAAAATTCCATTTATATATCAAAAGCTGTCATATTTATATATCCAACCCAAACTTCCCTCCTCAATCCAGATCGAAATATCCTGACCTAGTTTCAACACTAGGATGTCTCAAAACACATCTCAAACTGAGCACACTCAAAACTTAACTCCAGATCTGCCCCCCAAACCTTCTCTACCCCTCAGCCTTCCCCATATCACTTGATGGCAACACCATCCTTCCAGTTGCTCAGACCAGAATCCTTGGAGTTGTCTTTGACTCTCTCTCAAAACACTCTCCAACTGTCAGGAAATCCTATCGGCTCAATCTTCAGGAGGCATCCAGAATCTAACCACCTCTGGGCAATGCGCTGCTACGACCCTTTCTTGCTTGGATTATAGCAATAGCCCCAAATTGGTCACTCTGTTTCTACCTATTGTTAGCCTAAAGTCACAGCAATTAAAGTGATCTCTTTTTTTTTTTGGAAATAATTTATATTTTTAGAGCAGTTCATAGCAAAATTGAGAGAAAGGTACAGAGATTTCCCCAGTGCCCCCTGCCCCCCCCACATGCATGGCCTCCTCCGTTATCAACATCCCCACCAGGGTGGTGCATTTGTTGCAACTGAGGAACCTACCCTGACGCATCTTAATCACCCAGAGCCCATAGTCTACACTAGTGTTTACTCTTGGTGTTGAACATTCTATGAGTTTAGACAAATGTATAATTACATGTATTCAGAATTATAGTATCATATAGAGTACTTTCACTGCCCTGAAAATCCTCTGTGCTCTATTCATCCCTTCCCCTCCAACCCCTGGCAACCACTGATCTTTTTACTGTTTCCATAGTTTTGCCTTTTCTAGAATGTCATAGTAGTTGGAATCAAAACAGTGTATAGCCTTTTCAGATTGGCTTCTTCACTTAGTAATATGCATTTTTTCCCTCTATGTCTTTTTATGGCTTCATAGCTCATTTCTTTTTAGTGCTGAGTAAAAGTCCATTCCCCAGATATACCACAGTTTTTTTAACTATTCACCTGCTGAAGGACATCCTGGTTGCTTCCAAATTTTGGCAATTTTGAATAAGCTGCTATAAAAATCAGTGTGCAAGTTTTTGTATAGACACACATTTTCACCTCTTTGGGATAGAACCAAGGAGCATGATTGCTGGATCATATGGTAAGAATATGTTCAGTTTTGTAAGAAACTTCTAGACAGTCTCTTTAAAAAAGTTTTAAATATGTCGTATCTCTCCTATGCTCAAAATCCTGCAATGAATCCCTTTTCATTCACCGTAAAAGTCAAAAGTCCAGGTGGGTATACAAGACCCTACATGATCTGGCCTCTCCATTCTCTCTGACATCATCATCTTCACTGCCCCCCTGGTTTCTTCTTGCTGTTCCTTAAATAAAGCAGATTCCTTAAATTAACGAGTATGCATTTATTTTATAATAATGGGGAAAAAAGATATACTTTCTAAAAGTTGTCAGGGTAGTGACATTCCAACTAAGTTTTTTTTCTTCTCCAAATGTTTGATAGTGATAATATATTACTTTTATAATAAAATATCTTGAAAGATTCAATTGAAAACGACACAAAATAGACCTTAGGGCCTTTGCACTAGCTTCTCTGTCTATAATACTCTCCCACAGACATCTGCTTGGATAATTCCCTTAGCTCCATCTAATCTTTGATAAAACATTGCCTTCCCAATGCGGCCCCATCAGATACCAGCTCAGTAGTACACTTGGTGCTGCGTGAAGCCTCTGATGCATCGTGAGTGTGATTGTCACCTTGAACCTTAGACCATGCTGCTAGTAGAGCAGAGTAGGCATTATAATCCTGATCCCCTTTAGTGTGATCTAATTTTTCTTTTTTCACAGCACACCTTTGACCTACTATATAATCTGGTTATTTATTATGTTTATTGGTTATGGTCTGCCTTCCCTCACTAGAAGTTAAGTTTAAGTTTATGATGGCAGGAATTCTTTTTTTTTTTTTTAACTAATATATCCCCAGCATCTAGAACAGTGCCTGGCACACAGTAGCACTAGGTGCTTAATAAATATTTGCTGAATGAATGAATGAGTGAACAAATATTTGTGTAGTTCTTCAGTGTCAGGCATAAGACATGGCAAAGAGAAGTCAACAGAATTTCTGCCCTTATATTTCTTTTCTTTCGTCTAGTCTTATTGAGATATAATTGACATATACACTGTATAAGTTTAAGGTGTACAGCATAATTATTTGACTTATATACATCATTCAGTGACTACCATATTAAGATTACCATATTAAGAACATCTGCCATCTCATATAGATACAAAATCTATATAAATCCAAAAGAAATAGAAATGTTTTTCCTTGTGATGAGAACTCTTAGAATATACTCTCTTAACTTTCTTATGTAACATACAGCAGTGTGAATTATATTGATCATGTTGTACATTACGTCCCTAGTACTTATTTATCTTATGACTGGAAGTTTGTACCTTTTGACCACCTTCCTCCAGTTCCCCCTCCCCCACCCCATGCCTTTATATTTCTTAGAGCCTAGAATATGAATATGGTTATTAGTGAGATTGGCCATTTACAGAGGTCCTTAGGGAAGATTCCAAAATCATATCATGGAAGAGGATCTTGGAGAAATATATTTCAAGGGAGGGTTAGGTCTTAGCAATGACAGTATGAAAGAAAGCTTGAGTTTAAGCAATTATACTTACATACATGAAGGGATATTAGAGGATATTTTATGTGTTGGGGTTGTCCAAAAAGAAGAATCCCCCAAACAAATCATTTACACAATTCAGTCTTCATTTGGATCCAAGGGAGATGATGCTATGAAGAGTGGGACCCCACCATGCTCAAAGTAGCCTTAAACAAAATTAAGCAAGATTACTGCTAAAATACATAGATTACAGTGGTAAAACAATAAAAGGGTTTTAGTTTTGTTTCGAAGCCACTATTATCTATGTAGGTAGCATTGTAGTCTTAGAAATTTTAGTAAATGATAATTATAATTTGGTCCAGTGTAATATCTATTTAGCTTGCAGATATTAATTGAAAATAATAATCCAGTTCCATATAATACATGGATGGTTACATAATAAATAGGAAAGATCTCTAGCCATGTGCAGATGGGCCTTTGTGTAATTTTAAGATGCCATAGATGAATGTTAACTCTTAAAAGAACTCTCACATTTTAAAATATCTTCACATCTCCATGTTTTGCTCATGCTGTTTATTTTTCCTGGAATACTTGTCCCTTCCTTGTCAACTCTTGCAAACTCTTTTTTTTTTTTAACATCTTTATTGGAGTATAATTGCTTTACAGTGGTGTGTTAGTTTCTGCTTTATAACAAAGTGAATCAGTTATACATATACATATGTTCCCATATCTCTTCCCTCTTGCGTCTCCCTCCCTCCCACCCTCCCTATCCCACCCCGCTAGGTGGTCACAAAGCACCGAGCTGATCTCCCTGTGCTATGTGGCTGCTTCCCACTAGCTATCTACCTTACGTTTGGTAGTGGCTAGGCCCGTGAGCCATGGCCGCTGGGCCTGCGCGTCCAGAGTCTGTGCTCCACAACGGGAGAGGCCACAACAGTGAGACGCCCGCGTACCACAAAAAAAAAAAAAAAAAAAAAAAAGTGACTCTGGCTGGATTTGAGGACAAAAGAATAGTTTTTGCCATATATAGGCAAACTCTTCTTTTGTCCTCAAATCCAGCCAGAATCACATTTTCGCTCTGGCTTTTCTTGGCATTGTCTTTCTGCCACGAATTCTCTCCCTTAAGGTCAACGGATTAATTTTTTCCTCCTCTGAGTTCCCAAAGCATTTATCACAGGGTGTGGGTGTCACTTACTTACCTGCATCTGCATTTCAAGGGTGTCTTATCACCTTTGTTTCTCTAGTGACTGGCTCAGTCCCTGTCTCATAATTCAGGCTCAATAAACAGGTATCAGATTTGAAGCATTACACTCTTTTTTTTTTTACCTTGGTCACTGATTCATCCAGCAAATATTTATTAAGAGCTTTTTATATTCAAGGTTCTGCTATGTGTTGTAAAGATACTGAAGAAAATAAATAGATGCCCAGGTTTTTAAAAACATAAAATATAGTGTAAAAGAAAAAATAAGCCATGCACAAAGGTAACTATTTTACATATTTGAAAGAGTTATTTTCAAAGAGAGGTGTCTTGGGGGGCGTGTGAGTGTGGGTTCACGCTAGGATTCAAGAATGTCTTCCCATTGACTAAGAAAATATTTTTCCTTATTAAATGGCTGAAAAGCTGTGATTCAAAACAACGATTCTTTTGATGTCTCACAAATTAGGTTAAATTCTGTTCTATATCTAAATCTCTCTCTCTCCCCCTCACTTTAACTGGGTGTACTATTAGATTATTGGATTAAAGCACTGCTCAGGGTTTTGCTGCTACTTGCCAAACAGTCTACATTTAAAGTAGAGAAAGTTTCTTTTGGTGCCTTCAGGTATGAATTTTATGCATTCCCTAGTTTTTAGAAAACACCTTAAGTGATAAATCCTTCACATGTTGCTACAAGTTCATTCCTAATTGCCATTGGGGAATTGCCCGTAGAAAGCTTTTGACAAAAGTTAACAATACTGTCACTGAAATGAAAAATCCAAACCATATTTTAACAGAAAATTTTTTAAAAATTTGGTCAGCATAGTTTGAATGCTCAGCATCGAATTGCATCTAATTGTATTTAAGCCAGTAGCGTTAAAAAAAAAAAAAAGTAGATTCCCTTTTCCACATTAAGGCAGAAGATGTTAATTGTTAATAGTTTCAGTGACTACAGATTTTCACTGATGGTCACCAGCCTTTTTTCTGTTTTCATTTAGACTTGGATTATCACTTGCATTTATCTTCAACTGCTACTGTTTAATCCTCTCGTCACAACTCAAGGGATCTGCAGGAACCGTGTGACTGATGATGTGAAAGACGTTACCAAATTGGTAAGTAAGGCACGCTTTCAATTGCTGTGACTCTTTCTTGTACTTTTTGAAAAATATTTCCTTTTTTCTTGCCCCCAATTGGTATTTTTCGAAGACCAGGAGAGAAGTCACTGAGTTATTCTAAAGAGTTTGTAGAGAGCAGGTAGGGAGATATTTAAGGTCATGGAGCATCTTGTTGGTAAAGTTGGCCTGTTACACCCCACGGAAGTGGCTTTGTTTCTTTGCTGGTCTTTTCATCTCCTTCACAGGCAGTGAAGGACACTGGCGAGTTCTCTGTGTGCTGATGTACCAGCACTAGCTTGTTCCCCATTATCTCTTAAAAGTGTCTTATTTCCCTTCCACATGCCTTCCTCCTCTTCTCTAACGAGCCTAACAAAAGATCTGAGATGGTCTTTCTCCCCTTTCCAACAGCTTGAAGACCCTGTCACATGCGGGTGGGTGTTTGTTCCCTCAGTAAACACAGTTGGAGTCATTTTTGGCCAAATGTTGACCAGATTCATCTCCCACATCCATCACATTGGAACTCTTCCCTCAGGAAAAGCCGTTTTACACCGGTGCCCCTTGGTCACTGCCGGCTTCGTGCCATGCTTCTCTTAAGATGCAAACCACAGAGACGGAGAGCATAACACAGCATCTGAAATGCCTTCCTCCCAACTCTCACGATCTAGCGGTGATTGTACATGCTCACTTGAGCTATAATGCGTGCTTTCAAGATGAACAAAGTTTGAGAAGCAGTTTTCTAAGTTCCTGGTTCAAAAGAGCCAAATGGCCCTCAGTTATTTGAATATTGTCTAGGGAACGGATGTGATGTGAGAATAGGAGAGAAATGAGGAATGTAGTATGTAGAAAGAAAGAAAAGTATATTTTTTGAGATATTTATCTTCCCTATTTTGATATGCATTTCCTGGTTTATATGTTTTATTTTGGGTTCATAGCCAAACTCCAAAACAGAGTTTAATGCTACGATCTGAGTCTTGCTGGCTTAGTCTCAATGCAGAATGAAGAATACACACACACACACACACACACACACACACACACACACACACCCATGCAGATTTCTTTGGATACTTACAAAGTCCAGGTTTAAAAAAATTCTCTGGTGCAGTGCCTGAAGATGTATCACCATGTTTTATTTGAGGAGCTGGTGACCAAAGCAATGCAACATTTGCCTACTATATGCCCAGCTAGGTATAAGGATGGGGGTGGGGTGATGAAGTACTTTTTTCAAAACATGTATCATGATCTTTTCCCTCAAGCTGCATGTTAGTTTGTGAACCAAGAAACTATATTAAAAAGAAAATGTTTAGATTCGAAATTTGGTATCAATAGAAGGCACTCATGAAATGTTTGTTCGATGAAGTAAGGATGTGTACCACTGTGCAGCATCATAATCATCTGTGGGGCTTACGAAAATCATAGGTGTCTGGGCTCCACTGATTCAGCAGGTCTGAAGGCATCTACATTTATAGACATTCCTTAAAGGAGGTTTAAGAACCAGTGCTCTAGATGGTCTATTCTGTCACAGTTTAGAGACCAAAATATTGTGACCTTGATTTAATCTCATTTCTTATTATGAGTAGTTTTATCTATGTTGTATGGATTTATATAAATGTTAGATTAATACAAGGCTTAAAGTAGGCCACAACTGGGAAATTACAGCTCTCATGGGGCTGCTGGTTGAACCATGGAGCTAAGATGAGCAGGGGAGGTCTGAAGTGGTCCTAGGTGTCCAGTTTCAAATATGTGGGCAAGGAGTCATAGATGGAAGGTGATGGTGTATCTGACCACACGCTGAGCATGTCCAAAATTAAAATGCTATTTAAGAAAAATTACTTATAGTCATTATTTTTTACTGTTTGAGGAATGCTACTTAATGAGCACCACTTCCTGTGAAATGTCAAGCCGATATTTTCAAGTGGCATAAGTAGGTATTATAAGCACCTTCCAAGATTTTCCACTCTTGTCTTTGACCATCTGCATATTTTCAGTCTGTTACCTATCAGTTGATACAGTGAAAAATGGCAGGAAGCATGGAGAAAGAAGTGCCTGGGAAGAGATACTTATTAACACTAAAATATAATTCCTTCCCCCAAGGGCAAATGTAAAAAATCATTAAACTGAAAAAAGTCTTTCTGTCAACCCTCGAGCACCTGACTCAGAGGGGAACTTTTTAATTTCAAGAGTTGATCTAAATGAAATTAGTGTGTTTACTTTCGATTATCGGGGGGAAAAATCAAGTTAGTAACAAAAAAGGACTTAGAAGATCACTTCTAACTGAATAAAGACCTACTTAATGCCCAGCCAGTATTTCATAGAGTAGGACACTGAAAGATATAAAATAATCCCTGGTCTCAGAGTGTTTAAAATCTAGTTTGGGAGCTAACCCATCTCTATGAATATATGAGTGCATATCACTCAGTCTGCAATAACCACACATAAATGGATACCATTTGAAAGATTTTCTGGTATAGCGTGGGACCCAACCTATGCTAATTTATTGCTTCAAAGAATGGATTTTAGAAGCTGGCACACCTGCTCTTTGACCTTAGATAAGTAACTATGTTTCTAAATCTCAGTTCTTACTTACCATTTTTTAGTGTAGATTAAATAAGAGAATGTATATATAAATTTTTTACCACAGTTATTATCACATAACGTCTCTGTGCCTCAGTTTCCTCATCAGTGTAATAGATTAACAGTACAGTTGACCTTTGAACAGCACGGGGGTTAGCAGTGGAATATCATTCTCACAGCTTGTAGTTGGCCCTCTCTATACAAGCTTCCTGCCTAGCTGTGGTTCTGCATCTGCAGATCCCACCGACCATGGATCATGTAGTACTGCCATACTTAACTGCTAAAAAAAAAAAAAAAATGGGTATGAGTAGACCCATGTAGTTCAAACCCATGTTGTTCAAGGGTCAACTGTGCTTAACCTCATAGAGTAACTTTAAAGATTAAATAAGTGAATAGAACAGTGCTAGGAACATAGCAAGTGCCTGCTAAATACTGTCTGTCAGTAATGGTAGTGGTGGCATTTGTGGGGTCATAGGATACTGGAGTTGGAAGGGAATTTAGAAACAATCTAGACAAAGTACTTCAGAAAGAGGAAAACTGAGACCCAAGAGTGGTGAAGCCCAGCTCCTGGTCCCATTACCTGTGCTGTATCTTCTAGGACAGTGGTTTTCAAACTGGCTTCAAGAGCCCACCTTGCCTCCCTGCTTTTATTATTTACGTGTCTGGGTTTCTAAATAAGACTTGGCTTGAAAAAACAATTGAGCTTATGAAAAAATGTTTGCAAGCCACTGCTTTAAATCAGAATTTGTGGGATATCATTTGAGAACCATCCAGTCACAATCTCTTAGGGTACGTGTTAAAAGTACAGCTATCAGGGCCCTGCCTCGGAAATACGGAATCACAGCTTGTGGAGATGAGATGTAGGAATGTTAATGTTTCTGACTAATATGCCCGGTGATAGTTATTTGCATAGAAGTGGCAGGACCGCTTAGGCTATAATACTTACAATATTGGGTTGTTTCCATGTCTGAAAAGAAGCTGTGTTCCCATCCTTAGCCTAAAACTCATTAATTTCACTAATTCAAGCAGCAACATGAGTGACTTTTGAGTTTTATGGATATAGATCATCACAGCCTCTCTCCAGAGAACAGTGGGGCAAAAAAGCATCTTCAAGAGTAGGTCAGGCTTACCGGGATGTTTGAATACCAGCTCTGCTATTACCCAGCTGTGTGACCTTGGACAAATAAGTCCCTGGACCTTTCTGGGATTCAACTTCTGGTTTTGAAAATGAGGAACTAGTACATGATCAATACTTAGTTCTTAATCTAGGATTCATAAACTTTGACATTCTTGCAAATGGAACTCTTAGTTATGCCTACGTGTGCCTTATGTGTGTTTCTAAGAAGAGCATGTATAACTTTCATCTGCTTCCCAGGGACGTCTGTGACACCCAAAAACATAACTACTAAATCCGATAACTTGGGAGACCCTTTTTAGCTCTGAGATTCTTTTATTCCACAGAGATACTTTTTTAGGTTGTACCTTTTGGAAAGATTCAGTTATGCCTTGACAAAAGGAGGTTATATCGAGCAAGAGGATCTGGTTTCTTTGCAGACATAACTTTGGTACCTTTTATTAGAGAAAAAGAAAGTGGGTTGAGAGTACCCTTTGGCCTTGTTTTTCATAGTAATTTCTTCAGCTGAAATCATTCCTTTGCCCATTCTACCAGTTCCTCCTTTGCTTTAGGTGGCATCTTGCACTGTGCCCACAAACATTAACTTTGTTTGCTTGGGGTGATTCTCATGTCACAGAAGCACACGATTTATGACTTTATTGTCATTTTCTTTTAAATTTCTTATTGGACACTTTGTACTGCGCCTGCAGTCCCCATGGTTTTCATTTGAAATCCTTCTGGCATGTTTACTCAGCATAATAGTTCATCTATTTACAGAACATTTTGCTTTGTTTCCAAAAAATGTTGCAGGACTTGTTTTAAATGGCAAACTCAGACCTACCTAAAGAAAGGGTCAAGTATCTGGGAAGGGGATGAATGAAACTCTAAAAACTTGTATCTATGGGATGGTTCAGCTGTAGCTTTTAATGATTGTTAAGTGTTAATATAAGGAGGAATCCACATATTGAAATAGTTCAAATTAATTTTTCCTTTTGTTCTTCCTGCTTTCCTTTCATTTGTGATATTTTTTCCTTCATTTGGGGGAATTTAATTGAATATGACTTTGTTGCTTTTTTAAAAACCTTTTTATCTTTAACTATCTATTGAGTAATTATTTGTCTTCCTCAAAATGTTTAAGGCAGGTTGCTGTCCCAGCCCCATCTTGTAAAGGTGTAATTACTCTGTCTTTTCAAGGTCAGTCTACAAATCAGTAGAGTAGAATTAAAAGTCAAGAATTCATGGTTTTCTGGGTCTTGAAGTAGGCACTTATTTTAAGTAGATTATATTAATACATGATTCTTAGAGTTTAAAATAATAGAAGATTATAAAAATATAGTTAGATAACAAATTTCACACTTTGAATGGACAGTTTTGAATGATGTGGAATTTTTATTCTTCTTCAGATACGATGTTCTTTGGATAGAATTACCACTGCCTTAAAATGGAAGATTGGAGTCTCTGAGACTTCCCATTTCTAGGTGAACTCTGAGTTTTATTAAGCATACCTTCTCTTTAAAAGCAGAGGTCTCACATAATTTTGTTTGACCCTTGAAGAACAATGGTTTGATAGCTGGAGAGTTTTTAAAGTTTATTTTAATTAGTTTGCAATATTTAGCATTTAAATTTCTGCTTCTGTGGTCAGTAGAAAATTTTTTTCTCTGTTTTAAGCTAAATTTAGGACTTATAGTATGCAAAGAAAGGACAGCAGCGTATTAGAAATAATAGTCTCCTGCTCCTTGACTTTTTAAAGTAATCATTATTGTGTGAGTATCCAGGTACCATGCAAAGCACTTTGTATGGATTCTCTCTTTTAGTCATCACAGCCCTAGGAGGTAATTATTTTTACCAACAGCTTATTGATTAGGAAGCTGAGGCCTGGTGATGGTTAGTAACCTGACAATCCTCACCTGGAAATAGGGAGCTGAATAGAGGTTTGAACCCCTAACTGCCCATCTCTAGAGCATAAGAACCCAGTTCATAATTTATGATATTTTAACTTAAGATGTCAATATCAACTGCAATTTAAGAATTAGCATTCTATCCTCTTGAATTTTATTTCCTAGGTAGTAGTCACCTTATCTTATGATTAGGAAACAGTCATATTATAGAAGTTCAATTAGTACTACTTAACTGGAATCCACATTATAAGGTGTGTCTATGAAATAAACCAAAAATGTTTTTAATCTCTTCTATCTGAAAGGAGAATGAGGGTCATCTAACTTCATTTAGATATTCTTCACTGAGAAAATATGACCCAGAAAAGTCTTCGAGTTGTCATGTTAATATTTTCTAAATCACTAATTGAGTTGTTATTAAAGGGAAAAAAAGGGTAATTAACCTGGTTAGTTAGATTTTTAGTCAATATTAACAAGAGATGGCTTATAAGGAGAAATAAAAAGACAAAAAGCTGGGACTTCCCGGGGAAGATCCCACACGCTGCAGAGCAACTAAGCCCGTGCGCCACAACTACTGAGCCTGTGCTCTAGAGCCCGTGAGCCACAACTACTGAAGCCCGCGTGCCTCCAGCCCATGCTCCGCAGCAAGAGAAGCCACCGCAATGAGAAGCCCCCACACCGCAATGAAGAGTAGCCCCTGCTCGCCACAACTAGAGAAAGCATGCGTGGAGCAATGAAGACCCAATGCAGCCAAATAAATAAATTAATTTTTTTTTAAAAGGCAAAAATCTTTGTCCTGTGTTATTTCTGAAGACTGAACCACCAGCATTACACTAAGCTGCTGCAGGAGTGAACTGGGATATTTAAAATATAAGCGTAGAAGGTTAGGTTTTTTGCTCTACAGCAGTGATTCTTAAACTTCTCTGGGTCTCCCAACACTCTGAAAACTGGACTCTTTCCTCAGAAAGGTTCACATATGTGCAACATTTTATGTAGTGTCAAGGGAATCATGAGTTATTACTACTGTATTTTGATTCTTATCTGGAACTTGGGAGAAACAACTGAGACAAGTGTGTCTCACTAAAGATGTCCAAGAAGCCACTGATTTCATGAGACTTAGAGACCTCAATGCTATTTGAATCATGAAATCCAAAGATTTTAGATTAAGTGATCTAGAGAGGGAGTTAAATGATCTGACTCTGAGTTCTTTTTCTCCTGAGTCCAAATACCTGCAGGGTATGGTAGGCAGCCAGTGCCTGTTTGGCTTGCAAAGACTTTTTCTTGGCTGAGTTTCCAGCATTTCTACATGCCATTCTCATATACATTTTACCTCCTCATGTCACTGAGTATGGTCAGTCCTTAAGACATCCAAAAAAAGATAACAAATGGGCCCATCTAGTAGTAGAGTCAGCCCATCACAAAGTGACTTGTTTTTGCAGTTTTATGCATTTCATGATCTGGCACAGTACTTAATCCTCACACTCCACACCACAAAGTTCATTGGACCTTTAGAATAATTGGACCTTTGGTAAATTTTCCACCAGTTAGGTTCTATTTTATTTTATTTTTTGCCCTGAACATATTTTACGAGAATAGATCGGTTTTTTTCAAAATCTGTAGCCTTGGTTATGTATCCATTTCACCCTATCAACAGTATGCTTCCCTGGAATCTAAACCACGTCTCTGCTTTTTCAGCTTCCGGTCTCTGTATAAATATTTAATGCATATTCAGTACTTTCCTAGTGGTGTTCTAAACTGGCCCCAGTCTCTATTCTCTCCTTGCTCCAATCCATCCCTCCAAACTCACTTTCCTAAATTTTTTTTTTTTTAAGAAGACGTTGGGGGTAAGAGTATATTAATTAATTTATTTTTTGCTGTGTTGCATCTTCGTTTCTGTGTGAGGGCTTTCCCTAGTTGTGGCAAGCGGGGGCCACTCTTCATCGCGCTGCGTGGGCCTCTCACTATTGCGGCCTCTCTTGTTGCGGAGCACAGGCTCCAGATGCGCAGCCTCAGTAGTTGTGGCTCACGGGTCTAGTTGCTCCACGGCATGTGGGATCCTTCCAGGCCAGGGCTCGAACCCGTGTCCCCTGCATTAGCAGGCAGATTCTCAACCACTGACCACCAGGGAAGCCCCCACCTTCCTAAACTGACGGTTATGTTCCCTTCCGGCTTAAACACCTGCAGTGTAGCACCACTGCTGAATTCCAGGAGAAAGGTAAATCAGACGGAATTTTTCATAGTTATCTACTTCACCCTCTTCATCTTAGAGATGGACCCACTGGTCCCGCTGAACCTCACTGCCTCCCTCTTGACCTCCTTGGCCCGACATTCAGGTCCCTCACTGATCATGGCTTTCCCGGGGTATTTCTTACCTCCTACCTGCTAGAGCCTGAATGATCTGTCCCTGGTCTCCCATGTCTTTGTCTTTGCATATAATCCTATACATAGAATGTCCCACTCCCTTGCAATTAATAATAAACACTCGTACTCATTCACACACCATGCTCAAGCACTGAGTATTTTAAACAAGTTATGTAATCCTTGTTTAGTCTTAATAAATCCACTAGCTCGATTCTATGATTCCCATTTTACACACGTGGAAATTGAGGCTAAAGAAGATTAAGTAGTTTGCCCAAGATCTCTGAGTTAGCACGTGGCAGGACATGGATCCAACCTGAGCAGTGTGTCCCCGGGACCTGTGCTGTGAGCCCTACATCAAACTAACTGCCTCGAAGGAACAGCTTATCTTCCTAGTTCTAGGTCAGAGGCTCCCTCTACTCTTATCAAATTTCCACAGTGCTCAATATACATAAGAGAAACCGAATTTATCACAAGGTTATCTGTGCTTTCTGAATGCTATTTAACATACTATAAATGCTTGGAAAGTCATATAATAATTCATGAAGCAGCCATAAAAATATACAACTTGACTTCCTAATTTCTCTTCCAAATGTAATTGGAAACAAACCAATGCAAGCCAAGAAAGTAATAATGCGGAGACTGATCTGTAGAAAACTGTGCTGAGACCAGCACACAAAGCCAAGATTTGTATCCTTACCTCCAATAGGTACTCCTGATGACGGTGACCTTGGGATGCCAGTTAACCTCTCTGTGTTTTCTTCTGTGAAATAGGCTTAATAACACATATCTCTGGGGTCGTGATAGAGACTGTGTATGAAAACTTAAATTGTAAAGCATTTTCCAAAACTAGTATTACTTTTCAGTTCCACCAGAAATATCAGTAAATCAGTTTAATGCAGAAGTTATTATTATATACCCCCCAAGTGGTAAGGTGTGGAGATTTCAGTGTGTTGGTCAGAGAACTTCTTGTAAGGTTTCTTTGACTTCTTTGCACCAATTTTTACATATAGATTACTAGTAAGACAGAATTGGCCAGCATATTGCTTACATTTTTTCTGGACTTTCAGCACATACTCAGATCCTAAGTTATCTGAATACCAGTTCGGTCAATTCTATATTTATTTTCTGATAATGTAAATTGTGCTTAAGGACGGCTAGATTGTCAAGCAGCTTGTGTTCAGAACACCTGCCACTTCTTGCCATGTTTCTCCATCTGGAATGACTTTCATTTACATGGTTTGTTCATAACAAAACAGAATGTTGCTGCTCATTCTGATTCCAGCTTTTAGGTCAGCTATGTCTTCCACTGGGGCTTACATAAAATAACAAGGTCCTTTTGCTTTTCAAAAATGGGGATGAAGATCCACAAGACAAAAGATATTAGGGAAACATGGTGGGAAGTTTGACCAAGAGGAAGAAAGTTAAATGTAAAGAGTAAGAGAGTCACCCCGAAATTAAAGGTAAAAAAATGCCACCTTCTGTGGCAGCCCAGATGTGTTTTCAGTAAGCAGCAAGGACTTTACTGTTTTATTGGGGGTGGCATGAGGAGGGTTGATGGTGAGCCTCACAAGTGGAAAATATCTAGGACAAGTGTGCAGAGAGTAGATCGATGAAAATATGTAGTTGAGCTAAGAGGCAAGGGAGGCTCTGCTGTCAGAGACCTGAGTTCTAGTCCAGACTTAACACGTAGTAGTCGTGTGACCTTAGTCAAGTTTCTTGACCTCTTTGAGCCTTAAGTTCTTCATTCATTAAATAGAGATACTATGTGAAAGGGATTCTGAGGCTTGGATGTGATCATGCAACATAAGCCCTTGATAAGCACAGTGCCAGTACATCATAAATATTTGGTAAGTGTTAGGCTGGAGGCTCAGATGAGTAGGAGATGGTACCATTGGAAGTAGAATGGTAGCATGCACAGTGGGGTCAGCTACTTCCTTGGCTCCCCTCTGACTGCCTATGCCTTTAACTAGATTCTTTTCTCACCAAATTGTTCTCAGATTCCAGAAGCTATCGGCAAAGCCAAGAAGAAACCACATGGATTGTGTTTTGGGAGACTTGTCAGAGATGACCTAGTCTGGCAAACATGCACAACATCCCAGCTTACTATGGGGAATAGTAATGATTTTAGAGACAGGCTAAAGGGGAAAATGAGTCCACCAAGGCAAGATAGACCCATTGAGGATATAATAAAGCAAAACCACTTTTTTTATATTGTATATTGTTTTAAGACTCAATGGGCTAACTCAGTTTATATGTATTATAAACGGGCCATATGATACAGATGGAAATTTTATCTGTGCTAGAAGGGTGAGATGTAAGAGGTGGTACTATATGTAGAAAAGGAGACAAGTGAACCTAGAACTCTGTAAGTTACCAGGCTGTGTGCCTTGGAAGTCAGCTGCCAGTATAGCTCTCAGTGAAGAATATGGATTGATTGGCACATTCACTCATCTCAGCTCATAAATGGACTCTCAGACATGGGTACTTTTATCCCCACTTTACAGATGAGAGAAACCAAAGTACAGTTTAGATTTGTTCCAAATTCCCTGGTTCTAAATCAGGTGCTTGTTCAACTTATGCCACAGTGACTGGTGGAAATGGGTTAGATAGTCTTTGAAAGCCTTTAACAGAAGCTAGGTAAACACTTGAGCCATCTCAAACGTTCAGCACCCACTGAGTGGATTAAGTTATATCACAGAACTGAATCTTTCTAAATTATAATTAAGTGATAAAGCATCTGCCACTCATAAGTATCATTGATCTTTTGAAATTTTGCAGACATTTCTTTCTAGGATCAACGTAGAACAGTAGTTCTCCAACTTGAGCGTACATCAGAGTCACCTGGAGGACTTGTTACATAAGATTCAGTAGGTCTGGTGTGGCCCACGACTGCGTTTCTACAGATTCCCTGGTGACGTTGACATATCACTTGGTAAACCACTTAAAAGAAAAATGTACTGTGTTACTGATCCTTTGGAGGGACAAATAGGAATATAATCCTAGAGGGAAATTTCAAGACCACAGATGGAAATTGAAATTCAAATCATATTTCCAAAACTCAGTAGATTATCCTTAGCCACCCATAACTGAATTTGGAGGAAAAAAGATTTGTATTATCACTTTATTTCTGGAGAGTGCCTTTGATTGCAAAGGGAAATCAAGAATGAAAAATCACTATATATGTAAATATTGAAATTCAGTAGTAACTAAAAGCATAATAGGTTTGTAGGTGTTTTTCTCCAAACCACTAAAAACAATATGACTGATATGTATGGATTTTCTTACAGATATTTTTTCCTTTTTTTTTTTTTTTTTTTTTTTTTGGTCTCTGTAGGTGGCAAATCTTCCAAAAGACTATAAGATAACCCTCAAATATGTCCCCGGGATGGACGTTTTGGTATGTAAACCGTACATTTCTGGATTTCATTTTGGTAGCTGACAAAAGAGATGGGATCATTCATATTGAGATAGGAAATTATCTGCCATTTAGGAGTTTGCTAATTGTCAGAATTTGAAGAAGTTATCTTTGGAGTTTGACTTACATATTTTTTTTCCTCAGGCAACTGCTAAACTTTAGTTTTGGATGAGCATTTCAGCACATGTGTCTTACACCTGTACTCCCAAAGTAAATAAGATCACCTTCCTTAGAGCTAGCCATTGATTTCTCTCTTTCCTTCAGTCTTCCCCCAAAAAAGGCTTGAGTGTAAAATTATTTAAATTACTTTCATACCTGAAAAGGTCCTATATAAGTCTCCTATTTAATTTGAGTTAATTTGAGAACCCAAAATGTTTTATCTCTGAATTTATTTGCAATGTGATTGATTCTTAAAACCTTACAATAAAAATATGTGGCTATGATTATAGGTACTCCTTTATTACTGTAACTAAGCAATTTTTCTCATTATATAGTATCAGTATTCATACATGAAGAAATATTTTGAGCATAGGGAATAATGTAATGCCTGTGTACTCATCACATAGCTTGTCAAATGGTACCATTGTGCAGTATTTGCTTCAAATGTATTTTTAATAGTGAATTATGATAAATATAACTAAAGCCCCATATATGCCCCTTTCCTATACCCATTAGTGCTCACTTTGTCTCTTGGGAATAAGTATTCTGAGCTGGAATTTTTCATTCCAATGCATGTTTTCAAGGCTTGACCTGAAGATACCATCCCCTTGGAGCTGTGTTGAGTGCAACAGCCCACAGTAGCCCTGCTCTAATACTTTGATTGCAAACTGTACATCCATTCATAAGATACCAATTTTTTTGCATATTTTATGTTAATGCCATTATACTGCATGTATCACTTTGCAACTTGCTTATATTTTGCAACATGCCTTTGATGTATAACATGTTCCATGTTGATTCATTTTAACTACTGTATTGTTCCTTTGAGTTAATTTAAAATCATTTGGGTTACTCTCTGCTCTGCAACTTGACATCTTTCCATAACTTACCAAAAGTACTTATTACACATAGACTTTGTGCAAGTTGTCTTTTTTTTTTTTTTTTTTTTTTTTTGCGGTACGCGGGCCTCTCACTGTTGTGGCCTCTCCCGTTGTGGAGCACAGGCTCCGGACGCGCAGGCTCAACGGCCATGGCTCACGGGCCCAGCCGCTCCGCGGCATGTGGGATCTTCCCAGACCAGGGCACGAACCCGTGTCCCACGCATCGGCAGGCGGACTCTCAACCACTGCGCCACCAGGGAAGCCCCTGTCTTAAACTTTGAGTCCTTTCTGTGGACGAGTCCATCAAAATTATTACCAGTTCAAATATGTTAAGCGCGTCACTCAGTGCTGTGTTTAAAACGTCTTTCAAAGACTATAAGGTTGTCATTTCAAGAGCATTCTCTTGAAAGGCATATTTCTTTTCATTAGTTTATGCTAAAATATTTACTATCTACTACGTTCCTTAGAATTCCTTAGAACATGTACCTTCTTGTTGAACAAGTTATCCTCTTTGTTGACCTAGCAAGTCTAGGTCAATGTCTGTCCTATTGAATTAGGAGAGTTCTCTGGAAATAATAATGTAACATTGTAGCAGCCTGAAACTTATTAATCATTTGCTTACTCACTCAGCAAGTGTCTGTTTAGGAAACACTATGGAGCTAGCACTTTGTGAGACACTTTAATAAACAAATATACATCAATGAGCCTTATGTTCAAAAACTTTAATAATAATGGGCGGGGGGAGTAGCTGGGCTTTTCATAATGCTTTTCTATTCTCAAAATGATTTCATGTTTTTAATCTCTTTGGATGATCAGAAAAACCCTGTGAGGAAAGCAGGATAGCTACTGTGATTCCTATTTTACAAATGACACCCTGAGCTTTACAACCCAGAAGCATTTTGCCCAAAGTTAAACAACTAGAAAGTGATAGAGCCTTAAAAAGAAACCCTAGGTCATCTGACTCTTAACCCTAAATGTGGATATCTAAATAATTATAATAACAAGGGAAAGTGTTCTAAGTGAAGCATCTAAGTAATAAAGATGCACCCTGCTCCTGACTGTAGAAGCACTTAGGCCTGGGATTGCCAAACTCTCTCAAAGAAATCATGCAACTCTTTGAAAAACAATATGTTAAACTGAAAATAGCGAAATAGATTATTTTGTGCTGGTATAAATCATAGATTTCAGTATCGGTTAGTGATAACAAGAGCTAAACTTGTAAAAATAAAGCTGATTCATTGCCACCTATTTTTTTTTTCTTGTTTCTGTAAATGAGAAAAGTCCGATATTATTTGGGCTTGGCACACTGTCCTGGCACAACTGGAGAAACTCTGTTCTTGGCTACCACAGTTGGCAAGAAAAACAAGCCCGTGCACAGGCCTTTGGGTAGAAATAAGGGGTCTTACGCTTTGTTTTACCTTCATTTTAAAATGTTAGTTTCTGCCAAGACCAGAGGAGTTTCCCAGTGGAGAGGCCCCTGATTATTTGTCAGTGGTCAGAGCCCCAGCTGCTGTATCTTTTGTCTTTAAACAACAGAGGGTAGAGTGGGAGCCAGTATGGGTACCAGAAAGATTCTCTGGGGCCAGAGCAGTAAAATTCTGCCAGAGGCACTAGGCAGAAGAAAGTAATAGGGTAGTATACACTTTATTTTTTGCTTTTGTTTTAAAAATAAGCTAAATACTCCTGAAAAGGGGAGGTTACTTTTCTAAGGGCCTTTTAAGAAAATTACCCAGCAGATTGTCTCTCACAAATAGCAGGGTGTGATCCACTGGTTGGTATTTAAATCTAACAATAATTACCAATTTTATTTTAAACTCTTTGAAACTATTATACTGTCAGACTGTTAGGATTTCCTTTAAGTTCCTAAACTAAAAAATCCTAAACGTTTCTGACCCTTTCCACTTACTAGTAATGTTATTATAGAAAGAACAAAAACTGAGTAGCTGAATTTGGGCCACACATCTGCTGTCATTCTGACCCCTCTAAAATGATATAAACTATGAGTTGCTTGTGGTATTTGAGTAAAAAAATTCATCCCTTTTTAGTTAAATTACATATTTATCAGTTTTCTTCTTTTTATTTGAAAATACTTTCAAATTTCCAGAAAAGTTGTAAGAATATTTAAAGAACACCCATATACCTTTTAATACAGATTCATCTATTTTTAACATTTTGCCTCATTTGCTTTACTAAATGCT
This sequence comes from Mesoplodon bidens, assembly GCF_964165515.1. Classification (NCBI taxonomy): domain Eukaryota; kingdom Metazoa; phylum Chordata; class Mammalia; order Artiodactyla; family Ziphiidae; genus Mesoplodon; species Mesoplodon bidens. Next base: position 89,197,319 of record NC_138167.1, read on the forward strand.
TGCTTTCTGTGTGCACATGTGTTATTTTTCTAAACCCATTGAGTAAGTTGTATACAAAATGGCTGTTTAACCCCTAAAATACTTCAGTGTGTGTTTCCTGAGGATTTTCTCTTACATAACCACAGTATGGTTGTCCACTTCAATAAATTTAGCAGTAACTAAAATACTTCAATCTATTGGCTGTATTTCAATTTTGTCAATTTTTTTTTGCAATTTTTCCCTCTAGTACAAGATCTAATCTAGGATCAAGATTTGCATTTTAATATCATCCATGATTGGCAGAATAATGGTCCCCCAAAGATGTCTCATGCTGTGACTATATTACCTTCCATGGCAAAAGGGTCTTTGCAGATGTAATTAAGGATTTGGGGGTGGGGAGAGTATTCTGGAGTTTCCAGGTGGGCCCAGACTGATCACATGAATCCTTATGAGAGGGAGGCAGGAGTTTAGGGACCAGAGAGAAGATGTTACACTACTGGCTTTGAAGATGAAGGGGCCACAAGCCAAGGAATGCAGGAAATCTCTAAAAGCTAGAAAAGGCGAGGAAAGGGATTCTTCTGTAGAGCCACTAGAAGAAACAGCCCCTGTGATCACCTTGATTTGAGCCTAGGAAGACCCATTTTGGACTTTGACCTCAAGAACTATAAAATAATAAATTTGTGCTGTTTTAAGCCCACTAAGTTCATGGAAACTAATGCATCGTGTCTCTTTGATCGTACTTTAAGACTTCCCAGCCTTTCTTTGTCTTTATGACAATGAAAATTTTGAGTTATACAGCCCTCCCCTTTCGATAAAATAGTTCTCTTTGAAACAATTGATGTTTTTAATGATTATATTCAGAAGAAGCATTCCTAGCTGTGATGCTACATTAAGTGATGACGTGTCCTCAGGTCATCACATCCAAAGGCACACAATGTCCATCTTCTCTTGCTGCACGTTTTGATCTCCTGGTTCAGGTGTTCCACCATTTCTGTGTATTTACTCATTAACAACTAAGAAGCAACCTTTGGGGAGATACTTGAAGACCATGTACAGTTCTTCATCAAAATTTCTCTCATGGATTTAGCATCTATTGATGATTTTTACCTGAACCAGTCTTCACTGTCATGTCAGTTTTTAATCATTATTCTTTTAAAGACAAGATTAAACAAATAAGCCATTGGCCATACGTAACGTTGTTCTAACAATATGCCTCCCAGCCATCTTTCCTCTGTAGCACCCTTCCTCCCATCTGCACGATTTCACTATCTCAACTCTCCCCACCTTCTTTTGCCTGGTCTGCTCCCTCTGGGCTCTTCTCATCTCCCTCGCCATTCCAGGATTTATTATGTGAGGTTTCAACTCTTCTTTAGAAGACGGGGTGGTTCTTCTTTAAAAACAACAAAACAAATACACCGGATCATTTTACCCCTCCTCTTCATAGGCTTTGAATGGTTCTTAGGAAAAGGAGCTCCTTAAACAAGGCCTCCAAGGCTCTCATGATCTGACACCTTTCCAAATTCGTGTTCAGTCCCTCAACCTCACATGTTCTTTGCTGCCACTGTTCCTTTCCTGCATGTCTTTCTCTGTACCTAGAGTGCTGGTCAATCCTTTTGTTTAGGTAACTCCTGAATCTTTCATTTTCTTTTTTTTTTTTTCCTTCTATGGTTTTCTTTTTTTTTTTTCTTTTTTAATTGAAGTATAGTTGATTTACAGTGCTGTGCCAATCTCTGCTGTACAGCAAAGTGACTCAGTTATACATATATAGACATAATTTTTTTATATTCTTTTCCATTATGGTTTATCCCAGGAGATTGGATACAGCTCCCTGTGCTATACAGTAGGACATTATTGTTTATCCATTCTAAGTGTAATAGTTTGCATCTACCAACCCCAAATTCCCTCCCCCCCTCCCCCTTGGCAACCACAAGTCTGATCTCTATGTCTGTGAGTCTCTTTCTGTTTTGTAGATAGGTTCATTTGTGCCATATTTTAGATTCCACATATAAGGATATCATATGGTATTTTTCTTTCTCTTTCTGACTTACATCACTTAGTATGATAATCTCTAGCTGTATCCATGTTGCTGCAAATGGCATTATTTCATTCCTTTTTCTGGCTGAGTAATATTCCATTGTATATATGTACCACTTCTTCTTTATCCATTCATCTGTCAATGGACATTTAAGTTGTTTCCATGTCTTGGCTATTGTGAATAGTGCTGCTCTGAACAAAAGGGTACATGTATCTTTTTGAATTGTAGTTTTGTCTGGGTATATGCCTAGGAATGGGATTGCTGGATCCTATGGTAGCTCTATTTTTAGTTTTCTGAGGAACCTCCATGCTGTTCTCCCTAGAGGCTGCACCAACTTACACTCCCACCAAGAGTGTAGGAGGGTTCCCTTTTCTCCACACCCTCTCCAGCATTTGTTATTTGTCTGACTCTTTCATTTTCAATTTCACCTCTTTAAGGAAGCCTTCCCTCTCCTTGAGGAAGCCATATCCTCCTATTAGAGACTCTTTTCTTAGCACTCCTCAGAGTAGTAGTGCTTTAGTTTATTTGTGGAATTATTTAGTTGATAATCTTCTATTCACCTGTAAACTTCCTGAGGGCAGGAATTGTATAATTTTGCTCTTCTATCCTCAATGTCCAACATATGATAGGCACTTAATAAATTATCTGCTGAAAGAAAATGAAGAAGGAAGGAAGGAAGGAGGAAGGTACCCTAATGTGTAATCACTTGTAATTTCCCTGAGGCACCAATTGAATAGAATCGACAAGATTTTGTTGATGAGGCAAATAACTGTAACTCATCACACATTATCTGCACCTCAATGTCATCCTGTTATCTTCTTTTAGATATGTGTGCATTTTGTAAAAACTCTTAGGTCTAAGAGCTGTATCATGCAATTTTGAGGAATCATGGTTTCTGTGAGCCTTCTGTTATGCTACTTTTATTGAGTCATTTCCTTAATCAAGAACCTTCTCATTGTTCTCAGCGATTGAAGGCTGAAAGCCAAATTCCTGAATCTGATGTTCTTGACCTTCCCTAATCTTGCCCCACCAAAACCACCTCATCTTAATACCCGTTCTTCCCCAACACAAACTCGCCCCTCCAGCCAGATGCATCCCTGCCTCCTAGAATCACCTTGCTTATTCTCAATTCCAAGGCTGCCTAGTACTACTTCCCTTTGCTAGGAATGTTCTTTTCTCCCATCCTCTCATCCAAATTCTACCCACAGAATTACACAATACCCTGCGGCTAAAAGCATCTTAGAGGTCATCTGCCTCCAAGGTCAACTTAAGATCCTTGTTTCTCATAAGACCATTTCCTAGTGTTCCAGACCATGCTTTCTTCCCCGTATCATTTGGCCATTAAAAATTGACATCACCCCTATTTTGTGCTTCTGCTTGGTGCTTGTGGGGGACAAGTAGTCAGCAACACTGATGTGGTATCTGCTCTGGACCTTACCTTTTAGTTTATTATCTCTGAATTTCTATAGAATTTGTCCAGAAACAAATCATTTGGGGTACTTGATCATATATTGCTTACATAGCTGTTTAAAATCGTATGTGTTAGGGACTTGTCTCAAAGTACTGTTGTGAGAAATAATTAAGATATGAAAAACCCAATATATAGTATACATACAATGATTGTCCTATGTCATCACAATTATTTTGTTGTTATATTTTCTCTTTTTGCTGTATTTATCTAAAGATTAGGGATCAAATCTTTTACTCCTTTGTATTTCCTTACCATTTAAGCAGGTAGTAGCTACTCAAAAACTACTTACCAGTAAACATTTAACTGTTGGCAAAAAATGCGTGATTTCCAAATCTTGAGGAGCCCATCTTATTTGTTTATATTCCTTTGGTTCTCACTAACAGTAATGAACTCAAGCTTTACCAGCAAAACAAAAAAGTCCCATTATTTTAAGGAGACTGAAGAATAGCATTCCAGTCAAGGATAGGGATGTAGCCAGGCCTCATGAAGGGACTGGAGCCAGGATTGGAAAGCTACCAGGTTTTCCTTTCCCCTTCTCTGCATCTCTGCCTCATTCTGTTTTGCCTGTGCAGAATTTATCTCTGTTCCAGTCACCTGGGGGGCATATTGCTGCCCCAGAGCTCCCACATTTACATATTAGTTTTGACCCTGCTCAGAGACTCGTTGTCAGTTCCTATCATTACTACCAGTTTGGGGGAGGGACTTTCTGATTGACCCACCTGGCTCAGGAGGGCACTATTGTTCAGTCAGCTGTGGCCGCAGGGCAAGTTCGCTATTTGTAAGTGTGGATCCTCAGAATCCACCCCTATGATTTGATGTGCTCCCTATAGAAATAGACGTCAGTCAAGTAGACACTGTACTTAACTACTTCTATCTCTCATATAATAGAGTATGTATTTCAAAGGAGTAAGTGTAATATGTTAGGTAAATGAATAAAATATAAGATTAAATACGATTTTTAAGTGGCTCTTTTGTATTCTCAAACTATAGGGCCCATCTTCATAAATAAGTGATTATATTAAGATACTTTCAGAACATCTAGACCATTACTATCTGATAGAAGCCGCATATGTAATGTTAAATTGTCCAGTAGCTACATTTTAAAAACTAAAAAGGAACAGGAAAAATTAAGTATATTAAGTTTTATTTAGTCCAGTATATTCAAAATGTTATCATTGTACCTTACAATCAATATAAAATTATCAATGGGATAGTTTTCATTTTTTTATATTTATTCAGAATCCACTGTGTATTTCATACCTACAGTACACTCCAGTTAGACATTAAATTTTCATCAGGAATATTGATTCATTTAGCTTTTTATAAAATTTACAATTGAAAATGCATATTCCCATACCTAAGCTTTTCCAAACATACTTAAAAGTTTTCCAGTCACCAAATCAAGTATTGATTTTTTAACTTTCAACAGACTGAATTAGTTAAGCAAAACTAATATTTTAGTTCCTTGGTCACAATGGCCACATTTTGAGTGATAAGTAGCTGAAGGTGGCTAACCGACCCCCTATCAGCTAGCACAGATTAGACAGACCCCTGTATTTTATAGAGAAACTGAAGTTCTGAATAAGTGACTTGCTTAAAATCACAAAGTGTGTTAACAGAGTTAGAATTAGACACAGCCTCTAGTTCATCATTGCTGCCCTCACCTCCCCACGCTGATCTTTCCTCATGGTGCTATTTTGTGTCTGGTTCAGAGGCCATTTATAGGCCTGCCCCGGGAAACATCACATATTTATAGTGTTTGGACTGATTACCATCTTAATCAGATTGAGGTTTCTACATCACTTTAATAGAAACAAGAAAATGCAAAGTTAGATGTCTACAGTGAACACTGAAAACCCAAATTAATTGTTTAGACAGAAGACTAAAATAACGACAAAACCCAGCTCATCTAAAAGGGAGTTAAGATTTTGGAGACTCTACAGTAGTAATGTGAGTGCACAATATTTTACAAAGTGTTATTGTAGGAATGTTTTAAATCTGCCTGCCCATGGAATGTTTGAGAGTGGCAGGGAGTGTCAGCTTTCTAGCCCCAAGAGTAAAAACCAGAGAGAGTTCGCTAAAGGCGATTAGCATTTGCTCTTTGGTTGCAAGGATCGCTGGGAGAAATTTGCATTCCGTAGTATAGCTCTGGATTCACTGAAATGAGAAAGAGCCATTTCCAGTTCTTAAGAAATCTCTTAATTGAGGTTAAGGACGAGTGTGCCTCGTCCACATGTGAGACCACATGAGTCATGGAGAACCCAGCAGAAGAAAATACTGCAGCTGTATGTGCATTGACTGTATTCACTGATAAAAGAACTAGACGAGTGCCTGGGAATCTTGGTTTCTAATATTTGTTTTAAGTTTGTTGTGTAATCTTGGCAAGCCACTTCACTGCTTTAGGCCTTGGTTTTCTCATTTATAAAATTGGTGGGACTGGACCAGATGGTCTTCAGCATTTCTTCCAGATCTAAACCATTGTGATTCCAGTGGCATGGCTCTAGATTCTGTTGTCTGCCCAGCCAGGAGGTAAATGTTAGAAGTACAGAAGAAAGAAGGGAATGCTTTTGTGCCCTGGGCACCCATACCTCTAATTCTGGCAAGATTGAGAATTGACACTCATTAAAGAAAACAAAACAAAAGCAATCAAACTGGGTGGTAATCCTGGTAATTAGGTTGGTTGGATTAGAAGATGGGGTGAAGACTCACTGTGACTATTCCTCAGAAGCCTCATAGTTTATGAGCCAGGCTTTCCTCCCTCTGAGTCTCTAATGGATATTTTACCCCAGCTCCGTTGTGGAGAAATCCCTCACAGTGCAGACAACTACATGAGGCCCACTAAGGAAGCAGACACGTATCTAAGACAGCTACCAAATGGAAAAGTAGTGCCAAGTGCATCCATGAAGAAACGTTACAGTATGTTTTGTCCACTTTCAGATTCTAATTCCAAAAGGCTTTTGGTGACTGCTCTTAGAGACTCTCTTTTCATCTAAGACTCATGTGGAAGAGTGTGGCAAATGTTTTCAACTATTAAACTGGAACAGTTTCTAAAATGAAGCAGGGGATGGAGAGGAGAAAGCAGGCCAGATTTAGCAAGTCCCCAGGATGTTTTTATTTCAGCCAGTGACTCAAATTTACCAGTTCTGGGTCCACAGAGGTATTATGTCATACATCTTATGAAATTCATATATCATCTATTTTAAATTTTCATTGTTGGTTTTTGGAAGCAGTCATACTCCTGGTTATGTTTAGAATGCTTTCAATTGTAGTAGTTTTTATATCTTTAATTGTTGAGTTAAATCGTTAATTTGGTGCTTATGGTATTTTAAAATCCCTCAGGAAGTGCACAGTTTTTACCCAGATCTTCTGTGGTAGCACGCTAGCAGGTGAAGGACAATGAGTCAATATCATTGATTCAGTTAGCATTCTAGAATGATGCATGTTATATGTGTGTGCGTGTATATATATATATATTATATACATATATACACATATACATAATATATATATACACACACACATACAAAGATGAATAGAAAGCATGTGTTGCTCCCGTAGTCCTAAATAGAGCTGCTATAATTGACCCATAAAATGTAAGACAGAGGCTACCAAGAAAGAAGGTAAGAAATTAAGAGTATGGAGTTAAGGAGTTTGGAGTTTTTCAAAGCAAAAACTATATTTCTTTTTGTATGTATAGGGGTGGATAAAACATTAAATTATGTGTACTTCAGGGATTTGAAAGGTACTCCTTACATCATCTCTTTGGCATCTTGTGTGACTTTATCAACTTTATTAATTCTTCACATTCTTCTAGTGAAATAAAGAACATTATGTATATCTTACATTCTTCTGATATATGTTGTGAGTTAATATGTATATAAAACTATTTGTTTAAAATGGTCTCTGAAAGATAAAGAGTGACAATAATGCCTGTTATTAAGGTAAAGGAAAAAATTAAATTTGTGACCCTCAAACTTTTAATTATCTATTTCCTAATCATAATCTAGGAAGAGGTGAAAAACAGAGACTTCCTATCATCTCAGAAATGAAATATTTAGTTCACTGAGTTTTGTTCTCTCTGCAAATCATTGACTATATTTAATTAAAAAGAAAATGCAAAACTGCTTGATAGTCTTGTCAAAACTGGTTTCCTTTCTTGCAGGCAGACAAGTTAAAACTGGCTAATATTTAATATTGTTTACCTCAATTTTATCTTTAATAAATTCAATAATCTTTAAAAGCTAAAATATAACTGTTTAAACAAATTTAGTGACAAGAAAGAACTTTGAATTGATTAGTCTTTTCCAAGAATGAATAATGAATGAAATACAGTTAAAGACGTTTAGAGGGCTTCCCTGGTGGTACAGAGGGCTTCCCTGGTGGTGCAGTGGTTGAGAGTCCGCCTGGCGATGCAGGGGACACGGGTTCGTGCCCTGGTCCGAGAAGATCCCACATGTCGCAGAGCGGCTGGGCCCGTGAGCCATGGCTGCTGAGCCTGCGCGTCCGGAGCCTGTGCTCCGCAACGGGAGAGGTCACAACAGTGAGAGGCCCGCATACCGCAAAAAAAAAAAAAAAAAAAAAAAGACGTTTAGAAATATATTTTTCAGCAGTGTAGTCCAGAAGTTTATATCAAATATCAACGAATTTTTCATAAAAATTGACTCCGTTTTTTTGAGTCAATTGGACATTGACTCAATGTCCTAAAAGGGCAGATATTGGGCTAGGATTAGACTGTGGGATTTCCAGGATTTAACTAAGAAATTAGAGGTGTAGGATTGAAAATGTTACTCGGAAAAGTTGATTGCTTGGACTGTTGATTAGGTATGTGAAAACAAGGGTGGGTGGCCATGGGGCGAGTAGTCATAGTTAAATAAGAACTTGAATATGGAATGTAAACATAGAGTTCATTTGAAAATAGAGACAAACAGAAGTGGCAGTAAGTACCCCAGCGTTCCCAGTTAAAAATAAGAAACATATAAACAAACTCTTTTCTGCTTTAACCACAAAAACGCAACAGAAAACAAACAAAACCAAAAAGAAACAACAACAACAAAAAAACCAACCTGTTCATTTAAGGCAGAGACCACAGAAACAAAAGGAGTACCTTAGTTCAGAACAAGGGAATTTGATTTTGGTTCCTACACATCAGAGGATCTGAGAGGACAGGCAAGCTTATTCACAAAGTGCAGCAAGGACAGAGTTTGAAAAGATTAATACATGAGATCTGCTTGCCATGGAAAAATTTGCACAGTTTCAACGGAATGAACGTATTGGTGAAGGCCGTTCTACCGAATAAGTACAATTAAGGCAGTATTTACAGAATGTGCTGTTTCCTATATCCTAGGAAATCTGCCCCTTGCTGATAGGGCTGACTATCTAAAGGGAATTATCACTGTCTAAACAGACGGAAACTTGGAGAGCAGTCAGCCCCAAAAGAAAGACTGACAGCTTGTAAAGAGACTTGTTAATGATGCAAATATGAACTTGCATATGCTTGAGATAAGCGTTAATTTTACAAAACAAAGAGTTCATTCTCAACATGTTTTGGAAACACAGTCTTTGAGAACTTGGTTGATGAGTCAAATGAAATGGCCTAATTGAACTAATTCCCATTTAGGGGTTTGTTTATTCTACTTATCTGAAGCCAGAGCCAACACTCCCTAAAAGTTTTGAATGGCATTTAATGCTTCCAGAAATTGCAGCTTACCTATCTGTAGATAAGCCAGTTTCCCTTTCAGCTGAATCATATTAATTAAAACTGTTCTGTTAAATAAATATAAAATGGCCCTCTTGTATAATTTAGAATACATAAATTACTCCACCTTCCCCCACAGAGATATTCTGCTGGTAGGTAAAGAAATAAAGTTTAGTGGTTTTATTCGTTTTACATGGCATCAGTTACTCTCTCTGATTACAACATTTTTATTGCAATAGGAGTCATTTAAAATTATTTAGGATCTTAATAAGCCAAGACCATTTTATCTTTGCCAATAATTATCTTATTTTTCTCACTATAACATTTTAACAGAGTTAAAAAAATAAATCAGGACCTTTACTTAAAAGATCTTTATAAGAGAGAAGATAACGTTACAGTATGCCAAGTATGTGAATTTATGACCAATTATTATATTTTAAGTGATGTCACATTAATTAAAAAAATTATAATCCATTCTAACATACTAAGAAGTTTTTCCTAATAATCTAAACCTTTATTGAGCCACAGCCATTTATAGCAGGGGGTTGGCAAACTATACCCTATAGGCCAGATCCAGTCTGCTGCCTACTTTTATATGGACAGGCAGCTGAGTTTGTTTTTTACAGATAAACATTTACGGTCTATTTGGTGATAGAGAATGCTTTTAACCCCAAGCAAAATGTTGACCCAAAATAAAGCATTCCATTCTTCTTACTGGTAGACCTGTATTACAAAAGAAATTAAATTTAAAAAATTTAAATTTATTTATTCATTTATTTACTTTTTGGCTGCACTGGGTCTTTGCTGCTACATGCAAAAAGGGTTTTCTCTAGTTGCTGAGAGCGGGGGCTACTCTTTGTTGCAGTGTACAGCCTTCTCATTGAGGTGGCTTCTCTTGTTGCAGGGTACGGGCTCTAGGCACGCAGGCTTCAGTAGTTGTGGATCGCGGGCTCTAGAGCTCAGGCTCAGTAGTTGTGGTGCACGGGCTTAGTTGCTCCACGGCATGTGGGATCTTCCTGGACCAGGGCTCGAACCCATGTCCCCTGCATTGGCAGGCGAATTCTTAACCACTGCGCCACCAGGGAAGACCTAAATTCAATTATTATGCAAAAGAAATTAGATTCAAGTATAATCATTACCTTTTAAACTTTGTAATAAAAAAATTTGTGGAAATTTATTTTCTCTTGTATAAATGGACCTACACAATATCCTTGATTTTTGCCTCTTGGCATAGAAAGCCTAAAATATTTACCATCTAGCCCTTTCCAGAAAAACATGGACCCCTATGATGGAGTATTTTTTCTCATTCATTTTTATTTTTGGCTGTTTTGGGTCTTTGTTGCTGTGCGCGGGCTTTCTCTAGTTGCCGTGAGCGGCGGCTACTCTTCATTGTGTGGGCTTCTCATTGCAGTGGCTTCTCTTCTTGCAGAGCACAGGCTCTAGGCACGTGGGCTTCAGTAGTTGTGGCACACAAGCTCAGTAGTTGTGGCTCACGGGCTCTAGAGCACAGGCTCAGTAGTTGTGGCTCACGGGCTTAGTTGTTCCGCGGCCGGTGGGATCTTCCTGGACCAGGGCTCAAACCCATGTCCCCTGCATTGGCAGGTGGATTCTTAACCACTGCGCCACCAGGTAAGCCCCTCTCATTCATTTTTAAATCACACCTACATCAGTTCAGCAAGTAGTTTCTGAGCAACTCCCATATGATAGACACTGTTCTAGGCCCCAGGAGACACTGTAGGGAACAAGATTTTATAAAAATACTGCTTTTATGAAACTTACATTCAAATTATGTACCTCATCTCCTCAAAACTACCTTGTTTCCATTATTCTCATTCTGTAGAGAGGCAAAGTGAGGTTCAGAGAATTTATGTAGCTTGTCTGGAGTCTCTCAGCCAGAACTGAACCCAGTTATGCCTGACTCCAAGGCTTGAGCTTCTAACCAGTGGGCAGGTCTGGCTTCATGGGCAGGGGGTTCCATGCTTGGTTTCATTCTCTGCTGTCGCCATCTTGAAACTCTTAATCATTTTTTTGAACATGTTTTTAAGCAATAAATACATTTCCATTGGCCCCACAAATTATGTAGCAGGTCCTGCCACTAAGGCAAATGTACTTCTCTCTCAGACCACATTCTGCCAGGGCTACATTTTTTTTTTTTTTTAAACACGCACGGGGGGCTTCCCTGGTGGCACAGTGGTTGAGAGTTCTCTTGCCGATGCAGGGGACACGGGTTCGTGCCCCAGTCCGGGAAGATCCCACATGCCGCAGAGCGGCTGGGTCCATGAGCCATGGCCGCTGAGCCTGCACGTCCGGAGCCTGTGCTCTGCAACGGGAGAGGCCACAACAGTGGGAGGCCCGCGTACTGCCAAAAAAAAAAAAAAAAAAAACCACACGCACGGGAATTTATCTATGAAGAAGCCTTGAAACCTATCAAGGTCTTTAGAAAAATAAGCTATTATTAATCCACTGATTCATTTTCCAATTCACCAAAAGACTGGAAGTTCCTTGAAGACTAGGACTCTCTCCCACAATAGTTTTTTTGTAGTTTCCTCTGGGCCTGAAGTTCTTTTAAATTCCATTAGTATCTGAACCTTGTCAAGGGCTCTGTCTTGGCTCTTCTTGTCTTAATTTTACTTCCATGGAAGAGCAAAATCTTTACCATCAACAGTTTCCACTGATCTTTATGCATTTGTAAATTTTGAAACAGATGTTAGGTATGAGTTAAACAAAACATAAGAACTAACCTGTTCTGATATAAGGAAATCCTTTGTCCGAGAGTCCATGACTGAAACATTGATGGCTTTGAAGGGTAATCCACAGGTAATCCACCTGTACTTAAAATAGGTGCTTTATCTTCTTTTCTTTCAATTTCTTACAGCCTAGTCATTGTTGGATAAGCGAGATGGTGGAACAATTGTCAGTCAGCTTGACTGATCTTCTGGACAAGTTTTCAAATATTTCTGAAGGCTTGAGTAATTACTCTATCATAGACAAACTTGTGAAAATAGTCGATGACCTTGTGGAGTGCATGGAAGAACACTCATTTGAGGTAACTTTGTATTCATTGGGATTGCTTTTTATTACTCTTCTCTAAAACTTGTGCTGATTGGTCATGGCTGGGATGGGGGCATATTTGTGAGATTTCTAATTTATAAATTTTTAATTAAAAAATTTTTAAGATGAGCACATCTCTTAGAGTTAACATCTCTTTTTATATCAATCATATCAGTACAAATAGTGTGCTAATGGCATTGATAAGAAGTAGAGGTCACAAAAAGTAGGGTATATTAGACGAGGTATCATGAAGGAAATAACATACGCATTGGGGCCTGAAAGATGAGTTAGGTGGTCAGTAAATGGCAATGTCTGGAAGAGCATTCCAAATACCAGAGAATGTCCATTTACTAATCATAGAGTAGTACATAGTAAGTGCTACATAGGTGTTAACTCTTATCATTACCTGCTTTTATTTATAGATAATCATGTGATTATGAATTTCTAAAATAGAGCTTTGACTTGTTTGGAGGATTTTATAGAAAATCATACTCTTTTTATTCTTTTGAGACTTGCTTCTTTCACTCTGTGTTATGTTTATAAGATATGTCCACACTGATGCATAAAGCTGTAGTTTTTTTTCTTTTTTTAAACTGTTTATAGAGCATTCCATTGATTCAATATACCACTGTTTATTAAACCACTCTCCTGTTTATCTGTGTAAGGGTTTATAAACACTGCTGGGAATAACTTTCTTATATGCCTCTTGGTGCAGTTGTGCAAGAGCTTCCTCAGAGTATTTACCTAGAAGTGGAGTTTCTGGGTCACAGGATGGGCACATGTCCAACTTTACTAGATAATAGCAAATGTGCCAATTTATGGCATTCCAGTGATTTATAAGAGACCCCTCGGCTCCATGTCCTCGCCAGTACTTATTATCATCAGACTTTTAAATTATTGGCTATTTGGAGCATGTATTAATGAAGGGGTATTTTTTTTTAATGAGGAGTAATAATTTTAATGAGCATCTCTAAAGAAAAGTGTCTGTAATTTGTTGTTAGGATTATTTCATTGTTATGATGTTGTATTCACCTTTCTCACCCTCACCACCACCCTCTTCCTTTTATCCAGAGTTGAGCCCCAGACTGACCTGGATGGGATCATTTACCCTGCAGTACCAATTTGAATTATATGTGTTAAAACAGTTGTCTAAAAGTGTCCGTTTCACTTGAATCTCTCAAGGACACATTTATAGTCTATTACCTTGACATCAGTTAAATCTATAGACTATTTGAAAAATATAATCCTATTTTTTTTCTTCTTCTAGAATGTAAAAAAATCATCTAAAAGCCCAGAACCTAGGCTGTTTACTCCTGAAAAATTCTTTGGAATTTTTAATAAATCCATTGATGCCTTCAAGGACTTGAAGATGGTGGCTTCTAAAACTAGTGAATGTGTGATGTCTTCAACATCAAGTCCTGAAAAAGGTAAGACATATAAGCATTTCTAATACAAGTATAAAAAGCAAGTTTGAATCTTATATGCATAGGTAAGAATCTACCTTTGACTCAAATATATGTGTAGCTAGGGAAAGATGTGTGTATGTCTAATATAAAAGCAAATATCAGTGGCATGAAAGAAACAAACAGTTGTAGATTTGTTGGTGTTCAAGCCAAAACAACACTTATTGTGCATGAGTAAACAATATATGAGATAGTCATATTTTTATCTGATATTTGCTAGTAATGTACAATTATATTATTCTTCACCTCCAGTCTTCTTAATGTCCCCTTCTCAAATCTGAATAATCTAGATTTGGGAAGCAGACCTGGAAAGTACTCTGATATTGCACTTCACCTTTTGAGGACTCTGTACTTTATGTAAATCACCATGCAACACTGACACCTTATTGCTTTCTATTTAGATTCCAGAGTCAGTGTCACAAAACCATTTATGTTACCCCCTGTTGCAGCCAGTTCCCTTAGGAATGACAGCAGTAGCAGTAATAGTAAGTACCTGTATCTGATTTAATGCATGCATGGCTCCAATTAGCATCTGTAGGAGTATTGCATGGGCTTTAAAGGAAATTTTTACAATCATTACTATTAACGCTGTTCTGTTGCTATTCTTCCTGTTATGATCTTCCTGAGAATTAAATATTAGGTTTGTGCAATTGGATTTCCCTATAGCTAGAGATAATGTTTAATCGGGGCAATAAATTTTCTGCTAAGATTATTTTAAATAAGGCATAAAATTACTTTTATTTATTTATTTTTTTTCTAATGTTTATTTTATGTATTTATTTATTTATTTTTGCGGTACACGGGCCTCTCACTGTGGTGGCCTCTCCCGTTGTGGAGCACAGCCTCCAGACGCGCAGGCTCTTCGGCCATGGCTCACGGGCCCAGCCGATCCACGGCATGTGGGATCTTCCCGGACCGGGGCACGAACCCGTGTCCCATGCATCAGCAGGCGGACTCTCAACCACTGGGCCACCAGGGAAGCCCAAAATTACTTTGAGATGTATGATTTATGAACTTTTTTCATTGTTGACTTAAAATATATTTCACATGGAATTTGCCTGACAAAAATGGACTTTTAAAATGGAAAATACAAGTGCTGGTTTTATAAAATTCCAAGGATATTTTCTGTTTTGTTGTGTATATCACTATTTACTATTGTGTGTTTGGAAATTTGATGATTTTTGTTATTTTACTATAAAATTACATGTTGGGGGAGAATATTCTTTCTCTGAGATTTCTGTCCTCGGTGGTGAAGAAGAACCCAGTTACCTGGAAGTCTAATGTCTTTCTTTCAAATGTAGGCAAAGGTCACTATAAAGGTCATTGGATTTACTAAATATCCTGATCCCTCTAGCCTCATGGCAACTGTAGGAGGAAAAAATTCATCCTTTGATCTTAGCTAAGAAAGTCATCCCTTAAGACTTAGTAATGGGGCACTCTCATATGTTCAAGGACATCAAAGACCTATCTGTAAAAAGGAGTAATCAATTTAATACAAATCCACAATAGCAATGCTACAATTCAGAAATTAAAAGAAAAAGCTCTAAAATCCAATTTGTTTTGGAATTTTTGCCAACAAAACCTGACCTGAATTGTGATGAGGCTATTTATAATATTTATCTTTCTAAAGGTGAATATCTATGCATTTCACTAGGAAATATTAATGTGTAATTCTCCTTGTGATTTCTTCTTTGATTCATGGGTAATATAAAAGTGGGTTGTTGTCTAAAAATATGTGTTTTTTCTAGATATCTTATTATTAACTCCACTATTGTCAGAGAACATACACTGTAATCTTTCGAAATTTATTGAGACATTTTATGAGTATTATTCAAGTTTTGGGTGTAGTATTCTCAAATTTAATCCAAGTAGTTGATAGTGTTATTTAGATATTCTATATCCTTATTAAGTTTTTTGTCTAATTTTTTATTACCTACTGAGAGGGGGACATTAAAAATCTTTCCTTTTGGTTGTGGATTTGGTTATTTCTCCTTTTGGTTCTGAGTTTTTTGCTTCTTCTGTTTTGCAGGTCTACTATTAGGTGCTTATACATTTATTATTGTTATGTCTTCCCTGATTAATTGACCTTTATATATTATTGCAATATCCCATACTAACTCTGGTAGAGCTCTTGTCTTGAAGTGGATTTTGTCGGACATTAGTAGAGCCAGCCTTTCTTCTGGTTACTGTTTTCATGTATATCGTTTTTCTTCCTTTCATTTTCAACATATTGTCTTTATTTTAAAAGTACATCTCGTGTACACAGGATATAGTTGGGCCTTGCTATTTTATCTAGTACTTTACTTTTAATTACAGTGTTTCATCTATTTGTATTTAGTACAGTTATTGGTATGGTTGGATGTGGGTCTACCGTTTTGTTATTGGCCCCATTTGTTTATTGATACTCTGTTCCTCCTTTACAGACCTCTTTTGTGTTCTTTTTTTTTTTTTTTTTTTTTTAGTGTTCTATTTTAATTACTCTGTTGGCTTTTCAACAGCACCTCTTGACGTCATTTTGTGGTTGCTTTAGGAATTACTACATACACCTTCACTTGTAACATTCTACTTAGAGTTAATGTTGTAGCACATCCAGAAACAATAGAAGAACCTTGAAGCAGGATAGTTCCACTTGCCCACAACCATCTTTTGTGCTGTGTTGACATATATATCTACATAGGTTATAAGCCCCACAATGCAGTCTTAAAATTATTACTTTAAACCATCATATGTCTTTTAAAGAAGTAAAAGAAGGGAAAAAAATCTTTTATATTTACCCACATATTTATTATTTCTTGTTACTCCTCATTCTCTCTTGTAAATCCAAATTTCTGTCTAGTGTTAATTCCTTTCTGGCTGAAGAGCTTCCTTTAGCATTTCTTGTAGTGCAGATCTGTTGCCACCAAAACAATTTTTTTTTTCTTTTAATTGAAAAATGTCTTTGTCTTCAGTATTACAGGTAATTTTTACTAGACATGGAGTTCTGGGTTAAAAGAATTTTTTTTTCTGAGTCCTTTAAAGATGTCACTCCATTGTCTTCGTGCTTCTGTTGTTTCTGACAAAAAGGCAGGCAGCATTTCTTTGATGTTTTTCCTTGTATGTACTGGATCATTTTTCCCCTCTGCCTTTCAAAATTTTTTTCTGTTTAGGAGCTTAAAAAAGATGCACCTAGGAGTGGTTTTCTTGTTGCTTGTCAAGCAAGCTTATTTTCCTCAAATTTGGGGGAAATTTGGCCATAATTTTTCCAAACATTTTTTTCTTCATTCTCAGCTCCTTTTGAGAGGAATCACACACACGTATAATCACACATGTACCAATCGCACATATGTTAGGCAATTTGATAATATCAGTCTCACAGATCATGGAGGTTTTGTTCAGTTTTTTTTTTTTTCCAACCTCTCTTCCCTCTAGTCTTCAAAGTGAATAATTTCAACCTATCTGTTTTCAAGTTCCCCGGCTTTTCTGGCATCTCTAATCTGCTAAATTTTTCTTCCAGTAAATTTTCATTTTGCCATTAAAGTTTTTTTTTAATTAAGACCTTACTGTTTTAGAGCAGTTTAAGGTTCACAGCAAAATTGAGGGGAAGGTGCAGAGATTTTCTTACATACCCCCTACCACCACACACCCATAGCCTCCTCCATTATCAACATCCTCCACTAGAGTGGTCCAGTTGTTACAGTCGATGAATCTACATGGACACATCATAATCACCCCAAATCCATAGTTTACATAGGGTTTACTCTTGGTGGTATACAGTCTGCAGGTTTGATTCCAGTGTATCTTTTCATTTCTAAGTTTGTACTTTGTATTCTAGAATTTCCATTTGATTCTTTTTATATTTTACACTTTTCTGCTGGGATTTTTCACCTGCATATTCATTATAACAGTATTTTGTTCTTTGGCCCTTGGATATAGTTATAACAGCTGCTCTAAAGTTCTTGTCTCCTAATTTCAACATGTAGGTCATCCCAGCTTGGTTTCTATTAACTGATTTTTTTTCTCCCTGATTATGGGTCACATTTCTCTTTAGATGGCTAGTAATTTTTTTTTTTTTTTGCGGTACGCGGGCCTCTCACTGTTGTGGCCTCTCCCGTTGCGGAGCACAGGCTCCGGACGCACAGGCTCAGCGGCCATGGCTCACGGGCCTAGCCGCTCTGCGGCATGTGGGATCTTCCCAGACCGGGGCACGAACCCGTGTTCCCTGCATCGGCAGGTGGATTCTCAACCACTGCGCCACCAGGGAAGCCCCCTGGCTAGTAATTTTTGAACATATGCTGGATATTATGGATATTATGTTGTTGAATATCTGGATTTTGTAGCATTCCTTCAGAGACTTTGGAGTTTTTTTCTGGTAGGCAGTTCAATTCCTAGCAGATCAGCTTTATTTTCCTTCCCAGTCATGTTTTTAAGCTTTCTTAGAGGGAAGCGAGAGAGTAGCTGTATTTCTAAGGCATGGAGTTTCTGAGATGTTTCTTGAGTACCTGGAAAATCTCTCCATTCTTGCTTGTCAGAACTCCTTTGTCTCTGAATTGACTGCTAGGGTCTCTGTTAAAGTCATAGCTTCCTGGGCATTGTTTATTGCCAGGTTTTGTGAAGTCTTTCCCTGTGTCTGTACAGCTTATTAGTCAACCAATGACTTAACGAGACTCCTCCAGAGACTTATACCACTCCTGTTCTGCACAGCTCCTTTCCCACAAGTAACCCTGCCTCACAAACTCCAGCTAGGGCAGCAACCCTGAACTTCATTCTCTAATTCCCTCAGTGAGACTACTAAGTCTGAAGGTGCCTCCCAGCCAGAAAATCAGGACGATCGTGAGCCTTACCACGTGTGTTTTTTTCCTTTCTCAGGGATTACACTCTTGGACTGCCTTTTGGCTGATGTCTGAAAATAGCTGCCTCGTATAATTTGTTTAGTATAATAATTATTTAAGTTGGGAAGGCTAATCTGCTATAATCATGGTTGGAAGAAAAAATCTTTTCTACTTGCTTTAAAAGACAAACTGAATATAAAACACCTATTTGGTCCTGTACCTCTGAGTTTATAGGTACTTTTTAAATTGCAACATGAATGACCAGTCTTCTTTTTTGTTTTCCTTTCTTTTTTCTTCCTTTTTGTAAAAAATATGGGTCTTGCATAATCAGTTTTTGGCCAGGTGTTGTCACTCATGAATGAATATGGCACTTAGATACCCATGCACAAGACTAGCTCTTATGTAGTGTATATTCACATAGGAGAAACAGACACAAATAAAAATAGTCATAGTATTTTATAATATATATTATTTATATTATAATATAATATGTATACTAGAAGTATGTAAAAGCTTTTAGTTGTAGCATAAAGGAGGTAAGACTTTTTCAGGAGTAGGGTCAGGGAAATTTGAAGAAAGCATGCTAGTTTTCAGGGATAAGACAGACCCCAAATGTGGCCAGGCTGGCCAGAGGACCAGTGCATATGGAGGAGGAATTCAGAGGTGTTAAGTGCCCTCTCTGTAGCTTATAAGGGAAAATCATGGGATAATGTAAAAGTGTATAAGTTATCCAAAGGGAACTGTGTTTTCAAAGTTACAGTAATATCCTTTGTACCAAGCTAAAAGGATGTTTTTAAAATGATTGAGATTCTTACAGAGAGTATATTTAAATGATAGGGAAGAAAATCCTTACTTTGGCATTAACTTACTCATCTTCTAGACTGTCTTGAGTCAGACTGCCTGGGTTTATATCCCAGCTCTAGACCTTGGCTAGCTATGTGACCTTGGGCAACTGTCTTAATCTCTCTGGACTCCTCAATCAAATGGAGGTTGATAATCTGTCCTTCACAGGTTTTCTGTGAGTTTTAAATTAGTTAGCACATGTATACTTGATGTATAGTATATGTTCATCATTAATTATTAGAACAATGAGATCTAGCACCGAGGCTGGGTCAGTGATGAGCTTTGAAGTGCCGGCAAGCCTGTGGTGAGCTTTGAATCTGAATCAAGGGAGAATACTGAGTTGCGTACTTTTTAAGGACCAAGGAGAGAGCCATGTTCATAGACATGGTCCCCATAAGCAGACTCACTCTACAAAGGAGTTCAGCAAAATTGTTGCACAGTTTTTTGTGTTCTGTGTTTGTACCGATGTCTGATGTTATTAGTCAAACCACACAAATCAGTTCCCACAAATTTTGAACTGTGGACAGCTTTCATAATAATGAGATACAATTAACATGAAAACAACCCAGGAATTTGGGATTACTCAAATCCTGTCCAGATGAGCTCCACCACCCCATACACTTTCTGGGGCGATCTTTTCATAAAAGAAAAGCTTTGGCCCTAATACCCTTCATATGGGCCTTGAGGCACATAATTCAGATCTCATTGATCCCTGGCTGATAGCCGCAGCAGTAAGTACTGGGAGTCATGCCCTGGAGGCGTAAGCAGGCCTTTTCTGATAACATCAATTTTTCTCTCCCTGGAAGAGGAATGGCAGGATCACTGAAGAGAACCCAAGGCCTGGCTGTGAAGAGAAATAAGGAAACAAGAGAAATTTTGCATTTGCATTAACAAGAGAAATAAGGAAAGCGAGGTGACACCTCTGTGGGAGGGAGGCTCAGTCCCTGTGGGTCTGACCCCCTCCCTTCTCCCTCCCTCTCTCCTGCCGGAGGACTGCTGCTGTGTGTTAGTCAGATTCCAGAACTTTATTCAGGGCCATAGTCCTAGGGGTGGAAGTTTAAAGTGGTTAAAAAGTCACAGTGCTCTGGTAGAGGGAGGTGAGCTTTCTTTAGCCTCTAAAGAAACACCTCCCTCAGGGGCTGTCCTCCTACCTGAGATTTTGAGTGGGGATCCCAGAACACCTCACTCTGTAGTAAGCTCCTTTTGCTTATTGCTGGTGGGTGTGGTCTTTCCTCTGGTCTGATCGATGCAATTCAAGATTTGGCTTTTGGATAGAACAAGAAGAGCAGGGTTTTAGCTGCCTTGATTCTGGGGCATCTGGCTGCCCAAACATAGGTAATGGAGTTCTCCATAGCACCATCTTAGCTCATTAGTTTTCCATTGGAGCTGGGGACAAAATATTAATAGCTTTCTTTGTTCTCTCTGTATATGTCTATGTATGTCACCTGGCCAAATCATAATCACATGCCAGCAATCCCAATAGACAGTGTGGGCCATCGTGGGTTGGCCATCAAGGAGAATTCAAACATGTCACTGGAATATAAACACAAACAGCCAAATTATTTACAGATAATGATATAAGCATTTCTAAAATGGTCGGAATTGGGTGTTAACTCCAAATCCATTTCGTCATAGAAAACACCTTTATAAATGGTAGTAAAATCCCTGACAAGTACACATAATCTTATATAACCCTTAAAATAGCTATATTATTGGAATAACAGTATTACTTCAGTTATACCAAATCCCATTTTATAACTAAGGCTCAATTTGGTGATAGAATTCATGTTGAGCTTTAATTTAAGATGCCTAAAACATATTTCCCATGGGGCTATAGGATGTGAGGTGGGCCAAAAGAGCTGTCACTCTAGTCTTTTCTTTTTCTTTTTCTTTTTTTCGGTACGCGGGCCTCTCACTGTTGTGGCCTCTCCCGTTGCAGAGCACAGGCTCCGGACGCGCAGGCTCAGCGGCCATGGCTCACAGGCCCAGCCGCTCCGCGGCACGTGGGATCCTCCCAGACCGGGGCACGAACCCGTATCCCCTGCATCGGCAGGCGGACTCTCAACCATTGCGCCACCAGGGAAGCCCTGTCACTCTAGTCTTAAGGAAGTGGTTCATGGTTACGTGAATGGAAGATTCCACTTTACCCAATGTCCCTTAGTATAAGGGACACCCATGACTCACTACATCCCCCCCACATTCTCCACCCCAGCACACACACACAGACTTACTGTTTTGAGAGCTATAGATAACATTTGTTTCTTGCCTCTTTGGTTAAATCTGTGAGTTTATTTTTCCATCTTAAATGCTGATACACATACAGTGGTTTGGTTCTTTTATATTATGTACTTTAGGTACTTTATATGTTAAATAGGTGACTATAGGCTGACACAGTACCCAAGTATCATTACAAAATATCATAGCCCAAAACAGTCACTTTCCCTTGGATTGGCTTACATTTTGATCATATGATTGTTGAAAGTGTACAATTTCTAACTGTATTACATCTTCAAAAGAAAACTGAAAGTTTAGCTCTTATAAGTTGACACATATGTGTCAATGTTTTCAAACAACTAAGCTGTTCCTTGTAAGGAGATAGACAGAAAAATCTGTCAAAATGTTAAGTTTTGTGTTGGGAGTAAGAGACACTTGGGGGAGATGTGTTGTTTAATTCCTGAATCATTCTGCTTCTCACGGAAGAGCAAAGCAGGGTGAAGGGAGGTGTCCCAAGTTAAACTCATGTGTGTGTCTTCTCTCTCACTAAATTACATATTTAGAGTCAGCTTAAGGGGACACTGGTACTTCCAGCCATTCTTTCATGTTCAGTAGTCTCAGACTTTCGAACACAGGAAGTCTGAAAATTCAAACCTTTACTCCATGGTACAGTTCTGGGCCCTACCTGGCATCCAATAAATGTCAGCTGAAGATGTGATGAGGAGACACCATAATTCTAAACTTGAGGTCCCTAAAAGTACTCTAACCACAATGTACGGGTATTAACTTAATATTTGAGGCAGGCCAAACACAGCCTGATGCATGCATCCAGACCTTGATCCAGGCTGCAAAATGTCTTCTTTAAAATTTCTTGGCAAGATGTGAAGTGTGAGAAAGTGAGAAGATATTAGAAGATAAAGGCATGGAAGATGGATTTGCTTGATGATATAAATCATTTGCAGGTATATGTCATCTGTGTTCCATATGGGTCTGTATTAACCAAGTCAAATAGCCCTCTGTCTGTGGGGTTTCTTTCTTTTTTCAACTTGTATCTTTTGGAGACTACATGGACTTGTATTGCAAGCAGGAAAATCAGCGTTTTAAATATTTTAAACAGATAGGTCAAGAGTACATTTCGGAAACAGTTGGGAACAACCACAGGATAAGAGCAAAACCTCTGGCATGGATATACTGTGTTCACCACTGTACTGTTTAAATTACAGGGAAGGCCTCAAATCCCATTGAAGACTCCAGCCTACAATGGGCAGCCATAGCATTGCCAGCATTCTTTTCTCTTGTAATTGGGTTTGCTTTTGGAGCCTTATACTGGAAGGTAAGTGTTGCTATTCTTTTTTTTTTTTCCCTTTGATCACAAAATTTCTGAACTTTATATATTTATTTGTTCATACTATATTACATCAATGATTAGCTAACAAACTGCCCTTTTCTAAGAAAGGATCCTACCAAGAAAACAATAAGATGGGATATGATTTAATTCATAACCTCCACAGATCGTGCATCTTAGAAAGGTTCCCCCGTTCCTCATTATGCTTTGAAGACCACCCCTCTAGCTGAGAATGCATACATAAGAAAATGCAAACTGGTTTTATTAGCCTGAACTAAATACAAAAAGGAAGAAATATGCTGAAAAATCATACGATGATTTGATTAAAACCAGCCATTTGTATGATCTGCTATTCTGTATTTCTACTCTTTTCTTCTCTTTGTCTTGAAGCCTGTCTAAAATTTTTAAATGTGCGAAATGATTGCAACTCAGCTTTTTGAAATGTCTTTTTGATTACTATTTAAATCTTTCAGTTTCTTTATTATTCTTTCAACATCCTAAAAATGCTGAGTTGATAAAACCGTGCATTTTTCATAATTTCTTATTGCAAAAGTATTTTTATATGCTGCATGCTGATGAAAACATAGAGGTGGAGACTGTTTACCTCTTAAATAGTACATGATATATTGATATTTTTACAATATATGTATATATCACTGTTCTTTTCCCAGAAGAAACAACCAAATCTTACAAGGGCAGTTGAAAATATACAGATTAATGAAGAGGATAATGAGATAAGGTATTTTGTTTTACTAAATGTGTGCATAAGTAAGCTTGGCCTTGCCACTTCACCTACCGTGCATGTGCTCATAACATCTTTAAGAAGTGTTTCACTCTCATGATGGCAGCTGCCAACTGATGTCTTCCAAGTTTTATCCACATTTCTGATCTCTCATTGTCTCTTCAATCCTACATCTCCATTTACTTGGGAAATACCTTCATATAATTGTCTTCATAACCCTTCTTACGGTATCATCTCTGCTCTCTTTACTTCTATAAACAGCAGAATCTTGCTCACGTTCCTGGTCATGGAGCTCGGGACGCACGTTTGCTTATTCTCCTCTTTTCCACACTATAGCCAAGACATGCTTAGCTCTTTCTTTGGCAATAGTCATTATCTTCATCCATATCTTTATTATGTCTTGACTGAGTTGCTACCACAGAATCTTTCTTTTCCTCGGCCTTTCTAAACTCCACCTTTGTCTCATTCTTCTGTAAACCCCATTCTTTTTTGCAGTACGCGGGCCTCTCACTGTTGTGGCCTCTCCCGTTGCGGAGCACAGGCTCCAGACGCGCAGGCTCAGCGGCCATGGCTCACGGGCCCAGCCTCTCCGTGGCATGTGGGATCCTCCCAGACCAGGGCACGAACCCGTGTCCCCTGCATCAGCAGGCGGACTCTCAACCACTGCGCCACCAGGGAAGCCCTGTAAACCCCATTCTTAATATCACTTCCAAGTCAAGATACTTCCAGTGATTTTTCTCTTGCATATTCATATATTTGACCTCACTCTGGCTTTCAGAGCCCTTAATTTTTCTCAACCGACTCAGTATTTTCTTCAAAGCCAAATACAAAAACTGTTTTGTGAGACCTTGCCACTTATGGTGGCTGGCGCTGATCACTTTTCTACCCTATCCCATACCGCTCCAGGACCAATGCTTTGATTTTACATTCAGTTATAGTTTTCATTTGGCATGTTATTTTCTCTTCTATCATGCTGCATGTGTACATATTCACAAATTAAGTGCACATAAGCATTTTCCGTATGTGTATCTGCATATGCGTAGAGAAGTTTTTAACTACTTGGGGAGACTATGTGGAAGCAGATGAAGTCTTCCCTCTTCCCTATAGTAATAGTATGAAGGTAAGCTTCCCACTCAATTTTGCAATCTTTTGCTACTGTATTTACAGAAAAATAAAAACTGCCCTTTACAATGCCCAGATCATGGTTACTTCAGAATCTCTGTCTAAATGCAAATAAGCATGTTTCTTATTCTTTTTCAGTATGTTGCAAGAAAAAGAGAGAGAGTTTCAAGAAGTGTAATTGTGGCTTGTATCAACACTGTTACTTTCGTACATTGGTAAGTTTTAAGAATTCAAGCGAAAAGATATAACCAAGAACTATACAGCATCCTAGACACCAAAATTTATTAAGTCTTCTATCAAGCTGGGGTCAGTATGTCAGCTGAAGCTGTTACATAATTGAATTGTGCATTCTCAAGTTTTGAAAGGCAAGCAATATTATTCCAGTTTAGTGGATTCATCTTGTATGGGAGATATACAAAGCATTAACAGTTGAGTGTTTCCTATTTTTTTTCTTTTTTGGCTGTGCCACTGGGACTTGGGGGATCTTAGTTCCCCAACCAGGGGTTGAACCTATGCCTTCAATGAAAGCATGGAGTCCTAACCACTGGGCCACCAGGGAATTTCTGAGTGTTTCCTATTTTTGAGGCCAGAAAGTAAATTAGACAAGGGGCAAAGTAGGACTAAAATAAAATATTATTAATAGAGGAAGAATAAATAAAACCAATTTCAATTAGGTGTGATTACTGTAACACGATAGGGAAAGTATCTCATTTGTTAAATGCTGAAACAAGCGAAAATCAAAAACATTGCCCTGCTATTTTAAGGAAAAGTAGAAAAGGTCAAAATCCCATACAGTAGGAGAGGGACATTGTCAAGGTAAAGTGCCACCTGCCACATGACTGGTAATACTCGTGCCTCATCACAGTCCAGAGCCCAGAACACACTGACTATAAACCGGGGACAGATAACCTGTTGTGATTGTGTGGGTCTGTGAAGGGCCTGGGGAGAAGGGAGACTAGGACAACATGACCAGAGGGCGCTGGTGTTTATACCTCCTCTCTCCTCTCCTGTCTACTTTCTCAACGCCCAAGCTGCAGACGCGGTGCAGGGAGCACCCTGCGTGGCGCTCACTTGATCCAACGTCATGCATGCTCTTCCCATTTGTACTTCCGCCAACTCACTGTTAATTCTCTTCTGCTCACGAACCCCCATTTATTACAGTGGTGTGTACGTGTTCTTTCATTTTCCTAAATCTTCAGTTCTTCCCCTGCACTCCCTCGTGGTTAGAGGATCATTTACTCGCCCGATTATTATAGACATGGTCTCTGGTGAGCTTCACCTCTTCCTTACAGGTCACTGTCCTTCCAGCTTTCCCTTCTGTCCCAGATTCAGAGATTTCTCTCTAGATTGAAACATCCCCAGGGAAACTGGGTCACAGAGCCTCTTGTCTCCTCCAGGAACTCACTTTTATCAAACATCATTTTTCAACAGCCCAAAATAACATCCTATAATAATAGTAATTATGTCGCATATGCCTCTAACACTTTAACCCTGCTATTACCCAGACTTCATTTTTGCCTTGAATCATGCCCTTGATCACCATGTCTGGAGCACGAATAGCACCCTCTCTTTCTTCTGCTCCCATCCTACCTCTCTCTAGGCTGATGTTTCCTGTCAAACACTGTAAAGGAATAAACCCTTCACTTGACCCTTTTTATTTTCAGGTGCAATATTCCCCAAGCTGAAATCATTGTTATTCCAAGAAACATATTTCTTTGACTCCAATCCCAGTACAAACCTACTGTTTTTTCCCCATCTGCTGCTTCACTTCCCTTAAGCCAGACATCCACCAACTACACATTAAATGGTTAATTGAACCTGAAAGGCTCAAATAATGTTCTCTGTGGTTTGCTTTTGGATGGCATCACTGGAATCCTGTTTTGGCACGTAGGTGATGTGGTGTTTAATTGTGGCATTTGTCCTGCGACATTTGGGAAATGGATTATGATGGAAAAGCCCAGGGCACTTGTCTAGGAGAAAGAAAGATGGCATTTTAAAGCAGCTATAGTCAAGCAACTTACACATACTAGTCAGGGAATATACCAGGACAGGAAGTGAGTCTGTCTGGTCCTTGCTACAAGTACCTCACTTGTTGCCTAAGCACTGTAGGAGCTCAATAAATGTCTGTTGAAGTGACTGAGTGAATAAGTAAACCCTAAATGAAAATCTTACCAAGTGGTAAGGAAGATAGCTCTGCTGAAGTGGCCTTTTTTTTTAAGGTTCTTTTTGTTTTGCAAGACGAATACGTTATAGACACCTGCTATACAACATAATGCTTAGAGTTAAAAAAAGCTACATTGTGTATTTAAAACTGTGTTCAGAGGGTAGGTCTTGTGTTAAGTGTTCTTACTGCAATAAAATAAGATGTTTTAAAACAATCTTTTAAAAAGTGCAGTAAGGTTTATTTTTATCTTGTACGTGTATGTGTGTGTTTAATTTGCTGATTTTGGTCAGTAGGACAGCAAAGTATGTACAGCAAGGGGGAATATAGTCATATGGGAAATGGCTAAATTATTTTTCTTAAAATCTGAAATATTACTCATATAATTAAACAAATGAAATTAGACAGGTTAAAGAAGCCCCAAATTCTTTAGAAATAAACTCTTCACATATCATTGAGGAGCTGGCGTAAAATAGGTGACCTTACTTCTCACCATCTCTGCAAGGCTCTCTCAAGGCTCAGCTCAGAACCACCACCTCCAAAAAGCTAACTTCCCAAATGAGAGTAATCTCTCTTTTATGGCCCTCTAATTATATTTTGTATTACATTTCATACAGTATTAATATGGTATTAGTTACCATTACTTACATAGACATTACTTACAGCCACTTACATAGACGTTTTGTGTCCTCTTCTAAACCATAAGCTCTTAGAGGACAGGATTGGTTTCTGAATTTCATTTTGGAATCCCATTAAACTATATAGCTTACACTTTGCACATGCAAGTGATGAATGTATCTGTTGAATAAATGAATGGAGAGATGGATGAATAGCTCAGAGAATTGCAGTAACGTGAGAATAAAATTTATGGAGTAAAAACAAAAATAGACGTGTGTAGGTAGAAGTAAATAAGAATTCAAATACTGAGGGCAAGATAGATAAAAGGAGGAAAAGAGAAGCAGTTCATTATCATGAATCTGCAAACCCCGAAGTCAAAATATATATGTATCATTTGTAACCATTTACTGAGTACCCACTGTATAGAGAAAGCCTGTTCCTTGTACCAACAGAGGTTTGGCAAAACCTGCCAAGGAAATTTGAGTATAATTTGGGGAAAGAGATGTGATGGAGGGAAAGGCTTGGGAGAACAGACTATGACATGGTAGGAGAGGAAATATGCCAAGAAATAAGAAGAACAGTAGTAAAAAGTACCAAGATAGAAATGAAATGTGGAGTTGTAATTATATATTTTAAAAATTGGATATAATTTGGATTATAGTCATTTTCTTGCTTAACAAAAAAAAAAGGGGAAAATATAAGGAATGACTCAGGTTTGTGGCAAGGATTTCTCCCTGAAATAGAAGTTTCACGAACTAAAACAAATTAAACCAGGACAAATATTGGAACACTAGAATAGAAAACATATGGAATAGTTCTCCAACCTATAATTGGAAAACGAAGAGGAGGATTTGATATTTTAAATACAAGGAAGGAATGTAGATAATGAACCAGAAACAAAAGAAGTTGCCTCTAAGAGAAAATATACAAAAGCTGTGTTTATTTGACATCAAACGTGAAATTACCTCTGCAAAAAGTTAAAAATGTATTTAGTCAACTAGCTGATGACAAGTATACGTATGTGGCATCCCAGGAGAATTTTTCATTTATTGGGTTGCGTGTAGCACAGTTTAAGAGAAAGAAATAGAGTAGATCATAGCCCAATTTTACTCTTCATTCTAACCACAAATGTGACACCAACAAGCTCTAGTACGTGCATTGTTGGATGCAAAGCTTAATATAACCCAGTTCTGTCCTCAAATTGCTTATGGCCTACAAAAGGAGATAAGACGTATGCATAATAACCTATTTTAAAACAGACTAAAGGAGCTTTTGGTTAAAAAACAACAAAAGGAGCTGACAAAGAAATGCAATAAGGAGTCAAAGGCAAAGCCACTGCATATGGTTGTACAGGATGTGCCCTGAACATAGCTCTAGATAATGAATGGTACAGGTGGCATCCCATAGAATTGTACCACCCATATACAATTGTCTTATTTAACAGGGGAGAGAAATCACTCGGAGAAAGGCTTTATTGTATGGGTGACGGAGGTGACATTTGTATGGAACTGGATCTTGGATGGTTGCTAAAATTTTACTGGCAATAGGGAAGGGGTAAATCCAGATACTGCAAATGGCATAAGTTAAATCAGGGAGCCAAAAGTACAGCCTGTATTCAAGAGTTTGTACAGCTGGACTCCAGTAGAAGTACACATAAAGGGTTAAAATGCTGAGAAAGGATGGGCATCCGTTTGAAACAGGGTCTGAATTCCAAGTACAGGGCTTACACTCTATTGAGTAATATAAGGAGTTGTTGGAGGGTTTAGAAAAGACGTGAGTAATACAATCAAAGCAGAAGTTTAGGAAAGTAATCAGACGTTGGCGTGGCCAGATGGACGGGAGTGGTGACCTGGAGTCAAGAAGTCCACTTAGGAGGCCAATCTTCAAAACAGATGTGAGAGAATGACAACCTGAACTAGGGTCACAGCCATGGAAATAGGAAAGCATAGGCCATTTTGGAGTCACTGCAATAAAAGAATAAGTCCTAGTTCCTGATGGGATGTGAGGCTTGACATCACAGACAGTAATCAGGGATGATTTGGAGCCTATGGGACTAACCAGATGGCAGTGCCAATAGAAAAAAATGGGAGAAGGAGCCATTAGTAATTATTAACCAGTGGCCAAATATGCTTCACTGGAAATTCAGAGTGCAGTAAGGGCTGGAAATAATAGATTGGGGATTGGGAAGCCACCCACAAAGAATTTTAACTGAGACCTTGGGAGAAGGACCGTGTAATCACGGAGAAGGCCCAGTTTGGTTGACGGTAAATAGCATGAGTTTGTAGATACTGAGATGGCTGTGTTTAGGGACTTATGCCAGCATGGTAAGTGTAGAAAGTAATTTTTTTTTTTTTTTTTTGGCTGTGTTGGGTCTTCGTTGTGGTGCACGGGCTTCTCATTGCAGTGGCTTCTCTTGTTGCAGAGCACGGGCTCTAGGCATGTGGGCTTCAGTAGTTGTGGCATGCAGCCTCAGTAGTTGTGGCTCGTGGGCTCTAGAGCACAGGCTCAGTAGTTGTGGCACACGGGCTTAGTTGCTCCACGGCATGTGGGGTCTTCCCAGACTAGGGCTCGAAACCATGTCCCCTGCATTGGCAGGCGGATTCTTAACCCCTGGGCCACCAGGGAAATCCCTAGAAAGTAACTCTTATTATAATTAGGTTGGTGGAGAGATTCATAAAAGAAACACAACCTGGAAGTTTACAGTAGATCTAAGACAGAAGAAAGTCGATCCTAGAATTGGAATAGGGATGAGGGCAAGTTATGCTGGGATATTTATTGCACAGGACTCAATAATGGTTGGTTACCAATGGCCAGATCTTTGACTCTTTACCACATATTTCCTAAGAATTTCTAGAACTTTGAAGGTTTTGGTTTGGAGCTCACTCTCTCTAGATACATTGTGATGCAGAGGATTAGAAGGGATTAGACTTGGGTCTAATCTGCACCTTAACTAGATGTAGGTTCCTGGATGAGTCAGTTGTCTTTTAACCCCTGATTCTTCAAATGTAATGGGGGAGGATAATAATACTCACCCTATTTATTTCATGAGGCTGTTGCCAGAATCCACGGTATTATTATAAAAATGGTAGTTTCGTTCTATGGGAAACCACTTGTTGGTTTTTAAGTTTGTTTTCTTTGCTAGATGATCCAAAGACATAATCAGAATAGATTTCCCATCTTGCTTGTCTGTGCTTACGTTTAGAGTTTCAAGTTATTTGTAGCTTTTTCCAAAAAAAAAAAAAAAATATATATATATATATATATATATATATATATATATATATATATATTTGCTTTTTTGTGATTTCTTTCTGCTTTTCTAACAAAGTTTTATTTTTAAAATATCTGCTAGGTAATTTGCATTTCTGAAATTTGCTCTTAATGCCTGTTAATTTTTCCTTCAGTATTTAATTCTGCTTTCCTAAATACAGGTTTTCTATTTTTTAGAGTTCTCTGTTTGGTAAATTGTCATGTAATACGGTTTTTAGTATATTATTGCATTTTATATATTTACATTTTCAATATATTACATTTAACGATTGCATACGTTTTGTATATATACGAAGATACATTTAGCATATAATATACATTTAGCATATTACTGGGAAGAAAACACTGTGCTTCTTATCACTCATACTATAAAGTTTTATATATAGCCTATGTAATGATCCCAAACATTTTAAAACCAGTGATCTCTGGTTCTCGGATTGATAGATAAGGACAAAATAGGAAAAGAGTAGGGAAGAAACTAAATGCAAAATACACATTTATTTAGGGGTTGTGATTGAAGATAGCATGCAAATGATGCCTATAATTAAAAAAAAAAAAAAGACAAGGCAGTACAAATACTTCACTTGAAAGTTGAAAAATCTGAAAGCTGAGTCCAAAGCTCAGTGGTTTAACACCAGCACTGAAAAGCTAAAACAGAGTCTGGCTTTCATGCTTCAGCAAGTACAGTAAGCTGTGCTGAGGCCAAATGAACTTCCCCAGAGGCTTTGTCAGGATGTGGTGCCAGGATTTCTGTCTTTCTGTTTTTTTGGCTGACACTACTGAAGGAGATCTTACTGCTGCTATTTCCTCAGTTGGGAGAAGGGATTGCTAGAACCTAGCTAGGCAGTCAAGATACTGGCACTGATCTGTGGCTAGGAGGCTGTCATTTGTGGGTGGCCTCTGATCAGCCTCTCCACCTGTCCCAGATATCTCTTTCATGCCACTCCATCAGTCTCCACTTCTCCACTCTGAACACCGCCACTGTTCTTCAGACCCTCTCCCCTCACCACCTGTTTACAAGCTCTTCGCAGCCTTGTTAGAGAAATTCAAGGCTACATAGATTGATAACCCTCTTATCAGAATTGGAGATAATCTGTGGTGTGTTTGGGGCTGTGAAAGCCACAGGGTATTCATTCATCACTCTATGTTCCAGAAATACTTACTGAGTACAAGTGGCCTCCTCCAGCGCTATGCAAAAGTAGAGCATTCCAATGAAACCTGTCTTAAACCAAAATGGCTTAAAGCAAAGAAGCAATCACCTTAGGATACATCTTGCTAATGGGACGCATAAAATAAATCGATGTAAAGCACAGATGCTCACAGACACAATTCAGAGCTATGGTGGCTTTATGCTGAGAGGCTAAGTGTAGTTCCGGGGAAGGAACTTGGCGGTGCCACTCTCACTGCTGGCGGTGCACGCTGCCTCTGTAGGCTCACTGCAGAACAAACCCTGAATGCCACGGTCTCTTTTTGCCTTTTTTCATAAAAGCAAAAATCCTCTTTGGATTTCCTTCATTTGTCGAAAACAGGTACTGAAGTAGGTCTTTTGTAAAAGCAAAGTGGTATAAAGGGAACTTTGAAAAGCAGGGGACACCCGTATCTATTTTGTACCAGGCACTGTTCTAGGTGTTGGAGTACAGCAGTGAAAAAGATAAACAAAAGCTCTATGTTCCTCATGGGGCTTACATTCTAATGGGAAGAGACACTCAGTAAACAGTAAGATCATTTCAGATTATGTAAAATGTTACTGGGGAGATCAGCAAGTGCCTGATCACTGCATCTAGGAAACATTTGTCAAGTTATTTTAGGCTGTGTAAGTGAAGCATACATTGTAAATCTATTACTCATTCCGTAGTCATATGCATTCAGCTACTGAGAATGAAAAGAAGGCAGAAAGCAGATATGCTATATCATCTCTCTTTTTTCTTCTCTTCTCTAGGCGGGTAACAGTTCATGTTTGCTTCATAAATGAAGCAGCTTTAAAAAAATTTCTATTCTGTCTGGAGTGACAGACCGCATCTTTATCTGTTCTTGCTACCCATGACTATGTGGATGATTCAGAAATTGGAACAAAGTGTTTTACTGTGAAACTGGCGCTGAATTAATCATCTGTAAAGAAGAACTTGCACCGAGCAGGACTCTATTTTAAGGACCTGGGGGATCTGTGGTCTCAATTAGAACTTGCAGCTGATGTTGGGAGAGAAAGCACGTGTCCCAGACTGCACGTACCATTTTGCATGCCTCCAGAAACGTCTAATTGTTGAAAAACCACATAGCTTTATTTTACAGTTACAACCTGCAGTTCATAGTTATCTTGGTCTCTGCAAGTAGATTTCAGCCTGGATAGTGGGGGGGGGGGGGTCATCATTTTTATCAAAGGGATCTAGAAAAAATTCAAAAAACAAAAACTCAGTAGCATCAGCCACTGTTCATTTAGAAAGCAGTGGGAAAAGAGGGTGGGGGTAGGGGCAGGTCAGCCTTAGAGCTACTGATCAATGAATGATGTGGGTCTGAGCTTGGTCTCTTTCTGACACAGAGTGTGCTCACCCGTATCCCACTAGACAAATGGACATGGTTGTCTGACTCTAGTCATGCAGGGGAGCCAGTACTGAATTACAACAGCGATGCCTTTGCAGAGGAGAGACTCCGAAAGAGTCATCACACGAAGAAGCTGTGGACACTGCCCAGCAGAACAGTCTGCCCAGGAGGGCACCTGGCACCCCTGGTGAAGTCAGCCTTTGCCCTTGACCACTATGACCTGTACAAATTGTGCTTGCAAATTATATTACAAAATGTTTATATTCTAAAACTATTACAGAGTTATGTAAAGGGACTTAGGTGAAATCACTGAATGTATGGAGGCCGCATTTTTAATTTCTGCTGTGGGAGAGAGTAAATATAAATTATGATATTTAGTATCTATGGTTAGATACCACACTCACATGCTAATATGGGTGTTGAAAACTAGGTGACTTGGCTTTTACAAGAATGCAGGGGATCAGGAAACTTTAGTTATTTATAGTATAATCACCATTATCTGTTTAAAGGATCCATTTATTTAAAATCAGGCACTCTGTATTCATTAAGGTTTATGAATTAAAAATAAAAAGAAAGCTTTATATAGTTACGCATGTCAGTTTGCTATTAAAATATGCGACAGCGTTTTTGTCATATTGAGTGAACTTGGCAGGAATTCCCAAGATGGACATTGCATTTTTAAACCAGAACTTGTAAGACATTAAGTGAATTTCCCTTGCCATTTTTTTTTTTTTATTTCAAAGGAACATCTAAGGTCAAAGAATGATTTCTTTTGGTTTATTTTGATGAAGATTCTTTTACTATATCACAAACGTATACATAAAGGAATCCAAAGCTTTCCATTCTAACTTGATCCTTGTGATAACATCATTGCCGTGTCTATCACCGTCACATGACTGTTTTCAATGCAGTGATAGAGAAGGGCATGAAACACTGCTCTCTTTCCTTTGTTTTCAAAAGTCCAAGAATTTCTAGTAGAGTTGGATTTTAGCTGGTGTTCAAGGCTAATTCAAATACAACTCTAGTAAGTGGCCTTTGCTCTTTCTTATACCAAAGAGCTCAGATGATTTCTACGATCCGTCCTCTAAAGTGCTGTGGTTCCTCAAACACTAGTCATGTCTCTAAGATACAACCCAGATGCTTTGGGAAGCTGCATTAATTTATTCAGTCCCTCAAACATCCCATGGTACAGCCGATTATATATAATAAAACCAGAGATCAATTTAATGGCTGAAAGGACCTGTCTCAGTGTGTGATATTGATTGTTTTGAAGAAAATAGACATAGATGAACATGAGTATGTGTGTAGGTCATGTGTCGATTGAGAAGATTGATACTTCTCAATCTAATAGTTTCAGCAATGGTTTCAGTTTTTGTAAGTATGTAAAAATGCTGCTTAATGGGCTTTAGAGTATAATAGATGTACTTCTGTTCTCAAAGCTGGTAGCTGGGTTTTAACACACAAGGACATGATCCTAACTGATAGGGTTAAATAAATAAATTCAGCAAGTTATGAAATCTGGCATGGTAGGTGAGGGGAGCTGTATTCTGCCTAATTAAGTGTATTGGTTCATTGAGAGTTGTGTGGATTACCAATTTTTAAAACACTAAAATTCAGTAAAATACACGAACAATAGAAAAACGCTGAACATTACTTTGGTTGGTAGTTGCTTGGGAATGAACTATCATATCTACTTGGAGATTAAAATAGTCTTTGCTTTATTTTATCCAATATGTGTTCTGAACATCCTTTATAAATCATGGAAAACTCACAACTGACATCTTAAACTGTGAAATCACCTTTTAAATTGGTGCCATGTATCTGATAGTTCTCTTTCGTAATGTTTCAAAATTGTCTTTTAAAATGGTTTCAGAAGTCTGCCGATTCTAAATTATACTTTAGTGTAAAGTATAATTAAGCTTTGTACCTCTGTGGTAGAACCCAAATCTATAGAGAAACTGGCACTGATAAACGGTGCCTGCCCTGTGATATCAAAGCATTGCTTGATTTTGTATTATAATCTGATGTGCTTACCACACAGCCACTTTCTAATGAGTCAGAAACAAGTTATTTTTTTCAATACTTTAATAGAACAAGTACCCTATTCTCTTTGAAAAGGATTAACTATGTGAAAAATGACAGTGTATGATAAAGTATGTTCACAATGAAATATCTGCTTTTAGTAAGAAAGTACTTTGGAGAAACTTTGTGGCATATTTTGGTATTCTAATTCAAATGAAGTTTTAAATTAATAGAAAAATCCACTCAGAATTCATGGATATGTCTTGATGTTTTTCTGAAGCTAGGTTCTGGTTTCAAAATGTAATTCCAGTATGGGGCTTTTAGCCATTCCCTACCTATTCTAATTTAACTAAGAAATATATTTTTCAAGAAGGCAGTTTGACATAGTGGGATGGATGTTAGGAAAAATTGTCAGGAGCTTCCACTCTGCCATTAACAGGTATTGGTAAATCACTGCCCTTTGGCTCTCAATTTTTATTTATCTATATGGTGAAGTCAGGTCATACCATAGGTATGAGAGAAACCTATTGATATGTGACTGACAAAGATGATAAAATAGAGCTGAAACTATCGCATATAAAATATCCAACTCTGATCTCTGTGAATAAGCAATTTGAACATAAAAAGCTATGGCTGTTCTTGTTTGTAATGTAAATAGGGTCCATTCGTAAAAGTGAAAATCAGTCTCCTGTAGGGTGAGTCCGATAACCACTTACACAAGAGATGGCTTTTTCCTTTGCTTAAGTAAACATTTTTGGATCACTTCTGAGGAATGAAAACCAAGAGTACATTTTACCCAGGAAAAGATGAGATGTGTGTAACATTTGGAAGTGTACCAAATTAAGCATTTAAATGCTCTCATTTTCTTAAAAGCTAAGAGCAGATGTAAGATGCTCATAAAGTTTTTAAGTGCAAAAAGATACTTTAGAATCCATTTGGAGCTGGGTAAACCATAAATTATATTTCAGAATTGGAAAGTGGGATAAGAATTTTAAAGAAAGCCAGCTTGTTTTGAAACAGTATTATTCTGAAATTGACACTAAAATATAAACATTCAGATTGAAATTCCAACCAGTTCATTTGTGGTGTTTGATCACAGTTTATGGTGTTGCTGGAAATGCCTTTGTTTGTAAAGATAAAATAATGGTACTTTCATTTCCTAACAAGATACTGTTTTAGAAATAATCCATATTAAAATGGATATTCTTGATCCTAAAATGTTTCCTAAGCATTGTACATGTATTTATAACCGCCGTCTCCAATTACATCTTATGTTGTTTTTTAAAATAAAATTGTTTAAACTAAAAAACACAGTATTTTCAGTTACTTGATTGCTGAGCTATGACTCACTAAATAAAAATTTCCAATCAAAATACCCTATTCTCCTATATTCTAAGGATTAATGTGTGATTATAGTGTCCACTTGCCACTATTTTTTAAATCAATGGACTTAAAGTATTCAGACATTTAGATGGATGCACAGATATATTGCTAGTTCAGTCATAGATTGGAGTTTGCATATTGTAATGTAAATGTACGTCTACATTATTCTATAGTTTTATTATGACTGAAGTTAAATAAAAAAGGTTGTAAAATGTGATGTGTATGTGTATGTACTGTATGTGTACTTTTTAAAATAGGTTTATGTCCTGACCCTTTTTTATACAGGTTTGAATTTGAAATTACATTATATATACACATACTTTATTGTTCTAAATAAAGAATTTTATGCACTCAAATTTGCCCTGTCATTATCTTAAAGTTATCACACATGTTCATAACATGGTTGAGCATTTAAGCTAAACTCAAAGTTTTCTATGGAAAACATCATTAATCTAGATTTTGTTGTCATATGCACAAAAGGAGATAAATCATTTTATTCCAATAAATATGTATTGGTTAAGTAATCAAGGAAGATAGGTAAAGTAATCAAAGAAGGTAAAGTTGAATTAATACACTGTTGGATCTCAAGGGGTTTCTCACTTAGTTGGGGAGAAGATAGGAAAACCACTGTCAACTGCATAAAGCCAGTGAGGTAATTATCTAAGTGCAAAACTGCGGTCTAGTTAATGTGCTTGGGGCACACAGGAAGAAGAAATGGATAGACTAGGGATGATCATGGGGGAGTTGGTGTTTGGGCTAAGATTTACAAGGAAGAGAAATTTTGATAAAGAAGGATAATTATGCCCAGCCTGAGCAGTGTTTTCCAAAGCAAGAAGTTTTAAAATTTCTCAACTTATCCCATCAAATCCAATCCTGAGCATACAGTGCGTAAAGAGATACACAGTGAGATGAGACCAGAGCCTTGAATGCCACAAGGAGGGCAGATTATTCTTAGGGGCCATGGGAAGCCATTGCGTGTTTCTGAGAAGAGGGATGGAATGGCAAGATCATACACCATTATGGCTTTTGTGGTTTAGGCAATAAATAATCATCCCACCTAACCCCTGGTTGGTATTGGACTCCTGAGACCACAACCTCTAGCTTTATGACATCACACTTATTCACCCACCATTTCTTTTCCGTTTCTTTGCTGATTTTTCCTCCTCTGCTCACGCCTTATATTACAAACTTCCATCAATATAAGCCTAGACGATAAAAGCCTTGTAACTGATCGCACTCCTCCACTATTTAGCCCTTTTTCAATCAGTTCCTCATGTTAGAGTGAATAATATGGAGACAACTGATAATACTTTTCTCTGATTAAAACACTGAAATGGCTTCTCATTATTTTTCAGTACCAAACCCAAACTCAACATGGTTTATAAGGCCCTCCTCGACACATCTCATAATTTTTTGGGGGGAGAGGGGCAGGGGGTTGCTAATTGTTTGTTTTCCCCTTTAAGTTATAAACAACATGGGGACTAGGACCGTGAAGACTTATATCATTGCATTCCCCAAATTTAATGCAATAATAAAGCATGGAATTGAAACAAAATTTGATCTGAATAGATATTACCTATTGCAATGTTCAATAAGTTAAAAGTTATTTTCTAAAACGTTTTATCATAGGCAATTTGAAATATATGCAAAAGTAGAGTAGTGTAATGAACTTCCATGTAACCATAACCTAGCTTCAATCTTACTTAACTGCTGAATGATCTTATTTTATCTAAGTCACCTATTATACCCCTTACCCACCACCCCTTTCATATTATTTTTAGGCTAGTACCTACAAATATTTGATCTATAAATATTTATATGCGTATCTCTAAATTATAAATTTTAAAACATAATACCTTTGTCACACCTAAGAAAAATTAAAAATAATTCCTTAATATCAAAGACCCAATAAGTATTCATATTTTGTCTCACATCATCGTGCATTGCAATATTGTACTACAGCAGAGTATAAAATAAAGGTAAAATTCTCCCTCCAACATTTAAGTTCGTTCCTCCAGAGGAAAACAGGTATTTCTTGTTAACCCTCAGAAAAACTATGTGTACATACATATTTATGTAATACTATTCTCTAACCTTACTTTTCCCATTTATTAGAAGAATGTGTAACACTCTGCATCAGCCCAGATAAACCTTTATCCACTACCATAGCCAGGAAATTATAGATGGACATTGAAATTGTACTATAATGTGTGCCTTTTGGAATTCCAGTCCATACTTAGCAAAATCCAATGTACTTTTAGAACTCTTCCTTCAAAATGAAAATGAGGCTCTCTTTTGAGGATATATCTGCCTCTTCAGCCCTCTCAGTTGGTGGCTGTGTTTCCTCCATAACTGTCACTGGGTCTGGCAGTGGGTTCTCTGGTCCTCATTGCTGCTTCTGGGTCATCCCTCCCTAATCCCTCCCAGGTTTGAATCTCATGTTATCAGATTACACACCCACTGCTATTCACTGTGGCTTTCATGTACTAACTCTCAGGTTCTTCTCCTTCATTTCTTGATGGTATGAGCACCTACGTCACTGTCACTCAACTCATCTGTACTCTTGTCTTATTTCTTGGGATTGTGATACACATATAAATGAGCCTTTCAACACCCTGTCCTTTCTGGTCCTTGAAATGTCTCTCTTAGTGAGCCAGTCCTCAACACCACCCTAGCCACTTAGTCTGATGCACCCTGTAGGCTTTGTCACTTCCAATAACAGCAACTCATCCATATCTCAATTCCATGTATCCCATTTCTTGCCACCACTTTGTATCTTTCCAGTTTACTCTCTCATGGATTCAATTCCAACGATCCTTTGATCCACAAGGCCTGTCAATCTATTGATTCTACCATTATCCACTAACTGTCAACCTTTGATATCCCCTCTCCTCTCTTAATGCAGGTTAAAATTCATATCCAGCGTTAGAATCATTCTCTTGCTTACAGCTTCTTCTCCCCTGATCCCCCTCACTTCCTAATATTTGCTTGGTAAATGATGCCCCTGCTCAACTCCAGTTCTCCACCCACTCTTTGTCTATACTTGTGTGGCTAAACATGGCTGCAGTACAGTATACCATCATGCCTACTGGTTTCTCTATAAATTCCTTCCCATGAACTTCAGGTGGGTCCTAATGCTGCTCAATAATTATATTTCCCTAGTCTATTTCCATTCTCATAGCTATTTCATATATTATTTTCTCTCCCAAACCACCCACCTCATTCCCCATTCTCACTGTTAGCAATCCCGATTGCTATTCACCTTGAAAAGTGAAAAATATTAAAGGAACTTCCAAAGACTCCTAGCACCTGGAGGCTGATTTCCTGTGAAGCTGGAGAAGCTTAAATGCTTGGTCCTCACTTACATAGGTCTTTTATAAGTCATAGCAGGGGGCCTAGCAATATATTCACATAGAAATATATTTTTGTAAAATTTACAGTCATTCCATTTATCTTTTAGGTATTAGTAGATGTTCTGTGTGGCAAATGGCTTCCAGCAACTGTCCCACTGACCACTGCACCAATTCACTAGGGCATCATGACCCAAAGATGTGTGGTCAGAGGCTGTGTCATGATGCCCTGGCGAATGTGTCCTATGAACCTGGCCCCAGAAGTATGTGGGTGAAGGAGGAGAAACAAGGTTTAAAATGAATGGAACCAGAAGCCAGTTTTTGGAAAATTCTCACAATCATCACAGTCACCTGTAAATTGTAAATGAAAGAATCAGGATTTATTAATGCCTCACCAAAACAGCTTTCCTTACCAGAAAATACTCAGTAAGGCAGAGTATACATCTATAAACAAACCGTACTTTCTTTTTCTCTTAATGGTGAGGAAACACAATAGAATTTAACAAAATTGCCATGTTTATAGAACCAGAAAATCTGTATGTGAGGACACTGACAAATGCATAGCATTGTAAATCCAACATTATATTATTATACAGAATTGTTTCATTGTCCGAAAAAAATTCCTTATATTGTTATACAGAATTGTTTCATTGTCCTAAAAAAATTCCTTG
The DNA here is from genome assembly GCF_964165515.1 of Mesoplodon bidens. NCBI lineage: Eukaryota > Metazoa > Chordata > Mammalia > Artiodactyla > Ziphiidae > Mesoplodon > Mesoplodon bidens. The sequence goes on from NC_138167.1 coordinate 89,238,100, forward strand.
TGCTGGGCTTCCCTGGTGGTGCAGTGGTTGGGAGTCCGCCTGCCGATGCAGGGGACACGGGTTCGTGCCCCGGTCTGGGAAGATCCCACATGCCGCGGAGCGGCTGGGCCTGTGAGCCATGGCCGCTGGGCCTGCGCGTCCGGAGCCTGTGCTCCTCAACGGGAGAGGCCACAACAGTGAGAGGCCCGCATACCGCCAAAAAAAAAAGCCCTTGTGCTTTACATATTCAGTCTTCCTTCCCCTTCCCCTGTACCTCTGGAAACCACTGATTTTTTATTGTCTTTATAGTTTTTACTTTTTCCAGAATGTCATATAATTGAAATCCTACAATATGTAGCCTTTTCAGACTGGCTTCCTTTAATTGGCAATATGCATTGAAGATTCATCTATGTCTTTCATGGCTTGACAGCTCATTTCTTTTTGTCACTGAATAATATTCCATTGTATGAATGTATTATAGTTTGTTTATCCATTCACCTATTAAGGACATCTTAGTTGTTTCCAGTTTTTGGTGATTATGAATAAAGCAGCTATAAACATTCAATTTTTTGTGGACATAACTTTTCAAATCAGTTGGGTAAATATTAAGGAGTGCAATTGCTGGACTGTATGGTAAGACTGTTTAGGATTGTGAGAAAGTGCAAACTGTCTTCTCAAGTGGCTGTACCATTTAGCATTCCCAGCAGCTGTGAGTAAGAGGTCCTTGCCAGCCATTGTTACTGTCAGTTTTGGTTTTTTTTAGCTATCCTAATCGGTAGGTAATTGTATATTATTGTTGTTTTAATTTGCGGTTCCCTGATGACAAATGAGCATCTTTTCATATGCTTATTTGCCATCTGTATATCTTCTTTGGTGAGATGTCTGTTCAAATCTTTTGTCTATTTTAAAATTGGGTTATTTTTTAATTGTTGAATTTTAAGACTTCTTCGCATATTTTAGATGCAAGACCTCAGTCAAATATGTGTTGCTGCACATATTTTCTACCAGTCTGTGGCTTGTCTTATCATTCACTTAACAGTGTCTTTTACAGAGCAGCTGCAAGGATTTTTTTAAAAGCACATGTAAGAACATAGAGTATGTATCCTATTCAATTCATTCCCTTAATCTCATCAGAGTAAAAGCAGTTACACAGTACCTAAAATTGCTGATTACTTTGGTATTTTGCAACTATTAATATTTTTTCTTTTCAGGGTCCTCTTGTTGATAGAGTATTTTAAACACATGAAAACTTGGACCTTCTAATGTGTTTTTGTGTAACAAGATGTCCTCCCCAGTGTAAGCCTGTTGGGACATAATGACATTTTAAAGACTTCTAACATATATTTTTTAAAGATTCAAAACAAAAAGTCAAAACACATGAGAAGAAAAAAATTGATAAAATTCAGACACATCATTTAACTCCAACTTGGAAAGATATTTTGGAATGGTTCATAAAAACTATTGAGAAATTATAAACTCCTGATTCAAACATGTAAAATAGATACAAAGGATCCCTTTCTGTCATTTTTGTATTTATTTATTAAACAATTGAAAAACTACTTAAATAGATGTGAAATGAATAAAGATGATTGAGGAAATAAATTTAAATTACTATGAGGTTAAGAAGCAAACTGTAACAAAAAAATGTATCACATCAAAAGCAGTTAAAGAAAATATAAATATACTATTATTTATCTTAGAAATGGGAAGGTATTATGAATATAATTGTATCTTTGCTTATATTTAAAATATAGAATGTTAAATCATAAAACAAATTAAACAATTACCTGTGGGAGAAGGAGATAACTACCTCCTCTGGAAGGAAAAAGCAAGAAGCTAAACTTCTCCAAATATTTGTTGTAGATTTGTCTTGAGAACAACGTTTGGGTCCTAATTCTCACAATCCAACTAGAAAGAGTTTATGAAGCAATTCAGGAAATTAAAACTCTTGCTGGATAATGAATTATATTAAAAGGTTTTTTTTCTCTTAAGGTGTGATAATGGTACTATTGTTATATATTGGATTCTTCAGCTTCAGTTGCCATAACAAAATTCCATAGACTGTGTGTCTTAAGTGACAGAAGTTTATTTTCTCACATTTCTGGAGGCTGGAAGTCTGAGATCAGGGTGCCAGCATGGTTGGATTCTGGAGAAGGCTCTTTTTCTGGCTTGAAGACAGCTGCCATCTTGCTGTATGTTCACATAACCTCTTTGTGTGTGTGCTTGTGCAAGCGCATGGGGGGAAAGTAAGAGTGGGAATAAGCTCTCTGATGTCTCTTCTTCTCAGGGCAATAATCCCATCATGAATCCCTGCCCTCGTGGCCTCATACAACCCTAAACACCTCCCAAAGGCCAGATCTTCAAATACCATCCGGTTGAAGGTTGGTGCTTCAACACATGAATTTGGGCAGGGACACAAACATTTAGTCCATAACATATATTAAAAAAAAAATACTCTTTATCTTTGAGAAATACATGCTGAAATACATAAAATTGAAATGTTATGAAAATTTCTTAGAATAATTCAGTGTTGCTGGAGATGGATGAGATGAGTATTTATGAATTAATGTTTATTGTCATTCCTGGATGATAAATACATGTGTTCATTTTTCTTTCATGTCTACTTTTTCTATTTTTGTGTATGTTTGAAATGTTCCATAATGAAAAAGTTAAAAATATAAAATTCATGAGATAATTTCATTTTGTGTCTTCATACATGTTCCTTTTAATTATGATCTCATTGTCTTACCTCCTCATGTACCGGATTATTTCTGACTTCTCACTAGACATTGTATACAACCAATTGTACATATAGCCTGAGTCCCAGGATAGCATTATTTTCATCCCAAGAACATTTTATTAGTGTCCAGAGGCAGCTAGGGGCACTAGCAACTCCAGATCACCTTAATCCAGTTTCTCGACTCAGCACTGTTGCCATTAACTGTATACTTTTGTGTTGTATTTTAGGATGTTTAGCAGCATCTGTGATCTCTACTCACTAGATGTCTCAGATATGGCCAAATACTCTCTGAGGGGCAAAGTCAGCCCCCTCCCCTGCCTTAATTTAATGAGAAACTGAGATCTTCTGAAACTAAATTTGGATCCCTGGGAGGGTCCATCTATTCCTATTCACTCCATCATCTTCAGGATCCCAACTCGATGTCCAGGATTTTTTTTTTAAAACCAGGGCTCATACTCCCTGGCAAACCCTGAGTCCAATGTTTGTCCACCAGCCCTGAAAATTTGTTGTAAGTTCTACTTTGCTTCTTAATCTTTTAGCTGGCAGTTCCATTATCAGTAGATAGCTCTGAGAAAAAGGCTCCACTGAATGCTTTGCATATCTCTCTGAGTTTTCTTTTTTAGTTCACCAGTCCCCTGGAAAACTTTTTTGGTTTTTTTTGTTTGGTTGGTTAGTTGGTTTGTTTTTTTTTTTTTTTTTTTACTATTTTGTCTAGTTTGTTTGCCTTATCTGGAGGGTTGATCCAATTTACCTATAGGATTACTAGAGTAGAAATCCTCCATTCTTTGTTAAACCCAATCAGATTTTCATCTCCATTACTCCAGTGAAACTGTTCTTATCAAGATTTCTATTCAATGAATTCCATTGGTCAGTTCAGAATCCTCATTTGCTGTACATTCCCTGGTACATATTTTCAGTCTTATTTTGTCTTCTTTCCTATTCACTCCTTCTCCTCTTCCTTCGTCATCTTCTTCCTGTCTTGTCAGTGTTGGAGTGCTCCATGGCTCAGTCCTTGGCCCTCTTCTGTCAGAATACACTCATTTCTTGATTATCTCATTTAATCTACTTTCTTTAAGTAACACAGATATAGCAAATACACCGAATTAATGTATCCAGCCCAGATCCATCTCTTGGATATCTGAGTGTAATTTCAAAGTTAAGGTCCAAAACTGAACTTCTGATCTTACCACAAAAACAGAAACAAGAGAAAAAACACAGAAACCCCTGCTTAACTTGATGGGTTTTTTTGTTTTGTTTGTTTGTTTGTTTTTTGGTGGTACACGGGCCCCTCACTGTTGTGGCCTCTCCTGTTGTGGAGCACAGGCTCCAGATGCACAGGCTCAGTGGCCATGGCTCACGGGCCCAGCCACTCCATGGCATGTGGGATCTTCCCGGACCTTGGCACAAACCCGTGTCCCCTGCATCAGCAGGCAGACTCTCAACCACTGCGCCATCAGGGAAGCCCCAACTTGATGTTTTTAAAAGGAGTTCTTTGTTTCTATTATCCAAATAAAGTCTTGGAAATATTAAAATTATACCCTAGGTTTATACTTCTATTAATTGAAAATTATTCTATGACTAGTGTTGTTTGCTACAGTTAAAAATTATTTATCCAACAGGATAAATTTTATACTAATAACAATCTGGCTGTGATTTAAGTACATCTAAAGGTATATCGCTCTTTTTTGTATATGAACAGTGATTTTAGTACCTATTTGTCCGTAAGTAACCCTAATAATTCTCATTCTGAGATGAACTCACTCAAGTGTGGTACTTACATTGGGTCATAAAGACTCTCTAGGATTTTAATCTCAGGCAAAAGGAAATCATGTGTATAATTAAACATAGTCATGTAATCTTCATATAATGTAAAATATTTGTCATCTAAAATATTTTCAAGTGTGTCAGCATAACACTCCCTCTAAAAGCTTTCAGAACATAATGTAACCTGAAAGACTGCTGTTTAAAAATAATTCACTCTCTTTAGGTATTTGATGGTGAAAACTACTGTAAAATAAATTATCTTCTTCTACTCTTTATGCACAATTGTTTTTAAATAGAAAATTGGGCACTGCTGTGCTTAACTACTTACTGGAAGGATTTCTTTTGTAGGAGAAAATGGGGTGGGGAAAGAAGGATTTGTAGCCTGTAATACTCTCAAGGACAGCTTTACATTTTAAACAATGATGTCATTAAATGATTCCCTTCAAAGGTACAAAGCTAAGTAGATACATTTATTAATTTAAAAAAATGAATATTGAAATACATACAATAGTTGTTCAAACTTTCTATATCTCAACTTTAACAGCTATAGAGCTTATTAAAATATCAAAAGAGTCAAATGTAACTGTTTTTTCACTAAACTATTCATTCCTTTTGGAATATAAGTACATTTAAAGCTTATTTTAAAATGCAATGATTCTAAAAAAAAAAAAATGCAATGATTCTGTATTTCTCTCAGAGCAAAGTTCTTTAATGGCCCCTGTAACTTTCCTCCTTGATCTTTACTTGACCTTACCTCCTACCACTTTGCATTTGACCCACTCTGCTCTAGTTATATTAAACTCCTCGGATGTTCCTAGCACATTCCCATCTTAAAACTTAAAAACTTTTGCACTGGCTGTGCCCTCGGCTTGGAACAGTCTCCCTTCAGGTATGGATCCCAGTGGCTCACTCCCTCATCTCTTCTAGGCTTTTCCCAAATGTTTCAGCGAAGGTCAAACTATCAGCCCTATTTCAAATAGCAATCTTCCCCCTTTCTACCGCCAGTGCTCAGGACAATTATTGTGTTCTGCATTTTTTTCATCAAACTCCAACAAAGAGGTCCCCAAACTTTATCAGTTCATGGTGCCCTTAGTCTCTTCATAATTTGTTTTCACAGTCCCTCTAGCCAGAAGAAATAGCTAACAATTCCATTTATTAAATAGTTAAGTCCAAACAACTTAATAGCCATTTGAAAAAGTAATAGACATAAGTTAAAAGAAAATAATATTTATATTTTGTTCTTAATTAACTATTCTTACTTACTAATATGATGTGTGTACCTGTTGGGCCTTGAATGGCTTGTCAACACTTGGAAACATAATGGACAACACCACCCTCATTTCCTGATGCACCTTGATTTTCGCTAAGTGTTAGTTTGCTATTTTAGCAACCACTAAAATGCTGGCTCTGAGAAGATGTGATGCCACTAAAAGAAATTTGGCATGAACTCATGAATTTTAAGCTGTAGTAATGTGCACCTTGTCTGATAGATGGTGCTGTGCTCCCCTTGAAAATTTAGATAACCTCCACTGTCCCTGTCATTTTGCTGGGTTACAGAGATGCTTTGGCATACAGTTTGGGAACCTTGGTGCTGACCTATTATATAATTATTTATTAGGTGGATTATTTATAGTCTTTTCCACTACCACTCCTCATGACAGAATGTGCTGAAGCGCTAGAATTTGTGTCCATTTTGTTCTCTGATATGTTTCAAGCACTGTGAATAGTCCTGGCATATGTAGGTTTTCAGTGCACATTTGTAGCATAAATAATTATTGGTCATTTATGTTTGTCTATGAACTCTCTATTTATATTTTTGCCAAATTTTCTTTCAGGTTTATCTTTTTATTGGTCTGTGAATATTTTTTGTATATCTAGGAAATTAGCCTTCTGATTATATGTTCAGCAAATATTTTCCCAGTTTGTCTTTTTGCTTTTGACATTTTTATGATACTTCTTGCTTCATAGATACCTTAACTTTTTATGGAGTCAATTCTGCCAGTTCCTTTTCTTTATAGCCTATAGGTGATATTTTATGTTTAAACAGATTTTGCCCATTAGATGATCCTAAATAAAGAAAAATAAATAAAACTGTGTCCAATTTTTTTTCTAAAATTTTTTTTTTCTTTTTTTAGGGTTTGTTTTTCTATTATTATTATTATTTTCAACCACTATTTTACCAAGAATTTATTAGACTCTAGGATAGAGATCCAGCTTGATCTTCATCCAAATGGCTAGCCAGCTGTCTCAACACTGCCTATTAAATAATTGATCTTTCCCCGCTGCTTTGAAATAACAGCTTTGCCACACACTAAATCTCCCATGTGTATTCTGGCTCTATTTCTAGAACTGTCGATTCTGTTTTAGCTGTCATTTTGTTCCTTCTCAGCACTAACCTCTTTGACTTACTACGATCTTGAAAATTGTGTTTAGTTTTGTGTCACAGACTAATGGATTTTTAATTTGGGAGGCATAGAATATTACCCTTTGAAACTATCCTTTAAAAGTTAATTCCAACAAAACGACTTGGCAAGTATTAGAAATCACAATTCAAAGAGGACCTAAACAAAAGTTCTCTAGGAGACTTCTTTTTTATCCATTCAACCATTTATCACAGTTCCGGATATATTGTGGGCACATAGAATTTCAATGAATCAAATACCTTCTAACACTGGAAACAGGGCAGCATGAATGAATTTCTTATACATGAAGTACAGTAAAGATGAGTAATGACTGGATTTTTCTGTACACAACCAGCAACCTAGTTATGCTGTTATGAAATTTTTAACACAAAGACAGTGATCTCATGAATTCTATCTTGCTCTCAGTGAATACTCCAAAACCTCACAATATGCAGTTAGAAACACAAAGCAAAGTATTAATAATCTCTTATTTTTATGATATTTTTGAATGGACTTTGCTCATATCAATATACTTGACAAGAAACATCACTGCTAAAGCATGAAACTAACAGCTAAAGAGCATAATTACCCTCTAAAGACTCAACAAAACCTTTATGCATCTACTTGAATTCAAAAGAGATACTTATGCACATTTGCATATACATATGTAAAAAAGTAAGGTAGTTTTTGGTAATTTGACGTAAATAAACATTCAAAACGTCAAGACAGGCTAAAAAAGATTTCAACAATTTCAACACCCAGCCCAACTGCTCTCATGAGTAATTTTATTTCTTTTTTGCCTGTCACTCTACATAAGTCCATTAGAAGCAGACAAGACCTAAAAATACAGATTAGAGAGGGTTTTTTTCCTTCATACATATGGGAGACATGGGCTCTTGGTCAACGACAAATACAGAGACAATATCCCTCATTCTTGCCAATGTAACAGGCTTTTCTGAGCTGAAGGAAAAATTTTCCTTGGAAACCAACCACAACAGCCCCTCTTCCTTGTAACTAGTAACAAACAGATTCAATGTATAATAGTACAAATGGACCAGTTAGGGTAAAGAACATAAGAACAGAAAGGCACTATGTACCGTTTTTATCAAATTTAAATAACTATATCCCAAGCACCCATTTTTTTAAGCCCCCAATTTCAGAAGATCTTTGTTTGTAACCACTTATTCCGTGACATAAGAGACTGTTTAACTAACTGCATTATGTGTATTATTTTATCCCTAAGGTTATCATTGAAATGTCTGGGGCATTCACACAACTGAGAACATAATTCTGCCGGTACAGTCAGGTAGAAGCATTTCTAGCTTCTACAGAAAATGGACAAAGCTGGGATGTTTCCTGTGCCAATTAGCAGTTTCACTGAGCAAGAAGGAAGTGTGTCTAAAGATTCCTGAATGAGAACCCAGCAAGCTCAGTGTTTGAATGAGAACAGCCCAGCAAGCTTTCTTGGGCTTTTGGCACGCACAGAGGCCACAGTAAAGAGTTCCCAGGAAGGTCATCCAATTTCAATGAGCCAGAGGGATTATGTGGGAGGGAAGCGGTTGTGTGGCTTGTTCCCTTCAGCATATGTCCAGGGAGGACCTTTGCCAATGCCTGGCACCAAAGGGCTTCTAAATATCTTCTAGCTGAACTTGTGAATACAGCTTTTCAAATACCAGACAAATGATGGTGCAAAGGAATAAGTTTGGCGAAAATTATGAATTGTCTGAAAATTCAGTGAAGCTGCAAGTTTGTATTTGGAAGTCACACACATGCCTCAAATATATAATTTGATTTAGATTCAGGAGACAAGTTTATTTAACTATGGGATACTTATCTGATGATTTGTCTATGCTGCTGTTATTCAGTCATTTGGAAAACGACTAACTTTACAATGTTTCACCAATACTTTCATTTTAATGGAGGCATACAGCATTATAGTATAGTTAGTGTCATTTTAGATGTGTGACACACTTGATTAAGCTAGAATTAGATCTTAATTCATTTAAAAATCCAGGGACAACCTATTCTTTATTTTAAAACTGTAACCTATATTTATTTACCTATGTGCAAGTTTAACTGCGGGCTTCTCACTGTTGTGGCCTCTCCCGCTGTGGAGCACAGGCTCCGGACGCGCAGGCTCAGCGGCCATGGCTCATGGGCCCAGCCGCTCCACAGCATGTGGGATCTTCCCGGACCGGGGCACGAACCCACGTCCCCTGCATCGGCAGGCGGACTCTCAACCACTGTGCCACCAGGGAAGCCCTAACTTTTTTTTTTTTTCCTACACTCTACTGCCTTTCATCAATTAAGTGTTGCTCTTCTTTGAAATTAAGCTTACTGTAATCTTTTCAGATTGCACCTGGTAAAACATTTTTCTTATGCCTGATGAAGAGAATAAAACGAATTCAACAAATATATGATTTCCCATTGTCTCTCAAACACTTGTAAGTCACAAGGATATTTAGATAAACAAGCTGCAGCTTTTTCAATCAAAGGGGGAAGAGATGCCAGAGATTAGTAAACAGCTAATAATCATACAGTGTTTCCCAAAGTCTATTCTCAATCCAGCAACCAGAATGAGCCCTTAAAAAGAGAAGTCAGATCCTGCCCGTTCTCTGCTCAAGCTCTCTATTCAGAACCAACAGTTTACAACTCCTACATGATCTGGCCCCCATTTTCAGTTTGGCCCACTCTTCTACCTCTCTCACTCCTGTTCTACTGCTCTGATATACCTGCTTTTCAGTGGCACACTGACATCGAACATGTTACATATACTCTTGCCTTACTTTTCCCCCAGACATCCACTTACTTTCTTATCTTTGTTCAAATTCCACCGCTTTTTTCCTAATAAATTTATTTATCTATCTATCTATCTATCTATCTATTTATTTATTTTTTTGGCTGCTTTAGTTCTTTGTTGCTGTGTGAGGCTTTCTCTAGTTGTGGCGAGCAGGGGCTACTCTTTGTTGTGGAGCGTGGGCTTCTCATTGTAGTGGTTTCTCTCGTTGCAGAGATGGGCTCTAGGTGTGTGGGCTTCAGTAGTTGTGGCACGCAGGTTCAGTACTTGTGGCTCGAGAGCTCAGGCTCAGTAGTTGTGGCGCATGGGCTTAGTTGCTCTGCAGCATGTGGGATCTTCCCAGACCAGGACTCGAACCCGTGTCCCCTGCATTGGCAGGAGGATTCTTGACCACTGTGCCACCAGGGAAGCCCAAATTTCACCTTTTTAGTGAGATCTTCCCTGACCACCCTATTGCAGTCTCTCCCCAGCACACTCTACCTCCTTTTCCAAGATTTATTTATCCATAATTTATCTCCAAAATATTAAAAAAAATTTTTAATAAATTTATTTTTTGTTTGTTTTTTATTTTTGGCTGTGTTGGGTCTTCGTTGCTGTGCGCGGGCTTTCTCTAGTTGAGGTGAGTGGGAGCTACTCTTCGTTGTTGTGTGCCTGCTTCTCATTGTCGTGGCATCTCTTGTTGCGGAGCACAGGCTCTAGGCGCATGGGCTTCAGTAGTTGTGGCACGTGGGCTCAGTAGTTGTGGCTTGTGGGCTCTTGAGCACAGGCTCCATAGTTGTGGTGCACGGGCTTAGTTGCTCCGTGGCATGTGGGATCTTCCCGGGCCAGGGTTTGAACCCATGTCTCTTGTATTGGCAGGCAGATTCTTAACCACTGCACCACCAGGGAAGCCCCCCAAATACTTTTATCTTCATAATATTTTATATCCCTTTACATCTTACCATTTTGTTGGTGGTTAGTTTCTGTCTTGCCCTCTAGAATATAGGTTCTATGAAGGCTGAGATTTTTGTCAACTTGCTAATTTCTATGTTTCCAGTGCCTCTAAAAGAACCTGGTACATACAAATTGCTCAATAAATACATATGTTGAATACATGAATGTCTATTTGAAGTAAGAACAAGGTACAATGGAACAGAGAATAAAAACCTAAATGATTTCTGCTCATGGGATAAACAAAGCTTCACAGAGGTTGTAACAATTTAGGCTGGCTTTAAAAGAAGAGTAGATATTAATATTTTCCAATGATAGAAATGGAGTGGGGGGGACATTGTAATCATGGCGAACAGTGTAACAGGATGCTTTGAATAGCTAGTAACAGAAAACCTGACTCAGAATGGACTAGTCAATGACAAAATGCATTGACTCATGTAACTGGAGGTCCTGAAGTCAGGTAGGCATCATGATTGGCTTCATCCAGGGGCTCTGGCTCTCTTTCTCTATGATACCTCATCTCAGGAGTGGCTTTGTCTTAGGCTGGCTTCCCTCATCAGAGCAAAGCAGCTATAATGGTTCCAAGATTCAAACCCTCACATTACAGTACCCAAAGGAAAGGAGAAAGCTCTCAGAACAGTAGGTACCCTTCTTTCTCAGATCCGAAGCCTTTTTTTTTTAACATCTTTATTGGAGTACAATTGCTTTACAATGGTGTGTTAGTTTCTGCTTTATAAGAAAGTGAATCAGCTATACATATACATATATCCCCATATCTCCTCCCTCTTGTGTCTCTCTCCCTCCCACCCTCCCTATTCCACCCCTCTATGTGGTCACAAAGCACAGAGCTGATCTCGCTGTGCTATGTGGCTGCTTCCCACTAGCTATCTATTTTACATTTGGTAGTGTATATATGTCCATGCCACTCTCTCACTTTGTCCCAGCTTACCCTTCCCCCTCCCCGTGTCTTCAAGTCTATTCTCTAGTATGTCTGAGTTATTCCCATCCTGCCCCTAGGTTCTTCATGACATCTTTGTTTTAGATTCCATATATATGTATTAGCATAGGGCATTTGTTTTTCTCTTTCTGACTTACTTCACTCTGTATGACAGACTCTAGGTCCATCCACCTCACTACAAATAACTCAATTTCACTTCTTTTTATGCCAAGCCTATTCTTAAATCAACCACTTTGGCTACGGATACGCCACAGACCAAGTGATTTACACCTAATTTATATGAATCAATCACAAAGATAAGTGGAAATGGATTCCCATGTTTGGATTAAATTAATCACAGCCACCCTTGGATCTGGAGGTGGAGTCATTTTCCTTCCAAGTCCATGATTACTATCCAATGGCTGAGAGGGTTGTTGGGAGAACCATCATAATTTCCATAATAAATAGATACGAACATAATATATTGGGATAACACTATGTGTTCTTAGAAGAACGCTTAAAGAATAGAGGGATTTGAGGAACTTCCCTGGTGGTCCAGTGGTAAAGAATCTGCCTTACAATGCAGGGGATGTGGGTTCGATCCCTCGTCAGGGAACTAAGATCCAACATGCCGCAGAGCAACTAAGCCCGCACACCACAATTACTGAGCCCACACACCTCAACTAGAGAATCTGCATGCTGTGAACCGCAGAGTTCACATGCTCTGGAACCCGCGACACATCTACAGAGCCCACGCACCCTGGAGCCTGCACACCACAATTAGAGAAGAGAAAACCTACATGCCACAACTAGAGAGAAGGCCACACACTGCAATGAAGAGCCTGTGCACCGCAATGAAAGATCCCGTATGCCTCAGTGAAGATCCTGCGTGCCTCAGCTAAGACCTGACACAGCCAAAAATAAATAACAATTAATAAAGTAAATAATAAATAAATCAAAGAAAAAAAAAGAATGGAGGGAGTTGATTCTAGAAAGGTTAAGTTGAGGTGAGATGAGTCAGGGCCCTGTAGAACTGGATATAAAGATTAGACTTTATCATGGAGCTGCTAAAAAGCCACTGAAGTTTTTTAAAGCAAGACAGTGTCATGATAAGAGTGTTGTTTATTTCTTTGGTATTTTAACTACTTTAGAAAAATAATTCTGCAAGCAATATTAAAAACTAGATTGGAAAAATTTACAGAAAGAAAAGTCGTCTAAGATGCTATCGTAATAGTCCACCACAGGTTGAAGTGAGACAAAGGGAGAGAAACTTAATTGGAGAGATATTTTTCGCAAAATAACAATACAAAAATAGATGATAAATAAGAGGAAAGAGAGCTGACTCTGAGGTCTATAATTTGGAGGACTGGTATGTATAATGACTCTCGACAGAAAAAAAAAAAAAAAGAGGACCCAGGATTAGGAGTATATTGGAGAGGAAAGTTATGAAGAAATTCTACACAAGATTGAATCAAGAACACTGTGGGAGAACTGGGAACAGTAGAACCAATTATTTCTGAGTGACAGAAAGTATAGTGGATTTTTGTTGTGTTTTGATTGCTTCACTAACATTCATTTTCCCTTGTTCATAACACCCTAATTCCCTTTGGGGGAAGTATTGCTTCCCTGTTGATTACAGTCTGATGGGGTGTAAGTGGAGGGCTTCCACTTAGACAAGAAGTAACATCTGTAAACCAAGCCTAAGTCACTTGGATGCTTTCTTCCTGAAGGCTTAGTAATGGGCAGAGTGAAAAGAGACTAGAAACAACTGGATTCATCCCAGAGGTTAGGCTGGAATACCAAGCTGTTTTTGCTGTCAAAGAGACTGTTTTATAATTCCCTCTGTGGTTTCCTTGGTTCCTGTAAATTTCCAAGTTCCCATCTCCAGGCTTCTTTTTAATACTATGATCTCACAATATCTTTCTGATAAATTCATTTTTTCTTAAGGAGAGTCCATTTGTGTCACCCTAGTCAAAGAACATTAGCTGAAACAGAAGGGAGATAGAAAGATGCTGAAAGAATAATGTTAGAGTAAATAGCAAAATTGAGGATGTTCTTGTAAGATGAACAAATTCTAGGTCACATAAAAACTAGACTATCATTTTTGTGAATTAGGGGCTTGAGAAGAACCATAAAGGTTTTTTTTTTTTCTTTTTTCTTTTTTTTAACTGTTACTGAAAGGAATGTGTAAAGGGACTAAATGATTAAAAGGATTGCTTATCTTACTGAGGCTGAAAAACATAAAATTTTAATGGAGCCAAACCAACATAACTATGCAGTTTTATTTAATAGTATTTAGAAATTCTAGAATGGAATTAAAGAATGCAAATCAGTAGAGTGATCCAGATTTAGAGATTAATGGACTATACTCTCCAGTTAACAGTCAAGGGAGTAAGAGAATGAGTGGCTGATATACACTTGACATGATGAACCCTGGGATTCCGCCTGGGTAGGAAGCTATTTAGATCATATATATGGAAGTGGGTAAAATCAGTAACAGCTTCACCTATAAGGCTGTGGCAAGGATAGGATTCAGGACTAAACAATTTCAGGAAGGATATTTATCCAGATGCCTATTGGCAGCACAGACCAAGGGAAAACCCAGTCTATGATCCAAGAGGGAAAATAATTATGATCCTAAATGCTGCAAGCCCAGAGACTAATAAAATGCCATAAATGTCAAAATTAGTGACAAATTTGGATATCTATGGGAGTATGGTGTGATCCAACAAACTTGGAGAATGTTTATAGCAGCAAGGCACAGAGGTATACCTGCTTATTGAAAGTGCTTCTAATAAGCAGAAATGAAGCTTAGACCCTAATAAACTGAAAGATAATAATAAATAAATTGGGGAAAGGGAAGCTAATAATGAAAGCAAAAGTAAACTTACTAAAATTGAGGAAGTAGAAGAGGTGGAGGGTTCATCTGGAGAGAGAAATCTCAGGGTTCAAGATATTAGAGGTATAGACAGCCAAGTGAGTGCTTAGAGGTAAAGTTATTAAGGTAAAACAGATCAGGGCAATGGACCTACAGTATTAAATAAGTCATAAACATGGAAATTATTTATCGTTGTTGGAAAGTTATGAGAAGGAAGTGTGAAAAAAGTGTTAACATCTTTGGTGACAACAGTTTCTGACAGGCTAGTCAATGATAAAGGGACAGATTGAGAGATGACAGTCAAGGGGGAAATGATTGAAACTGGAGAGAGTATAGACTACTACAAACCAACTATACTAGGAAGAACTCTGGTTTTGTAGTAACTGTGTCTATTCTCACTCTGACTTTCAAGATGACCTTTCCTTGACCTTTGGCTCAGCCTTCTTGAAATGAAATGATGCCCCTGCTCATATGAGACCCATATCATTATTGTGAGAACCAGGCCTCCTTTATACAGACATCTTCCTTCTACAGGTTTGGTTTCATCATCAAAAGTTTCACCCACAGGCTTAGGAGATAGTGGGGAGAACGTTGAGTTCCCTGGCCTGCGAGATGGCCATCAAGGAGGTAGAAAAGCCTTTATAATGGGTGCAACAAAGGTGCTGGACATAGCAGCTGCCTGAGGGGCAAAAGAGCCTTGGGTGTGATGCCTGGAACAAGGATAAGTAGCATCTTGAGAACATAATTCAGATTCTTCATAGGGGAAGCATCTTTGTAAAACATAATTTTTAAGATGATTCATAGTAATAAAGAGCATGGATTTTGAAATCAGACAAATCTTGATTAAAGTGTTGGCTCTGCCACTTAATTGTGTAACCTTGATCAAGTTCCTTACCTCTCTGAGCCTGTTTCATCATCTTTAAAATAGCTAATAATACTTTCTCATTACAGAAATTAAACTATGTATATAAAATAAGACCAATAATTTTTCCTCACTAGGTGTGTCCAGGATGTGAGTGGGCCATTAAGCACATAGTCAGTGCACATAAAATGGTAGCTTAAAACAAAAATCTAACCAAGTGGATCTACATATCTTTGGGTTTCCAATTTCTATTTCTTTTCTGCCTTAACCTCCTATTTTTCAAAATGTCTTCTAATTTACTTTGTTCCTATTTTCCTTTTTTTAAAACCTAACCCATTCAACCTATGGCCGTATTTTCAGTCATTTTGTTTCGTATTGTAGTATCTGTGTCATAGTATAAATAGTATACTATAGTCATAGTTTTTTCCTTGACAGTGTAAATTCAATGGTTATTATGAATTGAGTAGAAATTCAAAAAGGAAAACATAAAATCACTCTCAATCATCCAGTGATTTCCCATCATATTAAGCATGACGGTGGAAGTATCATGTACTATAAGACTCCCTTCATCTGACCCTGACTATCACTAATGTAATTTCCTCTAGTCCACTTCATCCCACCCCACCCCTATCTCTGCCCTAGCTCACTCTGTTCCAGCCCCTTGCTGTTTCTAGAACATTCCAAAAACATTCTTCTCTCCAATTTTTGGATGTTGTTCTTCCCTTTTCCTGGAATGCTCTTTCCCAGATATTTGGATAGCTAGCTCCCTCACTTCATTTGTAACTCTTGAAATGTCATATTCTCACATAAAATCTTCTATGATCAACCTGTCTAAAGGAGCATACCTGCCTCCTCATTCAACCCCTTTCCTGCTTTTTTCTTCTCATGACATTTATCACTATCAGATACTACAGGATTATTTATATATTATCTATCTTCTTCAGTAGAAGGTAAACACCATGAGGGTAGAGAATTGGTCTAGTTTTAATAATCCATTCCCAAGTGCCTAGATTACACCATGCACGTAGTAGACACTCAGTAAACATTAGTTCTAACTTACTATTTTTTTCTTAGTTGGCCTAGGTAGATCAGGTCAATATCCAAAATAAACTAACCTCCTGGAACTAATAAGTGATCACTAATAACAAAATTACAGGATATAAAGTGTCTTAGTCCATTAAGTCTGCCATAACAAAATGCCATAAACTGGGTGGTTCATACGCAACAGGAATTTACTTCTCACAGTCCTGGAGGCTGGAAAGTCCAAGATCAAAGCACCAGCAGATTTGGTGTCTGGTGAGGACTGTTTCCTGATTTGTACATTGCCGTCTTCTTGCATTTTAAAAAGGGGCATAAGAGCTCTCTGGGGTCTCTTTTATAAGGGCACCAATCCCACACACGAGGGCTATACCCTCATGACCTAATTGCCTCCCCACAGCTCCACCTCCTAATTCTCTTACACTGGGAGTTTGATTTCAACAAATGAATTTTGAGGGACACAAACATTCAGTCTATTGCACAAGATTGATACACAAAAGTCAGTCACCTTTCTATGTACCAACAGTGATCAAGTAGAATCTGACAATAAAAAACACAATAACATTTACATTAGCATCCCCCAAAATGAAATACTTTGGTATACACCGAACAAAATATAAGATCTACATAAGGGCTTCCCTGGTGGCACAGTGGTTGAGAGTCCACCGCCGATGCAGGGGACACGGGTTCATGCCCCGGTCCAGGAAGATCCCACATGCCGCAGAGCGGCTAGCTCCATGAGCCATGGCCGCTGGGCCTGCGCATCCAGAGCCTGTGCTCCTCAACGGGAGAGGCCACAACAGTGAGAGGCCCGCGTACTGCAAAAAAATAAATAAATAAATAAAATAAAAAGCTTTTGCACAGCAAAGAAACCATAACCAAGACAAAAAGACAACCCTCAGAATGGGAGAAAATATTTGCAAACGAAGCAACTGACAAAGGATTAATCTCCAAATTTTACAAGCAGCTCATGCAGCTCAATAACAAAAAAACAAACAACCCAATCCAAAAATGGGCAGAAGACCTAAATAGACATTTCTCCAAAGAAGATATACAGATTGCCAACAAACACATGAAAGGATGCTCAACATCATTAATCCTTAGAGAAATGCAAATCAAAACTGCAATGAGATATCATCTCACACTGGTCAGAATGGCCATCATCAAAAAATCTAGAAACAATAAATGCTGGAGAGGGTGTGGAGAAAAGGGAAGACTCTTGCACTGCTGGTGGTAATGTAAATTGATACAGCCACTATGGAAAACAATATGGAGGTTCCTTAAAAAACTACAAATAGAACTACCATATGACCCAGCTATCCCACTACTGGGCATATACCCTGAAAACATAATTCAAAAGGAGTCATGTACCAAAATGTTCACTGCAGCTCTATTTACAATAGCCAGGAGATGGAAACAACCTAAGTGTCCATCATCGGATGAATGGATAAAGAAGGTGTGGCACATACATACAGTGGAATATTATTCAGCCATAAAAAGAAATGAAATTGAGTTATTTGTAGTGAGGTGGATGGACCTAGAGTCTGTCATACAGTGTGAAGTAAGTCAGAAAGAGAAAAACAAATACTGTATGCTAACACATATATATGGAATCTAAGGGGGAAAAATGCCATGAAGAACCTGGGGGTAAGACAGGAATAAAGACACAGACCTACTAGTGAATGGACTTGAGGATATGGGGAGGGGGAAGGGTAAGCTGTGACAAAGTGAGAGAGTGGCATGGACATATATACACTACCAAACGTAAAATAGGTAGTGGGAAGCAGCCGCATGGCACAGGGAGATCAGCTCAGTGCTTTGTGACCACCTAGAGGGGTGGGAGGGAGGGAGACGCAAGAGGGAAGAGATATGCGAACATATGTATAACTGATTCACTTTGTTATAAAGCAGAAACTAACACACCATTGTAAAGCAATTATACTCCAATAAAGAAGTTTAAAAAAAAAAGACTTGCTATAAAGCTACAGTAATAGAAGCAATGTGATATCAGTGAAAGGAAAGGCAAATAGATCAATGGAATAGAATAGGAAGCTCAGAAATAGACCCACATAAAAAGAGTCACGTGATTTTTGACAAAGAAACAAAGTCAATACATAAGATCAAAGGTAGTTTTTATAACAAACGCTGCTGGAAAAACTGGACATCCACATGCAAAAATAATGAATCTAGACACAAATCTTATACTATTCACAAAAAATTAACTCAAAATTGATCACAGAGCTAAATTATAATACAAAACTATAGGGAGGAGGAACCAAGATGGCAGAGTAGACGGACGTGCTCTCACTCCCTCTTGCAAGAACACCAGAACCACAACTAGCTGCTGGACAGTCATCGACAGGAAGACACTGGAACTCACCAGAAAGATACCCCACATCCAAAGAGAAAGGAGAAACCACAATGAGATTGTAGGAGGGGCGCAATCACAGTAAAATCAAATCCCATAAGTGCTGGGTGGGTGACTCACAGACTGGAGAATACTTATACCACAGAAGTCCACCCACTGGAATGAAGGTTCTGAGCCCCACATCAGGCTTCCCAACCTGGGGGTCCAGCAACGGGAGGAGGAATTCCTAGAGAATCAGATTTTAAAGCCTAGTGGGAATTGATTGCAGGACTTCGACAGGACTGGGGGACACAGAGACTCCACTCTTGGAGGGCACACACAAGTAGTGTGCTCATCGGAACCCAGGGGAAGGAGCAGTGACCCCAGGGAAGACTGAACCAGACCTACCTGCTAGTGTTGGAGGGTCCCCTGCAGAGGCAGGGGTGGCTCTGTTTCACCGTGGGGACAAGAACACTGGCAGGAGAAGTTCTGGGAAGTACTCCTTGGCATGAGCCCTCCCAGAGTCTGTCATTAGCCCCATGAAAGAACCCAGGTAGGCTCCACTGTCGGGTTGCCTCAGGCCAAACAACCAACAGGGAGGGAACACAGCCCCACCCATCAACAGTCAAGTGGATAAAAGTTTTACTGAGCTCTGCCCACCAGAACAACAGTCAGCTCCACCCACCACCAGTGCCTCCCATCAACCCTCTTAGATAGTCTCATCCACCAGAGGGCAGACAGCAGAAGCAAGAACTACAGTCCTGCAGCCCGTGGAACAAAAACCACATTCACAGAAAGACAGACAAGATGAAAAGGCAGAGGGCTATATACCAGATGAAGGAACAAGGTAAAACACCAGAAACACAACTAAATGAAGTGGAGATAGGCACCCTTCCAGAAAAAGAATTCAGAATAATTATAATGAAGATGATCCAGGACCTTGGAAAAACAATGGAGGCAAAGATTGAGAAGATGCAAGAAATGTTTAACAAAGACCTTGAAGAATTAAAGAACAAACAAACGAGATGAACAATACAATAACTGAAATGAAAACTACACTAGAAGGAATCAATAGCAGAATAACAGAGGAAGAAGAATGGAACAATGACCTGGAAGACAGAATGGTGGAATTCACTGCTGCAGAACGGACTAAAGAAAAAAGAATGAAAAGAAATGAAGACAGCCTAAGAGACCACTGGGACAACATTAAACGCAACAATATTTGCATTATAGGGGTCCCAGAAGGAGAAGAGAGAGAGATAAAGGACCAGAGAAAATATTTGAAGAGATTATAGTAGAAAACGTCCATAACATAGGAAAGGAAATAGCCACCCAAGTCCAGAAAGCACAGCAAATCCCATACAGGATAAACCCAAGGAGAAACACACTGAGAAACATAGTAATCAAATTGGCAAAAATTAAAGCCAAAGAAAAATTATTGAAAGCAGCAAGGGAAAAACGACAAATAACATACAAGGGAACTCCCATAAGGTTAACAGCTGATTTCTCAGCAGAAACTCTACAAGCCAGAAGGGATTGGCGTGATATACTTAAAGTGATGAAAGGGAAGAACCTACAACCAAGATTACTCTACCCCGCAAGGATCTCATTCAGATTCGATGGAGAAATCAAAAGCTATACAGAAAAGCAAAAGCTAAGAGAATTCAGCACCACCAATCCAGCTCTACAACAAATGCAAAAGGAACTTCTCTAAGTGGGAAACACAAGAGAAGAAAAGGACCTACAGAAACAAACCCAAAACAATTAAGAAGGGCTTCAAAGGTGGCGCAGTGGTTGAGAGTCCGCCTGAAGATGCAGGGGACACAGGTTCTTGTCCCGGTCCAGGAAGATCCAACATGCCGCAGAGCGGCTAGGCCCGTGAGCCATGGCCACTGAGCCTGCATGTCCAGAGCCTGTGCTCCACAACGGGAGATGCCACAACAGTGAGAGGCCCGCGTAACACAAAACAAACAAACAAACAAAAAAAGCAATTAAGAAAATGGTCATAGGAACATTCATATTGCTAATTACCTTAAACGTGAATGGATTAAATGCTCCAACCAAAAGACACAGGCTTGCTGAATGGATACAAAAAAAAAGACCCGTATATATGCTGTCTACAAAAGACACATTTCAAACCTAGCGACACATACAGACTGAGAGTGAGGAATGGAAAAATATATTCCATGCAAATGGAAATCAAGTGAAAGCTGGAGTAGCAATACTCAAATCAGATAAAATAGACTTTAAAATAAAGAATGTTACAAGAGACAAGGAAGTACACTACATAATGATCAAGGGATCAATCCAAGAAGAAGATATAACAATTAGAAATATATATGCACCCAACATAGGAGCACCTCAATGCATAAGGCAACTGCTAACAGCTATAAAAGAGGAAATCAACAGCAACACAATGATTGTGGGGGACATTAAAACCTCACTTACACCAATGGACAGATCATCCAAAATGAAATTAAATAAGGAAGGAGAAGCTTTAAATGACACAAGAGACAAGGTAGATTTAATTGATATTTATAGGACATTGCATACAAAAACAGCAGATTACACTTTCTTCTCCAGTGCGCAGAGAACATTCTCCAGGATAGATCACATATTGGGTCACAAATCAAGCCTCAGTAAATTTAAGAAAACTGAAATCATATCAAGCATCTATTCTGACCACAATGCTATGAGATTAGAAATAAATTCCAGGGAAAAAAATGTAAAAAACCACAAAGACACAGAGGCTAAACAATACATTACTAAATAATGAAGAGATCACTGAAGAAATCATGAGGAAATAAAAGAATACCTACAGACAAATGACAATGAAAACAAGACTATCCAAAACCTATGGGATGCGGCAAAAGCAGTTCTAAGAGGGAAGTTTATAGCTATACAAGCCTACCTCAAGAAACAAGAAAAATCTGAAATATAAAATCTAACCTTACACCTAAAGGAACTAAAGAAGAACAAACAAAACCCAAAGTTAGCAGAAGGAAAGATATCATAAAGATCAGAGCAGAAATAAATGAAATAGAAACAAAGAAAACAATCACAAAGATCAATAAAACAAAAAGCTGGTTCTTTGAGAAAATAAACAAAATTAATAAACCATTGGCCAGACTCATCAAGAAAAAGAGGGAGAGGATTCAAATCAATAAAATTAGATATGAAAAAGGAGAAGTTACAACAGACTCCGCAGAAAAACAAAGCATCCTAAGAGACTACTACAAGCAACTCTATGCCAATAAAGTGGACAACCTGGAAGAAATGGACAAATTATTAGAAAGGTATAACCTCGCAAGACTGAACCAGGAGGAAACAGAAAATATGCACAGAAAAATCACAAGTAATGAAATTCAAACTGTGATTAAAAATCTTCCAAAAAACAAAAGTCCAGGACCAGATGACTTCACAGGTGAATTCTATCAAACATTTAGAGAAGAGCTAACACCCATCCTTCTCAAACTCTTCCAAAAAATTGCAGAGGAAAGAACACTCCCAAACTCATTCTATGAGGCCACCATCACCCTGATACCAAAACCAGACAATGATACTACAAAAAAAAGAAAATTACAGACCAATATCACTGATGAATATAGATGCAAAAATCCTCCACAAAATACTAGCAAACAGCAAACAGAATCCAACAACATATTAAACATATTAAAAGGATCATACAGATCAGGTGGGATTTATCCCAGGGATGCAAGGATTCTTCAATATATGCATATCAATCAATGTGATAAACCATATTAACAAACTGAAGAATAAAACCATATGATCATTTCATAGATGCAGAAAAAGCTTTTGACAAAATTCAACACCCATTTATGATAAAAACTCTCCAGAAAGTGGGCATCGAGGGAATCTACCTCAACATAATAAAGGCCATATATGACAAACCCACAGCAAACATCATTCTCAAGGGTGAAAAACTGAAAGCATTTCCTCTAAGATCAGGAATGAGACAAGGACACCCACTCTCACCACTATTATTCAACATAGTTTTGGGGAAGTCCTAGCCATGGCAATCAGAGAAGAAAAAGAAATAAAAGGAATATAATTGGAAAAGAAGAAGTAAAACTGTCACTGTTTGCAGATGACATGATACTATACATAGAGAATCCTAAAAATGTCACCAGAAAACTACTAGAGCTAATCAATGAATTTGCTAAAGTTGCAGAATACAAAATTAATGCACAGAAATCTCTTATTCCTATACACTAATGATGAAAAATCTGAAAGAGAAATTAAGGGAACACTCCCATTTACCACTGCAACAAAAAGAATAAAATGCCTAGGAATAAACCTACCTAGGGAGACAAAAGACCTCTATGCAGAAAACTATAAGACACTGATGAAAAAAATTAAAGATGATACCAACAGATGGAGAGATATACCATGTTCTTGAATTGGAAGAATTAATATTGTGAAAATGACTATACTACCCAAAGCAATCTACAGATTCAACGCAATCCCTATCAAATTACCAATGGCATTTTTTATGGAACAAGAACAAATCATCTTAAAATTTGTATGGAGACACAAAAGACCCCGAATAGCCAAAGCAGTCTTGAGGGAAAAAAACGGAGCTGGAGGAATCAGACTCCCTGACTTCTGACTATACTACCAAGCTACAGTAATCAAGACAATACGGTACAGGCACAAAAACAGAAACACAGATCAATGGAACAAGATAGAAAGCCCAGAGATAAACCCACGCACCTATGGTCAACTAATCTATGACAAAGGAGGCAAAGATATACAATGGAGAAAAGACAGTCTCTTCAATAAGTGGTGCTGGGAAAACTGGACAGCTACATGGAAAAGAATGAAATTAGAACACTCCCTAACACCATACACAAAAATAAACTCAAAATGGATTATAGACCTAAATGTAAGACTGGACACTATAAAACTCTTAGAGGAAAACATAGGAAGAACACTCTTTAACATAAATCACAGCAAGATCTTTTTTGATCCACCTCATAGAGAAATGGAAATAAAAACAAAAATAAACAAATGGGACCTAATGAAACTTCAAAGTTTTGCACAGCAAAGGAAACCATAAACAAGACGGAAAGACAACTCTTAGATTGGGAGAAAATATTTGCAAACAAATCAATGGACAAAGGATTAATCTCCAAAATATATAAACAGCTCATGCAGCTCAATATTAAAGAAACAAACAACCCAATGCAAAAATGGGCAGAAGACTTAAATAGACATTTCTCCAAAGAAAATATACAGATGGCCAAGAAGTACGTGAAAAACTAGTCAACATCACTAATTATTAGAGAAATGCAAATCAAAACTACAATGAGGTATCACCTCACACCAGTTAGAATGGGCATCATCAGAAAATTTACAAACAACAAATGATGGGGAGGGTGTGGAGAAAAGGGAACCCTCTTGCACTGTTGGCGGGAATGTAAATTGATACAGCCACTATGGAGAACAGTATGAAGGTTCCTTGAAAAAGTAAAAATAGAATTACCATATTATCCAGAAATCCCACTACTGGGCATATACCCAGAAAAAAACGTAATTCAAAAAGATACATGCACCCTAATTTTCATTGCAGCACTATTTTCAATAGCCAGGTCATGGAAGCAACCTAAATGCTCATCGACACATGAATGGATAAAGAAGTGGTGGTACATATATACAATGGAATATTACTCAGCCATAAAACGGAACGAAATTGGGTCATTTGTTGAGACGTGGATGGATGTAGAGACTGTCATACAGAGTGAAGTAAGTCAGAAAGAGAAAAACAAATATTGTATATTAACACATGTAGGTGGAACCTAGAAAAATGGTACAGATGAACTGGTTTGCAGGGCAATAGTTGAGACACAAAGGTGGAGAACAAACGTATGGACACCAAGGGGGGGAAACTGCGGTGGGGTGGGGATGGTGATGCGCTGTATTGGGCCATTGGGATTGACATGTATACACTGATGTGTATAAAATTGATCACTATTAAGAACCTGCAGTATAAACAAACAAACAAACAAACAAAAGAAACAACTAATACTAAACTTTCTTTGGGTTATTTGTATGGAACTGTTAATATAAATGTTTCAGACATTGCATAAATTTTCTAAAAATCTTATATGTTCTGGTATAATGTTATAAGTCATAATTCCAATTATTACTTTAAAATGTATATCTCAGAAATAACTAAATTCCCTTGTGAATTGCATTATTATGAACTTCCATCAAATCTTTAACCATGGTCATTTTTTAAGTCTTTTGTCATTTACAGACAGTTCTGGGTGTACTCTGATGCTTTTGCAAATATGTTCCTATAAAAGGTTTCATCTTCAGGGAATTCATGGAAAATACTCTGACAATATAGGTTTCTGGTAACTGACTATACTGCTGAACTGAATAAATAAGCATTTTCAGAACTCTAATGGCAACTGATGAATTCATAAAAGTGCTAACAAAAGATCAAGATGAAAAAAATAATTAATTACATGGGAGTGAGTGAACTGATGAGGATGATTATAATTTTTGTGACTTTCTGTTTGAATAAAAAAAAATCCCACAACGACTCAGAGGCAAAAAATATACAAATCAATTTTCACTGCAAAGTAAAGTAGCTGTTACAGTGGAGGATTACTGGACTGAATGTCAATATTATGACATAGTATGAGTGTGTTTCGTGTTTGGTAATTGCAATCATTGTTGCTTTTGTTGTGGTCATCCATTTACAATGCTTGGTGTCAGTTTATTTATCTCTTGTAAAAATAAAATACAGTGTATGTGTGTGTGAAAAATGCAAAACTATAAAACTCCTAGAAGATAACATAGAAGAAAACCTAGATAATCTTGGGTATCGTAATTATTTTTTAAATACAGTACCAAAGGCACAATCCATGAAAGAAGTCATTAATAAGCTAGGTTTCAATAAAATTAAAAAGACAATGTCAAAAGAATGAGAAGACAAGCCTTACACTGGGAGAAAATATATGCAACAGACACACTCAAGATAGACAAAGAATTCTTGAAACTCAACAATAAGAAAACAAACAAATTGATTTAAAAATGGACAACTTGGGCTTCCCTGGTGGTGCAGTGGTTGAGAGTCTGCCTGCCGATGCAGGGGACACGGATTTGTGCCCTGGTCCGGGAAGATCTCACATGCCGCAGAGCCGCTGGGCCCGTGAGCCATGGCTGTTGAGCCTGTGCGTCTGGAGCCTGTGCTCCACAACGGGAGAGGCCGCAACAGTGAGAGGCTCGCGTATCGAAAGAAAAAAAAACAGGACATCTCACTTAAGAAGATATATAGATGGCAAATAAGTAAATGAAAAGATGCTCCAATCATATGTCATCAGGGAAATGCAAGTTAAAACAACAATGAGATATCACTATACACTATTAGAATGACCAAAATCCAGAACACTGACAACACCAAATGCTGTTGAATATGTGGAGCAACAGGAACTCTCATTCATTGCTGGTGGGAATGTGAAATAATATAGGCAGTTTGGAAGATGGTTTGGCAGTTTCATATAAAACTTAACATACCTTTACCATACAATCAAGAAACTGTTCCCTTAGTATCTGCCTAAAGGAGTTGAAAACTTGTGTCCACACAAAAACCTTCACACTGATTTTTATAGCAGCTTATTCATAATGCTAAAAGATGTCCTTCAGTAGGTGCATGGATAAATCAATTGTGATACATCCAGACAATGGAATAGTATTCAGCACTGAAAAGAAATAAGCTATGAAGCTGTGAAAAGACATGGAGGAAAGATAAACATCTATTAGTAAGTTAAGCCAATCCGAAAAGGCTACATACTATTATGATTCCAACTCTATGACATTCTGGAAAAGGCAAAACTATGGAAACAGTAAAATGATCAGTGGTTGCCAGAGTTTGGAGGAGGGATGAATAGGCAGAGTGCAGAGGATATTTATGGCAGTGAAAGTACTTTGTGTGATAATAGTGGGTACATGTTCTTAAAAATTTGTCTAAACCTAGAGAATGTAAAACACCAATAGGAAGCCCTAATGTAAGCTATGGACTTGGGATAATAGTGGTGTAGCAATATAGGTTCATCAATTGTAACAAATGTGCCAGTCTGGTGGGGGATGTTGATAATGAGGGATAATGCATGTGTGGGGGCAGGGAGTATGTGGGAAATCTATGTACCTTCTGTTTAATATTGCTGTGCACCTAAAACTGCTCTAAAAAAGTAAGGTCTATTAAAAACAAACAAACCAATAAAGCAACTAAACTATTCAGGAAATAATTTTCTTGATTTAATAAGAAACTGTATCTTGGAGATCAGAATGACTCTCTTTTTTTTTTTTTTGCTGTACGCAGGCCTCTCACTGCTGTGGCCTCTCTCGCTGCGGAGCACAGGCTCCGGACGTGCAGGCTCAGCGGCCATGGCTCACGGGCCCAGCCGCTCCGTGGCATGTGGGATCTTCCCGGACCAGGGCACGAACCCGTGTCCCCTGCATCGGCAGGCAGACTCTCAACCACTGCGCCACCAGGGAAGCCCCAGAATGACTCTCTTAGTTATAACACTATCACACTGACTAAAAGAGTCACTGCTTAAGTAAAGTTCACTGGAGAAGTTGAAAATAGTTATACACTTTCTAGAGATCAATTTAAGTGACCTATTTCCAAATGCACATGTTTTTGATACATGACTTCCCCATTTCCAATCCTTATGACTGTAAAATACCTGGCACACCAGTACTCCTCAGAGAATTCTTGATAACATACAGCACTACAAGGTTTTCCACTGCAAAATTTTAGGAAGAATCTATTTAGCTGGATGAATATCACAACCTTTGGAAAATTGGTCCACTATCTCAATACTAGTTACCAAAGCATTATCATTACAAGAAAGAACTGGACTCAACAGTTCTCAAAACTACTACTAGCTAGCAGGTATTCAGCAGTTATCTTGTGCCCAGGCATATGCTGAGTATTTTATATAAGTTTTATTTAAATATCCTAACAATTTAGGAGATAGCTACTGTCATCATTACATTTTACAGATGAGGAATAGGGAAATTAAGTTCTTGTTTAAACTCATATAACTAGTAAGTCAATGTACTGGGTTGAAATAGTGTTCCCCCATAATTCATGTCCACTCAGAATTTCAGAATATGACCTTATTTAAAAATAGGATTTTTGCAGGTGTAATTTTAAGGTAGGCCCTAATTCCAATGACAGGTAGCAATATAAGAAGGCCATGTGAAGAAATGGAGACACACAGGGGAAAAAGCCATGTGAAAACAGAAGCAGGGATTGGAGTCATGCATCTCCAAGCCAAGGAACTTCAAGGATTGCAGAGAACACATACTCCCTCAGAACATCCCAAAGGAACCAACTCAGCTGACACTTTGATTTCTGATTTGGGGCCTCCAGAATTGTGAGAGAATAAATTTCTGGGTCTTAAGTCACGCAGTTTGTGGTAATCTGTGGTAGCAACCCGAGGAAAGTAGTACGGTAAAGAACTATCTTGAATCCAGGTCTGATTTAAAGGGTAACCTTTCAGTCATTTTACTGTGATAATCTCAGAAGGTCTTATGCAAGTGCCTATCATATCACTAGTCACGCTTTATGGCAATTACCTGTAACTAAGGGTAGAGAATATTCATTTTTACCTCCAGGCTGATATACTGCATATTTAACCAGTCATGAAAAAAATAAATAAATATCCATTGTTTTAAACAGACAAATCTTTCCTCCCTTTCTAGTTCTCCCATTCCTTACACATAACAGGCAAATGCTTTGGTTAATATCAACAACAACGAAGAAAATAGTGGGTATAATTATGTTGTTACACATATTTCTATAGTTTATGAGTTTATTACTTTAAAGTTAATCCCTCATTTTTTTTGGTTTTTTGTTTGTTTTTAATTTTTATTGGAGTATAGTTGATTTAAAATATTATAATCCCTCATTCTTTTTTAAAAATCATTAAGATACCTGTAATTTTCATTTTTAGATTTTTAAAAT
This sequence comes from Mesoplodon bidens, assembly GCF_964165515.1. Taxonomy (NCBI): domain Eukaryota; kingdom Metazoa; phylum Chordata; class Mammalia; order Artiodactyla; family Ziphiidae; genus Mesoplodon; species Mesoplodon bidens. Next base: position 89,266,780 of record NC_138167.1, read on the forward strand.
TCTCTACTTGGAACTGATTTTTAAAAAATTTTTATTGGAGTATAGTTGATTTACAATGTTGTGTTAGTTTCGGGTGTACAGCAAAGTGAATCAGTTATACATATACATATATCCACTATTTTTTAGATCATTTTTCCATATGGGTCATTACAGCGTATTGAGTGGAGTTCCCTGTGCTATACAGTAGGTCCTTATTAGTTATCTATTTTATATATAGTAGTATAGTAGTATGTATGTTTCAATCCCAATCTCCCAATTTATCCCTCTCTCCCTTTTCCCTCCAGTAACTATAATCCCTCATTCTTAAAGTCATGTTCTGATTGTGAATGATCTTATATTTGGTTTGTTCGTTATATCATGCCTTGTTATAGGCAAGACTTAAAGCAATTACTTCATAACAATGCAATAAAATAAACTAAAAAAAAATTGCATGTGAAAATGGGACAAAGCACAGAATAAAAGAAAAGTTAACATAAAGGTAAGAGCAATGTTTGAACAGAAAACACATAGAATAGATTCTTGACCTTGTTAGAGATGGGCCACAAATTGGTCACTAAACTGGAACAGAAATGCTAGAATAATATACACTCAGAGTGTCCTCAATCTAAAACTTATCAGTTGCTCAGGAGGCCCTTAATAGGTTATTCCAGGCTGAAGACCAGGAAGGAGATTTCTCCCAGGCCTCCACATAAAGAAGGGAATTCTGTGCATTGGGTCTTAAGCTGTGCTGTCTTTTGGGGGAACAGGATTCCATCATCTCAAGAACACAGATTTCAGAGTCATACAAAACTGGGTTCAAACCTTGGCTCTACCACTTGCCAAATGTATGACCTTGGAGAAGTTTCTGAATTGGTTTCATTTTTCTTAAAGGGTAATGAAAATTACCTCATGCGATTATGAGGCTTAGAAGAAGACATAAGACATTTGGCAGAGAGAAGATACTCCTTGCTAGTTCTCATCTCTTAATAATTATTATTTTTCACCATAGACCTCTAAGCAATCCTTTATTTGCAAATGTCTTATTGCCCCTCTCTACTCTCACATCTAAACTGACGTTAATTTTTAACAACTCACAAACTATTGGGTTGTAATTCTATGTTCATATATTCATGTACGCACTGCTTTATATTTAGCAGTGTGACATGTATACACATTTAACTTATGTACATTTTACTTAAATTTTTTTTAAATAAAAAAAGACTAAAAAATAGTGATTTTCAAAAGTGTGAGCAATTCGGCTCACCATTCTGCTCAATAAACACAGGCCTCAGATTGAATTTGAGATGGGCGATTGAACGCTACTGTTTAATCCTCTGACTCTGCCTTGATTTCTATCTGCCCAAATGTGTGTCTCACAATGAGTGTGATTCTGGCATGTAAAGACACACATTTGTCAACAATCACAGCCCCCTAACCAAAGCCAACTTTTCGTTTAACTGTTAATCTGAGAGATCATTCAAACTTTGGAGGAAATATTGGAGTTACAGTGAGACAGTTGATTCCCAGCAGACTGTGAACTGAAAGTTTGATTCTTTGTGACCATAGTACAATACAGAAGCAGATTTTAAAACCTAGGTTGTACAGAAGGTAGCACTCCTGTACAGATAGAAAGTAGATGCTCAATAATTATATGCTGAGAGAGAGAGAAAAGAAGAGAGAGAGAGGGAAGGAAGGATGGGAGACAAGTTTAGAGTTCGAGTTTTAACAAAGACCTAGAAGAATTAAAGACCAAACAGAGATGAACAATACAATAACTGAAATGAAAACTACACTAGAAGGACTCAATAGCAGAATAACTGAGGAAGAAGAACGGATAAGTGACCTGGAAGGCAGAATGGTGGAATTCACTGCTGTGGGACAGAACAAAGAAAAAAGAATGAAAAGAAATGAAGACAGCCTAAGAGACCTCTGGGACAATATTAAATGCAACAACATTCACATTATAGGGGCCCCAGAAGGAGAAGACAGAAAGAAAGACCAGAGAAAATATCTGAAGAAATTATAGTCAAAAACTTCCCTGACATGGGAAAGGAAATAGCCACCCAAGTCCAGGAAGAGCAGAGAGTCCCATACCAGATAAACCAAAGGAGAAACATGTTGAGAAACATGGTAATCAAATTGGCAAAAATTAAAGACAAAGAAAAATCTTTTAAAGCAGCAAGGGAAAAATGACAAATAACGTACAAGGGAACTCCCATAAGGTTAACAGCTGATTTCTCAGCAGAAACTCTACAAGCCAGAAGGGAGTGGCATGATACACTTAAAGTGATGAAAGGGAAGAACCTACAACCAAGATTACTCTACCAGGCAAGGATCTCATTTAGATTCCATGGAGAAATCCAAAGCTTTACAGACAAGCAAAGGCTAAGAGAATTCAGCACCATCAAACCAGCTCTACAACAAATGCTAAGGGAACTTCTCAAAGTGAGAAGCACAAGAGAAGAAAAGGACCTACAAAAACAAACCCAAAATAATTCAGAAAGTGGTCATAGGAACATTCATATCGCTAATTACCTTAAACGTGAATGGATTAAATGCTCCAACCAAAAGACACAGGCTTGCTGAATGGATACAAAAACAAGACCCATCTATATTCTGTCTACAAGAGATCCACTTCAGACCTAGGGACACATTCAGACTGAAAGTGAGGGGATGGAAAAAGATATTCCATGCAAATGGAAACCAAAAGAAAGCTGGAGTAGTAATACTCATATCAGATAAAATAGACTTTAAAATAAATAATGTTACAGGAGACAAGGAAGGACACCACATAATGATCAGGGGATCAATCCAAGAAGAAGATACAACAATTAGAAACATATAGGCGCTCAGCATAGGAGCACCTCAATACATAAGACAACTGTTAACAGCTATAAAAGAGGAAATCGAGTGTAACACGATAATAGTGGGGGACTTTAATGCCTCACTTACACGAATGGACAGATCATCCAAAATGAAAACAAATAAGGAAACAGAAGTTTTAATGACACAATAGACCAGATAGATTTAATTGATATTTACAGGACATTCCATCAAAAATCAGCAGATTACACTCTCTCCTCAAGTGTGCACAGAACATTCTCCAGGACAGATCACATCTTGGGTCACAAATAAAACTCAGTAAGTTTAAGAAAATTGTGGAGTCTCTTTTTATGAGAGCACTTATCCCATTCTTGAGGGCTCTACCCTCATGATCTAATCACCTCCCTCTTGATGTAATCACCTCTGACTACAGAGATACTTTTCTGACCACAACGTTATGAGATTAGAAATGAATTACAGGGGAAAAAATGTAAAAAACACAAACACATGGAGGCTAAACAATACGTTACTAAGTAATCAAGAGCTCACTGAAGAAATCAAAGAGGAAATCAAAAAATACCTAGAGAAAAATGACAGTGAACACACACGATCCAAAACCTATGAGATGCAGCAAAAGCAGTTCTAAGAAGGAAGTTTATAGCTATACAAGCGTACCTCAAGAAACAAGAAAAATCTCAAATAAACAATCTAACCTTACACCTAAAGGATCTAGAGAAAGAAGAACAAACAAAATCCAAAGTTAGTAGAAGGAAAGAAATCATAAAGATCAGAGCAGAAATCAATGAAATAGAAACAAAGAAAACAATTGCAAAGATCAATAAAACTAAAAGCTGGTTCTTTGAGAAGATAAACAAAATTGATAAACCATTAGCCAGACCCATCAAGAAAAAGAGGGAGAGGACTCAAATCAATAAAATTAGATATGAAAAAGGAGAAGGTACAACAGAAACCGCAGAAATACAAAGCATCCTAAGAAACTACTACAAGTAACTCTATGCCAATAAACTGGGAAACCTGGAAGAAATGGACAAAATCTTAGAAAGGTATAACCTTCCATGACCAAACCAGGAAGAAACAGAAAATATGCACAGACAAATCACAAGTAATGAAATTGAAACTGTGATTAAAAATCTTCTAACAAGCAAAAGTCCAGGACCAGATGGCTTCACATGGGAATTCTATCAAACATTTAGAGAAGGGCTAAAACCCATCCCTCTCAAACTATTCCAAAAAAATTGTAGAGGAAGGAATACTCCCAAACTCATTCTATGAGGCCACCATCACCCTGATATCAAAACCAGACAAAGATACTACAAAAAAAAGAAAATTACAGACCAATATCACTGATGAATATAGATGCAAAAATCCTCAACAAAATACGAGCAAACAGAATCCAACAACACATTAAAAGGATCATACACCATGATCAGGTGGGATTTATCCCAGGGATGCAAGGATTCTTCAATATATGTAAATCAATCAATGTGATATACCATATTAACTAATTGAAGTATAAAAACCATATGATCATCTCAACAGATTCAGAAAAAGCTTTTGACAAAATTCAACACCCATTTATGATAAAAACTCTCCAGAAAGTGGGCATCGAGGGAATCTACCTCAACATAATAAAGGCCATATACGACAAACCCACAGCAAACATCATTCTCAATGGTGAAAAACTGAAAGCATTTCCTCTAAGATCAGGAACAAGACAAGGACGTCCACTCTCACCACTATTATTCAACATAGTTTTGGAAGTCCTAGCCATGGCAATCACAGAAGAAAAAGAAATAAAAGGAATACAAATTGGAAAAGAAGAAGTAAAACTGTCACTGTTTTCAGATGACATGATACTATACATAGAGGATCCTAAAAATGCCACCTGAAAACTACTAGAGCTAATCAATGAATTTGCTAAAGTTGCAGGATACAAAATTAATGCACAGAAATCTCTTGCATTCCTATACACTAATGATGAAAAATCTGAAAGAGAAATTAAGGGAACACTCCCATTTACCACTGCAACAAAAAGAATAAAATACCTAGGAATTAACCTACCTAGGGAGAAAAAAGACCTCTATGCAGAAAAGTATAAGACACTGATGAAAGAAATTAAAGATTATACCCACAGATGGAGAGATATACCATGTTCTTGAATTGGAAGAATCAATATTGTGAAAATGACTACACTGTGCAGAGCAATCTACAGATTAAATGCAATCCATATCAAACTACCAATGGCATGTTTTATGGAACTAGAACAAATCATCTTAAAATTTGTATGGAGACACAAAAGACCCCGAATAGCCAAAGCAGTCTTGAGGGAAAAAAACGGAGCTGGAGGAATCAGACTCCCTGACTTCTGACTATACTACCAAGCTACAGTAATCAAGACAATACGGTACAGGCACAAAAACAGAAACACAGATCAATGGAACAAGATAGAAAGCCCAGAGATAAACCCACGCACCTATGGTCAACTAATCTATGACAAAGGAGGCAAAGATATACAATGGAGAAAAGACAGTCTCTTCAATAAGTGGTGCTGGGAAAACTGGACAGCTACATGGAAAAGAATGAAATTAGAACACTCCCTAACACCATACACAAAAATAAACTCAAAATGGATTATAGACCTAAATGTAAGACTGGACACTATAAAACTCTTAGAGGAAAACATAGGAAGAACACTCTTTAACATAAATCACAGCAAGATCTTTTTTGATCCACCTCATAGAGAAATGGAAATAAAAACAAAAATAAACAAATGGGACCTAATGAAACTTCAAAGTTTTGCACAGCAAAGGAAACCATAAACAAGACGGAAAGACAACTCTTAGATTGGGAGAAAATATTTGCAAACGAATCAATGGACAAAGGATTAATCTCCAAAATATATAAACAGCTCATGCAGCTCAATATTAAAGAAACAAACAACCCAATGCAAAGATGGGCAGAAGACTTAAATAGACATTTCTCCAAAGAAAACATACAGATGGCCAAGAAGTACGTGAAAAACTAGTCAACATCACTAATTATTAGAGAAATGCAAATCAAAACTACAATGAGGTATCACCTCACACCAGTTAGAATGGGCATCATCAGAAAATCTACAAACAACAAATGTTGGAGAGGGTGTGGAGAAAAGGGAACCCTCTTGCACTGTTGGTGGGAATGTAAATTGATACAGCCACTATGGAGAACAGTGTGGAGGTTCCTTAAAAAACTGAAATTAGAACTACGATACGACCCAGCAATCCCACTACTGGGCGTATACCCAGAGAAAACCATAATTCAAAAATACACATGCACCCCAATGTTCATTGCAGCACTATTTACAATAGCCAGGTCATGGAAGCAACCTAAATACCCATGGACAGATGAATGGATAAAGAAGTGGTGGTACATATACACAATGGAATATTACTCAGCCATAAAAAGGAATGAAATTGGGTCATTTGTTGAGATATGGATGGATCTAGAGACTGTCATACAGAGTGAAGTAAGTAATAAAGAGAAAATCAAATATCGTATATTAACACATATATGTGGAACCTAGAAAAATGGTACAGATGAACTGGTTTTCAGGGCAGAAATTGAGACACAGATGTAGAGAACAAACATATGGACACCAATCGGGGAAAGTGGCGGGGTGGTGGTGGTGTGATGAATTGGCCGATTGGGAATGACATGTATACAGTGATGTGTATAAAATTGATGACTAATAAGAACCTGCAGTATAAAAAAATAAAATCGAAAAGTTCAAAAAAGAAAAAAAAATTAAAAAAGAAAAACCAAACATTCACATCTATATTATTTCTCTGTCTGCTTATGATATCAGAACTCTTCAGCTCTGGTCCCCTCTTCCTAGCTGGAACATTAAACTTTCCAAGGAATTTCTCTAGCTTCCTGTGTCTTCTCTTCTCAACAGGAATCAAGACAACTCACTACATATCACTTTTTGCAGACTGTTGGACTGCCTTAGCCTCAGAGAGATACAGATGAAAGAACAGTAGATTGGAGTCAGGAGGTCTGAGATCTAATTCCACCTCCCCAAACAATTGTGCAATGTCTGACAGTATGCCTAGTCTTCTCTCTCTGGGCCTCAGTACTTTCATATGTGCAAAGAGGGAGCATGACTAGACTATCTCTATTAGGTCATGTTGATGAATAGTTTTTGGATTTGTATTCTACTTATTTCAGCTTGCCCAGATACCATCTCCTTCACTCCTTAAGGACTTTAGATGGCATTTCATCTCTCTCCACAATTGAAAACTTTTCCTTCCTTCCAACATTGCGAGTTTTCAATGTCAAGCTGAGATTAACTTAAGTTTTTAGGCCATCTCCAATAAAAAAGGATTCTATGTGTTCCTATTTTATATTCATATCTGAAAAATATGTTAATGCTATACCAAAAAACCTCTCTGTATATCTCATAATTTCTTATGAGATAAGAAACAAATTGGAACCATATTTTACCAGTGTATCTTGGGTTGATTTTTTTCAGAAGGGTCTTGTGATATATTGATACGGGGGTACCTCAGAGATACTGTGGATTCATTTCCATACCACTGCAATAAAGCAAATATCGCCATAAAGTGAACTGCATAAATTTTTAGTTTCCCAGTGCATATAAAAGTTATATTTACATTATACTGTAGTGTTTTAAGTGTGTAATAGCATTATATCTAAAGAATCAATGTACATACATTAATTTAAAAATACTTGATTGCTAAAAGATGCTAACCATCATCTGAGCCTTCAGCTAGTTGCCGATGTAGGTGGCTACTGACTGATCAGGTGGTGGTTGCTGAAGGTTGGGATGACTGTGACAATTTCTTAAAATAAGACAACAATGAAGTTTGCTGCATTGGTTGACTCTTCCTTTCATGAACGATTTCTCTGTAGTATGCAATGCTGTTTGACAGCATTTTATCCATAGTAGAACTTTCAAAATTGAAGTCAATTGTCTTAAACCCTGCTGCTGCATTATCAACTAAGTTTTGTCATATTCTAAACCCTTTGTTGTCATTTCAACAATCTTCACAGCATTTTTACCAGGAGTAGATTCTATCTCAAGAAACTAGTTTTTTTTTGTTCATCCATAAGAAGCAACTACTCATCTATTAAAATTTTATCATGAGATAGCAGCAATTCAGTTCCATCTTCAGACTTCACTTCTAATTCTAGTTCTCCTGCTATTTCCATCACATCTGTAGTTACTTCCTCCACTGAAGTCTTGAACACCTCAAAGTTATTCATGAGAGTTGAAATCAACATCTTCCAAACTCCTGTTAATGTTGATAATGACACATAGAATGGTGAATCCTTTCCAAAAGGTTTCAATTTACTTTGTTCAGATCTATCAGAGGAATCACTATCTATGGCAGCTATAATCTTATGAAATGTATTTCTTAAATAATAAGACTTGAAAGTCAAAATTATTCCTTGATTGATGGGCTGCAGAATGGATATTGTGTTAGCAGCCATGAAAACAACATAAATCTTGTTGTACGTCTCCATCAGAGCTCTTGGGTGACTCAGTGCATTGTCAATGAGCAGTAATATTTTGAAAGGAATCTTTTTATCTGAGCAGTAGCTCCAAACAAGAAAACATGTTGTAAACAGATGTGCTGTCATGAGACTTTGTTGTTCCATTTACAGAGCACATGCAGATTCCCTACTGGGAAATTTGATCCCTGTTCCAGTTCTGGAAAGTGAATCATAAATGATCTGAATTAATTATAGCAATGCCATTCCTTTCCTTCCTCCTCTGACCTGTAATAATTTATCTCTGGGCATTATATGACCCAGTTCTGACCAAGGTGATGTAAAGAAGCTCCGATGGATAGAAGCTTCTGGGAAATTTTTCTCTATTAAAAAAATTAAAGGACAGACTTTGTTGGTAGACTCTTTAATCTGTTTGTGCTTCTCTCTTTGTGCCTGTAGAGTAGATATCACACCTCAACATACTGTGACCATCTTGTGACTATGAGGCAATAAAGAATAGAAGCTAACATGGTCCTTGCTGACATCAGTGAACTGTCTCACCAGCCTTGGGCTGCCTACTTCTTGACTTCTTGTTATGTGAGACAAATGAATCTCTATCTGTTTTATCCACTCTAGTTTTGCTTTATATTACTTGTAGCTGAATGCACTCCTCTATGATACAACTACCAACATGGACAGAAATACTTACCTAATCATGATAACAATGTTGGATTTCTGAGAATCTCCATAGTTTTGAATGGCTAGATTAAGACATTTAAATGTCAAAACCCCACACATTCAGTGCTTGAAAACATAGCACAGTTAATTGTAACTGCAAGAAGAAAGCAAGAATGTTTGGTTTTGGTAAACTTCTGTAGGAAGGACAAGTCTTACTGGCTTACTAAGTTCAGGAATTTTTAATCAGGCTGAAAGAACATCTCTGACCCTCAGTTAATGGGTAAAAGTAAATGTTAGTCACTTTAATGATGTTGATGATGTTAAAAGGATAATGACATTAACTTTTATTAACTGTTTACTAAAAGCTAGGTATTTTGCCAATCTCTTTACAACCTCTGTCTCTATCCTCATAAGTCTATGAAGGACCACTATCCCCATTTTGTAGACAAAGGAACTGAAGTTGAAATGAGTTAAAGTGACCTGCCTAAATTCACACAGTGAGTTAAGTGGTGGAGCTCAAACCCAGATGATCTCACTCGAGTCTGTCTTATTTACCACTAAACGAATTCAACAGAGCTTATTCCTCTACTTTATTTCTAATTTTGCTAGTTGTGACAGTCTCAACTTATTTTTAAAAATGCAAGTACAATACAAAGAACTCTTTTTTCCTAAACATTTGGGAATAAGTTGCCAACATAATACCCTGATGCTCAGCCCCCAAATACTTTAATGTGTATAGCGGTTTGAATAGTGAGCACCACCCTCCCCAAACACACACACACAAAGATTTGTCCAAGTCCTAACAGCTGGTACCTGTGAACATGGCCCTATTTAGAAATAGGGTCTTTGCATATGTAATTAAATAAAGGATCTTGAGATGAGATCATTCTGGATTTAGGGTGAGACCTAAATCCAGTGACTAGAATCATTATAAGAAAAAGGGGGGGAGATTTGAGCTACTTAGATACAAAGAAGAGACACAGGGGAAATCCAAGTGAAGATGGAGGTAGAGATTGGAGTGATGTACCTCTGGGCCAAGGAACGACAAGGATTGCCGGAGCCACCAGAATCTATGAAAGAAGCATGGAATGGATTCTCTCTCAGAACCTCCAGAAGGAACCAACCCTGCTGATGTCTTGATTTCAGAACTGTGGCCCCCAAAACTGTGAAAGAATAAACTTATGTAATTTTAAGCTACCCAATTTGTTGTAAGTTAATTCAGCAACTGTAGGAATCTAATACAGTGTGTAATTCCTACAAACAAAGGCACAGTTGCAGCACTATTTACAATAGCCAGGACATGAAAGCAACCTAAATGTCCATTGAGAGATGAATGGATAAAGATGTGTCACATATATATAATGGAATATTATTCAGCCATAAAAAATGAAATTGAGGGGCTTCCCTGGTGGCGCAGTGGTTGGGAATCTGCCTGCCAATGCAGGGGACACGGGTTTGAGCCCTGGTCTGGGAAGATCCCACATGCCACGGAGCAACTAAGCCCATGAGCCACAACTACTGAGCCTGCGCGTATGGAGCCTGTGCTCCGCAATGGGGGAGGCCGCAACAGTGAGAGGCCCACGCACCGCCGCGATGAAGAGTGGCCCCCGCTCGCCGCAACTGGAGAAGGCCCTCGCACAGAAACGAACATCCAACACAGCCAAAAATAAATAAATAAATAAATATTAAAAAAATGAAATTGAGTTATTCGTAGTGAGGTGGATGGACCTAGAATCTGTCATACAGAGTGAAGTAAGCCAGAAAGAGAAAAACAAATACCGTATACTAACACATATAAATGGTATCTAAAAAAAATGGTTCTGATGAACCTAGGAGTAGGACAGGAATAAAGATGCAGATGTAGAGAATGGACTTGAGGACATGGTGACGGGGGAAGGGTAAGCTGGGACGAAGTGAGAGAGTAGCATGGACATATATACACTACCTAATGTGAAATAGATAGCTAGTGGGAAGCAGCTGCATAGCACAGGGAGATCAGCTTTGTGACCACCTAGAGGGGAAGAAAAGGGAGGATGGGAGGGAGACGCAAGAGGGAGGAGATATGGGGATATATGTATAGGTATAGCTGATTCACTCTGTTACACAGCAGAAACTAACACAACATTGTAAAGCAATTAAACTCCAATAAAGATATATATATATAAAAGGCATTGCTTTATGATAAATGGCCCTAAAACTTACCAAATTAAAACCAACTAAATACCCTATTCTTGAAAAATCATTCCTACGTTGATATAAAATTTTAGATCCGTTTTACTTAAATTTAGTAGGTAACATCCTAATTTGATGGCTTGAGTTTATAAATATGATTTTTTAAAGAAGCTACCTAAATGTGTTCTCAAAGCTTTTTTACTTGGCATGAAATCAACTAGAAGTCTAGAAATAAATACTGGTATTGTCTGCTCCTTATATTTCTACATCAGTATCCCAATAAATGTCTTTCAGAAAAACAAACAAAGGCACAGAATAACCATTAAAATCAGGGAATTCATCTTGATCCACCACTACTATCTTCAGTTTCACCAATCATCCTAACAATATCCTTAAGAGCAGAGGGTCCAATTCAGAGTCACACTTTCCATTTGTGTCATGTCTCATTTAAACTCCTAAATCTGGAACAGTTCCTCAGCCTTTCCTTGACTTTCATTACCTTGACAATTTTAAAGAGTATAGATTACAGGTATTTTGTAGAATGACGCTCAATTTGAGTTTTTCCCGTGTTTTCTTATGATTAGATTCAGGTACCGTGTCTTTGGCAGGAATACTGGAGAAGAGATGCTGTGCTCTTCTCATTGCATCCCATCAGGTGATACACAGTTCAGTTTGTACCATTACTAATCAAGTTCTCTGATCACTTGGTTAGGGCTGTGGCTGCCGTGGCTGCCAGAATTCTCCACTGGAGAATTACTCATTTTTCCTATGTCATTAATAAGCATTCTATAGAGAGTTACTTCGAGACTGTTATCTCTCATCACAAAATGTGGACTCACGGTTTGCTATTTTATTCAAGATTCACAATGCTACTATTATTTTATATTCAAATTGTCCCCCATTGGGCCAGTGTGAGACTCTTCAAATTGGCTTTCTTTCCTTTTAACATGTTCATGTCATTCTGCAGGCACTTTCTTTCTGGCACAGAAAGATGTCCTAGAACCATTTCGCTCTTTTCCCTGCCCCAGCCTTGAAATCAGTCATATACTGGAGGATCGTATTTAAAAATCAAGATCTGGCTACTAGGTGTCCTCGAGCATATGGAAGTATAGCTGCTACCTCACCCCCCCAACACTCACATACACTTTCACATTAATATCTATGTATTTCTTTACCTATATAGATTGAAAACTGTGGGTTCACAATTTCAATCAAGTAAGGCAGAGCTCCTTCTCGTTTATTTCCTTTTCTGTACTTGGAATTCCCTTACCCAAAGGTGAGAAATGGGGCTCTCACTATCTTCATACTTTTACTGGTTTACTCAGTCCATGGGTAAGCAACTGATCTCTCACTGCGTCTGCCCCCATCTTCCCCACATGGATATACTCTTTACCTTTTTCGGGCTCGGATTCACTGTACCAGACTCCCTCCCTGTACGGACACTCCACTCACCTGCCCGGTTCTGACACCCCTCATCAGGGAAGCTTCCTCACCCTTCCCTCCCCACATGGCTGGGCTCGGAGGCTGTTCTAAAAGGACACGGCCACACTCTACTTGGGTCCTGACAACCCAGGTCTGCTGATCCAGACTCAACAGAGATCTTTATATTCCCAACCAAACAAACAAAACAAAGAAAGCTAGAGGGTTTTTTTCTAAAGGAGTGTTTTTCCAATCCTTTCTTAATAAACACGTTTAAGGATAAATTTAAGGATCTCAATTGCCCTCCAGTCTAGATTTCATATTTTAAAATTTATAATCATTTTTCCTTTTCCAAATATAAATTAAACTATATACTGAAATATGTTTTTCTAATCTTATAAGGCTCCTGGAGATTCAGACTTCTACTCCACCATACATTCTCCTCAATCCCTATTACTATGTCTTCATCTGTTGAAAATCAAAGCTCTAACTACCAAATGGAAAATAGAATTACTTCCATTTTTCAGCAGCCATAGCTATATATTAATTGAAAGTTAATGAGTATGATTATTTAAGAATGAAAGTTAGGAATACATGATAGAAATTGTTCAAACACAAGTGAATTCCCAAAAAAGGGCAAATATATATAATTTTAAATTAATGATGATTTTTCAGATCAACAAGTGTGATAATTACATGGCCCCTCGTTATACACCACTTACTGCCAAATGGTGCCTAGCCCTCACTTAATCCCTTATCCTTATCACCTAATTTACTCTTATTTCACTCGTCACTATAGCTATTCCGAATCTTATTGCTTCAATGACACCATTGCCTATTTTTCTCTCATCTAAGGAACTGATCTCCGACTTCATCATGAAAATAGAGACTGTCTGGCATTAACACTGTGGAAGGCAGGACAGTGGCTCCCCAATGATGTCCACAGTCTTATCTCTGCCAGCATGAGCATGTTACTTTGCACAGCAAAAGGGACTTTGCAGATGCAATCAAGGGTATGGACCTTGAGATGGAGAGATTAGCCTGGATTCTCTGGATGGGCCCAAATCACTTGAGTCCTTAAAAGCAGAGAACCTTTCCTGGCTGCAGTCAGAGAGATGTGCCAATAGAAGATACTGGAGAGATCTGAAGCATGAGAAGAGCTTGCCCTGCCATTTCTGACTTTGAAGATGCAGGAATAGGGCCACCAGCCAAGAAAAGAAGCATCCTCTAGAAGTTCCTAATGGCTCTCGGCTAAGGGCCAATAAGAAACCAAGTACTTCAGTCTTCTAATCACAGGAGACTGACTTCACTCGTAAAGCCCCCATAGGGGAACACAGCTTTGCTGACACCTTGATTTCAGATCTGTGAAACTGGAGCGGAAGAATCATATAAGCCCATCAGACTTCTGACCTACCGTAAGATAATAAATGTGTATTGCTTAAGCCATTACATTTGTTATGGCATCATTAGTACACAAATACACTCTATTGTCTACACTTTGGGTTTCATGCTTGACTGCTTCCCGGCCATATCCAAAGTGAGAAATATTATATTATTTGATGTTATTTGATATCTACTATCTTTGTAGTTAATACTCATTACAAAATTATTGCTCTAACCTTTAATGACACTTTTTCAGCCCTAATGTTCTGGTTGAAGGGTTTACTTGAGTTTTAAAGCTCAGAGTCTCCTCCATTCCTTCCTTCCTTCCCTCTCTTCCTCCCTCCCTTTCCAAGAAGGAAAGAAGGAGAAGGAGTTACATGGTGTTTTATTAGAGTGAAGGGTTTGTGAGAGTTTAGTAGTTTAAAATGGGGGAAAAAAAAAGGAATTGGTGATGTTCCCACTTTGGAAAATGTTCAAAGAGGCTTTCTTAAAGTTAATTTTCTTCATCTCATCTTAAGGACCTTTGTGATAAGGAATATTGCAAGGTTCTGGAGACTGCTCTTTTGATACCCACATGTTTCCAGCCCTCTTCCCTCTAAATCTGTATGATTTTGACTAGTGTATTGAGTTGTACTCAGCAGGGTTCAAGTAGAAGGCAACTTTACTGTTTCGCTACATCCCCCATTAAACGTACTCTCTTGGCTCATTCTTCCTCTTTCCTGGATACAATCTCCAGAAGATCCTATCATTCTTAAGATACTACCAGGTGAGAACACATAATCTTATTTTTTCTGTAATAACAAGTTCAGTTCAACCCGCAATCAAAACTTAACTCTCTCATTCTTATCTGTTTTCAGTATGCTTCCTTCCCCAGCACGGGCTTACCACAGACTACGGAGAAGCGAGAGGGACATTACACTACAGTCTTCTTCGTTGTTTCCCCCTTTGCTCTTCGACTCCTTTCTCCTAATGCTGGATCCTCCTGGAGCAGAGAAGGAGGAGACGGAAGGAGGCAGACAGTTCTTATTTGATTTGTTTGACTATAATCAGGTGTTGGTACCTTCTGGGTGTGTCCGATGACCAATGCTTCTCTCATGGGATGTTTCTGTGGGTCCCTTAGAGATCGTCCTGCTGGGATGTCCAACTGCTGCTCCCTGGCACTCATGCTATTTCCTCTAGCCAGTCAGACGCGATTGCTCTCAAGCCCCTAGCCTCTTGTGCTAAGTGTTAGCCCTCCAGGCAGACTTTTTTAGGAGAAAATGGTCTAGAGGGTTCACAGCAGACTACCTACCACGGGCCTCTTCCAGTCCATAGAAGAAAAACCTGCTTCTGTTTCAATGTCTCAGGAGGTTCCCTTTGCCCCTTCTCACATTCTCTCCCTTCTCTTGGCTTTTGGCAGAACTCGCCAGTCATTTAGCATTTCCAGACGTGAGCCAGGTTCTAATCTTTATGTTTTCCTGATTCCAGTGCTTCAGTGCCAAGCATTTTTAGTGGTTCTCTTGAAGTCTGCCTCTCTTGAGAAAACTTCCTCAAGCTGAGAAATATAACGAGAGCTGGGGTGACTCTCTCTTTAAATAACCCTCAGTCTCCCATCACTTACTTCCTACTGAATTGGGAAAACCATTTTTTTGTGGGGGGGACACTTCCTTTTTAAATGGTCCACCTTGATTTAACCATGGGAGCACTTTATACATATTATTCTCAGCTTTGGCCTAAACTTCCAGACAGGAAGAGCCATATTTTGATATTCTAGTACATTTCCCCAAATGCTCTGTTTCTATGATAGTGTCTGGTAAAATAAAAGTTAAAGTTCATCTGAAATCAGTGTAACTGTCAGCACCTTAAGAGTGCACATTTAGAAAGTATCCACACAGCACCTGATCTTGCCATTTACTTTTACTAAAAGGAAAATAGACACAAGACTATTTCCTGAGGGAGGCTTCCAGAGAAAGTTCTGCTGCCTGAGGCTGACTATTTACATGAACTCTTCTATAACTTTGAATTGTCCTAAAATCCAATGGATCAGAGAAACACTTGATATAATCACTCTTTCAAACACATGGAATTTGCTACTGTTCACTTAAGAATTTTTCTTTTTCAGTATATATATCATCCAGTTTAAGGTGAATTAAATTTTCAGTACTTCTTTATCCAGATTCATGATTTATTGAACCAATGAACTGCTAACAAAAACAGATATGTCTAATGCACATGTAGAACTTCATCAGATTGAGAAAACAAAAGGAATTTACTGATTGAAAGGCTCATAAGATTAAAATTGATCAAATGATGCTACATATCTTTATAAAACATGTAACATGAGATTCTATACATGAGGGATTATAAAATATTTCTTAAACCAATTATGCTTTATTAAAAGATTAACAGTCACAGGGTTGGCAGGCACATAATAAGACTAGCAGTTGGCTGTCACCCAGGAATACCTAGCTCAGAGGCTGTATCTTAAAGCAAAATCTTAATCCTCATAGGAGCTCCTCAGTATATGGAGAAACTTTGATGTTAATTTAAAAAATTGCTGAAGCAAAATTCTATATACTGGACTCAGCTTTCTCATTGGACTTACACTATACAATTAAAGATAATTCTTTCAGGTAAGAGAAATTTGTCTAAATTATACTTAATAATAATACTTCTTAAAATATTCAGCCAAAGATAGAGAAAGAAACTGTGGTCCCAGTGATATGACTCAAAGTGATAGAACCTAAAATAAAATAAATATACTCAAAACTAGGCACTATCAGGTGAGATGGAAGTGGCCAATAGCACAGAATACTTTGGTGGTAGCAAATTCAAATACATTTTATTTTGTCCAA
The DNA here is from genome assembly GCF_964165515.1 of Mesoplodon bidens. NCBI lineage: Eukaryota > Metazoa > Chordata > Mammalia > Artiodactyla > Ziphiidae > Mesoplodon > Mesoplodon bidens. The sequence continues at coordinate 89,283,582 of NC_138167.1, forward strand.
ATTTCCAATCTGCCTTTTCTCTCTTTTCTTCACATATCCTACTGTGTGTAGCGTTCTATTTGGTCTTTCCTTCTGACTCTTTCAGTATTTCAAGACCCTCTGTCCTCTCCAGCATCTTAAAATTCAAATTGCTATCTCATGTTCTATTTCCTCAAGAGTCTGTCAAGGATGAATTATGTTTATCTGATAAACTATTTCAGGCTAAAATGTTAATGGCTGGCTAAAGATTTATGTCATTTACTCCATATGATACGTGTGTGTTTTCAGTTCTTCAAGTACCTTCTGTAAAGATTATGACTAAATAAAAATTTCAGGGCTTCCCTGGTGGCGCAGTGGTTGAGGGTCCGCCTGCCGATGCAGGGGACACGGGTTGGTGACCCCGTCCAGGAAGATCCCACATACCGTGGAGCTCCTGGGCCCATGAGCCACGGCTGCTGAGCCTGTGTGTCCGGAGCCTGTGCTCCACAACGGGAGAGGCCACAGCGGTGAGAGGCCCGCGTACCGCCAAAAAAAAAAAAAAAAAATTTCAGTCACGTACCATGCAAGCTGGTAAGGAAGATGTTTTGGAAAACTGCTTTGGGTAGAATGTAGAGTGTATTAAATTTACCGAACATTCTGTATATGCCAGGCACTATGCTAGCCACTGGGGATTGAAGGAGATTTCATATCAACAACAGGAAATGGGGTATGGAGGAAAGGGGAGAGTCAGAGAATGAGAAAAATATAAACAAGGGCAAAGTGATGAAGCGATAAAAGATCTGGGGTAAATACCTCTGAACAAAGCTACTCAGAGAATGAAGAATTTGAAAGCTCAGATGGCTCAATAATTCTGTTGAAAACCTTAAAAGAAGTAGATTATTTAAAGATAAGAAAGACATATTTTTATAAAAGATGGAGGGAAGTGGCTGGCTGGGAGAGAGTATAGCTGCCTAAGAGAAGAATATTAAAGAAGCCACTTGTTTCAGGAATTAGGAGAAAACATCAAGAAGGGCAAGGGACATTTTTTTTTTAATGCTGAAGAGATATTGAAATAAGATTTTAAAAAATGCAAGACTTGGACTCAGCTTAGGAGATCTCAACTAAATGCTGAGGTTACACTATGGAGTGAAGATGAAATTTTGAGAAGAGGTATATGAAATGACCTTTGGGGGAAGCTTAGTTTAGAGAAAAGATCGATGGAGTGCAGGTCAGGAGCTCTCAGTTCTAACTTGAGCTTAGTTGGATGGCTCATGATTAGTCATTTATGCTCTCTGAGGCTTATTCTCCTCAAATGTAAAATCCAGTTGAACTCTGAAAGTTCTAAATCCCCTTTGAACTGCAGAATTCTACAACAGCTGATGATTAGAAGAGTCCCACAAAACAGCAACATTTTATTTGAAGTTGATCATTATAGATTTGCATTAAATAAATGAGTACCAAAATAAATGTACTCATCAGCTAGTTTGAAGTTCCTGTTGGAAATGCTTATGGATCTTTGGTAAGTTCAAAAAACATTCCTCCAGCTGTTTTTGAGTGAGCCTGGCAATCCTTCACAAACTCTATCCATCTTGACCAGTGCTATATTGATCATAGGTGAGCTGGCAAAGTGGTCCAGAAAATGCAGAGAATCACTGTAGAAGACTGGTTGACATGCATAGGAATCATGTCTCAATTCTGGAAGGCATATAACCTACAATTTCTGCATTATCTCACCTACATTGGAGCTGTAGTACTCACAATCATCTCCTTATTTGCAAGTGAGGAAAAATGCTCAGATTTATGATGTATGTTGCCCAAATTGATATAGTTAGTTAGTGGCAGAGTCCTGGCCTGTAAGTAAGTACAAGTAGATATAATGCTTTGTACCAGAGAAAATGAGATTCTGTAGTAGGAAATAAAGAGTTGAAAAACTAATGACATACTCTCATTCATATAGTGACTTATTTCTCATTGACATAAAATAAATTCAGGTGTAGGCCTTCCAGGGGAATATAGAAGCTTCACATTGTTAGGGACCCAGGCACCTTGTATCTTTTTGCTCTACTGAATGTGGCCTGCATCTTAAAACTCACTGCATTGCCCAGGAGAACTGCTGGAGCTCCAGCCATTATATTTGCCTTCAAGGAAGCTTGAAGAAAGAAAGAGGGTAAGAGCGCCTTGTCTTTTGAGGATGCTTGCTAGCGATAAAATGTAATTTCCCCCTATATCTCACAGCCAAAATGTAATATAATCACTATGTCTAGCTACAAAGTAGACTGGAAAGTTTAATCTTTCAGCTGGAGAGAAATGTGACTGACAAAAAATTGGTGTTCTTACAACTAAGGAATAAGTGCAGAATGAGTCCTGGAAGATAACTAGCATCTTGCTAGTCTTTCATTTTGCCAGATCAATTGTGGATTAGCTTGGGACTCTACTACATTTCATCTTCATGCAGTAATACAGGCTGGTAAAGCCTCTATTATCTGGAGTGTAGATGGTTCCTGGGGCCAAGGAATATAGCAGTTGTCACTTCCACTCACTTCCTTTGGCCAGTGGAAGTCACATGGCCACATCTGATTTCAAGGAGGCAGAGAAATGCAATTTCATCATGTGCTCTGATGGAGAAGAACCAGGATATTTGTGAAAAGGCCTGATGACTACCAGAGGGGCCTTCCTCAAAGAGCCAGTTATGCTAAGATTCTAGAACAAGATCCTGAAGGAACAGCTAAATGACTACCCAAGAAGTTTTGACCACAGCAAAGGCATGGGGAACTCTTCTAAAGGCAAACTTTAGTGCTCTTCAGAATCACAATCTAATTATTCATTTAAAAATGCAGAGTTCTTGACACTAGCCCAAGTGCATCTGATTCTGTAGGTTTTGGATGAGATGCAGAGCTCTTCATTAAAAAAAAAATCATCTCAGAAGATTCTCAGGCACATGAAAACCCTTTGAGAAAAACTGCATAACAGGTATCAGAATAACCAAAATAAAATAAATTTACTAAACACATAAAGCCCAATCAAAACTTCAAGGCAGGGCTTCCCTGGTGGCGCAGTGGTTGAGAGTCCGCCTGCCGATGCACGGGACACGAGTTCGTGCCCCTATCCCGGAGGATCCCACATGCCGCGGAGCGGCTGGGCCCGCGAGCCATGGCCGCGGAGCCTGTGTGTCCGGAGCCTGTGCTCCGCAACGGGAGAGGCCACAGCAGTGAGAGGCCCACGTACAGCAAAAAAAAAAAAAAAAAAAAAAAAAAAAAAACTTCAAGGCATTTTTAGTATGAGGAAGATGGAGTTGCTCTTAAGACTGGGAGATGATAAGTTAATTTTTCAACTCTCCAAATGCTAGAATATAATCCTGGTTCATTTTAGATTTGAGAGGATTTTTAAAAACAATTATCCTTTATTTTTGCTTACTAAACTACTAACTCTAAAAGGTAAAAAATGGTTATAAGCACTAGCTTCGGTGTCAGCACACCCATGCTTGAATATCAGATCCCCCAGTTACTTCTTATGTAAACTTGTGCAGATTTATACTTTGAGTCTGTTTTCTCAAAATAGGGATAATACTGTCTTCCTTAAAGTTTTGTTACAAAAAATAAATGAAATTATATATGTGAAATACTTACCACCAGTGCTTATTTAGTACAACTAAACATGAAGAATTAGTTAGAAATTAAAGAGTTTCTTCCAATGGTCACTGTCAACATATTCAGTAATCTAAAGATTCTCTGAGCACTAGTATTAAAGAAATTCATATTATTGAATACAATGTTGGCAGTTTAAATAAATTTCAGCGTTGCATGCAAAAGCCTTATGTTAATTTAGAATAATGAACTACTTCTTTAGGCCAAAGAAAAGGAAGACACTCAGCATAGAATATCATTAGACTGCAAAAATTAATTTATTAGGTAAATATTTTCCCCATGCCATTATTCTTCTGATAAGTGCTTGCAAAATCCATGGTAATCACAAATGTATATTATCTTGTTAAGCAAATCTGCGTTATGCAGTGAAAGGAAATAAAATCTCTGAGTAGTTTTTCAAGGTATGAAATACAGCCAGGAGTCAGCACGAATAAACAGAAGTAGTTTTTTTCTGGGCAAGTGATGAATTGACCCAAGAACTGTGTAACCAGAGTGAAGACTAAAAATAATGCTGTTGCATGTGTATCCACAGAGGCTCCACCTTAGTCACTGGTGTCAACTCTGTTATCAGATGGCAAGAGAAAACCATTAAAGCCTTGAAGCACAGCCAGTTCTGCTGCAACAAAGTTTAATGGCTGCCTCCCAACCTTGCTCAGCTGGTCATCTAACAGTGGTTGAAAACAAAAGTCAGATACATCCTCAGCTGCTGTCCACTGCACTGAAATGGCTGTCCCAAGGGCAGACAGATGAAATTCTATTAAAAAGTCACTGAAGGAGAAACTTAAATAGTGCCATACAGTTTGCTGTTGACTGTGGGAAGACAATCACGGCTGACAAAGGAGCCAACCATAGGTGTGTACAGTGTTTTGACAGTAATTAGAGATGAAGAGCTCACTTCCAGGAGAAGCAAAATGCAACCAGTGAGGCAAAGTAGGAGGCAGAGGTGGATTTACAGAGAAGCAAATGAAGCTTGCAATGGTGTCTTCCAAGGCACTAGACAGGGAGCTAGCACTTGGATTCATACAGTCATTTGTTTTTGTAAAATTTTCAGAAGTACCATATTTTAACAACAGCTGGTTGAGATCACTGTCTCTTTCTCTCTCACCTTAGTCTCCATCACACTTCTCTTTGTGTGGAGGGTACTGAAGCTCTCAAGGGCATTTTTGAGATCCAACTACAGGGAAGTTGTGTTGGGCAAACATTTAGTTTGGGTTTAATGGGATATATTTATCACTTCTGTGTATTATTTAAATTCTTGTCTTGGTGGAGGAAAATTAGGAATACTCCTATTACTGGGAAGACTCAGCCGGCATCAACACAAAGAAGTTTGCATCACAAACATGTCCTGTGCTCTGGACCTGGAAGAATGTAGGCAGTGGAGGTGAAAGAGGCTAGTCTGTGGGAAATTCTTCCTGGTTGTTAGATAGGCAAAATGTAAAGTAGAGGATTCACTTCCTTAAAATTCCTAGTCAATAGAAGTTCTCTGCTGTTGGGAAAATACTTTATAATACACAGTATAAAATTATAAAAGCACCATATATTTTCATGGGAATTATAAGAAACAGAATTGATCAGAATTCCTGTGTTTGGAGAGTCTAAGCTTATAGTAAAACAACAAACAGTAAATACGTCTGTGTAGGAAATCTTATGTTTTCATTTTAATTTAAAAAAATGGGATCACCATACTAAAGGAAAAACGTTTTTGTAGTCTCTCTGTAGAAAATATTATAGACATACCATTAGGAAGAGGCAATCAAAGAATTTGCCATTATAACATGTAGGAAAATAAATCTTACTGTGTTTCAGGTAGTTAATACAACTGCTTTGTTGTATTCTTTTTATGTTCTAAAGAAATATTCATTTTGTAGCTAATTTTGTATTCTTTTATTTAAAGAGGGCTCCCCTCAAAAGTTAGTTACCCTTACTATCAGTGTTTTCAATCATTTCAAATTTCCTTTCCTGCTATTGTTCTGTTAAGAGCCTGGTCTCTCTATGATAAAATAATGCCAGTTTTCTTAAGAAGAATATTTATATGTATACAAAAGTTATGTATATCATTATATATCTTTGAAAAGTTATCAAAGTATAAGATATACATCAAAAAGTATACAGATCATAAGGATATAGCATGATAAACTTCCCAAGTTTCACAAACTGAACACATCCACTTAACCAGACCCAAGAAGAAAATTAATAGAATCTCAGATTCTCCCCTGGAACTCCCTGAAGTCTCTCCACTCCCCTCTAAAGGACAGCCACTCATGACTTCTAATGCCATAGATTAGTTTTCCTTTCTTTTTTTTCTGAACTCTATATAAAAGGAATTATACAATATGTATTCATTTGTGTCTGACTTCTATATCAATGTTTGTAGCTATAACTTTTTTATCCTCATGGCTGTAGTGTGTTCCATTGTGTGAATAGATCATAATTTATGTGATTTACTGTTGATGGGAATTTGCGTAGCCTCCAGTTTGGGGCTACTACAGATGATATTGTTATGAATACTTTTGAATATGCATGTAAACACATGTACATATTCTAGCTGAGTATATATGCAGGAGTGAACTATTGGCTTATAAATATCATTGAATTTTAAAAACAAAATTAATTGCCATGAGTTAGTTTTATTACTGTGTTTTTAAATCTCAAACCAAATTAAAACTTATATGAGTCGTTGAATATTATAATTTAAATATTGAGTTTAAATTTTATTATGCCTTTATCTATAAGATGATACATTTTGTTCAAATATGATGTAAGATGTTACATTTTATTTGAAAAGTAATTTTAAAAAGTAATAAATAAAACCTCCTTTAAATTGCTGTTGGGAAGGCTAAAAGTGGGGGCTCTCAGGTCCTACCACTCATTGTCATCTGCAGACCCCAGCCAGGAAGAGATGTATCTTGCATCTCCAACTGGAAGAAGGTTACTACTTTGCTACTCCAGCAGGAGGAAGGAAGATTTTCTCCTTGTCTGGTAATAGTCCAGCCAATGAGAGACTGTCACAACTCAGCCAATGAAAAGCCACTAAACTCCCAGTTCCCTCCAATGGACCCTTTGTTTATAACAGTCCCTCTCAACTTCCCCATTTCTTCCATAAGAGAGCATTCCTCTCCTTTGTTTCTCCAAACTTGACTATGGTTTTTGTCATATCATGCTTGTCCCAAATTACAATTCTCTGCTATTCCTGAATAAACCCATTTAGCTGGTAAAATAACTTGGCCATTTAGTTTTAAAAACTAAAACTTAAAAACTCAAGGACACAGGTAGCCAAGATGAATAGAAGAGGCAGAAACAGAGCATATAATTCTGGGTCTGGAGTATTATGTCTTTTACTGATGGTCAGAGAGATTTGGGGATTAGATAGGGTGACCCCAAACCTCATTTATACCCAGGGTTTTGGTATACTTATTAGTAGCACTCCTAATGTCACCTAGGATAAGGAGAAACACTTGAGCCTCTGAAATTACTACTAAAATGCCAAAAAGCAGACAGATAGTCCTTGACTGAGAGGGCAAGCAGGAGACACTTTGGACTTTGGGGTTGAAGGCTAACAATTATTGGTAACTATTCTATAGGTTTTGCAATCCACTTAGTCTCCTGCTTCATCTCAGGAATAGTAACACTCTGCGTTGAGAGTCACAGTTACAAACAAGGGAGAGAACAATGAAACAGTGCCCAGACGCAGGGTGAACAAATGTGGGCCGTTCACATGGGCATGGGGACTCAGGAGAGGAGGAAGGAGAGAAGAAGCTTTTAAGCCTGGAATTATTAATTAGTGATGGAAAAACTGAGTCATGAGGACACAGCAGAGCTATGAAAACAGACAAAATAGTATACAACAGAATCAACCTCTTCAATTGGCATTTTGATTGTCAATGGAACAGTAAATATGGGAAAAATTAATCCAGACTTATTCTCCCTATCCGAGAGTTAAATTCTATGCAACAGTACGCTCTTCAAAATAGAAAGCAGGGGCTTCCCTGGTGGCGCAGTGGTTGAGAGTCCGCCTGCTGATGCAGGGGACACGGGTTCGTGCCCCGGTCCGGGAAGATCCCACATGCTGCGGAGCAGCTAGGCCCATGAGCCATGGCCTCTGAGCCTGCATGTCCGGAGCCTGTGCTCCGCAACGGGAGAGGCCACAACAGTGAGAGGCCCGTGTACCGCAAAAAAAAAAAAAAAAAAAAAAAAAAAAAAGAAAGCAGCTGGGTCTCAAAGAGTTAAAATGACAGAAGCTGAAGTGTTCAGTTTCCTCACTTAGCACATCTATGGTTTATAGCTCCATAATATTTTACTTGGGGCCAATGAACTCTAAAATGATCTTTAGATATTTAGATCTTTAGATATTTAGAGCTTCTTGCACAATGGGTTTCAGCTCCTGTTTCTATTGTGCAGATTAACACTGCATACTGAGAAAGTACTTGCAAAATTAAATGTTGATATTAATAGAAAAAAATTGATTCTCTCGTGTTAACAGCCAATAGATATATATTGTATACCTACTATATTGGGGTTGTTCTATGTATTGTACAGGAAATAACTATGCAGTAGGTACTATTATAACTCTTATTGTACAAGAAAAAATTATTTTAAAGAAAACTGAGGAAAACAAAAGTTTAAATAACTTGCTCATATTCACACAGTTTACAAGTGGAAGAAGCTTTGATTCAAACCCAGGAAGCTGGGCCTCAGAGCTCAAATGCTCAGCCACTATGATATAACTCCATGAGCTAAACTGTGGCAGGTGAGGATTCAGGTAGTTCCCACAGCAATCAAGTGGTTGTAGGAAACAAAGTAGGAGACTTAATGGAAAGAATGTGGGCGTGGGAGCCAAACTGAATTCACTTCTTCCACTTATTGGTTACATGATCTTGGACACAACTTCTGGGGACTTCTGTCTCTTTATACTGACAGTCAGGAACCCAGACTGACATAGGCTCTACCATCTTCAACCCTTTACCTTCCAATCTTGCTCTCTTCATCGCCAGTTTAGCCAGAAGGAGAGGAAAGGGATATGAAGGAATATGCTTGCAGTTTCATAGGAGATTGGCTGGAAGTGTGGAAGTGAAACTCATCACTTCTGTCCACATTTCCCTGGTGAGATCTTAGTCATATGTCCACTCCTAGCTGCAAGGGAGGCTGAGCAAAGTAGTCCATGGCTTGGCAGCTACACCCTAGCCACAACTCTATTACTCAGTGTTATGGGCTCAGTTGTATACCCCCTAAACTTATATATTAAAGTCCTAACCCCTAATACTCAGAATGTGACTATTTGGAAATAAGGTCTTTAAAGGGATAATTAGGTTCAAATGAGTCCATTAGGGTGGACCCTAATCCAATATGATGGATGTCCTTATAAGAAAATTAGAACACAGACACACACAGAGGGAAGACCATGTGAACACATTGGGACTAAATAGCCCTCTGCAAGCCAAAGGAGAGAGGCCTCAGAAGAAACCAATTGTGCTGATACCTTGGTTTCCAACTTCTCACCTCCATAATTAGAGACAATAAATTTCTGTTGTTTAAGCTACCCAGTCTGTGGCACTTTGGCAGCCCTGGTATAGTAATAGACTAAAGAGGAAGGACAGATCTGGGGGGACAACCAGCAGTGTCTGTTGCATTATGCGAACTATAAATTGGTTACTGTCTTAGTTCAGGCTTCTATAACACACTGCCATAGACCAGGTAACTTAAACATCAAGTATTTATTTCTCACTGTTCTGGAGGCTAGAAGTTGGCGATGAGGCTTCCAGCTTGGGTGGGTTCTGGTGAGAGCTCTCTTCGGGGCTGCAGGCAGCTGGCTTCCCTGTGTATCCTCGCATGGCAGAAAGAGAGCTAGCTATCTCACTGGCTTCTTCTTATAAAAGCACTAATCCCATGCACTAGGGCTCCACCCTCATGACCTGATTACCTCCCAAAGGCCCCACTTCCAAATACCATCCCATTGGGATTAGGATTTCAGCATACAAATTCTGGTCCGGGAGAACAAAAACATTCAGTCCATAACAATTACTATACCATCCATGAATTTAGTTAGAAGCTATAAACAAATTGTTTAAAGTTCTTTAGAAACAGAGACCTCCAGATTAGTCCCCCTGCCCTTCAACAGTGACCTTTTTAAAACATAGATTATTTGACTCTTCTGTGTGAAAACTTCGAATAATTTCCCATTTCATCCAGCACAAAACTGAATGTCCTTGTGTCTTACAAGGACCAACAGTATCTGGCCCTCCACCAACTCCAACCTTGGCTTCTATGACGCTTCTCCTCATTCATTTTGCTCCAGACGCATTGGTCTTCCAGGCATGCTCTCGCCTCAGGGCTTTGCTGTTTTCTTTCTAGGAATGCTCTTTCCCAAGAGAGCCACACAACTTACTTTTTTACTTACTTTGTATGTCTGATTAAAAGGTATTTTCTTCCCTGACTGTAAAATCACAACCGTCCCCATGTCTATGCAGCACTCTTGTCAACCTTACCCTGCTTTGTTCATCCTTACAACACTTATTGTTACCTAATATATCACTTATGTATTAATTTGTGTAGTTTGTCCTGCCTTCTAGAATGCACTATGAGTTCATAGAGTTTGTTTTGTTCCCTGCTGTATCCCCAGCATCTAGAACAGCTCAGATAAACCTTTATTGATTGGATACATCAACCAGATAGTTTCAGACATCTGTACAAGTATTTTTTCTGGCACAGAAAAACCTGAATTGTAAGCCAAAAGATGAACAACCTTAAGGAGATACAGAGAGGAGCCAAAGAAATGCGGGGATGGTTATGGAAGGAATCTATTCTTAGTATTTCCCAAAAATCAAAATATCTTTTCAGACCCTTCTGTCTGCACTGTAAATCAAATCAAAGGCATCTAAAGGGTGAGGACCACTTAATCTATTTTATACATAGAATGTGCTCAATATATGTTTGTAGAGTAAATAAGTAGTACGAAATCTCTGTGTATTTCTTTTCCCTTGGTTTGCAAGAGTCTTTCTTTCCTGATCTTTGTTTCCCTGACTTCACATTAATTCCACCACCTTAAGGTTGTCTTCATTTCAAGTTCATTTTTCATTTTTTGGCTTGTCTCTTTAGATTGTTGTGACCTGTTTCAGAGCATGTATCCTCACAAGTTAGACCAGTTTTCCTCTGTGTGATATCTCCCAAATCCCAGACTGATCCTTCTCTTTTCAAACCTCAGTTTTACGTATTAAACTGTCTGCTGCATATTTACACGTGGAAGTCCTGTGGTCACTTCAACCTGACCCATTAACATCCCCCTAAACCATGTCACCCTTCTAAATCACTACTGTGGTTTTGGGTACCACCATCCTCCTAGTAACTCAGGCTCCAAACCTGGAAAGCCCCCTTACCTTGGCCTTTGTTAGCATTGCATTCAGGAAATGTTTTGCATACTGGCCTGTGTGTTTAAGATTAGGGGTTTGTACCTTAGTATAACTTTTGTTTACCTGTCTAATTTAGTTTGTGAATTTCATTCATTCATATTTATTGTGGCCCCTGATAGTATATATTTTACCCTGCCATCTTATATTTTATTGTTTGATCCCATTTTTATATGTAATTTACTTCTTTTTCCCCTCCTCTCCTTCCCTCTCATCATCCTTTTTCTTTTCCTTTGCTTTCCTGTCTTCTGCTAAATGAAACATATTTTTATGCTTTTTTCTTCACATTGAGTGGTTTGGAAGTTCTAGATGCTATTTAAATTCTTTTCATTATATATCTTAAATTTTTAAGATACAAATACAAACTTTATTTTTCAGTGAATATGAAGAAATAGTATCTATTTTTCCTCCTCTGAGAAAGAAAGGCTATTAATATTCATTTATTTCACTTTTTCTTCCATCTGCCATGTTTTTTAATTAGTAGACTTTATTTTTATCATATAAAAAGTTTCAGGTGTGCGGCATTATAATTTGACTTCTGTATGCACTACAAAGTGATCACCACCACAAGTCTAGTTACCATCTATCACCATGTAGTTGACGCTCTTCATTCATTTCACCCACTCCCAAGCCTCCTTCCCCTCTGGTAACCACTAATCCGATCTCTGTATCTATGAATTTGCTTTTGTTTTATTTTGTTTGTTCATTTTTTAATAGATTCCACATATGAATGAAATCATATGATATTTGTCTTTGTCTGACTCATTTCACTTAGCATAATACTGTCAAGCTCCATCCATGTTGTCACAAATGTCAGGACTTCATTCTTTTTTATGGCTAATATTCCTTTGTATATATATCTTCCACGTGTTCCTTATCCATTCATCCATCAGTGGACACTTAGGTTGTTTTCATATCTTGGCTATTGTAAATAATACTGCAGTGAACATATGGATGCATACATCTTTTCAAATAAGTGTTTTTGTGTTCTTCAGATAAATACCCAAAGGTGGAATAGCTGGGTCATATGGTATCAGTAATTCTATTCTTAATTTTTTGAGGAATCTCCATACTGTTTTCCATAGTGGCTGTACTATTTTACAGTCCCACCAACAGAGTACAAGTGTTCCCTTTTCTCCACATCCTCGTTAACATGTGTAATTTCTTGTCTTTTCAATAACAGACATTCTAACAGGTGTGAAATTATATCTCATTGTGGTGTTTTGATTTGCATTTCCCTGATAATTAGTGATATTGAACATATTTTCATGTGCCTGTTGGCCATCTGTTTGTCCTCTTTGGAAAAAATCTATCCAGATCCTCTGCCATTTTTTAAGCAGCTTACTTCCTAATTAGTAGACTATTTTCTAGAACAGTTTTAGGTTTACAGAAAAACTGATTCTCATATATCCTCTATCGCACAGTTTCCGTGTATTATTTTTAATCATTAATAGTTATATTTACCTTTTATTATATATAATGCCTTCAATATTGTAGGAATTCTTTTTGTAAAGAACTACACTGAAATTTATGGCCCAAATGTCAATAATTGCTTAAGCTTAACAGTATAGTCAACTGATTTCTACATTCATGGACTTTAATATATCATGTCTTCTTTCTGGATTAATTTTGGAACAATGAAATATATCTTGAGTAATTTTTTTTCTTGAAACACATCTCAAGTGATTCATTTCCTGACTGTGACTTTTCAGGTCCAGCAAAAATCTCTGTTTCTCAAATATTTGCAAACTAATTGGCTGGGTATAGAGTCCTAATTACAAATCCTTTTTCTTTCAGGACATTGAGGTCATTGCTGCATTTTTCTAGCATTTAGTGTGAAGGCTGAGAAGTCCCATACCAGTCTGAGTCCCAGTTATTTGTTTTGTTTCCTTTTTTTTTTCCTGTGGAAACTTAACAATTTTACTCTTTATCAAAAATTTCATCAGGATATGTCTGGATAGGCATGTGTCTCCTTACTCCTGATCAGTCCATCAAAGATTTTTCCATTGGAACACTTGGATCTCTCTTCAGTTCAGGAAATTTTTTCTTGTATTAATTGCTTATATCTACCTCTCTGTTTTATTCTTTCCTCTTTCTTTTCATTTTTATAGATGGTTATTGAATCTTCTAACATTCTCCTCTATGGCTCTTAACTTATTTATCTTTAATATTTTCTATGTCTTTGTCTTCTGTATGTCCTGGGAGGTTTCCTTAACTTTATTGCTCACATTAATTTGGCCTTCAGTTCTATCCATTTTGTTGTTTGACTCATATGTATAGGCATGTATGTGTGCTTGTTTTGTTTTGCAATTATATTTTTATTTTCTAAGAACTCTTTTTTTATTCGCTGACCCTCTTCCCAAGCAGCTTGTACCTGATTCATGGCTTTAATAGCCTCTTCAGTCTTTCTGAGGATGCATTAAAATACTTACATTTCCTACAGCTCAGCTCTTCTGTTAGATAATCTTTTATGATGTTGGCTTTCCTTAAATGCATGGAAATTCTTTTTTTCTTACAGATTTGAAAATGAAAGATTGTATTGATTTGTATATGTAGCTAGTATAGGTTTTCTTAAAAGTTGTATAAGCCTGATTTCTTACCAGCTCATCCTTCCAAATGATGGGGAAATCTGATTAGACCCTTAAATGAGAGGTGCAAGATTAGGCTGAGTGATGTGCTGCAGCTGCCGAGCAAGACAAGGACCTCTTCCAAATGCCAAAATATAAAAGGTAGAACACTTGAGTGTATTTCACTGCTGTGTTGAGCCATTTATTCCCTCTCATCTTCATTCATCTCATGTCTGTGTGGGTTTAAAATCACCCAGGCTCTGCATTATTTTGTTTTCTGCCTCAAAACCACGTTGAGCTTTTACTATCCCTTCTTACCACCTCTCTAGGGTCAACAGAGTCTCCATTTTGTTTTAAAAGCTGTTCTCATTAGGTTTATATCCTGGAGGCAAACACTTCAGCTAGCTGCCCTATATAGAACCCATCAGGTTTTTTCATAACCTTTAAACTAATCATTACGCTAGTCATCTATGGTGAGTTTCTAGTCCTGGGCCAGTTTATTCTGACTTGAATCCTGCAACCCTCTCCTGTGCTTGTTTCAGGTTTCTCAGTTTTGACTTCTTTCTCAATCAGATCTCCAAACTTCCACTAGTCTGCTGATTCACGTTTTCACTTTTTCAGCACGATTATGGATCTTGAAAAATCTATCTCATCTGTTGTTTCAAGAAATGTTGGAACACAGAGAAAGTAAATGAATATATTTGCCCACTGTCTTGAGCCAGAAAACTTATATTTTATGCACTCATTTGTAACTGATAATCCCACACTCCACCACACACCCATACATACGGAAGCAGTTATCAACTTTTCTGAGTTTTTATTTGAAATGCCTTTGTTTTCTTTATACTGGCATGTCCACAAACTCAGTTAAGGCCTGTACTATCTTATACATAATGATTTTAGTAGTTCCCTGCTTTACTTATGCTTAGTCATGCCTCCTTTAGAGGATCAGCATAATATCCAGGGCTGCAGTATGACTTGTCTTAACTTGGTACTTTTGCCCTGTGGTCTATTAAATACAATGAAAAATCATATGTAATGACTATGTTGGTATAAAGATGAATACAATCTAGGTTGTATTCATTATTGTATTCATGATTATTATATTCATTTTGACATTCTGATTTAAAATAAATTAAAATTAAAACATTTTTGTGGGTCCCTAAAAGTATGTGGGCTTTAGGCACTGGGCCTACTATGTCTAATAGATAAGTTGGTCCTGATAATATTCCTAGCTTAACCTTTACAAAAATTTCTTTTTCTTCATGTCAGAGTGTGCGTGTGGGTGTGTATGTGTGTGCATGTGTGTAAAAATCATTGACTTTCCAGTACGTATAAGCTAAAGCTGAAATTCTTTTAATGCCTTCCCAGTTAATATTCAAAACCCTTCATAACTTGTTCTAAATTATTTTTCTAGCCATACTTCCCACACCTTGTTTAAAAAATAAATTTATTTATTTATTTATTTATGGCTGTGTTGGGTCTTCATTGCTGTACACAGGCTTTCTCTAGTTGTGGCGAGCGGGGGCTACTCTTTGTTGAAGTGCGCAGGCTTTTCATTGCAGTGGCTTCTCTTGTGAAGCATGGGCTCTAGGTGCGTGGGCTTCAGTAGTTGTGGTGCACGGGCTCAGCAGTTGTGACTCACGGGCTCTAGAGCACAGGTTCAGTAGTTGTGGTGCACGGGCTTAGTTGCTCAGCGGCATGTGGGATCTTTCCAGGTCAGGGATCGAACCTGTGCCCCCTGCACTGGCAGGCGGATTCTTAACTACTGTGCCACCAGGGAAGTCTCCATACTTCCCACAGCTTTTTTTTTTTTAATTAATTAATTAATTAATTTTTGGATGCCTTGGGTCTTCATTGTTTCACGCGGGCTTTCTCTATTTGCAGCGAGTGGGGGCTACTCTTCATTGTGGTGCACGGGCTTCTCATTGTGGTGGCTTCTCTTGTTGCAGAGCATGGGCTCTAGGCGCATGGGCTTCAGTAGTTGTGGCATGCGGGCTCAGTAGTTGTGGCACATGGGCTTAGTTGCTCCGCAGCATGTGGGATCTTCCCAGACCAGGGCTCAAACCCATGTCCCCTGCATTGGCAGGCAGATTCTTAACCACTGCGCCACCAGGGAAGCCCCTCCCACAGCTTTTTAAGCTAACTTCCTGACCTCTTGAACAAGACTGGAACTTTGTCACCTCTATTCATCTGTCCCTGTTGCTCCATGGATCTAACCCCCCCCACACACACACACAATTCTGCTTTACTTACCAATCCTATCAATCCCATCCAGTATGGAGTGTGATTAAGAGCACGGACTCTGGAGTCAGTGAATTCACATTTACTATGTATGCCTTGTACAGTTATATGAAGTTGAGTGCACCAGTCTTAATTATAATATGGGGGAAATAGTTGTTCCTATTGAAAGGGTTTGGAAAGAGTAAGACAATAATAAGAACTGTAAATAACACTTATTAAGCATTTATCATGTGCTGCTTACTTGTCTAAATACTTTACATATAGTATGTGTAAAGAGCTTAACACAGTGCCTGGCACAAAGTACTCAAGGATTCAATTATTCTCCTTCAGTATTACTCAATATGGCAAATACCACTTAAAAAGAAATCTTTCTGGACAACATCGGCCACGGGGATTGCTTTCTCCTCTGATTTCCTGCCGCATGTATTATGTACATTCTTCATCTGACTGTTATCATATATGACTTAAAAACAGGGATAGTGCTTCATACATCATCTCTGTATCCCTTGTACAACTTGTCTGAGCCTTTCAGATTGTAAAAGTCCATTATGCATCAGTTGATCGATTGCTTTATTAATTTTATGATTTCTTCATATCCAGCAGGCAAAAGTCCACTCAACCGCCACATACTGGGAGAAAGGCAGCAGAGCGGTCGGCCACAGCGAACCCATAACAAAGAACCATCGTGCAAGTTTCCATTCATCTTGCTCTGCTATTAGCAGCACTTCAGCCTCCATACTAGTGTGGAACAGAATCTGGGGTGTGTGTGTGTGTGTGTGCCTTTCCTCACATATGACTCGTGGAAAACTGTTTTACTACCATCTTTGGAGTGCTAAGGGCACCCAAGAGGGAAGGACAGGTGGCTGATTTAATCGTGCAATTTTCCTCTGAAATGCTATAATTTACCACCAAAATAATCCCCTTAACCAGAAACCACAGTGGTTAAAATAACACGATTAGTCATCTTTATCACTAAAGATTTATTCTCTGACTTATTCCCCTTGAGGTAATTACAAATCCTCAGACTAATTTTTCTTAAAGCAGTAGTGACTTATTTTCTGCTGGACAATTAGAACAGAGGACTGAGAACCAGAATAGGAGGGAGATGAGGGAGAGAAAGGCCTGGGAAAAAGAGGAAAGGGCTTCATAAATGGAAAGGGTGGGAGCAGAAAACAAGCTTTGCCTTCTCCACCACATGGTTCTGCTCGGAAGTCACACGGCCCTCAGGACTAGAAAGCAGCCTAGCAGTTCTAAAATGCAGACCACAGACCAGAACTTCCACACCAAGGTTAGTGAATATGACCCCAACTTTCTCACTTGCTATGAAAATATGACTCTGACCAACATAGGTTGAAAAGGTTAAGACGACTCAGATACATTTCTCTGAATTCTTTTCACTCCTAACTATAAAATGTTGCCCCGATTTATGTTTTCATGTGATATGTATAAAAGAATTATTATTATTGAGTGCACTTTATAAAATTTTCACAGGCATTTCTAAAGCAGTGGACTGTATATTTGGTAACACTGTCTATATACCTCTATTATCTCAATAGCCACAAATCCTATCTCTACTCTCCTGTGTTCATATACCTTCCCTGGGCTGCCTGACCATCAGAGGGTTTGTAAAAGCTGGATACAGTGAAAGGAAACAAGCTTGGAAACGGTCACTGCTGAGAGGTGTTCTGTGAGGAAGATGTTACATTGTGACTGGAAATAAGGCATGGGAATCACACAGGTTTGGGCAGGACTGTGGTCCCATGTTTTGTGCCCTTGCACAAATCTCATAACTCCTTGGAACCACAATTATTTTACCCATAAAATGGGAAAACAGTAAATAACTTAGAGTGTCCTGTGAAGATTAAATGGGATCGTGTTTACGGAGCCTCTGTTTCTGACAGAGCTGTAGAGAGGCCATGGTGGAGGAAAGTGCCCTGAAGACTGGACTAGAGGGCTGTCCCACTGAGTCCTGGACATCCCAGTCCAGGAGAACTAAGGAAAGTATTTCTGAAACCCCCAAGGGAAGTATGTAAGTGCTGAATGAGCTGAGGGTAACCAAGGAAGACAGAAGGCAAATTCCACAGCTGCATGGCACCTAGCTGTGCCTATGGTGGAGCCAGACCATCAGCAGCAGATGCAGCAAGGGCAGAGAATATCACAGACAGATAGTGAAAGTATCACTCCTGTGGGCTTAATATGTGAAGAGTACTGTACTGAGTGCTTTCCTAAGTTATCTTACTGAATCCTCACAACAATCCCTCAAAGTTCTGCTATTAATAAACCCATTTTACAGATGAAGAAAGAGAAGAACCAAACAAAGTGCCAGTCACCAGCCTATGATTGCAGAGCAGATAAGAAATAATAAAGTCTCATCTCAGTGTCTGGCTCAGGAGCCTGCCCTCCACTGGCATCAGGACAATGGCCCCAGGAACAGGTATTGCCTCCAGGGAGACATCAAGGAGAAGAGGGAAGGGAAAAGACTCTTGGATTGAGTAAATTTGCTTAAAAGAACATGCATTTTAAATTAGAGGTGACCCAGACATCTTTGGAACTTCAGTCCAGGTCTTTTTTTTAATATCTTCCATGTATCTAACTCTACATGCTCAATCTTTTCTCTAGCTTCTTAAACACATGGAATATTACATAACTATCTGACCTAGTTATAACAACAGTTTTAATGCCCTTGACTAATAATTCTATCATCTGTGTCATTTCTGGAACTGTTTCTATTGATTGATTTTTCACTGTATTACGAGTCATTTCCACTGTGATATTATGATTTATAATAAGGAATGTATATTTGGTCTTTGTCCCTGTTCCTGGCATAGAGCTCCTAAAACCCTTGGGATTTCCTAAGTGATAAGAGTGAGGTAAATGTGTCTTTCATTATTTATAACAAGCCCCTTTCAACTACACCTGACTTTATGTTAATAAGGTGATGGAAAGCCCCTTAGGAAAGGGACTGGTTGCGAGGGGAGCCAACCCTGTAATTAAAGTGTTAGAACTTTCAGCCTCATAACCCAGGATCCAGGGAAGGGAGAAGGGATGGAGGCTGAGTTCAATCACCAATGGCCAATGATTTAATCAACCATGCCTATGTAATGAAGCCTCCATAAAATTCCAAAAGGACAGGGTTTGGAGAGCTTCTGGGTTGGTAGACGTGGAGGTGTTCGGTGAGTGACAATGCCAGGAAAGAGCATAGAAGCTCCAAACCCCTTCTCACATTCCTGGCCCTATGTATCTCTTCTATCTGGTTATTCCTGAGTTATAGCCTTTCATAATAAACCAGTAATCTAGTAAGTAAAATGTTTTTCTGAGTTCTGCAAGCTGCTCTAGGAAATTAATCGGACCCAAGGAGGGGGCCATGGGAACCACCGATTTATAGCAGTTGGTCAGAAGCACAGATAACAACCTGGACTTGAGATTATTAGCATCTGAAGTTGGGCCGATGCAGGTGCAGTCTTGTGGGACTGAGGCCTTAAGCTGTGAGATCTGACACTAACTCCAGGTGGGTACTGTCATAATTGAGTTATTTGTAGGACACCCAGCTGGTGTCACAGAATTTCTTGGCGGGGGCGGTGTGGGAACTCCACGCATTTGGAATATAGAAGTGCCAGAAGTGAAGTATTCTGTGGGTAGAGTACTAAGATTAGAGGAGACGAACGGGAGTGGTTTTCCTTTACATCCACTTATTGCATAACTGGTAGTTTTTTATTGGATGCCAGATATGGTAAATTTTAACTTATGTGGTACTAGATATTTTTGTATTCCCATAAATATTTTCTGATTTTAAGGAAGCAGCTGAGTTTGTTGTAAACAGTTTGAACCTTCTGAGGCTTGCTTTCAAGCTTTGTTAGGCAGGGTCAGACCAACCTTTAGTCTAGAGCTGATTTTGTCCCACTACCCAAGGCAAAACTGTGAGAATTATGAGCTTTTCTACTCTGGCCGGTGGGAACACAAAGTTTTCCTGGTTCTATGTGAGCTCCAGGAATTATTCTCTCTGCTTCTTTTCAGTGATGTTATCCATAAGCTTAAGTAGTTTCCTTCTCGCATGTGCTGATTAGTACTGAACTGAAGACCTGAAGGGGACCCTTTGCAGATACCTTACTCTCTGCAGTGTTCTCCTTTCTGGGACTCTGTCCTGAAAACATGAACCAACTGGTCTTCCCAGATTCCCAGCTCTATCTCCTCAACTTAGGGAGAGCTCCAAGATCCACCTGGGTTTTCTCTCCCTACGTTGCATCCTTGAAACTCCTTCCAGGCTGTAAACTGGGGCAATCATAGGGCTCATCTGATTTGTTGCCTCTCTTCTCAGGGATCGCCTGCACAACCTGGTATCAAATGTCTGAAACTGTTGTTTTATAGTTTTTGTCGAGTTTTTTTTAGTAGTTTCAAGTACGAGAGTAAATCTAGTCTCTGTTACTCTATCTTAACTGAAAGCAAAAATCCTCCTCAATAAAGCCACTTTTAATGCTCTTTAGTCCAATATGCTTAGCATGGGAAAGGGAAGTTACAAGTAGATAAAATATTCTTGATTTTGAGTATGTGTGTGGTTGTATGTTGCATAAAGGAATTTCATTTGGTGCACTTGGAGAGGCAAGAAATAAAGTTGGAAAAGTGCCACGGTCAATAGTTGTTTTGTCATTTCTCTGAGGGTCATGAATCTATATATTCCAGTGCTATCAAGGCCTGTCTTCCAACAATAAGTTGCAATATTTATTCTGAGTTTCTTGACCTGACATATCATATTTAGTCATACAAATTCTTTCACGTAAAAGTCACATGATATTTTTCTATAAAAAAGTTTTATAGACACTATTACTGAATTATAAACTATGAACCTAGTTCAATAGCATATAGATTCTCTGAAGACCTGCTAATGGAATTTGACACACATCCCCTTTCATTACACTGAGTGTCAATACATGGACAACAGTGTCTTTTGACAATGATTTTAATGCACTTGTAACTTCAATTTTTTGCCAAGTGAAAATGAACTCCTTTCTAGAGATTATAGTTTCTGCAGAGAGTACAGAAAATCTTAGCAGACTAAGCACTTGTCCGTTATTCTTTTATATACTACTGGGAATTTAATTGATTCAATGGATTTAATTGAAGCAGAATAGCTTTTTGTTCCCATGAATTCTATTTAGCTATAATTATTAATTTTCCTTTAACCCTTTAAGCAACTGTACCATATTTATGACACAGTTTTAACTGTTATGAAAAAACAATTTTTCTATAACTTTATCAGTTAAAAATGTATTCCATCATTTAAATGATTTTATTACATATTGAAGTTTTTATTAAGAACCAAGGAATATCGCTCCAGCCCTGTAGAAGAGAATTTGATGCACCTAATGCTAATAGCAATAAACACCAATGCTTACTGAACATTTACTATATGCTAGGCATGCAATTACAAGTCTGTAAGCTCTTGTTCTGAATATTTATTTTGCAAAAACTCACAGCAATTTATATTCATAAACCTGTTATGTATGAAGCCTGATACCTGAAGACTTCAGTACATGCATACATTTTTTTCTCCATTTCTCAATATTTGAGTTCCTGGCATTACCATGAGTTGGGTACTGCCACTGTTGCAAGTGACATATATATATATGGATATATAGATATATTTATTTATAAATATATAAATCCATGAGTAAACCTGTGAGGTGGCTACTATTAATTAAAGTAACTAAGCCATGCCCTGGCAAATGTCAATGCTTGGGTTTGAACCTAGGCTACTGACATCTGTCCCTGAGCTTTTAACCAGAACAGTAATAGCTAATCCTATTGAATACTTCCTCTGTGTTAGGCACTGTTCTAAGTGTTTCATATACATCAACTCATGTAATCTTTACAACCACCCTAGAAGGTAAATACAATTATTATTTCCATTTCACAGGTGAGGAAACTGAAGCCCCAAGAGGCAGAGTAACTGTCCAAAGACATGTGATTGATTACCGGCAGAGCACCAATCCAGGCAGTGTCACCCCAGAGCCCACATTCTCCAGTATTGTCCTCCCAAGCCTCCCTGTACACATTCCTTCTTCTAACGGCAGATGTACCTTCCACCAAAGGGAACCTGTGGCTTTTCTATTTCTGCCCTATTTGTCAGGTAAAGGCATGGGTTAAAAGCAAAGGATAATCTTTCATCACTATGTCCAAGCCAATCCCATAAAAGTAGAATTGTAAAAAGTCAGGTATTTCGTTCAATCTCTTCATTTTACAGGTGGAGAAACTGAGGCCCAGGTTGGTTAAAAATTTTGTCCAAGGTTAATTATAGATTTCTGATTTTTGTCAAAGCAGGGCGCTTGGCAGAGTGCTGAGTTCTCTTGTACAACAAATATTGAATGCTCCTGCTCAACAAATATTGGTGGAATTGAATTGGAAGTCAAATTCTTTCTTGAGATCAGATTAGTGCAAAGCACCATGATTAGAAATGCTTTGTAGATCATGTCCACTTGACTGGCTTCTGTGCATTAAGTACTGGTCGTTCTAGAAATATTAAGTACTAGAATCATATTGCCTACTGTTGTACTGATATTCTCACAACTTTCTACTGAGTTAGCCTAGAGTTGTTTTATTTTTTGTGTTATAGCCTTAAATCTCCACCATAGCAGAGGTTGTTTATTCAGAACAGCTTCTCTTGGGTTTAACAAATTAGAATCTATCGATTTTTTGACAAAGTAAAGGGTATTGCTGTACACTCAAGACAGACATGGACTGAACTTTACTCTAGTAGAAATATTTCAGGTAGGTTGTACAAGAAAAGTCATTCAAACAAACCAGCAATTTGAAACAACCGTAAATAATTTGATAGGAAAATTTCATTCACCAGCAAGAATCATTATCATCATTTTCTCATAAATTAACATGTATTGATATGAATGTTATTCTTTTTTTTTTGCTTCTTGATGGATTTGAAAATGCATTTACATTTGTTCCTATAAATCTCAAGCGCTTTAGAAAGCTTTTTTTAAAATTATTATAGTTAGATTACTTTTCCCCTATTTTAATCAATATTTTTTTTCAAATTTTTACCTAATGAATAGTATTCTAGCAGGGATGCATTCATATAAACTTAAATAATGTGGTTTCATTGATTTATTTTTGTTTGCAAACCACAGCATTGATGCAACAGATGTTAGATAATCTTTAAAAACTGAAATTAGAGAACAGAGGCTTAGAAACTCAAACACTTCAAGCTCTCCTGTCTTCTTATAGTCCATTGTGCCTTTATGAAACATAGTTCATTCTGATAATAAATTTCAGAAGAATATTTAAAGCTATTGTTTCAACACTTAAAACATATGTCTAGATTTTAGCAATTATAGATATCTTTGGATGAATTTAACCAAAAATGTATTAGAATCCCACTCTATTTATTTATTTATTTATTTATTTTGCGATATGCGGGTCTCTCACCGCTGTGGCCTCTCCCGTTGCGGAGTGCAGGCTCCAGACGCGCAGGCTCAGCGGCCATGGCTCACGGGCCCAGCCGCTCCGCGGCATGTGGGATCTTCCTGGACCGGGGCACGAACCCGTGTCCCCCACATCGGCAGGCAGACTCTCAACCACTGCGCCACCGGGGAAGCCTCTATTTTGAAATTTTTATGTAAAAAACTGTAGTTCTTTTAGAGTAAAGCTTTTCATTTGTTCACCTAGTTTCAAACATTTTACATATATGTATAATTTCTGATATTTCTTTCAAAACATATTGATAAAACGTATCAATTACATGATAAAAACATATAAATCATGTGATTAAATGTGATTCAGTAAGTTACCAGTACAAAAACACTTTAAAAACAAACTTTTTTTTTTTTTTAACTTAGAATGCCTGACTATAAGCCCCTGTGGTTATGTTCTCACAAGAATGTATTGTTTATTCAATCTGTGATTCAGTCAGATTGTTTTCAGAAAACTTCTGTGATAAATTACAATGGAGACATATTTTTGTTAAATTTGAAACACAAGATAAAATAAATATTACCCACCCCTCCCTCCCCATTCCTCCAGAGTTCTCAGTTATCTGGGAAGGTGGATAATTCATCTTCTAACAGCAAACAATGGTGAGTAAAAAAAATGAAAACCCTATTATCAAACAGTTATTAACAATGACCTTTTGTTCAGTACAACACATCTATAATGAAACAGGCACTGAGAGGAAATGCTTATTCATTTAACAGAACCAGAATTAGCATCAACAAAAAATTTCACCAGGATTGAAAAATAACTTCTTAAGGGTATACAGTTAATAAACTGTGCCAACTTACAGCTCTTCCTTGAAGATGAGCTTGTCACTAATCAACCTCCACCAATAAGCTATTAGGCAAAGATAACTGTTCTGATATGTCAGATTTTAAGATGTTTATTTAACTGATGACTGATAGTTTCACCAAGTTCTTTTTTTTTTTTTTTTTTTTTTTTTTGTGGTACGTGGGCCTCTCACTGTTGTGTCCTCTCCTGTTGCGGAGCACAGGCTCTGGACATGCAGGCTCAGTGGCCATGGCTCACGGGCCCAGCCGCTCCGCGGCATGTGGGATCTTCCCAGACCGGGGCACAAACCCATGTCCCCTGCATTGGCAGGCGGACTCTCAACAACTGTGCCACCACGGAAGTCCTCATCAAGTCCTTTTACTATGCAAATACAAGACAAACCAAAACTATCACTTTGGAGAACTAAGAATAAAATACACAGTTTATCATTTTATGTTCCCCCAAAATGAAATTTAAAGGTGATATGTGCCTTAATCAAGGGCAAAAAGAAAAAATAAATAAAAGCTAGTTAAACAAATCACTACCTTGCTAATAGAACTATTAATGTGATCAGTGATCTTGATATACTTAGAACGTAGTTCATAACATTCAAATTCAGTGACAACATAAAAAATTAAAATGCATAAAAGTTCCATTTCCTTCAGTTTTAAAAGATGTTAAAATTATTTTCTTATTTTAAAGCTAGAAAAGAAAATAAACAAGTGGACCTACCTCGAACTAAAAAACTTCTGCACAGCAAAGGAAACAATAAATAAAATGAAAAGGCAACCTACCAAATGGGAGAAAATATTTGCAAATCATATATCTGATAAGGGATTAATGTCCAAAATATATAAAGAACTCATATAATTCAATAGCAAAACAAACAAAAAAAATCTGTTTAATAAATGGGCAGATCTGTATTTTTCCAAAGACATACAGATGGCCAACAGGTACATGAAAATATGCCCAACATCACTAATCATCAGGGAAATACAAGTCAGAACAACGAGATATCACCTCACACCTGTCAGAATGGCTATTATCAAAAAGACAAGAAATAGAAAGTGTTGACGAGGATGTGGAGAAAAGGGAACTCTTGTGCACTGCTGGTGGGGATGTAAATTGGCACGGCCACTATGGAGAACAGTATGAAGTTTCCCCCCAAAATTAAAAATAGAATACTGGGGCTTCCCTGGTGGCGCAGTGGTTGAGAGTCTGCCTGCCGATGCAGGGGACATGGGTTCGTGCCCCAGTCCAGGAGGATCCCACATGCCGCAGAGCGGCTGGGCCCGTGAGCCATGGCTGCTGAGCCTGTGCGTCCGGAGCCTGTGCTCCGCAACGGGAGAGGCCACAACAGTGAGAGGCCCGCATACCGCAAAAAAAAAAAAAAAAAAAAAGTAGAATACTGTATGATCCAGCAATTCTACTTATGGGCATTATAAGAAAAAAACAAAAACACTAACTCAAATAGATACATGAACCCCCATATTCATTGCACCATTATTTACATTAGCCAAGATATGGAAACAACCTAAGTGTCCATTGATGGATGAATGAAGAAGTTGTGGCATATATATACATATATATATATATATACACACACACACACATATATATACATATATATATGCATACATACATACAATGGAATATTATTCAACAATAAAAAAACAAAGAATTCTTGCCATTTGTAACAACAAGGTAGACCTTGAAGGAATTATCCTAATTGAAATAATTCAAGCAGATACTATATGATCTCACTTATATGTAGATCAAAACAAAACAAAAACAACAACCAAAAACCCCCCAAACATGCTCATAGATACAGAGAACAGATCAGTGGTTCCCAGAGGTGGGGGAGTAGGGAGTAGGTAAAAAGGGTGATGGGGATCAAAAGGTACAAACTTCCAGTTATAAAATAAATGTCTTGAAGATGTAATGTACAGCATGGTGACTATAGTTAATAATACTGTATTGTATATTTGAAAGTTGCTAAGAGAGTAGGCCTTAAAAGGTCTCAACACAAGAAAAAAAATCTTATAACTATGTATGGTGACCAATATTAACTAGACTTATTGTGATCATTTTGCAATATATACAAATATTGAATCATGTTGTGCAACTGAGGCTAATATGTTACATGTCAATTATAGCTCAATTAAAAAATAAAGCTAGAAAAAAATTGATAAAGAAGACATCTTTATACTTAAACAGGTTTTAAAATTTCAACTTTCAAAATTTCAAATATGATAAAGATTATACATAACACAATTTTTTAAAATTAATTAATTCATTTATTTATTTTGGCAGGCTTCTCATTGCGGTGGCTTCTCTTGTTGCAGAGCATGGGCTCTAGGCATGCGGGCTTCAGTAGTGTGGCACGCGGGCTCAGTAGTTGTGGCTCATGGGCTCTAGAGCTCAGGCTCAATAGTTGTGGTGCATGGGCTTAGTTGCTCCACAGCATGTGGGATCTTCCTGGACCAGGGCTCAAACCAGTGTCCCCTGCACTGGCAGGCAGATTCTTAACCACTGTTCCACAAGGGAAATTGCCATAATATATTTTAGCATATATTTTTTCTTTCTTTTTTTCTAAATTTGATAGAGTTGAGGGTGATCATTAAAAATATGCCTTTTCACAGATGTGGACACTGATATCTAGACTAATGAGCCAAAATGACGCAGCCAAGGTTTCATTTGCCTTTCAGTGGCATACAAGTATCTAACAGCAATAAGGGTTTACATGTATGAATGTTTATTCTATGTTAGGCACATCCCTAAGTACTTTAGCATAGATTATCTATAACATAAATACTATCATTACTCTATTTTACAGATAAGGAAACTGAGGCGTTGAGAAGTATTGAGTTGGCCAAAAATTTTGTTCAGGATTTTCCATAACATCTTACAGAAAAGATGTTAGATGTTATGGAAAACCTCAAATGAAATTTTTGGCCAACCCAATACTTATGTAAAGCAGTGGGGTAGAGTTTGAACCCAGGCACTTTCTTATTCTTAGCCATCATAATAACTAGTTTGATTTTTTCTCCCTCCAATAGATTGTGAGTGCTTTTAGAGTAAGAACCCATATATAATATTGCTAACATGTTTTTCAATTCACCTGTCCCAGAACTGGTGCATAGTGGATGTGCAATACAATTTATTTGTTGATTGATCTTAAAATCATCAAGGTACATGAGCAAAAACTCATCTCAAAGACATTCGCTCCTGTACCATAAATGGATCTGTGCTCTAGGACTGACAACTTCTAAAGAAAAATGAGTCTCATTCATCTGCTAACATTATGTGGCCTCATACCTGTATTTATCTTTCTACTGCATCTGGAGAGACCTTTTATAAATTCATTGAAAAAGACGTAAGGCAGTGTAGTTTCCAACTGAAGACCAGAGGGCCCAGCTCTAAACTGTCTTTACGAGTGAGAGAAAGTGGTTCTAAACTGCTGTCCAGATGCTGAGGGACCTACAAGTAGACAACAGGTAGGAGAGATATACATACACAAGCCCTACAGACATAGGAGCAACTCCTAGCCACTTCCTCTATAAGCAGCTTCTATAGGGTTCTACCTTTATGTCAAAGAAGTGATGAGGATGTGCTGCTTTCCATAATCCCTACTGTGGTTGGGATCAATTGTTAGAGGCAGTGGAGGGAAGTAATGATCATACAAACAGATATTTGGAATCACTATCATCAAACCAGCTGCCAAAACTGTTTCCAGGAACCTTTATGAATAGCCATGATTGCAACAGACAACTGGAGAAAACATCAAAACCAAGTTTCTAATATTTATTTAGACAATCAAGTAGTAGTGCCAGATGGGGTTGTCCAGAGGTCTCTGGCATTCTCTACCATTTTAATATGAGTAACTGTTAATAACTGTGGGAAGGGTAGATAATGTTGGTCTTTCAATATATTTACAGTGTGAATCTGATTGGTATCGAGCCTTCAGCTTATAAATAGCTGGCATCTCTGGAGGACATGTGGGACTAGAGGGTCTCTACGGAAATAACTCATTTATAAGGAAGACAGAGTCAAGACAAACAGCCTCAAAGACTATCTCAGAAGGGAAAGATAATCAGCTCAATGTCCTTTATTCAGATCATTAACTGAATTAGCCTGATTGATGTCCATGCCACAGGGAGAGAAAGAATACATTTAAAGTTTCACTAAAACCTCTGTAGGACAATGGAAATCAAGGCAGCACTGATTTGTAGCCTATCTATCTTTTAAAGGTGGCATCAGTGGGAGGAAAAGTAGGAAGAATATATATTCTCAATCATGGACCGATAGAGCTTGGGAAGACACTGGCTGAAGCAGCAGGATGGACCAGAAAATAATCTATTATATTTCATGGTCATCAAATCCAGATGCTGTTAGTGACTTCAGTAGAGGAACAAACAGCTTTATAGAAGTGTCGTAGAGTCCTTGGTGGCTTTGAAATATCTTCAAGGGGGCAGAGGCTGCCTCAGCAACAGACATTGCTACAGGAAACAACAGCAGGGGAGAAGAAAAAAAGCATATGACAGTGAAAGAATAGTACTTGGGAGATGCCCAGAAATAGTTTGAGGTTGACTGTCAAGTGAGGGTTCAAGTTCCTGTAATCGGTAGCGGGACAAACCAGAGATAGGACTCTTAGAGCTGAGGAAGCATGGGCTCTATACACTTCACACAAACACAAGATTTGATCAGTTATTAGTGGAGGCATATGGAATCTAATTCCCTGACCAGGGATCAAACCCAGGCCCCCTGCATTGGGAGCACAGAGTCTTAACCACTTGACCACCAGGGAAGTCCCTCAATCAGTTTTTAAAAATTCAATTGTTTGGGCTTCCCTGGTGGCGCAGTGGTTGAGAGTCCGCCTGCCGATGCAGGGGACACAGGTTCGTGCCCCGGTCTGGGAAGATCCCACATGCCGCAGAGCGGCTAGGCCCGTGAGCCATGGCCGCTGAGCCTGCGCATCCGGAGCCTGTGCTCTGCAAGGGGAGAGGCCACAACAGTGAGAGGCCCGCCTACCGCAAAAAAAAAAAAAAAAAAAAAAAAAAAAAAAAAATTCAATTGTTTGCCAGTCCTTGGATTTTCATTAGAGGGCATGGCCCAGCAAAGAACCATCTACTGCATTTCTTGTTAAACTTGAAAGGGTTGGGGGGACATTTCCTAATTGTTTTTTAATAAAAGTGTAACAATGCCATAACCCAATCAAGTTTTTTTTTAAAAAAAAACTTTATATCCTACATATTTCAGCAATCTATTGTTGTATTACAAACCACCCCAAAACTTATTGGCTTAATTCAACAACGTGAGTTATTTTTCATGCTTCTGCATGTTGGCTGGGCTCAGTTGGGTGATTCTTCTGCTCTTCATGGTATTGGCTGGGTCACTTACGTGACTGAATTTCACTGGTGGCTCAGCTGAGGCTAGAACATTGAAGATGGCCTCCCTTACAATATGTGGCAGTTAATGCTGGCTGTTTTCTGGGAAGCCCTGCATTTTTTTCCATTTGGCCTCTCATTCTGCAGGGCCTTTCTCTCCACGTTGCTTCCTCCACAGGATAACCCAGACTTCCTTACATGGTAGCTGGCTTCCAAGATGTCAAAATCAAGAGCTGCACTGTGTAGTAAGGACTAGACTCAGAAGTCACTCATGTCCCTTTGACAAACATTTTATTTGCCAAGGCAAGTCACAGGACCATCTCAATTTCAAAGTGAGTCTGATGAGAAGAGTGGAAAAGTCACCTGCAAAGGCATGTGCAGGACGGGAGGGATTGTTCATCCATCTTTAGAACAATCCCACACCGAACAAAATACTTGTGTCATACATTTGAGTTCTAGTTCAATACGATGGGTGACTATTCTTCTATGGGGGATAGAATGATTAATGATTCAGTCAGATGAGCATCTGCTTTCCATTGACATTCTTCTCAATGGATATTTATTATGTAAATTCACTGAAACACAAAAGATGCTCTATTAGGCTTCGGATAGAAGTTTACTCTGAAGAAATCAGATGGCTCACTGAAGACCTCTCAATTCATTTGTTTCTCATTCTAGCATCTAAGTACTGATAGGTCACAAATCACAGACTGCCTCAAGAGAAAAACTGAGGTCTGGCTGACATTTTTATTACCTTAATATAGTTTAATCTTCATTTTCTCTAACTAGAATTATCAAATAAGTGAATATACTAATTCACATCACTAGAAAAATTTAGAAAACAATAGAGAAAAATAAAATTCAACAAGTGAAAGTCACTTTCTAGTAATAATTGGGGGTTAGAATTTTTGTGTGTGTTTCCTTTGTTGGCTGTCCACAATCCAGATCTGTTCTTATGCCAGGGAATTCCTTATTGTATAGATTTTAGTGGGAGGCAGAACCCAGGCTTCTCCTTGGCAGCTAATAGGGGTTACATATTGTCTCCTGGGACCGTGACAGCTAGATTGTTGGCACATAACCTAGGAGGCTCCAGCTTGCTGACTGGCACTCCAAAAAGAGAGGAAATGTGTAAAGATACAGGACAGAGATTGCTTACAAGGGTAGAAATAGGGTAAAGAAACCCTTGGGCAACATTGTCTAGTTCTCTGCCTGGGTGTTGTGCTACCCAGCCGTCTTTGATTCCTAATCATCTACTGAGTCTGGTGTTTTAACCTTCCAATCTCATTTCAATAAATTATTTCTCCACTTAAATTATTTAGGACCAGGTAATATTGTAATTTTGTAACTATAAGCCCTGGCTGAATAGGAGGTGGGAAGATTATTTTACAAATATTTATTGGATGTCTAATAGTGTATCATGCACTGTAGATACAGCATTAACAACAAACGAACAAAAAAGGACAAATATTCTTATCCTCCTAGAGCTTGCAATCTAGTGAGGGGGATGGGAAACACAACAGGAAGTCAGCAAATAAGAAGCTCAATATCCAAACAGACAAGTAAAATATATGCTATACTCACTATGGAGTGCTAGGGAGAAAAATGAAGCAGGAAACGGCACAGATTGCTGGGGAAGGGTGTCCAGCCAATGGAGATTTTGTAATTCTAAATACAGTGATTATGGAATCCTCACTGAGAAGACAGTACTTGAGCAAAGGAGATAACGAAGGGCCTGAGGCAGGAGTGTACCTAGTGGTTTGCTATACACAGAAGGAAGCCAGTGTGGCTGGCGTGGCATGAGAGACTAGTAAATGAGGGCAAAGAAAGAATCTGGTGAAAGCAAAGTACGGACTTGAAGCCATTGTCAGAACTTTGGCTTTTATCCTGAGTGAGCAGGAGAGGTACTAGAGCAGAGGCAAGTCTTGATTTAATTTAGATTTTAAAGAGATAACTCAGGCTCATATTTTGAGACTAGACTGAGAAGGGGAGGTGTGTACTGGTAAGAGTGGAAGCTGGAGACCCACTAATTATCTCAGTAATTTCAGTTAATGGATGATGGTGGCTTGGGCTAGAAACAGTGAAGACAACTTGTTTATTTATTTTTTGCACTCTGGTTGCTTTTAGTGCTAATATGAGTTTAGAAAAGTAACAGCAGCTGGCATAGCCTCTCTCACATTATTATAAATTCTTCCTTAAGTCAATGTTTTCCAAAAGCTCTATTTCCTATTGAAGAATACTCTACTACAATACATTTTCCCATTTGCCTTCCAGTTTTGTTTTTTAAGGCTCCCAAATACACTGCCACCCTCCATGGCTGGTTGGTGCAAGAGGCAGCTGCCCACGTGGCATTATTCTGGCTCCCTTAGAGGAATCCTCTAATCTGGCTGAAGTTTCCCCTAGCAAGGAAGTTACTACTCTGGGTTAAGGCTTTGCAAATTTAGTACTTCTCACATGTAAAATATAAACATTTTAACTTTGAAATGTCATTAACACATTAGTTTGGATTCATTTACCAAGGAAGCATTAAAGATAAAGTTTAGGAACAAAAATTGCCAAAGGAGGAATCCTCCAACGGTAAAGATATGGCTGGAGCAAGAAAAATAGGTCCAGGATTCAGGCTAACAAGGACCATGGTCCCGCATGTGGAAGAGCAAAGAGAAGGTGAAACCTGCATGAAAATACTGCATCTTTCAAAATTATATCTAGAAAAGGGCCCACTATTAAACACACAAGTAATCAGGTTCTACCTGCTCAAAGTCTCACAGAATTTGTCAAACTAAACCCCTTTTAAAAGTTAAGCAGAAATTAAGAGGAAAATAGAATATGCTCTGCCTTTTTTTTTTTTTTGCGGTACGCGGGCCTCTCACTGCTGTGGCCTCTCCCATTGCGGAGCACAGGTTCTGGATGCGCAGGCTCAGGGGCCACGGCTCACGGGCCCAGCCTCTCCGCGGCATGTGGGATCTTCCCAAACCGGGGCTCGAACCCGTGTCCCCTGCATCGGCAGGCGGACTCTCAACCGCTGCGCCACCAGGGAAGCCCCGCCCTTTGTTTTTAATCTCTCTTCCATCTTATAGGGATTCTGCGGGTTTTGAAATGGGAGGACTTGAAAACATTCATTTGCTAGAGGCTGATTTCCAAATCCTTCTAGTTAAGATGTTGAACTTGTGAGAAACTAGAGGACTGAGGACCAGGAGAGACTAATCTGGGGCAGATGAAAAGTAAAAAGTCTTAAAGTCATGTGGTTTCCAAAAAATATTTTCAAAGCTAAGTTTCTACTTGTGACTCAATATCTAATTATAAATGAGGATATATATGCTCCAGCCCTCTTACTCTAAAAAGAGACATCTGAATTTATTCTCATTTTTTAAAATGTCATGCAATGAATAAAAATCACCTTTTGTGCTCAATTCTTACTTCTTATAGTACCTGCTGTGATCTCAGAACAAAGACGCACCTGCCTACACCCTCCCTGCCAGATTCAAAACTAACTCCTCTGGTAAATATTTGCAGTTATACAGAGGCAGTGAGATGCCACAGAACGGGAGAAAGTGAATGAGAATTAGCAACGCAGTGGTCCTCCAGTCACAGGCACCTAGATTCAAACCCTGGCTTCTGTGCTTCAGAGATCTGGGTACTGGACAAGGCTCTTCATCCTTCTGAGCCTCAGTTTCCTCATCTTTCAAAGGGGAGGGATAATGCTTACCTGGAGGGATGATTATAAACACCAAAAGAGATCACATCACAAGTGTCTGGCAGAGTGTTGTTCAGTCAGGATTCATGTGACTGCCAGAAACTCAACTAAAAGTGATTTCAATGCAAGTGGTTTAGTTTTCAATAAACACAGAGGTAGGGATTCCCTGGGTGGACGCACATGCTCAATGGCATCAAAGATCTAGGTGAGTTCTCTGTGATTCTCTTGGCTACGGTAGCTCCCAGTAGCATGTCCTTATATGACAATGCCCAATGCAGAAAGGTGGGCATTTGTCTCTGCATCTCTATCATCAGAGAAAAATCTTCCCAGAAGGTCTAGTAATAGCCCTTAGCCTGCATTGGATTACATGCCTGTGTCTGGGCTGCAAGCAAAGCTGGGAAAGTTAAGTATTTAGTACTTTCCTTTTTTTGTGTGAGTAGGCCTCTTCACCAATAGAAAAACTCGGAGGGAAATGGCAGATGGGTAGAAAGGCAATGATGTCCGTCTCTGGTGCTTGGTTTTGTAATCACTTATCAATGTCAATTTCCTTCTCACTTCAATTAGAAGCGCCATACAGCATATGCTGGCAGACACATCCAGACCCCTCTACCTGCTATGAATGTTGCAGTGCGCTAACTCACATCCCCTCTTTCACACAGAGCTTTCCTCCTGACTCACCACCTAGAGTTCTATTTCTGAAATACAACTAAACTGCCCATTATAAAAACAAAAATAGCCACAAAAAACAACAAAGAAGGGGCCTCCCTGGTGGCGCAGTGGTTGAGAGTCCGCCTGCCGATGCAGGGGATACGGGTTCGTGCCCCGGTCTGGGAGGATCCCATATGCCGCGGAGCGGCTGGGCCCGTGAGCCATGGCCGCTGGGCCTGCGCATCCGGAGCCTGTGCTCTGCAACGGGAGAGGCCACAACAGTGAGAGGCCCGCATACCGCAAAAAGAAAAAAAAAAAAAAAAAAAAAAAACAAAGAAAACATCCTTTTCTTGTCAGGCTTACCTCTGTAGGCACACACCGTGGTTAGACAAAGGTACAGACATGAAAGAAGAGCCACACTATTTCTTATCTTGAAATCCTAACAAAAGTACATGGCTATCTCGATGATTTTCCCAGATGGAGTTACCTTTGCTATGCGATGTGTTGCTTCCTGCTTGTGTTGGCCATATCATTTTGCTCAATCTATTCCACATGGGAAATGACATTTTCGGTTTAAAAAAATATTCCTTCGAAATCCTCTATTTTTTTCAATGATCAATTACACTAAACTATCAAAATGCTCAAATCTAATGTGCGCACGTGTGTGTGTGAGTTAGGATGGATAAATGACAAAATATCTAAATGATTTTGTAATCAAAACCTTGCACTTAATAAGCTGGTAAGCCCACCATGGGAAAAAAACCCCAAATATCTCAAATATAAAATTAATGAAAAAAAGGATATTAAATATTTTAAATAAAGCCCTTTCCCAGTTGCCCCAGTGGCAGGGAAGGACAGTGGAGAACAGTGATCCGGGAGAAAGAACAGAGTTAACAGAGAGGAGAGAGTGATGGACCAGTTAGGCTTGGGGGACAGCACTGAAGTAGGCTAGAGCCAGTGACCATATTTAGAAAACAAAGCAGTCAATAGTTCACAAAGGGCTTAGGAGTAAAGCAAGGCTCTCATTAAAATTAATTGATGAAGATGCAGCTCTTAGAAGCTCTATTTAGAAAAAGTGCAGAGACACATTTAGAAGTAAAACCAAAAAATAAAATGTGGACACCCCAGCACAGCATTGGTAAATGTGCTTTGAAATAGTGAGAATATAGACCAGACTCAGGACAGAGACTAGTATCTTGTTTGTAATGCTTCAGGATTCTTAG
Organism: Mesoplodon bidens; assembly: GCF_964165515.1. Classification (NCBI taxonomy): domain Eukaryota; kingdom Metazoa; phylum Chordata; class Mammalia; order Artiodactyla; family Ziphiidae; genus Mesoplodon; species Mesoplodon bidens. The sequence goes on from NC_138167.1 coordinate 89,318,612, forward strand.
TAAATTTTTTTTTTTTTTTTTTTTTTTTTTTTGTGGTACACGGGCCTCTCAATGTTGTGGCCTCTCCCGTTGCAGAGCACAGGCTCCGGATGTGCAGGCTCAGCGGCCATGGCTCACGGGCCCAGCCACTCCACAGCATGTGGGATCCTCCCGAACCGGGGCACGAACCCGTGTCCCCTGCATCGGCAGGCGGACTCTCAACCACTGCGCCACCAGAGAAGCCCCTCTTAGTAATTTTTTAGTGAGAAGAAACTGGAGGTTACTCACAGGACCAGTTATAATCCCATTAGAGTTCGTTACACATGAATCATCACAGGAAAAAATATAAATAATATAAATATAACCATATAAGGGTATGTGTGTATACATATTTGTGTGTGTTTGTTCATTTATGTGTGTGTGTGTATATATATATTTTAAACTTACTTAAAATGAATCCTTTAGTCACTGTTGAAACCTACATTGGATTGACATTGCTTGACTGTAACAGTCAAGTTTCTGACGACCAAAATGGGAAAAACAACACTGTCTTAGATCTTTTTTTTTTTTTTAACCAGCCTAAGTTCTGTTTCAGTGTGCTCTTTATTATAATAACTGGGGGTATGTATAATGTCAAGCGAAGATATAGTTTTGATTTTTAGGATCGGAAGACTTAGATTTATTGGTAGGAAAGAAAAACTGCATATTATTTGGGGATTATTTTCAAAGCATTTTCTGCATATTTGGTTGGTTCCTCCAAATATATTACAAACACTTTGGGTTAGAAGTTGCTTCTCATTTGTTATTTTAATTCTATGTAGTATATCTCTTATAATAGGCTGCACACAAGATCTGATTAATATATTTTGGGGCTGTTCATTATTGTTCTGGTACAGTTCTTAACTCCTTAGCCTTCAGCACATTCAAGAATAATATATAACTGTGCTTATTTATATCAGTTTTATTAATTTATTATGTTAATTTGGACATTACAACATTAGTTCATTGCTACATGCCTCATGGATGTTCAATGCAGCCAAAATGTACTAACTGACTTGTCCATCAACCACATGGCCTGAAAATCCACAGTGAGCAACTCTGGGCATGCAGCGGCCCTTTAAGAAAAATACCAGTGGCCATTATTGTTGGTATGTTATATACTGTGTTTAAACATAGACAAAAAATAAAACCTCCAGAATTCTTTCATGTTTTTTTCTATCACTTTAAAACACAGTATATGTATGTATGTATGTGCACACATGTGTGTGTTTGTGTGTCCAGACTTTTATTCCCCTATGGTGAACCTAAGTTTTACCTACAGAGGATGTATATACTGAGATGGACATGCACAGATCAGCTTAGTATTAGACTGCAGCCTGGGAATGCTGGTGTTGCCCACACAAACCTGGAAGATATGACATACTAGGAGTTGTCTTTTCTCATTGTTTAGGACAGCTGAGGGTTGGGTACCATATTGTACCACAACCGAGTGATGAGAGACACAGTTTTAAAGGCCTGATCACCCCTATTTGAAAACAAAGGTTAAAACCTTTATAAACATGTCTGTCAACTCAGCAACCAGAGTTCAGAGTCAACAACTAAGAAGAGTATAGAAAGAGAGGAAGATCCTTGTTTGTTTACTCTTTTGTCATGTACTTTCAAAATACAATGGTGGGAGAAGGTTAGTTCCAGTTTTTCCCATAGATACTCCTTAGGGAATGCATTTGCACAGAACAAAATAGTCTTTTTATGACTCAACAGAAATAGAATCTACAGTATTATTTTAGCTTAAATGTGATTAGGTGAGAACACTCTTTTGTTATTTGTTTCCTGTACTCTAAAGGTGATGTTTAATGTAATCTTGTTTCACTTGGATTTCCCTTTGATGAATGGGAATGATTAATTTCTCTTGAACAAAAATTGAGATTTTTACCCACCCGTTTCTAGGTAGACATCTATTTTTATTAATAGACGAAAATATTTTGTTTCAAAGAACTTAAAGTACTTAGAAACTCTCCTTGTCGTAATATTCTGGTCAGGTAACTTGGATAGGCATTAGAAAGCATTCAGTCCTTTTCTACAGAGAATAAATGTGAGCAGTACAATGAATTGCTGAGCACTTTATAGGTATTCTTACACACAGGGATGGAGGATTAATTATAAGTACAGATGCTCGCAAATATGGCTTCTTGAAAGCATGTAGCATGGCTAAGAGAGGATGAGAGGCACTATCTTTAACCAAGGTTAAGCCTGGAAGCCACATCAGAAGCTGGCTTTTAAGAAAAATGAAGAATCATAAAAACTTGTGTATAGCTCTTCTGTCCTTGCTATTTTATAGTATTTAACTCCTCCAAGTAACCCCTTATTTAGGTGTTGCATTTTTCCTACTCATTGCAATCTCTCTCAGTAGGTCAACTTTAAGTTAATATGTTATCTGTCTCAGGGACTATTATTTTTTCATGGACCAAAGTTTTATTTCTCTAATATGTAAAGTTCCTATAAATAGATTAAACAAAGTACCATGAAAACGGCATTTGTACACTGCAGCTGCAAAAAATAAACAAATTGGAGCACATCTTTGAGATATACCCACACAGAAACTTTCATTGAAAAGAGCAACTAAATTGAGGGGCTACCTCTTGCAGGGCAACCTGAAACCTCACCACTAGAATGTTATGTTGCCAGTAATGGTGAAGATTAGCCATATCTGAAGAACACTCTGTTCTTGCTGTTTTGTAAAACATGAAAGCAGCTCTTACAGCTCTCAACAGAAAAGCTGCTATTGCCATGGTTAGTGATCCCATACCTACAGTTTCCTCTCAGTTAGATGCGACCCAGGGGATCAGCCAAGGAACGACTGCTCTTCTTACACAGGCTTCATCCTATCAGTACTTAGTAACAGCTAATGACCAGGAAGACAGCTGGTAAACAGAAAGGATGAGCTCGTGATGGAGAAAATCGGGTCTGAGAAATGTTCACATTTGAGCGCCGGATTAAAAAGTGCTACCTCCTTGGACTTCTGCACAGCAATTAATTTTTCCTCGAGAAAAATCAATGATAAATAGCATGATTTTCAAATGCTGACAAGTTAGCAAAGACACCTTCTGTGTGATGGTTCTTGGGCTTTGCTTAACCATTTCAAAATATGCATCCGTTCAGATTCTTTGCTAAGAGGTTCATGGTGCTAGTGTCTGTTGTGTTCCCTCAAAATTCAAGGTGATGGGAGGTGATTAGATCATGAGGGAGGTGATTAAATCATGAGGGCAGAGCCCTCAAGAATGGGATAAGTGCTCTCATAAAGAGAGACTCTACAATTTTCTTAAATTTACTGAGGCTTGATTTGTGAACCAAGATGTGATCTATCCCGGAGAATGTTCCGTGCACACTTTAGAAGAAAGTGTAATCTGCTGTTTTTGGATGGAATGTCCTATAAATATCAATTAAATCTACCTGGTCTATTGTGTCATTTAAAGCTTGTGTTTCCTCATTAATTTTCTGTTTGGATGATCTGTCCATTGGTGTAAGTGAGGTTTTAAAGTCCCCCGCTATTATTGTATTACTGTCGATTTCCTCTTTTATAGCTGTTACCAGTTAGTTGACTTATGTATTGAGGTGCTCCTATGTTGGGTGCCTATATATTTATAATTGTTATATCTTCTTCTTGGATTCGTCCCTTGATCATTATGTAGTGTCCTTCTTTGTCTCTTGTAACATTCTTTATTTTAAAGTCTATTTTATCTGATATGAGTATAGCTACTCCAGCTTTCTTTTGATTTCCATTTGCACGGAATATCTTTTTCCATCCCCTCACTTTCAGTCTGTATGTGTCCCTAGGTCTGAAGTGGGTCTCTTGTATACAGCATATATATGGGTCTTGCTTTTGTATCCATTCAGCGAGGCTGTGTCTTTTGGTTGGGGCATTTAATCCATTTACGTTTAAGGTCATTATTGATATGTATGTTCCTATTACCATTTTCTTAACTGCTTTGGGTTTGTTTTTGTAGGTCTTTTTCTTCTCTTGTGTTTCCCACTTAGAGAAGTTCCTTTAGCATTTGTTGTAGAGCTGGTTTGATGGTGCTGAATTCTCTTAGCTTTTGTTTGTCTGTAAAGCTTTTGATTTCTCCATCGAATCTGAACAAGATCCTTGCCTGGTAGAGTAATCTTGATTGTAGGTTCTTCCCTTTCATCACTTTAAATATATCATGCCACTCCTTTCTAGCTTGTAGAGTTTCTGCAGGGAAATCAGCTGTTAACCTTATGGGAGTTCCCTTATATATTATTTGTTGTTTTTCCCTTGCTGCTTTCAATAATTTTTCTTTGTCTTTAATTTTTGCCAATTTGATTACTATGTGTCTTGGCATGCTTCTCCTTGGGTTTATCCTGTATGGGACTCTCTGCGCTTCCTGGACTTGGGTGGCTATTTCCTTTCCCATGTTAGGGAAGTTTTCGACTATAATCTCTTCAAATATTTTTGTGGGTCTTTTCTCTCTCTCTTCTTCTAGGACCCCTATAATGTGAATGTTGTTGCATTTAATGTTGTCCCAGAGGTCTCTCAGGCTGTCTTCATTTCTTTTCATTATTTTTTCTTTATTCTGTTCTGCAGCAGTGAATTCCACCATTCTGTCTTCCAGGTCACTTATCCGTTCTTCTGCCTCAGTTATTCTACTATTGATTCCTTCTAGTGTAATTTTCATTTCAGTTATTGTATTGTTCATCTCTGTTTGTTTGTTCTTTAATTCCTCTAGGTGTTTGTTCTTTAATTCTTCTAGGTCTTTTAAAAACATTTCTTGCATCTTCTCAACCTTTGCCTCCATTCTTTTTCCGAGGTCCTGGATCATCTTCACTATCATTATTCTGAATTATTTTTCTGGAAGGTTGCCTATCTCCACTTCATTTAGTTGTGTTTCTGGGGTTTTATCTTGTTCCTTCATCTGGTACATAGCCCTCTGCCTTTTCATCTTGTCTGTCTTTCTGTGAATGTGGTTTTTGTTCCACAGGCTGAAGGATTGTAGTTCTTCTTGCTTCTGCTGTCTGCCCTCTGGTGGATGAGGCTATCTAAGAGGCTTAAGCAAGTGTTCCTCAGAGACTATTCTAATGTTAAATTTTTCCCATAAGTAAATAAAGAGGGTTGTTATATGTTAATGAAATTACAAGCATGACATGGAATGAAATTTTGGTCTCAGTTACTCTTGAAAACATAAAATTATTTCCATGCATTCCACCAAATATAAAGTAAGCCTTTGCAAAAACAATACCTTTTCCTTCCATGCTGCATTTGTGTACTGTAAGCGTTTTTTGTCCTGTTTTTGTGCTTCCCTGATAATTATTAAAGTGTCTTTCAACAAAATGTATATAAAACTTTACATTTAAACAAGAATGAAAAGCAGGAGTAATTACTATCTTGGGGGAAAGAACTTTCACAAGGTACTCTAAAGTTAAGATTATCTTCTTCCACTTGTTGTGAACATAAATGCAAAACGATAAGAGAGAGTAGTAGTATAAGTATAAAACTTTAGAAAATATCCATCAATCTACTGGCCATGAATATACATTCCACATTACACACTGCCAAATCCTGAAGACCTAATATATATTATTGTCTCCAGAAAGTAACTTTTCTTTAACTCATTTAAAAAGGACAGACTGGATTTCCCTGGTGGCGCAGTGGTTAAGAATCCGCCTGCCAGTGCAGGAGACATGGGTTTGAGCCCTGGTCCGGGAATATCCCACATACTGTGGAGCAACTAAGCCCATGTACCACAACTACTGAAGCCCACGTGCCTTTAGCCTGTGCTCCACAACATAGAGCCCCCGCTTGCCACAACTAGAGAAAGCCCACGCATGCAGCAACAAAGACCCAACACAGTCAATCAATCAATCAATCAGTTTTAAAATAAATAAATAAATAAAAAGGACAGACCAATAAGTGTATTGTTGATGACACCAAAGGATAAGAAGGTATAAGAATTCCCTGAGATTAAAAGAATAATAATAATGTCTCCACTAGGAAAAGAAGAGAATTCTGTCAACATTATTCCTTTCATTTTCCAACCTTGATTTTTTGTTATTCTGTAAAAACTTTTAAACTATACATTTAATATTCTGGAAAAAGAGTGAAATATTAGTGTTTATACATAGGATTGACTATGGATCAACCTGGCAACAGGACCACCATATGGAAAAAACCTACACTAGAAAATGCATTTATAGATTTCCTCCAAATATTGCTTATAGCAGGACTGCTGGAGCTGGCACTTCACAACCATGTGTGTGAATTCAGTGGTCAGAAACTAAACCAGTAATTTTTATTCATTGCCACCAGGTGGTGGTGGTACCCTAGCCACAGTTAATAGAGTCACTTCATACTTAAGCATCAGGTATAACTGAAAAAGAATAAGTGTGCTATTCCTTTTTTAAAGGAAATCAAGAGATATAGCTTCTTGATAGAATGCAATATAAAAATAAAATAATTACATTGTGTTCAGAGTAAAACTTGCTGAAAGGCATCAACTACCTTTGGTTTTCAATGGTCATGTATCTCTCCCATGGGGATAAAAATATCCACACATATTTGTCAGGGAGAAAGTTTAAAAACAAAAATGGATTAAAAAATCATGATGAAAACCAAGATACACAGTGTTAGTTGATTTAAGCCACTATTTCTCAAGATGTGGTTTGAAGACATCTGTACTCTCTGGGGTTATTAAACATGCAAATTCCTGGGCCTCACTCCAGACCAACTTTAGGAGACAAAGAATGTGTGTGTGTGTGTGTGTGTGTGTGTAATTATATAATATGTAATTATATAATATAAATATATGCATTATATTTGTATTATATATATATAAAATTAACAGGATCGCTAAGTAATTTTTGTGCACACCAAATTCTGTAAACCTCTAATTTAAGTATTTCAATAAGTTTCATATGCTAAAACAGTTTATTCCCTCCCACCCTGTGGGTACTTTTGTGCCTATTCCTCTCCCCTCATATGCTTCCCTTCTGCTCTCACAAGGGAGGGCAGGCTGCCCTGGGGGACAGGGAGGCCATTTCCAGGCCATATTTTCCCTGATATATTCTTACCCCTATTCATTTTTGAATAACACCAAAAATAGAAGACCAAAATATAGATACACATTAATTTTTCATAATAGTAACTTTATAAACATATATAAGCATATATCACAAATAAATATATTGATTTTTCTGCTCAGGCTCTAATTGTGCAATCTTGAGTTTTGTATCATAAGAATTGTTTGTTGGTAAACAGATCAGACAAAGGTGGAATGGAAGCTAGAGGTGAGCTGATGCAAACTCTTGGAGAAAGTCATAGGAGCAGGGAATGGTCTATGGACATTTTTAAAATCTGTAAGCCTTGACTCCAGCCCTGACTTTCTATTGGGTTGGCCAAAATTTCATTCGGGTTTTTCTGTAACATCTTATATCTTATGGAAAAGCCTGAACGAACTTTTGGGCCAACCCAGTACATACAAATCTGACTGAAGTATGGCTTAGAAACCTCTGTTTTAGGAAAACTTCACAGCTTATTCTGATGTACAGTCTTAGTTAAAACACTATTATAGAAGGATGTTGGGAACAGAATATTATGTCAGGAATTTAGGCAAAAGACAAAGAATCAAGCATTGGACAGATACTGAATAGACTCGGGTACAGAGGAGTGTATTGGTCAAGAAGAAAGACCTGACATATAATCACAAGAAAACTCCAAATGCTAAAACTGTTTTGTTATAGGGAAGTTTTGAATAGGGAAGTTTCTCCTGCTAAGAGTAAAACTGGGTTTAGATTTGAGGATAAAAGTGAGCCTTCAGATATGGGACAAATGGCCCTTGATACAGGATTTGAAGGAGATTTGGGTATTAATCACAGAGTCAAAGAGATAATTTCAATAACCCTTTCTTCTGGAGTTCTTATTTCATTATAGAAAATTCACTTTTCATGAGCCTGAAAAGTCACCAATGAGTTAAATTAACAGAAGATTGGAAAAGGACAAGCAGGTTTTTAATTATAGCCTGTATTTGGAAAATACCCTCAATTTAACCTGCTCTGAATCAGTGTGCAAAACTTCAAAAGGAACAAAACCACCAGCAGCTCTTCCTGGCTTACACTGCAACTAATTCACAGATCCTGGTCCACATCAATCTTCACGCCTTACTTGCTCTGTTCAGTTGACTTGAAATGGATGAATGTTCAACAAATGCCTACTAGCTCAATATTTAGACAAGCAAACCCAAAATAGCTACCTCTAAGTTCATCAGCATTTATAGTAAGTAAAGCAGCAAAGTGTATAAAATACGGCACTATAAGTTTCATTAGTTATTTTTTCCTCACTAAAAAACACTTTAAGTTGATTGCAAAATGCAGTGAAGTTTGTTTTCCTCTTGTATCTATCTTGGTTACCAGCTGGCAGTTTGTTGGCTGCTTCTCAGCCAAATCCAATAGAATTATTGTCTTTGGATTTTATCTGCTCCTTAAAAGAAGCCTCATCTTGCACAGGAATTGTGTGTTACCATAACATGTGTCCATACCTCAAGAGCACATGTCCTTTCCTTCATGGCAAAGGATATGTCCTATTTTTTTTTCCTGAAGACACTTAATAAGGAGGTGATTAAAATTCAACATAACACCTGGCATTCCATTCACATATTTCCTGCACAGTCCTTTGGAGTGGTAAAAGTTTCACAGACAAAATGCACTGAGCCAAGTCCCACAAAGACAAGTCAGTGCATTGGAGACTCTTGTTGGGAATCTTTTGGTCAACAGGCAGCAGCAGAGCAGTGAAAGCAGGACCCTTTTCTGAATGTATCATTTTCTCTTTTTCATTCACTCATCTACACTCACATGGAGCACTTGTTCATAAATATTACTTAACTGTTTGGATAGGGAGACAATAAGAGTAAGAGTAAAAGCAGAATGGCAAGGATAAATGCCCTCAAATTATTATGCTTTCAGTTGATTTTTTTGTGTGTGTGTGGTACATGGGCCCCTCACTGTTGTGGCCTGTCCCATTGCAGAGCACAGGCTCCAGACACGCAGGCTCAGCGGCCATGGCTCACGGGCCCAGCCGCTCCGTGGCATGTGGGATCTTCCCGGACCGGGGCAAGAACCCGTGTCCCCTGCATCGGCAGGCGGACTCTCAACCACTGCACTACCAGGGAAGCCCAGTTGATATTTTTTTGTAAGAAAAAAAGTGCATGAGCCTGATTATCCTTTATCAACTAAATGACAGTATTAAAACTCAGAAAAAAAAATACTGAGTGCTTGTAATTTGCAAACCCATGTCCTTGGGTATATGAGAGGCAGATAAAGAAGAAAGGCAAGGCTGAAAGGAAAGGTTAGAACTTAATTACATGTTTTCTTGTTCACCAAGTGTTTCACATATCACGTTATGTAATATGCATGTCCTATCACTTTAAGAAGTTTGGAGATTCAACTGTAGAGTAGACCTTGAATGAATTGCCAAGTATTTCCTTACAAAGAATAGGAGAAATTGTTTTAATGAGTACTGCAGAAGCTTTAAAAAACACATCTCAAATGAAAGGTGCAAAGAAAATATTTCACTCACTTAATTGGGCAGCTCAGAGCAGGAAGAAAGGGTGGACTGATATGATCTCAATAGCTTAGTGTGGACCTGCTAACCTACTCAGGGACTCCACCAAGAGGCTCACCCGTGAACTCCACACAATGACTTGCCTACAGAACTTCTACCAACGAACCAATATGCACCCCAAGAGCCCCATGTGCCACATGGCTGCCACTCTACAAAACCCAATGCATTGCACCTCATGTGCCCCCACAGATGGCTCTGCAAGTCCATACAAACAGCACATTGATCTCACTATCAGGTGCAGATGTTATAGCCAGCTTGACTCTGAAGCATAGGGAAAAAGTGTGCAACCTTGAATACTTCAGGGCATTGCCCTAGGGAAAATAAATGGGAGGCTCTCTATCAAAATTCCAATGGCATTTTTCACAGAAAGAGAAAGAAAATCCTAAAATTCATATAGAACCACAAAAGACCTCAAATAGTTAAAGAAATCCTGGGGCCTCCCTGGTGGCGCAGTGGTTGAGAGTCCGCCTGCGGATGCAGGGGATACGGGTTCGTGCCCCGGTCTGGGAGGATCCCATATGCAGTGGAGCGGCTGGGCCCGTGAGCCATGGCCGCTGGGCCTGCGCGTCCGGAGCCTGTGCTCCGCAACGGGAGAGGCCACAACAGTGAGAGGCCCGCATACCGCAAAAAGAAAAAAAAAAAAAAAAAAAAAAAAAAAAAGAAATCCTGGAGGCATTATTGTGCTTCCTGACTTCAGACTGAATTACAAAATTATAGTAACCAAAATCTTGTACTGGGATAAAAACAGACACATAAACCAGTAGAACAGAATCAAGATCCCAGAAATAAGTCCACACATATAAAGTCAACTAATATTTGACAAGGGAGTCAAGAATATTCAGTGGGGAAACAGTCTCTTCAATAAGTGGTGTTGGGAAAATTGGACAAACATGCACACAAAAAAAATGAAATTAGAGCCCTCTCTTACACCACTCACAAAAATGAACTCAAAATGAATTAAAGACTTAAGTGCAAGGCTTGAAACCATAAAACTCCTGGGAAAAAATACAGAGAAGAAGCTCCTTGGCATTGGTCATGACAATGATTTTTTTGAATATGATACTGAAAGTACAAGCAACAAAAGCAAAAATCAACAAGTTTGACCACATCAAACTAAAAAGCTTCTACATAGCAAAAGAAACCATCAGAAAAGTAAAAAGGCAACCTATGGAATGGGAGAAAATATTTGCAAACCATCAACTGATAAGGGGTTAATATCCAAAATATAAGAAACCCATAAAATTCAATAGCAAAAAAAAAAAAAAGCAAATAATCCAATTAAGAAATGGGCAAAGGACCCAAATAGACATTTTGCCAAAGAAGACATATAAATGTTTGACGGGTACATGAAAAGATACCCAATATCTCTAATCATTAGGGAAATGTAAATCAGAACTACAATGAGGTATCACATCACACCTGTTTGGATGGCTATTCTCAAAAACAAAAGAGATAATAAGAGTTGGCAAAGGTATGGAGAAAAAGGAGAACTTGCGCATTGTTGGTAGGATGGTAAATTGGTTCAACCACTGTGGAAAAAAGTGTGGAGGTTTCTCAGAATAATTAAACAGTAGAACTACCATATGCTCCAGCAATCTTATTTCTGAGTATATACCCAAAGGAAATGAAGCCACTATCTCTAAGGGATTTCTGCACCCCCATGGTTATTTCAGCATTATTCACAATAGCCAGGACATGGAAACAACCTAAGTGTCCATTGATGGATGAATGGATAAAGAATATGTGGCATATATTTAAAATGGAATATTATTCAGCCATGAGAAAGAAGGAAGTACAAATATTTGTGAAAATATGGATGAATCTTGAGGGCATTATGTAAGTGAAATAATTTAGATAATTACTGTCTAGAGAAATACAAATACTGTATGATTTCACTTATATGTGAAATCTAAGAAAGTGGAACTCATAGAAACAGGGAGTAGACTGGTGGTTTCCAGGTGCATCAGGGTAGGGGAAAGGAGATGTTGGTCAAAGGGTACAATCTTCCAGTTATGAGTAAATTATGGGAATCTAATGCACAGCACGGTGATTATAATGAACAATACTGTACTGAATATTTGAATGTTGCTATGAGAGTAGATCTTAAAATTTCTCACCACACACACAAAAAGGCAATTATGGAGTCCCTCCCATCAGGAAGCTTGCACAAGCCTCCTAGATGGCCTCATGTACCAGAGGGCAGACAGCAGAAGCAAGAAGAACTACAATCCTGCAGCCTGTGGGACAAAAACCACATTCATAGAAAGGTAGACAAAATGAAAAGGCAGAGGACTATGTACCAGACGAAGGAACAAGATAAAATCCCAGAAAAACAACTAAATGAAGTGGAGATAGGCAACCTTCCAGAAAAAGAATTCAGAATAACGATAGTGAAGATGATCCAGGACCTCGGAAAAAGAATGGAGGCAAAGGTTGAGAAGATGCAAGAAATATTTTTGAAAGACCGAGAAGAGGGCTTCCCCGGTGGCGCAGTGATTGAGAGTCCGCCTGCTGATGCAGGGGACACAGGTTCGTGCCCTGGTCTGGGAAGGTCCCACATGCTGCGGAGTGGCTGGATCCATGAGCCATGGCCGCTGAGCCTGCGCATCCGGAGCCTGTGCTCCACAACGGAAGAGGCCAAACAGTGAGAGGCCTGCGTACCAAAAAAAAAAAAAAAAAGACCTAGAAGAATTAAAGAACAAACAAACAGAGATGAACAACACAATAACTGAAATGAAAATTACACTAGAAGGAATCAATAGCAGAATAACAGGCAAAAGAATGGATAAGTGACCTGGAAGACAGAATGGTGGAATTCACTGCCATGGAATAAAATAAAGAAAAAAGAATGAAAAGCAATGAAGACAGCCTAAGAGACCTCTGGGACAACATTAATTGCAACAACATTCACATTATAGAGGTCCCAGAAGGAGAAGAGCGAGAAAGGACCGAGAAAACATTTGAAGAAATTATAGTGGAAAAATTACCTAACATGGGAAAGGAAATAGCCACCCAAGTCCAGGAAGCACAGAGAGTCCCAGGTAGGATAAACCCAAGGAGAAACATGCTGAGAAACATAGTAATCAAACTGACAAAAATCAAAGACAAAGAAACATTATTGAAAGCAACAAAGGAAAAATGACAAAAAACATACTGGGGAACTCCCATAAATTTAACAGCTGATTCCTCAGCAGAAACCCTACAAGCCAGAAATGAATGGCATGATATATTTAAAGGGATGAAAGGGAAGAACGTACAACCAAGATTAGTCTACCAGGCAAGGATCTCATTCAGGTTCCATGGAGAAATCAAAAACTTTATAGACAAGCAAAAGCTAAGAGAATTCAGCACCATCAAACCAGCTCTACAACAAATGCTAAAGGAACTTCTCTAAGTGGGAAACACAAGAGAAGAAAAAGACCTACAAAAACAAACCCAAAGCAGTTAAGAAAATGGTAATAGGAACATACATATCAATAATGACCTTAAACGTGAATGGATTAAATACTCCAACCAAAAGACACAGGCTTGCTGAATGGATACAAAAACAAGACCCATCTATATTCTGTCTACAAGAGATCCACTTCAGACCTAGGGACACATTCAGACTGAAAGTGAGGGGATGGAAAAAGATATTCCGTGCAAATGGAAATCAAAAGAAAGCTGGAGTAGCTATACTCATATCAGATAAAATAGACTTTAAAATAAAGAATGTTACAAGAGACAAAGAAGGACACTACATAATGATCAAGGGACGAATCCAAGAAGAAGATATAACAATTATAAATATATAGGCACCCAACATAGGAGCACCTCAATACATAAGGCAACTGGTAACAGCGATAAAAGAGGAAATCGACAGTAACACAGTAGTAGTGGAGGACGTTAACACCTCACTTACACCAATGGACAGATCACCTAAAATGAAAATAAGGAAACAAAAGCTTTAAATGACACAATAGATCAGATAGATTTAATTGATATTTATAGGACATTCCATCCAAAAACAGCAGATTACAATTTCTTCTCAAGTGCACATGGAACATTCTCCAATTCAGATCATATCTTGGGTCACAAATCAAGCCTCTGTAAATTTAAGAAAATTGAAATCATATCAAGCACTTTTCTGACCACAGTGCTATGAGATTAGAAATCAATTACAGGAGGAAAAAAAAAGGAAAAAACACAAACACATGGAGGCTAACAATACATTACTAAATAATCAAGAGATCACTGAAGAAATCAAAGAGGAAATCAAAAAATACCTAGAGACAAATGACAATGAAATAGACGATCCAAGACCTATGGGATGCACAAAAGCAGTTCTAAGAGGGAAGTTTATAGCAATATAATTCTACCTCAAGAAACAAGAAAAATCTCAAATAAACAATCTAACCTCGCACCTAAAGGAACTAGAGAAAGAAGAACAAACAAAACCCAAAGTTAGTAGAAGGAAAGAAATCATAAAGATCAGAGCAGAAATCAATGAAATAGATACAAAGAAAACTATAGCAAAGATCAGTAAAACTAAAAGCTGGTTCTTGAGAAGATAAACAAAATTGATAAACCTTTAGCCAGACTCATCAAGAAAAAGAGGGAGAGGACTCAAATCAATAAAATTAGATATGAAAAAGGAGAAGTTACAACAGACACTGCAAAAATACAAAGCATCCTAAGAGACTACTACAAGCATCTCTATGCCAATAAAGTGGACAACCTGGAAGAAACGGACAAATTCTTAGAAAGGTATAACCTTCCAAGACTGAACCAGGAAGAAACAGAAAATATGAACAGACAAATCACAAGTAATGAAATTGAAACTGTGATTAAAAATCTTCCAACAAACAAATGCTCAGGACCAGATGGCTTCATAGGCGAATTCTTTCAAAAATTTAGAGAAGAGCTAACACCTATCCTTCTCAAACTCTTCCAAAAATTGCAGAGGAAGGAACACTCTCAAACTCATACTTTGAGGCCACCATCACCCTGATACCAAAATCAGACAGAGATACTACAAAAAAAGAAAATTACAGACCAATATCACTGATGAATATAGATGCAAAAATCCTCAACAAAATATTAGCAAACAGAATCCAACAACACATTAAAAGGATCATACACCATGATCAAGTGAGCTTTATCCCAGGGATGCAAGGATTCTTCAATATATGCATATCACTCAATCTGCTACACCATATTAACAAGTTGAATAATAAAAACCATATGATCATCTCAATAGATGCAGAAAAAGCTTTTGACAAAATTCAACAGCCATTTATGATAAAAACTCTCCAGAAAGTGGGCATAGAGGGAACCTACCTCAACATAATAAAGGCCATATATGATAAACCCACAGCAAACATCATTCTCAGTGGTGAAAAACTGAAAACTTTTCCTCTAAGATCAGGAAAAAGACAAGGATTTCCACTCTCACCACTACTATTCAACACAGTTTTGGAAGTCCTAGCCATGGCAATCAGAGAAGAAAAAGAAATAAAAAGAATACAAACTGGAAAAGAAGAAGTAAAACTGTCGTTCACAGATGACATGACACTATACATAGAGAATCCTAAAGATGCCACCAGAAAACTACTAGAGCTAATCAATGAATTCGGTAAAGTTGCAGGATACAAAATTTACGCACAGAAATCTCCTGCATTCCTATACACTAACAACGAAGATCAGAAAGAGAAATTAAGGTAACAATCCCATTCACCATTGCAACAAAAAGAATAAAATACCTAGGAATAAACCTACCTAAGGAGGTAAAAGACCTGTACTCAGAAACCTATAAGACACTGGTGAAAGACATCAAAGATGACACAAACAGATGGAGAGGTATACCATGTTCTTGGATTAGAAGAATCAATACTGTGAAAATGACTATATTACCCAAAGCAATCTACAGATTCAATGCAATTGCTATCAAATTACCAGTGGCATGTTTTACTGAACTAGAACAAAAAATCTTAAAATTTGTATGGAGACACAAAAGACCCGAATAGCCAAAGCAGTCTTGAAGGAAAAGAACAGAGCTGGAGGAATCAGACTCCCTGACGTTAGATTACACTACAAAGCTACAGTAATCAAGACAATATGGTTCTGGCACAAAAATAGAAATATAGGTCAATGGAACAGGATAGAAAGTCCAGAGATAAACCCACCCCCCATGGTCAACTAATCTATAACAAAGGAGGCAAGGATACACAGTGGAGAATAGAGAGTCTCTTCAATAAGTGGTGTTGGGAGAACTGGACAGCTATATGCAAAAGAATGAAATTAGATCACTCCCTAACACCATACAAAAAAAAAAAAACTCAAAATGGATTAAAGGCCTAAATGTAAGATTGGACACGATAAAACACTTAGAGGAAAACATAGGAAGAACAGTTTTTGACATAAATCACAGCAAGATCTTTTCTGACCCACCTCCTAGAGTAATGGAAATAAAACCAAAAATAAACAAATGGGACCTACTGAAACTTAAAAGCTTTTGCACAGCAAAGGAAACTATATACAAAATGAAAAGACAACCCTCAGAATGGGAGAAAATATTTGCAAATGAATCAACTGACAAAGATTTATCTCCAAAACATATAAACAGCTCATGCAGCTCAATATTTAAAAAACAAACAACCCAATCCAAAAATGGGCAGAAGACCTAAATAGACATCTCTCCAAAGAAGACATACAGATGGCCAAGAGGCACATGAAAAGCTGCTCAACATCACTAATTATTAGAGAAATGCAAATCAAAACTACAATGAGGTATTACCTCACACCAGTTAGAATGGGCATCATCAGAAAATCTACAAACAACAAATGTTGGAGAGGGTGTGGAGAAAAGGGAACCCTCTTGCACTGTTGGTGGGAATGTAAATTAATACAGCCACTATGGAGAACAGTATGGAGGTTCCTTAAAAAACTAAAAATAGAACTACCATATGACTCAGCAATCCCACTACTGGGCATATACCCAGAAAAAACATAATTCAAAAAACACATGCACCCCAATGTTCATTGCAGCACTATTTACAATAGCCAGGTCATGGAAACAACCTAAATGCCCATCGACAGATGAATGGATAAAGAAGTTGTGATATATATATACAATGGAATATTACCCATAAAAAGGAATGGAATTGGGTCATTTGTAGAGACGTGGATGGATCTAGAGACTGTCATACAGCGTGAAGTAAGTCAGAAAGAGAAAAACAAATATCGTATATTAACACATATATGTGGAACCTAGAAAAATGGTACAGATGAACTGGTTTGCAAAACAGAAATGGAGACACAGATGTAGAGGACAAACGTATGGACACCAAGGGGGGAAAGTGGGAGGGGGGGATGAAATGGGAGATTGGGATTGACATACGTACACTAATATGTATTAAATAGATAACTAATAAGAACCTGCTGTATAAAAATAAATAAATAAAATAAATGTAAAAAAAGTAATTATATGAGGTGATATATGTGTTAACTTTCACATTCGGTAATCATTTCACAATATTGTGTGTATCAAATCATGTTGTACACTATAAATTTACACAATGTTAAATGTCAAATATCCCTCAATAAAGCCTGGGTGGGGGGACACAGATTTCTGAAGAAAATCCAATACCTTAAAATTACTGAATTATATATAAGTGTTTGAAGCAAAATTTTCATATATATATTTTAAGTGATTTGCTTTCTTGAGTTCTTAAGATCTAGGACAGAGATTAAAAAGTGGGGAACACACATTCATCATAAGACAGTAGATAGATATATGTTATTGTTGATGATACTAATTCAGACATCTCCGTTTCTGACCACAGCCTCCAATCTTTTGGGTTTGCTGGTCCAACTCTTTCCTCCATGAGCTCAATGGTAGAAAAGAATTTGCCTTCCATATTTTATCCCTCTCTATAATTGCCTTCCAAGATTCATGTATCTATCTGCCTACCAAGTTTAGATTTCATGGTTTAGCATTTATTGTATTGCTGATTCTCACATCTTTTTGTTCCTCTGTTTTTTTCATTACATCTATTGGTAAAAGCTTATCTTTATTTCTATATGAAATGATATATCCACCTTATCTGTGCTTGAAGCCAGTCAACTGGGTGCCACTGGAGCAAATCACACGAAGGATAAATTGGTATCTTTATAAAGTAATGGTCATGTGCCTCAACTGTGCCTTGAATACTGTCAAGCAATTCTATTGCAGGATTTTATTCAACTCTCAATCCCATACCACATACACATTAGCTTTTCACACCTTCTTTATTCTCCTCAGCCCATAATACCTCCACCTCGCCCCTTCATTCTCAGCAAATATTCTTGCCTCCTACTTCAGAGAAAATACATCAATGGATTGAAAAGTCCCTTAACTTTCCATTGGCAAACATCCATATCGACTAGCAATTGCACACCTACACCCTTCTGTTGCACTTATTAAAGTGCCCCTCCTTCCCTTCAGGGCCCAGCTGCCTTCCTTATTCTGGATCCTACCCTCTGCCCTCTTTTCAGAAATCTTGCCCTTTTAAGTACCCCTTCTCACTTGCATCTCTTCAAGCCTCTCCTGCCCTGAGAAATATTCCCATGAGACATATTCAGGTCTTTCTTCCACCTTAAAAAATCCTTTGTCATCACATTTCATTCCATCCATGGTCCTACTCTCTTGTTCCTTTCAGAGTCACACTTCTTTTAAGAAATTTTCTACCCTTAATGTTTCCATTTCCTTACCTCCTATGCATTCCTTAACCCGTTCAAGTTTGACTTCACTTTGTATCACTCTGTTGGAATGACTGTTGCTAAAGTTGCCAGCAACTAGGATAGCCACATCATTGAAAGACTTTTCATTGGGAAAGCAGGCTTAAATGAAGACAGTTCTGGGCAAACTGGAACACAAGGTCTCCTTATCCAGTGATCTACCTGTTACTACAACTAGTAATATTTTGTCCTCATCTTACTTCTCAAGAGCATTCAGTTGGCCACTCCCTTGTTTATAAAATATGTTATTTCCTAGTCTTCTGATAAATCCCTCCTTCCTCTCTCCCCATTCATTCTTAGTCCCCTAGTCAATTTCATTCTCATTTACTTGAACATTAGATACTAGAGTCCCACAAAGCTGTTTTAGACACCATTCATTCCCTAATCTATACTCTGATTATGTAACTCCACCAATTCCCATGGATTGCATTGTTGTCTCTACATCAACAGCTTTCAAAGTGACGTATCCAGCCTAGACTTCTCTGAGCATCACAGACACAGAAAACTAGTTGAAAATTTCACTGGGAGGTTTTGCATGTGTACTGAGACACGAGGGTGCTCCAGGCAGGCAAATACTTTGGCCCTTCTTTTAGTGGTCTTTAAATATTTGTTAATTATATTTTTCATGGGAAGAAGAAGAAACTACTTACTAAAAAAATTATTATGCAGAAACATTTATTTACTAAATTATTTTATCTAGATCTCTTGAAAAAAACTGACAAAAACTCTCCCACATTTGGTCTTTCTTTTTTTCTCTTATAGCTTTTCAAACACCTTTATTAGAGGTAATAAAAATTTTAAGAGATTTAATAACTGTTCATCTTGGAGAGCTCAGAAACACCAAGATTCTCAATGGCAATGAGGCCTGACTCTCATTACTGCTTCTCTGTGCATTATTAATAGAAAAGTTTAATTACTCTGATCACTTTGTCAATTTCTTCATCTCAAACATGCTTGAAGATATGACCCAGCAATCCCACTACTGGGCATATACCCTGAGAAAAACATAATTCAAAAAGTCATGTACCACAATGTTCATTGCAGCTCTATTTACAATAGCCAGGACTGGAAGCAATCTAAGTGCCATCGACAGATGAATGGATAAAGAAGATGTGGCATGTATATACAATGGAATATTACTCAGCCATAAAAAGAAATGAAATTGAGTTATTTGTAGTGAGGTGGATGGACCCAGAGTCTGTCATACAGAGTGAAGTAATCCAGAAAGAGAAAAACAAATACCGTACGCTAACACATATATATGGAATCTAAAAAAAAAAAAAGTGGTTCTGCAGAACATAGGGACAGGACAGGAATAAAGATGCAGATATAGAGAAAGGACTTGAGGACACGGGGAGGGGGAAGGTAAGCTGTGACAAAGTGAGAGAGTGGCATGGACATATATACACTACCAGATGTAAAATAGATAGCCAGTGGGAAGAAGCCGCATAGCACAGGGAGATCAGCTCGGTGCTTTGTGACCACCTAGAGGGGTGGGATAGGGAGGGTGGGAGGGAGACACAAGAGGGAGGAGATATGGGATATATGTATATGTATAGCTGATTCACTTTGTTATAAAGCAGAAACTAACACACCATTGTAAAGCAATTATACTCCAATAAAGATGTTAAAAATACTTGAAGAAATATTTGAAGAATATTTAGGATAATAGAAATCAGAAACAATGACTTCAGTATAGGTCACATAGCAATGTGGAGACACTTGAATCTTAAAATTTAGTTCCCATGAGACAACCAACAGAGAAAAATCTTTACTTGCAGGAAAATATATACATATGCAGAGAATGTCTACTCTTATTGAATGTATACTCTTTCCCAGGTACTATGCCAGAGGTTTCATGTAAGATGGTAATAAATTGCCCAAGTTTTGGTGTCACAAAGATCTGGATTCAAAATCCCATGTTATCACTTATTAATGGCAATACTTTGGACAACTCTCTTTTTGATTCCCGAAGGATCATTTGCCTTGTGTAAATGAAGAACAGTAAGTTGTGTAAATGGGATTGCTGAGAGATTTAAGAGTGTATGTAAAACACTTGATACAGTGCCTGGCACATAGTTCATAATAATAGGCTTTATTGATCAGCAGTAGCAGCAGAAGCAGCTGATATTATCTCTGGACCTGCTTCAGTTTTCATTTAATTTCATTTCTTATGCATCTTCATACCACTCCTATGTACCAGATTATCATCCTCATTGTAGATGAGGAAACTGAGGCTCAAGGTAATCCAGCTAATAGTTGGCAAAAAGCGGAGTTGAATCTATGTGTGTCTAGCTATGAAGCCCCTGCTCTTTCCACAGTACTATGCATTTACAGTGTAATTTGTCCTGATATAGGGAACTGACTTCTTTTTTCCAAAGCAATTTGCACATACTTTTGCTTACACAAATTCCCAGATCTACTGGCTCATTTGGACAAAACAAGAATTGTATGTGCCAATGGAATAAAGAATTGGGGCCAAAGAGATATATGTGTCAAGATATATGTACCAGTACCTCATTAAGAAGCTACTGATACACATACATGCATATGAATACATACACATATCTGCAACAGCAAGTCCATATTAAAGTATATTTCTTAGAGTAATAATGCACAATTCAAACTCAACAATTACCATGTAAAATTATGAAAGTAAAGGGAGACTTCTTTTATTACTTTGAATTCTTTACTTTTCTGTAATCCTTTTTAAGGTTCTAGTTTTTTGTGTGGTTTTTTTTTTTTTTTTTTTGCGGTTGGCGGGCCTCTCACTGCTGTGGCCTCTCCCGTTGTGGAGCACAGGCTCTGGACGCGCAGGCTCAGCAGCCATGGCTCACGGGCCCAGCCGCTCTGCGGCATGTGGGATCCTCCCGGACCGGGGCACGAACCCACGTCCCCTGCGTCGGCAGGCAGACTCTCAACCACTGCGCCACCAGGGAAGCCCCCAAGGTTCTAGTTTTTAATCTGTGCAATCTTAAATTTCCCTAGAGAATTCATCTGTAGTGTAAGGATGTTCTGCTTTGTTGAAAAAATAAAAGAACCTTATATAATTGAGGTATCATTTACATAAGTGGAGTTGCTGGAGCTTGCTTCTAACACAGGGCAAAGCCTCAAGAACATCTTTGGAAATGTACAGCAGACAGTATTATCAATAGAGAAACAAAGCTGTGCCTATACCTTCCTGCCAGGGAAGAGTTGGGATGATTACACTTCTCCCAAGCTATATAGATTAAGATCTACAAGGCAGTATTTAATGCCACTTAAAATTGTAACCACAAGTAACTGCATGTATAACTTTGTTGTCACCAGTCCAAAAGAAGTTAAATGTTTCCAAGGTAATATATATGTTTTCATATATACATTCGTTCTGTACAACCTGGAATAGTAGCGGATAAATAAGAAATAGATTACTTACGTTTATTCCAGGTCTAGGCAGTCTATTTAAACATGTGAGTTTCATTGGTACACTGGTTTAATAAAATTTTCAGTGCATATTTTTTTCTGTTAAGGCAAACTCTTTCGAACAATACTTAGAACGTAGGCATAAGCAGACAAGACAAAAAGAGTCTTCTGCTAAGCAATGCCAGCTCTACTCTTGCAGTACAACTGGTAAACACACAGCAAGGAAGAATATCTTTCAGCCTTCCTGAAGGTATTCTTAATTACATGTTAAAGTTCTCTGCATACTTTGTCACTTCAGTACTTGCCTAGAGACCTATAAATCTATCAAAGAGTAACATTTTGCAAATCAAATGTAGAAAACCAAGACATGTTACATCAAATCAGTCTGTCTTGCAACAAGCTATTTTGGAAAGGTAAGGTTCCAAACTTTCATTGTTGTTGTTTTTTTTCCAGTTTTATTGAGAAATAGTTGACATATACTACTGTATATGTTTAAGATGTGCAGTGTGATGGTTTGATTTATATATATTGTGAAATGATTATTGCAACAGGTTCAGCTAATATCCATCATCTCATATAGATATAAATAAAAGAAAGAAAAAAAGAAAAAAATTTTCTCTTGTGATGAGAACTCTTAGGATTTACTCTCTTAACTTCCCTATATATAACACACCAGTATTTTACAGACATCAGATTGTACATTATATTCCTAGTACTTGTTAATCTCATAACTGGAAATTTGTAACTTTGACCACCTTCCTCCAATTTCTTCTCTCCCCACCTTCCGCCTCTGTTAACCACGTCTGATCTCTTTCTATGAGTTTGTTTTTTTGGTTTTTTTTTTTTTTTTTTTAGATTCCACACGTAAGTGAGATCATGTAGTATTTGTCTTTCTCTGTCCAACTTATTTCACTTAGCATAAGGTCTTCAGGGTCCATCCATATTGTTGTAAATGGTAGGATTTCCTTGGTTTTTATGGCTGAATAATAGTATTTCATTGTGTATATATACCACAACTTCTTTACCCATTCATCCATCAATGTACACTTAGGTTGTCTCTGTGTCTTGGCTATCATAAATAATGCTGCTATGAACGTGGGGATGCAGGCATCTTTTGGAGTCAATGTTTTCATTTTCTTTGGATATATTCCCAGAAGGGGAATTGCTGGTCATCTGGTAGTTCTTGTTTTAATTTTTGAAGAGTTTTATACTCTTTTCCATATTTGGAAAAGTGGCTGTTCCCGTTTACAATCCCACCAACAGTGCACAAGGGTCCCCTTTTCTCCACATCCATGCCAGCATTTGTTACATCTAGGCTTTTTGGTAATGGCCATTCTAACAGGGGTGAGGCAATATCTCACTGTGGTTTTAATTTGCATTTCCATAATGACTTGTAATGTTGAGCATCATTTCAGGTACTTCCAACTAAATGCTCAGCCATCCTCTGACTTGCTGTGAAAATGCAGGTTTGGCGAAATGTATAATGCAGGCTTCTGAGATTTATGAGACTACTCACTTTTTACATATGTATAAAAACGTTTATCTTGCTATCTTGATGCTCTTTGCACATAACTAAGAGAGAGCATTGCTTGCCGGTGTTTAAGGACACAGAATCTGAAGGTAATGTAAGGACAAAGCTCAGCTCTACCACCTTCTGCTTGTGTGGTCTTGAACCTCTGAACAAATCTCTTACTTTCTCAAGTCTTAATTTCTAGTAGCTGTTTCTTGTTTAATGGGGAAAAAATAATATTATCTACCTCCTAGGGTTATCATGAAGAATATGAGATAATTCATTAGAAGTTTTTAGTGAAGTACCTACCTAACTGTAAGAGCTCAATAAGTGTTTGCTGAAAGGGTGGAAAGGAAGAAGCTAGAGAGGAGGGAGGATGGGAAAGGGAGTTTGATTCTAAATTGAAGCATAACCAGAGTCAAGATTGGAGAAAGGATTGTTTGCAAGGGGTGGAATATGAAGAAGTAATAGCCAGACACAAAATGTCTTTTGCAAAAAAAAACAGACTGTCTAAATATTTCATACCCTCATAAAAATTACATAGCTCAACAGTGAAGTTTGCTGGACAAACTTATTTACCTTTTTAATTTATTTTCTTTCTGGTTTTTAAATATATATATATATATATATATATATATATATATATATATATTTATATTCTGTTAAGAAGCAAATCTAGAAGATGCCATTTAATCTTGAAGTTGCAATAAGTGAGCCAGAGAGGGTAGGGCTATCTGTAAAAATCACACACCTAAAACTACGCTAAATTTTTCTCCTGGCTGGCAAAATTATAATATGTGTCTGGCATTAGTTTCCTCCACCTCGTTAAAGACCAGGGCCAAAGGAATCCCCAAACATGCAGGTACTGTTTTACTTTGTTCTGAACTACGGTTGAAGCTTTGGTGCCTTCTGTTTCTTCTCAACTGGAAAGGATATTCATTTCTGCCCAGCTCAAAGTTTATCTCCCTCACAGTAGAATGTACATTCTGCCATTAAATCTAAAACTACCTTGACATGTTGTTATAATACCTCATGGATGTGGAAAGTTTGTTGTGACCTAGTGTGAAATGCGGGAAAAGATGTGATCTGGCTGCTCCTGGATGTGTCCTTACACTGGCACAACAAATCACATTTTCTGTGTGTTGAGCACGATAGCCAATAGGTAAATTAACTCTTACTACCCTTTTGTATGCTGCTAAATTATATTACCATTTTTTAAAGAAACAATTGGGCTTAGAAGATATTTTGCCCTCAGTCCTTCTCATACAACTGAATTCCGTACTGGAATTACAACCATGGGAGAGTGCCTAAAGATCTCATTTGATAGAAAAAAATTCAGCACGAACATTTTAGCTTTTTAAGACAAGTTTTCTGATATTTCTGCAGTGATCCCCAATATGGTAACCATGGAGGACTTATTAGATGGCAATACCATTCTTGGTACTTTTCCTAATTATGTTTGATCCTCACAACAACCTTATTAAAGAAGATATGATGAGAAAAATGAGTCTGAGAAATGTAACTTACCCAAAGTCATAAAGAAAGCCAAAAGTAATTCTAGGTGTTGAATCCTGTCTGAGTAAAAATGTTTAAGGAATGCATGTATTCAATGATAGTCTCATGGGCAAATTCTGTACTTTACCAGGGAAGGTTTAGGCACCTATGCTGAGCAAGGCATCATCCTAGCACTGAGACTACACCAGAGGAGAGACCAGAGACAATCTTTTTACTCATGGAGCTTCCAGTCAACCAAAGAGACAAATATTTAAAAACTGGGTTTAACAAGACGAAGATATTCCATGTGCAAGCGTTCACAGATTCCACCCCCTCTCAGGTAGTCAAATGGGAAATAAGAGCTCATTTTCCCATTCTACTCTCACCCTGCCCCAAATAAGAAAAAGACAGAACTTCCCTGGTGGCACAGTGGTTAAGAATCCACCTGCCAATGCAGGGGACACAGGTTCTATCCCTGGTCTGGAAAGATCCCACCTGCCGTGGAGCAACTAAGCCCGTGCTCCACAACTACTGAGCCCGTGTGCCACAACTACTGAAGCCCACATGCCTGGAGCCCGTGCTCCACAACAAGAGAAGCCACAGCAATGAGAAGACCGCACATCACGACGAGGAGTAGACCCCGCTCACCGCAACTAGAGAAAGCCTGCATGCAGCAAGGAAGACCCAACGCAGCCAAAAATAAAACAAAATTAAAAAAAATTTTTTTAGAAAAGAATATATATATGTGTTAAAAAAAAGAAAAAGAGAATCTTGAGAAAGAGAAGGAAGATCAGTCATATAAAAACATATATACTTATATTTTTTATTATCAAATATAGTATTATTATAAAATATACCTATAAAAACATATGCATAGGTAAACACTAGATTGAACAACCATGCACTCACCACTCTGGCCAAGAAATACCCTTTAAGATTCGATCTGCTCATTCCTAATGTGTCAAAGATGTCAGAGTCAGCGGAAATTCTGAAATAATAATTTTTAATCATGCTGCTTACAAGTAAGAATAATCGCTTATAACTGGTTATAAGTAATAACATATTTAACATTTTCTATTTAATCATAAAAAACATGATTATAAGTTAATCAAAGCATGTAAATAACCATGCTTCCTTTTAAAAGTTCTAGCTGATTCAAACAGAACTTTACTTGGTGGTACAAATGTTAAGTGTTCTGACCAAGGTAGAGACAGAGATTCACGAGGGATTCATGCAGAAAATCAAAGCAGGGCCAGGTAAGTGGCCAACCCAGGCTAGAAGCTGAGAGCAGCTGAAAGAAAACATTTCTAGCCTAAGTAAAGTTTATATAACCTAGTAAAAAAAAAATTACTGATCTTAAGTCCCAGGTGATGCTGAGCTCCTGTCAGAAACCTATCCATTCATGGCATGGAGTAAGTTATTCAATGACGTTAGCCCATATATCTATAGCATTAAAGAAAACATACACTGAAACAGTTCATTCAAAATTAAGGAAAACATGGATGATTGTTCAGATGTTATTTTCAACAATTCACTCATAGGCATTTGAAATCTGTTTTATTTCCTACCACAAAAAATAAATGTTACTGTTCTATGAATAAACAGTTTAATTTTAGACAAGCTCCTTTTCTCTAATTTATGGCAACTGGTTCAACAAAAATTCCAAAGCAGCCAGGGAGCTTAGTCACAGATGTTAGCACCGGATGGTAGTAAAATAAAGGGCTCTGACTTCAAAGAGTTAGGGAAGATTTTTCACAATGTAATAAAAAGAATGAATGTTGCAGACATCATAAGTGTCAGAAAGGGCCAGAAACACAGAAATGAACATGTGGAGATAAGTCAATGTCTGCTAGGTGTTGTGTTTTCAAAGTCGTTTCACTCTTCAGCAACCATCCAGACACCCATATTTATCTTCCTTTTTTGTGCCTGTGACCCCAGATAAAGTTTATCTCCCATAACCTCCTCTCCTACTACCATGTCACTCTACTCAGAACTCCCTTTTGGCAAGCTGGAAGAGAAAGACTTTTACGACTGGAGAGTTTTTTGAGTTGATTTGTTCTTGGCACTAACAGTGCACTCTTTCCACATTTATCAAGGAGCTTAAAAAGTGTTCTCAGGTCTCTGTTCTTTGATGTTGGCCACACTCTCAGATAGGCTCTTTCCACAGAATGACCCCCATCAAGTACAGGGTTGCATAGTCCTCGATGGCCACAAGCTCAAAAGGAGATTCCTCTCTCCCCAGCATCTTTAACAATTCCTGGAAAAGGATTCTGATTGGTTGAGACTGGGTTCATGCCTGAAACCCATGGCCAGGGAGAGAGGTGGAGTATGCCTCAATTTGGGGCACCCCAAGGGAGAGAAGGAACATCGTCCGAAAGAAAAGAGGGAAGGAGTCTTTCACCAGAAGAGCAATGATGCAGTGCTCCAAAAAAAGCCAAGTCTAGGAGGCAGTTTGAAAGGTAACTATAGAGAGCTAGGACACTTGCAGTCCCCCAGTTACTCAGATCTCAGGGAGACAATAGGAAGACCACAAAGTATCAAAAGATAATGCTCGGTAACTACCTTTTACCAGATGGTAATCCTTGGGATAAAGGATAGTGAAGCAACCAAGATGTTAATGATAACAGGAAGCTACTAGTATCCTTAAAGCACTTGGGAGAAGGTGATCTTACTGGAGCCTAGAAGCCAATTAGTTTGACAGGAACTGAGATCCACAGAAAAAGTAGCCATGTGGCAGGGGCTGGTGTCATGGAGGAGGTGCTGGTGTCATGGAGGAGGTGCAGCCACACTAGGATGCCTCCTTTAGTGGAAAGAGAGGGAGATGTACAAGGTTCTCTCTTGCTTCCTCTCTCCAGTCTTGCTCCAGTGTATCCCATTGGCTGAATGGAGTCAGAAGTAATTGACAAAAGTTTCACGTCCTCTGGAAACGAGATGTCAAGATGGATTTAGAAGTTCAAGAGATTTATTGAGGTAACACCTATGAAAGATAAAGGGAAGCAGTAGCAAAGAAGGCCTTCAGACCCACGGCTAGGACCTGTGAAAGGAGACGGGGCAGATCAAAGCGTCGGGTACTAAGGGTTTCAGACTGTTGTAGAGCTCTGAGAAAGACTCAGCCAGTCCAACAATTTGCTCCATCACATAAATTCTCCACAGAGGGGTCTTCTGTCCCCACCATGCTCAGTCACTGACTGGGGGCTGCCTGCAGAGCAAGGGGCTTCGGCTCCAAAGCTGAGGCAGATCCTGAAGGCACCACAGCTGGTTGCTCTCAGCTTCCCAAACTCGCGATGGCACGTTCTCTCTTGAAGGGAGGTAAGGACATCTTATCCTCCACGGTTGCTTCAACAAGGGAGTCTGAGAAACATAGATTGCTGTGTTCAGCCCCCAAAACACAAAGCAGAGCAGGAGGAGAAAGGGGAACAGATCTAGGGGCAAACGGGCTGATGACTGGCACAAGAGCAAAGAAAGTATTCATTGGAGTAATTACACTCAAAAATTGTAGTAGGTAATGTTTTACTATGCCTAGATTTGGGAGCATTGCTCTAGGATTAAAATTGTTTTTAATAATTCTTTAAAAGACATTTTGACTTCTTTAAAAGAATTTTAAATAATTCTTTAAAAAGATTAATAATTCGGGGCTTCCCTGGTGGCGCAGTGGTTGAGAGTCTGCCTGCCAATGCAGGGGACAGGGGTTCGAGCCCTGGTCTGGGAGGATCCCACATGCTGCGGAGTGGCTAGGCCCGTGAGCCATGGCCGCTGAGCCTGCGCGTCCGGAGCCCGTGCTCCGCAACAAGAGAGGCCGCGATAGTGAGAGGCCGGTGCACCGTGATGAAGAGTGGCCCCTGCTTGCCACAACTAGAGAAAGCCCTTGCACAGAAACGAAGACCCAACACAGCCAAAATAAATTAATTAATTAATAAAACTCCTACCCCCAACATCTTAAAAAAAGAAAAAAGATTAATAATTCTTTTTAAGAAATCAACTCTTCACCAGATAAAACAAATTTTATGTTCAACAATGTTTAGAACCCATATGAACAACTTAAAAAAGAAAGTTGCATGATGGACAAAGAATGCAAAGCTGGAGCAACCCCACACCCACATGCAGCCTCTTCCTCTTGTAGATTTTGAAACAATTTCAGATAGACTGAGTCAGATGCTCCAACTTGGAAAACTAATTTGTGACAGAATCTAGGTTAGAACCCCGATTTTTTATTTTTTTTTTTTACTTTTGCAAGATCTCACATCAGGGATCTAATAATGTTTAGCTTAATTTAAAAGCCAATGCTTGATAGTTTTACACAGCAGAAGCTACGCAGTTTTGTATTTAAGTATACCGCCATGTGAGAAGGGAAAAAGAAACACAGCCTCACTGACAGTTTATTCCTTAAGCTGATGTTATTAAAAGTGAAATTAAAAACCACCAGTCCCCAGAATAAATTAACATTTCTACTTTACTGCTTTGGCAAGTTTAACAAATCCCTAATAATTTATAAGTTATTAGGTTGAAATGAGTCAACCTAGGCATAATCTACTAATTGATATATTTTTGAATTTTTTAACAGTTGTTTATACATCTATAAATATTCTTTGAGTAGTTTTCTCATTAACAATGGCATAACAATGACATATTAAAAGGTCTCAGATTGAGGGTAATTTGTATAAATAGTTTTAATGAAACGTCGAGTTAATTGTCTCTATTTGGATTGCAGTACCATCCAATTACAGCCTCCCTGAAGATTTCTAAATGTATGCCACATTACTTATCCTTTGCTGGATAAACACAGTGGTTTTATTACTGCTTATCTGTTATAAAATGTTGGATTGTAAAATGTCAGTAGCGTAATGTATTTTGCTTACAAATAGTTATATCCTGGAATTTTGCAGTTTAATCACTTAATCTACTAAAGACAGACTATAGGGCATTATTTAAAGATATTTTAGAAAACATGCCTCCAGAAGATATTCAAACACACACGTGCATTATCATCTGCAAAATATGGCTGTACCTTGTAGAAATTCTGGTGTATTAAATTTTGCTACAAAAGGTATACAAGGACATAAAAGGTTAAAGTTACAGAACCAAGAGATTGGATCAGAGTCTCTGGAGCAGTGTTACTTTAACTTTGTTTTATTTTTCTAAGGAAAACTTGCAGACCTTGCTGAGTGAAGTACTTAAAAAGTCCAGGGAGATTGAAAGGAAATAACAGAAAAATGTAGACACAGTTTAAAGTCCTTATGAAATTAAATAATTTTGCAATACAGCCACTGCAACTCAATGAATAAACATTTACTAACGATTATCAATTTATGAAAATATTTTTATAGCCTCTATCTGTGAGCAAAAGCACACATATAGACTAGAATTACAGTTTCTCTACCTGAAAGGCTGATGAAAAGTTAAAAACACTGCACTTGTCTTTAAAAAATAAATTCAGGGACTTCCCTGGTGGTGCAGCGGTTAAGAATCCGCCTGCCAAGGCAGGGGACACGGGTTTGAGTCCTGGTCCGGGAAGATCCCACATGCCACGGAGCAACTAAGCCTGTGCGCCACAACTACTGAGCCTGCACTCTGGAGCCCTCGAGCCACTTCAGCTACTGAAGCCCGAATGCCCAGAGCCTGTGCCCTGAAACAAGAGAAGCCACGGTGATGAGAAGCCTGCGCACTGCAACAAAGAGTGGCCCCCGCTCGCCGAAACTAGAGAAAGCCCTCATGCAGCAAAGACCCAATGCAGCCAAAAATAAATAAATAAATAAATAAATTTATATAAATAAATAAATTCAGATTGAAGAAATATTTAGAATAACAGCCATGGAAATCACATCATAAAATGTTAAATACGACTGAAAATTCATTTTAAATGCACAGTTTTACAGTATATTTCAAATGTATATTTCCATGATATGTACTTTCAACTAAGGATTTAAGGTGTCTGCATGTTAAAAATGTATTTGATGTACCAAGATACAAATATACTGTCATATTTTACCAAAAATATTCAGGTGATCTTGGATATATTGTCAGCACACAATTTTATATTTCAAAGATGATAGGTAAAATTCTGGGCATCTTGTAGGTTTTTCCATGACAACCATATTTACAGGAAAAAATATAGAAGCCTTTAGTGATTTATAAGTCAGGAAAAATTTCTTTCCAATGGTCTATCTAGGGAAAATGTGTAATGGAGTTTTAAATTCCACATTGGGCTTTAGATAGTGCTTCTAAATATTCAACAAAATTACGATAATAGAGTTTCTGCTGTCATAATGTTTGAAGAATTGAAATATATTTTCATTTCCCTAAGATTTTGTACTTAAAAAAAAACTCATCATTTTCTTCCAATTTATAATTTGATTTGCTCTTTTCCAGATAAAGTGTTGCAACTGAACTTTGATGTTACAGTGTTAGCACATTTCCATCCCTTGATGGTTTGTACTTTGTGTCATTGGATATATATTTTCTCCTTTTTTGATTGGATATAAGCCTTCTGTATGCCAGGGGGAATTTTAATTCTATTCTATTCCTTCCCTCCCAGTTCCTTCACAACATCCGTTAGGAAGAAGAGTGTTGCTGTGATAGGTCAGGTTTAAGGGCGTCTTAGTTTTTGCTGTGTCTAAAGAGCTAGGGGTGGGTAGGCAGTCACCATGTCAAGTTAAATGTCAGCAAGTGAAACTGTGGCATGCAGACATGAAACCTTCAGATGATCTCATGAGATGAAGAAAGATAACTTTAAGGGCAGCTCTCTCCTAGGATTTGCCATGTCCTCTTCACTCATGCACTTCAAGATTTCAGTAACAGGGTAGTTGTATCAATTAGGATAATTTAGCTTACAATGCAATAATAAAAATTCCCCAAGTGTCTGTGGCTTAAACAACAAAGACGTGTTTCTCACTCTTGCCCTGTGCAGGTCATCTGGGGGCAGAAGTGAATGCCAATAGCAGAACCACACAGAGTTATATAACCGTGATATTTAGCGACTAACTATGCATGCTGATGCGCAGAATTGCTTGTACTTTATTATGACTACTAATTCTAAACTTAAAGTGTCAGTCTACATGAGAGTGGAGATAAAATGGGTAAAAAGTCATGCAGCTGTTATATAGTCAGAGGCAGTGTTTAATAATAGCAACCATGAAGTACAAAGACACCTTTGGTGTTTTCCAATAGAAAATCATAATGTTAGTGGGAATCAAACAGGAAATTGGTCTTTATTCCAAAAGAAGTTGAGATAGAATCCAAGCACTACCTCAGGGCCCGTAGAAAATAGGGGCAGTAGTCAGAGGGTACTCAGCAAAGGTCAGAAAGCAGTAAAGTTCCACATATTCAGATGACAAGATCAATCCTGGCTAATGAGTAATTTGACACAAAGCAGTTTGAAGAGCTGGGCATGTTAAACAATTTTAATAAGGGCTTGATGGCATTTGGTTATTGTTGAATATAGGTTTGTTTACTGTCTTTTTATCCTCCAGTATTTTCAACTATTCTAAAACAGAAATGTATTTTGTAGGAAAAAAAATGAAATAATCAATTGATGAATTCTCTTATTTTAAAAAAGTAATGCATTTTAAGGATCTTGATATAAGGAAATAATTCAAATACAAAATGGCATGGGGCATGAAGAAGAGGGTCTACAGAATTGGGAGGGAGGGAGGGAGAAGGAGTGAGAGAGGGAAGGAGAGAGAGAGAATGAATTCCTTTATGCAAACAAGAGTTTTCACAAACTCCCTTAGTAGAGTAGGATTAGAAGGTTATACAAGATCTCACTACATATTATTTGTGGTAGGTTATACCATTCATGTTTCTATTAACAGTATAGCAAAATGTCAATAATCCCAATTCCATATTGTTGGTTCCATCATTTAAAATAATAATTTGTTGTCTTTGTAAAATCAAAATTTAACAAATCCTACCATGTATTGTTACACATTGTGCTTTGGATTAGTTGGACCCAAATTTATAATCATAGTCAAAGTCTGGAGCCCAGAATATGATGACAAAAAGAAAGAGAGAGATCCAGGTCCTGCCCCTAGGAAATGACAAATTCTCAAAAGGAAATTACTGTGAATTCATGAAAAGGCTGAACCCTAGACATCAGGCTCACAGTTTCATCAAAGATTCCTTTGCTCCAGCTTGGCCTGAGAGCAGCAAAGCAGCCTCCCCTTAAGGGGCAATGCAGGCATGACCATAAAGACATCTGTAATTAAGTAAAGAGCTTCAGATAAGGGTCCTTCCCTTATTTTATGGGTACCACATATGCCTCAGAGATCCTCATGTGTCTTTAGAGAGGGGGGATTCCTCCCTTCAATAATATATGAGTTTGAATTTCCTAACATCCTAGTAAGAGTTGAGATCCCAGCAACAGATTTCATTTAATAAAAGGAAATGTGATTGCTTTGCCTGAAAGGGGGTCATTTGGTTTTTTTTTTTTTAATTAAAATGTATCTGACATATAACATTGTATAAATTTAAGGTGTACAATATGTTAATTTGTTATATTTATATATGGTAATAATAATTAGCATCTCCATCATGTTACATTATTAACCTACGGAAAAAACAAAAAAAGAACAAGGAAGGTGAGGTCTCTGCCCTCCATCTACTTTTGACATCCTGCCTCCAAAGCTGCTTTTCACTGATTTGGAACACTAAAGTGAACTGTTTGAGCCTTATACTTTAAGATTCTTTCCAGGATAATTTTCATTTCTCATGAAGACTTTCTATTTGTTAATTTTTCTTACATGTTATTACCTCCTCCAGATTAATCCATAAGAACCTAAATAAAGCTAGACATTTCAACATACAAAAAAATAAAAAGGAAGTGTGACATTCCTTACACACTTGACTTCATGGAGTAAGGTTTTACCTGATTTTTTTGTCTATATATTTATTCATTTATTCATTCAAAAATACTTACCAAGTACTTATTACATATTAGGCGTAATATTTGCTGCTAGATATATAGTTGTAAACAAACCAGTCATGTCCCCTGCTTTCATGGGGCTTAAGGTTTATGGGAGGAAAGGAGGTAACAATTAAAAGGTAGATATGTTGGTTCATTGCAGGAAAAGAAGATGGGATCACAGGAGAGAATAAGAAGGGAGACCTATTTAGAACAGGAGATGGCATCCATGGATACTGAAGTGATGCACGGTGATGTGACGTGTGACGGGGAAAGATGTGCAAGTAGAAGCAAGAGCCATGAGGCAGGGAGGATCCCGGCACATTGAGGAACATAATGGAGGTCCGTGTGACTGGAGTATGGCGAACAAGGGGCACACTGGCATGAGATGTGGTTGGGAGAAGGCAGAGCCTGAATTTTGCAGGGCCTCGCAGATCATGCTAAGTAGTTTGGTCTTTTTTCTAAGCACAGTGGAAAGCTTTTGAAGAATTTTAAGTAGAGAGAGGTGATGTCATTAGAAAAATGTCTTAATCATTCTGGTTGCAGTGAGAAGAATGGAAATGAGGAAAACTAAGAAGGTGAGTAGGACTTCTAGCAGTACAAATCTGGACACACCTGTGGTGGTCTCACCAAGACGTGCTAACACCATGGGACTAGGGTAGTGGTTAGGAAGATAGAAATATAGGCTTTGGAGATAAAATTGACCAGAGTTGGTGAAAGGTTTAATACTGGAGTTGAACAAGTAGGTTAGGAGGAAGATGAGGTCTGTGTTTTTCACTTGGCCAATAATAGATAGTGCCATTCACTGGGTAAGTTGGATTTGGATCAAAATTGGAGTGCTCAGTGTTGGGGAAATGTACGTTTGGTTTTGGGACATGTTAAGTGTGAAATTCTTACAAGAAAATGTTCTAATATCAGGGTGATATTGAGATGTACTAGCTCAGAGCTCAAAACAAGATTTCTTGCTGGAGGTCTAAATTTGACAGCCTTGGGGACACATAGTTTTTCGAGGCAGGAGCCCTCTGTGTCCCCCTTTGCCTGGCAAAGTAATAAAGCTATTCTTTTCTACTCCATCCAAAAAACTAAAAAATAAATCTGACAGCCTTGACATAAATGTGATATTTACAGCAATGAGTGTTGATACGATCACTTAGAAAAAGGTATAGAGGAGAAGAGTATATATATGGAATGTCAACAAATCACAATCAAACCTATCTACAATCTGAACTCCCAGGGAAAGAGAATGCAATTTGGGGGTCTGTTATAATTCATTTTAATATAATTCTGATAACTTAAACCAAAAAATTTAGAATAAAACAGAAGAGGATCATCTACTATTAACCTTGGCCAAAATCAAAAATACTTCCTTTTCCATGGATGTCAACGTCTTTAACAAAATTCCAAAAGATTTTCTAGGAATCAGTGCATTTAAGAAGTAACTTGATTAGCTTTCCCACTGGGGAGTAAAAGATAACTTATCATGATAATCATTTCAAATCAATTATTACTTTCTTGTGAATTGTTAAATAGGGTGTTAAATTAAAATTTCCTTTTCATATTAAAGAGTAGTGGCTATGTTTTCTCTGGAAGGCTATTAAGCTACAGGGAAGATTTTATTTTGAGAGTAGAAGCAAATCATATATTACAGGAGAATTCCTAAGGCCAAAAGAGTTCATTTAGAAAGTTAAGGTATTATTGCTGTGTATAAACATTATTGTGGTAATTACTGTCTTCAAGTATTTATTGTCAATAAAAACCTTTCCAAGTTTCTCAAGGGTACTTCTAGATAGAGCTGTATATCTATTTTCAAGGAAGTATTAGGCAGACAACTTCAGATACTCCCAAACACCAGAGCCAGGAAACCTCTCGGGGTAGAAAATCTCCCACTACATTTGTAATATTAAAATCCAATTATGCACAGAGAAAGGACAAAGAAACACAATAAACTGGAGAACAACATATGTTTAACGTAACACACATACATTACAAATAGGCTTAAATATCACATATTAGTTAAAGCTGCCAAGTGTTTTTCTCAGAAATCTGAAGAAAAGCATGCAATGAAAGTTAAAACAAACAAATGAAAAAAGGCAAAGCAAAACAGTGGAGTATTAGAAATGGATTCTAATTCATGAAAATATAAGATCAGCAACATCTTAACTGATAATTTTCCCATAACATGACCTTCTCTTATATAATACATATTCTACCTAATTGCCATACAAATATGGTAAGCATTTAGGCATTGTAAACAGTCTCAAGCTACATCTCTGTGAAAGTCCAAAACTCCTGAAAAGAATATATCAGAATATATGAGTGTTAACAAAGAGCCACTTTTTTTTAAAAAAATAAATTTATTTATTTATTTTTGGCTGTGTTGGGTCTTTGTTGCTGCGCGCAGGCTTTCTCTAGTTGCGGCGAGCGGGGGCTACTCTTTGTTTTGTTGCATGGGCTTCTCTTGTTGCAGAGCACAGGCTCTAGGCACGTGGGCTTCAATAGTTGTGGCTTGTGAGCTCTAGAGTGCAGGCTCAGTAGTTGCAGCGCATGGGCTTAGTCGTACCGCGGCATGTGGGATCTTCCGGGACCAGGGCTCGAACCCGTGTCCCCTGCAATGGCAGGCAGATTCTTAACCACCGCACCACCGGAAAGCCTGAGACACTTTTTAAAGGACTATTTGTGGGTGGATAATTTCAGTGGAAACTATTTCTCCAACTGACTTATTTTTTTCTGTTAAGACAATGGAAACTTTAACATAGTGACAAAATTAAGACGATTCAGTTCGTAGACCATTAGGCTTTACATGTAAAGTTACACTGTGATGAGAGAAAGAGACACACTTTCATTTGACAAATGCCACTTTGATTTTAAAAATGAGGTTAAATGCCAAAGACAGACTGCTGAATGTCCTAGAAAACCACCACCTCAGACTTTATACCTAGACTTCCACAAAAGCCTGGCCAGAAGTCCAAGCATAAAAGATTCCTGTGCCAAAGTCCTAGGTCGGGTCCTCCTTGGCTCTCCCCCAGCCTGTTGCAACAGCTTCTTAAAAGGAGCATTTTGTTTTCCCACGAGAATTTAGTTGTGGTCAATGTCTTGTACCTTTCGATTGTGCTCTTTTGTTTAATCAGGTACCTCCAACAGGAAAGGTCATGTCCCACACCTTTACTTGTCAATATCTTATTCAGCCTTCAAAGTCCTTCACAAAGAATACATGTACCCCATCCCTCACTGTCAGAAATCCCCTTTCCAGTGCTTTCAGGAATAATATTATCATCAACAGCATTTGTTGAACACCTCCTTTGTGCACTCAGCTAGCTACAAGTGTTAAATGCTTTTTCTAATGGACAAATCTCTTTGCAAGGAAATTAATTGCAATTCTCATTTCACAGGAAAAAAAGCTAAGTCATGAGGTTATGAGTCATGACTATTAGGTGACTCAAAGAAACCTAACTTTCTGCCCAAAGCTCCTTGATTAGTAAAGAGTGGAGAAATATTCAGAACAGAAACCTGCCTCCAAATCCCAGCCATTTCCCTTTGTAGTCCGTCTAAACTGTCGTGGAGAATCGTAAGACCTCTCCAGGTAGAAATTAAACTTGATCTTTTTGTCCTCTAGCATTTAGCATAGCCTCTAGCCTTGCACAGAGCAGCCCATCACTAAGTGGTTGAATGTGTGGGACCCTCTATTCATCTTCTTCCTAGTAATTAATGTGGTAAATGATCAAATACTCATCCAGAATGGACAGTATAGTGAGAGGTGAAAAGCATTTTGATAAGCAGTTCATTTCTTCATGGCTGGATATTTGAAATCTTTGAAGGTATAACTTTTGGAGATAACTAATTATCAAGAATGACATGTGGCTCTGTTAGCTAGTTTGCAGCTGGATAAGTTCCTTTAGCTGATAGGGAGAAAGATATAATAGGTGACTTGGGTTTGGATTTTGGTCTTACTGGAGTTGAGATTGTGACGGTTGGCAGAACTCGTCCACTGGAGCGGGCCTAGGAGGCTTCCCTGTCTGCCCAGATGGTACAAGTCACAGGGCAAAGACTCTGTCAGGCCTCCTCGGAGGGAGAAGGGACCTTACCAGGCAAGGAACAGTAACCTAAACATTTTTTAATTTGGAATTCAGGACCTTTAATGATTGGACCCTGTTCATCTCTCCAGCTATCGTGCCCACTCCTTGCGTTTTAAGCTCCAACCATCGTGAATAACAGCATTTGCATTCCTCTGAATAAGCCAAGCTCCCTATCATCTCAGGGGTTTGGGCATGCTATTTCTCTGCCAAGCAAGCAACCTACCCAGCTCTCATTTCTCCATACCACCTCCCATCCCAGGAATGCTTATGTGTAAGCAGGTCCAGATCAATCCAAATGTCCCCTCCTCCAGGAAGCCTTTCTGCCCCCTGAAAATCTCCTAGCACCCTGTGCTTCTCCCTATCATAACACTTATTAATGTGCTGTTCTTTCTTTGAACTTCTTCCTCACCCACTAGACTGTCAACATTTTGACTAAGTACCATGTTACTGGTTACTGTGATGGTCAATTTATGTGTTAACTTAGCTAGGCCCCAGTGCCTGGATATTAGGTTAAATACTATTCTAGCTGTTTCTGTCACGATGAATTTTAGAGATTAACTAAATGAGATTCACATTTGACTTTGAGTAAAACAGATTACCCTCCATAATGTGAGTGGGCCTCATCCAATCAGTTGAAGGTCTTAATAGGAAAAGACTGACCGCCTGGAGGAAAAGGGAATTCAGCCAGCAGACAGCCTTCACACTGGAATTGCATCTGTTCCCTGGGTCTCCAGGCTGCAGGCCTATCCTGCAGATTTTGGACTTAGCAGCCACCATCATTAC
Organism: Mesoplodon bidens; assembly: GCF_964165515.1. Classification (NCBI taxonomy): domain Eukaryota; kingdom Metazoa; phylum Chordata; class Mammalia; order Artiodactyla; family Ziphiidae; genus Mesoplodon; species Mesoplodon bidens. The sequence continues at coordinate 89,357,134 of NC_138167.1, forward strand.
ATGAGCCAGTTCCTAAAAAATCTCCCTCCCCACCTCTTTCCCTCTCTGGAAAACCCTGCCTAATACAATTACCATTGTATCTCTAGCACTGAGCATAGTGCTTGGAATACAGAACAGATCAAGTAAAATTGGATTAGGTTGAATTGATCTGACTTGCAAGAAAGAAAAACCGCTGTAGACATAACGTCAAGACTTCTCCCTTAAGAGTCAGAGACCTGCACAGGTTACACTACTGTACGCAACAGTTGGTTTTGCTGGCCTGAGAGTTCCTTTCTCCTGATCCAGTGCAAAGAACAGAGGAAATGAAGGATAGATATTGCAAACCCCCATCCTTTATTATTTTAGCCCATGAATTAAATAGAATTGGCACTCTGACTAAACCTACTTTTAGCATTCACAATAGTGCTATCTAACAGTCTTAAATGCAAAATTCATACCGTCTGGCAGAGAAAGGCAGGTGCCTGGTCTCGGTGGGATTATCTCAGGTTTCCCAAGTCACTAGGGAGGAGACACTCTCAGAAAGAAAACTCAGTCTTTCTGTCTCCCAACATCCTTACCATTCAGCCTGGAATTATGAAGATTTTAGACTTAGACAGAATTCTTGGATTATTTGACAACTCAGGTTCTTAAATGTCCAACGTGAATGAGGAGATGGTTATAGAAAATGACCTAGTAGAAGACTTTCTTGTTAGCTGGTCAAATTAAACTTCTCATATAGAACAGCCTGGGGATTTACTAACCCATGGAAATACTTGGATGAGTGTGGATAAAGGATTCTGACTAGGGTTTAGGGTTAGGATAGCTACCTTGTGACTCTTGGAGAGAGTAACTTGTATTTTGCATGCAATGAAAAGAATGGGGAGGTCACTGGGCCAATATTTTAACTTGTTTCTTTAAATGAGACTGATTTGTCCAGATTTTTCACTAATTTTGATCATTCCTCTGCTTTTCTTCCTGAAAAAAAATGTCATATAATGCAAGCAAAAATATATTCAGCTAACAACAAATAACAAACCTGATGGCACCAGGGAATAAGAGATGAAAGGAGAAGGGAAATGAAAATTTGCAAATCCACAAACTGGATAATTCATTCCAAATCCAAACTCAGCATCATTTTTTCTAATAAACAGTTTCTTGGTTATATAGTCTTATTCATACTCTAATCTTATAAAAACTTCTATTCTACTTGCAAAATCTTGTCTCCAAATTTTCTTTTTATGTTATTTTGAAAGATTTTTCTGAAAGGTCTTATAAATAAATAAATATATTTCAGTTTTCCCAAACACATAAAAGCCACAGTGACATGTTTCCTGTGTGTACTTAGCTTTGCTGCAGGTATGCTCTTTTGGGTTCCTAGATCCAATTCCAATGTGTGTGGGGAGTGGGGTAAAGGGAAAGCTGGGGGTTCCCACACCAACAAGCAATTATCCTACACCAGTAATGTGTCCCAGAATTCAGTTAAGTTCTGACGCTATCTACCCAGAGATAGGGTCATGGTCCACAGGTTGAGGGCTCAGTTCTGCAACACTGCGCCCGCCCACCTCCACTCCCAACACACACACACTTCAGACACCAGTTGTGTCTTCAGCCACTCTGACCAACTAGCTATAGATTAGAGGTTTCTACAACCCCCTCCAGGTTGTTTCCCTGTCCTCTGACCAACTGGCTATAAATAAGGGGTTGCCACGACCTCCCTCTTAGGTTTGATTAATTTGCTAAAACAGCTCACAGAACTCAGAGACACATTTTACTTACTAGATTACTGGTTCATTAAATAGGCACAATTGATTAAATCATTGGCTGTTGGCAGTTGATTCAACCTCCAGTCCCTCCACTCTCCCCAGGGTCTGGGGGTGGGACTAAAAGTTAACCCTTTAATCACAGGGTTAGTTCTCCTGGCAACCGCCTGCATCATTAGGTGCAGTCCAAAAGTCAGTCATTAACATAAGACACATTTATCTCTTATCGCTTAGGTAATTCCAAGGGTTTTAGGAGCTCTGGGCCGATGGGAGGAAGACCAAATATACATTTCCTGTTATAAATCACAAGATCACCTACAGTCTCCCCAATGTTATATAATGTCCCCAACCAGTTAGCCATGTGTTGTCCAACAAACAAAACAGAAAGCAGTTTACTTGAAAACCCAAAAAACAAGCAGTGCATTCCGTATTAACTTTAATTTCCCATGCATTCCTCAGCTTCACAGTTATTTATAGATCTTTTCCCAGAAAAATTTGTAGTTTAAGTAGATAAACTTTAAAACTACAGGAAGCGGCTTCACTGTGAGGTTTTTTTTTTTCTTTTCTTATTCACTTGAATAAAAAAGGGATATGGAAAAAATAATGCAGATAGCCTTTGAGCGGGAAGCTGTGATCCTCACTGATCAAGGACCATAGAAATAACTTTGGTACTTTACAACCTATATTATACTTTTGCATATATTACCATAATCATGCTCAGAATCAGTGCCAGTGTTTGCCCGATCCCTTAAAGGTATAGACGTTTTTATACTCCCTATCCCCTATCTAAGCTCAGTTTCCTTCTGTATGGCTCTTATGACCCACACAGCTTTCCAACCGAACACAGTTTCTAATTATACATTTACTGGTGGAATAGTTAGCTAATGAATTTTTCCTTCACTAAACTGTATGATTCATGAAGAGAATGACCATGTCTATTTCCCCACAATTACATCTATAAAACCTAGGGAGTATATGTTAAATGAATGAATAGGTGGATGGTTGGAAGGATGGAGGGATGGACGGATAGACAAATAAAACAGGGATGAATGGGCTTTCTCCTGGTAGATATGTTCTCTAATCCCTTATACATGAGGGTATCATGATACTGTAGAATTAATCAGCCAACAGAAATGTGAGCCACGCATGTGATTTTAAACTTTCTTGTAGCCACATTTTTAAAAAATAAAAAGAAACAAGTGAAAATTTAATATTTTAATTAATCTAAAGTACACAAAAGATTACAATTTCATCACATAATCAATATAAAATATTTTACTTTTTTATACTAAATCTTTTTTTAATTAATTAATTTATTTATCTTTTTACTTTTGGCTGTGTTGGGTCTTCGTTGCTGCGCGTGGGCTTTCTCTAGTTGTGGCGATTGGGGGCTACTCTTTGTTGTGGTGTGCAGGCTTCTCATTGCGGTGGCTTCTCTTGTTGCGGAGCATGGGCTCTAGGTGAGTAGGCTTCAGTAGTTGTTGTGTGTGGGCTCAATAGTTGTGGCTCACAGGCTCTAGAGTGCAGGCTCAGTAGTTGTGGCACACGGGCTTAGTTGCTCCACGGCATGTGGGATCTTTCTGGACCAGGGATCGAACCCATGTCACCTGCATTGGCAGGTGGATTCTTAACCACTGCACCACCAGGGAAGTCCCTATTTTAATTTTCTTCCAACCATCTTAAAACAAAAATTGAAGTATAATAGCAGCTAAGGCTGCTAGAACAAACCTAAACCAAACAACACAAATATGTGATGTAAAGCATAATACAATTATAACATGTATCAACTTGAAAAGAACTAACATGTTCTAGTTGCTGGGGTAAAAACATATATATATATGTTAGATATCTTGGTGCTGTAATATGCTTTCTCAATGACTCTAGAAAAGCCTCTTTTTTTTGCCATCTATATCTTTTAAAAATCTTTTTACACATATGAGCAAACTCTCATAATTTTTTTTCCTGAGAAAAGAGACGGATTGAGGGAAGAAGAGCAAAAGAAAGAGGAGGAAGATGAGAAAACTAATATTTATTGAGCGTCTTTTATGTAACAGGCACTGTGCTTGACATGAAGCATTTGAGCTGCAATGGTTGTATAAAAATTCAAATTTATATGAAGTCAGGGATATTAGTTTGTATCTGCTCTTAGAAGTTTAAAAAAAATAGAAATGGCTCAAAACTCTTACAACAAGCAAATTCTTCTTGTTCTAAATATTTAAGGAAATATGTTTACCCTTATTCCCAAGGGTCTGTTATTTTTAACTTTCCAGTACTAGCAGTCTTTAAAAAAAGATTTCCTTTTATTGGTATTAAACACTTCTTAAAGTAATGTTAAAACTATTGCCTATGATGTAGTTGAGTAGAAAAGAGAAAATTCATTCATCTTAAATCACAAAATAAACCCTTGAGCTCACATCTGCCTACTTTTATCACCAAAAATCAAGATAAAAATCTCATGATTCTATTTTAGCAACATGTCTTTCTCAAGAATTATTTTGGAATCCCTTGGCCAGATTCTTTGTCTAGGACTGGGTTTCTGTGAGAATTAAGCCCTAATGTCCTAAGATTTCTGTCACATGCAATGAATTAATTCATCTTTTATACATTTAGAATGGTACTAGCTATGTGTCACCTATGGGAAAATTGAAAACAGGCACTCTAATACTTTTTCTGTAGTATTTAATACACTTAAGGAACACCAAATTGGCTGTTAGGTATTTTCCTAATGAAATCATACTTTTCAAAACCCTGTTGCCAGTGAATAAAATAGGAGATAAGTGTAGTAAAAGTAGATGTAAATTAATATAGAGAGTTCATATAAACTGAGGAAGTAGAAATCTAAAACATTTACTACAATTGGAAGCCCTCTTTTCTACCAAAGGGCACTATTCCATAGGAGAAAACAAAATACTAATTAAAAGATTGCTTAGGAAGCAATTTCAATGCCTTTTAGAAAAAATACAAGAATGGATAGTTATAAGATTGGATTTTTTTTCTTTCTTAAAGCAATCCTCAATAATAGTGAAACTAAATAATATATAAAAAGCAGTAGTGAACAAGGACCAATGTAGCAATCAAATACCAATTTCACTACATGGCTGACCAAAGAGAGAGAAAAAGACAGGGAAAAAATCCTCAGCAAATTCCTACACATCTGAGCTCAGATTCCCACTTGCTCTCCATACTGTTGGGTAAAACTGTCACCCACCTAAGGACCAAGTTTATAAAAGGGTAGCCTAACCCTATAGTGAGGATAATATTCTATTCACACTTTCACTACCAAGAGTCACTCCTCAGAAACCTCATTCTGGTAACCTGCTACACTTGACTCAGCATAAGAAGACCAATGTTCATGTTCCAACTACATCCATTATTAAAGAAAAAGACATCAACAATTTACTGAAAAGAGACAAAATTGGGAAGACAGCATTGTAGTCAATAGCAGCTCTAGGAACAAAGGCATGACACCATAAGAGTGCATAAAAATGTAGTCCACTGAAATTAAATACAGAGGTAGTTCGATAGGGTGAAGACAGAGCCAAATACTTGTTGAATGGATGAAAAGGTGATGTGAATATCTTGCCTTGAACACAATTATGCATATATGGTTGGCAGACTGATAGCTTTCTTTTCAAATCTATTCTCTCCTCCTTCATTGACACATGGCCAGCTAGCTAGACTGCATTTCCCAGCTTCCTATGCACGTAGGTGTAGCCATTTAACTAAGTGCTCACTAATGGAATGTAGGTGGAAGTAATGCATGCAATATTGGCATCACTTTATTAAAAGGAAATTGCTAGTCTGGATTTACTAATTTCTCCTCACACATTTCTAGTGGCCTCAAACATGAACATGGTGGCAATTCAGCCTTGACCATGCAGTTGAGGACACACCCTAGAGGATGAGAGTTAGCAAGATGAAAGAAACCTTGGAACCCAGGTAACCTTGTAAAAAAGCAGCAGCCCTACCTGCCTGTGCCTGTCGGATTGTTACAAGAGAGAAACAATCTCTTTCACTAAGTCACTGAACTTTGGGTTATCTTTTTACGGCATCTTAGCTTTTACTCTGACTTAAAAAAACAATGGCAATCTACCAAGGACTTAAGCAAAGTAAAGGATATGACTATATACGTTTTAGAAGATTAATTTGAGTAGCCACAGGGAGGGTGGCTTAGAGGGCAGAAAACCTAAAACTAGGGAACCACATAGGAAGTCAACTCCTGATGACTATGTCTCCTAATGTTTTAGAACCTGTAAATTCTATTGCCACTTCCTCTATACAACTTCCTCACCATCAATTACCTATAAGATCTCAACCTTCTTCTACCTAACTTTTTTCTCCTTATATTCTTGTCCCCCTCAAATCTGTTTTTAACACAGTGGCAGATTTTTATCTAAAATATAATGTGACCAGGTCCTTTTTCTGATTAAAATCTCTAATAGTTTTACCAGCTATAGAAGTGCTTTTCAAATGTTGTTTTCTTATTTACTTCCTTGAAGAATTTTTTTTTTTTTTTTTTTTTGGTACGCAGGCCTCTCACTGTTGTGGCCTCTCCCGTTGCGGAGCACAGGCTCCGGACGCGTGGGCTCAGCGGCCATGGCTCACGGGCCCAGCCGCTCCGCGGCATATGGGATCTTCCCGGACCGGGGTACAAACCCGTGTCCCCTGCATCGGCAGGCGGACTCTCAACCACTGCGCCACCAGAGAAGCTCCCTTGAAGAATTTTTGAAAAGCTTTGTAACCCTTCCACATTTTAAAGCTTACCTCTAAAATTTTTTATCCTACTTGAATGGTTGCAAGGATAAAACTTCCAAAATATTAAAAATATTGATGTTAATTAAAACTGATATCACTCATTAAAAAATATCAGTAGAATCTAAACAGCATAGTGATTTCAAACCAACGTTCATCTATGAAAAATTTATAAACAAAGCAGTCAGAAATTTTATATAACTCTTTTTGCTCCTTAAACTCATAATTTTTCATTTCTGCATGAGATTTTAGCCTTAAATAAAATATATTTTTATGTCTCTAGAGCTTTTTGATTATCTCAATCAAAATACTAAGATAATCTTCTTAACAACAAAAAATTATATATGAGTTGTTTTTATTCCTGTGATCAAAAGGCCTATGTGTTAAACATTTCTTTGGGATTTCATTATTATTATAATTATTATTAGTAAACAGTTGGTCAAAGATAGATTTTTGTAATTTTAAACAAAGTAAATGTTAATGGAATGAATATACTTATGACATAGATGAAGCTGCTTTTTATCAGTTTATATATTTGGTGATAATAATTTGTTAGTATTAGACAGAATTCATATCCAGTTATATTTATATTTTTCACTTTTATTGATATGCATCCTGAGAAACATTGGTCACATAAATAAATTAGAATGGAAGAAACTTTGTTGAATAATTTCACTCAATTATTTGAAGCACTTCCAAATAACATACAAAAAAATCACATGCCAATATATTATCAAAAATAAAAAAACCAACATTTAAAAATTCAATTATTTCTTTATTAATTCCATTGAAGGCCAAGATTTTTAAACCATTTGACATTCAATAGGATTTTTTACCCAGTTACTTGAATCACTCAATTTCTTAGTTCTAGGAAAGTCTACCAAAAAGACTTTACCAAAACTTTTCAAATAACTATTAATTATACCCATCATGCTTTCACTTAGAGACACCTTGCTTAACTTAATATACACAGAAACAGTAGGATAAACAGTAGGATGTATCATTTGCCAATACACTGAATGATTTAACATGACTCCTTACAACAAACACCTGCCTACTGATTCTATCAATATTATCTCTGTAATTCTGCTTCTTTATTGACTGATTGTTCTCCTCATTATGGGCCATAATTTCCTGTTTGTTTGAATATCTGTTAATTTCTTATTGGATTCTAGACATTGTGAGTATTATGTTGCTTGGTGTCAGATTTTGTTTTGTTTCAGCAGTTGTTTAGTTTTGTTGTTGTTTTTGTTTTTTTGTTTTTTTCTGGGACAATTAAGTTACTTGGAAACAATTAGATCCTTTCAGGACATGCTTTTAAGCTCTGTTAGGTGTTCCTAAACAGTTTTTTAATCTCGGGCTGATTTGGCCTCACTACTGAGGCAATACTCTTCTGAGGACTATTCAGTATTCTGTGTGTTAGGAGGCTCTGTGTAGAAACCCCTACTTGTCCTATGACCTGGAAATTCAATGCAGGCAATAAGATAGGACAATTCTATGGCTCAACTCATTTGTTTCCTCTTCTTAAGGAATCACTGTCCTGCACTGCCTGTTGTCCAATGTTCCAATGTATGAAAATCAGTTTCATATATGTTTGCCCTTTTTCAGTTGTTTAAGTGGGGGAGGGAAGGTGTCTGCTTCCTGTTTCTCTATCATGACCAAACATGGAAGTTTCACTTTTCCACTCTTGAATATATCCTAATTCAAAAAATCTCAGAGGCCAAAACACTCTGCATCCAACTTTACATATCCTTCTTAGCAAAAATTTATATAAGACAGGAGAGACATGAGACATGACCATGGGTTGTAATTATTAACATTACAAAGCTTTATGCTTCTCAGTACTTCAAATTTTCTTCTTTTTGGCATCCTGACAATTTGATTCTTAATGAGGATGCACCATATAAATATTTTGGATGTTTAAATAGTATTTTGTATCATTAGGGTCCAATCAAGAGAAAGAAACCACTCAGTAATTTGAGTAGGTATGATATGAGAAAAAAATTAACTTTTCACAGAATTAGCTACTAAAATGAAATGAAAAAGAATGTTAAAAAATATGGTAGGACTGAGGGAGAGTACTGAAAGAAGGAATAGGCTTGAAAAGGGGCCCCCTTCTCAAAGCTGGAATCCAGACCTCTTTGGAGAAGGTGTGGTTGCGCCTACTAGATGGTGGTGAAGTCAGCAGGGTTACCATGGGTCAGAGTTGGTCCATGATCACTAGGCCAAGGCTGCCAGATAGGAAAATACAGGCTGAGACTGGCACACTTGAAGGTGAGAACCACTGCGGGTTCTGCATCCTGCTGTTTGCCACACACTGCAGTAGCCAGCTGAGAGTGGGTGTACTTGAATCCAAAGGAGAAGCCCCTCCCTCCACAGCCCTCTACTGGCAAAGGAGAAATGTTTACAAGATTGAGCTCCAGTATCACAAGCAGGTTGAACTTGAAATGAAGAAGTAATAATCTGACAAATGACCCATGCTATTCTTTCTTTCCTTCTTCTCACTTCCCAGAGGGATAAGTGTGACTATGAAAGGAGATAGGAAGTAAGAACCAACATGAATAGTTGGACTACATACCATTCAAAGACTGATCAAGTTTAGTAAACATGGAAAGTGAAGCTATCAAAATTAACTTGAAACAAAATGTGTCTGGATACTTCCATAGAAAGTGTTTGTGCATCTTCAGGATAAAAGCCCTCTGTGATTTAGCTCATGCATGCCTACCTCTCTACCTTCATTTCTCCCTGCTCCAGGAATATCAAACTTCTTTCTGTTTTTTTTCCAGAAATTCTGCTGTTTCTCACCACTCTACCTTTAATTATAGTGTCTTCTCTGCATAGAATCCCATTTCTACTCCATATCATTTTAAGCATTACCTTAACTAGAAAGCTCTTCCCTGACTGAATGAACTGGACTGAATTAAATGCCCCTTGTCTGTGCTTCCATAACTTTATCTGTTTTTCTCCATCAGCACTTATTAACTTGTCATTTTCACTGCACTATTTTATTGTTAATTACATGGACTATGATTATTAATCTCTTTATGTCCAGTACCTAACCAAAAAATGGTTTGTTTCATAAGTAAATAAATGAATAAATGAGACAAATATAGTTATCCTGGAAAGATTTTATAGGATCTTGAAGAAGAGCATTGTAAAAGAGGTGTATCCAAAAAGATATAAAATACATATTCAACAAGATTTGGGGATAACTTAGATAGGGAAATATGGAAGAGAAGGAATACAGAAATGCTTACATGCTTTCTAATGTTTTAGTTTAGGTAAATGGACTGGGATAATATTGTTAGAGCTAGTAAATGCAGGAGAAAGGGCAAACTTAGATCTGGAGAATAGCAGAGTACATTGGCTATATATTGCTCTGTTGAACAAACAAGCGAACAAACAAACCTCAAACCCAAAGCCAAACAAACTATTGGCTTAAAATAACGGTGGCAAACTTTTTCATAAAGAACAAGATAGTTACTATTTTAACTCTGGGTCATACAGTTTCTGTCACATCTCTTCAACTCTGCTATTGTAGCACAAAAGCAACCAAGGAAAATAGAAAACAAGCAGTAGACTGGATTTAGCCCATGAGATGTACTTTGCTATCCCATGTAGCTGTAGTCATTCTAACAGCTCAGCTGGGGTGGATAGTACAAAATGGTCTCATTCATATGGTTGAAATTGGTTCTGGCTTTTGTTTTCAGCACTTGGTATTCCCCTACATGTCCTCTCATCCACCAGTAGGCTAGACTGGTTTTTTGATTTCAGTTTTTTGTTTTGTTTTGTTTTGTTACAAAATAGTGTTCCAAGAGAGAGAAAATGTTAACTGTTAGGCCTCTTAAGGCCTAGGGTCACAGTTGTACAACATAATTTCCACCACATTTTATCAGTCAACGAGAGTCTCAAGGTCAGCCCATATTCAAGGGATAGGGAAACAGAGGAAATATTATGGCCATTATTTCAGTCTACCACAGGGAGGCATAAGGTTTGGAGTTTAGGAGAAAGTTGAAATTAAAAATATATTTTGTAGTTATCAGTACATATGTTATAACTGAAATTGTAAGAATGAATTAAATTTCTTGGGAGAACTAAACACATGTATACACATGTATCTCTTTACTACTATATATTACCATATATATTTTAAAGTATATTACATATATATATTTATTACCACATATTTCATAATGAATGAACCACTCTTTAAATATCAACATGGATAGAATATGAAAATGTAATATTGAGTGAAAAAAGAAAGTTTCAGAATTTTACACAAATATGAGAGCATTTCTATAAATTTAAAAATACATTAAAACTATATATTGCTTTTGGATGATTAATAATAATAATAACTAACACATACTGCTTTTATATGCCAGATTCTCTTCTAAGTATATTTTATACACTAACTATACACTTATTACAAGATAATTTTGAGATTGGCACACTAGTTCAGTAGTCCTTTTTAATATAAATGATGAACTTGACCCAAAGAGAGGCCAAGAAACTTGCCCTAGGCCACATAGTTAAGTGGCAAAGTTAAGATTTAAACCCAATTTTAAAACATGGACTGAATATAAATCAACTTCTAGATAGATGTTGCCTTAAGGTAGGGAGCAACTGGAACAGAACCCGCCAAAAATGTAGGGAATTGTAACTTTACCAATCTCTAGATAGATGGAAAGATAGTCTGGGTTTTCCAGTAAAAAGGCCCCAAAACAATTACCAAATAACCTACTCAGCTGTGATGAATATCCCTACTATCCCGACTGTGATCTTAAAATTCAGTTCTTATGAAAATAAACAAGGTTTAACAAAATAGATGACTCCCAATCCAGGTTTGTGTCAGGAAATGTGTAAGATGAACACGTGAAATAACTTGATGTACCAGATAGAAAAGATATCAAAGACTATTAAATCATGTCAAAAAAAAAAAAAAAAAAAAGCCCAAACCATCCTGGCCAAAGGTGGGAAAACTTGAACCTCAGTGAGGACAATAACTGCAACAGATTGAATCATACTGAATGCACTTAAACCTTGAGTTTACAGTGATAAGTAAAACTTATTGTGCATCAATGCAGAATGCTTGAGAATCACTCATTTTCTTGAAAACTGGTAAAGCGAAACAAGCCTTTGTTCTGCCTTTCCTATACCAACTGCAACTTTTGGTAACCAGATAGCTGATGAGGGGAGGTTTCTTTTTAGAGAAGTTAATCAAATAACAAATGCAAAAGGCAATAGAATATCATCATTTTACAACCCCACGTGAATTAATGAATCTGTGCAATATCAATGGCCGCTAACATCACAAAAACAGAGCTATCCAGATATCGCAAACTTCCTTAGAGAACTATATATACCATCTGTAAGCAATCTTGCCAAAAATTTAAAATGAAATCAGATCAAACTTCTTCCGCCAATTACCAGTTTGCAGAGTACAGAGAAAGATGTTAAATGCTATTATAAGGACAGACCCAGCAAAATGCAATAAAATTCACATAGATAACTAAAGACTCTACAACAGACTGGTTAAGAAAAAAGAGACTTCTAGTCTGGTTTCCAGTCTGACATGTAAGAATTTAGAAGTCGCTACATCTTCCGAACAAAAAGTAAAAAGCAGAACAAACTGAAAAACCAACAACTTTTCTTAGCTCCGTAAGAGAAGCAAGGTCACAGGGCAAACCGCTGTCCCCAAGATTGTAGATATCAACAGAGGAATATAAAGAATCACAACTTACCAGGAGCACAAGCCTCTGCAGGAACCAGGCGGGGAAGTCCGAACTGTAACTGACGAACTGGTGAAGGCTCAACATGGACGCCTCCGAGAGATAAAAACCAGAGGAGGACCAGTCATTAGGGGGACGCCGCGCTTCTGTGAATTTTACCTCCAAGAGTTCCACCAGGTTCTCACAGTGAATGTGGGAGAAAAATCACCTTGTGCTTCTGGCAGGGGAAAGGGAAAAGGAACCATTCTGAAACACGCCACAGCATTCAACTCTTAACAAGGTCTGCCCACAGCTGAAACTATTTAACTAGAGGCTAAACTGCTGAGGTTTTACCAGAGCCTAATTGACCTGGGGGAGAGGGAATTCGCAACTCCAGCTGCCTGTAGTCATCCTATCCCACTTAAGGAAAATGTGAAGCTGTGTATGGTTCACAGCCCAGAGATACAAACTCACTTAAAGACTGAGACCTAGGACTATAGAATGCTACCCTCCCTCCACATCTCACCACCTCATTAGGAAAGGCCTATTTACAGAAGTTCCTTTTACCCAGTAGATCATTTCTAGCTATCAAGAAAAAAATTACTAAACATACAAAAAGGCAAAAACAAAACAAAACAAACCCCCTCACCGTTTGAAGAGCCAAAGCAAGCATCAGAATCAGACCCAGATATGTCAGACATGTTGGAATGAACGGACTTGGAATTTAAAACAGCTGTGATTAAGATGCCACAGGCTCAACCTCATAGAAACAGAGAGTAAATTGGTGGATGCCAGGGGCTGGGGGGTGAGAGAAAAGGGAAGATGTTGATCAAAGAGTATAAACTTCCAGTAAGATGAATAGCTTCTAGAGATCTAATGTACACCACAGTGTTTATAATTAACAATACCATATAGTATTTTTGAAAGTGCCTAAAAGAGTACATCCTAAATGTTCTCACCACTAACAACAAAAAATGGTAATTTTTCCCCCAGTTTAGCCATTTTAATAGGTACATAATGGTATCTCACTGTTGAATTTTTTTGTTTGTTTGTTTTTTTGCTCTACTGCATACATTTTCAGAGCCTTTAATATGCCAATATGGTCTTTCTCTTCATATATATATATATTATATATATATATATATTATATATATATATATTATATATATATATATATATACAGAGAGAGAGAGAGAGAGAGAGAGAGAGAGGAAGAGAGAGAGAAGGAGAGGGAGAGAGAGGGAGAGAGAGAGAGAGAATAGTTATGTTATGGAAGGGTGATACTCAAAATATTTAATGACTGGTATGGCATAAGCTCCAACCAACCAATCCAAGCAGTTTGGGCCTTAGCCAAAAAATGCTGGTACCACTGTACCCTGGAGAATGGGCTCAGGCTGAATATCAGCCCATGCAGTAGGCATTGTTTCCCAAAAGTTTTGCCCAAAGAACTCTACTTTATGTGGCATCTCATAGAACTGGTGAGAAATACTCTGGCCAATGCTGGAACATCATCTTTCTAGGGATGGGCTGGGACTCATGACTCTGGCCACGGGGGTGCAGGAGAGGGTCAGCTCTGGCAGAGACTCTGGTAGCACCAGTTGAAAGATGTGACCACAGCTGCAACAGAAATAGATTTCAAAAGACAGATGTCCCTCTGTCCCAGCTGCTCCGGGGACCCTGTCCCTGGTGGGTCCAGGTGATGTTTATGGCCAAAGCTCTTCTCACAGCGCAGGCACGGGAAGGGCTTCTCCCCGGTGTGCATCAGCCAGTGTCTCACCAGGTGGTGCCGTCGGCCAAAGCTCTTCCCACACTCAGTGCACACGTGGCACTTTGGCACTGGTGGAGCGCGCTGCTGCTTCCGAGCCCCAGGGCTCTCTCCAACCTCTTGGCCCTTGCAGGACTTGCCTTCTGTGTGTACTCTCTGGTGGCTGGCCAGATGGGAGTTGCATCGGAAATTCTTGCCACACTCAGAGCACTTGCTGGGTTTGTCATGTAGGTGGGTTTTCTGGTGTCAGATCAGGTGATGTCTTCTCCCAAAGCTCTTCTCACACTTGAGGCAGCTGGAGGGCCTCTCCCCAGTGTGTGTTTGCTGGTGCCTGGCAAGGTGGGAGCCCCACACAAACTGTTTCCCACACTGGGGCCATGTGTGCGGTCTTAACGGGGGATCCATTTCTGTGCTACACAGAAGGTTTGAGAAGCTATCTTCCTGAAGAAACGGTGGGCCAAGGAGCATGCCTGTGGAGCTCCCGGGCATGGAATCCCAGCTCTCATCCTGCTCTGGGTTCCAGAGAATGGTATCTTCAGACACACTAGATAACGTTCTGGGAGGTTCTGCTTCTAGTTCAGGGGTACCCCCTTTGTGCTCACTTCCATCTCCTGTATATGTGACCTTCAGAATGTCCCTCTCTTCTAAGTCCTGGGGGTCAGGAACCCATTGTTCTTCTCCTCCTTCTAGTTGAGAAAGCATATCCAGTTTGGGGATTGGAAATCTTAGAGAGACCACTATCCCACAGTTTCCCTGCATGACGTATTCTCCATAAAAGTCTGTCTGCGAAGGGTCCAGGCTCTGCCACTCCTCCTAAGAGAAACACAGTGACACAGCCTTGATGGTTACCAGGCCCTGTGATCCAGCTGCAAGGAGTGCAGCTGCCATCTCCCAATCTCCAGGGCTCCCTTCCTGGGAAATGGCAAGAACCCAGGGAGCCGACTGAGCCTTCTCCTGAAGCGACTGTGGCTCCTCTTCAAGGTCACAGCACAGGTGCTCCAGGGGCCCTGACGCTGTTCTCCATGGCCCCTCTTCCTGGCTTCCCCTTTCCACCCGGGGCTCTGCTCAGTCCAGCTGAGCACTCATTGACTCCCATCCTGTCCCCAGGGCTGCTGTCTGTTCTGAAAGCATTTTTGCTATAAACCCAAATTGTGACTTTTAACATGTAAAGCATGGATTCCCCCTATTCACCAGATGTCTTCCTCATTCTCTAGCTCCGTTTGAAAGTCCTCCTTCAGGACTTTACCTCTAGGTAAGTATCTGGACACCTGAGACCCACTTCTCCATCTCTCCAGCAGCAGAGTCTCTTGATAGGAAGCCTCTTTCACAGGCCAGATGTGAGCCTCTCCAGACCACTGACAGAAAACCCCGGTCGTCTTGACCTGAGGCCCAGTGCCTCCCTCCCGGGCGCTGCCTGCCCCTCCCCTCTGCCCTCGCTTCCTCAGAGCCCGCGCTGTTTTGTTTTTTTTTAAACATCTTTATTGGAGTATAATTACTTACAGTGTTGTGTTACTTGCTGCTGTATAACAAAGTGAGTCAACTATACATATACATATATCCCCATATCTCCTCCCTCTTGCGTCTCCCTCCCATCCTCCCTATCCCACCCCTCTGGGGGGTCACAAAGCATGGAGCTGATCTCCCTGTGCTATGTGGCTGCTTAAAAATGGTAATTATTTGAGATGATGTATGCATTAATTTATTATGGTAATCATTTCACAATGTATATGTGTATCAAATAATCCCATTATACATATTAAACATACAATCTTTTATGTCAACTATATCTCAATAAAGCTGCTAAGGCTCTTATAGAGCAATAATCGATCGAATATGTAAGCAGAGAGATGGAAATTCTAAGAAAGAACCAAAAATAAATGCCAGAGATAAAAAACACTGTAACAGAAATAAAGAATGCCTTTGATGGGCTCATTAGTAGACTGGACAGAGCTGAGGAAAGAACAAACCTCTGTGCTTGAGGATATCTCACTAAAAACATCCAAAACTGAAAAGCAAAGAACAAAAAGATTTAAAAAAAGAACAGGATATCCCAAAACTATGGAACAATTACAAATGGTGTAACATACATGTAATGGGAATTCCAAAAGGAAAAGAGAGAACTGAACAAAAGAAATGTCTGGAAAAATAATGTACTACTCTCTACTTTTTTCCTCCCCTCCTGAGAATTTCCACAAATTGTCAGATAACAAACCACCGATCTGATAAGCTCAGAGAACACGAAACCATATAAATGACCAACTGTCCCCACCAAAAAAAAAACCACACAAAAGAACCCCAAACAAACAACATAACCTAGGCGTATCATTTTCAAACTACAAAAAATCAAAGATAAAGAAAAATACTGAAAGAAGCCAGAGGAAAAACATTTTACTACAGAGGAACAAAGATAAGAATTACTTCTAACTTCTCAGAGACCATGCAAGTAACGCAAGAATGGAGTGAAATATTTAAAGTATTGAGAAAAAAAAACACATCAGCCTAGAATTCCATACTGTGTGAAATTATTCTTCAAAAGTGAATGAGAAATAAAGACTTTCTGAGAGAAACAAAAATTGAGGGAATTTGTTATCAGAGATCTACACTGCAAGAAATGTTAAAAGAAATTCTTTAGACAGATGAAAAATGCTATAGGACAGAAACTTGTATCCATGAAGAAAGGAAGAGCATCAGAGAAGAAACAAGTGAAGGTAAAATAAAAGCTTTTATTTTTCTTATTTTCAATTGACCTAATTGTTCAAAATAATAATAGCAACAATGTATTCAACTATGTATGTATATATAGACATATATTAATATATATATATACCTATGTATAAGTGAAATGAATGACAGCAGTTATACAAGGTATGGAAGGAGGAATTAGGATGATCTGGTGTACTCACACTGTGAGCATATCAGTTATACTTTTTTTTTAAACTTTATTTCAGTGGTTGCCCTAGACTTTGCAATATATATATATACATTATAACTAATCCAAATACATTTTCAAATAACACTATACAACCTCACAGATGATCCAGCAATCATGCTCCTTGGTATTTACCCAAAGGATTGAAAATTATGTCCATACAAAAACCTGTGCACAGATATATATAGCAACTTTGTTCATAATTGCCAAAACTTGGGAGAAACTAAGATGTCCTTCAATAGGTGAATAAATAAATAAACTATGGTACATTCAGACAATGGAATATTATTCATCACTAAAGAGAAAAGATTTATCAAGCCAGGAAAAGACATAGAAGAACCTTAAATACATATTACTAAGTGAAAGAAGCCAATCTGAAAAGGCCACATGCTGTATAATTCCAACTATGTGACATTCTGGAAAAAGCAAAACTATGTGGAAAATAAAAAAGATCAGTGATTGTCAGGAGTTATGGGGGAGGGAGGCATGAAGAGGTAGTACACAGATTTTTAGAGCAGTGAAAATACACTGTATGATACCATAATGGTGGATACATTTGTACAAACCACAGACTGTGTAAACCATAATATCAATTATGAATTGGGTGATTATGATGGGTCAGTGTATGTTCATCAGTTATAACAAATGTACCACTCTGGTGGAGGATGTTGATAATGGGGGATACTGCATAAGTGGGGGCAGGGAGTATGTGGGAAATCTCTGTATCTTCTGCTCAATATGGCTGTGGGCCTAAAACTTCTGTTTGAAAAAAGCCCATTTTTAAAATGAAGAAAAAACATATGAAAGGGAACCTATAGATTTAATATATTGTTGTCCCTTGTATGGATCCTAATTTTAACTATATATATATATATATATATATACTTTTAAAAATAATGAGATAACAGGAAATTTGAATTTAAACACTGGATGTTTGACAATTCTGAGGAATTAGGTTTAATTTTTTAAAGAATGATAATGGAATTGTGGAATATATTTGCAAACAAAGCAACCAACAAGGGATTAATCTCCGGAATATACAAACAGCTCATGGAGCTCAATATTAAAAAAACAACCCAATCAAAAAATGGGTGGAACAGCTAAATAGACATTTCTCAAAAGAAGACATACAGATGGCCAAAAAGCACATGAGAAAATGCTCAACATCACTAATTTTTAGGGAAATGCAAATCAAAACTATAATACGGTATCACCTCATACCAGTCAGAATGGCCATCATCAAAAAATCTAAAAACAATAAATGCTGGAAAGGGTGTGGAGAAAAGGGAACACTCCTACACTGTTGGTGGGTATGTAAATTGGTACAGCCACTATGGAGAACAGTATGCAGGTTCCTTAAAAAACTAAAAATAGAACTACCATATGACCCAGCAATTCCATTCCTGGACATATACCCAGAGAAAACCATAATTCGAAAAGATACATGCACCCCAATGTTCATTGCAACACTATTTACAATAGCCAGGACATGAAAGCAACCTAAATGTCCATCGACAGAGGAATGGATAAAGAAGATGTGGTACATATATACAATAGAATATTACTCAGCCATAAGAAAGAACAAAAATAATGCCATTTGCAGCAACATGGATGGACCTAGAGATTGTCATACTGAGTAAAGTAAGCCAGACAGGAAGACAAATATATGATATCGCTTATATGTGGAATCTAAAAAAACAGTACAAATGAACATATTTACAAAACAGAAATAGAGTCACAGATGTAGAAAACAAACTTACAGTTACCAAGGGGTAAGGGAGGGGGAGGGATAAATTGGGAGATTGGGACTGACATATACACACTACTATTTATAAAATAGATAACTAGTAAGAACATACTGTATAGCATAGGGAACTCTACTCAATACTCTGTAATGGCCTATATGGGAAAGGAATCAGAAAAAGGGTGGATATATGTATATGTTAAAAAAATTATCAAGGGAATAATGTGGGTGGGGCGTTGGATTAAATGAAATTTTCCATAAATTAATCCACACTGATGCTGGTGACATGAACATGAGGTATATTATACTAGTCTCTCTACATTTGTATAAGATTGAAATTTTCCTTAATAAAAAGTAAAACAATTCAACAAAATCATACATACCCAGAAAACACATACTCATGTTATGAATTATAATAATAAAATTAACACATTTTACCACCCAGTTTAGGTTACAATACCAATATTGTTACATCTAGCTGGTGTTTCTCAGTGATCTCTTCCCCTTTAGCAATTATTCTGACTTATTATTCCCTAAAGCTTTCATCATCATCATCATCAATGTTATTATTTCAGTGTGTTTCAGAGGTATCCCTAAATATTTGGTTGTGCTTGTTTTTTAGCTTTTCAGAAATATTGTCAGAGTTTAAGTAATCATCTGGGATTTGCTTTTCACCCAACGTTGTAACCCTAAACTTCATTCACATAGTTCATTTCGCTTAGTTCATAAAATCTACCTCTCTGAGAACACTTACTACATAGCCATAATTAGTAACTTAAATATCCAGCCCCCAAGAAAACCAAAAAGTTTTAGAGGACACCATGACTTTTCGTTAGTTTTCTCAACTACAAAAGACAGGCTGGCTACATAGTAGGTATTTAATAAATGCACATCTCATGAATAAGTATTAATGAACAAATAAGTGTTTGTGTGAATAAAACAGCTAAAAAATGTTATTCAACAACAACAAAAAAGTGGAAATAGTTCCTTGTAAAAAAGATATTCTTTCTAAAATTTTTAAGGTAATTTATTAAAATCGCTGCAAAAAGTCAGAGGTTACAGACTCTTGTATTAGGTGAAATTGAGCAGAGGTCCTTCAATCCTTGGACTTGAGGCCCCCCATTTCTAAGTTATAACATATAGCCTTAAAATACATATTTGCTCAATGCATAATCTTCTCAATTTTAGGATTCAGTTATTTAAAACTTAAATGCTGATTTTGGTATTAATGCAAAAAAAGTCAAAGAAACCAAGTATCAGTCCAACAAATGACTAATAATAACTATTTAGTTAATTGAAAGCTGACAGATGGCTGGCACTAAAATAGATTGATGCCTTAAAGTCAAAGCTGATGCTGATTCTTTTTTTTAAAAAGAATGTGATTCAAGCTCAAACATTTCTCTTTTTCAATCAGGAAGGATTTTACACTTGGAATAGAGGCCAGTGATTTATTAGGTTAAGTTTTCTCTCAGCAGCCCTCTGATCACTCTTAGTATTCTAACATAACAGCTTCATTGTACAAACCCAAGCATTATACTTCATTTTTATTATTTTTAGGAGACTGTGATAGTATTGAATTTAGAAAGGGAAGACTAATATCTTCATTGACATTATTGCTGATCAAAGCACTTCTTTGCGAGGAGCATGTGCTTTGCCAACAATGACTACTGATTCTTTAGATAAAGTTTTATAAAAAGTTCAAAAGGGAAATGATGAGCTACAATTTTAACCCAGCAACTGGAATCATTGACCAGTATTATTAAGAAATTTAAAGTCTCAGTAAAACTTGATCAACCTGAATATAAAGATAGGCAAATTTACCTGTTAAATATTTCCAGTCTTCTTTTCAAATATTCAGTGGAAAGAAATTCACTGTCATTCAGTGATGCCATATAGTTTGGATCTCTTTTGCTTCTTTTAGAAAGAGAAACTTTCTATTTTCAGTGAATTGAGGGGGAAAAAAGACAATGTCACTAAGAATTTTTATGTCTTTCATTCAGTTATAAATCTGGGTTTTTTTTGTCAGACACAATTGTGGAATAAAGATATGCATGAGTCTTAGAAATTATCAGGTATTGACCCTATGATAAATTATATATTTTCTGCTTTTGGTTATTATTCCCATGTGGCTACCATTTTTCATGGTACTTATGGTTGGAGCATCAAGTCTGCCAAAGTTTGATAAAAAATTGTGTCATAGGTTAGGTTTTGTTGCTGTTTCCTACCACCTAAAATGGAGTGATAAGGATTTGTTAAATGAAGCTAGAATAAGGCTGATGGCCATTGTATCAATAATAAACACAGTGAAGTATTGTGGCTTAACGTGGAATTTCTCAATAGGTAAACATTATATTGATATTGATACTCATACCCCTTGGACGACTTTGGAGAGCCAAGGACAGTCAGAGCTCCTGGGCCCATCAAGAGTTTCATCAGTTTACTGCAGTATATCACACTGATATGATCATACTCTCTGTGTGCCATAATATAAAAATGATTGTAAAGAACTGACCTAATGCATTAAAAAATTAATCAAAGAAATTCTTTCTCATTGATTACATTTTCAGTTTTTCATATACTCCCACTGGTATAAATTAAATATTATAATTACCATTTTTTGAAGTAAGTGAATAGCCTATATATATAAATTCCAAAAATATTTTATAACAATAAATATTCCTATAAAAATATAAAATTCCTTCACATAAGCTCAAGAGAATGAGATTATATATCATCATTCTTACTGTTAGATGATTAGGGATATCTTATTTATCTAATTAATTTCATATATTATAAATAAAATCTGGATTCACAAAAAGGAATTAAGAGTACTAGAATAAGTAAATACACAGGCAAATATAAAATATTTTTCTTCTTATGTAGATTTCTTTAAAAAATAACCAATTGTTTAAAGCAAAAATAATAACAATCTAGTGTGGGGTTTCTAATGAGGATAAATTAAAACATATAACAACAGCAACACAAAGGCCCAGAAGAAAGGAATGCAAATGTAAGATTCTCATACTACTTGAAAGTAGACTATACTAAATTAAAGTTGTATGCCATAAGTCATAGAGCAATCATTAAATGACAAAAAAAAGTATAGATAAAAAGGCAACAAAGAAGATAAAATAGAATCAATTGATACTAAATTAGTCCCCCCAAAAGGCAAAAAAGTGGAGAAAGGGGGAAAAGTAACATATGGAACAAATAGAAAGCAAATAGCAAATAGTAAGATTATTTAAACTTAACCATATCAATAATCACATTGTAAATGGTCAACCTATCTCAACTAAAAGGCACTGATTGTCAGATTGAATTCAAAAAAAGCAAGACCCGTGTTATGAGTTGAATTATGTTACCTCAAAAAAGATACATTGAAGTCTTAACCTCCAGTACCTCAGAATGTGATCTTATTTGGAGAAAGATCTTTACAGAGGCAATTAAATTAAAACAAGGTCATTAGGGTGGGTTCTAATCCAAAATGATTGGTGTCTCTTATAAGGGAAACTGGAAAGAAAGACAAGAGAAAACACACACAGAGAGAAGAAAATATGAGAATACAGGGAAAGCACCATGTGAAGATGGAAGATTAGCGTGATGTATCTGCAAGCCAAAGAATGCCTGAGGCTATCCAGAGCTAGGACAGAAGCATGGAATATTTAGTTCTTCCTCTAGCACCACAGAAGGGAACATGGCCCTACTTGCACCTTGGTTTAAAACTTCTGGCCTCCAGACCCGTGAGACAATAAATTGGTTAATTTTGACGCTTCCTTCTCCATAATGGATTGAGTGGATTGATTAAACCAAGCAACTTGACCTAATTGACATGTATAGAAAGTATGCTTTTGTTGACTACAACCAACATTATAATATGTATTCTTTTTTTTTTTTTTTTTTTTTTTTTGTGGTACGCGGGCCTCTCACTGTTGTGGCTTCTCCTGTTGCAGAGCACAGGCTCCAGACACGCAGGCTCAGCGGCCATGGCTCACGGGCCTAGCTGCTCCACAGCACATGGGATCTTACTGGACTGGGGCATGAACCCATGTCCCCTGCATCGGCAGGCAGACTCTCAACCACTGCGTCACCAGGGAAGCCCTAATATGTATTCTTTTTAAGTGTAAATGGAAGATGACATCGATTCTGAACCATAAAAGAAGTCTCAATAATTTAAAATGACTCATATCATACAAAGTATGTTCTCTGATCATAACGAAATTAAACTTGAAATCAACTACAGAAAGACATCTCAAAAATCCCTAAATATTTGGAAACTAAACAACATAATTCTAAATAACTCATGAGTTAAAGAAAAAAACAAATGAGAAACAAGAAAGTATTTTAAACTGAATGAAAATAAAAACACAATATGCTAAAATTTGTAGCATACAGCTAAATCAGTACTTAGAGGGAAATTTATAGTAGTAAATACTCGTATTAGAAATGAAAATACATCTTAAATGAAGGCTTCCACTTCCACCTTATGAGACACCTATGAAAAATCAACATACCTTACTATATTAAAAAATAAACTAATTAAAACTATAGGGTCATCTCAATAGATACAGGGAAAAAAAAGAGCAAATAAAACCCTATGTGAGTAAAAAAGGAAACAATAAAGATCAGTGTGTAGATCAATGACTCAATGAATTAGAAAAAGAAAAACAGTATAGAAAATCAATGAAACCAAAAAATGCTTCCTTGAGAAGATCAACCTATAACCAGACTTACTAGGGAAAAAAAAAAAAAAACAGATTGCCTATACCAAAAATGAGGGAAATGACATCACTAGAAATTCCATGATGTAAAAAGAATAATAAGTAAAGAATATTAATAAATTTAGGTTAGATAAAATGGACAAATTCCTTGAAATAAACTATCAAAGCTCACTCAAAAAGTAATATTTAATGTGAATAACAATATATCTACTAAAGGAACTGAACTTGTAGTTTACAAACTTCCCACATAGAAAATTCTAGGTCCAGATAATTTGACTCGTGAATTCTTTTTTTTTTTTTTTTGCGGTATGCGGGCCTCTCACTGTTGTGGCCTCTCCCATTGTGGAGCACAGGCTCCAGACGCGCAGGCTCAGCGGCCATGGTTCACGGGCCTAGCCGCTCCGTGGCATGTGGGATCTTCCCAGACTGGGGCACGAACCCGTGTCCTCTGCATCGGCAGGTGGACTCTCAACCACTGTGCCACCAGGGGAGCCCCCTGACTCGTGAATTCTACCAATTATTTAGGAAGAAGTAATTCTGATTCTACACAAATTCATCCAGAAAACTGAAGTTAAGGAAATCCAATATTACAACCATAAACATTAGTAGAAAAGAAAACAACACATACCAGTTAGAATGGCCATCATAAAAAAATCTACAAATAATAAATGCGAGAAAGGGCGTGGAGAAAAGGGAACCCTCCTACACTGTTGGAATGTAAATTGGTGCAGTCACTATGGAGAACAGTAAGGAGGTTCCTTAAAACACTAAAAGTAGAGTTACCATATGATCCTGCAATCCCACTCCTGGGCACATACCTGGAAAAGACAAAAATGCTAATTTGAAAAGATACACACACCTCAGTAGGACACAGCAGCACTATTTACAATAGCCAAGACATGGAAGCAACCTAATTGTCCATCAATAGATGAATGGATAAAGAAGATGTGTATATATATATATATACACACACAAGGGAATACTACTCAGCCATAAAAAAGAATGAAATAATGCCACTTGCAGCAACATGGATGGACCTAGAGATTATCATACTAAGTGAAGTAAGTCAGACAGAGAAAGACAGATATCATATGAGATCACTGACATGTGGAATCTAAAAAAATAATACAAAGGAACTTATTTACAAAACAGAAATAGACTCACAGACATAGAAAACAAACTTATGGTTACAAAAGGGGAAAGGTGGAGGAGGGAGGGATAAATTAGGAATTTGAGATTAACAGATACACACTACCATATATAAAATAGACAACCAATGAGGACCTACTGTATAGCATAGGGAACTATATTCAATATCTTGTAATAAATTATAATGGAAAAGAATGTGAAAAAGAAAAAGTATATATATATATATATATATATATATGTGTATATATATATATATATATATATATATATATATATATATACATATATATATATAAAAAACTGGATCACTTTTCTGTATACCTGAAACATTGTAAATCAACTATAGTTCAATTTTTAAAAATTTTTGAAAAGAAAATAAAACAACAAACCACTATCCTCATGTTCTTAAAAATGTTTTATCAAATCAAATCAAATCATAAAATAAATAAAAAGGATAATACACTATGACCAAATGAGGTTAATACTGTAATGCATAATTAATTTAGCATTAGAAATTAATTAACATACTTCACCATATCAACAGAAAATAAAAAATGAAAACCATATCACCATCACAATAGATTCAGATAAAGCATTTGACAAAATCTCACACCAATTCTTATAAAAGCTGTTAGCAAACTAGAAATATAAAGGAACTTCTTCAACCTGATAAAGGCATTGTATCAATTTTTTTATTGCTACAATAACAAATGCCACAAACTTAGTGGCTTAAAACAACACAATATGTTATCTGATAATTCTGGAGCTCAGAAGTTTAAAATAGTTGACAGGGCTCTTTCTTCTGGTGGTTCCAGGGAATAATCCATTGTCCCTTCTTTTTCAGATTCTAGAGGCTCCCTTACATTCTTTGGCTTGTGGTGAACAGATAAATACATTGTGGTACATCCATGCAGTATAATACTATACAACAGTAAAAGAGAAATGAACTACTGATACACATAAAAACATGGATGAATCCTAAAATAAATTTGCTGAGTGACAAAAACCAAACAAGAAAAGAACACATGTACTATGATTTCATTTACTAAAATTCTAGAAATTACCAACTAATCTGTAATGATAGAAACCAAATTAGTGATTACCTGAGGATGGTGGGGGGATGGAAGGAGTGGAAAGTGTCTACAGGGAGATATTACAAATGGGCATGAGAACACTTAGGGGAGGAATGAATATGTTTATTATCTTGACTTCAGTTATGGTTTAATGGGTGTATATACATGAGAAAACCTCAAATTGTACACTTAAATATGTGCAGTTATTGTGTCGATTATACCTCAATAAAACTTTTAAACCAGATTAACTAAATCCTTTAACAGTTGTTGGTCTTTCATGTTCCAAAATATAAAATTAATATTACAACAAGCAGTAAGTGTACTAGCTTATCTTGTATCTGAAAATTTGGATACATATCCAAGGCGTTTGACCTCAAGAATCATGCTACCGAAGGTTAACCGTGTATCAGACTCCACAGAATTTAAACACTTGTGGAACTTCTGAAGAATAAATCTGAAACGAATCAGAAACAAACTTAATGATACTTAAGGAAGAGCTAAGATCTATGTGATTATTTAAGGATTCTTAGACATTATCATCTCTCAGATGTCTGAACACATTTATTTAGTGCTCTAAAATTCAATAAACAAAAAAGAATAGATGTGTTGCTGGGAAGAGGAGTTAGTGATTATAGGAAGGGAGAATTAATGGTGAAGTTTAGTTATTTTATGAGCACAAAAAGGTCATATTTCAGATATTAACCAACAATAAATATTCTTAACCTGTATTCCAAGAACCCCTGAGGTCCAGGAATAGGCTCAAAAACATGTGTGAGTGTTTCATGGACACGTGTATTTTTCCTGAGGTGAGTGCCCATAGATGTGACCAAAGTATTGGGAGGCTTTATAATCTAAAATATTAATGACTACTCAATGACCTGTATCAAGAAAATATTTATGGCAAAATCTGATGGAAACAGTCTAATCTGTTTGATCTTCTGTTCTTTATTAAGATGATTTTATGACCAGCTGGCTGATTTTTATGAGCTTTGTAACACATATTGTAACCACATATTGTGACTGTGAGATTCTTTTGGTATGGAAAATAGGTCCTCAGCAAATGTGTTATTCAAGCTTTTCCCCATTAAATGCTACTCTTGCTGAGCAAAGAAAACTGAACCAATCAGATCTTTCCAACCAGTTCTCCTCTCGTCACCCATATAGCATTATCAAATTTACTGGATACAATCAACAGTTTAAATTACTATGTCAATATTTTTATTGCAAACATCCTGCTAGGACAACGCTCAGTATATTAATGGAAGCCAGAAAGGTAATCAAACAATTTATCCAACTGAACCACAAGTATATGCTTTCTTAAGTCCTTACAACTTTTCAACATCAACTTTTCAAAGCATATATATATATTTTTTTTTTTTCGGTACGCGGGCCTCCCACTGTTGTGGCCTCTCCCGTTGCGGAGCATGGGCTCCGGACGCGCAGGCTCAGCGGCCATGGCTCACGGGCCTAGCCGCTCCGCAGCATGTGGGATCTTCCCGGACCGGGGCACAAACCCGTGTCCCTAGCATCGGCAGGCGGACCCTCAACCACTGCGCCACCAGGGAAGCCCCAAAGCATTTTTAAATGGTGGTGGTAAAAGGCAAATATACTCATGCTATATGTATATACATATATCTGAGTGAGTCCTCAGCAATCTTCATTTCTATTTCCTCAGTTGTCTTCTTTTACATTTTCTCTTTCAACTGTTACAGTAATTTAAGGCTATGATGATCTTATTTTTTCTGAAGAAACCTTGTAATACATTGATCAAATTGGTTAAATAATTTATTGATGAAACAAAATATGTATTGTAAAATTAGAAATGTTCTGGAAACTCCAAGTCCCCTCAAATCGCTCCCCTCCAATCAATTATACTTTTAAATGTCCAGATGCTGAGAACTCATTCCTCTGTGCAGTGTTAGTATTTGCATGTGTATTTCCATCTATCTCTTCTATCCTAAGATGTTCTAAACTACATTTTAGAAATGAGCTGAAAAACAGATTTGAGCTCAGTTGAAGTGGTTATGCTTTCAAATATTTATATTCAGTATAGTCTTCTCAATATTCTTTGAATTATCTTCACGCTTTAACGTAACTTTTCTGCAATCCTTGTTCTTACCCAATGTTAACATAGTTTTCATTTTTCTTGTAGCAACCAGAGCTCTCTTCCACTCTCTCAGCTGTAGTTCTTTCTCAGCTATGCTTTTCTTTACCTTTAAAAAAAAAAAAATACCAAGCAACATGTTTATCTCATTTGTTGTGTTCAACTGCAACCCTCTACCGTAACTCTTCCACCTTGAGAGCCAAGGGATGAGGTTCTGCTTAACTGTAGTCTCATTTGGTGTAACATTAACATGTATTTCTTTTCTATTCCTTGTCTGATTCAAAGATATATTAAAAATAAGGAAATAATTTGTCAGTTAAACTATCTCAGAGGAGGAAATTGTGAAGACTGTAGCAACGGACTTTATTTATGTCTGTGAAAATATTGCTTACTAAAAATGAATAAACAGAAAAACTCTAAGCCCAAACTACTTTATCTCTACAACTGAGAATTCTCCATGCTTCAATGTTTCCATCTGGACAATCATCATTCTAAACTGGTACAAAAGAGGCAAATTCTGCAGGAAGTTCACAGCAGCATCACTGCAGATGCACATCCAATTCTGGCACCAAGGCAAATTTGCAACAATATTGTCAGGTGAACTACATCCATGATGCTTGTTTCTTTAACATCAAGACTGAAGAAATATCAGGACTGTATTCAAAGTATAGTTTCTTTTGATCACCTATTCTCCTCAGGATTCTCATCTTTATACTGCACTGCACTTCTCTGCCTCAACCTTCTGGAAAAACAAAAACAAAAACTGTTCTTTATCTCTCAATCATCCCTCACCTACACAATGGAATAAAATCTTCCTAACGTCTATGGAAACTTCCTAACTAGTCACACTCATGTTAAACTCTTATCTGAGGTTCTTGACATCCAGCAAGGGCATGGTCTGCTTCTAGAAGTGATGGCTATTTGGACCTCCTTAGATTCTCCTCATCTCTGAGATTTTAAGGCTCATGGTTCAGTGTCTTTCTCTCAAATCCAACTTTGCTGTTATCCTAGATAATTTCAGCATTCATAGGGAAAATGCATCCAGTATAGTAATTTCATAATTCTTTGCCTTCAAAACTACTGACTTGTGTCTGCATTCCACATCAGGAGCACAACTAGATGACCTGAGATTTCAGTCATCATCTGGAACTACTCCATCTGTAAACTTTTAGTCTTCAATATTCCATTTTAACCAAAGACTCTTATGATTCTCCTGCCTTACTTTCTTCCTTCCATGAAACCTACTGTTTCATTTTATTGTGGAACCCTGCTGTAGTCTGTTGAACTTCACTGTCCTTGAGCTCTCAACCAATTCTTCACCAAACTTCCTTTTTTATTGAATGCAGATTCACTGAAGATCATTTGAAGTACTCTCTTAATGTTTTGTAAACTTCTAGCTTCTTTGTTCTGTAGCAGTTCTGTGAGCTCGCTTCTTTTTAAATACACTTGAGCTACTAATGCAGCTTAACAAAATCTGACAGCCATGAAGATCTGTGCTCCTACAGATTTATAGTAGCAATTTACATCTAGATCCATGGTGCCACTTGACAATTGTTCCATTTTCCTGGATTATCTTTTTTTCTTCTTCTATTCCTCTGCACTGCTATCACAATGCTTTATTGAAGCTGTAGCAGAGGAAGAGTGATGGGATTGGTAACGAACATGTAAAGAGTTTTCTAGTACATAAGCTGGATAGTGAATTCCTGATGTTTACTCTCTTGTTTTGCATTACATATATATTACATATATGACTTTAAGTGTATAAAATAGTGGTATTTAGAAAAGAAAGTCTCTCCATATTCTCTTCATGGTCTCTACTTCATGCAATTTCCACACATGACCTTAGATCCAGTATCTCAGAGAAAAGTGTCAGAAGGAAAATGTCTCAACTCCCCTTCACAAAATCACTCAGATCTGCAGCTATTCATGTTCAGGGTGTTCATTCTTCTTTTCTAAGGTAATTCTTCAACACTGGTCTTAATTCAACCTTTTGTATCTCATTCAGGACTTTGCTTCATGTTTCACCAATAATACGGTCTCTTTCTATGAGATCCTTCTGTCCAGTCTATAAATGTGCTCGTATATCTTCAGTCTTTTAAAATCAAGTGTGTTCCTTCAACTCCACTTTCCCACACTACCTCAACTCACTGAAGTCAGACTCCCAGTAACACAGCTCCACTGGAAGTGCCTCTCTAAGGTTCTCAAGTGCTGGTTTCAATGGACATACTTCATCTTACTGTCCTCTCAGCAGAGTCTCCGGCATTGTTACTGCTTTCTATCTAAAATTTTCTTTCACTGAATCTTTGTTATCCCATAACAATTCCTCGGTTCCTCCATGCTAACATTCCCCACACTGTGTCCTTTGTTCTCTTCACACTCTTTATACTATTCTTAAGTGATTTAAGTGATTTCACTCACTCCCCCAAATTTAAGACCACCTCCCATGTCTACATCTCCAACCCAAAACCTTTCTCATGAATACTAGTCCTGTTTAACTCCCTGCCTATCAGTATATTACAGAGGAATCTTGAACTCTGTGTCTAAAAATTAATCATCTTCTTATGAAATTCTGTACTTCCTCCTGTATCCCAGTCATTACCAACATCAATCCAGACACTAAAGTAATAAATCTGGGAGTTGTCCTAGACTGTTCCTAATTCATTACTCCCCATACAGGGTTAGTCAATATCTCATTAATTCTTGCAAATCCATTTTCTCCTTTTTGTCTCTGATACCATAGCCCTGATTCATCATAATTATTTCCAGCAACTTCATAAATGGTTCCAAAGCTTAGCCCCAATGCCTTTCTATTATACCCGGTTTTTCTGTTTTAATTTTTAGTATTCTCTAGTATAGCTGGAGTCAATCCTGTACTAATATATTTTTTCCTGAGAGTATAAGTGGCATATTTTCTGATCTTTGCTTATCTAATGATGCCTTTTTTTTTGCCTGCATTGCTAAAAATAATTTAGCTAAGTACTAAATTTTAGATCAAAGGCATTTTCACCTAAGTATTATAGAGGCCACACACTACAATAAAAAGAGCACATTTTGGAATCAAATAAACATAGGTTAGATTTTAATTCTATGACAACTTTCTGGCTGTAGGATCTTGGTTATGTTAATTGTCTGAATCTCAATTTCTCCAAATGAGATTACCTATCTCACAGGGCTGTTGTTTTAATTAAGAAGATAAAATGTGTAATCATGTTGCATGTAGAAGGCACTCAGTTAAATGGTAACTATGATTATTATTAGATGTTGCTTATTATACTGGTACTGAGGGTTGAATAAGCAGTCTGAGTGTATCTTAATTCTATTTCCTATGCTGGGGTCAAGATGTTGTTGCTTATTTGTTTATTTATTTTCTATATTTTGGACAAAAAGAGGACTTTTAATTTACGGTTATAAATCAAAAATTACTCCAGGATATATATATCTATATATATCAGAAAAGTTTTTTATTTATGTTTTTCTTTATTACTTATTCTGATTTTGATGAGTTTTTTTCTGCTAAGTCTATTATCTATATATTCTCTATTCTTTTTACTCCATGTTTCATCATCTGTATCATAATTTTCTTACGTTTGCCCTTTCCTACTGTGTTTTGGAAAAGCATTGGAAGTTTCTTTAAATCACTGATTTAATTTTATGCAATATCATTTCTGCTTCTTTGCTTCTGCAATAAGTTTTAATCATGCTAATTTTTCTTATTTCCTTGAAATCCTTATTTAGTCATCTCCCTTTTTACCTGTTTGTGTTACCCTTTTAACTGATCAGATTTTCCCCTTATGAAAAGGCAAGACTTTTTGCATTTTATTGAGAATGTCTACTCATTTTTCTAAACCTTAGAATGGATTATATCTTAGTTTATTTTCAGAAATATTCTCTTCCTATGAGGTTTTAGTTTCCTTTCCCTTGCTCTGCAGTAGTTTTACTATGCTCTCTCTTGCTTCTTTTTCTTTAGCTACCATTGAATGAAGCCAAATCTCTTTTTTTTTTTATTTTTGACTGCACCACCTGGCTTGCAGGATCTTAATTCCCTGACTAGGGATTGAACTTGGGCCTCAGTGGTGAAAGCGCTGAGTCCTAACCACTGGACCACCAGAAATTCCCTGAATGAAGCCAAATGTTTTCAACTTTTATACTTGTCAACCAACAAATTGTGTGGATTTCCCTTGGTTCAATTGATACATTCTTGGATAATGGTTAAATCTCTTTTTCAAATCTACAACTTGAAGAGAATGCTGGTATAAACATCTCCGGTGTCAATTCTCAGTTTCTTGCAAGAATATGTCTAGTTTGGCTATGTACCACTGCGGTGGCTCTTTATCCTACAGAAAATTTCCTGTTCTCTTCTATTCTGAATGACAAGCTAAATAAATTACTGCAATTCCTAGGACATACTCTTCCTAGGAATGTCTGATAGTCTCCAGTTCTTGCCACAGCATTTTATTTGTGGAAACTATCTCTTAGGCAATAATGCTTTATTACTAAACCTCTATTGTCCAGCTGACTTTCTGGGATTTTCTGTCTTTGATTAGATAAAGAATAGAAGTCAGGAGGCAAAAAAAAAAAAAAGTGTAACCACACAATTTTAGCTGTTCCAAAATGCAGTAAATGCATGATAGAAGGACAATAACTTAATATTCTGCTTGCTACTGATGTCAAGTATCCAATAATTGAAACTACAGTGGGATGGGAGCAAAGTATCATTTCTATTTATGAGGTGAAATCTGGATGACCTAGTGAGGTTACCTTAAGTTTTGTTTTGTTTTCTAACCATATCAACTCTTACATACTTAACAAAGACTCTTTCCCAAATCTGGCTTCCGCTGATCTGTGGATTTGAATGAAGAGTTGTCATTTTTGAAAAAAATAACTTATGCATTTTGGACACCTACACTGACCAGCACCATGCTAAATGCCTTGGTGAATCTTTTCCTATTTAAATCTTTGGAAAAAAGAACATCTAACTACCAATAATAGAGGGGAGACAAAATGAGCCTCAGAGAAGTCAAGTGAGCTGTTCAATGTCACACAACTTATAAGTGGCAAGCTAAATTTTTAACCCAGTTCAGATCTGTGTGACTAGTACATCCCTGGTCTTTCCAGCACACCACGATGAACATTTAATGTATGAATGCCATTCACACATTCACATTTATGTGTGCAATCTTTAAGCAAATTCTTTTTTTTTTTTTTTTTTTTTTGGCGGTACGCGGGCCTCTCACTGTTGTGGCCTCTCCAGTTGCGGAGCACAGGCTCCAGACACGCAGGCTCAGCAGCCATGGCTCACGGGCCCAGCCACTCCGCAGCATGTGGGATCTTTCCGGACTGGGGCAGGAACCCGTGTCCCCTGCATCGTCAGGCGGACTCTCAACCACTGCACCACCAGGGAAGGCCTCAAATTCTTTTTTTTTTTTTAAGATTTTTTTGATGTGGACCATTTTAAAGTCTTTATTGAATTTGTTACAATATTGCTTCAGTTTTATGTTTTGGTTTTTGGCCCTGAGGCATGTGGGATCTTAGCTCCCCGACCAGGGATTGAACCCGCACCCCCTGCATTGGAAGGCGAAGTCTTAACCACTGGACAGCCAGGGAAGCCTGTTTAAGCAAATTCTTAACCAGATATAAACAGTAATTGAATTGTGCTGATGATAACATTTCCAAATCTTTGTTATTCTGCCTTTTGCTGAAAGACAAAGTTTGGCAAAGCAAATAGTTACAATACTCTTGAAAACCTTTCTTCTCTTTCATAATATACGATAAACTGTTTACAAAATTAAAATATTTGAACCATCATTTCCTCCTTGTTATGCAATAATCTACCATTTGAAAGTACTTGTTTTGATAGCTGGAGTAGATAATTTTGGGAAAACAGACGCTTCCAGATAGAAGGACTTTGGAGGAAAGTATTAAGTTTGGGCACTTATCCCTACTTACCATCTGGAAGTGCTAGGAATCCTCCCCCTTTGCTATACAAGCCATAA
The DNA here is from genome assembly GCF_964165515.1 of Mesoplodon bidens. Lineage (NCBI taxonomy): Eukaryota > Metazoa > Chordata > Mammalia > Artiodactyla > Ziphiidae > Mesoplodon > Mesoplodon bidens. The sequence continues at coordinate 89,390,811 of NC_138167.1, forward strand.
AATAATCAACTCTAAGGGCTTCCCTGGTGGCGCAGTGGTTGAGAGTCCGCCTGCCGATTCAGGGGACACGGGTTCGTGCCCCGGTCCAGGAAGATCCCACATGCCGCGGAGCGGCTGGGCCCGTGAGCCATGGCCGCTGAGCCTGCGCATCCGGAGCCTGTGCTCCGCAACGGGAGAGGCCATAACACTGAGAGGCCCGCGTACCGAAAAAAAAAAAAAAAAAAAAAAAAAAAAAAACTCTAATAGCTGATTCACTTTGTTATACCACAGCAACTAACACAACAATGTAAAGCAATTATACTCCAGTAAAGATGTTAAAAAAAAAAGCAAATATACTCACTAAAAATACAGGAGCGATAAACCACTCCTATATTAAATAAATATTTTGCTATTTATGCATCAAAAAAAAATAATAATCAACTCTAGCTTCCAGCAGGGTGTTACACCACTTGCTCTGCAGACCATAAAGCCTGGTGGGAAGGAAATGGGGTCTATTTTCTGGAGTGGAATTAGTATGAGTACATATGAGGAAAATGAGTAGGAGGCAAAACATGGATTAAAGCTGTGGCCCTAATGGTGGAGGGGAGGTAACAGTGACAGTCTCCAAGAAACTCAAGCAAATACAGGATATTTATGGGCCAGACAGTATTTAGGGGAGATAAAGTGAGCTACAGAGGTGAATCATGGCAGGAAATGAGACATGTGAGAAGGTGGATGGGGTCCAGTTCTGGAGAATAAGTATAGGACAAGTGTAAATGGACACAGACTCAAGCCAACTGGTTGAGTCAGTCATGTCTGCCCACCACAAGTGCTCAGGGTTGGAAAAGCAAAGAAACCCTGGATAGTGAGATGACCTGGCACAAGGGAACATATGTCATTTCCCACAGGCCTCCATCATAACCATCATACACACATATATACAGGCACGTGTATTTTGCAGGAATGTGCTTGTCCTTTCACAATTTTAAAAGATGGACAAAACAGGACAGGTAACTTGACAGCCTTCCTATATGCGTCTTGTTCAGGCACTGTTTTATAAGGAAAACAGTTTTCTTAACAGCAGTTTTCATTCTGAAACTCAGAGAATTGCAAATCTCTATTGTATCTTCTTACTTGAGTATTTCTCCCTGAACAATAGCTGAAAGGGAATCTTTACCTTCTAGGTTTAACAAAGATGCAGCATTTTATGAGTGAAACGTGCAACCCATATTAAAGAATTAATTTTAGGGCTTCCCTGGTGGCGCAGTGGTTGAGAGTCCGCCTGCCGATGCAGGGGACACGGGTTCGTGACCCGGTCCGGGAGGATCCCACATGCCGCGGAGCGGCTGGGCCCGTGAGCCATGGCCACTTGAGCCTGAGTGTCCGGAGCCTGTGCTCTGCAACAGGAGAGGCCACAGCAGTGAGAGGCCCGCGAATCGCAAAAAACAAAACAAAACAAAAAAAGAATTAATTTTAGAAGAATAAGAGAGATACTGATATACATGGATGGTCTATGATATGCAGGGTGACTATACAACCACATAGAGAATATATGTTATTTAACAGACACCTAAAACTTGGGCATAATACATATCAAACAACTAATAATTTAGAGCTATAAAATAGTGTGATTCTAGTGTCACTAATCAACTCCTCCCAAGGATATTGGTAACACTCTTATCCACTCCTTCTCTTCTACTTCTCATGTTAATGACAGAGACAATTCATCCTGGAGTGGTCAATTCCTTTCACTAGAGGTAACATACAAATCACAACTATTTCTATGTCTCTAAGTTAAACCTAAGTGTTCAAATTTAAGGCATAAGAACTGACTTCAACAATGGTAGCTCTCTTGCTTTAGCTGCATCTTTCTTTCTTTCCTACAACATAGATCTTTGCAAATACAAGGATTTCACTAGGTTCATTTTCTTCTGAGTCATTTTCTGAAAAATATCTGTTACAAAATAATTTCTCAGTGCTTTCCTAGAAGGTTGCTTAAAGACTTTTCTGACTATTGGTGGAAAGAGAACATTAAGGACAAGATCTACAGAAAAGACTTTGCTTTCTTCATCCCTAAAACACTTACTCTATGATTATGTAATTTGATTAAAAATTGAATATATCCTTGATAGTGTTATCTGAATCAATCTTGTTATGATTTTATAGTTTAATACTTTCATGCACTCTGAATTAGCTGTAGGAATTAGGTCATATGGAAATGTATCAACATTTCCCCTTAGGAGTTATTTGGTAATACTTACCAAATTTTTAATTGTACATGCCCTGGCATTCCTATTTATATGAATTTGTCCTTAGATATACATGTACAAATCCTTAAAGGTATACACAAAAGCACATTTACTGCAACATAACTGGCATATTGGAAATAGTTTAAATGCCCATAAAAAGACATTTGGTATATTAGTTTAGCAACCTTGCAATAGAATACTAAGCAATTTTAAAAAGAATGAGGTAGATTCTGTAAGAATCACTATAAAGAGATATCCAAAATATATTAAAGAAAATAAGGCATAGATTATTGTGTATAATACAATCACATTTGTGGTTAAACGTATGTCTTTGAAAATGCTTGTATGTGCATAGAACATTTCTAGAAGGATATGAAAGATATGGCTTACAGTGCTTATCTCTGGAAAATATGATCGAGGTAGGAGGAAGGAAGGATGCTTTTCATGTATAAAGTCTGCATTGGTTGACATTGTTACCCATGTATTATTATTATTATTATTATTATTTTTTTTTTTTTTTTTGCGGTAGGCGGGCCTCTCACTGTTGTGGCCTCTCCCCTTGCAGAGCACAGGCTCCGGATGCGCAGGCTCAGCAGCCATGGCTCACGGGCCCAGCCGCTCCGCGGCATGTGGGATCCTCCCAGACCGGGGCACGAACCCGTGTCCCCTGCATCGGCAGGCGGACTCTCAACCACTGCGCCACCAGGGAAGCCCCCCATGTATTATTTTTATAATAAGAAGTTTAGGGGACTTCCCTGGCAGTCCAGTGGTTAAGACTTCACCTTCCAATGCAGGGGTTGTGGGTTCAGTCCCTGGTCAGGGAGCTAAGATCCCACATGCCTCCCAGCCAAAAAGCCAAAACATAAAACAGAAGCAATATTGTAACAAATTCAGTAAAGACATATATATATATATATATATATATATATATATATATATATATATATATATATATATATATATATAAAGAAGTTTAGTATATGTTTTCCATGTTATTGACCAAAGAGTTTCATAAAATTAAGTACTCCTAACACCAAGCCCCTAAACAGAGAAAAGAGGTATTTTTACTGGACGTAGTGATCCCAGAAGAAAATACTGGCACCAGTTTCCCATGCCGCTACTCTCCCAATCTTGAGTCCATGCAGGTTCCTCTGAAGGTTCAGGCATCCCCTAGGGGATGACTGTAATTGAAAATGAAGATCATGTAAATGACATCTTTTGATCTTGACTTGCATTTTAAATTTCCTAGGGCTGCTGTAAGAGATTACACTAGATTCTCACTAGAATATTATAGTTGTTTCTAAAGTGATTTGTCTCTGTCTAAATCATTCTTCTTCTTTACCACCTAGTCATGCAGATAATATAAAATTTCTTGGAAAGCTATAAAAGCAGAATCACTGAATAACCAATTACTAAGCATCTACTTAGCTAAGCAGTAGGTGTCTAAGTAAAGACATAATACATACAATCCCTTTCCCACCCACTTTAGCCTTCATCTCTTCTAGGGAGAGGCAGAGACAGCATACCTTGTTCCTTTTCTGTCTTTATTTTTCCCCTTTTGTTTTTCTATAAAAATCCTGGATTTTTATAGAAGTTTTATTGTAATATTTATTATTTTAATTATTCTAAATATGTTTTAATTAATAGATCAAAGTAAAAAGAACAGCATAATATTTTTTTTCACATCTAGTTCACACAACCCAAAAAGTATGAAGTAGATTTAGCCAGTATTTCTCCAATATTATAAAGAAAATCATGAATAGTTAAAGAACATGCTCAAGAACACACACGTACAAAGTAGAGAAGGAAATATTAAACTTTGTACTTCTTTGCTAAATTTCCTTTGCTATTATAGTTATAATATTTTTCATACTTCCAAGCCAATTCACAAAGTTTAACAGTAAACATAGGTTAGCAGAGGAACCTGAAGACAGTTTTACCTGATCTACTTTATCCAGAACATTTCCATCATGGAAAATAACAAAATACCTGCTGCAAACAGCTTCCTAAAATTTGGAAAATTTTAGTGGTTGTAATTTTAGCAATTTCTTTTCAGCCTTGTGCAAGTCATTGCACCGACATGCCGAGAAAAACAACTATGAGACGGATAAGTCTAGATAATAAGAATCGTTTACATTGTTAGAGTTCTGATTTTTAAGATTTTTTCAAATTTAGTAGGATGTGTTTTATTAATCTCAGGCATTATGGCTTTATTATAAATGTAGGTCTTTTCTGGAAGTAAATATTTTATCCAACTCTAAAGTCCTAAAGAAGGTAGTTATTTCTAATAAAAGTATTTGCTAAATTGAAAGGATGTGCTTAATACAATCAGGAAGTTTATAAATAATAAAAATGCAAATATTTCAACACATCAGTAGCAAAGTCTGTCAAAGCTTTAAAAGGAACAGAGAGGTTTGATACTATTTAAAATATTTCAGATCATACAAAAAGAAAGAAAAATTCTATAGTCTATATAACAATGAATACAAAAAGAAAAACTATAGTTCAAATGCAACATTATTCCAAAGCTTTTAATATTAGAAAATAGAACTCACCTACCTATTACAGGAATACTACAGTATAATAAAGAAAAATTAATTTCAGGAATGAAAGAAAGATTTAATCTTAGGATATCTATTAATATCATTTCCTTAATAATAGGTTAAAAGAAAAAGCTTTAATCATCTTCACAGAGGTCAAAAAGGAATTTGATGTATCTGCTAGCCATTACTATGTTTTTAAACATTATTATGTTAGGCCTAGTAGGATATATACTTGACATTATATTTAAATATATATCAAAATTAAAAAGCCATCATAACACTAAAATTCTAAAAAATATTGTCATGAAATGCAGGAAAAGTCAAAGACCCAGAATTTTTCCTCCTTCCTTAAGTGGTTATGGGGACACCTGCAGGGTGACTTGAGAGAGACACATTGCTTCAATACAGGGGATGTGAAGGTCTTGGCTACTTGCCCAGGCCCAACCCCAACATGGACTATCTCCATAGTTTGATGGATTGCTGCTTTACCTGTCCAACCTTATGATTTTGCGGGTCAGAGCATAAGGAGTTGCATGATGATGATATCCCATGATCCCCAGTTGTATGCCAAGAGCTTTTTTTTTGAATGTTGAATAGGTTCTGCTTTCTATGCCACAAGAAGTATGGCCCTGCTCTAGAAGCCAAGGGATCTGGTCTGCAGCTCTCCTGTCAGGACATGCCAGAGATTCCTAATCTACCATACTCTTACTTTCAACAACATGGTACTTGCCCATTAAAATCTAGAGAAAATTTCCAGAAAAAACGTTATCAAAATTGACCCAACTAAAAATAGGAAACATTAATAGATCAACAATCATTATGGAAATGGAAGCAGTAGTCAAATTAACCTCCAAAATATGCAAATTTTACTATTTCAAACACACCTGGAACTTTACATAGATTGATTGGGTTATAACATGTCTTAACAAATTTCAAAATAAAGGTATTCTATGCCACACATTCTCTGGCCACAATTCAATTAAGTTAAAAATAAATTTAAAAATACATACTTGAACATTTAAAAGTATACTTCTAATTTTTCATGGTTAAAAAAGAAATCAGTAGGTAAATTAGAAAGATTTTGAATTGAATCATAAAAATATTCCATATTTAAAACTATGGAATGCAGGGAAGATTGTGCTTTGAGAAGAATTTGTAGCTTTTGATGTTTCTATTAGAAAATAAGGGAGCCTGAAGTGAGCTAAGTGCACAATTTAATAAGTTTAAAAAGCGAACACAATAAATCCAAGGAAAGAAGTAGGAAGGTACTAGGGAAAGAACAGAAATCAATGAAACTGAAAATAATACAGAGGATCAAGAAACCAACCAAGTAGATGTGTCTCTGGTGAGATTAATCAAGAGAAAAACTAGAAGATGCAAGTAAATGTATAAATCGAAACCACCAATTAATGCAAAGTTAAATGAGAATCAGAGTATTTTTAGCAACAACTCTAAGCCAATATATTTGAAAACTTGGATGAAAGGACAATTTCATATAGCAATATAGCTTAGAAAAAATGGAATCATAAAGAGAAAGCCTAAAACAATTAACAGGTTGAAGCATTTGATAACAAAAATATCCTATGTTTAAACTTGTAGATTGCAGGGAAAATGATGTTTTATATGGTGGGCAAACAAGGCAGGTGCCTTATTGGACAACACTTGGCCTCCTCTGGATCCACCCCATCCACTGTCCTGGGTAATCTCATCACAATCAGCTAGGAAGTATTGAGCCGTCTAAATGAAGAAGGGAATTGTCCCATTTCACAGTCTATTTTCTGTTGAAATTCTGAGAAGTTAAAATGCATTTTGGAGGACAACTTCCTTAAACTTGATAGTTTAAATAAGGTTAACAACATATGCAAGATATAAATCGTTTATCACATTTTCTTTCCTTAACTGCTCCATGTGCAAAAAGATTCCCTCTATGTCAAATCTCAGTATGTCTAAGGTATTGGTGCTGCTACACAGCCACGGTTAAACCCTTGAGTTAAAATGGAGATTCAGGGCTTCCCTGGTGGTGCAGTGGTTGAGAGTCTGCCTGCCGACGCAGGGGACACGGGTTCGTGTCCCGGTCCGGAAAGATCCCACATGCCGCGGAGCGGCTGGGCCTGTGAGCCGTGGCCACTGAGCCTGTGCTCCGCAACGGGAGAGGCCACAACAGTGAGAGGGCTGCGTACTGCAAAAAAAAAAGAAAAGAAAATGGAGATTCACTGGTAACCCCAGATATTTGAAACAAGTTATTTATAGTAGGACAAGGACTTATTGTTATCACAATGCCTCTGTATAATTCTTATTAAAGAAGTTTGTGCTTTAACTATTGAAGCATATACTCTTGTCTAAATAAAGGAAGGAGGTAAATTAAGTTGATTTCTGCTTGGTGAGGTAGGAAACATAGCATGTTAGAAGTGTGAGAAGGAGAAAGATTCAATTTTAATGGATTTAAAGATTACATTCACACAAGGAAGATGACGAGTTGGGGTAACTTATCAAATAATTCTGTAAAACAACAACATTCAACAACAAAAACTCAGAAAACTCCACTACCTACAAAGCATGTGTATTGTGAGGACTAATCTATTATCTTAACTTTTCCTGAAAGGCATTCAAGTTCAGTTTTAATTACAATTATTAAATACACTAAGTTTGCTTTCAAAGGCTTCCTATTCCTTCTTTTGTTACTTCTCTTTTTGCTTTTGCTCTCTTTTTCTAGGCATCAATCCTAATACCCCATCTTTACTCTCTTCTCCCAAGTTTGCCTCATTCAAGCACTGTCCCAAGTTCCAAAATAACTTCATACTTTCTTTTCAAAGTTTAAGGATTTCTGCTTGTGACTTATGGCATTTTCAGCTATGACACATCTAACAGTTGAAGTTCACATCTGCAGCAGGCTCCCATGGGCATTCTGAGCATGAGAGATTTGACTATTCCTTCTTCTCTCAAGAAACAATTACAGGATGCAGAGGACTGAAAGGGATATGGGTCCAAGAAAAAAAAAATCCTCTCTGGTTTTTAAAGTATATCATTAGTATTAGTATTAGTAGTACTATCACTAGTAGCAAAAGTTGTAATACTTCTCAACTAATCACTACATCGGTGTGTGAAGACAGCATAGTTAAGAGTGGTGAATTAGAGGAAATAGTAATAATTCTGATTAGGCTGATTCATCCTAAGGCAAACATTACTGACAGTCTCTCTTAGGAAACCTGAAAAATTTTTCAACCATTTTTATTTCTAAAGATCAAGTTGCAAATTGAGAAATTCCATGAAAAATGAATATACACAATTTTGCCTCTTTGTATCTATTTGCCTTGCTTTTATCTCCTGGTTTTAGACCGTACTTAATTGTAAATAGAGGGGTAGTTAATTTTTCAATGGGGCAGGATATTTGAACTTGCCTATAGGACCCATGGGAAGGAAACTGATTTACTTAGAGGTCAATTCATTTTCTTTTGTGAAAGTGAAAAAAAAATAAGGAGTTAGATAAAGACTAAAGGAGTTGAAGTAAATTACTCAGATGTCTTGAGGATAAATATATACTAATACACAACTGCAGTTTTCTAAATAGGAGGGAGGAAGGAAGGAAGGAAAGAAGGAAGGGGAGAGAGAGAGAAAAAGGGAAAGAAAAAATACAGGGAAGGAGGGAGGGAGAAGTTAAGGGGAAAAAAGATAATTTCATAACAAGATATTGTGTCTTCAAGGGAACTATCAACTCCTGGAGGAGGTCAGGGACTAAATTTTATATGGCATTGCTTTTGAATCTTCTCCTGAATCTACTCCAGCAGTGGGTATGTGGTAAGCATCCAATAAATACACATTGTTTGTTAGAAATAATCAAGTATACAAGATATATGGGAGATTTTTGTTTTCTTTTAGAGAAATCCCAAGCTATGAAAAAGAAAAATAATGTATTTTTCGCAAAATTGCACAAGCTACAGCAGAAGGGGCTCATATTTTTCCTGAGATGGCTCCATTTGATGCTTTACATGCAGCATCCACCCACAGTTACCCTGCCAAGCTCAGGCAACTCATAGGTCAGGCTATCGAGGGGAGATCTCCAGAGGCTAAAATAATTAATAAAAGGGGTGTGATAATGAGTCAGAGCATTCTCCTCTCCTTTATCACTGATGTTTAACCTCTCTTAAGCATAACAATTGCTTTCCTGTACGTTACTTTCAACGTGCCCGTAGAATTTATTGTGCCTAAAATGACTCAAAAATGGGGTTCAGACATATAATTCTAATCTAGTCAGGATCTGAGTAAATTAATGATATCTCAATGACTCTAAAATCAAGAGACTGTCCTTGGGAAAGACTCAGAAAAATTCAGATGTGTAAAGTAAATAATGTAGAGTTGACTATGTCTAATCAATGAGAACATGTTTTTTTCAGATCCTTAGCTCCTAAATTAACTATCATTCTTTCTCTGAAAACCAGCTCAAAGACATGGATTTATCATATAACCATAGGGAATTAATAGTTAAAAAACCATGTATGAATGCATCTTATGGCAGGCATAGTATTAGATACCACAAAGAAAAAAATAAGGAAAGAAATGACCCCTTCTTTCTCTAGTAAAGAATGGAGAGAAATGAACAGATTTTTTAATTCCACAAACACATCTGAACATTTACTATGTGCTAAACATATGATAGTTTCTGAAGTTGAAGAAATGGAGAAGACAGACCCAGACCCAGCTTAAAGAAGTTCAGTATTGGGTGGGGGCACAGAATATAAAGAAGCAATTACTGTACGGTTTAATAGACACTAAGGAGGTATTAACTGGATGCTATGAAAAATAGCTGATTACTGACACACAGGTCATTTGCAATTCAAAATTAAGTACAACAATAGGAGTATAAATATGTGATGTAGGAGCATAAAGAGCTTCACAACACTTCCCTGAAAAGTCAGGGAAGGCTTCCTGGAGAAGGTGATATTTGAGCTGTGGTAGAAAAGTTGTGTAGGATATGCAAGGTGAAAAAAATTCAGGTGGGGGTGACAGAAGGAACAAAGTATCAGAAGCCATAAATCTGTCAACAAGCCTGACTTGGGCAGGTAGCACTAAGAAGAAGAGTAGGGTACATATCAGGGAGTGGTGTAAATGACACCAGAATGAGAGCTTAGTTACAGAATGTGAAAGGTGACTTGGAATAAACCAGAAAAGAGATGCACTTTTTCCTGTAGGCAGGGAGCCAAAATAACTATTTAAGCAGAGGAAGAATATGATCAATATTTTCTTTTTCCCTGTCTCTCTCTTTCTCTCTCTCTTCTTTCCTTCCTTCCACTGTTCTGTAGAAAATGAAAGGGAGTGAAAGGAGACACAGAGGAGAGAAAACCCACTTAGGAGATAGTTGCTGAAGTTCAAATGAACAACAACAAGCAACTGGGAAAAGGCAGTGACAGTGGAAATGAAGAGGTGAAGACAAAATAGAAAAGCATTTCTGGGGTAGAAGTCGTAGGGTTTGTTTAGGACATGAGTGAGTTTGTTTGGAGGGTAACATAACAAGAGACAAAGAATAAAATGTAAGAATCAAGAAGACTGAGAAGATTTTCCGCTTGAAGCCTAAGCAACATCATTGACTTAGATGAACGATTCAGGAAACAAGTAGTTTTAGGAGTGAGGAAAGTTTTAGGATGGAAAAACATGTCTACTTTGCAAATTTAAATTCTAGGTATCTTTACAGGTATTAAAGAAATGAAAGAGGACATTTCAAGTGGTTGATTTTCCAGTGCATGATCCAGTGTGCAGGGAGAGGTTCTTCTGGCTCTGAAAATGAAAGTGGTACACATAGGAGCCTAAAGGTGGAGAGTGAGGAAACTGAAGGAATTTTCTAATGAACTTTCCTTCCTCTGATAAGAAGAGGCATTGTTACCTACTGAGTTCAGGGTAAGGTCAGGCTGAGGTTAAGAAAAGTGAATAGGGATTGGGGAGACCATTTGAACGGAGAATGAGAAGGAAAATTTACCAAGTATAAGTGAAAGATTTACCTTGTAGCCAAAGTCAAGATGAAAATAAAACCCCTAAATTTATAGTTACATGGTGCTCTATAGCAAAAGAGAAGAAAGTAAGTGATTGGGTTATTCTAGAAGGTGGAATTCAACTCCTCTCTGGAAAGCCACAATCAGAAAGTTTGTAAAGTTGTGTCACAAGCTAAAAACACGTGTACTAACATCTCTGGGATTCGTAAATAGATTAGATTTGGTTAAATACCTATGTATGGGAGAGAACTGAAGAGCATTTTTGGCTGGAAAGAACCAGACAGACCAAAATGAGCTCTATTGGTCATTAAAATATCACTGCTAACAGAAAACTGCTACACCAGATCAACTTGTGCTATTTTAGCCAGTTTAGAAAGGTGACATTTATCTTAAAATATATCTTAATTAAAGATACAAAGCAGCTAATGATCTAATTAATTCATTATGTTTAAGTAGTCTTGACTTTTCAACTGCATGATATCCTTAAAGAGTGTTCTATTTTCAGCCATTCTCTAAATTAAAATACATTCACATTAGGACTTCTGATTGAATGTAGCCAAAACTTTCTTTTGTTCCTCTTGGTCTTTGACTTGTATCCTGAGTTTAGACAACATGATGTATACTGACTGGTTATTGACCTCTTGCTGACTTGGCTCCAATTAATATTAAATACAAATGGAGAATCTACAGCGGAACACACAGGCATTATTTTATTCCTTTGTCCCTTGACACTTTAAGCTGAGAGAAGTGCCAACAGAAATATAGCAGAGCACAAACATTCACTGCTTGATATGCATGGGCTTATCTTGTTGTTGGCTTATGTGTGACCTTTTCTGAATGGCACAAAAGGTATTGCTTGAGATATTTAGGCAAAATATTCATGCTCAACTTTGTCTAAGCACACAAATCTCCTTGTATCATGAACAATTATAGTTAGTTTTGTTTTGAAAGAGGATTAGCTCCTTAAAGGATAAAAGGACATCCTAAACATGGTAAAGTGAAGTTTACAAGTTAAATATGTTAAGTGAATGTTCGGAAGCCAAGCACACAAGTTTGGAAAAGGACCTATAATACAGCTTGGGTCCACATGGACATAAAACTACTAAAGAAAATTTTTCTCCTCTCTATTAAAAAAATAGGGAAACCAAAGTAGGGGATGAGAGGCTAATGGTGGGACTGGAGATGGGGATGAGGTTAACCCTTAGGAAGTAAGATTGAAGAATGAAGATGGAGTTTCTCTGGCTGAAGGTGAAACTCTATTCAAGAGGAGGGAGTATCAAGGGAAAATTAGAGATGTGGCCCCAACATGAAACCCTAGTTCCAAAGGAAGATAAAGCTTTGCCTCAGAAAGTATGCAAGTGAGACTCAGGCCTCACTGGGTCCATCCTGGTGCCTGGTGCCTGGAATCTGTGGCAAGGGATGGTGGTGGTAATGATAACATTTACACCAATGGGAAAAAAATGGCAGCTGTGGAGGATTTACGATAGCATGCAATGGAATTAGTAGTGGCAGGACCAACAGCTGAGAGTTTTGAAAGATAAGGAGCATCAGCATCTGGAAAGATGCCCCTGGCCCCACAGGGCATGGTGGCACTGACAACATAATTTGAGGTCATAGAGCTACAACAGTGCTTATGAGGACTAATAATCATCAATTTTTTAAATGTTGCTTGATTCTAACGATTAATCTTAATCCAAGGTAAGTAAATAAATTCTTAATCCAAGTTAAATAGATCAATCTCGTCACAAATTTGGATTCCTGAGCTGCTAAGCATGCATTTCATTTAGTTGACTTGATAAAACTATAGACAGAGACACACCAAATTGGTTGGGAGGGGAGGCTCTAAAATTAGACTGGATTTGAATCCTGTTCTGCCATTCATTAGCTGTTTGACTTTAGTTGCTAAATTCCTCTGTGCCTCAATTTCCTCATCTATAAACTGCAAATAATAATGATAATGTCTTCATGGGATTGGTAGAATGATTAACACATAAAAAAGACATAGGCCAATTCCTGGTACTAAGTAAAAATTAAATAAATAAAGGTAATTATTATTACATGCCTTATCAAGGAGAGTTTATAAGGCCTCCCTTGTTTTCTAATCCTGTCCACCTAAACTAAGACCATAATGAAAGTACCAAGGAATGGGAGACAGGACTAGATGTCACTCAGTGATAAATTCTCAACACTTCTGCCTTTGTGTGTGCTTGCTTGAGATTGTATGGGGGGGTAAGGGAGATACCTCTCTTCTTTCGTTATCCTGGCTGTGGCCTGGGAAACAAGTAGTCAAGAACACCAAGTCTCACATTGTGGAAGAAAGACATAGATGATAGAATTACCTTGGTAATGCCCTGACTCTCAGATGAGTGGTATGTTTGCATTTCCCTTTATTCTGACTTTGGAGGTTGGCTGCTTTAATGAAACAGTTCACTTTGAATACCTTCATTCTGGAATAAACATTACTAAATTTGGAAGGAGAGCAGTTTGAAACTAATGGAAAGTGACCAGAGCAAAATGCAAAATCCAAATGACCAGTGTTTGTTGCATAGGGAAAATGAAAAGTATGAAATCAATGTTACTTCATAATACAATACTTATGTGTAATTATTTCTAATTTTATACATACTTAATCAAATACTCATGGGCTAGATGAGTCTCTATTAAGTAGAGACATCTTTTATCTCGATCTTTTATCTTTAATAAAAGGTTACACATAAACAAAAAATTTATAACAGACATCAAGTCTTGTAAGGAACCACAGGTACCTGAATGAGATTTCCTAAGAACAAAAAATTTAATGAAAACTAAATGTGAGGTTTGGGTAAATAAATTATGGCATGAAATGGACTATAATACAGCCATTAAAATATGCTATAGCTCTATATTTTTTGAAATCTAAATATGTCCATGATATATGTTTCGTGATAAAAGCTGCTTATAAGGTGTTTTTATAGCATTAAATAATTTTAATTATTTAAATTAAAGTAGAGGGCAAGATTTTGTGTGTCCCTGTGTGTGTGTGTATGTCTACTAAACATTTTGGAAGGATGTATATGAAAATGTTAATACTGTTCATCTTTGGATGATAGGATTAACAATGATATTTTTCTTTTAAATTATTTGTTATTATTACCATAATCTAAAATTTTATAAACATATGTTTATTATGAGTTCAAAGAGAAAAAGCCAAAAGGCAATTTCTATTTTTAAAAGTTTGGTTGAAAAAAGTTAAGCTTACTCATAAAATTTAAAATCTGATTCTGCATTTATATGAATCATTTTTAAAGAGCAGTTGAAATAGCAACCAAAATAGATGGCAAAGATTAGCAGAATGAGTTTGCTTTTTTAATGTGCAAACTTGAATCAAATTAGATTTCCAGGAAAAATAATTATATGAGTATATGTTTGCATAGCACACTAACCAAAATAACAAGCACAACAGAGAACAATAAAAGAATCTCCATTTATAAGGAAGTTAGTAAATTACCAAAATCCCATACATCAGAACCTATATTTGCTGTTTACAATGATATGTGATCTAAATAAGAGGAAGAGGCTCAGTTTGACACACATTTTCCACAGTCAAAAGTGCGATGCTGTTTGGGGAAGAAAGTAAAAAATCCTTTATTTGAAGACAGGATCCCTTGTAGTTTGTTGGGTGAGTTGTAGAAGCATGTGTCACCATTTGGGATACTCTAGATCACAAGCTCTGTGAAGTCAGGAATTGTAATGATTTTTTGTTAGCAACCTTATCCACAGTTTCTGGAGTATAATAAGGGCTGAATAAATATTTGCTGAATAAATGCCTGGAGTTGTTTTCCTGTCCACATAATGGAAGCAGTGGAAAGAGAAAGAAAATGGCAGTGTCATTCAATTTACCCAACCTAGTTTCATATCCAGGAGGAAACAGCTGCTCAGCCACAAAGCAAAGTTAACCAAACAGACATAAATAAATATTCATCCATCAGGTAACAAATCTTGTGAGCCTTCGAGCATTACACTGATATACACTGCATTACACTGATATGGAAATCTTAGGATGAACTGAACCGGACTCTCTAAAATGGAGGGACAGCTGAAATCTAGGAGACTTGAGATTTGAAATAACTCGAAATATCATGCTTTTAATCATTGCATTGAACTGCTTCTTTTTCTAAGGAGAATATAAGTAATCTTCCCAATGACTAAATTATAATAATAGACGTCGTAAGATAACATTAGACTAAAATACTACCTTGCTCTTCTAGATGGCCCTAAATTAATTAGAGTAATAAGAGAACTTATCTGATGCAGTTTTAATCAAAGACTTGGTGATTCAGACCACTTCCTGAGAGACTGCACAAAAGCTACATGAGACCCACAGGAAGTCAGTGTGCAACCTTACCAAGATCTGGTCTCAAGCTGTGTCCTAAGGCATCAAGAGGTCACAAAGTCCTTCTGGGTTTAGAATGGACTCAAGATTTTATGGCCTTGCCTTCTAAGAATATTTTCCATACATTATTCTATATTTGTTGTGAAGGTACAAGCTCATCAAAAGTCATAACTTCATCTTATTTTGGTTACATATTTGTCAATGTCACTTTGACAGTAGGTTTTTGTTTTTGTTTATTTTGAATTGTGGAAAAAACACATGAAATCTACTCTTTTAACAGATTTTTAAGTGTACAATACAGTATTGTTAATGATGGGCACTATGGTATATAAAGGATCTCTAGGACTTTTTCATCTTGCAGGACTGAAACTTTATACCTACTCAATAGCAACTCCCATTTCCCCTTCCCCCAGCCCCTCACAGCCACATTCTATTTTCTGCTTCTATGAGTTTGAGTACTTTAGACACTTCATTTAAGTGGAATCATGAAACACGTGTGTATACATTATGCCACATCTGTAATTATGTGTGTATGTAAAATTACATCAGAAGTCAAATCAACATAAATGAGAAAAATAAGTGGGAAAAAAGTGTTAGTTGGGATTATAGAAAAACTAACCAACAAGATATCAAATAGAAATGCCTTAATTATTCATCTGTATATCCCACATATCCCTGCTCTCATCAATCTATAATAAATTTATACTTATTTACTTACTCAAAAAAGTCATAACTAATTTAGCCATAAAAACAGTTCATTTGTCTTTTTTTATAACTCACCTGTGTGGCAGACTAAATGACAGAATTTTAATAACCACAATCTTAAAGCAGAGGTTTATTTACAAGGGATGTACTAGATAAATAAGGTAGGTCAAGGCATAACTATTAAAAAACTGAAAATTATTCTGACTAACACAAGCAAGAAAGTTAAATTTATTAGATTACTAAGATAACATACAGAAGTGCAAAACGTATTGAACCATCATCCTGCCTTGACAAAGTCTGGGAACAAAGGCTGCTCTGGGTCTTCAGCATCAAAAACTGTTGAATCTTCTCTTGACTATTGATTTTAGCTATGGCAAACACTTGTAACCTTCATTCTCTATGTGGCTCTGTTCAAGTGTCATATTTCCAAGAAAACTGGATTTGCCCAACTTAGATCAGACATTTCTGTCTTTGATAAATCAGCCAAATAACTGTTTGGGGACAGAGGGTGGTGACATTGACACAACCACAAGGTAAAAACTGAAAAATGAGCTATTGTCCCAATTTGTATCACTGTAGTGGGTAATCTTCCTGGTCAGAACATGTTCTCTTGGGGTATAGAAGTGGATGGTGATACATGAAGAGGCCTCTCAGAATGTGGCTTGACCATAGTTGGGTTTGCTTTAAGACTAAACCAAGTAGATTTATATCTCTTAAATTGATTTGAATAAGCAGAATGTAGTTTGCCAAATCCTACAGCCCTGACCTATGACTCAGATTTAATCTCAGCATTCCTCCCTCTTTCCACTTCCTACAGCTTCTGTTGATAGAAACAGCAGCCATGTTTTCTTTGTTTCATTTTTCTCAAGATTGCTTCATAAGAAATGAGAGCTGTTTTCTCATTGACTTATGCAGTTCTGTGTTTAGCTCATTACACATGAAAGGACTACATCTTGTTGGCTCATTGCTCATGCTAGGAATTATTAGTCAATATTGTGGTAATCATTTCCTAAAAAATGCAGTATCATATCTACCTCTTTTAACCAAAAATGGTATATTTTGAACTTGAGCATAGCATAACAGCTTATAATTCTCAATTTTTTCCTCTTTTAAGGTGAGATAGTCATAACAATATACTTATAAAACTTCCTTTAAATAGGAATATCAGAAAAGAGACATGGCCAGATGTTTGTTATCTATTAGTTCACAATACATTATCCCAAAAGTTAGTAGTATAAAAACCACACATTTATTATCTCATTGTTTCTGTGGGTCAGGAATCCAAGTGCAGCTTAGTTGGGTGCCTTTGGGATCAGGGATTTTCATAAGGTTGTAGTTAGGGTGGCAGCTAAGACTGTGATCTCACTTGATACCTCAACCAGGAGAGGATCTACTTCCAAGCTCCCTCAGTATGGTCATTGACAGGATTTAGTTCCTCATGGGCTGTTGTTGGCCTCAGTTCTTTACTGGCTGATGGCCAGAGACCTCCCTCTTTCCCTTGCCACATTATACTCTCCAGAGAGCAGCCCAAAGCATGCCATCTGGCTTCTATCAGCAAGCAAGTGAGAAAGTAAGAGACTGCCAAGACAGAAACCATAGTCTTTTTGCAACCTAATCTTATAAGTGACGTCTCATCATCTCTGTTACATTCTACTCATTAGAAGTGAATCACTAGGTCCAACCTACACTTAAGAGGAAAGTATTACACAAGGTTGCAAATCCCAGGAAGCAACAATTATTGGGAGCTCTCTTAGAGTCTGCTTATTATACCAGGGAAAACCAGATCTGTAATTCCTGTAACTGGAATTACAGGTATATTCTGACATTTAGGAAATAGAAGAAAAGTGATAAGGTAATGCCCAAAAAGGAACATTAAAACTGAGGAGAGGGCTTCCCTGGTGGTGCAGTGGTTGAGAGTCCGCCTGCCGGTGCAGGGGACACGGGTTCATGCCCCGGTCCGGGAAGATCCCACATGCCGCGGATCGGCTGGGCCCGTGAGCCATGGCCGCTGAGCCATGGCCTGCGCGTCCGGAGCCTGTGCTCCGCAACGGGAGAGGCCACAAGAGTGAGAGGCCTGCGTACCGCAAAAAAAAAACAAAAAACAAAAAACAACTAAGGAGAGACTTTGGATAAAAATGAAAAGCATTTACTAATATGGTTCTATAAACCAGAAGGGAAAGTGGTTTGATTGCTAAGACAGATTTTCATCCACAAGCATGAGAAATTTTACACCAAACATTTACTCCAAAGATTCACTAGGCCATAGATTTCTGTACAAGTGTTAAGAATGCACCTAGTTACCTTTTACAAGAGTGGCTGTCCATCATGAGTTGTGGTTATCAGTACAAAGAGTTGAGTAAAGACATTGGCAATATAGAAATGCCCTGTAAGAGAAAACTTTGTCAACACAAGAAAAAAATGTGAAAAAGTATTAATTTTAACAAGAAAAGCTTACATAAAAAAGATCTATAGAAAGAAAAAATGCAACAATTTAAACAACTTACAGTAACACAAAAGCAAAATATTTTCAGGCAAAGAAGTTCAAGAGGTATGGGCCTCTTTCAGCTCTAGAGAAGACTAGCCAATTATACCTCTTCATAATAAAGAAACAAGGAGGATAAACAATTTCCTTAACAATGAAATAAGAATGATCATATTTAGATATACTAATCTTTTTAATGAACTACTTTGATACACATACCCAGAATGAATGCTGTTTGGGATGGGTGGAGTAACTGAGAAGTAAACAGAGAAAGAAAATTAACAGACATTGGAAGAACAACTTAATACATCGAACTTGGAGATGTTAAAATCAACATGGCATGTTTTTCTTAAGAATTGGCAGATAGTCTACCCCACTAGCCACACTGAAGATTCACCCTTCAGATGACAGGAAGCTCCTTATATGTTTTGCTTCAAGAGGAAGAATGGATAGGTGAAGTCAGTAATAATACACAGGTGCCCTATTTGGAAATGAGGGAAAAAATTTTTAAATAAACACTTTCAGATCAATTCACCAGAGAATTTATAGGAACATAATGATTGAAAGATTTTTAAAAATGTCAATGAAACAATATTCCTAGCAATTCACCAAGATTTATTGAATGTTAACAATGTGAAGAGCACTGTGCACCACAGGAAGCCAATGAACCATGGTTTACATAATTATTTTGTTTCACAATAATATTTTTCTAGTTATTATTTGGAAAAATATTGAAGAGTATAAAGAAAATGTAAAATCACTCACAAAAAACATAGTTTACATTTTGCTGTGTTTTCTAATAAAAATTATATGTTTTTACATATGAATATGTGTCTGTAAATTTTAAATATTGGTATATAATTTTTAAAAAATATTTTGCACCTTTCCTTTTTCCCAGTTATGATGTCAGGTTTTTTTTCTTATGTTACTGAATATCCTTTTAAAACCATGACTTTTAGAATATATTTAGTATTCTATTTGTGGTTACAACAAATTAATTTAATTATATTCATTAACAATTTAATATGTTAACATAATTGTAATTATATATTATATTATTAATTTACATTAAAATATGCATCATTTAATCTGCTTATATAATGGATATTAGGTTATTTCCAACCTAAATATTTATTTTGTTTATCTTTGATATCATGTAGTGATAAACATCCTAAAGCAAAAATGTACAGGTCACTTATAATGTAACATATAATCTGTGCTTTCAAAGAGTTCTTACACTGGTGGGAAAAAAAGAGGTATAAATAATTGCTTTTACATATGGTAAATTTTAAAAGGTAAATATCAACTGCAATGCAAGTATAGGTGATGGATGCAGAACTACCTGCCTTCTGCCTACCAGTGAAGGTCTCAAAGAGATCTCACTTGTCTGAGTCTGCAAGGAGAAATATGAGCTTGTTAGATAGACCACGAGCTTAAAGAATTCCAGGCACAGAGTATCAGGTGCAAGTGTGGCATTTGAACAGTGATTAACAGTTTTCCTATTGAAACATTCTCTTCTCTTGATTTCCAAGACTCTAAACTCTCCCTATTTTCCTCCTGTCTCTTTTTGGAGGAGGAGTGTATGTATTTTCCATTTTTCTTGTTTCCAGTGAATGGACTTCACTAACATAAACTCCTGGCCTCTTGTCTCACCCATTAACCACTCCTCCCTGTGAAGATAGCAGATTCTGTTATGGTTGAAAGTCAGTGGTCCATCTTTTATGTCAATCATCTGCTATCACTGAGGATTTGAATGCCTTTCCTTCTTTCTCTACCAGACCAGTGGGAGGCAGAAAGCTTATTACATTAGTTTTTCAACACCAAATTTACTCCTAGAAGAACATTCTTAAGACATATATGGGATGCATGAGAGGAGCCAGGGGCTACCACTACTTTCTAGTCAGTCTGTTTAGCTCATACAGCTTCAGGAGTTTAGCAGCAATTAAGGTAATATTTAATGGTGCAGCTATTATGGAAAACAGGGTGGAGGTTCCTCAAAAAAACTGAAAATACAACTACCATATGATCTAGCAGTCCCACTGCTGGGTATACGTCTGAAGAAAACAAAAGCACTAATTTGAAAAGATACATGCACCTCAATGTTCGTAGCAGTGTTATTTACAATAGCCAAGATATGGAAGCAACCTCAGTGTCTATCGACAGATGAATGGATAAGAAGATGTGGTACATATAGATTGAAATATTACTTAACTGTAAAAAAGAATAAAATTTTTCCATTTGCCACAACATGGATGGACCTGTAGGATATTATTATGCTTATTGAAATAAATCATAGAAAAAGATAACTACTGTGTTATCATTTACATGTGGAATCTAAAAAATAAAACAAATGAATAAATATAACAAAACAGAAACAGACTTACAGATATAGAGAACAAACTGGTGGTTACTGGTGGGGAGAGGGAAAGGAGGAGGGGCAAGACAGGAGTAGGGGATTAAGAGATACAAACTACTACGTATAAAAAAAAGACAATATTATGATCTCCACTTTCTGATACGCTATATTTCTCAATTGGTTCTGCCATGGACAAAGAAAAGGGGGTACTATGTTACTAACCACCTAAAATCCCAGTAATTTTATCCCACTTGTAATTATATTTTGTGTGCCGTGAGAAGTGGTGGTTGATTGGATATGGGAAGTGAGGGAGAGAGAACTAGAATGATTCCCAGATGCTAAAACAGAACCTTTACAGGAGAAGTGGCAGAAAGGGCGGAATACCATAATTCTGTTCTTTGAGCTCAAGGCATCTGTGGGGCTCTGTATGGAGACATCAAGTAAGAAGTTATAAGAAAAGCCTTGTTGTGTGAGGTGCTGAAAATTCATATCAGAATACATATTTCATAAATCAACAAGAAAAGAAAGTTGATTTCCAGATTATTAGAGGCAACACAACATAGTAAGAAATAGCAATAGTCTCATAAAAAGACTACCATATCCTAGAAGAAAAATTTTAGGAATCAGAAATATCGAAGTCATTTCATTAATTTGAAAATCTGCATAACGTGGGAAAAAGCAGCAATGACAATAATTTGCTGCTATCTATATGTCTTTAAAATGAGACTGTGACAGATTATCCCATTTCCCTCCTCTGCCCTAATCTCAACAGCAGTACTGTTACATGATTAACTGGAAAATGTCAGTGTCTTGGAGGCCTAGATAAAACCTTACTAGGCTAGGTAAAGGAAATGTTCGAGATTATAATTTAATGGGTAAACTCTGACAGTGGGAAGAATGCCAAGTTTTAAAGAATAATTTATGACTCAAAAGCAAGCAGGAAATTACCTAGTAGGTATGTGAAAGTATAGCTACTAAGATAAAATATATCTTCCAAGAGGAGTATATTTGCAGTGGGTGACAACCTTCCTTATTTTTATCTTAATATGTGTATGTTTGTAGCATTTTGTCATTTAACTAGTTCACTAAAAGTTACACACAACGTGTCACATAAAACAGTATAATATATGTCAACCCAGGCTTCTGTAAGTTTTCAAACCCAAAAGGCCAGTTTGCTATTTCAATGTGCTGACAAACTTGTATTCTTTACATAGTATAAAGAGAATCTGCAGGACCTTAAAGGAGGGAGTGAGAAATCACATCCAATTGGGGGACTAAAGAAGATTTTAAAGAGGAGGTGGAACTTGAGCTAGACCATAAAGTACTTTGACAGATGAGGATATGGCAGAATGAAAAAGACTGGAAATATGTGTTTCTCAAGATACATTAAACATTGTAAAATGAAACTGATATTTTGAAATCAGTTTTTTCTCTTTCCTTGCTATCTTAACACTATGCATTTAAGGTAGCCTGAACTCCTTAGAACCAGTAACCCAAATGAAAATGAGCCCCAAACCCATTTGGGGAATTCATGATAATCATCAAGCGTCCCATCAATTCCTCTCTAACCCGCTCCTATTCTCATTCTTATTTTCAGTATGGCTCTGACTCTTAGCTCTGGCTCTTATTTGAAGCTACATGATTTACTTTTTGCATTTGGGTGTCTATATTCAGTCTCCCTGATTTTTGGTTATTAATCCTCCTTAATAATTTTTTGACATATACTCAACCCTGTGACACTTCCAACTCTAGACTGTCTCTGGTAGGATGGCTGTCCTTTGTTTTGGCCCTTTGAGATCCACTCCCAGTGCCAAAATTGGTTGACAGCCAGAGTAGCCTAACACAGAGTCACACGAGGAAGGATTTGGACAACGTCAACCATGGAAGTGACTTTTGTGTTATTTCTATTTTTTTCTGGTAATAAAACAAACACATGTTCATTGGAGGAGAGTATAAAAAAGAAGAGAAAAATCAACTGTCGTTCTACTGTTCAAGATAAACACTATTAACCTGTTGATATATTTCTTTCTAGACTTTTTCTATATATTTGTTTATACACATATTTTTAAAAATAAAATTGTTTCATAGTACATATACAGTTTATATGTTTGCTTTTACATACTTATCATTTTACCATGATCATTTCCCAGTATTATTAGTATTGGTAAAAAAAATGTTTTTTAATGGCTGTACATTTCAACATATAAATATAACATGATAAAACTCTATTATTTGGCATTTATGTTGTTTTGATTTTTCACTATTGTATGAGAAACACTAATATTTAGTGGGCTATGTAGTGCAAGTCACAATCAAGGAACTAAAGGTATAAAGCTAAATGTAACTAAAAATAATACACATTCTATACTTGAATCTTGGAAAACATTTTTAGAGAACCCATTCACAGGACACTGAAAATTTCTGTAACATCCCCTAATCATTTGAGTCTATGTAAATACCCTGTTTCTCCTTAAAGTTTTGCCCACTAAATACATACAGCATTCATCAGTGGATCTTGTCTATAGCAAGTATTATTGTGATGTTCTAATGGTGATTTTCTATTTCCCTCATTTCTTCTTCATCTATTATTTGGAATCCTTCTGTAAGAAAGATTTATCTCTTCCCTTTCCTCCATTTATTTATTTCTTCAATGATTCACTTATATCAGTGTATACCCATATATTTTAGGGCAGAGGTGTTATAATCCAATAATATTGTTACTTATTTTGTTCAAATTGTTCCAGCATTGGCCATTGGGAACTCTTTCAGGTAGGCTCATTTGTCTTTTTGATATGACTCTATCTCTGCATCCTTTTTTTTTTTTTTTTTTTTAGCATTTCCTAACTTTCTAGTATTATACAATTCTTTAGGCTTATTTTGCATTTTCCCTGACAAGACCTAATATCAACCATTTCTCCAAGGAGCCCAGGTCTCTTTTACTGGCGAAGTGTATTTAGAAATCAAGATCCAGGTACCAGGTGAATTCATTGCTACTAGGATGTTACTACTTATAGGGCTTCTCAGCAGACAAACTAGGAAATATGCATTTGTATACAAACTACCTATGCACACATATCCATATTTCTGTATCTAACTGTGGACTTAAAAAATTATTCACAACCTAAAAGTTGAGAGTTATGTTTTATTCAGTGGGAATTTTTAGGACTTCAAGCCCAGGAGGGAGCATCCCAAGTAACCCTGAGAAAACTACTCCAAGGATGCGAAGTGGGGAGCCATGTTTTATAGACGTTTTGCAACAAAGGGCAGGTAGTCAGGAACATCAAAAGATTATTGTTAATTGAACCAGATATCCTCAGTTAAGGAATTTAGCACTTTTCTATATGGCAAAATGCAAGAGTCTGAGCTCTCTGAAATCATTCCTTTGATATGCACCTCATCTATCTGGGGCCAGTATCCTGTATTTTCACATCCTGAGTTTCCTCAGGGTTCACTGGCTCACATTGGAGGGCTGAAATTGCTGAGGACTGTGACATCCTTTGTTTACTGATATGGCAGGAAATATTTCATTTCTCATATTTACCTATCTGCATATCTATTATAGTAAACATGAGTTTATGCCTTTATCTCCAACTTCAATCCAGCACTTCTAGTCTTCTCCCTACTTGCTTATTTGTAAATTCTTTTTTCTGACAGTGAGAAAACTTATCTACAACAAGAGTACCATACAGAACAGTTCTATCACCCTAAAACTTCCATTGTGTCGCTTCTGCATGGTCATTTCCTTCCTTTTTTCAACTAATGATGTGTTGTCTGCTTCTATAGTTTTCCTTCTTAAGAATGCCATATAAAGGAGACATACAGTTGTAGTCTTTCTGGAGCCTAGCTTCTTTCACATAGCAAAATGAACATAACATTTTAAAGGTATTTCTACTAAGCCCCAGAGGATACAGAGGTATCACAGAAATTCCAGCAGGAGGTGAGAGGGATATATAATGAACAGCACTTTGAGTCTCTTTCCACCCTTATGTGATCAGAATAAATGTGCTTTTATCTGGTATATATGGGCTTCCATATACCATTTTATTTTCAATTCTTTTCTTCTGGCTTGAAAGTGTTTTATAAACTCTGATCATTCTGAGTTAAGTCAGTATTAGTGGTAATGGAGAGTCTGGAGCAGTTGGAAAAGATATTAAAAAGGGAGAATTGAAAAAACATGACACTAGGCTTCCCTGATGGCACAGTGGTTAAGAATCACCTGCCAACACAAGGGACACGGGTCTGAGCCCTGGTCTGGGAAGATCCCACATGCTGAGTAGCAACTAAGCCTGTGAGCCACAACTATTGATCCTGCACTCCAGAGCCCATTAGCCACAACTACTGAGCCTGCGTGCTACAACTACTGAAGCCCGCATGCCTAGAGCACATGCTCTGCAACAAGAGAAGCCACAGCAGTGAGAAGCCCACACACTGCAATGAAGAGTAGCCTCCGCTCACTGCAACTAGATAAAGCCTGCACACAGCAACGAAGACCCAATGCAGCCAAAAGTAAATAAATATAATAAATAAATTTATTAAAAAAAAAGAAAAAACATGACACTAGCTTAAATGTGTTGAATATGTGTACTAAGAAAATTCCCAGGTATTTGGGTTAAAGAGTAGATATATGCAGGTATCATTCATCAAGATAGACTCAGAAGAGAAGATTTGGAATAAGAGGTAAATCCTTGTTTGAAATTTTTTTTAATAGAGAGGTCCATGAATCATTTGGAGTTCAACAATTAGGTCTGGGTTAAAGATACAAATTTGGTTGTTACTGGCTCATAAAACATTAATAAAATGTGTGGATATGGAAGACTTATCACAAGGAGAAGGAAAAATATGTAGAAGACAATCCAGGAAACAATGATATAACAGACTTCAAGAGAACGGGGTCTTACAAGGATTAGGGTGCTCAACAGTGACAGAGATCAAAAGAGAGGAAGTAAAAGACACCAACAGAAATGCTTCCTCTAGATTTGACTGTCAAAGGTTGCTGGTAATGACAAAAGTTTCAGTGTGTCAGAAGCTGATAGCAGTTGGTTATTAGAAAGAGCAGTTATAGCCTATTCTCTCTAAAAGACCGAATTAGAAAAAGAATTAAGAGAGAAAGAAATGTGATCTGAGGAATTTATAGGATTGGTAGGCAGCATTAAAGCTCTACTTTAAAATATTTAGAACATGGATTTGATTTTCAGATGTTTTAAAATAATTGCTATTATTTATTTCTCAAAATTACTGCTTCGTAAATGTTCCGAAGTGTGCTTTAGTCAAATCTGTACTTACTATATAAGAGATAAATAAAATTATATAACCTTACACCACTTGCAAAAGTTAAGTCAAAATGGATTAAAGGTTTAAAGATCTAAAAGGTTTTAAGATCTAAAATCACAAAACTCTTAGAAGAAAACACAGGAATAAAGCTCCTTACATGGGTCTTGGTAGTGATTTTTTGGATATGACACCTAAAACACAAGCCACAAAATAAAAAATAAAAATCAAACTAAAATGCTTCTGCACAGAAAAAAAAAATCAACAAAGTGAAAAGACAAACTATGGAATGGGGAAAAATATTTCTCAGCCATATATCTGATATGAGGTTAATATCCAAAATATATAAAGAATTCATACAACTCAATAGCAAAAACACAAATAACTCAATTAAAAAATGGGCAAAGGACCTGAATAGACACTTCTCCAAAAATATATATACGAAGGGACAATAGGTACATGTAAAGATGTTCAGCATCACTCATCATTAGGAAATGCAAATTAAAACCACAATGAGATATCACCTCAGGCCTGTTA
Organism: Mesoplodon bidens; assembly: GCF_964165515.1. NCBI lineage: Eukaryota > Metazoa > Chordata > Mammalia > Artiodactyla > Ziphiidae > Mesoplodon > Mesoplodon bidens. Next base: position 89,417,283 of record NC_138167.1, read on the forward strand.
GAATGGCCATCCTCAAAAAACAAGAGAGAGTAAGTGTTGTCATAGATGTGGAGAAAAGGGAAACCTTGTGCACTGCTGGAGGGATTGTAAATTGTTGCAGCCACTATAGAAAGCAGTATGGAGGGTTCTCAAAAAATTAAAGATAGAACTACCGTATATTATTAGCAATTCTACTTCTGGGAATATATCCAAAGGAAACAGAAATACTAACTTAAAAATATATCTACACCCCCATTTTCATAGCATTATTTACAATAGCCAACATATGAAAACAACCAAAGTGTCCATTGATGAATGAATGGATAAAGAAGTTGTGGTAAATACTATACGCAATGGAATATTATTCAGCCATATAAAATGAGGAAATCCTACCATTTGTAACAACATGGATGGAGCTTGAAGGCATTGCGTTAAGTGAAATAAGTCAGACAGGGACGGACAAATACTGTATAATCTCACTTATATGTGGAATCTAAGAAAAAAAAATTAAAAAAAACAAACTCATAGAAAAAGAGATCAAACTTGTGGTTATCAGAGGCAGAGGGTGGGGCGAGGGGAACTGGAGAAGGGAATCAAAAGGCACAGACTTCTGGGCTTCCCTGGTGGCGCAGTGGTTGAGAGTCCGCCTGCCGATACAGGGGACGCGGGTTCGTGCCCCAGTCTGGGAAGATCCCACATGCCGCGGAGCGGCTGGGCCCGTGAGCCATGGCCGCTGAGCCTGCGCGTCCGGAGCCTGTGCTCCGCAACGGGAGAGGCCACAATAGTGAGAGGCCCGCGTACCGCAAAAAAAAAAAAAAAAAAAAAAGGCATAGACTTCTAGCTGGGGATACAAGGTAGAACATGATGACTATAGCTAACACTCCTGCATGATGCATAGTAAAGTTGTTAACTGAGTTAATCCTAAGAGTGCTCATCACAAGGAGAAAAAGGTTTTTTCCTTTTTTCTTTTCTTTTTATTCTATCTATATAAAAAGACAAATGTTAGTTGAACCTATTGTGGTAATCATTTCACAATATATGTAAATCAAACCACCATGCCGTACGCCTCAAACTTATACAGGGATATATGTCAATTATTCCTCAATAAAATGGGAAAAAATAAAACTACATCCAGTTAGCAGCATATCTCTAGAATTTCTGGAGTCAGCTAAGGTAGAAGAAAGAGGTTTTTAGAGATGTCAAAACTTAGAAGTGGCTCACTGTTCCTCCTCAGGGTCCTAAATACTAAAGACAAAAATTTTAAGTATGTTGGATGAGAGTTTACTGGATGAGCCAATTTTCATACCCCCCCCCCAAAAAAATCAACTTAAGCAATCAAACACACAAAAAATTAAATCCTGAGTCCTGAGCCCTGACACTTTTGGAATCAGAAAGAAAACAGATGAACAAATACTAACACTAAGTATGGTTGACATGATAAAATCAACCATGTCGGATTTAAGAAGAAAAAAAATATGTATATATAAATATATATATAATTCAAAGACAAAAAACTAAAAAATGGGATAAGAGGGAGAAGGAAACATTTATTATTAATTTTTATGATTAGGGCTCTTATACCAAAGACATCTAGGCAATAAGTGTCAGTTAGCTCTGCCACTTAGGAACTGGTAATTTAATCTCCTGAAGACTCAGATATCTCCTTCACAAGGTTGGAATAATGATAGCAACCTACCGTTCTGGAGTGTTTTTGAGGATTAAATGATGTAATAAAAATGATGCTGTAAGAGCAAGGACTGAGTTAAGTCCTCAACAAAAGTTTGATGATGATAATGATTTCATTTCTTCAGTCCAGTTTCCTAATTCCTCTGATACAGTGCAGTGGAAAAAAAAGAAAAATAGTCTAGGAGTTAAGAGAGCTCCTCTCCAAGTTTGTATCATTTTCTAACTAGCAGAGTTGCATCAGTAAAGTCCTTTGGACTGAATTTTCTCATATTTTTAGTACATTTTTAGCCCTCAAATGCTACTATTCAAATATACTGCATCTCTTTATGCAATATAAAATTAACGAATAGTCAGTTATGTCTGGAGAGAAAAAAAAAAACATGCCAAGTGACAAGAATCTCATTTTCTCCCATAAGTAACAGAAAAAGTTTACTTGAAAAAAACATTCTGTAAACTATTAAGAAAAAAAATCATTTTTCAAGTATTTGAACATTACTTGGCACACTTAAGTTGAGTCATACAGATTTGAATAGTTTACATGTATGGCCAAAGTTAAGATTTGTTTTGACATTTTCTTGGCCTACTGTTTGAGAATTTTTAGAGTAATTCTTCATAAAATCTGATATAAAACAATTGTTTTGGAGAACTGCCTCGATATCTTGACCTTCTTTGTCCTGATGAAAACACTGTAGCTCCATTTATTTAGTTTTCACTAAATTATTTGAACAGGTACACTTGCTTTCAGAAACATTTGAAAATATTTACTCTAATTGTGCACTAATTAAGAAAAAAATTCAACTGGAAAAAATGACTCAAGAAAACCAATAAAATGTAGAGTTGTCTCAAACAAACCTAGACAAAACATTTTTTTAACATAAACTAAATACAGATTGAAAGCTAATAGACAATAAATGGAAGACACACCACAGTTTTGAGGTTTTTAAAACATACACTTAGTTGGGATACAGAATCAGATGTGTGGGCAAAAGAGCATCTAATTTCTTAGAAAATATTTAAAGAAACATGCAAGTCTTATGGTGTTTCCCCTTCCAATTTGAAGTACCCTCCATGGGAAAGCAGTGTGGGAATGTTATTTTTATTTGGGAAATTTTAAATTATTCTGGTACTACTACTATTATTATTTTCAAAGTCAAAAATAAAATAAAAGAAAACATGGAAAAGTACAAAGTAATCATTCTTATCATAAAACACTTTCCTTTTGTATCATTTATAAAATTATGCTATACCTGTAAATGTTATTTTATGGAGTTGGGTGAATTTTTCTCAATGGTAACATTTCTTTCTTTTTCTAAACATCTTTATTGGAGTATAATTGCTTTACAATGGTGTGTTAGTTTCTGCTTTATAACAAAGTGAATCAGCTATACGTATACATATATCCCCATATCTCCTCCCTTTTGCATCTCTCTCCCACCCTCCCTATCCCACCCCTCTAGGTGGTCACAAAGCACCGAGCTGATCTCCCTGTGCTATGCAGCTGCTTCCCACTAGCTATCTATTTTACATTTGGTAGTATATGTAAGTCCATGCCACTCTCTCACTTCGTCCCAGCTTACCTATCCCCTCCCCGTGTCCTCAAGTCCATTCTCTACGTCTGAGTCTTTATTTCTGTCCTGCCCCTAGGTTCTTCAGAACGAATTTTTTTTTAGATTCCATATGTATGTTTTAGCATATAGTATTTGTTTTTCTCTTTCTGACTTCCTTCACTCTGTATGACAGACTCTAGGTCCATCCACCTCACTACAAATAACTCAATTTTGTTTCTTTTTATGGCTGAGTAGTATTCCATTGTATATATGTGCCACATCTTTTTATCCATTCATCTGCTAATGGACACTTAGGTTGCTTCCATTGTGATAGCATTTCTAACTGTCTGATTTTTATATGTCAGTGAGACAATATTAATTTATAATTAAAATTTATATGTAAGTAACTAAGGAATAACAAATATTTCATTAAGTGAGGTATACATCAAATCATAGATGCAAAAAAATTAATTCATCTTACATGAAAAATTTTCTAAGTTACACAGCAAGATTTTCTCTGTTGAGAGAAGACTGGCACTAGAGTAAGTTACTGAGTTTGGCTAGAGAATATAAATCTTTGGCAATATTTATATGTCAAATAAACAATGATGTGATATGTATATATCCTTCACTTTGCTTGTACCTCAATATAAATAAATACATAAACAAACATTTATTTATTTATTATTTATATATTTCTCACTTCATTTAAGCTTTTACTCAAAAATAAGCATTTGGAAAAGGTTTTCCCAAATCATCCTATTTAAAGTAGTCCCATTACCTTACATTATTTTTGTTTAAAGAACTTTATGACTATCTAATATTTTATATTTATTTGTATGCTTACCTCTTCCCCTCTCAATAATATAAGTTCCATGTAAGTAGAGACTCTGTTTTATTTACTAGTGTATCCCAGAATCTATTAAAGTGACTGGAATACAAACGTGAGCAGTAAAAAATATTTGACTAAATGAATGAAATACTGTTTATCTTACCTAGCAGAGGTTGTTGTTGAGAGCCAGAATATTCTCACCCTCCAGAAAAATATTGTACCTTGTAAATAGTTGGCTTATAATAGAGAACTAATGAATTTTATTTTGATGCTAGAAAAATCCTTTGAGTGTTCAGGAAGATAATATGGCATTATGTGGAAAATATTTAGAGTTCTCACCTCCTAAGATGTCACTTATCTAATTTGGGCATGTTGTATAACCTAGTGTAATATTCAAAATTCTCCTCCAAGGTTAGATAAATTGGTTTTCCAAATGATGACCTGCATGAGCAAAACTATATATATTGCTAATTCTCAGTGCTTTACTTTGCCTCTAACTGAAACTCCTCCTTAGTGGAATTATCTGCCTCTTGTCCCTACCCACCACTCAACAATGCCACCACTTCAAGAGCTCAGGAAGTCTGGATAATATTCCATGATCCAATGTGGATGATCAAATTTAATCTCTCTGCTACATTCTTTTTAGTTTCCATTTTGTATTATGGATCTGATCAATTCCTTAGCTTACATTATTCTCTCTCTAAATTAAGAGGTTAACTAGATAGGAACAAAGTTCTCATTCATGTCCTACTCTCTATGATTTTATATAATATATTATCTCTTGGAAATTCTAACTAGCATAATTATATAATTGAGGATAAAACATTTCATACTACTTTTTTTTAAACATCTGTTTCTAAAAATAATTTTAACTGTAAAACAGAAGTCATTTGATCATGGATTAAACTCATAATCTGCTCATTAAGAGCTGATGTTTATTTACCCATTGACACTCTAAATTAAATAATTACTTGGTTATCACAGCAAAGCTAAGCTAGAATTGATGTACTTACAACTGGCTTACTCTTCTAATAATTTTTATTTGTCTAAATTATATCATAGCATTGTATGATCTAGTACTCTGAATTTCTCTTACAAACTGAGATCTAATTACTGTTATATACATTACTTTTTTTCACACTACCAAATTTATTCTGTCTGTTGTTAATGTGTTACAATTAGTGTTACCTGCTAATTGTAAAAGGTATAGAGGGGGCTTCCCTGGTGGCGCAGTGGTTGAGAGTCTGCCTGCTGGTGCAGGGGACACGGATTCGAGCCCTGGTCCGGGAGGATCCCACATGCCGCGGAGCGGCTGGGTCCGTGAGCCATGGCCACTGAGCCTGCGTGTCCGGGGCCTGTGCTCTGCAATGGGAGAGGCCACAACAGTGGGAGGCCCATGTACCACAAAAAAAAAAAAAAAAAGGTATAGAGATTTAGGAAAATAAATTATTCAAACACTGGTAACATACTGTATTTCCTTCTAGTCATACAATTGTGAAAAACCAAGATGATTATCTAAGATCTTATATATATAAATGAAGTTCTAAATTATAGTATCTTTACCACACATTTTTAAACAATATCAATCACACCCTGTCTCTTTTGCATCTGTTTTAATATTTAGAATCGACACTTTCTCACATCATCAAAGTCTATTCTTTAAGAGCTTTGATTTTCTAACAGTGTTTATTAGCTTTTTCAGTTATCTACTACTGCATACCAGAGGAACTTAAAGCCTATGGCTTAAAACAGCAACTATTTTATTGTGTCTCTTGTGTCTCATAATTCTGTGGGTTGACTGGGCTCAGCTGGGAAGTTCTAATGGACTACATCATGTTGACTGTGGCCTCAGTCATGCTGAAACCATGCATCTCAGACTGGACTTGATCGCATGTACTGGGACTTGAACTCAGCTGAAACCCAGACTGGGACTTGAATCCATGGGCTGGGACTCGAACCAGCCAGAACCCAGGGTCTTTTACTTGAGATCACACACCTAGTCTCAGAACTTAATGAAGTTCAGGTTCCTTATGTCTCAAAGCAGAAAGAATTCATCGAGAGACAGAGTGATAGGTACGAAGCAGATTTATTTAGAGAGAAACACACTCCACAGACAGAGTGTGGGCCATCCCAGAAGGCAAGAGGTCCCTAATATGGGATGGTTAGTTTTTATGGGCTGGGTAATTTCATAGGCTAATGAGTGAGAGGATTACTCCAACTATCAATATTTTGGGGAAAGGGTGGAGATTTCCCCTGGGCCACTGCCCACTTTTTGGCCTTTTACGGTTGGCCTAAGAACTGTCATGGCACTGGTGGCCATGACATGGCACATGTCATTTAGCATGCTAATGTATTACAATGAGTGTATAATGAGGCTCAAGGTTTACTGGAAGTCAAATCTCCTCCCTTCTTGGATCTAGTTAGTTCTAACCAGTTTTTGTCATGTCCTATGACTATGTCATTCTTTTAAAGGTTGTCCCCTGCCCCCTTCCCTCCTGTTTCAATCTGGGTGCTCATTTGGGCTGGAATGTGCCAGGGGGCTCACTCACATGCTGACAATTGATCCAGGTTGTCAGAAACATCATTTTTAACAGCAAAGATCTACATTATAAGAGAAATATCTCTAGATGGTGGAATTGTATGTGATTTTTATTTTCTCTCTTTTTTTTTCCTTATCTGTAATGTCTAATTACCTTGTGCAGATATATTGCTTTTGTGCCAGGATATTACTAAGTAATTATTATCCATAAAAAAGTATTTTTCTAAATCAGATTAACATTGCATATATCAGTAAAAAATAAATAGTACAATATTTAAAGAGGCAAATCACAGGAACTCTATATGTAGTTTAGAAGATTTAACAGAAAAATTTTAAAAGTGCTATGTCCTTTAAGTAGCATTAACTTTGTAAAAGTTAAAATTTTAGTACCTATCTTATAATTGAATAATATTTAAAGCATGTCCTTTTTCCTTCCCCCTCCTTCACTTTCCCCCTCCACCCACCTAGATATAGCATAGGAAAACATTTCAGTGCTTTTAAAATATTTCTTCTAGCTTTTACACTGAAAAGAACAAAGTTAAGAATATCCTTAATAACCTAGTTTAGGGACAGATAGCCAACAAAAATAACCAAGTTTGCCAAAATGACGGCAAAAATGCCACATTTCTCTGAACACTGTCACTGAGCAACAGGAATAAAATTCAAGGCTTTTATGCCCCTTTCCTCAGAGCTGAAGAGTGTGGTAAAATAATAGTATGAGAATCAGTCAATACTTTCCCTGTTTATTTCATTCAGATTAGTTAAACTAAAGCCTTAACATACGAATAGTTCGACCTCTCTCTGAATAGCCTAGTTATTAAAAACCGACCAGGCTGTGGATTACTTTAACTTTCAGCTTCCTTGTCTGTAAAATAAGGAATTACATCGTTGAATGTTTTCTAACTTTGAAGTGATTTTGACTCCAGATATGAGAAAATGACAGTAGCTGTGACTTCCTAGGAGGTCTTGGTTCTTACTCTTCACTCTGTTCACAAGCCCTCTCACCACTCCCTCACACAATTTAACTCAGCATCCTTTGTTAACTTTTATTAAGCTAAACATATTTTTTTACTTAAGTGATAAATTAGTTCAGTCAGCAGCTGACTGAAGACTTCGAATTTACTAAAATATTACTTTAATACCAGTATTCAGTAATTTTAAATCTCCAATGAAAGATTGGATTCCATTCTGCTTTTGGTCAGAGTACTTCCAAATACTCAGGTAAGGCAAACACAGGCATCAAAAAGAGAGATTTCTCCATTTCTAAATCAGAATCAAACTGGTAGGAACTTCTGAGAATCAAGAGAACAGTCTTTTGGCGAAATAATTAGGAACTATAAGCTTAAAATGTTATTTTTTTTAAAAAAAAAGCACTGTTGTGTCTTTTTGATCATGTTGATGAAGACCAAATCTCTAAGCTCTTTTCATTCATTCATTCACACATTCAACAGACATTGTATTAAGTATTAAAATTTATATTAAGTACCAAAATATGGAAATAAGACATCCTCATTACATTCATGAATCTTAAAATTTCTTCATTTGTACTGGATAGCTTCTTCAGAAAAGATCAATTAGTAACTTGTCTGTTTCTATAATGAAGACAGCTCCAAAATGTGCTAATAGATTTACAAAGCCATTAAAAAAGGGGGAGGGGAGTGTTAGTGGAAAATAGATAGAGATGAGAGCCATTTAGCTTGTCCTGAGGAAGTATTTCCTATATTTAGAGTATTGTCAATGAAGAGAGACAATGTATTCATTGTCTATAAAAATATCTGGGGAGGGATAGGGGTGAAGGGAGAGAGAATTTATGTAGACAAACTGACAAAGGAACATTTCTTTGAAATCCTGTATTAAATTTCATTTTCTCTATTGAACTAATTGTCTTTGTTAGTGAGGTTTCCAAGACATTAAAGCTCCCATTCCTGCACTGCATCTGTACCCTGTTACATGGCTTGGCCACTAAAGATGGCTAAGCTATATGATACTAGCTACACCTCAGCAAAGTGTGTATACATTATTCCTTGCCAGGGCTCCTTCCCCAAATCCTTGCCATAACAAGTTTGGTTGGATAAGTCATAAATATCAAAGATCCCCCCCACCCCACCCCCCACACACTTTTCTTTTTTAATCTATTCCTCCAAGTTTAGTTCATAGCTAGTCCATCTCCCCTTGACCCTATGCTGGCTCCAAATGGCCATCCAGAGTTGAGGATCTCCCAGAATGTTCTATAATCCTATTGGGAGGTATTAGTCTCCTATCACAGAATCTTTTCCAAAGAACAAATTACCAATCCAATCATAACATTCCATTATTGAAGATAAATCACAAGGAGAAAGGGAACTCTGACTCTCTTCTCTTCCCCTCAAAACTCCATCCTAGTATAGAGATCACACTGTGTATCTGTTAAGAAAACATTCCATATCACTAGCCTCTCTCTGAAGCTAAAGTGATAAGAGCATGGGAAGTTATCTTTACTGAAAAGAATAAGATGAAAGAAAATCCAGTGTTTGAGAAAACCTTAGTCATGGCATTGTTGAACCAAACAGAGGAAAGAGAGAGACAGAGCACCTAATGGAAAGAAATTCTTGGGTAATAAAAAGCTGCTATCAAGCCTTGACAGAAAGGAGACAATCAATTCTATCTTTGTCCATATCTCTGAGATAAATATTGCTGAGCAACAAATGATTCCGACTCTCTGTTTTAAAGTCGGAATGATGAACAATTCCTGATGGGGACATTGAGAGTATTGTGCAATTGTATTTAAAGCCCTGAGACACCTCCCTGATACAAAGGAAGTGGCTATTCCAATTCAGACAAGATTCGACACAGACTTGGAAGATGGAGAAATGAATGAAATGATTCAATAATCTTAAAAGAGATTTAATCTCTTTAATCTCTTTTAATCTCTTTAGAGATTTTCTTTGGCCACATATGCCTAAGGGTTTCACCAGAGAATTAATGATGGAGGTTCCTAGGGACTTCATTGTTTACAGCAGGTTGTATTTATGGTTATTCTTAATGTAATTGTATAGTAATTTATATATATTTTCAAGTCAGTGAATATTTGGTTAGTTTCAAGATATTCTTACTTTTTAAATAAAGTCCCAAGTAAAATAACTCTACATTTTAATTAAAGACAATTAGGTATTCCAATAGAAACAAAGGAATTGCTAACATTCAGATGTCCTGAATGGCTAGGGAAGCAGAGCCCTCTGAGAATAATGTTTTAATACAACTGATTCCTACTGAGTTGTGCGGCAACCTTTCATAGATCCTGCTATCAGTTGGCCAATAGGAGTAAACTTTGTACAGTAATTTGGATTGTCAGTGAGCTAAAATGTTTATGTACCTCCATTGTCACTGAGAGGATTTCTGGTTCTCTAAACAAAACCGTAAGAGAAGGGATAATAAGTAGTAATAAAAATTACCACCACTTAACATAATCATAAAAGACAGAGATTCAGAATATAGATTTTAAAAGTACTTTAATTTAAAATATTAGCTAAGTCAATGGTGGAACTGAGAACTTAATGCATCCTAAAATTTATGCTAGACTTAAGGTGCATTTGTTTTCTCCTGATTTCAGATGTACTAGCCACTCTTACTCAATTCTTTAAGACCTATTTCAAGTACCACCTCTTTGCTGAAGCTGTCTTTGTCCTCTCTCTGCGAATACACACATCTTCTCCAGCAGTACTCACTGTTCTCCACATGGGTTCTTAGAACACTTTGTACATAACTCTGTCATAATTTATTAGAGATAGTTGTTGTTACATAATCCTTTTCCACTAGCTGCCAAATTATCTAAGGCATGAACAGCATTTTATTAGTATGTTTATCTTAGTGTTTAATACAGTGTCTAAAACTGAGTGGTCACTAATTAAATATGGGGTCTGGTGAAATGGTGGATATGCAGCTAGTTCCACTAAAAAGTGACCATGGATTATACCAGCAGCTGCCATTAATAACAGTTTTTAGCCATAAAAATTCTACATTGTATATCTTTTGTCTCTTTGATCATTCTCCACATGCATCTTTATTTTCAAAATTCTCTGTGGATTATGCTCAGCCAAAAGACAAAATACCTACTGAGTTAAACAGACTTCCCTTCTGTTAAGAGCTCTTTAAGCAAGTCTCAGAATTTGACACCTTTTTACAGCTAAGGAAATAAACTATAAAATGTAATATAAAATAGATTATATGTCTGGATCAAGCTTTTTAACTGTATTTTATTTAAAAGTGCTATGATATATCAGGAAACAGACCAACCATTAAGAAACAACCAACCATTAACAAACAAATGAAAAAAAAAGTAAGCAGCTACTGAAGCACCTTACGTGATGGGTCATGTCCTTCTGAATACCTGATAAAGGGTTTTACAGGGCTTCTTACTGATTATTAAAGGAGTTCATCTTTATAACCCTTGTAAGAGTAAAAGAATATATTGTGATTAAATAATGCCCAATTGACAACAGGGAGTCCTGAAGTCTTCTACTGATGTGACTTTATTTCGAAGTACCCTAATTAAAGTTGCTTACAAAAACCTAGCTCACTTGTGGGAAAGTTCCAATAATCATGAACACATGGTGATAATTAGACTGACCAGAAACAAGGTTTTCCTTTTTATTGTATGTATAACCATTTGTTCCTAGCACATTTATTATAGTTTCCTCCTTGAAGCGTTTTTATTGGTATTTGTTTAGATGGAAACTATGAAAATTTTGGCTAGGTACAAAAGATAAAGAATTAGTTTGGGATTACACTGATCTTTTCAGTCTATGCCACACACAGGAGACAACACTGTCATGGATATCCTCAGATAATGAAAGGGTGACAGTGTAGACAATGTACTGGATTAGCACTGAACTCTAATTTTAAAAATCCTATAATATTAATTAAACAATGAATTAAACAATTATTCCTACTAGGAAAACAAGGACACTCCTCATTCACCAGCAAGAAATTAAGGATAGCATCAATCTCAATCAATCCCAGCTGGCTTTTTTTTTTTTTTTGGTAAAAATTGAGAAGCTGATTTTAAAATATATATAGAAATGCAAGAACCCAGCATATCCAACACAGTCATGAGAAAGGAGAGACTGAAGTTGGAGTGCTTATATTACCTGATTTCAAAATGTAATATAAAGCTACAATATTTGAACAGCATACTGGCATAGGGATCAACAAGTAGATCAAGGACAGAATAGAGATCTCAAAAACTGACTTACGGGCCTCCCTGGTGGCGCAGTGGTTGGGGGTCCGCCTGCCGATGCAGGGGACGTGGGTTCGTGTCACAGTCCGGGAAGATCCCACATGCCGCGGAGCGGCTGGGCCTGTGAGCCATGGCCGCTGAGCCTGCGCGTCCGGAGCCTGTGCTCCGCAACGGGAGAGGCCACAACAGTGAGAGGCCCGCATGCCGCAAAAAAAAAAAAAAAAAAAAAAAAACTGACTTACACATTCATTCAGTTTTTTGGTTTTTGACAAAGTCTTTTCAGCAAATGGTGCTAGAAAAAACAGATATCCATATGAAAACCCCTAACTTACACCATATACAAAAATTAATTTGACATGGATCAAAGATCTAAATGTAAAAGCTAATGTTATAAAATTTTTAGAAAGAAATATAACAAAATATATTTGTGACCTGGGGGTAGACAAAGGCTTCTCAGATAAGACAGAAAAGGCAATAATAACGGTAAAACAAAAAAATGATAGCTTAGGTCTAATCAAAATAATAATTCCTACTCATCAAAAGACATCATTAAGAAAATTAATAGGCAAGATACAAAATGTGAAAAAATATTTATAAAATTTATGTCTACTAAAGAGCTGGTATAGTTTATTATATACATAGATATAACCCTATCAAGAGTATAGTGGTTTTGTTTGCTGCTGATAAGTAGGAACTTAATGAGAAACAGTAGCCAGGTCAGCCTTGGTCAGAGGAAGTTCAGGTTGTCGAGCCCATGCATAGCCTCTATCCTTGTCACCATGGCCACTTTCCTGTGAGCTCATTGAGCAACCACTGGAGTGGCTGGAGATTGAGGCATCTAGTCAAGAAGCAAGACTACAGCAGAGAGAGCAAGTCAAGAGAGATAATTGTTCAGATTGCTTCGTTTCCTCCATTAGAATATCAAGGGCTTGAAGGACCGTTTCATAGAGCTCTCCTGTAGTACAGAGACACTTCCTGCCCCATAAAAGAAAAGCAGCCAAGCTTGCTGCTGCTCAATAGCAGAAGGGAGATATGACACAGGGAAAGGAAAACAAACAAAAAGCCCATTTTCTGGTCCCAGGGGAGAACAGGAAGAGGCAGTAAGAAAGAAAGGTAAGCATGAGTGTAAGACAACGTTCCCTCGCCCTCCAGCCCCTGACTTAGTTTAAGAAAGAGGAATAGGTGATTTAGAAAAGTGAAGTCAACATGGGGGGAATAGTATGGCTGTTCCCCAATCTCTTATTAAGTTGTAGAAAGGGTTTACCTTGTGTAATGCTCTTGTACCAGTCTGGGGCTGGGCCATACGTCCTTGATGTTCTATGAGATAGGAGAGAGAGGGTCCTTAGGGATTAACGTTCTCAAGCTGCTTTCCAGCTTGAATGACGCGGGTGAGCATTGACAGTAGAGGGCTTGCCATGGAGTCGGCTGGAAGGGGCACAATAACCCCTGCAGAGGCTTAGGGTTGACAGTAAGAGGACGTGCAAGTGCCTCTTGGGTCTGCAGCCAGCAGGAGATGAACTCAACTAGGCAATACCATCAAAATCTGGCAAAGACAAGAGGTGCCAGTTTATGAGTTACATTACCTACAGACCAGAGACTGCTATAACTGAGACCAGAGGCTAGCCAGGCATGCTCCACAGCTATTCTAAGACTTCCTTTACAACACCATCTTGGGAATTCCTTACACTTTCCCTGGGTTGGAACACTTATTTCTTGAATCCCATATTTCTTTGTTTTCATCCTCAATATTTTCCGGAGCCTGAAAAGGGGTGTTTGGGAGGAAAAGTTTTTGAGTACTTGGGTATCTGAAAATGTCTTTATTATACAGTTATCCCCCAATTAACAGTTTTAGTTTATTTCTGAGAACCCTGTTGCTAAGTAAACAGTTGTTAAATGAAAAACTAGTCCCATTAATTTAATGGGGAAAATGATGATATATTCTTTCCCAATCCAAAATACATATATGATTTTCACAGATGTATCAATTGATCAATAAAAATGTTTATATAACTAAAATATAACAATTTGAAAATGAATAAATGTAAAATGTATTCGGTGGGCCAAAATGTTCGCTCGTTTTTTTCCGCAAGATGGCTCTAGTAGCACTTCGTTGTCTTTAACTTCATTCGAAACAATTTTGTTAGATAGTCTGTGACAGCTGTCATGTCAGTATGCATTTAAAAAAAGACATCAAGGGCTTCCCTGGTGGTGCAGTGGTTGAGAGTCCGCCTGCCGATGCAGGGGACACGGGTTCGTGCCCCGGTCCGGGAAGATCCCACATGCCGCGGAGCGGCTGGGCCGGTGAGCCATGGCCACTGAGCCTGCGCGTCCGGAGCCTGTGCTCCGCAACGGGAGAGGCCACAGCAGTGAGAGGCCCGCGTACCGCAAAAAAAATAAAATAAAATAAAATAAAAAAAGACATCAAAATTGGTGAATTTTTGTGTAGCCATTTTAATACTGAAGATGGAAGAAAAAAAGCAACATTTTCGGCATATTATGCTTTATTATTTCAGGAAAGGTAAAAATGCAACTGGAATGCACACAAAGATTTGTGCAGTGTATGGAGAAGGTGCTGTGACTGATCAAACGTGTCAAAAGTGGTTTGCGGGCTTTCCTGGTGACGCAGTGGTTGAGAGTCCGCCTGCCGATGCAGGGGACACGGGTTCGTGCCCCGGTCCGGGAAGATTCACGTGCCGCGGAGCGGCTGGGCCCGTGAGTCATGGCCGCTGAGCTTGCGCGTCCGGAGCCTGTGCTCTGCGACGGGAGAGGCCACAACAGTGAGACGCCCGTGTACCGAAAAAAAAAAAAAAAAAAGTGGTTCGCAAAGTTTCATGCCGGAGATTTCTTGCTGCTTGGGTAGACCAGTTGAAGTTTATAGCGATCAAATTGAAACAATAATTGAGAACAATCAATGTTATACCACACGGGAGATAGCCGACATATTCAAAATATCCAAATCAAGCACTGAAAATCATTTGCACCAGCTTAGTTATGTGAATCGCTTTGATGTTTGAGTTCCACATAAGTGAAAAAAACCTTCTTGACCACATTTCCGCATAAAATTCTCTAATGAAACATAATGAAAACGTTCTTTTTTAAAACAAATTGTGACGGATGATGAAAAGTGGATATTGTACAACAATGTGGAATGAAAGAGATCATGGGGCAAGGGAAATGAAACACCACCAACCACATCAAAGGCCGGTCTTCATCCAAAGAAGGTGATGCTGTGTACATGGTGGGATTAGAAGGGAGTCCTCTATTATGAGCTCCTTCCGGAAAACCAAACGATTAATTCCAACAAGTACTGCTCCCAGTTAGACCAACTGAAAGCGGCACTCAATGAAAAGCATCCAGAATCAGTCAACAGAAAACACATAATCTTCCATCAGGATAACACAAGACTGCATGTTTCTTTGATGACCAGGCAGAAACTGTTAGAGCTTGGCTGGGAAGTTCTGATTCATCTGCCATATTCACCAGACATTGTACCTTTGGATTTCCACTTATTTCAGTCTTTACAAAATTCTCTTAATGGAAAAAATGTCAATTCCCTGAAGACTGAAAGTCTTCCCTGGAACAGTTCTTTGCTCAAAAAGATAAAAAGTTTTGGGAAGATGGAATTATGAAGTTGCCTGAAAAATGGCAGAAGGTAGTGGAACAAAAGAGTGAATATGTTGTTCAATAAAGTTCTTGGTGAAATGAAAAATGTGTCTTTTATTTTTAATTTAAAAACTGAAGGCACTTTTTGGCCCACCCAATAGTATAAACATTTAATAAAATGTTATTAATAAAATAAACATTTACTGTACTCACCAAGGGAGGAAGAGTAGACTTGACAGTGAGTGGTGGATGGTGGAAGAAGCTACAAGGAAGCAATTCTTTGAAACGCAGTGCAGAATGAGCTAGATAATCAACTTTCAGGCAGGCATTCAATGTCTGCATCAGGTGTGTTGATGATATTTTTGTTTTGCTCATAAGAGCACTTTGAGATACATGAACATAATAGAACACAATACATATGCATCAAAGGGTCATAGAAAATCTTGCCTCTTCCTCCTTCTTGGTTATTTATTCATACTTAAGAATGAAGCCCTAAAATGCTAACTGGATACTGTATGTCCAGGGGTGAGATGTGTTGATTGGGCGGTCAGATCACGTGGTGATTGTAGATGCTTGTTTTAGGATCCTCAAATCATAGTATCTGTGGGATTTTCCATTTAGACTGGTCTGTTTCTTCAGAAAGTACTGCTCCAATCTTTGACTATGGAATGCATGTTATGGATGGCATAGGCTTAGCTCTCAGTATTCTTGAAGCTAAATAGGGGAAGAGGGTTGGGGTCTCATAGTTCACTCTGTATACTTTCAATTAATCATCAAATCTTTAGTATATGTCTCTAAGTCTAGTGCCAGTTGAATTCAATTTCTCCAGCCAACAAATTTATTTTTAATACCAGGATGCAGGAAGGTGGACACTAGCAAAAGGTAAGGATTAAATCAAGATGCCTAACTACATCTTAAAGAGACTTTCAAACAATCTTTGTATCTTCCTGGGTACCTAATGTCTCTGATTCCTGAATCTTTATGGTTCTATGACACTTATCCTCTTGTGTCATTTGACAACTCTCTCTACAAAAACAGATTTCTGCTTTTTCTTCTTTGATTAAATCAGTTACCAATTCATCTGTCAGCTTTCCATCTTCAAAAATTTGTGGACATATTTTATGTTACATTATCTCCCATTCCTTTTGCCCTTCTAATTTATACATTGTTATTCCTTTACAATAGTTTTGGAAACAGAGAGGGCAAACACGAATTCACCTGTAATATTTAACTAGAAATTTCCTTCACACTTTTGTTCTCAGGCTCAGTAAAAATTTGCTCACATCAGATGATTTTGAGTTAAAATTTCAGTAGAGACCAAAGAGTAAACGTGAAAGACTGAAGTGACAAAAAAAATTAGAACTTAAGTAGTGTTCCAGCTGACCTGAAAGTGAAACTTGGAATAATGTGTTATTAGAAGTTTCATTATTATTAAATGTAACCACACTGATTCGCATGTAAGAGGAAAAACTTTGGAGCCAAGTAAACCTGGATTCAGTTTGGGCTCTGCCACTTAGCTGTGAGACCTAGAGAAAGTTGCCTTGGTTTCCTCCTTTATAAAGTGAAGACAACTAATGCCTTCCTGATAAGTTTTTTGTGAGGACTAAATTAGATAATATCAAGTGCTTAATCTAATACCTCACTCAAACATGGTGCTCTATGGTAGTTATTAAATTTGGCTACCCATCATAATATTTTGTACTCCTGAAGAGTTGTACATTTTATTATTCTTATTGTTTATATAGAGGATGTATATAGTGCATATAGTATATACACACTATGCAGTATGAGTGTATTATATAGTGTATAGTACAGTGAGCAATTTGAAGAGGCACTAGCAGCAAGAAACCTAAAGAAGAACTGGAATCTAAAGCTCCACCTTGGAAGCCCCCAATTCCTATTATATCTGCCATCCACATTGCAAAGACATTTCTACCAGTGCCAGCTGATCTATGCCAAGAGAAAAAATGGAGTAAAATTCATAGTTGAGGTAAACTTCTGAGTGTCATGAAGTGTTGATGTTAGGAACTGACACTTCACCTGGCTTCTTCCATTGACTCTGTTCTCTTCCTCTCTGTGGTCTTCTTTGGGCTTTTAGCCTAAATCTATCTTCAGAACTACAGGCAAACTTCCACAAGAGTCCTTGACCAGGAATAACATGTGCAGTATCGTGTTCAGGTATTTGCTTGAGGTCCCTAGGGGTGTCAAACCCAGCCAAGAAGCCCTGGAAAAATGCATGTGTTGGTCCTTCATTCAAATCAAATACGCTTCAGTTCTAAATCTAAAACTTGAACATCAAAAGGAAAATTATAAATATTAAAACCACTTTTCAATCATTATCCAAAAGTCAAATTCCCTTTAATCCAGGGAATATAACTCTAGGATCTATGCCTATCTATCTCCCTATCCATCTCCCTATCTATCTATGTATCTATTGATACCATCATGGAGTTACTAAAATAATTCTCTTACTCAAAACCCTTTTTTAAAAAAATTCTAAGTTAAGCATGGCAACAAACAGGATTAAAATGTTAGAATTATTTTTTCAAATAATTTATACTGAAAAGTTCAGTGGGAGGAAAAGAGAGGAGCTCTGTACATGCATGAAACTCTACCTAAATGAATAATACTGCATGCAAATACAAACACTTTTTATCCTATTTTAACAACTTTCAATAGTTTGATTCATCCATACTTGTTCTTTTGATACCTTCAATTAATATCTAGACTGATAGCCTGAAAGTTTCTTCTGGGCATAGAGAAACATTCTTCTGTCTATTCGAAGACAGGAAAATAGATTTTCCACCTCATTATCTTTAATACTATACTTTGTCTTCTCAATTATTTGCAAGGAGAAAATGATTACAAGGCAGTTACATTTAAGAGAACCTTTAAAGACTTCAAGGAAAGGGATCAGGTTTGAGACTCAGTTTGCTATCTTTTAATACCAGAAATAGATTGAAGGTAGGGGTTTTTTAGTACAGTAAACTATAAGTTTTAAAGTTTCATATGTGAAAACAAAGCTGGTGTCTTGTAGATGTGGGGGCCCAATATAATCACGTGAATCTTTCCAAAATGGAAACCCTTTCTTGGCTGTGATGAGAGAGATGCAACAGACAGAAGGATCAGTGAGATGCAACACGAGAAGGACTTAACCCAACATTGCTGGCTTTGAGGATGGAGGACGGGGAGCACAAGGCTAGGAATGCAGTGACCTCTAAAAGCTGGCAAAGGCAAAGAAATGAATTCTTCTCTAGAATCCCCAGACAGGAACACAGCCCTGTCAACACCTTGATTTTAGCCCAGTGAGACTCAGGCTTCTGTTCAACTTTTTTTTTTTTTTTTTTTTGCGGTACGCGGGCCTCTCACTGCTGTGGCCTCTCCCGTTGCAGAGCACAGGATCCGGACGCGCAGGCTCAGCGGCCATGCCTCATGGGCCCAGCCGCTCCGCGGCATGTGGGATCTTCCCGGACCGGGGCACGAACCCGTGTCCCCTGCATCGGCAGGCGGACTCTCCACCACTGCGCCACCAGGGAAGCCCTCTGTTCGACTTCTGATCCACAGACCTGCAAGATAAGAAATTTCCGTTGCTTTATGTCATTATACTGGTGGTAATATGTTATGGCAGCAATAGAATACTAACACAAACTTTAATAAACTTTATAATCTTTGCTTTCCTTTAGTGTTCCAACTGTGTTAAAATAGAAATTATCATGGTGAAAATATTTTCCATAATAGAAAGAGTAAGTAATTAAAATTTTTCAATATTTTATATGACAGGTCTAGAGCAGACCCAGAGACGCAGAGCTGTTTGTTCTGTAAAGTCCCTCAAAAGGGAGAAGGTAACCTTGAGCTGTCTTCAAGGTGAACTCAGAGTGCACCTTCCTCATGTGTTCTCCTGTGGTCTTCATGCCCAGAGAGACAGACACCATCACTCCTACCTTCTGAGGAAGCCAGGGGCTCAGGATCCAGCTTGCAAAGGCGGCGTGACTTTAAAACAAAGTCTTTACTCACAAGAAGGCAAACAGTTATCTTCATGACAAGTAAGTTCTACAACTCAAAAGAAACTTCCAGTTATAAGATAACTAAGTTCTGGCCATATGATGTATAAGATGACTATAGTTAAAAATACTGTATTGCATATTTGAAAGTTGCTAAGAGAGTAGATCTTAAAAGTTCTCACGACAAGAAAAATATTGTAACTATGTGAAGTGATGGATGCTAACTAAATTTACTGTGGTAATCATTTCACAATATATTCATATATCAAATCATCATATTGTATACCTTAAACTAATACAATGTTATATGTCAATTATATATCAATAAAACTGGAAAAATATAAAAATTCAAAAGAAAGTGCTTTCATAATACCAAAGAATTAATATTATATAAATTGTAAAATAATATGCAATATCTCCTGTCACAAAGGAACTACTGGATTAATTTCCTTTACTAATTCTCAGACTCTATACTAGTCATAACTAAGTCCCAAGTGATGAAATATTCGTATCAAGGCTTAAATAAATTATTCAATTAAAGCTGTTTGTGACTGTACTAGACGCATTTCAATTCCAGGACTTTTGTGTATGAATAAAACCAAATATCAAGATTCACAGATGTTGAAGAAACACAGCAATATCTGGAAGCTAAAATCATGAGAAGAGATAGTGTAATGACAACAAAGGAACTGAAATACTAATCTTCTGGGAATGTTTGCTTCCTGGAAACTAAAGGCAAGTTTCCTATAAAGTGAGAAATGTTTCGAATTAAATACAGAAACAGAATAGAATAAAATTAAGCAGGCTAACATACTCAAAATGAAACACCTGTAACTGAATAAACTGAATATCTTCTATCATAACATAGTATTTGTTAACATATTTAATTAGAACTCCATAATAAGGCATCCAGCATATTTAGATCTCCAGTGTACAGAGACTCTGTTAGGTATTGTGGTTGATTCAGAAAATCCAGTCTCTGACACTAAGGAGTTTAAATGCTCTTTGCGGGGAGTCAGGATAAGTGCAAGCAAAATGACAGAGAATTACTACATGGCAATTATTAAGAAGTGTACAATATCAAAATGACGTAGAAGACTGATAAGAGTAAAATGTGATTAGTCAGGGAAGATAAGAGATGGGCACCCATCCCAGAAGTAAATTGGCTTGCCAGGTGCATGATACAAAAGGAGATGTGCTGAGAAAGCCACTTTTAGAGAAAAAATATGCCCCCTACCAGTCCTCCAAGATGACTTAAATTTTCACCATTAATCCAACTCATTAGCTATTCATTTAACCAGAAAATACTTGTTGAATACCACACACCAAGTTGTATGGGTGCCAGCACAAGTATTTCTTTTCTTCCTCCTTTCTTTCAGTTTTGGACCATTTTAAATATGATTGTTCCCTGGAAGAGATAACATAGAAAGTCATTAACAGATGCTAACACATAATTATGACCTGCACCTTCCTCTCCTCCCTCACCCCTAACTTCACTGAAGAATTAAAATAACCTTTAAGGTATGTTCCAACTATCCATTTTCTACACTATTGCCAGAGTGATATTCTAAAATCATAATTCTCATTATCTTCTCCTATTTACTATACAATGAACAATTTTTCAGGACCCTAAAAGAATAGCTGAAGTGAAACTAAGAAAACTTTAGACAGAGATGGGGAAGAGTTCAGGAAATGACTAGCACTTGATCACTTTTATGATTCTGGCAAAAGATAATAGGTAGTAATATAATGGAGAATGAGTGGATGAATATATTTTTTAAAGGCATCGCTTTTGGTAAAGAAAGGTAAGAGTTTAGTATTTGATATTAGCATGATTGATCTACAGAAAATTATTCAGAGTTTGGAACTTATGGTAAACATTTAGCCATCAATCCATACAAAGTTGGTAATTCATACCATGAGAATGGAGGAGCTTCTGAAAAGAATAAATGTTACGGGAAAGGAGCAAAGAATAAGACATTAATTCTTGAGAATTCCTAAAGGATGGTAGAAAAAAAAAAGGAATCAGAGAAAGAGCATTAAAGGAAGAAATTGTAGAAGAAATGAATGTTATAAAATTTGCATTAGGGCTTTTTAAAAAATTCTATATTATGTGCAGTCAGAGAGTTTGTGTACGGGATGATGTAACTAAAATAAAGTGTTCTGTGAAATTCCTCCTGATTCTCCTTTGGGTCAGGTAGGTTTTGATATTAAGCAGGCTAAATGGTTCCAATTCTTCTTTTCTGGGAATTAAATAAACCAGAGCAGCTTTTTGGACTGTTTATAAAAGAAGAAAATGAGCTGCCAAGATACAGTTAATAATATTGTGTATCTTTGAATTTGTCATGGAGGAACTTTTAACAAGCCTTGGCATGACATCTTATTTTTGCATACCCCAGCCAAATAACTTCCCAAATTTCTTATTCTTAAAATGGCTCATTAGTGTAAGCTGGTAGCCAAACTACAGCAATAGCAGAGAAATAGTTTGTGCTTATTCAGCCACAAAATGAGTTGCTTTAAGTTATTTTACCTACTGACTCATTAAAATGAACCATGATAATCCAATCTTTTTATTTATGTTGAAGTAGCTAAAGACTAAAGGTATTTTAATCATCAACATGAATTTATATAGAATTGACTACGAAAACAACATCATTTTGGGATGTTATCCAAGAACATAGACCCTACAAGAAGAGACAAGAATCAAGGAATGAAAAAGCAAAAGAAGAAAGTTTATACAGTCCTGCCACTCTTAATTTCCCATTATCAAAGTGTTTCAGAGGTTGATATGCCCAGGGATGGCATATACTGCCAAGCCCTTGTCCCTTGCCTGTTACCATTGATCATTCTCCTCCTTTCTGCTGAATAGGGATGAGCCAGCGTAGGACTCTAGGCATCCCCTACCAACTGATCTGAGCTAGCTTGCTAAATATTTGAAAACAAATCGCCACCCCCAAAACATTCAAAAGTTACCCAGGAAAAGAGTTTGAAATGGATTATTTTAATGTATTTTCAGAATAGTATATGCCCATAGTTTCATGAATCTGTAATCAAGTAGAATGGCACACTATTGTCTCTGATATCTATCTTTCTTTCTATCTATCTATCATCTAGTCATCCATCCATCTTTCCATCAATCTATCTACTTTTTGTTACATTTCTCCTTAGCACAAGCTCCTGTGAGCTACTGTTCTAGAAAGAGCTTAAAATTGTCATTTTGAATTTCACTAATTTGAGTGAAAAATTCAATTAATTATATTGTCTAAACTCTATTTACATGTGAAGAATTCCTAATTACATTTGTGATGGTCTTATATTGGCTTTGCTGTGGTGTTTTTTTTGTTGTTGTTGTTGTTTTACAAATCTCCGCTGTATTTCGTCTAATCTGCAGCATCCTCCAGGGCCAACTCTCTGAACTCCCAAGAGATAGGGAAAGCATAGCTACCATGGATGTGCTTGCATTTACCTAGAATGTTGCTAATATGTGATTCGCAGTGGCAGGAGCTAGGAAGACAATAGATAAGTCACTTAAAAATATGCTGTAAGAGCAAAGCTGAGAGATCACTTACTCTTCTTAGGGGAGAAAGGAAGCCTTCACAGAAGAGGTGATGTCTTATGGAAAAATAAGGTTAGAGGTTCTTCAGCAGAGGGGAAAAAAAGGGTTTGGCAGTTACCAAAAGTATTCAGAGGAGGACGCATGGGATACAGAAGTGAATAATGAAGTCAATATCATTTGTAAGACCAGATGTGAAACAACTTTGGGTGCCAAGATAAAGTGTTTGGATATTTATGCAGTAAATGAGTCAGTAGAGATTTCTTAAGCTGGGTAGTAAGTACATAATCAGATTTGGAGTGGAGGTGAGTGTAACCTTTTTATCAGTTTTGGTTTTTCTTCTTTTATTATTATCAGAAAACAATATCTATTTATGTTTAAAATTATAAATAAAGATAAGTAAAATCATGGAAAATAAAAATCAGTTAGTCCTATGCACTCAGAGATGAATCTCTTAAAATTTTATCAGCTAATATAAAGTACTTTTCCCCATGAATCAGGATAAATATAAATATACTCATGATATATTTAAAAGTAATTATACATTTTAATGAGTCCTATTATACAAAGCTTTTTAAAATTTACTTTTTCCACCTAATACTATACTGTAAACATCTTTTCAGTAAATTAACATCATTTTCAATTTTTCAATATCATAAACAATCCTGAAATGATGTTCTTTGTATTTATATTCTTTTTTTTTTTTTTTTTTTTTTTTTTTTGCGGTACGCGGGCTTCTCACTGTTGTGGCCTCTCCCGTTGCGGAGCTCAGGCTCCAGACGCACAGGCCCAGCGGCCATGACTCACGGGCCCAGCCACTCCACGGCATGTGGGATCCTCCCGGACCGGGGCACGAACCCATGTCCCCTGCATCGGCAGGCGGACTCTCAACCACTGCGCCACCAGGGAAGCCCTGTATTTATATTCTTATATCTCTATTTTTCTAGGACTAATTCACAGAAATAGAATTGGTGGATCAAAGAGCATGCATATTTTAAATCTTACGTTCCCATTTTGTAATTATTCCCTCTAAAAGGCTGTATCCATTTACATTTCTGTTAGCATTCATGGGAGGAATGCTATGTTCCTTCCATGTCTGCAATATTTTATGTTACCATTTCTTAAATCCTTGACTATTTGATTCGGAGGAAGACCTCACTGTAATTTTTTTTTGGTACTTGTTGATTACTCCTGAGATTAAATATTTTTTATATTTGTTTTGTATCTTTGGGGGATATTATCTATTCATTTTCTACTGAAGGGATTATGCTTTTCTTTTCTTTTCTTTTAAAAAATATTTATTTATTTTGGCTGCGCCGGGTCTTCGTTGCAGCATGTGGGATCTTTAGTTGTGGTATACGGCATCTAGTTGCCTGACCAGGGATTGAACCCGGGCCCCCTGCATTGGGAGCATGGAGTTTTAACCACTGGACCACGAGGGAAGTCCCATATGCTTTTCTTTTTTATTTACAAGAGTGCTTTAAATATTCTAGTAAACTTTCAACTTTATACAATGTATAGATACATAATATGTAAGCATATTATACATTATATATTTCAAATATTCTTCCAGGTTTGATTTTTATTTATGATGTTCTTAGAGTACAAAAATTTAATTTTTTGATAATAAAAGCCATCAAGTTGTTTTTAACTTGGTGATTTTATTACATCTAAAATTAATTTTGATAAATGACGTGACAAAGGGTTTTAAACAGTCATCCCAATATCATATATTTAAAAATTAGTTTTCCTTATGAAACTTAAATGCCAACTTTATCACAGTTTAGATTATTAAAGTCAGTTTCACAGAGTAAATGAACACATAGGCTTTGGCATCACAGAAAACCTATGTTTACCACTGTGGCCTCTTCAAATCTTAGCTTCCTTGAGAGGGAAAGATGAAAATAGCAAAATAGCAATAGCTTATTGTATTAAATTACATAATGCATTTAAAGCACTTAGCACAGTGCTTGGCTTACAATAAACATTAGTAGTTCATAGCATTGTTACTTTTATATGAGAGTATGGTTTTTGATTTTTTATCTTCTTCACTGATTAGTGTATCTATTTTTGCATCAATATCATAGTTTGATTATTTTGTAGTATTACGTACTTTTAAATATCTAATAGAGCAATTTTATTCAACCACTCAAAAATATTTGTTGAATGCCTTTTACTTGTCTCTAACAGCTAGGATCTGAAGATATCAATATATGGTTGAGCAAATCAGCACTGGTCCCTGATCAATTAGCCTACAGTCACATCTTTCTGAGGATCTGACCTATTTATCAAGATAAAAGTTTTTAAGACACCCTTTACTTTTTATTTGGTTCTGAAGACAACTTTGTTCAATAGCAACATATCTTTAGCAACATATCATTAAATCTAGTTTATATCTACTGATGGCTCATTTCGTCCATCTTAACATTGAATTTATTGATTACAGTATCACAGGATAAATTTTTTTATATTCTTATGACAATATACTTATACTCTTGAGTATAAGTATACTCAAGTATACTCTTGAGTATATCTTACAAGATTGGAATTCAGTCCTCTTCTTGAATAAATCATGTTCAATTAAAAAAACACTTTAATTATACCACTTGACATACAGCATAAAGCAGTTGTGTTTGTTTGCTGATAGATTTTTGAAAAGAGGAATTGAACATTTGGATTTGTCAATATTTACACTGTACTGCCCAAGAGGGACAAATATAAGCAGGGAAAATGCATCACGTTTGAAAAGGAATGGACTCTTGGAAAGAAACAGATCTGGATTTTGAATCCCAGTTCTATCCATTCCCACGGTGTATAAGATAAAACCACTGTAAGTTTCCTACTACTGCTGTAACAAGTTACCACAAACATAGTGGTTTAAAACAAATGTATTCTTTCACAGTTCTGGAGGTCAAAGGTCTAAAATCGAGGTGTTTCTAAGGCTATCTTCCTTCTGGAGGTTTCTGGGAAGGATCTGTTTCCTTTGCCTGTTGCAGTTTCTAAAGGCTGCTGGCACTTCTTGGCTTGTGGCCCCCTCCTCCATTTCAAAGCATATCACAACCACCTCTGCTTCCATTGTTAATCCCTTTTCAGCTTCTGACCTTCCTGTCTCCCTCTCATAAGGACCCTTGTGATTATATTGGATCTGCCCAGATAAGCTAGGCTAATCTTCCATCTAAAGATCCTTAATTTAATCACATCTATAAACACCCTCTTGGTCATAAAAAGTGACATCTTTACACATTACAGGGATAAGGACATGGACATCTTTTGGGGGCCATTATTCAGCCTACCACAATCACTATAGCAGGGAACTCATAACTAACTAGAGAAGACACTCAGCTGATCCACACACTTAGTTACTCATATTTAACCTACTTTTTTAAAAACAGTTCACTGTATGGTTGCACATTTGGGCAAGTGCCTGTTCTCTGAACCCTGTGTGTCCTTCACCTGTAAAATGGAACTAATGCCTACTTACATAATAGAGATGCTCTGAGGACTAAATGACATAGTGTATAAAAAGCTGTTTCCACTCCATCACATAAGAGTACTGTGGGCATTGTGCTAAAAAGTGACTCTTGAGGGCAAAAGGAATAAACTTAATACTTTTGTTGCATGTTTGCAGTACACGGAAATTTCATTCTAGTGACATGGAAATTATTTGAATTAACTTGCATTCTTGAAGAGAGAGAGAGAAATAATGTAAATAATATATGCCATTCTACCTATCATTCCACCCAATGGGCACATGAAAGAGTGACTATAGACTACTTGCTTCTACTCTTTCTGAGTTAGGCTCTATTTTCTCATGCCTGCCAGAGCATGAACCTTTTGAGATCAATTGTTTAAATATATGTACTCTTTCAGATATTATTGCAATTAATTCTTCATTAAATGTCTGTTTTTACACTATGAAGTAAACCTGACAAGAATATTAGTTTAAGACAATACCTGGCATGTAGTTGGTGTTCAATATATGACACCTATTATTATGCAAATAAATATTTGTTTAAAAAACAAGTGCTCACCAATAAACTGGGAACATATAATTGAGGGAGAACAGCCTAGTGGAATGAACAAATTTCAAAGTCAGATACATCTGAGTTCAAGTCCTGAGTTTTCCATTAGCTGTTTCCTTGGATATTTTCCTTAACCTCTCTAAACCTCAATTCTATCATTTTAAAAATAGAAATTATAATCTGATCTATTTAGATGTGAGGATCAAATGAGAAATGTACTTAAACTCCTAGAATAGTTTCTGTCAATAAATGATAATTATTATTACCTAAATAAATATTTTCTTAATTTAAATATATTTAGCAAACAACTTTCTGAATAATAAATATAGGTATTATAGATAGAAAAAATAGAATTATTTAAATTCCATCTAATCACCTAGGTTTCTGAAGCATATGAACTTAAAGGACCTATGGCCCATTACAAATTGTTTATTACTAAGTGGATTTTGAGTACTTGTATTGGTCAGGCTATTTAAGGTCACATGCACAATCACTAATGTACCTTCAGTGAAGGGGTTTATGAGAATACAAAGAAATATAGTAGCACTGTTCTTAATGTTAGCAACAGCACAGTCAACCCCTGTTCTAGATCTTCTGAGACTGGGAAATGCAGTAGGATCTAAAGATAAGGGACTCAGTGTCCCTCTATTCAATAACTGTGGCTTGATTGACTCAACTTCTCTGTTTTCACCAAACATTTAATTTGGAAAGTACTCAAGCCACCACAAAGGTGCTCGAGTTTCCTCTTGCTGAATCAGTTAAAAATTATCTGATTCACAACAGCCAAGACATGGAAACAACCTAAATATCCATTGACAGATGAATGGATAAAGAAGAAGTGGCACATATAAACAATGGAATATCACTCAGCCATAAAAAAGAATTAAATAATGCCATTTGCAGCAACATGGATGGACCTAGAGATTATCATACTAAGTGAAGTAAGTCAGACAAAGATCATATGAAATCACTGACATGTGGAATCTAAAAAAATAATACAAAGGAACTTATTTACAAAACAGAAACAAACTCACAGACATAGAAAACAAACTTATGGTTACCAAAGGGGAAAGCAGGGGCGAGGGGTGGGGGATAAATTAGGAGTTTGGGATTATTAGATACAAACTACTATATGTAAAATAGATAAACAATAAGGTCCTACTGTATAGCACAGGGAATTACTCACTAACCTGTGATAAACCATAATGAAAAAGAATATGAAAAAGAATGTATATATAAGTATAACTGAATCACTTTACTGTACAGTAGAAATTAACACAACATTGTAAATCAACTATACTTCAATAAAATAAATTAAAAAAAAAAAGGAAAATTACCTCTGGCTCCTGTTCATCCCTGATCCCATCCATACCAGCCAGGAGCAATGCGGACCACAAAAGAAAAAAAAAAATCTATCTTCAAGATGTGTCTGCATGCTTTCAGAACTTTAATAACTACCTCTGCTGTCCACCCATGCCCTAGCTCTAAACTATGTATAATCCTCAAGGGCTTTTTTTGCCTTTTTCTGCTTAAAGGCATGAGTAGGGACTACTTGCTCCTTTCCTACTTGCCACTGCATGGAAACTTGGGCCTACATTTGTATGTCTCATCATTCCAGCTATGCCTAAAAGTAGCAAGTAAAATGTTGTCTACCTCACAGACTCTATCCTCTGAGCTACACCTCAGTCATTTCTGGCTATTCAAGATTTTCAAAGACCTTCTTCTCAGGAGTGTTCCTAGATGTGATCCCATATATAAGGACAAAGGAATAATGATCAAATGAAAACACACCAAAAAGAAGAAAGCACTATGCAGAGGAGAGAATTATTAAAAGAACATATTTTATAGAATCATAATATGTCTATTCTGGTCCCTGAAATCTCCACAACCTCCCACAGTTACCCTCGTATATTCTGATCCTAGGGACATACATTCTAGGAAGGCAGTGTCCTAAACTGTGGACTTTGAAGACATGGCCTCCATGGTAATTAATTTCCATTTTTCATTTTTAATAATTCTTTTTCAAGAACTTAGTTTTCCATTTATTATGGTCTGGCCTATAATCAATTGTTACCTCTTTTATAGGTCTTTACACTTATGCATTCTTCAATTTTTCATTGTTTTTGGTGTTTTGTTTGAGAAGAAATCTAAATGACTTTTAGAACCCATGTGGATACGTGGAAGAAGTGTTTCTAGGCAGAGAATGGGAAGTGCAAAGGCTCTGGGGTGGGAGCTCAGCAAGAAGGCTGGTAGAGATGGAGTGAAATGGGTGAAGTGGAGAGAGACAGGAGATTAAGCCAGGAGGAGGATCATGTAGTACTTTAAAAGGCATATTAATCAGACTTATTTTTTTGCAGATTTTTAAAAGAGGATACAAAACCCAGAAAAAGTGAAAAATAATCCCTATATTCCCTCCTGTTGAGCAATTTTATCAGTTCCAATCTGTCTTTGATTAATGTCAGACTTGACTCCAGAAAAACATGTTGCTTTGAAAAGTTTTTCTTGGATTACAAAGCATTGAAAATGTATTTAAATGTTTAAAAAACTATATCAGTGGGTTTTATTTAATTTCATATAACAGGATATCCAATCCAAGGGGTTTAAGAACAAAACGAAAATAATTGCTTCATGTATCTAAAAAATCCAGTTTTGGGGTTCTACTGCATCTTGACTGGAGACCAAATGATGTCACCTGGACCCAGATTCTTTCTGTTTGATTCTGTTCATTCATCATGCTCCTTTACTGCCAGATGCCATGCCTTCTTTTTGGAGGTGTCTGCTCTAACTCCAGACTTAGATTGTCTCTCAGTCAAATCCAATGGAAAAGAGGAAGAGATTTTGGGAAGTTCCAGCATCTTACTAATTCTGTCACATACAAATTCCTGAACTCATGGCTACAAATGGCTATAGTCCAGGGGATGAAATACATTTATTTCTTACAGTGTGGATGACTTTCTTCCCTCTAATAGCGCATCCCTGAACGAATCTCCAAATGGCAGTACTAGAAACAGGGTGAATTGATGTTGAATAGCAAACAAACAAAACCAAGGAAATATCCATTCATTTGTCTACCACATCTTCCCATTCAATCACCTTCAAAAATATCTCTGCCTCCGTAATAAACCTATGCTCTGTCCCAATGAAAACACACTCTCCTCTACCTTCCTAAAGCAATAACACTTAAAGTCCCGTTCATTTACAAATACAGCTCAAAGCCCCAAATATCTGTTTAGTGCACAGTCCTCTCAGTCAGACTTCTCTCTAACTCCTCTTGGCCTAGAAAACTAATGCTAAATAGTAAGTTTAATGAATCCCCAAACATCTAAAACACACTTTTTTTCCTAGGCTGCCATTGGGGAAGGAAAACAACACAAAGCAGTTTCTGGTATATAACTTACATTGTATCTTATGTGAAGTATAAGGCAAGGACCCCTCAGTCTAGAAGTGAAATGCAGTTCCTTTGACAATGAGTCTGGCTGTTCTAGATCTGCTCTCTGGAAGGATCTTTCTTCCACTGTTGAGGAGAAAATGGTTAATCACAGGTCAATAAACCACTTCTTCCCTAGTGGAGACAACAGGAAAGAATGACTTCCACCAGATCTCCTTGCACACGGGGATTCCCTACATACAAAATGTTTTAGTAGGATATTTCTGACCCATCTATTTTTCTTATTGTAGGCAAACCTGAAATTTGTGGATTCTTACCTATACTTGGTGTTTGTTTATATCTTTTCATATAAAGTTTGGTGTAAAGTAAGATCTATGATTTGTACGAGACTGCTTTGACAATCCAATCTATTGAGTTAACACGATTGTTTTCCATGACCACATCTGAGATGCCTCTTGTAATTCTTTATCAGTGTACTTTAACTTCAGGTTCTGGAGCCTGAGGACTATTTTAAGGTTTGAGCAACCCTAGCCGTTTGTTTGTAAGGCTTGGGATATCTATAATAGTAAAATTTATTTAAACTCTTGATATACTTTTAATCTATTTCCATTCACTCTATATCAAGGGATAGTAAACAAAGAGACATCAAGAAGATTCAATCTTTAAATCTGGAAATCACCCTTGGATTTCCTGTCTTCTAAAGGATTGCCAACAACTGTCAGAAGCTAGGAGGAAGTTATGAAACAGATTTTCTCTCAGTGCTTCCAGAGGTATCAACCTTGCCAACACCTTGATTTCAAACTTCTAGTCTCTGGGAACTGTGAGACAATACATTTCTCTTGTTCTAACCATCCAAGTTTATGTATGTTGTTACAGCAGCCCCAGGAACCTAATACAGCCACAATGCACGGCCAATCTCTTTGGCCCTGAGCTGAATGTCCTTTTCCTTAGTATTTGTGCCTCTGGACTGCATCTTCTCAATAGGAGTAATTTGTCCTTGCCTCAGGCAACGTCTGCTTAAATGGAAGAATGTGAAAGGGACCTGAGATACTAGGTTACAATTTCCTCATCTACCATTCTTGCTAGGTCTCCCACCTCTGCTTTTGCTTGAGTCAATGTTAGTTTGGGGCAGAGACTTTGGCTTGCTAACCCTTGCCAATCCAGCTACTGTAATAGCAGCTGTCTTAGACTTCAGACTGCAGGTAGAAAGGATCGTTATACTAAAATAATATTCTCTGATCCGCTTGCAGAGAGAACAGGTCCACCTTAAAACTTTCTCATTCTTGTTTGACCTTCCTAAAGGCTCGAATAAGTTGAATTTTTCAAAACCAGGTTTCTCACCCTGTTTTCTTATTCAGCACAAGACAGTCAGTTTAACCAGTTGTCTTACACTTAAAACTGCTAACTTCCAAGACTTGGACTGAGTGGCCCACACTGCCCTTCACGTGACTTCATGAGCTTGGCCAGACTACATATAAGGTCTAGTCCCTGTTCAAAAGTTCACACAACCACTCAGATATAGCTCAAGTTGCTTCCACTTTGGTTATCTTTATTGTCTTTTCAGACGCAGTTGGACCAGGTCTCCAACAATATCTCTGTGACCCAATTTCCTACCTCAATGATCTGCCTAACTCTGTCCTGACTCCATTCTTAATAGGACCTCTCTTTATGGTGGGAAGATGGCTGCCACAAATATAAACTTACATTCTCTCTCATTTTAAGTCAATAAAATGTTAGCAAAATCATGGGTAATTCCATTCATTTTGGTTGGGTCAAGTTCCCATTTCCAAATGAATCACAGTAGATGGGTCAATACCAAGTGCTGAATAACTTAGGTCTGAGTCATATGCTCTGGCTTTCACACCTCCAGAAACACATAGACTAATAGTGAATGAGGACTAAATTCCCAAATGGCCATTTGTAGAAGAAATGGTGTAATTGAAGCTAACAGTCAGAAAATATGCACTACAAATAATGGAATTAAAATACTTTTATTGATTGGTATTTGAAAAATAATGCATCAAAGAGAAAATAAAAATCACTGCACCAGAGATGAAAATCTACATTTGTAGGTTCATCAAAAGATAAATGAATAAAGACTGTAGTATATCCATACAATGGAATACTACTTAGTAATAAAAAGAAATGAATTAATGATACAGGTAGCAACTGGGATGAATCTCAAAATAATTATTCTGAGTGTATCTTAGTCAGCTTTGGGCTGCTGTAACAAAATGCCACAGACTGGGTGGCTTAAACAATACACGTTTATTTCTGACAGTTTTGGAGACTGAGAAGTCCAAGATCAAAGTGCCATCAGGTTTGGTTCCTGGTGAGAACCCTCTCCCTGGCATGCAGATGGCCACCTTTTTGCTGTGTCTTCATATGGTGGGGAGAGAGAGAGAACTCTGGTCTCTCTTCCTCTTCTTCTAAGGACACTAATCCTATCATGTGGGCCCCACCCTTACAACCTCATCTAAACCTAATTACCTCCCAAAGGCTCCACCTCTAAATACCATCACATTGAGAGTTAGAGCTACAACATATGATTTTGGTGTAAACACATTCAGTTCACTGCAGAGTGAAAGAAGTCAGACAAAATGTATGATTCCATTATATAAAATTGTAGAAAAGGTAAACTAATCTATAGAAACAGAAAGCAGATCAGTAGTTTAGGGACAGGTCTAGAAGGCAGAGATGGAACTGGGAAGGTTTCAAAGGGCATGAGGAAATTTTGAGCAGTGATAAATAAGTTCACTATCATAATTGTGGCGATTTTTTCACAGGTGTGTTATTTGTGTCAAAACTTATACAACTTAAATATTCCACTTTTCATGAATATTTTGGTTATTTGTTGTGGCCCTAATAATCCTGCTAAGAATATTCTTGTAGCTATCTTTTAGTGCACATTATATGTATTTCTTTCATTTATGCAACTCAGAGTGGGAATACTAGGTCATGGATATTTACATACTCTTAAAAAGTTCCCTTGGGCTCCTTTGCTCCTGGCCCCAACCCTGTAGTTCTAGGCAGCCGCTATAGATTAGTTGTAACTGTTATGGGATTTCATATAAATGAAATTGTATATAATGTACTCTTGTGTATGGCTTCATCTGCTCAGAGATTCATCTATGTAGTTGTATATGTCAGGGTTTTTTTTTTTGTAATTGCTGAAACATATTCATTGTTGGAATATATTACAACCTTTTATTCCATTTACCTGCTGACGAGCATTTGGCTTGCTTCCAGTTTTGTGTTACTATGAATAAAACTGCTATGAACATTTGCATTATGGTCAAAGAACATCATCTTTTGGAATTTATTAAGGTTTCCTTTGTGGCCTGATACACAATCTACTCCTGTAAATATTCCATATGTGCTAGGAAATAATGTGTATTCTCCATGTGTCAAGTAATTCTACATAAATTTAGTAGTTCAAACTTATTTAGGCATTTATCTGCTTTTTTTCTCTGCTGCATTCATTAGTTTCTCAGAGGGTTTTAACATACCCAGTTACAATTTATCTATTTCCCTGTACTGTTTGTTGTTGCTAGGTTTATTTTTAGATTGTAATGTTAGAAGACATGTACATTCGTGATGGACATATCTTGTTGTTCTATTGTTCCTTTTACCAGTATACACCACTCATTTTCCCTTATTTTTTTTTCCTGTTTGGCCTTAAATTCTATTTTGTTGTGTATTACAATTGCTACCCCAGCTTGTTTTAGTTCCTATTTACTGGTAGACTTCTTTTCATAGTTTTATTGTTGGACCTTGTATTTATAATTCAATGTAATATATATATAATTTAATTGAATATAATTAAAATATTAAAAAAACTATTTTGTTAGGTTTAACCCATTTACATTCACTTTAATTACTGCTACATTAGCCCTGTAGTTTAACACCTTCTTTTGTACTGCACTTTCTATTTATTTGCCCTGTCCTCGTTACTACATTTCATTGGATAGAGTGAATTTTCTTCTGATGGATTACAAATCATAAATTTTGTGCGTATAATTATAGTATCTATTTTTAACCTAAGTCCCATAATCATGTTTATTTACCCTATTGCTGTCTTAAACTTTACGTTTTGAGTATTTGAGTAGATACTATACCATTATCAAGATCTCATGTCCCTTTGGACTCTACCTCCCTTCCCTGCTTTAAGTTGGATATATTTTCTTTCTTAGAGTAAACTTATTATCCAGTAGGCATGAGGTTTGGAAGAGAGGACGGGAGGAATGAATGCCTGTGGATGTAATGTTCAGTAGACCACTGGACTCATAGGTCAGGGGCGTAGAGAAAATCTGGGCTGGACATTTGGAATCACATATAACTAAAACCATTGCTCCAAGAAGAGGGGGAAGAAAAGGTGGGAGAGAGAACACTAGATTTTAAGGTATAAGCAGAGAAAAAGCCTGCAAATGACACTGTAGATCTACCTAAGGAAATGGTGTCATATAAAGGGACCAGTTTAAATGTACACACTATACCTACTGCCCAGGAATTAATTTTACAGATATCGCTATTAGGTGTAGATGCAATTCTGCTGACAGCCCAGTTATGCTGATTCTACTTCCAAGGCGCAGTCACCTGCCAGAGCCCATCAAAAACAGGACTCTGGTCAGGAGTGGCCTTGCTGTGGTTATAGATCTTTTTTGTGGCCTCTTTCAATTCTATGCAGAATTCTCCCCCAATTCTTAGGAAGAATGGGGGAGAAACTCCATATTCCTCAAATAGATCCTACTACACTGCCCGCAACTTTACAAAGCAAGAGCTTCACTTGAATTAACTGTTGAGATGGCCACCCATCACCCATACTTTAGTAAGGATTAATTTAATCAGACTATGCTCCTAATATCAGAAACTAAAGCCACAGGGCAAAGAAGGAGTAAAGAAGACTGAGTTTTAACCATGTAAGTCTTTAAGAAAGGGCAAAGTAGAATGGTTTGGTAAGGGATATTCCGCTCAAGGCAGAAACATGAAGGTAACAGGTTCTTACAGAATATATATGCTACTTAATGGGAAATATGCTATCCATTACTATAGTCACAGAATTCATCAAGAAAAGTATCAAGTCTTCAGAGACATTTAGGTGTTAATATTTCATCTTATGCTACCTCCTAATGGCAGTGAAGAGAAACAGTGAGGTAGTACAATTTTAAGGTCTTAGTTTGAATTCTTATTTGTGCATTTTAATAATTTATTAAATAAATTTATACACTTAATATTTAATAAATATGTATTATTTTAGGTTATTTATGTAC
Organism: Mesoplodon bidens; assembly: GCF_964165515.1. NCBI lineage: Eukaryota > Metazoa > Chordata > Mammalia > Artiodactyla > Ziphiidae > Mesoplodon > Mesoplodon bidens. Next base: position 89,452,918 of record NC_138167.1, read on the forward strand.
CTGATGCCTATGGGACAAGCATTCATTATTATATTTCTCATAATTTGTTTGCTATCATGACCATCATTGACATTACTTCTGCTAACACATATATAAATCAAATAATATACACCAAATGCAAGCCCAAATCTTGCAATTACATTAATAACTAACATCTATTATTTACTATGTGCCAATAACTGTCCTAACAATTTAAATCTATTAATATATTTAATATAAATATATAACATATTTCCATTTGCTGAATTTGTTTAAACAAACCAATTTAGAAATGTCATAGAATTAAACAAAACTTGACATGTAAACATACTGTCATGTTCCTGAAACAGACATTGATACCTGATAAAAGTTAATAATTGCTTGTTGGAAAGCTGTCCATAAATAAGGCTAGTCTTCAGCAAAACTAAAAATATTTTGTTTCTTTAGCTTTTCTAGTATGACAATGCAATACCATCAAACTATAATCAAATATAATAAAGACAATATTGGATGGATCCATCAGTAGCACTGGTTACAGCTGTTAAAACTGTTTGTTCTTGGAGACACATAAAAAGAATTAAGCCAATCACATCAAATAATTTTCATGGCTTAAAAAAAATCACAATTCACTGAGTAACGTTAATTATGGTTGTGGTCAAAACTTTCGGTAAAGGCTATTTATGGCGTGCATGGCTGAACATGCACTATTTATAAAGATACTTGCCAAAAAAAGATGTGGTACATATATACAATGGAATATTACTCAGCCATAAAAAGGAACGAAATTGGGTCATTTGTAGAGACGTGGATGGATCTAGAGACTGTTATACAGAGTGAAGTAAGTCAGAGAAAAACAAATATCGTATATTAACGCATATATGTGGAACCTAGAAAAATGGTACAGATGAACCGGTTTGCAGGGCAGAAATTGAGACACAGATGCAGAGAACAAACATATGGACACCAAGGGGGGAAAGCGGGGGTTAGGGGGTGGTGGCGGTGGGATGAATTGGGCAATTGGGATTGACATATATACACTAATATGTATAAAATGGATAACTAATAAGAACCTGCTGTATAAAAATAAATTTTTAAAAGAAAAAAAGATACTTGCCAATTTGTTATAATAGGATATATATCCATTATAATACATACACAAATATGTAACATACATGTTACATATATATATATATACACATATATATATATATATATACCCTTTTAATAACTTTATGAGGAAAGTATTTTCCCCAACCTGCAGATGGGGAAACTGAGGACATATAGGTTAAACAACTTCCCCTAAGTTATACTAGCAAGGGTGGTACCAGTATGTGAATCCAGGTAGATTTATAACTTAAACTCCTAATTATTTCACTACACTGACTTCCAACTGTGTATGTATATAAAATTTCACATTTGAGTTTGTCTCATTCTCTTAACTGACTTTCTGTCACTCTGGGTTGGAAATGTATCACTGTTAGGAACTAAGTTAACATGTATCTTTCTCAGGTCATTGCTTATAAAACTACCAGCCAACTCTTCTTTCTTTGTGGGGGCAGAAATTTCTTGATATGCTATTATATTTTTCATTTTAACACTAAAAGGCAATTCAGGATAAGGTTTTAAGAAGTATCAATTTAATACTGAATATTTAGAAATATGGTACACACAGACACCACAGTAATATAAAATGAACACAATTATCAACTATTTTATGAAAACATGGATGGCTGACATCTTCCAACAGATAAAACTCTAGACAAAGGTACCAGATATATTTGAGTTTTCATTTTAAATATGATTTAGTCATGCAGACAATTAGGTTTTTAAAAAAATAAATATGACAAATATATGGATTTCTGAAGTATAAACTGACATACAAATCTATATATTTTCGTAGTATTTTTCATTAAAGCATCCTTAAAGAAGCATTCTGTAACATGAAGTTGAGAGCTCAAATTAGATGAAAGGCATGAGGTTTTAACAGAACTGAGTAATTCACATACCAAACATCTACATAAAAGTAGACAAAATTGCAAACATATTTGCTTTATCCTCCAAGTCATCAACTTCATAAAATTACTTACTGGAATAATAATTATAAGATAAAATTCCCAATTCTGAATGTTAGTAAGGACACACATATAAGAGCAATATGAGAAAAAGTTAATTCTTCCTTCTGAGGAGTGAAGGAGTAGCGTAATTGTCCCTTGGGGATTGTCAAAGCTTTCCTAGAACTCCGAGGGAGTAGGTTCTTCTGTAAAACAGCACGAACTAAAACTACATCCCCTTATTAGTACATAAACCTATGATAAGCTTTCTTTTTCAAACTTACAGATGCTCACAACTGTGAAACACAGGTTAGTGAATTGGGCTAAAATGTTCCTACCCTCCATTTCCCCCAAATGGCAGCTTCAAAGGAAAAACTATCCATTGCCTTTTTCACCTGAACAGCTTTAATAAAATTTATATTATGAATTTAAAGAGAAAAAATAATCACCTCACACATAAGCAAGCTTGATGGAACTTAAGATGGAATAAATACTAGGTATCAGAAGAGCATATTCCTTAATGGAAGTTAAAACATCAAAATTAATTGGATTATGTCAGTAATTTAAAAGTTAACACAGGAGAGTTAAGAGGATTTTCTTGAACGAATTTAGCACTGGTCCCTAACCCTGACTACAAATTAGAATCACTCTGAGAGCCTTTGGAAAAACTGAAGTATGGCTCTACCCATAAGAAATTCAGATTTAATTGTTGTAGGGTGGGGTCTAGATGATTCTAATATGAAATGAGGGTTGAGAAACAACTGATTTGGAAAAGTTATTGATTACTCAGGGTGAATTTGATTTAAATAAATTATTCAAAATATGAGCACTTCCTACATGATAGGCACTGTTCTAAGTGCTAGTGTGGAGAAAATTCTTTTTTCTATAAAAATCATTGGATATTAATATATCTTTTATCTTTTGAATAGTTACATAATTTTATTAAATTATTACTCAAAGCTTTTATTACGGTCTGCTGTCATAAAAGATTTCCTTCTACTTTTTTGAACTATCCTCACTTGATATTATAACAGAATAGATCAAACTCAAACTTCTTCTCAAGATATATGTAGAGAATGTAACAATAACAATTTCATTTTTCAAGTCATGGTATATGAGGTATTCTCCACCTTACATCTGGAGTCACAAAGCTATAATTTAAAAACTGAAATTAGGTATTGCTTTAATGAATCAAAAATGTACTACCACTGGTGTCAGTGCTTGCTTTATATTGCCTAAAAAATAATCTATGACAGCGCCTCAGAGAACCTAGTAAGAGTAGGTCTTTAATGCAGACCATGTTTCTTATGACCTATTTATAAAACATCCCTTTAAGAAAAAAGTTACAGGAATATGGTTTTTGAAACATAATTAGAAATTAATTATTTCAAAGGAACAGAAATATAGTTTTTGAAATGCTACATAATTAGAAATTAGTTACTATCCCAAGATGATAGCTTGAGCTTTAACATTTTAAATTAAAGCCAACTTTATTAGGTATTATAAAATGCATTCTAACTCATGAAAAAAGTCAGATTTAATAAATTTGATTTGTATCTACTCTTCAAACTAACATTTTTGAGGTTTAAATTTGCTAAAACCTACTGACTAATTTATTAATCATATACTAGGCTAATTATCTTTTTTCTAGCTGGACAACAGGCCAAAAATGATGAAATTTTGGTTAAACCATAATATATGCATGTATAGAAAAATGCAATAGCAATTTATTTTCCATACTTGATGGACTTAAAACAGTGTTAAATTTTTTGTGGAAGCTCAGTAGTCAAAATAAATATTTAATAAAAATATACACCATAAGATATCAAGAACTTAGTGTTTAAAAATAAACTTTGTCACATTGTTTTGCCTTCAGTTAAACAGAACTCAATTTAGGTATCTAAGGTATCTAAGAATAATTAAGGTATGTTTTTGGAAACAAAATTAAAATTCAAGTAACACTAGAAAGATAACACTAAGATGAAAGAGAAACTTACTATGTTTTAGCTCAAAAGTTTAATCAAGTTATAGTTACTGGGACTTCTCAATATGACTATGACCCTAATAAACAGGAATAGTTTGGGAAATAAAAGTCAAAGAGTCATGATTATGTGGTTCATGCTGTGAAACCCTCAGTACGTAAAAAAATGAAAATACAGTATATATGAGCACCATCTGAAATGTGTGTGCGTATATGTATTTAAAACTTTACCTAATTAAAAATAGCCATTTAGAGTGAAGTTAAGGACAAGCACACAGTTATCAAAATACATTCTTAAGCTAACATGTCATATGACTTATTTTAAAATGTTTAGTCTGGTGTTCCTTCTAAAAATCAAAAAAAGAATACAACATAAAGAAAGACAGCCAGTATTCTTTTGTAGTGCAAAGTCCCTTGGAAACAGAAGGTTACTGAAGAAAAAAGAATGTGTTCAATAAGTGTTTTCAAATCCATAGTCAAATTCCAATAGTTAAAGGAAAAATGAAGTTAGCTAATAAATATGAATTCACAGAATAATCCAGCACATGTTGGATTTGCCCCCATGGGATTACCATTCAGGCCTCAGATTATTTTTAACTGAGGGTAATCAATATTATTCTGCTGAAAGAATCTTCCTTCTATAAGAAAAGATACAAATTTGCCACCTGTAATTTCTGCTATAGTCACCAAAACTCTAAAAACTACTGTCATATATAATACATACCCTGGGGTAATGAAAGGGTCTTTAAGGAAAATCTTATTTTGATCCTACATAGAGGCAGCTTATGATAGACTGTTAGTATCCTTGCTATTTTTCAAAGCTCTCAGTATAAGTAATCATGATAGACTGAAGTTCTTTGAAACCACTGTCACGTGATCAAGGGTAATGTTATTCACCATTTAAAATACGTTCAATCTCTTCTAGTCTTTTTAAAGCAGCAACTCTTTTCTTCTCAATTTCTTTGATTTCTTTTGTTGTTTTGCGGGGAGTTTCTTTGTCTGTATTTTTTCCTAACTGTTTGTTGGATTTCGACTGACTTTTATTATCACTTGGTTTTATTATCTGTATGGGTCTGGGTTTACTTTTGATTTCTTTTTCATTTTCAGTTGGAATTCTGTCTCCTTCTATAACTGAAGTCTTACCAGCTGGGAATACTGGCTGTTCTACAAAACTAGAGGAAGAAATTTTATCTCTGACTATATTCAAATGGCGTTGAATATATTCTTCATGTGGTGCTAAGGCCAATGTTTCAACCAGGCATCTTTCAGCTTTTAATAAGTCCTTCTCTTCAAAATAAACAACACAAAGATTGTGTTTTCCTTGCACATTGCTTGGATCCATCTCCAAAATCTTTTCAAAACATTTTTTTGCTCCAAGTATATCTTTCTTTTGATTCATCAGAATGTCTCCTTTTAAAATGAGACCTTTGATATGATCAGGATGGTATCTGAGTAACTCTTCCAAGATTGGCAAAGCCATTAATTCCTTTGCAGTCTGAGAATACAGGAGAGCCAGATTAAACAGAGCACTTCTGAAATCGGCTTGTAATTTTATGGCTTTCTTCATCCACATCTCTGCTTCAGTGTCCTTTTTGTCATCCATGGCAAGCATTCCCAGATTGAAATAACCATTAGCATCTAGTGGCTCCTCATTTACATAGCTTAGAAGTCGTTTTCTAGCTTCAGGTCTGAGTTTAACCTCACCTAAGAATTTAAAAAGAAAAAAAATTATATTATGAGCAAATGAATAAGTCTGAGGAACAAAGCCACTTGCAAGTATTTATCTAGATTACAAAAAGACAGCATCAAAACAATTAACTGCTGTGCCTAAATAAAAAAGCAGAAAGAAAAAATCTCAAAGTTTTCATAGGAAAGACGTGTATGAAGCACTGAAATGGCAGCTCATTTCCTTTCCTTTAAAGCAGTAAAAGTGCCTCAAAAGCTAAAAGGGGAGCCAAAGCAATCTTGAGGGAAAAAAACGGAGCCGGAGGAATCAGACTCCCTGACTTCAGATGACACTACAAAGCTACAGTAATCAAGACAATATGGTACTGTCACAAAAACAGAAATATAGATCAGTGGAACAGGATAAAAGCCGAGATATAAACCCACACATATATGGTCAACTAATCTATGACAAAGGAGGCAAGGATATACAATGGCGAAAAGACAGTCTCTTCAATAAGTGGTGCTGGGAAAACTGGACAGCTACACATAAAAGAATGAAATTAGAACACTCCCTAACACCACACATAAAAATAAACTCAAAATGGATTAGAGACCTAAATGTAAGACCGGACATGATAAAACTCTTAGAGGAAAACATAGGAAGAACACTCTTTGACATAAATCACAGCAAGATCTTTTTTGACCCACCTCCTAGAGTAATGGAAATAAAACCAAAAATAAACAAATGGGACTTGATGAAACTTAAAAGCTTTTGCTCAGCAAAGGAAACTATAAATGAAATGAAAAGACAACCCTCAGAATGGGAGAAAATATTTGCCAATGAATCAACAGACAAAGGATTAATCTCCAAAATATATAAACAGCTCCATATTAAAAAAACAAACAACCCAATCAAAAAACGGGCAGAAGACCTAAATAGACATCTCTCCAAAGAAGACACGCAGATGGCCAAGAGGCACATGAAAAGCTGCTCAACATCACTAATTATTAGAGAAATGCAAATCAAAACTACAATGAGGTATCATCTCACACTGGTTAGAATGGGCATCATCAGAAAATCTACAAACAACAAATGCTGGAGAGGGTGTGCAGAAAAGGGAACCCTCTTGCACTGATGGTGGGAATGTAAATTGATTCCACTATGGAGAACAGTATGGAGGGTCCTTAAAAAACTAAAAATAGAATTACCATGTGACCCAGCAATCCCACTACTGGGCATTTACCCAGAGAAAACCATAATTCAAAAAGACACACGTGCCCCAATGTTCACTGCACCACTATTTACAATAGTCAGGTCATGGAAGCAACCTAAATGCCCATTGACAGGCAAATGGATAAAGAAGATGTGCTACATATACACAATGGAATATTACTCAGCCATAAAAAGGAATGAAATTAGGTCATTTGTAGAGAGGTGGATGGACCTAGAGACTGTCATACAGAGTGAAGTAAGTCAGAAAGAGAAAAACAAATATCGTATATTAACACATATATGTGGAATCTAGAAAAATGGTACAGATGAACCGGTTTGCAAGGCAGAAATAGAGACAGAGATGTAGAGAAAAATGTATGGACACCAAGGGGGGCAAGTTGGGGGGTGGTGGTTGTGGTATGAATTGGGAGATTGGGATTGACATGTATACACTAATATGTATAAAATAGATATAACTAATAAGAACCTGCTGTATAAAAAATAAATTAAAAAACACAAAAACAAACAAACAAACAAAAAACAGACTAAAAGGGATGAAATAGCTCCTGATAGTTTAGATTCTAACTGGGAGTATACGAAGAATAGAGAATTAAGACGAAGAGGCATGGGATTTGCCAACAAAAAGATATGTTCAATCTTGATTCTGTTAATGTTATGACTTTATGCACTAAACAAATTATTAACTTGTCTGGGTTAACCTACTGAATTTTCTAATACTTACATGAGATATATAAAAATGCTCAGTAAATAGTAACTATGACTGGATAAACAAAATGTTCTAGTCTTATTAAATCAGATATTTTTTGTATGTTATTTAAAAATTTTTAGGACTTTTCAAAGGTAAAAATATACCATTATATATAAAGACTATAAATATAAATCAGGTTTTAGGAAACAAATATTTATTGAGATAATTTCTATTGCAAATAAATACAAAAAAATTCAATTTCTAAAACTACACACCCCAGGGTGCAATCTTGTGTCAGATAATGGGCACCTTTCATGATTACTAAGGTTAGCTAACTTTATAAAAACATTAGTTTCCTAAACTTAGCTTTTTTGAATAACAGGCATAAAGATCTTCCTCTATTCTTTTATGTGACAATATGATAAATAAAGAAAATGTGAAATAAATCAATAGGCTTAAGTTCTTGTCTTGGACTAGTTACTAACCTAGCCATATAAAGTTAGGGTAGTTATTACATCTGTTTGGTCCTGACTCTCTAATCTACAAAACAGATAACTGGCAAAAACAAACTCAAAGGCCCTCTTTAGCTATAAAATATGATTTTATGATTCTTACATTTTTGCAAGTTTTATAAAAGTATCTAACAATTAATACAGAGATTTTTCCAAACATAAAAATTAAGATTATAAATTATATATATTGCCTTCTGAAGCAGATTATTTGAATAGTATGATATTTATACCTAAGATATATTTCCATGAATAAAATGACAAAATAGATAAATATGGTATTGCTTAATAGACTGTCTGAAAAATCAGTTTTAACATATACCAGAAGAACTAACAATTAGTATTGTCATATATGTTAAGGCTATTACTTAAAAAGTTTACTTCAAGAATTTTAAATATTCTTCTTATAAATTATTTATGCAGTTTTGATATAAACCACCCATTCATAAAATGTTTGCTGGGGGTAACATTAGGTTTTATTATATTTCAAACTAGAATATGTTTAAATATAGAAATATTTTGAAAAAACATACCTGATTCTTGCATTAATATAGCAGAATTGAATAATGCTAGCTTATGCTTTGGATTTAGTTCTAAAGCATGATTAAAGTTTTTTAGGGCTTCATTTGGTTCTTTAAGTTCAATATGAACAATCGCCAAGTTGTACCAAAGATCTGCATTGTTTTTGTCCAGCTCTAGTGCTTTAAGATACGCTTCTTTTGCTTTGACAGGTTTATTCATTTTTAAAAGCAATTCTCCTCTGTGGAAAAATCAAACACAAGCTTTACTTCCATTACCATGTCAGTCTATAGATACTATTTTTCACAAGTTTTAAGCTTTTCCACATATTCACAGCTTTCCTTTTAACTTAGGTTCTTAAAATTTTCTTTTAAAAATAACAAACTGTCCTTAAACCTGAACACATTAGTTTAGCAAATTTGGCTTGATACGTTTTCAAATACTTTTGAAGAAGGAAAAAGCATGCCTGACGCTAGAGGGTAAGATGTTGGGAGGTATCCAAGAAAGGGGAACAGAGAAAATATATTCTTTGAATATATCTTGAAAAACAGCAGACTAGTCTACAACAGAAAAATGATAGCAACTAGAGTGGGAGATCAATTTGTCAGGCGATGAAGTAACAGCATTTGAAGAAGGAATATAAATACAGTAGTGATGAGGAAATTCCAGTATTCAAATCTGTTAGCAATGTCTCACTATACAAAAAGCAGAACATTAGAAATTGTTTACCCCTTAAAATTATTTAGTTTTCTTCGATGTATTCTTATAAAATGACCATTCATTAAAAAAAGGAATTTAAAAAGCCGATCTGGTAGGATGGAAGGGCAATAGTGCCACCTGTAGATGCTTCTGAGGAACACATCTGGAACTAATGATCACAGTTTGAAAATCATTTTACAAATTATTCTAATATGGTTACATTTTCTGTTACAGAGCTTAAAAAAGTCATTTTTACATATGTGCAAATCAGTTTAAGTACTGAAATGAGTTACTTTTATTATAATACTACTCCTTCCTGAAGTATTAGGATAGGCATGAAATCAAATAAACTACTAATATTCCCAATTTCTAGAATAAGTGTCCAAAATGTGATTTTTTAAAATGCAGAGATTATTAATTCTTTATAAATTAACATATGACAGGTTTTATTTATAGATACAACCCCAGTAAACTTAGTGAATTTCAGCAAGTACTAGATAAGGCTGAACAAAGACAGCTTCCAGCTATGAACAGATTTTATTTCAAAAACTTAAATTTTGAATGCATTTTCCCCATATAAACAATGTGACAAATTATAATTAGGTTTCTGGAGCACGCTGCAAAACAAAGTTTAACATAAAATTTTCCTCAGGTACAATACAAATGATAAGACTTACATGAGAAAATATATCAAGTTCTAACATGTACTGCAAACATTTTTTTACTGGCAACTAAAAAGTTTCCTTGTAGTAACAATAACCAGTCAATTCTCAGTATTAAGAAAGCTCTTGAGAGTTTGATATTATATAATTATTTCTTAATTAATTTTATATATAATGATTTCTTAATTATACAATGATTTCTTAATTATTCTATATTAAGAATAACTTCTTGTAAAAATAACTTAATTATTTTGTAACAATTAAGAATTATAAAAGGTAAATTTCAGCTGTTTTAAATAAAAATGAATTTGGTGATGAGAAGCAAATGAAATTAAAGAGGAGCTTTTCCTACCCTTCTTTTGTATAAATAAACCTAAGTGTGCTATTATCAGTTATGGATTCCCTTGTCAATTTAAAATCAAATCAATTAAATTTGTTAGTCTAAAACAGGCTATATTTCTATGCTCTTGGTTGCTAAGATTTACTAGAAGAAGAAAAAAAGCCAAATTAGTCAAAATAGCTTAAAAGTATATGCAGATGCAGCTTTAATCTTCTATAGTGAAAGCCTAAAGCGAACTACAACACCTGCTAATGTAAGCCTGCTTGAAGTCGGGTCTCATGCTTATTGCTTGTCGGTACAGCTGATCTGCTTCTTCCAGTCGGGACTCATTTGCTCGTATCAGGTTGGCCAGATTAATGTAAACATTTAAGTGGTTAGGTGCAATTCTGGCTGCATATTTTTTACCAGGAATAATCTGTTAAAAAAAAAAAGTGTTTTTAGAATTTGACAGTTCAGTACCAAATAAAATCTGAAGTAAGTAGTCCTAGTGTTTTATTTAAAATTTACATAGAACATAAAAAGATACACTGCAATACTAAAATAATACATAAAAATGTGAAATAATTTGCAGTATACACAAAATATAAGTAAAATAATTAAAGTTTAGTAGCAGTGAAGGTTGTATTTTTTCATTCATGCCAGCTTAATAGATTACTGTTAGATTTTTATATATGTATTATTTTATGAAGTCATAGAAATCAGAACTTCTAGAGGCTAAGGTCCCTTAGTATGTTTGAGTCAGACCAGGAATAGAACTTGGATCTTTTCTCTCAGTCTACTGTATTTGTTACACCATGTCAGCTTTCATGTTGTCAGCAAAATATTTCCTGGTTGTGATAACAGGGTAGTTAATTTTACTTCAGAGCTGTACTAAACCCTCACTTGTTTGGTGGAGTTAGGGAATAAAATTCTCTAATTAACTGATTATTTGGGTTAAGTAAATGTTATTATATATAATATATATGAACCCAAATTCTCAATGAACATAATAAATTATATCTGATAAAAATCTTTATTGAACACAATTTAACTTTAGGATCTTAGGACTGAAATAATTCTTAATGTGGTCCAACTCTGTTTTTAAAACATTTAGCAAACTGTCAAATCATTTCAATATTACTACTGTTATTAATACAGTATTAATATAAACTACAATTGAGAAAACTGTAGCCCAGGGTAAACTATCTTTGCAGATTACACACAGCTAGCTGGCCAAGGGCAGTATCAGATTTTCTAACTTTGACTTTGTATTGTGGATATCCAAGAAATCTTGTACTTGTGACATTATAGCAAATGATGGGCACAAGACGGCAACAGAGATGTATCCACTCATTTTATCACTGCTTTCTTCATTTATTTCTTGATAGGAGTAATGTTGAATTTAGTGCTTATTGCACATAAATAAAATTCTTTTCATTTAAAGTCACTTAATGCATAAATAACTTGTAATCAAAAATATCTAAAATTCAGAATATCATAATTTGGTTTTCACAGACTATAAATTTTAATTAAGTGAGCTATAAAAGTGAATGTAATCTTTTATAACACTTACAGTAATAGATGGTTCACTGGACAACTTACTTTTAATATCAAATTGAAGAATAGATAAGGATTTTCCATTTGGATAATTCTATTCAATATGGACATCTAGCAGACACACAATAGAAATAATTTATGACTACTTACTTGAGGCATCAGCGACTTAGCCGTCATATAAGATTCTTCAGCTGCTTTGGTTCTATTTAAATTTTTATAAGTTCTTCCTACATTCATGTGGGCACCAATATCATCTAAAATTAAAAAAAAATCATTTGTTGGCAAATACACTAAATAGTATTCAAGTAAACAACTAAGAAGACATGTTTCTAGAAACAAACACACTAAAGCAAAAGAATGCAAAAGGAGGCAATAGGTCCTGCTTCCTCCATAAAGCTCTTCTAACACAACTTATTATAACTTATGAGCAAGGCTACACTAGAAAATTATTAAATAAAGTACCATAAGAACAGAAAATACACATATGACATGAAAAAACTATTTGAATGGCTCCTGGAAGGGTTGAGATATGAGAGGGGAGAAATAAAGGTAATGATTAAATTTACATCTTTTTTTCCCACTATATTTTACTATCCTATACTAAGGCTTACTCCTATTTCCTTAATCACATAGCTTTGGAATTCACTCAAAAGCAAAAAGGATTTACAAGTGAAAAGGATCACCATGATTACTAGAATTATTTCAAGTATTATAAATAACAAAAATGAATCCATGGTGGCATAGGGGCAAAGAGCCTGTGAAAAAAACTTTGTGACTTTGTTTTTAAAAATTTTTGTGAATGTGGTTGGAGTGCAAGTTATCTGGATTCTATAGTATTACTTAAGATGCAGTAGCCCAGATCTCTTAAATGATGATACATTCCCATATAATTTAATTAAAACTTTCAAAAAGGTTGTCTTAATATCAAATCCTCAGCAAATTTATTCAGGGATAGAAAAATATAAAATTTAAATAAAAAAGATATGAGGGTTCATTGCACACTAGTTTAAGATATACTTCCCAGTAAATATTTCAAAGGTTTGGAATAAAGATAGAAAGAAGGGAGATCTTAAATTAGACAAATTTTACTCAACATGAATCTCTAACAGACATGACAAGGTTTCAAATTATGATTACTACTTGCCTGTGACACCAATCATGATTTTGCAATTGTGGAATAGTTCTCTGCCTGCAACTCCCAGGACACATAGGGGCCAAGCATATATATTTTAGGTATTCCCCTAGGAGGAGAGTAACAGTCCTAAGATCTTGCTAAATTATGTTTCAGGTTGGCAATTGTGTGCACTGTACAAAAACTGTTAGATGCCATATGGGTTTAGTTAGAGAACTAGGGGATAGGATTGGGGGAAAGAGGTTGATTTCTTATTTTTAGACATATTGCTGAATCTCATGGGGGTCTCAGGAGGCGGTCAAGCCAAAAAAAAAAGAAGAAAAGAAGAAGAAAAAAGGCTGCCCAATACTGGCTGCAATTCAGAATATTTGTGTAGCTTTGAAACATTCAGATACCTTACCCTACCCAGCTCGATCAAAATAGAATCTTCAGGAACAGGATTGCAAAAATGTTTTAAAAAAGTTTCAGAGGCAATTCTGATGTAGAGCCAAGGTTGAAATACATTGCATTACCAAAAGCATATAGAGTTTTTGCTCTTATACAGCTCTTTAAAAAAAAATTTTTTTATTGAAGTATAGTTGAATTACAGCATTGTGTTAATTACTGCTGTACAGCAAAGTGACTCAGTTATACATATACACATTCTTTTTCCTATTCTTTTCCATTATGGTTTATCACAGGATATCGAATATAGTTCCCTGTGCTATATACAATAGGACCTTGTTTATCTAAGCTCTTTTTTTTTTTAACATCAGATAAATCTATACCTTTACTACAGAGATCAGAAAGTTACCCAGAAAAAACTAAGGGTATATAGAACCTGAAAAAATTATTTATACAGTAAAAATTTAATCTAAGAAAAGAACAAACTGAAAGTTTAAGTAAATAAAAGTGAAATTATGTCAGATAAGTATTTAAAATGTTACTGAAAAGAGCCCCAACCAACCTTAGAAAAGAGGTTATCCATCAGGATGAAAGACAAGGCAAATTACTATCTACTAATCAGGTTCTAGAACTATGGCAAGGAGATACTGTCATCAGTGAAGACTACAGACACTAGAGTAAGGCACCCTTGCTTTCTCAAAGAACAAAGATAGCAATTAGATAGCATTTAGCATCAAAAAAACTACACAACACAGCTAATAAAATGAAACAATTTTTAAGCAATTTTCAAAATAAGTTACAAAGTTTAAGATTCTAGGAGGAAACAGCATTATTGGTAAGGTAAATCTATATTAGAAAAAAAAAAGGTAAGAAAGCAGGCAAGATATAAAAATCAATTACATTTGAATGACTAAAAAGCTACAGAATTTCAAAGAACAATCTTGCTATATGAGTGCCCTATCCAAATCAACAGCAGCCTGAATCTAGCAGTCTGTCTTTAATTCAATGTAAACGAGGACTGGCAAATATCAGGCAACTCTGTGCCTAATAATTCTTCAGCCACCAACAGTGAAGTTAAGTATTGTCGCACTGATGGCCCAGGCATATGTGTTGCTTTCCAGTTATTTCCTATGCACAAATTTGTCAATTTATTTAAAAAGATAAATTTATAAATGTCTGGAAACTCCTGAAAACTCTAAAAATCATTTCTACCTTGACGGCATCAAAGTTGAACTACAAGTCCATGATTATTTTCGTTTCAAAGATTTGAAGTTAGATAAAAATGAAATCATTGATTTTAAGGCAAAAATAAACCTTGGAGAAATCCGGTGTTTCTCGAGAAAAACCTACCCTCGTCTTATAAAGGTGTTTATGGAAACTGTAATTCAATTTGCAAAAATTTTATCTTGTGAATTGATTTTTAAAAAAAACTTGTAACCACCAAAACAAACAAACAAAAGACCGTAATCAACTGTTTGTCTAACATGACATTCATGTTGCCTGGTCAAAGACCATTGTATAGTTTATATTCTTATTCTGGCTAAGCAAGAAAAGCCTTCAGACTGAATGTCTTTTTTTTTTTTAAGCTACTTTAAATGTTAAGAATCTCTGCTCTCTGTGATCCTATACCGTTCTAGGGTTTTAAGTACCATCTATATGCTTGTTACTTCAAATTTTTATCTCTAGTCCTGACCATTCCCCTTATCTCCAGACTTATAGTTCTATCTCCATCTGTATATCTAACAGGGACAAAAAAGACTCTTGATTTCCTTCCCTACATGTCGTTTTAGCTGTCAAATCTATCTATGAAGAACACAGCTGAAAAACACAGAATGAGCCAAGAAGTCTCTGAATGACAAATTCAATTTTTCCAAGATTATGTACTTTTTCATAATAAATTGTAATAAAATGATTTGCCTGTTTTCCTAGCCCACTGTTTATTAGAGACAGCAACTAAAGGAGATAGGTTCAAGTAAGTATCTTAAAAACAGCCAAAAGTGACAACTGACGAGAGGAAAAATGATTTTAAACTAAACATCCACAATCACACCCACCCACCAACACGGTTTCATTTCGTCCTGACAACAAAACAATGAGATAGAAATTACTGTCCAAACTTAGAAATGGGAAAGATAAGGCTGAAGGGGCCTAAATATCGTCTTCTAAGTCTCCAGGTCCCTGTGTGTCTGACATAAAGATGACTTTGCTTCTCTTTTTAAAAACTCCCAGAATGAACCTAAAAGGCTTCAGAAAGCAATGAATTGAAACTGCCACAGTTAGTGGCCACTGACTGTGTGTAAGACTATGCTAGATGATGCAGGGCCTATGAAGATGAATCAGATGTTCATGCTGCCCCTAGGAAGCTCCTCAGTTTAAATACATAGATTTTTTAAATAAATAAATATTTTAAACGAACATTTAAATAACAAATATCACAGAAAAGATACAAAAGTTGTAAGGAGTCTTGAAGAGGAGAAATATTTGCTTCTAACTGGTAAGATAGGAGGGTTTTTTTGTTTTGTTTTGTTTAGAAAAGAAGCCATGTGAGATGGGTTGCAAAAGATCGGTAGGGTATGGCAGAAGGTGGATGGGAAGGAAAGGAGAAGGGAGGAATTCCAGGCTCAAGGAAGAACACGAACAAATGCAAAGAGGTGAGGAAGCTCATGACACATACCCTAGATTTCAAGAAAAACTAAACTACATGAAGAGCCAGGAGAGATAAAATTGGAAAGGTAGCTAGACCATCAGTTATATATTTCTACAACATTCTCTAACTGGAATTTGGCTTTGCCTTGGGGACACTGGCAGCTTTTCCAAGTGGTAACTGTGGTCTTTTTCTTATCTCTTGCAACACTGGGCCTGGAGTTAGGTGTCCTCCTTGATCCTTACCACTTCCAGACCACTGTAATTCCTTAAAATCACTCATCTCTGAATTTCAGATCATTAAACTCTATTATCATCCACTACCCTCCTTATTGCAGTCACCAATCTCATATATAGCTCCTGGTTCCTTGCTGTTCTCTCCAACATCACACAGTTGTCAAAATTCTCAGTAATTTCAAAATCTATATAGATGTATCTTCCAATAGTTGCCTTGATATCCTTTCTTCCAATAATTTTTACCTCCATTCTCCTTTAACTAGTCAGTTCAACGGCCACAGTCATATCTAGTCGAAATACAGGGGGCACTGCCCACTACTGCCCACCCCTCCGAGTATATTTAGAAATGTGTGTGTGGGGAAGTACTTTTGGGTCATCACCCTGAATGGAAAGTAATGATTGTACTTGGTAGGTGGTGGCCACGTTTGGTTCATATCCTGGAACACTGATAACTAAAAATGCTCTAGCTAGACCCTACTCAGACACCAACAATTTTTCAGATCTATAAATGACTGATCTGATCACCTTTTCCTCTTCTTTCATCCTCTCTCACATCTCTTCATAACCAGCTTAGGTGTGTCTCAATACTCCCTTATCCCTTTGTTTAGTAATACATATCTGACAAAATTCTAATCCTGTTTAACCAAATTCTCCATGCCTGTACCACTGCACTTATAAAGTAGTGGGAGAAAACTTTTAACCACATCAACTGGTTTAATTGTAATTAAGTATTGCTAACCTCAAGTAGGGTGTTAGAGCTGCTTGACAATCATACCATATTTTCCTACTCTATACATTTTCCTAGATCTTTGTTTCTCAACACGTGATTCATGGGCTAAGTATCACTTAGGAACTTACTAGAAATGCAGAAATTCAAGCCCTACTCTAAATCTCTATATATCAGAACATGAACCATATGATCTCCAGGTGATTTACAGGTACATTAAAGTTTGTGAAGCTATGTCCTAGATGATTACTTCAGACCCTCTCCTGGTCTTAGATTTCCAGCACTTCCTCTCCATTCCCCACACTCTACTATTGATTTTACTTTCTGTTTCACTGAGAAAACAGAAGTAAACAAAGGACAACTTCCAGAAGCTATTCATCTATTATTCACCTGCCTATATCATGTCTCTACACTCTGCTTTCCCTGCTACCACAGGTTAACTATTGGTTCAGTTGACTGAATGAAATCCTCACCCTGAGCACTAGATCCTATTTATCTATTCTCATCTGTTCAAGGACATTGACCCAGTACTTCGGTTCCCCACCTTGAATTATTATTTTTCCCAGCTTCAATGGATTAGTCACACACATGCTTTGTTTCTCTCACCTTAAAACAAAACCCCCCAAATTCCCCAAAAACAAAAAAACCCATCATCCTACTACCCTCTCTTGACCCCATACTCAGCACCAACATTTCTTATCAACACCCTTTAGAAGAGTTAATATCAACTCCAATTATTCTTCTCCCACTCTCTTAAACTCACTACTATCAAGCTTTTGCAACTATCCCTTCACCAAAATTGCTCATCAATGTCACCCAACAACTCTGTTTAAAAAAGACTCCTTAAACGTCTGATATAAATAGCTCTAACATATAATCCAATTCAAAAATAAGCCAGCACCAAACACTGTATCATTCCAGTCAGTTGGAATAAAGCTTGAAAATAAACGCTACCTATTTTCCACAAATATAATCATGTTTTTAAAAAGAAAATAAACTACCACAATAGCTTTATTAGCTAATAATGCTTACCTGGCTGAACATGGGTAGCCTGTAAGAAGTACTTCAAAGCTCTCTCAAAGTTCTTTTCATTTTCCAGAGCATGACCCACATTATTCCATAATTTGGCATTATTTTTATTTACCTTAAATATGGAAGTACAGATAGAAATTAGTTAAATTTAAAAAAAATGAGTCTAATTAACACAGATTTTGTTTGGTATACTATTAGGAATGGACTACTCCACAGAAATGTCCATGAACAGATGAAGTGGATAAAAAGGTACAAACTTCTAGCTTTAAGATAAGTAAGGTCTGAGGATGTAATGTACAGCATGGTGACTATAGTTAACAATACTGTAACTATATGAGGTGATGGATGTTAACTTATTCTGGTAGTCATTTTATATATATACACACACACACACATGCATATAATCATTATATTGTACACCTTAAAGACAAAGTTATATGTCAATTGTATCTCAATAAAACTGGAAAATAATCATTCCGATTTCTCCCCCCAAAAAAAATGTGTATATATATGTGTGTGTGCATGTATACATACAACTCCAATTAACATGGATATCTGTTTGGTATATTCTTAGGAATGGAGTGTTCCATGGAGATAAGGAAGAAGTCAAAAGAACACTGCTTCATGAAGTTTACCCTCTCCTCCCTTTCAATATTAAAATACTAAAACCACAGTTTATCTACTTTACATATTAAAATTTTACTAAAACTTTTATTTCATCAAAACATAGAACTGTTTGAAAATTCCTGCTCTATTATATATGTTCTTTTGGGAAAGACAGAATTTGAACAAGTGAATATGTTTAAACACTGCACTGATGACTTATTTTGAGGTTCGACATAAAGCTATTTACGTAGTCTATTATGGTAATGGGAACCCTGGTGAGTACAGAAACAGCCAAAAGGAAGTTAAGAATTTAGAGATTTGAAGAGAGGGAGCATCTGAAAAAAAACCACTGCTTATAACTTTTGCAGAAAACAAATTTTGTGACTTATTCTCATTTACGCTGTCCATTCTATAAAAATGCAGTATCACTCCTTTCTGTCAGTTCCTATCTTTCCTACAGTATTATAACCATTGGTTATTCTCCATATGGAAGGGCACCATTTTTTGCCATGTATTTTATTTCATTCAATCTAAGATGCCATCAATTATAAGGCTCACCATTATTTTATGTACCATTAAGAAAGAGAAAAGGTCACTAATTAATTGTAAAATGCCTTTTACTGTAAGATTTATTCTGATTTCAGAGACGTTAAAAGGTAAAAATAAATAAATAAATAAATAAAAAGGTACACCTTAAGAACCAATGAAACAAAGCATTCATATTCAAACATTTTATCATTTGAGTGTCTAACAATGGTATAGCATTTGTACAATTATTCACATATACTCTAGACATACACCTAAGTACTAGTCAGGGTACTAGTTATGGTATATATTATACAAAGAACAAATTCTTTTGGTTAATTTTTTGGTGAAGTACTTAACATTGACAGTTAATTGCCTAGTTAAAAGTAAAGTTAAAACACTGTATCAGGGATGGCTATAAGAAATAATTGATGACATATTCTGAATAATACTTTACCTTCAAGGCTGACATAAACAGCGTATATTCAGACTCCCAATCCCAATTTCTATGAAGTGTTTTTAAGGCATGAGTGAGTATCACCATAGACAGACAAACCCAGGATAACTTTTTTAATACACTATTTAAGAAAAAAAAAGCAGAACAAAAAAAACATTGTCTATATAACCAAAACAGAGGTAAGAAATATGCTAAATATCTCTAAACATAATATCTGAATTTATTCTGAAGATTAGGGATTGTTCTAATAATCATACAACTTGGAGAGGGAACACTGAAAAAATTAAATATTATGAACACATACACTTATACTTCACTCTTCAATTACATTAAATATTTCAATATTTGCCTTTATTTCAAAAGTTTTGTTTAGATTTAATGACAAAAAATTGATAAAACCGATTTTCAATTGTGAATTTTTATATTTAGAGTTCTTTTGTACCATTTACCTATAACTTGAATATTCTTAGTAGTGTTTATAAAGGGTCAATCTTATCCCTGTCTATATTTAAAAACATTATTGTTTTACAATAAACACCACAGATTATCATGGTATTCTTGAAGAATTTTACATTTTAAAGCTAGAATTATTTATTAAAAGTCATAGTAAAATTAACTCTATAAAATAGATGTAAATTACTTATATAGCTATGGTTAATCACTTGGGACTGAATTTCTCATTTAAAAATGATGGTTATGGAGAGATCAGTTCAAGATGGCAGAGTAGAAGGATGTGCTCTCACCCCCTCTTGTGAGAGCACTGGAATCACAACTGACTGCTGAACAATCACCGACAGGAAGACACAGGAGCTCACCAAAAAAGATACCCCACATCCAAAGACAAAGGAGAAGCCAATGAGACAGTAGGAGGGGCGCAATCACAATAAAATCAAATCCCATAACTGCTGGGTGGGTGACTCACAGACTGGAGAACACTTATACACAGAAGTCCACCCACTGGAGAGGAGGTTCTAAGCCCCACGTCAGGCTTCCCAACCTGGGGGTCCAGCAACGGAAGAGGAATTCCTAGAGCATCAGACTTTGAAGGCTAGCGGGATTTGACTGCAGGACTTCGACAGGACTTGAGAAAACAGAGACTCTACTCCTGGAGGGCACGCACAAAGTAGTGTGCACTCTGGGACCCAGGGGAAGTAGCAGTGACCCCATAGGAGACTGAACCAGGCCTATCTGCTAGTGTTGGAGGGTCTCCTGCAGAGGCAGGGTGTGGCTGTGGCTCACCGTGAAGACAAGGACACTGGCAGTGGAAGTTCTGGGAAATATTCCTTAGCGTGAGACCTCCCAGAGTCTGCCATTAGCCCCACCAAAGAGCTGGGTAGGCTCCAGTGTTGGATGGTCTCAGGCCAAACAACCAACAGGGAGGGAACCCAGCCTCACCCATCAGTAGAGAAGCAGATTAAAGTTCTACTGAGCTCTACCCATCACCAGTCCCTCCCATCAGGAAACTTGCAAGGCCTCTTAGACAGCCTCATCCATGAGGAGCAAGAAAAACTACAACCCTGCAGCCTGTGGAACAAAAACCACATTCACAGAAAGATAGACAAGATGAAAAGGCAGAGGGCTACGTACCAGATGAAGGAACAAGCTAAAACCCCAGAAAAACAACTACATGAAGTGGAGACAGGCAACCTTCCAGAAAAAGAATTCAGAATAATGATAGTGAAGATGATCCAGGACCCCGGAAAAAGAATGTAGGCAAAGATCGAGAAGATGGAAGAAATATTTAACAAAGACCTAGAAGAATTAAAGAGCAAACAAACAGAGATAAACAATACAATAACTGAAATGAAAAATACAGTAGAAGGAATCAATAGCAGAATAACTGAGGCAGAAGAACAGATGAGTGACCTGGAAGACAGAATGGTGGAATTCACTGCTGTGGAACAGAATAAAGAAAAAGGAATGAAAAGAAATGAAGACAGCCTAAGAGACCTCTGGGACAACATTAAACGCAACAACATTCGCATTATAGGGGTCCCAGAAGGAGAAGAGAGAGAGAAGGGACCTGAGAAAATATCTGAAGAGATTATAGTCGAAAACTTCCCTAACAAGGGAAAGGAAATAGCTACCCAAGTCCAGGAAGCACAGAGAGTCTCATACAGCATAAACCCAAGGAGACACAAGAGGAGACACACAGTAATCAAACTGGCAAAAATTAAAGACAAAGAAAAATTACTGAAAGCAGGAAGGGAAAAAAGACAAATAACATACAAGGGAACTCCCATAAGTTTAAGAGTTGATTTCTGAGCAGAAACTCTACAAGCCACAAGGGAGTGGCATGATATACTTAAAGTGATGAAAGGGAAGAAACTACAACCAAGATTACTCTACCCGGCAAGGATCTCATTCATATTCGATGGAGAAATCAAAAGCTTTACAGACAAGCAAGAGCTAAGAGAACTCAGCACCACCAAACCAGTTCTACAACAAAAGCTAAAGGAACTTCTCTAAGTGGGAAACACAAGAGAAGAAAAGGACCAACAAAAACAAACCCCCCAAAATTAAGAAAATGGTAAAAGGAACACACATATCAATAATTATCTTAAACATGAATGGATTAAATGCTCCAACCAAAAGAAACAGGCTTGCTGAATGGATACAAAAACAAGGCCCATATATATGCCATCTACAAGAGACCCACCTCAGACCTAGGGACACATACAGACTGAAAGTGAGGGGATGGAGAAAGATATTCCATGTAAATGGATATCAAAAGAAAGCTGGAGTAGCAATACTCATATCAGAGAAAATAGACTTTAAAATAAAGAATGTTACAAGAGGCAAGGAAGGACACCACATAATGATCAAGGAACAAATCCAAGAAGATGTAACAATTAGAAATATATATGCACCCAACATAGGAGCACCTCAATACATAAGACAATTGCTAACAGCTATAAAAGAGGAAATTGACAGTAACACAATAATAGTGGGGGACTTTAACAGCTCACTTAAACCAATGGACAGAACATCCAAACAGAAAATTAATAAGGAAACACAAGCTTTAAGTGACACAGCAGATCAGATAGATTTAAATAATATTTATAGGACATTCCATTCAAAAACAGCAGGTTACACATTCTTCTCAAGTGGGCATGGAACATTCTTCAGGATACATCACATCTCGGGTCACAAATCAAGCCTCAGTAAATTTAAGAAAACTGAAATCATACCAAGCACCTTTTCTGACCACAACTTTATGAGATTAGAAATGAATTACAGGGAAAAAAACGTAAAAAACACAAACACATGGAGGCTAAACAATACGTTACTAAATAACCAAGAGATCACTGAAGAAATCAAAGAGGAAATCATAAAATACCTAGAGACAAATGACAATGAAAACACAACGATCCAAAACCTATGGAATGCAGCAAAAGTAGTTCTAAGAGGGAAGTTTATAGCTATACAAGCCTACCTCAAGGAACAAGAAAAATCTCAAATAAACAATCTAAACTTACACCTAAAGGAACTAGAGAAAGAAGAACAAACAAAACCCAAAGTTGGTAGAAGGAAAGAAATCATAAAGACCAGAGCAGAAATAAATGAAATAAAAACAAAGAAAACAATGGCAAAGATCAATAAAACTAAAAGCTGGTTCTTTGAGAAGATAAACAAAACTGATAAACCATTAGCCAGACTCATCAAGAAAAGGAGGGAGAGGACTCAAATCAATAAAATTAGAAATGAAAAAGGAGAAGTTGTAACAGACACCACAGAAATACAAAGCATCCTAAGAGACTACTACAAGCAACTCTATGCCAATAAAATGGACAACCTGGAAGAAATGGACAAATTCTTAGAAAGGTATAACCTTCCAAGACTGAACCAGTAAGAAACAGAAAATATGAACAGACCAATCACAAGTAACAAAATTGAAATTGTGATTAAAAATCTTCCAACAAACAGAAGTCCAGGACCAGATGGCTTCACAGGTGAATTCTATCAAACATTTAGAGAAGAGCTAACACCCAACCTTCTCAAACTCTTCCAAAAAACTGCAGAGGAAGGAACACCACCAAACTCATTCTATGAGGCCACCATCACCCTGACACCAAAACCAAAGATACTACAAAAAAAGAAAATTACAGGCCAATATCACTGATGAATATAGATGCAAAAACCCTCAACAAAATACTAGCAAACAAAATCCAATAACACATTAAAAGGATTATACACCATGACCAAGTGGGATTTATCCCAGGGATGCAAGGATCTTTCAATATATGCAAATCAATCAATGTGATACACCATATTAACAAACTGAAGAAGAAAAAACATATGATCATCTCAATAGATGCAGAAAAAACATTTGACAAAATTCAACACCCTATTTATGATAAAAACTCTCCAGAAAGTGGGCACAGAGGGAACCTACCTCAACATCATAAAGGCCATATACCACAAACCCACAGCAAACATCATTCTCAATGGTGAAAAACCGAAAGCATTTCCTGCAAGATCAGGAACAAGACAAGGATGTCCCCTCTCACCACTATATTCAACATAGTTTTGGAAGTCCTAGCCACGGCAATCAGAGAAGAAAAAGAAATAAAAGGAATCCAAATTGGAAAAGAAGAAAACTGTCACCGTTTGCAGATGACATGCTACTATACATAGAGAATCCTAAAGATGCCACCAGAAAACTACTAGAGCTAATCAATGAATTTGGTAAAGTTGCAGGATACAAAATTAATGCACAGAAATCTCTTGTATTCTAATACACTAATGATGAAAAATCTGAAAGAGAAATTAAGGAAACACTCCCATTTACCACTGCAACAAAAAGAATACAATACCTAGGAATAAACCTACCTAGGGAGACAAAAGACTCGTATGCAGAGGACTATAAGACACTGATGAAAGAAATTAAAGACGATACCAACAGTTTGAGAGATATACCATGTTCTTGGATTGGAAGAATCAATATTTTGAAAATGACTATACTATCCAAAGCGTTCTACAGATTCAATGCAATCCCTATCAAATTAAATGGCATTTTTTACAGAACTAGAATAAAAAATCTTAAAATTTATATGGAGACACAAAAGAGCCCAAATGGCCACAGCAGTCTTAAGGGAAAAAAACAGAGCTGGAGGAATCTGACTCCCTGACTTCAGACTATACTACATAGCTACAGTAATCAAGACAATATGGTACTGTCACAAAAACAGAAATATAGATCAATGGAACAGGATAGAAAGCCCAGAGATAAACCCACGCACCTAGGGTCAACTAATCTATGACAAAGGATGCAAGAATATACAATGGAGAAAAGACAGTGTCTTCAATAAGTGGTGTTTGGAAAACTCGACAGCTACATGTAAAAGTGTGAAGTTAGAACACTCCCTAACACCATACACAAAAATAAACTCAAAATGGATTAGAGACCTAAATGTAAGAGCAGACACTATAAAACTCTTACAGGAAAACATAGGAAGAACACTCTTTGTCATAAATCACAGCAAGATCTTTTTTGATCCACCTACTAGAGTAATGGCAACAAAAACAAAAATAAACAAATGGGACCTAATGAAACTTCAAAGCTTTTGCACAGCAAAGGAAACCATAAACAAGACCAAAAGACAACCCTCAGAATGGGAGAAAATATTTGCAAATGAAGCAACTGACAAAGGATTAATCTCCAAAATTTATAAGCAGCTCATGCAGCTCAATAGCAAAAAAACAAACAACCCAATCCAAAAATGGGCAGAAGACTTAAATAGGCATTTCTCCAAAGAAGATATACAGACTGCCAACAAACACATGAAAGAATGCTCAACATCATTAATCATTAGAGAAATGCAAATCAAAACTACAATGAGATATCATCTCACACCAGTCAGAATGGCCATCATCAAGAAATCTAGAAACAATAAATGCTGGAGAGGGTGTGGAGAAAAGGGAACCCTCTTGCACTGTTGCTGGGAATGTAAATTGCTACAGCCACTATGGAGAACAGTATGGAGGTTCCTTAAAAAACTAAACATAGAACTACCAGACGACCCAGCAATCCCACTACTGGGCATATACCCTGAGAAAACCATAATTCAACAAGAGATATGTATCAAAATGTTCACTGCAGCTCTATTTACAATAGCCAGGACATGGAAGCAACCTAAGTGTCCATCAACAGATGAACTGATAAAGAATATGTGCCACATACATACAATGGAATATTACGCAGCCATAAAAAGAAACAAAATTGAGTTATTTGTAGTGAGGTGGATGGACCTAGAGTCTGTTATACAGAGTGAAGCAAGTCAG
This sequence comes from Mesoplodon bidens, assembly GCF_964165515.1. NCBI lineage: Eukaryota > Metazoa > Chordata > Mammalia > Artiodactyla > Ziphiidae > Mesoplodon > Mesoplodon bidens. Next base: position 89,478,812 of record NC_138167.1, read on the forward strand.
AAAGAGAAAAACAAATACCATATGCTAACACATATATATGGAATCTAAGAAAAAGAAAATGGTCATGAAGAACCTAGTGGCAAGACAGGAAGAAAGACACAGACCTACTAGAGAATGGACTTGAGGATATGGGGAGGGGGAAGGGTAAGCTGTGACAAAGTGAGAGAGTGGCATGGACATATATACAGTACCAAATGTAAAACAGATAGGTAGTGGCAAGCAGCCGCATAGCACAGGGAGATAAGCTCGGTGCTTTGTGACCACCTAGAGGGGTGGGATAGGGAGGGTGGGAGGGAGGGAGACGCAAGAGGGAAGAGATATGGGAACATATGTATATGTGTAACTGATTCACTTTGTTATAAAGCAGAAACTAACACATGACTGTGAAGCAATTATACTCCAATAAAGATGTTAAAAAAACTGAAAAATGATTAATTTAACTACTGTATATTAAATTTGCATTAAAACAAAACAAAACAAAAGACACATGCACCCCAATGTTAACTGCAGCACTATTTACAATAGCTAGGTCATGGAAGCAACCTAAATGCCCATTGACAGATGAATGGATAAAGAAGAGGTGGTATATATATACAATGTAATATTACTCAGCCATAAAAAGGAACGAAATTGGGTCATTTGTAGAGACATGCATGAATCTAGAGACTGTCATACAGAGTGAGGTAAGTCAGAAAGAGAAAAACAAATATCGTATATTAACGCATATATGTGGAACCTAGAAAAATGGTACAGATGAACTGGTTTGCAGGGCAGAAACTGAGACACAGATGTAGAGAACAAACGTATGGAAACCAACGGTGGGTAAACGGTGGGGAGTGGGGATGGGGGATGGGGTGTTATGAATTGGGAGATTGGGATTGACATATATATATATATACACTAATATCTATAAAGTGGATAACTAATAAGAACCTGCTGTATAATAAAATAAAATTCAAAAAAAATTAAAAAAATTAAAAAGATGGTTATAATTCAATAATCCCAATGATCTTATTTAGTATTAATAGTATTAATGTTCTCTGAGTCTGTGCTTTTTGTCTCAGTAACAGAGTTCAATTTCTTTCATTTTTTTTTTTTTTTTTTTTTTTTTTTTGGTACGCGGGCCTCTCACTGTTGTGGCCTCTCCCGTTGCGGAGCACAGGCTCCGGATGCGCAGGCTCAGTGGCCATGGCTCACGGGCCCAGCTGCTCCACGGCACGTGGGATCTTCCCGGACCGGGGCACGAACCCATATCCCCTGCATCAGCAGGCGGACTCTCAACCGCTGTGCCACCAGGGAAGCCCAATTTCTTTCATTTTGATAGATCCACTTAACCAGGATAATAGTGCGTGGATCAGAAGGAACATGGACATTGGAAGTAGTCAGGTGTAAATCTGAATCAAGACTCTGCTGTTGACTAGCTGTGTGGTCTTGTGTAATTCAGGTAACTTGCATGAGCTTCAATTTTCAAATGTGCAAAATGGAGTTAAGTCAAGATTAAATGAGAAAAATCTAAAGAGTGTATCCTGGAGCTGGTACATGACAGGCACTCCAAAATTGGTAGTGAGTATAACTGGATATATGGATAGAAGCTAAGAGAAAAGGTTTCGTAGATGGCATTGAAAATTGTAATCATGGATGAGATCACCCAGGGAGAACATGCAATGTGAGGAGAATGGCTATTAGTAAAACTCTGAGAAATAAAAAATATTTAAAGAGCAGGTGCAGCAGGGAGAATCTGAAAACTGAGCAGAAATGAACAAATGTGGAAGAGAATCAGGACAGAGACTTTTTATAGATGCCAGGGAAATAAAATTTAAATAAAAGCATTAACTGGATTTAGCTATGAGAGGCAATTTGTTACATGTTAGTAAAGTGACGTAGAGAGAAGTCAGAATTCTGTGGGTTGAAGGGTGAATGGAAAGTAAGAAAAAGGAGATAGTGACTGTTCTGTTCCTTAACTATTGGTTTAAGGCAGTTAGGACATGGTGGTTACAATGAAGCAAGAAATTACAGATTGCCTTCTATATGCATTTTACATATATTAACCCGATATAACTCACTTAAGGAAGAAGACTGTTATCTTAGTTCACTGCATATGGAAGTAGCAATGATCACCTGAAACTTTAGTCTCAATAATATTCTATTTTGCATTTGGGTCTGACTGAAAGTTTTTTTGTCTCAGGCTGTAAAATAAAATTATATAAATATGAGGAAGACCATAGGATAAGGTAGGGGTTACGTAGCTTTCCTAACCTGAATTACAGACAATGAGGAGACTGTCAATGTGAAAAACAAGAAGGTATAAAATATGACATAAAAACCAAACATTTTAAATACTTAAATGTATCATATTGAATTCTATAGTTAATAAGCATTAAATGCACTAACATTTTAATTCACCTTTTGTTTGATATTTTCTGCCATCCATGGGCTACCAAAATACAGAACCCCATGCTGGGAACATATAATACTCTCTCAGCAACAACAAATCCAACTGGGAAAAAAAGGTTTGATGCAGGAATAAATGGTAATGCCATTAAACAAAGTGCCTACAAAGAAAAACAAGACATTTTATTAAATTAAAAAATATATGCACATAAACAGTCAAATCCAAATATTTTTTCATTTAATTTGGATAATGTACTGGTGGACCATTTTTTTTTTTTTTTTTTTTGCGGTACGCGGGCCTCTCACTGCTGTGGCCTCTCCCGTTGCGGAGCACAGGCTCCGGACACACAGGCTCCGTGGCCATGGCTCGCGGGCCCAGCCGCTCCGCGGCATGTGGGATCTTCCGGGATCGGGGCACGAACCCGTGTCCCCTGCATCGGCAGGCGGACTCTCAACCACTGCGCCACCAGGGAAGCCCTGGTGGACCATTTTTAATAATACTATAATGGATACTGATTTAAACATAAAGAAGGACGCTTAAGGATGGTAACAACAAACATGAGGAGGTATGTCAGCAAGGTGGAATGAAGTCTTCTTGAATGCTAGAACTTATACCTAAGGCTCATTCAATTATCAATAAATAAAAAATATTTTTTGAAAATATATCTAAAATAAAAACCAGTAATTTTTATATATCTAACTTATGTGCTTGTGGTAAAAATAAATTGAGAGGAAAATATATTAGGTTTTAATAAAATAAAACTACAAATTGTAGGTTGATAAAATAGCCAAACACATCAGTTTTTATTATTTTACTACTATCTGTAATACTGGAAATTGATAAGGTACATTTCAGACAAGACAGTAGACTACTTCTATACATTACTTCAGCGTTACTTTGCATAGTATTCTGATGGGTCACATACATTTAACGGAGACTTAGTATATGTATAAAAATAAACCTGGCCCCTTTAAATCAACAGTCTTTTATTCTATAAGAATTTCTAAAATCGAACACTGTACACTGTGTTAGAAATAAACATCACAAAATGCTTAAGAGTTTTTGCCATTTTGAAAATGGGATGGCATATGGTTTCCAGATTACAAAGCCATTACAAAAGATAAGACACAAATAACTTATGGAAAGAAATAAGTTGGTTGTCATTAGGACATCTGTTTCTATGGACATCTGCTTCCATATTTCATTACCCTGATTTGTTTTATAGTACCTAATGGAATAAATAAGTTGTTCTTTCAACTTCAGAAGTTTGAGAGTCCTCTAACAGTTTGAGAGGAAGGAATGCCTTTTTTATACTTTATTAGTAAAAATCGATGTAGAAATGTAAATACAGTGAGAAGAATACTTTCTCCATGAATCACAAATTAATAACTTGTAATAATACAAAAGACTGAATCTGAAGAAAAGCACTACCATCGAATTGCTCAGTATCATATCGATTTATATGTCTGAAATTTTAGTGTTTTCTTTTTAATCAAAAAGGTAAAACATTAAGAGTGCATAATTCACTTTCCACTTCCCAGAAATGCTTGATTGATTTAAAAACAACCAGCTAGCTGTGAAACAGAGATTTGTTTCTAAGTACATGATCCTTTTAAAAGAATATATTCCCTATTAATTCATGGATGCCCTAAGGCAATTTCACTGGAAAAAAATTAAGTGTTAAATTCAGCCAAAGATGCATCACAGACTGATGTGTAAGCTACACAAAAAAGAAAAACCATCTCTCAAAAAAATCTACTGGTTCTTGAATAAGAAATGTCTCAATGATTAACTTACTCAGAAGTTCTAATATAATCTCTATTAATGTATGCCAACCAAGTTTACTGTAACGAACATAATATCCTTCTTCCAGTGATGTAAAATCTCCTTAAAAAAAGGATGGGGGCTTCCCTAGTGGCGCAGTGGTTAAGAATCTGCCTGCCAATGCAGGGCACATGGGTTCGAGCCCTGGTCCGGGAAGATCCCTCATGCCGCAGAGCAACTAAGCCCGTGCACCACAACTACTGAGCCTGTGCTCTAGAGCCCGCAAGCCACAACTACTGAACCCACGTGCCACAACTACTGAAGCCCGCGCGCCTAGAGCCCATGCTCTGCAACGAGATGCCAGGACAATGAGAAGCCCGCACACCACAACAAAGAGTAGCCCCTGCTCGCCGCCAATGAGAGAAAGCCCGCGCACAGCAAAGAAGACCCGACACAGCCAAAAATAAAAACAAATAAGGAAATAAATTTAAAAAAAAAAGGAAGGATGGTCATGGAATAAGCCAAGAGTTTGGAGGCAAATCTGTTTCACTTCTTGTTACATAAGGTAAACTATTCAAATCACCTAGTGACTTCATTTCATTATAAATAAATCGGGGATTAATAACTACTAATATTGTTGAGATACATATGACATCTTATTTAATAAGTGCTTAACATGGTATCTGGTACTTGAGATACTCCTTTGATCTATGTATCTTGTTCAGAGATCTTCAGAAAATTATCACCATTAAAAAACAGCATGTTTAGTTTTATACATATTTTCAGATTATTTTCCATTATAGGTTAGTATAAGATATTGAATATAGTTTCCTGCTGTTTATCTGTTTTATGTATAGTAGTTTGTATCTGTTAATCCTATACTCCTAATTTATCCCACCCTTCCCTCCCCTTTCCCTTTGGAAGCCATTAGTTTGTTTTCTATGAAATTAACACAATACTGTAAATCAACTGTATTTCAAATTAAAAAAAGTTTAAAAAAAGTATGCTTAGGACTATACTTAAAGCAGTTATACCTAAGGTCACAAGTGTTCCTTTTTTATACATGTAAAACATAATTAATGTAATTAATATAAATGTTTATTTCATTGGCAATATCCTATTTTTCATTCAGCTTGAACTACACAAATCATTATTTTATTTGCCAAATCTCTGTATTTACCCACCCCTCCTTTTTTTCCTTTCTTTTAGTAGAACCCCGGCTTTGGATGTATTCTACCACATATATGCTTCGCCTTTATTTATGTGAGCAGCAAAGCACTACTAGAAAGTCCCAAAGCAAAATAGATTAATATCATCATAAACTCATGATCAACTTCAAATTGATCCTTAAGACTGCTGAGGATTCCTAGGTTTCTTTGGTAGGCTCACTCCCACTCTCTTTGACTATTTTGAATCTTGACTACTTTTCTCAAAATTTTGACCCATGTCACTTTCAGCAGGTGACACTTCCAAATTTTCAGAGAAAACTAAAGCGATAAAACAAGAATTCCTTCAATTCTCCGCTACTAAACCTACGAACATCCACATTCATGTTCATTTCCATCCTTCCTGTAACCATAAGTGGTGTCTCCATCTATCTCAGGCCAAACCTGAGCTCTATACCTCTAATCTCACTATCAATCATCTCTTCTTTCATTTACTTAATCACTTTCTTATGAACTTCCTATGTTAAAAATGCTCTTGCCTCTCCAACCTTAAAAATCTTCTCTTTTGACAACACATCTTTAAGTTATCTTACCCAATTCATTATGGCCCTTAAGTATAAAACAAGTTCCCACACTCTTAGGAAAAGATTTTTGGAGCCATGGCAACAAGTAATTGGTTGTAACCTCACTTAATCAACATTTCAACTCAATGAATATGTTTTTGTAAGCCAACCCATTAGTGATATCAACATTTCAACTCAATGAATATGTTTTTGTAAGCCAACCCGTGATATCTCTGTGTCAAAAAGAGACAGCCAACTGCATGCTCCAGTGAAAGTGATTCTACATGCCAACCAAGCCAGTCTTCCCCCACCATCAACCCACTCCAGCCTCTGAAGGTCCATCAATTCCAGATCTCTGTGCTTCCCCCAAGCCCTGCAGAAGATCAGCAGTTTATTATACTTGAAGCCCTTGCCTGACTGGCTGTCTTTCCTAAGTTAGGAAATTCAAGCTTGTCTCATCCTTTGAAATATTCAAAGTTAAATCACCCCTACAGTTTACCTACACTAGCGATCTTCACTTCCTCACTTCCTAATCAAATCACTCCACAGAAATAAATTTCATTTAAGTAACTAGTATACCTAAAAGAGGTCAAATCCAACTGATCTCACTTCTCTACTTGACAGCAGCTGTTAGTGTTAACCATTCTTTTTTTTTTTTTTTTGGCGGTACACGGGCCTCTCACTGTTGTGGCCTCTCCTGTTATGGAGCACAGGCTCTGGACGCGCAGGCTCAGCGGCCATGGCTCGCGGGCCCAGCTGCTCCGCAGCATGTGGGATCCTCCCGGACCGGGGTACGAACCCGTGTCCCCTGCATCGGCAGGCAGACTCTCAACCACTGCGCCACCAGGGAAGCCCAACCATTCTATCTTTCTTGAAGCACTTTCCTACCTTTCTGTACATTTGGTGTACCTCCCATTTAGGTTCATTTTCCTTTATATGGTATGTAATGTGGAAGTTTTTCAAGACCTAGATATAGGATTCTTCTCTTTCATTCTATAAAGTCCCTTCAACTATTTATTGAGGGAAAATTAAGACCAAATACTCTAAGGCATGCATTATGTGTATGAATTAACTTCTGTACATCTAGAATGGTGCCAGCAAGTTACCATCTCTAAGAAAAATGACAAAATCCCAGTTGAGAAAGGCTGCTCTATAACCTCTCCATAGGCCTTCTTCTCCATATCCTGGTTTCAATTACTATCTCTACAGCAATTATCAAGTTTCTCTATGGTAATCAATCAAATTTTTACGTGTAGCTCAGTCTTCGCCACTGAACTCCAGGCACAAAGTGCTATTCGAAATCTCTATCATATTGTTTCATAGGTACCTCAAACTCAACAGTTCCAAAAATAATAGTAAATATGATCTTTTTTCAAATCCTATATTCTTTCAAATCTCTCTAGAATGCAAGTTCTCTAGAAATGGGGACCCTGTATTTCCTTTTATTATCATATACTCAGTGCCTAAAATGCTACCTGGTACATAGGCTGAAAATCAAAAATTTTTATTGAATGAATAAGTGAATCTAGTGGCTGCAGCCAGAAATAATATATTTGCAAAGTATTAAAACCACGTTTTGGCATATAGTAAATGCTCAAGAAAAGTTAAAGATTATTATTTTCTACCATAATTTAAAGTAAGAGGCAACAGAATTATTATGAGTAAGATGTGAGGGCAGAGTTAAGAAAATTACAAAGAAACAGATCTCAGAAAAAGAAGAAAAGACTTTACTCAGAGTTCTCTGAACACAGTAAGAAATACCTCAGGGAGTAATGAAAGTCTTGCTAATGAAAAATAAAGAGCTATGTATTTCTAGTTGATTATCTTACCTGATACTCTTCTCTGTGCCAAGAAAACAAAGAAGTATATAATATGACTCATTTCTTTAAAGAGTGTATAATCTAGTTGGGTAAAGGTAAGAAATATATTTAAAAAAATGATGCTAAAAAGAATGCTTCGGACTTCCCTGGTGGCGCAGTGGTTGGGAGTCCGCCTGCTGATGCAGGGGACGCGGGTTCGTGCCCTGGTCGGGGAGGATCCCACATGCCGCAGAGCGGCTGGGCCTGTGAGCCATGGCCGCTGAGCCTGCGCGTCCTGAGCCTGTGCTCCGCGGCGGGGGAGGCCACAGCGGTGAGAGGCCCGCATACTGCCAAAAAAAAAAAAAAAAAAAAAAAAAATGCTTCTTGATTTCGTTCCCATCAAATTATGGAAATTCATAATCACTCTGTGTTTCATATGCTGAATGTGCAGCATTAGTCAAATTCTGATATATAATTCTAGAATAAGCTAAATTAAGTTCATAAATTAGGATGACATGAACAAAGAAAGACAGTAGTTCCTTAAAGATGCTTTTGATGAATTAAAGCCACTCTTAATAAACTGAATATAATATCACCTAAAAATTTAAGAAACTTTCTTACCATTAAAACAGTCTTGGAGGAATTACCAGGGTATCTGAGACCGAATACTCCCAAAGCCCCCAAAAAGCAAAAAAAAATAAATGTGGCAAGATTTCGAATATCTAGAAATGACTCTATAAGTGGTATTGTTCCCATGGTCCAATCGCAGCAGAGCTCTGAAGGATTTAACAAAAGCCAAGCATTCACAGGAAGGAGGTAGTTAAAAGTTAGCTGCCTTGTAGGAGTTGGGCTTACAGCAGCTGGGTTATCAAACCTGTATAAATAATGAAAAAAAAAGTTATTTAAACTAAAACATTTTTTAAACACAAAGTTAATATATAACAGATATAAATAAAGTACTGAACAATAATAATAAAAGCAATATTCTACATGTAATCTTGTTAAACCGAAGACAAATATTTTTTATGGATATTTCAGACTCTTGCCAGAGTTCAAACTGTCTAACCTTTATGAAATGCCTAGTTGAGAGCAGTGATATTTATGAATAACTGTTTGGAGGGCAAGCAGGTTATCTATTTTTAGTTTATTATTATGATTCAGACATGCATTCTATAATGTTATGACATGCTGCAGAAGTGCTTTCATTAAATTATGACCTTCCGATTACAAGTCATAAGAAAAGTTTTATAAGATTCATTGTTGCATGTGTTTATGAATGCTTCTGAGAACACTAACCAATGCTTTCCTACATGAGACGTTTCTTTCACCACTAAATGCTAATAAAACTTATGCTTCCTAGAAAGAATTCCTATGTTTTTCTTTTGGCAGGAACAGACAAAACTATATTACCTATGGGCTTTTCCTCTTTACTTAGACTTCTAGAAAGCTAAAAAGCAAATTCCCAGTACAGAGGAGTAACTGTACAGCCCTATGTAACATTTTATTTGTGTTCTACTTAATATAAGCTTATATCCTAGTTTAAATAGGCCATGATACATTAAATGTACATTTCATTAATTTAGTCTATTTTCTGCAAATTAAGTCAAATCATTTTTTTAAAAAGTACATTTAAATGAATCATTTCAAATTTTTATTTCTTTAGGCTATGTTCTAAATTGTATTGGCTATATTAACATATAGTCCTTTAAAAACCCAATTTCTCATTTTAAAATGAATAAGCCAATGAAAAATCAATGAATAATATTTTCTAAACTTTCATGTTTGAATATACACATATATGAAAAATACTAAGTCTTGAAAGTCAGGACTTGAATTCTCAAAATAACCAACAGAACTGAATACAAAGCTTTTCCCTTGTAATCCACTTTCAGAGTTCATTTAAAAATATTAACAGTTTATCTAGGATAGGTGATTTAATAATTGAACTGCAGTCAAAGAGTACATGTCAAAGCAAGTCAAATCATATTACAATCAACCTCACAGGGTAATAGAATAAAATTTATATAACACACACAAATACATACACATGTATTAAATGAGCTGTTTAGTTTAGCATGGCTAGACTCAGAAGTAGAAATTCTGGAAGTTAAAAAGTAATTATTTTTTAAAGAAAAAAAATGCTGTTAAGAAGGATAATTATTACACAATGAAATAGAACTCAGCCATAAAAAACAATGAAATAATGCCATTTGCAGCAACATGGATAGACCTTGAGATTATCATACTTAGTGAAGTCAGGCAGAGAAAGACAAGTATCACATGGTATCACTTATATGTGGAATCTAAAATAATGATACAAATGAACTTATTTATAAAACAGAAACAGACTCACAGGCATAGGAAACAAATTTATGGTTACCAAAGGGGAAAAGGTGGGAAAGGGATAAATTAGGAGCCTGGGTTTAACAGATACACACTACTATATATATTGATAAAACAGATAAACAAGGTCCTACTGTATAGCATAGGGAACTATATTCAATATCTTGTATTAACCTATAATGGAAAAAAATCTAAAAAAGAATATATATATATATATATATTTATGTAAAACTGAATTACTTTGCTATACACCAGAAACTAACACACTGTAAATCAACTATACCTCAATTAAAAAATAAAAATAAAAGAGAGAGAGAAAAAAAGGATAATTATGTGAAAAATCACAAATAATATGTTGGGCATAAAAGAAATTATCTGAATAAAATTTATTCTAACCAGGGCCAGAAATGAACTATCATGGATAGCAACATGAACAATATTTTGGGCTTTTGTTTAAAAAAAAGTTTTTGCATGTAATGTCAGTCACTTAAAACTGAATACGGAACTAGTCTAAGTTTCCTCTTAAACTTTAGATAAGGTGAAATGGAATAATGCTAATCTTAGAGCAGGGAAAAAATGATATGAAGACTGTTAAAATTCAGTAAAACTTTTGCTTCTAGCCTTAAACAACTAAAAAATACACAATATATATAAAACTTTTTTTTTTTTTTTCTTTGCGGTATGCGGGGCTCTCACTGTTGTGGCCTTCCCATTGCGGAGCACAGGCTTCGGACGCGCAGGCTCAGTGGCCATGGCTCACGGGCCCAGCTGCTCTGCGGCATGTGGGATCTTCCCGGACCAGGGCACGAACCTGTGTCCCCTGCATCAGCAGGCGGACTCTCAACCACTGCGCCACCAGGGAAGCCCTAAAACTTCTTTTAATATACTGAGTATCAGGCAAAGAAGGACAATGCCTGATAGGAAAAAAAAAACAAATGAGGGGAGCCCTACCTGGAGAGATTAGTACCTCGACAGAGTTTTTAGTCTGTGCAGCAAGAGAGAACCTGAGTGGAATCCACTTGGATCCCTGAGTTCAGAAGATAGAGCTGGGAGCCCTAGAAGTCCAGGGGGTTACAATTAGTGGGCAGAATACCAGAGAGAAGAAAGCTGCTGAGAGAGAACTCAGATCTGTAGAGGATCTCTCTCCAGTTTCCAGTACTAATGAGAACTGATCAGCACACATATGTGGGGAAATACCTAGGGACAGTGTAGTGGGTTGATTCATGTCTCCCGAAAGTTCATGTCTAGCAAAAACCTCAGAACGTGACTTTATTTGGAAGTAGTGTCTTTGCCAATGTAATTACAGTTAAGGTGAGGTCATACTGGATAAGGTGGGCTCACTATTCAATGACTGAGGTCCTTATACAAAGAAGAGAAAATACAGAGAAACAAACATGGAAGAAGGCCAGTTAAAGATGGAGCAGATTACAGTGATGCAGCAACATGCCAAGGAATGTCAATACCAGAAGCTAGGAAAGAGGCATAGAACAGATTCTTTCCCAGGGCCTTCAGAAGGAACCAACTATGCCTGACACCTTGATTTTGGACTCTGGCCTCCAGCACTGTGAGAGAATAAATTCCTGCTGCTTTAAGCCACTCTGTTTCTGGTAATTTGTTAAAGCATGTCTAAGAAAACTAATACAGTTAGGAAAATACCTTCAGAAAGGATCAGATAAACATTCACAAATATCAAATACAACTGGGAACAGTTCCTCAGCAGTCAGAGTGGAAATCCTCATAATTCAAAGTCTATCGGTGGCGTGGTCAGAAGGGTCTTGTGTCAGCAAGGAAGCAAAATTAGTCCTATCCCAAACGCTACTGTGGTCTCCCAAAACAAAGCTTAAAAGCAAGACTTGAAGATGAAACATTTTTCAAATAACTTACATGCATCCCAGAACAATGGTCTACAATATAGGAATACATTGTAAAGTTCACATATGGCACCTATTTAAAAAACTACCAGGCATGTGAAGAAGTAGAAAAATACAATCCATGAGGAGAAAAACTATTCAATCTAAATTGACCAACAAATGACACAAATGATAAAATTAGTAGATAAAGACATTAAAGTACTAGAACATGTAGAAACATGGAATACACAAAAAAGGCCCCAAAAGAACTCAAACAGAGATGAAAACAATGTCTGAGATGAAAAATAACTAGAAAAAATTAAGGGCAGATTAGACTATGCAGAAAAATGGTTAGTAAACTTGAAGATACAACAAAAGAAACTATCCAAAATGAAAATGGGGAAAATAGCTTTGGAGGGAAGGGGAATAAACAGAGCATCAGTATGACTTCAAGAAGCCTAAAATACATGTAATTGGAGTCCTAGAAGAAGAGTGGAGAGCAAAGTAAAAAATATTTCAAGAAGTAATTTCCAAAATTTATATAAAGTAAGACCTACAGATTCTAAAAAGCTCAATTAACCTAAGCACAAGAAACAAGAAGATAAAAGAAACATTAACTGAAAGTTTGTACCTTTTGTCCACCTTCACCCAAACTTCCAGTTATAAGATAAATAAGTCCTGGGGATGTAATGTACAGCATGACGACTGTAGCTAACAAGACTGTATTGTATATTTGAAAGCTGCTAAGAAAGTAGATCTCAGAAGTTCTCATTAAAAGGAAAAAAAAATTTTGTAATTATGTGTGATGATGGATGTTAACTTATTATGGTAATCATTTGTCTGTGTGTGTGTGTGTGTGTATAAAACCATTATATTGTACACCTAAAATTAATACAATGCTATATGTCAATTATGTCTCAATTAAAAAAATATATAAGAAGAGAAACAATGATAAAGAGAAACTATTAAAAGCAGGCACAGAAAAAAAAAGATACTACATGCAGAAGCATAAAGATAAGGATAAGATTTCCCATTTAAAATAACACAAGCCAGAGAATACTGAGCAACATTTTTATATTAGTGAATGAAAAACAGTCAATGTAGAATTCTACACTCAGGGGAAATATTTTTCAAAAATGAAGGAAAAATAAAGATTTTTTAATATACAAAAGCTTAAAGAATTCATCACCAGCAGTCCTACATGTCAAGAAATGTCAAAGGAAGTCCTTCAGTCACAAGGAAAAATGGTGCCAGATGAAAATCTTGATCTAACAAAGAAATGAAGAACACTAGAAATGGTAACTCTATGGGGTAACATAAAAGAATTTTTAAATTTAAATCTCTTCCAAAGATAATTGTTGAAAGCAAAAGTTAACAATGTATTGTCAGATTTACAATGTATATTCAATAAAAATGTATGCAAATAGCACAAAGGCTAAGTTCTTATTTATAATAAGTTTATATATTTATATAAAAACTTACTTATTGTATATATAATATTTGTACTATATATGCTGACATTTATACTATATATACTTGCAATTATAATATGCCTTTCAGATAAACTGTGATAAGCAAAGGACATAAACAAAAAACCCTAAAGCAATCACTAAAAATACACAGCAAAGATATACAGCTAATAAGCCAACAAGGAGCTAAGAACGGAGTATTACAATATACTCAATTCAAAAGAAGAGAGAGAGAAAAAAAGGGAACAAAGAACAGACAAGACAGAGAGAAAACGATTAGCAAGATGGGAGATTTACAACAAACTATCAACAGTTGAACCCCCCCATTTAAAAGACAGATTATCTGACCAAACAAAAAAGACCCAACTATATGCAGCCTACAAGAAATCCACTTTAAATAATAAAGATATAGATTTGAAAAGTAAAAGATAAACCATGTAACACTAACAAAAGACAGCTGGAGTGGTTACATTAATATAAGGCAAAATGAATGTCTTATAAGACTACTACTGGAGATGAAGCTCATTTAATAATGATAAAGGGATCAATACATCAAGAGGACATCACAATCCTAAACACTGATACACTTTATAATAGAGCTTTAAAGAACATGAAGCAAAAACTGATAGAACTGCAAGGCAAAATAGACAAATCTACAGCTACAGTCAGTGATTTCAACATTCTTCTCTCAATAATTAATATAACAAGTAGACAAAACTCATTAAGGATATAGAAGACTTAACCAATTTTGGGGGGGTCATTATCTTGACTGTGATGTTTTCATGAGTGTACACGTATGTCAAAACCTATTAATTTGTACATTTTATATATATGCAGGTTTTAAAAAAGTATTAATTATACCTCAATAAAGCTGTTAAAAAACCTCAATGTAAATCAAAGACTTTCTGGAACATTTACAATCACTTAAAATGCAAAGTTAAAAAAAAAAAGATGGAAGAAAACAAAAGAACCAGAATATCATACCTGGTGAATACTGGAAGTTGGGATTGAATAACCTGGACTCTAATCACAACAAGTAATAGTGTACTGAACATCAAAACAATGAGTTTTATTAGTGTCTGCAGCATAGAAAATGGAATACTACCCTTTCCGCGAAGAAACTGTCCAGCAGTAGTACATAATAGTGGCAAAGTATACTAGAAAAGGAAAAAAATGTTTAAGTAACAAATAGCACCTTACTGTAGTTTTTCAACAATTATCATACTTTCTAAATGCAAGATTAAATAAAAATTGACCAAAATTATAATACCAACATGGAGCAAATGGTGGAGCTGATAATGAATAAAACTGAGCCCAATAATCTTATCCAATAATTAATTATACTGTACAGTATTACTGTGTGCTTTCCCAAGTTGCTTAATGGTTTCATTATTGAAACTTAAAAAGCTGTTCTTAAAAAACTGAAGGTATAATATAAAATGTTAGGTAATTTTCAGTGGGTAAGAAGGCAAAACATGCTTGTTTCTTGCAAATTTTTAGTAATCATAATGGGTAAACAGACCAATTTATATAATAATACATTTAGAAAATAAGTTTATTATAATCTGATTCAAATAGAATAAAAGATAGCAACAAGGAAATTTAGATTTCTCCTTACCCCCTGGGCAATAAATACTTCATACACACAGCAAATTCCCACAACTGTTATTCCCTGCTCTTTACACAGTGTTGCAACAGCCACTAAAAACACTGTCAATGCGATAGGAGTCCACACTGCAATTTAAGAACAGGAAAATATAAAAACACACAAAACAATTTTATAATATCATAAAAGGATATTTTAAGTTAGACAACTATTAGACATTACTGAAAAACTTTACTTGTGATTCTATATTCACATTTCTTATTTTCCACTGACATACTTTATATTTTAAAACATATTTAAATGCTGTAATTTTTGCTTTATATATTAAAAAAATCAAGATATATAATTTGAACTAAAAAATTTTTGTGGACAAGAAAATTATCTAACCAAATGCTAACATTTAAAAACAAAGGTAGAGTGGCCAATCTGGAGAAGAGAAACTTACAGGGTTGAGTGTGGTAATTAATGAACTATCAATTTGAAATGAAGATAAATACCTGAAATTATCATAGAGGTACCTATATACTTTATTATATCTATGAGTAATTAAAAAACACTTGAAAGTGAAAACTACTGGGCAAACTACAGTACCATTCTTACTAAAAAAAGACTATAAAAACTAAAACACGTTAGCAATAAGCATTTAAATCAATACTATTCTTTAAAAAATTTGTAACAGAACATTCACAAGTTCTGTTTAAATGGAAAACCTACTTCATCAATTTTAAGTAAATGTCTATTACTCAGTGGTAATTTGATTAAAGAACCATGAATTGTGAGAGTAAATCTGGATCTATTACTAACTTGCTTTGTGATTCTGGGCAACTTTTCTGAGCTTTAGTTTTCTTATTGGAAAATATGATTTCTAATTCTTTTCCAGTTTAAGAATATATGGTACTTTGATTGTGTGACCTCAGTTTTAATTAAGGACATTAATCAAAGTAAATGCAAATAACTGACTTAAATCCAGGTATAAATAAGAAGAGAATTCATGAATCTAATACATTTTTCTTTTGTCACTGGGCTTCATATAGAAACATCTGTTTTTGAAATCATTTGCAATTTTAAAATACTCTATAGACTAATTACCGAAAGGAAAATCAACTAAAAAAAAAATGAGAACACTACTGGAAATACTAAGTATTGATATAATAGTATTCCTTCCTCAAAAAAGTATCTCATATTCTAGTTAGGCCTAAACCATCAATATTAATGTAACAGATTATATCAAGGGTTGAACTATCCTGCTAAAGTCACCAAGAAATTCACAGAGCAAAGAACTTAGTAGATGATTATTTACAAAACAAGTTGAACCTAAGTTGGACCTTGAAGGATATGCAGGACATGAAAGAACTGGGAAAGGGGTATGTATGAATAAAGGAATAGAGGAGGGAATACGCTTGGCAAATGAATGATACAGATGATACAGAATGGTACGCCTGAATGGGTATGCATAGATTAAAAACTAGTGGGAAACAATGGCTTGAAAATAGGTATATTAAACAGTTTATATAACCAGTTTAGCATATTTCATTGCATTTCAATCACCTTATGGGATGAGGGCAGGTGCAATCGTACTCATTTTTAAGATGAGGAAAGAATTTTGGAGGTTTAAAAAGAGTCATGCACAATAAGGAGACCATGACTTTAACTTGGTTCTTCTGATACTAAATTCAGAGCTTCTCACTAATTTGTATTTTCACTCCAAGGAAGAGAAATCAAACAGCTGCCTTCCAAGATGCTGGATTCAATCTAAGCAACTAATAGTTGTAATAAAGGCAAACGTTTTGCTGAAACCAGTCACTTCAGTTCTTTGGTGACTAAATTACTTTATGAACATATACACTTTGATTTTTATAATCAGGTCTCTGTGGCTAAAGTTACCGTGTGATTTTGTCCAAAACAAGTACCTCTGCTAAATAAGTTGACACTGAAAAAAAAATACATGTATAAGTGTAGAATCAATTTCAATCATCAAAATCTATTCCAATTTCAAAATATAGGTTTCCAAGCTGACTTTACATGTGTAAAGATACACACCTTCAGTAATCATGTATTTAAATAGTTATTTTAAGTATTTACTGCATTTGTAGGGGAGAGAGATAACAATAAATAAATATGTTTTGTCAAATGGTGACCTAACTATTATAGAGAAAAACAGAAAGTGAAGGGAAATAAAACAGAGGGGGGAAGATGAGTGGCGCTACTGATGACATTTGAGAAGAAACCTAAAGTAATGAAAAATCAAGTGCAAAGGGCCTAAGATGAATGATGCTTGTGAAAAGCGTATGGTACATGAATAACCCAGAATTTAAAGTGATTAAATAATTACAACTTGAAAATCTTTGCATAGGACAAATACCTTAGATAGACTGGAGAATACAAAGATGATGACAAAACTGTCTGTGGTCTCAGGAGTGAAATAATGTAATGTGGCGTATCATAGGGGAAAAGAGGACAGAGAGAGGTCCCGAGCAAGTTTCAGTATGTTTTCAATTAGAATTTAAAATATATTACATTCATTCACCTAATCATTTCCTCAACAAATATATACTGAACACTCACTGTATACCAGGAACCATTCTAGGAAATGGAGATAAGAAAGTGAGGGAAAGTTACCTACTCTAATGAAGGTTATATCCTATTGTAAGAGAACAATAAATGGGTTAAAAAAATTATGTATTTTTAGATTAAAAATGAGTCTTATGAGAAATGTAGGTTAAAGGGATAGAAAGCAACATGATTTGGTTTTTGTTTGGGTCAAGTGGTAAACTAGCATGACCTGTTGACCTATTAGCCCCTTTCCCCCAAATCAAGCCTAGAAAGATTAAGTGAGAGGAAAATATGGCTTCTAAGATATTAAAAACAAAAAAAGAGAGAAATTCCTGGGCATTGAAAGTTATCTTAAACATGTATGTTTGCATGGGTGTTTCGAGGGACTACATCTAAAGCAGAGAGTGAGAAAAAAATTTTTAAACTTTTTTCCTAGCCAATCCTGACTGCCCTGGGTAAATCATTATTTGTGCCTTTACTGTAGAAATCTGCAGCTACTGTAGGTTGTGGGTGTTCCAGGGATTAAATGAGAATACTTCAGAAGCCCTGCTGGGATAAGGCGTAAGATTTTTTTTTTTTTTTTTTTTTTTTTTGCTGTACGCGGGCCTCTCACTGCTGTGGCCTCTCCCGTTGCGGAGCACAGGCTCCGGACACACAGGCTCCGCGGCCATGGCTCGCGGGCCCAGCCGCTGCGCGGCATGTGGGATCTTCCGGGATAGGGGCACGAACCCGTGTCCCCTGCATCGGCAGGCGGACTCTCAACCACTGCGCCACCAGGGAAGCCCAGATTTTTTTTAAAGGTACAAAATGACCAACCACTCTTTAGCAGTCTCTTCCACCCACAGACCTTCCATCTAAATGCAGGGGGGTGGTAGACTGGCCTGTTCTCAATGCTGATTCTCTTTAAGGGACTAGAGCAGGTGGTTGGTAGAACGGTAACAATCGTGATCAACAGTGGCCCTGGGGAACCTGGAGATCTCCACCCTGGATTTTAATGAGTCACCAGATGGACAGAGTGGCGCTGGTCTTTCTCTTTATTATACACAGTGGTTGATAACTTTCAGAGAACATGTGGCCTGAGCTCACAAGCCAAAATAAGTAGATACCTGAAGGGTACCACAGTTATAAAAGAGAGAGCACAAACATAACAACAACATACATGACTAATTAAGAACTAATTGAAAAGATTAAGAATTTAAAATAAGTAATTCTAAAGGAAATAAGGAAAGATACTGGAGTTATAAAGAATAAGAAATCATTAAAAAGGACCAAGTAAAATTATTAAGGATCAAAAATATAATAAAATGAAAGGATATTTTAGTTAGAATGAAGAACTTCTCTATGAGGGAGACCGTTGAGCTGAGGCCTGATGATGTAAAGAATATAAATGAGACAACTATGTGAAGAACTAAAGGAAGAAAATTCAAGAAAGACGGTACAGCAAGTATAAAGGCCAGTGCTTCACCTGTTTAAGAGTAGCAAGAAGGTCTGCTTGGCTATAGTGAAGTGACTAGGGCAAAACTGCAGGAGACATGTTTAGAGAGATAGGCAGGAGCCTGATCATGGTCTTGAAGTTCACAGTATTTTCTAAGTTTATTATTCATGTTTTGCTTAGGATGGTATTTAAAGACGGTATTAGTTTGCAATTCTATATTAGCTACTGAACTACCTCTCACTGCATTACAGGCAACAGGGAAAATAGGGACACTGCTTCCTATGAGCCAGGTACTGCTTTAAATCCCTTAACATGCTTAACTCAACTAATCCTTCTCAACAGGTAGGGACTATTATTATCTACATTTTATAAAGAAACTAAAGCACAGAGAGGTTATGTAATCTGACCAACATAGTAAATGGAGCTACTAAATGGTGGACCTGAAATGTGAAACCAGACTCCAGAGTCCATGCTTTGAACCACTATGTTATACTGAACTCAAAACCATTTTAAGAAGGCATTGTGCATAGCAGCAAAAGGGAAACCTACTCATATTACAAATCTAAGAAGCTGTTTAGCTAAATTGCTTATCTCTTGAAACTTTGTTTTCATACATACAAAATTAAGCTCCTTATCATCAGTGCCTTGGGTTTATAGTGAGAAAATTCTCAAAGAACATAGAAAAAAACTCAGCATTAAATTTTAAGATTAACCAAGTACAGGTTAAGGTCATGATGCACTTCACATTTTGTGCCCTTTCATGCCCATTGGGCCCACACTCTTAAAAAATCATTTTTATTGCCTGGAATTTGTTTTCTGACATCATTAGGGCTAATGGGTTAATGTATACAAAGCATTTTCCAGGGTAGGCTACATGGAGGGGACTCATTAAATAGCTGAACTATGATCAACACATAATAAAAGTTATACTCTAACAGGCTTTTAACTTTGCCTAAACAATACAATTCATAGCCTTCACATGTGTTACTTATAGAAAGACAACTGAAGTATTGGTACTTTAATCATTTACAGGTAACAGCAAATGGGACTAAGAATGATCCTAAAACTCTTATATTCTAGGGAAATTTTTAAAAATTAGATCAAATAGAAACTGTTAGTCCTGATAAAATATAAACTACAAACAGTAATTTTTAATATTGACAATGTCACATACTTTTCTTATGTCCACAGATGCTAAAGTACAATAGCATGATATATAAAGATAAATACCAAAAACGGCATATGTTTTATAAGAACCACTTGAAGTAAACAGAAATTACTTGATCGAGTTTTATAGCTAAAGTAAAAAGTTAAATGTTAGACATTTACCTATGGAATTATCTGGTCCTTTTGATTTGGTATATGACAAAAATGCAGCTAGAAAAAAGATAGATGACAGAAGTTCTGCTCTTCCTACAACACCTGTTACCTAGAAAGGGAAGGAGAGGGGTTCATATTAATAAATAGCACCTTGAAATTTAACTATAATACAATTGCAACAGCAGTTTAATTAGAAATTAAACTGCCATAACTTTTCAAGTGCACATTTCTGTTTTTTAAGCATTCTTTGAGTGCCCTCATGTGGTGAATTTGTATGTCTTCCATAAAAGTAAATTTATCAGTGACTGTAACAGTTCTTTTATTATTCTGAAGTAATTATAGACTCAGAGGAAGTCGCAAAAATAGTATAGAGAAGTCCTGTTTACCCTTTACCCAGCTTCCTCTAATGGTAACATCTTACACAATTATAGTACACTATCTAGATGTAGTTCTTACATGTTTTCTTAAAATACAAGTGTTCTTAAAATACAAAAATATAATAAACTCAATACATTATAGCTCACAAATAAGCCTGCAAACTAAAACTTTAAAAGACAATAAACTTTAAAACATCCTTTTAAATTCAAAAAATTTAAATATAAAGTCCCCAAATCCCTTTAAAGTATTCTGAACTCACTATAAAACTTAAAACAACCTATTATTTTTGTAGATGTATAGAAAAATGTTCAGCTAGACACCAAAAGTTTCAAGATATTGGGAGAGACACACAACTACCCTCCAACACACACACACACACACACACACACACAGCAGAGTTTAAGAATACAAACTCTTGTTTAAAATTGAAAGCTTGTAACAAAGCAACTGAAAGAGTTCTCTTTGCTCTGCTGAGAGGCAATTCTGGAGTCTCAATATTACCAAGAAAAATACAGTTATAGTTTGTGAATGTGCTGGTGATGAGCATATTGGCAATAGTAGAGACAGCTCACAATTTTTAAACACATGGCAATAGACAATAAGAAATTACTGAGCATCATTTGTTAGGATATCTGTCCATGTTTGCATGTATTTTGATAAATTTTCATCCCTTACCTAAGTTTCTCTTATTATTTTCTGACCTTTGAAACAAAAAAATGCCAAGTTGACAAATATTTAAAATCTTTATTCATAAAAAAATTAGCAAAGAAAACTACTGTATTTATTTATATTTTACATCGCTAAAGCTGAGTGATTACATCTTACGTTCTTGAATAAATGTTTGTTTCAAAATTTGTTTTAAAAAATTTTATATAGTAGGAAAGTTAGACTCTACACTAGTAAGTTAAGATACTGTACCAATAGGAGTCTTCAAATACTTGGATTAAAGTCATGGTTAATTTTTTTTTCCTTAAAAAATATATACCATTATAGACATGTATAGGAATAATGCAAAAAACAATTTATAGTTTTACTTACTGCTTCTGTGTGTATTGGGTGCACTGCAAAAAGTAAAGAAGCAATCACACTACTCCGGTTATCCAGAAAGAGTTTGCAGACTTTAAGAAATATCACACTAACCACAGCATGAAAAATCATATTTAGGAGATGATATGACATAGGTTTCAGTTCACTAAACAAATAATTTAAGCGAAATGTCAATACTGTTAAAGGACGGTAAGACTTGTGGCTTCTCTCCTAAAAGGAAAAAAGAATCATCGATCATTGATTATTAAAGTATCTCGGTCCTTCTGGGTACATAAACTAATCACTGCTTTTACTACATTTGGCTGAGAAATAACAGTAAAATAATGAAATGCCCCAAGAATAATTCAAACATAAAAGATAGCTCTATGTGGGTTTTTTTGTGTGTGTGTTTTCCTATTTCCTTTGTACAAAAACAAGGCAATTTCATCTCTGATATATTAGTAGTCAAAGAATTAACAGTAAAAGAAGACCTAAATACTAATTCCTCTTCAATACACAGATTTTAAAAAGTAGGACAATAGTGATATTAATCAAGTTGTAGCACAGGATTTCTCTCCAAAGCCTGCTACCCAAACTATTACCAATACAAGCATTCATGTAACTGCTGGTTAGATCTTCAAAAGAAAACGTAAGAACAGAATGCTTACTCAGTGCAGTTTAAACAATGATGACTCAAAAAGGTACTGTCTAGTTGTCTTTTGAAAAAACACCTCCGTAATGTATAAACCTGAATATATTAAACCAAACATACTACACAGAGAGTAATACAAGAGCAAAAACTTTCTTAGAGAATAGATACCTTTGTTATTGCAGACTCTATTGGCAATAAATCAAATTCTATGTGAGGTACTGAATTTCTTTATAAACTAAAAGTTACATTTAACAAGAAATATTTTTACTTTAAGAGAAAATCAAACCAGATTTAAGAATAAAACACACACACACACACACACACGAAAGAATAAAACACACAAGTTAAAAAGATAAAATATTATCCTATTTATTTTTTGTAATTTTTTTTTTAAGATGTTGGGGGTAGGAGTTAATTAATTAATTTATTTATTTTTGCTCTGTTGGGTCTTCGTTTCTGTGCGAGGGCTTTCTCTAGTTGTGGTAAGCGGGGGCCACTCTTCATCGTGGTGTGCAGGCCTCTCATTATCGCGGCCTCTCTTGTTGCGGAGCACAGGCTCCAGACGTGCAGGCTCAGTAGTTGTGGCTCACAGGCCTAGTTGCTCCGCGGCATGTGGGATCCTCCCAGACCAGGGCTCGAACCCGTGTCCCCTGCATTAGCAGGCAGATTCTCAACCACTGCACCACCAGGGAAGCCCTATTTTTTGTAATTTTTTATAAAGGCATCCACACTCACCTTCTTTGCTCTCCTACCTCTTAGCATATTTTGCTGTAACTCTGGTATATAGCTATAGACTTAAGCCTGTTCATCCCCAATAGGGAACATTAGGAAGCACAAGAAACAAACATTTCCCATTTTGAAATTAAAAGCATTTTAATATCTGTGTCTGTATTGACTATACACAACATGAGTGCTATCTACCTAGAATGCATTTTCCTGCTTGGCTAATTCCTGTACATCCTTCGAATTTCACCTCAAGCATACAAAATTGTTTTTTAAAGGCAGTGTATTGAACTGAAATGGCTTGTAACAGAAAGCAGAAAAATGTTGTAGAAACCTTTTGGTTTCAAACCTTTCAGGTCAAAATCTAATGACATGATTAAAATCAAAATAGATATTAGCATAAATTGGGGGAATGGACACATATTTCTAAGAGTCTCTGGGGATAAAGGGTATGGGTAGAGGGGAATAAATTATCTAGAAAATAATATATGTTATAATAGTACCATATTTTCCCCTTGTTATCAAAACACTTATTTCTTCTAAAGGCTAGAATTTGATGAGAATAGGAAAGGTTGCAGGAAAATAAATAAGCTGCTTATTTAATAAGAAAAAATACTTGTTTGTGACGAGAGGAATGAAAGATTCCATACCCCTCCTTGAGAAGCTTCCAGATTTGGAGAATGCGGAAAGGGGCCAAGAATGACAAATGACAAAAAGTGTTATGTGTTATGTTTCAACAACTATGTGCTATGGACTACAGACAGATTAATTAATTAATCCTCAAGGTATTATTCTTTTATAGATCAGGAAAATGCCTCAGTCACCTAAAAGTTGTGTTCCCACCTATTTCACACAGCTTTTACATGACAGAACTAAAATTAGAATCTAATCTATATGATCCCAAGCTAACAAAGATTTAGTCCCAAACAGTTTAACACTGACCTTCAAAATAAAGTTACTGGCAAAGTAAAAATATCTCCATAAACATGAACTAAACTTTTGGGTTCTCAATATAAAATCAAATTAAGTATTAGGTAGGAGATATGGCACAAATTAAAATTTTTAATAAATCATTTTTTTCTGCAGAAAAATAGGCAATATGTATACTTAGCATTTTTACCCTTAAAGTCTAATCTATTTATATTGAAGTTACATATATTTTTAAATGGTTAAATACCACAAGCAGTCATCTCTTCTGCCTGACTCATAAGAGAGAAAAAAGAGAAATAAAGTTAGTTAGATTTGTGTTACGCCTACTGTTCTAACACATTTGGTTTTTACACACATATATTATTTTTAAAGAGATTAAGCCAAGGTACACAACCAAGGAAAGAATTAAGTACTATAAAAAATATGATCACATTTTCAACTTCCTGTCTAATTTATTACAAACATGTTATGTCTTGTATAAAATTTTTGAGGAAAAAAATCCATAATTACTGATGACGGCAATGCAATGTTGATAAAAAATCAGGAGTACTAAACTACCAGAATAATTTAAAATCTGAGATACATATAAGTAATATATACTTACTTCAGACATAGGGGTTCCCCAGAAATCATTCTGAAATAAAGTTTTTAAAGGTGTAGATGGATGCAGGTCTTTATTATCCAGTATTGCCGACACATCATCAAAAACAAAACCACAAAAGAGGCTGTTCCAATAGCAAGCAGCAACTACGCCTATTATTAAGGTTACTTCTTTGAGGTTAATAACAGCCATCTTTTCCACAAGCACTTGTGGACAAAATCTGGGGGGAAAATCACGAAGATAAAATGAAATAAGCAACATTTTTTTCTCTAATAAGTACAGTTTTAATAGAAGAATTAGCAAAATAAAGATAGAATGCTAATTCTCACAGAGAATTAATTCTTTAAAGCTCAGTTCAAATTCCATCCACTTAAGGAGTACTAGCTGACCACCTCTCCATATTCCTAACCTAAGACAGAATTAATTGCTCTTTCATATGTGTTTTCATACCTCTAATACAGCCTTTTATCACATCACTCAATCTTTAAACCTATCTCTTTAGCTAACTAGATAGTGAACTCCTTATCAACTGTCACAGGTCAGGTCACCTGGGAAACAAATACATATAAGATATGTATAAAAAAAAACAAATACATATAAGATATCTAAAAAAAACCCTGGCATGATGTGCTCCAGCAGTATCTAAATGAATCCTTGTGGGAAAACAAATACATACTTAAAAAGACACTGATCATGGGTTTTCTGAAATGTAGATAAAGCTGTTTAAGTACCATATGACTATAAGGATCAACTATTACCTAAATCAGGAGTCCAAACTTGTAGCCTGAAGCCCTATTCAGCTTGATCAAAAGCCTTTTAAAAATATCTGTCTTCCACGCCTTTATGCTAACTGTATACTAGCCAGTTTAACTACTGTTATCTTATCTTTTACTCGATTGAGTTATTTGATGGACTTAGGTTATCTGCTTGGCCCCTGGGGCATAGGAGTAGTTTATGAAACAGATATAAACTATGGTTTTTCTCCTTCCCATTTCAACAAAAGCTTTTACTCTAGAGACTGGTCTTCATACATGACAATTCATAACTAAGTCATTGTTTTAGAAAAGATTCAGTGAGGGAATGTTTATAGAGTAAAAAGAACTATATGAACTGGAGGATACTGGAGAATCAACCCTACTATAAAAATAAGGTTTGAAGGTATACTCTAAAAAAACAAGCTGATGAGATACTTTTCTAGCTTGAGTAGTGTCATTAGTATCACTTTAGTGTTATCACTTGTGGAGGGAAGAATAATGGTCCCCCAAATATGTAAATCATCTGAACCTGTGAATATATTACCTTACAGAGCAAAAGAAACTTTACAGGTGTGATTTTTTTTTTTTTCCTTTTTGCGGTATGCGGGCCTCTCACTGTTGTGGCCTCTCCCGTTGCGGAGCACAGGCTCCGGATGCGCAGGCCCAGCGGCCATGGCTCACGGGCCCAGCCGCTCCGCGGCATATGGGATCCTCCCAGACCGGGGCACGAACCCGTATCCCCTGCATCGGCAGGCGGACTCTCAACCACTGCGCCACCAGGGAGGCCCTACAGGTGTGATTTTGAGATAAGGAAATTATCCTAGATTTTCTTGGGTGGGTCAATTCAATGATAAGAGACCTCACAAGTGAATGAGGGAGGCAGGAGACTTGCAAAAGCAGAGGTCAGAGTGATATGATGGCTGGCTGTGGGCCACAAGCCAAGGACTGACAGCAACCTCTAGAAGCTGGAAAAAACAAAGAAACACATTCTTCACTAGAGCTTCTAAAAGGACCACAGCCCTACTGACGTCTCAATTTTAGTCTAGTGAGATCCATTTTGGACTTCTGACTTCCAGAACTATAAAATAATAAATTTGTTATTTTAAGCTACTACATTTGTGCTTATTTGTTATAGGAGCAATAGGAAATTAATATATCACTCACAGAGCCAGAAGATCTGGAACAAGAGATATATCTGCAGGAATTCTTGTCAGATCAGAGAAGAATAAGGTAGAGACCTTAAATCAGATATGAGCTGTATAAGAATGTATGTATACATAAACACCTATGGAAAGGTACTGAAGTTTCTTTAGAATGAGACAGAAAAATTTCAGAATACATTAGACTTTTAAAAGAAATGTTAAACTGAAACCGACAAATCAGAAAGGAAATTAGCTGTACCTTTTGAAGAAGTCTAGTTTTCAATTAACAGAAGAATTACCTAAGAGTTTATCTTGAATCCAGAAGAAATTTAGCATCTCTAAATAGTATGGTCTTGTACACATTATTATCAAAAAAAAGTTGATGGTGTGTGTTTAAAGATTGGAGAGATGCGGCTCAACTCCTCAACCACAGTAAAATGACAGTCAATACTTTTAAAAAAAGGAAGGCTATAAATTCACAAGGATAAAGACAATTGGAGAAGAGACCACAGCACATTTTGGAAGCTGGAAAAGTAAAATGTTTAATAAGTGACTCAATAGAGATCAAGAAAGTGAATCCTTACCTGAAGGGGGAAAAGCTGAAAAGTTTTCTGCACTCCTGCCGGCATCATCTCAAAAACTGATGCCAAGGATCTCAGGAAGTAGGGCTAGGAATAGATGGACTTCCACGGTGGGGCAGTGGCTAAGAATCCGTCTGCCAATGCAGGGGACATGGGTTTGATCCCTGTTCTGGGAAGATCCCACATGCCACAGAGCAGCTAAGCCCGTGTGCCACAACTACTGAGTCCTTGTGCTGTACTTACTGAAGCCTGCGTACCTAGAGCCCACGCTCCAAAAGAGAAGCCACCGCAATGAGAAGCCCGTGCACTGCAACGAAGAGTAGCCCTCAATACTCTTCTTAGTATAGTTTTAGACCCTCCAGCTATCTTCTACCAGTTGAAAACAGAATCTTATAAAATTTTACAACACTGGAAACAAAGAGAGGGTACTAAAAGCTTCCAGAAAGAAATAATGCAGGTTCCATACCAAAGGTTACGAATCCAAATAAATCACTTTTTTTTTACCAACAACGCTAGAAGCTGGGGGTGGGGTGGGGGGGGTGAAATTCAGAAAACAAAAAGGGAATAATGCTTCAAATTTCTGATGGATAATAATTTCTACCTTATAATTCTATATTAATAAACCCAAATTTGCCAAGTAGAAAGTAGAATAAAAATACTTTAAAACATTCAAGGTCTCAAAAATGTACCTCTAATGATTTTCTTCTCAGGAAACTAATAGGAGATACCCCAATAACATAAGGAAGTATATACTAAGAAACAAAAAGATAGGGAAATCAGGAGATAAGGGATGCAACACAGAACTATAGCCATGCAAGCAGGTCTACTACCCAGGTAACAATGAGATAGGTCAGCATATTCCTGAATGACAGTCCCAAGAAGATATAACTGACAGAACACCTGATGTGCTTAAACACAGCATAAAGAACTATTTTCCCTTTAAATCTGTGTGTGTGTAATTGTAATTCAGAAAAACAAAACAAGTCAGGATATCCACCATCGGGTAGTGAAAATCAAGTCTTGTGTATGGGGTCAGAAACCTCTCAGGTTGGGGTGACGAACTGCTGTTTGGTTAAATGTTCTCACAAAAAGAAACTTTAAAATTAATAGAGGAAAAATAAGTAAATTAAAACTATGGTTTTAATACTTTGAAATTATATTTGGGAATAAGATATATTTGATTTTTAGAGTACTTATAATGTTTAAGAGTATTTACATAGGGCAGAGAGCAGAAGCAAAAAGAACTACAATCCTGCAGCCTGTGGAACAAAAACCACATTCACAGAAAGACAGACAAGATGAAAAGGCAGAGGGTTATGTACCAGATGAAGGAACAAGATAAAACCCCAGAAAAACAACTAAATGAAATGGAGATAGGCAACCTTCCAGAAAAAGAATTCAGAATAATGATAGTGAAGAGGATCCAGGACCTGGGAAAAAGAATGGAAGCAAAGATCGAGAAGATGCAAGAAATGTTTCACAAAGATCTAGAAGAATTAAAGAACAAACAAACAGATGAACAATACAATAACTGAAATGAAAAATGCACTAGAAGGAATCAATAGCAGAATAACAGAGGCAGAAGAACAGATAAGTGACCTGGAAGACAGAATGGTGGAATTCACTGCTGCAGAACAGAATAAAGAAAAAGGAATGAAAAGAAATGAAGACAGCCTAAGAGACCTCTGGGACAACATTAAACGCAACAACATTCACATTATAGGGGTCCCAGAAGGAGAAGAGAGAGAGAAAGGACCCAAGAAAATATATGAAGAGATTATAGCAGAAGACTTCCCTAACATGGGAAAGGAAATAGCCACCCAAGCCCAGGAAGCACAGAGAGTCCCATACAGGATAAACCCAAGGAGAAACACACCAAGACACATAGTAATCAAATTGGCAAAAATTAAAGACAAAGAAAAATTATTGAAAGCACCAAGGGAAAAATGACAAATAACATACAAGGGAACTCCCATAAGGTTAACAGACGATTTCTAAGCAGAAACTTAACAAGCCAGAAGGGAGTGGCATGATATACTTAAAGTGATGAAAGGGAAGTACCTACAACCAAGATTACTTGACCTGGCAAGGATCTCATTCAGATTCGATGGAGAAATCAAAAGCTTTACAGATAAACAAAGGCTAAGAGAATTCAGCACCACCAAACCAGCTCTACAACAAATGCTAAAGGAACTTCTCTAAGTGGGAAACACAGGAGAAGAAAAGGACCTACAAAAACAAACCCCCCCAAATTAAGAAAATGGTAATAGGAACACACATATCGATAATTACCTTAAATGTGAATGGAGTAAATGCTCCAACCAAAAGACACAGGCTTGCTGAATAGATACAAAAACAAGACCCATATACATGCTGTCTACAAGAGACCCACTTCAGACCTAGGGACACATACAGGCTGAAAGTGAGGGGATGGAAAAAGATATTCCATGCAAATGGAAATCAGAAGAAAGCTGGAGTAGCAATACTCATATCAGATAAAATAGACTCTAAAATAAAGAATGTTACAACAGACAAGGAAGGACACTACGTAATGATCAAGGGATCAATCCAAGAAGAACATATAACAATTAGAAATATATATGCACCCAACATAGGAGCACCTCAGTCCATAAGGCAACTGCTAACAGCTACAGAAGAGGAAATCGACAGTAACACAAAAATAGTGGGGGACTTTAACACCTCACTTACACCAATGGACAGATCATCCAAAATGAAAATTAATAAGGAAACACAAGCTTTAAATGACACAATAGACCAGATAGATTTAATTGATATTTATAGGACATTCCATCCAAAAACAGCAGATTACACTTTCTTCTCAAGTGCACATGGAACATTCTGCAGGATACATCACATCTTGGGTCACAAATTAAGACTCAGTAAATTTAAGAAAATTGAAATCATACGAAGCAACTCTTCTGACCACAACTCTATGAGATTAGAAATGAATTACAGGGAAAAAAAACGTAAAAAACACAAACACATGGAGGCTAAGCAATACGTTACTAAATAACCAAGAGATCAATGAAGAAATCAAAGAGGAAATCAAAAAATACCTAGAGACAAATAACAATGAAAACACAACAATCCAAAACTTATGGAATGCAGCAAAAGCAGTTCTATGAGAGAAGTTTATAGCTATACAAGCCTACCTCAAGGAACAAGAAAAATCTCAAATAAACAATCTAAACTTACACCTAAAGGAACTAGAGAAAGAAGAACAAACAAAACCCAAAGTTAGTAGAAGGAAAGAAATCATAAAGACCAGAGCAGAAATAAATGAAATAGAAACAAAGAAAACAATGGCAAGATCAGTAAAACTAAAAGCTGGTTCTTTGAGAAGATAAACAAAATTGATAAAACTTTAGCCAGACTCATCAAGAAAAAGAGAGAGAAGACTCAAATCAATAAAATTAGAAATGAAAAAGGAGAAGTTACAACAGACACTGCAGAAATATAAAGCATCCTAAGAGACTACTACAAGCAACTCTATGCCAATAAAATGGACAACCTGGAAGAAATGGAAAAATTCTTAGAAAGGTATAACCTTCTAAGACTGAATCAGGAAGAAACAGAAAATATGAACAGACCAATCACAAGTAATGAAATTGAAACTGTGATTAAAAATCTTCCAACAGGGCTTCCCTGGTGGCGCAGTGGTTGAGAGTCTGCCTGCCGATGCAGGGGACACGGGTTCGTGTCCCGGTCCGGGAAGATCCCACATGCCGCGGAGCAGCTGGGCCTGTGAGCCATGGCCGCTGAGCCTGCGCGTCCGGAGCCTGTGCTCTGCAACGGGAGAGGCCACAACAGTGAGAGGCCCGCATATCGCCCCAAAAAAAAAAAAAAAAAAATCTCCAACAAACAAAAGTCCAGGACCAGATGGCTTCACAGGTGAATTCTATCAAACATTTAGAGAAGAGCTAATACCCATTCTTCTCAAACTCTTCCAAAAATTGCAGAGAAAGGAAAACTCCCAAAGTCATTCTATGAGGCCACCATCACCCTGATACCAAAACCAGACAAAGATACTACAAAAAAAGAAAATTACAGACCAATATCACTGATGAATATAGATGCAAAAATCCTCAACAAACCGCTAGCAAACAGAATCTAACAACACATTAAAAGGATCATACACCATGATCAAGTGGGATTTATCCCAGAGATGCAAGAATTCTTCAACATACGCAAATCAATCAATGTGATACACCATATTAACAAACTGAAGAAGAAAAACCATATGATCATCTCAATAGATGCAGAAAAAGCTGTTGACAAAATTCAACACCCATTTATGATAAAAACTCTCCAGAAAGTGGGCATCGAGGGTACCTACTTCAACATAATAAAGGCTGTATATGACAAACCCACAGCAAACATCATTCTCAATGGTGAAAAACTGAAAGCATTTCCTCTAAGATCAGGAACAAGACAAGGATGTCCATTCTCGCCACTGTTATTCAACATAGTTTTGGAAGTCCTAGCCATGGCAATCAGAGAAGAAAAAGAAATAAAAGGAAAAAAAAACAGAGTAATTAACATACACCCGAGATTTTGATATATTAGCTTCAAAACTGTAATTTAAAATACAATGTTATATAATAATATATATAACATACATAATATTAAATTATTGACCATGCAATTTTTGTATTTAAGACTTATAGTTAAAAATATTAAGAATTTAGACAAGTTTACAAATAAATATTGAAATTTTTATAAGACTTTGGGAGTTGCTACAGTTTTAAGTTTAGTTTACTAGCTTTATAAAAGTTGTTTGAGAAAGTTTTGCTTGTTAAGTTAGGCATCTGAAGCTCTCGAATAAAAATGAATATACTAAAACTATAAATGCATTTTTTAATTCAGGCAACTTAATTAGGTTTTAAATGTAGCTGATTAAGGGTATTCAGTCCTTTCAATTATTATTTATTTGTTATACATTAAAAAGGGATATGTTCGTTTATAAACAGAATAAGATTTGTAGGTTGAATTTAAAGGCTTAAAGAACACAAGGTTATACAATGTTACTTAAAGAAACTTGGACTGATCTCATAATTTCTAAATACAATTAAGTAATAAAAAGTTATGCAGTCCCTTTAAGTTGCAAAGCAAATTCATTCAGTAATTGAAATACTCAACTCCAACATAATGATCAAGACCCTGAACTCGATTTAACTTTTGGGCACTGTCCTCTGCTCTGGGCTTGGGATCACTGTGTAGGAGAAGCGTGTTTAACGTTATGGAATGAGGATAAGGTTTATTCTTCTCTTTCTTTACCTACATGCTTGTTAAACATAATTTTTGAGCACTATAGTGTTAGAGCAGAATGGAGAGAGAAGAAAGGAAGGAAAGCAAAAGAGCTTACTTGACCACTATTTTCAAGATGAATCTCTTATAGGTGTTTGAGGATTCTTTGGGGACAAACCCCACATCATTAGGGACTGTCACCTGAAATTCCCTTTATGTCTACTTCCTCCTTGGAAACTGGTGGTACCCAGCTTGTCTTTGCTGGGTCCCTTTGCAACCACCACCCCTACCTCCAAGTTCTACTCCCACAAGTGGCTTTTTGGGGCAGAACTTCAGATGAGTCCACAACTGAGCTCATGAGCATGCACTAAAACGAGCTCTCTCCCTTCCTCTCATTATTAAGCTCCCTGGGGTAATGTTTTACAATTCTATTTTCTTGGCCTTTTATAAACTTGGTATGGGTGAGGTGTTTAAGCAGAACCAAGAAGATTTATCAATGGGGTGCTAATCTTCACTGAGTCAATGGCATCGCAAAATGTTTACTGTTCATGACTACCACCATTATGGTTAGTTTCATGTGTCAACTTGCCTAGGCTATAGTAGTATTCAAACACTAATCTAGGTGTTGTGCTGAAGGTATTTTGTAGAGGTGGTTAACACCTGATAGTCTGATGATTTTAAGTAAAGGAGATTATACTCCATAATGTGGATGGAACTCATCCAATCAGTTGAATCACCTTAAAAGCAAAACTGAAGTTTCCCTGAGAAGAAACTCTACCTCATGACTGCATTATCAGGTCCTGGTGAAGAGTTTCTAGCCTGCCAGCCTACTCTACGGATTTTGAATTCACCAGTTCCAAAATCCTCTAAGTCCATCCTTTCATATAAATGTCTTTATTTGATATATATTTGATATATGCTTAGTTATCTGGTTTGATTAAAGCTAGATATCTAAAGGGTAGGGGGGGGTCTCAGCTTGGAAAGCTAGCCTCTGCTATTTGTGGTCATATCCTTCAACAGGTAGCCTAAACTTCTTTAAATGGTGTCGTCAGGAGAGCTGGAGGGCAAATCCCAACAGACAAGCACTTTTCAAGTCTCTGCTTACTGCATATTTTTTACTATCAATCAAGCAAGGTAAACCCAGAAGCAATGTGGGAGAGGTTATAAAGAGTCAAGATAATACTATTTTTGAAGGTTCTCCAAGGAAGCATATTATGAGAGAAAGGGAGAGACAGCGCTACTTCTCATGCATGTCATGAGCTTAGTTGTGGAGTCATCTTAGGTTTTGTCCAAAAAAAACCACCTGCAAGGGAAGAGGTTAGGGGAAAGGTAGAGGGTTACATAAGGACACAGATAGAGGGCAGCATAATTCACTGGGGGCCATTATTGTAACAAATGTTAGTTGTGAGAATGCTATAGACTGGATGTTTGTGTCCTCCCCAAATCATGTTAAATCCTAATGCCTAATGTAATGTCATTTGGAAGTAGGGGTCCCTGGGGAGGTGACCAGGTCATGAGGGTGGAGCCCTCATGAATGGGATTAATGTCCTTATATAAGAGATCTGAGAGAGATCCCTCGCCCCCTATGCCATGTGATGACACAGTGAAAAGATGCCCACTAGGAACCAGCTCCTCACTGGACACTGAATCTCCTGATGCCTTGATCTTAGACTTCCCAGTCTTCAGAACTGTGAGAAATAAATTCCTATTGTTTATAAACCACCTAGTCTAGGGTATTGTGTTAGAGCAACACAAACAGACTAAGAGAGGGAACTTCCAGTTCTTTTTCTAGGCACAGAAGCATATTCACCCAGATGCACATAGTTTGAGCAGATGGAATGACTGATTTATGTTTGCTTACCAAAATGGGATGTCACTATATATGTGCAAAGAATCCAAACGCAACTGAAGACCACTCATGAGCACATTACAGGCATACAAAACAACATAATTCCTTCAACAAAACTGTACTGAATGCTCACTTTCCCTAATACTCCCACAGTACAATTATGGAAAAAACAAGCCTAGAGGAAAAATTTATAGGAAATCTGGGAATATTTAGTCTGGAAAGGATAGTCTTCTCAGCTCAATAATTTCATGATTATATCTTTTTCAATAAGTAAAACTTTGGCTTGCATAGTTTGCCAAGTCTGTATTCACAATGACTCCTACTAATCTTTCCAGTCTCCTCATGTTGGGAGAAGACAAGTGTTTGCTTGCTGCACACTGATTCCTCTCCACGAGAACAAGGCAAAACAAAACATTTTATGTACTCAGTGGAGACTAAATTTCTCACGGCCATGCTTTATGTTAGAAGCTGGGAAAGTAAGCTACCATTCATTTTCTTGATAAGACAGCATAAAAGGAATGGAGATTAACATTTGGAATATAGGTTGATCGGCACATAGAACAGAGGTAGCAATTATAAAAGGCAAGTCTTTCTTTTAACATCTTTACTGGAGTCTTATTGCTTTACAATGGTGTGTTAGTTTCTGCTGTATCACAAAGTGAATCAGCTATACGTATACATATATCCCCATATCCCCTCCTCTTGCATCTCCCTCCCACCCTCCCTATCCCACCCCTCTAGGTGGTCACAAAGCACCGAGCTGATCTCCCTGTGCTATGCGGCTGCTTGCCACTACCTATCTGTTTTACATTTGGTAGTGTATATATGTCCATGCCACTCTCTCTCACTTCGTCACAGCTTACCCTTCCCCCTCCCCGTGTCCTCAAGTCCATCCTCTATGTCTGTGTTTTTATTCCTGTCCTGCCCCTAGGTTCTTCAGAACCCTTTTTTTTTTTTTTTTTTTTTAGATTCCATATATATGTGTCAGCATACAGTGTGTTTTCTCTTTCTGACTTACTTCACTCTGTATGACAGACTCTAGGACCATCCACCTCACTACAAATAACTCAAGTTCGTTTCTTTTTATGGATGAGCAATATTCCATTGTATATATGGGCCACATCTTCTTTATCAATTCATCTGTCGATGGACACTTAGGTTGCTTCCAGTCCTGGCTATTGTAAACAGTGCTGCAATGAACATGGTGGTACATGACTCTTTTTGAATTATGGTTTTCTCTGGGTATATGCCCAGTAGTGGGATTGCTGGGTCGTATGGTAGTTCTATTTTTAGGTTTTTAAGGAACCTCCATACTGTTCTCCATAGTGGCTGTATCAATTTACATTCCCACCAACAGTGTAAGAGGGTTCCCTTTTCTCCACACCCTCTCCAGCATTTATTGTTTGTAGACTTTTAAAAGGCAAGTCTTTCTTGTGAAGTGATTTTGGTCAGATAAAACTGCTCATAAAACAACAGAGATGAAAGAAGGCAGATCCAGGCAAATGTTCCTGTACTAAAGCCATTTATAAAATTGTCAGATAATTTCCCTTGGTGAAAACTGAATGATTCAGAAAACTTCATGAAAAATAATAGTGGGTTTTAGTGATTTTTCTCAAAATTATATATAGTGAGCAACTGAACTACAACTTGAGTTAAATTTCTTAGTTAACAGTTAGATACAAACATATTTTAGTGCATTAGAGCCTAGACCCTAGCTAACTTGTTTCCTACTGCATCCCTGGTGTCTAGCACAGTGTATAAGCTCAAAAATATTGTTAGAATGAGTAAAGTAACAAAATTTAAGCAAGATTTTGCACTTAGTCGTGACTGTAATTGAGACCTGGCTTACAACCTTAGCTTCATTAATTATTATGAAATTGCTTAGGTTCTTAGAACCTATTTTCACTTCAGAAAAATGAGAATAAAACTTGCCATTACGCCAGGTACCTTCAGTTCCAGAGAATATAAATGTGAATAAGAAGGTGAAGGAAGTAAGGGTAGAAAAGACCAGCACAGACAAAACGAAACAAATAGATAAATAAATAACAGTTGTAATGAATGAAAAAACAAGAAGAAAAATAAGGTGTTGCAATAAAAATAACAGATTACTACTAAAAAAATAAATATGCAATTTTAAGCATAGTAAATGACATAATATGTGTTCCAGAAACATTAGCTTTCATCTCTGCCTTCCCCTGCTAAATTATGAATTTAAAACAATGAATGAAAAAAGATTAAAAAAAATAAAAACAAATAAAAACAATGAATGTGGGAATTCCCTGGTGGTCCAGTGATTAGGACTTCGCACGCTCAGAGCCGAGGGCGTGGGTTCGATCCCTGGTTGGGGAACTAAGATCCCACAAGCCATGCAGTGTAGTCAAAAAACAAACAAACAAACAAAAAACAAAAAAACACTGAACATGAAGAATATCTAATTCAAATTCTTGAGTAATCAAAGTTACATAATTAGAATATGATGATATTTAATATAGATTGTAAGACTGAAGAATAAGCACTTTACAAGTACTGGTTCCCAGCATGCCTGAGAAGGCAATATAGCAGTTATGAACATATCCTTTAGCCAGAAAGATTCGTGTTCCATCATACTATTTAAGTTTGAGCAGAGTATTTAACCTTTCCAAACTCTGCTTTCGTAACTTAGCTGGAAAATGAGGACAAATTAAGCAGCTATTTCATTGGATTGTTATGAAGATTAAATAATGAAAAAGCTATAGTAATCAAAATAGTTTGCAGCTAGCATAAAAACAAACCCGCAGATCAACAGAACAGAATAGGGAGGCCAGAAATAAACAAAGGAACCAAGAATATACAATGGGGAAAGAATAGTCTCTTTAATAAATAGTGTTGGGAAAACTGGAGAACCACATGCAAAAGAATAAACTGAACCCCTATTTTATACCACTCACAAAAATCAACTCAAAGTGGATTAAAGAATTGAACGTAAGACCTAAAACCATAAACCTCTTGGTAGAAAACAAGGGGGTAAGCTCCCTGACACTGGTCTTGGCAATGATTTTTTGGATTTGAAACCAAAAGCAAAGGCAACAAAAGCAAAAATAAATAAGTGGGCCTATGTCAAACTAAAAAGCTTCTGCACAAAAAAGGAAACCAACAAAATGAAGAGGCAACCTATGGAATGAGGGGAAATATTTGCAAAAATATATATATGAAAACAGGTTAATATCCAAAATATATAAAGAACTCTTACAACTGAATAGCAAAAAAAAAAAAAATCTGATTAAAAAAAGGGCACAGGAACTTCTTCCCAAGAAGACACGTAATGGCTGACAGGTATATGAAAAGGTGCTCACCATCACTAATCATCAGTGAAATGCAAATCAAAATTACAATGAGATTATCAATTACTTTACACCTGCTAAGAATGGCCATCATCAAAAAGAGATAACAAGCATTGGCAGCAAAGATGTGGAGAAAAGGGAACATTTGTACACTGTTGGTGGGAACATAAATTGATGCAGCCGTCACAGAAAACAGTACGGGGTTCCTCAAAAAATTAAAAACAGAACTACCATACTAACCAGCAATTCCACTTCTGGGTATATATCCGAAGGAAACAAAATCACTGTTTTGAAGTGATATTCATTCAGCATTATTTACAATAGCCAACCCATACAAACAACCTAAGTATAAATCGATGGATGAAGGGATAAAGAAGATGTAGTATATACACACAATGGAGTATTATTCAGCCACAAAAAAGAAATCTTACCATTTGTAACACCATGACAACACGGATGGACCACGAGGGCATTACGCTAAGTGAAATGCCAGACAGAGGACAAATACTGGGTGATCTCGTTTATATGTGGGTCCTAAAAAAACCGAATTCATAGAAACAAACAGATCCGTCAACAGGTACAAACTTTCATTTAAAAGGTATATAATTTCTGGGGATATAATGTACAGCATGGTTTAAAAAAACGTTAATGAACAGTGTTTGACATATCATCTTTCAGTAAAGGACTAGACAAAATTATAATTCCTACAAATCTTTTGAATGTCTTTAAATGTATCTCACAAAATCAGTATATCTGTTTTTATTTTCTACTGAGCTATTTCTACTGAACGGTTTGGAAAGAAACCTATTGTTTTCAAAAGTAAACTTCAATATCAATTATAGGGAATAAATGAAAGAAAGTGCTATAAATATATATAAACAAACAAACAAACAAACAAATAAATAAGGCACTGCTCCAAAGAGTTGAAAATGTCATTTGGTTTTCAAGTCTACATCTTCTTAAGAAAGTTTTCCTAGTGGTGTATCATACTCCAGCACGGCTGAAAGCAGCCAGATGAGCAAAACTTGCACAGATAAGAGCTGTAAACACCTGAGAAGGCGTTTTCACAGGAAGGCACTCTCTGTCACCAAGCAAGTGACATTAATAGGGCTGGTGAGTACTGAGGCCCCTTCTCTCTCCACCCCCCGCAGTGGCCTGGGCAAGTTATAACCTCTCCTCTCTAGAACCTTCCCTCTACACCTACTAGCTCCTCAACCTTCAAGTCCTTCAATCCGCGAAGGTAATAGCGCTACAGGTAAGGCGACCAGGGTCAGAGGATGCGGTGTCCCCAATTCCTCACTCGCCCCCAAACCATGATCGCGGCCCCCAGTCCACTATACAGACAGATTCTGATACAGAAGAAGGCTAAAACTTTTTCTTCTTACAGAGGGCACCACTCGGAGCGTCGCCGGCAAACGCCCAAGGAGAGGGCGGGGTCTTCCCACCTCTTCAGACTCCGGCCCCAACGTTAAGAGCTTCATTAAGCCGGGATCGCTACCCTCAACTCCTCCCCCACCGCTGACCGACAGCCCGACCTCACCTGGGAGCGGTTCCACCAGGGAATGGCTTAGAGAAACCTCGGGAAGAGCGGTCCGGCGAGAGACGCCACCGAAGGCACAGTCATGGTCCGCCTCGCTCAGCCGACCAGTGCAGACACGCCTCGGCCGCCGCGCCTCCCGCCTCGAAGCGGTTCCCCCGCACCCCGGTACCGTCACAGCCTCCCGCACTGCACGCCGGGAGCGGCCTATCTCCACTTCTCAGACTTCAGCGTGCAGGACGCCCCGGCCTCCAAGCAGAACTGCACTCTGGGATTTGAAGTCCTCATCCCAGGCCTTCTCCCCGCCCTTAACACAGAGTCCAGGGACCCCGCTGCGGAATCTAAACGTAAAGCATCGCCCACGGTCGTGAAATGTAGGCGACGCTTGCATCCGGGCTCTTGTTCCGGCCTCGGCTAGGTGGGAAATGCGTCGCTTAGCAGCCGCCGCCGTTACTACTTGCTAGAGATCCGTTGGCGGTATCCAGTGTCTGATTGGAACCGCGCTGGCGAGCTGTCACGCGTGGCGGCGGGGCTCGTCTGGGTGGGTGCGGTAGCTGAGGGGCCGCCGCTGGATGCCAGGCTTGCTTTAGGTGGGTGGATCCTGGAGAGCGCGGACAGAGAGTTCTTCCCGCAAAGGTTCTTTAAGCCTAACGGCCCAAATAAACAACAGCCCCTTAGCCTTTGATTTGCAGTCCATCTGCCTTCCCCTCGTTTCAGCCCTGGTTTCTCCGGCCCAACTGCACTCATTTCAATCGTTTACTTTCTCGCTCCCCCCCCCCCCCCCCGCTTAATCCTAGCTCCTGTCTCTCAGAATCAGGGGTCAATTTCAGCCTTCCAAGCATCGCGCGCTTTGGTGGTAAGGGGGCGTGGAGGAAGGGGGCACAGAATCTTAGTTCTAGCTTAGATTAGTTTAACCATAGAAGCCGTCATAATTTAGCCGATAAAATATCTGATGATTTGTCGCAACTGTTGTAATTTTGATCAAGGCTATTTTACCCACATATCTGTTATACAATTAAGGAGCCACACCTCTTGGCTAACATCGTGGAGAGTTGTAATGGCGTAATCTGTAAAAACAGTAATGCTGTTTACCTTGAAAATGCTAATACCCACTTGTATTGTTACAGAAAGTAAAGCACAGTGAAAGAATTCAAGATGCCACCTAATATAAACTGGAAAGAAATAAGAAAAGTTGACCCAGATGAGTTGCCTCGTCAAGAAGAA
This sequence comes from Mesoplodon bidens, assembly GCF_964165515.1. Taxonomy (NCBI): domain Eukaryota; kingdom Metazoa; phylum Chordata; class Mammalia; order Artiodactyla; family Ziphiidae; genus Mesoplodon; species Mesoplodon bidens. Next base: position 89,519,058 of record NC_138167.1, read on the forward strand.
TTGGCAAATAATTTATTGATTTCCTTATCTAAGGTACTTAATTGATAAATAATGCATAGATATATACATACAACTATCATAGTCTAAGTTGTCCCTGAAATCACTGAATGGTACAACTGGAAAATTTCTTGTATTTTGCTTAAGTGTTATAAAATATGAAATATTTGCTTTTGTCTTTACTTAGGTGGAAGTAAATGAGCTAAAAAGTGAAAGTCAAGAAAATATGATACACCTTTTCAGAATTACTCAGTCTCTAATGAAGGTTTGTGTACAGTAGGTTTTAATAATAACTTTGACTATTAGAGAAAGTGTAAGAATCTCTTCTTAATTTAATCTCTGTGAAAGTACTTTGTAAAATCTAAATGACCACTAAAAAATGAGATATCTTCAAACGTCAACTGAGAATTTTAGGTGAAAAACATTGCTAGTTTCTGCTCTAAAGTTCCTAACAGAGTGTGTAGGGGAAACAGAATGGTTATGTTTAAAAAAGCATAGGGAGGTCCTCTGTTAATTATGTTACAGCTTGTTACAGTAGCTGACTACTGTTGGGATTTGTTAGGAGGGGAAGAAATTTAGGTGTGAGAAGACTTTATAAAGGTCAAAGACTGATGAGTAGTTTTAGGTAAGTGGAGGGTAGTGGTAAAGTGTTAAGGAGATTCTAGAGCTGGAGGTTACTATAAATAAAAACTGGGAATAGAAAGTATGCATGTTCTTTACATTTAAGGAGACAAGTGCAGAAAGTTTATAATAGCAGGTTGTAGAGGAAACAATGTTGGGTATAGTTTAGAATAGGCTGTCTAGGGCCTTTCAAGATGTATTTTATGATATCAGCAATTAGGAGCCATTAAAGTTTTTTTTTTTTTTTTGCGGTACGCGGGCCTCTCACTGTTGTGGCCTCTCCCGTTGCGGAGCACAGGCTCCGGATGTGCAGGCTCAGCGGCCATGGCTCACGGGCCCAGCCGCTCCGCGGCATGTGGGATCTTCCCGGACCGGGGCAGGAACCCGTGTACCCTGCATCGGCAGGCAGACTCTCAACCACTGCGCCACCAGGGAAGCCCTGAGGTTTTTGATCTATAATTGGTAGATACAAAAATATGCCTTAAGAGGGTTAAAATTATGAAGGAAGTTAGACAAAATTATGGACTAGAATAATGAAAATCAGAATAGAATAAAAGAGGTAGTTGAAAACATTACAAAGAGAAAAGTTGCAATACTAGATGTAAGACTTGAGGGAAAAGAGGAATCAAAGATGTTTCAAACTCTTAGGAATCTAGAAATTATAGCCTTAAGGAAATCATCTATTCATTCAACAAATGTTTGCTGAATGTCTCCTTGTGCCAGGCATTGCAGGCAGTAAGTACTGGGATAGCAAATACAAAACAAAATTCTTATTTTCAGTGCTTACATTCTAGTGTAAAGGCATACTGAAATAACTTTTTTTATTCTTAACATTTAGATGAAAGCTCAAGAAGTAGACCTAGCTTTGGAAGAAGTTGAAAAAGCTGGAGAAGAACAAGCAAAATTTGGTAAATGCCTTGGGGAAACGATTATTATGGTGTTAAATAGTGGATTTCATTTATTCACTAAGCAGTGAAGAATTAGCTTTAATATATTGGGTTGACTAAAAAGTAAGATCTTATGGACAAATCCAAGCAAACTTTCTGGCCAACCCAATATTTTATAAAATGTGTATACTCATTTTATTTTGAAAGATTTTTCTAGAGCTCCTATTTCATGGATCAGGTACAAAATAGTTATTTTCTTATGTTACCTTATCATTACAACCATGATGGAATCTTTAAAAATTAATTTTATTGAAAATTATTGAAAAGTTTGTTTTGAGATAAATCTGACCAGTTGAAATATTTATCTTTTTTTAATAGAAAATCAATTAAAAACTAAAGTAATGAAACTGGAAAATGAACTGGAGGTATGTTCTTTTGTATTCCTTAGGGTGTAATCATTGCAAATATTATTTTCAATTATTATTTAAAAATTTTTAAATTATAATTAGCTGGAAAAATCACTGGAATGATATTGTGTTTATAATTGTTTGTTCAGTATATATCTTACATGCCTATTTATGTATCTTAAATTCTGCAAAGGATTGCACATCCAATTGTGAACAAAATAAAAACATTGAATAACCTCATGGAGCTTGTAGGACAGAGAAATATACAGAGAGATTACTATAACTGAGGTGGAATGAGGCATGTTGGAATTTGAGGAACAGTGACAGAACGGTATAGGAGAAGAGGTAGCTTTTGAGAAAGCCAAGAGCCAAAATGTGAATGTATTGTTAAGGAAGTGAATACCTTGAGATTACTGAGATTGGGAAAGAATGTGATACAAATGGATTAGCCTTTATAAGGAGGAAGGACCTTTTTCCTTGGTAAAAGGGAGGAAGGAAGAATGGATATGAACAGAAACTTTAGATGTTTGTAGGTTTAGTGCCTGGAATTTGAGAGGATGGAGAGGTCATCTGCTAAAAATACGAGTGAAAGATGTGTGGTCAAATTTTAAAGAAGTCAGATAAAACCAGAAATATAGTGGAGAATGAACTGGAGATTTCAGGATCTGGAGTCAGATAGTTTGCATTCAAACACGTTTTTAGCGTGTTAACTCTGTGAATTTAGATGGTTTATTTTCTATTCCCTGTCGTATATCCAGCTTCTAGGGAAATACCAGTCATTCTCAATAAATACTTGTTAAGTGAATTGTGAAGTAAGGCCGATTCTGTGTTAGTGTTTAGCGAGGCAACTACTATAGAATAGAAGGATAGGACAGTTGGAGATGTTGGTAAGAAAGTGCTTTTTGAAGGAGGTTAAGAGTAAGAAAAGTTTAGTTAAGGTAGAAGAGTAACAGAACTGTATGCTAGGGAGATGAATGTGAGACAGATTAGATGACTAAAGGATTTTTGATGTTTTTGACTATGACCCAAAGTAACAGGAAAATGAAGCAAAATGTATTTAGTCTGCTGCAAAATTTTAAAGATAATCTAATTTTGGGTGTTCAATATAGTAGCACTAGCTACATGTGGCCATTAGCATTTAAATTAATCACAGTTAAAGTTAAGAATTCATTTCTTTAGTTGCACTAGCCACATTTCAAGTGCTCAGTAGACACATGTAGATAGTGGCTACTGTATTGGGCAGTGCAGAGAACATTTCCTTTATCCTAGAAAGTCCTTCTAGAGAACACTGGTCTAAATAGTCAGTGGTATGAGGGAAAGGGCAGGTTAAGAGCACCATGGCTCAGTGGCTAGGGTGGAGGCTCTGCTGATTTGTAGCCTGATTTCAGAGCTCTGATACTCAGGGGAAGCCTAGATAGTTCATCTCAAAGATCGTTGTATGCCTTTGCACTTTACCCTGGTGTCTGTGGCTCAGCGGCTATAACAGAGCCTGAGTGATTGACTGTTAATTCTTCATACTCTGGATGGCTCAGGAAAAGCTTAAGGGGTTGTCAGCCTGTGAACTAAAGCTTAAATATGCTTAATAAAAAAAATTGTTTTTAAACAACATGATTTTAAGCATCTCGTGCTGATTATGATAAAATTTAAAGTCAAGATAATTATTTTTGTTGTTGATTCATTTGAATCTCCAGATATAATGGAATTAATTTATACTTTTGGTTTATTACTTTAAGATGGCACAGCACTCTGCAGGTGGACGTGATACTCGCTTTTTACGTGATGAAATTTGCCAACTTGAAAAGCAGTTGGAACAAAAAGATAGAGAATTGGAAGACATGGAAAAAGAGTTAGAGAAAGAAAAGAAAGTTAATGAGCAAGTAAGGCACAGTTTTTCAATGACTCTTAACTGTGCAAGTTACCAAAAGACACCACCTGTTTATGCTTTTTATAATTATTACTGACAGTTTCAATTTTTATGTTTTATGTTATTTGTGGGAATTGATGTATGCTTATTGCTAAGGTTTTATATAACAGTTCATTTTGTCATCATGTCTTTAAAATATAATGGATCAGGTACATCTAGTGAATGAATATGACCTAGAGATTAATTCTTTATACATGGAGGTACCTTTTTCTCCGGATGTTAGAATTCTTCACATAAAGTTGATGATTTGATCTGGAATATTGGTATGAAGAAATTAATAGGCATTCAGAAACAATTGATTTGGGCTTCCCTGGTGGCACAATGGTTAAGAATCCGCCTGCCAATGCAGGGGACACAGGTTCGAGCCCTGGTCCGGGAAGATCCCACATGTTGCAGAGCAACTAAGCCCATGCACTATGACTATTGAGCCTGCGCTCTAGAGCGTGTGAGCCACAACTACTGAGTCTGCTTGCTACAACTGTTGAAGCCCGCGCGCCTAGAGCCCGTGCTCCACAACAAGAGAAGCCACCACAATGAGAAGACCGTGCACCGCAATGAAGAGTAGCCCCCACTCACTGCAACTAGAGAAAGCCCATGCACAGCAACGAAGACCCAATGCAGCCAAAAATAAATACATAAAACTAAAAAAAATTTTTTATTTTCTTATTTTTCATAATATATTTTGGGGAAAAAGATATTTACTTGTATTTATATTAGTAGTAGACTTGGAAATTAATCTTTTAGTGATATATTCAATAATAAGTTTTTTATTTTCAGGTGTGCCTCGCTTTATGTAATACATAGGTTCTTAAAAAGTGTTAATCTCACCATTTTGTAAATCAATTCATATTTTAAACCATGACATGTCATCTTTTATACAAGCATAGTTTATTATTACCTCTTATGTTATACTTGTTATTTATAAAATAATTAATGCAATGTTCACTTAAATTTAGTTTGAGGAAAAAATTATTTTTTTGCTGATAAGTTTGTATTTCCTGTCAGAAAATAGTATGCTTTCTTTTTTTGCCTCAGCTGTCAGTGAACTTAGTACAAAATCTGGTGCCTACATGTATTAACTATCCCATCCCTGGTGCCCAGAAGCTTTTTCTACCTTTGTGTCCTTTATAAGGTCAATATTGTATCACATCCTGATAATCTTATTTTGTCCATTGTTCTCTTGGAAATAGATGGTTATAAATTTTAAGTAAACGACATTAATTATGAGGTAACATTGCTATTTAAAAAGAATTCATCATAGACTGATTTGTAAGGAAAAGCATCCCCATTCTTGATATATCTATTTTATTATATAGTTTGGAAGTCATGTAAAAGTGAGCCATCTGTACAGTTTTTGCAGTGGAAAAAGTATGGATTGATGCCACCTGAAGGTTAGGAATAAGCTCTTAGAGGATTATTTATTTAGTTGACTCAGTGAAACATAACAGATCTATAGATTTCTTAATCATGAAGGGTCCAACCTATGCTATACAGTAATAGAATTGCTTAGGGAGGTGGCCATGTATGTGTTTTTCTGGGCTATTATTCTTTTGTCTAGCCCATATATTAGTCAACTTCTCACCATTGATACCACACACTGTTAGCTGATCAGAACCACCATGTCCATTCATATCTTAGACTACTATCTTCATTCATAGGCACACACACAGACAACTTGAATATATGGCTTATGCACCTTTCCAGCTGCTAGATTTCTTGAAGTAGAATATGGATATGAGTTGCTTTAGCAATTTCTTCTTTGCCCTTAACCAGTCATTCAGTTTTACTGAGTACTTATAGTATGCCAGAGACTGTGCTAAATACTGAGGATACAGTGGGCAACACTATTCTGCTTCTCAACGATATGCACTGTCAATAACAAAGGTAACATAAGATAATATGACAGTCTGGGGATACATAAGGATATAAGAATACTCTGGAGTACTCTGGAGAGGTATACCTGAGTCACTCTTGAGGTTCAAGAAGTGATCTGTAAACTGAGACCTGAAATAAGAGTTAGCCTGGAAGAGGGAATGGGATGTAGGTGGTGGTTAAGGAAAAGGCATTCTGGGTAGAAGATACAGTGTTTACTAAGACCTAGAGGTAAGAGATAGCATGGTGTATTCAGGGAACTACAGTTATTCATTCTGGCTGGAATATAGGTAAAAATAGCTAGTGTAGAGTCCTTACTATGTTCCAGATACTTTATATGCATTAATTCATTGTTCCTTATTTGATACTTATATGAGAGAGGTGACGTTTCCCCCAGGCTACAGATGAAGAAACAGACCCAGAAAGGGTAGGTAATTGCCCATGGTTACGCAACTAATAAATGATAAAGCCAGGATTTGATCCAGATTTACTCAAATTCTGTGCTCTTATCTGCTGTGCTACCCTACCTTTCCAGCTTTAACATTTATGATCCTCTAGAGAGATAAGCAAAGGCCAGTACCTGAGTAATTTGGTCCTTTTTCCAAAAAGGAGCCAATGAAGGATTTTGAACTCAGGGATATCATGATCAGATCTGTACTTTGCAAGTTTACTTTCCTTTGTGGAGGGTGGATTGAAGGGGGCCAAGACTAGTAAGGAGACATTTGTGTTAAGTCAGTGTGACGATGGACTCATTAGTGACTGAGGGGAACTAGGGACATAGACATGTTTGAGGGATGTAGATGTAATTGGATATGATGAGTGATTGGTTGTTGGTGAAGAGGGAGGAATGGGTAGTCCACCTAATTTTCTGGGTTGGGCCACTGGATAGGTAGATAGCACCTATCACTTAGAAGTGACAAGGGGAGTTTAGAAGGTTTGTGATTATTATTTGTTTTGTACATGTTGAGTTTGAGGTCCTTGTGGGCATATTCAAAAAGGATATCTGGATAAGAAACTCGAGAGATACTGGGTAGATGATAAGAATTTGTGGGTCATCAGCGTAGATACTGAAGCAATAGAAGTGATTGTAAGGCAGATGTCTAGGTATAGAAATGTCTAACGCAAGAGGAAGTGGTGCTTCAAGGAATAGGCCAAGAAAGGACAAATATCAAGAGTATGGTGTTTCAAAACCAAGGGAAGGGAGCATCAGTAGTATTAAATGCTTTAGCCTTAAGTTCCTGACATGTCTCTTGTTAAAATTTTCCAATTCAAAACAGGATGGGACTGTTTCTTAACTCCCAGATGATAATAATAATAATGGTAAAATTCTAAGATTCGTATAGCACATTGCATGTTATTATGAACTTTCTTTAAACTTCTTTTTTTGAAAACGTTCTTATCTTCATAAAGATTGTAAGAAAAACAGTAAACACACACTCTTCATATAGGTTCACGTGTTAACACTGTGCCACATGTGCTTTATCTTTGTACACACAGACTTATTCTCCTCCCCTCCCCTCCCCTCCTTTCTTTTTTGCTGAGACATCAGAGTTAATTGCAGATATCATGATACTTCATACTTAAATATTGCAAATATCATGATATTTCATTCTTAAATATTTCAGTGTGTTTCCACTGAAAGGAAGTCGTTATATTTCCTTTATAACTATATAAGTAGTTATATTTTCCAATATAACTACTTATATAATTAGCATACTCAGGAATGTAATATCAATTCAGTACTGTTATCTAATATGTAGTCCATAATCAGATTTCCTCTGTTGGCCCAATAATGTCCTTTCAGTCTCCCCACCCAATATCCAAGCATCCATGCTTCTTTTTAATCATTATGTTCTACTGCTTTGTATTTCTAAGTAACTTAATGCTCACTGAGAGCAAAGAGTATTCTAGCTCTGGTAATAGAACTGCAAAATGATGAAGATCTTGGTTGGAAGACTACTCATTATTAGGTTTTACGCTGGGGGAAGAGGGTAATGTTCTGTTTTCTGAATCCTTTGGTTAGAGGTTTTTGTTTTTTGTTTTATAATCTTTTAAACTCAACCTGCTTCATCCTTCCTAATCCTTAGTTAGTTAGTTTTCAAAATTTTGGCGTATTATTCACGTCTTGGGTCGACATGAAGTCCTCGGTAGTTAAACATTCTCTGTGTTATTGGAAAGGAACTGAAAACCTGGCATTACATAGAACTACTGCTGAATTTTATCTTATTTGTGTTTTGCTGTCTTAGTTGGCTCTTCGAAATGAGGAGGCAGAAAATGAAAACAGCAAATTAAGGAGAGAGGTTAGTAAAAAATTTTAGTAGTTGTGGTGGTTCAACAAAGATACTTATTAAAAAAGTATTCATAAATTAATTCTGTAACCAGAACTGGAATTGTCTAAGTAATTGATGTTTTCGAACCGTGTTTTATGATATGACTTTGTCTTAGGGAAAAAGAAAATAAGTTGAAAGGTGAGGCCGTTAAGTACTACATTCATCTCTTAGGTCTATGTGGGTAAATCTTGCTTTGTTTTTTAAGCTGTTCTTTGCTAGTTTGCTAACTGAATATATGACTGGATTTCTGCCTTATTTCCTCTTACTTTATCTGGCATTTTTTAAAAACTTTTGTTTCTCATTAAATCTTACAAATTCTGATTATTATTTGGTTCTTCTGGGCCAAATAATGTTTGTACATTGTTTATCCTGATACTGCTTATCTTTTTAACATAATCAAAATGTTTTTTTTGTTTTGGCTGGTAATTAATATTCTTGCTTTCTTTGATTATCCAAAATAATATCTCATTCTCCTAAAAAATTTTTTTGTTTACTTTAATTTCTAATTATTATATTTAATTATATATTGCTTTTCTCATTTCTAATTACCTTTTTCCTGTCCTCTTCTGGAGAACAAACGTCTAAAGAAAAAGGTGAGGCTTTAAGGGTGGTGAAACCTTGGAATTTTAAAGATGTGTTTTGAGATCACTATTCAGAGGGTGAAATTTTGTTTCTTTGGATAGTTTTTTTTAATAGAATACTGTGTTTGATCTGCCTTCAGAATGAACAGCTTCGTCAGGATATTATTGACTATCAAAAACAAATAGATTCGCAAAAAGAAACACTTTTATCAAGAAGAGGAGAAGACAGTGACTACCGATCACAATTGTCTAAAAAAAACTATGAACTTGTCCAATATCTAGATGAAATTCAGGTAAAATGGATAGAAGTCATTTCAAAGCAATGATCTTTATAAACCTTTAATTTCATTATAATATAAAACTAGTATTTAGCCCTACATTTCAATATATTTAGTATAAATCTGCAACTATGTATTTGTAAAACATGAAATAAATTGCATCTTTGAAGTTGCAAATCTTGCAAATTCATTCTTGTTATATTCCTATCTTGAGCACTGTTTAAGAACTAAGATACTTACTTACACTTTTCTTGATATTTAATTTGGTTTAATTGACCAATAGCAATTGATACTAAATATCTATGAAGAATTCTGTTTTCTCCAGCAGACACTTATGACTCCATTTAGTATTAATTTAAATTTTAGTTTCTTAAATTGTTTTTAACTGTAGCATCTTTACCTTTCTTAGACTTTAACAGAAGCTAATGAGAAACTTGAACTTCAGAATCAAGAAATGAGAAAAAATCTAGAAGAGTCTGTACAGGAAATGGAGAAGATGACTGATGAATACAATAGGATGAAAGCTATTGTGCATCAGACAGATAATATAATGGACCAGTTAAAAAAAGAAAATGCTCATTACCAGCTTCAAGTAAGAATTCCTGTTTGACTTATTTGGGCAAACTTCATATTCCCTCATTACTATTTATTTGAAACTAGAAAGTACTTTTAACTTTCTAGGGTATGAATTTTTGTCTTATGCTCTAGTATGTCATCTTATACTGTAATATGTTGCCATGGTAATATATTTGTCTCTATGTGTTTCTCTAGTCCCCTTACGTATACCTTGTATTTCCTGCCATGTAGAGTATATGGGTGATACCTGAATGAATATGTAGATAACAATCCTGCAAATTTTCTGCTAAAACCTCTTAGAAGTCCTGTGGACCATCAAGCTTAATTTTGTACCTTAAAATAAATACACTCTAAATATCATAGAAACCAATATATTGTTTACTACTTAAACTTGTTTAAAAAATAGAGTAATACTTAAAAATACAATTCTCTAATGACAAAAAATAATTATACAACTGTAAAGATGCACAAACAATTAAAGGTCACCTTAACTACAGAACTGCTCCCATATTGAATATGCATTTGTAATGTATATGTATATATGTGCATATGTATGCTTATCATGTGTGTAATATATGTGTAAATATTCATATACAACAAATGCATGTATATAGTACACTAATTTGCAACAGTTCTTGAAATAGTTGTTGCCTTTTAGGTGCAGGAGCTTACAAATCTTCTGAAAGCAAAAAATGAAGAAGATGATCCAATCATGGCAGCTGTCAACGCAAAAGTAGAAGAATGGAAGGTACTTTTTTCAATTGCTGTAATAGCTTTTTCATTTTCATTTTAGATTTCAATTTTTTAGTCTTAATTTTCTTTAAAGTTCTTGTACTAGTTAATGACATTTTTATTCGGCATTTTTAAAAGTGTATTAAATGTTTTAGCTGGAAAACTCTAAGAACTCGTGTGTAGACCTCTAGCTTATCTGTTGTTGAATGAGCTCTTCTACATCAATGAGTTAAATTTAAAATTTTTAATTTTCTGATAGAAATCTAAGTCTAACATATAATATGTCATTTAAAATAGATAATTATAAATAAAATTTAAATGTTTTCACGTAAACCATAGGTACCTTGTATATATTAGTTATATAGTTCCAGGTTTAATTTTAGTGTTTCTGACTCTCCTTCCATGTAATATTAATCAAGCTATTGGCATTCAGTGGAAATGGGAGTAAGGAAGTGGATCAGGAATTGAAGTAAGGGAAGGGATCTTTCAGAATCACCTGAGAAGTCTTTTCAGAAGTCTGTTCCTCCTCAACACTCTCTAACTCCAACCATAACCCCAAGCCTTACCATATCAGAAGTTAGGATTGTGATGATTATATATTTTGAAAAAAGTCTGAAATGATTCTGAATATATCTAATTTTAAAAGCTATCACTTTTATAGTCTTTGTTTCTAACAAGGTTCACATAAATCTTGTTGGCTATTTGAAATTATCATGTGGGAATCTCAGCTAACCTATATTTTAAACAAGAGCAGTAGCAGTGGAAATGAAGTTTATAGAATCAATCAGAGGTCAGTAAACTTTCTGTAAAAGGCCAGGGAGTAAATATTTTAGAATATTTGGTTTCTGGTATATCTATTGAACTCTGCTATTATAATATGAAGGCAGCCATAGACAATACAAAAATAAATGAGCAAGGCTGTTTTCCCAGTGAAACTTTACAGAAGCAGGCAGCAGGCTAAATTTGACCTATGAGCCATAGTTTACCAACCCACCCAGGAAAAAAAGAGTTGTTTTTAATCGTTTATATTGGGGGAGAGATGTTAGCAAATGTATTCTTCTGCACTTCGTTTTTACTTAGTATCTTTTACTTAGTTTATATCGGTACATATGGTATTACTTTGTTTTTTTTTTGTTTTTTTTTTTGCGGTATGCGGGCCTCTCACCGTTGTGGCCTCTCCTGTTGCGGAGCGCAGGCTCCAGATGCGCAGGCTCAGCGGCCATGGCTCATGGGCCCAGCCGCTCCGCGGCATGTGGGACCCTCCCGGACCGGGGCACGAACCTGCATCCCCTGCATCGGCAGGCGGACTCGCAACCACTGCGCCACCAGGGAAGCCCTACTTTGTTCTTTTTAATGTAATTTTTCTTTGTAGTTATATATGTTATTGATTCCCTATTATGTGGCGTTTAGGAGGTTTCCAATATTTGCTATTAGAAACAATGTTGTAATGAATATCCTTGTATATTTATTTTGAAAATGTGTGTCTGTAGAAGAAATGCTACAAGTGTAATTGTGATATATATTGCAAATATATTCCTTTAGTTTGTCACTTGTCTTTTGGCTTTATGGTATTTGTTACTATGAATTTTTTTTTTTTTTTTTTTTTTTTGCGGTACGCGGACCTCTTACTGTTGTGGCCTCTCCCGTTGCGTAGCACAGTCTCGGGACGCGCAGGCTCAGCGGCCATGGCTCACGGGCCCAGCCGCTACGCGGCATGTGGGATCTTCCCGGACCGGGGCACGAACCCGCGTCCCCTGCATCGGCAGGCGGACTCTCAACCACTGGGCCACCAGGGAAGCCCCTGAAGAATTTTTTTTATATTGCATAAATTTAATATTTTTTATGGCTTTTGGCCTCTGTATCATAGTTAGAAAGGATTCTGAGTATAAAATTGTTTTCTCATATTTCCTCTAGTATCTTCTAGTTTCATCTTTTACATGTAAATCTTTGAACGAAATATTCAATAAATGATGTTTAGACAACAGAGTAGCTCGGTTGCATCCATATCTCGGGTTCTTATAAATGTGCTTTTTAAATACAAATTTTAGAAACAGTTCTTTAAAATATTTTAGTTATTTTATTGGGTATATATTAAATTTATAAATTAATTTATAGATTGATTTTGATATTTGGTCCTAGCAAATAACACAAGGTACCTTTCATTTTTTTAAAATTGAGGTAAAATTGACATAACATGATACTAGTTTCAGGTATACAGTGTAATGATTCGATGTTTGTATGTATTGCAAAATGATTACCCCAGTAAGTCCAGTTAACATCTGTAACCATACATAGTTACAATTTTTTTTTCTGGTGAGGAGAACTTTGAAGGTCCACTCTCTTAGCTATTTTCAAATACGCAGTACAGTATTAAAAAATGGTGATTAGAGGCCATGAAGTGGATGGCAATGCCTTAACCATATGCATGTTGTCAAGCCTGAGGACCTCTTCCATTCTTGTCTAGAGGAATGCTAGCCTTTTCCTTTCATACAACATAACAAGATACCTTTTATTCATTCAAGATATTTTATGCTTCTTAGTGTCATTTTAATGTTTTCTTCATAAAAGATTAGTTGTAGAAAACCTTTTGTAATTGCAGGGAGTTATTTATAGCTTAGTGTTCTAGGAATGGGTTTTGGAAACTTAAGATTGTTTAAAAGATTGAATTTCTTAAAAAGCGTAAAATACAGTGTATATTTTTGAATCATTTCTTATTTGAATTTCAGGTTGTATGCACAAAAGAACAGTGGTCATTCCAATAGTTGCTATTTTCTCACTTCAAAGAATTTTATTTCCTATATTTTCTCGAAATCTGCTAATGGTATATATTAAAATATTTACCATAAATGAGGAATGGTTTATTAATTTTCCTCTTATGTAACAGATCCTATTTTGTTTATTTCTAGTTAATTTTGTCTTCTAAAGATGATGAAATTATTGAGTACCAGCAAATGTTATATAACCTGAGGGAGAAACTGAAAAATGCCCAGCTTGATGCTGATAAAAGTAATATTATGGCTCTACAACAGGTAAAACTTTCTCAAAATTTGGTTTATCAACAAGGTTTGTTAAAGTTGGCAATGAAACTCTGAATTATGTCTTATTTATCTCCTGTGCCTAATCTAGTCACTTGCACTTTTGGGTATATAATAAAGTCTTTTGAAGTTTCTTATACTGTCCAGTCCCAAGAAAAAATTAGAATTAAGTTTAGAGTTAGGAATAAAATTATTTTATGTATTTTTCTCTATTGATGCAGATAATACATTTATTGTTTTGCTTGGGAATTATTTAATAAGAAACTTTAAAAACTTTTAGAAATTTAAAAAGTATCTTAATTCTCTGTTACTAAAGTCTATTATGTTGTGTTTTAGTGCTGAAATATCCTGTACAATGTGAAATAAGCTAAAGTACGGTTATAATTTGTACTGTATAAAATTTTTGTTTTTATTGATAGTACAAATATATTCATATAGAAAGAAGTTACACTTGCATCAACTGTGCTCTCTAGTCATAGTCCAAAAGCAAGAAGGAAATTTGGGAAGTATTTGGAGAATAAGGACGATTGCAAGGGCCAAGATTTTTGAATGAAGTACTGCAGGGGTGAAAGCTAAGTTGAGTAAAGGAAACAGCACAAGGTAAAACACAAACATACAATGATAAAAAGATAGAATTGGATGATGAAGAAACGTAACACAAAAGGAGTCATTAGACACTACAAATATCAGAGAGTTGTGGAATTCGTATTTGTGAGAGCGCTTGCCCTTATATCCTCTTGAGGTACTAGAATGACAGCAGTGTTCCCGCAGTGCTCAGTGCAGTTGAGGCAGACGAACGAATAAAAGGCCTGGTGTCGACTCACAGAAACGTATTCTATAGTCCTGTTGAAAACAACAAGACCCACCTTTCCTCTTACGTTAAAAATGTAGACGAATATTCATAAAGTGATGACATGTAATATTCCAAATATTTTATAGGGTATACAAGAACGAGATAGTCAAATTAAGGTGCTCACTTACCAAGTAGATCAATATACAAAAGAAATGGAAAAAAATACTTTTATTATTGAAGATTTGAAAAATGAGCTCCAAAGAAACAAAGGTAATTCAATCTTTTATAAGTATATAGGGCTTCCCTGGTGGCGCGGTGGTTGGGAGTCCGCCTGCTGATGCAGGGGACGCGGGTTCGTGCCCTGGTCCGGGAGGATCCCACATGCCGCGGAGTGGCTGGGCCCGTGAGCCATGGCCGCTGAGCCTGCGCGTCCGGAGCCTGTGCTCCGCGATGGGGGAGGCCACAACAGTGAGAAGCCTGCGTATAGCAAAAAAAATAATAATAATAAGTATATAGTCATTTTATATACCATTAAGTTTTTAAAATAGTTTATTTTTATTAAAATGAAATTATGTTATGCCAACAGATATGTTAGTGATTTTTCTTTATTTGAATTTTATATTTTAAAAAAATTGTACAAGGTATTATTGACTACTGTATATATGATATTAGTATTTACACAGGTAAATGATGGCAGTATTTTCTGTAGTTTTTCTCTGATGAAAACTACATTAACCTCTATTACCAGATTGGCTGTATAAAAGAAATGAAAAATGGTGATATAATTGTATTTATCCTCTTTTTGTAATTAACAAAGAATGGAAGAAAATAAAATTTCGATCAGTGTTGCAACATCGCAGAGATTTTTCAGAAGTAAATGACTTGTCAACATTTGAATTAACCTTACCCAACTTGATGTGTCACTATATTCTCCCTACCTTGGGTCATGCTAGCTTACCTAACTCATCAAATCCTTTGAATGTAAGCCCTTACAACATTAGTAATCTTATATTTCCAAAACACTATATACTGTAGTTATACCAGAACACAGTAATGCAAACTATTCATAATAAGTTCATGACATATTTATTGTAATTGCTGAAGATAAAAAAAAATTAGACACAAAGGGGAAATAATGAGTGAGTCTATGTGTGTGTTTGTGTGTAAGTGAAATAATGGTAGTGTGGTTGTAATTTAGATAGTGAGGCAAAAGCCTCACTGAGGAGATATTTGAACAAAGACTTAAAGAAGATGAGGGAGTGAGCCATGTGGATGTCTCTAAGCAGTGAGAATAAGTGCAGGGCACTGAAGCAGGAGTGTGTTGAGCATGTTTGAGGAACAACAAAGAAGCCTTTGTGGCTGGAGCAGGGTGAGCAAGTGGGCAGTAGTAGGTGATGAGATCAGAGAGGTAACGAGGGGCCATATCATATGGGGCCTTACAGTTCATTGTAAGGACTTCGGCTTTTCTTTTAAGTGAGAATGGACATCAAAACATTTCTGAAGAAAGGAGTGATATATTTTGACTTGGACTGTGTCTGCCATAGACTCTAGGAGTGGTAAGGAGAGAAGCAGGGAACCTGTTATAAGACTACTGCAATAACCTGGAGAGAGGTGTTGGTAGTTGAAAGCATGGAGGTAGCAGTGGAGTTATGTAGTCAGTTCTGGATGTATTTTGAAGGTGATAGAAATGAAATTTGCTGACAGATCAGATGTAGGATGTGAAAGTTATCAGGGCTTTTGGTCTGAATGCTGGGGAGGGTTGTGGAAAGAGCAGGTTTAGAGATGGTCAGGTACTTAGTTAAACAGGACATGTTAAGTGTGAGATGCCTATTAGACATCTGAGTGAAAACGTTAAGTAGGTACTTGTATATAGAAGTCTGAGGTTCATGAGGAAAGTCTGAGCTAAACATATTAATTTGGGAACTTTATGCATAAAAATGGTACTTGAAATCATGAAGCTGGCTGAGATCATCAAAGGAGAAAATGTTGATTAAAAAGAAAAATCTTAAGACTGAGCCCTGGGATGCTTTTACTTTAGAACCTGGGGAGATGAAAAGGAACACCCAAAAGGCTGAGAAGGAATGACCAGAGAGATGGGAGGAAAACCAGGAGCATGTAGAGCCCTGAAACTCACATGTGGAATGTCATCAAGGAAGAGCATAGGGCTTCCTTGGTGGCGCAGTAGTTGAGAGTCCGCCTGCCGATGCAGGGGACACGGGTTCGTGCCCCGGTCTGGGAGGATCCCACATGCCGCAGAGCGGCTGGGCCCGTGAGCCGTGGCCGCTGGGCCTGTGCGTCCGGAGCCTGTGCTCCGCAACGGGAGAGGCCACAACAGTGAGAAGCCCACGTACCGCAAAAAAAATAAAAAAGGAAGAGCATAAGCAACTGTGTTCCATACTATATTCATTGCTGCTGATAAGACAAGAGGAGCACTAAAAATTGACCACTGGATTTAGCAGTGGTCATTTCTGGTTCAAGAGGAGATGGGTAGAGATGAAGTAGGCCAATACAGAGACTTTTGAGGGCTGTTTCTATGAAGGAAAGGAGAAAAATAGAGTGGTAGCCTGAGGGGAAAGGGGGATAAAGAAAATGTTTTTCTCTTTTAAATGGAAGAAATAATCATGCTTCTAAGTTAATAGGAAAGATCCATTAAAGAGGGAGCAATTCATGAACTGATGAAGCAAGGGAGGGAGAGAAGGACTTCTGGAGTAATATTCCTGAGAAGGCAGTGGGATGGGATCTAGTGTTCAGTGGAGTCGTTGGCTTAGGAGCACAGAGAGTTCATCCGTAGTAACAGGAAGAAAGGTGGGGTGTAGTTACTGTCAGATGTGGCTGGGTAGATGTCCTGACAGTAAAAGTTTGGTTTTCTCAGTGAATGAGGAAGCAAGGTTCTCAGCTGAAAGTGAGGATAGAGGCAGATATATTAGAAGTTTGAGGAGAGAGAAGTAAAGAGAAGGTAGGAAATGGTCATCTGGAAGAATGAACCAGACTAGGGAAATATAGCGTGATTGTTGAGCAGCATCAAGGCCCACTTGCTATACTTATTTCTACATGTGTCTGTATTACGTATGTATTAGAATTATTCTTTGACAGTAGCTTAAGTGGCTTTAAAAGGATCACTGATGTTGTGGGGTTTGCATATTCCAGCCACCAGGAGAAAAAGTGGCGGTTGATCTCTGCT
Source organism: Mesoplodon bidens (assembly GCF_964165515.1). Classification (NCBI taxonomy): domain Eukaryota; kingdom Metazoa; phylum Chordata; class Mammalia; order Artiodactyla; family Ziphiidae; genus Mesoplodon; species Mesoplodon bidens. The sequence continues at coordinate 89,536,272 of NC_138167.1, forward strand.
GTCAAATAAGGAAGAGGTCTTATATAGTGACGCTTCTGTCAGTCCGTAGTCATGTAATTCCTAAGTCCACAGAAGGCGTGTGTACTAGAGTATACTCTGTATCTTGAATTTAGCTTGTGCATGACAGTTAATGGTGGTCTCCTTTCATTGGTTAAGATTAGATTTAGCTCGCAGAACTATCTGAAAAATGGTGGCAAAATCAAGATAGAAGTTTATTTCTCACTTGTGTATTGGTCTAGTTAGGCAGTCTGGGGTATTGCCTTCATCTGCCTTATGCAAAATGGAACTTTATCCTCACATCCAATCCCAAACAGCGAGGTAGAGGAAGAGGAGGCAAGAAGCAACGAGCATGTACTGAAGGATAGGCAGGTAATATATTGTGGAGGGCCTTGCAGAAGAAAGGGAGAATAGATTTTGGGGACAGGAGCCTCTGTCACATTCTCCAGCTAGGCTGTTCACTCCAGAGAACAGGGCTCACTTCTTATAAACGTGTGTGATCTCCCACACTAGTCCAGTGCCCGTATATAAGTATATGACCTATATATAAATCAGTAGATGTTTATTATGGATGAATGTAAGAATGATTGTCAGTAAATTTTAGAATGATACAAATACTATATTTTGGTTTTAGCAACAGTTTGTTAAGATGTACAAGTAGGAATTTTTTAACTATTAGTTACAGTTAAGTTTAGCTGCAACTGACAAAAAAATCAAATGTAACAATGGTTTAAACAGGATGGAAATGTACTTTTCCGTGATATAATCAAAGTTGAGGCAACTAGTTTAGTGTAGGTGTGCTACTTGTACAAATACCAGATACCAGGGACCCTGTATCTTGTTGCTTTGACTATCAGCATGTGGTTTCCATCTCATGTTCTAAGAAGACTGAGTTCCAGCTCTAATGTCCATATTCCAGCTGGCAGCAAGGAGGAAGCAGAAAAGAAAATTTCACTCCTCTCCTTTAAAAACATTTCCTGAAATGTGCACATGGTCTTTCTGTTTATATCCTATTAGTCTCATGACCACACCTAGCTACTGGAATGTAAGTGGAAATTTAGTCTTTATTTCAAGTGGCCATGTGTCCGTCTAAAAATCCATAGTTCTATTCAGTGGACAAAAGGGAGCTAACTATTAGAAACAGCAGCCTTTGCCACAATTATCATTCTTTGTAAAGCAGTGTTTTCCAGTCTTTTATAATCCATACCCTTTCAGCTAAGATTTCATTAAAATTTCCTTTTTAGTTTTATAAATAAAACCAAATCAAAACTTTATTTTACAAATATAAAATTATAATATTAAATGGACTTTTTTTAGTGACATACCACTTTTCCTGCTTCCCATACTGGAACCAGTGTTTTATAGGAGTAAGTAGTCAATTCAGTTCATTCATGATTCTAATTTTTACCCTGTAGGAGCTTCAGCACTTTCTCAACAGACTCATTATATGAAAATTCAGTCTAAGGTTCAAATTTTAGAAGAGAGAACTAAAGAGGCTGAGAGAACAGCTGAACTGGCTGAGGCTGATGCTAGGGAAAAGGATAAAGAACTAGCTGAGACTTTGAAGCGATTAAAAGATTATGAATCGGTATGTATTTTTATCTTGTCCATCAGGGAGCTTAGAATTATTCTTGCCACTTATAGACTGTTCTGTGCCATTTTCTTTATACCATTTAAAAACATTCCAGAGGTATCTCGTGATAAAGATTATCCTAATTGATTTATACTGAAGTGTTCAAACTTTTGTGCAGCATTTACTTTCCGGCAGAATTGTTTTCAAACCATTTGATTAAAGCATTTTGCCCAGATAATCAGTTTTGGCGAGGCAGCAGGATTAGATTCTTCGTAATCTGTGTCATTGTACCACCATGTAGATGTGACACCACTGATTAGTTGTCTAAAGTCGTAACAGAGACAGTTTTACCACCTACTGTGCCAACACAGCCTTTACTTTGTAGTTTTTATATTTTTAAATCTGATTATTGCTAAGTCAGGCAACTAATAACCTACATATTCTAATGGTATTGCTGATTCTCCCTTACTATTCCTTTTCTGTATTTTGTTAAGTGTTTTATGTGTAATATTCTGAGTTACTTTGCCATTAGGATGCTATACTGGGAAATTTCAATTGTTCCATGTCTTATTATTATTACTGGATTTGTTTTTTAAAAATACAGTAAAAAACACAGTTTACAGTTGTAAATCTTAGTTATATGTGCACTTCCCCTCAGACTTAGTAAGAAAACAAATTCATGAATTTGACAGTTTATTCAAATAAACAATGTTATATTTAAATTACATTGGGTACTTTTCAGGGAGTTTATGGCTTAGAAGATGCTGTTATTGAAATAAAGAATTGTAAAAACCAAATTAAAATAAGAGATGGAGAGATTGAAGTATTGACAAAGGAAATCAATAAACTTGAATTGAAGATCAATGATTTCCTTGATGAGAATGAGGCACTTAAAGAGCGTATGGGTAAGTCATCTTTTAAGGTATGTAGTTTGATCAACCTAATTGTCAAGTCATTTTTTTTGTTTATGATTATTTTTATTTATTTATTTATTTTATTTTTTTATTTTATTTATTTATTTATTTATTTTTTGTGGTATGCGGGCCTCTCACTGTTGTGGCCTCTCCCGTTGCGGAGCACAGGCTCCAGACGCGCAGGCTCAGCGGCCATGGCTCACGGGCCCAGACGCTCTGCGGCATGTGGGATCTTCCCGGACCAGGGCACGAACCCGTGTCGCCTGCATCGGCAGGTGAACTCTCAACTACTGCGCCACCAGGGAAGCCCTATGATTATTTTTAGATAGTTGGATGCTTTTTTTAAAATAATTCCTCCTATAAAAATATTTAAAACAAGTAAAAGTGGAGCTGTTCCAGTTGAAGTGGGATTATGGATTTGATGGAGCTGGGATGGTGGTTGGGCAGACCTGGAGCACTGCTATATTCAGTCGGAGATCTCCTCAATAATAATTGCATGCTTAAAAAAAGGAAAGCTACTTAGTTAATACCACTATTAGAAGTTAACCTTTTTTTTTTTTTCCAACAAAAGTAGTTTGTTAGTTTGCAAAATGCTCTAGTTTCAGATGAATTCATGGGGACATTTAGAAATACTGTTTAATCCTTTTTAAGACTTTTAAATACTTGACTTTTATAATTTGCACGAAGTTTTACTTGGGTTGAGTATTTTAAGGTTACTATTGATTCTAAGAAGTAATTAATAAATATAGCTTGAGAGTTTATATATTGATATCAATAAATAGTTCATTAGTGAATATTACTAGTTTGAATGTTACGGCAGTCCAATCTAAATTGCTACTTTAAAATGGAAATAAATATCTAAATCATGACTTCATTATACTTGGTAAATACCACTTAATGCTTTCTTAGAATTAAAATGATCACCTGTAAAAACTATTCTCTAAAGGAAGGAAAAATAAACATTTTATACATATTATTTATTTGTAAAAGAGTGTCTATCTAGGACCCAGAGTCATGCCAGGACCTCAAGTTAGACTTAGTCTAATCAACTTGATCTACCAGATCACGGCCAACTTCAATCTGGACGTTCCTAAAGGTGACTGAGCCGTCACAAACACTAGATTTTCTGTTTTTTAAAGGCCCCAAATCTTGCTTTATAATTACTTGAGACAATCTTTTTTTTTTTTTTTTTTGGTGGTACGTGGGCCTCTCATTGTTGTGGCCTCTCCCGTTGCGGAGCACAGACTCGGGACGCGCAGGCCCAGCAGCCATGGCTTACGGGCCCAGCCGCTCCGCGGCATGTGGGATCCTCCCGGACCGGGGCATGAACCCGTGTCCCCTGCATCGGCAGGCAGACTCTCAACCACTGTGCCACCAGGGAAGCCCGAGACAATCTTGATATCTGGTTTTCAGAGCATAGCTGCTTAGTAATGGGAAGTTAGGAAAGAGGCACACTGAGAGCATCAGTCTAGTCATGATAAAATATAGTTGATATTGATATTAATATTGACTACTATGTGCCAAGCACTGCTATAAGTACTTTATTTGGGTTAATTTTATTATACCCCTGACAACAAGCCAAAAAGAAATACGTGTATACATTCATACACATGTACTTACATATAGTATTATCCCTACAACCAGTTAATAGTTGAAAGTGGGAATTGAGCCCAACTTTGTTTTATTACAAAGCTTCTGTTCTTAGTACATTATAGTACCTCTCTGACAGTCCAACATGGAAGACAGATCATAATATGTCTTTGTCAGGATTTCCATTAATAATTGTGATAAAATTTTAGCTTGTATGGTTACAGTTCAAATACCTGAAAAATTCTTGCACAAAAAGTCCCCCATTCTTCAGTGATGCTGGCTAAATAGATTATAACCAGTTGCTTGATGATAACCAGTTGCTGTATGAAGTTTTCGTAGTACATTTGAATATTAATAAGGTTTTAATCATTTTGCTTGTTATTTTAGGCCTTGAACCAAAGACAATGATTGATTTAACTGAATTCAGAAATAGCAAAAGTTTAAAACAGCAGCAGTACAGAGCTGAAAACCAGATTCTTTTGAAAGAGGCAAGTGCAGTAGTCAATTGGTTATTTTCCTGGTTGAAGTAAAGAAAAATACTAACAATTTAAATTTTGTAGATTGAAAGCCTAGAGGAAGAAAGACTTGATCTGAAGAAAAAAATTCGTCAAATGGCTCAAGAAAAAGGAAAAAGAACTGCAACTTCAGGTATACTGTTATTCCAAACCTTTAAAAGAATCATTGGAAAATGAATTGTCTGGATCTGTAATTTTCTGTATGTTAGAAATAGTATTGCTATATTACTGTGGTTTTGCTTCAAGTTTGATAAATGAAAATAATGGCCTGATGAAGAGTGTATGAGTGAGTGTCATTGAGTTTAGTCCTAAATCTAAACAGTTAAAAGAATAATAAGTGAACAAAAAACAAACATCAGAATCATGGACTTTTGAAAAATTTACAATATAATCTGTATTAATTTCTAGACAATCCCAGTATGTTGTGATTAGTAATGACAAAACTTAGTAATTTTTGTCAATATATATTACTGTTAATATTTTCTTTTTCCTTAAAAGCTATGCATTGGAAGCTTTAATAGTACATTATTCTTTACTAAGTGAAAGTAATGTTTTATTGAATAAAAATTAACAATTTTTTGTTTTGTTTTATCTTACATGATATAAAGAGAACAGTTGGTTTATTTTTTAATAGTTATTACAGTGCTTTTTGTAAGACCATAGAGAAGGCATTTTTTTTTCTAACCTGGCCCAAGCCCACAAGTGTCTATGAATAATAGAGGGTTTTTTGTTTGTTTGTTTTTGTTTTGTTTTTTTTAGCATTATGCTGTCTATAGTGCAATACATCAAAAATTTCTAGAAGGGCAAAACTTCGTAATTTATTAGTGTATTAAGCAATTTAGTCATTATTCATGATTCTTATTTACTTTCTTTATATGTGTCTTTTAACTATTAAGTACTTATTAAATGGGAAAAGAATGATAGCAAAGATAAAATTTGTAATTGTTTTTCATTAATATCTTTTTTAAGATTATTTTTATTTTATTTAATTTATTTTTTTGAATACATCTTTATTGGAGTATAATTGCTTCACAATACTATGTTAGTTTCTGTTGTACAACAGAGTGAATCAGCCATATGCATACATGTATCCCCATATCCCTTCCCTCTTGAGCCTCCCTCCCACCCTCCCTATCCCACCTGTCTAGGTCGTCACAAACCACTGAGCTGATCTCCCTGTGCTATGCGGCTGCTTCCCACTAGCCACCTATTTTACATTTGGTAGTGTATAAGTCAATGCTACTCTCACTTTGCCCCAGCTTCCCCCCATGCCCCCTCCGTGTCCTCAAGTCCATTCTCTATGTCTACGTCTTTATTCCTGCCCTGCCACTAGTTTCATCAATAACATTTTTTTTTTTAGATTCCATATATATGCATTAGCGTACGATATTTGTTTTTCTCTTTCTGACTTACTTCACTCTGTATGACAGACTCTAGGTCCATCCACCTCACTACAAATAACTCAATTTCGTTTCATTTTATGGCTGAGTAATATTCCATTGTATCTTAAAAGCTTTTGCACAGCAAAGGAAACCATAAACAAGACGAAAAGCCAACCCTCAGAATGGGAGAAAATATTTGCAGATGAAACAACAGACAATAGATTAATCTCCAAAATATACAAACAGCTCATGGAGCTCAATATCAAAAAATAAACAACTTATTAATATCTTATTAAAAGTGAGCTAAATCAGGAAGTTGTATAGGAGGCTACATATAGATCAAGGATTTTGGAAATAATTATTCTACATTTTGTTTGAGTTAAAACTTGATTCTAGTTTTTAAGAGTTAAAGTATTGGAATAATAGCAGAGTTATTTTTATGTTTCTCATTTGTTAATTCTTTTATATGTAGGATTAACTGTTGAGGACCTGAACCTAACTGAAAACTTTTCTCAAGAGAATAAAATGGGAGGAATAAAATTTGATTTCATGAGCCTCAAAAATATGAGTGAAGCACAATCAAAGGTAAATAGTAAGGTACTGCTATGGTGAAGAGAATAAAGAAAAATATTATTATCAGGGCTTTCATTTCTGCCCCCATTATCTCACTTTGGACATTGCTTCTTTTTATACTTGTTAAATAAAAGGAAAATGTTTTATTTCAATAACCTGTCAATCCCAAGATTCATTAATGAGACATTATTTATTCTGAATACAGATTAGGAGTTCAGATAAAGTAGAGCTGCCACATAGGAGACCATCATTCAATATTCCACAGTCATATCAGAATGAGCCTGAAGAGAATATGACCATAGGATCATTATCAAGAATGTTATCTGAAATTCGTCATAGTGTAGAAAGTGAAGTGGACCCTTTTGTCTCTTTAACTAGACATTCTTCATCTATACAAGTGAAAGATAATATTTCACCTCCAGAAACTATTACCATAAGGGAGATTTTTAAAGCACCCTGTCTACAGTCTTTAACAAATCTAGAATCATTAGTCAATACCTTTAGTAAGGAGAATCATGAAGAAATAAATGACCATTTATACTCTGTTTCTGATGAGTCTATGAAGAAAGTATCAGGAAGCCATCAGGCACTTGAGAAGACTAATTTCACACAAAAAAGTGATTCTTCTTTACGAGCCTTATCAACAGCTCTAGACTTAATGCAGAAGTTATCACTTAGGCAAAAATCTGCAGTACTTTGTCAACAAATTCATGGAAATAGAGCTGACGTGGCTAAATCACAAGTAGCAATATCAGAAGATGAACAGGTTCGTACCCCAATAAACTACGATTATACCAATTTCAAAGAAGATGAAGGAAAAAGTGAAGTACCTGTACAGACAGAGATTTTGAAAAGTAAACTTGAAGTTAATGTTCTGGACCCTGTGCCAATTACTGCACAATCAAAATTATCTCAGATAGATCCACTTGCAAATCTTATAGAACAGCTATGGACAGAACTAGTATTTCTTAGATCTCAGGTGAGCTCTCCTCCAAATTACATTCCTACAATTTTTTTTTTAATTCTTTTTTATGACTTCTCTAACAAAATTTGATAAGTAGCAATTATAATAAGAATTCTTTTATGTTTGCACATTAACACTAATTTATACACATTCTGTCTTTTAAAAGATCTAAAAATGTAGTACATCTAAAATGAACTCATTGACTTGCCTAATTTATTAAATGTTTCTTTAGAATGAAGCCATAGCACAGGATTTATTGATCAAAGAAGCACAAAGTAGAAATGCAGAAATAGAGCTTGAACATCATAGAAGCCAGGCAGAACGGGTAGTGTAAAGGCAGATCATTAAAAGAGATGATTGTGGTGCCAAAGACAAAAACCTTCCTTATCTGTTTGCCTTTTGCCATGGGTGCGGGGGTGGGGGTGGGGAGGGAGAAGGTGGGAGGAGGATCATTGTCTGTTTTACCTTTTAGATTTTATTTTATTTTTGTGAGTGCTGCTACATTTCTGTAGCTTGCTGTGGGTGTGTTAAACCTCAATTGGTCAAACTTCTTTAAACTTCAAAACTATAAACTATTGTCATTTTTTTTAAAAATCAATTTTTTTCTCTTTGTTTTGTTTAGAATGAATTTCTTTCAAGAGAACTAATTGAGAAGGAAAGAGATTTAGAAAGAAGTAGAACAATAATAGCCAAATTTCAGAATAAATGTAAGTCACTATTATCTCTTATTTTTCTTATTTATTTAGTCTGTACTGAAAATTATGGGATTGAAAGGACTTTACTACATTCTGTTTTCTAGTCTGTTTTAGCCTTAACTAACTATAATGTATAGACTTCGGTCTCTCATCTATTTGGTTTGCCTTGCTATATTCATTTTCAGAGCATGTTATTAATCTGAATTTATTGTGATGATAAATAAGTCTATTTTTCTCTTTTGTTCTCTAATGAAAGTACAGTTAGAAGAACACATTTAAGAAATTTTTAATATAAAGTAAAGGCAAAGTATGCTTATGATTTATTTCTTTCAGCCATGAGATATATATTTATATGCACAGGATTGAAATAGGTGTGCGATTTAAGTTCATTATTCACACATTGGATTTATAGTTGAATTTTTTGTACATTTATTTGCATTTGCATTTTCTAAATGGGTTGTTTTTACTGTATGTGAAACATTTGTCATCTATATAGCATAGTGTAAATTGTAAAAAAATCTATTCATTCAATGAAAAAAATATTTCATTTTAGTAAAAGAATTAGTTGAAGAAAATAAGCAACTTGAAGAAGGTATGAAAGAAATATTGCAAGCTATTAAGGAAATGCAGAAAGATCCTGATGTTAAAGGAGGGGAAACATCTGTAATTATTCCCAGTCTTGAAAGACTAGTTAATGTAAGTTATTTTTATATTAATGGTTTAATTTTGTTGTTTCATCACTTCAAAGATGTTGTTCCACTCTCATTGATCTCCACAGTTTCCGATGAAACATTTGTTGTCATTGGAGTCATTGTTCTCCTATATGAAATGTGTAGTTCTTCTTGGGCTACTTTCAAAACTTTCTCTTTTTATTTGGTTTCAACCAGTTTGCTTGCAGTGTGCCAAGGGTGTGTGTGTGTGTGTGTGTGTGTGTGTGTGTGTGTGTGTGTGTGTGTGTAGCTTGTTTGGGGTTTGCTGAGCTTGAATCTGTTCACTTATGCTATTCACCACAATTGGGAAGTTTTCTGCCATTAATTTCTTCAATCATTTTTTTGCCTCATTCTCTCTGGGACTCCACTGAAACATGTTAGACCTTTTGATATTGTCCCACACCTCCTTGAGACTCTGTTCATTTTTTTGTTCCTAATTTTTTATCTTTTCTGTTCCCAGCTGGATAATTCCCATTGATTTATCTTCAAGTTCACTGATACTTTCTTTTGTCATCTCCATTTTTCTGTTTTAATGGTCAGCTTGAGACCTGGCAGAGCTTTTACACAGAATTTTAAGATCCCTTTTGTTGGTTCTTTTCTTTCTGGAATTCCCCTCTCACTATTCTGTGGCTTTGGGTCCATCCTCTGGTTTTTAGGCCAGAAAGAAAACAGGTCACTGGAACTGCAGCTTGCCCTCTCAGTTAAGCCTTAAAAACAACAAATTTACTGCTTGCTAGTCCTGTCTTCCAAGTTTCAAGTCTCCTCCAAAATCTGTTGCTTTTGTTCATTTTCTAGAACTTTTATGTAGTAGTTTTTTGTATTCACTTGTTAAATGTGGGAGGATAGGTCTGTTAGGACCTTACACCACAAACCTAGAAGTGTAATAGGATGTAGTAAGAATATTTTGAATATTTAAAGACTTAAGAATTACTATGAGAAAGATTTTAGCCATTACATGATGTTCTATTTATATTTACCATATCAGGACTTAAGAGTTCTACGGTATTGATGAGTATCTGTTATATAAACTTGAATAAAACATAAATTTTTAGATTCTTAATATTTAAATCTATGTCATTTACATAATCTGAACATACTTAACATGCATTATTATACTATGCTTGAATTATATAGAAAAAAGTCTTATTCATTGAATTGCTTTTTTTATGATTAGTCAATAGTTGAATACTTTTTTTTTGAATTTTATTTTTTTATGCAGCAGGTTCTTATTAGTTATCTATTTTATACATATTAGTGTATATATGTCAATCCCAATCTCCAAATTCATCCCACCACCACCAACGCCCGCCACTTTCCCCCCTTGGTGTCCATACGTTTGTTCTCTACATCTGTGTCTCAATTTCTGCCCTGCAGACTGGTTCATCTGTACCATTTTTCTAGGTTCCACATATATGCGTTAATATACAATATTTGTTTTTCTCTTTCCCACTTACTTCACTCTGTATGATAGTCTCTAGATCCATCCAGGTCTCAACAAATGACCCAATTTCGTTCCTTTTTATGGCTGAGTATATTCCATTGTATATATGTACCACACCTTTATCCATTTGTCTGTCAACGGGCATTTAGGTTGCTTCCATGACCTGGCTGTTGTAAATAGTGCTGCAATGAACATTGGGGCACATGTGTCTTTTTGAATTATGGTTTTCTCTGGGTATATACCCAGTAGTGGAATTGCTGGGTAATATGGTAATTCTATTTTTAGTTTTTTAAGGAACCTCCATACTGTCCTCTATAGTGGCTGTATCAATTTACATTCCCACCAACAGTGTAAGAGGGTTCCCTTTTCTCCACACCCTCTCCAGCATTTGTTGTTTGTAGATTTTCTGATGATGCCCATTCTAACCAGTGTGAGGTGATACCTCATTGTAGTTTTGATTTGCATTTCTCTAATAATTAGTGATGTTGAGCAGCTTTTCATGTGCTTCTTGGCCATCTGTATATCTTCTTTGGAGAAATGTCTATTTAGGTCTTCTGCCCATTTTTGGATTGGGTTGTTTGTTTTTTTGATATTGAGCTGCATGAGGTGCTTGTGAATTTTGGAGATTAATCCTTTGTCAGTTGCTTCATTTGCAAATATTTTCTCCCATTCTGAGGGTTGTCTTTTCATCTTGTTTATGGTTTCCTTTGCTGTGCAAAAGCTTTTAAGTTTCATTAGGTCCCATTTGTTTATTTTTGTTTTTATTTCCTTTCTCTAGGTGGTGGGTCAAAAAGGATCTTGCTATGATTTATGTCATAGAGTGTTCTGCCTGTGTTTTCCTCTAAGCGTTTGATAGTGTCTGGCCTTACATTTAGGTCTTTAATCCATTTTGAGTTTATTTTTGTGTATGGTATTAGGGAGTGTTCTAATTTCATTATTTTACATGTCCCTGTCCAGTTATCCCAGCACCACTTATTGAAGAGGCTGTCCTTTCTCCACTGTACATTCCTGCCTCCTTTATCAAAATAAGGTGACCATATGTGTGTGGGTTTATCTCTGGGCTTTCTATCCTGTTCCATTGATCTATATTTCTTTTTTTGTGCCAGTACCATACTGCCTTGATTACTGTAGCTTTGTAGTATAGTCTGAAGTCAGGGAGCCTGATTCCTCCAGCTCTGTTTTTCGTTCTCAAGATTGCTTTGGCTATTCAGGGTCTTTTGTGTTTCCACACAAATTGTGAAATTTTTTGTTCTAGTTCTGTAAAAAATGCCAGTGGTAGTTTCATAGGGATTGCACTGAATCTATAGATTGCTTTGGGTAGTAGAGTTATTTTCACAATGTTCACTCTTCCAATCCAAGAACATGGTGTATCTCTCCATCTATTTGTATCACCTTTAATTTCTTTCATCAGTGCCTTATAATTTTCTGCATACAGGTCTTTTGCCTCCTTAGGCAGGTTTATTCCTAGGTATTTTATTCTTTTTGTTGCAGTGGTAAATGGGAGTGTTTTCTTAATTTCACTTGGAGATTTTTGATCATTAGTGTACAGGAATGCAAGAGATTTCTGTGCATTAATTTTTTATCCTGCTACTTTGCCAGATTCATTGATTAGCTCTAGTAGTTTTCTGGTAGCATCTTTAGGATTCTCTACATGTAGTATGTCATCTGCAAACAGTGACAGCTTTACTTCTTCTTTTCCAATATGCATTCCTTTATTTCTTTTTCTTCTCTGATTGCTGTGTCTAAAACTTCAAAAACTATGTTGAATAATAGTGGTGAGAGTAGGCAACCTTTTCTTGTTCCTGATCTTAGTGGAAATGGTTTCAGTTTTTCACCATTGAGAATGATATTGGCTGTGGGTTTGTCATATATGGCCTTTATTATGTTGAGGTAAGTTCCCTCTATGCCTACTTTCTGTAGGATTTTTTCATAAGTGGGTGTTGAATTTTGTCAAACGCTTTCTCTGCATCTGTTGAGGTGATCATCTGTTTTTTTCTCCTTCAGTTTGTTAATATGGTGTATCACATTGATTGATTTGCGTATATGGAAGAATCCTTGCATTCCTGAGATAAATCCCACTTGATCATGGTGTATGATCCTTTTAATGTAGTGTTGGATTCTGTTTGCTAGTATTTTGCTGAGGATTTTTGCATCTATATTCATCAGTGATATTGGCCTGTAGTTTTCTTTCTTTGTGACATGTTTGTCTGGTTTTGGTATCAGGGTGATGATAGCCTCATAGAATGAGTTTGGGTGTGTTCCTTCTTCTTCAATTTTTTGGAAGAGTTTGAGAAAATTGGTGTTACCTCTTCTCTAAATGTTTGGTAGAATTCACCTGTGAAGCCATATGGTCCTGGAACTTTTGTTTGTTGGAAGATTTTTAAACACAGTTTCAATTTCAGTGCTTGTGATTGGTCTCTCATATTTTCTGTTTTTTCCTGGTTCCCTCTTGGAAGGTTATACCTTTCTAAGAATTTTTCCATTTCTTCCAGGTTTTCCATTTTATTGGCATAGAGTTGCTTGTAGTAGTCTCTTAGGATGCTTTGTATTTCTACAGTGTCGGTTGTAACTTCTCCATTTTCATTTCTAATTTTATTGCTTTGAGTCCTCTCCCTCTTTTTCTTGATGAGTCTGGCTAAAGGTTTATCAATTTTGTTTATCTTCTCAAAGAACCAGCTTTTAGTTTTATTGATCTTTGCTATTGTTTTCTTTGTTTCTGTTTCATTGATTTCTGCTCTAATCTTTGTGATTTCTTTCCTTCTAGTAACTTTGGGTTTTGTTTGTTCTTCTTTCTCTAGTTCCTTTAGGTGTAAGGTTAGATTGTTTATTTGAGATTTTTCTTGTTCCTTGAGGTAGGATTGTATTGCTCCAAACTTCCCTCTTAGAACTGTTTTTGCTGCATCCCATAGGTTTTGGATCATCGTGTTTTCATTGTCATTTGTCTCTAGGTATTTTTTGATTTCCTCTTTGATTTCTTCAGTGATCTCTTGGTTATTTAGTAATGTATTGTTTAGCCTCCATGTGTTTGTGTTTTTTATGTTTTTTTCCTTGTAATTGGCTTCTAATCTCATAGTATTGTGGTCAGAAAAGATGTTTGGTATGATTTCAGTTTTCTTAAATTTACTGAGGCTTGATTTGTGACCCAAGATGTGATCCATCCTGGAGAATGTTCTGTGTGCACTTGAGAAGAAAGTGTAATCTGCTTTTTTGGATGGAATGTCCTACAAATATCAATTAAATCTAACTGGTCTATTGTGTCATTTAAAGCTTGTGTTTCCTTATTAATTTTCTGTCTGGATGATCTGTCCATTGGTGAAGTGAGGTGTTAAAGTCCCCCACTATTATTGTGTTACTCTCGATTTCCTCTTTTATAGCTATTAGCTGTTGCCTTATGTATTGAGGTGCTCCTATGTTGGGTGCCTATATATTTCTAATTGTTATATCTACTTCTTGGATTGATCCCTTGATCATTATGTGGTGTCCTTCCTTGTCTCTTGTAACATTCTTTATTTTAAAGTGTATTTTATCTGATATGAGTATTGCTACTCCAGCTTTCTTTTGATTCCCATTTGCATGGAATGTTTCTTTTTATAATAGTACCAGTTTATTAGCAGACAGTGATACTAGTATGTTAAAATCTTTCTGAGGTAGAAAATCATTTAACAAAATTTATGAAACCCTTTTGATTCCCTTTATTCCCTGTATATCCCTTTATCATTCTGACTTTTCTTCTCTGGTTGGTGACTTGGTTTTTTCTCCACTATTTTAAGTATCTAAAGTGATTCTTCATACTTTCTTATGTGAACATCTTTTGTCTGTGATGCTACCCACTACTAATACTCAGATCAAACTCTGTTCTGCAAGGGAAACTCTATTTAGTGACCAAATAGAAACAGAATGAATAACCCAGAAAGATTCTAAGTTTTTTTATTTTAATTGGCAGCCTGTGGTCTTCCTAGGATTCTTGTTTCCATCGATTTTGTGTGCTTCTCTTCTGGGTTATCAATTTTTTTTTCTGATTGTTATGCCCCATCTGAATGACCTAACAGTATGTCCTCTAAGAAGTCATCAGAATCAGTGACACTTTAGATCAGATAATTCCGGCTTCTGCACTTAAGTTCACTTTCTATTGCTATAGGGTGTTTTTCAGGGCCCCTAATCACCATCTAATTCAATTTCATTTTACCAGAAGGATTTATAGATAACATGTTGCTATTTTTCAGCAAGACAACTAACTAGACTACTTTGTCATCTGTCAGAATACCTCCTTCTGCCTACTTCTTTCTGCTATCCCCTTTGAATTAGTATAAATTATGACTCCACATGGCCTGCTCTGTTCTCCTTAGGGTAAAGGCTTACTCTTATAGACCTACTGCCTTGAGTTAAATCCCAGATCACCCTCCTGAATAGGATATTACATATAATTTTACTCATCTTAGTTTCTTTGTCTTCTGCCTTCATTTCTGAAGCTTTACTTTGCATTTAACAGTTTTGTTCCATAAAGTCCAGATCTATTGGTACGTATGTATTGTGTATATGTGTACATAATGGTAGATATATTTATATATGCCGTTATTGGGGAATTAGGAGCAGTGAAGCCTCTTGGGTAGTATTTTAAAATTTGACAGATTATTTTTGCTTATCCAGCACTCTTGGATAACACTATTTTATCATACTTTGACTTTGTTATTATGTATGCTTCAATTGTATGGAGAGGAAGCAATGAAAAATTTAATTAATTACATGTAGTAGCTATTTCATTCCTTTGCTCATGCTTTAAATGCAGATGCTTCATGGTTTCAAAGCATTTACATATAAATTATCTCATTTTGACTGTATAAAAACCTTGTGAAGTAGACAGAGCTAACATTATTTCCTCTTCTTTAGAGTTAAGGAAGCTAAGGTATAAGGAATTTCAAGTCACTTGCCCGGCAAATAAGAGATTGGTTAATATTTGAACCCTAGTCATGTTGTTCCTGTCTAGTTTTTCTGGTCTACCAGTCTACTTGGATTAGCTAGATATTGTTAATTGTTAGAATGAAGTGATTAGTATGCTTGGTAATACTGTTGTAGGTTAGACTGGTATTTTATCAATTTAAATTTATAAATAAGAGATAGATTTGGTATATTTTATTATACATGGGAATAGTAAAATGCTTAAATGTGAATTTTATTTAAACATACTTTTTTTTTTACTATGACTTTAGTGTTTTTCTTCACATTTCTCCTATATAATTTAAATATATTAGGCTATAGAATCAAAGAATGCAGAAGGAATATTTGATGCCAATCTGCATTTAAAAGCCCAAGTTGATCAACTTACTGGAAGGAATGAAGAGTTAAGACAGGAGCTCAGGGAATCTCGGAAGGAGGCTATAAATTATTCTCAGCAGTTGACAAAAGCAAATTTAAAGGTGAGAATTTTATTATATAAAAGAAAATGCTAAGCATATGAATAAAGGTTTAATGTGAAACATTTAATTTTTTTTAAATGACTATTTTACGAGAAAATGACCCTTTAATTAATTCTTTCAACATTCAGAAAACTTCTGTTTGAATTTTTTAAATTAAATTAGTGGAAAAATAAGTACCGTATAACATAAAAGGATACAAAAATTCTAAATATATTCCTAGACATTTCTAAGTAGTAGTAATTATAAATTAAATTATAATTTAATTAATACTTGGCAGAGCATTCATATATCTACTTGTTCAAGATATTCAGTAGGAAGTGTTAGTTACTGCTTTTAAATTTGTCTTTCTTTGGGTGTAAGAGATGAGGTTCTCATTTCTGAACTGTTCGTTTGCAGATAGATCATCTTGAAAAAGAGACCAGTCTTTTACGACAATCAGAAGGATCAAATGTTGTGTTTAAAGGAGTAGACTTACCTGATGGGGTAGCACCATCTAGTGCCAATATCATTAATTCTCAGAATGAATATTTAATACATATCTTACAGGTACTGAAAATTTTATATGTGAGTAACAAAAATAGTTGATAGTATGTTTTATAATTTAATCATCATATATTCCTTTGCGTTCTTAGAATATTAACAGTGAAATGTTTTTTTAATGATTTTGATATTAGATGGAATGTTATGAATAAAAGCAGTTTATTCCATTCATCTGAATGAGAAGCATGCGTGCCATTCATATGAAATATATGATTGACAGATAGAATAACATGCAGCTACTATGAGGTAGTAATGTATAAATAAGGTGAGCTCTTTTATTTATTGCTGGTTGGAAAAGCAATTCACATGAATAAAGTCTGACACAGCTTTTTGTGTAGTGATTAGAATCGTTCCTTTTTTTGTGTGTTAACTACAAGAAGAAACTTTTAAACAAAATTGTCTTTTATCTCTTTCTTCCCTTTACCCTGTAAGTTATTAGTTAATCTGTTAGCAAATTAGAAAGGATACTGCTTGCCTTGTGTTTGTTTCTCAGTTTTGCTGTCTATATTACAGTCATTATGAATGGCGTAATGAGAGATGCTTTTCATTCTTTCATTTGAGTGTGAATACCCGTAATATCACATACACTGCAAATATAATCACTAAAATGTGTTCAGAATCAATGAAAGTAAGTTTTTTATTATAAGCACTGCTGTTTCCCTCTCCTAAATAATCCATCTGTGAATATACTTGAGTTATGATTACAAAATGCTTGTATTTGTATATTATATTAATTAATCTTTTTTGAGTATTAGAATTTACTTATTAGAACATTATAATTCATGTTATATCATTACTTTTAAATTTATAATTTTAGCATTCTTCATAAATTTATTCTTCTTCAATACAGGATCACTGTCAATAAGTGATAAAAGTATTACATTGTCACGTTACTTGTGATAAGATTCATTTTTTTCATCTTTATATAAAAAACACATGAGAAGCACTGTGGTAGATTAAAGAACCAATTTGGAATCTGAAAACCTGTTCAAAGTGACAAAACAAGTACTTGGACTCCCAATCCTAAGGCAGCATAGAGTGATAGAAGTAGCAAGGTCTTTGGAGTCAGCCAGACCTAACTGCAAGTGTTAGATCTGCAATATGTAAAGCACTTGGCACTGAGCTTGGCATGTGTGCTTAGAAAATGGTTACCAAGGGTAGTAGTAATGAGTTTTTTAATGTTGAGTAAGTTACTTGATCTTTCTAAGTCTCAAGTTTCTTCATCTTCAAAATGAAATAATTGGAAAGGACAATTTGACTGGAGCTATGAACGCATATGTTCACTAAAGGGTATGTGGGACTGAGTGGCTAAAGGTGAGTTTGTAACCACTGTATCTGATCATTTGTATGGTTACTGTAACTATTCTATATGATGAAAATAATTTTACCTGTTTCATAACACTTCTCGTTTACACATATTACCTCATTCCATATGCCATAAGGTGTTCAGAATAATCACAGAAATGACCTGTGCTGCTTATGGATTTGCTGACTATTATCTTTTGTATATTTTTCTATAATCTTGTCAGAATATGAATTTATACCTTCAAATTTAAAATATATCCTGATGCTTTTTTCATTCTCATTTTTAAACCAATTTTTAGGAACTAGAATATAAAGAAAATAAGTTAAAGAATTTAGAAGATTCTCTTGAAGACTATAACAGAAAATTCGCAGTAATTCGTCATCAACAAAGCTTATTATATAAAGAATACCTAAGGTATAGGTGTTAGCAAAACTTTATAAGTATAATTGAAGAATATTCGTGTTAAAGCTAATTAACAAAAAATATTTAGATATTTTCTTTTACTTTTTCTTCCTGCCTCTTCACCTCCACTTTGTGTCTTAGTTCCTTATCTATAAAATTCTGTGATAGTAATACTTTTTCATAGGGTTATTATGAAACTTAAGTGAATTATGTGAAAATGCCCAGATATGAGTATTTTGTGAATATTATAGCACATATGAACTGTTTATAAATGTCAGCTGTTAGCATCGTCCTTCATCGTCACCCTCATCATTATTCATATATTTTCATGGGGAACTAACCTGTTTGTGCTTATCTCTGCCATCTCATCTGTACCAATGACTAATATCCTTAGTAATAGTTAGAATACCTGATTAAAGGTGATTTAAACCCTAAGAGTGACTACGATTTGATCTAACAAGAAAACCAAAGCTAATTATAGGGTAGGTCATGTTTGGAAGTCTTATAGTATAGGTCATATTATCTCCTATGTTGGTTATAAAATAGCTGCAGGAAGAAGTTCAAGGAAGATGGAACCATGACCATTGAAGAAGAGGGGCATTTTTTTTTCACATAACTTTTTATTTTTACATGAAATTTTTCCCAAAGGCTGCTGGCAGACTTAGATCTCATTAATCAGAATTGGGTTAATGAGCTGTTCAAGTCATATATATGTCCAGGTTTGAATCATTCAGTTCAAAGAGGATGCTGACACCATAATTGGTTTATGCCAAGCAGATTGCAGGTCTGGGTAGGCAACAATGTCTTATACACCTTCTTTTAAGTCTAATGATTTCTCATTTTGTTTGTATTCTAGATATTTTATAAGTATTTAACACTCAAATTTAAGAGTAAGGTCAGAATACTGAGACTTGATCTCCAGAATTAGTTTGGGGTATTGATCATTTTCTTAATTGTTTTCTGTTTTTAATAAAATGTTTATAAGATTCAGCTGCAAATGTTATATTGTAACAATTGTAGAGTAATAATTTGTAGATTAATGAAAATAATTTGATAAAATAATTTATTTACCTTTCATTTATTAAATAAAAATATAACTTTCAGGATAAATCCTTTCAAGTGGAATTTCTACTTATGTTATCAGATTTTGACTAGTTATGATTTCTCTTATTTTATGGAAACTAAATTTCTATAATCTATAGCTATCTCTTCCTATAGTTAAATATTTTATTAGGTTTACTGTATTGTCATTTTTATTTTTTTAAGTGAAAAAGAGACCTGGAAAACAGAATCTGAAACAATGAAAGAGGAAAAGAGAAAACTTGAGGGTCAAATCCAACAAGATGCTATAAAAATAAAAGAATATAATGTAAGTAAAGCACTTTTAAAATCAATATACAAACTAAGATAGCTAGATTTAACAAGTAATATAAATGTGACTTTGTGCAGAATTTGCTCAGTGCTCTTCAGATGGATTCAGATGAAATGAAAAAAACACTTTCAGAAAATAGCAGAAAGATCACAGTCTTACAAGTGAATGAAAAGTCACTCATAAGGCAATATACTACTTTAGTAGAAATGGAGAGACAACTTAGAAAAGAAAATTGGAAACAGAAGAATGAATTGATATCAGTGGAGGCTGAAGTTGGTGAAAAAATTGGACGTTTGCAACGTTTTAAGGTACGTCTGATTTTTTTCAACTCTGAAAGTTTTCAAACGTGAAGAAGAAAGGATAGGGCTTCCCTGGTGGCGCAGTGGTTGAGAGTCCGCCTGCCGATGCAGGGGACACGGGTTCGTGCCCCGGTCCAGGAAGATCCCACCTGCCACGGAGCGGCTAGACCCGTGAGCCATGGCCGCTGAGCCTGTGCGTCCGGAGCCTGTGCTCCGCAACGGGAGAGGCCACAACAGTGAGAGGCCCGCATACCGAAAAAAAAAAGAAGAAGAAGAAAGGATAGTATGATGAATACCCATCACCTGGATTAATAGTTAACATTTAAAAACAATCCACTCTAATTGCTTCATCTGTTTTTTGTAAGAATATTTTAATTGCAGACATTTCTCCCCTAAATATTTTAGTGTGCAACTCTAAAAAAGTCTTTTTCTGTTTACATAACCACAACAACTTTATCACACTTAACAAAATTGACAATACCTTATATTATCTAATGTCCAGATCATATTCACATTTCCTCAGTTGTCCCAGTATCCAGTCAAGGACCCTGCATTGTATTTGGATGTTACATGTCCTAAGTCCTTTTAATATAGAATCTCCCCCTTTTTTTCCTCCTCTCTCTGAAAAATAATGAATATTTATCTGATTATTTTCTTTCGTAATTTTACTTGTTCCTGTATCCATTGTATTTACTAAAAGTTAGCTTTGACGCCTTGGTTGTATTAAGGTTAAATATTTTTGACAAGAACACTTCATAAGTAATGTTTTGTACTTTATAAGTAATACTTTATAGTGTATCACTTCAAGAGACGGAATGTCTGGGGCTTCCCTGGTGGCGCATCAGTTGAGAGTCCGCCTGCCGATGCAGGGGACACGGGTTCGTGCCCCGGTCCGGGAAGATCCCACGTGCTTCGGAGCGGCTGGGCCCATGAGCCACGGCCGCTGAGCTTGCGTGTCCGGAGCTTGTGCTCCGCAACGGGAGAGGCCACAACAGTGAGAGGCCCGCGTACCACAAAAAAAAAAAAAAAAGAGATGGAATGTCTGGTAGTCCCATGTTTCATGATTGATTACTTTGTTAAGGGGGAGATAGCCATATATCTCCATTATTAAGTGATTTAGTTAATTCTTTGGTGATATTTTGATA
Source organism: Mesoplodon bidens (assembly GCF_964165515.1). NCBI lineage: Eukaryota > Metazoa > Chordata > Mammalia > Artiodactyla > Ziphiidae > Mesoplodon > Mesoplodon bidens. The sequence goes on from NC_138167.1 coordinate 89,557,104, forward strand.
CCATGCAAATAACCAGTTCTTCAGCAATTTTCCTAATGGTTTTAGTGTCCACTGGTGATTGTTGTTGCCTGACCCAATTATTTCATTAAGAGTTGCAAAAATCATTATTTTCTAATTATATTATGTTCTCTTCATTTACTAGCAGGTATTCTTTATAAAATAAAGAGCTTCTCCTCATTAGCCCAAGCTCTTTGGTTACCTTGAAGTATGGTTCCTAACTAGAAAGGCAAGGTAAAAACTGGTCATTCTTTCCTTTTAATGACCAGTTTTCAGAATACAGAGTTTGTGTAGTCTGCTTCTGCCTATCCCCTCCCACCCACTGCACCCTCCAGCTTTCTCTTCTTTGAGTATCATAACAGACTCACACACTTTTAAATATTCAGTGTGTTTTACTCAGGTGTAATCATTATTCTTTTGTCTTCAACTTTGGCCAGTGAGAGCCCTTTAAAGAAGGTTCTTATATCCTATTTGACAGAAATACATTAGTCTTTGAACCAAGCTGCAAAGCTTAGTTTGTTTTCTGGAACAACATATGTCCAAGATGTACCTTGTATACTTCTTAGGCAGGCTTAGAATAAGCCATTTCTCTAAAGAGCCCTGGTTCATTTTAGTGGGGACAGCATTTAGATACCAAAAACCAGTCCCAGGTGTCATTGCTCTTGGAGTGTCATTGCTACTAGTCCAGTTAGGAAAATATGTATAGATTTAAATCATGAGTTCATATTGTTATTTTTAATTCAAATTTAACATTTTAGGATAAGTAAGAGTATGGAGTTTTTACTAACCTTTGATTTTGTACTATATTTTTTTAACACGGAAATCTCTATTAAAATAACATTAAAATAATTATTTGTTTTATACTACATATTCATACATTAATTTGAAAACATTAATCTTGTATTGGTATTAACAATAACAATACCAGTGCTACTAGATATAAAATTTCTTTACAGTTCTTATTTTCTTTAGAATATCTCTCACTAAGGAGGTATCGTCATGGTAACATATTCTATAGTGACTTGAAGTAATTCTCCTCTTTGTGTGGTTATGCTATACAATTGCTACATAGTTAGGCTCATTTATTTTACATTTGTTTTCAGTTTTAGGGATAACTTTTTAAAAATTAAATTTGAATATATAAAACATTTACATGTACAAAAGCTGTCAGCAGAGAAATCTTACGTCTGTCCTTGTACCTTTCACTTCATTCTCCTTCATCCTTCCAGCCCCTTTAGGTAACTGATAATCCTTCTAATGTTTCCTTTTGAGAGTTATTAACAAAGACACAAAAAGTTGCATGCCATGCGACTCTTCTGCACCTTGCTTTACATCTGATCAGACCTTATTTAAGCATGTATATGTTCATTTGACATGTCTAAATTTACATAGGAGCATGTAAATAGAAGAATTCAAAGTAAAATTAAAATGAACGAGTTCCTTGCCACCCCCTTTTAAATATAGTAATGGGTGAAATTGTCATGCTAATAAACCTATTTTCAATATGAAATGTTCTTGTTTTTATTTTGTGTTAGATTTTGTAGAATGTACTTTTCTTAGAGTATTACAAATATAGCTAGTGTTTGAGATAGAAGGGAAGAAAGAACTAGAATCTTCTTCCTCTTCAACCTGATTGTTCAACCTGGATTCTTTGTTTGTTTTTGCAACAATTGGAAAGCCAAAAAAAGGGATATTTTTAGGGATGGGAAACATGATCTCCCTCACCACAAAGCAAAAGTGAAACTGAATCCCAAGGGTAAGGTAGACTAGGGTGTACTTATTTATATAGAGAAGTTTTCAAAATGAGATCTGAAGCACTATTACAAATATTTTCCCCTCATTACTCTACTTCAGAATGAATTATAACCATAAATTCTTTTTATTTTTTTTTAATTTTTTAATTTTTAAAATTTTTTGGCCAAGCCGCACAGCTTGCGGGATCGTAGTTCCCCAACCTGGGATTGAACCCAGGCCACCGCAGTGAAAGCACTGAGTCCTAACCAATTTATGAGTCCTCCAGGGAACTCATAAATTCTTTATCTTCCTCACTTCATAAATTTGGTTTTATGTTCAGTCATTTCTTTTTAGTGTTAATACAGTGTCTTTGAATAGTGACTCTTATAGCTCTGTAGCTAAAGAGTTAAAGATGAACCAAGTAATTTAAAGCCTTTGATATTATTTGTTACAGATAGCTGTGATGCAGAGAAGTTTTTTTTCCCTAAATAATGTTTCTTTCCTGCGAAAAAAAAATTTTCTTTTATTATAAAGCTAGTTTGTTATTAATTATAAATAAGCAGAAATAGCAAAGTTGGAAATATTACCTGTGATGATGCAAATTTTGCCATTCAAAAGACAAGTTTTTTTTTAATCTTATGAAATTTAGAAAAGCCATCCAAAGATATATTCTAAGTGATATGTTTTCTTGCTGCTGTATATTACGCGTTTCTCAAATTAACTCAATTTCATTTAACTATGACAGGAGTTATAAAAGGATTCACTTTATTTTTATTATGATTTAAGATTTCCAAATATTATTTCTTGTATTAAAGTAATTAATAATTATTGTAATATATTGTAATATATGTAATATATGCAATTCTTACTTGAGAAATCTAATTTTTTAAATTATTCTAAAATCTGTTTTGCTTTCAGCTATATTATCTTATCCTCATAAGTGGCTAGTGCTTTACCAGAAAAAAATACACCACCTTAATTCAGTGTATCTTTATTTACATAGGAAATGGCTATTTTCAAGATTGCAGCACTCCAAAAAGTTATAGATAATAGTGTCTCTCTGTCTGAACTAGCATTGGCCAATAAACAATACAATGAATTGACTGCTAAGTACAGAGACATCTTGCAAAAAGATAATATGCTTGTTCAAAGAACAAATAACTTGGAACACCTAGAGGTAAGTAGGTGTGATCCTTAAACCTTGTGATTTTAGCCATTCTTCTTTGGTGGTATCTTATCTATAGGTGCAAAATGACTTCTGGATGACTTCTTTCAGGTTATTTTCCTTAGCCCACTTGTGTGATTTAGCTGAATGAAATCTCTTTCCATCAGGTACTTAAAAAAGAAAAAAGAACATGGAACAGATAGGATAATGTAGTCAGAAGAGGAAGCATTATTAAGTACCCATTCCTTTCTCTTGCCCTGATCCCAGTGTAAATTATTCCCTCATGGTCCATGGCTCTTTGGGGTGGATGTAGTAGAGAGTAGATGAGATATCCTTGGTTCTTCCTGGACCTTGGATGAGTTCTGCAAATCCCTATCCTTTCTTACTGTAGAGAGAGAGAAGAATAGGATGGAGTATCATTAGTTTAATTCAAGGAGTCTATGAATATGACCCAGACCCTTTGTAATTGTCTTCTAGCCACTCGACCTTCGTACCTTTTATAGCAGGCAAAATAAGCTCCTGATTTCGTTTACCTTTATGAAAAATAAAGGTTTATGTCTTTTGGTTCATTCTCTTTTATGATCCTCTCATTGGAATGGAAGGAGATATAATTCTTTTGGCTCAAAAGCTCCCACTTGCTTAGGGGGACACGTTCAAGAAAACATTCTGAATAGCTTTCAATGACTCCTACAAAATTATCTGAGTCATTATTTATTAATATTAACTAGAAATAATCATGATCAGTTTACTTTTTATTTTTGAAGAGAGATGATTATGTTAATTTTTATGGAAAATTCTAAATATTTAAGTGTGATAAAAATTTATTTTTTCCCATCTTTCATGTCTGTTGTCCTCTCTTCTCTAGCATTAGACAATCATAGATAAGAAATCTCCTGCAGATAGCGTATCAATGAGTAATTTTTAACTTTTAAAATTTATTTTCCCAGATAATATTTTTCATCTCTACTCAAAGCTTAAAAAATGTTGTCTCTGTATTGTATCCTTTTCTCTCCTTTTCTTCCTGTATCTGTTATAATTCTGAACATATGTCCCTCTCTATTGGCAATGGCTTAGTTTTATTCTTTATTATCTTTACTGTGGTAACCATTACCCATACCGTTACCTCCAGTGCTGTATCCTCCTTGCTGCCACCAAAGTGATCATTCTAAACGTGCATCTGACCATGTCCTTCCCTTGCTTAAAACCTCTCAAAAGCTGCCAGTCACTTAAAGAATAAGTGACTTTTGTGATTAGCCCACATGTAACTCATGTCATCTACTGTGACATTCTAAGGAGTTTCACAATTAATGTTTTAGAAAGTGAACTACCAGTTTTCTCCACCACAGTGTTTCGTATGTTCTTCTGTACATGCAGTTTTCTTTGTTTAGAAAGCCCTTCCTCCTCTCCCAGTTTTTCTGCTCAGTGAATTTCTATTCATGTTTCAAAACTTTTTTCAGACACTACTTTTTTCTCTGTAGCATCCTTCTTTATAGAAAAAACTCACCCTCTCTGTTATTTCTATATTTTGTACCTACTTCTGCCATTTATATCACATCATATTATATGTGTTTATATGTGTGCCTCTCCTACAGGAATATAAGCCTCTTGATATCAGAAACTCTACTTAGTTCATTTTTGTGGGTTTGGTACCTGCTGTTTGGCACAGAGTTAGAGCTAATAGATATTAACTTCAGGGATTGAATAAAGGTGATGGAAATCAAATTTTAGAAGATGAAAAACAGAGTGGGTGGTAAAGAAATACAAAAACCGAATGGGTGAAAAGGCAATTAAAAAAAATGGAAATTTTGATAATAGCAGACAAGAGAAATAGATATGGACTAAGGTAAAATTAAGAAGAGGATTTGCTGTGTTTTTTCAAAAAAATTTAATAAGGAGACCAATGAAGTTTGAGAGGAGAGGAAAAGAAAATTTAGAGCTAAAAGGGAGAGAATGATTGAATATTAGAGGTAAGAGTGGTAATGAATGAGGGTGCAGTACCAGGGCAGAGGTATGAAAATGGGATGTGGAGCAAGGCCACAGTTATCCTTTGAAAGAGTCTGGAAGTAAGAGAAGCAAAAAGGGTAGCAAGTTATTTAAAACACCTTAAGCCCTTTTTTGTTATTCTCCTACGAATTTACAGTATCTAGGAACTGGGCTGTAATTGTGCATGTTACCAGAAAGTCATGTTTTATTCCCTAATCTTCCTTTTCATTATAACATCGCCCTTTTAAAAAAAAAAAATCTCGGGACTTCCCTGGTGGTGCAGTGGTTAAGAATCTGCCTGCTAATGCAGGGGACACGGGTTCAAGCCCTGGTCCGGGAAGATCCCACGTGCTGTGGAGCAACTAAGCCAGTGCACCACAACTGTTGAAGCCCGCGCGCCTGGAGCCGGTGCTCTGCAACAAGAGAAGTCACCACAATGAGTAAGCCCATGGACCGCAACGAAGAGTAGCCTCCGCTCACTGCAACTAGAGAAAGCCTGCGTGCAGCAACGAGGATCCAACCCAGCCAAAAATAAATAAATACATTTATTAAAAAATTTTTTCATTACCCTGTTTTATTTTTCTTCATAATGCTTATTACCTGACAGTATGTTATATATTGGCTTATTTTCCAATTGCTCCATTAAATACAAGTTTTAGGATGGAATTTGTTTACCATTGCAGTCCAGTGCTTAGAATACCTGGCATGTAGTAGACATTCTATTTGTTAAAATGAAGAATAAACGAGCTTAAAATATTATACTTATGTGCCAACTCCTACATTTTATGTTTCCAGCCTGACTTCTCAGAACTCTGTTCTTCTGTATGGAATTACCTACTTAACAACTCATGTTTCAAGGGAATCTCTAATTTAACGTGTCCAAATTTAATTCCTGATGTCTATTTCTCTCATAGTTGTTCCTGTTTCAGTGTATGCCACTATTATCTACTCATTTAGTTAAGGCAGATATCTTAGAATTATTCTCTAGTCATTCCTTCCCTTTATCATTTTCCCCCAAATGTAATTAATTCTTATGTGTCCTGTTTTCTCCATCTTCCCTGCTATAACTGTAATCTAAACCAGTGTCATCTCTCATCTGGACTTTACAGTATCTTCCTGACTAATTTTTCATTTCTCTATTTACCCCTTTATTTATTCTCCACATTTTATTCAGAATGATTGGTTCAAACTTCTTCCTTTAAATCTTTAAATGATTTCCTATTATACATTAATTTCCTATTATACATTAGGGAATGGGTACGGTTTAGGGTACAGGTTAGGGTATGAAAACGGGTTAGGGTTAGGGTACATGTTAGGGTACGGGTTAGTGTTAGTGTAACTGCTAAATTCCAGTTACTTGTCTTGACATACCATGCCTTGCCTGGTATGGCCCCCTATTATCTCTCCAACTTTTTTTTTATTCCTCTTCACTCTGATTTTTGCTCACTGTGTTCAAGTCCTCTAATACTCCGGACTCTTTCCTGCTTTGGAGCATCTGGGTTTACCAGTAGTATATCAGTTCTTTCCATGGCTGGTTTCTTGTCAATATTGGCTCCTTCTCTTACCATCAGTTTCAGCTTAAATACCACCTCTTCAGTGGTTAAGACTTTCTTTAAGCACTCTATCTGGATATGCTACTTTTTATTATTCTTTGGTTTTGTACTCTGTTTCTTTCTAGATCTTGACCTGTTTAGTGAATTTTTTTCTTTGATTATCTGTTTACACTCTGCTGCCTTCCACACTCTCCCCAACTCCTACCACACAAATACCCACAGACACCAAATGGTGAGGCCTATGAAGGCCAGAAGTTTGTTTCTTTTCATCATGAACCTACAGTACCTGTCACCGATGGCATGCTATGGATGCTCAGTAACCCTTGGTATGAATGAGCGAAGTAAGCACTGGTTTATGAAGATTGTGAGACTCTTGAGTGTTCCACGTTGGCCAAAGTGAACATGGCAGAAGCTAATACTCAGGAGTTTAGGGCCACATATCAGATATACAAGATTTTGATGATTATTTTAAAATAGTATATGTGTGTGTATACAACATATATGTTATGTGTATGTCTATCTGTATTACATGCAGAGGAACTTCTACATTCGTTAAAAAAAAACTAGATTGTGAGCTTTAGGAGATTATATAAAGTTCAGACAGTGTCACATCTGTGGTATTAATCTGAATTACAATGTAGTTGCTCAGCGATGTTTCTATTTTATTCAGTGTGAAAATGCATCCCTAAAAGAACAAATGGAGTCTGTAAGTAAAGAACTGGAGATTACCAAGGAAAAACTTCACACTATTGAACAAGCCTGGGAACAAGAAACTAAATTAGGTAAGTATTATGACTGATAATATAAAATGATTAAGATCTAATAGTGAATATTTTTCATTTAAAGTGCCTTTCTATACCAGATAAAAAGGAAGTATTTTGATAAAAATGCACTCTGCCTAACAGTTTAACAGGCGGTTGATGAACAATATCTTGTACTAACCTTTACCAAAGTTAGATTTTTAGTTATTAAATTGGATTTTTTTCTAATGAAATCATATATGTTAAAAATGTATGACTGAGCATTAGCTATATTGAACCATTTAACAATTAAGACTGATGATAATTTTGAAATACCTGTATTTTAATGATAGTATTATGAGTTTTTTCACTGTATAAAGTTATATTAGGAATATATCATTTTATATTTTTAAATTAAAAGATCACCTAGAACATCAGAAAAATTTGAGAAGAATTTATATTGCTCATAGTTCCACTACTGTATCATTTTTTGTATGACCTTATACATGCTTATATATTTTATACACTTTAAATTATAATAAACATTATATGCTATATTTAGTAAATATCAAAATATTTCATTTTTTATTCATCATACTTATAAATATTCATGCAATAAGTTACTGTGTTTGGGTGATTAAATCGCTAGCTTTTCTAATTTTTGCTATTGCTTATAGTGCTGCAATGAACATCTTCATTTATACCTAACAGAGATATTATTGTCTTAAAGGGTATTAAAATCTTGTGGCTTCTGCTAGGATTTTCCATATTAGCTTTTCAAATGGTTATCCTAATTCACAACATTTAAATAATTTTATCTCACTAGCATTATGCTTTATAATTTTCAAATAAATTTGCCCCTTTGGATAAAATGTTTTAATTTGTTTTCTAGACCTTAGAGCGCTAATGCTATTCAAAGTTTCTGTTACTATTAAATTGGTAACTGAGACATGTAGCTTAGAGAGGCCTAACATTGGGAAGTCTAAAATAAGCTACTTTTAGAAATGTACTTTTTAATTCATTAAGAGATTAAAAGTGAATTGACTTCCATGTAGCTCTTACACAAAAGAAGATACCATTTTAACTAAGATACAGAAAAGAATATTATATACAGTTTTAGTAAGTTCTTTGTTCATTCTATCCTGTGTTTCTTTAATAAGTGCTGAATTCCCTATAGAAATTCCTTACTTTTCAAATACCTTAACCTCTCCGATACATGGCTTTATAGCACTGAAGTTTTTTTTTTTTTAATATAAAGTCTAGCTTTATTTTTTTAAAGATTTTACAAGTCTGTCAACCTCAAGCATACATAGGTGAATTATTCATATCTTCCATCAGATGTGGCTTACAGTTTCAATCCCTCTCAGAAAAATATAAGTAAAAAATAAATTTTTTCACAAATATTTATCCACTATATTACTCAGCTTAGTTCTGAAATTTTCTCTCTATAAATACTTTAACACAGCTGCTAGAGGTAGTACTGTTGTACAGCTGCACATGGCTATAATTTTACAAGCCTGCCTTACTCTTGCTAGCTCCCTGGTTTGGCTCCAGGGTCCAAATCTTATAGAGGAAAAATAAAGGTTAACTGGGCTGCCAGAAAAGCGCACTGAATGCATCCTGTAGTGCTCTGTGGCAAGCCAGAGAAGTGCAGCCTCCAGCAAGGTCCTGTGGAGAGGCGGCTCTGAGGTGGTTTAAATACCTTTGTTTAAGCTGTTTCCTTATCTTGAAATGACCTCACCATTGCCTGTCTTCCAAAGCCAAGGTTCGAATGTCAACCCCTCAATTCTGAACAGAGACATGAGAAGCTTCCCTCCAAATTCTGGAACTCCACAGTATATCACTGAAGTTTAAAAGCTTTTATTTCCTGTTGCCCTTATATCTTTGTTTAAAAGTATCACTTTTTTAGCTTTTTCCATGCAGGGATTGATTGGTGTTGAGCTGTTACCCTCTCTCTAGGACACTCCAAACACAAGAATATAGAGTAGACTAGTGTCTATTGCAGCCCCTGTGATGTGCCTCTTTTCATAATCAAAGTTTAGCACTAAAGAGAATGGAGAAGTTTTTATGTTCCTTGTATGTCTGTATTTACTGCACTTTTTTTTTCTTTCCTTCATGGTGCTTAGGGTTGCCTGAATGAGTCTCTGTACCATAATGGTTTCCTAAAACTTTTAGCTTCTTTCAGTAACATTACTGTTAGCTATTTGATCACTGCTTGCAGCAGCTATTCTAAAATCATATACTATTTAAAGACACATACAGAACAAAATGAAGCACTTCTTAAAGCTGAGACAAACACCAAACCAGTTTGTTTAGTTTCAAAAAAATATATATTTCTTTGAGCAAACTCAGTTATAAAACTCAAGCTTGTGAAGCTAGAAAGATAGGAGGGGGCATTATTGGTGTTACGACTGTTTACAGAGTATAATCACTGCTTATTAGTTCCTTAAAATAATTGACTTCCCTGAATATATGGTTAATTGACTCTCTAAAAAAATAAAACACTCTACCAAATTTTTTTTCCTGGAGCATGTCTGTTATGCAAAACAAAAGTATTAGTTTTCTCTTAAAAGGTGACTAACTAATGATAATCCTGTGTGATGCCTTTTCATGGTAAATCAGAGGGCTTTCGTTCTCTTTTCATTTAACCACAAACTTCTGTGTCCAAAGACAAGCTATACAACTGCATATATGAGATAAGGGTATAATAACTGATAAAATAATTTAAAGTAAAATATTTGATATTAGATGTATACAAAGGCCAAATAAAAGTCAGGGTTAAGGAAGATACTTGGCGAAATCCCTAAATCACATGGCTTCAGATTTTACTTTTTTACTCTGAGTCATTGCACTTGTATTCACAAAGTAGTGTTGCTTCACTGTATTGCCTCTTAATACAGTTTCTCTCCTTTCAGTTAACAAAATATATTTATTTGTCCTTTTTTGACTATCTACATGTGACACCTCCTACACTACATCTTTTACGTTGTTATTTCAGTTCAGGCATACCTTGGACATATTGCACGTTTGGCTGCAGATTGGCACAACAAAACAAATATTGCAATAAATGAGGAATTTTTTGGTTTCCCAGTACCTATAAAAGTTATGTTTACACTATACTATAGTTTATTAGTGTGCAACAGTATTATGTCTAAAAAAAATGTACATACCTTAATTTTAAAATGCTTTATGGCTAAAAAATGCTAGCCATCATCTGAACCTTCATTTTGTCTTAATATTAACATCAAAGATCACTGATCATAGATACCATAACAAATATAATAAAAAAGTTTGAAATATTGTGAGGATTACCAGTGTGACACAGAGACACGAAGTGAGCAAATGCTGTTGGAAACATGGCACCGACAGACTTGCTCGACTCAGGGTTGTTTGCCACAGACCTTCAATTTAAAAACAAACAAAACCAAAAAAATGCAGTATCTGCGAAGCTCCATAAAGCAAAGCACAATGAAACAAGGTATGCCTGTAATCCTATGATGAATAATTAGTATTATTATTTGATTGACGAAACATGTAAATCCCAGAGAGATTAGGATAGGCAGCATACGGATAAGACGTAATAGAGCTGAGACTAGAGTCCAGGTCTGTCATAATTCAAAAGGCTCGTGTGTTTTCTGCAGAACAATATTGCTTCCTTAAATACAATGTCTAAAGTATCTGGGATAAATTTTTGATAAGAACAGCGTGAGATTTACCAGAGTATTGTTGCATTTAGGAAATGAATCTAACATGGATAAGGCAAAGAAATCAATAACCAATAGTGAGATTGTTTCTATTTCAAAAAAAATCACTATGCTGGAGATGAAGGAATTAAATGAAAGGCAGCGGGCTGAACATTCTCAAAAAATGTATGAACATATGAAGACTTCATTGAAGCAAGTGGAAGAACGTAATTTTGAATTGGAAACCAAATTTGCTGAGGTTTGATATTATAATTTTTTTCATGCAGTTAGAGAGTAAAAAATTAGTCATGGTAGCCATTGTATTATTGGAAGAGGTTTGTTTGTAACTCTGAAGTATCATATTAATATAGTGCTTGTGTTTCATGTAATGGGTAAATAATGTATTTTTAAATCTGAAATGTTTAAAAAGAAAGCAGATATTTCTGTGATTGAGTTCTTATTTCTCACCAGCATTACATTCTTAGATTTAATGTGCAAAAAGATGTTATTTGCTTAATAATGGAATTGCCTTCCACTACCATCCCTTCATTTAACAGTTATTATTTCTGAGTGCCTATTACATGCCAGACGCTGTATGGGAACTGGAGTTATAGCATGAAATAAAATAGACAGTAATCTCTCCTCTCAGGGACTTCATTCTAATAGGAAGTTTTAGACTTTTGATATGGTCAAAATTACTAAATTGGCTGGCAATAATATAGTTTGCAATATTCAATAATTTATGATGAAGTAGCACTCTTATAATATTTCTTTATCTTGAGAATGTGTATTTCTCAAATCATTCATGTTATTTTGTTTATTTTAAATGTCATTAAATATATATTAATAAGATTTTATTAACTATTTAGATTTATTTATAGATGATATAGTTGAAGTAAAATATGAGCATATGGCATTTCAAGTAAATTAAGAATATCAGAGATTCATATCTTATTAGACTGTGAGTTGATTAATATAAATGACTTTGGGTTAATGGGTTGACATACAACTAGAGTTTTCATAATTTGTTCCTGGCTTTTTCTCCCTTATCTTCGTCAATCTATTCTTAATACTTCACACCCAATGCAGTATCTGGACTAATGCAAAGTAAAGAGGACTGCAGTGTGCTGAAAGGTATAATAAAAGGAAAACGTCACCAAAAACTAACGTTTCTGAACGTTTTTTGTTACTTTTTCTCAGCTTACCAAAATCAATTTGGAAGCACAGAAAGTGGAACAGATGTTAAGAGATGAATTAGCTGATAGTGTGAGCAAGACAGTAAGTGATGCTGATAGGCAACATATTCTAGAATTAGAGAAGAGTGAAATGGAACTAAAAGTTGAAGTATCAAAGTAAGTTCACATGGAGTTTTTAGTCATTTGATTAGCTGTGTCTACTCTAATTTGTTTATGAACTCTTAATTACAGTGGTAAAGGGGTAGTATCCTTAGTGGCAATTGTTACTGGTTTCTTTTTATTAGAACAGGGTTAAACAGTATTAACAAGATTGATTTTTAACGAGCATAAGTAATAATATTGAAGAGGAAATAACTTCTCAAGATTTACATTTTTCAGAGCCCAGGAATAGTATTACAGAAAACACTGAACTTGAAATCAAGACTCTCTGAGATCTACTTTTTCCACATACTAATATTTTTTTGGAGGGAAGGGTTGTGGCCATTTAATTTGTTTAAACTTAACTTATTAAGGGAGTAATAATACTTATTGCATAAGGTTGCTGTAAAAATAGAAAGAAAATACAGATTTTGATTCAGTTTACATCTATTAAACATATACTGACTCATCTAATTACACTTAATAACCCTGATAACAGTGTTGTTTTCATTTTACATAAGGAAACAGTTTATTCTCTTAGAATTCAAAATATCAATATATGTAAGGAGGAAATACTGTGTATGCCAGGTAGATGCTGTCTAATCACTCTTTTGTAATTATGTGTTACTTCGTTAGAAAAGTATGAGGATCCCTGAGTTGATCTGTCTAGCACAAATAATTAGTAAAAAGGGTTTATGGCTTACCCATAAAGTTATAGCCACTGTTTTAGAGTCTTGATAGTCCTTTTGGGAATATCAGTTATTCCCAGCCCTTTTCACTATGAATGACCCCGTTTTTTATTCTTCCTTTCACCTCATGTACTTCATCTTTTGAAGTAAACTAATTTATAATTACTCATTTTGTTATATTTTAATTGGTGAAAACTTACATAACTGGCGGTAAGAGCTTCTAATCAATATGAGGAAACCTGACTTATCTGTTACGCTGAACTAAAATTATTCCAGCCCAAAGTAAAATGCATTTTATTTTACCTGTTTAATGTTATCAAAATAGTCGTATAGGAAATTTAATAACTTACCATCAAGCGCCACCCTTTTTTTGCCATTGTAGTAAGTGTGTAATCTCTTTTTCACATTTCTGGTAACTAGCAAATTAAAATAAAGCAAATCAAAACATACATTAATTGATCTAGGGAACCTGGCAATTTTAAATTTCTGTATTCTTAACTGTACAGTTTATCAAGTAAGCCTACTTAATACCTTATTCCATCTATACCAAACCATGATAATAAGCATCTCATGAAAAAAAATGTGAGAGAGGAGTTCTTTGACCGTATACATTTGGAAAATGCTATATATGTACAGGTTGAAATAAGTTTTTACTCTGGAACTTCTCAGAGCATTTGATATGATATGTATATAAGTCTTCAAGGGAGAGGAATGTTGGGAATGGAGTATTTTTTACAGAACATTTGTTAACTCCTCATGGAATTATGTTTCATGAAACAGTTCAGGAAACTTTAGTATTTCATACAAAGAAGAGATGTTGGTCTAGAAATTTGAAATTTTAGTATTTATTTACTTAGAAAATATACCCAATTGTATCTGAAGTATCTTATCACTTCCTAGACTAAAAGAGATTTCTGACATTGCCAAAAGGCAAGTTGAAATTTTGAATGCGCAACAACAGTCCAGGGATAAGGAAGTAGAGTCCATCAGAATGCAGCTGTTAGACTATCAGGTATGTGCAGTATTAACTCTTCTATATAGATTCTTTTCTTTTTCCTAAATTTACATTAGATATTGGGATGATTTTGTAGTTTTAATCAGAGGATATATCAGATAGAGGCTCCTATTTTTGTTAGTTGTAAGTTGATTAGAAAAACTTGTTAATTTGAAATGCCATTCATAACACAGAAAAGCATTTAAATGCTTACAGATGCATTGTGCTGGCTGCTGATCAAAGTCCAGACAGTGAGGAGAAACATGTCTCTCATAACAATATTTTCTCTTGTATTTATATATAGTTTTTCACATATTCTCACATTATAAGTTTTTTTAGGATTAAAAAACCCCACATTGTCTACATTAGTATTATTATCAATACTGTTATTAATTTATGGAAGTTTTTAAAAAAACAGTAATATTCCAACTGTTAGATGCCAGACTTAGATTTTAAATAAGTTTGATTCTAGGTTTCTACACTTCTTTTGCAATTAAAGCACGGTTAGATTTTTGTAGGATCTCATGTAGCACCCTGTTTTACATTTTATTTAGTAAATTGTGATTTTAAATCCGTGATAAGTTTCATTGGGAAAACTTGAAACTTCCTACAAACATATATTTTTTATATTAGGCACAGTCTGATGAAAAGGCACTAATTGCCAAGCTGCACCAACGCCTTGTCTCTCTTCAAGTTAGTGAGGCTACTGCTCTTGGTAAGTTGGAGTCCGTTACGTCTAAGCTGCAGAAGATGGAGGCTCATAATTTGCGCTTAGAGCAGAAACTTGATGAAAAAGAACAAGCTCTCTATTCTGCCCGTTTGGAGGGGAGAAACAGAGCAACACATCTGCGCCAAACAATTCAGTCTCTACGACGGCAATTTAGTGGAGCTTTACCCTTGGCACAGCAGGAAACGTTCTCCAAAACAATGATTCAGTTACAAAACGACAAACTGAAGATAATGCAAGAAATGAAAAATTCTCAACAAGAACATAGAAATATGAAGAACAAAACACTGGAGATGGAATTAAAGTTAAAGGGGCTGGAAGAGTTAATAAGCACTTTAAAGGATGCCAGGGGAGCCCAAAAGGTAAAACATTGATTTTAAGTTCATTATTTTCAAAAGAGTTACATAATAACTTTGAGTTAATATGTGCCTGTGTGAATAATGCTTAATATATGAACAAAATTCCATGTATAATTTATTAATTCAGGTTTTATAAATTAGGAGCTTGGGCTATTTGGATATCTTTTTTTTTTTTTTTTTTTTTTTTTTTGCGTTACGCGGGCCTCTCACTGTTGTGGCCTCTCCCGTTGTGGAACACAGGCTCCGGACGCGCAGGCTCAGCGGCCATGGCTCACGGGCCCAGCCGCTCCGCGGTATGTGGGATCCTCCCGGGCCGGGGCACGAACCCATGTCTCCTGCATCGGCCGGCAGGGCCGGACTCTCAACCACTGCGCCACCAGGGAAGCCCCTGGATATCTTTTTATAAATAAAATGAGACTCCTCTAAGCCATGGTTTCAATAGAAATGCTTAGATTGTATAATATCAAAGAATTTTAAACACTCTAGGAAAGTTTATATATTAATTAAATACTAATTATAATTATTCTTGAACATTATAGTGGTTAGTTGAATTCTACTCTTCATAATTATTATGTTTAAAATTATTTACAAGTAGTAGGCCCACATTTATTTTTTAATATAATTTTGTTTTTGCCCTCATTTGGAAGGAATTAAATGAAAAATAATTATTTTGAAATTAAATTTTATTCTCTAGGCTAGAAACATTTAGGATTTTTATTTATGAAAGTAAAATGAATGTTGTAATTACATACATACACTAAGGACTCAGTAAATATATGAAAGTAAATGAATAAATGAAAGTGAATGTTAGTGATATCCATTCCAACATCATTTGAAAAATGTTTTATGTTAAGATCCCACATATTAGAAAAGTCTGGAAATTCTAAATAAACTTTTCCTTGTGGAACAACCAAGGATAATTTTATATCTTATTTTGTTATAGAATGTCCATTAATTTGAATTAAAATCATTAAGATCAGTGGAGAAATGTTTGTTTATACAGTATTTACATTTGTATGTATAATTTGTAAATCTTCAGGTAATCATTTGGCATACGAAGATAGAAGAACTCCGTCTTCAAGAGCTTAAACTCAGTCGAGAATTAGTCAAAGATAAAGAAGAAATAAAATATTTGAATAATATAATTTCTGAATATGAGCATACAATCAGTAGTCTGGAGGAAGATATTGTGCAGCAGAATAAGGTTTCATTTTATATTTACTTTCGTATTTGTTGCTAAGATTTTTAACATAACAACATTGCATGGGTGACTACATTATTTTCCTAATTGAGTGTAGCTCCCATTATTATTGTTATAAAATATTCTGTTTCTTATTTTTTAAACTATTCTAAAAATACATATTTATTTAGTTGCATTAATAGTCTTAAAAGGAATAATTCATAAGCAAACTTATTTGGTAAGTTAATTTTTATTTCAATATTAGTTATTTGACTTTTCACAGTTACAAGTTTCTACTGGCTCTCACTGATGGAATAGGAGAAGGCAGCTTGGTGTAGAATAAAGCACAAAAGCTTTGGAGGCAGATGATATTCACTAAGCACATGCTTGCTTGCTTCAGAAATTCTGTTGTTCCTTCTGCTTAGATTGTTCTTACCTCAGATACCAGTATTGATAATGCTTTCATTGCCTTCTGGTCTTAGCTCAAATGTCTTACCTTATCAGTGAGGCCTTCACTAGCCACTCAGTCTACAACAGTAAATCTTATCATCAAGATTCCCTGAATAGGGATTACCTAGTTTCATTTTACTCCATAGCACTCATATCACCCTCTGACATATTACATACTTACTTGTTTATTGACTATCTCCCCCTCACTAGTGTATAAGTTCTGTAGTGAAAGGTACTTGGTTTTGTTCACTGCTGTGTTCTCATTGTCTTGAGTAGTGCTTGCCACACAGAATGTCATTAAACGTGTTTTGGATGAATGGATGGATGGGTACATGGATGGATTGAAATCCTGACTCCACATCTGCCTGTCTCTGTGATCTTAGGCAAATGACTTCATCTCTGAATTTACTTCCTTTTTCCATAAAATGAAAATAATAGTGACCTCAAAGGGTTGTTGTGAGGATTAAATAAGAAAAATGTGTGTAAAAATTCCTGGTGAGTATCTCTGTGTGTGTCTGACCCAAATTGTCTTTTTCAGTTTCACGAAGAAAGACAAATGGCCTGGGATCAGAGAGAAGTTGAGCTAGAACGTCAACTAGATGTTTTTGACCGTCAGCAAAATGAAATACTAAATGCAGCACAGAAGGTATGAATGATTAGTCTTGTTTGCTACTCTGTAGCACGGCCTATAATGTTAACAAATAGAAATATTTTCTAAAGTTGGATGGAATTTTAATTGATGGTATCTTTTTATGTTTCAACTGTATGTGGAGTTTAACCATGTCATGTCATATAGTTGTAAAAATTAATATTGTTCTTCTCAATGCTGCAACTGCTTTTTTAAAAAAATTCTATTTCTCAATAGTTTGAAGAGGCTACAGGATCAATGCCAGACCCTAGTTTGCCCCTTCCAAATCAACTTGAGATTGCTCTAAGAAAAATTAAGGAGAATATTCGAATAATCCTAGAAACACAGGCAACGTGCAAATCACTAGAAGAGGTAATTAGAAGAATTTGCATTTTGATTAGTGCATTATTAGGTATGCTTGTGGCATTTTCTAAGTAATATTTTTAAATGAGGATGAAGCATAAAAGGATGAATCTGTTGCTTATTCTGCTCTCCTTTTTTATTCTCCTATAATGTTTCTAGTAGCTGATAAAGAACAGCAGATATGGCTAATTTGAAATTACTCTCCTTTTCATCATTATTTGCCACTTTGGGGCATGTTCTTCAGTTGCTAGCCTGAAAGGAAGCAAAAAGAGCATTTGACTGTAGCTTTATGAACAATGTATTTCCTTCCCCTCTATGATCAAGAATTGTTTTCATCCTTGTTTATTTTTATGTTTTATTTTGAAGTGCATGTTTTATACTCTGAATCAATTTTCAGTTTATTCCTTTTTGTAGATAGTTAAAGGGTTTGAAGGTAAATTAGAAATTATTTCTTACTTTAATCTAGGTCTTAAATTTGGTTAATAGATGATTAGATCTGTCTTCTTTATTAAATTCTACAGAAAATAGTATAAACCGAGTATGTTTAGATGTCAACTAAAATGAAAACCATATTAACTGTAAATACATTTAAAATAATTTTTTAAATTGTGCACTTTTAAACCAACTGAGGAAACTTAGATTGTCTTCTGTAATTGTAAATTTGTTGTTTATGTGTATTGCCGCTGAGTTGCTAGATTTTAAATATCTGCCTTAATTCTGTTGAGGAGAACACACTTTCTTCTGTTTTGTTTTGATAAGCTGCAGATTTTATAATAGTGACCCATTGACTCAGGCCACTAAAATTCCAACTTTTATACTTTGTTGACTTTATAGATTATTCTTCTAGTGCTCTAATAGTCAGTGGACCAAAATAGAAGGAATGCTTTATTACATTTTCTTTCTAAATCTATCACCACCACACATTTCTAGTTCTAAATCTATAAGACCTAAATAAAGTACTGTAAGTAAATTTCATTTTCATCATAACAGTGAAGTTTCTAACACATGTGATAATCTTACAGATAAGTAAAGTATACATGTAGATAACTGCTGTCACATAGAAATACAGTCGATTAACCTTATTAAGTATCATTTGGCTATTATAAGTATGATGTGAAAAATAAAATGAAACTCCTTTCCTTGCTTATAGCCAATCTGACTAAAATCCAGATGAAGCATTTTTAAAAGAAAAATGTATTTTTTTCTGATTTGATCATTGCAGAAGCTAAAAAAAAAAGAATCTGCTTTACGGTTAGCAGAGGAAAATATTCTGTCAAGAGACAAAGTAATTAATGAACTGAGGCTTCGATTGCCTGCCACTGCAGAACGAGAAAAGCTTATAGCTGAGCTAGGAAGAAAAGAGGTGGAACCAAAATCCCATCACACATTGAAACTTGCTCATCAGACCATTGCAAACATGCAAGCAAGGTTAAATCAAAAGGAAGAAGTGTTAAAGAAGTATCAACATCTTCTAGAAAAAGCCAGAGAGGTATTTTATTATATTATGTTATGCTCTTTTATTTATTATGATGTTCTTTAGACAAATGCCAAATACTGTTCTGCCCTGAAGTGGTATTTCATTTCTTGTTTTCAAATGATTCTAGTCAGGTATTGTTACTTTCACGTGATTGGATTACAGATCTGTCAGTAAAACTGGCAGTTGTGTTATGGACCGTAGTGACTAAATTGCTAAATTAGGCTTTCATGGTGAAACTGTGTGATTTTGAAAAATACGATTTGAGTTAATAGGTGAAGACTGAGGCAGTAAGTTAGAATGAAATCTGTCACACAGGTATCAGTGGAAATCAAATTTGCTAGAACTTGGAAGGGAATAAAATCTGACATTTAAAAATTTGCTAGAAACAAGTTAGAAGCTGATGGGTACATATTATTCTAATATTAAGAATAAATTATGCTCTAAGGCTGGGCTTGTCAGTTTGAACATGTGCTAGGGGAAATGTATACAGGTATAAATATATACATGCAGATGTTGTTCCTTCCCTATCTCATAAGGATTTTAGAAGGTAAAGATAAGAAAATATTTAAGACCTTTAGAATGTGAATTTATTTGAATCATAATATAAGATATAGTTTTGATTTCTTATAAAACAGGAACAAAGAGAAATTGTTAAGAAACATGAAGAGGACCTTCATATTCTTCATCATAAATTAGAACTACAGGCTGATAGTTCACTCAGTAAATTCAAAGAAACAACTTGGGTAAGATTCTAAGAACTTTGTTCTATTCTTTATTGATTTTTGAGACCATGCAATTGAAAATTTAGCTCTCCTTTTTTTTTTTTTTGGACTAGAAGCCATCCTACCTTTTTTTTTTTTTTTTTTTTTGCCAGAATAATCTAAAGACACAGCTCTAATCATGTTTTTCCCTAGACCGACATTTGTTAGTAGCTTACTGCTGCCTACAAAATCATGTTTATGTTTCTTAGCCACGTACTCAAAGCCTTCCATGATCTGACCTCAGTCTTTCTTTTCAAATCTGCACATTAAGTTTACCTGTGTCTAACTGCTTTCCATGTTCTGAATTCAGTTCATTCTTGCCTCCTTTTGATCATTGTATTCTATATGTGCGAAATGACCTTAAGCAAACCTTAGCTTCCTCAAGCCTTAACTCATTAATTCAATCAACATTTATTTATTGATCCTCCACTACATGTAGGCACTTTGCCATATACTGGGAATATAAAGAATAAGATCTATATTTCCTATCTTCTTTAAGCCTTCATTACTTATTAAATCATTACATTTTAGATTTGATATTATATTTTGATCATTTAAGGAACCAAGTTAAAATTATGGAGTAAGTATGGCATTGCATTGTACCTGCTCATGGCTAATATAACCAACCATATTTCATAGGATTTAATAAAACAGTCTCCTACTCCAGTTCCTACCAACAAGCATTTTACTCATTTGGCTGAGATGGAACAGAGAGTAGCAGAACAAGATGACTCTCTCTCCTCACTTGTGATCAAACTAAGAAAAGTATCTCAGGATTTAGAGAGACAAAGAGAAGTCACTGAATTAAAGGTCAAAGAGTTTGAAAATATCAAGTTACGGTAAGTCTTAGAAGTGTAGATATTGGCAAATGGGAATAATGATATAATAAAGATAAATGTAAGCATTTGTTATGTCATGCACTGTTCTAAAAATGTTGAATATATTATCTCATTTTATACGCAGTCCTACTTGTGGCATAGGATATTCACTCCATTTTGCAGTTAGGAAACTAGGCTACAGGAAGCCTCAGTAACATGCCTAGGAGAAGATGGGAAAGCCACGATTTGAATCTAGTCAGTCTGAGTCAAGAGCCAACTCAGATTCTTGTATAGAATCTCATCTTTAACCTTTTAAAATTTCCATTTTATTATCTGAAAAGTGAAATGACTGTACTGACACTGGCTCTTTCAAGGTGGTTGTATAAAGGCCAAATGCTGATGTATGTGGAAGTAATTTGGAAATTGTAAAGTAACATGTAAACAGAAAACTTTTATTTACATATCTATAACAGTTTCTGGCATACATTAAAGGCTCAAATATTTGTTGAATGAAAAATTAACCAATCGTTTGTATTAACCACAGTGACAGTAGAGGACTCACAGCATTCTCTATATTAGAGATTCTAAACATTGTTCAACCATTTATCAGAATGTGTATTTTAAAACTAAAATAGGTTTATATTTAGGCATTTTGTGATCATTGTAGAACTATCTCTCTGAGGCTCAGCTTCTTATCTGAAAAAAATAAGAAAGTTAACTACTTGACTTATAATTCCATTCCATCTCTGAAGCCCTTATTAGAACCTTTGGTTCTTTTTTCATTTACCCAAGATGCTTCTGACAAAACTAACACTATTTGTGCTTAAGAAGCTGCTACTTTAAATAAGTTATTCTCTAAGAGAAAAGAGAATTAGCAATAGCATATGGTATATTTTCAATCTAATTTTCCCCATTCTGTTAAATTTTATACATGAGATGCTATTTTTGATATAGTAAGTTTCTGTCATATTTCAGAGCATAAAATTTCTTGCATTTCTGAATCTAATTCCTGGATGTAGAAAATAATCATTTTTTGGCATTACCTTGTATATATAATTTTTTGCCACATGAAATACTTGAAGTTGTTTTGTACCTTACCATGTCATTTTAGCCTAAAATTATACTTCTATTCTCTGTGTGCACATTGGCATACATATTTTAATGCGTCTTAAGAAATTATAGTTCTTTGTCATTTTTTTAGTGAAACCTTGTATTTTTACAATTTGATGATTATTTAAAGTGACAAGTTTTTGCTATAAGCAACAAGTCTCAGAGTGTTTAATACCTGTTCGTGGTTTAACAGACCTTCCTCTCACTGATCAAAGTTTAATCATTTGAATCTCCATATTGGTGACCTTATTAATGCAGTGTCTATATAAGCACAGTGAACTGGATATAATTCAGTTTATAACGCTAATTAATACTGAATGAGCAGTAGGATTAATTGAATTAACTAAGTCTTTTGATAGTATCTACTTCTATATAGTATACAGCTATAGATAGAGTTATAGATACAATACTAGTGACTTTAGAACCATAATACATGTGATTTCTGTGAAGGTTTATATTTTGTCTTTGTAACATGTCGTTATAGGGCAGTGGTTCTCAAGCGGAAGTAATTTTGCTCTCCTCTCCCCGCTCCAGGGACATTTGTTATTGTCTGTAGACATTTTTGATGAACAACTAGGATGTACTACTGGCATCTGGTTGGTAGAGGCAAGGAATGCTGCTAAATATGTTTTAAAATGCATAGGACAGTAACCCCCGCCCCAATAAAGAATTATCCAGTCAAAGATGTCAATAGTGCCATGGTTGAGAAATCCCTGATACCAAGGAAGCAGTCACATCTCGCAGGAGCCATAATATCTAAAGTGTTATTTTGTTCATTCTCTATATTATTTCATCTAGAGCCACAAATTACTTGATGCAATTGCTGCAAAAAATAGTAGAAACTGGAAGAAAAAACTCTATTTTATGTTAAGTTTAAGAGTAGTTAAGTAGAATAAAGAATTGTTCATCTTTTGGATTTGGATCAAATCTTAGATTTTAAGTATGCTGAGGACCAAACATTTGTTCTTTGTAAAATTTGTGTCAATCAAATTGTTAATTGCAGCAACTACTCTATTAAGTACATACGTTTGCTTTATATTAGGCTCCAAGAAAATCATGCAGATGAAGTGAAACAAATAAAAGCACAAGTAGAGGATTTGAGGTGTCTTCTGGCCCAGTCACAAAAGGAGTCGCAGAGTTTAACATCTGAACTTCAGGCTCAAAAAGAAGCAAATTCAAGAGCTCCAACAACTACAATGAGGAATCTAGTAGAAAGGCTGAAGAGCCAATTAGCCTTGAAAGAGAAACAACAAAAAGTAAGTAACAATAGAAAATTATCAATATTTAAGAAAAACATGTGGTAGATTGCTTTTACAGAAGATTTGTAGAAGATGATAGCATGTATCTCTCTCGTAATAAAAAGTATAAGCCTTATCTTGAGCCGGGTTGGGTCTTTATAATTCTTTTAAATAGCT
Source organism: Mesoplodon bidens (assembly GCF_964165515.1). Lineage (NCBI taxonomy): Eukaryota > Metazoa > Chordata > Mammalia > Artiodactyla > Ziphiidae > Mesoplodon > Mesoplodon bidens. Next base: position 89,580,264 of record NC_138167.1, read on the forward strand.
TTATAGATTGGTGTTGTTTTTAAGTTCAGATATAGTCTAATTTATCTTTTTATGTTTTCAACCTGATTTGTGGGTTAGCTGTAGGAAATAAAGGGAAATCTTCATTACATTATTTATTTTCTCTCCTTACCTATTAGGATTGTATGTTACTGAGGCTATTTTGAACAATTTGAATAATCGAAAAATTTTAAGTAACTTTGGGGATTAAGAGGGAGTTAGGATAAGAGGGGGAAAGATTAAAGAAGGAGATCGCAGAGATAGTGTTATGAAAAGGAGTTGGTCAGTGGATTAACAGATTTATTAGTTTTTTTATTTATCTCAGATTTTATATACTTAACTGTTTTAGAAGGTGCTGCTGTTTTTCTATGCCAGCTCATGAAATTTATTGGTAAATTTTAAGTCTTCTAATCTTGTAACTTTCCTTGTCTGCTTACATTCAATTAATTTCACATGGAAGTATGTACTAAGTGAGTAATTTAAATAAATATTTCAACTTGGAAGTTTGAAAACAAAACATGCCTGTGTTTTGTAGTACAGATTGCTTGATTTGATGCTGGGTTCTCAAAATTATTATTATCAAGATTTTGAATTCTCACACTCAGTTTGGAGAGAATTGAATTCACTTACTAAAGGAAATTCATTTGAAAAAGTTGGGTTGTTAGTTTGTGAATTCTGTTTGATTAAACACATGGTATTTTAGGAAAACAGTTTAAAGTAATAAAGCTTATGTATATTTTGTATTGCTTATATAAAATACCAATTTTTCAAAAAAATTATGTATGTTGTAACTTTTAGGCCCTTAGTCGGGCACTTTTGGAACTTCGGGCAGAAATGACAGCAGCAGCTGAAGAACGTATTATTTCCACGACTTCTCAGAAAGAGGCAAATCTCAATGTTCAACAGATTGTTGATCGACATACTAAAGAGCTAAAGGTGAGTATCAACATGTGCGTTAATATAACAGAATTCCTGCTAATTCCCATTGGAAGAGAATCCACTTGGATATATAGTAATTTTAATAATGAATAAGGAATTTATTCTAATGAATTATTGGTAGATATACACATGTCCACACAGTTGGTTTTTTTTTTAGTAAATTTATTTATCTTTGGCTGCTTGGGTCTTTGTTGTTGCGTGCAGGCTTTCTCTAGTTGCGGCGAGCGGGGGCCACTCTTCGTTGCAGTACGCAGACTTCTCATTGCGGTGGCTTCTCTTGTTGTGGAGCATGGGCTCTAGGCGCGAGGGCTTCAGTAGTTGTGGCGCACGGGCTTAGTTGCTCTGTGGCATGTGCGATCTTCCCAGACCAGGGATCGAACCTGTGTCCCCTGCATTGGCAGGCGGATTCTTAACCACTGCGCCACCAGGGAAGTCCTACACACAGTTTTGAACACTAAGCATCTTTATTGTACTCACTGAATATCATCTTGGGGATTAGCAAAGGATAGGCCATTATAAGCTATTTCTCCTAACAGAATTAAATTTAAGAAACATTTTTCTTAGGATTTTAAATTCTATATTGATAAGTGAGATAGGTGTACAGATTCCTTTGTTTTGTTTTATTTCTTTTGCCTTTTCAGAATTTTCCATTTAGTTTTTGCTAAGTTCATAATATGAGTTAGTTAGCTTTCCCTTTTTAGCCCCTGAAATAGTTTATGGAAATCTTGTGGTCCTTGACATTTAATCTTCAGAGCTGCCTAACTTTAAAGCCTTTTTTTGAAGTTATTTATTATTTTTTGACAATGTATTTTATTATTTTCTTACCCAATTGTTAAGTTTGGTACTGTATAAAATTTTTTCTCCAAAACATATACATTTAATGATGATTTTCAAATTTCTTTACATAAAGTTTCATATAGTATATTTTGAGTAAAATGAAAAATCTACTTTGTATATGTTTTATTTTGTTTGTAATTTTTATTTGCTCTTGGTTTATTTGTATATACCCTTCATTGCCATTAAACCATATACCCCTTCATTGCCATTAAACCACGTAAGGACTGGATTTTAGTCAGATTTTTTAAATCTCTTGTGCCTATCAAAATCATTAGCATAGTTGACGGTAAAAATCCATTCAGTAATAAATTTATAAATAGGTATAGCCCTTTGATGATGTCTTCTTCAATACCTTTCTCTTTGCCTGAAATTTCTTCTCTGAATTCTTTACATTCTTCCAGTCATTTTTCTTGAAGCCTTTTTTGACTCTCCAGGAGAGTTTGTTTTTCTCGTAACTGCGCTATAATACTACTAGTTTCCTATTAGTGCTATTGGTAATCCCTTTTGGCCTGTAATAATTTATTCAACAAGACATATAGTAAGTACCAGTATTCCCATCAATGTTACTATGTGGGACAGCTAAGAACTCCTTTTTAGTGGCTTATATATACTGTCTAGTATTGTGAGCTACCCTTTTATGTCTTGTCTTTACAAAGTAGATTAGAAACTACTTAGAGTAAGAGATTTTGTTTTATACTACTCTTATGCTTCAGTGTTCAAAAAAGAAATTGCTGTGTACGTTGCTATGTACTTGTTTTTCTAATAAATTAATTCAGCCATAATGAAACATTTGCTTATTTGATAAAATTTTGGTTCTAGGTGTTTGTTAAAGATGAATTGCTTTAGACTGCTTCTTCATGTTTTGGGGTTTTTTTCCCCTCAAAGTAGACTTGGTTCATTTGAAATGAAGCTAGAAAAATTTATGTAGTTTGTGGTATTTTTTTTTTTGCATGTATGTGCTTAAAAATTTAGACTGAAACTTTCTTCTTAGTAAGTATTAATGGTGTACTTTCTCTATTATTGTTGCTTTTATCATTGATACTTGCTGAAGATGCATGAATTAAACCTTTCTTTATCTTGTATTAGTCACAAGTTGAAGATTTATGTGAAAAAAATTTAAAACTTAAAGAAGCTCTTAAAACAAGTAAAAACAGAGAGAACTTACTAACTGATAATTTGAATGACTTAACCAGTGAACTACAAAAAAACCAAAAAGCCTATAATAAAATGCTTAGAGAGAAAGATGGAATTGATCAAGAGAATGATGAACTGAAAAGGCAAATTAAAAGATTAACCAGCGGATTACAGGTAATTTTATATTTAATTGTGATAATGTTTTGATTTATAATATGCAGGTAGTAGTTTATTCCCACTTTTTCACTCTGTCTATAATATTTGCTGAAACTAGCTTTCAAATCACTTTGATTAATGTAGTTACTAATTCTCTCAGTGACCTTCACTGTATTTGTAGTTTTAGGGTAGCATATCTTATTAAAATACAGAAGTAGCTACCATGTTATTCTTAAATATCAATAGTGTCATTTAGAAAGCATGGTTAGCTGTAGTCTCAGAAAGTTTCTACAACTGGAGTGTTTGTTGTGTATTTTGTTTGATACTTTTTTATTTATAAAATGTAAAAATACATCTTATTTTTCAGGGCAAAGCTCTGATAGATAACAAACAAAGTTTAATTGAAGAACTCCAAAAGAAAATTAAAAAGCTAGAAAGCCAACTGGAAAAAAAGGTGGATGAGGTAGAAATAAAACCTATGAAAGAAAAGGTACGTGAAGAAATGTACTGATATGTTTAAGGTAGTAATAGACTTAGTTAAATATGTAATTGAAGAACAGATAATTCATTGATCTGAGGACCTGATACATATACCATAAATGGTACTGGATAACATAGAGAAGTTTAAGACAAGTTTCTGTCCTTTAAGAATTTACAGGTCTACTTGAAGAGACACCAATAATGTAACTCGTATTCAGAAATTACTATATCATCTTCCTGATGTTCAGTACATCCCAAATCCCTTCATACCATACATATTCAGCTGTATTTATCACTTTTCTCAATGTAATTGTTTATATAGATTGGTTTATATAGACCTTTGGGAAAGAAAGCTGGGCTTTTTATTCTGCTATCTTGACCCAAATGTGTCCTTTTTAATCCTTCAATGAACTGGACTATTATTTCAGGGTAAACAAAGTGACTTGGAGTATATTCAATATTTGCAGTAATAATCAATAACCAACCCACTCATAAATTGATTCTGTAATGTGAGAAAAATAGCTTAAAATTTTCTTACAAGTTAACTAGTAAGCTATTTTGTAGTAAAAATTACTGATAGACATAACCCAAGGAAAAACTAAAATTGGCTAAAATCCACATAAAAATATGTTGTAAATAATAAACTGGAGACTTAAGATATAAGTAGCATTGAAAATATCAAAAGTGACCTTGGAAATATTGGTGTTACTAGTAATGTTTCTCCCTGAAGAAAATCTCAGTGGAGGAGCCATAATTAGGAAGAATTTTTATTGTAACGTTTACCCAGAAAATATTCATATCTATAAGATAATTTCAATAACATGAAAGAAAATTAAGTATCTTTAATGGCATTGAATAGAAAATAGGTAATGGGATTAAAATGTCTTAGTAGGATATATTCTAGAAAAACATTTTCCTTATGAAAATTTATCATTGTCAGTATAATTTTGATCTAAATGTTTGCATTTATATACATGGAACCACAACATACTTGTCAGAAGCTTTGCTGGTGAAAACTGCAAGGTCAAAATGTCCTTACTCTTCAGGATTGCTTTCTTTGCTGCCTCCCTACTTGGTCATAAGTCTAATCCTTGGGTACTAGTTCCTAACCTGATTCCTATCAGAATACCTCAGTAGCCTTGTGCCTTTGCCTGGACCTCTAACTTCTGTGCTTCAGTTTATTTCTCCTTAAAATAGAAATAATACTATTTGTAATTCCAGCTTCTCAAGATTATTTTGATATGAAATGAAATAATATATGAAAGTCTTTGTAAGCCATCAAGTCTATACCAGGGTATGATATTAGAAAAAGAATGAGAACACAGAGAGCTACAATAATATTACAGTCTATATTCAGGAATCTGATGAGAATATTCTTTCAGATTCCACAGCATTGGTCATTTCTAATTTATAATTTTTTTTTACTCAAAAAATGGTTTCATACTGAAATTTCAACACCTTTTTCTCTGTAAACAATGTTTGAGGGGCTTCCCTGGTTGCGCAGGGGTTAAAGAATCCGCCTGCCAATGCAGGGACATAGGTTCGAGCCCTGGTCCGCGAAGGTCCCACATGCCACGGAGCAACTAAGCCTGTGCGCCACAACTACTGAGCCTGTGCTCTAGAGCCTGTGTGCCACAACTACTGAAACCTGCGCACCTAGAGCCTGTGCTCCGCAACAAGAGAAGCCACTGCAATGAGAAGCCCACACAGTGCAACGAAGAGTAGCCCCTGCTCGCCACAACTAGAGAAAGCCTGCGCGCAGCAACGAAGACCCAACGCAACCAAAAATAAATTAATTAATTAAAAAATTAATTAATTAATTTTAAAAAGAAACAATGTTTGAGGCCTATCTATATGATAACAAAACCCACCCCCAGTCCTTGCATTCCTGTTTCTTACACTTCTCTGCTTGTCTCTGTAGCATTTATTACTATCTGACATACTAGAAATTTACTTATCCATGTGTTCATCTTTTGGACTGTTAACTTTGATGGCAGGAACTTGGCCGGTTTTGTTTATTTTTGTATCCTCAGCCACGGGAACAGTCCGTGTCATGTAGTAGATGTTCAGTATTCGTTGGATGAATGAAAATTTTAAAATGCAATAACATTATCCTGAAATTTATGATAAGAAGCTATTGGTACAGAAAATACAAAAAGAGAACTTCTCGTCCTCTCTTCTCCTCTTTTCTCCCCCAGTCGAGATCAGACCATTGGTGACATTTGCCTTTGTTGTTTTTCTGTTTATTTTTAAATTACTTCAGTCTTGTTTCCCTACTTCACTCCTACTTCAGAGAATAATATCAGATGGGATAGAACTGCCCAATCTCTACAGAGTACACCATGCTGCAGAATTGTTTACATATACCTTTTGCCCTCAACTAATACCTACATTTCTGGAAATACACAAAATTCCTTGTATGTATTTTAGAAAAAAAAGAAGTTAATAACTATCAAACACTTACTGAACTTTTTTACATTTTTTTAAAGGATACATGTTAGCTGAACTAGATAAATAAGGTAAAAAATTGGCCAGTAAACTGTGGCTTTTAATCCTTTCAGCCCCAACATTCTCTTTTATAGTAAATACGGTGCTTCATAATGTCCCCTTTACTATTCCAAATGAAATTTTTAGTTAATATAAACTACCTACGTGCATAATTTCAAAATTTCACCGTAAATGCCCTAAATGAAATATGAAGGAGAAACATAAAAGGAAAATAATTTATAAAAATAATAAGCGTATTAATATATTTTTCATAATTCACCATGTAAATGCTTCATAGAAAACATAATGAAGTAGTCATGTGCTTCCACCTTTAGGAAACATCGATATGAATTCAGAGCTACAAATGCAGACTAATACAAATGTGGCCTGTTGGCTCCCCACATGTCACAAAGGCATTGCCATTTGTTAATTTGATTTCCAAAATGGTAAACAGTTGTTTCTGTAGTTCTCCGCAAAGTTACGTCTGTAGTCTTTACTTTTATAAGGCTGCTGTATTCCTAGAAAATTCAGTACATAGTAAAACCATTAAAAAATTGCTTGGTGGAAAGGACATAAAGTCTCAGACAATTGTGAACAGAATTTTTAACTATATGAATGTTCAGTAGGACACTTGATATTTCTTCAGTGCATGGGACTGTTCTGCATTACATAGACTTTCCTTGGACACCTTATCTCAATTATAACAACCCACAACACCTAGCCCTGAAGTGTCCTAGTTCCTTCCCTTTTTGTTTTTTTTTTTTTCAAGCACTTATCACCAGCTAACATACTTCAAAAATCTTTTTTTCTTGTTTTTTGTCTATATTTTGCTCTCTTCCCTAATCCAGCCAACCAACCAACCAACATAAACTAGACTGTAATACCCATGAAGATAAGCCTTTTTTGTCTGGTTTATTCATTGTTTCTATTCCTAGTACTTAGAGTAGTACCTGGTGCATGATTCACACTAAGTAAATATCTGTTGAATAAGAGAAATAATGTGCATTGAAGACTTGAAGGAGTTGTGATACTAGGAGATTGCTATGGGCTGACAAGATCGGGTTGGTCATTTATACATATACATTCTTTGTTGGAACTTTACTTTAGTCATCATCCATTTGTATTAGACTCCTTTAGGGGTGTTGGCATTAGTCCAGACTGTTCCCCGGAATTTTATCTGTCAAGTTATAGAGTACAGAATCTTAGACTGAAGGGCATTTTTGCTTACAGCTTGGCAGGCCTAAAGATTCTAGAAGTGACATAGCAAAATGAACCTGTTTACGTATTCTTTAGGAAGTATTGGTTTACGATTGTTCTAGTAAATTGTAATTGATCATTCTAAAAAACAGTATTGGTAATTTTCTTCCTCCTTTGTTATTATTTACAGAGTGCCAGAGAAGAAGTAATTAGGTGGGAAGAAGGTAAAAAGTGGCAAACCAAAATAGAGGGAATTCGAAACAGGTTAAAAGAGAAAGAGGGGGAAGTCTGTATTCTAACAAAGCAATTGAATACTTTGAAGGATCTTTTTGCCAAGTGAGTTTAAATTTAATGTAAACCTAATTAATTATGTATAGTCTTTAATTGACCTGGAAGTTATATAGTTTTTGTGTACTTGATAATATGAAAAATTTTTTAGTTTTAATTATCATTTATTGTCTATAGTTCACTTTTTATTTTCTTTAAAATGTGTATTAAATATATTTTAACAATTTATAAGTGTAGTTTCCTATAATTTTGAAATAAGTTAGCTCATAAGCAAATACAGAATGATCCAATTTTTATATATTGGCCTTACAATAAGCAAGCTGTAATTTAATAAATTGAACAAGCCAAACACTGAATGGTATATTTTCATGATTCTGTATTAAATCCCACAGAGCTGATAAAGAGAAACTTACTTTGCAGAGGAAACTAAAAACAACTGGCATGACTGTTGATCATGTTATGGAAGTGCGAGCACTGGAGTCAGAAAAAGAGTTAGAAGAATTAAAAAAGAGAAATCTTGACCTAGAAAATGACATATCATATATGAGGTAAGCTAATACATGGAAATGTAGAAACTGATATAATAAATGTGTGCCATCTTAAGCTTGGGTTCTGTTGATTCTTTTCCTATGAGAGTTGAGATATTCTTGCTTCTTTTTATGCCACATAAATATGGATTATATTCTTGAACTTTTGAATATTGTATTCTGTGACTCTGGATCTTGGTTAAATTGTATGGAAAATGCAGATATATTTTTGTTTTAGCAAGTCTGGATAGGTTCAGGCCCCATGTGCTAACCTGCTTTATGTGGGCTATGGTTCCGGTATCATTTTCAAAGCTTTTACAGTGCTCTTTGGCTCTGTTCTGCCTATGCAACTCCCTATTGACAGTCTGCTATGTGGGCTGTCTTCTACTTCGAACCAAATCTGTTGCCCTGTTGCGCCCTGCACTTCAGCTGTTGTGCTCTTGTCTGCAGCAAAGCCAGCAGCAGGAGGGCAGAAAGGGGACGTGGCGGAGGGGGAGGGGCACTACTTTGCCTTCCCACCTTATTAATTACAGCTCTACCAATTGGAGAAGAAAATTCCTCTCCCTAAAAATTTTGGCTCCTTTGGGTTCCCATTGCAGCCTCTGCCACCACTGCCTTGGAATTGCCTGAGGGTTGGGACATGAGAGAATGCATAGAAGAGAGAAATAAGAGGGATTTTTGCTCTGTCTGTGAGAATTGTTAAGCACCCTTTCTCCTTACTGGAGCTAGAACTTTAAGCCTTGCCTGGAGCTCTCTCCCTCTGTGCTGACGCTCACCTTCAGGTTTCAAGCTGTGTTGTATTCAGGTCAGGAAATACTAGAGGAAAGGAAAAGGTAAATTTACCACCTGTTTGCTGATATTTCAGATTCTTGTGTTTTGTCCCAATCTGTAAAATATTTACTTTTCAAGGTCCTTGTGAGCTTTCAACCTACATTCCATCTCATTTCCTTCTAAGTCATTGTTTCTTAAATTCTTCAGAATTTTCCTTGATGGAGAAGAACAAAATGATTGAAACATTTTTCTTTGTTTTGACATCTATTTATAGCTACTGTCTGGTCCTAGCCTCCCTGTTTTTCTTAGTCTAAACATATGTTCAGAATAAAACCGAATCCTTTTATTCTCCTTGCAGTTTTCGCAAGGATCAAAATATTTTAGCTTTGAAACCTTCTAATACTTTTAGATATTTAATAGCTTTTTTTAACATCTTTATTGGCGTATAATTGCTTTACAATGGTGTGTTAGTTTCTGCTTTATAACAAAGTGAATCAGTTATACATGTACATATGTTCCCATATCTCTTCCCTCTTGGGTTTCCCTCCCTCCCACCCTCCCTATCCCACCCCTCTAGGTGGTCACAAAGCACCCAACTGATCTCCCTGTGCCATGTGGCTGCTTCCCACTAGTCATCTATTTTACATTTGGTAGTGTATATATGTCCATGCCACTCTCTCACTTTGTCACAGCTTACACTTCCCCCTCCCCATATCCTCAAGTCCATTCTCTAGTAGGTCTGTGTCTATCTTCCTGTCTTACCCCTAGGTTCTTCATGACCATTTTTTTTTCTTAGATTCCATATATATGTGTTAGCATACGGTATTTGTTTTTCTCTTTCTGACTTACTTCACTCTGTATGACAGACTCTAGGTCCATCCACCTGACTACAAATAACTCAATTTCGTTAATAGCTTTTTTTCTAATATGCATCTGTGGAGGCTGAAGTAATTGGAGAAGACTTTATAAAAGAGATTGAACTTGTCTTCTCAGTTCAGATGTGAATTTCCAAATTTTATGAATCAGATCTAGATTTTAAAGGCAGAAAGGACATTCCGAGAAAACAGAACCCTAGCAGAGACATAGCGGCAGGAGTGAATCTTTCATGTGTGGGTAAGAGTGGATTTATTTGCCGAAGTAAGGGAAGAGTCCTGGACAAATGTGCTGAACAGGTGTGCTTGTACCAGATAGCGGAGTGCCTTGTAGGCCATGCAGGTGAGTAGTATAGATTGAAGAAATAGATTATTATCTGGCTCCACTAAGAACCTTATAAAATCCTTGACCATCTTGAGAAGGACATGGATGTTATGAAATTATTATATAATGTTTTAAAAATAGTAGATATTTTTATTCAGCTATTTTACACAATCCCCAAAATAGATACATGTTCTTTACAAATATTAACGTATATATTTTTTTAAATCAAAATACCCTTTTTAACTCATAGTTTAAAGGAGGCCAGCTATGAATCCTCTGTAGAGGATCAGTTTATAATATAATCATGTTTTAATTTAATTTTTGTAAAGTTTTCAAGTTTTGTAGAGTTTAAAAGAAATACAGTGTTAAAAATATTTTTTTCTATTTTTTAATATGATAAAACAGTAAAAAGTTGGAAGTTTGAACAGTAAAGAGTCTGTGATTGTTGTCCATAGGACCCATCAGGCTCTTCCTCGAGATTCTGTTATAGAAGATTTACGTTTACAAAATAAATACCTCCAAGAAAAACTTCATGCTTTAGAAAAACAGTTTTCAAAGGATGCATATTCTAAGCCTTCAGTAAGTGCACATCTTTTCTTTTCATTTTTTTTATTCTAAAGTTTAAAAGTGAAATCAACTTCTACCTTTATCTAGCTAAAAACAGTAGATCCTTCTCATTAATATTAATGCAATAAATCCAACTTTTATTTTTACTGATAGTGATGTATGTTAACTTCTATAATCCTTTTTACATAATAATGGTAAACTTATGATTCTTATGCTTTGCATAAAATGTCATTACACATGATTTCTGGAGATTTCTAAATGTAGTTATGAGTTTTGCTGTGACAAGAGCATATAGTTAGATAAAATAGGAAGGTATGTTATAACATTATTTCCATTCAAATATGTGATACATTTCTCATTTTTCTTTATAAAGTCTCATTAATGAAGAATTATTTGTTGTATCTTATTTTAAAACATTCATGTGTATATTTTTATTATTTTTTTCCTTTTCTTTTCCTGTTTCTTCTCTTTCGTCTGCTTCAAGCAGAATCTGTTATGTGACGCAGCTACACTTTCTCCTCTTGCTACCAGTGTTAATAAATACAGGCATAATATTTTTCACAAAAAGAACAGTTTACACAGGAACCAAAAAAAACCCATAACAGTACTCAGAATTAAAAATAGGAAAGGAATAGATGTTAGTGACAACTTATATCATCAGGTACCTAGGAATATTCTACAGTGTTACAGTAATGAAGAAAAACACAAAGCAGAAGATAATGTAGATCCTACTGGGTTAAATAAATCTGAGTCAAGACCAAATAATAAATCAAGTCCATTTAGGTCAACTAATGGTACCTTGACGGATTTTAACTCCAATTTTGAAAAGGAACCAGATTGTAAAGTTGAAAAAATTAATCAAGACTGCTGTGAAAATAATAAACAGGAATATAAAAACAAGGAAGAGAATGAGCTAGGCAAGAATGAGAAAGAAAAGGGACACATAACTGAAGATGTGAGTCACAACAACCACATGGATCCAGAAGAATCTGCTGGGGAGGACTGTGGTTACGCCACAAGCGCTGCTGCAGTGAGGCAGTGTGCTGAGGAGGATGCACAGGCAAACTCTGAAACTGATGTGTCAGTCCAGCCAAGAAATGAAGCATCCCAGGTTTGAGTACATGGCAGTCCTTTATTTCTCTCTTGGCTGAGTTTTCTCATAGCAAGTGGTATACGTATATGGTGCAAATGGAAACAAATTGTGTAGGATTTGTAAAGAATATTAATTGTTAATAAACTTCTCCTTAAACCCTAATATTTGACTAGTTCCTACAAAAACTTAGTGGTTGTACGTTTCCCAATTCATTTTAGTACTCACTGTTTTACCGTTGGTATTGGTATTACCATTAGTACTCACTGTTTTACCAAGTATTAGATTAGATAACAGAATAACAAAAATAAGGCACTTTAGATGAGTTTGTTTTGCCTTAGAAATTCCTACTTCAGCATGCTGTAAAATCTCACTGCAAGTAAAATTTCACTACAATGAATAATATCCGTAAAAATCTGTTATGATGCTGTGTAACATTCTAACATATATAGCAAGTTCCTTTGATGGTCTTTTTGCCTTGTATTGTAACAGATACTTTTTTATAATGAGAAAAGGAAGCTTACATGTATTGCCTAGGTATAGTTTTCACAATACTCTGCAGAGAATTATTTCTACTTTATGTGGGAAGCTTGGAGAATAAGTAGCATCTCTAGTGATCAAGAAGATGCAGAACCAGGATTTAAATGGAGGTCTGATTCTACAGTTTATGAACTTTCTACATACACACACTACTTTTGGTCAATTTATTCAACAGAATAAGAAGGTTGTTCCCAGTTGAAATCAAATGACATTCATTCATTCATTCATTCCTTTCCACTTCAGATATTCCAGTCACTTAAGTCCTCATTCTCATTAAATCAGACATTTAAATTAAGAGAAAATGGATGAAAATGCCTTAATTCTTATTTCGTTTCCTTATCCAGGTACATAATGCTTCTTTTTTTCACTTGATAATAAGTAATTGAGAATTTGAGACTTACACTGTGTGTTATCACTAACTCTCATCCACTAAGAATTTGACTTTTGGCAGTGTATACCTTTGAACAGGATTCTTCTTCTATAGAACAATTTGGAAGTCCCCCCAAAATTGATTATACAAGAATTTTATTTATTTTACTTTTATAGAAGTTTCATTAGAATTTATTTTCCAAAAATTTGAACAATCTCAACTGATACTTTTAGTTTTGTTTTCTGAGAACAGGAGGAAAAAATGATCCACATTCACTTACACAAAGAATTGCATCCATATTTTAGTGAGGAGAACTGTTGAAAAAATTCAGCAGTTCATGTAATATCATCAGATACAATTATTCTCTTCTGTGAATGAAATTTAGTATATTTTATATCTATCAGGGGTACTTATTATCATTTATTAAATAGCTATCATAGACTGAAGAGATGAAGTAAGGGAGACAAAAGAGCTCAGGGATAGGGAACTATAGATTTCCATGTCTGAAGAGACCTTAAAAATCATCCTGTCTAGTGCCTTCATTTGTAAGATGCAAAAACCAAGGACCTTGCAGGTGGCATGATTTGCCTAGTGTTAACCTTAATAGTAGTAGAATCAGAATGTATACTTGGGTTGTCTGACAGAGAATAAGTAGGAACATATTGCTATAGTTTACTGACACCATGAAATATGTCTGTCTTCTTTTTCTTGCCACTGTATATGTTCATACGCACACATATTCCCTCAAACAGTTAGAAATCAGGTAGATACATGCAGTGTTTCTGCCAGTGTTGTGTTATATGCCCTCAGGTCAGAATCAAAGGTCAGCCCAGAATTTCTTTACATTTCTGTATCCTATTTTCTAATTTCTTTACTTTTACTGTATTTTACCTAAGAAAACTTTTTCTTTTTTTTACTTTTCTTTTTGGCCTAATGGTGAATATGTCAGAATGTATTTAACCTACTGCTAATTAAAAAGATGTTACAGAGCCATGTATAATAAATGTATTTATAGAATATTATACTTTAATAATAATAATGTAATGTGTAATATATAAATATATTATATAATAATATGATAGTCATCATAATGTCTGTGGATTTATTGAGTTGATCGTCGATCAAGCCAATAGAGAATGGAATGGAGGAGAAAAAACTAAAGCTGTTCTGAGTGCTTTCACAAAATTATCTCATATAATGCTCTTAACAAGTTTATGAGGGTAAGGGGTATTCTACCCACTTTATAGGAAAAAGTAACCAAGCACAGATTTCTCTTTCAAATAATCTATAGCTTAGAATGAGAACTGAAATTGAACATAAATAATAACCCAAGGTGAATTCATGCCAAAAGAAATGCAAATAAAGTGTTACTGGATTTCAGAGGAGGGAGTGATTACTTTAGCTCAAGGAATGATGAATAGCCTTCTAAAGGAGGAGGAATTGAGGCACTTTTTGTAGGCTTGTAGATTTGTTTGCTAGGGCCACCATAACAAAACACCACGGAGTTGATGGCTTAAACAACAGAAATGTATTCTCTCACTTCTGAAAGCTGGAAGTCCAAAATCAAGGTATCGGCAGAGTTGATTGCTTCTTTAGGCCGTGGGGGAAGGATCTGTTCCAGGCCTCTCTCCTTGGCTCATAGATGGCTAGCTTCTCCCTGTCTCTACAGTGTCTCCCTTCTATGTATGTCTGTATGTCCATATTTCCCTTTGGTATAAGAACATCAGACCTTGTTGGATTAAGGCCCACCCTAATGATCCTGTTTTAACTTAGTTATCTCTGAAAAGGCCCTATCCTCAAATAAGGTCATTCTGAGGTACTCAGAGGTAGGACTTCACATATGAATTTGGGGCTGGGTGGGGGTTGGGGCATGAGACAATCTGTAACAGGTAACAGTACTTTTTTTTGGACTGGAAGGACCACCACAAATTCGTTTAGTCATTATGAGAGTATATATGGAGGCATTATATGCGTGGACATTATTAAATCACACTGACTTTGCTTTCTATATTAATTACAACAGACTGGTTACCTTTTCTCATGTGAGTTAGTTTGTTCGTTTATGGTTGTTTTCTCTAGAGCTCTCCAATTTTCTCATTCCTTTGAGGAAAAATGTTCCCTTTCAGCGTAGTGTTCTCTTATCCAGTGTGTCCTATGTAGCTTTTATTTGTTACACCTTAAAAATATCCCTAACTTCATTTTCCTGAAGACTTCAGGAATAGAGTCAGATGATCATTGTCAAAGAGAACAGGAGCTCCAGAGGGAAAACTTGAAGTTGTCATCTGAAAATATTGAATTAAAATTTCAGCTTGAACAAGCAAATAAAGATTTGCCAAGATTAAAGGTAAATTTAATATTCTTTATTATAGTTAGGAAATCTAATGCCTTTTTCTCCCTACTTAATTATTATGTTTACCATGTTAGCTTTTGAAGAAGTCAGAAACTCATATTGATAAAATATCATGGTACTGTTATACTTTCTACATTTGCTCATTTAACAGTTATTTGTTGAGGGCCTTTTTTGTGTCAGGTACTCTTCTAGGTGCTGGTAAACAGCAATCAAAAAAATTCTTGCACTTGTAGAGCTTACATTCCAGTAAGGGAAGGCTCATAATATGTAAGCAAGTCAATATGTAGTATGTCAGCTGATGTTAAAGTGCTAAGAAGAAAAAGCACAGTTAGTGTGAAGGGTGTGTGTGTGTGTGTGTGTGTGTGTGTTGCATAGGGGTATAGCTGACCCTTGAACTGTGAGGGTCCACTTATATGGGGATATTTTTCAGTAGTAAATATTGCTGTACTACCTGATCCGTGGTTGGTTGAACCCACGGATGCAAAGGAACTGCAGATATAGAGGACCAACTATAAGTTATACCTCCACATTGTTCGAGGGTCAACTAAATATGGGATTGCTTTTTAAAATAGGGTAGTAAGGGAAGGCTTTCTTAATAAAGTGATATTTTAGCAGAGAGCTAGGGGACAGGTAAGGAAGTAGGTCATACAGATACTAGAAAAAGAGTTCCAGGCAACAGAAATAGCAAGTTCAAATGTCGTGTATGTGGCAAGATGATGGTTGGTGTATTTAATTAACAGTTGTCACACTTTAAAATATTAGGATAGCTCTAAAAATACAAAGTCTTTAAATTAAAATATTTTAGGATAATCGTCTCTTTTAGAAATTTTACTTTATTTTGATGTTTATAATAAGTTTATTTTTGGTTTTCCAAATCTTATCCTATTTAAGGGAGTCCTTTTCTCTTGACTGACTGTTTCATTTGTGTTTTTTAACTTAGAATATCAGCAATCTGTTAATTCCACTGGTAACGGTATAATTAAGCTATATCCTGCTTCTCATTCTGATTTTTACACTTAGAACCAGTGTCAGAAGATCAGTTGTCTCTTTCTCTGTACTATATGGGTAAAGTTCTACATATGTAATCTATGGGAGAGTTGAAATCAGGAGTTCTAAACTCAAATTTATATTGTATACTAAGGCAATAATGCAGGAAATATTTCTTGAAATTCATATACAAAATGCTGTTGTATTAATTCAGCATATGCCATGGTTCAAAATCCTCCTCATTGGTGTAAAGACCCGCTTGTTTAATTCAGCTATACAGTTGAAGAGACTGATAGTTCAGATGAATTGTTTGCCTTTCCTTTTCAATGGCTATAGCTATGTTAAATTGTTACATGTTTTCTTTAATCTTCTAGAATCAGGTAAGAGATTTGAAGGAAATGTGTGAATTTCTTAAGAAAGAAAAAGCAGAAGTAGAGAGGAAACTTGGCCACGTTAGAGGGGTGAGTATGTGAGAGTATGCCATATGTTTGTTTTGGCTTCAGAAGTGATAAGCTGGAAATGAAAAAAAAAGTTTGCATATGTCGTAACAGTACTGATGTGCCTTTACTAGTGCCTCTAGTTTCAATTTTATTCTGCTGCATCTATAATGTAAAACATCATTCAGCTTTCTCTCTGTTTCAAGTTAATGTATTTTATCATCTGTCTCATCTTACATGCTTTTTATTCCACTTGGACTCTATCCCATCTCTTTTTTCATTGCATATCCCTCTACACCTTGAAAACATTTAACTTCCAGGAATCTTCCATCTGTTCACTGAGGTAACTGCTAACTGCTCCTTGGTCTGATTCTAACATTTTATAATTATTTTTTATGATATCCATGGCAGCTTCCTAGTTATAATGCTACTATACTAATGTTCTTTCCAGTATACCAGGGTTTAAGCTGTTACTTATTAGCTGCATGACTTTAGGAATATCAAATTCTCTGAGTCTTGATTTTCTTGTATGCAAAGTAAGGATAATTCCTCTTTCACAGGGTTATTATAACGAGTTGAAGTCATACAAGCCTTGGCTTCAAATGTTAGGAATCAACAATGAGTTTAATAATAAACCTCTTATATTCTTGGTACTTTATGTTATACTCTCTAAAATATTTGATTAAATAAAAAGTTAACATTTTTTCCTAGTCTGGTAGAAGTGGAAAGACAATCCCAGAACTAGAAAAAACCATTGGTTTAATGAAAAAAGTAGTTGAAAAAGTCCAAAGGGAAAATGAACAGCTGAAAAAAGCATCAGGAATATTAACCAGTGAAAAAGTGGCTAATATTGAAATGGAAAACGAAAAATTGAAGGTAATATTTTCAATGTGGTCATTTGTACAGAATGTTTTACTGATATAATTTTTATTAATTTTTAAAGACAATTTAAAATATAGTGTATAAAGTGGCTTTAATGGATGCAGTAGATATTTTACACATACAGAAAAAAAATGTTGGAGACAAGGCTAAGAGTAGTTAGAGTAGCACCACTTGGTCATCTTACTATTTCCAGACCATTGCTTCTCACTCTGACAGCATAAAATAATTAACTGTATCTATTTTCAAAAATACATCTGCCTAAGCCCCCAATTTTGAGATTGATCAGATTATTTTGGGATTGATCCTACCATTGGTATTGTGATTCTTTTTTAAAGTCATCAGCTCATTCTAAGCCAAGATTGGGAACCTCTGCTCTAGATGACCAGTATTAAAGGGAAGAATTTAATTCTAATTATATCAAATATGGTCTCTAAAACCATGTTAAACTAAGTTTTATGAGTTTACAAGAGCATCGTTTATTTCCTTGTTTTGATAATGTAGAGTTTTTTTAATTACTAGGCTGAATTAGAAAAACTCAAAGTTCATCTTGGACGTCAGTTGAGCATGCACTATGAATCCAAGACCAAAGGCACAGAGAAAATTGTTGCTGAAAATGAAAGACTTCGTAAAGAACTTAAAAAAGTATGGCTTTCATTATTGACTATACTTATTTTTATGTTAATTAACTACTACATTTTGGGAAAACAGAATGAAAAAGTTGATGAGAGTATCTACTCAGAGTAGGTATTAAGAGATTTAGGAATTGTGTTGTTTTGTTTTTATTTATTTATTTATTTTTTAATTGGGCTATAGTTGCTTTACAATGTCATGTTAATTTCTGCTGTACAGCGAAGTGAAGCAGCTATATGTGTACATATATCCCCTCTTTTTTGTATTTCCTTCCCATTTAAGTCACCACAGAGCATTGAGTAGAGTTCCCTGTGCTATACAGCAGGTTCTCATTAGTTATCTATTTTTATACATATTAGTGTATATATGTCAATCCCAATCTCCCAATTCATCCAGGAATTGTGTTTTTATGCCCACCATCCTTTCACTATGAGGAACATTGAAAATAAAAAATTAATAAGTTCAGAGGCAGTATAATGTAGAAGCCACATACCCAGGATTCAAATCCTAGCTTTATTACCTTTTTTTAAAAAAATAAATTTACTTGTTTTTACTTATTTTTTTGGCTGTGTTCGGTCTTTGTTGCTGTGCGCGGGCTTTCTCTAGTTGCAGCGAGCTGGGGCTACTCTTTGTTGTGGTGCGCAGGCTTCTCATTGCAGTGGCTTCTCTTGTTGCAGAGCACAGGCTCTAGAGCATGTGGAGTTCAGTAGATGTGGCACATGGGCTCAGTAGTTGTGGCTTGTGGGCTCTAGAGCACAGGCTCAGTAGTTGTGGCTCACAGGCTTAGTTGCTCCGTGCCATGTGGGATCTTCCCGGACCAGGGCTTGAACCCGTGTCCCCTGCATTGGCAGGCGGATTCTTAACCACTGTGCCACCAGGGAAGCCTGCTTTATTACTTCTTAACTGTGGGAACTAGGGGAATCTACTATTCCCTCTCCTTCTCTCAATTTCCTCATGTATAAAACTGGGAATATTGAGTATATCTATTTCACAGAGCTGCTACAGGGTTTAAATGAGTTAATATTTATGCACATGTCTTAGAATAATGCTTGATGTACAATAAAGAGTATATGAAACTATTTTGTTAAACAGTAAGATTCCTTTCTATTTAAGTGGCAAAATATATTCCTTGCCCCAAATAAGTGTTGTTATTTATATGGATGATCCAGTGAATAAATAGCAATTAATATTTTTAAACTAGTTACAGTGGTATATGAATGTATTGTGAGGCCAGAGTGCTACTGTGCTGTGAATGTGGATGTTTAATAGTGGAAATAATCTGTGGTAATTACACATAGTTTATACTTATAGTTATGTCTCTCGGGTACTAAAAAGTCAAAACATCTTTTAAAAATCTAAAGGCATAAACTATCCCATTTTCTCTATTACAGACAAAGAAATATGACAAATTTAAAGTAACCACTAGAGTAAAATATTGTAAATGTATTTTTCTAACCTCATTTACATGATCTGTTCTAATTATTATGACCATATTGCTGTTTTAGAGTAAAAGAAACATTGGATTTTTATTGGAATTTTAAGCAGCATTTAGAACTCCAGGTTATTTTCTTTCTAGTTTGTAGTGATTGATAATTTTGAATATACTATATCCATGAGAACAGTATTACATTTTGGCGTAATATACTAATTAGCTTTTTAATGATAGGAAACTGAAGCTGCAGAAAAATTACGGATAGCTAAGAATAATTTGGAGATATTAAATGAGAAGATGACAGTTCAACTAGAAGAGACTGGTAAGAGATTACAGTTGGCAGAAAGTAGAGGTCCACAGCTTGAAGGTGCTGACAGCAAGAGATGGAAATCAATTGTTATTACAAGGTAGGAACAAGCAGTTTAAAATGTGCACAGTTTAATGAGCTCTGATTCTGCCATTATCGTTTTTAAAGAACGTGACAGTATCCTGATTCACTCAGTTCTTTCGTGAAGAACTGTTTGGTTGTTTGTTTTAACATGATCCTCACTTTTTCTTCCTTAAAATATTTAACTAATTGGGGTGTCGGCATGGGACAGAGGAGAGCTGGGGCTGGGCTAAGGGTGTTGGAGCTGGGTGGGCATCGTGAAGCTGCTGTCAGCCATGAGCCTGGACTGATGGTGCCCAGCTTCTCCTGAGTGCTGCGTTTCTCCAGCTACGACTGCAACTTTGGAGTTATGTTCTGGGCATCTTGCTCTTCAAATAGCCTCAACAGATGAATTCAGCAAACAGTTTTAGTGTCTTACTGGCCTCTGCTTTCTGGCACTTGATTTTCTCCCATCCCTTGAGCCTTTTCTGCAAGTATGTGCAATTCCTGCCGGTCAAATCAACTTTGTGGCTCTGAAAGAGGTGATAGGAATTCACCAGTAAACATTCATATGTTCATTGTCACTATCCCCAGAGGTGGTTCGTCATAACTCTGATGAGTCAGTAAAAGGCTTTGGTGTCATTCTCACTTCCAACGTTAAGCAGCTGCTTCAAGGAGTATATGTAGAAGCCAGAGACCAGTGACATCCTGCCCATGTCCTGTCCCAATAAAGTCATCCTGTGTGAAGTGGCACTCTTGACATCTACTGGCCCCGTTTCAGAAGGCAAACGCATCTTTATTTTACCATATTCCTAGAGTCCCTTCTGTCTGTGCATCTCAGTATCCCCTTGGATATCTACCTGCTGTTTAGAATGGACTTGATGTGGATTGGCCGTCACCATCACTACAGCTGGGATGGGAATCTTAGCACTGTGAGGCCACAGCAGGTCCCATTGTGGGCCTGTTGGCACTCACTTGACCCTGTCAGACAAGTCTAAGGAGAAAAGAGAAAGGTTTTGCAGGTAGATTAGAAGACCCAGGTGGCCAGGCAGTCTTGGAGAAGGGTCCTTGGTTCCTGCCCTAACATCATACTGAGTACTCAGAATCTACTCTTCCCCAATAATTGTTTCTTAATTCTGTCAGAGGGCTAGTGTGAGGGCTAAATGAGATAATATGTGTGATAGTATAAAGGGGAGAGGGGGTCTTCTTTTGCCTGCTTGGACTCCAGCAGAGGCTCTCAACCAGCAACCCTATCAGTTGATTTCTTGGTTGGCCCTTTATTTCCTTCTACAATCACACGCGGACTCAAAGAATTTTGAGTTGCTTCGAGATGTATTTATCCAGCAGGTATTTACTCAGTACCTGCTGCATGCAAGACTCTGCTTTATGTCAGATGTATTTCTAAAAGGCCTGCTTTGACTAGGTTCCTTCAGAGAGCCAGGTAGCTTCCAGGGCTTAGAAATACCTATTTCTCACTATGCCCTTAAGTAAATTACAGTTCTTCTGTGAGTTTAAGTTTTTTTAAAGCTGTGGAAATGATCATCCCTGTCCTCTTCTAAAAAAGGGCTCTTTGGGGCTGCAGAAAAGATTATTAATGTGAAAAGGGTTTATAAAGTTTATAAATATTTGAAGCGGTGATGAGATTTAACCATAACTGAAGATGACTTTGCCCTTTAGATCATTTATGTGTTTTTCATCTGAGAACTGTACAGATAACTGAGTATGGAGTAGGCCTTCAGTAAGCATTTTTTTAAAAAACTAAGTCCTCCTAGTAGAATCCACTTGACAGAAGGCTAATTCTGATCTTTGGCCTCAAGCCTCCCTAAATCCACCAAAAAAACTGCTAAAGTCTGCAGATGGGATTAGACACCCAGTTCGGTAAAGTGGTTTGAAGATAATCTTTTGGTACCCATTAACCATTATGCTCATGCTGAAATCTTTATAGTTGATCTGTTATTTACTCAACAAACTAATAACATCTATTCCACATCCAGCTTTATAGTACTGACTGCTGAGACAGGCCGGGGTGATGCAGGAGCTGTTTTAGATAGGGTGGTCAGAGAAGGCCTCTCTGACTGGGTGGCATTTAGAGTTGGGAATTGAATGGCAGGGTGAGCTTCAGATATTTCACCACTTTGATAGCTTTTGTCAGGTTAAGAACGTTGCCTTCTAATCTAGGTTCCTAAGGTTTATCACAAGCTCTTTGATAATAATTGAAGTATTTTGTTGTAAACTGAGGTAATAATTTTCCTTCCTTAGCCTGTCCTTACCTGATTTTGTTGCCAAAGTGTTCCTTCTTTTCTTTTCTGTGGAAAAATTTGAATGTTATAAGCATTGTCTCCTTTAAGGTGGTATGATGGGTTTGTAAAACCATTTTGGCTCAGTGTTTTAGAAGTTTCTTTTGGAATCTGGATTTTTTTTTGAACTATTGATCATTTCTTGAAAATTTACAAATCTATTTAGATTTTTACAAGCTTCATCCCTCCCACATCTTATGCCATTTTTCTTACCCCTGCTTTTACATATTCTTTTCCCTCTCTCAGCAGTGTTCTTTTGGTTTTGCTCTACCTGGATACCTCCTATATGTGTGTATATGTGTGTGTGTGTGTGTGTGTGTGTGTATTAAATGCTTTAGTTTGTTATCTCTAAGTATATTCCTAAGAATATTCAATAATACAGAATTTGATATTCTTATGAATTTAATTTCTATTTCTTTGTGATTGAAAAAGGTATTGATTTTAATCTGACAGTGGTAAAATTCAGGCTCCATCCTTGTTATAACTTTGGGAAACATCTAAATCCTCTATTTAATTGGCCTGTCTGTTAATTAGGGGTACTTATCCCTTGCTGTCACCTAATGCTAAGTAAATATGTAGGAAAAGATTTGACTAGAAGAAACAGTATAATAAGATATTCTTTATTTTTAGTGCAGTAACTTGAACTAACTTTTAAATCAATGAGAGAAACTATTTTCCATGTCTACACCATTTTTTTTCCTTTATACTTTTAGAATGTATGAAACCAAGTTGAAAGAATTGGAAACTGACATTGCCCAAAAAACTAAAAGCCTTACTGATCTTGAACAGCTTGTAAGACAAGCAACAGAGAGGGAACAAAAAGTTAAGAAATACACGGAAGATCTTGAGCAACAGGCAAGTAATGTCATTTTTCTTTATGTGATAAAATAATGCATCATATTTCAAACCACCCCTCGGCATTCATTGTCTTATGTAGGTAAAAATGAACTCTGGACTAATTCCTCTCCTACAAGTTCCATCTAAGTGAACGGCCCCACCATTCACCTATTTGTTTAGGTCAAAAACCTTGGATCGGGGTTTCCCTGGTGGCGCAGTGGTTGAGAGTCCGCCTGCCGATGCAGGGGACACGGGTTCGTGCCCTGGTCCGGGAGGATCCCACATGCCACGGAGCGGCTGGGCCCGTGAGCCATGGCCGCTGAGCCTGTGCATCCGGAGCCTGTGCTCTGCAACGGGAGAGGCCACAACAGTGAGAGGCCCGTGTACTGCAAAAAAAAAAAAAAAAAACCTTGGATCATAGACTCCTTTCTTTTCACTCATACCCCGCGTCTTTTTCATTAAATCCTGTCAGCTCTATTTCAGACGTATCCCAAATCTGATGATGTCTCAGCACCTCCAGCACTGCCAGTCTAGTCTAAGCTATTCTCTCACACCTGAAGAGCAGTAATTTCCTAACTGGTCTCCCTGCTTCCGCTCTTGCCTTGTTTCACCTTCTCCTTATCCCTGACCTATTTTCCACATAGTTGCCAAGTACTCCTTTTAAAGGTATAAAGCAAATCATAGCACTCCCATCCTTAGAATCTTGCATTGGTTCCCATTACCCCAGAACAAAATCCTAACGTTCTTCTCATAGCCTGCAAAGACCTACATGGTATGGCATCTGGCTTCCTCTCTAGCCTCACCTTTACTTTCTCCAGCACTCATAGTGCTCTAGCCACGCCGACATTCTTTCAATCCTTGGGAAAACCAAACTCATTCAAGCTTCTGGGCCGTGCTTCTGTTTCCCTTGTTTAGAATACTGTTTACCCCAGTATTCTCATAGCTCCCTCCTGCACTTCATGTCTCTGCTTAAGTGCAAGCTCCTCAGACCCTCCCAAACGTATACTACTTTCCACCACCCTGTCCTCTTACCCTAGGTTAGTTTTCTCAATAGCCCTTCCCACCATCTTGAAGTGTTATCCAGTCACATCCCATGCTCACTGTTTGTCTTCCCCCACTAACAATGTAAGGACCACAGGATCATGAAGGAAGGGGTTTTGCTTATTTTTTTCACTGCTGTATCCAGTATGCCTAGGACAATGCCTGGCATGCAGTAGTTCCTCAATAAATAATTGTTGAATGAATAGTGGATAGAGCACCATCGATGTATGATCATGTGAACTTTTGAAAACTCAACTTTTAAAATTATGCTTCATTGAAAGTATCTTTATAAAACCTCGTTATTTCCGTGTCAAACTTTGTCTTCTAACTTTTCATTGTGCCCAAAGATTGAGATTCTCAAACATGTTCCTGAAGGTGATGAAACAGAGCAAGGCCTTCAATGGGAGCTTCAAGTTCTTAGGTATATTATTTGTTCATATGACTACTTTTTAAAAATTATTTTTTAATATAACCCCATTTGCTATACCTAGACAGTTAAGATTTTTCAACCTTGCTGCCTAATAGGTCTTTCAGCCCTATTTCATCCTTCTAATGCCAATCACTCTTTTATATAATGGATGCTAAAGAAAAGGGTAAACCAGATCTTAATATAGGTGTCAAGTTTGTAATTTAAACTTTCTTAATAGCACAGAATATATTAAACCTTAGCTTCCAAAGGCAAATGTTAATTGAAATGAGGAAAAAAAATCTTCCAAGGCTGTGTGTAGCGTACTTTCGTGAGGCTCCTCCCTGCAAGAGAAAAACTACTCTTGAAAATGACATCAGATCAGATTTTAAGAACATGAAGGATTTTGATCCTCTGATCTCCGAGAATGGTAGCATTGCAGCAGGGAGAGGAAATGGACAAATGTTTACCTTTATAAATGTCAGCAAGTTCTAAGCACTGTACATCACACAATTAAAGAAATGCTCATGTATTTTGTGGAGCAATGTCTGTTTGTCTTTTTTTTAACACATTATCATTGTGTTCTAGATTAGCTAATAGTCAGCTGGAAAAAGAAAAAGAAGAATTAATCCATCAGATAGAAGTTAACAAAGACCAGAATGGACCTGAAAGCACCATATCCGGTAGTATATATATATATATATATATTTTTTTTAAATGCTTAGCTTTTTATTTATTCATTTATTTATTTATTTAATTTTGCTGTGTTGGGTCTTCGCTTCTGTGCGAGGGCTTTCTCTAGTTGTGGCTAGTGGGGGCCACTCTTCATCGCGGTGCGCAGGCCTCTCACTATCGCGGCCTCTCTTGTTGCGGAGCACAGGCTCCAGACGCGCAGGCTCAGTAGTTGTGGCTCACGGGCCTAGTTGCTCCGTGGCATGTGGGATCCTCCCAGACCAGGGCTCGAACCCGTGTCCCCTGCATTAGCAGGCAGATTCTCAACCACTGCGCCACCAGGGAAGCCCCGGTAGTATATTTTTTAACACACTCATAGCATGTTAGATAACCCAAGTTTTTGAATTAGGGTTTGCCTTTCTTATTTGTTCACACATTTCTGGTAACTGTCTTCCTTTTATAAAATCAAATCCTTGATTTATGTTTTTAAAGCTGTCTCTGTCTTCCATGAAACAATATTCCCATTGAGCCCTTTGAGTTGTCTGTAATATTGAGTAGCAAGTATTCAAGTGTCTTTCTCCTTGTATTCCACCTGGATGTTACGGATTTAACCACGATACAATGCTAAGTAATATTAGGTCTGTTGCTTCCAGTTTCTCAGTATAGGCCCTTTTAAGCCTTTTGAACATTTTCTTCTAAATGTTACTTTCATCTTATTAATTTAGAAACTACATGTATATAAGTAAACATCGCCTATATGTTTTTTCCTTTTACAAAGTAAAAAATCTATCCTTCTACCCTCTTCCATTTGCATTCAGAAGTGATTACTAATGATTCCCGTTCCTGTGTGCATAGGTATGCACATATACACATATGTATGTAATGTATATGTATATGCGTGGACACACATACAGTGAATAGTTGATCCTCATTATTTGCAGATTCTGTATTTGCATATTCACCTACTCAGTAAGTTTACTTGTAACCCCAAATCAGTACTGTGTGGTACTTCTGCAGACATACAGAGCAGTGAAAAATTTAAGTTCTATGATTCACACTTTCCCAGATGAGATTCAGCAAGGTGATGCTCTGCATTGTTTCAGCTCTCATACAAGGATGACCAGAGGAGGAGACAACAGGGGGCACTCCTGCACAGAGCAGGAACCTATGGTTCTGGGACCAGCTGGACTGGGTTTAAATTTCAGCTCTGATGCCTGTTATTAGGGCAGCCTCAGGAGTCACTTGATACTTCCGAACCTTGTTCTCTCCTGTAAAACAAAGAAAATAGAACCTACCAGGATGAGTTGTTTCCAGGATTTAAGATTATGAAATCTATGTGAGATGATGTGTATGTAGGTTTATTTTCCCTAAGAGCAGTGGTTCGGTATTCACTAATTCATTGTTCATGTTGACTTTATAGAACGTTAACTACTGCAAATAGTAAGAATCGATTGTTTGTATGCATATTGTATTTGATAGCTTTTATGAAAATGCCAAATTCTGTTCCAAAGGGTTATACTAATTTATATCTAAACAGTTTTTGACTATTTCACATAGCTTTTCAATATCCTACCAAGTAGTCTTGTTGCTACTTTGTATTAAGGCTGTCATGTATGAGTCGTTCCAGACACTGTGCTAAATGCTTTACAAGCGTTTTATAATTTAATTCTTATAGCCCTGAAGTTTGAGTACCTCTGTCTCCATTCTACCTGTGTTAAACAGATTCAAAGCAGCTAGGAAGTGGCAGAGGCAGGATGAAGCCTAAATCTGTGAAACTCCAAAGCTCCTTGCCATTTCCTGCTATTGACCACTAGACCGCCTCCTCTCTTGGTGACTAGAAGTACACACGTAAACCTCTCTTGATAACATCTCTTCCAGCAGCCAGCTTGGTGTACTAAACCAGACACAGCGCCAAAGAGCAGTTAATGCTGATGTTAGGCAAGTTCTCTTTCTAACCCTCAGTTTCCTGAAAGGGAATTTCTGAACCCTCATTTCCTCATCTTCTGTTTAAAAATGAGGATATCTACCAAAGATTGTTAAGGCTGAAAATCAAACCAAAACTGTTTCGGAAATTTTAAAGCACTATTTAAGTATACGTGATCATTAAGCTAACTTTTGGAAAGTGCTATACATAATAATCACTTTTACTGCATAATTTCATTACCAATCTATGTAATATATAGCATCCCACTGATTAAGACAACTCAATATAGCATTCCAGTGATCAAAAATCAACTCTGTAAAAAAATCATTAGTGCTTTCTGCAGAGGTGAGGGATGCTTTGAATAGTACAAGGAGAATATTTGTCTCCAACTTACAGTAATTGGAGGACTATTCCAAGGTCATCTTAATAGAATATGCTTCCTGTCGCATTCGTGAAAATGTATTTGCTGACCATTATTTTCTCAAAATTCAGCATTATTTTTAAAATTTTACCCCTCAAAGGATGTAAAATATGACATGACACATTATATGCAGTTTAAAGAAAGTATGTTTCTAGCACAGATGGCAATTAAAGCAAATATACTATTGCCCATTGATTCTCATTATAAAATTAGAGATATGTTAACTCTGGGGGAAATCAATAAATTAAACTAAAGCCCTTGTGCTTTTTATGTTTTCCTACCAAAATATCAGGACTTATTCATCTTTGTGTTATCCATCCTGCCCAGCACATTTTTCACATAGTATTGGGTTGGCCAAAAAGTTCGTTCAGGTTTTTCTAGAACATCTTACGAAAAACCCGAACGAACTTTTTGGCCAACCCAATAATTACAGTAAATACGCACTGAAGTACATGGAATAGTCAAAGCTGTTGGGTAACAGGAGCATTTGGCCACCTTACGGTTGTAGCCCCTTCCCTAACAGTCTACTTATTCTAATGTTGTACTATTAGCACCTAACAAATTTTCTTGGTTCTAGAATTTTTCTCTGAAAATAATGGTTTCTTCCATGTAAAAAATCAACCTGGATCTGTACTTCTAACAAACACCTAACATATGCCTCTTCTCTTTGTCTGCTTATGGAATTGTAATACCTGATATAGAGGTAGCATACAGAATTCACAGCCTGAAAAGTGTTTCAACCATAAAAGACAACATTTTCCAGGCTCTAGTTTCATAAATTTCCTCCTCATCCTCTAAAATAAATCCTTTATCTTGAACTTATTCAGAGTGGGAAAAGCTTAGTCTAATTCTCCCTTTTTTGGAGGCAGATCCTGATCAACTGAAGGAAAAGGTCAAAGATCTAGAGACACAGCTCAAAACCTCAGATCTAGAAAAGCAGCATTTGAAGGTAACTATTTTAATTATAGTATTATAAATGTTTTCTGAAAACAGCTGTTGAAAACTGTTTTTATGATCACCATCCCTGAGATTTAAGTATGTATCCTAAATATTCCTGGGATCACATTTTATACTTACATTTAACCTTGATATTACAAAGTTGATTATATTCATCTGACTGTATTAAAAATATTTATTAAAACAGAACCATAAAAAATTGAGACAAATAGGATTAAAGAGTAAATTATTTTTAATTGTCACAAATATAGCTCATTATTTTAATATTTTTCTAAGTTTTGGGTCACATTGGGAACAGTGTCTTTTATTTCCTTTTGAAATTCTTTTCAGGAATAGTTCCCTTAAAGAAAGATATTTGATATGCTTTATCTCCTTAAGAATCTGTAAACAGAACAAAAGAGCATAAATATGAAAATTAACTAGTGATCACTGGCTATTCTACATGGTCATTAAAGCTCAAATTGTTTCCTTACCAGTTGCCTAACTTTTAGCCAGGCAGAAGCCCAACAGTTTACCTGATCATAAATATATTTATAACAAGTGACCATTATTCGTTGAAAATTAGATATTTGCAAAGAAAATACAAGTAAAGCCTAACCAAGAATCTTAACCAAAATAACTTCAATGTTGTGAATAGCCAAGTTTTTTGATTGCCTCACTGAGAGTATCTTAATATTCTTTTGAAGAAAGATTAAATCCCCTCTGATTTAAGAGCTGATAAATTTTAGTCCAAGACCAGGACATAACTTAGAGAACAAATAATTTGACAGTTAACAAGTTAGTTACTTACACTGTACAATGAAACCTTATTAATAAAATCTTAAGAAAATACTTCTGCCGTGTATTTGACTACTCAGGTTACTCTGCCTTTCATGTTTGTAATTAATCTCTTTAGTTCACACCTAAAGAATGTATTTTTTCCCATATATACCTTTTAAAGATAATATGTTCTTATTAGGAGGAAATAAAAAAGCTGAAAAAAGAACTGGAAAATTTTGATCCTTCATTTTTTGAAGAAATCGAAGATCTGAAGTATAATTACAAAGAAGAAGTGAAAAAGAATATTCTCTTAGAAGAGAAGTTAAAAAAGCTTTCCGAACAATTTGGAGTTGAATTAACTAGTCCTGTTGCTGCTTCTGAACAGTTTGAAGACGAAGAGGAGGAAAATCCTGTTAATTTCCCTATGTACTAAGGGCCACCTCTAACTGTAGTTTTATTTGTTTATTAACTTTATAAGTTAAAATTCCATCTGGAAGTTCCATCTGGAAATCAGGCAAGTCTCTGACCTACATGATTTCCTTCCAATACCTTGTACCTTTACCTAAATTGGAATTTTTAGTAAATAAAATTATACGAAAATTTCAACGTATTAGAAAAGTGTATTTTTGAAGACTTTTAGGATAAGTTATATCTGTCAAATAGGCAATGAGCTATGGTGAATTCCTATACATTCATAATGTTTTAAGTTTCTTAAACATTTAAAACTGGGGTTTTATATATACTTACATATTCTCAAATTATATATGTGTGTATCTATATAGATAAAAATACATTATGAAGTTGAGCCATAAGTTTTCTTAAATGTCTAGCAATATTAAATTCAGCTTACACTATTTTATTTTTAAAGTAAATGGTCCAGAATTGTTGGTTTGTCTTTTATGCTACTACCCATGTATAATGGACTGAATCCAACCTTTGTACAAGCTGGGCAGCTTGCTATTATATTTTAAATTCCAGAGGTTAAAACTCACTTGCTATTTCTCAATAAAGTTTTGAATAGATATTTACAGGTGGGAAATTCATTTCTTCAAATGCTAGAAGACATGTTGCTATATTAGACACTGAACAATAAATAGAAACTCAGATATTTTTACCTTCTAAACATGGCAGAGTATTCAATATTGAAATATAATAACAAAGAAGCTGGTTTTTAATTGCATTTCCAGTTTATACATTGAGTATTATATCTTTGAGCCTACCAAATTTCTGATTATCTATTTTTGTAAAGTGATTAAATAAACACTTAGCATCAAAGGCATACACATAATTGTTCAGATTCATGTTGATAAGAACTGGTTTTGAATTCATATAAGTATCTGGGATTGGCCAGCATAAACCAAGATGATGGCGATGGACCTGAAAAGAAAAAAAAAAGGGTGTCAGCTTTTAGCCTGTCTTATCTTCATTCACTTACAAAGCTTTTGAGTGCCTACTATCTCCCAGGCACTATTTAAGGCTCCATGTCATCTTACCCTTTTTTTTTTATAGCTGTTCTCCTGACATATTACATATTTACTTGCTTATTGTCTATCTTCCCCATTAGAATGTAAGCTTCATGAAGGCAGAGACATTGTTTTGTTGACTCTATTTCCAGCACCTGGAAACAGGCCAGGAACATAATCAGGGGCTCCATAAAAATGTAATGAATAATAGAGTCTATTGCTGAGTGCAGAAGTTAGCCAATTGAAAAATGTGGGCGGAAGGCATTCTAACCAAAAGAAATATCATGTGATAGAATCGTGTTTTTGCTCTGGCTGCATTTAGTTAAGAACATATACAGTGTGGGTGTGTTTGGGAGATGGGGGTAAAGGGTTCTGGAAATTTTAGCAGGGGCCAGATTGTGAAAAATCTTAATGTCACCGAACACTTTTATGCAAAGAAGTAGTATTCTCATTCATTTGTGAAGCATGGACAGGACAGGGATAAGACTGAAAGATAATGCTGAGGAGGGTGATAATTCAAGCATGAATCTTGTTTTAAATTAAAATCAACAGCCAATTGGCTGGTAAGAAGTACACAGATGCAATAGATGAGAATCTGTTAGAACTGATGATTGGATGTAGGAAGTGATGGAGAGAGGGGTTAAAAATGATAGCTAAGTTTTAGGCCTCAGTGAATTGTTTGAAGTTGGGGTTGGTCCAGACTGGACTAGGGTCCAGTTTTGAACATTACAAACTAGAACCTATGTGAAATCAAACAGACAAGTCCAGGAGACAGAAAGGGCGCAAAGGGTAGAAGAATTCACTCTGTATATATTAACTGTAACCTTGGCACTCTTTTAACTCAACAAATTCTATAATCAGGTACCTTTGAGAAATGCTGCGTTAAACTAAGTTATTAGTACAGATGTCTCAGAGAACACTAATGTTCAACATGAATTTCCAAGAAGGCAATACATAGTATGCAGGGTTTTCCGGACATTTTCATCACTTTAATTCTGAAGCACATCTAGAAGAACCAACGCCCCACAGAAAAAATACATGTTGGGAAACACAACTTTATCATATAAAGATGGTGGCATGTGAGATGAAGAAATTAAATTACTACATATCAGAATTACTGCAATTTGTAGAGCATTTTAGTGCCACTTCTACTTTAAGAACATAAAATGACATAATCCCACTAATTATTTTCTGCCATTACCTTGATTAAACAGCCATCACTGCAGTGCCACACTATTCCTTCAATTTTACCCTCTCTGCAACCTTCAAACCAGGACAACAGATCATTGTGCTTCAAAGTAGGTAGATTTCTTATTTGAAATGCTCCATGTGGTATAAGAAGATGTAATGGATGCTTCTTGCTTCCTAACCCTAAAATTGTAAAACTTTGCCATTAGCCACACAGAAGTTTCAAAAAGAATGAGGAAATTTCTCCCTCCAAATTAAAAAAAGCCTCTAAAACACTGAGGAATAAATTTACCAAAAAGTTTGATTCCTTGAAGAGACAAGTGCCCTCACTCAAAAGTTGGCACCTTATCCCATTAAATCTAAATTCCACCTTCGTGTGCTCTATACGAGGAATTGGCAAACTATGACCTTCGACCAAACCCAGCCAGGTGCCTGTTTTTGTAAATTGTTTCAATGGAACACAGCCAACCCATTCATTTAAGTACTCTCTATGGCCTGTTTCAGAGATATGGCCCCAAAACCCTAAATATTTACTGTCTGGCCTTTTACAGAAAAGTCCCCCAACTGCTGCTCTACACCGTTAGCCACATTCAACTATCATTCAGTATTTACCAAACAGCCACGCTGTATCTGATACCTTGTATAATTACTGTCTTAGATTCTTTTCACCTGCCAATCAGTCTGCTTCTGATCTCTATATAGGATTTTGCTATTCCAGTTTTAATGACCTTGGCTCTGTCTTCATCCCTGGGTTAACAATACTCCATAGTGCCCTCAGGACTTGTACTCAAATCATCATGGTGTATATTCTAATGCTTGATATGCTATTCATTGCTAATTCTTTTATTTACTTTACTCCTAGCTGTTAATTAATGCTAAACGAATTACCTAGCCATGAAAAGCAACCTAAGTGCCCATCAATAGATGAATGGATAAAGATATGGGCTGTGTGTACACACACACACACACACACACACACACACACAGAGAGAGAGAGAGAGAAAATGGAATATTACTCAGCCATAAAAAGAATGAAATCCTGCCAATTGTAACAACATGGATAGACCTAAAGGATATTATGCTAAATGAAAGAAGAGAAAGACAAATACTGTATGATTTCACTTATATATGGAATCTAAAAACCACAAGAAATAACTCAAGTTTATTAGTCATTTCTTTAGTGTGTATTTTTTTTCAGTTGAACCTAGGAAGTCTTCTTTAAAAATGACTACTGTAACTAAACAATAAAAAGGCTTTACTCACCATATGGGTTTCCATTAATATTGGTTCCTATAAGCTCCAGTGTTTGTTCTAACAGATCTGAGAGTGGCACTGCACTAATTTCCAAAAGACCAGGATCATCAGAATGATGCCTCAGTACCAGGGCGATTTCAAAGTCATAATTTACTACAGAGGAATGCCAGCAATACTGTTTGTTGTTTTTCTCCACTGGTACCCAACCTATCATTTAAAGAAAGAAGTGTTTTTTATTGCACTGCTTTTCTTTGGATTAAGACCTAAGGTAATTTTAATTTTTGTTGCAAATTTTCTGTATTTTCTGGATGTTCTATCACACACAGGTATCACGTTTAACATCAGTGGAAAAGTTAGCAGTTTTACTACTTTGTAAATCATAATCTTTTTCTTTAATCGTAAGGTCTCATCCTTGATTCTGCTGAGAATTAACCTGTTTGATTATTCACTTCAGAGCACTCAGCATTCTTTTAATAGAAAATTCACATTTTCAATAAGAACTGAGCACCATTCTAAGACACAGCACCAAAACCTTTTTTTTTAATTAAGTTTTCTCTCTACCTTCTCTCCAGTTTCAGGGACAATAGACAGATGCAAGTGTTCCGCAATTTACTGTATTGTTCCAGTAGTTATTGAACAATTTATTGATTCTACATTTATTGAATGTTACTGCTATTCCCTTCCTAACTACTGATGGCAGATTAGGCTTCTTTGTTGTGGAGAATTCCTTACCAAAAAAAAAAAAAAAAGACAAACTAGGGTATAAACACTATTATGACCATCACATCTTTGGCATTCATTATTCACCCAGATTACTGGAATAACCTCTTTGCTGACCTACTATCTCCAATTCCCCACCCCTTGTAATTCTATTTCAAGAATTTAAATTTAGTTCTGCTGTAGCTCTGCTTAATAATCATCTTCAGGATAAACTTCAAACTTCTTCAGAAGGAATATAAACCCCTTTAAGATCTGAGCCCATTCCACATCTCCAGCCTCTACTTTTATAGCTTCAAGTGTCATACACTCCATTAACATTCCAGCCACAATAAGGTGTTATTTAAAATTTCTCCAAGACTCCATGATCTCTTCCCTTCATGGGAGTTTGCCTAAGCTGACCTTCTCCCTTCCCTGCCAACTAACTTCCTGGTTCTTAAGCTTCAGTTTCAATGTCCACTCTCCTTAGAAGCCTCCTCTAACCACCACAGGTTGAACTAGGAGTTCTTCCTCTTTTCTACAACTGGACCCTGTGTATTATTTCCTTTTAGTTCTTAAATCATACTATTATTGGTAGATTTTTCCTATTGTCTAAAAGATCATCAAGGATAAAGGTTATGATCCTCCTCACTTTTGTATTACTAGAATCAAAGAGTACTTTGCACATTATAGGTTCTTTTAATCTGGAGTTATCCTTCTACTCAGCACACTTTTGCAAAATTTTCCCATCTCCAGAAAAACTACTGTGAGATACCTATTTTCACTTCCCTTTGAGAGAGTCTTCTAGGATCTTTGCAAAAAATATATACATATTGTTATCCCCAGTCTAAAAAGTAAAAGGCTTAATATCTCATTTCAGATTAGAACATACCGTCATCCTGACAACACTTCAAGGCTATTCCCACACTCAATGCTTCATTAATCTTCACAGACTACAGGTAGTACATTGTCCACCTGAGAAAAGATTCTAAACTTGAGAGGACGTTCTTGATATGAAACATCTTTGGTATCGTTAAACTTAAATTAGACTTAGAAAATTTGTGCTATACAGATAAATACCATGAAGAACCATATTAAAATTAAGTTCTGTAATTTCCAATTGAATGTATAATAATACCAGGAATGTGTCCATTTTCATCAGGCATTGGATTCCCATTTAATTGTTCTATTTCCTTCGCTGGTATCCAGCACTCCGGAACAGGTTTGAAGTCCTCCTCAACGTTCCAAAAAAATTCTAAAAGAGTTAAATAATCTTATGTGTGGTGATACTTTAAAAAAATATATATAACACTGAACAAATTCACAGTGGGAACAGCTAATGAACCCCATAATGTCAGGTATCATATAATTAGTCTCCATTCACTACCACCACAATGTGACTACTTTTCAGGGTTAAGGTACTAACACTTTAAATTTTCAATTTTGAACCCACCACTATCTGTAACAGTAGTAACAGTCTAACTAAAGCAACCAATGTTCCAGCATGTGTGTGATTTATGGTAAATTTTTAATGCACTATGAATATAAATATATAAAGATTATATGTATGAATGAGTGGATATATAACAATAAATGTATATATCTACTTATATAATATTTAGAGGTATCTACTGTAATAATTAAAAATATTAATAATCCTTTGAGATTTGTGCCTGACTTATAAAATTACCCATTTGTCTCTTAGGTAGATAAAACCAAAGTGTCACTCATTATATATATATATATGTGTGTGTGTGTGTGTGTGTGTGTGTGTGTGTGTGTGTGTGTGTGTACACACACACAATAATTTGTATGTTTTAATAAAATGGACATGCTACAATGAAGAGTCACAGAAGTGTTAGGAAAATCTTTTGAAATATTTTTCAAGAATATGCTTTTACATATAAAGATATTCAATTATAATTTTTCTTTTCCCAAAGTGCTTAAATTATAAAGAAGCATCTAATATATAGACCACCATAGCAAGAAATAAGCCAAAAATTTCAACTTAAATCATGAAAAGCTTAAAAAAAAAAAAAAAAGGACCCACTAACCTTTCGAGTTTTGTTTTGAATGTAGAAAATTTTTAAACCTTTTCTCAGCTAGTTTGTTAGGTTTTCTGTCTAGCCGAGCCCAAAGGTATGGCTGACCTAAAAAATAATGAAAGGAAAAAAAAGTTTAAGAGGCAAACAATAAAATCTATCTTGAAAGACATTTCCGTATAAAATTTTTCAATAAACAGGAGTCATCTCCTCTAAGAGAAGCAACCCGGAAGACAAAGGGAAATATGCAGTATAACAGACATCCTACCTAACAGTACCTGATGTATAAGACTTTTGGTTAAAGAGTGATGGGGATGAGATAAAAAGCAAATGTGACTCTTTCATTAAGGACATTCCGTAGCCATATTTTAGTAGAAACTAGCAAGTGTGAGAAACCGAGGCTACCTCTATACTAAATGGAAACATAACCAGAAAATTGTATTCACACTTTCCCTGAAACCAAACTATGTACTATGAGGGTTAATTCCCAAAAATGTGGAGTGAGGCTAAACTGTTTTGCATGGCTCTGACCCCTGGGGTCAAGGCAGGGAACACTGATTAATAGCAAGGCTTTACAGTCAGGGATCTGAGAAGTTTCAGGGCGGGTGCCAGCACTCTTTATTGACAACGGTGAGGCTAATGAGTTGCACCTGGTCTCAGTGAGACTCCTGGAGGGCTGATGCTCAGGCTGGTTACTTAGCAGGAAGATGCCTTCATGAGCAGCAAAATATAAAAATCCCCAGCTGAGACTCCATTTCAGATTCCCGGTTTCTGAGGTGTTCTCTGCCTATATCAGTGGTAGTCCCTGCTTTAAGAAAGTGTGTCCTGCCTGGATTTGTCAGGAAGGTGGGGGAGGAGTCGGGGCGGGGGACCATAGTAGCTTTCACCTGGTCTCACCAGATGCTTTGCTGTGAGAGAGTCTTTGGTTGTGATGCGCATCCTTTTAATGCCTTTGCTGCACTGCCTATCCTTTACCTGTAATAAACTGTGAATTGGCAAGCACTGTCACTCTGGGTTCTGTAAGTTTTCTTTAGCAATCCAATCTTGTTTAACTGCCACCATTATACATGATTACACATATGATGCACACTGAAGTTTCTTAATATGTCTAAAAAAATCTTTTAGTTTCTCCAAGTATATAAATCAGAGATTTATCTTAAAAATTATTGATTAAAGTTTGGTTTAGGTACTATATATTACTCGTTAGCTATACCAATAAATAATATGAAGAACCAGATTAAAACTACATTGTCGGGCTTCCCTGGTGGCGCAGTGGTTGGGAGTCTGCCTGCCGATGCAGGGGACGCGGGTTCGTGCCCCGGTCCGGGAAGATCCCACGTGCCGCGGAGTGGCTGGGCCCGTGAGCCATGGCCGCTGGGCCTGCGCGTCCGGAGCCTGTGCTCCG
This sequence comes from Mesoplodon bidens, assembly GCF_964165515.1. Lineage (NCBI taxonomy): Eukaryota > Metazoa > Chordata > Mammalia > Artiodactyla > Ziphiidae > Mesoplodon > Mesoplodon bidens. The sequence goes on from NC_138167.1 coordinate 89,617,288, forward strand.
CAACGGGAGAGGCCGCAGCAGTGAGAGGCCCGCGTACCGCAAAAAAAAAAAAAACAAAAACCTACATTGTCACTTCTGTTGAATGGACCTTTTGTTCTTTTCACAATAAACATAAAAGAATGCATTGCACTCACACCCATTAAGATGGCTACTATCAAAAAAATAGGAAAAAGCAAGTGTTGGTGAGGATATGGAGGAGCTGGAACCCTTCTGAAGTCCTGCTAGGAATGTAAATAGTGCAGTTGCTACAGAAAACAGTATGACAGTTCCTCAAAAAATTTTAAAAAGAATTAGTATATGATCCAGCAATTCCATTTTTTGATCCATACCCCAAAGAATTGAAAGCAGGGACTCAGATATTTGTACACCATGTTCATAGCAGCACTGCTCCCAACAGCCAATAGATGGAAGCACCCCAAGTACACACTGATGGATGAATGGTACATACACACTATTATGTAGTATATACAAACTTGTGGTATATACATACAATGACATATTATTCATCCTTTTAAAAAGGAAGGAAATTCTGACAGGTACTACAACATGGATGATTCTTGAGGACAATATGCTAAGTGAAATAAGCCAGTCACAAAAAGCCAAATACTTTTAAGACTCCACTTATATGAGTTACCTAGAGTAGTCAAAATCCTAGAGACAAAGTAGAATGGTGTCTGGAAGAAGGTGGGGATGCTGAGTTGTTTGATGGGTAGGAAGTTTCAGTTTTGCAAGAGGAACAGAGTTCTGGAGATGGATGTGTTGATAGCACAACGGTGAGAACCGTACACACCACTCAACTGTACACGGAAAAATGGTTAACATGGTAAATTGTATGTCGTATGTACTGTGTCACAATGAAACGTGAAAAAAGACGCACTTCACAAGAGACTTCCTGATATAAAGAATGTGCCCAATATGCATTTAACTGTTCTATTTCTCTTGCTGGAATTGAGAGGTAATTTCACTATCCAGAAAAAAATCATAAAGATTACTTCTCTTTTTTCAATGCATTTGTTTTCCTTAACATAGCTGACAATTTCTATTTGAGTTTAAAGTACATTAAAATGAAATAAATTAGAGACATTGCCAATAGTAATGAAAACAATGGAAACAGCACTGGGACCAGGGGAGTAAGAACAAGCTTTAGGGTCAGATAAACCCTATTACCAGTTGAGCCTTCATGAATTATATGGTCTCGAACAAATTATTTATGTTCTCTGAGCTTCAGTTTCCGTTTCTGTGAAATGGAGAGGCTTATTGTGCAAATTAGAGATAACACATAAAAAGCATTTATCATACTGTCTGGCCCTTAATGGGTATTAGGTAAATATTAGTTATCTTTCCTTCTTCTCCCAAGAGAAAGATACAATGATATAATAAATAAGTATAATATACCAATTGTGATTTTATTATTTCCCTATTATACTTGGGTTTCCAAGGGTTTATGAAGAGCAATGCCCCATTTCAGATATATACAGTTTAAGTGACTAAGAAAAATAAGTAATATTTGTGGTACAGTTGTATATTACCTTTGTAGGTAGTAACATAACAACACGTTCCATCCACTTTTTCTGTTGGAATGGCACTGTGTATATCTGCATCTAATGCCTTGTGACTTATCGTTTCAGTTGCCAAAACTTTAAATGGCTTAAAAAAGAGAAAGAGAAAACTGGTTTAAGATAAACAGCCTCTAGGCCTTCGCACACACTCTTACCTGGAAGTTCTTAATTTCACTAGTTCTACGGGATGATCACCAGTTTATCCTTCAACATATTTCTCCTGTGAAGTTCTTACAAATCACCCACTCCCCTTCTATGTTATCATCGCAATACATGTTTTTCCACACAGATTTGTAATCAGAGTCGACTTGAACAACACAGGTTTGAACTGCATGAGACCACTTATATGCAGATTTTTTTTTCAACAGTAAACACTGCAGTACTACACATTCAAGGCTGGTTGAATCCTGGACGCAGAACCCTGGTTATGGAGGAAACTCGAATATGAGGGCCAACCACAAGTTATACTCGGATTTTCCACTGCTGTAGGATCCAAGCCCCTAACCCTTGCATTGCTCATGGGTCAACTGTATTCACATGTTTCTTTATCCACCATAATAAGCTTGACAACAGGAACCATGTCCTATGCAGAGCTGCATCCCTAGCACAGGTGTTAGGTGTGTTCAGTCATTTACTTGACAATTATTTGCTAAATGCCTCCTATGGGTTAGGTATCCTCCTCAGCACTGGGATAGAGGTGAACAAAAAAGGACCTGCCTTTGGTGGAAGGTTCATTTTAAGGAGGGAGACGATAACAGCAACAAAATGTATAGTACAGTGTTAGCTACGATAAGTGCTGAGGAGAAAAACAAATGGGGACCCTTTCAGCTTTATCAGTAGTAAACTGTTTGCATATTTAACTTATGGTTTTTCTACTGTCAGGAAGACAAGCCAGAAGAGTATCAAGAATGGAGGAAAAGACAGTTCCTAGGATTCCTACCAACTTTTTATCTGTAATTTATTTTCATTTATGAGCAACGACTATGCCACTGTTTTATAGTCTAAATTATCTGAAGTAATACTCACCTTACAAAATGTGAAAAAACACTGTACAATATAAACATACTGGTGTGATAGGCTTAAGACTAATAAATGAAGTACTGTTTCAGAGTCTGGCAAACTTAGGAAATGAGCCCCATTCTGGTACTGATTCAGTATTTTGAAGATAAAACTGAATGGTTAGGGATTTATCAGTAACTTATAACATCGGTATCAGAGGAGATCAATTTAACCTGTGGCGGTAGGACCAAGGTTTGGCCCAATGGGTGTGTGTGTGTGTGTGTGTGTGTGTGTGTGTGGGTGTGTGTGTGGGTGTGGGTGTGGGTGTGTGTTTTTAAATTTATCAAAGATTCTAGGGAGGAGATGACTTTATGGAGTTCTTGATGAGGACACGTATCCCTTCCATAAGAATGAATTACCTACCACTCCATGCTACTGACATGTCCAAAGGACAGCATACGATACCAAGGGGTACGCAAAGTTCTCCTTCCCTGTCACTTCAGTCTTTAAACTCTGACTGGAAACAGAAGGCATGTGTGTATAAAAAGTAATAGCTAGTATCAGCTGAGTGGTCCTCTACAATTTCTTGGTAGGGGAAATCACTAGGATAAGTAAGCTGATGGAAGATTTCATAGAGAAGTTCTGATTCCAAATTTTTTAAGTCCTTGAAGTGATCCAGGCAGAGTGCATAGCCTGAGCATAGAGACAGGATTGTGCTTGCTATGTTCACAGGATGAAACAGACTTTGCTAGAACAGATATGTCACTTTAAGTAGGCACCTCTGTTACAAAGGCACATGGCATTTTTCACTACACTGAGCTCAGGCACCTCACTGTGGGCCCAACAGGCACTTTACGACGGGGCCTGATGAATGAGAATCCTTGAATTGCAGTTAAGAATTTGAATGCTATGCTATAAACAACACTATAAGCTATACTTGAGTGCAGAGGGACAAGAGAAGGGGCTTATTTTCCTGGTGGAGTGTGCTTTTACACACTACTCCCCTCCCACCCGCAACATACAAAGTTGAGAATCACAGCTAGAGCGAACCACTATTCAGGATGCCATTGTTTGATATGAATTAAGTTGGTTAGGGCTTAAATAATAAAAGCTTGACAACTACTGCTACAGACATTTAGTAGTAACTGCGGGGTTTTGACTAGGAAAGAATGATGATGATCATTCTCAGCGGCAAGAAAGAACAATTTAGTGCAACAAGGGCGTAAAACATTAAGAACTATAATAGCCGTGGCAGTGAGATGTTATACGGTATAAAGCATCAAGGTAAACGGAAAACTGGCATGAAATGACGCCAGGGTTTATCCAGTGCCTACCATGTGTCAGGTCCTAAAAACTGGGACTAGAAATAACACAGCAGTCTTGGCCTTAAAAGTCTTTTAGCCTGGGAGACAAGAACGCCAGTGTGAACGATATTAACGGGAAGTGGAGGTGGAGTCAAATGCACATGCTGATTTTGTATGATGAGTTGAAGCACCCAACCGATAAGTGGTGATTTTGCTATCAAGGACTTCACTATATATTAAAGAGTCATCCTGATATAGGATCATTCACCAGTATTTATTAAGGGCCCTCTCCACGTGTAAAACACGTTGGTGCGAGAATAGAAAACCTTGAGATGGAAACACCAAAATTAGAATCAAGTAGTTAATTACTGGTAACAATACACGAGGTCTGATCTTTAGTGACCTATTTAGGTTAGTTGTCAACACTGTCATCGGTTCTCAGGTTTGAACAGGTGAAGCAAGTCTTCTAAAATCTCCACTTTGACACCACACTCGTGAAAAGTAGGAAAGCTTGTTTTGCGGTGACTATACGACTACTTAAGGGATTTTCCTCAAAAGGTGGTAACCTAAGAAGGAACATTATTTAAGATGCGGGTTTTCAATTTCCATGCGATAGCAAGTTTGAATCGCCGGATCAGAAAAATTCTCCCGCAGATTCCCTCCCTTGCAACTAAGAAGGTACAAGAACCTGGAGCTCGGGGCGTAGAAGACCCGTGCCCTAACCGCCCCAGCGAAACCTGCAAACCGCTCCCGCCCCCGGTCTGCAGGGCGGCTCCACCGCGCCTGGGAGCCCTCTCCGGGTTCAAACGCAGCCCGCGCCGCGGGAAGCAGCCCACCCGCGGCCGCCCCGCGGGCCCCGCGCTCCTCGGTACCTGATGCTCCCTTTTGGTGGAAGGCTCCTCTTTCACCTCCGTCACAAACACACACGGCATTTTCCGCTGCACCGAGCCCAGGCGCCTCATGGTGAGTCCACAGGCAGTGCGAGTGGTAAGCGCGCTTACGAACAGCGCCGGGTCCGTACCAGGACAACCACCACAGCAGTCAGTCGCGTTGCTCAATCCACGCACGTTCCGCGCGCTGGCCCAACGGCCACGCTCCCGCGTTCCCCGGCACCGAGGTGGGCCGGGACGCACGCCCGGAAGCGTCCTCCTGGCCGCGGAGCGTTCTGGGAGTTGTAGTGCGGAAGCCAAGGTACCTCTGTGTGTGCTCTCGCGAGCGTCCCTCAGGGTTGTGATGACGTTGAAAACACAGAGATCCGTTTCTGGTGTGTGTGTATTAGTAGCCGATGATATTTATGAAAATTAAATGCTATCAAGTGATAAGTAATGTGTCAATTTAGGTGGCGATTTAACACCATTTTGATGAAACCGATTTGCCTGTTCCCTTTAATATGTTCCTGGGAGAAGCACTGTAGGAGCTTAGAAATATCCGGAGACATCTCAAGGCGTAATGAAAAGTAATTTCCCTGGAAAAATGTTAGAAAACGCTACAATTAAAACATCTAGGACATGGCCTTCCCTGGTGGCGCAGTGGTTGAGAGTCCGCCTGCCGATGCAGGGAACACGGGTTCGTGCCCCGGTCCGGGAAGATCCCATCATGCCGCGGAGCGGTTAGGCCCGTGAGCCATGGCCGCTGAGCCTGCGCGCCCGGAGCCTGTGCTCCGCAACGGGAGAGGCCACAACAGTGAGAGGCCCGCGTACCGCAAAAAAAAAAAAAAAAAAAAAAAAACCTAGGACCCTCCCCAAAAAGAAAAATTACCGTTTGTATTACGCCTCATTGTGCAGCATAATACGGTCAAAATTGGTTCTGGTGTCTTTTCCAGAGTGAATGCAAAGTGTAACCTTAGACCAATCCAAAACCACACGAATACCAACAACCAGCTTTCAATCTCCATCTTTCATTGGAATCTCATTTACTTTAGTAAGTATGAGCTACAACAGAGTCTGAATGGCTTGAGTACTTGTCGTCAATCAACTGCAGAGGTAAAAACAGCTTTGACTTATTGCTCAAAAGAACTTTGGAGGATAAGTAATGACAGTCAATGACTGAATAAAAATTAATAAATATTAAATACTTAGTAGCCTTTCTATCTCATTGAAGCTAGTAGTCCCTAGTAGGGGAGTTTTGATTACTGCCATCTTTTATGTGTCTGGACAATGCCCAGGTCTCATTCCTATAATTGTCTTATCTGCAGGTATCAGACTGCCCAGCAGTTTCCTGATTTAGCCCTCAGAAAATTAAACGACTATATCTCACTTGGAATTATCCATGTATAAGGAAATTCCCAAAGAATAAAGTAACCCTCCAAAAAATTCACTGGTTTTTGATTGCTGGATTCAGAGGGGAGGGATGAAAGAGATTTGCTGTATAAAAGTATTTACTTTCTCTTCTGCTATCTTTGATTTTCTCAAAGGAAAAATAAATTAAATAAATAAATAAGGGGGTTGGGGGAGAAAACACCTGATGTGAGATCCTGGGACCAGAAACGTCTTAGTATTTTGTAGTCAAAAACCAGTGACTTTGTTCCTCCAGAAGAATCCTAAAAAGCAGCTTGTTTCATTGGTCTCAAGGAGACAACAATTAAATAACCGTCACAACTCTCAGCTGTCATTTCCGAAACTGCCACGGAGTCTTTTAGTTCCAACACTCTATCATTTCTGAGAAAGGATCATCTTCCAAAACATTCCACTTGCTGTTTGAAAGTAGCAGCAAAGCTAACCATTTTTTAGGAAGCACTCTATTTCTAGTGCTTTGATTTCATCAGTGCCTGGAGCACAGCTTCTGGCAGAAACAGGGGAGTCCAACGCAGGGGACAGCCACAGAACCCATTCACAGTTACAATCTGGACTCCTACTCTCTCTGATGGGTAGCAGCCAACCCCTTTGCCTGATTCTCATAAGTCTGAAGAGTCAGCAAGGAGTGATTACCAGCCCCAGTACTTAAAGTGGTGTTAACACAAACTGGAAGAAAGACTTTTTTCTCTCACATGTTAGTGTTCTGGCATGAACCCAAAATGAAAGATTCAGTGCAGAGTGTACCCTGGCCAACACAAAAACACAGAATTTTCAGGCCTACCCTGAGCTGTGCAGGCAAATTTCTTATAACTCTTCTTTACTCATTACAGGGAGAAAAATTCATCCTGGGTATAGTCATAGCTTTCCCTGAAAAACTAGAATGAATTTCACAACAGGAAAGGAGTGAAGAGAATAAGGAAAAGGTGTGGGGGGGGGGAGGGGAGAGGGAGGGTAGAAAGAAAGAAAGGAAAGGAAAAGAGAGTTGGAAAAAAAGAAGAAATTAGGGTTCCAGGCATTCTAAACACTACCAAAATGCACAGATCTATTTACAATGGCAAAAAAAAGAATAATAATAATAATAATTCCCTTCTGGGTTTGATGTGTTTTTGCTGTTTCTAATGGAACATAATTGTTCAAAACTAACTTCAAGAGGTAAAAGCATTTCTTCAGCCTTTCCCCTGTGTAAAACATGGGTTCTCACAATGGCTTTAATCATGATGTTAATGTAATCATGCAACAATGGTGTTTGGTAACAGTATTTGAAAATAGTCCAATGCAGCTAAAAGTTCATAGGTGGAGAGGAAGTTTATCTGGAGGCAAAGACCACTTAAAGCTATTTCTTAGGGGTGTTTCTCCCAGTAACCTATGTGCTTAAGATGGGTACATTGTTATTCTAGAGTTAGAAGGTAGGGCAAAACAAAAGTTGAGATATTAGATTTTTCTATATATCATTGCAATTATTTCCAAGGTTTTAGTCAAATCTTTATTCTCTACTTCATTTACTTCTAATGCATAGTTCTTTTTATTATTTTCTTTTATTTACAGTTATAGGTGAATAAATTTTAGCTTATTTCCTAGATTTTTATCCTAAAGCAGTATATTCAGAAAGTTCATACCAACTTAGTCTTTTTTACTTAACCAAAATGAAAATCTATGTCTTGATCTTTTAAATTTACGATTAAAAGTACACTGCAATTTAAAAATATATTTTGATCTACTGTAATTTGTCATCTCTATGGCATTTTCTAAGTTACCTTCTATGGATATTTTTATTAATTTCTGCTAGGTTCTAGTTCTTTTAGTAAAGATACTAAGATGAAGACCTCAGTAACTACTGATTAAAATGTCTCATTCTGGGAATCAGAGTACTTCATTTTGCTTTCAACAAATTCTCAAAATTTGCAAGCATTCTGGAATCTTTCTGCTATAGGAAGAAGCTATTCCTCTTTTAATGATGTATGAAGAGTAAATGGAATATAGCTACAAGATGAATAAGTAGTTCAATTTATTTTCAGGCATCTATTAAATATCACAATCTGAATGATTTTTTTCAAATCAGTAGATAGCGGTGAGTACATAATTAAATAATTTTACTTTTATCTTGAAATATAAATAGTATATTTACCTATTTAAAAATTTTAGTTTTGTTTCCAAATCATATATAGAAATAAGAGTTTAGAAAATATTTACTTGTGAAATACTTAATACTTCTTAATTATGAAAGTATGAACTAGTTTATGTTCCAATTTCAATCAGAACATTGAAGGATAAAACATACTATTTTATTTTTATTAGCTTTTTCTGGTCAATATACTAGAATTGAGTAAGAGAAATTACTGTACAGTATTCACTAAGGTAACCTAGCCTACAGTTAGATATGAGGTCATTTATGATGAGCAAATAATGGATGAGGTAACAGTGAGCAAAATTCTGGAAGTCTGAGTTTGTGTGCTTACTAGCAAACACTTTCAACATTTCTGCTAAGCTAGAGAAGGTATCTTCTAATTTAAATTTATTTAAGAATTATTTATTGTGTAATATACTGTCAACAGGAGGTCAGTTTTAAAAATACTACTGATAGGGCTTCCCTATCAGTAAAAAAAAAACAAACCTACTGATAGCCTGAAAGACTGTGGAAGATATATTTGCATTCCTGCAATTCTTATATTAAAAAACATAGGATTAGCAGCAAGAGAGTTGAAGATGGCAGAAGTTGGGAATGACTGCTATTTCTTTGTTAATTCCACATGCCTAAAGGTAAATATTGTACAATTTACAGTACTTCCCATGCTTAAGCTTTTTAGTAGAACGAAGGAAGATATGGCAATAATTTGCATTGCTGAATCCAAATTTACTATTTTCCCACAAAATACTTTATGTATTTAAAATCTGAAGTAAATCCTTATGTTTTTTGTTTGTCTGTTTTTTTTTTTTTGCGGTACGCGGGGCCTCTCACCGTTGTGGCCTCTCCCGTCGCGGAGCACAGGCTCCGGACGCGCAGGCTCAGCGGCCATGGCTCACGGGCCCAGCCGCTCCGCGGCATGTGGGATCCTCCCGGACCGGGGCACAAACCGCGTCCCCTGCATCGGCAGGCGGACTCTCAACCACTGCGCCACCAGTGAAGCCCCTTATCATGTATTTTTGTTTGTTTGGGGTTTTTTTTGGTTTATTTTTTGCGGTACGCGGGCCTCTCACTGCTGCGGCCTCTCCCGTCGCGGAGCACAGGCTCCGGACGCGCAGGCTCAGCGGCCATGGCTCACGGGCCCAGCCGCTCCGCGGCATGTGGGATCCTCCCGGACCGGGGCACAAACCGCGTCCCCTGCATCGGCAGGCGGACTCTCAACCACTGCGCCACCAGGGAAGCCCCTTATCATGTATTTTTGTTTGTTTGGGGTTTTTTTGGGTTTATTTTTTGCGGTATGCGGGCCTCTCACTGCTGTGGCCTCTCCCGTCGCGGAGCACAGGCTCCGGACGCGCAGGCTCAGCGGCCATGGCTCACGGGCCCAGCCTCTCCGCGGCATGTGGGGTCCTCCCGGACCGGGGCACAAACCGCGTCCCCTGCATCGGCAGGCGGACTCTCAACCACTGCGCCACCAGTGAAGCCCCTTATCATGTATTTTTGTTTGTTTGGGGGTTTTTTTGGTTTATTTTTTGCGGTACGCGGGCCTCTCACTGCTGCGGCCTCTCCCGTCGCGGAGCGCAGGCTCAGCGGCCATGGCTCACGGGCCCAGCCGCTCCGCAGCATGTGGGATCCTCCCGGACCGGGCACGAACCCGCGTCCCCTGCATCGGCAGGCGGACTCTCAACCACTGCGCCACCAGTGAAGACCCTTATCATGTATTTTTGATATATTGAATTTCTCTGATAAAATCTGGGATAATTTAAAATTGTTTGAAACTACCCTTCTATATGCCAGTTATATGCCCCTGGCTTTTTAATCCTCAGTGTGGCACTTTTGCCTATATTATGGCTCCTTGAAACATCAAATTCCTAATATTGAAACATTATATGATACATCATACTGTTTTGGCTAATGTGATTCCAGTCATATAAATTCAAATAGTTAAATTCAGGTCACCATCAAACAGTTAAATAAATCTAATTTACCCCCTGTTTTGAAATTTATTAACGAAATTACTGAATTTTCCCCTGTCAAAGTAACAGCAAATAATATCATGGAAAAAGGAAAAGAAAGTAATACAAACAAATTGGCCAAACATGAATTGAAGTTTATAAAGTTAAAATGGGAAAAAATATTTAATCTAAGTGATAAGGATTAACGGATCTCAATGAAACCAAATAAGAAATGTAGAAATTCAGAGTTTGGAGCTTCATGTTCATACCAGAATGAACCCAGTGAAAGACATGCTGTATCTGGTTTAAAGCATTTCATCTCTGCTAGGACAACTGAATGGAGTCAACTTGACTGTAAGAATGAGATCTACTTCTCTTATCTGTTACTTTAAGATTAAACCCTAGGATGATAAGAAATAATAGAATTTATGTTCCCTGTGGGCAGAGAGTTTTGTCTATTTCACTGCTGTATCCTCAAATACTTAGTAAGTTCTCAATAAATAAATGAACAAATAAAAATAATAATAGCAATCACAATACTTTATCTCCCATAATTTTTACAACAATCTGTGAGGAGGGCACTTTATTCCCTTTTTACAGGTGAGGAAACTGAGGCACAGAGAGGGTGAGTAACAGATTGACTTTCTGATTATGGGCAAAATAGAGTTCAAATACCAGTTTATCTGGTTCCTGCCCACTATCCTGGACTACGAGACCTACAGATCCACCTTAAAAGGGGGAGAGACTGAAGACAGAGAGTAAGAGGGTGGGAAAAAAAATAAGGGACAACCCTGAAGCACGCGTCTAAAAAAGGGATGAGTTTAATAGGATATTTTTATTCTATGTTACCCACCCTCTGCCCCAAAAGCCAATGACTTGAAGTTTTCCCAATTGTGGATCTATGTGTAAAAGATATAAAATAAAAAAATAGAAGCCCTTTAAAATAATCCATATCTGCTTTTGTTGGGATATAATGATATAAATGTGTAAATGTATAGGCACAATTGTAGACCAAGGGCATATAGCATATACATGTAATGTAACATAGCACAATGTGCTAATTATTTAAAATTCCACAATAATACAAAGTTTAAGCTCCATTCACTTTCCCTATATAAATACACTTAGTATCTCCATAAAGTAAGAAAACAATTATCTAATAAAAGATATGATGAATAGAGATCATCTCTACAATTAGAATATGGATGATGATTCTTAAAAAAAAATTCTGGCTTTCTTAAGAAAGAAAAATTAGATCCTTCTGTCATTGGATTGTGATTAAGAGTGTCACTGATCTTTTATATGTTTATCCTTAGTGAGCCATATGGATTAACTGATAACAAGAAGGAGAATTTTATCAGTGACTCATGGCGTGTTGTGCTATTTAATCATTAGATTATCTTGTGTCTTTCATTAAAATTAGACTGGTTTGCTAGAATTTAGACTTTATGGCCTTGTATTTGTAGTATTTTTTTAAATTTTAATTTGATCTCATATTTTCTTTAGTTGATTAGTAATCTGTTGTTAAACACTAACATTCATATATTGAGTTTTCTACACTGTTTACTTTTTCCTTTTAGGGTTCCCAGTGCCGATTCCGACACTGTAAAGAGGCCCTTGGCAGTGACACTGTGTGCTCATTATGGAGAAAAGGAAAATGTTTAGATCCACTTTGCAGATTTAGACACATGGAAATGCAGGTAGAATTACTCAGCATCATCATGTTTGTTAAAAGTATCTCCCTTCGATAATACTGAACTATACTCTTACAACACAATTGAGAAGAAATGATTTTCCTTCCATTACTTAATTTTAGGCATTTTGCACTTTGCTCAATTTAAATGCTTAAAAAAATGGTCAAGTATATTTTAGGAAATCCATAGCATCTTTTATTTTATTTTTATTTTATTTTTTTGTGTGTGGTATGCGGGCCTCTCACTGTTGTGGCCCCTCCCGTTGCGGAGCACAGGCTCCAGAAGCGCAGGCTCAGCGGCCATGGCTCACGGGCCTAGCCGCTCTGCAGCATGTGGGATCTTCCCGGACCGGGGCACGAACCCGTGTCCCCTGCATCGGCAGGGACTCTCAACCACTGCGCCACCAGGGAAGCCCCCCATTGCATCTTTTAAATAGCAGAGCTTAGAAACACTCAAAGCCTAGAAACACATGTGATCTTAAATCAGCAATTGCAGTAGTTTTTGTCACCTTGTGTTGTGTTGTAGCACATTGTATTTATTGTGAATATGGCATCTGAGCATTACATTTCCCCCACCTCCTTTGTCTAGAAAAACTGCAGCATTTCATGCTTCTGGGAAACTCAGCCTTTTGGTTGTGTGAAGATCAGTTGTACCTTTTATCACAGCAAACCTCGAAATATCAATGGATTATTTTTGCCAGCAAGTAGCAGTGAGTATTTTTTTTGAATAACACGGATATACCATATTATAATCTGGTTTTGGAGTAGCAGCATAGAATGACACGTTAAATAAAGTATGAAAGGTGAGTAATGCAGTTTAACATCCACTGAATGATTTGGGATGGTTCTATCAAGAATCATGAGATGAAGCTTAGAATAAGCCATCAAGTAGCCAACAAAAATGTAGTGAACAAAGAGCAAGTCAAACTTTCTCTGTGTTTCTAAAGTGGATTTATTCATCTGAAAAGTGAGAGGACTACTGACCTCACTAGGTAGAGGGGAACTGTCTCAGCAAATCATCACACAACAGGCCTCACTGTTGTGCCCTTATCCCATAGGTGGGGAGAGCAAGGGCATGCTCTGGTTTGCACACTTCTGCTTCTAGGAGAACAGCTAGATGTGTGGTTCTTCCTAAGACTTCATTTGTGGGTAAAATGCAATCCCATTGTTGCAGAGTAAGTGGCATACTTCAATCCAGCTAAATGACACTGAGGTTCTACTATGTGAGGAACCTTAAACTAGGTTCTGGGAAGGGGATAGGGAAGACACCACACCCTATAACAGTGAGTGGCAAGAACCTTCCTTAAGAAGTTGGGATTGTCAGGTTTCCCTGATGCTATAGCTATGACACTCTCCTGCTGTGGCCACCATATTTCTTACAATGGAATTATTCTAGAAATGAGTTTACAGAATATTAGTCCTTTGGATTTGAAAACTTGGCTTCAGATAATCCTTGGCAAATGAATGACTCAAAATTATGCTTCTTTGTTATAGTCTTCTGGAAAACTCTGATCTCATAGCATTCATTATACATGTGGTACCTTGATCAATGTTTTTCTTCACTAGACTGTAAACATCACAAGGATGGGGATCATAACTAGTTTCTTTACCAATGCTTTGCACAGTGTCTGGAGCACAGATGCTCAATAAAATTGGATGTATGGATAGATGGATGGGGATAGATAGATAACTACTGAAGGTAACCTACTGGGATGAAAGTTGTTACACTTACTAAGTGGTTAACTTGATCCCATTGTTTTACATCTAGTGTGATTTTATTTCCTGAGGACATTGTACTAAATTCTCTATATCTAGTGTAATAGTTTGCTTCCTAAAGGTCTATGGATAAAATTGCTATCTTTCAAACTAATTCTTTCAGGACTAGAGGAAAACAAAGACTCCATCTCTGGGCAAAGGCAAGGTAGAGTGTCTGTGTAACAATTATTGGGCTCCCCACTATAAGACATGCCCTGGGCTAAGTTCTGTAGGGATACATTTTATTATTCTCATTTATTAGGCATAGAATCTGGACATCAAAAATAAATTCTAGCTTTTCTGGAAGTCTCAATTTCTTCAACATGTGTCAAAACTGCTCCTGACTTTGGGATAAGGTTTCCCCTCTCTCAATAGAGTCCAAACCAGATCCATGCACTGGGACCAAATCCTTCCCCTAGCCATTCTACCTCCATCATGAGAGGGGATAAGCAGGCTTCATAGGCTGCTAATACCCTACTTCCTCAAACCTCCTTTCATCTTTCTACAGGGGACAAATACACTTATGTGTTTTGAATTCACCAGGACTAATTTTATTCTACCCTTTATTCCTGTTTATGTCAGTTTCCCTAGGGGGGAAAAATACTCCTGTGTGTTTCTCCTTTATTCTCACACTAGTACCATACTCACAACACTTCTGACACCATACAAGTGGGTTTTTCCCACACCAATCAATTCTCTGTGACATTAGCTGAGTGTCCTATAATTTAATTCAATTCTGATACTAACCAGAGTTAGCACACACTCCACAGATTAATGACTGTATCCCCAAAGATTACCTTCCACTTTAGACATTAATTGCAAGTAGAAGGTCCCTAGGTTACCCACAGCCTCTGTCTAACTTGGGTACAAATTGGAGGTTTCCATGATCTCTCTCCCTGGATTAAATAATTTGCTAGACAGCTCAAAGAACTCAGGGAAACACTTCCTTATCTTTACCAGTTTATTGTAATAGACGACGCCATAGAGGATGGCATCCTCTACTGTAATAGAGGATGTTCATCACACAGATCAACAACCAGATGAAGAGGCACATAAGGTGAGGTCTGGAAGGGCCCGAGCACAGGAACTTCTGTCCCTGTGGAGTTGGGGTGTGCCACCGTCCAGTAGGTGGATGTGTTCATCAACCTGGAAGCTCTCTGAATTCTATACTTTTGGGATCTTTATGGAGGCTTCATCAGGTAAAAGCATGATTGATTATTAAACCAACCTCTAGCCCCTCTCCCCTTCCTGGACATGGGGGCGGGGCTGAGAGTTCCAGGCTTCTAATGCTGGCTTGGTCTTTCTGGTGACAAACCCTACTCATGAAGCTACCAGGAGCCCACCCAGAGTCACCTCATTAGAACAAAGGACACTCCCATCACTGAGGAAACTCTAAGGGATTTTGGAGTTCTGTGTCAGGAACCAGGGTCAAAGGCCAAATATTAGAACAAAAGATGTTCCCAGTGCTCTTTTTACTTAGGAACTCACGAAGGTTTTAGGAACTCTGTGCCAAGAACTGGGGGCAGAGACCAATGTATTTTCTATTATTTCACATCAGTCAATATCAGAAACCCCATCTTTCAAATGACTCACTCCTCTCCTTATTTGGCCCCTTTCATCCACTCCTCCCCAACCTTCATTATCAGCAGAATTCTTTTTCAACTTCTTCCCTGAACTTTCCCTTCATCTTCATAGTCGAACGTAAGGGTCACTCCCCCCTCCTTCTCCAGCAGCACTCTCCAAGTGGTGGCTGTTTTTATCCCCAGTTCTCAAGTACCACTTGATCTGGAGATGAAGTAGAAGGTTTCCTTAGGTCCTATTGCCAAATGTCAGATTGTTCTCTATCACGTCTCCTTAAAACCATCCAGTTGGTATCTCATGCCATTATCCCCCCTCGGCGTTGCTGTTCTTTTTGCTTTTGTCTACATCTGTCCACATCCTTCCTCCCCATTGTTCAGAAGTATGAACTCCTGGCTCATAGTCACTCTAACTGTACTCCTGTGTCCATTCTTGGTGATTCCAATATGTAAGTATATGATCTACCACCCTAGCCTCTCAGTTGCTCGAACTCAATTCCTCCACTGAGCTTACCCTTCCCCATCTCAGTCACTCTCTCAGTTATACTATAAATACTAATTGCCAGCCTTTCTTCCTCTGGAGGGAATGGCCTGGGCTGTATTATGGGACAGGCCAACTGATGTGTACAGTGGTAGGGTATCACTTTTGACCTTTTGTAGTTTCTATTAAACTTAAACTGAGGAAAAAAAATCTCCTTTGTCTTAATCCATCCTCTTACAAGCTACCACCCCATTTTTTTCTTTCTCTTTGTAGCAGTTCTCAAAATAGTTATCCTTGACTTGGTATTATCAAATCCTCCCCACCCATTCTCTCTTAATCCCATGTAAATCATCCTTTTCAGCCTCTTTCACCATTGATACACAAATTATTAAATCCAGTGGTCAACTTTCAGTCCTTCCATAACTGGAACCATTAGCAGCATTTGACAGACTTGATCACTCCTCCCTCATTGATATAATTTCCTTATCTAGCTTCCAAGACCCTGTACCTCTTTGTTTTACTCCTATCTACCCAGTATTCTGTTTTTGCTCTCCCTCACTGGTTTTTCCTCTTTTCCCCATCCTCTTACATGTGGTATGTTCTAGGAGTTAGTTCTTCGTTCTCTTTTCTTCTCTGCCTACTCCCTTGGTAATCTCATCCAGTCTCATGCCTTTGATTATGATCCATATGTAAATTACTCCTAAATTTACTTATCTATTCCAGACCTCTCTCTTGAACTTCAAAGATCCTTATATTCAACTTTTCACTTGGGCTCTTAACTTGAGTAGATATTTCCCACTTAACACATTCAAAACTCAACTCACAATTTTACTCCTATATCCCCAAACCTGCTATATCCATGGGCTTTCTATCTTGGTTTAATGGCAGTTCTATCCTTCTATCGTTCAGGTCCACTGAATCATCCTCAAACTCTGTTTCTCTCATATCCCACATCCAATCCATACAGAAATCCTGTTAACTCTACTGTATTTAATATATCCAAAGTCCAACTTTTCTCACTATTTCTACTATTCCCACCTTGGGCCAAAACACCGACATCATTTCTTGACTGGATTACTGCAATAGCCTAAATGGTTTTCCTACTTCAACTCTTGTCCCTCTATGTCTGTTCAAAGCACAGTCAGTGATACTCGTATGCATAAATCAGGCATCATCCCTCCCATCGGTTTTCATTTCATTCAGAGTAAAATCAGAGTCCTGACAAAGGCCTCAACGACTGTACTTGATGTGGTGCCCTGTTTCCTCTCTGCATGTATCTCCTGCAGCTGTTCTACTTGCTCACTCTGCTCCAACCATACCAGTTTCCCTGCTTCTCCCTGCTAGTAGGCTCCTGCTTCAAGGGCTTTGCATGAAACACCCTTCTCTCAACAGCTTTATGGTAAACTCCTTTACCTCTTCAAGGCCTTACTCAAACATCATCTGTTAATGAGGTCGGCCCTGCATACTCTGTTGGAAATGTGGCAGCCTTCCCCCTTCCTCCCTGCACATTCTTCCTGGCCGTACTCTGCTTTCTTTTGCCATTTCCCTTATTTTCTCAGATAACATATAATTTATTTCTTCACAACATCTATTGTTTGTTGTCTGATTCCTCCCTATAGAATGAACATTCCGTAAGAGTAGGAATCTTTATTTTGTTTACTGCTGAATCCCAACCACGAAACATAGGTACAGAGTACTACCTTTCACATAGTGGCTAATTCTATCCCAGGAAGTCCAGAAAAGTATTTATTCATGTTAAGCAGGTAAATATTTTTTCTCTGCCCAGACAGATGTCTGTGCTCTAGGAAATAGGATTCAATTGCCAGACTGGAGGAAACTACAAAGCTCATTTGAATTATGTGTTGAACCTATTGCATCATCTGTTCATTCTAAAAATGTTTCAGTACCTCAGAAGGTATAATTTGATCTTTCGTAGACCTAATATTTCCTAAAGTATTTCCAGGGACATTTACCTACTAAGGTTCATATTAACCAAAACCGGGAAAATAAATCATCTCACCTTAGACAAAAATTAACTCACAAAGTTATACCTTTATTTTAAAATCTACCTTTATGTTTCAATAGGTGCATGTGATCAGGGTGGGATTAATGATGATTTTTTGGTAGCGAAATATAACTACTGTTTCATACATAGCATCGTGTAATTCACATGTAAGTTTGTAGCCAGTTAAAATAAGATAAAATTTACGCATTTAAATGTGTAATCTGTGAAAATTTCTAGGGCCTCTGATCAAGGAATTGAGACCCATCATGTGGTCCATATTAAGTAGGTGAGTTGGAGCCACAGCAATGCTATCTACGTTACCAGCTGTGCTCTTCCAGAATGAGGTGTTTGCCAAAGGCAATTTCCCATTAGTTGATTTGCCATTGTCTGTTATCTTTAAGCACTAAGTTCAATACTTGAGTCCTGCATTTTTGTCTGGGAATATAAAACTGCCAGTTAGTCTTTTTGCAATTTAAACTTTAATCTGCTAACAAATTTTAAAAGGTTTTGGGCTCTTTTGAAAAAGATTTCATTTAGGGACTTCCCTGGTGGTCCAGTGGGTAAGACTCCATGCTCCCAATGCCAGGGACCTGGGTTCGATCCCTCATCAGGGAACTAGATCCCACATGGCGCAACTAAGAGTTTGAACGCACAACTAAAGATTCCGCATGCCGCAACTAAAAAAAAAAAAGAAAGATCCCACATGTCGCAACTAAAAAGAAAAAAAAGATTCTGCATGCCAAACTAAAAGATCCCACACGCCACAACTAAGGATCCTGCATGCCGCAACCAAGATCCTGCACATGGCAACGAAGATCTCGCATGCTGCAACTAAGACCCATCATGGCCAAAAAAAAAAAAAAAGATTTCATTTAACTGTTCCTAACCCGGCCATTTTCAAAAGAGGCCTAATCCTTCTGGTGATCATCTCCAAGTTTAAAAGCAAATAGGTGTCAAATTTAAATATAATAAAAATAAAATAAAATAGAATAAATTAAAATCTAAATTTTTTAAATTCCCTACAAGAATAAGCCTCCACGTTATGGAGCCTTATAGTCGTTAACTTATCTCTTTAATACATTTCTTTAGGATTGAATTGTCATTGCAATTATTATTGATATATAATTTATTAAAATAACATAATTACATTACAAACTTAGATAAATAATTACTGCACATAAAATTAGAATTTTATTGGAAAAGTATATAAACTATGAAAAAGAATGAAATAGAAATTCTAGAGTTGAACAATAACCAAAAGGACAAATTATTAGAGGGGTTCAGCTGCAGATTTAAGCTGACATAAGAAAGAATCAGCAAACTAAAGATATCAATAGACATCATATAGTCTGAAAAAGGTAGAATTGAAAAGAAAAATGTTTGGTAGAATTTGCCTGTGAAGCCATCTGGTCCTGGCCTTTTGTTTGTTGGGAGTTTTTAAATCACAGATTCAATTTCAATACTTGTAATTGGTCTGTTCATATTTTCTATTTCTTCCTGGTTCAGTCTTGGTAGATTGTACCTTTCTAAGAATTTGTCCATTTCTTCTAGGTTGTCCATTTTATTCGCATATAGTTGCTTGTAGTAGTCTCTTACGGTCCTTTGTATTTCTGTGGTGTCAGTTGTAACTTCTCCTTTTTAATTTCTAATTTTATCGATTTGGGCCCTCTCCCTTTATTTATACAATGGAATATTACTCAGCCATAAAAAATAATGAAATAATGCCATTTGCAGCAACATGGATGGACCTAGAGATTATCATCCTAAATGAAGTAAGCCAGACATAGAAGACAAATATCATATGATATTACTTATCTGTGGAATCTAAAAAAAAAGGGGGGGGGGCGATACAAATGCACTTGTATGTATGCAAAACAGAAATAGATACACAGACATAGAAAACAAACTTATGGTTACCAAAGGAGAAAGGGGGAGGGGGAGGGATAAATTAGGAGTTTGGTATAAACATATACACACTACTATATATAAAACAGATAACCAACAAGGACCCTACTGTATAGCACAGGGAACTACACTCAATATTTTATAATAACCTATAAAGGAAAAGAATCTGAAAAAAATAGAAGTATATGTATGTATAACTGAATCACTTTGCTATACATGTGAAACACAACATTGTAAATCAATTTTACTTCAATTAAAAAAAAGAAAAAGAAAGATGAACAGAGCCTCAGAGAAATGTGGGACATGCATAGTGGGAGTACCAGAATGAGAGGAGGGAAAATAGAAAAAAATATTCAAAGAAATAATGGCTGAAAACTTCCCAAATTTGATGAAAATTATTAATCTACATATCCAAGGAGCACAGCAAATGCTAAGTAGAATAAACCCAAAGATAGACACATCTAGACACATCATAGTTAAAAGAGTAAATGCCAAAACAAAAGCAAATTCTGGAAAGAAGCAAAATAACAATGATTTGTCACATATAAGAGAACCTCAGTATGATTAACAGCTGACTTCTCCAGAAAAAAAGTAGTCCAGAAGGCAGTAGGATGACATACTCAAAGTACTGAAAGAAAAAAATATATGTACATGCATATAATTGTATTTTGAACCTATAACATTTAGAAATGTAATATATTTGACAATAACAGCACAAAAGAGGCAGGCAAAAGCAAACCTGTATTACGGTAAAGAAATGATACCAGGTGGTAACTCAAATGAAGAAAACTAGAAATGATAAATGATAAATAAGAAAGCTAATGTATCAAACTCTATAGATATGTATTTTCCTTCTCCTCTCAACTACTTTAAGAAATATAAAGTTATAGAAAGTAATAATTATAACAATGTGTTTTGGGGTTTGTAACACATTACAGATGTAATATAATATTATACAGAATATACACACAAAAATACTCGATAAAATTCTAGGAAACTAAATCCAACATTAAAAAAAGGATTTTAGTTCATGACCAAGTGGGATTTATCCCAGAAATGCAAGGTTGGTTTAACTACAAAAAATGAGATAATGTAATACACCAGATCAATAGAATAAAGGGCAAAAAAAAAACCATGGTCATGGTCATCATAGTATATGACCAAAAAGCATTGACAAAAACCAACACTCTTTCATGATAAAAACACTCAACAAACTAAAAGTAGAAGGAAACTCCCTCAACCTGATGTAGGACATATATGAAAAATCCACAGCTAATATACTTACTGGCATAACTGAAAGCCTTTCCCCTTAATCAGAAACAAGATAAGGATGTTTTCTTGACATTTATATTAAAGCCAGGGGGATTGGGCAATAAAGGTAAATAAAAGGCACTCAGATTGGAAAGGAAGAAATAAAATGATCTCTATTTACATATGGCATGATCTTTCACTTAGAAAAATCTAAAAAACTTGTTTAAAACTATTAGAAGTAATCAATTCAGCAGGGTGCAAGATTAATATACAATAATTGATTGCATTTCTATATACTAGCAATGAACAAAGCGAAGATGAAATGAAAAAAAAATTCCACTTACAACAGCATTAAAAATGTTTAGTTATTACTTTAACAAAAGAAGAACAAAACATTCAAAAACTACAGAACGTTGTTGAAAAAAATTAAAGAAACTTTAAAAATGGAAAGATAGACCATGTTCATAGATTGGTTTTATTGTTAATATGGCATTACCCCCCAAATTGGTCTATAGATTCAATGCCACTCCTATCAAAATCCCAAATGACTTATTTGAAGAAGTTGACAAGCTGATTCTAAAATGTAGAGTTGACCATTGAACAACAGAGGAGGTTAGGGGAGCTGACCCTCCAAGCCATATAAAATCTGAGTATAACTTATAGTTATACTCAGATAACTATAGATTCAGAGGGTTCTCTGGAATCTGCAGTTCCTCCATATCCATGGTTCTGCATGCTCAGATTCAATCAATCTTGGATTGTCAAGTACTGTAGTATTTACTATTTAAAAAAAAAAATCCGTGTACAAGTGGACCCTTGCAGTTCAAGCATGTGTTGTTCAAGGGTCAATGGTATATAGAATTTCAAGGGACCCAGAATAGTAAAAACAATCTTGAAAATGAAAAACAAAGTTGTAGAACTCATACTTACTGATTTTGAAATGTAGGAATTACTACAAAACTAGTAATCAAGACCATCTGGTAATGGCATAAAAATCAATATGTAGATCAATGAGATAAAATTGAGAGACCAGAACTAAACCTTTCCATAAATCAATTACTGGTCAATTGATTTTTGAAAAGGGTGCATAGACCACTCAATGGTGGAAAGAACAGTATTCTCAACAAATGGTGCTAAGAAAACTGGATAGCCATAAAAAAAAAAAAAACACAAACAAACTTGGACTTCTTTATACGCTACAAAAATTAACTCAAAATAGACCAAAGACCTAAATATAAGCTAAAATTATAAAATTCTTATAAGAAACTGTAGGTTACTCAAACCCCTCTCAGTTATGACACCAGAAAAACAAGCAATCAATGAAAAAAATGAATTGGATTTCATCAAAATTATAAACTTTGTGTTTCAAGAATACCATCAAGAAAGTGAAAAGACAACCTACAGAATGGGAGAAAATATTTGCAAATCTTTCATCTGATAAGAGACATATCTAGAATATATAAAGAGCTCTTACAACTCAATAATATAAAGACAATCCCATTACAAATTGGACAAAGACTCTGAATAGACATTTCTCAAAGATATACAAATGGCTAATAAGCTCATGAAAAGATGCTCATCATCATTAACCATTAGATAAATGTAAATCAAAACTACAGTGAGATGCCACTCACATTTACTAGAATAGTTTAATCAAAAAGATAAGAGTTGACGAGGATGTAGAGAAATTGGAATCTTCATACATTTCAGGTAGGAATGTAAATGGTGCAATTGCTTTGGAAAACAGTCTGGCGGTTCCTCAAAAGATTAAACATAAAGTCACTATATGTCCTACTTATTCACTCCTAAGTATATACCCAAGAGATATGTCCTCACAAAAACTTGCACAACAATATTCATATCAACATTATTTATAACAACCAAAAAACGTGGAAATTACCCGTGTCCATCATGTGATGAATGGATAAATTGTGGTATATGCATACAGTGAAATATTATTTGGCTATAAAAAACACTGCGGTAAGTGGAAGGAGTCATGTACAAGGACCACATATTGTATAATTCCATTGATATGAAATATCGAATAGGCAAATCCATAGAAACAGAAAGTATACTAGTGCTTGTGTAAGGCTGGGGACATTGGGTGGACATGAAGAGTAACTGCTAATTGGTATGGGTTTCCTTTTTTGGGGTGATCAAATATCCTAAAACTGATCATGGTGATGGTTGCACATCTCCCTGGATATACTAAAAAACATTGAATTATACACTTAAATGAGGAATCGTATAGTATGTGAATTATATCTCAATAAAGCTTTTATAAAATGTGATTTTAACTTGTATTGTTTTGAATGTTCATTGAAGCTTTTCTTTGAAGCTAATGACAAGTCTTGGGAATATGTATTGAGAATAGCTAAAAAGTTCTGTTTAAAGCCAGGTTTTTCCTTCACAGTTTCTTACTAGTGCTCTCTTTTCATTGACGCCACAAGACTTTTTTTCAAGAGTGACATATTCTTTCACAATAGTCTAGAAATGGAGCAAGCAAAATTTTTCAACAAAAATTCTTAACTAGCAACATACTCTATTATGCACTTGAATTCAGAACATTCCAACCAGATAGCACTTTTTTATAATACCACATGTATTTATTTTCTGTTACTGTTGTAACAATTTACCCTTAACTAAGTGACTTCAACAACTCAAGTTTATTGTCTTGTAATTCTATAGTTTAGGAATTTGATAAGATCTCTCTGAATTAAAATTAAGGTGTCTCCAGGGCTGCGTTCCTTCTGGAGATTTCTGGGAGAGAATCTGTTGCCTTGCCTTTTCCAGTTTCTAGAGGTCTTCAGTAGTCCTTTGTTCATGTCCCCCTTCCTCCACCTTGGAGTCAGCAATGTATCCATTCTGACACTGCATCACTCTGACCTAGCTTCCACTGTCACACTTCTTTTCCTGGCTCTTTTCCTCTGCATCTCTCTTCTACTTTCAAAGGCCCACCTGAATTACAAAGGATAATCTGCCAATTCTGAGGTCAGCTGATTAGCAGTCTTAATTCCTCTTTCCTGTATAACCTAATGTATACACAGGTTTCAGTGATTAAGACTTGGACAGCTTTGGGAGAACATTATTCTGCCTATCACAAAATGATTTTCTCCTGGTAGAAATGTGTATAAGTCAAGGTAATGGAAAAAGCCCTATGAGTTCATGGTGGTTTGATTAATCAGTAAAGGAGGATTTCTTTTTCAGGCAATGTGTTATAGAAAATTTTGGCATGGGTAAAGTAGAGCTTTATTTTGTAAAGTGGAGAAAAGGCTACTGTGAACTGAGGCTTGCTCTCAGGCAAACTAATTTTAGGGTGAAAATGGATGTGGAAATTAAGGATCTGGAATACGATAGATTGCTTTCAAATTATTGGGATGGCAAACCCACTGAAAGCCTTCCCGTGACCCAGGACCCCAGATAGATGATCATTGATTCGGGGCCGTGGTTTCCAAATTTGGCTGATTTTGTAATTATCTTAGACATTTAAAAAATAGTATCAGATCTCTAGGCTTTAATTTAGACCTGCTGAATCAGAAATTTGAAAAACAGAGACCCAAAAGATGATTTGAATAATCTTTTTTAGTTGATTCTGATAATTAGCCAAATTTGATAACTATTGGTTTGAAAAACCAAGAGAATTGAATAAGTAATGATAGAAGATACATGTGTTCACTGGCTTTTTCTATTATTTGCTGGTTAGTTTTGAAGGTTACAGAACATTTAAATATGACCTAGAGCTTTGGTCAATCTGACCCATGTGAGTCAATAAAGGAATCTGAAAGTATTATTCCCATTTTGAAGTTATCAACTCCCAACCATTGGATTTTTTCCTCTTTTGAACACGTATACTCTGCCATTATAAGCTATGTCTTATATGAGTTTGCCTTTGTTAACTTATTGTAATGTGATTAGTTAAGTTATTCTTATCCCATGGATGTAATGTAAGAATACAGTAATGCTTATGATCACTTTGTATTTATATCGAAGTATGATATATACCAAGTCATGGTTATAATTACTATCTAAAGTCTGTGAATTAGCATATTTTCCACACCTTACCAGCAAAACGTTAATTTTTTTGCAAGGTTCAATAACCTTTCCAGAAATAAGAAGAGACACCTTTTAACAAATATGCAGTTAATCAGGAGGACAACAGTTGATCATTGAACATGCACCAAAAGGTGTCTTGAAAAGACTGAAATGTTGCATTTCCTCTATAGATATCACACCGCAGAAAGAAACTCAGGAAGGAATTCCACCCCCAACCCAGAGTCAGGAACCTCTGAAACCTCGGGAGAATATATCACGACCCATTCACCAACCCTTAGTTTTAAAAACAAACTTTGAGGAAGAAGAGGAGGAAGAAGATGAACAAAATGGTTAGTAAACCTTTTCTCAGATGTACAGTGCACATTCAAAAACCTCATGGTATTTTCTACATATCTGTTTAACTATTAGAAGTGTATAATATAATATATAATGCAGATTTGGGTGAGAAAATAGCTTTCATTTTATTAAGTATGTTAAATTCATTATGTTCTAATTTGTTCTATGTGTACACATATGCTTATCATTTGGATTGGAAGTTTTTTGTTGTATGATGGCTAGGAGACAGATCTCATGTTTAAATATGCACAGTTGCTTGTAGGTATACTAATAACCTGTTTTACTTTTATATAACTTAATACTGATAACATTGATTTATATAACTTTTATTATTTATATATAACTTAACATTGATATACATGAGTGTAAATCTATTACATGATTATATACGTCTGTCTCACATTTAATCCTTGAAGTTATAGAGATCAATAGAGTAGTTTATAATTTATAAAGCACTATCATCTGCATTATCCCAGGTAATCCTTGCCAAAGTATAAACAAGGTTAGAACCCAGGTCTTTTGCAGTGTAGCCCATGCTATTCCTCCCATATCATCACAGCCCTGCAGTGCCAATAAGTATGTACAAACAAGATAGGCATGTGGAAAAATGAACTCTCAGTCTGTCTCTACACTGGAATATGTCCTTCCATGGAGACACAGGATGGGGGCACATTGAAAAATTGAAATGTGACATATTTTCTGTAGGTATTTTACTACAGAAACAAACTCAGGAGGGAATGGCACCTCTGTCCCAGAGTCGGGAGCCTCTGAAACCTCAGGAGGCTATATCGCAACCCATTCACCATCCTTTAATTTTAAAACCTAACTTTGAGGAAGAAGAGGAGGGAGGAGATGTGTCCTTTTCTGCTGCAGCTCTGGGTCTCCCATACTTACCTCTTCCTTCTCTAAACAAGCAAGCAAGCAAGCAAGCAAACAAAGATGATCTCAAATGTGAATCTGTACCTGCAGCTTCTCATCTCAAGACAAATAATGTATAGTCATTTCCTTCCTCTTGACTGATTCTTTCTAAAATGTAAAATATAGCAATGAGAAACATGACAGTGTGCAAATTATTGATTTTAAGTGTTTTTTAAAACAGTAATCCATTCATGAGAACAATGTGTGGGATGTTTCATTCTGGTTTATAAATTTTCAGGTTATTTGGCCTTGGGACAATTTAACTTAAAAAATACATATTCTATAGATGCTTCTAGTTTACGGACAAAGATTCCTGAAGAAATTGAAGAAAAAAGAGCAATAAAGGAGATGTGTTATAAATCTGGTAAGAAATCAAACATTTGTGGATCTTCTAATATTTGATGTGAGCAGTACACTAACTGTTAATTTTCTTGTGGGAGATTAGGTGAATACTACAGATTTCATACTCCTCCAGCTATTTTATCATCTAAAAGCATAGCCTCTACGGTGGAAAAAGAGTTAGAAAAGCCTTTGGAAAATGGCAGTGAATTGCAGAAAGGTAAGAAATGAAAAGGAAGCATTTCAAGGTGATGAATAAGAAGTACTTGGTGTAATAGGCTGTGAATTATTTAGTAAAGTATGCACTGAAGTCAAATGATAAATAATACATCAGAATTGAGAATGAGAAGGAAGTGATTTTATCAGATGACCTAAATCTAATATGAAAAGCTGCTATTAATGTAATTGTATTTCCAGAGGAACCACAGAATGAATAGACTTAATAAACACATGGTAGCACTACACATCCAACGTAATAATTCTGTAAATAATTTGGTTTTACCATTTTATTTGGCTATGAAAGTAAGTCTCCCTGTGAAACAGGTGTAGATTTTTCTTTATAAGTAGAAGGGACAACTTAGCCCTAGAAGGACAAAAGGGAGATCACAGAACAATGTTAGCAGCAGAACAAGGGTATGTTTGTCCATTGAATGAGTGCCTCCTGTGTACCAGCCAATTTCAAGGGCAAAGAAGGTGAATAATTCCAAAGCTATGCCTTTTATGGATCTTATGTTCTGGTGAATCTGACTTCTCTGTTGGTGAACGTCTTGCCTTTGAAGGCAAGATAAGAAGCACATTATTTTCTGCATATAAAACAAGGAACTCACGAGAAGCAAGAAGAATTACAATCCTGCAGCCTGTGGAACAAAAACCACATTCACAGAAGCACAGACAAGATGAAAAGGCAGATGGCTATGTACCAGATGAAGGAACAAGATAAAACCACAGAAAAACAACTAAATGAAGTGGAGATAGGCAACCTTCCAGAAAAAGAATTCAGAATAATGATAGTGAAGATGATCCAGGAC
The DNA here is from genome assembly GCF_964165515.1 of Mesoplodon bidens. Classification (NCBI taxonomy): domain Eukaryota; kingdom Metazoa; phylum Chordata; class Mammalia; order Artiodactyla; family Ziphiidae; genus Mesoplodon; species Mesoplodon bidens. The sequence continues at coordinate 89,644,859 of NC_138167.1, forward strand.
CTCGGAAAAAGAATGGAGGCAAAGATCGAGAAGATGCAGGAAATGTTTAACAAAGACTTAGAAGAATTAAAGAACAAACAAACAGAGATGAACAGTGCAATAACTGAAATGAAAACTACACTAGAAGGAATCCATAGTGGAATAACTGAGGCAGAAGAACAGATAAGTGACCTGGAAGACAGAATGGTGGAATTCACTGCTGCGGAACAGAGTAAAGAAAAAAGAATGAAAAGAAATGAAGACAGCCTAAGAGACCTCTGGGACAGCATTAAAGGCAACAACATTCACACTATAGGGGTCCCAGAAGGAGAAGAGAGAGAGAAAGAACCAGAGAAAATATTTGAAGAAATTATAATCGAAAACTTCCTTAACATGGGAAAGTAAATAGCCACCCAAGTCCAGGAAGTGCAGAGAGTCCCATACAGGATAAACCCAAGGAGAAACATGCCAAGACACATAGTAATCAAACAGGCAAAAATTAAAGACAAAGAAAAATTATTGAAAGCACCAAGGGAAAAATGACAAATAACATACAAGGGAACGCCCATAAGGTTAACAGCTGATTTCTCAGCAGAAACGCTACAAGCCAGAAGGGAGTGGCTTGATATACTTAAAGTGATGAAAGGGAAGAACCTACAACCAAGATTATTCTACCCGGCAAGGATCTCATTCAGATTCCATGGAGAAATCAAAAGCTTTACACACAAGCAAAAGCTAAGAGAATTCAGCACCACCAAACCAGCTCTACAACAAATGCTAAAGGAACTTCTCTAAGTGAGAAACACAAGAGAAGAAAAGGACCTACAAAAACAAACCCCCCCAAAATTAAGAAAATGGTCATAGGAACATACATATTGATAATTACCTTAAACGTGAATGGATTAAATGCTCCAATCAAAAGACACAGGCTCGCTGAATGGATACAAAAACAAGACCCATATATATGCTGTCTAAAAGAGACCCACTTCAGACCTAGGGACACATAGAGACTGAAAGTGAGGGGATGGAAAAAGATATACCATGCAAATGGAAACCAAAAGAAAGCTGGAGTAGCAATACTCATATCAGATAAAATAGACCTTAAAATAAAGAATGTTACAAGAGACAAGGAAGGACACTACATAATGATCAAGGGATCAATCCAAGAAGAAGATATGACAAATAGAAATATATATACACCCAACATAGGAGCACCTCAATACATACGGCAACTGCTAACAGCTATAAAAGAGGAAATCGACAGTAACACAATAATAGTGGGGGACTTTAACACCTCACTTACACCAATGGACAGATCATCCAAAATGAAAATAAATAAGGAAACACAAGCTTTAAATAACACAATAGACCAGATAGATTTAATGATATTTATAAGACATTCCATCCAAAAACAGCAGATTACACTTTCTTCTCAAGTGCACACAGAACATTCTCCAGGATGGATCACATCTTGGGTCACAAATCAAGTCTCAGTAAATTTAAGAAAATTGAAATCATATCAAGCGTCTTATCTGACCACAACACTATGAGATTAGAAATGAATTACAGGGAAAAAATGTAAAAAACACAAACACATGGAGGCCAAACAATACGTTAGTAAATAACCAAGAGATCACTGAAGAAATCAAAGTGGAAATCAAAAAATACCTAGAGACAAATGACAATGAAAACAGGACTATCCAAAACCTATGGGATGCAGCAAAAGCAGTTCTAAGTTTATAGCAATACAAGCCTACCTCAAGGAACAAGAAAAATCTCAAATAAACAATCTAAACTTACACCTAAAGGAACTAGAGAAAGAAGAACAAACAAAACCCAAAGTTAGTAGAAGGAAAGAAATCATAAAGACCAGAGCAGAAATAAATGAAATAGACACAAAGAAAACAATAGCAAAGATGAATAAAACTAAAAGCTGGTTCTTTGAGAAGATAAACAAAATTGACAAACCATTAGCCAGACTCATCAAGAAAAAGAGGGAGAGGACTCAAATCAATAAAATTAGAAATGAAAAAGGAGACGTTTACAACAGACACCGCAGAAATACAAAGCATCCCAAGAGACTACTACAGGCAACTCTATGCCAATAAAATGGACAACCTGGAAGAAATGGACAAATTCTTAGAAAGGTATAACCTTCCAAGACTGAACCAGGAAGAAACAGAAAACATGAACAGACCAATCACAAGTAATGAAATTGAAACTGTGATGAAAAATCTTCCAACAAACAAAAGTCCAGGACCAGATGGCTCCACAGGTGAATTCTGTCAAACATTTAGAGAAGAGCTAGCACCCATCCTTCTCAAACTCTTCCCAAAAATTGCAGAGGAAGGAACACTCCCAAACTCATTCTATGAAGCCACCATCACCCTGACACCAGAACCAGACAAAGATACTACAAAAAAAGAAAATTACAGACCAATATCACTGATGAATATAGATGCAAAAATCCTCAACAAAATACTAGCAAACAGAATCCAACAACACATTAAAAGGATCATACAGCATGATCAAGTGGGATTTATCCCAGGGATGCAAGGATTCTTCAAGGTACACAAATCAATCAATATGATACACCATATTAACAAATTGAAGAATAAAAACAATATGACCATCTCAATAGATGTGGAAAAAGCTTTTGACAAAATTCAACACCCATTTATGATAACAACTCTCCAGAAAGTGGGCATAGAGGGAACCTACCTCAAAATAATAAAGGCCATATACGACAAACCCACAGCAAACATCATTCTCAATGGTGAAAAACTGAAAGCATATCCTCTAAGATCAGGAAGAAGACAAGGATGTCCACTCTCACCACTATTATTCAACATAGTTTTGGAAGTCCTAGCCACAGCAATCAGAGAAGAAAAAGAAATAAAAGGAATATGAATTGGAAAAGAAGAAGTAAAACTGTCACTGTTTGCAGATAACATGATACTATACATATAGAACCCTAAAGATGCCACCAGAAAACTACTAGAGCTAATCAATGAATTTGGTAAAGTAGCAGGATACAAAATTAATGCACAGAAATCTCTTGCATTCCTATACACTAATGATGAAAAATCTGAATGAGAAATTAAGGAAACAGTCCCATTTACCATTGCAACAAAAAGAATAAAATACCTAGGAATAAACCTACCTAGGGAGACAAAAGATCTGTATGCAGAAAACTATAAGACACTGATGAAAGAAATTAAAGATGATACAAACAGATGGAGAGATATACCATATTCTTGGACTGGAAGAATCAATATTGTGAAAATGACTCTACTACCCAAAGCAATCTACAGATTCAGTGCAATCCCTATCAAATTACCAATGACATTTTTTATAGAACTAGAACAAAAAATCTTAAAATATGTATGGAGACACAAAAGACCCCAAATAGCCAAAGCAGTCTTGAGGGAAAAAAACAGAGCTGGAGGAATCAGACTCCCTGACTTCAGACTATACTACAAAGCTACAGTAATCACGACAGTATGGTACTGGCACAAAAACAGAAACATAGATCAATGGAACAAGATAGAAAGCCCAGCGATAAACCCACGCACCTAAGGTCAACTAATCTATGACAAAGAAGGCAAGAATATACAATGGAGAAAAGACAGCCTCTTCAATAAGTGGTTTTGGGAAAATTGGACAGCTACATGTAAAAGAGTGAAATTAGAACACTCCCTAACACCATACACAAAAATAAACTCAAAATGGATTAGAGACCTAAATGTTAGACCGGACACTATAAAACTCTTAGAGGAAAACATAGGAAGAATACTCTTTCACATAAATCAATGCAAGATCTTTTTTGATCCACCTCCTAGAGTAATGGAAATAAAAACAAAAATAAACAAATGGGACCTAATGAAACTTCAAAGCTTTTGCACAGCAAAGGAAACCATAAACAAGACGCAAAGACAACCCACAGAATGGGAGAAAATATTTGCAAACGAATCAACAAAGGATTAATCTCCAAAATATATAAACAGCTCATGCAGCTCAATATTAAAAAAAACAAACAACCCAATCCAAAAATGGGCAGAAGACCTAAATAGACATTTCTCCATAGAAGACACACAGATGGCCAAGAAGCACATGAAAAGCTGCTCAACATCACTAATTATTAGAGAAATGCAAATCAAAACTACAGTGAGGTATCACCTCACACCAGTTAGAATGGGCATCATCAGAAAATCTGCAAACAACAAATGCTGGAGAGGGTGTGGAGAAAAGGGAACCCTCTTGCACTGTTGGTGGGAATGTAAATTGATACAGCCACTATGGAGAACAGTATGGAGGTTCCTTAAAACACTTAAAATAGAATTACCATATGATCCAGCAATCCCACTACTGGGCATATACCCAGAGAAAACCATAATTCAAAGAGACACATGCACCTCATTGTTCATTGCAGCACTCATTACAATAGCCAGGTCATGGAAGCAACCTATATGCCCATTGACAGACGAATGGATAAAGAAGATGTGGTACATATATACAATGGAATATTACTCAGCCATAAAAAGGAACGATATTGGGTCATTTGTTGAGATGTGGATGGATCTAGAGACTGTCATACAGTGTGAAGTAAGTAGAAAGAGAAGAACAAAAATCATATATTAACGCATATATGTGGAACCTAGAAAAATGGCACAGATGAACCGGTTTGCAGGGCAGAAATTGAGACACAGATGTAGAGAACAAACGTATGGACACCAAGGTGGGGAAGCCGCGGGTGGGTGGGTGTGGTGGTGTGCTGAATTGGGCGATTGGGATTGACATGTATACACTGATGTGTAAAAAATTGATGACTAATAAGTATCTGCTGTATAAAAAATAAATAAAATTCAAAAAAAAAAAAAAGGAACTCAGAGAAAAAAATCCATGGATGCCATGAGTTTAAGTAGATTTCTTGCTTAAACAAGTTTTGCAGGAGTAGGAGAGATCTGAATTCTTTTCTCCTCTTTAAAAAAAATAAAAATAAAAAAGAGATAGTTTGCAAAGTCTCCCAGGATCAATATGAGTATAGGATAAAAAGTAGAGTGCCTGTCTTGCAAGGACATATGTGTGGCAAACTACTTAAACATATGGCAGTAGGTGGCAGCAACATGCCATCAGATGGTAGAACAATCGAAGAGACCTAGCTGATAAATGGGGGCCATCTAGTGAAGGACAGATTTCTTGAATTATGGAGACAAGAAAAAATAAAACAATAACAAAACAAAAACAAACATATTAGCAATGAATATTAAAAATGGCAGATTAGGGCTTCCCTGGTGGCGCAGTGGTTGGGAGTCCGCCTGCCGGTGCAGGGGCGCGGGTTCGTGCCCCGGTCTGGGGGGGTCCCGCGTGCCGCGGAGCGGCTGGGCCCGTGAGCCATGGCCGCTGAGCCTGCGTGTCCGGGGCCTGTGCTCCGCAACGGGAGGGGCCGCGGCAGTGGGAGGCCCGCGTACCACAAAAAAAAAAAAAAAAAAAAAAATGGCAGATTAAAAAGACAATTATACGCATTTTTGCTTTATATTATGGTTTTAAAAAGCTTTTTATTTTTAAATAATTTCAGTTAACTAATGAATATCCTTTACCCAGATTTCCCCAAATGTTAGCATTTTACACATTTGATTTTTCACTTTCTCTCCCTCTCTCTCTCAACACACACATTGTTGTTATTTTTTTCAACTTGTTTGAGAGTTAGTTGCAGGCATGATGCCCCTACATAACTCTCACCCAAATGCAGTATAAATATCAATATCAGGAGATTACTACTGATTCAATATTATTTACAGACTTTAAAAAAAAAATTTCACCAATTGTGCCATTAATGTCCTTTATAACAAAATGAAGTTTTTTCCCTGGTTTAGAATCCAGTCCAGAATCACGAGTTGTATCAGATTGTCATAGCTCTTTTATTCTCCTTTTAATATATTATTTTTGGAGAAAATTAGCTAGAGATGTATAAGAAAATGGTGCTTTCCCTGCTTTCCTCCTAATTATAAATTGGCTTAAAATTTGTATAATTAGCATTTTTTAATCAGTAGTTGACCCTAATACTTTTTACTTTGTTCATGGTTAGTAGATGAAAACAAAACAAATATTACAAAATTCATTATATGAAAAGCACATCAAATAAACTAAATATACATACACTATAGAGTTAGATTGCTTAAATTTTTAAATGCCACTTGATGCATTATCCACATAGGAAAATAAACTTGCCTTCTGCTTTCCTCCTAATTATAAATTGGCTTAAAATTTGTATAATTATAAATTTATTGTTCATCAAATCACTGTGCAAACAGTATTTCCGTTAACTTTTAGGCTTTTTACTGTCATCATAAATTCTATCATAAACTTAGGTAAACGCCGAATGGTTCCTGGAGTGATTTTTTTTTTTTTTCCTAGGGGGCAGTCTGAAAGTTCCAACAAAATTCAGGCTATTTGAAAGGCAAGGTAAGATAAAAGCATCACTGGATAGGAAACCAAGGACTGACATTGCTGCTGTTGAAAATGGAGGTGAGTTAGTTTATTACTGATTTTTTTTTTTTTACCTTTTTATTTATTTATTTTTTATTTTTTGTTTTTTTTTAATTTTTTTTAAATTTTATTAGTTTCTGCTTTATAACAAAGTGAATCAGTCATACATATACATCTGTTCCCACATCCCTTCCCTCATGCATCTCCCTCCCTCCCACCCTCCCCATCCCACCCCTCCAGGCGGTCACAAAGCACCGAGCTGATCTCCCTGTGCTCTGCGGCTGCTTCCCACTATCTATCTACCTTACGTTTGGTAGTGTATGTATGTCCATGCCTCTCTTTTGCTTTGTCACAGCTTACCCTTCCCCCTCCCCATATCCTCTAGTCCATTCTCAAGTAGGTCTGTGTCTTTATTCCCGTTTTACCCCTAGGTTCTTCATGACATTTTTTTTTTAACTCTGTATATATGTGTTAGCATACGGTATTTGTCTTTCTCTTTCTGACTTACTTCACTCTGTATGACAGACTCTAGGTCTATCCACCTCATTACAAGTAGCTCAGTTTCGTTTCTTTTTATGGCTGAGTAATATTCCATTGTATATATGTGCCACATCTTCTTTATCCATTCACCCGATGATGGACACTTAGGTTGTTTCCAGCTCCGGGCTATTGTGAATAGAGCTGCAATGAACATTTTGGTACATGTCTCTTTTTGAATTATGGTTTTCTCAGGGTATATGCCCAGTAGTGGGATTGCTGGGTCATATGGTAGTTCTATTTTTAGTTTTTTAAGGAACCTCCATACTGTTCTCCATAGTGGCTGTACCAATTCACATTCCCACCAGCAGTGCAAGAGTGTTCCCTTTTCTCCACACCCTCTCCAGCATTTATTGTTTCTAGATTTCTTGATGATGGCCATTCTGAGTTTATTACTGATTGACTCTGAGTATGTCACCATATAATAAATGAGTCTGAATTTTCTCTCTCATAACTGACTTGTTTCATCAACATCTTTTTAGCATTTTATTCATTGGCTTTGGATAAACTCCTTGAGGTCAGGAATTGTGTATAATCAATTGCTCTAGACGAATCTCTAGTAGAATGTCTGGCACATGACGAGCACTCCATAAATATTTGTAGAATAAATGATTTTACGTTTAAACAATTGAATGACTAGATGTATAGAGACACGTTTATAAAATTTACAGATGACTGGAAGCTAATATGCTGGAACAATGAGCCAGATTTAACAAGGTAAACTCAAACTGTGATAAACATAATCTCTTGCATTTAAGTCCAAGACATTACCAGTAGGTTTTCTTCAAGTTGGGAAAGACCTGACATGATATGTATTGTGAGGATAAAAATAAATGTTTTTGTTGGCCACAAGGTTTCAATATAATTCAGTAACATGTGTCAGCTACCGAATAGCTAAGGTAAACTTACACTGAATTATTACGAATAGTATAGGAAAATAATTAAATGTGATAAGTCATTTTAAAATACTCAGTAGAGTGTATGACTTATAGAATGATGCTCCATAAATGTCATCTATTATTATACTAGTTCCACTGATTTCTTCACAGTGTAGTCCACATTTGGGCATCATTTTTAAACAAGGTTACTTGAAACAAATATTTTATGTTAAGAAAGGGTAACTTGTATGGCGAAGGATCTGAAATTAAGTATTTAAGTAATATTTAAAGCAACTATGGATATTTATCCTGGAATATAGAAGATCTTTAAGGAACATAAAAACTGCTATCATATGTCTGAAGATATTATGTGGAAGATAAATTATATTTACTCTGAGTATCTCTAAAGTGTGGTAAAGATTGTTATATGGAAAATTGTGTTGACTGTGTGAATTTTCTTCTAATTATCTGTAAGTGTACATACTGTATTTTCATATATATATATATATATATATATATACACTTGTATTAATCGAAACATATATGGTATGTATAGAGATGGTGATGGTATCACTGAGAAGTATTTACATAAAACTGTGCAAAAGGGGTATTTTAGGGGAGGATTTTCCTGTATTAAAAGATAGTTTTGTACAATTTTCTGCCATCATTGCCACTGACAGTAAGTTATTGTCATAGGAGGTGACTGCTACATTCCACAGAGGACCATATTTCTTGGAGTAGATGAAAATAAAGCTTTAACTGAAGAGAAAAAAATCATGATGTCGAAATGTTCAAATGCTAAAGGTAATGAGCCAGTCTATATTTTGATCCATTTGTAATTTGTATAGACAAGTTAAATATAAAGCATGATTGTTGTAGAGGCAAGGTAATAAATAAAAATATACACAAAATACACTAGATAGGAGTCAGAAGCCCTAAGTTTCCAGTCCTGGCTCTATCCCTAATTATTTGCCTATGGGGCTTCATCTTTTTTTAGCTTCAGTTTCCTTATCTGAAAAATTAGCCTGTTGGACTACATAATTTCTAGGTGTCTTGCTAGCTCTAAAGTTATTGGTCCTCTTAAATGGTACTACCCAGTCCTCTTTAGTATTTTTTTTTCATCTTCCAATATTCAGTGTGATTGAATTTGCTTAGAAAGCTTTGTGAAGATATACATACTGAGAAGAGTATTAGTTCTCACACTGACTTCTCTACTTTATGATTATTACTAATTATAGTCTGTGGATAATCCAGAGATATGATAATAAAACACATCCTCTATAGTTTTATGCTGCCTTTATCGTGCTTAGAATCCCCCAGCTGGGACCTCTGCTGGGCAGCTCTCTCAGTCACAGGCAGTACAGCTGTCCTGTAATTAGAGAACTTCACATGTTCTCCATCTAAGTATTAACCAATTACATCCACTGTTTTCCCCACCATTAAATAAATATTCTCAAGAACAGGAAGACACTTGTGATCAAATTCTCCTTATGGAAAATTACATGTAAATCTTGTTTCCTCTCTTTTGCTCAATCCATCAAAAAACACACACCTCTGACTACACTAATAACCATAGCCACCATTCACGTGTGGCTGTTTAAGTTAATTAAAATTAAATAAAAATTTAAAATTCAGCTCATCAGTTGCACTAGCCATACTGCAAGTGCTCGATATCCACATGTAACCAGTGGCTATCATTTCAGACAGCACAGATTTAGAATGTTTCCATCATTGTAGAAAACTCTATTGGATGGTCCTGCTCCAAAGCTTAGAACAAGTGAAGACTGTTACAGATATTTCTTCATCCTTGGTTTAAATTGGCACACTTGATGTAAAATTGCTAACCTTTTATTTTTTTGTATTTTATTTTTTTACACAGAGGTATTAAAAATATTGCCACAAATATATAATTTACATATTGAAGATAATGGCTGTTATTTCTGAATTTTTAATGTTTTGTTAGTGACAAATTCGGGGGACTCAATGTGGTAATTAGGGAATTTCAGTGGTGGGTTCTAAAAATTAATATACATATATATTTTTTAAATAGGTATGCCCATCATATAACGCTTGCAAAGTGAAATACCAACGGAAACACTTCTTTTTACTAATAGTGACATTCTATTTTCTTAATTTGCTTTAAAAGATAACAAGGACAGTCCTCATCCAAAGCGTTCCCTAACTACCCAACTAGTACCTACAATGCATGTATTAAATGCTACTGAGAATATCAGTATGAAGTGCAGAGAGGACCCCTCTTCAAGTGAGACATCAGCTCTATCACTTTTATTTATTTATTTATTTATTTTTTATTTTTTATTTTATTTTATTTTTTATTTTTTTTTTAGCTCTATCACTTTTTGACCTTAGATATATTTGCCTTATCGTGGATTTACTTTGCTTATTTGAAGTAGAATTTTAAAAAAGAAAGAAAAAAGGATGGTTTGAAAACTATTCAGGATTAAGAATTAAAGACACAATATTCTTCTAATTGACAATGAATTGTGATGTAGGTCCTAGTAAATTATACACTTTCCCACTAGTTTAATTTAGATATTAAAGTTAATAATATACTATGTTCTCTGAAGATTCATTAGTACATTTTAAATTTAACCCGTGCTGGGATACATTGACACATTTTTATTACGTTTCAGATTATTTTTCTTGATTTGGCTTCTCCTTGCTATTTAGTACTTGGAGCTTCTTCTCTTGATATAATTAAGACTCATGAATCTTCTTGTTTCCCTCCCTCCTTCCTTCCTTTTCCTTATTTCATTTATTGAACCCCTGTAATATTCTTCAGCCCCAGCTGGGAAACAAAGGGAACCGTGATGGTTTACCTCAGAGCAGCTTAGTTTAGTGACACGTGTGAAAAATATGGTTTCCAAGTTCTAGGAGTGGGAGCATCAGAGTAAGTGTGGAGTATGATGTTTGGAGAGGAGGTGGTGAATCAGAGCTTCACTGAAGGTTTACTGCTGAAGCTGAAGATGAGAGCTAGGGCAAAGAGAGATTTATCAGCCCACTGTAGAGAGCTAATATAATCTACATAGTGAATTTGATGTTCATTTTCTCTGTGTAGTAGTTACTTGTGAATGTTTAGGATCTCCACACAGAGAAATAATAAAGAATGCTCCTGTTTACTAAGTCATTTTAAGAGACTCTGGATAAATGTACCTTAGAAATTCCTGGAAAATTGAGCATGCACATAAAATTTTCCATGTAAAAACATGCAAGCAAGAAGTGAATAACTTAGTGATATTAGCACTTACAAATTCTGATTATTGAGGCTTGTTTCACTAAACTATCTATACCCCCCAACTTCTTAAGATCTTAAAACAGTAAGGTAATAGTCATTAAAGTATTTTACACTAATCCAACTTCTTAAGAAGTAGTAGTTTTGGCTTAAAAAGTACAGAAAGATTTATGTTCAAAATAACAATTCTAAAACTACTTAAAAATAACATTATAATGAGATATATAATTATATTTGGATTGTAATTTTATGCTCTTTTAAACCTAAAAAGATCCACACATTCCTTTGGAGAAAAGCATTTTTCTCCAAAGGAATGTTACTTATTGAAAGTTTTCTCATCAATCAATTTCCAAGATAGGTTTTTTGGTACTTAAAATTAAATCACCCTTTGTTCTAGAAAGTAAAGTATTGGGGTGGTACATTTATTTTTTTCTCTTGCTTGACATATGAATGCACAGATATTTAATTATCACCTACAGTAATTTTCAGATGAAAGTGTCTCTTTAAAAACTGTAAAACTGGGCTTCCCTGGTGGCGCAGTGGTTGAGAATCTGCCTGCCAATGCAGGGGACACGGGTTCGAGCCCTGGTCTGGAAAGATCCCATATGCCGCGGAGCAACTAGGCCCGTGAGCCACAACTACTGAGCCTGCGCGTCTGGAGCCTGTGCTCCGCAACAAGAGAGGCCGCGATAGTGAGAGGCCCGCGCACCGCGATGCAGAGTGGTCCCCGCTTGCCGCAACTAGGGGAAGCCCTCGCACAGAAACGAAGACCCAACACAGCGAAAATAAAGAAATAAATTAATAAACTCCTACCCCCAACATCTAAAAAAAAAAACAACAAAAAAACAAAAAGAATAACTGTAAAACTTTGTATCTTCTTTAAGTAAATGATGTCCAGCCAGTGAGGAAGCCTCATTTTAAAGGCCTGGAAAAAAGAAAATGGATTTATGATGAACCAAAGAACTTTCCTGGCCCAGGAATGCAGAGAGGTAAAGTGTCTATGTATTTGATATTCCTAAATTGTAATTTGCAAAGAGATTAAATAATATTTTCTAGCAGAAAAACAAGTCATTGTCATGCAACATGTTATTTTAGATGTCAGCCCAATTCCTATAAACTTAGTTCTTTTAGCTTACATTATCTCCCATTGTGCTATCAAACATTTAAAGTGCAATATGTTATTTACAGGTGTGAAACCAGCTTGTTTTATCCCTCACTCTCTTCTCCCTTTCTTTTATAGCAGTACAGGCTCCAAATCCCAAAAATAAAATGAGTTACCATCGCAATAATAAAAACAGAAATTCTGAGAATGCCTCCTATATCCGTGGTCAGAGAGATGCTGTCAGAACTGTCTCAGTGAATGCACCTCCCTGCAGCAGGCCCACAAACGGGTCCTACAATAAAGTTGATGTTAACAAGGAACCCAAATTCAACCTCTGTTCAGGTGGAGTTCAACACTTATATAGGCTCTTTACTCGTGTCTGTGGTGTGCATTCCCATGGAATTTCCTGATGGTCCAACTAATCTTAATTGTTATCCACCCCCTTCTTTTTCCAGGCCATCACCACCATAACATCTTAGAAAACTAGTAAGAGGATTTTTGTCCATGTGCAGGAGTGCACGTGATTTAAAGGGTATTGGAGAAAACATGTTGGGTGCAGCTGGCTTGACATGACCCTCTCTAGAATTTTGTCTCAGAGCACTGCACTTTGTTCCCCCTGGATAACTTTATGTCACTCTTGAGGATTGTTTTTGAATGGTTGACATTTTCTTGTTCCACTGACTGCATTGTTCAATTATCACTTTCTGTCTAGTGCTGTGGTTTTTCTTTAGGCCTTCATGATTACTTTCTGAAAGGGTTAGTTTGCGGGTTAACTGCAATATTTTTGACAACCTCTCATTTCTCCCACCCCATGCCCAGATTGCTTCTAAATCATTTCATCATGTAATAGGCAAAGTCATAGTATTTCTCAGGAAGTACAAGGACGCAAGGGAGGAGGGAACCAAATCTCTCTTTTTTTTTTCCCCTCTCTCCGATGAATTTGGCTCTTTTAAAGTTGGGTTTGTCTTCTCAACTTAACAGAAGGTCACTCAATTCCCTGTAATTTCATGTTTGTATTTTCCTGTGTGCACAGTCTAGTTAGTAGAGTTCTGAATGTTGTGTACTTTCTGAAACATAAGTGAAAACTATGTCTCTCTTAGGTCCTCCTTTTACAATTTAAATAGAAGTTAGCTTTTAAATTATTTTCTTCTATTTGGTTTAGAATGGAATGATGTATTGATTTATATATAAAAATAAGGATATTCTTCAGTGAAACAGACTTTTAATTTTATTAACTACTATTATTTTATTATTAATTTTATTATTATTTTACTGTGAGTGGTTAGCTGTGAAGGATACAGTAACTACCAGAACAGTTTGATGCCACAGTCTAGATTTGTGTTAAGGTGGCCTCACCTACCTACCTACCTACCTACCTACCTTCCTTCCTTCCTTCCTTCCTTCCTTTCTTTAGCTCTGCAAATGTTAACAGAATTTTATGTAAAATCATGGTAAAGCCAGGCAATGAAACATTTTGATTACATACACATATCATACTCTTCTCTAGCTTAGCCTCGTGGGAGCAAGCCTTATTTGAGGAACTAAACAGTCAATTAAGAGATGTATAATCGTGTTCATTGATAACTTAAATGGTTTTAATAAGCTACTTGTATCCCTGATGCCTTAGCCTTGAAATGGTAAAATGAATTATTAGAGAATAGCTTCACCTCTGAGATATTTATAACTTTGAAATGCTCCTGGAATATGATTTTAACATTATAAAATATTTAATTCCTGTTTCCTTTTTCTCTCAGATAAATATATGTCAACATCATATAATGGTTCAGCCTGGCGAAAAAGAATTCCTTTTTCAAAAACATATTCAAAAACTGAAAAGATATATTCAGGTAAATATTTACTAGTGATTTTAATGTATCATACAATTCTGAAAATAAATGACAAGTTTTTAAGCTCAAGGAACATATATTAGAAAATTAGGAAGTTTTCACCATATACCTGAACATAATTACTTGGAGTTTAGTAGATATCTTCTCTACTAGCAATTTAATTTTACTTTTTTATTGTGTTTTCCTTTGGCTATTTTTATTTTATCAGAAATCTTTGGATATATTTCTCTCCTTAGAAGCATAGCAGTTTCAGCAGTTATGTAATATAAGATGCATTCTTTGTTGAACTACAAAGCAATATATAAGTCCATATTTTGACACAAAATATTAAAGCCCTACTATATCCACCATGGACACATATTGGCTGGTGCTGGCTGACAGGGCATCTAAGACGTAGTTTCCAGGCTGGGAGGTTCAAAGTGACTATGGTCTCCCCCTTGTGCTCTGTGCTCTGGGAGGGTGTAGGGATTCCAGGAACCTCCTCAGTGTAAAGGTTTGTAGCAGATCCGGCCTCAGGTTTGGGATCTGATTCTTCTACTAAAAAGCTTGTTGTCTTCTCCCAGGTTATTCTGGGGCTGGCTCAGTGGGTTTGGAAAACCACACAGGATAAAATGGTTTCAGTTATTTCTTGGAAAACTGAACCTTTCAGAAAAAGACCTAGATAGGGAGTTCCTACCTAAATCAGTAGCCTAGAACTTTCAGAATTATCTGAAATCCATAAACTCTTATATGAGAGGTTCCCAGAATGAATTAGAACACATCCAGACTAGAAACTGTACACTTTCCAAAATATACAGCTGAGATCTTCTAAAGCAGTATTTCCCTATAAACTCTTGACTATAACTGTGATGCAGTATGCAGACCTGTATATATATTTATACTGGAGTCAGTTGTTTTCTTTTTTCCCATCTCTTCCCAAATCATACTGTACTGCAAGAAAACTCTGCTGTGGCACCATTTAATTGATTATATTTCCTCTTCACTTCATGTGGGTTGCACTTAATTTTGGGGGGAAGGAGGAGAAAAGGCAATTAAAATCCTAGATACAACTACCAGTTGTCAAGTCCCGTCTTTTTCTCCCATGGTTTCCTTGTGGGTGGGATGTTATTTGGAGTATTAAAGGATGTGCTTCTCACCCCGCTGCCTCTGTCCCGGTGACTACTCTTGTATTGCAGCGGCCTTCCCCCAACACCATCCCACACAGTGAAACATGAATCACCAAAGGATTTGGAGAAAGGAGGGGCCACTTCAGAGTAGGAAGCATGTACCATCCACGTATGCCACAGGAAAAGGGGTGTGACAGGGGATTTGAGCCAACGAAACTGCTCTTTTCTTTCCATCTGAAGAGTAAGGAGGAGGGTATGGTGAGACAGCAAGAGAGCAGAAACTGTGAAGCCACTGACACAGCACTAGTTCCCTCCTCTCCTTCTCCCGCCACCTCCAGCTATGCGAGGGCCCAGGGATAGAAAGGTCTATTATAGAATTCCTCTGGAACTTTTAAGAATCTGAGTAAAAAGGCTCTGCATTGTACTTCCCAGATGCAATCTAGGGGGGACGCTTTGGAGAGAGTTTCTCAACGCCATCTGGTGGTGGGGTTGTGGGGAGGACGAGGCACCTCTAACGCAAGAGGGCTGGAGACAGAGCCTCTTGAGGTTGCCAAGCTCCAGGGTTGCTTGGGAGGGCATCACATAACCCTGTGAGTTTCAAGTGAGAGTGAGTTCCTGGGAGAGAGGACCAGCAGGTCTACACAGTCTTCTGGCTAGGCCTAAAGGGATAGCATCGAAAAGATACCTCTGTGGTTGGGTGCTATTCCGGGGAGGACTCAGCTGGAACCTCAACCGTTTGCTGTGCCAGCAAGTAGATTAGAAACCAAGCCATCATCCACTGATCAAACCCCTGTTACGTGAAGTATGGTCTGAGGGTCACCAGCAGTGATATCACCTGGGAGCTTGTTAGGAGTGTGGAATCTCCATCTCAGACCTACTGAATCATTATCTTCATTTTAACAAGATCCCCAGGTGATTAGGATACACATTAAAGCCTGAGAAACCTTAGGCTATGTTATCTGGGCCACTGTTCACCAGCACAGGACCCAGACCTTCTTGAAACCCAAGATTGTTGAGAGGACATTCTTTTCCTACCTGTCACACAGCAGCAACCGTCCTCCCCAGTCCCAACCCTAGAAATTAGGATAAGCAGCAGGAAGGTAGGGGAGGGAGAAAAACCCTCAGAATTTCAAATCTGAATGTGATTGACATATACATGTGAAGTAGCTAAGAAAGCACTGAATGGGACTAAGTTTATATGCAAATTTTCTACATCAGGCAGAATGGGAATTTAGAATCAAGAAATTAAATAGAATTATAACAAAATAAAGTTAGTTTTCTTATTTACCTGAGCTTTTGCTGGGAAATGTGTAACCCCTAAACTCTTGTCCTTTCCAGTTGTTGTTGTCATCACCAGAATAGGGAGAGAAAGAGTAGCTTGTGTTTCCTCCCCTGCACTTCCTGCTAGGGCACAAAGGAGAGATTTCAGTGTTTCCCAGGGGACAGCTGGACTGCTGGAGAGAGCCACTAGCCTACTCCTCTAAGGAATATCTGGAGCGCCAAGGCCTCAGAAGTGTAACTGGGTGAGAGGAGTCTTTGGGACAATGTTGGCTGCTATGAGGCTAATGCAATAGGAGAGGAAAATGTGTCTGCGTCGAGGAAAGGAGCTGAAGGCAGTTAGAGACATCGTTGTCAGCCTTTCCTTGAGGCCACTTGTCCTTTCTGATAGGCATACAGCTGGTGTGACTGGAGGTGCCTTTCTCCAGAGGAGGGAACATTCATTCTGTTCATTCTGGGTGCCCCATGGTGCAGCCTTCTATATACTGTAGTATTATTTCCATTCCTCTCCACTCCTACATCTAAATTCAAATCACAGCGAGCTTCAAAGAGAAGTGGAATTAGTTTGAATGGCATTCTGATAATTTATGAATTAGAACAATAAGCTTAGTTTTTGTTTTGTCTTTAGATTTATGGTAAGTGATTAGCAAAAGAAATGCGAATTTTTGGTACCCTGAAAAACGCTAAAAAAGAAAATAATTGAAATATTTTTTTCTTTTTTATTATTAGAGCCAAGAAGAAATGGGAGGAAGTAAACCTGGAGGTTGAAAAAAGAGAAAAGTTCCAGAGATCATCTGGTTTACAATCAAAATGAAAATTCAAAGAATGATACTCAAGCAGTCCATACTGTATACTGGATAGCCATAGATGATAATTGCAAATTCTGAAAATAAGATGCAGGAAGTACATTGTGCTCTTTCAAAACTAATAAAAATGCAAATTACAAACAGCTGCCTGTGTATTTATATAGGTCTGGAATTCATTCAATGCATTGCCACAAACATTTAATAAAATTTAAAAGTTTGACAATTAAAATCATTCTTTAATTGTAAACTAAGATTGCACAGATTGAGGAGTAAAACTGTGCCTTTGATTTCTAGTTTGCAATATTCTTTAAGGAAGAAACCTCACATTTTCTTTCTTTACCTAGATTTTAAGCTGGGAGTCCGTGATAGTTACAGATAAAATGTAAACAAATTCAATGAAGTCCCAGGATTACAGTTTGGTGGTGAGTATGAGAGGAATTCTAATAGAAATACACTTAAATGTGTTGTAGAAAGAGACAAAGATTGGTTTATTATTCAGGACAGTTGCTGAACAATGTCTTTTAACTGACAACTACAAAATCTACCTGCTGAAATGTGCTAAATTCAAAGCTGAAAAATAAACATTTTCCTGCCATGAAAACAAAAATTATATGATCATACTGGAGAAAAGAACTTGTAAAAGGAAAAAAAAAAAGTGAATTAATAACATGGTATCCACAAAGTCTAGAGTGAGCTTTTAAGGCTTCAGTAAACTCCAGAAGTATAAATGCTTACAAATATAACAACTATACCCCAATTAAAAAAAAAAAGTATAAGAGCAATATAAGTAATTAACCTTTCAAATGATGTTTTTCTAAGTTTGTAACACTTACACTTCTGAGTTTATGAAGGCTCAGAACTTCACCAAGACTTTAGAACACCCTATATTTATATTTGCATGCATGTTTTGGTTATTGGTAGCTTCTTGTTCAATATTTATTGGGGAAGGGAGGCAATCAGGGTTCTCAGAAATATTTTATTTTACAACATTTTATATGGTGTGATTCCAGCTTGTGGAATAATAAACCCTAGTTTCTGGCTTCTAATGGTGCTGTCTCCACCCTTGCAAAAACGTGAGGTTATAGTCACTTTGTTTTTTTTTTACAGATAGAGCAGATAGAAATGAAAACTGTGTCAGCAAAATATCTTGGTAAGATAGTTTGAGAGGGGTGTAAGAAAAGAGCTGAGCTGAAAAGATGTCTAGATGGAAGGTGATAGGAAACAGCCTATAATTCCATTTAACAGACAGATCTGTTGTCCTTCTGAAACTTTTCAACTAGTGATGAAGAAGGAGGGGTTCAAAGAAGGAAATTCAAGATCTCTTTCTTGAAGTACAGATTCTCAGTGTGTATCTGCGTTGCATGCCAAATGTTGAAGAATCAATGAAGAGGAAAATATAAAGGAAGGCTTGAATGTGATTCTTCTGAATGTGCACATGTATAATTCCTGAATAAATGTACATTTTTATTATGATAAACTTTGTCTAAAGGACCAGGTCAGACAGTGGCATTAATCAACCTTGTTTTAATGTTTGTGATTTAGAGAAAGGGCACTTGGTTTAAATGGGGGTAAACCAGTAACCAGGAAGGAAGAAGATAACAAACCCCAAAATGAGAAAAGATAGGGGATGACAAAGATAAGTGGACAACCAAACCTTTGGAAGCCAGCAAGATGCAATGCTTACTGACTCCTAAACATACAAGTAGTGCATTTAAGCTTAAATTCCACAGTGCCACTGTTGGGCAGTTGCTTATCTGGCACATACAAAAGCTTCCAATGAATTTCACTGGTGTTCAATGATTCTACTCTTTTCAATATACAACAGTAAAAAAATAATAATAAAAATAGCATTTATTGGGTGTTTAGTATATTAGTTAGCTAGGGCTGCTATAATAAAGTACCACAAACTGAGTGACTCAACAGAAATTTATTGTCTCACAAATCTGGAGGCTAGAAGTCTGAAATCAAGGTGTCAGTGGGTTGGTTTTTTCTGAAGGATCTATTGCAGGACTGTCTTCTTGGCTTATAGATCACTGTTTTCTCCTTGTGTCTCTTTGTATCATCTTCCCTTAATGTGTGTTTCTGTGTTCATATTTATTCTTTTATAAGGACACAGTCATGTTGGATTAGGGCCCATTCAAATGACCTCATTTTAACTGGATTACCTCTGTATAGACCTTATATCCAAATAAGGTCACATTCTGAGGCATTGGGGGTTAGGCCTTCAAAAACATATGAATTTTGGGAGGACACAAAGGTGGCTCTGGGACCCTTCCAGGGTGGGTGAGTAGATTTTAAGTGACAAATATACTCTAACACTCCAATTTCTCTAAACATTTAAATCCCTTCCTCTAGAATAAATCAAGGCAGGTCTGGACTCACTCTGGATTTGCTCACTCTGGACTACCTTTTAGTCCATATTTAAACCAACCAACCAACCAACCAATTAGAACACTTTCTAATTTCCCAAGCTGCACCTAAGTGCAGAATCTCTGCTTAGTGGGCCCATATCAACAAATTTGGCTCGATCCAATTCTATGTTCCTTCCATGATTATTCCACATCTTTAAAATTCATTCCCACACATATTCTTTGGACTTTTATCTGTATAAATTAGAAGACTCAAGCAGTTACTTTGGAGTGTACCATACTTCCTCATGGTTCCCAGTTTCATCAAAGTCTTCCTATATGTGCCTATTTCAACTTTCAGGATTATGTGCCTTCGCAATCAATGCCATAATTGTAACAGTAAATACCCTGTGAGCCTGTGAATTCAATTTGCATTGTAATTCAGTCACTCCAGGATGAGATTTTAGGTTTGTTTTCCAGCATTCTCAACCCTGTGCCTATGACAAATAAAGAGCCTTCTTTCGGGGCAGACATAGAAACTTTCAGGTTTCACTTTCTATGTGATGTATGAGCTAGGAATTTGTCAATGTAAAGAAAAATGCACATGACTGTTGTGAGTTTAAGTTTTATTCAGGGTCTTACTGAGGACTACCACCTGGGAGATAGCTTCTCAGTACCTCTGAGTAACCAGCTCTGAAGAAGTAGGGGAGAAGCCAGTATATATATGTATGAATTTTTTGGCTAGAAAAAATGTAATCAATCATGCATATATCTTAGTAAAAGATTACTGCTAATCACAAAGAACAAATGATTTTACTGCTTTTCTATGTATGGGAAGATGCAAGAATCTGGGATTATTGAAGTTCTTCCTGAGATATATATCTAACTCTCTAGGGGTCTGTTTATTCCAAAGCTCAGAATGTCTCATCCTGTTTTTTCCATGCTGAATTCCTCTCAGGGCATGCTCTGTCGGTGGGTGATTGCAGTGGGTTGAGATTTAACCCTTAGTATAACTGGATGGTGAGTGGTACTCTTTGTTCCTTTTTGTTTGTTTGTTTTTAAATATTCAATTTCCTGAGTTCATTTCTTTTTTCTTTTTTCATTTTGTTCAGTGACATTAGGAGCAACCAGCCCATCTCATTATATTTGTTAGTTTGGCAAAAATGCTCAAAAGTATCATATACATGGTCACCTAGATCCTTGCCCCATAGAAGTGTTTGATTATGAGTAGCCAATGGTGATATTTTTGCATATTTCTATTGCCACATCACACCATTAATTATCAATGCTCTACTGCTAGAAATAGAGTAATTAGTGCTTTTAAAACTAATTAGATTAGGGCAGAAACCCTAGAACCAATTCAGAAAACTTATCCTTAGGTTATGTTCCCATAGAGCCATTCTCAGTACCAAAATTTTTATTAGGGTTCTCCAGAGAAACATGATCAATAGGGTGTGTGTGTGTGTGTGTGTGTGTGTGTGTGTGTGTGTGTGTGTGTGTGTGTGTGTATATGTAAAGAGAAAGAAATTTATTTTAAGTATCTGACTCATGAATGGGCAAGATTTTTGTGCATAAATCTATAAAACTTTAATGAAAGTTACTAACAACACCTAAAAAAAATAAATGAAATGCTATACCATAATCATGAATAGACAAACACAATATGTTAAAAAAAGTCCATTGTCTGCAAATTGACCTAGTCATGATATCATGTCAATCAAAATCCTAACAGGCTTTTTTCATGAAACTTGACAAGCTTATTCTGAAACTAATATGAAATTCTGAAGCCTTAAGAATAACCAAGATATTACCAACAGAGAAGAATAAAGTGTGGAGCTTTGCCTGTCATATATCACGATTTGCTCTAAAGCTATCTAATATTATAAAACTATATTTTATATCTGCTACAGCATAGTATTGACATTATTATGTTATATGAGGCAAAATCGAAGAGAACAGAGAGCCTAGAAAACCAACCTACCTATCTATGTAAATCTGACATACGGCAGAAATGGTATTGTAGATCAGTAGAGAAAGCAGAGGTTATTAAATAAATGTTTTGGGAAATTGAGTATCCCTAAAGAAAAAAGACAATGGATCCCTAATATCACACAAGAAGTAAATTTCAAATGAATCAAACACAATGGCACAGGCAAAACTTAAACTCTACAAAAACTGCTTGTTGAATGTATACATGAGTCATAGAATATTTAGAAATTTACCACTGAATGAAAAGTTTGATAAACCTCTCTTTACTGCTATGCTTGCCAATATTTGGGTAAAGGAAGGAAGGCTGGAAGAGGGACAGGCAAGCGTGTTCCACTCCTAAAGTCACAAGAACCCCCTAAATATACTTTCCAAATAAACGAGGGCACATTTATAAAAATTAGGCACTAGTCCTCTTGCGTTTATCACTTAAGGGGCTGTGTTTTATTTCTCTTATTTAAAAGCCTTTATTCCTTTGATGTAAATAACTTCTTATCTTACAATAGGACTATTATACATTTTTACCTAAATCCTCTTAGATTTACTTGAGGGATCCAAATAGCTTGTTTTCACTTCTAATCTTAGGACATAATCTATGCTATCTTTAAGAAATGTTTTCTGTAGACAGCATTTCCTTTGAAAATGAATTTTGGCTCCTGTTACCAGAGGCTGCCATTTGACCTGGAAATCAGTTTCTTTCTACTTACAATTATTTTGTCACAAATTGGAGTTTAAACTGCCTGAAAAAATAAAAGCCACAACTTCTACTTTGCTCCTGGCATAAACTCAGGACAATTTGTACCATTTGCAAGCTAACCAGAACAGATCATCCAGTGTAGGCTGGGAGAACTTCTGGTTCCAATTCAATCTGCTTTGGGTTGGCTTTGGATGGTAGTGTTTGTGAGGATAATTGTCCCTATTGCCAAGTTGATATTTATGTTCTTTCCCCCAGGGAAAAACTGCCATAGAACAAATTAAGGGTGATTATCAAGAAGAGTAGGTAATTGCCAAGGAGTTCAATAAACTTACATGGGCTTTGGAGCCAGAGGACATTTTTAGGCTCCTGGCTTTGCCTTTTGCTAGTCATTTGGCCTAGGAGGAAATACTTAGTCTCTCTGTGCATAAATGTCCTCATTTGTAATAACACCTTCCTGATAGAGTTGTTATGGGCATTAGAGATAATATATGAAGTGCTGAGAGTTGTGTCTGGGATAGAGGTGGTTTTCAATAAATGATACTCATTTATTATTACTGGAAATTATCTGACAGGTTACCACTACTTGTTGATCAATATAATAGAAATAATGTGACCATACTCTTAGGACTTAATCTGATATTTACTTTGCCTGATATTAAACAGCAACTTAGTATAATAAAATTTGTTTATTTCTGCTGGAGCATAGGCTAGAAATACAGTTTGAAGTTGTTTTTGAGAACAGAATGATAATTCTCAGACTCACTTGCTCCTTTCCTATGAGATCTGGTAACTAAGGATGCAGAAATGTTTCCCTTTCTTATATTTTTGATTCAAAAACAAATCTATATCCAATAGGAATATATCTATATATAATACAATAAGAATGAAATAAAGTTGATACATTATGCCATTAAAAATTAAATACCAAGTCATAAGTTGTAGGAGAACTTTTAAAAGATTCCTTTTTAGTTTTCTTTTTAAAATTATGATTTAATAATTTATACTCCCCAGGCATGCAGCCCCAGGACATTTCTAGCCCAGGGCACTATAGCTCTGCATTCCACAGGGAAATAATTTCAAATTTGCTCCCTTCTGACATCCAGAAGCTTCTTTTTTCCCTCCATAGCTAGTGGGTTATGTTTAAAGGATATAAAATTGCTTTCATCATACTAAATAAATTCTTATTCAAAATGCAAATTGTTTTATCAAAAAGCAATATTTAAAATTATAGAGAGAACATTTGTTAGTTGGTTGACTTTATGGGTTATCCACATTATTGCTTCTTGCATGGGCCTGAATAATCAAGAGATGGTTACTCATTATTGGGAGAAAATAGCTCCATTTAACTAAGTATATATTTTTGAATCATCTTCAGACTAGCATTGTGTTATATAATTTGTAAATTTGACTCTCTGAAACATTAACGTATTAATGTGCTATTATATTAATATATGTTAATGTATTAATGTGATGTTTGTTTGTTTGTTTGTTTTGTTTTGTTTTATTGCGGTACGCGGGCCTCTCACTGCTGTGGCCTCTCCCGCTGCGGAGCACAGGCTCCGGATGCGCAGGCTCAGCGGCCATGGCTCACGGGCCCAGCCGCTCCGCGGCATGTGGGATCTTCCGGACCGGGGCACGAACCTGTGTCCCCTGCATCGGCAGGCGGACTCTCAACCACTGCGGCACCAGGGAAGCCCTAATGTGATGTGTTAAGGGTTACTTATTTTCAGAAGTCCATAAAATTCAGATTCCACACTTTGTCAGCCTTTATCCAGTGGTGTGCTGATAAATGTTTGACAACTGATTCTCAGGAAAAACAGCTTCAGTCTGTAGCACTGGTGATTTCTGTAGTGTAAAAACTCTCACCATTGTTGATTTAAAGCTACCCAATTGAAGTCACTGAACACAGAATTAGGAAGGAATGCACACAACTGGCTCTCCTGAGCTGGAAAGAACTCACTCCAGCACACCTATGCATATAATCTATGTAATAATAAAATAATTTAACATAGTCAAATTAAATTTAATTCATATTAATTGAGTGCCTATTCTGAACCAGTTCCTATTCAAGGTATTGGTGATATCCCACTAACTATATAATATACATATTGTATGTTTGTTTATTGCCAGTTTTTTTTTTTTTTTTTTTTTGCGCTGTACGCGGGCCCCTCACTGTTGATGCCTCTCCCGTTGCAGAGCACAGGCTCCGGACGCGCAGGCTCAGCGGCCATGGCTCATGGGCCCAGCCGCTCCGCGGCATGTGGGATCCTCCCGGACCGGGGCATGAACCCGTGTGCCCTGCATCAGCAGGCAGACTCTCAACCACTGCACCACCAACGAAGTCCTATTGCCAGTTTTTATCCTTAAGAATAAAGCATCATGAAGGTAAGGACTTTTTCTTTTTAGTTTATTATTGATTTCTCTGAGCCTAGAATGATGGCTGACACACAGTAGGCGATAAGGATGCTGAATCGAATGAAGGAGACTCAATCTCTGTCTTTAACAAGATTACAGTCTATCAGAAAATGAAACAAAATGGTTTTTAAGGAGAAAAACAGATTAGAGCATGTAATAATTAACAAGCCTTAGTATTTTTCTAAAGTTGAATATTAAATTATAATAAAATCCATAATACTATAAATAATAACTTTTATCTCTAGCAAAAGTTATATTTTATTGAAGTGTTATATGTTGATTGTGATTCTGAAAATAATAACGGCAATAACACCAACAGTAATAGAAAAACTTTATAGAGTGCTTACTCCATGGTAGGTATATGCTACGTGAATTACATGTATTATTGATTATTATTCATTCTTAATAATTATATTATTAATTCTCATAATATTCTTTCAACTATTCATTAATTTTACCTTTCCACCTTATAAATGAGAATGCCGTGATTCCAAATTTCTCAGTAACTCGAGTCAATAGCCAATAAGTGTAACGCTCCTTTTTGTACCTAAGTCTTCCTGATTCTAGAATCTATGTTCTCAACCTCTGTGTTCAGTCTTGTAAACACTAATTTTCTTCTTTGTTGTTACAAAACGGTCACGGAGGGTTCACATTTTCATTTGGATGCCTTGCAAAGTGAATAATACTAGGAAAGGGAAGTCAAAGTCCTAGAGGCAGGAAGAACACTGTCTAAACTTTAGCCAAGCTGAGGAGAACTTTCAGGTCATCTTGGTCAGTGTGTTTGTTTAAGAAATAGCCGAGAAGCCAGTGCGGCTGGATGGAAGGGAGAGAGAGAGAGAAAGGGAGTGTTGTGAACGATGGGGTTAGAGAGGTGGGCTGTGGAGGCAGGTCAGATGGGCATCTGCTGCCATCTCTAGACTTCAGCCTTTTCTCCGAGAGCCCAGGAAGCCATCTGAAGGTTCTGAGCAGAGGAATGCCACGATCTGCCTTCCATTATTCTGAAGGAGCACGGTGGCTGCTAAAGCTAACAGACTCCGTGAAGGAGGAGAGCTATAGCCTGGGAGAGACCAGTTAGAAGGTTATCACCATAATCCCAGTGAGGGAGCGTGTGGCTTGGGACAGGGCGGTAGCAAGAGGGTGAATAGTGGCTGGATGCTGATGTGTTCAGCAGTAGAACCCATAGGATTTCTCATGCATTTGCAGGGTGAGGGAAGTAAAGAATTCAAGGTTAACTCCAAGATTTACAAAGGGCAGGCTGGCGACTGTAAGAGGAAAAAGGAGTTTGGTTTTGGATTATGTTCAGTTTGAGATGCTTCAAAGGGAATGCCTGTGATGACAACGGAAAATGTTTACATCTCTTCTAACAATTCATATTTTAAAAAGACCCCGCGTCTTAATTCTAAGATTCAGTACTTATATTAAAAAGACAGTCATTTACTTATTACTAAACTTAGAATTTTTATCAGATTCCACTAAAAGAAGAGCCAAACCCATGAAGTTCGAAAATACTAAACACAAGTGAAGTTAAAGAAGATACTGGTGTTCTGAACACTAGAGGTCAGCAGTATCACACAAGCAGAAAATGCATCTAGGAAGAAACCACAATAAGACAGTTTGAGAACATTTATTTCTAACTCACTGATGCTAGCAGTAGGAGTCTTCAGCAATAAAAACAAAGCATAACCTTTTCATCGAAGACATTTTATATAAAGAAAGAATAATTTATTTCAGCTTGTAAGGATCCATAGAAGCTATAACGTAGCTTGGGGGCTTCTATAGTGTTTGAAAATAAAAGCATAAAGACAGATGGAGCAAAGGACACTCTGGGGCATATTTTTCTCTGGATGCCCTTGCTGAAATCATGCTGCCAGCAATTAATCACATTAGGATAGAGAACAGAGCAGCCCAGCTTGTCTCAGTTCAGATCTGGTATTCCTCTCAAGGGCCAGGCTGCAGCTTTGGTATACGTGCCTCCTAAGAAAGGTGACAGTATGGCCTGAGGCCCTACTTAAATCGGCTGTAGCTGTTGGGTCCAGTAGGTCATGAGTGCTTGAGTCAGGGATGGTAATCTTCCTTCCAACAGGGAATAGAGAAAGATGTAAGAAATAAAACAAGGAAAGAAATAGTGCATAAAGGAAGAAAGTGCAGAGTCACAGCAAAACTCATAAAACTTTAGAGTCTGCTGGAAAGAATGAGAAAAAAGAAATATTTATTTATTTGAATATGAGTGAAAGGAACACACAGACTTGTGTAACATACGTGGTATATCTATTTTTGTTAGAAAATAGAGTAGGTACTGATACAGATAAGTAAACTACCAGGAGATAACATACTAGATTTAAGTTTGAGGGAGGGTGATTGTCTATTGGAGAAATTTAGTTATTTTGATAAACAAATTGAAAAGGTGTGTGTGTGTGTGTGTGTGTGTGTGTGTGTGAGAAATACAGAGGCAGAGACACAGAATATCTGTTTTTCCAGGTACCGCTTTACCTTCTGTTAAACTGCTATTTATAATGCTAAAAATACATTCAATCAGGATATATTTCTTCACGATGGTATTTAAAAATATGATGCCACAGAATGACATTATTATGTGTCAAAACTGCTTCCTCATTTTTTCTGTGGAAGAGAGAAATATATAAATGTTTATATTTTTTACAGGGATACAAGACAAATGCATTGTAATTTATTGCCCCCAAACCGTGAAGAGGTAAATGGACTAAAAAAACTATTAAAGCCAATTAGGCGCACATGATTACAAAGTTCTATAAATATAACTCATTATCTGCATCCACGTGAAGTTCTCGTTTTGTCTTTACTTCATTCACCTCTGAGATCAATTGTATAGCTTTGCTCCTTTCAACCACAGTCCCCCTATCTCATATATATGAAAAACTTTGACTAGGACTTTAGGTACTGATACATTTTGTTCCACTTTTTCTTTCTTGGATCATTAAAGCCAGACTTCCTCCTTTCCTTCCATCCTTCCTTAATTCCTCCTTGTCTCCCTTCTTTCTTCCTTGTAACATCCCTTGTTCCCTCTCTTCTTGGCTCCTTCCCTCCTCTATCCCCTCCCTCCCTCTCTCCCGCCCTTCCTCCTGTCTTCTTGTATTTAATGAGTATGTATTAAGCTCACTATACGGCAGACACTATGCTAGATGGCAAGATTCGAGAGCTGAAGAGGACAAATCATGCCTGCTCCCAAGAAACTCAGGATCAGTTAGATAGACAGATATGAGCACAAATAAAGTGCTGCTCAATAAATGCTATATCAAAGGAGTCCGCATTTTCTCTATTTTAAAGCTCCTAACCCAGGAGAGTAGAATATTCATCATTATTTTCACTTTATACATATGATGAAAGGATTAGAGGAGTCAGATGACACACATGAAAATTCATAATCATCAAACAGTGAGTAGGTTGCATGAAGTATTTATGTTGCTCTTTTCAAAATTACCATGGTGCCACTTCAGTCTCACCGTTCATTATATCCTTTTTCATGTTTCTATAGAACACTTACATTACTTCTTTTCTTTGTGACTCTTATTTCACTTCTAGTTCCTTCATTGCTAGATCTCTTTCTCAACTACCTCTGTAGCTAATATAGAATAAGTTTTTTGCAATGAAGAATTGAGTGACTGTCTTCCCCTATTTTCCAACTGTTCAATACAATAGAGAACGCTTTCAGTGTTACGAATTGGTTTATTAGTTTGCATCCTGTTAAAAGCTAGAGAGACCCTAGCTCTTGAAGGATGAGGTATGGTTTATAATATATTTTTTTAAATTAATAAATTTTATTTTTAGGGCAGTTTTAGGTTCAGGGCAAAATTGAACAAAAGGTACAGAGTTCCCATATATTACCTGTCCCTTGCCACATATCCCACTCTATAGTGGTTCATTTGTTATAATAGATGAACCTATACTGAAACACTGCTATCACCCAAAGTCTATTGTTTACATTAGGATTGTCTTGGCATTGTTTTTCCTGAGTTTTGACAAATGTATAAGGACGTGTATCCACTATTGCGATATCATACAGAATAGTTTCCCACTACTGTGATGTCATACAGAATAGTTTCCCACTACTGCGATGTCATACAGAATAGTTTCCCACTACTGCGATGTCATACAGAATAGTTTCCCACTACTGCGATGTCATACAGAATAGTTTCCCACTACTGCGATGTCATACAGAGTAGTTTCCCACTATTGCGATATCATACAGAATAGTCTCACTGCCCTAAAACTCTGTGCCCTGCCTATTCCCTCCCTTCAAAACCTTTGCTGTCCCCATAGTTTTTTGACTTTTCACAGTGTCACATAGTTGGAGTCATACAGTATGTAGCCTTTCCGTTTGGTTTCTTTTATTTAGTAATGTGCATTTAAAGTTCCTCCATGTCTTTTCATGGATTGATAGTTCATTTCTTTTTTGTGCTGAATAGTATCCCATTGTCTGGATGTGCCAGAGTTTATTTATCTGCTCACTTACTGAACATCTTGGTTGCTTCAAAGTTTTAGCAAGTTCTTTCCTTTCTTAGCACATCAATTATGCTCCTTTTAAAACTATATTTTCAGTTTGCAATATACATTTGCAATGAATCTAAGCTCACTTTCAAATAACACTATACTACTACATGGGTAGTGCAAGTACCTTACAAAAACAAAATAATCCTCATTCCTTCTTATTGTCCCTTGTATCACTGCTGTCACTCATTTTACTTATGCATAAGCTTACATAAACACACATACATATATTCATAAGCATACATAACTGAGTACATTTGTTGCTATTATTATTATGAAAAAAACTGCTGTTAAATTAAGAAAAAGTCTTTATCTTCATTTATTCATATCAATGATATTGGCCTGTAGTTTTCTTTTTTTCTGACGTCCTTGTCTGGTTTTGGTATCAAGGTGATGGTGGCCTCGTAGAATGAGTTTGGGAGTGTTCCCCCCTCTGCTATATTCTGGAAGAGTTTGAGAAGGATAGGTGTTAGCTCTTCTCTAAATGTTTGATAGAATTCACCTGTGAAGCCCTCTGGTCCTGGGCTTTTGTTTGTTGGAAGATTTTTAATCACAGTTTCAATTTCAGTGCTTGTGATTGGTTTGTTTATATTTTCTATTTCTTCCTGGTTCAGTCTCAGAAGGTTGTGCATTTCTAAGAATTTGTCCATTTCTTCCAGGTTGTCCATTTTATTGGCATATAGTTCTTGTAGTAATCTCTCATGATCCTTTGTATTCCTGCAGTGTCAGTTGTTACGTCTCCTTTTTCATTTCTAATTCTGTTGATTTGAGTCTTCTCCCTTTTTTTCTTGATGAGTCTGGCTAATGGTTTATCAATTTTGTTTATCTTCTCAAAGAACCAGCTTTTAATTTTATTGCTCTTTGTTACTGTTTCCTTCATTTGTTTTCCATTTCTTTCTGATCTGATCTTTATGATTTCTTTCCTTCTGCTAACCTTTGGGTTTTTTTGTTCTTCTTTCTCTAATTGTTTTAGGTGTAAGGTTAGGTTTTTTATTTGGGATTTTTCTTGTTTCTTGAGGTAGGATTGTATTGCTATAAACTTGCCACTTAGAACTGCTTTTATTGCATCCCATAGGTTTTGGGTCATCGTGTTCTCATTGTCAGTTTTTTCTAGGTATTTTTTGATTTCCTCCTTGATATCTTCAGTGATGTCTTGGTTATTTAGTAGTGTATTGTTTAGCCTCCATGTGTTTGTATTTTTTACAGTGTTTTTCCTGTAATTGATATCTAGTCTCATAGCACTGTGGTTGGAAAAGATACATGATATGATTTCAATTTTCTTAAATTTACCAAGGCTTGTGACCAAGATATGATCTATCCTGGAGAATGTTCCATGAGCACTTGAGAAGAAAATGTATTCTGTTGTTTTTGGATGGAATGTCCTATGAATAGCAATTACTCCATCTTGTTTCATATGTCATTTAAAGCTTGTGTTTCCTTATTAGTTTTCATTTTGGATGATCTGTCCATTGGTGAAAGTGGGGTGTTAAAGTTCCCTACTATTACTGTGTTACTTTCAATTTCCCCTTTTATGGCTGTTAGCACTTGCCTTATGTATTGAGGTGCTCCTATATTGGGTGCATAAATATTTACAATTGTTATATCTTCTTCTTGGATTGATCCCTTGATCATTATGTAGTATCCTTCTTTGCCTCTTGTAATAGTCTTTATTTAAAGTCTATTTTGTCTGATATGAGAATTGCTACTCCAGCTTTCTCTTGATTTCCATTTGCATGGAATATCTTTTTCCATCCCCTCACTTTCAGTCTGTATGTGTCCCTAGGTCTGAAGTGGTTCTCTTGTAGACAGCATATAGATAGGTCTTGTTTTTGTATCCATTCAGCCAGTCTATGGCTTTTGTTTGGAGCACTTAATCCATTTACATTTAAGGTAATTATCGATATGTATGTTCCTATTCCCATTTTCTTAACTGTTTTGGGTTTGTTATTGTAGGTCTTTTCCTTCTCTTGTTTCCTGCCTAGAGAACTTCCCTTAGCATTTGTTGTAAAACTAGTTTGGTGGTGCTGAATTCTCTTAGCTTTTGCTTGTCTGTAAAAGTTTTAATTTCTTCGTCGAATCTGAATGAGATCCTTGCTGGGTAAAGTAATCTTGGTTGTAGGTTTTTCCCTTTCATCACTTTAAATATGTCCTGCCACTCCCTTCTGGCTTGCAGAGTTTCTGCTGAAAGATCAACTGTTAACCTTATGGGGATTCCCTTGTATGTTATTTGTTGTTTTTCCCTTGCTGCTTTTAATTTTTTTTCTTTGTATTTAACTTTTGATAGTTTGATTAATATGTGTCTTGGCATGTTTCTCCTTGGATTTATCCTGTATGGGACTCTCTGCACTTCCTGGCCTTGATTGACGATTTCCTTTCCCATGTTAGGGACGTTTTCAACTATAATCTCTTCAAGTATTTTCTCAGGCCCTTTCTTTTTCTCTTCTTTTTCTGGGACCCCTATAATTCAAATGTTCGTGCATTTAATGCTGTCCCAGAGATTTCTGAGACTGTCCTCAACTCTTTTCATTCTTTTTTCTTTACTCTGCTCTGCGGTAGTTATTTCCACTATTTTATCTTCCAGGTCACTTATCCGTTCTTCTGCCTCAGTTAGTCTGCTGTTGATTCCTTCTAGAGAGTTTTTAATTTCATTTACTGTGTGTTCATCATTGTTTGCTCTTTAGTTCAGGTGCTTGTTAAATGTGTCTTGTATTTTCTCCATTCTGTTTCCAAGATTTTGGATCATGTTTACTATTGTTACTCTGAATGTTTTTTCAGGTAGACTGCCTGTTTCCTCTTTGTTTGTTCTGGTGGGTTTTTACTTTGCTCCTTCATCTGCTCCATATTTCTCTGTCTTCTCATTTTGTTTAACTTACTGTGTTTGTGGTCTCCTTTTCACAGGCTGTAGGTTCATAGTTCCTGTTGTTTTTGGTGTTTGCCCTCAGTGGTTGAGGTTGGTTCCATGGCTTGTGTAGGCTTCCGGGTGGAGGGGACTGGTGCCTGTGTTCTGGTTGGTGGGGCTGGATCTTGTCTTTCTGGTGGGGAGGGCCACGTCCAGTGTTGTGTTTTGGGGTGCCTATGAACTTAGTATGATTTTAGGCAGCCTCTCTGGTAATGGGTGGGGTTGTGTTCCTGTCTTGCTAGTTGTTTGGCATAGGGTGGCCAACACTGGAGTTTGCTGTCCATTGGGTGGAGCTGGGTCTTAGCGTTGAGACAGAGATCTCTGGGAGAGCTCTCGCCAACTGATATTACCTAGGGCTGGGAGGTCTGTGGTGGTTCAGTGTTCTGAACCCAGCTCTCCCACCTCGGAGGCTCAGGCCTGACACTAGGCCAGAGCACCAAGACCCTTTCAGCCACATGGCTCAGAAGAAAAGGGAGGAAAAAAAGAAATAAAGTAAAATAATGAAATAATATAATTAAAATTAAAAAAATATTTTTTAAAAAAGAGAGCAACCAAGCCAATAAACAAATCCATCAATGATAAGAAGCGCTAAAAACTAAACTAAGATAAACATAAAAATCTGAAATAAATCAGTTGCAGACAGCAACCCCCAAGTCTACAGTTGCTCCCAAAGTCCACTGCCTCAGTTTTGGGACAATTTGTTGTGTATTCAGGTATTCCACAGATGCAGGGTGTATATCGAGTTGATTGCAGGGATTTTATCCGCTGCTCCTGAGGCTGCTGGGAGAAATTTCCTGTTCTCTTCTTTGTTCTCACAGCTCCTGGGGTTCAGCTTTGGTTTTGGCCCCACCTCTGCATGTAGGTCACCCTTAGGCATCTGTTCCCCTCCTAGACAGGAGGGGGTTAAAGCAGCAGCTGATTAGGGTGCTCTTGCTCACTCTGGCCGGGGTACAGGGAAGGAGGGGTAGCATAGTCATAATTGGAATGCGGGGCAAGGCTGCAGCAACAGAGGCCAGCATGATGTTGCAACAGCCTGAGGTGCACCGTGTGTTCTCCTGGGGAAGTTGTCCCTGGATCACAGGACCCTGGCAGTGGCAGGCTGCACAGGCTCCAGGGGGTTGTGGATAGTGACCTGTGCTGGCACACAGGATTCTTGGTGGCTGCAGCAGCAGTGTTAGTGTTTCATGCCCGTCTCTGGGGTCTGAGCTGATAGCAATGGCTCACGCCCATCTCTGGAACTCACTTAGGCGGTGTTCTGCCTTCTGTGGGCACATGTGGAAGGAATCCCCTCTCCTCATGCACCCCAAAACAATCATCTCTTGCCTCTTAGGCAGGTCCAGACTTTTTCCTGGACTCTCTCCCAGCTAGCTGTAGCGCACTAGCCCCCTCAGGCTGTCTTCACGCAGCCAATCCCAGTCCTCTCCCTGGGATCTGACCTCCGTAGCTGGAGCCTTAGCTCCCAGCCCCCACCTGCCTCAGGGGGTGGGCAGACAAGCTTCTCAGGCTGGTGAGTGCTGGTTGGCAACGATCCTCTGTGCGGGAATCTTCCTGCTTTGCCCTCTGCACCCCTGTTGCTGTGCTCTCCTCCGTGGCTCCAAAGCTTCCCCACCGCCCAACCCCCTGTCTCAACCAGTGAAGGGGCTTCCTAGTGTGTGGAAACCTTTCCTCCTTCACGGCTCCCTCCCAGAGGTGCAGGTCCCGTCCCTATTCTTTTGTCTCTGGTTTTTCGTTTTTCTTTTGCTCTACCCATGTACATGGGGAGTTTCTTGCCTTTGGGGAAGTCTGAGATCTTCTGCCAGCATCAGTAGGTGTTCTGTAGGAATTATTCCACATGTAGATGTATTTTTGATGTATTTGTGGGGAGGAAGGTGATCTCCACGTCTTACTCCTCTGCCATCTTTAGTGTCCCCCTAATTACTACCAATATTTTCAGTTTTGTATTTATTCTTTTTATTTCTGTATCAGCCCAGTTTGGAACCTTTGACTAAATGTATCTGGGCAATTAAGTTTTATTACTATGGGGCCTAGAATAATAATACGTAGATTATTTTACAAAAGAGGTAAGCAGGAAGACTTTGCATTTCAAAGTTAATTGTTGTTGCTCTGTAGTGTAGCTTACTATGTGTTAGGCATTATTCTATTATTCCAAGTGCTTTATGTGCACTAATTAATTGAATCCTACATCAACCCTATAAGGTAGGTACTGTTATCATCCCCATTTGGCACAGGAAAACACAGGCACAGATTAGGTAAGTGTTTTACTGAAGTTCACACAGCTAGTAAGTAAAGGGGCCAGAAACTGAATCTGAGCTGTTTGAATCCAGAGTTCATGTTCTTAACTACTACACTCAAACTGCCTCTCAGGGTCCTGACTCTCCTCTAGGTTAGTATTCTGAGGAAGTAACTAGCTGTGTGAATTCCTTAAAAACTTAGCACTACAAAGCTTTGGGACCTTAAATGTGGGTTGTCTGTGGCCTAGCCCAAATTGGAGAGAGTAGAGTTGCTGGTACATTGGTCTCTTTCAAAGGATCATGGTTAGGGAGCTGAGCAAGAAAGACTTGGAAAGACCTGGGGAGAGACTTCACTGTGGCATGGGCCAGCAGCGCTGTGGTAAACCCTTCTGCACAGCACACCTGTGAGGTTGGGAGGATCAACTACAGTGATGGCAGCTACAGGCTGGTATACAGTGGATCTCTCCCTAGCCTGGGAAAGGAAGCCTGGCCCACCCCTCTTTTGTACTGCATAAGCCCTTATGGCTCTTGGATGATGGGTAAGGGGCATGAGCTGATGGGGAGAGAAGGAGTCCCAAGAGTGTGATAATAAAACTTTTGCCAGTATGTTAGGTGGAGGCTCAAGTCAATTCTAATATAATTTAAGTTATAAACAAATACAGTGGGCACAAAAACATCTACCACACTATGTAACCATCACTCTATCACTGAATATATAGTTTACTGACATAAGTAATGCTGTAATAAACATGTTCGAAATTTCACATTTTAGAGCAAGAATTTTATAAAATAGTAAGTCCTCAGTCATAGTGCTGAGCAACAGAAACCTCACACAACAAATTACAAATCACCTGATTCCCTTTATATGACATTCAAGAATAGGTAACATTAATTTATATTGATAAAGTAAGAATGGGGGTTACTTCTGTGGGTAATTAATTCAGAAGGGAGATAAGAGAAACTTCTGAGGATGTTGAAAATGTTCTATATCATGATGATCTGGGTGATTCTACAGGGGTATATATATATATATATATATATTTAAATAACTATATCAAGCTGTACGTATAAGGTTTATGTCCTTAACTGCTGGAATATTATACCTTAAAAAAGTAAAAAGTTGAATAATCAATAGAGATCAGATATTTAGGACCTCTTTTGTTTTCCAACTTAAAGGAGTTTCTTCTTTCTGTTTCCTTTTTCCATCTCATGGCTGAATAGTCTAGATCAAGGGTCACAAACTTTGACCCATGGGCAAAATACAGCCCACTTCCTCCTGTATTTGTAGATAACAATTTATTAGAACACAGCCATGCTTATTTATGTACTGTAGACACTGCTTTCATGATGCAACAGAAGAACTGAACATTATAATAGAGACTTTATGGCCCACAAAGCCTAAAGTATTCAGTATCTGGCCTTTTACAGGAAAAGTTTGCTGCTTCTTGATCTAGATGACCTTTCGGGTCCCTTGTAATACTGAGATTTTGGCTGTACGATTCTTGAGTCCAGGACATTTTCCTCTGGAAACTTCTCCAGAACTGATGCCAATATCTCTTAAGATTCATTATTTGTAGAGGGAAAGTAAGAGGACCACAGCCCATTTTATCTTGATCTTGAATTTCCACCTTATAGGCTTCTATTTAAAAAAAAAAAAAAAAAAAAAAAAGGAACAGAAGTGTTTTGAGTATAAACATTTCCAAAACACTTACATGGGTTTTGACTGAAATTTAGGCCATGAATCATATAAAAAGTGTTCATCTTTGTACAGGGAAGATGATGAAATTCACAACAACATAGGGATATGGAAGTAGAATTTGTATTCTTATCAGTTTTTAGGATATGAAGGCAAAAAAAGGAAAAAAAAAAACTGGGAGAAAAACCACCCTGAGAAGTCTTCCAACTCCACGTCTGCAATGTTTCAAGTCTGAAAGTTGGCTAATGCTTAATGCTTCTTACGTCTTACCTTAATGCCTCTTACCTTGAGGCTGTAGATACCTGCTGTTCAAGGCATTAGAAAAGCGATCAACTTGCTCTGGATGAAATTGCTGCAGAATAAACAGCCTTATAAGCCTAGCAGTACTGTGCTTTCAATGTATTATTCAACCCTTCGGTTTCTCTTCACTCTTTGGAAGCTTCATAGTGTTTCACAGCATCTATTCTGAGCCGATGATATTAATGATGGCAACAGGCAGGCGCCAGAGACTGCTCTTTTAAGAAAGCTTTACTGGAGGAATCTTAATATAACTGTCCTGAGTTTCTTGGGTTTTGTATTTTCTTTGGCTCTTTTTTCCCTTTGCCATGGAGAAGCTGCAATTTGCCATTTCTTGCTGCTGCTTACATTTCCTCCCCTGCTGACACTTTGAATTAAGGTTGCTATTGTTACCATTCCATTCCTTTGGGACAACCCTATCTCCATACACTGTAGGCAGACAGCCTTTCCAGCAAACTGCTGTTCACAAGTCAGGAACTACAGCAGAAGCCAAGCAATTCTTTTGTTGTTGTCATTTCAGATATACTGAGCACTGTCAATGTACTGAGCATACAAAACAGAAGGTTCCTACCCTCTACATGCTTACAATATTGGTCTTTGAAGATATATAAGCTCTTAGGGCAAATGGAGCAGTTAAAATGGGTGAAGGCAGTGATATTAACAAGCTCTAAAAACAGAGTAAAAAATGTTTAACAGCACCTGAAAAATTAACTCTTCAGCTTTAACTCATGATCTCTATCTCCCATTTAATCTGTTAGCACACTCTGCAAAAGTGTGAAGTTCTTTAGAGTTCACAGACAGAGTCTGATACTTTGTCATTCAGCCACCTTTATCCTGGCCCGGGGCAAGTCAGGCTCTAGCATGCCACACTTCTCTGAAGAGAGGGTGCTGCTCAGCTGGTACGGCCATCTCTGAGCTCGGAAGAGGAGTCCCACAGGGCTGTAAGCCAGACTTCTGAGGAGGGGGTGAGATGGAGCTGGTATCAGTGGAGCTGGTTCTGCAATTGCTGGGGAGACTGAAAACTGGATTCACTTGCTTCGATGGGAAGGAACTGCCTCTGTCAGGGTGACAGTGTGCTGCTGGTGTAATGCTCTCAGCAAACTAAGGCAAAGAGGAATCCCAGAAGAAGCACACAGGGAACACATGGAAATAAGCTTGTTTCCTTTTCTGTGTCTGGCTTCCCATTCTTCCTCTATCGTTCTAAGAGAAGAAACTGCCACTGCCAGGGTGAAGAAGCCTTGCTGATATGACGCTTACAGGAACTATGGCAGTCGGGAAACCAACCAGAAACCAATAGAGAACAGGAAAAAGCAAGGCCCTTCTCCTCCTCCAAACTAGAAGGCTCCTTCTAGCTCTTCTCACTGTCAGAGCTGAACAGGCAGCAGTTTGTGAACAAGAAAAGTGGTTTGCAGAGTCCCATCACAAAGAGTAGGAGAAGGTGGGTTTGGAGCTGAGAGACAGTGGCTTAATATGTGGCAGAATTACTTTCCCCACAAAGCTGTGTTCTGTGTTCACTGATTGTATTGAAATGACGATGGGTACTGAGAAGGTCAATATTTCTCAGCTGTGCTGTGGACTCTTCATTAGACTCTCCAGGAGTGAAGAAGAGAAAGGGAGAGAAGAAGAAAGACTTTGAGGAGGGAGCTGTAGATAATGTGCTAGGCATTGACTTCACTCTCAGTTTATTACCGGTTAGTTAGACATGTTCTCAATATGTAGGGAATGGAAGAAAATGAGAAAAAGCAAGTAGAAAGAGAGGCAATCGTTTCACTGGAAAGTTGCATTCCCAGACATCATACTGTTTCTCTGTACTATTTATCCTATTCCTCACACCCTCTGTAATGCTCTGGGTGGAACATGATACATAAAATATCTAGAATAAGCTGAGCGGCTTCCATTAAGAAAGGCAGGGTGAGCATATGCTTGCAATTCTCCATGTGTGGAAGGCTCAATGTGGTTTCTGTTTGTTGTACTGGCTAAATGCTATGCATTTGGCTGTCGTCTGGTGTGTCAGTTGGTGTAGTACACAAATGGCTCTACTTCTGTATTTCCCACAGGCAGTATTTATAATGGCATAATTATGTGTCCAGAATTCGTGAAGAAGAAAAGGAAAAAAAGTCATAAGCGGAGTGATACGGCCTTGAACTTTAGTGAGTTAGGAGGTAATGGTTTACTGGCAGGTGTTCTTTGCTACACATCATAATGAAGAGACCCTACGTGCTGTAAAATTTTCTTTTATTTCAACCTGCAGTTTATTCAGATTGTTGTTGTGTGTTTTATTTTATTTTTTTTCACATCCTTGGAGTGAAATTGGCCATACTGTCTATCTTTAAGGACTTCAAAAACTTCACGGAAGATACACCTGAGTGTGAATCTTGCCTCTGGCACTTATGAGTGAGATATCTTGGATAAAACATATGAATAGGTCCAAAGTTCAGTTTCTTTTCTAAAATGGGGACTAAGAATAGGCTTAGGGTGGTTATGTACCTCAACACCTTATCTACATATACCACCAAAATATTAGCTATTATTATTATTAGCTAGCATTATTATATAATTATATTATTTGTCAGAATTAATGATATAAAGCATTGTTATCATTATTTTGTTAGCTGTATCTATTTCTCTAAAGTCTAACTTATACTTGTAGACTAAAAGCAGCGCTTGCTTTCCTTACCCATGTGTCTTGCCTGAAGGAGCAGAAAACTGGAGAAAATAAAACTCTATTAAGGGAAGTGAGCACAAGGCTATTCTGCAGCTGCTCTGTATAATCCAACACATCCGTGGGCAGCATTCAGTTTCCAGCTTCAATTTACCTGCTGGGGTGCTCACTGTGGGCATATCCAATTTTCATGTCTGATATAACACCTTGGTGATCAAGAAGGCATTTAAAATTCAAATTGATATCA
The DNA here is from genome assembly GCF_964165515.1 of Mesoplodon bidens. Lineage (NCBI taxonomy): Eukaryota > Metazoa > Chordata > Mammalia > Artiodactyla > Ziphiidae > Mesoplodon > Mesoplodon bidens. The sequence continues at coordinate 89,684,136 of NC_138167.1, forward strand.
TCTAGCTGTGTCAATACCAATGAAATAACCATTTTTATTCCTATATGCTAACAATGGTATGGGAAATCAGTGAAAAATAACACTTGATCTGTATAATTGTTGAGCAACACTTCATAATTTATTGCTAGATCAACACACAAGAATTTGAACTTTCAGCATGGAAGATAAATGAAAGATTCCTAATTTAGTCTTATTAACTGCCCAGGATACTGCTAGAGCTTATGGGATTTCTGTGAATGATTTGAACAGGTTTTTATCTCTCTGAATAATAACACACCTGGGACATATATAGGAGAAGTAGAATTTAGACACATATATGGCAAGGCTACAAGGTGGAAATAATTTGGAAAAATTTCCTAAGGTTTTGGCTAGATAACTTAAACTAATTGGTAATCTCTTTCCTGAAATGTCAAATAACTGTGACATGTCAAAATGATGTGCTTGGTTTTAACTACTTGCAAGTGAAGTTCCAGGACTCTAGCATCTCTGCTCATGTGCCAAGACTGTGACTAATGCCTGCTGTTAGTGTTGCTGAAAAAGCACTTCATTCTTGGGCACCTTTCCTTGGTTATTAAAGAATGTCTTCAAACTCACTGTCCTTAGGGGAGAATTTTCCTCCCCAGTCTATTTCTCTACTTATAGCAAACAATTTATAATCATGATTATAAATTCTAAACATTTATAATCATGTAGTAAAAACAATTATTCTATAAACCCAGCACTTGCATCTAATAGAGTAAATTATCCCTCCAAAAGAGAAGTTTCAGATATTTTTGTTTTTACATTTAATGAATGTAATACAGGTTCATGAGTGGCTCAATTGTAATTGATGTAAACAATGTAATCTCTTATTTAAAATAGTCTAATATAGCTCAAATTTATCCACTTCTTTCCAATCCTAATGACTTAAAAAAAAATTCAGATGTGGTGGACAGATCTTAAGATGCCTCTATCACCCAAGCCATGTTGGGGAACTCCACATGGCAAAGAACTGCTGATAGCTTCTGAGAATGAGGATGGCCCCTGGCAAGAGTCAGTAAAAACTGAAGATCTTAGTTCTACAACCACAAGGAACTTAAGATTGCCAAAAACCATGAAAGTCGGGAAGCAGATCCTTCCCTAGTCTCCAAATGAGAACACAGCCCTGACTGACACTTTGTAAACCTATAAAACCTTGAGCCAGGCAAGCCATGGAGCTCCTAATCCACAGAAACAGACACGTATTATTTTAAGCCACAAAGTTTGTGATGTTATTATGTAGCAAAAGAAAATTAATACAATAGGTGACTATCACTAAAGGCTGAATTAGTACCCCAGCTTCCTAATTAACCTCTGTGAGGTTGGTCCTACTCTAACTCATTGTTTACTCTGCAGTCACTGTTCCAAGACACAAATCTGATTATGTCACTGCCTTGCTTAAACCTCTCCAGTGACTCTACATATCTTCTGAAGACCCTTCATTATCTACTTCCTACGAACCTCTCCTGCCTACTTCTCAGTACTCTGCCCCCACCTCCTGTCAGCCATGGAAGACCTTCAGTCTTTGCACATGTTCCATTTATTCTCCATTTGCCTTTCAACTTTCCATTTAGGTATGGCTTCCTAAATTTAGGTCACAAGCTTCTATTTGCTACTGTAAAACTGTATACTTAACTCTAACATTGAATTTATCAAAGTGTATTATAATTGCCTACTGACTGTGTATCTCTTCTTCTAGAAGTGCTTAGTCAACAAAAGAAGCTTCAACTTGTTCATCACAAATTTCCACTTGCAGCACCCTGGCTAGCTTGTAGTACGTAGTCAACAAATAGCTCATGAATGTACATCGTACACGTTTCTAAACTAAAAAGAATGTGCACAAATCTCTACTAAACTGACTTGTATTGCATCCCTGTTTTATAGTTATGACCATAAACTTTGGTTTAATTAGTCTAAAGTCAGTGGTTCCTAAATCTTCCAGATTTCAAGACTCATCGTTATGGATATTTGTTTAAAAGGCAAATATTTGTTTCTATCTGATACCCACTGTGAAGCTCTACAGAGGAAGAGCCATGAATCTATTACTTTAACCAATACTCTTTGCAACTCTTGTGATTTAACACGTTTGGAAACACTGGCTTAAAATGGTTACATACTATTCACTATTGCACACCTACTGGCTTTTTTTTAAAAATTGGGGTATAGTTGCTTTAAAATGTTGTGTTAGTTTCTGCCATACAATGAAGTGAATCAGCTATATGTGTACCTATATCCCCTCCCTCTTGGACCTCCTTCCCACCCCCCACCCCATCCCACCCATCTAGGTCCCCACAGAGCACTGAGCTGAGCTCCCTGTGCTATACGGCAGGTTCCCACTAGCAATCTATTTACATATGGTAGTGTATATATGTCAATCCCAATCTCCCAATTCATCCCATCCTCCCCTTTACTCCTCTGCGTCCACACCTCCATTCTCTATGTCTGAATCTCTATTCTTGCCCTGCAAATAGGTTCATCTGTACCATTTTTCTAGATTTCACATAATGCGTTAATATACGATATCAGTTTTTCTCTTTCTGACTTACTTCACTCAGACTCTCGGTCCATCCACGTCTCTACAAATGACCCAATTTTGTTCCTTCTTATGGCTGAGTAATATTCCATTGTATATATGTACCTACCGGCTTCATTAATTACTTACTGTTGCTAGAATTATGCAGAACTGAGCTCTGCTGGCTTGTCCCTGGCTCAGCAGGTGATTTTCTGTTTTCCCACAGCTCACTTCCCAGAATCATTTCATGCATTCGCCTGTGCTGACAACCTCTTGGGCCCACACATTATCATTTTGGAGGTGGCCACTGCTTGGTGTTGACTCATTCTTTCTCCTTTGCTACTAATTTACACCAAAATTAAACCTAATTCAGTGAAGCCCCTCACTTCCCAGAATGGAGTTTCCTAGTTTACTTCATACCCAGGTGTTCCTGAGTCACAAAATAGCAATTCCTGTGGGAATGTTGATGTTGTAGCTATGTAAAACCATTTATCACATTTTAAGTTAGCGTAATTTTAAGTTTTTGAATTTTTTTTTACTTTGAATTACATCTCCTCTCAGGTGATTTAAATGCATAAGTAAAATAGATATAACTAAATATCCCCCATGGTTTTATAGAACATAGTAAAAAGTTCCTTGAGAGAAAATTCGTATTAATCTTATTACTGTTATTTCATACATACTATACTACTATTTTATTCCAGCTATAGGGTTGTCTTAGGTGGGCAGCAGGGAGCTGCCATACCCAGTGTGAATCCCAAGTCTTTGGAAGTTTCAGAGATCAATTCCATTCATTACTGACTGGACCACTTTGGGCAAGTGACTTGATTGCTCTCTACCTTGATTTCTTCATCTGTAGAAATGGGGCTATTAATAGGGTTTTTGTGAAGAAGATAGAATTCAGTATAAGTAAGTTGCTTAGGGAAGTATCTGGCATACAGTAAGTGCTATGCTAATACTGAATTTAAAAATGCAGGTGGAAAAATGCTACATCAGTTTTGTCATAAATTTAAAACCAGCTCATACTAGATTAAAAACAATATAGAATCTGTTCACTCATAACTGGGAATTAGAAGTGGAGTAGGGTCAGCACCAGTCTCAGTTTGTTCAGGGATCAGATCCCTTTTTTCTCTTTTCTATTGGTTCTACCCTTTTTTGTATGTATGTTTGTCTTAAGGATGGCTCCTATCTTTACTGAAAGATGGTTGCCAGCCAAAACAAGGTGACTTTTCTCCACACTCACTTAAGTAAAAGAGAGAGAATAGAATCCCAGCTTTCTTATTTAAGGAATAAAGTAGAATTTTCCCAGAAAACTCTAGCATTCCTCTCCACTGAAGTGGATACTAGCCCATTACAGAGGAATCACTTACAGGAGGGATAGTTTTCCTTTAAATAATCAGACTTTACCCTTGATTTGAGGTCAATTGTAGCTTCACACAAAGTGACAGTAATCAAGACAGTATGGTACTGGCACAAAAACAGAAATATTGATCAATGGAATAGGCTAGAAAGCCCAGAGATAAACCCACACACTTATGGTCACCTAATCTTTGATAAAGGAGACAAGAATATACAGTGGAGAAAAGACAGCCTCTTCAATAAGTGGTGCTGGGAAAACTGGACAGCTACATGCAAAAGAATGAAATTAGAAGACTCCCTAACACCACACACAAATATAAACTCAAAATGGATTAAAGACCTAAATGTAAGGCCAGAAACTATCAAACTCTTAGAGGAAAACATAGGCAGAACACTCTATGACATAAATCACAGCAAGATCCTTTTTGACCCACCTCCTAGATAAATGGAAATAAAAACAAAAATAAACAAATGGGACCTAATGAAACTTAAAAGCTTTTGCACAGCAAAGGAAACCATAAACAAGAGGAGAAGACAACCTTCAGAATGGGAGAAAATATTTGCAAATGAAGCAACTGACAAAGGATTAATCTCCGAAAGTTACAAGCAGCTCATGCAGCTCAATATCAAAAAAACAAACAACCCGATCCAAAACTGGGCAGAAGACCTAAATAGACATTTCTCCAAAGCAGATATACAGTTTGCCAACAAACACATGAAAGGATGCTCAACATCATTAATCATTAGAGAAATGCAAATCAAAACTACAATGAGATATCATCTCACACTGGTCAGAATGGCCATCATCAAAAAAATGTACAAACAATAATTGTTGGAGAGGGTGTGGAGAAAATGGAACCCTCTTGCACTGTTGCTGGGAATGTAAATTGATACAGCCACTATGGAGAACAGTGTGGAGGTTCCTTAAAAAACTAAAAATAGAACTACCATACGACCCAGCAATCCCACTACTGGGCATATACCCTGAGAAAACCATAATTCGAAAAGAGTCATGTACCAAAATGTTCATTGCAGCTCTATTTACAATAGTCAGGACATGGAGGCAACCTAAGCGTCCATCAACAGGTGAATGGATAAAGAAGATGTGGCACATATATACAATGGAATATTACTCAGCCATAAAAAGAAACGAACTTGAGTTATTTGTAGTGAGGTGGATGGACCTAGAGTCTGTCATACAGAGTGAAGTAAGTCAGAAAGAGAAAAACAAATACCGTATGCTAACACATATATATATGGAATCTAAAAAAAAAAAAAAAAGGCCATGAAGAACCTAGGCGCAAGATGGGAACAATGACACAGAGCTAGTAGAGAATGGACTTGAGGATATGGGGAGGGGGAAGGGTAAGCTGGGACAAAGGGAGAGAGTGGCATGGACATATATACACTACCAAATGTAAAATACATAGCTAGTGGGAAACAGCGGCATAGCACAGGGAGATCAGCTCGGTGCTTTGTGACCACCTAGAGGGGTGGGATGGGGAGGGTGGGAGGGAGGGAGACGCAAGAGGGAAGAGATATGGGGACATATGTATATGTATAACTGATTCACTTTGTTATAATGCAGAAACTAACACACCATTGTAAAGCAATTATACTCCAATAAAGATGTTTAAAAAAAAAAAGAAAAAGGTTCCATTCCTAAGGTTTTTTTTTTGTTGTTGTTGTTGTTGTTTCTGCTAAGGTTTTTTAATAACAAAATTATATTTGAAGACATAGTCCATGGCTCTTACATAAGAGTTCTTAATACAAATTGCTCCTACAATTCAGTGCCAGGGAAACTTTAATTCCTCAGATGAACAGTTATGATTCTATTTATTATAGTATAAAAGCCAGGTAGCTTTGACTTGATTGTATAGAATTTACTGGAGGTGGTGAGAGACAAGAGGTGGAGCTACTGTTAGGTTATGTATGCCAATTGCATGTCAACCATGACAGGTGACCTGGAGGAATCAATAAAACATAATTATTTTAACATTGGCACGAAACCATGACCAGCTGGTCTTTTGGATCCAAATTTCAGATATATTCAGCCCCAATACCACAGTGTTTTCTCTGAAATATAAGAGAATACACTTCTTGAGAAGACTGCCAAAGGAACTATGGGTTAGCTATTTGCAGATTTATTTAAACATTCATCAATATCCATTTATTACAAATTAACAATAGCTAAGATATGCCCATGTACATATACTACTTGTGCCAGTTGACTAACAAGAGTGCTCTTAATTAATCATGAATCCTTTCCAACTGGATTAGAAAACTCTTCTTAGTATGGATCGCTATAGCCAATGACAGAGTTTACACTTCCCTTTTATTCTGCACCATTTGCTCTGCCTGTTACTTATGGAATATGCTGTTTCCCCTTGGTTGAACTCAGGAGCTCTCTAAATTCCTTTGCATTTTCTCACAGTTTATTATCTCAAGACCATGCCATAACAATTTTACTATTCCTGTTGTCTCTGCTTTCTGTATATATTGTACTACTTTGCTCTGTGCATAGCCTTGTTTCTCTTTGCTTCTTTCTTTTTCCTTAAGCTCTCAAAGTTACAGTTTCACATTTTGCTACCTATCTTCCTCTGAAACTAATCTTAGGCAAACCCCTCCTTTAATAAACTGCATTTATGGACATACAAGAAAAAGATATCAACCTAGTTGTCACTTCCACCAGGAGTCTTCCTTGACACCCAAAGTACAGGTTAGGGTTGCTCAATCAGAAGCAACAACAACTTTCAGCTAATAGAAGCACAACAGAATTTAGAGGATGACGATGAAGGCTCTCAGAACTGATAATTAGGGGAAAAGTGTTGGAGGCTATAGAAGCAGGAAGCTCAGCAACTATCTTATAACAGCAACCATTTGCTTTGGCTGCTTCAGTGGGGATGAATAATGAATTCCAATAGTTTCTTCTATATTTGTAATACTCACTCAAGGTGTGTGCTCTGGAAAAAAGCAACCGATTACCGAGTTAAGCTAATATACCTGTGCCCTGAATTAACTGGGCTGTGAAAAAAAAGAACTTGAACATTTTCATTTCTGTAGGATGTTAGGCATATGAATTTACGATTCTATCAATACTCAATGGAAAGGTAATTCTCCAAAAGGAAATCCAGGAGCTCTAGGAAGGGAGAATAAAGCAAGGGTCCTCAAAAATACAAATGTCCACTATGTTGTAGCTTATGATTATTCCCACAGTACTCTATGCTTCCCTCCTCATGACACTTACCATGTTATCTTGCCTATTCTCTAAATACTTCACTGGGTTCTAAATTCTGGGAGGGCAAAGACCATGCTTGTCTTGTTTACCACAGCATGCACCTTCTGGACTTAACACAGGGTTTGGTATGTATTTTAAATAAATTAAAAATATTTTTAACAAATTTGACTAAAGTTGTTGTGTTGCCAGTCTCACTATACTTCTGTGGCAATAGCAGAAAACCTACCTCAAATATACTTAACCAATAATGAAAATTTATTGAGTCATATAAGTGAAAAGATCAGAGGTAGAGTAGGTTTTGGGTATCTTTCTCTCAGCCTAGCCCTGGGCATGGTCAACATTTCCTCAGGAATTGTTCCCTCACTATCTTGAAATGGTTGCCAATAGCTACCAGAACTAAGAATGTCTTTTTTTTTTTTTAATATCCATCATACAAGAGACAGATTTGGATCCAGAATTCCTGGGTCAGAGTTGAAGAAGGTAACTCCTTGATGCACTGGTTTGGTCATATGCTTACCCCTGGACTAAATCCTTTGCCTAATAGGAGGAAATGAGCTTCTTTTTCAACCTGGTACTAAGTTTGGAGTACATTTTCCTGGGTTTCCTTCACTTCGTTTAATAATTTGGGAAGTGACAGGAAGGAAAGATTTCTGGAAAGACTACCAACAAATGTCCATATCACCAGTCAAGCTTTATAGCCAGTAACGACCACACCCTGACCTCTTTTGGGTATGACCCCATCCCATAGATTGTACTGACATTCTCTTTAGTCTGCTATTCTCTTTCAGAATCCTAGAAAAGCGTATTAATCTTGCTTCTGTGGTTGAAGTGAAAAACAAACAAACAAACAAACAAACCCAGAAATGCTTCTGTGTGGTCAAGAAGAATTAAGCTCTGAAACAACAGATCTTTTCTGTAGTAGCTTCCCGATTTTCTCTTTAATCCTTTCTTCTCTGCTGTGTCTGTCTGATGGAGATGGCAAGCAAACTTCTGCTTCTATCAAAGGTTGTTCAGAGAAAAGTCTTAGTCTTAGTCCGTTGTAAATCCCTATACTCCCTTTTCTTAATTCCCACAACTACAATTTTGTTTTGCCAACACAATTACGGGGAGTGATTTACTGAGGCAGGGAAAAGAGAGAGCTGAAATAGCTTTTTGCCTAATCCCCAGAAGCCTTTATGTATTCCTCTTCAAGTGAGAAAAAATCCAGAGGGAAGCTTTATAGAGGATGTTCCAACAGCTGCATTTATCAAAATACCATAAAGTGAACTGGTTATTCAAGGGTATTAATGGAGTGCATTTAACCAATTCACCATCTTATTTTTCACTTGTTAGCATCTTATCTATTATCTATTATGTGTTATTACTGTTTGCTTTCAAAACACTAAGCTAGGCACTTGCCCATCATGGGTAAAGCATTTGCTCATTTCTATTCTCTGAGAACTTCTGGGAAGTAGAGAGATTTCTTATCAATAAAGGCATCATGTGTGAGAGGGATACAATATTAGTATAAATTACCCTAATTAAATATAAGGTACTTAAGTTCCCAAGTCATGACCAAAGTAAGGTATCATAAATACTTTTAGTGCTTTAGTATGAGTGCAGTTCCACCTTATACAAGCCCACTAGTTCTTAGACTTCTCCAGTTGTGCAAAATGAAAATTCTGTGGAAGGTGAATTATGTCTCTCACTTTCTGTCTACAAGACAGTGTAATATCTTGCCACAGCCTTAAAGATGCTTTTAACTAATGGACTATTATTAAAGGACTTTTAAAACTGGTTTGCCCTAGAATTGATATTTTACCAAATCTGGACTCAGTTGCAAAGGTTAAAAAGTGAATTTTATCCTGCTATTTATTCAGACATCTATTTTAACATTTAAATAATTAAAGTTGAAAACCATGTCAGAATTTTAAAATAGTCAATAAAATTCAGAATGTAGCTCATGGCAAGCAGAATGCTGGATTTTTGGTCTAAGAATTCATCCAAAACCAGTGACATATTAGTCCCCACAGGTTGATTTTCTGAATAAGAACAAGTATTTTCTACTTGCAAACAATGTTCAACATCTGTTTTCAGGCTTTAATTTTCTTTTGCCTTCTTATTTTCTTTTTTTGTTTTTCACCTAAAAATCAATGATCCCTAAGGATTTGTCAATGAATTTCTTTTTTTCCTTAGGCAAGGAGCCTTTAATCAGATTTGTTGTTTTTTCATGCTTACTCGACCCTTCAGAGGGATAGCAAGATTTCTGCAACAATTGTCAGCTGGTATGAATAGATTGTGATCATCTACAAAAAGCCCGTGAACACTTGCAGAAATTGGAGTGTTTTGTGTTGAATAGCACCTGAAACATAATTAGATGCTGGAGATGAGAGGGAAATGCTTCTTGAGGCAACAAAACATCTTTGCAAAGTGTTCATTTCATTACATATTTTAAAATATGTATATCATGAACTTTTATGGCATCTGACTGAAAAATATTCTGTGAATTCTGAGGGGTGACTTCTGCCTTTGTAATGGCTGACCAGGAACACTTCTAAGGGTTTATTTATAACTAATACTAATAAATGAGGTACAACTTAAAAAGTTATCCTTGAGAAATGATGAAATTAACCCTATTTCACTTTCTGCTATTCATTTAAAAATTTCCTTTCAACTTTTTTTTTTTGTATTTTCCCTGTTCTTTCTAGATATTATGTCTTACAGGACTTTTTATTATCCTCTATCATAATACTGCTATTTTGTTGTAGCCTGTGGAGGGCATGGCATCAATCCCTGCAAAACCAAAACTGGTTTTGATATGGAGACTGAGGACACCATGCATGCACAAAGACAGTATGGAAAGGTTTATTACTCATATAATGAGACTCTGTGGGGAGAACAGGACAGGCACCTGAGCAAGTCTGGGATGGCCTGAGCAAAGGGATGGATGATGGCTTGGGTTAGGGGGTAGGGTCACAGTGAGGGTTCCTGGCAGGGCTCCAAGCTTGTGAGCTTTGAACTTTCCCACTGACATCAAGAGAAGGAGCACCTGGGCCTTTTTATTGACTTTCTCAGATGAGGGCAAGAGGGAAGGGGCAGGGGTGAGGCCGGAAAGCTTTGTGTTCAAACATCCAAAATGGAGGGAGACTCTTTATTGCGATCACTCTAAATGAAAGTCTATTTTTCATAAAAATGTTTAAAAGGAATCAAAAACATTTATGAGGTTAAAAACCAAGTGCATTATGGAGATCTTTGAATTTTTAAAAGTATTTTGACATAATTTGAGACTTACAGAAAGGCTGACTAACATTGTTCTCCCCAACTCTTCCCTCTGAGAGTCCTTGGAAAAGTTGTGCATGAGAGTCACAGCTGGTCCTTTTGGCTGTCATTCCTCTCTCGTGCCTATTGCTCTGTCCTTCTACTCCATGACAGCTGCTGCCTTCTCTCCTATGGTGGCTGCCTGTATTGGTACCCTTGTGTTGCCAACCTCCTCTAAACCCCTGACTTCCATGACCTTTTGACAATAAAGCTCCTTCAGCTTCTTGAGACTGGCTCAGTTTACTTAGAGGGTTTCCCTCTGGGAGAACTGTTGAGCCTCTAGGTACACCTTCATCCCCCCTTACGTGGGAGCTCTCTCTTCTTCCTTCTTGAGGTTGCAGGGTGGAGTGTTTCAGGAGGGGCTGGGTCAGGTCAGCTAAGCAGCGCCTCATAGTGGACCTGGAATAACTCTTCCTTCTGCATTCCATTCTTGGTTGCCCAGTCTCACCCATTTTGCCAGACTTCTTCACTCAGGTACTTTTAATCTTTTTGAAGCTCCCCCTTTTTTTAATCTCTTTCCAAATCAGCTTCCACTGGGGCCCCCAGTCCATTAGATAGTTGTTTGCCTACCTATACCTCATTTATGGGCTGCATTCAAATTTCTTACCCATAGGACTCCTGGGCCCCAGGCAAGTCAAGGATGTGGCTGAACATTTATTTCAGAAGTCAAGTGAAAATGTGTTTAAAAAGGGAGTGTGAGCTATGTTATATGTATTGATAGACGGAGTAAAATGAGGCCTGAGAATTGATAAAGCTTGGGAAAGTAGAGGTCATTGCTGACCTTGGATTTCTATATTTTCAGTGAATTTGGGGGAAAAAATCATCACGGAGTGTGTTCAAGTGAGAACATGAGGAGTGGAAGTGGAGACTGTTGAATGTGAACAATACTAAGGAACTGTGCTGTGTGAGAAACACAGAAGAGAGAGAAAAAGAGACAAACATCATTGCATTGCAAAGGCAATGCTTTGAGTAGTTAAAAACAAATGTGATTGAAAAGAGTGATGACACAAGTGAATGAATGTATTGGCCTTAGAGAGGAGCATGAATCATTTATCCATTGTAACAGGAGGGAAGGCAGAGGAAATAGGGAAATAGGGACAGATGTTGGCAGTTTTTTTGGCAACACTAGGAGAACTCTCTACTGATTGTTTCCATTTTTGCAGGGAAATGAAAGCAAGTCACTAGAGTATACTTATGCTTAGGTTGAAGGTATCTAGTTTATGAGATCATTTGGGTTAAAGTCTTCCCAATATTTTCCTTTCAAGGTCAGAATTCTTAACATAAGAAACCATGTATGTGAGAAAGATGCACTTGAATCAGGTGGGCCCAAATCAGAGAAATTGCAAATTGGTGACTCACCACCTGGAGTAGTCCTGTAGATGGATTTTTTTTTCTTAAGCCTTTACACAGTTGCAACATTTTAAAACTTAGTTTTCATTATTTAAATATGAGGGTATTTTATATTGAAACCAAATTTCTTATCTCTCCTTAGAAAAATGGATTTCCTAGTTGCACTGGGCCTGCATTCGTGCAAGGCAAGAATAGGATGGAGTTGAGTAACACTGAGCCTTTAGACAGGGCGCTCCAGTGTTCCCCAGTGCCTAACACTCCCCATTACTATCTTATAATTGGCTTGATTTATTCCAATAGTTTGCTCCTGTAAAGGATTTGAAACTGAGACACAGGTTTTGCATTGTGCAACTCCTGGAAGCACCATTGTAGCTTCTGTGAATGGCACCCCTGGAGTTGTGTCCATTGGAGATCCTTGGCCTGACAAATATTTGCACTTCCTTTCTTGATGTCCACATTGAGTTAAACAACTGAAGAACACTCCTAACAGACTGGTTCTCATACCTAAATTTATTTCTATTTGTTATGCCACATTTTTCTTAAGAAAAAGCTCTTCAATGTAATTTTCCTTCAGGGCCTGTACATTCCTTCCTTCAAGGGTTCAATCCTATCATCCAAAAAGGTATGTTCAAGTCCTAATTGTCAGTACCTGTGAATGTGATCTCATTTGCAAACAGGGTCTTTGCAGATATAATTACCATACAAATCAAGATAAGATCATACTGGATTGGGGGGGGGGTCTAAATCCAGTCATTGATGTTTTTATAAGAAGAGACAGAGACAGAGAGAAACAGGCACAAATACACTCAGATGTATACATCTGGGAACAGATGTATACGTAGTTTTCATCTTTTTGTGTTTCGTTAACTGGCATTGATCTCTGTTACTTTCAAAGAAAAGAGTCCTAGGACTAATTCTCAATTTTTATTCACTTACTGAATGATTTTAGGCAAGTTATGTAACTTCTTTAAGTTTTAGTTTCCTATTGCCTTAAAACACGTTTGATAAAATTGTAATACTTGATGATAATACAAATTCAGATAATGCAATTAGCATTGAGTTCTTCTCTGTCTAGCTTCTATCAATCATACTACATGTGGAGAGTAGCCATGATGGGATTCGAATGGGAGCAAAAGGACAGGTGAATGAATGACAGGCTAGCCTATTTTTGTGAGAGGAAGAAGGAGAGTGAGTCCCCAAGTCCCTAGCATTTTCTCAGCCTAATCGCCTCATATCTATTTGACCAAATGGGCATTGAAAGATTCCTGGAACTGCTGTCTATGACCTAGGAGTCCAAACCATCATTGTCAGACACACAGAGATATGTAAGCCAGAGTTGACAACTGTTATAATAAGGTGATACCAAGCTGGGACCAGGATGGCTGCATTCTGCATCTCACCCCTTCCCCCCAGCCAAAAAATCTTGTGCAGTCTCAACCTAGTCATTTAATTACACTTGCAATAACATTACTTTATATTATGCAGTTGAAAGTTTTATACTTCACCTATTACATTATGGTGGGGTTTTTCTATAATAAAATCTACCAATAAATTATTAAGAGAATTAAATGAGATTTATATATGTAAAGTTCTTGGTATGGGGCATTGTCTACCCAATAAGTGTGAAACCATTATCAATCATTATTATTATAATCCTCAAAATTATGGTTATTACAATTGAAAGAGAAACACATAAAGGAGTTGAAATTCAACATGGTTAATTCTAACATTTCTTACATATTTGGAGAAGAGAGTTAATACAAATGGCTGAAGTGAATCTGTGAATTTCATTCATGTAAATTATTTCTTCCTCCTCTATCCAGACTAATTGTGAGTTGGATGCATATTTAATATTTTCAGAAGAGGAATTGGCAGCAAGTTTGCTCTGTTGGCATTTTTGCTCATACATATGCTCTATTTGTGTCTAGAGATGGTATAATTTTTACCTTCCTGTCATCACACTCATTTCTTTTTTTTTTTTTTTTTTTTTTTTTTTTTTTTTGCGGTACGCGGGCCTCTCATTGTTGTGGCCTCTCCCGTTGCAGAGCACAAGCTCCGGACACGCAGGCTCAGCGACCATGGCTCACAGGCCTAGCCACTCTGTGGCATGTGGGATCTTCCCGGACCGGGGCACGAACCCGTGTCCCCTGCACCGGCAGGCAGACTCTCAACCACTGTGCCACCAGGGAAGCCCACTCATTTCTTTATAAGAGCAAACATTTCAAAATATGAATATTTTAGATTTAGTTTATTCATTTTAAAGCACCTATCTTTTTAACTTGTATTCATTTCCATTGATATATGAAGTCTGTAGATTTTATGCTACTTAGGAATTGTAAAGTAATTATTAAAAGTCTTTGATATTTATAAAGTATCTAAAGTTTTCAGAGTGATTAATTATTGATAACCCAAATGAGTCAACCTATCAGGCCATAATAAATATTTAATATTTAGTGATGCATTTCATGAAGTCTTTTTCATTATATTATTCTTCCGTGTTCAAATTTCTAGTGTGCTGTATTGCAATGAGATATAACCCACTTGTAAATAGAATTTTTTGGTCCTTACAACATGTTAATGTTATTTTAAATAAACCAAGCATATAATATAGTTAATAACCATACATTTTCATTCAAATGTAGATGACTTTAAATGTATCTTTGTTTGGGATTTTTGGGGGTCTGATATTCTTTATTAACAAGCAAAAAATATATATTTTCCACCAAACAGCTTTGGATGTTTTCACTGTTCTGACTAGGTATGTCGATCAATACAAAGTCACTTTTCAAAAATTGATTGGTTCAGATTAGTATTTGTAAAGAATTGTTAAACTCAAAAGACAAAGTGCTGTTACCTGTCTCCATGGAATCAATGGTCCATAAACAAACTGCTATTCAATCATGAAAAATACCAACCTACTCAACAACATAAGCTTTTGCAACAGCAACTGCACTCAAACAATGAAATATTTATAATATTATACTCTGTGTAAACATATTCAGGAGTCTTTGAAGAATACAGCTGTGTTAGCAGTATTATCCATTCATTAATTTAACAATTAAACGTGCATATACTCTGTACATCATGGTAGATTCTGAGGATTTAACAATGGAAAGGACAGACATGGTTTCTACCTCTCAGAGTGTGTAGTGTGAGAGATAAATACAAGGCCAATTACCGTAAATATGCTGTGATAATGAAAACACCCAGAACTAAGGTAGCACATAGTGAATATACCTAACCCTGTGCATATGTGTGTATGTGTGGTGGAAGGGGATAAATAGGAATTTGGGAAGTGAAGTTGGGGGAAAATAGTTGAAACAGAAGGAAGGGTCCATGCAAATGCTCCAGTTTTGAAAAAGGTAATTAGTAACAGAGAGAGGAATGAAGGGGAACGAGAAAAATGGTAAATGAACATAATGTAACAAACAGTAACGTTAAATGAATGTAATGTAACAACAGTAACGTTAAATGAACGTAATGTAACAAACAGTAACCTTAAATGAACATAATGTAACAAACAGTGCAGGTGTTTTAAATAAACATTAATGACTAAGTAAACAAATGAAACAGTTAAAGGTGTGTGAGCAAGTGGAGGAATAAGAAATGGGGGAAAGATAGAGAATAAAAAAAGAATAGGAAGAAAACTCAAAAATATTAAAAATTAGAACATTTATGAATTTAATGTCTAAAAGGTAAGCGTGATAATGACAGACAAGGATTGGATAATGTGTTGTATGGGTGCTATTTAATATTATTTAAAAAATATCTTCATTGCAGTTAGAGATTCAGGAAAAATTGGACACATCTATTATTACAGAACTTCTCAGAGCCTTTAATAGTCTAATGTTCTTACAGAAAGCAATATTACTGTGTAGCTTTTCCCCATATTTCTTGGCCATGATATATTTTTTTCTACTAGTACTATTTCCAGGGATTAAGCTTCTAAGAAACACCATGGGAAATATATTAACAGAGATATATAAAAAAAAATGGAAGGGAGATGGGGAATAAAGCAACCTTACTTGTTTTTCCTGAATTTGATATCAATTCTCCCTGGGCAAACCTCTTCCTGTCTCAGTCACATCTCTTCCTACCAGTGTTTGGTCTGCCATAATTTATTTTTCAAGCATAAATCCCATGATGTCCTGTATGATGTATATCTGTGTGTATATATATGCATATATGTACACATGTATATACACACCTATATACATAGGTATACATGCATACATTATATTTATATATCTTTGGTTCTCCTTAGAAATCAGTTTTCTAGCTTCAAAGGTAAATAGTACACACTAACCAAAGATATTCAACGATTTTGATAGTAGTTAAGAGTAGTCTATACACAAAAAAGTAGTAATAGAGGCATATGATTTAAAGTAAATATGAAAAAATTATAATAAGAAAAAATGCAAAAATGTGGAAAATGCTATAGAAATATTCCCCCTGTCTTCAAACATATTACAGCACAGAAACTCTTAAGGGATCACTAACCAGGGTGTTTATGCATGCCATATGGAAATATTTCCTCTGCAGTGTGCCTGCATTGCTGTTTAAATGGAGAATAAATGTTATGTTAGCAATATTTTTATATAGCCTAGAATTTTATTTTTTAATTTTTTTCTCCATTGCATCTGGATGGTAAATAAAAGATAAAATTCAACTAGAGAAGTAGTTATTTATATAATTTTATACAATAATATGATTTAAAAGCAAACTTTTACAATTTCATTCTTGAAAGGATAAGCAGCTGTTTCTTTTAAAAAAATAATAAGCTCATTTGGTAGGTAAATATGTGCTGAAACAAAAATAATAAAAGATTTTATGGACTGTTATTCTATAACTTTGAGATAATGCTGGACATATAATGAACCTTATACATTAAAGTGCTAATTCAAATAGAAAACTTCAGTAGTTTTGGAATTTCTAAAGCTGTTGTTCCTGGATGTCTATCCAGAGGATTTTGATAATGCACCAATTGCTTTTCAGGATTTTTGTCAACCAAATAAGAATAAAGATGAAAATCATCTTAACATTGTTAACTTTTCTTATTATAAAGCACTGTATGTTGTAAAGCATATTTAATCACAGGAAAACTGGAAAAATAGAAAATTATATAAAGAATATTAAAGTTGCAGATATCCAACCACCCAGTTTTAACCACTCTTAACACTGAGGACTTCCCTGGTGGCGCAGTGGTTAAGAATCCACCTGCTAATGCAGGGGACATGGGTTCAATCCCTGGTCTGGGAAGATCCCACATGCTGTGGAGCAACTAAGCCCATGCACCACAACTACTGAGCCTGCGCTCTAGAGCCTGCAAGTCACAGTTACTGGGCCTGCATGCCACAACTACTGAAGCCCATGCGCCTAGAGCCTGTGCTCCGTAACAAGAAAAGCTGCCGCAACAAAGAGTAGCCCCTGCTCACCACAACTAGAGAAAGCCTGCTCGCAGCAATGAAGACCCAACACAGCCAAAAATAAATAAGTAAATAAATTCATTAAAAAAAATAAGTGTTCACATTTGTTTAAAAAAACACTGTATTTGTCTACACATGGATTCTATCTGCACTTCTCTATTTATGTTATAGACACACACTGTTTACTTTCAACACAGCATCACACATTGTATATATTCCAAGGCATATGTTGCTTTTTTCCCACAGCTGCACTCTAGCCAGATTCTCTTGCCTACTCAGACATAAGTCCTGTAGTGTACCACATGGTATACACAGCTTGCTTCCTTTTCTGAGCTCTAGCAGCCTTTTCATGTTGTCTGTTATTATCACTTCTCCTAGATATCGTTATTGCATACTGCACTGCAAGCCTACAACAAACCCTCCTCCCTCCTCCATGGGACCCCAGCAGAGCTGGTTTCTGTGGAACTCCTAAAGCATGAACATCCTTCTATTCTCTGGGCAGGAGGGCAGAGAAAGCCTTTCCCTAAGCCCCGAAAACTATGTTTCCCTCAGTATATTAAAGCTGTGAGGTTTGGGTTCCAATATTTTGCAGATTTTTTTTTTTTGTAAAAAGGTTTTCTTTCTTCTTATTGTTTACTTATGTTTGCAACTTCATCCCTCCATGAAATGAGGGGATAGGGCTGGAGACGCATCTAAGTGACAACTGTCACTGTGTATTGAGAAAGTCCTCTCCTCTCACACCACTAAAACTTCATGATTTGGCCACACTTATGACTCTCTGGTGCAGTAGTATATTACCCCTTGTCAGTTCTGTGCCTTCAGGGTACAGAATATCATGTTTGTCATAGGATAAGCCCTGAAAATGTGTGTGTGTGTGTGTGTGTGTGTGTGTGTGTGTGTGTGTGTGTAGGGTAGGTGTAGCATTTATGTATATGTATGTGTATGTGATGAGACGTAGTCATTTTTTCCTGAATAAACGGTGATTATATTTGCAAAAAATGCAGAAAGAAGTATACATTTTGTTTTAGTATGAAGAAGCATTCACTTTTGCTAAATATAGCACTAAATTTTACCCCAGGTATTTCTCATATATATTAAGACACTAAGGCCCTCATATCATGGGAGAAACCAGTTTCCCATTGGTTATCTGAAAGCATAAAACTATACTACAATTCAGGTGCAAAGCTATGCCATAGGAAACTTTACATAAAAGGAATGCAGAGCTCCTTATCAGAGTGAATTATCATTAGAAAAATCCCCAAAGAGGCTTTCAGTGATGTTGCCCCATTCATCCTTTTTTCGAGACTTTAGGAAAGGAAAAAATCTATTGAAAACATAGAAAATGGCTAATTTCATGGAAGATAGAAAAACAACTCTTAGGAAAACTCCCAGTTCTCACAGAAACCTCTGATTCTCTTCAGTTGACTTGCATCATTTTCTGTCCAGTAAATCATATTTCACAGAGATCTTGGAAATTCTTTTCATGGTTTTGGGATATACCCCTGGGGCCCAAGTCATTAAATAGTCCTGTCAACTTCCACCAAGTAACTGTTTCTAGTCCCTGCCCAATGTGTTGCAAAGTTCTAGAACTACCATCCTTTTTGGGTGCACAAATGAAATATGCCTGTCTTCATCCCCAGAGCCTCACCAACCAGGGATTTCCAATGTGCCAAACTCAGCTGCCAATCATTTTTAAAAAATGCAAGCAATTTTCTTTAAATAGCAGACACTGGTCAACTTATTATCTACCATATTTTGAAATTTCCTAAAAGCCACTATATAAGCATAGATGCAGATTTTACTGTTAGCCATGGTAATATTTAGTAAAAGATAAATTCATGTTTATAATATATAGTTTTTCATTAATAACCTGTGTTAAATTGCTTCTTTCTAAGTTGTTAAATATTAATATTTCTGAGTTAAATATCACTAAAAAATGTTTCAATTTTCTCATGTTACTGCAAAAATTAAAGTAGAAAATATAAAATAAAAATGAAAAATGTAATAATACTTTTTCAAAACACTTGAGAATAATTTTTACTCAATAAAGTCTTGGTTATTGAGTTCATACTTAATAAGGATGCACAACATTCACTTAAGCTGTTCAAATATGCAGTAGCCACCCCAGAATCATTAGACATTCTCTGACTTCTCATCAAGTTATCTTTTCCAAAGGGCAACTGATTTTTGCTGCTTGTTATAATCCTTAATTTATCTATAGGTGACTCTGAAACTCAGGTTTTTAGGTCAGTCGTGTCCATGGTGATGTTGTTTTGTAAACATTAATAGATATATGAACCCATATTGTTGTCTAAGATTAATGGATAGAACATCAATCAGGAACCCTTAATTCCAAAAGACGACTGGATACAGGGAGATCAAAAAAAGAAAGACGTGGTTTTGCTTTGATTCTGGGCCCATGAATTGGCACTAGAGAACCGTCTACTTGTATGCATCATGCCGGGATCTTTGAGATGGCAACAGTATGACCGTGGCCGCCAATGGACTGCAATCCACATTTCAGTCCAGCCATATTTTGGGGCCCCCAACCTAACAGTGGAGCTTCCTGCACACACAAGAACCCACATGCCCCAGTCAGGCAGAAAGCCAAGTTAAGTTCTCAGGACACAAAACGAGACAAACAAGAAGGCGATAGCTGGCCCTAGGAATGTATCGACAACCAGTGGGTGTCCGAAAGCAAATTCACAAGTCACGATTCGATTCAGAATAAATCTTACAAATGTTTTTGCCTGCCAATCTGAATTTGGAAAGAAAGGAACAACGAGAAGTTTTCCCTTGCTCTCTCAACGAGGCACCACAGAAAGAGATCTAGGAGAGCTGACCTTGTTAAGAATTCTTACCCTTTGCTTGCTTCTGTCGGTTTCCCCAGGATTCTGTAGGCTCTGGCATGAGTGGGGTGTCCTAGCAAGCCTCATCCTGGTCACGAAAAACTGAAGAGGAGGAAAAAATAGTTTTCCCTCTATGCTTTAGAGTGAGTGCTAGGCTGAGATTCCTTTTTCTCTAAGGCACCTTGTAAATGACTAAGCTTATCCAGGTTAAAAGTTCTCAGCTGTGGCCACTATAATGCAAGATTATCCTCAGCTGTGGCCACTATAATGCAAGATTATCTTCAGCTGTGGCCACTATAAGGCAAGATTATCTTCAGCTGTGGCCACTATAAGGCAAGATTATCCCGGGTAAGGATAACCTGCTTGTTTGGACTTAAAATTGTATTCACGTGAGTCCTCTCGCTGTGCCCAATCCTGCTTAAGTCAGACCCAGCCCGACCCGGAAACAGTTCCGTGGCTCCACCCCCTACCTGGTCGCGTTTTTAAGTCAGACCCAGGTCGACTCCGACTGATTTCCTGACTGAGTCTGGAGAAAGAAACGCTGAAATAAATCCTGAAAGCTCCGCAGGCAGAAGCTGCAGAGGCTCCGCGAGGGACGGACCCAGCACCTCCTGAGGCGGGAGAGGCAGAGAGCTCAGGGCTCAGCAGGTACGACGTCTGGTTGCTCGTTGCTCCTGGGGGCGTCGGGGGTCTCCTTCGGTCCCCGCTTCTTACTGTTACTAACAGAACTGTTAAGAGATAAACTGAGGCATAGAAAACATTTTAAGAGTTTGAGCAAAAATCAATTTGAATCGGGCAGCATCTAGTCTAGCAGATAGAAAGGAGCTCCGGGCATTTGTTCAAAATGAAAGACTTTTGTAGGCAGGAGGGAGCAGGAACGAGGAAAAATAAAGTAGGGAGAGAAACGGTGGGTTAATGCATAGTTACTTTCCTTCAGGGGATGGCAGGGGCCTGTCAGGCAGGTGACCCCACTAGTGCTGATTAGGTGGTTTCTGATTGATTAGTTTAAAGTTTTCCTTCTAGGAGAGCCGAAACTGTGATTGTCTCAGTTTGGTGATGTGGGACTTAGCATAAACAACTCCATTTTGGGCTGGTTGTCTTGTTTTTAATACTTTATGGGTTA
The DNA here is from genome assembly GCF_964165515.1 of Mesoplodon bidens. Taxonomy (NCBI): domain Eukaryota; kingdom Metazoa; phylum Chordata; class Mammalia; order Artiodactyla; family Ziphiidae; genus Mesoplodon; species Mesoplodon bidens. The sequence goes on from NC_138167.1 coordinate 89,705,308, forward strand.
TATGTAATGTTATTCTTAAAAGATCTTCCTCATAATTGTGACTTAAATATTTAGTGTTTTCTTGACTATTTTGACCTTAATATATCATATATTTGTTTTTCTTTTCTAATTTTTTTGTTAAGAATACAAAAAAGATCCAGCTGTATAGTATTTTTTTCCAAATGACTAGTTGATATTCTCAACATCATTAGTCGATTTATCTGTCTTCTTCCTATCTATTTGGAATACATATTTTCCAAATTTCCTGTTTAATCCATCTCTGAACACTATTTCATTGATCTGTTTGTCTCTTATAGTGTTTCTCAAATTGTGTATTTTTTCAGAGAAGATGTCCCCTAAGCCAATATGATTGGAACTAGTATTTCCTCATTTAATAATAAAAAAACTGGTTAAAGCAGAAAATCATAAAAAAATAATACCCTAAATATTTTAATTTAAAACGTATGAATGCACATTTGCCAGTCTCTTGAATTAGATCTTAGGCATTTTCTTTGACTATGGTTCTACTGTTAATTTTTGTGTCATCAGTTTTGCATTAATGATGCTCTTATACCTTTCTTTAAAGTGGACAGGTCTTAGAGGAAGACCTTTAGGAGTAACCCGAGTGAGAATCCTTCTAGCTTTTTATGATTTTATCCTAATCTGTTGGAGTTTTCTCATACACACTAGTTCAAAATATTTCTTCAGCAATTTACTTTTATTGTATTTTTCTAAAACATTTAACTTAGTTTTCATAGAAACAATCTTCTTTTGGAACTTACATTTTATGGGTTTACATAATATTTGTCATGGTCCAAGTGCGGGATGGAAGAAGAATTTCCAGACACTAAGTATTAGAAAAGAGTGAGTTTATTGAGAACAAAGAGCGGAGTTAGTGAGGGGCTCTGCAAATACAGTGGGCCGGCCTCCTGATAGACCAGGGAGAGCCGACCCCTTTGTGGGCTAGTAGTCAACTTTTTTTTTTTTTTTTTTTTTTTGCGGTATGCGGGCCTCTCACTGTTGTGGCCTCTCCCGTTGCGGAGCACAGGCTCCGGACGTGCAGGCTCAGTGGCCATGGCTCACGGGCCCAGCCGCTCCGCGGCACGTGGGATCCTCCCGGACCGGGGCACGAACCCGCGTCCCCTGTATCGGCAGGCGGACTCTCAACCACTGTGCCACCAGGGAAGCCCTTAGTAGTCAACTTTTATAGCCTCAAGACAAAGAAAATTCCTGCTGGCAGGATGGCATTAGGTGATTGGTCAGGATGCTACAAGGTTACTACATGGTGATTATTTTGCCTAATATGGAGTCGGGGGTGCTATCCTATTTAGATTAGGAGACCCATGGCAACAGTTGCTATGGGGACTTGGTTAATTCTGGGATTTTTGTCCTGTGTCCTTGATGTAGAGTGTCCTTGATGTAGGGCTCCACGTTTCCCCCTCTTTTTATTTAAGGGCCAAATCTTTGGCCCCTTAACACCCCGCTCATGACTAACTATCTGCCTATCCCCATCTCAGACCATAGGAACCCAGGTTATTGGGGAAAGGGGTGATGACCGTTCCTAGCTTCTTCCTGCTGGACAGGGGCGTCGTGGGGCCCTGGGTCCCAATGCCTGCTCTCTGTCAGGGTGTATTTACAGAGGGAGATGAGAACCTGCGGAATGATAAGGCAGCTTGTTTCGATGTAGTCCCTGTGCCAACTGGCTGGTGTCCTTGTTGTAGCACCATCTGGAATTGAATCTTTTGAACCTGTTGGAAGATGAACTTAGATAATGTGTTAATAGTGTAGGGGCTAAACAACAAAACAAAGGCTATCAGGACTAATGGTCCCAGCAAGGGCAATAGCCATGTCCATAACCAGATCCCCATAGAGGAGAGGAGGTTGGAAAGCAAGCTGGGGCCCTGTCCTGTTCTCTCTTTTAAATCTTCTATTAATTTGATGTTTTTCTTTAGAATCTGAAGGTCTTCTTCAACCTGGCCAGAGGTATTAATATAGAAGCTGTATAGTAGGGCACAGACATCCCCCGCCTCATCTGTTATAACATTAAGGGCCCTCCTATTTTGTAAAACCACCTCGGTAAAAGAGCCTAGGGCCGACTGCTGTTCCTCAGTGGCTGCTACTGTAGCCTTCCAAGATTCCTGGACTATGATGGTGAGATTGAGGATGCTCCTCTCTAAGAGGGGTATGCCTGCAACCCAAGAGAGCCCTCTAAAGACACTATGTATTATTTTGGGCCGATCAAAAATTGGGTTATCATAAGCATGTCCCCCCCAATCAGTGGTTCATTTTTGTCTCTCCTGGACAGGTCTTAAGGCCTCCTCGAGGAAGGACCCAAGGTTGGGAGTGTCTCCTGAGGAAGCTAAATCCTTTATAGGCATGATGGTCACCTCTGGGACTGCAGCAATAATTGTACAGGAGCCCCTCCAAAGTGTGGGAAGATCCAGATAGACCCCATTACCGGATAGAAATGAAAATTTGGTGTCCCTCAAGGATACCCCTGTTGTGGGTCTCCACAGCCAGGCCCTGACCTTTTGGGAGTTTTCCTCTGGAAACAGACTGAGGTCCCATGGCCTAGGCTTATATTGGGAAGGCCAAACTCCAAGGAAATAATCATCTACACATAAAGGGGAGAATCCGGGCTCTGACTGATTATGAGTGTGACAGGGAGATTGGCATAACAAATTTCTGAATATTAGCTGAATTATGTTATATTTCGGAGGAGAGTCTTGTCGGGAGGTTAAACTAAGTTAAGTGTCTGGTGGTCACACCAATCCCCACATATTTAGTTTCCAGGGCCAAACTTTTTTGGGGATTATGGTCTTCATTAATATATTTCTTAGTCACATTTTTCCTTGAATTTCCCCAACACAAAGTGAAATTATCTTCATGTACATCATATTCATCCTCCTCTGACCAGGGATCCCACTCCAGGCTTGTCTGATTAAAATTGAGGGTGTAGTTACACAGAGAGTCATTTAGCCAGCCCCAAATGGGTCCCCGTCCATCCAGGTTGGAAATAGTCCTTTAACTTATCTTTTCCAGTGTGTATAATCCCCTGATTGTGGGTCATGGGGCATCTGATCTTCATCCAAAAATAGATCACTGAGATAAGCTTCAGAAACAAACTTAGAGTGTCCATTAATAATTCAATTAAACTTTTTAGCAATATAATATAACAGCAAGGTACTATCTGGGAAGTGAGTCTTGGTAACACAGACCTTAATGAACAAAACTAGAATTTAATATTCAGTGAAATGTAATTTTTTTTTCCATTGTGAGGGCATTAACCCTGCAACCAGGGAAGACTTATCCCATCAAATAAAAAAATGAGGATTGTCAGGGAGCCAGAAAAAGCCAGGCGGCCATCTTGGATTTCCCATAGCCCTGACTGTTTGATTGACAGCTATTGTTTACCCATCTTAAATTCCCTGATTTAGGAGTAGACCACTGCCATATTTTAAGGATATCAGGATGGCAAAAGTCTGGCAATGAGGGGTTAATTTTGGTAGAAGCAGAATGCAACATAATCTCCCTAGATCATTGTGAAATACTACTTATTTACTCAAAGTAACAAAAGGATTTTAAAAGCAAATATAAATCACTTAAATGCAAGGTAATTCACACAGTCTGTTACCAAAAGCAGCATTTCAAGAAAACTTTGTTCTCTTAACAGAGAGAGAGAATCAAATTCCAGTCTGGTACCAGCTTATGTTAATCACAAAATTTATTTACCTAATTAATTTTAATTCAATCTTAGAAAGTCCTTTCTATATATCTTGAAGAGGTAGTATTTTTGAAAAGGCAGTTCAACATCTTAAGGAAACTTGTACCATGTATAAAACTCTTTTCTCAGGGTCCACTTTCCACAAACCCTTTTTTTATCACTTTCTGTGTCCATCACTTTATTTTCCCATTCAGAAACAGTCACCTGTAAGTCAGTCCTACTTCCTTTTTCCTTAATAAAATGCAATTCCATTCCTCATACCTTTTTTACTGAAAACATACATCCTACTTTCCTTAAGCAACCATGAACTGTCCTTTATATCAGCTCTTTGTAGATTAGTAAATATACATCCAAATAATAATTTTTGAAGAATGTGCTTTCTTATAGAAAATGTCTCAGTGTGGCACCAAACACATTTAAAAAATAATTCCAAACCTTTTGTTTCTCTCTAAAAGGAAGCCAGTGTTCAGTAATTAATGTTACAGTATCTTATTTTATTTGGAAATGGACTATTTATTTAATAAGCTTCCATCCTTTAACTTAATTGAGCGTAACTCTAAATGTTTTAAGTTGTTGAATATCTGGAGAGATTATTCTTAAGTAGACACTCCTAAAACATAATTATTCCTAAAAAGTTCACCCAAAGCTCTTATCTCATTTGTATTTTCTTTTCTTAAAAGTTTCTTCACATTGAGTTATTTTCATTGCTGACAAATTTGCAACAGATATAATAAGAGCATATTTAGTTTATATTAAACCTAGGCACAATAAAAGTATTATACTTAATGTTGATGGCTCAAAAGACTTGTCTATATTAATTAGATCAACAAACATTAACACCAGGTATTAATTTAATATTGAATATTTCCCAGTTCACATTAATCTGAAATTTATTTAGCTTATTTTTTCTTGTATTTAGAATTGTTTGATTTGTAAGCACTTTTCTTTTAAGCCAATTAAATAGAGCTCATTTACAAATTAACCTCAGCAATATTATCCAAAGACAAAGACACATACTGAGACATACACATACAGTCAGTCAGTCAGAGATCTCATAGTTTCCACTTGAGATTTAAAATGTCTCTTTGCCTTTTTTTTTTTTCTTGGCTTGAAGTTCTACTAATTAACCCAAGGCTGAAGTCTCAGGCAAAGTGGGCTGTGTTTGTAGCTCAAGGACAGGATAAGAATAAACTTCAAACTTTTTCCTAGGCATATTTTTGTTCTCTCTGGGTCAGGATTCTGAAAAAAATATTTCAACAGGCCAGATCTTCTAATTGCACATGCAAAAAGAACCCCTTTTGCAATTTCAAAACAAGTTTTATTTTAACCAGTTTTCTCCAGAGTCTAAAGAATATTGTGGCCATCCTGACTGAAGGAGCCTAACTTGTTTTGAATTTGGGAAACGTCAGACATGGGAAAGGGAACATGGACTCTCATAGAGCCCATGTCTCCATTAGCTACTTCTCTTAAGGGAAGCATATTAGAATCTGTTTCCTGGCGTTGGGCAGTCCTCGATCTTGTGTGGGGAGGAGAGAGGGGGCTTTCGCCCTGATAAGGGGGTGGCTGTTGGGGACCGGTGGATTGAGGCAGGGGCGGGGGCTGAAGTGAAGGGGGTTGATGGGGTGGGGGACAGGAAAGGTCGAGTAGAGGGTCGTCTAGGAGATCTGACGGAGAGGGAGACAGAGGGGGACCAGGGGTTAAGGCGGCAGCAGAAAGACGCATGTGACATGAGTCCCTCAGATCTGGATTCTGACTAAGGGTCATAAAGCTCTGGACCTAAGGAACCTCTGAATCATTTCCTTGTTTCCGGCAAAAGGGATCAAGTTGGAGGATCGTGTTATGATTAGTGTGCCATTAAGAGGCCACTGTTCTTGGTCCCCCAGTTTATACTGGGGCCAAGCCGTGTTACAAAAGAAAATGAGCCTCTTCTTTTTGAGATTTTCAGGGTCAAATTTTTCCTGAGGATACAGCCAAGGGGTGAGTCTGAGGGAGGCTCCCGAGACATTCCAGAACCCATTCTTAGCCTGTGTGCCATAAAATGGGGGTCCTGAGAGTCACCGGCTGACAGAAAGGCGTCCCCTTTGTCCCAGTGATCTCTCCATGAGACAAAGGCACAAAATGGGCCAACCGTCCCAACAATCACGTCCGAATGTGAGAAGTGATCCCTGAGCATGCGACTGAGGCACAAACTGTGCAACTAAGCACCATAAGACTCGGGAAGGGAATGAAAGAAAAGAGAGAGAGATTCCCGGGACCCCCTGGGTGACTCGCCGTTTGGCAATTCCCTGAAACGTGAAAAAGCACTCCTGGGATGGCTCAGAGGCAACCCAGGCTCCTGTAAGTCAGTACCAACTGAGCAAAAGGTGAAAGTAACAGAGAAGACAGGCTGAGGAATCACGCTCGCAGTCCTGCTGGGAAGCAACGGCCAAGGGGAGGGGGCTCAGGGTTTTGCTTGAACCAATATGTGCCTCACGGTGCATGGAAATTGTCTTGCTGAGGGCAGATGCTCTAACAGCCTGGTCTGTCCTGCGACCCCCTTATACTATCACGGGAGCTTCAAGCGCCAGGCGCCCTAATGGCTTTTAAATGCCTGACCCGTGCCCGCACAGTATCAATCGGCCTAGTCCTCAATCAGAAGGAAGACAGAGGGACCCTCACCCGTTCTGGGTGGCAGTTACAGGGGCGAAGTGAGCTGTGCAGCGGGCCTACTTCCTGACAGACCAGGGAGAGCCAGCCCCCTTTGTGGGCTACTAGCCAACTCTTATAGCCTCAAGACAAAGAAAATTCCTGCTGGCAGGATGGCATTAGGTGATTGGTCAGGATGCTACAAGGTTATACATGGTGATTATTTTGCCTAATATGGAGTGGGGGGGGGGCTGTCCGGTTTAGATTAGGAGAGCCCATGGCAACAGTTGCTATAGGAGCTTGGTTAATTCCGGAATTTTTGTCCTGTGTCCTTGATGTAGGGCTCCACAATATTTAATTAAATTAGATAATTGTTTGGTGTAAATAGGCATAAACAGTTCTGAGTTTTTATTTTGCTTCTAAGAAAGAAAACAATGGACTCACCTGTGGGAACAGAGTGTGAATGCAACAGTGTGGTCCACTTGCTGGGTTTGCAGTATGCAGAGGGCATCAGATGATATGTTTCATAGTGAAAATAGAGTTCATTAGTTAAATTGGTAGATTAGATAAGGGAAGGATAATTGTACTTCACTTGTGTTATTATCATCTGGGAATCTCATTTTAAGAAATGCATATTTTCACACTCTAGCCCTGACATGGAAAGTCAGAATTTTTAATGTTTGACCCACAGGGAAATTTCAGAGTTAACATGCATCCTAGGTAATTCTTCTGCATTATTTGAGAGCCATGGGTATATAGCTTCACGCATCAAACTACCCTAATTTATGTCACTCTATTATATTTTAGTATTCTGTAGGGCTTCGCCCTCAGTTTTCTTATTTTTCTTGGCTAGTTCTGCATGTTTATTTTAACAGATCAAAGTTAAAGTTTTATTTTCAGATTATTTCATTTCAGGTTATATTGATTCAATAGATTAATTTGGAGAGAATTAACGTCTTTACAATGTGACATTTTGATTTCCACAAAGAAGTTATGTGTTTCCATTTATTCAAGGCTTTTTAACCCGCCTCACTAGGGTTTTAAGCTTTTCTTTGTGTAAGCCCTCCCTACACAATTCTTATTAAGTTTCTTCCTAAATGTTTTATCTTCTTTTGTTATTCCTATAGAAAAAAAGGTCGATTTAACTTTAACTGTTCTAACTCACTTTGGTTTAGATACTGAAAAGCTATTGCTTTTATATTTTGATTTTGTAATGTCTCCTGATTCACTCTTTTTTTTAAACATATTTATTGGAGTATAATTGCTTTAAAATGCTGTGTTAGTTTCTGCTTTATAACAAAGTGAATCAGCTGTGCATATACATATATCCCCATATCTCCTCCCTCCTGCATCTCCCTCCCACCCTCCCTGTCACACCCCTCTAGGTGGTCACAAAGCACTGAGCTAATCTCGCTTTGTTATGTGGCTGCTTCCCACTAGCTATCTATTTTACATTTGGTAGTGTATATATGTCCATGCCACCCTCTCACTTCGTCCCATCTTACCCTTACTCCTCCCCGTGTCCTCAAGTCCACTCTCTATGCCTGCGTCTTTATTCTTGTCCTGCCCCTAGGTTCTTCAGAACCTTTTTCTTTTTTAGATTCCATATATATGTGTTAGCATATGGTATTTGTTTTTCTCTTTCTGACTTACTTCACTCTGTATGACAGACTCTAGGTCCATCCACCTCACTACAAATAACTCCATTTTGTTTCTTTTTGTGGCAGAGTAATACTCAATTGTATATATGTGTCACATCTTCTTTATTCATTCATCTGTCGATGGACAGCTAGGTTATTTCCATGTCTTGGCTATTGTAAATAGAGCTGCAGTGAACATTGTGGTACATGTCTCTCTTTGAATTATGGTTTTCTCATGGTATATGCCCAATAGTGGGATTGCTGGGTCGTATGGTAGTTCTGTTTTTAGTTTTTTAAGGAACCTCCATACTGTTCTCCATAGTGGGTGTATCAATTTACATTCCCACCAACAGTGCAAGAGGGTTCCCTTTTCTCCACACTCACTCCAGCATTTATTGTTTGTAGATTTTTTGATGATGGCCATTCTGACTGGTATGAGGTGAAACCTCACTGTAGTTTTGATTTGCATTTCTCTAATGATTAGTGATGTTGAGCATCCTTTCATGTGTTTGTTGGCAATTTGTATGTCTTCTTTGGAGAAATGTCTGTTTAGGTCTTCTGCCTATCTTTGGATTGGATTGTTTGTTTTTGTGATATTGAGCTGTATGAGCTGCTTGTAAATTTTGGAGATTAATTTGGAGGATTTTTGCATCTATGTTTATCAGTGATATTTGCCTACAGTTTTGTTTCTTTGTGACATCTTTGTCTGGTTTTGGTATCGGGGGGATGGTGGCCTCATAGAATGAGTTTTGGGGTGTTCCTCCCTCTGCTATATTTTGGAAGAGTTTGAAAAGGATGGATGTTAGCTCTTCTCTAAGTGTCTGAGAGAATTCGCCTGTGAAGCCATCTGGTCCTGGGCTTTTGTTTGTTGGAAGATATTTAATCACAGTTTCCATTTCAGTGCTTGTGATTGGTCTAGTTATATTTTCTGTTTCTTCCTGGTTCAGTCTCAGAAGGTTGTGCTTTTCTAAGAATTTGTCCATTTCCTCCACGTTGTCCATTTTATTGGCATATAGTTGCTTGTAGTAATCTCTCATGATCCTTTGTATTTCTGCAGTGTCAGTTGTTACTTCTCCTTTTTCATTTCTAATTCTATTGATTTGAGTCTTCCCTCTTTTTTTCTTGATGAGTCTGGCCAATGTTTTATCAATTTTATTTATCTTCTCAAAGATCCAGCTTTTATTTTTATTAATCTTTGCTGTCTTTTCCTTCATTTCTCTTTCATTTATTTCCGATCTGATCTTTATGATTTCTTTCCTTCTGCTAACTTTGGAGTTTTTTTTGTTCTTCTTTCTCTAATTGTTTTAAGTGTAAGTTTAGGTTGTTTATTTAAGATTTTTCTTGTTTCTTGAGGTAGGATTGTATTACTCTAAATTTGTCTTAGAACTGCTTTTGGTGCATCCCATAGGTTTTGGGTTGCCGTGTTTTCATTGTCATTTGTTTTTAGGTATTTTTTGATTTCCTTTTTGATTTCTTGAGTGATTTCTTGGTCATTAAGTAGTGTATTGTTTAGCCTCCATGTGTTTGTATTTTTTACGGATATTTTTCCTGGAATTGACATCTAGTCTCATTGCGTTGTTGTTGGAAAAGGTACTTGATACGATTTCAGTTTCCTTAAATTTACCATGGTTTGATTTGTGACCCACGGTATGATCTATCCTGCAGAATATTCCATGAGCACTTGAGAAGAAAGTGTATTCTATTGTTTTTGGAGGGAATGTCCTATAAATATCAATTAAGTCCATCTTGTTTAATGTGTCATTTAAAGCCTGTGTTTCCTTATTTATTTTCATTTTGGATAATGTGTCCATTGGTGAAAGTGGGGTGTTAAAGTCCCCTGCCGTTTTTGTGTTACTATCGATTTCCCCTTTTATGGCTGTTAGCATTTGCCTTATGTATTGAGGTGATCCTGTGTTGGGTGCATAAATATTTACAATTGTTATATCTTCTTCTTAGATTGATCCCTTGATCATTTTGTAGTGTTCTTCTTTTTCTCTTGTAATAGTCTTTATTTTAAAGTCTATTTTTTCTGATATGAGAGTTGCTACTCCAGCTTTCACTTGATTTCCTTTTGCATGGAATATCTTTTTCCATCCCCTCACTCTCAGTCTGTAGGTATCCCTAGGTCTAAGTGGGTCTATTTTAGGGAGCATGTAAACTTATCCTGTTTTTGTATCCATTCAGCCAGTCTATGTCTTTTGGTTGGAGCATTTAATCCATTTACATTTAAGGTAGTTATCGATATGTATGTTCCTATTACCATTTTCTTAACTGTTTTGGGTTTGTTATTGTAGGTCTTTTCCTTCTCTTGTGCTTCCTGCTTAGAGAAATTCCTTTAGCATTTGTTGTAAAGCTGGTTTGGTGATGCTGAATTCTCTCAGCTTTTGCTTGTCCATAAAGGTTTTAATTTCTCCATTGAATCTGAATGAGATCTTTGCTGGGTAGAGTAATCTTGGTTGTAGGTTTTTCCTTTTCTTCACTTTAAATATGTCTTGCCACTCCCTTCTGGCTTTCAGAGTTTCTGCTGAGAGATCAGTTGTTAACCTTCTTTAGAATTCTTTATTTCATTTATTGTGTTGTTCATCATTGTTTGTTTGTTCTGTAGTCCTTCTAGGTCCGTGTTAAACGTGTCTTGTATTTTCTCCATTCTATTTCCAATATTTTGGATCATCTCTACTATCATTACTCTGAATTCGTTTTCAGGTAGACTGCCTATTTCCTCTTCATTTGTTTGGTCTGGTGGGTTTTTACCTTGCTCCTTCATGTGCTGTGTGTTGCTCTGTCTTCTCATTTTGCTTACCTTACTGTGTTTGGGGTCTCCTTTTTGCAGGCTGCAGGTTCGTAGTTCCTGTTGTTTTTCGTGTCTGCCCCCAGTGGCTAAGGTTGTTTCAGTGGGTTGTGTAGGCTTCCTGGTGGAGGAGACTAGTGCCTGTGTTCTGGTGGATGAGGCTGGATCTTGTGTTTCTGGTGGGATCACCCCATCCAGTGGTGTATTTTGGGGTGTGTGTGACCTTATTATGATTTTAGGCAGCCTCTCTGCTAATGGGTGGGGTTGTGTTCATCTTGCTAATTGTTTGGCATAGGGCGTCCAGCACTGTAGCTTGCTGGTTGTTGAGTGGAGCTGGGTCTTAGCATTGAGATGGAGATCTTTGGGGGAGTTTTCGCCGTTTTATGTTACATGGAGCTGGCAGGTCTCTGTTGGACCAGTGTCCTGAACTCGGCTCTCCCACGTCAGAGGCACAGGCCTGACACCCGGCCGTAGCACCAAGACCGTGTCAGCCACACGGCTCAGAAGAAAAAGGAGAGAAAAAGAAAGAAAAAATACAATAAAAAGAAATAAATTATTAAAATAAAAATAAAATTATTAAAAGTTTAAAAAGTTAAAAAGTAATAAAAAAAGAAAAAAGGAAGAAAGAGAGAGCAACCAAACCAAAAAACAAATGCACCAATGATAACAAGCTGAGAAAACTATACTAAGAAAAAGAAACAAAAAAAACCCCGGACAGACAGAACCCTAGAACAAATGGTAAAAGTAAATCTGTACAGACAAAATCACACAAAGAAGCATACACATACACATGCACAAAAGGAGAAAAAGGAAAAAAATATATTTTCTGTATATTAAAAAAAAAAGAGCAGCCAAATCAGTAAGCAAATGTATCAGTGATAATAAACTCTAAGTACTAAAGTAAGATAAACATAAAACCAGAAACAAGTTAGATGCAGAAAGCAAACCCCAAGTCTACAGTTGCTCCCAAAGTCAACTGCCTCAATTTGGGATGATTCATTGTCTGTTCAGGTATTCCACAGATGCAGGTACATCAAGTTGTTTGTGGGGATTTAATCCTCTGCTTCTGAGGCTGCTGGGAGAGATTTCCCTTTCTCGTCTTTGTTTGCACACCTCCTGAAGTTCAGCTTTGGATTGGCCCCGCCTCTGCATGTAGGTCGCATGAGGGCGTCTGTTCCCTCCCAGACAGGATGAGGTTAAAGGAGCAGCTGATTAGGGGGCTCTGGCTCACTCAGCCCTGGCAGAGGGAGGGGTATGGAATGCGGGGCAAGCCTTTGGTGGCAGAGGCTGGCATGACGTTGCAGCAGCGGGAGGCGCGCCATGAGTTTGACTGGGGAACTTGTCCCTGTATCAAGGGACCCGGGCAGTGGCAGGCTGCACAGGCCTCTGGGAGGGGAGGTGTGGGTAGTGACCTGTGCTTGCACACAGGCTTCTTGGTGGCTGCAGTAGCAGCCTTAGTGTCTCATGCCCGTCTCTGGTGTCTGCACTGATAGCCACAGCTTGCACCCATCTCTGGAGCTCGTTTAGGTTTGCTCTGAATCCCCTCTCCTTGCACACCCCGAAACCATGGTCTCTTGACTTTGGGGCAGTTCCAGACTTTTTCCCAGACTTCCTCCCTTCTAGCTGTGGTGCACTAGCCCCCTTCAGCCTGTGTTTACACAGCCAACCCCAGTCCTCTCTCTGGGATCTGACCTCCGAAGCCGGAGCCTCAGCTCCCAGCCCCCACTCACCCTGGCGGGTGAGCAGACAAGGCTCTCAGGCTGCTGAGTGTTGGTCTGCAATGATCCTCTGTGCGGGAATCTCTCCGCTTTGCTTTCTTCACCCCTGTTGCTGCGCTCTCCTTCGTGGCTCTGAAGCTTCCCCCCCACCCCACCACCCCCGTCTCTGCCAGTGAAGGGACCTCCTAGTGTGTGGAAACCTTTCCTCCTTCCCAGCTCCCTCCCACTGGTGCAGGTCCCATCCCTATTCTTTTGTCTCTGTTTTTTCTTTTTTCTTTTGTCCTACCCAGGTACGTGGGGAGTTTCTTGCCTTTTGGGAAGTCTGAGGTCTTCTGCCAGCGTTCAGTAGGTGTTCTCTAGGGGTTGTTCCACATGTAGATGTATTTCTGACGTATTTGTGGGGAGGAAGTTGATCTCCACGTCTTACTCCTCCTCCATCTTAAAGGTCTCCTGATTCACTTTTTAAAAATTTTCTGATAATGTTGTTTTCAGTTTATTCTCTTGTGTTTTCTAAATATGTAGTCATATCTACTACAAACAATAATTATTTTTTCTTTTCCTTCTCACAATTACTATTTCTGGTTTCTCTTTCCAAGTGCACTGAGAATGGTACTCTGCTGTTGTGCAGTGGGGAACTGGGTCCCCGTGGGGATCTTATTTATTCCTCCTGTTGCTGGCCCGTGGCTACCACTCTTACCAGTCTAAGGAAGTGATGCTGGGGCCTTACAGAGCTGCACCATATACTTCTTGAATATTCTTCCCCAAAGTATGGAAGGTTATATCCTCCCCCATTTGCTCCACAGTGCACAGTGTTTGGCAAATCTTTTTCTTAATTTGTGTCTTAAATTTGTAGCTGTTTTTCTTAAGTAATGAAGATGCTGTATTTTTGTTGTTGTTAAGTTTCACGCGGAATAATTACTTTTACCTAGCTAATTATCACAGGAAGTCTTCATCAGCTTTTTAAAGACGTTCTGAAAAACATCATTTGGATTTTAATTTTTTTTACATAAATTTACATAGTCAAATATGTAGAAATTTTCTTTGTAACTTGGTTCAAGATTATCATAGAAGGTTGCAGAATGTGAGTAATTGTTGAAGCTGGGTAACCAAAACATAGGAATTCATGCTATTATCACTGCTTTTTGTATGTTTATTAATTTTCAAAATTAAAAAGATTATGGGCATTAAGAAGAAAAAGATATTTCTTTAGTTTGAGATCTGACAAACATTTACGAAATATTTTTTCTTTTTATGATTTCACTTTCAGTTATTTCTTTCATTAATTTAGAATTTTTTGTATCATGTTTGGTGAGCATATGATATTTCCCCCTTCAAAGAGGTCATCAATTATCCCAGCACTATTTATTGAACAGACTTTGCTCTGTCTCTCTCCTCCCTCCCCAGACAGACTTCATCATTGTCTAACATCATTGTGCAAGTCTATTTCTGGACAAATTGTCTGTTTGTCAATTCTCATATAATAATCTATTTACAGCCTTTGTGCATTTAATTAATTTTAGTATTGGTCATAGCAAATCTCTGTCATTATTTTTCTTTTTAAAAGTTTTCTTGTATCTTTTAATCGTCACTCTTGATAAACTTTGGAACCATTCTCTGTTTCTAAAAACAATCATTGAGATATTATTTATTTATTTTCACTTAGGAATACTATTTAACATAAAATTTAACATATAATAAATGATATAATATTTATGAAGGTATATGTTGAAACCACAATTTTTAAATACTATTTTTTACCCCTATTTTTCACAGTATGATAAACAGTTTACATCATTTTTTTATTTTTCATGGAATGGCATTTTATTCTAAATATAGCAATATGTACATGTCAATCCTAAACTCCCAATCTATGTCCCCACCCTGACTCGTCCGCCTGGTAATCATAAGTTCGTCCTCTGAGTCTGTGAGTCTGTTTCTGTTTTGTAAATAAGTTCATTTGCATCTTTTTTTTTTAAGATTCTTCATATGAGCAATATCATAATGATAGTTGTCTTTCTCTGTTTGACTTACTTCACTTAGTATGATAATCTCCAGGTCCATCCATGTTGCTGCAAATGGCATTATTTCATTCTTTTTAATGGCTGAGTAATATTCCATTGTATACATGTACCACATCTTCTTTATGGGATATTATTTAAATCACATTAAGCCTACATAATAATTAGAGAAGACATTCAACGTCTTTTCTTCTCAGCTGGGTGCTTAGTGTAGTTTTCCAATGATTGCAGTCTTGTTTTAGGATTCTCAGTGAAATTTAGTAGATTTTTTTCATATATGTCTAGTGTATTTTTATTTTTTATGAATTTTATATATTTTGTTAGCAGTTGTGAATTAGATATATATTTTTCCTAATTAAAATTTATATTTTATTCTTCCTGAGTTATATAGTACTAATGATGTTTGTTTGCTTATTTAGTGTATACTGTTTATTAACTATTAATTTTATAATTTTTTTCTAGAATTTTTTGCATTTACGGGGAAGATAACTATTAAGAAATAATTGAATTGGATTTTCATTTTTTTTAATACTATTCATTGGGCAAGGGTTCCAGAATAATGTCATATAATAGTGATGATATTGGCTAAACTTTTACTATTTCTAATTTTAATAGGCATTTTTCTAATGTTTTATTGTTAATTATGACATTGTACATTGATTTAATTTTATGAAAATAATTTTAGAACTTTTCTAATATGCTTGTTTCTTGTTTTGGAATCTTTTTTTTTAATACAGATTCTTATGATGTTTCAACTTTACAATTTTTTGACTTTACTATGATGCAAAAGCGATTAGGTAGAAACCCTACTTGAATTTTGATCTTTTCTGGGCTAGTGTTATGTGGTAGATACTCTCTCAATACTCTTATGATGCTGAGCAGTGGCAGTAAGCTGCAGCTCTCAGTCAGCCATACGATCATGAGGGTAAACAACCGATACACTTAAAACCATTCTGTACCCCGGCAGCTGTTCTGTTTTTCCCTTTCAGTACAGTATTCAAAAATTTCCATGAGATATTCAACACTTTATTATAAAATAGGCTTTGTGTTAGATGATTTTTCCCAACTGTAGGCTAATGTAAGCATCCTGAGCGTGTTTAAGTTAGGCTAGGCTAAGCTATGATGTTTGGTAGGTTAGTGTATTAAATATACATTTTCAACATGGTACTTTCATTTTTGGATGTGTTTATTGGGATGTACCTCCATAGGAAGCTGAGGAAGATCTGTACTTCAACTGTCATGTGTCAGAATGGATCTTATTTAATGTTTCTTCCTTTCTCATTATCAGTTTTATATTTTTTCATTCTTAATTTTATGTTTACACTTTCCTGTTATTAGACTTATTAGAAATTTGACTCTCATGCTTTATTTAGCAGAAAAAATCTGGTTCTTAGATTTACTGTTTATTCTGTTGCTAATTTTTAATTTATTAACATTTGCTTTCATCTTTATTATTTTTTATCCCTTAGACTTTTAAAAATGATGCTTTTTCTAACTTTTTGAGTTGAGAATGTTGCTACATGCTTTCATTCTTTTCGTTCTTTTCAATGAAAGTATTTACTTTGGTAAATTTTCCTTTTAGTATAACTTTGGCCATAAACCATATACTTTGATAGTTATCAGTTACTATTGTATTCAACCAATAATTAAAGTAAATATGGCAAATAGTGTCTTATTTGAGAAATCTTTATATTTAGACTCTTTATTATTGAATTTTTTTCCCTGAATGTTATTAACATACACATGGTATTGAGTGTGCTGCCCACCTGTTAGAGAGAGGACCCTCTATCCTTCCACACCCGTAGTTAGAAAGACTAGTTATTGCTCTGACAATACTATGTATTAATCAACTGAAAATTCTTATGATTTTCAATACAGAGATTTCTTTCCCTCTAAGGGCTTAGGAAGTCAGCCAGAGCAGCTTTCCTTCAGGCTCTAGGTCAAGATCAGCTCTCTGCTCATAACTGTGTGGTATGGCTTCTACTCAAATTCCACTGATCAAAGCAGAACATATGGCCATGCCCAAATGGGGTGGAAAAGTATACTCTGCCTACACAAAAATTATGGAAAGGACAGGAAGTGAAGGAAGTGAAGGAAGGAAAAATTGTGATACAGTAACATAGTAGACTCTAATCATGGTGATAGAACAATGCTTTACTTAGATTTTTCTTTCCTGGTCTTTTTAAAATAGCAGATGTATAGGACCAAGGGAGCTAAGCTTGACGTGTTAGCTAAGGTTGAGAGTCCAGTGAACAACCTGCTTAATACACATTTAGAGACTAGAGGAATTCTTACCATACATGTGCTTAAGCAGGGGAGGAGGGTTAATAATGAATTAGTGCCAGAATTCTATCTAAAGTAACCAGGAGAAAGATTAGTTTATAAATTCAGGTGTGAAAGAAATGGCACATTTCTTTCTTTCTTTAAATTAAACAATTTTAAGCTCTGAGTCCCTCTGCCAGTTTTGGATTTATAACACAATAATATTCCATGTCTTCCCCATTCTGTCACTGAAAATTACAAAGCAATTCGGGGAGCTTATGTGGTTCCTAGAAAGTGTGAGAAAGGTCTTTGATTACCAACCCATCAACATTGCTGCAGATACCCTTATTCTTCCACAGTTATAGAAAGGAGGAAAGTTAACAAAACGTTAATAGTAGTTACTTTGAGGAGGTGAGTGCATAGATGAAAGATGTGACTGGAGAGAGGGAGGGGATTTATTTTCCTTTTCTATGTTTGTATTTTTAAGTGGTGGGTTTATGGGTAATTTTTTTCTATTATAAAAGTGTCATCATTGGATATAATTTACATACAATAAAATATATCCATTTAAAGGGTACAGTTACATGCATTTTGACAGATATATATACCCATGAAGCTCCCCTCTTGCCCCCAGCAATTAAGATTTGGGTTATTACAGAAAGTTTTCTCCTGTCCCTGGATAGTCCTTCCCTCTCTCACTCCCCCAGCAAGTGATCTGCTTTCTGTCAGATGCAGAAATGATTAACTTACATTTTCTAGAGCTTCATATAAATGGACTCATATAGTATGTAGCCTTTTGTGCAAAGCTTCTTTCACTCAGCCTGTTTTTGAGAGTCCTATATTAAGCATATTGGTGTGTCCCCCTGCCCCGCCCTGCTCTTTTTGGTTTTGAAAGCTTCTCCCCC
The DNA here is from genome assembly GCF_964165515.1 of Mesoplodon bidens. Classification (NCBI taxonomy): domain Eukaryota; kingdom Metazoa; phylum Chordata; class Mammalia; order Artiodactyla; family Ziphiidae; genus Mesoplodon; species Mesoplodon bidens. The sequence continues at coordinate 89,722,967 of NC_138167.1, forward strand.
AACCCCCAACTAGAAAATTAACATGGATACAGTTCACAGATCTTATTTAGATTTAACCAGTTTCACATAAACTCTTTTGTGTATGTGTATTTAGTTCTGTATAATTTTGCTACGTGTGGATTCTTTTTTTTAATATGTATATAATTTATTTGTAGGTGGAATTTTTTAAAGTGTTCACTTTTATTAAGCTTCAGTGTAAGCGTCACATTAATAATCAGGTCTTGAAAAACCTTAAAATCTTAGAGTCATAAAAGATCATCTAGTGTTACTTCAGTTGGGAGAAGAGTCATACAGGGATATATCAAAATTTACAACTGAATTTTATTGTGTCAGACACTTGAACAAAATTGGGTCCAACTTCTTTCTCTGGGTTGAGCTTACTTATTTTCTCTTGAAATAAGCAAAAAGAAGGAAATTCTATGACACCAGGAGACCCGGAGAACCACCAAAGGATTATTCTGCTAGTCGTTTCTTCTTCTTTTTTTTTTTGGATTTTTGAATTTTATTTTATTTATCTTTTTATACAGCAGGTTCTTATTAGAAGTCCATTTTACACCTATTAGTATATATATGTCAATCCCAATCTCCCAATTCATTACACCACCAACCCGCCCCCCCGCCACTTTCCCCCCTTGGTGTTCATACGTTTGTCCTCTACATCTGTGTCTCTGTTTCTGCCCTGCAAACCAGTTCATCTGTATCATTTTTCTACGTTCCACATATATGCGTTAATATATGATATTTGTTTTTGTGACTTACTTCACTCTGTATGACAGTCTGTAGATCCATCCACGTCTCTACAAATGGCCCAATTTTGTTCCTTTTTACGGCTGAGTAATATTCCATTGTATATAGGTACCACATCTTCTTTATCCATTCATCTGTTGATGGGCATTTCGGTTGCTTCAATGACCTGGCTATTGTAAATAGTGCTGCAATGAACATTGGGATGCATGTGTCTTTTGCATTATGGTTTCTCTGGGTATATGCCAGTAGTGGGATTGCTGTGTCATATGGTAATTCTATTTTTAGTTTACTAAGCAACCTCCATACTGTTCTCTGTAGTGGCTGTATCAATTTACATTCCCACCAACAGTGCAAGAGAGTTCCCTTTTCTCCACACCCTCTCCAGCATTTGTTGTTTGCAGATTTTCTGATGGTGCCCATTCTAACTGGTGTGAGGTGATACCTCATTGTAGTTTTGATTTGAATTTCTCTAATAATTAGTGATGTTGAAGAGCTTTTCATGTGCTTCTTGGCCATCTCTATGTCTTCCTGGGAGAAATGTCTATTTAGGTCTTCTGCCCATTTTTGGATTGGGTTGTTTGTGTTTTTAATACTGAGCTGCATGAGCTGTTTATATATTTTGGAGATTAATCCTCTGTCTGTTGATGCATTTGCAAATATTTTCTCCCATTCTGAAGGTTGTCTTTTTGTCTTGTTTGTAGTTTCCTTTTTTGCTGTGCAAAAGATTTTAAGCTTCATTAGGTCCCATTTATTTATTTTTGTTTTTATTTCCATTATTCTAGGAGGTGGATTGAAAAATATCTTGCTGTGATTTATGTCAAAGAGTGTTCTTCCTATGTTATCCTATAAGAGTTTTTTTTTTTTTTTTTTTTTGCGTTATGCGTGCCTCTCACTGTTGTGGCCTCTCCCCTTGCGGAGCGCAGGCTCCGGATGCACAGGCTCAGCGGCCATGGCTCACGGGCCTAGCCGCTCCGCGGCATGTGGGATCCTCCCGGACCGGGGCACGAACCCGTGTCCCCTGCATCTGCAGGCGGACTCTCAACCACTGCGCCACCAGGGAAGCCCCCCTATAAGAGTTTTATAGTGTCCAGTCTTACATTTAGGTCTCTAATCCATTTTGAATTTATTTTTGTGTATGATGTTAGGGAGTGTTCTAATTTCATTCTTTTACATGTAGTTGTGCAGTTTTCCCAGCACCACTTATTGAACAGTGTCTTTTCTCTCTTGTATACCCTGCCTCCTTTGTCATAGATTAATTGACCATATGTGTGTGGGTTTATCTCTGGGCTTTGTATCCTGTTCCATTGATCTATATGTCTGTTTTTGTGCCAGTACCGTATTGTCTTGATTACTGTAGCTTTGTAGTATAGTCTGAAGTCTGGGAGTCTGATTCCTCCAGCTCTGTTTTGTTCCTGCAAGGCAGCTGTGGCTATTCGGGGTCTTTTTTGTCTCCATAAATATTTTAAGATTTTTTGTTCTAGTTCTGTAAAAAATGCCATTGGTAATTTGATAGGGATTATATTGTATCTGTAGATTGCTTTGGGTAGTATAGTCATTTTCCCAATGTTGATTCTTCCAATCCAAGAACAAGGTATATCTCTCCATCTGTTTGTATCATCTTTAATTTCTTTCATCAGTATCTTATAGTTTTCTCCATATAGGTCTTTTGTTTCCCTAGGTAGGTTTATTCCTAGGTATTTTATTCTTTTTGTTGCAATGGTAAGTGGGAGTGTTTCCTTAATTTCTCTTTCAGATTTTTCATCATTAGTGTATAGGAATACAAGAGATTTCTGTGCATTAATTTTGTATCCTGCAACTTTACCAAATTCATTGATTAGTTCTAGTAGTTTTCTGGTGGCATCTTTAGGATTCTATATGTATAGAATCATGTCATCTGCAAACAGTGACAGTTTTACTTCTTCTTTTCCAATTTGTATTCCTTTTATTTATTTTTCTTCTTTGATTGCTGTGGCTAAGACTTCCAAAACTATGTTGAATAGTCGTGATGAGAGTGGACATCCTTGTCTTGATCCTGATATTACAGGAAATGCTTTCAGCTTTTCACCATTGAAAATGGTGTTTGCTGTGGGTTTGTCATATATGGCCTTTATTATGTTGAGGTAGGTTCCCTCTATGCCCCCTTTTGGAGAGTTTTATCATAAATGGGGTGTTGAATTTTGTCAAAAGTTTTTTCTGCATCTACTGAGATGATCATATGGTTTTCCTTCTTCAAATTGTTAATGTAGTGTATCACATTGATTGATTTGTGTATATTGAAGAATCCTTGCATCTCTGGCATAAATCCCATTTTATCACAGTGTATGATCCTTTTAATATGTTGTTGGATTCTGTTTGCTAGTATTTTGTTGAGGATTTTTGCATCTATATTCATCAGTGATATTGGTCTGTAATTTTCTTTTTTTTAGTGTCTTTGTCTGGTTTTGGTATCAGGGTGATGGTGGCCTCATAGAATGAGTTTGGGAGTGTTCCTTCCTCTGCAATTTTTTGGAAGAGTTTGAGGAAGATGGGTGTTAGCTTTTCCCTAAATGTTTGATAGAATTCACCTGTGAAGCCATCTGGTCCTAGGCTTTTGTTTGAAAGATTTTTCATCACACTCTCAATTTCAGTGCTTGTGATTGGTCTCTTTATATTTTCTATTTCTTCCTGGTTCAGTCTCGGAAGGTTGTGCATTTCTAAGAATTTGTCCATTTCTTTCAGGTTGTCCATTTTATTGGCATAGAGTTGCTTGTAGTAGTCTTTTAGGATGCTTTGTGTTTCTGCAGTGTCTGTTGTAAATTCTCCTTTTTCATGTCTAATTTTTTTGCTTTGAGTCCTTTCCCTCTTAATGAGTCTGGCTAATGGTTTATCAATTTTGTTTATCTTCTCAAAGAACCAACTTTTAGTTTTATTGTCTTTGCTATTGTTTTCTTTGTTTCTATTTCATTTATTTCTGCTCTGGTCTTTATGATTTCTTTCCTTCTACTAACTTTGGTTTTGTGTGTTCTTCTTTCTCTAATTCCTTTAGGTGTAACGTTAGATTGTTTATTTGAGATGTTTCTTGTTTCTTGAGGTAGGCTTGTATTGCTATAAAGTTCCCTCTTAGAACTGCTTTTGCCACATCCCATAAGTTTTGGATCATCATGTTTTTGTTGTAATTTGTCTCTAGGTATTTTTTGATTTCCTCTTTGGTTACTGCAGTGATCTCTTGGTTATTTAGTAACGTATTGTTTATCCTCTATGTGTTTGTGTTTTTTTACATTTTTTTCCCTGTAATTGATTTCTAATCTCATAGCGTTGTGGTCAGAAAAGATGCTTGATATGATTTCGATTTTCTTAAACTTACTGAGGCTTGATTTGTGGCCCAAGATGTGATCTCTGCTGGAGAATGCTCCATGCACACTTGAGAAGAAAGTGTAATCTGCTGTTTTTGGATGGAATGTCCTATAAATATCAATTAAATCTGGTCTATTGTGTCATTTCAAGCTTCTGTTTCTTATTAATTTTTGGTTTGGATGATCTGTCCATTGGTGTAAGAGAGGTGTTAATGTCCCCCACTATTATCGTGTTACTGTTGATTTCCTCTTTTAGAGCTGTTAGCACTTGCCCTATGTATTGAGGTGCTCCTATGTTGGGTGCATATATATTTCTAATTGTTATATCTTCTTGGATTGATCCCTTGATCATTATGTAGTGTCCTTCCTTGTCTCTTGTAACATTATTTTAAAGTTTGTTTTATCTGATACGAGTGTTGCTACTCCAGCTTTCTTTTGATTTCCATTTGCATGGAATATCTTTTTCCATCCCCTCACTTTCAGTCTGTATGTGTCCCTAGGTCTGAAGTGGGTCTCTTGTAGACAGTATATATATGGGTCTTGTTTTTGTATCCATTCAGCAAGCCTGTGTTTTTTGGCTGGTGCATTTAATCCATTCATGTTTAAGGTAATTATCAATATGTATGTTCCTGTTACCATTTTCTTAATGATTATGGGTTTGTTTTTGTAAGTCCTTTTCTTCTCTTGTGTTTCCCACTTAGAGAAGTTCCTATAGCATTTGTTGTAGAGCTGGTTCGGTGATGCTGAATTCTCTTAGCTTTTGCTTGCACGTAAAGCTTTTGATTTCTCCATCGACTCTGAATGAGATCCTTGCTGGGTAGAGTAAACTTGGTTGTAGGTTCTACCCTTTCATCACTATAAATATATCATGCCACTGCCTTCTGGCTTGTAGAGTTTCTGCTGAGAAATCAGCTGTTAACCTTATGGGAGTTCCCTTTTATGTTATTTGTCATTTTTCCCTTGGTGCTTTCAGTAATTTTTCTTTGTCTTTAATTTTTGTAGATTTGATTACTACGTGTCTTGGCAGGTTTCTCCCTGGGTTTATCCTGCCTGGGACTCTCTGCACTTCCTGGACTTGGGTGGCTATTTCCTTTCCCATGTTAGGGAAGTTTTCGACTGTAATCTTTTCAAATATTTTCTTGTGTTGTCTCTCTCTTCTCTTTCTGGGACCCCTGTAATGTGAATTTTGTTGCATTTAATGTTGTCCCAGATGTCTCTTAGGCTGTCTTCATTGCTTTTCATTCTTTTTTTTTATTCTGCCTCACAGCAGTGAATTCCACTATACTGTGTTCCTGGTCACTTATCCGTTTTTCTGCCTCAGTTATTCTGCTGTTGATTCCTTTTAGTATATTTTTTTATTTCACTCCTTGTATTGTTCCTCTCTGTTTATTTGTTCTTTAATTCTTCTAGTTGTTTGTTCTTTAATTCTTCTAGGTCTTTGTTAAACATTTCTTACATCTTCTCAGTCTTTGCCTCCATTCTTTTTCCGAGGTCCTGGGTCATCCTCACTATCATTATTCTGAATTTTTTTTTTGGAAGGTTGCCTATCTCCACTTCATTTAGTTATTTTTCTGGGCTTTAATCTTGTTCTTTCATCTGAAGTTAATCTTGTTCCTTCATCTGGTACAAAGTCCTCTGCCTTTTCATTTTGTCTATCTTTTTGTGAATGTGGTGTTCCTTTCACAGGCTGCAGAATTGTAGTTCTTCTTGCTTTTGACGTCTGCCCTCTTGGTTTATGTGTAATTTTATCATCATTTTTGTGTTCTTGGTATTTTTTAAGTAAAAAAATAAAGATAAAAATAACATTAATTTCCTGTTTGTTGTGAAGATTAAATGAATAATACATATAAAGGGTTTAACACCTTGGCTGCCTCTTAGTAACCTCCTTAATTCGGTGTGCTGGGTTTTTCTGTTGTTAACATGGTTATATTAGAAGCTATATTTTCTAGAATCTCCTTCCTTGTATTCTCTAGGTAAGAGTTAGCTGTAAGTGAAGTCACATTATGTTTTAGAGGCATTAGAGAAACTGCTGCTATGTTATGAAGATCACTGTAGGTTAGAGATTATGAGAAGTTGATGCAGTTGTGTGGGCAGGATCCATTTTGTCCTTGCTCTTGCCCACTCGGTGTCTAGAATCTCCCCAACTGTCTACCCTCCTAACCCACAGCAGCTAGTCCCACCACAACATGCTTAATTATGAACTAACAGAGGTGGCCACAGAAAGTTAAGCTCCTTTGATAAGCTTGTCCTAGCTCCTCTGATAGTACTTTTTCAGGATCCAGATGTTTCAGACTTCCACATATCCCTCTAAACTCTAGCTCATTCATCTGTGTATGGACTAGTTAGTGAACAATCTTTGATTCTTCAACTCCTTTTATTAAAACTATGCAGAATTTGTATTGATGTTGTTAATGTAATGTGAATCAGGGATAATGTGATTTAGTATCGTTCTAGATCAAAGGTGAATAGAGCATGAAACAGTTTTACACTTGCTTTAGCACATTAATCCACCTTTTGTGTATTTAAGATAATAGAATAATAAACATTCCTAACTCAGTGATAGAATAAGTACTGTGGTCAGTTATTACAGGTACATTGTTAAGTAATAAAAGAGCTTAATTACCCATTTCCTAATATCATTGCATTTTCTGCTTATAACTGCATAGCATAGAGCAAAAGAGTCTTCCTATCTTTGAAAAGAAATCAAAGCATTTACATCAGGCATTCAAAACTTGAGAACCTGCAGTGAGAGAATCACATCAAGTACAATAAGAAAATATCCTCTGACAAGTAAGGTTTCACCCACATAATTGAATGATCATGACAAGCTGTGATCAGTAATACCAAATTTCCCTGGGGACTCTTTTTTAGCCATTGTTATATTTCTGAAAACCTATTTATAGTTCAGAATTCACTCACTTCAAAAGCAGATTTGAGGGTCTTGGGAAGAAACAAGAGATAGACTTACTTATATCTCCAGGGAATTTATATGTAAATATAATCCATATAGAATTTGCATTATGTGTATGTAATTTGCTGACACTGAATAAATAATTAATATCGATAATTCATGATTATTCATTTAATGAATACTGCACATATATAGTGATAAAAATCAAAGAAGAGCCTAATCTTAAGAATATGAAACATACTGGGTTTGTAAACTATGTATTTTCAGTGCTAATATTAAAAAAACATACCATTGGCATAAGAAACTTATATCACCATCTGTACAAATATTAAACTACACCAATATAAATTATATTTAGTAGCTCTATAAATGGAGAAAGGCAGACAAATAACAGTCAAAATATATAGTATCATAATAAAATATATGAAAGTATACCAAGATTTCAGTCTCCAAAGTATTGGTTTCCCATGGAGTCATAATTGATTCATGTTCTGTCTCTTCTGTGTACAGAGAAAAGTACATAAACAGAGGAGTTTTCATTCACAACTCCTCTGCCAAATTCCAAATGAAATGAAACCAAAGCTAGCATGCCAAAAAATTTGATTCAAAGGAAACCTCAGACACTGAAGCCATTAAGCACACATTTCCTAAATAAAAAATGAGTTGTCTGCAAGCTGTCTTGACACGGTCTGCAAAGTCTCACTGCATAAAACAGCAGCTCAGCAGATTGTCAGAGAGTTCCTGAGATAAACAAAAACCAAATCAAACTTCCTTCTCCCTGTCTTTCCATTTAAGCTTCAACTTGACAGGAAAAAAATATATATCTATATCTTTCTATCTATATATATATGCTTTTTCGCTCTCTAAGAGAGATTTGCAAATATCCCCATACAGCATTTGGGCATATCCCCATACAGCATTTGGACATTGCCTTTTGATTTGGAATAGTTTTTCAAAAATGGGAAAATAATGCACTGACTGTATGAAAAAGATGCCTACTAATTCATTTAAGAGTTTGAAAATTAATTACTTTTATTATATATATCAACTACTGGCAATTAAAACTCATATTTCAGAAAAATTTGAGATGATTATTTTTGTTAAGAGCAGAGTATATGGAATCGGACAGTTGTCCTTGAATTCTATTTATACATATACTGTCTCCAACTTTGGACAATATACTTGACCTATCTGGGCCTCAGTTTCTCTCTCTTTAATGGGAATAATGGAAGTACTTACCTCATACCATTGTCTTAAGAGTTAAATTAGTTAATATATATTTTAGAACAGTAGTTCATGCTGTGTAATAAATTTTATTTGTGCTAGCTCTAATATGGTAATTATTATTATATTATTATTTGTTTTGTTTATTGTTCCCTTCCTAGGTGTTTCTTGTAACCTGTAACCCCTGCTACTATACAGCCATCTGTTTCATTAGCCATACTCTACTATTATCATATTCTATAAATCTCTTTCTGAATGTCTAGATCTATGATATACAATTGTGTATATCCAGAGAGTTGAGATGGAATGGAGAGTGAGCAACAGTGGGTGCCCCTAGCTTTTTACTTTATTTATTTATTTAACTTTTATTGGAGTATAGTTGATTTACAGTGTGTTACTTTCTGCTGTACAGCAAAGTGAATCAGTTATATGTATATCACCTCTTCTTTAGGTTCTTTTCCCACATAGGTCATTATGTATTTTATGTATAATAGTGTGTATATGTCAATCCCAATCTCCCAATTTATCCCTCCCCTCCTTTCCCCCTGGTAACCATAAGATTGTTTTCCACATCTGTAACTCTATTTCTTTTTTGTAGATAAGTTCATTTGTACCATTTTTTTAGATTCCACATATAAATGATATATGATATTTGTCCTTCTGAGTTACTTCACTCAGTATGACAATCTCTAGGTCCATCCACCTTGCTACAAATGGCATTATTTCATTCTTTTTTATGGCTGAGTAATATTCCACTGTATATATGTACTACATCTTCATATCTGTTCCTCTGTTGATGGACATTTAGGTTGCTTCCATGCCCTGGCTATTGTAAATAGTGCTGCAGTGAACATTGGGGTGCATGTATCTTTTCGAATTATGGTTTTCTCTGGGTATATGCCCAGAAGTGGGATAGATGGATCATATGGTAACTCTATTTGTAGATTTTTAAGGAACCTCCATACCATTCTCCATAGTGGCTGTACCAATTTACATTCCCACCAACAGTGTAGAAGGTTTCCCTTTTCTCCATACCCTCTCCAGCATTTGTAGATTTTTTGATGATGGCCATTCTAACCAATGTAAGGTGATACCTCATTGTAGTTTTGATTTGCATTTCTCTAATAATTAGTGATGTTGAGCATCTTTTCATGTGCTTTTTGGCCATCTGTATGTCTTTTTGGGAGAAATGTCTATTTAGGTCTTCTGCCCATTTATTGATTGGATTGTTTGTTTTTTTTTGTTGTTGAGCTGCATGAGCTGTTTGTATATTTTGGAGATTAAGCCCTTGTTGGTCGCTTCGTTTGCAAATATCTTCTCCTATTCTCCTATTGGGTTGTCTTTTCATTTTGTTTATGGTTTCCTTTGCTGTGAAAAAGTTTTTAAGTTTAATTAAGTCCCATTTGTTTATTTTTGTTTTTATTTCCATTACTCTAGGAGGTGGATCAAAAAAGATCTTACTCTGATTTATGTCAGAGAGTGTTCGTCTATGTTTTCCTCTTAGAGTTTTATAGTATCTGGATTTACATTTAGGTCTTTAATCCATTTGAGTTTATTTTTGTGTATGGTGTTAGGGAGTGTTCTAATTTCATCCATTTACATGTGTTGAATAGCTGTCCAGCTTTCCCAGCACCACTTATTGAAAAGACTGTCCTTTCTCCATAGAATGTTCTTGCCACCACTGTCACAGATTAGGCACATGGGTTTATCTCTGGACTTTCTATCCTGTTCCATTAAACTATATTTTTGTTTTTGTTCCAAAGTACCATACTGTTATTATTACTGTAGCTTTGTAATATAGTCTGAAGTCAGGGAGCCTGATTCCTCCAGCTCTGTTTTTCCTTCTCAAGATTGCTTTGGCTATTTGGGGTCTTTTGTGTTTCCATACAAATTGTAAAAATTTTTTGCTCTAATTCTGTAAAAAATGCCCTTGGTAATTTGATAGGATTGCACTGAATCTGTAGATTGCTTTGGGTAGTATAGTCGTTTTGATAATACTGGTTCTTCCAATCCAAGAACATGGTATATCCCTTCATCTTTTTGTGTCATCATTGATTTCTTTCATCAGTATCTTATAGTTTTCTGAGTACAGGTCTTTTCCTTCCTTAGGTAGGTTTATTCCTAGGCATTTTATTCTTTTTGGTGCAGTGGTAATGGGATTGTTTCCTTAATTTCTCTCTTTGATCTTTCATTGTTAGTATATAACAATGAAGGAGATTTCTGTGTATTAATTTTGTATCCTGCAACTTTACCAGATTCATTGATGAGCTCTAGTAATTTTCTGATAGCATCTTTAGGATTTTCTATGTATAGTATCACGTCACCTGCAAACAGTGACAGTTTTACTTCTTCTTTTCCAATTTGTATTCCTTTTATTTCTTTTTCTTCTCTGATTGCCATAGTTAAGACTTCCAAGACTATGTTGAATAAGCCCCTAGCTTTTTAAAAGCATTTATAAAGAAAAAAACAATTATGTGTTTCTGTTTCTTAAGACTACTCATATAAGCAAAACTATGAAGTTAGCAGATTGTTCTAGATTTTCTTCTGTTGGTTGCTGTTCCTTGCTATACCCCTGCAACCAAGGCTTGAGAGGGGTTCTTGCCTTGAGCCTGTTATGATAGGTTCAGCATCTTAACACAGTGGTCCATGCTTTGCATCTTTCCCTTATTTTTCAGTTCATTTGCTATCATCCCATTCCCAGTGATACATATCCAAGTTTCATATCTCTCATAATCTTGCTTTCCATTAGGCAATGCTGGATTATAATGTGCTCATCAAAAAAATGAATTCCACTTAAAACATTAGCTAAGTAATATGTTACCCTTTGTAAATAGTGCATCAGCCTCCCTCCTTTTGCATTGCTTGTTTCTTACACATAACACATATTGGCTCATTTCTAGATATCCATTTTGAATCAATTTGAAGGCCCATCATAGTTCATATGTAAAAGATAATACTTCATCATACACATACCTATTATGGAACAAGTGTTCCTTGGAATACCCTTTGGAAAAGACTGTCTTACACGCAATGTAGTGGAGTATATTCACACAATTTAAATGATATACTTACAGAAAAACTTGATATAAATAAAAATAGACATGAAACTCGAAATTATGCTTATCCCATTAGTTAAAAAATTTTTTTTTTCTTGCAGTATGCAGGCCTCTCACTGTTGTGGCCTCTCCCATGTGGAGCACAGGCTCCGGACGCGCAGGCTCAGCGTCCATGGCTCACGGGCCCAGCCACTCCGCGGCATGTGGGATCTTCCCAGACTGGGGCACGAACCCGTGTCCCCTGCATCAGCAGGCGGACTCTCAACCACTATGCCACCAGGGAAGCCCTCCATTAGCTAAAATATTTGAACTAAATATTTATTAAAAATTTTCTCCTCTAACTTGAACACTTGACTCTCTAAACAGGCAGATTTTGATTTTCAAAACTGATAAATGAGAGTGAATTAAGATTTACACATTAAGGAAATGGCAAATGGCAAGTGGCTTATGGCTCAGCCTCTGTGTAGCCAACTGCATGAAGTGAAAAAATTAGGTTGTCTTATTCCATGCACTGTATAGTAGCTCACACTGTGCTGGCCTGAATTAAATCTAGATCACAAGAAGCTTCATATGTTATTAGCAAACTGTAGTTATCAATCCTTCTCTAATGAGAAGACAGAATAATTGAAACCGAAGTGGGCTAATGTGTCACCAGCTCTTAGTACAATTGGTGAACACAGAAGCAGAAAGTGTACAATGACTATTAGTTTTATAGTTAAGCAACTCTGTCAAATGTGCATCATGTTGGGAAATACGGGAATATTAAATGCTTTAGCTACCCATTAGAGGCTGGAAGAATGTTAATTTATCATCTTTTTTATGCAGGGCCACAATTATTCTGAGCTTGAGTCAAGTGGAAACAAGCTGTCCCCACATACCAATACCTACTAGAAAACTCCTCATGCTTTCTCTCATTCTCTTCCCAGGATCTTTAAGGCAGCAAATGCTTAAGTAAAATAATGTAATCACAGCAACTAGACATGCTTCTTCATTTCCCCAAATAATCATTCCCCAGTTTTTAATAACATCAGAAGTGCCAAGTAGAATTGTACTTCTAATGTCTTCTCTAATTAGCTAGCCTTGGAACCCCCATCTTTCTCACTATTAGCGTAAATGACTTATTTATAGCAAATTAGTCTGGTGTGAGGATTCATCCCAAACCCCCAAAAGTTGGAACCATATTTTTTTTCTTGCTCTTGAATACATTCTCAGAGCATAGAAGGGACTAGAGAACAGAATTTTATTGGCCTAAGAACTTTCTATTCCCCTTTATTTACTCATGTTGTTTTTTTTCCTACAATCTTTGTTTAAAAATGAGCATTGGAATATTGAAGGCTTGAAAAAATTTATCGTTAAATTAAAAAGAGAGGGACATGAAGGGTGTGGGGAGTGTGTAGGAACAGGGAAGACAAGGATGAGAAGGAAATTTCCCCAGTTATAAATGTGCTTACAGGAACCTTTCCAGCATATGACAAATATCTAATTGAGGTTGGCAGTTAAAATCAGTGAGGTAGGGCTTCCCTGGTGGCGCAGTGGTTGAGAGTCCGCCTGCCGATGCAGGGGACACGGGCTCGTGCCCCCATCTGGGAAGATCCCTCGTGCCGCGGAGCGGCTGGGCCCGTGAGCCGTGGCCATTGAGCCTGCGTGTCCGGAGCCTGTGCTCCGCAATGGGAGAGGCCACAACAGTGAGAGGCCCACATACTGCACAAAAAAAAAAAAAAAAAAAAAAAATCAGTGAGGTAGGAAAACCTGAGAAGAAAATCCTTGTCTAAAATTGTGGAAAAAAAACCCCAGATATTAAAATAGACACAAGTAGATGCAAGAATAATTGAGTATAAATGAGAGTGGAATAGATGGAGTGATGATGAGTCCCAGTGGGGAATGTTGAAAATATACTCAAAATTTTTAGACATAGAAATTGAGAAAACGTATTTGAGAGTTGGTGGTCTTAGAGTTTGAAACCACTGTTTCAGCTGAAGCTTAAAGGTACCTGAGATAAAGGACATATCTATGTGTAAAGCATAGAAGGAAAAAAATAAGTAACCAAGGACTAGAAATTCATATAAACTTGCTGTATCACCTCGAACTAACCAATTAACACCTAAATATACTTCTTCTAAGATAAAGTGGGGTTAATAATAAAAATATTAGTCTCTTTCCTTTACTTTGTCTTAATAGCCCTTATATAATATCAACTCACATTTTTAAGCTTCCAAGCAGTACAGAAGGGTTAAATGTGTTGTAGGAGCGTGTAGGTTCTCCCAGGTAATGAGATGGGTAAACTAAGTGACAGAGTTTCAAGAACAAATGAAATTAGTCCACCCTAATGAAGATCATGATGGAAAGATACATTCAAGAGAGAATACCAAAGGAACACTTGGAATTAACGACCTGAAGAAATGGACCAAGAAATCAGTAATGGATGAACTTTGCACCATGAGATGAGAACCATAGGCATGTTATAGCTACAGATATTTTCTTGAGGAAGAACTGGATCCCTAGACTCTGAATCAGTTATTTTCCTTAATATTATCACTTCTGTCATATCCAGTAGTTACAAGAAATAAGAAATGATTATTATGACTTCCAGCTCCCTAAAGGTAATGTCAGCTGATTAAATCAAAATGTCTAAACATTTCCCCCAAAACTTGTATAAGCAGGTCAATGAGAAGAGCAAATAAAATTACCTATAGCTGATATCTATGGAATAATTAGAACACCAAAATTATTACCAATTTCAAATTATGTGTAGGTAGCCAAATAAACATGCAAATTCAGCAGGTTCATTCTCAGAACACATGACTGTATATAGAGTCTGTCAGTGACTGAACAAAAAATAGGAAAATTGGATAGGGACCTAATAGTGATAAATACTGAAAATCACACACAGTAAGAAAGAATCAACACAGTGAGTGAAGAAGTGCTGAGAACAGGTCAGAGATCTTGTTGGTCACAGCTCTGGTTACTGGAGCATAAAAAAGGAGGAGGTGTGGAAGTGCATGGAACCAGTGGTGGAAGTTTTGAAGAAGCACCGCTTCAGGGGTGGAATGGGGAGACTTAGAGTAGGGAGCATCCTTGGAGTCTCATTGATGAGAGAAAAAGAAGCAAGCAGTGGAAGTTAATAGAAATAAAAAAGCAAAGGAGGATAATCTTGAACTAAAAATCCTGGTAAGCAACCCAAATTTCCAACATTGGCTAGATAAACCTAATACTTTTGTGCAGGGAAATATTAGATGAACAGAACAGAAAACTGTATACAATATCCATACAAAGCTAGTATAAAAAAGTAAAAGAATAAAATAAAAACGGTGTATTAGCTCAGGTTGCCATAATAAAATACCATAGACTGGTGACTTAACAGAAATTTTTCTCTCACAGTTCTGGAGGCTGGAAGTCTCAGATGAAGGTGTCAGTGTAATTGAGTTCTGGTGAAAGTCCTATTCCTGGCTTGAAGACATCCACCTTCTTACTGTGTGCTCACATGGCCTTTCCTTGGTGTGTGTTTATGGAGAAATAGATCTTTCTTCCTTTTTTTTTTATAAGGCCACCAGCATCCCTATTGAATTAGGGCCCTACCCTTATGACCTCATTTAACCTTAATAAGCTCCTAAAACCCCTATCTTCAAATACAGTCATGTTGGTGATTAAAACATCAGCATAGAACCTTTTGGGTCTAGGGGATACAAGTCAGTCCATGGTAAGTGGAAAATTTTTTAACTGATTAATAGTCTTTCCTTAAAACCAACAATGAAGCAGAAGGAGTTAGTAACACAACACTCCCTCCAGTCTTAATTAATAGCCTAAACAAGTACCTGCAGATAGGAATAAGCACTTTACATTAGAAATACAAAAACTTGGAATAGAAATAGACAAAAACCAGGAAGATATGAAATGAGAGTCATTTAAACTCAGGAAAGAAATGGAAGAAAAATGCAAAATTCATCCTAGAAGTAAAAATAAATGAGAAATCATCTCAGAAAAATTTGTGAAAGCTCAAGGAAAAATTTATTAGACTAAAAATGCTGTAAGGTTTAATTTGATGAAATTAAAATACCCAGGAGAATGACAATGAAAAAAAAAGATCAGAAAGAGAGCATAGACAAAGAAGAAGCAACATATACATAATTGAATATCTGAAGAAGAAGATAGAGCAATGAAACAGAACTAATATTTGACATCATAAACCAAGAAAGTTTTCTGAAAATAAAAGACATGAATTTAATATTAAAGGGCCTACCATGTGCCTGGATTAATGAATATAGAATGGTCACATCTGAAATGTATGCCAATAAATCTATTACACTTTGAAGATATCATATCATCTGGGCCTCAAACCAAACATATAAAAACGAAAGAAAACAAAACAGGGAAGAAAGGCAAGTTAGCCTCAAATCTCTTGATGCAAGATGTAAAACAAGACAATAGTTTAAAAAAATTTTTAAGAAACTCAAGAAAATTAAGGATTTTATATCTAACCAAGCTGTTATTCAGCTTGCCCAGAAAACCACCATTAAACATGCACTGCCTCTGGGGATACTATATTTAAGAACTGTTTCTGAGGAATCTACTACAGGATGGCTTCATCTACACAACTGTTGACTCTGAAAACTTAGTTACAAAGAATGATGTTGAACATTGAATATATTTAATTGCACATACAAGACTAAAACAAAGATAGGAACATGGATGGAAAAAGTGTATATAATTACAAAGCAGAGATAAGGAAACTAAAAAGTGGGAGAAGAGTGAAAGTAAAAAGTGTATTAAGCTCATTGATTGTCATGTGAGTATTGGGGTGTGTCAAGGTATATAAATAAATTTGAAAAATGAAATAGTTGAAGTCTAGGTAAGGAAACAAAGTAATAAGAGCATTTAAACTGTATTAGCATAAAATAACCATTAAGAATAAAAATAAAAACCTTTCCTATACATTAAAGGAAATACAAAAGAACAAAATAAACTACTGGTTAAAGAAAAAAAGCACAGTAAATATTACATAATATACATTGAATATAATTATATAATATTACAGATTTATATAATATAAAAGGTCTTAAGTCACTTATTAAAAGAAAATTTTTTCAGATTAGCTTATTATGAAAATCCAACTCTGTGGTGAATGAGATGTTTGAAACAAGTGATTGAGAAAAATCACAATAAAAAAATAGACAAAGTTTTATCAGGCAACTGCAAATGAGAAGAAGGCACTGGTTTCAATTTTAATATTAAACAGGTAGATGTCAGGTAAAAGGCCATAAAATAGTAATAAAGAAGGTTGTTTAATAATGTTGAGGGCCAAAATTCACAGTGAAGTTACAGCAGTTGTGAATGTATAGCAAATAATACAGCATTTGCTTTTAAAAAAGATATGGAATGATTTTTATTATATATGTTTGTAATATATAATGATATAAAGTAAGAAAAACAGGGTACAAAGTAACAAATAAGCTTTGCCTGTTTTGTAAAATAGGGGAAATAAGACGTGTGTGTGTGTGCGTGTGTACTTATCTTTAGAAAAGACAACTGAGAACAGAAAGGATAAAAAAGAAACTATCTGCGGCAAATATGCGGGAATTGATTGGAAGGTATAGTAGGTAGAAATGAAAGTTACCTTTATATTTATTTATGATATATATTTATGTAATTAAGTAATTTATATATGTTTTATATGTAATATGTAATTATATATTTTGACTCGCCTTTTGAAATATGTAAATGATTTACATATTTTAAAAATTGAAATAAGGATAAAAATTCTATAATTAATTATAGCTGAAACAAATCTACATGTATACCAAACAGATAACATAGTCACACAGGAAAAGAAGTTATTCAAGGAATTTTGAACATAGTTCTCTGAACACCCTTAGAGAGTAACAGACTTAGGTTAAAAAAAGTAAAAAACAAAACAAAACAAAACAAAAAACCTGTTTCACTTAATAGATTTGTTGTTAATAGTGATATTGGTTTAACAGTTCTGAAATTACTTTGTGTGTTCTAAAGGATAGAACAAATATGTAAATATATTGATGTTGTTGAGAATTAGGGTTCTCACTGTGTAAAAAATGGAGATGAAATCCACAGGTGAAACAAAACCTTGTGGACTATAACTATATGTGTATTTCCTCGCTCTGTTCATAGAACTGGGCCAGAATCAATGATAAGTCATTAACAATGAGAACATCTAGGCCCTGGATCTTGGACTCTAAATAATATTTCACTTTAAAAGAAACCAAGGTTCTGTGGAGAAATGGGTGATTTTAGGTTTGTGGCAAGAAAATGGTAATGGGAACCTGGAACATTTTGATGTACCAGAAAGCTAGAAATCAATACTATTGTGCTGAGAAAAGAACATGGAAACAAAATTCTGTTTAAATTAAAATAGGAGCAGGCTTGAAGGACCTTACATGGTCAAATTTTGGACAATTAGAATATCAAAAATAATGACATTAATGTATTGTGAAAAATGATTTTAAAAACCCCAGGTACTTTTACTGGTTAAAAAGAGGTCAAAAAAGATTTTAAGATATTTTATAAATGTGCTAACCACATTCTAACCAGCGTTGAACGATAAGATATCTTACTTCCCTTAAAATTAAAATTTTGAAAAACTCAGTAAGCAAATTAGTACGATCATTTGTTAAGTATCGAAATGAGAGCTTAGAATGCACTTTCAGCACTGTTCTAAGCACTTTTACATGTTTTGTCTTATTTAATTCTAATGCCCCTGAGGGGTTAGCTTTATTTTATAGAGAGCAAAATCTATTTGGAGAATTTAAGAAACTAGCCCAAAGTCACATGAAGAGCCAGGGTTTCAATACAGGTCAATGTATCTCTAAAGTTTACATTACTGTTCTTTGACCTGCCATTTGTCCAACTTAATCGTTTTAAAGGACCTTCCAAGTCACTAATTCATTTGGTCATCACAACATTCTGTGAGCTGGTCAAGTTGTCAACTATTTATTACCTTTGTTTTACAAGCAAAAGAAGTTGAGGTTCACAAATGTTATTAGTGGTATATCTAGAACTTGGATTTAAGCTGTTTGGATCCTACTCAGTGCTTTTTCACAGTAGCATGCTGCCAAAAAGCTAGTGTCTTGGGAAAGTTTTGAAAGAGTGAAATGAAATCTTGTTTTGATGAATAAAGATTGCATTTATATGAGTTTTCAGAAGGAAATGCTGGAGGAACTTTTAGAGACTATAGGTGGTAGAAGAATGGCCCCCAAAGATGATCGCATCCTCATCTCCAAAATTTATAAATATGTTAGGTTGCATGGCAAAGGGCAATCAAAGTTAAAGACAGGATTAAGATTGCTCATCAGCTGATATCAAAATAGGGAGATTATCCTGAATTTTCCTCATGGGCTCAAAGAACTAACAAGGGTCCTTAAAAGTGGAAATGGGAGACATAAGAGTCAGAGTCAAAGACAGATATAGGATGATAGAAGCAAGTCAGAGTGATGCCAAGTTGAGAAGAACTTGCTGGCTTTAAAGATGTTTGAAGGGAGGAATGGGTCAAGGAATACAGTCCTCTAGAAGCTAGATATGACCAGGAAACAGAATGTCCTCCAGAGCTCTCAGAAGGATCCTTCCTGACACCTTGACTTTAGCTAGGGAAATCCTGCATTAGGCTTCAAACTCCAGGATTGTAAGATAATAATACAGTGATGGTGTTTTTAGTTACTCCGTTGTAGTAATTTCTTACAGAAGCAATAGAAAACTAATACAAAAAAGATTTGAACAGAAAGAGGAAGTAGATAAATAGTAGTGGGTTCTTTTTGAGTCAGTTCTCATGAGATGGAAATGGATAGATGTACTGATACACCAATTCTGAGAAGGCTAGAAAGTTATAACATGTTTGAGGTTACAAGTTAGGACATCAGACTGGGGGATTATAAAGCGTACCTAAGCTAGGAAGGTGTAAGTGAATCATAACTCTTTCTCAGTTTCAGGAACTTTCTCATTTGCTCTCTCATCTTTGGAGAGGAATCAAAGCCTTTGAAATGTTATTGTGTTGAGAAAGGAACACAAGAACAAAATTCTGTTTAAATTAAAACGAGAGAAAATTTTAAAAGGTGTATAGCAGAGCAAGGGGCTTTGTCTACTCTCACATTTTTTCTCAGCCCCTCTGACCTGCTGTGCCTAGTGGGTCATAGAAGACTGTTTGGCATTCTCTTTTGTAAATCAGTTTGAAAGAGAGTAAGAACAAATGCATGCTGTGCCCCAGATTTCACTAAATCTTTTTAGGGAAACTTCAGAGGCATATGTACAAGAGAAATGGAGAAATTTTAAGTCGTTTGCAGATTGCTAGATAAGACTACATTAGGCTGAACTGCATGGTTTCAATATGACTGAGGAGAATCACTTAAATGAGTGGATAATTGATTCAAAATCTCCCTTTTCACTTTCACGTCACATACTTCAGCATATATATTTTTCTTCTCTACTGTAAAATCTTTCAGTTAAGGGGCTATAGGTCTACATAACGTTGACAGTTTGGATATAGTCATTTTTAATATTGCCATATTAAAATGGTTATCATGTATTTCCATTTTCAAATGTACTTGTGGAAGTATATATGAAGGGTTAGTTTCTCTAAAGTTGGAAGAATTATAGTATTTTAGTCATGCCTATATTTAGACATTATTTTCTTTGGGAAAGCTTTTAGCCTCCTAAACCCTAATTATAGCAATGATTGAATCTATAATGATGTGGTGTTGCCATAGTGTGGATCCAACAGAGACATTAAGGCAAATGAAACACTTAACCCATCATTATTGAGGAAAAAGAACAACTACCCGAAACCAAGCAGAATGGGCCAGAAAACAATTTGACCTGCCAAATAGTTAAGGCCATAATAGATTGTCTCGGACTTACACTTATTTCATTTATATAAATCAAGCTGTGTTGTAGATGATCTTGATGTTAGATTGACAAGTTTCATCTTAACTTTCTAGCAGTAACAAACCATCTAGTATGTGTACTTTTATTTAGAGGAGTCTGGGTGATATACCAAACCAATCAGATCTAGTTTATGGCCTTTGCAGTTTCTAGTCCAGTCTTTAGAATGATGCCACCGTCAACAACTTTTTTAAACTAATTCACATGAAACTGCAACTCAGGTAATATACTTTGTGGTTTCACTCAGCCCCAGTACATCAACCAGAACAAAAATGAATTTTAACTTCATAAGAAGGATATGTATGTGTAAAAAAATACTTCTTGGCAAGGCTGGGAAATGGATCATTTTATGCTGTAGCAGTCTTGACGTACAAATTCTCTGGATTTATATAAACATGCTTTCTCCAGTCCTTCGTATGAGAGCACACTATAGCAGCAAAGGACTGTTGGGTATAATTCATCAGAAACACAAAAACATGAGCTATGCTTTGGGTCTTTTAGAAAACAGAATACTAGTTGCTTGGTATAACAAAATGTTGGAGCTTTTATTTTCTTTTTAATTGCCAACTTGTCATCTTATTAGGGTTACCGTGAAGGTTTAGTGACTGTCCATCTCAAGTGAGTTTAGTTGCCTTATGTGCAATGTCATATTCTTAAATCATAGCTTCATTATATATACAGCTATATTCTCTGGGGGAATCCTTCCACTGGTCCAAGGTTGATCTGACCATCGTTGTTCTACATCACATTCCTTCTCACATTTTGACTTTGTTTCAATAATCATCCCCTTGATTATTAGCATATTAGCATATTAATAGGCTCAAGCTAATCCCATCTTTTTTTTTTTTTTTTTTTTTTTGTGGTATGTGGGCCTCTCACTGTTGTGGCCTCTCCCGTTGCGGAGCACAGGCTCCGGACGCGCAGGCTCAGCGGCCATGGCTCACAGGCCCAGCCGCTCCGGGGCATGTGGGATCTTCCCGGACCGGGGCATGAACCCGTGTTCCCTGCATCGTCAGGCAGACTCTCAACCACTGCGCCACCAGGGAAGCCCCCATCCTCCCTTTTTATTGCCCTCTTTGGAAGGAAGTTATTATGTGCAGCCACATATAAGGAGTGGGAATTTTTGCTCACTCCTTGAGATTATCTACATAAATTATTTGAAATTTTCTAAAGGGAGATGTGTCTCTTCTTCTCATAGATCATGCATCTATGGATGCATGGATATTTGTCTTATACTGTGGATTATAACCTAATACTACTTTATTTGTTCAAATTGTTCTGGCTTTGGCCCCTGGGGGCCTTTTCAGTTGACTCCTGTGTCCTTTTGACATACTCCCATCAGTTAGGTTTTTTGGGGTTTTTTTGTTGAACATTTCCATACTTTGTGACATAACAAGATGCTTCAGGCTCATCTTGTATATTTCTTGCCTTACTTGGTTCCTTTTTTTGCAGAATGGTAATCAAGACCAATTCTGGGTACTAGATGGGAGTGTTGCTACTGGCTTGTCCTTCTAAGCTCTCTCAGATGACAGAACACAGAAACGTATATGTGTATACTAACCTGTGCATGTGCACATATCTTTAGTGATTTCTATGTACAACTACCTGTATCTATATTAATCATGTGTTCTTACTGATGTCTCCAACTCTAATCCATTATCATAAGGTTGATCAGTCGAGCTTTCTTCCCTTGCTTATCTGTAAATTCCCACCCCAACAGTGAGAAACCTGGGTCTTGCCAGTATAGATGTAAAGCAGTATCAGAATTGTTAGCCTGGCCAGTTTGTTTCTAAGGCCAGATATGCTAAGCCTCCTGGAGGTCTGAGCATAAGATATGCTGGAACCCCTCCTTCAAGATCCTAGGTGTGTTTTTGTTCTATCAACTTCAGGGATGGTAAATTTGTCCTGAATTTACTAATATGTGGGTCAACTCAGCATCACCTTTTGTTTCCAACTTCAGAGTAACCAGTTTCCTGTGGTAAATGCTTTCAGTTTGAAATCTGTAACACTGTTTCTGTTTTTATGTCTGGACCTTGACTGGTCTATCAGCCAACATCTTTTTTTTTTCATTAGCCAATTTGGGTTGTGTTTTCCTGTCTCCTATGGCCAAAAGAGTATTAAATAATATATCATACTATTGCTTCTGCTATTCTTTCTGCCTAGAATGTTCTTGTTCTCATTGCCCACATGGAAAATTGTCAATAGTTCTTTTATAGTTAGTTTAGGTGTTAAGTTTTCTGTGCATTTCTGTGTCCATGCCGTGGCATCACACCAGTTTCTTTGCAGTCTTGCAGCCAGGGTTGTGTACTTCCTTCTCTGTCTTCTTAGGAAGTCTTCTGAATATTGAATTTTCTTATTGTATGAAAGTTCATCAGACATTTAATGACTTATAGTTTACAGATCAACAATCCCTGTAAACTATAATCCCTTAAATGACTTTTTCTCTGTAATCTTTCAAATGACTTTAAATTATTGATTTTAAAAGGGCATGAGGCTCTGAGGCATTTGTATATTTTACTTAGTAGAGTTATGGTTCTCAAGAACATATATTTAATAAAGCATATTCCACTCATTGCTTAGTTGAGAAAATGCTTCTAGTATATCTTTTTCAGTTGGGGAAAGCTGCAGTGTTCTAAATATTGATGTTGAAAATTTTTTACACTTTCAAAGTACTTGTGTTATCAAAGTTTAAAATTCTGTCTTTTGGTATATTGAAGCTTATTTCATTGTCCCAAGGGCTTCTGCTAAATCCAATCATTAAAGAATAGGTTACATGATTTAACTCCCTTTGTCTTAACCTATACCCTGGATTTTTATATGTCATTTTAATTTCCCCTTTATTTCAGAGAACCCCAAAACCATTTCTAGGTTTGCTGTTTATAATTCCCTGTGGGAAAAAAAGCCAGTCTGTTGAAAGTAGATACTATATCTATATGAGCTCTCAACCACTCTGCTATCTCTAGGTTTGCTTTTAAAGTTGTCCAGAATAATAGCATGCATTTTATCTTGCATTGTGAATGCGTTTAGTGCCATTTTATCAAAATATTGACCACACATGCTTCTTTACATCATCAAGGGAACCTACTGAAGGACCTATTGGCAAAGGTATGTCAATTGAGACATTTCTTTATTTTTCTCCCTTTTTTTTCATTGCAAGATTATGTCATTATCAAACCAGTGACATCATATATCAGTATAAGTTTTCTTGAATTTCATAAATGTAGGCCAGATTTATAATATGGGTCTTCAAATGCTGATGGTGTTTCAGTGATGCTGAAGTTCTGTTGAAATGTCTTGGCGTTGCCTTCTGCAGCCACTGTCAGGGAGTGCATTACTAGATCTCATCTCTATAGAAAGAAGCCACTAGAGTTATTCTAGATGTGCCTGTGCTAGAGACTCCATCCATCCATCCATCTATCTGTCCACTTCCTGAGGGCCAGTCATGTGCCAAGTACCATATATACACTGATGTATATCATCAGATAAAGAGGGAATTGTACTGTAGTATGGAAGTGCAGTGAAAGTGGTATGCACAGGGTATTTAGGGAGCATTGTGTGTCAGGGCAACCCAGCCTTGTTTCTGGGGAAAAAGGGAGGACAGGTCATATACGAAATTGTTAATACCAGGTTAATAAATCTCAGACCCTTTAAACATCATTCGCCCAGCCAGACACTTCAAGAGTGTGTCCAGGAATAAATCAAGAGGGAGAATTTCATGCTATGGAAAATAGACATATAGAAAAAAACCTGGGAAATCAGCGCAGTGCAGTGTTAGTGTCCTGCTAACCCTAATATGGTCTGATTACTCTGAAGACCCTGTGGCTCTTCATTGCAGAAAGTCATCATGAACGCTGCTACCCCTTGGTAGGTGTGCTTCCACTGGGGGCTGCTTCACCTGTTAATAGTCAGCCATGGTCCCTGGAGTCTCTTCTGTCCTATCAACAAATAGCTTGTTACTAGTGAATAATTTGACACCCACAAACTTCATAGTTCTGCTGAAACTACCACCTTTGCAATCTATTCAACAGTCTAAATGTCCTTTTTAGAGCTTTTAGTTTATGTTGGATAGGGGTAAGATTTACCCACATCATTATATTACATTCTCTAGGGCTAGCTTCATTTGGAAATCTCATGCTGTTTCAGTGCAATTTCATTTTAAAATTATTAGTGAGAGTAATAAAGTGCCATGCCATAGTATATGATTTCTAGACTTCTGCATTTCACAGTCCAGTAAAATTTTTAAAAAAATGGAAACATGTAGGTTTGACAATGTCTAATTTTAGCTAAAACCATGAGAAACCTCTCCCATCTACTCTTACTACTGCTTTAAAATAAAAATATATTTTATCCTAATAAAGGATAATCTCTAAATTAAAAAATATAAATATATTCTACTTTTAGGAAAACTCCCTGATTATACCAACTTTCCTAATTTTTCTACAGTTTAGTCAAGAAGAGTTTTGTACCACTGAGTACAAAACCTCTGGCTTGGTAGACAGTGACGCAGGAGGTAGGGAATAGGTTTTGAAATCAGATAGACGTGGGTTTATATCCCATTTTGTCATTTTCTAGTTGTGTGAACTTGGTTAATTTAATTAACTTCCCTGAACTTGTTTCTTTACCTGTAAAAAAGGAATAATTATCTGTTTTGCCCCAGCACAAGGTTAATGGAAACACTGAAAGAGCTAATGCATGTGAAAAAAATTATTAACTGATAAATGTCATAAAATGTAATTTTTAAAAATTCTATTGAGGACCTTGAGGGAATTGCAAATATTTCCCTCCTTCCAACACGAAGGAAGAGGAAGAAAGGAGGAACGCTAACAATTACTGAGAGCCTTCTATATCTCAGGGGCAGATGTAGCTGCTCTTCATTTCTTTTAATTATCCCAACAAAGCCAAAAAATTGCATATTTTAATCAACTTTTTATAGCTGGAAAAAAATTATGAATCTGAGAGAGTCAAATAATTTGCTCCAATCACACAGCTGATGAAAGGTGAAATTAGGGCTTCCCTGGTGGCACAGTGGTTGAGAGGCCGCCTGCCGATGCAGGGGACGCGGGTTCGTGCCCCAGTCCGGGAAGATCCCACATGCTGCGGAGCGGCCGGGCCGTGAGCCATGGCCACTGAGCCTGCGCGTCTGGAGCCTGTGCTCCGCAATGGGAGAGGCCACAACAGTGAGAGGACCGCGTACCGCAAAAAAAAAAAAAAAAAAAAATGAAAGGTGAAATTAGGATTCAGACCAAAGCGTGTTCAATTCACTATTTCATGCTCCTCTCCAGGAGAAAAATCAGCATACCCTGCATCGTCAAAAACATCAGCCTTGGGCTTCTCTGGTGGCGCAGTGGTTGAGAGTCCGCCTACCGATGCAGGGGACACGGGTTCGTGCCCCGGTCTGGGAAGATCCCACATGCCGCGGAGCGGCTGGGTCCGTGAGCCATGGCCGCTGAGCCTGCGCGTCCGGAGCCTGTGCTCCGCAACGGGAGAGGCCACAGCAGTGAGAGGCCCGTGTACTGCAAAAACAAAACAAAACAAAAAACAAACAAAAAAAAATCAGCCTTCTTTTTTAGCTCTTAAAAGTACAAAAAATGGGGCTTCCCTGGTGGCGCAGTGGTTGTGAGTTCGCCTGCCGATGCAGGGGACATGGGTTCGTGCCCCGGTCCGGGAAGATCCCACATGCCGCGGAGCGGCTGGGCCCGTGAGCCGTGGCTGCTGAGCCTGCGCGTCCAGAGCCTGTGCTCCACAACGGGAGAGGCCACAGCAGCGAGAGGCCCGCGTACCGCAAAAAAAAAAAAAAAAAAAAAAAAAAAGTACAAAATGTTAATTTGGGGGTTAGCATATAGCAGTAAGGCCACAATAAGGACCCTTCAGAAAACCCTCTCCTTTATTATAATTAACTGTCAAATTAACTTTCATGAAGAGTAATTTAACACAATTATTCACATGTACTTTAGGAAGATTCTTACAAAGAAAATTAGACAATACCATGACATTTAAAATAAAGTTTCTGTCGTATGGACACCAAGGAGGGAAAGCGGGGTTGGGGGGTTGTGGTGGGATGAACTGGGAGATTGGGATTGACATGTATACACTAATATGTATAAAATAGATAACTAATAAGAACCTGCTGTATAAAAATAAATTAAAAATAAAATAAAGTTTCTACGACTTCTTTTTGGGGCTAAAACAAAATGGTAATACAGTCTTGGACACTAATCATATAATTTTGAACTTTGAAACCATTTTTTTTTTTTTTTTTTTTTTTTACTTTTTCGTTACGCGGGCCTCTCACTGTTGTGGCCTCTCCCGTTGCGGGGCACAGGCTCCGGACGCGCAGGCTCAGCAGCCATGGCTCACGGGCCCAGCCGCTCCACGGCATGTGGGATCTTCCCGGACTGGGGCACGAACCCGTGTCCCCTGCATCAGCAGGCGGACCCTCAACCACTGCGCCACCAGGGAAGCCCTGAAACCATTTTTAAAATGACACTCTGTATTAGTATAAGAATGGCATATGAAACTAATTATTTGAATGTTTAAGTGCATCCATGTGATGTTATTTCACATTCTTAATGAAAAGAATAATATATTTGAGGTCTGGTTCATAAAGTCTTGTGATATTTTAAAATGATTTTATCCCTTGGAATATACAAAAATTTTAAGTTATGAAAACATATATCTTGTTCCCGCACATTTAACAAACACAGTGACTGAATTTTAGTTTCAAAAAATTTTTAAACTTACAAGTCGATTGTTTTAATGTCATATGAATCTTCAAACTATGGATACATTTGATGGAGCCCAGACTTTGTAGACATCATTTATATTTATGCTGTACTGAAACATGACATAAGATGAAGGGTGGATGGAAACTGAGAGTGGAAGCCAGGTATCTGGACTCACTGTAAAATATTATGTATTTCTCTGTGTGTTCCTTATACACTTCCAGTAAGTATCACAGTTAGAGAAAATTCCTCTTATTTCTTTTACATCCATCCTAGTACAGTGTACGGTACAGAGAAAACACTGGTAACTATTTGTATCTGGAAAATATCTTGGTATTTGGCATTGTAGAAGAATACTTTTCTATGGCTAATTTGAAGTTCCCATTTTGTAAAAATTCAGCTTTTACAAAAGTCAGCTATATGGAGTTGAAAAGAAAATAAAGATATTGTAAGTGAAATTGTGAATTACCAGTGTTTATGTCTCTTTGCTTGAGCAATCTTCGTATGTGGCTTTAACAGAAGGGAACAATCAGTTGTGTATTAGATATTAAACTGTCCTCTGGGGCATCACTGGCAATATTAGGCCGAGGCACATTTCTTGTGTAAGTTGTTGGGATGCACCTTTATTCTGTAGAGTGGCAAATGTCAATGTGCTACTTTTGTTTCGTGTCTTAACCTTCATGTGTTGATTCTGCAGAATCATTACTGAGCTATATTTGCTACCTGAGTATGGTTTTTCAGAAACCTAGACAGAGGATCTAGAGATAAGTAGCAAGCAATTTCATCTTTACTTCCCACTGAGTTTTGCTATTGCAGCTGAAATGGTATGTGACCTCTGTATCGACTAGTCACAGCAGGGTAAATGTAAAGGACATTTGGCTGGAGTTAACATTAAGCCCTTGTACGTTCAGGTTACTTTTGACATAAGATCAAGTATACACAAGTGTTGTTGGCTGAGCACAGAGTGATTATTTTCTCCCTTTGTCTTTTTTTCAGGTCAAATAAAATTTGCTCTTTGTTCAAAAGTACTATCTTAAAGTAGCACTGCCTCAATTTATCCATTTTCCTCTGGAAATAATTTCTTTATGGCTATACCAATAAGTCAGGACACTTTGTTATTTCTATTAGATGTACTTGGCTTATATATTATCAGATGGGATCTTTGAGGATGAGAAGCATGTGTTCTTGGTTATTAATATCCACAGAATCTGCTTTATATTCTGTACTTTTTAGGTACTTGTAAAACAGCAGAAAGGAAATTGTTTGATTTTTATGTCTCTGTATTTACATGAGTCTCAAATATCACTCTCTACTTCAAGCAATGGTATTCACATATTATTATTATTATGAATAAAGTCAACAACTGCTAATAGCTCCTGATGAATGCCAAGCACTGTGTTTGTGCACATGCATAACCTGAGAGATCTTGTTAAAATGCAGATTCTGATTTGGTAAGTCTGGGGCAGGTCTGAGAATCTGCATTTCAAACAAGCAACTGGGTGATATTGATGTTGCTGGTCCAAGGACCACACAATAATCATATAAAGTCAGTACACATTTTTCAGATGAGGAAGTTGAAATAACAGAGATGAAGTAATTTGCCCAACATATACAATTAAGAGTTTGGCAGAGCTTGGACTCAAAATGATTTCTGTTTGTTGCCAAAGCTCATCATTAACCAATGGTTCTAAGACTTACTTGAGGGAAAATACTTATTCTTCTCTCCCCAAACTATTGCAGATTTTATAAAGCATAATATAAACAAATTAGTAGAAATATGAAATGGAAGCTTGTATGTTTTCTTTTTATTCAACAGATAGGAAATTACAATAAGTTACTCTAGAAGTTTCAAAACACTTACTTCCAATTTCCATGTTATTTCATTGCAGATCAGTAACAACTCAAAAACCAGAATTGATCTACCAACCACACTTTGAGTTGCACTGCTGTAAACCACAATGACATTCAGGAAATTTTTATATGTACTTGTCCACTCAATGGAAATAACAATGGTAGTTTTTTAAAATGGAAAATATAGATATTTGCATTTAAAACATGGATTTGGATTAGAAGGAAAGAAAGAAAGAAGGGACGAAGGGAGGAAGGCAGGAAAGGAGGGAAGAACTAAAGACCCAATAAGAAAACTGAAAATAAAACTTAATTCTGCCACTTACAGATTTTAAAATAAAATCTTACAGATGGGTCTTACGATATGACTTTTGCTTTAATAAACAAAGGGAATTGATCCTTCTATCTTGTCCCCAATTATTTAGAGAAAAGTATTTTTATTTTTTCTAAAAGGATTGCTATTTACTTTTTTTAATTTTTTAACATCTTTATTGGAGTATAATTGCTTTACAATAGTGGGTTAGTTTCTGCTTTATAAAAAAGTGAATCAGGGCTTCCCTGGTGGCGCAGTGGGCTTCCCTGGTGGCGCAGTGGTTGAGAGTCCGCCTGCCGATGCAGGGGACACGGGTTCGTGCCCCGGTCCGGGAGCATCCCACATGCCGCGGAGCGGCTGGGCCCATGAGCCATGGCCGCTGGGCCTGCGCGTCCGGAGCCTGTGCTCCGCAACGGGAGAGGCCACAACAGTGAGGGGCCCAAGTACCGCAAAAAAAAACCCCAAAACAAACAAACAAACAAACAAAAGTGAATCAGTTATACATATACCTATGTCCCATATCTCTTCCCTCTTGCATCTCCCTCCCTCCCACCCTCCCTATCCCACCCCTCTAGGTGGTCACAAAGCACCAAGCTGATCTCCCTGTGCTATGTGGCTGCTTCCCACTATCTATCTACCTTACATTTGGTAGTGTATATATGTCCATGCCACTCTCTCACTTTGTCACAGCTTACCCTTCCCCTTCTCCATATCCTCAAGTCCATGCTCTAGTAGGTCTGTGTCTTTATTCCCGTCTTACCCCTAGGTACTTCATGACCTTTTTTTTCTCCCTTAGATTCCATATATATGTGTTAGCATACGGTATTTATTTTTCTCTTTCTGACTTACTTCACTCTGTATGACAGACTCTAGGTCCATCCACCTCACTACAAATAACTCCATTTTGTTTCTTTTTATGGCTGAGTAATATTCCACTGTATATATATGTGCCACATCTTCCCTATCCATTCATCTGTTGATGGACACTTAGGTTGCTTCTTGTCCTGGCTATTGTAAATAGAGCTGCAATGAACATTCTGGTACATGACTCTTTGAATTATGGTTTTCTCAGGGTATATGCCCAGTAGTGGGATTGCTGGGTCGTATGGTAGTCCTGTTTGTAGTTTTTTAAGGAACCTCCATACTGTTCTCCATAGTGGCTGTATCAATTTACATTCCCACCAACAGTGCAAGAGGGTTCCCTTTTCTCCGCACCCTCTCCAGCATTTATTGTTTCTAGATTTTTTGCTGATGGCCATTCTGACTGGTGTGAGATGATATCTCATTGTAGTTTTTATTTGCATTTCTCTAAAGATTAATGAATTTGAGCATTCTTTCATGTGTTTGTTGGCAATCTGTATATCTTCTTTGGAGAAATGTCTATTTAGGTCTTCTGCCCATTTTTGGATTGGGTTGTTTGTTTTTTTTGTTATTGAGCTGCATGAGCTGCTTGTAAATTTTGAAGATTAATCCTTTGTCAGTTGCTTCATTTGTAAATATTTTCTCCCATTCTGAGGGTTGCCTATTGGTCTTGTTTATGGTTTCCATTGCTGTGCAAAACCATTTAAGTTTTATTAGGTGCCATTTTTTAATTTTTGCTTTTATTTCCATTTCTCTAGGAGGTGGATCAAAAAGGATCTTGCTGTGATTTATGTCACAGAGCGTTCTGCCTATGTTTTCCTCTAAGAGTTTGATAGTGTCTGGCCTTACATTTAGGTCTTTAACCCATTTTGAGTTTATTTTTGTGTATGGTGTTAGGGAGTGTTCTAATGTCATATTTTTACATATACCTGTCCAGTTTTCCCAGCACC
Source organism: Mesoplodon bidens (assembly GCF_964165515.1). Lineage (NCBI taxonomy): Eukaryota > Metazoa > Chordata > Mammalia > Artiodactyla > Ziphiidae > Mesoplodon > Mesoplodon bidens. The sequence continues at coordinate 89,753,832 of NC_138167.1, forward strand.
ATTAGTGAAGAGGCTGTCTTTTCTCCACTGTATATTCTTGCCTCCTTTATCAAAGAGAAGTGGACCATATGTGTGTGGGATTAGCTCTGGGCTTTCTATCCTGTTCCATTGATCTATATTTCTGTTTTTGTGCCAATACCATACTGTCTTGATTACTGTAGCTTTGTAGTAGAGTCTGAAGTCAGGGATCCTGATTCTTCCAGCTCCATTTTTCGTTCTCAAGATTGCTTTGGCTATTCGGTGTCTTTTGTGTTTCCATACAAATTGTGAAATTTTTTGTTCTGGTTCTGTGAAAAATACCAGTGGTAGTTTGACAGGGATTGCATTGAATCTGTAGATTGCTTTGGATAGTAGAGTCATTTTCACAATGTTGATTCTTCCAATCCAAGAACATGGTACATCTCTCCATCTATTTGTATTATCTTTAATTTCTTTCATCAGTGTCTTATAATTTTCTGCATACAGGTCTTTTGTCTCCTTAGGTAGGTTTATTCCTAGATATTTTATTCTTTTTGTTGCAATGGTAAATGGGAGTGTTTTCTTAATTTCTCTTTCAGATTTTTCATCATTAGTGTATAAGAATTCCAGAGATTTCTGTGCATTAATTTTGTATCCTGCTACTTTACCAAATTCATTGATTAGCTCTTGTAGTTTTCTGGTACCATCTTTACGATTCTTTATGTACAGTATCGTGTCATCTGCAAACAGTGACAGCTTTACTTCTTCTTTTCCAACTTGGATTCCTTTTATTTCTTTTTCTTCTGTGATTGCTGTGGCTAAAACTTCCAAAACTATGTTTCATAAGAGTGGTGAGAATGGGCAACCTTGTTTTGTTCCTGATCTTAGTGGAAATGGTTTCAGTTTTTCACCACTGAGGACGATGTTGGCTGTGGGTATGTCATATATGGCCTTCATTATGTTGAGGAAAGTTCCCTCTATGCCTACTTTCTGCAGGGTTTTAATCATAAATGGGTGTTGAATTCTGTCGAAAGCTTTCTCTGCATCTATTGAGATGATCATATGGTTTTTCTCCTTCAATTTGTTAATATGGTGTATCACATTGATTGATTTGCATATATAGAAGAATCCTTGCATTCCTGGGATAAACCCCACTTGATCATGGTGTATGATCCTTTTAATGTGCTCTTGGATTCTGTTTGCTAGTATTTTGTTGAGGATTTTTGCATCTATGTTCATCAGTGATATTGGCCTGTAGTTTTCTTTCTTTGTGACATCTTTGTCTGGTTTTGGTGTCAGGGTGATGGTGGCTTTGTAGAATGAGTTTGGGAGTGTTCCTCCCTCTGCTATATTTTGGAAGAGTTTGATAAGGATAGGTGTTAGCTCTTCTCTAAATGATTGAAAGAATTCACCTGTGAAACCATCTGATCCTAAGCTTTTGTTTGTTGGAAAATTTTTAATCACAGCTTCAAGTTCAGTGCTTGTGTTGGTCTGTTTATATTTTATATTTCTTCCTGGTTTGGTCTCGGCACATTGTGCATTTCTAAGAATTTGTCCATTTCTTCCAGGTTGTCCATTTTATTGGCATAGACTTGCTTGTAGTAATCTCTCATCATCCTTTGTATTTCTGCAGTGTCAGTTGTTACTTCTCCTTTTTCATTTCTAATTCTATTGCTTTGAGTCTTCTCCCTTTTTTTCTTGATGAGTCTGGCTAATGGTTTATCAATTTTGCTTATCTTCTCAAAGAACCAGCTTTTAGTTTTATTGGTCTTTGCTATCGTTTCCTTCCTTTCTTTTTCATTTATTTCTGCTCTGATCTTTATGATTTCTTTCCTTCTGCTAACTTTGGTTTTTTTTTTGTTCTTCTTTCGCTAATTGCTTTAGGTGCAAGGTTAGGTTGTTTATTTGAGATGTTTCCTGTTTCTTAAGGTAGGATTGTATTGCTATAAAATTCCCTCTTAGAACTGCTTTTTGCTGCATCCCATAGGTTTTGGGTCATCGTGTCTCCATTGTCATTTGTTTCTAGGTATTTTTTGATATCCTCTTTGATTTCTTCAGTGATCACTTCGTTATTAAGTAGTGTATTGTTTAGCCTCCATGTGTTTGTATTTTTTACAGATCTTTTCCTGTAATTGATATCTAGTCTCATAGCATTGTGGTCGGAAAAGATACTTGATATGATTTCAATTTTCTTAAATTTACCAAGGCTTGATTTGTGACCCAAGATATGATCTATCCTGGAGAATGTTCCATGAGCACTTGAGAAAAATGTGTATTCTGTTGTTTTTGGATGGAATGTCCTATAAATATCAATTAAGTCCATCTTGTTTAATGTATCATTTAAAGCTTTTGTTTCCTTATTTATTTTCATTTTGGATAATGTGTCCATTGGTGAAAGTGGGGTGTTAAAATCCCCTACTATGGTTGTGTTAACTGTTGATTTCCCCTTTTATGGATGTTAGTATTTGCCTTATGTATTGAGGTGCTCCTATGTTGGGTGCATCAATATTTACAATTGTTATATCTTCTTCTTGGATCGATCCCTTGAGCATTATGTAGTGTCCTTCTTTGTCTCTTGTAATAGTCTTTATTTTAAAGTCTATTTTGTCTGATAGGAGAATTGCTACTCTAGCTTTCTTTTGATTTCCATTTTCATGGAATATCTTTTTCCATCCCCTCACTTTCAATCTGTGTGTGTCTCTAGGTCTGAAGTGGGTCTCTTGTAGACAGCATATATATGGGTCTTGTTTTTGTATCCATTCGGCCAGTCTGTGTCTTTTGGTGGGAGCATTTAGTCCATTTACATTTAAGGTAATTATCACTATGTATGTTCCTATTCCCATTTTCTTAATTGTTTTGGGTTTGTTATTGTAGGTGTTTTCCTTCTCTTGTGTTTCTTTCCTAGAGAAGTTCCTTTAGCATTTGTTGTAAAGCTGGTTTGGTGGTGCTGAACTCTCTCAGCTTTTGCTTGTCTGTAAATGTTTTAATTTCTCCATCAAATCTGCATGAGATCCTTGCTGGGTAGAGTAATCTTCATTGTATGTATTCCTCCTTCATCACTTTAAGTATGTCTTGCCACTCCTTTCTGGCTTGCAGAGTTTCTGCTGAAAGATCAGCTGTTAACCTTATGGGAATTCCCTTGTGTGTTATTTGTTGTTTTTTCCTTGCTGCTTTTAATATGTTTTCTTTGTATTTAATTTTTGATTGTTTGATTAATATATGTCTTGGCATGTTTCTCCTTGGATTTATCCTGTATGGGCCTTTCTGTGCTTCCTGGACTTGATTAACTCTTTCCCATATTAGGGAAGTTTTCAACCATAATCTCTTCAAATATTTTCTCAGTCCCTTTCTTTTCCTCTTCTTCTTCTGAGATCGCTATAATTCGAATGTTGGTGCATTTAATGTTGTCCCAGAGGTCTCTGAGACCGTCCTCAGTTCTTTTCATTCTTTTTTCTTTATTCTGCTCTGCAGTAGTTATTTCCACTATTTTATCTTCCAGGTCACTTATCTGTTCTTCTGCCTCAGTTACTCTGCTATTGATACCTTCTAGAGTATTTTTAATTTCATTTATTTTGTTGTTCATCATTGCTTGTTTCCTCTTTAGTTCTTCTAGGTCCTTGTTAAATGTTTCTTGCATTTTCTCTATGGTATATCCAAGATTTTGTATCATCTTTACTATCATTATTCTGAATTCTTTTTCAGGAAGACTTCCCATCTCCTCTTCATTTGTTAGGTCTGGTGGGTTTTTACCTTGCTTCTTCATCTGCTGTGTGTTTTTCTGTCTTCTCATTTTGCTTATCTTACTGTGTTTGGGGTCTCCTTTTTGCAGGCTGCAGGTTCATAGTTCCCGTTGTTTTTGGTGTCTGTCCACAGTGGCTAATGTTGGTTCAGTGGGTTGTGTTGGCTTCCTGGTGGAGGGGACTAGTGCCTGTGTTCTGGTGGATGAGGCTGGATCTTGTGTTTCTGGTGGGCAGGTCCATGTCTGGTGGTGTGTTTTGGGGTATCTGTGGCCTTATTATGATTTTAGGCAGCTTCTCTGCTAATGGGTGGGGTTGTGTTCCTGTCTTGCTGATTGTTTGGCATAGGGTGTCCAGCACTGTAGCTTGCTGGTCCTTGAGTGAAGCTGGGTGTTGATGTTGAGATGGAGATCTCTGGGAGATTTTCGCTGTTTGTTATTACATGGAGCTGAGAGGTCTCTTGTGGACCGGTGTCCTGAAGTTGGCTCTCCCACCTCAGAGGCACAGCACTGACTCCTGGCTGGAGCACCAAGAGCCTTTCATCTGCACCGCTCAGAATAAAAGGTAGAAAAAGTAGAAAGAAAGAGCGAGCGAGAGAGAGAGAGGGAGGGAGGGAGGGAGGGAGGAAGATAAAGAAGGAAGGAAGAGAAAGAAAGAGGATAAAGTATAGTAAGGTAAGATAAAATAAATTTATTAAAATAATTATTAAGAAAAAAAATTTTTTAAGTAGAAAAAAAAATAGACGGACAGAACCCTAGGACAAATGGTGAAAGCAAAGCTTTACAGACAAAATCTTTCACAGAAGCATACACATACACCCTCACAAAGAGGAAAAGGGGAAAAAATAATATCTTGCTCCCAGTGTCCACCTCCTCAATTTTGGGATGATTCGTTGTCTATTCAGGTATTCCGCAGATGCAGGTACATCAAGTTGATTGTGGAGATTTAATCCGCTGCTCCTGAGGCTGCTGGGAGAAATTTCCCTTTCTCTTCTTTGTTCGCACAGCTCCTGGGGCTCAGCTTTGGATCTGGCCCCACCTCTGCATGTAGGTCGCCTGAGGGTGTCTGTTCTTCACTCAGACAGGACTGGGTTAAAGGAGCAGCTGATTAGGGGGCTCTGACTCACTCAGGCCAGGGGGAGGGAAGGGCACGGAGTGAGGGGCGAGCCTGCGGCAGCAGAGGCCAGCGTGACGTTGCACCAGACTGAGGCGCGCCGTGCGTTCTCCTGGGGAAGCCGTCCCTGGATCCTGGGACCCCGGCAGTGGCGGGCTGCACAGGCTCCCGGGAGGGGAGGTGTGGAGAGTGACCTGTGCTTGCACACAGGCTTCTTGGTGGCTGCAGCAGCATCCTTAGCGTCTCATGCCCGTCTCTGGAGCTCCTTTAAGCAGCGCTCTTAATCCCCTCTTCTTGCGCACTGGGAAACAAAGAGGTAAGAAAAAGTCTCTTGCCTCTTTGGCAGCTCCAGACTATTCCCTGGACTCCCTCCCAGCTAGCCGTGGTGCACTAACCCTTCAGGCTTGTTCACGCAGCCAACCCCAGTCCTCTCCCTGCGCTCTGACAGAAGCCTGAGTCAGCTCCCAGCCCCGGCCCGCCCCGGCGGGTGAGCAGACAAGCCTCTCCGGCTGGTGAGCGCCGGTCGGCACCGGTCCTCTGTGCGGGAATCTCTCCGCTTTGCCCTCCGCACCCCTGTGGCTGCGCTGTCCTCCGTGACTCCGAAGCTCCTCTCCTCTGCCACCCGCAGTCTCCGCCCATGAGGGGGCTTCTTCTGTGTGGAAACCTTTCCTCCTTCACAGCTCCCTCCCACTGGTGCAGGTCCCGTCCCTATTCTTTTGTCTCTTTTTTTTCTTTTGCACTACCCAGGTACGTGGGGAGTTTCTTGCCTTTTGGGAGGTCTGAGGTCTTCTGCCAGCGTTCAGTGGGTGGTCTATAGGAGCAGTTCCACGTGTAGACGCATTTCTGATGTATCTGTGGGGAGGAAGGTGATCTCCGTGTCTTAGTCTTCCGCCATCTTCCTCAACTCCCGCTATTTACTTCTTAGTTCAATTGAATTTATATTCCTTCTAGTTTCTCTGTTAGTTGTGTCATTAGACACTTCATCCTTAACTCTGAGTGTAAAGTAAGGCATAGGTTACATCAGTATTTTTTCTAACATTTCATAAGAAAAATAGCACATTGTGTTATTTAATGATTTTAAACATTCCTCCCTCCTTCAGTCATCTCAGAAGAAAATAGAAGATAAAGCAGCAGTACTTGTGAACGTACTCTCCTACGTGTTCATAGGTCAGCATGGAGAGTGTCTGGTCTTTCTCCTTTTCTCTCATTCATCTGGAGTGTTTGCATATCTTTTTCAGAAGAGAATCTGCCACAGTTTCCGAATTGTCTTATTCCAGAATCTTGTAAAGTCAATCTCTTTTAGAGAGGATGGTTATCTTTAGTTCCTTCATGGTATTTAAACTTCTATTGGAACGGTAAGATTTGTTTCAGTTGCGACTGTTGATCTAGCACCTAAGATACAATATTTAACTTTGATATAATATTAATACTTGTGTCTACCTGCTGAATGTAGTCAAATTGCAATGTTCAGCAACTTAAAACTTTGTTCCTTTGTTTGGAATGTTTAATTTTTTCTCCATTATATAGAAATTACACTACAATGGTTATGAATCTGTAGTAAGGAGCACAGGAATTGTAAATCCCTAAAAGTTTGCAGTCATGTTGCCTGGGATGAAATGAGAGAGTGGCATTGACATACATACACTACCAAATGTAAAATAGATAGCTAGTGGGAAGCAGCCGCATAGCAGAGGGAGATCAGCTTGGTGCTTTGTGACGACCGAGAGGGGTGGGATAGGGAGGGTGGGAGGGAGGCTCAACACGGAGAGGTTATGGATATATGTATACATATAGCTGATTCACTTTGTTGTGCAGCAGAAACTAACACAACATTGTGAAGCAATTATATTCCAATAAAGGTATAAAAAATAATATTGTCTAGGAAATAAAAATATATTGAATCAGCTAATTCCTGATATTGTACCATGATATTCTAAGGGAATCTATATATCAGAGTCCTGAAGAAAGAGTTCTTTAAATTTCCTAAAATCTTTCTCTTGGGGAGTCAACTTCACAGAGCAAACCCAAGCAGACCTGGTTTGCATGTTGGCTTTGTTGCTGGAAGCTTCATGGCCTTAAATAAGTGACTTCCTTCTTTAATTTTTTTTGTATTCTCAACTGTAAAATGGGATTAATAATATATCCACCTCATAGTTGGTTGGGGATTACACGAGGTACCATATGAAAAGAACATAGCTTGTTTACAATGTTCAATAGTGTTTATTTCTTTCCTTTAAACTTTATTTTTGAGGGAGCATATTGACAGTTTTGTGTTTATGAACAATACCTGTGAAATAATTTTATACAGAATGAATTTTTTATTGTTTTTGTGATGAGATATCTTATGTCTATGTCAATATTTATTAATATACCTATTCCTACATTGATATCTGTATCCATCTCCATTTTTCACTCTGTGTCTTTATTGATCATCTACCTATATTTTCCTTTTTAGCAGGGCTTGGAATCTAATCACCTGAATCAAGAGATCACTTTATGCTTTATTGCTAACCAGGAAGCTTTTGGCACCATGGAGTTCCCTTGCTGTCTTATTGATCAGCTGTCAACCTTTGGGGAGCCTCTGAAAGCTCACTTCTCTCAGATCTCATGCCCAGCCCTTAGCCTTTAGATGGCTGCTGCAGTACACTGTACAGTGAAGGCTGAGTGCTTTGTGGAGGATCTCTGTGAACTCTCCTGCCTTGCTCTCAGTTTTTAGTGAGCTGTTATGAACCTAAGAAAGTGTTAACAGAATTATTGTGGCAGAGTGCTGATGGGCAGGAAAGACCTTGATGTGTGACACTTGAGCTGGCCGTGAAAGATAAACAGGATTTGGCTTGATAGGAATGGTAATAGGAGGACCCTAATCCATATGCTTTAACATTTAGATTTATAAAAATAGTTTACTTTACCTTATAAGATCCCCAGGAAAGCTGATCCGTAGCTTGTGTGCTTTTTTTTTCTTTTTAAGTATTTTGTAGTCAAAATTTTATTATCAGATATGTACTATCTGTTTTATATATTTCCGGACAAAATATAATTTTTGCCTGATATGAAAAATTCACTTTTCAATCAACATTTTCTCCTTCCTAGTTGTGTTTTGTTTAGACTCATGGAGATTATTACTGTATCTTGATAGAAATAGCACAAGGTGGCCTGGATATAATAATCATAGGTAACATTTAAGAGATGCTTACTGCATTTCAGAGGCTGGTCTAAATGCTTTATAGGAACAATCTCTTTTACAAGAAAACTTTTAATGTAGGAACTAATATTATGGCCATTTTATGAGCAAGAGAATTAAGACTTAGAACAGTTACATGATTTATTCAAGGTGACATGACCAGCAGTTGGTGAAGATAGGGTCCTAACATGGTTTATTCCACCCAGCAGTCAGATGTTAGTCACTCAGTTCTACTGCTTTTTGCCAGTAGGAAGAGAGAAAATCAGCAAGTCACCTGTGGAATATCTTCCCTGTGATTTTATAATGAAAATAGCACTGCTGATAGAAAATTAAAGATTTGGTCCTAAGTACTAGCTCCTGCTATCACCTTGCATATTACACATTAGTATCTCTTGCTGAGTATTTATATGATGTTTGATAAAAATGATGTTTAACATCGCTCATTTTCTACTGCTCTTCACATACCTGCTTGGTACTAGCTAATCCATTTTTATCAGCTATTTTTGTACTTTTACTTTTTCTTTAAGTGTGAAAGAGCATTCAGAGTTCCATACGTCAAGCTTACTTTTTCAAAATATTCAACATATTTAATTAAATGAGTTGGTTAAAAAAAATAAAAAATGTTTTCTCAAAATAGGATTGATAAAATGTTTTTCTTCAATTTATACATATCAATTTTACTTATTGAATATTCAGGGTAAGTTGAAGAAAAGTAAAATAGCCATCAACAATATATGTATTTATATTTCTATTTATATAGATGCATATATTTATAGTTTATGCTTTCCTGAGTCATAAGTTGAAATATCAATAGTTAATCATAGAAAAATACTAGAGAAAAAGAAGCTGTTTTGTGTATATTCGATATAACATTTATCAACCTGTTATTGATTTTTATAGCATGCCATGTGTGTCTCCCTGAATGCTTTCTTTACATGTAAGATTTTGAATGCTATACATACATTTAAGTCAGAGTTATTTTTTAAAATGTAAATCAGGTTATGTCATTTTCCTCTTTTCAACATTATTTTAATAGTTTCCCATCATGCTTACTATTAAATCCAGAGTCTTTACCATCACCCATAAGGTCTTATATCAGTTGGCTTTTCTTACCTTATTTCTGATCTCTTTCATCCTGACTCACTCTGCTTCAGGCAACTGGTCTAATCCTTGCTCCTTAAACATTGTAAGAAAGAGCCAACATCAGGAAATTGTACATTTTTCTTCCATTGTTATAAAATACTTGTCTCCCAGATAATCACATGTTTTGCATCCTGACTTTCTTCTGGTCTCTGCTCAAATATCATCTCCTCTGTGGGGCCTTTTATGATTACTCTATCTGAAGTAACATACCTCTTTACTCTCTGTGTTTTCGTACTGCTTCTCCAGTTCAGGGCCCATCTTCTTGTTAGAAGTCTTAGCTCTCTGTAATTTCCACTTGGAATTCTGTTGTATTCCAAAGTGGACACTCATTCCACTTTGAAATCAAACTTCCCTTTATATAAGAGGAGTCTAGTCTTTGGCTGGAGAGAGTTCTCAGATTCACTTCCAGTAATTGCCCAAAGATCAGTGCTTTCTGCCTAAGTCCCCCTTCCCAGATGGTACGGGATCTGAAGGGAGTAATACAATGTGTTAGAAATGGAGGAGTTATTCATCTAAAGCTGAGAATGGCTGAGGAGAATGTAGGAGCAGAGTTCAAGAAACCTAACCAAAGCTGAGAGAGAAAAACAGTGACAATAACAAAGCAGGTATCAAAACAAGAGTATAGTGATATAAACATAGAAACTAGGTAGGTAATCATCAGAACAGAAGATTGAACGTTAATAGAGTAGAGCCTGGGACAAATACCTAGAGATTCGTACTAGTTTGCTGATTGATGTAGGTGTCAGTTATGATGTGGTGGACCCCAAGACAAAAAGTGCCAGGAATATGGATTATCAGGTGCAGTGTTCGGTGTTGAAAATATTTTCCTTATAATGATGTTGTATGTTTTATGAATGAAAGAAGCATAGCAGAAAATCATACCCAATTCCATCTGATTTCAGTGCTTATGGGCATGATGTTATATTTCATTGGTGAGGTGTGATTTGAGTTGGGGCGTGAGTGTTGGGTAATAGTTGTAGGGAAAGGTGGGTGGTGAGATGGGAAGAGATGTACACAGAACCAAGATAGAATGTCATCAAAGGCTGGAAGGCAGGAACTTGGGGGACGTGTTAGAGGAATAAAATGGAATTTTTGTCCTCCTTTATTAATGTCAGATTCAGTTCACAGTTCAACATGGCAAAATTAAACAAAAAATCTTGACTGTTTTTGCCTATATTCTAGGGCATGTGTAAAATTTGATAATATCAAACAAAACTTGAATACCAACTTCTATAGGTTACTGAATTTATAAGAGGAAAAAAATATCCTAATGTTTTTCTGACTCTAATCACCAATTCAATAAGCCCTGGGGTGTAGCTTATTTGAACAAACATTTATTGAACTCCTATGTGATAGAAAGTATGTTCAATGATAGAGTCATGAAGATAAATAAGATATAGTCCCTCAAGGGACCTAGAGTAGTGGGAGACAGATTGGTAGATAATTAAAATGCAGCCTTCTGCATGTACTGTTAGAAGTATGTTCTCACCAATATTGATAATTCCTTACAGCTGCAGTTATTCTTCAGACCAATAAGGAATTATTTGATTGTTAAGGAAAAGTACCTCTGATTTCTAGGTTTTTAGTTTTTGTATTTATTTTGTTTGAGCAAGAATATATACATTTTTTTTTGGTTTACGTTACACATAACTTTAGACTTTAAAAATGATTTATAAATATTAAGGAATAATGTGAATTGGGCACTAAATGTATTTTTTAAGTCAAAGAGAAGTAAAGGCAATCATAATAGAATATGCTGTTGGATATCAATAAGGATTCCTTTGGCTGAATTCACATTTTTTGTCTTATGTCATCGTATTCCAAGTTTTCACTGCCCATCTCTCAATTTCACGAGCTTTCTTTCACATATCTCTTGGAAGCACAGTGATTTATTCTTTGTTGTTGTCCCTAGTTGATGCCAGGGTGTTTGCCTGCCACCTCATGTGTTTGAGTGGCATAAAGTGAACAATTGGCTCCAGACATAAGTATCCTACAGATCAGTGTTTCTAAGTGGAATCAAGGGCAGAAAAACCAACAGTAGGTTGATTCTTTGGAAGACCTTTATGTAACATTTGAGAGCAGCCAATATCTTTAGAAAACTCTCTACTGAATAAATTAATATTTTTATGTACAAGTAGGAATTTGAGCCTAAGAACAACAACAAAAACCAGAACCCATGATTCTATAATAATAATTTTTACTTTGTGCGTGATAAATTGACTATAGCAATAATAAAAATGGGATGCCAAGTCACTTCGCTGCTTGACAGGCATATATATTGGAAGTCATTGAGGAATAGGATACAGGTATAAGCATGGCTAATATTCTGTAGGAGAAACCACAAAATAGATTTTATAATTTCTGTCACTAAGGGTTTTATCTTCATATCTATATGAACCGTCAGAGAATAGGAAGTTCATACTTTTTACACAGGGTCAATCATTACTTGTCACATTTACTGCTATAGTTTGCTAAAATCCAACTTGATGGACTATAAAAATGATGATTTACTCTCTCTCTCTCTCTCTCTATATATATATATATATATTTTGTGTGTGTGTGTGTGTGTGTGTGTGTGTGTGTGTGGTACGCGGGCCTCTCACTGTTGTGGCCTCTCCCGTTGTGTAGTGTGGGCACCAGACGCGCAGGCCCAGCGGCCATGGCTCACGGGCCTAGCCACTCCATGGCATGTGGGATCTTCCTGGACCGGGGCACGAACCCATGTCCCCTGCATCGGCAGGTGGACTCTCAACCACTGCACCACCAGCAAAGCCCAACTCAATATATTTTAAATGGAGCAATAATCATTGTAAGCCATGAACATACAAAGGCTATTTTCTTGTGGTGAGCATATCTCAGGTCCACATCAAGGTAGAAAAGAAGTTTAGAGATGTAGCTAAGAAAGATGAGGCCCCTCAATAAGTACTGAGGGACCATAATGTGTTCATGTTGTACTAGGTATTATGTACTGGGAAAGAAGAACTATGTGGGAATTTTGAAGAGTGTCAAAGGGGAGATTAGTCGTATTGAAACTTTAGGAAGAGAAGACTGAGGGCAAATCACACATTTTGTGGCATTTGATTACACTTATCAAGATGATCATACCCAAAGTGGGGAGACACACAGTGTTCTGGAGTACAGACTGCCAGGTTTTAAATCAGGTCCTAGAAACTAATCCTGTTCTGGCATTAATTTGCTCTTTCTTTCTTTTTTTTTTTGATATTTATTTATTTATTATTTAGTTTTGGCTGCATCAGATCTTAGTTGTGGCACACGGGCTCTTCGTTGTGACATGGGCTCCAGAGCTTGTGGGCTGTGTAGTTGTGGCACTTGGGCTCTCTAGTTGTGGCATGCAGGCTCAGTAGTTGTGGCACGCGGGCTTAGTTGCCCCGCAGCATGTGGGATCTTAGTTCCCTGGCCAGGGATCGAACCCGCGTCCCCAGCATTGGAAGGCAGATTCTTAACCACTGGACCACCAGGGAAGTTCCTAATTTGCTCTTTTGATTTAAGCAATTGACTTTTGAAAAAATAAGCTTCAGGGTTTCCCCGGTGACGCAGTGGTTAAGATCCCACCTGCCAATGCAGGGAACACGGGTTCGAGCTCTGGTCCGGGAAGATCCCACATGCTGCGGAGCAACTAAGCCCGTGCACCACAACTACTGCACCTGTGGTCTAGAGCCCGCGAGCCACAACTACTGAAGCCCACGCACCTAGAGCTGGTGCTCCACAGCAAGAGAAGCCACCGCAATGGGAAGTCCGTGCACTGCAACGAAGAGTAGCCCCTGCTCGCTGCAACTAGAGAAAGTCCGCGTGTAGCAACAAAGACCCAGAGCAGCCAAAAATAAATAAACACATAAATTTATTAAGAAAAAAAATGAGCTTCAGTTTTGTCATCTGTAAAATGGCCTACTTTATCTATAAGAGTGCTTTCAGCTTTAACTCAGTGGTCCATAGATTCTTTCTCTAGTTCCACTGAGGGAAGAACAAAAGAAAAGGAATTTAGATTATAACGTGGGGTTATAGTTAGAAATACAGATACATTTCCTGGAAGTGAGAAGGACTCAGTATTGGGAAATATTTCTAACAGAAGCCAAGATGCCACTGTTTCAGCCGATAAGTAAAAATGTTTGACCTTGGACACTGCTGATAGAAGCCATGCTAGCGTTTGGTCAAGTATCTTAGTGTGTGTGGAAGGGGAGTGGACACAGTCAATCTGTGTTGAGAATCTTTATGCCAAGAAAGTCTGCAGTTCTCAGAAAACACACTGTAAAATTACACTATTAGCTTTCAGAGTGACTATATTTTCACTCCATTTTGCACAGAAGCTCCTTCGTCAGAACTACAACTGTCTTCTCATATCTTAGTTTTAATTCTTGCAACTTACTTACTATAAAGATGGAAAATTAGGGAACTGTCTTGTTAGAACTGCTGAAACACACCTGGTCTAATGTACTTCCCCACTAGGTGGCACTCTAATTATATGAGAACTACCCAGTTAAAAATCAATAATATTGACTTGATTTATGAAAAATTTCACTTACTTTCTGTTTAAAATAGTTTTTCTCTTACCATTCAAATGAAAAGTCTAGCTGTCAGGACACTTGAATTTTTTATATGTAGTTTTAGAAAATTGTCAAGTTCAGTTATTTTGTTGGGTATTCAATAATTTATAAGACCTTTTTATACATCATATAACAAGAAGCAAAATTCAATAAATACATGGGTGGTGTGAAATATTAGTTTATGTTTAGTTGGTTCAGTTTGGCTTTTGTAAGTGAATTGTACACTTTTTAAACTTTACAATATGATTGGTGATGTAAAAAGTTTTAAAGTGTTTTAAAAATGTAAGGGAGGTGTGAAGGGAAATGCTATTGCTGTGAAGTAAGCCAGAAAAATGGCTTTTTTGCATCTCCATTACTACATCTCAGTGTATTTGTTGCTTATAACTATGGGCATATTTAATGGAAATAAATGGGTTTGAAAACACTTTCTATAAAAATCCCTTTCAAAAATCCCATCTCCAAAGATGGGTAATAGCCCTCCTTCCACCTGCGTGGTCTTGCAGGAGCCTGGCTTTCACTGATAAACAATGGATTATTGACATGTGTATATATTAATCAACAACAGGAAGCTTTTAAAGTTAGACTGCAAACTGACATTTCCATTTCTAGAATGACTAAGAACACCAGAAACCAAAATTAAGTTCATCTGTGGTTTAGCTTAGTTGAGCTGTGAGGGAAAAAGAAAAAAGATTGAAAAGTATGCGTTGCAAAAGTGATTCCTTTTTCAGAAATAAAAGACATAATAGCCAGTAGCAAAGAGGCCAATATTTAGGGTTGGTTTTCAACAGCAACAACAATCCAAATTAAGAGCAGAACAAAATAGGAAATAAAAAGTCAAACTATGTACATTTTGTTTTATAAAATTAATACCTGCAAAATATGACTTTCATCTACATTGGTAAATTCCATAAAATTAAAAAAAATCAGAATATGAATGTATCTTGAATAAACATCTAATTTTAACATGCATAATTAAAAGGTAGATGATTTAGGAAAAAATTAAGTGCTTTGTAAAAGGATTAATTACACTTTTTTTTTAGTGAGTTATACAAAGTCATATGGAATATGATTATCTATTAAAATTAAATATACACCTAATTTACAAGAACATGTTCATTGGCATCTATACTTTTCTTACCCTCCTGAAGTAATTTATTTATTACTCCCTCTTTGTTTTGTTAATATTTTAAATTCCTTATTAAAGTTTACGTCTCCCTGGCTAAATCTAATGTGTTCCATGTAGTAGATATCTGATAAATGTGTAAATAAATTGGTGAATAAATATTGTATGAAGAGACATTAGTTTACACAGCTAAGAAAACATGCAATTGAAATTTATAATGTAGTTGAAAGGATAAAAATTTCTCTTCCAAATGACCAAAATGACCTTAATATTCTCCTCAGCTTGACTAAACTTTTCACAGCTTATTTTCTGACAGTAGGCCCCTGACTTTTTTTCTTAGAGCATTTACTTTAAAAAACTTGCAGTTATTAATTCTTTCCCTAAGTCTTCTCTCAGCCTCTAGCCAGTGTTAGAACCCAAGGTCTTTCTCTAGGACCTGGGAGCCATTGCTTTGAAATATAGTCTTCGAGGAAGGTAGTACCTCTATCTCCCAGTCTCTGAGGGAGGGTAGATAAGTTAGATAAGTGCCAATTAGCAAACACTGGTGGCCTGATCGCACTGACCACTCTCCCCTCAAAAGTCCTTCCTCCAGTACTTTTCCACTAGCTCACACTAGTATTTAAACACTTTCTTTTGTTTCAATGGAGTCGAGTTCAGTTTCTCTACCCTATGGCGATAGTCTTGAATTAAATCTTCCTTGCTGTTTAACTTGTTCAGTGCAATTTTCTTTGACCCTAGTTTCATTGTTAAGAATCAAATAGATATTGGAACATAAAATATGCTATACTAGGTCACACTGGTGGTCATTTGGACCAGTGTTAAATCTCTAATAGCATCAGGGGTGTTACCAACCTCATATGTTTAGAATATACTGTAACCATTTCTATAACTATTAATGTTTAATCTTCTTTTGTAGAGAGATCATCAAAATTATTATAATAGATAATTTAATTTCTCCAGTAAAAATGTTAACAGAGGTCTGGGGTGTGTGTGTGTCTGTGTTTGTATGTGTATGGATGTATGTGATAGGGGCAAAGAAAGCATTCTGAGAGGTCAATAAGAATTAGAGGAGCATTTCTTGAGTACCATGTAACATCTTAAGGATATATACCTCTCACAGTCAATATGCTTGAAATTAAGTGGGGACCTGTTGACAGTAGTTATGCAACTGATAAATTGAGGACCCAGATTTAGGAATCACATACTTGATAGTCATGTTTTATAGTATTGCTTTATTATCTTCTAAAAATACTTCTCTAAAGCTTCAAGGGGTAAACTGAATTCTATGTTTCTAGTGTTTGTTAAAGGTTTATAATGATGATATAGACTTTGATCAGATACTTCCAGATGCTCCCTTAAGGTAGGTCCTCAATTCTAAAGAGATCAGATCTTCTGACAAGATCTCTAAAGAGCAACTGATTATGAATTTTAATCTTGGAAAAGAAGGAAGCTTCTTCTCCATCCCCGTGAAATCAGCAGTCAAGATTGTAAAACAGTTTTTTTGTTTTGTTTTGTTTTAAATAATGCTGTTTTGACCTAATTTTGAAGTCCTGGCTAGAGGCTGATCCATTCTTCTTGATTAGCTGATTAAGTCCACACCCTAACCACTTCTCTTACTGGGCTTTCATACTCCAGGCCCACTATACCCACTCCAGGCCCACTATACCCACAAATTTCCCCAGGGCCAGGTACCAACACCTGGGGATAGCCCCTATACCCCTGAGTTGGGAAACTGACATTATGCAAATTAGCCAATCCACAGGGAACCCTAGAAATCTAGATAACTTGGAGTCCTATATAAACTGCCTCCTCCAGCTCTAGCTTGCCCTTGCCCTCTTCCAGGATGCAATGCTCTCTGTGGCTCTGATTGGCAGACTTCTCTCCTTTGGAGTATAAGTAACAAAGAGTTCTTCATTTCTTCTATTTGAGTATCAGTGTGTTGTGTCCTGCCATTAAAGAACCTTCAAACCTTATGAAACAAAGGTGAAGTCAGTAAATTCCATGCTCTCTGTTGTTGCTTCCAGACCATTGATATGACACCATCACTGACTAGTCCCTCTCTCTTTATGGTTTATGCCATATGATCGTGCCACTTTTCCATTTTCTTATGACTATTGTCTATCAGCATCTATATTTTATCCTTATTTCAGAAAAATTAAACACTCACTTCTGTAAGATATTCTATATTTCCACATTACTCCAACCTTGGACTTTATTGTAGTAATTAAGATTATTTAGTAATTAAGAATCCTTAATATTAATCATCTTTTAATACCTTGTTCTCAGAATTTCTCAAACTTCCCAATCACACTTATTTCCAAAAATCAGCCACTCACTTTCATCACCATCCTTTCCTTTTGATCAGTTTGTGGGATGTCTACACTTTTAAGATCTTGAACTGCAGAAATCCCTCTCTACCTTGTCTTATGTTCGTTTAATTAAACTCAGTCAACACTGTTCTTTACAATATATATATATATTTTAAAAACTGAGGAGAGAGCAAAGATAAATAAGAGGTTATCCATTTTTTGTAAATAATTTATAACCTGAAAGAAGAGATAAGTATACAAATAACAGATTTACCAGGCATAAGTTATGCCAGTCATAATTGACGTAAAAATGAAGAACTCAAGAAATTAACTGTAGCTATTAGAGAAGGCATACCATCATGTCTTCACTCTTACTTACCTTCCCTACCTTGCCTTTTTAACTTACAATACCACTTAGCAGTTTATGTTTCCTATTTTCCTAGTACATTACCTCCTCACTTGCCTCACAAATTGGAACCCATATATTTCAATAATATTCTAGCAAACACACTTAATGCTATATTAATGGTTAGCCCAGGGGTGAAGTTACCTAAGATGTCAATCTGTAAGTATCATTAATGTATCATTGGAATGCTAAGGTACCATTGGAAATGTAAGGTGATGGAAATAAAGTTATAGTTAACAAAAATTCTCTCAGGGAGCATATTGTATGTGGTTGAAGGAATATTTGATAAGCCCTTTGAGTTTGTATGTTTTTGCTTGAGTGAAATAAATGATGGCCATTCTGAAAAGGAGAATCAGTCCAATGAACTGCAGACATTTTTTTTTTTTTTTCCTTAGTTGGGGATTCACGTTTGGGGCCTGAGCTTAAAATGATTTCTTGAAACAATAAACAATAGTTATTCTCTTAATTCTTCTTTTTTTCCCAGCGTGGCAATCAGCTTTTCTTATGAACGCAGATTTAAAAAATATTTTAAAAAGCTGTCTGGGGGCTTCCCTGGTGGCGCAGTGGTTGGGAGTCCGCCTGCCGATGCAGGGAGTGTGGGTTCGTGCCCCGGTCCGGGAGGATCCCACGTGTCGCGGAGCGGCTGGGCCCGTGGGCCATGGCCGCTGGGCCTGCGCATCCGGAGCCTGTGCTCCGCAACGGGAGAGGCCACAGCGGTGGGAGGCCCGCGTACCGCAAAAAAAAAAAAAAAGCTGTCTGAAGCTTTTTGTAGGTGCTCACATGCTTCATTCCAGCCCATACAAAACTTCCTATGCTTTAACCTTCAGTTATGCTTGCTCTGTCATTCCCCAAAGACTGAGTAATAGATTCTAAATTATTGAATCAGAAATAAAATGAATCATCTTGACTAGACAGAACTCTTTGGAAACGAATTAACTTTTCGGAGAACTATGAACATGAAAAAAGTAATCTAGTTTTATGGAAAGTAAATTTTCCAGTAAAATATACACACAGATACACACATCTGTCTGTCTGTCTATCTTTGCAAACTAGTTTAATGGAATTCAGGCTGTATGTCTGCCTAAGCTTCCCTACACCAAGTTAATATTTTAAACTCATAGCTTTCTAGTTGACTATGAGCTTATAAAAGTAATTTTGTATAAATTACATTTGCTACCAGACCAGGATTGTATTGAATTATATCCCTAATAAACATTTCAGCTTTAAACCTCTCTTAATACAAGAAATATATACTTATTTATAATCCTCTTGTTCCATACAGAATTAAATCCATATATTTCTGTTGGCTATTCACATGACCTGTGATGGAAATGTAAAAATATGTGGCTGTATCCATAGAAACAGGTGGTAAGCTTACATCAATATTTTATCATACTGACAACCAGCAATTTCAGTGATTACATTTTCTGTATCAAACCTCATCAAGAATTCACAAAAGTATTATGGAGGGATTTAATCAATTTTCTTTACTTATAAATGAAAATAGGAAAATGTTGAAGGAAAAAGAAAGATTTACCTACAAGTATTTATAGAGTGTTTTCAGGTTTGAGAATTTACAGTACCTTTCAAGTTGTGGTCTTTAGTGCAACTAAATTAGGGTAGAATAGCGTACAAAGCTCCTTTTCTCAGAGTTTGACTACCTACATTGAAATTAACTTAATTTGTTAATTAAAATCAGAATATTTCAGATGGAACCTATCAATATACATTTTAATAAACTTAAGATGATTTTTTATGCATGTTAAAAATCAGTGCCCTAGAGGTAATTTATGTTTATAACTCTGAAAATGCAATAAGATTACAGGTATACAAAGCATAGGGCAAGAGATTTAAGACTCTTCAGGGACTCAAAGGAGACTTTTATCAAAAGAAACAGGGTTTCCCTGGTGGTACAGTGGTTAAGAATCCACCTGCCAGTGTAGTGGACACGGGTTTGAGCCCTGGTCTGGGAAGATCCCACATGCCGTGGAGCAACTAAGTCCATGTGCCATAACTACTGAGCCTGTGCTCTAGAGCCCATGAGCCACAACTACTGAGCCCACGTGCCACAACTACTGAAGCCCGCATGCGTAGAGCCCATGCTCTGCAACAAGAGAAGCCACTGCAGTGAGGAGCCCGTGCATCTCAACAAAGAGTAGCCCCTGCTCGCTGCAACTAGAGAAAGCCCACACAGCAATGAAGACCCAACACAGCCAAAAAAATAAAAATAATACAGCTCCCTTAAAAAAAAAGATTGAAATAATAGCATCATATAAGAAAAAAAATAAGCCAGGAAATAAAATAGGAGCAATAATTAAAAAGCAAACAAATATGAGCAGTGTGTTGTTTTCTTGCTGAATTCTACTCAAAAAGGTGGTATTTTCCTAGGGTATATTCTCAAATCTCCTTATGAAGATCAGGCTTCCCAGAAGAGACATCTAAATTGCTTTGCAGAGATACATTTTTGGGCTGCTGATCTACTTAGCCTGAAAGACCTTTGTTGCTATATTACTATGTAAGGGCCTTATTCAAAGTAAAGTTTCTTTAATCTGTAATGTCTATGGGAAAGGAAACCACATTAATGCTGTCAGAGGCTATTTATTTCTCAGAGATTGAGGTTTAGAAAAATTCTCAGAGAGAGAATAAAAATTCTTCATATTTCCCATTTTAAAATACTTTTCACCTGAGAAATTGAAGTACTCATTTAAAGTCAACTATGAGCTGATTCTCATATTGTAAATGCTTGCTTCATTGAATAGTCTAAAAATTTATTGCTGCTGCCCAATACTGAATGGAAGTATTTTGTAGACAGTCTTAGAACTTTTCTATACAGGGGTATTAAAATTTGATGGTAAAGAAGTGTTGGGTGATCATGAGCAAATTGTTTAGTGTCTTTTGTTACAGTTTGCCCATTTTTTGGTGGAGATAATAATAGCACTTCTGTATAGATTACTGTGAAGATATGAGATAATACATGGAACAGGCTTAGAACAGGGCTTAGCAATGACTAATAATTGGTAAATATTTATTTATCTGCAAGAATATTTAAATGTTTATAACATCTAGAAATTTCCTGCCTTGAGATACTTTTAGAAATTCTGCTCATAGCAGTTGAAACCTTTTTCTTAAAAAGAAAAACCAAAGCCAAATGACATTATGACTTTAGAAAAACATATTGATGATACTTCTGAAACAACAAAAACATCAAAAACAAAATTTCTGTGGCTTAGCACAATCAAACGTTATTTCTCACTTATGTATCTGTCAAATGTAAATAGAGTTTTCTAGTTGGTGGGCACCTTCTTAAAATTCACTACCATTTTCTTAAAAACCTTGGCCCCAAAGGTACATACATCACTGTTGCTCATTGTTTGTGAATTCTACTCATGTGACTATATCTCAATGCAAAGGATGTTGATAATATAGTCTATATTTAGGTTCTGCTTCCCAGTGACAGGGGAAGCTCCAATTTTTGATGGACAGCTAGCCATCTTTCACACAGCTTCCACTTACACGAAGTGTTTGAATCTGTGGTTCTTCTACATTTCAAGAGACAGGGTAATTCATGATTATGGCACTTTGGCTATGTCTGAATTAACTATTTTTTTAAGGAATCTTTTGTATTTGACTCAATGGCTGGATCTTTTGAGAACAATTTGTGGATAATTGATCCTTCCCTGAAAGCAGGCTTGATGAATAGTGGAGGAAATAAATGGATATATCTATTGAATATAGAATGGGAAGCAGAAAGAGCAAGGAAAAGAAGGAAAAGCTTTTAAAGGCTTTGGATTGGTTTCTCATTGTGGCTGATAATGAATTATTTCCCCACATTTGTGATAAAACTACACCCCTCCAAATTTGTCCTTCTTATGATCAATGCATTTTATACAATTCACATCTGGAGAGGGGATTATAGTTTGTTGTTTTGATGTAGGCATATTATTTGACAATCTCTTATGACATGCTAAGATGGTGAACAACGTTCATCTTTATCTCTGAGTACTCTAGAAATACATAGAATCATTCAAACTTAGTACCATATAAGTAGGTTTATTTTAGGACTTATTCTTAAGACAGATTTCATTTGGCATTGACTTGATAGAGGGTTCTATCTCTTCTAAACAAATAATAGCTTTTCCTAGTTTCAGTTCTGGCATATTCCACCCACCCAGTCTCTATCTAGCCCACCTTGATCTACACAGTTTTTTTTTGTTTGTTTGTTTTTGTGCCACTCTCTTTGTCCAGCTCCTTTATGTACATGTACAGCCATTTATTAAAGTCATATTCCTGAAGAAGAGGTCATCACCATACACTAGAAGGAATCTGGACATGCTCAAATCTTTCTCACCTGAGGATTCTCCCTTCTTTCATTTTTCAGGTACTACTGAGCTACTGTCCATCTGCACTTTACTGTATTCATCCCTTGCATTTGCTTGGCTAATTGACTGGCTAATGCTTTCTATCTCTGGCAGCACAATATAGCCCAGCACATACTAAGTGGCACATAATCTTGCATTCCAGTAATAGCTTAGAAAGGTAATAATATCAACAGCTATAAAAAGTTATTGTGTAATTTTCATTTTTCTCATCAATAAAATCAGAACAGTAGTATCTACCAAAAGTAGCTTTTGACAGAAATAAGGAGAAATGATGTGAGGTGGTTAGCCCAGTGCCTAGCTATAGTTCTTATTTTTAAATTATTATTATTGTAGTTATAAATGTTATTGTAATAATTTTGATTTCTTGAGTGCTTATTTGTCCCATCTACTGTACATCTTCTCTCTCCCACATATTTCATTCACACAGCTTCAACTCTCACTTATGTGTCAATGGCTCCCAAGTCTATACACCAGCAGCCCTGGCATTCCTCATGAACTTCAGGTCTGCATTTCCATCTGCAATGATGTATCTAATGAACTTCCAGTGAGGTTTTCTATAGGTATTTCTATACCCCACACCACATTCTTTTCTCATTTCATTCTTATTACAATGCTATATTATGTACTATTATCATTTCCATTTTATAGATGAGGAAACGTTGAAACTTGTGGAGTTGAACCCACCGAAATACCCACTGTCCAGGGATGTAAGATTGCTCTTCGTCCTTTGTGACAAATAATTTTACCTCTTCCTCATATTTCTTCCATCTTCATACTTTGTGGTTTGGGATCACAGATGCCACCTGGGATTTTTTCAAAGACGGATTTGCATTTCTGTCCTAGATCTTTGATTTTTTGGTGATTTTTGAGAGGAGAGGGGCTATATTTTTGTATTATACCATGATGAATCTGGAAACCCCATAACTGTACTTTTAAAAGATAGCTATAATTACTGGGGGTAAGTAGAATGTAGAAGATTTGAACAGGGCAGCCAGAGGGAGAAGTGAGTTGAGATTCAAAAAGAGGCATATTTCAAAGTAGATTCAGTGGGTTATGTACAATAGAAAGACATTGTGAGGAAGCAGAGAAAAGTGTGGACTTTGATGTCCACTGAACTAGGTTAAAACTCCAGCTGTCATGTTCATTTATGATGTAGAGTAAGTCATTTTATCTCAGGAACTTTGTTCAATAAAGGTTAGTTTCCTTTCCTTCCATCCCCAGCTCCAAAATTACACATACTTGATACCTGAGATGTGGCCATTTAACTGTATTATGGGCACAGTCATCTGCACCTGCACATAATTAAGATTCTTGCTGAAAGTTATTTAGCTGGTGATAGAGGTTGCTTAGCAGATTCGCTGTTCTAAAATGTTCTTCAGACCACCTGCTGGATGTTATGAGTTGAATGGAGTGGTGATTTGAATTTTGACACATTTATGCACAATTTACACACATATACCATGATTAGTTACATTCATTTAATAGGCATTTAGCAAATGCCCTTGTGAAAGTGAGAAAATGTGAGCAATAGCTCAGCGTTTTTCATACTGAGCGTTGAAATATGTATTATAAGAGTGTTGGTAATGCTGATGAATAATTAATCAACTAATTTTTGTCCTGTTCAGTGTTCTCCATTTGGAAGTGAGATGAGTTCCTTTATACCTGGTGACAGGCATTTAAAATCCTATTTCAGTTCAGCAGTATAGATGTGAATTGTTTTTGTTCTACAGCTTAAGAGCAGAGACTGCTTGTGCAGAACTTCTAACCCCCTAAAAATCACCTATTCTCTCTTTTGCATAAAGACTAACTTTTTGCATTTTCATTGATACTCTATATACTGTATTTCTTATTGTGTGTGCACCTCTATTAGATCCAGCTGAATTTACTAATTTTGGATGTATTATTTTTTATAGTTGTCTCAAATGTATATACTTAACATCTTTATCTTAAAATGTTATAATTCATTAAAAGGAAAAAAATTCAATAACCTTAGCATTAGTGATGTTTCTATTTTGTCTAAAATCAACACATTCACAGGCTTTTACTTTGGTAAGCCTTTCTATCTGACACATTTCTCTTTTCAGATTCAAGCTCTGGAATTTAATTCTTTTAAAATTTCCACAGATTGCTTAGGCATGATCCCCTTTTTGATGAACCTGTACAGGAGATTTGGGTGGGATAACATCTGTAACACAAATCTGGATCTATCCAAGTGAAACCAATTTAAACTTATTAAATTACTGCAGCATTCCAGGGGCCCTGATTAAGAGCTCCTCCAGTCCAGGATTTGAATAATTTCACTGCCACTTCAGGCCATTCAGTGTTTTACATTATCTCTAGTGGTGTCCTTTCAGATTAAACATAATCCTATTAAACAAAGCTGCAGGCTTTTTGGGCTACATACACCAAGTTGAGTAATGTTCTGCTGTTATTTGGTACTGTGTTTCTTAGTTCTTCATCTTGGATGGCTGGCATACTCTGACAATAAGCTTACATGCAGTAGATGGATGGATTTTTCATTAGTAGGACCGATTAAATTGTTGTAAAATAGCTATGACCCAGATGTCCTCGGGCCACATCACACTCAAACCTAAATTTCTTTGCTTCAAATTCCAGTCTATTGAAAATGCAACTATTCCTCCATCTTTCTTAGCCACTACTAGGTTTTTGAGGAGTCCCAATGGGGTCTTTTACATGTACTGACAAATGAGTTCTGATTTTCGTTCTCCACAGTGATTGGCTTGTGAAGAGTGTAAACTCTATTCTGCTGACTTGTAGTGTAACCACTAATAAAATTAGGTAAGATGGGAATCTTCCCGTACAATCACTACCATTTCTGGTAGGTCATTTCTTTAGAAGGAATAAAAATAAAGCTGCTCCGCGGCATGTGGGATCCTCCCGGACAGGGGCACGAACCCGTGTCCCCTGCATCGGCAGGCGGACTCTCAACCACTGCGCCACCAGGGAAGCCCTAGATGATATTTTTGAGAGTATGCTGGTGATTACCTGAGTAGGATGATGAGGAATACAAAGAATAGCAACATTTAAATGCTTTGGTTTATTCTGTGTCAGGAGGAGGATTGTTAGATATAGATTGCTAGAGAGTCTCAATAGAAAAATGGAAACAAAAATAATGATTACTAATTTGTGCATTAGCAAGGGGTCAAGATATGAAATCCAGAGGAATAAAGATGTAGAGGGGGTGGAATTGCCCATTTGAATAAAGATAATCATTCAAATAAAGATTGGAAACTAAAGAGGAGCCCTTAAAACCAGTAATTATATTATTTTTAATGTTTTATAAACATCTTCATATCATTGTTTACATCGGATTCTCACAACAATCCTGTGAAACTAAGCTTGAGGTGTTATCTCATTTTTATAATTAAGAAATCTGAGTCCCAGAGAATTTAGGAGATTTGCCCAAGTTCACATACTTTTTGTTTCGTTTTGTTTTGTTTTTCAGTATGCGGGCTTCTCACTGCTGTGGCCTCTCCTGCCGCGGAGCACAGGCTCCAGACGCACAGGCTCAATGGCCCTGGCTCACGGGCCCAGCCGCCCCGCGTCACGTGGGATCCTCCCGGACCGGGGCACGAACCCGTGTCCCCTGCATCGGCAGGCGGACTCCCAACCACTGCGCCACCAGGGAAGCCCCCAAGTTCACATACTTTTAATGTGGTAGGTACAGCACTAGAATTGATGTTTTCTCCCCCAGTTTCAGTGTTCCCTTACATGATCCAGATGTGTGTTTTCAAATATTTGGAGACTCATGTTAAAACATTAGTTATTCAGAACCTATAAGAATGAGTTTATCTAGATAATTATACCATATAGCTGAAAGGATAATTAGTTACTTTAAATTTTAATTTTCATGGTGAAATAGTGTTAATAAGACCTTTAAAATTTTTTTAGTAACTGGTAGTTATCATTTATGGTATTAGTTATTGTGAAGTGCTCTAAGTGTATGTATAAATATTTTGAGATAATGGGCTAAGTGAATCACAAGTATAATACATAATCTAGGTGATTTAGATTATGCTAAGAGCTAGTATAACACTGCCCATTAATTTTTGAAGGTCACAACTGCAAAACACATAAATCAGTGTGAAAGAGATCTATTGACATTTGCTTATTTTACCTTTACCCATTTATGACAATTGTCCATTTTCCTTTTGAAAGTAACAATCTAATGTTTCTTCTGCTTATTTCTCACAAGAGAAATTTTAGTACAATTGCCTAGATGCTACTTCTTGTCAGTTAATTCATGCTCTATCTTTCGAGCCAAACTTCTAGACAGAATACAAAAAGACAAAATAAAACTTCTTGTTTGCACCTCAGGGGATGGTGTGAACCAGCCCCAAGGAATGGACAGGCACTACATTGTCAGTCTTTGCTCCCAGAGTTGGTGAAACTCTTGGGGTCAGCTTGATCGGCAGAAATAGAATTCTATCTGTCCTTTTTTTCTTTTTCTTTCTTTGTTTTTGTTTTAGGTGAGGATTTCCAGGAAGTTAGTTTCATAGAATTTCTGGGTAGACGTTGTGTGCAGTTGTGGTGTGTGGTAATGAGGAGAGATGCAGGATCCTCCTTGAGAGAGATCTGAGGTTGAGCCTAATTCTTCTTGACCAGTTTGTATTGTCAAGAGATAAATAGGGAGTCAGAGTGAATCTTGGAGCAACTGAAAAACCAGGGGTAATGAAAGTGAGCCAGAATAGCAGAAGCAGGAGGGGAAGATTTCAAAGAGGCTGACATGGCTATGCTTGTGAGTGGTTATCTTGTACTTCTGTAGGTTGGGCTATGTCAAGAATTTCATTTATTTGGCTATTTTAAAGTTTTTATTTATTTATTTTAATTTAGTTGGATGCTATATAGATATGACCAGAATCTCTGTTTCAGAGGTGAAAATATGATCCTGTCTTTTTGCAATATAGATAATGATCTTTGTTAAATATTGGAGGGCATCTATGTTTACATTTATTTAAAAAATACAGTTCAGGGCCTCCCTGGTGGCGCAGTGGTTGAGAGTCCGCCTGCCGATGCAGGGGATACGGGTTCGTGCCCCGGTCTGGGAGGATCCCATATGCCGCGGAGCGGCTGGGCCCGTGAGCCATGGCCGCTGAGCCTGCGCATCCGGAGCCTGTGCCCCGCAACGGGAGAGGCCACAACAGTGAGAGGCCCGCGTACCGCAAAAAAAAAAAAAAAAAAAAAAATACAGTTCAGTCACTGAACAGAACTTGCATCATCTTTGTAACCAAAATGGTAAAATTTAGCAAGGAAACACACATTTAAGTTTGCATGATTAGTGTCCTGGGCAACCTTTGGAGACATGCTCTAATTTTTACACAGAAATGCTTCAGTTGTGTTTATAAGACAAAATTCCATATGGCAACCCATTTTGTAGCAGACTTTTAACATTTGTGATCTAGTTGTGAGTTATACATATGCCTAGTGAAAGGGGTGTTTTCTCCCAAATTTCCATTATCAAGTAATGAGCCTAACTTCCTAAGAGAAGGATAACAAGTGTGAACTCTAAAAATTTTTAATTGCTGATATTCTAGAAGACTGTTGCTTGCTGTGAATGCTCATGATTTCTGGGTTCTTGTCCTCAGGCTCTAACTTCAGTTATCTGGTTGGTGATGTGAGCAACTATATAAATTTCCCATTTTCTGTGTCCTCGTGGGAATGGGTAGGATTTGTCCAATGTGTCTGCAATGGTCCTAACATCCTAAAAGCTTATATTCTTGTGAACTTCTTGTCAGTACAGTGTTCCTCTCTGTGCTTTTTATCCACCCAAATGGAAAACTACTGATTTTCTTTAAAAAAATATTTAGGGCAATAACTTCAGTAATTAGAACTCATATAATTTTAAAGGTGACACATATGCTTGATATTACAGACAAATAAGAATTGAATTTAATAATCACATAATAAAATTGATTTTTTAAGACTTTTAGAATATTTTTCTCAACTTTCCTGTAATTTTTCTTAATGCAGAGATGGAAAAAAATAGTATATTCTTGGATTTCAGTGCTTAAGAATATTATTATTTCCTTTTCTGCTCCTCAACCAACACTAAAATTATGTTTCTTATTATCTTCAAAAATATTTCTAAAGGTCTGATATTCCATAAAAACTCTCAGGGCATTCTCAGATGGTGTACTCTTTTACTGCAGATTTCTAATGAGGATATATCAGAGTTGCATCACCTATCAAAAAAGAACCCTCAACTAATATGAATATTAAAATCTGTTTCAACAAACCTACTAAATGTTCTTGTCTTTGAGGTTTAGCCAGAATTACTATTTTTGGTAAGAATTCAAAAGATGGTTTTTAAATACTGGCACAAGACACATCACTTACCATTTAAAATGTATGATAAAAAGAAAACAGATTATCATAATATTAGTCAAATCTCAGAGGGAAATAACCCTTTTCATTATAGATTTTACATCATTATTTTATGGTTTTTAATTGTCATTCTGCAGATTAAGAGCAGGTAAACACTATGGAATATGTTTGATGGTTTGGATTTGAATTTTAATGATTCAAAAAGGCTGTGCAAAAGGGTTTTGCATCAATAATAGCAGCATAATAGATTGGGTACATAGGTTAGCCACATAGTATGAAGTAGTAAATGCTAATAATTTCACATCATATTTAACATTGGTTAATGTTAACATTGCTGATTGTGCTCAGAGCCCTGGGAAAATCAAGTCTTGTTCTTGATTTCCTCTTAATTACATTTGGAAGTTGTAATATAATTTAAATTGTAGGTGGTCTATTATTTGCCTAAGTGTGCCTTAGAGGAACTAAAAATCAAACTGTATAGATAGGTTAGACATTAAATAGTATAGTATATATTTTATTTACTGTCAGGTATTGCTTATTTAATTCCAAAGAGCACTTCTTTGACATGATAAAACAGTTGGAAAAAAATTCAGTGACATGATTGGATAAGGAATGGGAAGAAATAAACATCTTATTAAGTGTTATCTTTGGTTAACCTACCAGTTGCACAGATAGGACAGTTTAGTTCACTAGCTCCAAAAAATAAAAAAATAATCTTTTGTTTAAAAATTTTTTCCTACACTATAAGCTCTAGGAGGGAACGTTCTATGTGTGCCTTCCTTCTCCATGGTTTATCTTCAGTAAGAATGTACAGAAGTCACTCAAGCATATTTGCATTTGCTCCTGTCATTTAATCCTGTAAAATTGCAAACTAGGAGCCAGATAAGTCGTATTTTTTAACAGTGTCATCCCAACCTCTGCCATTAGGATCATGAGATTAAAAAAAAAATACTTCTACAATTCTGAGGCATAAAGTCTATCTCATTATTCTTTCTTGACCTTAGCATTTTCCTTTTTAGTGGGAACACAAGACAGAGATATAATCAAGTAGACAATATGCAGACCCATTACACGAAAATCAGAGATAAAAGATCACAGTATAAACCAAATATAAGAATATATTTTGTTCATCTATACTTAAATTTAAAAAAAATAAAAAAGTATATTTTATGCATAACGTAGAAAGAAACTTTTTTAAGAAAACACAAACTTCCTGGAAAATATTTAAACAGGTGTTATAAAAAATGTAAACTCTATTAAATGGTAAAAAGATACCCAACATGTACTTGAGTGAAATATTGGAAAAAATGAACAGTCGATTTTTGGGCAGATTGGAGAAAACAAGAGTCACCTAGTTATGTGAATTATGTAAAGAAAATTGGGATTGATTCCTGTCTCCATATTTTAAAACAAGAAAATACTGTATTCTATAGAGAGATCAGAAGTCTTGTATACCTCTCTCATGGCTAGTCATTTTTTTTTTTTTTTTTTTTTTTTTTCTTTTTGCGGTATGCGGGCCTCTCACTGTCGTGGCCTCTCCCGTTGCGGAGCACAGGCTCCGGACGCGCAGGCCCAGTGGCCATGGCTCACGGGCCCAGCCGCTCCGCGGCATATGGGATCCTCCCAGACCAGGGCACGAACCCGTATCCCCTGCATCCGCAGGCGGACTCTCAACCACTGCGCCACCAGGGAGGCCCTGGCTAGTCATTTTAATGCTCTGGTTTCACTTAATAACAATCATGGCAAAGAATAATTTCAGTCAATTTCAGTCTAGGTATTGTAATGTTAAAACCAACCAACTGGGGCTTCCCTGGTGGCGCAATGGTTGAGAGTCCGCCTGCCGATGCAGGGGACACGGGTTCGGGCCCCGGTCCGGGAAGAACCCACATGCCGCGGAGCAGCTGGGCCCGTGAGCCATGGCCGCTGGGCCTGTGCGTCCGGAGCCTGTGCTCCGCAACGGGAGAGGCCACAGCAGTGAGAGGCCCGCGTACCGCCAAAAAAAAAAAAAAAAAAAAAAAACAACCAACTACACTATTAGGGAAACCATATGGGCTTGGTGTGAATATAAGTATGAAAATTCTAGCTATCATGGTATCATTTTCATGGTATGAAAATTCTAGCTATGATGACACTAGTTATTATGGATTTCAGAATTACACATGCATCCATTTGGGTACATTAAAATGATATATTTGTTTGTAATTCTTAATACAGAGATTATACATCAGCCCTTGCCCACCACAGGACATTGTTGAAGTGAATTAGATGCTTAGAGTTACTATGTAAATGGCTGTCATGGCAGTACTTCAGAGATAATAATGCCTGGATATATTTCAGTATTGCAGTAGACCATTTCAATGATTTTTCTTCCACATAACTAGATATGCTGCAAGGACTCAGATGCTAACATTGAAAGAAATGAGTTGAAATAAGATGCAGAAAAGAACAATAAGTGTGCTTTAAAGGTGGTTGCATTGGCACAGTGAAGCTAAATATTAATGTCAATAAATTGATGCAGTAGAAATTGCAGTGTTTTGTGGTTTCTGTCTGCTTCACTGCGAACATAAAGGGAAAAAGTATCCCTAGAAAAGTAAAATATTCTGAAAACATTCTGGAAATGACATGATTTAATCTGTGGCTGGAAGATTGCAACTTTGGTAAAGAATAAAATATTCTTCGTTAAGAAGACAGATGGTGTCTTATAGGGTGTCTAACATATCTTTAAAAGAAGAAATAGTTTAAGCACTTCACGTCTGTCTTCCCATTGACCCGACTTTTATTACAACAAACTTTTGACATCCCATTTAGCTATTTGTGAAATCGCTAAATAGTGACCTTGGAACAGAAATTCTGATGTTCTTATAAGTGTATAATCGTAATTCTAACCCCCAGCTCAATATGCCTAACCTCTTCATCACTAGTGAAGTGTATAAGTGTATCACTAGTAAAAGTATAAGAAAATGTACAGACCTTTAGTGCTATTCTAATTGTTCTTGGCTTCCTAGGAGACTTCAAATTCTACATGAATTTCCAGAGTTCCAGAGCAAATACAATAGAATATTAACATAAGGAGAGCAGATTGATCCTTTGGCTGCTGATTAAATGGTGTCCTCTTGAGTTTACATAATGTAGTGTCATATATTTTATGACTTTCCTCAAGATGAATATCCTAAGTGGTTAAAATAAAGTCAAGCCTCTCAGAGGGGTTGGTGTGACAGTGTCTCTGCATGTGTCTGTAGGTCAGAAACAAAGGAGAAGTGATGGAACTATCTACCTACCACCTTGTTTTGGAGGTTGTGTATTCATTTCCTAGGGCTGGCATAACAGATTACTACAAACAAGGTGGCTTAAAATAACAAATTTATTCTCACACAGTTCTAGAGGTTAGAAGTCTGAAATCAAGGTGTTAGCAAGACTGCCTTATTCTAGAAGTCCTGAGGAAGAATCTGCTCCATGCCTAGTTTCTAGTGGTTGCTGGCAATCCAGGCATTCCTTGGTTTGTAAATGCATCATTCCAATCATCACTGTAATCTTTGTCTCTGTTTTCAAATGGTGTTCTCTCTCTGTGTCTTCAAATAACCTTCTTATGAGGACGCCAGTCATTGAATTTAGGGCTCATTCTAATTCAGCATGACCTCATCTTAACTAATTACATCTGCAAAGACCCTTTTTCTTAATGAGATCTCATTCTGAGGTTCTTGGTGGACATTAATTTTGGGGGACATTAGTCAACCCAATACAGAGGGGGGTAGCTTTAAGATAAATCTGTCTTCTTACTATGATGGAGTTTTGAGGTCAACATTATTAGTGTTCACCAGTATCACCAGTTCTCCTCACCTTTTTGCACTTATGAAAAACAACATTTGTGCTGGGTGGGACTATGTGACTAGTCTCTCCCAATAGCCTGTGACTGGGAATGATAGGAATTACTTTGGGCCTTAACTACTTAAAAGCTAGTGTGGTAGTTTCCGTGTTCATCTAGATTCTGGTGAAGCCTGAAAACTGTAGTTGAGAAGGAAATGCAACAACATCAAGGATGCCTGGATAGTGGACCTTATCTGAGCGAGAAATAAACTTTTGTTATATTATACCACTATAATTTTGATGGTATTTGTCACCAAAGCAAAATATAGGCAATTCTGATTAATATGTTTCCTCAACTTCCAAAGCATCTTTGAATATAAATATATACATCACAAGTTAATCAGTAGTCTGAACTTGAAACATACATAGTTTTAACCCAAAGTTTTTATTTGACATTTAAATTTCTTCTTCTTTCCTGAAAAGTTAAATTCCATTCACAATTATTTGCTGAGTACGTTTATGTTGAGGACTACCTACATGTACATATGTAGAAAAGATTTGATTTATGTTACCTTTGGCACTCTGCAATATAGGCAAATAAAGCCAAAGATTGGTGCTAACTCATAAAAAAGCTCTTTGTGCTAAGAGAGTTATGACATATATTTTTGTCATTTAACTATTATAAAATTCCCAGTGGTACCACATTGGCAGGAAATAAGATTTAAAAAAATTTTGTTTCTATATAAAAAAAAATTTTGTTGGGCTGTGCTTTAAACCCTAGAACTCGGCTTCAAAGGAAAAGATTTTATTATTGAAAATAAAAATGGTAATCTATAGGCAATCTTACATTGGCTGCAAAGAATGCTGTGACATTTCAGACATATGTTCAACTTCCAACTCCACAATGAGTTTATTTTGAGTCTATTTATATACAGCTCATTTGAAGGGCAAAAACAAGAAGTTATACACAAATGGCAGGGGTCCAAAACTGATGTCAGTTAAGCAATGATTTTATGTGTATTACAACCCCTGCTGAGATGTCTGGTGTTTATTCTAGAATGTTACATAAAAACTCAGCACTAAAAGACAATGTAGAAACTAATTTGAAATGGAAAGAATTACATGTATTCCCCAATAGGATTTGACTAGAAAATACTTCAAAGGTGAAAGGGCAGTGTTCATTGACTTGAATATGCTGATTTATGGAATTGCTAAACCTAACACAGCACAGAAAATAGTCTGGACCCTCTACAAAGCTGGCTGGTTAAATGGCTTTGTTACTGTGTCACGAGGCAGAATGTCAAGGGTGACCCTCTGCTCTCAAAAGCATTCTTTATCTCAAAGGTCCCTCAAAAACCATCTGTGTGCTTATTGTCATAAGTGACCTGGAAAGGATCAAGGTCTTCTAGAGGCCTTGAAACCAATCTGGTCTCTTGACATCTCTCAAAATGAAGATGACCTTGAGCTCAGTGAGATATTGCATTGCCCTTAACAGAATCCCAGCTACTGTGAATTTGGAGAGCTCATTTGAGCCTACTTCATGTCGTATTCACAGCACGGAGCTAAATACTTACCAAAAGGAGGTACTGATAGGTGTTGCTTGAATGAGGAGGTACGTTAAATACTGTATTCTATATGAAATGATGGCTAAGAAAAGAAAAAGTAACAAATATATAGAAGAAAGGATATGACTTCATATCCTTGACAATAACTCAGAAAGAAGTGGCATTTATGTAAATGTTAAAATACTTTAGAATACTTAAAATGTGTTTATTAAGAACCCATTTCCTGCTAACTTGAGGAATTTCAAGTGCTCTGATGACATTTGAATTCATAGTGACTATTACTGTAGAAGAATTTAATGAGTTACTATTGTTGAGATTACAAATTGGAAAATGACTAAGCAGATGAAAACTGTCCTGTCCTCATATCATATCATATCATATTGAACTTGGACTTTTACCATTGTTTAATATATGATACTTTTCATTTCTCTAAATGAAAAATAACCTGCTTAATAATAGAAATCTCCTTATACTGAGGCCACCTAGTGATTTCACATTTGTTTCTCTGGATTCCTGATTCCCACTGCTTCAGCTTGAACACTGTTACTGTAAACAGTTACAAGTTTACATATTGTTTGACCTACTCATATATCTTGAATCTTTTGATCCACCAGGAAACTCAAAGATACCATTTAATGTTCCAGACAATCACCCAAGATCCCCTCATGCTTTGCTGAATTCTGATCTCATCTCTATTTGCCCCTCACCTTAAAGTACTGCCACCCCAACAGTCATCCCCACCTGAAGTCACTTTGAACCCTCTGATATATGGATCTCGATTTTTCTTTTCTCACTCCCAGCTGTACACACTCGGGTAGATGTCAGAAAATCCAGTTGCTGTGTGTGGCAAATGTCAGCAGTAACCTCAGCCACAGGAAAAATGATGGTTGTCTCTCAGTGATCCACTGGCCCATCTAACACCAGTTCCTGTGAGAAAAAAAGGATTAGACTCTCAATCCTAAATCCTTATCTCATCCCTATGGCTTCCTAAAACTCATTTACCCTGATGTCTGGTGGCCTTTGGCTGCTTTTGTCTCTTTGTCAATCTGGATATTTCCCAGCTGGCTTTAGTGAACAGTCTGTCCTCTCTTCTGCTGCCTTTGGCTCTGACTTTGTTGTATCTGGTCCTAGGTCTGTTTGCCTTGACCTTGGTTATCTATGAGATAATTGACTCTTAACTGTGATCTGATTATTTCTCTCCTGTGGTCCCTCCCTTGACTTTCCAGGTTTGATGTTATATTTGGCATAACAAGATAATTAGCGTTGTTTAAATAAAGGTGGGTTCTGGGACGCTGGTTCCTAAAAATTGTGGTTGGACATACCAAATTCTTATTATATTTTCCAGGAAACCAAGTGTGTTCTTTAAACTATACGGTTTAAAGTTATACAGATTTTTCCTGGTTTACAGCCAAACTCCATTAGTGATGATTAATCATGATAAGAGGCCAAATGAAAACTACAACATTGCTTAGACTTTAAGTTAAAATGGGGAAACAAATCCCTTTGGATTACCAAGGGGGATTTACTTTCCTAAGTGCTCTGCATGTAGTTTGAACTAAACACGTGCAGTGGGGCAATATTGTGACGATTATTGATGTGCTTTTTTTTACTTTGCCTTTCAGAGTACAAGACCATTGTCTTGGTTTGCCAAGGTGACAGTAAGCCTGGGGGAGACTGATTTGTTACAGAGGGAATACTAAGAGGAAGTGCCCAAAAAATAAAAATGGGAAGGTAATAAAGAAGTATGTTGTAAGACAGGCTTCTTGGAGTTGAGATTAGTGCTGGCAATTTCCTCCCGTAATGATAAATCAAACTATGAGTTATTCTAGAGAGAAAGGTTCTATTATTTTTACATTTTGTTTATATTTTCAAGTAAACAGTGCATTCTGGAGTAGTCATTTTAGAGCTCTCCCATAACGTATAGAACATGACCCTACCCTCCATAAAGTCTTGGCCCAGTGGATTTTGGAAAGAAGAAAGAGAGAGGAAATTAAAGCAACCAGAAGTGGTGCCACATTTTCTCTTCTGTGGGCTTTGGCCCAAAGCGAATTGGAAAAGGGAAAATAGCAGAGTTAGAAGGAAGCTACTGTTTCCTATTGAGACTTCAAGGAGAGGATACTTGCAGGGGGTTGGGTAAACAATTGGTGCAAAACCACTTCAAAGTGAGCTGGCCAGTGTAGCCTGTTAGGGTAAAAAAATGGTTCTGAGGATGGGCTTTTCTAAGGCACCCTTGATTCCCATATGGATCTTGCCAGAAGGGGGTCACCATTGCTGGGATGAAGTGAGGCTTGT
Organism: Mesoplodon bidens; assembly: GCF_964165515.1. Taxonomy (NCBI): domain Eukaryota; kingdom Metazoa; phylum Chordata; class Mammalia; order Artiodactyla; family Ziphiidae; genus Mesoplodon; species Mesoplodon bidens. Next base: position 89,789,749 of record NC_138167.1, read on the forward strand.
CAGGAGGACCACCCTAATCAGGACCAAATAAGAGTTTCAGGCAGACCTCAGGTTCTTACGGCAAGATCTGAGGTGAAGGTAGTCAGATTAGTGGTTATACCACAAGCAACAGTCTTTGTGCCAAAGTCATTAGCCTCTGAGGTATGTTAGCCGTAGACTTCAGCATCAGAAGAGAGCAGATCAGCCAGAATCCAGGAGGGCAAAGGGTATTGCTGAACCATTGGAGGAGTAAGAGTGAGACAACATGAACATCAGAGGAATTTATGCTTCCTCTCACATATCATAAGAATAATAAGCCATACTCCTCCCCCAGAAGCAAGTGATCAATCATCTGAGCATATTTTATCGAACAGACACTGTATTCAAACTAATCTTAAACTAGATCTTACATTTAGTTGTCTATTTTCCCCCTTTACTAATCAGAAATGGATAAGTCTCTGGAGAAAGGCCAGATTACAGAAAAAAAAATACAGAAATCATTTTTTCAGTATTGACCTAACTTCTAGTATATGTATTTGGCAACATGACTACACATACCTGAAACGGAGCTCATGATTTTACCGTGATTGAGTTTTCTTCTTTTCCTGCCAATAACATGGTTGTTCTCTCTGTCATTCAAGGCTCAGAATCCAGAATCATCTTGAAATCTGTTTCTCCTTTTCCTTCAGTGTCTAAGTTGTGAACTTTTGCAGGTCTTACATTTCTAATATTCCTTTGGTTTCTCCCCCTTTCTCTACTTCAGTAGCTTCCTACTTGGTCTCTTTGCCATGACTGTCTCTCTCTTCCAATTCTTTCTCTGTATAATTTCTAGAATAACTTTCTTAAATAAAGACTCTGATTCTATTATCCACTTCTCAAAAACATTCAGTAGTTTATCATTACCTACTAAATTACATGAAAACTTCTCAGTCTTACGTAAGGACTCTTGCCAAAAATCACTACAACTTTTACTGTCTTATCGTCCCTTTATGTCTACAAATATTTAGTGGAATGGTGCACACGTGTGTGTGTGTGTGTGTGTGTGTGTGTGTGCGCCTGGGATGTCATCATTTCTGCCTTACCATTTGCTTCTCCTTAAATTTCTCATGTGTAAATTCACTCTAAACCTCACAGTACCTGATCTTCTATGATGCATATGATAGATGTTTGGAAATATTTGTTAAATTAAATATACAATGTGATAATGGTATAAGGTTCACCTCTGATGATGAGCGAAAATAATGACCCAAGAGACACTAGAGATTATGCTCTGGATATGAAGGAGAAAGGTTTACAGAAAAAGAATGAAAAAGTACCAACAGAATCTAAGAATAATGAAAGTAAGTTCTGAAGATCCCTGTTGTGACTCTGGAAAAGGCCCTGATTGTGGTGCTAGGGATTTGAGAATACACATAACAATTTGAATGCAACTGATATTTGCTATAAGCCTACAAAGTCTGGAATGGGGATGGACCTTCAGCATATACTGGCACCAGAAAGGTAGGCCTGACAGATTACAGTTCAGACATTAAGAAGCAGGTTGGCTTAATGGGTACAGTTTTCCTCATCTTCAGACATTTCAAGTGAATGACTTGCTCACAAGGTGAATCATCTGCTCTCATAGATACGGAGAAAAGGAGGTTTTCTATCTTTCTCTGTCAGCCACTGAGCACATGTTCAATGTTACGTTTTTGAGGGTGAAGCTTATCAGTATATTTTTGTGCTATCAAAAGAATATAACTTAAGTGACTCAAAGAGAGGATATAGGCTTTATTTAGCTGATGCAGATTGGGAGCATCAAAGGACCAGGTAACTTCTGAGTTGAAAAAAGATCAGAATATTATTGAGAGAGGAGAAAAGAAAATCATGTGTCCTTATGGTGTGACTCTGGTTAACAGTTTTTGTACTTAAATGCTACAAAACTTGCAGTTGAACGTTGTGCTCATTTTTGTGCCACCTGCTTGGGATCGTTGGTGCAATTTTATCTTGATAACTGTCAGAATAGTACTTTCTGAGAACTATTTTTGCAAGGTTTATGGTTGGTCAGTCAGTCAAGATTTGCAAAGTGGGGATATAGACAAGGATTAAAGGCCAGGAGGAAACTGGACTCTCTGTCATATGTGTTTTAGTCCTTTGACTGTACTAGCAGGGCTTTCCAGTCGTGTTATACCTTAGTCATTTATTTTTAACTCACCAGAATATCCCATATTAACACTAATACTTTTAATTGGATTATAACCAGAAGCATTCATTTTTAATAACAAACGTTTCTTTAATTGTTTAAAGTAGGTTAGTTTTGTATTTTAACAAGGGTGAAATATCCTTGATTCTAGGTGCAGTGTCTTTTTCTATGTCCTCAAGGCTTTGTACCATCTTGGGCATATAATGGCACATTCAGAATTACTCTCCAAATCATTAACTCTGATTTCCCAGGTGTATAAATTATATTTGAGTAGTGTTTTGAGCACTGAAGTTTTTGACTTATTTGGCATCTGGATTTATCTGACATATGATTTAAAGAGTCTTGTAATTATAAAATATGATCATTTATTGACACATACACATATGGTGCACCTTTCGAAATTAAATGAAAAGTGCCCAAGTCTAACATCTGTATTGAAGGCATCATCGCAGCAGGTCTCCCAGAAACGATTTTATACTCTCCTTGCTTCCACTAGAAAAAGTCTTTCAACAGGTCTGTTCTATAAAAGTTGATTATTTTCTTTGAGAGACATAGCTTTATAGATTTTGTTTTATTTCACAATTGTAAGTGCCCTTTACAGCCATGGGTTTATCAGGTTAAATTATATATTGTGTTAGGCTACAGACTAAGCTACTACAATAAAATACTCCAACACACAAGGACTTACATTCTAAGTCTATTTTTCTTGTACTGATATGTAACTGTCGAGAAGCGAGCAGTCCAAGCTGGTTGGAGTGGCTCTGCTTCCCTAGGTCATTCAGGGACCCAGTTTCACTCCTATGGGTCACTCCCTAGTGTGTTGTACTTGTCTTCTTTGTCAAAACTAGATCACCATTGTCCACAGTATAACTGAAATAATTGAGAAAAGTCCAAAGCAAACGTCTTTGTGTTTTTTTTGTTAACAGCTTTATTGGAGTATAATTGCTTTACAATGGTGTGTTAGTTTCTGCTTTATAACAAAGGGAATCAGTTATACATATACATATGTTCCAATCTCTCTTCCCTCTTGCGTCTCCTCCCTTGCACCCTCCCTATCCCACCCCTCTAGGTGATCACAAAACACTGAGCTGATCTCCCTGTGCTATGCAGCTGCTTCCCACTAGCTATCTATTTTACGTTTGGTAGTGTATATATGTCCATGCCACTCTCTTACGTCGTCCCAGCTTACCCTTCCTCCTCCCCATATCCTTAAGTCCATTCTCTAGTAGGCCTGTGTCTTTATTCCAGTCTTGCCCCTAGGTTCTTCATGACCTTTTATTATTATTTTATTTTTAGATTCCATATATATGTGTTAGCATACAGTATTTGTTTTTCTCTGACTTACTTCACTCTGTATGACAGACTCTAGGTCCATCCACCTCACTACAAATAACTCAAGTTCGTTTCTTTTTATGGCTGAGTAATATTCCATTGTATATATGTGCCACATCTTCTTTATCCATTCATCTGTTGATGGACACTTAGGTTGCTTCCATGTCCTGGCTATTGTAAATAGAGCTGCAGTGAACATTTTGGTACATGACGCCTTTTGAATTATGGTTTTCGCAGGTTATATACTGAGTAGTGGGATTGCTGGGTCGTATGGTAGTGATATTTTTAGTTTTCTAAGGAACCTACATACTGTTCTCCATAGTGGCTGTATCAATTTACATTGTTTCTAGATTTTTGATTTTTTGATGATGGCCGTTCTGACCAGTGTGAGATGATATCTCATTGTAGTTTTGATTTGCATTCCTCTAATGATTAATGATGTTGAGCATTCGTTCATGTGTTTGTTGGCAATCTGTGTATCTTCATTGGAGAAATGTCTATTTAGGTCTTCTGCCCATTTTTAGGTTGGGTTGCTTGTTTTTTTGATATTGAGCTGCATGAGCTGCTTGTAAATTTTGGAGATTAATCCTTTGTCAGCTGCTTCATTTGCAAATATTTTCTCCCATTCTGAGGGTTGTCTTTTGGTCTTGTTTATGGTTTCCTTTGTTGTGCAAAAGCTTTTAGGTTTCATTAGGTCCCATTTGTTTATTTTTGTTTTTATTTCCATTTCTCTAGGAGGTGGGTCAAAAAGGATCTTGCTGTGAAGTATGTCATAGAATGTTCTGCCTATGTTTTCCTCTAAGAGTTTGAAAGTGTCTGGCCTTACATTTAGGTCTTTAATCCATTTTGAGTTTATTTTTGTGTATGGTGTTAGGGAGTGTTCTAGTTTCCTCCTTTTACATGTAGCTGTCCAGTTTTCCCAGCACCACTTTCTTCACTGTATATTCTTGCCTCCTTTATCAAAGATAAGGTGACCATATGTGCGTGGATTTATCTCTGGTCTTTCAATCCTGTTCCATTGATCTATATTTCTGTTTTTGTGCCAGGACCATACTGTCTTGATTACTGTAGTTTGTAGTAGTCTTAAGTCAGGGATCCTGATTCTTCCAGCTCCATTTTTCTTTCTCAAGATGGCTTTGGATATTCGGGGTCTCCTGTGTTTCCATACAAATTGTGAAATTTTTTGTTCTATTTCTGTGAAAAATGCCATTGGTAGTTTGATAGGGATTGCATTGAATCTGTAAATTGCTTTGGGTAGTAGAGACATTTTCACAATGTTGATTCTTCCAATCCATCTATTTGTATCAACTTTAATTTCTTTCATCAGTGTCTTATAATTTTCTTCATACAGGTCTTTTGTCTCCTTAGGTAGGTTTATTCCTAGATATTTTATTCTTTTTGTTGCAATGGTAAATGGGAGTGTTTTCTTTCTTTCTTTTTTTTTTTTTTTTTGCGGTATGCGGGCCTCTCACTGTTGTGGCCTCTCCCGTTGCAGAGCACAGGCCCCAGACGTGCAGGCTCAGCGACCATGGCTCACGGGCCCAGCTGCTCTGCAGCATGCAGGATCCTCCTGAACTGGGACACGAACCCGTGTCCCCTACATTGGCAGGCGGACTCCCAACCACTGCGCCACCAGGGAAGACCTGGGAGTGTTTTCTTAATTTCACTTTCAGATTTTTCATCATTAGTGTATAGGAATGCTAGAGATTTCTTTGCATAAATTTTGTATCGTGCTACTTTACCAAATTCATTGATTAGCTCTAGTAGTTTTCTGGTAGCATCTTTAGGATTCTCTATGTATAGTATCATGTCATCTGCAAACAGTGACAGCTTTACTTCTTCTTTTCTGATTTGGATTCCTTTTATTTCTTTTTCTTCTCTGATTGCTGTGGCTAAAACTTCCAAAACTATGTTGAATAAAAGTGGTGAGAGTGGGCAACCTTGTCTTGCTCCTGATCTTAGTGGAAATGGTTTCAGTTTTTCACCATTGAGGACGATGTTGGCTGTGCGTTTGTCATATATGGCCTTTATTATGTTGAGGAAAGTTTCCTCTATGCCTACTTTCTGGAGGGTTTTAATCATAAATGGGTGTTGAATTTTGTCAAAAGCTTTCTCTGCATCTATTGAGACGATCATATGTTTTTTCTGCTTCAGTTTGTTAATATGGTGTATCACATTGATTGATTTGCATATACTGAAGAATCCTTGCATTCCTGGGATAAACCCCACTTGATTATGGTGTATGATCCTTTTAATGTGCTGTTGATTTCTGTTTGCTAGTTTTTTGTTGAGGATTATTGCATCTGTGTTCATCAGTGATATTGGCCTCTAGTTTTCTTTCTTTGTCTGGTTTTGATATCAGGGTGATGGTGACCTCATAGAATGAGTTTGGGAGTGTTCCTCCCTCTGCTATATTTTGGAAGAGTTTGATAAGGATAGGTATTAGCTCTTCTCTAAATGTTTGATAGAATTTGCCTGTGAAGCCATCTGGTCCTGGGCTTTTGTTTGTTGGAAGATTTTTAATCACAGTTTCAATTTCAGTGCTTGTGATTGGTCTGTTTTTTGTATTTCTTCCTGAGTCAGTCTTGGCAGGTTGTGCATTTCTAAGAATTTGTCCATTTCTTCAGGTTATCCATTTTATTGCCATAGTGTTGCTTGTAGTAACCTCTCATGATCCTTTGTATTTCTGCAGTGTCAGTTGTTACTTCTCCTTTTTCATTTCTAATTCTATTGCTTTGAGTCTTCTCCCTTTTTCTCTTGATGAGTCTGGCTAATGGTTTATCAATTTTGTTTATCTTCTCAAAGAATCAGCTTTTAGTTTTATTGATCTTTGCTATTGTTTCCTTCCTTTCTTTTTCATTTATTTCTGATCTAATGTTTATGATTTCTTTCCTTCTGCTAACTTTGGGGATTTTTTGTTCTTCTTTCTCTAATTGCTTTAGGTGTAAGATTAGGTTGTTTATTTGAGATGTTTCTTGTTTCTTAAGATAGGATTGTATTGCTATAAGCTTCTCTCTTAGAACTGCTTTTGCTGCATCCCAAAAGGTTTTGGGTCGTCATGTTTTCATTGTCATCTGTTTCTAGGTATTTTTTGATTTCCTCTTTGATTTCTTCAGTGATCTCTTGGTTATTAAGTAGTGTATTGTTTAGCCTCCATCTGTTTGTATTTTTTACAGATCTTTTCCTGTAATTGATATCTAGTCTCATAGCATTGTGGTCAGAAAAGATACTTGATTCGATTTCAGTTTTCTTAAATTTACCAAGGCTTGATTTATGACCCAAGATATGATCTATCTTGGTTAATGTTCTATGAGCACTTGAGAAGAATGTGTATTGTGTTGTTTTGGATGGAATGTCTTATAAATTTCAATTAAGTTCATCTTGTTTAATGTATCATTTAAAGCTTGTGTTTCCTTATTTATTTTCATTTTGGATGATCTGTCCATTGGTGAAAGTGGGGTGTTAAAGTCCCCTACTATGATTGTGTTCTGTCGATTTCCCCTTTTATGGCATTAGTATTTGCCTTATGTATTGAGGTGCTCCTATGTTGGGTGCATAAATATTTACAATTCTTATATCTCCTTCCTGGATGGATTCCTTGGTCATTATGTAGTTTCTTTCTTTGTCTCTTGTAATAAGTCTTTATTTTAAAGTCTATTTTGTCTGATATGAGAATTGCTCCTTCAGCTTTCTTTTGATTTCCATTTGCATAGAGTATCTTTTTCCATCCCCTCACTTTCAGTTTGTATGTGTCCCTAGGTCTGAAGTGGGTCTCTTGTAGACAGCATATATACGGGTCTTGTTTTTGTATCCATTCAGCCAGTGTATGTCTTTTGGTTGGAGCATTTAATCCATTTACATTTAAGGTAATTATCAATATGTACATTCCTATTACCATTTTCTTAATTGTTTCAGGTTTGTTACTGTAGTTCTTTCCCTTCCTTTGTGTTTCCTGCCTAGAGAAGTTCCTTTAGCATTTGTTGTAAAGCTGGTTTGGTTGTGCTGAATTCTCTTAGCTTTTGTTTGTCTGTAAAGGTTTTAATGTCTCCATGAAATCTGAATGAGGTCCTTGCTGGGTAGAGTAATCTTGGTTGTAGGTTTTTCTCCTTCATCACTTTAAATATGTCTTGCCACTCCCTTCTGGCTTGCAGAGTTTCTGCTGAAAGATCAACTGTTAACCTTATGGGGATTCTCTTGTGTGTTATTTGTTGTTTTACCCTTGCTGCTTTTAATATTTTTTCTTTGTATTTAATTTTTGATAGTTTGATTAATATGTGTCTTGGCATGTTTCTCCTTGGATATATCCTGTATGGGACTCTGTGTGATCGTCCTGGACTTGATTAACTATTTCCTTTCCCATATTAGGGAAGTTTTCAACTATAATCTCTTCAAATGTTTTCTCAGTCCCTTTCTTTTTCTCTTCTTCTTTTGGGACCCCTATAATTCGAATGTTGGTGTGTTTAATGTTGTCCCAGATGTCTCTGAGACTGTCCTCTATTCTTTTTAGTCTTTTTTCTTTATTTTGTGCTGCAGCAGTTATTTCCACTATTTTATCTTCCAGGTCACTTATCCGTTCTTCTGCCTCAGTTTTTCTGCTATTGTTCCCTTCTAGAGAATTTTTAATTTCATTTACTGTGTTGTTCATCACTGTTCGTTTGCTCTTTAGTTCTTCTAGGTGCTTGTTAAACCTTTCTTGTATTTTCTCCTTTCTGTTTCCAAGATTTTGGATCATCTTTACTGTCATCATTCTGAATTCTTTTTTAGGTAGACTGCCTATTTCCTCTTTATTTGTTAGGTCTGGTGGTTTTTTACCATGCTTCTTCATCTGCTGTGTGTTTTTCTGTCTTCTCATTTTGCTTATCTTACTGTGTTTGGTGTCTCCTTTTTGCAGGCTGCAGGTTCGTAGTTTCCGTTGTGTTTGGTGTCTGTCCCCAGTGGCTAAAGTTGGTTATTGCGTTGTGTAGGCTTCCTGGTGGAGGGGACTAGTGCCTGTGTTCTGGTGGATGAGGCTGGATCTTGTCTTTCTGATGGGCAGGTCCACGTCTGGTGGTGTGTTTTGGGGTGTCTGTGGCGTTATTTTGATTTTAGGCAGCCTCTGTGCTAATGGATGGGGTTGTGTTCTTGTTTTGCTAGTGGTTTGGCATTAGGTTTCCAGCAGTGTAGCTTGCTGGTCGTTGAGTGAAGCTGAGTCTTGGCGTTGAGATGGAGATCTCTGGGAGATTTTCGCTGTTTGATATTACTTGGAGTTGGAAAGTCTCTTGTGGACCAGTGTCCTGAACTTGGCTCTCACACCTCCGAGGCACAGCCCTGACGCCTGGCTGGAGCACCAAGAGCCTTTCATTCACACGGCTCAGAATAAAAGAGAGAAAAATAAGAAAGAAAGAACGAAGATAAAGTAAAATAAAATAAAATAAAATAAAGTTATTAAAATAAAAAATCCGACCTCTGAAGCCCGAGCCTCAGCTCCCAGCCCCCGCCCACCCTGGCAGCTGAGCCGACGAGCCTCTCAGGCTGGTGAGTGCTGGGTGGCACCGATCCTCTGTGCGGGAATCTCTCCGCTTTGCACCCCTGTTGCTGTGCTCTCCTCCATGGCACTGAAGCTCCCTGCTTCACCACCCGCAGTCTGCGCCTGCGAAGGGGCTTCTTAGTTTGTTGAAACCTTTCCTCTCTCACAGCTCCCTCCCACTGGTGCAGGTCCTGTCCCTATTCTTTTGTCTCTGTTTTTCCTTTTTTTTTTTCTTTTACCCTACTAAGGTACGTGGGGAGTTTCTTGCCTTTTGGGAGGTCTGAGGTCTTCTGCCAGCATTCAGTAGGTGTTCTGTAGGAGCTTTTCCACATGTAGATGTATTTCTGATATATTTGTGGAGAGGAAGGTGATTTCTGCGTCTTACTCCTCCGCCATCTTGCAACCCCCACGTCTTTGCTTTTAAGGTGGCAGAAGTTACTCACATAAATTCCTTTCCCATCCCACTGGCCAAACTTAGGTACAGTGCTATGCTTAGCTGCAAAAAACCTAAGTGTTAATCTGTAATCTGGGTGAACAGGTGACCAGCTAAAACCCCAAGGATTCTATTATTAAAAAGAAAATGTAGTGAACAGATATTGGTGGACGCTCTCAGTGAGCTCCTCTGGCCACCCTCCATGGGTGCCTGCTTCCCACATGCAGACCATACTCTTTCCACATGAGGTAGTCAAATTCCTTTAAGTTATTCCATCTGCATAAAAATTGAGGCTATACTAAGTGTTGCATTTTCTTTTTTGGCAAGTTTGAACTTGGCCCTTTGCAATCTGGTGACTCATAAACTAATACAAAAGTGATATATGTCTCTGACACCCAGTATACAATGATGGAGCTGGAACAGAATAACCGCCATGATAATCTCCTGTTAATAAAGTAGGAAGAATGGGAGCAGTCAGTGCTCCATAGAAATGACAAAAGTCAGAATTTCTGAATAATTTTAAGATACTTATTCTAGTACTGGGGTAAACTGTTCTGCTAGACTTTTTTCCCGATCTCTGAGCGGAACTTAAAATCCCCTCGTTCTTCTCTCTGATTGGGCATTATTCTGTCCATTACCTTTTTTTTTTTTTTTTTTGCCACAACTGAAATGGGCTTTGAGAGTAAACTCTTCATGAGCACTGTCTTAGGGACAATTATGGGTGTTTGCTGGTCAGGCTTACAGCTTCTTTGGCAATACAGATCCCTCAAAAACTGCATAATCTTCTAAGTCTACTTGCTTCCAATAAAATTCATGTGAAAGTCACCACACTCATTACTTTTATTAATAGTTCTTAAGCCTCTGAGATATTTTATTATCTACTGCATCTGTGCTTGAACTCTCCTCCCTTTAAATTTAATACTAGCTAGTTTATGTTCTTCTAAAAATATAGGTTTCAAGTAGGGAGTTAATCTGATCTTTGTCCCTGAGCTTCTCTCAGTTTTTGACTAAAAAGTTGTATTTAAGAGAGAATTTAAAGAAAGTCTCCGAAGGACAGACATAGCTTCTGCTGTTTAGAGCACAAAAGCAGTTGAATTTTCAAGCCCAGTGAGTCAGAATAGATGGATGCCACAAGTAGAAAGTGTCCCCATTAAGAGGTCTGTTTTCTTGAATCTTGACTTTCAACCTGGCTTGTTCATACATGAGCTCCTTTTTATGTTACAGGATTTCCTAAAAGAAACAAGGAGCCTCCATCACTCACCAATATTCTGTTTTCCAGTCAGTTTTCCAGAGTAGTAGGCTCAGCAAATATGTTGTCCGCCTTTCAGTTTTTAACAAGTTGTGTCTTAGTTTGGGCTGCTATAGTAAGATAACATAAACTGGGTAGTTTAAATAATAAACTTATATTTCTCACAGTTCTACAGTCTGGAAATCTGAGATCAGGGTGCCTCTGTGGTTGGGTTTTAGTGAGAGCCCTCTTCCTGGTCTACAGATGGCTGTCTTGTTGTATCTTCATGTGGCAGAGAGAGGTCATCTTGCTTGTGTCTCCTCTTGTAAGGGCACTAATTCAATTCACGAGGGCTCTACCCTTGTGATTTAATTACCTCCCAAAGGCCTTGCCTCCAAATACCATCACATTGGGAATCGGGGCTTCAACCTATTAATTTTCAGAGGACACAGATATTCAATCCATAGCAGATTGCATTGTTTTCTACTGGTTTTCTTGGGAATAAAATAGGTCACTAGCTTCTCAAGATTCAATATCTGTTTCCTCATCACCATCCACTTAATTGTTAAACCAATAAAAAATATTTTGAGTATTTATTATTATAGTCTTTCACATCTCATACCAAATTTTTACTTGAGATGAGGTACAAGATAAATCTCTATAACAAATGACCCAAAACTATTGTTATTTTAAATGAGATTGATGTTTATTTTCTTACATTCTACAGGAGGAGAGAGGTCAAGTTTGCTAGAATAGGTCTACTACAGAAAATCCTTCATAGATATAAGTTGCTTATAGGATAATATGCTAGTGGATGATGAGACTTATTGTCCTTTTCTGAATGGATTAGAGACAGAGAAAAGAGAACGTTCAGGGTAAATGACTCAGTCTTCAAGGCAATGCCTCTGAAGTTGCACATATGTCTTGTACTCACATCCCATTTAACCCAAACTTAACCCCATGGCCATACATAGCTGCTATGAAGGATGGGAAATCATATCTGTAGTAATGTGTCTCAACTCCATGTAAGCTAAACTAACAGGGTTCTATTATCTTAAAAAAGGAATAAAGAAGCAAAGAAGGAAAAAAATTAATTCTTGAAGACATTTAGCAACGTACAATATTAATTTATGAGGAAAATTTCATTGTACTCAATTTCAAAGACATTTGTTATCTCTTACTGAGGATTGATTTTGTCCTGTGTTGCAGAATTGAAGCATTAGTAACAAATATCTCTTGGTGGTTACTAAAAGTAGGACATGGGAAATCTTTCCATCTTCTTGGAATATCATCAAAAACACGATCAAATGGAGAATTCCTAAAATTTGGAGGAAATAGCTCCATCACAGCAATAAGCAAACACTTTTTTTCTACTAATTCTTAAAAATGTTCAATTTTATAGGAATACAGTGTCTGTTAACTGAATTTGACTATTTTTCTTAAGCAATTTATTTGGGTCACTGCACTTTTTATACTACCCTTTAATATATTCTCTGCAGAATTCTCAATTGACTGTAAAAATGATTAACAGTAGGCTCCCCTGCTGTTCAACTCAGTCATTCATGACTTCACCAGATAGTTTCGCTTTTGGGGCCAATGATTTTTTAATTTTTCATATTGTTTCCCCACCCCTGGATACAATCAGAGTTCAAAATATGACACTCATTTTAATTTCATGACTAAAATATAAAATATTATGCAGGTACATCTTTTATTTTCTGCGTATTTAAAGCTAATGGCCAGAATGTTTGCTATTAGTTGTGGGCAAGGTAATTTTAAAGTATACCTATTTTCCTCAGTTACTTTCTTCACATACTCTCCTGTTTATTCTTGTTCTCTAATAATTCAGGTACCATTAGTTTTTACCATTTTACAATCTTCCCTTTGTTTATCCTATTTTATGAATTTGCTTTATTTAACAAGTTTATTTAATGAGTTGGTCAAATCATGCTGAGGAAAGCTTATCAGCTGTTATTCTTCTAATTATTTCTAGTCTATATAAATAGTATATAGTTTGAAATACAGTTAAACAAAAAAACCACAGAGAAAGATTAAACCTGAAAATTTCTCCCATGTTTTAATCCAGTTACGTCAATCTACCTGGTAGATAAAACAATATGAAACTTTTAACTCTTTCATTGGTCATAGAACATTTTCAGAAGTTGTTACAATCTTAGCATATGATCTAGCAAAGTCCATATACTTTTATAACTTACTTTAGAAATTGTTAATTTCTTATACTGGCAAATTAATAATTGACAAATTATTAATTCCTTATATTGTCTCTGCATGGTCTAGCAAGCATTTGTTTACTGAACATCTGCTTTTCCATCTCCATGTAAATAGCCTTCCTCCTAAACCACTACCCCCAACATCCTCTTTTTTCTTTAGTTGAAGGTGGTATTTAAGTTGTGAGCTTTGGCCATTTGGGCAGGTTACTCTGTTTTCCATGGTCACTGCCGTGTATACATGCTATTAAACTTTTGTTTGATTTTCTCCTGTTAGTGTGTCTCAGGCCAATTTAATTTTTAGACCAGCCAGAAGTACCTAGAAGGTAAAGGAAAGTTTCTTCCTCCCCAACAAGAAAATAGAGCATTGTAGCAAGAAGGAAGACAGCAAAAACTGAGCATGTGACTACCAATAATTTGTTGCTGCTGTATCATAAATGCATTGTAACAAATGGTAAGAGATAAGTTGGAGATTGGGTAGGAGGCAGGTGAGAAGCACACTACCATCCAATAGATAGCGGAGTTTCAGAGGAATAGTCTTCACTGACCCAGTTACATAGTCAATGAGCAAATATACTGATGTCTTATTCTGTGCTGGGCACTTGCTTGTCGTGTTTCAGCCGACGTGGTCAACATGATCCTTGCGTAGAACTCATTCTTTTAGTTCTGGTTTTCTTTAGGGAAACTTTTTATATATAAAAATTAACTCTATGATTCAAAGTTATTGCCTTTGTTTCTTTGGAGTTCCTTAACTATTTCCTTCAAATATTTGGGGCAAATTCAGTCATTTTACAAAAATTAAGGACTGATTATAAGAAGACTCACTTTTCCCTCGTATACACTTTCCTGCTCTCCAGGGCAGTAGAAATGCTGGAAAGTTTTCATGCTGCCAGGCATTTTCTGTCTCGAGAGGACTTTGAGTCAAAGACAGGACAGATTGTTGTGGGCTGTTATGGGCTGAATTGTGTCCCACTCAAAATTCATATATTGAAATCCTAACCCACAGTACCTCAGAATGGACTGTATTTGGAGATAGGGTCTTTAAATAGGCAATTGAATTTAAAGAAGGTCATTGGCATGGACCTTAATTCAGTATGACTGATATCCTTGCGAGAACAGGAGATAGAACATAGACACAGGCACAGAGGGAAGACCATGTGAAGCCATAGGGAAAAGACAGCCATCTACAAGCAAAGGAGAAAGGTCTCAGAAGAAGTAACCCGGCATACACCTTGATCTTGGTCTTTAAGCCTCCAAAACTGTGAGAAAGTAAATTTCTGTTGTTTAAACCACTGGTCTGTGGCACTTTGTTATGGCAGAATTAAGAACCTAATACAGCCCTAATGGATATTGATATGACATCTAAGTGTCCTGCATCCCAGTATTATCTCTCAGAGTTCTGAATTCTAAAAAGTCTAATACCCCTTACTTTTTTTCTTTTAATCTACAATGGCTACAAAATGTCTCTAACTGTGGAGTGTCAGTAGACAACCACCCCATTATAGGGCTCTAATTATTGTGGACTACTTTACAGCTTACTCATTAATTTCAGAATCAAAGTTTTTTGACAGTTGTTCAAAGTTTCTTAAAATTGACATGATATTTGGGTCTGGATAATTCTTTGTTGTGGAGTGCTGTCCTATGTATGTAAGATGTGTAGCAGCATCCCTGGCCTTTACCTTCTGATGTCAGTGGCACTCCTCCAGTTGTAGCAACTAAAAATGTTTCCAAAAATTGCCAAATATCACCTTGTAGGCAAAATTACCCTTGGATGAAAAGCATTGTTTAGTTTGAATGTGTAGATAGTGCTTTTTATGCATATTTATTATTTGAGTTAATTACTGGAAGAAGGTCACCCAAGTGTGCATCTGCAAGAAAGATTTACTTTTCTGGTCTATATGTAAACTAGTTTTGCTGACACCAAGGATTCACTTTCTTTATTTCTGACACTTCATTATTTGTTGAAAAATAATCTAATTACAGTCTTCTTTTATCAGAGTCAGAGTTCTAATTATTAGTCACATTGACCTTTTCTGTTGAATAAAAAGAAACAAACGTTATATCATAAACCATAAAAGCACTGGCAGTAAATGCTAGTTGCAAAGAAGTACATTCATTATGTACTCCCAAATTAGAATGAAAATTCTTTGCAAGGCCTTTATGTGAATATGTTTGAGATTCTCCCTAGAAAATTTTTTTTAGTTTTAGTGGAGCAGACAGCAGGCTTTCATGACCACAAAGGTCTCTTTATGAAAAAATTAAATCAAACTTTATTTATTGCTAATGAAAAGTCTTCTGTGGAGTTGGCATGCAACCTCACATCCTTTCTGACTTTAAAAATCTGTAAAAGTCAAATTATATCCAAGTCATTTTTGTGGAGTGTGGTTGACAATGTAGACAATTTTCTGCAAACACTCATCAAGGCTGAGTGAACTGAAGGGGCTGAAAGTCAGCCAGAGTCTCCATAGTTGGATACTTGAATATTATTGATGTGTCATATATGGCTGCAGTGTTTCCTTAATGAAGGAGTTCAGATGTAAACTCAGTTCCTTTGCTGACTTTACAGCCAAATAGGGTCTGTGTACTAAAACAGCTATGACCTTATTTTACAATAAATTTTCAAGAAACTCCTCTAGAATCGTTTTAGGGATTGTCTCTGACTGAATATGAGTGATGCTCACTTTGACCATTCTATAGTTACAATATACTCTTCTTTATTTAATAATTTTCATAGTTAAAATATGTGTTTTTATTTAGATGTTTTCAGTAGGGGCTTCTAAGGCCTGAGTTCAAAATATTGATGATTGGAAAATAAATTCTTATTTAAGAAAAAAAGGCTAATTAAGAAATCCAGGGGAAAATTTAAATGGCTATCAGAATATAAAATTAAGGACTTCAAGTTTAAAGACTGCAAGGCTTGGGAAGGATGTGTTAATGAACTAACATTCAGTTGATAAGCCAATATTATATCAATGATCAGTATTCCAGTGTTGAGAGTTTGAAAGGACATAGAAGACATAGTCCCCAGAAGAATCATACTTTGTTGCAGATGAACTTAATCCAGGTTGTTGGTTCCCAATGTTTTCAAGAATAGGGCAGCATTTAAAAAATAATAATAAAATAAATTCACTGTCCTATTCCATTTACTCATGCATTTAGCAATGCGTTTTATTGAGTAACTACAATGAACTAGGTAGTTTTGGAAGCTTCAGAATATAGTAGTGAACAAAACAATTCCCGCCCTCATAGACTTTACGTCACTGGGAGAAAAAGTGAATAAACAAAAGGAAATTTAAAAATATATTATTCAATAGGGTTATAGGTGCTATGTAAAAAGGTAAAGCAAGGTAAGGGAGATAGTGAGTGTCTGGATGTATGATGGTCAGGGAAGTCATCTTTCTTAGGTTGGTTACCTAGAAGAACAGCCTGGGATGGGGATTCTTGCTCAAAAAAGTTACCTGAGGGAGAGAGAGGTGTTCTCAGGAGTAGGAAAGTTGGTGAGTAGGATAGAGCTGGGTGAAAAGCTCAGCAAGATAGTGGTCTCAGCTGGAGACTTTCAGGTACAGGAGGCTCTGGAGCACACATTGCACAGCAGAGTTTGTCTCACCTTGAGGTAGGGTTTGTAGCTGTGTCACTGATTGCTGGCTGAAGTTGTATGGCATGGCCTGGGGGAAAAACACCTCTAATTAGCTCAAGTCAATTATCTAAATAAAGGAGAGGCAGCTGTGAGGTCTCATCAAACAAACAGAAGCAGTGGAGGATGGATGCACCAGCCTGTAAAAGGGATCTTGCTGGGGTTCTAACAGTGTCCACTCACATATCTGAAAATATGATGAGAACATAAGGGAGAAACCTACCTATCTTGGAGAAGAATATTCCAAGGAGAGAGAACAGTGACTGCAGAGACCCTAGGGTGAAATTTTGCCAAAGACCTTGAGACTGGACCTTGCTTGGCTTGAGGAAATATCACCATGTCCAGTATGACTAGAATCGTGTGAACAAGGAAGAATGGAAGGTGATGAGAAATGCAGGGGTGAAAGCAGGTCATGTAGGAACTTGTAGGCCATTGAGTGAAATGGGAAGATATGGGAGATTTCTGAACAGAATGCAAGATCTGGATTTCGTTCTAAAATATTGGGCTTCCCTGGTGGCGCAGTGGTTGAGAGTCCGCCTGCCGAAGTAGGGGACACGGGTTTGTGCCCCAGTCCGGGAAGATCCCACATGCCGCGGAGCGGCTGGGCCCGTGAGCCATGGCCGCTGAGCCTGCGCGTCCGGAGCCTGTGCTCCACAACGGGAGAGGCCTCAACAGTGAGAGGCCCGTGTACCGCCAAAAAATAAAAATAAAAAAATTAAAAAATTAAAATATTCACTTTAGCTGCCATGGAGGAGACTAGACTGTGGAGAGCAAGGATGTAAACTGCAGAATGAATACTTGCCCTTTTGACATCCTTTTATTGAGCTACCATGTGCTTTCAAGAAGCTATTGTGACTTTATGAATGCTTTTCCATGAACTTGCATGTGATAATTACAATTGCATTCATATAAATTTTGTAAGCAGGGGTGATATCCAAAATATTTAGGGAGCAGTATTACAGACGTTCCAACCAATCAGTATGGAAGCTGCCTTTTAAAAGCTCAACAAGTAGATAAGATACAGTGTTTCTTCAGTCTACAGACATTACTTAGTATACAAGTAGATTTGGAGACCCTTTGTAATATAATCCCTTGCCTTGTCAAATGCTCAAATCTTCAATACCAAATGGTAATTTTTGGCATATTCTGAGAAAAAGAAAGGAACTCATTTGGGTCAAGTGGGGTGGTATTCTATGATGGGAAATAGAGCTTGTTGAAAATGGCAGATACAGAATATATAGGAAGGTTTTAAGTTAGAGGACAAAGGATTTTGTAATTCAGCAGGTAGGGGTCTATACGCTGAAACCTGGGAGTTGAGCCTAAGAGCATGTCCCTCCTAGGTACTTTTTTTGGACACTGTACTTCCCCTGTAGACCTGCATCACTTTATATGTTAAGTTCTTGTTTCTTCTGTGTATTCTGTAGGTTTCATTCTCTCTAAAAGCAGTGACCAAATCTCTTTTATTTATTGTTGTATATTCAGAGTCTAGTCCAGTGCCTGACACTCCACAGACACACAGTCTGGATACCTGAGGACTGTGACAGTAGGATAGCGAATTAGATTATGGGGTTGACTATGTACAAAGTGCATTTGATTTGAAGACAAAGAGATGTTCTATGGGTCAAATCAGGAAAAGACCTTCTCTAAATAAGCAATAGCTTGGCCTACAGTTGGTGAGTCAACCCAAGAAGTCTGGTTAGAAATACACTAATTCCAAGAGTAGTTGATTAGCCTCTTGCCACTAGACTTTTATATGAAAGAGAACTAAATTCCTATCTTATTTAAGTCACTATATTTTTGGATCCTTTTGTTTCAGCACCTTAGAATGTACCCTAACAAAGGTATCAACCCTAAATGGAAGCCTTCTAAAACTATATCTTCAGCCTTGCCATTTCCTCCTTGTTCATTTCCTGAACCCCAGGCATATATTCAATTGCCTACTCAACATTGTTACTTGGATATATTCATTTGCCTTCTCAACATCAATTGTCAGAACTACTGAGGAACCCTGTTCTTTGAATCTCCTATTCCTTTCTTTTCCCATTTCAGTAAATAACACCACCCTTTATTCAAGTGTCCATGGAAAAAAAGGTGCTATTTTTGATTTACCCAACCTACCCACTTCCAGTTCATCAGCAAGTCATGTTGAGTCAGCCTTCAAAATACACACAAAGCCTGACCTTTCTTGCCAATTCTCCCTTTAAATTCTAGTCCAAGTTACCCTCATATTTTGCCCATATCTTCATCTAACTGATCTTCATTTACCCACTCTTGTTTCCTGAAATCTATTCTCCACACAGTAGCCAGGGTAACCTTTTAAAAATAAATCTCAATTTGAATTAGTTCTTCTCTAAAAGTGTTCCAAATATTTATGTTTAGGAGTTATTTATATTAATATCCTCTGAAATTTGTGGATATTTTCCTTTTCTACCAACTTAAAGAGATAAAGGATTTGTTTTTTAAAAATATCATTGACTGCAAAATATGTCAGAAATATTTCACAAAAAAGAATAATTATAACTCACTTGAACAAAAGTATAAAATTATGAAAAATAATGCTCTGCTTTTTGGAGACTATATTAGATAAAGAACAAAGAAAGCTTAATTGTAACCTCTTTTGTTGTTTTCATGGAATCTTTATTTTGCAACAGCTTTCTTGAGATACAGCTCATATACCGTACAATGCACTCATTTAAAGTGTATATTTATGATTTTTAATATATCCATGGAGTTGTGCAGCCACGAACAGTTTTAAAACATTTTAATCCCTGTCCACAGAAACTGTTTATTACAAACCCTGCAGCAGTCACCTTCTGTGTACACCAGCCACCCCCATCCTTCCTTTGCAACCACTTTCTGTCTCTGTAGCTGCCCTATTATGGACACTTCATGTAAATGTAATCTTTTTTCTTTCTTTTCTTTTCTGGCTGCTCCACATGGCTTGTGGGATCTTAGTTCCTCAGCCAGGGATTGAACCTGTGCCCTTAGCAGTGAAAGCGCAGAGTCCTAACCACTGGACTGCCAGGGAATTCCGTGTAAATGGAATCTTGCAACGTGGTCTTTTGTGACTCGATTCTTTCACTTAATGCATTGTTTTCATGGTTCATCCATGTTGTAGCATGAACCAGTACTTTGTTCCTTTTCATTGACAAATACTATTCCATTGTATGGATGTACATTTTATCTGTTCAAGAGTTGATGGACATTTGAATTGTTTCTATTTTTTAGCTATTATGAATATGCTGCTATGAACATTCATATACAAGTTTTTGTATGGATATGTTTTCTTTCTTATTTTTAAATTTAGTTATATACCAAGGAGTAGAATTGCTAGGTCATGTGGTAAATCTATCTGATGCTAATCACGTTGAGCATCTTTTCATGTGCATATTGACCTATTTTTATTTCAATGCTAATTCTTCTGCAAAGCAATGTGCTTTTCTCTATTACTATTTTGATACTTCTATTCTTTGTAATCCTGGAAACCCTGTTTTTAAATTTGTTAGATGTATATATAAACCCAAATGAGTGTGTGCTCGTTTGTATGGATTTATTGCATAGATTTTGTCCAATATGTATAACTTTCCCAAAGACTGTTTTTGCTTACTTTCCAGTTCTTAATTGTTTCCAGACAGATTTATGGATATTGAGATGTCATGCTGTCATTCGACTAGTATGGCTTAATTATAGATTTGCTGAATTTATTGGCAATCTGTTCATGTAAACGTAAAACAGCTTATCTCTACTTAAATATGCAGTTTTCTAATTTAAAAAAATACATATAAGCTGGAAGTGATTTTACATTGATGAAGGTGATTCTAAACATTAGGGGAATAGAATTACTTTTTTAAAAGAGTTAGCTAAATCAACTCAGAACTACCTTTTGGTTATTTGAACTTGATTTTGACAAGAAAACTATGTATTGAATGAAAAAAATTATTCAAACTAATGGATTCATGAGGGCAGGAGCTGCTGCTTTTCTATATTATATTTAATTATAACCAATATCTGGAACTGGGGGGAGGTACTTTTTTTCAACTAAGAATGTTTCTAATGACTCTATGCTGTCATTTCTTTTTTTTTAAAAAAAAAATTTATTTATTTATTTATTTATGGGTGTGTTTTGTCTTCACTGCTGCATGTGGACTTTCTCTAGTTGCGGTGAGCACAGGCTACTCTTTGTTGCAGTGCGCGGGCTTCTCATTGCGGTGGCTTCACTTGTTGAGGACTGCGGGCTCTAGGCGCGTGGGCTTCAGTAATTGTGGCACGCAGGCTCAGTAGTTGTGGCACATGGGCTTAGTTGCTCCGTGGCATGGGGGATCTTCCTGGACCAGGGCTCGAACCCGTGTCCCCTGCATTGGCAGGTGCATTCTTAACCACTGTGCCACCAGGGAAACCCTATGCTGTCATTTTTTAAAGAGAATATGTGAGATAATTCAGGCTGTTAGCAGCAAATATATTTTTCTAATCTGCACATATCTGAGATTTGATTTTTGCTGTTTAAATGGATATTTTAACAAAATTATAATCATACAATTAAAATTCTTATCATATTTGATTTATATAATTTGTCTTTAAAATTTTTCCTCTTTGGTACAATACAAGGACTATGTTCCTATATTAGTTTTTTTGTTAATTTTATTTATGTTTATATTCTTTTTATCAATGAGGGTCAATTCCTGTGTTTCCCGTTGGAACAATGGAACATGTGACCCAGGCTTCAGAACTCATCACCCTTCTCAATCATTTGAAAAAAAGGAAAGATACACAAAGATAATTTTACTACAGAGACTGAAATTATAACAACATTTTCACCCAGAGTAATTGGCAAAATTTGTGCCAAGGATTTTTTAGTAATTAGAGATTTTACTTGATTTCTTTCACTGCTGATCTAAGAGGCTACCACTGACAATCCTCAGAGACGCGGCTGACTGGCTTAGCTGCAATTCTGTGTTATAGCTCCCCAAACCAAGTAAATACAGTAGCCTTGTAATATAGGTTATCTCTAATGTTTGTTTTATTCATATACTATGGTGACTGTTCATGGTGGGAAACTAAAAAATATATACCTGGTTTAGAGTGCAGGCTCTGTAAGTACAACTCGAGCTTGAGCTTGTCTGTTATGCAGTTTGCTAAGTTTATCTCTCAGTCTGTCCAAATAAGAGGCAGTTCTTGCACAGTGTCTCTTTGGTGTGACTCTGATATTCACCCATTGTTATGCCTCTTTCTGTAGCTTTTCAGTCAGAGAATGGTGGAAGCATACCTGTAGGAATGAAATGTCTCAGATATTATGAGTTTGGCCATTGTTAGGTGACAATTCTTGACCCTCTTGAGTTTCTGCATGTCTTGGGAAGAGATATTAATGACTTTTGTTCTGGACTGTTTTTTTTCATGGCGTTTTTATTGTATGACAGACAACCTTGGAAGACAGAGATTGTGTCTCTCTCTGGAGTAAAGGGCTGAATTTCTTTTCCTAGCCAAGATTATATATATAGATAATGTCTTTCTCTGGGGCAAAGATTAGGCAGATTTGCTAGACGTCCCTTTCAAAGCTTAGAGTTTCTGAAACTCAGGGTTCCTTAGCTGTTACACAAGTCTAGTGTGTGTGTAACATCCACCTGGACTACTTCTCATTACCCCCATGGGATTTGGGGGGCAAAGGAACACAATACAAACATGAAGCTAACACGGCCTGCTTTGCAGTGAGTAATGAAGTTCTGTGCTTCTGATCCAGAAGTCTCGTGTCTTCTACCAGCTTCTGTGTAACTGTTGCAGGCTTATGTGTTAACATGCAATAGGTTAAAATCTCATACTCTTCACAGTTCTTGAAAACCATGTGAGTTTTGAGGCTTTGTGCAGTTCTTCTCCAAAGGGTTTCTGTGGGAGAATTAAACCTTAATGCCTCAATCTTTTATGTGCAATGAACTGTCTTTTCTCCCATTCATGTGGAATGGTAGTATGTAAAATTAGAAAATTAAGAAAATCGTCCATCATTATCTTCCTTAGGGCTTAATTTTCTTATGGAATCCAGTTGAGGACAGTCATGTATTCACAAAGGCAAGTGTTTGCCTTCACATATTCTCTATCTGGCACTGTGAACACATTTTGCAAGCACAAGAGTATGCATAGTTCTTGAGATGGTAATAGAAATATAAAAATTTCCCTCTCCTCAAAAGATTGAATATGTTGTTTAATGTCAATATTAGTATCCATAGTTTGAGGAAGCAGGTCTCATGAGATCTCTACGTTCTAACCCCATGACTTTGATAAATGTGGTACGGAGAGAAAATGCTAGGAGTCAGTTAAAACTGACCTAATGGAAGTGAACCTGAGGAAGGCAACTGAGCAAACTGGCTTGTTGTTTGCAGACACAGTGCTGGAGACTCTCAGGGGCCATCTTGTGTTCTTGCCCCTTTCCCCCCCTTTTAAGGAAGAATAAACAGCGCCATTATCTCTGCAGAAGCCAAGGGAAGTTACAGCTTCAGAAAGCTGACATAATGATATTTCTAAGCAGAAGAAATTCTATCATATTTCATGTAGTTAGAAAGTAATATTTATAAATTGATATTTTCCACTGTATCATAAACCAAACATTAGCTGCTAGCACACAGCTGGAAGTGGATTTGCGAAAAGTTTCCCCACGCAAGTATAGGGGACAAAAAGGAGACCAACTAGGTATACAGTTTTCCCACTTGGCCTGCACATTATTTTCAGAGTCCATATTGAAGTTCTCCTGACATGGAATAATTTCATCCTTAATAAGGTTGTTGTTTGGACATCTTTGCATAGTTCATAGTTTGAGTCTTTAGATTGCAAAGATGCTAGACCTTGGAAGGAAAGAGTGAGAGTATATCTTAAAAAGAAGAGAATAAATGTCTTCTGACTTATTTTTCTTCACTTGAAAACCCTGGGGTCTTTTCTCCTAAAGATTTTGATGAGTAAAGAAAGAGTTTACTTCATTTCTAAACCCCATTTTTTCTGCTGTTGCCTTATTTTCATTCCACTGGCTCTTGTGTTTTGTTTGACTCTCTTTCTTTGCTGGAACATTTTCTGGTGTTCATAACCTCCCTATAGGCTGACCTGCTTGTTCCTATCCCATTTTTCCTAAGCTTCCAGATCTTCTGTATTGCTTTACCTGTATTACTTCATTAGTGCAGACTATGGATATTGATTCATAAAATGTTTTGACCTTAACTGTTTGCCTTACTCATTTCTTGGCATATCCCTTTCTTTGTCTTTAGTTACAGCCCATGGCTTGATATTATTCCATCATTTGAAGGATGCTATGATTTTTTAAAAATGTTTGTTAACTTTTTTATAGAGCTGTAATTGACATATAACAGTTTCAGGTGTACAAAATAATGATTCAATATTTGTAAATATTGTGAACTTATCATCACAATAATTCTAGTTAACATCCAACACCATACGCAGTTACACATATTTTTTTTTCTTGTGATGAGAACTTTTAAGATCTATTCTCTTAGCAACTTTTAAACACAGTATTATTAACTATAGTCACTATGCTGTACATTACATCCCAATGACTTTTGACTTATTTATTTTATAACTGAAAATTTGTGCTTTTGACCCCCTTTATCCCTCCCCTACCCACCAGCTCTGGCAACCACTGACCTATTCTCTGAATCCATGAGCTTGCTTTTTTTTTAGATTCCACATATAAGTGAGATCATATGGTACTTGTCTCTCTCTGTCTGACTTATTTCATTTAGCATAATGCCCTCATCCATCCATGTTGTTGCAAATGGCAATATTTCATTCTTTTTATAGCTGAATAATATTTTGTTGTATGCATATTCCACATTTTTTTATCCATTCATCCATAATTTATGTTTTCTTCTTAATTTCAGTTTTCCAAATTGTTTAAAATTTAAAATGATGCAAAGCTGAAAATGAATGTTAAGCTTTGTCAACTCTTCTACGTAAATTCTAGAAACCTCCTTATTAGGTGTAATACTTATGCTAATTCTACACAAAGTCATAAATCCTGAGGTTTTAGTAATATATACATACTTTTTTAATGAGAAAATTTATATATATGTATATAGTTATATATTCTGTACTGTAATTCACTTTGTTATTTAGCTATAGAGGAAACAAAATACCTCAAGGACTTCTTCAGAATATTTTAGGGCTTTCTCTATACATTTTTGGAGATGTTCAGAAGTTAAAATGATTTCTGACAATTCTGTAAAAGGGTTGAAATGGACTCTAGAACAAAAGTGAAAGGGTATTACAAAAATGAATGAAACAGAAGGACAAGACTCTAAGAAGCAAATGGTAATTAAAACAAAAAGGTTTATGGAAAATGAAAAAATAGAGGATTTGCAGAGGTTATTTAGTTATGCAGAGTCAACAACAGCACATATTTGGCTGTAGTGGGATTATACTGACAGTTTTAAGTTCACCAGAATTAAATCTAGTTTCTTAAACCAGTTAAATCTTTGAAGATGTCAATGATAACACAAGGAATATGCAAACAAGAGCAATTCATTTTTTTTTGTAAGTATACATTTGTGACTACCTCTGCCACTCTCTGATCCCAAAACTGGTGCCCAAGGGTGGCAGAGATTGCATGGTATCACCACCCAGAGAGAAGATAATAATTGAGAGTATTTGTCCCCAGATTCTTAGGCAATGGTAATTCATGGTGTGTCAGTTAGTGTAGCCATCCAGTGAGTTTGAAAATGCTTTGGGGACATATGGGTTTCAGGGTCAGGCAGCGGTGGTAGAAAGAGAAAGTGAGAATTAACAGATAGATTCTCAAAGGTACACTTATAATCTGATTTGTGTCAACATTTCTTATTTAGTTAAAATTTACCATCACATGATTGTTAAAGATAGAGAATGCACGGAAAAGAAATGTTACTAATGAAAAGAAGAGCAGTAAAGAGATATTGGCTCTTGATCAATTACCAAGTGACAGATTACAAGCCAAATGCTTGACAGTTACAAGGAAACAGGATTTTCTGGGAAAAAAATAGATCCATTAGAAGAAATAGTTATGAGAATTTTAATGGGTGAAATTGGTCATCAGAATAGTGATAACTCTCAGGTATTGAACTGCTGGGGGGTTGCCACAGAAGTGCCTGGGTAGACAAGTCTCCATAATTACTAATTTTGCATACTAAACTAAAGGCCAGTTGTAATTTTCCTTATTGATTTTTTTCTCTATCATTTTTGTTTAATTGGTTACTTGGACAGTGTTTTACCATTGGAAACAGGTGTCATTTTATGTTTTAAATAAATTGCCCCATAAAAATTATCTCCACCTTCAAGAGAAGCCTTTTGACCCTACATTATTTCTGGAAAATTCATATTTTGGCAGAATCATACCTTGAAATTCAAGCCAGAGCACACTGCAATTTTCTTTTCTCATAAAACTTTATGGAGTCTAGATCTATTTCAAAAGGGGTTTCTTTTTGAAACTATAGTAGGCTGATTAATTTCTTTTATTGATAAGTCCAAATACTTTAGTATTCTGACACCAAAAATAAAACTAAGCTTTTATTTTTTTAGGTTTTGAGTTTATACCAAATATCCTCAAGTAAGTCAGAGGAAATACACCGAACCATTGAACTCACCCCTAAGAACCAGCAAAAGGTATGATGATGCTGTTCTAAAAGTGTGGTTCAAATCTAGGGAATTAAATTTGTTTCCTTTTCTGTTCACTCTGTACATTCAGAAAGTGCTGAATATAACTTTAACTTTATTATTTCCATGTGGCAGTTATTAAGATAATTTTACTACTTATCCCTTTATGGAAGGTTAATTTTTTCTTCACATATTACTTTTTGATTAATTTATAATGAACTCATCTGAAACAAGTAAATATTTCAAAAACTTTCAAATAAATACTGGTTCAATAATCAATGAACAGTGTGATCATATTATGAATCAATAATATGATCAGATCAGATTATAAACTTGAAAACCAACTTGGATATATATTGCCATTTTAATATCTTCTTTTTCTTCTTAATAATTGTCCCCTTTGGAAGAATATGATTCTCAAAAGGTAAAGAAGCAGGAAGGTTTTATAGGTGAAACCACTTACGAATTCTGCATAAACTGATTGTTAGACTGATTGTTCATAAAAGTTAAGACAGTTGCACTTGTATGTGGAAGACATAGATACTAAATCTAAGTCTATGACTGCAAAGCCATATGAACCCAAGCAACTCACTTAATTGTACTGGGTCCCAAAGTCTTTATCTGTGAAGTAATTTACTCTTGGGATTATTTTTAGAATTAAATAAGAGGGCTCTTATAAATAAACACCCTGAGGAAAGTATAAATTTCAGAGTAAAAGGGATATTTCTTTTGAATTAATAAAATTTTGTCATTTTCTTGTCTTCTTGGTCAAAAAAAATCTCACAAAAAATGTACTAGTTTGATTAATTTCTCTGTTTAAATTTGGGCAAAGAAATTTTTTAGGAAAATAAGGACAATAGTAATGCTGTTCCTTGAAGAGAAACATTCTTAAAATATTTCGTTTTCCTGCATAAGTATATTTTCTTAATCCCTTATTAGACTGTAATTTCCTTGAAAGTAGAGATATTTCTTAAGTGATTTGTCTTTATGTAGCATTTTGGGGAATTTTTATAGCATTGAATAGAACTATATCACAAACACAAGGCATGGTAGTGCCATTAAGAAATCACTAATATGAACAAATTTTGTTATGAAAAATTTTTTTTAAAATTTATTTTATCAAAGTATAGTTGATTTACAATGTTGTATTAGTTTCTGTTGTACAGCAGAGTGATTCAGTTTTATATATATACACACATATATATATACATATATATATACATGTATATATATATATATATACACACACACACACACACATACACACACACATTTTTTATATTCTTTCCCCTTATGGTTTATCACAGGATTTTAAATATAGTTCCCTATGCTGTACAGTAGGACCTCGTTTTTTACCCATTCTATATATAATAGTTTGCATCTGCTAATCCCAAACTCCCAATCCATCTCTCCCCCAACCCTCCCTCCACTTTGGCAACCACAGGTCTGTTCTCTATATCTGTGAGTCTGTTGTTGTTTCACAGATATGTTCATTTGTATTTTATTTTAGATTCCACATATAAGCGATATCATATGGTATTTGTCTTTCTCTTTCTGACATAGCTTTACTTAGTATGATAATGTCTAAATCCATCATGTTACAAATGGCGTTATTTCATTCTTTTTATGGCTGAGTAATATTCTATTGTGTGTGTGTGTATGTGTGTGTATATATATATATATATATATATCTCACATCTTCTTTATCCATTCATGTGTTGATGGACATTATGTTGTTTGCATATCTTGGCTATTGTAAATAGTGCTGCTATGAACATGGGGGTGGGGATTTTTTTTTTTAATTATAGTTTTTTCCAGATATATGCCAAAGAGTGGGATTGCTGGATCATATGGCAACTCTATTTTTAGTTTTCTTAAGGAACCTCCATACTGCTTTCCATATTGGCTGCACAGTTTACATTCCCACCAACAGTGTTGGAGTGTTCCTTTTCTCCACACCCTTTCCAGCATTTATTGTTTGTAGACTTTTTAATGATGGCCATTCTGACTGGTGTGAAGTGGTAACTTGTAGTTTTGATTTGCATTTCTCTAATAATTAGTGATGTTGAGCATCTTTTCATGTGTCTACTAGCCATCTGTATGTCTTCTTTGGAGAAATGTCTATTAAGGTTTGCCTATTTTTTGATTGGGTTGTTTGTTTTGTTTTGTTTTTGAGTTGTATGAGCTGTTTGTATATTTTAAGAGATTAAGCCCTTATTGATTGCATCATTTGCAAATATTTTCTCCCATTCCCTAGGTTGTCTTTTTTTTTTTTTATGGTTTCCTTTGCTGTGCAATAACTTGGTCCATTTGTTTATTTTTGTTTTTATTTCTACTGCCTTGGGAGACTGACCTAAGAAAACATTGGTATGATTTATGTCAGATAATGTTTTGCCTGTGCTCTCTTCTAGGAGTTTTATGGTGTCATATCTTATGTTTAAGTTTTTAAGCCATTTTGAGTTTATTTTTGTACATGCTGTGAGGGTGTGTTCTAACTTCATTGATTTACATGCAGCTGTCCAACTTTCCCAACACCAGTTGCTGAAGAGACTGTGTTTTCCCCATTATATGATCTTGCCTCCTTTGTTGAAGATTAACTGACTGTAGGTGTGTGGGTTTATTTCTGGGCTGTCTATTCTTTTTTTAGGAATAGAGTAAGGTTTATTGCAAGGCCATGCAAGGAGATGGGTGGCTCATGCTTTAAAAACTCTGAACTCCCTGAAAGCTTTCAGCAAAGCCCTTTTGTAGGAAAGATGAGGGAGGGATGTGATTAGTTGTTGAAAATTTCTTGGTGTCAGATCCTTGAGGGAGCCAGGCACCCAGGACCCAACTGTCCCTCAGGCTCCTCAAGCTGCCCAAATGGCGGGGGCCAGGTCCTGCAGACTGCGTTGCATGCAGACAGCTGCTGCCATTAGGTTGCAGAGGTGGGGATGGGGGAGAGGTTCACCACCACCTCAAGGCCTGGGCCCAGCCAGTGGGTGGCCTTGGCGAGGGCTCTGGAACCCTGCAGGACACAGCCTCCAGCCTGTTCCCTAAGTCCCCCAGCTCACCCGCTGGCCTGTGATCTCATTGGGCTCTCTATTCTGTTCCATTGATTCATATATCTGTTTTTGTGCCAATAAGATGCTGTTTTGATTACTGTAGTTTTGTAGTATTGTCTGAAGTCTGGGAGGATTATGCCTCTTGCTTATTTCTTTTTCTTCAAGATTGCTGTGGCAATTCTGGGTCTTCTATGGTTCCATATAAATTTTAGGGTTATTTGTTCTAGTTCTGTGAAAAATGTCATGGGTAATTTGATAGGGATCACATTAAATCTGTAGATCACTTTGGGTAGTATGGCCATGAAAAATTATGTTTGATAAATAAGTGCATTTTACTTCACCATGAATTTTTAGTGATAATAGCAGAAACCCACTTAAATTAGATTCAGTGAGATACAAGAATATTTCATAATATCTTAAAGAACCCTATCACAAACTGAAAGGGAAGATGTTTTGTTGGTCTGATGACTGGGTTAGGGAACTGGAAACCCAAGAGTAACCAGGCTCCAGTGAGTCTTAATTCTTTGTGCATTGATCAGCCAGTTCCCTCTGTTTTTCTGTACAAAGGGGAAATGTGACCTCTGCCATAGGTATTATTAAGCTTACAATTCGAGGTGACAACAGTGGATGGCCAGTGTTTGGGACCCTAATCCAGATTATGGGGTAAAGAATGTAACTTGCCTTGCTTGTGTCAAATGTTCACCATAAGTACAAATAGCTGAGGCTAAGGTAGTGGAGTTAAACAGTGCTATCTAGGTCCAGGACCCCAGTTCCATGGATGGGAAAGTAGTTGCATGTATTAGTGGCTGACAGGTTGAGCATTCATCTTAAAATAGTTTAATATAATCAGAATGATTTTGGAGGAAACACTGGTTTGATTGGGAGATTTTAAAAAGTCATTTTATAGGGACCTTGGACTTACTCATATGTACATCCACCTTTTCTTAGAGTAAATTAGATAGATCAAATTAGGTAGATCAAATTCTCTTACAATTTCTATATAAAATATTGGCAAATTGAATTCAGGAGATTTCAAAGAAAATATAATTTAACCAAGTAGAGTTTATCCAAAAAATTTATGGATGAGTGTTTGCAAAGATGTTATACTAATAGATTAAAGAAGAAAAGCAAGTGAACATCTCAATAAATGCATACAAAGCGTTTGATGAAGTTCAACATTCAGGATAAAAAACCTTTAGCACTTGAAATTAGAAAAAGAGAACTTCTTTATCCTGATGAATAACACCAATCAAAACCAACAACAAACATCATACTTAGAGGTGAAACTTTAGAAGTTTCCTTAGAGTCAGGAAGCTGATGGGGCTGTGCTCCTAGTCTAAAGCTAGGAAGCCCTAGTTGAAGTCAAGAAAAGATGTAAGAAGTGTAAGAATTGGAAAGAAAGCAATAACAATATCCTTATTTGCAGACATGATTATCTGTAGAAATTACAAAAGCATCTATAGACAAATTATTAAATGGGTGTCCTAGGCGTCGATGATAATCAAATGTAAGCAGAAAAAAAATCCCAGTCTCTGTAGGAACAAAAACTACAAGTTACCTAATACATTTAATTAAAAAGGTGCAAACCACTTTGGAGAAAATTTCAAAACATTGTAGTATAAAAAGAAAACAAAAGAAAAACCTGTCTGTGTGTGTTTATATGCACACAGTGTTCATGAATTAACAGAGGGAAAAAAAGTGGCAAAAAAGGTTCAAGATACTGTTATTTATGTTATTACCTGTATTTCCATAAAATACATATATTGCCTATGAATAAATAAATATTAAGTAAACAAAGGAAATATTTGTGTGAATAATAAATGCCAGAAATAGCCACTGTCAAGTGGCTACTTCTGAGAAAAGAAGGTTTCAGAGAATAATACAGGTGCCGTTCACCTGTTTATGTTTTAAAGCTTAAAAATAAGCTGAAGTGCACATGGTAAAATTTTATAAAAACCTGGTGTTCAGTAAATATATACTTATGTTATTCTCTACATTTGTATGCATATGTGAATTGTTTCATGATTTAAAAACAAAACTCATCCTCTCTTTAAAACCCAACCTCAAAAGATTTCTTTAAAAAAAGAGGTTCTTGATTTCTTGTCCTAGAACATCAAACTTAAAAATGATAAAGGAGGGCTTCCCTGGTGGCGCAGTGGTTGAGAGTCCGCCTGCCGATGCAGGGGAAACGGGTTCGTGCCCCGGTCTGGGAAGATCCCACATGCCGCAGAGCGGCCAGGCCCGTGAGCCATGGCCGCTGGGCCTGTGCGTCCGGAGCCTGTGCTCCACAACGGGAGAGGCCACAACAGTGAGAGGCCCACATACCGCAAAAAAAAAAAAAAAAAAAAAAATGATAAAGGAGATTTTTCAGTCCCTTAAAAATAGCATAATGTCCTTGCCAAAATCATAATTAAACTTCTGTATACTAAGAGCGTAAGCCCAAAAATTTGTAAGAGTGATATAAAATATTGGAATCGATTTTCAAAAAATGCACAATATAGTTGGAAAATGCCCTAGATAGGCTACTAAAGGCTAGAATTGTGTCTCTGGTTTTACCAGACCAAGCTGTATGACACTAGGTAAATCTCCAAACAATTCTCTGTAGTGCTAAGATCCAGTGACCTGAGGCTTTTTTTCTAAGATGCAAGAGAGAGCAGAGGAAGGATATGATGTACCTGTCAAAAGAAATAAAAACAACTATTTTTGTAAAAGTCTAGTTTGTAGCTATTTCACTAGATTTGTCCAGAAATTTATTCCCACTTCCCTCTAGTCATATAACACTAGGGTTTGCTTTTTGACATATCTGGAAATAATCTTGGAGCCTTTTTAGGTTTCAGGCAAAAATGAGAAAATGGGAAAAATCCTTTTCTTTGGTAGTGAGTATTTTGTTATCAGATTAAATGTTTAAACTGAAATGTCCTATATTACTGGAAGAGAAACTGTTCAACTGCAGATTCAATTTAAGTATTTTTCCTTATAATGGAGCTATGTCAATTTAGAAAATGATTGCTATTTAAAATGCCATTCCATAAACCTCTTTAATTAAAGTAGCAGTATACCATCAATCTGCTCCCATTAGTGAATTTTTAACCAAAATCTAAGCTCTATGATATACAGTATAATTTTTTTCAGAAAGTATGCACAAACTCCTCAGAGATTTGAAGAGGGAGCTTAAAATTCAGGGTTTTAGAAAAGATAGCTCAGATACAAGCTAAGGGAAAAGAGCAAAAGAGAGAAAACGAGACAGACAGCAGAGAGGAACCAAATAAAAGAGAGACAGATAAACAGAAAGGTGAGGAAAGATGGTGGGATGGTGGGTGTGAATGTCAGGAATTTGTGTTAGTGAAATGATGGCCCCAAGTAAATGAATACCCCTGGTTAAGGTCCTGGTGGGGTGTGTGTTTGGGGAGGTGTTAATATCTTTCTTAGCACAGAGTTCATAAAAATCTGTTCTCTGTCAGGGAGGTGAATGTATTTCCTGTATTCACTTCAGTCTAATGTCTTGTGATTTCAGATCATTTATTTTCAGTTATGATCCTGTTCACATTATTGATATGGCAAATTCAAATAATGAATGACAAGAGGCAGAACAAGGTGGAAAAGACTAGAATCGTTCAAAAGAATTAAGCTATACAAATTTTGAACAAAAGGTACAATTTTACAGGTGCAAAGGTCAGAAAGCCAACTAAGTGGCTTATGGATGTGGGGGTGGGGAGAAAGGGCATTGTGTATTGTCAGGGTACAGCTGACCACCCCATACTCGGCCAATATCAAGGAACAAAATCTTACCTCAAGAGAATTAGAACCAATCAGAAAACTGAAAAATCTGGAACAAAGGATACTTTCTCCACAGCTCAGGAGTTTCCTGGCTTCTCTTATCTTTGCTTATCTCTATTTGTATGTTTTGTTTTACTCTTATTCTTTTTTTTTTTTTTTTTTTTTTTTTTTTTTTCTTTTTGCGGTATGTGGGCCTCTCACTGCTGTGGCCTCTCCCGTTGCGGAGCACAGGCTCTGGACGCGCAGGCCCAGCGGCCATGGCTCACGGGCCGGCCGCTCCGCGGCATGTGGGATCCTCCCAGACCGGGGCACGAACCCGCGTCCCCTGCATCGGCAGGCGGACTCTCAACCACTGCGCCACCAGGGAGGCCCTTACTCTTATTCTTGACTACTTTTTTCTGCTTTTTACTGGTTCATTCTACTCATGAACCAGTACACTTGATATGACCTAATTCCGACTGAAGTTGATGATTCTCTTCTATGTCTTTTGTAAGTCACATAAGAGATATTCTGAACAGCTGAATTCCTCCTTTTTTGAACCAGATACCATCGTGTTCATTATCATCCTCATCATTATCACTACTAACATTTATTGAGTGCTGACTATATGCTATGTACTATTACATGTGTTTTACATGTATTATCTCATTTAATATTGATATTTCTTTGAGGTAGGCATTATACTATTCAATATCATTTCTATTTTGTAGACATAAAAACTAAGTCATAGTGAAGTAACTTGGTTAAGCTCACAGCTACTCTGTGCAGAGCCCAAATCTGAATCCCAGAGGCAGACTTCAGAGACCATGGACGTGCCCTCTATACCATACCATACTATTATGTAGGTCAGTTGTATATCCCCAGTTTATTCAGAAAAGGTAGGGCTGGGTTACGTCATTCTCTGATCACTCATTGTGGGTAGTGGCCAGGGATTTCCTCAAGTGTGGATGCAAACGACACAAGTAATGACCAGACTAGCATCTTTTAATGTATTAAAATAGGTCATGTTTCTATAGCAAGACTGGCTGAATACCTAGAGACCTCAGGATAGCATTACCTTGATGGAGTCAGCGAGGGTTTAGACCTTCTGAGTGCTTCAGAGTCAACTGGACTGAAGTATAGAAACTGGAGCACCAACTTACAGATTTACAGTGGGTTATGAAGAGTCAAATAATACTCAGAAGGGTGTCTGAAGAACAAGGAGAATTAGCTGTGTAGATAAACTAAGTATTAGATCAGTCTATTTAGCTTTATGAATCAGTCTTTTCATGGAAAAATATCTGCCACATCAACTGATTGTATAGTTGTTCAGATGCCCTCCCCCAGAATAGTTTCCAAATCAGCACTGCTGCTGTTTTTCTTTGACACTTTTTTTTTCAAGTTCTAATGTAGTTTGTTTCTTTTTCAGATTGCTCACACTCTGTCCTTAGGTGTATTTAATGACATAAATTATCTCACAACCATAGTTTGCTCAATCCTGAGACTTATTTTGTCTCTTTAGGATGACTTTGCTTATTTCTTTTCTTTTTTTAAATGAATTTTTATTGGAGTATAGTTGCTTTACAATGTTGTGTTAGTTTCTACTGTACAGCAAAGTGAATCAGCTATATGTATACACATATCCCCTCTTCTTTGGATTTCCTTCCCATTTAGGTCACCACAGAGCATCAAGTAGAGTTCCCTGTGCTATACAGTAGGTTCTGATTAGTTATCTATTTTATACATAGTATCAATAGTGTATATACGTCAATCCCAATCTCCCAATTCCTCCCACCCGCCCTTTTCCCCCTTAGTATCCATACATTTGTTCTCTATGTCTGTCTCTCTACTTCTGCTTTGCAACATTTATACCATTCTTGATTCCACATATATGCATTAATATATGATATTTGTTTTTCTCTTTCTGACTTCACTCTGTATGACAGACTCCAGGTCCATCCACGTGTCTACAAATGACCCAATTTCATTCCTTTTTATGGCTGAGTAATATTCCATTGTATATATGTACCACATCTTCTTTATCCATTCCTCTGTTGATAGACATTTAGGTTGTTTCCATGTCCTGGCTATTGTAAATAGTGCTGCAGTGAACACTGGGGTGCATGTGCCTTTTTGAATTATGGTTTTCTCTGGGTATATGCTCAGTGATAGGATTGCTCTTATGTACTAATCTTATAGTTTAACTCTCAAAGGACAATTCTCTTTACCTATGTATATGTTATTGAGGTTCCTTCACTGGTTATCCTTGAGAAGGTTCTGTAGAGGTATAATGAATAAGAATACAAATTTTAGATCCAGATGTAGCTCGGTTTGAATTTTTTACTACCAAATGTAACTGTCAAATCTTGTGCAAATTCACAAAGTGCCTCTGTGTCGCAGTTTTCATAGCTATAAAATAGGAAAAATAATAGAACATCTTTTAAGGTGTCATAAAAGAAATTAAATTTCTGCAGTTCCTGGAATATAGTAACAATATGCATTCAATAAGTGAGAGATATTATCATTAACATTCTCTTTAACAGGATCATTTTATTAAAAGAACCACTTGTACCTGTAATCTATTTAATGACATACTCCAAGGTAAGACATTTGAGAAAGTCAGAAGATCTGAAAGTCTTCTTATATAATGGAATTTTGCATGGATACCCTGGTGAAGCAAAGCCAATTGCATTGTCATAGTATATAGATTTTGGTTTTTTGTTGTTGTTGTTTTAAAATTACATGTAGATGTCTCTCCTTCAATAGATGTGAAAGGCTTGAAGGGTAATGTATCAGTTACACTGTTGTATAAAGAGCATTTTCCAAATTTAGTAGCATAAAATAATAAGAAGTTATTTCTTATGATTTTATGTGTTAATGGGGCTCATCTGGGTGGCTCTGTGTGGTGCAGCACTGATCACTTTTGTGACTGTATCCAGCTGGGAGTTCGACTAAGACTGTAGTGTCCAAGACAGCCTCTTGTCATTCAGAGTCTCTTTCTATGTGACCTCTCACCATTCAGCAGTGAGCCCAGTTTCTTCACACCATGGACACTGGTTTCCAAGAGAATAAGGCCCAATGTGCAAGGGTTGAACCAAGCCTTTGCTTACATCATCCTTGTCACTAACCCTTTGGCCAAAGTGTGTCACTTGGCCAAGCCCAGATTTTATGTGGAAAGAGACTATACAAGAACATGAATACTGGGAAGCATGGTTCATCAGAAGGTACCACTATAACAGTCTACTACAGGAAGTGCTTGTCTAACTCATTTTACTCTCAGTGACTGCATTGAACTGAATATACAAAATGTCACTGAGCTTTTCTGAGGAGGCTTAGTTCTGGTCAGTTTTAATAACTTTTTAGTGGTTAGAACAGTGTCCACCAATAGGCTTTGTTCACCAATGTCTATTCAGAGAACCTTAAATAAATGAGATCCTAGCAATGCAATTCTCCACTGTGACTGGATAACCAGTTGTTGAAATGTTACATAGATGCTGAGTAGCTTGTTTGGACATTGAAGATAATGGGGACTTTGATCTTCAGCTTTTAGAGTTTATAACTCTGAGTGTTTATTGAACACTTCTAATGTTACAAGCACTCTATTCCATAGATGAGGCAAAAGTATATGTTTGAAGCCAGACAAACTTGTATGAAAATAAAACCCGTACCATTTAGTAGATATATTAAGAGGCCAAGTCACTTGACGTCTCTTTGCCTTAACTTTTTTTTTCTGGGAAGTGGAGATAACAGCACACACCTTTCAGTGTTGCCATGTCAAATAGCATAATGTATATAAAGTAACTAGAAACAAGTAGATGCTCAGTAATTGTGAGAAGAAGACTCAAGGAGCATCCAGTCTAATCAAGAAGATAAAAAGAGCTTCAAATAGTTTTTTAACATTTAGATTTTAAAATATCCTCTAAATTAAATTGCCACGTGGGGTCAAGAGGGAGAATAGACATTGATTGGGAAATACCTGAAATAATAATATTAAAATCATCTATCGTCTCATTTTACTTGAATGTAATGACTTTGGTATTGGTAGTATAGTCCAAATACCCTTGTAGGACTTTTCTCCCCTTAAATTTCTTAATTTTTTGAGACATGGAATGAAAATTCTTCCTATTTCAAAATACTGACAGAGAAGTCCAATCTTTGTTTTCTGTTATCTGTCTGATATATTTATTGTCAGATAGATGAAGGTCCATACATGTTCCTGACAAGAAAAGAATACAGATATGTAAGCACAACCAAAAAACATCCACAGGCCTATGGTAACTTGTCTTTCCTCAATTATTTTTACCTCCTTAATAGTGTATGAAAGATGGACTTAAAAAAGTAATTTTATATTATCTCTTCAGTATTCCAAGTACATTTTTAGAGATGCTGAAGGAGAAAGGACACTAGGTTGTCAACTGGGCTCATGTAATAGTCATCTGGGCAGTGCATGAGAAGATTGATGAATAGGCTATTGCTTCAGAAGATAGGTACTACAGAGGAAAAAAATTGCAGAATTACTAAGTACTGCTAAGTTCAAATAGTTTAAGGGCTTTTCATGTTTGATTCCTGTTCCCCTCCCTAATGTACCCAGGGATCATCACAAAGGTGGATTGAAGTGTGTTTCAGAACAAAACTGTCTTTTGCATGACTTTTCTTTCTTCAGAAAACTTTGATTTATTTAACCTTTGTTTTCAGAAAAGTGCATCTTTGTTTCA
This sequence comes from Mesoplodon bidens, assembly GCF_964165515.1. NCBI lineage: Eukaryota > Metazoa > Chordata > Mammalia > Artiodactyla > Ziphiidae > Mesoplodon > Mesoplodon bidens. The sequence continues at coordinate 89,827,398 of NC_138167.1, forward strand.
CATTTCCTAGGTGATGGATTTTTCTGTTACATGAATCTGTACCATCCGGTTGCATTAGTCACACTGCAGTATGTTGCACTAAATCAAGTAACACATTGTGACTATTAATGTTGTGATGTGTAAAAACATGTCTCACTCGGGACTGGGGAAAATGTGATTTTCTGAAAACAGCTGTCTCTGCATTTATTCAATAAAACTTTTCACCTTGGAAACTGCACTGTTTGCCATCTAAGCATTTTCATTGGCAATTTTGAGGTATATTTTAAAGCCTATTTTTTTTCCTCTAGTATCATTAAATATTCATGATTCCACTAAAACTTTCAATAATGAAATAAATTATAATGATGATTACAGTGAATGCCTACCACCTCAGTATTTAGATAAATCAGAGAGAGTATACTCAGAATGTTCAAGAACAGGCCTTTCCAACGGATTGATCATGATGGTCAAGACTTTATTTATTTAATTAATTATTTTCTTTTCATTGGGGTATAGTTGTTTTACAGTGTTGTGTTAGTTTCTACTGTACAGTGGAGTTCTCTGTGCTATACAGCAGGTTCTCATTAGATATCTATTTTATACATATTAGTGTATATATGTTAATCCCAATCTCCCAATTCATCCCACCCCCCATTTTCCCCCCTTGGTGTCCACACATTTGTTCTCTGCATCTGTGTCTCTATTTCTGCCTTGCAAACTAGTTCATCTGTACCATTTTTCTAGATTCCACAAATATGCATTAATATACAATACTTGCTTTTCTCTTTCTGACTTACTTCACTCTGTATGACAGTTTCTAGGTCCATCCTCGTCTCTACAAATGACCCAATTTTGTTCCTTTTTATGGCTGAGTATGACTTTAGTATTGATCTTCTAACTGTCTGTTGTCACCACATCACTCCTGTCTCTAAGATGATTGGTAGGAATCAGAGGAGCAGACTTCACAAGCATATTATCTCTCTGTGTCTCCAAAGGTTCTCTTAGCTAACTCCCTCTCCCTTTCTGTTCAGCAATTTCATGTCCATTGCTCTAAGATCATGAAACTTGAGGAAAATAAAGAACAGTTGCCCCCTCAAGAAAATGTACACAAAAATTGATCCTTGATTTCTGTTAGGAATGAATCTGTTTATTCTAGGGCAAGAAATTGTTCCTTGGTTTCTGTTAGGGAAAGAATCAGTAATAATGTTTTGTTTTTGGCCTACTGAGGTACAAAATATAGCGGTGTTCCCAGGGCTTTGTAAATGTTTAATCACTCCCACTTCCATGAATTTTCTTTCCTTCTTGTAAGAGCAAACAATACTTACTTCTTTGATTGCTGGAATAATGATTTCCTCATCATAATTGGGCCAACCTTGCATATTACAAATAAAAATTTTCAGATTCTTAAATGAAATGTCAAAAAAAAATCAGAACAAAAAACCAAAACAAAATGTTCCAAACTATTTCTTATTTTCCATTTCACTTTTTCTTTTTCTGCTATTTAATACTCTTCATGTTGCTTATATCTAACAACATTGCTTTATTTTTTTCAAAATAAAATATGCACATAGTAAAAAATAAATATTTCAGGGGCTTCCCTGGTGGCACAGTGGTTGAGAGTCCACCTGCTGATGCAGGGGACACGGGTTCGTGCCCCGGTCCGGGAAGATCCCACATGCCGCGGAGGCGCTGGGCCCGTGAGCCATGGCCGCTGAGCCTGCGCGTCCGGAGCCTGTGCTCCGCAATGGGAGAGGCCACAACAGTGAGAGGCCCACGTCTCACAAAAAATAATAATAATAAACAAATAAATATTTCAAAGGGCTTACATGTCAGATGGTGATAGGTGCTAGGGGGGAAGATAAAGAGTAGCAAAGTTGAAAGTGAAATCAAGGAAACACTCCCATTTACCATTGCAACAAAAAGAATAAAATATCTAGGAATAAGCCTACCTAAGGAGACAAAAGACCTGTATGCAGAAAATTATAAGACACTGATGAAAGAAATTAAAGATGATACAAATAGATGGAGAGATGTACCATGTTCTTGGATTGGAAGAATCAACATTGTGAAAATGACTCTACTACCCAAAGCAATCTACAGATTCAATGCAATCCCTATCAAACTACCACTGGCATTTTTCACAGAACTAGAACAAAAAATTTCACAATTTGTATGGAAACACAAAAGACCCCGAATAGCCAAAGCAATCTTGAGAACGAAAAATGGAGCTGGAGGAATCAGGCTCCCTGACTTCAGACTATACTACAAAGCTACAGTAATCAAGACAGTGTGGTACTGGCACAAAAACAGAAAGATAGATCAATGGAACAGGATAGAAAGCCCAGAGTTAAACCCATGGACATATGGTCACCTTATCTTTGATAAAGGAGGCAGGAATGTACAGTGGAGAAAGGACAGTCTCTTCAATAAGTGGTGCTGGGAAAACTGGATAGGGACATGTAAAAGTATGAGATTAGATCACTCCCTAACACCATACACAAAAATAAGCTCGGGGTGGATTGAAGACCTAAATGTAAGGCCAGACACTGTCAAACTCTTGGAGGAAAGCATAGGCAGAACACTCTATGACGTAAATCACAGCAAGATCCTTTTTGACCCACCTCCTAGAGAAATGGAAATAAAGACAAAGATGAACACATGGGACCTGATGAAACTTGGAAGCTTTTGCACAGCAAAGGAAACCATAAACAAGACCAAAAGACAGCCCTCAGAATGGGAGAGGATATTTGCAAATGAAGCAACTGACAAAGGATTAATCTCCAAAATTTATAAGCAGCTCATGCAGCTCAATGACAAAAAAACAGACAACCCAATCCAAAAATGGGCAGAAGACCTAAATAGACATTTCTCCACAGAAGATATACAGACTGCCGGCAAACACATGAAAGGATGCTCAACATCTTTACTCATTAGAGAAATGCAAATCAAAACTGCAATGAGATGTCATCTCACACCAGTCAGAATGGCCATCATCAAAAAATCTAGAAACAATGGATGCTGGAGAGGGTGTGGAAAAAAGGGAACACTCTTGCACTGCTGGTGGGAATGTGAATTGGTACAGCCGCTATGGAGAACGGTATGGAGGTTCCTTAGAAAACTACAAATGGAACTACCATATGACCCAGCAATCCCAGTGCTGGGCATATGCCCTGAGGAAACCATAATTCAAAAAGAGACATGTACCAAAATGTTCATAGCAGCCCTATTTACAGTAGCCCGGAGATGGAAGCAACCTAAGTGTCCATCATCGGATGAATGGATAGAGAAGATGTGGCACGTATATACAATGGAATGTTGCTCAGCCATAAAAAGAAATGAAGTTGAGCTGTTTGTGGTGAGGTGGATGGACCTAGAGTCTGTCATGCAGAGTGGAGTAAGTCAGAAAGAGAGGGACGGGTACTGTATGCTAACACATATATATGGAATTTAAGAAAAGAAAGTGTCATGAAGAACATAGGGGTAAGACAGGAATGAAGACGCAGACCTACTGGAGAATGGACTTGAGGATATGGGGAGGGGGAAGGGTGAGCTGTGACAAAGTGAAAGAGCGGCATGGACATATATACACTACCAAACGTAAGGTAGATGGCTAGTGGGAAGCAGCCGCATGGCACAGGGAGATCAGCTCGGTGCTTTGTGACCGCCTGGAGGGGTGGGATAGGGAGGGTGGATGGGATAGGGAGGGTGGGTGGGATAGGGAGGGTGGGTGGGACACGCAAAAGGGGGGGGATATGGAAACATATGTATATGTATAACTGATTAAATTTGTTATTAAAAAAAAAAAGAGTAGCAAAGTTGGTAGGGAGTGCCACGAGGTGAGATGAAGTTGGTAAATTAAATCTAAATGTTAAAAATCAATAAATATAAATTCCATTTGGTATAGCAGAGTGAATAAAAACTTATTTTTCCCTCTCTCTGTTCTGAATGCATTGAAAGGTTTATTTACCCAGACTCATACATACACAAGTATATGTCAGCTAAAAATACACAGATGTGCTCAAAAACAAGAGAAACATGTCTGTAGGACCGAAAAAGAGAGAAAATCCATAGTTTCAAATACATAGTGGTTATACAGCCCATAGGAAATAAAGATTTGACTCAAGAATTGAAAGAACCTTAAAGCTTGGTCAGAAATAAGGATAAAACTGGCAGTTTGTATTACATTCTGGGATTTGGGGAGGAAATAGAGGTGGCTTTCAAGAACTGGGAGCTTGACCTATGCTTGCAAAGAATTACCACCCAATATATCATTACCAGTTCCACCTGGAGAGATGGACCCAGGCAAATGTAAACCACAAGGCGGGAAAGACTTGCATGGTAAAGCCTACATCTGATGAGCATTTTGACATAAATGAAAAACATACCAAAAAACAAGCCATTTTGTGAAGGTCTACAGAGAAACTAAAAAGGATAATTAAAGCTTGCAGAAATACAACCAGTGACACTATATGAAAAAGGCCTTAACTCTTAAAGAGATAAAATGTCCTGCAAAAATAACAGAAGTCACAAAACAAGGACAGACAGATGTGTGAAAGAATGAATTATATGTCTTAAAAATGAAAAAAAAAAAACCAAACACTCTTTGGTGAGGTGAGGTCAATAGGCAAAATGAATGGTAAACTCTCCTAAGTTGAAGTGGTATAGTTAAAGATACAACAAAGCAAATGACACAGAAACAACATAAAGAAATGCAAAATATGAAAGAGAAGGTAAAAAACAGAATATAGACTGATAAACTCCAATATATATTTAATAATTAATATATAATATATGTAAAAGGTAATTTTTAGAGTAAAGAAGAAATAGGTAATTTTTTATTTCCAGAAGCAAAGAAGCATAACTCTTCAGATTAAAAATGTTCAGTGAAAGCTAAGCAGGATAACTTAAAAAGATGCACATTGAGAGAAAAAAATAATGATCTGTATAACATCTCTGATAATGAGAAAATCTTAAAGGAAAGAATATTAAGATTATTTGTAAAGGAAGAAAGATTCCATTGACAGACGTCTTCTCATCCACAAAAATGTATGCATGAAAACAAAGAGCTGAAGGAAAATGACTGTCAACCTAAAATTCAATCCCCAATTAAACCATCATTCAGGAGTGACAGTAAAATAAAAATATGCAAAAACTAAGAGTTTATTTCTCATAGACTATCAATGAAAAACTGCTAAAAGATTTACTGCAGTATAGAGGAAATGAACCAAGAAAAACGAAGGTAGGGGTAAAATGCATGGAGCAACAGTGTACAAATAAAGTAATAAAATAAATGTCAAGCCTAAATATTTACTGTAAGAGTAAAGGCAGTAATGCATGAACAAACTGAGATCAGAATAGAAAATTCTACTTAACAATAAAATGGAATAAGTGTGCAGGAGAGTTCAGGGAAAAGTTAAATTGTGTTAACTTTTAACTTGCTCCTTGTTTGGGTAGGGAGCAGAGATAATGATTAATTTTAGGTATTGTTTACAAAGAGTATGAAGAGAAGTATGTTATAAAGTAGGAGCTAACATGAAAGAAATTACATATGTACATTATTTAAACTATTAGAAGATAAACATGAAAATTTAAGAAAGGAGAAAAAAGTAAGAAAAAGTATAATAGTTAGAAAGCACAAATTATTAGAAATAATTTGATATCTATTTATAATCACAGTGAATGTAAAACTCACATCTTACAAACACATCTTAAAAGAGAGAGCTTCAAAACAACTCATATGATTAGATTCTGTTCAGTGCTTGAAAGAAATGAATTACATCTCTACTTTTGACTGTTGATAAATCTCAAGAACATATTGTTGAGGGAGAAAAAGAAAGTGTAGTTATTTTACAATGTGCTGACATTATGCAACCAACACACACACAGACAAGAATTCTTTATGCAGTCTGTTCAGCTACAACTCATGTTTCTTGTCATGCCAATTAACACATATATGACTGGTGACTAAAAAAGTAATGCAGATGTTGCAGCAATTCATAAGTCATTTTTCCTCAACATGTCAATATTTTGTGCCACCATCTGACAGTGGCTGATTCAAAGTGTACTGATACAGCCAGAGCCTGCTAGTTAGAGAGGAATATAGTACAGCATTTACCTGGTACTCTTTCACTCCATGTTCTTTCTTCAGCCTAATCCTCTCAGCCACCTCTTGGTCATTTCTTGCCCAGTTCCTATTTCTTTTTAAAACACCATCTTCAGGTAGCCTCCTAAGCAAAGGTATATGTAACACACCTTTTCTGAATTTTCAAATATCAAAATATGTCTCTATTCTATTTTGGATAACTGTTTGCAGCTACTGCACAGAAGGATGTAGTAGAAAGAAGCTGGGACTTTCCTAAAAAGTCTATATTCTTGTATTTTACATCCATTCATTCTCTACAGCAACGTTTCTTTCCATTTACTACAATAAAGCATATGCTATCTAGCAGTTTAAAAAATGCCTTTTGTTGTACTGCTGGGGCAGAAAAGGATATAAACTATATGTTCAGTTGATAACAGTTGTAGTCTCACGAGGTGAAATAGGCTAAGTATAATTTTGTCATTAATTGGTATCCATCCTGGGCATTGTGTTCTACTTGGGTTTAAGTTGCCAGTACTTCCTTTAAGACAGATCAGTACTTCCACAAAGACCTACCATACGTCCTTTGCCTTAATCTAGACCAGTTTGCTGCTGCCTTGTAAACTCCAGTGCTATCATAGAGAGTAAGGACTCTTTAGATGCTAAGCTCACTCTTTGGCTTTAGGGCAAACATTTTTCCTTGAAGTTACTTGATTTAAACCTCAGCCACTATTTTCTGTACCTGCCTCATAATAATTTACAATTCTGCCCTTGACATGAGCACTCATGTACTCTCAGCTTCTATCAAGCTCACTCCATTTACTCTTCAATAAGTCGTTTAGACAATTACTTATTCTTAGACTAATATTAGGATAGCTATTGAATTAATGAGTCTCAGATATATCACAGAAATACACAGCCCAGAAATGGCAGTAGCTTACGACAACCAAGGTTTATTTCTCTCTCATGCTGCGTGTGCGTTCTGGATCAGCAGCATTGCTCCAAGGCTGTGCTCCACACATTGTCTTCAATTCTGGACCAGAACTAAAGGAATAACCTTGATCTGAGATGTTGACCTCATGTTTGAGGAAAAATAGAACATAATAGAACCTTGCAAATGATCTTCAAATTTCTTCTTGGAAATTCAGCATATCACTTCTGTTCCCATTTCAACAGCCTACGCAAGTCACAGGGCAAAACTTGATGTCGACAGCTGGTAATGGATAATTCACCCAGAGGGAGTAAGCAGCAAATATTTTGAATAACTCAATCCTGTATTCTATATTAACAATACTGTAGCTGTTTCTGTTCAATTTCTCTTTTTTTCCTCATGAATGTCACTATATTTTATTTTTTAAAAATTTTATTGGGGTGTAGTTGATTTACCATGTTGTGTTAGTTTCAGGTGTACAGCAAAGTGAATCAGTTATACATATACATCTATCCACTCTTTTTTAGATTCTTTTCCCATATAGGTCATTACAGAGTATTGAGTAGAGTTCCCTGTGCTATACAGTAAGTCCTTATTAGTTATCTATTTTATATGTAGTAGTGTGTATATGCCATTCACAATCTCCCAATTTATCCCTCCCCCTCACTCTCCTTCCTGATAACCATAGGTTTGTTTTCTACATCTGTGACTCTATTTCTGTTTCATAAATAAATTCAGTTGTACCAATTTTTAGATTCCACATATGAGTGATATCATATGATATTTGTCTTTCTCTTTCTGACTTACTTCACTTAGTATGACAATCTCTAGGTCCATCCATGTTGCTGCAAATGGCATTATTTCATTTTTTTATGGCTGAATAGTATTCCATTGTATATATGTACCACATCTTCTTTATCCACTCCTCTGTCGATGGACATTTAGGTTGCTTCCATGTCTTGGCCATTGTAAATAGTGCGGCAGTGAACATTGGGGTGCATGTATCTTTTCAAATTATGGTTTTCTCCAGATATATGCCCAGGAGTGGGATTGCTGGATCGTATGGTAGTTATATTTTTAGTTTTTTAAGGAACCTCCATACTGTTCTCCATAGTGGTTGTACCAATTTACATTCCCACCAACAGTGTAGGAGGGTTCCCTTTTCTCCACACCCTCTCCAGCATTTATTTGTAGATTTATTGATGATGACCATTCTGACTGGTGTGAAGTGATAATACCTCATTTTAGTTTTGGTTTTCGTTTCTCTAATAATTAGTGATGTTAAGAATATTTTCATGTGCTTTTTGGCCATCTGTATGTCTTCTTTGGAGAAATGTCTATTTAGATCTTCCACCCATTTTTTGATTGGGTTGTTTGTTTTTTTGATATTGAGCTTCATGAGCTGTTTGTATATTTTGGAGATTAATCCCTTGTTGGTTGCTTTGTTGCAAACTGTTCACTTTCTCTTGCACCACCAATATGTCAATGACCATCTATTCCTTTCCTGTCTTCTCATTCCAGTAAACCCAAAAGTCCTGCTGATTGACCTTCTGAAATATCTTCATATGTGTGTCCTCTTCTTTATATTTACTGCTCCAACCTGGTCAGGTTGTTATTGTCTCTCTTGGACAATTACTCACAACTCCCTAATGCTCTCTTTGCTGTCAGTCCTGTGCTCTTCCACATCTGTGCTCCACACACCCACACACTGATCACACTAATTGCTTGCTAATTGTCTGAGCCCTTGTGGGCTTACGGGGCCCTTCCTGATATGAGCCCTGTCTTCTCTCTAGCCTCATGGTTCCTTACCCCATGACTCTGAAATGGCCTCCAGCACTGCCTCCCCCACCACTCATTCACTTATATATCTCCTACGCATTTTGTGAAACATCTCAAACATCCTTAGAAAAATCTTCCTAAAGCTCCCAGGCTCTTGGATCCTGTAATAGCATTCCATTGTTGCTCCAGTTATATTTGTGATATTTGTTTGCATATGCCTGTCTTACTCATTGGACTGTACACTCTTTAGAGTCAGGGACTGATTTTTACTCAGCTTTGTGTCTCTTGAAGGAAAGAAATTGTGTCTTAATAATCTTTGTGCTCTTGCACCCAGCACAGTATCAGCACATAATGGATGCCTAATGATTTTGCTTAATAACAAATGGCCATAAACCAAAAAAGACATTCCCTTATTCAAACACAGAAATATACAATAATTTTGGAGGAATTAATTTATTTTATAATGCATATTATGTTTATATTTCAATATGGATTGAACCATAATAAACATAGTGATTTCTATGGGTTTTATTTGAAAAAGTATAGAAGTGAAATGTACATTAGCATCATTAGTTTCTTTAATTTTTCCCCTTGTAAACAAATCTGTAACCCACAGATTTAAATATATTCAATATGGATTTGCTTATACATGAAAATTCCTCATGAATTCTGTTTATTAATGTCTTAAACATTTCCCTTGGTGCTCAAGAATCCTTAGTATTGAAATTAATAGGTAATTGCAGTCAGGGTTAAAATACACTTAACACAGACATACGTAATCACAGGAGCCAGTGGTGGGAAAATAGTTGCAAAGCTGCAGGTAAGGTAGAATCCATCTCTGGTGTACAAACTGCATTTTACATTTGCTCTTCTATTCAATGGCACACCACAAACAACAAAAACAGATTTTTGAAAAAGGTTGTACTGTTCAAATTCTGAACAGTACGTGTTCTTATATAAATGACTTATTTTCTCTGGAGAAAGCATTTTCACAGCAGCTATGTTACACAATTATTTCATTAGCTGACATACATCAAAAATGAAGAACAAGCACAAAAGTTTAAAAGTATTACAAAAATGTCCAATTGGAAGTATGTAAAGCCTTCTACATAAATTTACATTTCAAAAGGATTAGTAATATACTAAAGAGGAAAACAGTCCTTAAATTATGGTACCTGTATTAGTATGGCTAAAAGATTAGACTGGGTTCATACATGATTTGATGGGCCAAAATATGCTGTTTTTTTTGTCAGTTATCTATCTCATCTCTTTAACAATACTAGAATATCTTTAATAATGCTAAATTTCTCTGTAAAACTTCAAGTAGACTAGATCTATGTGACTAATAGTCCAGTGGTATTATTTCATTTACTTAATAAAAAAGTGTTGAGCTCCTGCTATATGGTAGGATTGTTATAATGATGGTGATACAGCAGTGAACAAATCCAGTCTCTGCCCTTAGGGTTATATTCTAGTGGATGGAATCATATGATAAATTAATAAAACATTTGTCAGATTGTGATAAGTGGGCTAAAGAAAAATAAAAGGGTAAGCAGGTAGCAGGGATGGGCAGGCATCTCTGAAAGGCAGACTTTTACACAGACCTGAGTGAAGTGCGGGAGTGAGTCATGATGACAGCTGGGAGCAGAGTTCTCAAGGCTGAGGACACAGTGTGCAGGGTGGGTCCTGCAGCAGGAGCCTGCTTCATGTGTCTTGTGTTGCTGGTGAACAAGAAGGTCGAAGGGGCCATGTGTTGAGGGCCTTATAGATCATAGTAAGAACTTCAGGTTTTACTCCATGTGAGGCAGGTAAGTCATAGAAAGGTTTTGAGAAAAAGAACAACATTGTAAACCATGACTTTTGCATTTGTGTAGAATATACCATTAAAAGAAGTTTGTAATGGTCCACACAGGCTAAGAAATAGACCTTTGCCACCATTCCAGAGAAGCCTTTCCCATAGCTCCTTTCTGCACTCAAAAAGTTATCAACCTTTTAAATTCATTTAACAAACACATGAAAGTGTGAATTTTATTGATTTAATACATTAATGATATTTTTAAAATAATTGGGTAAAAGAGCAGCATATGAAACTGAACTAAATAACATTTTTTATCTCTATGGTAATTGATGGTGTTGACTCAAACTGGGAGTTAGATGGAAAGCTACATCTTAGTTAAGTGATTTCTAAATATAAAGGACTATTTTCATATGGCAGCTCTTTACTTATGTAGTACACATTATACAGGATATTATTGCTAAGGATAGAATGGTAGTCTCTCCATCACATAATATCCTCCAGCCCCCACTGTGGTTTAAATATCTAATTGGATTTCTCCTCATGAAGCTTATAAAGTACAAATAAAGGTGTATATTCTGAGAGAATAATGGGCAATTTGATATTGTGTTCCTTATAATGTCAGTCATTATTCTATTTGATTTGTATAGCATTTTCAGGTTGATGTGTTTAAAATTAATGAGGCATTTGTCCTCCCTGTGAAGAAACTAGTAAGGAAGTTTTATCCCAATGAATTATGTAGATGGAATTAAAACAAATCAGTTCTATTTTGGAGTAGATATTTTCTGAATGCAAAGGAATCCTAACCACTACTCTGAGTTGATATGATGCTTTGGAAAAAATGGTGACTTATTTCAAATCACAACCAGATAAATTAAATATGCTGGGAATGCTAGTAGCATTTTTTCCTGGATCTTAAATTTGATGCAATTCTCTCCCCAGTTTTGTCTTCCAAAGGAATAATTCATTGAATATATAGCACTTATTGTAGTTACTGGGTTACTACTTATTCAAAGTTCAATAATAGGTACCTAGTTTGTTCTCAGGTCATATTTACCTGAGAAAAATGTACCTATAGCTAACTAAGCGGTGTTAAGGCCTGCAGGGTTGGCAGATAGACTATATAACAAATTTGTGTGAATTAGAAAGACCCCTGCCTTGTTCTAAATTAGAACAAGCTCCCCCTCTAGGCAAAGATAGTCCCATTACCAGAGGGTTCAGAAAACTAATGACATTTTGAAGTACAAAAAAGGCACCCTCCCATCCCCCACCCCAGACTTTTTTTAATTTTTCCCCTGCAGGATACCTCCTTATGCTAGGACACAGGCATAGCAAATGGAGTACTTGTTGGATTTATGTCGTCATTCTCTCCTCTGGGTACTTTCGGGCAGTGCACAGACTGCACAACTATACAGGATAGCTCCACAGTTAATGATTCTCACAGTGGAAAACCTAGGCAGGCAGTTATGCTAGAGAGTATTTTGGGAAGACACCCCACACGATGGGATATTTGAATATTAAACATGAGAGCTAGGATGTAGTTTTTGACAACCACTGAAGAGATAGACAATCTCAGGAAGAAGGAAAAAAGTTGGACACATGGTATTTTCACATTTTGTATAGTGGCGAGAAATTTGATAGAGCTAGAATAAAAGATTCGTAGTTGGGAGTGATATGAATTGTGTCTGGAAAGATAGTCTTTTGCCTGATTATGAAAAGCCTAGAATACCCTGATAAGAAGTTTGGTCTAAACAAAGGAGGCTTGGATTACTTTTGAAGAAAAATTAGGGAATGATGTGAAGGATACTTGAGTTAGCAAAACATTCCATTTAGCACAACTAACAAGTAAAATAGAGTTAAGACAGTGTAGCTGATAACTGATTTGACTTGCAATATGAGAGTCAGGGCTGCTGTCTTTTTCATGGCAAAGATTGGAACATGTCATGGAAGTTACATGACACCATTGAAAGTAAGAATCCATTGACCATTTCAAATTTTCACAAGGATATTTCTCTAATCAGGCCTATTTTATTATCATTGTCAAAGTAATAGGTAAAATAAATAAAATAGCTAAATAAGCAGGTTGTATGCATAATGAAAAATATATGAATACAAAACCAATGAATTATTCATGAAGTCCTATGAAACTTTAAGATAATGTTAACCTTATAAGGGCTAGTATATCTTTAAAGTTTCTGCATGGACACATTGCTACGTAAGATTTTTCATGCCAGCTTAATATATTATAGATACTTCAGAAAGGAACATCATTTAATTTTAGTAGAAAAGGGTTGACTTTTTGATAGGTATGGTAACTTTGTAATCACAGAACAATTTACTTTTCATTAATGCTTCTGTCAGTAGCATAATATTTTAGTTTTGATTGTTCTAGTACAAATTTGTCTTCTATAATACATTTTAATTTCAAATTCTTAAAGTTTATTTTTTAATATATGTTAAAGATGAATACATCGTGAACTCAGATTGAAGTGGAACTAACTCATGACCTCTTAAAATGATGTATTACTTAAGTGTGTGATCCTACTCAATGCGGAAGTTAACTTTCAACTTCATTAGAGAAAACACCTTCAAAAACAGTAATGAGAAATGATTCTTCTTAATATCTTTATATTTCCCAGGTTTATTAATACCGTTCTCCTTTGTTGTCTTCTTTTACTCTGCTTTCTGACTTCCAAGATAAGCTCACTGTAAGGACAAGCTTTGGGACAATATTTCCCTGTTACTTCTTGTGTATCAGGCAGAATACTGAACATGTGGATGAGTAAAGAGAGGTTTTAATTAATTTTACCATAAAAAATAATGAATGATGTCTTAAAATCATGAGAAATTGACAAACATGGAAAAATGAAATGCTTTCCTAAATCTCTCTCATCTCTAAGTGTAATCACTGTTAGGTTTGGGGGCTATTCTTCCATATAGTTCGCTGTTCATCTACAGATAGAATTGGAAGATTTAATTAGCTTTAAGATTGTCACTGCTTAGGTTTCCATTTGATACTGAAGTCTATAATCGATTCTTGAGCTTGATAGAATTTTTGTCTTGATTTTCAAAAGTTTAAAAACCATAGATATTTCATAAATTAAAAGTCATTATTTTCTGCATACATATTTTAGGAAATTTTTAAACTTGCATTATAATCTGAGGTTACTAATATTTAAAAATTTAGAAATTATTTACTAGGCATATATTTTGTTTTGTGGGTAATGAAACATTTGAATGAAGATAAATTGTTGAAAAATTAGAAAGTAGATTGGAGATGTGTGGTACTGGAGACAAGGAGGCAGGTTAGGAGATGTGTCTATGGATAGGAAAGATTCTCATTAACAGCATGGCCAGGCCACTGGAAGAACTGAAATATCATTCACTGCAGCTCAGATTGCAACAGTAGTTAATTTTTGCTGAGAGTGGGTCTGAAGACAATTCTGATAGTCTGCTCTGATCATGACCCAGGCCTTCTTTCTATCTCAAATTCAAACTGTCATCAGAGAATGAATTTGGTTGGATTCATTAGTCATTATCCAGTATAGAATGCAGCAGTTAGAGGCTGCCTCTCAGCCTCTAAGATCTCTGCACTTCCTCTGTATGGTGTCTTTGGGATAGGATCCACCACTGGTCCAATTAACCATGTCCATGGTGGTGGACCAGTGTAGCACATTGTATGGTGATTGCTGCATAATGAATCCCTCAAAATGTATCTGTGAATATTGGAGACATTTTAGGGATTTTTAATGAATGGCAGTATAATTAAAAGGCTGCGTCTGTAGCCTTGCATTAGAAGGCACTAACATGGGAGCCTAGATAATGGGCCCTTTAGTGGATCAAATATTTTGCCCAGTTTCTTGCCCTTCCAATATGCATTATCCATGCCTTTTGCTATTTTTTCTTTTTTTTTATTGACGACAATGTTTTAATAGATAATATATTTATCTTTATGCCAATTTTTATGGAGGATAGGGTCCACAAAGTGAAAAGTGCTTATTAGGTCCTACAAAAGTTACCATGTGGCCCTGTGTTCCAGTCTTAGGTGGGGCATGTGGGGCGCAAGTCAGTGTTCAAACTTCTACCTCCTGGATGGTCTTTGGGACCCATTTCAGCTGATTCAGTGTACCTGTTCTCAGTCTCAGCCTGTACAATCATCCAGAATTTGATAAAACACACTGAGTGCTTTTCTGGGGAAGCAAGCCCAAGGCTTTTATTAAATTCTCAGAGGAGTCCAGAAAGATGTAGCATTGCTTTTCAGAATTGCTGTGTTGAAGTGAGAGGCACATAAGATGATGCAGGATAACTCAGAGAGGCACAGTGATGATGATGATGGATAGATATGCCCAGATGATGCAGAGAGACACTGTGGTGACCCTCAAAGTCTCCTAGAAACACAAAGAGGTGCTGTGATGACATAAAAGGAGTGTGCTGACACAAGAGGTGCATGATGCCTTGGAAGACTTTGGAACACATGGTTCGCTTTCCAGTTTCTTCCTTGGGTCCTTAAGGCAATGGGGCTTGGGTCCAGACAGGATCTCTCTGAAGTTGGGTCTTTTTTTGTGTTTATTAGATCCAATGAAATGACACCCTCAATAATTATATTTTAGTGTCTGATGTTTAAAAATTCTATATTCTGTTAAAACTATCCAGTGGGCAAGGAAGAATTGAAAGACATTTTTATTTAACCCGAAAGATAGTCTGAACGAGCCAGTACTTTTATTGCCAGTGTGTTGAACTATGAAGGAAAATCTTAAACTCGTATTTACCACCCAGAAGGATGTCTGGGCTTCATGATCCTGGATCCTGGACATGCTTGGATCCACAGACTGTGATGATGTCATTAGGGCTCAATCCACTCTTTCTCTTGTGTTTTTATGAAAGCTCTTCCATGTGGTGGCAAGATGGCTTCAAAAGGATTGGGCTTATAGCCTGTTACCTTAACAATCAAAAGGAAAGAAAAAACAGCAATTTTCCCAATGAGTAAAGCAAAAGTACTTTCTAAAGTTCTTTTTGTTCTTGCTTGGATCACCTGTCTACCTGTGAACTGAGCACAGTGATTAGGACAATTAAATAGTATGACTGCATATGTATGAATCATGTGAATCAGAGATGAGATCAATCTATATCCTCATACCCCAAACTGAACGGTTAGAGGGTAGCTTTTCAGAGGAAAATCAAGAAGTTCTTCCAGAATTAGGGCGAATGAATAATAAGCAGCCAGAAACTGCAGATGACAACTATAGATACTGAGAGGAAGAAATTAGAGACATTTTTTTGCTTGAACTCAAGTTTAAGTACTAATAACAGTAGTATGATTTGCAAGTTTAGAACTCGTAGTTATAGAGTGTGAAGATAACTGTCCCCACTGCAGTTCAACTCATGACACTGATACTCTTGAGACCTAAAATAGTTTTCAGCAAATATAGTTATCTCCACTGAATGCCAGAATCTCTTCCTGAAAATCAGTTGGAAACACTAACCAAGAGCCTAGTTCTCATTATTCTTAAGTGGAAAAAAAAAACAGTGCATTTCACAAAAACCCACGCCTCAACAATATTCTAAAATGTAACTAAAATCAGAAATGTCTATAACACATTATCATATTAGAATGTAAGAAGCTGAAAATATGATTTTCTGACCACCAAACAATAGTTTATAATTAAAGGTACTTTGTACCTGACATATATGATGCTTATCCCCTTCACTGGTAATTTTGCAAAATCTATTCACCTGATTATGACAGTCTAATAATTCGATATGGAATGCAGTGTAAGATTTTCCCACATTTTTTTAAATTAAAAATCTTATATTGAGTTTGGGTAATAAAAGTTTACATTTTTTTCCCATTATAAACACTGGTTAAAAATGTTTTCAGCAGTATATACCATCTATGAAATTTGGCTTGTATTTTGTGTGTATATATGTGTGTGTGTGTGTATAATTTTCTGTATATTATAATGTTTTGATATTTTAAAAAACATTTCTGGCTGGAGAGAGATTGCCCCTTCCAGGATTAGCTAATTCCCAATGACAATAGCAACTTGCCTCTAAAAATTCCTTTCATATAAAGTTGACCCTTGAACAACAGAGGGGTTAGGGGCACTGACCTCCCTCACAATCAAAAATCTGTGTACTGCTATCTCTGCCTCAAAACCAAAGGGACTGATTAATGACTCACCCCAGGGCAAGAAGCTGAAACCGTTTGGATAGAATCAGGACTCAAACCCTAGGTTTCTTTTTATTCCACATATTGCGATCTCTAATCAAACACAAACTTTTCCCCAAGCTTAGTTAATTTTTTAAAGATCTGTAAAATGAAAATACATGTACTATATTTATTGAAAATAACCCCACATATGAGTGGACAATTAGTTGTCAAATATTGACAATAAGTTTGACAATGTGATTCAAACCCATGTTGTTCAAGGGTCAACTGTACACACCAACCAATCCTGCTTGTACCCCCAAGTACCTCCTTATTTGGTTCTCACACACCAAGCCAGTATTTCCCTAGCCCTAAATTATCCTAGGGCCAAGTACCCAGCAACTAGAGACCACTCCTATACCCCAAAGCCTGCTGGAGTTATTTAAACTACCCAGTCTGAAACTGTTTATTGTGCCTTGTTTTGCCTTTCCTCTGGACACCCCAATAAAGACTATGGCCTAAGCTCCCCTCTTGCTCCATTCTTCTGCCTCTGACCACCCTAGTGACTTCCCTGTGACCTTGTGTGGCATGCAGAAACCCCTTTTCTAGACCTATGAGTAACGTAAACTTTACCAAGTCTCATTCTCATCTCTTGCTGTGGCTGCACTAACTTTATCATGCCATATCCAACATATACATTTTTAAAACTTGAGTATAAAAAAACCAAGAGATGTTTTGCTAAGGAAATGTTGACTGGAGAGATTTCTGCAGGGTTCTTACAGTGTGCTTGTTTTGGAAACTTGAGAGGAGCCTATTTTAGGAAAAAGATGATGGTATATAATATTGGTGAGTTATTGGCTGGATACTACTTGAAGCTTGGAATAATGCTTGGTAAAAACAATAACAAAATATGTATGCTCAAATACTCAAGTTTCAGAGTAACTAGAAATGAGGGTTGAGTTCTATTTTTCACAACTCTCCTAAACAATGTGTAATGCTTTAAAAATGAGCAGCTGTTGACTGAGCCAAATGTTAGAGTAAAGAAGTTTTAGTAAGGAGGGAAAGCAAGTCTGTGATAACTAAAAATGCATCATATTAAGCCAAGGTAAAAGTAAGAAACAAATACTAAAAAGAATCTTTCTGAACTTATGAGCAATTGCAGTTCTGCAATCCATAGGTGAGGAAAAGCATTCATAGCCTGGCAAGTTTGTCAGAAGGCAGCTGTGAAAATAGTGGTGAAATATTTAGATTGGAGCTGGTAGTTGAGCAAAGAAAGCAAAAACAACACTTTAAGCCACTTTTGACAACAAAATAAACAATTTTTTAATGATTTGTCTTTTTTCACCTCAAGTGTCTCTCACCAAGGAAAGAGAAACACTTCTAAGGTCTAACAGAAAGTATGAGGTAAGAATAATTACTTTATTAGTATGCTGTGGAGGAAAGAGGATGAGTTTTATTGTTACACAAACCTGCATTCTCCCAATTTCTAGGGACCCAGGAAGGACATTTTTAGGGAGATGATGATAGGAACATCTTAAGTTCTATGAGACTTGGTCTGTTTACTGGTAAACTTACATAATATCTCAGATACCATAAGGCTACTGTGAATTTTAAATTCGGTTAAAATTGGAGAGCCTATCACTTATTTTTTATCATTAGCTCTACCATATTTATGTTAAAAATTAACTACAGAACAGACTCTGTATAGTAGTCCAATAAGATAAGGAGCTAAACTACAATCCACACCCATATTTTGAAGATTCTTCTTTTCCATTTTAGTATGGTGTATTTGCTTTTTCTATACTCATAGAAGACAGAGGAAAAAAAATTATGTACCTTTTTTCAGACTTTGTTGAAAACAGTCTGTGCTTAGAGCATGTATCACTATTCACCTGAATTTGTTCCAGCGTGATGAGCTCTTTCTTGACTGACAGGTAATAAATTTAGCTTCGATATAGACTATTTTGTTTATCTCAATTCATTCTTCAACCATAGCACCTGAGTACACATTTACAACACCTCCACAATTGGTGGACACATGGGCATCTGATATAGCTCAGTTTTGGGCTCTTCGAATGGTAACTGTCTAATTCTTTGAGATGTCTTGTAGGGATCCGTTGACCTGAAAAAAATAGACTGCCAGATATTTCTACAGCAAAGATGGGTTTATTCAGCATCAGCAGAGAATTGCAATTTGGGGTCTGCAACCACGGCAAGCCATGTGCACATCCTGGCAGAGCAGGGGAAGGAGAACATTTTTATAGAGGGGAAGATGAAGTTGGCTGACCTATAGTAAGTAAGGAGTCCATGGCTTTTCATTGGCTGAGTCCTTGTCAGGTAAGAAGAGTCTTTCTTCTTCCTGTTGGGCTCTGCTATCATTGCAGGGCATGAGAGCTCCCCCTTCTGGTCTCTCAGCTCTATTTAACTGAGGTTTCTGTTGATTAATTTTTTCAGATCCAACAAGTAAATTTCATATTTTCCACCTACCCTTCAAATTTAGTGAAAATTCCTTTATTCTTTACTCTGTGATGTCAGGACAGATAGACAAGAGCATTTTATTTATTGTATATATGACTTCGTTTGGCATTAGTTTTAGCTCCAAACTTGGTCATCCCTAACAAAATAGTTTCTTCTGTGTGTGTGTGTGTGTGTGTGTGTGTGTGTGTTTTCCTTAATAAACAATTTAACTAGAAGCTTTGGAACTCCTGAAATTCTGAAGTTTCCTGTGCCCACTGAAGTTTCTTAAAATTTAGCTGCTTTTCATTAATCCAGTACCTTTGTGATATTGCGATTTATAAGAAATCTGTATCTGGTCATTCAAATGACCAACATATGTTTCTCAAATATATTTGTTTTTTGTCCCTGGTTCCTGGCTCTTGGCTCCTAAACTCTTGGAATTTCCTGTGATAAGAGCAATACAGGTATCTTTTGTTATGTTAATAAGGTGATTTTGAAAAGCCCTTAGGTAATCAAAAGGTTCAGGGAGCTGGTTGCTAGGAGAACCAGCCTTGTGATTAGAGGGTTAGATTTTCAGTTTCTCACCCCACCTCCCCCACCTCCTGTGGCCAGGGATTTAATCAACCATTGCAGAGTACTGAAGCCTCCTAAAAACCCAAAAGCACAGGGTCTGGAGAACTCCCAGGTAGGTGAGCACATGGAGATTTGGGAAGAGAACATAGAAGCTCTGAGCCCTTTCCCCATACCTTGCCTCATGCATCTCTTTCGTCTGTTTCTGAATTATTGCCTTTTACCATAAACTGGTAATCTAGTGAGTAAATAGGTTTCCTGAGTTCTGTGAGTTGCTCTAGCAAATTAACCAAACCCAAGGAGAAGGTCTTGGGAACTTCTGTTTATATATAGCCAGTTGTTGAGAAGTACAGATAACAACCTGGGCTTGGGACTGGCCTCTGAAGTGGGGGAAGGAGGACTAGTTTTGTAGGAATGAACCCTTGATCTGTGGGATCTGATGCTATCTCCAGGTAGATAGTGCCAGAACTGGGTTGAGTTACCTGAAACCACGGCTTCTGAGAATTATTTGTTGGTGTGGTGGGAACCCCCTCACCTCACTCATGTTGGAATTAGGACCAGGAACTCAAAAGAATTTCCTTGCTCTTTGGTTCCCTTTTGTATCTTCTGAACTGCTGGGATTCCTCATGGTGTTGCTATATCCAAGCCTAAATTTCTGAAAGAGACCCATAATCTGAATGTCTTACTTCTTAGCAGAGAACACACTTTAGTGATCCCAATAAAGTTACCAAAGGAATCACTCAATAAATAGTTATAGAAAAAACTGATAGTAAGGTGGTGTATTCATAACTTAACAGCAGCCTTCTAGAAACTGGTTCCATAAGCAAACTACTAAGAGTAGGGATTTTAGACTGTGAAAGAGAACTCTGGGCCGGTGGCCCTCAGCTTATCTGCCATTGCTTTATTCTGTCAATAACTTAGAATTTAAACCAGTAGAAATTTTTTCCCTCAAATAAAGTTTAATAAATTGTGATAACATTTCTTTACAAGCAGGCTAAATCATGAAGAAAATATAACATCAGTTTCCTAATAAATGTGAGGCTTGGAAGGAGAAGTGAAACAATGGTAAAAAGAGAGAAAGGAGAGAAAGAGAATGGAAATTCAACAGCTCTTGGAAAT
The DNA here is from genome assembly GCF_964165515.1 of Mesoplodon bidens. NCBI lineage: Eukaryota > Metazoa > Chordata > Mammalia > Artiodactyla > Ziphiidae > Mesoplodon > Mesoplodon bidens. Next base: position 89,848,255 of record NC_138167.1, read on the forward strand.
AACTCATTGTCATGCTCAGAAAATGTGTATGGGCAGGAAGTTTAGTTTTCTTTAAAATAAATACAAAGTTATATCTCACATATTTTTGGTACTATTATTTTTACTTGTGGCCTCCAGATAAAATAACTCACTGTAGTTTTAGATATGCTTCATATGAACAAGATGAACAAGGATCTTTACTTACAAGTCTTTTCAGTAATCCATAATGAAAGTATTCAGTTTCCTAAATTGTTTTTATTCCCTCATCTCACTGAAAGACAGAATCCTTATTTAGTCTTTTCAGATTTCTGGGTAGGAGATTTAAAGCTTTATGTGAGCAAGTCAATACTTTCCTTTGAACATCTTGCTGATAAGTCTTCCTTTACGAAACACATGATTAGTCCTGAATTTGAACAAAAAGACTCATCAAACTCATCTCTGGGTTTCTTTCATTTGAAACACTGAAATTTTATGTAACATTGGTGTAGTAAAGCTTTTATTTCTTCATGAAAGTCACTTGGATTTAACATAATTCCTTTGGATTCTTTCAGTTTACTAGTATAAGAAAAGGTAGTTGTCTGATTTTTAAAAAAAGAAAGAAAAGAAAAAAAAAACCTGAATTTTATTCTAATGATTTAGTTTGTATCATTTCACTTATGGGCCTTTCTCAAACATTCTAGGAGAAATTAGTTGATGAGTCACTAAAATCAAAATGCCTAAGGGTATTTTCTGTAGGCTAAGTGAATTTTTGAACCTAGATTAAACAAACATTTTTAATATATAAAATTTCCTAATTAGTTTTAATTTAATTTATCTCTTGTTAGTAGTAAGGTATGGATAATACTGATTTGGTAGGTTGTGATTAGATTGGTTTCAAAGTATTTCTCTTCAGGGTATGGCATAGGCTTTTGTTTTTTAATGAACAAAAATTATATACTATGTACACATGACACTACACTTATATTACATAACTTCATTTGTTTCTTCAGAAAACGTTGATACTTCTTCCAGGTCTCATCATATTCCTTTGTTTGGCTGCCACTGCTTCAGCAAAGTTTAGTGACCTTGGGAGTCAGTATGCTATTTGGATATATTTCTCTGTGAAATGGGACCATGAGCTTTCTTTTTACTGAACTTCCTTCTCTGTATGCTCCTCTGTAAGTCTGGGATGGCTGGTATGCTGTTGAGACAGTATTTGTTGGAGGAGGTCCTTGAGAGGACATGACTGCTGGTTAACCCCTGAGCAGGACCCTGGCAATTGGAGACTCCTTACCCCCATTCTGCCCACCATTCCCATAGCTAGAGCCATTTCAAAGATGCAACTTTGAGACTATCTGGACTCTATACATGACTGAACCCTGTTAAGGCCTTTATATAAACTTTTAAGATTCTGGTGGATGGATGTGGAGATCTACTCATCTTGTGGCTGCCCAAGACAAGCACATGTAAGTTCCCTTGCTTATTAAAGCTGCCACCTGCAATCTGGAAGGGTCTGCCTCTTTCTCCAGTCCCTCCTTGCCCTCTGTGTATGAGGGCCAGTTTCAGATTTCACCCAGAGAAGCTCCTGAGTTTGCAAACCGACAGTATTTTTCCAGTGTTGTTACTTAAAAAGATTGTAAGCAAATCTGGACCTAACATTCCTGGAGAATCTGAGACAAATCTTTATTGACTATTGCCAAAAGTTAATGATAACAAGTCATTAAATTAAAATGTTATGTAATTTTAAAGAGTACCTGATGAGGACAATCATAAATAATAATGACAAGAGAAAAGATATTGAAAGTTTAATACAGAAACATGAAGAAATTAAGGCTCAACTCTTGTTTCTTTGTTTCATTAATACCTCCATGAAGGCACTCTCTGTAGAAAGGGTATGAATTTTTTTTAATATGTTATTAAATTTTATTTTCTTGTCAAAAGCCTTTGATATGACCACAAAGAATTCCGTCTTCTATGACCAATTCATAAAAGTTACTGACAATTTTCTTAGGTTTATTTTTTATTGAAGTATAGTTGATTTACAATATTATTTTAGTTTCAGGTGTACAACATAGCAATTCAGTATTTTTGTAGATTATATACCATTTAAAGTTATTATAAAATATTGGCTATATTCCCTGTGCTGTACAATATATCCTTGTAGTTTGTTTATTTTATCAATATACAGAGCAGTTTGTACCTCTTAATCTCCTACCACTATCTTGCCCCTCCCCGCTTTCCCTCTCCCCACTGGTAACCACTAGTGTATTCTCTGCATCTGTGAGTCTGTTTCTGTTTTGCTATATTGTTTTGAATTATTTTGTATTATTCATTTATATTATTTTTCAGATTCCACGTATAAGTGATAACATACACTATTTGGTTTTCTCTGTCTGACTTATTTCACTAAGCATACTATCCTCCAGGTCCATCCATGTTGTTGCAAATGGTAAAATTTTACTTTTTTATTGCTGAGTACTATTCCATTGTGTGTGTGTATGTGTGTGTGTGTGTGTGTGTGCACACCCACAACCACATCTACTTTACCCATTGATCTGTTGTTGATGGACACTGGGGTTGACAATTTTCTTTTATATTGTTTAAGAGGCAGCTCCTCGTGGAAGAGATTTTCAGTGTACTGTTTATTTTTTTTAATTTGATTTCTTAATGAATTTTAATTTTTAGAAAATACTTATACGTACAGAAGAATTGTGAGGATAGTAAAGAGAGTTGCATTATATTACGCACCCAGCTTTCCTGATTGTTAACATTACTTTCATATGGTACACATGTTACAATTAATGAAAAAATAGCAATACATCATTATTTAATTCATGTCTTATTCAGATTTCCTTCCTTTTTTACCTATTGTCCTCTTGCTTTTCCAGTGTTTTATCCAAGATATTACATTGCATTTAGTTATCATGTCTCTTTAGCCTCTTCTTGACTTTACAGTTTCTTATACTTTCTTTGATTCTCCCCTTTTTCCCCTTTATTTAATGACCTTGAGAGTTTAGATGAGTAGTGGCTGGGTATTCTGTAGAATGTCCTTCAATTTGAGTTTATCTGTTTTTCTCATGATTATACTGGGGTTTAGGTGTTCTTGGGAGGAAGACCACAGAGCTAAAATTACATTATCATCACAGTATATCAAGGGTACATATTATCTACATGACTTATCACTGTTGATCTTAACCCTGATCACTGGCTGAAGCAGTGTTTGCCAAGTTTCTCTACTCTAAGGTTACCACCCCACCTACCTCCCCTTTCCATATTAATGCTCTCTGGGAAGAAGTCACTCTGTGCAGCACACACTTAAGGAGTGGGAATTTATACTCCACCTCCTTGAGAGCAGAATAGGTACGTACATTATTAGGAATTCTACACTGGAGATTTCCGCCCACTTATTTGTTGATTTAATCAATTATTTCTATCAGTATGGAATCATGTGTATTATTTTATATATTTTGGTTATAATTTAATACCATTTTATTTAATTTGTTGCCTCAGATTATTACAGCTTTGGCCATTGAATGCTCTTTGAATTGGCTCCTGTGTATCTTTTACATAACCCAGTCATTGTGTGTGTGTGTGTGTGTGTGTGTGTGTGTTATTGAACACTTCCTTTCTGGCCTTACTAGTTGCTCCACACCCACCTTGTGTATTCCCTGCTTCAGCCATATATTCAGCCCGCTGTCCAAGGAGGCCTGGTTCCTTTAATTGAAGAATAATTTTAGAGAACAAGATCTAGGTGCTAGGTGTGCTCATTGCTACTGGTTGTAGTTGCTTCTAGGCCTTTCCACTGAAAGAGCTTGGAAATACAGGTGTGTGTACTAATACTTGTTTATATGTATCTCTGAATATTTCTGTATGTAACCATTCGTATCTATATTAAGATAAACATGAGTTCATACTGATGTCTCCAACAATAATCTATTACCACATAGATCATTCTAGCCTCTTTCCCTTGCTTATCTGTAGACTCTTAATCTAACAGTGAGGAATGTGGTTCCTACAATTTGCAATCCATTTGCTTAATTACTCAATTCCAGTATACATATAGAGCAGTGTCAGAATTGTTAAACTCTGTCAACTTGGGGAATGACTTTATTTAGTATAGTTTAGTACTTATATGCTGTTTCTTTTGTCTTTAATCATACAACATCACTATTTCAACACCCTTTTCTCCCACTCCCTTCATGGTTTCATACGTTTGTAATAACAGATTGTTTTGTTACATTCTGCATTCCATCGTTGGCTCCTCTAACCTCTTAAATTATGTTTTTAAAATGTTTATATGTTCCATCTGTTTTGATAAATACATATTGTCATGTGTCTATATTCAGTATTATAGAGAATAGTTTCACTATGCTAAAAAATTTCCTGGGCTTCACTGTTTCAGACCTCCCTACTTCCCTATAAACTCCTGGGAAACTCCTAGTACTTTTTATTGTTGCTATAATTTTATCTTTTTCAGAATATCACTTATTCAGAATCATAAAGTAGGTAGCCTTTTAAAATTTATCAATTTAAATCCATTGAAATTGTTGAGTGGCTTGATAGCTCATTTCTTTTTATTGCTAAATATTTCATTGTATGGATGATCACAGTTTGTTTATCTATTCACCTGTTAACACTTGCACTGCTTCCAGTGTTTGGAAACTATGAATAAATCTGTTATAAACATTTACATGAAAGTTTTTGTGTAAGCCTGTTTTGAAGTCAGTTGGGTCAGTGACTCGGAGAGCAATTGCAATTAACTGGATTTCATGATAAGATTTTGTTTAGGTTTGTAAGAAACTGAAAACTATCTTGCAAAGTGGCTATATCATTTTTCATTTCCACCAGAATTGAATGAGAGTTCTTATTGCTCCACATCCTTGCTAGCATTTGGTATTGTTAGTTTTTTTGTATTTTAACCATTCTAATAGCTGTGTATTGGTATATCACTGTGGTTTTGATATTTGCAATTCTGTAATTACAAATGATCTTAAATATCGTTTTATATATTTACCATCTCTTTATCATTGGTTATTTTTCTTTTCAGATATTTTGTCCATTTAAAAATTGGATTGTTTGTATCCACATTGTTGAGTTTTAAGAGTTCTTGTATAATTTGGAGATAAGTACTTTATCAGATATATATTTTGCAAATATTTTCTCCCAATCTGTGGCTTGTCTTTTCATTCTCTTAACAATGTCTTTCACAGAACAGAATTTTTAAATTTTAATAAAATCCAACTTATCAGTTTTTTGTTTCATAGGTCTTGATTTTAGTGTTTCATATAAAAATTCACTATTGAATGAAAGATCATATAGATTTTCTCCTAGATATTTTATAGATTTACATTTTACATTTAGATCTTTGATCCTTTTTGAGTTAATTTTTGTATAAGGTGTGATATTTGTCTCTAGGTTCATTTTTGTGCATATACTGTATAATAGTTGAGAACCATTTGTTGCACAGACTATTCTTCTTACTTTGAATCACCTTTGCTTCTTCTTCAAAGATCAGTTTACTGTATTTGTGTGAGGGTCTCTTGCTGGGGTCTCCATTCTGTTGCATTGATCTATGTGTCCATTCTTTTGCAAATACTATATTGTTCTTATTATCAACTTTGTTCATTTACTGATTTTGTTGGCTAATCTAGGTCTTTAATCTTTCCATGTAAACTTTAGAATCAGTTTGTTATCTATAAAATAGCTCACTGGGATTTTGATTTGGGTTGCAATCAATCTATAGATCATGTTGGGAAGAATTGATATTGATATAAACAATATTGAATCTTTTAATCCAGGAAAACAGTATATCTCTTCATTTATTTAGATCTTTGATCCATTCTATCAGACTTCTGTAGTTTTCTGTGTACATATTACAGAAACTCTGTATTTTGTTAGTATTATACCTAATTATTTTTTGGTGCTATTTAAATTATATATGTTTTTAAATTTCAAGATCCAGTTGTTCATTACTAGTATATGTGAAAGTAACTGACTTGGGTATGTTAACCTTGCATCACACAACCTTTCTATACTTGCTTATCGATACCAGTAATTGCAGATTCTTTGGAATATTCTATTTAGACAATTACGTTACCTGCCAAAAAAGACAGTATTATTTCTTCCCTCCCAGTCTATATAAGTTTTATTTTCTTTCTTTCCCTTATTGAAATAGCTAGGTAATGTTGAGTAGGAGTGTTGCGAGAGGACATATTTGCTTTGTTTCTGATTTTAGGGGAAAAGTGTACAGTTTCTCTCCATAAAGTATAATGTTAGGTATAACTTCTTTGCAGATGTTCTTTCTCAAGTTGAGGAAGTTTCTTTCTCTTCCTAGTTTGCAGATAGTTTTTCATGAAAGGGTATTCATGAAAATATATATTTTTTTATCTCAAATGATATATTTTTTCTTAATCTGTTGATATGATAGATTACTTTAATTACTTTTCAAAGTCAAACCAGCCTTTAACACTTGTAATAAATCCCATTAAGTTGTGGTATATAATTCTTTATACATTGTTGGAATCAATTTATTAACATTTTGTTGAGGACATTTGCATCTCTGTTCATGAGAAATATTGGTGAACTGGACAGGTACATGTAAAAGTATGAAATTAGAGAACTCCCAAACACCATACACAAAAATAAACTCAAAATGGAATAAAGACCTAAATGTAAGGCCAGAAACTATCAAACTCTTAGAAGAAAACATAGGCAGAACACTCTATGACATAAATCACAGCAAGACCCTTTTTGACCCACCTCCTAGAGAAATGGAAATAAAAACAAAAATAAACAAATGAGACCTAATGAAACTTAAAGCTTTTGCACAACAAAGGACACCATAAACAAGACCAAAAGACAACCCTCAGAATGGGAGAAAATATTTGCAAATGAAGCAACTGACAAAGGATTAATCTCCAAAATTCACAAGCAGCTCATGCAGCTCAATATCAAAAAAACAAACAACCCAATCCAAAAATGGGCAGAAGACCTAAATAGACATTTCTCAAAGGAAGATATACAGATTGCCAACAAACACATGAAAGAATACTCAACATCATTAATCATTAGAGAAATGCAAATCAAAACTACAATGAGATATCATCTCACATCTCAGAATGGCCATCATCAAAAAATCTACAAAGAATAAATGCTGGAGAGAGTGTGGAGAAAAGGGAACCCTCTTGCACTGTTGGTGGGAATGTAAATTGATACAACCACTATGTAGAACAGCATGGAGGTTCCTTAAAAAACTACAAGTAGAACTACCATACGACCCAGCAATCCCACTACTGGGCATATACCCAGAGAAAACCATAATTCAAAAAGAGTCATGTACCACAATGTTCATTGCAGCTCTATGTACAATAGCCAGGACATGGAAGCAACCAAAGTGTCCATCAACAGATTAATGGATAAAGAAGATGTGGCACATGTATACAATGGAGCATTACTCAGCCATAAAAAGAAACGAAATTGAATTATTTGTAATCAGGTGGATGGACCTAGACTCTGTCATACAGAGTGAAGTAAGTCAAAGAGAAAAACAAATACCATATGCTAACACATACATATGGAATCTAAGAAAAAAAAAAGTCATGAAGAACCTAGGGGCAAGATGGGAATAAAGACACAGACCTAATAGAGCATGGACTTGAGGATATGGGGAGGGGGAAGGGTAAGCTGTGACAAAGTGAGAGAGTGGCGGGACATATATACACTACCAAATGTAAAATAGATAGCTAGTGGGAAGCAGCCGCATAGCACAGGGGGATCAGCTCAGTGCTTTGTGACCACGTAGAGGGGTGGGATAGGGAGGGTGTGAGGGAGGGAGACACAAGAGGGAAGAGATATGGGAACATATGTATGTGTATAACTGACTCACTCTGTTATAAAGCAGAAACTAACACACCATTGTAAAGCAATTATACTCCAATAAAGATGTTAAAAAATAAAATAAAATTTATAGAATACAGGATCCTAAACAGGTCAAAAATATAAATTCACTAGGGTGTGTTACTAAACCTAATAGCAGGTTTATCTGTTGTGACCATATAAACATATTTCTTTAGTACAATAAAGAAAATTTATTAACATTTTGTTGAGGACATTTGCATCTCTGTTCATGAGAAATATTGGTGTCTACTTCTTTTTTTTGGTAACATCTTTATTGTAGTATAAATGCTTTACATTGTTGTGTTACTTGCTGCTGTATAACAAAGTGAATCAGCTATATGTATACATACATCCTCGTATCCCCTTCCTCTTGCGTGTCCCTCTCACCCTACTTATCCCACCCCTTTAGGTGGTCACAAAACACGGAGCTGATCTCCCTGTGCTATGTGGCTGCTTTCTGCTAGCTATCTATTTTACATATGGTAGTGTATGTATGTCAGTGCAACTTTCTCACTTCGTCCCAGCTTACCCTTCCCCCTCCCCGTGTCCTCAAGCCCATTTTCTACGTCTGCATCTTTATTCCGGTCCTGCCCCTAAGTTCTTCAGAAAAAAAAATATTTTTTTTAGATTCCATATATGTGTGTTAGCATGGTATTTGTTTTTCTCTTTCTGACTTACTTCACTCTGTATGACAGACTCTAGGTCCATCCACCTGACTACAAATAACTCAATTTTGTTTCTTCTTATGACTCAGTAGCATTCCATTGTATATATGTGCCACATCTTCTTTTTCCATTCATTTGTCGATAGACACTTAGGTTGCTTCCATATCCTGGCTGTTGTAAATATTGCTGCAGTGAACATAGTGGTACATGACTCTTTTTGAATTATGGTTTTCTCAGGGTATATGCCCAATAGTGGGATTGCTGGATCATATGGTAGTTCTATTTTTATTTTTATTTTTATTTTTATTTTTATTTTTTATTTTATTTTATTTTTTTGCTGTACGCGGGCCTCTCACTGCTGTGGCCTCTCCCGTTGCGGAGCACAGGCTCCGGACACACAGGCTCTGCGGCCATGGCTCGCGGGCCCAGCCGCTCCGTGGCATGTGGGATCTTCCGGGATAGGGGCACGAACCCGTGTCCCCTGCATCGGCAGGCGGACTCTCAACCACTGCGTCACCAGGGAAGCCCTATTTTTATTTTTTTAAGGAACCTCCATACTGTTCTACATAGTGGTCGTATCAATTTACATTCCCACCAACAGTGCAAGAGGGTTCCCTTTTCTCCACGCCCTCTCCAGCATTCATTGTTTGTAGATTTTTTGATGATGGTCATTCTTACCAGTGTGAGATAATACCTCATTGTAGTTTTGATTTGCATTTCTCTAATGATTAGTGAGTTGAGCATCCTTTCATATGTTTGTTGGCTATCTGCATATCTTCTTTGGAGAAATGTCTATTTAGCTCTTCTGCCCATTTTTGGATTGGGTTGCTTGTTTTTTTGATATTGAGCTGCATGAGCTGCTTGTAAATTTTGAAGATTAATCCTTTGTCAGTTGCTTCATTTGCAAATATTTTCTCCCATTCTGAGAGTTGTCTTTTCGTCTTTTTTATGGTTTCCTGTGCTGTGCAAAAGCTTTTAAGTTTCATTAGTCCCATTTGTTTATTTTTGTTTTTATTTCCATTTCTCTAGGAGGTGGGTCAAAAAGGATCTTGCTGTGATTTATTTCATACAATGTTCTGCGTATGTTTTCTTCTAAGAGTTTGATAGTTTCTGGCCTTACATTTAGGTCTTTAATCCATTTTGAGTTTATTTTTGTGTATGATGTTACCAAGTGTTCTACCTTCATTCCTTTATATGTAGCTGTCCAGTTTCCCCAGCACCACTTATTGAAGAGGCTCTCTTTTCTCCATTGTGTATGCTTGCCTCCTTTATCAAAGATAAGGTGACCATACGTGTGTGGGTTTATCTCTGGGCTTTCTCTCCTGTTCCATTGATCTATATGTTTGTTTTTGTGCCAGTACCATAGTCTTGATTACTGTAGCTTTGTAGTATAGACTGAAGTCAGGGAGCCTGTTTCCTCCAGCTCCATTTTTCTTTCTCAAGATTGCTTTGACTGTTCGGGGTCTTTTGTGTTTCCATACAAATTGTGAAATTTTTTGTTCTAGTTCGGTGAAAAATGTCATTGATAGTTTGATAGGGATTGCATTGAATCTGTAGATTGCTTTGGTTAGTATAGTCATTTTCCCAATGTTGATTCTTCCAATCCAAGAACATGGTATACCTCTCCATCTGTTTGTGTCATCTTTGATGTCTTTCATCATTGTCTTATAGTTTTCTGAGTACAGGTCTTTTACCTCCTTAGGTAGGTTTATTCCTAGGTGTTGTATTCTTTGCGTTACAATGGTGAATGGGATTGTTTTCTTAGTTTCTCTTTCTGATCTTTCGTTGTTAGTGTATAGGAATGCAAGAGATGTCTGTGCATTCATTTTGTATCCTGCTACCTTACCACATTCATTGATTAGGTCTAGAAGTTTTCTGGTAGCATCTTTAGGGTTCTGTGTGTATAGTGTCATGTCATCTGCAAACAGTGACAGTTTTACTTCTTTTCTGATTTGTATTCCTTTTATTTCTTTTTCTTCTCTGAATGCTGTGGCTAAAACTACCAAAACTGTGTTCAATAATAGCGGTGAGAGCGGGCAGCCTTGTCATGTTCCTGATTTTTGTGGAAATAGTTTCAGTTTTTCACCATTGAGAAGGATTTTGGCTCTGGGTTTGTCATATATGGCCTATGTTATGTTGAGATAAGTTCCCTCTATGCCTACTTTCTGGAGAGTTTTTATCATAAATCGGTGTTGAATTTTGTCGAAAACTTTTTCTGCATCTATTGAGATGATCATATGGTTTTTCTACTTCAGTTTGGTAATATGGTGTATCACATAGGTTGATTTGCATATATTGAAGAATCCTTGCATTCCTGGGATAAACCCTACTTGATCATGGTGCGTGATCCTTTTAATATGCTGTTGCATTCTGTTTGCTAGTATTTTGTTAAGGATTTTTGCATCTATGTTCATCAGTGATGTTGGCCTGTAGTTTTCTTTTTCTGTGACATCTTTGTCTGGTTTTGGTATTAGTGTGATGGTGGCCTCCTAGAATAAGTTTGAGAGTGTTCCTCCCTCTGCTATATTTTGGAAGAGTTTGAAAAGGATAGATATTAGCTCCTTTCTAAATCTTTGATAGAATTCACCTGTGAAGCCATCTGGTGCTGGGCTTTTGTTTGTTGGAAGATGTTTAATCAGTTTCCATTTCAGTGCTTGTGATTGGTCTGTTTATATTTGCTATTTCTTTCTGGTTCAGTCTTGGAAGGTTGTGCTTTTCTGAGAATTTGTTTCTTCCAGGTTGTCCATTTTATTGGCATATAGTTGCTTGTATTAATCTCTCATGATCCTTTGTATTTCTGCAGTGTCAATTGTTACTTCTCATTTTTCATTTCTAATTCTGTTGATGTGAGTCTTTTTCCTTTTTTTCTTGATGAGTCTGGCTAATGGTTTATCAATTTTGTTTATCTTCTCAAAGAACCAGCTTTTAGTTTTATTGACCTTTGCTGTTGTTTCCTTCATTTCTTTTTCATTTATTTATGAACTGATCTTTATGATTTCTGTCTTTCTACTAACGTATTTTTTTTAGTTGTTGTTCTTATTTCTCTGATTGCTTTAGGTGTAAGTTTAGGTTGTTTATTTGAGAAATTTCTTGTTTATTGAGGTAGGATTGTATTGCTATAAACTTCCCTCTTAGAACTGCTTTTGCTGCATCCCATAGGTTTTGAATTATCCTGTTTTCATGGTCATTTGTTTCTAGGTATTTGTTGCTTTCCTCTTTGATTTCTTCAGTGATCTCTTGGTTATTTAGTAGTGTATTGTTTAGCCTCCATCTGTTTGTATTTTTTACAGATTTTTTCCTGTAATTGATATCTAGTCTCATAGTGTTGTCAGAAAAGATACTTGGTACGGTTTCAATTTTATTAAATTTACTGAGGCTTGATTTGTGACACAAGGTATTATTTATCCTGGAGAATGTTCTATGAGCACTTGAGGAGAAAGTGTATTCTGTTGTTTCTGGATCAAATGGCCTATAAATATCAATTAAGTCCATCTTGTCTAATTGTCATTTAAAGCTTCTGTTTCCTTATTTATTTTCATTTTGCATGATGTGTCTGTTGGTGAAAGTGGGGTTTTAAGGTCCCCTACTATGTTGTTAAGGTCCCCTACTATTATTGTGTTACTGTCGATTTCCCCTTTTATGGCTGTTAACATTTGCCTTATGTATTAAGGTGCTCCTATGTTGGGTGCATTAATATTCACAATTGTTATGTCTTCTTCTTGTATTGGTACCTTGATCATTATATAGTATCCTTCTTTATCTCTTGTAATAGTCTTTATTATAAAGACTGTTTTGACTGATAATGAGAATTGCTACTCCAGGTTTCTTTTGATATCCATTTGCATGGAATATCTTTTTCCATCCCCTCACTTTCAGTCTGTATGTGTCCTATGTCTGAAGTGGGTCTCTTGTAGACAGCATATATACAGGTCTTGTTTCTGTATCCATTCAGCCAGTCTCTGTCTTTTGGTTGGAGCATTTAATCCATTTACATTTATAGTAATTATCGATATGTATGTTCCTATTACCATTTTCTTAATTGTTTTGGGTTTTTTTTTTAGTTCTTTTTCTTTTCTTGTGTTTTCTGCCTAGAGAAGCCTTTAACATTTGTTGTAAAGCTGGTTTGGTGGTGCTGAATTCTCTTAGCTTTTGATTGTCTGTAAAAGTTTAAATTTCTCCGTCGAATCTGAATGAGATCCTTGCTGGGTAGCGTAATCTTGGTTGTAGGTTTTTCCCTTTCAACCCTTTAAATATGTTCTGCCACTCCCTTCTGGCTTGCAGAGTTTCTGCTGAAAGATCAGCTGTTAACCTTATGGGGATTCCCTTTTATGTTATTTGTTGCTTTTCCCTTGCTGCTTTCTATATATTTTCTTTGTATTTAATTTTTGATAGTTTGATTAATGTGTGTCTTTGCGTGTTTCTCCTTGGATTTATCCTGTATGGGACTGTCTGTGCTTCCTGGACTTGATTGACTATTTCCTTTCCCATGTTAGGGAAGTTTATGACTATCCCTTCAAATATTTTCTCAGTCCCTTTGTTTTTCTCTTCTTCTTCTGGGACCCATATAATTCAACTGTTGGTACATTTAGTGTTGTCCTAGAGGTCTCTGAGACTGTCCTCAATTCCTTTCATTCTTTTTTCTTTATTTTGCTCTGCGGTAGTTATTTCCACTCTTTTATCTTCCAGGTCACTTATCTGTTCTTCTGCCTCAGTTATTCTGCTATTGATTCCTTCTAGAAAATCTTTAAGTTCATTTATTGTTTTGTTCCTCATTGTTTGTTTGTTCTTTAGTTCTTCTAGATCCTTGGTAACCATTTCTTGTATTTTCTCCATTCTGTTTGCAATATTTTGGATCATCTTTATTATCATTACTCTGAATTCTTTTTCGGGTAGACTGCCTATTTCCCCTTCATTTGTTTGGTCTGATTGGTTTTTACTTTTCTCTTTAATCTGCAGTGTATTTCTCTGTCTTCTCATTTCCCTTAACGTACTGTGTTTGGGGTCTCCTTTTCACAGGGTTCAAGTTCATAGTACCCGTTGTTTTTGGTGTCTGCCCACAGTGGGTAAGGTTGGTTCATTGGGTTGTATAGGATTCCTGGTGGAGGGGACTGGTGCCTGTGTTCTAGTGGATGAGGCTGGATCTTGTCTTTCTCGTGGGAGGATTACGTCCAGTGGTGTGTTTTGAGGTGTCTGTGGACTTACTATGATTTTAAGTGCCCTCCCTGGTAGTGGGTGGGGATGTGTTTCTGTCTTGCTAGTTGTTTGGCATGGGGTGTCCAGCACTGGAGCTTTCTTGTCATTGAGTGGAGCTGGGTCTTAGCATTGAGACGGAGGTCTCTCGAGAGCTCTTGCCAATTGATAGTATGTTGGGCCCATACGTCTCTGGTGGTTCAGTGTCCTGAACTTGGCTCTCCCACCTCAGAGGCTCCGGCCTGACACCTGGCTGGAGCACCTAGACACTGTCAGCTACACAGCTCAGAAGAAAAGGGAGAAAAAAAGAAAGAAAGAAAAAAGTACATAAAATAAGTAAAGGTATTAAAATAGAAAATTAAAAAATATATTATTAAAATTAAAAAATTAAAAAGTAATAAAAAAAGGAAAGAGCTATGAAACCAGTAAACAAATCATCCAATGATAACAAGTACTAAAAGCTAAACTAAAGTAACCATATAAATAAGAAACTAGTTAGTTACATACAGCAAACCCCAAGTCTACAGTTGCTCCCAAAGTCCACTGCCTCAATTTTGAGATGATTTGTTATCTATTCAGGTATTCCACAGATGCAGGGTACATCAAGTTGATTGTGGAGATTTCATCTGCTACTTCTGAGGCTTCAGGGAGAAATTTCCCTTTCTCTTCTTTGTTCACACAACTGCTGTTGTTCAGCTTTGGATTTGGCCCTGCCTCTGCTTGTAGGTCACCCTTGGCATGTGTTCTTCCCCCAGATAGAAGAGGGTTAAAGGAGCAGCTGATTAGAGGGCTCTGGCTCACTCAGGCTGGGGGGAGGGAAGGGTACAGAATGCAGGGCGAGTCTGCAGCAGCCAAGGCCAGCATGGTGTTGCAACAGCCTGAGGCACACCGTTTGTTCTCCCTAGGAAGTTGTCCCGGGATCACGGGACCCTGGTGGTTCTGGGCTGCACAGGCTCCTGGCAGGGGAGGTTTGGGTAGTGATCTGTGCTTGTACACAGGATTCTTGGCGGCTGCAGCAGCAGCGTTAGCATTTCGTGCCCATCTTTGCTGTCCGCGCTGATAGCAATGGCTTGTGCTGGTCGCTGAAGCTTGTTTAGCCAGTGCTCTGAATCCCCTCTCCTCTTGCACCCTGAAACAGTGGTCTCTTGACTTTTAGGCATTTCCAGACTTTTTTCCCGATTCCCTTCTGGTTAGCTGTGGTACATTAGCCCCCTTCAGGCTGTGTTCATACAGCCAACCCCAGTCCTCTCCTTGGGATCTAACCTCTGACACCTGAGCCTCAGTTTCCAGTCCCCACCTGCCCCAGCAGGTGAGCAGACAAGCCTCTCAGGCTGGTGAGTGCTGGTTGGCAACGATCCTCTGTGCGCAAATCTCTCCACTTTGCCCTCTGCACCCCAGTTGCTGCGCTCTCCTCCGTGGCTCCAAAACTTACCCCCTGCCCACCCCCCATCTCCTCCAGTGAAGGGGCTCCTAGTGTGTGGAATCTTTTCCTCCTTCACAGCTCCCTCCCAGAGGTGCAGGTCCCATCCTTATTCTTTTGTCTCCGTTTTTTCTTTTATCTTTTGCCCTACCCAGGTACGTGGGGAGTTTCTTGCCTTTTGGGAAGTCTGAGGTCTTCCCAGCATTCAGTAGGTGTTCTGTAGGAGTTGTTCCACATGTAAATGTATTTTTGATGTATTTGTGGGGAGGAAGGTGATCTCCACATCTTACTCCTCCGCCATCTTGAAGGTGTAGTTTTCCTTTCTTGTAAAGTCTTCTCTAGTTTTTGTATTACAGCAATGATGTCCTTAATGAGTGAGTTAAGATGTGTTCCCTCTACTTTTATTTTCTGAAAAAGTTTCTAGAGAATTGGTATCATTTCTTCCTTAAATGTTTGAGAGAATTCATGAGTGAAATCCTCTGGGTTCATGCTTTCTCTTTTGGAAGATGATTAATTATTGATGGAATTTCTTTAATAGATATATTCCTATTCAGATTATCTTATTTCTCCTTGTATGAGTTCTGGTAGTTTGTGTGTTTTAAGAAATTGATCCATTTCTCCTGAATGGTCAAATCTGTGGCTATAGAGTTTTATGCAGTATTTTTTTTTTTTTTACCCTTTTAATGTTCATGTGATCAGTAAGGATGACCCCTTTTTCATTTCTGATATTGGTAATCTGTGTCTGTCTTTCTTTTTTTTTTCCAAGATTAGTCTGGCTAGACATTTATCAACTTTACTGGTCTTTTAAAGAATAAACTTTTAATATTGTTGATGTTTTATATGGAATTCTTTTTTATTTCATTAATTTCTGTTTTATTTTTATTTCTTCTGCTTGTTTAAGGCTTGAATTGCTCTTTTTTCTTTAAGATGGAAACTTAGAATACGGAGTTTAGATATTTCTGTCTTTTAATACATACATGTAATATTTTATATATATATATATATATATGTATATGTATCTTTCTAAGCAGTGCTTTCATTGCAGCCCACGGATTTTGATAAGTTGTATTTTCATTTAGTTCAAAACAATTTCCAATTTATATGAGACTTTTTCTTTGAGCAATGTGTTATTTTGTAGTGTGTTTTTAAATGTCAAAATATGTGGGATTTTTCCCAATATTTTCTGTTATCGATATTTAGTTTAATCCCACTGTGGTCTTAGAACATATTTTGTATCATTCAATTCTTTTAAATTTGATACTTTTTTTTTCATGGTTCATGTTGTCTTCTTTGTTCCATCTGATCTTAAATGTATCTCACCATCATTGGATGGAGTATTCTATAAATATACATTAGAATTTATAGGTTCATACTCATCCATTGTCATAGTCCATGTTCCATAACCCTTCTGCACAAGTGAAATCAGGGAATTGAATAATGATGTGATGGGAGACACCATACTTTCATCTCTACATCTTGACTGTGGCTCCTGATATCTTCCGTTCCTCAAAGAATGTGGTGTTATTCCTTATTGGCTATTTAACAGGGAACATTCCTGAAGGACCAGAGTGGCATTGTGTTCCTTCAGGGGTTTAATCATTTTGAACCGGTAGCGAGTAATGCCCTATATTCCTTCCTTCAGTTAGACTTTTCTGGTACGTAGCTGCAGGTTCTTTTGGAGAAAAATAGGAGAAAGTTTTACAGTATATAATTTTCTTAAGGAGATCCTACCTTTTTCTCCTTGAGATTCTGAGTTTGTAAACTAGAGCAGGTCTTGGAACTGAATGAGAGGTCATGACCTTGTTGTGGTGACATGTCAGACCACTATTCTGGATGTAACCAATATAAGTCAAAAAAATCATGAAGTGCTGGACGTATAATGCATCTTGTAACATTGTTTAAGTCATGAAGTGCTGGACATATACTGCATCTTGTAACATTGTTTAAGTACCAAAACCCAGACTGTCATTACAGTTTTTGTTTATAGGAGCCAATAAATTGCCTTTTATTTTTTAGGTCCATTTTAATTTAGGTTGCTATTTCTTGCATCTGAATCATTCACAAGTGCAGATATTCTAAACTGTATGTGTTGATTTGTACTTGTGTAGCTTCTCACATGGACAACGAAGTAGTTTTTTCCTCTAAGATGGCATTTATGTACTCAGTGTTGATTAGGAATTCTTCCAAACAACAATGGCCATATTATTTGTATATAAGAAAAATGGTAGGGGAGAGTTTCTGACTCCTTTTCTCTCAAACCTTTCTTCTTTTACCACCCCTTTATACCAATAAAGCTCAGTTTGCAGATATTGCTGAAATCTTCATTGACGGTTTCACTGAAAATACCTTACTGGTGGACATTTTAGTTAGAGAGGAACAGCTACAGTAGGCCTGAAGGGGAAAAGGAAAATGTTTCATCAGTTAGATTCTCAGTAAGGCAGAAATCACACATTTTATCAAATCACACATTTTATCTTTTTCTACAAAAAGAGTAAACTTGCTGAGAAGCATCTATGAACACAGTGAAACTAAATTTTCTTCTTCCGTGCGACTACTATGTTATCTGGGAAATCTTATAAAAAGTGTTCCTCCAAAAGGCCTTCTTTTTACAGCTAATATAGGAAAGAATTGATAGAATCTGAGCATTTCCTTTTATTCGTAGCTCCTATGTGACCTGTAAAAAAGTGAATATGTTGGAATAACAAACCTGGGTAAAATAAATAACCTGGGTATTTTGTTTGAGAAAAGTCTCATGCATAGTTGAAACATAATCTCACAGAATCTTTCGTTGTGGTCACATTCTTCTATGAATGGCAATTTTGCTCAAGAATGTTATTGATAAGAGCCTGGGTTATTAAATCTCATAACTTCAGTTTGGATGAACAGACAAAATAAAATTGCATTTATTATCCTTATAATAATGATTTTACCATGTTTATTTTCATGATATGGGACAAAAATGTGTTATATTTATTTATTCTCTAAGCTACAATATGAAATAGCTACACCATTCATTGTTTAAAGATACGGTTTCACATTTGTATTTAAGATAAACTTTAAGGAAACACTGATATACTTCTCTGTCATTTACTTTTTAAAAAAACAATTTAATATTCATTCTTTAACTTTTTCACCTTAAAACAAGTCTTGTTCTTTGTTGAAATGCCTCTCTTCCTTGATAGAAATGTAATTTTAGTTTATCTACATTGACATTTGAATTTGTATGCATTCATTAAACATTCAGATTGTATAAATAATGCGATCTGCTTTTTAACAAAGGAAGCTTTCATGGATGAATAACTTCTTCACTTGGCATTATGACAGCTTTTGAGAATTGGTAATTTCTGAATTAAAAAGATACTGTCTGAAAATATCTTTACCAAAGGAGAGAATCAAATAGAATAGCTTTTTTAAGAGTAGTTTTTAAATGTTTTTTATCAAGTATATAAAATATGTACCACATTTTATATCTTCTCTGGGAGAGTGGGTCCATCAAAAAGGTATCATATCCTTGACCAAAATATTGTTTTCTATTAATTTGTAGTGTCTGTACTCTTTTTTACTCCTAGACCAACTTCCTTTACACTCTGAAAAGACCCCTGTCCTTCTATCTTCTTAGTGGCATAGCCTTGAACTTTTATTTGTACAATAATTCATGGTTCAGTTCTCCTGACCTTTCCTTCTGCAGTTCGTTCAGCATGCTTAATCTCTTGTTTTCTTGACCAATGACCATCACACACATTTCCCCCTGGACCTGGGCATGTTGTGCAAACACCTTTATTCATTTGTCACATTAGAGCACAAATGCACTATTTGAACCACATCAACATGTGAGAGAATACATAGGAGAGTACCTGTTAGATTAGACTCTGTTTTATTGTTCTTTGAAAGTCTAAAACTTAGCAAATTATCTGGCACATAGTAGGCGCACAACAAATATTTGCTTAATTAATAAGAATAATGCTTATTGTGCATGCAAAGAGAAAAGTCAGGAAAGCCATCACAGGATGTGCAATAGTACTACATATAGAAAAAAAAAACATGAGGGAAAAGAAACTAAGGGAGAAATAAGAGTAGAACCATAGAAAACAGTAAGGGGAGTCCTACGACATGTTTGGACCATAAAAAAGGCAAGAATAAGCAAGACAATGTACAGCAATTAAGGAAAGATTTATTGAGTAGCTAGAATGTGCTGGACATTTTGAACATTCATCATTAATTTAATACATATTTATTAGGCACCAACTATATACCAGCCACTGCTTTGGGGTCCTGGAAATCCATCACTAAATAAAAAAGAGAAAGACGCTTGCCCTCATATAGCTCCATTTAGCATATATTATATAGTATATAATAATCATAATATATAAAGAAGTTATATACTAAGGGGGAAGGTGAAAAATACTATGGGGAAAAATAAAATTGTAGAACAGGATAAGGGGGATCAAGTGTATTAATAGAGTGACCAGGAAGGCACCATTTAGAAGGTGCGGTCTGAATAAAGAGGGATGGATTGGAATTAGTTAAGTATATGTTTGGAGGAAGATAAATCTATGCAGTGGAAACAGTTAAAGCAAAGATCCCTAGAAAGGAGCTTTCCTGGGGTTTGGAAGGCACAGCAAGGAAACCAGAAAGGCTGGAGCAGAGGGAGCAAGGAGAAAAGCAGCAAGAGATTAGGTCAGATTTAGTGGTGGGATATAGGGAATGGAGAACAAATCATGAACATCATATGATATTTGGCTTTCACTCTGAGTGCGATGGAAAGCCATGGTAGGGGTTACAGTAGAGGAGTCATTGTCATTTGTTTAAAAAGGATTATCTTATTCAGTTCTTATAAAATTTCTATAAAGCAGTGTTTCAGTGAGAATTATTTTAGATGCAGGGAAACCAGCTGAAACTGGATTTCACAGTAAGGGTTTGGCTTTCTCCTGGAACAGTGGGCCTGGAGGAAGGTGTTCCAAGGATGGTTTAGTGAATTAATGATGCTTAATTCTGTGAGTATCACCGTGTACTTGTTATTCTCCTGGTCTTCACACCATACATGGTGTTTAGGTGGTTGTTGTAACTTACTTTTTTTTTTTTTTTTTTTGCGTTACACGGGCCTCTCACTATTGTGGCCTCTCCCTTTGCGGAGCACAGGCTCTGGATGCACAGGCTCAGCGGTCATGGCTCACAGGCCCAGCTGCCCTGTGGCATGTGGGATCCTCCCGGACCGGGGCACGAACCCGTGTCCCCTGCATTGGCAGGCGGACTCTCAACCACTGCGCCACCAGGGAAGCCTGGTTGTTGTAACTCTTTAAGAGTCGCATTGTCACACAAGGCAGCAAGAAAGAAAAGCTTCTCGCTTTTGAACTTCCTCTCCTTCTCACCCTCTTACTCTGTCTTTATCAGGGAGTGAAATCTTTTCCAGAAATGTCTAACACCTGCCCCATGAGGTTCCTTTGAACAAAATAGTCATATCACATCTCCCACAGTAAACCAATTACTAACTGGTTAGTGGGAATAGTATTCTGTCAATCGAGAGATGTCATCTGGAAAAGGCCACTGATGATACCTGATATCTGAATAAAATTAGTTATGTTAATCAAGAATAAGGAGAAATGGCCTATGAATAGGCAAGTGATGGTGTCTTTCAGAGAGAGTAGACTTTATGTATTAATAGATGAATAGAGGTTTAGAGAATCTTTGTAACTCTCCTAACATAATAGAGCTAGAAAGAGCAGAGAAAGGATTGAACCCCCAGGTCTGTCTGGTTATGAAATCATGCTTCATTTTTGCTAAACCAGACTGGCCCTTCCATAACTATGCCACATTGCTGTGGGGGTTGTGGTAGGAACACCTTTGTCCAGATGGGAAATGCTATTAACTTACAACTGTTACATAAACTGTTTAATGCCTTCTGGCAAGACAAGCATATCTTCTCTCTTTAAACAGAGTTCATGTATAAAGCCAAATATTGGCTGGAGATTTGTGGGTAAGCAGAATCTCTCACAGTGGTCTAGTTGCAAACCACAGAACTCACTTTAGCTGGTTTAATCAGAAATAGAATTTAATAGGGGACTTCCCTGGTGGCGCAGACATTAAGAATCCGCCTGCCAATACAGTGGACACGGGTTCGATCCTTGGTCCAGGAAGATCCCACATGCTGCAGAGCAACTAAGCTGTGCACCACAACTACTGAGCCTGCACTCTAGAGCCCACGAGCTGCAGCTACTGAGCCTGAGTGCCACAACTACTGAAGCCCGCACACCTAGAACCCATGCTCTGCAACAAGAGAAGCCACCACAATGAGAAGCCTGCACACTGCAACAAAGATAGCCACTGCTAGCCGCAACTAGAGAAAGCCTGCGTGCAGCAATGAAGACCCAACGCAGCCAAAAATAAATGAAATTTTTAAAAAATGAAAAAAAAAGAATTTAATTAAAAAAATATGATAGATCACAGAATCCCTGGAGGCTACACAGTCAGGAACATTATTGAGATTATTCCAGTAGCCTGCTGGCAGGCATAATCCTTTTGTCCCTGAGTTTAAGAAATAGGTGATTGCTGGACGTCTCCACAAGGATATTTACCACTTCTCTCTTTGACAGCTGTCACGGGATGTGGCTTTCTCAACTTTATTTTGTCTGTTTATATCCTCCTAAAGGTGTGTCTTGTTTGCAGAGGCAAGGACACATGCCTGTAATATTCATGTAATTAGTAGTGATGACCCCTCTTTTGTTTCTAATATTGGTAATTTGTATCTCCTCTCTTTTTCTCTTGGTTAGCCTAGCTATATGTTTATCAGATTTGTTGATTTTTTTCAAAAAACAAACTTCCGGTATTTTTTTAAACTATATTCTTCTCTTCAGTTTCATTCATTTCTCCTCCAGATTTATTATTTTTTTTCTTCTATTTTAGACTTAAATTGCTCTCTTTTCTCTGGTCTCCTACAGTGGATGCTAAGGTTATTATTGATTTTAGCTCTCTGTTCTTTTCTAAAATAAGTATTTTATGCTAGAAATTTCCCTCTATGCATTATTTTCACTACATCTCACAAATTTTGATGTTTCATTTAGTTCAAAATTTTTTTGTTTCCCTTGAGACTTATTTTCTGACTCTGTGTTCTTTAATTTGTGTAGTTTCCAAATAATTGTGGATTTTTCAACTATCTGTTACTGATTTCTAGTTTAATTAATGAAACACACTTTGCCTGGTTTCCATGCTGTTAAATTTGTTAAGCATGCTTTATATTCCAGAATGTGATCTGGTCTGGAGAATGTTCCATGAGAGCTTGAGAAGAATGTGTACTTGATTTTTATTGGATGGAGCTTTCTGTAAATGTGAATTAGATAGATTTGATTAGTGGTGCTGTTCAGGTCAACTGTACCCTGAGTGATTTTTAACCTGATTTATATATCAAATAATGAAAGAGGGGTTTCGAAGTTTCCAAGTATAGTAGTAGATTTGTCTATTTCTTCTTTCAGTTTTGCCTCATATATTTTGACACTTTTGTTAGGTGGATAAATGTCAGTCATTCTGTAATGTCCCACTTACCCTTGATAACTTTGCTGGTTCTGATGTTTGCTTTTCTGAAATTAATATAGTTACTCCACCTTTCTTTTGTTAATACTAGCATGATATATCTTTATCCCTTAGTAAGTATATTCAGACCATTCATATTTAAAGGATTATTGACATAGTTGGATTAATATCTACATTTAAAAAATAACTTTTGTAATTATCACATTTGTTCTTTTTGTTCTCCCCCCCCTTTCCTCTTCTTCAGCTTTGTCTGATCTTAATTGAGTACTTTATATATTCCTATTTCCTCTTCTTTGAGCATATTGATTATACTTCATTAACAGATTTTTTAGTGGTTGCCTTAGAGTTTGTCATATACTTTTATAACTAATCTAAGTTTGTCTTCAAATAACATTATATACCTCACATATATTACAGCTACCCTATATTAGAGAATCCTCAATTCATTTATGTCATTCATTTCATTTATCCAAATGCTATAATCACCCAATAATTTGTCATGATAATTACTTTAAATAAACTGTTATCTTTTAGATTAAGAATGAGCAAACTGTAGATTGCCTTGGGTAATCTATAGATTCAATGAAATCCCTATCAAAATATCAATGGCATTTTTCACAGAACTAGAACAAATAATTTAAAAAATTGTATGGATACACAAAAGACCCTGAATAACCAAAACAATCCTGAGAAAGAAGGACAGATCTGGAGGAATCACACTCTCTGAATTCAGAGTATACTACAAAACTATAGTAATCAAACAGTATGGTACGGACACAAAAGCAGATGCATAAATCAATGGAATGGAATAGAGAGCCCAGAAATAAACTCACACACTTATGGTCAATTAATCTATGACAAAGGAAGAAAGACTATACAATGGAGAAAAAACAGTCTCTTCAATAAGTGGTGCTGGGAAAACTGCACAGCTACATGTAAAAGAATGAAATTAGAACATTCTTTAACACCATATACAACATAAACTCAAAACATATTAAAGACCAAAATGTAAGACCGGATACCATAAAATGCCTGGAGGAAAACATAGGCAGAACACTCTTTGACATAAATTGCAGCAATATTTTTTGGATCTGTCTCCTAAAGCAAAGGAAACAAAAACAAAAGTAAGCAAGTGAGACCTAATTAAATTTAAAAGCTTTTTCACAGCAAAGGAAACCATCGACAAAATGAAAAGATAACCTACTGAATGGGAGAAGATATTTGCAAATGATATGACTTATAAGAGGTTAATATCCAACATATATAAACAGCTCACATAACTCAACATCAAAAAAACAAACAACCTGATTATAAAATGGGCAGAAGAACTGAATAGACATTTTTCCAAAGAGGAAATGCAGATGGCCAACAAGGACATGAAAAGATGCTCAACATTGCTAATCACCAGGGAAATGCAAATCAAAACCAGTGAGAGTGGGCTTCCCTGGTGGCACGTGGTTGAGAGTCCGCCTGCTGATGCAGGGGACACGGGTTCGTGCCCCGGTCCAGAAAGATCCCACATGCTGCGGAGTGGCTGGGCCCGTGAGCCATGGCTGCTGAGCCTGTGTGTCCGGAGCCTGTGCTCCGCAACGGGAGAAGCCACTGCGGTGAGAGGCCCGTGTAACGCAAAAAAAAAAAAAAAAAAAAAAAAAACCACAGTGAGATACCACCTCATACCTGTCAGAATGGCTATTGTCAAAAAGAACACAAATAACAAATGTTGGCAAGGATGTGGAGAAAAGGGAACCTTTGTACACCGTTGATGGGAATGTAAATTGGTGCAGCCACTGTGGAAAACAGTACAGAGGTTTCTCAAAAAAGTAAAAATAGAAATACCATATGACCCAGCAGTTTCACTCCTGAATATATATCTGAAAGAAACAAAAACACTAATTCAAAAAGACACATGTACCCCAATATTCATGGCAGCATTATTTATAATTGCTAAGATATGGAAGCAACCTAAGTGTCTATCAACAGATGAATGGATAAAGAAGATGTGGTATATATAAATATATACAATAGAATACTTCTCAACCATGAAAAAGAACAAAATTTTGCCACTTGCAACAACTTGGATGGACTTGGAGAGCATTATGCTAAGTCAAATAAGTCAAAACAGAGAAAGACAAATACTGTATGATATCACTTATATGTGGAATCTATAAAATACAATAAACTAGTGACTAAAAAAGAAGCAGCCTAACAGATACAGAGAACAAACTAGTGGTTACCAGTGGGGAGTGGGGGAGGGGGAAAAGGGACTATAGGGGTAGGAGAAAAAAGGGTTATTATGGGATTATATGAAATCATGTGTGTGAAACTTGAAAATTGTAAAGCACTATAGAATTTAAAGAATCCTTAATTTAATTTAAAAAATCTAAATATATATATTTTAAAAGAAAATTGAATAAGTAAACCAAAAATTTCCTGGTTTATGTTTTGATTCATTTTGTTTTGTTTTTTCTTCCTCCCATCCACACTGCTCAATATGTAATGAATAAGGTCACTTTGCAGTGAGTTCTCACCTTACTGTTCCAAAATAAGGAATAAAAGGAGAATATTAAGTTTAAAAAAAAGAATGAGGAAACTATATACATACATAGTTTATATAGTTATATATAAAACTAGCTATTATACTGGAGTGCTCTTTGTGTGATACTAAGATATGGAAGCAGAGTAGCATTCTCTAATTTTATAGCTTAATCTCAGTCTTTTAGTTGTCTCTGTCCCTAGACTGGGGCTTTCACACGTGTTTTTTTAGATTTTCTTTCCCCTATTAAAAATAGGTGGCTGGAGTAGGAGAAATGTGCTTCCCTGAGCTGCGAATAGTCAAGTAATGTCTTTTCCCTGGATAGTTGTCCTTTGTTATGTAGAAAACTCCAGGCATATTTCACAAAGATCTGTAATGGGATCTTCCTTAGATCTTCACATTGAGAAGTGGACTTTCTGGAGGTAAGTCCTATGAATGGGATACCTCCACTAAGTCTAGTCTCCAGGAGATTTTCATTGTTACTCTAGCCTATATCCAGTTTCTGACAATTCATCAAAATTACTGTTAAATATTCCTCCCAGTTTATGGCTCCAGTGGATTTTGTTCCAGGTTAACTGATCTTGGCTGTGTCTCACCACTTTCACCTGTGTCTCCACTCCAGATTTTGGTGTGACCTGCAACACATATACTCTAGTAGTCTAAAAAGAGTCATTGATTTTCAGTTTGTTCAGCTTTGTCTTGTTGTAAGGAATGAAATAACGACTTCTGAATTCTTTACAAATCAGAGTTGAATCCAGGAGTCTGGGAATCTGAATTTTGACTTTTACAATAAGGAACCATGACTTATAACACTGGAAATTCCAACATTATAAGAATATAAAAATGTGGGAAATTACAGGAATAAACAAACACAGGATGAGTATTCAAAACGTGCAGAGCTACCACAAATATCACATATCAGCAAAAAAGGGAGTCAGAAATGATGTTTGTATTTAATAACATTCAGTTTAACTAGTTTCACAGAATTGTTGGCTGGCTACTGGGATCAGAATATTTAGTCTGTTGTCTAATTTCTCTAGATGCTATTTGAAAGGGCAAAGATGGCATTTCCACAGTGACTTTTTTTTCTAAACTTCCAGTGCTGACCAGATGCCTACTGCCCTGTTCCTCTGATTGACATATTCTTTCCTTAGTTAAATTTAAATAGTCAGATTGATGACAAATGCTGGGAGCTGTTTTTGTGAGGAGAACATTTCCTTGTCTCTGGTCTGATTTATTATGTGAGCTATTATGTTAGAACAATAAGTACATAATCTTATTGCTTTATTTGCCAATATATTATCTTATTCTAAATACTGAAAATAGACCAATTTCCCAGATGATAATATATTTTTACCCTACTCCATATGCCATTGTCTGTATTGAGCCACCTATTTTTAGAATCTTCTGGGAAAATAGAGATACTCAAATAGTCAAATATTTGATTGGGAAAATATTCTGATGCTCATGATTTAGTGAGGTTTGAAGGTTCTCTTCAATTCTATTTTTTTATCCTCTCTTTGCTGCCCCATTATACAGGTGAATTTGACCCAAGGGTGGACAGTAAGTACTTGTTGACTGTAGCACAAATGTTAACTGCCACAAAATAAAGTTGCCTACTAAGAAGCAACAGGGTCAAAGCTTTTCACCCTAAATGAAGTATTTTTTTTTTTTTTTCTTTTTGGCGGTATGCGGGCCTCTCACTGTTGTGGCCTCTCCCGTTGCGGAGCACAGGCTCCGGATGCGCAGGCCCAGCGGCCATGGCTCACGGGCCCAGCCGCTCCGCGGCATATGGGATCCTCCCAGACCGGGGCACGAACCCGTATCCCCTGCATCGGCAGGCGGATTCCCAACCACTGCGCCACCAGGGAGGCCCTTGAAGTATTTTTTGACAGTTTTGCTTGTAAAAAAGTTAATAATTGTAACAGGAGCTACAGTAATACTGTTGGGTTTTTCATGGTATGTACAGTATTACTGAAATATGTATATGTAAGAAGCCTAGTTTAATAAGCTCTTTCTAAAGGTATGAATGTGCCCTTTTGATGGGAAGAAAAAAAAATTAGGTTGACTGCTATGAAAGAACTCACATTTCCATCCTGGGCTATAATGAAACATTCTGCCTGAGTTACACAGCTTGATATATCCCAGAAAATTGCATTTATAGTACTCCTAGAACAAAGAAGTATAGAAACTAATGTCATGACCTTAAATAATAATTCTAAATCTAATAAGAGCCTATTTTAATGTAAGAATATGATTTAGAAGATGCATTTTAATAGCACTTATTTAACCTAATATATAGGAACATTTATACTTGGAATATGTTGTTGCAGCTGTTGAAAATAGGTAGAGACTTTTGACTTCTAAATCAGAGTATAAACATTAGAAGATATATTAGCTTCTTAATCTTCCTGGATTCTTGCCCTGTTGTGGAATCTCTGCCCATGGGTTAAGCTTCATGTATGGATCTGACACCAATCAAATCTTTGGATAACAAAGCATCACACCAAATTTGTGGTTAATCCCTCTCTGGCCATAATAGCTGAGCTGCCTGTAACCAGGATCCTGTTCCATCTATCACTGTCTTCCGATTAAGGACCTACGTTTTACTCTGACATCACAGTTTCATTTATATGTCTAATTCTTCATCAGCTGAATTGCTGTCATGACACATTAAATCTGCAAATACTTGGATTTCTGCTCACACATTTTGTCCTTTTTTCTTTTTGATGCTTCTTAACTTCCCCTATCTTCTTCTTATCTTTGCTTAGAAAGTCTGGTTCTAGGATTCATTTTAAGTTTGCTTTCAGCATGTAGTTGGGGGTTTAACTGATATTATTATAATGCTCTTGCCATCAAGCGAAATTTCAGGAATTAAAAAAAAATTCTAGTTACTTAGTGAATCTTAAGGATTTCTTTATATTGCTATTTGAGTTCATTCTCAAATTTGAGGATTCTAGTGTGACTGGTTCTACACAAGAGTATGCTGGACTAGTCGTTAAGGGATTGGGTGGTAGTGCCCCTCGGGGGCATGGGGCATTTAGGAGGTTAGAGCCAAAGGCCTTCAAGGTCATGGGGCTGGGATATTTGGGGTCCCGCGTGAGGATTTTCGGGGATTGTGGTCACCCGGATGGGGGTTGAGGGTTCGGCACAGCCTAAGTGCCCACCCTCTCTGGCTCCACCCTGGAAACACGCCGGTGCATTAGGTCACAAAGACAGCATCACGCACTAGGGGTGGGGCTTACCTATTACCAGGAAGGGGCGGAACCAGGGCATTTCTTCAGAGGAGGGGTAGTCCAGAAGGTTGGAGCCAGAGCCTATCAATAAAGAGGTGGAGTTAGGGTTTGTTACAAAGAGGCAGGGCACGGACCCTCTTTTATAAGGGTGGAGTCAAATTTCAGAGCTGCACCCTGGGAAGACAGAGACCTCAGCACCAGGCAGCAAGAAAAGAGCTTTGGGACGCTGTCCAGTACTGTTTTGCCAATCCCCTCTCCTCTCTGTCTTGCTGGCTTCTGCTCCGACAATTACCTTTCTTGTCTGCCCCATTCTGTTTGTACGATTCTGGGCAGAGGAGGAATAGGGCTCCAGAGAGGGCCCAGTCTAGACAGGCCAGGCTATGGGAACACTTGTTGGCTGAGTGGCCTTGGCCAAGTCACTTCATGGTTAGAGGGTCACAGCCCTTCCTCTCTGAGCTGAGACCTCCTTTCATGTGATTTCTGTTCCTGCAGTCACTAATCAACAAATATTTATCGAGTGACTACTAGGTGCCGGGTGATGTGCTTGGGCATGAGGATACAGCAGAGAAGACAGGCACAGACTCTTCCCCCAGAGAGCTTGTCATCTGGGTTGGACAGGGCAGGGGAATCAAAAGAGACAATAAGATCACTACAATAGACGAAGCTGACTGGCTGGGGGCCATGGAGGGTGCTTTGGCAAAGCCAAGAAAGAGCAATTAACCCAGTGTGGGAGGTTGGAAATAGCTGCCCTATTTGGTCTGGGGAGGGGGGGAAGGGAGCCTTGTGGCTGGACGGTATGGGAGAGAAAAAAAAAAAAAAAAAAAAAAGTATGCTGAAATGTTGGCCCCTCTCAGGGCAAAGTCATTTTATTCTTTTGATGGTCCATGTTACTTTTTGTACCTTTTTTGACTCAATTTTTATGAGGTTCCATATTATTGTTATTTTTGTGCATATCCTATGTGTCCTGTGGTCCTGTTCTTGAGAGTAGGATCTATAATTTCATTTGTTTGCTCGGCAAATATTACCTCCTATGTTCTTATTCTCCTTCTCCTAGCACTTAACATAATACAGAACACACATACAGTAGGTGCTCAATAAATGCTGGCAAAAAGCTAGCAAAAGAGAATATTTTTATTTACTCAACCTCCTTGGCATAGCTTCCCTCAATATGTCCTTAATGGTCAGAATGGAAAATTGACACAGTATGTGTCTCTTTGTGTGTGTGTATTTTCCCTAATTAAAAAAACTCCACGTTGTACTGTTGGTAGAAATGTAAAATGGTACAACCACTATGGAAACAGTGTGGAGGTTCCTCAAAAAATTAAAAATAGGGCTACCATATGACCCAGAAATTCACTTCTGTATATTTATCTAAAGAAAACAAAAACACTAATTTGAAAGGATACGTACACCCCAGTGTTCCATTTCAGAATTATTTATAACATCTAAGACATAGAAGCAACCTAAGTATTCATCAGTACAGGAATGGATAAAGAAGAATGAATATATATGTAATATTACTCAACCATAAGAAAGGATGAAATTTTGCCATTTGCAACAACATGGATGGACCCAGTGATATTATAATAAGTGAAATAAGTCAGACAGAGAAAGAAAAGCACCGTATGATTCCACTTATATGTGGAATCTAAAAAACAAAACAAACGTATGTGACAAAACAGAAACAGACTCATAGATACAGGGAACAATTTGGTGATTGCCAGAGGGGAATGGGGTAGGGGGATAAGTGATTAAGGTGAAGGAGGTTAAGAGGTACAAACTCCCAGTTATAAAATAAATGTCATGAAGATATTATGTACAGCATAAGGAATATAGTCAATAATATTGTTATAACTTTGTATGGTGACAGATGGTAACTAGACTTATGGTGATCCTTTCATAATGTATAAAAATATTGACTCACTATGTGATATACCTGAAACTAATATAATATAGTAAATTAATTATACTTCAATAAAGGAGAAAACACATTTTGAAAATATCATTTTGATATGTATCTTATTTCTAAATAAATGAGAAATTTGTTAATTTGGGATAAAATTCTTAACTGAATTACAGAGAACTAGTCTACTAATTAATAGTTATGAGACAGAAGCAGAATATATTTGTTTATTCCTTTCAAAGAGATCCTAAAGTGTCATGACAAAAGTTGCTGGTAATGCTTAGGAGTATTAAAAAAGGAATTAAAATGCATCTAATTAGCTATCATTTTTGTGGCCTATGGCTCATTTGGATGAAGCACTGATGCACTTTTCAGAGCTCACAAATACACTGTTGACATTGCAGGAATATTCTGTTTCCCACAGAAGAAATACATGTTGCCAGTGCAATACAAACAACTAACAACATTACAAAAGATATGGAAGAAAAGGGGAGTATGAATACAAAATAGGATTTTTTTAAAACTGTGTAAACATCGCAAATTTTGAATTTTCCACATTTAACTGAAGTTGTTTCTAGGCTTTCTACAATTTTAATTTCTTCTGCAAAGTATAAATTGAAGAATTTATGGGCTGAAATAAATCCTTGGGCAATTATATGTTTAAAATATGTTTTTCCTTTTCTTAGTTGTGAGTCTCTTGAGAATAGGGATTATTGTGTCTTTTCCATCTCTGAATTCCCAGCATTTATACAATCCCTGATAAATAGTAAATGTCTAATGTTCACTGAGTGAAGTAATTATTTTGATATTTCCTTATTGACCTCTTCACTCCAAGCTTTGTTTTCTAAAAAACATGAACTATTTTATTGCTTGTTATATTTTAAAAATTTCTCCTCTAGAATAAATTAAGGATAATATTTTTTAACTGAAAATTGTGCCCAAGCTACACATGCCAGGATATTATGGTTATATGAGATTTTAAACGTTATTTCTCTTTCAAACAAATACATTTGTATGCTGGCTGTGATAGAGAGGGTATTTACAGAGAGAAAAAAAAAAACCTAATCATTAGAAGCCCCACTGTGTGGGGAAATATTGAATGATTGGAAAATTGTAAAGAATGAAAACCACCTAAGGTGATATCAGTGAAAGGAGTTAGCTTAAATTATTTAGATATCTATGTTGGGGACAGTTATAGTATACAAGAAAAAAAGTCTGCAATACAAGAAAGAAGCAAAAATTACAGATGCTACACATTCTCAGAGTTGTTTTTTTTTTTTTTTGGAGCTGGATTACCAGAACACTACGCAAAAGTTATGGAAACTTAAACTTAATTAGAACCTTGAA
Organism: Mesoplodon bidens; assembly: GCF_964165515.1. Lineage (NCBI taxonomy): Eukaryota > Metazoa > Chordata > Mammalia > Artiodactyla > Ziphiidae > Mesoplodon > Mesoplodon bidens. The sequence continues at coordinate 89,879,927 of NC_138167.1, forward strand.
ATTAAAATCAATTATTCATCATACCTCTTACAAACTTTCTGAACTCATCCTCTTCTCTCCACTCTTCCTGGTTCCACTCTGCCTGAAGGATAAACTGCATCTCAGTTTAACACTCAAGGCAAACCATGCATTCATCTCTGTATTTCCCCATCTGCTTTAGTGACATGTACAAACAGCCCATGTTTTCTTGTTTCTGTGAACTTTTGCATATGGTGGTCTCTCTGCTTAGAATAAATTTCTCCCATGTTTACTTCTCACCAAATTCTACTCATTCCTTAAAACTCAGCTATAGTATCTATCACTCTTTAGGGAAACGTTTTCTTGACCTCTCCCATCACTACCATGTATTGAATTCAGCTTTCTGCTTTGTAATCCCATTGTAGGCTCTGATTACCCTTATTAATGCATATTTATGTCATAGAGTCTGTATTAGTTTTCTATTGCTGCTGTAACAAATTTCCATAAATTTAGTGGCTTAAAATAATATGAATTTATTCTTATAGTTTAGAGGTCAGAAGTTTGAAATGGATCACAATGGGCTAAAATTAAGGTGTTGGTGAGGCTGTATTCCTTTCTTGAGGCTCTAGGGGAGAATCTGTTTCCTGGCTTTTTGCAGCTTCTAGAGGCTGCCCATATCTTTGATTCATGGGCATCATTCATCTTCAAAGCCATCAATGGCTGGTTAGTTTTTCTCACATCATATCACTCTGACACTGATTTTTCTGCCTCTCTCTTCCAGATTTAAGGACTCTTGTGGCTATACTTAACCCACCTGGATAATCCAGGAAAATCTCCTTATTTTAAAATAAGCTCATTAACAACTTTAATTACATCTGTCACCTTAATTTCCCTTTGTAATATCACATAATATACTCATAAATTCTGAAGATTAGGACTTGGATCTCTTTGGGAGGCTATTTTCTGCCTACCACAGAGTCATAGATATTATTTAACTTTCATGTATATAACCATAGTTTCCAACATTGTATAAGTGCTCAATACACAATTTTTCAATAAATTAGTATTTACAAAATCATCAAGTTTTTCTTAGAATCATGCAAGTTTAAAATTAGCAACAACCTTAAAGTTTAGCTCTTTCACATTTCTCGAGTTAAAGGGTTTCAAAAGTTTATTGATTGTGTATTCTTATATGTTTTAGTTCCTGCCCATGTAAAATTCACATTCTTACTCTGATACATAAAATGTTATTGAACACCTCACAAATGATGACAGCGTATTTAGAGGTGCTCAACTTTAATAAAAACCCATTGGACAAATCTTCTTAAACCCCTATTTAAACATTCTCGTGAACTGCAAGTAGTTTTGAGTATTTCAAGAATACACTGACCATTTTGTACAGTTTTTCAACATTCATCAAAAATGTACCATCCTCTAAACAGAAATTGTCCTCCTTAAAGCATAGCATAAACAATAGTTTACAATTGATTTTTGTACCTTGCTAACATATCAATAAAAAATATGCCATATCTGAAACCACAAGAAAAAATTTATCTGTAAGCCCCTACTTTTAAAATAGGAAATAAAAAAAATTTTTTTTCACAATGAGATATGGGTTGGCACTTGAATTTGGGCTGATAACCCAAAAATAGTCAAAAGTTAACTCAAAATAAAGAAAATTTAAAGAAATATCTTGCCCAATGGTCCAGTGACAGTATATCCTCTGTGTAAATGAGTTACAGAAAGGTAATATTCTCATCTTTGAATAAATTTCTATTCAACAAAAGTTGTTTAACTCCATAGCCCTCCATAACTTTGTGGAATGTGATATTGGAAAAGGCAGTTGTTGTGTGAATGTATGGATTAATGTGATTTAACATCAGAGTGTTATTATTCAAAAAAACTTTTTGTACAATGTTTTAATATTACATTATACATTATACAATACTAGGTTATTGATTTTATGGTTCTGGAAAGGCAAATTGAAAGAGGACATAAAAATTCAAAGGAACTTAACACTGTTTACAAAGACATGGGATTCTTGTATTGGCAAAATCAGTCAATTATATTATTAACAAAGCTAGATGAATAGTCAGCCAACACACAATTTCTGGGCTTTTTTATATCTTATCCAGTTCAAAGTAACTTGTGATGATGTTAGATTTCCCAGAATATATAGTAGTCTCCCTCCCCTCTTAGGTATTAGGATCAGTGGAAAGCTGCCTCTATTTGTGTGGTAGGATATATATATATATTTTTTGAAAGTACTCTTTCTTGTTTGTCATTATTGTCATCAAATTGTTCTCATTAAATACAAAATATGCAAAGTACTGTGCTGCACTATATAAAGAACATTCAGCAGACATGGTCCAGCACTTTCATTTCTATAATCTTCCCAATTCTATTACAGAGTTCCTGATTGCATAATTTTGTTCTTTCTTTGGTTTTTATGCTGTAGAATTGCTGATGCAATTACAGATTATGGGCAAAACTGTAGACTTCTTGATCATAGACAGCATAATGAACTAGGGAGTCATGAGTGTGAATATATTTTTGTATTTCATTTTTCTTGTAGGATTAAATGAAATTGAGTAAAATTCCTAGCACAGTTGTAGTACCTGATAGTGATCAAAAAATATTGTAACTTTCCTCTCTGGAATGATTGAAAAGTACACAGAAGTTTTGAAACACAGAAACAAGTGTAAGTCCATAAGGAAAAGACAAATGTTAAAATAACAATTGTAAAAGACAAGGGCTCATATGAATATTCATTAATGTTTTCACTGTTGTATTCAAAGTTAGGAAGAGTATACCCTGAAGACAAAGGTTAATGATAATGGTATAAATAGAAATCTTCAAATATTTTATCCCATTATGCTTTACACAAAGGAAGTTGGGGACTAAACCATCATCAGACATGCCAGAAAATGATAATCTTTTTTCTAATTGTAATTCTTAGGCATGATTAAAGATGATGATTTTATAAAAAGTTATTTTTCTTAGAGAATATTTAACCCTTTTATGTCCTTAATTTTAGCTGTAAAGTAAATAGCAGTTTATTCCTCTGATAGCTTTCTCTTTAATAGAGAGGAGCATGTTGTCAATTTTTGATTGATTATATAGTATTATAAAGATTACTTTGTTATCATAGCTCAATTACCTCTTTCGGTGAGTGCCAAGTCGTGCGTAGCTTAAAGTTGAAGCTAAAGATCTGGATAAAATTCATGTGTCCTATGACTGTAGAGTTCTCCACCAGCTCCCACAAACTGGGTGAGGTTTAATCTTTATAATAAATTACTTACTCTGCATCACACCTACTGGTCCTGCCTCCCTGACAGAACCCTGTCTGCTGCACCTGTAATGTATGTCTTGCAGTGGTCATGGTAGACAGATTATTTCTAGAACATTCTGATAGTTTATCTTTGAAGTAAACTGTGACCTATCTCTGTTAAATTACAAGTCAAAGTCATTTTTTTCTTAAAAATGAATGACTTCAAAAGCTAAGATAATAGCTCTAAAGCTCATTTTATTGAGCTAACAACTGCATCAAACATATTAGAGTCACAGTAGGATTTACATGCTTAAATTTACATTCATGAGGCAAGAATACTAGCTTGTATTATGCACTGGCCCTTGACTGTGACTCTCCTGTAAGTAATCCAGATTAATTTGCATAGGATCAATTCTAATCTCTGCTGTTGAGTGTTTTGTGTTAATTAAGGTGACTGGCTTGTAATTACTCCATTTACTTACACCCCTCCTCAGTTTCTGCATTACTAACAATTACCCTGGCTTTAATACTGTGAGAAATGAATTAAATCTATATCTAAATTGACTTTAAAATATTTAAAACCTATGTGACACATCAATATGTCTTCTTTTTCTAGATTACACAGAAGCAGCTTAATTTGTTGTCTCATTTCAGATTTTTGGATTATCCATGCACCTGGACCTCTGTAATGTCAGGCTATGTATCTAATTGGATTCTCCTACTACCTAAAAAGAAATAAGAAATAGAACTGAGATGCATCTAATATGTGCTCATCTTTCCCCTATTTTTTTTACCTTTTGTTTACATTTCATGAGTCTTCATATTTGTAAAGAAACTGAGACATGTACCCTTGACAACAGAGACCCATTAACCTGATAATAATACGAACTGCTAAAGGAGTCAAAATATAACATCCTTTTTGAGTCCTCTTTAATGTTTAAAATGCTTCTCCACACATAAACTTAATATTCATAAGAAAAGTGTGGAATAAGCAAATATTATCAGCCTTATTTCAAAGGTGCGGAAATTGAGACTCAGTGATTTAAATGACAAAATCACAGAGCAAAAATGTGACTGAGCCAAGATTTGAAATCTGGTTCACCATTCTTTTTTTTTTTTTAACACCTTTATTGGAGTATAATTGCTTTAGTGTTGTGTTAGTTTCTGCTGTATAACAAAGTGAATCAGCTATATGCATATGTATATCCCCATATCACCTCCCTCTTGCATTCCCTCCCACCCTCCCTATCCAACCCCTGTACCTGGTTGCAAAGCACTGAGCTGATCTCCCTGTGCTATGCCACTGCTTCCCACTAGCTATCAGTTTTACATTTGGTAGTGTATATATGCCAATGCTACTCTCTTACTTCGTCCCAGCTTACTCTTCCCGCTCCCCGTGTCCTCAAGTCCATTCTCTACATCTGTATCTTTATTCCTGGCCCACTCCTAGGTTCAACAGAACCATTTTTTTCTTTTTTTGGATTCCATATACATGTGTTAGCATACAGTATTTGTTTTTCTCTTTCTGACTTACTTTTTAATATTGAGCTGCATGAGCTGCTTGTATATTTTGGAGATTAATCCTTTGTCAGTTGCTTCACTTGCAAATATTTTCTCCCATTCTGAGGGTTATCTTTTCGTCTTGTTTATGGTTTCCTTTGCTGTGCAAAAGCTTTTAAATTTCATTAGGTCTCATTTGTTTATTTTTGTTTTCATTTCCATTTCTCTAGAAGGTGGGTCAAAAAGGATCTTGCTATGATTTATGTCATAGAGTGTCTACCTATGTTTTCCTCTAAGAGTTTTATAGTGTCTCACCTTACATTTAGGTCTTTAACCCATATTGAGTTTATTTTTGTGTATGGTGTTACGAAGTGTTCTAATTTCATTCTTTTACATGTAGCTGTCCAGTTTTCCCAGCACCACTTATTGAAGAGGCTGTCTTTTCTCCATTGTATATGCTTGCCTCCTTTATCAAAGATAAGGTGACCATATGTGTGTGGGTTTATCTCTGGGCTGTCTGTCCTGTTCCATTGATCTATATTTCTGTTTTTGTGCCAGTACCATACTGTCTTGATTACTGTAGCTTTGTAGTATAGTCTGAAGTCAGGGAACCTGATTCCTCCAGCTTCATTTTTCTCTCTCAAGATTGCTTTGACTGTTCGGGGTCTTTTGTGTTTCCATACAAATTGTGAAATTTTTTGTTCTAGTTCTGTGAAAAATGCCAGTGATAGTTTGATAGGGATTGCCTTGAATCCATAGGTTGCCTTGGGTAGTATAGTCATTTTCATAATGTTGGTTCTACCAATCCAAGCACATAATATATCTCTACATCTGTTTGTATCATCTTTAATTTCTTTCATCAGTGTCTTTTAGTTTATAGACAGGTCTTTTGTCTCCTTAGGTAGGTTTATTCTAGGTATTTTATTCATTTTCTTGCAGTGGTAAATGGGAGTGTTTCCTTAATTTCACTTTCAGATTTTTCATCATTAGTGTATAGGAATGCAGGAGATTTCTGTGCATTAATTTTGTATCCTGCTACTTTACCAAATTCATCAATTAGCTCTAGTAGTTTTCTGGTAGCATCTTTAGGATTTTCTATGTATAGTATCATGTCATCTGCAATGACAGCTTTACTTCTTTTCTGATTTGGATTCCTTTTATTTGTTTTTCTTCTGTTATTGCGGTGGCTAAAACTTCCAAAACTATGTTGAATAATAGTGGTAGGAGTGGGCAACCTTGTTTTGTTCCTGATCTTAGAGGAAATGGTATCAGTTTTTCACCATTGAGAATGATGTTGGCAGTGGGTTTGTCATGTATGGCCTTTATTATGTTGAGGTAGGTTCCCTCTATGCCTACTTTCTGGAGAGTTTTTATCATAAATGGGTGTTGAATTTTGTTGAAAGCTTTTTCTGCATCTATTGAGATTATCATATGGCTTTCTATCATTCAGTTTGTTAATATGGTATATCACATTGATTGATTTGTATGTATTGAAGAATCCTTGCATTCCTGGGATAAACCACATTTGGTCATGGTGTATGATCCTTTTAATGTGCTGTTGGTTCATGTTTGCTAGTATTTTGTTGAGGATTTTTGCATCTATGTTCATCAGTGATATTGGCCTGTACTTTTCTTTTTGTGTGACATCTTTGTTTTGGTATCAGGGTGATGGTGGCCTGGTAGAATGCGTTTGGGAGTGTTCCTCTCTGTGCTATATTTTGGTAGAGTTTGAAAGGATATGTGTTAGCTCTTCTCTAAGTGTTTGATAGAATTCGGCTGTGAAGCCATCTGGTCCTAGGCTTTTGTTTGTTGGAAGATTTTAATCACAGTTTCCATTTTGGTTCTTGTGATTGGTCTGTTTATATTTTCTATTTCTTCCTGGTTCAGTCTCGGAAGGTTGTGCATTTCTAAGAATTTGTCCATTTCTTCCAGGTTGTCCATTTTATTGGCATATAGTTGCTTGTAGTCATCTCTCATGATCCTTTGATTTCTGAAGTGTCAGTTGTTACTTCTCCTTTTTAATTTCTAATTCTGTTGAAATGAGTCATCCCCCTTTTTTTCTTGATGAATCTGGCTAATGGTTTATCAATTTTGTTTATCTTCTCAAAGAACCACCTTTTAGTTTTATTGATCTTTGCTATTGTTTACTTCATTTCTTTTTCATTTATTTCTGATCTGATCTTTATGATTTCTTTCCTTCTGCTAACTTTGTGCTTCTTTGTTATTCTTTCTCTAATTGCTTTAGGTGTAAGGTTAGGTTGTTTATTTGAGATTTTTCTTGTTTCTTGAGGTAGGATTGTATTGCTATAAACTTCCCTCTTAGAACTGCTCTTGCTGAATCCCATTGGTTTTGGGTCATGGTGTTTTCATTGTCATTTGTTTCTAGGTATTCTTTGAATTCCTCTTTGATTTCTTGGTTATTTTATAGCATATTGTTTAGCCTCCATGTGTTTGTATTTTTTGCAGGTGTTTTTCCTGTAATTGATATCTAGACTCATAGCATTGTGGTCGGAAAAGATACTTGATATGCTTTCAATTTTGTTAAATTTAGCAAGGCTTGCTTTGTGTTCTGTCATGGGGAGTGTTCCCTGAGAACTTGAGAAGAAAGTATATTCTGTTGTTTTAGGATGGAATGTCCTATAAATATCAATTAAGTTCATCTTGTTTCATATATCATTTAAAGCCTGTATTTCCTTATTTATTTTCATTTTGGTTGATCTGTCCATTGGTGAAAGTAGGGTGTTAAAGTCCCCTACTGTGATTGTGTTACTGTCGATTTCCCTTTCTATGGCTGTTAGCATTTGCCTTATGTATTGAGGTGCTCCTATGTTGGGTGTGTAAGTCTTTACACTTGTTATATCTTCTTCTTGGATTGATCCCTCGATCATTTTGTAGCATCCCTTTTTGTCTCTTGTAATAGTCTTTATTTTAAAGTCTATTTTGTCTGATATGAGAATTGCTACTACAGCTTTCCTTGATTTCCATTTGCATGGAATATCTCCTTCCATCCCCTCGCTTTCAGTCTGTATGTGTCCCTGGGTCTGAAGTAGGTCTCTTGTAGACAGCATATATATGTGTCTTGTTTTTGTATCCATTCAGCCAGTCTGTGTCTTTTGGTTTGAGCATTTAATCCATTTACATTTAAGGTGATTATATGTATGTTACTTTGACCATTTTCTTAATTGTTTTGGGTTTGTTTTTGTAGGTCTTTTCATTTTCTTGTGTTTCCTGCCTAGAGTAGTTCCTTTAGAATTTGTTGTAAAGCTGGTATGGTGGCGCTGAATTCTCTTAGCTTTTGCTTGTCTGTAAAGATTTTAATTTCTCTGTTGGATCTGAATGAGATCCTTACTGGGTAGAGTAATCTTGGTTGTTGGTTTTTCCCTTTCATCACTTTAAATATGTCCTGCCACTCCCTTCTGGTTTGCAGAGTTTCTGCTTAATGATCAGCTGTTAACCTTATGGGGATTCCCTGGTATGTTGTTTGTTGCTTTTCCCTTGCTGCTTTTAATATTTTTACTTTGCATTTAATTTTTGATGGTTTGATTAATATGTCTCAGCATGTTTCTCTTTGGGTTTATCCTGTATGGTACTCTCTGTGCCTCCTGGACTTGGTTGACTATTTCCTTTCCCATATTAGGGAAGTTTTCTACTATAATCTCTTTAAATATTTTCTCTGACCCTTTCTTTTTCTCTGCTTCTTCTGGGACCCCTATAATTTGCAAGTTGTTGTGTTTAATGTTGTCCCAGATTAATTAATTTAATGTTTGTCGATGATTAACATATTGGTCTCTTAATGAATATTTGTTTTATCTTTGAGTGTTTATTTCTAAAATGTTTGAATCCCTAAGTAATTATGGTACTTTTTCAGGTTATTTTTATCCTTAAGAATATATATCTAGCATTATAGGATAATGGTTCTCAAATTTTAGCATGTATTTGAATAGCCAGTGGGGCTTGTTAAAACAAAAATTGTTTCAACTTCAGAGTTTGTGATCCAGTATATCTGAAATGGGATCCAAGAATTTGCATTTCTAATAAATTCTCAATGATACTGCTGCTAGTAGGATGATACTTTGTGAACTTTTGTTATTGATGGAAATATCAAAGAATGTATAATATGAAGAAAAGAACTTTACTTTTGAAATAAGTAAAAAAAAACCCGCATGCAAATAAAAAGTACTTGACTTAATATATATATTTTTTAATACACCTTGTTTTTTAGAACCATTTTAGGTTTACAGAAATATTGAGAATATAGTACACAGTTGCCATATACCACATACCAAGCTTTATTAACATTTTTTATTAACATTATATATGATTATAATCAATAAATGAATACTGACACATTATTATTAATTAACATCCATAGTTTATTTAGATTTTCTTAGTTTTCACCTAATGTCTTTTTTTGGTTCCAGGATACAACAGTTATTTGTTTGTTTGTTTGTTTTTGAATACTTCCTTATTTTTGTTTTTTTGTGTGTGTCTTTGTTTTTGAGCACTTATCAATAAGTGCTTATTAATACTTTCTGGCAATACAAGTTGCTCCAGACTCATTTTTTATTATATTCTTCCCTAGTCTTAGAATCGGCCATATCTCCAAGGATCCCTGATTACTGTTATTGGAGAATAATATTAGAAACTGAAATCTAGAGACTAGGTGTACTCATTGCTGCTGAATTGTTTCTCATCTGACAGAGGAAAATATATATGTATTTATACTAACCATGTTTACGCATATCTTAGCTTGGGCTGCCATAACAAAATACCACAGACAGTATGGCTTAATAACTGAAATTTATGTTCTCATATTTCTGGAGGCTAGAAATTGGGGATCAAGGTGCTACTTTACGTTCTGGTAAAGCCTCTATTCCTAGCTTGCAGATGGCCCCCCTTCTTGCTATGTCTTCAGATGGTCTTTACTCAGTGTGGTCACACAGAAGGGAGTGGTGGGCATTGAGAGAGAGAGAGAAGGAGAGAGAGAGAGCTTTGTCTTCTTAGAAGACCACTAATTCCATCATGAAAGACCTACTCTCATGACCTAATCTAACACTAATTACTTCTCAAAGGCCCCATCTTCAAATACTATCACTTTGGGAGTTTGAACTTCAGCATATGACTTAGGGAAGAATATACAAATACTTAGTCCATAGTATCACACGTGTGTAGGAGTGAATACTAAAAATGAAGGATAATGGTGGAAGAACCATAAAGTTAGATCAGGCTAAATTTATTGATATGGGTTCACAAAGCAGAGGTTCTGCATTTAATATTATGGCTCATGGAGTTAGAAAGAGCTCTAGGAGTTTGTTTGGTTGGTTAGCTGAGACACAGACCAAAAGGTGGCTCAGAGTGAGTGCTGGAAATGCTAGAGCTGCTTTGGTTTAATGTAGATGAAGGAATTCAAAAGCTTAGGGAGATTGAAATATTAGAGTGAATTTATTATTTAAGATCCACTCACCCACACTGGGAGTGTCCGGAAGACATACCTTTCACCAATACTGTGACAAGTAAATCTATGAGAGTAGCCCCAGCATCTGTGAAGAGCTCTGTGATTGCTCTTCTCTGTGGGCCCAACCTTACAGTGGGAACTGCAATTACTGAATTGGGAAACCTAAATGCAATAGTAATAATTGGACCCCAGAATGGCAGGGGCCTAGTGGTACACTTAACCACCAAAGCCAAGATGGGAATATTTACCATAATGTAGAGCAGTGTTGAAGCAGCAATCAGAACAGTCTGACCTGTGCAGACCTGTAGTGTTGGCTAGTTAATCATGATGTTCTTTGAAGTGAGATAGGAATCTTACTAAATTTTTACTTCATCTGTATAAGCAGAAAAGTTCTAGGTCAAGTGAACAAAAGTCTAACCTGAACCATAAAAACAAAGAATAGTGACCCCTTAATTAATTCCCAGACTTGAGCCAATTTACAGACTCAGGACTCTTTGAATGAGTGGAAGGCTTTATCCCCTTGAGGAAGGACCATGGTACATTGCCAGAAGTTTATAATCATTCTCTCAGTCTTCCCCAAAGGGGTCTATGGCCTGTGGAAATAGACACTGAATAGAACATATTAGCCAAATGTGTAATAGCAAGATCAATTGCTGATTTGATGGAGATCATACATTCATTAATATTATCTTGGGTATGGAGGTCTTAATGGAAATCACAGAATTAAAGTTGTAGTAACCCAGTGTGAGGCACCTTCATTCTTTCCAGGTTTAAGACCAGGCAAAATTGCTGTCAAATGGAAAAGCAGTGGGAGAACTACTTATTAATTAGGCCTTATAATATAGCCAGTTTGAATCCTTGAAGGTCAAGTTTAACTTACATTAAATGTTTTAACTAGGAATCCTGAACATCCAACACCCAAAAATCTTCTTCAATATTCAGGTTATAAGAGGTAGATAATTAATTCAGACTCTCCCTCTGATATCCTATAAGAAACTAAAATTAGTGGCCCAGGGCCTTTCCAAAAGACAGTAGGCACTACCAAGAAGAGAAATAGGAAACTCTACCTAGTAAATTAAAATCACATTTGGAAGTAATAATGGAATCAATACCATATCCCATCATGATGAAATCAGACAACTCCTCCCTGGTAAGGAAAATCAACATCAGACAACAAAAGACTGGCAAATGCAGCTGCCCAACATTCTGTGAGCTGGTTGGACTTGTTACTCTTGGTCTGGGAGCTTTCATCTGTTTGTGATCTGGAGGCCCAGACCTTCCAAATAAACTCTTGCTTCAACCAAGCATGGTAAATGCTGAGGCCCACATGTCATCGATTGTGGCTGACGCAATCTCTGCAGCCCAAAGACCTTGCTAACTTGCCTGTCACCAATTGAACTGACAACAGAGACAAAGGCCCTGTAATAATTAGCTAAATTAGAGGGCCTGACTACAAGCTAATGCTAGAGGTCCAATCTTAGCCACAGATATTTTACTTAGCAAACAACCTGATACCCTATGAACAACATATACTCAAATCAGTCCATATGACTCAAAACCTATTTTCTGCAAAATCGTCATCATCTCTTATCTGGGCAAAACGCTGGATTGTTGACAGTTTTTAGGTTCAGCCACACTTAACCAGAGTTTTAATTGGGCTGCTCAGGTTCCAGTGGTTTAGTTCAGTTATGGCAGTGACACAGATGGCAGAGTCAGAGATTATGGCAGTGATACATCACCTTTGCTGGCTAAGCAATCCCAAAACCTCTTGAATTAGTAGATATTTGTAAATCAAGCTCCCAGGCCCAATGTTGCCTTCAAATTCCAAATGTAGGTCAGCCTTGTTATAATACTGTATAGCCACAAAAACATGACCCACATCAACCTGAGTGGATATCCTCTTGGAAAGAGTACCCATGTCCCATATCACCCTGGCCCTGGAACTTACCACTAGAGATAACATTGTCTCAGATGGCATTGCCCTAGCCCCGGCATCACCATCAGAGATGACTTTTACCCCTTGCACTAGAGATGACTTCATCCTAGACACTTGTGCCACTGCCCCAGCAATACCCATGGGCTGCCTCTCCTAAGAGCTCACAAATTATACATGGGACATTTATTACTTTTCTTGCTTCAATATAAGCGATTCTATTACATTTCTTGAGCTCACTGTTTGCTTATTAGCCCATGATGTCATATGTATCTTGTTCTCTTCCAAAACGTTCACCCCTACATTTCGATACCTAAAGAAAGATCTTGTAGTGAGTACCGTTGTCTATGCCACTCTAAAAAATACTGGAGATTATTGCTCTCCCCAGGAGCAACTGCCTCGCACAGGCTCACCCCTTAACCTTCTGGGAAGAGGATCTCTCAGGCTCCAGAATCCTCTCGTATTCTGCCCCTCAGCCCTGTCCCGTGACCTCCCACTGTGTCTCTGACCATGACTGTCACAACTACCCCTTTCTCTTGGTTACAGGAAAAAAGAAAATACCACGAACCCTCTAACTACCCCCGTACTGCACTATCAGTTCATACCCTCCAACACTGTAACTCCAACTTGATCAAGGAATACAGGTTATTCTGTTCACAGAAATGTGGCCAGTTAAAGACACTGGTAGAGACTCTAGAAATGTCAGATTTGTTTTCTTGGTGAATGCCATATAAGTGGTGAATTTGCTTATGGGATGGCGTATAAGGGACTCCTTGTCCTTCCATTTGTTTTTCTCTTTTTTCTCTTATAATAAAGTGTTTCCTAAACTGAGGACATCTTATACTCTCTGGAAGCCTCCTCTATCTTTCAGGCCACTCAGATACTTGAAATGATTGAGCTTAGTACTTACGTTAAGACATCAAGGGGTCGATCTGTAATACAGATTTTTTTTTTTTGAAAAGCTGTCTTGACCTACTTTTGAGGTTCTGGCTAGAGGCCAGTCAGTTCTTCTTCCTGAGCAGCTGTAAATCCACACCCCAACCACTTCCTTTATGGGACTCTCACACTCTGGGCCCACTATGCCCCTGTCCTAATTGCCCCTACGATGGGGTACCAGATAACTGGGGACAGCCCCTGAGCCCTGGAGCCTGCAGAATTATTCAAATTAGCCAGTCCACAGGGAACCTGAAAAACCTAGCTGACCCTACCTTGATTGCTGTATATAAACTGCCATTTATATAGCTCCAGCTTTCTGTTACCTTGTCCCTCAGTACTACCTCCTGTGTGTCCCTACCTAGCAGCCTTCTCTTATTTGGATCTGTAAGGAACAGAGTTTGGCCTTTTGTCTATCTGAGTGTCACTGTGTTGTGTCCTGCCATCAAAAGAATCTTACATCTTACAAAACAACTTACAGGGTTCTGAACCAATTCCAACATGTGTCATATTAAACCCGCACCCTTATAATAACACTACCAGAGTTGTAATTGTTTTTAGCGGACCACACATCCACTTTTCTGCTGGTGCCAACAAAGAAGCAAAGTGAGCTTCAACAAACTTAGCAGCAAAGTGAATGTCAGCCTAGGAAGGAACTAGAGGCAACAGTATTGATTGAAAGATCCACACAGGAGGTATATAAATGCAAAAGTTCTGACTTCCCACAACATGTTAGGCAGTGGTCGTTAACTCTGGCGGCCGAGTAGAACCACCAAGGAAGATTTTACTAAATGCTGTTTCTAGGTTCTTAACCCAGAGACTATGGTTAGAACCAGAGATTGGTATTCATTAAGGTTTCCCAAGTGATTCAAACATAATGACAAGTAAAGGAATCATTACTGAGTTAAAGGAAGCTGACCCCGGGAAACAGGGATGCAAGTGTAAGTGAATGTTAGACTAAATAAAAGCAACAATAATAACCAATCAAAAATAGCTGACAGTCATTGAGAGCTAAACGTGTGATAGTCTCTGTGTAGCAGAAATGGCTGTTGTCCAATGATAATATTTTTTTCCTCCTATCATAGACTGTTATTGCTTGGTGTTGTCTACCTAGAAAATGATTATATTTCCCAATAGTCTTTGCATTTAGGGCCTGCTTTGTTCTCGATAAGGGAATGCTACCAAAAATGATGTGTGCCACTCTTAGGCCAGGGTAGCCAAGAAGAAGGATGCGTCTTCTCCAAACACTTTCTTCTTTCTTTTCTTGGCCAGAGATCAATGTGCAGAGTAACCTTAGCTCACGTATTAAATGTGGCATTGTCTGTGTCAAGTTGACACTGTAACAGACCACCCACCAACTTGGAACACTTGCACTAGATTGTTACGGGCACAAGTGTAGTTATATTGTATCAAGCCACTGGCATTTCATATGCATTTATTACAGTAAATAACATTATTCTAACATACAAAATTTTAATATTAGGGTGTTGCATAACAAATATAAAATATGTAGCCATGGCTTAGTGGTTGGGTGGCTGTCAATAAGAAAAAAGAAAGAAAGCATGGTGGAAGTCAGGAGAGCCTAGAGATGCTGTGGGGAAACTGTTGACTGCAATAACTTTGAAGGCAGCCATGTGACTTAATGAACCTAAAGACTGAGGAGAAATTGTTGTGAAGATCCAGAATGTCATTACCTGTGTTGGCTATTATTGGTTGTCTTTAGCAAACTATTATAAGAAATATATGAACTCAGGAAAGAATTGGTTCATTTTCAAACAAAGAAAAATTATGTAGTTATGTGTGGAACATTTATATTTTCATATCATTAAATTGCAAGCTTAATATTGCAGGTTTTAAAAAATAAACATTTTATACATTGTAGAACAGATTTTAAGAATATGGAACTCATAGAATTATACTTTTATAGTTCTCAGTTTCTTTCATGCTTTGATTTATCAACTTATATTGTTTAAAAGGATTGTGGTGAGAGTAATCTATACCTATAATGGGAAAACTATGCAATGTGAACGTTGTGGCAGAAGATAACATGCCTTCACTGTTTTTTATGACTCAGAGAAATGACTGCTAAGGAGTTTGGAAAACACTATTTGTTGATTTTTTTGAGCCATGTAGTTTTGTACAGGGCTTTGCAATTTATAAAGAATTTTTATAAACTCATTTGATATTCCAATTGAGCACATGAAATAGGACAGGAAGGACACAGATAGAAAGAGGGCTCATGCTAGCTAGGGTTAAAAACATGAGATTTGGCGTTGGATTGACAGCGTTCTAATCCTTGTTCTTCTAGCTCTGTGACTTCAGACAAATTACTTAACTTCTCTGAGTGTCTTCAACTTTAAAATGAAGATATTTACTAGAACCCAAGAAGTTGTTGTAATTATTAAGTGAGCTATATATGCAACATATTCAGAATAATGACACAGGGAAAAACTAAGAATATTTTAACTATTGTCAGCTATCATATTCAGAATAATGAAATTGTGACCCAAATAAATAAATTTACTAAAGATCATATAATGAATAAGTATATTCACCTAGAGTAGGCTCAGAATCTCTAGACTTCTAATTTAAGTATTTTCTTTCTTCTACATAATTACCTGCATTTTGGATAAATTAGTACAAACATTTATTCACTAATTTTCAAACTACAGATTTGTCTAAACTATGCTCCTGAATGTAGCATAGCATATACATGAAAGAGATTTACATACCATATAAAATATTTTGTCTGTGTTCACCCATTTATCTGTTTCTCCTAGTTTCCTGGGCATATGGAAACTTTTATTTCCTAGCATTCTTGATAATTGGCCATGTGGCTAGGTCTAGGTAATGGGCCAAGAGCAGAAGAGATGTGTGCATTTAAGAGCTAGTCTGTGATTTTTTTTCTGGGCTTTATTTCCCTAGCACAGAAATAGTAGATATACATGTTGAGATAGAGCTTAAATATGGAAACAGCCTGCATCGCTCAGCCACTTTACTGAGGCCAGTTGCCCTGAAGTTTCACCCTTGAGTGTCACTTTAGTTGGGTTAAGATATTGAGGTTTGGAAGTTGTTTGCAATATAATCTAGTCAATCTTGTCTAATCTATTTTTATAAAGCTCTTCTGATTAACCAACTTAGGTCTCTCTTCAGCTTAGAAATATTTTCCTTGATGTTCTTTCTTTGATAATTATTTTTGCTTTATCTATTTTGTTGTACAATCTAGGTAGGGAATAAAATTATGTTTTTGATTTCTAGTATATTTAGATTCCTTCTTCTGGATTTCTGTCATCTTTCAATTCATAATTCCTTAAACTTTTGCTTAACACTCTATTTAAATATTTAATTTCTGGAGTTCATATTGTTAATTTCTTATACCTGCTGCATAATATTACATAATATCTATTATATATCCATTCCCTTAATGATGGACACCACCTACTCACTACCATGAACACCTTGCTAAGACATATTCTTATGTGTCTTTTATAAACGAGTGGAAGAATTACTTGGCTGTACATACACAAGAATGTTCTTGGTTTACATGTGTTACATTTTACTAAAAAATTGCTAGAATTCTCATCATTAAGATTGTCCCATTTGACACATCTACCAGTATTTCATGAAAGTTTCATATTCACGTATTTGCTAAAAACTGACATTATCTACTTTTCAAATATTTACCACTGAGATGTATGTAAAGCAAGTTATCATTTACATTTTATTTTGCATTTCTGTGCAAAAGTTTATCATCTCTATATGTCCTCGTTAGCTGTTTGCTTGCTCTTCTATAAATTGCCATTTCTTATATTTTGTCCTCATTTTCTTATTGATTTGAAAGCTTACACTGTGTATTGATTTTGTACATTGCAGCTATCTTCTTCCGATTAACTTTTAGTGTGGAGTTCTTCAATTTAAAAGGGTTTTTTTAAATTTTAATTTACTCTAATTTCTAGGAGCACTTCTTTATTTTTCTCTCCTAATTTTACTGATATGATTCTCTCAGTATTTACCCTGCAACTTTCATCATGACTTATAATTTGGCAATTAACTTTAAAATTTAAACAATTTTGGGGGGATTTCAGCTGATTTTCTGTTGATGGTTATCTTCTCCATACTTTTAGATAAAATATCTTCTTTAATCCAATTGAACATACTAACTAAAAATCTTCTGACATTTTACTCATTTCCAGAAATATTTTTTATAGGTGAGGCATTTTCTTTGATTTTAAAGAATAACCCACTGTTTTGAATGTCATTTTTTCATAGTTCTAATTATTTTTCTTTGTAAAATGCTTACAAATAAAGAATGAAGTTCTTTCTTTCTTTTCTAACTCTGAAACTATATGCTAAAATTTTCAGTTAAAATATCCCACTTTTTAAGCTCAGTTCCTCCTATGTTTTATTCTTCCTTAGTAAGGGGAAGCTCTTTAATTTCTTACCTTCTCTCACTTCCCCTTTATATTAATTTCCGTCACCCAACACTCCTGAAAATACCCTCAAATTCTGTCTCCTCTAACTAGAGCTACATAGTAACTTCTGTCCAATGACCTGCCCTGTCGTAAATGTCATATTTCAACCTCCACGTTTTTATTATTGTTGGCGGTTTTCACTCTTTTGCATGCCGAAATCCTACTTACTCCTTAGTAGTTCTCCTCATTCAGCAGGTTTCTTTAACTCTTCTAATGTGGTTTCCATAACCCTCTTATCTTGTTATATAGCTTCCTGGATCCACCATTACATTAGACATGTAAGCTCTTTGAAGAAGAAATCTTGTGATTTTCTTTCTTCATTCATCAGTCTACCCTCAAGACCTATCTTATTGCTGAACATGTAATCGGTTTCCAATACATATTTGTTGAATGAATAAATAATGATTGGGTGAGTATAGGCATATAGCAAGCTTCAAAGTGTCTTCTGATTTGTACTGATTCAAATCTGTTTCCTTCCTTATTTGGTAAGCTAGGACAAAATCCAATTATTCCTTGTAAATTTTCTGGACCTGTGGAAATCTCATTTAGGAATAAAATATTTCAAAGGAGTAGCACAATGCTCATTAATAAGTCTTTTCAGAAACACACACACACACAATACAGTAGCCTTTTGTAACTAACTTTCCATATAAATCTTAATTATTGATTTACTGTTGAAATCTTTCTGATATAATAGTTTTCCTCCCCTTGGAGGAAGAAATAAAATCTATATGCCTATACAGTGTATAGAAGAGCTTTCCCCCCAAAGAACTGCACCCTAATTTTTTAAGTCCAGGTATAATTCTTATCAAAATATTTAAAGAAATTTAACAAATGGAAGCAAAATAAGGCTCTAGATTTTGTGTTCCAAAGATTTACATCTCTTTAAAAGCTATATCATTTTGAAGCTACATCTAGACAGTGTGTTTCTTGAATACTTTCAGATGAAAAATTGACTTACACATTTTAGAAAGAGGTTTTTTTTAAGTCAATGTAATATAATTTGAAAATATGCAGTATGTAATGCTTGTGGGCATAAATTCCACCCAAGAATGTTCACAATTCAAAGGGGTTCCTTAGGGAAAGGGTGTAGTAATTGGTAAAGAGACTTGGTAGAGATACACCTCTGATTTCAAGGAGCACTTTTCTATGAATGAAAAGGAAAGGAGGTAACTAACTGAAAAAAAAATGCTTTGAGTTAAAGCACAATCCACCCTAGGATAGCTAGATTTAGAGTGGCTAATAAGCTGCAAATTGATTTTCAATTTACTATATATATATATATATATACTACAACTTAAAGTATGTCTATCATTGAGCTGAATTTGACCATCTCTTGCAAAGAGATTCTGCTACTCTCCATACATTTTAGGTGAGCAAACGCCCAATTTTGCCACATACATGAAATCTAGTTTTATTATGTAATTACATATGTGAATGCTGTTCTTTGCCTAGTCTTATGTGATTTGGGACCAATTGAAATATGCCATCTGAACTTCTTGACATGAGGCAGTCTGAGGCAATGGAAACAACCCTAGAATTAAAGTCAGAATATTTATGTCTAAATTCCTTATTAGATCCTTATTGGATCCTCCAATTATTAAATCCTTAGTAAATCTGTGATAACCCTGGTTTCTTCATGTAAAATGAGATAAGAAACACAGCTTGGCCTTATCAAAGGAGATGATACTTGTGAAAGGTTTTAAGAAACTGTAAAACATTTTAGAAATATTATTTATCAATAATTCATTGTCAGCAGTTAATTTGCCTAAATTTTTTTAATTTCACCTTTTCCTGAATTGATTAAATAAAACATTCCTCTGGTATTATATATACAGCTTAATTAATTATTGGAATAAAAATCAATAAATAATAAAGCTTTCTAATTCTGCTGAGAATTTGTAAATATGATTGGCCCTCTGTATTTGCAGGTTCTGCCAACTGCAGATCGAAAATATTAGGAAAAAAATTCTAGAAAGTTCTGTAAAGCAAAACTTGATTTTGCCACTTGCCAGCAACCACTTACATAGCATTTACATTGTATTAGGTATCATAAGTAATCTAGAGATGATTTAAAGTTTATGTGAAGATGAAAATACTATGTCAATTTTATATAAGGGACTTGAGCATTCATAGATTTTGGTACCCACAGGGGTCTTGGAACCAATCCCTCCCCACTCCCCCCATACCCAGGGATAACTGTATATCTGCTTTATCAATCTGGAATATTTGTCAATCTGAAACTCTATTGTTTGGTTCCTGCACTTGTGAATTTCCTGAACCAGTGAGGAAAATAGTTTAAGGGCATATACCCTTAGACTTACAAGATTTCCCCCCCCCCAAGTGGAAACATTAAAAAGCAACTACCATCTCTTTATCACCATTATTTTCTAAAGCCAAGACATCTTGAACATCTTCCTCCTCCCCCAGATAGGAATATAATCTCTTAAAGGAGGTCTGGATAACGTGGTATAGTATACTTGAGGAAGAGAAGAGGAAAGGGGAGACCATTATGACTCAGAGAGAATAGTTAATTTTAAGAGACCTTTGTGGCACAGGATGATTGAGAGTTTTATAACACTATAACACGAAGAGAGCAGATATCAGAGAAGAGAAAAACTTCCTCCTGTTATAGTGATGAAGGCATCCTTTTTAAGATAGGGAGCAAAGTGGATGAGGCATGAATTGATTTCAGCAGCTTATAACCCAGTTCCTAACTGTGATTGGCAGGACAACTTAGATTCTACATAGATAAGATCCCAGAAATGCAGCCTAGATGTAGGAGTTTGGTTACATAGGTCTTCTGGTTAAATTGGGAGACTTTCTTCACCTTATTTCCTCTAAAAAATGTCTTTTCAAAATAAGATTACATTGCATAGCTGGTTCTCTTGCAATATGCTAAAATTCATTTTTTGTTTAATATATAACTAATATATAATTATAACCTGTCACAGATAATTAGATATTTTGTCACCATTTGGTGTAGTTATCACATATGGTAGAAACAATATTGAAATGGAAATCAGGAAACTTGTTTTCTATTCTCAACTACTAATTTGTTGACTTTATGTAAGTCATTTGATCTTTCCAGAATAGAATTTTCATAATCTATGCATAGTATGCTTCACAGTAGAGATTTTCAATAATTTTTGTTGAAATGAACTGAGTCAAATCAAGAAATTCTGAAAATTGGATTTGAGTTTTACAGTTCCTTCTACCTCTAAAGTTCTGTGATTCATTCAACCAGTACTTGTGGTTTGCTTTCACTGTACTATCTGCAAAGTTCTACTTGCATCTTTCACTTGTGTATTAACCACTGACTGGTCAGTTGACTTTCCTTATCACTCAGAGAGTTGGTTGTATAGGAACATTTGCTATAAATTTTTACCACCCTCATTTCTTTATCTTTCTCTACAAATTATAGACTCACATATATTTGGGCTTTCCTAGATGGTTTGGAAATATGAAGCACCTACTTTATGTATTTGGGGGGAACTAATGGCTTTTCTGACTCATCTCCATTTAGAGTTTGTTCTTTTAGGGTCTTTAAAAATACATATATGTAGAAATAAAAACACATGAAAACATATACAAGTGCATATGTATGTGTGTATAATATATATCATAAATATAATGTGTATTCATATATATGAATATTATACATTTCATTCCCTAAAATGTGATTTCTCCAATATTCTTATTTTATATATGAAGATTCTGAGGCAAATGAAAGGTAAATGATTCTAAAATCACAAAGCTTATTACTGGCAGAAGTAAGAGTGTAACTTATTTACAGAAGCCAATCTGCATGCTTTTATGAGTACCATTTTATTTTTTATGAAAACCCTGTTATGTTACAAATTTGAATAGTTACAGAAATAAGAGCCAGTAAGAACATTAATTTTGTTTTATCATAGCAGCAAACAGTTTATTTTGGATTATATAAATTGATTAGCGATGAAACAGCATATCAATTAGCTATTGCTACATAATGAAGCATCTCAAAACTCAGTGACTTCAAACAACACCCACTTATTTAATCATGATTCTGTGCTTTGGCATTTTTGTCCATCCTAAGCTAGGTAGTTCTTTTGGTTTTGAGTGGGGTCATTCACACATCTGTGATCAGCTGCCAGACTGGAT
Source organism: Mesoplodon bidens (assembly GCF_964165515.1). Lineage (NCBI taxonomy): Eukaryota > Metazoa > Chordata > Mammalia > Artiodactyla > Ziphiidae > Mesoplodon > Mesoplodon bidens. Next base: position 89,901,592 of record NC_138167.1, read on the forward strand.
GGAGGCTGGCTGGTCTAAAATGGCCTCGGCTAGGATAACCTGAATGTGCTTCATGTATTTGCATATCCTCCTAGGCTTGTTCATATAGTAGTCACAGGATTCCAAGAACAAGAGTGGAAGCATGCAGAATCTTTTGAGGACCAGGCTCAAAACTGGCGTGTTACTTCTGCTACATTTTATTGATCAAAGCAAGTCATAAAGCCAGCTCAGATTTAAGGGGTGGAGAAATAGTGGCAAAGTTACCATGCAAAGGGGAGTGGATACAGAAAGGAATAAGGAATTATGGTTATTTGTGCAATTTCGTATGAACAACATTTTTGTAACCGTGGTACAAATCGGTTTAGTTTCATGGCTTCACTGAAAAGGGCTTAAGTACCCAAATCACAGAACCTTTCCTTTTGGCACATCCTGGCATATACATACATATACCAAGTCCTGGCATGGATGCAGATGAGCTGGTAATGAAAATGCAAATGATATAGCCACTTCAGAAAACAGTTTGGCAGTTTCTTATAAAAATTTAATCATTTACACACCATACAGTAATCCTACTATTAGGTGTTTAGCCAAGTGCAATGAAAACTTATGTTCTTACTGAAATACATGTTCCACCTTTTGTAAAACACCTTCTATAATGAGTAAGCTAAATTCTGCAACTTAAAACCAAGGTTTGTTTATTTCTATCTCATTTACAAGTTCAATACACTGTTCAATAGGCAGCCTTCTGTGTAGTGACTGAAGGTCCAGAATCTTTTCCACTCATTAAGGCCTTTAATTCCTTGATTATGTCTTTTGCATCTAAGTTGCAGATGGAAAAGTAGAAAGAGTGGAAGTGAATTTGGCAAACTAAGGCCAGGGGCTTAATCTGTCCCCCCCCCCACTTCCTTGTTTTTATATAAAATTTTATTGGAACATGGCCATACCCATTTGTTTACATAATGACTATGGTTACATTTGTGTTATAATGACAGAGTTGAGTAGGTATGACAGAGACCATATGGTTCTCAAAGCCTAAAATGTTTACCATCTAGCTGTTTATAGAAGAAGTCTGCCAACTCCTAAAGCAGAGGAATTTGTGATTTATAGGCCAAACCTGAAAGTTATCAATTTAAATGTGGCACTTAAGATGAAGTGTATTTCCCATCTCTGGATGGAGTTTTGTAATATTGCAGGGCAACATTATATGCCTTACTCACCCCTAGATTCTTATAACACATTCCTGACAAACCTGTGAAATCCAATACATGTCGAATTGTAAGAGAATGTTAATGAGACAGAGTTGTAAGTCATATGATATGAATTGTTCTTCCAGTAGCAAAAGAGGAGGATTTGCTCAGCTACACTGTCATCTGATCCTTTCTGGGTTCAGTGTATTCACTTGAGCAGCATGAGGCTTGATGTGATATCCAAACGTCATCCACTTACCGACTGGGCACAGTTTTCCCTCAGTGCATTTCTTTAGATATTCATCTAACTGCCAGTTAATAACTGCCATTTTCTGAAACTAGAACACCAAAGCTACTGCCATAGAGCAACATATTAGTATGTAGGTTTGGTTTATTTTTCAATATTTGTCTATACTAATGGCATCTCTATTAGTTAGAAAGTGTCAATATGTGAACAGCTATGATTACACTACATGAGAGAGACAAAAGCATACTGTCCTTCCTTTCTTTCCCATCTCCCTTACTTGCTTTTAACTTTATTTTATGTAGGAATAGGAGACTGGAGCCAAAATAAAGCAGTTAATTAATAGCCTCTGTCTGGAATAGAAATAGGGCAAGCTATGACCCCTAGGCCAAATCTGTCCACTGGCTGTTTTTTTTAAATAAAGTTTTATTGGAACACAACCATGCACTTTTATTTTTGTACTGTCTATGGCTCCTTTAGCACTACAATGACAGAGTTGTGTAGTTGTGACACAGAGCATATAGCCCACAAAGCTTAAAATATTTACTATGCTGTCCTTTACATAAATATTTGTTGATCTTGGATAATAAGTTCATTTTGTTCAACAAGCATCTTGAATAAATGAATTTACCAATAAAAATCTCTTTAGTAATTTATTATGTATTATAAAAACAAATTCAGAAAATCTATGAACTGAATTTGCTTTATAAACAATAAGATGAGAACTTAATAAATGGTATGTTCTAAATCAAACCCTGGTTAGTCCTACAGCATGGCACCATTAACCCATTGACCCAGAAAGTCAATGGTGGCATCAGATGAAAAACAGTAAATTGATTTTAGAAAAATGTGGGAGGGATGAACCAAAAAGAAAATAGGATATTGAACTAGGCTCATCAACTAAACAAATGTAGGATTTCTGCAGTTGGGGCTGAGTATTTGTAAGTATGTTTATGCTTAGTATGAACACAGCTTAAAATTAGTTACAAAGGTATTCTGATGAAATAATAAAAGAAATGTTCTATCTTGTCTCTGTTGCTAAAAGTACTAGGCCAGAGATCATTGGTCAATGTTATCTCACTGAGTAACTTCCTTTGCCGTTGCCATGGGACAAATTTCCCCTCATGTGGTAACAGATAGAACTGATTAGTTCTCACTAGAGGAGCATGGTATAGCAGTATCTAAACATTCCTCTTCCAGAAGATGCTTTGTATCATTTACAACAAAAGGATTCAATGAAAGCATTTTTTTTCACTTTTGTTATGAAACTTTTTACTTCTCATAAGTGCTTGTTACTTTGAATTATTTCTGTAAGAGATTGGAGAAAGCCTGCTTTCCAGGAATCCCATTAAGAAAGAAAAATTTGTAATTGGAGGTCCTCATAGTTCATTATTTTGAGTTAAAAAGAAAGATAAATAAGTTCTGAGGCTATAATGTACAGCATAGTGACTATAGTTAACAATACTGTATTGTATATTTGAAATCTGCTGAGAGTAGATATTAACAATTCTCATCACAAGGAAGAAAATTTGTGACTATATGAGGTGATTGATGGATGTTAACTAAACTTGTGGTAATCATTTTGTAATACATACATGTATCAAATCATTATGTTGTACACCTTAAACTAATACAAAATTATATGTCAATTATATCTTAATAAAACTGGAAAAAATAGTAAAAAAAAAGAAGTTCACTAATGGGAGAAAGCAGGTCATGTTGTCAAAATTTGAACATGGATAAATTTGCTCTTTCCTCATCTAATACAGGGAGAATCTCTGCTGCTTAAAAAGTAGGAAATATTTCAAGGACAAGGGCCTCACTGGCAGAAGGCTAAAGAAATGATGTTATATCTGATTTTACATATTTTATATTGAGTGGAAAATAAAAGGGATTTTTATGAAATGCTATCTCTGTATCCAGTGAGATGAAAAAACTTATTGTTCTACATAAATCTGTTAATATGGTAGATAACATTTGAGAATTTTCTAATATTAATCCAACATTGGATATTGTGGTAAACCCCGTATGGTCATGGTATGTTATTTTGTTTATCAGTGCCTGTGCACTAGGATTTTGTTCAGCATTTTTGCATATGTATACACAAGTGAGGTGAATCTATAATTTTAATTTTTTATAATGTCTTTGCCAAGTTTTGTGTCATTCTGGCCTCATGAAATGAATTGGGGCATACTATCTTTTTTCTCTATTCTCTGGAAGAGATTTCAAATGTTGGATTCATGAGTTTATTAAAAATTGGTCAAATTTGCCTATCAAATTCTTCAGACTTTGCATTTTCTTTGTGCAAAGGTTTTCAACTATGACTAAAATTTTTAATAGGGGACCATTCATGCTTCTCTTTCCTCTGGTTATATTTTGGTAAATTATATTTTATAGGATTTTTCCAGTTATTCTACATTTCTAAAACTTTGCCATAGAATTCATATTAGCATTCTTACTTCTGCGATGATCACTGAGGTGTGCCACCTAGATTCCCCTTCAGGGCGAAAAAACTTGCCTAAGGTGCTTCTCCACTTGCTTAAGGCTCTGCCATGAGATAATCATTAGCAGTCAGCCCATTTCAGAACTGGCTCAGTGGAAAAGAGATGCTTCAACCAAGGTCATGTTTCCTTTATGGGACAGCCTGAACTACTAACTGATGAGCTAATTAATATAAATGCATGTCCCCTCACCTGAGTTGGAGACCTTTTTAGAAGGTCATCCTGGCTTAAAATCTCCCCATAGGGTACCTGAGGCCTTTGTTGAAACTGCATAGAAGCCCAGCTTCTCCCTTAGCTCAATTCTGCTTCATTCCCTTCCCTTCCATGGATGATAATCCTAAGAACACTCCCTAGTAGGTCCCCCATAGGTTACTCAGCATCTCAAGGTTTACTCCATAGTGTACCTAATCTGCAGAACTTGGTGCTTGAAATGGTCCAAGAAAGGAGATTCTGAAAGGATCTCATTCAGATTCGATGGAGAAAGCAAAAGCTTTCAGAAAAGAAAAAGCTAAGAGAATTCACCACCACCAAACCAGCTCTACAACAAATACTAAAGGAACTTCTCTAAGTGGGAAACACAAGAGTCAAAAAGGACCTACAAAAACAAACACAAAACAATTAAGAAAATAGTCATAGGAACATACATATCGATAATTACCTTAAACATGAATGGATTAAACGCTCCAACCAAAAGACACATGCTTCCTGAATGGATACAAAAACAAAACCCATGTATATGCTGTCTACAAGAGACCCACTTCAGACCTAGGGACACATAGAGACTGAAAGTGAGGGAATGGAGAAAGATATTCCATGCAAATGGAAATCAAAAGAAAGCTGGAGTAGCAATACTCGTATCAGATAAAATACACTTTAAAATAAAGAATGTTACAAGAGACAAGGAAGGACACTACATAATGATCAAGGGATCAATTCAAGAAGAAGATATAACAATTATAAATATATATGCACCCAACATAGGAGCACCTCAATCCATAAGGCAATTGCTAACAGTGATAAAAGAGGAAATCGACAGTAACACAAAAATTGAGGGGGACTTTAACACCTCACTTACACCAATGGACAGATCATCCAAAATGAAACTAATTAAGGAAACAGAAGCTTTAAATGACACAATAGACCAGATAGATTTAATTGATATTTATAGGACATTCCATCCAAAAACAGCAGATTACACTTTCTTCTCAAGTGCACATGGAACATTCTGCAGGATAGATCACATCTTGGTTCACAAATCAAGCCACAGTGAATTTAAGAAAATTGAAATCATATCAAGCATCTTTTCTGACCACAACGCTATGAGATTAGAAATGAATTACAGGGAAAAAAACGTAAAAAACACAAACACATGGAGGCTAAACCATACGTTACTAAATAACCAAGAGATCACTGAAGAAATCAAAGAGAAAATCAAAAAACACCTAGAGACAAATGATAATGAAAACACGACGATCCAAAACCTATGGGATGCAGCAAAAGCAGTTCTAAGAGGGAAGTTTATAGCTATACAAGCCTACCTCAATAAACAAGACAAATCTCAAACAATCTAACCTTACACAAAAGGAACTAGAGAAAGAAGAACAAACAAAACCCAAAGTTATCACAAGGAAAGAAGCCATAAAGATCAGAGCAGAAATAAATGAAGTAGAAACAAAGAAAACAATGCAAAGATCAATAAAACTAAAAGCTGGTTCTTTGAGAAGATAAACAAAATTGGTAAACCATTAGCAAGACTCATCAGGAAAAAGAGGACAAATCAATAAAATTAGAAATGAAAACGGACAAGTTACAACAGACAACGCAGAAATACAAAGCATCCTAAAAAACTACTACAGGTAACTCTATGCCAATAAAATGGACAACCTGGAAGAAATGGACAAATTCTTAGAAAGGTATAACCTTCCAAGACTGAACCAGGAAGAAATAGAAAATATGAACAGACCAATCAGAAATAATGAAATTGAAACTGTGATTAAAATTCTTCCAAAAAACAGAAGTCCAGGACCAGATGGCTTCCCAGGTGAATTCTATCAAACATTTAGACAAGAGCTAACACCCATCCTTCTCAAACTCTTCCAAAAAATTGCAGAGGAAGGAAGACTCCCAAACTCATTCTATGAGGCCAGCATCACCCTGATACCAAGACCAGACAAACATACTACAAAAAAAGAAAATTACAGACCAATATCACTGATGAATATAGATGCAAAAATCCTCAACAAAATACTAGCAAACAGAGTCCAACAACATATTAAAAGGACCATACACCATGATCAAGTGGGATTTATCCCAGGGATGCAAGGATTTTTCATTATACACAGATCAATCAATGTGATACACCATATTAACAAATTGAATAATAAAAACCATATGATCATCTCAATAGATGCAGAAAAAACTTCTGACAAAAATCAACACCCATTTATGATAAAAACTCTCCAGAAAGTGGGCATAGAGGGAACCTACTTCAACATAATAAAGGCCATATACAACAAACCCACAGCAAACATCATTCTCAATGGTGAAAAACTGAAAACATTTCCTCTAAGGTCAGGAACAAGACAAGGATGTCCACTCTCACCACTATTATTCAACATAGTTTTGGAAGTCCTAGACATGGCAATCAGAGAAGAAAAAGAAATAAAAGGAATCCAAATTGGAAAAGAAGAAGTAAAACTGTCACTGCTTGCAGATGACATGACTATACATAGAGAATCCTAAAGATGCCACTGGAAAACTACTAGAGCTAATCAATGAATTTGGTAAAGTTACAGGATACAAAATTAATGCACAGAAATCTCTTGCATTCCTATATACTAATGGTGAAAAATCTGAAATAGAAATTAAGGAAACACTCTCATTTACCATTGCAACAAAAAGAATAAAATACCTAGGAATAAACCTACCTAGGGAGACAAAAGACCTGTATGCAGAACACTATAAGACACTGATGAAAGAAATTAAAGATGATACCAACAGATGGAGAGATATACCATGTTCTTGGATTGGAAGAATCAGTACTGTGAAAATGACTATACTACCCAGAGCAATCTACAGTTTCAATGCAATCCCTATCAAATTACCAATGGCATTTTTTAGGGAACTAGAACAAAAAAACTTAAAATTTGTATGGAGACAAAAAAGACCCCGAACAGCCAAAGCAGTCTTGAGGGGAAAAAGTGGAGCTGGAGGAATCAGACTCCCTGACTTCAGACTATACTAGAAAGCTACAGTAATCAAGACAATATGGTACTGGCACAAAAACAGAAACATAGATCAATGGAACAAGATAGAAAGCCCAGAGATGAACCCACGCACCTATGGTCAACTTATCTATGACAAAGGAGGCAAGGATATACAATGGAGAAAAGACAGTCTCTTCAAATAGTGGTGCTGGGAAAACTGGACAGCTACATGGAAAAGAATGAAATTAGAACACTCTCTAACACCATACACAAAAAAACCTAAAAATGGATTAGAGACCTAAATATAAGACCGGACACTATAAAACTCTTAGAGGAAAACATAGGAAGAACACTCTTTGACGTAAATCACAGCAAGATCTTTTTTGATCCACCTCTTAGAATAATGGAAATAAAACCAAAAATAAACAATTGGGACCTAATGAAACTTCAAAGCTTTTGCACAGCAAAGGAAACCATAAACAAGACAAAAAGACAACTCTCAGAATGGAGAAAATATTTGCAAACAAATCATTGGACAAAGGATTAAACTCCAAAATATATAAACAGGTCATGTAGCTCAATATTTAAAAAAGAAACAACCCAATCCAAAAATGGGCAGAATGGGCCTCCCTGGTGGCGCAGTGGTTGAGAGTCTGCCTGCCGATGCAGGGGATACGGGTTCGTGCCCCGGTCTGGGAGGATCCCATATGCCGCGGAGCGGCTGGGCCCGTGAGCCATGGCCGCTGGGCCTGCGCATCCGGAGCCTGTGCTCCGCAACGGGAGAGGCCACAACAGTGAGAGGCCCGCATACCGCAAAAAGAAAAAAAAAAAAAAAAAAAAAAAAAAAAAATGGGCAGAAGACCTAAATAGGCATTTCTCCAAAATAGACATGGCCAAGAAGCCCACGAAAAGCTGCTAAACATCACAAATTATTAGAGAAATGCAAATCAAAACTACAGTGAGGTATTACCTCACACCAGTTAGAATGGGCATCATAAGAAAATCTACAGACAACAAATGCTGGAGAGGGTATGGAGAAAAGGGAACCCTCCTGCACTGTTGGTGGGAATGTAAACTGATACAGCCACTATGGAGAACAGTATGGAGGTTCCTTAAAAAACTAAAAATAGAATTACCTTATGATACAGCAATCCCACTACTGGGCATATACCCAGAGAAAACCATAATTCAAAAAGACACATGTATCCTAATGTTCATTGCAGCACTATTTACAATAGCCAGGTCATGGAATCAACCTAAATACCCATTGACAGACAAATGGATAAAGAAGATGTGGTACATATATGCAATGGAATATGACTCAGCCATAAAAAGGAACGATATTGGGTCATTTGTTGAGACGTGGATGGATCTAGAGACTGTCATACAGAGTGAAGTAAGTCAGAAATAGAAAAACAAATATCGCATATTAATGCATATATGTGGAACCTTGAGTAATGGTACAGATGAATCAGTTTGCAGGGCAGAAATTGAGGCACAGATGTAGAGAACAAACCTATGGACACCAAGGGAGGGAAGCGGCGGGGGGTGGGGATGGTGGTGTGATGAATTGGGTGATTGGGATTGACGTGTATACACTGATGTGTATAAAATTGATGACTAATAAAAACCTGCCGTATAAAAAAATAAAGTTAAATTCAAAAAAAAAGGAGATGCTGAGATGAGATTTGTAAACTGGATTATCTGCTGGTTATCTGTTTGGCATCAGGGATCTCATCACTGGAGATTTATTGCTTAGTGGTCTGAAGAATGATGGATATTCCCGTATCTTATACTTCCTACAACTAAAACTGAGCACAATGGCTGGTAACTCCCTTCAAGGTGTGGAGGCAGTGTGTTCCACATGTGGAAATAGTGCTTCAAACTATATACTGGGTGGTATGAAAGCTTACAGCTCTGAGCAGGACTCAGAACAGAAAGAGCTCTGTAGCGGCTCAGACTACCATGTAAGCAGCCCTCCTGCTTGGGCCTTATGATATAGTAAACTCTGTGGCATTAGAGATATAATAGTGGGATAAGACCCTTTTTGGAGTTTATGGCAAGCCATATAAGAGAACCATAAAGAAGACCCATGGGTTCTACAATATCTGCAGCAGAAAATTAGTTACCTTTTAAAAAATAAGCTCCTGGTCTGTTATTGGGCCTTGGTAAAGATGGGGTGTCTGACCATGGGCCACAAAGTAACCATAAAGGCAGACTGCTAATCATGATCTGGATTCTTTCAGATGTCATCAAGTCATATGATGAGGGATGTCCAGCAGAAATCATTGTAAGATGAAAGTGGTGTATCCAGGATAAAGTGTTAACAGGGCCAGATGGCACAAATAAGATACACGCTCAGGTAACCCAGATCATGTCACCTCTGTCCCAACTCCAGATGGACTAATGCCTTAAAATGTCAAAAGCATAACTTTGAATTTTAAAAGAAAACAGGGGCAAGCATCTTTCTGATTTTGGGTTAGGAAGAACTCCTAAGATGCAAATAGAAAAAGTCTCTACAGTTGTAGATTGACATATTTGACTACTTTAATAAGAAGAATTTTTGTTTATATAAAGGTGCTTTGTAGAAAGTGAAAAGCCACAAATTGTGAGAACATGTTTGCAACATATAACTAATGGCAGACTATTAAGACTATGTAAGAAATTTAAAAATCAATAAAGAAAAGCAACAATCCCTAAGAAAAGTGGGCAAAACATATGAAAAGGCATTTCATAGAAGAGAAAACCTATTTGGCCCCAAGGCATGAAAGACTCAAACCTCATTAGTGATCATGGAAATCCAAATCAAACAACAAAAAGAAAACATTCTATTGACAAAAAAACAAGTGTGATGATACTAAATGTTGGAGAAAATGAGGAACAAGCAATTCTTTATCTGTTGCTGATAGGAAAGTAAATTTGTACAATCATCTTTGCAAAAAGTTTGGCAGTGCCTTACAAGTTGACCATTATATTTCCTACAACCTAGCAACTCTTTTTCTAGGTGTATTCTTTTGTATATGTGCACATGGAGAGATGCACAAGTATGTCTAAGCAATGTAGTTTTTTAATTGCAAAAATTGAAAAAAAACCCTCAAATGTCCATCACCAAGAAATAGGAAATAAGTTGTAATATAGCCGTGAAATGGAATGATAAATTACGTTGTCTACAAATGAAGTTATGTGAATTTTAGCATTGCAATTTTCAGTGAAAATGAGAAGTCTTAGAATATTTCAACCATCATATACCCATTTTATAAAGTTTAAAATAAACCCAGACTAAACAATTTATTCTAAGCAGTATTTTATTTAGATACACATGGTATGTCTGATAAAATGAAAAAAAATAAGCAAGATATAATAAACAACCTGGGATACTGGAGAGGAGGCAGACATAGGAGAGGAAAGAAACCTGTGGGTAGGGTTATTTACTTTTAGACATCTAGTTCTTTGCTTGGGTGGTGAGTTCACAGATATTCATTATATTAATATGTGTATTTATATAATAGATAATATATTAATGTATACAGAAAATAAGTCATTTTTATCAGTTTTTCTTCTTGTTTAATAAATTACAACAAGCATAGCAGCTTATAGAACAAACATTTGTTAACTTACAGTTACTTAGATTTGAAGTTTGTCCCAATGTGGCTGGATTCTCTCCTAAGAGTATCACAAAGCTAAAATCATGATGTCATCTAGGCTGAGTTCCTCTGTCAGGCTCTGGGGGAAAATCTGCTTCCAAGATCTTTCTTGCTATTTGTAGAATTCAGTTCTGTGTGACTATAGCATTGATGTCCTCATTCCCTTGCTGGCTGTCAGTTGAGGTTCCTTTCAGCTCTTAGAGGCTGCCAGCATTCCTTGACCATCAAGCCAGCTCAGGCACATTGAATGCATCTCAGGCTTTGAATCTCTTATTTCCTCTTTTGCAACCAGCTGGAAAAAAACTCTTGATTTTTAAAGGGTTCATATAATTACTTCAGGCCCATCTTGATAACCTCCCTATCTCAGAGTCAACTGTGCCATATCATAAAACCTAATCACAGGGGTAAAAATCCATAACATTCACAGTCTGACAGATTATGCAGGGTATGTAAATCAGAGGGCAGGAAATCTTAGGAGCCATCTTAGATTCAGCCTACCACATTAATAAACCAATAAAATAGACTAAGGAGAAGCCAATTATTGCAATCAATCTAGTTTTGTGCAGTGAAGGCCCATTTTAAGAAAATGTAAAGAAAGAAATTAAAAAACAAAACTTGTCACCTATTATCTGATTGATGTCTGAGCCTTTCATTTACTACCTTATTGAGTTTTACCATTTAATATAAGATTCTTTTATGGATGAGAGGCTCCTCTGGACTTTGGTCAAAACTTCCCCAATAAAAATAGCCTTAGATCTAAATCATTAACTTCCTGGGAAAATTCTCTTAAGGATGAGAGAGTCTACTCTGAACTTTGGCCAAAACTTCCCAAATAAAAATGACCTTTGATCTAAATCATTAACTTTTTTGGGCAAGTATGCTAATAGATGAAATCTGTGGCTGTAGCAGATCGTTTCTAAGAGTGTGGCTTCCTCTAAAATACTAGGAATCTAATACTCCAGAGGTTATTTTCTTGATAATTGATCTTTTTAAGTATGTTTTAAGTTATTAAGGGCTTGGGAAGTGAAAATAATATAATTCTAATTCATCAATACATCTGATACTGAAGAGCTTGATCTCTGGAGTCTGAGTTCCTAAGTTTAAATCCTGATTCTGTCACTTATTAGTTGAGTGGCCTTGGGCAAGTAATTTAACCTCAATATGTCTAAGTTTCCTTTTCTACAAAATAGGAAAAATATTTTAGTTTCTGAGGAATAACCCAGATATTACATAAAAAGAATGTAACATATCATATAGACTTTATATCAGCTATGATGATTATGCTTATAATCATTTTATTATACAGGTTTATTTAAAAGTATCCTAGCGCACATGACACTAATACTTTATTTATGTATCCCTTTAGCTTTTTCAAGAAATAAAGAACAAAAGATAACTTGCTGAATGTTTTATAATGTTAATTGTATTAGTTGCCCCTTTTATCATTTTAAATATTCTCATTCTATTAAATATATGCCATTTTTACTTTTGACTCTGTCGCCCCAAATCCCTTTCCTTTTCCATTTCTTCAAATGGCTTAAATCTCTTCAGTCCCTGTCTGTCTGAAGTTTTCTTTTTTTCTTTTTTTAATTGAAGTATAGTTGATGTACAATATTGAAATTCTTAAAGTAAATCCATTGAGGTTTGCTAAGTCCTTTTTGCTTTTTATACTTTTTGGGATTTTCCTCATTGATGTAATATATTGTGAACTGACAGGCTATTTGTTGCAGTCTTGCTCATTTTTCTATTAATTGCTTATTTTTTTTATTAAAAGGAGATGGGCAAATTGAATGAACTTGTGAAACATTTTGATTTTGTTTGCCCTTTATACCTCCTTTTATGAAGGAAAATTTAAGTACACTGCTCCTTTCAGTCTCATAGTTTGATAAAATGCAACAGTGCTTTATAGTCAAATATGAAAGAGTTAGAGCACTTCACCATTGAAGAAGTTAGCACTTTCTATAAATCTTTGTGCCTTGCTTTTTAAAGATTTCATGAACCCAGAATGGCAGCATTGCCTTTGCTTAGTTACAGCACAGTGATGTGTTTCTTTTTCTGTGAGGAATTGCTGGTATGACTACTCTAGGGAGAACATGGTAAAATGAGAATTAGAGAAATGAAGCCAATTTCCCGAATGAAATTACATGCCATATGCTCAACATTTAGGTCAAAAAATATGATTTAAAAAAATACTGAAAATTGTATCTCAAATTTACACAAATGAATTATCATAAAAGAGAGTAAATATGAAATAGAAAACATAGATTTTTGGAGTTCTCTCTTTTTGAGATAAATATTAAAGTATCAATTCCCGGACTTTGGAATTAGAAAGCAAGCAAGTTACCATTTATAGACATTTGCTTAGAGTTCAGTGCTGAAGGTGGAGGTTGGCACTGTATGGAGTACCCAGCCTCTGACAGATGGATATTACATACTTGAAGGATGCAGAAGTGGTTTTAAGTCCAAGGTTATTTGAGTTCCAGGGAGACCTCAGTGTAGACAAATAGTAGGATTCTGCCATTTGTATTAAGGGATAGGTGTGAAGAAGGGTGTTGCCGAAATGGGTTGTGGAGTACATTGGCTGAGAAACAGAAAGGAAGTACAGAGGTTCTTAGAGGCTGTATGGTCTGAAAATTACCTTTGTCAATATAATAAGCAGGACTAAGTGGAATACACATTGGTGGAGACACTTTAGTATTCAGAAACAAGGACCTTCCATAGATAAGCTGGGGGAGTCAAGGAATGACCAACCCCTAACCCTTCAAGAGGAAAAGATAAACTGGTTAATCTGTTCCTGTTGATGCCCTCCCTCTTTTTGATGCCAAATGACACAGGTTGGAAAAAATTAAGGGAATGAATCTATGAATAGACTTCCTTTCATTGTATCCTCAAATTAATCCCAGCCCAGAAAGCTAGAAAAGAAAAAAAAAAGTATCCCTTAGTAGTTAAATTAAAATATATTTTGTTGGGCTTCCCTGGTGGTGCAGTGGTTGAGAGTCCGCCTGCCGATGCAGGGGACACGGGTTCGTGCCCCTATCCCGGAGGATCCCACATGCCGCGCAGCGGCTGGGCCCGCGGGCCATGGCCGCGGAGCCTGTGTGTCCGGAGCCTGTGCTCCGCAACGGGAGAGGCCACAGCAGTGAGAGGCCCACGTACAGCAAAAAAAAAAAAAAAAAAAAAAAAAAAAAAAAATATATATATATATATATTTTGTTTTTTGAACTTGTAAAACACTGAAAAGTTGTCATGCCTGGAAAAGTGTCTGTAATCACCTCTAGGGCAATGCCGTCCAATAGAAGTATAATGAGAGCAACAAAGTGATCCACATGTTTACTTTACAATTTTCTAGTAGTCACATTAAAAGAGTAAACAAAACAGGTAAAAATACTTTTTATATTCTATTTAATTTATACAAACATGTACAAAATATTGTAATTTCAAATGATAATCAGTATAAAATTATTACTGAAATATTTTGCCTTCATATTTTGTACTGTCTTTGAAGTCTTGTGTACAAGACTTACAACATATTTCAGTTTGGACTAGCACATTTCAAATGTTCAAGAACCATATATGATAACTGACCAGTATATTGGACAGCTTATCTCTAGCAAATAACCAGCTCATCACCTATCATTTGATATGTGGAATGTGTGACACAAAGAGGTAAAGAGATTTTGCCACTGCTGCTATTAGCCACTCACTGATTTAGGCGGGGCTGCTAAGCACCTAGTCTTTCTCTGTACAGCACAGCTAATTAAACACATGTTGAATTGAAAAGATACTGTATTTTGTCATCATATGTCTGCATTGATAGAGTAAAAACATTTTTTAAAAAACGTTAAGTGGGCCTCCCTGGTGGCGCAGTGGTTGAGAGTCCGCCTGCCGATGCAGGGGATACGGGTTCGTGCCCCGGTCTGGGAGGATCCCATATGCCGCGGAGCGGCTGGGCCCGTGAGCCATGGCCGCTGGGCCTGCGCGTCCGGAGCCTGTGCTCCGCAACGGGAGAGGCCACAACAGTGAGAGGCCCGCATACCACAAAAAGAAAAAAAAAAAAAAAAAAAAAAAAAAAAAAAAAAAAAAAAAAAAACGTTAAGTGATTTAACTCAGGATGTGAAGAAAGCATGACAACTGCATTTTGCAGATGGTATAATATCTATCCTATGAAGACATTTTATTTATAGACAATTAGACACAAAATGTCATATCATGAAGATTCCATTAGTGATATATTTTATATATACATATTAAAGTACGTTTAGGTGTAATCTGAAAATAATATTTCTATCAGCTTCATTCACTCACTTTTACCAACATACTACATAAAATGACATTTAATTGTGTGTTATTCGAAGTGTTTTCTTTATCTAGGGGTTTTTCCAGGCACAACTCTCTGAGTGGTAAAGAACAGAAATCAAGTCTACTGTACTTAATAAAAAAGGTGGGTATTATTCACCATGTGATCAGGTTTTTTGAAATGTATAGGATGCTAATATTAGTGTCTAGCACTTCATATCTCATATGACTTCTGGGAAATTTTTCTACCTGCTCAAAGAGATAGATACTCAAGTAGAAGCTTTTCTTGTCCCCACCTGCTTATTTAATATGTCATATGAGGTCATTACACAGAGAGCCAGGCTTTTTCTCTTATCTAGACTGCCAGATTCCTCATGACAATAATAATTTCTCATTTCAGGAGTCTACAGATATAATATTTAGCTTTGGAAACACACCTTTAAAGAAACAAACCAAAAAAAACCCTTACAGTGTTCACAGATAGAAAACAGTGCTATCCTATAGAAGGTAAAGATGGGTGAGATTTGTATACATTGGATGAAAAGCAACATAGGAAACTAAACAATAATAAACTGCATAAAAGTAAATAACTGTGCATAATTAGATATGCTAATTTCTTTTCCAGACTTAGGATTATATTATTTGTATTTCATATTCTTTACCCAGCTTTTAGAAAGTGTTTTAAAGGGATTTTGCATATTTTTCTGAGTGTTATCTTTGCTTTTCTTCTATAACTAAGTATATTTTGGATTGTGTTTTGTATTATTTGGCATATATTTCTCTCTGGATTTGGTTTTATGTTTGGAGAGGTAGGGAAGGCTAAAAAATTTTGAAGGACAGATGATGGCTGCTTGCTAACTTTGCTCACTACATACCAAGTCTGTAAGAAACACTGCCAAGTGGATCAGAATATAAGAAGTGGATTGGCCCTCATTGAGAATATTTTAAAAAAATGTTTTATTGATCCTGTTTTTGTTTTTAAACTTTCCCCAAATGCCTTAATATTTAATAACCTAAAACTGCTTGCAAATGAGTATACTGGAAAACATTAAGGGTTCAGTGTAGGGTTCTAGCTCCATCTTATTTTTTATAACATTCTTCTCCACAAGCCTAGAGATCTTTAGCACCAGTTAAAGACCCTATTGATAGGACCAAAACCCACTTAAACCAGGAGATCCTTGCAGCTCTACTTTCATTCTCCGTTTCAGGAATTTTGTTTGGTTATCTAGATTTACAATGTCCTGAGTTATACTAACAAAAATTAACAACTCCAATCCCTAATGATTTAGCAGCTTTCATTAACATTTATTGATAAGACACTGTTTTGATGGGGTTAAAGGTAGAAAAACTTAATTTTCTTTTATTATATAATTACCCCAGTGGAGAAGTTTTATAAAATGAAGAAATCTCATTTTTCCCACCTTTGCAATGTTCTATTATTTTCCTAATTTTAATAAAATATAAAATATACAAAACAAGATTTCCTAAACATTTGTCAGATCCTCCTAATCCTGGGTCTCACCCTGTACATTACCCTTATCCTGGATGGTTGCAATAGACTTCTCAATACAGAATCCAGGATAATGCTTTAAAACATAAGCCAGATAAAATAGTTCTGCAAAAATCCTTTCAATGGCTTTCCATCTCACTAAGAGCCAAAAACCAAAACCTGTGCAATGATTCTCATGATCTGGCCCCTCAAAACCACTCTAATTTCATACCCCATACTCTCAAGTTGCTAGCAGATATCCTGAGAATATTTGAGGCCCGAGATTGGAGCCAATAAATACACAGAGCAAAGAAATGTACCAAGACTTATACTTGGTGACAGAGTTTACTAGTTATCCATTGTTATATAACAATGGATATTATCTGAAAACTGAATGGCTTAAAACAATAATAATTATTATCTTTCATAGTTCTTGTGGATAAGGAATTAATGAGCTGGGATATTTTGTATAGAGAGTCTCACATGGCGTTGAAGTTGCAGTCATATGTTGGCTGGTGTTGCAGTCAACTGAAGGCTTGGCTGAGGCTGGAAGATTTGCCTCCAAACAGGATCACTCACATGGATAGTGAGTTGGTACTGGCTGTTGTCAAAAGCTCTCATTTCACTACTAGACAGTCTTCTCCACAAGACTGCCTGAACTTCTTCACAAAATGATGGCAAGCTTCCTTCAGAGTGAGTGTTCCACAAGGCCAGTGTGGAAGGTGTTGTGAGCCACCTTGAAACTTCCATGTGGCTGTTACTCTAGTGTTCTATTGATCACACAAATAAACCCTAGTCCATTGTGGGAGGGCATGAATACTAGGAGGCTAGAATCATTGGGAACCATCTTTGCAGCCGGCTACATGGAGTTTAGGATAAAATTGCATGAAACTTTATCTGAACTGTTCCTGTTAACCTAGTTTGGGTTGATTTTTATGTCAGTTTCAACACACAGAATCCTAACTGGTACACTGGAATCCTGATTCGTTGATTGACCAATTTAAGAGCTTTCAATCACAGAAATAATTTATAAATCAAATTATTAGAAATATGGAAATCTTTAATGGGCCACCCCTTCAAATATAAACTAAGAGATGACTAATAATTAATTATTAGATAACCTTGAGAATAGTCAGATTTCTTTTGCCTAAACTACGAGAATTGATATAGCATGACAAAAATAATTTAAAGGTGTTAGGCTTTTAGTTTGTCTGAGCTCTTAGAAGGATATTTGGAATTAGATGCCCTTAGGTCACATGATGATAAAAGTTGGATTGCAACTTTATGGCCAGGTTATGTTAGTTCTCATTGGGGTGTTGTTAAGCTTTTGAAGTAGCTCTTAAGAATGCTTATTCTTATGCAGATATATCTTGTTGCTTGGAGAGTGGAGGCTTGCTATTTTTTCACTTCTATGCTGCTTTTTGTTAGTTAGTATGTTATAAACTAGTTACTCTACTGTCATGAATCATGTAGAACTTGTCTCGACTTTGATTCAGCATTGTTTTATTGCTTTAAGACAAAGAGGATGGTTTTTTAGTGGCTTTTTAGCATAATATTCATATTCTGTTTTATTGTAAAGTTGTTTCTATTCCTTAATAAATGTCATTTCTTTACACATCAAAGAGAATATTGTGAAACTTATTGTAAAGTAGACATAAAATCTAAGAAAAAACCCAAAGATTAACTTTGTTTTTAAAATTTTTAATTTTTGATTTATTACTTTTTTTATTGTTTTAGAAACTTGTTTTCAGAACTCTCCACAACTGAATAAGCCACCTTGTTAATTGCTCTGGCATGAACACTGAAGTACTAAGATTTAAATCAACCAGATAGTGGGCTACTTAAAAGTATTAATTTTAAGAATGTGATATAAATTTTTCAGTTCTTCTACAGACAACCAAAGTCCTTTGCCCATATTATAATAAATTAATAATTAGAAATTTCAAAAAATATAATGAGCCTTAAATGCACCTCTCTCTATCCATTTTGTTTTATTTTTCTCTTTCCTCAAACCTCTATTCTTTGGTATATTCCTCTATGAATTTAATTTGCTAGCTTTTGTAAATGCAATTAAGATTTTGGCAAGTTTACAAAAGAGGCTAAGATATTGCTGTGAACACAAAGGCAGACATAAAAAATAAATAGCCATTTTGGTAAATTTGATAGAAGAGCGCTAAATCTACCAAGCTTTTCTTGGAAAAAGTGGATAGCAGAATGTAAGAGATGCCTTCAGCCAGCTCTAATTGAAGATGTACATAAAACAAAGAAGTTGGAAGCTGTCATTATGACTCTTTCTACTTAGCAGCAAACAAATACATTGGCAGTAAGTACACAGGGGCATATGTCTGTGAAACATAGGGTGTAAATGAGCACTTTCTAGAATTTCATGTAGAAAGAAATAGAAGGACAGACAAAAGGGCCATTTAGCACAATTTAGAGACATCTTAAATAAAACAAAAATTTTGTTAGGAATTATATTTACAGGAACAGTGTTTGGCTAGATTATGAAGTTGGTAAATTTTTGACCTGTATTTATTGTCCTTTCTTGTGATGCAAGCTTCTCCACATCCTACTTCTACTCCCAGATCTGTCGTACTCCTTGTGAGTCCCCATTTGGAGATAAAACTAGACAAGGTTCACCACTTCTACCCACAGCCAGATGAAGGGGAGAATCAGGTAGTCAGGCAGCTCCCAGGAGTCCCCATCCATAAAGGACCATGCAACATTAATAATGTGCTAAGACACAGCTGATAATATAATGGAATAAAGAAAATTGTATTTCCCAAACTCCTGTAAGAGACAGTGAACTGCATCTTATACACATTGCCTTTTGGAGTGGATGGTTCCAGAAAGCACTGGGCTTTTCTTTAGAAGAAAGCTTTGGGCTAGTACCAAATGTCTCTGAATAACTGTGTGCAGCAAACTCTTCATTCTCTTACCTTCTCCAACATGGCACTCAAACTCTCCTACAAATAAATATTTCAAATATATTTAAAGAACTTCAGTTTAAAGTTGTTCCAAATTTTAGCCTGCTTGTGGGGCTCTCATGTCTAGTCCAGCCTTGTCTAATTTCATAATCAAGAATTCACCTCACCTCTGGCACTTTGCATCCTCCTTCCTTGTTTCACTTTGTCTCCTCAGCATTCATCACTAAGGTACCATGTGTACACACCCACACATACACATATGAAGATTTTTATTTGTTCATTATTTTATATCCAGTACTTAAAACAATACTGGCATATAATAGGCACTCAATAAGAAAAATAATAAATATTTATAATAAATAGTTTTTGGGTGAATGAATGGAAATTCATATTGCTAAGGATGGCTAGGAACAAGCTCTAAATTTGGAAAGCATCTAATGCTCCAGAAACGTTTGAAAGTTTTTCTGTTTTAAAATTTTGGAATTCAAACTACTCAGGCAATTCCTTTTTTTAGAACTCATCTCATGCTAGCATTTGTAGAGTTTACAAGAGGCCACAGAATAAATATTGAGCAGTTTCTAGGTCAGTTGTCCTTAACCCGTTTGAGCTCCCAAGAAAACACATATCCATGTCCCCTTACCCCTGTCCCCTTGGCTTTACTGTGGAGACAGCCAGGCCATCTCAGTCATTCTTCATAGGGGTAGGGCAATTGTCACATGGTCCAGAGAAGACCAGAATGTACTCTCTTTCAGGAGAGAGGAATTGGCTGGGCTGAACATGCTCGGTTACTTCTCTCAACTCATCATCACTCAATTTATTCTATCATGAGAAAAAAATATGTGTGTATGTGGGGGGGGGGGCGGGTGGAGGAGGGGCAGAGTGTTGGTTGAAGAAAAGCCAAGGAGCTTACCCTAGTGGAAATCCCATCATGGATATTTCAAGACAGAAAAATGGTGGTCACCACTCTTCCTGACCATGCAACATTCCCCAACCTTTCTGAGCCTTGGGCTGAATTATTTAATCTGTAGTCACACAGAGACATAGCTCTCACTCAGAGGAGAGACTGTCAATAGTTTCCTGTTCACACATATAGTAATCTACTCCTCAGTGCTACACATTTGTTTTTTTATTTCTCTTTGAAACACTGGTGAGCAGTTTAGTATTTGACCTGAAAGTCTGTGACCTGGATCATATCATTATATTAACTCCAAGTTCCATTGTACCTTATATAAAAATGTTGATTCCTATTCTGTTTCTCATAGTAAATGCTTCCTAGATATAGTAAGACTATAAAATATGGGCAGAGGGCTAAAGGGCTATTTTGTGACAGGTGGAATTTTTACTAGTCTAAGCACCTTTGATCATATTATCCCTGCTCTGTGTCGTATTCTCCTCTTCCTTCTAAGTTTACTGGGTTAGTTTGCACTCTCTTTAATTTTCAACTTAGGTGGCATTTCCTGCAGAATGCCTTTCTTGAACCTCCGTGACGTGGTTAGTTGCCTCTCCTGTTTGACCTCCCTCTTCCCTCCTTAACCCTTAGCACACTGTACCTCTTTCAAAACCCTATTCATCTTGTGGGAGTACAATTTAGTTTCATTGTCTGACTCCCTTCCTGAAGTATATGCCTTATGAAGACATTTTTTTTCATGTCTACTGTGTTCACTATTTTATCTCCAATTATTTGCATGATATCTATTCCTTTCATACATTTTGTCAAATGAATGAATGATTGCTTAGAAAGAATAGAAGTTGTTAAGTCTTCATGGCATGAGCCTTAGATTTTATATTTTGGAAATTCACAGGCTGTTCAGATTGCTTTTTACTTCTCACAGGTGCTGCTATAGAAACATGCAGCCAGGTTGCTACTTGTTAGAGGGTTAACTCCATGATGGAAATGCCTAGCTGTGCCGCCTTTAAGTTTGACCAGGTGTAGGTCTTTCCCTTTTATTTGCCATCTGAGTGAGGGCATTTAGAGGTAAATAATCAGGTGAGAGCGTAGGATAGGGCTTTTTAATATGGAGTTCATGAAAATCCATGAAATCATGTGCAAAATAGTACAGAAGGATGCTATTTCCTGATGACGGTAAATTTCTGCCACTACCCCAACTAAAAGGAGTGCTTTAGCTTCATGTGATCCATTCTAGTTCACAGGACACTACCCTAAGGTTTGGGGCTCTTGTCTGGAATAAATCCTCTACAAATATTCCTCAAGAAACTGTGGCATTGGTAGGCATCTGGTTGAGGACTGGAGATCTTGGATTGTATCAGTATCTTTCAGTTTCTATTTTGCCATAATTATAGGACTAATAATAATCAGACCACAAGGAATAATGAATGCTTAAAACAAACAAATAAAAATAAACCTGGGGATGACAAATTTGAGCAAGGACAAATGTGAGAACGTCAGTCCAAGATTATGGCCATCATGGTTTGAGCTAGAAGAAGGGCCAGGAAAAGACAAACATATTCACTGAAGGGCCTAATAATTATACTAACATTAGACTAGGCTGACAGAAGTGGGGAGATGCTTCATTGAAAGACCTGTAGATTTATACCACTTGCTCATCTTTTCAGATGAGGCACTCTGTTACTAAGAATTATAAGGGTTCTTAGACAAAAGCCTTTTATTTTCTTACATTTAAAGAGGTAAGGCTAAATATTTGGTAAATGTGGCATTGTGCTAGGCCTCAGAATATGATGATAATAGTGATAATGATGATGGTTAACAATAAGAGTTTATTAGGTGCCAGGGATTTTGATCAAGTGGTTTATATGATTTATCTAATTTAATTCTAAGAACTATTCTATGGAGGCCTATTATTGCCCTTATTTACAAATAATTAAACTGAGTTACAGAGAAGTTAGATTAATAATCTAAAAACAAGTGGCAGGACTAGGACCAGGATTTTAAACTAGGCAGTCAGATTCTAGAGACCAATCTCTTAGGCATACAGATGTGAATAAAAGGACATTCTGAATGAAGGACTATCATGAACAGAAGCAGAGAGTCAGACAGCCTAGGATTTGTTCTGTGAAAGAGACTGTACAAATTTAGTGGGAACATAAGGCTAGGAGAAGAGCAGTGGTAAATTAAATTGTAAATACAGGTTGGGGCCAGTCTCAGAGGGTTTTGTCATACTAAACAAGTTATACTTTTGTTGTGGGTGTAGAATGTGAAGAATGATACAAGGGGGAAACATGAGTTGAGGAATTAGTGCAATGGGTGTTTCCAAGACTAGTGGTCCTCAGAAAGGGAAATATCCATTGCAGACCCAGGGAAGCATTTGCATTTCCAGAGGACATTATGGAGAACAGAATCAACATTGCTGTTCTTAAAGGTTCAAAAGTAGGGAGAACTTTATAATAAAATAAGAGGCATAAAGTTCAAAGATGTTTGGGGCTATCATATCAGTAACTCTTGAGGTGCTGATAGTGTGAAATTTCTTTAAATATTTTTTTTAGAAAAAAATTGTGACACACTTGGAAATGGGCAAAAAGTTTATTGTGTGTCTTCTCCATAAAGTATTGGTCATTGTCTAATGTATCTTTCTGGATTTATCTGATTGTACATAGATTTGTGCCTTTAATTGTCTTTGAGATATTTTACACCTCTATAAATTGTAGAAACTGATAGTAATGCAAATGACTCTTATCTGTAGCAATACAGCTGAACTTTGGTGGAGATCCAACTTTTTAATTACCTTATGTATAGAACATTATTGCACTATTTAACAAACCTATTTCCGCTTTATTTATTACATATGTGTCTGTTGTTTGAATTCTCCTTTGAATCTTTTTTTTGTTTTTTTTACATCTTACTGGTTCTCTTATTAATTAATGTGATTAATTTGATATGTACACATTTTATATTTTCATGTCATGATTTTCCCTTTTAGAAATTATTCTTTATACTTGCAACTATTCAACTTGTAAATCAGTATTGAAAATTTGTTTACCTCTCTGCAATATAACTCTTATTATTGCTGTTATTACTGGTTTATTTTGCTGATGATTATCAGTAAAACATTTAAATTAAATTGAAAATAATGACAGTATTATTACTAGTTAGTATTCATTGTACATTGGTTCCAGGAACATTTTCATTCATTATTTGATTTAATTATCACAAAATACAATGCGGTAGATACTGCTATTAGAATACCTATTTTATCCATGAAGAAAACAACACTTAGAGAGTTTTTTAAATTGTATAACAGCATGTAACAAATAAATGAGAGGACTCAAAGTCACTCTAGCTAAATAAAAACGTTATGCTTTAACAAACAGACCACATCTTCTTTGCAACTTTACTGAAACCTTAACCCACAAGGACCATTCTCAGAGCAGTGCTACTTCTAATGAAAAATTATCCAACAATGAAAATGAATTCAAAATAGCTCATTATGTCTTCTTGACTTGCTCAATACATAAATAAACCCACTACAATAAACCAATGTATCTCTTTATTCCAGTGTTAACCAGAATTATTTCAACTACAGGAGCCAGAAAAATAATTCAAATTAGCTTAAGTTAAGGAAAAAAATGAAATAAATTTTTGTTCATTACACTGAAAAGTCAATGGGATCGACTGGTCCAAATATGGTATGGCTGATTGAAAGAGCTAAAATAATGCTTTGGGGGTTTTCCCTTCATCTTTTGCCTCAGTTTCTCTGCATGGCCTCATCCTACCTAACATAAGAGGGTTAGTGCCATGCCCCCAGGTAAGATGACTACCTGCAGCTTGAATTTACTTTTAATTTCAGAAAAGGAAGAGGCATCTCTGATGATAGTCCCAACAGAACAGTCCAAAGGAGGCTTCTGGCAAAATATCCTACTAGACTAGATTGGCAAATCTACTTGTGCTACATTTTGAGTTTATGCAAATTACTTGAATGATTTCCTTCCCTGAGCATTAGCCCAAATGTGTGGATACAGAAATCTCTTGTTCTTCTTTTCTCTCCATTGCTCCTATTTTCTTTTAATCCTACATGAAAACATTTCAAATAACCAACATCATGACAGTAGAAATTTCAATGAAGAATAAGACAAAGGAAAAACATGAAGGCAAAACAAGTCAAAAATTAACATATAGGAGAGAACTGTCAAGATGGCGGAGGAGTAAGGCATGGAGATCACATTCCTCCCCACAAATACATCAAAAATACATCTACATGTGAAACAACTGCTACAGAACACCTACTGAACGCTGGTAGAAGACCTAAGACCTCCCAAAAGTCAAGAAACTCCCTGTGTACCTCGGTAGGGCCAAAGAAAAAGGAAAAAAGAGAGACAAAAGAATCGGGATGGGGACCTGCACCTCGGGGAGGGAGCTGTGAAGGAGGAAAAGTTTCCACACACTAGGAAGCCCCTTCACTGGTGGAAAGCAAGATTAATACAACCAAGATTACTCTACCCAGCAAGAATCTCATTCAGATTTGATGGAGAAATTACAACCTTTACAGACAAGCAAAAGCTAAGAGAATTCAGCACCACCAAACCAGCTTTACAACAAATACTAAAGGAACTTCTCTAGGCAGGAAACACAAGAGAAGGAAAGACCTACAATAACAAACCCAAAACAGGAGCATGCATATTGCTAACTACCTTAAATGTAAATGGATTAAATGCTCCAACCAAAAGACATAGACTGGCTGAATGGATACAAAAACAAGACCTGTATATATGCTGTCTACAAGAGACCAACTTCAGACCTAGGGACACATACAGACTGAAAGTGAGGGGATGGAAAAAGATATTCCATGCAAATGGAAATCAAAAGAAAGCTGGCATAGCAATTCTCATATCAGATAAAACAGACTTTAAAATGAAGACTATAGCAAGAGACAAAGAAGGACACTACCTAATGATCAAGGGATCGATTGAAGAAGAAGGTAGAAAAATTGTAAATATTTATGCACCCAGTATAAGAGCACCTCAATACATAAGGCAAATGCTAACAGCCATAAAATGAGAAATTGACAGTAACACAATAAATGTAGGAGACTTTAACACCCCACTTTCACCAATGGACAGATCATCCAAAATGAAAAAAAATAAGGAAACAAGTTTTAAATGATACATTAAACAAGATGGACTTAACTGATATTTATAGGACATTCCATCCCAAAACAACAGAGTACACTTTCTTCTCAAGTGCTCATGGAACATTCTCTAGGATAGATCATATCCTAGGTCACAAATCAAGCCTTGGTAAATTTAAGAGAATTGAAATCGAATCAAATATCTTTTCTGACCACAATGCTATGAGACTAGATATCAATTACAGGAAAAAAATCTGTTAAAAAAAAAAAAACACATGGAGGCTAAACAATACATTACTGAATTACCAAGAGATCACTGAAGATATCAAGGAAGAAATCAAAAAATACCTAAAAGCAAATGAAAACACAACGACCCAAAACTTATGGGGTGCAGCAAAAGCAGTTCTAAGAGGAAAGATTATAGCAATACAATCCTATCTCAAGAAACAAGAAAAATCCCAAATAAACAACATAACCTTACACCTAAAGCAATTATAGAAAGAAGAACAAAAAACCCCCAAAGTTAGCAGAAGGAAAGAAATTATAAAGATCAGATCAGAAATAAATGAAAAAGAAGTGAAGGAAATAATAGCAAAGATCTATAAAACTAAAGACTGGTTCTTTGAGAAGATAAACAAAATTGATAAACCATTAGCCAGACTCACAAAAAAAAAAAAAAGGGAAAAGGCTCAAATCAACAGAATTAGAAATGAAAAAGGGGAAGTAACAACTGACAATGCAGAAATGCAAAGGATCATGAGAGATTACTACAAGCAAATATATGCCAATAAAATGGACAACCTGGAAGAAATGGACAAATTCTTAGAAATGCACAACCTTCTGAGACTGAACCAGGAAGAAATAGAAAATATAAACAGACCAATCACAAGCACTGAAATGGAAACTGTGATTAAAAATCTTCCAACAAACAAAAGCCCAGGACCAGATGGCTTCACAAGTGAATTCTATCAAACATTTAGAGAAGAGCTAACACCTATCCTTCTCAAACTCTTCCAAAATAGAGCAGAGGGAGGAACACTCCCAAACTCATTCTACGAGGCCACCATCACTGTGATACCAAAACCACACAAAGGTGTCACAAAAAGAACTACAGGCCAAATCACTGATGAACATAGATGCAAAAATCCTCAACAAAATATGAGCAAGCAGAATCCCACAGCACACTAAAAAGATCATACACCATGATAAACGGGGGTTTATCCCAGGAATGCAAGGATTCTTCAATATATGCAAATCAATCTATGTGATACACCATATTAACAGATTTAAGGATAAAAAACATATTGTAATCTCAGTAGATGCAGAAAAAGCTTTCAACAAAATTCAACACCCATTTATGATAAAAACTCTCCAGAAAGTAGTCATAGAGGGAACTTACCTCAATATAATAAAGGCCATATATGACAAAACCACAGCCAACATCGTTCTCAATGGTGAAAAACTGAAACCATTTCCACAAAGATCAGGAACAAGACAAGCTTGCCCACTCTCACCACTATTATTCAACATAGTTTTGGAAGTTTTAACCACAGCAGTCAGAGAACAAAAAGAAATAAAAGGAATCCAAAGCAGAAAAGAAGAAGGAAAACTGTCACTGTTTGCAGATGACATGATACTATACATAGAGAATCCTAAAGATGGTACCAGAAAACTACTACAGCTAATCAAGGAATTTGGTAGAGTAGCAGGACACAAAATTAATGCAGAGAAATCTCTTACATTCCTGTACACTAATGATGAAGAATCTGTAAGAGAGATTAAGGAATCACTCCCGTTTACCATTGCAACAGAAAGAATAAAATACCTAGGAATAAACTTAGCTAAAGAGACAAAAGACCTGTATGCAGAAAACTAAAAGACACTAATGAAAGAAATTAATATGATAGAAACAGATGGAGAGATATACCATGTTCTTGGATTGGAAGAATCAACATTGTGAGAAGGACTATATTACCCAAAGCAATCTACAGATTCAATGCAATCCCTGTCAAAGTACCAATGGCATTTTTCACAGAAGGAGACCAAAACATTTTACAATTTGTATGGAAACACAAAAGACCCTGAAGAGCCAAAGCAATCTTGAGAAAGAAAAACAGAGCTGGAGGAATCAGGCTCCCTGACTTCAGATTGTACTACAAAGGTACAGTAATCAAGACAGTATGGTACTGATACAAAAACAGAAATATAGATCAATGGAACACAGTAGAAAGCCCAGAGATAATTGCAAGCACATATGGATGGTCACCTTATCTTTGATAAAGGAGGCAGGAATATACAATGAAGAAAAGACAGCCTCTTCAGTAAGTGGTGCTGTGAAAACTAGACAGCTACATGTAAAGGAATGAAATTAGAACACTTCCTAATACCATACACAAAAATAATCTCAAAATCAATTAAAGACCTAAATGTAAGGCTAGACACTATAAAACTCTTAGAGGAAAGCATAAGCAAAACACTGTATGACATAAATCACAGTAAGTTCCTTTTTGTCACACCTCCTAGAGAAATGGAAATAAAAGCAAAAATAAACAAATGGGACCTAATGAAACTTAAAAGCTTTTGCACAGCAAAGGAAACCATAAACAAGACTTAAAGACAACCCTCAGAATGGGAGGAAATATTTGCAAGTGAAGCAGCTGACAAAGGATTAATCTCCAAAATTTACAAGCAGCTCATGCAGCTCAATATCAAAAAAAGCAAACAAACCAATCCAAAAATGGGCAGAAGACCTAAATAAACATTTCTCCAAAGAAGATATACAGATTGCCGACAAACACATGAAAGATGCTCAACATCATTAATCATTAGAGAAATGCAAATTAAAACTCAATGAGGTATCACCTCACACCAGTCAGAATGGCCATCATCAAGAAATCTACAAACAATTGAATGCTGGAGAGGGTGTGGAGAAAAGGGAACCATCTTGCACTGTTGGTGGGAATGTAATTGGTATAGCCACTATGGAGAACAGTATGGAGGTTCCTTAAAAAACTAAAAATAGAACTATCATACAACCCAGCAATCCCACTACTCAGGATATACCCCGAGAAAACCATAATTCAAAGAGAGTCATGTACCACAATGTTCACTGCAGCACTATTTACATTAGGCAGGACCTGGAAGCAACGTAAGTGTCCATTGACAGATGAATGGATAAAGAAGATGTGGCACATATATACAATGGAATATTACTCAGCCATAAAAAGAAACGAAATTGAGTTATTTGTAGTGCGGTGGGCGGACCTAGAGACTGTCATACAGAGTGAAGTAAGTCAGAAAGAGGAAACAAATACCATATGCTAACACATAAATATGGAATCTAAAAAAAAGAAAAAGTGTTCTGAAGAACGTAGGGGCAGGTCTGGAATAAAGACAGATGTAGAGAGTGGACTTGAGGACATGGGAGGGGGAAGGGTAAGCTGGGACGAAATGAGAGAGTGGCATGGACATATATACACTACCAAACGTAAAATAGCTAGCTAGTCAGAAGCAGCCGCATAGCACAGGGAGATCAGCTTGGTGCTTTGTGACCACCTAGAGGGGTAGGATGGGGTGGGGAGGGAGGGAGATGCAAGAGGGAAGAGATATGGGGATATATGTACATGTATAGCTGATTCACTTTGTTATAAAGCAGAAACTAACACACTATTGTAAAGCAAGTATACTCCAATAAAGATGTTAAAAAATATTATCGTATAGGGTCAATCCTATTTTTTTTTTTTCCCTTTAGGGGGATAGTTTGAGATTCTGTGTTTCCCTTAACATTTACAATGGGGAGAGGAAAGTCAAGGGAGCTGTGGTGCCAGGTGTAAAGAATGTGACTTGAGAAGGGGCATTAAGAGCTGTGTTGAAAAATCAAGTTTCTGCTTTCTAATTTGATATTAATCTGTCAGATCTACTCATTTTATTGTTAGGCAATTTTTAATGACTCTGCCTTTACCTGTGTTCCCAATATCTAATGAATATCCAAAGTTCTTTGATGCAGGTTGAGCTAATTAACTTTAGGTCAGTGACGTTATTGTAAGTTAATTATCACCTCCCTATACATCCAGCTTAGAACCTTAAGTATTAATAAATATTTTAGCATTTTTAGTTTCTTGGCAAAAATTGTCTGAATTAAATCATGTCAGGCATATATAATTCAAATTCTTCTGAGCTTAAAATATGGTAGATCTAAGCTATTTTCCCGCACAGGGAAACTTTAAAAGCTTTTGGTCAAGTAAGTGCTATGATCAATTTTAGGCAGAATAATCTTGTGTTTCAGAGATAATGGACTGGAGAAGGGGAAGCTGCGTGATAGGATAACTAGTTAGGAAACCATGCCAATAATAGGTAAAAGGTCATGTTATTTGCTGTCTTATTTTTGCAGATAAGCTGGAAAAGAGGGGATCAGTGTGAAAGATGTACTGGAAGTACAGTTGACAGGACTGGACAAATAACTAAATGGGGTTTGGGTGGCAAGTAAGTCAAAGATAATTTTCTAAGTTTGAACTTGGGTGACAAGGATAGATGGTGGTTCTTTTCATTTTGACATGAAACACAGCTGCCTGTCTCATTCTTTATAGAATCTGAAATATAAGTATTCACATTCTCTTACAGAGTTAAAATTGGGTACCTCTGTGTGAAAAGTCCCATGATTCTCTATTACTTGGGAAAAAGGTGGCATCTTACTTTCTGTTGGCAAATCTGTGGCCAGGAGTCAGATATACTCATGGCACTTATGCAAATAGAAACAGCATGAATTAACAGCAGGAGAACTTTATGAACAAGATTTTTAGTACATTTTTGCTTGAAAGCACTAATAAACCAGTTCTGTAGAAAATCTCTGTCCTGATGCAACACCTCCCCTGAAGGTAATGAGGATACTTTCCTCATTTATTACTTGTCTAAGCGTTAACTATTGTAACTTCTCCTGAGTCAACTTACAATTCATGTTTTAGTTTGATGATTTATGTATCATATTATTAAATATTTGTTATAAAATATACTTTTTACTCAGTATCCCTGAAAGTCATTTTAGCTAGAGGTTTTTACTTTTTTTTTTTACCCAGTCTTTCTTTAAATCTCAAATTAAGGTTAATAATAAAGGAATAAAAGGGCTTTTTTTTTTTCTCTTTTGTCTCCTTAGGGTACTTTAATATTTTCTCTGTGGGTAAGAAAAAGAAAAAAAAACCTTAACTTCACTTTTTTTTGTAGAGCTGGAAGGCCAGTTCTCAAATTCAGGCTGAAATCTATAGGTAGTTTCTTACCATGACCTGTTAACTTATCTCTGGCCTGTGAATTAAAGAATGGAGCTGAGTAAGTGTCTTTGAAACAGTTCATTAAATTAGCTATGACCATAAAGTGAAGTATAGATGCTATATTTAGGTAACTCAAGCAAAAACTGACTGTCTCAGGTGAACTAGCTTAAATTAGCAATATTTCAATTCATTTTGTATTCATAATCAGCTGATTTTACTCTACTGATCTAAGAATCCTGTTGTTTTGACATGATACTAGTAATGATGTTAGTTGTCATGTATTGAGAGCTTATTATTTTCCAGGTTCTGTGTTTATCAGTTTATCTACTTTATCTTATTTAATGTATATAATTACCCTAGAGTTCAGTATTATTTTTCATACTGACATTTAAAACAACTAAGGCTCAAAGAAATGAGCCTTGCTCAGGGTTGTATAATTTAAAAGAAACAGAAGTAATTTATCTGATGTCAAAGGCCATACTCTTGACCACTATACTAAGATTACTTGATAACTCCTTTATTTTTTTCTGATTCCTGACCAAGAGTATCCAAATTTATACTTTAGGTGAGGTTTAAATGCATTGATATATATTCAATGTGTTTCTTATATATTATCCAATGTCCTATTTATGCTTCTTCTGGTTCATAAGTGACTATTTGATTCATGCATGTCAAGATGTCAATTTTAACAGTAGAAATGAAGAAGTCAGTAAAACTGTGTTTTGAAAATTTCAACTTCAAGAAAATAACATTATTTTAATGGGAATTTATTAACAAGAATGAAAATCATTGGTGGGTAAAACAAATATCACTTCTATAAAGACATAGGTGGTACTTGGCCCATGATCTGTCAGATGTATTTACAAATGCTAGCCTTTCACAGGAAAGAAGAGAGAAACTTCTGCATTAACTCAAAAAACTTTCAGTTTGAAATATTAATAAGAGGTGTCAGAGTGAGTAAAGACTGGTAATTGGTATTATTTTTTTGGGACTGAGAAATAGCATTATTCATACCTAACTGTATGGTGGCCTAGAATTATAAAACTCACCAATAAAAGTGAAGGTTCTCAGTTATCTTCCCAAGGATCACTTCTCTCTGATGAAAGCTGAACTGTGTATGTGAAAGATGGAGTTGACACTTCTCAACTACCTATTATTTACTTTACTACCGACTTCTGTAGTTTTAAAAGTCATTTCCGAATAAAAGTTCCATGAGCTTGGAGGGGGTACATTTTTTCCTGAAATATCTTATGGATAATTTCACTATTAAAACAATATCTGCAGTGTTAGAGACTGAGGAAAGGTAGGATCTATTTCTGGTGTGAAATCACTTGAAAATATGTACTGTGTGTGTATATGTGTGAACGTATCAATATATGTGTTTATACATTCATAATAATAGTGTCCTCTTAAATTCTCTAGGCTTGAAATATTGGTTTAGTGTATGAGATTATGAAAAAAATCAAATAATAATTGGAGATAAATTATCTTGAAAGTAATCTTGAATTAGCGTCTATTTGGTGCCTACTTGAACTTAATATAGAGAAAATTAAACAAATATGATTATTAGTGTCTATTTGGTGCCTACTTGAACTTAATATAGAGAAAATTAAACAACTATGATTATTAGCCTGGAGCAGATAAAGTCTAATAAACATGAAGACTGAATAAAAATGTAAAAGACATACACATTACTGTAAACACATCTAAGGAAGAAACTTAGAAGAGCTAAAATGATAGTAAAATGTCATTACTACTGTAATGTGCCTCTTCATGGCTGTTACATCGGAACTCTGCTACCATTTCCTCAATGGCTGGCAGAACATTTGGCATTTTCACCTCATGACTGTTCAGTTTCTTTCACTGATAAACCTGTTTAGATAAGGTACAAAGGGAGTCTGCCATCCCTTAGTTTTTCAGAGTTATAAAGGACTTTGGAGATTACTCTTATTCCTTCCTATTGTTCATTGAGGAATTATTTTCTCATTTTGTCCTTTTAGATGGCCATTCGCTATTTCACTAAAAAATATTATATAAATTATCTACTCTGTTCCAGGAATTGAATTAAATATACACTTCCTGTGACTGAAGTACAAACTGTTGTGTGTGATTCTATTGTTCCCAAACTTGTTCCTTAATTTGAGAGAAGACATACCTTGAAATTTCTACCACTGGTTCTGCTGATAAACTTTCTGAAACAATACAAAATACTACTATTTACACAAACATACAAATAAGAAAATGGCTTTTACTATTCTGCTATACAAATTTAAATGTCTGTTTTCCTTATAACACATGCTTTTAATATTACTTCAGTGACCACCTTGCCATTATCAATGTCCTTTTCTGAAGTAATCCCAGGATTTGGCACTGTATTGCACATAGGCTCTGAACAGAACGTAATTCAGTGGAAATATTTCTTCTCAGTGATGGGCCTGAAATTCTCATCAGCTTGAATAATTGCTATTCTGCCATTATTTCTCTAAGGGAGATATAATCTTAAGCTTCTGTAATGGGATACCAATAATTTTGGGAAGCACTTTCCATTTACATACACTTCACTACTTATTCTATTCCTGTCCTATTTTATTGTGGTGCTTGATGTTAATAGGAATTTATATAATGGAATTTGATATTAATATTTTATATTGAATAATTAAGACATTAATCAGTATATATACATGTTTTGAAATAGTCTTTGATAGGTAAATCTATATTGGGAGGAACAAAGTCAATCCAAAGAAACTGTGTTGACCAAACATAAAGGATATGAAGAAGTTCTTGGTTGGGTCAAAATCTGTAAGAGGAGATGATAAAGAAATCCCAGAGGTGGCAAAGTATAGTAGAGTTTCTTGAATGAACATGAAGGCTTGAAGATTAACTGTGGTGGGTTGTCTGCAAAGATGGCTATCAACAATTATTTTTTTTCCTGTATATGTATAATATTCCTCCCATCTAGCAGGGAAGTCCATTTCCTCTCGAGCCCACTCCTCTTGAGTGGGCTGACCTTGACTTCACTTGACAAAAAGAATATATTAGAAGTGACATAGTATGACTTATGGCCCTCACGTTAAGAGATCTTATAGTTTCCGTTTTTATTTTCTGGAAACCAGCCTTTGTATTAAAAAGTCCAGGATTTCCTGCCTGGGAAGCTATGTGCAGAGAGAGAAACCCTGGAGAATGAGAGATCACAAAGGAGAGAGGGAAAAGAACAAAGCTGCTCCTATCAGAAACTAGCATCAAGCCCCACCAACTCAATGAGTATTTGAAGCCATATCGAGTAATCCAGCAACAGTAGAACCATCCAAGCAGCAATACATGGAGCAGAGATGAGCCACAGAGCCTTTTGCATGTTCTGTGTGTGGTGGGTGGGAGGAGGAGCAGAAAACTTTTATTTTTAGTTGGCCATTTTGGACCATGAATTGTAAGCCATGACTTAAAGACATGTTCTAGCAATAAGCTAGAATGAGTTAGTTGTCCTGAAGTCATGAAGTTTTATTTTAGCCCTATGCTGCAGTTAAAGAGAAATGAATCTATATTTGTTTGAGCCACTGTCAGTTTGGAGTTTCTAAGTCATACTACTGACAAAGATTCTCTCCTGAGAAAACTAGTTGGACTCCTCTGAGCCGTCTTTTCAACCTTGGACTTCTCTGTGTCTGCTCTGTCCTTGCCAAGCCTGCATTGCCCAGTTTTAGTTAGCATTCTGCTAAGTCAGTTTAGTGAGAGTCTTCCCACCCTTGATGACTGATGACCCTTGGTATCTGATCAAGTTCCTCATCCCCTACCTATGATGTGTAAGTCCTTGACTTGCCTTCAGCAAGAATCCCCCCTACTACTGATGTTTCCTCTTAATAATTTCCCATCTACTGACTCCCTCACCCCATTCCTTGGTTATAAATCCTTAGCTCTCTTTGCTGTATTTAGAATTGATACATATTTCTCTACCGTATTACGATAGTTTTGACATCAATTGCAATAGCCCTGCATAAAGTCATCCTTACCATCTTAAGAAGTGTCAGAATAATTTTTTCTTTAACACTAAAAATCCTAATGTCTACTGATTCAGAGACCTTCCCAGGAAATAACTTTGTGGACTCAGTGGTAATCAGGCATCTTAGACTAAGTTTTGAAGAGTTTTTTTTTTCTTTTTTCTTTACTGTTTTCATTATCTGCTTTAATGGAACCCATAAGCCTATGGAGCCCCATCAGTAGGAAACAGCTTATTCTTTTACTGAGAAGGTAGGGAAAGTGATACAGGATACAGAAGTGTTTTAACATCTATTTTCCAATAAGTGGGTTTTTCTTTTAAGAACTAATTGTTCAAGAAAGTGTATTTTGATTGGCCTGGTGAATATTGTAGAGGTGACTAGAAATTGAAAAAATGTACAGAGAAAAGTAAGTTATTTCTGTTTGTATCTCAGACAAACTTGGGATATCTATTCACTCCTCAATTTCTAGACCTAGCCATCCCATTGCTCTAGCTCCAGAAATTTCTCTTCCAACATAATAATCAACCAAAAGCCAAATTGCTTCATTTTGGCTCTAAGCCATTTATAGAATTCAGTATGCCTGTTGGGATTTCTTTAGTGTTGTCTCTCTTTCCCTTTGGTCTTCCAAGCTTTTGATATACCCAGCCTTATATTTGATCTGAGAAAAATCAAAAGCATGGATTCTGGCCAGAATAAGCCCTGCAGCATAGATATTTAGGAGACTTACATGGAAATAATGCTACTGGGTCAATGAAATGAAAATACAAAGTCAATTTAAACAAGAAGGTTCTTTGTCAGTAAATACCAGTATCACTGAGATGTTAGAGATTCTGCTGGGAAATATTTACATTTCTTAGAAGAAATTGTGATTTTATTACCAGAAATATTCTATCAATATCCTAATTTTTAAGGAAAGAATAGAATTACACACAACATGTGAATATGAATACATACTATAATAGATTAAGGGAATGGATAATCCTTTGGACACATTAACAGATATAATTGTAGATATCACCAGTTATACCATGAATTAAAAGAATCTGGAAAAAAAGAAGTCCATTTGGAGATATACATTGGGACCAAACCACATAGAAGTGGTGATTGTTAGAAAAATAAAAATCACTGTTTTCCCAGTGACAGTAAGAAACATTGAAACTGATGAATAAGTGTAGGCAAAGTTTATTATGAATGAACTTTGGTTTTTCAACAATAGCTATTAACAGTTAAGAAATTCTTGTAGAAGGGGACAGAGAATATTTGGAAGGTAGGAAAAAGTCTATTTCTGAGTGTTTTATGAGATGAGAAAACTGGATGAAAGGAGAAGGGGGTATAGCTATGGTAGACTGCATAGTGGTCTTAGTGAAGAATTAGGTTATTGCTGATGTTGCCTTGATAATTTATTTCATACTGCTTTGCAATGTAATTTAAAAAATATGGTTTCCAATCATGTAAAAGAAGCAGAGAGTTGAAGCAAGTATCCAGATAAAACTGTTTTTTGCTAATGTATTGCTAGCTTGAGTTATCTGGGTAGTTCAAACCTCATTCTCTTTGCATAGGCAGATAATTATTTTCACATTATTGAAGTTAGGCATGGGAAAGATTTTTTTTTAGCTTTAAGTATGCCTGATATATGGAGAGTGGATCTTTGTAAAATAACTGTCTTTTACAACTGATCTCTAGACAAAATGCTGTAATTCCCTGCTCCATTGGTTGTGATGTGGGAACCGCCCATTCCATGTTATCCTAGAGGCTTTGTTCACTTCAGGGAGCTTGTTGATTTTAGTCCCTGAACATATGCTTTTATAAGAATGCACTCCCTATGTTTAATTCCATCTGCCTTTGTATAACTCATCACACATATAAGACAATTCTTTCCTAAATACAAATGCTGAAGTGAACATCTTATGGATATATTTGATGAAAACAATCCTTGGAAATATGTACTTTTATTTTAAAGAAACAAACAAACAAATGATAAATAGCAAAATCCCAGAGAAACAAGCAAATAGAGAATTGGCAGTTTTGTGGGCTGTGTTGTTATAGCTAGTCAGTTCCTTTGGGAATTATAAGCTAGCAGCAAAAATCCACTCTCTGAATATATTATGAGTCATTATTTATTCCCTTTAAACACAACGTGAAGAAAATATATCCAATGCATATCCAATTATGATTGTTCATCATCTTCCATCTTGACCCGAATCTTCATGCTAACCCCCTTATGCTAACAGAGAGGAGTCAGGAGACAGACTTTGTTTCATCTGTTTCTCCTTGGACTTCATTTATTTCAATTTCATTACTGATAGGACAACATCTGTGTTATCTTCCCTTTTACCTTATTTATATAATTTGCCTTCAGAGATTGTATGGGGATTTGGTTGGAGAATTTCTTAGCCTCTATCAACCTGCCCAAGGATAAAAGACCTTCCTACCTATTTCCAGACTTTATAAATTTCTTGAAATCAGGCAAATTATTTCACTACATGATAACTCTGTTCTGATTCGTGATTATTTTTAAAGCACCTTAAGTTGAATTAATTACATTTTTCATAGAATACAAAAGTTGCATTCAAAAAGAATATCTAAAAATATACTTCCCTTTCAACTTTTACAATTTTGATTTCAAAGGTATTTTAAAATAATTTCAGAATGTAAAAGAATTTAAGAATTTCTACCAAAGATCAACATTGTCTTTAAATTATAAGCCTGTGTTTGCAAAATCCGGCAGGTGGTGATACTTCATGCTTTGGGCCTTTGCGAGTCCTGTGCTTAGCCAGAATCACCTTCCTTCACCTGGTACTCCTGGAAACCACTAATAAATTATAAAATTATCTTCTCTTCCCTCCTAACATTGCAAAAATAGTACTGATTATAAGAAAACTTACACAAACTTCAGCATCAAATTCACCAACTTATTGTATGTGTATCTTCACTTCCTTCCTTCCTATTAAATGCTTAAAGTGCCCCCAAATTCATTCCCTCCACCTTTTCTCTGGATCCCATTACTTGCCATTTATTATTCCAGGATAATGCTTCTGCTGTGTCCCCAGTACTTCCAGCTTCCACTCTATCTCTGTGCTCCTCTTTATAGAAAAACTCAGAAGGGTTTTCATTTTCAGATGATTCTACATCTTCTATGTGTGTTTCTTCTTTAATTCATTCCTCTTAGACTTTTGTCAGTTAATTCCACTTAACAGATCTATTAATTGTCATTTATAAACTCTACTAAATACAGTGGCCATGTTATCTCAAAGTAGTCAAGCTACCAGTGGTGTTTGACCCAGTTGATCTGTCTTCGTTTTAAAACACTTTGCTCAGATGTCTTGCAGGACACTGCCCTTCCACTTTTCTTCTTACATAACTGACTACTCATTCTCAGTGCCTGTTGCTAGTTCCTCTTGTCTCTCCATTTCCTAAATATTGATGTGGCTTAGGACCCAGCCCTCAGATCACTTTTTAGTCTATTTATATAAATGTTATGAAGTGATCTCATCCTGTTTCATGTCTTTAAATACTGTGTACACATTGACACATCTCAAATTTTTGTTTATAGCACTAACCTTTTTTTTAAACTCTAGACTCATATATCTAATTTAATATGTTTCCATTTATATGCTTAATTGATATATTGAAATAAGTTTTCCAAAATCAAACTCATGAGTTCTGCATTCCAAACTTGTTCCTCCCGTGATGCTTTACCTCAGTAGATGACAATGCAAATCTACCAGTTAATTAGGCCAAATGTTTGGAGTCAGCCTTGACTCCTCTCCTTCTGTAATAGTCCATGCCCAATTCATCAGCTTTCCATTCTGTAATATCTTAAAAACAATACTTCAATTGCAACCACTTCTTGTCTCTACTGTCACCCTACTCCAAGGCATTGCCATCTATCACCTGAATTACTGCCATATCCTCCTAACTCATACCTCTGCTTTTATTTGTGATATTATAAAAATTAGAAAAAAATGATGAAGAAAAGTAATGTATTTATTAGGCAGGGATTAAGTAAATTTAAATAGAACTAAGGTCTTCTTTTCTGGAAAAAGTAGAGTTTGGCTTATTTTTTTTGCTGAACTATACAGAAAAAGAACCCTAGAAATCTGTATAGGGATATCTTTGAATCTTTGAGTATTAAACTGCACATGTGACTGGTAAAATTCCACAGGGCCCCATGAAAAATGGGGGCCACCATGAGGGATCGTCAGACTAAATAATTACCAGAGCTAGAACAAGGTTAAGAGAACCTCGAATCTGGTCAATCAGATTGGAGACACCATGTTAAGAATTCAGAAAGTTCCATACAGAACTCAGGTCATGATAAAAAAGTAGCACTAAACTAGACAGATATACACAAAAGGAGATCTATACACAGGCATGTTGGGTAAATATAATAGACTCTCTTGTATTTTTATTTTTTTAAACTACCTTGCAAGATCATTATTTGAAGCAAAATAATACAACGTGAATGGGGTTTATAATATAAGGAGAAGTAAAATTAATGACAATGATAGCAAAAAGATGAGGTTGGAGATTGTGATAAGTTAAATATGTATATTTGTCAATCAGTCACCTCATACAAGATAATTAAAAGAAGCCAAAGAGGAGATATGGTTTAATACCAAAAATACTCAATTAATCAAAATTTTGTGAGGAAAAGAGAACAGAACAAAACAACCTTTGAGATAAATACAAAATTGATTGGAAAGACAGACTTAAATTCAACTATGTCAACAGTCACATTAAATGTAAATTAAACATTCCAATTATAAGTCAGTGATTCTTAAATGGATAACACAAAGCAACTATATACTCTCATTAAGAGACACATTTTAATCCTAAAGACACAGATTATCTAAAAGTAAAGAGATGGAATATGTTATATTTATGTTCAAACTATAATAATAAAAAAACTGAAGTACCTATGTTAATATCAGACAAAGTTGACTTTAGTATAAGAAATATCAATGATAAAGGTAACATTTCCCAATGATAAAAGAGTAAATTTACCGTATGCTAACACATATATATGGAATCTAAGAGAAAAAAAAAAGGTCATGAAGAACCTAGGGGTAAGACGGGAATAAAGACACAGACCTACTAGAGCATGGACTTGAGGATATGGGGAGGGGGAGGGGGAGGCTGTGACGAGGTGAGAGAGAGGCATGGACATATATACACTACCAAACGTAAAATAGATAGCTAGTGGGAAGCAGCCACATAGCACAGGGAGATCAGCTCGGTGCTTTGTGACCACCTAGAGGGGTGGGATAGGGAGGGTGGGAGGGAGGGAGATGCAAGAGGAAAGAGATATGGGAACATATGTATATGTATAACTGATTCACTTTGTTATAAAGCAGAAACTAACACACCATTGTAAAGCAATTATACTCCAATAAAGATGTTAAAAAAAAAGAGTAAATTAATCAAGAACCATAACAAGCCTAAATGTGTATGCCCCAAAAATAAAAGCTTTAAAACACATGAGGCAAACACTGACAAACCTGAAAGGAGAAATAGATAAATCCACAATTAAAATTGGTAATTTGAGTATTTCTCTGTCAGTAATAGATCAAGCAGAAAGAAGGTCAGGAAGTAGGTAGAATACTTGAACAACACTGTCAACCAATTAAACCTAATTAACATTTATAGAACACTACACCAGGCAACTGCAGAATACACAGTACTTTCTATTGCACATGGAACATTAACCATAGAACATATGCTTGGCCATAAAAGTCAATAAACTTAAAAGAATTGAAATCACTCAAAGTATATTCTCTGAAACTATAAAACTAAGCTAGAAATAAACAAAAATATATCTGGAAAACAACTCATGGTTCAAAGAAGAAATTACAAGGGAAATTAGAAAATAAATGAAAATAAAAACAAAATCTATTAAAATTTGGGACCCCACAGTGCTGGCCTGGAGATGATAACTTTTCCACTGTCCTCTGGGTACTGAAAACCACCCTGCACAGTGTGAACTCTGAAGGCCACCTGTCCAAGCCCCCAGTGCCTGGACTCCCTCTGAAAGCCACCAAGCCTGCTTGCAGCTCCTCCCCTTATGGCCTGCACACTCTGAAGACCTCCTTGCACTACTGGCACCCAGAAATCCACTGCATGATCTTGCCATCAGTTGCTGATTTCGCATTCCAGAGAGTAGTGTTTTGTTTGCCCAGGAACTACAGAGCAGCTCTGACCTGGCTAAACCACTGACCCTATCTGCTGCCTGGTGGCTGAACCATACCTTTTCCAAGAGGTCTGACTTGTCCTTCCTTGGGTGCTTTCCCGCGTGCCTAGGTACCATATAGAGTTTCCTTATATCTTATAGTTACTCTTGTATTATAGAAATCATTCATTATATTAAATGCCCCCTGTTTAACCTATTGTGGGCTTTCTAGTTCCTGATTGGACTCCGACTGCTATGGTGGCTAAATATCAAAGTTCATATGGTAATTTTAGAACAGTCACTTTAAAATGATAACAATCCTTAGTTTAAATTGGAGACCTCTTGAGTATGCCATAATTCTGACCCTTCTATCCCCACAATACAATCAGGACCTGTTGCCTGCTTTTGTTAGAAGGGACACATTTAACAAATACAGAGAGAGCACTGTGACCATTGGTGACTATGGGATTAACATTTTATGTAATACTGACTTATTTTTCTCACTTTTTATAAAGGTCATGTTTATGATGAAACTCATTTATCTACCATCTAAGCATGTTATAAAGCTGAGACCCTTGTTTAGAATCATGAACCTGGAAAATAAATAGATTTCAGCTTTCCTAGTTGTCTTTAATATCTATATAAGGAAAGATAGTTTTGCTAAAAATTTATGGACTGAATCTGACTATTTGGATTTTTTTTTAAATAGAACTTAACACAGGTATTCATTTAATGTACATGGACATAAATATTGCCAAATGATGACAAGAGCAGTGCTACTCAGTGTCACCTACAAACTAGTAGCTTCACCATCACCTAGGAGCTTTATGGAAATGCAAATTCTCATGTCCAATCCCAAACCTGGTCCCCAGAAGTCTGTTATAACAAGCTCTCCTGGTGATTCTTAGGCACGCCAACATAAGAAACACTGGCTTAGAGCCTCTCAAACATGGTAGTTACCAATGTCTACTAGATTTTTACCCAAATGGTCTGGTATGCAGAAACCTCAAAATCTATTAGATTTCTAATAGAAAGCCAATGCAAGTTTAGTTAAATAACTCTTCTCTGTTCCTGGATTTTGCAAGAGGACAGGTAAATATCAAGATACATATGATTTTATCTTATGTGGTTGAAATAAAATGTCCCAAGAGCAGATTTCTTTACTCTTTCAGAAACATGTTTAACCAAAGTCCTTGATGTTTTTACTTTTCTTTCCCCTTATCCCTTCCTCTTCACCATCTCCTGTTTATGGAGGAACACCATTCACCACTTGACAACAAAAATGCCACTTACTTTTCTAAT
This sequence comes from Mesoplodon bidens, assembly GCF_964165515.1. Lineage (NCBI taxonomy): Eukaryota > Metazoa > Chordata > Mammalia > Artiodactyla > Ziphiidae > Mesoplodon > Mesoplodon bidens. The sequence continues at coordinate 89,943,827 of NC_138167.1, forward strand.
CCAAATATAAAATATAATCTGAGAATCATAAAAATAGCGTCTCCTTTCTCAAAATATTATAGTGTTAGTACTATGATATTTTAAACCAAAAGACATATGAACAAAATTAGGGAAAGCTTAGTGATGCATTAATTTCACATGTTATATATTAATATGCTGGGCATTTGTGACTATTGCTATAAGCGGCTTGAGTGTTGTCCTTCAAGTTGATTCCTACTTACGTTGAGATGTCATTACTTTTCGTTAGTTAACACTTTGAGCTTTTGGATATCATGTAGAAATTACATATTCTGTGTAAAAGTCTTTCTCTATATTTTTATGTCTAAAGTCTCTTGCTTTGATGTGTGTTTTGTTTATGCTGAGGAAATTAGTTCAGTGTGCAGTAAGAAAGAGGGGAGGGAAAGAGTCCCGTGTTGCTATTTCTAATCTCTCACACTCTTGTCAGACCTAATGTTAAAAGCTACATTTCTTAACCTTGCAGAGGAAAACAGAAAACATTGTGTGTCTACCAGCCACACTGAAAGTAAAGTAAATTAGTTATGCAGCAAAACTATTTTCCAACTATAATTTCACTGTATTGTATTACTTGAATTTGCATACTGGCAAAAGAGTGATTGTCAGTTTGTATGAAATTTTGTAGTGTTATCTTTAAAATGAGAAAAAGCAGCAAAATTATATAATCACTAAGAGCAGTATTTCAAAGCAGTATTTACTGATAGAACATTTCTGTGCCCTGTTCAAACATAATTCATTCACCCTTTGAATAGAAAGTGGGAATGGCTGATTCCTTTGAGAAGCAGACCTTATCATGAAACATGTTTGCACTATATGATAAATAATAACAACAGTCCCTTTATATAAAGCCCCCTTCTTCTGAATGAGGCAAAATTGTTTGTGCACAGGATCTTCAGAATCCTCCCAGAATCTCAATGAGGAAAGGAGCAAGTTCTCTGTACTTCTTTTGCAAATACCTAGAACACAGCAAAATGACAGAAAAAACCACCAAAACAGTAGCTGATTGTCTTGAATCCAGGTCTAATGTACTGTTCATGTTATTTCTAATTGTTAATGTGAAGGAAATATGGATTAAATTGGAAAGTTATAAAAATAAATTGTATTTGTTGCATGGATAGAACTACGTGTGTTTCTGTGCTGGGAAAAGAACTAAAAATTAATCCCACTCTTATTGGGTCCTTCTGATTAAAAAATTGGAATTATCTATGGCTTAATTCTATCTTGAATTGGAAAATTTATGAAATTGTATAATTTTAGAATTAGGCAGTAATTGATTTATTTGTGAGGTGATCACAGAGCTTGACACAGAGTAGGTATTCAGATTTGCAGAGCGATGCTCAGGAATACTAAATGATGTGGTCTGGGTCCCACAATTAGTTGCAACAGGCCTAGAGCTTCTGCTTAGTGGTCAGATGCTCCTTCCTTTTAGAAGCCACATGGTTCAAAAATTAACTCCATGAAACGAATCTTTGAAGAAGCTAACTAATAGCAAAACACCAAAACTATCTTTATAATAAAGTCATACAAAACAGTAAAGGGAATTTGCAGTTAGAAGAAAGATTACAGTGAAACATAATAGACAACAAGGTAACTATATCTGACAGCCAGATAGGCAGTTGTACTTGACGTTATGTAGTTTGAAATCTTGAAAGCTAATTGATTTTTTTCTAATTTAATGATATTTTCCAGTGATTTCAATTCTTTTCAAATGTCTTATATTTGATTAGCAATTGGCAGTGGAATTTTTTTAATTAGTTTGAAAATTTCTGCTATGTACATTTTTGATTTAGAAATAAACACTTGTTTTGCTGAAATGATTCTGTGATTCACCTATGATTTATATTTTAATAATGTTTATTAGCTTTGAAAGACAGGAAAATATAACATAAAAACAAAAGCAACTCATGATACCCCAACCAGATAACACCATTTTTTTAAAAAACAGTACATTTACATGATTAAAAAATTCAAACAGTATAGAAATTCTGTTCTCATTTTTGGGGGTATATACTCAGAAGTGGAATTGCTGAATCGTATGGCAGATCTATTTTTAATTATTTGAGGAATCTCCATTTTGTTTTCCGCTGTGTTTAGACCAATTTACATTCCCACCAACAGTGTATCAGTGTTCCTTTTTTACCACATCCTTGCCAGCGCCTGTTGTCTCTTGTCTTCCTCATGATACCCATTTAACAGACATGAGTGATACATCACTGTGGCTTTGACTTGCATTTCCCTGATAATTAAGTGATGTTGGGAACATTTTCAGGTACCTGTTGACCATTTGAAAATCTTTCGAAAAATGTCTGTTGATTACCTCTGCCCAATTTTCAATCAGATTTTTTTTTTCTGATTACTATGAGTTCTTTACATGTTTGGGATATTAACTCCTTATCAGTTAGGTGATATGCAAATATTTTCTCCCATTCCATAGGTTGCCTTTTGATTTTGTTGTTTGTTTCCTTTGCTGTGCTGAAGCATTTTAGTTTCAGGTAGTTCCAGTTGTCTATTTTTGCTTGTATTGCCTTTGCTTTTGATGTCAAACCTAAAAAAATCATTGCCAAAACCAATGTCAGGGAGCTTATCCCCCTGTGTTTTATTCTAGGAGTTTTATCATTCAGGGCTTACATTCAAGTCTTTATCCAATTTGAATTGATTTTTATGTATGGTGTAAGATAGGGATCCAGTTTCATTCTTTTGCATGTGGCCTTCCAATTTTTCCTTATCACCATTTATTGATGAGACTGTCCTTTCCCCATGTAGAGATTGCATTGAATCCATAGATTGCTTTGGGTACTATGGATATTTTAACAGTATTGGTTCTTTTCAATATATGAACAGATAATATCTTTCCATTTATTTCTGTCTTCTTCAGTTTTTCTCATCAGTGTCTTATAGATTTCAGTGTACAGGTCTTTCACCTCCTTGTTAAATTTATTCCTAGATTCTCTCTTTTTTAATGCTATTGTAAATGTGATTGTTTTCTTAGTTTCTCTTTCTGATAGTTTGTTGTTAGTGTACAGAAATATAACTGATTTTTGTATATTGCTTTTGTATCCTGCAAATTTGCTGAATTAATTGACTAGTTTTAACAGATTTTTGGTGGACTCCTTAGCGTTTTCTGCATATGACATCATATCGTCTGCAAATAGTAACAATTTTACTTCTTCCTTTCCTATTTAGATGCATTTTATTTATTTTTCTTGCCTAATAACTCTGGTTAGACCTTACAGTTCTATATTGAATAAAAGTGGTGAGAGTGGGCATCCATGTCTTTTTCCTGATTTTAGAGGAAAAGTTTTCAGTTTTTCACTATTGAGTATGATGTTAACTGTGGGCATAGATGCTTTTTTTATAGGTGAAGACTTTCCCTTATGTTCTTTGCATGCTGGAATCTTTTATCCTGAATGTGTTTTGAATTTTTTCAAACACGATTTCTTTAACTGTTGAGATGATCACATGACTTTTCTCTTTATTCTGTTAATATTGTGATAAAACATTGACTTCTTTATAGTAAATCAACCTCAGATCCACAAAACAGTCTTGGACGTTTGTTTTTTCCTTTCTATATTTGCTGTATTCAATTTGCAAATATATTTAAAAGATTTTCTGCATTTATATTTATAGGGAATTTTGGTCTATAGTATTTCTTTTTCTTTTTTCTTTTGTAATGTTTTTGATTTTGCTATCAGTGTATTTCTGGCCTTATAAAATCAACTGGAGATTACTAAAGATTATATACTCTAAATACTAAGCTAAGATAAACATAAAACCAGAAACCAATTAGATGCAGAAAGCAAACCCCAAGTCTACAGTTGCTCCCAAAGTCCACCGCCTCAATTTTGGGATGATTCATTGTGTATTCAGGTATTCCACAGATGCAGGGTACATCAAGTTGATTGTGGAGATTTAATCCGCTGCTCCTGAGGCTGCTGGGAGAGATTTCCCTTTCTCTTCTTTGTTTCCACTGCTCCTGGGCTTCACCTTTGGATTTGGCCCCACCTCTGCATGTAGGTCCCCTGAGGGCGTCTGTTCCCTGCCCAGAGAAGACAGGGTTAAAGGAGCAGCTGATTAGGGGCTCTGGCTCACTCAGGCCTTTGGGAGGGAGGGGTACGGAATGCGGGGCGAGCCTGTGGTGGCAGAGGCCGGCGTGACATTGCAACAGACTGAGGCGCGCCATGTGTTCTCCTAGCGAGGTTGTCCCTGGATCCCAGGACCCTGGCAGTGGCGGGCTGCACAGGCTCCCGGGAGGGGCGGTGTGGATAGTGACCTGTCCTTGCACACAGGCTTCTTGGTGGCTGTAGCAGCAGTGTTAGCGGCTCGTGCCCGTCTCTGGAGCTCATTTAGGCGCTGCTCTGTATCCCCTTTCCTCGTGCACCCCGAAACAGTGGTCTCTTGCCTCTTCGGCAGTTCCAGACTTTTTCCCAGACTCCCTCCCGGCTAGCTGTGTTGCACTAGCCCCCTTCAGGCTGTGTTCACGCAGCCAACCCCAGTCCTCTCCCTGGGATCTGGCTTCTGAAGCCTAGCCTCAGCTTCCATCCCCAGCCCGCCCCGGCGGGTGAGCAGACAAGCCTCTCGGGCTGGTGAGTGGCGGTCAGCACCGATCCTCTGTGCGGGAATCTCTCCGCTTTGCCCTCTGCACCCCTCTTGCTGCGCTCTCCTCCGTGGCTCCGAAGCTTCCCCCCGCCACCACCCCCCTTCTCCGCCAGTAAAGGGGCTTCTAGTGTGTGGAAACTTTTCCTCCTTCACTGCTCCCTCCAGAGGTGCAGGTCCTATCCCGATTCTTTTGTCTCTGTTTTTTTCTTTTTTCTTTTGCCCTACCCAGGTACGGGAATTTTCTTGCCTTTTGGGAAGTCTGAGGTCTTCTGCCAGTGTTCAGTAGGTGTTCTGTAGGAGTTGTTCCACGTGTAGATGTATTTCTGATGTATTTGTGGGGAGGAAGGTGATCTCCACCTCTTACTCCTCCGCCACCTTGACAGTCTCCTCTGATACGTTTTCTTGATAAATTTACACTATTATTAGTATGAAGTGCTCCTTTATATTTCTGGTAATATTTTTTCTCCTGCAGCCTGTTTCATTTAAACTAATATAGTCTCTTTTAAATTAATATAGCTTTCTTGTTATTTGAGTTTGCATTGTAAACATTTTCTCTTTTTTCACATTTAACTTATATCTGACTTTTCATTAACAGCTGTCCCTTATAGGAAACTTACAATTTAGTCTTATTTATATCCAGTGTGAAAATATCTACCTCTTAATTAGTGTGTTTAGGCTTTTTGGAATGCAGTTACTACTAGATGAGATTTCAGTATCCCTTCTTATTTGTTTTCTATTTGTCCAGTCTATTCTTAATTACTTTTTTCTTCTTTAGTGCCTGTGGTGGTTGGTTTTATATATCACCTTCGTGAGACTGTAGTTCTCAGTTATTCTATCAAACACTATTCTAGGTGTTACTGTGTGGGTATTCTGTAGATGTGATTAACATCTACAATCAGTTGAATTTAGGTAAGGTTGATTATCCTTGATAATCTGGGTAGGCCTCATACAATCAGTTGAAAGACCTTAAGAAGAAAACTGAGGTTTCCCTGAAGAAAAATAAACTTTTCCTGTGGACTACACTGTCTGCTCCTACTTGAGAATTTCCAGCATACCATCCTGCCCTACAGAATTTAGACTTACCTACCCATACTCTACAATTGCATAAACCAATTCCTTGAAACGAATTTCCTTCTCTCTATATGTATGTTTACACACACGTGTATAAACATGTGCACATATACATATACACACATTCATGCATACATATATATATTGTATAGTACATACATTACAAAATATATACATATGTAATTATGTTTTTTTGGTAGAACACTAACCGATACAGATTTTGTTTCCAAGAGTGTTTCTATAGGAGTAGAACCTTAAGGCTGAGTTCTTTGAAATGGTTCTGAGTTTTCTAAATTGGTTCTAGGTTTTAAAAAATTGGTTATCTAATATGAGTATATTAAAGGCACCAATAACTCTATTCCCAGTGTTAAAGAAGGCACTCGTAATCTATAGTATGATATAGTAATAGAGATAAGTAAAATATCATCATTGGATACTACTAATCAAATACTGTTGTGGACTGAATATTTGTGTCTCCCTAAAGTTCATATATTAAAACCTAATTCTTAATGTGATGGTATTTGTTGGTAGGGACTTTAGGAGGTAATTAGGTCATTTGGAGGTGGAGCCTTTGGGAGATAACTAAGAAGGTGAAGCTCTCATGAATGGGATTACTGCCATTATAAGAATATAAGAGGTTAGCAGTCTACAGTTCAGAAGAGGGTCCTTGCTAATACCCAACCATGCTGTTACCTGATCTTGGAATTCTAGCCTCCAGAACTGTGAGAAATAAATTTTGCTGTTTATAAGTCACCCAGTCTGGCATTTTTCTACAGCAGAAGTGAATAAGATAAATACATATAGGAGGCAAGGTGACCCCATATTCAAAATTGAAACCATGATTTCCAGTTTTAAATGTTATATGTACAGTTTATAGCATTTAATACTTCTACAGTCAATGAGAATAATAGTTCAATTATACTAACCATATTTAAAAATGGGAGTTAAAGATAAACTATCACTTTATGTTAGCTTTAGCATTTTTGTTACTTCTACTTTGTTTACTTACCCTTTGTAGTATTTATTCTTCCGTGTTTCCTTCAAAATGTTAAACAACTTACATTTATTCATGTCTGAAATTTGTAGGGAATCCCATATTCAGCCTGCTACTTCTGCAATGTGGTACTACATTTTTAAACTTAATTCGTAATTTCTTCATACTCTTCAACTAAACAAGCACAGCAGATGTTTTATCTCAAGTTCCTCTCCAAGTTAAATAATCCCCAAATCATGAAGTCAAAACGAATGATAAATAATGTGTTAATATTTAGTGTGTGATATTTCAGTGTGCATATAGTATGTTACCCTAGGTTTTCAAAGTAAGTTTGAATAAAACTTCGTGTAATGATTCAAGCTCCTTCCATGGTTCTCAAGAGTTCTGTGACATACATCTCTTAGGACCCTCCTTTCCAATACATTGACTCTAAATTTTCATGTTTAAAAAAAGACTAGATTTCAAAAATAAATAAACCATGGCTGATAACTATTCTTTGACTTGCTGTGTTTACCACAATTCCAGCTTCATGCATAATATGTAGTTTTTATATTGAACTTTCACTTTAAGATTAGTCCCTGAACTTTCTAAGCAGTAGAAATAGATGAGGGAGTTAATATGACAGGTGTTGATTTAGTAGGCTCCATTGGAGAGTGAATTTTCTTCTTGACTATGTGCCTAATACTTTGGAAGGCATAGCATTTGCCTGAGGCCTATAAACATTGAACTTTTGGTTCAAAATGCTAGAATACATGTTATGCAATTTTTTATGTGTGCTTGATTTAAAATAAAATAAAATTCTATAGAGGTTTTCCTCATTAATCTGCCCACTTAGATTCAACCGACTCTGGTTCAGAGCTTTGAAGTGATTTGCTGACATAAGTAAGCAGGATGGGCATCAATACTTGAAACTTAGGGGTAATTTGTTCTGACTTTGCTTTCGAAGTTGTTCTAAACTATGAATAACCAAAGAGAACTTCCTCAAATTAAACTTGCTTGTTAGTCCCATTTATATTTTTTCTTTGTTTTTTTTATTCTAATATTACTATGTATAATTTAGCATTATCTTTTTACTTTTAATAAGGAAAAAAAGTTATTTGAAGGTTAATGTGACATTTTGAAGATCAGCAACAGCCATCTGCTGTCTGTTTTCCAAATATAAACTTTTTATTTAATAATGGAGTCACCATATATTTTGCAGCAGGGTGTCATCATCTTGTGCATGTGAGCCAGATCTGTACCTCTAAATCTCTGATTCTCATCTTGCCTTCATAAATCAGATCTAATTTTCATTTGTCTTTGGGACATATTTATCTGTATTCCCTGTTGGGCACAACCCAATTTTGACTGTTTCCACCTCAAAATGACTTCTTTTTCCTGAATTCTCTATATGTAAACTCAAAATTTCCCAACCACCAAGACCTGAAAATGTAGTTATTTCTCCCTTTCTTACCACCTCTCCCTCCAATTAATTGCAGTGTTCTGTGCATTGTAACCCTGCCTCTTAAATGCCTTTTGATGCTTTTTGCTGGCTTTTTTTTTACTTTATACTTGGTCTCTTTAAATAATTTATATATTCCTTCTGATTCAAATTTGACATTACTGCCAAATTGTGTTCAGCAATGTTCAGTTCTGATCATATCATTCTCCTGATTGAAAAATGTTAATTCCTTCCCATTGCCTCCTAAGGGGACCAGGTCAGGCACAAAACCTTAGAACTCTTTCTGCTTTATTAAGGAGCTGAATGATTGAGAACCTGTGCTAGAATCAAAGATGAAAATGAGGCAAAAGAAGTGAAAACCAAACAACGAAAAATAGAGACTATCCTTAAGGAATGTGTGGATTTCCTAGAGACTAGAATTGAAAATGTCCTCTAGCTGATACCAAAAGACAGGATAAAGAAAGGCATGAGGGAAGGGGAGTTACATTAGGCAAGAGGAGCCACAAAAATTTCTCAGTGCCCTGGAGAGTCCATATTATCTACTTCCAACTCTTCAAAAATGCCACCAAATAAACTGTCAATGACCTATATCATTCAGTGTAAGTCAAACTTATCACCTGTTGCAGTAAGGGAGACTTCATCTTGCTACCTTGGTATGTTTTTTGGTAGTGCTTCTGAAGTGTGTGTGTGGGGTGTGGTCATCAAGGCCATATATTCATAAGGTTTTAGGATCTGGTATTAGGAAGGTCTAAGCTCACTGATGTAGATATTTTATTAGTACTGGGTTAAGTTTATGACAGAATTGTTTAGGGTTGGTGGACACAGTGAGGCAAGGACTTGATGAGAGAAGTATTTTGATAAGCAAGAAGTTTGCCCAGTTGAGTGACTTATTACCCTAAGAAGGGAGCTATTTACCTTAAGGGGAAATTGATTGTCCTGACAGAGGGCTATTTGAGCAGTATGTTGTTCTGAGAAGTGTTTTTTTAGAAAGTTCCTGAAATAAACAGTATACTTAAAAATTTATCTGCTTGGTCTGGGATTGTTTTTAGTAGTGAGGTCTTTTTAATGCCAACTGCTGAAATAGTTCTTGATTCTATTAATCTGTGTGGGTGCAGGCAAGGTTTTTTCAATGTAAATTAGAAGATCCACACAAATCTAAACGCCAGTGTTGGACATTCTTCTCTATTCTCTCTGAATGTGTGGATGTGTATAGATATAGGTGTTTTTTTTTAAACAATAAATAATCCAAGTTCTTCCTTCTACTAATAATGTTTCTCATAGAAGTATATTTTAATACATAATTTAAAATTTTGTATCTTGAGTCATACCATAATGAGAATTAAAGACAAATTTCAAATTAGAAAAAAAAATTTTCATCTTTAATGGCAAGGAGAATTGCACCCCTATGTTCATCACAGCATTATTTACAATAGCCAAGTTATGGAAACAACCTAAGTGCCCATCGACAGTTAAATGGATAAAGAAGATGTGGTGTATATATACTATGGAACCATAAGAAAAGGAGAAATCTTGCCATTTGGACATGGATGGACCTGGAGGGTATTATACTAAGTGAAATAAGTCAGATGGAGAAAGACAAATACTGTATGATTTCACTTGTATTTAGCATATAACAAACAAACAAAATAAGTGAGCAAACCAAACAACAACAACAACAATAAAAACATACAGATACAGAGAACAGAGTGCTGGTTATCAGAAGGGAGGGAACAGAGGACAGGAGGGAGAAATGGTTAAAGGGGATTAACTGTGTGGTGATGGATGAAAACTAAATATTTGGTGGTGAACATGCTGTAGGGTATGCAGAGGTAGAAATATAATGTTGTATACATGAAACTTATATAAGGTTATAATCGAATGTTACCTCAATTAAAAAATTAATTAAAAAATTTAGATACACAACTCCTTCAGTTATGAAAATGTGAACTAATACAGGTAAAAGTTGACAAAAGACTAGGAACAAAAAATTATAAAAGGCATAATTATGAATAAAATTTAAGCTAATCAGTAAATACAAAAAATACATGTTAAAGCATCAATGAGACGCTTTTGTTTAAAAATCAGTGAAGATTCAAACACAAGAGTGTCCAGTGATATTTAGAATATTTTGAATTGGAACATTCATTCATTGTGTGACTGTATTTTGCTGCAGTTATTCTAGAGTGCAATTTGACAATGTCAGTCAAATGCATTAAGCATGCATTCCATTTCTAGGAAGATTCCCACACAAACCAATCAGAGACATGTAAGAGATTCATGTTCAAAAAAGGTCGTTATAGAATATTTATAGGTGAGCAGAGTTCCAGCCATCACACCACATTCTAAGCATCGGAATGAAGGAATGAATGAAGAGGAAGGGGCAAGAAATATGCAGCCGCTCTCTGTTATGGACAGTTGCAGGAGGCTTTATGTGACATCTAACTGTGCAGCTATTAGTCACTTTGCATAAAACACTGAGAAATGTTTTCATTTTAGGCAGCCATGTGTCCAGCTAAAAACCAGAAATTCTATTATAATGTGAGAAAGGGAGTCTCTTTTACATTGTTTCACTGAGCAAATTAACTCCAATTTGTCTCAGTCTTTCCAATCTACTCTAGCCTCTTCTTAGAATAACTAAAAGGCTCATTAAAATTTCTTCCAAACAACAAAGTTGCTCTTCTTTTTGAAAATAACCTGCTACTATACTGGAATTTTGGTGGCTGTAGCCAGCCTGTTAAAAATAGCGATTGTTTTCCTTTGAAAGATACATGATAAAAACTCATTCACACATCCACATGTGTTTACAATTTGAAATAACAGAACATTCTAGAACTGTGAAAGAGTTTAGGAAATAAAGCAAAATATAAACAATTATTTGTTTTCTGGATAGTAGGATAGCAGATGATTTTAACTTGTGCCTTGTATTTTAATACATTTTTTAAATGTTTTAGAAATAGATGCACCCCCAAATCACAAGAGAAATATCAATTTCTATGTATATCAATAAAAATTCCATTAATTAATTAACCCATAATTTATTTTATAAATTGTATTTGAATATTTTATATTCCATATACCAAATATTATAAACAAACCACAGTTCTTATCTTTAAGGGAGAGGTAGAAACATGTACCTACAATTTACAGTAGAATGACTTGGATGCAGTGGGTAGAGGTATGCATAGATTGGTGTTGTAGTGCTAAGCAGTTTCACTCTCCCCAAATTGTAGGGGCCAGAAAAATATTTGAGCTGAGTCTAAATATTGGAAAAGTGGGTAAGAGCACAAGAAACTGCCTGTGTAAAGCTGTGAAGGTTATAGGTCTAAAAAGTTATCCTCTTGCAAGAACTGCATGTATATTGATGTTACTGGTAGAGTGTGTGTGTGTGTGTAGGTGTGTGAAATAGAGTCAGATTAGAGAAGTTTGCAGAGGTCCTGAAGGGCATGATATATCATCTCAAGAAGTCTGAATTTGTCATGAAAGGTTTGTGTAGAGATGGAAAGATTGCAGTCAGGTAAATGGTGTCCTAAGATTTCCATTTTAGGAAGTGTCGCATCTGATGTCCCTTCAATAAGTGGTCTAAGTCTCCAAGTAACATTAAAAATATACAGGAAGAATCCAAACTCAAGTCAATGAATATGTTTATTTGAGAACCATAGAATGTCAACATAGCCCCATATCTTTAACCCATGACATGACAGTAAGTGTTACCTCCATTGACTAGCCAAAATAAGAAATCAGTATTGATTTTAGTTGTTTACATTTAAATGTTCCATTTAACCAAAGTTTAGCTAGTCTGCGCACAGATTTCCTACTTCTAGTTCAAACCCTTGCATGACTTATCTTTTAAACTCTGCATACTACAACAAGGCACTGCTTATCTTTTAAGTAGGGTACACTTGTACAGCATTTGCACCACCATACCCACAGCTTATCACTTAAGCCCAGCATTGTACATGCATTTATTTCCCTACCATGTGTTTGTTCTTTCTTCTTTAGCCCTTTTCTCTCCCTAAGAAAATGGTGTAATTCTGGATGGAACCTAAGGTTAGCGGTGTAAATGACAGAGTGTAGGAGGGCAAAACTGTATTCAGGCAGAGCAAACTCATGGAATCAAAACCTGGAGATATTAAATTGGGTGATCAATTGAATATAAGCAATACTAGAAGGTAGTAAAATAATTTTAAAAATACTTAGGTGTTTTTGTTTATTTGTTTTGCCTGTATTATAATTCAGGTGAAAGACGTACCATATTTTCATGGAGCGCTGAGGAGCATCATAGAGCATTCAGGGACATGCAATCTAAGTAGTCTGTGGAGCTTGGCATACCTTCTTCTCTTGCTGGTGAGAAGCCAAACAAAACAAAACAAAAACTTCTTAGATGCGTTTTTATTATTTATTTATTATTATTATTTTTTTTTTTTGCGGTACGTGGGCCTCTCACTGCTGTGGCCTCTCCCGTTGCGGAGCACAGCCTCCGGACGCGCAGGCTCAGCGGCCATGGCTCACGGGCCCAGCCGCTCCGTGGCATATGGGATCCTCCCGGACTGGGGCACGAACCCCCGTCCCCTGCATCGGCAGGCAGACTCTCAACCACTGTACCACCAGGGAAGCCCTTAGGTGCATTTTTAAAAGATCTCAATCTCTGCATTCCTCAGGTAACCCACAGAGCATATGTGACCACTTACAGTGTGTTTCAACGATGAACAATGGTATTATTTGTGTGTTATAAATGAATAATCTGAAACTCAGAGAAGTTAAATAACTTGTCTGATTTCACACTCCTATAATATGGCAGTATCATAGCTGTAACTTTTAGACTCTAGAGCCTGTGCTATTATGCTATAGATGTCATCAATTTAAAAAATATTCATCAACTTTATGAGATTGTCTCATCTTTACCTGATAAGGATTGAAAAATCTCCATGTTCAGTTGACCTAATAGACATGAACTGGAGGCTCCTTCTCCAGTATTAGGTCTGGTTTTCACAATATTGATGTTTATGAAACTATTTCAGGCATTCTATATAAAACCACCTAATAATATGACTGAACAATTTTACTTCTAAATATATGTGCTACTATGTCCTTATATCATCTGGGCAATCTAGTCAAACTTTTTTCATTGTTCACATGCTTAAAGCTCTATGAATCTAAATTCTCTGAATATTTAATTTAAAAAAACGTTAAAAATAGTTCAGTTATGTTAAACTAGACTCTAAAGATATTTCACACTTATGGTTAGCCTCTTGGGGATCTACTCTCAAATATCCATGGATATTAATATTCTCCTCTTTCTTACTAGTTGGGAAAGTTTGAAGAGCACTAGTCTAACATAACTGAACTATTTTTTTAAAGGTATTTTTTTGGAGTCTCATGTCTTATCCTAAAATATTTATGTGGATTTTGCATCAAATTCTGTAACATATCCTTGTTTTAATAAAATCTTATTTAAATTATTTACTATCTGTAAAAATTCTCCCTCTTGTTTTGATTTGGTTCTCCTGCATTCAAAATAAAAACATCACATTGGGAAAAAAATGTTACAGTTTTCCATGCAGGTGCTGATTGAGAGTCTTGTGCCTTAAAAACCAATTTCTGCTATATAAACTGACTCCATGAAGAGCCATTTATCACTTACATAAGCAATGTACTGAATTAACTTACCTTGGTATAACTTTTGTCAAATTTTTTCTTCATTCAAACAAAAGAATAGCAACTCAGTGTCAAAATCAAAGTCCCTGAGTTGTTCACCCCCTCCAGTTAGCCACTGTACACCTGTATGGGGCACAGATTTTTAGAATCCTTTTCCTGGAACATGATTATATAACTGAAGAGGTAACCATTTATGCTTGAGAAGCTCATACCTACATCATTAACCCAGAAGAAGAGTCTGGGCCCATGCTAGAAAAAGGTGTGGTCAGGGAAACGGAAAGAGATGAAAGCAAACGTTATTTAAAACTCAGATTTTTTAAATGTTTGTTATCACCTGAAATGTGAGGTAGGCATATAGGATGACTTTACAAGATACTAAATCTAAATCTAAGTAGCAAAGGAACTTAAACTATTATTAATAGGAATAACAAAGTATAGAGGGGAACATGTTTCTAAAAGTTGAGTTATAAGATGACATAAGTGAAAACACAATGACATAAGCTAAAACACAATATATAAATGATCTTAATGGAATACTTGAGACTCTATGTCCCTATAAAGACAAGAGATAGTATCACTTAGACATTGCTCTGATTTAAGTGTTTTTTAGTTTTAGGCCAGACTTACTATTAGGTTGAGCTGTCACTTTGCCAAATGAAACTGTACTTAATTAAGTATGGACTAAACACATAAGCTTTATGCATTTTATTCACTGGTTCCTTTTAAAGTATAGTAAAGGAAAAAGTATAAACAAATAGCAATAAAGCCTTCATATATGTGTGCATGTGCATGTGAAACTAAGTTATTTCACTTTATTTCTGAATGACAGAAAGTAGATTGGGACGGTTGCTGAATAATGAATTCAAAAGTGGAGAGGGATGCAACTGGCAGAGCAGAAGGTCAGAGAGATTCTGGAGATAGAAACTTCAGAGATGGTAGAGAGTAAGGGGTAAGCAGGGCAGAATCTCATGAAGTGGGAGTGGACAGGGATTCATGGCAAGATTCATGCTCCGTGCAATGCCACAATTTCCCCCTTCTCTGATACCTTTGGAATTTTTCTCGATGTCAAGAGCGAAGTGTGAATTTATTTTTTTGCCTGCAAATTCCTACCCAGTTCATAACATAATTGTATGCTTTCATGTATATGAAATCTGTAATCAGTTTAGTTACAAAGAAGCAAAACAAGTCAAAACTTGTCCCTATGTTTATTAGACTGTAAGTTTGTAACTTGTCTTAGAAATAATTAATAACTTTATGACGGTGAACTTTCCTATTCAAGCACATAGCCTATCGTTCCATTCGTTCAAATATCAAGGATGATATACAGCTTGAGTCAACTTGTTGTGTCTCTCTTACTGCAATCAAACAAGCAAATGAAAAACAAAAATGTACTATATGATCTGATAAAATCATAGATTTCAGGGTATACAAAGAAAATTTAACTTTATTCTAACACTTTATGGGTACATAACAACTATAGAATTGAGTCCTACAGCAACCTGTTCAAGGCAATAGATTTTATGTCAGAACTGAGACCATATTTATTTCTTGTTTAGCATTTATCTTCGTAGGCAATTAATTTGACATGAAATTCTAAGAAAATATGGGTATCAGATACTTATTCAGTTTTATATATTTTAAATTTTAATACCAAGCCAATAGATTATTTGGCGAATTTGTTTTAAACTCGTGAACTACATATTAATGCTTGAAAATTGAATATAGAAAGTAATTTTCTTTAGGTGTATTCTACTCTACAACACATAAATTAACTTAATATATTTTACATTTATTTGTTCATCTATATGTTTCTACAAAACTCTGATCATCAATGTATATATATACGCTAAATTTTTCCCCATTTGGGGCTCTTTATAGCAAAACGTCCTGAAAGGAAGGGTTGTCTACACACAGATGCTGTCTCCACTTTCTCACTTCTAATTTACATTGAAGCACATCTTTCTGGCTTATCTGCCCCACCACATCTTTAAAATTCCTGTTGAAAAAAAGTCACCAATGCCACCCTGTGTTGTTCACTGAGATGGTGCATACATGCCTGCAGGATTCCTGACCACCTTTCCCAATTCACTGAATGATTTTCCTTCTCACCCACTGTTTTAGAGCCACACTGATCCTTTAGAAGTCAATAGAACATAACAAGCTGTTGCTTGCCTAATGGCCTTCTTGATTAGTTTCCTTTACCTAAAATACTTGCCCCTTTTTCTTTTATAACTCACTTTTTCTAATCTTCCAGGACTTAATTTAAATATCTTCTAAGTCTTCACTGATCAGTCACCATGTGGAAGGAGCTACTACCTTCCCATGCATTATCTTGGTATCTTAACTACTTCATCTAAAATACTTATGATCTTTGCTCTCTTATTTATTGTCTTATTCAACCTTGTATTCCCATCACCAAGCAAAATAACTATTAGCACTGGTTTCTCAGTTAATATTTTTGCAAAAAATGAATCAATATACAACTGCTCAATTGAGAGCATATATGTCTTCATTGTGTAAGAAATAAGTGATAGTTTGGGAAATATGCCTAAATTTAGTAGATCTCAGTTAAATATACATTTCTTGACAACGTGTAGAGATCTAAACTGGTTATAAAAATGCTATGTAACTTGCTATCTGTGAGGTCTTTACATAGACTGTTTTCTCATCTTTAGAATGGAAATAATGATATTATAGAGTGTACTTGTGTTTGCTACATAAAACATTATCTACTTTAGTCAGATATGAAAGAGACTGTTTAAAAAAAGAAAATCTAAGACATTTCAATGCTACTGTTATTCTTAAGTCATTTAAAATCATTATCTTAGCTATTTGGCTGTAATTCCCTGTATTCTGTTTAATCACAACAATTAGTATTTGACCATGCCAATCACCAAAGTAGAAAGGAGGAAAGTGAAATGAGAACTCTACAGTTTGTATAAAGTATTCTAAAAGATAGGCTAAAAAATATCCAAAAGACTTCTCTTAAACTTTATCTGAAAAATACTATAGTTTATTTTAAGTGAACTTCCCTTCACTTTTCCTCCCTGTAGCACTTGGTAGATTGATGGCTTTTCAAAAGAAGTTTAGTTCAGAGGTAAGATGGAGAGGCTGCACACCTGAAAAGCAGATGACCCAGTACAAATGAAAGGTGGAGCACCACAGTATGAGAATAAGCTGATGGCAGAGATCAAGGCCTCAGATGTGGTGAAGAAAGGGGGAAAAAATTACAGAGGGCTTAGGGACTAATGCCTCACGATTTCAAAAGTGTTTCTTTCATCATGGTCTACAAGAGAGAAAGAAGAAAGGATTGGCATTCAAAGAATCTCAACATTTTTGTTGCTTATAAAACCCTGCCTTCCATCCTTTGATTTTACTGCTAACAGCCCTGCATTTTCAGGATCATGGAGGGCGCTAAGATCACAAACTCAGTATAGCTGCTATAATTTTCTTAGCACTTAAGAAATTGAAAAAAATTTAGAGAAAATCATGACTTCTGCATTACTTTCCAATACCTGACACTTTCCATTTGCTAAGCTCCTCTGGTAGATAAGAAAAATCCCAGGACAAGAGTGAAGGTATATAGTAGGAAAGAAGAAAGATGGTGGGATGAAAAGATTGCTCCTAGGCAAGTGTCCCTTGCATGTGCAGAGTTAATAATATGTCTCAGCCTTAGAAAGTGAAGACCAGGAAAGAGACTCCCCCAGTTTATATCATCAAAATGATAATATTCAGCTAATATTGGACAGGAAATCATAAAATTAGTGTCAGTTCTGGCAACTACTACATCCCAAGATAGCCAGTCTTTGCCATTTGAATTTTTCCACCTGTTCACATTAGTTCATCCTCCTTGCTAATAAGATAACTTCTGGCATAAATCAAGAATAACTGTTAGGCAGAATGCTACAGTTAGGCCACTACAAGGTAAATCTCTATGCAATCCCTTCCTCAGGCTTGTAAGTAGAAAAAAAAACAGCATTAAGGAATAGTGTTGATTTTAAATAGAACTGGTTAAGATAGCTCTCTTTTGCCCCCTTTTGCAAGGTTTCATGAAGAATTATGAGGACTGAGTTATCTTTTTCTCAGAGTTACTACCTTTGAGGATCATACAGGAAACGTGAAATAATTTAAGAAAATAATTAAGGGAATAATGGGAATGCTTGGCATGTTTATATTATTGTAGTATGGTGGCTCAGTTCAGCAGATAGAGGACCAGATAGTTCTGCCTCCCGCTACAATGTGGGTCAACTAGGGTTTTTTTTTTTTTTTTTTTTTTTTTTCAGTACGCGGGCCTCTCACTGTTGTGGCCTCTCCCGTTGCCGAGCACAGGCTCCGGACGCGCAGGCTCAGCGGCCATGGCTCACGGGCCCAGCCGCTCCGCGGCATGTGGGATCTTCCCGGACCGGGGCACGAACCCGTGTCCCCTGCATTGGCAGGCGGACTCTCAACCACTGAGCCACCAGGGAAGCCCCAACTAGGATATCTTTTATCTGAGATTGTTCAGAAAACATTACCATTGTGGGAAGTAGCAAGATGCTTTGGAGGTTTAGGATCCCAATTTAAATAGGTTGGACATTCACTTCAGATCACCCCACTCTCACTTCATCTTGCTGTAGCTTATATATTCTCATAGCTGTTGTACTAACCCTTTTGTCTCCAAATTGGGAGACAATTTTTATCTCCAAATTGGGAGATTGCTTTGTTTTCCTATACATTCTACTGAGCATTAGGTGATTGGATAGTAAACAAAAGCACCAATTTATTAACAACTACTTGATTGTATACTTATTAGTATATATCCTTCTCTTTGTAGTGGAAAAGATTTCATTGTTAGGGTTTTTTTTTTAATTTATTTTTAACATCTTTATTGAAGTATAATTGCTTTAAAATTGTGTGTTAGTTTCTGCTTTATAATAAAGTGAATCAGTTATACATATACATATGTTCCCATATCTCTTCCCTCTTGCATCTCCCTCCCTCCCACCCTCCCTATCCCACCCCTGTAGGTGGTCACAAAGCACTGAGCTGATCTCCCTGTGCTATGCGGCTCTTCCCACTAGCTATCTGTTTTATATTTGGTAGGGTATATATGTCCATGACACTCTCTCACTTTGTTCCAGCTTACCCTGCCCCCTCCCTGTATCCTCAAGTCCATTCTCTATTAGGTCTGCATCTTTATTGCTTTCCTGCCCCTAGGTTCTTCATAACCTTTTTTTTTTTAGATTCCATATATATGTGTTAGCATATGGTATTTGTGTTTCTCTTTCTGACTTACTTCACTCTGTATGACAGACTCTAGGTCCATCCACTTCACTACAAATAACTCAATTTCATTTCTTTTATGGCTGAGTAATATTCCATTGTATATATGTGCCACATCTTCTTTATCCATTCATCTGTCGATGGACACTTAGGTTGCTTCCATATCCTGGCTAGTGTAAATAGAGCTGCAATGACATTGTGGTACATGACTCTTTTTGAATTACGGTTTTCTCAGGGTATGTGCCCATTAGTGGGATTGCTGGGTCGTATGGTAGTTCTGTTTTTGGTATTTTAGGAAACCTCCATACTGTTCTCCATAGTGGCTGTATCAATTTACATTCCCAGCAAAAGTGCCAGAGGGTTCCCTTTTCTCCGCACCCTCTCCAGCATTTATTGTTTCTAGAATTTTTGATGATAGCCATTCTGACTAGTGTGAGGTGATACCTCATTGTACTTCTCATTTGCATTTCTCTAATGATTAGTGATGTTGAGCATCTTTCATATGTTTGTTGGCAATCTGTATATCTTCTTTGGAGAAATGTCTATTTAGGTCTCCTGCCCATTTTTGGATTGGGTTGTTTGTTTTTGTGATATTGATCTGCATGAGCTGCTTATAAATTTTGGAGATTAATCCTTTGTCCGTTGCTTCGCTTGCAAATATTTTCTCCCATTCTGAGAGTTGTCTTTACATCTGGTTTATGGTTTCCTTTGCTGTGCAAAAGCTTTTAAGTTTCATTAGGTCCCATTTGTTTATTTTTGTTTTTATTTCCATTTCTCTAGGAGATGGGTCCAAAAGGATCTTGCTGTGATTTATGTCATAGAGTGTTCTGCCTATGTTTTCCTCTAAGAGTTTTATAGTGTCCATTCCTACATTTAGGTCTCCAGTCCATTTTGAGTTTATTTTTGTGTATGATTTTAGGGAGTGTTCTAAATTCATTCTTTTACATGTTCCATTGATCTATGTTTCTGTTTTTGTGCCAGTAGCATATTGTCTTGATTCCTGTAGCTTTGTAGGATAGTCTGAAGTCAGGGAGTCTGATTCCTCCAGCTCTGTTCTTTTTTCCTCAAGACTGCTTTGGCTACTGGGGTATTTTTGTCTCCATACAAATTTTAAGATTTTTTTGTTCTTGTTCTGTAAAAAACTGCCATTGGTAATTTGATAGAGATTGCATTGAATCTGTAGATTGCTTTGGGTAGTATAGTCATTTTCACAATATTGATCCTTCTAATCTAAGAACATGGTACATCTCTTCATCTGTTGGTATCATCTTTAACTTTTCATCAGTGTCTAATAGTTTTCTGCATACAGGTCTTTTGTCTTCCTAGGTAGGTTTATTCCTAGGTATTTTATTCTTTTTGTTGCAGTGGTAAATGGGAGTGTTTCTTTCATTCCTCTTTCAGATTTTTCATTGTTCGTGTATAGGAATGCAAGAGATTTCTGTGCATTAATTTTGTATCCTGCAACTTTACCAAATTCATTGATTAGCTCTAGTAGTTTTCCAGTGTCATCTTTAGGATTCTCTATGTATAGTATCATGTATCAGCAAAAAGTGACAGTTTTACTTCTTCTTTTCCAATTTGGATTCCTTTTATTTCTTTTTCTTCTTTGATTGCCATGGCTAGGACTTCCAAAACTATGTTGAATAATAGTGGTGAGAGTGGACATCCTTATCTCATTCCTGATCTTAGAGGAAATGGTTTCAGTTTTTCACCATTGAGAATGATGTTTGCTGTGTGTTTGTCGTATATGACCTTTATTACTTTGAGGTAGGTTCCCTCTCTGCCCACTATCTGGAGAGTTTTTATCATAAATGGGTGTTGAATTTTGTCAAAAGGTTTTTCTGTATCTATTGAGATGATCATATGGTTTTTATTCTTCAATTTGTTAATGTGGTTTATCATATTGATTGATTTATGTATATTGAAGAATCCTTGCATCTCTGGGATAAATCCCACTGGATCACGGTGTATAATCCTTTTAATGGCAGCACCACTTATTGATGAGGCTGTCTTTTCTCCAGTGTATATTCTTGTCTCCTTTATCAAAAGTAAAGTGACCAGATGTGTATGGGTTTTTCTCTGTGCTTTCTATCCTGTTCCATTGATCTGTGTTTCTGTTTTTGTGCCAGTACCATATTGTCTTGATTACTGTAGCTTTGTAGTATAGTCTGAAGTCAGGGAGTCTGATTCCTCCAGTTCCGTTTTTTTTTGTTTTTTTTTTTTTCTCAAGATTGATTTGGCTCTTTGGGGTCTTTTGTGTTTCTATACAGATTGTGAAATTTTTGGTTCAAGTTCTACGAAAAATGCCATTGGTAGTTTGATAGCGATTGCATTGAATCTGTAGATTGCTTTGGGTAGTATAGTCCTTCTCACAATGTTGATTCTTCCAGTCCAAGAACATGGTTTATCTTTCCATCTTTTGTATCATCCTTAATTTCTTTCATCATGGTCTTATAGTTTTTTGCATCCAAGTCTTTTGTCTCCTTAGGTAAGCTTATTCCTAGGTATTTTATTCTTTTTGTTACAATGGTTAATGGGAGTGTTTCCTTAATTTCTCTTTCAGATTTTTCATCATTAGTGTATAGGAATTCAAGAGATTTCTGTGCATTAATTTTGTATCCTGCTACTTTACGAAATTCATTGATTACCTCTAGTAGTTTTCTGGTAGCATCTTTAGGATTCTCTATGTACAGTATCATGTCATCTGCAAACAGTGACAGTTTTACTTCTTCTTTTCCAATTTGGATTCCTTTTATTTCTTTTTCTTCTCTGATTGCTGTGGCTAAAACTTCCAAAACAATGTTCAATAATAGTAATGAGAGTAGGTAACCTTGTATTGTTCCTGATGTAAGTGGAAACGGTTTTGGTGTTTTCACCATTGAGGACAATGTTCGCTGTGGGTTGGTCATACATGGCCTTTATTATGTTGAGATAAGTTCCCTCTATGTCTACTTTCTGGAGGGTTTTTGTCATAAATAGGTGTTGAATTTTGTCAAAAGCTTTTTCTGCATCTATTGAGATGATCATATGGTTTTTATCCCTCAGTTTGTTATAATGGTGTATCACATTGATTGATTGGTGTATATTGAAGAATTCTTGCATTCCTTAGATAAACCCCAGTTGATCATGATGTATGATGCCTTTAATTTGCTGTTGGATTCTGTTTCCTAGTATTTTGTTGAGGATTTTTGCATCTATGTTTATCAGTGATATTGGCCTGTAGTTTTCTTTCTGTTTTGACATCTTTGTCTGGTCTTGGTATCAGGGTGAGGGTGGTCTTGTAGAATGAGTTTGGGAGTGTTCATCCCTCTGCTATATTTTGGAAGATTTTGAGAAAGATAGGCATTAGCTCTTCTCTAAATGTTTGATAGAGTTCGCCTGTGAAGCCATCTGGTCCTGGGCTTTTGTTTGTTGGAAGATATTTCATCAGAGTTTCCATTTCAGTGCTTTTGATTGGTCTGTTTATATTTTCTCTTTCTTCCTGTTTGTCTTGGAAGGTTGTGCTTTTCTAAGAATTTGTCCATTTCTTCCAGGTTGTCCATTTTATCGGCATACAGTTGCTTGTAGTAATCTCTCATGATCCTTTGTATTTCTGCAGTGTCAGTTGTTACTTCTCCTTTTTCATTTCTAATTTTATTGATTTGAGTCTTCTCCCTTTTTTTCTTGATGAGTCTGGCTAATGGTTTATCAATTTTGTTTATCTTCTCAAAGAACCAGCTTTTAGTTTTATTGATCTTTGCTATTGTTTCCTTCCTTTCTTTTTCATTTATTTCTGGTGAGATCTTTTTGATTTTTTTTCCTTCTGCTAACCTTGGGGTTTTTTTGTTCTTCTTTCTCTAATTGCTTTAGGTGTAAGGTTACATTGTTTATTTGAGATATTTCTTGTTTCTTGAGGTAGGATTGTATTGCTATAAACTTCCCTCTTTTTTTTTTTTTACGTTTGTTCATTTTCTTTTTTAACATCTTTGTTGGAGTATAATTTCTTTACAATATTGTATTAGTTTCTGCTTTATGACAAAATGAATCAGTTATACATATACATATGTTCCCATATCTCTTCCCTCTTCCATCTCCCTCCCTCCCACCCTCCCTATCCCACCCCTCTAGGTGGTCACAAAACACCAAGGTGATCTCTCTGTGCTATGCGGCTGCTTCCCACTAGCTCTCTGTTTTACATTTGGTAATGTGTATATGTCCATGCTACTCTCTCACTTTGTCCCAGCTTACATTAAGTAAGCTCCCTGTGTCCTCAAGTCCATTCTCTAGTAGGCCTGCATCTTTATTCCTGTCTTGCCCCTAGGTTCTACATGATCATTTCTTTTTTTTGTAGATTCCATATATATGTGTTAGCATACAGTATTTGTTTTTCTCTTTCTGACTTAGTTCAGTCTGTATGACAGACTCTAGGTCCATCCACCTCACTACAAATAACTCAATTTCGTTTCTTTTTATGGCTGAGTAATATTCCATTGTATATATGTGCCACATCTTCTTCATCCATTCATCTGTCGATGGACACTTAGGTTGTTCCATGTCCTGGCTACTGTAAATAGAGCTGCAGTGAACATTGTGGTATATAATTCTTTTTGAATTATGGTTTTCTCAAGGTATATGCCCAGTAGTGGGATTGCTGGGTCATGTGCTAGTTCTATTTTTAGGTTTTCTCAGCATATATGCCCAGTAGTGGGGTTGCTGGGTCATATGGTAGTTTTATTTTTAGTTTTTGAAGGAACCTCTATACTGGTCTCCATAGTGGCTGTATCAATTTACATTCCCACCAACAGTGCAAGAGGGTTCCCTTTTCTCCACACCCTCTCCAGCATTTATTGTTTCTAGATTTTTTGATGATGTCCATTCTGACTGGTGTGAGATGACATCTCATTGTAGTTTTTATTTGCATTTCTCTAATGATTAATGATGTTGAGCATTCTTTCATGTGTTTATTGGCAATCTGTATGTCTTCTTTGGAGAAATGTCTATGTAGGTCTTCTGCCCATTTTTGGATTGGGTTTTTTTGTTATTGAGCTGCATGAGCTGCTTGTAAATTTTAGAGATTAATCCTTTGTCAGTTGCTTAATTTGCATATATTCTCTCCCGTTCTGAGGGTTGTCTTTTCATCTTGTTCATGGTTTCCTTTGCTGTGCAAAAGCTTTTAAGTTTCATTAGGTCCCATTTGTTTATTTTTGTTTTTATTTCCATTTCTCTGGGAGGTGGGTCAAAAAGGATCTTGCTGTGATTTATGTCAAAGAGTGTTCTTCCTATGTTTTCTGCTAAGAGTTTTATTGTTAGCGGTGTGTCCGGTCTTACATTTATGTCCCGAATCCATTTTGAGTTTATTTTTGTGTATGGTGTTAGGGAGTGTTCTAATTTCATTCTTTTACATGTAGCTGTCCAGTTTTCCCTGCACCACTTATTGAAGAAGCTGTCTTTTCTCCATTGTATATTCTTGACTCCTTTATCAAAGATAAGGTGACCATATGTTCATGGGTTTATCTCTAGGCTTTCTATCCTGTTCCATTTATCTATATTTCTGTTTTTGTGTCAGTACCATAGTGTCTTGATTACTGTAGCTTTGTAGTATAGTCTGAATTCCAGGAGCCTGATTCTTCCAGCTCCATTTTTCTTTGTCAAGATTGCTTTTGCTATTCGGGTCTTTTGTGTTTCCATATATGTTGTGAAATTTTTTGTTCTAGTTCTGTGAAAAATGCCAGTGGTAGTTTGATAGGGATTGCATAGCTCTATTTTTCTTTCTCAAATTTGCTTTTGCTATTCTGGATCTTTTGTGTTTCCATACAAGTTGTGAAATTTTTTGTTCTATTTCTGTGCAAAATGCCAGTGGTAGTTTGATAGTGATTGCATTAAATCTGTAGATTGCTTTGGGTATAAACTTCCCTCCTAGAATTGCTCTTGCTGCATCCCATAGGTTTTGGGTCATTGTGTTGTCATTGTCATTTGTTTGTAGGTATTTTTTGATTTCCTTTTTGATTTCTTCAGTGATCTCTTGGTTATTAAGTAGTGTACTGTTTAGCCTCCATTTATTTGAATTTTTTACAGCTTTTTTCCTGTAATTGATTTCTAGTGTCATAGTGTTGTGGTCAGAAAAGATACTTGATACAATTTCAATTATCTTAAATTTAACAAGGCTTGATTTTTTACCCAAGATATGAGAAATCCAGGAGAATGTTCCATGAGCACTTGAGAAGAAATTGTATTCTGTTGTTTTTGGATGGAATGTCCTATAAATATCAATTAAATTATTTTGTTTAATGCATCATTTAGACCTTGTGGTTCCTTATTTATTTCATTTTGGATGATCTGCCCATTGATGAAAGTGGAGTGTTAAAGTCCCATACTATTATTCTGTTTCTGTTGATTTCCCTTTTATGACTGTTAGCATTTGCCTTCTGTATTGAGGTGCTCCTATGTTGGGTGCATAAATATTTACAATTGTTATATCTTCTTTTTGGATTGATCCCTTTATCATTATGTAGTCTCCTTCTTTGTCTCTTCTAATAGTCTTTATTTTAAAGTCTGTTTTGTCTGATATGAGAATTGCTACTCCAACTATCTTTTGATACCATTTGCATGGAATATTGTATTCCATCCCCTCACTTTCAGTTTGTATGTGTGCCTAGGTCTGAAGTGGGTCTCTTGTAGACAGCATATATATGGGTCTTGATTTTGTATCCATTCAGCAAGCCTGTGTCTTTTGGTTGGAGCGTTTAATCCACTCACATTTAAGATAATTATTGATATGTGTGTTCCTATTACCATTTTCTTAATTGTTTTGGGTTTGTTTTCGTTGGTCCTTTTCTTCTCTTGTGTTTCCCACTTAGAGAAGTTCCTTTAGCATTTGTTGTAGAGCTGGTTTGGTGGTGCTGAGTTCTCTTAGCTCTTGCTTGTCTGTAAAGCTTTTGATTTCTCCATCTAATCTGAATGTGATCCTTGCTGGGTAGTGTAATCTTGGTTGTACGTTCTTCCCTTTCATCACTTAAAATATGTCCTGCCACTCCCTTCTGGGTTGCAGAGTTTCTGCTGAAAGATTAGCTGTTAACCTTATGGGGATTCCCTTGTATGTTATTTGTTGTTTTTCCCTTGCTGCCTTTACTATTTTTTCTTTCTATTTAACTTTTGATAGTGTCTTTGCATGTTTCTCCTTGGATTTATCCTGTATGGGACTCTGTGCTTCCTAGACTTGATTAAGTATTTCCTTTCCCATACCAGGGAAGTTTTCAAGTATAGTATCTTCAAATATTTTCTCAGTTCCTTTCTTTTTTCTCTTCTTTTCTGGGACCCGTATAATTCGAATGTTGCTGCGTTTAATGTTGTCCCACAGGTCTCTGAGACTGTCCTCAATTCTTTTCATTCTTTTTTCTTTATTCTGCTCTGTGGTAATTATTTCCACATTTTATCTTCCAGGTCACTTATCCTTTCTTCTACCTCAGTTATTCTGCTATTGATTCCTTCTAGAGAATTTTTAATTTCATTTATTGTGTTGTTCATCATTGTTTGTTTGCTCTTTAGTTCTTCTAGATCCTTTTTAAACATTTCTTGTATTTTCTCCATTCTATTTCCAAGATTTTGGATCACGTTTACTGTCATTGCTCTGAATTATTTTTCAGGTAGACTGCCTTTTTCCTCTTCATTTGTTTGGTCTGATGGGTTTTTACCTGCTCCTTCATCTGCTTTGTGTTTCTCTGTCTTCTCATTTTCCTTAACTTACTGTGTTTGTGGTCTCCTTTTCACAGGCTGCAGGTTCTTAGTTCCTGTTGTTTTTGGTGTCTGCCCCCCAGTGGCTAAGGTTGGTTCAGTGGGTTGCGTATGCTTCCTGGTGGA
Organism: Mesoplodon bidens; assembly: GCF_964165515.1. Lineage (NCBI taxonomy): Eukaryota > Metazoa > Chordata > Mammalia > Artiodactyla > Ziphiidae > Mesoplodon > Mesoplodon bidens. Next base: position 89,970,697 of record NC_138167.1, read on the forward strand.
GGGGACTGGTGCCTGTGTTCTGCTGGATGAGGCTGGATCTTGTCTTTCTGGTGGGCAGGTCTCCACCTGGTGCTGTGTTTTGGGGTGTCTGTGACCTTACTATGATTTTCGGTAGCCTTTCTGCTAGTGGGTGGGGTTTTGTTCCTGTCTTGCTAGTTGTTTGGCATAGAGTGTCCAGCACTGTAGCTTGCTGGTCATTGAGTGGAGTTGGGTCTTTGTGTTGAGATGGAGGTCTCTTGTGGACCAACGTCCTGAACTCGGCTCTCCCACCTCAGAGGCACAGGCCTGACTCCTGGCCAGAGCTACAAGATCCTGTCATCTGCACGGCTCAGAATAAAAGGGAGAAAAAAAGAAATAAATAAATAAAAAATAAAAATAATAAAATAAAATAAAAATAATAAAACAAAATAAATTTATTAAAATAAAAAATATAATTATTAAAAATAAAACAATTAAAAAGTAATTAAAAAAGAAAAAGAAAGAAGAGAGCAACCAATCCAAAAAACAAATCCACCAATGATTAGAAGCGCTAAAAACTGTGCTAAAAAAAAAACCAAAATGGGCAGACAGAACTCTAGGACAAATGGTAAAAGCAAAGTTATACACACAAAATTACACAGAAGCATACACATACACACTCACAAAAAGAGAAACAGGAATAAAAATATATATATATCGTTCCCAAAGTTCACCGCCTCCATTTGGGATGATTTGTTGTCTATTCAGGTATTCCAGAAATGCAGGGTACATCAAGTTCATTGTGGTGATTTAATCTGCAGCTCCTGAGGCTGCTGGGAGAAATTTCCCTTTCTATTCTTTGTTCCCACAGCTCCTTTAGTTCAGCTTTGGATTTGGCCCCGCCTCTGAGTGTAGGTTGCCTGAGGGCCTCTGTTTTTCGCTCAGACAGGATGAGGTTAAAGGAGCAGCTGATTAGGGGGCTCTGGCTCACTCAGGCTGGGCAGGGGAGGGGTACAGATGCGGGGTGAGCCTGAGTTGGCGGAGGCCGGCGTAACTTTGCACTAGCCTGAGGCACTCCATGATTTCTCCCAGGGAAGTTGTCCCTGGATCACGGGACCCTGGCAGTGGCGGGCTGCACAGGCTCCAGGGAGGGGAGGTGTGGACAGTGACCTGTGCTTGCACACAGGCTTCTTGGTGGCCGCAGTGGCAGCCTTAGCGTCTCATGCCCATCTGTGGGGTCCGTGCTGTTAGCCACAACTCCCACCCATCTCTGGAGCTCGTTTAGGCAGTGCTCTGAATCCCGTCTCCTCGTGCACCATGAAACAAAGAGGCAAGAAAGAGTCTCTTGCCTCCTTGGCAGCTCCAGACTTTTTCCCGGACTCCCTCCCGGCTAGCTGTGGCGCACTAACCCCCTTCAGGCTATGTTCACGCAGCCAACCCCAGTCCTCTCCCCGGGATCTGACCCCAGATCCTGAAGCCTGAACCTCAGCTCCCAGCCCCCACCCGCCCCGGCGATTGAGCAGACAAACCTCTTGCGCTGGTGAGTGCTGGTCGGCACCGACCCTCTGTGCGGGAATCTCCCCGCTTTGCCCTCTGCACCCCTGTTGCTGTGCTCTCCCCCATGGCTCCGAAGCTCCCCCCCGCCACCCCGCCGTCTTCGCCAGTGAAGGAGCTTCCTAGTGTGTGGAAACCTTTCCTCCTTCACAGCTCCCTCCAGAGGTGCAGTTACTGTCCCTATTCTTTGTCTCTGTTTTTCCTTTTTTCTTTTGTCCTACCCAGGTACATGGGGAGTTTCTTGCCTTTTGGGAGGTCTGAGGTCTTCTGTCAGCATTCAGTAGGTGTTCTGTACTAGTTGTTCCACATGGAGATGTATTTCTGATGTATCTGTGGGGAGGAAGGTGATCACATCTTACTCTTCCGCCATCTTGAAGGTCTCCCCTCTTTTTGTTTTTATAATTGAAACCCTACTTACAATATGGTTAGTGTTCTGGAGTCTGTTTTGTGAACTTAATATTACCACTTTTGTGTACGGCTAGGAGTTATATTTCTCAGAATCCTCTTCCCTTATGTTTCTAGGTTGAAGTTAGCCAAGAATATAACTTGTGCATGAGTTGAAAAGTGAAACTGAAGTGGAAATCATTACTCTCAGCAAGTTATAACTATCAGAGATGGTGTCAGCAGGCTCTAGCTTCTAGCTTGTCTTCCCAACTTTTGGCCTTGATAATGAACAGAGGACTTAAGCTAATTACCAAGGGCTTGCTTGTACTCTGTAGAGAGAAAACTTCCAGGATCTTTGCATGTCTTTTCTCCTCCATCTCCTTAGTGCTACCACTTTGATAGCCAGATGTGCACTGTTTCTGGGATTTTCCTGTAAGCTCTGACTTATTCACACAGACTGCTGCTGCAAGTGTCATGGATAGTGACTCTCTGGTCCTTTGACATCCCCTTTTCCAGAATTCTAACTTCCTCATCTCCTCTTATATATATGTACATTGTAATTCCTATAGCAAACTACCTGTTTGCACAGTATTTTCTGTGGCTGTGGTTTCCTGAATGAGCCCTAACAGAGATTTTATGTATCAGTTCCTTGGGGGCAGAACCTTAAGGCTGTGATTCTGGAATTTGTTTTTTGATCTGATGGATTTAAAGATATTAATAGCCCCTTTGCCAGTGGTAAGTGAAACACTGGGAGTCCATGACAGTTAGTGACAAAATAGTTACTGAAATCATCACTTTTAATTATCTGGAGTCAAAGGTTTATAGATATCTAGGCTTTGTATGACCACATAGCTGCTGCCATTCAAAATTATAGTGGAAATAAAGAGCAAAAGGACTTTGGGGTTGGTTTCCTATAAGAGCACTGGAAAATTTGAAGGAGGAAAAATGATGAATTCACAGCTTTACATTTCCATCTAAAGACCAGAGTACTAGCAAATTTCTGTTTGTCCTGAAATATACCCTTATCGCCTGTTAATCACAGGTTTAATATTTATGAAACCAAACCTACATTTGTTCCTTTTGTGGTTAAAAGGATATATTATTAATATAATATATAGGATATATTATATTATCCTTTATATATTATATTATCCTTTATAGTATAGAGAATACATTATTAATATAATAATACAATATATTATTAATATATTATTAAGAGGAGCATAAGCATCCTTGAAGAGCTCTGAGGTGACTGTTTCCTGAAGATCAGCAATGACAGTCGGAGAAGTTGACACTAAAATGGGCACTCTGAATTCAGTGGGATAATGGGATCCCAGAGTGGCAGGGACCAAGTGGCAACAATTAACCTGCAGTGAAATGGTAGGCATGATTACTGCATGGATAGCAGGGTTGATACAGTTAGTCAGAATGGTTTGACCTTCAGGAATCTTTGACTTTGACTAATTGATTTAGGTGTCTCTACTACTGAAATAGATGGGTACCCTACCATATAGCCTTTTATTTGATTTGTATAAATAGACAAATTCTAAGTCTGGTTAAAAAAAAATTAACTTGAATTAGCACAAAATAGAGTTAAGGATCTTTAACCAATACCCAAACTTGAACTTGTAAAGAAGTTGAGAGCCACTTGAAAATCTCTTTTCTTTCTTGTATTGCCCTCTCATCTAATAAAATGTTAATTGATAATGATTAACCTTAAATCTCAGTATGTAAGTACAGGATGCTGAAGCAGAGGTATGAGCCAACTTAGTGAAGAACTAATACTCAAGTTGATTATCAAAAGGAAATAATGGAGAGATAACCAATAAGGACCTACTGTATAGCACAGAGAACTCTACTCAGTATTCTGTAATAACATATATGGAAAGGAATCTGAAAAAAGAATGAATATATGTATAATTGAATCACTATGCTGTACACCTGAAAGTAACACAACACTGTAAATCAACTACACTCCAGTAAAATAAAAAAATTAAAAACCGGAAAGAATGGAGAAAATCCAGGTAAGAAGGATGAGTCCTGCTTGGAGTGGAAAAACAGACATACAGGTGGAAAAAAGACATACAGGATGTTTTGCATCTTCCTTTAAGAAGATAGCCACTGTATTTTTGGTTTTATGAATATAGTTGTACTCTTTTAGTGGAATCATGATTTTGCTATTGTTTTACTTAGAATTAGATATGATTAAAATATGTATGTGTGGATATCAAGTTGACAGGAGGTTGGACTGTGCTGGATTGTGTTTTGTCAACTTGTAGTTACTGCTCCAGTCTAAAGCTAGAAAAATATTTACCACAATTCCTTTTCCTTATTGGTTTCAGGTTAGCACTGACTGAGGGAGGAATTTGCATGAGATTGGAAGATGGAAGTATAGCAGAAGCCATTACTCTCAGAAGGTTGATGTACAGATGCCTGGCAGTCTCCAGCTTCCAGATCATCCTCCCCACTACCAGTCTAGTCAAACAACAGTGGCTTCAAGCACTGGAGTACACTTTCAATAGAAATGACAACTTCCAAAGACCTCTCCATGAGCTCTCCTTTTGTGGGTCCACTTCAGCAGCCAGAAGAGTATGGCTGGAGGAATTTTCCTGCAAGCTCCGAGTTGCCCAATCAAGTCAGTGTAGAGGCTGTGATGGTGAGTAACTTTCTTTATTTCTCCAACTCCTGTCTTCCACACCTCAATTTTTCCAGCAGTAATTTCTATTTTCCCCACTATAGTTTTAACTCTCTCTTTTCCTGGCTGAACATTGACTGATTGATACAATTAGTATTTTAATAATATTTAACGATACCAGATTTCTTATTTATACTGTTATGCAATGAAGTAGTCTCTCTATGGACCATCACTATCACATACTCATGAAATGCAGTGGATAATAAAACTCTGCCCTAGAAGTGGTCACTAACTAAAAGAGGAAATATATTATTAACACATATCATATCTACATTTGTATAGCTTGACTATGATTTTCTCAGTGACATCTTGCAAATATTGACTACATCACTAATATTTGATTGATATTTGTAACTCCGCTAGTAAGCCTCTTACTACTCTTACAAATGCTATGGTTTCACATTTTTTTCATAATTATGTAAAGGGTATATCAGTTTGAAGGTAAAATGCCTGCTTCCAAAATTATGGATTACGACAGAATTCAATGATAGATTTTATTATTTATGACTTCCTTTCATAATTCTTTCGAATGTTTGAAATCCATCATACCATTACCATCTGACTGTTCACTGGAAGAGTCACTAAAACAGAAAGCATTAGCTGTGTTTGCAATAAACAAATAAGCAAACAAGCAAGTTAAATCAGTACTTTAAAAATGTTACAAATAACTATGCACAGTAGTCTTTTCCAAATGGCCCAAAGTTATTTCTATGGTTTTCTTTTAGAAAGCAAGCAGTCTTAGTTCCTTTGATCTTAGACAAGAAAAATCTGCTTATCTTTGGTATTTTCATAACACTGGCCATATTGTATTTAATGTTTTACTTTTCTAAAACTTGCTTGGAGACTAAAATCTCCTACAAAGGTCATGACTTTAGAAGACGCGTGAAGTGAAGTTAGTGGCACAAAACAGTGGGTAGTAAAGCATCATACAAGTCAGTGATTAACAAGGTCAATTGCTTCATATCTATTTGTGGTTCAGCACAGCTGGAGTGAAAAAAATGATAATGTTTGACTGGCAGTGTGTAGCAGTGTAATGTGGAATAATAAGGGAGCTGAAATCATCAGTTTACAAAAACTGTTAGTCTGACTAGGCAAACACGAAAAGAAAAGGCAAGTTGTCAAAAAGAAAGATGGGGAAAAATCCATGTGAGAAATACAATGATGGAATACAAAAGTGCATGCCCCACACTCCTTTAAACAACACACCTGGAATACTAAAGTTGGTATTAAGTTCTGATTTAAACTGGTATATTGAACTTTCTTTGAAAGCGGCAAGCTCTACTTTCTTCCATCGTCAATCCCGTGAGCAAAAGTAGGACATTTATATATTGGCAACCCGAATACAAATTTTATTTGAGAAACAGCCATAAGAGCTTTAACTAGTAAATGCTATGATTATACTAGCGTTTCTTACATCATATATCTCAGGACTAATCTCAAACAGCAAGGGTTTTTGTTGTGTTTTTTGTTTTTCTCTGTAAAACGGGTTATACCAACACATGTGAACATACATAAATCCATGTAAACTTTAGGGAAATAATTGTGAGAGATGGAGATTTTTATGTAGTGTTATGTCTTGTAAAAAATAGCTTCAACATTGAGAGAGAGATCTAGCTGTCAATTATGATGTTGCTCTGCCCTTTTCTGCAGTTTCCAAAGTCTTTGAGGATATTTATACACTCTGACTTCTTAACCATTCATTTAGCTCTGATACCCAGAGAAGCAAAGTGCCCATTGATATCAGCGAGAAGTTTACTTGCATTAACAGCTGAAATGAAGTGCCCAGGGGAAGCTTTTTTCTAAACCAAAGTATTCATAAGGTGCATGCATTTTTCAAGGAGTCATAGCTACCCTGTACTTGCAATCATTTGCTCTTTGTACTTGTCTGCGGCTGCCCAATCAATTATAGGAACATTAAAATGGAGAAGTGCTCAGCTAATGGTGCATAATGTCGGAGGTGTAGCCCTCTGCTTTTGTCTTCTTTGCACATTTGCTTTTTGATGTGAGAAATCAATTACGATGACTAGCAAAACACACCACAGACATTCTGAAGAAGTCTTTTCCTTCTCTTTTATGTGTTTGAGAGAGCTTCCCAATCATTAACTAAGTCATAGTCACTAAGCCTCTCCTATTAATTGTCTCCTTTTCATCTTTATGGGCGAGGCAGTTGACTTTCATTTATTAAAATGCATTTGTCATTTCCAGAGATGGTCAGGGAATACCATTTGGGGGGGCATCTGTGCAGTTTAAGATCTCCTCTGGAAAGAGATTCTCTCGTATACATATTCAATAAAACAGGAAAGTTGTCAAAATATATTCTTTGAGTTTATACCCACAGGTTGAGCCTGGATTTCTTATCCATATTCGTAGGAATTAGAAACATTAGGACAAGTTTTCCTATCTTTAGGAAAAAAAAAAATATGGTAACCCACTTATTTAGGAGAAGGGAGGATGACAATTGGGCAAAAAAGAAATAAAATGGCAACTGTTTCTATTTTCATGGAAGATTTTTATTGATTAGATATTGAATCTTGTTTTTATACCTCTCAAGTTAGTGTCCAGTTTAAATAAAAGAATAAAACTAATCTTATAGATAGAATAAATGACAAGACTTTAAATCAGCTGTTCACGTTGTGACCAGTGTATTAGACCAATGTATTAGTAATAGAACGTCTGCTAGTAGTATGTATAAAAATAAAACATGATACAATATCAAGCTCATTTTACATTTCTAGTCATAATTTTTATATACTTTCATTTTATTTGTTCCTTAGCCAAACATAATTTCTTTCCAGCTCTGCAGTTTTAGACTACTTTTCATGGCTTGTATAAATAGCAGCAGTTTGTAGAATGTGAGTCCTGTTTCAAATTGATTACTCAAAATATAGGTAGGTTATGGTCTCTCTCTACCTTCCTATTTACGCCCATTATAAATAACTGATTTTACTATAGGAAGGTATTTTTCAATGGTTGTCCAGCAAATACCTGACACTTTACCTATAAATGATCCTTTCTCTTTGCCTTGCAATTGATTAATTATGTTTGCTGTGAAGGTATTTAAGGTTGTGAAGAGATGGGAGGGAAGGAATAAGAAAATGATTTATAAAACCTTGGACTCTGGATTTCTATCAGTTAAAGGTCTGCTGAACAAAAGAAAGTTCCCAGAGCTAGGGAAGGTCTAGTTTACTCAGTAGAGCAAAACTGAAATCAATGAAAAATTTCCTTTAAAAACAGATTTTTCATTTTGTAGTGATGCTCTGTGCATGATCTCTAGGAAGCATTTTAGATGTAGTACATTAGAAAAGGTTTTCTGTCCCCTGGGAAATAACAACCCCAGTAGAAAAAGTTGCATCCTCCTTTAGTTGCTGAGATGGAGAATGTCAGACAAACCTTGCTGTTCTCATTCTGTCTTGCAACACAAGCTAGATTTCTGACAAACTGTCAAGTTGCCCAAAGGTTTGTGTACCCTTCTTCCCTGTAGGTGTTGCCTTCCCCAGTGTGAACTGAAATGGAAATATATCTTAAAAAAAGGATGGAGAGAATGATATAATTAAGGTTTTTCTGATCATCTATTCTTTGCTGAGGGAAGAGCTCAGTTATTTCACAGGACTCGTTTGAAATGCTTTGCAGTGTGAATCATAGCATGTGAGAAGGAGGTTCTTATCTGGAACTCTGTTGTGCTCTTTCGTAAATTTGGTCCCGGAAATTTTGGAACAGACATATGAAAGATGCTGGCTAAATGATTTGGTGGAATGTCACCTTCAACTTTTTTTTACAGTAATATATCCCTGAATAAATACTTTTGGCTTATTGAACACATTTCTGATATTTTGCATTTTACAGCTTTTCTTTTGTCCTTTCTTTAAAAACAGCCACAGAAGACTCTTTTTGAGTATTTTCTTATTTTCTTCTTCAAACTCATTTTAAAGAGTTAATGTTTCTTTTTATTCCACTGTTTTTAAGATCTTAGTTATCATAGCTATGACTTGACTCTAATTGGGAAAAGAATATGTGTATAAAAGTGTAGCTATCCTGTAGTGAGCATTACCGCAGAGAATGAATATCTGAGCAGAAAGAAAAAAAGGTTATATGATACGCTGTTCAGAAATGGCATTAGGGGTATTTCAGGACTGATCTGGGCGAGGGGTTTGAGGCACCTGAATGAGCCCTGTGTACTTTGGAGGCCTTCAAAGTGAAAGGCATGGAGTAGTATTTACTGATCTCTGACACTGACCTCATTCTAACCTCATCTTTCTGTGAGCCTTGCAGTCTCTAACCTGCAAAGGGAAGTTTATCTCCTTTCTTGTTTTTAGACCTTTTTTTTTTTTTTTTTGCGGTTCGCGGGCCTCTCACTGTTGTGGCCTCTCCCGTTGCGGAGCACAGGCTCCGGACGTGCAGGCTCAGCGGCCATGGCTCACGGGCCCAGCCGCTCCGCGGCATGTGGGGTCCTCCCAGACCAGGCCACGAACCCATGTCCCCTCCATCGGCAGGCGGACTCTCAACCACTGCGCCACCAGGGAAGCCCTCTTGTTTTTAAAGAGTCAAATAATGGCTCTCGGAGAATTTTTTTTTTAAAGATTTTCTTTAAATCAACGAGTCCATAAAAAGCCAAAACATTTTCTTTTTCAAGTCTTAGAGTTGTGATCTTTATTTTCTTTAATCAAGGTACTTTTTAGTTGTGTTAGCTACTGTGTGAGGGAGGCTGGATGTTTGAGATCGGTCTCTCACTTCTGCTGCTGCCATTGCAGCTCGTTTGTTCCGGTGCACACCTTAGGAACTTGGGAGGTTTGCTAATTGACTGTTGCTCAGCACATTTTGTGTGTGTGTGTGTGTGAACACACACATACATGCTCGCATTTGCACACAAGTTGAAAATACTGAAATCAAATCTTATTCTTTTAGAGGCTTGTCAAGTGGACAAAAAGTGAAAATGTAAGTTGTATGAATTACTAGTCTGTGTGTACTTTATAAAAATATTGCCTTAGACATGTACTTTTTAAGAAAAGGGTACAGGGCTTCCCTGGTGGCGCAGTGGTTGAGAGTCCGCCTGCCGATGCAGGGGCACACGGGTTCGTGCCCCGGTCTGGGAGGATCCCACATGCCGCGGAGCGGCTGGGCCCGTGAGCCATGGCCGCTGAGCCTGCGCGTCCGGAGCCTGTGCTCCGCAACGGGAGAGGCCACAACAGTGAGAGGCCTAGTACCGCAAAAAAAAAAAAAAAAAAAAAAGGGTACATTTATTAGGTGGTAGCGCTGTATAGGCTGAGAACATGATCTTGCACATATACATTATCATTCATTGTCCTTATGGACAAACTTCTCAAATAATAGTCAATGTCTTCACCCCCCCCCCCCGCCCCAGCCCGTTTTCGCTTGGCAAACCTGTCTTATGGTTTCTTATGCCTGGTGAATCACTGTGCACCTGAAGAGGGTATTTCTTAGAAATATGTGGAGAAACTTTTTATTTTCGGAAGGTCCTGTGGTTTAGGACTCAAGGTCAGTGGAAATGCTATCACTCACGTATACTTCCAGGGGCTTATACTTCACACTGTGGTCCTCGCAGACATGATTTTCTAGTGGCAGAGGCCATGCAGATACCTTTCTCATTTTCTAGATGAGGAAAGAGAGACCCAGGGGAGAAGATGGCTAACGTGACAGCCTCAGGATCCGTTAGCAGGTGTCCTGGCAACAGGTCAGTGTCTAGCTCTGAAGAGCTTCCTGGTTATTTTTGCTCAAGTAACTGAGTAGAAATGACCTATTCTTATTTTCTAAAACAAACAACAAACTAAAAAACGAAGACCTATACGGAAGACTCGGGGGAATCTGCCTAAGGAATAATTGCTAGAAGTTGAAGTTAATACAGAAATGAAAATATACACTAACACTTTAATGCTGAATGTCCCCGGTATCGTCGTATGCCAGAAGGCCTTACCATTATCAGTGATTAATGGGCTAAATAAAATGAGTACACATGTTTGCATTTGACCCTATTGGAGACTGAAAATCCTTTCCAAATCCAAATGGCTGATACAGTGAACAAATAAAGTTTCAAAGCCCTCAGAAAGTTTAAGTTGGGTTTTGAAGGCAGAAGCATTTCCCCCATAATGAAATTAGTAGTTTCATTTATAATTTATTACTTACATTGCATTTCTCTACATAAATAGACAAAGAGTTAATACAAATAAAGATTGCCTTCAAGCTTTACTGATTATTTGAATAGCTTTTGATGAAGAAGATTGAATAAAAATACAGTATGAAGTTTACTACATAAAGTAAACTATAAAAAATAATAGGCTATAATAATAGGTAGAACAATATATGTCTTGACTTGAAGTGACAAATAAATCAATTTACAGCAGCAGTAGCCCATATTTAAATATCTTTTTCTTATAATTAAAAAACTCAGCAAAAAAATAAAAACTCATTCTTGCTTACAAATATATGTGATTCCAAATATTATACACATCCTAGAAAAATAAATAAAAATAAAGTCTTTATTATAGTCGATGCCAAAAGTAAATGATGGCTTAGAGTCAGTGACTAAAATAATCTAAAGGCTCTCTGTATTTGTAAGGAACCTCAGAATCTTATAATTTATTAAATTGTTCCACAGTCAAGAATGGCCTTCATGAAACTCCTTAAGCTAAATCCAGTGATGTTAGGTTCCTGGTAAGAATTTTCAGCAGTGACAGCCAATATTCTACTGTTTTCTTGATTCCATTATCTCAATAAATTTATTTTAAAAGATCATATTAACCAAACTGTAAAATATTTAAATGTCTTTCCTTGTGGAAACATTGAATTTTAGTGACCAAGAACCAAGTTTGGTTTTTATTCCTAGATTCATAGGTGAGAACTAGGAGTCATTGTGAGGGATATGACTACAGTCAAATTTCTAATTTTATTAATCAGTCTGCTGAATTTATTTCTTAATAATTTGATGTAAATAGTTTTAAGCTTCTTATTAAGTAAAATTTTAGTACTAGAGGCTTGGGCTTTGGTTAGCAGCTGGATTTGAATCCTTGCTCGACCTCTAACTATCTGAGAGAATAGAGTAAATCTAGTAACTTCTTTTAATCCACATGTGATAAAAATGTAGATAAAAATAACACTGATCTTAAGGATTTGTTGTGAGAATTAAATAAACTAAGTACCCATTAAATTATTTTATTCATTCATTTAACACATGTATTTAAATTGCTTTCAAAATTCTCTTCTCTGTGCTATTTCTGCTATATCTAAAGCTACCATTTTATTTTCCTCCACTTTTTGTGCATAACATCTTGAAAGAGTTTCTACATTCAAAGCTATTTCCACATGGGTGCTTACTCACAAAACTCTCACTTTTCATCCCTTCTTTAGCATCTGCATCAAATACTAAAATGAAATTTTTTCAGAGATTCCCAACCTTATAGGGTATTGTTTCAATCTTTTTGCCTCTCAGCTTGTCTGCCTTATGAGTTAATTTGCTATCCACTACTTTCTGAAAGGTCTGCTGTGATTTCTATGGCATTGCGCTCTCCTCCACCTTCTCCTACTTTTAAAAAGCAACATGACTTAGTGGTTTGAGAGAGCAGATTCTTGAACTAAATAGCCTTCAAGTCTTAGTCCACATTACTAGCTGTATGACCCTAAGGAAGTTACTTAAAATCTCTGCTTCTTATTCTGTGCAATGAAGCTGATTGATATGTCAGGAGAATAAAATGAGTTACTGTAAAATGTCCAGAATGGTGTCTTTCACATAAGCATTCTCTATTATCTTTTCTTATACAATATAATCTCAATTATTTATGTATAAAAAAAGAAATCAAAATAATCTACCATAAAGTTTATTATTAATTTGTGGAATATTATAATTTTTTCCTTCTTTGCACTTTTCAACATTTTTTCTTATATTCTGCAATGAGAATCAATCGCAGTAAAATAAGGAAACACCACATTTTAAGCAAATTGTCAAAGTAATCAAAAGTAAACCTTAAATTGGAACTACTACTTTCTTAGCATCATACTTCATTTCTTGTAACTTTCGTACAGAGATAAGAATATGAAAATCCATATTTAACAAGAACTGTACTTTACTAAAAGAACATATTTGGAAACGTTGAAAAACTTTCCATTAAAACAAGACCTCCTGGTGTTCCATTATCAAAATAATAGCACCGACTGTTGGCAGTGTCCCAGATTGCATGGCAGAGTCTGATGGAGATAATTTTAATTCTTAGCTGCACATGAATATGAGAGGGGTTGCAAATGAAACCCCCTGAAATTATATTCAAAATATTATATTATGCTGCATTCTTCTAGCTTTCATCAGATTCTCAAAGTATTGTGATCCTCAAAATTTCCAAAGTGTAAGGACTGCTGGATACCTACCTTCAAACTCATTCCTATTTAAATTTCATAAATGATAACGTATAATCAAAAAATAATCAGGATACCAAACATCTTAATTCTCTAAAGGAAGATAGATTATCATGATTTTTATTTTGTACATTTCTGTATTTTCCAAATTTTCTATGAACCATGTGTTAACTTTCAGAAGAGAAAAAGAAGTTATTACACCTGAATGTGATGTGTCACAATTTAGTTGTAGAACAGTTTCATCACCCCATTCGTGGCCATTTGCAGACTCCCCACTCCCCTATAACCATCAATTTGGTATCTGTTTCAGATATTTTCCTTTTTTGTCATTTCATTATACATGGAATCATACCTTGTATGGTTTATGTGTCAGACTTCTTTTACTTAGCGTGATGTTTCTGAGGTTCGTTCATGTCGTAGCAGTATTGTGTGAGTTTTTTGTTTACCCATTTACCAATTGATGGTCATTTGGATTGTTCCTGCTTTTTCACTAGTATGGATAATGTTATGAACATGCACATCCAAGTCTTTGTGAACACTTTTCATTTCTCTTAGGATGGAACATTTAATGGAATTGTTGGGTCCTATGGTAAACTGCTTAACTTTTAAGAAACTGCCAGACCACTTTCCAAAGTGACTGCATCATTTTATATTCCCACCAGCAGTGTATTAGGGCTCCGGTCTCTCCACATCCTCACCGACACTATCTTTGTCTTTATTATAGTCATCCTAGTGGCTATGAAGTGGTATCTAATTTTGGTTTTAACTTGCATTCCCTAGTGACTAGTGATCTTTTCATATGCTAAGCCATTTGGATATCTTCTTTGCTGAAATATCTATTCAAATTTTTGCCCACTTAAAAACTGAGTTGTCTTATTTTTGAGTTTCAAGAATTCTTTATGTAATCTGGATATAAGTTCTTTATCAAGTATGATTTGAAAATATTTTATCCCAGCCTGTGGTTTGTCAATTCATTTTGTTAATGATTTTTGTTTGTTTATGTTATGTACATTTCAGGTGTACATCCAGGACCACTTTATAGCGTAGCCAGCTGCTTTAAAAGAATAAAGACTAGACTTCCAGAAGGCTTCATTTAAACAAAAAAAGAAAAAGACGTTATTTTAACTAAATACACAATCCAATATTCACTAGTATATTTCAATTTTTATACACCTTCCTCTGCTCTATCTCTTCCCATCTCACATGTATGGGATTTTATGAAATTCTCAAACTTAAAAAAGATAAATGAGGTGACAATGCTGGCAAATTGACGGTCTGTATCTTTCCTCACCTTCTACCTCAGGCAGTAATAACTTCTCTTTGGATGCAGCCTACAGCCTGGAGTTTAGAGGAGCATGCTGCCCCTTGACAAGCCACAGATCTCTATTTGATTTAATGGTTAAGAATGTGGGCTCTGGAGCCAAGAGCTGTACCTGGAGCACAAGGCCCACCACTGTGTAGCTCAATGTTTCAGTTTCTTCGTAATAATAGTAGTAACTAATAATAATAATAGCAACTACCTAATAATGCTGTGATTATTAACAGAATACATGTAAGTTGAGTGCTAAAAACAGTATCTGGAGATTTTAAGAACTCAGTGAATATCCTCCTCATCTGTCTGCTCTTTTTCCTTATATGTATCTTTTTTCCTCCCTCTTAGGGTAACACATTATAATCTTTACCTTTCCTTTTTTTTTTCTTTTAATCTCTTCCTCGTTCCCATAAAAATTCACTCATTTTGTGTATCACTTCAAGGATTTACTGGACTCCAGTGATTTAAAGAGAAAGCATTTATCACTCCTCTTATTACCTCTTTATTAAATCATGTAGGAACTTGATGGATTAACATGCTAGCTGTCTAAGAAGTGCTAAAATTAAAGGGTTGAAATTAAACTTAGACACCTTTGGTCCAATTGTAGCCTGGTCAGAAAGATATAGAGAGGCAATATCTTTTAAAATATGTTATCTTATACCTGGTTGTTAATCATAACTTGTTTACTACTACTACTGCTACTGTGCTACTATTACTACTACTAATGCCACCACCACCACCCTACCATTCCATTTGTATTCTACTACTGAAAAAAATAATAAATGCTATAATTTATTATGTCCTTGTCCTACTTCTGGAATGTGCTACGCATATGTTACCTCACGTGGCAAAAGGATTTGCAGATGTGATTAAGAATCTTGAAACGGGGATATTATCCTGGATTATCCAGCTGGGTCTAATGTGATCACAGGGGGCCTTATATAAAGAGAGAGGCAGGAGATCAGAGCAACAGAAAGTGATATTGTTAGCGCAAGTTCGTGTGCCGAACGCACAGCGAGGCCAAACAAACTGAAACATTGACGTTTGGAGCAGAGAGTTTCATTGCAGGGCCATGCAAGGAGACGGGTGCCTCATGCCCTAAAAAGCCCTGAGCTCCCCGGAGGGTTTTGGCAAAGCGTTTTTAAAAGCCAGGTAAGGGGGGTGGGGGGTGGGGGGGTAGGGGGTGTAGGTCACAGGGTAAGTGATCAGCTTGTACACAATTCTCTGATTGGCTGATGGTGAGGTCACAGGATGGTGTCATAGGGGTTAACATTATTAGTCCTTAGGCTCCAGGAGGCCTGGGGCTATGTGCTCATGGTCATCAAGTAGTTAACATCTTCCATTTGGTAGGGAGTTTTCGCATCTGTAAAACAACTCAGGAAATGTGCATCAAATACAGTTATCTAAGTACTTCAGAGAGGAATTAAAGCAGAGGATATGGGGGAAGGCCTGTCCCAGGTAGGCCTCATAGGGTCCTGCTCCGTTACTATATGACAATATAAACAGAGATTTGAAGATGCTACATTACTGGCTTTGAAGATGGAGAAAGGCACCAGGAGTCAATGAAAGGAAGGCATGTAGCTCTAGGAGCCAGAGAAGGCAAGGAAAAGGATTTTCCTCTCAGAGCTTCTAGAAGGAACCAGCCCTGCTGACACCTTGACTCTAGCCCAGTCAAACTGATTTTGGATTTCTGACCTTTAGAACTGTATGAGAATAAATCTATGTTGTTTTGTTTTTTTTTGTGTGTGTGTGGTACGCGGGCCTCTCACTGTCGTGGCCTCTCCCATTGCGGAGCACAGGCTCCGGACGCGCAGGCTCAGCGGCCATGGCTCACGGGCCCAGCCGCTCCGCAGCATGTGGGATCTTCCCGGACCGGGGCATGGACCCGTGTCCCCTACATCGGCAGGCAGACTCTCAACCACTGCACCACCAGGGAAGCCCAATCTATGTTGTTTTAAGACACCTATTTTGTGGTAATTCAATACAGTACTAGTAGGAAATGTATAAAACCATTTTCTACGTGCCAAGCTTTGGATTTGGCATGCATAATCTCAACACTCACAACAATCCTGTGATATCCTGGATTAGAGGAAGGGCATCCAGTGTATATATACCAGGTGTACCCAGCCCTTAGTGTTTATGAAGTGCACACACTACACAGTTGTACACAGTAGTCCTGATGATCGGATTCTAGGTCCAGCAACAGATTTTTAGAGGCCATATTCCTCTTTATTAGGCTTCCTCATATTTCCTCTTTTCGTCTTGTTTATGGTTTCAATTGCTGTGCAAAAGCATTTACGTTTCATTAGGTCCCATTGGTTTATTTTTGTCTTTATTTCCATTTCTCTAGGAGGTGGGTCAAAAAGGATCTTGGTGTGATTTATGTCATAGAGTGTTCTGCCTATCTTTTCTTCTAAGAGTTTTATAGTGTCTGATGTCTACATTTGATGTTACATCTTTAATCCATTTTGAGTTTTTTGTAGGTTTTTTTTCTTTTTTTTGCGGTACATGGGCCTCTCACTGTTGTGGCCTGTCCTGTTGCAGAGCACAGGGTCCGGACGCGCAGGCTCAGCAGCCATGGCTCATGGGCCTAGCTGCTCCATGGCATGTGGGATCTTCCCGGACCGGGGCACGAACCCATGTCCCCTGCATCAGCAGGCGGACTCTCAACCACTGCGCCACCAGGGAAGCCCCTGGGTTTATTTTTGTATATGGTGATAGGGAGTGTTCTAATTTCATTCTTTTACATGTAGCTGTCCAGTTTTCCCAGCACCACATAATAAAGAGCCTGTCTTTTCTCTATTGTATATTCTTGCCTCATTTATCAAAAATAAGGTGACCATATGAGTGTGGGCTTATCTCTGGGCCTCCTATCCTGTTCCATTGATCTATATTTCTGTTATTGTGCCAGTACCATACTGTCTTGATTACTGTAGCTTTGTAATATAGTCTGAAGTCCAGGAGCCTGATTCTTCCAGTTTTGATTTCTTTCTCAAAATTGCTTGGGCTATTCAGGGTCTTTTGTGTTTCCATACAAATTGTGAAGTATTTTGTTCGAGTTCTGTGAAAAATTCCATTGGTGGTTTGATAGGGATTGCACTGAGTTTGTAGATTGCTATGGGTAGTATAGTTATTTTCACAGTGTTGATGCTTCCAATCCAAGAACATGGTATTTCTCTCCTTCTGTTTGTATCATCATTAATTTCTTTCATCAGCATCTTATAGGTTTCTGCATACAGGTCTTTTGTCTCCTTAGGTAGGTTTAACCATATGTATTTTATTCTTTTTGTTGCAGTGGTAAATGGGAGTGTTTCCTTAATTTCTCTTTCAGATTTTTTGTCATTAGTGTATAGGAATGCAAGAGATTTCTGTGCATTAATTTTGTATCCTGCTACTTTAGCAAATTCATTGATTAGCTATAGTAGTTTTCTGGTAGCATATTTAGAATTCTCTATGTATAGTATTATCTCATCTGCAAACAGTGACAGTTTTACTTCTTTTCTGATTTGGATTCCTGTTATTTCTTTTTCTTCGCCGATTATTGTTGCTAAAACTTCCAAAACTATATTGAATAATAGTGGTGAGAGTGGGCAACCTTGTCTAATTCCTGATCTTAGAGGAAATGGTTGCAGTTTTTTACCATTGAGAGTGATGTTCGCTGTGGGTTTGTCATTTATGACCTTTATTGTGTTGAGGTAGGTTCCCTCTTTGCCTACTTCTGGAGAGTTTTTATCATAAATGGGTGTTGAATTTTGTCAAAAGCTTTTCTGCATCTATTGAGATGATCATATGGTTTTTCTCCTAGAAGTTGTTAATATGGTTTATCACATTGATTGATTTACGTATATGGAAGAATCCTTGCATTCCTGGGATAAACCCCATTTGATCATGGTGTATGATCCTTTTAATGTGCTGTTGGATTCTGTTTGCTTGTAGTTTGCTGAGGATTTTTGCATCTATTTTCATCAGTGATATTGGCCTGTAGTTTTCTTTCTTTGTGACATCTTTGTCTGGTTTTGGTATAAGGGTGATGGTGGCCTCATAGAATGAGTTTGGGAATGTTCCTCCCTCTGCTATATTTTGGAAGAGTGTGAGAAGGATAGGTGTTAGCTCTTCTCTAAATGTTTGATAGAAGTGTCCTGTGAAGCCATCTGGTCCTGGGCTTTTGTTTGTTGAAGGATTTTTAATCACAGTTTCAATTTCAGTGCTTGTGATTGGTCTGTTTATATTTAATATTTCTTCATGGTTCGGTCTCGGCAGATTGTACTTTTCTAAGAATTTGTCCATTTCTTCCAGTTTGTCCATTTTATTGGCATATAGTTGCTTGTAGTAGTCCCTCATGATTTTATGTATTTCTGCAGTGTCACTTGTTACTTCTCCTTTTTCTTTTCTAATTCTGTTGATTTGAGTCTTCTCCCTTTGTTTTGTGATGAGTCTGGCTAATGGTTTATCAATTTTGTTTAGCTTCTCAAAGAACCAGCTTTTAGTTTCATTGATCTTTGCTATTGTTTGCTTCATGTGTTTTTCATTGGTTTCTGATCTGATCTTTATGATTTCTTTCCTTTGGCTTATTTAGGGGGTTTGGTTCTCCTTTCTCTAATTGCTTTAGGTGTAATGTTAGGTTGTTTATTTGAGATAGTTCTTGTTTCTTGAGGTAGGATTGTATTGCTATAAACTTCCCTCTTAGAACTGCTTTTGCTGCATACCATAGGTTTTGGGTCATCATGTTTTTATTGTCGTTTGTTTCTAGGTATTTTTTGATTTCCTCTTTGATTTCTTCAGTGATCTCTTGGTTATTTAGTAGTGTATTGTTTATCTTCCATGTGTTTGTATTTTTTACAGATATTTTTCCTGTAATTGTTATCTAGTCTCATAGCGTTGTGGTCGGAAAAGATACTTGATACGATTTCAGTTTTCTTAAATTTAACAAGGCTTGATTTGTTACCCAAGATATGATCAATCCTGGAGATGGTCCATAAGTACTTGATGGGAAAGTGTATTCTGTGCTTTTTGGATTGAATGTCCTATATTTATCAGTTAAGTCCATCTCGTTAATGTGACATTTAAAGCTTGTTTTTCCTTATTTATTTTCATTTTGGATGATCTGTCCATTGGTGAAAGTGAGGTGTGAAAAGTCCCTTACGATGACTCTGTTACTGTCAATTTCCCCTTTTATGGCTATTAACACTTGCCTTATGTATTGAGGTGCTTCTATATTGGGTGCATAAATATTTACAATTGTTATATCTTCTTCTTGGATTGATCCCTTGATCATTATGTAGTGTCCTTCTTTGTCTCTTGTAATAGTCTTTATTTTAAAGTCTTATTTTGTCTGATATGAGAATTGCTACTCCAACTTTCTTTTGATTTCCATTTGCATGGAATATCTTTTTCCATCCCCTCACTTTCAGTCTGTATGTGTCCATAGGTGTGAAGTGGGTCTCTTCTGGACAGCATATATATGGGTCTTGTTTTTGTATCCATTCTGCCAGTCTGTGTCTTTGGTTGGAGCATTTAATCCATTTACATTTATGGTAGTTATCAATATGTATGTTCCTATTACCATTTTCTTAATTGTTTTGGGTTTGTTATGGTAGGTCTTCTCCTTCTCTTGTGTTTCCTGCGTAGAGAAGTTCCTTTAGCATTTGTTGTTATGCTGGTTTGTTGGTTGAATTCTCTTAGGTTTGGCTTATCTGTAAAGGTTTTAATTTCTCCATTGAATATGAATGGGATCCTTGCTGGGTAGAATAATCTTGGTTGTAGGTTATTCCCTTTCATCATTTTAAATAAGTCCCGCCACTCCCTCTGGTTTGCAGTGTTTCTGCTATAAGGTCAGCTGTTAACCTTATGGGGATTTGCTTGTATGTTATTTGTTGTTTTTCCATTGCTGCCTTTAATATTTTTTCTTTGTAGTTAATTTTTGATAGTTTGATTAATGTTTGTCTTGGCTTGTTTCTCCTTGGTTTTATACTGTATGGGACTCTCTGCCCTTCTTGGACTTGACTGACTATTTCCTTTTCCATATTCGGGAAGTTTTCGACCAAAATCTCTTCAAATATTTTCTGAGTCCCTTTCTTTTTCTCTTCTTCTTCTGGGACCCTTATAATTCGAATGTTGTTGCATTTAATATTGTCCCAGAGGTCTCTGAGACTGTCCTCAATTCTTTTCATTCTTTTCCCCTTATTCCGCCCTTTGGTCGTTATTTCCACTATTTTATCTTCCAGGTCACTTATCCGTTCTTCTCCCTCAGTTATTCTGCTATTGATTCCTTCTAGAGAATTTTAAATTTCATCTATTGTGTTGTTCATCATTGTTTGTTTGCTCTTTAGTTCTTCTAGGTCCTTGTTAAACGTTTCTTGTATTTTCTCCATTCTGTTTCCATGTATTTGGATCATCTTTACTATCATTACTCTGAATTCTTTTTCAGGTAGACTGCCTCTTTCCTCTTCATTTGTTTGGTCTGGTGGGTGTTACCTTGCTCCTTCACGTGCTATGTTTTTCTCTGTCTTCTCATTTTTCTTAACTTACTGTGTTTGGGGTCTCCTTTTCGCAGCCTGCAGGTTCTTAGTTCCCATTGTTTTTTGTGTTTGCCCCCAGTGGCTAAGGTTAGTTCAGTGGGTTGTGTAGGCTTCCTGGTGGAAGGGACTGGTGCCTGTGTTCTGGTGGGTGAGTCTGTATCTTGCCTTTCTGGTGGTCAGGACGGCAGCGGTGGTGTGTTTTGGGGTGTCGGTGACGTTATTATGATTTTATGCAGCCTCTCTGCTAATGCGTGGGGTTGTGTTCCTGTCTTGCTAGTTGTTTGACATAGGGTGTCCAGCACTGTAGCTTGCTGGTCATTGAGTGGAGCTGGGTCTTAGCGTTGGAATGGAGATCTCTGAGAGAGCTTTTGCTGTTTGATATTATGAGGAACTGGGAGGTCTCTGGTGGACCAATGTCCTGAACTTGGCTCTCCCACCTCAGAGGCACAGGCCTGACCCCTGGCCAGAGCACCAAGACCCTGTGAGCCACACGGCTCAGAAGAAAGGGAAGTAAAAAGAGAAAGAAAAAATAAAATAAAGTTATTAAAATAAAAAAATATATATAGTATTAAAAATAAAAATGTTAAAAAGTCATAAAAAAAGAAACAAAGAAGAGAGCAACCAAACCAATAAACAAGTAAACCAATGATAACAAGCACTAAAAACTATACTAAAGAAAAAAAAATGTACAGACAGAACCATAGGACAAATGTAAAAGCAAAGCTATAGAGATAAAATCACACAAAGAAGCATAGGTGTACACACTCACGAAAAGAGAAAAAGGAAAAGTAATTATATATCTATATATTTAAAAAAAATGGAAGATAAGAACCAAATCAATAAACAAATCTACCAATAATAAGAAACTCTAAATGCTAAAGTAAGGTAAACATAAAACCAGAAACAAATTAGATGCAGAAAGCAAACCCTAATTTTACAGTTGCTCCCAAAGTCCACCGCCTCAATTTTGGGATGATTCGTTGTCTATTCAGGTATTCCACAGATGCCGGGTACAACCAGGTGATTGTGGAGATTTAATCCCCTGCTCCTGAGGCTGCTGGGAGAAATTTCCCTTTCTCTTCTTTATTCACACAGCTCCTGGGGTTCAGCTTTGGATTTGGCCTCGTCTCTGTGTTTAGGTCGCCTGAGGGTATCTTTTCTTTGCTCAGACAGGACGAGGTTAAAGTAGCAGCTGGTTAAGGAGCTCTGGCTCACTCAGGGTGGGGGGAGGGAGGGGTATGGAATGCGGGGTTAGCCTGTTAGAGGCCAGAGTGACGTTGCAACAGCCTGAGGCTGTGTGTTCTCCTGGATCACAGGACCCTGGCAGTGGCGGGCTGCACAGGCTCCCGGGAGGGGAGGTGTGGATAGTGACCTATGCTTGCTCACAGGCTTCTTGGTGGCTGCAGCAGCAGCCTCAGTGTTTCATGCCCATCTCTGGGGTCCACATTGAAAGCTGCGGCTCGCAGCTGTCTCTGGAGCTTGTTTAGGCAGTGCTCTGAATCCCCTCTCCTCACACATCCCAAAACAATGGTCTCTTGCCTCTTAGGCAATTCCAGTCTTTTTCCCGGATTCCCTCCCGGGTAGGTAGCCCCCTTCAGTCTGTGTTCACGCAGCCAATCCCAGTCGTCTCCCTGGGATCTGACCTCCAAAGCCGGAGCCTCAGCTCCCAGCCCCCTCCCACCCTGGGGGGGTGAGCAGACAAGCCTCTTGGGCTGGTGAGTGCTGGTTGGCACTGATCCTCTGTGCAGGAACCTCTCCTCTTTGCCCTCTGCAGAGATTGATTTTAATTATTATATTCAAACTTACCTATCTAATGAGGTTTATCTTTGGTAATCTATATACTTACTAAAAAATGTTGCCATTTCCAAATATTTTGTTTTTTTGGGGGACGGAGAATTACCATAAAAGCAGGTTATAAGCTGTGCAAACAAGTTAGTTTTCATTACTTTAGATTTATCCCTGACCCACACTCTATATTCAGCCTGATCATCAAATTTATTCCTACCGCTTGCTTCAAGATGATTCTGAGATGTTTTCGTAATTAAATCAGTTCTCAAGGGACAGATATTTTTTCACCATTATGGATGTTTAAATACATGTGCTATCGGCACAGATAGCAATTCCCAAGGAGAAGTTACCTATATATTTTGAGTAATAACATCTATGTTAGAATAAATAAGTAGCCTCCTTAAATTAATACTTCAAAAACATTACTCATATAAATGTCCAAATACTGACATGCTTATTAAAATAAATCACATTTCTTTGGAGTCATACTCTGTATGTAATCAGGAGACATTTCTATTCAGTAACATTTCTTTCAAACATTTTGCCTAAATTGAAAATAAATATCTGTTATGAGGTTGCTTTACTATAAAAAGCTAAGTCATAATGTGTTAAAATTTTTGCTTAATTTTTATAATGCTTACTAGTTAATAAAATATTAAATTTAAGAGTATAACAGACCTATTCATTCTAGATTTTGAAGTCCTTACAGCTGACAATCAGCATATAACTGAGTGGTATTCAGTCAAACTATTTAGTCTCTCTGGGACCATGATAGTAGCTTCCATATTAGTGATAATTATTTTCAGTAATTAAGTTATGCTTGGCAAGTCAGTTGTTATAATGTCAGTTTCTTCACATTGCTACAATGATAGTATTACAGGTCTGATGTAATATAAAATAGCAAATAACTTACAGTTCTACTACGAGGTTAATTTGATTGTATTGTGAAGATCATTTCCACTGATAAAAGCCAAAAGATACAGTCTTCCTATGACAGGTTGACTTATGATCATTTCAATTGTTTCTTGGTAAATAAATATTAAGTTTCAGAATTCACTCA
This sequence comes from Mesoplodon bidens, assembly GCF_964165515.1. NCBI lineage: Eukaryota > Metazoa > Chordata > Mammalia > Artiodactyla > Ziphiidae > Mesoplodon > Mesoplodon bidens. Next base: position 89,994,324 of record NC_138167.1, read on the forward strand.
CTTCTGTTATTGAAAAGAATATACATCTTTGATATTCTTCTCTCAAAGCAAGCATATCAAAAGAATCTTAGAAAAGCCATAGATGTGTCTAATCAGATGGAGAGTATGATAATAAACAAAGTCAAGAGGAAATTTTATCACAAGAATGTAAAGAAAATCTCATACGTGTCATTAATATTTGCTAAAGTGTGACACATAATTGGATTATACAACGAAAGGACCTATCTTATTACTGACTGAAAAAAATGCACAACCTAAAAGTTGAGAGTTATGTTTTATTTGGCAGACATTCTTAGGACTTCAAGCCCAGGACACAGCATCTCAAATAACCCTGATAGACTGCTCCCAGGAGACAAGGGGGGAGCTAGGATATATAGGAGCTTTGCAACAAAGGGCAGGTACTTGGGACATCAAAAGATTATTGTTAGTTAAAGAAACCAGACATCTCTAGTTAAGGAATTTAGTGCTTTTCTATGTATGCAAAGATACAGTAGTCTGGGCTCACTGAAATCCTTCCTTTGCTATGCACCTCAGCTATCTTGGGCCACTATCCTGTGTTTTCTCATCCTGAGTGTCCTCATGCTGCACCTTCAGGAATAGCTGCGGTCTGATGACTGCTAGATGACTGACATTCTTTTTTTTTCCTTCCTGAGTTCCCTCAGGGCTCACTGGTTGGGGCATGTGGCAGTAGCAGTTTACTAGATGATTACTAGATGAGCTTGGCAATGGGAAGCCCATTTGTCTCCATCCTGAGTTCCCTAAGTGCTCACCATCCGGGCTGCAGCACTGTGATGCAACATCCTTTATTTACTGTTATGGCAAGCCATATTTTAGTTCTTACTATCAAAAATATATTTAATAGAATAAAGGGAAGTAACAATAGATGTCTGCAGAGTATACTATGCTATGGAAAATAACAAATTTGAAGGTGAAGGTTGGGCTAACATTATACAGAGGATGGAAATGAAACGACAAAGAGACATCACAAAGTTAAGGTATTAAATGATGCTATGGCGGTGAACTTTTGACAACCCAGAAAAATCAGAAATCCCTTCCTGGTTTAAACATTATTGATAACTTCTCATTTGCCGTGCTGAATATTTCATGATAAGGTGAACAAAGCACTCAGGGGAATTGCTACACTGGACCTACTTTTCATCGTCAAGAGAAAACTGATTTGTGATAGATGGAAAAACATGATAGAAAGTGATACTGTGATTTCAGAGTCCATAACCCAAGAAAAGTGTACTGCACATATCAGTCATGAGCCTTAAATCACTGACTGCGAGACTGATTCTCTAATCACTTGGAAGATATGTTGAAAGATAGGTCCTCAGGCTCCTCTTCAGATTGACTGAAATCAGAATCTCTGCAAATGGAAAAAAGGAATCTGTATTTCCAGGGTTTCCACAGATAATCCTGCTGAGGAATCAGGTTTCCCAGGTAATTTTGCCGGGAACTGGTAGGAGTCTGTCTCCCAGATTGAAATGGTTTACCTTTAATGACCAGTGCTCCAGCTCTGCCAAACTTTCTGGGAGTTGCCCTGGTCCTTTGGATGGAGAAAGGGTTCCACTGGAAGGAGAATTAAGGATCAGTCAGCCTTATGGGTATCTAAAAAACAGCACACATACTAAAAAGAGGTAGCTTCCCAATATTCTGCAGTCTTCCGTTTGTTTTGTTTTGTTTTATTTTATTTTTTTATTTATTTTTTTTGCAGTACGCGGGCCTCCCACTGCCGTGGCCTCTCCCGTTGCGGAGCACAGGCTCCGGACGCGCAGGCTCAGCGGCCATGGCTCACGGGCCCAGCCGCTCCGCGGCACGCGGGGTCCTCCCGGACCGGGGCACGAACCCGCATCCCCTGCATCGGCAGGCAGACTCCCAACCACTGCGCCACCGGGGAAGCCCTTGTTTTATTTTTAATGATAATGACAGACCATGGAGAAGAAAATAAATCTCTCCTTACCTACTTTCCAGAAATGAGACTGTAGCCTAGCACAGGAAGGCTTTCTGCTATATTTCAATGCAGTTCTCTCAGGCTTTACCTGGAGGAAATCCTTCCCATATCTGGCAATTGGCTGACTGTCAGTCATAATTTTCTGCATTGGGAATTTTCAAAAATTTCTGCCTTTTATGTGTATATTTGTGGAAGTTGGAAGAGAATGCATAAGGGACTCCCAGTCTGATCTTATTTTAAACCTAACTTCTGCCTCATTGATTCTGTGTGACAGATAAAATTGTTTCACTTCCATTGTCTCTGTCTTGAAATGCCCTACTGAACAAGGAGGAATTGAAAATGAAAGGAACAGAACTGTGACTATTCTATGTGTTTATGTAAATGTCAGTCACTCTAACAAATGTAAATAAGATCTTACAGACTCTACTTTAGAGCCTTAGTTAAAGGTCGACAAATACAATTGCCCTTGATACTCATCATCTAATAGGCTTCCATTTTTCATTGTTGACTTACTCTCTACTTAACATTATTTCACTTGAGGACACCGATTATGGTTATTCCCTTTCCTTACCTCACTGCAAGGCAGATATGATGATATCTGTGTCCAGAGAACTTAAATAACTTGCTCAAGTCTACACAGTAAACAACTGCATTTATATTTTTATCTTCCCAGAGAAGATTCTTCCTTGGTATTTGCGAATAATTGAACCAAATACTCATTTCACAGATAAGATATAATTTGATCACAATATGCATATATATATTTCTATTATTGAGTCTTAAAGACTCAGACAATTTTTAAGAGTATAAAATTTTACAATTTAGTTATTTCTTGAAACTTGGGCAAATTAATTCTGTCAAGATTTTTTGAGGTCTTAGAATGTCAGTACAAAAAGATATATATTGTTTCCATCTGCTGATATCTGATGCACGTCTTTGGGAAAACGGCAGATGACTGCAGGCTATATTGATTGCAAACTTAGTGATAAGTCAGTTTGAATACCGAATATTGAATATGAATAATTGTATTATTCCTTTGTCAAAGTGTTATTTATGCAGAGCTATGTGCACTATTGTTCCTTACCTATAGTGGAGATAGCTTCATGAATTTTTTTCCTATAAAAAGAATAATAACAATTAAATACTTCATGTATTAGTGTAGTTGCTTAAAACTCATGTCAAAGAATAGTCAATATTGATGAGTTTCACAGAGAGGAAAATTTTATTTCTTGTTGTCCATTCTGGCTAGACAATTAAAATAAGGATCAGATTTAAGAGATCTGCATTCTTAACACATACTTTGCTCTTAATTCATTTTCCTGTCTTGGCCTTGCTTTTTCTTGCTTCCTTGTCCATAAAGTGTGGGATGGAGGTTGGAGGTTAAAGAGAATTAGTACACTGATATTCACACTCTACTCCTTTATGGAACTGTTGGCTTGTGACATGAACAAATTTTCTGTTCCTAAAATCAAATGGTAGAATTCTTTTTCCAGTTTACAGGAAGTGAGTGGTAAGAGTTAAACTGTGATATTTTTCTTATTGTAAAGCTTTCTCTCATAAAATTTTTCTTAGTCCTTTAGAACCAGAAACCTCTTCTCTACTAATGAATACTAGCAGGTGATAAAATTAATGAGCAAATAGTAAATTGATATTAATTTGAACTGTAGAAAAGTGAAACACTAGAGAGCTCATGGTAACCTTATACACATCATAATTCCTAGATTGTAGTAAACTCTGAGGAAAAATACTGTTATATTAATCACAATAACATTAGACCCAACCTATTAAATACTACAGAAAAAAGAATAGTAGCATAAATGGACTTATTGAATTACTAACTTTATATTGTATAATAGTAATATTGCTAAGTCCTGGCTTCTGGTTCTGCAAATAAGGAGTTTGGAAGTCGCCACTCTGTCCTAACAACAAGTAAAAAGCTCAACAGACTGAAGAATCAATAACTCTTCTTGGATTCATAAGAGAGGAAAGGACACAGGGCAAACTACTACCCCCCAAATCAGACATTCAAACAAGTTAATACAGGGAGGCATCGCTTACTGGAGCAGATAATTGCAAGCAGAACGGGAAGCAATGTCTGGGTAGAAAAATCTGAGCTGTAATTGGCAAATTGCTGGAGGCTCAGTGTGGACAGCTCAGAGAGTTAAAAACTCCTAGAGGACCTAGTCATCAAGAGGCCCCCACAGGAAGCAGCTATATGTTCTCTATTAAAAACCCACTTTAAGTATAAAGACATATAGATTAAAAATAAATGGAAAGAGAAAAATATACTAATGCTAATGAAAAAAGTAGAGATAACTATCTTAATTTCAGACAGAGCAAACTTCAAAACAAAATTTATTAGGGATTAAGAAGGGTATTACAGGGCTTCCCTGGTGGCGCAGTGGTTGAGAGTCTGCCAGCCGATGCAGGGGACACGGGTTCGTGTCCCGGTCTGGGAAGATCCCACATGCCGCGGAGCGGCTGGGCCCATGAGCCATGGCCGCTGAGCCTGCGCATCCGGAGCCTGTGCTTTGCAACGGGAGAGGCCACAACAATGAGAGGCCCACATACCGCAAAAAAAAAAAGAAAAAGAAGGGTATTACATAATGGTAAAGGAGTCAATTCTCCAAGCAGACATGTGCCCCCAAAAAAGAGCATCAAACCATGTGGCAAAAACTGATAGAATTGCAAGGGGAAATATATTAATCCATTATGATAGTTGGAGAATTTAACACCCCTCTATCAGAAATGGACATATCCAGCAGGCAGAGAATCTGAGTGGAAATAGTTGAACGCAAGAACATCATCAATCAACTGGATATATCTGACATCTATAAATTACATCATCCAACAATAGCAGAATACACATTCTTCTCAAGCTCACATGGGACATTCACCAAGCTAGGCTACATTATGAACCATAAAACAAATCTTAACAAATTAAAAAAATAGAAATCATATAATATCTGCTCTCAGACCACAATGGAATTGAATTAGAAGTCTATAATGTAAATACAAATAGAAAATCCCCCAATACAAGCATAACTCGGATATATTTTGGGTTCAGTTCCAGACACCTGTAATTAAGCAAAATACTGCAATTAAGTGAGTCACACAAAACTTTTTGTTTCCCAGTGCATAGAAAAGTTATGTTTACACTATGCTATAGTCTAGTAAGTGTGCAACAGCATTATGTCTAAAAAAATGTACCTTAATTAAAAAATACTCTATTGCTAAAAAATGCTAACCATCATCTGAGTCTTCTGCGAGTTGTGATGTTTTTGCTGGCAGAGGTTCTTGCCTTGATGTTGATGGCTGCTGACTGATCAGGGTGGTGGGTGCTGAAGGTGGCTGTGGCGATTTTAAAATAAAACAACAATGACGTTTGCTCTATTGACTCCTCTTTTAATGAACGATTTCTCTGTAGTAGCATGCAATGCTGTTTGATAACATTATATACACAGTAGAGCTTCTTACAGAATCGGTGCCACTCTTCTTAAACCCTGCTGCTGCTTTATCACCTAAGTTTGTGTAATATTCTAAATCCCTGTTGTCATTTTAACAATATTCACAGCATCTTCACCAGGAGTAGATTCTACTTCAAGACACCATTTTCTTTGCTCATCCATAAGAAGCAACTCCTGATCCATTCAACTTTTATCACCAGATTGTAGCAATTCAATCTTCAGGTTCTACTTCTAATTCTAGTTTTCTAGAATCTTCAGGTTCTACTTCTAATTCTAGTTTTCTAGAATCTTTAGGTTCTACTTCTAATTCTAGTTTTCTAGAATCTTTAGGTTCTACTTCTAATTCTAGTTTTCTTGCTATTTCCACAACCTCTGCAGTTACTTCCTTACTGAAGTCTTGAGCCCCTCAAAATCATTCATAGGGGTTGAAATCAACTTCTTCCAAACTCCTGTTAATGTTGATATTTGGACTTCTTCCCATGAATTACAAATGTTCTTAATGACATTTAGAATAGTGAATCATTTCCAGAAGGTTTTCAATTTACTTTGCCCAGATTCATCAGATGAATCACTATCTATGACAATTATAGCCTTAAAAATGTATTTCTTAAGTGATGAGACTTGAAAGTCAATGGGCTGTAGAATGGATATGGTGTTAGCAGGCGTGAAAACAACACGAATCTTATTGTACATGTCCATCAGAGCTCTTGAGTGACCAGGTGCATTGTAAATGAGAACTAATATTTTGAAAGAAACCTTTTCTTCTTAGCAGTAGCTCTCAACAGAGGGCCTAAAATATACAGTAAACCATTTTTTAAACATGTATACTGTTTTCCAGGCTTTGCTGTTCCATTTATAGAGCAAGGCAGAGTCAATTTAGCATAATTTTGAAAAGCCCTAGGATTTTTAGATTGGTAAATGAGCATTAGTTTCCACTTAAAGTTATCATCTATATTGGCCCTAAAAAAGAGGGTCAACCTGTCCTTTGAAGCTTTGAAGCAGGCACTGACTTTTCCTTTCTAGCTATGAAAGTCCTAGATGGCATCTTCTTCCAGTATAAGGCTGTTTCATCTACATTGAAAACCTGTTATTCAGGGTAACCACCTGCATTACTTATCTTAGCTAGATCTTCTGGATAATTTGCTGCAGCTTCTAAATCAGCACTTGCTGCTTCACCTTGAACTTTTATGTTATGAAGAGGGCTTCTTTCCTTAAACTTCATGAACCAACCTCTGCTAGTTTCAGACTTTTCTTCTGAACCTTCCTCATTGTGCTTAGTCTTCACAGAGCTGAAGAGAGCTAGATCCTTGCTCTGGATTAGGTTTTGGCTTAAGGAAATGTTGAGGCTGGTTTTGTCTTCTATCCAGAGCACTTAAACTTTCTCTTTGTATACAATAAGATTGCTTTACTTTCTTATCATTCATGTGTTTACTGAAGTAGCACTTTTAATTACTTTCAAGAACTTTTCCTTTGCATTCATAACTTGGCTGTTTGGCACAAGAGGCCTAGTTTTCAGCCTATCTTAGCTTCAGCCATACCTTCCTCACTAAGCTTAATAATTTCCAGCTTTTGATTAAAACTGAGAGATGTGTGACTCTTCCTCTCACTTGAACACTTTTTTTTTTTTTTTGCGGTACGCGGGCCTCTCACTGCTGTGGCCTCTCCCACTGCGGAGCACAGGCTCCGGACTCGCAGGCTCAGCGGCCATGGCTCACGAGCCCAGCTGCTCTGCAGCACGTGGGATCCTCGTGGACCGGGGCACGAACCCATGTCCCCTGCATCGGCAGGCGGACTCTCAACCACTGCGCCACCAGGGAAGCCCTCACTTGAACACTTTGAGGTCATTGTAGGGTTATTAGTTGGCATAATTTCAGTATTTTTGTGTTTTAAGAAATAGAGAGGCTCGGGGGAAGGGAGAGAAATGGGGAAATGGCTGGTCAGTGGAACAGTGAGAACACACACATTTATAGATTGTTTGCTGTTTTATATGGGTACGGACTGTGGCACTTCAAAACAATGACAGTAATAACATCAAAAATCACTGATCACAGATCACCAAAAAAATAATAATAATAATGAAAAAAAGTTTGAAATATTGCAAGAATTACCAAAATGTGACACAGAGACAGGAAGTGAGCAGATGCTGTTGGGAAAATGGTGCCAATAGACTTGGGGACTCAAGATTGCCAAAAACCTTTAATTTGATAAAACTATAATATCTGTGAAGCACAATAAAGTGAAGTGCAATAAAATAAGGTATGCCTCCACATCTAGATTAAACAATAAACTTTGAAATAACACATGGACCAAAGAAGAAATCTCAAGAGAAATATCAAAATATTATGAGCTAAATGAAAATGAAAACACACTTTATCAAAATATGTGGGATGCAGTGAAATCAGTGCTTAAAAGGAAATTTATAGCATTGAATGCATATATCAAAAAAAAAAGAAAGATACAAAGTCAATAATCTAAGTTTCCTCCTTACAAAACTAGAATAAGAAGGATAAATTTAATATAAAATAAACAGAAGAAATAAATAATAAGAATTAGAACATAAGTCAATGAAGATGAAAACAGGAAATCAGTATAAAAAAATCACTGGGTGGGGGCTTTCCTGGTGATGCAGTGGTTGAGAGTCTGCCTGCTGATGCAGGGGACACGGGTTCGTGCCCCAGTCCGGGAAGATCCCACATGCCGTGGAGTGGCTCGGCCCGTGAGCCATGGCCGCTGAGCCTGCACGTCCGGAGCCTGTGCTCCGCAACGGGAGAGGCCACAACAGGGAGAGGCCCACGTACCGCAAAAAAAAAAAAAAAATCCCTGGGTGGTTTGTGACCACCTAGAGGGGTGGGATGGGGGGGTGGGATAGGGAGGGTGGGAGGGAGGGAGACACAAGAGGGAAGAGATATGGGAACATATGTATATGTATAACTGATTCACTTTGTTATAAAGCAGAAGCTAACACACCATTGTAAAGCAATTATACTCCAATTAAGATGTTAAAAAAAAAATCACTGAAACCAAAAGGAGTCTCTTTGAAAAGATAAATGCTAATTAAAAAAAAAAAAGAGAGACAAATTGCTAATATGAGAAATGAAAGAGGGGACATCATTATAGATCCCATGGACATTAAAAGGATAGTAAATGAATAGTATGAACAATTTTACTCCGACAAATTTGATAACCTGAATGAAATGGATCAATTCCTTGAAAGATATAGTTTGTCAAAACTCACACAAGAAGAAATAGACAATCCAAATAGGCCTGTGTCTGGAAAATAAATTGAATCCATAGTTAATAACCTTCCAAGACAGAAAGTACAAGGCCCATATGGGTTCCCTGGTGAATTCTATCAAACATTTAAGGAAGAAATTATATCAATTCTCTACAATCTCTTTCAGAGTATAGAAATAGAGGGAATATGTCCTAACTCATTCTTTGAGGCCAGTATTACCCTAATACAAAAACCAAAGACATTACAAGAAGATAAATCTACAGACCAAGATCTCTAATGAATACAGATGTAAAAATCTGCAACAAAATTTTAGCAAATCAAATTCAACATTGTATAAAAAGATTTATATTCCATGAGCAAGTAGGATTTATTCTAGGTATGCAAGGCCATTTTGGCATATGGAATCAATTACTGTGATCCATCATATCAACTGGCTGAAAAAGGAAGATCACGTGACTATATTAGTAGATATAGCATTTTATTTATAGTGTCCAAGAAGTAGAAACCACTCAAATATTCATCAAATAATGAATGCATAAACAAAATATAATATGCCCATAAATGGAATATTATTAAGCAATAAAAGTAATAAACTACTGATACAAGGTACAACATGGATGGACCTTGAAATATTAGCTGAAGAAAGCCAGTCACAAATATTCACATATTGTATGATTCCATTTGTATGAAATGTCCATATTAGGCTAGCCTATAGAGACCAGAATTAAATTAGTGGTTGCCTTAAAATGGGTGCTTTGGGTGGGGTTGGGGAAAGTGGCTGCTAATGGATATGGAGTTTCTTTTGAGGATTGATGAAAATGTCCTACAATTAGATTGTCGTGATGGTTACACAACTCTGAATATACTAAAACCAATTTTAAATGGGTGAGTTGTATGGTATGTGAATTATACCTCAATGATACTACTGAAAAAAGAAGATATAAAATCCTAGGTTGGTCCTGCTGAGTGACGAGTTAGATAATTATTTCAAATTTATAAAAAAATTGAGTTATACAGTTAATCCAAATTGTAGAACATCAAATATTATTCAGAAATTCCTGAAACATGCTGGGTAAAAAAACAAATTTTAAAGAAATGGCAATCAGCTAGGCAGGATACCACTCACAGATAAAAATAGATGCCAGAAGACAAAGTACAAAAGGAAAATAATCATAAACCTAGAATTCCAAACTAGCCGAGCCATTCTTTAAAAATAAGGCCAAAATAAATATTTTTTCAGGCATACAAAGACGTAAATATTTCCTACTCAAAATTTTCCTTGAAGAATTACAAAAAGATCTTCTATATCCTCAGTATTAACCTAGAGAAAAGAAGCTGCACTAATAAAGCAATAATGAACCAAAATATTGGTAGATAATGGTGATACAAAATAAATAATGGGTCAAAAATAATAGTCCCAGAAACAGAATAATGAAAAAACATGTCTGTCACTGTGGATATGTGTATTTTAAAATGCTAAACATAGGTAATAGATAGCCATAAGAAAGTTATAAGTTGAAGGAGACTGAAGAGAAATTAAAGTGTACTATTTTCCTTGTTTTATTGAGAGGGAAAATAGACATTTTTAGACTTTTCAAATTTGAATTAAATAGTGCTGTTAAAAAATTAATAAACTTTTCCAGTAATGGCAAATAACTCATTATCCTAGCAATGAGTACAATTAAAAAAAAAAAGGTTAAAACAACAACAAAAAATTAAAAGACTCTTTGACAGCATGAGAAAATTAGCAGTATAGTAAAGAATCACTGGAAAAGGAAGACAGAAATCCAGAGTGTTGAGTCCTGTATTTCTTTTGTGGAAGCATTTGCTGATTCCAGGAATAAGCAGCCAAAAGCTAAGAAACTGAAGGGTACGTTTAGCAACTTCTTAGGCTAGAAGGACAAAATTCAGAGTCCAGGTTCCAAAACAAAATTCAGAGATATATACTTTCTCTTTTAGATCCTCAAAGACTATAGTCTAGCAACACAGGAGAAAAAGGAGAAGGTAGATTCTCCTGGGAACTATAGCAACTTGAGGAAATGAAGCCAAACTGTGCTATAAGAGGGACATTTGTTAAAAGAAAGAAAAGCTAAACTATAAAGTCTTCATCTTAAGAGTACAGGACTCTGTTTCAGGAAATATATTTTAGAGTGCTCTTTTTCAATTTCTTAGACTACAACCCACAGTAAACATTACATTTTACATTAGGATCCAGTAGCAAAAACACCTAAACCTTAAATTGACTTATGATTCATGAAACATGATTTACACCTGTTATGTGTTATAGTCTTATATACTTCATTTTATTTTCTTCTAATTTTTTAATGATGGGTGTGAACCAAAGTAATTTTAGAACCTACTACTGACTCACAACTCACAGATTTAAAAACACTACAACAAAGAATCTCTCACTCATGCGCATTAGAAAAGAGACATCAACAAAGATAATTATAGAATAATGTTTATAAATTAGAAACAAGTTAAATTATATCAGTGTAGGAATATACTACATACTTTAAATGTGTGCATTTTATAGTATGTTATACCAAAAATGATTAAAATATGGAATAAAGATTAGAACCAGCTATATAGATAAAATATAATTTTGATTGATAAAATATATTTTCCAAACTTATAAGCCAATATATTTGAAAATTTCAATGAAGTGGATGAATTCTAGAAATATATAAAGAGTCAAAACTGGAACAAGTATTAAAAATAATATTTTAATGAACCAAATGTTCCTGAGATTTAAATTAAATATTAATAGTATCAATAATAATATATGTACTTGTTCCCAGTCTAGATGTTATATTCATGAGGTTTCATCTATCAATCTATCAGTCTATCTAATCACTTGAAAACAGATTAACAAAAGACAGAGTGCTATTCAACACTTTATGAATCTATAATATTACTGATACCAAAGCAGTACAGGAAGTGAATTTTATAATACAGTTAAAATGCAATAAATTGCTAATTGCTAGTGAGCAAATAGGTAATCAAATTAACTGTGTATTTAAATATACCCACACACTCACACATATTCCATGATCAGGTTGGTTTTATTCCAGAGATGATACGAAGATAGTTCAAAATAAAAAATTATCAATGTAGTGCACAGGATTAATGGACTAAAGGAGAAAATTAAACTACTTTCATCTCAGTATTTTCAGATAAAACATTTGATTAAGTTCAGGGCTCATTTATTATTAAAAATGTTGGACAAGAATGTAACTTCCTTAAGTACAAGTCAGCACACCAAAAGAAATACAGAAAACAGCATTCTCAAAACACACTCTCAGAATGGGAGAAAATATTTGCAAACAAAGCAACTGACAAAGGGTTAAACTCCAAAATATATAAACAGCTCATACAACTCAACAACAACAACAAAAAATAAACAGCCCAATCAAAAAATAGGCAGAAGACCTAAATAGACATTTCTCCAAAGAAGACATGCAGATGGCCAAGAGGCACATGAAAAGATGCTGAACATCACTAATTATTGGAGAAATGCAGATCAAAACTACGATGAGGTATCACCTCACACCAGTCAGAATGGCCATCATCATAAAATCTTCAAACAATAAATGCTGGTGAGGGTGTGAAGAAAAGGGAACCCTCCTACACTGTTGGTGGGAATGTAAATTGATACAGCCACTATGGAGAACAGTATGGAGGTTCCTTAAAGAACTAAAAATAGAACTACTATATGACCCACCAATCCCACTACTGGGCATATACCCTGAGAAAACCATAATTCAAAAAGACATATGCACCTCAATGTTCATTGCAGCACCATTTACAATAGCCAGGACATGGAAGCAACCTAAATGTCCATCGACAGATGAATGGATAAAGATGTGGTACATAAATACAATGGACTATTACTCAGCCATTAAAAGGAACAAAACTGAGTCATTTGTAGAGACTTGGATGAACCAAGAGAGTGTCATACAGAGTGAAGTAAGTCAAAAAGAGAAAAATATTTTGTATTAATGCATATATGTGGAATTTAGAAAAATGGTACAGATGAACCTATTTGCAGGGCAGGAATAGACATGCAGATGTAGAGAACGGATGTGTGGATGGGGTGGGGGGGTGGGATGAATTGGGAGACTGGGATTGACATATATGCACTGCCATGTGTAAAATAGATAGCTAGTGGGAACCTGCTGTATAGAGCAGAGAGCTCAGCTCGGTGCTCTGTGGGGACCTAGATGGGTGCGATGGGGGTGGTGGGAGGAAGGTCCAAGAGGGAGGGGATATATGTATACATACAGCTGATTCACTTCATTGTATAGCAGAAACTAACACAGCACTGTAAAACAACTATACCCCAATAAAAAACCAAACAAAAACACAGTTGTTAGGTAACTTCTTACAAAAATAATATCTTCTATCCCCATTATTTTTAGACATAATCTTAGGAGAGCTACCCAATGCAGTAAGAGTTGAAAAATATGAGCTATCATTATAGGAAGGTAAGGGAAAATAATTTCAATTTTTGTAGATAATATGATTATCAACATGGAGAAGCACTCCAATTAATTGCAAAACTATTAGAAATAATTTTATACTTCAACAGTGTTTTCAGAAAAAGATAAAAATACAAAGTTTAAAGTCATTTTTCAATATCAGCAATAACAAAAATAAAGGAACAGTTCACAATATCTATGAAAATAACACAAAATAGAAAATATTCAGACAATACTTGAACAAAGTAGTGCACAGAAATCTATAGAGAATTGTTAAACTCTACCAGAAAACATAAAAATATATGGAATTAATGGGAATATATACCACGTTTATTAATTGGATCACTGAAAACTGTGAATATGGTCATTCTCCAAAACTGAATTTTTAAATTCAGTAAAATTCCTGTAAAGATTCCAGCAAGATTTTTTGACATTTTAATAACTATTTCCAATATAAACAGAAGAACTATGCAAATAAAAATTTGGAAAATATGAAAGATGAAGATTATTCTTACGAGACGTTGAAAGACTGAAAATATAAAAATAAAAATAGATAAATAAACTAATGAAATAAAATACAGAATTCGGAAGCAAATCCATGCACAGGTGAGAATTTGATATAAGATATACATGCCATAACATAAATTATTGTCTAACATAAATCAGTTAGAAAAAGATTATTAAGTAAATATTGTTTTTATAAAAGCAGAAATTAAACTGGAGGTTTCATTAACATGGTATTCAAAAATAAAATCCAAATGGGTAAAAGTCCAAAATTAAGAATAATAAAAATTAAGGGAAAAAATACAGAATGCTTCTGTTACTTTGTAGATGCCAAAACTCCTTTAAATAATACTCCAAGACCATATCCATTAATAAAAGATTTGAATAAATAATAATAAAAAGCCTAAGGATTTCTGACCAATAAAGTGATAGAGATGTTATTATTATAAGGTGGCAGATTGGGTGAACATATATTAGATGATGGATCATCATCTAGATTTTTAAAGGAATGTCTGGAAATCAGTAAGAAAATAGAGTCACAGAATGGGAAGTGTGAATAAAGAATTATAAAGAAGTGCTCAACCTCTCTGATAAGTTAAACTAAAAAACAACAACAACAACAACAACCTAAAAATTGAGAAATATCTTTACTCCTATCAGACTTGGGGAAAAAAATAAAATGGAAAATGATACCAAATGCTGGTGTGACTATGGGAGAATAAGAACTCTTATATCTTATTGGTGGAGAGTTTAATGGCCGAATCATTCTGAAAGCAGGCTGGGGAACCTAATGCCAGTAATCAGTGACAGTATTTTAAGATCCAGAAAAGCCACTCCTGTTTAACACCTGATAGTAATTTAGGCAGGTGCATTGGAAGGCATTTTTATTTTTAGAAAACTCATCATTCTCGTGGCTGGGAATTAGCAACAGGTGTGATAGCTATCTGTTTATTTTCCCTCCCTCCCCAACCTCAAAGTGGCCACCTGGGGGCGGAATAGACTTCATGCACCCCTGACTTTGCTTGAGCTCAGCTGAGACGTAATTACTCTACATATCCGTGGGCAGGAAATAAATGTTGTAAACCACTGAGAATTTATTCTGCAGCATTATTGCAGAATAACCTGATTTAATACAATGAATAAATTGTGGGATATACCTAGGTTTGAATACAATATAATAAGAATTCATAATGATTTAGGTTTTTAAACTGCAAACAGGATAGTTCTTAAAATACACTTTTACGTTAAAAGTAAGAAATTGTATTTATAGCAAAATATATTTTAAATATTTTTTATTTAACTAATATAAGGGAGAGGCTTTGCACTGAGTGATGGAGATAGTGTGTAATGAATAGTACCTGAGGTCCAAATTAAACATAAATATATAACAAATATAGCAAAATATTAATCATTACTAATGCTAGGTCTTGGGAATATTGATATTTGTAATATTATTTTTATAATTTAATGTGCTTTTAAAGTCTTTGTTAAAATTTACCTTTACTTTTTGTCATTCTTGAATCACGTAGGCATTTATACTTCTTTTCTTTATCTCATACCTTCATATATTCATTGCTTAAGTTTTAAAATTCATAATATTATAGTTCATTATATTATTTTCTTGCTCTTAATATTTGTGATTCATCTAAGTGTGCCTAACAGCATAGTGTCTGACAGTATCACTTTCACAGAAAATGATCTTGAATTGAGTTAAATATATTGTTCTGGTATTCTTCTGATATATATCAAATTAGTACTAATTTTTTTAGATTTAAGGGAAAAATAATTTTCTTGTGAATGTGAATCTAGTAGGTTTCTAACTTTATCCTCTGGCCCTTTGCTTGTCCCTGAAAATCGTGTTCTGTTCTTCTTTAGGCTGTTAGAGGAGAGGGGCAGCAAAGGGTTGTAAATTGATTGGTCATGTGATTGTGGAAAGTCCTTTGAGCCTCCATGACTTGTTAGACCCAAAAGGCTAATTTCAGCTTTGGAAAAAATATATATACTTAGAAATGTAATAAAGCCTAAATTGGAAAATAGCTTTTTTAAGTTCTTCAATATAATGCGAAGTCAGTTGAGTTTTTCTTTTGTTACGGATATTAGAATTATACCATAAAGGTAAAGTTTTTCCTGTCATATGTAGAAGAAATATTAAGATTATAATGTATACATGTTAATTATTAATATTCTTAATTGCACTTGCTATCTAAGCCATTGAGCATACCTAAAATATTTAAATATAATACTTCTAATGTTATATGAAATATTATAAATATATGCAATGTGATACATAAACTGATTAAGAATCAACTTAAGGCAACTTCTTTCCTTTTGAAATAGAGTCCTCATTATATTGGCTTAATTCAGAGGTCTTTAATTTAAATGCTGAATATCCCTAGAGTCGGGCAGAATTTAAATAATCTGATAGCTGGATGGAAAAAAATTACATCTTTATTTTCACGAACCTCTCACTGAAATTTAGCTTTTCTTCAATCATAAATTTTGATGACCCCATAGTAGTATTAGCATTATCAATCAGATATCTTCATATCTCACTGCAGTCATTACAGATAATCTTGAAATATCACTACTTTAAAATTATGGTAGTTATTAGACTCACTGCAAGATATTAATATTTAATGCATTAATCAAGAAGTGCAGACATTATTTTACTATATTACAATTAAAATATTTTAATAGCTATTTGAATATAATTACTTTTTATAATTTTATATATTTTATTTATTTACATGATTTTTCTGATTTGAGATAGGTCCTTAAGCTTTATAGACTATCAAAGAACTAAAACACTTCTTTGTGATATTTAATGCAGAAATACTAATATTTAATAGCATAAAAATAAATATATAGAAGAAATAAAATATATATTTGTTAAAGTAAAACTGTGTTTTATAAATGTGAATTATATCTTTTAAAAATATTATCATGGCTAACATTACAATCTGCATCTATGCTCACATAGATGCTTTTAGGATGTTTCAAAATACGATGGGTAATGGTTGACCAGTGTTGTTTAGGAAAATTTGCTTGAGGTTTTTTTTTTTGTTTTGGTTTGTTTTTTGTTTTTATGCCACTAGGTTTGGCATAATGTTGGAAATTCCCAGTTGGTGAGACTCTAGGGATGAAGACAGGCGTACTTCATTTGTATTCTCACAAAAAGATAGTAATTCTAGAACTTTCCAACATTCATTGGGCAGGGACTAGAGATAGTTATTTGGTGGAAGTTGACAGGACTATTTAATGAGTTAGGGCCCAGGAGTAATCCCAAAGTCATTAAAATTTTTTCTAAGATCTCTGTGAAATGTGGTTTACTTGGTAGAAAATGATGCAAGTAAATTGAAGAGAACCAGAAATTTCAGTGTAACTAGTTCCACGTAGAACTGTTTTCCTGTCTTCCAAGAAATAAATTAGCCACTTTCTAATATCTCAATAAATTTCCCCCTTCCTAAAGTCTCAAGCAGAGGATGAATAGGCAATATAACTGAAAGCCTCTCTGGGGATTTTCCTATTGATAATTCACTCTGAGTAGGAGCACTGCATTCTTATTGTATTAATATAATGTTTCTTATCATGGCATAACCTTGCACCTGCACTGTGGCATAGCTCTACATCTTCAGATAACCAATAGGAACCTAATTTCCCTTCAGGGTCCGAGTGCCTTAGTGTTGTAATATACATGGGAAATATCTAGGGAGAAATTTACATCTAGCAACAGTGAATTCTTCTTCATACTAAGACAAGATACATATTTTCCTCTGCATTGTATTTTTGCAAATGTGATCAACATTTATTCAGGGAAAAACAGCCACCAATCATTACCAGTAATAAAATAATATACACACATTTGCCCACAAAAAATAAAGAAACAAAACCCATTTCAAACTTATCATATGCCGAGCATGATGTTAATCCCTGGAGGTATAAACTGACAAGGGTCTACTACTGCTCTCTAAGGAGCTAATTTTGATTACTTTACAGTAGACACTATAATATTGTCTTGCCCCTCCCCTTAAAACATGTGTTATCTTTTAAGTATGTAATAGTCAACAGGCTCACCCTTCATCTTGTTCTTCGATCTACTGTTTGCATGTTGCTGATTTCATCCTAAGGGTGCAGTTCAAGATGTTAAAGAACCTGAACTGTTTAACCTGTAGATTTCCCCGCAGTCTAAATGTTGCTGATTTTAAACTCATTGTGCAGTTAAAGAGGTACTTCTGTCGATTGTTTTTTTTTCTATATATTGGCAGGTGGGTTCAGAGGCTTGTTCAGACTCAGATTCCATTCCTTTGACAAAACTTAAGTTAGTGGTTCTTTCTTCAGGAAGGATGCAATGTCTGCTTCTCTCTATTCTTGTAGCAACTGCAGCTGTAGATGGTCAATGCTTAGATCCATTCATTCATTGGGACTTCAAAGTGATGGTATTGTACTTTAGTAATTAAAAAAATATCAACTAGAAATACTTCTGTAGAGTGGTACTTTCTTTAAAGTATTATTTGGTTTTCCAGTGGTACAACTTATATAAAAAAATTAGGACAGGGACTTTCCTGGCAGTCCAGTGGTTAAGACTCCACACTTCCAATGCCAGGGCACAGGTTTGATTCCTCATCTGGGAACTAAGATCCCACATGCTGTGTCATGTGGCCAATAAATAAATAAATAAACTAATTACTTTTTAAAAAGGTAGGACATTCATGCTTGTTTTTCTCTCTTTTATTTCCAATTTTCAAGATAATAAATGAGCTCCCTTATTATTCTCCAAAGTAAAAACTCATTAATTTAAAAGTTTTTGATGAGTTTCAATCCATTGCAATGATTTTCCTTATTGATGCTCAAATTTTCTCTTCTTTGACCAGCATGTATCTTTTAATGTTACCCCTGAAATTTTTTTGATATGACTGTGACAATCTTTGGTTGCTTCCTTGCTATCAAGAAATATGACAAGATATTTCATGATAATTCTGTACATTTACAGTTCCTGGAAGCAGCCATTTCTCTAAAGGACCCTGATTTCTTTCCAAAGGGAATGACATTTACAATGTGTATGTTAGAGATACTCTTTGCTATTGAGTCGCTAATTTCATCTAGGCCTTTTGAATAGACAAAGCTAATGTGTAGTGTGTGGGTGTGTGTATGTGTATGTATGGTAATAAAATACTGCATAAGTAAACAATGACCTTACCAAATTAAATTCAGGGTTACAGGGTTTACACTTAACCTCCTCTGTATTATATCTGTATCTCTTTTGTTGCACCCAGAGAATACTCATTCACTTGTGCACAGGAGAGGATGCAATTAGAAAGTTTCATGATTATTCATTTACTTTTACCACATCACAGTCACTGTTATGGACTGAATTGTATCCCCTCAAAATTCACATGTTGAAGCCCTTACCTCCCTATATTTGGAGATAGGGCATATAAGGAGGTTATAAGTGTTAAATGAGGTTATAAGCATGGGGTCTTAATTTGATAGGACTGTTGTCCTAAACAAGAAGAGGGAGACACACCAGAGAGTTCTCTTTCTGTCGCACACACAGAGAAGTCATGGGGGGATACAGCAAGAAGGTGCTCATTTTAAAGCCAGAAAGAGAGTCACCAAAAACCATTTCTGATGGCATCTTGATCTTGAACTTGTAGCCTCCAGACTGTGAGAAAATAAATTTCTGTCCTTTAAGCTACCAAATCTGTGGTATTTTGTTATGGCAGCCCTAGCTGAGACAATTACAAACATCTCAAATTAACAATACTAATAGTACCACTACTTGTATGACTTGGAAATCAGCTAACAATTTTTGTGTAAGCTCTCCCCATTTTCCACCCATGGTTCACAGTTGACTATATCTTATCACAACATAAAGCCATTACTCACTATTTCTCCCTTTTAATTTTCATTTGTTCTTAGTTCAATGAGTAACTACACATATTTAATGCTCATTGCTGGTCTTAATATCTATTCAGTTATGTTGGCTGTCTGCACCTTGTTTTCTGGTAAATTCTTCAGGAAAGGCCTTTGAAAATAAGAATCCATATATTTTTGTTGATAAATGTTTAGCCCTTCTCTTCATACTTAAAAGTCAGTTTTTCTGGCTATGTGTCTGTGGCTCATATTTTTTTCCCTTAGTTATCTTAAATATGTTACTCCATTTATTTTATGGCATATTGCATTGCTTTTATGAAGTCTGATGATAATAAACTACCCTTTCCTTTATAAGTCACTTGCTCTCTTCCCTAGATCTCCAAAGGAATTTTTATTGTTAAAGTTGAATGATTTTATAAGAATATGACTTGCTTTTGGTTATTCCAAGTTGATATCCTCAGTTATGTAGGGTGCTCTCTCAATATATAATTTTTTTTAATTTCAGGAAAGTTTCTTGAATAATATTTAGTATTTGTTCTCATATTTGGTTTTCTTCCTCATGGGCTGCATTTATAAATATGTTGGATTTCTTTGCCTAATGTAAACATTATTTTCTGCCAAATCATTCTTATCTTTTTCTTCTTTTCACTTTTAAGAAAATACTTATTTTCATCCTCTAGTTGCCTGATTGTTGTTTTTATTTGCTCTTGCATTTCTTCTATTTTAGTCTTCATTTCTGAAAAGATTGTTTTATTTAATTTCTGTTTCTTTTCCAGAGTTTTTTTTTTTTAAGATGGAAAATGTTGCATCAGTTACAGTTTTATTTTAACTTACTTTGTGGTTATGTCTTCTTCTTATAATGTTATTATTCAGAGCACTGCCATTTTGCTGTTTTGCTCCATATTCTCTTTTTTCTTTGTCTAGGTTGTTACTACAATATTTTCTTGTGCTCATTTTCAATGCTAAATTAAATTCTCTAAATTTTAGAAGCAGTTAGATACACAATAATCTTTTTTAACTTCAGAGAGTCTCCTTTTCTATTGTTTACACGTGTCTTCGGAAAGATGGCAAATTATATTCTGAAATTCACCAGTCTTATTATTTTTCCCACTTTTTTTATGGGTGCCTTCTCTCTCCTCCATCTCTATTATCCCTTTTCTATTCAATTTTGATTCTACTCCCAGGAGATTTCCCTTAGTGAGGAGGCTTTCATGAAAGGGATCCCTGTTTGGTCATTTTTGAGATTTCAGAGGTTATAGTCTGCTTTAGCATCTTCAGACATTGCTGAGGGACTTTGTGACTACCCACTATTGAATTGGGCAGGCCCTCTCCCAGCTCAAGCCACTATGAATTCATATTGACTGTTTTCATGTTCTCCTGTTTGCAGGTCTTTCAGAGGCTCTTCTGCTTTCCTCTGCTTCCTCTTGCTCTAATACTATACAGGTCTTATGGGTAACAGTAGTTTGTTTTCACCTACATGTAATTTGGTGTTTCTGGTTATATCCTGCTACTTAGTTTTGTTATAATTATTGCCCATGAGTTTTTGGCTTTGCTGTTTATCTGCCTGGTTTAATGTGGGGATTTGGAGATATTCAAACATTAAGCAGCCACTACCACCAATTGACTCCCCCTGCGCCACCCCCCCCAGAGTCTTGAGATCTCAGTAGCTACTCAGTAAGCTCCTAAGAAGCGCCTGCTTTGGTGCTTCAGGTTGATTTATTTATAGAGGGTTCCTTGACTTTTCCTCACTCGGCCCTTGCAGGGTTTGTGCAGGCCTCTAATTACCTGTATTAAAACCTTCTGTGTATTTGAATGAACTCTGATACAATTATAATTTAAAAAAACAAGATAATACTGTGGATTTGGAAGGAAGAAGTGCTTTAAGTAGATAGCAGAAAAAATCATACCAATTGTTTGGTGTTATAATAAGAGGTAGGCCTGAAATTCTAGAAAACCATAATAAGGTTTTTATTGATGAGACCTGTACAGTGGAGAGTTGAAGTGCTAAGTTCTTTATTTCCCTCCTTTGGAAAAAGTTAGAGGTACTGACTACATTTAGAGTTGGTTATTTTAAAAAATGTGTGTACAAATAGTCTCAGCAACTGTGGGAAGAAAATTCAAATAGGGTTTATTTTGAGGATGGAATACCTTATCTCATTTATTCATAAGTCTAAAAGAGATTTTGAAGTGTTTCAAAATACCTGCCTATGGTAGGTTATTAATTTAACATAAGTTTCTTGATTCCCTGTTTGATATTTAATAAATATAAATTAAATAAATATACAAATTAGTATGGTTAAATACTTCATAGGAAGAAGTATATGGCCATTAAAACCCTCAATATTTATTTAAATGTTAGAAATAATAAAAGCTATTAAAAAGTGATCATTGCACATATTGTTTATATGTGAAATTCCAATGCTTTATAAATTAAACTTTTAGCAAATAAAAATGCAGTTTGATCACTGAAGTTTGAAGAGAGATCAAAAAACAATGATCTTCTTTTCCTTCCCCTCCCATGTTCTGAACCATTTGAAATATAAGATAAAGAAGCCAGAAAAAATATCTCTTTTTATTACTGAAGATGCTGATACAGGGGAATGTAGGCATGTGAGAGTATATGAGATACCTAATACTTAATCTCAAATTTATAAAGATTTACACATTGTACACTTCTCTATGTTTTGTTCTCTGCCCCTGGAATATTTACAGCAGGGAGGAGCAAAAGACAATGTACATTTCCTGTGGACTGTTTTTTGGGTTCCAAAATTAAGGAAGAGGAAGCATTGAGCCATAGCGTGCCAAGATCATAATCTCAAACACCTGGAGCAGATAACTTGTTCTACCTTCAGAGGGGATTAACAGATGAAGAAGGAGTGTTATGCTAGTGATAGCCTAATAGACAGAAGTCAGGTGTAACAGTTTCATTTTGACAACATTATGATTTTGACTTTAAAATAGTACAGTACTCATTCTGAGCTTTGGTAATTTAATATTGAAATTGATTTTATTTGTAGTTGAATTTAGAAGGATTGGGGAATTAACTGGATGAATGGTTTATTTTTTGCTTTGGGAAATTATTTAATTTTTCTTTTGGAAAGGTATCAGAGGAAGTTGAATGGATGTCTCTTTCCTCAGTATATGTTTTTCTTTTGCCAACAAAAGTATTTCAGAACTATTTCATTGACCTCAAATCAACTTGCAGTGCTTGAAGAGGCAGTGTAGAGATTGGGACACATTTGGTTTTCTGACGGTTTTGTTATTTCTCCCACAGAAAAAGTTGTTTTTTTTTTTAAATAGGCTGATTTCCAAATTTTTACCTTCACCCTCTGCTAACCCCTTCAGGTTTTTCAGAGGTCTACAGGACTTCAGAACTTACAGGGCCACAAAGAAACAATAAGTGACAGATATCAGAACTCTTTATACTAAGTGGAAAATCACACAAACAAGAAAAAACAATTACTATGTGGTTAAGGGGCTTTGAAAGACACCTTCATCACATCCTTATTTGAATTGCAAAGATAGGTATAACGCAGCATCCTTTCTCACTGTGCACTGTTACTGCCTACCTAAATCAGATACTGAAGATCTGTATCACTGATAAGGAGCTTTCGAAAAGCAGAGAAAGCTAGTTTTTATGCCATTGCTATTTGCCCACAGAAAAATAAATGTTCCAGTTAATTTCTTTGTATGTTGGTGGCATGAGTTAATTTTTGAATCTCAAAGGTATTTGTGCTATCTAAACACAATCACACAATCCCAGAAAGAAGCAGTTGCTATAGACTAAGTCTCATTTCCACACGGACAAGAGCTTTTAATCCCATATGTAATTTGAACATGATGTTCGAGGACACGGCTGGGCAGGGTACAAAAGGCATTGATTATCATTATTGCCAAGTGCATCTGCCCCTTTTGGCTCAGAATTAAGGAAATTATACACACACACACACACACACACACATATATGGAAAATGACTTCTTTCTATAAGTTAATGTCAAAGCATTAAAACAAAATTATCTTCATGATTCTAATTCCTATTTTATGCCTTCTACCTGAATTTTCTTTAAGAGGTTCCCCTCCACTTCCAAATATTGCATACTTTATTATATCAAGAAATACTTCTCATTGCCATATTTAGAAATCTATGGATCATATTTTAATGTTAACCAGAATGCTGGCTTATATTAAACTTAGTCAAAAGTACAATTACATGGAGATATTTGGGTTAGTTTATATGTTTTTCTTCAACATTTGTATAGAATTAAGTACCACACATGGATGAGTTCTTTACAGTTTCATTCATTCAACTGATATTTATTGAGAACCTCATATATGTTAAGCGTTGTTTTGTCTCCAGAGATATAGTAGTGAACAAAACTGTTAGAAATCTCTATCTTCCTGGACTTCCAAATTTATGGAATGAAACATATAATATAGAAAAATTTAATAAGCAAACTATATACTATATTAAAAGATGATGAACATTTTGGAGAAAAATTAAGTTAGTGGATAGGAACAGCTGGCAACTACAAGCCTCACTAAAAACGTGATGTTTGGGCCAGGGTTTAGGAAGGAAATTGGCAAGCCTCATAAATACCTTAGGAAAAAGCATTTTAGGCAGAAAGGAGAGCAGATACAAAGGTGGGAACCTTCCTGACAAGCTCAGAGAACAACTAATGAAATACTGAATGCTGTGACTGTAGCAGATTACATGAGAGTGAGAGTATTACAAACTGAGGCCAGAAAAGATAAAGTGCAGGAAACAGAAGATGTTGTAGGGCCTAGTGGGCACACCAACACCTAAGCTTTTATGCTGTGTGAGATCAGAGTTGGATAGTATGGACATCACTGGAGGGTTTTCAGCAAAGAAGTGATGTGTTTTCAGTTATGTTTTAGAAGAATCATGTTCTCTGCTGTATTAACAAGAGATAAGAGGGCTATGGAGGAAGTCAAGAGTCCAGTTCTAAGGCAATTTCAATGACAACATTTTCCCATATGTTACTTATAAATAAATTATTTGGGATTAAGAAAAACAATTATGATCCATACATAGTTATCTGTAGTGGGCTATATTATCTGCGTTGTAGCCCCCAAAAGATACATCCACATCCTAATCCCTGGAACTTGTGCTTGTTGCTTTCTTTGGAAAGAGGGTCTTTGTAGAGTTAAATAAATTGAGGATCCTGAGATGAGAAGATAATCTTGTATTATCCAGGCAGGCCCCAAGTTCAGTGGCAAGTATCCTTACAAGTGAGACACACAGAGAGGATTAATACATATAGTAGAAGGTGATGGAGCCAAAAGCCTAGGAATACTGACCGTCACTAGTGGAAGCTGGAAGAGGCAGGAAACAGATTCTCCCCTAGAGCCTCTGTAGGAATGGTGCCTCTGCCAGTACTTTGATTTCATACTTCTGGACTTAAGGACTGTAAAAGAATAAACTTCTATTGTTTCAAGCTACCCAATTTTTGGTAATTTATTATGGCAGCCACAGAAAAGTAATAGAGCATCTGAAATTCAGTCCATAATGAGTAAATATTTTTTTAATTCTAAGAAATGCTATATATTTATATATGTAGTACATAATGTCTTTAACACTTCAAATGTCCCCAATTAGTAATGATTATTTCTGTTGAATGCACAGAAAATAGACAAATTCCTATGAAATTTGCTTAGATTATGTTACGGTTCTTAACACACCAAACAAGGTCTTAAACTTCAGAGGAGTTAAGTCCTTGTAATGAATCTCTCTCTCTCATGGTAAGATATACATTACATAAAATTTTAACCACTTAACAATTTTAAGTGTACAGTTTAGTGACACTAAGTGCTTTCATATTGTTGTGTAATCATCACCATTGTCCATTTCCAGAACTTTTTCATCATCTCAAACTGAAACTCTGTATCTATTAAACAATAACTCCCTATTTTCCTCTTCTTCCAGCCCCTGGAAATCACCATTTTACTTCCTATCTCTATGAATTTAATGATTCTAGTACTTTATATAAATGGAATTATACAATATTTGTCCTTTTGTGTCTTGCTTTCTTCACATAGCATAATGTTTTCAAGGTTTATCTGTGTTATAGCATTTATCAGAATTTCCTTCCTCTTTAATTATTGATGAATCTTGTAACAAGATGCTGAATGAGGCTTTCTCTGTTTCCTGGAAATTTAGCTAAAGGCTCATACCTGAACACAAACGGCACAAAATAGCTCATATGCTAAAAAGAGCCCCAAAATCACACCAGCTGACACATGCCTTTAGGATTTACTAAGAGACTACAAAATTGGCCCTGATATTATTATATCATCATTACCATGACTTTCCATCCTGATCTGTATTTGAAAATTCAGAGTTCTATATGTTTAGTAATAGTGAGAGTTAGGAATCATTGCTTTATAAGGGAATTGTTGTGGCTTTTCTCTCTCTTCTGTGTGCTTGCCCTCTGCAGCCCCACTCGATGATAAGTAAGTAGGTTGCCAAGAAAACCCCTTGAGAATATCAATAATGGCTGTGAGATGGATAGAACAATGTATTCCCAAGTTGGATTTTGATAGCAAGCTTGTGATTTGCTCTGTGTATATTTGAGCAGAAGAGGACTGCAGAAAGATGAAAGGGTGAGAGAGCATAAAGTACGGAGCATTGTCCCTCCCATTATATGAGTCAAGGATGTATAAACTTAAGGTGTGTGTCACAAAAATACCAAGGTTTGAAACGTCTTGCAAGACCTGACCTAAGAGGGAAGGCTTCCAGGTGAGGAAAACACAGAATCAAGAGGCTATGGGGCAGATTTTTGTTGAGGGTAGTTGAAGTGGTCCAGAAATGACAAATCAGATCACATATTCCTTCCTGGGGAATATGCTGAAGGGAGATCTCTGCCACATACCTAAAAGCTCTCTTGTGTGCTCCAAGCAGCAACTGACTATCCAGTCTGTCTCACAAAAGACATCAATAACCTGTGAGTATGAGTAAAATAAAACCACAACACCTAGTCAATTAAAAAAAAAAAAGTTTTTCTTTTCCCTGATTCAACAGTGGCCTCAACACACATTTAAGGGGGGTGGCTATATAGGAGGTGTATCTGTCCAGGTTATATGAGAGAAACAGAACCAGTAGGAGGTATGCATTAAGAAACGTAATGGAAGGAATTAACCTACGTAATTGTGAGGTCTGGCTGGGCAGTCTGAAATCTGGAGGTCAGGCTTTTGGGAAGGGTAGACTGAAACTCTTGGGCACAAGTTGAGGGTGCTATCCACAAGTTAAACTTCTTCTTAAAAGAAGCCCCAGTTCTTCTTATAAGGCCTTTAAATTGATTGAATCAGGCCCGTCCATATTATCGAGGTTAATTTTGCTTACTTAAACTGATTATGGACTTTAATCACATCTGTAAAATACCTTCACAACAACACCTAGATTAGTGTTTAATTAAATAACTGATGACTATAGCGCAACCAAGTTGACACATAAAACTGGCTATGATTGCATCAAGAAGAATAAAATACCTAGGAATAAAACAACAACAACAACTAAACAAACAAAAAACGGGCCTTCACAGGAGGAGCGAAAAGTAAATTATCATGCTCTCAAAGTCCCTCAGACTGAAGCATAGTAAGTGTTGGACATAAAGGAGAATATAACATTAAAATGTTAAACTGTATTAAATTGGCTTGATCTTTTCTTTTACCTAAAAGTGATTTGGATATTAAGGCGTCCGCCAAACGTAGCCTTAAATGACAAGCAACATCATTTAAAGATTTATTGAGCGCACACTATAGGATGAACTGTTCTCAGTGATTTAGATGGATCACAGAACAAAACAAAGGTCCTTGTAATCATGGATATTACATAGTGATGGGAGAAGGCAGATAATAAATAATAAACAGAAAAATAAGTAAAGTTGCATTCTATGTTAGAAGGTGAAAAGTGCTATGGCAAAAAAATATATATTGCAAAGTGAGGGAAATCAGGTGTTTGATAGGGAGAACAGTTTCATTTTAAAATAGACTATTCAAGGTGGATCTCATTGAGAGGATGGGGTTTAAATGAAGACTTGAAGGGAGTTAGTCAAGCAACATTCCAGGAAGAGGAAACAGCCATGCAAAGTCCTATGAAAGGAGCATGACTGGGCTTCCCTGGTGGCTCAGTGGTTGCGAGTCTGCCTGCCGATGCAGGGGACACGGGTTCATGCCCCGGTCCGGGAAGATCCCACATGCCACTGAGTGGCTGGGCCCGTGAGCCATGGCTGCTGAGCCTGCGCGTCCAGAGCCTGTGCTCCGCAACGGGAGAGGCCACAACAGGGAGAGGCCCATGTACCGCAAAAAAAAAGGAGCATGACTGTCATGTTTATGGGAGAACAAGGAGGTCAGCAAGACAGCAGTGGGAGAAGAGAGCAGACAAGGAACCAGGGCAAGGAGGGGAGTACTGGCATTTAATCTATTACAGGGTTTTGAGCAGAATAATGACATTATCATAGCATGGTTGAAAGCTGTGATTGGGAAACATATAAAATGTTTTGTGTTTGTACCCCCTCACTCCCTCCTTTCTATAATTCAACCTATTTTGTAAACTGGTTATATACACGTACTATAGTCAAAGAGCACACCAGCATTTTTTTTTTCAGGAATTAAAGGTCTTTTAGCTTCCAAATATTTCCAATTTAATTCTCTTACAAAATGGAGCAATTGAGTATCTAAGACAGTTTAACTCATTAGTTTGTGCTAGACACCAATGTTGCTTATACTCACAAGGTAAAGACAACTCAGCTTGTGAATATGATCTAGGCTTTAAAAACACACAACTTTCATGTAAGAAGCCATTAATGTGTTTATAACAACCATAACTCTGGCTGGAAAGAGTGGCATGTACTGCAGAATTAAAGGATGCTGAGGAAAAGTGGCATATTTTTGGATTCTTGATTTGTGTAAAGCCCCCGAATGGTTTAGTGGCAAGAGGAATTTTCCCCACCATCCCTTGGATTCATATTGCATTCCTAAACGTCACCATGGTGGTGACAGGGCTGCTGCATCCTAGCTTACCTTTGACCTCAAGGGTACTCAGCATAGAACCAAAAAGAAGTATCAAAAGATGAAAGTAGGACTTAACGCTTTCACCCCTTGGCTCTTGCTCTCAAGATGAACTGTGATTAAGATATCAAGTTCTTATTTTCGCTAAGCCATCTCCAGTGTATCAGTCAGAGCTCGGGACACTTAATAGCTTATTTTCAGAGAGTCAAATTGAGAATTCATGCACACACATGTAAATGGAAAGGGGTATAGCATCTGCAGGGATTGTGAGATGGGTGGGTGAATTTCAAACAAATAAAAACATTTTCTAAAATCATTTCTGTCATTGCAAATCAAGATCTTCCACATTAAACTGGTTTAGAATTATGAACTAAGTTAGAGTTTTTCATGTGTCTTTAGGACTTAAGGGCTGGGGCACACCTCTGTATAGGTGTTTATTTACCTGCTTCACAAAAACTCTTCTTCCTGACAGATCTAATAGAATACTTCAATCATTTAAAGCTTTTAAAGGAGGTCAACTGCTTCCAAAAATACCAGCCAGGAAATAGACCTTGGTAGATTTTGCGTAAGGAGGGAAGGATGCAACTAAAATAATAAGAAAATGAAAAGCAAACTTTCAAAATTGAGCCCTGGTCCCCAGTAGAGTTTCTTTTCACTGTTAAAACTCAGCACAAAATGTAATGGCAGAAATGTTTGTATGCTGAAGGTGCAGCATATTTCACATGTGAGACCATTTGCTTGACTTTAAACTGGGAAACTCTTCATTTATATTATTTGAAAACTGTTGTGGTGCATGTATATGAACTTACGTTGGGTTGCCCACTAACCAATTTAGTTTTCAGAGAAATTAGCATTTCTCTTCTGATAAATCTGATTTATCAGTTTTTTGTTTTGTTTTGTTTTGTTTTGTTTGCGGTACGCGGGCCTCTCACTGTTGTGGCCTCTCCCGTTGCGGAGCACAGGCTCCAGACACGCAGGCTCAACGGCCATGGCTCACGGGCCTAGCCGCTCCATGGCATGCAGGATCCTCCCGGACCGGGGCACAAACCCGTGTCCCCTGCATCGGCAGGCGGACTCTCAACCACTGCGCCACCAGGGAAGCCCAATTTATCAGATTTTTAAAGTAATTTTATTTTGGATTACAGAACAAATATCAATCTTTAGAAAGACTGTTTTTAAACATTGATTTCTCCTTGATCTGGAAAGGAATAAGGAACAAAGAGAATCAGGAAAGAACACCAACATAGCATCCAGTAGGACTGAGGTTAGAAAGAGATTTGAAATAACTGCAACATTTTTTTTCAATGTGACTCAAATTACTGGGGCAGAAATTGTTAATGCATTATTGCCTGAGCGATTGCCCATATGTGGTGCCCTCTGCTCTAGCCCAGGCAGGCATGATTAAATGGTGTTTGTTCTTTTAGCTATATGGTACCTGAGAATGTCATAAACATTATATAGATACTACACCTTCCATCTGTTTTCACTGCCTTTTTCCCCCACAAAATGAAATGCTGAGTTCTGTCACCTGGGGGTAGTTATAATAATCACAGCTGTTGATACTGCCAAAGGCAGGAACAGAACTGGATCAAGGAAAATGTGACCCAAAGTACATGACTTTAGCTCCAGTTGTGACAGCTAATGCAATCACTGCCAGAGGAAAATGAGTCCCTTGACTAAACTCACCCTGATTTGTTATCTGATTAAAAAATGTCTGGTAGAGGGAAAAGGCAACATTTATGGGCATGCTTGGTTGTTGCACATAAATTTGATGATTGAGAATTGATAATGACCCTTAAGATACTATAGACAGTGGGATCTCACATATACTTTAGAATATACTACATGTTGATACCATGACTATTAGAGCTTAGATTTTTATGGTGGAAATAAAGGCCATAGGTGCAGAATGCAGACTCCCAACACTTTGCCATGATTAATAACTGCATTTCAGGAAGGAGATACATATGCAGTAGCCACTACCACATCCTAGTTATGTGATTCATCAAGATTATAAGCTTTTAAAACTTATACATGAGTACAACCTGAGGGCTTTCCCAAGCACTACCCGGTAATCACCAGACAAGGCTTTGTGATTCCTAGGGAGAGGAGACAGCTTGTGATACTCCTCAGATAAAGAGAAATGAGTCTTGAGTTAGTAAAGCTCAGAAAGACTATTAGGAACTTAAGCTAATACTACACACTGGAAAAGAGTTACATTGTTTAATCAAATGTTTAAGCTCAATTATTATGTTGGGACTTTTTCTTTCTACTGACAGCATCCATGTATTACAGAGGAGCTGATTTCCTCATTAACGTATTGGTAATTTTTTTTCTAAAACCTGAATTTTTACATCAAATGAACACATTTTTTATTTAAGTCTGAGCACTCCCTCAACTATTACTTTATTATAGAAAGTCTGCTGAAACAGAAAATATTTTGGGGAATTTAGAGTTAGTGGCTGTGACTGGTCAATGACCAGATGTGTAAGGAAGCCAATCTGACTTTGTTGTGAAGCCTGAAATCTTATTCAGAAGTCAATTAGCTTTTTTCTTTTTCAGTAACATTTGAGCAAGGGTTGAATCTTTGGAGAGAGCAAATGGACTTCTGAGTTGGTTGCTTTGAAGACCAATATTCATTTGGTTGAATACAGTCAGAGAAGTTTTAGTTCAATATTCAAAATGTACTTGCTACCCTACTACAGACCAAGACTGCTAGATTCTGAGTCAATGGTAATAAACAATACAGTCGTCATAACACTACTTACTATTAGTTATCTTATTTTTAAAAAATGAGATAAATTTAGAACCTGTAATGTTGCAAAGCCTTTCCTTATGGAAGTTACATATATATGTATTTCCTTTATTCAACAAATAGGTATTAAGAATAAATATTATGCAAGAAAATGTGTAATCAGTAAGCAGGTGCTAAGATAAATGAAGCATGTTTCCTGCTCTCAGGAAGTTTATGACTTTGAGAAAGATCTATTCCCATTACTATGATACAAGGTGGTATGGAAAATAAGGTTATAGACTTAAAATTTTAAATAGTATATATTTTATAATTTATTAAAATCTGCATTTAAGAAGGAAATGAAGGGAGCACTCACACACCTATCTTTTAATTATGTTTTAATTACAAGTTTAAAAATAGAAAACTTGTAAAAATACACACCTCAGGACTCTGTTTAAAAATTGTCTTGTGATATTTGGGGATGGCTGGGGGGAAGACTGGTTAGATTCAGAAAAGGCTGATATTCCAGACATAAGATAAAAATGTAAGCTTCAAAATGTTTTCCCTAAAGAGTACTATTTATATATATTTCAAAGCTGTCACAGTATCTGTCCAGTAAAGCATTAAGTAGTTATTAGTTTCTTGAATATATAAATATATTTTTTTCTACTGAAGGATTTGTGACCTTTTGTTGTTATAGTGGCTGGTTTCTTTATCAAGGGTAGTGTATAGTAAGTAGGGAAAGCTGAATTACCTGGAACCTGCCAAGCTCATTTCCACCAGAAGTCCTATATTCTTGCAGTAACCTGTGCCTGGGATATTTCTTTCAAAAGTCCAGTTGCAGAATTCCTTACTTCCTTCAACTCTCTGCTTAAAGAAGAAGCTGTTCATGAAGTACTACTGAAAACATTCCCATCTACCTCCCATCTCAACTCTATTTTCTCTACTTTGTTTCATTTTTATCTTAGAATTTCTTAGATTCCAAAATTATATTATTTACTATTTTATTTACCTTTTAGTTATCTGTTGTCTGTACTAACTCTATAAAGGCATGAACTGTATCTTTAGTACATAGAATATCAAATGACATATATTAGGTCTTCAATAAATATTAATTAAATATCTTAGTGAATTAAATAAATAGAATGAATAAAAAGAATAAAATACCTAAGAATACATCTAGTTAAGGAGGTAAAAGACTTGTACTCAGAAAGCTATAAGACACTGATGAAAGAAATTGAAGGCAGTACAAACAAGTGAAAGGATATACTGTGTTCATGAATTGACAAAACTAATATTATTAAAATGACCATACTACCCAAGGCAATCTGTAGATTCAACACAATCCCTATCAAAATACCCATGGCATTTTTCACAGAACTAGAACAAATAATTCTAAAATTTGTGTGGAAACACAAAAGACCCTGGATAGACAAAACAATCTTGAAAAAGATGACAAAGCTAGAAATATCACACTTCCTGATCTCAAACTATGCTACAAAGCTACAGTAATCAAAACAGTATGGTACTGACACAAAAGCAGACTGATAGGTCAATGGAGCAGAATAGAAAGCCCAGAAGTGAATCTACACTTCTATGAGCAATTAATCTATGAAAAAGAGGCAAGAATACACAATGGGGAAGACATTTCTCTTTAAGAAATGGTGTTGGGAAAACTGTACAGCCAAAGTTTTTGGGTTGGCCAAAAATTCATTTGAGTTTTTCTGTAAGATGTTATGGAAAAGCTCAAACAAACTTTTTGGCCAACTGAATACATGCAAAAAAATGAAACTGGACTACTCTTTCACACCATGCACAAAAACAAATTCAAAATGGATTAAAGACTTAAATGTAAGACCCGAAACCTTAATACTTCTAGAAGAAAACATAGGCAGGATGCTCTTTGATAATCAGTCTTATTAATGTTTTTTGGCTACACCTCCTCAGGTAAGGGAAACAAAAGTAAAAACAAACAAATGGGACTATATCAAACTAAGAAAGCTTTTGCACAATGAAGGAAACTATCAACAAAATAAAAATCCTGCCTACTGAATGGGAGAAGATAATTGCAAATGGTATATCCAATAGGGGTTAATATCCAAAAGAACTCATACAACTCAACGTCAAACAAACAAAAAGAAACAAATAACCATATTTAAAAATAAGCAGAGGATCTGAATAGACATTTTTCCAAAAAAGACATACAGGTGGCCAACAGGCACATGAAAAGTTGCTCAACATCACTAATCATCAAGTAAATGCACATCAGGACCACAGTGAGATATCATCTCACACTTCTCAGAATGTCTATTATCAAAAAGACAACAAATAACAAGAGTTGGTGGGGATGTGGAGAAAAGGAAACCCTCATACACTGTTGGTGTGAATGTAAATTGGTGCAGCCACTATGGAAAACAGTATGGAGATTCCTCAAAAAAAAAAAAAAAAATATGGGCTTCCCTGGTGGCGCAGTGGTTGAGAGTCCGCCTGCCGATGCAGGAGGCGCGGGTTCGTGCCCCGGTCTGGGAGGATCCCACGTGCCGCGGAGCGGCTGGGCCCGTGGGCCGTGGCCGCTGAGCCTGCGCGTCCGGAGCCTGTGCTCCGCAGTGGGAGAGGCCGCGGCAGTGAGAGGCCCGCGTACAGCAAAAAAAAAAAAAAAAAAAAAAAAAAAAAAAAAAATAGAATTGCCATATGATTCAGCAATTTCATTCCTGGGTATTTATCTGAAGAACATGAAAACACTAGCTAGTAAAG
The DNA here is from genome assembly GCF_964165515.1 of Mesoplodon bidens. Classification (NCBI taxonomy): domain Eukaryota; kingdom Metazoa; phylum Chordata; class Mammalia; order Artiodactyla; family Ziphiidae; genus Mesoplodon; species Mesoplodon bidens. The sequence continues at coordinate 90,028,355 of NC_138167.1, forward strand.
ACATATGCTCCCCTATGTTCATTGCACATAATTTACAACAGCTAACACATGGAAGCAACTTAAGTGCTCATCAGTAGATGAATGGATAAAGAAAATATGGTATATATACACAGTATAACATTATTCAGCCATACAAAAGAATGAAATCTTGCCCTTTGTGACAACATGGATGGACCTAGAGGGTATCATGCAAGGTGAAGTAAGTCAGACAGAGAAAGACGCATACTGTATGATTTCACTTATATGGGGAATGTAAAAAGACAAAACAAATAAACAGAAGAAAACAGAAAGAGTTATAGATACAGAGAACAAATAGGTGGTTGCCAGAGGGGAGAGAGGTGGTGCGAGGAGAGAAATAGGTGAAGGAGATTAAGAGGTACAACCTTCTAGTTGCACAAGAAATGAGTCACAGGTATGAAATGTACAGGGTAGGGAATGTAACCAATAATTATGTAATACCTTTGTACGGTGACAGGTAGTAACTAGACTTATCATAATGACCATTTTGAATGTATAGAAATATTAAATCACTATGTTGTTTAACAGGAGCTAACATAGTGTTGTAGGTCAATTATACTTCAAAAACAAACAAACAAACATACAAACTCATAGAAAAAGGGATCAGATTTGTGGTTACCATAGGCAGGGACTGCGGGGAGGAGGAAGTAGATGAAGGCAGTCAAAAGGTACAAACTTCCAGCTATAAAATAAATAAGGATATAAAGTACAACATAAAAAATATAATTAACACTGCTGTATGTTGTATGTGAAAGTTAAGAGAGTACATCGTAAGTGTTCTTATTTTGTATCTATATGAGATGATGAATGTTTACAAGACTTAGTATGATAATTTCGTGACGTATGTAAGTCAAATCATTATGCTGTAAACCTTAAACTTGTACAGTGCTGTATGTCAATTATATCTCACTAAAACTGGAAGAAAAATATCTTGGTGAATTAATATATTTTTAGAAGCAGAGAGATTAATTCTGGTTAAACAGATAAGGTATACATTATAGGTAGCATTTGAGTTCTAATTTACAAATAAATATTAACAGATGAAAGTGGGGTAGGAGAGGAAAGTTTAGATAAAAGCATAAAGAAAGACCAACAGGGAAAAAAGAACAGAGTTTCTTGAGTAAATGATTCCTTTTGTCTGGCATAGAGTGCCTTTAGTGAAGCCTCAGATTAAGAAAATGACTTGAGGTATGCATTATGTGCTACTGGTTTGTACTGTTTGGTAGTCAATAATGAACCATTGATATTTCAGTCAAAGTAGTGACATACAAGGGACGTTTAAAAAAATAATCTGGTTGCTGTAAGTAGAATGGGATAAAACTAGAGGACTAGAGGACAGGAAGGACTGTTGGCCTTAAAGAAACTGAAAGAAGTAAACAGACAATCAAAACTGCATTATAATCTTGCTGCAAGAGAAAGGCCTCAAGCAAACCAATTCTAAGATTGCTCTCTTTGTAGAGCCATGTTCTGGAAAAAGAAGTTAAATAACCATTATGAGAGTAGAGCGGATATTAAAAGGAAAGAATATCCAGTTAAAGATTAATACTCTAAACTGAAATTCATTTGTGGGCAAACTCCCCAGAAATTTGTAATCTCATATGCATTTATCAAAACCTTCCTAACACATTTTGTTAGGAAAACAGATTTCTTCCCAGAAGGAGGTTATGAATCCTATGACACACAACGACTCTTTCCCAGATCAGGTCAGGGGCAACTTTTCCTTGACAGAAGTAAAGGACAGCCAGGTGCTCACTAAGACATGTTTAGACAGAGGAAGGCTGACTGGTTGCCTAACATAAATTTAACAACTTGGTCATGATCTAGAGCCTGTCCCTCATCTCTCTTAGAGACCAGATTTTGTATACACACCAAAAAATACATCTGTCTCTTAAAGATGGACTTACACTAAATCAGGAGGCCAGATGCTTGATGTATCTGGCCAGCACATTCTGTTCCAGGAAGCATGCCACTGGGAAGTCAAATGATAATCGGAACAACTAGAATCAGAGTAAGAGAAATTGGATGATTTATATGTTTACTGATGTCAGTTACTGATAATCTGATGTATCCATTTCCATACTTTAGATATTATTGCCAAAGTTTAGTTAACTCACTAGTGATAGAATTTGCAAGATTAAAAGTCTAGTTTATTTTTTATTTTTTATTTTTTTTATTTTTTATTTTTTGCGGTGCGCGGGCCTCTCACTGCTGTGGCCTCTCCCGTTGCGGAGCACAGGCTCCGGACGCGCAGGCTCAGTGGCCATGGCTCACGGGCCCAGCTGCTCCGTGGCATGTGGGATCTTCCTGGACCAGGGCACGAACCCGTATCCCCTGCATCGGCAGGCGGACTCTCAACCACTGCGCCACCAGGGAAGCCCTAAAAGTCTAGTTTAAAGGAAGATATAATAACTGGGATTTAATGTAGTTATTTTTTTTAAATGCTGAATTAGAAAATAATTAACATAAGACAATAAAACCATAACCTTTAGGGTTATCTTCTATGGACAGATAAAATTCATTTAATCTTATCCATTTTCTTAATCATGGCAAAGGGTTGGAGGTATAACCAGTAAATCAAAGTTCTGTTATCTAGTATCAGATCATTCTGAAGCAGGCTTGTTAGGCAATGATCCAGCATGACATTATTAAAAATTCACACTCTCAAAATGTCTGAATTCAAAAACGTATGAATACTTTTTCATCCCAACATGTCTGTTCTGTAACTTTCCTTTTCCATTGCATTCCAGTCTTGCTATCTTCCCTTCTGATGGACTCATTCCTTTATAGGGTATGTTAATACTTGCAATCAATGGTCATGGTTAACCCTTAATTGCCTGGGAGTTAAGCAGGCAATTTGGTCACTTTTAGTTGAATAGATATACTTTCTTTAACATTTGACTTGTTGCTTTTAACTCTCAGAGGAAGATTTTATATGCTATATTTTGTGTTCTTGAGAGATAGTTGATTTTAACTCCCAGGTTGGCTACAGTCCCATGTTAAAGAACATAACACATGATGTTAAAGAACATCTGTCTGTCTCAGGACAGATATAGAGAAAAATCAACAAGACTTTTGAAGATAGAAATGAACCAAACATGATTCTGACACTGAGCCTAAGGAAATGGAATCAGTGGAACATTAATGAAAAATGGAAATCTGGAAAGGAAGCCGATATAGGAAGGAACTTAAGTTTAGTTTCCTCTAATAAAGAATCTCTGAGAGTGCGTACATAGAGTTATCTTGGAATCTAATATGTGACATTCAAAGAAGTACTATAGTGAGAAAATGTCCCAAGTTTTCAAAGAAAAACTAAAAATTGGTTAAGGACTGTTTAGCTTCAGTAACTATATATTTGGTGGTAGTGAAATTGTGAGTTATTTCTGTTTCTTCTTTATGCTTTTCTTTGTTTTCCAAGTTTTTATAATGGGTGTGCATCTTTTTCATTATAAAATAAGAAATAATAAATATTTTAAGAAGACTTTCTTGAACCTTTTTTTTTAAAGATTTTTTTGATGTGGATCATTTTTAAAGTCTTTATTGAATTTGTTACAATATTGCTTCTGTTCTTTGTTTTGGTGTTTTTATTGGCCATGAGGTGTGTGGGATCTTAGCTCCCCAACCAGGGATCGAACCTGCACCCCCTGCATTGGAAGGTGAAATCTTAACCACTGGACCACCAGGGAGGTCCCCTCTTGAGCTTTTATTGATGGAGCATGTGTCCTAAATATTACAAAGGGAAAGTTTGTTTATTTAATATATTAAAAAGTACTGTATATTCATATGGAATTTGTATACTTGAGTTTGGAAACGTTGAGGACCTTTAGAAGAAGATTAACAGTGAAAGAAACACAAGTGATTTTATATATACATTCCTTCACCCACACATAAATTTTGCTTTCAAACATGTAATGTGATAAACATTTTCTTTCAAAGATGCAATATGTAGTGCAGGAGAATATAGATTTCTGGGATATGGTGGTAGGTGTTTACTTCTGATTTTGATGAAAAACTTTTAAAATACCTTTCAACATGCAACTTTAGCCTTAAACAAGTAGGCCTATAGGTTATAGATTCATAATAAATGCAGACTCTTTCAATTTTATTTTTTCTTCATGAAATTAGAGATGAACACGCTTTCCCCATGCCATATTTCCACCTTCATTTGCAATCATCTGTATATGTTATTTTGAAGTTTTTCACTTAGTCTTTTTAAAAAAAATTCTGAGACATGAATAAGATTTCCTAATACAGATTTAAAAACTTTCAGAGAGGGCCTCCCTGGTGGCGCAGTGGTTGAGAGTCCGCCTGCCGATGCAGGGGATACGGGTTCGTGCCCCGGTCTGGGAGGATCCCATATGCCGCGGAGCGGCTGGGCCCGTGAGCCATGGCCGCTAGGCCTGCGCGTCCGGAGCCTGTGCTCCGCAACGGGAGAGGCCACAACGGTGAGAGGCCCGCATACCGCAAAAAGAAAAAAAAAAAAAACAAAACAAAAAACTTTCAGAGAGACAAGATACAGTCGTGTAGAGAGAATAAAACTAACTGTATATTTGCTCCAAATAACACTAATAGAGGATTATCAGATCCATTCTTGAGTAGAGTTTCTGAAAAACTAGAGGAAAACCAATGCATTGATTATTGGGTATTAGGCATTTGGTACTGGGCTAAAAAGAGGCTAATGGGAAATGTTGTTTAGTCACAGTAATGGCCAAACTCTGTAATCAGTGTTTTCAAGGCCCTGTTCCTCATGTCCCAGGATATGCCTTGTGTTAGAGACTGAATGTTTGTATTCCTCCAGAATTGATGTGTTGAAGTTCTAACCTCTAATGTGGTGGTATTTAGAGGTAAGGGCTTTGAGAGATAATTAGATTTAGATAAAGTCATGAGGGTCAGGCTCTAATGATGGCATTAGTGTCCCTATAAGAAGAGGGAGACACCAGAGCCCATTTTCTTTCCTCCATAGGAGAGCACAGTGAGAAGTTGGTAGTTTGCAGGCCAGGCAGAGGTTTCTCACCCTGAACCTTTTCTACTGGCACCTTTATCTTGGACTTCCAGGCTCCAGAACTGTGAGAAATAAATTTTTGTTGTTTAAGCCACTCAGTGTACCATATGTATTTTGTTTTGGCAGCCCGAGCTAAGACATCTTGAAACCAAAATTAACCTCCAGCTCAACTCTCTATGACCTCCAGTTCTATTATTGCATGTCCACGACAGTGCTATCTCCTTATTATCTTACTTAAATCTTTATAATAACCCTCCCCATTACTTGTGCTTTTTGGAGTAAGACTGATTTCTTCAAAACAAGCTCAAAAACAAAACAAAAATTTTTAAGACATAATATTACGTTCTAGTTAAAAAAATGTTACAATCTAGGGCCCTGTAGATATGTTAGAAGTTATCTAGAGACTCAATTTGTATGATTACAATCCAAACCTAAAACAAAACACAGTTTACAAAAACTTCCTTTTACATTTGACACAATTTCCTTGTATCTAATTACTGGGCTGTTGTTTCAGATTTTTAGTACTTTATGTTCAAGCAGTTTAGTGATGCTGAAACAGTTTTACCAATTTGCACAATAAAAAAAATTATATTCTAGCCTAACTTGTTTTTTATAAAAAAGAAGGTCCAGGTGGCTATAATATTTTTACCTTTATAAGCATATCAGAAGTAAAATATGCAGCTTGGTGAACTGCTCACAGGTGTTTGGCAGAAATGATAGCAGTTTACTTACCAAAATGGCGTACAAAGTACAAAACCAGGGAGAGCACAAACTGGCACATTTCCTGGTATACCAGAGCATGTCAAAATGATGAAAATGCCCAAATAGTCATGAAGTTTTATAAAATCATGTTTTTCAGAAACTTTAAAAAGTTTTTTTAGCTCTGAATTTTTAGAAAACATCAAGCAAATAGGATTTTTAAAACAAAATACATAAATGATAAAAATAATATATATGTATTATAGCAAAGCCCGACCTTTGTTAGTACACCTTAAAACTTGGAACTACCTAAATGACTGTAATTGTAAGAAGGAAGTGGTAATGATTTTCATCTTTGAAACTTTAAAATCCTTCCATGTGAGACAGCATTTGATAGATTAGAGTTATTCATCCTCTCCTTATCAGATCCTGCCAGGTTGATGCCGTCTCCTATCTTCTCTGAACTGCACTGGTTCTCCCCAGCCTGCTTTCAGATTTGTCTTGTAATAGTTGGCATTACGGATCATCTCATCTCTCCATCACCAGCCAGCTCCCAAACCAGCATCCATGTTGATTCCTACCTAGAGCTTCCAGCAGCTCTTAGCACAGAGTCCAGCCCACCGTGGGCACTGTGTGTAGTAGCACATTATTTGATGTACACAATTTTCTGCCAAATTCTCTGCCCACTCTCACTGTAACAATCTTGAATATGTTAATCAGGTGGTATACAATCAGCCTAGATTATCTGTCTATAATAGGGTTGTTTTATGACTGTAGGTTTAATGTGGTTGTTATATAGCTCTAACAACTGGACTAGAAGATGTTGGGGGGGGAGATAAGGAAAATCATTAACTTCCTTATTAATTAAATGCTTAATTGAACTATCTTAGTATATGTGTATTTAATGGGAATTTTCATGATATCAGAGATAGAGAATTACTGTAAGTCTATTTTCTCTGAACGTAAGTTAAAACTCAATTCTTGTTGAGAGTGATACAAAGATTCTTAAAACTAATTACATAATTATGTATATCAACAATAGCTGCAAGACCTCACAGTGATTAGAATGTCAATGAACTGCTAACTGCACTGCTGTGCCATTGATTAAAGGGAAGAAATGGGATAGGCTACTACTGAAGAAGCTGGTGTATAAATTGTTTGAGGTAGCACTTGGTGTTTTACATATATATACACATATTCATATGTAGATACATGTGTGTATGTATACATATATATGGCAGCTTGCTAATGGCCTATGGTTTTATATGAATTAAGGTTACTTGGCAAAATGGGATCTCATTACAATGAGGGCATTCAAGAGATCTGGAGAAGGTCCAGGTCCCATAAAATATAATATGAAAATTCTTAAGCTTTGAACTGATTTTAAATGACATAAACACCCTAGAATTTATGCATTCTCACAAGAGTAATACTATAACATAATTTATCTGATACATCATGAACTGGTCAGATTAAAAGTACCAAACAGAAACAGTTACAAGAAAAGCAATGAACAACATAGTCCATATTGTAGTGGGCATTTATCCCATCATTTAATATGAAGAGGATCTTTTGTACTACATAAGAACCACTGTGGCTATTTTACCTGTGAATTCTCTACTTTATTAAATTGATTTCAAAATATTGTTCTTTTTATATGAGTTTACTGATCTGTTATAAAACCATATGAAAAGTACACCACACTTATTTCATAGATTAACTTAAGGTATAATGTGTTTTTAAAAACTTCATCTGCCACAAGGCATAGCTGTTTATTTTAAAGTATTTATAAATAAAATATAGTATATCATATATTAAAACTCCATTAATCTTTTTTTTTTTTTTTTTTGCGGTACGCGGGCCCCTCACTGTTGTGGCCTCTCCCGTTGCGGAGCACAGGCTCCAGACGTGCAGGCTCAGCGGCCATGGCGCACGGGCCCAGCCACTCCGCGGCATGTGGGATCTTCCTGGACCAGGGCACGAACCTGTGTCCCCTGCATCGGCAGGTGGACTCTCAACCGCTGCGCCACCAGGGAAGCCCCATTAACACATTTTAAAGGTTGTTAGATAATGTTGGAGAAGCAATAATATTGGTGCAATTTACTATAAAAATGATGGTACAAGTAAGAATATTCTTTATTACTCTTTTAAACTTCAGGTACTAGGATAAATTTTTTTCTTTTTAAAAAGAAAAGAAAAAAATCAGGCTGCTCTTAGATTTTCCAATTATTTCTTAAGCCAAAACTTCATATTTATAATATTTAACAAAAGTTCGGGGTATTTTTCTAATTACTATTTTATAGCTAAGTATCTTTGGTACTAATATTACTAATATTTTGATATCTTTGAGAATATAATATGACAGGGTAAATTATATACAGTTCTTGACGTTAATTTAATGATTTAATATAATTGCATGAAGCTAAGTTATGTGAATCTTGAAAGTCAGCTAAAGTTGCCCTTTTCTTTCACACAGACACAGACACACAGGCACACACACACCCGCACATGCACACAATTACATTGTAGCATCCTAAACCACATCCCTGTCCAATGACCTTACCCAGGTTTTAGTGAATTCTCTGGGGCTTAAAATTTCATGGCACATTTGGCTTCCAAGTTTCTGATGCTGCTGAAAATCCCTTGTGTCTCATCTCCTGAGGCTGTTTCTGTCTCTTTTCTCTGCCTTAACTTGAAACTCAGCCCTATTTCCCTTGTGTACACAAAAGCAACATAAAACAAAAACCTTCAGAAGACATTTGTATTTCATGATGGTCTTAACCTAAGATTTCAGATTAATGAAGAAGTTTACTTCACAGCAATGCTAACATGTTAGAATTAAAAGCAGACATTGCCATCCTTAAACAACATTTGGTTAATCCATCAACATGAATTTTGAGACACTTTTACCCATAAGCTCTAACCTGATGCAAGTCGGCCTGGTCTTTCCCTTCTCTCATCCCTCCCATCTTCTCTTTTATCTGTGTTCCCCACTTCCCCCAACTCCTAAGTTCTTAGTTATTTTTCACGCCGTAAAAAATATGCACTTTATGCAGATGAATTCACTTCTTCTTTAAACATAGACCTAAATGCAGAAGGCATCCATGCATTTATTGATAACCTTATTATTATGTCAGAAGCTTCCAAATTATCTTTTTTCAAGAGCACCTGAGACAGCAGTTTGTAGGAGCAGAACATAGGCAACATAAGGATTTATTGCCCCTCACACAGTCAACCCTGATATAACAGGGGTCGGGAGCAGTGTATACACTTCATTTATACATTTATTCAGCAAACAATGAATGAATTGATCCTTGTTCAGTCACAAAGACAGGTGCTAGGAATTCAAAGTAGAACTAGATATAGCTTCTGTCTCCAAGGAATTCAGGAATTATTATGAGAAAACAAAGAGTAACGCGCGGTAATTACAGCTAACATAGTGAGGTGAGGGTAGAGTGGGCAGAGCGTATCTTCAGGGAGACCACCCAGAAAAAAAGTATATCCAGGTGATACATAACGAATGGGCTGAAATCATTAAGGTGGAGGAATGGTGTTTAGACGATTTCAGGCACGGAAAGCAGAATGAGCAAATTTGTGGGGAAAATGCTTGAGTGTAGGATATAAGGGAAGGCTTGGCCAGAGAAGGGGGTGAGGGGCTAGGTAAGGGGCTGTCAGGAAAATTGTGTTTTCTATTTGCAGGAATTTTATTTATAGTAAAGTTAATAAAAATGTATTGATAGGGCTTCCCTGGTGGCGCAGTGGTTGAGAGTCCGCCTGCCAATGCAGGGGACACGGGTTCGTGCCCCGGTCCGGGAAGATCCCACATGCCACGGAGCGGGTGGGCCCGTGAGCCATGGTTGCTGAGCCTGCGCGTCCGGAGCCTGTGCTCTGCAACGGGAGAGGCCACAACAGTGACAGGCCCGAGTACCGCAAAATAAATAAATAAATAAATAAATAAATAAATAAATAAATAAAATATTGATAATCTTGAAGCAAGGTAATGATTAAGTAGTCATTTTTTTCTCAATAAAATATTTACCTTTATTAGCATTTAATGAATCATTTTAAGAGAAAACTATAAATGAAATATATATTGTTCTTGATTCAACTGTGCTTCAAAACATGTTATAAATATTATTTTAAGAAGAAAAAATTTTATAGTATAAAATCTAGCTTTTATGGCCAAATATGACTGTCCCTTGTATATGAATACAGTGATTCCATTTAGAAATACATTTTGAAATAACTCAGGTCTCTGAATAAGCCAGGTGTCTTTGTGAGGCTTCCTTTAGCTCTTTCTGGAGTTTTTAAATGGAGGGTGACCTTGAACTATGAAAACTCAAAAGTTCAAAAAATAAAGTCTACAAAGCCAGCATTTGCATGAGAGGCAGCAGAAAAATCTATGCAGGAAGTTTCTGCCTCAACACGTTCTTTCAAAATTTTTCTCATTTCACAAAAAATACTTAATTCACCCAAATTATTATTTTCAACATTCTATCATAAATTCTTTTGAAACTATTTTATTTAGAACAAATAGCCCATAAATTATTTTATGTGATTTTTTAAATAAAGCTTTCAGTTAGCTTTAGGATTAGAGTTGGTAGAACCAATGCTGTTTTGCATAAATAACTTGAGGATAGTCTTCATGCTCCATTCCACTGTAGGAAAACTGAAACCAGGCAGCCTCTCAGGACCAACTGCTGTAGCAACCGAAGATTCGAGTGTAGATTTATCAAGCTATAGCTAAAAAATCATAGGTGCCAAGAGGCAAGTACATTTCGAAGAAAGAAGTTAGTTTTTCTCAGAAATCTTTTCTCTAGGCTCCTAATGCTTAGCCTATCTTTGCAGCCTAGCACCTGTTAAAAAGATGTGCCAAAGTATAAATATCGAAGCACACAAAAATATGTTTCATAGCCAAAAACTTGTGTTGTATTGCAACAGCTGGTGGTAGAATCAGTAATCTGAAAGTCATTTGGAATCTTGAAATCTGCTTTTATAGAGAAAATGTGCAAAGTCAGGGTAATGAACTGACTAAATATTCTCTCATCAGGCCAGTTTCATGTTGCGACTTAATGAGATGGATTTATTGCCCTTCCATTGGAATTAAGCAGATGAGATTAGGGGAAAATATTTTATATTCCATGCTTACCTGGATGAGTTTTATTACTTTCTTTTATCTGGTTTTTATTCCAGTGGGAATAAACACATTTTCTGTATTTTATATTTCCTATTCATTCTTTTGTTTTTTGCCATTGTTATTGGAGTATAATTGCTTTACAATATAGTGTTAGTTTCTGCTGTATAACAGAGTCAATCAGCTATATGTGTACATATATACCCATATCCCCTCCCTCTTGCATGTCCCTCCACCCTCCCTATCCCACCCATCCAGGTGGCCACAAACCAGCAAGCTGATTTCCCTGTGCTATACAGCTGCTTCCCACTAGCGATCTGTTTTACATTTGGTAGTGTGTATATGTCAGTGCTACTCTGTCACTCCATACCAGCTTACTCTTCCCCCTCCATTTGGTCAAACATTATTCAGGGTGTGTCCATGAGGGTGTTTCTGGACGAGATTCACATTTGAATCAGTAGACTGAGTAAAGCAGATCACCCTCCCTAATAAAAGTGGTCCTCATCCCATCAGTAGAAGGCCTGACAAGAGCAAAAAGACTGAGTGAAGGGGGACTCACTCCTACCTGAATATCTCTTCCTGACTTCCAACTCTACCTGAAACATCATCTCTTCTCGGTTCTCAAGCTTGTTGATTTTTAGAGTAGAACTTACACCTCTGGCTCTCCTGGCTCTCAGGCCTTCAGCCTCTGACTGGAACTGTCTCCAACTCTCCCGGGTGTCCAGCTTGCCAAATACAGGTCTTGGGACTTCTCAGTCTCCATAATCGCATGAGCCAATTATAACAAATCTCTTCTTATAAATCCATATACACACATCCTATTGATTCTGTTTCTGAAGAAAACCCTGCCTGATACACCATTATTTAAGAAACCTATATCCTTGACTTTCTCTTAGAGGCAGGGACCTTTCCTCATTTTAATGTTACCTTTGCAGCTTCTGACTTATTATTTATACTCTACACAGTCTCAAATGGAGAAAGAAATCCCCTGTAAACTCTCTCTCCTATTTTATGTGGTGATATCTGCTGTGAAATGAGTACTTCGGGGACAACTTGGGTCATGTACCCGCCAATCCCTAAACTGGGGAAAGTTAGTGTTATTCAGCCTGTCCATGAACCAGCTGAGGTCCATCAACTGTTGTTACTAGCCTACAAGCAGTTACACGGCTTCTGCCAGGAAGAACATCACCTATGTCACTGAGCATATTCTTTAGATCAGCTGTCATTTTCTTTTTCAAAGCAAGAATTTATTTAAGCTGTTGATTTACATTCTGGAGCAAGCTCTTGTCTCTTCGTGTATGTCACATGCCTACTATTAATTAAGATAGGCAGGATCTAGTGATTGACAGTCCTAACTGGGAGAGAAAAAGCAGCTCCAAAAAGGAAAGGGAGATACTGCATCAGAAGAAGAGAAAAGCTATTCAGAACAGACACCACCTCTCAAATAAACTATGCATATATCCAACAAACAAAAATGCTGCCAAATAGCCATGAAAAGAGGTGGAGGAAACTGAAATGTTTATTACTAAGTAAAAGAAGCCAATCTGAAAAGGCTAAATACCATATGATTTCAATTATAAAACATTCTGGAAAAGGCAAAGCTACGGTAAAAAATCACTGGTTGCCATGGGTTGGGTGGGGAGTGGGTGGGGTGGGGGCCGATGAATATGTGGAACACAGAGGATTTTTAGGGTGGTGATAATACCAGTATGATAATATGATAGTAGATACATGTCATTATATGTTTGTGCAAACCCATAGAATGTACAACACCAAGAGTAAAACCCAAGGTAAACTGTGAACTTTGGGTGATTATGATGTGTCCATGTGGGTTCATCAGTTGTAACAAATGTACCACTCTGGTTCTGGCTATTGATGGTGAGGAAGCTCTGCATGTGTAGGGGCAGGAGTATATGGGAAATCTCTGCACCTTCCCCTTAATTTTATTGTGGACCAAGAACAGCTTTAAAACCATAAAGTCTTAATAAAAACACAACAACTCAAAAACAAAACAAAACATGGGTTTATGCTACAGGCACTTAAAAAATATATTTTTTTAATCCAATGAATATACCCTGAGAAAAAAATATTGTCATTTCTATGTTAAGCCTGAGAAAACCCATGTTCTGCAATGTTAAATTCAGTGCTTGAGATCACAAAGCTGGCATGCAGTAAAATTGGTATGATCACTTAAGATTCCAAAACTCATGTTCTTTTTGTTATAACACAGTAAATTATAGACAATATCATTTGTCAGGGACTGGAGAGAGAAGAATGGAAAGGATTAGGGATGGTTAAAGAAAACTTTCTGTGGAGTTGAGAGTTAAGCTAAATCATTAGGTATTGGCCAGCTTATCAAGGTGAGCAGTATGGGTGGAAAAGAAAACCCTCTAGGCAGAGGGCAGAGTATGAGGACCATCATGGAAGCCTCCAGTTTTAGTACTGTTAAAGCAAAAATTGCACTGGGCAAAGTTAAGCAGGCAAGAAAGTCTTTATTCAGATTATTGCAATAGGGGAGAGATTGAACTGCAACTGCGCTGAAACAAAAAGCAGAAAGATACGTAAGTGCTGAAGTGAGCTAGTGAAAAAGTACTGGAAAACATTAAGGGTAAGGTTGATAAATGAAACTCTAGCACATGGAGTTATTCCTGAGTTTACAAATATTTGTCTCTGTGATACGGCCATCTGGGTTTGCCAATTGTCACCCAGTGAAGCTTCCTTCCTTCCCTCAGAGACTGGGAGGTAGGGTTGCTTTCCCTTTTGATGTTTCCATTTCAGAGGTGGTTTCTGAATTTTTGAGAAAAGTATGTCCTGGGTTGTAATACTGGCAAGAGGCTGGAAGATTTACATACATTTCAAAGGGGCAGAGAAAGAATTTTTAATTGCAAGCTTTCTAAAGTAACTTTTCTAAGTAAAGGGAGGTCATTGACCTATGGTAAAGAATAAATCTGTCTAATGTGCAGTCAAGTTAAGGGGAATATTAAGGCCATCTTGATTCATCAAAATCACGAGGCATGTTTAAAAATGTAGTTTTAGGTCCCTCCCCCAGAGATTCTGTTCCCGTATTCACCTTTGTCCACCCTTAAATAAATAATTATTTAAAGAATGACACTTTCCATGATTTGGGAGTAGGTGGAAAGGGGTGGATGAAACTGGAAGTGGGAAGAAACTAAGTCATGAAGTGCCTTTTATATAACACAAGTTTAGATTTTATTGGGATATGGATTTTATTCTTTAGGCCAGGGTTCCAAAATATGGGCTGCCTGCGTCAGAATCCCTTGGGAAGCAAATGTCTAGTATTCACCACAGAACTATAGTTCAGAACTTCTGTGGTAGTTATGGAGATGCAGAGATGACCACTGTTGACCTTTTTGTGTATTTCATTCTTATTTCATTCTCATTTTGTTTCCTCTGGGATTTCTTTCTGCATAGTTAGTAACATATTGTTATACATTGTCCTATAACCTGTGTTTTATTATTTTATTTAAAAACCAGATGCATAATAATGCATTATATTAATGTATTATAATTTACTGAATGACTCTCCCATCCTTCAATATTAAAGTAGTTTTTAAGTTATCTTTCTATAAATAATATTTCAATAAGTTAGTATATACCTGTTTTTTTCCTTATTTGATATTACTTTCTAGTACAGATTCTAATAAGTAGGATTACTTAGTCAAAAACTATAAATATTTATAGAACTCTTGATTTCTAAATTGTTCAAGAACTCTTGATTTCTAAATATAAGCTAGGTTATATAAATTTACACCTTTATATGCAGCATATAAAGAATTGATTATACAGAATTCTTGATGACGTTTAGCATTACATTTACAAAATATTTCTCTTTCTGTCTCTCTTCCTCTTCCTTCCTTTTTTAAAAACTAATTTATTAGATAAACTGTGGAATCTTGTTTTTACTTGAAGGTATTTAATTTGTTTAAACTGATGAAATTGCATTATTGTTAGCTTTTAACTACCTTTATTTCTTCTTTTTTAAAATTAAAGTATACTTGATTTACAATATTGTGTTAGTTTCAGGTGTACAGCAAAATGATTCAGTTTTATATATATATATATATATATATATATATATATATATATATATATATATATATATATATACTTTCTTCAGCTTCTTTTCCATTATAGGTTATTACAAGATATTGAATATAGTTCCCTGGGCTATACACAAATCCTTGTTGTTTATCTATTTTATATATAGTGCTATGTATGTTAATCCCATACTCCAAATTTTTCTACCCCTCCCCCTTTCCCCTTTGGTAACCATAAGGTTTTTTTCTATGTCTGTAAGTCTGTTTCTGGTTTGTCAACAAATTCATTTGTATTATTTTTTAGGTTCCACATACAAGTGATATGATATAATATTTGTCTTCCTCTGTCTGACTTCACTTAGTATGATATTTTCTAGGTCTATCAGCCACATTTATTTCTGTCGTAACTTTTAGGTTCAGGTTCTTTGTTTAACTTCTGCAATGTTCATCCTTTGTTTGTTTCCGCTGTAATGACTCTGTAGGCAATGAGGACACTGACATTTGCCTTCCATTAATGTAGCATATGCTTTCCCAAGTTTGCTGTTTGTCTTCAAACTTTCTTACAGTGGTAGAATTTTGATATACTGGTGTTTTTACTTTTATTTAGTCAATTTTATCAATATTTACTTCATATTTTCTGCTTTGGGGGATACTACATCATTTTCTTTTTCAGGCCTCGCATTCCTCCTCTCTGTCTTCACATGAACACGTTTTTCTGGGAAGGAGGAGATGAGAGTGAAGATAGTGTGGCTTTTTACAATAAAGGCATTTACTTGTTGAAACAATACAACTAATATTGCAATGTGATACCTCCAATTCCATTTGCCTTCTAATATGCTGTTTTTCATAGATTAAATTCTCAGAATAAAAGACAGAATGACTTGTACTCTTATATGCATATTTTGGCCCCCTGAAAAGCTGTATCTGTACCACAGAAGGTTAGCTGCCCAGTTTTTTCTTTGGCATAGACCCTAGAACTCTATCCAGGAACAAAATATTGTAAAGGGGAAAGACATCTACTAGGAGCTCTCAGTTTCTCTTTTATGTTACAAGGAATGTGATGTAACTGATATTCTGATTTCAGTTTCATGGATGTTGCAATTAGTGGAATTTTCTCTTGGGATGTGACAATTGTCTGGGTGTCTCTCAGTCTTATATTTGGGGTGTGTGTGTGTGTGTGTGTGTGTTTTCTTTTGAAATCTTCATCTATATTTTAGTGGGAAATTAAAAGAGGTTGATTTATAAATCATTAGTTAGACATGATTTTAAATGAAAAGTTATTGTATTCCTCTTTATATGACCAACATATGGGATGTCTGGAAAACATTTCCCTCTTCCCCATTCCCTTGGTGGATGTAGTCTTGCTCTCAATCTAAAACTGGAGAGGAGATAACTGAGAACTAGCTCCTTTTTTTCCTTATATCCAGCAAGTCATCAGCTAGCATAGCTCTGAAGGAATTAAATGGATCTTCTGTGCTACATAGTTTCTCTGTAGATAATTTTATGTGTCAATAATATAAAACATCTTTGACCAAGAGCTGCTCAAGAAAATATTACACTCCTGCAAACACATTGTTCCCAGGATTCTTATGTCCTCCATCCTCTAATAAAGTGATTAAAGGAAGGTAATTACAAATCAAAATATAAGAAATAAATCACCTCCCATCTCCTGTGACACTGCTGCCTATTGGGATCTATATTCTCTCTCAATAGATAGATAGATAGATAAATAGATAGATAGATAGTTCTTCATCAACTTATGATAGGGTTATGTCCCAATAAACCCATCGTAAATTGAAAATATTATAAGTCGAAAACGCATTTAATACACCTAATCTACTGAACAACAGCTCACTCTAAAGATGCTTAGAACACTTAGCCTGTAGTTGGACAAAGTCATCTAACAGAAAGCCTATTTTATAATAAAGTGTTAAATATCGCATTTAATTCATTGAATATCTTACTGAAAGTGAAAAACAGAATGTTTGTATGGGTACAGGATGATAATAAGTATATTGGTTATTTACCCTCATGATCACATGGCTGACTGGGAGATGTAGCTTGCTGCTGCTGCCCAGAATCAGGAGAGAGTATTGTTCTGTGTATTGGTAATGTGAGAAAAGATCAAAATTCAAAATATTGTTCCTACTAAATGCATACTGCTTTTGCACCATCTTAAAGTCAGAAAATCTTAAATCAAACCATAATAAGTCAGGGATCTCTGTGTGTGTGTGTGTGTGTGTGTGTGTGTATATACATATGTGTGTGTATATATATATATATACACACACACATATATACACACATATTTTTTATATATGATATATTATGATATAAAATTACATATATATATATATAAAAGGTATGATACATATTAAGGGTATGGTACATGATCCTGGCCCACACAGAAAACAATAGCCTAGAGTAGAATTATTATTTATTTGCCTAACTGACATAGATGCCATGTCTTCAAAATAAAGAGAAAAAGCTGGATCATGATATAGCATCATTCTTTCTTCCTTAGGACTTAAAAGTGATTCCCATGTTTGATCTCTACACATTGCAAGCATAAGTATACAAATTTACTGCTTAATAGTAGCAACTGACATAATTTGAACAGTTTTAATAAAGCAAAGATAATTACTGCACACACACACACAAACACTCTTCAAGTAGTTAAAACATCTGCCTGATTTTCCTCACAGTCATTATTTTTTCACAGTAATTATCTTCTATTGTTTCAAAGTGTTTGAGCATTAAGTGTTAGGCTTAATTGAGTATGATGGTTAAAAAGAGCATCTACAGCTGGATTGCCAGGTTTAAAAAAATGGGCCTTTGTATAATTCATACAGAATACATTAAACATAAACGTAATATTTGCTGCAACCATCATGTTCATCATTAAGATTTTCCCAAGTACTTTTAATGTAGTAATTTAAGTACTAGGAAACTACACTTCGTAATTTCTATAGCGAAGAGCCATGCTCATATGTGGCCATCAATATCCATGAACTGGTGCATCTGGATCATTTAATGTGTTTCTCAAAATGTGCTTGGATACCACCTGCATTCGAGTTATCTAAGACGGCTGGTAAAATATAATTTCCAGTATGTATCAGAGACTGAAATTTTTACCAGCAACCCAGGTGATTTTCATACTTAGGATTCACTGAAATTGGGATGAGTTTATTTCAGTTTTTCATGTGAATCATAATTACTTGGATCTCTTTTTCATTTCTCATTTCAACTTTTGAATAATTGTGACATTTTCAATCAATAGGATTTTTTCGTCTTATCTACATAGAGCTATGTGAAGCAAATAGCTAAATGGTAGTTTTAAGAAATGCTTTGTAGCTTTCTTAGTTACGCTAGCACTTTTATATTTTACAGTAATCTCCAATTTAGGGGGTGAGTGGTATCAGATCAATTCTTAAACATATGAAAATACCTTTTATCACTGTGACCTGCTCTCTACTCCTCAGGGATGTGAGAGGCAACTTTTTGATAGACCTCATCAACACTGTGTTGCCATTTTCTAACATAGAGTTAACCAAGGAAGTCACTATCTGAGAATGTTTTTAACAGGATATATCTGGTCTGTCTTGATTGCTTATTATAAACACATGTGGAGTTATGGACCTGTGGAATGCAGTTGGTTGAACAATAAAAGTTAGTCCTGTAGGCTCTCAATCTGAATGAATAATAAAGTATAAACAAGAAGCCCAAATCTGAGAAGCTTTCTTGTCTCTTAAGTCATACTGGACACATCATTAGATCTCATCTGTTACTTTGAGAAGACAGACATGTCTCAAGGCAGAAAAGGGGACTTTTGTGTTTCAGGCTGTGTTTGATGGTTTAGATCCCTTCAAGAAACCACTGCTTTGATGCTTCATCTGTGCCTCCTGTTTTCTTGTATCCTCTTCTAATCATTAATGAATTTTCGTGCTGGTTAAGATCATGATTGTGTGAGTTTGCTCTGACCATTCGGTGCATTTCTGCATGCAACTTTCTGGCATAAGTCGGAGAGGAGAACAAGCCTGTCATTCAGTTCAGAGAACTTATATGATTACTTTGCTACTTGTGAGACATAAAATTTGAAAATTATAAGCCCCCAATGATCTGGTTCATATAGGAAAAAAGCCTATAAAAGTAAATGGTTACACTTAAAACTGGTTAAAATGGTAAATTTTATGTTACGAATATTTTACCACAATTTTTTTAAAAAAGCAAATAGTTAGTGGAATAGCTGATAGTTGTGATTAGCTGAGTGTGTTGTGTGTGCACTCATGTGGCCTCTTACTGAACGGATGTGTGTTCGTACTACAGGACTGTTGATGGTGGTAAGGCTAGGCTTCCTGATGGATACTGTCTTGTTTTTTATCTAGAAGCTAAACAAACAAGAGCCTTCAATCTGTTTACCCTTCACTGAAATTAAGCTCACACACTCTGCTATTCTGTTTCTTAACAGGTACACAAATATCTATCAAATCTTTAAATTGCAATAAGAAAAAATGAAAGCAATTTTGCATTTTGCAAAATTTTTTTTCAGTCAAGAGTTTGTCTCCTGCTTATCTGAAAGACCTTGGACATATACTTTCCAGACTGCTAAATTATTCTTTTTCTCTGTCCCACAAAGTTTAAAGATTCGAAAACACGTGTTAAGCTACACATCTTTGAGCTGAACTCAGAAACTTGATTACCAGGTTAGGGTTTTTGTAACTGAGAGCAGGGAACTTTTCCTTGGACTAGTGTGTGTAGACAGATAACAGACCTTATTTTTCTTTCACTTCGGTGAGAAAGATAGTCATCTTTTAGATGGATACTGGGAACAGGAGTGATGGTGAAATGTGGAAATAAGAACTCTTCAGTGCTGAAAATAAAGGAGAGGGCGGGCCTAGGCCATAGAGAGCTAGGCTTGAAACAAACACTTATTCAATTAGCTAGACCAAATAAATAGTGTACATAGAAGAACTACATAGCTACAACCCACCTACTCTCCATAGCTGGGGTCCCCAACCCCCGGGCCGCGGACCGGACTGTTAGGAACCGGGCCACACAGCAGGAGGTGAGTGGCGGGCGAGCAAGTGAAGCTTCATCTGCCACCCCCCATCGCTCCCCATTGCTCACATTACTGCCTGAAGCATCCCCCTCCCCGATCCGTGGAAAAACTGTCTTCCATGAAACCAGTCCCTGGTGCCAGAAAGGTTGGGGACTGCTGCTCTATAGAGTTTATAATTGGTGGTGCAAATTCCACAGGAGAGGACACAACCAAATTTTAATAAGCAAAGGGCTTCTAGAGTGAACTAATATGCATGATATAATTTAAAATGTAATATTTCAGAAGATCTTAGATTTAGTTCCCTTTTACAATGTAAATGGAAAGGAAAAGCCTAATCATATGTTTTTAAAATCAGGTCATTTTCATTATTAAATTCTTGGCATAGGATAACAGCTTTCGATAGCTTTTGCATATGGAGGTTCAAAATGATATTGCATAAAACATTTACGGTATTTTCCATAGCTGGAAACACGAGGTATTTTGCCCCTCTCAATTATCACAACTACTTTCAAACCACAGTATTGGGTCCAGAAATGTTTGTATTACCACTTACACATTCATTTCACTGTACTTATTACTCTGTGACTCGGTTATATGCACCTATAGTACCTGCTTTTGTATAACTGAACGTCTAATGATGGCTGTGGCTGGTATGTATTGTACCATTGCTCTGATAGGGCTTCTCTTACATGTGGAGCATGTCCATTGCTATAATATGAGCACCGTTGCAACACTGAGGCTATTTTAAATCTGTATTCTAGAGTAACAATAGTTTCTGTGAACACATTCCTAAAGATATTATCTGGTAAAAGGAATATTGTAAAGACAAAAATATCAGGGGTTATAAAGCAAGAGCATTAGTATGTAATTAAGTTACAAAGTCAATCAACCATAAGTCATAAGTCCCTAAGAAAACAGGCTTAATTAGTTTGGGTGCACACCTCGTGAAACAACTTGTCAGGGAACTAAATTAATTTGATTTAAAATAAATAAATAAATAAAGCTTAGATCAGAGGCAAAAAAATCCCAGTGGCATTTTGCCATTAATAGTCATTTTGTTGATATGTGTGACCCAGAATATTATATTTTAGGATTATATATTGCTAACCCATAGTTAATATTGCAGGATCTCTTTGTCTTTCTTATGTGCAGCTATCTTACTACATGCTATGCAATTTTAACACAAAGGAGAGTAAAATTCTCCTTTGGAACTTGTTCTTTCAAGTACAGTTGATAATTTAAGAGCATAAGCTACACTTTAACCAAGCTCTCTTGAGGGAACATATAACTTTGGAGTGTATTTCTCCTACTAAGTTGAAGCTAGGTTATAATTCTTTTCTATAATTCTGTCCATATTACTTATTTTGTGCTAATGTGTCACTGTTCTTCATAATTTATTTCACAGTAGACTTTAATCATGGGAAAATAAAAATTAGAGAAAAGACATATGAATACACTTTTGAATGTTTATGAAAAATTTCCTCATATGCCATTTTCTTCTGAAAGGGTCAAGTTGCATGACCATGATTTTGATATCCCCCAAGTTATTTTAGTAATTTTTACCCAATTATTTATTTTTTTTCCGACTAACCACTGAAATATGAGAGAAAGGTGTATTTACCACATTTTACAAGTGCTAATGAAGGCATACATCTAAAAGTTCAGGGTAAACTAACCAGATCCTAGAAATAGAAGTTTTCATGAAATTATTTCTGTTCATTTCATCTTTTTTTGTGGGGAGAATATTACCCCACAAAATTGGGTAAAGCCTTACCCAATTGTAAATTGCATTCTACACTTAAATTCTTATATTTCTCACCAAAATTTAGTAATGTAACCATCATAGGCCCAAACAGTAAGCAAAATAAGATCACTTAAATTCAGAAAAGTTATCAACAGAGTTAACTATGTAACTCAACATACTTATATAGGCACAGATACCTGGGTTTGGAGGTTAACCATGGTGAAGAAGAATAATTGGCAGAATATTTGGGAAAAACATAAAATTACCAAAAAATACATACCTAAAAACATCTTTTTTTTCAGTATTATGGAATAATTACTAGATTAAACATATGAAATTGCTTCTTTTTGCAAATCAAAAACTCTTGAATATTGGATGTTTCCAGTGGTTCAACTTAAGAATTAGATGCCACAGTTTATTTTATCAGGAGATGTTCTCCTCTTTAGCAATCAAATATTTATCTAGCCACTTATGGTTTTTTGGCTGCAATTCTTAATCTTTAGAATTTTTCTTAGTTGAAATGTGGGAGAAATACATTCTCAACATGACAGCCAGGATGACTCATTTGAACTATTTCAGGTCATATTACTGCTCTGTTCAAACCCTCCCTTAGCTGGCCATTTGATTTCAGGTTTAAAATTTAAATTTTTTAAATGGTCTGGAAGGCCCTTCAGGACCTACCCCCTGCACTCTTTGGCCTTTCAGACTTCATCTGCTACCACTCTCTCTTTCACTCACATTGCTCTTCCATGTTGACCTTCTTGCTATTTCTTGAACATACCAGACACCCTCTCACTTCACTCAGGGATTTTTCACTGTCTATTCCTTCTGTCTAGAATGTTCTTTCTTCACATATAAGGATGGATTACATCCTTAGTTCTTCCAGGACTCTGCTCACCATGAGGGCAGGTATTTCTCTCAATATCTGATACTGAATAGCATACTCACAACCACTGAATTTATTACTCCCCTTGCCACTTAGATTTTCTTCCCTCTACTACACTCATCGCCATCTAATCAATACATAGTTACTCATTTGTTTGGTAATTGGCTGTCTTCACCCATAGAATGTAAGCTCTAGAAGGCAAGCACTTTGTTTTTATCCACTTCTATGTTCTCAGATCCAAGCATGTAGTTGACACCAATAAATAACTGAAGAAATGACTAGTTTGAATGATGGAAAGTCTCCTCTCCAGGAGAGGTACTGGATATCAAGGTCTTGAAATCTGTGACTGAGATCTAAGGATCTATACTCAAAGACGTTTCCCTAAAATCTTTCAATTTTGAATTTTTTTTTTTTGCAATACCTTACCTTGCTGAGCCAGGCAAGTTACTCTCAGTAGAAAGAGAAATGAATTTGAGTAAATTGATATTAAGAATTTGTGTCTTTAAATTCTTAACTGACAATAATTTAGCCTAGATTAGTAATAACCTGGGTTTGGAAAATGAACAGTGATTGTATTTCATGGTATATTGAAAGAAAAAAGAATTAAGAATATTGTTTTAAGAAGAAAGGACTGGCTCCAGTGCACGATCAAGAAGACCTAAAGACAATAAACAGGATTAATTAAAAAGTCAAAGGGGGGGCCTCCCTGGTGGCGCAGTGGTTGAGAGTCCGCCTGCCGATGCAGGGGATACGGGTTCGTGCCCCGGTCTGGGAGGATCCCATATGCCGCGGAGCGGCTGGGCCCGTGAGCCATGGCCGCTGGGCCTGCGCGTCCGGAGCCTGTGCTCCGCAACGGGAGAGGCCACAGCAGTGAGAGGCCCACATACCGCAAAAAGAAAAAAAAAAAAAAAAAAAAAAAAAAAAAGTCAAAGGGGAAAGCATACTATCCTCTCTAGAGATGTTTATTCACTCAAATAATATTTCAAAGCTTGTCTCCTGTCAGGCACAACTCTAAGTGTTATGCAGTTTTGAATAAGCCAAAATTCATGCTCAAAGTTCTAGTTAAAACAGAAAAATAAACTATTTAATAAATGAAAAAAATCAATTTAGATGGTGATATGAAGAAAATAAAAGTTATTAACTAGACTTTGATGGGATAGATTGAATAGATTCCTGAATGCTAGAAATAAACAACCATGAAAAGATCTGGGGGAATGATTGCCAGGCAGCGGGAACAAGATATGCAAAGGCACTGAGAGCAGAAAGACCTTGGTTTGTACAAGAACAAAGTGCAGACTGACAGAGTTGGATCACGGGATGCTGGAGGAGTAAAAGTGAGAAGAGAATAACGGAGAGGAGATTGAATAAATAAGCAAGATGCGGCCTATCTAAGGCCTTGCTTCCTTGCTGGTCATAGGAAGAAGTTTTGCTTTATGTCAAGGTCTATTTGAAGATTTTAAACAGGTGAGTGGCATGATGTGTTTTTAAAAATGTTTCCTGAGCTACTATGTGGGGATTCTCATATTTTAGCCAGATTTATTTAAGTAATTTTTGAGTAATAAAATTATTATTCCATACATATTAATACTTTTGGATGATGCCTTTAGAATGGAAATATATTCGTAAATACTGGATGCAATTTTATATTACACTTTAATAATTTACTTCATACAGTTTTGTTTTTCATTCTAATTTTTGAATTGCTTGTTTTCATCTTTCAAAACTCTCTGCCTTCGCCTGTGCATCTCTTTATTCCCCCTGACTCAGTTATTCTGGTTATTTGAGAATTAGCTAAAGTGAAAAATGAAGTAATCATAATTGGAAAGCCTTAATTGTGTTTAGACTAGATTGTTAGAAAACTGAAATTTCTTCAGCACCACTACCAATCTCATTTAGCTATTTTAAAACATATAAAGCTATTTTTTTTCCTGATTTACCGAATTTGTCTATTTCATCATTCTGTGTGTATCAGTGTCCTGTAGCTGCTGTAACTAATGATTACAGACTTGGTATCTTAAAACAACAGAAATTAATTCACTCAAAGTTCTGAAGGCCAGACACCCAAAATTTTTATCGCTGGGCTGGGACCAATATGTCAGCAGGGACACATTCTCTCCAAAGGCTCTAGGGAAGAATCCAGCCTCACCTCTTCCAAATTCTAGTGGCTGCCAGTTTTCCTTGAATTCTGGCCACATTACTCCAATCATCAAAGACAGCATCTTCAAGTCTCTCTCTGCTTCTTCATATAACCTTCTTCTGTGCATGTATTAAATATTCCTCTGTGTCTCATAAGTATATATGTAACTGCATTTAGGGCCCAACCAGAAAGTCTAGAGTAATCTTCTCTTCTCAAAAATCTTTAATTACATCTGCAAGGTCCTTTTTTTTTTTTGACATATAAGGTAATATCCACAGGTTCCAGCCATTAAGATATGACCATTAAGACCAGACTGTGTCTAGTATGTCAATATATAGGTATCTATTTTTTGTCCCATACCTGTATTTTGTTTTTGTTCATTTAAAATATTTTTCTATAATTTTAATATCTCAAATAAATGAAAGAAAATTTTGAAAGATGAGTGGATTTTCAGAGTGTTATTTCATTTACATGAGAAAATCTGGGACTGTGAATAACAATTCATACTGATAAATCTGACACTCATAAGAAATGAATTCTTTGTGTTGGAATTTGATTAAGTGTTTTTTGTTCTTTTTTTCTTGAATTTGTGCCCCTTGATATTCCCAGATGTCAGCACTTCCTAGTATATCCCAACTTCACTATTCTTGCTGGAAA
The DNA here is from genome assembly GCF_964165515.1 of Mesoplodon bidens. Lineage (NCBI taxonomy): Eukaryota > Metazoa > Chordata > Mammalia > Artiodactyla > Ziphiidae > Mesoplodon > Mesoplodon bidens. The sequence continues at coordinate 90,053,746 of NC_138167.1, forward strand.
GTTGATTCTGCTGTTACTGCTAACTGACCTTGATTTGGAAGTTAAAACACACCAGCTACTGCAGAACCCACTTACTCTTCCTGGCCCTTTCTCATTTCCAGTCCCCACTCCTCCCTCGTGTAGACCACTGTTGGTGCTGATCCCCTCGTGTAGACCACTGTTGGTGCTGATCCTACTCTTCTGCAGTAGTACTCCTCTATGCATATACTGGGCTGCAATTTCAATTTATTCCTTTAAGTAGATATCACCTACTTGTTACTGTTCAGTGAGTCCAAAAGTTAAATTCATTATGAGTCAAGACTGCAATTGCATTTATTTTTTAATGTGAAATTTTCCTGATTTGCTATAGGAAAGGGAGTATTTCCAGCCCACCATCTTTTTCAAAAATGGATCATAGTCCTACCACACACCAAGCACATGGTCACATTACAGGACTTCCTTTAACGTGATTATATCACTTATAACTTCACAACATCATTAAGGTAATAGAAAGGGAAGGAAACTAAAATATTGGGGGTATTATAGAAGAGTTCATACTGGAGGAAACATTTGGGATGGATCTTGCAAAATGAGGAGGCAGAGAATGTGAGAAAAGGTTTTACTGTGATAGCTAAGAGCATGTGTAAAGCCAAAAAAAAAAAAAAAAGTGTGAAATGGGTGTTGTTCTGTGAAAGGTGAGATATTTAATGTCATTGGAACACAGAGTGAGGTAAAGTGGCAGAAGTTGAAGCTGAGGAAATGAAATAAGATGATTTTTAAGCTTAACATTTTTCCTATAATTCAGTAAACAAATATTTATCAAATACATGTTATAAACCAGACAGTTCTTTCACACTGCCTTTTGCCCTCACAGATTTATACTGATATGTCAAGGAGTTTGAAATTTATTATAAAGCAGGAAGAGAATTGAAATATATTCTTAATTACAGAAATAAAGGTATCAGATTTGGTTTTTAACAAGCTGAATTTAATTACAGACTGAAAATGGTTTAAAATAAGAAGAGGCTGGTGGTATAAATAGGGAGAGGCAGGTGCAGTCTGCCCAGAGTTGATAAGGTCTGAACTAGCACTCTGTCAGTGGGGATAAACAGTAAAGATTATTCTCCAGAGATGCTTGTGAGAAAGAATTTCAGTTATTTGCTAAAACATTCTTCTTGTATGTAAGGATAGGTGTGGTGTAGGGATTGGACAAATCTAAAGTATCCAGTGTGGATATATGGATGAATTGGAACTTCATTTACCTGGAATATATAAGAACATGTTTATTTTAAAAGCAGTTATGGATACTGTGGTAGGCAGAATTCTAAGATGGCTTCCAAGATTTCCCACCCCTGTTGCACACACCATGCATAGTCCAAGGCACAGTGAATACGACGAAGTTTATTCCTGTAACTAGGTTATAATATATGTCACAGTTGACGTTGACATAGGGAAATTATCCAGGTGGGTTTGACCTAATTACATGAGTCCTTTAAAAGCAGAGAGCTTTTTCTGGCTGGTCACAACGGAGTAAGTCAGAGATTCAATGCGTGAGAAGGATTCAATGAGCCACTGTTGGCTTGAAGATGGAGAGGCCACGTGACAAGGTCTAGGCAGCCTTTAGAAGCTGAGAGTGACCCCTGGGTTATAACCAGCAAGGGAAAGGGGAATTCAGTCACTATAGGTGCAAGGAACTGAAATTTCCTAACAAGAAATGAGCTTGGAAATGAATTTTTCCCCAGAGACTTCAGAGAACTCAGCCTATCCAACATCTTGAAAACAGCCTTGTGATATTCTTAGCAGAGAACCTAGTCATACCATGCTAGCTTCTGACCTACAGAAACTGAGTTAACAAATCAATATGGCTTTATGCTGCAAAATTTGTGGCATTTTGATGCATAGCAATAGAAAATAAATACAAAATGACTACAGTACATATACAAGTTAATACAAAACTGATAAAAGAAAATATATAAAACAAAACTTTCACAATATTAGAAAATGCTATGCTGTTACATAATAATAATTTGGAATTTTAATGAAGTTGAAAGATTTTCTTCAAAAATATGTAAAACAATATCATATGGAAAACATGAACAGACTAGACCAGTAACTGTAGAGGAAATTGAACATGTTGCCAAAATGTTATTCTTACCAAGTGTAGAATGAACTGATTTTAGATTAAGTTTTAAAGCTTGTAAAAACTTTCCATCTTTGGTATATTGACCATCTATAAAGAAAAATGGTATTCTTCTCAATCCATTTCCTGAGGCATATATGAAAGAGGCAATAAACTCTCTTAAAATCAATCACACATATATTTCCATTATTAAAGATACTATCATACATGTATATATTTTCCATGTGAACTAAAAGTTTAAATAATATATGCTACTATTTAAAATATAGAAAAATTGCATTGAAATATTAGAAAACATCTTAAGCACAATATTAGGAAATATATACTAGGACAATATATCTAAAGAATGAACTAGACATAGAAGAGAGAAGAGCAACAACGAGAATATCATATGAAATTCAGATTTACTCTGGAGCAAGTTCAGGAAGTGAGGGTGGTTCGTGATGGGTTCTGAATATAAGGAGTGAGATTGCAAGCACATTGGGTTTATATGCCATGCCTAGAAGTTTGGGATTTATCCTTCATCTTAGGTAAAGAGTACAAGAGTTTTTTAATCTGCAGAGTGACATGATCAGATATATCTCTCAGAAAGAGAAGTATGCTAACATTGTGGAGAACAGACTCTAGGTAGAAGAAGTTGTCAGGATAATGGGTTAAGGTCAAAAAGAAAATAATAAAGTATAGGACTTAGATATGGCTATGAGGACTAAGAGTTGAAAGTCATATTTATGAGAAATTTCTGATGCAGAATTGACTGGACTTGGAAGGAAAATGGATATTACGTTAAATGAAATAGTCAAGTTTATTCAGAAAATTTTTAGTTTATGAGGATGGGCAAATGGATCCCATTTACTTATGGAACACAAAAGACCACACTCATATAAGGTTCAATATAATGTGATCAGTTTTAGACTTGTTAGACTTCAGATAACTTTGTCCAGAAAGAATAAAAACATATGGGTCAACAAAAATATGATCAGCAAGTTAACATATGTTAACGTGTATCTGAAATAATGAGTGAAAAATTTAGGCCATAAAATTTTACATATATATATATATATATTTATTTATTAATTATTATTTTTTGCTGTACACGGGCCTCTCACTGCTGTGGCCTCTCCCATTGTGGAGCACAGGCTCCGGACGCGCAGGCTCAGCAGCCATGGCTCACGGGCCCAGCCGCTCTGCGGCATGTGGGATCTTCCTGGACCAGGGCACGAACCCGTGTCCCCTGCATTGGCAGGCAGACTCTCAACCACTGTGCCACCAGGGAAGCCCTTACTTATATTTTTGATGACACTAATGCAAAAACTACCATATCTGATTATAAAGTATGAGAAGACACTCATAAAAAACAATAAATATTTGTAATTTTCAGATGAGAAGATTTTAGACATAAATTATAAAAGTTTTGAATGTCTTGTCATTCAGTAGGTACCCAGAATGAAAAAATAAGCTAACATTGTTACATAAAATATTATTGAATAAATGTATTTTTAAAGTTAGTTTTGGGATTCACTAAGAACATACATTTCTACTTTCACATGTCTAATTAAGATGGAGATGATCTTGCTAGATGAACAAAAATTTTGGATTGACTCACTGGAGATATCAAACTGTTTAGACTAATGAGAAAAAAATTTTGGTAAATCATGTGGTTTAGATATCTTGTTCTATCTATAAGTTTAGATATCTTGGTTCTTTTTCTAACATATTTAAACTAATTGACTTATAATTAACAAGTTAGAACTGTTATTTTTCCATGAGTATATTTTTGGTGGCTATTGTTAAATTTTGACAAATGATAAATGTATCAATAGTATATTAAATTATATTAGTACTATACTACAGCTCTAATAATTCACTATGTTCCCAGTTTAAGTGCTAATAATATTGGTAGCTCTTGAATATTATTTTACAGTTGACAATAAAGCATAAATAGTAATATTTGCATCACAATCCCCAGGGTTTTTCATGATCTCCATAATGCTAGAAGTTGAATTAGAGTAAACTGGAAATCAGAAATGCCAGGATTTAGGGAATTCTAAAAACTAATGGCTTAAATTTTCTTTAAAAAAGATATGATGCAAGGAGAAGGGCAAAATCACACTTGTGATATTCTTCCCCCAAATCCACAGCCCCAATCTAATCATGAGAAAACATCAGACAACAAAATTGAGGGACATTTTCAAAATCCTGGCCATTACTTTTCAGAAGTGTCAAGGTTATGAAAGAAAAGAGGAGTGCAAAAATGTTACAAATGGAAAAAAACCAAAGACATATGACAGCTAAATGCAATGTGCCATCCTGGATTGGATCCTGGAACAGAAAAAGGACATTCGTGGCAAAGCTGGTGAAATCTGAGTAAAATCTATAGTTTAGTTTAGGACTCTGTTATCTACAGCCCATGGGCCAGATCAGTCGAGTTGCTTGTTTTTCAAGTTTTAGTGGAGTACATCCATACCCATTTCATTATGTAATGTTTCCATAAAGGCTGCTTTCACAGTATAAGGGAAGAGTTGATGACTTGGGGAAAAGAGCATAGGGTCCCCAAGCCTAAAGTAATGACTAAGTATCTATTTACAGAAAATGTTTACTTACCTCTGGTTTAGTTAATAGTACTATATCAATGTTAATTTCTTATCTTAATAATTGTATCATGATTATGTAAGTGTTAACATTAGAAGAATCTGGGTGAAGGGTGTACAGGAATACTTGGTACCCTGTGAAACGCTTGTAAGAATCTAAAATTATTTAAAAATAAATAGTTAAAAAAAAAGATGTAATGGCGTAGAGTTCTGGCTTTGGAATCAGACAGAAGTAAATTTAAATCCTAGCTTTGCAACCTAACTACTGTGTGATTTTCATCTCTAATATTTGGATAATAATGGTACCTACTCACGTAGAGCACTTGATAATATTAAATGTAATGATGTACTTTTGGCCACTGCACATGATAAAGCTCAATTCATGATAATTTACATGTAATAATGATAGTTTTCACAATATTATAAAGTATAATAATGGCCTAGGAAAATATTATGTTTGCTCTAAAAATATCGATCCTTGCAGGTCACTTATTTTCTATTTTTACTTTACAAAATGGGTAGTCTCAGACCTACTGGGATTGGTAAATGTTTAAGGAAGAAGAGAGCTGTAATTTTCTGCTGGAATCAAGAGAGAGTGTATCTGTTTTCATTTTGATGGAAATTTCTGAACAACTGTGCTGTGTGGAATTAGTGAATCATTCACTGAGGTTTAGACTAATTTTAGGAAAATAAAGGAAGGAAGATATTCAGAAAATATACATTTATCAGTCCTCAGAAATGAATGATTTATTGACCTTCAGTACTCTTTAAGGTTCGTATAAAACAAAATTACTTAAAATAATACAATTTTAGAACAAGTAGGGATCTACCAAATCAATTAATTTAACTACCTGCCTTCCCATTTTTCAGTATAGGACTTAATAAAAATCATGCAAATAGTGTCAATCTGAAACTACAATTTGTCTCACTGCACCAGAGCATATATGCCTATATTTTATAAATTACATCTAAATCCTATGATTATACCCCAGCATTTAAAATAAAAATATATGAAAATCTATCCTAAAATATTGTCATTTAGAGTATATTAATATTCTCATTGTCCCATTTTATTCAGAAGAAAAGTTTAGGATAAGAATTTAACCTGTGTGTATGTTTGAGGAAAAGTAGCTGTCCCTCAGAGACATTGTTATAATTTGCTCTACCAAAAACATTAAATGGGGCTTCCCTGGTGGCACAATGATTGCGAGTCTGCCTGCCGATGCAGGGGACAGGGGTTCGTGCCCTGGTCCGGGAAGATGCCACATGCCGTGGAGCGGCTGGGCCCATGAGCCATGGCCACTGAGCCTGCCCGTCCGGAGCCTGTGCTCCGCAACGGGAGAGGCCACAGCAACATTGAATGATTGAAAAAATAACCTTATAGGCATCATGGAGAACTCTTGTGACTTTTGTGACTGATATAGAGTTGAATTAATTACATGTCCTCTTTGAGATTTGTAAACCTCTAGTATTATTGTCTGAAATCTACAGCCTTACTATCCAAATGCAATAGTCACCTTTTGTGGCAATCAGACTAAATTCTTTCTTGTCCCTTTAGATCTAAGAATAATTAAATGTGAACTATTTCTTTTTCATATTTCATGGTAATAGATATTAAAAGTTACAAGCAATTATTTCCACATCTTTTTCACAGTGAATTTAAATCTACTTCGTGAGAACCTCTGCTCTTTACAGTTTTTTTTTAGCGTCTTTATTGCTTTATTGGCATATAATTGCTTTACAATGTTGTATTAGTTTCTGCTAACAAAGTGAATCAGCTATATGTATACGTATATCCCCATATCTCCTCCCTCTTGCATCTCACTCCCACCCTCCCTATCCCACCCCTGTAGGTGGTCAGAGAGCACCAAGCTGATCTCCCCAGGCAATGCAGCTGCTTCCCACTAGCTATCTATTTTACAGTTGGTAGTGTATGCCATTCTCTCACTTTGTCCCAGCTTACCCTTCCCCCTCCCCAAGTCCTCAAGTCCATTCTCTATGTCTGAGTCTTTATTCCTGTCCTGCCCTAGGTTGTTTTTTTTTTTTTTTTAGATGTTTATGGAGAAACCTTTTTTTTTAGATTCCATATACATTTGTTAGCGTATGGTATTTGTTTTTGTCTTTCTGACTTACTTCACTCTGTATGACAGACTCTTTGTCCATCCACTTAACTAAAAATAACTCAATTTCATTTCTTTTTATGGTTGAGTAATATTCCATTGTATATATGTGCCACATCTTCTTTATCCATTCATCTGTCGATGGGTACTTAGGTTGCTTCCATGTCCTGGCCATTGTAAACAGAACTGCAGTGAACATTGTGGTACGTGACTCTTTTTGAATTATGGTTTTCTCACGGTATATACCCAGTAAAGGGATTGCTGGGTCATATGATAGTTCTATTTTTAGATTTTTAAGAACCCTCCATACTGTTCTCCATAGTGGCTGTATCAATTTACATGCCCACCAACAGTGCAAGAGGGTTCCCTTTTCTCCACACCCTCTCCAGCATTTATTGTTTGTAGATTTTTTGATGATGGCCATTCTGACTGGTGTAAAGTGATACCACATTGTAGCTTTGATTTGCATTTCTCTAATGATTAGTGATGTTGAGCATCCTTTCATGTGTTTATTGGCAAACTGTATATCTTCTTTGGAGAAATGTCTATTTAGGTCTTCTGCCCATTTTTTGGATTGGGTTGTTTGTGTTTTATATATTGGGCTGCATGAGCTGCTTGTAAATTCTGGAGATTAATCCTTTGTCAGTTGCTTTGTGTGCAAATATCTTCTCTGTCTTTTCAGCTTTTTTATGATTTCCTTTGCTGTGCAAAAGCTTTTAAGTTTCATTAGGTCCCATTTGTTTATTTTTGTTTTTATTTTGTTTTTATTTTCCTGGTCTTAAATTTAAGTCTTTAATCCATTCTGAGTTTATTTATTTATTTATTTATTTTTGCAGTATGTGGGCCTCTCACTGTTGTGGCCTCTCCCGTTGTGGAGCACAGGCTCCAGATGCGCAGGCTCAGCGGCCATGGCTCACGGGCCCAGCCGCTCCGCGGCATGTGGGATCCTCCCAGAACGGGGCACGAACCCATGTCCCCTGCATCGACAGGCGGACTCTCAACCACTGCGCCACCAGGGAAGCCCCTGAGTTTATTTTTGTGTACGGTGTTAGGGAGTGTTCTAATTTCATTCTTTTACATTTAGCTATCCAGTTTTCCCAGCACCACTTATTGAAGAGGCTGTCTTTTCTCCATTGTATATCCTTGCCTCCTTTGTCATAGATTAGTTGACCATAGGTGTGTGGCTTTAACTCTGGGCTTTCTATCCTGTCCCATTGATCTATATTTCTGTTTTTGTGCCAGTACCATACTGTCTTGATTACTGTAGCTTTGTAGTAAATTCTGAGGACTGGGAGCCTGATTCCTCCAGCTCCATTTTTCTTTCTCAAGATTTTTTTTGGCTATTCGGGGTCTTTTGTGTTTCCATAAAAATTGTGAAATTTTTTGTTCTGGTTCTGTGAAAAATGCCATTGGTAGTTAGATAGGGATTGCATTGAATATGTAGATTGCTTTGGGTAGTATGGTCATTTTCACAATATTTATTCTTCCAATCCAAGAACATGGTATATTTCTTCATCTGTTTGTATCATCTTTAATTTATTTCATCACTGTCTTATAGTTTTCTGCATACAGGTCTTTTGTCTCCTTAGGTAGGTTTATTCCTAGGTATTTCTTCTTTTTGTTGCAATGGTAAATGGGAGTGTTTCCTTAATTTCTCTTTCAGATTTTTCCTCATTAGTGTATAGGAATGCAAGAGATTTCTATACGTTAATTTTGTATCCTGCTTCTTTACTAAATTCATTGATTAGCTCTAGTAGTTTTCTGGTAGCACCTTTAGGATTGTCTATGTATAGCATCATGTCATCTGTAAACGGTGACAGTTTTACTTCTTCTTTTCTGATTTGGATTCCTTTTATTTCTTTTTCTTCTCTGATTGCTGTGGCTGAAACTTCCAAAACTATGTTGAATAATAGTGGTGACAGTGGGCATCCTTGTCTTGTTCCTGATTTTAGAGGAAATGGCTTCAGTTTTTCACCATTGAGAATGATGTTGGCTGTGGGTTTGTCATATATGGCCTTTATTATGTTGAGGTAAGTTCCCTCTATGCCTACTTTCTGGAGAGTTTTTATCATAAAAGGGTGTTGAATTTTTTTGAAAACTTTTTCTTCATCTATTGAGATGATCATATGGTTTTTCTCCTTCAGTTTGTGAATATGGTGTATCACATTGATTGATTTGTATATATTGAAGTATCCTTGCATTCCTGGAATAAACGTGGCTTGATCATGGTGTATGATCCTTCTAATGTGCTGTTGGATTCTGTTTGCTAGTACTTTGTTGAGGATTTTTGCATCTATGTCATCTGTGATATTGGTCTGTAATTTTCTTTTTGTGTGATATCTTTGTCTGGTTTTGGTATCAGATTGATGCTGGCCTTGTAGAATGAATTTGGGAGTGTTCCTGCCTCTGCAGTATTTTGAAAGAGTTTGAGAATCAAAAAGCATAATCACTTGTGGAGAAATTCTCGCATATCTTTTGTCAAATAACACCATATAAGACTCTCCCAAATTCTTTATGTAACATAGCAGGCCCGAGTTGACTGATTTCTCTGTAAATCAGAGACTAAGCAAAATAAAATAATGGTACTTAAGGAAAAAAGTGACAGAAAAAAGAAAAAAAGTGACATATTTATTCAGGCCGTTATATACACAGTCATCTTGCCTGAGGAAAGAAACTAAGGAAACTAAATTATGAAAATCTTATAATCTGTATTTTCCTCTTTTCTTCCTCATGCTTCCCTTCTTCCTCCCCTTCCTCCCCTTTCTTCTTTAAACTTAGAATCTACCTTACCTATTATGCCTAAGAAAGACAAAATGGATTGGATGTACATATGTTTCAGAAGAAAATAATTTAGGCGCTGTGTATATTTGCCAAAACACTCTATCTTAATATAGATACATATGTCTCATTTCAGAGTTTCTGCTTAATTTTAAACTCAAGTAGATTAAGTAGCAGCTTATCCAAAAGATTAAACATTTCTCTCTTCAAACTGTAAAGCTCTTTTACTATTTATATATTATATGTTGACTTTTTTTCTCTTCAATTTTATATGCAGTAGTAACTAAGTGATTTTGTGGCCTGTGATTTGGAGCCCCATTACAAACTCTCAGGTTTTGGGTGCCCTAAAGGAGTTTGATATCTTGAGTGGTAGTGAAACCTGCTTTCCCTATGGATAGTTTCTCTTCACCCAAAAATAGAGATTACAGTTTAGAATATTTCTCTGGAGCTTTGCTCACTATTCTTGAATTTGAGTGGTACACAAATCAGGTATAATATTCTTCTGAATCACACTGAACATTTTTGGCATATAAATTACACTTTACCTGCTTCTATGTTTCTCCCATACCTGTGTACATAAGGAAAGTTCACAAAGATGTTTACACATTAGGTTAAGTAATTAGACCAAGAGACAGTTTCTAGAGGTCTGTGTTCAGAGAAGCAAATAGCATAAATGGAGGATGCATTATGATAGATAGCTATTTTAGTTGTTTTCTATATGTGATAGCATTGAATCAATAAGATGCCTCTATGATTAGGCAATTATTTTCTGTTATCCCCATTATTTCTAATAGCTATTCTATTTGTGCTATATATGTGATAGCATTGGATAAATGACATCTGTATGATTAAGCAATTATTATTGTTTTTGTTATCCTAATTGTTTTAGATGAGGAAGTAAAAGTCCAATGTTAAAAGGGGTTGAGGGTTTCCCTGGTGGCGCAGTGGTTGAGAGTCCACCTGCTGATGCAGGGGACATGGGTTCGTGGCCCAGTCCAGGAAAATCCCACATGCCGTGGAGTGTCTGGGCCGGTGAGCCATGGCTGCTGAGCCTGCGCGTCCAGAGCCTGTGCTCCACAATGGGAGAGGCCACAACAGTGAGAGGCTCACATACTGCAAAAAAAAAAAAAAAAAAAAAAAGGGGGTTGAAACAAATTTTGCTAGACTAAATCCTGGCTCATCACAGTATCAAGTTGATTACCATTAGAATACCTAGATCATTGCAATCATTTGGCCCTTTGCTCATAACAGCAAATACTTCACATCTTTCATTTCCTCGGGTATTGAGGAGAATACAGAAAGGAAGACTTCAAGAACACATTTAATGTAATCATGACAAGCATACACAATACCATAATACAAAGCAAAGGTATTTGGCACCATAAACTAGGTATAAAAATTCAGCCAAGATAAATGTACTGCTCACCACTCAGCCTTTTCCTGGACAAATTCATACTGAATATGACTCCCAAATTCTTTTTCTAAGTGTGTCACGTTCCTGCTCCCAAAAAGCTTTACTTGCTCAACATTTCTTACTGTTCTATGCTTGAACTCTACTTATTTTTTCTGCTTCACTCATCTGGTTAAAAAATACTTTATAAGTTATTTATTTAAATTTATTTCATTGAAGCATAGTTGATTTACAATATTGTGCTATTTTCTACTGTACAGCAAAGTGACTCAGTTATACATGTATATACATTCTTTTTCATATTCTTTTCCATTATGGTTTATCACAAGACATTGAATATAGTTCCCTGTGCTATACAGTAGGACCTTGTTGTTTATCCATTCTATGTAAGACAGTTTGCATCTATTCATCCCAAACTCCTAATCCATTCCTCCCCACCTTGGCAACCACAAGTCTCTTCTCTATGTCTGTGAGTCTGTTTCTGTTTCATAGATAAGTTCATTTGTGTCATATTTTAGATTCCACATATAAGTGATATCATATGGTATTTGTTTTTCTCTTTATCACTTACTTCACTTAATATGATAATCTCTAGGTCCATCCATGTTGCTGCAAATGGCATTATTTCATTCTTTTTCATGGCTGAGTAATATTCCATTGTATATGTGTGTGTGTGTGTATGTATATGTGTGTGTGTGTGTGTGTGTACACACACACACACACACACACACCGCATCTTCTTTATCCATTCATCTGTTGATGGACACTTAGGTTGTTTCAGTGTCTCAGCTATTGTAAATAACGTTGTTATGAACATTGGGGTGCACGTATGTTTTTGAATTAGAGTTTTCTCCAAATATATTCCCAGGAGTGGGATTGCAGGATCATATGTTAACTCTATTTTTAGTTTTTTGAGGAACCTCCATACTGTTTTCCATAGTGGCTGTACCAACTTACATTCCAACAAAGTAGGAGGGTTCCCTTTTTGGAGAAATGTCTACTTAGGTCTTCTGCCCTAAATAAACATTGGATCATTTTTCAATTGGATTGTTTGTTTTCTTGTTATTGAGTTGTATGAGCTGTTTGTATATTCTGGAAATTAAGCCCTTGTTGGTCATTTTGTTTATGGTTTCCTTTGCTGTACAAAAGCTTGTAAGTTTGATTAGGTCCCATTTGTTTCTTTTTCCTTTTTTTTTAAGTTTATTTATTTATTCATTCTTTTGACTGCGTTGGGTCTTCGTTGCTGTGCGGGCTTTCTCTAGTTGCAGCGAACGGGGGCTGCTCTTCATTTCGTTACACAGGCTTCTCATTGCAGTGGCTTCTCTTGTTGCAGAGCATGGGCTCTAGGCATGCAGGCTTCAGTACTTGTGGCTTGTGGCCTCAGTAGTTGTGGCTCGCAAGCTCTAGAGTCCAGGCTCAGTTGTTGTGGTGCACGGGCTTAGTTGCTCCACAGCATGTGGAATCTTCCTGGATCAGGGCTCAAACCTGTTTCCCCTGCATTGGCAGGTGGATTCTTAACCACTGCGCCCCCAGGGAAGTCCCTCTTTTTGTTTTTATTTCTATTGCCTGACCTAACAAGACATTGGTACAATTTATGTCAGAGAATGTTTGGCCTAAGGTTTCTTCTAAGAGTTTTATGGTGTCATGTCTTATATTTAAGTCTGTAAGCCATTTTGAGTTTATTTTTATGTGTGGTGTGAGAGTGTGTTCTAACTTCATTGATTTACATCATTTAACAAATATTTTAGACTATTAGTCTTTAACATGCTTATTAGGCACTCTTAGCCAAAGAAAAAAATAGCCCTTCACTCTCCAGTATGAGTACATTTCTATTTATTAATTGTGCATATGTACTGCTATCATTAGTTAAGAATTTTGCTCACAATATTCTTTGAGTGAAGTTAATGTTAAGCATAGTTGACATAATCAGTATTTCAAATAGTCATAGATAATTTTGAATATTTTGTTGTCATAAACCTTGCAGAATAGTTTTTTAAATAATTTCTTTATTTAACTTTTAAGTTTGCAAAGTTTCCAAAACAGCGACTGTACCTTATCTTATTTAAAAGGCATAAAATGTAGCAAAAGAATAATGCTATATTTACATAACAAAATTTATCTCAACTTGACTAATTAATTCTTCCCTAAACTATAGAAAATAATTCTCTGATTGGTACTACCTTTTATGGTTTATAAGTTTATTTTGAAAAGTGCATTCTGATAATAAACTAGAAGAATTAGAACAGAGTGGAGAAATCTACAAAAGAGTATAGTATAAGCCATGTTAATTTTAGAAAAACAGTGTGACAAACCAATAAATAAAATGTCAAAATAGAATGAAAGGAAATGGAACAAAACAGAACTATAGTAAAACTAAAGAGACAAGAGGAAAAGAAAAAAAAAAGATTATTATACAATAGCATTACATTCTTCCCTTAGAAATCATTTGTGTCCATTTAAGTTTTTTAAAGCCTGAGTCATCATCTAGTCCCACTTTTCTATTTTGTGGTTGAGGAAACTTGCTTTCTTTGGGGACAAATTATACTCAGAGATTGAGATTGTCTTTGCCAATATTTTATTTAACATAGGTTCACTGCAGGAATTATAATAATTTCACAATAGCATACAGGATAATGTCTCTTAATAAGCCAATAAAGAAAAAACATACTCCAAATCATTGATAGATCAATTACACTATTGTTCCAGGAAAGGGCAGATAAAAGGAATAAAGTCCAAATTTAGTTGAGGTGTACCTTTTTACCATTGGTTCTCAGGAGAGTCAGCTTAGCCAACTAAGAGCTGGCAGTCCAGTTGCTGGAGCACTGGAGAAAGTCCCTTGTTGCTAGATCACATTGCTAGGAAACAAAGACACTGGTGTTGAACAGCAAGATAATCTTCTTGCGGCCACTGCATGGTTTTCTTCATGCATGGCAGGAGCTAATGCCCCGAGGTCTTTGTAGAGATAATTACATCAGCAAAGAGTCACCTTGCTCAGACTGAACGCTCCGAGGCAGTCCCCACAAACTTGGTATTTATAGTCTAAATGTCCCCTCCCCATAGTTGCTTCTCCATGTGTTCTTATTGTTAAGCCCCCAGTGGCACCCCTCAGCCACTGAGTTACTGAATGCTTATTGGCAACCATAGATGTCAATGTCGTCGACATCCTGGCACAACAATTTCACTTATATCAAAATAACTTTACCTATAAAAACAACTTCATTTCTGTCATAAACAAGTGGATTTGAAATCATATCAAATCACTACATATCATAATGCAAGAATAAACTGGATGCATGTGTTGTCCAAAGGCAGATTGCCTGAGTCAGGTATGGAAACACAAATCTAGATGTCCTGAGGGCCAGTTCCCTGTTCTCCCCAGTGCACCACACCCACAGTCCTGCGTTGTGTGGAAAGCTGGAGAGCTGAAGTTCAGAAAACAGCACAAAGTGAAATAGGACAAAAGCCAAATAAATCAGGAAACACATAAGAAGACAAATGAAAATTATGGTAAGTCAATTGTTCTTAACTGAGGATGATTTTGCCCCCAGTGGATAGTTGGTGATTCCTGGAGGCCATTTCTTGATTGCCACAATTTGAGGAGTAGGGCTGTTACTGGAATCTAGTGAGTAGATGTTTGGGATGTTCCTAAATACCCTAAAATGCACAAGACAACCTGCACACCAAAGAATTATCAGCAACAGAAGGCCAATAGTACATCAGCCAAGAAACACTAAATGTTTAAAATCTTAATAATTACACACAGAGAGAGATAATGAGAATGAGGAAGAGAGAGAGAGTGGGAATAAAAACTAAGGAAAGCAGAGTGAAACAACATGGAGATGCAAATATAAATGTCAGAAATAGAAAAAGTGGAAAATGCATAACAAACAAGATGCTACACAATTTTGTATATGTATATGAATAATTCCCTTGGGAAAACAAATGTCTTCACCTATTTCCACGTAAACTCATTTTTCTGATAGAGGATGAAGAATACTTTATCTAGATAAATAGTGTTTTCTTCACTGGATAGCTATGAGCAAAAATGTTATTAAATGATTTTACTGGAGGAATAGTGAAACTCTAAAACGATACCTTTCATGTCAGACTTTGCCTCATAGAGAGGATTTTCACAGAGGTATGGTGTGTTCTTCTGAACTCTGATTTATATAGGAAATATTGTCATGCCTTAACCATCAAGGTTCTTTGCTGTTCAGAGATAAGAGCGTTCTATTTTTCATTTTTGTGTGGTGTTTGTATCTAGGTTTTGAATATTTTATTTCTTTGAAGAGAAGTAAACATGTTTTCAAGTTAAGTTTCACATCAGCTGTGATTGCATGCATTTCAAAAGAGCTCTTAAATTTTCCTCAAAACTATAAAAATCAGAAGCAAACATATACATTTAAATAATAATAATAATTATTATGTAACACTTATTAAGTGATTGTGAGTTCCAGGAACCATTCTGAGAGCTATACATGATTTATTTTGTAATTCTCATATATGAGATAGATAACATTTGTATTATACCTATTGGATATATGAGAAAACAGAGGCACATTGAAGTTAAATAACTCCACCACAGTCTCACTGAACTATGGTAGAAGTTAGAACTTGAATTCCAATTCAGGTATCTGGTCCCAGAGCTCTTATTCCTAATCACCATGATATATTTTCTGTGCCAAATTTTGTCTGATTTATGGGCAATATTGTTTTTGCCCAAGCCCCACGTCTTGCAAGATCTTAGTTCCCTGACCAGGGATTGAACCTGGGCTAGTGCAGCTGAGTCCTAGCCACTGGACCACCAGGGAATTACCCCCCTTTTTTTTTTATGTGAAACTTCAGGAGATCTCAGTGCTTCTTGTAAAGTATGTGGTAGGAATTCCCTATCAATGAAGACTAGAGCCTATGGACTGATGCTTGCAGAGATAGCTGCCTAACTAATATCTACCATCTCATTATTATTTAACAAAAGAATATGAATTTAATGTCAGTGGCTCTTAAAAGAGGGGCAGTCAGCTAGCATAAGCCTCTTAGTGCCTGTACCCCTGCTTCTGTCTTCTGCCTGGAATGTCAGCTTTATGTCTGGACAATGAGGTAACAATTACAATGAGCATCACTTACTAAAAATGACAAAGTTCAAAAAAAAGCCTGGACCCTGCTGACCATGGGTTAGCTATACCAGCTCTGGATTAAAACCCTTACACTGGGCTTCTCTGGTGGCGCAGTGGTTGAGAGTCCACCTGCCAATGCAGGGGACATGGGTTTGTGCCCCAGTCCGGGAAGATCCCACATGCCACGGAGCGGCTGGGCCCGTGAGCCATGGCCACTGGGCCTGCGTGCCCGGAGCCTGTGCTCTGCAACGGGAGAGGCCACAACAGTGAGAGGCCCGCGTACCACCAAAAAAAGAACCAAAACAAAACCCTACACTTTGTTTACATGAGAGAAAAATAAGCCACCTTCTTATTTAAACTATTGCTATTGTCAGGCTCTGCTACTGGTAGATGAATACAAGTCCTGATACAGATACTACACATAGATGACTTTTTACCCTTTGTTTTCAACATTGATTTTTTTTTTAATAAAGGGAAAAAGGAAACATGGCTTACTGAGCACATGTGTTTATCTCCTCTCCCCTTAATTCTTATTGAAATTACAGAAAATTAAGTTAAAATTAAGGAAAAAGATATATATATACACTAAAAACAAGAAAGAGTTATGATTCAGCAGACATTTGTATGGAATTTCAGGAAGAAAGCAAGTAGAATAAATATAATTGACTGCGAAATTGGACAAGTGAAATGACAACCCCCAAACATTCACGAGAAAGCTATTGCAGAGGTGGTAGTGGCTTTCCTCAGTGAGGTCCTAAAGGAACTCTGAACTCAGAATTATTAACTACAGGAAGGGACCACTGTGCGATCTTCGGGGCTACTAGAACCTTGATAATCTGGAGTCACCACTTACTACATATCTGATCTCTTAGTAGAACCTGCAGCTCTAGCTGCCAATTATGTCCAAGTTACAATCAGTTAGTACACAGACATACCTCACAGATATTGCAGGTTTGGTTCCAGACCACCACAATAAAACCAATATTGTAATAAATCGAATCACACAATTGTTTTGACTTCCCAGTGCATATAAAAGTTATGTTTACACTATACTGTAATCTATTAGTGTGGAAGAGCATTATGTCTAAAAAATGTACAAACATTAATTTAGAAATAATTCATTGCTAAAAAACGCTAACCATTATCTGAACCTTCAGAGAGTCATAGTAGTAACATCAAAGAGCACCGACCACAGATCACCGTAACAAAGATAATAATAGTGAAAAAGTTTGCAATATTGTGAGAATTACCAAAAATGCGACACAGAGACACCAAGTATGCAAATGCTGTTGGAAAAATGGCACTGATAGAATTGCTCGATGCAGGGTTGCCACAAACCTACAACTTGTAAAAAATGCAGTATCTGCAAAGTGCAATAGAATGAGATACGTCTGTACACTGTGTCCCTTGTCTGCTTGAAATCTCCCAGTCACTTTGTATCTGACTCAGAGTGAAACCAACATCCTCCCAGTGGCCGATCAGGCCGTAATGATCTTACCTTCCACTCCCCCTCTAACCATATTTCCTATTACTTTCCCCCTGAGTCACTCCAGTGCATCCACACAGCCTCCTTACTGTTACCTGAAACACCCCATAATGCTCCCCGTTTAAGCCTGTGCCATGAAAGTTCTTTCCCTGTCTGGGATGCTTTCCCCTCAGGCAGCCACATGGTTTCTTCCCTCACTTCCTTCAAGTATTTCCTTAAAGGTTTCCTTCTCTCTAAGGCCTTTCTTAACTACTTTATAACTTCAACACTCCCCCAACTCTCCCTGTCCCCTTGCCCTATTTATTTCCTTAATATTTACCACCATTAGACATACTAGGTATTTATTTGTCTTATTTAGTTCTGTGTCTTCTCACTAGAATTTACAATTTCTGAAGGCAGAGATTGTTACACTTAATTTTATTTTTATATTTACTGCTATATCCTAATCCTCTGATATACAGCCTGACCCAAACCAATAAGTTCTTTTTATGATTGAAGAATGAATACTTCGGGAGTTTGGGGTTAGTTGAAACCTCCCATTCCTCTGCTTATATCAAGTGTCATCAAAAGTAATATTTTGTCCATAAAGTCATAAGATCTTTTTTAAAAGGGTGAATAATCAGCTTAGTAGAGATCCTGGATAGGCTTTGGGGCTCACACAAAACAAGAAAGAATTAGTTTCTTCCATATCTCAATAATAGACACTCAGAAAAGTAGAAAATACAGTTGTACTATAAAGTGAGATAAAGTTCTTCATCCCAAGAGTGAAATCACTTTCACTTCAAACTTAAATAAAAGGGGTATTTTTTAAATAATGAAATCAGACTCCCCGCTTGATGATTATAAATAATCCACAGGGAAGGGAGAAACAGAAATCCAGTGCCAATTTCAGTGAAACTAAACAAGAACTAAACTCTTCCCCACAATTCTTCCCCACCCAAAGTTAATGTAAGACCCACTCTGAGCAGTATAGACTGAGTCATAGTACACCAGAGAGAGTGAGAGAAAAATATGCTATGGCTGCAGATATAAGAGAGAGACACAAAGGACATTTCAAATGTGTAAGGAGCTCATTCTGAGTTGTAAAACCTTATACCTTGTCTGTTATAACTGAAATGGCTGCCTGTAGTGGAACCAGAGGTTTTCTTAGACTTGCTTTGTTACTCAAAAGCAGAGAGAATAGAGGTGAATGAGGAATTACACAGATATATCACATATGCAGTGATGAAATGGATACTTCCATAGTCGGTCTACTCAGAACCAATAATCTTAGAGTAGAAAAGTAAAGCTGAAGAACTGCTCAAGTTCTGCAACCTTATATTTTTTCAATTTTTAATGATTTCTGTAAATTTGGAAAACACCTTGTATTAGTTTTTATTTACCTATATATTTGAATGAGTTTAAAGTAACTATATTTAGTCAATGTTTCATAAAAATCCCAATATCCGGGCTTCCCTGGTGGCACAGTGGTTAAGAGTCCGCCTGCCGATGCAGGGGACACAGGTACATTCCCCGGTCCGGGAAGATTCCACATGCCATGGAGCGTCTAGGTCCGTGAGCCATGGCCGCTGATCCTGCGCGTCTGGAGCCTGTGCTCCACAATGGGAGAGGCCACAACAGTGAGAGGCCCGCACACCGAAAAGAAAAAAAAAAAAAATCCCAGTATCCCACTGATATCCAAATGACAATAACAACAAAGGTAAGAGGAAGAAGACTGATTTGAACAATAGATGTGGAAATGGAGGGACTGGCCAAAGCCATCCAGGTGTGATGACAAAAGAGCTTTCTATCTCAAGGACCAAGTTGATGAATAGAAACAGATCCAGGACTATGGTGTGAATAAGTCAGAATTCTCAACAGGCCGAGGCTGTTTGGCCACTGATTGTCTGGAAAATGGAGACCCTTCCAAGCCCCCGGCCCCCAACCCTGTATTCCATAGACCACGAGCCATGCACAGTACTGGGCTTTCTAATCTGCCTCTCCCAAATGGGAGGCACTGGGTCTTATGTTGAAATGGTAACCTAATGGAAAGTCTCACTTACTGCAATTCATCTTTAGAAATAATTCTGTATAATTTAATGGCATGATTTCTGTCACAGAGCTGTACTTCAAAATTATTTTTAGGTTGCTGATATTTTACTTTTAGGAGATTTGACTAGATACTAGTTTCTAGCCGCCAGGTAGAGCAAAAATACTCTCTCTCCTGAAATAAGCCATTCCTACCGCTTTCTTGAGAAACATATCTCAACTAATTCCCTACTTCCTCTTCATTTCTGGGGTAAATAGAATAAGAACACATTTCTGATTTTGTTCTGCCTTTCTAAATCTTCAAATATATTAGTTCTTTGGTATTAATATACAAATCTAAGTGGGAAACCAAAGCACAGAATTGACCCTCTGAATGTAAAACTTTTCTTAAAAGTTCTAAACAATGTATGGGGAGATTTTGATCAAAAGGTAGAAAGTTGCCATATGTTGGAGGAATAAGTCTAGAGAGCTAATGTACAGCATGATGACAATAGTTAATATTACTATGTATTGAGTACTGGAACTTTGCTAAAAGAGTAGATTTCAGGTGGTTTCATCACAAAAAAAGGGTAACTGTGTGAAGAGATATGGTAATTAGCTTAAATATAGCAGTCATTTCACTATGTATATGTATATCAAATCATCATGTTGTACACCTTAAATACATACAATTTAAAAAACATGTTAAAGCTCTAAACAATAGGGTTGTGAAGTGTTTGGACACAAATTTCTTGGTAAATACACTCTAACTTAAGTGGAAATATTAATTTTAAAGTGGTAACATGAGATGAAAATTTAGTGAATTTTTTACAACTAGGAAAAGGAGTGACCAATAACATCTTAGAAAACTATGTATTAAAAGTGAAAATAACCACTTCCTCTCAGAACAGAGTGCAGTATATAACCTAAAAACATGAATTTATTCTGTGCCTTTTTGAAAATAGCAGTTATACATTAATATTAACATAGTTTCAAAAACACTAGATTTTATAAGCATTAGTATCATTAATAATCAGTTTTTAATACTAGACAAATATGAGAAATGAGGGCATTATTAATACACAGATACCTGAAGAGAATCTCTCAGCAGAAAGAAATCTAGGAAACTGGAAGATTATATAGTTTGTCATTTTTACCCCTTTCTGACATCTTTTTTTTTTTTGTACATGCATTCTACTTATTTATTTATTTCTTTGTTAGGATTTACTCTTAATGACCTTTCTAAGGGGAAGCTGGCAATTCCATACATATATTCCCTATATTAAAAAATTATGTTATTTTATTGGGTTTTTTTTAAAACATCTTTATTGGTGTATAATTGCTTTACAGTGATGTGTTAATTTTTGCTTTATAACAAAGTGAATCAGCTATACATATACATATATCCCCAGATCTCCTCCCTCTTGCAACTCCCTCCCATCCTCCCTATCCCAGCCCTCTAGTTGGTCAAAAAGCACCAAGCTGATCTCCCTGTGCTATGTGGCTGCTTCCCACTAGCTGTTTTCTATTTGGTAGTATATATTAGTCCATGCCACTCTCTCACTTTGTCCCAGCTTACCCTTCCCCCACTCTGTGACCTCAAGTCCATTCTCTACATCTGCATCATTATTCATGTCCTGCCCTTAGGTTCTTCATAACCATTTTTTAGGTTCCATGTATATGTGTTAGCATACAGTATTTGATTTTCTTTCTGACTTCACTCTGTACACAGACCCTAGGTCCATCAGCTCACTACAAATAACTCCATTTCATTTCTTTTTATGGCTGAGTAATATTCCATTGTATATATGTGCCAAATCTTCTTTATACATTCATCTGTCGATGGACACTTAGGTGGCTTCAATGTCTTGGCTATTGTAAACAGAGATGCAGTGAACATTGTGGTACATGCTACTTTTTGAATTATGGTTTTCTCAGGGTATATGCCCATTAGTGGGGTTGCTGGGTAGTATGGTAGTTCTATTTTTATGTTTTTAAAGAACCTCCATAGTGGCTGTATCAGTTTAAATTCCCACCAACAGTGCAAGAGGGTTCCCTTTTCTCTACACCCTCTGCAGCATTTATTCTTTGTAGACTTTTTGATGATGGCCATTCTGACCGGTGTGAGATGCTATCTCATTGTAGTTTTGATTTGCATTTCTCTAATGATTAATGATGTTGAGCATTCTTTCATGTGTTTGTTGGCAATCTGTATATCTTCCTTGGAGAAATGTCTATTTAGGTCTTCTGCCCATTTTTGGATTGGGTTGTTTGGTTTTTTTGATATTGAGCTGCATGAGCTGGTTGTAAATTTTGGAGATTAATCCTTTGTCAGTTATTTCATTTGCAAATATTTTCTCCCATTCTGAGAGTTGTCTTTTCATCTTGTATATGGTTTCCTTTGCTGTGCAAAAGTTTTAAGTTTCATTAAGTCCCATTTGTTTATTTTTGTTTTTGTTTCCATTTCTCTAGGAGGTGGGTCAAAAAGGATCTTGCTGTGATTTATATAATAGAGCTTTCTGCCTGTGTTTTCCTCTATGAGTTTGATAGTGTCTGGGCTTACATTTAGGTCTTTAATCGATTTTTTTTTTAATTAACTTATTTAATTTTATTTATTTTTGGCTGCGTTGGGTCTTCATTGCTGCGCTCCAGCTTTCTCTAGTTGGGTTGAGCGCAGGCTACTCTTTGTTGCGGTGCGCAGGCTTCTCATTGCGTGGCTTCTCTTGCTGGAGCACGGGCTCTAGGCACGTGGGCTTCAGTAGTTGTGGTGCACTGGGCTCAGCAGTTGTGGCTCGCAGGCTCTAGAGAGCAGGCACAGTAGTTGTGGCGCACGGGCTTAGTTGCTCTGCGGCATGCGGGATGCTCCCGGACCAGGGCTCGAACCCGTGTCCCCTGCATTGGCAGGCGGATTCTTAACCACTGCACCACCAGGGAAGTCCCCTTTAATCGATTTTGAGATTACTTTTGTGTATGGTGTTAGGGGGAGTGTTCTAATTTCATTCTTTTACATGTAGCTGTCCAGTTTTCCCAGCACCACTTATTGAAGAGACTGTCTTTTCTCCATTGTATATTCTTGCCTGCTTTATCAAAAATAAGGTGACCATATGTGTGTGAGTTTATCTCTGGGCTTTCTATCCTGTTCCATTAATCTATATTTCTGTTTTTGTGCCAGTACCATACTGTCTTGATTACTATAGTTTTGTAATATAGTCTGAAGTCAGGGACCCTGATTCCTCCAGCTCCATTTTTCTTTCTCAATATTGCTTTGGCTATTTGGGGTCTTTTGTGTTTCCATACAAATTGTGAAATTTTTTGCTCTAGTTCTGTGAAAAATACCATTGGTAATTTGATAGGGATTGCATTGAATCAGTAGATTGCTTTGGGTAGTATAGTCATTTTCACAATGTTGATTCTTCCAATCCAAGAATATGGTATATCTCTCCATCAGTTTGTATCACCTTTAATTGCTTTCATAAGTGTCTTATAGTTTTCTGCATACAGGTCTTTTGTCTCCTTAGGTAGGTTTATTCCTAGGTCTATTTTTGTGCATGGTGTTAGGAAGTGTTCTAATTTCATTCTTTTACATGCTGCTGTCCTGTTTTCCCAACACCACTTATTGAAGAGGCTGTCTCTTCTCCATTATATATTCTTGCCTCCTTTATCAAAAATAAGGTGACCATATGTGTGTGGGTTTATCTCTCGGCTTTCTATCCTGTTGCATTGATTTATATTTCTTTCTCTGTGCCATTACCATACTGTCTTGATTACTGTAGCTTTGTAGTATAGTTTGAAGTCAGGGAGCCTGATTCTTCCAGATCCATTTTCTTTTTCAAGATTGCTTTGGCTATTAGGGGTCTTTTGTATTTCCATACAAATTGTGAATTTTTTTCTTCTAGTTCTGTGAAAAATGCAAGTGGAAGTTAGATAAGGATTGCATTGAATTTGTAGATTGATTTGGGTAGTATGGTGATTTTCATATTATTGATTCTTCCAATCCAAGAACATGGTATATCTCTCCATCTGTTTGTATCATCTTTGATTTCTTTCATCAGAGTCTTATAGTTTCTGCTTGCAGGGTTTTTGTCTCCTAAGGTAGGTTTATTCCTAGGTATTTCTTCTGTTTGTTGCAATGGTCAATGGGAGTGTTTCCTTAACTTCTGTTTCAGATTTTTCATCATTAGTGTATAGGAATGCAAGAGATTTCTATTCATTAATTTTGTATCCTGCTACTTTACCAAATTCACTGATTAGTTCTAGTAATTTTCTGGTAGCATCTTTAGGATTTTCTACGTATAGTATCATGTCATCTGGAAACAGTGACAGCTTTACTTTTTCTTTTCTGATTTGGATTTCTTTTATTTCTTTTTCTTCTCTGATTGCTGTGGCTGAAACTTCTAAACTATGTTGAATAATAGTGGTGTGAGTGGGCATACTTGTCTTGTTCCTGATCTTAGAGGAAATGGTTTCAGTTTTTCACCATTGAGAATGATGTTGGCTATAGGTTTGTCATACTTGACCTTTATTATGTTGAGGTAAGTTCCCGCTATGCCTACTATCTGTAGGGTTTTGTCATAAATGGGTATGGAATTTTGTCAAAAACTTTTTCTGCATCTATTGAGATTATAATATGGTTTTTATCCTTCAATTTGGTAAAATGGTTTATCACATTGATTGATTTGCATATATTGAAGAATCCTTGCATTCCTGGGATAAACCCCACTTGATCATGGTGTATGATCCTTTTAATGTGCTGTTGGATTCTGTTTGCTAGTATTTTGTTGAGAATTTTTGCATTTATGTTCATCAGTGATATTGATCTTTAATCTTCTTTTTTTGTAACATCTTTGTCTGGTTTTGATATCAGGGTGATAGTGGCCTCATAGAATGAGTTTGGGAGTATTCTTCCCTGTGCAGTATTTCGGAAGAGTTTGAGAAGGATAGGTGTTAGCTCTTCTCTAAATGTTTGTTAGAATTTGCTTGTGAAGCCATCTGGTCCTGGGCTTTTGTTTGTTGGAACATTTTTAATCAGGGTCTCATTTTCCATGCTTGTGATTGGTCTGTTTATATTTTCTCTTTCTTCCTTGTCCAATCTTCGAATGTTGTGCTTTTTGAAGACTTTGTCCATTTCTTCCAGGTTGTCCATTTTATTGGCATAGAGTTGCTTGTAGTAATCTCTCATGATCCTTTGTATTTCTGCAGTGTCAGTTGTTACTTCTCCTTTTTCATTTCTAATTCTATTGATTTGAGTCTTCTCCCTTTTTTTCTTGATTAATCTGGCTAATGGCTTATCAATTTTGTTTATCTTCTCAAAGAACCAGCTTTAAGTTTTATTGATCTCTGCTATTGTTTCCTTCATGTCTTCATTTATTTCTGATCTGATCTTTATGATTTCTTTCCTTCTGCTAACTTTGGGGTTTTTTTGTTCTTCTCTCTCTACTCACTTTAGGTGTAAAGTTAGGTTGTATTTGAGATGTTTCTTGTTTCTGGACGTAGGATTGTATTGCTATAAACTTCCCTCTTATAACTGCTTTTGCTGCATTCCATAGGTTTTGGTTATTGTGTTTTCATTGTCATTTGTTTCTAGGTATTTTTTGATTTCCTCTTTGATTTCTTCAGTGATCTTGGTTACTAAGTAGTGTATTGTTTAGCATCCATGTATTTTTATTTTGTTCAGTTTTTTCCCTGTAATTGATATCTCGTCTCGTAACATCGTAGTTGGAAAAGATACTTGATACCACTTCAATTTTCTTAAATTTACCAAGGCTTGATTTGTGACCCAAGATATGATCTATCCTGAGAATGTTCCTTGTGCTCTATAGAAGAAAGTGTATTCTGTTGGTTTTGAATGGAATGTGCTTTAAATATCAATTAAGTTCATCTTGTTGAATGCATCATTTAAAGCTTGTGTTTCCTTATTTATTTTCATTTTGGATGATCTGTCCATTGGTGGAAGTTGGGTGTTAAATTCCCCTAGTATTATTTTGTTACTGTCTATTTCCCCTTTTATGGCTGTTAGCATTTGCCTTATGTATTAATGTGCTCCTATGTTGGGTGCATAAGTACTTACAATTGTTTTGTCTTCTTCTTGTATTGATCCCTTTATCACTATGTAGTGTCCTTCTTTGTCTCTTGTAATAGTCTTTAGTTTAAAGTCCATTTTGTCTGATATGAGAATTGCTACTGCAGCTTTCTTTTGATTTCCATTTGCATGGAATAACTTTTTCCATCCCCTCACTTTCAGCCTGTTTGTATCCGTAGGCCTGAAGTGGGTTTCTTGTAGACAGCGTATATACAGGTCTTGTTTTTGTATGCATTCAGCCAGTCTATGTCTTTTGGTTGGAGCATTTAATCCATTTACATTTAAGGTAGTTATCAATATGTATGTTCCTATTACCAGTTTTTTAATTGTTTTGGGTTTGTTATTGTAGGTCATTTCCTTCTCTTGTGTTTCCCGCCTAGAGAGGTTCCTTTAGCATTTGATGTAAAGCTGGTTTTGTGGTGCTGAATTCTCTTAGGTTTTGCCTATTTGTAAAGGTTTTAATTTCTCCGTCCAATCTGAATGAGGTCCTTGCAGGGAAGAGTAATCTTGATTGTTGGTTTTTCCCTTTCATCCCTTTATATATGTCCTGCCACTCCCTTCTGGCTTGCAGAGTTTCTGCTGAAAGATACGCTCTTAGCCTTATGTGGATTCCTTTGTTTGTTATTTGTTGTTTTTCCCTCACTGCTTTTAATATTTTTTCTTTGTATTTAATTTTTGATAGTTTGATTAATATGTGTCCTGACTTGTTTCTCTTTGTATTTATCCTGTATCGGACTCTGTGCGTTTCCTGGACTTGCTTAACTATTTCGTTTCCCATATTAGGGATGTTTTCAACTATAATCTCTTCAAATATTTTCTCAGTCCCTTTCTTTTTCTCTTCTTCTTCTGGGAACCCTATAATTCAAATGTTGGTGTGTTTAATGTTGTCCCAGAGATCTCTGAGACTGTCCTCAATTCTTTTCATTCTTTTTCTTTATTCTGCTCTGTGGTAGTTATATCCACTATTTCATTTTCCAGCTCACTTATCCTTTTTTCTGCCTCAGTTATTCTGCTATTGATCCTTCTAGAGAATTTTTAATTTCACTTATTGTGTTGTTCATCACTGTTTATTTTCTGTTTAGTTCTTCTAGGTCCTTGTTAAACATTTCTTCTGTTTTCTCCATTCTATTTCCATGATTTTGGTTCATCTTTACTATCATTACTCTGAATTCTTTTTCAGGTAGACTGCCTATTTCCTCTTCATTTGTTTGGTCTGGTGATTTTTTACCTTGCTCCTTCAGCTGCTGTATGTTCCTCTGTCTTCTCATTTTTCTTAACTTACTGTGTTTGTTGTCTCCTTTTCATAGGCTGCAGGTTCATAGTTCCCATTGTTTTTGGTGTCTGCCCCCAGTGGCTAATGTTGGTTCAGTGAGTTATGTTGGCTTCCTGGTTGAGGGGACTGGTGCCTGTGTTCCAGAGGGTGAGGCTGGATCTTGTCTTTCTGGTGGGCAGGACTGCGTTCAGTGGTGTGTTTGGGGGTGTCTGTGACCTTATTATGATTTTAGGCAGGCTTTCTGCTAATGGGTGGGGTTGTGTTCATGTCTTGCCAGTTGTTTGACATGGGGTGTCCTGGACTGTAGCTTTCTGGTTGTTGAGTGGAGCTGGGTCTTAGCATTGAGACGGAGGTCTGTGGGAGAGCTTTTGCTGTTTAATATTGCAAGGATCTGGGAGGTCTCTGGTGGACCAGTGTCCTGATCTTGGCTCTCCCACCTCAGAGGCACAGGCCTGACATCCGGCCCAAGCATCAAGATCCTGTCAGCCACACAGCTCAGAAGAAAAGTGAGAAAGAAAGAGTAAAATAAAATAAAGTTATTAAATAAAAAATAATTATTAAAAATAAAAAAAGAAGAGAGCAACGAAACCAAAAAACAAATCCATCAATGATAACAAGCTCTAAAAACTATACAAAAAGAAAAAAAATGGACAGACAGAACCCTAGGACAAATGATAAAAGCAAATCTATACAGATAAAATCACACAAAGAAGCATACCCATACACACTCACAAAAAGAGAAAAAGGAAAAATATATATATATCATTGATCCCAAAGTCCACTGCCTCAATTTTTGGCTGATTCATTTTCTATTCAGGTATTACACAGGTGCAGGGTACATCAAGTTGATTGTGGAGATTTAATCCACTGCTCCTGAGGCTGCTGGGAGAAATTTTCCTTTCCCTTCTTTTTTCGCACAACTCCTGGGCTTCAGCTTTGGATTTGCTACCCCGCCCCTGCGTGTAGGTCGCCTGAGGGCGTCTGTTCTTCACTCAGAGAGGGTGGGGTTAAAGGATCAGCTGATTCGGGGGCTCTGGCTCACTCAGCCCGGGGGGAGGGATGGGTACGGAGTGCGGGGTGAGACTGCGCAGCAGAGCCCAGCATGACCTTGCAACAGCCCGAGGCATGCCGTGTGTTCTCCGGGGGAAGTTGTCCCTGGATCACAGGACCCTGGCAGTGGCAGGCTGCACAGGCTTCCGGGAGAGGAGGTGTGGATAGTGACCTGTGCTTACACACAGGCTTCTTGGTGCTGCAGCAGCAGCCTTAGCGTTTCATGCCCGTCTCTGGGGTCTGCACTGATAGCCGCAGCTCGCGCCCGTCTCTGGAGCTCCTTTAAGCGGCACTCTTATTCTCCTCCCCTCATGCACCAGGGAACAATGTTCTCTTGCCTCTTAGGCAGGTCCACACTTTTTCCTGGACTCCCTCCTGGCTAGCTGTGTTGCACTAGCCCCCTTCAGGCTGTGTTCACTCAGCCAACCCCAGTCCTCTCCCTGGGATCTGACCTCCTACGAAGCCAGAGCCTCGGCTCCCAGCTCCCACCCCTCCTGGCCAGCGGGGGAGCAGACAAGCCTCTCGGGCTGGTGAGTGCTGGTTGTCACCGATCCTCTGTGTGGGATTCTCTCTGCTTTGCCCTCTGCACCCCTGTTACTGTACTCTTCTCCGCGGCTCCAAAGCTTCCTCCCCGCCACCCCCCGTCTCTGCCAGTGAAGGGGCTTCATAGTGTGTGGAAACCTTTCCTCCTTCACAGCTCCCTCCCACTGGTGCAGGTCCCATCCCTATCCTTTTGTCTGTGTTTTTTCTTGTTTCTTTTGCCCTACCCAGGTACGTGGGGAGTTTCTTGCCTTTTGGGAAGTCTGAGGTCTTCTGCCAGCGTTCAGCATATGTTCTGTAGGAGTTGTTCCACATGTAGACGTATTTCTGATGTACTTGTGGGGAGCGAGGCCATCTCCATGTCTCACTCACTCCTCCACCATCTTGAGGGTCTCCCCTGACTTCTTGAATATATACACTTTGTATATAGTTGTATATGGACATATAAATTTAAATGTATTCATGTGTATGAGAATTTATTTTTTTCCTTTAGCCTTTGACATGAAACAAACCTCTGAAAATAGACCTGCCTCCGGCTTCTGTGCATCTTTGACCTTTTGTTTTCAAGCTTTTCTTTCTTACAGAGATAACTTTCCACCTTGTCGATGTATTTTTGCTCCTCTGCAATACCTCTTGCTATTTCTTGAGATTTTGTTTTTGTATCCTCTTTCAGAGTAAGGTGTTTACTTTTAGGAGGCTCAGTTTCTCTCTTAGATTTTGCCTTTCCCTCAAGATTACTCATTCACAGCTATTTTCCCCATGTCTGACCTCTATGCCTTATATCAAGTCAACAGCACTCTTCCAGAAAAGCAGGGTCAGGGACTTCCCTGGTGGTCCAGTGGTTAAGACTTCCTCTTCCATGCAGGGAGTGAAGGTTCAATCCCTGGTCAGGGAACTAAGATCCCACATGTCTGGGGCCTAAAAATCAAAACATAAAAACAGAAGCAATATTGTAACAAATTCATCAGGACTTAAAAAAAAAAAAACTAAACTAAAAACAAAAAACAGGGTCAGAGCCAGAAGTCAAGAAGAAACAACAGTTTTTTCATAGAGGTGCCCTGTTATAATTAATAAATCTTAAGGAACAAGGTAAAAAATGCAGCTGAGCCAGCACCATGAAAAACCAGAAATTTTTAGCCATTTAAATATTTAAATTATCTCCAGTAATGAAAGCTCACTGCCTTTGTCCACAAATGACTTACAGTAGGGATTTGCTTTTAAGTGTTAAAAGTGAGTAGTTAATTTAAGAAAGGGACCTTAGTAGTAGGCTGTCAGGCAAGTTGGGAGGGTGGGGTCATGGAGTGAGGAAGGCACCCAGAAGTAATCGAACCAGTAAGCAGTGCTCCATGCAGAGAGAGATGATTTGTAAATACAGAGAGTTATAACATTTAGTATTTGGTTTCTAGCTCTGCTAGATAGGGCATAATACCCTCTATTATTTCCACATTTTCAGTAATGATCTTTTACACAAAATTGCCTTTTGATTGTGTTGTTTGGGAAATAATGCAGGGGAGTGAAAGGAAGCTGTTTTCCTTAACTGGGTAATGAGAGGCACAGAAACAAGACCAGCAACAGAAAGGAAAGGAGGTTTGAATGAAACAGAATTGCCAGCAGTAGAATGTTAGATGAAAACCTGAATAGTGAGAATATCAATAGTTTGAGAACGAAAAATTGTATTTCCAACTCTCTGTGCATGAGTTACTACGTTAGGTTATTAGAGAGTGAAACTTGAAGGTCCTGGGAACAGTTTGTTACACAATTTTTATTCTAATTTTTCTTTCAACACAAATTTGTGCATCTGGAATTTAGCCACAAGAAAAGTTTTCTTTTGTTTTTGTTTAATAACAAAAGAAAGTGTTGGAAAGTTTGACTCAAGTTGGCAAACTATGCACATGAACGGATTTCTCTTAATTTCCTAAATAACTAGAAACGATAGAAAAGACAATAAAAATAAAGAAGGAGAAAGAAGGAAGAAAACAAGGAGAAAAGAATAATACACTGAAACTTAGCCTCCAAAAAGTGACATCAGGGGCAAAATGTCTGGGGGAACCCTTCCATGAAAGAAAGATTAACATAAGGAAGAGAAGATCATAGAAGAGGAATTGCCACCAAAGACTGGAGTGATTTTGTGGTGACCCAGAATCAGAGGAATGGAAACTGGAAGCAGGTAGGTACCAGCATGTGGGTGATTGGTTGAGAAATTGCACTGGAAGTGGTGAGACTAGGTCTTATCCTATTCCTATCCTCGTTCTTGCACTACAGTAGATACGAGGGTCGTTTGTCCTAAGAAGGCAGTAAGGATGGTGAGATGTGGCAGTGTCCTGAGAGTGACGCTGATATCCTCCCTTCCCAGCCAGAAGATGAACTAATGACACACAGAGAAGAGCCATCAAATTCCCGACGAGTTAGTTTGTAGATATTGACAAGCTGATTCTAAAGTTTATATAAAGAAGCAAAAGACCCAGAATAGCCAACAAAATGTTGAAGGAGACAAAGTTGCAAGGCTGACACTACCCAACTTCAAGACTTACTATAAGCTACCATATATCAAGACAGTATGGTATTGGTAAAATAAGAGACAAACAGATCGATGGAACAGAATAGAGAGGGCAGAAATAGATCCCCATAAATATAGTCAACTGATCTTTGACAAAGGAGCAAAGACAATACAATGGTGCAAAGGTAGTCTTCTTAATAAATAGTGCTAGAACAAATACACATCTACAAAAACAAAAAATCTAGATACAGACCTTAAACACCGTGCACAAAAAATAATTCAAAATGGACCACAGATCTAAATGTAAAATGCAAAACTGTAAAACTCCTACAAGATAACATAGTTTAGGGGCAGAGAATACATGGGGAATCTTTATCTTGCCCTCAGTTTTGCTGTGAGCCTAAAACTGCTCTGTAAAATTAAGTTTTAATTAAAGAAAAATAGAAAGGGTTTGCTCCCCTGTCAGATGAACATATAAAGGGATGAGATGAAAATAAATGTCAAATTCCTGGCTTGTATTTCTGAACAAATTGGCATCTGAAATAGAGGGAATAGGAGAGTCAGAGAAATAGTGGGTTTTGTTTAGATGTAATGAGTTCAGCAGTCTATGTGCCATCCAGGTGCTGTTTCTACAACTAAGAAGTGAGATATTTGAGTAGCTTTGGTTTAAAATTGTCTCAAATATACAGATTTTGATTTTAGAATTTTGGGTATTTTAGAGTTTTGGATATTTTAATATAGCAGAATTGGCCATAGGAAGAGGCCAAAGTGCGTGAGGAAAAGGGAATTCTTAATAGTTTTGGTTTAAATGGTATAACTCTTAACTGTAATATTGATATATCATTACAACTAAAAATGCTAGTTTATGTAGTAGGTTACTTAAAATTTAATTTATCTTATTATTAAAATTGCAGTGGGAGTTATTATTTTGATTAGCTATAAATAAAGACTGCATTGCTATGAGGAACAATTCTTTTCCAACAGTGGAGTTTTTCTACTTAACGAAAGTTTGTATGGTTTTAATATTTTAGTTGATCCCCTTTCAGTCTGAGGAATAAAAGTGCACAGGAGGAGATCTGGAAAACTTAGGTCCAGTCTATTCCCTGGAATTTCTCTAACTACCAAGCTGACTGAACAGAACTGTGTATTTGAGGTGTGGATTATTCTTCACTAGAGGTTAGTGCTTAGAATGTGGACTTGAAAAGGTCAAAACTTCTATCCATTAAGCCATCAAGCTTTTTTTATATAATAAGAGTAGATGAAAGGTTTTAACTTGAATCACAAATGTAAAGTTCAGCAGAATGATCATATCTCAAATTGAAAGAACAAGGCAAAATAGCTTTGTCATTGCAGGTATTGGAATCCAGTGGTCTAAATGTCAGTACAGAATGACAGAGTATCAAATCTTGGATCATATCACCAAAAGCCAGAAGATAGGGTTATTTTCAGGTTTCTAAGTTCAAATTATATTTATAAATAGAATGCATAGTTTTAGCCCTGCTTATCTACTACTGGTATAAGTTTAGACTTTATGACAGCATGCTTATCTCTATTTATATGCTAATAACTTTGATTCTCCATTTAAAATCCAATAATTGCTACTGCAAAGGTATAATATGCCACATACAAAAACTAAGCAGGTTTTACACCTACTACTTAAGCAGAATTTAATTGCATATTTAGTATGATGAAATGAAGACAGGTTTGCTTTCATTGTCTTATGAAATATTATCATATGGGATACTTATAGTTTGACATATTTATAGCTCTTTTATTAAATTGTAACTTCCAAATATTTTCTAAAACATTACCAAGGTCTTGTGTTTGTAATTTTCTTTCGAAGTGACAAACACTGGCTTCCTTTTATTGTATTTTTTCTTTTTTTTAAATACTATTTTACTAAATTTAATATATTTATACAAAAAGAGGAGGAAAAATGAAACTAGGCATTTTTTTCTGAAACACTCTCTCCTATATATTGGAAAGTAATTCATATTTTCTCATAAAGAACAATGGGCTTTCATAGTATTCTGACTTGAGGATGTAGAGATTTCTCACAAATCAAAGCAAAGAAAACAAAACTGAACAAATAAACTCTTATTACTGTTTTCTAATGAAATGATCTGGGAAACAAAACAGACACATTCTCTGCCATTACATTCAGCATACTTGAAGGTATAACCTACCATGCATATGGTTTACCTTGGGTGCTGATTTTTTTTTAAAATGTGTATGAGGGTTTGGTATTTGTTATGGGTTGGATCGTGTTCCATCCAAAGATATTTTCAAGCCCTAATCTCTGTACCTGTGAATGTGACCTTATTTGGAAATAGGGTCTTTGCAGAGGTAATCAAGTTAAGATAGGGTCAGTGGATGGGCCCTTAATCCAATATGACTGATGTTCTTACAAAAAGATGGAAATTTGAGCAGAGCCACACAGGAAAGATGGCCATGTGAAGATGGAGGCAGAGACTGGAGTTATGCTGCCAAAAGGGAAGGAATTCCTAGATCTACCAAAAGGTGGGAGAAGTAAGGAAGGATCCTCCCCTGGAGGCTTCAGAAGGAGGATGGTCTTGCCAAAACATCTTGATTTTAGATTTCTAGCCTCCAGAACTGTGGGAAAATAAATTTCTGTTGTTTTAAGTGACGCAGTTTGTGGTACTTTGTTATGGCAGTCCTATGAAATGAATACAGGATTTATTGTATTGATTCTAAAATAAAATTAAAATTAAAGAATTCAATTTAGAACAACTTTTCAAAAACAGATGATCATATGATATTACCATCTACCTTTCTTTGTTACTGTCATCCTTCTAACTCTGCTCACTGTCCCTCATTCATTGAGGATTTTGACACCTGGATCAAGTTCTCTCTCTGCAACACTGCTCACATCATCAGTCTTTGTTAACTTATATAGATGATCAATTCGGCAGCCTGGTCTCCTGGTTTCTCAGCATGCTCACTCCCATGATCATTTCTTCTGCTCCATCTTAGCTGTCCCACCAGTGTCATGTCCTAGACTTTATCACTGCCAGTAATGTACCATCTCCAAAATCTTGATTTCAAGTTAACCCACTCTATGAATCATTACTTCACTTCCTATCTTTTCATCTCACTTCTCCTACTATCGCTACTCTTTTTTTTTTTTTAACTATACTGGCTCTATCAGTTTCTCACTCATCTTCATTCTCCTTCAGTTTTTACTTCTACCCATAAGTAGATTAATTTTACCAAAATTGCTTTTATTAAAATTACTTCCTTTTTAAGTGTTAGATCAATTTATGGGATATAATCAAAAGACAACTTTGGTTTTGTCTTGCACTGTCCCTTCAAGGTTCTTCTTAGATCTTGAATACAGATGTGGGCTGGCTCCATGAATTTTCAGTTCAGTTTAAGGAGTTAGAATGTCTATACAGAACTGTGTTTGCTTTAGTTCACAGTATCAGCTCAATTCAGGAATCACAATAAACCATCCCCAATAATAATAAAATTTCCAAGCTCAGTTTAACAATATGTTACTTCTACAGTACTGATAGGTCAATTCAGACAGGAGGATATGGGCTTGGTCCTTCTCTCATTTCCTATTATTTACTTAACAAACTGGTTAATTCATTATTTTTTTCTCTCCTTGGTTGGGACTTAGGAAGGGACCAGGAGTAAGAGATCTGAGAATTTTCTTAATTGAATTAGCACTTTCATAAATTGTGCTTACCCTCCCTGGGTCTGGCAAATGTTTAAAATTGACACTATCTCTTTAGGAGCACTTTTATTGGCTTCTCATAAACCCTCAACATTGTCAATCAGTTTCATTTCCCTCTACAAGAACTACCAGAGCAGAGGTAAACCTCCAGATTCCTTTTTTGCTAGTTTGGTCCTATTGAGCATGGTCTAAGATGACCATCTTGCCGTCTCCCATCTTGTCCATGAGAATAGTCATGCATTCCTTGCCCCAAGAATCTCTGGAAGTGAATGCTGACTCCAAAGTAACAGTAGCTTACCTTTAGTGTATTTCCAAAGTAACTTGCAATCCCATCTCTGCTGCCTTCCAGAGTCTTTAGCCAGAGCTGAGATTCCAATCTACTGTTTTTCCTGAGTTGAAAGGAGAACAGATTAAGACCAGAATAGACCACTTGAAGCCCAATCCTACTATGCCTGAGGTGAAAAGGCAGGTACTCCATATTTTTACCATGGAGGTGATGGAAGTGGTAAGACTAACAACTTTACCCAAAGGCATTCTTCTGAAAAAAAATCTCATTTCTAAAATCTTTCTTCCTTCCCTATACTGACTCCTTTTTCTATTCCTTATTTGAATGAGAGTTCAAAGAATTTTAAAAAATTTCAAATTATTAAAAATTTCACTTGCATATCCTGCATTCTGAAAATCCTGAAATTTATATTGGTATGCGCACCCTCCCCCAAAAAAACTTCACTTTAACATCTTCCCTTATCTGTATCCACTCTGTCTTAGATAAAGTAACACTAATTGTCATAACATTTCCTTGTGTTAACAAAATAGAATTTTATTTTTTCACAAAGAGTCTAATAAGATATTACATGAATAGTTGGACTTGGTTAGGAAAAGGAAAATACAAACATTCTTATCGGTGTCACAAGTCTCAATTGGGTTCTTTGTGGTTTAGCTGATCAATTCACTCTCCCACTCACAAAGAAATAGTTTACATTTTCTTTACTTGAACCTTTTATATGCCTTCTCCTAACCATCCTCATGTTTTTATTTCCCTGAGAAATAGAAACAATCAAGGGAGCTAATTCCTATTCCCATCATCAAATCTACTAATCTACCTGCATCTCTATCCATAGCCTTTGAGTTTTTCCTCACTACAGATAAGCTATGTGGACTTCTAAGGGCAAGCCTTTTACTTCTGCACTGGAATCTATCATTTTGTTTTGTTGTGGTGGTGGTAATTGTTGTTGTTTTCCTTGTCAGCACAAGAACTTTGCTTCTAGAGTTGTTTTCCTCTCTACAGTATCATGCAATTTCCCTTCTCTTCTGTATCATTTTATTAGCATCAATCAATTCCCATCTTAAAAATAAAACCCTTTTTACCCCCATATTTCTCTCTAGCTATGATCACATTTCCTTTTACCCCTTATGGTAAAACCCTTTTTAAAAAGTTGACTGTAATCCCAATCTTCATTGGTATTCCTCAATTCTCATTCTCCCCAAACTTGTATCTTTTGTACTTTCATCCTCATCACACCACTGAATCTTTTCATGTCAGGTGCAACACTGATATTTACATTGCTAAATGTAATAAACAATTATCAGTCCGTGTCTTAATTTCTTAGCTACATTGCATATAATGAACAATTTATTAGAACTATTTTTTTAATTTCCTTCCAGACACCGGACTCTCCTTGTTTTCCTTTTTTTTCCATTGGCTATTATCTTTTAGTCTTATTTATTGGTCCCTCCTTTCAGTCCAACTTCTAAACATTTGATTAACTCAGGGCTCAGCCCTCAGTCTTTTGTTCACTATCAACATGCACTCTCTAGATGATCTCACCCAGTCTGTTTATATCCATAGGATTACTGATACTGCAACTCTAGCTACAATCTCTCCCTGAGCTCCAAATACATATGCTTTATTCAACTGCTTATTTTACACTTAGATATCTAATATGTATATGAAATTCAATGAAACCTAAAAAGAACTCAAACTTATTCTTATAAAAATGCTTTGCCCAAAGTTATCTACTGTAGTAGGCAGAATTCTAAGATGACTGTCAAGATTCTCACCTCCTAGTGTGTGTCTGTGTGTATGTGTGTATCTCCTTGAAAAATCTGTTCCACTTGAGGATCTGTGAATATTATGGGATACCACTCTTGTGATTATGTTTCAATTTGTCGCAAACAAGATTTTACAGATGTAATGAAAGTCTCTTAATCAGTTGAGTTTGAGCTAATCAGAAGGAATATTATCCTAAGCAGGCCTCATCCAATCAGGTCAACTATTAAAAGAGACAAGAAACAGCATCCAGGATCTTCCTGCTGGCCTTGAAGGGACAAAATACTATGTTGCAGAGAGGGCCACATGGCAAAGACCCAAGGGTGGCCTATAAGCTGAAAGCAGTACCTGGCCAGCCACCAGCAAAAAACCGGAATCTTACTCTGACAACCTCAAGAAAGAATTCAGCCAAGAACTAATGAGCTTAGAATGGGACTCCAAACCTCAGATGGTACTGCTCCCCTGGGTGACATCTTAATATCAGCCTTGTGAGGCTCTGAGCAAAGGATCAGGCTAACCAGTACTCAGACTCCTTATCCACAGAATCTGTAAGATAATAAATGGGTGTTGTTTTAAGCTGCTAATAACAATTACTTAGTATAAAAATCAAACATCCACTTCTCCAAAACCTAGGCAGACAGCTTGGAGTCAAACTTTCTTCTTTTTTCTCTCACAGTCGACATATGATTTTATCAGCTAGTCTTATGAGTTCTCAAAATGTAATCAAACTTAGGCCACTTTTTATAACCTCCCTTGCCTATGATCTCCCTATGACCTAGTCCAAGTCTTACAATATGTTGCCTGAACACCTGTAATATTCTTCTAACCAAACTCTTTGCTTCTACTTTGGCCCTCTTATTGTTATCCTCAGAGTAGTCTGAGTAGTTTTTAACAACATAAATTATATTATGTCTCATTCCTATGCTAAATTTTATATGTGCTTTTTATCGCATAGAGAATAAAATCCCAAATTCTTACATGACTGTGACACTCAAAATGATCTGGCTCTTGGCTATTTCTTCTATATTAGCTCCTACCATTCTCCTACTTACTCCATCTACTAGAGGCCCACGGACATTATTCCTTTCCTTGAATATGACAAGCTTCTTCCCAGCCCAGAGCCTTTGAAAATCCTATTTCCTCTGCCTGGCATGCTCATACTCCAGATTTTATTTGATTTTTCTCATTCATCTCATTCAGATCTTTCTTTTCAGGAAGAACTTCTTTGATCACCTTATCTACAATGCACTTTGCCTCCCTCATTTTTCTCTCTCTGGTTAGCCTGCATTATTTTTGCATTATAGTAAATATTTATGTAATTACTTATTTAATATCTATTTTATTTTACTAAAAAAAGGAAGAAAAAAAAGCCTATATATCCCCCAAACCTGAAGATCATAACGCATTGAACTTGCATATTAAATCTTTCTTAGATTTATTAATATTCATTTCTGCTTTTTATTTATTCTTATTCTGTAATGCTTATTTTCTATTTTTTAATTCTTATTTTTATTTCTTAGATTAATAATTCATTAATCTTTCTTAGATTTGTTCCAGAATGAATAACTAACTGAAGTCTGCCGAATAAATGAATCTGGGTCTTCCTCCCTTAGAATTTCATAAGATATTTGAGACATGGCAATGCTTTATGTACATAATTGTGTCCCATATGATTTATGATTTGTTTGCATAAATGAAGTAATCTTGCTTATTGGTTTTTAGGATATTACTAAGTTCTATCGCATATAACATAGTCATATATTTCAGATATTAACATACATAAAGATTATATTAAAAACAGTTATATATGTAGGTTTTTAGGCTCCAACTCCAGAGATTCTGAAAATAAAAAAAATTCTCAGGTGTTAGCCAAGAATTCAGCGTTTATGGGAATTCCCTGGTGGTCCAGTGGTTAGGGCTCCATGCTTCCAATGCAGGGGACATGGATTCGATCCCTAGTCAGAGAACTAAAATCCCATAAGCTGCATAATGTGACCAAAAAATAAATTAAAAAAAAAAATTCAGCATTTATAAGGAAATATCCTAGTGATTCTGATGCAGGTGATCCTCAAATATAACTTGATTAGCACATATAGAATATGTCTAAAATATACTTTTTTTTTTTTTTTTTTGTGGTACGCGGGCCTCTCACTGTTGTGGCCTCTCCCGTTGCGGAGCACAGGCTCCGGATGCGCAGGCTCAGCGGCCATGGCTCACGGGCCCAGCCGCTCCGCGGCATGTGGGATCTTCCCGGACCGGGGCACGAACCCGTGTCCCCTGCATCGGCAGGCAGGCTCTCAACCACTGCGCCACCAGGGAAGCCCTTGTAAAATATACTTTTTTATTCAGCCAACTAATTGTGTTCCTACGGCTTACCATTTACTTTGTAAACACCTAAGTCAGTGAGCATATGCCTGATGGCCTGCAAAATGCATTTGAACTAGATCTATTTGCTAGAGAATGGTAATTTCTTGATTTTTCATCTTTAGTTGTATCTTCATTTGAGACCTTGAGTTTCTCTCATGTTACGTAATGTTCTACAACTGAGCTGTCCATTACTGTAGCTATTAGCCACGTATAGCTATTGGGCACTTGAAATGTGATTGTTCTAAATCAAGATGTGCTGTACGAGTAAATGTAAATGTATATTGTATTTTAATGACAGTTTTTTTTTAAAGTAAAATATAT
The DNA here is from genome assembly GCF_964165515.1 of Mesoplodon bidens. Taxonomy (NCBI): domain Eukaryota; kingdom Metazoa; phylum Chordata; class Mammalia; order Artiodactyla; family Ziphiidae; genus Mesoplodon; species Mesoplodon bidens. The sequence continues at coordinate 90,093,246 of NC_138167.1, forward strand.
TATAAATATTTTTAATATTGGTTAAGTGATCAAATACTATTTGGGATATCTTGGATAAAATAAAATGTGTTACTACATTTAATTTTATCTATATCTTTTACTTTTCTGATGTGGTACTAGAAAACTTAAAATTAAATACGGGTTCACGTCATATTTCTATAGGACAGCAATGTTCCAGACAATGACCAGTTTTTATTGGTTTAATAATCAATTCAGGGAGTCAGCAATTTTTTCTTCAACAAATTTAAAGTGCTTTTGTGATCCTGATAATCTTAGATCTTTGGACAACCCTGAAATTTTAAATTATGATTATCTGTAATTATTTTCACTGTAGGTCTACTCTGGTCATTGCTCTTTGAGTATCTGTGGAGTGCCAAATTTTAAAGAACAGATGCATTCTTATAAAATTTTAGCATTATCTTTCTCATTCCAAATTTAATTTGTTTATATATTTTTCATAAATGTTTTTTCTTAAATGGGAAAAAATAATTTATATAAACAAACAAGCTTTCATAATAGCTCTAATGATAACACACAGGAAAGTAAACATAATGTTGAAGAAGAGAAAAGCTACATATATTTGAGGTATGCAAAGGCCCTGTGGTCCTTCAATTGTGAGAAACAAATTAGAACCATATATCAGAGCTGGTCCAGAGACAATAAAAAAGAGGAAAATGAAAATACAGATAGAACCAATCACCAGCTTCACTGGCATATCTTATGAGAGCAATTAACTTTGACTAGATAATAATAAGAGTGAGAGGAAAAGCTATAAAATTAATTATTTAATAAAATAAATACATACTCTTAAATGATTTAAAAATAATCCTTCGTATAGAAAAGTAAAGCTGTATTTCTTGTACCCTTTGAAAATTTAGATTCTTTTGTATGCAACTATTTTTCTTTTCAATTTTGTTTGTTGTATTGCCTTACACAGTGTAGAAATTTTCTACTTCTTTAAATATATGTAAATTATTCAGTTTCATTTTCTTAAATCATTCACAATGTGATTTCAATTGAATACCAATAATGAGTCACTATGCAGTTATCTAACACTGAATTCTAATTTAGAGAATAAAGGAAGAACAGAATAACTGACGATAAGAAATCTACATTGGGTTCCCATTTTAAGCTAGATAAAACTCCAAATAATTTAAAAAGTTGCCTTCTACCATTATAATGAACTAAAGAAGAAACAGAAATATCACAGACATCCTCAAAATGTTAATAAAATATTTTCCAGAATGTTCATAGAGTAAATCAAGCAAACGTATTGGTTTGTGCTCAGTTTACTCTGTGTCTTAGTATGATTAGACATTAAAATATAGTCATAAAAAATCAGTATTGACATAACATAATCATGTATCAGTTAAATGAATTAGTCATTACTTTGTCATGCAACTAATTTAGGCTGATTGTCTAATAGGATATTCCATAAAAGTCAATGGTACTTATGATCTCCTGGTAATCATTATTTATTTGTCTCCCTCTCCCCCACCCCCCACCCCAACTACGCTAGCAGTTCGGCACAGTGTATGATACATAATATGTTCTCAATAAATTGTTGCTAAATGAATGAACAGATGAAAGCATGAATGGATAAAAGAATGTCCTTGATAGCTTAGAGAGATTCATGTTTTGGAGACAAAGAAGAGCTGGTTTAGGTGATTTCTTGTTTGGGTATTTCTTTGCTTATCCAAGTGCTTCCAATAATGTACTCTTCTAGATGATTTTCACGAAGTGGATATCTGATGTTTTGGACTGCTTAGCAACTGCTTCCTTCTTTTTTTAAGAGACACTTTTTCTCCTGTGAGAAACCCATTACATACATTTTAAATGAGGTTTAGCCTGTCCCAACCCTGGGTGGCTATAGAAATAGGTAAATCATCCAGAATATGTTAATTAGAGGAAGACTAAGCTGATTATTGGAGTTCTGACCAGGATTTTTCATCCAGAGCTTTAAGAAAGTAATTTCTCATTTACTTGCTGTGCTTTAAGTAAATTCTGCTTTGTCCTTGAACATCCCAGTTATATGAACCAATATATTTCTTTCTTCTTAGGCTAACATGAGATAGGTTTCTGTCACTTTTAGCTATAACCTTTTCTCATTCTTGGACCGCACATATTTTATGGGCTTATGTAGTGCTTCATTCATTTATTCATTCAACATTTTTGAGCTCCAGCTGAGAATTAAATGTCTGGTCCTTTATGAGGTGCTAAATATACTAAGAAAAATTATATTGAATCCCTGACTTTGAAGACTGGAGTTTGGAGGCATGCAGGGAGAAGGTTGGGACTAGAATGGAGGAAAGTACTATGCAAAATGGCATGGGAACACAGAAAGAAAACAGAGACTAACTTGGCTTGAGAGAAAGTCTCCAAGAGAAATTAACATCTGAACTCTTTTTTCAAAAAAAGTGTGACAATCATGAAAGAGTAAAACAGTGTTCCTCTGCTGTGTTTTTATTAAAGTTGAATATATTTTAATAAGCATTCAGCAATGCTAGCTCATGTCAGCCATGTTTATTGAACAATTATCCTTCTATTTTCACTTCTCTGTATCTCTATTACAGGATAATTAGTTTATACTTACAAAAAATTTCCCAAAAGCATAATGGCCAACATTAGACACAGTATATGACCTCAGTATATCACAGTCATCCATAAAGCTATTCACAAGGACACTATACATCCTGCAGACAATATTTTTCCTCTTTAACCTCAGAAATAGCTCAGAACAAATTTAATTTCAAAACTCATAGAGAAAGCAGGTTAACGTACTTTTTTTTTAATTTAACATCTTTATTGGAATACAATTGCTTTACAATATTGTGTTAGTTTCTGCTGTATAGCAAACTGAATCAGCTATACATATACATATATCCCCATATCCCCTCCCTCTTGTGTGTCCCTCCCACCCTACCTATTCCGCCCCTCTAGGTGGTCACAAGCACTGAGTTCATCTCCCTGTGCTATGTGGCTGCTTCCCACTAGCTATCTGTTTTACATTTGGTAGTGTATATATGTCAGTGCCACTCTCTCACTTCGTCCCAGCCTACCCTTCCCCATCCCCGTGTCCTTAAGTCCATTCTCTACGTCTGTGTCTTATTCCTGTCCTCCCCCTAGGTTCTTCAGAACCTTTCTTTTTTTTTAGATTCCATATATATATGTTAGCATGCGGTATTTGTTTCTCTCCTTCTGACTTACTTCACTCTGTAAGACAGAGTGTAGGTCCATCCACCTCACTATAAATAACTCAATATCATTTCTTTTTATGGCTGAGTAATATTCCATTGTATACATGTGCCACATATTCTTTCTCCATTCATCTGTTGATGGACACTTAGGTTGCTTCCATGTCCTGCCTATTGCAAATAGTGCTGCAGTGAACATTGTGGTGCATGACTCTTTTTGAATTATGGTTTGCTCAGGGTATATCCCCAGTAGTGGGATTGCTGGTCATATGGTAATTCCATTTTTAGTTTTTTTAAGGAGCCTCCATACTGTTCTGCATACTGGCTGCATAAATTTACATTCCCACCAACAGTGCCAGAGGGTTCCCTTTTCTCCACACCCTCTCCAGGATTCATTGCTTGTAGACTTTTTGATGATGGCCATTCTGACCAGTGTGAGGTGATACCTCATTGTAGTTTTAATTGGCATTTCTCTAATGATTAGTGATGTTGAGCATCCTTTCATGTGTTTGTTGGCAATCTGTATATCTTCTTGGAGAAAGGTCTGTTTAGGTCTTCTGCCCATTTTTTGATTGGGTTGTTTGTTTTTTTGATATTGAGCTGCATGAGCTGATTGCATAATTTGGAGATTAATCCTTTGTCAGTTGCTTCATTTGCAAATATTTTCTCCCATTCTGAGCATTCTCTTTTTGTCTTGCTTATGGTTTCCTTTGCTGTGCAAAAGCTTTTAAGTTTCATTAGGTCCTATTTGTTTACTTTTGTTTTTATTTCCATATCTCTAGGAGGTGGGTCAAAAAGGATCTTGCTGTGATTTATGTCATAGAGTCCTGCCTGTGTTTTCCTCTAAGAGTTTTATAGTGTCTGGCCTTATATTTAGGTCTTTAATCCATTTTGAGTTTATTTTTGTGTATGGTGTTAGGGAGTGTTTTAAATTCATTCTTTTACATGTAGCTGTCCAGTTTTCCCAGCACCACTTATTGAAAGAGGCTGTCTTTTCTCCACTGTATATGCTTGCCTGCTTTATCAAAGATAAGGTGACCATATGTGCGTGGGTTTATCTCTGGGCTGTCTGTCCTGTTCCATTGATCTATATTTCTGTTTTTGTGCCAGTACCATGCTGTCTTGATTACTGTTGTTTTGTGGTATAGTTTGAAGTCAGGGAGCCTGATTCCTCCAGCTCTGTTTTTCTTTCTCAAGGTTGCTTTGGCTATTCGGGGTCTTTTGTGTTTCCATACAAATTGTGAAATTTATTGTTTTAGTTCTGTGAAAAATGCCATTGGCAGTTTGATAGAGATTGCATTGAATCTGTAGATAGCTTTGGGTAGTATATTCATTTTCCCAATGTTGATTCTTCTCATCCAAGAACATGGTATATCTCTGCATCTGTTGTATCATCTTTAATTTCTTTCATCAATGTCTTAGAGTTTTCTGCATACAGGTCTTTTGTCTCCTTAGGTAGGTTTATTCCAAGGTATTTTATTCTTTTTGTTGCAGTGGTAAATAGGAATCTTTCCTTAATTTCTCTTTCAGATTCTTCATCATTAGTGTATAGGAATACAAGAGATTTCTGTGCATTAATTTTGAACCCTGTTACTTTACCAAATTCACTGATTAGCTTTAGTAGTTTTCTGGTAGCATCTTTAGTATTCTCTACATATAGTATCATGTCATCTGCAAACAGTGACATTTTTACTTCTTCTTTTCTGATTTGGATACCTTTTATTTCTTTTCTTCTGTGATTGCTGTGGCGAAAACTTTCAAAACTTTGTTGAACAATAGTGGTGAAATTGGGCAACCTTGTCTTGTCCCTGATCTTAGTGGATATAGTTTCAGCTTTTCACCATTGAGAGGAAAGTTTATAGCAATACAATCCTACCTCAAGAAACAAGAAAAATCTCAAATAAACAACCTAACCTTACACCTAAAGCAATTAGAGAAAGAAGAACAAAAACCCAAAGTTAGCAGAAGGAAAGAAATCGTAGAGATCAGATCAGCAATAAATGAAAAAGAAATGAAGGAAACAATAACAAAGATCAATAAAACTAAAAGCTGGAACTTTGAGAAGATAAACAAAATTGATAAACCATTAGCCAGACTCATCAAGAAAAAAAGGAAGACGACTCAAATCAACAGAATTAGAAATGAAAAAGAAGAAATAACTACTGACCCTGCAGAAATGCAAAGGATCATGAAAGATTACTGCAAGCAACTATATGCCAACAAATTGGACAACCTGGAAGAAATGGACAAATTCTTAGAAAAGCACAACCTTCCAAGACTGAATCAGGAAAAAATAGAAAATATGAACAGACCAATCACAAGCACTGAAATTGAGAGTGTGATGAGAAATCTTCCAACAAACAAAAGCCCAGGACCAGATGTCTTCACAGGCAAATTCTATCAAATATTGAGAGAAGAGCTGATGCCTATCCTCCTCAAATTCTTCCAAAATATACCAGAGGGAGGAACACTCCCAAACTCATTCTATGGGGCCACCATCACCCTGATACCAAAACCAGACAAAGCTGTCACAAAAAAAACTACAAGCCAATATCACTGATGAATATACATGCAAAAATCCTCAACAAAATACTAGCAAACAGAATCCAACAGCACATTAAAAGGGTCATACACTATGATCAAGTATGATTTATCCCAGGAATGCAAAATTCTTCAATATATGCAAATCAATCAACGTGATACACAATATTAACAAATTGAAGGAGAAAAACCATATGATCATCTCAATAGATGCAGAAAAATCTTTTGACAAAATTCAACACCCATTTATGATAAAAATCCTCCCAAAAGTAGGCATAGAGGGAACTTACCTCAACATGATAAAGGCCATATGTAACAAACCCACAGCCAACATCATTCTCAGTGGTGAAAGGTTAACGTTTTGCACAACCAATAATTTTAATTGCCTTCCATTGCATCTCAGTTAGTCAAATGCAAAGAGAAGCCATGCAGGCCTTTGTTTTATGTATTATCTCCGTACATCTTAGAATGTCTGGAAGAAGGGCCTTCTCTGAGGAACAGGGACAGGAAAATGTATCAGAGTAGTCTTCTGCTACCATGGGATAAGACCAGTGGTTTAGTTGAAGTAAATTAAAGAATAAAAAATAAAAGAAAAACGTCATCCATTAGGAGAACATCATTCAGGTGACAAGAAATTTAAGCAACACCAAAATATTTTTCCCAACTAGAGGAATGTTATTATTTTTGATGCTAAGTATATTTTCTCACTCTGGATTTTGGTACACATATACACATGCATGCATATTCATATGCACCCACATTCACACAAGCATGGTCCCACATATCCCATTTATATATAATGGTACACAATATTTGTGTACTAGAATTACATATTTAATTTTATGTAATTTATCCACATATTTTAGTGCACAATGGTGGTTCTTTAAGCAATCAACATTTAGCATTATTTTGGAGGGGATGGAGTTTACATGTTAAATAATGACATTTTTAAAATCAGATACAAAATTTCTTTTGATAGTACATGTCAGAAAATCTCTGTACCTCAAAAAATGTAAGCAACATGACCTCAAGGTACACTGCTTTTACATGATGCAGGCAGGAGTCATCCATATTTGTCTGATGCTGTAGTCAACACTCTCTCTATTATGCTATAAGAAAGGTAGGATAATTCAGTCTAATCCAAAGAATGATGAATGCATGTGATTCTTATTCAGAGGACTAATTTTAATGTAAGGATGGAAATAATTTATAATTGTCAAGCTAATTAATTGTAGTTAGTGAATGATAACTATCACAGGTACTTAAATTATTGTCCTAAGTAGTGTATGTTATACCTGTCAAATCATAGTAGTGCACTTATTTTACACTTTGAGTTTTTTCAAGTGAGGTTTAGCTTTAGTCTTATATCATAGTGAATTTTGTGGTATTTTACATGTGTGGCTAAAAAGACTTGCATTGTTTGAGAAGCCCAAAGTGGCCATCATCTTCTAGGCAGTGTATAAATCCCTGCATAGTGATTAAAAAATAATAATAATAATTCTTGCTAAATTTTATTCTCCAGGGATTTTGTATTGTCAACATGTTAAAAAATCTTAATATATCCAACTTTATTTTATTAAATTTTATCTTTATTTTATTTTTTTATATATTTAACTTAAACAAGAAAATTTTGATGGAAAATTAACATATTTATCATTAGAAACATTTGGGACTTCTTAAACAGTATAAAAGGTAACTGTGGGGCCTCCCTGGTGGCGCAGTGGTTGAGAGTCCGCCTGCCGATGCAGGGGATACGGGTTCGTGCCCCGGTCTGGGAGGATCCCATATGCCGCGGAGCGGCTGGGCCCGTGAGCCATGGCCGCTGAGCCTGCGTGTCTGGAGCCTGTGCTCCGCAACGGGAGAGGCCACAACAGTGAGAGGCCCGCATACCGCAAAAAGAAAAAAAAAAAAAAAAAGGTAACTGTGTATTTAAGAATGCAAAGAATACATTGACTTCTAGGTAGCTGAAAATAACAGAGAGAGAGAGATGCTAGAGTCTAAAGTTAATGAGAAGGGACTTCCCTAGCAACCTGGTGTGTAGGACTCTGCACTTCCAGTGCAGGGGTTGTGAGCTCAATCCCTGGGTGGGGAATGAAGATCCCACATGCTGTGTGGTGTGGCCAAAAAATAAAAATAAAATACAGTTGATGAGAATTGGTTTTTGAGTACTATATGATATCTCTCTGGATAATTTATTGTTTAAAATTATGCTATATCTTTATCTATAAATACAACGCTAAGATCTTTTATAGCCTGGTAAATGCACATCAGATTTACTTAAAATATTTCATACCACTCCATGATCTGGAATCACTTTGTCATAGACCTCTAGTTCTTCATTTTTAATATTGTATTATCTATTATTAATCTCAGTAGATCTGTTTGCATTTTTAATGAATTAAATAAGTTAATTTGCTAATTATTATACCAGCATCCATTTAAACAGCTGCTTCAGGCTAGGGCCTGAGGAGGTGGGAGTTATACAAAGATAAGTAAGACATCACCTAAGTAGGGGAGACAATCTTTTGACAAAATAATTAAAATATGGCAAGATAAGGATATGATAGATACATGCAAAAGACATATTAATGAGGTGATGTCAGGCAAGCTTCAAAGAGAAAATGATGTTTAAACTTTGACTTTGGGATAATAAATATGTGTTCATTGGGTAGAGAAAGTGAAGGTGGGCAATCCAGGTAAGGGGAATGGAATTGAAAAGGCGCTGAGACTTCCCTGTGTAAGAGATGAGCTTCTGGATTCACACTATAGCTGATAGGGAGGAAGGATGATATGTATTAATCAAGAGAATAAAGTAATCTTACTTTTATTTTGGATGAATAACTGGAAGGACTGTAATGAATGAATTGGAGGAATGAAAACTAGAGCCAAGAACATTGTACAAATAGTGTGGAAGCAAGATGAATGGTCTCTGAATTAAAACTATGGACAAGCAGATGGAGAAGGCAGATTGGAATTTACTGATACATAGAAAGTAAAAGCAGCAAACCTTAGCTACTGATTAGATGTTTGAGTTTTGGAAGATGAGGAAAGGGTAGCCTTGGATCTTGGTGATTGGCTGTCTTAATGCTTCATTCATTCAGCAAATATTTGTTAAGTAATATCTTGGGAAAGAGCTACATAAGACTTAATTTTCTCATGCCTTGTAGGGAAGGATTGACACACGAGCATTCTAAGGAAGAGGGATGCTTAAAGTTATAACAGAATTCATACGTAACTATTCAGCATATTTAAATTTAGAGATGATTTTAATCCCTGAAATAGTGTCTCATTTTACCCCTTCATAACTCTGCTTTTTCTTGGGAGGATGTTATTATTGCTCAGATTTTGTGTTTCTTCTTGGAACTTAGAGTGACAATACACCATCACCACCATCCCAGAGGTGTCTTCATTTGCAGAGCATTATTTACTCTATTAAATTACTAAGGCTGCTGTAATAAGTTTCCACAAAATAGGTGGCTTAAAACAACAGAAATGTATTGGCTTGCAGTTTGGGAGGCTAGAGGTCTAAAAACAAGGTGTGGAAGGGGAGTTGTTTCCAGAAGCTGACCTGCCTTTAGGCCCATAACTTCCTTTTTCTTAGAGCATTCACTTTTGGGAACTTGTAACTGTAATTTCTTTCTCTGCTTCTTTGATATGCAAATCTTTTAAAAAGCTTCTTGTCAGTTTTACAACCCAGGAGTATTTTTCTCAAGGACCACCCCTGTACTGATCAAGGAAGACCATGCCCTCTATCTCCCAGTTCCTATGAGAGGGTAGGAACCTAATTCTCATAAGGATACCCATTGGTCATTGTATTAGAAGCCCATTCTAATTCAGTATGACCTCATTTTAACTTGATCACATCTACAAGGCCCTATTTCCAAATAAGGTTATATTCATAGGTACCAGGGGTTAGGACTTCAACATATTTTTTTGAAGGGACACAATTTATTCCACAACATATACAAAGAGTTTAAATGTGTTCATGGGAAAAGTATCCATACTTGAACCTTCTCTTTAGGATCTGGTTTAATAATTATAAATACCTCCTTAAAATCCTTGGTGTGAGGGTCTGGTGGCAGCACATGTTCAAAACTATTTATGTGCAAATATATCAGCTAATCTTTTATCTCAGATTTTCAAAGTCAGTTTTTCCCTCTGATCCAGCAGATGCTCTCTGGGGTAAATTGTTCTCCTATCCTCTCCCTCCTTGGCTCATTAACAGGGCAAGATTCTGGTAGATGTTGGGTCATGCAGCTGTGGAAATTTTCAGGTTCTCGGGCTGGCCCATGTCCCAGTTGATGCAGGAAGGGTCAGAAAACAGTGGATTGGGCTCCCATAGGCCCAAAATTTGGCACTGAATTTGCCCAGTTCAGAAAATTATAGGCTGCCGTTTCTGCTAAGTTCATTCAATACACTGTATTCCTTTCCTTCCCTAAAATCTTTCCTTGACTCCTGACACATTTTCAGGGATTCACATTTGCTTGTATTGAAACTATGCACCTCAGATTGGGACTTGAACCCACAATCTTTTAATTGAGATCACACACCTGGTCTCAGGACTTAACGAAGCTCAGGTTCTTGATGTCTCGTCACAGGAAGAATTCAGTGAGAGAAACAGTGACAGGTAAGAAGTGGATTTATTTAGAGAGAAACACTCCACAGAGTGTGGACCATCTTGGAAGGCGAGAGAGGTGCCAGGGTATGGGGTTGTCATCTTTTATAGGGGTGGTTAATTTCATAGGCTAATGAGTGAGAGGATTATTCCAACTATTTTGGGGAAGGGGTGGGGATTTCCAGGAATTGGGCCACCACCCACTTTTTGACCTTTTATGGTTGGCCTTGGAACTGTCATGGTGTCTTTGAGTGTGTCATTTACCATGCTGATGTGTTACAATGAGCATATACTGAGGCTCAAGGTCTAGTGGAAGTCGACTGGTCTGCCATCTTGGACCTAGTTGGTTCTAATCAGTTTATGTCGTGTCCTTGGGCTATGTCATTCTTTTAAAGGCTGTGCCCTTCCCCAGTATTCATTGCCCGCCCCCCCACACCAAGAGAAGAATGCATCAAGTAGTTCATATGTATTCCCAAACTCTAGGGGGTAGGCATATTTCAACCTCTCCTCAAAATTATTTCTCACTCACTTGAGATGCTCTCAACTTCTACTTTACAGAGAGAAGGGTGAAGAAATCAAAGAGGAACAATCACCTATCCTGCCTACTTGCTTTACCTATACAAGATCTGTCTTCTTCCTTTTTTTCTCCTTATATTTTTATTTCTAAAGCTCATCCCTCAATTAGTGTTCCTCTACATTTGCAAGGACTATGGACTATCCATTATCTTCCCTCTTTTTAACATCAATCTCTTCCTTTTTTATTTGCTCCTTTTCAAAACCTTTTAACATGCTTGAATTATTTACCTTTTTAAAATAAAGCAAAATAAATCAATCTCCCTGGAATAACTCCACCACACCTCCAGATACTCTTCTATCCACCCCCTTTGAGAAATAGAACTCTTGACAAAATATGTTACTCTTACTTTCTCCATTTTTCACCTCACGTTCACTGCAGTCTGTCACTTAACTCAAAGTGCTAAAATCACTCTATGTAATTGTAACTGGATGTTAAATTTGAAGTATCTCAAAACACAAAGATATCATCCATATGATAACCTGAAGTGAGGTTCTAACCAAGTAGTAACATTTGAAAATCAAGTGTTAGTGAAGAGCTTAGATGACTCTTAAAAGCCCTCAAACACATAGATATTATGAAAAGGTCTGGAGTTGAAGATTAGAGAGGATTTGAAGAGGAAGATTTATTTAAAGAGAGTTGCCACATTGCTGTGATTTCTACTCCCTGTCCCCGTCCAAAAGAGAAAGGTAAATTCCTTGCTTCCTTATCTCAAAGCAATATATAAGAACAGAAAAAGGCTACTAATATGTGTCCCTGTGCCCAATGCACAGTGAGGCCAAACAAACTAAAATGTTGGAGTTTGGAGCAGAGAAAGTTTTATTGCAGGGCGAAACAAGGAGAATGGGTGGCTCATGCCCAAAACCCCCAAACTCCCCAGTGGTTTTCAGGGAGTTTTTAATAGGCAAAATTTAGGGTGAAGGCTGCAGGGTGGGTGACTTTCTTCTGATTGGTTGGTGGTAAGGTAACAGGGCCCTGTTCCAGGAACCTTGTGCTCAGCCTGAAGTTACCATCTCCCACCTGGTAGGGCCTTAGTTCCTCCTTAGTTCCTGCAGAAGAACTCAAAGATATTGTTATTTATATATATATCCCTTGAGGAGGAACCAGGATCCTGCTTTAATAGCTGCACTATTGTTTCTTGATTGCTCCTCCTTTGTTTCTGCATTCCCTTACTTCCCTGATTAATAACTGTTAGAATCTGCCCTTTGGTACTCAGGGAAGGTCTAGGAGGCTGAAGCCTTTTTCTAAAAACAAGAAATGGGAACACAAGAAGGGCTTGTACCTGGGAGGGCCCCAAATGTTCCTGCTTAGTTTCACATAGTGGTTGGAATGGGTCTGATTTCTACCCAGTAAATCTAAAGGGGCAGGGGATGGCTTTTAGCTGATAGATCAGGCCAGCAATTTCTGTACTCTTAAAGATTGTGATTTATTGTTTTTAATAAATCAATGACAGAATAAATAAGAGCAATGTAGGGGAGCAGAATTTGCCACCCCAAAATATGTCTCTTTGGCATACTTCTTTTTTAAGGCTGATTTTTTTTTTTTTTTTAAGAAACAGCAGACATGGGGAAAAAACTCTGAAAACCAAGTAGGAATTACCCTTTTGTAAAAAACATTTACATTTATAAGAGAAATTTCCATTTGTATGTGTGTCTTCCTTCTGTACCAGAAAGAGAATTATCAGACCTCAAGAAACTTGTTTCGATGGAGAAGGCAATGACTTAAATCTGTATAATGACCTTGTTTGCTATATTTTCCTGATAATCTCCATAACTGTCACTCCCCACCCTCAACAACCTCTTCTGTTTTTAGCTGAGGATGGAATTTAAGGTGGGGGCTTCAGCCATTTTGGCAAGTTACTTAGTTTTTCTGGGTCTCTCTCGTGTATGTATGTTGTTAATCTTTTGTTCGATTTTCTCCTGTTAATCTGTCTCATGTCAATTTAATTCTTAGACCATCCAGAAAAAGCTAGATGGGTAGAGGAAAATTTCTTCCTCCCAAACAGTGATAAGAGAAAAGAGAGGAAAGGAGAGATAAAGACTTAGACTCTATCCAGTACAACCAACAGAGGAGAAAACAGGTATCAGTAAAGAGAGCTAAGGTATTAAAGATATCACTGAATTTTTAGGTAAACTGGAATATTATAAGATTGTATGAGCAAGAATTAACTGACTTGGGGGGCATTTATTTGGGACGTAGGCTATAATATCCTGGCAAGTACCCCACAGGATAGAGAAAATTTGGGGCTAGGGTAGCTCATAGAAGAATAGAGAAAGTGGAGACTAACACTGAGTAAAGGTAAGATGCCTGGGTTTCAAGGTCAGACAGTAGAGGAAAGCATAAAATGGTTTAAGAATATGAGCAAGTTGAAATAGTTATATTACATGAGGCTACTAGAGACACCATGGGATTATGTTCTACAAGAAGACCCAGAGGACACAGCCTTTACCTCAAGGCCACCAAAAATATGTTGGTGAGAGTGTTACTAGCATCACTAAGTTCAGTGGTTGTTCTCATATGCAGGCTAAGTATGTCAGTAGGAGAAGCAGTCTCAAAACTAGAACTTGACTTATTAAATGGCAGAACAGGGATAATGAGGCCTGAAAGCAGTAGATGTCAAGTGGCAGTGCTTAACCACCAGGAGGTAGGGATACACAGTTTTTGCAATGACTTGCCAAGAGATCTTGACCCACAGGTGATTATGGAAAGGTCAATGGAACATGGCATCTCTAGGGACAAATAAAAGGGCAGTCACCCAGGATTCTGTTTAACATCTACAATCAGAAAAAGTCAAGAATGTGGAAGCAATAGGTTGAGGACAGTTGCCCCAACCTAAAGTCACAATTCCCTCATCAGTCTGCATACCTGATCCAATTTTAAGGTCCATATACCACTGACAAAAGAGATGCCTTGGTTTATAATAAGCACCCCATAGCACCACAGCAAGGACATACTACAGAGATTCCCTCATTAGAACCTATGGCAATTTACTTAGTTAATTGAACACTGGGAAAGAGGAATATTCCAACATTTAGAAACAATTAGGTCCAGGGTCTTAGCTGACGTTGATACATAGAGATATAGAGCATCATCGTAGCCTTCTGCTAGACTGAGAACGTATGGTGGCCAGGAAATAAATGGATTTCTAGCTAAAATTCAGCTTAGACTGGATCCACCAATTGGTCAATTTGCCAGTACCTGAGTATTTAACTGGAAAGACTTACTTGATTATAGAACAACCCCCATATGGGATAGAAATTATCAAAACCTCTGAAACTGTATTGAGATCTCTTTTCAAAAGAGAACCTGCTGTGATGATTGGCATTAGCTGACTGCATTCATCTGCCAGAATTTGCCCCAGGGATCCTACCAAGGTGACTGTCTCCTCCAGCTGCTGCTGACTGATGACTAAGCATAATGAGGGTACTAGAGTTGGACCATTCTTACCCAATACAGGACTTCTCTAATGGGCAATCCCTGCCCTGGGGCTCCTTCAGCCTAGATAAGACGATATTAGAGCTGCACTGCAATCTTTCACTCTTCCTACAAAGTACTCCTTTTCCCCAACAGTCAGTTCTGCATTAGGGTCTGAAGGCTCTTCCTGACTACTCTAAAGTTTTACAGGCATTTTCTGTAGTACCTCTCTTGCACCTCTAATTCTGTCTTGGCATCTTCTTTCTAGAAGACTTGAACTGAAACAAAATCTGTGACTTGACCTAAAAGGCGCTTAATAAATCGGACTTTTCCTTCATTACACTAGCCTTGTCAAGTACAATTTTACCTTTTGCTCTCTAAGAATACAAGGTTATTTTAATTTTTTTTTTTTTTTTTTTTTTTTTTGCGGTACGCGGGCCTCTCACTGTTGTGGCCTATCCGGACACGCAGGCTCAGCGGCCATGGCTCACGGGCCCAGCTGCTCCACGGCATGTGGGATCTTCCCGGACCGGGGCACGAACCCGTGTCCCCTGCATCAGCAGGCGGACTCTCAACCACTGCGCCACCAGGGAAGCCCTATTTTAATTTTTTTAATGAAGCCACATGATATAGCACTTTATGATCTTTGCATATTTTGTTTTCTATCTGGAATTCCATTCCTCTTTACCTTCTCAGCTTTATTTAGTTACTGTGACTCTCAGGATGGGCTAGATAATTTTCAGATATGAAAATATCTTCCTGTGCAAAAAAATATCAAGAATTTCTAGAGAGCTACAGCAGAGAATTAAACCAGGCGTGCAGATGTGAGCCCTGCTGAATTCAGTGTACTGTGCACAGGTCACATACCCATGAAGCTGGACCTGCCTACTCATCTTTTGTGACTGAGCTGTAATGTTTCAACAAAGAAGTCTTGGATGATCCTCTGTATAAAAGAAGTCTGCAGGCTTGTGTTGATGACCTTTATTGTGGATTGATAACCAAGATTTATACATTATTTATCTTGGTGAACTCTTTTAAAGATACCAGAGTAACCAAATCAAAGAAAAACTCATATTAAGTTTTTTAATGAACTTGTTCTTTGTGTTGTAAAGACCACATTTAAAAAATTCATGCAAAATTTGATTTTTTAAAAATAGACCTAATACTATTTTCTACTCAGACTTTCATCATCAACTATTGCCTACTAGCTGATTGCCCATTCACTCTTCATTCCTTCCATGTGTACTACCGCTGACTTGCTTTAAGAACACCTACCCTTGGGCTTCCCTGGTGGCGCAGTGGTTGAGAATCTGCCTGCCAATGCAGGGGACACAGGTTCGAGCCCTGGTCTGGGAGCATCCCACATGCCGCGGAGCAACTAGGCCCGTGAGCCACAGTTACTGAGCCTGCGCATCTGGAGCCTGTGCTCCACAACAAGAGAGGCCGCGATAGTGAGAGGCCCGCGCACCGCGATGAAGAGTGGCCCCCGCTTGCCACAACTAGAGAAAGCCCTCGCACAGAACCGAAGACCCAACACAGCAAAAATAAATAAATAAATTAAAATGATCCAGAATGTGCCTTTAAAAAAAAAAAAAAAAAAAAAACACCTACCCTTGTATTCTCAATGTGTCCTTTGATTCCAAGGAGATTAACTATACTGATTTAAACAGTACTCTTAACTGCTTGCAATGTACTCTTTATGAGTGTCTGCTGAGATTGACTGTGCCCTTCACCTTTGCTTTGTCATTCTACCAATCTCAAAGGCTCTTATTGTTAATAAAATGAAAAGTAATTTGTGGAATTGTTTGGATGATGTTACTTTATGTCTCCCAACAAGGTAGAAAATAAAATTGCCCTCAGGTTTTAATGTGTGTTCATACATATTTTAAGAGTATAGAATCACCAGCTTTAGTCTCCAAAATGCTAATGATAATTAGCAGATAATTTGATATGCCTTTTGTTTTTCCATTTGGAGTATATTTCTATGTTTAGGCATATTTTAAAAGCATTTTAAATTATAAAAATGGTGTGATTTTATGGTGATAAATATAGAATATACAGCGGAGTACAAAAAGGTAATACAAATCAATCATAATCCTATCTCATAGACTTTATTACAGCTAATCATTCTTACACATTTTGTCCTATGCCTATATATGTGTAATCTAGTTCAAAGGTGGATTTCCCTGACTTTAAGATGTAGAAAAAATTGGATAAGATTGTTTCAAATCCCGTCTTTCTTTACTTTCTGAAAATCCAAAATCCTCCTCATGATTTCTGGGAATTCCCAATCACCTATGGTTCTAAGCCTCTCTTTCCACTGAATTTGTTCTACTTAATGATGTTCTGGATAATCTAACCGTATTATTTCAAACAGTGATGTAAGATTAATAATGACTATGAATGATGTAAAGTATATTTTCATATGCTAATTTGCCATCCATCTATCTTCTTTGATAAAGTGTCTTATCAAATCTTTTGTCCAGGGACTTCCCTGGTGTTCCAGTGGTAGAGAATCCACCTTCTAATGCAGGGGACGCAGGTTCGACCCCTGGTTGGGGAACTAAGAAAGATGCCACATGCTGCCGGGCAACTAAGCCCGTGTGCCACAACTATTGAGCTCATCCACCTCAACGAGAGAGCCCACATATCGCAAACTACAGAGCCTGTGCACTCTGGAGCCCATGCACCACAACTACAGAGCCCAGGTACCCTGGAGCCTGTGCACCACAGTTAGAGAGAGAAAACCCACACGCCACAACTAGAGAGAAGCCCCAGCACCACAAGAAAGAGACTGTGCACCATAACTAAAGATCCCACATACCTCAACAAAGATCCCATGTGCTGCAACTAAGACCCGATGCAGCCAAAAAAATAAGGAAAATAAATTTTTAAAAAATTATAAAAGAAATATTTTATCCATTTTTATTAAGTTTTTTGTCTTTCCTTTTTTAATTTTTGAGAGTTCTTTATATATGGGTCCAAGTGCCTTGTCAGGTACATTTTACAAATATTTTTCACCCAGCTTGTGGCTAGTCTCTATTCTTTTAAACAGACATTTTTAATTTTGACAGACTACAACATATCAGTTTTTTTCTTTTGTATTGTCTTATCTAAGAAATTTTTGCCAAACCCAAGTTACAAAGATTTTTCTCTTTTGTTTTCTTTTAACAGTTTCATAGTTATAGTTTTTACTTTTAAGTATAAGTTCTATTTTATGTTAGCCTTTTTAAAATTTGCATTTTGGGGGAGAAATATGTATATCCAATTTTTCTTTTATCATTTGTTGGCAAAAAATAAAACACTGAATTACCCCAGTACGTCTATAAAAAAATCAGTTGCTCATGTATATGTGGGTCTGCTTCTGGATTCTCTAATTTGATCCATTGTTCTATTTCTCTATCTTTATGCTAATCCTATATCATCTTAATAACTAGCATTATAATAAGTTGAAGTCAGGTAGTGTTAAATCACCAACTTAGTTCTTTTTCAAAGTTGGCTTACCTAGTCTAGATCCTTTGCATTGCATATACATTTTAAAGTCATCTTATCAATTTCTACTAAAATTTTGCTAGGATTTTAATCAAGAATGTGTTGAATAAAAAAAAGAATGTGTTGAATTTACAAATCAATTTGGAGAGGATTGACATCTTAGCAGTATTGAGTCTTTCTACACATGAACATGGAACATCTCACTTATTTAGCTTATCTTTAATTTCTATTACCATTTTTTCTGATTTTAGCATATAGATCTTTAAACCTTCTGTCAGATATATGCTTAAGCATTTCATATTTATTGATACTATTTAAATAATAATTTTTAATTTTGATTTTTTATTGTTTTCAGTTTATGTAATTTATTGAATACAATTGATTTTGTATATTAACTTGTATCCTGTGACCTTACTAAACTCACTGATTGGTTCTGGTAGCTCTATTGTAGACTGCCTCTGAATTTCTACATAGATGACCTGATCACATCTGCAAAACAAACAGATAGTTTTACTTTCTTCTTTTCAATCTGGATGCGTTTAATTTCTTTTTCTTGCCTTATTTAATTATGTAGAACTGCAAGTACACTGTTAAGCAGAAGTGGTTAAGGCAGGTATCCTGTCTTGTCCCTGATATTACAGGAAAAAAAATCAGTGTTTCACCATTAACTGTGATGCTAGCTGTAGATTTTTTGTTGACACCTTTTTATAAAGTTGAGAAAATTTCCTTCTTTCTTAATTTCCATATAGTTTTTTTTTTTTTTTCAGGAGAGGATGTTGGATTTTGCCAAATGTTTCTGCATTAGTATGATAATATAGTTTTCCTTTCTTGACTTATTAATATGGTGAGTTAGATTAATTTTCAAATGTGAAAACAATCTTGCATTCATGGGACATGCCCCAATTAATCATGATGTTTTATCCTTTTTATATACTGTTGAGTTCTATTTGCTAAAATTTTATTTAGAATTTTATATCCATGTTCTTGAGGGACAATTTTCTGTATTTTCCCCCCTTTAATTGTCTTTGGTGTTGGAATCAGTGGAATGGTGGTCTCAGAATTAACTGGGGAGTATTCACTCCTCTTCAGTTTTCTGGAAGACTTTATGAAAATCAGTATTATTTCTTCCTTAAAATTTTGGTGGAACTTATTAATGAAGCCATCTGGGCCTGGAAACTTACTCAAGGCAGTAAGCTAGGCCAATTATAGCACTCACCTTATTGTTTCCCATTTCTCAGGTTTTATTGTCCTTTATTGCCTGATGTCCAACAGTGTAAAAATCACATCTTCATATATATTTTTCTATTATTTAGTTTTGTCTAGTGGGAAGATAATTCCAATACACATTATTTTGTCTTGGCTAGAAACAAAAATCCTTATTGATTTAATATCTATTATTTAAATTTTTATTTATAGATTTTTTATACTTTGAAAAACTATGCTATTACTGAATCTTAAGAACTAAACTAGCCCTAATTTTATGTCTCATGCTTTTGTTGTGATGGTAGTTGTTGTCACCGTTATTGCTTGGTTTTGGATTTTGGCTAGCAAGTTTAATACATTTCATTCAGCCTTGAATGAAGAGAGTTTCTCTGTGACCTCTTTTAGCAAATAAACAAGAAAGGCGGACTTTCTATGGTTTCATTTATTGTTCAAATTATTTCCTTCACTATCTTCTTCTCAGATTTTAATTAAATGGCAAGCTAGTGTAAAAAATCACTTTATTATTTAAGTAATAAAAAACTTTGGGAAAAAAGTGATTGGAACTAGATCCATGAAGTTGAGTTATACCTTATCAAGTAACTTAATTTCTTTTTTTTTAAGTCTTTATTGAATTTGTTAAAATATTGCTTCTGTTTTATGTTTTGGTTTGTTTTTTTGGCCGTGAGGCCTGTGGGATCTTAGCTCCCCAACAAGGGATTGAACCCGCACCCCTGCATTGGAAGGCGAAGTCTTAACCACTGGACTGCCCAGGAAGTCCCTCAAGTAATTTAATTTCTGCATCATGTTTTCTATAGGTTTGATAAAGCCTTTTAATTAATGGCCAGCTTTCTGGATACCATTTCCTTTTTGCTCAGTCTTACCATGAGTTGACACTGCCCTACACTCTTCCTGAATTAAGCCCCTTCTACACTATGGATGTTCTGGATATAATCACAAGATCGTCCCTAAACCCTCTTTTACCACTGTTTCCAATTCTACTAATCCTTTAGCCATAAAACTGGTCGATTAGTTGTTCCCTCTCTGCCCAACACCTTCACGTTGCCTGCAGTCTTTTTTTTCCTCCAAAATTATAGGAATTAGTGGGTTGTACTATCATAGGTTCTGTACTTTCTCAGGTTGTATGGTTGCAGATAACCCATCAGGGCCTTCCCATCTGCAGTAGACCCAGCAAAAATTTCTCAACAGTTCTGACACTGGAATTATAGCCTTTTACACCAGGAATTTCACTGAGATCTGGGAAAAAATGTGCACAAAGTCAAATGTCATCTTATGCCTAAATATTTGCATATATATTTATATGCAATATATATATACAAATCTATAAAAATAATATTAGTACACTTTATTAGAAAATTTCTTAATGTACACTTTCTCATTTGATACATGTAATACCTCTGTGGAAAACTTGGCAGGCATATATAAATTACAGTTTACATGTAAGAAAAACTTTCAAGCAAATAAATTTATAAAACATATAAGATGGACAATGTATAAGCAACAAAGTCAGGCCTATAAGTAAAGTCCACTCTACATTTCCGTCTCATGGAAAATGATTGAAGTTTGACTATAGAGAGTAACAGAAAATTATTACTTTTTTTTATTATTAGGCTATTTTTAGGACCACAGATAGTTAAAATCTGTAAAACATTTAGAAAAGTAGAATTATTTTTGGACTTACAGAATTGTTCCTCATCTTAGAGGAAATGCTTTCAGCTTTTCATCACTGAGTATGATGTTAGCTGTGGGCTTGTCATATGTGGCCATTATGATCTGAAAATATGTTTCCTCTATACCTACTTTTTTGAGAGCTTTTTTCATAAATAGATGTTGAATTTTATCAAAAGATTTTCTGCATCTGTTGAGATGATCATGTGATTTTTATTCTTCAAGTTGTTGTATCACATTTAGTGATTTGAGAATACTGAAACATTCTTGCATTCCTGGGATAAATATCACTTGATCATGGTGTATGATCCTTTTAATGTATTGTTGAATTCAATTTGCTAATATTTTATTGAAGATTTTTGCATCTATATTCAACAGTGATATTGGCCTGCAATTTTCTTTTTTTGTGATATTTTTTCTGGTTGTAGTATCAGGGTGATTCTGGCCTTGTAGAATAAGTTTGGAAACATTTCCTCCTCTGTAATTTTTTGGACTAGTTTGAGAAGGATAGGTGTTAACTCTTCTCTAAATGTTGGTAGGATTCACTTGTAAAGCCATCTGGTCATGGACTTGTGTTTGTTGGGAGGTTTTTTGTTTTGTTGGGTTTTTTTTATTACTGATACAGTTTCATTAGTGGTAATTGGTCTGTTATATTTTCTATTTCTTCCTGTTTCAATTTTAGGAGAGATTGTACATTTCTAGGAATTTGTCCATTTCTTCTAATTTATCTGTTTTATTGGCATATAATTATTTGTAGTAATATTTTATGATTCTTTTTATTTCTGTGGTGTCATTTGTAACTTCTCCTTTTGCATTTCTGATTTTATTGATTTGGGCCCTCTCCTGTTTTACTTGTTGGATCTGGCTAATTGTTTATTAACTTTGTTTATCTTCTCAAAGAACCCAGTCTTAGTTTCATTGATATTGTCTATTTTTTTAGTCTCTATTTCATTTATTTCTTCTTTGATCGTTAGTTTTTACTTCCTTCTAGTAAATCTTGGATTTATTTGCTCTTTTTCTAGTTCATTTTGGTGTGAGAATAGGTTGTTTGTTTGAGATTTTTGTTATTTTCTGAGGTAGGCTTGTATTGCTCTAAGCTTCCCTCTTAGAAGTGATTTTGCTGCATCTCATAAATTTTAGATCATTGTGTCTTTGTTTTTAATGTCTCCCGGTATTTAAAAAATTCTTTTTCTTTGATTTTTTCTGTGATCCATTGGTTGTTTTGTAGCACATTGTTTAGCCTCCATGTTTTTGTATTTTTTGCAGTTTTTTCCTCAGAGTTGATTTCTAATCATAGTGTTGTGGTAGGAAAGGATGCTTGATATTATTTCAGTCCTCTTAAATTTACTGAGATTTGTTTTGTAGCCTAGCATGTAATCTATCCTGGGCAATGTTCCATGTGCACTTGAAAAGTGTGTATTCTGCTGCTTTGGGATGGAATATTCTCTATATACTAAGTTCATCTGATCTCAGTAATTTAAGGCCAATGTTTCCTTATTGATTTTCTGTCTGGATGACCTGTCTATTGTCAGTGAGGTGTTAAAGTCCCCTACTATTATTGTGTTACTGTCAGTTTCTCCCTTTATGCCTGTTATTATTTGCTTGTATTTAGGTGCTCCTATATTAGGTGCATATATATTTATAATTATCACATTTTTTTCTTGGTCCCGTGATCATTATTTAATGTCCTTCTTTGTCTCTTGTTATAGTCTTTGTTTTAAAGTCTATATTGGCTGATGTAAGTACTGCTACCATGGCTTTCTTTTAAATTCGATTTGCATGGAATACCTTTTTCCATCCCCTTACTTTCAGTCTGTGTGTGTCTTCAGATCTGAAATGAGACTCTTATAGCCAGCATATATATGGATCTTGTTTTTTTTAATCCATTCAGCCATTTTATGTCCTTTGATTGGAATATTTAGTCCATTTACATTTAAAGTAATTATGATGTGTATGTACTTATTGTCATTTTTAAAATTTGGGGGTTGTTTTTATAGTTCTTTTTTGATCCTTTCTTCTTCTTTTGCTCTCTTTCCATGTAATTCGAGGACTATCTTTAGTGTTATGTTTGGATTACTTTCTTTCTTGTTTGCATATCTATTATATATATTGTAGATTTTTAGTTTGTGGTTACCATGAAGTTTATATATAACATGTGTCTTTGTATGATTCTCTTTGGGTTGATCCTGTTGAAATTCTCTGTGCTTCCTGGACCTGGATATCTGTTTCCTTTTCCAGATTAGAGAAGTTTTTAGCTATTATGTCTTCAGATAAGTTATATGCCCCTTTCTCTCTCTTCTCTTTTTGGGAGCTCTGTAATGCAAGTATTAGTATGTATGATGTTGTTCCAGAGGTCCCTTCAATTGTACTCATTTATTTTTATTCTTTTTTCTGTTCACCTTGAGTGATTTCTGCTACTCTGTCTTTCAGTTCTCTGATCCCTTCCTCTGTGTCATCTAATCTACTGTTGATTCCTTCTAGTGTAGTTTTTATTTCAGTTACTGTATTCTTCAGCTTCAGTTCTTCTTTATATTTTCTAACTCTTTGTTAAACTTCTCCCTGTGTTTTTCCATTCTTCTCCTGAGTTCTTTGAACATCTTTCTGATGAACCATCTATTGGATAGATTGCTTATATCCACTTCACTTAAGTTTTTCTTCTGTTTTTTTTTTTTTTTCTTGTTGTTCCTTCATTTGGAACATATTCCTCTGTAACCTCATTTTGCCTAATTCACTGTTTTTATCTGTATGTATTTGGTAGGTTAGTTATGTTTCTTGATCTTGAAGAAGTTGCCTTATGTAGGAGACATCCGTTGCATCCCAGGAGTACACTCCCCTCTTGTCACCAAGGCTATATTTTCTTGGGGTGCCCCCTGTGTGGGCTATGTGAGCCCTTCTATTGTGGCAGCTGATTACTGTGGGTGGTTTGTAGGCAGTCTGGTAGGCTCATCCCCAGTCTGATTTGTTGCCAGACCCTGCCTTGTGCAGAGGCTGCTGGCTACTGTAGGTGCATCTGGGTCCCAGAGTGGCTTGTTGTGGGGCTGGGTTCCTGGATCTAGTGTTAGCCTGTTGGTGGGCAGGGCTGGTTCCTAACATGACTAGCTGTGAGATTTTGGGTATACCAGATCTGGAAATGGTCCTCTAGTGAATGAAGCCAGAGCCCAGGGGGTTCTGGGGCTAGTGCTGACTAACTGGTGGGTAGAGCTGGGTCCTGGGTTCTCTGGCTGCTCGGCCCTGGGAGTCCTGGTGTTGGTGTCAGCCTGCTGGTGGGTGGGGCCAGTATCCAGGGGTTCCAGGGGCTTGTTCCCACCCATTGGTGAGTGAGGCTCATCCTGGGACTAGTGCTTTCCCACTGATTAGTGGAGCCAGGTCTGAGGGTCTCTGGCTGTAGGGCCCTGAGGATTCTGGAGTTGGTGTTGGCCTGCTAGTTAGTGGGGACAGGCCTTAAACTTCTGGTGAGTGATACTGTGTCCCTGGGCAGCTGGGGACTCAAGGGGTCCTAAGGCAGCTGGCCTACTGGTGGGTAGGGCTCTTTCCCCCCAACTAGCTAGGTGGGTTGGCCCGAGGCAGCCCAGTACTGGTGCCTAGAG
Organism: Mesoplodon bidens; assembly: GCF_964165515.1. Lineage (NCBI taxonomy): Eukaryota > Metazoa > Chordata > Mammalia > Artiodactyla > Ziphiidae > Mesoplodon > Mesoplodon bidens. The sequence continues at coordinate 90,117,552 of NC_138167.1, forward strand.
ACTGGTGATCAGGGCCAGTCCCAGTGCTAATAAGGTGCAGGGAGGATTCCAAAATGGTGCTTGCCAGCATTGATGTCCTGTGTTAGAACAAGCTCCTAAAAATGCCTGCCACCAGCATCCGTATCCCCAGGGTTAGTTCCAGTTACCTCTTCTGGAGGCTTTCCAAAGTCAGCAGGTGGGTCTAACCCAGCCTCCTTGCAAATTACTCCTTCTGTTCTGGTCTCAAAGCATGTGAGATTTTGTGTGCACCCTTTAAGAGTGGAATCTCTATTTCCTACAGCCTTTTGGCTCTCCCGAATGTAAGCCCCACTGACCTTCAAAGCCAAATGTTCTGGGGGCTCCTCTTCCCAGTGAAGGACCCCTGGGCTGGGGAGACTTATGTGGGCTTGGACCCTTCACTCCTTGGGGAGAACCTCTGCAATTGTAATTATCTTCCCATTTGTGGGTCCCACTCACATACTCCCACCTGGGGTTATAAGTCTTAACTATATTGTGTCTCCACCCTTCCTAAACATCTCATTGTGATTTCTTCTCTATATCTTTAGTTTGTAGAAGATCTTTTCTGCTAGTCTTCAGGTCTTTCTCATTAATAGTTGCTCTGTAACTAGTTGTGATTTTGTTGTCCCTGTGGGAGGAGGTGACCTCAGAGTCTTCCTATTCTGCCTTCTTGGCCACCTCCTAATGGTCACTAGTTTTTTAAAGAGAGTTCATGTATCTTTTTTTAAGATAAAGTATTTTACTTCTTTCCCCATTTCTTTCCAAGTTTCATTTAGGCTGGGTGCAGTATGAGAACTAAGGATCATCAACTAATTCTAATCTGTGATTCATAGTATAAGTGGCGTGTGCTTTTCTTATACCTATAGCTATGGCAACATATTTCTTTTCTAAATAAGACAATTCCTTTCTATTTTCCTGACATAGCAAGAGCATCATGTGTCAGATCTCTGACACTCCCAGTTGGAAATAGACTTTGCTAGAATAAAAGCAGATGTAGGGATTGGGAACACTGCCAAAGTGGAAATACTGTAAGAATACAAAATATTTTTCTATGAGTTTGACAGTGCCTAAAGAATTTTAGGTTGTCATCAGTACTTTGGATCCCAGGAAGCAGCTTGATAAGGAGAGCCTGTATAATGCTAAGTAGAATTACAGTAATTTTCAGCTACCTATTAGTGTCAGGTATATAATAGGTTTGCCACAAAATCAATACTTCTGACATCAAGTTGAGATAAAGAAAAGTCCCACTATCAACAGGGGTCAAGTCTACGGGGCTGGGACAAGTACCCCATCAAATTATTACCCGTATCCTCAACCCCACAACTATATCTTGTTCAAGAATGCTGATTAAATTTTAGGCTGAAAAAAATTTGCTGTCTTACTATATAATTTCTCAGTTTCTGTCCAGTCAACTTGATTAAACTTTGACTCCCTTGATAGCTTTCATTCTTCACATTCATCACCCCCTTCTTGTACTTAAGTCCTTTGCTTTGCAGCTTAGAGCCCAATGTTTAATTGCACTGTTGCTGATACCTTACATTTTCTTGGCCCCATTTCTTTGCCTTGTTTTCTACTTGTGGTGAAGGTGCTTAACAACTATCAGCTATTTTCTCTGTTCCTACATCTACATGTTGTCTTGAAGGAATTTATGTATTCACCCAGACTGATGCTATGTCTCTACATGTTTCTACCTGTCTCTACCCTCGGTGGTTTCCTTAAGTGTCTACTGTGAGATTATTTTAATTTTTTAGTAAGTTCTTTTTCACCAGAAACTGTTTTAAACTTTTTCTATCCAGTCTGGTAACAGCTTATCTTTCCCCTCATACTCAGCAAAGATTTCACCTACTTAGTGGAATGAGCACCCTCAGTAAACATTTCCTCAAGTTACAGCCCCTCCATTCTTTCTTCCTAACATTTTGTCACCATGAGTAGATTTCTTTTCTCAAGTGCAAGGCCAACAGCTCCACCTGTGCCTTGGATGTTACCCCTGTTCCTATGTCTATTAAATATATCCTTACTTTCATGTATTAGCTATATTTTCTTGTCTGTTGTTTTCTTGCAGTCTTTAACAGTCATGAACATATCCCATCACAAAATATCCTCCTTCCACCTGACATCACTTCCTATCTTTCTCTTCCTCTTTATGACTAACTTACCTAAATATGTGGTTTTCACCTTTTTCCCCTCACATTGCTATACTTCATGAAATCTGTGTTCTGCTCCTATTCACTCACCACAGTGGCCTCCTTGTGACTAAAAAGAATGAAAACATTTTCATACCTATCTTCCTTTCACTTTCTGCATCTTTTGACACTGCTGATTTGCTGACCACTCTTTCTTTCTTTAAATTCTCTCTTATTTGATTTCTAGTCTTTTTTCCTCAGTCTCTTTTGTGGACTTCTTATTCACTCCCCATCCCCTGGGTGCCTATGTTCTCATAAATATTGTCTTCTGATCTCTTTTCTCTTTATCCATTTTCTTTGGCAGAGAATACCAATTCCAGTGGCTTCAGTTACCGGTTCTATATTAATGATAGTCAAATATATATTTCTACTCTGATTTTCTCTCCCAAGATCCTGTCTTATTTATGCAACTGCTTATTGTTATTTCTTGAAATGAAATATGAAGCACAGAGTGTGAAATGCAGTATGATGCAAACACCCATACTTCCCCTAATCTACTAATGCTTCCTCTTTTCTGGATCTTAGTAAATGTCTCCACCACCAGTGCAACTGCCTAAGCTAAATCCTAAGTAAACTAATGTCCTCCTTCCTCTAGTTTAATATCAATCCTACTTCTAACTAGTCAAACACTAAGTCATAGTTGAAATATCTCCAGGGTCTGATCACTTCTTTTAAAATCATTCTTATTTTCTTATATCCCTACTGAAATTTTACTTCACTCTAAACATAAAACTTCCCTTGAAATCAGCAAGAGAAAGTATTCCATCTTCCATTCTAAAAGAAGAGGATTAGAATTTATCTTATTTCCTATAGTCATTTGTCTATCATTTTTCTGCCACCATCATTTAAAAACCTTGCCTTTTAAAAATTTGCTTACACTGTCAATCCACTTTTCCATTATTTGTGAAGATGCAGAAACATTTATCCAGACTTCAATGAAATGAATAACTGCTTCCCAGTCTTTCATCTTCTACCTCTACACTGATGACAATTACATTTCTTAGTTCCTTTACTTCATATACTTGAATTGTCTCTTCTTTCACTGTATTTTACATACCTATAGACTTTTAAATAACATTTCCATACAAAAAACTTATCTACTGCTAAGAGCTAAGATGTTCAGATCTCTGAACATCTCTCTTTTTTTTTGTGGTACGCGGGCCTCTCACTGTTGTGGCCTCTCCCATTGTGGAGCACAGGCTCCAGACGCTCAGGCTCAGCAGCCATGGCTCACAGGCCCAGCCGCTCTGCGGCACATGGGATCTTCCTGGACCGGGGCATGAACCCATGTCCCCCTGCATTGGCAGGTGGACTCTCAACAACTGCGCCACCTGGGAAGCCCCTGAACATCTCTTTTTTAACCACAGTCTTCTATTCTTAAATCTACTATTCTTTTCTTTCTTCATCTATTTTGTGACATATGGTTCCTCAACTCACCTCTAATCTCTCACTCTACATATTTTACCTGCCTCTTTATCAAGTCTGAATGTAATGATCAATGATAAATTATATAAAAATGTTCTCTGAAGTTTTTCTATTTTCATTTTATTTTCAGTGTAGGAGGGACTATGTCCATTTAGTCAACAAGCATATAATGAATACCCACTCCTTCTTAGGTCCTATTCTAGGTACAGACATAGCAATGAACCAAACAATGACTGCTCTCCTGTAGCTTTAAGTGTAATCAGGGAAGATAGTTAATAGGAAAATAATTAACATGTTTATGGTGGTAAGATGTGCTGCAGAGAGGAATGACTTTCCCCTCAAGGCAACTGGACCTCCTCCTTGAAGTGATTCATCAGCTGACCAACTATGTCTCCTTTAGTTGTAATTAATTTGAATATTTTTAATTGTTAGAGTTATTATTATTTTAGGAAATTCCCTTAATAAACATAATACAAACATCCTATATCAGTAGCATACTGACACAGTTTATATTATAGGAACAACAACAAAACAAAAACATAAAACAAATCTCAGAGGTTGATTCTTACTTCTCTGATATTCAGTGTAAGCCTGTCCATCTCTCCAGAAGGGTGGTTATCCATGTGATGGCTCATTGTATACATCTACATCTACACATGGAGTCAGGGAAGAGGAAATGGAAATTGAACAAATTATTCCACACAAACGTGTCAAACATAAATTCTACTCATATTTAATTGCTCAGAGCAAGTCATGTAGCCATGTCTTTCTTCACATGTGGGAAGGTACAATTCTCTCATTTGCCTGGAAGTAGAGAGAAATGTGATACCAGTGAGTTTTGGCAATATATGTTACATAGTCCCAGCAATAATAAATAGAAATTTGATTCCTTTCTTTCTCTTTCCCAGTTTAGGTGGATTCCACAGAGTGACTATTGAAGTTATTTTCTTGATCTTTTTTCTAGGCATAAGTTTGAGTAAAAGTATCCGGCAAGACCATATTCTCTACTCTTAAGACCATCACATTTAGCAACTGGACAATTAGTGATTGCATCTTGCATAGTTAGTCATCATTTTTGGCCAGTGGCTCTCTTTGTGATCATTAGCATCCTCTTGAGTAATATTCCTAGTAATCCTTAACGTGGAGATCTAGGTTGTGGTTTGGGGATTTGTATTTTAAATCACCCTTGGGGGGGTCTAATCAAAGTTGTTCATAAGTGGTACTTAGAAGAGCACTGATCTAGTGGCATGAAATTCTCATGTGCTTACCCAGTTGAAAATTAAATTCAGCTGTATACTCTTTTATCCAACATGACAGGTAAGGATTTTAATTAATAATAGGAATGGAGGCATCCATAACGGTGCCAGCTACTTTTCCTCTAATAGATACCAAAGTAGAAGTAGAAAAAACAGTAGAAAAATGGAGACTGATAGATCTGAATTTGAATCATGATTATTCTACTCACTGGACATGTGACATTGAGAAAGATGTTAACCTTTCTATCTTGAGTATCCCTCATGTTTAAGAGGAAATTGCAGTGTCTACCAAAAAGACTTGGGGAGAGAATCTAATGAGTGATAATTGTAAAGCAATTAGCACATATTAGTCATCCCATTCAACATTTGTGTGCCACCAAAGTACTAGATACTGCATTAAATGTATATGAAAATATGTGTTAGAATTCAAGAATTTAAAGCCCAATTAAAGATAGAGTTATATAGAAAAGTGAGAGTTACATTACTAGATTATTACATATTAGATAGGTAAAGTAGCTCATCTGAGACCACAGAGTTAAGAAGTGGATTTGAGCATGAATTTAAGTGCTGGCAGTTTGACTCCACAATGCTAAACAGAGAAGAAAACCTGCATATATATGCTAGGGAACATTTTCTTTTCTTGAAGACTACAGTGAACCACTGAAAGAATTTTAGAAAAGGAGTTCTGTTTCCAGATTTCACTTTTATGAAGAGTATTCTGGAAGCAGGAAAGATGGTTTTTGTTTTATTTAGAGGGAAGAAATTCTAAAGTCAAGCAGAACCATTAAAAGGCTATTGCAGCAATCCACATGAGAAAAAGAAGAGATTACACTAAGACGATGACTGAGAGAAGAAATATTTTAAAGGTTATACACAATGAAGATACATAGAACTAAATAAGTAATTATAGGTAGATATTTAAGAAGAATGAATATTCAAACTTGGTCCCACTTTTCTTCTTGGTGGTTGGATCATTGTTTTTCACATTCACTGTGGTTGGGGAAACCACTGGAGAACACCAGGATGAAGAGGAGGTGATGATGCATTCATATTTAGATATGTTGAGGCTGGAATTTGGTGTAACATGCATATCATACCAGTACAATGTGTGATACATGTTCTGGATCCCAAAGAGGACAATTTGGACTAAAGATAGACAAGGGTGTCATTAGCATGTGATAATGAAATTATATATTTGAATAAACTTGTCCATGGTTAGTGAATAGGGATGAAAAGACAAAGTGTTAATAAAAATTAAACATCCAACTTGTATAATATATTAGAATAACTGAAGTGATAAAACATGGGTAAAGCCAAATACTAATACCAGGTGAAATATACTATGTGTTTACAGTGTTAAAGGCATATGCTGAGTCCTTAATATGTAAAGCCTTTAATATTTATTTCAGCTTTATGCAGTAATGTTTTATAACCATCTGTTAGAAAGGAAGTAGAGTCTTAATAATAAGACTCTTCCCCAAATTTCACATATCTAAAAAGTAAAGAAGTTAGAGTTTAAATTCAAGAATTCTTGACCTATGTGCTGTCTTGTTAACCACTAGGTATCCTGCTTCCAAAGACTAACCACAGATGTGAGTGAGGAAGAGCAGGACCTGCAAAGATTTAGAGCAAACAGAAATAAGTATCTGCAAATCTTAAAGAGATTAAAGAATAGTGGTGGGGCTTTGAAGTTAGGTGAAGGATAGGCAGTTCTAGCTTGAAAGCATAATACCTTATGTTTAAGACTTAAGAGATAGAGCTGTTAAGGAAATGAGAAAATTCAGGGTGTGGTACTGGGGGTGAGTGGCTGAAGTGGAACAGACGTGAAGATCCATAGACTAGAGAATGAAAAAGAACTGTGAGTCTATGTTACAAAGACCATATGCACAGAACTGAGGGCAGGGCAGATGCTGAGTTTCTTGGAGAGAGATATTGGTATCAGTGTTAACGTCTTCAAAGAATTGGAGGGAAGGATGTATCCGTGAAGTGTAGATATAACAGATGAGGAAAATAATTGTGTGATGTGTTTATTTAATTTTCAGACTTTTTCCTTATAACTCTCATTTACTGCTCAAGCCCAGTATTACTAATTTTTTAATTCTGACAGTGCAAGAAAAAATAAATGGAGCACTGCCAAAGAAGTCACATTGATCCTCCTTCTGTGCGTTTGATTATATAGTTTTCTTCTCCAACATTCTCAGCCTTTGTTGACCTTCTGCTTTTGAGAACCTTATGAGACTCTAGAGTTATCTGTCTAAACTGACCTTGAGGTGTTTAACCCACAGGCTTTATTTAATATGCTCTGACTCAGCCTAATCTTTACCCTGTCATTGTAGACTAGCAGCTGCCTTACTGACCCGATTCACTGCGTTCTGGCAACTTCTTGCTTCTTTAGTCTTCTACGTCCTGATGTTGCATATCTTCCTGACATTTCCCACAGGGCCCTTGGTTGCCTAAGCATGATGTGAATGAACATTCCATGTTTTTCTGGCTAAAAGAAATTCATCTACTTGCTTTGGGTTAGGAGAAAATTCTACAAACGCAGCCCCTACAATACTGTAAGACTAAAACATTTTAATAATAAAGTACCAACTAAGTCATATGTGATTTAAGTCTTGTCCCATAAATTTTTTTTTTTCTTAAATAGATTTACTGATATACTGGTGAGGGGAATAAACAGCTTTGATTTACCATGAGAGAATTTTGGATTTGCAGCTCAGTGGGGCTTTGGCTTTTATAAGCTTCTTTCATTGTAAAATTAATTATTTAAATAATTACAATAATGTAAATGAACCATCATCTCAAAACAGAACCCAGTTTACTTCCTGCTGGTCCCCTGAGGGGCCTTTTTCTGTAGTTTAGTATAACCATGTCATCGATTCAATTCACCAGTTTGTGTTTCCTGCTTTATGGATTAAGCACTGCAGGGGCTGTAATGTTCTAACTGCCTTTGTTTCTCCTTCTTCTCTAGGGCCATGTTAGTATTTTACCAACAACTGACAAGGTTTGGTGGGAGGCAGGAGGTAGAACAGCATGTCTGTGCAGTAATTCAGGTTAAATATATGTACATTTAATTATCTATACTTAGATTTACGTATCATAACTTGGAGTCTGTAAAGACATTAGAATCTCAGTTTATTGCTAACAGCATGGCACTTCGGTTTTCAGAGATGAGTTGATACGGGGCTAATGAGATTTACTATCAGATGTTTGACTTTGCCTGAAATTGCCTTCTTCACTCTCTCAATAAGTAGTAAGATTTCACTAAGTCCCTTATCTCAGGAATATTGCTTTAAACTGAGACCCTTAATGCTACTAAGTGATTATAGAACTAAGTTTTGAAATGTAGGACAAGATTCTTTACTTATTAAGACCTTGGAAGAAGTAGAGCAAGGTAAGTGCTTGATTTTATCTGTGTGTGTGTATATACATAATTTAAAAGAAAAAAGCAGTATGCTAGATAAAGAAGGAACCATACTTTCAAAAGACTTACTTATATGGCATGTAGACAAACAAAAATGTAACCACTTAGGAGCCAGTAAAAATATGTGACACCTAATAACTACAGGGAAAGGTAAAACCTTATCAACTATTCTTTGCTAACTCCTTAAAATAGTCTAGGTTGTCAAACTAATCATGATCTAATACAAATCACACTACTGAGGTTATGGAGTACGTTTCATATGGGGAAGGAATACAGCTTGGAAGTGTTCACAGTTTTGCCAAGAAAATGATGGCTTTGTTGTGGTTCCACATTGATGGAACACAGGAGGTCTGACTAAAGGTCCTAAGAATTGAGATAGTTTAGTAGTGGAAAGATAGAGTCTAAAATGGTGTGATCAATGCATGTAAGTAAGCTTTACTTACTTTTCAACAATTTTGGCCACATTTGTAGTTTTTTTCAGAGATGTTTCTGTAGCACAAATAACATGAATTTGGGTGATATTTGATTCTAACAGAAACACAGAAAGATGACTTTTCATCCATGTGATATCTTAGTTTCCTAGAAGCTAAGGTAGCTAAGTGACAAGAAACACACACAAAAAAATAGGGAATTGGGAAAAACATATAAAAAGTAATTTTATCATAAAATATCCTCTCAACCTCCACATGCCTTATCTACCTTTCATGTTTAGTATTGTTTATTTGTTGTTGTTTTTGCACCTCTCTGCAACATTTTAATGCTATCTCAATATTAACTTCCAATTCATGAATTCTCTCCCTGCCTAGGTCTACTTATGGGTGTATATCATATATTGCATCTTAAAAAAAAATATTCTCTATATTTAACATTTTAATTGGCTTTACCACACTCAAATTTTTGCTTGTTTTACTTCTTTTTTTTTTTTTTTTTTTTTTTTCTTTTTGCTGTATGCGGGCCTCTCACTGTTGTGGCCTCTCCTGCTGTGGAGCACAGGCTCCGGACGTGCAGGCTCAGCGGCCATGGCTCACAGGCCCAGCCTCTCAGCAGCCTGTGGGATCTTCCCGTACCGGGGCATGAACCTGTGTCCCCTGCATCGGCAGGCAGACTCTCAAACACTGCGCCACCAGGGAAGCCCGTTTTACTTCTATTTTTAGTTCATATTGTTAAATGTAAGTTATACCTTCATTTAAATTTTTGAACATAGAAAAAACATGCTAATTTAAAATTAGTATTTGTTCAAATGCTTTATAAATTAAGTGGATCTGGAGAGAATTTGTTTCTGATTTTGTTGTTGTTAGCTATATTTTTTTAGTATTTATTTATTTATTTATTTTAGTTGTGGCACACGGGATCTTCCTTGCAGCATGTGGGATCTTTAGTTGTGGCATGCAGGATCTTTAGTTGCAGCATGTGGGGTCTTTAGTTGTGGTATGTAGGATCTAATTCCCTGACCAGGGATTGAACATGGGCCCCCTGCATTGAGAGGGTGGAGTCTTAGCCACTGGACCACCAGGGAAGTCCTTGTCATTAGCTGTTTTTTGAGGTATTGTATCTCTTCATGTGCTATTGAATTCTATATTTCATACTTCTTTTAACTGATTCTTCTCTCTCTCTCTCATTCTCTTTCTCTGTTTCTCACTCTCTCTCTCTCTCTCTCTCTCTCTCTCTCTCTCTCTCTCTCTCTCCTCTCTTTCTCTTTCTCCTTCTGTGCAGTTTTTCTATTAAACAGTTTTGCAGTTGACATAACTGGACTAGCTTCCTATTCAAGAACCAGGTTATAGTGACAGTTGTTAGTTCAAGAGTCACAGTTTTTAAGCAAATCAAATCAGAGCATGGGAGATGGCTTGGCACATTTCTTGGTCCTGAGACTCTGTCTGTTACTTCTTACTTGTCCAAGCTCACATTTGTTTATAGGCCATAGCTTCAGGCCTCCTTCCAAAATGGTAGAATCCTAAACCAGTCCCTGGCTTCATACAGTGATCCTAGTTTTGCAACCCAATCCCTTCTTGAGAGCACATTTTTAATTGCCTTTACATCATTAAAAATCCAACCCAAATGTTATTGCTCACCTCCAAACTTTTAGAAAAAAAGCATCACTAGACCTAGGGAGGAACATTTCAGAAAGATGAAGGGATCAAACCATAAGGAAGATAAATTGATTTAATAAATTGATTCTGCATGTACCCTATAGCAGAGCTTCAAAATATATAAATCAAAATTTTACAGAACTAAATGGATTAGTTACCAGCATTCACAGTCTGAGATTTTAATGTACCTCTCAGTAGCTGATAGAAGAAACAGAACAACAACTAAAACAAACATCAGTAAGGATACAAAATGACAAAGGGATGATGTAATTCCATGAACTCGTTCTGATTGGAGTATATAGAACATTGCACAAAACAATGACAGAAAATGCGTTCTTTTCTGAGAATGCACTTGGAAAGTCTTCAAGATTGACCATATGGTGGTTCATAAAATAAGCCTCAACCAATTTCAAAGGATTGAAGTAATTCAAAGCATATTATCACATCAAAATAAGCTAGAGGGCCTCCCTGGTGGCGCAGTGGTTAAGAGTCCGCCTGCCGATGCAGGGGATACGGGTTCGTGCCCCGGTCCGGGAGGATCCCATATGCCGTGGAGCGGCTGGGCCCGTGAGCCATGGCCGCTGAGGCTGCGCATCCGGAGCCTGTGCTCCGCAACGGGAGAGGCCACAACAGTGAGAGGCCCGCATACCACAAAAAAAAAATAAAATAAAAAATAAAATAAAATAAAATAAAATAAGCTAGAGAGTCCCCAGAGCTACCAAGTTATGCAGTATACTCCTAAACAACTAAAAATCAAAGAAAAACCAAAATAAAAATTGGGAAGTAGTTAAAATATGAACTACAATTAAATGTGTACTGTTAAAACTTGTAAGATTCAGCCAAAGCCAAAGGATTCTCTAGAGAATTTTGAGGCTTTAATATATATTTAAGTAAAGAAAACAGGCTGAAAATCAATAAGAAATTTCCAATGTCATAAAGGAAAAAGGAATATCACTACACATCTTAAAGATAATAAAAAGACCATAAGAGGAAATTAAAAATAATTCATGCCAATTAATTTGCCAATTTATATAAAGCAGACAATCATCTTCAAATACACAACTTACAAAAAATGACTCAGGAAGAAAAGAAATAAATAGAAAATGGAAATAGTCTTATATTCATTTAAAAATTATATTGAAATTACTTTGCTATGAAGAAAATGCCAGGCTCAATTAATTCATTCATTATTTGTTTTACACATACATTTGAGAAATAAATAGCATCAAATTACACAAAGCAAAAACTGTCAAAAATAAATGGAAAAATAGACAATTCCAAAGTTCACAGCTAAAGATTTTAACATTATTTTCTCAGAAATTGGTAGAACAGAGTTTTTAAAAAATCCATAGATATAGATAATCTGAACAATACTATCAACCTTGTCCTAATTAATATTTGTAGCATGGCACTACATCCAACAACTGGAAAACACACATTTCTTGCAAGTCCAAAATACGTAAGCCAGAAGATTGATTTGTGCATATATGATTTGTGATAAAGGTGACAAAGCAATGTAATGAGGAAAAGATAGACTTTTTTTCCATAAATAATGCTGGATTAACTGGCTATCCATATGGAAAAAGAAAAAATATTGAAAATTATTTTAAACCATACATACTTGGCATGTAAATATGAAAGACAAAAATATTAATGTTTCAATGAGAAAACATAAGAGAATCTTTTCACAATTTTGGCCCTTGGCAGAATTTTCTTAAATAAGATACTAATAGCATTAACCATAAAAGACTAAGTTGTAAAGTGGACTGTATTAAAATTAATAATTTTTTGTTTATTAAAATATATTACTAAAGCAATATAAAAAGAAGCAACAGGATGGGAACAGATATTGGTAGTACATATTTCAAACAAAGGACTTGATTCCAGAATATATAAAGAAGTTATATGAATCTATAAGAAAAAAGCAGAGAAAAATAATAAAATAATAGGTAAAATATTTTAAACAGGCACTTCACAAAGGAGGATATCAAAATTACATTTAACATATAAAAGCTGCTCATTTTATTTGCCATCAGAGAAAAGCAAATTAAGACCACAATATAATAATACTGCACAGGCACTAGGCATGTATGAGAAAGAAAAAAATACAAAAATAACAAGTAGAATCAACTAAAACTTTCAAACACTTCTCTTAGGCGTGTACTTAAAAAAACTTAGTAATACTTACTTTTTAGTAGTTCTGTCGAGATATAGTTCATATACACTATTATTTGACCATTTAAAGTGTACAATTAAATGGATTTTAGTATATTCAAGATATGTGCAGTCATTACCACCACCGGTTTTAGAACATTTTCACCATCTAAAAATGCAAACACATACCCTTTAGCTATCAGTTTCTACCAAGCCCGAGGAAAACACTGATTTTATTTCTGTCTATAGATTTCCCTATTCTAGACATTTCATATGAATGGAGTTTTATAATATGCAATCTTTTGTGACTGGTCTGTTTTTACTTAGTATAATATTTTCATTCATATTGTGGTATGTATCACTACTTCATTCCATTTTTACGCTCAGATTATATTCCATTGTATGGATATTCCACATTTTGTTTATCCATTCATCAGTTGATTGCCATTTGGGTTTTTTTCATTTTTAGGGTATTATAAATCATGCTGCTATATATATTTGTGCACACATTTTTGTGTAGACATATATTTTCATTTCTTTTGGGTATATACTGAGGAGTGGGATGGCTGGGTCAAAAGGTATCTCTATGTTTAGTTGTGTGAGGAATTGCCAGGCTATTTTCCAAGATGGCTGCATGGTTGACATTTCTACTAGCCAATGCTTGTTATTATCTGACTTTGATACCAGTCATTCTAATGTCTGTGAAGTGTATTTCATTGTGGTTTTGATTGACATTTCTTTTATAACTAATTATGTTGAACATCTTTTCATGTGCTTACTGGTTATTTGTATATTTTGGAGAAATGTCTATTTGAATTGTTTGTCCATTTTAAAGTAGTTCAGTTGTCTTTTTATTATTGAGTTATATGAGTCCTATATATATTGTGAATACATGCCCCTTATCAGATATATAAATTGCAAATATTTTCTCTAATTCTATGGGCCATATTTTCACTTTTTTTAATGGCGTCCTTTAGAGCAAAAAGGTTTTTACTTTGGTGAAGTCCAATTTTTTTTTTCCTTTATCACTCATGCCTTTAGTGTCATTATCTAAGAATCCTTTTCCAAATCCCAGATCATGATGGTTTACCCCTATGTTTTCTTCTAACAGTTATATAGTTTCAGTTCTTATGTTTAGGTCTTTGACCATTTTGAGTTAATTTTTGTATATGGTGTGAGTTCAGAATCCAACTTCATTCTTTTGCATGTTGTCTCAACACTTGCTACCCTTGTCAGAAATCAATTGACCATTTATATATGAGTTTATTTTTTGACTATCAGTTCTATTCCATTGATCTATATGTCTGTCCTTGTGCCAGCACCACACTGTCTTGATTTTGTTGCTTTGTCTTAGCTTTTGAAATCAGGATATGTGAGTCCTCCTACTTTGTTCTTCTTTTTCAAGATTGGTTTGGCTATTCTCAGCCCCTTGCAATTCCCTATGAAGTTTAGAATCAACATGTCAATTTCTACAAAGTCAGCTGAGCTTCTGATAGGGATTGCATTGGGTCTGTAGAACACGTTGGGGAGCATCACCATATTAAGAATGTTAAGTCTTCTGATCTGTGAACACAGAATGTTTCTCCAATTATTTAGGTCTTTAATTTCTTTTAACAATGATTTGTACCTTGAATGGATTAAAAATAGAGCAGTATTGGGATAACTGAGAAAAGAAAAGAGAAGATCCACATAAGAGTGGGGGAGGTGTTCTGAGCAAAAATAAAAAAAAATTCAGAGAATCATTTGCCTTATTTATGTACCCTACACAAAGAAGGAGTTCTATGAAATCAGACAAGGCCACTGATCCTTGCCTTTTTCTAAAAGTTCAGGAAAACCAATTTATATTAAACATTAGCACCAGAAAATTATCAAGTTTAAAACCCATTCAAAGTTACTATAAGAAAAAGGGGAATGAGTAGAATAAGTTTCCTACAGACAATGAATGGAGTAAGATGCTCAAGGAGCAGATGCCTTAGAATAAGATGCTCATGGAGCAGGACTTCTATTTTAAAATGAACTTAAATCTATGAAGAAAATGACACAAGATGTGAAAGAACAATACACATTAGAATTAGAAAAAAACAAAATTGAGATGATAAAACTTATTAAAGAATGATATAAATGAAAAAAATCATTTTCAGAAATTAAGAATAAACTAGAAAAAATACAATAACAAATTAAGAAAACAGACACTGCTTTAAAAGAAGTACTATAAAAGGAGGAACATTTATAAAACTACCAGAAATGAAATAATAAATATTGGATAAACAAAGAAGATCCACTTTACAGATCTAAAAACTCCCTGAAGAAGAAAACCAGAGTAAGGAAACAGAATAAATACTAAAATATAACTGGAGGAAGCATTTCTGAAATAAACATTACAAAAAAAAAACAAACACAAAACTTTTGATGCTACATAATAAAAGGGCATACCACATGCTTAATATAAGAATATTGACCTAGAATAACCTATTTCACTACCTATTTTAATAAAATTCCTGGCCTTTTCAGAATAAAAAAAAATTCTTTGGTTATTTAGACAAGAGTAGCAAGTGAATTATAAACAAAAGATAATTAGGTTATCATTAGACTGACAGCAGTGCCTCATTACAGATCAAAATGGAGTACCTTATTTAAGATATTCAGTGAAAAAAATGTTCACCAAAGAGTTAATATATAATAGAAATTACTTTCAAGTATAAAGGTCACAGACAAACTCTTATCTTAATTTAGGAAATATTGTTACCATGAGACCTTTCTAAGACTCCATTACTGAATGAGTTTTAAACAACCAAATGACTAGAGACAGCATAAGGGATTGCGTGAGCATAAAACATATTATTACTTGTACAACTAAGATTAAATGGGGACTAAAAGGACAGAATAAGGTACATAGTGTGCAATTGCTGTATATTCAAACAATGTAGACACAGTACAAGTATAAAGTAGAGGGAGTTTAGGAACAACAAAAGAAAAAGAAAAATTTTAACTGTTCTCAGTAAATATTTTGGTGGTAGTAGTATTATTATTGTTATTCCATGTATAATTTGAGGTAAAGTAAATGGTCAATTATGATAAAATCTAATATGCTTATCCTCTGGGTCCTTGATAACTAAGATTCTTGGTGTCGAACAAAAGAAATAACGATATAATGCAGAAAACATTACACAGAAATTATATAGTCCTGGACTTTAGTTGGAAATATGGGATCTTCAGTGTAGAATGATTATATATTCAGTATTCTGTATAGAATTAGAATTATCACTATTTTCCGTATGTAATTAATTAATGGCTTTGGGTCTTAACATCAACAGTTATTTACATCACACACACAAAACAACCAGACACTTTGCGCTTCCTAATAAAAAAACACACCACCACCTGTAGGCTTGACTATTGGACAGAATGTGATTCTTATCAAAATTCTGAGTCCAGCAGCCAATTTGCAGAAAATATAGAGGTCAAAGATACATGTTGAATTGTATCACAACTATGAAATCAGCAAAACCTATAATGTGGGAAAATCTAGAAGATCTTTAAAGGCTAAATTATAAGTAATAAAATGGGATAAAGGGGAAATTTATAAACTAAAAGCTACTTAAAGGGCATTTTTAAAAAATGGACCAGACTAAATCACAGTGTCTAGGGATGCACACGTGTATTGTAAAACGTAAGAAGCACAAGAAAATGATTCCTACAGAAGTCAAGAGTAGTGTTTACTTTGTGGAGAGGTAGAGTTGAGATGGAAACAAGGCACGTAGAAGAGTTCCTGGGGTAGCTGGCCAAGTTGCATATCTTAACTTGGGTGTTGATTACAAGTGCATTTGCCTCATAATATCTCATTAAACTATACATTTGTTTTGTGTTTTTCTGTATCACTGTTTTACAAATTTTTTAAAAAAAATTTATTTTCTTTCACTGTACAGTAATGAAGTAAGAAGTTTTAAAAAGGATGGTCAAAAACAGAAACAGCATGTCATTGTTATGCCAGCTCTAAAAGAAAGTTCTCTGAGATTTTAATAATAATAATTTTAAAACATTCCAAACTACAATTAAATATGAGAATACTGTGGATAGCATGTCTTAAAAAAAGAAAAAAAAATAAACTTGGGAGTATTGGAGTATTGGGGTTATAACAAATATATCTACAAGATTTTACTACACTAAGCAGAAAGTCTTTGTAAGAAAAGAATAGAGAAAGAGAATATAAGATCTACCAATAAGAGAACCTAGCATTTTTATTTTTCCTGAATGTATTATTATGTTCCCTTTTTTTAGTACCTAATATAGTCACCTTAATTAAGGCAAATTTATAGATTGTTAATTCTAAATGATACTTAGTTAATTTGGGGAATAAACATGAGTTAGTTGCTTAGTTTAGTCAAAATTGACCCAAGAAGGCAAAGTGTCTGTATTGGAGATATGGATAGGCAAACATTTGTCTTTTACAGTAGAAATTCATTTTGCCGTTTAATAAGGAATATAATTTTTGCATTCAACTGCATTTAAGGTGTAATAAGAAAACTTTTAATACATAAATGCCCCCAACTTTTCTGTTTTCTTTGTTTGCAAAAGAACTTTTAGAATTATTTTCTTTCTTTTAATTTCCCCTTCCTGACCTCAGAGGAGAGTCCTAGTTTGACAGACTTGTTATGGAACTTGTAAGGCAGAATTTGTAGGAGTAAAAGATGAGGATAAGTTTGTAGACTGGAGCTGGGTTGGAGTTTGAAGTGAGTGGTCCCTTGTGGTACATGAGTTTGGTGGAGAGGGGGCAAAGGTAGAACTTTTTAAATGTTCTGATCTGTAGATCTCCTCACATTACTATAGTTACTTTGATGTTATTGCTGCTTTTAATTTCTGTATGTGGTTTTTAGACTTAGGCTGCTTTGGGGGTAGACCATTTGGAGAAGAAATTTACATGCAGGAAACATTCAAAAATAGACCCTTACATCAATAAGTTATCATTGGGTTATATAAACCACTGTAAAACATAATGACTTAAAACAATTTATTTTTTCTCACTACCCTATTAGTTGACTACGCAGTTCTCCTGATGTAGGCCAGGCTCTGCTGATCTTGGCTGGGCTCACTTCTGTACCAGCTAGTATAAGCTCTCCTTCTGGGGTTTGTCTGTTGAGACTTCAGCTTTCCTCCATATATTCTCTCATCCTCCTGTGGGCTAGTACAGATTTAGTTTCATGGGTGAGACAGGAATCCAGTGGAGACACAAAGTCTTTGAAGCCTGTGCTCAGAAGTGGCACACCTTCACTTCTGCTGATTTCTGTTAGCTGAAGTAAGTAGTAAGCCCAACTCAGATTCAAGGGGTCGTAGGAAAAAAAATAACCAAAACTCCACCTCTTGAAAAGAGGAGCTTATGAAGTCACAAAGCACGGGGTATGGAGACAGGAAGACCATTAATTGGGACCATAAATTAAATCAATCTACTACAATATTCTGCATCATTTAAGATTTAATTTTGTAAATATTATTCTAAGAGAATAAGAGCTTCAGCTTTCCAAGCTCTCATGTTTCAAGTTTCCTTTATACATATAGAGGCATTTGATATGTAGTCATAGCTTATTAGTTATTTGAACATGTGAATGAGAGTTAACAAAGTTAATTACAGAAAGCTCTTGACTGTTAGAGAATGAAAGTAGGGTTTAATGGGACACTAAAAATAAGTGGTTAAAACCTGGAACACATTATATTTGCATAAATCATTTAATTACTTTTGTAATTTTCATGCTTGTTTACTATATACATATGCATTTGAGTTTGGCCTCGAATAATAGAAAACCCACAGTAGCAGTCGTTTATACAAATTATAAGTTCATTTCTCTTATGTAGAATTCAGTGTCAGGGTTCAGGGCTATAAGGCATTCCATGGTGTTACATCTAGGCTTCTTTTTGTTCCACCATACTTTTTAAATAAACTCAATTTTGGAATAAGTTTAGATGTTAGGTAAAAGTTACAAACATAATACAAAAAGCTAATGTATATCCCTCATCAACTTCCCCCCCGTTAACATATTACAGTACAATGTACGAAACCAACACTGGTGCATTACTATTAACTAAAACCCTGACTTCATTTGAATTTACTTGTTTTTCTATTGATATATTTTTCTGTTCCAGGATCCAATTCAGGGTACCACATGGCATTTATGTCTCATGCCTATGAAGTCTCCTCTGGTCTGTGACACTTTATCAATCTTTCCTACTTTTCCATGACCTTGATAGTCTTGAGACAGGTACTGGCCAGGTATCCTGTAGACTGTCTCCCAGTCTGTGTTTATTTGATTTTTTTCATGGTTAGACTGGGGTTGTTTTTTTGGCAAGGATATTAGAGGCAGAGTGCTTTTCTCATCACATCATAGGAGTGGGCAGATGACACTATTGGTGATATTAACCATCACTTGGTTAAAGTAGTGTTTGCCAGGTTTCTCTACTCTAAATTCACTTTGCTTTTCTTTCTATACTCTATTCCTTGTTATCACATTACTAGGTCCAGTGTACCTTTAAGAGAGAAGGGATTAAACTCCACCTCCTGGAATGGGGAGACACTACATATATTAAATGGAAGTTTGTAAGGAACCAAGGAAGATTTATCTCTTCCATTTAATCACTTAGTTAATTGCTTATTTATATTACTATGGCTCTTATTGATATTTATTTTATACTTTGGATTATAATCCAATACTATATTATTAATTTTGTGGCTCAGATTATTCCAGTTTTGACCTCTGGGAGCTATTTAAGTTTGACTTCAATTTTTCTATGACATGTCACCATCCTTCTGTTTTTTTGAGGACACACTTACATTCTGGTACTTAAAGGCACTCCAGAATCCCCTTGTATTTTCCCTGTCCCCATTCTAGAGTAAGTCATTTTTCCAATAACCCCTAGTGCCTTTAATGGAAATGATAATTAGAAACCAAAATCTGAATGCTAGGTGTGCTTGTTGCTTCTGAGGTGTTTCTATTTCTAGGCTCTCTCAATAGATAGAACTAGGTAATTTGAATATATACTAGACCATGTATACACAGATATTTCTAATTATTTATCTGTTCTCTGTGTGTGTGTGTACACACACACATATTTATATATTAGCTAAACATGAGTTTATTCTCGTGTCTCTGACTCCAATCCAGTACCACATTGTTTATTCTAACCTTCCTTTCTTGCTTTTCTGTAACTTCCCTCTATGAGAGTAAGAAATTGGCTTCCACTATCTTCTACCCATTTATTTACCTGTACACACTATACCTTTTTGATCTTATTGTGTAAGGTAAGAGCCTGCACATTGCAGGTAGTTTATTGGAGGTAGAGACAGAAAATTATAGGTAAAGAGCACATATGAAACTTCCTTTGAGAAGGGGTTTCTAGAAGCTAATCTGCAACTTCTGCTGAAATTCCATTAGAAAAAAATTAGTCATAAGGCCACACAAAGCTGAAAGGGAGTTTGGGAAATGTAATCTTTATCCTGGGAAGCAGAATGCCAAGCTTAAAAAACCAAAATCCAAAAACACCAGAAAAACAAAAAAATTAAAACAAAATAAAACAAAAAATGATTACTATGAAAGATGGGAAAATAAGGGAAGAAAAATTGGAAAATAGCTAAGAGTTTATCCTCCACATTACCTGGATATTACTTCTCCTGAATATTATTATTATTATTATTTTAATGAATGAAGCAAGGAAAAGGAAATAGTCAATTTCATAATTTATTTCAGAATAATTAAAGGTCATATAAATAGACTGGCACAATGAACTTTTGAATCTTTTAAATCTTTTGTTTCCCTTCATTTTTGCCATTATCCATAGTCCAGTTGATATAAGGAAAATGAACAAGTGATTAATTTGTTTAAAGTCAAAAGGGGTCTAGGAATTAGGATGAAAAAGCCAGTATCTGCTGTCATTAAGGAGTCTGGAGAGACTATTTCATCATGTTGTCTAAAATTTTCTTTAAATGCATGAAAGAAATAGTACTTTTATTTTTATATCACTGTTTCCCCTTTTCTCCTAACAAGGATTTTGAGCAGTGACATTAATCTGTTGACTGTTGCTGAATATATCAGCTATGCTTCATAAATACACACCTGCTGTGCTGCTGAAAGAACCTGGTATTTTCTGATGCTCCATTGAATACAATGGACTGACAGCTTAAAAAGGCAGAATGAAAGAGAGGTGGGAGGGAAGTCCAAGAGTTAATGGGTTAATAATACACCATAATACATTCTTCACTGAAACCAGTTATTACTGAAAGAATGAAAGGACAACAAAGTCTTAAATAAAGGCCATCTTATGAAATATAATAATACTAGAACTTGTGCTAAAATATACTCCTCAGACTGAACTGATTAGAAACTCTTCAATTCATGGTTCTGTGACCTTTTATTTAAAGTCTGAGTTATTTAGAAATGACAGCTTTGAGTGTGAGGTAGCCAAGTGAGGCATAATACTTATACAATATTAAAAGGCAAAGAAATTTTATCAGAAAAAAATTGGCATATTATACTCCCCTATATAACATTACATTTTAAAAGTTTCAACAAAAGGCCTATAAAACCTCTGTGTATAGCTGCATAATGACTCCCAATTGTTCTAAGAAATAGCTCAGTCCATGGAAAACATTATAAAGAAATTTCATTCAGCTGTGAATATATCTATTCCTTTGACATAGTCATAGCAATTCAAGCATGAAAATGAATACAAAATAGGCCTTACTAAACCTGAAATGGGATTTTTTTCTGTGTTTTAAAATTATATGCCCCTTCTAGGAAGTGCGAATGTTTGGGGATCATTCGATTAAAGCTACTACACACATGAAACTTTAGGGTGAAAGTATTCCAGTAATTAGTCTTTCTTTTGTAATTATAGCTGTGGAAATGTACTTTCTTTTTTCTTTTTCCTTTGTAATTTTTGAATATCTTACTACACCTTTCATACTGAAAAGCTCATGCATTAAAAATAGTTGAAAATTCTACATTTAAACAGAATATACAGTGTCTACATCCCTCTATTATCGATTTATTTCAGGTTATTTTAGGTTTCAATTTATTATCATCTCAAATATGTATTAATTAACATGTGTAAATATCTATCTTCTTACAGAAAAATAACTTAGATTTTGTCAATTAGTAACAATAATGATGGTCACAATACTAAAAGAATCGAAAAATAGTTTTCCTACACACGTTTTGTCAATTCTAGTTTCTTTGTTGGATTAAAAAAATTATTTTTTAACATGCAAACATTTCTGTAATTTTTAAATACCCATAGAAATTATTGCAACCATAGGCTTTTTTTTTTTTTTTTTTTTTTTTTTTTGTGGTATGTGGGCCTCTCACTGTTGTGGCCTCTCCCGTTGCGGAGCACAGGCTCTGGACGCACAGGCCCAGCGGTCATGGCTCACGGGCCCAGCCGCTCCGCGGCATGTGGGATCTTCCCAGACCGGGGCACGAACCCGTCTCCCCTGCATCGGCAGGCGGACTCCCAACCACTGCGCCACCAGGGAAGCCCCAACCATAGGCTTTTAATAATTTTTTACATTGCAAAAATATTTCCCTTTTAGTAAGTTTTGGGGAATTACACTATAATTAATTACTTTAGTCCTTTTTTTACTCCTGGAACCATGCTATGATCTTCTTTTTCAATGATGTTTAACTTTTCCATATACTTCCAGATAATTATTATATTTCCCGTTAAGCTTCACTTGGCTAAAGTTACATATATTTATTTCTTTAATATTTGTTTCCTCTCCCAAGGAAAATCTCCCTGGCTCGTTCAGAGCTCCAATGATTGTCCTCTGAACTTCTTTTCATTTCTCTTCATCTTTTGGTATTGACGTTTGACATCTCAGGTGTGATGGTGGTAGGGGATAGCTGACTTTTAGCATTTTCCTATTTCTGTGGTGTATATAGCCATACTAAGGTTATTTCAAGCTAAGAGATACACATTTGGCTTTTGAGAGGCTATGGAAGAAGGTTCCAGTTCACCACTGAATTTATCTATACCTCTTTGTTTGTGGTCAGTTGTTTCATAATTTACTAGAATGTGCTATGATTATTCAAGCCAGGTTGAGCACTATTGAAATAACTTTCTAGGCACAAGACGGAGCCACTTTTGCCTGGGGTGTCACGTCAACAAACTGAGACTTGGATAACTTTCTTGTAAATGTTCCACTTGACCAGAAACTTGGTATATCCAGTCAGCTAATCCTCAAATGCCAGGCCAACTCTGGGCTTTCTTACTCCATTCCAGGTTGACTATATGGCCCCAGCCAATCATATATTTTCTATTTTTCTCTTCCTTGTTCTTTATTCTTTATCCTATAAAAGCTTCCTGCCCTCCTTTTACACTTCTCTGAATGGAGACTGTTTCCATTATGAAGGGTTAAAGTTTGTTACTAGCACTTAAATTGTCTTCTTTAATCATTTTTTAACACCACTATTAACTAAGTTTCCCTGAATTGCTTATAATATTTTCCTTTTATTCCCACTATATATGCATAATTTTCCACATTAGAACATGACTGGAAGTTGGACATTCTATCTCTGCATAGATATTGTATGCTTTCAACCCAATTTCCTATTCTTTCAACAGTGTTTAACTTTTTATAAATTTCAGTATATCAAAACAAGACCATTATTGTATTATGTTCTTTATTTCTAGTATCTTTGATTTCTTGATTCAACAAACGAAGTGATTCTCTGCTAAATTACTTCTAGTCTTTTTCCCAATCTTCTGACCACTTCTTTTAAGTTCCTCATCTCAGGCTCTTTCTTCCTCCTTTATCAATCCTATAACTGAGTGCTTCTCATATTTTAGTGTACGAAGAACAAATGAAGAATGTTCAAAAATGTAGTGTCCTGGACCTAACATATTCTGATTTAGTAGATTGCCCCCCACACCAGGAACAGCATTTTTACAAGCATCAAGATGATTTTAATGTGGACATTTCATGGACCACATTTGGATAAATACCACATAAATTGTATTATTCTCTTGTCTCATGTCCTTTCATTTGGTGATATTATTCTCCCTAGCTTAAACATGCAATGGATTTAAAAATCTATATCTCAAAGCTTGTTCAAAAATGCTTACCAAACATCTTTTCTAAAGTGTTGCAGAAGTTAGTATAATATTTAGACCACTAGTTCATTGTAACAAAATCCTTTGTGTGTGCATCTCTCCACAAAAATGTGTTTAGGCAGACCAAAATTTTCAACACTTTCCCCCTAAAGAAGAGAGAGAACTCACACAAAGAGTTAAAAACAATGTTAAAAAACCCCAAACAAACAAACAGCAATGTATGATATCTAAATGTGGTATAGAATTGCTTTGAGTAGAGAATAAATGAGTTATTTGTAGTGAGGTGGATGGACCTAGAGTCTGTCATACAGAGTGAAGTAAGTCAGAAAGAGAAAAACAAATACCATATGCTAACACATATATATGGAATCTAAGAAAAAAAAAAAAAGGTCATGAAGAACCTAGGGGCAGGATGGGAATAAAGATGCAGACCTACTAGAGAATGGACTTGAGGATATGGGGAGGGGGAAGGGTAAGCTGTGACAAAGTGAGAGAATGGCGTGGACATATATACACTACCAAACGTAAAATAGATAGCTAGTGGGAAGCAGCTGCATAGCACAGGGAGATCAGATCGGTGCTTTGTGACCACCTAGAGAGGTGGGATAGGGAGGGTGGGAGGGAGGGAGACGCAAGAGGGAAGAGATATGGGAACATATGTATATGTATAACTGATTCACTTTGTTATAAAGCAGAAATGAACACACCATTGTAAAGCAATTATACTCCAATAAAGATGTTAAAATATATATATATATATATATATATTTTAATTAGTTCCCAGGTCTCTAGTTGTGCTGAAATGTCTTCATCGTTGTTTGTATGTAGCATCTCACAAATGGGGGAGAAAAGTGCTGTCAAATTACAGCACCTGGTTTAAAAACTTCAATGGTTCTGCCATGACTAGTTACGAGAGTTTAGTAAGTGCTTTCAGCATTCTAACCTTTCACATATCTATTCTTTTTTTTTTAGCATCTTTATTGGAGTATAATTGCTTTACAGTGGTGTGTTAGTTTCTGCTGTACAACAAAGTGAATCAGCTATACGTATACATATATCCCCATATCCCCTCCCTCTTGTGTCTCCCTCACACCCACATATCTATTCTTGAAAGAGGCATGAAATTGTCTACATGTTCAGCCTGTAGGTCCCTTACTAATCTAACTCAGGGCTAATTAACTGCAGACTATCAGACTTTTGGGGAGCTCAGTAAGAAAGCAAGATGCCTCACTAAATTGTCACTCATCCAGAATCCTTGTCTTTTGAGCCAAATTGGTGCATCTCTTCCATTAATACCTGCTCATACACTGGAAGGTGTTGCATTCCTACATCATAAGTCTCATCCTCACACGCAACCCTCCCCAATAAATTGAATGTATAAGCTAAGCCCATTAATGTTTTATGGTATATGTTGTTGTATTTTAGAATTAGAATATACTCATTCAGATATTTTATTCATATTTTGACATTTTATATCTAAATAATTTACTCATTTTGCAACGTATGTTGTGCTTGAGATGGGATTTAGGTAAAATGAGATTTCTTTTCCAAAAACCAATGAAATATTTTAACATATTATTAAATATTTATTACTTTCCTCACTAATTTTAATACTTTATTGTATGTTAGAATATTAACTATATACTGTTTTTATTCATGGTTGGCAATTTCTTCATTGATCTCTATCAATTTTTCCATCAGAAACACACTGATTTAATTAGTAGTTTCATTTTCTGAGTCATTGTACCTCTCATTACTCTAAATTACAATTTCAATTACAGCCTTCTAATTATCCAAGAAAGTTTTCGAATATATTTTTACAAATTGCAAAAAAAAATGTTATCTGGGAAATTATATCAGACAGTTTAAATTTAGAAATTATTTTACAAAGAATTTACAAATTCTTATCACTCAGTGATTCCTTGGTCTAATACATAAAATTAGAATTTTTAAGTTACTCTAATAGCACATCTTTTGTAGGTAAGTGAAGCAATCTATAATAATTGTTATAACCAAGAGGGCTAAATATATGGCACTAGAGCCATGGGGTTAGACAGGCTGAGCAGACAATTATGAGGAGTCTTGGACCTCAGACTAGAGATGAGGGATAATGACAGTTTCACAGCAGATGGCAGGATGGAATAATAATAACCAGTGTAGACAAAGATACAGAACAAGAACCAATCTCATCTTGCTTTCCACCCTAATTATTAATATTATGTCATTTAACTCCAAGACTTCTAGAAATTGAGACTTAGGAATTTGAGGATAAGAGGAAAGTATGGGACAAATCTGAATTGACTAAATTTATTCTCAGTTGAGGAGGTTATATTTTTTCCAATTCATAGAATGGGAGCTTTGGACAGAAATTATAACATCTAATTTTGGCATGCTACCAATTTCTAGATGGAGGCTCAAAAACTTTTAAGGTTTCTTTTGGTAAACAAAACAAAACCAAATTTTGTATTAACGTTCAGTCTAATTCTCAACAGCATTTCAGTTTTATTAGGTTGGGACCCATCTTGGAATCAATTAATATAAAAATCTTTTTCTTTTACAGACATATAATTATTCCTGGCAAGTCACACATTCAACCTTCAACATAAAGTTTCAAAAAGACTTCTCCCGCTCATTTATCAATGAAAGTTTCATGTTGGAACTAATTATTTTTAACTGACTATATAGAAGGTGACTTTTCCACATAGACAATAATTTTTGAGACTCTGAACCTCAGAGCACTAATTGTAACTTAATTAGTTGATACATTTGTTCAACTCACGGTTTCAAGGCCCCTGCCTTATTTCAGAAATTACACATCCTTATCTGTAAAAAGAGCATGATTAACTCACACATATTAAGCAGAGTTACTCATGGTTGAAAGTGATAACATAAGATGTGCATGAGCCTAGAATTTTAATTTTTATTGTGTTTAGACTTTAGCTATTCTTTTAGGGAGAGGAGGATTCTGGATAGCCAGGACTTTTTTTTCTTTTTCTCTCTTTATTTTCTAAGCTTTTTGTACTCTCACCTCCCATGTAACCTACATCTAAAGTATTGGAATTTATCCTTCTTTTCCCCTGAATCAGGACTCTGTATCATTTAAAGTGGATATGTAGATGTGTCTCTTGTTAACTGATGCTGCATCACCAAGTCAACTGACAATTATTAATTGTATATGTCTCATTACCTTCCCAATGCCAGTTCTGTTTTCTATTACAAATGCAGAAAAGCTGTCTCTTACTCCCAGACTTTTTTCATTTGCTTCTGCATGCCACCTAGATGATCCCTAAATGCTAGAAGCAAGCTCAAGAGGCTTTTCATTTCTTGTGAAGTCTGTAACAAAACTGAGGGGAAAGGGTACAAATTCTAAGCTAATCTTCCCACCATTGTGCTATCTCTTGCATCAAAGGAGATGTGAGGCCAAAAGAATGGAGGGATACCAAAATACCAGGGATCTTTAATTGCCCAGACAGTCATGTAAATAAATCTAGGGTCCCATTAGCCCTCCATGGGCAATCCCTTTGTTTCCCAAGACAAGAGGAGAATGGGTTAATAAAGGAAGTGATAGAGGAAGAAGTTCCTAGAGTCTCTTCACTTCAGTTTTTTCTCTCTTCATTTTGAATGTATTGCCATGTAGCTTTCACATATCTTAGGAACATGAGCTGAGCAGCTCAAGTCCATAAAGTCTGATGAGGTCCCCAATCTATAAAACTTCTTATTCCATACCCTCATCTGATTTTTTAGTTACATGTCAAAGTCAGAAGTAGATTCTTTTTCTAGGTCAGGTCTAATTTCAGAGGCAGAAATTTTAGGATAAAATATACCTAAAAGTAAGACAAAATATTTTATTCTTATCACTTTATTTCCTTCTAAAAACACTATTCCATGATTTTCATATTTTACAACATTGGTTTTAGTGCTCTTCTTATGCAGTGGACTCTTTCAAAAAAGTCCAGTTTGCTAACTGGGCTCTCCACGTTTTAGGGCGTTGTAGACAGAGGGTTTTGCCTACAAGTGGATTACTTTCTCAAAGGGAAGAAATGTTTTAGATGTGTTATAACCTATCCCAGGGAGCATCCAATTATAACTCCATTACCTAACTAAAACAGGTTTAATGGTCAGGTTCTTACCTGTGCTTCAGTTTGAGCAATAAAACCAAGCTGATAGGATTTTGGAAGCAAGGTTTCTCACTGGAACTTTACAAGCACTGCATGCTTCATTTACGGTAATTATGTGAAATTTATCTTTGTGAGAAAAGTATACACATATCTTGGCATAGCTTTCCTGAGAAAAATAGGTAATAGGCACAATTTGTTACATCCATCCTTTTCCCCCGCCTCCTAAGAAAGATTAAAAAAAAAAATGAGAATGAGTGTTAAGAAATTACAGACCTATAAAACGTAATTTACCAAAGTCTCTTGGAACTCAGACTTTGAAGGAAGTTGTACCAATCCAAAAGAGTGTTAGGAAGAGACCCAGAGAGATATGGGTCTCTCACATGTGCTTTTCAGGAAAAGAAAAATTGAGCAGTCCTCAGGTCATCAAATACATTAGGAAACCACTTCATCACCTCTCCACTTGATGTGCGTTGCCTTTAAATCTCAGGCACTGGTCAGCTGGAAGTCTGCCGCCCTATTTCTTCCTTTTGCGGGGAAAGGAGCAGATGGAACGCACTTTTCTCCTCTTCCAGCTCTGCCTTCCCTTCCTTCACCTTCCTTTTCTCTTCACCCCTTCTTCTTCCTCAAGAATTAAAATTCTTTTACTCAACTTAAAATTTAAGCATCAAACTCTTAAAATGTTTCTTGACCTAGGCAGAGCACAGATTGTTTTTAGGCTGGTGAAAATACTCTGTATAATGTTATAATGATGGATATATGTTATTATGCATTTGCCTAAACACATAGGATGTACAACACTAAACGTGAACTCTAAGGTAAATGATGGATGTTAGATGATTATGATTTGCTAAAGTGGATTCATCCTTGCTGAAAAAATAAAAACCATTCTGGTGAGTGATGTTAGTAACAGGGAAGGCAAGGCATGTGTGGAGGCATGAGGTTTATGGGAAATCTCTGTACATCCCTCTCATATTTGTTCTAAACCTAAAACTTCTCTAAAAATATAGTATGTATATAAAAAAAAAACCCTCTCCTGACCTTCAATACAACCGTTATCTTAAAGGGTTTCATCCTGAAAGATAAACATTAACATGAACAAAACTTTTTGCTAAAGGAACAATATTTGCACTTTTTAAAAATGATAGAATATTAGAAACCTTCTTCTTTCACATTAGTTTTATGATTTTAAATTAATTATGTAATACTCATAAGGTCAAAAAGCATGTTGATGGATTGCTTTGGTAAATATTTAATGACATAGATAAAGGTTAATAACACATTAAAAGACTAAAATGTACACTTACAAAGCATTAGCTAATTCCACTTTTATTGAAAAACATAGATATACATGTAAAATGCATATATTTTTCTTCATATATTTATATGGGACGCGATACATCAAAATTTGGGGGGGATGACATGATTATTTGTAATTATTATTTTGTCATGATATTCCTCTATCGTTTTATGTATTTTACAATAATTAGCTATTCTTATAACAGCTAACAGAGTAACATTTTTAAATGACATGTGTATCTATAAAAGAGAAGATACAAATATAACTGAACAAAGATTAAACATATATTTATGGCAAAAGACATCATAAGAAAGTAATAAACAGAGGGAAATATTTGCAATACATATGATCATCTAAGAATTAATGACCAAAATGTAAGAGAACTTTTGCAAATTGATGGGAAAAAAACCGCTCCAACATGAAAATGGTCAAAAGATACAGATGAAATTTATAAAAGAGCAAAATTTAAATAAACAAACATACAACAACATCAGTAAAATAAAAATTATAGCAACAGTGACATATCAATTTTTGTTTATCATGTTGGCCCAAACAAACATAAACATGTTAAAACCCAGTGCTAGCAAAGATGTGAATTACTACAGTACACCTGAAAGATAATCTGACAATACCTATGCCAAGAGAAAAAATGAACATTACCTTTAAATTATTTTGATACATATGAGAAAGACATAAAGGCATTAGTACAGAAGGATATGTGTATTATGTTTCTATTTGCATAACATGGAGAAAATTTTCTGAATTTGGGACATGCTCAAGCATTATCTTCTTTACCATACCCCTTTTCTCCCTATTATCTCATATCGACTCAGTTTTGACATACATAAGATCATTTTGCTTTATGTGTTCTAACTGTTTTTTGTACTTTTCCATGTCTTTTTCTGTGCTTCATTATAGATAATTTTCACACAGACCTATAAGAGATTCTAATTTTCTCTCTCCATCTGTGTCTATTCAAATCATTTCGGTTTCTAATTTAAACTGCTATGTATTTTTTAAAATTATGTAAAAATTATTTAGCTCTTTCTCAAGCTTCCTTATCAATTTTGACAAGTATGTTGCCTATGCATCACATATTCTATACTCTTTTTTATATTTTAAACACTTTTAGCATTCTTATTTTTATATCATTTATACTGATGTAAATATACAGATGTTACTATCTGTATTACCTTTGAGTCTGATTCCAAACTTGTTTTCTATTTAC
Organism: Mesoplodon bidens; assembly: GCF_964165515.1. Classification (NCBI taxonomy): domain Eukaryota; kingdom Metazoa; phylum Chordata; class Mammalia; order Artiodactyla; family Ziphiidae; genus Mesoplodon; species Mesoplodon bidens. The sequence continues at coordinate 90,147,815 of NC_138167.1, forward strand.
TATTTTGTTATTTATTTATTTTATACAGCAGGTTCTTATTAATTATCTTTTTTTTTTTAGTTAATGTTCATCACTATTTTTTTTAACATCTTTATTGGAGTAAAATTGCTCTACAATATTGTGTTAGTTTCTGCTATATAATAAAGTGAATCACCTATATGGATACGTATATCCCCATATCACCTCCCTCTTGCATCTCCCTCCTACCCTCCCTATCCCGCACCCATCCAAGTGGTCACAAAGCACCGAGCTGATCTTCCTGTGCTTTGCGGCTGCTTCCCACTTGCTATCTGTTTTACACTTGGAAGTGTATATATGTCCATGTCACTCTCTCACTTCATCCCAGCTTACCCTTCCCCCTCCCCGTGTCCTCAAGTCCATTCTCTACGTCTGCATCTTTATTCCTGTCCTGCCCCTAGGTTCTTCAGAACCGTTTTTCTTTTTCGATTCCATATATATGTGTTAGCATATGGTATTTTATTTTCTCTTTATGACTTACTTCACTCTGTATGACAGACTCTAGGTCCATCCACCTCACTACAAATAACTCAGTTTCATTTCTTTTTTAGGCTAAGTAATATTCCATTGTATAAATGTGCCACACTTCTTATCCATTCATCTGTTGATGGACACTTAGGTTGCTTCCATGTCCTGGCTATTGTAAATAGAGCTGCAGTGAGCATTGTGGTACATGACTCTCTTTCAATTGTGGTTTTCTCGGGGTATATGCCCAGTAGTGGGATTGCTGGGTCATATGGTAGTTCTTTTTTTAGTTTTTAAGGAACCTCCATACCGTTCTCCATAGTGGTGTGTCAATTTACATTTCCACCAACAGTACAAGAGGGTTCCCTTTTCTCCACACCCTCTCCAGCATCTATCGTTTGTAGATTTTTTGATGATAGCCATTGTGACCGGTGTGAGGTGATACCTCATTGTAGTTTTGATTTGCATTTCTCTAATGATTAGTGACGTTGAGCTTCTTTTTATGTGTTTGCTGGAAATCTGTGTATCTTCTTTGGAGAAATGTCTACTTAGGTCTTCTACCCATTTTTGGATTGGGTTGTTTGTTGTTTTGGTATTGAGCTGCATGAACTGCTTGTATATTTTGGAGATTAATCCTTTGTCAGTTGCTTCTTTTACAAATATTTTCTGCCATTCTGAGTGTTGTCTTTATGGTTTCCTTTGCTGTGCAGAAGCTTTTAAATTTCATTAGGTCCCATTTGTTTATTTTTGGTTTTATTTCCATTTCTCTAGAGGGGGGTCAAAAAGGATCTTGCTGTGATTTATGTCTTACAGTGTTCTGCCTATGTTTTCCTCTAAGAGTTTTACAGTGTCTGGCCTTATATTTAGGTCTTTAATCCATTTTGAGTTTATTTTTGTGTATAGTGTTAGGAAGTGTTCTAATTTCATTCTTTTACATGTCGCTGTCCAGTTTTCCCACCACCACATACTGAAGAGGATGCCTTTCCTCCACTGAATATTCTTGCCTCCTTTATCAAAGATAAGGTGACCATATGCTCATGAGTTTACCTTTGGGCTTTTTATCCTGTTCCATTGATCTATATTTCTGTTTATGTACCAGTACCATATTGTCTTACTATGTTTAGGTAGGATCCCTCTATGCCTACTTTCTGGAGGGTTTTTATCATAAATGGGTGTTGTATTTTGTCAAAAGCTTTTTCTGCATCTATTGAGACGATCATATGGTTTTTATCCTTCAATTTGTTAATATGGTGTATCACATTGACTGATTTGCATATATTGAAGAATCCTTGCATTTCTGGGATAAACCACACTTGATCACGGTGTATGATCCTTTTAATGTACTGTTGGACTCTGTTTGCTAGTATTTTGTTGAGGATTTTTGCATCTATGTTCATCAGTGATATTGGCCTATAGTTTTCTTTCTTTGTGACACCTTTCTCTGGTTTCAGTATCGGGGTGATGGTGGCCTCATAGAATGAGTTGGGGAGTGTTCCTCTCTCGGCTGTATTTTGGAAGAGTTTGAGAAGAACTGGTATTAGCTGTTCTATAAATGTTTGATGGAATTCGCCTGTGAAGACATCTGGTCCTGGGCTTTTGTTTGTTGGGAGATTTTTAATCACAGTCTCACTTTCAGTGCTTGTGATTCATCTGTTTATATTTTCTGTTTCTTCCTGGTTCAGTCTTGGAAGGTTGTACTCCTCTAGTAAGTTGTCCATTTCTTCCAGGTTGTCCATTTTATTGGCATATAGTTGCTTGTAGTAATCTCTCATGATCCTTTGTTACTCTCTGCTTTCATTTCTAATTCTATTGATTTGAGTCTTCTCCGTTTTTTTCTTGATGAGTCTGGCTAATGGTTTATCAATTTTGTTTATCTTCTCAAAGAACCAGCTTTTGGGCTTCCCTGGTGGTGCAGTGGTTGAGAGTTCACCTGCCGATGCAGGGGACACTGGTTCGTGCCCCGGTCTGGGAAGATCCCACCTGCCACGGAGTGGCTGGGCCTCTGAGTCATGGCCGCTGAGCCTGCGAATCCGGAGCCTGTGCTCTGCAACGGGAGAGGCCACAACAGTGAGAGGCCCTCATACCGAAAAAAAAAAAAAAAAAAAAAACTAAAAAAAACCCCAACTTTTAGTTTTATTGATCTTTGCTCTTGTTTCCTTCATTTCTTTTTCATTTATTTCTGATCTGATCCGTATGATTTCTTTCCTTCTGCTAACTTTGGAGATTTTTTGTTCTTTCTCTAATTGCTTTAGGTGTGCAATTAGATTGTTTATTTGAGTTTTTTCTTGAGGTAGGCTTGTATATCTATAAACTTCCCTCTTAGAAATGCTTTTGCTGCATCCCATAGGTTTTGTGTCATCGTGTTTTTATTGTTATTTGTTTCTAAGTATTTTTTGATTTCCTCTTTGATTTCTTCAGTATTCTCTTGGTTATTTAGTAGTGTGTTGTTTAGCCTCCATGTTTTTGTATTTTTTACATTTGTTTCCTGTAATTGATATCTAGTCTCATAGTGTCATGGTTCGAAAAGATACTTGTTACGATTTCAGTTTTCTTAAATTTACCAAGGGTTGATTTGTGACCCAAGATATGATCTATCCTGGAGAATGTTCCATGAGCACTTGAGAAGAAAGTGTATTCTTTTGTTTTTTGGATGGAATATCCTATAAATATCAATTAAGTCCATCTTGTTTAATGTATCATTTAAAGCTTGTGTTTCCTTATTTATTTTCATTTTGGTTGATCTGTCCATTGTTGAAAATGGGGTGTTAAAGTCCCCTCCTATTATTGTGTTACTGTCGATTTCCCCTTTTATGGCTGTTAGTATTTGCCTTATGCATTGTGGTGCTCCTATGTTGGGTGCATCAATATTTACAATTGTTATAGCTTCTTTTTGGTTTCCTCCCTTGATCATAATATAGTGTCGTTCTTTGTCTCTTGTAGTCTTTATTTTAAAGTCTGTTTTGTCTGATATGAGAATTGCTACTCCAGCTTTCTTTTGATTTCCACTTGCATGGAATACCTTTTTCCATCCCCTCACTTTCAGTTTGTATGTGTCCCTAGGTCTAAAGTGGGTCTGTTGTAGACAGCATATATATGGGTCTTGTTTTTGTATCCATTCAGCCGTCTGTGTTTTTGGGTGGGAGCATTTAATCCATATACATGTAAGGTAATGATCATCATGTATGTTCCTATCACCATTTTCTTAATTGTTTTGGGTTTGTTTTGTAGGTCTTTTCCTTCTCTTGTGTTTCCTGCCTAGAGAAGTTCTTTTAGCATTTGTTGTAAAGCTGGTTTGGTGGTGCTGAATTCTCTTAATTTTTCCTTGTCTGTAAATGGTTTAATTTCTCCGTCGAATCTGAATGAATTCCTTGCTGGGTAGAGTAATCTTGGTTGTAGGTTTTTCCCTTTCATCACTTTAAATATGTTCTGCCACTCCCTTCTGGCTTTCTGAATTTCTGCTGACAGATCAGTTGTTAACCTTATTCAGATTCCATTGTATGTTATTTGTTGCTTTTCCCTTACTGCTTTTGATATTTTTTCTTTGTAGTTAATTTTTGATAGTTTGATTACTATGTGTCTTGGCATGTTTCTCCTTGGATTTATCCTGTGTGGGACTCTCTGTGCTTCCTGGACTTGACTGATGATTTCCTTTCCCATATTAGGGAGTTTTCCACTACAGTCTCTTCAAATATTTTCTCAAACCCTTTCTATTTCTCTTCTTCTTCTGGGACCCCTATAATTCAAATGTTGGTGCGTTTAATGTTGTCCCACAAGTCTCTGAGACTGTCCTCAATTCTTTTCATTCTTTTCTCTTTATTCTACTCTGCGGTAGTCATTTCCACTCTTTTATCTTCCAGGTCACTTACCCATTCTTCTGCATCAGTTATTCCGCTATTGATTCTTTCTAGAGAATTTTTAATTCCATTTATTGTGTTGTTCATCATTGTTTGTTTGCTCTTTAGTTCTTCTTTGTCCTTGTTAAACGTTTCTTGTATTTTCTCCATTCTATTTCCAAGATTTGACTCATGTTTACTATCATTACTCTGAATTCTCTTTCAGGTAGACTGCCTATTTCCTCTTCATTTGTTTGGTCTGGTGGGTTTTACCTTGCTCCTTCATCTGCTGCTTATTTCTCTGTCTTCTCATTTTGTTTAATGTACTGTGTTTGGGGTCTCCTTTTCACAGGGTGCAGGTTCGTACTTCCCATTTTTTTAGTGTCTGCCCCCAGTGGGTGAGGTTGGTTCAGTGGCTCATGTAGGCTTCTGGTGGAGGGGACTGGTACCTGTGTTCTGGTGGGTGGAGCTGGATCTTGTCTTTCTGGTGGCAGGGCCATGTCTGCTGATGTGTTTCAGAGTGTCTGTGAACTTAGTATGATTTTAGGTAGCCTTTCTGCTAGTGAGTGGGGTTGTGTTCCTGTATTGGTAGTTGTTTGGGGCCTCCAGCACTGGAGCTTGTTGACTGTTGGGTGGAGGTGAGTCTGAGCATTGAGATGGAGATCTCTGGAAGAGCTCTCACCAATTCATATTATGTGGGGCCAGGAGGTCTCTGGTGGTGCAGTGTCCTGAACTCAGCTCTCCCACCTCTGAGGCTCAGACCTGACAGCAAGCTGGAGCACCAAGACCCTATAGGCCAGACAGCTCAGAAGAAAAGTGAGAAAAAAGAGAGAGAATAATTAATTAATTAATTAATTAAAAATAAATTATTAAAAGAAACATAAATAAATAAATAAAAGGAAGAGAACAACCAAACCAATAAACAAATCCACCCATGATAACATGTGCTGAAAACTAAACTTAGATAAACATAAAATCAGAAACAAGTCAGACACAGACAGCCAACCCCAAGTGTACAGTTGCTCCCAAAGTCCACTGCCTTAATTTTGGGGTGATTCATTGTCTATTCAGGTATTCCACAGATGCAGGGTACATCAAGTTGATTGTGGAGATTTAATCTGCTGCTCCTGAGGCTGCACAGAGATATTTCCCTTCTTATTGTTTGCTCTCACAGCTCCTGGGATTCAGCTTTGGTTTTAGCCCTACCTCTGCATGTAGGTCACCCTCGGGCACCTGTTCCCCACCCAGACAGGAGGGGGTTAAAGCAGAGGCTGATTAGTGGGCTCTTGCTCATTCAGGCCTGGGGGAGGGAGGGATATGATAGTTATAATTGGAATGTGGGTTGAGCCTGCAGCGGCAGAGGCCAGCGTGACGTTGCAACAGCCTGAAGCATGCCATGTGTTCTCCCAGGGAAGTTGTCTCTGGATCACAGGACCCTGGCAGTGGTGGGCTCTACAGGCTCCCAGGGCAGAGGGGTGTGCATAGTGACCTGTGCTTGTACACAGGATTTTCAGTGGCTACAGCAGCAGCATTAGCATTTCATGCCCGTCTTTGGGTTCTGAGCTGATAGCCGCAGCTCGCGCCCATCTCTGAAGCTCGTTTAGGCGGTGCTCTTCCTTCTGTGGGCAGACAGGGAAGGAATCCCCTCTCCTCGTGCACCCCAAAACAATGGTCTCTTGCCACTTAGGCAGGTACAGACTTTTTCGCAGACTCCCTCCTAGCTATCTGTTGCACACCAGCCTCCTTCAGGCTGGGTTCACACAGCCAACCCCAGTCCTCTCCTGAGATCTCACCTCCAAAGCCTGAGCCTCAGCTTCCAGCCCCCACCTACCCTGGTGGGTGAGCAGACCAGACTCTCAGGCTGGTGAGTGCTGGTTGGCACTGAACTTCTGTGTGGGAATCTCTCCGCTTTGCCCTCTGCACCCCTGTTGCTGTGTTCTCCCCTGTGGCTCCAAAGCTTCCCCCCACCCAACCCCCGTGTCCACCAGTGAAGGGGCTTCCTAGTGTGTGGAAACTTTTCCTCCTTCACAGCTCCTCCCTAGAGGTGCAGGTCCTGTCTCTATTCTTTTGTCTCTGTTTTTTCTTTTGCCCTACCCAGGTACTTGGGGATTTTCTTGCCTTTTGGGAAGTCGGGGGTCTCCTGCCTGTGTTCAGTAGGTATTCTGTATGAGTTGTTCCACATGTCGATATATTTTTGATGTATTTGTGGGCAGGAAGGTGATCTCTATTTCTTACTCCTCCACAATCTTGAAGGTCCCCCCTGTTATCTATTTTATACATATTAGTATATATATATGTCGATCCCAATCTCCCAATTCACCCCCCCACACACTTTCCTCCCTTTGTGTCCATATGTTTGTTCTCTACATCTGTGTCTCTATTTTTGCCTTGCAAACCAGTTAATCTATACCATTTTCCTTGATTACACATGTGCGTTAATATATGCTATTTGTTTTTCTCTTTCTGACTTCAGTCTGTTTGACAGTCTCTAGTTCCATCCACGTCTCTACAAATGACTGAATTTCATTCCTTTTTATGGCGGAGTAATATTCCATTGTATGTATGTGCCACATCTTCTTTATCCATTCATCAGTCATTGGGCATTTAGGTTGCTTCCATGACCTGCCTGTTGTAAATAGTGCTGCAATGAACATTGAGGTGCATGTGTCTTCTTGAATTATGGTTTTCTCTGGGTATATGCCCAGTAGTGGGATTGCTGGGTCATATGATAATTATATTTTTAGTTTCTTAAGGAACCTCCATACTGTTCTCCATAGTGGCTGTATCAATTTACATTCCCACCAACAGTGCGAGAGGGTTCCCTTTTCTCCACACCCTCTCCAGGATTTCTTGTTTGTAGATTTTCTGATGATGCCCATTCTGACTGGTGTGATGTGATACCTCATTGTAATTTTGATTTGCATGTATCTAATAACTAGTGATGTAGAGCAGCTTTTCATGTGTCTCTTGGCCATCTGTATGTCTTCTTTGGAGAAATGTCTATTTAGGTCTTCTGCCCATTTTTTGATTAGGTTGTTTGTTTTTTTAATATTGAGCTGCATGTGCTGTTTATATATTTTGGAGACTACTCCTTTGTCCATTGATTCATTTGCAGATATTTTCTCCCATTCTTAATGTTGTCTGTTTGTCTTTTTTATAGTTTCCTTTGCTGTGCAAAAGCTTTTGTTTCATTAGGATGAAATGATACTATATATAGATAATCTTAAAGATACCACCAGAAAACTACTAGAGCTAATCAATGTATTTGGTAAAGTTACAGGATACAAAATTAATGCACAGAAATCTCTTGCATTCCTGTACACTAACAATGGAAGATCGGAAAGAGAAATTAAGGAAACAATCCCATTCACCATTGCAACAAAAAGAATAAAATACCTAGGAATAAACCTACCTAAGGAGGTAAAAGATCTGTACTCAGAAAACTGTAAGACACTGATGAAAGAAATCAAAGGTGATACAAACAGATGGAGAGATATACCATGTTCTTGGATTGGAAGAATCAAGAATATGAAAATGACGATGGTGCCCAAAGTAATCTACAGATTCAATACAATCCCTATCTATTTACCAATGGCATTTTTTACAGAACTGGAACAAATAATCTTAAAATTTGTATGGAGACACAAAAGACTCCGAATAGCCAAAGCAATCTTGAGGGAAAAAAACGGAGCTTGAGGAATCAGAATCCCTGACTTCAGACCATACTACATAGCTACAGTAATCAAGGCAATATGGTACTGACATACCATAAAACAGAAATATAGATCAATGGAACAGGACAGAAAGCCCAGAGATAAACCCACGCACCTATGGTCAACTAATCTATGACAAAGGAAGCAAGGATATACAGTGGAGAAAAGACAGTCTCTTCAATAAGTGATGCTGGGAAAACTGGACAGCTACATGTAAAAGAATGAAATTAGAACACTTCCTAACACCATACACAAAAAATAAACTAAAAATGGATTAAAGACCTAAATGTAAGACCAGACACTATAAAACTCTTAGAGGAAAACATAGGAAGAACACTCTTTGACATAAATCACAGCAAGATCTTTTTTGACCCACCTCCTAGAGTAATGGAAATAAAACCAAAAATAAACAAATGGGACCTAATGAAACTTCAAAGCTTTTGCACAGCAAAGGAATCTATTTATTATTATTCTGTATCATTTGTTAACTTAAAAATATTTGTAGTTTGTCATTGTAATTTTATGTTCCTTTGAACTGTATATATAGGAATAATTTGGATTCTGGGTTTAATATACTTTTTTCTCCAAAGGGAACATTCCTTATTTCTGCTAAAGTGCCATCATATACTTTCAAACTAAAACTATTTAAAACTAAATTTTGTGTGTGGATTCCTTGGGCCCATGCTGGGGGTATAGTTTGTGGTTAGATATTATTAGAGCAAACATTTCTTTCCTCTTTCTTACCCTTTCTTCTCTCGCTGTTTCTCTCCATGGATAGCCAAAATAAGACAGCTGAGATATCTCCACCATCTCCCTCTACAGGCGGGGATATATTTTTCTAATTCACCCACTGAGGGTAATGGCTTCCAGGGGTTCTAATTTACATGGGGTTTTCAATTGTTTTCCCCTTTCACTTGAGTTATTTGGCTTTGTCCTCTCTCTCCTGCACAAGACCAATTAATCTACAATCTTTAGGTCAGCATGCATAGTCTGAAGCTACCAGGAAAACACTACAAGCTTAATTCTTGGAGTTTTCTTGTCTCTTATCTTTCATCTACCCATCTAAGGAAATGACTGGGACATTTGTGTTTCTATTCTCAGAGAGATTTCTAGGTCAAAATCAGAAAGAGATTGAAGGCTGCCTTTCTTCTCCCTCTGACTTTTTGAAAGTTACACCTTCTTAAAGTCTCTGCTCACTGTTCTTGCAGGAAAAGGTAAAGAAGTCAGTGCTCCTGAGGCGACTAGTGAGAGCAGTGTGTCCCCAGACTAGGCCGAAAACCAATGTAGTTAGCTTCCTCAGGAGATTGCACCTCTATCCCTGGAAGCATCTCAGGGGCCAAAAGTTTCACCTAACAATCCTGTTTCTTTGCAATGAGATTTACAGTCTTGTTGAGGATTCCTAAACAAAAAATGGGATGCAGTGGCATAAAGAAGTGTCTTCGATTTTTATGCATGAGAACCTAGGATTGGAAGACCCCATATAACTGATATTTCTTTTATCATTAGCCAGAGAAGCTGAGGAAGAGTGTCGGGAAAGTGAAAAGGCTAGATAGACTTGGATTTTAAATAATTTATATAATATGACAAATGTTATTTATTTCTGCACATCTCATTCATACCTGCAGTTGTTTTCACATGCTCACTCCTTAGTACGGTGATCCTCCTTGAAGAGAACTGTTTATTGTCTTGTTCATGTTCTCTTACATCTTCAGGAAGCAAAGTTCTTATATGTCCCAAGACATATACATATGGGATTATTGTGTATGCTGACCTCATATTCAGATTTTTATAGATATTGTATTATGCTCCATGTTTTACAGTAGTTACCTATCTTTTTTTTTTTTTTTTTTTTTTTTTTTGCGGTATGTGGGCCTCTCACTGTTGTGGCCTCTCCCGTTGCGGAGCACAGGCTCCGGACGCACAGGCCCAGCGGCCATGGCTCACGGGCCCAGCCGCTCCGCGGCATGTGGGATCTTCCCGGACCGGGGCACGAACCCGTGTCCCCTGCATCGGCAGGCGGACTCTCAACCACTGCGCCACCAGGGAAGCCCCGTGTAGTTACCTATCTTAACCTTCCATTGACTAGTTACAGCAGTACAACTGTTAGAATATATGTAAACTTTATTTAGAAATTGATTAGAATTTGGCGACACAGCTATAAAATTCAGAAGTATGCAGTGCATTGGCAAAGAGCACTTTACAGCAATCATTATAGCTTCAGGCCATGAATTGTTTCCTTTCTCTCCATCTATTATCTCTGAAATTTTCTGCTTACCTGAAATACACTAAACAGATAGATTTTTAAAACTGACTAGTCTATTGTAATTTATTTCCATAATTTAAGACAGCATTGGTGATTTTGTACAAATAGTGAGGAGAAATGAATTCTAGTTCAAAATCATAATCCCCTGGATATATAGTAGGTCTTTTCATTTGTAAAGTGAGGCATGGTAATCACCTATTTATTTCACAAAGTTATTTATTTATTTATTTATTTAAAAATATCTTTATTGGAGTATAATTGCTTTATAATGGTGTGTTAGTTTCTGCTTTATAACAAAGTGAATCAGCTATGCATATACATATATCCCCATATCTCCTCCCTCTTGTGTCTCCCTCCTATCCTCCCTATCCCACACCTCTAGGTGGTCACAAAACACCAAGCTGATCTCCCTGTGCTCTGTGGCTGCTTCCTACTAGCTATCTGTTTTACATTTGGTAGTGTATATATGTCTATGCCACTCTCTCATTTCGTCCCACCTTATCCTTTCCCCTACTTGTGTCCTCAAATCCATTCTCTGCAACAGCGTCTTTATTCCTGTCCTGTCCCTAGGTTCTTCAGAACCATTCTTTTTTTTTTTTATATAGATTCCATATATATGTGTTAGCATACAGTATTTGTTTTTCTCTTTCTGACTTACTTCAGTCTGAATGACAGACTCTAGGTCCATCCACCTCACTACAAATAACTCAATTTCGTTTCTTTTTATGGCTGAGTAATATTCCATTGTATATATGTGCCATATCTTCTTTATCCATTCATTCATCTGTCAATGGACACTTAGGTGGCTTCCATGTCCTGGCTATTGTAAATAGAGCTGCAATGAACATTGTGGTACATGACTCTTTTTAAATTATGGTTTTCTCAAGGTATATGCCCAGTAGTGGGATTGCTGGGTTGTATGATAGTTCTATTTTTAGTTTTTTAAGAAAGCTCCATACTGTTCTCCATAGTGGCTGTATCAATTTACAGTCCCACCAACAGTGCAAGAGTGCTCCCTTTTCTCCACACCCTCTCCAGCATTTATTGTTAGTAGATATTTTGATGATGGCCATTTTGACTGGTGTGAGGTGATACCTCATTGTAGCTTTGATTTGCATTTCTCTAATGATTAATGATGTTGAGCATCCTTTCATGCATTTGATGACAGTCTGTATATCTTCTTTGGAGAAAGGTCTGTTTAGGTCTTCTACCCATTTTTGGATTGGGTTGTTTGTTCTTTTCATATTGAGCTGCATGAGCTGCTTCTAAGTTTTGGAGATTAGTCCTTTGTCAGTTGCTTCAGTTGCAAATATTTTCTTCCATTCTGAGGGCTGTCTTTTCATCTTCTTTATGTTTTCCATTGCTTTGTAAAAGCTTTTGAGTTTCATTAGATCCTATTTGTTTACTTTTGTGTTTATTTCCATTTCTCTAGGAGGTGGGTCAAAAAGGATCTTGCTGTGATTAATGACATAGAGTGTTCTGCCTATGTTTTCCTCTAAGAGTTTTATAGTTTCTGGCCTTACATTTAGGTCTTTAATCCATTTTGAGTTTATTGTTGTGTATGGTGTTAGGGAGTGTTCTAATTTCATTCTTTTACACGTAGCTGTCCAGTTTTCCAAGCACCACTTATTGAAGAGGCTGTCTTTTCTCCATTGTATATTCTTGCCTACGTTGTCAAAAATAAGGTGACCATATGTGCGTGGGTTTATCTCTGGGCTTTCTATCCTGTTCCATTGATCTATATTTCTGTTTTTGTGCCAGTACCATACTGTCTTGATTACTGTTGTTTGTAGTATAATCTGAAGTCCAAGAGCCTGATTCTTCTAGCTCCATTTTTCTTTCTCAAGATTGCTTTGGCTCTTCAGGGTCTTTTCTGTTTCCAAACAAATTGTGAAATTTTTTGTTCTACTTCTGTGAAAAATGCCAGTGGTAGTTTGATAGGGATTGCATTGAATCTTTAGATTGTTTGGGTAGCAGAGTCATTTTCACAATGTTGATTCTTCCAATCCAAGAACATGATATATCTCTCCATCTGTTTGTATCATCTTTAATTGTTTTCATCAGTGTCTTATAGTTGTCTGCATACAGGTCTTTTGTCTCCTTAGGTAGGTTTATTCCTAGGTATTTTATCTTTCTGTTGGAATGGTAAATGGGAGTGTTTCCTTAATTTCTCTTTCAGATTTTTCATCATTGGTGTATAAGAATGCAAGACATTTCTGTGTGTTAATTTTCTATCCTGCTACTTTACCAAATTCATTATTAGCTCTAGTAGTTTTCTGGTAGCATCTTTAGGATTCTCTATGTATAGTATCATGTCATCTGCAAAAGTGACAGCTTTACTTCTTCTTTTCCGATTTGGATTCCTTTTATTTCCTTTTCTTCTCTGATTGCTGTGGCTAAAACTTCCAAAACTATGTTGACTAAGAGTGGTGAGAGTGGGCAACCTTGTCTTGTTCCTGATCTTAGTGGAAATGGTTTCAGTTTTTCACCATTGAGGACGATGCTGGCTGTGGGTTTGTCATATATGGCCTTTATTATGTTGAGGAAAGTTCCCTCTATGCCTACTTTCTGCAGGGTTTTTATCATAAATGGGTGTTGAATTTTGTCAAAAGCTTTCTCTGCATCTATTGAGATGATCATATAGTTTTTCTCCTTCAATTTGTTAATATGGTGTATCACGTTGATTGATTTGCGTATATTGAAGAATCCTTGCATTCCTGGGATAATCCCCACTTGATCATGGTGTATGATCCTTTTAATGTGCTCTTGGATTCTGTTTGCTAGTATTTTGTTGAGGATTTTTGCATCTATGTTCATCAGTGATATTGGCCTGTAGTTTTCTTTCTTTGTGACATCCTTGTCTGGTTTTGGCATCAAGGTGATGGTGGCCTCATAGAATGAGTTTGGGAGTGTTCCTCCCTCTGCTATATTTTGGAAGAGTTTGGGAAGGATAGGTGTTAGCTCTTCTCTAAATGCTTGATAGAATTCGCCTGTGAAGCCATCTGGTCCTGGGCTTTTGTTTGTTGGAAGATTTTTTATCACAGTTTCCATTTCAGTGCTTGTGATTGGCCTGTTCATATTTTCTATTTCTTCCTGATTCAGTCTTGGCAGGTTGTGAATTTCTAAGAATTTGTCCATTTCTTCCAGGTTGTCCATTTTATTGGCATAGAGTTGCTTGTAGTAATCTCTCATGATCTTTTGTATTTCTGCGGTGTCGGTTGTTACTTCTTCTTTTTCATTCCTAATTCTATTGATTTGAGTCTTCTCCCTTTTTTTCTTGATGAGTCTGAGTTTATCAATTTTGTTTATCTTCTCAAAGTTCCAGCTTTTACTTTTATTGATCTTTGCTATTGTTTCCTTCATTTCTTTTTCATTTTTTTCTGATCTGATCTTTATGATTTCTTTCCTTCTGCTAACATTGGGGTTTTTTTGTTCTTCTTTCTCTAATTGCTGTAGGTGTAAGGTTAGGGTTTTTATTTGAGAGGTTTCTTCTTTCTTGAGGTAGGATTGTATTGCTATAAACTTTCTTTTAGAACTGCTGTTGCTGCATCCCATATGTTTTGGGTCATTGTGATTTCATTGTCATTTTTCTAGGTAGTTTTTGATTTCCTCTTTGATTTCTTCAGTGCTCTCTGCATTATTTAGAAGTGTATTTTTTAGTCTCCATTGAGCAGTCTTTGATAACCAGTTATCATGTCAAGTTGTTTGAAGAGGAAGATGGTTTAATGTCTTATTTCTGATATAGAGGGTCAAGAGACCAAGACATATATTTTGGAATTTGTTGAAGATATATTTGTGAGATTCTTAATGAAAAACTGGTCTGAGTTCAGAGAGCCGAAGTGAAGGCTTCTTTTACTCCATATTAAAATTGATTCACTAACCCACAGTCCTAGTGACTGTCCTCATCATTTGTTTAGACTTGTTTTATTGAAACATACAAGTAGCTAGTTCTTTTCACAGTAAAGAGGAGAAAAATGGGGCCTCCCTGGTGGCGCAGTGGTTGAGAGTCCGCCTGCCGATGCAGGGGATACGGGTTCGTGCCCCGGTCTGGGAGGATCCCATATGCCGCGGAGCGGCTGGGCCCGTGAGCCATGGCCGCTGGGCCTGCGCATCCGGAGCCTGTGCTCCGCAACGGGAGAGGCCACAACAGTGAGAGGCCCGCATACTGCAAAAAGAAAAAAAAAAAAAAAAAAAAAAAAAAAAAAAAAAAAAAAAGAGGAGAAAAATGAAAGACCGAAGAATTCTTCACTTTTTCCTTTATATGAAGTGTGGTTTCCCCAGCTCAGCACCAATGACAACTGTTCTACATAATTCTTTGTTGTTAAGGCAGTGGGTCGGGAGAGGGACAGTTTGGACAGTGGTAAGGAGAGGGGTATCCTGTACACTGCAGGATGTTTAGCAGTATCCCTGGTCTCTATCCACTAAATGCCAGCAACCTCTCCATTCATGACAAACAAAAATATTTCTAGACATTGCCAAAATTTCCCCAAAGGCAAAATCACCCACAGTTAAATACCTCTGATATAATTACAATCAGAATTTGCCTTATATGATAGGTTATGCTAGCTGGCAGAACTAGGGATGGCATATAATAGTTAACCAAGTGATAGGTTTTATTATAGCCTTAGCCTCGTTCACGCTCTTAGATATTGGTAACTTCATCTTGGTACCATTAGTTCCTCAACTGTTCTTACTCAGGTAAAATAAGGAGGTTTTTGGTAGGTGTGTGAGAAGAGGTTGTTGTCCAATGAGAATGAAGCAATGGTATTTGGCCCATAAATAAAGTTTACACTCATAAAGAGTCAAAGATAGACAGGAAGTTATGTCCTCTCTGAAAATTCCGTTGGAAAGCCTTCTCAACAAGCCAACCCTGGTACACTCCAGAAAAGTAAGGTAACCAAATTCCACAGTTTGCCTGGAACACTGTCTAGCTTTTGCTTGTTGCTCCTGCATGGTTATTAAGAATAAATTCCTCTCACTCTCAAAAGTGTCTTAGTTTAGGACATGAAGTTAAAAAATATAACCCTTTATCAGTGGTAGTCTACTACTTTTGAACTAGCCATAGTTCTTGGCCTCCTAATTATCCCAGAAAGACCTACTAAAACTCATTGCAGGTAACAATTGGACAGGCAGTTTTGTCGGAAATTTAAGAGCATGGACTCTGGAGTCAGAAATTCTAAGCTCAAATTCTAACCCCATCACTTACTATCCATGATACTTTGGCTCTTAGTTTCCTCATCTTTAAAATGGGGTTTATAATAACAGTTGCTTCCTCATAAGATCACATACATAAAATACTTAAATTACATATATAATAACATGCATAAAATACTTAGAACATTCCGCGACACAATATATTACATTTTTGGCTCATGATATCATGACCCTTGTCCCTTCTACTGTGCACACTGGAAAAAAAAAAGGAAAAGGTGTGGGAGACTATACACATGTTTTTCCTTGTAATCTGAAATTGTGCCATCAACTTACTCATTAAATAGTTCTGATGTTTTCCATTTGCTTGTTTGAATAAAATTTGAATCACATTGCACTTGGTCATTTATAAGTGGTTTTTATGCACTTAATAATAATTTCATTTGTGTTTATATACTTTTCAATATCACATTTAGATTATTATTATTAATGCTATTACATTATACACTTTTTTTTCCTGGAGAATAAATTTCAATATTTACATGGTCAGGAGTTGGAAAATGAATGTAGACTTCTAAAATAGCCCCCAGTGATCCTTACCTCCTGATATTCATACTTCTGTGTAATCTTTCCCCTTGATACAGGTTTACTGGCTTGCTTCTAACTGGTAAAATATTGCAAAGGTGAAGAGATGTCACTTCAGTGATTAAGTTACTAAAGACTGTGATTTCCATCCTATTAGCAGATGCTCTGTGCTAGTTCCTCAGCTTATAGGTTTCGACGGAAAAAACTTCCATGTGGAGAGGGCTACATGTCAGAGAACTGAGGCTTTCAGTCCAACAATCCATGAAGAAATAAATACTACAAAGAACCATATGAGCTTGGAAGTGGATCCTTTCCCAGGCAGGTTTTGAGGTGACTAAAGACAGAGGATTCCTTGATTACAGTCTGTGAGAGTCTCTGAAGCTGCAGGCCCACATTCCCATTCAGTACACACTGTGAGTTAACAATTATATGCTGTTTTAAGCCTAGTTTCTTGACAAAATAATATGCAGCAAAAGCTAATTCATTTAAAAAAAGAAGAGAGAGAGAATGTGGTACATATGCTCATAAGCTATTCTTACCCAAAAGTACATTCAAATAAAAATAAACTTGTTGCCTGTCCTCCATATTTCCTTTATCTCATTGACATCATCATAACCTTGATTTTTCATATAAACCTCTGTTTAAAACTTTTAAAGAAATTTTAATATGAAAGTGAACAGCAAGTGGAGCAGTGGGAATAAGGGAGGCCTTGTTTAGTTTTTGTTTGCTTGTTTGTTTTGCTTTGAGATAGGAGATTCTGGGCTTAAGTGAATAATCCAGGAAGAGGTTGAAATAGATGACAATAGAGGTGGAAGAGGGACAAGCAGAAGAGAAATTCTTAAGAAAGCAAGCTAGGATGGCGTCGAGAGGAGCCTAGAAGGAGGAAGCTATCTTTGACTGGAGGGGCAATACTTTATCCCTCTCTTCACAGAAGGTGAGAAAGAGCAGTAAATACTTAGGTATGCTCGCAATTTTGCTGATGATCATAAAAGGGAATTCATGACTCAGCGTATGTAATCTGTATATTACCAATATGAAATGACTTGAATGTAATAAAATATAACTGATGAACTATATAGACGTAATTAAACCTATTTCAAATGAAATAGGAAATATTGTAAACCGGTCTGTTTTACTTGGGCAGAATACAAATACAGGTGGTCCCTGACTTTTGATTTTTCGACTTTACAATGGTGCAAAAGCAATAAGCATTCAGTAGAAACCATGCTTCATACTTTGAATTTTCATCATTTTCCAGGCTTGTGATATTCAGTAGGACACTCTCTCGTGAGGCTGGGCAGTGGCAGCATCTGCAATTCCCAGTCAGCCATGCAATCACGAGGGGAAATAACTGATACACTTACAACCATTCGGTACCCTTACAACCATTCTGTTTTTACTTTCAATACACTACTTTATTCAATAAACTGCTTTATTATAAAATATGCTTTGTGTTAGATGAGTTTGCCCAACTGTAGGCTAACGTAAGTGTTCTGAACATTTAACATAGGCTAGGCTAAGCTATGATGTTTGGTAGACTAGGTATATTATATTAAGTGCATTTTCGACTTACAATATTTTCAACCTATGACGGGTTTATAGGGACATAACCCCATCTTAAGTCGACAGAGATCTGTATACTACTCACGGGTGCCATCTTCTGTGTTCCACCTTGTAAACATTTTTAGCATGTGAGGAAATACAAGGAAATGTATGCTTTTATCTGCCATCAGAAATAATTAAGTACTGAAACTGAATCAGTACTGAATCTGCAGCCAAAGAGCAAGCTAAAATTGAACGTGTACCTTTGAAGAGTTACTGATGTTTTAACTTAGCCTCAAACACTGCTATTTATTCATGCTACTGTCGATTTGTGTTATCCAGTTACAAAGAATCAGCTTTATCCTCACCTTTGATCCCTGAGGACACTGAAAAATACCTTCTTGCCTATGATCTCAAGAGGATTTCATCCTAGTCTAATTCTCTAACGCAGCTGGCTTCATGCCCAGATATCCCGAAATGCAGGTCAGCTGGTGAAATGGTCATGTTCTCCTTTCTACAAAGAGCAAATGATGCCCTTTTGCCTTGTATGGACTTCCAGGGCATGTTAAAATCTATCCTGGGTAGAAAGAGACAAATGGAAATAGAAAGGTTCATGGCAAAAGTGCATAATATACTGAAGAGTTTCCCCAATGTCAGTGTATTTGCCATTGCCCTCTACGATGGCATTGTAATCAAGAGGCAGTGAAATGAGGATAGCACACTGACTGGTTCCTAATTTGTTTAATGTCCATATTAAAGAATTGTTTTTTATTATGATTATTATAATTTCTATGTTTTTGTGCTAAAATGTATTTTATATATTTCATTGTACAAAGCTTGGGCAATAGTAATTTTGTTCATACCATTTGTGACAAAATTAAAGTTGTCAACCCTATCATGAAATCCAAATATTTGGGAAATACTAATCTTGGCTAAGATGGATGTTCAGTTTTCCTTTATAGCAGAGTGGCGAGTAAAGTGTGCTTTGTAGTCAGATTGTGTTCATATTTTAACCCCAGGAATGGCACTGGGACATTGGACAGTTTACTTACTTAGTCTATTCCTTAATCTCCTCAGATATAAAATAGACTAATGAAGGGAACTAAGCTCACGAGTGAGCAATTAATTCATTCATAGATATATACAATATCTGGCAAGGAGGAAGCATGCTCAGTCAGGGTAGTCTATTGTCATCTTAAAGCACTGAAACGCTCTTAGCTCAATTATAATTAATGTTTATTAATTAATGTTAATTTATTTAATGTAACAACAATGAAGCTCTGGAAAACCATTTTTTCTTTTTAATTAAACATACATTTGTTGAGCAATTACTATTTTCTAGAAACTATCCTATAATTTAGAAATACAAAATTAAACCAGACAGGATCCTCAGAGAGCCTGCAAGCTAAGATAATTCCTTAATTTTCAGTGAAAGTTTTATTTATATGTTTAAGCAGATATTTTAAACTGGTGACCTTTGCTTGGTATTAAGCAGACCTCAGAGATCGAAGCTGGGAAAGCTGAAAAGTTAAAGACAGGAAGACACCAAGAAGATTGCCAGTGACAAAGTGGGCTGGGAAGAATTAATTCCAAGGAAGGAGAAAAAGAAATAAATTCAAAGTAACTGATAAATGGGAGTTTGTTAGTTTCTGCGTTTGCAACCATTTAGCCCAGAAATGCATTCTTTAAAAAGTAATCTTTCTGCAATTTTCCTTGTAACATAAAGTAAACAGTATCATTTTCCTTAGTACTCACATGGTGCCTCAACTTCAAGAAGAATTTTTTGGCGGGCAACTGGTGGAGTTACTAAATTTTTTTATTAGGATTTGATAGAAATATTGATTCTTTCAATCCAAGAACATGGTATATCTCTCCATCTGTTTGTGTCATATTTGATTTCTTTCATCAGTATCTTATAGTTTTCTGAGTAGAGGTCTTTTACTTCCTTAGGTAAGTTTATTCCTAGGTATTTTATTCTTTTTTTTTGCAGTGGTGAATGGGAGTGTTTCCTTAATTTCTTTTTCTGTTTTTTCATCATTAGTGTATAGGAATGCAAGAGATTTCTGTGCATTAATTTTGTATCCTGCAACTTTACCAAATACATTGATTAGTTCCAGTATTTTTCTGGTAGTATCTGTAGGATTCTCTATGTATAGTATCATGTCATCTGCAAACAGTGACAGTTTTACTTCTTCTTTTCCGATTTGGATTCCTTTTATCTTTTTCTTCTCTGATTGCTGTGGCTAAGACTTCCAAAACTATGTTGAATAAGAGTGGTGAGAGTGGGCAACCTTGTCTTGTTCCTGATCTGAGTGGAAATGGTTTCAGTTTTTTACCGTTAAGAGGGAAGTTTATAGCAATATAATCCTACCTTAAGTAACAAGAGACATCTCAAATAACCAACCTAACCTTACACCTAAAGAAATTAGAGAAAGAAGAACAAAAACATCCAAAGTTAGCAGAAGGAAAGAAATCATAAGGATCAGATCAGAAATAAATGAAAAATAAATGAAGGAAACAATAGCAAAAATCAATGAAATTAAAAGCTTGTTCTTTGAGAAGATAAACAAAATTTATAAACACTAGTCAGACTCATCAAGAAAAAAAGGGAAAAGACTCAAATCAATAGAATTAGACATGAAAAAGGAGAAGTAACAACTGACACTGCAGAAATACCAAAGGATCATGAGAGATGACTAGAAGCAACTATATGCCAATAAAATGGACAACCTGGAAGAAATGGACAAATTCTTAGAAAAGTACAACCTTCCTAGACTGAACGAGGAAGAAATAGAAAATATAAGTAGACCAATCACAAGCACTGAAATTGGAGACTGTGATTAAAAATCTTCTAATAAACACAAGCCCAGGACCAGATGGCTTCACAGATGAATTCTATCAAATATTTAGAGAAGACCTAACACTTATCCTTCTCAAACTCCTCCAAAATGTAGCAAAGGGAGAACACTCCCAAACTCATTCTATGCAACCACCATCACCCTGATACCAAAACCAGACAAAGGTGTCACAAATAATGAAAACTACAGGCCAATATCACTGATGAACACAGATGCAAAATCCTCAACAAAATACTAGCAAACAGAATCGAACAACACATTAAAAGGATCATACACCATGATAAGTGGGGTTTATCCCAGGAATGCAAGCATTCTTCAGTATATGCAAATCAATGTGATAAACCATATTAACAAATTTAAGTAGAAAAATCAGATGATCATCACAATAGATTCAGAAAAAGCTTTCGAGAAAAGTCAACACCCATTTATGATAAAAACCCTCCAGAATGTGGGCATAGAGGGAACTTACCTCAACATAATAAAAGCTATACATCACAAAGTTATTGAATGACTCAAATGAGATGACAAATGTGAATGTGCCTTAACAGTAGTGAGTACTAAATATAAGGTATTATTATCATTTCCTTCTTCTTTCTATAGATATCCCAGATTGTTTTTTTGAAACAGAATTAAATAAATTTATTGTGCCATTTGTTAGACTATTCTGAGGTTTTGATTATATTTTATTTTCAGTTTTCAAAGTTTGTGACAGAATTTTATGTAGAAATTAATGACAGTTTTTAACAGCTTCTGAAGTCCCTGGAGTATGATTGCTGTAATATTTTCTAAGAGCTACTAAAATTTGGCATGCCTTTCTGTTCTCAGTGTTGAAGTAACTGGATTGTGTAGTAATAAGCTTTGCCAGTATTTGCTCCCGTACAGCTCAATGATTTTCTGAAATGCATGTCTTCAATTGATTAGGATATAATTTCTTGATTTATTTCTAAACAACAACATACAGCCAAAAGACCTGTTGTTTTTCTCTCCTTAGGAACCTTTCTAAGCCTAAGCAATTTTTAAAAGGTCGGTTAATGATTTACTGATTTCTTTGTTCTTTTCCCTTAATCTTCTTAATGCTGTGTATGCCATCTAAAATTGGTGCTTTATCAATTTCAAGTGCATTTCAGTCTTTTAAAAAAAAATCACTCTTGGGCCTCCCTGGTGGCGCAGTGGTTGAGAGTCCGCCTGCCGATGCAGGGGATACGGGTTCGTGCCCCGGTCTGGGGGGATCCCATATGCCGCGGAGCGGCTGGGCCCGTGAGCCATGGCCGCTGGGCCTGCGCGTCCGGAGCCTGTGCTCCGCAACGGGAGAGGACACAAGAGTGAGAGGCCCGCGTACTGCAAAAAGAAAAAAAAAAAAAAAAAAAAAAAAAAAAAAAATCACTCTTATTTTTCCTTGTTATTTGTCTGTCTCGCCTGTGAAACATCAAATATTTGAATCAATGTAATATCCTATTAGGATGAAACTAATTTAAGATATGGTTTAATTTGCTATTCTAAAGAAAGATAAATTTGCTTTTATTAGTGCATCAGCACATGCACAAATTACAGATATGAGATTATAAATCTCAAAATTATGCTTGTTACCCTCTTGAGAAACAATATAAAAGTATTCTAAAAAAATGTGTCATAAAATTCTAAATATTTGGGCAAATAAATTGTCTTCATATCAGATAATTAGCATTGTTTTCCTGGCACTCATGAAGCTGTCTGATAATAATTTGCATATTTTGGAAGCATCATAAAGTTCCTTAGGCCATGATAATTTATTAAATTGCCACTACAGAATTATAATTCAAATTTGTGATTACAAGTAACACTTAATATTGTAAATGTCCAAAAATATCCCTGCCCTTTTATCTACAAGGTAAATGATGTTTTATCTGAACTTCACTTGTGACATATGTGTGCCAAGTATGGCTTCCAAGAGAGCTCCATTTGGACACACACTCATAAACACTCACTATATATATAGAGAGAGACATATTGAACTATATTAAGATTGAGAACAAGTAGACAGCAAAAAACTCCATTAACAGAGTGCAAAGGTATCCCACAAGGCTGAAGAAAATAGTCACAATATGTATAGATGACAAGAGTTTCTACAATCAATTAAAAAAGGACATATAACCCAAATAAAAATATGTAAAACATGCAAACCAGTATTTATTTAAAAGAGTATGTAAATGGCTATAAACATATAAAAAGGTCTTTAAACATGTTAATTATCAGGAAATTCATATTAAGGCAACTACTGCATACCCACCAAAATAGGTACAATGAAAATGACTGAAAATCTCCACTGTTTGCAAGGAAATCTTAAGTATTTGGAGCAACTGAAACTCTTTAGTGAGAGTGCAAATTCCAACAATCACTTTTTAAAACCTGTTTAGTAGTATTGACTATAGCTGACCATATGTGCTTTTTGCCCTAGCATTTTCAATTCTAGGTGTATGCTCAAAAGAAATCCATATTTATCTTCACCAAAAGACATGTGCAAGAAAGTTCATAGAAACAACATTAATAATAACCAGAAGCCTGAAATAACCTAAATATGTATCATTGCTAGGATGGACAAATAAATCATGGTATATTTGTATAATGGTATACCATACAGTGATGAAAATAAACAACTTACAATTGCATGCAGCAGTATGTATGGATCTCATAAACATAATGCTGAAGAAAATGGAGCAGCAGTAGAGCACAGGACATTTTCCATATATAAAATACAAAAAAAGGCAAAGGTGACCTATGCTATTAGACTCAGAATACCAGTTAGACCTTGCTGGGAGGGAGGGTGAGGACAGGAATAGAGAATGAATAGAATTTCCTGAATATTAATAATAAGCTGTTCCTTGATCTTGGAGTTTTTAATACAGGTGTTTTGTTTGTGAGAATGCATCAAGCTCCTCACTTGTGATATATGTAGTTTTGAAACAGGAGGGAAGGGGGCAGGGACAAAGTTTAAAAGGATGACATGGCTATAGGACATGACAAAAACTGGTTAGAACCAACTAGGTCCAAATGGTGTAATATTCAACTTCCAGTGGACATTGAGCCTCATTATACGCTCATTGTAGTACACTAGCATATGCTAAATGCCACACCCACCAGTGCCATGACAGTTTTTAAGCTAACCATAAAAGGCCAAAAAGTGGGCAGTGGCCCAGTTCTTGGAAATCTCTACCCCTTCCCTGAAATAATTGGAGTAACCCTCCCACTCATTAGCCTATGAAATTACCCAGCCCATAAAAACTAACCACCCCATATTTTGAGGCTCTCTCGCCTTTTGAGATGGCCCACACTCTGTCTGTGGAGTGTATTTCTCTCTAAATAAATCCACTTCTTACCTATAACTTTGTCTCTTACTGAATTCTTTCTGCAACGAGACGTCAAGAACCTCAAATTCACCAGGAACAGTTTTCCTTCTAAACAGTATCCTTCAATAAAAATGTTAAAAATAAACACAAAAAAGGAAAAAGAAAACATATCTGACACTGACCTAATAGATGTTATTGACTAATGGAAGAGAGATATATTAAGCAACAATCATGGGCATAACAGTGTTAATATGAGTTTTGCTAACTAGCTTAAAGGATAACCAAAAGTCTTTCAAAGAGAGTTAAGCAGGGTACTCTAATTCAGCTAGGAGGGTCTTGGAAGACCCCTCTGAGGAAGTGAGACCAAAGATATTATCTGAAGCATGAGGGAGTTTTCAGATGAAGACTCAAGACGAGTGCTCTAAGTAGAAGGAGCAACATGTATGAAGACGCTCAGGAGAAAAAGAGCTTAGTTTTTTAGAACAATTGAAAGAAGACCAATGTAGCCAGAGACAGAAGAGAACATGGTGTGATTAGATTCCTCTCAATCTTTAGGACTGGGATATTGTCCAAATTCATACCAGAGACCTAGCGTGTCCTCAGAGTTCATCAATTATTCATTAAGATAATATTTGGTAATATCTCCATCCTATCTTCTTAAGTAACTTGGAGTCAAGTGGAGGAGACTAATGTAAATAGGACATTAACAACTCAAAAGAAGAGTGTGATGGTAACGGTGTGTGCACGAGTCGTTATGGGAAGACACAGAAGTGGCATATTATTAAGCCATGAAGGATCAGAGACCATTTCTCAGAAGAGGTGATAGCTAAGGTGAATCCTAAAGACCATGTAGAAATGCAAAGAAGCTGGGCCAGAGCAGAACATTCTCTTGAGAGAGGAACATGGACAAACCTCAGAAGCAAAACAAACAGTTGAGTGTGGATAGAAAATAGAGTAAGGCTGCAGAGAGGAGACAGGTTAGAAGGGACACATTGGAGAAAAAGTAAGCAAGGACAAGATCGTAACAGTTCGGATTGCCCATCTTCAGAGAACTGGAGTTTTGTTCTAAATAGATGGGAAGACTCTGAATGATTTAAAATAAAGACTTGAAATGATCAGACTTTAGGAACCACATTGTTCACGGTGAGCACCAGATCCTAGAGCGGTGCCTGGCAGATAATGGGACCGAACAAAATATTCGTTGCTAAATGAATTTAAAGAAAAAAGATTTCATTGATTACTATTTGGACAGTGGATCCATTCAGTTAGAAAATCCTGTTGGGCCTGCTTTGAAAATATATCTAGAATCTGACCATTTCTCATTCCCGCTGCTTTCATCTTGATCCAGCCATTGTCTCTCAGATTATTTTAGTAGCTTCTTAGCTGACTTCCTGCATCCACACTTACTCCTCTACTGTTCATTTTCAACACAGCAGTAATAAGAATCCTTTAAAATATAAGTCAGATGTTGTCACCTTTGTTCAAAACTCATGCCCTTCCTTCTCATACAGAGTACAATTCAGTGGCCTTCAAGCACTTGCACAATCTGCTTCTTAGTGTTCTGAGCTCTCTGATCTCCTCTCTTACCTTCATTTACACCCTCACAGCTACCTGGAGTCTTGCTCTTCCTCAGTCACACCTACAACAGCAAACTTTTGTTGACACATGACTCAGAGCCTTTGCTCTACGTCAACGTTTTTGATCTTTGAAGACTACCTTGACCACACTTCTAAAAATAGTTTTTTTTTTTTTACCTGTTCCCGGCACTCTTATTCCTCTTACATGACTTATTTTTTCATAGCACTCCTCACTGTCTAACATCTAAATTACCTAAATTATTTTTATTGTTTCTCTCTTTCCTGCCAGGACAGTGCAAGTTCTATGATGGCAGGATTTTTTTTTCCTTTCTTTTATTAAACTGTAGTACCTGGAGATATCTGTCTCATAGTAGGTGCTCAAAAATACTTGTCAAGTGACAGAGGGAGAGAGATGCAGGAGATACACTTAGAAAGCTACTATCCATTGATTAAGATAGTGCAGTGCAGAAAGAGAGAAGGGGGTGAACGGGCTGAATTTGGAAACTCTCAATTCTATGTTAAATGCTATTCACCCTTGTTTCTCACCTTCCAGCTGATTGTGCTCACACCCTCCCCTAAGTCCTTTATATTTGGGTTTCTGGAACTGCTATGATAGACAGGGGTAGACTTGATGTGGAAGACTGAGAAAGAGAACTTGTGTTAGAGATGACTCTCAGATTTCTGGGATGAACCTAGATGTGCCATATCAGAGATTAGGAATACTAGAAGAGGAACATGTTTGGAGGCAAGATCAAACGTTTAAATTTGATCATGGTCAATGACTCATCCAGGAGGCAAAACTATTTTGGCTGAATAGACTAGTCAGTCAAATATTGAGTAGAGACTAGCTGAATTCAATTACTTGCCTATAACTTTGAAATAACTGCTTGCTAAATGACTATGTACTGACTGAAAGGAATTGCAAATATGACATATGAAGACGTTAAACTCCACGTGTCAGTCAAGGTTCAACCAGAGAAACATAACCTGGAGGAGACATATATTAAGAGGTATACTGGAAGGAATTGACTTACATGATTTTAGGAGGCAGGGATGAAAATCTAAAATCCCTAAGGCAGGCCTTCAGGAAGGGTAGCCTGGAATTCTGGGGCATGAGTCAAAGCTCTTATCCTCAGGCAGAATATTTCCTCTTTGGGGAAGCCTCAGTTCTGCTCTTAGAGTCTTTCAACTGACTGAATCAGGCCTACCCAGATGAACTAAAATAATCCCTTTACTTAAAATCACCTGTTCCTGGACTTTAGTCACATCTACAAAAGGCTTTCACAGGTATACCTAGATTAGTATTTGATTAAATAACTAGAGGCTGGAGCTTAGTTAAGCTGACACACCAGCTGAGTATCACATCCAACTCTCTCTCATACTGCAACTTTTATGAATTCTTTATTTATTTTTTTTTTTTTTTCCGGTACGCGGGCCTCTCACTGTTGTGGCCTCTCCCGTTGCGGAGCACAGGCTCCGGATGTGCAGGCTCAGCGGCCATGGCTCATGGGCCCAGCCACTCTGTGGCATGTGGGATCTTCCCAGACCAGGGCACGAACCCGTGTCCCCTGCATCGGCAGGTGGACTCTCAGCCACTGCACCACCAGGGAAGCCCAAATTCTTTAATTTTAATAAGTTTTAGTTTTCTTTTATGCACATTAGGAAAAGGTTTTAATATAATCAAATATATTAATGGTCCATTTGCATTAACCCTCACTAGGTATTTGTTTCAACATGTGTGTCCTTGAATTTACCTGCTTTCTAACTTTTTCCTTATTCATTTTAATGGATTCCTTTCTTGTGAGAGTGACTTCATTTTCTAAATGCTCTAGTGTAATTTGAAAAAACAAGTCTGTATCCCTCTTTGATATGCTAATATTAGTTTCTCTGAGTACTAGGAATTTCAATGTGCTGGAAAAATAAATATTTGAAAATAATACATATTTATATATTTTGTATGTACAAAGCAGTTTTATTTCTCACTTTTACATTTAGTACATACATTTTCAATATTATCACAAAGTAAACTGTTATCTTTCCCCACCTTCCCAGTCTTCTTTGTTGAGAATACAATCACATATCTTTCTGCTTACATATTATTTATTTAATGAACAGCAATAGATTTCTTTCACATTATTCTTTTATAACATTAAATTTTTAAATGCTCTTTTTAATTTTCATTCCCTCATTTTCTGTGAAAGTATACTTCATGGTATACTTTTAATGCTATTCTGAATTCAGAGGAGGAAGTGAATGGCTCTTACTAGGGGATTTAGGAAATATTACTAGGAGATAAGTTGACCATGGTCTTAAAGTAGGTAGGTGTTTGACAGTTTGAGAATGGGGTATTTCAGGTTATGAGAGAGGAGTATATCATAGACAAAACTACACAGGAATAAAAGGCATTTGAATATTCAGGTAAGGGAAGAAGTTCAGTGTGAAAGATTGAGTGCATGAATTAATAGAAATCAAGGTGCAGATGTGGGTTTGATATTGGTGTTACGTACGTCAAACTAAAGAATAAAAAAGCAACAGAAAACTCTCAAAAGTGTAGACTTTTATACTTTACTGATATTTATCTACATGTGCCTATCACAGTGCTTGATACATGGCACGCATTCAATAAATACCTTTGGTGATGGAACACATCCTGTGTTGTTTAGGAAGAGATCTGTTTTTAAACAAAAAAGCTCTTAGTTGTATTGAGTGAATTTGCATGGTGATGGTGAGAAATGAGTGGCAGAAAAATCAAACAGGAGGTTAGAAAAAAAGAGGTTGAGTTTGAGAACTTTTTTCCCTAACCATAAGCATTTTAAAAGATAGATTTTGTATTGGTATCAAAAGTTTAAACATGTTTTTATGAAAAAGAGGCAGTTGTGCGTTGTAGCATTAAATCATAATGAAACTTGTCTGTGAACAATAACATTTACAACATCTAAAACTATATCAGGTAGGGAATAGTGTTATGCAGTTTCATAGAGTTTTTATATTCTTTTTGTTAGTGGAGATTCTGAAAAACCTCTTCTAGCATTGGATCAGTGTTGTGAATTTGCCAACATATTTTTCTGTGACAGCAAATATACTCAAGAGATAACTAGAAATTGGATCTGAAATAGTAGTCCAGCCCTAGGATTGCATCTTTTTCTGCTGATGAGTAATTGGGTTGTATCTAAAGGTAATACTTATGACTAGGCTGGAGTATCCCTCTGTGTCTCTGAAAATTTTTTATCTTCTTTTCCCAAATCGATCCCAAAGATTAAAGGGTCCATGGGTTGTGATTTCAAGTTGGACTTATTAACACCTATTCTTTCTGAGTGCAAAAACAGATTGATGAGCAATTTGTTTTAATTCTCTTGGGAAAGGGGTGGGATTGCATCAGAATGCTTGTTGGTTAGGTTTTCCCTAGTGTCTGCCAATTTTAACACCCACAATGAACTAATTTGTTTCTAAATTTGTATGATATTAGATAGATACTGCATACAAGAAAATAGAAAAACAAACAAACCAAAAACCTCCCAGAGCTTACATTTTGCTTACAATTTTTACAAAGTTGAAATAAAGCCAACCCAAACAACTATTACATGCAAACAAGCATCATATATTAAAAATGTTTTTGATACTAGTAATCATTAATTTTAAAATAATTTTCTCAAACAATCAAAAAATCTTAAACAGGAAGAACTTAAATACTTTCAGTATTAAGAGAAATATAGACAGATATTTGCCCATTTTTTTTATTTTAACACATCCATGCAGGCCAGGATAGTTCTCACTCCCTGATAACTGATGCTTCAGTCGGAACCAGGGATCTTTCCCACCAGGCCAACAATCTCTTGTTCATTAGACATAAGGACCAGAGAGAGAACCTTTGATTATATCAATATTTCAGGATTAGACAGATGTTGACCACCACATCACTTCAATCATGGAGGACTTCTTGAGAGTATATCTGTTTCTTTTTCCTTCTGAGAAAGACAATTATTGCATAGTATGACCCCCAACTATAACTTAGTTTCACGTGGTAGTCATGGAATGTTGTAGGAAGTTAATTTTGACTAAGACGCTGACCTCCATCATTTTTACTATCAAAAATCACTTGTACCCCTAAGATGTGTACTAAATGTCTACCTAATGAAACTTCACAGGTATATATTAAAATTGTTAATCAGGCCTTGAGCTCTGTCTTCAT
Organism: Mesoplodon bidens; assembly: GCF_964165515.1. NCBI lineage: Eukaryota > Metazoa > Chordata > Mammalia > Artiodactyla > Ziphiidae > Mesoplodon > Mesoplodon bidens. The sequence continues at coordinate 90,177,332 of NC_138167.1, forward strand.
TCAGTAGGCATTAAAAATTCCATGCTTCAGTTATATGTTCAAACTTATTCACAAATCAACAGGTGAAAGAACTTACATCTCATTTATTTAGTGTCAACATGTTCAGCATAGGGTAAAAATGTCATAAGGCTCTCTGCCCTCCTTGGCACAGGTGGACATTGGTAAATTTCTTGCCTTATAAGGCATGGCCTACTTGTTTACCCAACAATTTTTCATGCCTGCTGTGGGCACTAAACAACTTGGTTTCTATGGAAATTGATTGAAAAAAAAAGGAAATCTTTCATTTTTCCTGTATTTTATAGATTGTATTATACTGATTTTCAATTTATTAGTATATCAATCTACCAAACTGAGCCCAGGAAGTGATAGGTTACCATTCAAAGAGGAATGAACATCAAGTTAGAGAGATGTGGACCTTTGTATGGGAACTTCAATATCAATTGGAGTTGAAGATGGACTGCATGGGGCAGGAGGTGGATGATGGAGACATTTCAAGTGATAATTGAATCATACAATATTACTCAATTCACCATTGATAAATAGAAAATACTTGTATTAACTGGTTGAAACTTTTGATTACTGTGATTATGCAGATCAAAATAATAGTTTACAATTATATTTCTATCAAATACTAATTAAAAAATTTACTAACTCCACCAGTTGCCCTCTAAAAAATTCTTCTTGAAGTTGAGGCACCATGTGAGTACTAAGGAAAATGATACTGTTTACTTTATGTTACAAGGAAAATTGCAGAAAGATTACTTTTTAAAGAATGCATTTCTGGGCTAAATGGTTGCAAACGCAGAAACTAACAAACTCCCATTTATCAGTTACTTTGAATTTATTTCTTTTTCTCCTTCCTTGGAATTAATTCTTCCCAGCCCACTTTGTCACTGGCAATCTTCTTGGTGTCTTCCTGTCTTTAACTTTTCAGCTTTCCCAGCTTCGATCTCTGAGGTCTGCTTAATACCAAGCAAAGGTCACCAGTTTAAAATATCTGCTTAAACATATAGATAAAACTTTCACTGAAAATTAAGGAATTACCTTAGCTTGCAGGCTCTCTGAGGATCCTGTCTGGTTTAATTTTGTATTTCTAAATTATAGGATAGTTTCTAGAAAATAGTAATTGCTCAATAAATATATGTTTAATTAAAAGGAAAAACGATTTTCCAGAGCTTCATTGCTGTTACATTAGATTAATTAACATTAATTAATAAACATTAATTATAATTGTGCTAAGAGAGTATCAGTGCTTTAAGATGATAATAGGCTACCCTGACTGAGCATGCTTCCTCCTTGCCAGATATTGTATATATCTATGAATGAATTAATTGCTCACTCGTGAGCTTAATTCCCTTCATTAGTCTATTTTATATCTGAGGAGACTAAGGAAAAGACTAAGTAAGTAAACTGTCCAATGTCCCAGTGCCATTCCTGGGGTTATAATATGAACACAAGCTGACTACAGAGCACACTTTCTTCACCACTCTGCTATAAAGGAAAACTGAACATCCATCTTAGCCAAGATTAGTATTTCCCAAATATTTGGATTTCATGATAGGGTTGACAACTTTAATTTTGTCACAAATGGTATGAACAAAATTACTATTGCCCAAACTTTGTACAGTGAAATATATAAAATATATTTTAGCACAAAACACATAAATTATAAAAATCATAATAAAGGACAATACTTTAATACTGACATTAAAAAATTATGAACCAGTCAGTGTGCTGTCCTCATTTCACTGCCTCTTGATTACAATGCCATCGTAGAGGGCAATGGCAAATACACTGACATTGGGGAAACTCTTCAGTATATTATGCACTTTTGCCATGAACCTTTCTATTTCCATTTGTCTCTTTCTACCCAGGATAGATTTTAACATGCCCTGGAAGTCCAAACACAGCAAAAGGGCATCATTTGCTCTTTGTGGAAAGGAGAACATGACCATTTCACCAGCTGACCTGCATTCGGGGTATCTGGGCATGAAGCCAGCTGCCTTAGAGAATTAGACTAGGATGAAATCCTCTTGAGATCATAGGCAAGAAGGTATTTTTCAGTGTCCTCAGGGATCAAAGGTGAGGATAAAGCTGATTCTTTGTAACTGGATAACACAAATTGACAGTAGCATGAATAAATAGCAGTGTTTGAGGTTAAGTTAAAACATCAGTAACTCTTCAAAGGTACACGTTCAATTTTAGCTTGCTCTTTGGCTGCAGATTCAGTACTGATTCAGTTTCAGTACTTAATTATTTCTGATAACAGATAAAAGCATACATTTTCCTTGTATTTCCTCACATGCTAAAAATGTTTACAAGGTGGAACATAGAAGATGGCACCTGTGAGTAGTATACAGATCTCTGTCGACTTAAGATGGAGTTATGTCCCAATAAACCCGTCATTGGTTGAAAATATTGTAAGTCGAAAATGCATTTAATATAATATACCTAGTCTACCAAACATCATAGCTTAACCTAGCCTATGTTAAATGTTCAGAACACTTACGTTAGCCTACAGTTGGGCAAACTCATCTAACACAAAGCATATTTTATAATAAAGCAGTTTATTGAATAAAGTAGTGTATTGAAAGTAAAAACAGAATGGTTGTAAGCGTATCAGTTATTTCCCCTCGTGATTGCATGGCTGACTGGGAATTGCAGATGCTGCCACTGCCCAGCCTCACGAGAGAGTGTCCTACTGAATATCACAAGCCTGGAAAATGATGAAAATTCAAAGTATGAGGCATGGTTTCTACTGAATGCTTATTGCTTTTGCACCATTGTAAAGTCAAAAACTCAAAAGTCAGGGACCATCTGTATTTGTATCCTCCCCAAGTAAAACAGACCGGTTTACAATATTTCCTATTTCATTTGAAATAGGTTTAATTACGTCTATATAGTTCATCAGTTATATTTTATTACATTCAAGTCATTTCATATTGGTAATATACAGATTACATACTCTGATTCATGAATTCCCTTTTATGATCATCAGCAAAATTGCCAGCATACCTAAATATTTACCCCTCTTTCTCACCTTCTGTGAAGTGAGGGATAAGGTATTGCCCCTCCAGCCAAAGATGGATTCCTTCTTCTAGGCTCCTCTGGATGCCATCCCAGCTTGCTCTCTTAAGAATTTCTCTTTTGCTTGTCCTCTCATCTGCTTGTCTTCCACCTCCATTGTCATCTATTTCACCCTCTTCCTGGATTATTCACTTAAGCCTAGGATCTTCTATCTCAAAACAAAGCAAACAAACAAACAAAAACTAAACAAGGCCTCCCTTATTCCCACTGCTCCACTTTCTGTTCACTTTTGTACCAAAATATCTTTAAAATTTTAAACAGAGGTTTACATGAAAAATCAAGGTTATGATGATGTCAGTGAGATAAAGGAAATATGGAGGACAGGCAACAAGTTTACTTTTATTTGAATGTACTTTTGGGTAAGAATAGCTTACGAGCATATGTACCACATTCTCACTCTCTTCTTTTTTTAAATGAACTAGCTTTTGCTGCATATTATATTGTCAAGAAACTAGGCTTAGAACAGCATATAATTGTTAACTCACAGTGTGTACTGAATGGGATTGTGGGCCTGCAGCTTCAGAGATTCTCACAGACTGTAATCAAGGAATCCCCTGTCTTTAGTCATCTCGAAACCTGCCTGGGAAAGGATCCACTTCCAAGCTCATGTGGTTCTTGGTAGTATTCATTTCTTCATGGATTGTTGGACTGAAAGCCTCAGTTCTCTGACACGTAGCCCTCTCCACGTGGAAGTTTTTTCCGTCAAAACCTATAAGCTGAGGAACTAGCACAGAGCATCTGCTAATACGATGGAAATCACAATCTTTAGTAACTTAATCACTGAAGTGACATCTCTTCACCTTTGCAATATTTTACCAGTTAAAAGCAAGCCAGTAAACCCGTATCGAGGGGAAAGATTACACAGAAGTATGAATATCAGGAGGTAAGGATCACTGGGGGCTATTTTAGAAGTCTACATTCATTTCCCAACTCCTGACCATATAAATATTGAAATTTATTCTCCAGGAAAAAAAGTATATAATGTAATAACATTAATAATAATAATCTAAATGTGATATTGAAAAGTATATAAACATAAATGAAATTATTATTAAGTGCATAAAAACCACTTATAAATGACCAAGTACAATGTGATTCAAATTTTATTGTTACAAGCAAATGGAAAACATCAGAACTATTTAATGCGTAAGTTGATGGCACAATTTCAGATTACAAAGAAAAACGTGTATAGTCTCCCACACCTTTTTTTTTTTTTTCCAGTGTGCACAGTAGAAGAGACAAGGGTCAAGATATCATGAGCCAAAAATGTAATAGTATTGCGTCATGGAATGTTCTAAGTATTTTATACATGTTATTATATATGTAATATAAGTATTTTATGTATGTGATCTTATGAGGAAGCAACTGTTATTATAAACCCTATTTTAAAGATGAGGAAACTAAGAGCCAAAGTATCATGGCTAGTAAGTGATGGGGTTAGAATTTGAGCTTAGACTTTCTGACTCCAGAGTCCATGTACTTAAAGTCCAGACAAAACTGCCTGTCCAATTGTTACCTGCAATGAGTTTTAGTAGGTCTTTCTGGGATAATTAGGAGGCCAAGAACTATGGCTAGTTCAAGAGTAGTAGACTACCACTGATAAAGGGTTATATTTTTTAACTTCATGTCCTAAACTAAGACACTTCTGAGAGTGAGAGGAATTTATTCTTAATAACCATGCAGGAGCAACAAGCATAAGCAATTCAGTGTTCCAGGCAAACTGTGGAATTTGGTTACCTTACTTTTCTGGAGTGTACCAGGGTTGGCTTGTTGAGAAGGCTTTCCAAGAGAATTTTCAGAGAGGAGATAACTTCCTATCTATCTTTGACTCTTTATGAGTGTAAACTTTATTTATGGGCCAAATACCATTGCTTCATTCTCATTGGACAATAACTTCTTCTCACACACCTACCAAAAACCTCCTTATTTTACTTGAGTAAGATCAGTTGATGAACCAATGGTACCAAGATGAAGTTACCAATATCTAAGAGCGTGAACGAGGCTAAGGCTATAATAAAACCTATCACTTGGTTAACTATTATATGCCATCCCTAGTTCTGCCAGTTAGCATAACCTATTATATAAGGCAAATTCTGATTATAATTATATCAGAGGTATTTAACTGTGGGTGATTTTGCCTTTGGGGAAATTTTGGCAATGTCTAGAAATATTTTTGTTTGTCATGAATGGAGAGGTTGCTGGCATTTAGTGGATAGAGGCCAGGGATACTGCTAAACATCCTGCAGTGTACAGGATACCCCTCTCCTTACCACTGTCCAACCTGTCCCTCTCCCAACCCACTGCCTTAACAACAAAGAATTATGTAGAACAGTTGTCATTGGTGCTGAGCTTGGGAAACCACACTTCATATAAAGGAAAAAATGAAGAATTCTTCGGTCTTTCATTTTTCTCCTCTTTACTGTGAAAAGAACTAGCTATTTATACGTTTCAATAAAACAAGTCTAAACAAATGATGAGGACAGTCACTAGGACTGTGGGTTAGTGAATCAATTTTAATATGGAGTAAAAGAAGCCTTCACTTCGGCTCTCTGAACTCAGACCAGTTTTTCATTAAGAATCTCACAAATATATCTTCAACAAATTCCAAAATATATGTCTTGGTCTCTTGACACTCTATATCAGAAATAAGACATTAAACCATCTTCCTCTTCAAACAACTTCACGTTATTATTAGTTACCAAAAATTGCTGTATGATTCTGAAAGGGCAACATTAAAGAGAAGGAGAGGAAGAAAAGTCCTGCTTAGGCCTACTCAATGATAGGGAAAAAGAGATTAAAAAGTGTTGGCTAACATAATTTTTTAAAGTAGCATGCTCTGGCTTAAATTAATAAATTGAATGCATTTGAAGCAACTGTAAAATATTGTCAAAACATATATTGAGATAAAGGGGGGATACCTCAAACATTCGGTCATTATAGTGACTTATTCCTCTCAGCGTCCATGTATTTTTTTTATTCCAACTACTGAATTACAGAGAAAGTATGAATTTCTTCGTGCTATTTTTTAGGTTACATTCATAGAAAAGCCATTAGAAAAATAGTGTGGACATGTGACATCATTGCTTTACATGTATTTTGCCTACACTCACAAACTAGTTTGGAGAGAAAAAGAATTGAATTAGATAAACAATTTTATTTTTTAATAGTTCAAACTTTGGAAATAAAACTAGCTTCTATTTTGATTTTGTTTTTTTGTTTTTAAAGCAGTAAATGCTGAAATACACAAATAAGCAAGTAAAGATTACATGACATATCACCATACACAGGACATCACTATTAAATTTTTCATTCTTCCAGGTTCATGTGTATGCTTATATATAATTGGAGTCTTTCTGTGCTACCGTTTTATACTTTTTTTCTGTTATTTTGAAGATAATTTGAAGTTCAGTACAAACAATCATTTAATAACAAGTTTAGTCAAAAGGCTAATTGCTGCTTTTTAAAGTATCTCTGAGTATAATTAGCTATCTGATACTGGTTATTTTTTCTTTTTTTAGCCTTACTATTTTAAGTTTTGTAAGAATCATTTTCCATTTATGAGAAAGTCATCTAGGAAACGCCTCTAAGATACTTCAAATGTAGTCTGGAATCCAGTTTCCATCATAAGTACATTTTCTAAGTAATACAAAATATTTTGACTAGTCCTAACTCAATTTTCCTACATCCTTTCCTATAAAATACATATGCATGTATACACAAAAGCATATCATTACATTAATTGATCACAAGATTGAATTAATATTTAAGAATTATTTATAAGATAAGGAAACTTGCTTTATATAGCCTTAAGGCCATATATATCACAAATCTGCATATCTAAGTCAAATGTTGTCTAGACCACAACATTGTCTAGACCACAGTGGGTCTGAGACTTTATGCTACTTGCAAGTCAATAAGCTTGTTTACCGACATTTTATGGATATTGGCAGAAAACATGAGATTCTGGTCTTACAGACAAAAGATAGTTTACTTCCAATTGCAAAAGTAGTAACCAATGTGTGATCATTTTCTTGTGGTGGTTCCCCGAGCCTAAATTCCCACAGGATGATGCAAACAGGCAAGGTGTTACCTGCACAGACAGTACGTTTTATAGGGAAGAAATCATAATCTCAGGAAACTCCAATCTCTTATAATGGGCTGCAAGCAAACCTGTCCCTTTGTTTTGTAGGGAGACATTATCTTTATTATCCTGGAAAAGAAACAAACCTCTCTTTGCTCCAGATGGAGACACTATATTTTCTAAGTCTGTTTGCTGTACAAATATCCTTGAAAAGATAATCTGGAATAAGTGACTGTCAGTGCTTCTGCTTGCAAGACTACAGAAATGTTAGAGATCTATGAAGTGTCTTCCAACAAGTGGTAACCCAATGTTAAACAGAGTCATTGATCTGAACAACTTCAGGTGGATTATCTAGTTTTATAACATAGTTTAACATAGGACTAATGTGATCTGAAACACATAACAAAGCGTTCCCTTAAAACGACACATTATAAATTTTGAAATGGGTAATTGACTGTTCAAATATTAACAGTTATGAAGTCACCCCCTCACCTGGTTCCTTTCCCCTCTATTTTCCTGCCATCTAATGTTAACCACTTTTTCAGTTTCTTAGATATCCTTTCAGCTTTTCTTTATGCAAATATAAGCAAATGTGGACAAATTCTTGTTTTTCTCATTTCTCTGAAGGTTTTATTTTTTGATTCTTTCTTTTTTGAGTTCTGTCCGTTCTTTCACTTTTATGGGTTGTCTGGCCATGTCTTGCTTGAGTTCTTGTATTCCTGTTTTGAACTTTTCCTTCATTCTCCACTTGGTTCATCATTACTATAATTGTTTTTAATTCATGGTAGAATGTTTACAATGTTTATCTGTTCCATGGCAACATTTACTTGAGGAATTATTTTGTAGAAAAATTATGTAGCTCTCTGCCATTTACCTAATCCTTATTTGAGTATTTTCCTTCTTCATGTTTGATTACCTATATTTAGGCAATTGGCAATTTATGGACTAGTTCTTTGCAAGAGTTTTCTTCCTGGGAAGGGAGAGGCATAAGCAAGAGTGGTGGGGTAGATCTCTAGCCTTTGCAAAGGACTTCCTCACTTGATAAGATGCTTTTCTGTTTCCTTCAAATGTAGTCTTCTGTCCAGCCATGACTTTCCTGCCTCTTCAAACTTAAGCAGGTGCTAGAGGCTTTTCGCTTCCTGCCCTGCACTCCCAGTCTCTTCATCAGCAGATGCCTCTCATGAATGCATCCAATATGATTTTCCTACTTTTGGAAGATGTTTTTTGCTGGTGCTTTCAGAGCTTTTCACTCTGCATTTTCCCCACCTTTTCTCTATTTCTTTACTACTACTCCTGTTTCTTTGGAGAAATCTGTCCTGCTCATAGCATTTCTTACTAATGATGGGGAGCTCACCTTTTGGGAATGATTTTTTTTTTTTTTTTTGCTGTACGCGGGCCTCTCTTGTGACCTCTCCCGTTGCGGAACACAGGCTCCAGACGCGCAGGTCCAGCGGCCATGGCTCACGGGCCCAGCCGCTCCACGGCATGTGGGATCCTCCCAGACCGGGGCACGAACCTGCGTCCCCTGCATCGGCAGGCGGACTCTCAACCACTGCGCCACCAGGGAAGCCCAGGAATGATTCTTAACTGGAGGTGTCTGAGATTACCATTGCTGGGTTTCTGTGGCTCAGCTCTCTGTGTAACTTCTTACAGAAATTCTTACATTGCCCTGCTGGTCTCAACTAATTTTGGTTACGCTTAAAAGCGTGTTGCAGTTTTCAGGTTTTATGTCACATAGCTTGTATGAAAATTCACTTATGGATTTCCCCCCACTTTTACTTTGTTTCTGGAGGAGAAATGGTAAGATTCAGAATTAAGTTGCCACAATGTTAATACTAGTAATCTTTTTGAGTGTTTTATTTTTAATGAGGGGCTCAAAGCCCATTTTAAAATTGAAAACACAACATTTAATCAACTATAAATGATAGACTCGTTCCATACAAATATTGCTAATAGGAATATAATTTGATTAAACAGGGAATTACAGCCTCATAAAGTTGTTCTTTAAACATGATCTAGTTAGTGTAAAAAGTTATCTTCTTTATATTCTTGCCTAATCTTTATTGCAGCAGTTCAGAAAGTACCGGTACAGCTTTAGGAGGATTGATAACTCTCTGGGGGATCTCAAGAGTTATATTTGAGAAGCTATTAAGTGAGACTTCGAGTAACATGATATCATTGTGAGAAAATTATATCAAGAAATGACTCTCTGGCTTCTTCTTACTCATTGCTAATTTCCCTGTAGCCAGCCTAAGCATTATATTTCAAGTTATTATTCACTCTGCTGCTCTAGTAGGGAAAAAAAAAAAAACTTCTATTTTTTTTTTACTTTCCATCCATCGATACTGGCTTCATTTTGCATCATGGTTGGTGAGGTGAGGTCATTCCTTCAGTTAACTTTGTATTATTAATCCATTAATTTCTTACTTTGTCTTGCTTTGAAATGCAAAAAAAAGAAAGAAAATATTAAAAACAGTGGATTGATTGGCAGTCTATCATAAAAGCAAACAATGTTGTTTATGTTTATTTTAACATTATTTATCATTTTATTTTGGCCGCAAGATCTGCCCTTTTCCTATAATGCCGAATCCCTTAATCTTTTACTGACCATGTTCAGGAATTGCATCTCTTAGGCAACATGACCATTCTATTTAATAGACACAATAGAACATGCACTTTAATGAATATTGTTTTTCATAATATCTATTATAGGAAATTATAAAATTATTCCACTGGATGTTGTCATTTACCTAATCATTGTAAGGAAATATTTTATTTTCTTTTAGAGATAGTTTTAATCAACAATGGAAATCCATTCATCATTTTATAGTAACTCAACTTTTTTTTTTTTGGTTCAATATCTATTTCTTTTTCCAAAATTGGTTTGGTGAGCTAGGTTGATAGATCTCAGCTGGGCTCGTTCGTGCATATGCAGTTAACTGGAGGGTGGTCTGGGTTATGGCTGTGGCAGTCTTACCTGGGACAGATCAGTGTCTTGCCTGAGACAGATCACTGCATGTAGTCTGTCATTCTCCATCAGTCTCGCTGGTGTTTATTCCCATGGTAGTTGGCAGCAGTAAAGAAAGAGAGCAGAAGCATTCTATTGGCCAAAGCTAGTCACAAAGCCATGCCAGATTCAAAGGGTAGAAAACTGGACTCCACCTTTTATAGCAAAAGCTGTAAAGTCACATTGTATTGCAAAGGGTGTGCAAACAGTGAAATGCAAATAATGGAGGTCATTTGTGTGATAAGTGTACCAACCCTTTCAATATGGAACTACCTTATCCCCACCTCTAGTATTTCTGTTATTTATAGTGATCTTCCTTTTGCCTCTTGACTATGCACATGTTTCAAGATCTGGGACAATCAGTGTATCCAAAGCCTCTGATACAGTAATTAATCAGGGCTGGGCACATGACCAAAAAAGTCTCTGCTTTTTAGAATAGAAGCTGATGATATGCTTGCAGAATACAGGGAGGTTGACAAAATGAGATACAAGAGATAAAGGGAGAAATAGATCCCTGGTACATTATTTTAACCCCTAGATCCAAATGTCCTGAAGTTAGAATCAATCTAGATTCCTAGAAGTCATATTTTTACATTCCTAAATAAATTCTTTTTCTTAACAAAGCCAATTTGAATTAGGTTAGCTCCTGCTTTAAAATGAAGCAGCTCTGAATAATATATCACATATACACTTAAGTGATACATCTGCAAATATATGGACTGGTATAAATTCACTTGAATGTTTCTTGCCTGTTGTTGGTATCATACATTAATAATTTTTGTATAACTGACTCAGTGCCAGAAATGATTATTATGAATTAATAACTTGAGGATTACCTACCTGTGCATTTCACTATCATGTAATACTTATATTCCATAATAAAACCCTTTTTTTACTCATTCATTAAATTGATCACTTATTTAAAAAAAACATTTATTACATGAAAGATACTGAGCTAAGCTATGACTGAAAGAGACAAAGTCATTATTCTCATGGAACTTATGTTTTTAATACTATTTAAAATCCTGAGTTATTTAGGTTATCAGAAAAAAATGACTGTTGCAAATCTTAACAGTATCAATGTTAAAATGGTGAATGTTGAATGATGCATTATTTGAAAGTTAAGTTTCAAAAAACCTGTTCAGCTGTTTTTGAGATATGACCAGCAGAGTGAGAAAATCTATTTTATTCATTTTTCAAAAGTTGCCCTTTTCTAATGTCAAGCTACTACAGAATGGATGAACTTTGGATGTGTCAGTCTTGGAGTGTTATGCAATTTGTTCTGAGTATGAATTAGGCTGAGCCTTTGAGTGCATTAGAAACAAGGAAGATGAGCTGAACACTTCCCTAAAGGGCAAAAATACTCTTATGTCTGTTTAGCTCCGTGTGTGCCATTTCTTTTTCAGTGGAGATTTCCCAGTTTTACTGTACTGTTGCCTAATCTGCCAATGTATCCTTAAAAGTATTATGGTCAGGACATAATGGACAGAAGAATTGGAATTGGAATAAAGTAATGACATACTTTATTGGATTGACTTACTACCCAGAAATGAATAAATGCACAAAAAATAAATCCACAAAAGATGAAAGACATAAGGACACTCTTTTTTTCTATAGTTGTTGTGGTTTAACTTGGTTCCCAGTTTAAAACTAAATAATTCATTTTCTCAACCAGCATTTTATCTGAAAATCAGAAAACCTTTAGTGTGATTTTGTTTTTACTATATTCACAAATTTTCTAGTTGAAGTGGTTGATATCTTTAATATTGTAGAAGCACACAGACATATCCTAAAAAGACACTTGACAGTGAAAGGTCTAGGACATATGTTGTAATACTCACATACAAAAGCCACAGTATGATCTTAGGATGCTGGGAAGTAGAGAGAATTATTGGGGGGGTTGGGGGGAGGGCAAAGAGTACAGTGACACAAAAGGGAGAAGTAGTAGAAGCAGGTGAGTAGAAGGACCCGCCTGGAAAGATGTCAGTTCATGTTTTGCTTCCCCTCCTTCTGCCTTCCCTAGTCCCTGACAGCTTCCATCTTAATCCTGAAATATACCCTTGTTAATGGGACAGTCTTAATGAAAACAGTTCATAGCTAGAGTATATCTTGGTTTTTTTTTCTTTTTTCCTAATCTGATTCTGGGAATTATCCCTCCCCCATTTCACGTGATTCCTATGACACTGTCAGAAAAGAAGGCCTGCACTTCCCGCCCTGTGTTCCGGCTATGTCATCACTCAGGGCACAGAGGCTGGTTCATAGGTGAGTGCACTTCCGAAGCAGAGCCAGTCAGGACCCTTACAATATTGACACTGTGAGAGAGATTGGTTCCACTTTATTTATTTTTTAGATAACTTTAATAGAATGTTTCTAATGTGCCAAACACTATTCCAAGTGATTTATGCAGAAGAAATTAATTCTCACAATAACTTTATGAGCTTTAATACTATTACTATACTCATTTTATAGAAAAACAGAAGCTCAGAGGTGTTAAATTGCTTACCCATGTTCACATTAGCTAGTAAGTTGCAAGACTAGACTTCTAAACAATGCTGGCTCAAGCTGCTTTCTCTTAACCAACTTATGATATTATTTCTCTTCTGAAATTGTAAATTATAAACACTACATAACCCTGAGCACACTAGGGGTCTTGCCTGAAAACACAATCAACAGAATAAAAGCATAGCCAATAATAATAATATAATAATAACAACAACAACAACAGAGAGGGAGAGACAGGCTCACAACATTATTTGAACACATTTCTATTCAGTCTTATAATGAATCACAACACTTCCTCCTTCCATTCTATGCTCTTTGGTAGGCTATTTCTTCTCCAGCATATACAGACAGAACAGATATTATCATGTGATACCCAAAATCCTTTGCTGTCACATTCTGATATCCTGGTGATAGATCAAAATGACTGTTTTAAGAATTGAAAAATAGGGTAAATGGCCATCATTCCTGGGAATAGCCTTGAGTGTTTATTCATTTACCTTTCCTTCCTTCATTCTTCCATTCTAAGACCCTTATGTTGACATGGACTTTAATAATTCATATCTGAGACTGAATTCAGGTAAATGTGAGGGAGGTGGCACCACCTAATTACATATCAGGAAAAATTACATGGTAGAGGAAAATCATTTAGTCATGCTTTTATGCTCCATGGCATGAAAGCATTACTTAGGCCTCTTCATAACACAAAAAGAACTCTGTCCTTTTCTATTTAGCACACTAAAAGAGGTAGTTTGCAAACAATAGCAGAGAACTTAAGCAGAAGATTTCCACAAGATTGTCCTTGTACACATATTCTGCACCCCATTCTCTACTACAGACTCTCATCATGCCTTCATTCTCAACCAGCTATTCAAGTCTTTTGGGTAGTTTTGGGTAGTAATTATAGAAAGATATTTCAGAGTTTTCAGTAAAGTGCTCCTTTACCAAAAGCAAGAAAAAATATGTCACTGTTATTGCACCCTATTTCTTATAGCGTATGATAAAAGTACCTAACTGAGACTAGAAAATGAAACAGTAAAAAAAACAATAAGCCAGAGTTGTTTCTGCCCCCAGCACCCACTAACATACAGAACACTTCTCATTTAGCTGGCAAAATGTTTTAAACACAAAGCCAGTACCCAAATGTGATACTTCCTTTGTCTGGGAAGAGAGTCTAGTGTTTATTCTTCAGCAGTTCCTGAAGCTCTGAGCAAGCCATGACTTTCTTTACATGCAACTCAGTTGACTCTTCAGGACCTGTAGCTGAATGTCTAACATCAAATAACTTTAGCCTTTAGATTTTACTTTCAAAATCTTTTCTATTTTGCTCTTTTAAAGCTGCTTTCCACATAGATCCAGATGAAACATAGATCCTGATAAAACATGGCTCCAGATAAAAAATTTCTGTGGCTTTCTGCATTATTTTCTCTACCAGCTGAGGCCAAAGTTTAAATTGTCTCTGTGATTCTTTGGTCTGAAACATTGTGGTTTCTTTCTGAGGAAGAATTCTTTTAGTACTTTGTTATAGTGAATTGTATTGCCATATATATTTTTATTGTGAAGTGTGTTTATAAAGAAAGAAGTTCTTAATCTTTTATTGGAAGTTTTTGCTTAAACAGATCTTTTATTTTTCTCTTAACGTAATTTCTGTAGACTTTGGTTTGATCGTTTATTAATCTTTAAGACTTGAAACAACATTGTCTTTAATTATAGGAGTGATAAGTGCAGCCAGATGGGTGTGTGTAATAAGTTCATTTAAACCTTTTTAAACAAAATACCAGTTTGTTTCTGTTTCTTTAGTTCTTTGTGGAGGCAGCTGCCTTTGTCTTATATAAATTAATGCACTGACTCAATTTAGATGTATTTACCTTGGCCCCTCTTTTAAACTCCCTTAGAGAACCATTAGGAACTCTTTTGACAGTTACCAGTAGTTGAAGCTTAAGTGAGTCACACAATATATTCAAATTGCAATCTGAAACATCAACTCTATTGACTGTATACCTAGCTTGATCACCATATGGAATTATTCCAATCTTGTCCATTATGTCTGTAAAATATTACTTGAATTCATCCCGTGAGACCTATTGCAGGCACTTGTCATCTCTTACCTGAAGTTTTAACTTTCTACATAATATACATGTATCCATTTTCTTCTGTCACCATTCAGTTCATTCTCAATATTGCTGACATAGTTTTTTACAAAGAAAATTTTTGCAAATAGTTCTCATGATGAAGAAACTGGTGATACTCTGTTTCAAAATTAAAATCTAAGGTTCTTACCATAGTATGTTGGGACTATATATATATAGCTACTTTGACTTACTGCAGTACCTCATGAGAGCTCAGTACCAAGACCTTCTGAAAAAATGTTCTCTTTCATATTTCTTCAAGCTGAGCTTCCAGTCTTGACTAGCTAATCTGATAAACTAGTTTTCTTCTGAGAATTTTTAATAACATAAACAGTGTCATTTGTGAATAAAGATAATTCTCCTTTTTTTTCAATTATTATATCTTTTATTTGTTTGTTTATTTGTCTTGCCTTGTGTTAATTCTAATCATAGTTGAGGGAGGAGAAAGGAGACTGAAGGAAAAGACCACACTTATGTACTTTCCTTTTTTACTGCTGTTTTCTGGTCTAGGGAGAGAAAAGAAACTTTACATTGAATGTAAGATAAAAGTACTTATTTAGGGCTTCCCAGGTGGCGCAGTGGTTGAGAGTCCGCCTGCCGATGCAGAGGACACGGGTTTGTGCCCTGGTCCGGGAAGATCCCACATGCCGCGGAGTGGCTGGGCCTGTGAACCATGGCCGCTGAGCCTGCGCGTCCTGAGCCTGTGCTCCACAATGGGAGAGGCCACAACAGTATAGAGGCCCGTGTACCACAAAAAAAATAAATAAATAAAACAAAGTTCCTGGGAGCATTTCACAGGTACTCAATAAATGTTACAATCTTTAAAAAAAAAAAAAAAAAAAAAAAAAGTACTTATTTAGCTTAGACTAGACTTTTTCATTGCCTGAAATTTACTATTAAATTTTGAGTTCTGACCACATTGCTGACAAGGGGCAGGGAAGGGAGAACCATCAGAGCTTTTTAAAAGTGAAAAATAAAACTGTTTCTTGATTTCTCCCTAAAGATGTAAGTACAGCACGTCTTTATAAAACCAGGGCATTTAGGAGTTTATCCATTGTGCTTCTCATACATACACACAGAGACATATAGAAGATTGGTCACTAAAACATTAATGTTATATCAAAGAGATGGGATTTCAAGTTTTTTGGTTTTCTTTTTACATGAAAGCACAATTCCATTCAGTTGTAACCTGAACTTAGAGTTAGAAATTGGTGCTCATCTTTCTTTTAAAACAAATACATTTTCTTTAGGCTTATCTCTAACTGCAATTCCCCAGATACCAGAAAAACCTCTCTCCCAACACGCATGTACATGAGTACACATAAAAGGATGCAAGTAGAAAGTCTCCCAAACACTTCAACACTAAGTTTCTGACAGACCTTCTCTGCAAAGATGCAATTTGTATGGCTCATTAAAGTATGAGTCTCAATCAAAAAATATGTATAAATCCTTAAGTATTCAAATATGCAACACAATCAAGGAAGCATACCAGCTGATTGTAAAAATATGCAGCCTGTTCAGTAAATCCCATTAAAGACAATTTTAGAGACTAAAATATGTTTGAAAAATTAGTAAGATATGTGATTTCAGTTGTCAAGTATATTCAAATATTTCAAAAGATACAAGAACTTGTTGTGAAGAAAGATAGAAAACATTTGAACTCTGCTAGTGAAGAAAGCCTGCACTAGGTCTATGGGAGTGAGTTCTAGTGTGATGAGAGCAGGGAGTATAAAGCAGGAGTGAAGAATGTGGTCCCCTGTATCACAGCTCTGCTTTTGAAATTCTCAGCAAACTAGAGCATGGAATGGTGAAAAGCAAATGGTGAGATTAGTTCTTCCTTCATTCCCTGGAGGAACAGCATTTTAGTCTCCTGGAAGATATATAAAGTGCCCAGGGGATAGTAACTAAGGCAGAGGAAGGGAGGTCTTTTTGTGAAATTGGCAGAAATTGCCTTCTAATCTTCCAACAAAATGTTGTGAGGCAACACTGCCAATTTAGCATAGTTTTGGCTTAAAACCATTTCCTTATTTTGTCCATTAATTTTTAAAACTCTTTTTCTCCCACAAAGAATAAAACTGTATCATTGAAATATTGTGGTTGATGCTTATATTATGCAGCTTGATTATGTTACATTAGTCATCTCATAGTCATCTCATGTGTCTTTATTTAATAAGAGAAGGAACATTTAAAAATATTTAGACAGTCTCTTGTTTTGGTGAATTCAGCTTGTGATGAGAGAGGATATGTCTGGTTTCACATAAACAGGCACTATGCAGCCTTTCCAAAAACGTGCAGATGGTTAGTTGGTAATATCAAGTAGTCTTTTGCACAGATGGAGGAATAAAAATGATTAGTAGAAATTACACAGGAAGATTCATTCAGATCATGGCAAATGTAACTGTGTAGGAGTTATAGTTTATATTTCCAAGCTGAAATAAGACAAAAAGAGATTGGCCTATCAAAAAAAAGATGTGGTCAATTCAGCGATCAGTACCCAGAAGTCCAATAACATATTAAATATATGGTCATTTTAGAAATACTCAGAAGGCTGCAATTTAGCATTCTTCTTTCTCAGGCTCTCCACTCAACTGATTGTGAACACAATTATTAGAAATCATATTCTCTCAGCAACAATAGTTTTGGCTTAAAAACACCTTTGGGGAACTTTACTCATTTTAAGTTTTCTAGTTCTCTCCTTAATGGCTAAGTTATGCAACTTTTCATGACTATGTAAAGACTAGCATGGCATTTATGTAAAACAAACAAACAAAAACCTTACAGCTACGTCTGTGAGACTTCTTGATTTTTCTCAGGTCAAAGCATATCTGAGTTCTTTCAAATTGCATTCTAGAAAGTGAGCATGTTGAGTGTGTGCATTTATTTCTGATCTACCCCTGGGATTTTAATTCTAGGTTATTTAAATACGTTGAGAAAAAAAGAACATTTCTTTTATACAGAGAGAATCACCATCTTAAAAGTTTGGAAAAATGACTCAACCACACGTCTAAAATTTTTTTAAATATAAAGGTCAATGGGTTTCATTTAGAAAATTATGACTATATTGTCATTGGTACATTTTTTAAGAAAAATAAGATTGATTTTTTAAACTCAATATAAATACAAGTTGATTTTGTCCATTTTTAGGCTATTACTTCATATTTTATTGAAACAATTTTATATGTAAAGTTTTAATTCAGTTTCAGTATGCTTTATGGCATTATAATGTAGGGTTTCTGAGAAGTTCTAATGCAAGATCTTTCAAAAAGCAATTTAAACACTAGTTAAAGTATTATCACGATACACTCACAATGACACACACAATGACAACAAAAGTATTGCATACCTAGATGTAGACTTATAGAAATATTCAGGCTATATGTGAAGAAAACTATAACATCCTCTATAGGCACACACAAATGAAGTTTATATGTTTTGAAATTAAGTTTTGTAAATATAGACATGCATTGTCTTGGGATTACACAGTAAAGATGTCAGATTTCTCTAACTATTTTTCCAGATTCAGTGTAATTACAATTACAATTCTAATGGGATTATGTGAAACTTGATTAAATGGTTCAAGAGATCATCTGCAAGAATATAAAGGCAAGAGATTATTAGAAACATCTAATGAACAAAATAGGGCTGGGTTATGCCCTTTCCGATTTAAATGTATTAGGGGAATATAGTAAAAAATAAGTGTGTAATACTGATTTAAAAAATAGGCATATTAACCTATGGACCACAACAAAGAATCAAAACACAGCTATGAATAAATATGAGAATTTAGTATATGATAAAGTTGGAGAAGAGGCCACTAAGCATAATTAAGTGATTTATAAAGGAAAAATACACGGTTCTTTAAAAATTCATTCAACATTTTAGTCTTGAATATCTACTACATGCCAGAACCTGCTCCAGTTGGCAGAGATAGAAAACTAAAGAAAAGAGACAATGTTCAAACCCTTATAGAGTGTAAATCCTGATAGGGGAAGACAAACAATAAATACTAAATCAATATATGGCATATCAGGTAGTGAAAATGCCATGAAAAAAGAATAAGGGAGGCAGAGTGTGATTGCTGAATAGGGTTGTGCTATTTTATAGAAGGTGACCAGGGAAGTTGTCATTCCAAGTGGCATTTACGCAAACTAATGCAATACTTTTGTATAAAAGATTGGCAAAGATGAAGAAAAGAGACAACATTAGCATGAGGATATAGGGAAAGAGTTTGTTTTATGTGCTATTGGTGAACATGTAGATTGATAACAACTTTTCTGCTGTGCATTTTGGCAATACGTATAAAATTCTTTTCATTAAGGAGGCAATCAAACAATGGCAAAGATTCATGCTGAAGCACTTTTTATATTGACATAAAAGGGAAATAACCTCAAATTTATTAAATGGTAGTGGTAAAATAAAATTATGGTTTATCCAAACAAGGAGAGATTACATACCCATGGAAAGATAGATAAAATGCTTTGTTCAATAAAAAATGTTATAATATTGGAAGTACAGTGTAACTCCATGAGTATAAAATTATGTTATCAATTTGCATTTCTCTCTCTCACACACACACACACACACACACACACATCTGAAAAGTCATTCATCAAAATAGTAACATAGATTGTCTAAGAGAGATGAGATTTTGAGTGGTTTTTACCTTATTTACTTTTTATTGTTGAATTATTTAGAGTAAGCATATATTATTTTTATAATGGCTTATACAATAAAGTTATTTTTCTGTTTTAAAACACTCTGTATAAACATCAGTTCTGTAGTAGTTACAAAGAAGTTACCATAATGTTAATACAGGTTAATTAATGTAATTTAAAAAATAAATTTCAAGCAAACATTTAAAGTGATGTAGAGATGTGAACTGAGCATAATGCTCTGTTTTGCGAATGGGACAAAAATGGTCATTGTAAAGTCAAGTATTCACGAGACAGATTGTTTTTTCTCCAGGTTACCTTAAGTCAGATAGAAAGAAAGGAAGATCTTTAAAGGCAATGGAGCCGAAGACGCCCGAGTCACTAATCCAGTAGTCCATATAAAGAAGGACAATAATGTGAATAAATCCTAAAGCAGGGAAAGTCTTAAGTGGACCTGCTAAAGGAAGAGATTCACTTTCTTCTCAATGCCTTCCCTTCTGCCCTGATGCCATCTTTCTACTTGAATAGGCAGGCACTGAGTGAATGAACAGTAATTTCTTTGAAAAAGACTTCATTGAGTTGTTATTGAAACACCCAGTGATATTAAATATTTCTATCAATGAAACTATGAAGGATAAAGAAGAAAGACAACAAAGATTTATAACAGTTGAAGTTTAGTGCGATTAAAGGCAGTTTGTACCTTCTATTTAAAAATTCTCTAAGGTTTTATTCTTACATGCTGTTAATCAACACTAGTTTATTGTTTAATAGCATCTAGTGTATCCTTGTAGGGGACTGTGTTCTATTTTAACCATTATCAAATGAAAAAACATGATTCTATTTTTTTTTTCATGATCACTAAACAGTAAGTATTCTGGCCATCTGAAACACAAGAAATCATGACCCCCACCCAGATCTGTTTCTCTCTCCTTTATTCCTCTCCAGATAGATATTTCCACAATCTAAAAATCTGTCAAGCCAAAAACTTGTGTCATCTTTAATTCTTTCCTATCTCTTAACCCAATGCAATATCTGTCACTGAACCTTATTGACTTTTTTTAATGTCTTTAAAACATATCCTCTTTTTTCATCTTTACTGTCACTACCTTAGCTCAGGCTTTTATGATTTCTCACCTGGATTGCTACACAATCTCAAAACTCTTTTCTTTACTTTCCTCTGTCTTGTTTTCTGCAATCCATCCAACCCTTGCTGTCAATAGCCTTTCTTAAGCATAAATTCAATCTATTTCACTTTGATGCTTAAAAACATTGAACAGCATCCTCAAATCTAAAAAGTTATAGATGATCTATCCACTACACATCCTCCCACTCTCTTCCCCCTCAGAACCTGATAGAATCACACTTCAGTCATACTAAAATATATGTAATTTCTTGACTGTGTTTATGCTTCTATGCTTTTACACAAGATATTCTCTGTCAAACACACACTTACTTCAAACCTCTCACCAACCCCGCTATTGTTTTTTTATTTGTTTTAAATGAAGTTAATATTTTACTAGTCCTTTAAAATTCAACTCATATATGATTGTCTCTGAGAAAGTTTTTCTGTGTAATCCAGTATGATAAATCATCTCACAGCACCTGTGCTTACTATATCACAATCCATATCACATTGCATTGCAATTGTGTGTTCATTTGTCAATTTCCTCAATTTACAGCTCTTGATGGGAGGACATTTTTTTTTCTAATTTCTGTATTTCTAGAATCTTACAGCATGACCGTGGTCAGTAAATATTTTCTGAATGTAGAATCTAGAGATAACATACATTATCTATTTGAATCTATCAGACCCCACCAATTAGCTATACTTAGGCCATCAGAAGAGTGCTAGTCTCTTATATTTTTTAAAACTTCTTTTTGTGTAAGAATTCATAGCATACTTTGTGTTGTGTTTCTAACAAAACATAAGATCGTTTTCCTAAAATTATTATGAAGTTTGCCACATATTATATGAATATGATCATATATTATAAGTGTGATCCTTATAGTATAATTTTTATAAATTTTTATGAAACTGAACAATTATTGATTCATCAGATATGTATTGACTGTGTACTGTGTGTCAGGTACTGGAATAAACTCTAGACTCTAGAGTAGAAGAAAAAAAACACATACTTTTCCTATCCTTATGGGACCGTTAGTCTTCATCTTCTGTTTAGGGTAAAAAATAACGCAGTGAACCTAAAGTCTCTTCCCTGAATAGAAATATCAGAAGCCTGTAAAAAAGAAACAAGGAGGTTAGACAAAGAGTTAGTGAACATGTGAAAAAACAAAGATTGTCATAATAAAACCACTTATTGTGGTAACCAGCTTGCTTTCACTTATGATATTTAAGCCTCTTAAGAAAGTGGGTAACTGTCAAACTTTTATGTTATTTCACAATATAGAACTGCTTATGATTGTGACTTACAGATGTTTATACCAGCAAGATTACTGTAATATAGAAAGCAGGGTGAGACTTTGTATGGGCCTTGATGGAGAATATTATTTTTGGCAGGCAGATGGAAGGAGGAATAACTATCTTAGTGAAGGCACAAAGGTGGCAAAGTGAGACAGTGAATACATTTATTTGGCTTGAACAGGGATTTGGAATAGGGGGAAAACAGGCTTAGCTCTGGAAAGGCAAGGCAGTTGGACTAACCAGACCCTTGAATTGTAGCTTAAGGAGTTTGGAATTTATCCTGCAGGGAGGTGAGTAAGGTGTCTTATTTTTTATTCTGCAGATGACACTATTGAAATAGTATTTTAGAACGTTTGATCTGGCTGGGGATTACAGGATGCACTGAAAGGAGGAAAAATCCCCTGTAATGAGGGAAGAATTCGTAAAAGATGCGGTCATGGAAATAGAAAGTATAAAAGATATAGAAATTTAAATTTAACCATTTTGCTGAGTAGAATATACTCTAATATGTGTTTCATGTCTACTTGCCCTGTGTCTCTTTTGCTGTTACCTAATGTTACAGTCAACAAATTCAGACAAGCTAGTTGTATCAAACATTTGGGATGTTTCAGGGGGCACCTAGTTGATTAGCAGGAATGTTCACTTTCCAGAGAGTTGATTTGTAATTTACAAATTTGCAGTTTACAGCCCTGTCTTTTTCTGTCATCTTCTGGAAAGTTATCAAGAAAATAAAAGTGACCCAGACAAAGGAAAATAACTGACTCCAGGAAAATGAGGACAGTGCAAAATAGAAAAGAATCTAGTTTGGGATTAAGCACTCTGCTTTAGTGCCATCGATACAAACTGAAGGAGTTTTTTTTCAAGTACATTAACATCAACACTTTATCACTCAATGCACTAGGTGGAATTAATGTGGAATTGGAACTGGCATCAAAGCTATTGAATGCAAGTATGGAAGCCTATAGACTTCAAAATAAATGAAATGATAAAGAAATGAGTCTTTTGGAAATTGTAGAGAGGTGGAAAAGAGGGGACTGTGGAAAGCAAGCTGTCATTCTCAATTCAGACTATATTCAAGTGAGGAGAATTTCTGTCAGGTTACATAAAGATGGTTTTTTAGACAGGTATGTCATCTAGGTGTGAGAAGTGTATCCTGCTGTGTTATTAGGAATAGTTTCCTGGTAGGGGATACCTTCTACTGTCAGACATAATGATCAATCTGCCTTACTGTAATAGTATAATTTTAATTTAGTCCTTGGGCCAGATTTCAGTTAGTCATGAAAGACCCTGTTGCAATGTTAGTTTGTATGTAGTGTATAAGAATGTCTACTTCGCCATACATGGCTGCTGGAACAGAAGAAGACATAATTCCTAACTCATTTCATTGCCAAATCTCATGCTCTTGCCTTTGCTTACAGTTTTTTTCCCTTTCTTTCTTTCTTTCTTTTTTTTTTAACTGATTATTTAGTCCTCTGGCTTTCACATAGACGTCTTCTTCAGAAATTCAGCATCTCAAAGATGCTCAAGCTTTCATCATTACAGAATGAAAAGGAAAAGATCTTTTAACATAGTCTGAGAAAAAGGTAACAGTCTTAGGGGCTGTTATAGCAAAAATACCATAAACTGGGTGGCTTATAAATAATAGAAATTTATTTCTCACAGTTTTAGAGGCTGGCAAGTCCAAGATCAAGGTGGTGGGCAGATTTGGTGTCTGGTGAAAGCTGGCTTCCTCATAGAGGGCACATTCTTGCTGTGTCATCAGATGATGGAAGGAACAAGAAAGCTCTCTGGAACCTCTTTTATAAAGGCCTATCTTCTAATGTCACCTTGGGGATTAAGATTTCAATATATGAATTTTGAAGGGACACAAACATTCAGACTATAACAGTAGCTTAGAGGTCTTTGAAACAGAGTCCTTGTTGCCCTCTTGAGAAAGTAAGGTAAAATACCATTTCTTTGCTCCTTCTTTTCTGATGATCCTCAAGCCTGGAGAAAAAAGATTGCATTGATTTTTCAGTCAGGATATTTCTTGCTGTTCATGAGCTCGTCCATAGATTGATTGGATACTGACCTTAGTATAACTTTTTTTTAATTAGTTTCTGCTTTATAACAAAGTGAATCAGTTATACATATACATATGTTCCCATATCTCTTCCCTCTTGCGTCTCCCTCCCTCCCACCCTCCCCATCCCACCCCTCCAGGCGGTCACCAAGCACCAAGCTGATCTCCCTGAGCTATGCGGCCGCTTCCCACTATCTATCCACCTTACGTTTGGTAGTGTATATATGTCCATGCCTCTCTCTCGCCTCGTCACAGCTTAGTATAACTTTTAATCCTTGTTCTTAATTCTGCTGCTGGAAGCCACAACATAATAATACATAACAGAATAAAAGTAGCCAATTTTATAATTACTTATAATTTGCTAACATTTTATTTTTGAGACCATATATTTTAGCCATTTCTTTCTGAGCGCTCTTTAAACATGCTTTAATCTGTATACTTATTCTTTGAGGTAGTTGTCATTATTCCCATTTAGAACTGAGGAAATTGTAACCTAAAATGTTTAAACAACCTTCACCCAACTAGTAAATGACTAACCCAAGTAAAGAGTATAACTCAGTTCAAAGATCACTTTGTTAAGAATTACACAATGCTACCTTGTGCAGGTCTATTGTGCTGTGGGAAAGGTTCTTTAGAGGCAAGTCAAAGGTCAGTGGGTCACAGAGGTCATGAAAGAACAGAGTATTGTAGTGCTCATTTGCTAAGAGCTGTTCAGATGATTTCTCCTTTTTCTCTAAAAATTCCCAACTTAATTGAAGTTCGTGCTACTAGGTTGCACTACCTATTTCCCTCTAAGATTCCCAATACTACCTTGTATCATTCCATTTACTTATGCAAATACTTCTAACCCCATAAGTTTTTTGGCCTGAATGATGAACTCAGTTTCCTCTGGCCCTATATTGTTTTAGCCATGTTTCAGAATCCACCCCATGTTCACATTCCCTTCACTCCTCTCACAGGTTCGTTTAGATATGAGAGTTTTCTCCTTACACATAGTCTTTCATTCTTCGCCCCTCTGTCTTTTAGTCAGAATCATCTGATTAACCTCTTTCTCTGGGTAAACCCAACTGAGCAACTGAATAGTGCTAGGGAAATTCTCTAGAATCTATGAATTTTAAATTGACTTTTAACGCTGTCAGACAATTCTACTATACTTTCTCATTTTGTTGAGATGACTGTCTCACATTTTTCACCTATATTATTCAACTCTCCTGTCATCCCATTCTCTGTTAGTTGTTTGCTCCATAATTCCTAGAAAAAATAGAGGCAGTCAGCTGATCACCAAAGCCAGTAATTTTATTTCACTTTTGTATGCATTACACTCCTTTCTTCTCATATAAACAGGAGTGTTCTTGTTCTACACAAGCCCAATCCCTCCACTTGTGCTATAGCTCTTTTCACTCAAATAATCTTCCATTGGCCCTATTTCATTTACAGTAATTCAAGCTACTAAAAAAAAAAAAGCCAAAATATGTAAGATGACCAGACAATAAATAAATTCCTCACACAATAATTCAAGACCAGAGAGCCTGATCTACAAATGGCTTTCCTCCATTTAATGATTCAGAAACTAAGGTTTCTTTTGTTTTATTAATTCAGATGCCCTGGGGCCTTGTCATTAGAAGGTCAAGGAGAACATGGAGCATGGTATGCATATCCATTACTTAAAAGGACACACATCACCTTTTCTCACATTCCGTGGGTGAGAACTAATTACACAGCCATACCAGGAAGTGAAGTGGACAATATAGTCTCTAATAACAGGCAACTACTTATAAGAAAAACTCTGTTTTAAAAGGATGATCAGAAAATATGGTGTACAATTAAGTATCTTCTCCATAAGGACCGAAAAAAGAGATCAGATGAGTAGATAGTCTAATTTTTTTAAAAATCTTGTAAGTTTTTTCCTTTAAAACATGGAGAACAAAAGTTTCAAAAAGAAAAATGTACCAATTAAAAGACAGACATCCATACTGAATCATTATGTTGTACACTGAAACTAAATTGTGTGTCAATTATACCTCAATACAATAATTAAAAATAAAAGCAAACATAAGACCCAGTTGTATGTTGTCTACAAGAAACCACTTTAAATATAAAGTACATAGAGGTTAAAATAAATGGATGGAGAAAAATATACCATGCTAATACTAATCAAAAGAAAATAGTAGGGCTTCCCTGGTGGCGCAGTGGTTAAGAGTCCGCCTGCCGATGCAGGGGACACGGGTTCGTGCCCCGGTCTGGGAAGATCCCACATGGCACGGAGCGGCTGGGCCCGTGAGCCATGGCCGCTGAGCCTGCGCATCCGGAGCCTGTGCTCCACAACGGGAGAGGCCACAACAGTGAGAGGCCCGCGTACCGCAAAAAAAAAAAAAAAGAAAAAAGAAAATAGTAGTGGCTATATTAATTTCAGACAGAGTAGACTTCAAAGCAAGGAAACTTATCAGTAATAAGAAGGGCATTACATGATCACAAAGGGGTCAATTCTCCAAGAAGATGTAAACATCTTTAATGTGTATATGCTAAAAAACAGTATCAAATTACATGAGGCAAAAACTGAAAGCATTTCAAAAAGAAAATAGTTGAATTTACTATCATAGCTGGAGACTTCAACAATTGTCTATCAGAAATGGACAGATCCACTCTCACAATGTATACATATATCAAATCACCATGATGTACACTTTAAATATCTTACAATTTTACATGTCAATTACCTCGCAATAAAACTGAAATTTTAAAAAAAGGAATGGACATATTCAACAGGTAGAAAATCAGTAAGGACATAGTGGAACTCAACAACACTATCAACAAACTGGACATAATCAACATCTACAGACTCCTTCATTCAACAACAGCAGAGTGTACATTCTTCTCAAGATCACATAGAACATTCACTGAGATAGACCACATTTGGAGCCATAAAACACATGTAAACAAATTTAAAAGAATAGAAATCATACAATGTCTGCTCTCAAGCTAAAATGGAATTAAACTAGCATTCAATAATAGAAAGATAATGAGAAAATCCCAAAATTCATGAAGATTAAAAAACACTTCTAAATAACACATGGATCAAAAAAGACATGTCAAGAGAAACTTTTAAAAGTTTTGAACGAATGTACACAAATGTAAAATGCAAGCTATAAAACTACTGTAAGATAACACAGAAGAAAATCTAGATAACCTTGGGTTTCATGATGACTTTTTAGATACAATATCAAGGATCTTACATGCTTCATTAAATAAATAATTGATGTTGGGCTTCATTAAATTAAAAAGTTCTGCTCTGGGAAAGATAATGTCAAGAGAATGAGAAGACAAGCCATACGCTACAATGTTTGCAATAGACATATCTGATAGAGGATTGTTATCTAAAATACACAAAGAACTTGTAAAACTCAGCAATAAGAATACAAACAACTCACTTAAAAAATGAGCCAAAACCTTAAAAGACACCTCATCAAAGAAGATACATAGAAAACAAATAAGCGTATGGAAACATGCTCCACAAAATATTTCATCAGTGAAATGCAAATTAAAACAATAATGAGAAACTACTAGACAGCTATTTGAATGGCCAAAATCTGGAACACTGACAAACCAAATGCTGACAAGGATGTGGAGCAACCAGAATGTCATTCATTGCTGGTGGGAATGCAAAATGGTACCACCACTTTGAAACAGTTTCATGTTTTTTGCTTTTTTTTGGTTTTTTGTTTTGTTTTGTATAAAACTAAACATACTCTTCCCATAAAATGCAGCAATAGTGCTCCTTGGTATTTATCCAAATGAGTTGAAAGCTTATGTTACACAAAAACCTGCATGAAAATATTTATAGCAGCTTTATTCGTAATTACCAAAATTTGGAAGCAACCAAAATTTTCTTTAGTAGGTGAATAAATAAACAAACTATGGTACTTCCTAACAATGGAATATTTTTAATGCCAAAAAGAAATAAGCTATTAAATTATAAAAAGACATGGAAGAATTTTAAATTCATTTACAAAGTGAAAGAAACCAATCTGATGATTCCAGCTGTATGACGTTCTGGAACAGAATTACAGAGACAGTAAATGGATCAGTGCTTGGCAGGAATGAGAGCATGGAGGGTGGGGATAGGGATGAATCTGTGGAGCACAGAGGATTTTTAGGGCAGTGGAAATACTCTGTATGGTACTATGATGATAGGTATATGTCATTATACATTTGTTCAAACCCTGAGACGGTACACCACCAAGAATGAACTCTTAATGTAAATTATGAACTTTGAGTGATTATGATGTGTCAACATAGGTTCATCAGTTGTAACAGATGTACCACTCTGGTGCAGGATGTTTATAATGGGGGAGGCTATGCATGTGTGGAGCGGGGGTATACAAGAAATCTTTGTAACTTCTCAATTTTTCTGTTTTTCTCAAGTTTTGCCTAAAGCTGCTCTAAAAAATTATCTTAAAAGAAAAAAGAAGGCAAATGTGGCCAGCTGTTTTGAATGCTGCTGAGAAATTGGATAAAATGAGAAGGGGGTAGTAACTATTGAAATTGTAAAGCTCTAAGTCATTTTTAACTTTAACAAAAGTAATTCTTATAGGCATTTGGGAAATAATAGTGTGGTTCTGCTGAAGGGAAAAGAAACTTTTTTTTGCCGATTGTCTGTAAACAACACTTTTGAAAACCTTTGCTGTGATGGTGAGTTTAGAAATAATGCAGTAATTTGAAGGATGGCATGGTTATTTTCAGTAAGTGTATGGCTATGTGAATAAATGAATAAAGGAAGGTATAAACATAATGTAAATACTTCTGAAATTCTTTGAAATTGCTATTTGCATGCAAATATCAGGTAAAATAGCACATTTATTCATAATGTTTCATCTTTATCCCACTGAAAGATAGATATATGGCTTTTTTGGCTGTTGTTACTTTTTCATAAATAATGAGATTTTCTTGATTGGAATGCTGTCAGCCTTCAGAAACCTGTCTTGACAGCATGCCACTTCCTTCTTCTCACATATGTTACCTCTTCCTTTTAAATAAACAGTTCCCACACAGATAGCCTTC
Organism: Mesoplodon bidens; assembly: GCF_964165515.1. Lineage (NCBI taxonomy): Eukaryota > Metazoa > Chordata > Mammalia > Artiodactyla > Ziphiidae > Mesoplodon > Mesoplodon bidens. The sequence continues at coordinate 90,206,329 of NC_138167.1, forward strand.
AATAATGAATTCTAATTACTTTAAAAAATCTAAACAAAATGTCTAGCATTATATTTCACTACCTGAATGCAGGAAATTTAGTTCAGAGGAATCGCTACCATCTTTATGGCTCTCCACATTAGAAGGAAAACATAATCTAAAGGTAGTTGTCTATGCTTTTATATCCTTTTTAGACAAAAAAGATGACTATTTTAAATGGCCAATTCTTAACAAGAACTCCCACATTGTTTAGCTCATAGAGGAGGTCACATAAGCATGTTTTTAAAAATTTTTTTTTTATTACACAACTCCCCCAAATAGCACATTCTCCAACTCAATTTCTTTACAGAGCTCAGGAGAAGGTATTTCTAAATATCTCAAGACCAAATATCATCTTCTGCCTATTGTCAAATTATTCCCTTTTGTCTGATGCCATAGATTCTGAGCAAGAAGCCATGAAGGTGAAAGGGTAATGAGAATGTACACTGGGGGCTGTTGCCACCAGGACCTCCATATCAAGGTGCACAGGTTGTGCATTTCACAGAGATGCCTGTCCCTGGGAGTAAGAGGCTGAAACCTACTTTACAACTTGCTCGTTAAAGAGCTGTTTATCCCTGAAGCAAGAGATGTCTTTTCCTAATTTGTTCACACATTCTGTTTATAACTCATACGATGACGCTATGTCAACTGGTGGTAGCACTGATACCCACTTTTTAGAAATAAAGTCAAGACAACACAAATAATGTAGCACTTACGTGCAGAATTGTCTGTTTTTTTTTCACAGCCTGCTTCTCTTTTTTTTTTTAAACTTATGACACAATTCAAGAATTAACACATTTATTGGCATTCCACCCCATGCACTTTCCTAGGAATCTTGTATACTTTTTCTTTTTTTTTTTTTTTTTTTTTTTTTTTTTTTGTGGTACGCGGGCCTCTCACTGTTGTGGCCTCTCCCGCTGCGGAGCACAGGCTCCGGACGCGCAGGCCCAGCGGCCATGGCTCACGGGCCCAGCCGCTCCGCGGCATATGGGATCCTCCCAGACCGGGGCACGAACCCGTATCCCCTGCATCGGCAGGCGGACTCTCAACCACTGCGCCACCAGGGAGGCCCTACTTTTTCTTTTAAAATTCTCTAAAACAACCCTTTAATGTAGGTATTGTTACTTTCACTTTAAAGAAAAGGCAGTTGAGATTCAGAGAGTTTAATTAACTTGCCAAACACCTAATAAATAGCAGAAACGGCTTTTAAGTCCATGACTTTGAAGCCAAAACTCATTTTCTTCTCAATATGCATTTTAATATTTCTGTGATCCGTTTTCTTACCATAGAAATGCCTCACTGGTGAACTGCTCGCAATATTCCTTTTAAAGTACATAAACCATGCCACTGAAGCCTCACAATAACAGTATAGAGCAGAAAGAGCAGATAATAATACCTTAATTCCACAGATGATAACACTGAAGCCCAGAAAGACTAAATGACTTGTCCTTGGCCACAGCCTCTAATTTATAAAACTAGAGTAAGACCACCTCTTCAGATTCCTTTTTTTCTTGCTCTTTCCCTCTTTACTACACATATCCTGTTGAATGCATTTAATTTTTATATCAGAATCAAAAAGCCGTTGATATTTTCATTTCTAGCTAAGATAGTATAAATGAAACCAGATGTAACCTCCTGCTTGAAACGGTAAAAAAAAAATTGACCAAATAGATTGTAATAATAATTTTCAAGCTATCAGGCTGCAAAGGACAGTGAACCTTGAGAGATGGGAAATAGATAATATGAGCCTTTCAATTCTCTGTCTTGAGAGAAATTCCACAGTGCTGCCCAAGGAGAGAAATAGCTTGGCAGTATCTCTGAATTCAGGAGATGGAACCAGGTGTCTGGAGAGCCAAGGTGACTAGAGTTTGTAGGGCACACTGGAGATTTTCAGAGGGTTCTCGCCAGTCTCCAACAGAGTATGCAAACATATGATGAAGCTATGCTCGACTGGGGAAGAACCAACAACAAAGATTAGAAGAAACAATCTCGAAAGCTTACACATGACCGAAAGTAACTCCTTTTACCACCAGCCGGAATGGAAAACCTTATAATGCATAGGATATTAGATAGACTTCTGAGAAAGGTTTTGCCTCAGTAGGAGTGTGAGAGATGGAGGATTAGCCCTCAACTAAATCTGGCCTGGTTTCTCCTAAGATAGCTTAATATCAGGAACTGAAAGGATTAAACTGTTTACAATTAATTTAAGCACTATCCAGACTAAGGCACAATAAGAGTTATTAAAAATACAAATATATCTAGCACACAAGATTTAAAATTCTGTAATTTATTTTGAGTTAATTTTTTTGTATGGGTTAAGTATGAATGTGGATATCAAAGTGTTTCAGCATCATTTGTTAAAAAAAAACAAACTATCTTTTCTCCACTGAATTGTCTTTTTACCTTTCTTGAAAATAAGTTGTACATGTATGTGTGAGTCTGTTTCCAAACTCTCTATTCTGCTTCTTTTATCTATTTATCTATCTTTGTGCCAGTGCCACACTATCTTGATTATTGTAGCTTTATAATAAGCTTTGGAATTGGGGAGTGTTTATTCTCTAAATTATTGCTCTTTTTCAAAGTTATTTTGGCTATTCTAGGTCCTTTGCATCTTCACATGTGTTTAATATTCAGTTTATTGTTTTCTACACACTTCATACACACACCCACACAATGTCTGCCGGGTTTTGATAAAGATTACATTTAACCTATAGATCAATTTCAGGAGAACTGTCATTTTAAAGATATTGTCTTCCCACCATGAACATTGTCAATCTCTCAGCTTATCTAGTTCTTAAATTTCTCTTAGCCATACTTTGTAGTTTTTGTTTACAGGTTTTACAGATCTTTGGTCTGATTTATCCCAAAATATTTCATATTTTGGTACTATTGTTTATCATATTATATCTTAATTTCAACTTCCAATTGTTTGTTACTCATATATAAAACCAAAACAAAGCAACTTTTTATATTGATCTTGTATCATGAAAACTTGCTAAACCCGGTAGTTTTAGTATCTTTTTTGTTGATTCCATCAGATTTCTACAAGGAAGATCATTTCATTTGTGAGTAAGGACAATTTCACTTCTTCCTGTCCAATTTGGATGCTTTTTATTTTTCTTTCTTACATGTTTGCCCTGGGTATAACATCCAGTTATATATATATATATATATATATATATATATATATATATATATATATATATATGTATAAAATAGATATATAGATATAATATATAGATAGATATCTAGATATCTAGATATCTAGATATAATATATATATAATAGAAGTTCTGAGAACAGAACTTCTCTTGTTGCTGATCTTAGGGTAAATCATTCGATCTTTCACCATTTAGTATGATTTTAGCAGTAGTTTTTTCATGGATACCCTTTTCTGTTTTAACTAGATAGATTGATTTATGTTACCTATAGTGGAATCCTGACTGATACAGATATTGTATAAAGAAAACAGGTACATTTTGTGTGAAATTAAAAGTGCTTCTCATCACACCAATGCACACGGAAATCCATCCTCTCTCCCACTCTCTTATGTAAGATCCTTATAGTAGGGCTAGGGCTAGGATTACCATAACAAGATACTATAAGACTGGATAACTTAACAGAAATTTACCTCTCACATTTCGAGAGGCTTGAAGTCCAAGATCAAGGCGTCAACAAGTTTAGTTTGTCTTGATGCATCTTCCTTGTCTTGAAGATAGCTCTCTTCTTGCCCTGTCCTCACGACCTTTTCTCTGTATGTGCACATCTCTGCTATCTCTGCCTCACCTTATAAGAACACCAGTAATATCGGATTAGGGTCCCACCTTTATAACCTAATTCAATCTTTATTACCTCTTTAAAGGCCTTGTCTCCAAATACAGTCACATTGGGGGAGCAGGCTTTCAACATAAATTTGGGGAGAGGGGGATGCAGTTGAGTCCATAATAATCATATTATTAATTTCTAGTTATGTGTCTGAATAGAGTTATTTTTTATTGAAATTTAGCTGACTCTCATATATTTCAACAATTTTAAACATATTTATATAAGATAACTTTACAGCACTATTACTACTATGTATATTGCTGTATATCTGTCTTTATGTTAGCAATTAGCTCCAAGTTTTGTACCATAGAAGTGATAAAGGTGTCAATGGCATAGGCTTTGCAATTAAACAGATCAAAATTTTATTTCTGGTATCACCTTTTAAAAGCACAAGCTCTAATATCAGAAAGAATAGGGTTTGAATCTTGGCTTTACTACTTAGCAGCTCTAGTTCTTGTTCAAGTTGCTTTAACTTGCTCACTCTTATATCCTAATGTGTAAAACAGAAAGAGAGCTTGTGACTGTTAAGTGCATGTAGATGTAAACACTTTATGAAGTGTACCTGGGGCACAGTTAATGCCAGACACACATTGTTGTTTTTACTATGATTTCTTTTCTTCTTTTCCTGAATTATGGGGACAACACTATCTAAGCAGGCTGGATTGTATCTTGCTAGGTCAGCATCAGCACTTGTTCATCCTGACTAAAGCTGGGAATTGCTTTCCTCAGAATTCTCTTTGGGGTGTGTTTCCAAGTTAGAGTTTGCCAAGGAGAACTCACTTAAGATTAAGAAGTAGGTATAGGTCAGACACGGTGGCTATATTCGATGGGGTGGTTAGAACAGAAAAGGCAGCTTTGCAGATATTTCTTTGAAATTTCACTTGTGATCCTACTTCTGAGGCTTGGATTCTCCATCTGTGCTCGTGCTTGAGGGTGAAGAAGTTAGTTACTGTCCTGTTTCCTAGCCATAGCTTTCCTGACCTTCGTGTTAAGCCTTCCCTTCATTACGCCTTAGTCATCATATTAACCCCCATTTAACTGTAATATGTGAAGAGGATGTTCTTCCCTGCAGGAACTTAAATTGATAAACTAGTAGGGGGTCATAGATGTTATTAAATAAATTAACACCTATCTTAAAAAGATACTTAGCACAGTGCCTGACACATAGGATGTGCTCAGTAAATTATTCTTTTCCTCCTTCTATACTGTATTTCATGAGTATAGAAGTATATAGCTATATATCATAGAACTATATATTACATAAATATACATTAAATTCTATAATTATTCTTTAATGTTGTTACAGTTATTAGTCCCATTTTATAGACTGGATACCTGAATTTCAGTAAGTTAACTTGCTTAATAGCTTAAAGAGAAAAAAAAAATATTAGACCTGAGATTTAAACCCAGATCTGGCTGATTATAAGCCCCATATACTTTTCATAAATCCATTTTGTCTACATGGATCAAACTTAATGAAAGATTCATGCTTTGCAGAATATGATTTCTGCTTCAGATGTCACTTATAGATCAGCTTCTGATTATTCTTAAGAAATAATAGTGTAAAAGATCCAGTTATGAACTAGATAAGCCCCACATAAAAAATAAAGTTTGGGCTTCCCTGGTGGCACAGTGGTTGAGAGTCTGCCTGCCGGTTGTGCGGAAGGCGTGGGTTCGTGCCCCGGTCCGGGAGGATCCCGCATGCCACGGAGCGGCTGGGCTCGTGGGCCATGGCCGCTGGGCCTGCGCATCCAGAGCCTGTGCTCCGCGGCGGGAGGGGCCACAGCAGTGAGAGGACCGCGTACCGCTAAAAAGATAAATAAATAAATAAATAAATAAAGTTTTAATGTATAGAAAAAGAGACAAGAAATTTCGATCCTTATGTTGATAGCAATTAGTTTCTATATGCCTGATGTAACCAACTTTGTTAGACTAGAGATAATTTGAGTATTTATTCTAGCTTTGAAATTTTGAACATGTATATAATATTTTCCCACCATGAGAGATATTTTAGTTAGGGTAATAAAACCTGCTATAATAGCTACACCCCAAATTATCAGAGGCTAAACACAATTGAGGTTTATTTTTCAATCACTTAAGTCCAAACAGGTAGATCTGATAGGTGGACAGTCCTCTTGTAAGATGTGATGTAAAGACCCTAGCTTTTTCCACCTTATGCTCTTTCAATATTTAAAATGTGGATTCCATTGACACCTTTCTCTTCTGCGTGAAGACAGCAGAGTGGGAAAAACCTAAAGGATCATGGTGAGAGGGTTGTAGGGGCCTGGCCTGAATGTAGTATGTATTATTTCTGCTCTAAACTATAAGCAAGCTACGTTGTCAAACCCTCCTACTAAGGATGGTAAAAAATGCAATACAGCCATGTGTACAGAAAAGAGAAATGAGATTGAAAATCAGAAAGGAGACTGCCACAAAGTGTAATATCATTTTCCTGGAATCAAAAATATTCTAAATCCAGAAACTTAGGAGGCAATGATAGCTTGAAAAAAAGTTATGCATAGAAACTTAGATTGGTTCCTGCATTAAAGTAAGAATAAAGTTCAGTGAAGAGTGAAGTTTATTGAAACTTCATAGAAATGATACTGGTAACAGTGTTTCTAGTTACACCAATAAAACTAAAATTATAATTATAATAATGAGATTAAAACTAATGAGAGATGTCAGACCATTTTCTAATACCTTTATGAATTTAAAAAAATTAATCCTCTCAGTAACTCATGAGATAGCTTCTAATGACTTCAGTGTTCAGTCAAAGAAACTGATTTACATAAATTATTTGTTTAAAATTATACAGCAACATGGTGGACACAGATTTGAACTCAAATATTTGGACTCCAATGTCATGCTCTACACTATAGGTAATCCCCTTAATAGCTTAGCATCCTAAAATAATTCAAGTATTTTTGCCTCATCTAATCTTTTTAAACATTACAGCTAATAAAATCAGAATAGTTTATTTCCTGTTGGCAACATATATTTAAAACAAGAAGCCTTGTGTGTTTTTATTATAGTAGCTTAAAGAAGAAAAGCATAGAACTAGATACTTTCTCAGTTTCCTACTATTCCCATGTGTGTGTAATTTCAAAGCATACTTTAAAGTGTGAAGTAGCTGCATGCAACTACATTAGTTTCTTTAGCAGGAAACCAGAGCTTCCAACGAAATCTTTCAAGAAAGTGCTAAGGGCCAGGGTGTGAAATAGAGGAAGTGATGCTGCATACCTGACGGCAAATTATTCTTTGTTGTTATGTGATCACTCAAGCAATTGTTGGCTGAAGAGCTCTGCTACCTGCTCCTTTGTCACATCTGTCAACAAAACTGCGTTGTTCCTTTGGCTCAGCTCTCCCAGGCCAGACTTCTGCTTAACGGATATTTTCAGATGTTGCTTTCACTTTTCAATAAGCTTCAAAACATCATCGCATCATGGTTCATAATTGCATGGTATGCTCCAACTCCTCTACTGGTATATGTTTGGCTTTTTTTTCCAGAGTTGGAAAGATGGGAGTTCACTTTGCAAAAAGAATTGCATTTTCTTAAAATTGCCTCTTCATGTCTGGATATACAGAATCGGATAATGCCAATCTCAGTTTGATAAAATTCTATTACTAAATCATCGTAATTGATAATATTCCTTTCATTTTTCCTTCAAGTCAACATTGTTTTTCAGCTTAACATATTGGATAAATAAAACTCAGAAACTCAAGTCAATCCACAGGTTATTTAAATACATTCTTTGAAAATAATCGTACATTTTTTGATAGCAAGAGAGCTAATTGGGATCAGTAGCTGGGTTTACATACAAGTTTTCTAGGAGTGTGCAGGGTGCTTATAAATGAATGAAGTGTGACATTAAAGTTATTTGTCCTTAAAGTTAACAAGTACATATTGATAGGGTGATTTTTTTTTCTTCATTTACCATAAGATACTTGTGAAGATAAACCCCAGGAGTGAATTTACTTGAGAGAATCTCTTATCTTTTTCTTCAACATAGAAGGCCCATTAAAAAAATCAATTTGGAGGTTTTAAGGCAGTAGTATTGACACTCTCCCTAGGGATTTTGAGACCTGGTGTGACATTGCAAAGAGCAGAGGAGGACATGAAGAATAAGCTTTTTTCAACTAAGACATTTGGTCGTTAGTGCAAATATAAATTAAGCTAATTACATAAAGTAAAGTGAGATATTATCCTTCTAATTACCTCAAACAAGAGAAAATACATTGATTAACTACAATATAGGGCCATATAAAATATTCTGAAATGGGTATCTAGAACATATTCTAATGGTGTACACATTGACACTTTGCAAAATTCAATTTTCTGTGAAATGTAATGCAAATTACAATGAAAATTGTAATTTATTACCATGCAATAGTGCTATTGATTTAATTTTTGACTTCTTCCTTTGGAGACCCTTCTAAGACTCTATCAAGGTGGTGTTTTAACTTCCCGAAGTGATTGCTAATCACCTTGATTTATAGGTTGTCTAGCAATATTTGGGGGTATTCAACAACCTCAAAATGGACTCTTGTTATAAGGAATTTGTCAGACTGCCTAAAAGGACAAAGTGCAAGGACTTTACTAACTTACGCCTGCTTGCAAATTAACGTTTGATGTGGTAGAACTTCGTCTGAAACTAGCTTTCCTCAGAATATAACACCTGTTGGTTGAGTTTGTGTGGGAGAAACCTATAGCCATTCACTTATCTCTCAAGTTGCAGGCCAAATATATCCACTAAAACTTCAGGGAAATTGGGAATGGTCAAATTGGCTTATATTGTTGTGCAAAAGCAAGGTAAATGACATGGGTGGGGCATTGTAAAGAACGTATGCTATTACTGAAATGTGTATTCCTGATATGAAGTCATGACAAGGAATAATATTTCTCACACATAACCCCCAGTGTATTTTTCTCTGTAGGAAAAGATAAGTATTTTAGTAAACAAAAGAAAAATGTTAATAAAATGAACTAACTAAAATCAGTATCCAGGGAAAAAGATTAAAACAATAGTTGTAATGTCCTATTGCCAGAAAGTTGCTATGCCATCAAATAACCTTAAACCACATATATATTTTATTTCCTTATGTAGACACTCAAATTTAACTATATGACTTAAAGTGAATAGAATGTTGCCTAAAATTAAAATTTTAAATAATCCTTATCTTTGGAAATATCACAAACCCCCAGAGTCTAGCATAAGGTAAGATTTTAATAATACTACACATGATATCAGTCAGGGTAATACTTGCAAAATAATGGCATATTGCTGTGGCCTTTGGAAAAAATTATACAGTAATTAAAGCTTGTTTGTAGAATTATTCTCCTCTCTTCTTGGTTTCCTCAAGATCTTAGTCTATGTAGAAATGGAGTTTTGAGTATTTATTCATACTAAAGTATGAGTAATGGAAATCAGTCACTACTGGATTGTTCAAGTATTTAATTTAAAAAAGCACTCTGTGCAAAGCACTATGATGGCCTTGAGTAGATTTCTGTGTGTGAGATGTATCAACAAAATTTAAGTACTTGAAGTCTTTGGAGTCAGTTTCAACTGTGGCTCAGCCTTTTATTATCTGCATCACAATGGAAAAAACCTTTTTTTCCAGTTTTATTGAGAAATAATTGACATATATCACAGCATGATGGTTTGATTTACATATATTGAGGTTGAGGATGGAGGGGTGTGCCACTGGCTGATAGAACTGTTGGATAGAACTGCTGGCTTGGTTCCCTATCTAAGTAAGTCTGTAGGATAGCCTCTGTAGTTGCCTGTTTTTTCTGGTGAGGCTTACTAGATGGTTGGGACTGGACCCGATATCTGGTAGTGGATGAGGCTGTGAATTAACTTATCTGCCCTGGCCGGGCAGCAGGGTGGAACCTGGGACCTGTACAGCTCTTTGGGAATCTGGATCAGGCCAGAGTGTCCACTGAACTCCCTGATCAGGTGAGGCCACAGGCTTTGCTCTGCAGGTGGAGGAAGCCATAGGCTGTGCTCTCTGTTTGAATGCACTGTACATGGGGCTATTGAATGGGCTATGCAGCCTCCCATGTGCTCTGGTTAGGTTCTCCGGTAGAACAGGCTGAAGCCTGTATTCAACCATGAGAGTGGAACTATGCATTAGATATTCTGCTCAGGTGCAGTGGGAGAAGCAGCTCTAAAGCCAGTTAAGCTCTTTGTTTGTTGTCTGAACTCAAGCCCACCCACAATTCAAGTTCCTTGATTGACCAGGGCCACTGGCTTTACTTGGCAAACTATCAGCTCTGCCCACCCACATCTTGGCTCGAGTGCTGCCAGGCTGCACAGCTTGCAGGAGTTGTCTCCAGCCCTTCTGGTCAGATGGGGCCGGAAGAAACTTTCCACATCAGGTGGGGCTGTAATTTAGCTCTCTGCCTGGGGTGGGCAAAATGGGCTCTAGGGCCAGCCAAACTCCTCCTTTGAGGATCCAAATCAGGCAGCACCCCTCTGAGTTCCCTGGTCAGAGTGCACCCCCAAGTGGTTTCTGCAGAAGAGCAAAGCCACCAGTTGGGATTACTACCTGGGAACTGCAGGTATACACTCAGTCTGCCAAGATCCCTGTAATGGTTGTTGCAAGCCCCTCCCCCACTTCTCCATCACAAATTTCCAGTGGTTGAGCCCCACAGACTTCACTTCAGTCCTCGTGGTGCAACATCAGAGTAGAGGCTCCCACAAAGCAGCCCACAATGCTGAGAGATGCTGGTTGTCCTCCCTCTATGTTTTCTTTTCCCACTGGAGGAACTGGAGGCTCAGGGGAGATACCTCCACTGCACTGACCTGGGGGAGGGATAGTGTGGTCAACATGTGGCTGCTTCTCTTACCCTTCTAATGGGGTGTGTTTTGGTCCAGTGGTATGGCAATGGGGGTGCTTCAGCCTCACCCCCTTGATCTAGGATTCTCTCAGTGGTGTCTTTTTCTTGAATAGCGGTTATTCTTCTTGTAAAGGAGAGCAAAGTTAGGAACAACCTATGTCACCATTTTGGTGATGTCAGAATAGGAAAATCTCCTAATTTCTCTGAGCTTTCGCTTTCTTATGTCTTAGAAAATTGAGTTACTGATCCTAAGCTCTTATGATGGTATGAGGATTAAATAAAATAAGTTATAGGAAGCACCTTATATTCTACTCCCTACTAAATATACCACAGTCTATCTGGAGACACAGAGATAAATATAAACTTACAGCTATGAAGCAGCCAGAATCAATGTAGAGGTGTAACACATTAATTACAATGGCATGCGATGGGTAGAAATGATTCTTCTGGTAGTTTATGGGCATATGTCTTACTGGCACACATGGTTTCAGTGCTTTTGAGTACTTGAAATCATACCAACAAGTTGTCACTTTCACTGCCTCTGTTTTCAGTGGCATCACACAATTGTGAAAATCATCTTGTTTCTCACTTAACTCAGGAATACTTTTTTTTTTTTACATCATAGAATTAGATTGCCCACTGAAATATAAAGATGGTAATACACCATAGGTGAGAAGATATAATTATCATAACTGCCTTTCTCTTTACCTTGTCCCTTAAAGTTTAAATTATAATGAGATGAAGACTTGAAGTAGAAAGTAGCTCTGTGGGTTTTGTTTTTCATATGAAGAGAGGCTGAGTTAGGTTGAGCACGCTGGCTTCATTCTCAGTTGAGGAGTGGTTGTTTTTTTTGTTTTTTGGGGTTTTTTTGTGGTACGTGGGCCCCTCACTGTTGTGGCCTCTCCTGTTGCGGAGCACAGTCTCCGCACAGGCTCAGCGGCCATGGCTCATGGGCCCAGCCGCTCCGCGCCATGTGGGATCTTCCCGGACTGGGGCACGAACCCGTGTCCCCTGCGTCAGCAGGCGGACTCTCAACCACTGCGCCACCAGGGAAGCCTGAGGAGTGGTTGTTTTAAATCTGCTCTCACTCTGCAACACCTTGAGCAGCCTTGTGATTGCACAAACTAATTTTACAGCTCCTGCTGCTGATTTTAATGATGTCAATATGCCACTTATCTACTTTTATATTCTTTATTTTAAATATATAGAGGAAAAGAGAAAGTCATTTCTCTTTTATTTTCAAATATTGTATACTTTCTGGAGGAAAAAAATGTACGGTACTCCTCCCTCTGAAAAAAAATTTTTTTTGAAACAAATTTAGCAAATGAAACTTTGCTAACTCGAGGGCAACATTCTGTCCTTAAATTACATATACAGATTTACTCTTTTGATTCCTCGGTTAATTAAAGTAGAATCCTATTATGATGTGAGTCATTACAGAGTCCAGGCACACCCCTTACAGGTCTTTGTTCTTTCAGTTTCCTCCTCTTATTCTGACTTCTCTCTTCTTTTCACTTACATATATTATTCCCATTCTTCTTCAGGAAATGCTTCCTGATCTCTCAATTTTATATTTAATACTACCCTTTAATTCCCTGAACACATTTTCAGACTCCAAATTGGCTAAGACTGTGGGCCAAGTTCAGTTTTTTTCTGAAATATTTTAAAAAGTAGGAGTGTGTTACTTGAGTTTAATTCCCAGCTAAATCCATAGGACATCTAAATGTTACTGCTTTATCATCTTTAAAATGAAAATGGCGATAGTATTTACATGTGGGTTTGTTGAAGATTAACACATACTTAGGATTTAACCAAGCACATAGTGAACATTTAAGAACTTAAGCTATTATGATGATGATTAACGTCTACAATTGCTGTATTGGAATCTATGCCTCTAACAAGTATTTGCTACTTAAATAATATACTGCTCTGTATCATTATGTAGATGATACTCTTAAATTTGTATTGGATCCCTAATAAAATTATGAATCTCAAAGATTGGAATAATGTCATCAGTTTCTTTCATGTCAACCCACCCTATTCAAAGTGATACTTTATTCAGAATTAGGCATATAACATTGCTAAATAATAACATCATTACTAAATAATGACATTAAATTATTTGGAATAGTTAATAATTTAATAAATATTTATTAAATTCCTTCTACATGAAAAAAAACAAAGTCTTCTTTCCAGGAAATTTACAGTTTAATAAAGATAAATCACAGTAGCAAAGAGGAATTCTAATAGAAAATGACATTACCTATGAAATGAATACAGCCCAGTAAATTCATGACATTTATAATACACACATTTATTTAGTATATGTTTTAGGCTTTATAGGCCATACAGTTTCTGTTGCACCTATTTAACTCTGTCATTGTAGCATGAAAGCAGCCGTAGACCATACATAAGCAAATATGTATGGCTAATGGTCTAATAAAACTTTATTTATGGATATAAAGTTTGAATTTTATATAATTTTTTTATATCACAAAATATGATTCTTCCTTTGATATATTTTTTTCCCAGCCATTTAATAATGTAAAAACTATTCTTAGCTTGCAGGCTGTATAAAAATAGATAGTGGGCCAGATAGGGCCCACAAGCCACATTTTGCTGATCTCTTGTAGATATAATTGCATCTTGTTAGGCAGTAATTGCCTTGTCTCTTTTTATACTATGCTAAAAATTCTACAGTGTTAAGTGCCAAAAGAAGATTGAGATACGGTGTTCAGGAAATTTCAAGGAAGGCCTTATGAAGAGTGAAGATTTTGAACTGACTCCAAGTTTACTACCAATGGGGAGCAATTAGCTTCATTCTCTTCTCTGACTAGAAGTTGCAGGCATAAAGCAGTTCAGCCAGCTGACAAGGTGTATGCTATTTAGCATTCCAAAAAAATGAAAATTCTCCAGACCCTTACATACGTATTTGTTTATTTTGTTCAGTCATTATCATTATCATATCTCCATAGGACTTTTTCTAGTCAGCCTTGATGATGTACGTTGAACTTCTTAGGGTATTCAACTATATTTCATGAGTTAAGCAATCTTTTTTTCTCTCTCCTGCCTCCCACCATTTTCATCTTGGAAATGACTGAGATTTTCAGTGGATCTAGTTTACCGTTCTTTGTTGCCCAAGGCATGTCTCTGGCTTTTAGTCATTCTGACCCCAATTTGAAATTTTTGCTGGCCTTAGATCTAACCCCTTCTTGCCTTGTCCTCAAGCCTTGGCCCAATACAAAAGCCAGAATGACCCTTTTATCACATCTAGGCTGCAGTGTCCTTTCAACAAATATCATGGCAGTGCCTTTGGAAAAATATTTCCTGGGATCTGTTTATATAAAATTCTGTACGATGTACTACCTTTTCTCAGTAATTGGAATATGCTTATAGTCACAGCTAATATCTAAAATCTCAAAATGTGTGCCTCTTACATGTTAACCTGTGATTTTGTTCTCTCGAGTGTTTTGTGGCTATGGCCACATTCATTTCATAAGCAATATCCTTTTCCCATTAGGATTCTTCTCTCTCACTGGGTTTAAAGAAAGATTTATTTTCACTCCCACTGTTAGTCTGGCTTCCCTGACTCCTCCATCCTTTTGTTGTCTCTTTGAGCCTGTCTCTTGCTGTTAAGGATATTTTATACAGGTCATGCACTGTATTGGTATTACCTCTGGCTGAATCCTTTTGTCTCCCTCAAGTGTCAATAGTCAGCCTGATAATTTTCCCAAATATTCAGTGCTTTTCAGCTGATACATCCTGGTATAGAATTAAAACATGAATTCTTCTCAAAATAATTTTTCTTTTTCCTTTCCAACTAGAATATTTATGCCAAAGAAATGTCAAATTTACCAGCTGTCCCTACTTTTCACCCCAAAATAAGGAGGATATTTAACAATATATATCCAAGTGCTTCTTTTACAAGAATAACAGTAATACAACATGGCTCTGTGGTCAGAAAAAGCATCAGATGTGGAATTCGAACTGAATTCAAATTTCTAACTTTGTTTCTGTATTTAATCAAGTCATTTCACTTTGCTGAGTTTCTGTTTTCTTAAATTTGAGAATTACCAGAACAATAATACCTACCTTTAGGGTCGTTGTGTTAAATGTTTTATAAAAGTAACTTATTGCAGCACCCTCTGAGCAAGTGAAACTAGACTAAGCACAAAGGAAAAAAAAATAGTGGCAGCACAGCATAGTGGTTCAGAACCACTGATGGGTGTGGAGCCACATGGCTGGCTTGATATCACAACTGGATGTTACTACAGGATCTGTGATGTCAGGCAGCTACTTGACTCATCTAATCTGCAAACAGCCCTGTGTGCTCCTATCCTGCCAACTGAAAGCAGCCAATGAGCATGAAGCTGGGTGTTATCAAGTGCCTCTTCATGCTGAACCTATACTAGGTGCATTATCTACTTTAACCATTTGGCAACTCTGTAAGCCGTGTGGCTGACAGGGTCTTCATGCTCTGGCTGGCTGTCAGGCCTGAGCCTCTGAGATGAGAGAGCCGAGTTCAGGACATTAGACCACCAAAGACCTCCCGGCCCCACATAATATCAATCAGCAAGAGCTCTCCCAGAGATCTCCGTTTCGATGCTAAGACCCACCTCCACTCAATGACCAGAAAGCTCCAGTGCCAGACATCCCATGCCAAACAACTATCAAGGCAGGAACACAACCCCACCCATGAGCAGAGAGGTTGCCTAAAATCATAAGGCCACAGACACCCCAAAACACACCACCAGACGCAGTCCTGCCCACCAGAAAGACAAGATCCAGCCTCATCCACCAGAATACAGGCACCAGTCCCCTCCACCAGGAAGCCTACACAGCACACTGAATCAAGCTTACCCACTGGAGGCAGACACCAAAAACAACAGGAACTATGAGCCTACAGCCTATGAAAAGGAGACCCAAAACACAGTAAGTTAAGCAAAATGAGAAGACAGAGAAACACACAGCAGATGAAGGAGCAAGGTAAAAACCCACCAGACCAAACAAATGAATAGGATAGTCAGTCTACCTGAAAAAGAATTCAGAGTAATGATAGTAAAGATGATCCAAAGTCTTGGAAATAGAATGGAGAAAATATAAGAAATGTTTAACAAGGACCTAGAAGAACCAAAGAGCAAACAAACAATGATGACAAGAAAATAACTGAAATTAAAAATTCTCTAGAGGGAATCAATAGCAGAATAACTGAGGCAGAAGAACGGATAAGTGAACTGGAAGATAAAATAGTGGAAATAACTACCACAGAACAGAATAAAGAAAAAAGCATGAAAATAATTGAGGACAGTCTCAGAGATCTCTGGGACAACATTAAATGCACCAACATTCGAATTATAGGGGTCCCAGAAAAAGAAGAGAAAAAGAAAGGGACTGAGAAAATATTTGAAGAGATTTTGGTTGAAAACTTCCCTAATATGGAAAAGGAAATAGTCAATCAAGTCCAGGAAGTGCAGAGAGTCCCATATGGGATAAATCCAAGGAAATACGCCAAGACACATATTAATCAAACTATCAAAAATTAAATACAAAGAAAAAATATTGAAAGCAGCAAGGGAAAAGCAACAAAAACATACAAGGGAATCCCCATAAGGTTAACAGCTGATCTTTCAGCAGAAACTCTGCAGTCCAGAAGGGAGTGGTAGGACATATTATAAGTGATGAAAGGGAATAACCTACAACCAAGATTACTCTACCCAGCAAGGATCTCATTCAGACTTGACAGAGAAATTAAAACCTTTACAGACAAGCAGAAGCTAAGAGAATTCAGCACCACCAAACCAGCTTTCTAACAAATGCTAAAGGAACTTCTCGAGGCAGGAAACACAAGAGAAGGAAAAGACCTACGAAAACAAACCCCAAGCAATTAAGAAAATGGTAATAGGAACATACATATTGATAATTACCTTAAATGTAAATGGGTTAAATGCTCCAACCAAAAGACATAGACTGGCTGAATGGATACAAAAATAAGAACATGTATATGCTGTCTACAAGAGCCCCACTTCAGACCTAGGGACACATAAAGACTGAGAGTGACGGGATGGAAAAAGATATTCCATACAAATGGAAATCAGAAGAAAGCTGGAGTAGCAATTCTCAAATCAGACAAAATAGACTTTAAAATAAAGACTATTACAAGAGACAAAGAAGGACACTACATAACGATCAAGGGACCAATCCAAGAAGAAGTTATAACAATTGAAAATACGCATCCAACATTGGAACATTGCAATACATAAGGCAAATGCTGACACCCATAAAAGAGGAAATTGACAGTAACACAATAATAGTAGGGGATTTTAACACCCCACTTTCCCCAATGGCTAGAGCAACCAAAATGAAAATAAATAAGGAAACACAAGCTTTATGACACATTAAACAAGATGGATTTAATTGATATTTAAAGGACATCCCATCCAAAACAACAGAATACACTTTCTTAAGTGCTCATGGAACATTCTACAGGATAGATCATATCTTGGGTCACAAATCAAGCCTTGGTAAATTTAATAAAATTGACATCGTATCAAGAATCTTTTCCAACCACAATGCTATGAGACTAGATATCAATTACAGGGGAAAAAAAACTATAAAAACTACAAACACATGGAGGCTAAGCAATACACTACTAAATAACCAAGAGATCACTGAAGAAATCAAAGAAGAAATCAAAAAGTACCTAGAAACAAATGACACTGAAAACAGGATGACCCAAAACCTATGGGATGCAGCAAAAGCAGTTCTAAGATGGAAGTTTATAGCAATACAATCCTACGTCAAGAAACAAGAAACATCTCAAATAAACAACCGAACCTAACACCTAAAGCAATTAGAGAAAGAATAACAAAAAACCCCCAAAGTTAGCAGAAGGAAAGAAATCATAAAGATCAGATCAGAAGTAAATGAAAAAGAAATAAAGGAAATAATACCAAAGGTTAATAAAAGTAAAAGCTGGCTCTTTGAGAAGTTAAACAAAATTGATAAACTATTAGCCAGATTCATCAAAAAAAAAAAAGGGAGAGAAGACTCAAATCAAAAGAATTAGAAATGAAAAAGGAGAAGTAACAACTGACACTGCAGAAATACAAAGGATCAAGAGAGATGATGACAAGCAACTATATGCCAACAAAGTGGACAACCTGGAAGAAATGGACAAATTCTTAGGAAAGCACAACTTTCTGTGACTGAACCAGGAAGAAATAGAATATATAAACAGACCAATCAAAAACACTGAAATGAAACTGTGATTAAAAATCTTCCAACAAACAAAATCACAAGGCCAGATGGCATCACAGGCGAATTGTATCAAACATTTAGAGAAGAGTTAACACCTATCTTTCTCAAAATTTTCCAAAATACAACGGAAGGAGGAACACCCCATACTCATTCTACCAGGCCACCATCACCCTGATAACAAGACCAGACATAGATGTCACAAAAAAAGCAAACTACAGGCCAATATCACTGATGAACAGAGATGCAAAAATCCTCAACAAAATCCTAGCAAACAGAGTCCAACAACACATTAAAAGGATCATACACCATGATCAAGTGGGGTTAATTCCAGATATGCAAGGATTCTTCAATATACACAAATCAATCAACGTGATACACCATATTAACAAATTTAAGGTTAAAAACCATATTATAATTTCAGTAGATACAGAAAAAGCTTTTGACAAAGTTCAACACCCATTTATCATAAAAATCCTCCCGAAAGTAGGCATAGAGGGAACTTACCTCAACATAATAAGGTCATATATGACAAACCCACAGCCAACATCGTTCTCAATGGTGGAAAACTGAAGGCATCTCCACTACGATCGGGAAGAAAACAAGGTTGCCCACTCTCACCACTCTTATTCAACTTAGTTTTGAAAGTTTTAGCCACAGCAATGAGAAGAAAAAGAAATAAAAGGAATGCAAATCAGAAAAGAAGAAGTAAAACTGTCACTGTTTGCAGATGACATGATACTATACATAGAGAATCCTAAAGATGCTACCAGAAAACTACTAGAGCTAATCAATGAATTTGGTAAAGTAGCAAGATACAAAATTACTGCATAGAAATCTCTTGCATTCCTCTACACTAATGATGAAAAATCTAAAAGAGAAATTAAGGAAACACTCCCATTTACCACTGAAAGCAAAAGAACAAAATACCTATCAATTAACCTACCTAAGGAGACAAAAGACCTGTATGCAGAAAACTGTAAGACAATGATGAAAGAAATTAAAGATGACACAAACAGATGGAGAGATATACCATGTTCTTGGATTGGAAGAATCAACACTGTGAAAATGACTCTACTACCCAAAGCAATCTACAGATTCAGTGCAATCCCTATCAAACTACCAATGGCATTTTTTACAGGACTAGAACAAATAATTGCACAATTTCTATGGAAACACAAAAGATCCCAAATAGCCAAAGCAATCTTGAGAAAGAAAAATGGAGCTCGAGGAATCAGGCTCCCAGTCCTCAGACTATACTACAAAGCTATAGTAATCAAGACAGTATAGTACTGGCACAAAAACAGAAATATAGATAAATGGGACAGGATAGAAAGCCCAGAGATAAAGCCACACATCTATGTTCAACTAATCTATGACAAAGGTGGCAAGGATATACAATGGAGAAAAGACAGCCTCTTCAATAAGTGGTGCTGGGAAAACTGGACAGCTACATGTAAAAGAATGAAATTAGAACACTCCCTAACACCATACACAAAAATATACTCAGAATGGATTAAAGACCTAAATTTAAGACCAGACACTGTAAAACTCTTAGAGGAAAACATAGGCTCTTTGACATAAATCAGAGCAAAATCTTTTTTGACCCACCTTTTAGAATAATGGAAATAAAAACAACAATAAACAAATGGAACCTAATGAAACTTAAAAGCTTTTGCACAGCAAAGGAAACCGTAAACAAGACAAAAAGACAACCCTCAGAATGGGAGAAATATTTGCAAATGAAGCATGACAAAGGATTAATCTCCAAAATATACAAGCAGCTTGTGCAGCTCCATATCTAAAAACAAAAAACCCAATCCAAAAATGGGCAGAAGACCTAAATAGACATTTCTCCAAAGAAGATATACAGATTGCCAACAAACACATGAAAGGATGCTCAATATCACTAATCATTAGAGAAATGCAAATCAAAACTGCAATGAGGTATCACCTCACACTGGTCAGAATGGCCATTATCAAAATGTCTACAAACAATAAATGCTGGAGAGGTTCTGGAGAAAAGGGAACCCTCTTGCACTGTTGGTGGGAATGTAAATTGATACAGCCACTATGGAGAACAGTATGGAGGTTCCTTAAAAAACTAAAAATAGAACTACCATATGACCCAGCAATCCAACTACTAGGCATATACCGTGAGAAAACCATAATTCAAAAAGAATCATGTACCACAATGTTCATTGCAGTGCTATTTACAATAGCCAGGACATGGAGGCAACCTAAGTGTCCATCGACAGATGAATGGATAAAGAAGATGTGGCACATACATACAATGGTATATTACTCAGCCATATAAATAAACGAAACTGAGTTATTTGTAGTGAGGTGGATGGACCCAGAGTTTGTCATACAGAGTGAAGTAAGTCAGAAAGAGGAAAACAATTACCGTATGCTAACACATGATGTATGGAATCTAAAAAAAAAAAAAAATGCTTCTGAAGAACCTCGGGGCAGGACAGGTTAAAGATGCAGACGTAGAGAATGGACTTGAAGACACGGCAAAGGGGAAGGGTAAGCAGGGACAAAGTGAGAGATTGGCATGGACATATATACCCTACCAAATGTAAAATAGCTAGCTAGCAAGAAGCAGCAAGTTAGTACATGGAGAACAATTCACTCCTTTTGTCCAGCTAGAGGGTTGGGGTAGGGAGGATGGGAGGGAGATGCAAGAAGGAGGAGATACGGGGATATATGTATATGTAGAGCTGATTCACTTTGTTATAAAGCAGAAACTAACACACCATTGTAAAGCAATTATACTCCAATAAAGATGTTTTAAAAAGTCACTTATTATAACAGTAAACAGTCTTGAAAGATTGCTCCTTCTCATAGAAATATAGGGCTTGTCTCTCCCAAATTAACTTTACCTGGATGTTTAGATATTTTGTGGTGTGAGAAGGAAAAGGGTTTATATCACATATCACATACCAAATTAGCACAGTCCCCTTTATACATCCTTTTTTTTTTTCTTTTCTGAAAGAATCTTTTCTTGGCAACTGCCACCTCCTGTCTCTTGTCCTGCATAACCTCTTAGGTCCCCTTGATTATTCCTCAGATTTCACTCCTAGTGATTTGTTTCTGTTTCCACTTAGGTCATTGAATGTCCAATGGTCCATTGACCCTACCTCTCTAGGAACATATTTCCGCCACCATTGCCTGGTATTTTCGAACATGTTCCTTAGTGGTCTCTCTGGACCTCCTTTTCTTCCCCTCACCCCAAAGGCTTATCAAAACATTCAGTCTAGGAAACTTATCTCTCTCCTATATACAAATCAACTGCTTTGGTACCACATCACATGGTGGAAGGGATGTGAGCTATATGTTGACAAAGCCTCGCAGGAGATAATTGAGCATAATATCTAAGTATAACAATATTTTTGATCAGCAAGGTCAGAACTCGTCATGAATTTGTACAATCATATGTTCATTCCATGAATTCCAACTTGACAAAGTTAAACTTTATTAATCGTAAGTAATCTGTACTTTGTGCAAAATGGAATAGTGTATAAAAATATCCCCATTTATCCACACTCACCCACATTCACACACAATGATAAAACCATCCTATTGGGAACAGGATACTTATTTTTGATATATTTCTCTTTCTCCTTATATCCATTTTCATTGCCTACCCAAGCCTATCCCATCCCAGGCATCAAAAGACCAAGCAGAGCACTTCTAGGCTTGACGTCACAATACAGCCTCCAACGTTCACCTGCCTAGTAGTTCTGTTGACCTCATTCTCTTCTTTCCAAAGTAATAGCTAGTGGCTTATAGACCCTATAGGTATATTTCTAACGCTGATCTATTTATCAATGTCTAATTCTTCCTCTCAAGTAAATCCATTTACATTCATTGGGTATGTTTTGAATGGTGAGGTTTTAACTAAAAATTTTAGGCATTTTGTGGATGATCTTTTAGGTCAAACTTCCAATTTATGAGATCATGACACTTAGGCAGACTATTTTAAGAGATAATGTGAAATGTTCCATTTAATTGGGTTAGTTGGGTGTGGCACCATTTGACTGCAAGTGAGAGCAACAATTTAAAGGCTGGTAAAGTTTAGGATCATAGATTTCTCAGTTGAATTGAGAACTTTGCATGCATTTTATTGTTGTAAGTCATTTAAATATGTTGTTTTATTATAAGAAAATTGTTCAGAAATGTCCCACCATAATATAGTTATTACCTAGTAAACATGTGGATTGCTCCATATATCTATTATTTTTCTAACTTTATGAATCTATTTATTCAACAAGTTTTTTTGTTCTTATTTGTGAGATTTTTGCCAATTTGGAGAATATAGTGATGAAAGTATTGTTGCTATATTTTTAGAGGTCCTTGATCTGTTCATGAAAGTTTAAATTTAACATGTTTCTTTTTGTTATAGCAATACAAATTTTAAAATCCCTGACTTAAGACATTTGTACTGGAGTGAAACTTCAGGGTCAACCAATTTTCAAAGTATTCCAATGAATTGTCAAGGAAACCATAAATAATAAAAATAATGGCATGTAACAAGGGATTGCTAACTTAAGAACATTGCTCTGAGCCCATTACGTATTAAGCCCTTTAATCCTCAGAATCCTATGGATTTTGTACTGTTCCCATTTTACAGAGGAGGAAACTGAGGGATTAATTTGCTCAAGGTCACACATAAAGAAGCAACTGGTAAAATGATAATATTTGGCTCTCCTTTAAATTTCTCAGCTTCTAAAGCCACAAGAAATTCTAGAAGAATAGTCAGCAGGGCCCTTTTATCTGGATCAGGGGAATAGCTTATTCCTGTTTCCACATTTTACAGACATAGGAAGCTTTAGAAAGAGCCACTTACTTACACATGTTTTTGGCCCTATTGGATGCTCACGTTTCTTTTTTTTTTTTAATTTTGGTTTCATTTGTAGTTTCTAGAGCTATGTTTACATGCAGCCTTTATTTTAGTATGCCCAGATCACAAGTTCTGCAGTGATTATAGGTTTCACGATCAGTTACATTTGTTTTACTTAATAAAGGAATTCTTGGATTCTCCAGTATATTAACATGTACTGTGATTTCCCAAGAAAGAGATCACACTTTAAAGAGTTTCTCATATTTATCTGTACTCCCTCCCCAATTCTTTGTGTTTGTATGTGTTCATATCTTAAAGGTTCTCTGGAAGTCACTCTGGGAAAAAAATGGACTGAATGATCACAATTAAGATATTTCTAAAGATTGATATGATGTATCTTAACTATGTGGATATTAAAATATCGAAATTTAATAATTCATAAAATGGGAGCAAACAAACCTTTTAAATATACAGAAGAATATAAGAAAGAAAGTATTTTAAAAAGTCTTTTGAGAATCCATGTTTAATGCTGGGATTTTCCTGATAAAATAATTTCCCTGACTCCACTGCTCCTCCCTTCTGCTGACATGTGAAGAAAAGCACTCCATTTTCTGTAATGACTCTCCATTTCTGTAACTTAATCTACATTCACTTTTTTCTTATTAACATTCTGTTCATATAATCATAATTTGAAAATATGAATTGAAGTCCAGAGGACCAACTGCCTTAAACCAAAATTATATCTAAGCACTGTGAAAGCATTTGTTTCAATGATCTATTTTTCTTTAATGAAATGAGTGACAAATAATTTGTGGCCATTTTTAATCTATCGAAGTCTTTTCTTGCACATTTTACTTTCTGGTCAACTAGGATTCTAACATGTAGATTTTAAATACTATGAAATACCATGCTGACAAAATACCTCTGCCTTTTTGATATTTTAATGTATCTTGAATCATTATTTATATTAAATATCTGTTGATATTTCTAAGAGAACAAAAAGCATATGGGGCTGAGGTAGAAAATGCAAACAAAGTGACACCAGATAAAACATCAAGGAATTCATTTATATGATTTTAATTAATACTCATTATAATCTAATGCTGATTGTTGTCAATTCCAATATATCTAAGTCAAATGCTTAAGCACCTTTATTTTTTTATTTCCTTGGCAGAATACATGAACAAGAAAAGATGGTAAATAACCTGTTTCCATTTGTCTCCTCTTTGGCAAGCTTAATATTGCTTCTGCCTCTGAAAAGAATATCATAAAAAACAAAAACAAAAAACTAACCTTCAAGGGAAAATATGGTACTCGTTTAACTGAATGAAGTCTCTTAATGATGATGAAATATGTAATTTCCTCTCCTAGTTTGCTTTTAATTCCATTCCTGTCAAATATTTCCAGTAGTAAAACCTAGGGTGGTATGAAGATTTGATTAGTTTACTGTATTTCATATCAGACTTAAATTTCAGTAGATTTTTAGTATACAGACTCAATAGATACTGATGATAAACAATTTGCTTTAGGGAATGAGTCTCCTTTCTGTACCTGGTTGATTGGTCCCATATGCTATTATCCCTGAAATAAAAATGTTTCCTTTTCTGTGCAGCATGGTGGAGAGAATACACAGTTCTACCAAAAGAGACTCCATCACTTGACGCAAAATTTATACACATTTTAATTCCATGGGCTCTGTTCCCCTGAAAAACTCTGTAGAACTTTGTTTCTGAGGAGCATGAAAAATGTAAAGAAAGGAAAAAGAAAGTGCTTGTGGTTAACGATCTTTGCTAAGTACGTCTAAATACAGCCAAGTTCTTGCCTCAGTAAGTTAAATGGGATGAAGAGGGAGGGCACGCTCATGTCTGTGTGTGGCTTCAGTTTGACCGGGGTGTTACTTAATGCCAGTGAGCAGTGAAGGCTGCATTTCCCCAGAAGGTGTTAACAAAATGTTATATGCCTTGGAGGCTATCCCAGTGATATCTTGTAGAAACGTGGTCTAGGTCTTATGTCAAAGAGAAAACTTCTGAAACTCACAATGGAAAGAGCATTTCATGTCTTTGTGTTGTTTAAATGTCTCAAGCCAATGTTCTGGATTGTCTTTCTTCTCAGTGATATTCTTTTTATCTTTACAAAAAAGCCTGCTCCTTTCCTTTTGTAAAAGCAATTTTCACCTCACTTTTCTTAGCAGCTCTGTAAATGTTACTTTGGTTAAGTAATTACTCTTCGGTAATTTTCTGATATTTCTAAATGTATCCTTTATAGTTCATTTCTAGAACTTTGTGTAAGTTAGTTTTTAGTTGGTTAACAAACCACCTCAAATATTTAGTTGTTCAAAAAAACAACCGATTATTATTTTTCATGAGTCTATAGATTTACTGATTTGGATCAGGCTCAGCTGACCTTGACTAGGCTCTCCCAGGTGTGTGCAGTTACCTCATGGTAGGCTGGGGGCTACCTGGTCTTGGATGACCTTTGCTAGGTACACTCAGTTCACCTTCACATGATAATCACATCATTCCACAGGCCACCCTGGAAACATTTTCATGGTAGTGGCAGGGGTCTATGAAAGGAAGTTGGATTGTGTAAGGATTAATTTTATACTATGCTTGAATCAAGTTTGCTAGTGTCCCACTAGCTGAAGTATTCAAATGTCCAGGCCCAGAATCAGTAGAGGAGGTAGTGGGTACTAACAAAGGCATAGATGTATGTAGGCGTGAAACATTATGTCCATCATTATCTTCTACCACAGGCTTTATCTGAATAAAACAGAGATGGTAACAAAAATGACATAAAAAGATAGCCTCTGCAAGGAACATTAAAATGTGGAATAAACCTAAGGGACTCGTAAAATAAATGATGGTTCATCCATTTGATTAATATTATGCAGTCATTGGAAAAACTGTGTTAGAATAGTATGAATAATGTAGGGAAGTATTTCTAATATTTTAAGTGAAAAAGTAAGGTACAAAATTGTATATGCAGTAAGTCTAACAGTTAAAAACATTTATACATATATATACAAATAGAAAAAAATAGAGAAGAATCACCAAAATGTTAATACTAATTACCCATAAATGGTGAATACAGAAAATATTTATTCTTTCTTTATTTCCCCAATTTTTCATAATCAATATATAATATTTTATAATCAGAAAAACATATAAAATAAACATTCTATAAATAGGTGCCTGTGGTAGGCATCCAATTCTAAGATGGCATCCAAAATTCTCTCCCCCTGCTAAAAACACTCTCAATATAATCTCTTCTCCTTGAATGTTGAGGGACTGTTTATTATAAATGTCAACTCCATGATTAGATTATGTTATATAATAAAAATTGAAGGATTTCAAATATGTAATTAAGGTCTCAAATCAGTTAATCCTGAGTTAATTAAAAGTGAGAGTATTCTGGGTGGATTTGAGCACATCAGATGAGCCATTAAAAGGGACTGGGCCCTTCCTGAAAAGAAGGGATTTAAAGCATAAGAAAGATTCTCTGGCTAGTTTCAAAAAAGTAAGATGCCATATTGTGAGACACCCATGTGACTAGGAATTGAGAGCATCCACTAGGAGCTAGAAAAGATACTCCATTACGGTAAAAAAGAAATAGGGACCTTAGTCCCACAGCACTAAAAAACTGAATTCCACAAACAACTAATGAGGTTGGAAGAAAACCTGAAGCCTCAGAGGAGACTGCAGCCTGGCTGTGAGTCAGTTAACCTATACCCAGACTCCTGGCCCACAGAAACTGTGAAATAATAAATGTATTTTATTTTAAGATGCTAAATTTGTAGTAATTTGTTATGCAGCAATAGAAAAATAATACATAGCTCTTTAGAGCCAATACACTTTCACTTTTTCTAGGCTTTCTAGATATTTGTTGCAAGCAATAGTATATCACTCAAAAATCACGCCACCATCATAGACACAGTTGATTAGCATTATTGTGCACATTGATTCTTATAACCTCTCAAATTCCTAATTTAACCTCATTTGTTTGTCAAATGAGTCATCAAGTGAGTCACAAGATTTAAGTTTGTGCTACGTGGACAGTCATAGAAAATTATGTAGAACAATAGAGTCTTGAAATTAACAGGTTGTCCAACTATCACAGTTGTAGAATTTTATTGGGTGGATCAATCAATATTTGATTAAACAATATGTGATAAAGAATGTTTCCATGGTCATAATTAGTAGTATAAACTTTCATCAAATTTAGAGCCATGTAAACATTTTTCATATGAATAATGTGAAAAACCAGCACAAATGAAAGTAACAACCCAGAATTTGACAATGTATAATACTTGGTGTTCCTTTTCTCTTCATTACCCCTGGCAGATAATTATTTTTTCCTCTAAGCCCCAGCTTAGCATCCAAACAATTTTCAAGACAGTACCCTAGGAAACTATATCCAATTCATCTTACTTGGCCTGGGAAATAAAATCAATTTTCCCTTGAGAACATAACATTTACTCCATCATTTAAATAGCCCAACTTTTTCTAATACATTTCAGCAATTGAAGACTAACTAGACAAAACCTGTTTCACGCATTTTCATTACAACTTTACAATGAACTAATAGAATTTATTATAATATTTTCAAAACAAGAGTTAGTGTTTATGAGAAAATGGCATCAAATATATTATGTTGATTCTTTTTTCCTGGTGGTTTGCTTAGTCCCAAAGTGGCTGAACACCCTTGTAGCTATAACAATGAATTTGGGCAAGGCCACAACCATATTATCACAAGATTGACTCCACATAAATTCTTTGGACACTTCTCGATGGTCCTTTATTCTTCTTACCCTTCCAAGATCATTTGCTGTGCAACTTTGGACACACTCTCATCTCAGTTTATTCCCATATAAAATGAGTGATTTAGACTGCAGCAGTGGTTCTCAAAGTATGGCCTTAGATCAGCAGAAGCAGCATTACCTAAGAAGTGGTTATAGATGCAGTTTTTCTGGCTTAATCTGAGACTTAATCTATCAGAAATTCTGGGGTTAAGGATTGGGCAGCAATGTGTGTTTTAATTGACAGGTCTGCCAGGTGGACTAGATTATCTCTGAGCGACATTTTAGATCTGATGTGTACTGCTTCTGGAGGCTTTAAGTTGTTGCAGACACACTTTTCATCTCTGGTTTTTCAGAGTCCCACTATTAAATTGGATTAGGTGAGTGTGAGGATTTCTAGTTAGAGAGGGGCCAAGATCATTCCTCTCTGGGAATGGTGTCAGGTCTAAAGTGTTAATTTTAAAATCAAGGCATTGCTTGCTTTTGCCCTCAATATACTTTACTCCATTTCCCAGAGGTCCTAGCCACCTATGTCCTCCATCTTGTTACCCTTGGCTCCAAGAAACCACATTCCCAAAAGAAGCATTCTTGCTTTTGATGTAATTGAAGGCAGTCTCCACACTGTAAATATATTTAATTCATATATCAGAAACTCTTTCAAATGTATTGCTTATTTATAGCCAAAAGAAAGCGTGAGAGAGAAGAGGTGATTAGTTTTGGATTTAGACAAAGCTAAGATTGAGTTCAGATATGATTTTAAGTTGTGTAATGTTTAATAAGTTACCTGATGTCTCTGTCTCTTCCCTTACAATCTGTAAAAACAGAAATACTGACAACACTGAAATAAGACAACATGAATACAATTATCTGGCATGTAGCAGGTGCTCAATAAATTGTATTTTGTTCCATTTCCCAATTTCCACAATCAGGGATTAAATGCCAGACAATTCCATTTTCCAGAACCATTTGCTGTCTGAGCCAGCTGGTCCACATCAATGATCCCTACATTCCAGCCAAACTTCTACCTACTGGTTGGACACTTTAACTTTGTGACACCATCATTTTCATTCATCATAGCACTTCTTTTGACTAGTTTTCAGCCTCCTAATCCCTTTGCCAACAATGACCTCTGGTTGGTGATGAACAATCTAATCTAGGGAAGCATCCTAGTTAGTAATAATAATAATTTAAAATAATAACGAAATTAACATTTATTGAGTATCTACCATGAGTCATGTACTGTATATGTAATGACTAATTGGTTTCTCAAAGCAACCTTTTGACATGGGTAGTATTATTATCCCCATTTTATGGGTGAGGAAACCAAAACACAGGGAAAATGAGTATCTGGCCCAGAGTAGCAAAGCTGAGAAATGACAAAGCTGGACTCTGAGTAAGAATGTAAATAAAACAGATATCTTGCGATCTGAATTTCCATGGAAAACGTAAAAATAACAAGGTACCTTAAACAAAATATTTATAATAGCAATATGGTATTTTAATTATTCTTTTAACAAATATTAATGAAATCTACAACATGAGCCATGCACAATGTAGGAGCAGGGATATAAGCAGGAAAGACAAGCTATCTTATGTTGTAACTCTAATGATTTATAAACAATATGTATTAAATAAGAAAACATGAGATAGTGGTACATATTCTTAAAATATAAAGCAGTGTGTATTTGGGGGACAGGATGTAGGAGAAAAGGAGTCCATTGTATAAAGTGGACAGAGAAGGCTTTTTTGTGGAATATTTATTTACCCAATCAGATTTATATTTTTTGAAAGATTATTCAGACTACTGAGTAGAGGTGTAGTAAAAAGATCAGTTAGGATGCTGTTGTCCAGGTGAGAGATGATGTTGGCCTGAATGAGAGTGGTAGCAGAGAAAATGTGAGGCCCACCTACTTAGATTATCCTTTAGAGCAGGTATTCTCAAAATGTGTTCCACTAACTAGCAGAGTCAGGCCACACTCTAAATTTGCTGAATCAAAAACTCTGGTAATGAGGGCTTCCCTGGTGGCGCAGTGCTTGATAGTCCGCTTGCCGATGCAGGGGACACGGGTTCGTGCCCCGGTCTGGGAAGACCCCACATGCCGCGGAGTGGCTGGGCCCGTGAGCCATGGCTGCTGAGCCTGTGCGTCCGGAGCCTGTGCTCCGCAGTGGGAGAGGCCACCACAGTGAGAGGCCCACGTACCGCAAAAAAAAACAAAAAACAAAAAAAACCTCTGGGAATGAATCCCGGAATTCTGTTTTTAAAGTTCCCATTCTGATGAATGCTAAAATTTGAAAACCACTAGTTAGAAGAAGAGGTGACAAGACACGAAGTGGCAACTAAGCCAAAGAAAAGAATCCAGATGATTAACTTCTAATTTTGCTTGTTTATTTTTAGAGAAGAGAGTGAGTAACAGACTTTACTCACTCCAGAAGAGTAAGGAAGATGAGAAAATTTTCTCTTTGCAATTAAAAAACTTCAGAATCAGTGTCGGGTATCTAGCTAAAAGTTCCTCAGCCATTTGTGCAACTCAAGCTTTGGTAGACCGCTACACTACTTGACTACTCTCTCTTATTTTCTTCCTCCCTTCTCTTTTTTCTTCTCTTCTCTGCTATCTTTATTTCCAGTTTCCATTTATCTGTAATGTTTAACAGTTTTCCTCCTCCATGGCTCATCCAATCTATGAGCTAACAGCTAAAGCCTAACTAATTAGTTTTCCTTTAATATAATTTTCTAAACAAACACAGTTCTTGTTCAATGAAGAATTCTGGATCACCTATTGAGAAAATATATTTTTTCACCCCCACTGACTGGAGAAGTTGATTTTGACTTGCAAAGATTCGAAAATATCTTAAGAATAATTTCAGTAACTATTAGATTATTTAGAAAAATTGAAATTAAATTTTAAAACTGTGCTTAAATGTTGCCAAAGACACTCTTTAAGAATATTAAAATTACTGACAGCTTTGATGGATTTTCATGTCCATTATTTGGGACTTCAAACAAAGAGTCTAATTTCAACCTAGAGATTTTATTGCTATTCAAATGAATTTTTATGAATATCCTCTCAAAGTCTTAAACCAAAACAACAGTGATTCCACTCCAATTTTTTAAAAATCATTTTTCAAATTTTGATGTCAGTACTATTATACTTTAAAATCTGATACAGAACTGATTCGACAGCTTAATAACTTACTATTTAATAATAAAAATTTATTTTTTTCCTTTCAGTTATTTTACTGCAACAATATTGTACCTCTTCTTAATATTCATGTGATAGTGCTGTGTAACAAAATTCTTTTCTTTTAGAACTGTTGTTCTTTTATAAGAATGCTGCTCTATTAATCATAAGTGTGGCAGCTCAGTGCTTGGATTGCAGTATAAAATGTAATTTATTAAAGTCAGTTCCAGGCAGATCTGAGACAGGGATTTCAGTGTTTATTAATGCTTTCTCCATTTTAGGCTTAGGGAAAGCTGAATTAAATGCAGTAAAACTTGTGGCACTCTCTTCATGTTCATTTTTTTTGAGGCACAAAAAGAAATCTCTTATCATCTCAAATAGACCAAAATAGAGATCAACTTCTGAAGGCTGATATTTTGGTGCTTTTTCATCTTCTAAAGAACTGCCCTTATAATTAAGTGCTAAGCCAAGGCACTTCTTTAGAACAGTGAAATGGTCTTATACAATTTTGGTTCTGCATGGCCCAGACCAAGACCACCTTCACTGGATTTTCTTGCATATATATACTTATATACACACACATACGCTGTAAAGGTAATCTACTGTATTTTTTGGTAGATTGGTTATTTGAGTATGTATTTAATATATGGTAAAGAATAACCTACTTTTTATTTCTGGTAGTCAGTATGGGAAAAAAGATGATAATTGGTTGAGGGTAAGAAAGCACATACTTTGTAAGCAGTTAATGATAGAATAGTAAATGTATTTAAAATAGCTGCTATTTAGAATTCAACTTTTCTGTTTTCAAATTAATTTCTGCAGTTTTACATAATATCTGTTAACAGCTTCTCTGGTATCATTTTAAAAGAAAAACAAAAAAAATCTTTAAAGGCATTCCAATATCTATCTATTAAGTCTATGGTGACTATATACTATGTCAGCTTGGCTAGACTGAACTACTTCCCAGAATTCCCTTCCTTCTATGCATCCTGTTAAGGTGGGCCACAAGGGAGATTCTTAGAAGATTTTGGAGGGTGGAAAGGAGGTAGCAATCATTTTGTACCATTGTTGCTCATCTGCTGACTCACCTTGTTGGTGTGAAGGAGCATTTGGACCAGATATGTGTATTTGGCTCTGAGGCATCTACAGGATGCCCTCATCACCGAGATAAGAGGCAGCCAAAATGGACACAGGATTCGGACAGCCCTTGGGGGATTGCAGCTCATGCTCATGAGAGTCCAGTCTGTTGCTGAGCTTCCCTTCCTGACTGCTGTCCTGTGGGCTTCAGGCTCCAGCTCACAGACTTAGGGAACAAACTTATGGTTACCAGAGGGGACGTGTGGGGGGAAGGGATAGTTAGGGAGTTTGGGATTGACATGTACACACTGGTATATTTAAAATGGATAACAAACAAGAGCCTACTGTATAGCACAGGGAAATCTGCTCAATATTATGTAACAACCTAAATTGGAAGAGAATTTGAAAAAGAATCCATACATGTATGTGTATAACTGAATCACTTTTCTGTACACCTGAAACTATCACAATACTGTTAATCAACTATACTCCAATATAAAATAATAAGTTAAAAAAAGAGAGAGAAAGAAAAAAAAAAAAAAAACTAGAGAAGGCCTTGCAGGGACTGTTGAAGCAGGTCCCTCTGCTGCAGAATGTGTAGGCCAATTCCCTGCAATAATCCTTTAGCGTGTGTGTCTGTGTTTCCTAGTGGTTGACTTCTGACAGGGAGTCCCAAACCTCTTTTCTTTGCCATCAAGCGTTTCTTGATCTATCCTAAATTGCCTTTTAAGTCTCATACCCATGTACAGTTCTCCACATAATATAAAATTAAACCATGATTATCTACTTATTACAGAAACAGACCAAGATCTCCTGTAACTTTATTAGCCTGCGTGCTTCTTTAACCCCATACTTCCCATTTGGTACCTATCAAAATATAATTTTTTGGTGATGGTGCTGGTTGTTTTTTGTTTGTTTTTTCATTTGTTTTTTGGTGTTGGTTTATTTTTTGTTGTTTGTTTTTGTTTTTTGATATTTTGTCAGTGTAAAGGATTTCCTCCTTTGAATTACATTATTCTAGCTGTTGCTTACTTCCCCACTCTACCTCTAATGGTAAATACCTTTGGAATATGGCTCACATAATCTCTTTGTATTTCTTTCCATGCAACATTGAACACAGTCACTTGCCCATTAAGTTCTCAATAAATAACTGTTGGCTCAAAATGACCCTGTCAAAAACGATGAAGGGTCTGAGATTTTACCTGAATTCTAAGCTAATGAGTTACCCTGCCACAGTTTCGTAGGTTCTGGTAGAAGGCAAGAGACCCATTGGAGAGAAACAAAGGCCTTTATGACTCACTATACAGCAGACAGCATGAGCTTCATGTTTTAATCAGGTACCCTTGCCTCCAAAGTACTATGGGGACCATGAGAAATGGCCCAGGTGGATGCTGCACAATGAGTCCGCTTCATAGATTTGGAATCCTGAGCTTAGGTTTTCCCCAATCTTATTACGAAGGGAGGAAGATACTGTCTGTATTTTCCTGGTCAAAACACAAATGTGTCCACTGACTCACAGGGAACCTATTTCTATCCTCTCAGGTTGCTTACTATACAAACGTTCTTGAAAAATAGCCTAGATAAAAATAGTCGTAATGTGTGGAAACACTATGGAAAATCACCACGCCCCCTCCCCAAACAGAATCATCTACTGGAAAATAGTAACTATTTCTTAAATTCAGTGAAGTGACATTTTGAATATCCTTTATATTTAAAATCTAGCTAGGTTTTCTTGTAATATGATTTTTGTCTTTTATAGATTTCATCCCCAAATATTTACAACTTGGGACAAAAATTGGCTCATACTTTATAATTAAGTACCATTGAATCTGGCTTGTTATCCTACTTTAAAAGCATATTGCAAATCACATACTATTAATCTCCATGGAGATAGCTGAGCTACCAGTCACCTCTTAAGTCCACACACACACAAAAAAAATCAGTGGACTGTGTGAAAGAAATTGGAGCATTTGGGAGTATACAAAAAGATTCATCTAGCTGAACTGACTTGTATATTTCCAGCAACACTAAGTGGGAATAGAAGTTCATATGCCAGTAATATATATTTTGGTCCAGTATGAAAAAGTTTGTTTCTTTGCATCAATACAAATCAGACAGAGTACCAATTCTTTCCTTCTTTTTCTTTATTTCCTCTAAGCTAGCCTTCTATATTCAATTTGGATATTTAAATCATGTTAAAGTTTCAGTGCCTAAATATTTCATTTCCATTCCAGTCCCTAAGGTTCATCCATTTTAAAGATGGATGATAAATCTATATCAAGTTGTTCCTGGGAGATATGGTGACCAAAATAGCTTACTTGAGATTTGAGATGTACATCTAATTTCACTCTTTTCCTATGCTAAATTTTATAACGAGGGTATTCCAAAGGGATGAAAGAAATACGGCACTTGTAGTGAATGGTTGCAGAAATAAACCATTTTGGTTTTTTTGTTTTTTTTGAATACATGGTTGATAGTTAACTGTTAGGAATGAGGTAAAATAGCAATGAAAAACACATTTCTAAAAAAGCCAAACCATGAAAAATATTGATATACATGCAAAGTCTGCATATAATTGCCAGCAGTTTGAATTTGAGGTTTTTTTTCCAAATATGGATTTATATAGAAAACATCAACTGATTTCATGATTTTAGAGGAAATTTGTATGTGAAGGAAGATAATAAAATGAATAAACTCTTAAATAAAAGTTCATCTGACTGTATGACATAATCATATATGTTACCTTATTTTATCATTATGTCCGTTTTATTTGATATACAAGGAATTATGAAAACCTTTATTTTGTGGCTATTAAAATGGATTCAGAGAGTTTATGTGTTTTTCCCAAGGTTACAGAGCTATTAAGTAATAGTGTTTTACTAGAGCTCAGCATTTCCTGTCCAAGGTTATTTTCACTATATTATAAATTAATTTTCATTGATAATATCCATCATTCTTAAACTTTCAATATGTGTCTAGCACTGTGTAAGGAGGTTGCTTGGTCTATCTCATTTAATTTTCCATAATATCTCTATCAGACAAGGTCAATTATTTTCTTAGAATATATCTAATAGGTATTAATTAATTTTACAAAGCCACAAAGAGAGTAAAAGCTTAATCCCAGGCTTAAACCCTACATATTTCAGAATCAGGAATCTTCACTGAAATGCAACTGTAGAAATTTAATAGATTCAGCAACCTCCCAATCACACATACCCATATCATGCACTAGGGATTTTGAAATACTCTTCTGTCAATAATAAAATATATTTTTAAGATTCCATGAACTACATATACTTTAAGAGAAACTTATTAAAAATGTAAATTCAAGCATGCTCTTTTAGCCAAAGGTTAAACCTTGGAGGAAAATATCAACAAAAAATCCTGTCGATAAATAACAATTTCTGTAATGCATAGTGAATAAAGTATCATCAACCAAAGCAAGGCATCTCTTTCAAAAGTCATTTTGAAACGTTAGCCGGTGAAATATTTTTATTTCAACTGCAGAGAGTTAACATTACATTCACTTTGTACAACATCCAATACTTATTTGATCTGGCTGATGATTCAGAGGCAGGAGCTAAGCCTAGGTTCTTTGTATTATTCTCTGCAAATTTCAAATTACTCTGTGATGCTCTGGAAACAACATAATTATTATTCATCTCCCACAGGGAAAGCCAAGCTGTATATAAAGCTGTAGCCAGTCAGCTCTGTTTCTACAACAGTGTTTTATAAGGAGAAGAGTTTCCTTGCAATTTTGTTAAGGAAAGAAAATTAATCAGAATGCATTCAAGTTCAGAATCCTTCATATCTGTGCCACGTCCACCTAGTAGATCTTGACATCACATTTTAATGCAGTAGGAATTCAGAGAAAATTAGTCTGTTCTGCTAAAACAAACAAACAAACAAACAAACCTACAGAAAGATTCTTTGTGTTGGCTTTGCCTTTTCAAAAATAGATAAGACATAATACAGTATTTACAAAGAGCTACATCACAGAGACTGAGACATTAGATCAAATTCATGATTAGAGAAATAGAGAAAAATTGATTTTTCTAGTTTTCTATTTGAATTTTAAAATTTGTATTATTGAATTATACTTACGATACTCTTAATTATACCTGTGGTATTCTTTTACGTTTTCATGATAAATAATTTACATTTTATGGGAAAAGGAAAAGAAACACTCCAATGGCCCTTTTCCCAATTTATTCTTTGGACCAAACTTTTACCAAATCTTTTACACCAAAGTCATTACATGCTCTTACTTAATGTTTAAATCTACATGTTGAATGAGTTTAGTGATAATTTTCACAGTATTCTTTAGCAGATGAACTTATGGTGAAATATTAAGTAAATAAATTTTATTATTTTTTTCTTTCTTGTATTCCTAGGTAACAAACAGAATGTCTTTTTTTTTTAACATCTTTATTGGGGTATAATTGCTTTACAATGGTGTGTTAGTTTCTGCTTTATAACAAAGTGAATCAGCTATATATATATATACACATATATCCCCATATCTCCTCCCTCTTGCGTCTCCCTCCCACCCTCCCTATCCCACCCCTCTAGGTGGTCACAGAGCACCGACCTGATCTCCCTGTGCTATGCAGCTGCTTCCCACTAGCTATCTATTTTACATTCAGTAGTATATATAAGTCCATGCCACTCTCTCACTTCGTCCCAGCTTACCCTCCCCTTCCCCGTGTCCTCAAGTCCATTCTCTATGTCTGCGTCTTTATTCCTGTCCTGCCCCTAGGTTCTTCATAACCACAGAACAAGTCTCTTAATTTAACTTTTATTTATAATAAGATGTTAAATGAATTATTTTATAGTGCTATTAAAACATTCTAATTTTCTAGTGTTGCCAATTTTAAATTTCACCTGGTTTAGTGATACCTAGTTTTAGTTAGGATTATTTGAATGTGTAGCTTAGTGGAACTAATAGATCCAACTGGAATAATTATGTGTTTTGTTAGGAAATGCAGCAATATTTTAAAAATATGACTGTAGATGGAGCATTCATGATAAACTTCCATTTATTAGGCCACAAAAAACCTCCCAACCCCCAATATATTCTAAAAATAGTAATAGTTGACCATGTTCACAATGTTGTAAAACTATACATCTGAAAAATACAGAAAAAAACTTTTCCCTTCATCTACATCAAAACAAATCACAAAACTGTCTCTTAAGCAACTCAGTAGTTATAGAGAATGTTCAGTCACAAATTGCAAACTCCTTAAAATTATGGCAATTGAAGCCTGACATAAAAAATGTATGGGGCAGCTAAATAGGTCTCAGAGGAAACATAAACTTAATACATACACGCGTGAAAAAGAAAAGAAGGAAAAATAACTCAGGCATTTAAGACACAATGATAGGAAAGGAAAAGTAAAGATAATGACAGGAAAGCATAATGAGGAAAATGGCCAATGATAAAGCAAGAATTAATGAGTTAGACAAATGCAAAGGAGAAGCAAGAGGGAATACGCTCCTTGTGCTTATTCAGTACCCAGCTTGAAGAGATGTCTGCTGCCTTATCTTGCAAACGTAAGAGAAAAATCTGAAGACCAATGAGGTTGGCAGAGAAGAAAGATAAAAGGCCCTGGTTTCTTCATTCATCGAATCCACATTTATTGAGTAGTTCCTCTGCTCTAGGCATGATTCAAAGCCTTGGAAATGCATTGGAAAAAAAGCTGTAAAAAGTTTTGTTCTCATGGTGTTTGTATTCCAGTAACCTTCGGGAAGATCAACCAACAAAGAAAAAACTTGGTAAAGCAAATTTTACAGTATACAGAGATCCCTGGAAAAAATAAAAGCAGAGTAAGGCACATCACGAAAGCTGTGGATGGTATTTATTTTAAATAGGTTGACGAAGGTAAGCCTCATTGGGAAGGTGATTTTTGAGGAGACTTGAAGGAGGTGAGGACATTATCCAACCAAAGGCCTCAGGGGAGTATTTACTATGAAGCTAGCTAGCAGTATGATCATATGGTCACAAGTTTTTGTAAAAATTTCAGAAATTAGATTTTTATTAGCTTCATTTGGGTAAGGTCACTCACTGTCTGTCAACTTCGAATTCCCCTCCATTACACTCCTATTCTTGTAGGGATGTATCCAAGTGCCATAGTCATTTTTGGAAAACGAGCTAAATAGAAGTTGAACAGAAGATAATTTAAAATGATTACATATGATATAATTTTGGTGGGATACACATATATAATTCTCAGTCACTTCCATTTATCGTTATGTTATAGCTAGCCATCCCTTCATAGGGATAACTTCCAGTAAATATTGCTCAAGGAATGATACTTCGCGTGTTGTGACCTAAAGGTGAAGGGCCAGAGACAATATAATGTTATGAATTATGGTACCCATAATATCATGTTATTACTCTAGCACCTAGAGTTTTTCATGTTTGTGGTATTCTTCAGCTTTTTTTAAGAATTATAATTTGTTGTAAATTCTTTTTATTCTAAGAAATATTTACTTTTACTTTATTTTATGGTAATAATATTGTATTGTTTTCCTTAAGAAGATTCCAAATTTTATTTGTTTACACAAAACTTAAAATTGCCCCTAAAAGTTACCAAGGAGGTGCATGTCTGGTGTTTCTGTGAAAGCAGGAGGGTCACAAAAGTGTATTACAAGGGTTTTTGGTGCACAGTGAACAAAAAGGAGGGGCATAATAAAAGATTAACTCAGAGTGGTTTTACAGACCCAGTCATATAGGACAGTCCAATAGAAATA
This sequence comes from Mesoplodon bidens, assembly GCF_964165515.1. Classification (NCBI taxonomy): domain Eukaryota; kingdom Metazoa; phylum Chordata; class Mammalia; order Artiodactyla; family Ziphiidae; genus Mesoplodon; species Mesoplodon bidens. The sequence continues at coordinate 90,244,920 of NC_138167.1, forward strand.
TACTGCAAGACACATATAGTTTTACAGTTTCTAGTAGCCACACAAAAAAGTAAAATAAAAGCAAACTAATTTAGCAATATATTTTATTTAACCCAACACATGCGAAATATTATCTTATAAAATACCTTAAATTATCTTAATGTAATCAACATATAGCTATTAATGAGATATTTTGCATTCTTTTTTGTCATACTAAGTCTCTCAAATCCAAAGTATATTTTATATTTAAAGCATACCATCATTTGAATCAGGCACACACCAAGTCATCAATAGTTGTATATGGCTAGTGGCTACTGAAATGGACAACACAACATTAGAACATTGTAACTTTTAATTAAATGGACAGAGAGTGGAGGGCCGTAAGCAGAGATGTGGCATGATCTGATTTACAGTATAAAGAACAGACTGTATAGATATAAGGTTTGAAGTAGAGAGACTGATTAGGAGGCTATTGCAATAATTCAGCAGGAGAGGATAGTGCTTTAGATCAAGTTGGTAATGGATCTAGTAAAATATAGCCAGATTCTGTGTGTATTTCATAGGTTAAGACATCAGGATTTGCTGATGAATAAAATGAGAGAAAGGGAAAAAATATTATGAGACATGGACAGATGATAATGCCATTATTGAGATAAGGAAGATTATAATAAAAACAGGTTGAGAGGATTTTTTGTTTATTTATGTTTTATGGGATTTTTTTCTTTTTTTTTTAGTGATATTGTTGTCAGTAAACCAACCAACCTTAACTCTTTATGGGAGATAATAAATGTCTTTATTTTGTAAGTCATTTTGAGTTGTACTTCTTTACAGCTGAAAGATGAATGCACATATTATTAAAGGTGGAGATAAGTTTACATTTTGTTTTTCTAGATTTTTCATAACCCTATACCCCAATAAACAAAATGTAAACCTTGTAAATTAAAAAAAAGAAAAAACTTTGGATAATGACTGATAGTGAATGCTCTATAAATAAGATGACTATATGCCTGATTATACTTGGGCAGAGCCAACTTATACCTGCTTTCTCAGTATAATTATTGATAGTAGCCCCTTTCATTCTCAAAACTCCTCATTTATATGATAAATTACATACTTGCTGTATATTATCTATTACAACAATATTGTCATGTTACAAACCACCCCCAAACTTAGTGGCTTAAAATAACAACTATTTATTACTTTTCATGAATACAAGATTAGTTGAGTGGATCTGCTGTTTGAGCCAGTCTGGATGCTCTTGGCTGGACTTGCTTATGCTTCGGTGGTCAGCTAGCAGCTTGGCTGGTACCTGGCTGGTCTAGCATGAGCTCAGCTGGGATGACTTATCTGTTTCACTTGATATTTTCTCCTCCAGAAATACATCCCTAAGCTTATTCTCATGGTAGATTCAGTTTCAAGAGGATAAGTAGAAGTGTACAAGCTCAAATCTAGCATACCATCACTTTCACACTAGTATACTAGCATATTCTGTTAGCTAAACAAAACCACAAGGCCAGCTCTGAGTCAATGAAGGAGAGAACAGCTAAGTTACATGGCAAAGGTTGTTAGAAATGGTCTAGTCATTAATTGGGTGCATCAATGCAATCAATAAGTTATATGTTTGTGGATGTGTATGTGTGTGTGTATATATATATATACACATATATATGTATATATATAAAATATTTGATATTTGTCTCTTCGTTAAGTTTCCTTATTTTTCTCTAGTCAACTACACATGCCTTTTCAAAACACATTTTTAAATAATTATTTAAAATTTTATATATTTCATGACACTTTATATTCTGCGGTCTCTACGATAGACTCACAGAGACGCACTTGACACACTACTTATAATATTCATTTCCTTTACATTTGTCCCCAAGATATATTTCCATGAAAACTTACAAATTCCCCTAAATTGTTTTTTATTTTGATAAAGATGGAATTAGATTTCTGTCTGTTCCTTCTTAAAATGTGTTCTTCCTTCCTCTATAAGCAAGTCTTCTGGGAAAATATCAGACAGAATCATCTGACAAAACTTGCCAGAGAGATAGTTTGTATTTTAAGATTTGAATATTATTATAACCCAATAAGTATTTCTTTGAAAACTACTATATGCCCTTGATTGCAAAGAATAGTAAGACTATTCAGGAAGGCCATATATTGATTTGCATCCCTTCAATAACAGATACAGTGTTTTCTTTTATTACCTAGTTTCTGTTCCCATCACTGTTCTTCAACAGCATTGTTCTCTATAATTATATATATATATATATACTATATAATACCACCTGTTAAAATAGTGCTTAAGGGGCTTCCCTGGTGGCGCAGTGGTTGAGAGTCCACCTGCCAATGCAGGGGACACGGGTTTCATTAGAATATACAGAATATACAGTGGAGAAAAGACAGTCTCTTCAATAAGTGGTGCTGGGAAAACTGGACAGGTACATGTAAAAGTATGAAATTAGAGCACTGCCTAACTCCATACACAAAAATAAACTCAAAATGGATTAAAGACCTTAATGTAAGGCCAGACACCATCAAACTCTTAGAGGAAAACATAGGCAGAACACTCTATGACATAAATCACAGCAAGATCCTTTTTGACCCACCTCCTAGAGAAATGGAAACAAAAACAAAAATAAACAAATGGGACCTAATGAAACTTAAAAGCTTTTGCACAGCAAAGGAAACCATAAACAAGATGAAAAGACAACCCTGAGAATGGGAGAAAATACTTGCAAATGAAGCAACTGGCAAAGGATTAATCTCCAAAACATACAAGCAACTCATGCAGCTCAATATCAAAAAAACAAACAACCCAAACCAGAAATGGGCAAAGGACCTAAATAGAAATCTCTCCAAAGAAGATATACAGATCACCAACAAAAACATGAAAGAATGCTGAACATCATTAATCATTAGAGAAATGCAAATCAAAACTACAATGAGATATCATCTCACACCAGTCGAATGGCCATCATCAAAAAATCTAGAAACAATAAATGCTGGAGAGGGTGTGGAGAAAAGGGAACCCTCTTGCACTGTTGGTGGGAATGTAAATTGATACAGCCACTCTGGAGAACAGTATGGAGTTTCCTTAAAAAACTAAAAATAGAACTACCATACGACCCAACAATCCCACTACTGGGCATAAACCCTGAGAAAACCATAATTCAAAAAGAGTCATATGCCAAAATGTTCATTGCAGCTCTATTTACAATAGCCAGGACATGGACGCCACCTAAGTGTCCATCAACAGGTGAATGGATAAAGAAGATGTGGCACATATATACAATGGAATATTACTCAGCCATAAAATGGAATGAAACTGGTTTATTTGTAGTGAGGTGGATGGGCCTAGACACTGTCATACTGAGTGACATAAGTCAGAAAGAGAAAAACAAATACTGTATGCTAACACATACATATGGAATCTAAAAAAAGAAGGTCAGAAGAACCTAGGGGCAAGTCAGGAATAAAGATGCAGACCTACTAGAGAATGGACTTGAGGATATGGGGAGAGTGAAGGGTAAGCTGGGCCAAAGTGAGAGAGAGGCATGGACATATATACACTACCAAACGTAAAGTAGATAGCTAGTGGGAAGCAGCCGCATAGCACAGGGAGATGAGCTCGGTGCTCTGTGACCACCTAGAGGGGTGGGATAGGGAGGGTGGGAGGGAGGGAGACGCAAGAGGGAAGAGATGTGGGGACATATGTACATGTATAACCGATTCACTTTGTTATAAAGCAGAAACTAACACACCATTGTAAAGCAATTATACTCCAATAAAGATGTTAAAAAAACAAAAAATCTTGCTTACTTGTGTGACATGTTCAACCTGATCAACGAACTCAATCTGTCACTTCAGTGGAGAATGACAACTGTGTTCAAGTCGGCAGATCAAGTGGCTGCATTCAAATCCAAATTGGAATTATGGGGGCGATGAGTGAACATTGGGATTTTTGACATGTTTCAAACATTAGCAGAGATTTTTGAAATAGACTGAGCTAGGACCTTCTTTCTCCCAGCTAGTGCATGATCGCCTATCTCAGCTTTCAAAAGAGTTTGAGCATTACTATCCACAAAAGACCCCCAAAATGGGAAGGAATGGATCCGTGACCCATTTGTGAATAAGTCTGGTGATTGACTTGTCCATGCTAGAAGAGGATCCACTGCTTGAGATTACAAATGACGGTGACCTTAAAAGTATGTTTGAGACAACTTGAAATCTCCGTATATTCTGCATTAAGTCAAGGCGGAATATCCTGAGATTGCCACAAAAGCACTGAAAATCCTACTTCCATTTCCAACATCCTATCTTTGTGAAGCAAGGTTTTCTGCAATGACAGCACCAAAACGAGATTACAGAGTAGACTGGACATAAGAAACACACTTCAGGGCTTCCCTGGTGGCGCAGTGGTTGAGAGTCCGCCCGCCGATGCAGGGGACACAGGTTCGAGCCCTGGTCCAGGAGGATCCCACATGCCGCGGAGCGGCTGGGCCCGTGAGCCATGGCCGCTGAGCCTGCGCGTCCGGAGCCCGTGCTCCACAACGGGAGAAGCCACAACAGTGAGAGGCCCGTGTACCGCAAAAAAAAAAAAAAAGAAAAAGAAACACACTTCAGGTGTTACTGTCTCCCATCATCCCCAGATGGGACCATGTAGTTGCAGGAAAAACAAGGGCTCCCACTGATTTTGCATTGTGGTGAGTTGTATAATTATTTCATTATATATTACAATGAAAAAATAATAAAAATAAAGTGCACAATAAATGTAATGAGGTTGAATCATCTGAAACCATCCCCCAACCCTGCCAGTCTGTGGAAAAATTGTCTTCCACAAAACTGGTCCCTGTTGCCAAAACGTTGGGGATCGCTGGTGTAGTAGGGTTCCTTTTTCTCCACACCCTCTCCAGTATTTATTATTTGTAGACTTTTTGATGATGGGCATTCTGACTGGTGTAAGGTGACACCTCATTGTAGTTTTGATTTGCATTTCTCTAATAATTAACAATATTGAACAACTTTTCATGTGACTGTTGGCCATCTGTATGTCTTCTTTGGAGAAATGTCTATTTAGGTCTTCTGTCTACTTTTTGATTGGGTTGTTTGTCTTTTGGATATTAAGCTGTATGAGCTGTTTGTGTATTCTGGAAATTAATCCCTTGACTGTAGCATTTTTTGCAAATATTTTCTCCCAGTCCATAGGTTGTCTTTTTGTTTTGTTTATGGTTTCCTTTGCCATGCAAAAGCTTTTAAGTTTAATTAGGTCCGATTTTTAAATTTTTCCTTTTATTTCCATTATGCTAGGAGACAGATCCAAAAAAATAGTGCTGCAATTTATGTCAAAGAATATTCTATGTTTTCCACTAGGAGTTTTGTAGTATCTGGTTTTACATTTTGGTCTTTAATCAATTTTGAGTTTATTTTTGTATATGGTGTTAGAGAATGTTCTAATTTTATTCTTTCACATGTAGCTGTATAGCTGACACAAGCCTACTTACTGAAGAGACTGTCTTTATCCATTATGCATTCTTGCTTTCTTTGTCATAGATTAATTAACAATTAATTTATGGGTTTATTTTTGGGCTTTCTATCCTGTTCCATTGATCTATATGTTTGTTTTTGTGCCAGTGCCATACTTTTTTATTGCTATAGCTTTGTAGTATAGTTTAAAGTTTGGGAGCATGATTCTTCCAGCTCTCTTTTTCTTTCTCAAGATTGTTTTGGCTATTCAGGGTATTTTGTGTTTCCATACAAATTTAAGAATTTTTTGTTCTACTTCTGTGAAAAATTGAAAAATACCATTGGTAATTTGATAGGAATTGCATTGACTCTGTAGATTGCCTTGGGTAGTATGGACATTTCAACAGTATTGATTCTTCCAATCCGAGAACATGGTATACCTTTCCATCTGTTTGTGTTGTCTTCAGTGTCTTTCATCAGTGTCTTATAGTTTTCAGAGTACAGGTATTTTGCCTCCTTAGGTAGGTTTATTCCTAGGTATTTTATTCTTTTTGTTGTGATGGTAAATGGGATTGTTTCCTTAGTTTCTCTTTCTGATATCTTGTTGTTAGTGTATAGAAATGCAACAGATTTCTGTATGTTAATTTTGTACCCTGGATCTTTACCTTATTCATTGATGAGCTCTAGTTGTTTTCTGGTAGCATCTTTAGGATTTTCTATGTATAGCTTCATGTCATATGCAAACAGAGACAATTTTCCTTCTTCTTTTTCAGTTTGTATTCCTTTTATTTCTTTTTCTTTTCTGATTGCTGTGGCTAGGACTTCCAAAACTGTGTTGAATAAAAGTGGCAAGAGTGGGCATCCTTGTTTTGTTCCTGATCTTAGAGAAAATGGTTTTTCACCATTGAGTGTGATGTTAACAGTGGGTTTGTCTATAAGGCCTTTATTATGTTGAGGTAGGTTCCCTCTTTGAAGAGTTTTTATTTTAAATTGATGTTGAATTTTATCAAAAGCTTTTTCTGCATCTATTGAGATGATCATATGGTTTATATTCTTCAATTTGTTAATGTTGTGTCACATTGATTGATTTGCAGATATTGAAAAATCCTTGTATCCCTGGGATAAATCCCACTTGCACATGGTGTATGGTCCTTTTAATATACTGTTGCATTCAGTTTACTAGTATTTTGTTAAGGATTTTTGCATCTATGCTCATCAGTGATATTGGCCTGTAATTTTCTTTTTTGTGTGGTATCTTTGACTGGTTTTGGTATCAGGGTGAAAGTGGCTTCATACAATGAATAAGGAAGTATTTCTTCCTCTGCATTATTTCTGGAATAATTTCGGAAAGATACGTATTAACTCTTCTCTAAATGTTTTACCTGTGAAGCCCTCAGGTCCTGGACCTTTGTTTTTTGGGAGTTTTTAAATTACTGATTCAATTTCAGTACTGGTAATTGGTCTGTTCACATTTTTTATTTCTTCCTGGTTCAGTCTTGGGAGATTGTGCCTTTCTAAGAATTTGTCACTTTCTTCTAGGTTTTCCATTTTATTGGTGTATAGTTGCTCATAGTAGTCTCTCATGATCCTTTGTATTTCTGTGTGTTTGTTGTAACGTTTTCTTTTTCATTTCTGATTTTATTGATTTGGGCCCTCTCCCTTTTTTCATGATAAGTCAAGCTAATGGTTTATCTATTTTGTTTATCTTTTCAAAGAACAAGCTTCTTTTAGTTTCATTGATCTTTTCTATTTTTTTTTAAGTCTCTACTTCATTTATCTCTGCTCTGATCTTTATGATTTCTTTCCTTCTATTAACCTTGGGTTTTGTTGGCTCTTCGTTTTACAGTTGCTTTAGGTGTAAAGTTAAGTGATTTTTTTGAGATTTTTCTTGTTTCTTGAGGTAAGCTTGTATTGCTATAAACTTCCCTTTTAGAACTGCTTTTGCTGCATCTCATAGGTTTTGGATCATCGTGTTTTTATTTTCTTTTGTCTCTAGGTATTTTTTGGTTGCCCCTTTGATTTTTTCAGTGATCCATTGGTTGTTTAGGACCATACTGATTAACCTCCCTGTGTTTGTGTTTTTTGCAGTTTTTTCTTGTAATTAATTTCTAACCTCATGGCACTGTGGTTTGGAAAGATGCTTGACATGATTTCAATTTTCTTAAGATTACCAAGGTTCGTTTTGCGGCCTACCATGTAACCTATCCCGGAGAATGTTCCATGTGCACTTGAAAAGGATGTGCATTCTGATGTTTTCAGATGAAACACTCTCTATATATATCAATTAAATTCATTTGGTCTAGTATGTTATTTAAGGCCTGTGTTTCCTAGTTGATTTTCTCTCAGGGTGATCTGTCCACTGATCTAAGTGGGGTGTTAAAGTTCCCTGCTATTATTGTGTTATTATTGATTTCTCCTTTTATGTCTGTTAACATTTGCCTTATATATTGAGGTGCTCCCATGTTGGGTACATATATATTTATAATTGCTATATCTTCTTCTTGACTTGATCCCTTGATCATTATGTAGTGTCCTTCTCTGTCTCTTGTGACAATCTCTGTTTTAAAGTCTAATTTTGTCTGATATAAGTATTGCTACTCCAGCTTTCTTTCAATTTCCATTTGCATGGAATACATTTTTCCACCCCCTCACTTTGTCTGTACATGTCTCTAAATCCAAAGTGAGTCTCTTGTAGGCAGCATATATACATGTCCTGATTTTATATCCATTCATCCAGTCTATGTCTTTTGGGTGGAGCATTTAGTCCACTTATATTTAAGGAAATTATTGATATGTATGTTCTTATCATTTTATTAATTGTTTTGGATTTGTTTTTGTAGGTCTTTTACCCCTTTCTTCTTTTGTTCTCTTCTCTTGTGATTTGATGACTATCTTTAGTGTTGTGTTTGGATTCCTTTACTTTTTTCTGTGTATATCTATTATAGATTTTCATTTTGCAGTGACCATAGGGTTTTTGTACAGAAGTATATATATACTTAAGTTTCTGATCCCTTAATTGCATATACATTTTAGATACCCTGCATTTGTACTCTCCTCCCCTCCTGATTACTGTTTTGATATATGTTTTACATTTAATTGTTTTGTGTGTACCTTAACTGCTTATTGTGGATACAAATGATCTTACTACTTTTGTCTTTCACCCTTCCTACTAGCTTTTTTTTTTTTTTTTTTTTTTTTTTTTTTTTTCTTTTTGCGGTATGCGGGCCTCTCACTGTTGTGGCCTCTCCCGTTGCGGAGCACAGGCTCCGGACGCGCAGGCCCAGAGGCCATGGCTCACGGGCCCAGCCGCTCCGCGGCATATGGGATCCTCCCAGACCGGGGCACGAACCCGTATCCCCTGCATCGGCAGGCGGACTCTCAACCACTGCGCCACCAGGGAGGCCCCCCTACTAGCTTTTGTGTGGATGATTTCCTACCTTTATTGTATGTTTGCTTTTACCAGTGAGCTTTTGCATTTTTTAATTTTCTTGTTTCTAGTTGTGGCCTTTTCTTTTCTCCCTGGAAAAGTTCCTTTAGCATTTGCTGCAAAACTGATTTGGTGGTGCTGAATTCTTTTAGCTTTTGCTTGTCTGTAAAGCTTTTGGTTTCCCAATATCTGAATGAGAGGCTTGCTGGGTACAGTATTCTTGGTTGTAGGTTTTTCTCTTTCATCATTTATGTATATTGTGCCACTCCCTTCTGGCCTGCAGAGTTTCTGCTGAAAAATGAGCTGACAGCCTTATGAGAGTTCCCTTGTATGTTATTTGTTGCTTTTCCCTTAATATTCTCTCTTCACCTTTAATTTTTGTCATTTTGATTACAATGTATCTCAATGTGTTCATCTGTGTGTTAATCCAGTATGGGACTCTGTGCTTTCTGGACTTGAGTGACTGCTTCATTTCCAAGTTTAGGGCAGTTTTCAGCTATTATCTCTTCAAATATTTTCTCAGGCCCTTTCTCTCTCTCTTCTCCTTCTGGGACCCTTATATGTGAATATTGACATGCTTGATTTTTTTTTCCCAGAGGTCTCTTAAACTGTCCTCATTTCTTTTCATTCTTTTTTCTTTTTTTCTGTTCATCATCAGTGATTTCCACTATTCTGTCTTCAAGCTCACTGATCCATTCCTCTACCTTATTTAGGCTACTATTTATTCATTCTAGTGTATTTTTCAGTTTAGTTATTTTAGTCTTCAATTCTCTTCAGTTGTTCTTTATATTTTCTAACTCCTTTTTAAAATTTCTAATTTCTCACTCTGTGCATACATTCTCCTTCTGAATTCTTTGATCACCTTTACGATCATTGCTCTGAACTCTTTCTCAGGTAGATTGCCTATCTCTGTGTCAGTTAGTTCTTCTGGAGTTTTATTTTGTTCCATCATCTGAAATATATTCCTCTGTCACCTCATTGTGTCTAAATTTCTATTTGTATTTTTCTGTATGTAGTAGGTTAGTTACATTTCTTGACCTTGGAGCAGTGGCCCTCTATAGAATACGTCCCATGCATCCCAGGAGTTCACTCCCTTCTCATTACCCAAGGGCCAGGGGCCAGCTGGTCCTAGGGTGGTGTCTGGCATAAGTTTGCAGATTTGGCCTGCAGGCTGTAGAACCATAGTTTTCTTGCTTTTGGTGTCTGCCCCCTGATGGGTGAGACTGATCTAGAGGCTTGTGCAGATTTCCTGGTGGGTGGGGCTGGTGCTTACTGAATGGTGGTTGGAACTGTGTCTCGGCCCTCTAATATGCAGGGCCATGTTTTGGGGCATGTAAAGAGGAGGCTGTGGGCTCAGGAAGTCTTTAGACAGCTTGTCTGCTAATGGGTGGGAATGTTTCCCTACCCAGTTAGTTGTTTGACCTGAAGTATCCCAGCACTTGAGGCTACAGGCTGTTGGGTGGGCCAGGTCTTGGTGCTAATGATGCAAGCAAGATGTCAACTTCCAGGAAAGTTCCTGTAGATGAATATTCCCTGATATGTCTTCCACCAGTGTCTATGTCCCCAGAATGAGCTACAGCCACTCCCTGCCTCCCCAGGAGATCCTCCAAGACAAGCAGGTAGTTCTGGCACAGGGTCCTATGAAATTACTGCTTTTGTCCTTGGTCCTGCTGAGCCTGAGATTTTGTGTGTGCCCTTTGAGAGGGAGGTTTCTATTTCCCCCAATCCTCTGGAGCTCCTGCACCCAAGTCCCACTGGCCTTCAAAGCCAAATGCTCTGAGGGCTCCTCTTCCTGTTGCCAGGCCCCCAGGCTGGAGATGTCTGACCTGAGGCTCAGAACTCTCACTCCTGTGGGAGAACCTCCGTAATATAATTATTCTTCAGTTTGTGGGTCGCTCACCCAGGGGGTATGAGATCTGATTATTTCACAAGTCCGCCCCTTCTACCGGTCTTGTGTTTCTTTCTTTATGTCTTTAGTTGTGGAAGATCTTTTCTGATAGTTTTCAGGCTTTTTAAACAATGGTTGCTCTGCAGATTGTTATGATTTTGGTGTGCTTGTGAGTGGAGGTAAGCTTAAGGTCCTTTTCTGCCATCTTGGCTGCTCTTCTGTCTGTCTTTAATAAAACATTTTCTTATAGTTTCTTAGTCTATCCCAGTGGACAAGACATAGAAAATTTGCAGTAAAATGGAAAGGGCTTATAATTAGCCTGTGGAATTATTATCAATTGAGACATTGCATAAGTTTCTTATCATTGATCCTATCTATTCAATAAGTTTATTAAGAACCATGTTAAAGACAAGTAATAGCTTATTAAATTTTCTTAACACTGATACATAATAGACATATTAGGAAGAGGAATCAAAATTTTAAAGTTTCTTCATTGAATATGTATATACATACGTGTGTGTGCATACACACACACACACACACACACACATATCTACTTGAATATGTTTGTCTTGCACTCTGTTTTTAATTCTGCACAGTGGGGCTAGTTCTTCCAGTACCTCAGGTAAAACCTTGAGCAAGTGTTATAAATTTTGTCATCTTTCTCTTAGAGAATATGTCTATAGTCCCTCGCTTTATTAATTAAAATGCCCAATCTTGGATCAAAATTAGAATTCCAAACTTGATTCAAAACTAAGGCCTTTGCTGTCCCTGGTTTCAGCCTGCGCCAGGTAAGAAGCCAGCAGTTGAATAAGGAGAGTGTAATCACTTCTTTCTTTCCTTATTTAGGCTCTTCCTCTGCTCCCATTGAACACCTTCCTAACTTCTGTTTGTGGTCCTTTCAGGTTTGCAAATTTTGAAAGGAAAGAGAAGAAGGAGAGAAAAAAGAAGAATCCTTCTGACTTGGTAAGTACACTCAGAGTGATCCCGCATTGTCCTGCACTGTTTGCCATTGACTCATTCTCCGATGAGTATCTATCACATATAGGTCAGAAGACTCCCAGGCCCCCAGCAAAGGGAGTCTCTCATCTGCTGTTCACTAAACAAGGGCCAAGAGTTTCTATTTTGTTTGTTACTCCTTCTGTTATTTATTGTATCCTGGTGATACCTTCATTTTCTTTCTACTAAGGTTTTATGCCTCCCCATGAAATTCCCTGTTTGACAGGACTTGACAAACATAGCTTTTCTTTTATGTGTATGGCTCACATCAGGTCCATGAGAAGCATTTATAATCCCTATTGGGAGAATATTTTCAAGTTTATGCCACCCCCCAAAAAAATAGTTACTGCTCTTTTGTTGCATGATAAAAACAGCTAACACACCTATCTTTTACTCAGACCTCCCCGATAGAAATAAAACACTAGTTTACTACGTCAGTACAGGGGGCACATATAAAGCTCTCCAAGAATCCAATTAAACCCTCTGTCCCTAGGATAGATCCTCTGATCCTCCTCTCAGTATCAACTTCTGATTCTTCAATAACCTTGATGCTGCCAAGTGGGAGTCATCCTTGACTTTTCCTTTCTCAATTTTTATTATCATATGGTTATAATATCCTATTAGTTTTTCCTTATACATTTTTCTAGATTTGGGCCACTGTTGCTCATTTTCACAGCTCCCCAAATCATCCAAACCATTATCTCCTACTAAGATCTCCTAGCACCAACTCAAAACCTTGCCAGTTGCTCTCTATCCCCTTTTCCTGCTTTCTTTTTCTCTATAACTTATTACCCATCTATTTTTCTCTTGCCACTAAGATGTAAGCCCCATGATAGTAGTAACTATTTTGTTCACAAATTTCATCTAGCTAATAGTGCCTGGCACATAGCTGATCTTCAGTAACTATTTGTTGAGTGAATAACTGAATCAGTTTTAATTATCAATAAGTGGTTATTACTTTCTTGGTCATTTTGGTTACTTTTTATGTGGAATAGTCTTATTCTTATAAGACTCTAATAAGTCAGTTTGGTCAACTCTGGCTAATACAAATGTGTCCATTATCGTGTATCCATTTAAAGCAAAACAAATCCTTGCAGGTATTCCATTATTTTAATGTAAATATTACAAAAGAGTTTGTACTAAGTGATACCTAATAACCTGGGTGGTTAGTGGTGCTATTGCAAGACATATTTCTTTACATCTACGGTCTGTAGTAATTTCCATAAATGTTAGTGACTGATGCTCTTTTTAACATATTTTTTCATTCCCTTTAAGATCTGTTACTAAGGTGTAATAAGTAATAGCATGATAAGATGTCCTCCTAACTGCTCAGTCCTACTTGTTAGTCATGGTATTTTTCTTACAGTGTCCAAAAAGGTCTTAGGAAAACTGGTCTGTTTCATGTTTGAGTATTTATTTCTTCATGAGCTGGTGGAGGACGGGGTTGGAGAAAGAGGCAGTGAAACTAGGGGAATGTCATCCTTTGGCTGTAGTTCCAATTTCAGATAAATATATAGAGAAATTTAAAGTAGATGTGAGTTTATTTCTGAAGGAGACACACTAGTAATACAAATTCTCACACTAAACAAAACAGTAACACAGCTGCGTGTGTTGGCTTATTTAGCTGTGCTTACCATAGCACTTTGTGTATCTGCCTGTAACACCATTTCTCACAGTGTCTGACTTTCCTCCCACACTGTGAGTTTCTCAGTTATAGACAGGCTCTCATTCCTCTTTGTTTCACCGTCAAAAAGAAGAGTCCATAGTAGCCATTATGTTAAAGTTTGTAATTATGTTTTCTTGTTATATTCCTTATAAAGGATTTATACTTTTTAAAATTTGCCATGATGATTTTGAAAAATCATCTGGGAATTTTCTCTTTGGAATTATCTTGTATAATATTTTGTTGCCCTAAAAACTAAGGTATTTTTATTTTACCCTTTTTTCTTTTTTGTGTGTTTTTTAATTTTTTTATACTAGGCATGAATTACTTTTGTAATTCAAATACAGATTTAAAAAGTCTAAAAAACATTCTTTATTACTTCATTGTCTTAATACTTGCTCCTAAATGGCATTACACAGCAAATACTTACTGAATGCCTAATAGGTTTAAGGTTCTATATTATGTATTTTGAGAAGTACTAAAAGAACATATATTCTGTCTTTAGCAGAACCTCTGAAAATATGGTCTGGAACTCATCTGGAATATGTTTGTGTGAGTGTGTGTGGAGAATGGAGACAGGGGCTGGGGGACAGTTGAAGACATAAAAGAAATGTTATTCAGACCTTTTTAAATAAGGTTTATCATGGTAGAAATAGTGACCCCATTGTGATCTTCTGTTACACTTCGTATGTTATTTGGCATGTTGATGAACAAGTCCTTTTATATTTGTAGAAGTAAAATGGAAAGAAGAAAAGAGCCATCATGGTTTCTAGGCAAAATGTTTTAAACAGAAGATTTGTAGATATTACTTGTAGATGTGTGTCAGTCTCTAGAACTGGCAGATACCTTGGCATACTTTGCTTAAGAACAATACATAACAGTCACAATCTGCTTATTCCATCTGTTGTCTGTGAGAGAATAATCCATTACACATAGTGATCAGGACTATCAGGTTACATGTTGAGGATTTTCTGATGCTTTCCCATGGTGTTAAGAAATGTGAAACAAATCAAGCTGAAAGAAAATATGCTTAATGAGAACTAATGTAGTGGGCAGTCAAGTCTGAGATGTTTTTTAAATGCTATTATTCTTGATGAGCCATCAAGTGCAGCTTGAAATGAATTATAAGAATTGGAGGGCTTCCCTGGTGGCGCAGTGGTTGAGAGTCCGCCTGCCGATGCAGGGGACACGGGTTCGTGCCCCGGTCTGGGAAGATCCCACATGCCGCGGAGCGGCTGGGCCCGTGAGCCATGGCCGCTGAGCCTGCGCGTCCGGAGCCTGTGCTCCGCAATGGGAGAGGCCACAACAGTGAGAGGCCCGTGTACCGCAAAAGAAAAAAGAAAAAAAAAAAAAAAAGAATTGGAAAGACTCCCATGGACCATTGAGTGTTGAAAGCAAGGTTGAAATAAGTAAACAAGTTAAATAATTAAAACACCTAAGAAAGTTGATGGTTTGGGACTCAATAATTTGAATTAATAGCAGAAGAGTATAATTTTGGAGGGGAAGACATCATTAAAATGCCAAAGAGTGAGATTAGCTAAATTTAGTCTGGGTATTTGGTTCTGAGGATTTAGAAACCAGGGCAAATCCTAGAAATGCCAATAAAGAAGGGGCCAATTAAACTGATCTTATAAACTGACTACAATCATTTCAGATTAAGGGAGTTAATTCTTACATCATGCTTGGCTTTAAAGCCGGCTGCCTATGAAAATGTACTGTCTTAAATAGCACATTTATGAAGCTTTTGTGAGAGTGGACTCTCAGTCAATTCCCCTTCTCTGTTCTGGAAGTTTATTTACTATGCTCACTGATATTGCTACTTCTTCAGAAAAGTATCATATCTCTGTGCCCATAGTAGATCAATTTGAGGTATTTCACTGTGTTTTTTTTTAATCTGAAGAGAAAACATTCCTTTTTTCCTGACCTTCTCAAATACATTTTCTTCCTTGTTAAAAGTCTAAAGGCAACAGAAATTAAAGCACAACAAACTGAGAACTTACCCTGAAATTCCACTATAATACATTATTGTTTTAATAGAGAGATTTCCCTGAATCTGGAGATTTCTTAGTTTTATTTTTGCTTTTTCTGCTTTTGGTTTTCATACTCTTTCCAATTTTATGTTATGTATATGTATTTATTTATATGTGTTTATATATATGTATAAAATGATTCTGATATTTAAAAGCATTTCTTTAGTGAATCTTTTTTTTCATTTCACTTAGTTTCCTTCATTTAATTTTTAGAATGAAATAATTTTTAATTTTGATTTGGCAGAACAATGGGTCAATTGTAAAATTATATATTATTCTATTTTAGTATAAATGTTATTATACTGTGGGATCACATTGTGCTTTATTTTTGTTTAACATTAAATTTCATACAACATGAATTATGTATACATATATATATGTTTAATGCTACTGTTTAAAAAACTTTTTTTTTTTCCTTTTAGTGTTTCTAAGCATCTCATATTAGTCACTTAACTTTTGTTTATTAATCATATGCAATTGCTTTCAACTATTGGCTATAATTCTTAAAAAAATAAAAGTAAAATACTTAAAATGAATGAGAAAAAAACAACTATAAATTATGAGACTGAACACCTGCTATTTAAGGCAATGATAATCCCAGGTTGTGCAACCACTGTATTAATGTCTGATTGCTGCTATAACAAATTACCATTAATTTAGTGGCTTAAAACAGCACATTTATCTTAAAGCTCTGGTAGTCAGAGGTCCTAATGAGTGAAATGGGGACAACATCAAGGTGTTGGCAGACCTCGTTCCTTCTGGAGGCTGTAGGGGAAAATCCCTTTCTTTGCCTTTTCCAGTTTTTAGAGGTAACCCGTGCTTGGCTTTTGGCCCTCTTCCATCCCAACCTCTACTTCTGTTGTGACTTCTCCTTCTCTGACTCTAACCCTCCTGCCTTCCTCTTATAAGAACCTTTATGATTACATTGGACCCACCTGGATAATCCAATATAATTTCTCCATCTCAAGATTCTTTCATTCAATCACATCTACATAGCCCCCTTTACCACGTAAGGTAATATATTCACAGGTTCTGGGGATTAGCCACGCACATGTTTGAAAGTTCATTATTCTGTCTAACATAGTAACTTAAAAACTTGGTGATAGTGACCAATCAGTTTCTAGACTCAAGTTTTGCAAAACTAATTTCAGAGTCTGCCTGCCTCACCTTATCTTATTAACCGTATTTTGACTCCTAACCTCTTTCAGTGGTCGGTAACCTAGACAGTCTTGTACTATTAATTGCGTCTGGTTTTGGCTTCTTACATTTTGGGGGTCATGATGGCTAAAGTGGCAGGAAGAGACAGACACTGTCACCAAACAGTAAATCTGCACATAAATGTCACAATATAAATATGAAGGCATAGTTATGAGTCTATTCAGTTGTGGCCCAAAGAACTCCAGAGGAGACAAGAGGACCCTCAGTGTCCGTGTGATCACTGCTTTATTCGGTGTGCCCCTGATTCAGTATCTTTCCCTGCCTAATCTCTCATAGTGTGAATTTGGCTCTGTATCTCTGGCCCCCTGATTACTAGTCTCACACAGAAATCCAGATATCTCTTAACAGATTCCTATAAATTTCTTCACTGGCATAACTTGGGACAGTCATGAGTCTGTGCTGGCCCTGAGGATTATGTGTACATGCCATCACTTTAGTCACAGAATATTCCAGGGCTGCCCTACAGATGCTGCTGCACCTGACCCCTGCTTAGAAAGAAAGGCCCCCCGCCGACAGTGATGGACAAATGGCAAAAACTTTTGACAGTCCATGTCCAAGGTATGTTCTGAATGACAGGTACAGCACCCACTCCTTTCAGTTTTTTTTGCTTTCCCAAAAAGTCCATAGTTGCTGTGGAAGCCCTGCCAACTGCAAAGAGAGAAGAGTTCAAATCTTATAAGGATATGAAGTCTGTATACCTTCTCCTGGAATAATTGGAAGTGATTATCTTAATTTACAAATTCATGGACTGTGTCCACTGGAAGATACAAGTTGAGGCTGGCTAAAGTTTATACTATATGGGGAAGGGAAGTTGTTATTAAAAAGAAAAATACAAAATACTTTTGCAAATTTGACAACAATATAGGATCATATCCCAATATTGGTAGAGCCTTTCTAAGAAGGACTGTACAGAAAATGAGGGGCTGTGACACACCCCATTAGTTTGACAATCAATTTACCCCTGGATATTCATCTCCTGTTTACATAAAGTGTGCATCTTGCTTGCTCAGTATATAGTAGAAACTACTAACTCTTTACCAAATACCTTCTATGATCTCCCTTATTTTTTTCTGGAGATCCATCCATTACACCAGCATCACATTATTGCCTGAGGGTCCTATCACTTCATGTTGCTACTAGCAGCAAAAGCAGACTCTTCCCTGCTCTTATCCCCCAAAATATACAAGCCAAGGTAATTGTCAGCACCTCACCCAGAGAAATAAGCAAAGGGTGATTTCTTTGGGCACTAAGATAGCCAATGTTCACTGACATTTAAGCTAAATATTAGGCTCCACTCCCTAGGAAATGCCTACAATGTATAATTTCATGCTGACCTCAGAGTCACAGTTACTGACTGGGAGCCCTCTCAATTTCTGGGTTTCTGAAATAATTGATTATGCTGCCTCTTCACCGTTCTGCTCAAGAACTGGCCATAAGTCAAGATCACATGAAGATTCATGCCACATTAGCACATTGATGTAATAGGTTTTGAAGCAACCGATTTAGTATGTGTTTAATTATATAGATGAAGAAACTATTATATCACCTACTATTTTGAAATCAATGTCTTGTATATTTTCACATACGCTTCTATGATAAAATACCTAGAAATTTTGGATAAAATGCAACAAGCATAGTTTTGAATACATAAGCTGTGCTTGTGAGATAATAAAAGAAATTCTTAAGGGCAAAAGAAAAGAAATCCAAACAAACAAGAAAAGATGATTTCTTTTATAATTGGATGTGTTTTTATGCTTTAAATGGCTTGGATAAGTTTAAAATGAAAAGCAGCTGGAAAAGAATTTGTAGTTTTAGAAACAGAGCAACATTTTTTCCTGAATCTATAATTTAAGAAAAAGATTTCTAGTTTCCTTTAGGCCTTAATTTCTCCTCTTTTATTCTTCTGTTTTGTAATCCTGAAGGTCTTTAAATGCAGTAATGCTTATTATCACTCCTTGATTGAAGTTCTGTGATTACTTTCTGGAAGTAGAATCCTCGTTCTATTTGCAAGGCATGGAGTATACAGGAAGGTATCTATGTTAAGTAAGAATGAAAAAACAAAACAAAACAAAACACCCTGCTTCCTACTCAACTCTCCACTCATGCTACAGAAACTTGCAGAAGCAAAAAACAGTGATAATAAGATCCATCTCACATGATGTGAAAGGACATTGAGTTAGAAAAAGGGGATATACTTAAACTATTAATACACTGTTAGCTTATCGGAACAATGGGAATAAAAATATTTGAATTACCTAGCTCATAAAATTGTTTTTGACATACTACCTTGAAAGGTTTTTTTTATTTTTTTTATTTTGTCCATGATATCATATGTTTACCACGTGTAAGGCAAAAAGTTAATAATTTTCATCTCACAAACACATTTTCATTTAGAAATGCTTTTATCCAAAATACTGTTGTATCTTTTCTTAGTGATTATCCAAATCTGGTGTGCAAAAATATCATTGAAGACCAGTTTTAAATGCCTGTCCTTCAAGTGATTTCACTTCTGGATGAGATTTAAAAGCATATCCATGTATTTTTTTTCAGAAATATACTGACTCATTTTAAAGCATATTTCTGAAAGAAAATATATCTTAGGAATAAAATGTTCATGTTGATTAAAAAGATGCAAACCTCTGTTCTAATTATTTGATTCTATTTTATAAAAATTAGCACCTAGGATTCTGGCATGCTTAGATTTCAACCCTGTCTTGCAAATCACTTAGGGTGAAATACAGCGTTGTGTAAAGGAGAAATATAGCTATCCTTAAAGTCATTAGCTCTAGAATCTATTGGAAAATCAGTGTGCCCCCAGTAAGATGAATAAAAATGGTGTTTGTTATCATAATCTTACAGTTAGCAGCAACTAATTTTTTTTTCAACTTGGATAAAATTATACAAATGCTTCTAGAAGTCTTGTAGAGGTGATATGCAATCAGATATAAGTATATATATATATATATATATATATCCTAATATAAGTACAACTTTAACATTTTTAATCCTTTATTATCAGGTGGGGATAAAATAAGTACATTTAAGGATCACAACAGGATGTGAATATTTTGCTTTATATGTGTTTTTTCTCCGTACAATTTAGATTTAGTTAAAGCTTGAATTATTTCAGGTCCTAAAATGTTAGGTAGTATGATTGTAGATAATTTATTTTGCTTCACATATCTTCTATAAATTGGATATTAGCAGCTTACCACATTAAAATTGTGTGCATCATTTCTTTTGATTATCTGTCAATTGATTTAAATGAATTTGGGATAATAAGTGGTAAGAAAAACATTAGCAGCTGTTTTGTAACGCATCCTGCCTACCCTAGGGACACCAGGAATAAAAGAAGAAAGAAATGGTTAGGAAAAGGTCAACTTCCCTGTTGACATACCAGTCAAACCCAGATGACATTGACCAGTAGGAAGACATTGGAAATTCATGATCTATGGAATGATTTAAATAGGGTACCTCTGGTTAGTCAAGGTTGTAAATGATAAACTTAAACTTGAAGCATTTATGGGGCATGATTCACTGAGAGATGTTGGTGTCAGCTTTATAATTATCAGAGTATATAATGGATATACTTTATAACTTAAATAGCTTTCTTTGTAGAAGTGATTCCCTGCTTACATTGCTTGGAGATTTCATCTGTCAACTCTGGACCAAGATGTGTCCCAGTATGGCAAGAAACAACATAGGGAGCTGCACTGGTGATCTCAGATTTCTTTGTACTTTGTTGGCTAATCTGTGGGTTTTGAGTCTTTGTTTATTCCGTATTGAACGCTCCATTTTGACTGATGCTAAATTATCTTATTTTCCCAAATATTTTCAACTCTACCCAGCTATTTCACTATGAAGTAAAAAAGGGTATCTAATATGAAATACATCTGCTTTTCTCTCCCCATAAATATCTATATATTAATGTTTCATTCTTTCTTATATGACCATAGTATTTATTCATTTATTCAACTAAAAATTTGAGTCAATCATGGTATTGGGAGTTGGAGTTATAATGGCAAAAAATACGGATTCTTTGCCTGACAGCATAGGGTTATAGTCTAGGAAGCAAGATGTATTAAGGTAATATAATAATTCATAAAGTATCTGCAATTTGCTATCCTCTAACCTAATATAGGGAGTTAGGAACACTTTCCTTAATGAAGTATCATTTAAAGCAAGACCTGAATATCAAAGAGGAGAGGAAGATGAAAAAGATGGTTACAGGCAAAGAGAACAGCATGAATGAAGGCCCTGAGGACACTGAAGAACTGAAGGCAGGTCACACAGCTGAAGTGTAGGACCTGAAAGGGTGATGAAGTGGAGGGCTAGGCTGGTGCTAGGCAATGGAAGGCCATCTTAAAGGACTATGACCTTTCACCTAAGAGAGAGAGAGAACACCATGGAAGGGAGTTTACATTGTTTTAGATGAAACATCACCATCTTTTTTTTTTCCAGATTCAAAACGTTACCTGTGTTTTTATACTAATTCCCTCCTACTATCTTTAAGATCAATCATCTCGTCTTTCATTTTTACCTTCAAATCCTGCTTACCTGTAACCAACTTTCCCTTCCAAATACCCCCAGGCATACCTAGACTGTAGAATTGTTTTTCTTCACTGTATTCGTGTTTTTACAAACCATCTGCTGAGTACTAAGTATTGTATCAGGCATTGAATGTATTTCCGAAGGGTCCTCTGTGATTAAAGCTTCAGCTTATTTGTAATCAGCTACTCACTCCACAGGGTTATCAGCATCCAACAACATGATTCTTCCTTTAGTAAATATTTATTGGGTGGCTACTAGGTGTGAAACGGGAAATATGGATGAGGTGAAAAACAGACAAGGTCAGTGGCCCTCAAAAAACTTAGAGGTGTTGGAAGTTCAGGTACAGGAGAAGAAATACAGATAAGAAAGCAAGTAAATAAATATATGCTAATTGTACATTATAATATCTGCTGGAAAATTGATTTTAAACTATATAGTAGTTTACATTTGTTCATTAATTTATTTATTAGTTCAAGAAATATCTGTACGGCATCTGCTTTCTGAGTTTACTGTGTTCAGTAGGAAACATCAGTAAGAGAGTGTCCTGATCTTAAAGAGCTCACATTGTCAGGGGGACAAATAAATCAAC
The DNA here is from genome assembly GCF_964165515.1 of Mesoplodon bidens. NCBI lineage: Eukaryota > Metazoa > Chordata > Mammalia > Artiodactyla > Ziphiidae > Mesoplodon > Mesoplodon bidens. The sequence continues at coordinate 90,266,736 of NC_138167.1, forward strand.
TAATAAGCTGCTTTACAATGTAATAGGTGATAGAACAGAGATAGGAGTAAGACACTAGAAGAAGAGACTCAATATACTTAGGACAGTAGAGGCAGGATTCCATACAGGAGGTGAATATAGGGAGCTGAATTTTTAAAGTAAAAGGAGTAAAACCCTATAAAAGATGTGGTGCAGCCTTTAATAGCTGAAAGGTTAGCATGAATACATGGATAAGTGAAGAAGAGTTCGGCATGTGATCTGGTGAGACTAGTTTAGTGGCTGGGACAAAGAACAGATGAGTGTGGGGAGACAGAGGGCTAGTGGACACAAGAGAAATATTCATGATCTCATGTAGCCCTATATTCCAAGTTAGTGTTATTATTATTATTACATTTTATCAGGATTAAGGCATTAGCCTTAAATCAGCTATTCAGCTTAGATTATCAAATAAATTAACTAAATAAATTTATAGTATAATTATTTACCCATTACCTTTCACAGTGAAATCAAGTCTACAATTCAGCAACTAATTAAATAGGATTAGTCTTTTCAGGGGAGACATAACCACATTTTTCTTTCTCCTTGGAATTAATGAAACTTCCCATTCAACAATATGTATTTCATCACCAAACTCAAATTCCCACTGGTCAGCAAGATATTAATATTTGAATATTTATGATGATGCTGAAGTATAGTCAGTGACTGTGTTTTCTGTGATAAAAGTAACAGTAAGAACAACCATTTTTTTTGTTTGTTAGTTTCTGATTTATTACAAAGTGAATCAGCTCTACATATACATATATCCCCATATCTCCTCCCTCTTGTGTCTCCCTCCCACCTTCCCTATCCCACCCCTCTAGGTGGTCACAAAGCACAGAGCTGATCTCCCTGTGCTACGTGGCTGCTTCCCACTAGCTATTTTACATTTGGTAGTGTATATATGTCCATGCCACTCTCTCACTTTGTCCCAGCTTACCCTTCCCCCTCCCGGTGTCCTCAAGTCCATTCTCTATGTCTGCATCTTTATTCCTGTCCTGTCCCTGGGTTCTTCAGAACCATTTTTTTTAAAATTTAGATTCCATATATATGTGTTAGCATACGGTATTTGTTTTTCTCTTTCTGACTTATTTCACTCTGTATGACAGACCTAGGTCCATCCACCTCACTACAAATAACTCAATTTCATTTCTTTTTATGGCTGAGTAATATTCCATTGTATATGTGTGCCACATCTTCTTTATCCATTCATCTGTTGATGGACACTTAGGTTGCTTCCATGTCCTGTCAATTGTAAATAGAGCTGCAATGAACACTGTGGTGCATGACTCTTTTTGAATTATGGTGTTCTCAGGGTATATGTCCAGTAAAGGGATTGCTGGGTCATATGGTAGTTCTATTTTTAGTTTTCTAAGGAAGCTCCATACTGTTCTCCATAGTGGCTGTATCAATTTACATTCCCACCAACAATGCAAGAGGGCTCACTTTTCTCCACACCCTCTCCAGCATTTATTGTTTGTAGATTTTTTTATGATGGCCATTCTGACTGGTGTGAGGTGATATCTCATTGTAGTTTTGATTTGCATTTCTCTAATGATTAGTGATGTTGAGCGTCCTCTCATGTGTTTTTTGGCAATCTGTATATCTTCTTTGGAGAAATGTCTATTTAGGTCTTCTGCCTATTTTTGGATTGGGTTGTTTCTTTGATATTGAGCTGCATGAACTGCTTGTAAATTTTGGAGATTAATCCTTTGTCAGTTGCTTCATTTGCAAATATTGTCTCCCATTCTGAGCATTGTCTTTTTGTCTTGTTTATGTTTTCCTTTGCTGTGCAAAAGCTTGAAGTTTCATTAGGTCCCATTTGTTTATTTTTGTTTTTGTTTCCATTTCTCTAGGAGGTGGGTCAAAAAGGATCTTGTTGTGATTTATGTCATAGAGTAAGAACAACCATTTCTTACATATTATAAGTTTGCTGCCTATTACCAGGACCCTTAGGGGAAAAATTCCATTCAAGCAAATCAAATTGATAAACGTGTGTCTAGCCACACCATTGGCATTCATCATTCCAAAATTATAATATCATTTACTTTCTATGATAGAAGTGCAGTTATTGTTATAGATCATCACAAGATCAATGCCATTAGCTTCAAAAATATATGTCTCTTTCAGCTTCAAATTAATCTGCTAGCAGGAGTCTGGTATTACTTCAGTGTATTAATATGAAAATGTGTCCATGAATATTCATTCATGAGCATCAGCTTCTCAATTTAGAGAGTTAGCTTTTTAGTATAGTTTCTTTCATTTTACTTGGCCACTATCTGTTATTACTTTGCATTTACAAAGCAGCTTTCCTCTAAGGAATCTAAAGTACTATAGTTTAATTGTCCAAAAGACATGGTGTCAGGGTAGAGGAAAGGGAGGTAGAAAAATGTGTTTCCTGATTGTCTTAGGGAATTGGGAGATACTTAATTTTAATTCTGGCTTTAAGCCCAGACAGTGAGGCTGTGTCTACACAAGTGAGGTTGTATGTGAGATTTCTAAATTTTGCATGTACATAGAGTCCCATTTCAAGAAATTCACATTATTCTACCTAAGCCAGTGGTTCTCAACCTGGAGCAATGTTTCCCTTCTCTCCATCCACCCAACCCTGGAGAAACTGGGCAATGTCCAGAGATATTGCTGGGTTGGGGAGGAGTGTGTTTTTATCTTGTGGATAGAGGCCAAGGATGCTGCTAAAATCCTGGAATGCACAGAATAACCCCCTACAAAAAGAATTATCCAACCCAAAATTTTAGTGCTGAGATCAGAAACCATGATAAGCCTTAATACTGCATATAAACTCAATTTCTTTGTTATTTACTGAAAAAGTCTAACACCAAATAATCATGGCAGGTGCCAAATATAATTCTGATTTTACTGAAATATCATTTGTAATAGGGAGAATTTCCATGCATGGTATAACTTGTACCCTTAATTCATGGCAAAAATAAAATCAGTTTGGACCCTAGATTCCTGCCAAGTATCTAAAGTAATAAAGGAACTCTTTTATGATTCCCATTTTGTCTGGAGTATCTGAAACCCTCCCTACCTTTTTCTGGAGTCAAGGTAGGTTTCTAACTGATGTTCCCAAATTTAACCCATACAAGTACTAGGAGGATCTCTTCTTTCCAGTGAAGGAGATTGACTCCAATTATTGTCACTCTCCCTGCCCAAAGAAATCCAGTGCTTTCCTTAAAACATCCAAGAAGAGAAGTGCACCATAACTGAAGTTTTTATAGGAAAGAATATTAGCCCAGAAATATATACAAAGTAATCATTTCAACTATAGAACTTTCTGTTCAATTTTCACCTCTGTCATTGTTAGCAGAATTTGCTAATCAACCAGTAACATGGCTGAGAGTACCTTAAATCTTTTAGTACTCTAAACATAGTACAGTAAAATATGATGCAATAATTTCATAAGGCATAATTTACATTTTTACTCTTGTCCTTATCTTGCTAAGACACTTTCCAGTTTCCTCAAAATTTCCCTACTCTTGGGGTTGGTTACCATATAGCAACATGATCACCAAAATGAGAAGTTTTAGAGAGTACAACAGGGCACATTAATTAGTACTCTGCCAATTGGGTATGAATCAGAACTGTTTTGGGCATACTGTGACATTTGATTATGCCAACTACAGATACCTTAAGTCATTTACCGTTGGCATCTGTGATTTTATTCCTCTTCCTCTGAGATCACTCTTGCTGATATCAGAGTTTCCTAAAGTATTCTGGCCTATGTGCTGAGAGCTGAGAACAATTTCTATTTTTCTCTGGATGTCATTACAGAATCCACTAGGCACTCACCGTTTCTAAACATTATCATGATTTCCTTTATTTCCTCTGGGTAACTGCTGATTCCTACCATATACTGGGCAATGCCACTGCCATTACAGTTATAGAGTCCTCATGAAGCCAAATATTTAGAGTCGTGTTAAAAAATGGGAAGAAATGTTTCCATTCCTATTGTTTCAAACATTTGGATAGAGTATATGTGTATAAAATAGTTGCTGCTTTTGTCTTATAACCTTCAGATTTTTTTCATCATATACCGTATACTGCTGATATAAGTTCATGGATGGCTAGGCTAATAGGTAATTCTGATTGGCATGTCATATGCTTTTACCTGCAAAGATAAGCTTTTTCTTTTAACTGGGAACACTCTTGCACTGTTGGTGGGAATGTAAATTGATACAGCCACTTTGGAGAACAGTATGGAGGTTCCTTAAAAAACTACAAATAGAACTACCATATGACCCAGCAATCCCACTACTGGGCATATACCCTGAGAAAACCATAATTCAAAAAGAGTCATGTACCAAAATGTTCATTGCAGCTCTATTTACAATAGCCAGGACATGGAAGCAACCTAGTGTCCATCAGCAGATGAATGGATAAAGAAGATGTGGCACATGTATACAATGGAATATTACTCAGCCATAAAAAGAAATGAAATTAAGTTATTTGTAGTGAGGTAGATGGACCTAGAGTCTGTCATACAGAGTGAAGTAAGTTAGAAGGAGAAAAACAAATACCATATGCTAACACATATATATGGAATCTAAGGGGAAAAAAAAGTCATGAAGAAACTAGGGGTAAGGCGGGAATATAGACACAGACCTACTAGAGAATGGACTTGAGGATATGGGTATGGGGAAGGGTAAGCTGGGAGAAAGTGAGAGAGTGTTATGAACATATATACGCTACCAAACGTAAAATAGATAGCTAGTGGGAAGCAGCCGCATAGCAGAGGGAGATCAGCTTGGTGCTTTGTGACCACCTAGAGGGGTGGGATAGGGAGGGTGGGAGGGAGGGAGACCACAAGAGGGAAGAGATATGGAAACATATGTATATGTATAGCTGATTCACTTTATTGTAAAGCAGAATCTAATACCATTGTAAAGCAATTATACTCCAATAAGGATGTTAAGAAAAAAAAAGGAAAAGAGAAAGGTATGTCATGAATGCATAAATATATGTAGATACATAGTCTATTTTATTATTTACTACCATAAAATATATACAAATCTGGGCTTCCCTGGTGGCGCAGTGGTTGAGAGTCCGCCTGCCGATGCAGGGGATGCACGTTCGTGCCCCGGTCCGGGAGGATCCCACATGCCGCGGAGCGGCTGGGCCTGTGAGCCACGGCCGCTAAGTGTGCGCGTCTGGAGCCTGTGCTCCGCAACGGGAGAGGCCACAACAGTGAGAGGCCCGTGTACCGCAAAAAAAAAAAAAAAAAAAAAAAAAAAAAATATATATATATATATATATACACACAAATCTATTATAAAATGTTAAAATGTATTAAAATATTCACAAAAACAGATTGTATACGACGGCATTCACAGTAGAGAGATGTAAACAAATGTAAAAATGCATTAAGTCATAATTGCATAAAATTAACTGTAGTACGTACTGAACTACTGTAATAATTTTTTAGCCACCTCCCTTGCTATTGCGGTGAGCTCATGTGTTGTGAGTATCTGCTTAAGATGCCCTGTGATGCTGATGATCTCTGCCTGAGCACTTTGTCTCTCCAGTAAATTGCGAATCTCAGTAAAAAGTGACCTCTCATGGTTCTCGTGTATTTTTCATCGTGTTTCATGCAAAAACGTAAACCTTAAATAAGACCATGGAACTCATACAGAGTGCCACTAGTGATACTGGAAGTGCTCCCAAGAAGCAGAGAAACGTCATGACAACAGAAGAAAAAGTTGAATCGCTTGATATGTATCACAGATTGAGGCCTGTCGCTGCAGTTGCCCACCATTTCAAGGTAAATGAATCCAGTATAAGGACCACTGTAAAAAAAGAAAAGGAAATCCATGAAGCCATTGCTGCAGCTACTCTAGCAGATGTGAAAATCTTGCACTCTTTTCAAATACCTTTTATCTCAGACTGAAAATGCAGCTTTTATGTGGGGTGCAGGATTGCTATAAGAAAAGTGTAACTATAAGACTCTGAGTCGAGAAAAAGTGAAGTCATTATATGACAAATTAAAGCAAAAGAAGGTGAAGGATCTAAAATTGGAGAATTTAATGCCAGCAAAGGGTGGTGTGATAATTTTAGAAAAAGATTTGGCTTTAAAAATGTCAAGATAAAGGAGAAGCAGCATCTGCCAACCAAAACCCTGCAAAGTTCCCAGATGCCATTTAGAAAGTCATTGAGAAGAAAGGATATCTGCCTGGACAGGTTTTTGAAGCAGATGAAACTGCCCTGTTCTGGGGGAAAAAAAATGCCACAAGTCAGTAAGGAAGAGAAGCAACACCAGCTTTTGAGGCAGGAAAGGACAGATTAGGTCTCCTGCTTTGTGCAAATGCAGTCAGGTTTATGGTCAGGACTGCCCTTATCTATAAACCTCCTAAGCCCCAGCCCTTGAAGGGAAAATATTAACACCAGTTGCAGGCCTTTTGGTTATACGAGAAGAAGGCCTGGACGATGAGAATCCTTTTTCTGGGTTGGTTCCATGGATGATTTGTCCGTAAAGTCAGGAAGTGCCTTGCCAGTAAGAGACTGCCTTTTAAAGTTCTTTTGATATTGGACAGTGTCTCTGGTCACCCAGAATGCTATGAGTTCAAATTAAAGGCATGAAAGTGGTCTACTTGCCCCCAAACACAACGTCTCTAATTCAGCCTCTAGATCAGAGAGTCATGAGGACTCATTATACACATTTTCTAAGACTCATTACTCACATTTCTCTATGGAAAGGGTTGACAATGCTATAAAAGGGAACCCTGAAAGAGAGAACATGATGAAAATCTGGAAGGATTATACCTTTTAAAGAGGCCATTGTTATGCAAAAAGTCATGAAAGTCATGAAGCCTGAAACAGTAAATTCCTGCTGGAAAACACTATATCAAGATGTTGTGTATGACTTCACAGGATTTATAGCAGAGCCAATCAAGAAAATCATAAAAGAGATTATGGATACGGCACAAAAGGTGGGGGGTTGTAAGCGTTTCAAGGTATGTGTCTTGGAGAAATTCAAGAGCTAATAGACAACACACCAGAGGAATGAACAGAAGATGACTTGATGGAGACGAGTGCTTCCAAACCAGTGCCAGACTATCGGGAAGAAGACATAGAAGAAGCAGTGCCAGTCTGGCAGAGGGTCCCAATTACTTAAGAGTGCTTTTGACGTTTTTTACGATATGGACCCTTCTATGATAAGGGCACTGAAGCTAAAGTAGTGGGGGGAGAAGGATTGCTACAGTATAGAAACATTTTTAGAGAAATGGAAAAGCAAAGAAGTAATGTAGAAAATACAAGGTATTTCCGTAAACGTAATCAAGTGTGTCTGCCTCTCCTGCATCCTCTTCCACCTCCTCCGCTCTTTGCCCTCTGCCACCCCGAGACGGCAAGACCGACCCCTCCTCCTCTTCTTCCTTCTCAGCCTACTCAGTAAGAGGACAACAAGGAGGAAGCCCTTTATGATCCACTTCCACTTGATAAATAGCAAATAACCATCATGCCATACAGTTAATACACGTTATCTGTTGTGTAGTCATGTAAGTGTCATCATGTGAAGATCTAATAGTTGTACAGCAAGAACTGTATGAGGTGCTTTTATGTCATCACCGCCTAAGTATTCATGGTGTAGAAGATTGTGTGCAAGACTTGCATTGAAGTGGACAGCCTATCCTTACACAGGCATGAGGTGAGTGATATTTAATCATAATATGTTAGTTTTCTTGCTGTTTTGTAGCTATGCTTTCAAAGAATTACATTACCATACAGTATGACCCTCCCACTGTAATTGGAGAAACTTCATATCAGCCTTTCATCACAGGTTTTTTTTTTAATATAACAATGTTTCCAATGCTGTATTATGAATTCTACCATAATACTGTATACCATAAACATCTTATAATGATTCATTCATTAGTATATAGACTAGGCCACTATTGATATAAGCAATTGTATCGATGACCTCAGGCTACCAAAAAGCTATCATATTGCTGCCTCTTCATTTTCAATTCAAGAATTGTTATACCTGTAATAAATATAACTTTCTTTTTCACAGTATCTTCATTTTTGATGCCAGTGTTAGTAATACATATAAAATATCTACAGTGTTTTGTATTATATGGGACAACATCCATGTAGGTACTGACAGACGATTCATCTTGTAAACAGATGATGTAAGCTTACAGTATTTATAAATACATTATAGTACTGTAAATGTATTTTTCTTATGATATTCTTAATAATGGTTTCTTTTCTCTAGCTTACTTTAATGTAAGAATTCAGTGTATAATACATATAACATACAAAATATGTGTTAATTGACTGTTTTACGTTATCAGTAAGGTTTTTGGTCAACAGTAGGCTAATGGGCTGTTAGTTGTTAAGTTTTGGGGGTTTCAAAAGGTATACATAGATTTTCAACTGTGTAAATGTGGGAATCCCTAACCTTTTGTTGCTCAAGAGTCATATATATAAAATTGGCTCCATCATTTTGAAGGATGCTATTGAAATACTAGTAACTTGTAAACCCTAATAAGTTATTTATCAAGAGTGATTCACCATCTGTCAATATGATAATATGATACCTGGCTTATTAGACTTCTAGATTATAGACCTGGCTCTCTCATAGGAAACCAACAAAAGGGAATACAGTATTGTTAAAATTGTCTTAGTATGAAATCCAATTGTGACAAGTAAGGCCCTTTAAAATCTAGCATCTGTCTTATTCTGTAACCTTATTTCTACTCAGTCTTCTACAGACACCCTCTTATTCCTGCAATACTGAACTACTTAGAGATCCTCAAATGTGCCATATTCTTTATTGCTTATTTATTGTTTCATGTCTCACTCAATCTTCAACCTTGCTCTGTAGCAAGCAACCCCCATACATCATCCTATATACATTCAGTAACTATTCTGACTTAAAGACTTACCTAGGGCTTCCCTGGTGGCGCAGTGGTTGAGAGTCCGCCTGCCGATGCAGGGGACACGGGTTCGTGCCCCTATCCCGGAAGATCCCACATGCCGTGCAGCGGCTGGGCCCGCGAGCCATGGCCGCGGAGCCTGTGTGTCCGGAGCCTGTGCTCCGCAACGGGAGAGGCCACAGTAGTGAGAGGCCCGCGTACAGCAAAATAAAAAAAAAAAAAAAAAAAAAAAAAAAAAAAAAAAAAAAAAAGACTTACCTTTTCTAGAACACCTTTGACCCTTACATATTCTTTTTGCCATTTTTGTTTAATTTACCTTCTTTGTGTTCCTGCAATAGTCTTTGCATACTTCTATCATAGAATACATAGGCTATTGGTATCATTTACTTTTGTCTCCTCATCACGTAACTATCAGATTTTAAAGTTAGCTTAACAAACAATGATAATAATAATAATACATAACAAACTATCCTCAAACCCAGTAGCCTACAATAACATTTATTCTTCTGCCCAGAAGGAAAAAAAAATGAGTGGTTGAACGAACGTATTCTCCCACTAGCAGTTTATAAAATGTCCCATTGTTTGGCCAACAATTCATGTGAGTGTTTATAAATCTTGCTTATTTGGAAAAGGTAAAATAATTATTAATTGTGGTTTTGATTTAAATAATCTATTATACTTTTTACTATTTTATAATAATAGTAATATTTATCATAATTAAATAAAATTTTATAAGCATGTTTTCTATAATTATTAAATAATTAATTGATTTTTCTCTTTTCATTCATTATGTGGTAAATTACATTTATTGATTCTAGTGTTAAGACACAGTTAAGTTACTGGGATAAATCCGCATTTATCAGGACTTTTTTCTTTATATTGCTATAACTATTTTACTTTGGACAAATGTAAAATAGCATGTATCCACCATTACAGTAGCATACAGGGTAGTTTCATTCCCCTAAAAATCCTCTGTTACCTATTTATTCCTCTCTCCCTTCAAACCTTTGGCAACCAGTGATCTTTTTACTATCTCCATAATTCTGCCTTTCCAGAACATCATTTAGTTGGAATTATATACATCGTATGGAAATACCCACATGAGCTTTTCGGCCAACCCAATATTTACTTAGTAATATGACTTGAAATTTCTTCTATGTCTTTTCATGGCTTGATAGCTCATTTCCTTTTAGCATGAATAATATTCTGTTGTCCAATATACCACAGTTTATTTATTCTTTCACCTACTGAAAATCATTTTGATTGCTTCTCAGTTTTGGCAAATATTAATGCAGCTGCTATACCATACACATGCAAGTAAGGTTCTTTGACATAAATTTTCAACTTATTTGAATAACATACCAAGAAACACAACTGTTGGATAGTATGTAAGAGTGTTTAGTTTTGTAACAATCTTTCTTCCCAAGTGGCTGTACCATTTTGAATTCTCATGGGCAATGAATGAGAGTTCCTGTTGCTCCACATACTCACCAACGTTTGATATTGTCAGTGTTTTGGATTTTAGCCATTCTAATAGATGTGTACTGACATCTCCTCTTTATTTTAGTTTCCATTTAGACTATTGGCTTTTATATATATATATATTTTTCATTGTATAGTTTCTCATCTTGTTTTGAAGTAAAAACTATAAAAACATTACAAAACAATTTGGAGGACATTTCTACCTTTTTATTCTCTTGAACAGTTTGCAAAAGGTTTTAATTATTTTAGATGTTTTCTTACAAATAAAATTTTGTTGGATAAATTTAATACAATCTAAATATTTTAATCATGTTTTTTTTTAAACTGGGGAGTTCATAAGTTTTCATTAAGTTTAATTACTAACATAGTTTTATTCATCTTGACTTACTTTTGTTGTGTGTTCATTCTGATTTCCTTTTTTTTTTTTTTGGCCACATTTTTCTTGCAGAGCCTGTCACTTTAAAAATAATTTTTACATGTTAAATGAATGAATAAAACAAAGGGTAGAGTTTTGTGACATGGAGAAAATATGAAATTCAAATTTCATTGATGAAATTATAAGTCCAAAGCATTTTGAGTGCCACATGTATTGCCATACTGGGACTTTCATTTTTATTTTTTGATACCAGTGAATGCTCATCATGTCAAAACAGAAGAATAAAGTGAGCTTCAAATGTATTTATTGATATTTAGACACAGTAGAGTGTTGTTATCAAATTAGATAGCAAAGCATTGTGTTTATTATTTAATGACATTATAACTGGGCTAAACAAATAAAATATGCATAAAATTTATAACTCTAAGCACCCACACAATATCTGCAATCCAGAAAAGCAACATCATAAATATTACAAAATTTAAAATGAATTATTTTACTAAAGCAGAATGAAAATGAGGCTGTAACCAGAGTAAGTTTCCAAGTGGTTCATTTGTTGATATCAGTATAGGGGACTACCTATCTGTGTGAAAAGACATTTTCAAACATGAAATATGTAAAATCTCATTACAGATGAGCGTTAACAGATGCACATTTTGCAGTCAATTTGGTTGATAGAAAACACTAACTTTGAACTCTAATTAAGCAAAACATCCCCCCAAATTTTTATTTTTCTGTATCACACACACACACACCCCACATTCATACAAGTGTTGTCAATCACTATTATTTAATTTGAACTTCATCAATTAAAACAATTGTGTAAATTCTCTCTTGTTATATTTCTCTCGTTATATAATTATATATACAGTATCCTCTACTTTGCCTCTTGACCTGCAAAGCCTAAAATATTTACTGTCTGGTTCTTTACTGAATAAGTTTGCTAATACCTGTCTAAGGAACATAAAAATATTACTTTCTACAAAGCAGTACATTTATGCTACATAATTCAAGTATTTTAATTCTGTAGTTGTTTTTAATCCACAGATTAGGCATACTCTTTTATTATTGATTTATATGTTTTTAAAAATTCAGACATAACCAAATATTTTCTAGTAGTATCTCTGCTACCATTCCTTCTAAAGCCTCAGACCTTCCTTTTTTGACCCTTTTCCTTCTTCCTTAAATATATCATATAGAAAGTTTTTAGGATGGCTTCAGCTTTGGCTACTGTTTATTTTGCCTTTATTCCTAATGGATAATTTTGCTGGTATACTTTTTTTTTTTTTTTTTTTTTTTTGCGGTATGCGGGCCTCTCACTGTTGTGGCCTCTCCCGTTGTGGAGCACAGGCTCCGGACGCGCAGGCTCAGCGGCCATGGTTCACGGGCCCAGCCGCTCCGCGGCATGTGGGATCTTCCCGGACCGGGGCACGAACCCGTGTCCCCTGCATTGGCAGGCGGACTCTCAACCACTGCGCCACCAGGGAAGCCCTGCTGGTATACTTTGAATATTATTTTCATTCAGCATGGGGAAGTATTTTCCTGTGTCTCTGGGCTTCCCCCGTGGCTGTTGAAAATTCTGCTATTGGTGCTCTATTTTCAGATACCCAAAGGGTTTCTAACCTTCAAAATACTAATTACCAACCTAGAGGGTATACCATAGCTAATTTTAATAATAAACTAATTCTTAGTCCATAAATAATTTAATATTCTCAACTCCAACATACCTTGCCCTCCTTTTAATTTTTTTCAATATTTTTAATCTGAACTGTAGAGAAATTCCAGGTTATAGTGAAATTTTCAAACACATCAATATTGCTGAAAATTTATCAAATTTTTGTACTCTAGATAAGAATGATAACATATAACTATATAATAGTGCTTTTCCTTTGTGCGTCCATATCCATAAGTGATTTAATTTGATTAGTGAAATTAAAATGTTGCAACACTTTTTTAGATACCTTGTTCCATTTTATTCTGGCAACAGTCCTATGTACTAGATAACTGTGGTAGAGTGTATTTTTCAAAATTTGTTGCAATAATACCTCCCACTACATGCTTGTCTTATACTGTGACTTTGACCCCTCCTTTTGAATTTGGGTGTGTTTGTGATTATGACAGATATGGCACTGTGATTTCTGAGCTTAGGTCGTAAAAGTGGTATAGTATCTGCCTGGTTGATTCCGGTGCTCATTATTGGATCTCAGCCATAGTGAGAAAGTCCTGGAGCCACAAGTAGAGGCTACATGTTAGGTGTTTCAATTGAGAAACCAACTGAGATTCCTGGTGACAATATCGACCACCAGGCAGAGGGAGGGAATCTTCAGGTGCTTTCAGCCCAATCCATTGTGTCACTCCCCAGCAGGTAATGTCCTGTGGAGCTGTTCTTATTGAACCCCTGCCAAAATAGCAAAGTAAATCTTTATTATTTTAAGCCATTATCTTTGAGGTGCTTTGTTACCCTGCCACAAATGACTAGAATAATTATTATTTTCATCAGTGTAAACAAAAATGGTGTGAGTTTTAGAATAATAAGTGAATTGGCTTTTCCAAAATTCACATGGTAACTGAGTAAAGATATAGGATTCAAAGTGAAATTTTAAATTATGCAAGCTTTATGTATATTGACATTTTAAACTTCATATAGGACTCCAATAAGATACATACTGCTCTTGTCCCCGTGACACTGATGACAAACATGGGGCACAGAGACATTAAGGCAAATTGTCCAAATTTGCACAGGTTGTAAGTGGCCATAGCCCAGATTCAAACCTGGTGGTCTCCCTGTCAAATATGTTTTCTTAACCACCATACAATCAGGCTTTTTGGCCTCTTCCTCTTTCCACTAATCCATGTTATCTTGACAGCTCTAGAATTGTAAAAGTTTAAGAAAGGAATTGAGTTATTTGCTCTAATAGTTCGTTTACTGGTCTAAAAAAAGCCAGTTTCTCTCTGCTAACAAATACACATACATACAAAACATGTGCACATTTTTCAGAGGATTACAGACCTGCTTAAAGCCAAAATATTTAATTGAAGGTTTTCAGGAAACTCACAGTCTCTTCTTTACACTATAAGTGGACCTCTACGTATCTAATGTGAACGCAAAAGAAGGAAATATACACTATAATGACCAGAAATTAAGAAATTGATAAATTACTGTAGGCAAAGCAGAGATAAGACTAAAATCAATTTAGTTTTATCAAGATACATTAGACAGTTTCCCTATCTGCATAATCACTGTAGATAACATTCTCCTTTTTCTACATTGTTTACTTGAGAGATGCCCTTTGATAATGCTCCTGGCTCTAATTCCTTCTTTATATGAACAGATTAGCATCCAGGGTTAAATATGTATCTGATGATCTAGGCCTTGGGCCAAAACATTGATATTTAGTAGAATTCATATAATAAGTTGACATCTAAAGTGTTTAGGTAAAATGAGAATATATAGTTGTCAAAAAACAACCCCTTTGGTTATATAATGGTTAGGAAAATGTGTGGGAGTGAGGCTACTGGGTTTGAAACTAGGCTATGACCACTTACTATTGATGCAAGTTTGGAAAATTTTCTTAAAGTCTCTGTACCCTAGCTTTGTCATTAGTGAATTGAGAACAAAAGCACTGTATATCTTATTGAAGCCCAGTATGAAATTAAGCAATTTCATAAAATTTCTACAGTAAACCCTGGCAAATAATTGGTTATCAATAAATGATACCTAAACTCTGGGGGGGGGGTGTGTGTCTGTGTATATGTGTGTGTGTGTGTGTGTGTATTTGAGTGTACTGAAATAAGCTTGTAATATAATCCTGTAACTTCACAATTGTTGCTTTTCATTTCAGTTATACAACCAGTTTTAGTCTCTTTATTTTTTAATGTAAGAAATAAGAATAGGACTTCTATTTTGCTACCCATGAGAACCAGGCAATTTTTTTTTCTATTAGATCCTGAGGCAAGGAAAAAAGACAAAGAGTTAGAGTAAGGTACACAGACATCTTCCCTTTGAGTGAGGCAGTTCAAATTTTATTCAGAACAGTTATATCAAGCTAGCAATAAAACCCATCGCTTGCTTGTTATGGCTACACAATTCAGACTATTAAATTATAAACTAGCAATGGAATGTCTACATGGGTATGCTGATAGGCTAAGATGCAGAATACAGACCTCTAACATACGTTTAAATCCTCTGGTAGATGAAGAATTGTGTAGAAACATAAGGATGCATAAATAAACACACATATATACCAGAAACATCTCATTTTCAACTGCCAATTCAATCTATGAGTAGGAATATCATCCTAATACCACGAAGTTAAATTGCATTGCACTTCTCTTTCTCAGCAACTGGCTAATTCAATCATAGCACATACATTTTTCAGCAATTTTTAATTTGCTTAATTTTTGTGAGCTGGTGGTGTAGAAAATTTCCCATTTTTCAACCCTAAGACTGCAGGGATAAGGCCATGTACTATTCTCTCTCTGTGCCATTTTCATTTTAATATAGATTTTATAGTTCATTACCTGTCAATCAGTTTTAAATGGCACAGTATTCATTTTATCATGTTCTGTAAAACTGTTTTGTGCTTCTTTCGATGTCTCACATTCATTTTAGACTGAGTCCTATTTATTTCTCTAAGAGCCGTAGCCATCTCTAGCTGTGCACATTTGAACTTGTATTTATTTTAGCAAATACAATATTTTGCTTCATAGGGTATATTCATTTAGGGTATTTATTCAAGCAAGTGAATACTGAGGAAGCAGCACTGTGTAAATGCTTTATCTGTGACAAGCCATTTTATGCCCTATGTTTTTATTTCTCTCAAACTTGGAGGGATACAATTTCAAATACAACTTACGGTGCTGATACTGTGTACTTTGTCACCTGATTATTTCTAATCTAATAAAACATATTTATGTAATTAATATTTAAAGCCACCAGGGCAAAAAACATAAATTTGAGCCTAAAATGTTTTCACATAAATTAACAATTAACTATATAAAAAATGGAAAATAGTGTATTTTTTAAAATTAGAAAGTATCTTTTTCTGATATAGATTTATTCCTTTTTTCCATTGTCACGTTTCCTTCATTTGACAGCTTTCTCTTCACTAAATAGATATCAGCTTTATTTCTCCACCTTTAACTAAGAAATCTAATTTTAGTATTAAAAAATTAGATACATCATAAATCAAACAAGAAATTTGGAACAAATTCCCTGAGGGTACAGGTACAATTTTACTGAAGGAACTATGTTTGGACTTTTGACCTACTAAATAATGTAAGAAATATTTTAAGAATATATTTATGACCTTCTTTCTTAAAATATACCAAAAAATGTTTTTCTATTACCTTATTTGGAAACTAATTTCAAGTTATAACAATAACTTGTGTGGAGTGCTGGCAAACCAGCTCCGTAGAAAAGCAAACAAAATCCTGACTTGTAGCATTGGTAGATTTCCATAATGTAAATTTTCCCACTATTGTCAATTAAAAGACAACAGCATTTAAATAATCAGCTCTTTTGTACTGAAAACCCAGCTCAGCATACCACTGCTTCCTACAATCTAACCTAAAATTTATTATGTACATGTAAATTAATTTCTTTAAGACAAAAGAATTATTTCCTCACTGCCCCAGATGTCCTCAGCATTTTCTCTTTACCAAATAACTAATTTTTCCTTCCAGAATTCACATGACACACTGTCTGTCATACACTTTTGCATTAGGTAAAGTCAACACATTTGCCATTCTCAATTTGCTTTTTTTCACCTCTCATATATTGGATTGCCATTCTTCCTCCCTAATCCATAGCTTCTCCTGTTTTCAAAGTTCGTTTTTAAGCCTGATACTTCCCTAAAAACATTACAGATAGCTATATTTATTCTACTTACAAAGTCACTTCAGGAATTCCATGCTTTATATTTTCCTTATTCCTTTAGCACCTTTATATCTCAGTACTGCTAGTTTATTTTTATAACTTTATTTTGTGGTTATATTTATGTATAATAAAAATAGAATTTGAGACATTTGTATGTAGAAATATGATATATGCTTATACCTTTGTGTGTATTTTTTTTTAAGATTTAAAATTTTTAAAAATTTTTTCCAATAAAATTTTTTTATTGAGGTATAGTTAATTTACAATGTTGTGTTAGTTTCAAGTGCACAGCAAAGTGATTCAGATATATATATAGATATATATATATATATCTATATATATATATGTATACATATTCTTTTTAAGATACTTTTCATTATTACAAGATATTGAGTATAGTTCCCTGTGCTATAATAGTAGGTCCTTGTTGAGTATCTATTTTATATATAGTAGGGTGTATCTGTTGATTCCAAACTCCTAATTTATTCCTCCCCCCACCTTTCCCTTCAGTAACCATATGATTGTTTTCTATGTCTGTGAGTCTGTTTCTGTCTTGTAAATGAGTTTATTTGTGTCATATTTTAGATTCCACATATAAATGATATCATATGGTATTTGTCTTTCTCTGTATGACTTACTTAGCTTAGTATGATAATCTCTAAGTCCATCCATGTTGCTGCAAATGGCATTATTTCATTCTTTTTATGGCTGAGTAATATTCCATTGTGTATATATACCACATCTTTATCCATTTATCTGTTGATGGAAAATTAGGTTGCTTCCTTGTCTTGACGATTGTAAATAGTTCTGCTATGAACATTGGGGTGCATGGGTCTTTTATAATTAGAGTTTTTGTCTTTTCCAGGCATATGTGCAGGAGTGGAATTGCTGGATCATATGGCAACTCTATTTTTAGTTTTTAAAGGAACCTCCACACTGTTTTCCATAGTGGCTGCACCAATTTACATTCCCAACAACAGTGTAGTAGGGTTCCTTTTTCTCCACACCCTCTCCAGCATTTATTATTTGTAGACATTTTGGTGATGGCCATTCTGAATGGTGAGAGGTGATACCTCCTGGTAGTTTTGATTTGAATTTCTCTAATAATTAATGATGATGAGCATCTTTTCATGTGCCTGTTGGTCATCTGTATGTCTTCTTTGGTGAAAACATCTATTTAGGTCTTCTGCCCAGTTTTTCATTGGGTTGTTTGTTTTGTTTTGTTTTTAATATTGAGTGGTATGAGCTGTTTGTATATTTTGGAAATTAAGTCCTTGTTGGTCTTATGGTTTGCAAATATTATCTCCCAGTCCATAGGTTGTCTTTTCATTTTGTTTATGATTTCCTTTGCTGTGCAAAAGCTTATAAATCTGATTAGATTCCATTTGCTTATTTTTGCTCTTATTTCTATTGCCTGGGGAGACTGAGCTAAGAAAACATTGTTACAATTTATGTCAGAGAATGTTTTGCCTATGTTCTCTTCTAGGAGTTTTATGGTGTCCTGTCTTATATTTAAGTCTTTAAGCCATTTTGAGTTTTATTTTTGTGTATGGTGTGAAGGTATAATTTTAATCAGTTTTATTTTTCTTTCTTTGTTGAACACTTCTTACAGCAAGTATTCCTCAGCTAGAGTACTTCTGAGCATATAGTCTGATGCTGTGTACACAGGCAAATTCTTAATAATTGTCTAACTTTCTCTAAGTACATCTTTGATGTTTAATGTCTTTACCAGGCTAAAAAACTGTGCTGTCCATAAATGCACTTCCTAAACATTTACGATTTTTTAGTTCTCTATTTTAACCTTTATTTAAATTCCCCAGAAAAATTAATAAAATGTCCAAATAAAATTTTGACTTCCATCATTTTATTAGCTTCCTAAAATTTTGAACTTCCTGTTTTCCTGTTCATTGTGAATTTTATCTTTATAATTCACACTAAGGGAGGGGGGGCACCAAAATTATAATTATTTGACAATTTAGTCCTGAGAAACATGATTAACACCAATGAAACCACAAAGTAGTATTACATCTGTTATTTTTTTATTCCAAAACATATGGTGAAAGTAGAATATCAAATGTATTTCATTCAGTTTTGTCTTACCCTTAGTAGATTTTCATATTTTTTTACAAATGAAATGTTTTCTTTTCAAGGAATTCACATTCTGTAAAAGCAGTTTGAAAAACCACTGGCCTAGAATATGTTATTGGTAGGGGAAGCTGAGAGGCTTGTAAAATGCAAATTGAGTAAGCAGTAGGAGGAAGTGTTGAGTTAGGAGAAATGCCAAAAGTATTAGGAAGCTCTTAACATAGGGGAATAGTAAAGATAACCACAGAAACAAAGCTGACTACATACCTCATGTCTTTGGGATGAGTTATTCTATTGGGTATATAAGAACGATAAAGACCCGGCATCAGTAGATTTCAGCATTTGATAGTGGGAATACATCAAGCCAAAAGCTGTAGGGAAAGATCCTGAGATTTAACAGTGCAAAGAAGCAATCAAGCTGACATTTTTTCTCCTCTGAAAAGAGATCACAGAGTTATGAGGACAAAGTGTACCCAGACCCTATAGATCTGATTTCAAATTTTGGGACCATCATTTACTAGCTGTGTGATCTAGGTATGTTTGCTTGATAATATGTAGGACACTCAGCTAAATTTGAATTTCAGTTCACCAATAGATAATTGCCTAGTATAAGAAGGTCCCAAATATTGCACAGAATATACTTGTATTAAAAAATATACATTCATTGTATATCTGAAATTCAGATTTCACTTGTCATTCTATATTTGATAAATCTTGCAACCCTATACCTAGGTGAGTTACATAATATCTCTAAGTCTCATTTATCTCATCTACAATGAAGTAGCAATAATTGTAACAAATGGGACAAAAGTTATGAGAACACACACACTCACACATTATGTAAAAATACTGGTACAATACCAGGTACAAGGGAGTTCTTATAATTCTTACTTAAGCAAGCTCTGTTCTTGGTATATCATCTTAAAGGAACTTTATTTTTCTTCCCCTTCTATCTTTATATTCTCTGGGGCTAGCCCTTCGCCTTACTTCCGATGAAATTTAGGCAAATCCCATCACTGTGTGATCAAATCATGGCAGTGTTTCTCCAGCCAACAATTAAGTATCATTTTTCATTTAATAGTCTTGATATAGCTCTTGACTTAAAGTCGAGACCTTTCCCCTTCTCCAGCTTAGTCCTACCTTAGGTAGAAGCTAGGTACGATGAAATTCTTTTTTCATCATCTATTTTTTCTAATCCTTTTCTCCCAGCTTGCAAACCATGATAAAACTAAGGTATGTGCAGTGGGACGTAGGGACAGGATGTGGGAAAGTCTAGAAGAGAAGAGAAAAGAGGAATGTGAAAGGTCTTATTTGGTGGTTACTGAAATGTTATGTGTCTATTTTGTGGATATATCTCCGGTCATCTCTATGCCTGGGAAGTGTTTAAAGTGATTACTGCTCTCATGACCATTTTCATAGGCTGTTTGCAACCACCCCCCCAAAAAAATTGTATATCCATTCCAGTAGGTCTATGACTCCCTCTTCAGTCCCTTATTTCATCTGCACATCTTATTTTAATGGTGGGGCTATGATCTCAACATGTAAAAGTTCATATTGTTGAGACAAAATTCACCTAATAAATTCAAGATCTGAGGATCATTGTTTAATGAAGTACTATATTATAAAATGTGCATCTTATTATTATTTTTTTTTTTTGCGGTACGCAGGCCTCTCACTGTTGTGGCCTCTCCCGTTGCAGAGCACAGGCTCCGGATGCGCAGGCTCAGCGGCCATGGCTCATGAGCCCAGCTGTAACGTGACATGCGGGATCTTCCCGGACTGGGGCACAAACCCGTGTCCCCTGCATCAGCAGGTGGACTCTCAACCACTGCACCACCAGGGAAGCCCCACATCTTATTTTTATTTTTTGCAAGTGGCATTTAAAAAAAAACTTATTAATTGAATGAAAAATTCTTTAACTTCTACAGTGCTTTACAATTTTCAAAACTTTCACACACATGATTTCATATAATCCCATAATAACCCTTTTTTAAAAATCCCCTACACCTATATTGCCCCTCCCCCTTCCCTCTCCGCACTGGTAACCACTAGTTTGTTCTCTCCTCTGTTAGTTTGCTTCTTCTTTGTTTTGTTCACTAGTTTGTCAGATTTTTTTAGATTCCACATATAAGTGATATCTTACAGTATTTGTCTTTCTCTCTCTGACTTATTTCACTTAGTATGCTGTTTTCTGGGTCTATCCATGTTGCCTCAAATGGCATTATTTTTTTATTCTTTATGGCTGAGTAGTATTCCATTGTGTGTGTGTTTGTGTGTGTGTATATATATATGTGTGTGTGTGTGTGTATATATATATATATATATGTCACATCTTCTTTACCCATTCACCTATTGATGGGCACTTAGGTTGCTTCCATAACTTGGCAATTGTAAATAACACTGCTATGAATATTGGGGTGTGTGTATTTTTTTGTTGGTGAGGATGTGGAGAAAAGGGAACCCTCTACATTGTTGGTAGGCCCGTGAAGTGGTACAACCGCTATGGAAAAGAATATGGAGATTTCTCAAAAATCTAAAATAGAACTACCATATGATCCAGCAGTTCCACTCCTGGGTATATACCTGAAAAAAATAAAAACACTAATTCAAAAAGATACATGCATCTTATTTCAAATAACATTCATTATACTTTTTCTTTTGTTTAAGATTTATCACTTACAAGAAGTATTTCATTATATTTTAAAAGCTTAAAGTAGTGTTTTTTCTTAATGACAAATGTATTTGATATATTTCATTTATGCCAAAAAATAAAATTATAAAGATATAGTCTTTTATATGCTATTAACTTAATTCATCTTCAGCTTCCCGACTTGTATTATTCTTGAGTGGAAATTTCAACTTCTTGTTGGTCAGATTAGGAATTGAGCTGTTGAATTCTAAAGAATAGGTGAATTCAATTAATTCAAAGAAAGAGTAGGAGAAGGTGTCTTCTGAACTGTTTTCACTCACAACACTTCTGATATCAGATGTGTGTTTTTTTCTTCACCCAACAACCAGTTTTTCCATTCTCCTAACACCAACTAGGTGCCCTACCTTCAGTTCGGTTCTGACACTAACTATGCAAAGTTAGCACAAATCCCACAGGTGAAGGGCTCAGTCCCATAGATTGCCCCTACTTCAGATGCTAAATACAAATCTGCGTCACTCGTAATTCTGACCAACTAGCTGTAAGTTGAGTGGTTCCCACAACCCCCTCCTCAGGTTTGATAATTTGTTAGAACTGCTTGCAGAACTCAGGAAGGTACTTTACTACTATGGTTTCTTATAAAAGATACAACTCAGGAACAGCCAAATGGAAGAGATGCATAGGGTAAGGTATGAGGGAAGGGGTGCTGCATGCACTCTCTCCAGGCATGTCACCCTCCCAGCACCTCGATATGTTCACTACCCAGAAGCTCTCTCAACTCCATCATGCAGGGTTTTTCATGTTGGTTCCATTATGTAGGCATGATTGATTAAATCATTAGCCATTGATTACTGAACTCAACGTCCAGCCCTGTTCCCCTCTGCAGGTGGGGCTGAAACTTCCAAACTTCTAATCATCAGTTGGTTCCTCTAGCAACCGTCCCCCATCCTTAAGCTATCTAGGAGCCAATCAAAAGTCACTTTATTAGTATAAATTCAAGTATGGTAGAAAGAGGCTTGTTATGAATAACAAAAAGATGTTCCTATCACCAAAAATTTTAGAAGCTCTGTGTCAGGAACGGGCGACAAAGATCAAATATATATTTCTTATTATCACCATATCTTAGCTCAGGCTACTGTAACAAAATACCAAAGACTGGGTGGCTTAAACAACAAGACGTTTATCCCTCACAGTTATAGAGCCTAGGCAGCACAAGATCAATGTGCTTGCTGATTTGGTTTCTGGTGGAACGCTCGTGGCTTGGACTGCTGCCTTCTCACTATGTCCTTACAGGGTGGAGAAAGAGAGACAGAGACAGAGAGACCTGGTCTCTCATCCTCTTCTTATAAGGAGAATAATCCCATCATGAAGATCCCACCCTCATGACCTCACGTAAACCTAACTAACTCCTAAAAGTCCTAACTCCAAATGCCATCACATTGAATTTAGGGGAGAGACACAAACATTCAGTCCATAACAAAAGGGATTTTCAATGTGTCAGAGTGTAAATAAAGATCTTCCAAATTTTCAGTTTGATCTCTTCTTACAATCAAAGCCACAAAGGGAATCTGGTAGAAAGATAAATAACAGACTACCTATTCCTTTATTGCCTCTCTCTTGCAAAAAGAAAAATGTTTATTGTCGTTAAATATTTACTAACTAAATGTGGGCATATAAGCATGAAACTGAATGAATGAATGAATGAATAAAAAGATGGATGATAGAGCCATTTAGGCTCAAAGTTAAATAGAAATAAATCAACTAAAATTTATTTTTAATCATGAACTGTAAATACTAATTATAGAAATTGTTTTTGTTTACTTGTAAAAGATTTTTAAAAACATATTTTATTATACCACATATGTATCACATCTCTGCTATTATCTTCTCTTCTTGTTTTGTTCAGTTTGTTTTTCCTCTTGGGTGAATTAGCTTCCTTCAAATACTAAATACTAAAACCTTACTTGTTATTGTCCTCCTACACGCCAACCTGTGAAGTTTTAAAACGTTATCCTATTCTCCAAGGTGCCAACCAACTCATCCAAATTAATGTTGTAAGTAATTTAATGAATAAGTTTTCTGCTCTAGCATCCGCAAACCCTGAATACATTTCTCATAGCAAACATGTACCTGAATATCAGTATAATGACCTCTAATCCATAAAAAAGAAGTATGAATGCAATACCTATAATTCATATAGCTTGATTATTATCTCCAGGAGATAAAACAGATATATGTTGAACCAAACTAAGTCTCACTAAGACCTCATTTTCTGAGGTTTTTATGGCCTTTGGGCCTGGTCCACCCAGGAACTGAGTATTTGAGATTGTCCCTTATTTACTTAGCTAAGTGGATGTATCTATAATATGTTTCAGGCACTTAACAGATATAATCAGTCCTTAGTTTACCAAAGTTGATGAAAGTTAATGATCTAAAACAACAATTGTGTTGGAAAAGAGTTCTTGCTCTTATTGTGTATTATACAGAAGTCCACAAATGCATTCACTTAAAAAAATATTGCAAATAACTTGAATTGTATGAATGTACAGCCGTCCTACCCTAGAAATATCTCAGAATTATAGGTTGAAAGATATTAAAAATGGTGGTATAAATTATGAAATATAGGCTTGACCACGCCTTATCACGCTTACTATTCTGAAACTGGAGAGGGATTTTTTTGAGAAAACCTTAGGAGGAGAAATATTGATGCTGCAAGACTGATCAAAATTAAAAAAAAAATACTATTCTGTAATAAGCTTCCTTTAGAATTCTCATTTATAAAGAAGAATACGACATTGAAGCAAATATTTTTTAAGAAGGAAAGTTATGAGTAATGAAAAGGAAGGATTTTTACCTCTGTAATTTTAAAGATTTTTAAAAAAAACAATCATACCAGGAACAGATATGCATATGAATAAAGCAAATTTTTAAGATAAGTGATACTGCATCTGTGAGAAGATTAGGCTAACGGACCTCTAGTGTTTCAACTAAGGCTAATATTTTTTTTATGATTAGTAGATACGGCACAGTTTAGATAGTTGAAATGGTAGCCAAATACTTTAAATTGTGGATTGTTAAAATATTGTTGTTTTGGGGCCTCCCTGGTGGCGCAGTGGTTGAGAGTCCGCCTGCCGATGCAGGGGATACGGGTTCGTGCCCCGGTCTGGGAGGATCCCATATGCCGCGGAGCGGCTGGGCCCGTGAGCCATGGCCGCTGAGCCTGCGCATCCGGAGCCTGTGCCCCGCAACGGGAGAGGCCACAACAGTGAGAGGCCCGCGTACCGCAAAAAAAAAAAAAAAAAAAAAAAAAAAATATTGTTGTTTTTATTTTTCCTTCCCCATTCCCCACTGGACTTTGAGAGTGAACCAGAAAAATAATTATGAAAAATTAAATTGAAAAAAACACTCCATTTTAATTTTTGAGTCCGCTTACATTTCAGCTTTTAAGGCCAATCAGTTATTCCACAAATAGGTGCTATTCAGTTGTTTGAGGAGTGCCAGGTTTCAACTGGAAACAAACATAACCAAGTACTACACAATGAGAGGGAAATGGAAAGTGATAAAAGTTATAAAGCCTGATTCATATATTTATAAACTTAAAATCAAGTGAATGAAGGTAAAGTTATATAGTAATTTTGAAACAATTTAGCACAGAACTCTAAGACTAGTTTATGTAAAGGACACTATCCTGCAGACTGCATCAGTTTTCCTTCTGGCTCATCCACTTACTGGCTAAGTGACCTTGGACTGATTTGCTTAGCTTCTCTGTGCCTCAGTGTCCTCATCTATAAAAAGTATGTAATAAGGGTGCTTATCTCATCAAGCTGAAAGCACTCAGGACTGTGGACCATGTTCGTAATCTTGAAGTATTTGTTGTTTTTGTTGTTGTTAGGCAAGAGGTCTTAACAGTTTGTTTTTTAATAGTGGTTGAAAATAAATATTGGAAGTGAAAATTTTGAGTCTCTAAAAAGTTAATTGTGACTGGAGTAAAGTATTTTGTTCAGAATGTGAATTCGATTTGGTAGAAGTACTGAAATGTTGGATAGTTAAGAAAGAGAGAGTGAAAGTCCCATAATGAGTTCATTATATTTATTATTATTATTGTAAGAACACTTAACATGAGTCTACTCTCTTAACAAAGTTAAAGTGTACAATATTAGTTAATAGTTATATTTGATTGATTTTTAAAATGATTTAATTCAAAAACACATTCAAATATGAAATTATTTCTAAAGAAATAAAAATAACATATTTGTATGCATTAAAGCAAGGTAAAAAATAAAACTGTACATTGATTTTTCTGACATAGGCAGAATATGTCCTTATTCTTAGGACATATGCATGTCTTTAATCAGTTTCTTATCCATATCTGTCTCTAGTACTATGTCACTAGTATTTTTCTGAAGAATGTATTATTTTCAATATGGACATATTTTTAATTGTTTTCAGAAAATATTTCTTGCAACATTCTTCTAAGTTTTATTTTATAGTTGATCAATTTGAAATTGTTGAGATCTTAACTGATCCTGCCTAAAATACCATATCTTAACTGAGATAACATTCTCTCTACAGCTACTGAGCAAATGTTCCTAAATGGTAAATATAATTCCATATTTAGAATTAAATTTTATAAATATTTCAGCCCATTTATTTTCACATATATCCACCAGAAGCAAAATTACTCAAATACCTTGTCTGTGTTAATGAGTCTTTTAAATGTTACAAAAAAGATGCTGCAAAATCATAGGTTTTTTTCAATTTCCTTCAGTTTCCAGTTATAAATTTATCCAGTTAAAAACAGGAATTCCGGGCTTCCCTGGTGGCGCAGTGGTTGAGAGTCCACCTGCCAATGCAGGGGACACGGGTTCGTGCCCGGGTCCGGGAGGATCCCACATGCCGTGGAGCGGCTGGGCCCGTGAACCATGGCCGCTGAGCCTGCGCGTCCGGAGCCTGTGCTCCGCAACGGGAGGGGCCACAACAGTGAGAGGCCTGTGTACCTCAAAAAAACAAAAATCAAACAAACAAAAAACAGGAATTCCATCT
Organism: Mesoplodon bidens; assembly: GCF_964165515.1. Lineage (NCBI taxonomy): Eukaryota > Metazoa > Chordata > Mammalia > Artiodactyla > Ziphiidae > Mesoplodon > Mesoplodon bidens. The sequence continues at coordinate 90,293,156 of NC_138167.1, forward strand.
TACTGTAGGTTGAGATATTAAAGTTTAATCAGAGCATCTCAAAATTAAATCTTATAAAACAAGTTCTCATCAGTAATTCATTCAGTTTGGTCCTTGCTTTTAAAGAATAAATTTCATTATCTTTTTTGTAGACTTTGTTTTCAGTAATCACAATTCACTTAAAACTTCAAAATCTAAAGTTGCCTGGCCTTATTTCATTGATTAATTAAGGATTTTCAGTGATTATAAATAAGATACAAGCAACATTTAGTGGACTAACACTATTGGTTTAGAGAATAGTTCTTCAAAGGCTGAAACAGTTATAAAATCTGTTTAATGATGGGGCAGCAAAGAAGTCACTTGCCATGTCAAGTCTTTTTAAAGTGTTTTTATTTTAACATCACGTTCACCACAATTTTCTAGTTTAATTATGTGCTCTATTTAAAAATTATAAATTTTCAAAATTTGATTTTAAGATTGATTACATATCCCACATTAGCTGGTAGCAGTCATAGATTGTGTATAAACCATGGCCAATTCCAAGTGCATTGCTGGCCCACTTTATTTTAATTTAGTAGTAAATTAGTAAAAAAAAAAAAATTTTTTTCCACGAAAATAAGGTCTACCAAAATATGTATTCATAACATTACACAAAAAACATGTACGTGTATCTTCAGTGCTGATGTTTTAAATTGAATTTGGAGCATTCACATAATGTCAAATATTTTACCATTGAAAAATTGAACTTTGAAAGCTTTATCTATTTGTATAAATTGATTGAGGAAAAACAAATCTATGTTGACTCAACTTCACTGATTTTCTATCTGAAATAATTAATGTCACTGATATAAAAGTGTTTTCCAAGTTCTTCTGCCAATGGAGCCTACCTATACGTGAAGAGTTATTACTTCACTTTTCATAGTTGTACAGGAAATTGTAAATGGACACAATTAATTAAGAGCATTCTAATTATGACCCTGATTCATTCTTTACTAAATACTCAGATACACATATGCACACAAAGGGATTTAAGTGTTTACATGATGATTTCTATATTCGGGCCTGCAAATTTTGAGATGTCATGAAATTTAAAACTACTTGTGGATTAAAGCCCACTTAAAATGGCATTAAGTGAGGTGCCTTTTCTTTTAGAGTGTTGACTAGTGAGAATTACTTGGAAAAACATACTGGCTGAAAGCCTACTTATCTACTTGTGGAAACCTTTCAACACATAAGTAAATGTCAAAAATATTGATAGAATTTTGTTTTCTTTTCCTTTTAGAGAAACTGGAGGGCTAAAACTTGATGCTAAAAGAATTGTTTCACAGTTTGTTTTTGGAGGCTATATATATTCATATATATTCTTAAACTCATTCTTCTTGGAAGATAGCCTCTAAGAAACACTTCCTTATTTAGTTTCACAGATTGTCACAGACTGTCATGTAATCATCTTCATATCTTTCTCTGAAAAAGGAAAATACATTTAATTTTTAAAACAACCTAAAACCTATAATGAATTGCAAATGACTGATGATTCAGTTCAACTTTGATTTCTGAATGGCAGCCTTACTTTGTCTTTCTATTCTTTCTCCCTGTTGGGTTGTCAATTCATTGTTTTCGCTTCTGTGCTAATTTTAAATGAAGTGTGCAATCATCTGTGAAATATTTTGTATTAAAGCTGTATGAAATATTTCATTTTGTGGCATCCTTTCAAAGCCAATTCCCTATTTCAGGTAGAAATTAGTATCTATCTCCTTCCATCCTGCCTGGGTCAGTGCCTCTTGGTCATTTCCTTTGCCTATTCAATTTGGAGTTATAAACTGCATTTGACTTTTCATACAGCTTCTATTTTCTCAGAACACCTTGCATTAAGTTTTGTTGTCACTACTTGCATTAAGTTTTGTTTTGGTGAACACCATTGTTCATTCTTCTAATCTGTACCTTGATAGGAGTTAGATTAGTTGATTTTTACATCCTTCTAGATAGTAAGAAGGAAGAAAGGAAGGATGGAGAGGAAGGGATAGAGGGAGGGAGGGGGAGGGAGGAAGGAAGAAAGAAAGAAGGAAAGAAAAGTTGTAGATGTGTATTCTGAGTTACTAAAATAAGTATCTATAACACATTACACTCTTAGGTCAGAAGTTTATGCCAACATCACCCCCTTCCTTTAAAGTATCTTAATTTTTTTTTGCCATTTGAAGTATCAGGTCCTCAGTGCCATTAAGAAAGGGTGCCCAGAGTTCACACCTGGTCATTACTGAGTTATGGTTGATGGAAATGCCTCCCTCAAAATTATCTCAGTTCCCATCCAGTGTCTGGGAAGCCTGCAGTCAACTGTGTCATCTGGTTGTGGTGCTTTAAACTCACTTTGATCCCGGTTGGAGCCTGTGTGAAATCTGTGCCCATTTGTCTCATCAGGGCACCCTATGCTCCCCTACAACACTTCTCCCTGCCCCCTCTTCCCACATTCCTTTCGTTGACCTGATAACACCAAGGAGCTCCAGGTCTAGTGTCTAAGGGTCATCCCTGGCCCTGCAGCTGAGCCCTCATTCCAGGAGCAAGCCTGGTAAGGATCATTCCTGCTAGTTGGAGCATATTTTTTCACTGCCAGATGGTGCTGATGACTTGATTTAGGGTCTCTCATTCTCATTGGACTCAGAATGAGTCAGGGCTCTGGTTACCCATGTTTCACTGCTAACAACCAAGAAACTTGGACTTTTGTCTGTCAGTGGTTTGACTGTGTGCTGCCTCAAATCTACACCACCTCAGGGCAGTGAAGGTGATGGCAGAATTCCTTTCCCACGTGTGCCAGCCACTGGCACCAAAGGTTGTCTCCTGATCTCCACAGGTTCCACACTGTGTCAAGCAGTCTTCCTATGTGTCTGTGCCTTTTCCTATAGCTTACAAGATACTTACTTCACAATACCAAATGGCTTTCCCACAGATTTTCTCTCTTGTTATGTGGTAACATCATGCTCTCCTGGGTGGGTCTTAAGCATGTCGGACAAGGGTAGGACAATCTTTTAGCCATGTGGCAACTCTTCTGTTTCCATCCATGGGCCCTTTGTCTGTCCTTCCTGCTAGTGGCAATGTGTAGAAGACAGAGATATAGTCATCACTGGATATCACATTCTAGGAATGAAGTGATTACAGCTCAAAATGTTCAAGAGAAGAATATATGGTTGGAAGATGTATTGTTCTTTGTTTACATTACAGGATTACCAGTGATAAATTTAACATAGCAGGAAAGTAAGTTATCATTCATATTTTCCTCCATAATTTAAGACTTGCATTTATTGTTATCATCAATGGAGCACAGTTACTGTATTTGAGAGTCCTTGGAATCCATTATTTCTGGAAGCACAATGGATGAAGCAATCATAAGAAATTGTGTCTCTAGCATTAAATGGTATTTGGGAACTGCTGAGGCTTGGAGATCTATATTGTTATAATAGAACCTGGTTCCAAAGACTCATGTCATAATAAGAGCATTGCTGCCTTTTTCTCATAGTGGACCTTAATGTAAAGAGATGGTGCCTGGATGATATGAAGAATCTCCATGTGTACTAATAAAACAGAAAAGCCAATAGGTAATTACCTCTTCTCTACCCATTATTGTCCCATTATTCTAAATACTTATTAATAAATTACTATACTGTATATAGGCCCATACATTGTAATATATTTTAAAATCAAAATGTATATTTTGACAGGGGCCTCACACAGTAAGGCATAATGGGCAGTTTTATCTTCTGTGAATATCATACAATTAATCTGTCCTTAACCATATCATTTTTTGGTTTGACTGGTACTCAGTAATGCTAGACACCCAGTTGTGTCTGACATGGTCCTAGGCATTCCAGATAATTCTGTTTCTTGGGAAGGGTCATATAATACAGTGACCCTTACTACAATATCCCTGTTGGTCATTAACATCATTTTTAAAATTATTATTGCTCTTATTAGTGGCAGAAAGAGAACTTGGAATTTCATTAGGAACTGCTGATCTTATTTACCTGTGCATGTTAGTAAAAATGCCTAGTATGTTAATTTGCTCAAAATTTGATGTTTGGTTTTATGCACTCTGTCGCTATTCACATCTTTCTATTTTCACATAGATTTCAATAATTGAGTAATTTTAGAAGCGTTACTTTAGAAATATACAGATGACTGGTTGTCACAGTAAACATCGTTTTTCTCTATGCATTGTACAAATGTTTCATTCCTTTTTCCCTTTGCAGTTGGATCTAACAATAGATGTATTGATTTGTTACATCAAATAAACATTTTCTGTGGACCAAAAAAAAAAAAAGCAACAATAATTAGAAGCTAGAGCAATGTCAATATACACTGGGAACTTAAACAAATGTTCATGGGTGGTACTGTAAACAAACTAAGAGAAAAAACTGAACATGAATAATGAATTAATTTTGTCTTTATTTTAATGTAATGTTTATGCTGCCAGGTTATTTATTATAATAAGTCAGAAAAAAAAAGGAAAATTTTAATGCAAGGAAATAGTTGTACTACTTGGAATCAGCAGTATTCCTGTTTTTCTAATGTGCAGAGACTTCCTGCTGAGGGCATTCGAACCAAGCACACACTCTCTTTTGTTTGTTTGTTTGTATTTATTTTACCATTAAAAAAACCAGATATTTTAAAGCATATTTGACTCAGGCACCATCAGAGAGAGAGAACAAGAGAGAAGGAAATTATGGGGTGGGATGTAATGTTTCCATGGGAGGCTAGTTTTCCATGCTTGGAAAATGAATAAAGACAAAGAGAGGTTCTGATGCTTGGCAGTACAAATTACAGTCCTTCACTTGTGTGGGTCCTTTGAAAGGAACCATCTGGCCCAATGCTAGCTGTTAGTACTGTGTGGAATCTGAAACAATTGTGTTGCACTAAATCTGACAACCAAAAGTTGCCTCTATTTTTGTATTGGTAATTTAAGCTACAAATACTTGCAGTATGCATCTGATTTACAGAGTTTTTATTATATTCCTGTTCTCTGAATGTATCCGTGAATAGTTAGAGGAACAATAGGATTTCCTGAGCTTTTCTTATGGGAGGCAGTGGAAAAGGGGTGGTTGGAATTACTCTGCTGAAAAGATCATACAATAAGGAATCACCTTCAAATGAAGATGTGGGAATTGAGAGGAAGTTTGGAATGGAGTGAGAGGATGGGTTATAGCCAGCCAAAAATATGACAGATAAATGCCATAGAAGGCAAATTAGTCTAATTAAGTATAGACTAATTTTAGGAGACTTGAGTTATATACCATGTTTTACCACTGGCTTTGGTAAATTGCTTTACCTTTCTGAATTTATGTTTTCTCATATATGGAAAGAGGAGGGCTGCAAGGCTGATTTATATACTATCAAAGGTAAATTCTACTTTTAAGATGCAATCTGTTCTATGCCACTTTTCAAACTTTGCCTGGTATTTTCCAAATCCATTCTGTTTATCACATAATGTCAATGAGAAGAGCTGAAAACTTAAGATTAAATTTATATAGAACAAAGACCCATCAATGCAACTTTAATGAAAGGTAAAATCTTGCTTGCATATGCTAATGTGAACTAGGAGTGAATGACTTCTGAGTCCAAGATGCAAGATGTTGTTCCATTTGAATGAAAAAAATAAGAAAATTCCTTCAAGAACTCTTCATTTTTTATGTTATTTTAAAAAGGAAGTCAAAGAATTTTAGAGTTATAAAAAAAAGTTCAAGATACTGACAAGCACTGTATTCTTCAATAACCACTGCAGACTATCTGGATATTACTATTTTTATAGTACAGTTAGTAAATTGTATTCAATATACTGATGTAGAATTAAGTTTTTTTTCAGTCTTAGTATAGTGCCTAGTATATAGCAACAGTCAATATGTATTTGTGGAACAAATGCATTTGAAAGAGTAGATCAACAAATTGTTAAATTTTTAATTTGGTCACATATTCTGCAGTCAGAGCAGACAATTTGAAAACATTTTGGTATTAGATTGATATTGAGTGTTCATCTGGATCATTTCCAGCAGGAGAACTTCAGAATGATTGCTATGAAACTGTTGCTCTTTATACAACCATTAAGCAAAAGACTCATTTAAGAAATACTTAGTAAGAATATTATAGGTGATGGGGAAATGAAAACAGTACTGTTCTTTTGCAGTATAAATAGCATGAAATATGTTCAGGAACTAGTCCCTAGAAATTATTCTGGGATTAAGAAGCAGATCAAGGAAATCATTGGCAACACCTGCAATTTCCTAGCAAAAAGTTTGTCGTTATGGACAGACCAAGCCAAGAAGCATGAGAGCAGATGGTGAAATGCCAAGTATGAAAAAATTCATGTCTCTTCTAGTATCTTAAGCATAAGGACTTGGATATAGACTAACACTTACTACTGTGGGCCCACTGAGGAGCAAAAATTATTCAGCAGTTATCACAGTGAGGCATAGACTCCTGAAGAGAAATTGCAACGCTTCAGCCATCTCCATTACAAAATCCATCATGGTCTCTAGAAGGCCATTTGGAAGGCAGGGAACCTGCCAATGTATTTACTTAAAGTTAGCTCCATCTCTGAAGAAGCCTCTAGAAAAGCCATTCAGACAGAGCATTCCATTTTTCCTTTCTAAATGTCCTATTCATCTATCCCCATAGATTAGTTTGATGATTTAGTAAGATAGTTAAATCAGATTACTTTGAAAGATGTGAAATGCTATTTGAGTTTTTTATTTATACTACTTTTATTATCACAAGTTAAAATGCCCTAACACTGCCAAAGCTTTTCAAAATGAGGTTGGTTAGAATGGTGATGTTTGTGGAAATATTTTCTGTTTTTTTCAAGAAAAAAGTTTTGTTTATAGGTAAAAATTCCAAATGTTTTCTAATATACTATAAAATTTAAAATGTAACATTATACAGGCAACTTAATTATCTTTTATATTGATTATGTTTGGAAAATGATAACTATATTATGTTAAATAGCTCAGACCCTTAATTCATTTGATTCTACAATAGAGAAATATATAAGAATCAATCAACTTAAGAGTGAATATAGTAAAATAAGCCTAAAAGAATCAATGGAGTAAATAATGATTATAAAATGATGTTTCACCTCATGGAAACTAGGCCCATCATTGCAAATTATATAATTTAAAAATAATTTTCCAAATTGGACCAATAATACAATATCTAAACTGAGAGCTACCATGTAAATGGGAGAATAATAACTTAGCCATGTAGTTTTATTTAAGGAAACAGATACTCTGGGGTATAGATATCCCATTTACTAATGAATTTAATGATTTTTAACCACTTAATCAACAAATGATCCTTGTTTACTTTTTGTTATGTCCTGTGCTAAGGGCACCGATACAATAATATAAGGGTTGATTTCAAATAGAGTTTCAAACATTTGCATATATCTGAATATATACATAAAGAAACTATATATTGATTTTTAATATTATGGAAAATATAAAAGAAACATAACCAGTAAATTTAAATGAAATGTTTTCATTCATTTTGTATAATCTCATAATTTTTCTTAATTCATTCTTTACAACTTTAAATTGGAAACTAATCCTAAATGCTTACTTTGGAATAATCTAACAAAATTAGTTTTACCCTACTAAATGCAAAGCTAAATCTTCTGAGGATAAAAGATTCATACATTTTCATGAATTATCGTGTGTTGTCTGTGTTGAGATACACTGGTTCCCAATAAATTGTACAGTGGTACACTCATGTAACAACTCTTAATTAAATTTCTGTCATGTACCAGGCACTGTGCTGGGCATATGTAATGATATGATACTACTCTCAAGGAGCTTTCAGCCTAGTTGGGAGATAATTAGCTTAATAAGGTAGCATGAAATATACAAAATTAAGCATGGGAATTATGGGATGTTTAAGTAGGGCAATTAATCATCAATGGTATCTCAATCTACTGTTTCATTATTTAAATACTAAAGTGATCCACCAGTATATATCTGTTGAATAAAAACAAGTTCTGATTAAGAGTACTCTGTAGGAATGCTTATGACTTCAATGCAGAAATAAGTATTGTTTCTATCAGTGGTATTTATCCTCTGCATATTTTTATTGACATTAAGCTTCTTTATTTGATTTGATTTTTTCCCACAAGATTTGAAGTACTTACCTTAGAACATGCCAAGGAATTATTATTAACTGGTCTCAGTCCACCTAAAAAAAATACAAAATGGGTAATGCTTAGTTTCTTAGTAGTTTCTTACTTTTGCCATTTTTCCAAAATATTTTTATTTGGGGGAAGATGGATACCTATAGAAGTACACTATTTGAAATGTCGTTGGCCAAAACAATTTTGAGCTAGTTTGAATGAATAAAGAAATATATGATATGATACAGTGAAAATATGCTCTAGGTTCCTTTAACTTCAAAAGACTGGGAAAAACTATATGTAACAAATTTTTCCCGGCTTACAAAACAGAATTAAGGAGATATTTTAATTGATGGTGTACTTTCTTTTTCAACATGCTTTCCTAGAATAGAAATGAGGATCTCTTCTTTCTTTGGATTATTTAGACATTTAATCACAAATTCTTTGTGTGTATATGCTTCTGTGTTTGTGATATATACCCATATATCACATAGAAATCATATATATAAAACCATACACAAATTTATGTGTGTAGTTATTGCCTGACGTGTATATGTGTGTTTGTGGAAGACAATACATTATTGATAGATTATTGTAGTTCTAACTCACTTAAATGTTAAAATGCTTTATCACTAGTGTATTAAAGTATGCAAATTCCTCATTTAATCATTTGATCAGCCAAATTGAATACTAGAATTAAGTTTGATATGGAACAAAGATGAATGAGAATCAATCTAGGTCTTCCCTTTCCTTTTGTTTATAATAGTAAATGAGGACATTACAGTGTAACAGTTTTGCAGAGTGTTTGGAGGAGGGATTCACTGATATTTATCTGCCTCATTTCTTAAATACTGACATTTTTTAAATGCACCAAAAGTGCATTTAAACTTAACAAATTTGCTAGGATTGCCTCACATCTTTTGTTTAAGAAAAATGGAATTTAAAAATAGAGGTTGAAGCCCCCTTGGCAGCTCTCCTTGATTCCCTTCCCTCCCTTCCTCCCCAAGATAACTGCATCATCTAGTCTGAAGTCAGGGAGCCTGATTCCTCCAGCTCCATTTTTCGTTCTCAAGATTGCTTTGGATGTTCAGGGTCTTTTGTGTTTCCATACAAATTGTGAAATTTTTTGTTCTAGTTCTGTGAAAAATGCCAGTGGTAGTTTGATAGGGATTGCATTGAATCTGTAGATTGCTTTGGGTAGTAGAGTCATCTTCACAATGTTGATTCTTCTAATCCAAGAACATGGTATATCTCTCCATCTATTTATATCATCTTTAATTTCTTTCATCAGTGTCTTTTAATTTTCTGCATACAGGTCTTTTGTCTCCTTAGGTAGGTTTATTCCTAGATATTTTATTCTTTTTGTTGCAATGGTAAATGGGAATGTTTTCTTAATTTCAATTTCAGATTTTTCATCATTGGTGTATAAGAATGCAAGACATTTCTGTGTGTTAATTTTCTATCCTGCTACTTTACCAAATTCATTGATTAGCTCTAGTAGTTTTCTGGTAGCATCTGTAGGATTCTCTTTGCATAATATCATGTCATCTGCAAACAGTGACAGCTTTACTTCTTCTTTTCCGACTTGGATTCCTTTTATTTCTTTTTCTTCTCTGATTGCTGTGGCTAAAACTTCCAAAACTATGTTGAATAAGAGTGGTGAGAGTGGGCAACAGCACTGAAAAATTTAACCTTAAGCTATATTTGACATCAAAACTACATCATAGAGAAGAGTGCAAAAATCATATATGTATTGTTATAGCAATATCATTGTGATGTGGAAAAGGTTCCTCCTAAAGTGAGGTTACTTTGTCAAAACTGATGACAATTAGCCTTTGGGACCATTAAAGAACAAATTATATTGATTCACATGGATGGGATGTCCCACAACCAGGGGTAGAGGATGTGCTTCCTGGGAGGAAGTCAGAAAAGAAGCAAGCAAAAGTACACCAACATTTCTGAAGGAAAATCTTGTTGGTGGAAGAACTGACTTTCTGGCACCAAATGTAAAAGAAAAAGCAACAGAACATAAATGCTTGTGTGTGTTTGTGTGGATGCAGGGGGTCTTTATCAGAAAGTTGGGGAGATGATGGGCCTGGACATAGAGAGGAAATGAGGCTTAAAGTTTGCTGGTACTAAATCAAAAAGTCAGTGGGGATCCTAAAATGTTCCGTTGATCTCCACATGCATATTTTAATTATAATGATAGTATTACTAAGTTAATAATATTAATAGCAATAGTGTTACTGATTTAATTAAAAGAAAGGAAACACAGTTGTGTACCACTCAGATTGTGAAGCAGAACCTTGCCCATATCTTAGAAATATTCTATGTTCCCCTCTTCTTTCACTACCCAGTATAAATCACTGTCTTAGTTCTGTGTTGAATATTTATTTAGCTTTCTTTATTTTATTTTCAATATATATTGATATTGTAAATATATTAATATTAATCTCTATGAATTTTATATAGTGGTATAATATTTTATGAAAACTTGCTCCTTTCCTTTAACATTATGTTTTCAAGTTTCAACCACAGTGATACATGCAACTGTAGCTTATTTATGTCCTTTGCTATATACTATTCCACTGTATGAATACACCAGGATTTATTTACTCATTCTAAACTTGAAGAACACTGTATTGCTTTCAGTATTGAGCTATTTCTTTTTTTAACCATTTTTTAAATGGAAGTATAGTTAATTTACAATCTTGTGTTTCAGGAATACAGGAAACTGATTCAGTTTTATATATATATATATATATTCTTTTTCAGATTCTATTCCATTATAGGTTATTACAAGATATTGAATATAGTTCCCTGTGCTTTACAGTAGGTCCTTATTGTTTATTTTTTCATCTGTAGTAGTTTGTATCTGCTAATCCCAAACTCCTAATTTATCCCTCCCCCCACCCTTTCCTCTTTGGTAACCATAAATTAATTTTCTATGTCTGTGAGTCTATTTATGATTTGTAAATAAATTCATTTGTATCATTTTTCTTTAGATTCCACATATAAGTGATATCACATGATATCTGTCTTTTTCTGACTTACCTCACTTAATATGATAATCTCTTGGTCCATCCATAGCTTCACACACTAAAAGAATAAATTCTCTTGGCTATATATTTGTCTTCCAAATGACACTTCCTTCTTTTTTTTTTTTTTTTCTTTATGTAAAATATTTTACCATTTAATAGCTTGAGCTTCAAGAAAAACTCATTTCTCTGTCCTTACTTTTTTTTTAAATTTTTTAATTAGTTTCTGCTTTATAACAAAGTGAATCAGTCATACATATACATCTGTTCCCACATCCCTTCCCTCATGCATCTCCCTCCCTCCCACCCTCCCCATCCCACCCCTCCAGGCGGTCACAAAGCACCGAGCTGATCTCCCTGTGCTCTGTGGCTGCTTCCCACTATCTATCTACCTTACGTTTGGTAGTGTATATATGTCCATGCCTCTCTTTCGCTTTGTCACAGCTTACCCTTCCCCCTCCCCATATCCTCAAGTCCATTCTCAAGTAGGTCTGTGTCTTTATTCCCGTTTTGCCCCTAGGTACTTCATGACTTTTTTTTTTTTTTTAAATTCCGTATATATGTGTTAGCATACGGTATTTGTCTTTCTCTTTCTGACTTACTTCACTCTGTATGACAGACTCTAGGTCTATCCACCTCATTACAAATAGCTCAGTTTCGTTTCTTTTTATGGCTGAGTAATATTCCATTGTATATATGTGCCACATCTTCTTTATCCATTCATCCGATGATGGACACTTAGGTTGTTTCCAGCTCCGGGCTATTGTGAATAGATCTGCAATGAACATTTTGGTACATGTCTCTTTTGGAATTATGGTTTTCTCAGGGTATATGCCTAGTAGTGGGATTGCTGGGTCATATGGTAGTTCTATTTTTAGTTTTTTAAGGAACCTCCATACTGTTCTCCATAGTGGCTGTACCAATTCACATTCCCACCAGCAGTGCAAGAGTGTTCCCTTTTTTCCACACCCTCTCCAGCATTTATTGTTTCTAGATTTCTTGATGATGGCCATTCTGACTGGTGTGAGATGATATCTCATTGTAGTTTTGATTTGCATTTCTCTAATGATTAATGATGTTGAGCATTCTTTCATGTGTTTGTTGGCAGTCTGTATATCTTCTTTGGAGAAATGCCTATTTAAGTCTTCTGCCCATTTTTGGATTGGGTTGTTTGTTTTTTTGCTATTGAGCTGCATGAGCTGTTTATAAATTTTGGAGATTAATCCTTTGTCAGTTACTTCATTTGCAAATATTTTCTCCCATTCTGAGGGTTGTCTTTTGGTCTTGTTTATGGTTTCCTTTGCTGTGCAAAAGCTTTGAAGTTTCATTAGGTCCCATTTGTTTATCTTTGTTTTTATTTCCATTTCTCTAGGAGGTGGGTCCAAAAGGATCTTGCTGTGATTTATGTCATAGAGTGTTCTACCTATGTTTTCCTCTAAGAGTTTGATAGTTTCTGGCCTTACATTTAAGTCTTTAATCCATTTTGAGCTTATTTTTGTGTATGGTGTTAGGGAATGATCTAATCTCAAACTTTTACATGTCCCTGTCCAGTTTTCCCAGCACCACTTATTGAAGAGGCTGTCCTTTCTCCACTGTACATTCCTGCCTCCTTTATCAAAGATAAGTTGGCCATATGTGCGTGGGTTTATCTCTGGGCTTTCTATCCTGATCCACTGATCTATCTTTCTGTTTTTGTGCCAGTACCACACTGTCTTGATTACTGTAGCTTTGTAGTATAGTCTGAAGTCAGGGAGCCTGATTCCTCCAGCTCCGTTTTTCGTTCTCAAGATTGCTTTGGCTATTCGGGGTCTTTTGTTTTTCCAAACAAATTTTGAAATTTTTTGTTCTAGTTCTGTGAAAAATGCCAGTGGTAGTTTGATAGGGATTGCATTGAATCTGTAGATTGCTTTGGGTAGTAGAGTCATTTTCACAATATTGATTCTTCCAATCCAGGAGCATGGTATATCTCTCCATCTATTTGTATCATCTTTAATTTCTTTCATCAGTGTCTTATAATTTTCTGCATACAGGTCTTTTGTCTCCTTAGGTAGGTTTATTCCTAGATATTTTATTCTTTTTGTTGCAATGGTAAATGGGAGTGTTTTCTTGATTTCATTTTCAGATTTTTCATCATTAGTGTACAGGAATGCCATAGATTTCTGTACATTAATTTTGTATCCTGCTACTTTACCAAATTCATTGATTAGTTCTAGTAGTTTTTCGGTAGCATCTTTAGGATTCTCTATGTATAGTATCATGTCATCTGCAAACAGTGACAGCTTTACTTCTTCTTTTCCAATTTGGATTCCTTTTATTTCCTTTTCTTCTCTGATTGCTGTGGCTAAAACTTCCAAAACTATGTTGAATAAGAGTGGTGAGAGTGGGCAGCCTTGTCTTGTTCCTGATCTTAGTGGAAATGGTTTCAGTTTTTCACCATTGAGGACAATGTTGGCTGTGGGTTTGTCATATATGGCCTTTATGATGTTGAGGAAAGTTCCCTCTATGCCTACTTTCTGCAGGGTTTTTATCATAAATGGGTGTTGAATTTTGTCGAAAGCTTTCTCTGCATCTATTGAGATGATCATATGGTTTTTCTCCTTCAATTTGTTAATATGGTGAATCACATTGATTGATTTGCGTATATTGAAGAATCCTTGCATTCCTGGAATAAACCCCACTTGATCATGGTGTATGATTGTTTTAATGTGCTGTTGGATTCTGTTTGCTAGTATTTTGTTGAGGATTTTTGCATCTATGTTCATCAGTGATATTGGCCTGTAGTTTTCTTTCTTTGTGACATCCTTGCCTGGTTTTGGTATCAAGGTGATGGTGGCCTCGTAGAATGAGTTTGGGAGTGTTCCTCCCTCTGCTATATTTTGGAAGAGTTTGAGAAGGATGGGTGTTAGCTCTTCTCTAAATGTTTGATAGAATTCGCCTGTGAAACCATCTGGTCCTGGGCTTTGGTTTGATGGAAGATTTTTAATCACAGTTTCAATTTCAGTGCTTGTGATTGGTCTGTTCATATTTTCTATATCTTCCTGGTTCAGTCTCAGAAGGTTTTGCATTTCTAAGAATTTGTCCATCTCTTCCAGGTTGTCCATTTTATGGGCATAGAGTTGCTTATAGTAATCTCTCATGATCTTTTGTATTTCTGCAGTGTCAGTTGTTACTTCTCCTTTTTCATTTCTAATTCTATTGATTTGAGTCTTCTCCCTTCTTTTCTTGATGAGTCTGGCTAATGGTTTATCAATTTTGTTTATCTTCTCAAAGAACCAGCTTTTAGTTTTATTGATCTTTGCTATCGTTTCCTTCATTTCTTTTTCATTTATTTCTGATCTGATTTTTATGATTTCTTTCCTTCTGCTAACTTTGGGGTGTTTTTGTTCTTCTTTCTCTAATTGCTTTAGGTGCAAGGTTAGGTTGTTTATTCGAGATGTTTCCTGTTTCTTAAGGTGGGATTGTATTGCTATAAACTTCCCTCTTAGAACTGCTTTTGCTGCATCCCATAGGTTTTGGGTCGTCGTGTCTCCATTGTCATTTGTTTCTAGGTATTTTTTAATTTCCTCTTTGATTTCTTCAGTGATCACTTCGTTATTAAGTAGTGTATTGTTTAGCCTCCATGTGTTTGTATTTTTTACAGCTCTTTTCCTGTAATTGATATCTAGTCTCATAGCATTGTGGTCAGAAAAGACACTTGATACAATTTCAATTTTCTTAAATTTACCAAGGCTTGATTTGGGACCCAAGATATGATCTATCCTGGAGAATGTTCCATGAGCACTTGAGAAAAATGTGTATTCTGTTGTTTTTGGATGGAATGTCCTATAAATATCAATTAAGTCCATCTTGTTTAATGTATCATTTAAAGCTTGTGTTTCCTTATTTATTTTCATTTTGGAAGATCTGTCCATTGGTGAAAGTGGGGTGTTAAAGTCCCCTACTATGATTGTGTTACTGTCGATTTCTCCTTTTATGGCTGTTAGTATTTGCCTTATGTATTGAGGTGCTCCTATGTTGGGTGCATAAATATTTACAATTGTTATATCTTCTTCTTGGATCGATCCCTTGATCATTATGTAGTGTCCTTCTTTGTCTCTTCTAGTAGTCTTTATTTTAAAGTCTATTTTGTCTGATATGAGAATTGCTACTCCAGCTTTCTTTTGGTTTCCATTTGCATGGAATATCTTTTTCCATCCCCTTACTTTCAGTCTGTATGTGTCTCTAGGTCTGAAGTGGGTCTCTTGTAGACAGCATATATATGGGTCTTGTTTTTGTATCCATTCAGCCAATCTGTGTCTTTTGGTGGGAGCATTTAGTCCATTTACATTTAAGGTAATTATCGATATGTATGTTCCTATTCCCATTTTCTTAATTGTTTTGGGTTCGTTATTGTAGGTCTTTTCCTTCTGTTGTGTTTCTTGCCTAGAGAAGTTCCTTTAGCATTTGTTGTAAAGCTGGTTTGGTGGTGCTGAACTCTCTCAGCTTTTGCTTGTCTGTAAACGTTTTAATTTCTCCATCAAATCTGAATGAGATCCTTGCTGGGTAGAGTAATCTTGGTTGCAGGTTTTTCTCCTTCATCACTTTAATTATGTCCTGCCACTCCCTTCTGGCTTTTAGAGTTTCTGCTGAGAGATCAGCTGTTATCCTGATGGGGATTCCCTTGTGTGTTATTTGTTGTTTTTGCCTTGCTGCTTTTAATATGATTTCTTTGTGTTTAATTTTTGACAGTTTGATTAATATGTGTCTTGGCGTATTTCTCCTTGGATTTATTCTGTATGGGACTCTCTGTGCTTCCTGGACTTGATTAACTATTTCCTTTCCCATATTAGGGAAGTTTTCAACTATAATCTCTTCAAATATTTTCTCAGTCCCTTTCTTTTTCTCTTCTTCTTCTGGAACCCCTATAATTCGTATGTTGGTGCGTTTAATGTTGTCCCAGAGGTCTCTGAGACTGTCCTCTGTTCTTTTCATTCTTTTTTCTTTATTTTGCTCTGCATCAGTTATTTCCACTATTTTATCTTCCACCTCACTTATCCGTTCTTCTGCCTCAGTTATTCTGCTATTGATCCCATCTAGAGTATTTTTTATTTCATGTATTGTGTTTTTAATCAATGCTTGATTCATCTTTAGTTCTTCTACGTCCTTGTTAACTGTTTCTTGCATTTTGTCTATTCTATTTCCAAGATTTTGGATCTGGGAAATAGAATCTTGGATCATCTTTACCATCATTATTCTGAATTCTTTTTCAGGTAGACTGCCTATTACGTTTTCATTTGTTAGGTCTGGTGGGTTTTTATCTTGTTCCTTCTCCTCCTGTGTGTTTTTCTGTCTTCTCATTTTGCTTATGTTACTGTGTTTGGGGTCTCCTTTTTGCAGGCTGCAGGTTCGTAGTTCCCGTTGTTTTTGGTGTCTGTCCCCAGACACTTCCTTCTTGATCCTGCCTTATTAGACAAGGAGATCTAATCATCCAGGGCTAAACATTTTCTTTACTGAGAATTTGCAATGAGAGAGAAGTTAGGACTTGCATGACATTAATGGTGAAACAAGTCCTAACTTCAGAGTTAAGGATAATGACATCCTGTTGCTAATGTTATGGTAGCTGACAATTTATGCAGTCTTGTTTAACTTTTTCTTGAATTTTTTTTGAGTTATACGTAATATTTTCCACTAAAATCTTATTATTTCTCGAAGTTTTATTGAAGTGGATTTGTGTTGCTTTCAAGTAAAAAAAGTTCTGTCAAAACCAAAAAGCAACTAGAAAATCTTTATATAAAATATAAATAAATCTTTATATAAAGAACATTTCAAGACAAAATGGATTTAATAGCAGGCCCAGAGAGGAGAAAATATCTCTAAGTTTAGAAACAATTGAAGAAATACTATTAAAAGATGAATATATATAGCAACATAAAATTAATTAAAGGAACAAAATAATATTTACTCATATAAATTGACAAGATAAAATAAATTTAATAGCAGGCCCACAGAAGAGAAGGTATCTTAATATTACAAATACTTAGTATTGTTTTGAATATATCAAGTTATATGAGAATAAAAGCATCAAAGGAGACAAGCTAAATGAATTGATAGATATAGCTGTACTACATTTGGAAATACTCTAGGTTAAGTCTTTGAGTTTGATGCTTGTTAATTTTTAAATTATTTTTTATCAATTATTTAAAATGCTGCCAATGCTATTTCATTGGGAGTTCTTTCTAAGAAAGCTGGGAATCTAAAATTATAAAAAAACTGGAGAAAATAAGATTAACTTGTACCAATACAGGTTAATATGTCTAGGGCATTATAATATGAAACAGATTACATGAGAGGGAATTGTTTGGAAAACAGTGATGCCAAAAATTTTTTCCCTCAAGGATGATATGTAATACACACAAACACATTATAATACTGTGTGAATTATAGCCATTAGTTGGAGGAATAGCAAGGGAAATCATGGTGAACACATCATGAAGAGCAAAGAAATGGATTGTTTTATAAAATGGGCAAGTAGTGGTAAATAATAATGATAAAAATATCACTTATTTTAATTTATATAGCATCATTCCTCTAAGGACATTATATAGCAACATATTCATATTGTTTTATTTCTTTTTATTATAAGAAAAAATTGATCAACTTCATTGATATGTAGGAAACTGAATCGTACAGTGAAATGTCTTTTTGTGTGCTGACAAAGTTGTCTTCACTATATTATATTGCTTCCAATGACAAAGCAAAATGAAAACAAAATCACAGAACTGCCATTTATCAGTATATCATGTAATATCAAGAATGAATGTAGAATGTAGTTCAATAATAAAAGAATGTAGAATGTAGTTCAATAATAAAATGTAGTTTATAATAAAAATGTAGTTCAATAATATGTAGTTCAATAATAAAAGTATGTAGTTCAATAATAAAAGATCTAAGTTATACATTACTTGAGGTTTACCTTAAAAAGTGAATCAGCCCTATCTTACTTCCATAAAATATTTAAGAATAGTTATTAAAAGAAAAAAAAGACACAGTGTAAATCAAGTGTTGAGATGGCTTAAATTTAAAAGATGAACATAAATAGTGAAAAGAAAGAAAATGTTTTATTAAATTACTAAAGTCACAAGAAGAGCTTTGTAATAAAGAGATCTTTACTAGTAGAAACCTAAGACTTTATGTATAGAGCGATGAGTGTGCGTGAACCATGAACCTAATTCATAAATGGTGGACAGGAAGAGTTGATGTATTTTAAATGATTGGAACTATCCATTCTGCTTGAAAAACAGCAGTTTGAATGTGAGCCATGAAGTTTGTGTGTTAAACATGATTTTCAACAATTTATTGCTTTGAGACTAACAATACAGATATAGGTAAATCTCTCTTTCTCTCTCATTCTATGATATTGGACATGATTGTTTTCATGTCTGTTACCCTTTAGTTTATGCTCTGAGATATGCTGTGACTTTTATCATTGTTGGTGCAGAACAGAGTCCATCCAATAATTGCTCATACCGTTGATGAATATTCTTTTGTTCCTTCTTAGTTAATTTTATGTTGCCATATATATTCATATTTTAGTAGTATTTCTTCAATTGTTTCTAAATTTAGAGGGGTATTTCCCCACCAAATTTGTAACATTAATTTTATTTCTTTCATTTTGGGGTATGCTATTTAAGTTTGTTATTCCATTTGTAATTTGCTTTGCTGTAGGAGTAAAGTGACGTTTTCATTCTTTTTCATGACTGATAGTATGAGAGGATGGTGTTACACTTCCAAAATCATGTTTCTGACCCATTCCCCCTATCACAGTAAAGTTAAACAAAAGGTGAAGGAAGTGACAGATAAGGGGAAATGCTACAGCTGCAGTTTCCTTAGTCACAAGGGAGTCGTTGTCACTTTTCTTGCTTTTGACTTTCTCTGCCTCCTTAGATTCATAATTTTTAACTTAATGTTCACTTAAATTTTAGCAGTAAGGATCTTTAATTAGTAGAAAAAGATCCTTGAAATTCTAAAGAGTATCAAATAGAAAAATCACCTAAGAGAATGAAACACCACTCTGGTAGAGGAATATTTACTTGAATAAAAAAGCGTTATGAGCAAATGTATTAGTGGCTTTGTTTTTAAGGACCTGAGCTTTAGGAATTGGCTTTAGGTAATGTGACCATGAAGACTGTCACTCAAAGAGGGACACTATTGAGAGTGAAATGTGTTGTTACTTTGAACCTGGGCACTTTCTATCCAGGAAACTGAAATAATGACTACTCTTCTTTAGGGGATAGCCTTGACCTTGTGAGCTTTAAAGGAATTCATTTGTTCTCAGGTCACAGCACAATGCCTATAGAATAGAAAGTACTTAAATATTTGTTGAAAAAATTAATGAATGTTACCACAGGATTCAGCAATTCTATACATATGCAAAAGAAATGAAAGCAAGGATTCAAACGTGATAATAGAAGCATTATTCACAATAGTCAAAAGGTGGAAGCAACCCAGGTTTTATGGACTGAAAGCTTAGCTCCTCCCCAAATGTCATAAGTTGAAGTCTTAACCCCCTGTGTGGCTGTATTTGGAGTTGAGTATTCTAAGGAAGATAATTAAGGTTAATAGAGATAGTAAGTGTGGGACCCTAATTCAATAGGATTAGTATAAATATATGTATATAGATAGATAGATAGATACCAGAGAGCTTCTCTCTCTCTGTCTCTCTCTCTCCCCATCTCTCTCTCTCTTTCTGTCTTTCTCTGTCTCTCTTTCTTCCTGTTTCCCTATGCATGACTTGAGGAAAGGCCATGTGAGGTATAGCAAGAAGGTAGCCATCTGTAAGCAAGGAAGAGAGCTCTCCTCAGAAACCGAAAGAGCCAGCACCTTGATCTCAGACTTCTATCTTCTAGAACTGTGAAAAAATAAATTTCTGTTGTTTAAGCCACCTAGTCTAAGCTATTTATTTATGGCAACCCAAAGAGACTAGTACAGATTTGGGGTCCAGGAAGTAGAGTGATGCTTTAACAAATACCTTAAAAAGTGGAGGTGGCTTTGAACAGGCTGATGGGTTGAGAACAGAAGAGTTTTGAGATACCTGCTAGAAAAAACCTAGATTACCTTGAAGGGACTGTTCATAGAAATATGGACACTAAAGGCAATTCTGTTGAGGGCTTAGGAAAAAAAAAGAGGAGAGCCATAGAGAAAGCCCCTATAATTTTAGAGAATATGTATATCATTCTGAAGAGAATACTGGTAGAAATATGAAAATTAAAGGCCATTTTGATGAGGTTTCAGATGGAAATGAGGAATAGGTTACTGCAAACTGGAGGAGAGCTGATCCTTGATATAAAGTGGCAGTGAACTTGGCTAAATTGTGTTCAAATATTGTATAGAGGTATTAAAACCTACAAAAAAGGAGATTGGATATTTAGCTAAAACTATTTCTAAGCAATGTATTGTAGGAGCAACTAGGTTTCTCCTTACAGTTTATAGAAAAGAGTGAGAAGAGAAAAATAAATTGAAGGAATTATTGGTCAAAAAGAACCAGAATATAAGATTTGACAATTTCTTAACTTATCCAAGTTATAAAAAATGAGAAAGTGTGTTACGAAGAGAACATTAAGGGTGTGGCTGAACAACCATTTGGTAAGGAGATTTGTACGAGTATGAACTGGAAGTTTAATCAGCTGTGTCAGCAGAAGCCAGGAATAGAGATGGGATTATAGCAGCAGAAATACTGTTAACTGGGAATAAAAGAACAGAGAGAATGGGACAGAATGAAAGATGGTTGCTAACGTACTTTATCCTTCAGAAAAAGGAAAGAATGACCCCGAAGGTGATCCAGAGACTTTTAGGGCCGTCACTGCCACTACAGGCCCAGGAATCAAGGTTGCTTCAGTCTCAGTTTCAAAGACCAGGGCCCTTGAAGACAGTTTAAAAAGAGGGGCCACCCTGGAGAGCACTGAGAGATACTGCTGCTGCCCCTGTGGGCCTGAGGGCAGAGCATGAAACCAAAAAATTATTCTCCAGCCCTAATATCAAATGGATTGGAGGACCTCAAGATGGCAGAGGAGTACGACGTGGAAATCACCTTCCTCACCACAACTACATCAAGAATACATCTACATGTGGAACAACTCCTACAGAACACCTACTGAACACTGACAGAAGATCTCAGGCTTCCCTAAAGGCAAGAAACTCTCCACATACCTGGGATCTTGGTGCTCCAGCCGGATGTCAGACCAGAGCCTCTGAGGTGGGAGAGCCGAGTTCTGGACATTGGACCACCAGACACCTCCTGGCCCTATATAATATCAATCAGTGAGAGCTCTCCCAGAGATCTCCATCTCAACGCTAAGACCCAGCTCCATTCAACGGCCAGCAAACTCCAGCGCTGGACACCCCATGCCAAACAACTAGCAAAACAGGAACACAACCCCACCCATTAGCAGAGAGGTTGCCTAAAATCATAATAAGTTCACAGACACCCCAAAACACACCACCAGATGCAGTCCTGCACATAAGAAGATAAGACTCAACCTCATCTACCAGAAAACAGGCACAGTCCCCTGCACCAGGAAGCCTACACAACACACAGAACAACCTCACCCATTGGGGGAAGAACCCAAAAACAACGGGAACTATGAACCTGCAGCCTGCGAAAAGGAGACCCCAAATGCAGTAACTGCGTTTCTCTGTCTGAGAAGACAGAGAAATATGCAGCACATGAAGGAGCAAAGTAAAAACACACCATACCAAACAAATAAAGAGAAAATAAGCAGTCTACCTGAAAAAGAATTCAGAGTAATGACAGTAAAGATGATCCAAATCTTGGAAATAGAATAGAGAAAATACAAGAAACGTTTAACAAAGACCTAGAAGAACTAAAGAGCCAACAAACAATGATGAACAACACAATAAATGAAACGTAAAATTCTCTAGAAGGAATCAATAACAGAATAACTGAGGTAGAAGAACAGATAAGTGACCTGGAAGATAAAATATTGGAAATAACTACCACAGAGCAGAATAAAGAAAAAATGAAAAGAATTGAGGACAGTCTCAGAGACCTCTGGGACAATATTAAACGCACCAACATTCGAATTATAGGGCTCCCAGAAGAAGATGAGAAAAAGAAAGGGACTGAGAAAATATTTGAACATATTATAGTTGGAAACTTCCCTCATATGTGAAAGGAAATAGCCAATCAAGTCCAAGAGGCACAGAGAGTCCCATACAGGATAAATCCAAGGAGAAACACACCAAGACACATATTAATCAAACTATCAAACATTAAATACAAAGAAAAGTTTTTAAAGCAACAAGGGAAAACCAAAAAATAGCATACAAGGGAATCCCCATAAGGTTAACAGCTGATATTTCAGCAGAAACTCTGCAAGCCAGAAGGGAGTGGCAGGACACCTACTGAACAAACTACCAATGGCATTTTTCACAGAACTAAAACAGAAAATTTCACAATTTGTATGGAAACACAAAAGACCCCGAATATCCAAAACAATCTTGAGAACGAAAAATGGAGCTGGAGGAATCAGGCTACCTGCCTTCAGACTATACTACAAAGCTACAGTAATCAAGGTAGTATTTTACTGGCACAAAAACAGAAATATAGATCAATGGAACAGGATAGAAATCCCAGAGATAAACCCATGCACATATGGTCACCTCACCTTATCTTTCATAAAGGAGGCAAGAATATACAATGGAGAAAAGACATGCTCTTCAATAAGTGTTGCTGGGAAAACTGGACAGCTACATGGAAAGGAATGAAATTAGAACACTTCCTAACACCATACACAAAAATAAATGCAAAATGGATTAAAGACCTAAATGTAAGGCCAGACACTATAAAACTCTTAGAAGAAAACATAGGCAGAACACTGTATGAAAAAAACCACAGCAAGATCCTTTTTGACCCACCTCCTTGAGAAATGGAAACAAAAACAAAAATAAACAAATGGGACCTAATGAAACTTAAAAGCTTTTGCACAGCAAAGGAAACCATAAACAAGATGAAAAGACAACCCTCAGATTGGGAGAAAATATTTGAAAATGAAGCAACTGACAAAGGATTAATCTCCTGAATATATAAACAGCTCATGCAGCTCAATATCAAAAAAACAAACAACCCAATCCAAAAATGGGCAGAAGACCTAAATAGACATTTCTCCAAAGAAGATATACAGATTGCCAACAAACACATGAAAGGATGCTCAACATCACTAATCCTTACAGAAATGCAAATCAAAACTACAATGAGGTATCACCTCACACCCGTCAGAATGGCCATCATCAAAAAATCTACAAACAATGAATGCTGGAGAGGGTGTGGGGAAAACGGAACCATCTTGCACTGTTGGTGGGAATGTAAATTGATACAGCCACTATTGGGAACATTATGGATGTTCCTTAAAAAGTAAAAAGAGAACTACCATATGACCCAGCAATCCCACTACTGGGCATATACTCTGAGAAAACCATAATTCATAAAGAGTCATGTACCACAATGTTCATTGCAGCATTATTTACAAGAGCCAGGACATGGAAACAACCTAAGTGTCCATTGACAGATGAATGGATAAAGAATATATGGCACGTATATACAATAGAATATTACTCAGCCATTAAAAGAAACGAAATTTAGTCATTTGTAGTGAAGTGGATGGACCTTGAGTCTGTCATACAGAGTGATGTAAGTCAGAAAGAGAAAAAAAAATACCATATGCTAACACATATACATGGAATTAAACCAAAAAAATGTTCTGAAGAACCTAGGGGCAGGACAGGAATAAAGACGAAGAGGTAGAGAATGGACTTGAGGACACGGGGAGGGGGAAGGGTAAGCTGGCATGAAGTGAGAGAGTGGCATTGCCATATATACACTACCAAATATAAAACAGATAGCTAGTGGGAAGCAGCTTACTTTTCCCATTCCCCGTTCTTCTTTTAGTTTCTTAAGTATGTCATATTCTCATAACAAAGTATTTACATGTGAGGTTCATAGTCTCAACAGACTTTTTCTCCCTCTTTCTTTGCTCACTTTATTTCTTTCTCATGCTTCAGACTTTATGTCTAGGGCTGCTTTCAAAGACATCTTATCTGAACCACTCCCCAGGCAAGCTTAGATTCCATTAGGTATCTACATAGATTTATTTGTTTTGTCTTTTTCCTTTCATTATGCTGTTATTTGATTAATGCCTCTCTCACATGCTAGATAGTAAACTATGGGAAGAGGGATGTTTACTAATTATATATAGTCTATAGGATGTTGTTTAATGTATAATAGACACTCAATAATATATTATTGAATTAATAACACAGCCAGGAAAAGAAAGTATATTTCAGTGCTTATTATTATGCTCTGTCTGGTGTAGAATACTGCCCCAGAATAATAAAAATGAGAGTAAGTGGGAATTTAAAAAATAAAATATTTCATCAATTCCATATTAAATTTTGGAATAAAATATCACATTTTCATTATTTCACAGTCTTATTTTAATCTGTTATCATATATCACTGCTACACAATCTATAAAAACAAGATCCCTTCCAAGTTACATAACAATGTTCATGTAATAGCATGATTTCCAGGAGCATACAAATACAATTTTTGGATAACAGAATCTTTATATTACCTGAAGCATTTTTAACTATTAACTGATTGTTTTATATTTGTGATGTACTTGAAAAGAAATGCAATTGAAATTACCTTGTTTTCTAGATAAAATCATAGTACATTCATGAGATACACCATAGACTGTTCATAAATGGTTTTGTTGCTCAAAGTAGCTACCTCAGTGGGATAGAAAAATAGAAAGGTTGAGAGGAGTTTAAGTTGTACTACCCTTTTTGTCATTATAAACTATTTTGCATGCCACTCCCTTACTTATATTTCCAATGCCTCATTAGCATAGACATAATGAAGCTTTAGATTTTTTAAAAATTTTATTTATATTTTTATACAGCAGGTTCTTATTAGTTATCCATTTTATACATATTAGTGTATACATGTCAGTCCCAATCTCCCAATTAATCACACCACCCCCCACCCGCCACTTTCCCCGCTTGGTGTCCATACGTTTGTTCTCTACATCTGTGTCTCAATTTCTGCTCTGCAAACTGGTTCATCTGTACCATTTTTCTAGGTTCCACATATATGTGTTAATATACGATATTTGTTTTTCTTTCTGACTTACTTCACTCTGTATGACAGTCTCTAGATCCATCCACATCTCTAAAAATGACCCAGTGTTGTTCCTTTTTATGGCTGAGTAATATTCCATTGTATACATGTACCACATCTTGTTTATCCATTCCTCTGTTAATTGACACTTAGGTTGCTTCCATGTCCTGGCTATTGTAAATAGTGCTGCAATGAACATCGGGGTACATGTATCTTTTTGAATTATGGTTTTCTCTGGGTATATGCCCAGGAGTGGGATTGCTAGGTCATACAGTAGTTCTATTTTTACTTTTTTAAGGAACCTCCATACTGTTCTCCATTGTGTCTGTTTCAATTTACATTCCCACAAACAGTGTAGGAGGGTTCCCTTTCCTCCACATCCTCTCCAGCATTTACTGTTTGTAGATTTTTTGATGATGGCCATTCTGACCAGTGTGAGGTGATACCTCATTGTAGTTTTGATTTGCATTTCTCTAATAATTAGTGATGTTGATCAGCTTTTCATGTGCTTCTTGGCCATCTGTATGTCTTCTTTGGAGAAATGTCTATTTAGGTTTTCTGCCCATTTCTGGATTGGGTTGTTTGTTTTTTTAATATTGAGCTGCATGAGCTGTTTATATATTTTGAAGACTAATCCTTTGTTCGTTGATTCATTTGCAAATATTTTCTCCCATTCTGAGGGTTGTCTTTTCGTCCTGTTTGTAGTTTCCTTTGCTTTGGAAAAGCTTTTAAGTTTCATTAGGTCCCATTTCTTTATTTTTGTTTTTATTCCCTTAACTCTAGGAGGTGGATCAGAAAAGATCTTGCTGTGATTTATGTCAAAGTGTGTCCTTCCTATGTTTTCCTCTAAGAGTTTTATAGTGTCCAGTCTTACATTTAGGTCTCTAATCCATTTTGAGTTTATTTTTGTGTATGGTGTTAGGGAGTGTTCTAATTTTATTCTTTTGCATGTAGCTGTCCAGTTTACCCAGCACCACTTATTGAAGAGACTGTCTTTTCTCCATTGTATATCCTTGCCTCCTTTGTCATAGATTAGTTACCATAGGTGCGTGGGTTTGTCTCTGAGCTTTCTATCCTGTTACATTGATCTATATTTCTGTTCTTGTGCCAGTACCATACTGTCTTGATTACTGTAGCTTTGTAGTATAGTCTGAATTCACGGAGCCTGATTCCTCCTGCTCCTTTTTTTTCCCTCAAGACTGCTTTGGCTATTCGGGGTCTTTGGTGTCTCCATACAAATTCTAAGATTTTTGTTCTGGTTCTGTAAAAAATGCCATTGGTAATTTGATACAGATTGCAGTGAATCTGTAGATTGCTTTGGGTATTATAATCATTTTCACAATATTAATTCTTCCAATCCAAGAATATGGTATATCTCTCAATCTATTTGTATCACTTTAATTTCTTTCAACAGTGTCTTATAGTTTTCTGCATACAGGTTTTTGTCTCCTTAGGTAGGTTTATTCCTAGATATTTTATTCTTTGTGTTGCAGTGGTAAATGGGAGTGTTTCCTTAATTTCTCTTTCAGATTTTTTATCATTAGTGTATAGGAATGTAAGAGATTCCTGTGCATTAATTTTGTATCCTGCAACTTTACCGGATTCATTGATTAGCTCCTGTAGTTTTCTGGTGACATCTTTAGGATTCTCTATGTAACGTATCATGTCATCTGCAAACAGTGACAGTTTTACTTCTTTTCCAATCTTGTACTCCTTTTATTTCTTTTTCTTCTCTGATTGCCATGGCTAGGACTTCCAAAACCATGTTGAATAATGGTGATGAGAATGGACATCCTTGTCTTGTTCCTGATCTTAGAGGAAATGCTTTCTGTTTTTCACCATTGAGAATGAGGTTTGTTGTGGGTTTGCCATATATGGCCTTTATTATGTTGAAGTAGGTTCCCTCTATGCCAACTTTCTGTAGAGTTTTTATCATAAATGGGTGTTGAATTCTCTCAAAAGCTTTCTCTGCATCTACTGAGATGATCATGTGGTTTTTATTCTTCAATTTTTTAATATGGTGTATCACATTGATTGATTTGCATATATTGAAGAATCCTTGCATCCCTGGGATAAATCCCACTTGATCATGGTGTATGATTCCTTTAATGTCTTGTTGGATTCTGTTTGCTAGTATTTTGTTGAGGTTTTTTGCATCTATATTCATCAGTTATATTGGTCTCTAATATTATTTTTTTGTAGTATCTTTGTCTGGTTTTGGTATCAGGGTGATGGTGGCCTCATAGAATGAGTTTGGCAGTGTTCCTTCCTCTGCAGTTTTTGGGAAGAGTTTGAGAAGGATGGGTGTTAGCTCTTCTCTAAATGTTTGATAGAAGTCACCTGTGAAGCTATCTGGTCCTGGACTTTTGTTTGTTGGAAGATTTTTAATCACAGTTTCAATTTTATCACTTGCGATTGGTCTGTTCATGTTTTCTATTTCTTCCTGGTTCAGTCTTGGAAGGTTATACCTTTCTAAGAATTTGTCCATTTCTTCTAGGTTGTCCATTTTATTGGCATAGAGTTGCTTGTAGTTGTCTCTTAGGATGCTTTGTATTTCTGCGGTGTCTGTTGCAACTTCTCCTTTTTCATTTCTAATTTTATTGACTCGGGTCCTCTCCCTCTTTCTCTTGATGAGTCTCTCCACTGGTTTATCAATTTTGTTTTTCTTCTCAAAGAAACAGCTTTTAGTTTTATTGTCTTTGATATTGTTTTCTTTGTTTCTATTTCATTTATTTCTGCTCTGATCTTTATGATTTCTTTCCTTCTACTAACTTTGGGTTTTGTTTGTTCTTCTTTCTCTAGTTCCTTTAAGTGTAAGGTTAGATTGTTTACTTGAGATTTTCTTGTTTCTTGAGATAGGCTTGTATTGCTATAAACTTCCCTCTTAGAACTGCTTTTGCTTCATACTATAGGTTTTGGATCATCATGTTTTCATTGTCATTTGTCTCTACGTATATTTTAGTTTCCTCCTTGATTTCTTCAGTGATCTCTTGGTTATTTAGTAATGTACTGTTTAACCTCAATGTGTTTGTGTTTTTTACGTTTTTTTCCCTGTAATTGATTTCTAATCTCATAGCGTTGTGGTCAGAAAAGATGCTTGATATGATTTCAATTTTCCTAAATTTACTGAGGCTTGATTTGTGACCCAAGCTATGATCTATCCTGGAGAATGTTCCATACGCACTTGAGAAGAAAGTGTAATCTGCTGTTTTGGGATGGAATGTCCTGTAAATATCAATTAAATCTATCTGGTCTGTTGTGTCATTTACAGTTTGTGTTTCCTTATTAATTTTCTGTTTGGGTGATCTGTCCATTGGTGTAAGTGAGGTGTTAAAGTCCCCCACTATTATTGTGTTACTGTTGATTTCCTCTTTTATAGCTGTTAACAGTTGCCTTATGTATTGAGGTGCTCCTATGTTGGGTGCATATATATTTATAATTGTTATATCTTCTTCTTGGAGTTATCCCTTGATCATTAAGTAGTGTCCTTCCTTGTCTCTTTTAATAGTCTCTATTTTGAAGTCTGTTTTATCTGATATGAGTATTGCTATTCCAGCTTTCTTCTGATTTCCATTTGCATGGAATATCTTTTTCCATCCCCTCACTTTCAGTCTGTATGTGTCCCTAGGTCTAAAGTGGGTCTCTTGTAGACAGCAAATAGATGGGTCTTGTTTTTGTATCCAGTCAGCAAGTCTGTGACTTCTGGTTGGAGCATTTACTCCTTTCACTTTTGAGGTAATTATCGATATGTATATTCCTGTGACCATTTTCTTAATTGTTATGGGTTTGTTTTTGTAGGTTCTTTTCTTGTGTTTCCCACTTAGAGAAGTTCCTTTAGCATTTGTTGTAGAGCTGGTTTGGTTATGCTGAATTCTCTTAGCTTTTGATTCTCTGTAAAGCATTTGATTTTTCCATTGAATCTGAATGATATCCTTGCTGGGTAGAGTAATCTTGATTGTAGGTTCTTCCATTTCATCACTTTAAATATGCCATGCCACTCCCTTCTGGCCTGTAGAGCTTCTGCTGAGAAAGCAGCTGTTAACCTTATGAGAGTTCCCTTGTATGTTATTTGTCATTTTTCCATTGTTGCTTTCCATAATTTTTCTTTGTCTTTAATTTTGCCAATTTGATTACTATGTGTCTCAGCGTGTTTCTCCTTGTGTTTATCCTCCCTGGGTTCTCTGTACTTCCTACACTTGGGTGGTATTTCCTTTCCCATGTTAGGAAGTTTTTCAACTATAATCTCTTCAAATATTTTCTCAGGTCATTTCTCTCTCTCGTCTCCTTCTGGGACCCCTATAATGCAAATGTTGTTGTGTTTAATGTAGTTCCAGCGGTCTCTTAGGCTGTCTTCGTTTCTTTTCATTCTTTTTTTCTTTATTCTGTTCCACAGTAGTGAATTCCACCATTTTGTTTTTCAGCTCACTTATCCTTTCTTCTGTCTCAGTTATTCTGCTATTGATTCCTTCTAGTGTATTTTTAATTTCAGTTATTGTATTGTTCATCTCTGTTTTTTTGTTCTTTAATTCTTATAGGTGTTTGTTCTTTAATTCTTCTAGGTCTTTTTTTAAACATTTCTTGCACCTTCTCGATCTTTGCCTCCATTCTTTTTCTGAGGTCCTAGATCATATTCACTATCAGTATTCTGAATTCTTTTTCTGGAAGGTTGCCTATCTCCACTTCATTTAGTTGTTTTTCTGAGGTTTTATCTTGTTGCTTCATCTGGTACAGAGCCCTCTGTCCTTTCATCTTATCTGTCTTTCTGTGAATGTGGTTTTTGTTCCACAGGCTGCAGGATTGTAGTTCTTCTTGCTTCTGCTGTCTGCCCTCTCAGTATATTCTTAATATGTTATGCATGTAGGCAGTGTTGTTCCTCAGTACAAGTACTGCTGTTAGTAGTCATTGCAGGGAACTTCCTTAATCAGTAGGGATCTGCTAGTGTTGGAAGGTCTCCTGCAGAGTCGGGGGGTGGCTGTGGCTCACTGTGAGGACAAGGACACTGGCAGCAGAAGTTCTGGGATGTGGTGTGACCCCTCCCAGAGTCTGCCATTAGCCCCACAAAAGAGATTTAGGGTTTTTTTTTTGATGTCTAGGAAACCCTGCAGGACAAAGTAGCGTAATACTGGGTTTAAAACACAAACTTTTTTTTTTCAAAAGACCACAACATTACAACACCATTTACTTGTTTTGTATTGAAACAAAGATTGTTTTGATATGAACTGAATTGTGTGTGAAAAAGATATATAGTGTCTACTGCTATGAGAAGAGATGTGTACTTTTCAAATGTAGTAACAAACTATGTCACCTTTTTGAAAATGTGTCATTTCTATAATGAGTTTATGTCAGCACAAAGTGTCAGATGGGTAGATCTAAGGAGTGAAATACTGTTTGGCCACCTACATTGCATCCTTTTTTTTTTTTTTTTTTGCGGTATGCGGGCCTCTCACTGTTGTGGCCTCTCCCATTGTGGAGCACAGGCTCCGGATGCACAGGCCCAGCAGCCATGGCTCACGGGCCCAGCCGCTCCGCGGCATGTGGGATCCTCCCGGACCGGGGCACGAGCCCGTGTCCCCTGCATTGGCAGGTGGACTCTCAACCACTGTGCCACCAGGGAAGCCCTGCATCCTATTTTTGATCTTTAAAAATAGACTGAAGTGACATGTGTGTGGTATGATCCTGTGGCTCTGCTAGGTCTGACACCTTTCCTCATACGCACTTCTCAATAAGAGAAGGATATCAGAAAAGAAAATTTCTATTCATTGTAAGCATCATCAGTACCTCTGTAAATGCTATGGGAAAGAAAAGTTAAAAAATAAAAAATCTGGACTTCTCACACAAAGCCCTTATTTCCCAGACGTTCACATTTTCTTTTGCTTTGCCTGGAGATAACAGATGGCTAGATGGTGATATGGGATGCTAATTAGGCTTCTGTGTTTTCAGCTAACCTTAGGTAGACACAGTCCTTTGAGGGCTGATTACCACCATGCCATTTAAAAATGCTAGCAGCTAACCATTAAACACCCTTTCATAATGAACTTTTTATAAACAATAAAACCATGATTAACTCTAGTATATATATTAAAAAAAAACCTATATCAGCAAGACAGTAATGAAATGCACTGTGGCATTATAAGAGTGATTTCAAGTTTTAACTGAGCTCCAGAACTAGTAGGTAGAAAAAAAATAAAAGCTAGTATGTAGTATTTTTATATGATTCATTGAACTCTCTATAATATGGTGACACAAACGGAACTCCAGTGGCAGTAGACAGATTCTCCAGGGGCAGAGTTAAGAGATGGGAAAGTTGAGTCTAACTCAGTCATCTTGAATAAAACATTAAAAGCTGGAGGGAAAGAACATGCACATTGTCTTTGGTAGGATGTGTTAGGAAAGAACTAGTATTACATTCATGAATAGGTAATGATATTCTATACAAAGGAACATTTATATCCAATTAGAGTATGCAAGTTTTTAATATACCACCAGAATTGTAAATGATATTTACATCAATATTTTTATAGCATCTTATATTTATTATTTGATAAAATTTTTCATGTTATACATGGAAAACATACTTATTTCAAAAATTGCTACATGTTGAAAGGTAATGTCTTTTCCAGAGCCCAAAACAATATTTTTTAATAAACATGAAAAAAATGTTTTGAGAGCTGAGATGAAATTATTTAAAATTTAAGCTTGAACTCAGATCTGAAATAATATTTACATATGCAGAGTTGTTGCAAATCTGACACTGAATGTTAGCCTAATATCTGAATCACTGCTGATTTAGTAGTAGTATTAAATGACCTCAAGTCTGCCATACAATGTAATTGTCTGCCCGGAAGAAAGAGCAGAGTAAGGAAGTTAAAAGCAAACTTTCTGGAATTAAAATCCCTGGTTCAAATTCTGTTCCTACCATTTATTATCCTTGTGAAATTGCTCAGATTCCGTAATCCAATTTAACTTCACTGCCCTTGAGGGACTTAACTCTATATGGCTTCTGTGAAAACTAAATAAGACAATTCACATTAAATATTTAACTCTCAGCCTAGAACATGGTAAATAGTCTGTAGATGATGCTAGGTATTATTATTATCATCATTGCCTTTGGAGGGATGTGAGAGGTAAAATTATGTGTAAGTGTAATATGTATTCTAATAGTAAACACAGATTAGAAAAATAATATTTTCTTGGAATTTTATAAAAATTCCTTCTATGATTGATGTATTTCAGTTTATGTGTTTGATGGTGGTGTTCAATAAGAATTAAAAAGAATGGGAAAAATTTAAATATATATTAACTGGATTTGGATTAGGAAAAATCTTTTTTCTTCCCAGGGTACTAAGAAAACAGGCTACTTTTCAGTAGACTTGCATTGGACATATTGAGCTATGTTTCCAATATATGGAAAATTTCAATGGTCGGATGTGTTTTAATTTATATTTCCTATCTGTGTTAATATGCTCTCCTTCTAAGATTTGTGCTGCTATATCAAACACAATTTGAGCAATACCCACTGAAGGCCAAACCTATTGGATCTAACAGAATCGATAAATAGCTTATCTTTTTATAGCTTTGGAATAAATTCATTGAAATCAGGAAATTAGGGATTCAGTTCTACATTAGCACCAGTATTTTGTCTGTGGAGGCTAAAGGAGAATTTGCCTTCCAGTGTATCATTTTTTATATATTGATATGTAAATTGTATACATGTAAGTAAACATATATATTAAATATGTTAATGTGTTTCCCATTTTAAATTAGTGTATGCTAACACAGAATTTCATTATTTCAAGTGAAATTTCACGTGTTATCTCATTTTATTTTCCATAGGATTATTACCCATGTTCCAAGATGATTTATTTGAGAAATTCTACCCCATTTTACAGATTAGATTTCTCTGAGAGGTACAGCTTCGTTTTTAAGATAATTAAAGCTCAGAGGAGCTAAATGACTTATCCAAAGAAACAGTAAATTAGGGGCAGATCCACAATTACAGTCCAAATGTTTTTAGTTCCAATGCAATGTACTTTCTACTACCTGTTGTTTTTTATGGTATGTGTGTGTGTGTATGTTCTCACAAGAGATGTATTTCAGGTCTGCTTAACTGGTGTACATTTGTCATACTATTTTTATATTGTGTAATAATATTCATGAAATACCTCAAAGCTTGAGAAAATTGCTCACCTTCTCTTTATGTCACGTGTTTACTCTCTATGCATCATCCACTCTTCTTGATATTTTTCAGTTATTTTGAAATTTTGATTAATACAAAACTCACAAGAAATTTACTAATTTACTTCTTTTTAAAAAATGAGAAAAATTAAAAAATAGGCTCAGACTGATATTCAGTCCAGTCCAGGATTCTGAGTTTGACAGTAATACCAAGAAGCAACTGACGAGTATGGTATTTTTTATGAAAATGTTCAAAGATCTTTAACTTCAACTTTTCTATGAAATTAGCATAATATGAATTATCTTTTCTCTGTTGCTTTGTGTTGTGACTATATTTATAATAAGCATGTAAGAAATGCTTATAAATAAATGACTGCTTACTTTGGCTTCCAGTGACCATTTAAAAAATTCACCCTGCCAGTTAGTTAGGTCCTGAGATTTGGTGAATTTGACAATTAGTAAGACTCAGTCTCTGACTTTAAGGGACTTAAATCTAGTGCAATTGATGAGGTTTAGACATATTTTTGTGATGCAATGATTTAGGAAAATTAATGAGGAGTTTAGTAAATTTGTCAGCAGGCACACTAATAAGTAGACTGCTATACCAGATAAGATAAGATATCAGGATTCAAACTATAGTTGTGGTAGTGCAATGGAAAAAGAAGGATTATATTAAGGGTCATTTTACATAACTTTTAGTCCATCTCATTAATGTCTAGTTAAGCCTTGTTTGTTTCTTGTTTGTCTGTTCCCTGAGGGGAACATGTATTCTAGCATTTCCCCCTACATTACCAAAAAATAACCTTTAGACATGAAGGGAAAAAAATGGCTGATTTCCAGTTGTTTTACCTTTAATTTTGATAATTCCAGACTTACATTAAAATTACAATAATAGTATAGAGAACTCATATTTTCCAAATATTTTCCAAATTTTCTCTTTGTCACATTTATATTATCATTTTACTCCTTACATACACACACACAGATACACACATGTACAGACACACATATACATACATACAGACATACAAACTTTTTTTTTTTGAGAACTTTTTGAGAATGAATTGTAGATATGTTGTCCCTTTCCCCGTAAATACTTCTCTATGTGTTTCCTTAAAACTAGGACAGTATCAGCACAGGGAACTCTACTCAATATTCTGTAATGGCCTATATGGGAAAATAATCTAAAAAAGGAAGCCACTAGGCTTCCCTGGTGGCGCAGTGTTAAGAATCTGTCTACCAGTGCAGGGGAAATGGGTCCGAGCCCTAGTCCGGGAAGATTCCCACATGCCGTGGAGCAACTAAACCCGTGAGCCACAACTACTGAAGCCCATGCGCCTAGAGCCTGTGCTCCACAACAAGAAAAGCCACCGCAATGAGAAGCCTGCCCACAGCAACGAAGAGTAACCCCCGCTCACCACAACCAGAGAAAAGCCCACACACAGCAACGAAGACCCAACACAGCCAAAAAAATATATATATAGGTATATATATCTATATATATCTATATATATAGATATATATAGATATATATGGATATGTATAACCGATTCAATTGGCTGTACACCAGAAACTAACACAACATTATAAATCAACTATACTCCAATAAAAGTTAAAAAAAAAAAAACTAGGGCAGTATCCTACCTAACCACTGTACAATTATCAAATTTTCTCATTTGTTTCAATGTTTCCAGTCTAGTCTTCAGCCACTCAATAGTCATTCTCAGGATAAGTTCTGTTTTTCCTCATCTTTTCTGTGCTTACCCATTTATTTATTATTTCATAAGTTTGGATTTCTATGTATAAACTTCTACCTAACTTCCAGTGAATGATTCCTGGCCCTAAATAGGACCATGGCCACTCCTAACACATTCCACAGAAAAATCTACCCTGACAAGTAGAGACTCTGAGCTCTCCATCGAAGACTGTGAAATGGAACCCATAGTCATGTGACCAGAAATGGTGCTTCAGCCTCTGTGGGGTTCACCTGCCTTAGGAAGGAACACCTTTCCCACAACAATGTCCTTGAAGAGGAACTATGCTAAACCCTGTGCCCTTGACCATAAAAAAAGGGAAGTAAGGAAGGTGATTTACTCAACGAAAGTCCAACTGCTGCCATAGGAAAAAGTTTTTTGTGGAAGAGAGTATGGTAAAGATAGGCTATTTTTGTTCTCTCTGTCATTCCACACCCACCCAACCCTGAGAATTATTTTCATAATAAAACCAAAAAAATACATTGCAAATGCAAACAGTAATGGTCTCTTAAAGAAAGCTCCTTTAGAAATGCAAGTACAAAATATAACTATTTATATATCTAGACAGCACATATTCTCAATAATCTGTAACATGAATAATTATACTTTAAACATGCACCTTATATAAATGTATTCTTTAATAGCAGAATATATCTTTTTTCTTTAAACATGATGTAACTATTCACATATTTATACAGGATATATTCTAAACACTGTGTAGCTTGAATAATTATACATTAAGCATGTACTTTACATAAATGTTTTCCACTGGGAAAACACCATACCTACATAAAAATGAGTGTAATGCCCTTTCTCATACAGTTATACATGAGTTTTTACTTGTTTTTAAGGTAGGGAGAGAGTACCTGTGGAACTGGTTATAGTCAGAAATCAGTTCATGTATTATGTCTATTGTGCTTAGTGTCTCAGTCTATTAATTTGATTCTAATGTCTGACTTGTTGGAATATCTTAGAAACTAGTCTTCTCACTCCCAATTTGTATGCCGTTAATTGGTAGTTACATTTCATTGCAAGAAATAAAATAATGATCTCGAGTGTGATGCTGCTTTTAGATGTTCCTACTATTTGAGTTCACAAAACTTTAATTCACCAATTTATGACTAGGTTGTATAATAAAGTCGATAGGGAAAAACACCTCTTTTCTTACCTATTTTCTACATAGAGAAATGAAGTATTTCATTTCATTTTACTTTAAAAATAACTCATGTATATGGTGTTGGAAGTGCCCAGTATCTTGATGGTGGTGGTGGATACAAGAAACTACACATGTGATAAAATTTCATAGAACATAAAAACACACAGAGACACACAGCAAAATGATTACAAGTAAAACAGAGGACATCTGAATAGATCAGAGTATTGTATCAGTATCAATAACTTGGTTGTGATATTACAGTAAAGGATTGCAAAATGTTACCATTCGGGGAAACTGAGCAAAATATAACGAATCTCCTTGTACTATTTCTTACAACTTCATGAAAATCTAAAATTATTCCAACAAAATTTTTAATTAAAAAAAAACCTTTCATGTTACTCTTAAACAATTTTGTTCCTGTTGAATATAACTAAGAAAACTTTTTGACATCATGTACATATTTATTTTGTGTCATTTTGAAGTTCATCTCAAGAAATTTTATTAAATTTATTTAGTTTGCCGTGACACTCTAGGCAAATTAATATCATAAAATATTTATATTCAATATCTGATTATTTAAAATATGACATGACTATTATTTATTATATTTTGGAAAAAAGTAAAAACGTTCATTTGCCTTTAGTATTGAAGGAATATATTGTGTTGCTAATTGGGCTTGTTTTGGGGGGAGAAGGATAGACATTTTCATGTGTTTTAGTCTCATTTCTCTTGCTTTTTTTCCCCTTGTTTACTTCCCAACTTCTATACCTCCATTCCAATCCATTCTCCACAGCACATCTAGAGCAGTCTTTTTTGAAAAATGCAAACTCTTCCACTCCTACTCTGTGCCAAATTTATCAGCAAGTCTTGTGGCAAGAAGCACATTTGCCATGAAGCTAAGGAAGTTTAAGCTTCAGGGTGCCTCAGATGCACGGATTTCTCCCAAGGCCTCATGCTTATTTTTATGTTTTTAATTTTCTGTTCTTTTCTTAAAGAGGGCAAAATATGATTATACTTCAAGTCTCATGAAGCCGGGAGTCCATGTTTTCTGTCATTTTAATTTCTAGGCTATTTCTCCCATCTTTTTATTTCTCTGTATTGCTAGTGGTACCCTTCCAACCCCTCATTTTCTTTTTGCCTGGATTTTATCAATAGCCAAATTATTTTGTCTTCCTGTGCCAAATAGGCCAAACCTCCCTCACATTTCTAGTTCTAAACCCGTATTCCTCTTCCTTAAAATTGGAGAAGCCCCTTCCTCTCTAAAGGTAATGACTTGGATCTTTCTACTTTCTTCTCTCC
Organism: Mesoplodon bidens; assembly: GCF_964165515.1. Classification (NCBI taxonomy): domain Eukaryota; kingdom Metazoa; phylum Chordata; class Mammalia; order Artiodactyla; family Ziphiidae; genus Mesoplodon; species Mesoplodon bidens. The sequence continues at coordinate 90,330,872 of NC_138167.1, forward strand.
CTCAATCAATTTACACATTTATCATCCATGTGCTCAAATTTTCCTTCCATTTAAAATTTTTACATGCGTATTTCAACTTATTCTAGTTTATTCCTTCTCAAACACTGTAGCAGCAACACAACTGTGAAGGACAAACAAAAAGTCCTTGGAATTCCTGTTCTTCCTTCAAGAAGAACCCAGCTACTGTTCATGTTATAGACCTTTCCAAGCTAAGCTATGAACAATTTATGTTTCTCAGTTCTCACGTCTCCCATTAATTCTTTGAAATTCACTCCCTAGATTATTAATAATCTTTATGCTAAATGCAATGGCGTTTCATCAATCCTAGTTTACATTTGCCCTGTGTCATGACTGTTTTCTCCCTCAAACACTCTTCCCTTGGCTTCTGTGACTCAACAGAATCCTGGTTTCCTCCTACTGCCTGAGTGTTCCTTTGGGTTCCTATTTCATTTTTCATCACTGAAATGTTCCCATGACATGCATATTTTTCTAACAGACTTTATTTTTAGAGCAGTTTTAGGTTTACAGCAATACTGAGAGGAAAATAAGGAGACTTTTTCATATACTCTCTTTCCCTACATGGCCAGAGCCTCCCCTATCATCAACGTCCTTCACCAGAGTGCCACGTTTGTTACAACCAATGAAGCTACATGGTCACATCATTATTATACAATGTCCGTAGATTACAGTAGAAATCACGTTTGGTCTTGTACATTCTATGAATTTGGCCATATTTGTAATGACGTGTAGCCACCATCATAGAATTATACCTAATGTTTTCACTGATCTAAAAATCCTCTGTGCTCTGCCTGCTCATCCCTCTCTCCTCCCTTACCTCTAACAATCACTGATCTTTTTACTGTCTTCATAGTTTTGTCTTTTGCAGAATCTCATATAGTTGGAATCATACAGTATGTAGCATTTTCAGATCAGTTTCTTTCATTTAGCAATGTGGATTTAGGGATTCTCCATGTCTTTTTGTGGCTTGACAACTCATTTCTTTTTAGTGTTGCAAAATATTCTGTTGTCTAGATATATCACAATTTATCCATTCATCTGCTGAAGAACATCTTAGTTGCTTTCAAGTTTTGGAAATTATGAGCAAAGTTGCTATAAACATTTTTGTGCAGGTTTTTGTGTGGACATATTTTCAAATCCTTTGAGTAACTATCAAGGAGCATGATTGCTGGATCATATGGTAAGAGTATGTTTAATTTTGTGAGAAACTACCAAACTGTCTTTCAATGTTGCTATACCATTTTATATTCTTACCAGTAAATGAATGAGAGTTCCTGTTGCTCCTCATCCTTGTCAGCATTTGGTGTTGCTGGTGTTCTGGATTTTAGCCATTCTAATAGCTGTGTAGTCATATCTCAGTGTTTTAATATGTATTTCTCTGATGACATATGATGTGGATCTTTTTATTTGCTATCTGTATATCTTCTTTGGTAAAGAGTGTGTTAAGGTCTTTGATCCAGTTTTTTAATGCGGTTGTTTGTGCTCCTACTCTTGAGTTTTAAGCGTTCTTTATATAGTTTAGAAAACAGTACCTTATCAGATATGTCTTTTGCAAATATTTTCTCCTCTTTGTGGCTTGTCTTCTCATTCTCTTGATATCATCTTTTGCAGGACATAAGTTTTTAATTTTAGTGAAGTCCAACTTACTAATCTTTCTTTCATGGATGGTGGCTTTTGTGTTGTATCTAAAAAGTAATTGCCAAACTCAAAGTCATCTAGGTTTTCTCCTATGTTATCTTCTAGAAGTTTTATAGTTTTGCGTTTTACATTCAGGTCAGTGATACTTTGGGGATTTTTTTCTTTGAAGAGTATAAGGTTTGTGTCTAGCTTCTTTCTCTCTCTCTCTCTGTGTGTGTGTGTGTGTGTGCCCAATTGTTCCAGTACCATTTGTTGAAAAAACTATCTTTGCTCCCTTGTATTGGTTTTACTCCTTTGTCAGAGATCAGCTGACTGTGTTTGTGTTGGTATATTTCTGGGCTCTGTATTTTGTCCCACTGATCTATCTATTTTTTCACCAGTACCACACTGTCTTGATTACTGTAGCTTACTGTAGCTTACTCTGCACAAACTACTTAACACAGTATTCACCCTTATGATATCAAAAAGCACCCATACGCTTATTTATTTATTCAGCTAGTGTATGTTGAACACCTACTTTGTGAGAGGTACTGTGTTTGGTACTTGGAATACAATTTGAAAAAAAAGTGATGTGTTCATTAATCCCAATCACATAAGTATATGAGTAAATTGCCAAATACAATCAGTGATCATTGTTATGTAGGAAAAGTGCGCTAGACTCAGTGAATATATCAAAGTTAGAATTGATATAGGAAGGGTTTTTTGGGGGGACATATATTTGAGATAAGCTCACAAGCAAAAGCAGGAATTAACTTATTAAAAGGAAGATAGAATATTGTAGGTAGTGATGGCAGCAGAATAAAAGTCCTGAGGCAGTATATAGGTCTTTAAAAATTTTGGCCATCTTTCATAAATTGCACACTGTTTTGTAATAGCCCTTTAAGTTACTTATGGAGGATTATCTCCCCTCCTCTGTAAGGTGTTAGCAGTGTTGTTGAACAAGGTTTATTCTTCCCCTTGCTGGGGAATGTATATGTACTCCAAGTTAGGCCAGTCACATGTTCTCTTCTTGAAACATGAATTTTGAACAGATTTTTTTAAATATGAAAATAAAATTGGAGTTCATTCATTCTCGAATGGACACTGATATGAAACTGTTGAATTGATTATACTGTGTAGATTCCAGAGAATCACTTTTTTCTGTTTTATTCTGTACCTGTTTCCCTGGCCTTCTTGTCAGTTCTATGAGCTCTCCCATATAGTTTGTGATAATTTAATTTTCTGCTGAAGGTAGCTCAATTCAGTTTCAATTCTTTACATTGAAAAATCCCTAGTGATATATATAGAGGAGCATGAAATTTTTGAATGAAAAATTGATCATTGTGGGTGAAATGAAGGAAAGAAGGAGTGAAACAAGATAAAATTAGGGCATAGGCAAGTATAGGTAATACCCATTTTTAGACCAGTTTAAGGATTAAGTCTTTATCCTAAGATCACAGGGTTGCCATTATTATAAAATGTGTAAGCAGAAGAGCTACATGATCAGATTCATATTTTAAAAATATAGCACTGGATTCAGTTAGGAAAATACAATGTGAAGAGAAAGAGTAAAGATAAGACCATTTAGGAAACTATCACATTATAATAAAATAAAAGTTAAGAAGGAGAAAGCAGATGGATTTCATAAGTATTTAGATGGTAAAGCTGTCAGATCAGTCTCTCATGGTAGCAGAAAGGAGAGGTGAGTAGGAAGGAAACCCCTAAATGTCAGAGATCGCTTTCAGGAAAGAGTGCATTAAGTCTCTGGCTTACAGAACTGGATGTTTAGAAATGCCATTTGTAATGAAACAGGGAATAATCGGTGATAATTAGATTTAGGTAAAAGCATATTTTAGGTTAGGCATTGAATTTACTAAATTATTAGTGATTTTGAGACATAAAAGAAGTCCAGAAAGCATTAACAGTTTGTACCTGAGGCCTGGGAAATAGTTTTGGGGGTCATCTCCAGCCTACACTTTTCTGAGTTCCAGATGCATGTAGCCAACTTCTTATTTGGCATCTCTAATTGGAAGCCTACAATGCACCTCAAACACTATTTGTTAAAAAAAATGAACTGTATCTGCAACCCCTCAAAAAGCACACTCTGTTCCTCTTTCATTGTTTCCCATCACAGTGAAATTTATTACTATTCACTTAGTTGCCAAACCTAGTAACCTAGGGATTATAATTGTTCGTTCTTTCTTCTACAGTTCCATTTCAAAAACAATCAACGAGATCTCTCTACATTGAAAATTGCTCTCAAATTAAGTTTGATTTTTATAGCCTTATGTCATACCATAATTCTTTGCATTTATTATGCAATTGTGAACATTAAACTTTGCATTTTATCTAGAAGCTGAATATGTTCCAAAGAGTGATATGTGTGCTCCTTTTAATGTCAGTCATTATTTTCTCTGGTTTTAATATTGTTATTAGGTTTCTATATTTAAATTTAATGAAGCATTTTTTCTCAATCAAGAAGACCATTGAGATGATACAATTCTATTAGTCCATGATGTGACATCAGAGTAATAAACTTTATTTGGTGTGAGATGAGAAATGATTGAATATGCTTTCTATTCATTAAGTTTCTTTTATTCTTCCTCTCTGATATTTATAAGTGAAGTAAATAATAAAAGGTGTTAGATTTTTTTTTCCCCTAATCTTCTCTGTGAACTTCTGATAAAGTGTTAAAGACAAAACTTCCTGGACAAGGACAATCTGTTCTCTTTTACGATTCCTAGGATTCAACAATATAATACAGAATTCACTTCTGACATCCCATAGTAAAGTCAGTCTTCATCACAATAAGTCTACTCCTCCTAAATATGTACGTTTCTTTGAAGAATAAAGTAAGGGACAAAATGAGACAATTTACCATATGTTGCTTAATAAAGCCTAGGTTTTGAAATAGTTATTTCAAATGCCAACATAGGAAATTCAGAAATTTTGTAACCAAATAAAGTAAAAACTAATGCATGATTTGAAATATATAAAATCCAGATGATATGTCTTCTACTGTTCCTGAATTAACTAGAATAATAAAAAACAAACAAAAAATACTATTTTTTATGCAACCAGTTTTCATTTTTCTCTAAGCAAACAAGCAAAAGGTATTTAGTTTGGTGGATGAATAACATTTTGAAAATTATTCATCCACTGAACTAAATATTTTTAGTTCAATAGCCTTGCATATTGCACCTTTTACCGTGTCTTTCACATGCTAAGTATTTCTTAGATTTGATCCATGAACCACTGAACTTACTTAAAAAAAAAAAATCAGACTTCTGATCCCTGCCTGAAACATATTATAACAGAACTTATAGGTACGGAGCCTAAGAATGCATTTAAATAGTGCTGTTTAGTGATGCTAGTAGTCTTTAAGTTTTAGAACTAGTGCTGAGAAGACCAACAAAAAGTTATTTTTTGGTCATTCTGAGAGTAATACATAGAGTAATCAACAAGCAAGAAAAGGAGTTATCAAGCTTACATTACTAAGAAGTAAAACTGATAATGATAAAAGCAATATTTTGGGCTTGAAATCTAGTGGCCTTCCAAATGAATGCAAATTTCATGGTGAACATAATTTTTCCAAAGAGAGAAGGAAAACCTAATAGAACATATGTCAGTGTTAAATTTTATGTTTTTTGCCCATTTTTTTCTTTTGCCTTTCCAACATATAATGTAATTTTCATAGCCATAATATAGATGTTTTAAAAGTATTGATTATTATACAATATTCTATATTAATTTCAATCTTCATTATTCATTTGTATGTGCAAATACAGAGTACATTTAAATAAATAAATTTAGAAAGATAGGTCCAGCTCTTGTCATACTGTAGTGAATTGATTTTGACCAACCAAATATTTTGAGACTAGATTATATATAATGCAGCATTTTTGCATCCTTGTATTAATATAAATTAGTACTCTAATATATATTTTATCATTAAGATTAAAATTTAAATTAAGAAATAGATATTAGGAAGAAAATCTGGTCAGCCTATTTGCTTCATTCTGGGAAAAGAAGTAGCTAATTACCTTTCCATGAAATGTACTGAAGTAGTTAGTGATTTCTCCCTTTTTTTTGGTAAATTAAACTACTTTAAGGAAATGAGTTATAAAGTGTTTCTTGTTAGTGCATGCCTGTCACTCATATTCTAAGGTTCAGCAAATGGTGACCAGGGGGCTAAATCCAGCATGCTGCCTGTTTTTTTTTTCTGTAAGTCAGGTTTTATTGGATAGCAGACACAACCATTTGTGTATGTATGTTTATGGCTAGTTTCATGATACAACTCCAGAACTACTCTGTGAGTAGTTGTCACAGAGACAGTATGGCCAACAAACCCTAAAATATTTACCATCTGGCTCTTTATAGAAAAGTTTTCCAATCTCTGTGGAGTATATCTAGAGTATTGAACAACTGAAGCGGATCAATTTTTATTTCTTCCTATTATGACACATGTATATTCAGTAATAACTGTGAAATGAACTGAAAATAATGGCTAGAAAGTAAATGCAGGCAGTGAAGTCTTTGTTTTGTTTTACTTTATTTTTATATTCATGCCAGTAGAAAAATAATTAAGTAAAAATTTTTTAAAGTAAACAATGAAATAATATAACATGCAAAAAAGGAAAGAGTACTACTTTACTTTTCCATTCAATTAATTTATTTTAAAGTGGGAAAATATCTACCTACAATCAATCCATCACAGCCATAAACAATAGCTTCACAATAATTCATAAGTGACTTTTAATAAATATTTAAATAAATTTTAATAAATTTTAATAAAACTGGAATATCTCTGAAAGATTTATTTTAGGCAAATAGCAAATTGTACCACTGATGCATGTTTTCTTAGTTTCATCAAACACAGAGGGTAAAAAGAAGTAGAAATGTAAATGTTAAAGAAATTACTAAAATAATCTTTAGCAAAGGAAAATATTGCACCCACAGTTTCCACTCACTGCTTTAAATTTTAAACACATGTAAAACCTCCATGTGGACTCAGAATAAATATTAAGTAACACAAATTTTGTTTCTTTGTCTTTACAATCACTGTGCGATCATTGTTTACTTCTATTCTATTATTTAAACACTGGAATATGAAGTACCACAGGAGCTGGAGACACACTGTGCCCAAAGCAAGACTGAATGATTTTGAACTGCTATGAATTTGTTCTTGAATGAGTGTGCTATTCTTCTAGGTAGAATACAAAGTTTTTTAAAAGTATAAGTAATAAAACTGTGTTAGCTTTAAGGTTATATATATTTTGAAACTCAAGAGTAACTTTAGCAATTATTTAAGTTCTCTAAACACTGCACCTTCTCATCGCCTACACTGCTGTAGACAGCTCCTGTCTCCTATCACCCCATCTATTCTCTGTTGAATCTTTGCAAGTGTCTGTATTTCCTTACCATTTTCCTTTTTAGCTCTTTAATATTTACTTTTTCTGTACCTACAAAATGAATAAATCTGCCACAAATCCTAAATGTTCTTCCTTTTCATTCCATGTCCTTTCCTTTCCACTTCCTTTTCAAATTTCAAGCCCCAACACGTGTCATTTCATTTATTGGTCCTTTATCAACCTTCACAGGCAGAACTAGCAGCTTTCTCCTTGTTCCTCCAACACCTCATTCATACTGCAAACATACTAGTTGTCATATTAAGACCATTCTCTCTCTTTCTCTCTTTTTGCCTTCTGAGGCTAGATAATGTGCTATGAGCAAATGATCTTCACCAGAGCCAATGCAGTGATCAGACTATAAATAGGCACTTGGGAAAATTTCTGGAGATAAATGGAATTAATCTGTGAAAAGACTGCAGGTGGATGTTATGGTGGCAGTTATACCTATGTAATTTGCAGCATTGAATCTTTAATTTTATAGCAATAGAAGTTGCTACATATTTGAAAAGATAATGTACCTCTTGAATTCTGTTTGAAGAATAAGAAACAGCACAAACCCCAAAAAATAAATAAAATAAACTTCTTAGCTTCTTATTCTAATTCAGTACTCCCAAATTTTCTTTTTTTTACCAGCTGAGAAACTTGTGTTAAAGCTTTTGCCATGAACACTTATATTTAGTCTGTTAATTATAGGTGACAATATTAATAATAACTTTATTTAATTATTAGTAGTATTATTATTGAATATGTTAATATTATGTTTATTATGTATATGGGTGGCTGCATTCATTTTTTAAATAATTTAAAATAATTTTTTTCAGGTAACTTTACCTGATGCCTACTTAGGAATTCCATGAACAAATGGGAAGAAAGTAATTACTTGGCTACAAGAAATTATGTATCATTAAAATAGTACAGACTTATTATGTATTAGGAACATGGAATAAAATGATTCTTATTATGGAAAAAATAAAGGAAAAATACCATTTCCTTATTGTTTAGAAGCTTATAATTTACTTGATTTTTTTTTTTCTGGAATTCATTTTGTCAAATTCTCTGTTCTTATCTCCTTTGTTATCCCTTATTTTCCTTGGAGAATAAGGTGAGATATTTTCTTTTAGATGGTAGAGATGAAAAGAGATAAGAATACTCTGTTACCATTGGTATCCCAGCCCTGGTCTAATTGTGAAAACTAATTTATAATAATGTCTTACGATTTGGCCTAAAATATAATTTCTTTCTTTCTGACATATACATCTATCTAAATCTAGAGAATGTAGAAACAAACAAAAACAGATCTGTCTTTGGATTATGCTAGAATATTAGGGAACTACATCACTTTAATGCTCAAAACAATCCATTTCCTTGAATTGTACTTTGGTGTTTTTCTATAGCCTGTACTGAGGGAAATGTGATTTCATGTTTTCACTTTACAAATATGGTAGAAGATTCAGCAGGTAGAAAGTCGGTAAGGTCATAATTGAACTCAACAACATCATTAATCAACAGGATATAATTGACATCTATAGACTACTTCAGCAACAGCACAATACACATTCTTCTCAAGTTCACATAGAGCATGCAGGAAGATATATCGTATTTTTGGACATAAGACACATCTCAACAAAATAAAAAAGAAAAAAGAAAAAAGAAACCATACAATGTCTGCTCTCAGATGTTCCCTCAGAGAGAATACTTTCTAACTCATTCTGAGAGGCCAGTGTTAGCCAAATATCAAAATCAAAGATATTATGAGAAAACTAAAGACTTAGATTTCTCCTGAATATACCTGCAAAAATCCTCAAAAAAAAATTAGCAAATTGGGGCTGCCCTGTTGGCGCAGTGGTTGAGAGTCTGCCTGCCGATGCAGGGGACACGGGTTCGTGCTCCAGTCCGGGAAGATCCCACATGCTGCGGAGCGGCTGGGCCCGTGAGCCATGGCCGCTGAGCCTGCGCGTCCGGAGCCTGTGCTCCGCAACGGGAGAGGCCACAACAGTGAGAGGCCCGCGTACTGCAAAAAGAAAAAGAAAAAAAAAAAAATTAGCAAATTGAATCCAACAATGTATAAAAAGAATTATACACCATGACCAAATGGGATTTGTCCCAGGTATGCAAGGCTACTTCAACAGTCCAAAATCAATTAATGTAATACATCACATCAATAAGATGAAAAAGAAAATCACACAGTCACATCAATAGATGCAGAAAAAGCATTGGACATAATCCAACACCGATTCATGATAAAAAACTCTCACTAAACTAGGAATAAAAGGGAACTTCCTCAACTTGATAAGAAATATGTACCAAAAATCCTACAGCTAACATCGTGTGTAATGGTGAGAACTTTGAAGTTTTCTCACTAAGATCAGGTGAGAACGTATTTTCTTACCACTTCTTTTCAACATTGTGCTTGAAATTCTAGCTAATGAAGTAAGAAACAAGAAAAAGAAATAAAAGGTATACACATTGGGAAGAAAGAAATAAAACTGTCTTTGTTTGAAGATGACAAGATCATCTATGTAGAAAATCCAGAAGAATTGATCAAAAACTCCTGGAACTAACAAGCAATTATAGCCAGGTTGTACCATACAAGGTTAACAAGCAAAAGTCAATTGCTTTTGTATATACCAGTAATGAACAAGTGGAATTTGAAATTGAGAACACAATATCGTTTATATTGACACCCCCCAAAATGCATACTTCAGTATAAATCTTATCTGATGCTTGTTGTGTCTCTTCAAATTGTATTTTTTTTTTTTTTTTTTTTACCATTTTGGTATGCCTTGTAATTCTTTCTTGATGGCCTGACATGATGTGCTGGGTGAAAGGAGCTGCTGCAGACAGGCCTTTCATAATGTGGTAGTAAGATGTGGAGGGAGGGGAAACATTCTACAGTCCTATAATTAAATCTCAGTTTTTACTTAAGCCTAAACCTCTGGACTGTGAACATCACAAACGTTTTCAATTTTTTTCCCCCCTTCCTCCTTATGTGGGGTAGGATGGCTAGAATAGTCCGGAGTTGGGTATTTCCTTTCCCCAGATCAGTTAGCCTATTGGGTTAGGCTTTGGTTAACTAGTTTCACCTGAGAGCAGTCCTTGTTAAGAACAGCGTGCTCTGGCAGTTTTCAAAATGGCTCCTTTCCCCTCCACTACTGGAAGCCTGAGGGAATTTTTCTCTCATATTTACTGTGGAGTCAGTTGTAGCTGTAAGAGGTAAATCTCACAATATTATAGGGGTTCCCCCTGTTAATTGGGCATCCCAGAGTTTTTAATCTCAGAGGTACCTACGCTGAATCTCCAGCAATTACAGTTCAGGTTTTCCTAAGCCGGCATGGGTTCCCGTCGTGGTTTCATCTCAGGTAAGTCATGATTTTCCGTATTTGTCTGTCTGTCCGTCTCACCAATCTTGGGGGCAATAGTTTGCCCTGTGTTCAGACCTTTCTAGTGGATCCAAGAGTTGTTGATTTTTCAGTTTGTTCTGCTTTTTACTTGTTAGGAGAGAGTGGCAGCTTTCAAGCTCCTTACCTGTGGAAACAAAAAATGGAAGTTTAATTTCTTCTTGAGATGTTAATATGTATAACTTAGGAAAAGGGAATTTGGCTACAGTGTATGTTAGTTATAACAGCCATTAAGTAATAATGACAGCAGCCATTATTTAGTGAGCACTATTTTAAGCCAGGCACTGTGGTAAGTAATTTCCCTGGGGTTTCCTATTAATAGAAATAGTAATACACCTGCTCTGAAAGTTCTCTTGTTTGAGGTTAAAGTGCACAAACTTACTTTTAATACAATTTTGCAGTATTGTAACATGAAATCATAAAATCGAAATTTAATTTCATTAATAAGGGAGCAACCATCTTGTAGAGAGAGTTACACATAGTTTTTCTGAAAGTGTCAAACTTGTTCCAAGTCATTTCATTTAAAGTAGATTGTTCAACATTAAAACCTTGATAACTAGCTCATGGCAATGCATTTATCATACTGTGTTCTTATTAAAAATATTTTCCTAGCAAGATTAATGTGTCACTTAGACGATAAATATCAGAATCAATCTTTGCCCTCAAACCTACTACACCTCTCCATAAAGTAGAATGTAACTGGAAAATACTTACCACTATGGAAAAAACAAACAAATAAACAACAAGAACAAATATCTCCTAGAACACTTGCTTCTGACCACGTTTTGTTAAATGCTGCTTAACAATCTTTGCAAATATTATAAGCTTTGATAATATACCATGGTGATTTCCTAATGAAAGAGTTTTTTTCAGTGTCAAACTGCAAATCATATATTTAACTCAGATCACATGCATTCTGTTGATAAAAATATCTGTGTCCATAAAAGTTAGCGATCTTGGGGGAAGAGAATTCATAGAACTCTTTCTATACTTGCTTTCTTTATGCATTAATATCTACATACATTATGGAGCTTACATAAATGATCCCAATAATCTGCAGTAATATAAAGAGCCCAATGTACTTTATTGGGGAATATATGCCTGTGGAAATAATTTTCTGAGGCCTAAAATGGTATAGTTCATTGGTGTCCAAAAGCAAATGTTTCTTTGTCTTTTACTCCTTTTATATAAATATGTTTAACATAAAAATAATCAACACTTAAATGTAACAGTGTTTTAAATCTATAAACTTTTATCTTGTTCTGTGTCATGTTATTGTCCCTAATCACCACCCATCCAACATTAATCAAGAATACTGCTCAAAATATGTTGGAAGAAAAAAAGATGGAAAATATGAAGATAATAGACAAAAATAGCTAATAATTCCCTCCCTCCCCCCCAAAAAAAGCCAGCAGTGGCCAAAATAAATAAGAATGTTGTGACTTATCTTCTTTTCAATTATTCTTAATAAAACAAACAACTGGCTACTTTATGTGCTTTGCAGATGGCTCAGTAGTGGCTCACATACAGAGCAGATGTATATCAGTAGGACACAGGTCTATACACTGATTCTTATTTGCCTGCAGTTCTCAAGTATTTAAGGAAATAAGTCTCTTAAAATTAAACTTTTACATGCACACAGAGATACACGCTAGTTTTCATTATCCTGTATTTCAACATTGCCAGATATTTTGCTAAAACAATTAGAAAGAACACTTTGTTGAAATAAGTAGAGATTTAAAAAAAAAACATTTCTACAGAGTGAGTGTCCACCTGCACAAACATATGCATTTTTAAATATTTTTGTCCATCTCTGTGTATGTTGTAATTTTCTACATCTAAAATCTCTTCACATTGGAATTTTCAAAACATGCAAACCACCTCTTTGTGCCTGGAAGCTTGATGCTGATCTTCTAGCTTCATGTCTTTTTCATTCGTCACCCCAATCACAATCAAATTCTTCATTCAGTTCCGTGATTGGCTTGAGAACAATTTGGATTGAAATCAGATGAGCAACACAGATGGTATCTAATATTGCATCTCAGTTTTTGGCTTGACTGTGTAAGCTGGTTACTCAGTGGTAGAGAAGGGGAAAGCTGCTGACAAATGACACTATTAGGACCATCATAACCAAGCTAGACTGGCACCAGTAGAGTGCTCAACAATCTGTTTTACATCTCTGTGTTTCTAAGTCCATATTATTAAACAAAGGTGTCCTTTTTACACGTAACATAACACCTGGGACAGGAGCCACCTTTTACTCTTGAGATGGCTTACTAAGCAGAATGATTTTTAAGGATATTTATATCGAAAGAGAGGCTGCCTTCAAAATATGGAGATTAACTCTATGTTGTAGGAATTATTAACTTCTATTAAATCTCATTTTCTCATTTAAATATATAATATACATTTATTTGACATATTTTGAAGGCAAAAACTTTGTTATATTTAATTGTAGACTCATGCAAGCTAAGGGTTGACATATAATATCAATAGTTGACTATTGATTTTTAATAGTTATGCATTATGATTCACCATGGATATTATTTTGAGAAAATGATAGGCATTTCAAAAGGGTATTTCTTTCAAATAAATTATAAGTAGAGTATCTCTTTTCTGATTATGAGATTAATGTATATGTAATGCAGAATAGTTTTTTAAATCAAAAGTGCAAAAAAGAAAATACAAGTCAAACATATTTCAGTCACACAAAGATGAGTGTTAATTTACTGATACAGTTCCTTTTGTTTTCTTTGCCTATTTCTCAATATGTATGACATATAATGACACTGTTAAGGAATATTATCTCTATTTTTATTTGTAAGATAAGTTGGAAGGTGAGAGAAATTGGTTGTGAAAATGTAGCAATTTATACATAATATAATAATGGTTGCAACCAGAGTTATGAGAGTCTGAAAATAAATGACTAAAAAGTCAACACTTGTGTTTATCATTTACTAAGAAATTTTGCATATTCATCTCATCTGATTTTGATAGGAACTCTCTGACATACGCATCGAATTTTTCACTTTTAATTTGAGAAAACTCTTTTCTGAAAAGATAAAGAAATTATTCAAGTTGATGTAGCCCATAAATAATGAAGTCAGAACATGATGTTGGTTTTTCCAAATCCAAATACTATGTGCTTTCTCTACACCTCTGTGTAAAGAAATGAGTAAACTATGTGAATTTTGAAGAATATATCAGCAAAATGAGCCAACTGGTTAAATGCTTTAGGGAGTGCATTAAAGAAAACAATTAAATGTCTCTAATTTTGTGTCTGGAAATTGTACCGTTGGTTGGAATGATTGAAGATAATGAGCTTCTTTCAGTTTTGTAGGTACAATCCAGACTTGATTACTTTCTATTCCACTGAAGTGATTCTACTAATTTTCCTGAAGCTAGGTTATTATAATGGTTTGTAATATTTTTCTGTCTTAGCCAATGAACAATCAGCATAAGTTGCTTTAATGAGCCATTTTTCATAATGAAAATGATGAAAACTCAAATTGATCAGTTTGCCACAAAAAATTTAGTCTGCTTAAGTGCTGAATTTAAATGTCTTCTATTGGATATAGGAAATTATATAAAAACTTGATAATACCTGATGCCTCTGTTTCAATATATCTTGAAGCTAAAGTTTGATTTTTCCCTCATTAACATTTTAATATTACTTTAAAGAAATATTTCTATGCAATTTTTCAGTGGCATATGAAATAGAACTTCATTCTCACACAGAAGCTAATATTGTCTGGAATATCTGTCCCTTTTAATAGTTTTTCCATTTACTTATTTCATTGATACTATTTTTGTATAATTACAAAGTGGATAATTGGAACAATTATTTATATAATAGATAAGATTCCCTTTTGTATGAGCAATGTATACATTTTATTTTAAAATATGTATTTAGAAAATAGAATTAGAGAATTATATTTTATAAGTGGTTATTATAAAATTAAAATATCTTTATAAATTTATTCTCAAAGGTTTTATTTCCATGAAGCTAAAGGAAGGAATAAGACATTTTTAAATTAAAAATAATTAAGAGAAATTCCCAGCAAGGGATTCTGTGGATACTGACATACGTAAGATGTTCAACATCATACTTGTCAAGTACAGGTTTCCCCTGCTTTCCAAAAGTAGGGCATTCCTGTGAAAACTTTTATAAGCCAAAATGGTGTAAAACAAAGAAACAATAACTTTTATTATAAAAGTGAAAATCCTCTTGGATTTCTTGCAGTTAGCAAAAACAGGTACTAATGTAGATCTTTTGTGAAAAGCATAGTGGTTATGTAAAGTGAACCTTCAAAAAGTGGAGGATACCTGTACTTTCAAATTAAAACATCAAAGAGATATGACTGCACACTTATTAGAATGGCTAAAATTGACATCACCAGATGTTGGTGATGTGGGGCAATAGAAATTTTCATTCATTTCTGGTGGTAATGCAAAATGGTACAGCCACTCTGGAAGACTGCCAGTTTCTACAAAACTAAGTATTCTCTTACCATAAGAACCAAAAATTGTGCTCCTTGGTATTTATAAAAAGGAACCGAACACTTATGTCCACACAAAAACCTGCACATGAATGTTTACAGTATGTTTACTTATAATTGTCAAAATTTGACAGCAATTAGGATGTCCTTTAATAGGTGAGTGGATGCATAAACTGAGGTACATCCATACAATGGAATATTATTTAGTGATGAAAATAAATAAGCTATGAACCTACAAAAAGACATGGAAGAACTTTAAATGCTAAGTGAAAGAAGCCAGTCTGAAAAGGCTACATACTATGTTTCCAACTGTATGATATTCTGGGAAAGGCAAAAGTATGGAGACAGTTTAAAGATCAGTGGTTGATAGGAACACAGTGGAAGGGATAGAGGGATGAATAGGTGGAGCTTGGGGGATTTGGGGGCACTGAAACTACTCTCTACTCGATATGGTACTATAATTGTGTATACATATCATTACACATTTATCAAAACCCATAGAATGTACAACACCAAGAGTGAACCCTAATATAGACTATGGACTTTAATTAATAATAACTGGCTTATCAATTGTAACAAATGTCTAACTAATGCAAGATGTTGCTAATAATATGGGAAAATGTGTGGGGGGTTGGTGGTAGGAGGATATATGGAAATTTTGTGTGATTTCTGCTCAATTTTTCTGTAAACCTAAGACTGTTCTAAAATAAATTCTGTAAGAAAAATTAGGGGAAACATCATTTTAGTAAGTTAGAGTTAGATCATAATTCAGTGATCTAGACATATTGTAAAGTTTCTCTTGATACTCTACATCATGTTTCAACAACCTTTGATTGCCCCTGTTTTTCTGTTTTTTAAATTGAAATATAGTTGATTTACAATATTTCAGGTATACAGCAAAGTGATTCAGTTGGACTTTTAACCTACACAATTGTAAGCTAACAAATTTGTTTTGTTTTATGTCACTAAGTTTAAATATATACATTTATGTATTCTTTTTCAGATTATTTTCCATTATAGGTTACTATAAGATATTGAATACAGTTCCCTGGGCTATACAGTAGGTCCTTGTAGTTTAACTATTTTATATATAGTAGTGTGTATCTGTAATCCCAATTCCTAATTAATCCCTCCCCCATACCTTCCCTTTTGGTAACCATAAATTTGTTTTCTATGCCGTGAGTCTATTTCTGTTTTAGAAATAAGTTCATTTGTATCTTTTTTCTTAGATTCCACATATAAGCGATATTATATTTGTCTTTCTCTGTCTGACTTCACTTAGTATGATAATCTCTAGGTCCATCTATGTTGCTGCAAATGTCATTATTTCATTCTTTTTGATGGCTGAGTAATATTCCATTATAATATATATGTGTGTGTGTGTGTATATATATATATATATGTGTATATATATATATATATATATATATATATATATACACACACACACACACACATACCACTTCTTCTTTATCCATTCATCTATCAACGGGCATTTTGTTTGCTTCCATGCCTTTGGCTATTGTAAACAGTGCTGCAGTGAACATTGGGTTGCATCTTTTTGAATTAGAGTTTCTGTCTTTTCCAGATATATGCCCAGCAGTGGGATTTATGGATCATGTGGTAACTTTACTTTTAGTTTTTAAGGAACATCCATATTGTTCTCCATAGTGGCTGCACCAATTAACATTCTCACTAACAGTGTAGGAGGGTTCCCTTTTCTCCACACCCTCTCCAGCATCTATTATTTGTAGACTTTTTGGTGATAGCCATTCCGACAAGTGGAAGATGATACCTCATTGAAGTTTTGATTTGCATTTCTCTAGTAATTAGTGATGTTGAATATCTTTTCATGTGACTGTTGGCCATCTCTATATGTTCTTTGTAAAAATGTCTATTTGGGTCTTCTACCCATTTTTTGTTTGTGCTGTTTGTTTTTCTGTTATTGAGTTGTTAGGAACTATTTCTATATTTTGGAAATTAAATCCTTGTCAGTCGCATCATTTGCAAATACGTTCTCTTATTCTGTATGTTGTCTTTTCATTTTGTTTATGGTTTCCTTTCCTGTGCAAAAGATTTTAAGTGTAATTAGGTCCCTTTGGGGTTTTTTTTTTTTTTTCTTTTGGCTTTGCAGTGCGGCATGTGGGATCTCAGTTCCCCAACCAGGGATCGAACCTGTGTCCCCTGCAGTGGAAGCATGGTGTCCTAACCACTGGACCACCAGGGAAGTCCCCCCATTGGTTTATTTTCACTTTTGTTTCCATTACTCTAGGAGGCTGATCCAAAAGGATATTGCTGTGATTTATGTCAAAGGGTGTACTGCCTATGTTTTCCTCCAGGAGTTATATAGTATCTGGTGTTAGATTTACCTCTTTAATCCATTTTGAATTTATTATTGTATATGGTGTGCTAAAATGTTCTAATTTTGTTCTTTAACATGTATCTGTCCAGTTTTCCCGGCACCATTTATTGAAGAGACTGTCTTTTCTCCACTGTATAGTCTTGCCTCCCTTGTTATAGATTAATGTGCATGGGTTCACTTCTGGGCTTTCTACCCTGTTCCATTGATCTATGTGTCTGTTTTTGTGCCAGTACTATGCTGTTTTGATTACTGTACCTTTGTAGTATAGTCTGAAGTCAGGAAGCCTGATTCCTCCAGCTCTATTCTTCTTTCTCAAGATACTTCTGGCTATTCAGGGTCTTTTGTGTTTCCATACAAATTTAAAAAAATTTTGTTCTAGTTCTGTGAAAAATGCCATTGATAATTTTATAGGGATTGCATTGAATCTGTAGATCTCCTTGGGTAGTATGGTCATTTTAACAATATTGATTTTTCCAATTCAAGAATATGGTATATCTTTTCATCTGTTTGTTTCATCTTCAATTTCTTTTATAAACATCTTACAGTTTTCAGAGTACAGGTCTTTTGCCCCCTAGGTAGGTTTATTCCTAAGTATTTTGTTCAGTTTCATGTGATGGTAAATGGGATTGTTTCCTTAATTTCTCTATCTGATATTTCATTGTTAGTGTATAGAAATGCAACAGATTTCTGTATATTCATTTTGTATCCTGCACATTTACCAAATTAATTATGAGTTCTAGTAGTTTTCTGGTGGCGTCATTAGGATTTTCTATGTATAGTATCATGTCATCTACAAACAGTGACAGTTTTATTTCTGCCTCTCCAATTTTTATTCCTTTTATTTATTTTTCTCCTCTGATTGCTGTGGCTAGGACTTCCAAAATTATATTTAATAGAAGTGGTGAGAGTGGGCATCCTTGTCTTGTTCCTGATCTTAGTGGGAATGCTTTTAGCCTTTCACTATTAGCTGTGGGTTTGTCATATACAGCCTTTATTATGTTGAGATTTGTTCCCTTCATGCCCACTTTCTGGAGAGTTTTTTTTAAAATCATAAATGGATGTTGAATTTTATCAAAAGCTTTTCTGCATCAATTGAGATGATCATATGTTTCTCATTCTTCAATTTGTTGATGTGGTGTATCACACTGATTGATTTGCCAATACTGAATAATCCTTACAGCCCTGGGATAAATCTCACTTGATCATGGTATATGATCCTTTTAATATATTTTAGATTTGGTTTGCTAGTATTTTGTTGAGAATTTTTGCATCTATGTTGATCAGTGATATTGACCTGTAATTTTCTTTTTTGTAATATCTTTGCCTGGTTTTGGTATATAGTTGATGGCAGCTGCATAGAAGGAGTTCAGAAGTGTTCCTTTCCCTGAAATTTTTTGGAATAGTTTCAGAAGGATAGCTGTTATCTCTTCATTAAATGTTTGGTAGAATTCACCTGTGAAGTCATCTGGTCCTGGACTTTTGTTTTTTGGGAGTTTTTAAATTACTGATTCAATTTCAGTATTGGTAATTCATCTTTTCATATTTTCTATTTCTTCCTGATTCAGTTTAGGAAGATTGTACCTTTCAAGAATTTGTCAGTTTCTTCTAGGTTGTCCATTTTATTGGCATATAGTTGCTCATAATAGTCACTTATGATTCTTTGTATTTCTGTGCAGTCAGTTGTAACTTCTTTTTCATTTCTGATTTTATTGATTTGGGCCATCTCCCTTTTTTTTCTTGATGAATCTGGCTAAAGGTTTATCAATTTTCTTTATCTCAAAAAAACAGCTTTTGGTTTCATCCATCTTTTCTACTGTTTTTTTTTTTTTTAAGTCTCTAATTCATTTATTTCTGTTCTGAGCTTTATGATTTTTTCTTCTACTAACTTTGGGTTTTGTTTGTTCTTCTTTCTCTAGTTGCTTTAGATATAAGGTTAGGCTGTTTTTTTGAGATTTTTCTTGTTTCCTGAGGTAAGCTTGTATTGATATAAACTTCCCTCTTATAACTGATTTTGCTGCATCCCATAGGTTTTGGAGTGTCGTGGTTTTGTTTTCATTTGTCTCTAGGTATTTTTTGATTTCCTCTTTGATTTCTTCAGTGATACATTTGTTGTTTAGTAGCATATTGTTTATTGTCCACATGTTTGTGTTTTTTGCAGGTTTTTGTGTTGTTGTTGATTTCAATACTTAATGACATTGCAATCAGAAAAGATGATTGATATGATTTCAATTTCTTAAATTTACCGAGGCTTGTTTCGTGGACTAGCATGTGACCTATCCTGGAGAATGTTCCATGTACACTTAAAAGAATGTGTATCTGCTGCTTTCATATGGAACACTCTATATAAATCAATTAAGTGCATCTGGTCTAATGTGTTATTTAAAGCCTGTGTTTCCTAGTTGATTTTCTGTCATGGTGATATGTCCATTGATGTACTTATGGTGTTAAAGTTCCCCACTATTATTTGTGTTATTGTCAATTTCTCCTTTTATATCTGTTAATATTTGCCTTATATATTGTTGCACCCCTATGTTGGGTGCATATATATTTACAATCATTATATCTTCTTCTTGGATTGATCCTTGATCATTATGTAGTGTCCTTCTTTGTCTCTTGTAACAGTCTTTATTTTAAAGTCTATTTCGTCTGATATAAATATTGCTACTCTGGCTTTCTTTTGATTTCCATTTCCATGGAATATCTTTTTCCATCCCCTCGCTTTCAGTTTGTATGTGTCTCTAGAACTGAAGTGAATCTCTTGTAGGCAGCATATAAAAGGTCTTGCTTTTGTATCCATTCAGCCAGTATATGTCTTTTGGGTGGAGCATTTAGTCCGTTTACATTTAAGGTAATTGTTGACATGTATGTTCTTATTACTGTTTTGTTAATTGTTTTGGATTTGTTTTTTTAGGCCTTTTTTCCCTTTGTTTCTTTTGTTCTCTTGTGATTTGATGACTATTTTTGGTAATGTTTGTATTCCTTTTTCTTTTTTGTGTGTATATCTATTATAGATTTTTGTTTTGCACTTACCGTGAGATTTTTGTATAGCAATCTTAATATATATGATTATTTTAAGTTGCTGATCTCTTAATTTCAAATGTGTCAATACCATGCATTTATATTCCTCTCCCCTCATAATTACTATTTTTTGTATCATATTTTACATCTAATTGTTTTGTCTATCACATCTGCTTATTGTGGATATAGATGCTTTTTCTACTTTTGTCTTTTAACTTCCCTAATAGCCTTTTCTAACTCTTTGCTAAAAACTTCTAACTTCTTGCTCTGTGCCCCCATTCTTCTCCTGAGTTCTTTGATCATCTTTACAATCAGGACTAAACTCTTTCTCGGGTAGATTGCCTATTTCCATGTCACTCAGTTCTTTTTTCCAGGGTTTTATCTTGTTCCTTCATCTGGAACATAATTCCTCTGCCAACTCATTTTGTCTAAGTTGCTATTTTTATTTTTATGTATGTTAGGATAACTATGTTTTTTGACCTTGGAGAAGTGGTCCTCTGTAGGAGGTGTCCTATGTATTCCAGCAGTGCACTCCCCTTGGTTACCTAAGCTATACACTCTTGGGATTCCCCTCAACAGGGCTGTGTGAGTCCTCCTACTGTTTGGGCAGGCTATGTGGGCAGTCTGGTAGATTTGGTTGGCCCCTAGTCTGGTTGGTTGCCAGGCCCTACCTTGTGCAGATGCTGTTTAGCAGAACCTGCTCACAAGACAGCTGGTTGCAGACTCCCAGGGGGCCCCAGGGCTGGCTCACTGGTGGGTGAAATCAGGGTCCTGAAGACTCTGGTGCTGTTGCCCTCCCACTGGTGTGTGAAGTCAGATTCTGGGGTTAGTGCCAGACTACTGGAAGGCAATAGTGTTTCCTAGAGTCTGGCTTCCGGTCCAAGGGATCCCAGAGCTCATTTCAGGTCACTGTTGCAGGGTAGGGCCTGTTCCTGACACAGTTAGGTATGGGGTCAGTGTTGTTCTAAAGCTTGTGTTGGCCTGCTAGTGGGCAGTGCCAGGACCCTGCTGGTCCCAGGTTAGGTCTGGCCTGCTGTAGGCATTCTGGACGCCAGGCTGCAAGATTGTGGTTTTCTTATGTCTGATGTCTATCTCCTGGTGGGTGAGGCTGGTCTAGGGGCTTGTGCAGGCTTCCTTGAGGGAGTGGCCAGTGCCTATCCCTTGGTGGGTGGAACTGTTTCTTGGCCTTCTGGTGGGCACGGCTGTGTGAAGGGGCATGTCTTGAGGCAGCTGTGGGCTCAGGAAGACTTTAGGCAGCCTGTCTGCTGATGGGTGGCGCTGTGTCCCCACCCAGTTAGTTCGTTGGCCTGAGGTGTCCTAGCACTGGTGCCTACATGCTCCTTTGTGGGGCCAGGTCTTGGTGCTAACGAGCCAATATATCAGCTTCCAGGAGTGTTTATGCATTTGAGTGTTCCCCACTATGTCTGCCACCAGTATGTATGTCCCTAGGGTGAGCCACAGCAACCCCCCACCTCTCCAGGTGACTCTCCAAGACCAGCAGGTAGTCTGGCCCAAACTCCTATCAAATTACTGCTCTTGACCTGGGTCCTGGTGCCTGTGAGATTTTGTGTGTGCCCTTTATGAGTGAAGTCTCTATTTCCCCCAGTTCTTTGGGGCTCTTGCAGTTAAACCCCCGGCCTTCAAAGCCAAATGCTCTGAGGGTTTCTCTTCCCAGTGCTAGACCCCAGAGCTGGGGAGCCTGACGTGGGGCTCAGAATTCTTACTCCTGTGGGAGAACCTCTGCAATATAATTATTCTCTAGTTTGTTGGGCACCCACTCTGCAGGGTATGAGATTTGATTATATCATGAGCCCCCTCCCTCATGAGTCCTTCTTTATGTCTTTAGTTGTAGAACCTGGTAGGTTCCATTTTTTTTTTTTCATTGTTTGTTTTTCTGCAGAGAGTTGTGACTTTGGTGTGCTCATGAGAAGAAGTGAGCTCAGGGCCTCTCTACTGTTATCTTGGCTCCACCTCCTCTACCCCGGTTTTTCCTATTAGCAAAACTCTTAGAGAAAGTTATCAATATTCATTATCTCCATTCTTCTTCTGTTTTTCCCCTTAACCCATTTCATTCTAACACTTAACTAAACCTTTTCAAAATCTTTATTAATTATATACTGAAAAATACATTGATCAATTTTCAGATCTCATCAGAAATATTTGACACAGAGCAGCATTCCTGATTCCTTGAAATGTTTTCCTTACTTGCCTCCCACAAACTTCTGTTTTTCTTCCTTCCTCACTAGAGTGATCTTCTTAGTCCCATTTGCTGGTGCTTCTTCATTTCTTTGACCACTTAAGGTTAAGAACACATTGGAGCTCTTAATACAGCTAATTTATCCAAATTTTTACTCAACATTTTCAACCTTACCATGTCTCACTTCAAGACTACTGAATTTGCCATTTCATCTTCTTAAGCCTGTCTTCTCACTAACTACAAAGTTCACTACTTTATCTTCTTCAAGTGTTTGCTTGAATTACAGTGATTCTGCTACCTCCCTAATTCCCCCTATAGTATCTCAATTGCATCTGGAATAAGTCTACTTTTCACCATGTGAAATTATTAACTCAATCATTTTCCTACATATATATGTATGTATGTGTATGTGTAATGTGTGTGTGTGTGTTCAGTTTGTCACTAAGTCCTAGAATTTAAGCTGCATGAAGGCAAGTATTTTTGCCTGTGAAATTTGTTATCACCAACACCTGGTGCAGTGATGGTTTATATTAGATACTCAATAATTAAATATTTAACAAATAGTTGTAAAATCCAAAGGTCTAGACATTATTATAAGTTACAAATAACAATACAGTGTAATACTATATTTAATGAAAGCAAACATTTCTGGAAACATTTAACTAAATGTGTATATTTACTTATTCCTGGGCAACAAATCACCTCAAAATGTAGAGGCTTAAACTAGGGGTCAGCAAATTTTTTCTGTAAATGACCAAATGGCAATTATTTTAGGCTTTTCAGGTCATAAGGTCTCTATTGCAACTAGTTGACTCTACTGTTATAGTGAGAAAGCAGTTGTAGACAATGTATAAACAAACGGATGTGGCTGTGTTCTAATAAAATTTCATTTACAAAAACAGGGGCCAACCTGTGGGCCCTAGTTTTCCAAGCCTTAAAACAACAATCATTAATATCGCTCATGAGTCTGTGGGTCAGGTGGATGGCTCTGCCCATCTAGGCCAGGCTTGGCTGATATCAGTTTTTTTTATGTGTCTGAGATCCATTGGCAGGTTACCTGAGCTGACTGTCTAATCCGGCCTCACTCATGTGCCTGGTGTTTGGCTGTGGGCTGAGGCAATGTGAGTAACTGGGCCAAGTATCTTCCATCTTCCAAAAGGCTAGGCTGGAAATGTTCATGTGGAGGATTGGCAGTGATCCAGGGAAGAGAGTGGGAGCAAGGAAAGCCTCTTGAGACCACATTTGACCAAAGAAAGTCACAAGGCCATCCCAAATTTAATGATTAGCCTATTAGATTTTTATTCCTGTTGGAGGAGCAGCAGAGTAAAACAGCAAAGAGGTGTGGATACCCAGAAGTGAAAAATGACATCCTTTTTGCAAGCAATCTACCATTACATGAATTTCATATTTTAAGCCAAACAAACTATTCCTATGAAATGGTTCATTATTAGAAATGCTCTGTCAGTGTCAAGTAAATAAATATGAACCCAAAATCTTTTTCTACTTAAAACAGTTACCATTGTCCTAGCTTAGAGCATTGTTTGAATCTGATGAATATTTATCTTTGCCAATACCTGTAGTTATCTCTGTACTGATTTAATCATACTTGCCCTATTCTGACTGTTATTTGACTCAGCAGAACCATCTGGACCTGTACTGTGACTTTCAATTTGTCATTTCAGCTAATGATTGTTAGGATTTCTGTTTTATTATTTACATTATGATATCTGAAACCCTTCTTGTATCAAGTATGTTAGTTAATTATCTTATTTTGCTAGAGAATGCTGAAATTTCAACTCCTGAAAATAGATAATTCTAGATTTTAATCTCTAGTGTTAAATATCACCATGATGCCTTTTATTTTGGTGGTACCCTAGAGGTAGTGATTCAGTCAAATATTATATTACCTGCTTATCTCTGTTTGCTTCACCAGGCTGTTTAGAAAATGAAAGCAGGTGGACCTGGCCAGAAATCTAGTTCATAAACACAGTTACTTGCTCATTAAAGTTTGTAACAGATCTAAACAGGTAGTGAAGAAAGGACTTGTTTTTTATGGTAGAAATTAATTTTCTTCATACACAGCCTTATCCCCAAAGTGAAGAATATACTCTCTACAGTTATTTTCAGAGTAATTTACTCTTCATAAATAAGTTTAAAACTAATAAAAAGGTAGCATATGTTCTAATAAATTTACATTTTAATCATAGGGAAAATCACTAAATATTATTTTTAAATGAAAGATATTAATCTAATTAGCAGAAAGGTATCCAGCTATATTCACTCAAGGCACATCTATATTAAGAGAAGTGGAATTAAGGTGAAATGGAATTAGAAATTAATTATGCAAGTAATTCCAACTTATCAAGGCAATTTTTTTCTCAATAATCTAAATATTTTGAGTAACTTATTTTGAAAACTCACATTTCTCCTTATGATTTTGAGTTAAATTGACATTTCTTTCAATTTAGTGAATTGATATAAATTTGAGATGCACTTTGGTATATTGTATGAGTGTCTTCAGCTTGAATGGTGAATGATGAATATTACAGTTATTTATGGAAATGTGAAATTAATTTACTCTGCAAACATTTCTGGTTCAAGGAAGCCACTGTAGGGAGAGAGAATGATTAGAACTGAATGTACTATTAAAAAATTCACATTAAATATGTATTTTCCATTAAAAAAAGTTTGTGAATTTAATTCTGAAAGCATGTATGACTTAGAATTTTCCTCAAAGTTTCTTTTATATAAATGCATCATTAGTAACATCAGAAACTTTATATTAGGAAATTTTCTCTAGGAATAAATGGTTAAAAATTCTTGAGAACATAAATTCCCCAATTATTCTTTACTCAGGAACAGTGGCTTTAGCTTCAAAAGGCCTCAAGCACTCCTATGTTCACATATATACAGGCACATGCACACACACACATACAAACCACACATACATATAAACCACACACACACATTCCCACATACCAAGATAATAAAACCTGGCATATATTGTATATGTTACTTTCACAGTTTTGAATTTGAAAGAATAGAGTTTCTAAGGCTGCAGTTTTAATTCTAGTATTTTTAGTTTCTCACTCTATGTAAAATGAAAATATGTCTTTATTGAAAGAGTTAATTGGCTTATTTAAAGTTGACCCATAATATTACAGTAAGATGAAAAGGAATATAATCATAAAATACTATTCTATAATAATGTTTACTCTCAAGCTTGCTTTGTTTCTTATTCCTTCATAGACTTAAGGACAAATAACTTTAACTTCTCTCACCTGATTATAATTTTTGTGTTAAAAATCCTCTGACTTGGGTCTTGGGGATTGGATTCCACTTAAAAGCCTTTCATCTTCTTTAGCTTGGGTTGGCTAGCTACTCCCTGACTTAGAAAAAGCAAAACAAAACAAACAACAACCTCAGGTTAAAAGGAAGAAATAAAAAGAAAACTTTCCTTCCAAGATCTTATTGTTTGCTTCACTGCATCCTAGTAGCAGTAAACCAGAGGATAAGAGTATGGTTACATATTATTTCTGTTTATCAGTTATTCGAACCCCTGAGACAAATCTTTTCCATGGAAAGCGCCATATTTCATGTCACAATGCAGAAAACTTCCAATTCTCATTAGATATCTATTTCATTTCACTCTCTGTTAGCGGTTACTGATTAAACTATAAAAACTGTAGGTTTTCAAGAATTTCTAGATTAGGACCTCTGCAACTGATTTGTTTAAAATGAAGTGTTCAAACCTCTTTCAGTAGAATATAATTCACTATTAAAAAGCGAAACATAATTACTTAATATGCTGAAATCAAATAATCATTCCACATTTAATCAGCCTCTATGTTACAGAAATATCTATGCATGATCTCATAAGTAATAGTATAAGCAATCTTTTAGGTAGTTTGAACTTTCAGAAACTAAAACTTTTTAAATCTCATTATTCTTGTCTCTCCATGATTTCTATTAGTTTGCATATCATTTAATGTTCATGAAACTTAAAAAGCGAAATGGCTGTGCATTATCACATAATTTATATCATGAATGTATTGTTCAAACATTTGAGTCAACATGTAGGAAGAAAGATTCTTCTACTAGTTTTAAGCAAAAGTAGTTACCAAAGAGACAAAAACACCATGAAAGTGAGCAGGAGAAGAGTTACAAGAATCATAGCAGAAATCCTGTTTTTAGTTACTACATTCCCGGAGTAGACTGCCAATAGCAAACAGACACCCTATTGCCATTTATAACATGCTCAGCAGGAAGCCATGATGCTTGGTAGGTGTTCAGTGAATGTTGGAATACTGCTGTGCCCTGAATTAGTTTTATCCTCTTACTAAAACAGGAAAGCAAAAGAGTACATACTATGAGGGAGAGAAATGAGGGAAAGATGATGTGAATATTAGTGAATAGTGCTACATATGATTTGTGGACACTGTTGTTATTTTAAATACATTGATTCTTTTACATACTTTATTATATATGCATACATTATTTTATATATATTTGTGATCCTTATAATATATATATATATAGTGTTTTATTTTGCTATTTACATATTGTTATTTTATAATGGGTTATAAAGGAAATTTAGGACTAAAATATTCCACTTAAAAAGATGCTATTGCATTTTTTAGGGTTATGATACTATAAAATGTAAGCATTATTCTTTCCAGTAAGGTGGAATCTCATTAACTTGACAAAATAGAGCCCAAAGAAATCTAGAACAAGAGAGGTGGGCAGTAGACTAGAAGCAGAAAGGAAGAGAGCAGAGGGACTTTCTGATTAACTATCCTAAATGAAGGTGAGCCAAATGACTACTCTCAAGCACCATTTTATCTACAGAAAACACATACAGGCTAATAAGATGACACTTGGTAAATATACAAAATGAAAGAGCTGGCGTCAAGAGCATCAGGGAAATCTGCCTTTTTCCCTTCACAGAGTGACTACAACATTTATCTAGCTGTTGTTTTTCTGTTTATTTTCGTTTCCTGCTCAACTCAATAATATCTTCCTTTTTATTTGTTGTCCTTCTAAAATAATCTATTGAGGGCCTCTTTCCTCTTTACATCAACCAGTTTTTTCATTTTTATATATACCTATTTTTTATATTTACCTACTTTCCTTCTCCACCTTTAAATACTGCCTGCTCCTTTTTTTCATTTCTCTTCCAAAATGCAATTAAAAATAGCAAAATTTATTGTTTTGTAAGTAATATTTTTCCAAAGCATATGAAAGTAATTTAATTTAGAACAATTTTCCCTTATTCAACTTTACAATTTCATATTATGATGCTTAATATGAAGTGCAATACACAGTATTTGAAACTGTAGGTCAGACTTCCCCAAAAGAGCCATAATTCTTATATACTGAATTTTTTTGAGCTCTAGCACATCATTATTTATAGAGTAGTGCCAGATAAATTGTCTCTACAAGTTAACATCTTTTCTCTTAAGATGTACACTTTCATAGTAATACCAGGACATAGAAGAACTTAAATAAATGTTTAATGAAGAAAATATATCATATATATTAGTATTGATATCTTGACCATAATAGTCACTGTCTTGATTGACATTATTAAAAATATTGAGTGTTACAGTTTACCTTTTTTCTTTGGATATCATATACAGCATAAAAATTTTCAATAACTCTCTATTTTATTTGATGTTGCCTCAGATGATTTATAAAATAAGACTTAAAATTCAATAAAACAAGTGATAGTCAAAAAGAAAAAAGGACATGATTCAACATAAGATTAAACTGATGTAGATATGAAGGGCTAAGGAGTAAATACATTGACTACTTAGTGCATAATAAGCACTTCATAAATGTTGACTAGTAATAATTGTTATGAAGATAATGATGATCAAAGACCCACTCTTAAAGAATGTTCAAGTTAATCACTCTTAGAGGCGATGAAATAATATGTGATAAAATATATCCTATTAGATGAAGAATATAATCTAAGTATCTAAATAAATGGCATACCTTGTAAAATGCAGTAATATCAAGAAGTTTGAGAATTTAACATGGTCCTGGACTATGTGTTGCTGTTGTTGTTTTATTTCCTAAGCACCATGGTTTGCTTTTAAAATTAATGTATATGCACACATATCTATTTTTTTATTCTCCTGTTCCACACATTTTACTCAGATTTTTTTTTCTCATTGATTTGGAAAAGCTGTATTATAAAAATGAGAGTCTGGATCTACTTTTTTCAACATTGTAACAATGATATAAACTTCAGTATTAAAATGATAGACCCAACACTTTAAAAATTCATACAACTGCTTAATTTAATGTTAAATAAAGGACAAAGAGATATTACTAATCATCAATTTACTATGCATGCTTAGAATGCTAATACTCATAAATCATTTCAAATAGAGAATTTACTGTTTCTTTTTCCCAATAGAAGGTATCCAATCTAATTCTGTTTCATAAACTAGCATCTTGTTGATTTTTCTCTAGTCAGACCAAGAGTTGTCTATAGCTGCTTCATATTTAAAGCCTTAATGTCGTTTCTATTGGTCAATCTTTATCATTAATTATTGAGTAAATTGGTGTTATTTATTTTTTCTAATTAGCTTTAACATTAATAGCCAGGAAAAGAGATTTTTGTGGTTTTTTGGAGTCAAGTTTATGGAGTGGCTTGATGAACATTAAAACTGTACAATGCCTTAGAGTTAAGATTATATTCTGGTGTGTGTAGTTCAAAATCATGACATTCCTTGAAGCAGTTACTTCCGATGGAAAAAAAATGTATGACTGGTAATAACTATTATAGTAATGAGATAAATTTCAAACAATGCTAAGAGTATTTGTGTTTATCTTGTTGCAGCAACATCTTTCAAATTTGCCTTCCAAATTTAAATTTGCAACTTAAAGCCTAGAGCATAAAATGAAAACCAGACTGCTAGTATTGATATTTCTGGAATATTCTGATTATACCAATGAGAAATAACTACTTTGGATTCAGGTTGCACCCTTTTAAATCTCAAAGGTCTTTCCAAATTAGTTATGTCAAATATCAGCATTAAACACGTATTCACCAAATGACTAAATGATATCCAAAATCAAATGATACTTTAAAATACCAGTTTTGGGATGATCATAAAACAAACTACTTGGGTCTTTAAATATGCTATACACTTTCCTGCCTTGGTGCTCATTCATTATCCTTTTTTCCCAGTGTTCTCTCCCGGGTAAGCTTATCCTTCAAGGCCCACTCAATTACTAGCGTTTTTATTAGTCTTTTTTGTGATTTTCTTCCCTGGAATTAATTGCTTCTGTTTCTATAAAACCTTATAGTTAACCTCTATTATAACACATTTCACATGGTGTTGTAATTATCTCCTTAGGTATTTGCCTCTCCATAGACTTCCTATTTGTTGAAGGGAAGGTCTAATTTTGACATATTTTGTATCCTCAGCTAAAAGCACATAGCCTAACATATTTTGATTACCTGATACATATTTGATGAATGCGTAGACACATCATCAGTCAAGAGAGTACACCAATCTCTGATTTGAGGCTGGGATGAATGATCATGCTGTGACCTAGAAAGGTTGTTAAGCATTCCACATGGGAATGTTTTACTGGGTGGTGGTTCTTATCTAGCTTTTAGTGGATGTTGTCGATGTGAACCACTTGACCTGGACTGCATATAAAATTAGTATTCCTTGCTGTTTCTTATGTGAGTCACGCTTCTATGCTGCCTAACAAGCATTCTGAAATATCAGGCCTGACACTTTCTCCAAGTTAATGAAGATAACTCAGTGTATAGGTGCATGTATTTTATGGTTCTAAGTTCATTGATTTAAAAACTAGAATGAAACTTTAGTTAAAACTGTGACTTATGTAACTCATAGCCATCTGTGAGAGACCCATCAGAATAAACATATTGGAGGAGGTTATCAAAAGCATGTTACTTTCTGAGTGCAAGTCCTTCTCTAAGGTGTTTTAATTACATAGGTCCCTAGAAGAGCACTTACAGAATTAGTATTGTAACCCCCCTTCAGATCTAAAACACCAATGTGTTGGCTATATTCTGACAATCTATCTTTTTCATCTAACACATAGGGGTTGAAAATATTTCTTCCCTGAAAGTTTTGCTTTATCTGGGTAGAACTGTATTTAGTCAAGAATATCCTTGAAAAGCCTCTTGGATTTAAAACTGAGATTTTATATTTCTGACAGAGTTACTGAGTCTTCATGTAGCCCCAGGTTAATCGCATAACTTCTCTGTACCTAGATTTATTCTATGTTGGACGAGTAGTGTAGTATAAAACTGTCTTTGAATTCACAAATTAAAAGTTTTTACAGAGTAAAACCCTCTTAAGTTACATACAAGCAAGAGAAAGTTTAGACTCATTAATGTGATTTGTCAGCTCTTTGGGCTTTCCAGCAATCTCAAGCCAGGTCTCTCCAGTGGGCCCCTGGCTAACTTTGCTTGCCCCGTTCCAGTCCATGACTTCTACTTCTATTTCTGGCATGAGTATATATACTCAATAAAGATTTTTTGAATAAAATAATTAATTCACCACTCATCCATTTATTCAAAAGACATTTATCAAGTGGCAAATATCAGCCCATTGATATCAGAATCTTATATTCCATTAATTCTAAGGGTTATTTTTTCCCAGTTTTAAAAGGTGAATTAAAAATTTTATTTTTTACTGAAGTATAGTTGACTTACAATATTATATTAGTTTCAGGTGCACAACATAGTGATTCAATACTTTTATAGATTATATTCCATATAAAGTTATTACAAAATAGTTGCTATGTTCCCTGTGCTGTACATTACATCCTTGTATGTATGTGTTTATGTATCTACCTACCTACCTATCTATATCCAAAGCAGGATATTTGTTTCCTTTACTTATTCAAAACATTATTTATGATAGTTCAAATAGAAATATACCTAAATCTTCAACAGAGGCTAGTGTTCACTGGTTATTTGAAGAAATTATAATAATACATATGTAACCAATTAAAATATTAATCAGGGATTTTTGTTCACTTTGGAAGATTTTTTGCAAAAAATATGGAACTCTGCATTGTCTGCCCAGTATGTACTCAATGCATAGAAACAGTTTTGAACCCAACATCCGAAATATGATTTCTATGAGTGATGATATTATAGGCAAGCTGCTCTTTATTCTTTTTTTATTGAAGTATAGTTTACAATATTATGTTAGTTTCAAGTGTACAACATACTGATTTGACATTTTTACAGATTATATTCCATTGAAAGTTATAAAATATTGGCTGCATTTCCTATGCTATACATTACATTCTTGTATCTTATTTATTATATACCTGGTTGTCTGTACCTATTAATACCCTTCACCTATTTTGCCCCACCCCCATACCTCTCCTCACTGGTAATCACTAGTTTGTTCTCTGTGTGAGTCTGTTTCTGTTTTGTTATATTGTTTTTTATATTTTAGATTCCACATATAAGTGAAAATAAACAGTATTTGTCTTTCTCTGATTTATTTTACTAAGCATATTATCAGGTCTATCTATGTTGTTGCAAATGGCAAATGGAATTCTTTTTTATGGCTGAGTAATATTCCATTTTGTATGTGTGTGTATACATGTAACACATACATACATACATACATGTAACACCTCTTCTTTATTAATTCATCTACTGATGGACATTTAGGTTGCTTCCATATCTTGGCTATTGTAAATCATGCCACTATAAACATTAGGGTTCACAGATATTTTTGAATTACTATTTTTGTTTCCTTTGGATATATACCCAGGAGTGGACTCGCTGGATCATATCATTCTATTTTTAATTTTTTGAGCTCCATACTGTTTTCCATAGTGCTATACCAATTTACACTTCCACCAACAGTATACTAGGGTTCGCTTTTCTCCACATCCTTGCCAACACTTGTTATTTATTGTCTTTTTGACAATAGCTATTCTGACAGGTGTGAGGTAATAACCCATTGTGGCTTTGATTTGCATTTCCCTGATGATTATTGGTATTGAACATTTTTTCTGTGCCTGTTGGCCATCTGTATGTCTTTTATATGCTTATTCAGGTCTTATGCCCACTTTTAATCAGATTTTTTTTCATATTGAGTTGCATGAGTTCTTTGTATATTTTGGATATTTACTCCTTATCAGACATAACATTTGCAAAAATTTCTCCCATTCAGTAGGTTGCCTTTTCATTTTGTTGATGGTTTCTCTCAATAAGCCAAAGCTTTTAAGTTGGGCTAGGTCCATTTGTTTATTTTTGCTCTTGTTTCCCTTGCCTGAAAAAACAGAACAACAACAACAATATTGCTAAGACCTATGAAAAAAGTGTACTGCATATGTTTTCTTCTGGGAGTTTTATGGTTCAGGTCTTCCATTTAGTGCTTTAATCCATTTTGAGTTTATTTTTGTAT
Source organism: Mesoplodon bidens (assembly GCF_964165515.1). Lineage (NCBI taxonomy): Eukaryota > Metazoa > Chordata > Mammalia > Artiodactyla > Ziphiidae > Mesoplodon > Mesoplodon bidens. The sequence goes on from NC_138167.1 coordinate 90,363,819, forward strand.
ATAGTGTGAGAAAATAGTCTAACTTCATTATTTTAATGTAGCTTTCTGGCTTTTCCAGCACCACTTATTGAAGAGACTGTCTTTTCCCCATTGTATATTCTTGCCTCCTTTGATCTAGATTAATTGAACATATGTGCATGGGCTTATTTCTAGGCTCTATATTCTGTTTCCTTGATCTATGTGTCTGTTTTTGTGCTAGTACTGTACTGTTTTGATTACTGAAGCTTTGTAGTGTAGTCTGAAGTCTGGGAGCATGATACCTCTAGCTTTGTTCTTTTTTCTCAACATTGCTTTGGCTATTCAGGGTATTTTGTGTTTCCATACAAACTTTAGGAGTACTTGTTCTAGTGATGTGAAAAAGTCATGAATATTTTTATAGGGATTACATTAAATTTGTAGATTGCTTTGGGTAGTATGGACATTTTAACAATTAACAAATTCTTCCAAACTATGAGCATGAAATATCTTTCCATTTCTTTGTATCAAGTTCAATTTCCTTCATCATCAATATTTTATAGTTTTCAGAGTATAGATCTTTCACCTCCTTGGCTAAATGCATTCCTAGGCATTTCATTCTTTTTGATGAGATTTTAAACAGGATTTTTTTTTTTTTTTTTGCTTTCTCTTTCTGATAGTTTACTTATACTGTATGGAAAAGCAACAGATTTTTCTATATTAATCTTGAATCCTACAACTATACTGAATTCTTTTATTAGTTCTAAGAGTTTTTTCGAAGTCTTTAGGGTTTTCTATAATATATATAGGATCACATCACCTGCAATAGTGAGTTTTACTTCTTCCAATATGAACACTTTTTATTTCTTTTTCTTATCTGATTGCTGTGGTTAGAACTTCCAATACTGTGTTGAATAGAAATGGTGAAAGTAGGCATTGTCTTGTTTTTGATCTTAGAGAAAAAGCTTTCAGCTTTTCTCCCTTCAGTATGATATTAGCTGTGGGTTTGTCATATATGACCTTTATTATGTTGAGGTATGCATCCTCTACGTCCACTTTGTTGAGAATATTTATCATTAATGGATGTTGAATTCTTTCAAATGATTTTTTTGCATCTATTGAGATGACCATATAATTTGTATTCCTCATTTTGTTAATGTGATCTATCATGCTGATTGATTTGAGGATGTTAAGCCATCCTTGCATCACTGGAATAAATTCTACTTGATCATCATGCATGATCCTTTTACTATATTGTTGAATTCATTTTGATAATTTTTGCTAAGGATTTTTGCATCTTTGCTTACCAGGGATATTGCCCTATAACTTTCTTTTTTTGTGTAGTGTTTTTGTCTCACTTTGGTATCAGGGTAATGCTGACTTCATGGAATGAGTTTGGGAGTGTTCCCATCCTTTCATTTTTTTGGAATAGTTTGAAAGAATAGGTATCAACTGTTCTTTAAATGTTGGGTAGAATTCCCCTGTGGAGTCATCTAGTCTTGGAATTTTATTTGTTGGGAGTTGATTACTGACTCCATTTCAATACTAGTAATTGATCTGTTCAGATTATCTGTTTCTTCTTGATTCAGTCTTGGAAGACTGTATATTTCTAGGAAGTTATCCATTTCCTCTAGGTTGTCCATTTTCCTGGCATATAACCTCAAAATTTTTCTTCCGATTATTTATATTTCTGTGATATCAGTTTCAATATCATCTCTTTCATTTCTAATTTTGTTTATTTATACCCTGTCTTTTTTTCTTAATGATTCTGGTTAAATGTTTATCAAATTTGTTTATCTTTTCAAAGAACCAGCTCTTAGTTTTGTTAATATTTTTTTTTTGGTCTCTATATTGTATATTTCCACTATGATCTTTATTATTTCCTTCCTTCTGCCAATGTTGGACTTTGTTGTTCTTATAATTCCTTTAGGTGGAAAGTTAGATTACTTCTTTGAGATTTTTCTTGTTTCTTGAGGTAGGCCTGTATTGCTGTAACCTTATATCTTTGAACTACTTTTGCTGCATCCTATAGGTTTTGGAAAGTTGTTTATATTTTCATTTGTCTCAAGATATTTTCTGATTTCCTCTTTGATTTCTTCTTTGAGTCATTGGTATTTTAGTCTCCATATGTTTGTGTTTTTTCCATTTTTATTACTGCAATTGATTTCTAGCTTCATACCACTGTAGTCAGAAAATATGCTTGATATTATTTCAAACTTCTTAAATTTATTGAGACATGTTTTGTGGCCTAGCATGTGATCTATCCTGGAGAAAGTTCCATGTGCACTTGCAAAGAATGTATATTTTGTTGTTTTTGGATGGAATGTCCTGTAGACATCTATTAAGTACATCTGGACTAACGTGTCATTTAAGGCCATTGTTTCCTTACTGATCTTCTGTCTGGATGATCAATCCATTGTTGTAGGATTTTAAAAGACCCTACTATTAATTTATTTATTTATTTTTGCTGTGTTGGGTCTTCATTTCTGTGTGAGGGCTTTCTCTAGTTGTGGCAAGCAGGGGCCACTCTTCATCATGGTGCGCGGGCCTGGCACTATCGCGGCCTCTCTTGTTGCAGAGCACAAGCTCCAGACGCACAGGCTCAGTAGTTGTGGCTCATGGGCCTAGTTGCTCCGCGGCATGTGGGATCCTCCCAGACCAGGGCTCGGACCTGTGTCCCCTGCATTAGCAGGCAGATTCTCAACCACTGTGCCACCAGAGAAGCCCCCAAAGACCCTACTATTACTGTATTACTGTCAATTTCTCCATTATGTCTGTTAATATTTGCTTTATATATTTAGGAGCTTCTATAATAGGTGCATATGTTGATAATTGTTATATCCTCTTCTTAAATTGACACTTTAATCATTATAACGTCCTTCACTGTCTTTTATTATAGACTTTGTTTTGAAGTCTACTCTTTCTGATATGAGTATTGCTACCCCCTCTTTCTTGTCACTTCCATTTGCATGAAATATCTTTTCCATTCCCCCACTTTGTGAGTGTATTAGCTCTGAAGTCAGTCTCTTGCAGGGAACATATAGATGGATCTTTATATTTTTATCCAATGAGCCACCTTATGTCTTTTGATTGGAGCATTTAATCCATTGACATTTAAAGTGATTATTGATAGGTATGTCTTTTTTTTTTTTTGCCTTAAACAACACCCATTTATTATTTCATGATTTCTCTAGATCAGAAGCCTAGTAGGTGCAACTGGGCACTCCAACTGGTTTAAAATCAAGTTGAGGCTGGGGCTGCAGTTCTTATCTTGGGCTTGAAGCTTTAAGGAGTTATGTGGAAAGCATGAGAAGAGATTGGTATGTTCTTATTGCTATTTTTCTACTTGTTTTCTGGTTGTTTTTGTAGTTCTTCTCTGTCCTTTTTTTCTTCTATTAGTCTCTTCCCTTATAGTTTGATGATTTTATTTAGTGTTATATTTGGGTGCATTTCTCTTTAATATTTGTATATCTATTGTAGGTTTCTGATTTGTGGTTACCATGAAGTTTATATATGATGAACTATATCTAGTTATTTTAAATGACTGTCAGTTTAAGTCTGAACACATTCTAAACATCTACATTTTTTACACCCTCTCCATGTTTTGTGTTTTTGGTGTCATGTTTTACATATTCATGTCTATCCCTTAACTGTTTAAAGTAGTTATAGTTCATTTTATAATTTTTTTCTTTTAGCCTTCATCCTAGCTTTTGTAAGTGGTTGATTCACTGTCTTTACTATATATTTACCTCTACCAGTGAGATTGTTTCACTATCAGTATTTTCTTATTTCTTGTTACAGTCTTTTCTTTTTCAATTAAAGAAGATACTTTAGTATTTCTGATAAAAATATGGTGATAAATTTTAGTTTTTGCTTCTCTGGGAAACTTTATCTCACCTTCAATTCTAAATTAAACCTTGCTGGGTTGAGTATTCTAGGCTGTGGGTAGTTTCCTTTCAGCACTTTAAATACATCATGCCATGCAAAGTTTCTGCTGAAAAATCAGTTCATAACATTATGAGGTTTCCATTGTATATGACTCTTATTTTTCTTGTTTTTCTCTTGCTGCCTTTAAGATTTTCCCTTTCTCTTTAAATTGTGACATTTTTATTATAGTAAGTCTTGTTTTGGATCTCTTTGGGTTCATTTTGTTTAGGACACTCTGTGCTTTCTATACCTGGATAGTTGTTTCCTTCCCCATGTTAGGGAAGTTGTCAGCCATTATTTCTTCAAAGTAAGTTTTCTGTCCTTTTCCTCTTCTTTCTCTGAGACCCCTACAATGTAAATGTTAGTATGCTTGATGTTGTCCCACAGGTCCCTTAAACTCTCATTTATTAAAAAAAATTCTTTCTTCTTTTTGCTGTTCTGATTGGGTGATTTTCACTATTCTGTCTTCCAGGTTGCAAATGCATTCTTTTGTATGACCTAATCTGCTGTTAATTCTTCTAGCATATTCTTCATTTCAGTTATAGTATTCTTCAACTTTGATTGTTTTTATATTTTCTACTTCTTTGTTGAAGTTCTCACTGTGTTCCTTTATTCTTTACCAGAGTTCAGTTAGCATTTTTATTACCGTTACCTTGAACTCTTTATCAGGTAAGTTATTTCTCTCTTCATTAGTGTTTTCTGTTTTTTTTTTAAATTGCAGTATAGTTGCTTTAAAATGTTGTTAGTTTCTGCTGTACAACAAAGTAATTCATTTATATGTATACCTATATCCCCTCCCTCTTGGACCTCCCTCCCCCCCATCCCAGCCGTCTAGGTCACCACAGAGCACCAAGCTGAGTTCCCTGCACTAAATAGAAGGTTCCCACTGTTTTACAAATGGTAGTGTATATATGTAAATCCCGATCTCCCAATTCATTCCAGCTCCCTTTCCCCGCCTCATGTCCACGTCTTTTCTCTATGTCTGAGTCTATATTTCTGCCCTACAAATAAGTTCATCTGTACCATTTTCCTAGATTCCACATATATGCAGTGATATATTTGTTTTTCTCTTTCTGACTTCACTCTGTATGACAGACTCTAGGTCCATCCACGTCACTACAAATGATCCAATTGCATTCCTTTTTATGGCTGAGTAAAAGCCATTCCATTGTGTATATGTACCACATCTTCTTTATCTATTCCTCTGTCAGTGGATACTTCAGATTGCTTCCATGTCCTGGCTATTGTAAATAATTCTGCAATGAACATCGGGGTGCATTTGTCTTTTTGAATTACGGTTTTTCTCAGGGTATATGTCCAGTAGTGGGATTGCTGGGTCATATAGTAATTCTATTTTTAGTTTTTAAAGGAAACTTCATACTGTTCACAATAGTAGCTGTATCAATTTACATTCCCACCAACAGTGCAAGAGGGTTCCCTTTTCTCCACACCCTCTCCAGCATTTATTGTTTGTAGATTTTTTGATGGCCATTCTGACCAGTGTGAGGTGATTATCTCACTGCAGTTTTGATCTGCATTTCTCTAATAATTAGCAACGTTGAGCATCCATTCATGCGTTTGTTGGCAGTATGCATATTTTCTTTGGAGAAATGTCTACTTAGGTCTTCTGCCATTTTTTGACTGGGTTGTTTGTATTTTGGGGGGGGGGTATGCAGGCCTCTCACTGTTGTGGCCTCTCCCGTTGTGGAGCACAGGTTCCAAATGCACAGGCTCAGCGGCCATGGCTCACGGGCCTAGCTGCTCCGCGGCATGTGGGATCTTCCCAGACCAGGGCACGAACCCATGTCCCCTACATCGGCAGGCGGACTCTCAACCACTGTGCCACCAGGAAAGCCCTGTATTTTTGATATTGAGCTGCATGAGCTGATTGTATATTTTGGAGATTAATCACCTGTCAGTTGCTTCATTTGCAAATATTTTCTCCCATTCTGAGAGTGGTCTTTTCATCCCATTTATGGTTTTCTTTGCTGTGCAAAAGCTTTTAAGTTTCATTAGGTCCCATTAGTTTATTTTTGTTTTTATTTCCATTTCTCTAGGAGGTGGGTCAAAAAGGATCTTACTGTGTTTTATGTCAGAGTGTTCTTCCTGTGTTTTCCTCTAAGGGTTTTATAGTGTCTGGTCTTACATTTAGGTCTTTATTCCATTTTGAGTTTATTTTTGTGTATGGTGTTAGGAAGTGTTCTAATTTCATTCTTTTACGTGTAGCTGTCCAGTTTTCCGAGCACCACTTATTGAAGAGGCTGTCTTTTCTCCATTGTATATTCTTGCCTCCTTTATCAAAGGTAAGGTGAACATATGTGCATGGGTTTATCTCTGGGCTTTCTATCTTGTTCCATTGATCGATATTTCTGTTTTTGTGCCAGTATCATAGTGTCTTGATTACTGTCACTTTGTCTTATAGTCTGAAGTCCAGGAGCCTGATTCCTCCAGCTCCGTTTTTCTTTCTCAAGATTGCTTTGGCTATTCGGGGTCTTTTGTGTTTCCATATAAATTGTAAAATTGTTTGTTCTAGTTCTGTGCCAAATGCCACTGGAAATTTGGTAGGGATTGCGTTGAATCTGTAGACTGCTTTGGGTAGTAGAGTCATTTTCACAATATTGGATTCTCTCAATCCAAAAACATGGTATATCTCTTCATCTGTTTGTATCATCTTTAATTTCTTTCATCAGTGTCTTATAGTTTTCTGCATACAGGTCTTTTGTCTCCTTAGGTAGGTTTATTCCAGGGTATTTTATTCTTTTTGTTGCAGTGGTAAATGGGAGTGTTTCCTGTATCTGAAGTGTATACAGGCTGCATCTTCTCCCATGGTACACTGGCAGCTGCTGCCTTGCAAGAGATTTCTGTGCATTAATTTTGTATCCTGTGCCTTTACCAAATTCATTGATTAGCTCTAGTAGTTTTCTGGTGGCATCTTCAGGATTCTTTATGTATCAAGTCATCTGCAAAAGTGACAGTTTTGCTACTTCTTTTCCAATTTTGTACTCCTTTTATTTCTTTTTCTTCTCTGGTTGCCATGGCTAGAACTTCCAAAACTATGTTGAATAATGGTAGTGTGAGTGATCATCATTGTCTTCCTCCTGATCTTAGAGGAAATGCTTTCAGATTTTCACCATTGAGACAATGTTGGCTGTGGGTTTGTCATATATGGCCTTTATTATGTTGAGGTAGATTCCCACTGTGCCCACTTTTTGGAGAGTTTTTATCATAAATGAGTGTTCAATTTTGTCAAAAGCTTTTTCTGCATCTATTGAAATGATCATATGGTTTTTATTCTTTAGTTTGTTAATTTGTTAATATGGTGTCTTACATTGATTGATTTGCATATATTAAAGAATCTCTGAATTCCTGGGATAAATCCCACTTGATCATGGTATATGACCCTTTTAATGTGTTGCTGGATTCTGTTTGCTAGTATTTTGTTGAGGATTTTTGCATGTATGTTCAACAGTGATTGGTCAGTAATTTTCTTTTTCTGTGATTTCTTTATCTGGTTTTGGTATCAGAGTGATGGTGGCCTCTTAGAGTGAGTTTGGGAGTATTCCTTCCTCTGCAATTTTTTGGAAAAGTTTGAGAAGGATGGGTGTTAGCTCTTCTCTAAGTATTTGATAGAATTCTTCTGTGAAGCCATCTGGTCCTGGACTTTTGTTTGTTGGAAGTTTTTGAATTGCATTTTCAATTTCATTATTGTGATTTGTCTGTTTATATTTTCTATTTCTTCCTGGTTCAGTCTTGGAAGGTTGTACCTTTCTAAGTATTTGTCCGTTTCTTCCAGGTTGTCCATTTTATTGGCATAGAGTTGCTTGTAGTAGTCTACATGAGCCTTTCTATTGCTGTGGTGTCAGTTTTAATTTTTCATTTCTAATTTTATTGATTTGAATCCTCTCCCTTTTTTTCTTGATGAGTCTGGTGAAAGGTTTATCCATTTTGTTTATCTTCTCAAAGAACCAGCTTTTAGTTTCATTGATTTGTGTTATTGTTTTCTTCATTTCTATTTCATTTATTTCTGCTCCGATTTTTTATGATTTCTTTCCTTCTACTAACTGTGGGTTTTGTTTGTTCTTTCTCTAGTGACTTTAGGTATAAGGTTAGGTTGTTTATTTGGGATTTTTCTTGTTTCTTGAGGTAGGATTGAATTGCTATAAACTTCCCTCTTAGGATTCCTTTTGCTGCATCCTATAGGTTTTGGGCCATCATGTTTTCATTTGTTTCTAGGTAGTTTTTGATTTCCTCTTTGTTTTCTTCAGTGATCTCTTGGTTATTTAGTAGCATATTGTTTAACCTCCATGTGTTTGTGTTTTTTAGAGTTTTTTTCCTGTAATTGATTTCTAATTTCATAGTGTTGTGGTCAGAAAAGATGCTTGATATGATTTCAATTCTCTTAAATTTACCAAGGCTTGATTTGTGATCCAAGATGTGATCTAGCCTAGAGAATGTCCCATGTACACTTGAGAAGAAAGTGTATTCTGCTGCTTTCAGATGGGATATCCTATAAATATCAATTAAGTCTATCTTGTTTATTGTGTCATGTAAAGCCTGTGTTTCCTTATTTTCTCTCTGGATGATCTGTCCATTGGTGTTACTGGGGTATTAAGGTTTCCCAGTATTATTTTGCTACTGTCAATTTCCCTTTTTATGGTTATTAGCATTTGTCTTATATATTGAGGTGCTCCTATTTTGGGTGCGTAAATATTTACAATTGTTATGTCATCTTCTTGGATTGATTCCTTTATCATTATGTAGTGTTCTTGTCTCTTGTAAGAGTCTGTATTTTAAAGTTTAGTTTATCTGATATGAGTATTGCTACTCCAGCTTTCTTTTGATTTCTATTTGCATGGACTATCTTTTTCCATCTCCTCACTTTCAGTCTTTATGTGTCCCTAGGTCTGAAGTAGGTCTCTTATAGATGGCATATAAATGGGTCTTATTTTTACATCCATTCAGTCAGTCTGTGTCTTTTGGTTGGAGCATTTAATCCATTTATATTCAAGGTAATTATCAATATGTATGTTCCTATTACCATTTTCTTAATTGTTTTGTTTTTGTTTTTGTAGTTCCTTTTCTTGTGTTTCCCACCTAGAGAAGTTCGTTTAGCATTTGTTTTAAAGCTGGTTTGGTGGTACTGAATTCTCTTAGCTTTTGCCTGTCTGTAAAGCTTTTGCATTCTCTATTGAATCTGAATGAGATCCTTGCTGAGTAATCGTGTAGTTTTTTTCCCTTTCATTACTTTATATATATCCTGCCACTCTCTTCTGGCCTGCACAGATTTTGCTGAAAAATGAGCTGATAACCTTATGGGGATTCTCTTGTGTGTCATTTTTTGTTTTTCCCTTGCTGCTTTTAATATTTTTTGATTTGAATTTAATTTTTTGATTGTTTAATATGTGTCTTAGTGTGTTTCTCCTTGGGTTTAATCCTGTATGGGACTCTCTGTGCTTCCTGGACTTGGGTGGCTCTTTCCTTTCCCGTGTTAGGGGGGTTTTTGACTATAATCTCTTCAAATATTTTCTCAAACCCTTTCTCTTTCACTTCTTCTTCTTGGACCCCTATAATTCAAATGTTGGTGTGTTTAATGTTGTCCCAGAGGTCTCTGAGACTGTCCTTATTTCTTTTCATTGTTTTTTCTTTATTCTGCTCCTCAGCAGTTATTTTCACCATTCTGTATTTCAGCTCACTATTTGTCCTTCTGCCTCAGTTATTCTGCTATTGATTCCTTCTAGTGTATTTTTCATTTGTTATTCTGTTGTTCATCACTTTTTTTGTTATGTAGTTCTTCTAGGTCCTTTTTGAACATTTCTTATATTTTCTCAATCCATGCCTCCATTGTATATCCAAGATTTTGGATCATCTTTCCTATCATTACTCTGAATTCTTTTTCAGGTATGTTGCCTATTTCCTCTTTGTTTATTTCGTCTTATAGGTTTTTACCTTGCTCTTTTGTCTGTAACATATTTTTTGTCACTTTTTTTTTTTGATGGGTGGGGCTGTGTTCCTGTCTTGCTGGTTGTTTGGCCTGAGGTGTCCAGCAGTGGATTTTGCAGGCATTTGGGTGGAGCTAGGTCTTGGTACTGAGATGAGGACCTCCGGGAGATCTCATACTGATTAATATTCCCTGTAACCTGGTCATGCAGGTATTCTTCCCGTCCCCTTAGGTGTCCGAGGTCCCCCACCTGGTCTAGTAGGTGCCCTAGTTATAAGGAGACACGAACTCCACGTCCTCCTACTCTGCCATCTTGACTCCGCCCTCTCTCTGGGTTTTTATGTTGCTCTAGTATATGAAACATATCTTTTTTTTTTACTTTGACTTTATCTCTATGAACTTAGGTAATACAATTACCTATCCTGGTTTTGAAGGTTTTGTGAGAGACTGTCCCTGTTCAGTCTGTGTGTGCCCAGTGGCTTTGTTGGGAGAGTTGTATCTGAAGTGTATACAGGCTGCATCTTCTCCCATGGTACACTGGCAGCTGCTGCCTTGGTAGAAGGTAAGACTGGGAGTTGGAGGGGCTAGAGCTGAAGTCAGGTGTGAGGTGGGATTTCTCCTAGACCTAGTGGTGGTCACAGTACTATCAGAGAATGGGACTGGGGGCCTGAGGGGCTGGAGCAGGAGCTCTAATTTGGGCTCCACCCCAGTGTGATGGCAGTCTCTGCCTTGGTTGGGAGCATGGTCAGGGCCTGGGGTCTTGGGGCTGCTCCTTTGCACTTGTTCTTTTTCCTGGGTGTGTGCACCTTGGTCAGAGGTGGGGTTGGGGCCCAGGAGGTTGGAGATGCACTTCCCAGTGAGTTGGCTCTGGGTTTCTGACTGGCCAGAGGCAGGGCTGGAGCTCGAGCTGGTGCTGCTCCTTCCCCAGTGTGTGAATGAGTTGGCAATGGTGGCCTCTGCCTTAGCAAGAAGCAGTGCTGGAGCAGGAGCCCAGTGTGGGCCAGGGTGCACACAAGAGTAGTGCTGGCAGGCTGGCCTGAGCACTAGAAAGTTTTCAGTCAGCTGCTTCTGTACTGGGGTTGGAGCAAGCAAATCTGCTCATGCTCAAGAGCTGAGTCTTGCTTTCTTTCATCCCTCTGGTACGCCTCACTGGTTTTCAAACAAGCTAAGGGGGCTCATCTTCCTCAGTTTTGGACCCCAGAGTTGAGGTTCCTAAGATGGGTCTCAAACCCTTCACTCCTTAGGGAGGATCCTCGAGTCTCTGATATCCCCCTCCTCTTATGGGTCATCTGCTAGGGGTATAGGTCCTGACTAGATCATTTCTCCTCCACTCCTACCAGGCTCTTTGTTATTCTTTATGGCCTTGGTTGTAGAAGAGCCATTGTTCTAGTCTTCAGGTTGCTTTCAGAGATGCTCTGTATGTAGTTGTAGTTTTCATGTGTTTATGGTGGGAAGTGAGCTCAAAGTCTTCCTGCTCCATCAACTTGATCCTTCTGCCTGCTAAAATAAATAATTATTTTTTAGCTGATATTGAATACTATTGACAAATATCACACAGAAAAAGACTTCATGATTTCTAAAATAAAACAAAATAATAGTAAAATAATAATATATGGGTTGATCATATATTATATACAAAACCCCATGGTGAATAACTTAAATATATTGATAATATTTCTGCACAAGATGCCTTTATGGAATATTTACAGATGAAGAAATTGAGAACAAAATGAGTTAAGCAATGAACTAAGTTCAAACAATGTGTGATCATGTTAGAATTGGTAAATAGGTAGTCTAAATATAGATTCTAAGATCTTAAAATTCATAGTTGGGAGAGTACTTGCATTCCTAGAGATTTTGTTAATATTTATTTATATCTGTATCTATCTATATTTGTATCTGTATCATAATCATTCTCTCCAACTGCTAATAAATTTTCAGATAATATAGAATATACTTCAACCTGGGTGGTTAATAGACCAGAGCTCTTCTGTTAGCTAACCTTTTTAAACTTTACCCTTTAGAAAGAAGACTGTAATCAATTAGAGGGAATTTTTTTCAAGATTAGAAAAGAAGGATTTAATAATTTACTGGGTTAAAGTTGAGTAAAGAATTGAGGCTTTACAAAAGATCAAATTAACTAAAGAGTTTTGGGGGAATGAAATAGAATGTTTTCATTTCTTAGCAATATTTTATATTGAAGGTCTCTCTAAATTTAGATAAGACAAAAAAGAGAAACTGTTTTTCTTTCAGTTGATTAATACAAATATGGAATTAAAACAGTCCAAATGACTGCTCCAGTCCTATAATTGTGTGCATCAGTCATAATAGGTAATTTATGTTACATTGTTAAAAATTCTTCAGATATTATAGTTTATATTGATGGTAATACTAGTAAATATACAGATTTATCTGTGGCTTACTCTGCTCTACCTTATTCTGAATCAAGGATGGAGGCTAAAGGAGGCTATATCTCAGTGTTTCCATGACTGCTGCTGAGACAGGAGACAGGATAAACAAACCACAATCTGGCTTTTAAAGTCTCTTCTGGGAAGGACCGTGTATCATTTCCAATCATGTTCTATTTGCCACAGGAAGAACTATTGCTGTTGCAAACTTCAAAAATCATAGATAAGGGAAATCCTACCATACACTTAGAAGACAGAAAACTGGGAATATTTGGGGAACAGCACAAATAAATACCTCATGGTGCCATTTCCAAAGAGCACGAGGGAACAAAGAAATCAAGTAAAAGAAGTTTCTGAAGGTCAACTGAGGAAACAAGTTTGCTTAGCCAAGGCATCTAGAATGCCACTATATCTGCATTTTATAATTTTTAGAGTAATTTGGATGTTAGTTTCTAAGAAATGAACTTTTTAATAAAAATATATTTCAGTTTCACACAATTATCACAATAACCATCTGTCATTTTTCACTTTAGTACAAATTTTTTTCTAACATCCACCTCAGGAGCACACTCCTTCATATATGTGCAGATTGTCATTGTAAAAAGGTAGATGGGGCTTCCCTGGTGGTGCAGTGGTTGAGAGTCTGCCTGCCGATGCAGGGGACACAGGTTCGTGCCCCGGTCTGGGAAGATCCCACATGCCGCGAAGCAGCTGGGCCTGTGAGCCATGGCCGCTGCGCCTGCATGTCCAGAGCCTGTGCTCCACAACGGGAGAGGCCACAACAGTGAGAGGCCCACGTACCACAAAAAACAAACAACAAAAAAATATATATATGTATAAAGTAGATGATTTAAGGTGGTCTTCAAATTATATACAATTTTCAGGTACTAATTAATTATCATTCCCACCTGTATTTCACAACTGACAGATGTACATTGCTTTTTCCCTACCCAAGAACTGCCAGTCAATGAAATTCCTCCAAGGACAACTTTTGAATATTTAACAATAACATAATTCCTGAATTCTTTAATCAATATATTTTGGGTTGTTTTTAGAGTCTATGCTTGTGTTATTCTTATATTAAAAGCCTACAAAAATCAATAGACTTATTTGAAATTGTTTCTCATAATTCACCAAATAGCTAAGGGCAAAAGTCCATTTTTTAAAATTAGTTTTAGGCTTACAGAAAAATTGAGTGGACAGTACAGAGAGTTTCCATACTCCCTCTGTCCCCTACCAAATCTCCCAACACACATAGTTTCCTCTATTATTGTCTTGCATTGGAGTGGTGTATTTGTTATAATTAACAAACTGATAATAGACACATTATTATTAACTAAAGACCATAGTTTATATTACAGTTCATTTTACAGTGTATGGTTTTGATATATAATGCCATGTATTCACTATTAGAGTACTGGTATGGACTTTGTCTCCTCAAAATTCATATTTTGAAATTCTAACCCCTAATGTGATGGTCTTTGAAAATGGGGCCTTTGGAAGTGTTAAATAAGGTCATGAGGGGTGGGGACCTCATGATAGGATTAACGTCCTTATAAAAAGAGGAAGAAAGTTTCTCTCCACCCACCCCCCCAATCTCTCTCTCTTTCCACACACTAAGGATGGCCACGTGAGAATGTAAACAGTGAGAGGGTCCTCACCAAAACCCAGCCATGATAGCATCCTCATCTCAGAGTTCCACTATCCAGAACTCTGAGCAATAAATGCTTGTTGTTTAAATCAGCCAGTCATAGTAATTTGTTTTAGCAGCCTGAGTAGACTAAGACAAGTATCTTAACACCTATGATGTTCCACCTGTTCATCCTCCCCTCCCTTCCCCAAACTCCTAGAAACCACAGTTCTTTTTGTCTCCATAGTTCTGCCCTTTTCCAAAATGTTGTGCAGTTGAAATGTAGCCTTTTCAGATTGCCTTCTTTTATTTAGCAATATACGTTTAAAATTCACCCATATCTTGGTGTGGTTTGACAGCTCATTCCTTTACATTACTTATTAGTTTTCCATTGTATTAGTCTACCACAGCTTATTCATCCATTCACCTATTAAAGCCTTCCTATTTGCTTCCAGTTTATACTGGTTATGAATAATACTGCCGTAAACATTTGTGCACAGTTCATGTCGGAGATAAATTTTCAAATCAGTTGGGTAATACCTAGGAACATGAATGCTAGATTGTGTAGTACAAATATGCTTAGCTCTGTAGGAAACTGCAAAACTGTCTTGCAAAGTGGCTGTAACATTTTGCATTCCCACCAAAAATGAATGGGTCACTATTGTTTTGCATTCTCTCCAAAACTGGTATTGTCATTTTTTTTTTTGGATCTGGACATTCGAATAGTGTGTAGTTATATCTCATTTTTGTTTTAATTTGCATTTTCACATTGACAAATGGTGTTGAGGGCTTATAATATGCTTATTTTACATCTACAAATCTTCTTTGGTGTAGCATCTGTTGAAGTCTTTTGCCCATTGCTTAACTGTTTTTTTATTTTATGTAGGGTAAAAGTCATTCAACTGATCTGCATTTTGCAAATATTTTCTCTCAATCTGGGACTTGTCTTTCATTCTCTCAAGAACGTATTTTGAAGAACAGAACATTTTCATTTTAACTAACTCCAAACTAAATGCCAGCAGAAAAATCTCTCTGTTGCATGTCTTTAAAAAAAAAAAAATTTCCCAGGTCAGACTGATCATGATAATACCACTTATAATTAACTTAACACCACCTAATTAGGGACCTCAATTATGTCTGCAAAATTCCTACACCTTTTAACATAACATAATCACAGAATTGATACACCATATAGTCAGAGTCCTGTTCACAATTAAGGGGTGGGATTATACAGGGCATATACACAGAGGATGGCAATTCAGGGGCCATCTTAGAATTCTGCCAACCAGAGTCCACCCTCTGGCACTCAACTATTCACATCCTTTACAAATGCAAAATCCATTCACTCTCGCAAGGCTCCCAAGAGTCTCATCCCCTTATGACATCAACTCCAAGTCCAAAGTCTTTCCATTTAAATCTAAATCTCATTAACACAAAACCCCAAATTTCAAAGTTTTGTCCTCTAGATGAGGTATGGATGAATCTCTTGGGTATAATCCACTAAGTGCAGCAATTTGGAGCACAATTCCTTTCCAACTATAGACCTATGAAACTAAAAAGATAAGATTTCTTATAGACAACCCAGTCACGTTCCAACTCGTATAAGGTTCTTCAACCTTCATAAGGCAAACAAGAATGTGTAACTATTTCAGGATATTGTGGGGTTTTATAAGAATAAAAACAGAATAATAAGTAAAAATTAAACTTGTATATTATAAACAAAAGTAAAAATTAATGATGAACTGATAACATTTTAAAACATGTGACACAAAACATTCAATATGTTACATATAAAGTTATCTTTTAAATTAGAAAAAGGAAGGATTCAGAAGTGCAGAAATAAAAATAAGCAGAATTCTTATTAAAAAAATCTCATTCATAAGTGAAATTTCTTGCCTATCAATATTTAAAATATTAATCAGTTGCTATATATTATATGTTAAGTTTACACTGTCATATGATCTAATTTTTGAGGGCTGTAGTTTAGTAATATGTTCCAAGAATTTTTACAAATATCATATGCATTAATGCAACTTCATAATTTTTAGAAATTTGTTCTAAGAAATGATCAGAAATGGAGGTAAAAATTTATTTATAAAAATGGTCCTTTAATTTTTACAGTAATTCAAAAGTAAATATTTAAGAATTAGGAATTTTTAAAATTAAATCTTGCACCAATGTACTAGCATAAAGGCCACATTAAAAATGTTTCATAAGCTTATATCAAAATGTTCAAAAAAGATAGTGTTCAACTGAATAAAAAAGAAGAGTTAAGGGACAGAGAAATCAAAAAGCTTTACAGACAAGCAAAAGCTAAGAGAATTCAGTCCCACCAGACAGGCTTTGCAACAAATGCTAAAGGAATGTCTCTAGGCAGGAAAGAAAAGGCCACAATTAGAAACAAGAAAATTATGAATGGAAAAGCTCACCAGTAAAGGCAAACATACAGAAAAGGTAGGACATCATCTATACAAAAATATGATATCAAAACCAGCAATCATGAGGAGAGACCAGATACAGGACACTGGAAATGTGTTTGAAATTAAAAGACCAGCAACTTAAAACAATCTTGTTTACATATAAACTGCTATATCAAAACCTCATGGTAGGGGCTTCCCTGGTGGCACAGTGGTTGAGAATCTGCCTGCTAATGTAGGGGACAAGGGTTCCAGCCCTGGTCTGGGAGGATCCCACATGCCGCGGAGCAACTAGGCCCGTGAGCCACAGCTACTGAGCTTGCGCGTCTGGAGCCTGTGCTCTGCAACAAGAGAGGCCACGATGGTGAGAGGCCCGCACACCGCGATGAAGAGTGGCCCCTGCTTGCCACAACTAGAGAAAGCCCTTGCACAGAAACGAAGACCCAACACAGCAAAAGTAAATAAATAAATTAATAAACTCCTACCCCCAACATTTTCTGGAAAAAAAAACCCAAAAAAACCTCATGGTAACTGAAAACCAAAATTCTACAATAGGATATGCACACAAAAAAAGAAAAAGGAATCCAAACACAACACTAAAGATAGTCATCAAATCACAAGAGAAGAGAACCAGAGAGGAAGGGAAGAAAAAATGACCTACAAAAACCAAGACAATTAACAAAATGGCAATAAGAACATACATACTGATAATTACTTTAAATGTAAATAGATTAACTTCTCCAACCAAAAGACATGCTGAATGGATATAAAAACAAGACCTGTATGTATTCTGTCTACAAGAGTCCCACTTCAGATCTAGGGACACATGCAGACTGAAAGTGAGAGGATGAAAAAGGCATTCCATGCAAATGGAAATCAAAACAAAGCTGGAGTAACAATACTCATATCAGACAAAACAGACTTAAAAATAAAGACTGTTACAAGAGACAAAGAAGGACACTACATAATCATCAAGGGATCAATGCAAGAAGAAGATATAACAGTTGTAAATATATAAGCACCCAACATAGGAGCACCTCAATATATAAGGCAAATATGAACAGCTGTAAAAGGAGAAATTGACAGTAACACAATAATAATGGGGGGATTTAACACCCTAGTTTCATCAAAGGGCAGAACATCCATACAGAATATCAATAAGGAAACACAGGCCTCAACATGTTAGCCCAGATGGACATAATTGATATTTATAGAGCATTCCATCCAAAAGCAGCAGAATAGACATTCTTCTCAAGCGCCCATGGAACATTCTCCAGGATAGATCACATACTGTGCCACAAAGCAAGCCTCAGTAAATTTAACAAAATTGAAATCATATCAAACATCTTCTATGACCACAATGCTATGACATTAGAAATCAACTAAAAGAAAAAACTGTAAAAAACACAAACATGTGGAGACTAAACAATATGTTACTAATGGAATGGATCACTGAAGAAATTAAAGAGGAAATCAAAAAATACCTAGAGTCAAATGAAAATGAAAGCACAATCTAAGACCTATGGGACACAACAAAAGCAGTTATAAGAGGGAAGTTTATAGCAATACAATCTTACCTCAGGAAACAAGAAAAATCTCAAATAAACAACCTAAACTTACACCTAAAGAAACTAGAGAAAGAAGAACAAACAAAACCCAAAGTTAGCAGAAGGAAAGAAATAAAGATCAGAGCAGAAATCAATGAAACAGAGATGAAGAAAACAGTAGAAAAGTCTGATGAAACAAAAAGCTGGTTCTTTGAAAAGATAAACAAAATTGATAAACCTTTAGCCAGAGTCATCAAAAAAGGGGGGGGCGGGGAGAAGGCTCAAATCAGTATAATTAGAAATGCAAAAAGAGAAGCTACAATGGACACCACAGAAATACAAAGGATCATGAGAGACTACTACAAGCAACTATATGCCAATAAAATGGACAACCTGGAAGAAATGGACAAATCCTTAGAAAGGTACAATCTTCTAAGACTGAACCAGGAAGAAATATAAAATATGAACAGACCAATCACAAGTACTGAAATTGAAACTGTGATTGGAAAACTTCCAATAAAAGTCCAGGACTAGATCGCTTCACAGGTGAATTCTATCAAACATTTAGAGAAAAGTTAACACCTATCCTTCTGAAAGTCTTCCAAAAAATTGCAGAGGAAGGAACACTCCCAAACTCATTTTGTGAGGTCACCATCACCCTAATACCAAAACCAGACAAAGATACCACACAAAAAAGAAAATTACAGGCCAATATCACTGATGAATGTAGATTCATATGTACTCAACAAAATACTAGCAAACCAAATCCAACAATACCTTAAAAAGATCATACATTGTGATCAAGTGGGATTTATCCCAGGGATGTAAGGATTTTTCAATATCTGCAAATCAGTGTGATACACCACTTAACGAATTGAACAATAAAAACCATATGATCATCTCAATAGGGCACAAGATCTAAATAGACATTTCTCCAAAGACAACATACAGATGGCCAAAAAGCACATGAAAACATGCTCAATATCACTTATTATTAGAGAAATGCAAATCAAAACTACAATGAGGTACCACCTCACACTGGTCAGAATGGCCATCTTCAAAAATCTACAAACAGTAAATGCTGGAGTGGGTATGGAGAAAAGGGAACACTCCTACACGGTTGGTGGGAATGTAAATTGGTACAGCCGCTATGGAGAACAGTATGGAGGTTCCTTAAGAAACTAAAAATGGAGCTACCATATGATCCAGCAATCCTACTCCTGGGCGCATATCCAGAGAAAACCATAATTCAAAAAGATACATGCATCCCAATGTTCACTGTAGATTTACAATAGTCAAGACATGGAAGAAATCTAAATGTCCATTGACAGGAATGAATAAAGATGTAGTACATATATACAATGGAATATTACTCAGCCATAAAAAAGAATGCAATAATGCCATTTGCAGCAACACGGATCAACCTAGAGACTGTCATACTAAGTGAAGTAAGTCAGAGAAAGGCAA
This sequence comes from Mesoplodon bidens, assembly GCF_964165515.1. Classification (NCBI taxonomy): domain Eukaryota; kingdom Metazoa; phylum Chordata; class Mammalia; order Artiodactyla; family Ziphiidae; genus Mesoplodon; species Mesoplodon bidens. The sequence continues at coordinate 90,383,108 of NC_138167.1, forward strand.
ATATTGTATGATATCACTTATATATGGAATCTAAAAAAAATGATACAAGTGAACTTATTTACAAAACAGACTTTGAAAACAAACATATGGTTACCAAAGGGGAAGGGTGGGGGTGAGGGATAAATTAGGAGTTTGGGATTAACATATACACACTACTATATATAAAATAGATAATCAACAAGGACCTACTGCATAGCACAGGGAACTCTACTCAGTAACCTGTAATAACCTATATCAGAAAATAATCTGAAAAAGAATGGATATATGTATAACTGAATCACTTTGCTCTACACCTGAAACTAACACAACATTGTAAATTATAATATAAAATAAAAATTAAGAAAAGAAAGGAAGTACATAATAAAATGTAGAGAGGTAGGAGAGTCTGACACAAAGCTCCTAAACCCCTTGGAATTTCCTGTGTGATAGGAGTTTCTTTTATACTAGTGAGGTGACTCTGTGGGCTCCTGGGTGGGGGCTGGTCACCAGGAAAAGCAAGCCATGATTAGAAGTTTGGAAATTTCAGCCCTACCTCCCATTCTCTGGAGAGGGGCTGGAAGTTAATAGTCAATCATACCTATGTGACGAAGCCTCCATGAAAGTACAGGGTTTAGAGATCTTCTGGGCTGGTGACCGTATCCACATGGCAGGAAGGGGCACCCTCCCCTTCACAAAGACAAAAGCTCCTGTGCTCAGGACTCTTCCAGACCTTGTACTGGTACTATGTATCTCTTTATCTGTATCCTTTAACATATCCTTTGTAATAAATTGGCATTAATAAGTAAACTGTTTTATTGGGTTCTGTAAGCCACTCTAGTAAATTATTCAACTCAAAGAGAGAATCTTGGGACCCTCTGATATGTAGCTAATTTGAGCTGAAGTTGTGGGTAACCTGGGGACATATTCCTTGCTATTGGCATCTGAAGGAGAGGCCCATCTTGTGGGACTAAGACCTTAACCTATGGGTTTTATGCTAACTTTGCCTAATGTCAGAATTGAATTGTAGGACACCTAGCTGATGGCAGAGAATTGATGTCAGAAAATCTCCCACACATCTGGTTAAAGAAGTGTTCTGCGTGAGTAGTAGAGGTGAAATATTTTTTCCTTTCCAATGTAAAAATGAAAAGAGCAGAGACTTTGAAAAAGTCAGGTTTGCATTTGAATCAAGGATCCACTGTGTAATATTGTGCACATAAATGAATGTCCCTAAATTTAAACCTTTTCAAAATCAGAATGAGTATATTATATTGAGAAATATGGAAGTCCTGGCATATAGTGAACATTTAGTGAATGAATCCTATCATAATTATTTACTGATATTGTTTTCTTCACACTTTGATGACAGTAGAGTAAATGTAAAGTTACAACAGAAAAAAATTGTTAAAATTTTCTATTCACCTCACACAGTTCATAAGAGTTGTAGAATATGTCTTAATGATTCTTAGCAATCTATATTTTAAAATACTGTTAAAATGTCTTCCTTCAAGGCTGAAGTAAATAACTATATTTAATTATGTTTGAGCAATTAAAAAACTCTTCAAAGGGCCCATTTCTGCTTAGCATTTTTCCTCCATATCGGACAGACTTCTATTTGGTCCTGCAATGTAGCAATGGAATCAAAGACCAATCTACAGTGCTTACAGGTTTGAGAGCTCTCTTCATTGAATGCTCACATGGGGATTCTTGCTCAAACAGTATGAGTGTAAATGCAGCTGGCATGTCCACAAGGATATGGAATCATGAAGTTTGTGGTTTAATTATATCAGGAATAGAATTTTTTCCATTCTCTAATTTATTCTAAAAACACATCACTTTAATGGGGTTTCAATGAACTGTGTGCCAAAAGCATAATGTTAAAAGCAAAAACGTGCTATCCTTTTTTTTTTTCTCTTCAAAGAAAAAGCATTGATCAGGTCCATGATTAAATGCTATGTGAAGAGTATCTTCCACAAGCATAAGTCCTCATTATATTTCCCTTTGATTGCAAAGAATCTATGTGCCAAACACACGATAAATATAAAAATGGTCAGGGAGTTTCCGCAGGTGAATTGATAAATGTGCAGTGTGTGTGTGTGTGTGTGTGTGTGTGTACTAGCTGTTTTCATCCAGTAATTATGCATGGCCTGATGCCTATTTTGTCTGTATCAAGTGAGTAATAAGTGTACTGCATGGAGAATTTGAGAAACATTGAATCATTCATTCTTTCATTTATTCAACTAATAGGGCCCCGGTCTTATACTAAGAGATGCAAATACAAGGGGAGCAGATGTATATGCAGGTCTATCTTTCTAAAGCTAAAGTTTATGGGGGAGATGGACACCAAAGGATCACACACTCAGTGTCATTTTACTACCATGATAAGTGCTTCTAAAAAGAAGAAGGGCTTCCCTGGTGGCGCAGTGGTTGAGAGTCCGCCTGCCGATGCAGGGGACACGGGTTCGTGCCCCGGTCCGGGAGGATCCCACATGCCGCGGAGCGGCTGGGCCCGTGAACCATGGCCGCTGAGCCTGCGTGTCCGGAGCCTGTGCTCCGCAATGGGAGAGGCCACAACAGTGAGAGGCCCGCGTACTGCAAAAAAAAAAAAAAAAAAAAAAAAAAAGAAGAACACAGGGCTCTAGGAGAGTAGTATTGAAGGTTATTTAGTCAAAGAGAGTAGGAAAGGATTTCCTAGGAAAAGTAACATTTGAGCTGAAGGAAAATAGCAGTTAACCAAATAGCAGATCACATGTGTCTACATTTTGGTGACTCCAGTTTACTACTTCCTGGAAAAATCACCATTTCAGGAATGGCCATCCATGAAAAAGGGGGATTGTTCTATTATATAAGGAAGATCTTCCCTAAATTTGTCCCTCCTTGTCTTTTTTGTATCTCATTTTCCCTCATTCAATTATTTGGATAGATGATGCACTCAAAAGAATATGGAAAACAAACTTGTGAAGCTCTTAGGAAACTACTGCAATTTATATCCACAGGTAATAATATTAAACTTTGAAATGCTTTCCTCGGAAGCTTTAGTTTCACTTTGTGCCTCTGAACTCCTAGACAGGTAGGAATAGAGAACACTACACTATACTACACTATAAAGGTTCAATCTTTGTAAAGAATAAATGAAAGCAATTTTCTCCGACAGAAGATTATAATAAAATGAAACTTCAGGAGAAAACATCTTGCCCTTACAACTTTCTCAACTGGCTTTTGGTTAAATTTTTGAATCCAGAAATTTAAGAAGATAATTTAAATAAATTTTATTATTATTCTCTAGCTACTTATATTTCTCCCTAAATGTTAGATTCATATAGTCTAAAGATCATGCAGATTTATAATCAGACCAAATAACATCTAAGAAAGCATACCATTTTCTTTATAATCCTCATGAATTTAGACTTGCCATTTGGGAGAACATTAGGAATAATCTGTACTTATATCTTTTCATTAAAAAAATATTGCACGTTCCTATGCATCTCAGTCACCCTATGATTGCTTTGCATTAACAAGTTCAAAATTATGTTTTTAGCTTTTTATGAATTTGTATATACATTAATTCTTTTCGAATACAAATATAAATTTGGAAAGATCTCATAAGGTTAACTGTCTCATCCTTTTAAGCCCTAGAGCCCAATCTAAAATTTACAATGTGGTCCTGTTTATTTTGTTTAAACTTAAGGTGTAACACATTCCATTTTAATCTACGTAGCCCATGTTTCCCTAAGGCTCACCAGCCCATCACCACTAATTGGTTTATAAGGAACCATATTTGAAGTTTTGTGTGTCATTTAAAACAGCCTTCTTCAAATATCTGGTACTTTGCTGAAGGTATCTCTCTTGCGGTCATGAATAAGTTCATTACTGTTGAGTATCAGTATTTGCCAGCGTGACAGACATCTGAGGCAACAGACAGGGTGAGGAGAACCATCCCTTCTTTGTGGTGTGCTTTATAGCTTATCCAAACTGCATTGTTTATTTCCTCATAAATTTATAGTGTTTTCAATGAAACAGCTTTTTCACATCTAACTCACAGTCTCCCTACACTCTGTTGAGATTATGTGTCAAATATGGACCATTACATAAGACACATCTGTATGAAAGACCCAGTCTTATATTCAAAATCACCTGACTATCTGGTGTGTTCTTTTCCTGGGTCCAGCTTACCTCACTGATTCCACTTTCTTTAGGAAGAATCCTTCAAGGAGGCCCTTTGATCTTGAAGGTAAATAAGCTTCTGGTGAGGTCACCCACCAGTTCACTAGACATACTCAAACATGTTTAAATTCTAGTTTGGGCTACCTGAGACTTTCACTAAATGCCTACTATTTCTTGGACATCACATCTGACCTGAGAATTCAGAAATATGAGACATAGCTCCTATCCTAAAGTAGCTTAAAATCTACCTGGAGATATAATCACATAAGTAATTTCAATACAGTATGAAAGTCACAACAATAGAAATACTATGTGCTATGAGGGTGCATAGAAGTTCATCACTAACTTTTCCATAATTATTTTATTTTCAGCCTTAATTTGGGGGTGTATTGTTTTGTCTGATATGTGATTTGCTTCATCTAGGAGTCCCACAAAATCTTAAATGATATTGAAGGACCAGTTTATTTGGAAGGAGATAGAAATAAACTGATTTATGCAACAACAATATGTGTGTATGAACAGATTTACTGTGTACGGTGTTAAATAGTGTTCCCTCAAAATCCATGTCCCTCCAGAACCTCAGAATGTGACCTTTCGTGGAAATGGGGGCTTTGCAGTGTCAAAGAGAACCAGAGCTGTACACTAGTTAAAGTGCAAAAAATAGATATTTTTTTAGGAACTATTGTAATAGGGGAAACAAGCTTCAGTATAGAACGGAACTCAATTCTGATATATAGCCAAAGAGCATAAGTGGGGATATATAGCCAAGGAGCAGGGAGAGGGGTTCAGTGGATGGAAATTTACTAAGAGGAGACATCAAAGGTAACAGGAAACCTGATTAACAGGATTCCTGCTGAAGGCAGGCCAGGGTGATCAGATATCAAAGATGATCATATACCAAGGGTGGGAAGGATAACTTAGCAAGATTCTTTGCTAAGCCTGGACTGGGCAGGCCAAAGACAGGTTTTGGGCCAAGGTGGAGGCCTAGTCCAGAAAAGATTCTCAGAGGAACCTGTAAAGTTTGGTCAAAGAGAGAGTTTCTGTTATCAGATGCAATTAATTAAAATGAGGTCGTACTGGATTAGGGTGGGCCTTAAATCCATTATGACTGGAATCCTCTTAAAGGAAGAGGACAGAGGCAAAACCACATAGGGAAAAACATGTGATTATGGAGGCAGAAATTAGAGTAACTCATCTACAAACCAAGGAACTCACAAGGACTGCTGACAACCACCGGAGGCTAGGAGAAAGGCAAGGAAATGTTCTTCCCTAGAGCCTTCAGAGGAAGCATGGCCTTCTGACACCTTGATTTTGGATTTCTAGCCTCCATAACTGTAAAAGACTAAATTCTGTTGCTCTAAGCCACTCAATTTGTGGTGCCTTGTTGTGGCACCAACTAACATAGGGTATTATACCTACAAGGGCCCAGGGACAGGGAGGATTGAGAAGGATATAAACCACAGTACCAACAATGCTTTCTGTTTGGTGAGGAAGGGTGGGATGAAACTGGGAGTGGGGTAAAGGAGGGGATTTCGCACTGTATATTTTCTATAATTCTTTTACATAGTGGGATTATATAGGTACTTTATGCTTTCAGGAGTATGTAAATACAGCATTACCAAAAACAAGAAAAATAAAAAGAATGTATACAATGGATATGGGAAAAGTTTAAAGCTTTCTCAGAGGAAGGCTAAGGAAATCTACATATGCATCAGTTTAATGAATATCACCATGTTAGGTTATATGGCGCCTTAGTTTACCTCTTTATAATTACCCCAAACTGACCCTGAGATATCATGAATATACAGAATTGATGGGAAACTAGCTTTTCGTTTTCTACTTTAAAATCTTATTTATGTTCTATATTTAAAGTGACTCCTCATGTATTGGCACTAACCTGAGAATGCACATCAGAAGGGGAAAATAGTTTCCTTCTTTCATTTTGTGCCTTGTATCTGGTATCTTATTTATCACATACTTAACTGGGTTATGATGAAAATATATAAAATAAATATTTGAACCTTTAACTTCAGAGAAGAAAATATATACAGTTACATGCTCCATGAAGGCAAGGATTATTATCCATTCTATTTACTGCTACATGCTCAGCACTTTGAACAATAATTTGCACATCACTGCATTCAATATCTGTCGATAAATGAATAAATATAGTAATGCATTATTTAATTTCCACTAGGAATTGTTATCTCTGCCTTTTGCCAAGAGTGCTAGGGAAATTATGTAAATGGCATTGACCCAGATAGTCAAACACAAACAAAGTTCTGCATAAAAGCACTCAGGTAAGATCCTATTTTCAGAAAACCAAATTTTAGGCTGATTTACTTATTAACTGGTGTTTTACAAGTGTTTCTTATTTCATCCATTAGTTTATCTGCCTAGGTAAAATAGATTACTGTACTAATAAATTAGTATAGTCTGCAAAGCTCCAATTATTCTTATTAATTATTAAGGTCATGATATTCTACAGAGGCATAATTGCACTGACATAATCTCTCAGTATCCAAAAGACTACATTTGGTGACTTACAATTTTTCAGTCTTTTAGTATACCTATTTCACTGGAAATTACTTGCTCTCTATTCTATTTCATTGCTTTTACAGCTTGATTATATTTTACTAAAACTATTAAGAATGCTGACATATTTATTAGATCTATGGTGCTTTGAAAGGCATTTTTTTTAGATTCACAAATTAATGTAAATGCATGTGAAAAAACCCTCATTTTTAAACATTCTTCTTATTATATATACATGTATATATGTACACATATGTGAGGTCTTATTGATTACTGGTTTCTATAAAGAAAGTAAATATGGCATCTTTCACATAATTCTAGACTTCATAACTGGTCACTTTTTTGTGCCACATTAGAAAATATAGCTATAGACTTTTTTGGGTTACACTATATATCACAAGATCACAGTAGAAAATACATTCCATCTTTAACATCACTAGAATATGTAATAGGAAAATTACAATGTTTAGAATGACTTCTGTCACTGCAGTAAAGACAGGTTCAAAGATAATTAGATAACTTTCATTCCAATGGTTTCTGGTGAGACCTAGAATGAGCTTTTCATGAGAGATCAAATATTAAAAACAAACTATAATAGAGAAGAACAAATCTGACTCCATACTGGATCTGTTTCTTTTACTTTAACCTTTATATTCTATTGCTTTTGCTATAAGTTAATCACTAAAGGGACGCTGCCTATAAGCTTAAAGTATACATAGTGGCCCATCTCCAGGAACCCTGCCTCCTGTGCCTGAGTGTTAAGCTAAATTGCCTTTGTTTAAGCTCACAGGAAACATCCTGACCAGGCCCACCTGTGAAAGGCTGCAGGAAAGAAGAAATTAACACATTCCCTCCAGAGTCTAGCCAGAACCAGGAAATATATGCAACAACTTATCTTTCTTTTTTTTCTTTTTTTTTTTTTTAACTTTACCTCCTCACCTGCCCCTCTTTGTTCTGTGAAAGAAACTAGCAACCAAACCCAGTTAAGATGGTTCTCTGGGACACTAGTCTGCCATCTTCTCGCTCTGCTGGCTTTCTGAATAAAGTCACTATTCCCTGCCCCAACAACTCATCTCTTGACTTATTGGCCTGTTGTGCAGCAAGCACTATGAGCTTGGACTCAGTAACAAAACAAACAAAAGCACTCGATGGTTATCCTGATTTTTCAAGGAGAAAACATTCATGAATTACCTGCTATACTCATAGCATATGGAAGCCTCAAGTCAAAGGTCACTGAATTGTTTCTGAACTATTTCCCTTTTGACAGGGTGGAGAAGTCCTGGTTTATGCACAGCATGTGGTAGAGGAGTGTTGTAAGAATAAGGCTGCAAATCACAAATGCCTATTGTCAGTTAATGGTTATTGAGGTCTAAACGCAGTAGAGAACACATAATTAGGCATGGTTTCTGACCAGGATATTAACAACCTATGTTCAAGGGAAACTGTCTATGCACTAAAACTATTTCTTCTCCTCATCTTCGGTAACCTTAAGGCATATCAAATTAGGTTCCCTATGAGAAATAAATCTTGTGGAAAGGTTTTAAGGAGTCCAGAGGGCTTCAGAATCAGACTTCATAGAATGACCTAAACCTCTCCTAACACCATTAAAACTAAATTATCACATTCCCTGGATTAAAGTTGATTTTATTTTAATTACAGAGTATAAATTTCTTCATTGGTCAGCCTCCATAAAAATTTCAAGTTATTCCTTGGGCATTTGTCAGTCAATATATCTGCCTTTGCCTTAATACACTGGGAAACAACTAATACATATTAGCTAATGACTGTGGACCACCTCATATTTTTCTAGTATGGCCAAATGTAATGGAACATAGGGTTAACAGTGGGGTAGTCAATAGTGAAAAGAGGAGTTTTCTTGCCATAAAAAGTGTTACTATTTGGACATGGGGAAAATAATGCAAAAAGATATAAACAATTTTTAAATAAAAACTATATAGTTAAAATTCCATTCCTATCTAACTTTGAAGTTACGATAAAAAAATAATTCAGTGCTTCCCTGGTGGCGCAGTGGTTGAGAGTCTGCCTGCCGATGCAGGGGTTGTGGGTTCGTGCCCCGGTCCGGGAGGATCCCACATGCTGTGGAGCGGCTGGGCCCATGAGCCATGGCCGCTGGGCCTGCGCGTCCGGAGCCTGTGCTCCACGACGGGAGAGACCACAGCAGTGAGAGGCCCGCGTACCGTAAAAAAAAATAATAATAATAATAATAATAATAATAATTCATAGAGGATATTAACAGCAATTTTCTTTACCCACTATGACAGAAAATATGTGTGTATATATATTTATATTTTATTTAAATATATTAAAAATATAAAGTATTTATTGTATATATTATGTCATCACAAAATTGCATATATATAAATTATATATATATATATTTATATATATATATATATATATTTTCTCAGAGGAAATATATACATATATGCTTATCTATATTCATTTATCCATCTCTCTATTATCTATCTATCTGCTTATTTCCTAGAATAAGCTTCAGTTAATCACACCTCTATCAGCATGTACAGTGGAGGCTGAATTTCTAATATAGAATCTATTTCAGGCAATAACTGAAGCTGAATATGATATTAAAACACGTACATCATGCAATAGTTTGGTTTCTTGAAATTAGTCTCTCGTAGTCCCTTTGTACAGCTAATAAATCTTAAAGACATATCTAATTTCTTGCCTTTGTTGTCCTAGCTTGAAATTTTACTTAATACATTTTGCATTCTTTAACACAGTATATGATGTACTGATGTTAGATAAGTTTTAATTAATTTTTAATTTAGAAATAGGAACACAAACCCCAATAGAAATAGAGTAATAGAAATAATTTAAAGTCAATTAAATGAAAGCATGTTTTGGACACTTAATGATAATACTTGCTTTCTGCCTGTAATTAGACTCAATTTGGTTCTTTTACTAGATCAAAATTCATTTAAAGATTCTTTAACTGCTATTTTTTTTTAAATCAATACTAAGCTCAATTTTGACAAACCTGTACCTGCAATGGGAACACTGAATAGGATTTTAAGTTTAAATGCTAATAACATGATCTATACTTAATTTAAGAATGACAGTTAAAGTTGAAATACGTGTAAAAAATCTGTATCAGGAAAAAATACCTATTCTTAGAAAAGGTAAGAAATGAGCAAAACAGTCAAACAGTAGAGTCATTGCAAAAGTGGATTCTTACAAAATTTAAATAAACATACTATAAAAAGAACTTCCCCCAAAGGAGAAACTATCTTATTTTAACACAAAGTTTCTCACATATCAATATGAAATCAGGGGGAAAATCTGAGATAACGTGAGACTTTGTTGAAGACTAGGCTATCAGAATGACATACAATTTCAGTCCAGGATTACACTATTTTTATAGTAGAATTTAAGAGAACTAATGTTCATTGAGAACGCATTATTTGCCAGATGGTATGCTACACAATTTCTTTTGGAGTTACCATGGTGATTTTCTTTTTAAAAATGTAAGTATACCTGGTAGTGGTAACATATCTAAGTAATTATAAGATCACTTTTCCTTAGACAGGTGACTGGGTAGAGAGTGGAGTTTCCTGGGGAGGAATATGGGGGAACTGAATAAAGAAATAAAAGGCACAGTCAGACAAATTTTCAACTTGAATGTCACAGATTTAAAGGGTAATAATCTAGTATTCTCTGTCAATGCAGACAATATCAAATAAATAAATGGCTTATTCTCAGTGGTATTACTAAAAGACAAGGGAAGCTTGTGAACGATGTTAGTTTCTTACCACATGATAAATATTTCACTAATTTTCTTTAATCGTTCTTGAAACTATGTACATTTTTCACTTTTACCATCGTGAAATGTGTTAAAATACACAAGAATTTTGTTTTAGGTGCTAGAATCTTCCCCAGCAATATAAGACCTAATGGATGAGATTCCAAAGTAAAGCCCACTCATGTTAATGGATGGAGAAGGCAAAATAAAGGATAAAGGTGGCTTGGAAATTGAAGAAACAGCGCAAAGGTCTAATCCACATAGGCCATTTATAGAGGCTAAAGAAATCAAAGCAAATAAATGTATGTCTAGTGTTGACTAATGGGAAAGATAAGTTCTGGGCAATTAATAGAAGGTGGATTTGAGCTTCTCTTTTTATAAGATGTCATTAGTTTATCTTATCTCCTGTATTGCTAAAAGCAAAATCAAAAAGGGAGTTGCCTTTGTGATACTTTTAAGTGCTAGAAATGTTTTTATGTTTATACTTTTGTTCTGATGCGTAGTAGTTATGTGTGGCCCTGGGAAAATTTTTCAGCCTTTTAAAAAATAAGATTATTAACCTAAAACAAAGGCACACCACTTAGTGTCCTTAAGAGAATTATATAAATGCTTATAAAGTGTTTAGCATAGTGCCTGGAACCTAGAAAAAAAACTTGTTAAATGGTTATTGTTATCAAGTCACATTACAGATTGTTCCATTCCCTAGAACTAGAACTATAATCTAGTTCTATAATCAGACTTAATTTATATAACAATTTTATCCCAGACCTCTTAATTTCAGATAAACTGCTCATAAAGCAAGCATAGATCTCAGTGTAACTATAATTTGCTTCTGTCTCCAAATAACAGGTTTGATTTTTATTCCTCTTTTTTAAAAGATAATAATACATTTAAGTGAATATTTATACTAGCATTAATAAACAAACTGATATACTAAAGGAAAGAAGATTGACTACAAAAATATTTCCTTGTAATATTAGTAGAAAATGTCATTAAATAATACTTGTCAAACACATGACTCCTTGGGCTTCCCTGGTGGCACAGTGGTTGAGAGTTCGCCTGCCGATGCAAGGGACACGGGTTCGTGCCCCGGTCCGGGAAGATCCCACATGCCGCGGAGCAGCTGGGCCCGTGAGCCATGGCCGCTGAGCCTGCGCGTCCGGAGCTTATGCTCCGCAACGGGAGAGGCCACAACAGTGAGAGGCCCGCGTACCGCAAAAAAAAAAAAAAACAAAAAAAAAAAACACCAAACCCCCCCAAAAACCACATGACTTCTTAAGATTTTATTTTAGACAGAATGATGGGTTATGTTACTTGTATCTTTTGTTTCTTCCCTAAAATGAGCCATCAGGGCACTTTGATTACAGTTCAATTTTAGTGGAAACTTTGAAAATGACACTGCAGAGGTTGGATTATGAAGAGCTATGGGTCTGCAGATGGTTTATCAAAACATTCTTAAATTTTATTAGGCTTTCCTCAAGAAAACAAAATTTGGATTAATATGTCATTTGTTAACTGACAAACCGCTCTTGAGAGAAAAAAAAAAAACTTCTATGATTCATTCCAGCAAACAGATCAATAAAGAAATATAATCTTTATGCAAAGGCTGGTGGTTAGCCAGGAAACAAAGGAAACATTCTGGCTAGTTATTATGGAAACTGCTTGAAAATTGCAGATGCCTTAAATTTATAGCTTCTGCTGTTTTCTATATCACTTTGCAGTTTGCAGCTCAAGAGAAAACAGTGTTGCTTAATGACAGAGACAGTTTTGTTTGGGTTGCATTTTTTTTGTGGAGCAGAATTAGCATGCTAGGAAATATGAAATTTGTCTCAAACTGGTAGCTTCAAAAACACAGGAAAAAATATACAAAATTAAGGTACAGAGGAAAGGTAATGTGGGGAAAATAACAGGTTTGTAAGTAAACCTTTAAAACTTAAGATGTCTATTTAAAGACAAAGGATGTATTTTTACGTCTGTGAAGTACTTTACTCAAATAAGCTGCCTACAAAACCTTTTCACCTAGATGTCTATCACCTTAAGTTATTGAAAGCTAAAACTATCAATGCCTTTAAAAAGCAACTTCAATCTTCTGAACAGTTCATTTCTGAGCACTCATTTTAGTGTTCTTTTTGACCTCTGTGACATGTGTTTATTTGCTGACATTCATACAGAAATTTTATTAGCAATGTTATATGTACTTTTTCTCAAAAATCTGTTCCCTTTTTATTTTAGTCAATTTTAGAATGGAAGTTTTCTGCAAGACAAATATATATTTACTTTTCATTGCATAAAAGTTGAAAAACAATAATAATAAATATAAAATGATCTGCAAGACTACCACGATAGTTACTGTTTTGCTACTAACATTTCAGAAAATATCAATAATCCATAGGAGAGGTTGGCAAACTTTTTCTGTAAATGTCAGTAATATTTTAGACTTCATGCACCATATGGTCTGTCTCAACTATTCAACACTGCTATAGCAGTGTGAAAGCAGCCATAGACAATATATAAGTAATGGGTGTGGCTGTGTTACAATAAACAATTAATTATGAAAACAAACCATACTTTTGTGTGATCTATACTATAGAATAAAGTACTTATCCCAGATATCAGAGCTTGCCTCATTAATATTTGGGGTATCTCCTTCAAATAATTTTTCTGTGGAGAGTGGTAAGTAGGTATATAGGTATATAATGGATAAATGTCATTCATTTTTGTTGTCCTGCATCTGAACTCTCTTCTATTTGGATTATTTTCCACTTTATGAGTATTGGTTGGATTCACATCCTACTGTAGAAAAGTGAGATCCTCACTTTCCCACTCTCTTGCACCTGAGACTCTAGTGTTTAAACTTAGGTATACCTGCCAGTGAAATTGAATATAAAATTATCAACGTAAAGAATTAAGGTTCAGGAAGAATCCATTTTAGCTGAGGGTGGTAGCAGAGACTCAATGGTACAACATTGAGTTTCCAAGTAAGAAGTTATTGAAGTACAACAGTTGATTGCAGAGACCAGGGCTGCCATACTCAGCAATATAATTTGAGGTGTGCTCTGTTAAGCCATGGAAACATCAGATTTGATTTATGCTAAATCTTTGTTTTCCAAATCTCATGCTGTCATTTTCCTTGCAAGTGGGCTCACTATCAAATTTCTCCTCAATGAAATACTTTGAGGTAATTATTCAATGGGAGATCTTGTTGTTTGAAACCAATAACTCTGATTGATACAGAAATTTGTAATCTGAGAGGTCGTGGTGAGTGGAGGAATGTTAGATTGGTGAGTTGGAACCAAGGGTAGTAAAAATCACACTAATAAGCTAAGAAACTGGTCTCTGAAATCCTAGGGCTTTCAAAAATTATAAATGGTCAAAGTATTACTTATTGTGACCTAAAATGAATTAACAAGCAAATATATAATTTATCAAGAACTTGTGGCTGCTGTTATAGAACAAAATGAACATAAGAATAACTTGGCATCATTGTGGTGGAGCAGTTATTGCTAATTTCCATTACATAGACTGTAGAGGAGAATGAAAACTTTAAGTTTCTAATTTCAAAATGTTATCCAATAGTACAAACTTCCCCTTATTATTTTAAGCAATCTCTTGTAAATGAACCTAGAGCACCACAATAGCAAAACAAAAAGTTTGATTCGGTAGGCTTCCAAAGTATAATATTCATCAAATTCACAACCTCATCATGTATCTTTTTTTTAGCATGATATATTTTTAAAAATTTTTTATTGAAGTATAGTTGATTTACAATGTGCCAATCTCTGCTATACAGCAAAGTGGCTCAGTTATATACATATATACATTCTTTTTTTATATTCTTTTCCATTATGGTTTATTATCCCAGGAGATTGGATATAGTTCCCTGTGCTCTACAGTAGGACCTTATTGTTTATCCATCTAAATGTAATAGTTTGCATCTACCAGCTCCAAACTCCCAGTCCATCCCTCTTGCTCTCCCCTTTCCTCTTGGCAACCACAAGTCTGATCCCTATGTCTATGAGTCTGTTTCTGTTTTGTAGGTAGGTTCATTTGTGCCATATTTTAGATTCCACATATAAGTGATATCATATGGTATTTGTCTTTGTCTTTCTGACTTACTTCATTTAGTCTTAGAGGAAAACATAGGAAGAATACGCCTTGACATAAACCACAGCAAGATCTTTTTTGACCCACATCCTAGAGTAATGAAAATAAAAACAAAAATAAACAAATGGGACCTAATGAAACTTAAAAGCTTTTGCACAGCAAAGGAAACCATAAAGAAGACAAAAAGACAACCCTCAGAATGGGAGAAAATATTTGCAAACAAAGCGATTGACAAGGAATTAATCTCATCAAGTATCTTATATGAAATTTAGGGCATTACAGGGAGATCAGCTCAGTGCTTTGTGACTGCCTGGAGGGGTGGGATAGGAAGGGTGGGAGGGAGGGAGACGCAAGAGGGAAGGGATATGGGAACAGATGTATAACTGATTCACTTTGTTATAAAGCAGAAACTAATAAAAAAAAATTTAGGGCATTGATGGAGAAAGTGTGGGACACAAAGAACAGGAATGCAAATATATGGAAGGGTCAGAGGACTCAGGTTTATCTGAATCCCTAAACCCATTAAGCTTTTCTTGCCAACTGTGTAAGTTGTCATATCTCTGTCTATTGTGGCAGTCCCTTCTTTCTTAAAATGCTGACTGTCCTTGTCTAACGAAGTTGTCTTATATAAAGAAGCCAATGTGCCTAACATACCTACCTAAACACACACTGTTTTAGTGCAATTTCTAACTAGAATCAGTTCCCAGCAAGTGCTTGGAAACATTTGCAAGATGGGCATTTTACCTTTGAATAGTGTATTATTTAAAAAAATTATTTGTTTGTTCCTCATTGATAAGATTACACATCAACATCCTAGCCATGCTTCCTCACCTTATTGTTAGGCATGGACACATGACTTGTTTGGTCAATACAAAATGGGAAAACCCAAAGTGTACTACAGTAGAAACATTTAATGTATATGACTGAACTTTGCACTTTGCACTCTGTTGCCTGCCCTAAGAACAGAAGCTATTGGGTACTGACTCCTGCTTCAGTCTTGGTCCTGGAATGGGTTTGTACATGGAGTAGAGACACAGCTGACCCACAGTCCATGATGAACACGAATAATGTTTTTGAACAAGAATGTTGATAAATATTTTTGTTGTAAGCCATTGAGATTTGGGGATTTTTCTTATTGTAGCAGCATTGACAAAAATATGAGGAATAGATTTTGGTAACAGATTCTAAGGGTGATTCCAAAGACAAAAGTATGTAATGTTAACTTGGACTGAAATTACCAATGTATGTTCAGTTTCTACTTATTCTGGATTGTCTTTTCTAGAACAGCAAGTAATTTGAATTATTAATCTGGTAGGTTGACAGAAAGTAGTTTAGATACTAAAACTGTCTTTAAGTAAACAAGACTGTTCAAGTAAATTGATCCTGTATAACCTGTTAATCTATTTATAAATATATCTCCTGAGAGGGCCCAGAAGTCAGTACTTTCTCTAAGACCTTAAGAAATACACTGGGGAGATGATCACTATTATTCATTACATATATATATATACGCACATTTAATATATAATGTATATTATTTTTAGGGAGTAAGGGACGCAAAATAAAATGTGCTTCTTGACATCAATACAGATACCAGGATCTTGAGGTGACAGAATATAAGTAATGATTATTAACTATGGTTGCAAGAGGGGCAAGGTTACCATGACAGATAACTTATCCAAAATTTCCCCAGTGGTACCTAGATGAGCATTCCATTAATGTCTTAATGATTTGTATAAAGAAAAACACTACACCTAATCTGAACCCTTTTATGGAGAGTCAAAGAACCTTATTTACTTTCCAGTCTTGAGTTTGTTCAATACCCAAAGCTCCTTGAAAGAAGGGATATGATGTACCTAATATATAAGGAAGCATATAAGAAGCAACTGATAAAATACATCATATAAGATGATATAGGTATTTCACATTTCTGGAAGGAAAAAACAAAGAAAAGGAGCAGGATTTATAAAAGATAAATTATTTGAGATGGGAAAAGCTTGAACACGATAGAAATGACTTGGTCTAAATACTCAAAGAAGAGTCAGTATCAGCAGTAATTTAAACTATCAGCTTCAAGGACAGTGAAAAATATTTTTAAAAAGCTAAAATGTTATTTACATTAAGAATTTTATCCATTTGTCTACTAGTTTTTTTGTAAATTGAAATAATTATTGGAATAGGAACGTTTTTAATTAGTAATGGATGGAACTAACTTGCATTAAACTACATAGATAATTTTAGAAATTATGGATGCTGGTGTGAATATTGAATAATTCATATTATTATATTGATTTAATTACTGTTTTAATTATTTAAATCCATAGAGCAATCACATTTTTAATCTTCTTAAATTAATAAATTCCCATTTAATATAGAGAAACAATGTTTAAGATACATTTTCTGCTATGATTGAGATTTGTGAGTTACTGCTTTAGGTTACTGCTTTATGCACGCGCACGCACACACACACACACACACACACACACATATATATACTTAACATTTCATGTTAACACTTCTGAGAGATGGAGGTCTATATTTTCTATTCTTGAAATAGGTAGACTTTGTAACTGCCATAACCAATATATTATGATGAAAGTGATGCTATGCGACTTCTAAGGCTTCTGCCTGCCTCTATTGAACAAGTGTTTGAGGAGCCATGAGTTGGAATGTAAAAAGTAAGGTTACACTGAAATCACTATACTGAAGAGGCCACATAGAGAGAGAGAGGGCTGCTTGAGGAAATCCAGGTGTTCTAACCCCCAGGTGTTGTTCCATGTTCTCAGCGTGCCTTCAGAGGATTCTAGCCCCATTCTCCAAGCCACCTTAGGTTATGCTGAGTACAGCAGAGATAAACTGTCATAAGCAAAATGAATGTTGTTGTTTTAAGCCACTAAGTTACTGAGTAATTTGTTATACAGCTCTAATAACTGGGACAGGGCTCTTCAGAAATTGATGAGAGAATGTTTATATTCGTGACAGCATAATACTGTATTCTCCACTCCAATTTGGTTCTCTCCTTTGGGTCACTGAGGAAAAAGACCTTACTATTAAAGCTTCTTTAACTTAAGGTGATGTTTGGATGTAAACAGTATTTTTCTTACATCTAAACTTTGTTCTCTCCATTCTATGACCATTGTATGGAGAGGTGTCAACCAAGCATATTTAAATTTTTCACATGTATTTCTCACAAATCTAGAACTTTTCTAAGATATTGAATACTGTGAGCAAAAGCACTGATATATAAAACGCTTTTGTCCAAATCATTCTAACTTGAATAGGATGACAGTTTTGTCCAACTGTTAAAGTAAACATAGCTAAAATAATAGCATGTATTTAACAAAATGATATATTAAGCATGACCTGCATTTTTTTCTGGATTAGGTCCAGCAGTTTATCAACTGCCTCTGGCTAGCTTTGTATAGTGCAATTGAATGGCTTTGACAAAATTCCAAAACCAAATATGAAATTAATGTAATTCAGCAGCAATATGTCACTTTTATTAAAGAGGAAGATGTTAAAATTGAACTCAAAATTTTATGCTAAATATTACATTTTATTTTCTATATTTTTCATGGTTATATTAAAACATTATATAAATATCTAAATAGATTTATATATATTTTATTAGATAACATATTATATTACTAACCTCTCAAATAATAAAGTGTGAGGTTGTTTATGCTTTGACAACTTGGCCAAATCAAATGAAGAAATAAAGATCAAGGTGACTTGTGGAAATATAATTATATATAATTTTGTCAAGGGTGAACTTTCCTTTGGTTAGTTATATGTTATTAGTTGCTACTCAGCAAAGGGACTTAGGCTGTAGGCACTTTTACATCTGGACACAGATATGTTTCTTGGGAAGAAGAGGCCACAGAGTTTAGGGTCATACTACAAACAGTAGATAAAATCAATTCTTATCCTTATGTAAACTCTGATAAATCTCAAATATTGTGTTTGATTCTTAAAATTCTACTTCAAGAAAGGTATAAAGTACATGTAGAACATTTTTGTGGTTAAAATTTTTTAAATATATACTTTTCTAAGAAACGTTTGGTTTCAATGTCAGAAAAAATAATTTGCTGTATGGTCAAGTGGTAGAATGTTAGGCATACTATAATACCAGATTTCTCTTATTCTTAAAATAGCTATCATTTTATCTATCTATGAATGTATGTATATAGTATGTATGCATGTGTTTGTGTTACTTAATATGCATAAGATAAATAATAATTCACTAGTATAAAATGCTTTTCAAGTTCTGCACCATCTCAGTTTATCATTAAGTTAAATAATAAAATGAAAAATGATAAAGTAGGTATTATAAGCATTTAACACAGAAAATTGAAATTCAGAGGAATTAAATGACTGCCAAATTTCCACAGCTGCTGCATGCAAAATCCAGTATTTGAACAAGTGTTTTAATATTTGTTCATGTATTCAATAAGTACTTATTGCGATCCTGGAACATATATTTGAAAGACACATAATCAAAATAGATTAGTATCAAAAATATATAAAAAATTATATAAATCACTAATAAAAATATAAACAGTCCAAGAAAAAATGGCATAAGTATCTCAGAAAAAGAAAAGACATGCACATGGCCAAGAATATATGAAGAGATGTTCAATCTCATTAGTGTTCAAGGAAATAAAAATCATAGCCACAATAGGGTAATATTTTATACTCATGTTATTGGCAAAAAATAAAAGATTATAATGAAAAATAAAATCTGATGATAAACATCAAGGAGAATACAGATCCACTGGAACCCATTCCTAGTGGGAGTAAAAATGATATATCCACTTTGAACAAGTTTGGTGCTACATTTTAATACGATCTCATAATTATGAACTCATACATGCCCTTCTATCTAGCAATGTAACTGAAAGGTGTCTGTTCAAAGGAACTATTTCCCATGTGCTCCATGAGATGCGTAAAAGGATGTTTCTAGATCAATACTCTCAAAAGCAAACTCCTGGGGGAAAAAAGTCAAGCATTCATAAATAAGAAAATAATTTAAAATAATAAAAACAGGTGTGCATTCACACAACTGAATATATCAAAAACAATAGAGGATTCTGGAGGATTCTCCTAGAATCTGTCATACAGAGTGAAGTAAGTCAGAAAGAGAAAAACAAATACCATATGCTAACACACATATATGGAATCTAAAAAAAAAAAAAAAAGAATGGTTCTGAAGAACCTAGGGGCAGGACAGGAATAAAGACGCAGACGTAGAGAATGGACTTGAGGACATGGGGAGGGGGAAGGGTAAGCTGGGACGAAGTGAGAGAGTGGCATGGACTTATATATACTACCAAATGTAAAACAGATAGCTAGTGGGAAGCAGCTGCATAGCACAGGGAGATCAGCTTAATGCTTTGTGATCACCTAGAGGGATGGGATAGGGAGGGTGGGAGGGAAACACAAGAGGGATGAGCTATGGGGATATATGTATATGTATAGCTGATTCACTTTGTTATAAAGCAGAAACTAACACACCATTGTAAAGCAGTTATACTCCAATAAAGATGTTAAAAAAAGAAGAAACATAGAGGATTCTTAGCAATTAAATAATAATTCTCCAACAAATACATAGAAAATTGTCCTTTTTGTGGCATCTTCACACTTTTTTTCATTTTTGTTTTATTGTGTAGACATAATGTCTCTTGACTGAAACCTAGATTCAAGATACACTTGGAAAAAGTGGAGATTGTATTTATGTACATGAATACATGTCAAAATCCTGAAAATATAACTGCAAGAAACTAATACTCTTGCTAGCCATTCTAATTGTTTTAAACATATCCAAAGAAACTGCACATTTTACAAAGAAATGGATCCACAGATACTCATTACTTAAAGGTAAAATCTCTCAGGCATTCATGTCAGTTATTTTTTAAAAATATTTTTAGTGTTTTAGCTTTTTTATATAGCAATAGTTTAAAGCAAATTTCAACTACCATGTTATTTCACCTCTACATAATTCATACCTAAATTTAGAAATCAAGAACATCTTCTTATATAATCATAGTGCATTATAATAATGTATAAGATTAGTAATTTTTGGTATAAATTAATAAAAGTCTATTTTAATATTTCCCACTTGTCCTCAAAATATAACGTTACACTTATTTTTTTCCCCCAAATCAAGATCCAAATGTGTTTTATAAGTTGTATTTGGCTTTTATGTCATTTAATCTAAAAAAAGTCCCCCCCCTTTTTATGTCTAGGTATAGATAGAAGAAAAATAAACCATAGGTTCATTTCAAAAGAGGCATAATGATTTAATATAATTCAACAGATTTCTTATTAAAAACTGTCAGCAAACAAATAATAGAAGGAAAATTCCTCAAAGTGATAAGGTATCTATGAAAAAACTACTGCTATCATCATAATATAAGGTTCATATGAAAAAGAAAAATATACACTCTCACTACTATTTCATATAATCTCTAGACAGTATAATAGGTAAGGAAAAGAAACTAAATCAAGTTGGGAAAAGAAGTAAAACACACTATATTCATGCATTGTATAATGGGCATAATGTAAACTTCAAAAATCTGAATAAATTTAGGAAGTCTTAATAGAAAAAATAAGTGATATTAGCAAGATGTGGGATGAAGATCAATATAAACATATTGTATGTGTCTGGTAGGAATAAACAATTAGAAAATAACTAAAATTATTTAAATTGACAACTGCAACACACTGCTGAGAAAAAATGAAAGTATGCCTAAAGAAGTGGCTAAAAGTACCATATTTATGAATTGGATAACTCACTATTGTTAAGACATCATGAGTTTAGATATGGATATCCATGATGAACTACAGATTCAGTGCAATCCCAATCAAAATACCAGCAAGCAACTCTCCTTCTAGTAATGAAGAAAGTATCAATACCAGGTGCAAAACTTGCCATTGCTGAAAGCAGCTGTAACACTGGAGAAAACATATGAGGTAACAGTTTCCAGGCATTAAACAGGAAGAATTGAAGAACTACCCTTGAAAGAAAGGAAACACACAAGGTAAGCCCAAGGTAGCATTTTGATCACTATGTCTCTTTTCAGGGACACTTCTTGGGGAACAGAGAGTGGGGAAAAAGGAAGTGGTGATTTGACCTTCTGATATACAAGCTCTAGTATAAGACCCTCTGCTTAAGAGTGGGCTAGCCCTCTTGAATGGCTTTTATGGGATAGTATGCAGCAAATGTGATGATGTCATTTCTGAGATTAGGTTAAAAAAATTACTTCATTCACTAGCCAACTCACTCTATAGCCTTGCTGGCTTGCAGTTTGATGAATCAATCTGCTACGTTGGAGAGACACATAGGGCAAGGAACTGATGACAGCATCTGGCCAAAACCCAGGAAGGAACACAGGCCCTCAGTCTAACTGCCTGATTAGGATTGAATCCTGCCAATAACCACATGAGCTTGGACGTGGATTCTTCCCCAGCTGAGACTTCAGATAACTGCAGTGAAATGACATTTTGATTGCAGCTTGTGACAGACCATTAGACCGAAGACCCTGATAAGCTTGGTCTGGATACCTGACCCATACAAACTATGAGAAGACAAATGTATTTTTTTTTAAGTTTCATGGTAATTTGTTATGTAGCAATATATAACTAATATACTTCTTAAGTATAAATGGGGCATTCACTAAGATATACCATATTCAGGGTTATAACACAAACTTTATGATATTTAAACAAATAGAAATTATACCAAGTATGTTCAAAGAACATAATGGAATTAAACTAGAAGTCAGTAACAGAAACATATATAATAATACACAAATATTTGATAATTAAGTAACACATAGAACAAAGAGGAAATATGCAGGGAAATTAAAACATTTTGAATTAAATTAAAATTAAAATTCGTTGTATAAAAACTTGTGGAAGGAGAGGACCAGCCAAGATGGTGGGGTAGAAAGACCCTGAGCTCACCTCCTCTCAACAGGCACAACAAAACCACAACTACCTGCAGAAAAACCATCTAAGCAAAAGACTGAAACCTATGAGAAAAGATCTTCTACAACTAGACATAAAGAAGGGACCACAATGAGATGGGTAAGAAGGGTAGACTCTCAATATAATCAAGTCCCACGCCCTCAGGTGGGTTACCCACAAACTGGAGAATAATTATAGTGCAGAGATTCTCCCACAGGAGTGAGAGTTCTGAGCCCCAAACTGAGTTCCCCAGACTGGGGATCCTGCACTGGGAAGAAGAGCCCCCAGAGCATTTGAAGGCCAGCAGGACTTACTTTCAGGAGTCCCAACAGACTGTGGGAAATAGAAACTTCACTCATAAAGGGCACACACAAAATCTCATGTGCACTGGGACATAGGGCAAAAGTAGTAATTTGAGAGGAGTCTGGGCCAGACTTATGTATTGGTTTTGGAGAGTCCCCCAGAGAGGTGAGGGGTGGCTACAGCTCATCCTGGGGACATAGACACTGGCAGCAACCATATTTGGGAGCTGGTTCTACAGCATGAACATGCTGCTGGCAGCTGCCTTATTGGCTCATTAGCACCAAGATCTGGCCCCACCCAACAGCCTATAAGCACCAGTGCTAGGATGCCTCAGGTCAGACAACTAACTGAGTAGGGACACAGCACCCATCAGCAGGCGCCTAAAGACTTTCTGAGCCCTCTAGACATGCCTCTTTACACAGCCCTGCCCACCAGAGGGCCAAGACCCAACTCCACCCACTAGTGAGCAGGCACTGCCCTGTCCCCTAGGAAGCCTTCACTAGCTTCTAGACCAGCCTCACCCACCAGGGAGCAGACACCAGATGGAGGAAAACCACAGTCCCGCAGCCTGGGACCCAGACTGCTTACAGCAGGCTAGACCCTAACCTGATTGGGCACCGGCCCTGTCCACTAGCAGGCCAACACAAGTTTTGCAAAAACTCTGACCCTATACCCAGCCAGCTATGTCAGGAAAAGTCCCTCTCCTCCTCAAAGATCTAATATGAGTTCTGGGATCCCAGGGCCCTGCAGCCAGACTCTAGGAGCTGGCTCTGCCTTCAAGTAGGCTGTCCCTAACCCCAGGATCTGGCTTCACCTGCAAATGGTGGTGGTGGTGGGGCAATAGCTCCAGAGTCTTCTGAACCCCGACTCCACCCACCAGTGCGCCAGCACTAGACTCAGAGCCACCTGGGGTTCTTCAGTCAGCAGACTCATGACCAGACCCCACTAACTAGCAGCCAGCAGCATCCGCACAAGGCAGGGCCTGGCAACCAATAAGGTTAAGGGTAAACCAAGCCTATCAAACTGCCCACATAAACCACCAAAACAGAAGGACCCATGCAGCCCTCTTAGGGGGAATCCCTAGAGCATATAACTTGGGTAACAAGAGAGGAGTGTGTTACAGGGACTCATAGGATGCTCCTATATACAAAAAAAATCCCAGTAGCAACTTAGACAAAATGAGGTGGCAAGGGAACATGTTCCAGACTAAGGAACAAGTTAAAACCCTGGAAGAAGAGCTAAGTGAAGAGAAGATAGGCAATCTACCCAAGAAAGAGTTCAAAGTCATGATTGTAAAGATGATCAAAGAACTTGGGAGAAGGATGAATGCACAGAATGAGAAGTTAGAAGTTTTCAACCGAGAGTTAGAAAATATAAAGACCAACCAAACAGAGATGAAAAATACAATAACTGAAATGAAAAATACACTAGAAGGAATCAATCGTAGATTAAATGATACAGAAGAACAGATCAATGAGCTGGAAGACAGTAGTGGAAATCACTGCTGCTGAATGGAAAAAAGAATGAAAAGAAATAAAGACATTTCAAGAGACGTTTTGGACAACATTAAGCACACTAATATTAGCAATATAGGGGTCCCAGAAGGAGAAGAGAGAGAAAAAAGGGTCTGAGAACATATTTGAAAACAGAATAGTTGAAAACTTCCCTAACATGGGAAAGGAAACAATCACCCAAGTCTAGGAAGCACAAAGACTACCATACAGGATAAATCCAAAGAGTAAGACACCAAGATGCATTGTAATTAAAATGACAAAAGTTAAAGACTATTAAAAGCAGCAAAGGAAAAACAACAAATAACATACAAGAGACTCCTATAAGGTTATTAGCTGATTTTTTAGCAGAAACTCTGCAGGACAGAAGGAACTGACATGATATATTCAAAGTAATGAAAGGGGAAAACCTACAACTAAGGACTCTACCCATCAAGATTCAAAGTTAGTAAAAAGAAAGAAATAATAAAGATCAGAGCTGAAATTAATAAAATAGTGAATAAAAAAACAATGGAAAAGAATGAATGAAACTAAAAGGTGGTTCATTGAAAAGATAAACAAAATTGATAAGCCTTCAGCCAGACTCATCAAGAAAAAAAGAGTGTCCAAATAAATAAAATCAGAACAGAAAAAGGGGAAGTTACAATCAACACCACAGAAATACAAAGGATCATAAGTGACTACTATGAGCAACATATGCCAATAAAATGGACAACCTAAAAGAAATGGACAAATACTTGAAAGGTACAATCTCCCAAGACTGAACCAGGAAGAAATAGAAAATATGAACACACCAATTACCAGTACTGAATTTGAATCAGTAATTTAAAAACTCCCAGCAAACAAATGTCCAGGACCAGATGGCTTCACAGGTGAATTTGACCAAAGGTTTAGAGAAGAGTTAACACCTATCCTTCTGAAACAATTCCAAAAAATTGCAGAGGAAGGAACACTTCCAAGCTCATTCTATGAGGCCACCATCACCTTGATACCAAAACTAGACAAAGATGTCACAAAAAAAGTTACAGATTAATATCACTGATGAACATAGATGCAAAAACCCTCAACAAAGTACTAGCAAACCAAATCCAATCATACTTTGAAAGGATCATACACCATGATCAACTGTGATTTATCTCAAGGATGCAAGGATTTTTCACTATCTGCAAAACAGTTAATGTGATACACCATATTAACAAATTGAATAAAAACCATATGATCATCTAAATGGATGCAGAAAAAGCTTTTGATAAAATTCAACATCCATTTATGATAAAAACTCTACAGAAAGTGGGCATAGAGGGAAACTACCTCAACATAATAAAGGCCATATATGAAAAACTCACAGCTAACATCCTACTCAATGGTGAAAAGCTGAAAGCATTCCCTCTGAGATCAGGAATGCCCACTCTTGCTGCTTTTATTAAATATAAATTTGGAAGTCCTAGAACAGCAATCAAAGAAGAAAAACAAATGAAAGGAATCTAAATTGGAAAGGAAGAAGTAAAACTGTCACTGTCTGCAGACGACATGATACTGTACATAGAAAATCCTAAAGATGCCACCAGAAAACTACTAGAGCTCAGCAATGCATTCAGTAGTTGTAGGATATAAAATACATATACAGAAATCTGTTGCATTTCTATACACTAACAATGAAATAGCAGAAAGAGAAATTAAGGAAACAGTCCCATTTACCACTGAATCAAAAAGAATAAAATGCCTAGGAATAAAGCTACCTAAGGAGGCAAAAGACCTGTACCCTGAAAACTATAAGATGCTGATGAAAGAAATTTAAGATGACAAACAGATGGAAAGGCATTCTTAGATTGGAAGAATCAATACTGTTAAAATGACTGTACTACCCAAGGCAATCTACAGATTCAATGCAATCCCTATCAAATTACCAATGGCATTTTTCACAGAACTAGGACAAAAAATTTAAAATTTGTATGGAAACACAAAAGACCCTGAATAGCCAAAACTATCTTGAGAAAGAACGGAGCTGAAGTAATTATGCTCCCTGACTTCGGACTATAGTACAAAGCTACAGTAATCGAAACAGTATGGCAATGGCATAAAAACAGACACATAGATCAGTGGAACAGGATAGAAAGCTCAGGAATAAACCCACACATATATGGTCAATTAATCTATGACAAAGAGACAAGAATATATAATAGAGAAAAGACAGTCTTTTCAATAAGCGGTGCTGGGAAAACTGGACAGCTACATGTGAAAGAATGAAATTAGAACAGTCTCTAATCCCATATACAAAAATAAACTAAAAATGGATTAAAGACCTAAATGTAAGAAGAGATACCATAAAACTAGAGGAAAACATAGGCAGAACACTCTAACATAAGTCACAGCGATATTTTTGGGATCCATCTCTTAGAATAATGGTAACAAAAGCAAAATAAACAAATGAGACCTAATTAAACTTAAAAGTTTTTGTATATCAAAGGAAACCATAAACAAAGTGAAAAGATAGCCTAAGGAATGGGAGAAAATATTTGCAAACGATGCGACCAACAAGGGCCTAATTGCCAAAGTATACAAACAGCTCACAAAACTCAATAACAAAACAAACAACCCAAACAAAAAATGGGGAGAAGATCTAAATAGACATTTCTCCAAAGAAAACATAAAGATGGCCAACAGGCACATAAAAAGATGCTCAACATCGCTAATTATTAGAGAAATGCAAATCAAAACTACAGTGAGTTGTCACCTCACACCAGCAGTCTGGCCAACATTAAAAAGTCTACAAATAAATGCTGGAGAGGGTGGAGAGAAAAGGGAACCCTCCTACACTGTTGGTGGGAATGTAAATTGGTGCAGCCACTGTGGAGAACAGTATAGAGTCTCCTTAGAAAACTAAAAATAGAGTTGCTATATGATCCAGCCATCCCACTCCTAGTCATATATCCAGAAAAGATGAAAACTCTATTTTAAAAAGAATCATGCACCCCAGTGTTCATAGCAGCACTGTTTACAATAGCCAAGACATGGAAGCAACCTAAATATCCATTGACAGATGAATGGATTCACAAGATGTGGTGTGTGAATATATATATATATGTGTGTGTGTGTGTGTGTGTGTATACACTCACACATATGTATAATGGAATGTTACTAAGTCATAAAAAAGAATGAACTAATGCAACATGGATGGACCTAGAGATTATTATACCAACTTACTAAGTGAAATAAGTCAGGCAGAGAAAGACAAATATATGATATCACTTATATGTGGAATCTAAAGAAAGATACAAGTGAACTTATTTATAAAACAGAAAGACTCACAGACATGGAAAATATATTTATGGTTACCAAAGGGAAAAAGGGCTGGGAGGGATAAATTAGGAGTTTGGGATTAACAGATCCACACTAGTATATACTAAAGATAGATAAACAACAAGGATCTACTGTAGAGTACAGGGAACTATATTCAACATCTTGTAGTAACCTATGATGGAAAAGAATCTGAAAAAGAATATAACTACATCACTCAACACTTCAATCTAAATTAAACATTAATCTTATGTTTTTTCCGTTCTTCCCCTAACTAGTGCAGGTTAGAGGCAGGTCCTCTGCCTTGTAAGAAGAGCAAATAGTTGGAGCCTTTATTCTTTCTTGCTCTCTTCATTTGCCACTAACTAGCTGCCATTTCTGTGCCCTCTAGAAACAGAGCAAAAATAAGAAAGGTAAAGGATATATAAAATTCCTACTTGATGTCTACTTTCATAAAGAGTTTAGACAATTTTGTGCTTTACCAATATTTATAGCTTACTCCTTCTCTCCTTTATGCATTCTGGTCCCATCAACTAAAACACTAGTGACTCGATATTGACTTGATAATTATCTTTCCCTGGTAATTCTTTTCCAGAGTCTGGCTTTCCAGCAATACACCATACAATTTCTTTGTCTTCCCTGAAGACAATCCTGTTGACTTGGGGAGGACTTCACCTCATCCTGGTTATCTCCCAAATGGACTACATGTGGTCCACAAGGAACATTTACACAGTCTTTGGCCTGATTAAATATATGAATAAAAGCTGAATCCAACACAGAAGCAGCTTGCTCCATACTCCAATCATTGGAATAGCTAGTCAAAATATCTCATCCTCCTAGATTTCCTCTATGAAATTTATAATCTCAGTTAATGAAAATATCTTTATTCATTTCCTAGGCTTGATGTAGCAAAGAACCACAAACTGAGTGGCTAAGAACAATAGAAATTTATTGTCTCACTGTTCTGAAGACTAGAATTCTGAAATCAAGGTGTTGACAGGGTCATGCTCCCCCTGAAAACAGGGAGAAAGGTTTCTGCATCTTTTTCTAGCTTCTGGTGGCTTGCCAGCAATCCTTGGCATTCCTAGGCTTGTGGCTGCTGCATTTAGTCTCAGCCTTTGTCATCCCATTGCACTCCCTTCTTGTGTGCCTGTGTGTCCCTTTCCCTCTTCTTGTAAGGACACCAGTTATATTGAATCAGAGACCACCTTAATAACCTCATCTTAATTTGACTACATCTGCAAAGGCCCTATTTCAAGTAAGGTGATATTCATAATTACCTGGGGCTAAGATGTCAACGCATCTTTTTGGAGGACACAGTTCAACCCATAACAACATCTAACCAAGCTCTCCATGTAGTCCCTTTCACTTTACGTTTAAAGACCTCTCCACCCATTCTCTCCTTAGTATATGGATATGGTAGTAGGAGGGGGGTTTATAATATGGGAATAATTTTCTTTAAATAATTTTCCAATTAAAAATCCACGTCATTTTTTAAGTATTTTTTTCTATTTTGGAGTGATAAAATTTTGCTTTTTAAGAGTTATAACACTGGTTTTTTTGAAAACATTTAATGAAATCTGGTCTCACTTTGACATTTTATGCATATCACATTGTCAGAGTCAAATAAACCCATTTTAAGTACATGTACATTTAGAAGTGACATATTTACATATCCAAGTAACCACCACCAAAAAAACAAAAGAATTCCATTAACCCAAATATTTAATTCTCTCTGGTCCATTTCAAGACTATGCCCCCACGCCACCACCACCACTTTGCTTCCCCACAAATTGCTTCGCCCAGGAAAGCAGTGATCTCATTTCTATTACTATGGATTAGTTTTGCTAGTTTTATATTTTCATATCAAAGGACTCAACTAGTATGTATTCATCTTTATGGGCATATGTTTTCATTTCTTCTGAATAAATCTCTGTAGGAGTACTAGGTTTTATGGTAAGTGTATACTTACCTTCAAAAGAAATTTCCAAACTCTTTCCAAAGGATTCCTGTTAACTTTATATCCTCATCAATCCTTAATATTTTCCACCTTTTCAATGTTTGCCATTCTAATGGGTTTATAGTGGTACTTCATTATTGGTTTAATTTGCATTTATCTCATGACTAGTGATATTGAATGTCTTTTTATAAACATATTACCTATCAGTATACCTATTTTTGTCAAGTATCTGTTCCAAACATTTGCCTATTTATAACTGGGTTAGTTGTGTTTTAGTATATTGTAAGATTAAAAAACTTATTCTAGATACAAGTTTGAAATATATATACATATATCGATACATATATATACACATGCATACATACAAAGAGAATTTAAGGAGAAGGTGCTTTAAATTTTGATGATAAAATTATTAACAATGTTTTTAATAGTTCACACTTTTTGTGGTCTGGTTAAATATAATCTTTTCCTAACCTAATATCTCAAAAGATTTTTGCCACTATTTTCTCCTAGAAATGTTATAATTTTAGCTTTTAAATTTAGTTCTGTGATCTATTTTCAAGATAATTTTGGTATATGGTGTAATGTGTGGTTCAAGGTTTATTTTGCCTATATGAATGTCCAGTTTTTCCAGCACAATTTGTTGAAAAGTGTAGCCTTTCCTTCATTGAATTACTTCCACATATTTGTTTAAAATCAATTGACTGTATAAGTGTGGGTCTATTTCTGGAAGGTATTGTGTTCCATTGATCCATATATCTATACTAATACCAATACTGCACTGTATTGATTAATGTAGTTTTACAGTATGCCAGTGAATTAGGTAGTGTTTGTTCTCTAAATCTGTTCGTTCTTTTCAAAACTGTTTTGACTAAACTATGTTCTTAGGATTTCTATAAACATTTGGAATAATTTTGTTGATTTCTACAGACTTTGCTGGGATTTTTGTTGGCATTGCAAGTAATCTATAGATTATCTATGTGAGGGTAAATTGTATAATGATGATACTGAGTCTTCCAAACCAATAACAAGGCTTATTTCAGTATTTGTTACTTTCTGTCAACAGTATTTTGTAGTTTTCACTTTATGGAGCTTGCACATATATCGTTAAATTTATTCCTAAATACTTCATGTTATTAAAATTTACTTAAGTGATAGTTTTTTAAAATTCAATTTCTAATTGTATAAATAATTGCTTTTCCTATGTTGACTTAGCATTTTATGACGTGATAAACTATATTAGAATTTATTAGATCCAGTAACTTTTTGTAGATTCCTTAGGATTTTCCACATACTCGATCATATCCTCTGCAAACAAAAGAGGTTTACTCTTTTGTTCCAATCTGCATGCTCTCTCTGTCTCCCTTTCCACTTTCCCATTCTCTCTCTCTCTCTCCCTTCCTCTCAATCTCCCTCTCTCTCCCTCTCTGGTTTGTTGCTTTGTCTAGGATCATAGTACAACACTAACTAGAAATAGTGAAGATGTTCATCCTTGACTTGTTCATGATCTTAAGCAGAAAGCTTTTTATATTTACCATTAAGCATAATGCTAGCTCTATTTTTTCTTTTTTTTTTTTTTAACTATACCTTATCAGGTTGAGGGAGTTCCTCTTATCCCAGTTTTCTGAGAATTCTTATCACATATATCATTGAATTTTTTCAGATGATTTATCTGCATTTAGTGAAATGATTGCTTTTGTTCTGATTTATTAATATGATGGATTGCACTGATTGGTTTTCAAAGTTAAAACAATCTTGAATTCCAGGAATAAATTCTGCTTGGTCATGATACAATTTTTCTGTACTGGTGGATTCTAAATACTGTTTTATGAAATGTTTTATAGACATGTCCATATGTATGCATGTGCACACACACACACACACACAGACGTTCATACTGAGCTGTAGCTTCCTGGTAATGTCTATCAGTCTGGTTTTGGTCTATCAATTAATGAAGGTAGAATTATTAAATCTCCAACTGTGTAGATTTTTAAAATTTCTTCTTTTAGTTTTGTCAGTTTTTACTTCATTAAATTTTAAAATTTTCCTAAAAATAATGTTTATTATGTAATATTATCACACATATGGAATGCTAACCTTAATACTTTTTAGAGTTTAATGTTTATCAAAGAAATTCAGTTAAATATATATGAAAGAGAAGCATGAAAATTTTATAATACCCTTCCCTCAAACATAAAATGTGTTTATTAAAGTTATACAGAAATATGAGAGTTTGTTACAACAACCCTTTAGAATATTGTCTACAATAATAAATAAACCATTTGGTAGGTGAAAGTCACACATATCCTGATATGGGAGTAATGGAAAAGTGGCATGGGGATGAGTTTAGGTGAAATTGAAATTAATTTTCACAGTTTAGTTGCTGGGTGGTCTCAGATGACATGGTTGTTTAATCTGAGCTAGTACAGGTGTGAAAGTCATAATATGAAAACTGACACATTCAAATAGAAAAAGAAACAATATTATAATTAGGCTTCATAATCAGAGTAAAGTGTGAAAAGCTTTTTACACAGTTTCTCTGAGTTGTAGAAAAACTACAGAAGTTTTGGGAAGATAAATATGGACATGATATAGCTTTCATTCTCTGCAGAAACCATAACAAAATGCATTGTTCGACTGATGTTTATGTTGAAGAATTTTCATTTTACTAGTGCCTGAGATAAATTTTTAGAGCCATTCCAGCAATGGAAATATGCCTAATTGCCTGGTGCAAGATAATTTTTTTTTCCCCATGGAGAGTGCTGTTTTTAAATTAGAGCACATTCTGTCCCTTTTTCTAACTAATTAAGACACAAGTAAGATTTGAACCACTCACCACAAAGTTGGCTGTGGAAATATATCTATTAGTTACTTTTCATAAGTCTTTACAAACAAGACTGTATATATATGATATTTATAATAATTTATATTGAGCAGCATTACATATATTGGACATGCTATGTGTGGCTGAGTAGATTACACTGCACTTGAACATTCATAACATTATGGTGTGAAGTACATATATAACTATATTGGGGTTTTCTCTATGAACAAAGTAATATTATAAAACAGAAAATATATCTTGTTCCTTGGAGACAATTACACATACAGAATTACTTTGACTAAAAGTCACATTTAAAAACTCTACTGAAAAGAAAAACCCTACTGAAATGGCTAACACTTTACTGCTGTGAAAACCACTGTTTTCATCTATCCCTACTTTATTTCTACACATACAATATACATTAAGCTTATTATTTCTCATGGCAAAAACCCCACATAATGTAATTCCCTAAACCATAAATAATTTCTTAAATTGAGGCTCTATCAGTGGTATCTCAGTATAGATTACATTTGATTTGGTAGAAGACTCACCTATTTTAAGTAAATTTGCAGGCTAAAGATAACATTCAAGTATACAAAGTAACTCTGATTCTTCATTATTAATGATGTTAAACTGAAAATAGATCAAAAGTGCTTCCAAGGCTACATATTATGATTTAATTAGTTTATTAAAATTATGAGAATAAGAGGAAGTTTTATATTTACTCTATTTTATATAATCCTTAAAATGACCTCTTTTTCAGCTAAAATATAAGCAGACCAGCAAACTCAATTTGTGTTATCTATGAGTTATCATACATACGGAGAGCTATTAATCAGAGTACAATGTCTATATAGCTTGTCTATATAAAAACTATGGGTAATACTATAGTCTATATAACAGCTATGGGTAATACCATAATTATAGGATAATATGTATTTTTTGTTATAATAATAAATACAAATGCATTACATTAAAAAAACTAGATGTTTTTACAGTCACTAAACTTTCCTTGAATATATCATAAATTTAAAGCTCAATTTCAACTACATCTCTTAAATACACTGAATAAATTACATTCTATTACACTGTATCTAAAATCCTACGTAAATTTAATGAGGTTATATAGGCTTTA
This sequence comes from Mesoplodon bidens, assembly GCF_964165515.1. NCBI lineage: Eukaryota > Metazoa > Chordata > Mammalia > Artiodactyla > Ziphiidae > Mesoplodon > Mesoplodon bidens. The sequence continues at coordinate 90,416,666 of NC_138167.1, forward strand.
GGTACATAATGCTAGCTGTTGTATTAAAAAAGAAATCAAAATTCTCAGTAAATTAACACTGAAAATTGATTATTCAACTTTCAGTATTCATTCAATATCCATATGGTTGCCATAAAGAAAACATACTCTGTCCATTTGTTCATTTTGTGATGTAGATCTCCTTAACACATGGCCCAGGAGGTATCAGCAGAGGGACCAAGACAGAAAATGGAGGACTGTGTAAGGGAGGAAAAGTACAATCCAAATTTGGCTGTGGTGAACATCCCTTCTTCTTACATTTTAGTAAATGAAATTGGTCACATATTAACACCTAACTTCATGAGAAGAAGGATGGAGGCTGGAAAATAAGTTTCCATGTGCCCACAAGGAAAACAAAATATCTTTGGAGAAAACATGGTATTTCGTTGGTCAAATATGAAAGAAGGAAGAAGTTAAAAACCATATGCATAATTCAACACCCATTTATGATAAAAACCCTGCAGAAAGTAGGCATAGAGGGAACCTACCTCAACATAATAAAGGCCGTATATGACAAACCCACAGCCAACATCATTCTCAATGGTGAAAAACTGAAAACATTTCCACTAAGATCAGGAACAAGACAAGGCTGACCACTCTCACCACTATTATTCACCATAGTTATGGAAGTTTTAGCCACAGCAATCACAGAAGAAAAATAAATAAAAGGAATCTAAATCAGAAAAGAAGAGGTAAAACTGTCACTGTTTGCAGATGACATGACACTATACATAGAGAATCCTAAAGATGCTACCAGGAAACTACTAGAGCTAATCAGTGAATTTGGTAAGGTAGCAGGATACAAAATTAATGCACAGAAATCTCTTGCATTCCTATACACTAATGATGAAAAATGTGAAAGAGAAATTAAGGGAACACTCCCATTTACCGCTGCAACAAAAAGAATAAAGTACCTAGGAATAAACCTGCCTAACTAAGGAGACAAAAGACCTGTATGCAGAAAACTATAAGACAGTGATGAAAGAAATTAAAGATGATACAAACAGATGGAGAGATATACTATGTTCTTGGATCGGAAGAATCAACATTGTAAAAACGACTATACTACCCAAAGCAATCTACAGATTCAATGCAATGCAATCCCTATCTAACAACCACTGGCATTTTTCACAGAACTAGAACAAAAAATTTCACAATTTTTATGAAAACACAAAAGATCCCGAATAGCCAAAGCAATCTTGAGAAAGAAAAATGGAGTTGGAGGAATCAGGCTACCTGCCTTCAGACTATACTACAAAGCTGTAGTCATCAAGATGGTATAGTACTGGCTCAAAAACAGAAATATAGATCAATGGAACAGGATAGAAATCCCAGAGAGAAACCCATGCATATATGGTCACCTTATCTTTGATAAAGGAGGCAAGAATATACAATGGAGAAAAGACAGCCTCTTCAATAAGTGTTGCTGGGAAAACTGGACAGCTACATGTAAAAGAATGAAATTAGAACACTTCCTAACACCATACACAAAAATAAGCTCAAAATGGATGAAAGAACTAAATGTAAGGCCAAACACTATAAAACTCTTAGAGGAAAACATAGGCAGAACACTGTATGACAAAAAACACAGCAAGATCCTTTTTGACCCACCTCCTCGAGAAATGGAAACAAAAACAAAAATAAACAAATGGGACCTAATGAAACTTAAAGCTTTTGCACAGCGAAGGAAACCATAAACAAGATCAAAAGACAACCCTCAGAATGGGAGAAAATATTTGCAATTGAAGCAACTGACAAAGGATTAATCTCCAAAATTTACAAGCAGCTCATGCTGCTCAATAACAAAAAAACAAACAACCCAATCCAAAAACGGGCAGAAGACCTAAATAGACATTTCTCCAAAGAAGATATACAGATTGCCAACAAACACATGAAAGAATGCTCAACATCATTAATCATTAGAGAAATGCAAATCAAAACTACAATGAGGTGTCACCTCACACCAGTCAGAATGGCCATCATCAAAAAATCTACAAACAATAAATGCTGGAGAGGGTGTGGAGAAAAGGGAACCCTCTTGCATTGTTGGTGGGAATGTAAAATGATACAGCCACTATGGAGAATAGTATGGAGGTTCCTTATAAAACTAAAAATAGAACTACCATATGACCCAGCAAGCCCACTACTGGAAATATACACTGAGAAAATCATAATTCAAAAAGAGTCATGTACCATAATGTTCATTGCAGCTCTATTTACAATAGCCAGGACATGGAAGCAACCTACATGTCCATTGACAGATGAATGGGTAAAGAAGATGTGGCACATGTATACAATGGTATATTACTGAGCCATAAAAAGAAATGAAATGGAGTTATTTGTAGTGAGGTGGACGGACCTAGAGACTATCATACAGAGTAAGTCATAAAGAGAAAGACAAATACCATATGCTAACACATATATATGGCATCTAAAAAAAAAAGAACGAAAAAAGAAAAAAGAAAAACATTCTGAAGGACCTAGGGGCAGGACAGGAATAAAGACGCAGACTTAGAGAATGAACCTGAGGACACGGGGAGAGGGAAGGGTATCCTGGGACGAAGTGAGAGAGTGGCATGGACATGTATCCACTACCAAATGTAAAACATAGGGCTAGTGGGAAGGAGCTGCATAGCACAGGGAGATCAGCTCAGTGTCCACCTAGAGTGGTGGGATAGGGAGGTTGGGAGGGAGATGCAAGAGGAAGGAGATATGGGGATATATGTATATATATAGCTAATTCACTTTGTTATACAGCAGAAACTAACACACTATTGTAAATCAATTATACTCCAATAAAGATGTTAAAAAAAAAAAGAGCTTCAGAAGAATCTATAAAAAAACCCAAAAACCAAAAAACCATGTGCATAAAGTGTATATTACACTTTTACAGGATTTCTAAGGCAGCAATGCTGTTGCAGATACAGAATATGTTTGGCCGGAACAACAAGAATAGTGCAATTGATAAACCACAAGAGCTCTATTCGTTTATACTTTTCTTAGTTCAGGAAATAAAAATTATCTTCTTAAAGAGTGAGAGCTCTCTCTTCTACTTTTAAAAATGGTGTTAGGGCTTCCCTGGTGGCGCAGTGGTTGAGAGTCCGCCTGCCGATGCAGGGGACACGGGTTCGTGCCCCAGTCTGGGAAGATCCCACATGCCGCAGAGCGGCTGGGCCCGTGAGCCGTGGCTGCTGGGCCTGCGCGTCCGGAGCCTGTGCTCTGCAGGGGGAGAGGCCACAACAGTGAGAGGCCCGCCTACCTCAAAAAAAAAAAAAAAAAAAAAAAAAAAATGGTGTTAAATATTCATTATCACTACAAAGTAATTCTTTTTGAATTTTTTTTCATTTTTACTTAGTTTTGTATTTCTTCAATGAAAATTTATCTTTTTAAATTGGATATGTAATTTTCTTTTACTGTGGATAAAAATCTGGTTAAAAAAAGAACATATTTCAATCAAAAGTTAATGTGTCCTCTACAGAGAACAGTATGGAGGTTCCTTAAAAAACTAAGAATAGAACTACCATACGACCCAGCAATCCCACTACTGGGCATATACCCTGAGAAAACTGTAATTCAAAAAGAGTCATGTACCAAAATATTCATTGCAGCTCTATTTACAATACCCAGGACATGGAAGCAACCTACATGTCCATTGATAGATGAATGGGTAAAGAAGATGTGGCACATATATACAATGGTATATTACTGAGCCATAAAAAAAAATGAAATGGAGTTATTTGTAGTGAGGTGGATGGACCTAGAGTCTGTCATACAGAGTGAAGTTGTCATAAAGAGAAAGACAAATACCATATGCTAACACATATATATGGAATCTAAAAAAAAAAAAAAGGTCATGAAGAACCTAGGGGCAAGACAGGAATAAAGATGCAGACCTACTAGAGAATGGACTTGAGGATACAGGGAGCGGGAAGGGTAAGCTGGGACAAAGTTGAGAGAGGGGCATGGACATATATACACTACCAAATGTAAAATAGATAGCTAGTGGGAAGCAACCACATAGCACAGGGAGATCAGAGCGGTGCTTTGTGACCACCTAGAGGGATGGGATAGGGAGTGTGGGAGGGAGGGAGATGCAAGAGGGAAGAGATATGGGGACATATGTATATGTATAACTGATTCACTTTGTTATAAAGCAGAAACTGACACACCATTGTCAAGCAATTATACTCCAATAAAGATGTTAAAAAAAAGTTAATGTGTCCTAAAAACGTGTCACTAAACAATTACAGTTACAGATACTGTGTTAAGTATCAATATACTCATACATCTTGTTTAATATACATGTGAAATTACACTAAAATGGATTTTTATTATTAAAGGAAACCAAAGATCATTTTACAGTTAATAGAGCCCAATTTATGAGCTTATACTGAGTCATGAACTACAAGAATAGAACAATTATTCTTTATTGAAAATTTGTGTGTTACTATGGAATTAATTTGCCATAATTGTGCATGGTGACATGTTATATTCTTTGTTCAGAATAGTTGGGTCTTTCATCATGGTTGTTTAATAATCACCACAGTATTCAAAGAGTATGAAAATATTTTTTCCATTATTTTATTTACTGCTTTAATTTTATAGAATCTGGAAACCAAAAGACATACTAAAACTTGCTATATATACTAGTATAACTACTACTAGGGATATTTATACAAAATCATTTATGAGGTATTTACCTGAATCATAAATGTTTTTATAGTAGCATTGTACTAAAGTAGAAGTACCATTTCCATAAAAGAAATGGAAGCAAGAATGCCAAAAATGACTACAAAGGTTTTTGAAATGGACTTCCAAGCTACTGAAATGAGATGAAAATTAAAAATATTCAGTTTTTATAGTTTTCTTCTATAGCAATATATGGTTACCAAAATTTTCAAATTTCTGGACATTTTTTGACTAAGATTGTACTGCATTTCACTTGAATCAGAATATAAAAATGATACATTAAAAAATTTATTTGGAAATTCTCTGTCTACATTTGAGATTCTAAGGTTTAGAAACAAACCAGGAATGACCTGTCACCAAAACATTTCAGAAAAATTTAAATGGATACAAAGTGATTATTTCATAGAATAAGGATTTCTTTATCTCTTTGAACAGCTCCTAACTTGTAATCATATCCTGTATTTCTTTTTCTCGGTTATCTTAAGTGATACGTTCACACTCTAATTAAAACAAACAAACAAAAAACTTGGTTATCTTAAAGATGCCCAAGAATAACACCTAACTTTAATTGACAGTGTATTTCATGCATTCTATTACTGAGTTTTGAAACTGATAATTTCAAATTGGCCACATATTACACATGACTAAAATCAGGACTATTAATAATCTTCTCAGAAGTATTGTTATTTTATGAAAAGTCATGCTTCATTTTGAAAAGGAATCATTGAAGTAATAATTTTAGGTAATGAAAGAAAACTTGTATGCTTTGAGTGCTCTTACAGATATACCAAGACAGCACTTTAATTTGAATCATATTGATACACGGTCCACATCATTAAATATAAAGATTATTTTTAGATGTTTGATGTTGCTGGATACAGTGGTGAGTGACTAAGAGATTTAAAAGTGTTATCAATTTGCTTGCTTAGACCAGAGGTTAAGCTACTCAATTTCTGTGAATCTTCAATGGGTTTTATATACCTAATACTCTTCTCACTTGATTGCTCAAAATAAAAGCAATATTTTTTGCTAATAATTGCTAATAATAGCAATTCATAGCAATAGTGAATTAGGCGATTATACTTTATAGATAAATGAAATGAATGACAGGAATTTTAAAGGGAATGGGGGAGGAATTGGGAATATTTTTATAAAGTAATTGCACTACCAGTGAAATAGTATAATGTTACCTGAAAGTGAAATTATTAGTTGTAAATGCATCTTTCACACTCTAGGGCAACCACTAATTTTTTTTTTTAAAGATGTATAGTTGACATGCTAAGAGAGGGGAAAAAATGTTGTCATAGAAAATAATAAAACCAGAGAAGGTAGATAAAGAGTGGAAGAAAAAAAGAGAAAAAGATCAAGAATTAGTTTAAAAATACTGTAGAAACCAATTATATCAATAATCATTTAAAATGTGAATGGTATAAGTTTGCCAATTAAAAGACAGAGACTATCACAGTAGATTAAAAAACAAACAAAAACCTTAGACCCAACTACATGTTTATAAGAAGTCTACCTTAAATATAAGGATAAAGATAGATAAAATGTAAAGGAATAGAGAAGGATACCATGCTAAGACTAAACAAAACAAAACTGGAGAAAATATATTTATTTTAGACAAATCCAACTTCACAGCAAGGAAAACTGTCAGAGATAGAAGGGGATACTAAATAATGATAAAGGGGTCAACTTCTCATAATGACCCATAATGTGTACATGTATTATGCTGTTGTGGCTATCAACAAACATATTCTAAAGTATACAGAGAGATGCAAAAGACTCAGCATAACCAACACAATATTAAAGAAGAAGAATCAAAACAAAGGAATGACACTACCAGACTTTGAGACTTTCTATAAGGCTATAGTATGAAGAATCTGTGGTATTGGTGAAAGAATAGACAAATAGATCAATGGAACAGAACAGAGAGCTCCAAAATAGATCCACACACATATAGACAACATTCTTTATTTGATTTTTGATGAAAGAGGAAAGGTGATAAAGGAGTCTAAACAGAAAAATGGTGAAAAAACTGGACATACACATGAAGAAAAAACAATCTAGACACAGACGTTACAAATTTCACAAGAATTAACTGAAATGGATCATAAACTTAAAATGTAAAACTATAAAACTCCAAGAATATAGGAAAAAATCTAAGTGATCTTGAGTTTGAAGATGACTTTTATATACATCACCAAAAGCACTATACATGAAAGAAAAATGGATATGTTGGACTTTATTAAAAGTAAAAATTTCTTCCCTACAAATACACTGTTAAGAGAATTCATAGACAAGCCACTGACTGGGAAAAAATGTTTGCAAACTGTATCTGAAAAAGCACTTGCATCCAAATATGCAAAGAACCCTAAAACTCAACAATAAGAAAGCAAACAACTGAATACAAGATGGCAAAAGATGAGAACACATACCTTGCCAAAGATGATATATCATGTTAAATAAGCATATTAAAAGATGTTTAACATATGTCATAGGGAATTACAAATTAAAACAATAAATGTGATACAACTAAACACTTATTAGAATGGCTAATCAAAAACACTGACATCAATTGCTTGCAAAATATGGAGCAACAGGAAATCTCATCTGTTGCTGGTGGGAATGCAAAAAGGTACAGAAATTTTGGAACACAGCCTGGCAGTTTCTTACAAAGCTTAACAGTCTTATCATGTTATCTAACAACCACACTCCAAGGTATTTACCAAAATCAAAATGAGTTGAAAACTTGTGTCCACACAAAAACCTGCACTGGACTGTATAAAGCATCTTTATTCATAACTGCCAAAACTTGGAAGCAACTGATATGTCCTTCAAAAGGTGAACTGACAAACTATAGCACATCAGTACAATGGAATGTTATTCAACAATAAAATGAAATAAACTCTCAAGCCAAGAAAAGACATGGAGGAATTTTAAATGCATATTGCTACATGCAAGAAGCGAATCTGAAAAGATTACATATTGTATGAATCCAACTATATGACCTTCTGGGAAAGGCAAAACTATAGAGACTATAAACACATCAGTGGTTGCCAGAGGCTTGGATGGAGGGCAGGAAGATGAATAGGTGGAACACAGGGTTTTTGGAGCAGTGAAAGTATTCTGTATGGTACTATAATAGCAGTTGTATTGTATACATTTGTCAAAACCCATGGAACTATATGAAACAAAAATCTGCATCCTAATGTATAGATTTTAGTTAATAGTAACATATCAACGTTTGTTCATCAATTGTTAAGGAAGGTACAATGCTAATGGAAGATGTTAATAATAGAGGAAATTCTGAGTGGGGGAAGGGACATGAGAAATTTCTGTATTTTCTGTTCAATTTTTCTGTAAATATAAAACTTCTCAAAAAATTCTTTTGTTTTTTTTAAAAAAGATTTTCATGGTGTTTTTAAAAACAGCATAATTTAGCCCATTCTGTCCCGAAGAGAAATTGGTACCTATGAGTGGATTGCTGCCTCAGAAATTAAAATCTAATTATTTGTGGCATTGTTTTAGGGGTTAGGCATTTGGCAGTGTGAGGGAAAAGTTAAAGTATGGGACAGTATCTATATTTGTAGTGGAGAATGATCAGTACAATACACTGGTAAGAAATTGGAAGACATATAATACAGCTAATTTACCATAGGGTGGTGGGTTTTGAGAGGTTAAAAACAGCTTGTTGATAGCACGTGCTTTTTGTTATTAGCTGTGTTTGACAAAGCATTATAAGAAACTTATAACTAAGCAAAAAATTGCCCATTTTGCAATGAATAAAAGGGAATAGAGAGTCAATATGGCATTAGGATGGAAAAGACAACTGATACTGGGTCAAAAATTAGTTGATAAAAATGAGAACTACTTTTTAGTAAAGAAAGCCATGAAATAAAATCTAGCTTTGCTACAAGAAATAAAACAAGGGCATGGCCATAATGCAATCCGTGGTTTAAAACTGGAGATGGGTTAAGACAGTGCCTGACATTTTCTTCAGTTATACTCTTATTTGGCTCTTATCCCTGCACAATGATCATATTAAGAAGACATTACTCAAAAGTGAGTACACATTATAGGAAATGCCCAAGAACCCAAGAACAAGCAATATATACTCTGGTTTAAAATAAGTCAGGGTATATTGCCAATATGAAGAAATATGCTGCATTTTATCTACTATGCATCTACACAGATAATATTCTCAATATATTTTGTTCACTTTGAGAAACGAATCATTTTGCTTTCTGGTTCAACTTCTAATCTATATTTGAATTTTTATATAAAACTCATGGCTTTAGGGCTTCCCTGGTGGCGCAGTGGTTGAGAGTTCGCCTGCCAATGCAGGGGACACGGGTTCGTGCCCCGGTCCAGGAAGATCCCACATGCCGCGGAGCGGCTGGGCTTGTGAGCTGTGGCCGCTGAGCCTGTGCGTCCGGAGCCTGTGCTCTGCAATGGGGAAGGCCACAACAGTGAGAGGCCTGCGTACTGCAAAAAAAAAAAAAAAAAAAAACCCAGAAAAACAAAACAAAAACCTCATGGCTTTATACTAGAATTCTAAACAAAATGAGAAAGTTAAAATATTTTTACTTTTTCTGCTAGAGCTTCCTACAGTAAATACCATGCCAAGAGATTTAATTCTTAATCAAATTTTTAAATACTTCAAGTTTCTTCAACTGAAAATCTCCTTGTATTGATCTGAATTTCTCTTCAAGATAATATTTTTGGATGTACAAACTAACTATAATTACAAAATACCTTTCAAATCTATTCTGGAAATGAGAGGTCTGTCATGAAAGATCCTTTACACATTACCATTGAACTAGAGTGATAAGATCATATTTTCACTTAGGAATATTATTGTGATGCCGCCTTCTCTCTACTGATTAGGTTACTTAAATAATACAGTTGAGGCAGATACAGCAATATCAGTCTAAAGTAACATTATGCCATAGAGACAAAAGCAATTTTGAATTTAAGTATTTTATATTAAAGTCAAAATGATTTCACACAAAAATCTTCAAAAATCATACATGTCAACTTCTAAATGGTAATATGGAAGAAATTTTTATTTTAAATAGTGAAGTATTCACTCTATTGCTGAAATGATAGTTTATTGTAGGCAAAAATGAATTCATTAAGAAATTTTTAACTTAAGTTTTTCTTTTCTAGGGTCTTCTTTTTTTTTTTCTATTATTCTTTCTTTGAGTCTGATACCTTGCTTTATGTTATCATAGCCTCACAACCTTATTCACTTCAGCAGGGAGCATCGTATAAAAAGAATCGCTTGAAAGGGTAATGGCATTTGCTGCATTACTAATCTATTCTTTCAACCACTGATTAGCATTGAAATTGATTTTGAACTTCTTGTGACTAAAATGACATTAATCTAGCATTTGCTGTTACAAACATAACACCTATTTCATGTTAGCAGGTGATGATACGTCATTAATTAGATAACTTGATGTTGAAACTCTTTACAAGCCATCGAAACCCATTAGTCCAAAAGAGCTCTCTATAAGAGAAAGTAACTGTAAATGTCTTTGAATACTAAAGAATGAATATGTCATTTTTTTGGAGATTACATTAGTATCTTCTTTATTATAACCCACGAATTCTCAACCCTAGCTGTGTGTTACCATCACCTAAAGAACTTTTACATTATTGATATATTGACTGCAACCCCAGTGATTCTGATTTATTTGGTCAGGTATGGGACCAAGGTATCAGTGTCATTTAAACCTTCCCAGATTAATTTGACCTGGAAACCAGTGATAAGAACCATTTTTAACCCAGAATTCAAATACCCATGCTAATGTATACCTATTATCGTGGAAACACTCATGCATGTTCCAAAATCTTCTATAAATAGCAAGTATAAATAAGTATTTTCATTCTTGGCTCTCATGAAGGACTCTTGTGCAAGTGAAAAGTACAGTAATATCTATAGTTTTGTTGTGATACCTATAACAAATGGTGCTTTACTTTAATGCCAAAGGTTTTCAACACTTTCAGTACAATTTTTATTCATATAGGGAAAAATACTAGCATAGAATTGTTTTAATCTCCAAAAACATTTTTTAGAAGATAGAATTACAATAAAAATAATTTTTTAAAAATCTGAATCTATGTTGTTCAAATGAAATGTTCATTCTCACTATTTCTTCCATTGCTCTTTACAACTGTTCATTTTTTTTCTGTTAGAAATAATAAAATATTCAACAGGGAAAAATTCTAGGAATACAAACAACTCTCTTTCTTAAAAGAAAATACTGGCCTAGATACCGGCGGCCAGGATTCTAGGAATGACTCTGATGCGTGCTTACTGTAAGATCTCAGTAAACTTTTAACTCTGCCTCTCTCCACTTGCATAAAGCATGAGGTTCGCTTTAGGTTAATTCTAATATTCCTTTGAGGCATTTATTAACCCCTCAGTTCTGTGCCTAACACACAAGGAAAATTAAACTGACTTTAGATCTATAACTGAACCACATTTAATTTGATTGGCACTGCAATGGTGCTCAAAAGTATCTGAAATAGGGCTTCCCTGGTGGGACAGTGATTGAGAATCTGCCTGCCAATGCAGGGGACACAGGTTCGAGCCCTGGTCTGGGAGGATCCCACATGCCGCGGAGCAACTAGGCCCGTGAGCCGCAACTACTGAGCCTGCACGTCTGGAGCTTGTGCTCCACAACATGAGAGGCCGCAATAGTGAGAGACCCGCACACCGCGATGAAGAGTGGCCCCTGCTCGCCGCAACTAGAGAAAGCCCTCACACAGAAACGAAGACCCAACACAGCCAAAAATAAATAAATAAATAAATAGCATTCCCTTTAAAAAAAAAAAATCTGAAATAAATGAATGAATGTTTCCCTCACTCTACTGAATATTTTAAAACCACACATTTTCCAAAAATCAGGGTTTCATCTTTAGCTTCTACTGGTAAAATCTAAAATATTGCTTTGCAAGCTCCTTATTCAAACCTCATCCCATATATGTTACTTCAATAATACCATTATTAGACTATTATTTTTTTAAACATCTTTACTGGAGTATAATTGCCTTACAATGGTGTGTTAGTTTCTGCTTTATAACAAAGTGAATCAGCTATACATATACATATATCCCCATATCTCCTCCCTCTTGCATCTCCCTCCCTCCATCCCTATCCCACCCCTCTAGGTGGTCACAAAACACCGAGCTGATCTCCCTGTGCTATGTGGCTGTTTCCCACTAGCTATCTATTTTACATTTGGTAGTGTATATATGTCCATGACACTCTCTCACTTTCTCCCAGCTTACCCTTCCCCCTCCCCGTGTCCTCAAGTCTATTCTCTATGTCTGCATCTTTATTCCTGTCCTGTCTCTAGGTTCTTCAGACCTTTTTTTTTTTTTTAGATTCCATATACATGTGTTAGCATACGGTATTTGTTTTTCTCTTTCTGACTTACTTCACTCTGTATGACAGACTCTAGGTCCATCCACCTCACCACAAATAACTCCATTTCATTTCCTTTTATGGCTGAGTAATATTCCATTGTATATATGTGCTACATCTTCTTTATCCATTCATCTGTCAATGGACACTTAGGTTGCTTCCATGTCCTGGCTATTGTAAATAGAGCTGCAATGGACACTGTGGTACATGACTCTTTTTGAATTATGGTTTTCTCAGGGTATATGCCCAGTAGTGGGATTGCTGGGTTGTATGGTAGTTCTATTTTTAGTTTTTAATTATGCTGCTAATATACCAATAACAGCAATGCTAATTTCTCTTTACATTTTAGTTGACGCTTTTAACATGATTTGACATACATACCCTACCATGCTTCTTACAACATGATCTTGTTAAGGAAAGTATTATGACCCCACTTAACAGATGAGAAAACAGTCTTGTTTGCAAGTTGAGAAGTGGTTGCACATCTTCCCTCTCTCTCCCTCTCTCATCACTTGCTTGCTCTGATAAAGCAAGCTACCATGTTGTGAGGACCTTATGAAGAGGCCCATTTGGCAAGGAATGAAAGGCAATCTCTGCCTAGTAGGTAGCAAGGAATTGAGGCCCTTATTGTGATAGCACATGAACTGAACCCAGCCAACAACCAGGTGAGTGAGCCTGGATGCAGATCCTTCCTCAGCCAAGGGTTAAGATGCCTGTAGCCCAGCTGACATTTCTACTGAAGCCTTATGAGAGATTCTAAGCCATAGGACCTAGATAAACCATACTCAGATTCCTAGAAAAACAGAAACTGATATAACAAATATTGCTGTTTTATGACACTAAGTTTTAGAGTAATCTGATATGCAGAAATACATGACTAATACAATTGATCTTATGAATCTGAGTTTAAATTATCTTTACACTGTGGCTCTAATTTTTGTGTGTCATTAGGTGCTCATATGACACTCTTCAACTATTATTTTCTTTGATGTCCACTTTGTATTACAAATAATGGCACATAATTATTCAAGTATCAGTAGACAGAAAATGAGTATTATTAAGAAATTATATTTTTGGTACTGTCAAGAGGAATCAGTATTCCTCCCAACCTCAAGCCACTTTACCTTTGAAAGGAAGAATGATCAAAAGGATAATTCTGAGTTGCTTTCTCTTTGCAACTTTCTCTTTACCTCTATACTTCCTCTAAGGTGGAAGAGTGGTCGATTTAATCAGTGGAGGCCTAATACTGGATTACATTAGGAGTGTAGAGGGTCTGAACTGCTTGATGAAGCAAGTCAGAGAATCTGTCTCTGACTCTCTGGACTGTGCTATCTGATGTATGGATGGATGAGTTAGAAGAGAAGTGAAATCTTCTTCCAATTCCTGCTACTTGGTGGTATGCACTTTTGGGGCAGTCTCAGGACTCACAGCTTAGCTTCTTGGATGCAAACATGCCGTACTCTCTTTGGAAGGTAACTTAAGCAAAACTGAGATGCTGTATGAAGATGTCTTGTTAAATGAACACTGAAACCGCATAGAGAAGCAAGTTTCCCCACACACAGTTCTGAAGTCTTGATTTGAAGCCTCTGGTAGGAAAACCTCATTTGACCCCAGCTTGAATTTGTGTACTGCATCTTATATTTAATGATTAGTAAGGTATTTTGAGTTATTGGGTCACCATTAATGAAGTTAAGTGATGATACCAGTTTGGTTCTTTGAACATTGTTTCTAAATAGTATCAACAGAAACCAGTGATCAAGAGAGTTAAGTTTTTGTGCAAAGTATCTCTAACAAATTCCAAATGTACTGCTTATTTCTTAGTATTAGATAAGTCATAACTCCTTTGCCTCCTCACCTCTAAAATTCACTGGCACATTTGTTTTTGTAATCTCAGAGATATTGTGATGGCTAAATAAGGGAATAATATATGTTAATTGCAATACTTATATTATCACATGGTGCTCCAGGGAAAACCAATTATCAATATGAATGAACAGACAGCATTCATGTAGTGTTTTAAAAGATATCAAGCTCACATCTCCAAAATGGGAATTAAAAATGGCATTTATATCTGTTAGATTTCAAATCTTTTTCTGTTTGTTCTTACAACTCTATATTCAATCCCATGAGACTCCTTTTTATACTACAAATAACTGCCTTCATTTCTACCCCAGGGCTTTTGTTCTTCTTCCTTCAGCTGAAATGTTCTTCAGTCTCTTGAATACAGCTCTTTGTGTAAGCATTTGCCCTTTGTCCATCTGGGTCAAGTTCTTCTTGGGAGAGAAATCACCTGACCATTCTTTATAGAATATTAGAATATAGAAGATTAGCTTTTCTCATTTCTATCAATCTCTGTCCCTTTATCCTGCTTTACACTATAATATTGCATTTATCACTATTATACACTATATTATTTAGTACAGTTCATTGTGTTTATTCTCCCCCACAAAGGAGAGCTTAACCTTATGAAGACAGTGACTTTATCAGATTCAATGGGTATTTCTACCAAAAAATACAGAGCCTATAACACACACAAAGTTGCTGAAAATATAAATAGCGAACAAATGAACAAACTACATTTATTAGCTGATAAGGGGTGTCTAAAGTATATCTCATCCCCAGCTACCAAGTTCCTCTGAACTTCAGAGTCAAACCAGGAGGAGAGAGTTGGTATAGCAATTAGTAGGTGGAGGTATAGTTATAAACTGGCATCAGAAAATTGGCTTTGCAATTCTATGTCTGAATAAACTGACAAGTTTTAAATAAAGGAGGTCAGAGGTTAAGAAAGTATTATTAATCAACAAACTTTCAGGAAGAATATAAAGACACTGTAAATTAACATAAGACAGAGAATTTAAAACAGCATGATACATGAGTGAGCAAAAGGGTATAGGAGGCAACAGGACATAAAGGCCCTCTGAAGAAACCCGAGGAACTTCCGACAATTGACAAAGGATAAGGGTAAGGAGAGCAGAGGTGAAGGACAACAGGCAAGGGAGAGAATGCCATTGCCACCAGGTAAAATCTATTTAACTTTAGCGGCTACTTAACAAAGTAGCCCCTATCTCCTAGTGACTCACCATATCTGGGTATTTTGACACCCCAAACACCAAGCATATTGAATTTGATGCTATTTTATTTAAAACCAAGTAAATTTTTCTATCTAAAATCAAACAGGTCAGAGACACTTTTAGCCCTTACTTATCCTCAGTTATTGACAGTGTTTGACATATAGTAGATTCTCAATAAATGTGGACTTGATGATGGATAAGCACAACTCATTTATTTCTGATGCTAGAGAAACTTCATTTTTTTTTTCTGATAAGGTATTTAACCATTCTTTTTTAAAAAAAGTAGAGGAATTAACAAAATGGAAATGTACTAAAGATTAAACCCTTTCAGAAAAAAGAATTCATGACAGAATTGTTTTTCAAATAAACTATCAGAAAAGTTTAATCTTGCTTGATTAAATAGCATATTTTATATTCTTTAATGTCCTACTATAATCCAGAAATTTCAGAAGATTAATATGTGTTCAATTTGAAAATAAAAAAGACAAATTCTACTGCCCTAAAAACCATTATTCTAACAATGCTTTTGCCACATTCAAGGTGAAAATAACAGCAAGCATCTATGGTATTGCCATTTTAAAATAAGTAAACTAGTAAAAAATAATGAAAGAATCCCATGAAACAACTTGGGGACCATAAAAATGGGAAAGCAACAATAAAAACCTCAAGAAGATATACACATAAGATATGTTTCACTAAAGTCAAAGAAAAATGGAACTCAAGAAAAATCTGATATGGCCATGACATTTAAAAGTAGCTATAGAGAAGGAGCTTCAAGATGGCAGAAGACTAAGATGTGGAGATCACCTTCCTCCCCACAAATACACCAGAAATACATCTACACGTGGAACAACTCCTACAGAACACCTATTGAACGCTGGCAGAAGACCTCAGACCTCCCAAAAGGCAAGAAACATAGGAGCACCTCCATACATAAGGCAAATACTAACAGCAATAAAAGGGGAAATCGACAGTAACACAATCATAGTAGGGGACTTTAACAATTCACTTTCACCAGTATACAGATCATCCAAAATGGAAATAAATAAGGAAACACAAGCTTTAAATGATACAGTAAACAAGATGGACCTAATTGATATTTATAGGACATTCCATTCAAAAACAACAGAATACACTTTCTTCTCAAATGCTCATGGAGCATTCTCCAGGATAGATCGTATCTTGGGTCACAAATCAAGCCTTGGTAAATTTAAGAAAATTGAAAGCATATCAAGTATCTTTTCTGACCACAACACTATGAGAGTAGATATGAATTACATAAAAATCTCAGGAAAAAATACAAACACATGGAGGCTAAACATTACACTACTTAATAAGCAAGAGATCACTGAAGAAATCAAAGAGGAAACCAAAAAATACCTGAAAACAGATGACAGTGAAAACACGACAACCCAAAACCTATGGCATGCAGCAAAAGCAGTTCTATAGGGAAGTTTATAGCAATACAATCCTACCTTAAGAAACAAGAAACATCTCAAACAACATAAGCTTAGACCTAAAGCAATTACACAAAGAAGAAGAAACAAAACCCAAGGTTAGCAGGAAAGAAATCATAAATATCAGATCAAAAATAAATGATAAAGAAATGAAGGAAATGATAGCAAAGATCAATAAAACTAAAAGCTGGTTCTTTGAGAAGAAACAAAATTGATAAACCATTTGCCAGACTCATCAAGAAAAAAAGGGAGAAGACTCAAATCAATAGAATTAGCAATGAAAAACGAGAGTAACAACTGACACTGCAGAAATACAAAGGATCATGAGAGAATACTACAAGCAAATATATGCCAATAAAATGGACAACCTGGAAGAAATGGACAAATTCTTAGAAGTGCACAACATTCCGAGACTGAACCAGGAAGAAATAGAACATATGAATAGACAAATCACAAGCAATGAAATTGAAACTGATTAAAAATCTTCTAACAAACATAAGTCCAGCACCAGATGGCTTCACAGGCGAATTCTATCAAACATTTAGAGAAGAGCTAACACCTATCCTTCTCAAACTCTTCCAAAATATAGCAGAAGGAGGAACACTCCCAAACTCATTCTATGAGGCCACCATAACCCTGACACCAAAACCAGACAAACGTCGCAAAGAAAGAAAACTACAGGCCAATAACACTAATGAACATAGTTGCAAAAATCCTCAACAAAATACTAGCAAACAGAATCCAACAGCACATTAAAAGGATCATACACCATGATCAAGTGTGCTTTATCCCAGGAATTCAAGGATTCTTCAATATACGCAAATCAGTCAACGTGATACACCATATTAACAAACTGAAGGAGAAAAACCATATGATCATCCCAATATGCAGTGAAAGCTTTCAACAAAATTCAACACCCATTTATGATAAAGATCCTACAGAAAGTAGACATAGAGGGAACTTACCTCAACATAATAAAGGCCATATATGACAAACTCACAGCCAACATCGTCCTCAATGTTGAAAAACTGAAAACATTGCCCCAAAGATCAGGAACAAGACAAGGCTGCCCATTCTCACCACTATTATTCAACATAGTTTTGGAAGTTTTAGCCACAGCAATCAGAGAAGAAAAAGAAGTAAAAGTAATACAAATTGGAAAAGAAGAACTAAAGCTATCACTGTTTGCAGATGACATGATACTATACATCAAGAATCCTAAAGATGCTACCAGAAAACTACTAGAGCTAATCAATGGATTTGGTAAAGTAGCAGGATACAAAATTAATGCACAGAAATCTCTGGCATTCCTATACACTAATGATGAAAAATCTGAAAGTGAAATATGAAAACACTCCCATTTACCATTGCAACAAAAAGAATAAAATATCTAGGAATAAACCTACCTAAGGAGACAAAAGACCTGTATGCAGAAAACTATAAGACACTGATGAAAGAAATTAAAGATGATACAAACAGATGGAGAGATATACCATGGTCTTGAATTGGAAGAATCAACACTGTGAAAATGACTATACTACCTAAAGCAATCTACAGATTCAATGCAATCCCTATCAAACTACCACTGGCATTTTTCACAGAACTAGAACAAAAAATTTCACAATTTGTATGGAAACACAAGAGACCCCGAATAGCCAAGCAATCTTGAGAAAGAAAAAGGAAGCTGGAGGAATCAGGCTCCCTGACTTCAAACTATACTACAAAGCTACAGTAATCAAGACAGTATGGTACTGGCAAAAAAATAGAAATATAGATCAATGAACAGGATAGAAAGCCCAGAGATAAACTCATGCACCTATGGTCAACTAATCTATGACAAAGGAGGCAAGAATATACAATGGAGAAAAGACAGCCTCTTCAATAAGTGGTGCTGGGAAAACTGGACAGCTACATGTAAAAGTATGAAATTAGAACACTCCCTAACACCATACACAAAAATAAACTCAAAATGGATTAGAGATCTAAATGAAGGTCAGACACTGTCAAATTCTTAGAGGAAGACACAGGCCAAACACTCTATGACATAAATGACAGCAAGATCCTTTTTGACCCACCTTCTAGAGAAATGGAAATAAAAACAAAAATAAAGAAATGGGACCAAATGAAACTTAAAAGCTTTTGCACAGCAAAGGAAACCATAAATGACGATAAGATAACCCTCAGAATGGGAGAAAATGTTTGCAAATGAATCAACTGACAAAGGATTAATCTCCAAAATTTACAACCAGCTCGTGCAGCTCAATATCAAAAAAACAAACAACCCAATCCAAAAATGGGCAGAAGACATAAACAGACGTTTCTCCAAAGAAGATATACAGATTGCCAACAAACACATGAAATAATGCTTAACATCATTAATTATTAGAGTAATGCAAATCAAAACTACAGTGAGATATCATCTCACACCAATCAGAAGGGCCATCATCAAGAAATCTACAAACAATAAATGCTGGAGAGGTTGTGGAGAAATTTTGGGAACTCTCTTGCACTGTTGGTGGGAATGTAAACTGATACAGCCATTGTGGAGGTTCTTTAAAAAAGTAAAAATAGAACTACCTTACTACCCAGCACCCCCACTATGGGGCATATACCCTGAGAAAACCATAATTCAAAAAGAGTCATGTACCACAATGTTCATTACAGCTCTATTTACAATAGCCAGGACATGGAGGCAACCTAAGTGTCCATCAACAGATGAATGGATAAAGAGGATGTGGCACATATATACAATGGAATATTACTCACCCATAAAAAGAAACGAAATTGAGCCATTTGTAGTGAGGTGGATGGGCCTAGAGTCCGTCACAGAGAATGAAGTAAATCAGAAAAATAAAAACAAATACCGTATGCTAACATATATATATATGGAATCTAAAAAACAAACAAACAAAATGGTCAGGAAGAACCTAGGGGCAAGACAGGAATAAAGGCACAGACCTACTAGAGAATGGACTTGAGGATACGGGGAGGGGAAAGGGTAAGCTGGGAGAAAGTGAGAGAGTGGCATGGACATATATACACTACCAAATGTAAAACAGATAGCTAGTGGGAAGCAACTGCATAGCACAGGGAGATCAGCTCGGTGGTTTGTGACCACCTAGAGGGGTGGGATAAGGAGGTTGGGAGGGAGACGCAAGAGGGAGGAGATATGTGGATAAAAGTATATGTATAACTGATTCACTGTTATACAGCAGAAACTAACATACCACTGTAAAGCAATTATACTCCAATAAAGATGTTAAAAAGAAATAAATAAAATATGATTGAGAATGGTGAAAAAAATTAGCTATAAAAGGAATAAAACAGGTGCGTATACTATTAAGTATTTGATCCCCCTCCAAAAAGTGTGTGGGTATATTTTTTTGTGTGCAGATGTGTTGTGTGTACAAAGGTACACATACCAGGAAAAAGCTTCCTACTTCCACTGGTGCAATACACAGTCATTGTAGCAGGAGTCTGCATGGTATTTTATAGTTAGAAGTTTATTATAAAAATAAAGGGTTGATGTCAAATTTATTGCTAAATATATCATTCTATAAATGACAGTATATTATTGCTTCCTGATACAGAGTATATACATGAAGGCCAAGATGCTCTTTGTATACTGAGAGTGTAGTTTAGTATTTGGATCATAGTTAAGTATATAAAAGTGTTAGTTTAGGGCTTCCCTGTTGGCACAGTGGTTGAGAGTCTCCTGCCGATGCAGGGGACACGGGTTCGCGCCCCAGTCTGGGAAGATCACACATCCCGTGGAGCAGCTGGGCCTGTGAGCCATGGCCACTTAGCCTGCGGGTCCAGAGCCTGTGCTCTGCAATGGAGAGGCCACAACAGTGAGAGGCCCACGTACCGCAAAAAAAAAAAAAAAGTGTTAGTTTAATGGAAAAAATATTAGTTATTTCAATAAGAACAGTTGTACTGATGTGTATCTTGAATATGGCATAGGGTTTGGCCCTAAAGACCTGTGATCTTGACCATCTTGCCTATAGTTACTCAACATATACTACTTGATTATCATCTATTTGAGAAACTGAGAAGGTTATCATATAAATTTCAAAGTCAGGGCAGAAGAAAAAGTGTTCTCTATAAAAAATTTTTTCTTGAAATGGAAGGGGAGGATTAATGAAATATTTCAAAAATACCAGAAGAAATAAATATTAAATGATGACTAAATGTAAGTGGTGTGAATGCTGAAGATACAGGCTATTAATCAAGAAAAGTAATTATACAATTAAATACAATTAAATGTGAGATGATGAAATCAAGACCTAGCTGTCAAAAGCAATGGTTACTGCTAAATATTGAGGCTAGAGAAACTGGGAGGTCACTAAGCTTAGATTTTATGCAAACACACTCCCATAAAAGCATAAGTTTGATTAAGTGTTATCATTTTTTAAAAAACTTAGAATTTTAGATAGCTAGTGGGAAGCAGTCACATAAAACAGGGAGATCAGCTCGGTGCTTTGTGACCACCTAGAGGGGTGGGGATAGGGAGGGTGGGAGGGAGGGAGACGCAAGAGGGAAGAGATATGGGGACATATGTATATGTACAGCTGATTCACTTCGTTATAAAGCAGAAACTAACACACCATTGTAAAGCAATTATACTCCAGTAAAGACATTAAAATAAATAAATAAATTAATTAATTTAATTAATAAATTTAATTAATTAATTTTAATTTAATTAATAAATTAATTTAATTCAGATTATCAATGGTGGCCTCATGAGCCTATGACACTCTAAAACCAAGCCGAGATAGTGTCAGAGTGATCCACTATTTACCTGGCAGAAGAGAAATTATTCTTGTATTAAAAATAATATCAGCCAGCTCTTCTAAAATGTTTTTATCCACAATAGCTAGGCTACTATTCAAAATTCAGAGGCTTGAATCAATATATGACCAGATAACTGAAAAACAATTAAAAAAATAGACTATGGAAACAGATCCTTAGGGGATTCATATATTAGAGTTATCAAACATACTTTAAAATATTGATAATATGTTCAAGAAAAGACTGGAAAAGACAAAATTTTAAGAGGTAGAGATTTTCAAGAGAATTTCAATCTATAAAAAGTATTGAAAGTGCATTAAAGAACTGAAAAAAAATACAATATCTGAAATTAAAAACTTAACTAGATGGAATCTGCAGTCTGGAAACAACACAAGATAGGATTAATAAACTTGAAAGTTACTGTAATAGAATAAGTGCAAAAACTTTGGTAAACTGTTTGGTAATATCTATTAACGTTAAGCAAAGTAACTTCATTTCTAGGTGTATACCCAAGAAAAATGAGTGAATATATCCACCAAAATACATGCCTTAAAACCTTCATACCAGCTTTATTTATAATTGCAAAAATATAGGAAAAAATCCAAATATTCATCAGCAGTAGGACAGGTAAATAAATTGAGGTAAATTGCAAAAGGTTATTACATAAAAATGAAAAATATGGAACTACTGCTAAGTACCAAAAGGAATAACCCTCACAAACATAATATGTGAAATAAAACAATACATGCAATGGGATTTTATTTATATTACATTCAAAACCAGGCATCATTAATGTATGATGAAAAGTGATGTGTATTAAAAAAGGAAAAAAATGGAGTCAACATGACTGCTGCTAAATTCACACCAAAATCTGCAACAAGGGTAGAAACACATATCTAATCCTTCTTGTATGAAAAAATAAAAAAACAAAAACAAGAATTCTACAGAGAAAAGGGGGGAAAAAAAAAAAAGGTACCAGCAAGAAAATACCCTTTCCCCTCACTTTAGTTTTGTTTAGTGCTTAACCTCTCCTGACTTCTAGGACCAAATTAAGTGAGGCTTTAAAGGTGCATCGGATTATAATATTCTGGCTATGGAAAAAATCTAGTTTACAATTTTATTTTACATATTTTCAGAATGTCCATAAAAGACTTTGGGTAATGCTGTTTTATTCCTTAAAATGAGTTCCTTCCAAATGGTTAAGAACTTTGATAACAAACAGTACCTAACTCTGAACAGCTGAGAAAGAGATGATGTCCCAGGAAGGGACGGAAAATGAAGCAGCTGTTTCCTGTTATCACCCACAGCTGAGGTACAACAGCGACATTTCTTCACCATTCAAATACCTAAGGCGATAATTAGATGGTATGGTCTTTCTCCTTTTGTCATAAACACCACAGGCTATAGAGAGGATTGATTCGAACTTGTTGATTATATTACTTCCAGCTGTTAAAATGGCAAAGTATTTCTTTTCTGAAATGACTTATTACACATCTGGCTTTGGTAGATTAACTAAATATAAGCTCATTTGAATTTGTATGCATAAATTAGAAATAGTGATAGATGAGACTGTAGCCTTAAAATCATTTTACAGTTTTTTTCTATGAAAACTTTTTTTAAAAAATCACATACTGTAAATGAATGCCAACTTAAAATAATTGGCATTGAAATAGTTGTCATTCCAGTAAAGTCACTCTGACTATAATGATATTTAAATGAAGGTATCTGAGGTTTTATATTTTT
Source organism: Mesoplodon bidens (assembly GCF_964165515.1). Lineage (NCBI taxonomy): Eukaryota > Metazoa > Chordata > Mammalia > Artiodactyla > Ziphiidae > Mesoplodon > Mesoplodon bidens. The sequence continues at coordinate 90,439,873 of NC_138167.1, forward strand.
AAAATATAAATCCAGTAAGAAAGTAATGAAAAAACAGATGAAGTATTACAGAATAATCAGTATATTTTATTAAAAATTAAGGAATTATATTTCTTTTATCTCAGTCACTTTTATATATAAAGAGAGTATAAAATCAAACTTTTCAAAAAAGTTTGAAAAAGAGTTCTAAAATTTCCCTCTAAATATATTTTACAGTTAAATATTTTGAAGCAATGAGGATAAATTTTGGGGGTGTTTTGGTTGTATTCATGTGTTTGTGTATATTATACTTTAATAGACAACACAGTTGTTGGACAATTAATAAAAAGTTTATAATTGCAAATAATGACTGAATTAAAACAAAAGTACAAGATTACAACAGTTAATATTTATCTAAAGTATCAATTCCCATGAGAAAAATAACCTCTTGAAATAGAAATTTGATATTTATGTTCCTTACAAAGCTGAGACATTTGTATCAACTGGTGATGCTTTTGACTTTACTTAGAAAGATTTTCTTCATGTGACTTTTAAAAACTTAAAACCTTTTTATTCTCATAGAATTTAAAATTTATATTTGGTTATGGTAGATACACTGTAAATTCAAGATTTCATTGAGCATGTTTAAGGGAATAGTCTCATCTCTTCATAGCTCTAATTTATAGGTAAAAATTCAGATGAGCACCCATTTTAGTTAATATCCAAGAGCCAGTTGTGTTATAAGTCATTTTCAAACAAAAAAATATTGAGAGGAAAGATAACTTCTTACGACTGATCATCTTCTGACTGGCCTGCTAGAAAAGTGGTTTCCATTCTCAAAATATTATAGAAACTGGCTTAGGTTCATGGCTTATGATAACTCAGTCTGGTCAACTGAAAGGCTTGGACACTAAGACTTCACTCCCACCTCTGTTATCAAAGGGAAGTTTTGGGTTTTTTTGGTTTTGTTTTGTTTTTTTCACATCTTTATTGGAGTATAATTGCTTTACAATGTTGTGTTAGTTTCTGCTGTATAACAAAGTGAATCAGCTATATGTATACATATATCCCCATATCCCCTCCCTCTTGCATCTCCCTCCCACCCTCCCTATCCCACCCCTCTAGGTGGTCACAAAGCAACAAGCTGATCTCCCCCATACAATGAAGCTTGAAGAATTGGTTTTTCACCAAATAAGAAAGAAGGCTGATATGGTGACATCTGTCACTTGATGACTCCATCATATAGATGCAACCATAAAGGATTGGACCCTAACCCCTTGATAACGCCATAGAAATGGCTGGTTCTTCCACTAAGCACTAATTCTGACCTTTCAGGATGAAGCTAGGGCCAATATTCTGACAAGTTACATTGCTAATGTATCCTGGCCCCCATCACATGAGGGAAGGGAACAGTACTTCTTAACAGTCAGTACAAAATTCCTTACTTCACAAGTTGGATCCAGCACTTCAAAAATCCTAGAATATAATGAGCAACCTAGCTTACTTTTCCTTTTTCATGATATATCACATATCATGACATTAACATTCATTAGAAGCTCCTCATGTAAGTAGCCTTGCAAATATCATAAACTCTTAAACTTGAAAAAATACATTCACGAAAAAATAAGACCAGTTAACATATCAAATGATAGATATATTTAAAACCGTTTTATCAATTTGAATTAACTATAATATAATTTTAATAATAAAAACCGTCTTCCCTGAATTCCCTATTGTTCTGTCAGTTCATCTTAAAAAAAGATATATATACATGCATATATATGTTTATATTTACATATATAGTATTTACTATTGACTCTTTTTTGTCTTCATAAACAAAGTAGACTTAGCTTCTATTGAGCTAGGTCAGATATTTCCAGAACACCTAGCTAAAGGAAGAATAAAATAGATTTTTCCAGCCAAGGGCTGTTTCATTATTCCAGACAACACTTTGTATTGATCCTCCCCTATTTATTTCTAATTTTGTTGCCACTGATTGAGTTGAGCTCTAAATCTTGTGATGGCTTACATGCTGTTAGGATGCTGCACTGCTACCAGGAGAACAGGGTGGCAATGTTCTCATTTTAACTGTAGTTTAGTCTTATTTGCAGCAAATTAAGGTGCCTGATGTAGCATTTTAGCACCAAAAATGCTTTATTACATGTCTTGCTTTACTCACCTTCACAGAAGACAGTGTACACAGTCAATACAAATTTGTGCACTACATACCCAGCACAGAAATTGTGAAGCAGATAAACACAGAAAATTTTTGACAATTTACCAATATACATGGCAGATAATGTGTGCCTATATGGTTATATTTCAAATTTTCTATGGTGAAAACTAGCCAGAAAAGGAAAATGTGATATGAAATGGGTTGAAAGACACACCTATCTAAAAGTTTTCCTTCTATCATAGACCCTGAATTCTCTCCGTGAAAGACTGTGTATGTGGTGCATTTATTCATGGGTACACATTGAGAGGTATTGATTTTTCACATTAACAAGTTTCAGAATATAAAGTTTAAGGTAGTGAAATTTATAAAAAGAATTATTTAATGAGAAAGAAAAAGAATCTAGAAAGAAGACAGAATGTGTGCTCTAGCTATAAGCATTTAAGTAAGGCTGCCTGCATAAAATGTAGTATAGGTATTTGCTAGGAGGTTATGCTACACGAAAAGAAAAAAAAATAGAGTTTTAGAATTATAGAAAATATATATTAAGAAAACTGGTTTTACATTTTGTCTTCTGATGTGAAATACTACAAGTCCCATATTGACTTTTTTCTTTTAACCTCACTTCTTGTTTTCCTTTTGTATGGCCTTATTAATCTTTTGTATAGTCTTTATCAAACTCTACTTCATTGAGGCTAGGGGTCAAACCTTAATCGTTTTATTTCATGAAAACTAGCAAAATAATTACTATACCAAATTTACTTCACTTGACAATCTCTCTGTGTGTATATATAGATATACATATATATATATAGTCTATTGATCTTTTTTAAGGAAAAAACACCAAAAAACCCCCTAATATCAGTAAGTTTGTTAAAAATTTTTCCAGTTACATTTAATAAATATCTGAAGCAAACAAAGTTATTCCACAGTTATTACCCAATAATAGTGATGTGCAAATGATTTTTGCCACAAAAGATAACACATGACATACGACTTTCAGAAACAGGAGACTTCCTAGCATTTTTATGTGGCACTCTTGTGTGGCTTTAGTCATCATGTCATATTATAGCTGTGGGAACTCAAGCCCAGAGAGGGCCAAACCTCCAAACACAATTAGAAATTCAACTATAGCTATTGTCAACAAGAGACAAGTGTCTGAAATATTTGTGAAATTCATAAGTGAAATGAGACATTGTAAATTGAGAAAAAGTTTTCCAGAATTCAGTGTAATAACTGTTTTTAAAGTTTACAATATGAATTTATATTTACATTTTGCATATATCTTATATTTTAAATGAAGAGAAGACATAATTATCTTATTTAACATCAAAAATGTGTTCTTGGATGTAACCTTACAACATAGCTGTGTGTCCTAGTTACAGTTTCTGATAATTTAGTCAAAAAAGAAAAGCATTTAGTGTTAGAAATGAATACTCAAGCATAGGTATAAGTCTCATATCTCCTAATGAAACTGATGCATTGTTATATTCAGAACTGAGAAATATGCTTAGACCTTTGTTAAAAAATTTTTCAGCACACATGTATTTTTAAAGCAAACAAGTGCCCCTGTAATTTCTTATTTCTACAATATATACATTTACTAATACTAAAAAGATCCATTTTAGTACATATATACTTCTGCCAAAAGAAGTAGAAATAAGCAGAAAACTTCAGTTATATTCTGTCACTTAAAAAAAATTTGGCTTTTATCAATCTTTGAAATACTTCTATTTTATGAATAAACGTGATATTTATTGTTTTGCTTAGAAGCACTGTTGACTTCAAAATGACTCACAAGTTTTAAACATAATATACTATGTTTCATAATATGACATAACATAAAGCAGTCTAATTTTCAAGTAAACTTTACTTTTTATGTCTTTAGAAAAAAAGTTTAAAAAATTATGTAATCACCCAGCTTTCCTAGCACACATGCCAAATGTGGGCTCAGAGTACTCTTTAAGGGATGTGACAAATTCAATTACCACAGTCTTAGATGATACACACCAATAACCAAAAGGACATGCATAATCCTTAAAGATAAATTAAGAAGTATGGTCTTAAAAGCATCTTTTCAGTGAAAAACATTTAGACTTACCTATGTTTACAACTGGACAATTAAATATTAAATGGTAGGAAGAGAACTGCTACACAAATCCAAATATTCAAAGTAAAATAAAATGATCAATTTACATCAATCAGACTTACAAAAATTTTAAAAGCTATATGATCTCTTTGTGGCAAGAATTTACACATCATTGTTGGTAGAAATGTGATTTATATAGCTTGTTTGTAAAGCTACTCTCAGTCATTCTCCTGGTTATATCCCAACGAAAAAGAAGTAATGAAAGTTTCCAGGATGTGTTTTGAAGAATGGATTGTAGGGCTAATATATGGAGATAGAGTGCATGCTTATAAATAGAGAAAATGCTAAAAAAAAAAAAAAATGATAGTACATCTGTACCATATATTCTCATGTGGCTATGAAAAAGGTTAAATTAGAACTATACTAGTTCTATAGTATAGAACTAGTATAGATTGATTCTATAAGGTCTTATTGAGAAAACAAGACAGCATTTAATATGATGTAATCCTATATGTGTTTGCTTATAATTACAGAAACATGGATGAATATATTAAAAACACATTCCAGGAGTGAACAGAAGTAGACAGAGTGGTGATACTGACAGAGAAAAAGTGAAGAGGCTAGTGGGGATAGGCAAGCAAGAAAGGAAAATGACAAATATACTGTACATTAAAAACTGCAAAAACCTATGCACATTTATGGAATGAATAGATTGTCAAGTTATAAATGATCAAAAATTTAAAACATAATGCATCACATTTTATAACATGACATGAAATAGTTTAAATTTTCAAGTAAACTGCCTTCATACACATATTGGGAGGCAAGGGATGTTATGGATGCGTGTGTATATAGTGCGTAAAGAGTAAGGAAACCTATAAATAGTTTAAGACAGAGCAGAAAAAGAAAAATATTCCATTAACTTATTCATTAATCATACAATGAAGTCTGGCCCATGAAGAAAGTTGGAAACTTATCTGAATGCTTATTATTTTCCAGACATTTTAAGTTATTCAATATTCATTGGGCTTCTACTATGTACTATGTGCCAAGTTCAGTGTGACATGTGTGGGATATAGCAGTGAACTGGAGAGGCATATCCCTATCCTTAAGGCAAGTGTAAGAGATGGGAAATAAATAAAACAAATAGACAAAACAGTCACAAATATAAAGGAAATTAACATGGTTGCTGAGATTTATAATAAGTGAACAAGTATATTATATAGGGCAGTCAAAAAAGATCTACCTAGGTCTGCAGTCTTTAAGTACATGAAGAAGGAGGCAAAGTGTTCCAGGCATGGGGTTAAAGAGTTGTGATGGTCAATTTTTGTGTCGGTTTGGTTAGGCTACTCAAACACCAGTTATTTGATCAATCACTAATCTAAGTCTTGCAGTGAAGTTATTTAGTACATGTGATTAACATCTACTATCAGTTGACTTTAAGGAGAATATCCTCAATTTTCTGGGTGGGCCTGATCCAAGTAGTTGAAAGAACTTTAGAGCAGAACTGGAGTTCTTTCTGTTAGGAAGAAACTCCACCTGTGAACTATAGTTTCAGCACATGCACAAGAGTTTCCAGCCCGACCTCCCTGATGACCTGTCTTACAGATTTTGGATTTGCTTAGCCAGCCCTCACAGTCCTGTAAACTAATTCTTTGCAATAAAATATATATTTATATATTTATCCTCCTGATTCTGTTTCCCTGATGGAACCCTAGTTGATACAGAAATGCAAAGGCGATGTTAAAAATGAATATAGTGCATTCAAGGAACTGAAATCAAATGTGTGGCTGGAGCACACTGTGAAAAAGAAGAGGGCTAAGTAGGAGATGGGCCAGTCAGTGCATCATTTTGTTGAATCCACATGATGCTCTGGAAGATACGTATTACAATTTCCATTTCAAAGAGGAAGAAAGTAGATTTAATGAAGTTATATAATGTTACTACAAATTAAATGTCAGGTAAATGATATAGAGCTGAGATGTGAAGCCAGGTTTATTTATCTCTATAGCTCATGATTTTCTGGTTTACTTTGCTGCCTTCTCATTCATATGTAGGGAAAATAATATGACAATGATAGACTAAAATATAACCAATGTGGTTGGTTCATAAACCTAATCTAAAGTTAGTTTCCAAGCCCATAGGTTTCTCCATGCCTATTTCTTTAAGGGTCATTTGTCACTTGACTGTATTACTCCTAGTATTCTTCATTTCTCTATTTATCAGACTGTTTTCCTACATATTACAAACCAATAATCTTATGTGACCTCAGCATCCAAATTAGTTTTTGTCCTTTACTGTTTTCTTGACTCCCTGAACCCCAATGAACCTACAAATCTATTCCACTTCCAGCATACCCTGAGCTCTCTCCTCACCAAGAACAATTCCACGTGTGAAATCTTAAAGCTTCCTCACTCTGAGCACGATCTTCCTAGTTTTTTCACTGTAATTCAGCCTCATCAAATGCCAAAGTCCTTGGCATCTCTGAGTGTTGCTAATGCATCAATGCTTTCCAATTCTCATCTTTTTATATGCAGTCTAGGCTTTATAAGACACATTTTTGTTTTCTTTTGATTTAGCATCAGTCTCCTGTTCTGCCCAGGTAAGCATAATGGCAGGCCTGGAGCCACTTAAAAGTGTTAACAGTGTCTCAGCTGTTGCTCCTCGGCTGCTGAACACCCTTGCAGACAATTTACCCAACTCGCTCTCTAGTCTCGACTGATCAGCAGAATTTTTTGCTGAGTTGGAAATGTCCTGTACCTGTGCTGTCCAATAGAGTACACACTAGTCACTCTGAAGCAGTAGATATGTGATTAGTGCACCTAAGGAACTGAATTATTATTTTATTTAAATTTAAATCTAATAGACATATATGGCTGCCAGCTACCGTATTGGACAACACAGCTGTAGACGGATGTTCTACATTTGTGGTTCCAACCTTAAATGGGCTTTCAATACAGCTCTTGGGCTTCCCTGGTGGCGCAGTGGTTGAGAGTCCGCCTGCCGATGCAGGGGACACGGGTTCGTGCCCCGGTCCGGCTGCGCGTCCGGAGCCTGTGCTCCGCAACAGGAGAGGCCACAACAGTGAGAGGGCCGCGTACCACAAAAAAAAAAAAAAAAAATACAGCCCAGAAAATCTTGTTATTTCCCTTCTGAGCCTTCTCTCTCAATCTTCACAGCTCTAACTCAGAGGTGGGCTTCCCTAAGTTCTTTAAATTTAACCTTCAGTTTCTTCCTCATTTTCAGTAAATGACTTCAACTTTTTAACACAATAAATATTTCATTAAGCTATTGCCACAAACACCATGAACTTACTTGACACACAGTCATTTTTATCTTTTTCTATCCAGTCACACTGGATAAAATGTCCCTAAATATTCTCAAAAATAATTATTCCATATCTAGCTTGCAGCTCTTTGAATTTTTCTCATTATCAATTCCTTTTCCTCTCTATCTTTAACATATTCCTTTACCCGGGATCTTTTCCCTAATATTTTAATATACTCAATTTTCTTGAAAATTTATTTAAAAAAACTTTTTTCATTCCAACTCGTATTCCACTCTAACATCCTTTTGCATTTTAAAATGCAGTCAAAATTTGCAAAATAAATAAATCATTTGACAAAGAAATCAATATTTTTCAATATTGATTAAAATACCATGTACCTTTACATTAAATTGCCATGCACCTTTAAATTTTTGACAAAACTCGAAAACTTACCTCAGAAAAGCTCCAAAACTTCTTGTCTCCTTACTCTACGTTTCAGACTCTCCATCTTCTGCTGGTTTGTGTTTCCTCAGGGCTCTTTTATTAGCTCTCTCCTGTTCCTGCTCTTAGCTTTCTCGTGGAACGTGGAACATCAAATCATGATTCCCAGCTGTGGTAGAGAAATGCCCTACTCAAATCCCTTTTCAGAGGTGGACTTGTGGCGCAGCTGTGGCGAGTGCACTCATGAGGTATGCTTGAGCTCCCCTCACCATGAGGATCTGCCTCAGCTGCAGAGAATCACCTGTCCTGAGGTAATATCCTAGGCAGACCTGCAGAGCTCCCCACGAGGTAGAGGCTTTGTCAGGCCTGCATCACAGGGCAGCTGCTTCTTCTACCCAGTCCTACTTCCTTCATACACACAAATAGTTTCCAAGATATAAGTGGAAGAGAAAACCCCATTTTAAAGAGCAATAAAAACATGTGATGCCAAGGAATTAGTATTTTAAAAATATACCATGTCTGTAAGAGAAAAAGATTACTGAAAGGCTTATGAGTATACTTGAACAAATGAAAAGTCATCCTTTGTTCACAGATAAGTTTACTGAACATCTTAAAGATGTAGAGATGTATCTGATTAATTTACTGTTCTGATGCAGCTAATCATTTCTGATATAAATATCTCAACGCAGAAACAACTTGCATACAAAAATATAATTTACTTAAGAAAATGAAAGAATCTATCAAAATCAACACAATCTCAATGCAAAAATCTCTTGTTTCACTGATTAATGTATTTTTGTATGTAATTTAACCCAATACAATCGTCAACAACTTATTTTTGGATTTTTCTATAACAATAAATATTAGTAATGAAGCTCCTATGGAAAAATAAACACTCAATAACTTAATAAATTCCCCCAAAAAGAGAGCCATAGCAGGCACTAGACAGTCTAGACATCAAAACATGCTATTACTATCTGTATAGGACTATGGCTATACTACTGATTTGTATCTTGGCCTCATATTCTAGATTAACACATTTAAATGCATTAACTTTTCTAGATACTTTGGGATTATTTATATATTAAAAACAGATTTGTGTATAGATTTAATTTTTTCTTTACAATCTGTATTATTTTGTTTCTTTGGTTTTTTTGCTCATTGTGCTGGCTTGAATTTCCAGTTCGATGTTGAACAGCAGTAGTAACAGTGAAAATTCTTGCCTTCCTCCTGAACTTAGGGAAAAAGTATGTTCTTTATTATGTTAAAGTTATTCTCTTCATTGTTTGCTAAGAATATTTGTCATGAATGAGTGTGGAATTTTTACAAATGCTTTTTCTTCATTAACTGAGCTGATCATATGACATGCTTCTTTAATTTATTAGTATGGAGACTTACATTGATTTTTAAAAATTAATTTTTATTGGAGTGTAGTTACTTTACAATGTTGGGTTTGTTTCTACTGTACAGCAAAGTGAATCAGCTATAGATATACATATATCCCCTCTTTTTTTGGATTTCCTTCCCATTTGGGTCACCACAGAGCACTGAGTTCCCTGAGCTATACAGTAGGTTCTCATTAGTTATCTATTTTATATAGAGTATCAATAGTGTGTATATGTTAATTCTAATCTCCCGATTCATCCCACCCTCCCTTTCCCCCTTTGGTTTCCATACGTTTGTTCTCTATTTCTGCTTTGCAAATAAGATCATCTATACCACTTTTCTAGATTCCACATATATGAGTTAATATATGATATTTGTCTTTCTCTTTCTGACTTACTTCACTCTGTATGACAGACTCTAGGTCCATCCACCTCACTACAAATAACTCAATTTCGTTTCTTTTTATGGCTCAGTAATATTCCATTGTATATATGTGCCACATCTTCTTTATCCATTCATCTGTTGATGGACATGTAGGTTGCTTCTTTGTCCTGGCTATTGTAAATAGTGCTGCAATGAACATTGTGGTATATGTCTCTTACTGAATTATTGTTTTCTAAGGGTATATGCCCAGTAGTGGGACTGCTGGATCATATGGTAATTCTATTTTCAGTTTTTTAAGGATCCTCCATACTGTTCTCCACAGTGGCTGTATCAATTTACATTCCCACCAACAGTTGAAGACGGCTCCCTTCTCTCTACACCCTCTCCAGCATTCAACACCCATTTATGATAAAAACTCTCCAGAAATTGGGCATAGAGGGAACCTACCTCAACATAGTAAATGCCATATATGAAAAACCCACAGCAAACATTATTCTCAATGTTGAAAAACTGAAAGCATTTCCTCTAAGATCAGGAACAAGACAAGGGTGTCCACCCTTGCCACTATTATTCAACAAAAAATAAATACTTTTTTTTTTTTTTTGCTGTACGCAGGCCTCTTATTGTTGTGGCCTCTCCCATTGCGGAGCACAGGCTCCGGACGTGCAGGCTCAGCGGCCATGGCTCACGGGCCCAGCATGTGGGATCTTCTCGGACCGGGGCACAAACCCGTTCCCCCTGCATCGGCAGGCGGACTCTCAACCACTGCGCCACCAGGGAAGCCCATACATTAATTTTCTAAATGATGAACCCATTTTGAATTCCTGGGATGAATCCTCCTTAGTGGTGATGTATTATCCCTTGTATATGTTACTGAATGTAGTATGTTAACATTTTGGTGAGGATTTTTGCATCTATTTTCATAAGGCAAATTGGTCTGTAGTTTCCTTTTGTTTTAATGGTTCTGTCTGGTTTTGGTATTAAGGAAATAATGGCTTTATAGAGTGAGTTGAGAATTGTTTACTCCCCTTCTATTTCTGGAAGATGTGTTTAAAATTGGTATAAAAATTGGTATGTCTTCCCTTCCATCCACTTCGGTGAGTTTCCACCAGTGCCTTAAGGCAGCAGATTTTGTTTTCTCTCTGCAGATGAAATCTTTTACTTTGATTGGGAGATAGAGGAGGTGGGATCTGGGCAAAGTTTCAGCAGTTAATACTGTTCTATTTCCCCAACCAGTACCAGGAAAAGAACTTTCTTGAATTTTCTCAGATTTTTTTTCTGTGATCTCCTGATTGAGTTCAAGGAGGGTCTGCAGAAGTTGTGAATCCCTCATGTCTGCAGCCCCAGTGGGCTTCCTTCCCAAGTTAGACTAGCCCACACTTGGTCATTAGCAATTTGTTTAAAAATTTTAACCGGTATTTCTTATCCATTCCAAGTAAGCAAATGAGAGGGTTTGTTTCTTGCTGCAGGTGGCTCTCTTTCCCAAGGTTTCAAATTACTTAATTGCCCTGCAAATTTAGTTCCGTGATGGATTCAAGAAAGGTAACTAATGTATCATTTTCCAGGTTCATCAATGTTGTATTGATGAGGGTAGTTCTCTTTCAGCTCTCTACATCTCTGAGCTGAAACCAAATAGACTCTTTTTAAAGAAAATAAATCTGGTCTTTAAATTTGTGTTGACAATTTATTTAAGGAAATATTAAAAACCCATCAAAGTCATCAATACAATCTCTATGTGAATATTTTTTACTTCTCTGATTTATCCTTTGCAAAAATCACCAAATTAAGCTTTCCTAATATTTCCTAATCTCATATTGAACTAGGCTTTTTTCAATATATTAAATTTCAAGTTAAATGAAAGAATAAAACTTTAAGTGCTTTTTAAAGTATTTTATTGCATTTAATACTTATATTTTAATATTTTGTTAGACATTACACATATATTGTGTACAACACAAATTCAAAAACCCTGAATGTTAAAACCTGATTATGGATATTAGAATAGGTTTTGTTTTTTAGAAACAGAAATCCTTCATTAAACATGTAATTTCCTTGTTTATGCACTCACTTTCTTAAATGTTCTTGGAAGCTCTTTATTTATACAAATTGAGAACAGCCTAATACATGTCTAAAATGTTTTCATTCACCTACCTTAGCCTAGTGAGGACACTATTTTAAGACATTAATCTATTATTTATTTCTATCTATATCATATCATATTACATTATAGTGTATTATATTAGCATTTTTATTTTCCAAATTCAAGAATTTTGGTGACAAGGTAGAAAGCAAAAATAGCTTGTGATTCTTCCTGCCTTTTTTTTTTTCCTAAAAGCCAAAACTTATGCCTGGGAAGAGGCACTTGAGTAGTAAAAATATCTATATCTGTATCGACATTATCTATCTATCTATCATCTATCTATCTATCTATCTATCTATCTATCTATCTATCTATCATCTATCTATCGCCATGAGCAGACATAGCAAGTGTAGGTTCAATCCTGGATTAGAAGACAATTCCTCAATCTGGATTTGGAGAAAGCTAGGAAGCTATGGAGCAAGCAGGGTATGAGGTAAAAAGTTGGGTGAAAAGAGAATGAGAGAAACTGAATCATGCTTCACAGAAGTGATAAGTGAATTCAGCAATACCCTACAGTCACCTGGATGAGATGGAGTTTCACAATGCCAGTGAATTGAAAGAGTTCAAAGAGAAATGATGCATGTTTTAACACTGGACAGAACCAAAGGTGGTCTTGTGGAGTTTCCCCTGTGGTCACTTGAAACAGAGGCCTTAGGCAGGTGCTGGATCTGAGCATTCATGTTGACTGTGGGATGTTTAAATGGTATCTTCTGTAAACAAATGGTCTTTGCCCATGTCTCAGCTCTCTGAAATGTCTCTCTGAACTTTGACACCAGCCTGCCAGTGGAACCCTGAGACACTGAGGTTATGCAGTAGAGTAAGTGTTCAAAATAGGTATTACTTTGAATTTTATAAAATATAGTTTTTACATGGATATTCACCTGGTTCATACGAGGTGGCTTATTATGGACTACTAAAATCCCAATGCTTTGATTGGCTCTAGTCTGTTAAGAGACTAGGAGATATTTACAAATGACTAAAGTTATGTTTCTCTGAAGCCTGGGAAGATGGGAGCTCAAAATTAAAATTAATTTGAGTTTTAGGAAATTGTGTTACAATTGCTCCAAATAGTATTGTTTCAATACTATTGCTCTATTAAAATAAAATTTATTTTGGTTTATATTATACACTTAACTAATTCTTCTATATTTTTCCCTACAGGCTTTCCCTTTTTATTCCAAACTAACACTTTAAGAGAGCTGAAAGAGAATGAAAGAAAAATCAAGTATTTGTCATTTTCCCAACGGATACTGTTGAGTTTCTCATTATTCATATTACCCTGCTAAAGAATTTAAACGTTTTTCTAGAATTCTTGCAGTGACAGATATAGTTTTTTTTTTTTTTTTAGGGCTGTCATTGCCTCTCCTAATATAGATTGATAGCAGTGTTTTTATTAATTTTCAATTTTTTTAAATGAGCATTATTTTTATACTTTGCAATGCATGCACCTTAACTGGCAGTTTGAAATATTAATGTTAATAACTGGTGGCTGATTTGTGCTTTTTATGGCCCAATGAAACATCAGAAAAATATAGATTAGAGAATCAAATAACTTAAGTGTATTATTTAAAAATAATTTAAAAAATTTTGGTTTCCAACAAAGTAGAAATACAAACTCAGGCTCTTGGTTGAAAAGGCATTTACATTAATGTGAAATATTTTATTTCTTTTATATATTAAAAGTCTTGAAACAATTATGACAATTTGCTAATAGGTTTTTTTTTATTATGGTTATGGGATCGTAGGGTTTTTGATGTATTATTCCTTGAAGTGTTTTATATTTTTAAAAATTTCTTTAAAATGTTGAGGGCACCATAAACTAATGAGAAGACATAGAAATTTGGATGCTACGTGCCACATATTTTCCCCCCAAATCCTGATTTTAACTAGTCTTTCTATTGTCTGATCATGCACCAAACTGTTTTCCCTCAATTTTTATAATGGCTTAATTGACATATAATTCATATATCACACAATCCTTTTAAAGTGTACAATTCAATGTTTCTTTAAAAAAATAAATTCACAGTCATGCAACCATCACCTCTAATTTTAAAACATCTTTTATCACTCTCTTCCTCCAGCAACCATTTATCTACTTTCAGTCAGCACACCATATTTGACTTTCTGTGATTGGCTTCTTTAAATTAGCCTAATGTTTTATGGGTTAATTCATGTTGTAGCAGGTATCAGTACAGCACCCTTCAACCCTTGTTGCCTTAGGAATCATGGTCCAAGTATAGACACTCAAAGCAGGACCAGAAATGTAGCCACAAGGACCACCCCTTACTTGTGTTGTTGGTTAAACGGTAGTTCCTACCACAGTTTGGCACTCATCATTTACTCTAGTCCTTTTATTTTTGCGGCGGTGGGAACCATTGTGGTTTCTTGTATTTTTATCACTTTTATTACTTCTAATAGTTTCCTATCCTTTCCCTCTCCCCATTCTCTGGATATAATGGAATATGTACTTAAATGAGTACAGATGTATGATGTCTACTCTGTCAATGTTATAGTTGTATTTATTACCTTTTCATCTTCGCTTTATATTTCTCTATCTTTAGCATGATCTATAAAATGAATTTACTCATATCAGAACCTGTTTCTATGCTACAGTGAAATGAAGTTTCCATGCATTCTTTAAACTTGTATTTTATGTCAACTATGTGCCATGTGTGGAGTGATATGCAATACAATATCTGGGGATATTGTGATGAATGAAATACAGTATCTGACTTCCTCAGAACCACATTCTGAAGGAGATATACATGTAAACAAATAATGTTAACAGCGTAAGTGCCATAATAAACAATCAACCAGCACATGATAGGATATCATTGTCAAGGATAATATTGAATTGTGTTTTGAAGGATAAGTAGAGATTTGCTAAATAAGTGTGTGTGATTGGAATAAAGACAAGTTGGAGAAAAAGAACACTGTACCTAGATACAATGAAATAAGAAAGGAGATATGTTTTGAGAATGTGAAGTCTCTATGTCTGAATTATGTCCCAAGATCCTAGGAGAGTGCCACTATACTCAAAAAAAGAAAGTTAGAGAAGGAAGATAATCCTATTAAACTTGTGCTAAAACATGCCCAGGGGCACATTCATTAAATTGGTCGTTTTAATTCTCCAGGGTTGACTAAAGTAGAAGCAACTATCATTCTTGCCTTCTATGCTCTGGCCTCCTAATATGGGCATTCTATGAACTTTTTCTTCAGAGCTATTCTTGGTATTTTTTGAGTCTGTTTTCCACAGTATAAACATGCTTGCTTTGCTAAATTTTAAATGCTCATATCATGCTAGGCTCCAAAGTAAGTATTTTACAGTCATTATTTCAGTCAGCTGTTAGTCTGATGTTGGACTGGCTACATCAGACCTCTATGAAAGCTTTAAGAAAAACAGAAGTATTTCTTTTTAATTTTGTGCAACACACTCAACATTTTATTTATTAACCAAGGTCCAGGTACCTAGATTTTCTTCATGGGATTTTATATTTAAATATTTGAAGTTAAATATAAACTAGGGAGTAGTATAGCTTGACTTAATCATAAATGCCTAATTGTAGCATTTATGTCCCTGCTAAGTATAGGCTAGTGTTCTTTGTAGGAATGAGAAGACCTAAGATTCACTGGATTGGCTCAACAGTGCCCATACACAATGTAATGTATTATTTTTTGCTCAGTCACAGATTCCTGCTATATCTCTCCAACTCTCTCTTTTCCTTGCTTTTATTCCTTTTTTTCCCCCCTGAGAATAATTTGAGAGCCAAATGTGGAAATGCTGGCTTTAGAATAACTCAATCACATTCTAGGCATTTATAACAGAACATTATATATTCTAGTGTGAAAACTAGTATTCTTGCTTTTTTAATTTTTTCTTGCTGCTACGGAATGATTCAAATTTTCATAGTAGCACTTCCACATACCCTCTTTACCTGCAGAATGCATCTGAAAACTGAATATTCCTTATGTTTGAAAAATTTTTTTAAATGTTTGTTGGTTGTTTTGTTGACTTGTTAATTTTTATCTTTTTATTTTATTGCCCAAAAGTCTACAGTGGAAAAAAAAAAAGGAAGTCTTTCTTTATAAGTGTATAAAGAAGAAATGGCAAAATGTGAGGAAAAGTATCCATGATGGCTTATGAAGTGGGCTGTAGAATGTGGAGAATTTAGGCTAGAAGAATTGCAAAGGGCAGAGTGGTGATGAGGATTTCTAGAAAGTGCTGGCTAAGTAGACCAAGACAAGCACCACTCCAAATAACTAAATATTTTGAGGAGTTACATTGGGTAGAGGTCCTCTTAAGTGAACATCTGACTAGGAGCTCTCATCCCTCAACTCATTACCCTGACTGTCAGCCGGTTTATCATGCCACCTATCTCAAAGTGAAATTCCATTCCTTTTCCACCAAAGTGGCAACTCTGCCTGCAAGAGGGATGCCCACCAGTTCACCGGAATCTTGCTCAGTACCCATCTAACTACTATAGTTGTGGCCTTCTCACTACTTCTTAGGACATGTGTAAACCCCAAGGGACCCCTGAACTTCTAGCAGAATATTGGGGAGGAACTTTTCCTGGTCTTAGAGGTTTACAATGGAACAAACTCAAGACTCCAAAGTCAGGATGAGATTTATTCCATCGTGTAATTAGTGTCAATATCACAATGCTGGCACTGACTTTGGCCACCCTGGATATCATACAACAGTAATGGTAGAAAAGATGAGTCATCTTGTTATCTCGGGCACCTGGAGTTATGATTCAGAAAACACTAACATGACAAAGAGGCAGAAAAATGTTTCTCACTAATTCACAGGCACTGAGGCGGCTACGATTAGAGTCCAAAACATAAGTTTAAAATAGCTAGAATGTTTGCACAGATTTCCCAAAGGGACAGTCTCCTTCTGGAATATTAGTAGCAGTGCTTTAAACTGTAAGAAAGTCAAGGAGAGGTAGGAAATAATTGCAGTAAGGATGCTTATACTCTTAATGGAACTGAAATCTAACAAGTCTTAGGAAATATGTTCCATGGAGGAAATGGAGCTTAGAAATGAGCAAACTGTCTTCTTGACCAAGATGGAGGAGGAGCAGGAGGACGTGGAGTTCATCTCTCTCCACAAATGCATCAAGAATACATCTACAGATGAAACAATTCTCACAGAACACTGGCTGAACACTAGCAGAAGATGCTGGACACCGGAAAGGCCAGGAGAGATCTCCACATAAATGGATAGGAAGAAAGAAGGGGAAAAGAAGAGGAGAGGAAGCATAAAGAGATCTGTGCCCCTGGGGGATAGCTGAAGCAGAGGAGAGACTCCCGCATCCGGGGGAGCCCCTTCACTGATGGGGAAATCAGTTGGAACAGAAGTGGGGCATCTGAGGCTGTCAGAAGAGGGTGAAATGGCCAGTCTGTGGCAGACAGGATAGAGTGAGACCTACACAGATGGTCTGTGCCACAGGCCTGTGCACCCCAGACTGGGACATATGTCCTCCAGTGGACACGGGGACTGAAAGCTGGAATATGGGGACTGGAGAGCAAACCTGGAAGGAGGACTGCTGTGGGCTGCAAGGAGATAGACTGAGGGGATGGGAGGGAGGAAATCCGAAACCAGGAATGCTTGTGGAGGAAACCCAGACTGACATAGAAGCAAGGTGCTAATGTTGAGTGATGCACAGGGGTTGGAGCCGCCATTGCAGCATCTCTCTCCCCACACGCCAGCCCCCTGCCCCCTCAGGCACTAGGAAAAGCCCCCACCAGGGCTGGCCTCTTCATGCCTGCCGCCTGGTGCTAGGAAAGGCTCCCATTAGGGCCGTATCTCTCACGCGCATGGCTGCTGGCTTTCCTGTGAACCTGTTGCCACCGGGGCCCTGCAACCCAGGCAGTCACACCACCTCTGCACCCTATCCTCACCAGGGCAGCCCCGAGTGTTCCAAGGCAGCCTTGGGAGCAGACTCCTGTGCGTGGTCCACACGCAGAGGTGGCGCTAAAAGCACAGCTGAGCCCCAGGGGTGGGGCGAATAAGGAAAAGGAAAAAAAATCTTTCTGTGCAGCTTAACAAACTTTAAATTAAATCCCTGCAATCTGCTTGGTAAACCCTGCATCTATGGAATATCTGAATGTACAACGAGGGTTCCCACAAATGAAACTGGTCTAGCTCTAGCAGCTGTAACCTTTGAGGACTAGTACACTCAGGAGGTGAGCCAGGTCACAGTCTGAGCCACCCCCACAGTGCCCACAGAGGGACCAGAGACCTACCTAGAGTTTTGGTGGGCCTCCTGGGGAGGTGGAGGTTGGCTGTGACTCTTGGTGGGGGCAAGGATGCTGACAGCTGAGACCCCAGGAAAATATAATTATTACTACTTTTTTTAATGTTTTGTTCTGTTGTTTTTATTATTATATGTTTTTATTTAGTTTTTAAAAATATTTTATTATATTTTAAAATGTTTTATATTTCTATTTCTTTATTACTTTTTGTTGTTCTGTGTTTTTTCCTGTTTTTATCTTTCCTTTGTTCTATTTGTTCTAATCTTTATCTTTTTTTATCATTTCATGTGTTTGTTTTATTTTCTTTGCTTTTTCTTTGTTTGCATTCTGCTTTTGTTTTGTTTTTTATTATTTGTTCTTGTTAGTTTTGTTTTTGGTTGATTTCATTGGGATTCTTTTGTTTGCTTGTTCTCTTGTTTTTTGTTTTCTCTGTTTTTGTTTTTGTTTATTATTTTGTGTGTGTGTTTTGTTTTGTTTTGTTCATTTGGTTTTGCTTTCACCATTTGTCTGGGGTTTTGTTTGTCTGTTTCTTTGGTTTGTTTTTAATTGTTGCTATTGCTGTTTGCTTGTTGCTTATTTTTGTCTTAGCTATTTGTCTTGGGTTTTGTCTATTTCTTTTCATTTGTTTTCTTCCCACCCTTCTTTTTCTTTTCTTTTTATTTTTTTTCCCTTTTTTGCTGAGCCATGTGGCTTTAGGGGGCTTCATACCCAGGCCAGGGGTCGGGCCAGAGCCTCTGGAGTGGGAGCATGAAGTCCAGGATGCTGGAACACCAGAGAATTCCCGGCCCCAGGGAATATTAATCAGAGTAGAAATAAATGAAATAGAAACAAACAAACAAAAAAACAATAGCAAAGATCAATAAAACTAAAAGCTGGTTCTTTGAGAAGATAAACAAAACTGATAAACCATTAGCCAGACTCATCAAGAAAAAAAGGGAGAAGACTCAAATCAATAGAATTAGAAATGAAAAAGGTGAAGTAACAACTGACACTGCAGAAATACAAAGGATCATGAGAGATTACTACAAGCAAGTCTATGCCAATAAAATGGACAACCTGGAAGAAATGGACAAATTCTTAGAAATGCACAACCTGCCGATACTGAACCAGGAAGAAATAGAAAATATGAACAGACCAATCACAAGCAATGAAATTGAAAATGTGATTAAAAATCTTCCAACAAACAAAAGCCCAGGACCAGATGATTTCAGAGGAGAATTCCATCAAACATTCATAGAAGAGCTAACACCTATCCTTTTAAAACACTGCCAAAATATTTCAGAGGGAGGAACACTCCCAAACTCATTCTATGAGGCCACCATAACCCTGATACCAAAACCAGACAAAGATATCACAAAAAAAGAAAATTACACACCAATATCACTGATGAACATAGATGCAAAAATCCTCAACAAAATACTAGCAAACCGAATCCAACAATACATTAAAAGGATCATACACCATGATGAAGTGGGGTTTATCCCAGCAATGGAAGGATTTTTCAATATAGGCAAATCAATCAGTGTGATACACCATATTAACAAATTGAAGAATAAAAACCATATGATAATCTCAATAGATGCAGAAAAAGCTTTTGACAAAATTCAACATCCATTTATGATAAAAACTCTCCAGAAAGTGGGCATAGAGGGAACCTACTCAACATAATAAAGGCCATTAATGAAAAGCCCATAGCACACATTATTTTCAATGATGAAAAACTGAAACCATTTCCTCCAAAATCAGGAACAGGACAAGGGTGCCCACTCTCACCACTATTATTCAAAATAGCTTTGGAACTCCTAGCCATGGCAATCAGAGAATAAAAAGAAATAAAAGGAATCTAAATTGGCAAACAAGAAGTAAAACTGTCACTGTTTGCAGATGACATGATACTATATGTATAAAATCCTAATGATGCCACCAGAAAACTAGTAGAGCTAATCAATGAATTTAGTAAAGTCAAAGGATACAAAATTGATACACAGAAATCTCTTGCATTCCTATGCACTAACGATGAAAGATCAGAAGGAGAAATTAAGGAAACATTCCCATTTACCATTGCAACAAAAAGAATAATATACCTAGGAATAAACCTACCTAAGGAGGCAAAAGACCTGTACACAGAAAACTGTAAGATACTGATGAAAGAAATCAAACAGATGGAGAGATATACCGTGTTCTTGGATTGGAAGAATCAATATTGTAAAAATGACTATACTACCCAAAGCAATCTACAGATTCAATGCAATCCGTATCAAATTACCAATGGCATTTTTCACAGAACTAGAATAAAACACTTTACAATTTGTATGTAAACAAAAAAGACCTCAAATAGTAAAAAGCAATCTTGAGGAAAAAACAAACAAACAAAAAAACGGAGCTGGAGGAATCAGGCTCCCTGACTTCAGATTATAGTACAGGGTTACATTAATCAAGGCAGTATGGTACTGGCACAAAAACAGAAATATAGATCAATGGAACAGGATAGAAAGACCAGAGATAAACTCACGCACCTATGGTTACCTAATCTATGACAAAGGAGGCCGGAATATACAGCGGAGCAAAGATGCCCTTTTCAATAAGTGGTGCTGGGGAAACTGGACTGCTACATGTAAAAGAATGAAATTAGCACACTTCCTAACGCCATACACAAAAATAAACTCAAAATGGATTAGAGACCTAAATGTAAAGCCAGACAGTATAAAATTCTTAGAGGTAAACACTCTTTGACATAAACTGCAGCAAGATCTTTGTTGAATCACCTCCTAGAGTAATGAGAGTAAAAACAAAAATAAACAAATAGCACCTAATTAAACTTAAAAGCTTTTGCAAGCAAAGGAAACCAAAAAACAAGATGAAAAGACAACCCTTAGAATGGGAGAAAATATTTGCAAATGAAGCAACTGACAAAGGATTAATCTCCAAAATTTACAAGCAGCTCATGCAGCTCAATAACAAAAAAACAAACAACCCAATCCAAAAATGGGCAGAAGACCTAAATAGACATTTCTCCAAGAAGATATACAGATTGCCAATAAACACATGAAAGGATACTTAACATCACTAATCATTAGAGAAATGCAAATCAAAACTACAATGGGGTATCACCTCACACCTGTCAGAATGGCCATCATCAAAAAATCTACAAACAATAAATGCTGGAGAGGGTGTGGTGAAAAGGGAACTCTTTTGCACTGTTGGTGGGAATGTAAATTGATACAGCCATTATGGAGAACAGTATGAAGGTTCCTTAAAAAATTAAAAATAGAACTACCATATGACCCAGCACTCCCACTACTGCATATATACACTAAGAAAACCATAATTCAAAAAGAGTCATGTACCACAATGTTCATTGCAGCTCTATTTACAATAGCCAGGACATGGAAGCAACCTAAGTGTCCACTGACAGATGAATGGACAAAAAGACGTGGCACATATATAAAATGGAATATTACTCAGCCATAAAAAGAAACAAAATGGAGTTATTTGTAGTGAGGTGGATGGACCTAGAGACTCTCATACAGAGTGAAGTGAGTCAGAAAGAGAAAGACAAATACCATATGCTAACACATATATATGGAATCTAAAAAAGAAAAAAAGAAAAGAAAAGAAAAGAAAAAGGTTCTGAAGAACCTAGGGGCAGGACAGGAATAAAGACACAGAGGTGGAGAATGGACTTTCGGACATGGGGAGTGGGAAGGGTAAGCTAGGACGAAGTGAGAGAGTGTCAGGGACATATATACACTACCAAATGTAAAACAGATAGCTAGCGGGAATCATCCACATAGCACAGGGAGATCAGCTCGGTGCTTTGTGTCTACCTAGAGGGGTGGGATAGGGAGGGTGGGAGGGAGATGCAAGAGGGAGGAGCTATGGGGATATATGTATATGTATAGCTGATTAACTTTGTTATAAAGCACAAACTAACACACTATTTTAAAGCAATTATACTCCAATAAAGATGTTAAAAAAAATGTGAATGGGAAAAGGACTGTTAACAAAAGTAAGAGAATTTATTTCTTCACTGACCTTCCTCAAAAGAGTGCCCAAGGAGAAAACCAGTTCCAAATTAAGGTTTATATCAGTTAGTAAATCTATTTTAAATCTGTGCTATATCTATCTCTTTAAGTAGCATTGATGTTGAGATTCTATTGTTGCATATGTATTAGGAACAAATTGAGAAGTTAGTGTTCAAAGTTAAAGAGTTTACATAAGTGAGAATATAATATTTCCACTGTTAAATTGGTAAGTAAATTATTTCTGATGCTTTAATGATAACAAATTTGTGTATTTGAGGCCTTGAGTACAGATTTTTTTTAACTAAGTTTTTTTTTTTTTTTTTTTTTTTTTTTGCGGTAGGCGGGCCTCTCACTGTTGTGGCCTCTCCCCTTGCAGAGCACAGGCTCCGGATGCGCAGGCCCAGCAGCCATGGCTCACGGGCCCAGCCGCTCCGCGGCATGTGGGATCTTCCCAGACCGGGGCACGAACCCGCGTCCCCTGCATCGGCAGGCGGACTCTCAACCACTGCGCCACCAGGGAAGCCCCCTTAACTAAGTTTTATTATTGCCAAGGTAGTCCATTATTTCTTCGTGAACTAAATTAATACAGACATGCCAATTAGAGTAAACAGGTACCATAAATTTAATTATATTATAGTGGCCAATTGCATTATGGTTCCCAATTATGCATGCCTCCCTGTAGCCACACATTTTATCATAGGACTTGTTTTCACTAAGAGGATGTTATCAGGTATGATGCCAGAGGAACTTTAAGTGTGTCTGAGTAGATAAGTCATTTCTGACTCTGCCATGAGAAGAGTTTCTCTCAAGTAGCTAAGAACCATTTTACCCTCAGACTCAGAATGAATACTGTGGGGCCTACCTGAGCCCAACGTAGTCAAAAGCTCAGCCCATTTAGACCTACAGTTTGAAGAGCCACGCTGTGAAGCCTTGCCTTGATTAGCAGATTTACAACAGAATTAGAGACCCATGAATGTGGGAATAAATTCTTATTGTTGTTTTATGTAACTGAGGTTTGGAGAGGATTGTTACTAAGCATTATTGAGTCAGTAGCTGATGGATCAAGACATTGGAACCTAGAAGTAGTAGCCATAACAAAAACCTAAGGTATATGGCATGGGCTTTTGGGCTGGAGAGCAGGAGCTGTGAAAACTATTATAAGGGACTTAAAAAGGAACAGGCTAGTTTACAAATGGAATTAAGAAGGATTATGAAGAAGATAGAAATACTGACCCATGATGGATTTGAAAATAAAATCATAAAACTTCTTTTTATCTTTGGTCTCTCCAACCAATAATAATTCGAAACTTAAGATACAGCCTTGGGGCAAAGTCGAAAAATTATGCATCCTTAAAATACTTCCTGTAGATAAAAGTAAACAAAACCAAGGGCTTGGCAGCTCCACCATTTGTTAAGACATCTGATATAAGTAGGGTGGAACTTACTAGATGCTTATAGCTGGGTAAACAGACTCCTAAAAAGGTAAAGCATATGGTCCCACAAAAGCATGGTAAGAATAATACCTCTAAAAGATATATGGGTGAGGCTTTGGCACCTATAGTTGACTGGAATTGAATCTATTAAAAAAAAAAAAACCCAAATTTTGAGAGATCCATATTTGTGAGAATGTCACCTGTTTGTCCACAATATTAAAAACAAGCAAAACAAACCAAAAGCTCTGGTCCTCCACTTAACTATAGGCAGAGAATAATAGAAAATGCCAAACAGGCAAATGGAAAGATTCATAGAGAAGAGCCTCTTCCAGGAAGTGGAGCTGAGGTTTCGTCAAGAAAATTTTCTATCCCAAGATTCGGAGTACATGATAATGTTTGCCCAGCCGGATTTCAGAATTCCTAGAGATCAGTGGCTCTAGTTTATCTCCCATTTCCCCTTTTTTCCTATGAGAGTGTTTATTGCAGCTTCTCTGTCACTATTCCATAATCATATGTAGGATATGCAGGTGGAGAATAACTTGTCTTTTTAGTTAATAGGTCTCCATATAAAAATAACTGATTCCAGACCTGATGTAGATTGTGAGATCCTGAGCAACAATTAGTAAATCTTGAGGCGCAGGTGAGTGAATTTTGTGTGTGGAAGGATCATAAATAATTATGACTAAGAGAGTAGACAATGGTAGATTTAATTAATTTTTGCAATTCTTAATCCCTCTCGGCATCTATGTCCCATGCCATGTAACTTGCTTTGGCCAACTGGATATTAATATGCATAACAGAGTAAAGGGTTAAAATATGCTTACATGAATGGGCTTTCTTTCTTGCTCTACTGGTTTTCCTTCAGTTAGTATTTACACATGCAAAGTCTACCTCAGCTAAACTTGTAGGGAAAAAGCCAAGCCCTATGGACCTGAGCCCAGCTTAAATGTGCTAAACTGCAGCTGCATTCAGAACCATGAATATAGGAACAGAGGCTTATTGATGTATGAATCTTTGTTTTGGAGTGGATTTTATGCAACAGTATTGTGACAATAGCTGACTGACACAGTTATAAACCATAAATGAAATTTTGTATTGGGGGCATAACTAGAGAAAGATGAACTTTTTGGAGTAAAACTAAAATAGATCAAGACACTTTTTTCATGTTAATATAATCAAACATGATAATCAAAATGTTTTCCCCCAGAACTCAACACTTTGAAAAATGTGTTTCTCTCTCTTGGGTTATTTCAGAAAATTAGCTTTAGGCCATGGATGGGAAGAAAAGCTCAGAGAATCTACCTTTCCCATAAAAATAATAATTTGCCTCTTCTTAGTGCTTCCAATATTAAAAATTTTTTAACATAAAAATTTAATGATGGAAGTATATAAAGTTTATAGTATAAAATTGAGGAAATTAATATATCTTAGATCTTTGATTTCCTTACCTGATACCATAACTTGAAATGAAGAGAAATATTTTTTGGTTTAATAGGTTATTGTGGGAAGTTTAAGTTTTTCAAGTTGTCTTTGTATTCTAAATTTCATGTCCTTGAAATTACCTCAGAAAGCACATAATAATAATGATCATCTTCTTCCTCATCATATATTTTATTAAAATTTTCTATACCTGTATTAAATGCTTTCTATATTCATATTGACTATACCAAAGAGGTAAGGGCATTTACTTTTATGGTTTGGAGATTATCTAAACATAATGCAGGTATGGAATTGAAAATGATACAAGCTGTAATCTAATTATGCTTTTATGTTTCAAGGTTTTGTTCTTTTATAGCAAATACTATCACTATTGTATAAGTTACATTAGACTATAATTTTCTAAATACTCTCTTGTTATAATTTTTCAAATTGTATTATGTGGCATACTCCTCTCACAATTTTGGATATGACTTTGGTATTATTTTCTGATACTTCTGACTAGTTTTAGAGAATTAAAATTGTACAACAAAGACTTGAATAGGCATATTCATAAGGCCTCAAAACTACGTGGAAAGATAAATAAATAATAACAAAGATAAAACATAAGCCATCAAATATATTCTAATTTTTGTCTTATAAAAACAGAGCTCAAAAACAATCTTTTAGCATTCTCTCATTGTTCATTATATTTTGTTAAGTATGTTAAGATTTCATTCATTGCATTTTTGTTGTTAATATTGTGGTTGAAGCAACTGGATTAGTTGGCCTGTAGTGTTTTCTACAGTCTGGGATATGCCAATTATATTCTCACAGTGTACAGCAACACGTTCCTCTGTGCTTTGTATTTCCTATAACTTATAATAGCATCTACAGAGCATTAGTTTCAGGTTATATGTTTTTGGCAAGACTACTTCATAGGGGAATTTACAATCTTCCATCAAGGACAGAATGCCTGGATGCCATTGTTTTTTCCTAACGTTAGTAGCCACTACTATTTTAATCTTGTCATTTCTTCTTCATATTTCAAAGTGAAATATTTTTTAAAAAATGAAAAATTTTCTTATTTCAGATTTGCTAATAACTATTAGGAAATACAGGATGAATGGTTCAAACTTTTTCTTTTTTTTTTACTAGTTTTAAAAATGAGTTTATTCACTATCATTATTTTGTATCTATTTTGTATTATTTTGTGTCTTTTACGACCTCATGGATTTAAATGAGAGTGAAGTGTTTTAATCAATTGCAGTAATTATCCTTTGTGATATTCATTCATATTGCCTTATCTTTGGTCAGTGGTAGCCTCTTCAAGTTAGATTCTCAAGTATTTGATACAATCTTAGTATTTGTAATTTACATTCTATCTTCTATCTTATATAAAAATATATCACATAAGTTCCTCTTGTATGTTTCACAACTGTTGAAGCTAAATGATAATTTCATGGAATCATGGTACTGTGATATTTGTATATGTTTTTTTCATAACAAAATGTTAAAAGAAAGCAAACATGAAGTAAAAACTTGACATAATATCTGGAGACAACTATATGAAGAGGTTTGGCTTTTAAAAGTAAAAGAGGAAATTCTGGTTTAAGCTCTAACAAGTACAGAGTTTTCAAGTTGTCACTCCCATCCTTACAAGGAAAAGGTGAACAAACTGAAAATCAGTGACTTTACACAGCTCATCTGAGACTAAAGTTTCAGGGCAAATCACCACACTAAAGTCTGGATAGGCAGACAAACACAGAAACTCACAACTGAGATCTGCTTGCCTGTAGCACAACCCACTGGAGCCATAAACTGTTAGGTACATTTAAATGGTAATTTTTATGAAATATCGGAGGGTGAGTATAAACTAGCTTAAGAGTGAGAAATTCCTGGAAGCTACAGCTTTGTGGTAAGAGGCAACTTTTGTGGTTTTTACCTCCAGGTTCCCACCTAAGCTCTCAAGGTAAACAGTCAAGAAAGATCGTCTCATGATGTTGGCAGGGGTGGAGGATAAAAAAAAAAAAAAAGTGAAATATACTCAGAGTGTTCTCCATATCAAAGGCCTGTTTCACAGAGGAAAGACTACCAGAACCTTAAACTACCAAACAAAAGGGCATATCTCCCACTCCAGATCACCTAAGGAATAAAAATTTCTAAGACACACTTGTGAAAGTCAAAGCCCAGGGACATAAGCCCACTAAAAGATGAATATTTAATCTTACAATTGTGCAATGCTTTCCCTCCCCCACACTTGACAACTACACCAATAGGACTTCAGTATAGCCACAGAGAATTACAGCTGATAGAGCAGCAAAATGCATACTCTATCTGATGAGGAATTAAGGAACTCCAAAGACAACAGGAAAAACAAGTATTAGGACACTACAGGAATTTGAATCTTCTGTCATCTACAACCACAACAACATTAAATCCAGCACAACTCCTATGCAGACTAACACTAAGGTCTATATAACTAGGCTTGGGTTACCTTATACATCATGTTTCATTTTCAACGGAAGTTCAAGTCATGATAACAGGCAAGAAAAAAACAGTCTGAAGATACAAAGAAAGCATCAGAATAAAACCCAGATATGTCAGGGATATGGGAATTACCAGACCATAGATTTAAAACAACTATGATTAATATGCTGAGCTTTAATGGAAAAAACAGACAACATAAAAGAACAGAGAGGTAATGTAAGCAGAGAGATGGAAACTTCAAGAATCAAAAGAAATACTGGAGATTAAAAACACTGTAACAGAAATGAAGAATGTCTTTAATGGGGTCATAAAATGACTGGAAATATATTAAAAAAATCAGTGAACTTAAAGGAGGGTCAATAGAATCTTCCCGAACCAAAATGCAAAGATAATAATAATAATAGTAATAATAACAATATAAAGACTAAAATTTGAAAGACATTTTAAAGACAATGTCAAAAGTTATAACATATGCATAATTGGAATACAAGATGAAGAAGACAGAGAGAACCAAGTGGAAGAAATACTGTAAGTAATAATGGCTGAGAACTTTCCAAAATTAATGACAGACACCAAACCACAGATTCAAGAACCTCAGAGACCACCATTCAGGATAAATAACAAAAAAGTCTACACCAAAGTATATCATATAAAAACTGCAGAAAACCAAAGACAAAGAGATAATCTTGAAAGAAATCAGAGGAAAATAACCCACCTTACTGATAGTGAAACAAAGATAGGAATTTGAGGGAGTTTCTTGGCAAAAACTGTGTAAACAAAGAGTGTGGAATGAAATATTTAAAGTGCTGAAATTAAAAACAAAACAAAAACAAACCCTCACTATCCTAAAATTTCCTATCCAGGCAAGTTATCCTTCAAAAGAAAAGGAGAAATAAAGATTATTTCCAACCAACAAAAATGAGGGAACTCATTGCCAACAGACATACCCTTCAAGAAATTCATAAAAAAGTTCTTCAGTCAAGAAGGGAAATTATACTGGTTACTGTAGTATATTAACTGTTTCCCCAAAGGGGTATGTCTAAATGCTTACCTGTTAATCACATGCTGGTACATGTGATTGTGGTCTCATCTGAAAATAAGATCTTAGCTATGTCATTAAGTTAAGGATGTTGAGATGAGATTATTTTGGATTAAGTGTGGGGCCTATATCCAATGACTTGTGTCCTTATAAGTTAAAGGTGACAAGAGACTGAAATGACACATCTACAAACAGAGGAAAATCAAGACATGCTTGCAGCCACCAGAATCAAGAAGAGAGGCATGGAACAGATTGTCCCTGAGAGTCTCCAGAAGGAATCATCCCTATTGACCTTGATTTTGGACTTAGGGCCTCCAAAATTGTGAGAAAATAAATTTCTGTTGTTTTAAGCCACCAAGTGTATAGTAATTTTTATGACTACCCTAGGAAACTAATACATGTTCTGGTACTGGAAAGTGAAGTGCTACCATTAACAAATACTTATAAATTTGTAAATGGCTTTGGAATTGGATAATGAGTAGAGACTGAGAGAATTTAGATGCACATGATGGAAAAAGTCTAGGTTGTTCTGAAGAGACAGTTGGTAAAAATATGGATATCGAAGGTGACTGGTGAGATTTCAGAATGAAAAGAAGAACATGTTACAGACAGGAGGAATGGCAATTCCTGTTATAAAGCAGCATTGAACTTGGTTGAATTTATTCTACTGTTGAGTGGAAAGCAGAATTTGTAATAGACAAAATTAGCTGGGGAGATTTCGAAGCAAAATGTTGAAGTATCAGCCTTGTTTCTCCTTGCTGCTTACAGTAAAATGTGAGAACAAGATAAACTGAGGAAGGAATTGCTAAACAAAAATAAACAAACATCTGATGACTTGGGAAATTCTCAGTTTATCCAGATTGCAAAGGAAATGAGAAAATTTAAATTTCCTAGCTAAAACTAGGAAATTTACCCTTGGAAAAATCATGCTCTGGAGAGAGGGCCAAGGGTATAGCTGGAAAATCTTTTACTGAAAGATTAAGTATGTGATGCTTGGATCTAATAAACCATCTCAGCAGAAGCCAGGATTAAAGATGGGTTTACCGAAGAAGGATCTGTTGAGAACTCTTTCCTAATGGTGTGACCCCTCTGAATTACATGGAAGACCAACAAGTTTCCTGGGAATATTATACCAGCAGAAATACTGCCGGAAAGAGACAGAGATGGGACAAAATCAAAGATTTTTGGACTCCCAAAATTTGACTTCATCTCTGTGAGAGAAACTGTTAAGAGAATGAAAATTACAATCCACAGACTGGGAGAAAATATTTTCAGAATATATATTTGATAAAGGACTTGTGTCCAAGATGTACAAGAAACTCTTAAAACTCAACAATAAAAATGTTTTAATAATGGGAAATATATTAACACAGACACCTCACCAAAAAAATACAATGTCAAATAAACCTATGAAATACTAGTCAACATCATTTTTCATTAGGGCATTTCAAATCAAAATAACAATGAAATTCCACTACATACGTATTAAAAAGACTTAAAAAACCCTGAGAGTACCAACTGCTAGCGAGGATGCATAACACCAGGAACTTATTCATTGCTGGTGAGTGTAAAAAGTACAGACACTTTGGAAGACAGTTTTGTAAGTTCTTACAGAAGTAAACATAGTTTTGTCATATGATCTAGCAATCACACTCCTAGGCACTTACCCAACTATTTTGGAAAACTTCACGTTCACACAAAAACCTGGACGTGAATGTTGGTAGCAACTTTATTCATAATTGCCAAAAACTGGAAGCAGCCAACACCTTCAATAGGTGACTGGGTAAACTGTAGTACATCCATACAAAGGAATAATATTCAGAAATAAAAAGAAATGAGCTATCAAGTCACAAAATGACATGCATGAATATTAAATGCATATTGCGACATGAAGAAAGAAAATGTGAAGACTAAATACTGTATGACTTCAACTATATGACATCCTGGAAAAGACAAAATTATAGACATGGTAAAAAGGTCATGAGTCTAGAGCATATTGTAATGCCAGAAAGTAAGGAAGTGAACACAAAGAAAACGACCAGAAAAGGGAAGAAAAGAACACCAAGGTGGGGCTATATTAAAGGGGCACAAGAGCCAACTGAAAGAACTACCAATGGCCAAAACTGGAAGCATTTAAACAATAAATTAAGTAGTTTTGGATTATAACCCAAAATATAAAGTGAAAATCTAGGAGTCCAAACTGATCTCAGATATCTGCATTGAATAAAAAAATCAGAATTAATCATGCATTTCAAAAAACTAATTATGATAGTAGTTATTATTTATACAGTGTTGACAGTGTTGACACCCCAATTTATATATCCTAACTAAACCTCTCCTTGGAACATCACTATCTCCACTACTGAACAACTCTGATCCACTTCCCCAATACCACAGGCTCTCTGTCCTGCGCTTCCTGTTGCTCAGGCTAAAATACTTGGCAACATCTCTTATTGTTCACTTTTATTACATTGCATATTCATTATATCTGTAAATTTTATTGCTTCAAAATATAATCAGAATATCATCATTTTTTTTTATCAACTGCACTTATTACCATGCTAGAAATCACCATCTTCTTCTTTGGTTATCCTAAAACCTCCTAACTGGTCTGCTATAATATGCCCAGTCCTCATTCAGTTTATTTTTAACAAGGAGTCAGAGTGATATTTGTACAGTCATACATGAGTTCAGATTATTTCCCCATTCAAAACCATCAAATGCAATAACTTTATAATAAAATTTGATATCCAATAGTGTAATCCCATCTTTGTTCTTCTTCAGCATTTTGTTAACTATTTTTTGTACATTTGCATTTCAGTATAAATTTTAGAAAGATTTTGTCAATTTCCATTGCATATGAAATTTTATATAATCATCAGGAAGGTGGCACTTTTAGCAACTTTCAACAGTTGTTTAGGAGAATTTTGTTGGAATTGGAACGATTTTATATGTTTCAGACTAGGTTTTAAAAAGCATCATTATGCAGTTACATTCACTATGACTCTAAAGAAATGCGAATATTCTTTTATTTCTCTAGTATAGCTTAAATAATTTACTGGTTCCAAGAAATAATGTGAACTTTCCATAGACTTTTTCATCCCTGTAGAAGATAACTTCTATCAAATACAAATGAAAATAATCAGGATAAGTAAGTGTTCACTATAGGTATCTGTTCATCTTTCATCATTATGATACAAGTAAAGGATTATATGAAGATTAGTCTTTGATTTTAATTTAAATGGATTTTGCTGGTAAATTGGATTTTGTTATGCTTCATAAAGATATATTTCCTGTAGCAAACTGAATTGCCTACCTTACAAATTGATATGAATCAGGAAAGGAACTTCATTTCATGCAAACTTTTTAATATCTAGCTAGAAATGTGAAATTTACTCCTGCAATCATATGTGGTTCTACTGCATTAAGAATTCTATTTATCTAAGCAAATGGAATAGCTTGCATTTAGGCATGCCCCTCTGTGCTTTTCTACAGTATTGCATGTTAATATATTTAATCTATTTAACATCTTTGGATGTTTTAAACATAATCACATGCATTTATGCTAGAGTTTGGGCATACTTTTACTACTTGTAATGAATTTGACCTATCAGCGAAAGAGCTATAAGCTTTTATCTAGTAATATACATAGAATTAGCATTATAAACATTGTTTTCTTGGAAATTTGCATTTTCAGCTCTAAATGATTAATCTTTTTCTTCATGTTAAATATATACAGCATTTTAAACACATAATTTTTATGGAATTTAAGTCACTATTTTATTATAAAATCTCTAGCTCTTTCTTCACTTAAAATGGCAATTAGCTGTTAGAAAGTATGTTTCCACATATGATTACAATTAATATGGCATTAAAATTAGACATAAAAGTATATAATCTTAATTTACAAATAAAAGTTACACAGAAATACTTTTGATACATTTACCAAATAATTAACATTCAACTCTTCTATAGAATCTGCTCAATGCAAAAACTAATGCTTAGTGTTACTTAAAACTAATTTCTTTGGGGTTTCCCTGGTGGCGCAGTGGTTGAGAGTCCGCCCGCCGATGCAGGGGGCGCGGGTTCGTGCCCGGTCGGGGAGGATCCCACATGCCGCAGAGCGGCTGGGCCCGTGCGCCATGGCCGCTGAGCCTGCGCGTCTGGAGTCTGTGCTCCGCAGCGGGAGAGGCCACAACAGTGAGAGGCCCGCGTACCGCAAAAAAAAAAAAAACCCTAACTTCTTTTACTGTTCCAAAGTTTGGATCCCAAATAAATAAACGTAACTAACAATGACTACTATTGCAGGTAACAATAAAAATCATAGCTAACATTTATTATACAATTGTTATGGTTCTGTGTCCTTTTGCATAGTTTATTAAGTCCTGTATTTATCACAATAATCTTATACATAATTTTATTATATCTACTTTACAGATGAGGAAAAGAAGGCACAGAGAGGTAGATAAAGTTAACAAAGACTGGAAATTGCAAATTTACATCCAGGCAGTCATGCCCTAGAGCTCCAGCTCCTTGACAGAGAAAGCCAAATACTATATGATTTCACTTATACATGGAATCTAAACAACAAAACAACTGAGCAAACATAACAAAACAGAAACAGAGTCATATATACAGAGAACAAACAGGTGGTTGTCAGTGGGCAGGGGGCGGGGGCAATGAGTGAAACAGGTGAGGGATATTAAGAGGTATAACCTTCCAGTTACAAAATAAATGAGTCACGGGGATGAAATGTGCAGCATGGGGAATATAGTCTATAATAAAGTAATATCTTTGTATGGTGACAGATGGTAACTAGACTTAGAGTGGTGATCGTTTTATAATATAGAGAAATACCGAATCACTATGTTGTGTACAAACTAACAGTATTGTAGCTCATCATAATTCAAAAGACAAAAAATCTTGTAGAAAAAAAGATCAGACTTGTGGTTTCCAGAGGTGGGGGGTTGGGGGAAGGGGAATTAGATGAAACTGGTCAAAAGGTACAAACTTCCAGTTGTAAGGTAAATAAGTACTAGGGATGTAAGGTACAATGTGATCAATATAATGAACACCCCAGTATGTTATATTTGAAAGTTGTTAAGAGAGTAAATCCTAAGGGTTCTCATCACAAGGGAAGTATTTTTCTTTTATTTTGTATCTACATGAGATGATGGATATTCACTAAACTTACTGTGGTAATCGGTTCTTGATGAATGTAAGTCAAATGATTATGGAGTACATCTTAAACTTGTACAATGTTGTATGTCAGTTATATCTCATTAAAATTGGAAGGAAAAAAATTAATGCAAAATAAAGCTGGAAGGTTATATTTTATAACACATTTTCTATTACTATTATCTCTTGCAATATATATACTAGATATTTCACTTAACGTCATTTAGGCATAGACTTTTTAAAAATGATTTAATGTGGCTTTTGCTTTCTTTGTGTGTGTTTATGTAACTTTTATTTTTTACCCGGTATGACTTCCTTGAACAAATGATAAACTATCTGTATTATTTTTCTTTTTTTTTCTCCCGGTTTCATTGAGGAATAACTGACATGCATCACTGTATAAGCTTAAGGTGTATAGCGTGATGGCAGATTTACATGTATTGTGAAATGATTACCATAATAGTTTCAACTAACATCCATCTTTTCATACAGATAAAGCAAAAAGAAAAAAAGGGAAAAATGTTTTTCCTTGTGATGAGAACTCTTAGGATTTATTCTCTTAAAAACTTTCCTATTTACCATAAAACAGTGTTAGCTATAGTCATCTATTTTTATTCCATTCATGAAACATGTTAATAGGCATTAGAGAAATCTTAGAAATGCTATTTACTGAAATACTTAAGTAAACTTGAAACTGTAATTCAGCATAACTTTGGGATCCATTCCTTCAAGAAACATGTCCTAATAATGACATATTCAAAATTTGGAATTAGAAGAAATATTTACCATTGGTTAAGAAATATATAAGCCTAAATCCCTAAGCCAAATTTCATGACTTGAACTTCACAAAGAGTGGGTGAAATAAGAACGAATTTATTTATTTCTTATTTCCCCATAGACTGGAGTCCTACTTACCAGACATTGTAGGAAAGAAAACATGTGGGTCACTTTTCTTATCCCTGAGAAAGTACAAAGAGCATAATGTACAGTTCATCTATATAACTGTGAATTTTTAAATATAATCTCCCAGATCCTGCTGCTGTAGTATGTAACTCTCAGCTTTTGATCTGGTGATCTTACAACTTATCATGTAATAAACAACCTTCACTTCCTTCTCAATTTCTCCTGGAAAAATTTGTGCATCTTTCTTTTTATGGTCCTAGTCTCCCCCTCCTCAGCTAATCACATATTAATACTATACTTCTATAATAATTTTAGATATAATTTGTAAACAAATTAAGGAATAATATAATTCCTACATTACCCTTATCATGAGATTGAGTTGTTTAAATACATATTTCTGATGGTTTTCAACATATATTAAAAGTAATGTTTTTACTGACTCCATACAAATTAATTAGACATTTCATATTTTTACTTTTAATTATAATTGTGCTGCCACAATAGTTATTGGCTAGAAAGAGATTTTGAAGTATATATGAAATTGTTTGCATAGCATACATAGCATTTTCATATATACAGAATATTGTCATTTTAAAAGCATGGCTTGATAATGTGATATGGTAGCTCAAAAAAGATTGCGGATATGCCTATGCTTTTTGGGACCACACAGAATTGCATTTATGGTCAACAAAAACATTTTCAGGCTGTTGCTTAGCAACTTACATGCAAGGAAAAATTTGCATCAGTGCTTAAAGATAAGGGCTGATGATATTAAATTCTTTCATAGTCTTTGTTATTATTACTTTTCAAAGTTCACCAAAAATATTAACTTGGTTGGCTTTCTAATTTCATTTGCAGGTATCAATTTAATTATTAACTTTTACATGAAAGCACAATAAAGAAAAATGCATATAAATTCTGGAGAAAGGAAGAGAAAGAGAGAGAAGAGGGGAGAGGGGAGAAGAAAGAAAGGAAGGAAGGAAGGAGGGAAGGAAGGGGGGAAGGGGGACAAAGGATCTCATCTTTAGATGCAAATAGCCATTTCATTACCCCTTAGGGAAAACAAACTCTGGTTAAGTTACTATGAAGGTACCATTCTGCCCTCTTTTTCTGGGGCTATTTTATGGTAAACACCAGTATATTCTTGTGAAATATCTCTTCAGTGAAATTCATATAAGATGATTCAAAATGGAAAGACAGGAACGGATACCTACAACCACTTCCTCATTCCACGAGGATAGGAGGTCAAAGATGAGCTATACGTTTCTACTTGCATCACATGACGAATGACACTAGCATTGTTAAGAGTCTAACAATGAATCACTTTCATTTTTATTTTCTCCTTGAGGTTTAAAAAAAATCACAGGAGCCTAACCAACTACAACATACGATATTAAGCAATATTATGAAATCATGATAGTTGTTCACTCTTTAATACTAACGGGTGATTTCTTTCCATAAAAGTAAGATTTGCACATCCCACTGCCTCTCCTTATCTCTACTGCTATTAATGGCACTGCTACGATGTTGGCTAAATTAGAAATCTCTTGTTATCCACACTGACATGTTTCTCCTGCCTGTATGTAACAGGCAACTGTATTTCTTAATTCTATTACCTGTATTTTCCTTCAAATCCAAATCATTTTTTCCAAACTCACTGTACTGTTTTTTCAGTTCATTCCTCCATCATCCTTAGAATTGCTTCTAAATTGGTCTTTCTAGGCTAGTCTCTGCTCTCCAATGTGTAGCCATTTCTCACAGAGTACTCTTTCTGCATTAATTTTCATATCATTACCTTAAAACCTAGCAAAGATTTCTTATTACCTGCACAGAAAAGTAAAAACTTTTAGCATGACATAACACATAACCTCAAGAGGTGTAGCCTCTGCTTACCTTAGCTGCATATTCACTCAGTAGTTTCTCCCCCATTACACTCAAACAATATTGAGAGAATTATAATTTTCTATAATTGTGGTGGGTTTTTAAAATCTTTTTTCTCCATAACTTTAGGGATATAATCCCTAAGCATATAATTTCCTTTTCCTCCTTATTTTGAAAACAACCAGTTCTTGACTGTAAGATTTACCATTGCTTCTCCCAAAAGCCTCTGTTTAACTCTCCTTCCCAGTGGACTTGAAGATTCCCCTCATGATTAAGACTCTAGTTGATACAAACGTCTGTTTCTACCCCATATTATATTCGTTTACAGGTCAACAGCTCTTATATAATTAGCAGGTGTTCTTTTCTCCAACTTTTTTTTTCCTTAGGGCCTATACCAGTATTTTTAGGTTCTAGAACTTGATGTTCAACTTCAGTTGTTCAATTATGTGATGTTGACTAAATGAATTAATTCATCTATTAAATTAATGATTGAAGTGGTGGCATGAATTTTAAAAGATAATATTTATGGAGACATTTGATCTCTGAAACACTTGGCATTTGTTTTTCAGTGAAAAGAACAGTTGAATGAGGTTCCCTGAATCAAAGCCACAATTGGCCATTTACCTTCTTTACTCAACAAATATTCATTAGCTACAAATTATATACCCTACACACAATTGAAATGGTTTCTACCTTAACATATTTACAATCTCATAGACAATGGTTTATAATAGAGGAGAAACAGGCTGATATTAGTCATCATAAACCTGTTTATGATATTGAAAAGAGAGCCACTTATCCTAGGCTTGCAGAATTGAAGCATGCCTCAAGGAAAGGGTACATCCTGAACTATGTTTAGATAATGAAAAAGTCTGGCCAAATGCATAAACATATGCAGCACATTTCAAGGAGAGGAAGTAGTAGGGACAGAGGCTTGGGGGTGATAGTGAATGATACTTGAGGAAAATTACAGGTATCTAATATGTCCTTAGGCTTTTCCCATCACAAGAAAGCCACAGATCCAGATTAATTTAGGTAACAGGAGCTTATTGTAAGAATCGATGTAGAAGCAAAGAAGTATTAATTAATTTATTCCTTAAATGTTTATTGACAACTAATAGTGCAACAGACACTGTGCTAAGATATAGGGATATAATGTAACCCACAACAGTGATCAATCTTGAGTTTATGATCTTCTATTCCAGTGAGAGAGAGAATTATACATCTTGTAGCTCCACACATAGGTAAAAGTGCTATGACAGAAAAGGGCAGGGTATCATTAGCACATATAATGAGGGAAACCAAAGCATAAGCAACTCATCTAGTTGAAAATAGGACATCGGGAGAATGAACTGAGTTCAGAACCAGAGGTATGAGATTGAATTGCTTGTGGGGATATGCAACATGATACTCCAGAGTGAGATCTCAGCTGAAATATTTTTCAACAAGTTTTCGATGGCACATAAGAACATGAGAATGAATGAAGATAGAAGCAAAAATATCCTTAAAATACATATTGGCAAATAATAGTCAATGACTGACTTCCATTGTTTCTGTTGAGAAATTATTTGTCAGTATTTTTGTTATTCTTTTGAAGATGATATTTTTTCTTCCTCTTTCTCCTTTTAAAATTGCTTAGTTTCTATGTTTTTCTTCACAGTTTACTGTAAGGTGCTATTGTGTACTATTCTTTATATTTATTTACCTTGCTAGAGATCACAGTCTCCTTGAATCTGTAGGTTAATATATTAATCTTTTTTAAAAAAGCTACTAGCTTTTTAAAATATTCCTACTGCCTCATTATTATAGGACATCATATTTTATGGGGCTTCAATTAGACATAGGTTAGACCTTAATATTTATATTTTTTCTGGACTTTTCTTTTTTTTCCTCTGTATGCTTTAATTTGGATATTTCCTATGAACAAGATTTAAAATTTTCTAATTTTATCCTGAATTTATTTTTTTTATTAAAATCAAATATTAAGTCTAATTTCATTCATTCTATTTTTCCTATCTAGAATATGTAGAATATCCATTTGATCATTTTTTTTAGATTCTAGTAAATTTTTGATCTTTTCTATTTTGTGCATTTCCATTTTATTTTCTTGAACAGTTAACCTCACTCTTATTTTAAATTTCTTGACAGGAGTCTCCAATGTCTGGATATCCTGTCATCTGTTTCTGTGGTTTGACTCTCTCTTCATATTGTGTCATATTCAGTGATGTTCCAGAACTGGCTCATATCCACTTGAGAGAGCAGATAATGAATATCTCTTCCTAACTCTGCATTTAATAACTTTACATTGATAGTGTGAAATCACTCATGGTACTAATGTTTAAACCACAGAAATCAACAAAAGCCACAACTCAAGACTCCTCCAACTCCCAAAGCCATGGCATATGGTCCTGTATTTCAGCATGTCTAGTGATTTTTTTAAATTGAATGCCAAACTTTGTCTATAAAAAAGTTAAAGTGGCACTAGGCAGATAGAATGATGGCTGGTAACTTTAATCAAACCAGACTTCTAGCTGAGTAGATGGTGCATTGAAACTTTGGTAAGGTTCTGTCTACCTCAAGTTTCCCAGCTCCTCTGGTATAGCCCTCCAGAATTTTCAGCTAAAAGATCCTCTCCTGAACTCTCAGCCTTCTTGTCTCAGCAAAATTTACATAGTGGAGAGCTTATTACCAACTTGCAAATTCTATATCTAATATTTCCCTATCCCTGTTTTTGTTTTCCTTAAAAGAGGAAGGAACAATTGGCAATACACATTTATAAAAAATACTAATTTTATGTACAATTTATGGAGAAAAAACTGTGAAATGGAAAGACTAGCTGAATTTAGGATAAATGTTTCTTCTTTGCAATACATCTTAATGTTTAACGATTCCTATAATTTTGAGAAAAATATAAAACATTAATGGTAGAAGTGATTTTTAAAATTATAATACATGCTTTAATTTTAGACAGAATTTATTGTCCTCCTCTTATGACACATTATCCCACTTACCATTTTAATTGTTCTAATTCTTTCCTCATTCTGGTTTTATATAAATATTTATATGTAGTAATTCTTATATTTAAATTATTGCATTTATAACAATAAAATATTCATTTCTTCAGTAAAGACTGAAGTCATATCTCATTTCAGAAGACAACCTGTTTATTTATGCTCAAATAATATACAGCAAAATGCAATTAATAATAATCTTTTCACTTGAAATTTTTCTCCAGTACTTTATTTTGGGTAGATGTTAGGTAAAAGGAATCAGAATGTACGATGACATTTATGCAATAACTTTATCACTAAAGGCTTAAAATCTTTGGTGAAATAGGTGGGCTTACATTTCAATCATCCACTATTCATTTTAGAGCAGTTTTAAAGCAGTTTCAATGAAGGATAAAATATATCCAGTTACTTCTTGAGAAAATTCTCTGATTATCCCAAATTTTTTGCTTAGGATATTATATGATAGTTATTTAATAACATCATAAACATCAAATTTCTGAGTGATATTATTAGAATTTCTACATTGTGGTTACATGATCAAAGATAAACAACCTGTCACAAATATCATCATTAATCAACATTTGAATGCACATATTCGAATTGTCCTTAAAATATTTTGATCTTACATACTTAAGCAATTTTAATGAAATCAAATGTTTAAAAAGCCTGGAATGATAAAGATATTGGAAATGATCACTCAGAGATTAAAATAACTATAAATCACATCTTAGAAGGTCTAGTTAAAGAGGTAGAGAACATGCCTGAAAAAATGGTGAATTTAGTAGACATTTAAACCTAAAAAAGAAGAGTATAAAGGAAATGTCACAAGTAAAAAGACAAATTAGAGATGAGAATTTCCTTTGAAAGTTTTATCACAATATTGGTCACTGCAGGGGGAGGGGGAGCAGGAGGAGGGGGTGGAAGAGGAGATAAATTAAGATAAATCAATGAAAATTATCCAAATAAAATGTAAAGAGGAAAAAAAGGGAGATAAAAACAGGGCAGAACTCAAGTTTTTGGCTGAGATTCAATAACATGTACTAGATTTACACTCCCTCCTTAAGCAACTAAAAACGTATAAAATATAGGAAACAAGAATTTTCAGACTTTGGACAAAACTCAGTGCAGGATAGTGATTTCTGAGAGAGGAAGAACAAATGAGCTGAGCCCAGTAATATCCCCAGCACGCTGACTGTAGAAAATCTCTATGGCACAGAGCAAGAAGGTGGAACCAAGGTAGAGCTGAGTGGTTTCCCTGAGTGGAGGGGACAGAGTTGGGATTCCAGGGAGGTCAAGGCAGCTAGAATGTGCAGAACAGAGCACCAGAGAGGAGAGAATTGCATGAGAGAGAGTTCTGGAGCTCTTTGCAAGGTCAGCCTTACATCCGCAACTGAGCGAAAAACAGCAACACGTATGAAGAAAACACACAAGCCTTTTGGGGGAATGGGAGCATAAGGAACAGTCAATGGAGTTTTCAAAGGGTTCTCAATAGTTTGTTTCTACGGTGAAAGAGCCGTAGTGAAAAATAGTCTCTTAATTCATAGGGGATGGGGTAGTGTACTCAGAAGATACTCAACAGTGGGACAAAGTTAGCCCTAGAATAAAGGTTGCTCTGGTCCTACCTGAGAAACACACACGAATATGTAGATCTTTTCCTCTCACCATATACAAAAGTTAATTCAGAAGGACCATAAACCTAAACGTAACATAAAGTGTGTTTTACAAAAGCACATATAAACTATGTAAAGAGACGAGCATTATCAGACTTTGCCCCCATAGGGTATCTATTCTGAGCAATATTTTAAACCATATGCTTAGAATAAACATAGATTTTTATTATGTCCATCAAACAAGAGAGTGAAGTATTCAAAGAACAACTTGGTAATAACTAAATGGGGAGAAGTGACTTGATATCTGATGCCAGAGTAGCCTACCTTAATCCAAAGAATATTATATATCATGCAGAGGAATGAATATAGTGTATATTCACTGGGTAATCCTTAATAAATAGGTTTTATTTTTGACACATTTTAGAACTACTAAATCTTCTCTTGTAGGCCCAGGGCATAACATTTTTCTTTTACCCTTGAGAAACCTTCCTTCTTCATCCCTTTGTCTACAAAACCGTTAAGATCTTGAGGGGTAAATTGGGGTGAAGACCTAAAGATATGAGTCAAGGAAGCTGATTCTAGTCTACCTAATTCTAGTTTCATCCAGAGATTAAAGATACAAATTAGTCTCTGTGTTTCATGGATAGTCACTATTTCAAGCAACTACAGTGGCGTTTGAGGCCAAAGCTCAGCTTGTAATAGTTAGTGCATTTGTTTAGTCCTGTGCTGGTACATCTGTCTCCCTCAGGGACTTTACAAAGTGCCTACAGGAAGCAGATGAATTTTACTTCATCTTGTATCCAACATTCTTTTTCTACCGAATATGGCTGAACAAAATCATATTATCTGCATTAAACTAATTTAATTTCTATAACCAATAATTTGTTTTTCATGAAAACTAACGGTTTAGGTTTTATCCCTCTTTACAAACAGTTTCACTCATGACTATTCGGCACAGGAATGACATGGCTATTTTAGCATAGTTAAGATTCGAGAGTTTTTCATAAAGTGAGAGATTTAGCTCATTTTAAAATAAGCTAAATGAATCTTAGCTCTTTCTACGAAGACACTAAAATAAAGGATTCAAACTTAAGTTTTATCCTGACTGCATTTTACTTATCACTGTTTCTTGAACAGTATTCTAAAACAATACACATTTCAGTGAAGATGTTGCTACAACTAAACCCAGAATGGATAACTTTCTTTCAAAGCAATCTACTTCCTAATTACATCATCTTAGCTGTGTTCTAAATGGGCCCGGTAGTCTTTGCAATGCTTTAAAAATACAGTTTTCCTACATCAGTTCTAATTTTACATGGAAGACTCTCAAAATAGAGCCAAAGACATGATACATATTCTTTACAGTGAGCAAGAAGAGGTGACTTTAAAAAAAATAAATAAATTTATTTATTTATTTATTTATGGCTGTGTTGGGTCTTCGTTGCTGTGTGTGGGCTTTCTCTAGTTGCAGTGAGCAGGGGCTACTCTTTGTTGCGGAGCACAGGCTCTAGGCGTGCAGGCTTCAATAGTTGTGGCTCACAGGCTCTAGAGTGCAGGCTCAGTAGCTGTGGCACACGGGCTTAGTTGCACTGTGGCATGTGGGATCTTCCCGGACCATGTATCAAACCTGTGTCCCCTGCATTGGCAGGCAGATTCTTAACCACTACACTACCAGGGAAGTCTGAAGAGGAGGTGACTTTTTATAAAAACTAAATAAATTATATGCTCCTTTGTGACATAACATTTATACATGTACCATCTTAACTTAGAAAAGGCAAACCTACTCCCCACCCCCCCACTTTCACTTTAACCTACAGGCCAATAACTTCAAATTGGATTAACTTGCTTTTCAATAAGATTGTTGATGCAATTGAGTAATTATGTTAAGTTGCTTCATCATTATTCTTCTCAGCTCTGCATATATAACAGTGATTGAAGTAAAACTCCTATTTACATATTACAATCAGTGGTTACCTAGACTGTCATATTTTAAATTTTGAGTAACATTAAAGACATGAAAAATCCATCTAAGATATGAGCCTAGAGAAACTTTACATTTTAATATATTTATATGCACATAAAGTACATGTATACAATTGTTTTCTTAGGAGTCACTGAGTTGTTCAAGTAATGATAAGAAGTGTTATGCTATTTTTATAATGTTCAATGCAGTATATTTTGAAGTTCCTTCAATAGGTGAATATTTCCAATTAGCAAATAGTACACAACAAAATACAAGTTACTTTCTAAATCTTAACCTAAATAGTCGCTGTTGCCTCCAAAACTATTCACAGCCCCCAGTAAAAAGTCTTGTGGTTCTGAGTGTAAAATTAATACATCTGATGCAGTAGTATCCTTTGGAATCATCTGTGGCAGGTTCCTGAACAACCTTTGATCCTGTTCTGACTCACAACTTTTATCCAGTATTTAATGCCCTTTTCTCATCAACCAACCACATATGCTTCTTTTATTAAACACATGGCTTGCAGGATACAATAAATAGTTTGACCTGAATTGGAAATTTTCTGTGTGCTATTCATTGTGACACATGCTGAAGACTCAGAGAGGAACAGGGCATAGTCTCTGCACTGACAGAACATGTCATCCAGCCATGTTCAGCTAGATAAATAAACAAATGACAGTGAAGTATGATGAATACAAAGCAGGAAAAGCATACAGAGATTGCACAGAG
This sequence comes from Mesoplodon bidens, assembly GCF_964165515.1. Taxonomy (NCBI): domain Eukaryota; kingdom Metazoa; phylum Chordata; class Mammalia; order Artiodactyla; family Ziphiidae; genus Mesoplodon; species Mesoplodon bidens. The sequence continues at coordinate 90,483,648 of NC_138167.1, forward strand.
AGTGAGTGATTATTGCTACCTGGAGAGTCAGGGGAGACTTTGCAGAGGAAGTGATATGTGATTTGGGACTAAAGAATGAATAAAGTATTCATCAGGTGGATAAAGGGCATTTTAAATAATGGAACTTAGATGTTCAAAGAAATAGGGATTTACTATTCTTCCCTAAACAAAACACAAGCACCCTTCCTAACAGAGCCCATGCTAATATCACTAGTGGATTATTCAAACCCTCATTCAGGTTTATATTACCCCCTTCAAAGCTCCCACGTGTGTTTTGTGGTACTAGTCAGGAAGTTCATAAACATTTAGATTTTACTTCTGATACATGGTAGGATTGTACTTACTTGCCTCACTTGATGGTAATTCTGAACAAATAACTTTCTTTGATCAGTGAAGTAAGAACAGAAGTTGCATGTATTATATCTAGGCAAATGCTTTTGAGATTTGATGTATTACTTGATACATTCCCTTCCATTTGTCATGGTGATCATGGACACACATATTGAGGAGTCTGTGTGCACCTGGGTCCTTGAGTGCCAATGATAAGCAGGTCCATAACCTGCTCCTGGATGGACATTTAATGTGAGGGAATAATGAACTTTTAGTTTTACATAGTTATAAGATTTGGGGTTGTTCGTTATATCACAGCATAATCTAGCTTGTTCTGCCTGATAAAGGTTTTAAATACTTTAATATTAAGTCTTTGGTACCAAAATACAGTGGGTACATGAGTGAGAAGTTGCTTAGATATATAAAATGTACATTGTTGTACAGTGTATCTCCATATTGTAATGATTCTCCTCATAACAGGCATTGCACAGCTCATCTACTTATCCCTGGGCGTGCATAGCCATTATTAGTCCCTCTGTTTTTCTATGGTTTCTTGGCATTCTGTACTGTGTCCTCATAGCACTTAATTTAATTCATAATTATGAAATTACTGGTAGAATTATTTCATTATTGTTTCCTTCCTGTGTATATATATTGTGATCCCAAGTAGATAATGCCATGTCAGTCATACCCCAGTGAATAGCAAAGACACTGAACCAGGGTGAGTATCTAAAGTCAAGTCTAAATAAATAAGTGAATGAATGAATGAGTGTATGAATGCATGATTTAGGCTACTAAATGCATATATGTAAAAAATTTTTTTCTGCCCCTTAAAGCCTCAAACAAGGGGAAAGAGAATTAGACAAAATTGTTATAAGTAGGTTTTACTGACTGGAATTTAAAATAATCATCAAGAACTAAAATTATTGATTTATAATAGATAAAAGGGGTATTCATAATGATATAATATGATTTTCTCATTTTACAGATTAGAAAACTGAAATTGGTACTGGCTTGTGATTGAAGAGTGGCAACACAAAGAGTAAGTGACATTGCTTTCAATTTTATGATAATAATAATGATATTCCTTTTCAGAATGTGGTTTCCATAATTTTTGTGAAGACTCAAAATGAACAGCTGCCATTAGATAGCCACATCACCTTGAGCAAATACTTAACTCTTTGGGACCACAGTGTTCTTGTCTCTAAAAGGAAACTACCAATATTGTCTACCATATAGGCTTGTTATGTGGGCTGAATAAATATATGTAAAATAGATAAAAAGGTTTCCTGCATACAATTTACATACAGGCATGCAGACATACACTACATGAAATGAATACTATATGTGCATACACACATATTTACTCTGATGGTGATGATGTTGGTGATGATGATGAATGTACATAGTCAAATCACAAAATGTGGAATCCTAAACAAGTTTCAGAATTCTAATTATTCTTCATACATTCAAAGTCTCTCAGAATAGCATGCATTTAGATGAAATATGTAAGACTGAAGAATTTTATGATGTAGGGTGGAGAAATTACATGTATTATGGTTAACTTCAAAATTGTGGCAAATTTTAATTTTTTATGTTTATATCTCTATGGTATTATTATTTTTGAGTTATAACTTTAAAAATCATATTGGTTTATATAATTACTATCATTAAGGCTACGTTTTAAACAATTATTGCAGGGAAAAAGAAAGATAAGATCATTTATAGTTTGCTGATTTTACCCAAGATTCAAAATGGTACAGAGAGGTAAGTGCTAATATTTATAGAGAATCCACTTTGTGTCAGAATTTTCAGGCATATATACATTTTTTTCTTTTTGCATTACTTAAATCTTTTTGAGGTGTTTTCAGTTTTTCTTTTTTTAACATCTTTATTGGAGTATAATCACTTTACAATGTTGTGTTAGTTTCTGCTGTATAACAAAGTGAATCAGCTATATGTATACATATATCCCCATATCCCCTCCCTCTTGCGTTTCCCTCCCACCCTCCCTATCCTACACCTCTTGGTGGTCACAAAGCACCAAGCTGATCTCCCTGTGCTATGTGGCTGCTTCCCACTTGCTATCTGTTTTACACTTGGAAGTGTATATATGTCAATGCCACTCTCTCACTTCGTCCCAGCTTACCCTTCCCCCTCTCCATGTCCTCAAGTCCATTCTCTATGTCTGCGTCTTTATTCCTGTTCTGCCCCTAGGTTCCTCAGAACCTTTTTTTTTTTTAGATTCCATATATATGTGTTAGCATGTGGTATTTTTTTTTCTCTTTCTTTCTTCACTTTTCGTGACAGACTCTAGGTCCATCCACCTCACTACAAATAACTCAATTTCGTTACTTTTTATAGCTGAGTAATATTCCATTGTATATATGTGCCACATCTTGTTTATCCATTCATCTGTTGATGGACACTTAGGTTGCCTCCATGTCCTGGCTATTGTAAATAGAGCTGCAATGAACATTGGGGTACATGACTCTTTTTGAATTTTGGTTTTCTCAGGGTATATGCCCAGTAGTGGGATTGCTGGGTCATATGGTAGTTCTATTTTTAGTTTTTTAAGGAACCTCCATACCGTTCTCCATAGTGGTTGTATCAATTTACATTCCCACCACAGTGTAGGAGGGTTCCCTTTTCTCCCCACTCTCTCCAGCATTTATTGTTTGTAGACTTTTTGATGATTGCCATTCTGACTAGTGTGAGGTGATACTTCATTGTAGTTTTGATTTGCAATTCTCTAATGATTAATGATGTTGAGCATTTTTTTCGTGTGTTTGTTGGCAATCTGTATGTCTTTTTTGCAGAAATGTCTATTTAGGTCTTCTGCCCATTTTTGTATTGGGTTGTTTGTTTTTTTGATATTGAGCTGCATGAGCTGCTTGTAAATTTTGGAGATTAATCCTTTGTCAGTTGCTTCCTTTGCAAATATTTTCTCCCATTCTGAGAGTTGTCTTTTCATCTTGTTTATGGTTTCCTTTGCTGTGCAAAAGCTTTTAAGTTTCATTAGGTCCCATTTGTTTGTTTTTGTTTTTATTTCCATTTCTGTAGGAGGTGGTTCAAAAAGGATCTTGCTGTCAGTTATGTCACAGAGTGTTCTATGTTTTCCTCTAAGAGTTTTATAGTGTCCGATCTTACATTTAGGTCTTTAATCCATTTTGAGTTTATTTTTGTGTACGGTGTTAGGGAGTGTCCTAATTTCATTCTTTTACATGTAGCTGTTTCCCAGCACCACTTTTTGAAGAGGTTGTCTTCTCTCCACTGTATATGCTTGCCTCCTTTATCAAAGATAAGGTGTGTGGGTTTATTTCTGGGCTTTCCATCCTGTTCCATTGATCTATATTTCTGTTTTTGTGCCAGTATCATACTGTCTTGATTACTGTAGCTTTGTAGTATAGTCTGAAGTCAGAGAGTTTGATTCCTCCAGCTCCGTTTTCCTTTCTCAAGATTGCTTTGGCTATTCGGGGTCTTTTGTGTTTCCATACAAATTGTGAAAATTTTTGTTCTAGTTCTGTGAAAAATGTCATTGGTAGTTTGATAGGGATTGCATTGAATCTGTAGATTGCTTTTGGGTAGTACAGTCATTTTCACAATGTTGATTCTTCCAATCCAAGAACATGGTGTATCTCTCCATCTGTTTGTATCATCTTTAATTTCTTTCATCAGTGTCTTATAGTTTTCTGCATACAGGTCTTTTGTTTCCTTAGGTAGGTTTATCCCTAGGTATTTTATTCTTTTTGTTGCAATGGTAAATGGGAATGTTTCCTTAATTTCTCTTTCAGATTTTTCATCATTAGTGTATAGGATTGCTATCAATTTCTGTGCATTGATCAGGCATATATATATATATATATATATAATATGGAATGTATAATTTATAGATAATTTGTAATATTACATATAATTTCACTTCCATATGTTTCCTACTAATTTTTAGAGAAAAAAAGCTGAATATGTTATGATAAGCAATTTGTCAAAATCATCAACTAGAAAACTAATTTTAAAAAGTTTAGAAAGAAAGTAAATTTATACACTAAAATGATAAAAGCCAAACTCTCAGACTTCTTAAAACAACATAGTTTGAAATTTTAAGGACAAATTGAGTACAATATCCAGATGTACAGAGATCAACTGTTAAACATCAACTGTTTTATTTTACTTATGCAATACTAAACCCCAAGGATGCCAAAGTGCTTGCCTAATTTGCATAGTGTTTGAGAGATGATGATGATTCTGAATCTCTACTCCTCCACCCCTGGTCTGTATCCAAGGACTTTGTATTATTATACATGTTACAATGTTTGTAATATAGATTTATTACTTCAAACTTTCATCAAAAATAAATGTGTGGTATTCTAGTAGATGATCACCTATCACTGCCAGACATCATGCTGCTAGATCCTTTCTATTTAGTTTAGAGCCCATTCTCACTCCATATACTCTCCCTTCCCAGCCAGTTACTTATGTCACAATCAAAATGAGAGATAATTAAAATCTATCATAAGATTCTAAAGATGCCTTACTATTACTGTTGGAAAACTTGCAGATAACTTGAAAAAGATGGCTTTTTAAACGTTGTTTATACTCCAATGAGCCAAATACTTACATCCACGGAAATAAATGACTATGATATGTCAATGTCTAACCCACCTGGATAGAACAAACTTGGTCAAAATAGTAGCCTGTAAAGGAAACCATGTTATACTCATTCTATTTAAAAATAAACAATTAGAAGTTACTAAATCAGGACTTTATGATGGTGATTAAAGGGTTTGTTTGGAATGACTGAAAAAAATATATGTATTCTGGAATAAAAACATTATGTATGTATATATGAGTACATGTACATAGACACAAATATGCATATATGTACCTTAATTCATTTCTGTGTATATATGTTATATATATGTATGCATGTGTGTGTATACACACACACATATATACACTGTATAGTTGTTATTCTTGTGGGTAACTATATGCACAGATGGGTTTGTGTGTGTATACATTACTATGTAGTAAATTTAGGCATCCTATATAAAGCAAAAAAGTTGAAAAGTTGAAAAGACAGAATTCTAATATATAAATATAATACTCTTTACAAAGAGGATACCGGTACAAAAAAGAAAACTTCCTCAAATACACAAACCCTTAATGTTGGCTTAAAATATAGTCTCTATTCATAGTATTTTCTGTTTTTTAACAGTTCCTTATCATTATATTTGCATCCTGTTCTTCACCTATATGATTCTTGAAACTGGTAAATTTCTCATATCAACATTATTTCTTTGGTTGAAAAACTTAAGTCTCTGCTCCTTACCTTAACTTCCCTTTGAAGCAGCAATTTGTTAACAGTATGGTAGAAGTCTTTATGTCTCTCTGAACAGAACTGCAAAGGTGTTCTGCCTCCAATTACTGCTTATACAAAAAAAGTAGTTCTACCTGTACCTTGGTTCTGAAGAGTCCTCTATGTCTCAAAAATTTTAAGATAAATATAAATGACAACTTCTCTTGTCCCTATACCCTTGTGATATCCACAAATTAGAGGTGGGATGTCAGTATCCTTTTTCCAAGCTGGAAGTATAACATAAGCAACATTATCTTTACTTAATTTGATATTATCTCTTTCCTAGTCTTAACTTTTAAATTGAAATTTTCAATGCTTGAGAAAACAGAACATATATTTTCAATTAAAATTTTTCTGATTATCAGAATTTTTATTCTAAAATATATTCAGTATGTCTTGATTTAAAGTTCTTGACTAAGATTCATATCTACAGATATAGCATTTTCTTTTAAAAACCTGTATCTTTAAGCATAGCATATTAGTGTTCAACATTAACATTTTCTGAAATGAATAAATACTAGAACATTCATCACATATTTTGAAATTTGCATAATTTAAGATTAATATTCCCAAGGGAATAAAGATAAATTTGAGGCAATGCAGTCTTATATATTATAAATCTATAATGAATGCAGTTTATTTCTTTCATAATGCTGTTCTTTTTCTCACCACTATCAATATGTAATTTATTGAGAGGCCCCTATTAAATTACCAGTATTCTTTATCATTATAGTCATAAGACTGTAAATTTGCCCATTTTTTTTTTCTCTTTTCGTGTATTTTTTTTTTTTTTTGGTGGTATGCGGGCCTCTCACTGTTGTGGCGTCTCCCGTTGCAGAGCACAGGCTCTGGACGTGAAGGCTCAGTGGCCATGGCTCACGGGCCTAGCGGCTCCGTGGCATGTGGGATCTTCCCGGACCTGGGCACGAACCCGTGTCCCCTGCATCAGCAGGCGGACTCTCAACCACTGCACCACCAGGGAAGCCTCCTCTTTTGGTGTATTTTTTATTTAGCTCTTGATATGAAAGCACCACTATCACATAATGGATGCTTGGATAACATTTATTTACCTCTAGCTCAGTTCCTTTGTGTTACTGTTATTTTTGTATACTGATAGCAGACTCAGGTTAAATGATGAGATGAAAGCTCCATTAAAAAGTATAAAGGAATATACAAGTAAAATTTGAAAAAAAAATATATGCCTTTACATATACTGATACACCATATAGTTTAGCCACAACCTATTTGCTTTGAAGGGATAAAGTTCATTGGTGCATGAAAGCAAAGAGAAAGGAAGAATTAATAAGAGCTTCCGACATTCAAAAGAAAAGTCACATATAGAAGAGAGAATCCATCGGTTCCACAAAACGGTCCCCCCTCATCTCCAACATCACAGGGGTATAAAAGACCCTGCTTCCTTTATACTTTTTCTAAACAAACTGGAGGAATAAAAAACAAACAAAATTATTGTTTAAATAATTATACAGAAATGTATGGCTTGAAATATTTTAAGGGATTAAACTTTGTGCATTTGACTAAAACTTTTCCACTACCATGCCATAATTAAGAACTAATGAGAAAGAAAAGAAAGTTTTATTCTCTTTGCGTATGGTCTAGTATGTTAATAATAATTGTGGAATAGCATATTCTGGTATGCTCAGAAAATAATAATCACTATGTTTCATGGTATTTTTAGGTAAATATGAGGTTAAAGTAATAGGTTTGTGCTATGACCCTCTACATGATAGAACACTAGAGAGATGCAAAAAGACATCTGTATATATGTGGCTAAAGGCATGAGTAAATTATAATAGCAAACCACAATTCTTAGAAAATATTTTTACCATAATAATAATTATGAAGATTGTTTCATTGCTAAGAATTTCTCAAATTAAGTTATTTTATGTACATATTAAAATGTTTTATATTTAATAAATATATAAGATACAAAGACAAAAATACTGATTCCCAAGACCCAAAACCCATGATGAATATGAGTTATCATGACCCAGCATTTACCATCAATAAGGTCTGAAAATATTTGTTTCCATCTAATTGCTGTTTTTGTTATTTTAAAATTATTGTTATTTTTGTTTAAAAATACACTTTATACAATTGAAATTTAATAGAAAAATTAAACTGCAGAAATTTTTTATCTTTATATGTAGATATTACCATATTTAGTGACATTAACAGAACCCTCAGGCTTGTGTTGAGTCCATCCTAAAACTTTTTGACGGATAGAGGTAGAATTTGAAAACTAACTCTGCTCATCCTCTCTGTTTGCTTGATAATCTTCTATTATTTTTTTCATGGTGTCCATAGTTTTCAGGTTTTTGTATATTATGTGGTGCCCTATTCAATGGTGGAGTCTGCCGGTGAGTACTTCTGCTGACATTAAATATTTCTGGGAAATTTTGATAAAATTAGTAAAAAGAAATACCATGAGAATTTCTGAAACTTCTGTGATATCCACTTTATAGCCATTTAATAAAAATTTCCTTCAGAGGCTAGATAGGTTTTCATTTGAGTTTTAAAACTTTCAGGATTCTAAAAGGCCAAGATTTTTATTTTTCATTTTGTTTTATTTTACTGACATGCATCATAGACATGAAAAATAGCAACGTTTTATAGATATGAAAAGCACAGTAGAGATACTACCTTTTTCCTCTTTCAACTGATATTTTAAAAGAAATTTTTCTAATATCCTTTTTTCCCCTCTTATGTTGCCTTTTCATCTTGTTTCTATTTCCCTTTTTATAAAGGCCTTTTGAAATAATATTTTCCACAGAGTGGAAACAGTCTCTCATAGCCTGACTGACACTTCTCTAGGGGGTTTCTGTTCTTGGAACATACCCTCGAGATTATTAAACCAACAAATAAAACATTTTAAGACATCCCATAAATTTTTGGCCCAAGCCCAGCAGCAGTTTCAGTGTTTCTGGTCAGGCTGACTCTCTGAAGGACAGGTATGTGAATTGCTCCAAGTAGAAGGAAATTGTGACATGGAGTCAGTTTGTTTTGTTTGTCTTGTTTTTCACTCAGCCATTGGTAGCATGAAATGTGGTCTTTTCAACACAATTTCAACCTGAATACCTCTCAGCTTCTACTAATGCTTGACCTAGAGACCTTGATGAAGCAGTTTTATTTTCTTCTCTCAGTTAGTGAAAGCTCCCATTATAATCTCTTTGTAAACAGAATAGAAAATTCTGACATACTATATGTAAAGTATTTGAAAATTCAAATTCCATCATTTAAATCTCAAGCATATCCATTGTATATTTTAAATAGAGAAGATGAGACAACTTTAAGTGTTTCATGTCCATTAGCAAGTGAAGGACTTGGATTGTATCTCCTCAATTACCTTTGCAGATTTTTCAGAAGGTTGCACTTTTACTTTAAGCTGAAGAAAAGAAAAAATTTAGAAAAGTTCCAACTTGACCTATTTTGTTTAAATTTACCTTTTTAAATTGGTAGCTCGAACATCACAGATTTTATCTAGTGTTCCCTGACGCTCCAAAAAGTGAACTGATCCTTTATTGGGCCTTCAACAGTACTTGGCTAATATTCCCTTTTAGCAATTATTACATTCAGTTATAATCATCTGGAATATATTATCTTAACATTTTCTCAATCACTCTAATTGTACCTTTCATCTTTTTCATGAGTCCCCAAAACTGAAAAAGACAGAGATTTGGAAAGTAAGACAAAGGATTAGTCTTATTACTAATAAGGAAAATAAAAATCATTTGACACAATGTGCATTAGTTTTGTGAGGATTAATCTTCACAACTATACCCTTTCCTAACAACTCTCTCAGTAGGTAGTTATTATTATCATACCATCTTATTTATGAGGAAACTGAGTCACAGAGAAGGTTCAGTAACCTGTCCAAGGCCATGCACTTGTAAAGCTAGAATTCAAAGCCAGACAAGCTTACCTTTAAAACCAGGTTTTCTGTATCAAATGCTTTGTTAGAAAGTGCCAGAGTTGACACTAGAAGCATGTTTAGTCAACAGAAAAGAATGATACAGGCAACAAAAGTTTTCTTAACTTTTTGGTTGATTACACTAAAATTTATATAATATTCATTATATATATTTTTTCCACAGACACATATATATGCATGTTTGAATGTGTGTACCAATGTCATATATACATGTACACATACACACATATATCAATCCATCTATCGAGACAGAGCAACAGATTTTTTTTTTAAAACTTGTTTTTTAATAGCTTAGAAAACTGAAAGGAAGAAAAGAGCTCTTTCAATATAACAAAGTAAAAAGATAAATCTCTAGAGGAAAAACTGTACCAAAAAGTGTGCAACTTCTATGTGGAGAAAACAAACAAACAAAAAATTCTACTTAGCTATATAAGGAGAATAAACAAATAGAATGCTATATGTTGATTTTGGATAGAAAGACACAATAATTTAAATATATCAAGTCTCCCTAGATTAAGTATTCTGACTCTGTTGTTTATTTACCCAACAATCTGTTCACTTCTTCTTCCTTGAAAATAGAAACCCAAAAAAGCATATGAAAAGATGCTCCACATCATATGGCATAATAGAAATACAACTTTAAGCAACAATGAGATATCAATGCACATCAATTAGAATGACCAAAATCTGGAACTCTGACAACACCAAAGGCAAGGATATGGAATAATGGGAACTATCATTCATTGCTGAGGGGAGTGCAAAATGGTACAGACACTTTGGAAGACAGTTTGGCCATTTCTTACAAAACTCTTACCATACAATCCAGCAATCCCAGTCCTTATTATTTACACAGAGGAGTTGCAAACTTAAGTCAACCCCCAAATTTGGGCACATATGTTTACAGCAGCTTTATTCATACTTGCCAAAACTTGGAAGCAATCAAGATGTCCTTCAGGAGGTGAACAGATACAGACTATGGCATATTACACAGTATTAAAAAGAAATGAGTACAACTTGGAATGAAACTTGACAATATCTATAAACATTTTAAATATCTATATCCTTTGAGTCAGCCTTTCAACTTCTAGAAATTTTTCTTACAAACACATTTGCAAGTGTGCCCAATGACAAACTGAAGAAACAATGATGTTTATTCAATCTTTATTGATATAGTACAGCCTAGAATATAGCCTAGAAGATGTACTGTTATATGCACAAAACATAATATATCTAATAGTAAGAAGATATTGTGGACTATAGTCAACAAGAAACCATAAAATTTACCAGAGGGAAAAAATATTTTAAAGGATAGCAAGAAACAAATAAAGTCTTATTAATAACCCCATGGTTTTAGGAGACACATCAGGACAAACACCAAAAGGAGGAAGAGTACAGCTCTTCGCATCATTTCTGTATTTCTTTTTCATTTATTATCTCTTCATTATCTTTTGATTTTTATGCTGACATCTGTAGCCAGAAAAGCTGCTGCAAATGACTACTCATACTCTGGAAAGAAAATTTAGGTTTAACTTTAATGCAATGTGGGGTGTGTGTGTGTATTCACAGAACTCTAGACACAGAGTCCCCTGAGAAGTTAGCAGTCTATCACTAATATAATGAAGGTATCCAAATGGAACAATGAACGCTATTTATGTTTGCAACGCTGAAGAGAAAAGTTTTCAAAGAATACACTTAAGTTCTGTCTGTTTCTAACCTTCTACTTTCATTTGCCTTTGTTACAAAAGGCCCAAGAATGGGAATCTTTTAAAATTCAGCAATCTAGCCTCAGCCTCCACACTGAGTAGTTTTGATGGAATGCTGATTAAACTTTATACAGCAATCTTGTTTGAAAACTTCAGAGCAAGAAGCACTTTATTTTCCAGGTATCAAGACTAAACACTTTGAACTCTTTAGCACTGTAATAATTCTCTGAAAATGTCAAGTTCTGTTTTCCAAATTCTCTATGCTCCTAAAATGATGAGAAGTTACAGTGTACACAAATGACCTTCTCCCTAAGCCACATTAGTGGCTTATTCAGCACAGTGACCTCCCCCTCCACAGACGTTACTGTAAATCAGTGATGAAGATGTCAGGTCCAGGTTCAGAGTTCAGTGTCATCATTTTCTCTTCTTAATGGAAGAGCTTAAACACTGTGGTTCCTAAGCTTTCCATCAAACTGAATCTCTGCTATGCAACACAATGAAACATGCTTTTACTCCTCTAAACTGCTATAGCTGATGCTTGCCCTCTCTTAACCATTGAGAAGTGACACAGATTCTCTCTCTCTCTCCCACTCCACATTAATCTGTGTTTTAAAACACAGAACACAATCAGGTGGTTGGGACAGGAGAAAGAGAAGATGGAGATTTCTAAATATGTTAAGACATTTTAGAATAAGGTAAAAGTGTTATTTTCAATTAAATTTACCTTACTGTAGTCACTTTTTATCCATCACTGACTAATGAGTGCTGAGATTTAGAGATGACCTTAGAAGTAGAATCCAATGTTGTACTGAGGAGTGTCTAAATATTTCCAGTCTTTGTAAGAAAGAAGGCGTGCTGGTATAATTCAGCAGCCCTAATTTGTGTGGGAAGAGTTCAGTATGCAGAATACTTAAAACATGCATACTTTTTGTTAAAACTATTTTAATTTTTTTTAGTTCCTTAATTATTTGAGGGTATTTTAGTATCATACTGTAAATATACAATTATGCTACTTTTAATTTATATTGTGAAAATCACTAATCTAAGTCTAAATGAATGAACGTGAGAAAAACTAGAGGAAGGACTTTATAGAAATAAAAGTTGCATTTCCAGACACTGTGGTGTATAGAAATTATAACTCATTGAAGCACAAAGTTTCTTAAATATTTTCTCTAAATGTCATAATCCTAATTAAGTTTATTACTAAATTCCTTACAATTGTAAAAGCTATCCTTTTGTGCTACAATAATTTTCCTTTCATCTTTAATTACTTTATTAACTTCTGAAAATAATGTCATTATTGTAAATAGTTTTAAAAGTATAGAAATGTACATATAAAAAACCCTCATGATTCTAATGCCTAAAGAAATCACTATCCACATAACTATTCCAGTATTTCTTATTACACAAACATCAGTATACTATCTTTTGCAATTAAATGGGATCAGATTTTATATAAAAGTTTGTATTTGCTTTTCAATATTAACATTATATTTGATCATTTTCTATGGCATTAAGGAGTCTAGAAAACACTATTGAAGTTGCCATATAATATATACCTTAATTTACCCATTCTATTTTTTATTTCGATTGTTTACAAAATATGCCCTCATAAGTATTTGAAAACCAATATTTTAATTAATTTATTCTTTATTTCTTATTTTCTTATTATTAATCTTGAGATGAACATTTTTATATTTAGATTGCCAATTAAATCTCTAGAAATATTAACTAATTCTATTCCCACTAATTTTGTATTAGGGTGCTTCTGTTTCATTGAAGCCTGCCAGTGTTGAACAGAATAATTTTCAAAAACCTCTGTTTATTTTATAAGGTGGGAGTATGACATTTTAATATGGATCACCAGCTTTAGTTTGTGTTATTTTCACCTCTAAGATTTACACATGTGCATATAAATTCAATGAAATGATTGGGAATACAAGTCCTTAAGAGGGCAACAGGCATGCAGAGATGATTCTGCTTAGGGAAGAAGAAAATTTAAGGAAAAAAAAGGAGATGAGAAGAAAAGTACATGCCTTTCTTTAATATTGATCTAGGGCACAGCCCAATAAATCTTTGTAAGAGGGGTAATGCTAGTACATCTTATTGATGATGTTTCAGATAAATTATTTAAAATTTGAGGGCAAGGAAGCCATTTTGGGGGGTCTAGGAAATAAAGTGTCAGGTTGACACAGAAAGATATTCTTCTAACTTTTCTAAGAACATGTAAACTGTTAACTCATCATCATACCCCACAATTTGAATTCATTTATTATGTATTATCTTCCCTTGAGTTATGTATTTAATATTGTCTGTTTGGGGGTTTGCTGGTAAGTTCTCTTTATCCATCTATTCTTGAAGCAATATCAGCTAGTATTAAAAAGCTTTCTGTAGGGTTTTATAAAAATAGAGAAGGAATTTTCACATTTATCCTTCCCATTGAGATTAAAAAAACAATTTTATTTGAAAAGTAATATATGAGGATAAAAAATCAAATAGAACAAACTGCATATATTGGCAAGTAATTTCTCTATTATTGCATATCCCAGTCCTCCTTTCTTCCTTTCACAATATTTGTTTTCACTCTTATATGTATCCTTCCTAAAATATTCTATGTATGCATAAGTAAATACATGTTTATGCATATGCATATGTAAATACAAATATTGATACAGATTTTTTAACACATGAGATATTTTTCTATCTTCTTCTTCCCCTTTGTTTACTTGTACAGCATGAAATATTAAAGTTAATTTCCTTTGTGAATTTACACCTTGATTAATATACCTAAATCTTGTTTTTTAAAAGATTTTTCTGCCAAATATATTAATTTTTTCTTGAAAAATTCTACTATATTTTGCTAAAACACTATTCAAAGAAATGTAAACCCTATAAATTCATATGGTTATACTTGAACTCTCCCGAGAGCTACAATTAGTAACAGTGAAGAAGAGATTTTAATGCTTATCTGAATGAAGTTTTCTCATTATTCTGGGTACAGTGGAGATTAAGATCTCTTACTGCCTGTACTGAAAAGAATTAACACAGCAGACCTGAGACTACTATCCTTACAATGGCTTGCTTGCAAGGTTGGACCTTGGCTGGCATCTGGCAACTTGGATCTCAGGGTGTTCCTAATCAACAATTAACAGATAAGGATGGTCTGCTATGTTTCAGCTTTTAAGTAAACAATATGATTTATGCTGAGCACCTACTTTGTCTTTTATGAGTCTGGAATTTTGGTATCTTCTAAGCAGAGGGTACTCGTGTGACCAACCCCAAAAAAGCTCTGAACACTGAGTCTCTAATAAACTTCCCTGGTAGACAATACTTCACATGTGTTATCACAAGTCATTGTTGGGGGAATTAAGTGTGTCTTATGTAACTCAGCTGGGGAAGGACTCTTGGAAGCTGTGCTTTCCTCTGGGCTTCACCCCATGCATCTTTTCTCTTTGATGATTTTGCTTTGTATCCTTTCACTATAATGAATATTAGCCATGAATACAACTATATGCTAAGTTCTGTGCATCCTTCTAGGGAATCACCAAGGCTATGAATGATCTTGGGAAACTGAACACATTCTTCCTTGCACTGGGTAGAGTCATGTAATTGGAGCTGGCCAGAACACCCCTTTGTTTCTTTCTCGCTGAGATGGTAAACAACAGTATCCCACAGTGAAGATTCTTTAAAGCTGAGGCTGAGAATGAAGATGATGTGGAGCAAAGCACCCAGCTGACCCAAAAACATCATTAGGTCTGATGTGGTCCCATTAACATAATTGAGAATTTTGGTGCATCAAAGTTTGAGAAACAATGTATTAGATTCCTCAAACATCCAACTACTTTTTAAAATTGCCTTGGAAATATTTTATTCTAGTCTAATTAACAAACTTTGTAAATTAAATAAATTTCTTATCTAATTCATACAGTTAGGGTGCAGTATAAATTAAAATACCATTTCCCTGCCTCCCTGGGCAGTGAGTTCTCTAGTGTGGTATATTAACTATTTTTCTTGTCTTATGAGTACTAACTCGATCATCAAATATGGTACAGTCACAGACTGTCAATCTTACATAAAGCCTCATTTTTTACCATTCTTTCCTCAAGTCAGATAGGTAACACCTCTTCAATATTTTGCAGAGAAAGTTGAAAAGTTTGTATGACTTCCCTCTATTTCTCTCTTTTTCTCTCTTTTTACCTCAAAGCATCTCAAAGCATTATCATACCATGCATTTGTTACGTAGCAGATTTTCTGTATGATTTCTTTCTTTACTTCTGTCTACCTCAGGGATATGAGGTGTTGTTTGTATTTTCAAAATAAACTTCTTCATAATTACTTTAACAGATTTAACTTAAATATGAAATTATAGGAAAACTATCATGACTAAATATTGGCTAAACATTGGATAGAATACAAATATGAAGAAGGTATAGTCCTTATTTGAAAAGGGAAAATAAGGTCTTCTCAAGTTACCTACAAACATTTATTAATGTGCCAACCCCACACTCCCATCTACAGTGGCATGTTCTACTCCTTCAAGTCTCCATTTTGGTGTCAATCCCTCAACAGTGCTATCCCTGATTCAACTGGACATATTTTCACAACTTCTACTTCTCTTTCATAGCACTTACAACAGTTAAAACAATCAACAAGAGAAAAGGACACCTATGGAATGGAAGAAAATTTTTCCAAGTCATATGCTGGGTGAGAATATGCAAATAACTTATATAACACAATAGCAAAGAAAAATTAAGAAATGGGCAGAAGAACTAAATAGACATTTTTCCAAAGAAGACATACAAATAGCTAACAGGTACACGAAAGGGTGTTCAACATCACTGAAACACATATCAAAACCAAAATGAGATATTACCTTATCCCTGTGAGACTGGCTATTATCAGAAAGTATGGGGGTTCCTCAAACTATTAAAGAAGTTGAGGAATTTCCCAAGATACATTCTGACCAGAAAGCTCACTACAGTTGAACAGGCCATACTATATTGAATCTTCACTACATTCTGGGTAATCTTGACACTGGAGGAACTACAATATTTAAGGCAGAGACAAAAGACTTCACACACACACAAAAACAAAAACAAAAACACACACACACACACAACAGGATAAGGATGCTCTCTGATGCTAAGAGAGAAGTAGAGAAACATCTGAGGTTTTAGGCTTAAGACAGGAATATTGGTGTGCTCTGAATGCATCTGATGAAAGTTCTAAGGAAGAGCCATATTGAGCATGAGTGAATTAAGTTCATTTTGTTTCTGGAACTGGCAAAATTTTCTTATAATGTGTGATACAGAATGATGGATTTGTAACCAAACATTTACCTAAGGTTCTGGGAACTAATTCTAAGTTAAAAAACCAAATAGTACACATATGCACACATGTATGTGAGAATGTGTGTATGTGCACACACATACACACACACACCCTGTCTACATATAGATTAGTCCATAACTAAGAAGGAAAATAAATTATTTCTTAAAGATTAGGACAAAATTCCACAAAATTTTTCTCATGAGCCAATGAAATGTTATGACTTTTACTTTTCCAATACAAATTATTTGTACTCAAGGTTAATTTTTATTTATTGAACATAATGAATTTTATTATGTACTCTGTACTCACATCTGGATAAGAATATTTGATACCTGAAAGACAGCTGCATATTAATATGATAGCTATGAAAAGACTGGATTTCAAACATAATCCTTAACTGTTAATCTACCTCAGTGTTTTCATTATCCTTCTGTTAGGCATCCACTTTTCTGGCCGTCATTGTCCCCCATGTTTCAAATGCTAGAATGATCACATTGGCAACGTGTCCTCTCACCAGGATGATTTCACAGGTCACCAAATAATGAAATCTTTAGCAACTGGACTACCACCTTGTGGCAGAGATTATCTGTGTCCCACATTCACTTGGAACATGACCAACTGGGTTATAAATCAGCCACTCTTAAAATCCCTTTCTCTGAACATTCGCAGAACTAGCTGTGCCATTTTGGGTTCTGCAAGCTGACACCAAGACAGAATAAATATGATAGATATTTTTTTGTGGGAATGCCTATAAAGGATAAACTAGGACAAAATGAGTAGTATGGAGACCCTTCAGATCACAGTATAAATATGATACTTGTGAAAAGAGAGAGGAAACAGAAGGATTGGGTAGGAAGTAATTCAGACTACGGCAAAGTTCTAAGAATATCTCAGCCAGACCAATGTGGACTCTTTAAGCAAATCTTGCTCATTCCCGGAATCCTACATCTGGCAGAAAGGGACAAGTACTTGCTGTGCTTAATCATTAGCTGGGAGCAGCCCAGAGGGAAATGTGACTTTGGTAGGAAGTTAATAGTAGATCCACAGGGATCTGTAGTTGTCAGCCAGAGCTGTCAACTATATTCTACATAGAAGTTTCTCTTAAGCAGTACACTGAGCAGTGCACTTATCACAACCCTCTCTCTTCACTTGGTATAATCCACTGTTATTTTAAGATTCAGCTTAGATATGACTTCCTGAAAGGTCATCTCTAACGTTTTCCACAAACAGCATCATCTAGGTTAGGAATCTTTCTTCTATTCACTCTATGCATGATCTTGTCCTAATATCTTATTTTGTTTTAAGATAGTCATTTACTTATTTGTCTTACACCACTGAAATTAAATGCTTTGAGGTTAGGAGTTATTTCCTCTTTATCTTATATTCCACAGAATCAGGCAAAGTGTATTACTGAAAGAAGGAACGAAGGATATAAAGAGTGGTAGATTTTATTTCCATTATGTAATCACTTAGAATATGCTTAACCCTGGAGATAGATGATACCCCTATTGCCAGTAATATGGCAGCTGTGATATGAAAGGAGACCTGGTCCTGGAGCCAGATGACAAATCTAGATTAGACATATACTGATAAGATGTAGTTGATTGGAACTCTATGCATCACAATTTCCTCAAATAGGGCTATTAATATGCATTTTAATTCACTGCCATGAAAATAAATAATCTTGGTTACAGATTCCAGACCAAGATAATGAAGAAAACCTATAGCCAGAACTACTTAAACATGCTTGAATATATATTGATAGTGTTAAAAACAAGGCAATAGGTCCTAAATGGAGTTGCTTACGCTAAGTCCCATGTCACCAAACTGAGACTTAATTATAGTTTTGGCTGTCTCAGAAATGGAACCTTAAACCGGTCAATCAGGAATCACCAAATCAGCACTAGTGAGGTCACCTGCCTGACCACTGCCAAAAGACATCTGCCAAAAGAAAGTAACTTTGCAATAACCAACCAACTTTGCAATAACCAACTCACTTTTTTGCCTCCTTTATTTTCCTCTTTCCTGCTCCCTTCTGCCTACAAAAGTCTTTCATTTTCAACAGCTCCCTGGAGCTCCTATCTTCTAGACTGGATGCTGCCCGATTCAAATTGACTTTTGCTCAAATAAACTCTTAAAATGTTTTCTATGCCTCAGTTTATCTTTTAACAGTTCTGTTAGTAACAGTAAGAAGCGGGGACCGAAGGAGACCCCCGACGCCCCCAGGAGCAACGAGCAACCAGACGTGGTACCTGCTGAGCCCTGAGCTCGCTGCCTCTCCCGCCTCAGGAGGTGCTGGGTCCGTCCCTCGTGAAGCCTCTGCAGCTTCTGCCTGAGGAGCTTTCAAGCTTTATTGGAGCGTTTCTTTTCCAGACCGGGTCTAGAATTAGCCACAGCTGGGCCGGGTCCGACTTAGAAACCCTTCCGGGTCTAAGGTCAGACCGCGTCCCACTTAGAAGGCGGACCGGGTGGAGGGTCGGACAGCTAAGGAGTTAGAAACAGGACTGCTTCCGGGTCGGACTGGATCCGACGGAAGCTGGACTGAGCCACGGGTGAGGCGTCAGGTGAATATAATTTTGTTTTGAGGCTGAACAGGCACGTTAACCTTAACCAAGATAATCCTGAATTACTGTGTCCACAGGAGAGAACCTTTAACCTAGATTAGTTTATCCGTTTAGGAGGCGCCTCAAAGAAAAAGGGCCTCAGGCAAGCGCTCACTATAAAGCGTAGAGGGAAAACCATTTTCCCTCCTCTTCAGCTGCTTGTGACCAGCATGAGACCCGCTGGGACGCCGCGCGCGCTCCGGAGCCTGCAGAATCCTGGGGAAACTGGAAGAAGCCGGCAAAAGGTAAGAATTCTTATCAAAGTCAGCTCTCCTAGGCCTCTATCTGTGGTGCCTGGTCGCGAGAGGGAGGAACACCTTCACGTTGTCCTTTCCTTTCGGATTGGCAGGCAAAAAGCATGTGTGAGAATTAAATCTTTGAAGCGTGACTTGTGAATTTGCTTTCGGATACCCACTGGTTGTCGACCTTTTCTCTCACTGGGACAGCTATCGCCTTCTTGTTTGTCTCGTTTTGTGGCCGGAGAACTTGACTTGGCTTTCTGCCTGACTGGGCACGTAGGTTCTTACGTGTTCAGGCAGCTCCACTGTTAGGTTGGGCACCCCCCCAAAAAAAAATATGTAGACAGAGATGTGGGTTGCAGTCCATTGGTGGCTAGAATCCTTCTGTTGCCACCCCTCGGGAATTGTCTTTCTTTTGGTTGTCTTTGGAAATGGCTCTGGATCTTGAGAGGGAAGTGTCTTTTGTAGCCTCTTTGGGGATGCCCCTTGTGTCCATGGGGTTGTTCAGTTCTGCCATGGAATATTTGTTGTTTGTCCCAGCTGAAAACTGGTAAGATATTCTTAAAACTTTTAATATCCCTCAGTTTATCTTTTAACAATAGATAGATGAGAGAGACAGGGAAAGAGAGGGGCAGAGAGAGAAAGAAAGGGAGAGGAAGAGGGGGGGGGAGAGAGATTGATTACATGTATACATATTCTTTCAAGAAAGAAAAATAGTTGTCTAGTGTCAGAATCAAATAGGGACCTGAAAAGGATGGTGGTAGAAACATGAACGAACAAATGTAATGACTGCCCTGTGGCTATTATCAGAACGTGTACCCTAGAGAACTGTGTCAGATATTGTTTGTTGATACTCAGTACTTTCCCATTCATTCAGAGCACTTCATATAAGAATAAATGTTTAAAAAACCTGAACTCCATTTCTCATATTCTCTTTCTATAAGGATTCTAGATAGATCCCTACAATTAAGGGAAATAATTTGGAACATGAAGACATGGAGGTTAAGTCTTCCTACCCCTTTTGGGACCCTTCCATCGATCAGCCATTTCAGATCCTCAGAAGCAGATTCTAGCTCTTCAAACGTGTGAAAACCTTCAGTTTCCTGTACTAAATCTCTTTTTGTTTAAAATATCTACATTGGTGTTTGTTTTCCTAACTCCTCATAAATTATATAGTATTTGATATAAGAAATTAGAAAGTTAACCACAAGATAGAAATCTGAGATTATTTACTTGATTGGGTTAGATTAGGAAGCATAATAAACATGTTGCTAACAGACAATGGGATACTGATAGTTCATGGCATGTAGCTTCTGTTATGAAACAAATTATTTAACTTATCCCCTTTCAAGGCAGCACTTTGGGAGACAAACTGCCTTTTGTATTGGAATACTATGAAGGAAATAATAAATATAAGCACAAGTTTGATGGCTGTCTTCCTACACTATGCAGTGTACAGAAAGAAAATGAAAGACTCAAGATTTGAAATACACAAATCAGAGACCAGAGAATTTCTTTACTAACTGGGTAGGATATCTTATCTGCTGTAATCACAGGAACAATGATCTGAAAACCAGACTCAAAGTTTGATCTTGCGGTTTACAGAATTACAACACATGTTGAATTCAAAGCATCACTGGGTCTCTTATTCAAAAAATCAGGACCAGGAATTTCCTGGCAGTCCAGTGGTTAGGACTTGGCACTTTCACTGCTGGGGCCCAGGTTCAGTTCCTGGGGAACTAAGATCCTGCAAGTCACATGGCATGGCCAAAAAAACAAAAGAAAGAAAAAATAAAAGAAAAATCAGGACCTTTTTCTAGAGAAAGTAAGAGCCTGAAATTTGGAATGAGAGAATTTGAGGAGATTATAATGACTGAATAATTCGAACTCTCAAAAGATTCTGAGTCCTCTTGTCAACAAAAGCAAGCTTTCCTTCTCTGCGGAGATTAGCCTCTTCATAATTGAATACTCAGTAAAGACTTAAGACAGTTACCTTGGAGAACGGTGGTAAAACTTTGGGATTATGGGTGAGCATGTATTCTAAGAGTGTTAGAACAGGGCAGAAATATCACAACACTGGATCAAGATGAATTTATGATAGTGGCTTAGCATAAAAAAAGATACAAGACAATAATGTGAAAGAATTTATTCACAATCTTAGGAGGCTAGCAATTTGGGCATTTGTCATGTGTGACAGCCTCAGCCACACCCTACCAATATAAATTTGAGTACTCATAAGACGTGTCTTTATCACTGATATATTGAGGAGAGCCCCAGAATTTTTGGAAAACTCTATAGTGGCTATATTATGAAAGCTAAAGATTATAGTGGTAGATGGCAATATTGAAATGAGTTTTCTGGGGTTTGGGGAGAGATGATGTTGATCTCGGAGAGGCAGCGGTGAGCGGTGGTGTGAAGCGAGATCTTAATTCCCTGCCCAGGAACTGAACCTGGGTAGCCTGGATGAAAACTAGGAATCCTAGCCACCGTACCCCCTGGCTCTTGCCGCCAGTGAAAAATGCATTTCTCATGGAGGCAAAAACTGTAAAAATAGGTACAAAGTTTATTATTAGTGACATAGAACAACAACAAGTGGGAGAGCACATAGAGAAACAGTTTGTTTAGTTAATATAGAACCAAGGCAGAGATGCACACCTGGAGAGAAAGGTGTGGGCGTCCTCCCTAATGAGGAGGAGTGCAGGAAAGAGGCCGTTAAGTCATCTATATAGGGCAGTTCTTCCGGGTCTTTTTTTTACCTTTGGCCAATTATCTGGTTTCTTTTTCCACACCTGCCCTGCCCTAGGACCCTCCCCACCATGCATGCACATCCTTTTCCCAAGATGGATTCCAGCCCAGAGACCTATGGAGTGGCCTTAGCATCACATATTATGGGGTGGTTCCCCCTCCTTTTTGACCCCCCAAGGAGCCTTTCTGCACATGTACAATGTTTCACTTGCCCCAAGGATGGGAAATATATGACCTCTTGATCCTGTACTCAAACAGGGTTTAGCCCCTCTCTGTTCCTGCCATGACCGTTATCTTAAGGTGTCCACAGGAGACAAAGCTGGCTATTTACCCTGTTTCTGTTGTTACTTCCACTTCGGAGAGCAAACAGGAGGCTGATTGTAATACCTAATCTGGAGCCCACCTATCTCCTGTCTCAGGAAATGCAAACAGGAGGCTATAAGTGTCCAGGCTGAAGTCCACTTTTTTCCTGCCTCAGTGTGACCCTGGAGTCACAGAGTTCAAGTAACAGCACTTACAAACCAGAGACAAAGTAGGCAAATTACAATAATAGGCAGCAGAGCAAATTGAGGTATTCAATGATATAATTTGTTGACATCATTGCAGTGAACTGTCTAGTAAAATATTGCTTATTCTGTATACTAAAAATTCTAGATCTGGTAGAAGAGATCTAACATGAATTAACATAATGGAAAATCAGTGTCCCACATTGAATTTCCAGACGAGCCAGTTCACACATGCAGAGTCCCTTGAATGATGTAAAGACTGAATCCCCTTTAGGGACTATATTGCAGTATTGCAAAGAGTATGTGCTTTAACTATTTCTCCTCAGCTTCCTTAAAGAAATATGTAGCACTTAACATGATGACTGTGATCGGGTGAAATCCAGAACAAAACAGGGATGTCTGGTGAGGCTATACATTTACGATGATCCCTGGATACCCCAAACACCATGGTGATCCATTGTCAGAGAGGAAAATTATGAAGGTCAAATGATCAATAGAGTTGCAAGCTGAATCCATGTTACAATAGGTCTGGATGGTATTTGATTTTCCCTCAGTTCCTGAATACATAGTCTTACTCTCCAACTGGCTGAAGGGACAACTGACTTTCAGACACATACAATAAAGCCAATGTTATAGGAAAATACAAGTGGAAACCACTAGATATTCCATTACTAGCAAAATACTGAACTAAAAGCAAATATTACATTCTTGGGTACTGGTTGAGAATAGTACCACCATGGTGTAATTGCAAAATGTTAATCATGAAAACAGATTTTAAACAATGAGGGGAAAGAGACAGATTCCATAAAAAGCAATAACAATTAGATTTATATGGACTTTTCATTAGCCACAAGCCAAAAGGTATTATTAAGGTAATAACACCTTAAAAGCACTAAGTGGAAATAAATGTCTATCTGGAATTAAATATGCAGCTAAATATTCAAAAATAGAAATAAAATATGATAATTTTAAGCCAGAAAAAGTGAATGAGTTTATTGCCAAAATGCCTTAACAAAAGCCACTTCTAAAGAATGGCATTCAGTCATAAAGAAAACAGACCAGAAGAAAGATATAGATACAGGAGGTAATGATAAGCAAATGACTTGATGGAAGGCAATTTCAGGTAATCTCCTAAGGCTGCAAACTGGGACTTTCTCTTAGAATGCTAAAAGCTGTTACCTTGTGAACAATTGATGTAGAATGCATACATACATGTAAATAAGAGCCATATGGTCTTATTCAATGCAATATCCAACATGTAGGAATCTGTTTTGGTTTCACCCTCCACAGTTTCATTCTCTATACATTTCTCCAGTTACTACTGAATCCAGCATTTTCATACCTGTGTACTTCCATTCAACTCTTCAAATTTCAAGTAAATTACTTTTATTTCCTTAAAGATCTTTCTTGATTGTTTTTTCCTAAATTATCAAGGTCTAATTTTCCTTCCTTCTAATTATGCCAGGCTTAAATGAAACTTGATAACTTTACTTTTACTATCTCTTTGTTACGTAACTTTTTTCCTGCAAACAAAAGACAATATTTGTAAGATGCTTTGCACATTTAACAGCTTTATTTACATTATGTATTTTAATAGTCTCTCTTTTTTAATATTTATTTATTTATTTTGGCTGTGCTGGGTCTTAGTTGCAGCATGCAGGATCTTTAGTTGTGGCATGCAGGATCTTTAGTTGTGGCATGTGAACTCCTAATTGCGGTATGCATGTGGGATCTAGTTCCCAGACCAGGGATCGAACCCCAGGCCCTCTGCTTTGGAAGCGTGGAGTCTTAGCCACTGAACCACCAGGGAACTACCCAATATGTATTTTAAATTGACCTTTTTTTCTGTTCTCCCAAGTCTAACTCTCTTTGCAGGCTATTCATTTCTCATCACCTTTTCAAATTTATTTGCCAAAATTGTTTTAAGTGAAAGAAATCACAACTCAGTATTACTTAGGTCAGAACTGGTATTCAGAAGTGGGAAAATATGCACGTAAGTCCTAGGGCAGGATGGAATATAGCATCACTGGAAAGAATACTGTCTGATTGATAGGGTACCTTGGGTTAAGGACAGTGGCAAAGTAGGGGTGAAGAGAGGGAATTTGATGTGAGACTTATATCTGAAAACATGTCCAGTTCTGTTATTTCAAAGATTACAAATAAGCAGTGAAAAATTGTTCACTATTACAATAAAAGAAAGAAGAAGAAAATGTATGTTCTACTGCTAGAAGGTCAGAGTTATTGTCCTTATAACAGAGGGATCATGAATTTGTAAACTGAAGGAAACCTTATTACATAAAGTTTTGGTTGGATACATACTGTATGAGTTTTCAATAATTTGACACTATAGTTGCATAATTATAATAATGTCTTGAGTTGTTGCTTTGGAAGATGGATTATGATGTATCTAATTGAGTTGAATCCTTTAGATAAATTCCATTAATTTGACTTACTGAACACTAAAGATTGTGTAATTTAGGATTAAAAAGGCATTATTATACCAGTTATTATAGTTTATTCCAAGAGATGTTTCATTTACCAGAGAGTGGAATACTAACCAGGACAAAAGGTCAAAGATACAATATAAGCTATTATTTTCTCTTGCACAAGAGCTAGTGAGAATATGAAAGTAGCTATCGCACTTCATTCCCTAGCTACACTGTGTTGCAGGGCCATGGTTGTATAGCTGAAATGAAGCATTGCCAGATATTTCACACGGTAAGGTCTTATACAACCTGATAAGTTATTAAGGAAACCTCATAAACTTCTTATGTGAAAGATATGTTGAGCAGTCCATCTTTCATATAGAGTATTTGGAATTGAAATATCAGCATGCATCCTGATCCCTGATCTCTGGACAGGCTATTAATTATATTATCCAGATAATATTTTTCCCACATGTTCCACAGCACAAGTTGTTTTTTTCTAATCAGAGATGTATTATTCAATGACAATATTTGACCAGCATATAATTAATATGCTGGTCAAATATTGAATAGCATATAATATAATAAATCTTTGTAAAATCATACCCTAGAAATGGCAGCTCTTTCTTCAATGACAATTTCATAAAGAGACAAGAACAGATTTAATCTTGAAAGTTTTAATCAAATCTGTGGAATGTCCTTAACCAGGCTTCTTTACTTGTCAAATTATATTCCTTCTCTACTCCTTCTTGAAGAGCGACGTACTTGATTCCTGTGGTTCTTAATTGTCTCTTTCCAAACTTCAAAGGAAAATTAAAGACTTTTCATATCACTTGAGAAATATAAAATGTAGCCAAGATGAACTAATAAATATTAATGCCATTAAAATAACAAACAGCAACAGGAACAAGACACTCATTTGTGCACCATTTAAATGCCATTTTTAATATATGCGCTTTAATACATTGCAAAAAGTCATATCACCTGTGAAATGTATTAAATTATCTTCATATGAGAACCATAGGCATTTTTGCAAGTGTTCTAATATATAATTTTGTGAGGACTTGGCTTCCCTAAATAAAGTATTAGCTATAATATGAGCATAGTTTATGAAAATTTATATTGCAAATGTGTGCAACTCTGAATATTATGAATCCAGTATTCTCTATGGTCAATGCCAATTATTAATAAGAATAACATAAGGGCAGTGCCATTAATATATAATTGGCTTTTGCCAGTTTCATACAGATTACTTTCAATATAATATATGATAAAATAACTTTTGCTCTTTCAGTCAAGACAAATGCCATGTGGTTTTGTCAATATAGATATATTTTATTTTTATTTTACAAACCTTTATTGTTTTTTATTCTGATATACAAAATCCACTCTTTCATACAATATTTACTTCATTGACAATGAACAAAATAGATACCATTCCTAATCTTATGAAGGTTATACTTGGGTGGATATAAGAAACAATAAACAAATAAGACATAATAAGACAGGTCATGAAATAGTATTTGAAAAGAAATAAAATAAGTGGATAGAGAAATTCAAAGGTACAATAGATGTCTCTTGGATGATAGACATGGGAGGTATCTGTTAATATTTGAGCAGAAAATTTTAAAAGAAAATGAAAAATCATACAACGCAGACTATTCCAGGAAGAGGAAGTGACAAGTGTAATTGCTGCAAGGTAGAAAAACACTTAGGGTGAATAAAGAAGAGCAAAAAAGTCAGTATGGCTGAAAGTAAATGAAAGAAGGAGAAAGGGAAATTAGATATGGGAATAACAAAAAGCCAGATTTTCTGGGATGCTATAGGTCACGTTAAGGAATTTGAATGTTATTCTGAATGAGATAAAGAAGCATTGGAAGTTTCTGAGCCAAAGAATAACATTATCCAACACATATTTCAATGCATATTTGCTGCCCATGGTGGAAGTAGAGGTCAAGAAAGGAATCAGGGAGAAGAATTAGAAGTCCTCTGGCATAATCTAAATCAAAAGTATGGTCGTTTATAACATGAAAGTAATGATAGAAATAATTGGGAAAGTTGAATTAAGGATATATTTTGAGATAATTACAGTGGGATTCATTGATGTGTTGAATATGAGGTGTGAATGAAGAATGAGAGGCATAAGATAGAAAAATAACTTGTCAAATTCACAAAACTAGTTAAATGCATAACCAGCTTTGAACACAGGTAGCCTGGCTTCAGAACAGATGATTAAATTACATTTACTTAATGACCCTGCAACAATAATTATTTAACTATAGCTCATAGTTTTGTACATCACAAATTATGGAAATTCTTACCTGAATGATTTTTCTGGATCATGTGGCATTGAATGATATCACTCAGTTCAGTTAGTGTATTATATGGTCTGAAGAGTCCAGAATGACTCCATTCATATTTCTGGTCCCTTGTTTGTGATGACGGGAAGGCTGGGGTTGCATGAGGCTCTCTCCCTCTTCAAGGGGTCTCCAAATTTCATGACATCACTGCAGGAATGTAGTTGGGATCCATACATGGAGATACACGGCTTCAAGAGCAGTGTTCAAGAAACGTTAAGAGGAAGCTGCTGGTCCAGGCTAGACCAGGCTGGCATAGCATTGTTTCTGCTGTATCTCATTGGCCAAAGAAGATACAGAGCGTGCCTCAGACTCACTCTTTCAGTGAAAAAATATCAAAGGATTAGTAAATATTTTCCCATAACCACAAATATTTATAAGTATTAATTTTTTTCAGAAACAATGCTGACTACTCTGTTTCTAGATTAGTTAACTGGGTGGGTATTAATGCCTCTAACTGTAAAAGAAAATTCAGAAGGATGTAAGTTTTAGGTTGGATGGAGGAAATTACTTTAGAATTAATATAATTTGAAACCACTTCAAGACCATTATATTCAGTACTTAAGTCCACCATTTTATAAAATATGGAGAGAAAGTGACTATATAGGAAAAAAATTGGAAATCAGCATGTTTCTTTCAGTTTATCTATTCATCACAAATACAGCATTTTCATATCTGTAAGAAAAAAAATAGTTGCCCCAATTTCTTATCAGATGTTGTATGGCTAAATTAAAGCTAGAATAGTGCAGAATAAGACTGACTAGTTTAGGATCTCATTTTCACCTTTAAATAACTGTGTGACTTTGGATGACTTCCTTAGCTTTCCTAAGGCTGAATTCACACTTTTATAAAAAGACAGTAATAATAGTGCCTAACATGTAGTGTGGTAACAAAATTTAAATGAGCTAATAAATTCCAAGTATTAAATCCAGTGCTCAACAATAATGACTATTATTATTCACACATTCACACTCTCCCTATAATCAATTGGGTATCAAGAATAAATAGTTTGACAAAACAAAGAATGAATTTGACAAATTCATTCAAATAATGAATGAAATGGGGCTTCCCTGGTGGCGCAGTGGTTGAGAGTCCTCCTGCCGATGCAGGGGACACGGGTTTGTGCCCCGGTCCGGGAAGATCCCACATGCCGCGGAGCGGCTGGGCCCGTGAGCCATGGCCGCTGAGCCTGCGCGTAGGAGCCTGTGCTCCGCAGCGGGAGGCCACAACAGTGAGAGGCCCACGTACCGGAAAAAAAAAAAAAAAGAATGAAATGATTTTGACAAAAAACTATCAAGTTCAATTCTTACCAAAAAACTCCTGTTGAAATATATGTGTGTATATATATATATGTGTGTGTGTGTGTATATATATATATATATACATATATATATCTCACAAACACACATTTCTATATATATATACATATATATATATATCTCACAAACACACATTTCTAGAGCATAAAAGATTATTTATTTATAGTAAGTAATCACTTTAGTTCCCCAGGCCCCAACTTCCTCTTTACGTGAAGTGATGAGAGGCAGATTATGTCCCTGTACATGCACGGGATTTTGTACTACAGGCAAGCAACTCTTAAAAGATTAATCTGACTGGTTAAATAGAAGAGGAACAGCTGTCACTTCTTTTCTCTTGAGAAGGAGAGAGAAAGCTTTTGCTCCCTAGCGTAAACAATTTATCTTGGGAAGGATCCTAGGTTATTAACCTTGGAAAGATGAGACCAGTGTCTCCAGCTTTCCATCCTAGGGAATATCCACATAGTTTCAGATCTCATACCTGCTTGAAATATAAACACTTACCTCTGGAATGGTAAATGTCTATAGAGTTCTCATGAAACAGATATTCCATCATAGCATAACTTCTAAGGGCTTCTGTCTCAGCCCAGGTCCAAAGTTTTAATAAAATTTGTTCAGAAAAAAAGCCCTAACTGAGCAGAAGCATACAAATATTTCTTGTACAGTACCACAATATTTTAATTCACCATGGGTATTCTCCTAAATTTACAAAGAAATAACCTAGGTATTCTCAGTAACATTTAATTCTTGCAATAACAAGTGAATATTATAAATTTTAGCTCTAACTGGTAAAATTGGTAAATTCTTTTTATTTTTTCTTTTATTTGTATCTTCTAAATTTTTTTCAATGACTATGTATTGTTAATTTTGAAATAACTAAAAAATATATATTATTTTCTGGGTATTGCATAATATTTTTTCTCCAACTTTTTTTCTAGAACCTAAGAAAAAACAGTTTGTAAACTTAATTGCTAAATATAGTTTATGAAATTTCTATGCATTTTAATAATTCATGCATTTTCTATGCACAAATATGAAACTTTTGGCATTTTTTCCAATAGCTGTTAACATTGTTATATGCAGTTTAATATTTTATGCACATCTCTTCATCTCAGTATATTCAAGTTGGGTAGTAAATGACCCTGCCCTGCATTCAGGCTCAAGGCAGCAGAGTTACTACTCACTAAATACATCAAAATTCTTTACTATTAAAAGTTGACATTGTATGCTATGTTATTGCATGTGACATTGTATGTATGTAGTTTTCAGGAGACTACGAAAGGGGGGAAAACTTCAGTAATTCAAAGCCTCCATGACTGAAAATGAACACTCACTTTGGAGACTTTTTAAAAGTTAACTTATATTTAGACTCTTCCCATACTCCCCTCTTGGGGATTATTTCCTCATAAAGAGGTATTTCTAAATAAGATAGAATATTCAATGTTTACATACATGTGTTCTTGCCAAAAATCTTGTAGAATATAAGAATTGGAGTTTATCAACTTTAGTCTGACAGCACCCTTTTAAAGTGTCATCATTTGATCCAGCCATGTACCAAATATTGGATAATAATATTGGATAATAATATTCATAGCCTAAGTAATTATTCATTG
Source organism: Mesoplodon bidens (assembly GCF_964165515.1). Classification (NCBI taxonomy): domain Eukaryota; kingdom Metazoa; phylum Chordata; class Mammalia; order Artiodactyla; family Ziphiidae; genus Mesoplodon; species Mesoplodon bidens. Next base: position 90,514,122 of record NC_138167.1, read on the forward strand.
TATATGGCCCATTCTTGGGGTAATGAGGCACAGTTATTGTCTATGGCCTTAGTGTACAAAGCTCTCTATATAACTTCACACTTCATCAGTGATATCATGTGAAAGGTAAATCCAGTCCTTCTGCAAAAACAATCCATCAGTTGTCCTTGCTTAGGAGCAGCTTTCACAATTTCTTTCATTGATATTTACAAAATTGAGAATACCTTGTAAGTATTTGTTTTCACTGTAAATTTTGGACTTTATCCCAAACTATTTAGGCAGCAAACTCCAGATATTATCCCAATTCTGGACATAGACCCTAAAATGAGCAAAGAAACAGCCCTAAATTTGTTTTGAGTAGAGATTATGCATGCTTGACCATTATTCTTACAAATTAATAGCAGAGCAGTTTTAATTTCTTGTTCCTTGACCCTTACTAATATGCATTTGAAATCATTCAGAAAACCCTCTTTAGTAAGGAACTTGGGAAGCTATACTGTAGCTGTCAGATGACCAATTGCATGGAAAATTGAAATAGATGAGAAAAAGTGTTTCCACTGAATTATTTTGCACCAGAGTGTGGTAATCACCTTGGTAATGTTAGGCTAATGCCCTTCTTTTCTCCAGTACCTTCCATCAACTTCCATCATGCTTCGCTTCCTTTCCAGGACTCAGGGTGGCTCTCACTCCTCCCTATACCAATTTCATTTGGTACCAGTTCATTTCACACCATTTCAACACTTTGTTCTCATCAGTTTTTGCTCACTATCTTTTCAAATATCTTATATTACAAGTGAGCTATACCACTATTTCATTTCCTCATTCGTGTACTTAAAGCATCCTCGAAATTCATGAACAAGGAAAGAGTACATAATAAATCTTAAAATGAGTAGAAAAATTAGAAATGCCTGTTAAAATAACACACCAAGTCAAAAGGAAAAATTTCACCTATTCTACTTAACACTTCAAAATCAGGTTATATTAGAGAGTAGATGGAAGCCTATTGATCATTTAGACCTGTGTTCAGACTACTCACTTTATCCTTTCTAGTCCATAGGCGGTCTAATAGGGTATTCCAATCCTTAGTCCAAATCCCGCGATAGAAAACAAAAATCCTTTACCCCTAAAAGAGAAGCTAGAAGATTGTGTTAAATTTACATTACCAATAAACAAATCTTATGGACTACATTGATTCATTGATCAATCATCTAATGACTACCTAAATGTGTCAGAGAAATATATTTGACTTGAGAATACAAAAATGAATAAAACATAATCATCATCCCTTTGTCTTATAGTCTAGTGTAGGATTAAAATGATATTAAAATATAGTACATCTGCATTTACTTGTATTATCTGATTGTTAAATGTAATAATTTCATGTTTCCTCAACCAGATTGTAAACTTCAAGAATAATTCTTCTGAATTATGTGTATGTTACTGATACCATGACATACTTCCATCTGTTCCAACTGCCAGGATAATATAGTAAGGGCAGAGAAAGCTGCAGGAGACTTTAATGGGAAACATAGAGCCAGTGAAAATGGTAGGAGTAATATGATTTTCTAAATACTTCAGAAATTAGAATATATTCTCCATATTTACCTAGTCTAGGCTTTTCTTCATGTGGCAATAATTTCTTAGTACCTTCATAATTCAGGATATATATTCTGGAAAACAATCCATGTTCTATAATCATAAATTTGGAGCTGTTTTTCAGAGTGTTTAAAAGACAAAAATCTCATTTACCTTATTAGTGATTTTTATTTCCTTGTATGTTCTTTGTATTTTGTGACCTCTAGTACAAACCGATTAGCAATGTAAGATTTTCCATGTGGTTATGGATGTTTTGGCATATTGAAGGATGTCTCAAAAACACAGTAATGCCCTCTTCAATATCCTACATATTTCCTGTCTATTACTAGAAGAAATTAAAAATTATATGTTATACACAGGTGATAGATAATAGGTGAAGGACATACACATTTGTGCCCTAATTTCAAAGGAAATTATAATATTCTCTAAAATAAAATAAAGCCAGATATCAGTGGGAAGTTTATAACCTACTGGAAAAGACCTACCCAATAGCAAAGAGAGAGAAATAATATGGAAAATACAGAGTAAATGATAATGCAAGAGAAGTCAGAATGGCAGATCTGAGATTAAGTATTTCACTCCGGTTTTCTTTTAGTAACTCTAACTTTTAAGCTTCTGGTGCTGGATTATCATTTACCAACTCAATATCACCCCTTCCCCTTCTATATTCTCTACAAAACTGTAGAAGAAAATGACAAACAAAATTTTCTAGAATCTTTTTTCCTTGAATCTGGACTAGTTTCCCAAGAAGAGGAAATCCCCAGAGATTTAGAAGGCATTACAAAAGAAAGGTCCATATTGTTTTTCAGTGACAATAGTAGCTTACTTTTGAGCAGAGATGAGATTCACAAGAGCGACCTAGTGAGGAATTGAGAACAACCTGAAGTTTGCGAGAATTGCTATCAGCTTTCTAGAGATTCTTTAGACTGGCAATGGCCTTTCACAAAATCTGGTGAAACACAAGTCTTGGTGCTATAAACTGACTGGTGGTATCCTTGCTTCCTTTGCTCTTCCTAGGATTGTGAAAGCACCGACTTCCTTACATTAAAATATTTAATATGTAGACTATATTGAGTGGCTTCTGTTTTCCTGAAGGAACTGTGATTGAAGGAATTGTGATTGAAGGGTAATAGACTATTATTGATGAATAACAGATGAACTATCAAGACAGAAAAAGGCATGGATGGATCTTATATGCATATTTCTAAGTGAAAGAAGCAAGGCTCAAAGCTCTACACACTATATGATTCCAACTAGAATACAAAATTTTGGAAAAAGTAAAATTATATAGGTGATGAAAAGGTCAGTGGTTTGGGATAAGGAAGGAAGGATTTGGGATAAGGAAGGAAGGTTTGAATAGGGGAAGCTCAGGGGATTATTTTTAGGGCAGTGATACTACACTTTATGATATTCTAATAGTAGTTATATGACTGTATGCATCTGTCTATACCCATAGAATTCTACAATATGAATAGTGAACCTTAATGTAAGCAACTTAAAAAAAAATCATTTTGGAGAGTGGAGGATTCCAGAATAGAATGAAGAATGTGACTCATCAATCTAACTGTATTATACATGTATGAAATAACTTCACTGAAGTAGTTAGGGGACATATGCACTGGTATAGGTATTTATGAAATGAGTGGAATCTGTAAAGCTAAAGATACAAAAAAAGTCACCAACAAAAAAAACTGCACATAATCATTGTAGTTGATATAATCATTTCCCATGGTATATGGGGTTAACAATTCTGATAATGCTCTTCGTGTACATTAGATTTGAACAATTAAGCAAGTGGATGGTGGATGGCAGAAGTAAGGTATCTCACACAGTGGAGTTTTCAGATAAGCATGGGGAAAGAGGCTAGAATGATTCACATGGTAACGAATTCGAGTTGGAGACCTGAGTATTAACTTATGTTTAGCTTAATGTAGTTACAGATGGTTACATACAGAAATATTTGTAGATATGTGTATATACCCTAGTTAATGTACACAGGTATATTTCCTTGCTCTGTCAGTTGAGAGGACCTACAAACAAAGAAGCCTCTGTGGCAAAAAGAGTACCCACCACCCTAATCTTGCTCTCTAATTCTATTCTCAAATAAAAAGAACAAGCCTCCTTGGAGAAATGGCTGATTCTATGTAAAGTCCATAAAGAAGATGAGCCTGGAGTATCTTGTAGTGTCAAAACATAAGAAAATGCTAAAAAACAAACAAACAAAACATACAATGATGGGATTACCAAAGAGATTCAGGAGCCAAGAGAAGAGTTCCCAATTGCTAACAACTTGAGAAACACAATGAATAATATAATATTGGATTATAACCCAAAGTATAAAATAAATATCTATAAGTTCATACTGATATAACTAAAGAAATAAAAATAATAAATGGAGGGGAAGAAACAAATCTGTTCAGAATTTCAAGTAATTTATGCAGACACACTGCCCTCAAGGAGGAGGAGCATAACTCCTCACTCTGGAAGTATGGGCTGTGCATAGTAACTTCCATACAGACTACAGCATAAATGGGTTTAAAAAGAGTAATCTGCAGTAGCAAAACCTGACAAGCACTACCTCTGCTGGGTGATCAAGGTTCATATCAACACTAATAAGTCATTTTGATAGTATGTACCCTTTTTGTTCTCTCCCATTTTCTTTTAATCATACTCCAGTACCCATGGTTTAATTATTTTAACTTCATAATATGCTCTAATATCTAGCAGGGTTTTTTCACCCACATTCCTTTGTTTTAAAAAAAGTTCTTAACTATATTTCCTATTTTAAAGGAACAAACCAAAAAATCCCATTGAAATTGTTAGCATTTCCAAGTTGATGTCATCCACATCTTCAGGGCTCTGATTGTTAAGTGACTGACCTCATATTTTATATATATATTTTATAAATATATATTTATATATTTGCTTTTTCCCAAAGAAAAAAACATCAGTTTGGCAAGAATTGACATATTTCAATATGTGATGCTTTCATCAGCACTTTAGCATTTTTGTCCATTGATTCAACTTCACCAGCACAATTATTTAACACCCACACTGCCAGCCCTGTGCCAGGAGCCAGAGATATTCTTTTATATCACTCGGTAGAGTTGTTGCTATTGTTGTTGTTGTTTTCACCTTTAATATATGATGTGATGAAATGGCACTTTAAGTCCAGTCTAATAATGATGAAATATGGGAGACAAATTCCATTTGGGGGACATTCTATAAAATACCTGACCAATATTCCTCAGAACTTGCAAAGCCATCAAAAACAAGGAAAGTCAGAAATTGTCACAGCCAAGAGATGCCTAAGGAGGTGTGATTAGTAAATGTGGATATACTGGATAAGATCCTGAAACAGATGAAGGACATTAACTCAAAAGTAAAAAAAAAAATCGAAGTATTTTCTTTAGTTAGTAATAATGTATTAATACTGGCTCATTAATTCTAACAAATGTACCATACACATATAAGACGTTAATAATAATTCTCTGTACTATCCTTGAAATTTTTCTGTCTAAAACTTCTAAAATTAAAAGTTTATTTTAAAAACACAAATACTAAACTGACAAGTATGTAGTCAAAAAAAGGACTACTTCATCTACGGTATTTTTTTATACCCCTTTTCATAAGTATCTTTGGTCTCAGAATAAACCTGTGACTAACGTTATGCATGTCCAACAATATACACAGCCTATCACTTTACACAAAAATTTACAAATAAACTTAAAGATGGGAGATGGTGAAATCCACATAAAACAAAATTGGAAATATATATCCAGGGAAAAATAATATAAAGATGAGATTAAGATATAAAACTCAAGTTTCAGATCATTGGTCTCTTAAATAACGATGCAATTTAGCATTTTCAGGCTAGTTTATTATTTAGATTACCTATCATATACAGCACATAACTTTCCAAGAGTTCTTCTAGAAGAAGCAAATGCCATGTAATGTTACATGCTTAAGTACTTTAGGGAAATAAAATTATTACAATTCTGTATCCTACTTTTGGAAGGTCATTGCATATTGGTTTAATAAAATTATTGATAAATGTGACAATAGAGAACTGCATTGAACAACTATGAGTTTATTTTCCCTATATTTCCCAGATATATTAGATCATGTGGATCTGATTTTTTTAATAAAGCCTGTAAGTTTCTTACAAAATTAATACATCCATAAATATATGGCAAAAATAAAAAAATCCTACAATTTTGTTCATGAATAAAAGGACTTGATCATATTAAGTTAAAATTCAAATATGAAACATCTCAGCTCAGCATCATACTGGTTCTTGTATTTTCAACGTAAAAGAGAAAGAGTTCTAAGAAACAAACACAAAAAATAAGCATTGACCAATGTTTTAAAACCTTGAAGCAGTTCCATTTTGAATGAAAATAACATATTATTTAGAAAATTATCTGTATTAAATCAATTTTATAATTTGTTTCCATTTTAGTGTTCTATGAAACTATTTTACTGCATTTTTAGGAAAGAGTGATTTCTGAAATAAATGATGGATGAGCAAGACTTTATGTCCTATAATTATACCTATTATAACAGAACCTCAATATTAAATAATCAAGTTTACTATATTCATAGTAAGTTAGCCTAAGGCTATAAGAAAAAATTAAACTGGGCAGCAAATTGATGTGCTTTTTGTAAGATAATACGTTTCACAATTTCTCTAAGAAACTATTGATCTATTACTGAAAAAGCAGAGAGGAAAAAACCCCTCAAATTCTGAAACCAATATACTAATGCAGATTTATGTGGAACAAAAGTCAAATTTCCTTCAGGCTAGACCTAATCACTCTGGGATGAAAAAATATATTGAAAGGATATTCATAAAATATTTTCTTCATTATGTTTTTCCTGTGGGATTGTTCAAAATGTTTAATGCTTTTATACATTGCTTTGAAGTTTTAATAAAACATTTTCCAAAGGTTTTCCTAACTTTACATTGTATAAGATAATACAAATTTCTACTTAATAAGTGATTTCCTGAGATTGGCCATTACTGAACATTTGAGTACCTGCTGTATTTAAACCAAATAGTCCTGCAATCCTGAAAACCCAAAGTACCATTCTGGCAAATAGTGAAAAACAAATGAACAGTTTTTCAAACAGTGAAAAACAGATTCTTATTGAGAAATTTATATCTCTTTGGGATGGTCAAAAATGTCAAGAGGGGCTTCCCTGGTGGCGCAGTGGTTGAGAGTCCGCCTGCCGATGCAGGGGACACTGGTTCGTGCCCCGGTCCGGGAAGATGCCACATGCCGCGGAGCGGCTGGGCCCGTGAGCCATGGCCGCTGAGCCTGCGCGTCCGGAGCCTGTGCTCCACAACGGGAGAGGCCACAGCAGTGAGAGGCCCGCGTACCGCAAAAAAAAAAAGATCAGTAGATCAGTGACTGCCAGCAGGGAGAAAGAAAGGAGGAGAGATGAATACACAAAAGTACAGAGGCTTTTAGAGCAGTGAAAGTATTCTGTATGATACTATAATGGTGGATACATGGCATTATAGGTTTGTCCAAACACATAGAATGTACATCAACAAGAGTGAACCCTGGTGTAAACTATGGACTTTGAGTGATAATGATGTGTCAGTGTAGATTCCTCAGCTGTGACAAGTGTACCACTCTGATGAGGTAGGTTGATAGGGAGGCTGTGCATGTGTGGTGGTAGGAAGTATCATGGGAGCTCTTTGAAATTTCCTCTCAATTGTGCTGGGAACCTAAAACTTCTTTAAAAAATAAAGTCTATTTGAAAGGAAGGGAAAAAAAATGAGTCATCCTATAACAAGAGGTGTGATAATACATATTGAACCTTGCATTAAGATTAATTCAATTTTGAGTAACCTACCTCCATTTTTAAAAAAATCAGCAGAATAATTTACTAAATTATAAGTTGAAAAATAAAATCATATGATTATCTGAAAAATGTGGAAAAAAATTAAATCATTTTTTATGAAAGAAAAAAACACTTGGCCAACTAGGAATAGATGAGAACATCTTTTATATTGTAATTGTTATGGTATCATACAGTTTAACTCAAACTTAAGTTTGAAATATTTATATCATTCCCTTTAAACTCATGAAGGAGACACTATCACTAAATCTATTAAACATTATATTATATATCCAATTCAGTAATTTAAGACAAACACAATAATTCAAATATATAAGGGTAGGAAAGAAATAAACATTTTATGTTTAGATAAAAATATCAAATCCTCTCAAAACTACTGATAGCAAACTATTTTCCCAGAAATGGAATCAAAATTATGGAAATTTGATGTGTGAATGAAGTGACAAAGGAATAAAAAATAACTCACTGCCCCATACCATGGACATGTATCAATTCCACTTCAATTTAATAATCTGAATTTGAAAAGAGAAACTTTAAAATATTTGGAAGAATGTAAGTACAGACAAGAGAAGGAATCTTAACCAAGTTTCAAATAGGACAGATCTAGAAAGAAAAATATGAATAAATTTAACAACATTATAATAATAACTTTTCTGCATAAAATGTATTATTAAACATCAAAATAAAAGCTGAAGACTTTACAAAGATTCTTACAATGAATACAATAACAGAACATTAATTTCCAAAATATATAATCACTAAGATCAATAAAGGCAAATGGCTCAAAAGAAAGGGAGCAAGCAATGAAGAAGTTCATAATTTAAAAGGTTATAAATATAGTAGGAAAGGAAATAAAAATCAAACCACAGTTAGATACTTACATCTAGCAAATTGAAAAAAACAAAATAAAAGCTGACAGTTCCTGTTGCTGCCAAGAATGTTGAGTAATTGAACCTGTTTTCCACAGATCTAGAGAATATACCAGCCTGGAGTGCAATTTGGCAAGATTCAGTAAATTTTAACAATGTGCATAAATTCTCGGAAGACAGCAATGTGACATAGGTTTTTAATCTCTTTGATTCCCTTTGTATAGAACAGACAGTGTAAAAAGGAAAGCATAACCCATCCCCCCAAAATTTATGGACAACATCAAAAATAAAAACTAACTGAAAATGTATCCCCGTGAACCCCAAAATACAGTGGATGGAGAGAAATCACCTACAGCTTTAAGGCATCCATTATATCAGCAGGGAGAAGAAAAGTGCATCTGCCAGAGCTGAGAACATAAATAAAGTCAAAGGTACTCACTAAAGAGCACAGAAGGCCAATCATTGGAGAATAGTAGCTGAAGCTGGAAGAGCTTTGCACATCCACAAATAATTGAAAGGGTTCTGAAGCAAGATATGAAGGAGCTTATATTTGTTATCTACTGCTGCATAACAAATTACCATGATCTTAGTAGGTTAAAATAACATACATTTATTATCTCACAGTTTCTGTGTGTCAGGAGCCTGGGGGATATAACTAAGATGTGTCCTTCACTTAAGGGTCTCAAAAGGCTGCTATCAAGATGTTGGCTGGTCAGTCTACATCCTCATCTGAAGCCTCTACTGGGAAAGAATCATTTCTAAGCTTACTAAAGTTGTTGACAGAATCCATTTATTTGCATGTTTAACACTGAGTACCCTAGCTTCTTACTGGCTGTGTCCTGGAAGATACCCTAACTTCCTTGCAAAGTGGACCTCTAGGAATGGCCTCTTACTTCTTCAAAGCCAGGTAGGGCAGAGGCTCTAGAGCAAGTTGGCTAGTAAGATGGAGTTCTAAATAATGTAACATTATCACAAGGAATGGCATCTCCTTTTTTCTATAGTCTACTGATTAGAAAAAAGTCACAGTTCTGGGCTTCCCTGGTGGAGCAGTGGTTAAGAATCTGCCCGCCAATACAGGGGGCACGGGTTCGAGCCCTGGTCCAGGAAGATCCCACATGCCGCAGAGCACCTCAGTGCATGCACCACAACTACTGAGCCTGCGCTCTAGAGCCCGCGAGCCTCAACTTCTGAAGCTCCTGTGCCTAGAGCCCATGCTTCACAACAGGAGAAGCCACTGAAATGAGAAGCCCATGCACCACAAAGAAGAGTAGCCCCCGCTCGTCACAGCTAGAGAAAGCCCGTGTGCAGCAGTGAAAACTCAATGCAGCTAACAATCAATCAATCAATCAATCAATCAATAAATTAAAAAAGTCAGTTCCTCCCACACAGGGAAAGGATTACACAAAGGTATGACACTGTGCAATGGGGATTGTCGTAGGCCACATGCCCTCTCTGTCCATGACAGGGCTAAAGCAAAATAGCCACTGCAGTTATTTTCAAGATCAAAGCCCCATACTGAAAAAAAAAACCTGAGCGATATTGATTTAAAATTTGGGACAAATAAAATAGAAATAAAGAAAAAATTGCTAGGCGTAGGGGAATAAAAATGTCAGATGATCTCAGAGAATATGAAGCCATATGTTTTTAATCTTTATAGACACAAAAACTATTTTTAAACATTTCTCCCTTCTACCAATTCAGACAAATTAATTTTGTATAAAAATAAGCAGCAAAGTATCACAGTCAAATTTCACTTGAAGTCATTATAAGACAAAAGAACATAAGGAGCTAAATAATATCCTTACAGGAAAATTTTTGAATTACTGAAAAATATATGCATAAAACAGATGAAAAGTATAAACTAATATTTTAAAATTACCTAAAAGTAATTAAAATGATAAAATATATCAAAGAAAAACATTGCATTATAATTAGATAAATGGCAAACACTGTGATAAAACTCAGGAAAGAATAAGATATAAAATAGTAAAAAAAATATTTTAGAGTGGAGACAAAGCTAGAAAGAAAATAAACATAATAGATGCTGATTTAAAAAGCAAAATGTTAAAAAGAGTAAATTTTTAAGAAATGAATAGAATTGTAGACATTCAAAGAGTTTGAGAAAGAAATTAGTACAGAAAAGATATATATCATAATGCAAAGGAAGAAATCCAAAAGAAATGTATCATAATCCCTAGTATGTATACACTCAGTAACATAACTTCAACAGCATGAAGCAGCAATTGACAAAACTAAAAGGAGAAATTTTAAAATGTACAATTAGACGAGGAGACCTTAATATACCTATCACAATAGCAATTAGAATATCAGACAAAAACCTCAGTAAGAATATAGATTGTAATTAACAATGTCAATAATTGATATACATAACATAATTCAATTTACATTATTGAGATGTATAAAACTGCATATTAAAAAATAACTGATTATTTTTAGTTGAATATTGAAAACTTAGCAAAATCTATATTATAGGCAATAAAAATACCCTCTAAAATTTTCAAATTATTTAATTCAGAGTACTGTTTATGACAAAATTTAATTAAGCTAGAATACAATAACAAGATAGCTAGGGAATTTGCATTTAATTTGAAACTAAATAAAAGGCTTTTAAATTTATGCATCAAAGAGCTAAAACTGAAAATTTAAGTTTGAGGTGAATTTTAAGTGAAAGAAAATAAAACTACATGTATTATAATGTGGGAAGCAGCTAAAGGCATACTTAGAAAAAAAATTTAGTTACATTCACTGTTAGAAAAGGAGAAAGGCTAAATGTCAGGGATTTAAAGCTTTCACTCTGGAATAGAAATTAAAATCTAATAAATGTAGATAAAATTTAATAATAAAAGAGCAAAAGTAAATAAAATAGGAAAAATAATTTTAATAGAGAAAATGAAAAATCAAATACCCCTAGCAAGGTTAAGAAAAATAAAATAAGAAAATATACAAATTGTCAATAACAGGAATGTAAAGGACATCTCACTACAGATCCTACAGACATCAGTAAGATAAGAGGATAATAAAAACAATTTTATACCAATACATTTGACAATTTGGGTGAAATAGACAAGTACCCAGAAAAATACAAGTGACAAAATCAACAGAAAATCTAGCTAGTTGTATATCTATTAAAGAAATAAAAACTGTTATTTAAAATCGTTCCCATAGAGAAATCTCGAGACTAAAATAGCTTCACCAGTGAATTAGTTCAAACATCTGTGGGAAAAATAACACTAATCTTACAGTTTTAAAATACCCTTACAGCTGTAGAAATAGAGGAAATAATTTCTCTTTTTATAAGGAAAGTACAACCTTGATTTCAAAACCATAAAAGGATCTTAAGAGAACATGATCTTAGAGAACAATATTCCCCATGGATATAGATGTAAGAATGCTTAAGAAAATATAAATAAGTTAAATCATGCAATATATTTAAAAAGATATATCACACAACATGATTCTAAAAATGACTAGTATCCTTAACATATAAGTATATTCTATAAACAAAACAAATAGAAAAGTTAATAGAATATATGCCAAAGACTAGAGCACCATATTGCATAAAAGGGTACCTCTGATAGGTCAATAAACACACGAGATACCAGTATACACCCAGCAGAATGGTTAAAATGGAAGAAAAAATACCAAGCGTTGATGAGGATGCAGAGAAATTGCAATTCTTATAAAGTAGGAGCATGATATTGGCAAAACCACTTGGAAAATTCTGTAACAGTGTTGACTAAAGCCAAATATAAACATATACTGTGATACAGCAGTTATATTTCTCAATGTATGTATAACAGAAAGGCATTCATGTGTTCACCCAAAGATGTGAGTTTTCAGAACAGTATTTATAATGGGTGCCATATGCAAACTATCCAAATAGTAAATGTCTACCCAACTGTGGAATTGATAAATTATGTGAAGTATATTCACACACCAAAATAGCATAAAACAGGAAAGAACAATCTATAATTCAGCACTCAACAATATGGCTGAATCTCACAAATACAAAATGTAGGAAGACAAAAGAATTTAAGCTGTATTCATCCATTTATATAAAGTAATTCAGAGTATTAGAAATCAGGGACAGTGGCTACCTTTCAGGGAGTTGCGCCTGGAAAAGAAACGTGAGAGGAACTTCTGTGTTCCTGACAATGTTTTGTTTCTTGATCTAGATGTGAAATACACTGTTCATTTTATGAATTGAAGTGAGTTGTACACCTATGCTAACTTCTCTGTTCTATGTTATTTGTCATTAAAAAGCTAAAGAAATGGCCAGTGTCTGCATAGTGAATGCAGCCTGTTGGTCACCTGGCCTATGCAAATAGAAGGAAAATACAAGCCAATGTAATTTTCAAATATCTGCTGAATTCAGAATTCTTTTAGTAAACTGAGTTCACACTATAAGTTACCCCAGTTCTGATTGACTATCCTATATTTAAATCTCCAATATAAAACTCATGTTCATTATTAAAATTGATTAGTAATTGTTGTGATGATTACATAAGAAAACATATATAAATCCCTTAGTCCAGTGTTTGGAACATATGAAATATAGTGTCTGCCCCATAGAGTTTATTTTATTCCCAACTTAAAGAGGTTTGCAATCATTTGTGTAAACTGAAAATCCATGGTACACAGACAACTTTAACATACACACAATTAAATATCCGTGGAAGCCATCACAGAGCTTTGATGTCAGCTCCCTGGATGCTCCCCATATACTCCAGCTTGCTCAATTCATTTTGCCCTTTAAAATTTAATGAGAATTGGCTTGGATTCTTATATGTAGCCAACATTTCTGAATTCTTACTTTTACTGAGTTGTCCATGCCCACTCTGTTCATGTTTTAACTTTCCTGTATATTTTAACATACTAGATATTTCACTTCTCCCTTTGTTCCTAACATACCACTAATTCAAAGATAAAAACTTCATTATACTTAGGTATGAGCAATCCAAAATTCAGAGTTTATAAGACTCTATGATATTGTTCTGTAGTTGAAATAGAGTTTTAAATGTTAGCAAGGGCCTGATTTGATTTGGAGAGGATGGAACATTGACAAGTAGCCATAACGCTTCCCATGAAATAATCAGGAATATTGATTCATAAAAAAGTCCTACATAGGAGCAAGAAAATGAATGAAGACATAGGATTAGATGAGTTTTACTTTAGAGTTTAGCAAGATATAAAAAACTAGAGATAGTTAAGTATAGACTTTGCAGGTTGTGAAAAGCCCTACAGAATATAAGTAGACAAAGATAGCCTCAAAAATTGTAGACAGAGACTTGTCTTCTGGGTTCTGAGCTTCTTCACATGTGGACCATTTCGCCTTGGTGGCATATTTTCCTCTGCCTATTTTCTGTCTCCGCCTCCTGTCAATCTCAATATTATCAAGCTGTCATCAGTGCCATCCATACAATTAGATTTTACCTCACATGCAGATAAAAACTACTTAGAGGATTAATCTCCCAGGACTGTTTGCATTTTGCAATGTATTAACTCTTTTAATGGGTGATACTCTAAAGGTGAAAATATTCACTTTGGACAGTGATAGAAGAAAGTGTCAGCACCCTAAAAAGTAGATAATATAATCAATAACCTATTCTGAATCCAAAGACCAGGATGGCCCTCAATAGAAAGTTTATGTAAGAACTTATGCATTAGAAATTAGTTATAAAATGTTAATAAAGAAAGCAAAGCATTATTTGTTATATGTTGAATTGTGTTCCCCTCCTGCCAAATTCCTATGTTGTCTTAAGCAGCAGTACTTCAGAATGTGAACTTATTTGGAAATAGGGTTGTTGCAGTTGTAATCTATTATCTTAAAATGAAGTCATTACATGGGTCCTGATCCAGAATGACTGGGGTCCTTGTGTAAATGACAAATTTAGACATAGAGATGACACTGACACAGAGAAAACTCCATGTGAAGACTGCAATTATTCTGGCACAAGCATTGGGACTACCAGAAGCTGGGAGAGAGACCTGGAACACATCCTTCCCTGGCAAATTCAAAGGGAGCAGGACCCTGCCAAACACCTTGATCTTGGACTTCTAAACCTCCAAAACTGTGAGACAATACATTTCTCTTGTTTAATCAGTTTGTGGTACAGTAGTCTCCCCTTATCAACAGTTTTGCTTTCCATGTTTCACTTACATACAGCCAGTTGCAGTCCAATAATATTAAAAGGAACATTCCACAAGTAAACAATTTATAAGTTTTAAATTTTGTGCTGTTCTGAGTAATATGATGAAATCTCACACCATCCCACTCCTTGCTGCTCAGGATCCCCAACCGTCAGCATCTGTCTGCTCCTGACATGCAACCATCAACATCAACCATTAATCATCAACATCGTCATGGTTCGATGATCTAGGATCACCCAAAGTGGATGATCCTCCTTCTGACATGTCGTCAGAAGGTCAGTAGTAGCCTAACATTACGCATGATGCCTAAATCATTCACCTCACTTCATCTCATTATGGAGGCATTTTATCATTTCACATCAACACAAGAAGAAGGGTGAATATAGTACAATGAGATATTTTGAGAGAGTGAGAGAAAGACCACATTCATATAACTTTTATTACAGTATATTGCTATAATTATTCTAATTTATTATTAGTTATGTTGTTAGTCTCTTAGTGTATCTAATTTATAAATTAAACATCATCATAAGTATGTACAGATAGGAAAAAAAATAATATATACAGGGTTCAGTATTATTTACAGTTTCAGGCATCCACTGGGATCTTGGAACTTATCCCCGGCAGATAATAAGGGACCACTATACTTTGTTACAGTAGGTTTAGCTGTAATATAGTATTTTATTTTCAAATTAACTTTTATGTAAACTTTATTCAAAGGCTAGAAGATAGGAGTAGGTGTGTAAGGGATTGAGAGTACGTCCTCACATATAAGACTGTTACTCTATTCTACATGGAAAAGGGCTTCAAAATGAATTTTCTCTCTGGAAAAAAACTAATTGTGATGTTGTCTTTTCTCACTCTTTTGATGTATGAGATATGCATCAAGAGCAAGATTGAAAAATGTCATAAGCTAATGTATCTCTTATGGAAACAAATAATGAATGCACGTAACTAGATAAGGCGGGATTACATATCATCTAGTAGACTGAGAACGGCTTTCACATCAAAAGACTTCTAACCCCTACAGCAGATAAAAGCTTCAACTCTAGAGAAATCTAGATAGATAGAGGCCATTGGCACAGATAGGCCTAGAGCTAACTAAAAAGTCATTAGGTTAGGTGTTTCTGTATTATCAGTGCGGGGGGGAGGGAGATGAATGGGAATATACTAAATGATAAGTAATATAACTGTAACCTTAACAGTGTTAATGACTGTTTGTCATGGAAATGTTCAGTATGTGTGGGTAAATATCAATTATAAAGCATTGGAATTAAATGATTTAAGAGGTAAGTAGCAGATTTTACCTTCAGATTAATGTTTTTAGATTTAGTTTAATCTCTATAATTTGATTACATGCCATGCTACTATTAAACAGTGTGACATGATTATAGAAATTGGAAGAAGCCTGGTACATACCATAAGGAGATATATTTTTAGAGAATTTTATTGGGGGAGACATTTCAAATGGATTTTTTTTTTTTTAAGAAAAGTGTCTGGAAAGAAAAGAAACGTAAAGAGAAAATTAAGAGATTGTAATCTCAAATTTTAAAAAAATCTGCTAAATTGAGTGATGCCATATAAGACTTAGAATTTAGAATACTCATATTAGGTTCACACACAACTTAGATGATTGCCTACTATAATGCTGAATGTAGATCACAGAGGAGCACAACATAAGCATCAAAGAATAATAGCAAGGGATCACAAATGGAAAGGTTACTCGTATATTCAGTCTACATAAGATGGATCTGACATATATAAGATGAAAAAAAATTTTGATGAGGTATGGATAAATGGAATTTTACCAGCTTCATATGCCATGTTTAGTAAATACTATTTTTCTACATTTTTTAATATTTTTATATATAGGTATGGGTTTAAGAGTTCTTATTCTGCAGTTTAGTTATCCCTACAAGTACTAGGGAATGGAGAGAAATGGGGTATAAGATGCTAAAATGACAAGATGCTATGTAAATAGAAGTGTTGAACAATTTGGAGTAAGAATTTTTAAATCAAATTTTTGTAATTATTATGCATTTTCTAAATAAATAAGTTTGTTTAATAAAACATTCTGTAATCTATAACTCTGCATGCTATATCTATAAAAGGTTAATGATGGCCTCAAATCTTGAAGAGAGAACCTAAATTCATTATGTTTTTTAATGGTGGTATATGCTCTCCTGGGTTTAAGGGGTAGTGTGTTGGGAGTTGAAACATTATTAAATTATTGTCTTTATGCCTAGCCCATTGTGGTGTATTTCTGTTTGTTCCCCATAAAATCCATTCTCTCCTTCTCCCATACCAAAATATTTTAAATGTGTATGACTTCCAAGTTAAAAAAGGTATTCCCTAGCCTTCCTCCCAACTAGGCATGGCCATGTGGCTAAGTGGAGTCAATGGAATATGAGTGGAGTGAGGTAGACTACTTCTCTATTATTTTGTATAAAGAATTTGTTTGTTCTCCATTTCACATGTTTTTCTATTCCAATTCACTAAAATGTTAATGTGATGATTGAGGTTAACACCCCATTTGCTGTGAGAAAACAAGAGAAAGAAAGATCAAAGCAACTATAACTTAATAAATTGCTCTTAGGAGTATAATATTGGCAAAACCACTTTGGAGAACTCTGCAGACATTGTGGAACAGGGCCAATTCACACCTCTTATCCTCTCTCATGAAAGGCAAATGCCAGATCGCTGTAGTATACTGGGAACTCTTTCATACCAGTTCAGTTTTGTACCCTAAGTCATATCACTTGTAAATTGGTTAAAATAAAAATAAATTAAAAATAATATTTCGTAGGACAGAAAAATGGGCTAATTATATAATAGAAACCAAACAGCATATGACATGTTAAGCTGGACTCTATTGTCTGGGCAACAACCTCAACTCTATTATTTTTGTATGTTATTAGTGAAACGTTTGGTTAAAACATTAAATATATATGAAAATATAAAGTGTGAGGCATCAAAATTGTGAATCTATTTCCTAAGAAGAAATGAAACCTCCAATGTGTTGGACCTGAGAACTCAAAGCAGTAATGTGATAACAAAAATATTAAGTGCTTTAACATTGTAGACAGCAGAACTGGTCTGTAGGTCTGAGTGTTTCAGTTGGTGTCATTATTGGAGCTAAAAGTTGTTATTCAGTGTCTCTTTCATCCTCTTAGTTATCAGTCCAAAGTGTGCCCAGGTTTCCTGGTTTGGGCCAGGTAATCATAGAAAATATTTTAAAGATATTTGACAATTTTAATCTGTAACTTCTGCAGTAATTCAGCTACTTCTGGGTATAGAGTATCTCTCATTTATGTTTAGAAGCAGCCAAATTGTATTAAGTATGCTTCATTAATGATTCATTCAACATGAGGCATTAATTAAGCACCTTATAAATTCATATTAATTGAGAAAAACCAGTAATTATAATGATAATGAGCTCTTCTCCAAGTAGTTCAAGCCATGTCTCCAATATTTTCAGATGTATCAAATATAAGATTTATTTTGGGAATAAGCTGTTTTTTCTCCTTGTTTACATCCTATCATCATACCTGGAAATATATCAAAACATAGATTGCTTTTTCTGCACAGAAAGACTAAGTAAAGATGAATGTATTGCCCATTTCAAATGTTATGACCCCCTCCCAATCTGCACATTCACTCCTTTGTGAACTCCTATGGATGCTTTTTCATGGGTGGGATTATTTCAGATGTTATCTTTAAATAATGTTTCTTCCTCTGCAGTCCCCACATTCAAATGCATTTGTGGAATCCAGCCATGCATGTAAACAACAATTTTTCAAATCCCTGAATCCAAAAAAAAAAAAAGAAAAAAAAAAAACATTTTCTGGCTGTTCCTTAGCACAATGTTCAACTGAAGTGCTATTATAATCATCTAATTAAATGATAGCCAAAGCACAGAAGAAAATTATTGTCCACTGACAACAAGAAACAAACACAAAAACAAATGTAAATAAGTGAAAGAGAACAGCTGTGGACCATGTGTAAATACATGTATCTTTTTTTTTTTAAGAATATAATTGCAAATCATAGAGACTCTGAATTTGAAATAGCTGTTCACGCTATTCTTCTTTAAATGCTTTTATTCTCTTGTCCAAAGGGACAGAAAATTCTCTCCATTTTTCTCTCTCATTGCTGCTCCCTCTCCTCCGTCTCTGTCTCTTCTTCCCTCAGCACTCCTAAGTATTGGAGTATCTCAGAACCCGTTTCTCAGACCCTTTCTTTTTTTCTTTCTTTACTTGCTCTCTAGGGTATTTTGGGCTTGAAATGTCATCTGTACACTGATGTCTTTTAAATTAACATCTCCATCAGTGACCTCTCTCCTAAACGGTAGAAAGTATATCCAGCTACCTAGTTGCTGTGGAGGTTCCTTGGTTGCTAATAAACAGCTCAAATTTAACATATTCCAAGCAAATTAGTAATTTCTATCTCTTCCTTTAACCTGTTCCTGCCCTATCTTAGAACAGTAAATGGCACTTCCATTATCTCATTTTCTCAAGCGTAAAACTTTATTTTTTTATTTTTTATTGCAGTATAATTGATATACAATGTTGTGTTAATTTCAGGTGTACAGCAAAGTAATATATCGGCATGCATATAAGATTATTTCTAAATCAAGGCTGTGTTTTCTGATATAAGTAGTTTAGAATTTTCCATCACCTAAGAGGATTCTGGAAAACCATAAGATTTGCACAAGTTTTTATCTAGTGGCAGTGGTGGTACCTACAGAATAATTTTAAGAATGTCGTAGAATAAAAATGTTCTGCTGTGATTACATTCCATGGGTTTTAATTGTTTGTACATAACTCTTAGAGGCAGAGATCAAAACTTGAATAATCAGGCATTCCTTGTTTGATTATTACATCATGATGAGATATCTTCTGAAAATAGTAGACTAGCTGGTGATTTTTCGACCCCATCAGTCACTTTCTCCAGAGAAATTTAGATATGAGCTGCAAAAAAGGAGACTCAGTGGTGTGGTGCTAAGAGAGACAACGGAGAAATCAAAAAATAGTTACAGTTATTAGCAAGCAGAATATGTGCAGTAGAGAGAGATGAGAGCTGGTAATAGCATTTAACAAACCTGAAAACTCTGGAATCGCTCTGTGTCTAATAGATTAAATGGCAATAGATTTCTTTAAAGTTTTGAATACCTGATTTCTTTTTGGGAAACAGTTGTCTTTGTGTTCTGGATAACAAAAAACAATAATTACTGTCAGGAGACCCAGGGTGTGTTACCAAGGAGAATATTGTTGTGTTTCTTCACCATGCTGTGTTTCCTTAATATCGACTCTCTCATCTCTAGACATAATCTCCAGAGATGGCCCAGTTTTCTTAAATTTTATTTACAGAATTTAACTGCTTACTTATAGCCAATATATAACCAACATACTTATGTTGGTTATCAATTTTTTTCTACTCTCTACATACACACCTTTAGCTGATGATAGCTGCATAATCAATATATGATCATTTATTAACAATTTACATTTTGATTAACATTTAAATTATTTCCAATTCCTGTGTCATTATCAACAATTATTCATAGATACTTTTATGTAAAGGTTTGTACCTGTCACTTTTTTATGATGTATACCTATATATTGTATTACTCAAAAAAAGAGTCTCACAGATAATTGGATCAATTTACACACACTCTAATAGATTCTTAATCTCTAAAGACCTTTGTTTCTTGGGTGTCAACTGGGTAATGGTCAGTATAAAAATTATATAAATGATATTCTGTAACGAATGTGATGATATTTTTGGCCTGAAAATTCCAACTCAATCACTCTTTTGAGAAAATAAACTATATTTGTGTAAAATTTTAGGTAACTTTCATATTTCACAGTAACATTTTAAATATATATAAATGATTAGCTCATCTTTAACACATGTTTGACAGAAATAATTTAAAAGTAATTATCCAGAGTAATTTGAATGAAATTTCATTTACTTTTTAGGTACTAAAAATTAGAAACTTTTGAAAGAGTATCCTTAAAAAGTGTGCTGACTTGGAGGAATGTCATATATACACACAACTGTGCAAGTAATAGTCACACGAACAGCAAACAAAGTAATAGACACATAAAAATAAATCTTTTCTTTAACTGAATTGTTCAGTGACTAAGATTTGTTTAATATTTGCAAGTAGGCATTTTAAATACAGGCATACCTTGGAGATCTTGAGAGTTTGGCTCTAGACCACTGAAATAAAGCAAATAAGGCAAGTCACAGAACATTTTTGGTTTCCAAGTGCATATAAAAGTTATATTTATAGTATACTGTAGTCTATTAAGTGTGCAATAGCATGATGTCTAAAAAACATACATACCTTAATTAAAAATTACTTCACTGCTAAAAAATACCAAAAGAATTACAATAGCAACATCAAAGGTCACTGATCACAGATCACCATAACAAATATAATCATGATGAAAATGTTTGAAATATTGTGAGAATTACCAAATGTGACACAGAAACATGAAATGAGTAAATGCTGTTGGAAATATGGTGCTGTTATACTTGCTTGATGTGTGTGACAGACTTTCAATTTGTAAAAAGCACAATGTCTGCAAAGTGCAATAAAGAGAAGCACAATAAAATTAGGTATGCTTGTTATTAACTGTATATATTTCTCATATAATTATTTATTAGCTTTTATCTTAGGAATTTTTTTAGATGAGGGAAAAAAGATGTTAGAAGACTGATTTGGTACATCTTAAAGTATCTATTCATAGAAAAATATATTCCAGTATGAATCATAGACAAACACACAAATGGATACAGACTTATGTATATGACATCTGAAAGTAATCATTTTCTATTTTTTAAAGCTTTTTCTGGTAAAGTTGTAGGTTATGTAACTAAGAGAAGAGTTTAAAAGAAGTTGAGTTATTTAGCTGCAGTAAGTAGAGGTTTAATTATAATGTCGTGATACTGCCTAAATAGAAACCCCCTGGATTCTTTCTTTACCTAAAGTAAATGTATGACTCCAACAGCGGGAATTTTATTAGGATATGTGGAAGAACATTCTTGAAATATTTTTTAAATGAGCTTAATAAGCAGCTATTTTTAAGAAACTAGGCTTCTAGTAGGCTTCTATTGTATTAAAATAGGTTAAGTATCTCTCTCAGAATGTGTGGGTGAGGGTAACTGAGGAGACTAAATTAAGTCTCCTAGCTTTCTAGTTCCTATGAGATCAGGGATTTTGCTCTCCTTTTACTAATCCGTACAGACTAGGGTTTGTTTCCTAAACCTTGCCCAGTGACTCGTCCTTCTTTCCTTAAGACAAGACTTTGATGCCATCAGTCTGAATCTCTGTGTGGTATTTGTTCCTAGATTCCCATTTAGAGCCCCCCATCTCTTGTTCTACTTATTGGAAGCCTACCCATTGTAAATGTTTATTTCTTCTGGACACTAAAATCTGCATCGATATCTCTTAATTACCTGCAAGCACAGTGTCTAGATTCTGGGCTCTATCTTTATGTATAAACTTTGTCCAGTAACCTGGCGATGAATTATTGATAAATATCTACCTCATGCTCATCAGTATATCCAATTTCTAGTTGACCCATCCTATTACTTACTGAGTTCTAAGCCCCCTGTTCTGTTAGTTCCACTCCTTGTATTTTTGCAAGAAACTTGTAAGTAGACTGTTACTTAAGTCATATCATGCGAGGAGTTGTGTTTAGATTGTGAGAGCATGGAACAGGGGAAGCTGGGACATAGATAAAAGAAAGTGGAAAAACAATTCTGATGTTAAAAAAAGGGGGGAACTAATCCATGCTTCCAGGAAAGTGGGGCACATTAACAGGGAATAGAGATGTGCCTACCTCATGAAGCTGAGAAAGTAGTATCACCATAGTCCAACCCGAAGTTAGAGCCCTACCAAAATTTAAAATCAAAGTTTTAAAAATCTTGCTTTAAAAATCTACTTCAACCAACAATGCAGGAGTTCTAGGAACAGTGTCTCAGAGACAGTGAGGATAGATAGATAGTGGAACGTTGACTTGTAGTTCCCATAATAAGTAGTCATGGACTGATAGAAGAGTGACCTGAGGACTTGCCTGACTACAGGTAGTGCCAGCACTGGAATGATCAGAGGACTACCTCCATAACTCCAAAGCCAGAAGGTGCCTGGGAACATGGAAGAGAGAACAGTTTGTAAAACATCCAAGCAATTTGCATCCTTCTCTGAAATGACAATTTTGTTGGATTTATAATTCCTAAGCTTATGAAAGTGGATGATAATCTAAAGAAATCTAGAGAAATAAGTTTTTTATTTGCTTTGTTACCAAATTACACCCCAAACTAGGAGCCCTAGAAGCACCTGCTGCTGTGTGAACTGTGTGTTCATTCAGCCAATATGTATTGAGTATTTTCTAAGTGCATTACTTTTACATATCATAATAGGAACTAAGTACAAAGAGGACTTGGTGGTAAACCAAAATGAAGGGAAGTCTAATACTTTCTGGTAAACATAGATTTTAGTTGCTTTTAATTGATTTCTCTCTTTCAATATAGAAACATTTCTGCCATAGAACATTTCTGTTCTTTGATTTTTTTTGATAACCTTTAAGAATATAAAAATCAGTCTTAGTTCATGGATCAATATAAAAACTGTTTACAGACTGGATTTGACCGATGGGGCTATAAAAACCTTAAACAGAAACCTCAATTAAATAGAGTTGAGATACCAGAAGGGGGAGCTCTCACACCCTGCCACAATGGGAGAACCCAGCAGGAAGAAGACTTTTCTTTCCTGGCAAGGACGCAGGCAATGAAAAGCCATGCACTCTGTTTACTATAGCTCTCCCAAATTCCTTTTTCTTTCTATAAAAGTGTTCTCCTTCCCTTGCTGTATGGGGAAATTTACATGTGACTTGCCGTGGTTGCAGACCCCAAAATGCAATTCTCTGCTGATCTTGAATAAACCCATCTTTGCTGGAGAAATAACTGTCAGTCTATTTGTTTCAGGTCATCAGGGCCATAATTTGCCAATTCCTCCTATAAAGCATCACATTGCTCGAGGCTGCCCTTTTGGTGGCATGCTATGCTCTAATAGACTTTTGCCTATTCTTTACTCATTTCTAATAATCAGTTCTGAGTACTGTTTCCTTCTGACCATATGTATTTCCTACCTGAGCTTGGTTTCCCCTTCACTACCTCAAGTTTTATTTACTCTCTAATAGTGACCTTCAAAGACTCTCTTGACCCCAACCTCAAACCAAGTTGATCACTCCCTTCTCTATGCTTCCACTGTGCTTTTGGCATATTCCTTTTATTTTATTTAAAAATGTCGATGGTAAGTTCTGTAAATATGAAATGAATTAAATGGAATTGAATCTGTTTAAATCTCTCTACAGTTGACCCTTGAACAATGCAAGGGTTAGGGGGTGCCACCCTCCACACAGCTGAAAATCCCTAACTTATAGGATCCTGTAGTACTGCAGTATTTGCTATTGAAAAAAAATTTGAGTATAAGTGAACCTGTGCAGTTCAAACCTGTGTTGTTCAAGGGGCAACTATATTGCAACTAATGCTAATAAATGGAGCTAATGATGTCATTAACTTGTGAGAGGCAGCATAACATACGTGCAGTTGATCTTCCTTACCATGGGTTCCACATCTGCAGATTCAACCAACCACAGATCAAAAAAAAAAAAAAAAAATTCCAAAAAGTAAAACTTGAATTTGTTTTACACTGGCAACTGTGTGTATAGCTTTTACAGTGCATTAGGTATTATAAGTAATATAGAGATGACTTAAAGTCTATGGGAAGATGTGCATAGGTTACATGCAAATACTACACCATTTTATATAAGGGACTTGAGCTTCTCTAGATTTTTGTATTCACTGGGGACCTGGAACCAATCCCCTATAGATACCAAGGGATGTATAGCCCACTGGTGTGATGTGAACATGTTGAATGTAGTTTTATTTCTTGTGTTGCATAAACTTTGGCCTTTGTTCTTTATTCTATTAAATGTAGATAGTTATATTTTCACTTTCAAGGTGCTAGTAGGGTTGGTTAAAAAGGGTATTGTTACTGTATAAGTCTAAAGTGTCCTCTTGTCCAAAAGATATTTGCGTCTTTAACTAGGATTTTCAATGGCTTAGCTCAAATGAATTATCAAATTAAGCACCATGATTAGTCACTCACAACAATATTTTTGGTCAGAACATCTCCTCCCCTCCCCAATCTTAAAATTTGAATATTCTTGATTTTCTTAAGTATAAAACAACCCTTACTGTCACATTGATAGTAAACAAGTGACAGCTAAGCTTATTGTCAACTTCATAGGGAATTGATGACTGTACAATAAAATTGTAAAAATGAAATATTGCTTAGTCTAAAAATACAAGAGTAATTTAATTCAGGGAGTTTAAAATTTTTAAAGAACTGTTCAATCTCTGCTGGACTACAGTACACACATACCTACTCCTTGGGGCAGGTTAGTGGTGAGAAATTATAAAAAGTCTAATATCTGTAAGGTTAAATTAGATTGGAGAAAGCTACAAAATTCTCAAGTGTTTAGATGATACAATTATTCCAGAAACAAACTTGATTGTACCTAATAACATAGAAATTTCTTTATATATGTTTCTGCCATTGGAGATACTATATCACTATAAAAATTCTTTTTCAAACCCATCCAAATAAATTACGTTAGAAAAATTTAGTAATTGTTTAATTTAACTCATAAAAAAAAAAATAACAGGTTACTGAGGATAAAATGTCCACGACCAATAATAACATTTAACACAATATGAAATGTAACACCATGAAAAATGCAGTGTAATTACGTTTACTGACATGCTGCAATTTAACTAGGGTTAATTGAACTATTGGCAATTTTTGCTTATTTGCCTTATTTTAAAAAAAACTATGATTTAAAGGTTAATTGCAGAATTTATAAGGTAATAAAATTGCTTCTCCATCAACTATTTTTCATATAAATATGGATGGTTAATTTTGTCACTCTCTGTAAATAAATTTGTGGATTTATTATTTAATATCTTGCATTGAATGTAACTAAAGAGCATGAATAACTTAGACTGTAAATATAAAAGTTTATTTTAAACAAATGATTACTATGTTGGTGTTTCCTTTTATTCAGAGGGACAATTCTTCTTAAAGCCCAGGAGGGTGGTCTTTTATGTTTAAGGATCCTTCTTTTGGGGCTCTTCTATTAGTATCACTTATGATAACATTCTACTTGTTTCTGCTTTTATTTAGCTCTAGTATGCTCTCCAATTCATTGATTTGTTTTATAATTCTTTACCTCACTTTCTGAGATTTCAAACAAAATACTTAAACTTCATCAAGCTTATTGGCTACTGTCTTAATTCCTTTATAATACTGCTGCTTCTCTAGTGAGCACCCTTATTCTTCACAAGTTATCAGCTCCACTACATACTTTTATGTATCACTAGCATTTCATCATCTCTGAGCAGCATGACCTACCCCTTGTTAAGTCACGTATTTTTCCAAAACTTCAGTAAATAGTGATCTATTCCAACTACCAATAGAGCATAAGGGTGGAAACTGCAGACTAGTTCAGGATGTCTGAGTTCGAATTGTAACTCTGCCATTTACCAGATGTATGACTTTGGGCAATATACTTAGCAGCTCTAATCCTCACTTCCTTCAAATGTAAATGAGACTAATAATAATAATATTTAAATATTCAGTGAGATATGCAACTAGCCAATGCTCCAACTCTTATTAGCTAATATTTGTATAACTGGCTTTTGTCTTCTACAGTTAGCTTCTCAGCCAGTTCTGCATATTCATTATCATCATCGTCTACCTGTCAGTTCTGTATGCAGAAACACAGGACTATAACTGAAAACTACTATAATGATGTGACATCTCAAAATCTACTTTAAATAAATGTGTTTAGTGGAGAGGGAGAAAATGTCTCTTTGGCCTGAAAGGCAAGTTAGATAATTATGTTACAAAGATGTATTCGCTTTTTTGCTTTCTCTGTGTTTTTCCTCCTAAGTCACAGCCATTTGATTCCATGCAGTTCTAGCTCAGGCAAATAGTCAGTTAGGGTTACAAGTACCCAAGTTCAGAACAGGGATGAAAATCAGGTAGATTTGGCACTCAGACTATTGAATATTGAAGTAATGCTTCTCTTCAACAAAGCCACAATGAAATCAAGTGATTTTATTTAGAGAGACTGGGCAAACCATTGTAATATGAGCTCTCTCTGGCTAGAGAGTAAGAACTTTCAAGAAATGCAATTTAATGAAATGGCTAAGGAGTTTTGCAACAGAGAACCTATGTCTTAATTATGATCAGTCTTTTTTTTTTTTAATATGAATCAGATTCTAGATGTGTATCTTTTTTTCTGCAGGGACAGTCAGTACATTACATACAGTAATACAGTACATAACCTGTGCTCATATTTTCATTTTTTTAGCCTACAATCATGTGTCCTTGAATAGAAAACTTAATACTGACAAATGGAGAGCTAAATGTTAAAGTGCATTTTTCAATAACGATAAGACACTCTCATATTCCTTGTCTTGAGATTTTGTTTTACAGTCCTTTAAATTAGTGTTTTAAAAATACATTGGCAAGATTTTCACTGTGAAAAGATAATCATTTCAGTTCATATCATCTTTTAATGATGTACTTAAAATTTCTAGCATTATAATAGATGTGTTCTAATTTATTTTAGACACTACTCTTTCACTCTGTGCTTTACAGATATGCAAATACTATTGAAATAACTACAAACATATTAAAGATACTAAAATAATTCTTTTTAAAACCATTTTCATTAAAACATATTATTCTTGAGTATATATCTTTAACATAACACTGAAATAGGTTGTATCTGTTTAATATTGTCGCTAACAGTAATTGTGATTTTTCCTTTGCTATTTCATTAGAAGATGTGTGTAAATTAATAATGAAAAGCAAACAATGAACAGTGTTCCAAATAGAATTTCTTCTTAAAAATCCATTTCTCCTTGGGAAAGGACATTATGATTTAGAATTTTCTCATGTGGCTTATGTGTCTGAATAATTATCCTAAAACTTATTTTTACAATTGAACTAGATACAAAATATTTATTCATGGGTACATATGTGTGTATCTACTTGGACAGTTGATTTAGAATGACACAAAGTGTATAAAAACATGAAAATGTTTTGCAACTTACGTTTAAGTAATACAAATGTAGAAAATTACAACTTTCCTTTCCAATGTACCATAGATATTTTAGTGCAGCTCCCAATTTTAAAATAGCATGAAGTGATTAATATTCATCAAAAGGAAGTGGGAAGAGAGGCATCATTTTATTTTCAATTAATAGAAAACATGGCGTTGTCTATTTTTAGTCACCTGCTATTTATCCATTCCCCATGGAAGTGAATGGACTGCTACACTCCTTGTCTGCTTTCTTGCTGAAAGTGCTTGCCTGTGCTGCCAAGCTCACCACGCAGTTCCCATCTGGCATTGAAGCACTATCTTTTTCAGCCATACAAGTCTGTGTTCTGTGATAAAGTACAGTTATGGGCAGCCTTGCTTACTCTACTCTGCTTCAGAAAGAACTGTCTTGCTACACTATTCCATTCGAAAACTCTCTTCTGATGCTTGAATTTCTTCTGAAACTGTACTTGCAATCGTAATGGTTCTTTCTTTAATATTTTAACTAACTTTACCTGTTTAGTATGAACTAGATATTTAATTCTAAGTTGAACAGCAAGGAAATGTTTACTGCTGAAAGTAAATTTTATGAGGAATAAACCACAATTTATATACTTGATTTAACCCAGCACATATCACTTAAATGTGGGGATTTATAGATTTTCCAAGCTACTGCAGAGGTAATCTGATTTGTGATATGTTGGTTTATTCATTTCAAATTCTACAAGATCTACAGTGATTATTTCAGTCTATGAGATGGCATAATGCTATATATCACTGCAAATCCTTTTAGCATGAGGAAGAATGCATTGATTGTACTATCAACCATTTATTTAATGTGTGTATAGGTATCACCTTGGAACATCCTTTTCTGGTATTTTGTAGGCACTGCCCTGCTTTGAACACCTAGAAATGAAGGATAGAATAAAGATAATACTCGGAGTTAAAATGTACATTAAAATTTTAAATTATCAACAATACAGATAACAGAAATAAAGATCAACATCTTCGTAAATTATTGAGCCATATCAAATAAAAAAATAAAGAACATAATCAAAGGAAACAATTCTGTGGAAGTCCCAGAAGTCTCAGGAATGTGCATCTTAATGGATGGATGAAAGTAAGATTTGTGTTTTATTGACCGTATATAAAAAGAATAAAGCCTTGACAAAGAGCCTGCATATTATGAGAGAATTAGAAAAGGGATCCTCCACATAGCCTGGTTCTTCTAAAGGCTATAACCTCAAAGAAAGTGTGGATTAGAAATAAAATTAAATCACCAAAGCAAGTAGATGTCCAGAAAACTTTTATAAGTTGGTCTAGCCTTTGACTAAAAATAAATAAATTAATAAGCGAACCCCCTCATAACAATAATCCACTGTCAAGTGGGTTTAACTACTTGAATTACATAATATATTGGGTGTTTGAAAATGCAAGCTAAAATAATATGAGTATTCCCTAGCCAGTGATCTATTGAGTGCCAGAAGAAAAAAAAAATTTAAAGGCTAGTTGTATATTTGAACCCTAATCCAACATTACACAGCATTTCCAGAGATTAAACATAAACTGAAGTATCAATAGAATTTGCTCATGATCCAGTTTTTAAAACCACATGATTGAAGATTCAGCAGTTAATGAGATATAGCAGGAAAAATATAGAAAGGAGTATCTGACCTTCATTACTTCAACTAATAAAATTATCAAATAGAAACTATAATATAATCATAATAAAAATTAGGTAATAATAACATTGTTATAGGTAAACATAATAGAAAAGTAAACATTTTTCCTTTGGTTATAAAAACAAAATATTTTACAATAACTTGATTGTAGGAGACCATTGTTCCTGATGAGATTATTTAGATTAAAAAAAAAATCTAAAACGATATTTTTTAAGACATTGGAGAGCTGCTTTGGCAATCAGGACTTAAAGGTCGAAACCTGCGGAGAGGGAGACTTATTGAGGTCAAACTAACTTTCTGGGTTGGGGAGGCCATCTCCATGCTCATGGAAAGAGCATCTTTTTAGTTGAAGAAGAACTGGTATAGACACTGTAAATTTCACAGAACTCGGGATACAGAATTTAGAATTCTGATCTTCAAAGGAAGTAGGACTTGAGAGCTCAATATATAGGAAGAAAAGAAGCTCAGAGAAATGATCATGACCCTCATAACTATATACTCATTTAATTGATTAAATTGACCAGTGCACTAGCCCAGAAAGCACAAAGAGAGCCCCCTTAGAGCAGAGGCATTTATTTTTTTAGCAGTTTCATGGAGCTGAAAAAAATAAAATGCGTTCGGAATTTTCAAAGGGAGTAAAGTACTAGAAAATACCTCCAGGTCTTAAATTAAACAGCAATGTATGGTTAATGGTAAAATATTGAAAGCTTTGCTCCTGAGACTGAAAAAATATGGGTGTGCTAGCTAAAACTATTTCCATTAAAAATTATATTGAAATCCCCAGAAGAAGGCAAGAATAAAAGAATAATGATTAAAACAGAAGTAAAACTGTCATTGTTATAAGACTACCTGATTAGTTTTGCAAGCAAAATAAGACTCATAAGCAATATGAGCAAGATTGCATATCTATGATATGCAATCAGATTCCATATTTAAATGATTAAATTAATAAGAAAAAGGTCACAGGATATAAGAGCAAATATAAAAATCAATTTTTTCCTAGAAGCCACTAACAAATTGAATTTGAACACTACTATTTTGAAAAATACCAACTCTGTTAACTCTTTCGGAATATATACATCTTAAATTATGGGCAAGACCTCTAAACAGAAAGCCATGAAACACTGAGAAACATTGAAGCGGGTTTATATCCCAACAAATGTGTGCCTGTGAAATGAAAAATGAAAGACTGATACAGAGTTACAGTGTTTAATGAAGTTGGTTTAATGCAAGTGTAGACATGTAGACCAATGAAAGAGAATAGAACAGGGGTTGCCAAACTTTATTGTACATCAGAATCACCTAAAAGGTGATTCAGTAGAACTGGGGGAGGAGGTCCCATTTTCACGATGGGCACTACAATCTGAAAAGCACTGGAAGGTAGAGAGTCCAGAAATAGACCCGTACTTATATATTTGCTAGACTTATGACAAAGATAAAGTACAAGAATAACCGTTTCAGTAAATGACAGACTCAGTAATAAAATGGACAAAGAAACGTGCACAGACAATTAATGAGAGAGGATAACCAAGCGACCATATGAAAGGTTGCTGAAGTTCATTAATTATCAGGGAAATGAAAATAAAGCCATAAGATACCACTACTTACCTAAAAAAAAAATTGTACGGTATGATAAAGTCTGAAAATGTCAAGTATTGGTGAGGTTGTGTATAAATCCATACCTAGACACGAGATAGTGAGGTTGAAGAAGAATAAAGTCATCCTTGAAGATTGTAAAAGCCTCCAGGTAGAAAGCAAAAACAATAAAATTGATAGCAGACTTCTAACAGTAACAGTGAGAATATAATATACTTTGAAAGGTTGAGAGAAAATAATATCAGTCTAAAATGTATTCTACGTAAACTATCATTCAGGATTGAAATAAGTGCATTCTCAGACAATAACTGCTCAAATTAAAATAATTGTAATAATAATATATTTAATAAAGAAAATAATTAAAAATGAGTGAAATAAAAAAATTTGTACGCATGTATGCAGAGAAACAAGTAGCTGTGTAAGTCAGTTGTAAGCAGAGGCTCAAAGTATAAAACAAAAAGTATTAATTTGTAATCTATGGAAATAAAACCTGCAGACTGAAAAGGTCCATTAGGATTCTAAATTTCTTCTATTTCTCATGCGTATGGATAGAAGTCTTGTATGTTACTCATTCACTTAAAAATGTTAAGGATAATGATTAAATAGTAGAATATGTCCAAATCACTATTATAAAAAAAGCAGGAGGAACTAAAGGTACCTAGAAATATGAATCAAGCCAATATAAGGCCAAAAAAAAAGAGATGAAAACAGTATTAAAAAGCAGGATAAATTAAAAGCAGAAAATAAAGTATTAGAAATAAATACATCAGTAATTAATACATGTAAAATAATAAAGGCAATTTAAAGATACTGTCTAAAGGTTTGTATTACATTTTCAGACTTCTTTAAAGATTTTGAGGCATAGGATTATCAGCGAGAGAACTGCTACTTACTGATGAAAGGAAGAAGTCTCTAGAAAGATACTCTTAATGCTAAAATTGTATGCACTGAATAACATGGACATTTTTGCATATTCAAATATTTCAATGCAAAAGTAAATGCATAAAATTAATCCTGTATCTAATTTTAAAAAATTTACTTAATGGTATTATTTGAATGTTTCTAGGAAACTATAATTTGTATACTAAATTTGTATTCAAGTTATTAACTTATAAATACAGTGTTGTAAGGATCTTTAAGTTCAACTTACAAAATTCGTTTTACAGTTTCTTTTTTTTTTTTTTGTGGTACGCGGGCCTCTCACTGTTGTGGCCTCTCCCATTGTGGAGCACAGGCTCCAGACGCACAGGCTCAGCGGCCACGGCTCACGGGCCCAGCCGCTCCGCGGCATGTGGGATCTTCCCGGACCGGGGCACGAACCCGTGTCCTCTGCATCGGCAGGCGGACTCTCAACCACTGCGCCACCAGGGAAGCCCTACAGTTTCTTTATGTAGCAAATAACAAGTACTTCCAGCAAGGCCTTTGAATAATATAAATTAATTCTAATTGAACAGAATGGAATACTCTAAAAAATTCTACTTATAATTTTAAGTAACAAAGTTTCCTTAAACTATTTTACTTGCATTTATAAATTAGATACGTTTAGTTTTATTTTAGCCATCTCACAAGCATGACAGAGAAAACTCACAACTTAACAGGAAAATCTCTCCCAAAACCACTTAAAAGAATTTTCATAAATCCAAACTTTTAATTGTTAAATTAAATTCTCTTAACACTCTAATACTGTTAACAGAAACCCAAATTATCTTAGACATTTTAGCTAAAAATAAAGTATCAAATATACAACATTCCCCTAAATATCACAAGCACTTTCATAAAAAAAAAAAAACACTGATTATTCTAAACTTAATAATGGAGTATTAGCGATTTAGACTTGGCTCTCTTCATTCTATCTTATCTCTTAACTTACTAATGGGCATGCTGAGGTTACTTGGTGGAAAATTAAAAACCACTGTACTATTTGCAATAGCTGGTTTGCTGTAATTAATGATATATTTGTTTATCGTTCATAAATTTGAAATCACTTTACAAGAACTGGTTATATGTCTGGGTTCCTCCCAGGGCACTGACTAGACAGGTGGGACCATTTTTAAAGCTGCCTGATTTTGGTAGATGGAATTTCCCACTTCTATTTACTACCTAAATGAATTCCCATGATCTTATCTGGCTATAATTCTAAGGACATTCTTTAGCACTGCCACAATTCTAAATATGTTTTATTGTCATTCATTGGATTTCAGAATTCTTCACATAGCTTTGTCTTCTGTAGCTATAATTCTGATGTCAGGGTAATGACATTTCAGAAACAAAAAGGAAGGAAAGTTATGATTAGCAGAAAAGAAGATGGTATTTGTTTCTTTCTCCCTCTAATACAGACTTTTTCTTTCCAATCCATTGTTATCAAGTTGGTTTTCAACTCCTTTTCTTATTAAATAATAGCAAGTTCAACATGTTATTCATATAGGAAAGGGTAATGTCAGCTAGTCTTTGACACTTAGGCAATATCGGTGGTCAGTTTCAACTGAGACCCTGAATTTACAGTGTGGACTATTGGAAAGAACTTGGTTTTTAGTGTTAGATCTGAGGGCTAATCTGACTCTATTAAATCACCACCTGTATGAGTTTGAACATGTTACTTAATTTTTAATATGAGTTTCCATATCTTTATATCTGGGGTAACTAAACATACCACACCAATTTGTTGTGAAAGTAAAGTTACCTTACATATCTAAAGTACATTTTAAAGTGCTTTATCCATAGATAATTATTATTACATTGTAATTGCAATTAGGTAATCTATCAACGTAATCTTCTACATGCTCAGGTGGAGTAGTTCATTACTAATATTAAATGTAGCTTCTAAAATAGGTTTTACTTTTACGCTCACTAGAGCAAAGATTTAACTTTTAAGTCTGCCATACTTCATACCGACATCAAGATCTGTGAAGGGTCTGAGATTTTACCCTATGTGTAAGCTAATAAGTTACTCTGCCAAAAGTTCATGTATACCAGCAAAGATGCAAGATGCCTGCATGAGACAAAGGGCAGTTTATAACTCACAGCAACAGCAGTAGTCAGCCTTATATCATTTACCATTAGTTCCCCAAACCCTAATTCCCACATACCGACATGACAAGGTCTAGGTGATGCCTGTATATACAGTGGATTGTGTTAGAGGAAAAAACTGAGTTTAGGAAACACCAATAATTTACAAGGAGACTTCTAGCAAACCTATCCAAACTTTGCCCTAGAAAGAGACACTGTCATTATTAATGTGAACAGCAAACCTATATGCCCTCTGTGCTGGAAGATTCTCTCTAACTTCCAAGGCTATTTGCTTTATAAACAATCTTGAAAGATAATGCAAAACCAAAACTGTTAATGCCTCTGCTCAGAAGAGAGACAGAGACAAGAAATTTATAGAGATTTGTCTCCCTACAGCAGAATAATGGAAACTTTGCCCTTCTAGTGTAAAAGTCAGGAAAAAGTTTCATAAACACAATTTTAATACACAGTTGTTTTAAAGTATGCAAAGTTATAAATTCTATCAAAAATGTGTTGAAAGTCATGGTAGATCAATTACTTGTAAATGTCATAATAGTGTTTCAGAGGCAGGACATAAAAAACTGGGATATTTATGAGGTTTGGGGGTGTAGTTCAAGATAATGTATTTCAATGTGAGGGGCTGATTAAGGTTAGCTCATGATATAATAGTTATGGATTTGTGGATAGGGCAAATCTAAGGTTTTGAGAAAAAGGTCCCAATGTGAGTGTATTTATTAAAAGTTAGCTATCTCATGTTCATCTTAATGAGTTTTTTATTCCTTTCATCCTGAAAGGAACAGTAATGTTATTTGCATATTTTATCTTTCTGGGCAAGAGTTTTTTGGAATAGAAGAGTAAGTGTAAGATTAGTGTAGTCATGACAATGTGGAGATTAAGCTCTGAGTGTATAGATGATTTTGCTTCTCCAAAGCCAAATGACCTGCAGCCAAAGCCTGCCATTGCTTGTATATGAAATTGGACTGGTGGCGGAGAGGGGTCTACTAATTTTTAGTAGATTAGTTTTACATCTTGAAGACTGTGGTGGGAAAAGTGGTAAAACACAGAATACACCAAGTAAGGAAATAAAAGAAATTGACGATAGTGTCAAGAAATAACTGATTTAAGATGAAAAATGTAGGGAAAATAAATAGGTAAGAAATATTAAATGGAAAAAAATGTTAGCAGAACATTGGGATCTGCTATAAGGATGAATATAAGGATGGAGTCACCTTAACACACAAAAAAAGAATCTCGCATTCAGGACAATGGGGAAAATCAATTCCAATCATAATACCTGATCTAAGTATATATAGATATTTAATATTATTATAGAAAATACCTGATTGCATAGTATTTTAAAGAAGGAGATTACATTGATTCATAGTTTTAGCCAGCTGAGAATTAACTCCTCTCTCCATGTATTCTTATTTTTATTTCTTTTCTTATTTTTTCTTGTAGTATAGATCTGATTTTTTCCAAAATCAAAAGTTGCATAAATCCCTGTAGACAAAGGGTGATTTATAAGCAAAGAGGGGCATCAAGATTAGGATAGAGTTCAAGAGAAGCAATAAGAAAGAAACCAGTTGAGAAAACAAAAGTCATTTTAGGTTCCAATGACAATTCCCCAAGCCTATCATTTTCAAAGCAGGCTGTCTAGAAAATAAAACCTTTTCTTAAAAATAAACTTTCAGATATGAAAAATACTTTTTGTTCCATATGACAAACTTAGAGCCGTATAACCAATGGGCTTCCATTTTCCAGAGATAATTATTAAAATGAGAAAATAAGGCAGCAAAAATAGGTATAAATTTAATACATATAACTTTTCCCAAACAGAAAATTGGTATCTGTTCATACAGTTTGGTGGGCTGCTTCTTCTTACATTCTGGTTCATATCTCAGTTTCTCTATTGATGATTTGCTCTGGTGTATTACTGGGAAACCCATTATTAAAACACAAAAAAGCTGTACCCTTCAAACTCACCAATATCTGTAATAAAGGTGTTTCATCTCTATCATTCTGACTCTCTTGTGTATCAAACTTGTTTCTGAATTTTGACATAGTAAGAAATGCAACATCTAACAAAGGAGAACACAAGAGGTGAAAGAGCTAACCGGAATGACTCCGTCAGAGGGAGCTGAAAACCAGTGGAAAATTGAGATGTAACTTCTTAATGCATCAGATTGAAAGCCAGTAACAACAGAAGTTGAGGAGCAACTATTTAAATATTGTGACAGCTGTGTTGCATTGTCACAGAAAGTCTGGGCAGACTTTAGGGTGGATGACTAAACATATCAATGTAAAAACTTTAAAAAGTATAATATGTCTCAAGATGAACATTTATTCTAGGTAGAGGCACAGGTACTTTCTTGTTTCTGTTACTGAATGCAAGTTCATGTGCCACGCACACAGTGAGGCCAAACAAACTGAAACTTCGGAGTGTGGAGCAGAGAACAATTTATTTCAGGGCTGTGCAAGGAGAACGGGTGGCTCGTGCTCAAAAAAACCCTGACCTCCCCGAAGAGTTTCTGCAAAGCATCTTTAAAGGCAAGGTGAGGGAGGGGTGTCCCAGGGTATGTGATCAGCTCAGGCACTATTCTCTGACTGGTTGATGTTGAGGTAACAGGATAGTTAACATTATCAATCCTTAGGCGCCAGGAGGTCTGGGGGCTCATAATCATCAAATAGTTAATTTCTTCCACTTGGTGGTGGTTTTTAGCATCTGAAAAACTCAGGAAATATGCATGAAATACTGTTATCTGGGTATTTCAGAGAGGAGCTACAGCAGAGGATATGAGGGAGGGCTGTGTCCCAGGAAGGCCCCATAGGGTCCTACTCGGATATACTTGCTCATGAAATATGTCTGATAAATTAATGCAATTTATCCTCTAAGGAAAGATGCAGCCAAGATGACACATTAAATGTTCCTTAGCTGAAGTCCACCGTGAAAACAGAACCGAGTCAAAGCTTGTGTGAGGCTAGTTTATTTCAGAATGTGATACCAGGTAGGAGGTGGAATGCAAGGCAGGGAGAGTGAAACAGAAAAGGAGGAAAAGCCAATTGGAGAATGTGGTCTTGGCTTGGATGTTTTCTGGGCAACTGTTACCCATTTTCCCTGGCACCTTCTGAGGAGCCTTATAAAACGAACCACGCAATTATCCACCCAAAGACAAAACACGGAAATGTTTGTCCAGTACTCTTTGTCCCCATTGGTCCAGGGTGGCCATGTTAACATTGATTTCTTATACTTCTGACTACCTAGGCAGTCTGACTAGATGAGAGTCCACACATGGGTCTCAGAGAAGCTCCAGGGAGGACTCACACTGCAAGATGCTCAGCTCAAGTCAAGGCTCTGTGAGTTACACCTGCAAAAGCTGCTCGAGGCTTGCATGGATCTGGTTATTGCAACCAGAGGATTTTAAAATAGTGTACAAGTCATGTCCAATATAAAGAATAGCTAATTAGAACAATAATACTATATTGAGTCTAGGCTGGGGTTAGATGTTGTCTAATAAAAGGCAATTTGGGAGGAGATTTAATGATTTTAATTACTCAAGAGGCAGCAGCATACTAGTGTATTTGATTCCCAGAACCAATCTCTTTTTAATACTCTTTTCCTTTTTTTTCTTTTTTCTTTTTTTTTCCTTCTTTCTTTCTTTCTTTTTTATTAGTTTCTGCTTTATAACAAAGTGAATCAGTTATACATACACATCTGTTCCCATATCCCTTCCCTCTTGTGTCTCCCTCCCTACTCTTTTCCTTTATGATGAAATTATTTTCTGTAGTAATCATGAAATTAAGTAATAATGGTCTAAAAAGAGCACACAGTGAATTTTTCTTTTATTGAATTTTATAATTACAATAATGTCAGTAAAATAATACAGATATTAATAATATAAAATAAATATTGCAATACAAAAAAGGGAAAACAAAAGGTGATGAATAAAACACTTTAAGAATCTATGTTTTTATAAAAGATAAAAACTCAGTTTTATATCTACATACTGGTCTATCACAGTAATGATTGAACATATTTATATTATAGTTTTGAGTCTTATGTTCTGCAAACTTGCCAGTGACTTTGTTAAAATCTATATTCTTTACATAGTAATGTTTAGTAAATAGCATAGCCAGGTCAATTTTAATTCATGATTGATAAAAATATTTTAATAAATTTTTAATTTTGATAAGTTTCACTTGATGTGACAATTATCCAAAAGAAAAATTCTTAAACATAAGAATTAGCTTAGCAGAGATTCATAAAAAGATAAATTTCACAATAAAATCCAGACATTCCCACAATATCCATGTCTTTATTTCTTCAGAATTGATTCCAGCAGATTTCCAGTGTTTCTGTAGTCCAAAAATATCTTCACCATATAATTTATCATGCAGTTATACATTACCTTTGGTAAAAATATGTTTGAAGATTTTTCTTCAGAGAAAAATCACTAAATGTTAGTGTACATTGACTTCATTTGATCCACTGATTTAAAATAGTTGTCCAGTTGTTAGCAAAAATAATTGAGGCATTCAAACACCGTCTTTTTGATTTTTCTAATAACATAAGACTACTATCCTTTATCATTTCTGTTGGCATTTTTCTTCTAAATTTTATTTTTTTCCCCACAAAAATATTCATTTCCTTACATTTTCTTTTTGCAAAGTTAATAGCCTTTCCATATTTTTCTGTGAGCCAGTCTTCAAGGATTAATTTCAAAGCTTGGTGTTTCACTATAAGTGACTCAAGTCTTATTCTGGCTGTTTGCTGTACATATGTCTTTATAATATTTATATCTCAAATTTCACCTTCAATTGAGAGATAACTCAGAAAAGAAACATACAGCAGAAAGCAACATCTCATCTGATCCTTCTGAGCCCACATTTTCCTTTGGATCATAGGCTGAATTAACTTTCAAAATTTATCTTTCCTGTACACACAGCTCCATCATGAGCACTCCACCTTTTAAGAAAGTCTCTAGTAATTATATCTACATTCTACAGCATATTCTATTGATGAGATGAAACTGGAAAGGGTGGATTTACTTTTCACAATTCCAAATATATCACCTGAGGAAATCCCTCTAAAAGAATGAATTCTGTTCAGCTTTAGAGAATAATGTGTTCAAGGAACAAATAAGAATTTAGGATCATATTTTTTAACATTGTGCTTCAATATTGTCATGCATATTGACCACAGTTATAGCATTGTCATATCCTTGACGATTGTGTACTTTTTTCACACAATTTCTCGGAGATAGAGTGAAAGCTCAAAATTAATTCTTTTATTTCATCTTGACCGTCTTCAAGTTTGATGTGTCTGACCAACTTATATAAATGATCAAAGTATAAAGCTTCAGGAATGCTGTTAAGAATTTCAAACTACTTTGCACTTTTTTTTGCTGCACTTTTAATATCTGTAATTATCTGTTCTTTGAGGTAGTTTCCCAGAAGATGAATGTAATTATTTGGATCAATCTCTCTTCAGAAAAAATAACATACTAATTCTTATAAAGTGTTCTTTCAACTTTGGGTCATAATTTAAGAGTAATTCCTTCAACATCAACACAGTGTCCTTTATTTGCTGATGATACGTAGTTTTTGTGATCAGGGAAAGAAAAATTTTGTTTGGCTGAAAGCATAATTAAATGTAAACAAGATGCATGAAGTCATTTTTTTACCCATTTATATATAATTTTCAGTTCTGTTGCCAAAATCTTCTATTTTGTAAGAAGATAGATATTCAGATATCTCAAGATCAGAGATTTTAAGGTATGCTTTTTTTTAATTATTTTATTTTATTTTTTTGGCTGTGTTGCATCTTCATTGCTGTGAGCGGGCTTTTCTCTAGTTGCAGCTAGCAGGGGCTACTCTTCGTTGCGGTGTGTGGGCTTCTCATTGCGGTGGCTTCTTGTTGCGGTGGCTCTAGGCGCACAGGCTCAGAAGTTGTGGCACATGGGCATAGTTGCTCGCAGCATGTGAGATCTTCCTGGACCAGGGCTCGAACCCATGTCCCCTGCATTGGCAGGCGGATTCTTAACCACTATGCCATCAGGGAAGCCCAGGGTATGCTTTTTAATCAGGTGTTAAAGTGATTTTTTAAGGTAGACAATCCAGCTTTTGTCTCATTACCTGCAAATGGATAAAAGAAACCGTTCTTTAGTTTCAAACAATTCATACAAACTGTTAACATTTTCCACCATATGGAAAGAACATAAACACTATAGAAACCATGAAGTTGACAGGAGCTGACTTCTTTCTTTGTATTCTTTTCATTCTCACTCAACTGCCTAATAGTCTTTATTATGACGTGGTTCACTTCTTTTAACCAGGTTAACTCTCAATTACCTCAAACCATTATTAATCAATTAGTGACATCATAATACATCAAAATTTCATTTATCATATCTCTTCATCAAAGTCTTAGTCTTGATCTTTGCAAGCATCTCTTTATTATTATTATCATTACTACAGTATTAGTATTGACTCTTGATAATACTTCTTTTCTCTTAAACATTATCAAGGTTTAGAGAAAATGATTCATTGTCATCTTTCACCTGTATCATTTAAATAGTGTTTCTTGTATGGGTACTTTGGTTGTGCAAACCTGAATTTCCTACAAATTTTCAAGAACTATATGCAGTATTTCATGTATTATACTTTGCAAAATAGATTCAGACAATGATTTAATTACCTCTATTATTTTCCCTTTGTTGTACCCAGTAGAATGGTGTCCTTTAATATTGATAAGGGTACCTGACTTCAAAATTCTTTACAAAACTTAGAATAATTATAAACCAGTTATTGGTTTCACAATAATATTGCAAATGGATTCAGGCTTCTCCAAATTCCTGTAGGAAATGAAAAAAAAAAAAAAACAATGATGTAGTCAGTTATATATCAAATAAACATCATGAACTTTGAGCCTTTGGTTACAACTGATATAAAGATCACTTATTTAAATTATTTTTCATAAGTTACCAAATATATTTTATTATAACCAAAGTATAAAATGTTTAATTTGGGTAACTACTGAATTGTTCCACTGGTATGACATTTTATTTTCATGATTTATTTTCTGTTTTTAAACAAAATAATAACAAAATAGAAGAACACATTTCAATTTTAAACATATTATTAAAATCAATAAAATATAATATGTGTGAACCAGTTTGAATTACCAAACAAAAATTGTACACTTCAGAGTTTACACTTTATTTTACTCTATTATGTTCTAAGATAAACACCAAAACTTCCAGTAGTCACATATAATGACAGACTCAAAATTATTTGTTTACAAAGCAATCTCTGTGCTATCACTTTATTTTGGATCTACCTTTGAAAAATAGTAATATGTAGTACCATATTTTTTGGAGACACACTATACCCAAGGGAATTCAAATGATTACAAACCCTTACAAACTTATTTAGAAAATGACTATATCTGAGTACACTATATAACTGGAAGTTCTCCAAAGTAACTTCATATAGTGTACATTATTTAATAGAGGACAAATAATAAAATATATAAATTGGAAGCACACATATACATTTTTTAAACTTGACTGTAACCACAAACATGTTTTGAACTTAACTAAAAAGGATTTTTACAGGGAAAAGTATTTTGTAACTGACATTATTTAAAATTGTTGGAGCATGATGATAATAAAAATATAGGATTTTAATTTAATTATTTTTGTAAGTTATGTACAGTCATGCACCCCTTTACTGCCTGCTCCACAGCAGAATGCCAGGTCTCCACTGCCTATCATATGATAAAATGGAAAGTGACATGGAGTAGGGTTTTCTTTAATAATCAGTGCTTTGGCAAACCTATTACTGATTGACTTCATATCTCTCACATTTTAGACTGACTTTAGAGAAAGTTAGAAAAAATAAGTATCTGGATCAGAAAGTGATGGGAAATTCAGATCTAGCTAACATTACCAATTTAACAAGCAATTTAAATAGACTAATTTAAGAGGCATGTTTAAGGTT
Organism: Mesoplodon bidens; assembly: GCF_964165515.1. Taxonomy (NCBI): domain Eukaryota; kingdom Metazoa; phylum Chordata; class Mammalia; order Artiodactyla; family Ziphiidae; genus Mesoplodon; species Mesoplodon bidens. The sequence goes on from NC_138167.1 coordinate 90,556,077, forward strand.
GTGAAATCAACTGATATTTTCTTGTACGATGAGGAAGAGGCAAAGAAATAAAATACTTGGGGGATGTTTCTTGATTACAGTAAAAAGATATAGAACAAATACGTGCTGTTTTATCCCTAGAAATTACAAAATCTATGGAAAGCCAGTGCTTTGAGATTATATGGCAGAGATATTGGTTACAAGCACAGCTTCACGTATGAATTCTCTAGGAAACAGGAGGCAGAAAGCTGTCTTCCTAGGCCTAAGCAATTCCATGGTAAGAGCTAATGATGGTAGTCCCCATTTTGCCTAAATTTGAGTAGGCAATCTTGTTTTTTCTCTCGTAACAAAAGTACTTCAAATGACAATTACCAAGTAGAGTGCCTGGCATCTGCTAGGTGTTCTTAAATGGTAGCCTAAGTCCCACAATTATTATTACTCTTGTTAACTTTCAACAGATTCTACATCATATCAAGATGTTCAGGTGATTTAATCAGCTTAAACTCCAGGATCATATAGGTCATAATACATGTTTACTGACAAGTTATTATTTTTGCTGTAGTTCTCATTTTCAAGTGTGTTGATGAACTGAACACAGATACCTGTTCAGATCTTTTTCTATTTCTCCTTCTTTATATGCCCAGTCTTCAGTGAAATGCAGTGAGATGCATGCTTGATATATGCCTAAGTGGAGCTAGCACATTTCTGACTCTGTTCACTGAGCTTAAACAGCTCACCTTGAAACTGGGTTGCTTTTTTTTGGGTAATTGTTGACTCTGTTCTTAACTACTGTACCGCTTCAAAGTCTTCTTACAATCTATGTCACTGACATAGAAAATGAAAGTTAAGTTACAAATTTGGGAGTTTGCCACACTTATGAGAAACAGAGAAAGGCTTCAAAAACCATTGATAGGAAGGAATGCTGTGAAAATGGTATATTTTAATAACCTGCTATAAGATTATAGATTTTGAATAGATGACATTCATAAAAAATACTCAGAGGATAAATGAATGCCTATTATTTCACAATTATTGGCAATAATATTGTATTATTGATAATAAGCCAAGGAATTCCTCATTTACTATGTTTGCATTACTTTTTACTCTTCCATTCTTTTTAGGATTTACTCCTGAATCTGAAGAAAATGAAAACATATGAACTTGTTCATGATAAACTTCTTCCATTGTAGTACAAGACAGCATGCTTCTGAAATATATGAACCCAGAGGAGTGTTTTAATGTCTCTCATAGCCTGGGTTTATCAGGGGGAAATTTAAATTTTTAGTTAAGCTCACAGTTGATGTTTTCTACACTGTAGACTTTATAATCTTATATTAGTTCCATGCATGGACTGTGATCTTTCTCCCTTCCAGACCTCAGCACTTTTGGTCGTTTTAGTTCTGTAGATTCTTCTTCCCCACTCCTGAATTTAAAGTTCATTAGAAATACTTCTCTTGAGAGTCTTCCAGAGCTCTTAGATTATAATTTCTACCTATTTTGTGCTTCTATTTTACCTTACATTTTTCTCTATTTGTTCAAATGTTTTTAAAATTGTCTGTGTCACTTCTGAGCACTTACAAGCACCACAGGGTCTCTGGTCTTGCCTCCTTACCCCTCCATTTTTTCCCACTGCCAAGAAAAGCACCTGATAATAACCTGTCAATATTTGTTGAACAAGTATTTAAATGAATGAGGGAGTGAACATGACAAGGGCAGCATCCTGGGGTCCAGGCAGTTTACAGAAGAAAGCAATGCTCATACAACTAATACTAGCCACAGATAAAACATAATAAGAAACCAAGTTTTCTCAGTTTTTAGTTCAGTTCTAATTCTACCGCAGTACACTGCCTTAATTAATCATGATTCCTTTTTTATGTGTTATGGCAAACTAAGAACAAAAAGAAAGAATTGTTTAAGACACCATTTCTTTAAAGTCAACTTTGGGATTAATATTTATGTTCACTTTCACTGACTTTAATAATTCAGGTGCATAAAACTTGCTCCAGAACTGTAACTCATTTGCTCTAATTTACATCTCTAGAGAGCAAGAATTTTACTATCAATAAATAATGAATCACAACAGCTGGACTTTTATAGCTGAGGAGATATATATAGTGCTATAAATAAATCAATATTTTTATTTGTGAGATATGGCCAAAGTGTTTTTTTTCTTCTTTTAAATTAAGCCTTAATGAATTTTGTAAGTGATCTTGGACTTCAACGAAAAGTTCATCAGCAAACTATAAAGGTATTCCTTTGTGAGGTATTAAAATAGAAAATATAGCAATGCTAGATGGCCTTTCTAGTAGAAGAGTACCTAGATTTTAAAGACCCAATTTGATTTTACTCTCTGATTATCCTTCCAGAAAATTTGTGAGCTAAGAATAGAATATCTCATTTTTATGGTAAAGGGATCAATGATGGGTGTGAGAAGTAGAGAAATAACACAGCATCCCTTCACACAGAGAAAAAAAGGAAAGATGTTCTCTTACATAACCTTTTTGTCACATTTATGCTGGCTAATAAGTGCTTCTTTTAAATGTCCAACTTATAAAGAGGAAATAAAATATAACATAGATCAGGAGAAAGAGGACAGAAAGGGTATTTCTTATTTTTCCTCTCTGGAGTTCTTCCTTGCAAAGGAAATGTGTAAAAAAATTTCATAACATACCCACTTCCAGCCTTGTTTAAAAGAATAGAATAGACTCAGGCTGGTAACAACCACAGAACTTATTGAATTCTAATTAAACACTATATATTTTTCAAGTCACTATAACATTTTATTTAAAATTTAATTATGATTAGATTTTTATTGAATCATTCAATTAGTTTTTTTAAAGAGGAAACTTTATTTTAATAATGACATTTTGGTTTTAATAGTGAAAGCAAATTAACTGTTTTAAAATTTTCTTTTTAAATATTATATTCCCAATAGTTAACAAGTTTTAAAAATTTAACCATTGGAAAACACTAACGGCATGAGTTGAGTTTGTTTTTAAAAGCTGAATTGCTTCTTGCTAAAACCCCAGGGGACTAGAGTTTTCAGTCTGACAAAGTAATAGGTGCCCTGTATATGTTAATTACATCTCCATTAACATAGGAAGGAAGAGTTACCTAAGTTAGCATGGAGAGTGGAGAGAATGCTCAGCTCTCCATTGTGTTCTGTCTACAGTGAAGGCAATGTGAGGGTTCTGTCAGTTGTTTGGTTCTTTTTGTCACTCATATTTTTCTGAAGCACCATGAGCTTCTGTCAAGACCTGATCATTTAGAACACTTTACTACCTTCCTACATAATCTTTTACAGGTGAATGGAAATATTAAAATGAATTTATTAATTTCTTCAAAATATGTTTGTGCATATCTACTCTATACTAGGCATATTGAAGTATTAATGAGAACTACTTTGCTTTTTTCTAGATGGGGAAACATATCAAATAAAGAGTTACAATGTAGCAATTGAAAATTTTAGTAAGAGCTACCCCATAAAGGATATAAGACAGAAATGGAATTGAAAATAACAAGGTGCAAAGGGAAGAAAGAACCTATGGCTTTGTTAACTATGGAGACACATCGAAGTTTAAAGTGAAGTAGAACAGAAAAAGAAAAAAGGAAAATGTTTTTTTATTTGCCCTTACCTGATAGAGAGATTGGGAAAAGCTATATTTAATTCTGCAATTTTATTAGAATTTTTAAAAACATTTGATACCAAGGGGTGCCCAAATAAGCATAGCTTTGGGTTTAAAATTATTTGAACACTGACCTCCTTTTATTGTATGGGACTTTTATTGTGCTATGTTAATATTCTCTTTTTACACTAAAAGCAGATATGTCATTTTTGCTAAAATCCACATTTATGTCAGAGTTTAATGTACCAAAAAGATTATTCATTTTGTAGCATGTATTGGATCTTGACCAAAATAGCCTCAGAAGGCCTTCCTAAATTTGACAAATTAAATTGTGAGTTAAATTGCTAGATGCATTAAGAACATCCAATAGTTTAATTTTTGTTTGTCTTTTAAAAAGAAATTCTACACTATATCTTAGTTTGATAATTGGATATTTTTCTTTAGTATAATATATACTTGCATTCTAATCTCTCTCTCTGTCACTCACACACACGTATGTATACACATGCAAACCTCCCCCACACGTGCCGTAACTCAGATGAGACTTTTTTGGCCATTATGTTGGATTATTCATGAAGCTGTGGTTAGAATCACCAATTTGATTTTTCTTATTAGTTTAATCAACATCATCACAGTGCCATTATCTTCCAAGCCAATGCCTTGAAGTCATTTTACACTTTGCCTTCTACCTCAGTCATTTTTCTTTATTTAAATATTTCTTGAGTTGGCTATATTATACTATTAATTTCATATTGTTTTTGTCACATTTTTCCACTTTCTCTTTTTGACTGATGACTAAAAAATTTCTTGACTGAAATTCACTAACAATGGGACTAATTTTGATAGTGACTATGAAGTAAAAATACTGTTGCAAATTTGCACACATGGAAGAAAAGGTGTGGTGGAGTGAAGAGACCATGGGGTTTGTGATAAGGTCCCATTTTTTGTTTCTGATTTCTTACTTATCAGCTTATTACCTTGGACAAGCCACAGTATATATTGACTCCCACAGTATTGTGGTAAAGAGAATGTGATAATATTATGGTGGAGCATAAGGGTTTTACAGTTCAAGGCTATAAAAATGAAAAAGTGATTTTTATCTTAAATACTCATAACAAAGTTCCTCAGAAAGCATTTTCTTGTCTGGGACTAGGGCAGTGGATAGTTATGATTGGTGAAAGTCACTTATATTGCCATACTGATGGCCCTCATTAATTATAAGTTGTCCTAACCTCCACAAAAACGTTTATTTTTGAACATTAAGGATATAGCATGTATGAGTTCCTATTTCAAAAGCTGAACAGTGGTTCAGATCCCATAGAATACGATGATTAATGTCTAAGACTTTAGAATCAGGCTGCCGAAGTTCGAATGCTGCCTTATCACTAACAAACTTTGCAACTTTGGCCAAATTACTCCATGTAATTTGATCATAATCAGTAAAGAGCAAGATGTGGTACTTTGATAATATGTGATATGTTTTAAAATTGGAACTGTCTTTCATGGAGGAGGAGTCAGTAAATTTTTGCTATAACAATTAGTGTTGGTTTTGTTGGTGGTGTTATTATTAAAGTTTTTAAAGGACAAAAAATGTATGTAGACTTGAAAATGACTTTCTTTGGAACTTTAGGAAGCCAAATATCTTAGTTCTACAGCTTATCAATTAATAAATCACATTAAAATTAATTAAATCCTTTCAAGTAACAACTGCTTATCTCATTGAATTCTAAAGAATGGCTTATTGCTTACTACTATATGAATAAATGTGTAACATTTTCCAAGCTTCAAGTGGATAATGGAAAAAGAGAAGGTATTTAGAGTGTTTTATAGATCCTTTTGGATTTTATTTGAAGGAATAATTAGTTCAATATTCACTTAACTATGTCTAGAACTTAAAATACTTTGATTGTTCTTGGATTTAATGCGGGCTCATTTGGCTGTACTACATTCAACCATATTATGAAGTAGAGTATTTTTAAATGTCTAATTAGACAATAGTGCAGATAATTATCCTTTAAAAGCTTATACGAATACAGAACATGAGTTGGATTCTAATTCCTAAGTATTCAAATCAATATTATATGTAGAATAGTCATTTATAAATAAATTAGGCACAGCATTGTTTTTCATCTAAATGTTGTCTTTCCTAGTTGATGTTTATTGTGTTTGCGACTGCTTTCTTGAAATGAGAATATATAACTTTATACCCAAAGGAATGTGTTTTGGATGTCATATTCTTCTTTGTGGAAAGTTCTATACCTTTATTTCCTATGCTAGCGAAGATGATATTAGGTAAAGGGAATTGAAAATGTTAAGTTTATATATATATATATATATATATATATACACACACACACACAAATATGTTGAAATTTGGATTCTTTAATAAATTTTGAGGTTTCTTTGGGGAAGATAATTTTTTAAATGATAACTGTCTCAAAAAGGCTTTTCTCCTGGAAATGTTTACAGCTTTATAAAAACTAGTGTTAATAGTTTCATATTTGTTAGTGAAAAATTACTGAGTTTCTACTATGAACAGCCTACTAAATAAAGATTAAGAGAATGAGCTTGAATATCATCATACCTAAAATTAAACCATCGAGGCCCAGGTGTACAGGGCCTACCTAAGATTGAAGTTAAAATAGGAGAATTGAAAATCCCTCTGTCATTAATAGCATTCCAGTACTAGGGATGGGGCAAGAACATGAAGAGAGATCCTCTCTATACAGGGACTGCTGAAAATAGAGCAGAAACGCTGAGAAAAACCTTCTAGCAACCCACTCCCAATATAAAACACAAAAGTACATCAGCTATCTGCTAGAGAAATTTGGAGACTAAGGTGAACTGAAGAGCCTATATCAACCACAAAACCTCAAATCCAACTTAGGTATTGACTTAACACCCATAAGAATGTTCAAAAAGAAGCAGCAGCATGCCCTTTTTAGGCATAAATTCTATTTACCTCATATGATACAATATTAAAATAATATATAGTGATAAGGAATAAATAAGCAGAAATGTACAAAAACTTTATGGGTAAAATTTTAAGATTTTATAAAAGATATGAAAGAGGATATTCTGAATATAGAGACACACTCTTCAGGTAAATAAAAAAACTTAATATATAGCATATTATAATTCTCTCCAAATCTATAGATTCAATGCAATTGAATTAAAATCACAAATGTATTTTGTAGTGTTTGACATGGCAGGTCTAAAATTTCAGTGCAAATGTTTAAAAATAACCAAGTGATACTTTAAAAAGTGCCTTTTTGGTTGCTTGATAAGACAAAGATGGAAGTGAAAAGAGAAAAAGCACCATTTCTTTTTTATTGTTGCTGTTAAAATTGTCTGGTAAATGAATAGGGAAAAAATGAAATTGGATCCTTAACTCGCACAAAATACATTTAAAATTTTAAAGAAAATATGTAAATGTGTAAGTGTAATAATTTCTCAAAATAAAATACAAGAAACCATATTCATAATGTTTACAAGGATTTCTTTGTACAGGATAAAAACTAAAAGTAAAAAATATTCATAAATCATCTAACTGACATTGCAAACTTCTATTTATTAAAAAAAAACTAAGGGAAGTGAAAAAACTGCCATAAACTCTTCTGGAACACATTTGACTGTTGAAGGATTTGTTACTTTACAGAATATAAAAAGAACTTATATGAATCAATACAAAAAGAAAACAAACACTAGAAAAATAATGAAAACAATTTCAAAGAGGAAGCGCAAGTTACCTATAAACTTTGAAAGATAAAGATGTGTGTGTATGTCTGCACACATATATATGTAATCATAGGTAATGTAGGGTGATCAGGGTAATGTAGAGTAAAACCTGTGTTAAAAGAAGGTACTATTTTCTACTCACAAAATGAGCATATTTTAGAAAACAGACATTGGTAACAGTGCATGTGGAACAGCAAGCACTCTCAGTCACTGCAGGTGGAGTGTTAGTTGGTACAATTACTATGGAAAACTGAACACACTTATATTAAAACCTAGGGATTCCACTGCTAAATATTTGACCCAGAAAATCCCCTATACCTCTGCACCAGATATATGTATATATGTATGTGTATGTATATATGTGTGTGTGTATATATATATGTATATATAATGAATGTAAATGTCAGCATATTTGTGGTTTGTCATAGCTCTAAACTTGAAACTATTTAACTATCCATTTAGAGTAGAATGAATAATTTGTCATTAATTCATACAATGGACTACTTTTTAACAATAAAAATAAATTACAGCTACGTACATATGAATAAAAGAAAGAAGTCATAGAAACATACATACAGATTCGATTTATATAAGATACAAAAATATGCAAGGGCTTCCCTGGTGGCGCAGTGGTTGAGAGTACGCCTGCCGATGCAGGGGACATGGGTTCGTGCCCCGGTCCGGGAAGACCCCACATGCCGCGGAGTGGCTGGGCCTGTGAGCCATGGCCGCTGGGCCTGCGCGTCCGGAGCCTTGCTCCGCAATGGGAGAGGCCACAACAGTGAGAGGCCCGCGTACCGCAAAAAAAAAAAAAAAAAAAAAAAAAAAAAATATATATATATATATATATATATATATTGCAAAACAAAGTAGTGTATTGTTTAATGGTGCTCATATTTTAAAAGGAAAATACAATTTGCAGAACATTAATGTATATCTTTACCTCTGCTGCATAGGAGGGAAATGAGATTTAGGAAGAACAATAGTGTGTTTTGAGGTGTAGTAATCTGTTTTTGGCCTGGATACCACCATAATGTTACTTTCATAAGACTTTATTTTATCACCTTCAACAGTGTACATGAACATTTTAATATAGTCTTTGTATGTTTGGTACGTATTTTTTTTTTTTAAGATTTTTTTGAGTTGGACCATTTTTAAAGTCTTTACTGAATTTGTTACAATATTGCCTCTGTTTTATGTTTTGGTTTTTTGGCTGTGAGGCATGTGGGATCTTAACTCCCCAAACCAGGGATCGGACCCACAACCCCTACTTTGAAAGGTGAAGTGTTAACCACTGGACTGCCAGGGAAGTCCCACATATTATTTTTTAAAACTTTATTTACATTTGGTAATTTCTCATACAATGATATATATTTGCTTTTATATTGCATGAATATATAAATTTAATAAATTATACTTATTTAATATACCTACTAACATTTTAGCTATAAATTCACATATCAATTTTTAAATAAAATTTCAAATATAGTTTAAAATAAATAAATATACTTAGTATTAAATAGTACTTAAATATAAAATATATGTCAAATAAAACATATGAAGTTATATAAACATTCTCATATAGTTAATTTATAACTATTGAATGTGTACTAAGTGCAAGGACTAGTGGTATATATTGGTATATAGGCACATAAGAGTTAAGGATAAAATACAGTTGCAAACACAAAATACTTGCCTCAAAATTTAAAAATTAAATTAATTAGATATATTTAATCTATAAGAGAAACTGAGCAAAAAGCACTTTTAACACTAGTTATCATTTATTCATATTAAGAAAGGGAACCATATATCCATTATTTTTCTTGAGACATAGGAAGATGTCATTTTGATTTAAAAAATATTCAAGTTTTATTATAAACAAGTTTTTTTTGTAACTTTGGAAATGCGTGATTATTCTTATTCATGTGTGGATATCTAGCATAAAATCCTCTAACATTTTCATATTTTTTTCTTTAGTGAAATAGTCTAAAAGATAATGCTTTAGCTAAAATTGCTCTATAAAAATGAATAAATTTGAGGCTAGAAATCTGACATGGGTTGTAAAGACGTTACTAGAAATGGAAGCAGGGTAAATCAGATGGACTAACATTGTTTGAGGAAACTGCTATGTGAAGTCACACAAAAAATATGTCATGCTGAATTTCGTGAAAGAAATGAGCTGGGCTTTGTGGGTGACAGTTGTGGGGGAGGATAGAGGAAACAATTTTCAAAATATTACATGTTCTACAAGTAAAATCGTTCTACTAGTGCTAAAGAATCCTTCTGGATATTGTAATGTGATTTGCCTATAAAAAATTACTGAGTATGAGAAAAAATGGGCACACACACGCACACGGTCCTTCAGTGTTATTTCCTTAGACTGATACAAGAACAACAATTGTTAGAAAGCATGTACGCTATATGCCTGCAGTGCCAAACAAGAATACTTTCAAAGGGTAAAACTATATGCCATTTTTTAAAAAATTTCATAATATTTATTTTATCTTATTTTTATTTATTTATTTATTTTTAACATCTTTATTGGAGTATAATTGCTTTACAATTATACTGTGTGTTAGTTTCTGCTTTATAACAAAGTGAATCAGTTATACATATACATATGTTCCCATATCTCTTCCTTCTTGCGTCTCCCTCCCTCCCACCCTCCCTATCCCACCCTCCCTATCCCACCCCTCTAGGTGGTCACAAAGCACCAAGCTGATCTCCCTGTGCCATGCAGCTGCTTCCCACTAGCTATCTATTTTATGTTTGGTAGTGTATATATGTCCATGCCACTCTCTCACTTTGTCACAGCTTCCCCTTCCCCCTCCCCATATCCTCAAGTCCATTCTCTAGTAGGTCTTTGTCTTTATTCCCATCTTACCCCTAGGTTCTTCATGACCCTTTATTTTTCCCCTTAGATTCCATATATATGTGTTAGCATACGGTATTTGTTTTTCTCTTTCTGACTTACTTCACTCTGTATGCAGACTCTAGGTCCATCCACCTCACTACAAATAACTCAATTTCGTTTCTTTTTATGGCTGAGTAATATTCCATTGTATATATGTGCCACATCTTCTTTATCCATTCATCCGATGATGGACACTTAGGTTGCTTCCATCTCCTGGCTATTGTAAATAGAGCTGCAATGAATGTAAGGCCAGAAACTATCAAAATCTTAGAGGAAAACATAGGCAGAACACTCTATGACATAAATCACAGCAAGATCCTTTTTGATCCACCTCCTAGAGAAATGGAAATAAAAACAAAAATAAACAGATGGGATCTAATGAAACTTAAAAGCTTTTGCACAGCAAAGGAAACCATAAACTAGACCAAAAGACAACCCTCAGAATGGGAGAAAATATTTACAAATGAAGCAACTGACAAAGGATTCATCTCCAAAATTTACAAGCAGCTCATGCAGCTCAGTAACAGAAAAACAAACAACCCAATCCAAAAATGGGCAGAAGACCTAAATAGACATTTCTCCAAAGAAGATATACAGATTGCCAACAAACACATGAAAGAATGCTCAACATCATTAATCATTAGAGAAATGCAAATCGAAACTACAATGAGATATCATCTCACACCAGTCAGAATGGCCATCATCGAAAAATCTACAAATAATAAATGCTGGAGAGGGTGTGGAGAAAAGGGAACACTCTTGCACTGCTGGTGGGAACGTAAATTGATACAGCCACTATGGAAAACAGTATGGAGGTTCCTTAAAAAACTACAAATAGAACTACCATAGGACCCAGCAATCCCACTACTGGGTATATACCCTGAGAAAACCATAATTCAAAAAGAGTCATGTACTGTATGCCATTTTACTAGTAGAAAAAATGGGGCTCTTACTCTATGCTGGCTACTGTCTGTGTAGCTGTTCCCTTGCACAGTAGTACCAGGATTGTGTTTATAACATGCATAGTATAGTCATACGATTTGGGTGATTGAGTTTTTCATTTTGGTATCATTGCCAATATTTTGTGGTTATGAAAACTTACAAAATTGCTATGAATTATGTTTAATAAGGGAGTATTTTCATGGGGTGTAACTTGTTTAAAAACGCTTTTGAACACAGCGTATCTCCGTTACTCTGTGAATCTAATTTTGTAACACCACACTTCTCACCTTGTACTCTTCGACGTTTCTCTAAGCTGTTAGAAGCCCTGCTAGCAAAAGCAACTAATTGCAGTCTGTCAACACAGACCTAGTCCAGAAAGGGCAATCCAGCCTTCTCTCATAAGTAAAAAGTAGAAAAAAATGTCTCCAAAGCTCAGAATCAAGCACAAAAAGAGTTTTTATTAACGTCCTTCCCACCAACACATACTTTTTAAATGGTTTTAATTAAAGTAGTTCTAAGGTAGAAAGCTTTATAGTTTATAAAGTATGACAATATGGGATGTAAGTATTTGGTACACCTTAACATATCCTTAAAAATTAATGAACCAGATTGCAAAAGAAATAATATTTATTTTGTAGCAACAGAGGTATACTTAGCAAAATGCACAAGGACAAACATACACACAACAGTAACATTTGGTTTGAAAAAAGAGTAATGATTTAAAATATAAGTTAAACTTACCACAAAAATGCAACATTATATCTGATGGAAAGTTCCTTTCGGAAACAACCTGGAGTATGAGTGATAAAAATAATCTGGGTATCAATTTTACGTATAGGAGGTGTTTTTTACCCACTTAAGTAAAAGAGAAACATTTTAGAATTCCTTTTTTTAAATCAACTAGAAATGGATACTGAAGTCATAGGCCAAATCATAGTTAATATATGATATATTGAATTTGATATATATATATATATATATATATATATGCATAAGTATATGTAAATGCACCCCCACATGTACACATATGATATTGATGGTTATTCTCATACAGGTAATATACGCTTCTATATAATACAAGTTCTTTCTATGTAAAATCTAGTACTTACTAAAAATATAATTATTTCTGGTATGTGATCTTAAAATGTTTCAACAAATTTCATAATCTTGTGACCTGTGAAAATTGCCTTATGTATTTAAAATGATAATCATTTAAAGCAACATAGATGCATTCACATATAATTATCAAAAACATACATGCAATATATTGATTTTTAAATAAAAATCTATTTTTGAGCAGCACAATATCACATTTTGAAAGAGGATTCTGATGAAACTGAAAAGTAATATACTTTTAAAATAAATAATGATTTTTTCCATAAATGATGAGCATTATGCTTAATGGATTGTTATTAAAAATTAGGGCATTCAGAGAAGATGTGATTTGAAAAGTGGTATGAGATATGAGATGAAAAACCTCTAATACTCAGTGATGAGTGGTGTGCTAATTAAACTGCATAATCAAGTAATGTCAAGGATTTAAAGATTATTATACAGTTGCTTCAGGAAGAGTGTGGAAAATGAGTGAGGATTAGTTACTGTTTACTCCTTTAAAACTTCCATGCATTCAGGCTGGAGGTGGTAAGCAGGAGAATAAGAAGAAAGTACTACAGACTAGCCCATCTTCTCTGCACTTGGAAACTCCTCTTTCCATCTTAATCCAGTCTTTTTGTGTGGTCTCTTTGAATTTGTTTTCCTTAGTACAAATCTATTATTTCACTAAATGTTGTGGTTAGCAATTACTCCTCAGTTTCAAACTCCGAAAATATGGCTATTTCAAGGCACTAGGCTCCCCATCCCATTTAGGACCTAGAAGGTCACCACAAACCCACAGCACAAAATTCCTTTACATGTATAGAGTGCAAAAACAAATGCATGGGATACCATTTAGACTGTACTCATCTCTCTTCACTTGCGTTAGAGGTTTTAGTGAGCTTTCATTTTTATTTGGGGTGTGGCAGTCCTTATTAGTGAAAACATTATCTTTTAAATACAAAGCAAAACTGCCTTATTATTTGCAGCCATAAAAATAGTGGTTATATTCTGCTTTAGCCATTCAAGAATTGAACATCTTAGTTCCAAAACCTTTATTATGCACATTTAGGGAAGGGTGGACTGGAGACAAGGTTGACATCCCCCTCATATTTCTTCCTGAGAATGACTGGATGCTAGAAATAGCTGTAAACAACTTTTTGCAATTTGAAGAAGGCCAATATTAGATAAGAAGAGAATTTGTGTACACTGCAGTACAAGCTCTGCATGAGCAGGGGTTATTTCTGTCTTATTTAGTGCTGTAAGCTTTGTGCATAACCTATTACATGGAACATAGTTGTCACTCAATATACATATAAATAATAAAAGGTGATATTAGATAGGAACTTTATTTTAGCGACAATAACTTATTTCCTGAGACTTTTTTTGACATAACATTCTCATTGTTAGTGATGATGGTAGCAAATAATACTAGTGTCTTAGAGTATTTTAACAAATATTATGCCCCAACTATGTACAGTACACTGTGCTAGTGCCTGCTGCTGCTGACTGATGACTATACCTCTGCATAGACTATAACTTGAAGGGAAGTGTGTAAAATGAGCATGTCTGATGGTTCCATGTGTACTTCCTTAAAATGACCATGCTTTTTGCATCTTATTTAATTTGTTTAGCAGATATTTATAGTATATATGTAGAATTACATATTAATACAGTTTTTTAAACAGTCCAAAATAAAAAATGACTGAACTTCCAATTTTTTTTTTTTTTTTGGTAATATCCCCATATCTCCTCCCTCTTGCATCTCCCTCCCATCCTCCCTATCCCACCCCTCTAGGTGGTCACAAAGCACCTAGCTGATCTCCCTGTGCTATGCGTTTGCTTCCCACTAGCTATCTGTTTTACATTTGGTAGTGTATACAAGTCCATGCCACTCTCTGAACTTCTTTTTGAAACCATTTTCTTTAACAGATTAATGTCTATTTTACTCTATAGGTTATATGTTTTATTTTAACATGAGAAAATAAAATGAAAATAATGATTGACAATTGAAACAGTATAACTTACAATGCATAGAAAAGTTATCATCAAATATGTTTATTGTAAATTCAAATCACATTCTTAGAATTTGTAACCATTCTTTCTCTTATTATTTCATCTCTTATGATGAACTTGCTTCATATTCTCTCATACATTTTAAAAATCTCAGTAAAGAGAGATTTTATTCTGACATTGTGTTCTAGCAACTATTCTAAACTCTGAAATCTAAAACATGTATTTAATGACATGACTTAAAGAAAACAGAAAGAACTTCTGGTTTCAGCTCCAACATGCAAAGAGCCTAAAAATTGTCACTCCTGTCCCTACAACAACAACAACAACTGAACAAAATGAAAATGAAGAACTTTTCTTGAATCGTCAGATAAATGAGGTTGCAGGGGAAACCACTACCCTGAAATCTGACGAGAGAGTAAAGGTTGAGAATCACAGCCAAGGCGGGCTTCCCTGCACCAGAAGCCATTGGAGCTCTAAGTGCTAGGAACCTGCACATGGCAATTGTGGTGAGCTGTTGGAGGCTGAAGGTAAGCAAGCTTGAGTTGTGAGAAACTCCGGGGAACCACTGTCTTGGGAGGCAGCATTTATGGCTTTTACTCCCAGGAATGCCACCAGGTTCTCATGGTGAAGAACCCATTAAAATCCTCTTGTGACTTTGGCAGGAGTAGAGAAACATAGAACTTGATATTAAAGGCCTAGTTGCCTCAGTTCCTATTACCCCATGTATCATATCTGTATTCTACCAAAATATTACAGGGTATGCTAAAAGGCAAGAAAAAACATAGTCTATAAGATAAAAGATACACAGGAGAAAATCTACATGAACTTTGGTTCATTTATGAGATTTTGGCTGCATTGGGTCTTCATTGCTGTGCACGGGCTTTCTTTAGTTGCAGAGAGCGGGAATAGTTACCATGCCCTTGTGTGTTTTGAATGGCTATTTTCAAGAGACTGAATGAGACTTTCCCTAATATACAATGATTCTTCACTCCACCGGTGCTGAAGAATAGGTTTGACCGTGCTCTTTTAAGTAGGATATAGCCAACTATCGTTATGAAGTAACTTTAGTTTCTCATCAAATTTGCTCCTCCATAATATATTTGTTGATTACTAAATCCTTGCTATGAATTCTTAATTGTTCTCTGTTTATAACTGTCTTATGTCATATCATGCTTTGCCTTGTGTATAATTTTTTCTCATTTGATCAATTTTACGCTTTCCTACTGAATTGTTTCTAAGATCTTATAGGAATAGTTAGTATTTTTCTTTATTACCTGAAGTGCCTAACACAGTGATTCAATATAATTATTAAAATTTTGGCTGGAAAAGGCTATGTAAAGATATTGATATTCCCAGGTTTTTCCATAGATGAAGGCATAGTATGGTATGATGGAATGAGTACTAAACTAAAAATATTTGTTCTAAATTTTCTATCACTGACTTTGTGGAAGACAACAAACTAGGAAATAAGAAGGGATTGAAGTACATGATCTCTAAAGTTCTTTCATAAATTTAAATTTATATGATTTTAAGATACACCCCCAAAAAGATATCACATGTCCCAGATTTCACTGGAGCCTTAAAAAGAGGCCCCCAAATTAGAAAATACTATGAAATAATTGTGTAGAAGCTCTTCATTCAGTCATTTCACAATAGGGAAGGATATATTGTTTTCATGATGGTAACACTCAACTCTCTCACCAATCTGGGAGAAGATCCAATAAAGTTGGCATTTGGTGTATAATTTTAACATTTTTTCCACTCTCTGTAGTAAAATAAACCTGCATATTCCCCAAAATTTCTGCTCTATAATAACAAGAAATAATCCCAAGTGTGTCTTTTGGCCTTGAGCATGGCCTTGGCATAGTTTTATTTGAAATTGTATTATTTTTGTCTATATGAAGTTCATGGTGTTCTCTTATACACTTGTACTTTTTTAACTTTGAAAATTGGCTCAAATATTTTTTGAATCATGAACAAACATGGATCATAAAAATATTAAATTTTTAAGATTTACACTAGTATGTTCAGTGTTTTGACAACAAATCTGATGACATATGCTATAATTGTCACTTTAAAGTTAAAAATGTTGTTTAATAGCTTTCATAACTGAATTTAAAACTTACACCTAACACAAGCCTTATTGATATATAAACTATTTCAACTACTTTATTTGTACCCAGAAATATATCAAAGTATTCCTACATGACATATATAACAGGCAGCAATTCTGAAAGCTAGAAGCAACTCAGATCATTTGGATTGGAAATTTGTTGCCACAATTTCCTATATATATATTTATTTTAATTGAGGAATTATGTCATTTATTTTTTATGTGGTGCTTTAATAAAACTTACTTACCTGCAAAGGGAGTATTATTCTGACAGTGGAGTTTAAATGATCTCTTAAGTTGTGTTTACCTACCTCATAAACTACTTAACACTGATTGAAAAATACTTTTAAGTAGTTTAACAATTTTTTTAAATAGCACTTTCTGACAAAACAGTTTGTTGTTTATAATAAAATCAAACTCTCTTGAATCAAAGATGTCAGTTCTAATAGGATTAGTATTATACTTTTCTCAAGTCATTTATAAGTACTCTATTTTCATGGAAATCAGTAATAATTCATGAATAGATAACTGGGCTGAAGCTCTTATCTTACTGTTTGAATATAAAGGATAAATGAGAAACTCATTTATTTTGGAAGAATAAAATATAGTTTGCTAATCCTATTGGATTTTTTTTTTCAAAGTTAGTGTTCACATGTTTAAATAAACTTAAGACATCTTCCATGTCTTTTGCCTTATCACTGGATCTATTGATGGAGTCTTTGAAGAATTAATATTTCAGTTTTGTTGAATACTCCAGGTACTTGAATTTATGCTCTTCAGTCCAGGTTATAATGTATAACATAAAATGCTGCCAATTTTAATATAATTATCAAGAATATCTTACTTTGAATTAAACAAATAAAAGTAATTAATTTTTACTTGGTAAAATTACTTTGAATTTACAAATAAAAGGTGTTTTGTTTTAGGAAATAACTGAATGAAATTTCTTTCCTATAGATTTTAATTTATAATATTAATATGAATTCAAGGCCTATCATTGACTCTTGTTTTTATAAGTATATTCTCACATATTTTTGTAATGATTTTTAAAACTCATTTTCCACAGAAAACATATTTTAAAATGTATTTATTATGATTTTTAAGTTGTGGCAACATAAAATTACCATCTTAGTCACTTTTAGTATACCCTTCAGTAGTGTTAAATACATTCAGATTGTTGTGCAGTCAATCTCTAGAACTCATTTCATCTTGCAAAATTGAAATTCTGTGTGTGTGTGTATGCATATGCTCCTGATATATATTTATATATATATATAATGAACTTATATATATGTATGTAAATTCCTTATATGTATATGCATATTTCATACATATATTTTTCTCATAGAGAGGTTGGAGGGGGAGATATATCCTTAAGGTGTTAACAGTGCTGGATTTATGCATTTTATTCTCCTTAACCTTTATTCAGATTTTTCTACAACTCTTTTCTGTTAGAAGAAGAAATACAATATATGTTTGTTTAGACACCTACATTATTAACCCAAGAAACTTAATGTTTTTATCCCATTATTTTAAGATAACATAGTAATAAATAATAATAGTAGTTATCCTATAACTCAGAAGCAAGACATGTTTCTTCAGATTATTTACTATGTCATACAGAAAACAGCATATATGTGTTTAATGCTTTGATTCTAACAATAACTTGGCTTACACTTAGGAAGATGTTTAGAATGTTTCACCTCTGATTTTTTTTCATCAGAGATGAATAATGATTCAATATTTACTTTTGGACTTTTTTTGTAGTAAAATATACATAACATAAAATTTATAATTTTAACCATTTTTAAGTGTACAGTTCAGTTGTATTAGTATAATCATATTATTATGCAATCATTGCTGCTATTCGTCTCCAGAACTTCATAATCTTTCCACACTGAAATGCCATACCCATTAAATAATAACTCCTCATTCCTACCGCCCCCAGTACCTGACAACCACCATTCTACTTTCTATCTCTATGAATTTGACAATTTAAGTACCTAATATAAGTAGAATGATACAGAATTTGTTCTTCTGTGCCTGGCTTACTTCTTTTTTGTATATATTATTATTATTATTATTTATTATTATTATTTTTTGGCGGTACGCAGGCCTCTCACTGCTGTGGCCTCTCTGCGGAGCACAGGCTCTGGACGTGCAGGCTCAGCGGCCATGGCTCATGGACCCAGCCGCTCCGCGGCATGTGGGATCTTCCCAGACCGGGGCACGAACCCATGTCCCCTGCATCGGCAGGCGGACTCTCAACCACTGCGCCACCAGGGAAGCCCCCGTATATGTTATTTTTTTATTCTCATACTTATCAATCTTTTCTTTGTGTCATCGTTTTTTCTTTTTCTTTTCTTTTTTGCCGCACCGTGGGGCAGATCAAACCCATGCCCCCTGCAGTGGAAGCTTCAGAGTCCTAACCACTGGACCTCCAGGGAATTCCCTGTACCTGGCTTATTTCACTTAGTATAATGTATTCAAGCTTCATTCATGTTGTAGCATGTGTTAGAATTTCCTTCCTTTTTAAGTCTGAATAATATTCCATTGTATGTATATTCCACATTTTGTTTATACATTCATCTTTGTTGGGTACTTGGGGTGCTTCCACCTTTGGGCTATTGTGAGTAATGCTTCTATGAACATGAGGACACACATATCTGTTTGAGTCCCTTTCAGTTCTTTAGGGTATATACCAGAAATGGAATTGCTAGATTATATGGTAATTCTATTTTTAATTTTTTGAGGATCTGCCATACTGTTTTTCATAGCAGTTGCAGCATTTTACATTCCTAATAATATTGCACAAGAATTTTGATTTTTCCATATCCTCACGGACACTTGTTATTTTCTGTTTTGCTGGTGGTAACCACCCTAATGAGCGTGAGATGCAGTTTCATTGTGGTTTGGCTTTACATTTCCTTAATGATTATTGATATTCAGCATCTTTTCATGTGTTTATTGACTGTTCATATATCTTCTTTAGAGAAATGTCTATTCAAGGTCTTTGCCTATTTTCTAGTTGGGTTGTTTGCTTTTTCATTGTTGAGCAGTAGGAGTTCATTTTACATATTCTGGATATTAACTCCTTATCAGATATATGAATTACAAATATTTTCTACAATTCCATGAGTCGCCTTTTCTTTGCATTTATTGTGTCGTTTGACCCACAAAGTTTTAAATTTTGATGTAGTCCAATTTATCTATTTTTTAAATTTTCTTGCAGATGCTTTTAGTGTCATATACAAGAAACCACTGACTAATTCAATCTCACGAAGATTGCCCCTAAGTTTTCTTCTAAGAGTTTTACAGCTGTGGCTTTTAAATTTAGATATTTTATCTATTTTTAATTAATATTTGTGTATGGCATAGGGTAATTGTTTATCTTCATTCTTTTGTATGTGGACATCTAGTTTTCTCAACACCATGTGTTGAAAAGACCATCTTTTCTTTATGGAATGGTTTTGGTACCCTTGTAAAAAATCATTTGACCATATACTTGGGTTTATTTCTGTGCTGTGTGTGCTGTTCTGCTCTCTTTATGACAGTACCATGCTATTCTGATGACTGTGGCTTTGCAGTAAGCTTTGAAATCAGAAAGCATGAGACCTCCAGTTTTTATTTTTATTTCCAAGACTGTTTGGCCTATCAGAGGTCCCTTGAATTTTGATGTGAATTTTAGGATAGATTTTAATATTTTTGAAAGGAAATGGCATTGGGATTTTGATAGAGATTGTATACCAATCCATGTACACAGGATGTCTTTCCATTGATTTACTTCTTTAATTTCTTTCAATAACACTTTGTAGTTTTTAGTATACAAGTCTTTTACCTCATTGGTTAAATGTATTCCCAATTTAAATATTTATTATATTTTATAATGTAAATCTGTATTTCTCTTCACACAATGCTGTCAGTTGAAAAAGCAGTTCATAATCTTTCTAAAATATTTATCTACTAGATTTGTTTCTTTTACTTATAAGCAAGATACTATGTCTATGTTTATTATTTCTTAATTTATTATGTTGCAGCCATCCCCTGTGTTGTATGGTCAGTCACTCTAATAAATTTTTAAGGATAAATAAATTATTAAAGTTTAAAAATGTATAAATATGGAGCTGATTTTGTTATAAAATATAAGTCACATTTTTGAACTGCTACATATATTATAAAATAAAGCTAACTGAAAATGAATTATTTAAAAAATCATGTAGAGTAGCAAAAGGAGTAAATCTCCTTTCTGATTATTGCTATTAAACATAAATTTTCAATGATAAAATTAATTTTGCTATGCATTTAGGCTCTTTAATACTTTAATTGACATTGTAACTTGGGGGAAAAAGTATTTTATGATGGAGTTTGCAGAGAACCATGAATTCAACAAGTACAAAACAAACAAAAAACATGTATGTAGACATACATCACAACTATGCAACGCAAATCAAATGCAGCTCCTTTCCACAGTTTAGTTTTGCATCATGTTAATTGAAGAGACTATGAAAAGTAGAGTCTATCAGTAGGAGAAAATTTTAGAATATTTCTAAAAAGTTAGTAAGATAGTTTCAAGGTCTTTTTTTTTTTTTTTTAAGGTAACAGGATAGAGGAGAAATGGAGCAAGACCAGCGAACAGAAAGAAGCAAGAGAATAAAAATAGTAAAAGAAATAGAAAAATATATAAGAATAAATAAGAAGGGAAAACAAAAATAGAGAAACAGTAAAAGTGAGAAGTAGAAGGGTATAAATGAAAGTATCAGGAAAAAAATAGATGACAGGAGAAAAACTGAGAATATAATATCTACAACCAACTCAAAAGACATAGATACACACAAACATATGGAAAGCTAAAAACAGGAGTAAATCATTAAGGAAGGGAGAGAGAAGAAGGGAGGGGAGGGGAAGGGAGGGAAGAAAGGATTCCAAAAGGGAATATGCCTTTTACCTGAGAATTGAGTTCATTGAAATGGTTACCAAACCATCATATAAGAGACAAGCATTAGCTCGGAGGACAAAATTGACTGACTATGAGGGAATCAGGATGGTTTCAAAGAGAAAATGTTTAACAAAAATATTCCACGATATAAGAGAGTTCTCTAGCCACATAGTACTGATGAAAAATTCTAGGTAGAAGGGGCAGCATATACAGAGGCTTTAGAGGTAAAATCAAATAATGTGGTTTATTAGTCTTGTTTTCTTTAGTTTGCAATTTGGTCAGGGTAACTGTCCATTGAGAAAGCCATGTAGTCAGATCTTGCTATTCGAAAAGGTCATCTAGAGGACGTGACCACTTGATTGACCTATGAGCTGGACCCAGGCAATCAGAGCTCCTCACATCTCCCCGTCCTTGAAATGTACCTTCTGCCCACTGTTCCCACAGTGGGAGCTGTTTTCAAGGATGCAGCCTTGAGAGAGCAATGTACTGTTGAGACCATCTGGACAGTATACCTGACTGAGCAGAGTAAGGCTTCTGTATAGACTTTTAAACTTCGGGTGGTTATAGAGATCTACTTGTCTTGCGGCCACACAAGACAAGTCTTGTATGTAAGTTCCCTTGCTTATGAAACCTGTCCCCTACCAATCTGGACTGGTCTGCCTCTTTCTCCCATCTTTCCTTGCCCTCTCTGTGCGTGGGTCGGTTTCAGATTTCACCTGGGAAGCTCCCAAGCTTGTGAGCCAACACTTCCCGATCAATTTAAGAATTTGGAGCATTATTCTCTATGAATTGGCAGCTGTGTAAGAGGCATTGATGGAGAAAATTACGTGAAACAGAGAGCTCAAATAAAAGATCCTTGCCGTGATGTAGGTAAGAGATGATGAAAGCTAGAAATATGCCATGAAAGCTAGAAATAGCAAAAGGTATTTAAAGAAGGTAGGATCAATGGATAATAAACTGGATATTAGAAGTAAACGAAGAAGGGGTGAATTGTATGACTACTAAGTGTTTAGCTTGGCTAACTAGGTGTGCAGTAGTATTTTCTACCTGACTAGCATGACATGAAGAGTAATCTTTCTGTAATGCGCTGATTATTTATCTTTCCCACTTAGGAACCCTCAGAGATAAAGTCCAAGCTCCTTTATGTAGCATAAAGGACTCATTATCTCTCCAGACACATCTCTTCCATGCCCCTCATACCTCACTCTACACTCCAGCCATACTGAACTATTTCATTTATCCAAATGTGATATGCATATTTCCCTTGGGGCTTTGCTCTCAGTGCCTGGAAATATTCCTTATCCTTTTAACCAAGACTTACTTGGCCTTTTCTAAATGTTACTTCCTACAAGAGACAATTCCTAATACTTCAAGAATAGTTTAGGTATCACTCATACATAATTGCATATAGCCCTGAATTTATCACTGCAATATAGTGCTAGTAAAATTGGCAGTTTCTAAGTGGAGAGAGACATCTGAAATTCTTAAAGTGTGCCTAGTTTACTACTGTAATTATCTATTACATTATTTGGGATGCTCAATGCACATATGTGCAATGTAGTTGGATTTTCGAATCAACTGTCAGTTATTGGATATATTAACTTTTATCTTTTTTTCATTTGCTTTATGTATATTCAGCGCTAAGCACCTTAGTCTTTTTTAAAATGGCAACTGAGAGTCATAAATAGCCTTTTTCCCTTCCTCCCTCCCTTCCTCTCTTCCTTCTCTCCCTTGTTTTTCTTTCATGGTCTTTGAAAATCTGCTAGATAACTATAGTTCCCAACTGGTATGCTGAAGCTGCTTCTTTCCAACTCCCCTATGTTTTCCCCTCAACAATAGCTACAGAGTTGCCACTTCTGAAGAGGGAGAAGGGCTGGAGGCATTTGTGGTGCTGTGTTCTATTTTGTTTCTCCTATTTCTTCTCCCCTCCACCTTCTTGAGTAAAGTGATCAGCTATAGCTATAGGGTGAATGGAGGAAAAATAAAAATATTCATTTACTTCTTCTGTTGGTTCCCAGGTGATTATATTATCATTGCCTCCTTCACAATATATATATCCCATTTTTGTTGTGGAAGCAACAATTTATCCATCAAATAATCAGACATAGAGCATTACAAAATGCCATGTAGAAAAGTATAGAAAGATAAGATTGGGTATTTTAGCCAGCATTTTAAAAAACGTACATATGCTCATGGATTATGATGCTTTTTAAATGCTCTTTCTGAAAATGTAAACACTGTTTCATATAGAGGATCCAAATAAAGAAATGGAACTGAAAACTTTGATAACCCTTCTTCCTGTGTTTTGTGTGTTGCTAATATTCCACATAAAGTGTTCTAAGTCTCAAATCCAGAATATTATTAAAATTCTGAAAGAATTTTCTAATTTAGCGGAAATTGTCGTATCACAACATATTCAACTGAAACAGAATTCACAAATGACTTGTTTTTATTTTTAATAGAAGGGAATAATTTATGTGATGGTTTTATTTGGAACATCTTATTTTCTTTCGGAGGATATTTGGAATCAATTTTTATGTCTGTGGTCACATTTTAGGAATCTGCATTCCCCTTGTTTATTTTTATATAACTTCTGCATTTTAGCTGATGTTTAAAAATGATACACTTCTAAGTGAATCTGCATTACAATAAGTAATTGTTAATAAAATACAATTATTTATGTTCAGTTACTGTGATTTAAAACAAAACCCTCTACATATTATAAAATTCATAAAATGACTTTAGGATATAAAGGGGAAATTTCCTGTACATAAATGATCCTTAAAACTGCAAAAAGGGATACGATTTAATATGTTAACTGAAAACTTTAAATGTTTCTCTCAGATAGAAATGTATATAGCGTGATAGTATGGATTCTGGACTGTACTTTGAAAGAAAGCAACAGTGAAAATGAATTTCATGCCAGTAGACACTTTAAAAACTAGATTTAGCAGCAGTCACATTAGCTTAGATAATGGGAGAATTTTTCTTCATTGAAAATGCTCTCTGTCTCTTAAGAAGAACTTACTGAGGCAGCCTGCCATCTAGCTTTTTCACAGAAAAACAGGCTTACAGACTGCAGATGAGAGAGTCTGGAGCAGCGACAATTTTAACTTAGCCATTCCTAATTTATCTCAAGCATATTCAATTCATCTTCACTGCTCTATGCACACAAGAACACCAGATTGCCTTCCCTGGGGAACAGAATGCAACCAGGGATCTAGAGAGCTGTCACATTCCAAGAAATATTTAAATTGTGCTGATTTTCTTCTGGAGAACTGAGCACAGGGAATGAAACTCTCCATCAAGTCATAGCTTTGCGGGCAATAGATCAGAGGATATTGCCAGTTTTCTAATGGATTGTTGTTATCGGGCAGGTTTTCTCTGAAGGTACGTAGTTATTTTCTCAATTCATTACCCTCTCCCTATTTATCAGGTAATGATCTAATGAGCTGGGGATCCAAACCTGTAAAAAGAGAGATGTTAAGTAGTCGGTATTGACTAAAGAATGACACCTTATTGCTGCATGTTTATAGGTGAATAATCGGATTCCTTTACTAAAGATTAGTAGGGTATAGTTTGAATTGCATTATCAGCAAAAATAGGCAAAAACAGAACCGTGCTGCAGGCATTATCATAAGTTCATATTAATTCTCTTGAGGATTTTCTTCTGTAGCTGCAATATATAATGAAGGGAAATACAGACTTTAGAAACTCACTTAACCTCATACATGTTTTAATCTTTTTACATAATCATGATATTTTCTCCGTATGTTCCCAAATACAAAACTTTGTCTCAAATGCTGTTATTAATTTTGGGATCATTGATGCTTATGATATATGAATATATGAAGGACAAAAGTACTTAAACTCCATTAGGAGTCTTCATGAGAATATTATATCAGTGTGCTTTGTTGGCTTTGCAGCTCTTTATTTTTGAGTTTGCAAGCATCTTACTAAAATAAATTGCTATAGTTTAAGTTAAAGGCACATACTATAAAGATGTATTATTCAACTTTGTTCTGTGAAGCGAAAACCTCAGTACATCTATAGAAAACACAAAACTATTTAGCAAACTAAAATGCTAAAAGCTGACAAACTTCTGAATATTAACTGAACCAATACAAATAGAGAAAGCCTTATCCTGACCTGGAATTTAGCTTATTATACCTGTGATATATTAGACAGGAAAGGGTGACTTCTGTGCATGTTTCTTAAAAGTTAAAGATATGTTTGTAGGACATTGTTCTGTGTCAGTAAGTAGGGGTGTAGGACAGAAAGCAAGCACATAGTAGTCACAGTGAGTTTATGAAAACTGAAGAAATATTTTAAAATATGATATGAGGGCTTTTGATGCTTCTAAGTATTTTATTATTGTGTGAATTTACTCAGTGAAACCTAACGTGGATTAATATTTTTATATGTCAGAAATAACTGCTAGGATAGGTAGAACAGCCGGTGCATGTGGCCTGGAGCATGGTGTCTCTGCTGCCGTATTTGGATTGTTACACAGACTTTGTGGACCCATCAATGGGTTAATCACAGGCTTGGGAGAGGAAATGGTGGCTGAGCTTCACGAAAGCTCTTGTTAAATGTGCTCTAATTTCTTTGGAGCATTTGAGAGACTATTAGAAGAATAAAGGAGACGGAGTAGGACTGAGTCACCCAAATAGTAACTTTAAGTGCATTCTCTCTTATCCTCAGAGGGGTTGTAAAAAAGCAAAAAAATGGAAAAGGAGGAGAACAGAGTCCTCAAAGAGTACTTTTAAGTGCTTCTTTTTTCATGAATCTTATAAGAATTGAGGAACAGGGGCTTAAATTAAGGTTTCCCTATGGATTCTTCCATTTTAAAAGCTTTTTCTCTCTTTTATGGAACATTTTTCCCTCCACTCACTTAAGAAAGAAGAACATGAGCTAGCTCCCAGCCCGATTTCTTCCCAATAACTTGTAGCTCTGATTTAAATCTACAGAAGTGTGCCTCTGAAACTGCATACACTCCTGAGAGTCTCAGTTTCACAATTCAGTGAGTTATGAATGCCAAAGGATAAAGTGATTTAACACCCTTTTTAAAATTATTATCGCAATTAGCTCTTCTGAAAATCTCAGACTATGTGTAAAAGAGGGCACAAGTAGGAAAAAAGAATAACTTAAGGGAACATACTTTATGTTCTTTCAGAGTGAGATACTACCGGTAGATAATGAAATAATATTCACTTCATGTTTGGGCATGGGGAAGAAACGACAGCAGCTTAGAAATACATCCTTTAATTTACATTTTGGATGTTAGATGAACAGAACAAATACGAAAACCAGGAGGGGCAGTTTCAATTTTCAGATTGCAATCAAATTTTTTATTGCTCTAACCTCCTACTAACTTTTTCTACCACAGTCATGTTAGTGTCTCTTACCTTCCTAGAGGGTTATTCACTTACGCCGCCATCTAAATCTGCTCAGCTTCCAGATCTAGTGCTAAAACTTGTTTTACTTCATCTTATGGTGAGTTCATTGTAAAATATATTACCATAATTTCATTTTTTAGTTGCTGTTAAATATTTAATATTTATTGAGTGCCCATGATATGTTTGGTTCTTAAAAGCAATATATAGGAAGAAAATACATAATGATATTTCTCCCAAATCAGCCAGTTTATTAATATTTCAAGATTTCTAATTGGTGCCCACAGAGGAAGGCAATTAAGTCTGACTCTTTAGTAGCTACTTAATGTGCATGTAAGGCATGAACAGTCCTATATTCAGTCAATAATTTGCATTCAGCTTTACTGAAGATCCCAGACTAATCATCCAGATGTTTTCAACTTCTCCCTTAACTGTTTTATATGTCAAAGTGTCATTGTAGACAGAACACAGGATTGGGGGTAAGACAAAACTAGGTTTAAATCTGTTAATCAAGTTTGCGTAGGTCAGTCATCTCCTCCATACCTCTATCTTGTCAGTGGTATAATTGTAATAATTCTTGTGGGTAGTAAAGATCATGCACATTAAGTAACAAACACATAGTTTGTGCATAACATATGCTCAATAATCAGTCTCTGTTTTTGAATGCATTTTATCATAGTTTCAGATACAGTATGTTCTATTTGAAATCACCTTCACTCTTTCTTCAATGATGTGTATGTATACCTGTGTAATATCACAGATATATTTGTTTAACAGTTTTGGTAATAAAAATAATGTATCGATTATGTAGTTATTGCTTGGCACTAAAGTACTCTGTAGAATTACTAAAGCATTACCCATGCATAGATAAAATTGGAATTTAAGATTAGTTTGAGAAATTAGTTGACATATTCCCTGTGGCTTTCAGATAGCAAAATTATCAACCATAACTTACCAGGGAAAGAAGATAGAATTATATCTCATTTTTCCACTTTTCCCTTCTCCCAAAGGATATGGAAATAGAAGACAAAACGTAAATCCTCTTGCTCATTATAATGTGCCCTTTGCCCCTTTCATTTGCATTTTATTTTGCTACAGTAATTTGTCTAGTGAGATGGCCTCAAATTCCAACTGCACAGGGCTGTTCAAGCATACAAATCCACCCCTCAAGGAACAAAGCAAATATATGAAAACTTTTATTAAAATAAAAGACAGGTGTTGCTTTGAAAAATGCTAAACATTTTTTAATGAAAGTGAAACTGTCAAATGCGAATGTTAAATCCAACCAGATGTTGACCTTAATTGTGAGTTTGAATCTTTACAAAAAGAGTATGCAAATCCATGCTAGAAGCTGCTTTCTTTAGGTGACAAGACTGCTGAAAAATACTTTGTCTGAATTTCTCAGATACATTTCATATTGAGTGAAGCGTGTACAGAAAACCTACTTTAATATTCTGAGTTATATGGGGAGGGAAATTAAGCATAATAGGAGTTGGTCTTATATATCTGTATATATCTGTATTTGTATTGGAATTTGGAAATAAATGTACAAAAGTCTTTTTTATAAAAGGGAACCACCAAGTAATTATTTTGAAAGGCATGATAGGAAAGTATCTTGCACATTCTAACTAGATCAAAATGTGGACACAAAAGCAAGCACCTGCTGAAAAGCTCTTCTTTTTTTGGTCAGTGCCAATCCTGTTTTAAATCTATAAATTTACCTACTCATCAATAAGGAGAAGGTGAAGGTTTGGATATCTGACTTCATTTTCCAAAAGATCCTTGAAGTCCTTGTTCTATTATTTTTTGATCCCCAACTTTGGATATTTTGGCCCAGTACTTAAGGAGATTAAAATCTATATTCTAATTCCAACTCAGTTTTCTAATTTGTACAAGTGTGTGTGTGTGTGTGTGTGTGTGTGTGTGTGTGTTTTGGGATAATAATATTCATATGGTGGTGTGGAATAAATGACAGAATGTTGCAAAATAGCGTTAGAGGGGCTTGTTCATATAAGTACAGTTGATCCTTGAATAACATGGGTTTGAACTGCACAGGCCCATTTATATGCAGAATTTTTTCAATAGTAAATACTAGAGTACTACATGATCCATGGTTTGTTAAATCCAAGGAAGTGGAACTGAGGATATGGAGGAACCTTCCTCCATGTATTTGAAAGGCTTAACTATATGTTATATGCAGATTTTTGATTGCTTAGAGGGTTGGTGCCCCTAACCCCAAGTTATTCAAGGGTCAACTATGCTAAAAAATGTTAATAAGTATTATTGTTTTTCTTATGACATCACCTTCTCCATGCCCACTTCTGATATTAGGTTTCCTGTATTCAGTTTGATCTTCAGACCACCTTTTGAGGGGGGTCCCAGATTTGTGCTCACCTACACACTTTTCCTACCTATGGTTTCCTCCAAGTAAATTGTCTTATTTACTAAGCCCTGCCCCTTTGACCTAACCTTAAATAGCTTAGCCACAGTCCCTTGAGGTGTTTTTTTTCCTCAGCAAATTCTTAATGGGAAAGTAGATATCTTTAAGCTTAGTAATTCTCTCCTTATGTCTATTGTGTATTGACAAACTAATAGGAAAGGAGACACATAGAAAATACTGGTTAACTTGTGGCAGATATAACCTCCCCAGCCTTCTAGAGCAGAGGCTTTCTTCTATGAAAGGCCTACCAATAAGAGTTATGAGCTGAATTGTCTCTCCCTAAAATTCATATGCGAAGTCCTAACTCCTAGTAACTCAGAATGTGACTGTATATGGAGATAGATTTTTTAGAGAGGTAATTAAGTTAAAATGAGGTCATTAGGGTGAGTCCTAATCCAATATGACTGGTGTCCTTATAGGAAGAGGAAATTTGGACACAGATACATACAAAGGGAAAACCATGTGAAGATACTGGAAAAAAACGGCCATCTATAAGCCAAGGAGAGAAGCCCCAGAAGAAAGCAACCCCCCTGACACTTGATCTCAACTTCTAACCTCCAGAATTGTGAGAGAAAAAAGATTCTGCTCCTTTAGCCACTCAATCTGTGGTACTTTGTTAAAGCAGCCCTAGCAAATTAATACAGTTAAACATTTTAGATTTTGTGGACTCAATGAGGTTTCTGTCACATATTCTTCCTCCTCCTCCTTCCCTCCTCCTTATTCACTCTTTAAAAATGTAAAACAAAACAAAACAACAAAAAACAAATAAAGCAAATATTCTTAGGGGCCATATTTGTCCATAAGCATAGTTTTCTAACCCTTGTTCTAGAAAGGTCTTTCAAATCCTTCCAAAGTTTGGCCTAAAGATATTCCTAAACTTTCGCATTCTTACATGAGATAGTCTACTTTACAGATGGCACCACTGATTTTTAGCCTAAAAATATAACTTGGCCCTTTTTTTACTGCTAAAATTCTTCCAAATACCTCAATTTAATGTAGAGTATTTTGATTAGAGTATTTTACATTCACTCTGAAATGACCCTTTCAAGTCCTAACGTTAGAACAAAATCTGAAAAAAAATATAATAATAATAGCAGTTTATACTTGTTGAGTACACTCTGTGGGCTAAAGATATTCTGAAAACTAAACATACATTTTCTCATGTTACCTACTAACTACCTTGCAAAGTATCTGCTGTTATAATCATTTTACTGATCAGGAAATTGGAGAATAGAGAGATGAAACAACTGCCCATGGTTATTTACCATAAGTAACTTAGGTGACTTGTAAAAGTTTGGATACAGGATCTTTGGCCCAGAGTCTGGCATGTAATCAGTCTACCATAATGACTCTCAGGTCATGGTAGAGTTTCATGTTTACTGTAGAAACAGGTATGAAAATGTTGGAAAGTACGTATCAAGTAGCAATTCAGGTGAAAGAGAGGAGAAATGATATAGTGCTTATTTTAATCCTACATTTTATGTGAATGAAGTAGGTATGATAGTTTAGTTAATTTTGTAATTTCTGTTTGTCTTTTCTTATATAGAATATAATTTAGGACGTTTTCTTCTCCTTAAAATATCATATAGTGAGAGAGTATGGATAAAGAAGGTAGCTTTATCATAGAAAACCAAAAGAACAAAATGGTATAATTTTGAGACTCACAGGAATTTCGTATTTAATTTCACATGTAAGCATGTTAATACTTAATTTAATAATTCTTATTAGATGGAGAAATCCATGAAAAACCAAACTGACAACTGGGTATAAATACTCCATTATTTCTAGTCATTTATCTTTTTTTTTTTTTTTGCTGTGCACGGGCCTCTCACTGTTGTGGCCTCTCCCATTGCGGAGCACAGGCTCCAGACGCGCAGGCTCAGTGGCCATGGCTCACGGGCCCAGCCGCTCCACGGCATGTGGAATCATACCGGACCAGGCCACAAACCCGTGTCCCCTGCATCGGCAGGTGGACTCTCAACCACTGCACCACCAGGGAAACCCTCTAGTCATATTAATAGTGTCAACAGGTAGTAGATTTGAATGTGCTTGTACAAGGACCTGTTTAAGTGAAAACTTTGCCAGGTGGCAGTTCTGCTTTAATTCTAAGAAACATATGTTGTGTACTGTGTGAATATCTAGGTTGTCCTTTTTAATTTCATCAATACATCTGATATGCCTTCAGTATTTTTGTAGAACTGAAT
Source organism: Mesoplodon bidens (assembly GCF_964165515.1). Taxonomy (NCBI): domain Eukaryota; kingdom Metazoa; phylum Chordata; class Mammalia; order Artiodactyla; family Ziphiidae; genus Mesoplodon; species Mesoplodon bidens. Next base: position 90,587,473 of record NC_138167.1, read on the forward strand.
CATATTTTCTAGCCAAATTTGAGTTGGTAGAACATCTTTAAAAAGAAAAATAGGCCAGCACTCCCATATGATATAAGTACGGTTGACCTACTTTATAAATTTTTCTTCTGTCACCTCATGTGCACAACTGAATCCTTGTAATGTTGTCAGATGTTTATATTTCTAATCAAGAAATATAATCATCATAAAGTGGAAGGTGTCAGTCACCTGCCAAAGTCAATCAATGTAAAAAACCAGTCTTAGTAGTTCCAGCTTTTAATTATAATTTCTAGTAATTAAAATATATGCTTGTATATATGAAGAACTTTAGTAAAACACTATTATTGTTTAGGAATTTATTATAATGGGCCCTATTATTTTAGGCTCTGGTAGGTTACTGTTCACTGTAGAGCAAAACCAAAGTAAAATTTCTTTGTATATTTTCATTGGGACTGGTGGATAATATGGGCATTCTATTGTTTTGGAATTATTTTTTAATATGAATTTAGATTTATTCTCTCTAAAAATAGTTTTATTTATCTTTAAGAAGTATGTGAGTAGGTATGTGAATGTATGTGTGAAGGTATTTGTGTGCGTGTCTATGAGTGTCATGTGTATTTGTGGGTTTTTTTTCAAGAATTACCCACAGAAGAGTTGAAACATAGATCTTTAGTTCATGGGCAGAATACTATTGAGAAGCATCTTCTCACTAGTAAATGGACCCTGAAATATGTAGAAATTAGAGCATTAAACCCCACCCTGGTTTATCTTGCAACTCTCTCCCACCATACTTTTTACTTAGTGTTATTCCTCACAAAATAATTCACGTGTTAGAAAATATTCTACCAGGGATTTTTTTTTCTCCTTTGGATTATCCTTATGAAGTCAAAATTGGGAATATTCTAGGGAAAGGAAAATCTTTAGGAGAATTGGTGGAATTTACATTAAGGAATGAAGATTAACATTGAAAAGAAGATAATGATTTCTAGGTTGTCAGTGGGGGTAGGGGTGGGCTAGATCTTGAGAATAATTTTGTGAACTGGGATATACACATAACAAGAATTCTCTGAAGAGTTTAAGTTTTTATGTATTCTCCTTTGATAGTGAGAATAGTTGTATTTGTCATTAGCTTCAAGTCTTGTTTTCATTTTGTGACCCCTAATAGCTATCTCTGAACCTTTGGTAAACACCCACGTAGACCACAGGGTAGAGTGTAGACTAAATCTACACTAAAGGAAAAATCTTAATTTGCATATATGTACACATAGATAGAGTCATGGATAGACAGACACATACCTATAGACCAATTCGTACAGCCCAACAGATATGCAAACAGGAACAGGCTGACAGACAAAAAACATGTAGAGAAAGATTGACAGATAGGAACTGGTAATGGGACAGGGACGGTAGAGCAATATACAGGGACAGGCAAACTGACAGCCAGCCAGAAATATACTACAGAGAGATATGGATGAATAGACAGGAAGATAAGCACAGACAGGCAGATACAGACACAGAGATACTGAACAGACAGGGAGTCTGAGACTCAGACCCATGCTCTAACATGGACAGGTAGGTCTGGCCACTGAAAGGCATAGATAAAAACGTTGACGTGTGTGTATACATACACTATACAGTAGAGTGTTACCTTATACATTCATGAGGTAAAATTCAGTAATAAGCCATTTTCATTGCTTATTAAAGGATCATTTTTAAAATATATTCATCTATACATTTTTTCCCACTACACAGATGCAGTATAAAGAACCATAGATATGTATGTCAACATGCTTTGTCATTCCCTTTATCTAGTATTTCTGTCTTCGGGTAAGAGAAACAAATAAAAATAGTCAAGTTATTGTGAGGTTGCTATTAAAATGTTCCCTTAAGCTCTTTTCAAGCTTTGAAATGTAATAGACAAGTCAGAATTCAGACAAGAAAATGATCAGTTTTCTTTCTTCAGGAGAAGTGACAACAATCACAAAACAAGCAAACAAAAGAGCAAAACACTTGTGCCACAAAAACATTATTAATGTCAAAAAAATTATTGCAACCTCAGTCTTCTGCTTTGGGTCACTGAAATTACTTCTAAGTTATAAATGCACTTGATAATTTTTGCAGCAATAAATTGAGAAAAGCAAGGGGAAAATATAATGCTTCTGTGATTGAATGGAATGTTAACAGCTTGAATGGACATATCAAACTTTTAAAGTCTTGTAGAAAGTTTTGATTGTTGCATTATATTTTACTGCTGATTTATTTGAAATAGTTACTCAGTTCCTCAAAATGTTTTTAAAATTGTAAGAATGTGTTTAAAGAATGGTAAAGTCTAGTAGTTACTTAAGAGCTGCTTTTAGAGGTTTGGAAGGATATATAGACTATATAATTAAATGTATTTTTTAGATTATTAACATTAGATAAGTACTTTGCATGTAGTATCTTGCTGGTACTGGTAACCAATCCTTTATTTTTAGTGGTAAGTGGGCATAATCAACCAGCTCAAAACTTTAAACAATCTTTCATATTATTTTAAACCTACTGTTGTGCATCACATCTGGTACTTTTACAAATTAATACATGCAAAATTGAGATTTGTATTTTCCTATGAGTTTACTCTTTTTGGAGAGGGGGTATTTTCCTTTTTATTTTAATCTCTGAAAAGCACACATAGTTATAGGATAAACCCTCCATTTAAACATCTTTATTGAGGTAAATTTATATACTGTAAAATTCATCAGTTTTAAGTGTCTAGTTCAGTTACTTTTAGCACATTTACTGTTTGTGCAACTATCACCACAATCCAGTTTTAGAACATTTCCATCACCATAAAGAGACATCTTATTTCTACGCAGAGTCACTTTCATTTCTTACTTCAACCCAAGGGAGCCTCTAATCTACTTTCCGCCTCTCTATATTTGCTTTTTCTGGACATCTCATATAAATGGAATCAGGCAATATGTAGTCTTCTGTGTCTGGCTTCTTTCACTTAGCATACTGTTTTTGAGGTTCATCCATGTTGCAGCTCCTTTTCATTACCAAATAATATCTCGCTCTCTGGACATACCAAATTTTGTTTATCCATTAACCAGGTCATGTGCCTATGGATAACCAGGTAACGTGCCTATGGATTGTTTCGGAGTTTATTTTTTGGAGTTGTTCACTCTCAAAGAGTGAAGACTGTGTTTATTTTTATAGATTCTCTATTCATAGCATGAATGTGTACTTGGAAACTAACATTCAAATTAATTTACACTATGTTGAAGTTTACAGGACTCTTTTTCTAAAAACTGTGAATGAAGTAAAGCTAACTAATTCAAAAAAAAAGTTTGTATGTAGAAGTGTATTAAGGTAATGCATAATGATATATTCTCACCTGAAAAGCTGAGGGTACTTGTTTTAAATATAAATAATCTTATTTACTTGCTTTATATAAAATGTATCTCAAAACAGCAATATAAATGACAAATACACAGACTATTTTTTTTATTATATTGCTTGTTGTATTCCTATTGAAGATAAAAAAAATTCTTGTAAAAGTTTTAATGTTTTCTGACTGAATAAACTATTTTAGAAATATAAAGTCTACAGATAATAAGCTTTATTGAACCCTTTTGTTGGTAACAGATTTTCCATTTAAAATGCATATTTTTCTTTTTCTAGAATTTTTTAGTGCTTAATCTTAACAACTACCATGAATTATTATGTGACAGCTGTTTAAGTTTTGATATTAAGAGTTTGCTAACGTAATGAAAACAGATTAGGTATCAATTTCTAAATCATATGGATGACTGAGGCCACCTGTGTGTTAGCCTGATTATCTCTATGGTTCCTGTCATTCTCTAAATTTACCAATGTCCCAGGCAGCTTGCAAACCTTTCTAGGAGGCTTATACTTCATGATGATCTTTCTACTTCATTTATTTGTGACTAACTGACATGGAGCCCTGTCTTTATTCACGTCTTTTATTTTGAAATATGTAACTTGGATATGAAGCAAAATTTATTTGACTTTAAATGGATTTTATTTCTGCTATTCACAGTCAGAAAACCAAACATATGGTTTACTGCAACAATTTCTATTAGTTTAAGTGTGTGAAATGCACCTTTTCCCAAGATACTTTTCTTTTGTTCACCTTTTAAGTATAAAGTTTTATTGTTTGCCTTCCTATTTTTGTTCTGTATTTGCTCAGACTGGGTGGTTGCATCCATTGCTATACCTTCAACTCCATCTAAGTCTATTAGAACTCTGGTCATGGCTTCTTTCCTTTGATTCTGACATGGTACTTTCATGTTGAATATCCAGTAGAAACTTCTGTTTACATAAAACACTGTAAAATATTTATTCAATAAATTATAAAGAAAAAATAGTGCATATGTATTTAAGAGAATACAAATATTTTCCTGTTTTATAATGTTTTGGACCATGTCCATGACTGCACCAGAAACACAGATTTTGGATTTCTGTTTTCCATCATTATTCTCATGGATGCTATAAATGCAACTTAGTCTCTTTCTGCTACTAAAATGGCCCAGTCTTTACTATCAGTTGAATGTGCTCTCATACTAAAGCAGTTTTCCAATAAACAAATAAATGTCTTGTATCTTTTAATTTATTACCATGAAATATTTTTGTTTTAATTCTATAAATTATGTTATTCAATTTTGCCATCGATTACAATTTGAACTACTTTTCTAAAAAAAATTAAGTACCATATTCTCTCAGTTATCATAGAAATATAGAGGATTAGTAACAGAGATAACTAAGGAATTTCTTTGCCTGTCTTTGGAATTTTTCTTTTTGAACTGAAATAGTAATTTTATTGTACCTTATATTTTAGAGAAAACAAACATTGGATAAAATTATAGAACTACAAAGTTAACATTTTACCTTAGATTTAGCAGAACCTTCCCCATTCCTACTATGTTTCAATTTAACTCAGTTGATGATTTCCAGAAACAAACTAGAAATGTTGTAGTGCATCAGCCTAAGGAGAGCCCCACAAACTCTCACAGGAACTACCCCATTCTGACACATGCCCACTACCCACAAAACACTATTTCTGTGGAATTCTTTTCCTTATGATCCCTATGTATCCGTGGATGAAAAATGCAATGAACTGTTTTGGGTAAAAAGACATTGCCTGTTAGGTTTTACTCTGCAGGCATCATTTAAACAAAAATGATTGTGATGGCATTATTGAAGGCATGGATCTATCAAGAAAACTTTGGGTATACTTTTTAACTTGCACTTGAGTAAATATCTTAAATTACCACATGTGCAAAATGGGAGATACTTACAGTGGACTTTTGGGGTTCCTGAATTGCAGCCATTTTTTTTCGCTGATCCTGCCCTGCATCCTACCAGATTAGTAGAGGATAACTATGACCTCATGACCTAAATTACAACAACTAAATTCTCTTTCGCTAGAATCTAGAGTAGGGTTATACAGACTCTAATCAGTCTTAATTTGGTGTCTAAACTGGGTAGTCAAGTACAGCAGGAATTTGTCAGCCACTTGTTGGCTATGTGCAAATGGGGAAGAACAAGGCAGTTTGCAGAGAGCAATATGGGAGAATGAAGCATAGGGAAGTGGGGATGAGACACCCAGTAGTCACAGTAGGAGATGTAGTGATAGTCTGAATAGCGTTTCTGGGTCCTGGTTGCACTCACTTTCTGCTCTTGGATTCTGGGAACCATCAAGTACCCCTGTGTCATTCCAGTTGACCTGAAGTAGGTTCTTAGCACTCTTGCCAATCATACTAACCTCCTCATTACTGCAGTCTGTTGCTCTCTCAGATAATTATTTTAATAGTTTTTTTTTTTTTTTCTTAAACCTCCAACAACCCTCATTTTCTCATTGCTTGTTTTAATCAGAAGAGAGATTTTTCATCTCCTCTTCAAGAGACACTTTAGTATCACAATATAACATGCTGGTAAACAGCTTAGTCTCTGGAAGCAGTGATGATGTGTTTGAGACTCAGCTCCACCATTTATTAAAACTATATATAATTTATATCTTTAAGTATTATCTGTCCCCTTGATATGTTAAAGGTTCAGAGAGTTGAAATTAAATATTCTCTAATGTATTTTCTTCTCCTTGTATTCCCTATATATTTGTTTATGCATTTTGAACTGCTTATTTGATATGTAGATGATCATACTTATTTTATCCACAGTGTTACTTGTTCCCTTTAATGTTATAAAGACCCCTGATTTGTGCTGTTAATGCTTTTTGGCCTGAATTCACCCTTGTTTATTACTGATATTGTGGACTCTGCTTCTTTATGTTTGAATTACCTATGTCTCTGCACATTTAAAAAAATCTTTATGAATCATTTTGCTTCAAATTTATCGTTTATATACAGCAGAGAGTTAGGATACTTTTGAAATCTAGTGTGAAAATCTTTCTCTTAAAAATTTAGTTTAGCCAATTTAAATGTAATAATTTGAGAAATGTTTATGAGTTCCGTTTTTTTTTTGTTGTAAGCTATTATCAGAAAGGTGAAGAATGAACATAACTCCTGCATTCTTTATTCTCTTTCCTCCAACTTTGGTGTTTATATCATTTCTTCATTGAGCATACCTTCTGTTCTTCACCCCAAACCCCACATTTGTTTTAATCTTACATCTATAGATAAATGTGTAAAATGCCTCCACAGTTGCTAACTCCTTAGGGTTTTTCTGATAGTCTTTTGATTGGCTGATTAGTACCTATATCAGAAATAGTTCATAGAAAAATATTTTATTGCTTTTGCTCTTGAAAGATTATTTGACTCAAATAAACTCTTTGATTCATAGTTTCTTTCCTTATTTTTACGTTTTATTCTCACAATGAAGACTCTTCAAAACAATTCCGAGATTAGCCATTTTTTTGGCTTAATCTCAATTTAAAGGAGATTTTTTTTTGCCTGACTGCCTATAGCACCTTTTTTATGGCATTTTTATGTTTGATGTCAATCAATTTTCTAGGGTGCGCTTCAGTGTTGACAATTTGGGATGATTTTTTTCCCCTGGGATATGATACCCTCTTTTAAATATGTAGTTTCAAACCCTCTTTTGCATTATATATTAGCTTTATTCCATTATTTCTATTTTTTTCAATGGGGATCCACTTATACAAATATTGACTCTCTTGTGTAAAAACATCCTCTGTGTACACTATGTGTGCTGGACAGCTTTGGCAGAAAGGCTAGAACTGGAGTGGGTGCAAGTCAGGGAGTAGTATCCTGGGGCACAAGGAGTCAGGGCTGCATTTGTGGGATGGCTAGCGCTGGAGCGGGCATGGCCTGAGGTGATTTCAGGGTGTGCCTTGCCAGGGCCACCTTCTGGGGAGTGGCTACAGCTGGTGTAGGCCAGGGGGTTCAAGGATCTCTGGCAGGCTAGCTAGAGTATTCGGGCCTTATTTCTTACCTGTGCCATCAAGGTAGAGGGGGAACATACAAAATGGCCTACACACAAAATAGTGGAGAGAGTTCCACCACTTTCCCACTTGTTTGGCAGATGCTTTAGCATTAGCACATGGATTTCCTTCACATATTGTTTAGGTGCCCTTTAAACCACTGCTTTTTTGTTGTGCCCCAGGGTGGGTGAGTTTGCACACAGGCCCCCTCAGTAATGTGTCTCCCCACTGCAGGTCTCCATGTCAGGAGTGGGGTCTCTGTTGATATCATGGCTTCATCTCTCCTATGCATTTTTATGTGGTCCTTCTATTGTTGTACAAAAGCTGTTCAGTCAGATCTCAGTTCTTCTTCAGGAGGAATTGGTCTATATGTAGGTATAGATTCTGTGTGTCCATAGAGGAGGTGAGTTCAAGGTCTTCCATCTTGGGCTATAAGTCTAAAATGGTTGTTTTTATATTTTTTACTTTCTCCCTTACTCCAGTATAAGGTCCATGATAACAGTAATTTTTTTCTTCTTGTTACTGTTTAATGTTCACATCTAGAACAATATCTGACATTTATAGATATATTGTACATGTGTTGGGATTAAGAAATATTACTGGACTTTTTCTTAATATTTTTTGTTGATTAAAATAGAATTTTTTCCTGACATAATAAATAATTAACAGTTTATTTAATAGATACTCTTCTAAGAATGTTATTCAATTTTAAAACACAACTGTTGGTTAAATAGTATAATTATGTTTATTTTACAGATGAAGGAATTGGGGAAAGAGAAATTAAGTACTGCTTATAAGTGATGGAGAATGATTTAATTTAGAACTGTGACTCTTAACCAGTTTGATATATATCTGTATATCTCTCTGTATAATCAGAATTACTGGTTTAAACATAGCCTGCCCTTTTCAACTTTTACCTTTTTGCTCATACTACTGGATACACCTAGAATGTCAAATTTTTTAAAAATCATATTTCTGCAAAGATCTTTCAAAGTGCAAGTCAATGATACCTCTTCAGTAAGCCGTGTTAGATTATTCTCTGTCACAAAATTATATTCTTTTCCTCTGGTGCCAGTGTTGCTTCTTTTATTCATTTATTTTGAGTGATCTTCTTTTAAGCTGCATTACAAAAGCTGTATCATGATGTACAGGTTTTTAACAGTCTGCTCTAAACCTGTCCAAGACTCCATTATTCTTCTACATAAATGACATATCAACTGCATGTTGTCTTTTAAGTTCATCCCACTTTTTTTCCAATTAAGTTGTTTTGCCTATGCAGATTCATTCTTTTAGATATTCTTCCATCCATCTTACCACAGTTACATTCCATTTTATTGAAATATATAAGCACAACATCCCTATATATGTGTGTACACACACACACACACACACACACATAATGGAATATATTTCAGCCATGAGAAAGAAGAAAATATTGACATTTGTGACAACATGGTTGTACCTTAAGGGCATTGTGCTAAGTGAGAAAAGTCAGAGAAAGACAAATACTGCATCATATCACTTATGTGTGGAATCTTAAAAAGTTGAGTTCGTAGAAATAGAGAGTAGAATCATGGTTACCAGAGGGAATTGGGGAGAAGCTTGTCAAAGGGTACAAACTTATAGTTGAAGGTGAATAAGTTCTGGGGATCTAATATGTATATACCTCACATCTTCTTTCTCCATTCATCTGTTGATCAATGCTTAGGCTATTTCCATATCTTGACTTGTGAATAGTGCTTCAATAAACGTGGAGTGCGGATATCTTTTTGATGTCCTCTTTTCATTTTCTGTGGATATACCCAGAAGTGAGATTGCTGGATCATATGGTAAGGTCTATTTTTAATTTTTAAAGGAAACTCCATAGTATTTCTCATAATGACTGAACTGTTTACATTTCCACCAACAGTGCACCAGGGTTCCCTTTCAATCCAGTTTAAAAACGGACAGAGAAACCAAACAGACATTTTTCCAAAGAAGACATACAAATAGCCAACAGGCACTTGAAAAGATGCTCAGCATCACTAATCATCAGGGAAATGCAAATCAAAATCACAATAAGATATATCCTCACACTTGTTAGAATGTCTGTCATTAAAAAGACGAGATAAAAAATGTTGGCAAAGATGTAGAGAAAAGGGAACCCTGTGTACCTACTCTTATTTGTAATAGATATCCAAATACATACGTTGCATCTGCTTAGGTACCAGAATCAGTGACAGTGCTTATGTCAATAATCTGTTTTCCTTAATGTCTTAGTCAGCTTGGGCTGCCATAAGAAAATACAATAAACTAGATGGCTTAAACAACAGAAATTTATTTCTCTCAGTTCTGGAGAACTGAAAGCTCAAAATCAGGATGTCAGTATGGTTTGGGGGTCTGGTGAGAACTTTCTACCTGACTTGCAGATGGTGTCCTTCTCACTGTGTCCTCATATGGCAGAGGAAGAGAAAGAAGGGAGACGCAAGGTGGAGGGGGCTGGATCCTCTCTGGTGTCTCTTCTTATAAAGGACCTAATCCCATGATGAAGGTCCCACCCCTATGGCCTCACCTAAACCTAATTACCTCCCAATCTCCATTTGCAAATGCCATCACATTGTGGGGTTAGGGCTTCAACATATGAATTCTGCCAAGACACAGTTCAGTACATAGCACCTAGATTTGGCCCACCCAGACACAAAAGTTTTAAGAAAGGCGATCAAAGGATCAAAACCTTTATGAAAATATATTACAAGAGATTAGGTTGTATCTATGTTTCTATAAGTAGGGTAGAATTCTATACTAGAAATTATATATAGAGAAATTCTGACTATAGTGATCCATGAATATTTATATTGTTCATACTACTTATTACTTATATGATTTATTTATTTGTTTCTTCATGTCTATTTGATAAAGGAGTTAAAAATCTTCCCAGTATGGGGTAGCTTCATATCAAGTATAGCCCGGAAAATCTTTAGAGCCCTACAGTATCCCACAACCATTCTGTAGCCCAAGTGTATTTGTAATGATTCTGATACTTATGGATATGTGTTATGTCTTTATATTCTGTCAGCAACAATCATGCAAATCAACAAATATTTATTAAAGACTAAGTAAGAAGAATACAGAATAGTATATAGTCCTTACACTTCTGGAAGCCTATGAAGAGTGACACATAATATACTAGATAGTAGTGCAGAAATATAAATTAGCATAGGCACAATCGGAGCACATAGTAGGGACAAATAACTCAGCCTGGGAGAAGGTGAATTAGGGGAACTCTTCTTTTGTAAATGATGGCTGAGCTTAGGCCAGCTTCCTTTGAAATAGCAACTCCACTTCTAAGATTTTATCCTAAGGAGATATCACAGAAATATGGAAAGATATATGCCCAAGTAGCTTCCTTGCTATATTAACACAAACTTTGGAATCAACCTAAATATTCATTAGCATAATGGAAGTTAAGTAAATTACATACTTAACATAGCTCAAATAATATTCAGTCATTGAATGTAATATTATAAGCCTATATTAATTGAAAAGCAATAATTTTGCTTTTAGTTGGAGGTAAAAGATCACAGAATGAATGTGAGCTGCCTTTTATGTGAAATGGGATAATAGAGTGTAGCTCCTCTGTGTGGTGTAGTTTCTGATTTTTTTAAATTTTTCTTTTGTTGTGCTTACATTGTTCAGGTTTTAGTCATTTTGAAAATATGAAACAGTTACTTAAAATGTATAGGAATAATGGATCCTTTAGGAAGACACATATTATCTAACATCCATTCTAGTAACTAAAAACCGAACTTGGAAGAATTTTAAAATCTTTGCTGATTATTGCAGATAAATTCAGTAAAGAAAAACTTTACTTTAGGATTTTAATTAATATCTGTTAATAATCTATATATGAAAAATAATTATGATCATGATTCTATAAAAATAGGATTTTATTACCAACACTACCAGAGTAGGAATTAATCTTGCCAAAATGATCTAAAGTATTCAATATTTAAAGAATTAAAACCTCAAGTTCTAATATTTTATTATAAGCAATTTGATTTTCATGTATTCATAAATAAGAATATCATGTCTATTTTATAATCTTACACATCATTTTGCAGTTGTGAAACTTCTTGCAAATGAGTATATCATTAATAGATTAGTAGCTAATATCATAGTATATTGTAATTTACTAGCATTTTAAAAATTATTTCATTAGTGTTAAAATAACTAATATTAAAATGCTTTGAAATTCACTTGGTAGTAAATGTTACAAAGCAACTTGGATCGATTTTTTATCAAAGAACACTTAAGGCAAATATAAATTTGAAATGTGGCTGTGTTCAGAGCACTGACATTTCTGTGAGTTGAGATACATTGTTAAAACTTTATATACAATAAGTTAAATTTTAAATAAGGTATTCCTTGTACACTAAGAAATATCTAATTTTGTGATTCTTAGAAGCTTTTTATTTGTTTCACACAAACAGTACTATCCTCAATTTGCAAATTGAAAAGAATATATAACAGATGGTCATCTAGTTCTTTGATTCATTAAAAAAAAAAGACTTTTTTCCTGTTCTGCTAGATTTGGAACTGTGGCATGAGAAATCGACAAGACTCATTTTCTCTTCTTAAGAAACTCAGTCTAAAAATGTTCTTTTTTTTCTCTAGTCCCTTTGTACCTTCTGCTGCACCTCAGGATGACCTGGGTAATTTCTAATTCTCTTCCAGTCTCAGCTCCAGCACCACCTTTAGTTTAAAGTGTTTCTTGATGTTCCTGCCTCGCTCCATATGTAAGACTGAATTAGGGAATTCCTCCATGTGCAGCAAACATCAGGGGCCCCCATCTTCTATAATAGTAATCTTTTTCATGTTAAGTGTAACTTGTTGACTTATTTTACTCTACCTTCCCACTTGGCATCTGCAGTACGAAGAACATTTGGCATAATATTAGTTTAATATTATTAAGAGCATTCTAATTCATACTAATGTGCTCAAAAGGGTTGCCCATTCTAAGGGTGTCTACTTTTCTTCCTGCTGCCTTTTACTTCTCTAACTTCCCATTCTTCCTTTTTGAAATCCCCTTTATTTAACTTAAGATGGAAGTCAGTCTTTCACAAGTTAAATCCTCATTGAATCCTTGAATGGCAATGAGGGATTATAAGTATTTAGTAACTATCCCTTTTTTCTCTTTTACTTTTGCAGATTTTGAAAAATACAAAAATAGTAAAAATAAAAACAAGTACTCATATTCCAATTTCCCAGATTTATCCACGGTTAATATTTTGACATTTGTTTCCTGTCTTTTTCCTTCGTACGCATTTATATTGCATCAGTGGAATATGAGTGTATTTCCCTTTAAAAGGTACAATATTAAGAAGCTTAATTAGCCCATGTGCATAAAGAAGTCAGATTCTCTCCCCTATTTGCAGATGTAATGACTTGTATAGGTTTGAGGTGTAGACTTCTACTCCATTTTTAAACATTCATATTCATATAGGAGTGACAGTAGGTCTTGTTTGGTATTACTTTGTGTGTTTTAATTTTTTTAGCTTTACTTAAATAATATTATGAGACATGAACTATATTATATTTCTTTGTTTTCCATTTAATATTTTCCCAGAGAGCCTTCTAAATTATTACACATAGATTTAGTTCCTTTAATTTCAATAGAGTATTTCAGTCAATAGATGTTCCATTATTTATTATTCCTTGCTCTATTTATGCACATTTAGGGTGTGTCCTGTTTTTCACTATTATAAACAATGTTTTACTAAAGTTCCTTTTAACGTTTTGACGTGTCTTAGTTTCCAGAAATGTTTTTCTGAGGATACTTAGAACTACAGTTGTGAACATAGGGAATACGTGTTTTCAAATCACTATTTCCCCCAAAGTTGTATCAGTTTATATTCTTGTTCAATGCTTGATCTAGTCAGCTCTTTTTCAAAACTTTCCTTTTTTCTTTATCTCCTAAAATAATTCATAAACTATAATTAAAGTTTCTTTTTCCTATGAAGTCACTTATATCAAATTGTATTGCTCTTTAATTTAAGAAACTTTAAATGAGACCACATGAGAAAGGCTTTATAGAGAAGAAAGTACCACAGTGTTCAGTATCATTCTCAAGGAATATGTATGGGAAATTCCAGGAAGTACACGCTCTGTCTGCTTGGCAAAATGTGAGTTTACACACAAACTACTCCACACATTATTTTAATAAATACTTATTCAACAAATATATTTTTATGTCTACTATAAGAAGAGCACCAGGCAGTGTGAGTAGGAGGGAATAGACAAGGTGTGAGAACAGTGGAGGGAGATAGATTTTGATCATCTGGAGCTTTATTTATCTTGCAGCTAATTCTGTTAGCAGCACTATATAATTAATACCTAGGCAGAGGTCTGTCTTTTCTTGTAGCACCAAATATCCAGGCTAACACCTTGCCCTCTCTTTGTAGCTTAATTTGATCCTACCACAAATGTCTTATCTTCCCAGGACCTTGAGCATCATCACTAAAATTTTCTGAGCCTTAAAAATAGCATTGACTGAGCCAGTAGTCCCATGATGAAAAATAATACATAGATAATTCAATCAGGTTTGTAGATTTCAAAGCCATTTTCATTTTCCTGATTGCTTTTCTCCACACACATTATCAAAAATAATGAGGATTTCCTCACTAGCATGTAATTCTATTTGCCTCTCTTATCTATGTATAATGTATTCCATTTTGCTCTTTATGTTTATATATAACAGCTGAAATGAGTGAGAAATGATATAATGACAAGAATGTATCAGTTGCCTTCTTCATTATATTTTAAAATCAAAGCCAGCAACTTAAAACTTTTTTTCAATGCTTCTTTTTAACTCACCTCAAATATTTATTAGGCACTAAGGGCTAAATTAGCCACTAGGCTAAATGCCCAGTGACTCTGAACACTCACTCACATTGCAGTTTTCTACAACTACTGTAAACAGGAAGATAGCCTGAACCTATAATAAAATCTTCCCTACTGCATTTTAAAGTGATAGTTTATTTCATCCTCAGTGATTCACCCATTCCTTATTCATTCATCAGCGCAGTCCATATACATTTACAAAGTGCCTGGTCAGGCACTTTTATACTGGCTGAAGCTACATCATTGTAGAAGAACAAAGTCCAAACTCTTTGAGGGCTGATATTCTGTTGGGATTTTTCCAACCATTTAAAATTTCTTTTCATGTATTGCATATTTACTCATTTTTAATGACTAAGTTAATTATATTTTTCTTGAATGCCTTATTTATTTATTTATTTTTATTTTTTTTGCCGTACGCGGGCCTCTCACTGCTGTGGCCTCTCCTGCCACGGAGCACAGGCTCCGGATGCACAGGCTCAGCGGCCACGGCTCACGGGCCCAGCCGCTCCACGGCATGTGGGATCTTCCCAGACCGGGGCACGAACCCGTGCCCCCTGCATCGGCAGGCAGACTCTCAACCACTGCGCCACCAGGGAAGCCCTTATTTGTTTATATTTAACTTCATTTAAGATTTACCAAAGAAGATACATGGCTTAAAGACTTCCCATATAGACTGAGATTTGCTTCTTGTTTCTAATCTCCTATGGAGCTCTAATGTAATTGAGGATACTCCACCATTGGATGCTTTCCATATTTTTATTCATTGAACCAAACATGGTGGCGCTCTATTTAATGTTCTATGAAAATATTCTAAATTAGCTCTGTTAGTCCTTGTAAGGTGGTTCTGCAAAAAAAACAAAAAAATGTATTCTTTGTAGTAAAATACAAATAGGATTTGATGCTTACTATATGTTGTTTTAATAGTGTGCATTAATTGGCACGAGGAAAATTTTGGAAATCTTACAATAAAGAAATATCTTTTATGCTGTTTACCTTGGCTTTTCCTAAATATATTTGAGCACAGTACACTTTTTTCATACACTACCTATTGACAGCCTAAGAAACTAGTATTTTGCATTGGACAATTTAAGAAATTCTAGCGTTATAAATTTATAGAGAAAGAATAAATTATGTATAATTTGTAGTGTAGTGAATTTTACGTATTTGGGTTCTTTGAAAGCTGAAAAAGTTTTGCAACTGTTGAAAATTTGATTAAATATAGAACTGTATACCAAGTCACAGGTTAAAAAAAAAAAATCAAAGGTCATATCATGTCTGTACAACTTACTTGACGTAAGGACTTGGTAGTTATTTTAGCTGTAATTTTTAATTTTCTCCTTTAAATAGGAGTTGCTGTTGGTAATAATACATATTATTGATACCTTGAGTTAATAAATATTTGAGGTCTTTTGTGTAGCTCTTCTACCTGGATGACTTGTAGTAAGTCTGAAATACATATGTATTTCCTCATCTGTTTAGAAAAAGATAATAACCATGTAAATCTTAGTTTGCTGTTTTCCAAAGTCGTATCATTTTGCATTCACACCTGCAGTGTGTGACTTTACAGTTCCAACACATTCTTGCCAACACTATTTTCAGATGTTTTAGTTTCAGCTTTTCTAGTGGGTGTGTAGTTGGATCCAAGTGTGGTGTTAATTTGCATTTTCTCAGTGAGCATTTATTCATATGCTTATTTGCCATTCATATAATTATTTTGGTGTGGTATCTGTCCAAATATTTTGTTCATTTTTAAGAGTGTTGTTTGGATTGATGTTATCGTTATTGTATTGCAAGAGCTCATTATATATTATAGATTCAGGTCCTTTATCAGATCTGTGTTTTACTAATATTTTCTTTTAGTCGTATTTTTCTCATGTTCTTCAATGATAACTTATGTTTCAAATTCTAGAATGGGTCTTAGCTTCATTCATCTCCTTAATTATTTCATCTAGTTTGAATTTTTGTTCTAGCATTTAATATGATTTCTGAAAATCTAATATGTTCTGCTCTTTTGGATATAGCATTTTTTTTTTCTCTTCAGAAGCTTTAAGACTTTATTTGTTTGAATTTTGCCTTTTCCTATCATGTGTCTAGCTGTAGATATATTCTACTCAGGAGCTGTTATGTTTCTTAACTTGGCAAGAATGTTATCAATTCTGGCATATCCACAGTTGTTACCTGCATTAAAATTACCTTGCCCCATTTTTTCTAATTCCTGTTTTGTCAGGCCTTCTCATTCTAGTTCCCATGCATTTTAACCACTCATTTTGATTTTTCATTTTTTATCCCTCTATGCTTTTTCATAACTATTTAGTTCACTAATTATCTTTTCATGCTGTGCTAAACTGTAGCTTTATCTGTAAATTATTTTTAATATGCCTTTTTAAATTTCCTTATAATACTTAAAAATTGTTAGGTTTGGTTTGTTATTTTACAACTTTGTTTATTTATAAAATATTTTCTATAGTCTTAATTATGGTTCTTTTATCAGTCTTGGGAATGCTAATTCTCTTCTTTGTGCTTTTGAAGGTAATTCATGGTGGAAATTTTATTCTTGTTTTGTGCAGTTTTGGATAAAGAATGAATTTTTGGTGGTACGTTTTTCTCCTGTACAAAATTCATTCAGTCTCAGGTTTGATAATACACTTTCAAAGCATCCAACAGATGTATGGTTAAACAAACTGATACATGCGTATAATGGAATAATAGAATAAAAGGGAGCAAACTGTCTGTACATAAAATGATTTGGATGAATCTTCAAGAAATTATGCTATATGAAAAAGCCACATCTAAAAGATGACCAGTTGTAGGATTCCATTTAAACATTTGGAAATGACAAAATTTTAGAAACAGAGAAGAGATTAGTGCTTGCCACGTGTTAGGGTTTGAAGCAGATTGGAGGGGGTGAGGTGGGGCAAGAATGGCAGGAGGGAGATGGATATAGTTATAGAAAGGCAACAGGAAAGATTATTGTTGTGATGGCACTTTTCAGTATTTTGACGGTGGTTGTGGATAAAAGAACAAGCACGTATGGCAAATCATGTAAAACTAAATAAACACACACACGTGTATAAGCAAGTAAAACTGGAGAATACTGAGTAAGAGTTGTGAATTGTATCAATGTCAGTGTTTGGTTGTGATATTATACTATAGTTTTGCAAAATATTACCATTATTACAAACTGAGTAATGTATACACAGAACTTCTAGGTATTTCTTAAAAGTGCGTGTAAAGCTGCAATTATCTCAGTAAAAACTCCACTTAAATACAGAATATATAAAGAAAATATGCAATCCACAATCTAGGAAAAGATATTTGCAACCCATATAACGAATAAGGAATTAGTGGAGAGAATATATACAAAACTCCTGTAAATTGATAATGAAAAGAAAAAAAATACTAACAGGAAAGCAAATCCAGGGGAAAATATTTTATAATATTTTAAAGACAATTCAAGGGGAAGAAATCAGTATTCTTAATAAACATAGGGAAAGTTTTCCTACCTCACTAGTAAAAACTACTGAAAATTAAAGCAACATGACATAATCCCATATTCCACAATTGGAAAAACACTAATATTCAATAAGATTTTTAGTATAGATACAAGAAAAGGAAAAATATATTTCTGGTAATACGACTGGCAACATTTTGCAGAGAAATTTGCCAACTCCTATGAGTGTTGAAATGCGTATACCATAGAGCTGATAATCTTACTTCTACAAAAGTAAGTTTGATTTACACCTCACTAATTAAATCCTTGAGCAAAATTTTTATTAGGTCCAAAATGCCTAGGATGCCAGCGCTTATATTACTTACCGAAGTTTTACAAGCATCGGTTTTCTAAAAGAGTTAAAATAGTAAATTTATTCACAAAATTTTTGAAAATGTGCAATAAGTTATAAGCATATGTTGATACATGTGAAGCAACCAAACTGTTGGGGAATGTGCAGATTTCTTTGACGGCTTGTGTGATTTAGAAACCTGCCATTTATTTTCTAGGTGACCCAGAGAAATCACTGTAAATATATGTACTTGAAATCAATATTGTCTATTCAATAAAAACATTCATTTATGCTTTGAAGTGTTATGGCAATAACTTAAGTGTTTGTGGATATGAGGTAACATTTTTTATTTGTTATTCATGTCAAGTTTCATTTCAATTATAATGTTAGCACAATAATGAGAATTACCTGAAAAGGATAAAATGAAGTAGGCAAAAATTATAAATTAAAAAATGGGTATTTAAGAGCTACAATAACATATTCTTATTTTGAGTATATTTATATATTATGGAATATCACTAAGGATAGGGTGCTTGAAAGAATTAGTGAATGAATTAATGATTTTCTTCAGACAAGAACTCTGGGCTTAATAATATGGATAGAATTTTTTAAAGTTTTAAAAACAATTATTAGAATACCTCATGGGCAAGAGAATATTTAATTCATCTTTGCATTTTAATTAACTTATTAAAAATTTTTAAATTTTATATTTTTTTACAGTTTTAAAAAGTTTACCTTTGTATCCAAAGTATCTAGCACAATATGCGTTCAGTAATCACATTTTGAGTATAATGAATCAAACATAACCATGCCAGAGAAGTAAATCTAAACCTGCTTACTCAGGTACTGACAAAAGGATGGGAATTATAAAGTTTATAAAATACCTACCAATACACTAATATTCCAATAATTCTAAATATATGGTGGGGACTCATCTTACAAGAATGAGACTAATTATAGATTTTACATAGGTATCAATAATGATTGTCAATCATAATATTTTAGAGAATGACTTATTGACCTGGTGCCACGTGGATTCCAAGATGACCAGTCCCTATGTGTAGCTGGCAATGCCTAAGAGTGAAAAGAGGAAAAGAGATCAGGAAAAATATCAAAGTTAGTGAATGGTAGAAAAGAAGGGACGAGATTGATATTAACATGACATTTAAAAATATTCCAATAATAAACCTTAGCAGACAGATAAATCCATGCACATATGGTCACCTTATCTTTGATAAAGGGGGAAAGAATATACAGTAGAGAAAAGACAGCCTCTTCAATAAGTGGTGCTGGGAAAACTGGACAGGTACATGTAAAAGAATGAAATTAGAACACTCCCTAACACCATACACAAAAATAAACTCAAAATGGATTAAAGACCTAAATGTAAGGACAGACACTATAAAACTCTTAGTGGAAAACAAAGGCAGAACACTCTATGACATAAATCACAGCAAGATCCTTTTTGACCCACCTCCTAGAGAAATGGAAATAAAAACAAAAATAAACAAATGGGACCTAATGAAACTTCAAAGCTTTTGCACAGCAAAGGAAACCATAAACAAGACCAAAAGACAACCCTCAGAATGGGAGAAAATATTTGCAAATGAAGCAACTGACAAAGGATTAATCTCCAAAATTTACAAACAGCTCATGCAGCTCAATAACAAAAAAACAAACAACCCAATCCAAAAATGGGCAGAAGACGTAAATAGACATTTCTCCAAAGAAGATATACAGATTGCCAACAAACACATGAAAGAATGCTCAACATCATTAATCATTAGAGGAATGCAAATCAAAACTACAGTGAGATATCATCTCACACTGGTCAGAATGGGCATCAACTTAAAATCTAGAAACAATAAATGCTGGAGAGGGTGTGGAGAAAAGGGAACACTCTTGCACTGTTGGTGGGAATGTAAATTGATACAGCCACTATGGAGAACAGTATGGATGTTCCTTAAAAGACTAAAAATAGAATTACCATATGACCCAGCAATCCCACTACTGGGCATGTACCCTGATAAACCCATAATTCAAAAAGAGTCATGTACCACAATGTTCATTGCAGCTCTATTTACAATAGCCAGGATATGGAAGCAACCTAAGTGTCCCTGAACAGATGAATGGATAAAGAAGATGTGGCACATATACACAATGGAATATTACTCAGCCATAAAAAGGAATGAAATTGAGTTATTTGTAGTGAGGTAGATGGACCTAGAGTCTGTCATACAGAGTGAAGTAAGTCAGAAAGAGAAAAACAAATACCATATGCTAACACATATATATGGAATCTAAGAAAAAAAAAAAGGTCATGAAGAACCTAGGGATAAGATGGTAATGAAGACACAGACCTACTAGAGAATGGACTTGAGGATATGGAGAGGGGGAAGGGTAAGATGTGACAAAGTGAGAGAGTGGCATGGACATATATACACTACCAAACATAAAATAGATAGCTAGTGGGAAGCAGCCGCATGGCACAGGGAGATCAGCTCGGTGCTTTGTGACCACCTAGAGGGTTGGGATAGGGAGGGTGGGAGGGAGGAAAATGCAAGAGGGAAGAGATATGGGAACATATGTATATGTATAACTGATTCACTTTGTTATAAAGCAGAAACTAACACACCATTGTAAAGCAATTATACTCCAATAAAGATGTTTAAAAAAAAAAAGAGTGAAACATGTATCATATGGCATCTTTCCTATGGCTTTTAATGTTTGCCCATAAAGTGGATACATGTGTTAAGGATGTTACAAAAATTACTATATATATTGAAATTAAGTTACCAGCATGATCTCATTTGTTTTAGATTACCTCATATTGTGGGACCTCAACAAAGTGATCTTTTAAAAAGTTTATATCAGGCAATACCAAAAAAGAAAATTACAGGCAATATCTTTGATGAATATAAATGCAAAATTTCTCAACAAAATATTAGCAAACCCAGTCCAACAGCACATATAAAAGATCATACACCACGATCAAGTTGGATTCATCCCAGGGTCACAAGGATGGTTCAACATATGCAAATCAAGCAATGTGATACACCACATCAACAAAAGAAAAGACAAAAACCACATGATCATCTCAATAGATGCAGAAAAATCATTTGAAAAAATACAACATCCATTCATGATAAAAACTCTTACCAAAGTCGGTATAGAGGGAACATATCTCAACATAATAAAAGCTGCTTTTGACAAACCCACAGCCAATGATTACATTGAGTATTAACTCAATAGTGAAAAACTGAAAGCCTTCCTGCTAAAATCTGGAACAAGACAAGGATACCCACTCTCACCACTTCTAGTATTGGAAGTCCTAGATACAGCAAGCAGACAAGAAAAATAAATAAAAGGTATACACATCGGAAGAGAAGTGGTAAAATTGTTATTGTATGCAGATGACATAATACTATATACTATAATAAATACTATATAAATATATATAGTATATAAATACTATAGTATTACTATAATAAATACTATATAATATTATATGCAGATGGCATAATACTATATCCTAAGGACTCCACACAGAAACTCCTAGAACTGATAAATGAATTCAGCAAGGTAGCAAGATACAAGATTAACATACAGAAATCCGTTGCATTTCTTTACACGAACAATGAAATATCAGAAAAAGAAAGTAAAAAAAACCAATTCCTCTTAAAATCATATCAAAAAAAAAGAAATAAAACACTTAGGAATAAACCTGATCAAGGAGGTGAAAGACTTATATGCTGCAAACTATAAGACATTGGTAAAGGAAACTGAAGGTGATTCAAAGAAATGGAAAGATCTCCTATGCTCTTGGATTGGAAGAATTAATACAGTTAAAATGGCCGTACTACCCAAAGCAATCTACAAATTTAAGGCTATCCCTATAAAATTACCCATGACATTTTTCATAGAACTAGAGCAAATAATCCTAAAATGTATATGGAACCATAAAAGACCCAGAATTGCCAAAGCAATCCTGAGGAAAAAGAACAAAGCTGGGGGCATAACCCTCCAAGACTTCAGACAATACTACAAAGCTAAAGTAATCAAAACATCATGGTATTGGCACAAAAGCAGACATATTGACCAAAATAGAGAGCCTAGATGGATGTATGGAACAGAATAGAGAGCCCAGAAATAAGCCCACACACTTATGGCCAATTAGTCTTTGACAAAGGAGCAAAGAATATATAATGGAGAAAAGACAGTCTCTTCAGCAAGTGGTGTTGGGAAAGCTGGACAGCTGCATGTAAATCAATGAAGTTAGAGCACACCTTCATACCATACACAAAAATAAACTCAAAGTGGCTTAAATACTTAAATATAAGACACAACACCATAAAACTCCTAGAAGAAATCATAGGCAAAACATTCTCTGACATAAATCATAGCAATGTTTTTTTAGGTCAGTCTCCCAAGGCAATAGCAATAAAAGCAAAAATAAACAAATTGGACCTAATCAAACTTACAAGCTTTTGCACAGCAAAGGAAGCCACAAACAAAATGAAAAGACAATATACAGACTGGGAGAAAATATTGGCAAGTGATGCAACTGACAAGGGCTTAATTTCCAAAATATACGAACTTACACAACTCAATAACAAAAAACCAAACAACCCAATCAAAAAATAGGCAGAAGACCTAAATAGACATTTCTCCAAAGAAAACATACAGATGATCAACAGGCACATGAAAAGATGCTCAACATCGCTAATTATTAGAGAAATGCAAATCAAAAGTACAATGAGATACCACCTCACACCTGTCAGAATGGACGTCATTAAAACGTCTACAAATAACAAATGTTGGAGATGGTGTGAAGAAAAAGGAACCCTCCTACACTGTTGGGGGGAAAGTAAATTGGTGCAGCCACTATGGAAAACGTGAAGGTTCCTTGAAAAACTAAAAATAAAGTTGCCATATGATCCAACAATCCCACTCCTGGTCAGATATTCAGAGAAAACTATAATTAGAAAAGATACATGCACCCCAATATTCATAGCAGGACTATTTACAATAGCCACGACATAGAAACAATCTAAATGTCCATCGACAGATGAATGGATAAAGATGTGGTATTCATACACAATGGAATACTACTCAGCTACAAAAAAAAGCATAAAATAATGCCACTTGCAGCAACATGGATGGACTTAGAGATTATCATACTAAATGAAGTAAGTCAGAAGGAGAAAGACAAACACCATATGATATCACTTATACATGGAATCTAAACTATGACACAAATGAACTTAGTTATGAAACAGAGATAGACTCACAGACATAGAAAACAACTTGTGGTTACCAAAGGGGAAAAGGGGCTGTGGAGGGATAAGTTAGGAGTTTGGATTAACAAATACAAACTACTATATATAAAATAGATAAAACAAGGCCCTACTGTATAGCACAGGGAACTATATTCAGTATCCTATAATAAACCATAATTAAAAAGAATATGTATATGCCGTGGAGCGGCTAGGCCCATGAGCCATGGCTGCTGAGTCTGCATGTCCGGAGCCTGTGCTCCGCAGCAGGAGAGGCCACAATGGTGAGAGGCCCGCGTAATGCAAAAAAAAAAAAAAAAAAAAGAATATGTATATATATGAATAACTGAATCACTTTGCTGTATACCACAAACTAACACAACATTGTGAATCAACTATACTTCAATAAAAACGTTTATATCAAACAGTGTAACAGACATTTCTCCAAATTTTGCTAATGTTATACTCAAGTTTTAATTCAGATAAGTTACATGATGCAATGATTATATGTAAATTATAAGAAGCAGAAATCACTAGAAAAACAGGTAAAAGAGCAATGCATGCTGATTGTGCTGGAGAGGGCAAAAGAAGATAAGGAGTTGTCAGGGGTGATAAATGGATAAGTATTCCAAATATCTAGGCTACATTTATGAAAACCAAGTCAAATACTTTTATCCCTATTGATTTTCATATTCTAAACTTCTCCTTAATATACCTCAAACTTTGTTAATTAATTAGTAACTGGTTCTTTTTTTTCTTTGCTGTAATATGGCACTTTATTTCAACTACCAGCCCTCACTCGGATTCCCAGTCTAGTCATGTAAAGGAGAGCAGATTGTTACCTCTGAGAAGTCAACTATGATTGTATCCACTAACCTGAAACCTCCTACTCATGATTTCTAAATTATATGACATGACCAACAGATCAGGAGCCATCACATACATTGGAGGGGAATAAATTCTCAATATAGCTGCTGTGTATGTTCTCCAGTTCAACTTTCTGTTCTGTAGTCCAACCCATGTTTTATAAGGAGGCCCTACCCAATGATAAGGGGCTTATTTATAAATCCCCAGCCAAATTCTCCTGCTGTAATCTAGACTTCATCTTATGTAAGCATATACATATACTCATATACATTAGTCCCTTTCCTGAAACCTCGGATGAGGCCAACTCTCAATTACCTGTGGTATAAATGCCAGAGATGACTGAAAGAACTAAAATCCACTGGTTAGTCCTAACGTGCATTTTAACTAATAATGTTAACCTCCTCCCTGATGTCAACTTTCTTTAACTATTGATTCTAATGAACACAGAAAGTACTGTATCAGAATTTCACAAATTTAGGTCTAGCGGAAGATTAAATGTTCAATGGCAAACAGTCTATTTCTTCTCCATCTTTTCTTAGTTATAGCACAGGACAAATTCATTATTGTTCCTATCATTAAGTGAGAACCGTAATGAACAAATCATAATTAGAAAATAATCAATGTGAAGTTTCTATTAGAAAATAATTCTCTAATTATAAAGGAAACAGATTTTTTTAAATTTAAGTGGTTTACATATTTTTAAAACAGTAATATGTTAAATACCGTTATTTTATTTGCACAAAATTCTATTATAACCCTAAATATCCAAATAAATAGTGACACTACTGTTGCAAATTTTTCACTTTATCATTTTTGTGATGCCAAAGTAATGGCATAATTTCCATAGTTATTTATCTATGTAAATGTATATACATTCTTTAATATTTGTTTGAATTTAGGGTGTTGTATTTATATGGAAATATAAACCCAAACATTCGTGCATCTCTTACTTGTCTATTCATTTAATTTTTTTTCACATTTTAAAATTTTAGTTATATGTGGAAGTTTTCCAACTCTGCAACATTTGCCAATTTTCATGTTTTAGTTTTCAATTCAGCTTAATCTATAAAAAATAATTGACAGCAACTAAGCTGAAAATTATGGTGGGGGAAGTGAATTATTTACATTGTTAACAAGTTAATGCGTAGAGAACAGGAATTAATAAAATTATGACAGTTTTTATGTTATATCAACACAAATTTATTATTATATATTTATAGAAAACATTGACAGGTACATAAATGTATACTCAGAAATGTTTGTTAACCAAAAGTAAATGAGTATATGTATAATTTTAAATCATTATTTTATTCATAGTTTTAAAATCATCCAAGCTTTCTTCTGGTACTATGCCTAATTTCAGTGAAAATACCCACATTCATTTTTAGTATCTTACTTTTTCTTAGAAAACAAGTGTAAAATTAAAACTAAAGAAAATATTTACTAAAATCTAATGGTATTAGAAGTACTAATAGCAACAAAATAAATAGTCTTTTACATTTGAAAGATTGCAGAGCTCAGACCAAGTTAGCATTCACTTATAATTTGCATTGAGTTGGTATAGATTTAGTTTGCCTTAATTACTCAATAAATCACTTCCTTTCTGAGTAACGATATACTCCTCTGAACAGCATAGCATCTTTAGATAGCACTGAGCAAGATTAAACTAAAAAATGAACCTCTGAATAATTATCTTTAAAACAAGTGTTAAATCCAGAATTGACTAGGCAACTAAATATGTCAGATTTCAACATTTGAAGACAAATATGAGATGTTATTTTCTATCAGATAAATGATAAGCGTGTTGTAAAACCTGAAGTCACTGCAAAGTTGGAGAAATGTAATGTCCGTAGAATGTCATTACTAATTAGATTTCCCAGGCAATTAAATTTTAAATTTTAATACTTTTTTGCCAGAAAAAAGTATTTCAACCATTTTTCTAAAATGCACAAACTAGTATTTTGTAGGGGTCTGTATATTTCCTCAATTTTTTTTTAAATTGGAGCTTAGTATTCTGTTAATGATTTGAATTCTAGATGTAGATATATTAGGGGTAATATGTTTATGTGGATATACCAGCAGTATACATTTACTCTTTTCTGATGAAATCCATGATAGCAGCCCATTACCAAGCAAGTTTTAACATGCTCATCTTTCTGTGCAAGTGTCTGATTCATCTCTCAAAATTTTGCTCAAGAATACATTTTATGTATTTAATGTTTTAAACAATCAATGGTTATTGAAGATCTTAGTGAATTTTTATTCATAAGATAATTAGTCCATCAATTTAAAGTTTTATTTTGTGTAGTAGGTATGAATAGTACCTAGTTATATAATAAATGGGACTCTATTTTCTTTAAATTGACCTCATTTTAACTGGGCTTTTGATCCCACCAGACTGGAAGGAAATACTGCCTTGGTTGCTTATGGGACTTTCACTAGATCTAGAAAGAAACTTTATGCTATTTCCCTGTCAACTGTGCACATAAGAATCTTAGTCAGCACTTGGAAGCACACGTTGCTATGGCTCAGTTTCTTTGTAAGCACCATTCACTGACTCCATTTGGGTGTTTTGTCCCCTCTTCACTGTGATGCTAAGTATCTCCAAAACTTACCTCTCCCTTCCTTCTGTGCTCACAGTCCCTGCATATTCTTTCCCCAGCCTGGAGATTGGGCTCCTCTCCATCTATTAGGTAAATTCCCTCTTGATGTTTCGTTCATAGGTTTTTCTCTCTCTTTATTGTTTTCTCAGAGGCACTTTGTAAAATTCCCTCAGTGGGTTTAGACTTCTGGCAATAATAGTGGAGAAAAGGGGGGTTTATCTGCAACTTTGCTTTCTTTCTAGTTGCAAACCTATCCATAGGCAAGGAAGCATAGAAATCACTAACTGCTTTAATGGAGAAGAAAAGGTGAAAAATCCAGGGAGAATAAAAAAGAACCTCTAAAATTATTATAAATAGGACAAAATATGAGCACACTAACATTTAAATGCGCACAGGAAATAGAGTGATATTTCAAGCCTTGCACGCTGCCTTCAATCTTCACATTCACCTCATATGTAAAAGAGAAAAAAAAATTTAAAAATAATGTATTAATTTAAAGTACTATTATTTAAGCTTAAACAAATTCTCAGTTACATATATATTATTTTTTAGATGATTTTCCTTTGTAGTTTATAATGAGACATTACATATTGTTCCCTGTTATACAGTAAATCCTTGTTGTTTATCTATTTTATATATGGTAGTATGTGTCTGTTAATCCCATACTCCTAATTTATCCCTTCACCACCTCCTTTTCCCCTTTGATAGCCATAAGTTTGTTTTCTATGTCTGTGAGTCTGTGTCTGTTTCATAAATAGATTCATTTGTATTATTTTTTCAGATTCCACATATAGGTGATATCATACAATATTTGTCTTTCTCTGTCTGACTTACTTCACTTAGCATGATAGTCTCTAGGTCCATACATGTTACTGCAAATAGCAATATTTCATTCTTTTTATGGCTGAATAACATTCCATTGTATATATATATATATATGTATATGCCACATCTTCTCTATCCATTCGTCTGTTGATGGACACTTAGGTTGCTTTCATGTCTTGGCTATTGTAAATAGTGCTGCTATGAACATTGGGGTACATGTATTTTTTCTAATTAGAGTTTTCATCTTTTCCAGATATATGCCCAGGAGTGGGATTTCTGGGTCATATGATAGCTCTAAAAATAAACTCAAAATAGTTTAAAGGCCTAAATATAAGACATGACACCATAAAACTCCTAGAAGAGAACACAGGCAGAACATTCTCTGACATAAATCTTGGCTATATTTTCTTAGTCTCCCAAGGCAAAAGAAACAAAAGCAAAAATAAACAAGTGGGACCTAATCAAACTTGTAAGCTTTTGCACAGCAAAGGAAACCATGAATAAAATGAAAAGACAACCTACAGACTGGAGAAAATATTTGCAAACAATGAGACTGGCAAGGGCTTAATTTCCAAAATATGCAAACAGCTCATATGATTCAATAACAGAAAAACAAACAACCCAATCAAAAAATGGGCAGAAGACCTAAGTAGACATTTCTCCAAAGAAGACATGCAGATGGCCAATAGGCACATGAAAAGACGGTCAACATTGCTAATTATTAGAGAAATGCAAATCAAAACAGTGAGGTATCACTTCACACCAGCAGAATGGCCATCATCAAAAAGTCTACAAATAATAAATGCTAGAGAAGGTGTGTAGAAAGGGAACCCTTCTATATTGTTGGTGGGAATGTAAATTGGTGCAACCATTGTGGAGAACAGTAGGAAAGTTCCTTAAAGAACTAAAAATAGAGCTACCATATGATCGAGGATGACAATTTCTAATCAAACCCCAGATCTTCTACTTGACATCTGTCTGAATATTGTCAAGTAAATTTGTAAAAATATTTATTTATCTATTTATGTATTGGCTGCGTTGGGTCTTAATTGCAGCATGTGAGATCTTTCGTTGCAGTGCGTGGACTCTTCATTGCCATGCTTGGGCTTCTCTCTAGTTGTGGCACATGGGCTCAGTAGTTGCAGCGTGTGGGCTTAGTTGCTCCGTGGCCTGTGGGATCTTAATTCCCCAACCAGCGATCGAACAGGCCTCACCTGCATTGCAAGACCAATTCTTAACCACTGGACCACCAGGGAAGTCCCTTGTCAAGTAAATTAATGTCTCTGTGCCTCAGTTTTCTCTTCAATATAATGTGGAATAGTAGTAGTGCATTAAGTGTTATGGTATTGTGAAGGTCTATAATCTATTCCAAGTTCTTAGATTTCTGAAAGTAAATACTATAAGTATTCATTGCTATTATTACAATTATGATCTTTATTATTACTATACACACAATTTTTTTTTGTTACAAATAGTGCACAAGTCAGTCAACATATGTCTTCCTGATTGTGTCAGGAATGAATACCATTCGGTTTAGACAATGATAATCAAGCCAAGATATTAACATGTTGAAGGATAAGAAATTTCTCTTTTCTTTGGACTTCAAAATGGTAGAGTGGCCAGTTGGACTTACATAACCATCCTATGATCATGAAGGGTTAGACAGTGACAACTAATGAGATACGGAAGATTCAAAGTGAGAGGCTGAATCTATAAATTTTGTTTATAGCTTTAAATCCCATGAATCTGCCTTTTAAGACAAACCTCTTCCAGAAAATTCTGTATATGTGAGCCAGTAAATGTCCTATTTGCTTAAGCGAATGTGGGTTGTGTTATCTGTTCCTATGTGATCTGAATCCTAAGAATTATAGAGCCTGTCCCATAGCAGTCTTCTTAAACTTAAATGAGATAGTTCAAATATTGTTCAGAATAGACTCTGCCACATAGCTCTAGATACTTTTCAACTATTATTAGTAGCAGTAGGTGTTGTAGTTTAATGTTAGCAAGAGGTTTAATGGATAGCTGACATATAAATCATATAACATTTTAATTTATGAAAATAAATTTCTTGCCTTATATTGCTTTTATCTTGAGTCTGTCCTGCTTTTAGTTTTCTCTTAAACTTTTATTCTTTTACACAAAACTACCTGAAAGTAAATACATTTTTTTTGCCAGCTACACATTTTCAAGTAATTGAAAATATTTTCTTCAAGCTCTCCAAGGATAACCTAATCCTGGCTTTCTCAATATAAATCATTGATTTTATGGACCGGGTACAATGGCATGGTAAACTTACTCTTTTCAAGAGCCCTTTCTAAGTTACAGTTACTTTGCACATGGATTTATGATTTCTTTCAATAGGTAGCACAATTTTCTATATAATGATGTCTTGTCAATACTACAAAAACTCTTTCACAGGACAGATCTTTTCATACTTTCTTTGAAAACTATATATGTGAAACAAAATATTGTTTTATTTAGACTCTTACCATCTATGTGTACATGTCATATAATATAATTCTGTTGGTTTCTGAATAAAGGTACTTTGCTTTTAAGTAACAGAAATCAACTCTAGCCTACTTGAGGGAAACAAAGAATTTATTGAAAGGATTCATGATAATTCAGAGGCCAAAAGGAAAAGCTAAACCACCAGCCCTTGCAACCAACAGGACACAAGGAGGTTTGCAGGAATGAGAGGATAATCTGTCCATGACACTGCAATTGGTGTGCTTCAGCTCCTCCCATTTCCTGTCCTTCTGTCATTGATTAACATTCAAATTCCTGGGATAGAGGGTTACAGTGGCCCTTTGTGAAAAGGGTATTTTCAAAAGATAATTCAGCATCATTTTACAAAAAAGAAAATATAAACAAGAATAAAATAAAATAAACACAGATAAGAGATCCCAAAACAAGAGATACCCACTCTAATACCTAACAAGTCTTCAGCCTGATACTCAAATCTCCCTCCTTCATAACCCTAATCTTTCTTTTAAGCCTCATCTCATTTTATTTGTCTATCCATCACTCATTCTCAGGCCAAACTGCAGAACTTCCTTCATTCTAAACACAATACCACTTTCCTAACTTCGGTAGCTATTATAGGATTTTCCTCTCCCTGGAATGAGCCACATGATCTATTGAAATTCTTCCTATCAAGTTCCAGCTCTAATTCCTTTTTCTTCACAGTTCTTTCCCATTATTACTTAAACTTCTTGAGAGCAGGATCTATATTTACCTAAAATTTTTCATAGTAAGTAGTATTGTGCCTAGAACAAATATAGTATTGAATGAATAGTGGATCAGTGGTTGAAATAATACTTGCCATATCCTGGCAGTTCCTCCTTTACAAGCCCTCCTGTATCTGTCTTCCCTGATTTTCCAGTCTTACTTTATCAGTTCACGTTCTGTTATTATTTCTCCTGTTAGTCTCCATGCACATAAATCTCCGCACTCTAGCCTTCATTAAACACATCAATACCCCACTCATAATTTTATCTTCCTCTTGCTTATTGATTGAGAAATTGATTTTAATCACACAAATTTCTGGAGTCTCCTGTTCTAATCACAGCCTGAATTTCTGGCCCTATTTACTCACTGACTAATTCAATGAAGTTTTCATTTATAAATCCTTTCACTCATCTCTTATCTATTTTCTTTTATTAAGCCTGCATTCCAGCATAGCAGAACTCCTTTCTCTCCCCTATTATAAACCATGTTTTCCTACATTTTCAACTGTACTTTGTTGTTTCCTGTTTCTAGAAAGCTTTTGAATCAGCACATTCAAATTATACCCATGTATGTCAAGGACTTTCTTGAAAGTATATGTATTCATTTTTTAAGTCAAAGTGTAAGCATCCCTGCAAACTAACATTTAGGGATATAAAATGAATAAGTTCCAGTCTCTTTCCCCAGATTGAGATAAGAAAGTAAGGAGAGAATTACAGTATGGAATCTTAAGTGCCCTGATAGAGGTGTGTTATTAGTACAGTTATATACAAACACTGAAGAGTGATATCTGATGGATGTTAGGGGATAAGGAGATTTATGGGAAGAAACAATGTCTAAATTAATTTTTGATAAACTCCTAGGAATGTGTCAGACTGTTGGAAGTCAGGGTATTGAAGGCTAAGATAGGAATATGTGCCATGATGGGGGAGGGTTGGGGAGAGAGAGACACACGCAGAGACAGACAGACACTTTTTGACAAGCATGTCCTTTGGTAGGTGTACAGTTTAGAGCTGAGAAGTATAATTCTAAGGTGAATTTACTGTTTCTGAAAAAAAGAAAAATGACTTAAGTCAGATGCAAAAATTTATTTAGAACTCTGTACATAGCATTTTACATAATATTTTAAAAATTATCAGTGTGGGTACTGACTAATTAGGGAGATACGACAAGAGCAAAAGCTCAGGAGTATGTGAACAGAGTTAATACAAGTAACCCAGAGGACTACTGCTTAGAAATTCAGAGGAGAGAGCAATGGAGCTCAAACAAGAAGAGATGTCTTTAAAAGGCTACCAGGCTAGCATGTGTTTCTAGCCATTTTGGTTTGGATTTGAGAAAGATTATTTTTTTAGAGATAATAAGTGGTATTTCAGAAAAAAAAAAAAAAAGGTTTGTACAGAGGATTGAAGGTAAAAGAAAACCTAGTGTATTTTGTGAAAAATGAAACCCCTGACCAATCGGAACAAATGTTCTATCACACCAACATATTTACTTCCCTGGCATCTTTGCCTTGTTCTTTTTTCCAGAAGCAAAAAAAAAAAAAAAAAAAAAAAAAAGAATAATATCAAAGCCCAATTTTTAAGTACTTCTTTTATTAGAAGCCATTCTTGACCATACAGTGCATTCCCTACAAAATCAATCACTTCCCTATCTGTTTTCATGGCACTTTATACATTACTTTTCATAGTATGTACCACATTGAATTTAGTCAGCCATTTGACTGCCAGCCTTCACCTGCTGCGTTTTTGAATTTTCAGAATGCAAGGATAATGTTCTATTAATCTTTGTCCACCATAACATGTAACATTTGACTGCATATAGCAGGTATGAACACTGAGTGATTATAAATCTTAAGGGCTGTAAGGGGTAAATTATAGTGCCACAGATAGAGCAAGCAGAGAAGCAAAGTTGTGTCAGAAGTTGGAGGTCTTAGCTAAATGTTCTGAAAAGGCTGAAAAAATAAGAATTTAAGTTGCATACTGGTTCTTACGTGTTAATACTCCTCAGTCATTTTGTAATGTACTTTCAATCACCAGAGAAAAAGGGGAAAATTTGGAGTACTTCAAATATTCCAAGCTTTTTTCAATGCTATATTATATCACGGTAATATAAAATCAGATCATAATTTTCTTGCATTAGTAGAAAATTTTAGTATCAAAATATTGAATAACATCTTTAGTTAATATTGTGATAATAAAATGATGTTTTATATTATATCACTTCTGTCACTTTTTATTGAATATCAGACATTATTTTCACTAAGAACATAAAAATAAATTATCTTGATGGATTTTACATTTGATACTTCATATTCCAGAAAACTGTTTGTGTGACTTACTAACCTATGTATAATTTTCATTAACATCTATACTGTTCTGCACAGAATTTGATTTTTCTCCAAGATTAGAAATTAATTCTTAAAAGTATTTATCTAATGTTCGTGTATGAACTTACGGAACTTACGTTGTGTATACTCTAAATGTTGTCTTAAGCAGCTTGGGTTGCTGTAACAAATATACCATAGACTGGGTGGTTTAAACAACAAACATTTATTTCTCATAGTTCTAGCATCTGGGAAGTCCAAGATCAAGGCACTAGCATATCCAGTGTCTGGTGAGGGCCCTCTCCCTCGTTTGCAGAAGACCATCTTCTCATTGTATCCTCACCTGGCTGAGGGAGAGAAAGCAAGCAAGCTCTTTTCTGCCTCTTCTTACAAGGACACTAATTCAATCTTGAGGACTCTAAACTTATGGCCTGATTGCTTCCCATAGCCCCTATCTCCAAATACTACCACAATGGGGATTAAGGTTTCAACATATGAATTTTAGGGGGACGCCAACATTCAATTCATAGCAATTGTATTAATATTTTTTATAGATTTTACTTTTTGAAATACTACAATGTTTCTTATTCAATTTGGTAGTTATTTAGTAATAGAGAAACTGCACAAAAATAAAGAACAACTATTTCAGTGTCAGAGCGAGGGAATATTGCTGTTCATTATCTTGGAATGAATATACTGCATTTATTTTTCCAGCAAATAGAGACAGACATTTATGATAGCTTAGTTTTCTCATATTTAAATGATAAACAGTACATGAAATGGCTGTATAATTTAGCCACTGTATTTATAAAGTTATTCCTGGCAGCTAATACTGCCTTACAGGTAAAGAAGAAGGGTATAAACAATTATTTTAGCATTTAACAAACAATTACTATTCCAAAT
The DNA here is from genome assembly GCF_964165515.1 of Mesoplodon bidens. Classification (NCBI taxonomy): domain Eukaryota; kingdom Metazoa; phylum Chordata; class Mammalia; order Artiodactyla; family Ziphiidae; genus Mesoplodon; species Mesoplodon bidens. The sequence goes on from NC_138167.1 coordinate 90,621,534, forward strand.
CTGTGTCATGCATTGAGCAGAAAGCCCAGATCTGAGTAATTCCAAGTGCTTAACAGCTGTTTTACCATATCCACCAAAGTCTCCCTACACTCATTTCTCTTTCTCTGCAGCACTGCATGAATTATCTTTTCAAAATACAGATTTTATATTTCCCCTTCTCTGTTACACTTTAGAGTGTACACCTTACACTTTAAACTGTGTTGGCAGAGACGTGACCTCCAACGTCTTTCCTTTTTTCTAAGGTTAAATTAGCAAGAACCTGTGTGGTAGACTCAGTCTCTGCTTCCTCTTGTAGCCTCCTGCAGGGCACTCTATTCAAGCTGGACTAGCCTACTTTGAGTCTCTTTTACCCACTGTTTCATTCATTCACTCATTTAAAGAAAGTTTTTGCCCATGTTATTGCCTCTGTCATCATAAATGTTGTCATGGTTGCAATTTCACTTATATTTAGAAGTACGTGATCATTTTTTCCCCTTCCTGGTTAGAATGTGAACTTCGTGAAATTGTGCGTGGCATCTCTTTGCTTACCAATTTTGTGTTCTTTGTGCTGAGCCCAGTTGTCAATACACAGACAACACTTAAAATATGTTTTCAAGAATAGTGAATTAATGAATAAACCCTTTGGGTTCCATGTGCTCTGCATACTGGTTGTGAGAAAATGATCTAGTCACAGAAATTCTCTCTTATCACCTCCTATCCAAACTTCTCTAGAGACAGGTCTTGTGGTCTTTAGCTGGTAGGAAAAATTGCTACAGAATATGTCTCTTCCTAATGTCCTTCTAGATGGACTATAGCATCATTTAATTGCAATGAATATCCTGATTAGGCAATTAGGCACTATCAATAATCTTGCAGGTAGATATGGGAAAGGAGGTAAAAGTGGGGACAAAGATCAAGACCTTCATTATACTTGTTGTCTGTCACCCTAGCACCAGGTTGTCCTCAAATTTGATAAGATACAGAATCACCTCAAGGAAAGGTTTATAGCATTGGAATCTTCCCTCCTGCATTAGAAGGAAGTTTGATAAAGACTTTCACCCTTAGAATATCCAAAAAATCATTATTCCCAGAAGTATTTGACAATCAGTACTACTAATTTATTCCTAGCCAGCTTGAAGACTAAATTGATTGTCTTTACATTAATATAGTATTTGAATTTCATAAGTATATCAATTTTTGTTCATGAAATGATTAAGGTGAACACAATTAGATCCTACTTTCGATAAAAAAGAAAATGAGTGAAGCTTCTCAGTTCATTCTCCATAACACAGAACTTTTCAGGACCAATGGAGAAAGAGAAGTTAGGTATTTAGAATATTTTGCATTTAACTTAAATTTTAAAAAGTTAAAAACAGTTGGATATAATGGAAAGAGAAAAGGGAAAATAAATCTGGATCTTACTGTCTAATGGGGGAGATAGGCAATAATGAAAAAATCACATGAATAATAATAAAATGGCAATTGTGGTAATTTTCTTGACGGAAAGATATATAAGAAACTCTAAGAGTACATAATAGGATATTTATGTTAATATTTTTGTGACTTTCCTAGGTTTGGGGGAATAATTGAGGTAATGGATACAAAATAACTTTTTCATTTACATTAAACTACATATGACATTCATAATAGTAATAATTTGCCTTTTGTCAATAAAACTTTCTTTATGTGCCTGCTTCTGGATTTATATTATCTTTTAATCTTATGGTCTCTCTTTACATGTTTAAACTGTATTTATAACTATAACATCACAAAAGACTGGTGTCCTCAGTTTTGTGGGAAAAGCAAAGATGATCATGAAATCACAGATTCCTCTGGTTAATACACTGTACTCTAAATTATTGATATATTACGAGTCTTCTTAAGATTACAATTGATATGTTAACAAGATGCATGGAATTTATTCCCAATTCACATCTAAAGTAGATCATATTAAGATAACAAATCATTTAGAAGGATATTAAAGCACAGTCCTTAGCTGCTCTATTGTAGATTATATTAGTTTTCTTGGGCTAGAGACTGGGTGAGTTAAACAACAGAAATTAATTTTTTCACAATTCTGGAAACTGGAAGTCCACTATCAAGGTGCTGGTTTCTGGTGAGACCTCTCTTCCTGGCTTTCAGACAACCATCTTCTCTCTGTGTTCTCACATGACTTTTCCTTTGTGTGCCCGCAGAGAGAGAGGGAGATACCTGGTGTCTCATCATCTTCTAAATAGGATACCAGTCCTATCAAATTAGGGCCCCACCCTTATGATTTCATTTGACCTTAATAATCTCTTTAAAGGCCCTAGCTCCAAATGCAATCATATTGGGGGGTAGGGCTTCAACATACAAATTTTAGGGGGATGCAATTCTGTTCATAACCCAACTCTTGCATTATTTTGAAAAATAAAGCACGTTTATACCACTGATGACAACATTTGTGAGACATGGCATTTTTATGAATACCATTTCAAGCAAATTCTAATTTCAAAATCATAATCTATCATTGGACTTTAATAAAAAATTGATGTCTTTAATTTTAAGTAACAAATGGAAAATATCTGTTTTAATTTTTGAATAAAAATTTTGATGAGTGCTAGAATAACAGTCAAATGATTCTGTATGAAATAAATAATCTTGTTATAAAAGCATCCACATATATGTGTGACTGATGAAATTATCAAACTTTAAAAAATAATTTTAAAATATTTTGTGGACAACTCTAGATTTGTTATCTCATAGGAAAAGAGGAATCCGGGATGGAAAATATTGAACATTGAGAAGATAACTGTCTAAAATTATATCATAAGAATGGGATTTCCATGAGGACAGGATTGTTGTCTGTTTTGTTGTGTGTGTGTGTGGTTGTTTTTTTTTTTGACCACTGTATCTCAGAGCCTGGAACAATGCCTTACTCAAAATAAGTGCTCTCAAACTGTTTGTCAAATGAATAAGTAGCACATCATTTAGTCAAACTAACTTAATTTCCTATAAGCACTTTACAGTTCACCTGAATCCTTACCATAATATCATGAGGTAAAGAAAGATATGATTTTGCAAACCTATTCAGTTTACTGAGCAGACACTTTTGTACTGTCATGGATTTTCTTTGTTGTTGTTGTTGTTGTTCTAGGTTAAGAATGCTGTGTTGTCATCTTAACACTGTCCACTTTTTAAAATTTATGATGTTGACCTAAGATTCAATATCCATGACTTCTTACTTAGAGAATTATGGTTAGAGTTAATGTATCTTAACTTCAACTTTAAAGTTAACACTGAAGTCTTAGGCAACAAAAATGAACAAATTATGGTCTAATAAACATTTACTTAAAAGTTTTGAGGCCGTATATAATCAGGTAATCACAAAATAATTGGAGAATTGACATTTGTTTTGTTAATCTGTTCTGTAAGAAAACTTTAGTCATTAATTTGGTCACACAATAAAAAATAGACGTTACCCTTTATTAAAACTATCATTTCTTATTTTGATGATCTGTATTTAAGGATGGTAAGTATTATTAATTTTCACAAAATTCCTAAGAGAATTGAGGAATGCTTCAATTGTGATTTTTTTTTTACTTTGCCTTTTATCATTTTATAATTTGTCTTCTATATGAGGTAATTAAAATGTAGAATAATGTAGGGGAAAGAGCCTTGATTGTAGAATTAAGCATAGCTACACTGTAATCCCTGACAACTAAACTGCTTCCTAGCTGTGTGTTCTCTGGAAATTTATATTCCCTTTGTTTTCCCCTCCAGGGAATATTATGTATTTAATACCAGAAGAAATAAAAATGGCTCCCATTCTGTTCTTGTAGCAGAGGTTTTGTTTGTTTTCTTTCATTTTTGTTTTGAAGTAGTAACTTTTATATTAAGCTGGTTATTTAAACATTTAAATATTTGTCTTTGTATTTTATTAAAATCAATTTAGTTTTCTTGATTGGCAAACTAGAAGTATGAGTGTATGTCTCTGTAAATAATACAATCAGTTGCATACTATGCAGGAGAATTTTAAAAGTTTTGAAAATGTAAAACTAAAAGTTTTATCTTTGGTAGGAAAGCCACCTCTTAGAGATCCTGTACTCAACAATGGTAAATGTGTAATTTCAAAACCAGGCTGACTCAAATCACATAAGGCTGTGACCTTTTCCTTGTTATTTGTCACTAACAAGCTTAGCATCGGTGAGGATGTTAGTGACAAACATAAGAAAATAGGTCATCTTTGCTCATTTTGAATATAGAAGGTACCTCTTTTCTTATCTGGTTGTCAGATTAAACCTGGGAATACTTTTCAGGTTGTCAGGTCTACATTGTTAAATTTCGATGTATGCATGTTCGGCTTTATTTTGATGCCAACAAAGTTAGTACTAGAATAGAATAAGTTTTTTGTTTCTTAAATTCGTTCAAGTCTCTGTTCCACCAGCTTATATTCTTCAATTAAATTTTAAAAAAGAGACATTTATTGAAGAACATACCTGTATTCTTTGGTGTCTTTTGTAAAATACCTGCAAATGTGTTTTCTAAAATATGCATCTTTTCTATCTTTATACAGATTATCTTTTTTTTTTCTGTCTCAGCCTCTCTCATTGTCTCCCTCACACACACTTGCATGCACGCGCGCACACACGCACACACACTCAGACTTGAGTAAAGATAGAAAATTGCAAATACTCTTCAACATTAGGACCTTTGAAATTGATGCTGAACATACATTTTCTTTATCCTTCAACTCTTCTGTGAGGATGGGATTATTCTCATTTTAATATAAAGAAAAATATTTTGAGAGAGAAAGGGGTTTGATGCAAGCCTCTTGATGAGTAAGTTTTGGAGCTGAGATTTGAATCTTAGTTCATCAGGCCACATTCATCTCATCTTCCTCCCTTTAGAGGGAAAGGAATAAGAAAAATATAATGAGATGATTTTAAAAGAAATTATTACTAGAGAGGCTGGTTTTTAAGTATTATTTAAAATTTTGACTTACACATACAGAATTTATTTAAAATATATTGGAGACTAACATCCCCATTTAGCTATTTTTTCTGAATTTTATCAGTGTTTCTTTTATGACTTAAGGTAGTTCTTCTATTCCAAATACACAGAAAGCATTTGAAGGTATAATTCAAAGAACCTCTGGAGGGTACCAGTAATAGGGAGTCAACTCAAATTCTTGTATTTCCTCTTAGACTGAAAGGCACAAGCTTCCTTCATTATATATATTCTCTTCCCATGGTCCCCAATCCCAGCTCCCTAGTTTTCCAAAACTAACACCCTTAATTAAGAGGACATCTGTGCCAAAGACTGCTTGGAACTTTTCCAACCACAAGATTCACAGGCTCTGGGTGCTTTTAATTCATTATCTCCTACATATCCATCAGTGACTCAAGCCAGACACCAACCAGGCCAGGACACTTTTTGATCTGCCAAAGCAAACTGTGAAAGAGGTAAACCAGTCCAAGTCTGATAAATTACCTGTGAGCAAATAAGATATTCTTCTAGGAAGTGTCAACACTGTAACCAAGCAGAGATGACAGAATTCACAGGCTCATCATTGGCATATATCAGTGAGAACATTTTCATAACCATGGTAAATGTAATAACAGTTTTTCCAGCATTACACTAACCTCATATTTGGATTTGATAAGAATGACTGAGCCACATCACTAAACACAAAGCAATATTGTGATTTGGCAACTTGCCATTGAATTTTACATGTTAATTTTACGAACTAGTTAAGTTCGTACTCTAAAATTATTTATGTGAAGACCCAGATAGCCTCTAATTATAATTTTAGTTGGCTACAGTTTTTAGTTAGCCAAATAAGCAATTTTAAAATATAATTTTGTGTTACGTGGATAATGACCTGTCAGAAATAAACTGAATCTTTTCATAATTGATAGTCTTATATGTGTCTTAATAATCATCTTTTTAAAAAGATATTCATGGGTCTCTCTTGATTTAGATACAAAAGAGGAATGGGAGGGAAGTAATGTAAAATGTTAAAACACTGTACTAGGAAGTCCATATATTTTTAGCTATTTAGTTCTTAAAACAACTGGAAAATAATTATTCATATTGTATAGATGACAAAACTGAGGCTTATAAAAGTATAAGGTCACAAATTAGCAAATAGATATTATTCTATTCAGTAGTTTGAATTCTCTACCAGCTCATATAAGGCTCTTTTAAAGATACTGATAAATGACTCTTTAGAAAACTTATTTAGATACTTTTGAAAAAGTTTTACTTCCCTTGTTAAGCTACAGACCACTTGTGGGGGGTGGGTGAGATGATATCTTAAATAAATATATCCTCCACATCAGCATACCTGGAAATAGTTATCTGAATATAAACTAAAAATAAAAATAAATTATAAGTGTTCTTACACATCCATAACTTTCAGTAACATTAAATTAGTATTACGTTTTATAAATAGCCACTTAAATGGAATATATCCAAAATTGAATTTTTTTTATGTTCTCTATTTCTGTCCTCTGAACCTGACTCTTCCCAATATTTCCAACTGTGGTGACTATTTCTGTTGTCTACTTGATCCCTGTGCTAAAAAACCTTTAATTATACTACACTTTCTCCTTTTGCTCAACTCCTATATGTAATTAGCCATCAAGGTCTATAGATTCTACCCTATTAATATTTCCCAAATCTATCTTGCATTCTCATGTTTATAGCAGACACTCAACAAATATAATTTTTATTAAATTGTTAAATAAATATATATGTGAATTTTTGGATATATATAGATCTATTTTATGTCATATATTGCTATATCTCATATATGAATTACTTTTATAATATGAATAATTGTATATGTTAATTATACATATGAATGAAAAAAACCGAATGGAGGCATTTACCTTTATGCACATGGCTTTGTGTTAAATTACATAGTTTTTGCTATGTTTGGTAGGTTAGTAAGTTCATTCTGAACACTTCCCCACTAGGGAAACAGAGACATGACGGACCAGTTTTCTAATCCACAGGAGGAAATTTTGTCTGTGCAAACCGTTTTAGAGAGTCATTTGCAACTCTTCACTAAATAGAAACATTTATTTATGCTAAAGGCCTGCTGCCTTTCATAATAAAATGTATGAATTTTTATGTTAAGGTTTTGGTATATTCATAAAATTAACCACCAAACAATTATTTCTGCTTAAGTTTACTTGACATACAGATAATCCATCACATGGATTCTTTTCTCATCAATAGTTCTCTCTTATTTCCCAGAACTGGTTGTCCTTCGGGTGTTACTTTATTACATAGTAATGTACTCATGAGACCTCATTATATACCCAACTCTGTTTTCAATCATCAAATTAGTGTTCTTATTAAGATAAAGCATGAAACTGCCTGAATAGTTGCTTTCTTTAAAATGTTTCTTGAAATATTTAAAACCTTTAGAATAAAAATGAAACTTTTTTGTAGTAATAAAGAATGATATTTTTAGGTTAAGGAAAGCTAATTGGAATTAAATTGATATATGTAGTGAATTATTTTATATACAAACTGAATTGATGCAAACATGATTTCTTTTTAAAAGGAGAAAAATATAATAGCATAGTTATAATCATTTGACAATATAGTCAGGCCCAACTGTGAGACGTAAGTTTTCAAGGAAATATATCAAAACCTCTGTATTTGCTTGTTTCCCTTCACTTATGTTATTTGCATGAATAACAGTTTAAAGAAAAAGCACTTTAGAAGTTACTTTTATTTAACTTGGACATGTTGAACTGTTATGTTTTGGCCAAATAGAGTTAACCATCTAATGTAAATTAAATAATATATATTTAATTAGTTATTTTATTCAAACATGAAATACCATATATGCATATTATTGTAATATGCTATATTATGTATAAATATAAAATCTTTCCCTGAAGGAGCTCAAAATCTATTTATAAGGATAGATAGATAGATAGATATGGAGCTATGTATATACCATTTCCATTGTAAACAAGTAGTTAAAAGATATGAATAAAAATGATTAAATTTATTATACAATAGAATGAAAAGGCCCACAGTGCCAATAAATGACCAAATTTTCTATTTCTTTTTCCTACTCAATAATAGGGAAAATTTTAAGAAGTGTTTTAGTCAGTTGTCTTCTCTGTTTTCTGGTGCTGCCATAACAAAATATAATAGACTGAGTGGATTAAACAACAGAAATTTATTTTATTATAGTTCCAGAGGTTCAAACACAAGATCAAAGTGTCAACTGGGTTGGTTCTTTCTGAGGGGCAAAAGGGAAGGCTTGTATTCCAGGCATCTCTCCTTGTCTTGTAGATGGTTGTCTTCTCCCTGTGTCTTCACATCATCTTCTCTCTGTACATGTCTTTGTTTAAATTTCCTCTTCCTATAAGGACACCAGTCACACTGAATTAGGACTCACCAAAATGACCTCATTTTAACTTAACTACCTCTGTAAAGTATCTTCAAATATGGTCACATTCTGAGACATTAGAAGTTAGAACTCCAATATAGGAATTTTGGAGGGACACAATTAAGCCCACAGTACTCCACTGTTTGGCACCATGAATGTTATGTCTTTCTTATATGCCAAACACATTTACCTCATCCCAGCAGACCCCAAAGTATTAACCTATTCCAGCAACAAATCTAAGTCCAAAATCTCCTCTGAATATCATGTACGTCAGGTATGGGTGAGACTTGAGGTATGATTCATCCTGGAGGAAAATTTCTCTTCAGCTGTGATCCTGTGAAAACAGATAAGGTCTATATTATTAAAATACAATGGTGAGACAGGCATAAGATAGACATTTTAACTTCAAATTGGAGAAATCAGAGAGAAAAAAAGGGTTAAGGATCCCAAGTAAGTCCTAAACTATCAGGGAAATTGCCACTAGATTTTAAGGTTCTGGAATAACCTTCTTTGGCTCAACACTGTGTCCCCTCAGCCCACTGGGGTGGCAGTCATGTCTTTTAGCCCACCGGGGTGGTGGCTTCACCCCCTTGGCCTTGGGTGGCCATGGCCTGGATTTCTGAAACTGAGGCAATAGGCACACCCTCTGGATCTGATAAAGAGGCCTCACTCTTTGGAACTGATGAGGTCACAGACCTACTCTTCCCCTTCTCCCCCTGGGCCTGTTCCATCTGGACCTGGGTGGTAGGAATGGCCCTGCTGACCTCTGAACTCCCTTTAGGGTCATTCTTCCCTTTTATTGAAGGATAACACACATTCACAGCCAGATAGCTCTTTTGGACCATCCTTTAGAATTCTAGAAATGAGCCTTCCCTCATTTCTCATTTTGTCCTATCTCTGCCCAGTTCAGTCTAAGTTTGCAGTGTTTCATCTGGTATAAAATTCTCAACTTTTTTGGCCTCCTATGCAATTCATGAAGGTCCAATCCATCAGACAAGAGGATCTTCCACAGAACTTTCCTGAAAACCCAAATCTTTATTTCTGGTTTCTGTTGAGGTGGTTGAATGCATCCAAAAGTCACATGTATAATCTTTTTAGCAAATGGGTATTCTGCACGCTCTCAATATTCTCTCCAGAACACACTTTCTCATTTTTGTGGTATGGATCAGCTGAGAATTTCCCAAATCTTCAATTCTAGTTCCTTTTTGCTTAATGATTTCTTCTTAAGTTTCTATGTCCCCTCTCACATTTTACTATAAGCAGCAAGGAAAAACAAGGCTACACCTTCAGCACCTTCCATGGACATTTCTGCAGCTAAATATCCAAGTTCATCACATACAATTTCTACTTCCCACAAAATACAACACCTTTTATCCAGGTTCTCCGCCACTTTATAGGAAGGATAACCTTTCCTCCAGTTCCCAATAATCTGTTCCTCATTTCCATCAGAAACCTCATCAGAAGAATTTTTAACATTAATGTATCTAATAATATCTTATTCATGATGCTATATGTATTCTCTAGATGATAGAAGCTTTCTCAATAGCACTCCTCTTTCTCTGTGAACTGTCCCTAGGATTGCCTGTAACATTCATATTTCCATCAGAAATCTTTTAAAGGCAATTTAGGCCTTTTCTTACTCACACCTCAAAATTCTCTCAGCCTCTATTCATTGCCCAATTCCAAAGCTATTTCCATATTTTTAGGTATTTGTTAGAGCAAATACCACTTCCCAATACCAAATCTGTATTAGTTTGCTAAGGCTGTTATAACAAGTTACCACACACTAGGTGGCTTAAATAATAGAAATTTATTTCCTCACAGTTCTAGAGGATAGAAGTCCAATGACAAGGTGTTAGCAGAGTTGGTTTCTTCTGAGAACTCTCTCCTTGGCTTATAGACAGCCACCACTTTCTTCCTGTGTCTTCGTATCATCTTCCCTCTGTACATATCTATGTCCAAATTTCACCTTCTTATAAGAATGCGAGTCATATTGGATTAAGACCCATGCTAATAACCTAATTTTAATTTAATTGCCCCTATAAAGACCCTATCTCCAAATATGGTCCAGTTTGAGGCACTGAGGTTAATATTTCAATGTATAAATTTGGAGGCAGGGCTAATTCAGTCCATAATATTTCCTTTAAACTAATGTCATATTTATAATACTACACCTTATAACTAAAGATTTCTAGAGAAACCACTAAAATTTTTTACTCTTAAATAATTTTTTTTTCTGATTTAGGACATAACTTTCTAACAGTGCAGATTAAGGCCATTAACTATTTTCAAGACTGAATCTTTGGTCTTAATGTTGACAGCATTCATATATAAATTGATGCCTCAGGTGTTTACCATATGTTACTGAATTATCTGGAATTTATTTTCACAATCTATAACAAGCACATGATCTATATAGAAACAAAACTGACAATTATTATTAATTGTGTTTTAGCTGTCTTCTGCAATCCCAGTCCCATGCAGCATATGCAATTTTTGACATGGTTTTGAGAAGCCTAAAAATAAAACTTTAAATATAAATCCACTATTATATTTATGACATATAAATATTTTAAAATATCATATAAATTAAATGTAAACTATAAACTACTGTATTTATAATTTTAAGAAAAGATAAAGCAAAAATGGTAGGGAACCATTATAGATCATTTCTTCAAGAACTTAAATAGTCAACAAATAACAATGAAACATTAACTAGGTATAAGTATATAATAGACACTATTTTTCAGAATTGAACTAATACTGGGAAATAAAATATTTAATTATTGTAAACCATACATATTTTCTCAGAGTTTAAAATTTGTATCAATAGATATTTGTCATAAAGGTACATAAATACAGTTACTTTTCAACGCACACAGTATTGTTATCACCATAAGTTGCAATTTATAATGAAACTGCTTTTTTCTTTTCTCTACTCACTTACAAAAGACCAATGTTCTGTGAAAACTCTGCTCTGTTCTGGAATACAGGTTAAATTATTCTCTTTAGATCGTAAACATTAACACCAACTGCTGAACACAATTTCTAATAGGATGGAGTGGATAATGGCATTATTCTGACTATGTTCTAGATATAGAAAGCTAGGTGAGTTGATCTATAAGTGTAGTTACAGTTGCCAGTTATACAGCAATTACTGTGTGTCAGGCATTTTGTAGGTACACCATATACAACATGTATACACACATACAGACATATTTATGTGTATTATTGAGTACAAGTTGGTATCTGTCCCTCTATCAATGAAAATATATGCATAGATTACAGTATGCTTAAAATTGTGTGAAATAATGTAATCAAATTTATTGAAATCATCTACATAATCATTATAAATTATTTTTGGTAATATTCAAAGCATATAAATGGACACTAGTGAAAAAACAAATATAAAATAAATTCTGCCCTTTAGTCCATAATTTACTTTGACATGTAATATATATGCAAAATATTAATTAAAATCAAGTAGAGCATATTAATGAGGTATCAAATAAGCACTATATTCAATCAGTTTAGATTTAGATATTGTTGTGGTAAAATAATTCTATATATGAATGTAATTCTGAAAGAAGTGTAGAGTTATTATCCTACCTAGCTTCCAATAAACCCTTGTAAAGGCAAGACTTAACTAAAAATGGTAGAATAGATTCATCATTTTGTTTAGCAGCCAGAGAGATAGATATCACTTTTGGTTTTTTTTCTCCCTTGTTATTTATATACAAGTGTATGTTTTGAATCACATTTAATGTTATTTCTCTTGATAATTTCTCATTGTAGTTTTACTTAAATCAGACATGAACATGAGGTTGTATTTCATTATGCTCTTTTTAAACCAATGACAAAGACCTATGATATATTATTTTATTATATTTTGTTCCATTCTTCTCAAAGTATTAGAAAAGTCAATAATGTACATTTTGTAACAAAATATCCTGAAGAAGTATAAATTCTAGAAACAGCAGAGACATATGTCATAACTCAGTATCTGATTTATATTGAATACCTGCAGACTAGAATTTTTCTATTTGCTTTTCATTTGGAAATGGGAGAAAAGAGCACTGAGCATCATCAATGTGACTCTTGTTTGTCTGCTTTGAACCTGCTACTGCTTTATGCTGACATGCTTTTCTACTTTGGAAATATTTTCATTTTTTATTTGTTAGTGTATGTGTTAGGTGGAGACTTTAAACAGGATAAAACATATTTAAATGTCAAGAGTACCTTACAAAAGGCTTCTGATTTTTCCTAAAATATATAATGAAAATTTTCAAAGGGTTTTTCATAACTTACTTAACTGATGGAAAATGCTGAGTACCACAGAACTAAGTTTATGTAAGTCATAAACCATCATAATAACAGGAAAACTTTTCTCTTGCTGGTTTCAAAAAGTGAACTGCATGAGGTGAGAGGGTCATGCCACTAGGTCATGAGGATGGCCGCTAGCCACTGAAGGGGACTTCCTCAGCTGGAAGCCAGTAAGAAATCCTAGTCTTAATTTTGTCAACAACCTGAATGAGGTTGGAACAAGACCTCTGACCTAGTAGAAGAGTGAAGCCCTAGCCATCACCATGATTTCAGCCTGTTCAGACCTGTGCACAGGACCCAGCAACTCCATCGTGGTACGCTGAATGATATCCATGGTGGTAGGCTCCCCAAAGATATCCATGTGTTTAATCCCTAGAATGTGTGATATTACCTTAAACACAAAGAGACTTTGCAGGAGTGATTCAGTTAAGGATCTTAAGAGGAGAGATTAGCCTAAATTATCCTAGTGGGAGCTATCTATTATCAAATGCATGGCTGAATAAACAAATCAATGATGAAATGGTCTCATATCATACAAAAAACATTTTCAGATGGGTGAGTTAAGAGTCCCAAATGCCTCATTTAGTTGAAAATGTGCATGTAGTAGGGAAAAAATTTGAAAAAAAATAAAGAACACTATAAGGTAAGTTCACTATCAGAAGCATATGAGCAGAAGCTCTTAAAGAGCAGTGGAAATAGGCAGCAGTCTCAGCATTGGTAAGTGATGACTTCTTCTTATTAGCAATAAACAGTCAGCAACCCCAGGGACAGACAGCGTGTCCTTTGTGAAATCTTTTCACAATATTCTACTGACTTCAAATTTATTTTGCATTTTGGAGAGAGAGTGATATTCTATAAATACTCAATAAACAAAGAAAAATGTTAAAAAAAATATCCCAGTGGGCACTAGATACAAAGGTTCTTAGGAGACAGAGGCAAGAAAATCAAGAGATTAGAAGACAATGTGAAAATGTAAACAGAGAGTGGAGTGATACAGTTTGAAAATGGAGGAAGGGGCCAGAAACCAAGGCATAGAGGAGGCCAGCAGAAGCTGAAAAAGGAAAGGTAATGGAATATCCCCTGAGAGCATCCTGAAGGAAACAGCATTGCTGACACCTGACACCTCAGCTTTAGCTCAATGAAGTTGATTTCAGATTTTCGATCTCCAGAAATATAACAAATATAAATTTGTATTATTTTAAGCAAATGAGTTAGCAGTAATAGGAAACTAATACACTCATGCTGATTCCTGACCCATGGAAACTGTGAAATAATAAATTTCCATTGTTTTAAGCACTAGATTTGTGGTAATTTGTATGCAGCAATAGAAAACACAATGTCCATAGATAATTGCAGTTATCCCACAATAATATTTAATCTCAAACTCCTTCTGTTCTCTCTCTCTCATATGACCCAAATTAACTAATATTCAAGCCAAATTATTCAAGTTACAGACCTCTAAAACCAATATACTGTTGCTCTGCTTGCACCGTTCACCAAGCAGAGCATAGCCTTTCCTTTTATTTTCATTTATTAAATGCCATCATTCAACGAAGACTGTCTTAATAAGTTTAGATTGCTATAACAAATTACCATAGATTGAATGAATTAAACAACAAACATTTATTTCTCACTGTTCTGGAGGCTGGAGGTTCAAGATCGGCATGCCAGCATGGTTCGATTCTGGTGAAGGCTGTCTTCCTGAATTATAGGTGGCTGTCTTCTGGCTGTATCCTCACATGGAGATGAAAGAGAGAGGCAGAACTTGTTTTTCTTATAAGGACACTAACCCCATAATGGAGCTTCATCCTCATAATCTAATTACTTCCCAAAGGTTCCATTTTCCTATTAGGGTTTCAACACATTATTTTCAGGGGACACAAACACGTTCTTAGCAAGGACCAATTCTAAAATCCAACTTTCCTAAAACATTATGCTCACACCAGAAATTTTTTCATAGTTTTCCTGAGGTATAGTTGAATACAATAAATTGCACGTATTTCGAGTATACAATTTGATAAGTTGTGACTTATTTATACGCCTGTGAAAACATCACTAAAGTTAAGATAGTGAATATATCCATCACCCCCAAAAGTTTCCTCATGCTGTTGTGTAATCCTTCCCTATAAATCTGTTTGCACTGAACCTCCCCAGGTAATCACTGGTCTGCTGTCAAAATGTTTGCATATTCCAGAATTTTATATAAGTGAAATTATATACTATGCTCTTTTGTCTGGCTTCCTTCACTCCAAATAATTATTTCGAGATTCATTCCATGTTGTTGTATTGCGGTTCTCTCCCCTAAACTGAGAACTTTCAGCAAAATGTCCCCAATTCAGGGAAACTTTGCAGCTCCAACTGGATCCCCTTTCCTTTGCTATGGCCTGGCATACTCTCAATAAGCTGGGGCAGTGTGGGACTCAGCATTTGTTTCTTATTTCCAGTGTGAAACTCACCGTTTTGTCCCTCTTTTCTCAGGGATCACTCTCCTTCCTTGCCTGATGTCTTGAAAACTGTGTGTCATATATTTTGTGTAGGATTTTTTTTTCTTTTGATTGTTTCAGGCAAGAGAATCATTATTACTCCATTTTGGATGGAAGTAGAAGCCCCCCAAAAGTTCTGAATTCTCATAGAATTTATTACCATAATCACTCATGTTTGCCAGTTGCTTTTTTGAAAAGATGCTTACCTTTTCATCTATAAGCTAAGAAATATAAATAAGTTCTTATATTTTATTCTAAAGCTGTCACCAGTTTTGTGACAGGTTTGTATTCAGGAAAACTCAGACCATGGTATCAGAAACATAAAGGCAGTGCAAGGAAAATGAGCTCTTGTGGAGATTTATGATGTGGTTCTTAGTGTTACCAGTTTGGGCTAATAAAATATCTACCATTTATGATTCATTTGAATTTGAAAGTTATAGCAGCAGGTAAATGTGATTACATGGAGAAATCTCCAGAACTAGAGGGCCTCTATTTGAATTTTGATTTTGTCACTTACCATCTGAATGAATTTTAAAAATTTACTCAGTCTATCTGTGCCTCAGTTTTCTTATCTGATGCAGAGATGGTTAATAAATGAACGTAGCTCAAAAAGTTGTGCAAGGATTTGATGAGTTAACAAAAAAGTGAATGAATTAATAACAATTGTACCTAAGAGTTGTGCTAAGTAAAAGTTAGTTATTTTTTTAAAAAGCACTTAGAAATGAAAAAGTGCACTAGCTTTGTTTTCTAAGAGCTTGTGGCATATCAAAATTTCTGATTCATCTTTATCCCAATGTGTTTCTGTGATAACCTGCCAACTTGGTCTAGCAAATCCTTTAGTATTATATGATTGCAAAGTTTCGTAGTGATCTATTTTGTGACACCAATGTAAGAACCAAAGGAACCTTGGGTAATTAAAATGCAGTTGGTTGAACATCAATAGAAACTCACAATGTAGGATCTCAATCAGCAGCTCTGCCACCTATCATAAGAAAAATGTAAAAAGTCTCATAAATTGTGCTCAATATAAAATGTTCTTTGGAAATTTTGAAAAGAAGACTTTTGAGGAAGGTATTTTCTCACTTACTTTTCAGTTCACCCTGGGAGTCCTGTATGTGATATCCATTGGTTCCATAGTAACTGAGTTTAAGAGGTTTTAAAAGTGACCAGTTATGACCCATACAGGACATAAGAATTTCAGCTGTTAAAATTGAGGTGAAGCTATGGTTTTAGCTGAATTGGAAACTGAATTACTACTTACTGTTAGACTGAACAGTTACTTTTAGTGCCTTGGGGTTAAAGTCATTGGGAAGACAAGAATCAGGGGGTTGTATTATATCGTAGGGAGCTGTCTTGATTATAGCAAGTGTACAATTCAATTTGTGACTATCCTTTACATTTTTAAAGCAAAATACATACTCTAAGAAGAACAATAATCCTGATATTAAAATGTTTAAACTGTATGAAGGTATCAAATCCATAGGCAGCATTTTCAGATCATTCTAATAGCATGGGGCAACAGAGGGTTCCAATGATATACTTTGAGTAGAAGTGGACGGAATAGATTCAAATCCTGATCCCTGCAGTTACACACATGAATACCACTGAAATTAGAGGCACCTCTTCAATATATGTAGCCCATTGTATTTCATTGCATGCATTTATTTAGAAAATAATTTTCTTGTTTAAGTTTCAAATTCTCTGCATTACAGCATTTCTTTCTCCCTTACCTGGGGAAAATATATATTAGTACAATGTACAAAATACATTTTACGGTATTTTTGCATGTATTTCATGCAGATTTTTTGAGAACTATTCCGGTCATAACTTTTAGATAAATAGATCAACATCAATTTTAATATAATTTATTTCAGCTTGGCAAAGTCTTATTACCATTACTTTATTATAAAATTGAAGTGAAGCTAACACTGGTTCACTGGTAACCTAATTACTGCTGATAACAACTATCTTTCAGTGCTTTGAGGGTAAATCAGTAGAAATGCCAGAACTAAAGGGTTTTTATTGCAGCTGTTCCTATTCTCTGAATTCCATACCCATATATATCTCCTTCTTTCATGGATTTGGAAATATGTTGTAGCAATATGGTATAATAAAATTATAATGGTGTGATAAATTATAGGAAATAGTTTTCGTTTCTGCTGACAGTATTTGATGAGAAGCATTTAGCTTTTTTAGTTTTAGTCTTTTTAAAGAATTTCTTCCTATGAAAAACAGTGATACAGTACTTAGTCTATATACTTGATATAATGGCTGTTAAAATCAAATGAAACAAAATATGTGCTAATATTTAAAGGGGTATAGAATTCCAAGGAAGATAGGTAATTAGTATGATTTGGAGTAGGGGGTGTTTATTTATTACTATGAACTGAATTGTCTCCTCCCCCAAATTCCCAATGTGATGGTGTTTGGAGATGGGGCATTTGGGAGGTAATTAGGTTTAAATGAGGTCTTGAGGTTGGGTCCCTCATGATGGGATTAGCACTAGTGCCCTTGTAAGAAGAGACCAGAGAGCTTACTATTGTTCCCTCTCTGACTGCACATGCCGAGGAAAGACCATGTGTGCTGCGGCAAGAAGGCAGCCTCTGCAAGGCAGAAAGAGGGCTCTCACCAGAAACCTAATCTTGAGGGGCTTCCCTGGTGGCGCAGTGGTTGAGAGTCCGCCTGCCGATGCAGGGGACACGGGTTCGTGCCCTGGTCTGGGAAGATCCCACATGCCGCCGAGCAGCTGGGCCCGTGAGCCATGGCCGCTGGGCCTGCGCGTCCGGAGCCTGTGCTCCGCAACGGGAGAGACCACAACAGTGAGAGGCCCGGATATCGCAAAAAAAAAAAAAAGAAACCTAATCTTGATCTTGGACTTCCTAGCTTCCAGAACTATGAGAAATAATTTTAATAAAAAAATAATTTTCATCACCTAGACTTTTGATGATGAGCATGCTCTAGTGTATTCAGAAGTCGAACTGTAATGTTGTACACATGAAACTTATATAATGTTATGAACCAATGTTACCTCAGTAAAAAAAAGAAAAAAATAATTTTAATAATAAGGTGCCCAGTCTTATGGGCTGAAGTAGCCTCGTTGAGACTGGGACCTCTGTGATAAAAGTGATTTGCAGTTATAGCTTTTTCAACTGAGCTGTTACTTTCTTGGGAGATATGTTCCTTTCCTATGAGGCTCTACTTCAACTCTTGTATAAGGATTGACTGCATTTGTATAGAGTTACTAGAACCTTGCTTATACAAAATTATTATTCCTATTTCTGAATAGATGCTCCTTAAAGAGGTTACTTCTCATTTTATCAAGTTTTGACAATATACACTTCATCTCAACTTACTCACATGAGAACCAAGGGTATAAAATCAACAATCCAACAAATAAGGTAATTCCTACTATGCTCAAACTGTATGCTAGGAACTCTGTGGGGTTCAAGATGACCAAACTGTTCCTATAATTGAACTGAATAAACCTTGATCATCAATATTAAACCCAGATAAATTTATATTCTCAGTGGCTCTTAACATACATGTGGTGCAATGGTACTGACTTCATTTTGAATCTCTGCTCCAATTAAATGGGGCTCTCATTACTGAAGGAAAAATCTTTCCTCAAATGGGTAGATGTCTTTAGATTTTATGCCAGGAGAGTCATGGGTTTTGAGTTTCACACTGTGTAACCTCCGAAAGTGACGTGACCGTCTGCCGTGCAACACAGTGTTTCCCCAGCCTACTTAACCAAGGTGTTTAATATAGAAAGAAGCCATGTTTGTTTTGCATTCTTTAGTTGATTTAAAAAGACTTAAGAATGCCACTTTTTAAAAATCAGGAAACATTTTTGAAATCTGATGCACTGAACTGTTTTTGCTTCATTCTTTTTCTTACTAATTTTATGATCCTTGAAGGATCAATTAGGTTTGTCTTTCAAAAGGAAAAATCACATCAGAGGAAAGCTAGTACTTTGCATTCAATGACAACTACTGTTTTATTTATATAAAATAATTGAATGAATATATAGGTTTTACACTAGAAAACTTACCAAAGTGAAAGTATCTATATATTTTGTGCTAATATAATGAAAATTATAATTAACCGGACAAAAGTCAGATTGTTAAAGTGCTTAAGAGGTTGTATGTTGTCTTAGGGTATTGCAAGTCTATTACTTAGAATAGAGGATAAGGAGAGAAGTATCTAAATATTGAGAAAAGCTGCCATCCAAAGATATCTGATTGCTCTTAACATTACTCTAAACATGTTTGTTTGCAGCTAATTTTGATGACTAGCTCATCTAAACTGAGAGAAGATAGTTGAGACAGTGTTATTATGTATAAACCAGATTGAATGAGTCCCATAATGAGAGGGTAAAAAGAAAAGAAAACAGTGTCAGTAGCTTTTTCAAGAAATTTGGTTGTAATCAAAGAAGAAAAGGTTGAAGGAAAATGCATATTCCTTCAACTTAAAATTTATAATTAAATGCTCAAAACTTTAAATTATTAATAAATTAATGTGAACAACTGATAGCTTTCTTTGGCTGAATTTTTTACTGATAGCATTAAAAATTTTAATTTCCTCCATTTCTTAATCATTTTGTAAGATATGGCTTTGTTAATGATAAGAAAAGTATTCTGACCCTAGCAACACATTAAAATTCACATCTTACACCTCTTGGAGTCTGCAGATACTCAATGATTGATTACCGTTTCCTTTGACTTTCTTCTTTGGTTTACATGTAATTATACAATATATTTCTGACCCTGACTATGCCTTCCCCTACTCTGACTTCCATTCTTTCTCAGAACCCCTCTCTCTTCTTTCTATACATGACTCCTCAGTACTCACATTCAGTCATAGCTTCATTTAGTATCTTCACTCATGTGATTCCCAAATCTTAAAGTCAATTAACCTTGAAGAGATTGGCATGTTAGGAACATGAACTAAAATCCCCAGTGATTCAGCTTTCACTGAAGAATATAGACCTGAAAATAAATGTTAAATTCCTGGCTCTTTGTTATTCTTCTGGTTTCCATAATGATAAATTCTTGATGTTATGCAGAGGCCATAGCCCCTGTTTAAGGCAATTCTACAATTAGAACTATTTGTAACATTTCTAACTGCCTGTATTATCTGAAAATTAGCTGATGACAATGTCTAGATGAGTGTGCTGGATAGTCATCCATTTAATATTACTATTCAGCATATTAATAAATCAAAGTAACACTCCCTTATAAGCTACAAAATGCATGGTGAAAGGAATTTTGTTTGTATTCATATCTCCTTGACCAAATATCCACTGTTAAATTGATAAATGAAATATCAGTGAGTAACATAGGATGTGGGTCCTGTTTTTTGTTAAATCTACATAAGAATTGATGCTAATCAAATTAAAAATCTTGGCCTTAATTATGATGGGTAACTTATGTGTTATCGAGCTTATTATTAAAGATTTCAGAATTCCCAATTCATTGTGTGGATAGGAGGTTTCTTCCAGATTGTCACAGTGTTTTGTGCCATACCTTCACTATGTAAGTGACCCACGTCTGTGATCTTTCAGATTGAACATATCAGCCATTTATTACCAGCTCTATTTTAATTTCCTTTCCAGCTACCACTGAAAGTAAAAGACTGCTGGTGGTTTTTAATTTCACTTTAGACAACAAAAGACATCTGCATGATTAAAATGCCAGATTTCTGTGTAACTGTTATCAATTATATTAATTAAGAGAAAATTGTAGTGAAATTTGTTCTGAGGAAGAAAAAATATATTGCCCTAAAACCTTTCTTAATGCACAGCTGTCCACAGGCTATTGTGTTTCTCATAGTGTAGCCATGTTTTGTCCAATTTTAAAGCAAAAATGTTAGAAGACTTGGAAAAAATGTAGTCTTAAGGAGAAATAATTGTGAAATTGGCAACTGTGAGCATCATGACTAACTACTTTAATGTGAATTAAAACAACCTCCACACAAGTACAGGCTGATTAAATAGTTGAATTGACTAATTATTTTAAAATATATGACTAGTTGGACAGCCATTTAAATTCTCTAACAAGCTCCATAGTTCAGAAAGTTTTTAAGCCATTTAGGAAAATGAACCTTAGGGTTCAATAGCATTTCTACTAACATTTAAAAAATTATAGTTTGAATTTAAAATATTCATAGCTGTAAATGAACATTTAAAGAAATTTTACATACATTTACTCACCTAACCCTCACTGAAGTCCTGCAGGGTAGGGAATATCAGAGGATGCTATGAAATTAAGGCAGCTTGTCCATGATCACACAAATGGTATTGGAGTACAGATTCAAAATCAGATCGTCTAGTTCCAAGTTTAGTGCCACCCTCATCAATTCACTTATGTTTAAGTACCTAGTATGTGCCAGTACCTGGTAAGTACATCATAGCTTGGGAATGGAGGGTACAATTCTGAATAAGTCAATTTCTTTTTTGCTTTCAAGTAGCTTTGAATGTAGCAGATGAAACAAATAATTAGGTCATATGATATTTTTAAAGTGTCATATTCAGGATAAGTATAAGGTGTTTTGATAGAACATAGAAAGGATATCTGCATTTTGAAGGGGACACAGAGAAGAAAATATCTAAAGTGCTATTTGTTGGTCCTCCCGAAATTAGATCTAGGGAGACAAAAGACAGTTCCAGAAGAATGAGGAGCATGTAGACGTATCTGAGGTAAGAGAAAATGTTGCATACTAAGTGAACTGTGAGTAATTTACTGTTGATGGGAGTTTAGTACTTCACGTGAGAAGTAGTCTAAACTGAAGAGGTTTTCCAGCCTTCCCATGGACATTTGCAAATCTGTGGAAATATTTTTGTATGTCAGAATGACCGAGGAGCAGCATTACCAATATCTAGTGGGTGTGGGACAGGATTTCATGACAGGGAGAGTCCAGTACAGTAGGTAATTTTCTCACCTTAACATGATAATTGTGGTCTCCTGAGAAACACAGAGGACAGATCAACAGCCTTGTAGGATGTGCTGAGACATTTGGGCTCTCTTCTGAGGCACTGTTCTGGCCCACTAAAGGATTTTAAACAAAGGGTGTACATGGTAAGATTTCTTCTTCAAAAAAATCCCTCTGGTTGCCTTGTGGAAAGTGAGTTAGAGGGTGCACAAGTAGACACTAACACCGTAAGTGCATGTTCCACCTTGGAATGGGCAAGTCTAAGGGAGCAAGAAAAATTTGGTCAGCACTGAGAAAATTTTACTGCCTTGACTCTTACCACTGGAAAATGTAGATATTAGCTTCCCTTGAGCAGAGTGAATGAGAAAGGGGGAAGTGAACTAGAAGTAACTCTGATAATAGTCCCTATAGAAGGCTAGAGCAAAAGCCACTCTGGAGAACAGTGGTATTCTTTTCCTCAGGAATAGACAGCTGTGCAATTCTGCCTCATTAAAATAAATTACAAAATAAAAGATACCTCAAATCTTTGTTTAGTTTAACTTCCTGAAGTTGGATTTCTGTTTCTGCAATGGAAAAAAAAAGTCCCTATTGATTCACATGGGGATAATCAATCATGGCATATCTTGATTATGAAACATTACTGGAGACAGTGGCTCTCAGCTTATATTTTAGTATTTTTATGAAAAAGAAGATGCTTTTTAGGGAGCCAAATTTATTAATTAGTTCATCCATGCATGCAGGCATCCATCCATCCATCCATCATCATTCCAAACATATGTGTTGTAGGCATTGGTTAAGCCCTGGAGAGAAACAAACGCTGTTCAAAGTTTGGTCTTATAGACAAATATCTCAGGAATTCACCTATTTTTCTTCATATTTCCAAGGATAATGTATCCATGTGTTGTTCCTACTTCCTTTGAAACTTATCCACACTGTAAGAACTCATGTCTACTATGTTGTGAAGTTTGGACACCAAAATCAGAAGTAGAAATTCTTATTCTGAATTTCTATGTGAAGTTTGCAAATATCTTCTCTAGTTGGTACTTCATTTCTATCAAATATCTCTTTAGTTCTTCAAAATACTTTGGTTCCACAGAAATAGGAAATTTCTTCATTCACCAGACGTAAACTGCTTCATCTGCATGACTATTTGAATATGAATATATATATGCTTTTCTTTGTACAGTTTAGTTATTCTGGACCTTCTGTGCTATTTTAAAAGATGGAATGTCTTCAGTAGTTGGTGAAGAGCCTGTTAAAAACATTTTTATTTTACACAGGTGTAACACAGGTGGTACGCCCTTTCCTCTCTGCCCCATAGGGTGTAGCTCTAACTACCCTCTAGGGAAGAGAAGGTTGGGTGAACAGCCTTACTATTTCTCCAGCTCAGTAATTACCTACAGGTACATTCTCTTCACTGCCCAGGAGTTCTTAAGGGCAGTGCAGGCTGGTGCATACAGAATGCACTTGCATCACGGTTGAGTATGGGTAACTTCAGCCCCTCCCCCAAACCGTATACGTATTTATGGATGATTGTTTCCTATTGTTTTTATTTTAATTGAAGGATTCATGTCACTGTCATGAAATTGTTCCTATTCTGGTGGAGGGGCCTCAGATGTGGTGCTCTGACTTTGTTCTGAAAGACACATGTGGAGGCAAATTTTCACACATAGAAGCTCAGAGCGTTCCTGCAAAGATATACCATGATCCATAATACAGATTAATACCTGGTTTTGTTATGCTCAGAAAGTCCTAGGTTTCATAATAGAGCAACCTCAGAATAGTCAAAAATAAATGATAAGATGTCTAAATCACTTCTGATTTTTCACCTGATTTTAAGGAACAGTGGTAGCTCTTGGGTAATTCACCACCAGTGGTTACTTCAGTCCATTGTACCACACCCCATGAAGAGGCAGAATTCCTTTTGAGTTTTAAATGAACCAAAATGTCTTTTGAATCTGGATGGGATTAAAAAGAGGGAGAGATTTAGAAAGATTCCCTTGTTTCTGTCTTGAAACACTGGATTAATGTGTTAGGGACACTTTGTCCCTCCAGGTCTACTTTTCACCCTCACCACCCAACTCTGTCGCCAGAAGACCAACTTTTATTAACTTAATCAATGGCCTTTTCTTTTCGCCTGGCTTCCTGTGGAGTCTGGTTAATGGAAGGCATCATGGGAAAGGGTATGTCAGGTGGACAGTGAAGTAGGGATACTTAGTTCTGTGTTTTTTCCCTACCTAGTTGTGGATTGCCCTTTTATGAGTTTCTCTACAAAAGTCCACAGTTTCTTTTGAGCAATACTCTCTTGTAGTAGCTACAGCCCTCTCTGTTTCATAAGTTCTCCCTTCCCTTGCCTCTTTAGGGCAAGTAATGTTGAGGACTTCCTGTTTTTGCTCAACTCAGGGTGCTTCAGTATGCCTTGTTGACTTTCTTTGACTCTGTCCTCATATTTATTAACTGTCCTTGCATTAAAGTCTCTTAAACTACTACATTTGAATGTGCCATCATTTCCTGTTGTGATACTTGCTGATACTGATGTTCATACTACTTAATATATTTAACCACTATTTAATAGAGCAAAAATTAAAAGAGTTCCACACTTAGCTGGAGAAGATAGAGGTGAATTCACTTTTAGACTTGTCAAATTTTATATGTCTGACAGGTATCCCAGAAGTCACATGTCTGACTAGTATTTCTGTAGAGATGGAAGTGAAAAGAAGTATTTGGGATGGATATTTGATTTGGAGACATAATGAACTTTATGAACTTGGAAGAATCTGAGCCTCATTTAACAATCCATAAAATTAAGGAAATGTATTGGTTATTTTCTTTGTGCTTCTATCCTTGTGATCCTTTATTTTTTATTCTATAGAGGTAACTAGAAAAACAGGAACTTAAGAGACCCAGAAATCTATCGAAGCCAGAAAACTTATGTGAAAGCTGAAATGTCTTATTTTGTGCTAAAACTACCATTTACATCAAGGGTGTAAAATAATCTCTTCAAGGGAAAACTCATCTTCCCCTGAGACATATTAACTCTTCAAACATGGAATGTATACACTCCATAACTTATTAAATCACTGAAATATGTGATACATTTTAGGCAGTATATAATTGAGTAATACATTTTCTTTATTTATAACACATTTCTAATATTAAAATTTAAAAAACTTATAATATGACTATTTCTTGGTTTCTTTGTGTATTAAATCTATAGTACTCAATGGTATCTGAATGGAAACCAGAGAGTGATCTGAAAATGACACCTAAATGAAATACACACATGCACACATATGTATGTATGTGTACATATGAGTGCATGTACGTATTATGTGTGTGTGTATATATATATTTTTTCTGTATAATTGAGCTTTTCCCTTAGGTGATTAACTATCTACAGGTAAAATGTTATACCTAGCAATCTTTGAGATATTCTTAAAATATCTTAAAGATTCACAGACTTGACTTAGAGAATAACTCATCATCTATGCACACTATTTAATCAAGATGGAAGATTTACAATATGATGCTACTTTTATTAATAACATTCTAGAGTGGTTACTATCTTTCTGTATTTGTTTTTACAGTTTTATAAAAGGCTCTGAATAAGTCTCCATTTTCTGTGCTAGGGAGTATTAGTCCTTTTTCTGCTGGAATAATCCTGTGTAACAAACAGCTGCCCCAGAAACTCAATGGCTTAGTTATTTAAATCTCATTGGACTGCAGGTCAGCTAATCTCAACTGGGATATGCTGTGCTAAACTGGACCACAGGTTTTTGGTCCACATGTTTTCATTCTGGTATTCTGGCTAAAGCAACAAAGGATAATTATGACATGGCATTTTCAGGGAACAAGGTGGAAGCAGAACTGCATACTGCTACTCTGTTAAGGTGTCAACTCAATTATGACAGCCTGTCACTTTTCCATTGGTTAAATCAAGTCACATGGTTATGCCTAACATTAATTATTTATGGAAGTTGTTAACCTAAAACAAGTAGAATGCCAGATATTTCTCCAGCAAAGATGAGTTTACTTGGTATTAGCAGAGAGTTGCAATTCAGGGTCTGCAACTATGGAAAGCCACATGCCAGTGGCCAGGGAAGGAGAACACTTTTAGAAAGGGGAAAGGAAGTCGGGAGGGTTAAGGTGAACAAAGAGTCCATGGCTTTTCCTTGGCTGGGTCCTTGCCAGGAAAGAAGAAGAGTCTTCTCCCTGTTGGTATCTGCTCTCATGGTAGGTTATGAGAGCTCTGCCTTCTGGTCTCCTGACTTTATTTAATTGAGGTTTCTGTTTATCAATTTTTTTGAATAAAGTACACTATAAATACTAAGCCTTGGCAGTCACTTGGGGAAAAGGAAGAATTTATTGGTGAATAATACAATCTGCCAATAAAGTTTGCAAAGAGGTATGTGTTCTCAGTTTTAGCTAATCAATCAGTATTTATTATGCTTTTTTTAGTCTTCGGAAAATTCGTACAAGGGAGCGTACAGTTTGAGGTAAATAGTGTGTGAATTCTTAATAACCGTAAGCCTAAAAGAAGAAACAAGAACACAACACAGATAAGAATAATTTCAGGGTAAGTAAATGGAATGAATAAAGAGAAGAATAGAGTAACTTCACTGATTAATTACCATAATAAATAAATGGATAAATCTTAGAAAAGATAAATATTCAATGATGTGGAGAATATTTTGTTGAAATTAAACATAGGAAAAAAAATTTGGAAGCTATTATACTGGTTTACTTTTAAATATATAGTTGAAACACTATGAAAGAATAAATCAACCCTTTTGTTCATGATTGGTTCCCTATTTAGTAATATGATGAGGCTTTTTATTGAAAAGTCAAATCTCAGGATTGTAAGAGTCCTTAAAGGACATGAGAACATCAGGAGGTTGTGTAGAAATAAAGCAACATGATTCATTGTGTATAAGTAAAGCCATTCTTGTGAATGTAAAATTTCTGAAATCTTCAGGGATACTTTCTCTGCCTGTGTTCAGGGACTGTTCCTGGGTGGTCATGTTGTATTCTGAGTTAAAAGTAAGTTTTATTTTGCCTTTTGCCAATTGTATAACACAATGTTCAAACATCATTTACTCTTTAGATATTCTAAATGGCACCAAATAAAGCACATTGGTTTCCCAGTTTTTAACTCGGCATTTCTAAGACATCACTTTAGAACAAGAAGAGAAATTTGACACTTAAATCCTTGGGAAACCCATTGAGGGAAAAGTTTTTTTTTTTTAATCTATTAGTTTTCTTTAGTTACTGCTGTGTAAAAAGGGAACAAATTATTGCATTCAATGTATTTTTTATCATAAAAAGGAATATGTCTTATAACTTCAAAAGACAAAAGAAGATCATACAACACTTTTATAATATTTTATGTATGATAACTTAGAATAACCTAAGATAAAATAAAATATTAAAATATGTTATGAAACAATTTAAAAAATCATTTATATTAAATGGTTTTTGGAGGCAGTAATCTTGGCTTAAAAAATCTTGGATCCAAATAACAAATCCCAAGTATATGTGTCAGAGTTACTTATTTTGACTTAATGTAATTAAGAATAAAGTCAGATTGATATTTATTTTCAAGAGAAAATTGCTTTATGGAAGACCATCAAGACATTGAGGTTTTTCTGAAAACTTCCAAAAGCTAAGAAGCCTAATATATAAATGTTAATAAAACATTAATTGGCATTTCATTGTAAAGACAAAATAGTCTAGGAGATATACTGTACAGATATACTTATGTACACAAGGAAATTAGAGTAGAAGTTACTGCAATTTTAAAATGTAGGTTTTTTTTTTTACTTTGTTTTAATTTGAATCTAATAAGTATGTCATCTATTTTCTTCCTAATAAAAGCTTCCATGTGGTCTTTCATTATTTTTCAGTGTTATAAAGTCATTTTTACAGAATCTCTTTCTTCAATTTGGCTTTAAAATTTTATACTGGAAGTTTAAATTATCTTACCAATCTGTCCTCATTTCCCCACTCCCCAGTCCCTGGTAATCAGGTAACCAGCATTCTACTCACTGCTTCTATGAGCTGGACTTTTTTTTTTTTTTTTAAAGATTCCACATATAAGTGATACCATGCAATATATTTCTTTCTCTGTTTTATTTCACTCACCATAATGTCCTCCAGTTTCATTCATGTTGTCAGAAATGGCAGGATTTACTTCTTTTTAAAGGTTGAATA
Source organism: Mesoplodon bidens (assembly GCF_964165515.1). Classification (NCBI taxonomy): domain Eukaryota; kingdom Metazoa; phylum Chordata; class Mammalia; order Artiodactyla; family Ziphiidae; genus Mesoplodon; species Mesoplodon bidens. Next base: position 90,649,860 of record NC_138167.1, read on the forward strand.
ATATTCCATTATATATATATATACTATATATATTATATATATATATATATATACCACATATTCTTTACCTATTCACTCATCCATTGACACTTAGGTTATTTGAATCCTATAATCATGGATCATGATGATTTTACAGCTTTTGAAATACCACAAAAGTAGTATTTCTTTTCTCAAAGGAAAAGAAATAAGATTTTAATAATCCAGGGGATGAAGATGGCAGTGGAGTAGGAAACAGTGTTCACCTCCCTACAAAGAAACATTGAAAATACACCTACAAATGGAACGATTCACACAGAACAGCTACTGAGTGCCAACAGAAGACCTCAGACACCCCAAAAGACAAGAAAACTTCCCCATAACTTTAGGACAAAAGGAAAAAAGTGAAAGAAGGAATCAGGATGGGCCCTGAGCCCCAGGGAGGGAGCTGTGAAAGAGGAAAGGTTCCTGCACTTTGGGAAGGCTCCTTGTCAGCAGAGAAATTAGACTGGTCTAAGGGGGGGTTTTGGAGCCTAACAGGGGAGAGAGCAACTGGTTTGTGGAAGGAAAAATGGAGAGTAACCTGCACAAAGGGTCAGCACCACAACCCTGCACATCCCAACCTGAGATACTCCTCTGTCGGTGAGGGTGGGGGTCGGGTGCTCAGTCCTAGGGAGAGGACCAGGGTTAGGTGAGGAAACAGCCTGAAGAGATCAGCCATGGCAACTAAGGATATACTAGGAAGGAGCCTGGGCCCACCAGAGAGATAAGGCACCATTATTGGGAGGCAAACAAGGAGAAGGGTGGGGCCACCATAACAACTTCTATCCCTGTGAACACTCCCAGGCAACAGGACACTGCCTACAGGAGCTCTGGGGACAAGAGTGGGTCACCATCACCATCTTGGGCTCCAGAGGCTGGCACTGGCTGCCTCTTCCATACCCGTGGGCAGATGCCAGGTCCCGCCCCTGCTGACCCAGAAGGACACAGACAGATCCAGCTACTAGTAATTCTGCCAGCAGGCCTCAGGACCTGCCCTTGTTATCCTGGGAAGGCACAGATAGTTTCTGCAACTAGGAAATCTGTCAGTGGATGCTGGAACCTGCCATGCTGTTCCAGGAGCATGCAGATAGCCCTCACTACTAGGAAATCCACCAGTGTGTGCCGAGACCTGCTCCACTGTCCTAGGAGGGTGCAGATAACTCACCCCACTAGGAAATCTGCCCAGAAGAGGGGCTGAAATCACAGCTGAGCCCCAGAGGCTGTGTGACTAAGGAAGAGGGGCTGAAATCTCTCCTCGTGGCTGCACAAACTGTGGAGTTACACCTCTACTGATGGTTTCTTAAATTCAGAGCCTGTGAAATATCCAAAAGGACAACAAGTGCTCTTGAAGCTGTGATGAGTCCAGCTTTAGCAGTTGTGGGCTCTCTGGACATGTACAGATGGGGGTTGGGCCAGACCAGAGTTTGAGCTGTCTCCATAGCTCCCCCAGGTGCATGACTACTGCACGACTACTACAGTCCTGGACCTGACATCAGTACACCTGTGCCAGTGGCTGGGTGAAAACAATGCATGAGAGTCACCAGGGCCAATTGCCAGAATACCCACAGTTAAGGCAGGATGAAGAGCAGTGCCAACAACAGTATACTCTGTGAGCCTGCACAATGGGTGAAAGGGGACACAACAGAGCACATGCACAGGTGAACAGCTCCAGAAGAGGAATACTCAGTGGCGTCTCTCCAAGTGGAAGTGCTCCAATCCCATCTACCTCATGCCACAAATCAGAATCACAGCTAAGAAACAGATCTGGGGACCTCTACTCCAAAAACTAGGGAGCAGACCCTTCCCTGGACAGGGCAGTGACAACCACAGAGCAAAGGAGAGACCCCACTCAATAACTAGGGCAGGCTCTGATCACCACTACAGCAGTCAAACCCCCTATCAAGGGGATAATGGCACAAGCTTCTGGACCACTGTCACCCACCAGGGGGCAGACACCAGAGCAAGAGGAACTATAATCCTGCAGCCTGCGGAAAGGAGACAAACACAGTAAGATTGACAAAATGAGATGACAAAGAAATATGTTGCAGATGAAGGAGAAAGATAAAAACCTACAAGAACAACTAAATGAAAAGGAGATAAGTAATGTATCAGAGAAAGAATTCAGAGTAATGATAGTAAAAATGATCCGAGATCTCAGAAAAACAATGGAGGCATGGATCGAGAATATACAAGAAAAGTTTAACAAAGACTTAGAAGAACTAAAGAACAAACAAACAGAGATAAACAAGACAATAACTGAAATGAAAATATATACTAGAAGGAATCAATAGCAGAATAACTGAGACAGAAGAATAGATAAGTGACCTGGAAGACAGAATGGTGGAAATCTCTGCTTCAGAACAGAAAAAGAATAAAGAATGAAAAGAAATGAGGACAGTCTCAGAGACCTCTGGAACAATATTAAATGCACCAACATTCAAATTATAGGGGTCCCAGAAGAAGAAGAAAAACAAAAAGGGCCTGAGAAAATATTTGAAGAGATTATAGACAAAAACTTCTCTAACAAGAGAAAGGAAACAGTCACCCAAATCCAGGGAATGTAGAGAGTCCCATACAAGATAAATCCAAGGAGGAACATGCTGAGACACATTTTAATCAAACTAACAAAAATTAAATACAAAGAAAAAGTATTAAAAGTAACAAGGGAAAAACAACAAATAACATACAAGGGAATCCCCATAAGGTTATCAGCTTATTTTTCAGCAGAAACTCTGCAGGCCAGAAGGGAGTGGTAGGATATATTTAAAGTGATGAAAGGGAAAAACCTACAACCAAGAATACTCTACCCAGCAAGGCTGTCATTCAGATTCGATGGAGAAATTGAAAGCTTTATAGACAAGCAAAAGCTAAGAGAATTCAGCACCAACAAATGAGCTTTACGACAAATTCTAAGAGAAATTCTGTAGGTGAGAAACACAAGAGAAGAGAACAAAAGAGGAAGGGAAGAAAAAACACATATAAAAACAAACCCAAAACAATTAAGAAAATGGCAGTAGGAACATTCACACTGATAATTACCTTAAATGTAAATGGATTAAATGTTCCAACCAAAAGACATAGACTGGCTGAATGGATACAGAAATAAGACTCATATATATGCTGTTTATAAGAGACCCACTATTGACTGAAAGTGAAGGGATGAAAAAAGATATTCCAGGGCTTCCCTGGTGGCGCAGTGGTTGAGAGTCCGCCTGCCGATGCAGGGGACACGGGTTCGTGTCCCGGTCCGGGAGGATCCCACGTGCCGCAGAGCGCCTGGGCCTGTGCGTCCGGAGCCTGTGCTCCGCAATGGGAGAGGCCACAACAGTGAGAGGCCCACGTACCGCAAAAAAAAAAAAAAAAAAAGATATTCCATGCAAATGGAAATCAAAAGAAAGCTGTAGTAGCAAAACTCATATCAGATAAAATAGGCTTTAAAATAAAAACTATTACAAGAGGCAAGGAAGGACACTACATAATGATCAAGGGATCAATCCAGAAAGAAGATACAACAATTGTAGATATTTGTACACCCAACATAGGAGCACCTCAATACATAAGGCCAATACTAACAGCAATAAAAGGGGAAATTGACAGTAACACAATAATAGTGGGGCACTTTAACACCCCACTTACACCAATGAACAGATCATCCAGACAGAAAATTAATAAGGAAACACAAGCCTTAAATGACAAATTAGACCAGATAGACTTAATTGATAGTTATAGGATATTCTAACCCAAAGCAGCAGAATACAGTGTCTTCACAAATGCACGCTGAACATTTTCCAGGATAGATCACATCTAGGGTCACAAGTCAAGCCTTGGTAAATTTAATAAAATTGAAATCATCTCAAGCATCTTTTTTAACCACAACAATATGAGATTGAAGGTCAATTACAGGAAAAAAACTGTAAAAAACACAAACACAGGGAAGCTAAACAGAATGTTACTAAATAACCAATGGATCACTGAAAAAATCAAAGAAGAAATCAAAAATTACCTAGAAACAAATGACAACGAAAACATGATGACCCAAACCTATGGTAAGCAGCAAACGCAGTTCTAAGAGGGAAGTTTATAGCAGTACAATCTTACCTCAAGAAAAAACAAAAATGTCAAATAACCTAACCTTACACCTAAAGCAACTAGAGAAAGAAGAACAAACAGAACCCAAAGTTAGTAATAGGAAGGAAATCATAAAGATCAGAGCAGAAATAAATGAAATAGAGATGAAGAAAACAATATTGTAGCAAAGAACAGTGAAACTAAAAACTGGTTCTTTAAGAAGATAAACAAAATGGATAAACCTTTAGCCAGATTCTTCAAGGGAAAAGGAAAAAAATAGGATAAAGTTAGAAATGAAAAAGGAGAAGTTACAACTGACACTACAGAAATACAAAGGATCATAAGAGACTGTTACAAGCAACTGTATGCCACTAAAATGGGCAACCTGGAAGAAATGGACAGATTCTTAGCAAGGTACAACTTCCCAAGACTGAACCAGGAAGAATCAGAAAATATAAACAGACCAGTCACAAGTAATGAAGTTGAAACTTTGAATAAAAATCTTCCAACAAACAAAAGTCTAGGACCAGATGGCTTCACAGGCAAATTCTATCAAACATTTAGAGAAGAACTAACACCCATCCTTCTCAAACTCTTCCCAAAAAGTTCAGAGGAAGGAACACCCCCAGCTCATTTTAGAGGCCACCATCACCCTGATACCAAAACCAGACAAAGATATTACAAAAAAAGAAAATTGCAGGACAATATCACTGATGAACATAGATGCAAAAATCCTTAACAAAATACTAGCGAACGGAATTCAACAACAGATTAAAATGATCATACACCATGATCAAGTGGGATTTATCTCAGGGATGCAAGGATTCTTCAATATACACAAATCAATCTGTGATGCAACATATTATCAAACTGAAGAATAAAAACCATATGATCATCTCAATAGATGCAGAAAAAGCTTTTGACAAAATTCAACACCCATTTATGATAAAACTCTCCAGAATGTTGGCATAGAAGGAACCTCCCTCAGTATAAAAATGGCTATATACAACAAACCCACAGCAAACATCATTTTCAATGGTGGAAAACTGAAAGCATTTCCTCTAAGATCAGGAACATCACAAGGATGTTGACTTTCACAACTATTATTTAACATAGTTTGGGAAGTCCTAACAACAGTAATCAGAGAAGAAAAAGAAATAAAAGGAATCCAAATTGGAAAATAAGAAGTAAAACTGTCACCATTTGCAGATGACATGATACTATACATAGTAAATCCTAAACATGCTACCAGAAAACTAGAGCTCATCAATTAATTTGGTAAAGTTGCATGATACAAAATTAATACACCAAAATCTCTTGCATTTCTATATGCTAATAACAAAAGATCAGAAAGAGAAATTAAGGAAACAATCCCATTTACTATCACAACAAAAAAAATAAGATACCTAGGAAGAAACCTACCTAAGGAGGCAAAAGACCTGTACTTAGAAAACTATAAGATACTGAAGAAAGAAATCAAAGATGACAGAAACAGATGGAGAGATATACCATGTTCTTGGATTGGAAGAATCAATGTTGAGAAAATGGCTATACTACCCAAAGTGATCTACAAATTAAATGCAATCTATATGAAACTACCAATGACATTTTTCACAGAAGTAGAACAATAAATGTTAAAATTCGTATGGACACACAGAAGACCCCAAATAGCCAAAGCAATCTTGAGAAAGAAAACTGGAGCTGGAGGAATCAGGCTCCCTGGCTTCAGAGTATACTACAAAGCTACGGTCATCAAAACAGCATGGTGCTGGCACAAAAATAGAAATATAGATCAGTGGAACAGCCTAGAAAGCCTAGAGATAAAACCACACACCTATGGTCACCTAAGCTATGACAAAGGAGGCAAGAATATACAATGGAGAAAAGACAGTCTCTTCAATAAGTGGTGCTGGGAAAACTGGACAGCTACATGTAAAAGAATGAAATTAGAACACTCCCTAACCCGATACACAAAAATAAACTCAAAACAGATTAAAGACCTAAATGTAAGGCCAGACACTATAAAACTCTTAGAGGAAAACATAGGCAGAACACTCTATGACATAAATCACAGCAAGATATTTTTTGATTCACCTCCTAGAGTAATGAAAATTTAAAAAAAACAAAAACAAATGGGACCTAATGAAACTTAAAAGTTTTTGCACAGCAAAGGAAACCGTAAACAAAATGAAAAGACAGTCCTCAGAATGGGAGAAAATATTTGCAAATGAGGCAACTGATAAGGGATTAGTCTCCAAAATATACAAACAGCTCATAGAGCTCAATATCAAAAAAATAAATAAATAAATAACCCAATTAAAAAATGGGTGGAAGATCTAAATAGACATTTCTCCAAAGAAGATATACAGGTGGCCAAAAAGCACATGAAAAGATACTCAACATCACTAATTATTAGAGAAATGTAAATCAAACTACAATGAGGTATCACCTCACACCAGTCAGAATGGCCATCATCAAAAAATCTACAAACAATAAACACTGGAGAGGGTATAGAGAAGAGGGAACCCTCCTACACTTATTGGTGGGAATGTAAATCAGTACAGCCACTATGGAGAACAGTATGGAGGTTCCTTAAGAAACTAAAAATAGAACTACCATATGACCCAGCAATCCCAGTCCTGAGCATATACCTGTAGAAAACCATAATTCAAAAAGATACATGTGCCCCAATATTCATTGCAGCACTATTTACAGTAGCCAGGACATGGAAGCAACCTAAGTGTCCATCAACAGATGAATGGATAAAGAAGATGTGGTACATATATACAGTGGAATATTACTCAGCCAGAAAAAAGAATGAAATAATGCCATTTGCAGCAACATGGATTGACCTAGAGATTGTCACACTTATTGAAGTAAGTCAGACATAGAAAGACAAATATCATATGATATTGCTTATATGTGAAATCTAAAAAAAATGCGTACAAATGAACTTTTTTACAAAACAGAAGTAGAGTCACTGATGTCGAAAACAAACTTATGGTTACCAGTGGATATTGGGGGAGGGAGGAGGGATAAATTAGGAGATTGGGACTGACATATACACACTGCTATATATAAAATAGATAACTAATAAGAACCTGCTGTATAGCACAGGAAACTCTACTCAATACCCTGTAATGGCCTAATGGGAAAAGAATCTAAAAAAAAAAACAAGAGTGGATACATGTACATGTATAACTGATTTACTTTGCTGTATACCTGAAACTAACACAACATTGTAAATTAACTATACTCTAATAAAAATTCTTAAAAACATCCACATGTTCTTGTAATAAATAACCTGAAATAAAATTAACTCTAGTTTCCTTATAAAAGAAAGTATAGTTTCCAACATTGTCCAAAAAATTGAAAAGGGACTGTAATAATGAAGGTCTCTTACTAAAATGAAAATGAACACTTCGTTACAAATATTTTTGCAATTTCAAAAACAAATATTGTAAATCAGTAACAATTTGGGATTTGGGGTAAAATGTGGTGCTTCCTAGTGTTTTTTAGTTATGGATAGTTTATAAGGATGACCACTCTCATCTCAGGGTGAGACCCCACCCGTGGTCCCTTCTCTTACCCAGAGTAAGGCTCCTCCTCTGAGGGACTGGGGGTTCAAGGACACTGCGTCCTGGCCCCCACCTCCCACTTCAGGCTGAGATATGTTGTGGTGCTGGGTGTTCAGCCCACCGGCCAGCAGTGCCATCTCCGCCCACCCTGGAGGCTCCTCTGGCCCAAGTCCCTGCAGGGCCACCCTAGAAGTCCTATGCTGGTGGAGTTTAGGGGCAAGGGGTCAAGTTGCCTTCTCTCTCTGTCTCCCCTGGTCCTATTTGCTGTCTCGATGGTGCTTCCCTCCCCCACCCCATGTCTTTGGGGTCCATTTGTCTGTCTTTTGTTGTTGTTGTTGTTTTATATTAACATGCCTGGACCAGTCCCTTACCCTCTGTCTACCCACTGCAGTTAATTTATCTGTCATTAAATGTGGCTGCTCTGCTTCCAGCCTCTGCTTCTGCCATATCCCTAATAAAACGTGGAGCCCCCCCCCCACAAAAGAAAGAATAGAATAGACTCTTTAAATTCAAATACAGTAAGTCCCCTATGTACGAACATTCAAGTTGCGAACTTTCAAAGATGTGATTGTGTGTCCACATGTCCAGTCACATGTCCAGTCACCTAAGTTAGTTCATGTATCTGGAGTACATTGTCAAGTGCATGCATCCTCTACAAGTTGTTGTGCTTTTGTGTACTTTACAGTCGTATGTAGAGTACAGTAGTACAGTATCTTTTTTTCAGTATATAGGGAACTTACTGTATATATACTTCATACAATTTGAATGTTATTGAAAGCATAATTGTTTTAAAAGTTTTATGTATGAAAATATAATTTTTAAATCAAAGTTTGGTACAAAAATATTTATTTGAGAGGGCCTCCCTGGTGGCGCAGTGGTTGAGAGTCCGCCTGCCGATGCAGGGGATACGGGTTCGTGCCCCGGTCTGGGAGGATCCCATATGCCGCGGAGCGGCTGGGCCCGTGAGCCATGGCCGCTGGGCCTGCGCGTCCGGAGCCTGTGCTCCGCAACAGGAGAGGCCACAACAGTGAGAGGCCCGCATACCGCAAAAAGAAAAAAAAAAAAAAAAAAAAAAAAAAATATTTATTTGAATTTGGAAGTTTACTCTTTAGCCATGGATAAAACATATACTTGTAGTTACACTATCATATTCTGAAAAAGAGTATGACAATTTGCAAATGTTTGCTTTGTACTTAGGTTTATCTCATTTACAGGTTTTGTTTGTTTTCCAAAAGATTTTTGTCTTGATCATAATAAGATCTTCTTTTTACACAGAGAGCATAGCTGAATTAAAAATTATTTTTATCCATCTTAAGAAGAGTAATAGGACAGATGACAATAAATGAAAGTGACTACCCTAATGACAATAATTACTGACATTTATTTAATGTTTATTAGGTACCAAGTATCTCCCTGGACAATTTATACATATAAACTTTTATTTAGTACAAAATTGAGCACAATTTTTAAATTTTCTCTTTTCCCCTATGCTTTAGATATGGATAGACATTTAATAGAATTTTGGAATGAAAGAGCTTCCACAGTTGTTTATATTAACCTCTTCACTTTTAGAGGCAAGAACTCTAAGGATCAGCTAATTTTGTGGTAGGCTGGAAATTCAACTCCAAAGTCCTAAGGAATAAGTTCAGCCTTGTATCAGTAATTTGTTTTACAAATGAGATGCATAAAAGTAGATATCATATTCTTAACACTAGTTCTGTTAGTAATCAAACCTGAAATTTTATTGGTACTTTTAAAAGCAGTAACATAGTTGAAAAATACATAATATACTTTTTGTAGGAGTTTGATTAATGTAAGCTAAATTTCATATTTGAGACTGATTATAAAATGGAACAAGTGGCATTATTCATTCATTTATTAATTCAACAGATATTTATTGAGCATCTGCCGTATGTATAGGCTCTATGATCCATGAGTGAACAAGACAGACAAAAGTCTCTGCCTTCATGAAGACATTTACTCTAGTGGGGAAACGGAAAATAAACAAGAAAGTGTAAACTATGCCTCATATTAAAATGTGATAAGTGCTTTTAAAAAGCAGGCAGGGTAGAGTGATATTAAATGTAAGAGATGGGGTAAAATTTCTAGTTAGGTAGGCTGGAATGTCTCACTGAAAATGGGATTTTTAAAACTAATAATCTGCAGGAAATTCAGATGTGTGTGGGTAGGGCATCCCAGGCAAAAGGAGCAGTACAGGCAAAGACCTAATGTTGGGTGTGTAGTGGGCAGGTTTGAAAATTATGGAGGAGGAATAAAGGAAGACTGAAGAGAAGTGTTGTGGTAGATGAGGTCTGTGAGGGAGCCAGGAATTAGATCAGACATGGTTTTACAGATCATATTAAAGATTTCAACATTCAATTTGAGAGGTAAAACAATGATCAATTCAAGGCTTTTAGGTAAAGTGGAGTACAAATCTAACAAGTTTTTCTGGGATCACTCTGGCTTCTCATTTAAAATGGACTGAAAGGTCGGGGAGGAGAAAGGCAGAAGCAGGGAAATAGGAAAAAGGTTTTTTCAGAATATAGGTAAGAAATGATGGTAGCTTGTACTAGGATGAAGCAAGAATTACTGAGAAACATTTTGAAAGAAGTGCAGATAGGAGTTGCTAATGACAGGGGTGTTCTGTCAGAGAAATAAAAAGACTAAATGAAGGCTCCTTGGTTTTTTAAGTAGGCACCTGGAAGTCATTGACTGTTGGGTGAAGACACAGGAGGAGCAGATTTAAGGGAGAATGTAAGGTTCTCAGGTTTTGACGTGTTAAATTTGATATGCATAGATTTTGCAGTTGGATAAATAAATCTGAAGTTTAGGAAGAGTTACAACTTTGGAAGGCATCAAAATTGACATGGGATTTAAGTCTTTGAAAACAAATGAAATCATTTCGGGGAATCAATATAGAGATATTGTTCAAAGACTGAATCTAGGGTAACTTACTATTTAGGTGTTTGTTAGATAATTAAAACAAGAAAGAGTCGATTGAGGAAAAAGAGCCAGGAAAGTAGAAGGAAAATCAGGCATGTGTGTAATTAGGAAAGCGGCCAAGTGAAGAAAGTATTTTAAGTTGGAGGGAATAATCAACTGTACCAATTGCTTCTAAAGGTCAAAAGAAAAAAAAAGTGAGGGCAGAGAATTGACCATTGGACTTAGTAATATGGAGATCAATAGTGACAACAAAATGAGCAGTTTTGGAGGAGTTGTGGTGATAAAAATTTGATGATGGTGTGCTTGACAGAAAATGGGAGAAAGACGTTCAAAGAATCAAGCATAGAGAGATATTTCAAGGAGTTTTTTACTTTATAGCTGGAAGAAAAATAAGGTGATAGCTTGAAGGGGAAGCAGGTAAAGATATTTTATAAGACGGGCAACATAACTGCATGTTATTTTGATGCTGATGGGTATGATTCATTTGATGGGGAATATCTAATAGAAAAGGGAAAATTGCTAGAGCAGAGTCCTTAAGAAAGAAAAAGGGGGTGGGATTGAGTACACAGTGGAAAAACTGTATTTACTTGCAGTGCGGTCCATCCTGATAACAGAAGTGGGAATATTCAAGCACAAATGCAAGAAAATAGGTGTGAAGGTGCAGGTGGTAAATGGAATTTCTTTTTTTTACTGTTTTATTTTCTTTAGGGACATAGGAAGAATGATCATAAGCTAAGAGTGGGAGAAGAGGAGAAGTTTGAGGCAAAATGACATAGTATAAAATAGTCCTAGAGCACAGAAAAGAGTGAAGGGACTAGGGAAGTACAGTATGAGTTACTGCTCATGAATTAAATTGATGCCCATGTAGATGAGTTGGAATTTCCTCTAGGCTGCTACAGTGGGGCAGGTGCAGGTGTGCAGAAGATGGAGAGTTGGATTTAACAATGGTTGTAGTTTAGCCTAGAAAGTAAATGAATATGATAGGAAAAAAAGAGTTGATGCTGCATTTAAGTGAGTGATTTTGTAATGATTAGCAATGGAATTTAAGCTTGAAAATAAGAGAAGTGCAGGTGTTGGTTGAGGGGTAAGAGATAAGGAAAAATGGTAATGTCTCACTGGCTACAAAATATTGTTGGAATTTGACTGTTTGAGGTGGTGAGCTGGAAGATAGAAAATGTAGTAAGACATGTTTGAAATTGAGGTTTGGGGAGAGTGGTAGTGATTAGTAACAACAAAGTCATAGGTGCGATCATAGAAGGGAGTTCTGCAGTTAGGGTGGGAACCAAGATGATTGCGAAGAATGGAGAGGCTAGGCCTTGGAGTTTGAATTCACCACTACAGAAGCGGTGTTGGAGATAGTTGAAGTGAGCCAGGAGCTATCTTCAGTAAAGAAAAAAAAAGGAGATGACATAGGGGATTTTTAGATGATAGCAACAAAGGGAGGTGTTTTATAGAGGAAGGATATATAATTGTCTAGAATAGGATAATGAATACAAAAAGGACACTTACCCTAATTTAAGTCCCAGACTTACAGCTTCTATAGAAGAAGCAGTATCATCAGGAAATAATCAGGTTTAAGTTAGAACTTAAACATGCTAGGGAGAAACATTCTAGGAAGATTTTGAGGATATAGTCAATTTTGCTAATGATTGGACTTGAGAGAAAAAGAAAATATGAATGGCGGATGGATAAACATTCAGATTCAGAAGAGATCTTGGAGTAGGAAGAAACTTCAGAAATGATATAATCTAAATGTTTGATATGTTGAAGCCTCTTCACAATGTAACTAATATTCATCCAATCTCTATTTGAATATTTCCTGTGACTGGCTCCTTACAGGCAGCCCATTCCAAAAATGAGATATTTTTTAATGTTCAAAGATACCTCCATTTGCTTGAAACTGAAATAAAATGTATACAGCATAGGTTTCTTATAATTAGGACTCTTGCTTCCTGTTGCTGCTCCCAGACTATTATCTCTGCTCCCTATTTTGATCATCCTATTTGAACTCTCTGGTTTGCCCGTTCTTTCCCCTTTTCCCTTTCTGAGGCTGGACATTTACAGACCTCCTAGTTACTTGTTTACAATCACCGATAATTTCATCATCTGACCACCTTAACAGTTACCGCCATTGCAAGCAACTTTAATGAGGAGGTGCCCAATTCATTGATCTCCAGTTGTTCTCACTACTGTTCAGTTGCCTTCTACTTTCACATTATTCTTCCACACCTGGATTCTCTTTATAGCTGTATCATATTTACTTCTTGACTCCCTTGCTCTAATTTCATACACACCTGTCAAGACTGTAACTACGGACAAATCCATCTCTGTGCCTGTACCCCAATAACGAAACATCAAACAGCATATTGGAGGCACTATAGTTTCATGTTCACCAAACTCAAATGGGCTTTCCACAATTCACTCAAGAAACAATGTAAATATCTTCAGAAAGTTTACTCTGCTTATTTCCACAATGAAATCTCATTTATCCACTCTACTTAAATCTTTAACTACTTCTTTTTTCCCTCCACTAATCACAGCGTATGGTTCACTTTTCTCCAGAGAGGAAGCTTCAGACAGCAGCTACTTAATATTTTTGCTATCATATCTAAAAACTGACCTGCTGCTTCCTGTTCCCATTACAATGAAGAAAACGTTGCTCCAATATAAATCCAGTCCCTTCACATGTGCTTCTTTGCTCCCATTGAACTCTTAGCTCTGTCTGCTACATCTTCAACATCTTGATTATTACCATGTATTCCCTCTGATCAATTAAACATGATCTAATATCTATAATCTTAAATAGAGCAAAACAAGCCTTGCCTTGACCTCATATACCATTTTAGATATTATGTTTATCTGTGTTTTGTTTCCTACTTCCCTTCGTAACCAGTGTTTCAAGAGTTTGTGTTTATGTGTGTGTGTGTGTGTGTGTGTGTGTTTTACATATATTACTTCAATTTTTTTTTTTTACCTTCCAGCTATTTTTTTACCCTTGTCATTCTAGGGTTCTTCTTGCAGGGTCACCAGTTAGTAACTTATTGCTAAATTCGATATGTTTCCATCCTAGTTTGGTTGTCAGCAGTATTTTACACAATGGACCACTTCTTTCTTCCTGAGAGATCTTTGTGGAGATCAAGAGGATGTGTTGTTGATATATATTCTCAGGCTCTAAAATTCAAGTGATGATAGTATGTAATTATTATTATTATTATTATTATTTTTGCGGTACGCGGGCCTCTCTCTGCTGTGGCCTCTCCCGTCGCGGAGCACAGGCTCCGGACGCTCAGGCTCAGCGGCCATGGCTCATGGGCCCAGCCGCTCCGCTGCATGTGGGATCCTCCCAGACCAGGGCACGAACCCGTGTCCCCTGCATCGGCAGGCAGACTCCCAACCACTGCGCCACCAGGGAAGCCCGATAGTATGTAATTATTTTAATTTTAATTTTTTTAATTAACCAGAGTTAGCTTGAGTTCCCATTCTGCTTGGTAGGAAAAAAAAAAACTTAACTGAATTCTAAGTAAATTTAATTGCTTCAAAGTATTCTCGGAGTCAGGTTTTAATTCCGTCAAATCAGAATTGCCCCTCCCTTTCCTTCCTTTCTTCCTGAATTGGTTTAATTTCTGAAAAGTTTATACAATACAATATCAGATGGTGAGGCATCTGGGCTTCAGCCTTCCTTTGTCCTACACTGACATCTGTTGCAGTGTACAATCACATCCGCTATCCCCACCACACTGGCATCTACTGAGGTTTCTGTATACTCACCTGGATTTTTGACATACATCCTACAGTGCTCTTTGTTATAATTTACTCTCATCATGACTACAAATCCCGTTAACATCTGCCAGTTTTCTCATTCTCAGCCAAGTGTCTTGTTATCAGAGGTAAAGGAAATCCTGTTTCTTTCTCTTGTCACCCAGGGACCACAGGAGACTTGCTGTGGCTGCCTTGTGTCTTCTTTAGCAGCAAAGAGACATCTCAACCCTCTTACTCCTATTTTCATTGGGTTACTAGGGAATACTAAAAGTGTGTTTTTCTCACATCATTTCAGAAAAGCTTAAGAGCAAATGCATCCTTTATTCCTGGAACTTCAAACTGTTTAGTACTTTCTGTAAATATCCCTTTTACTTTTTACTGATTTAAGAGCAGATAAGATAGTCATAAAATTCACCTTAGGCCTAAACCAGGGTAAATGCTTCTAACACATTGTCCAGCCTTTCTCTCTACCAAGGGAGCAATTGTTCTTTTTATTCTAATAAAGAGGAAGAGGGATGTAATGTTTCTATTCTTCTCTTTGTCTATTATATCAGTAAGATAGCTTTCATTAAAATAAAACCCAAGAATTTAGCATCTCTGCTTTTAGGTCTCTATTTTCACTTCATCCCATCTGGTTGTGCTGGGAAAAAAAGCACATGTTAAAGGTCAAGATATTTGATGGAGATTAGAGGGAGAGACGTGCATTTCTGTAGTATGGCAGAATGGGTAATCTGCCTACCTTTGGCTTGGGGAAAATATTATAAACGCTGAATAGATCAACACATTTAAATGCATTGATGAGCTGAGTGGAAAGTAAAGAATACTCTCAGGCAAAACTAAATGAAAAGAGAAAAAGTGGTAAGTAGAATGCTAGCTTCCACTTTGAGAACAACTGCAAAGTTTAGTGAATTTGGGTTTTAGTTTTCATAGATTTACCGAACATAGAGAACACAGAGATAAATCCAGTAGTTGCTTAAATTAGGAAAGCTAAAAGAATATAATCCCATCATAAAGCTGGATCCACCAAATTGGCCAGTCCCTTGATGTAAGTGTAAAATAGATATAAATGTACATTTCTGGAGGGTGTTACAATAAGACATTTCTATCTTGAATTCTAGTGCCAAATGACTGGGAAAAATAATCATTCTGGCTAAAAATAACCCAAGTTTTGGATTGTAGCCTGAATTATGTGATGTGAAAAACTTTAATGCAATACTATAGTTTAAAGCGGTCCTAGGTTGGTATAGCCCCCAGTCACCTGGAAGAAACAATTGTGAATTTTCTTTGGAAGAATCTGTTTTCAGTCTAAGCCACAAATAATTACCACAAATAAAATTTTAAGAAACATAAATTTATAATAAAAAACATAAAACACCCAAAGAAACAAGCTACTACAAGCTAGAGTCTCCAGAAATTATAGACAGGATATCAAAGCTGAACAATATAAAATAAATACGCTTTATGGGATGCATAAATAGAGTACTGAGAAAAAGAAATCAACGAAAAAATGTTAAAAAGACCAAGAAGATTTAACAAAAGACTCAAGAGAATGGTTTGATATTGAAACTATTGTTTTAGATCAGGGTCCCTAGAATCAGTTTCTGAGATATACACTTGAATGCAGGAGGTTTAATTGGGTGTGTTCTTCAAGGAGTGGGCACCTGTAGGGCAGTACAAAAAAGCCTGACTGAGTGATGCAGTTGCAACGGGAACCTTAACTGATCTTATAAACTCTGGACCCAATCACTCCTAAAATTACTATTTAAAAACAGACATATTTTAGTGTTTCTGTCTATTATACAGAACAGTGACCATCCCCCAGATTGAATACAATGGTCATAAGCGGGAAATGAGATCATAATCATGAAAATTCTTTAAGGACTCTAAAAGTTCTATGCAAATGGGTTATCATGACCATCTATCCAGGAATCAAAAGCACAGCTACTGTAGTCAGATAATCTCAATTCACTTCTGACTCTGACACTCACTAGCTAGTGAACCAAAAGCAAATTACTTTCTCTTTATGCCTTAGTTTTCTCACATCTAGAGTAAAATAAATAAAAATTACTTTGTAGCATTGCTGTGGAGGACTAAATAAGATGAACTTACCTGGAGAATAAGTATAGCACCTATTATATAACTATATTAAATATTATCTGATGTAGCAAAAGTACTTTTATTTATTTTTGGTTGTGGTGGGTCTTTGTTGCTGTGCGCAGGCTTTTTCTGTTTGTGGCGAGCCAGGGCTACTCTTTGTTGCGGTGCGCGTGCTTCTCACTGTGGTGGCTTCTCTTGTTGCGGAGCACGGGGTCTAGGCGTGCGGGCTTCAGTAGTTGCAGCACACGGGCTCAGTAGTTGCAGCAAGTGGGCCCTAGAAAAGCAGTCCCTAACCTTTTTGGCACTAGGTACCGGCTTCGTGTAAGACAATTTTTCCACGGACTTGGGGGCTTGGGGGCTGGGAGTAGGGTTTGTTCAGGCAGTAAAGCGAGCGATGGTTCAGGTGGTAATGTGAGCGATGGGGAGCAGCAGCTGAAGCTTCGATCACCTGCTGCTCACCTGCTGCTGTGCAGCCCGGTTCCTAACAGGCCTTGGACCCGTACTGGTCTGAGACCCGTTGGTTGGGGACCCCTGCCCTAGAGCATGAGGGCTTCAGTAGTTGCGGCGTGCAGGTTCTAGGGCACGTGAGCTTCAGTAGTTATGGTGCATGGGCTCATTAGTTGTGGCTCACGGGCTCTAGAACACAGGCTCAGTAGTTGTGGTTCAGGGGCTTAGTTGCTCCATGACCTGTGGGATCTTCCCAGACCAGGGATCAAACCAGGGATCGAACCTGTGTCCCTTGCAATGGCAGGAGGATTCCCAACCACTGTGCCACCAAGGAAGTCCCCAAAGTACTTTTAAAAAGAAAGAGGAGGGCTTCACTGGTGGCGCAGTGGTTGAGAGTCCGCCTGCCGATGCAGGGGACACAGGTTCGTGCCCTGGTCCGGGAAGATCCCACATGCCGCAGAGCGGCTGGGCCCGTGAGCCATGGCCGCTGAGCCTGCGCGTCCGGAGCCTGTGCTCCGCAACGGGAGAGGCCACAACAGTGAGAGGCCCGCGTAACAAAAAAAAAAAAAAAAAAGCAAGAGGAGTATCATAATCATAATCCCTAACTTAGCATCTGCCTCACTTTTCCTATATTTATGATATGCTATTTAATCCCCTGTCCCCAAGACATTTTCTGACCATGGCACATGCAGAGCCTAACTCCCATGCCAGAAGCAAAATAATATTTTACTGAAGTTTGCCTTTACTGGAATATATGTATTCTGCAACAGCAAGAGGTCCTTGACTTTTTCTCTGACTCTTTATATACATTTATAGGAGAATATAAATGCCCATCCTACCCTTGTTATGGCAGCATATCACATATTTGCATGGTGATACTATTCCTTAGACTAAGTGTTTTAGGATATGTTTGGGTTGATTCCTTTCACTTACTACTACATTTACAAAGCAAGTATAATTATAGTATTGAGATTTTTATTGGCAGAAGCATTCACTGTTAATCAAATAACATTGAAAAATATGTTTTGTATCTGTGCCCTGAAAAGACTATATTGACTTTCTTCTTGTGTGTATTTGTTTTCCTACGCTTAGAACAAGCCAAGGTGCAATTGTTTCTTTGAATAAAGTCCCTTTATCCTGGCCCCTAGAAAAGAGCAAAATTACTGCTAATTTTTATGGTTCAACTTTTCAACCTATCCAGTTACAGTTGAAATAAATCCCATATAGAATCTGATCCACAAGTTGATTCCTTTACATCAATAAACAAGTCTTTGTTTCATTCTCTATGTTTGACCAGATTTAACCTGTTCTTTAAAGAAAAAAGTCTGGGGCAACTTGACCCCTACCATAAGCTGTCAAGATGAAAAATCCACACTGTAATGTCAATTTGCAATGCTTGTGGTTCAAAGAAGATTTGTGGCACATGTGATTTATTTTTCAATCACCTAAGATTTAACAAAGAAACTATACCGTGATTAATCTCAAAAAAATCGAGAGGTAATTTATTTTTACAAATTTTAGTTGAACAGCAAAAGCATGTCATTTCTAAAGGTGCTATTAGGAAAAACAATAACACAACAGCTATTGAAGTGTGTATAGAGTGAATATTTTAAAATCACAAAGAAAAAAAGCAACACCTGAGGAAAAACTAATACAGATCTCTGCTGACATTTTGGTATGATGATTTCATGATGTTAAATAAAATGATTTAACATCATTTTTAAATGATTTTAAATGATTTCATGGATGTTAAATAGATGGAAGTGATGTATAACATCTTTTCAGGGCTTTTATTATGTGATTAAGCTCCTCTTTTTCAAATGCATGTCATCCTATTGAGTCCTTCTAATAGAGGATAATTTTAATGCAGATTTTGGTTATCTCGGTAATTAACTTAACAAAAATAAATTAGTTGAAATGAAAATTCAGCGATGTTGGGATGACTCCTATGTTTCAAATGCTCTGACACTTGCTCAACTTCAGCAAGTGATTTCTTGCAATTTTCAGCATCTTTAGGAAAATCTACTTTAGAATTAATCTCCTAATATTCACTTTTCAGCTGTATTCTATTCAGAACCAAACCTGTTAGACCTGCCTTCTGCTAAGTCCTTTGCTTCCTTACTTACACAATTTTATTTTCTTAATGATCACATCTATGATTGCAAATTGCGCCTGACAAATTCTTCTTAAGGTCTTCTCCCTTGTTTTCCTGAAAAACCAATTTAGTCTTGTTTTAACTATAAAACCTAACTTATTAATCAACAATTCTTGTTAAGTGCAGAAATATTCTATTACCAAAAATCCATGTATGAATTAATCATTTTTACTCTTTTATTACAAGTATATAATCATTAAGTAGTTGGATGTGTTTTAACTGATATTGAAAGTTATGTAAGATACAATGTTAAGACAAAAAGTGAGTTAGAAAATAGTGTGTTTTTATACTTACAGCCATATGTATAAATATATTTGAACATGAGTGAATAATGTTAAAATATGTTAGTACATACATGGAAAAAATCTGCCATAAAATGTAGAAAACTTAATAATATTCCTTTCTTAAGTGGGATGATAGTGAACATTCATTTCTTCTATCTGTATATGTTATTTTTGGCAAATGAGGTTTTATTTTGTTTTGATTTCTTATAATAAAACATGGGAAAAAACCAGAAGCATGTAAATCCACATATTAACAATGACTAGCTTCAGGAGATATGATTATAGGCAATCTTAATTTTCTTCTTGGCTGTGTTTAATATACATGTTAATAAGAGTTATCAGTTTAGGCAATGCAAGGTTGAATCATATTAATGGACTAAAATTTAAAAACTCCCTCATTTATGGTACTTATAAAAACATCTCATTCTTTATACACTTTTTCTTTGTAAATATGATTTTACATATATGGTTAATTTTATTTTAATGAAATTTATTTATTAATAAACTTCCTTAAATGTGTGAACATTGTTAAATCACCAAACCAAAGGTAATACATCACAGCTAAGTTATTGCTTGACTTTATCAAAAACTTCTCTGGTTGATTGCCTGGAGATTGGCAATTAAGTAAGATTTTTTTTTTTAATTATATTTTGGTTCTTTGTTTTCCTTACCTTTTGTCCTTGTGGTTATGCCATTTTTTTTTTAATATAGGGTCACAGGTAATGACAGTAAAATAACAATATACCGCCTTTCATATACAACAGGGAAAAGACATTAGGAAGATTAGTTTCTATTTATAAGAAACATTGAAACCATAGAAGAGTAAAAAATCATATTCAGTAAGCCCTTGTTTTAGATATGTCTTTTCCCTACATTGCAATGTGCTGAATCACTCTTTCTTATGAACCACATGAACATTTAGGTTTCATTAATTTATTTTAAAATTCTTTTGTCATAAAGTATACCTGTTTTGTTCCTAATTATCCTCTTAATTTTTCTTACTATTGTCTTTTTTTGCTTCTTCAGTCATTGCCAGCAATATTTAAGGTCTCTGATAGTTAATGGTAATGTCAGAGGACATTTTCTGGATCCAAGCCAGTCATAACATCTTTCAGTAATGTTCATATATACCAAGCTTGCCAGCTACTTACCAGTGCATAACAGAAGATAAATGTACACTACTATACTACCAAGGATAAAAGAATCCAAGCCATCTGACTGCTAGCAGCCTAATTTTTACATAGCTGTGTACAATTCGCATCATCATGTTATAGCAATAGGATTTATTAATCCTTCTGACATTTTTCTCTTTGACAGCTTCTCAGCTTCTGTTATATCCTTCTTGGATGGGTAAGTACTATATGCTATTCTGAAACTGTGAGTCAAGTTTTGTATGTTGAGACTGTTTTAGACACTTAGTCTACTAAAGTGTAACAACTTGGATTTAACCCTATCAAAGATTAAAAAATAGGGCTCAAGGGTTCAAGAAAAGTGAAATGAAGAAAAGTGAATTCAGAGATGTCATTGCAGTGGAGCCTTTCAATATTTTTAACTCAGAGTAGGTTAAACTATAACTTACATTATAGTTTCTATGGGCAGGCCTTAGCATTTTACTCCAAATGGAAAACATACTTTTAAGACAGCTACATTCTTTCAAGAATATTCAAATGTTTTGATTTAGGAATATTTTTCCTATAATATTTTGAATTTTACATCTTTTTAACTCTACATTTTCAAATTAATTTCAAATCATTAATAATTCATTAAAACCACCAATTCAAGGTGGTATTTGTCTCTTTATTGTGTATTACATTTTATTTAATTACTATTAAATAAGATTTGATAATATATATTATATACATTAAATACAAACAGTAAAAACAGAACAGAATTATTCAAAGGATGTGTGTGTGTGTGTGTGTGTGTGTGTGTGTGTGTGTGTGGATCCACATACTAACAGTGACTAATTCCAGGACATAGAATTATAAGCCATCTTAATTTTCTTACTTCTTATATATATACTTTTATTTATATATACAAACACCTGAATTTATCATTTATTACAGCCAAGCTCTAAACAAGGTTATGCTGCTAGAATCTGTAGCAAAAAGGAGAGAAAATATTTAAATTCTGTTATTCCCTTTGTCCAGTAAAAGAAATCAAGTATTTTGGTTAATGTGGACAGATACATTTCTTTATGCCAGTGAATCCAGAAGCAATGCAGGCATATAAAATATATTAGTTAGATTCATGTTGTCAACCATAAATTTACACAGAAATTTTATTCAGATGGGTAATTTATATTACCCATCTGATTGGATCTTTGTCTGATCTGTTGCTTGAAAATTGAAGTCCTATCTTAGTTTTGTCTTAAGTTAGTCTCTTAAGTTAATGAAAATTTTGCTATAGAAAATAAAGATGATATGGTTTCATGTTACTTCCTCATGATCTAATTTGATACATTTAGTTTAAAATTTTAAAAGGAAAATATAGTTATATCATGAGATGATCTCAATCAAATTTCATTCAAACTGTCTTTTGTCAAGTGATAAATGCTGTTTCTGTTATGATTATTTAAGATTTTGAGATGAACAACTAAAGCAATATACTCTCTTGTATTATTAGAGAAGGATCCATGATCTTTAGACATTGACATTCTTCTGTGAAAGTTTTGGAGTAAGATTACATGTTTCCTCAACTATTCAGATGTTTTCTATCATATTTCTTCATAGATGTAAAATAAAGTGTTAATTCCTACACATGTAGGAAAAATTCAAACATTTTATGCATTTTGTACATTTGATGCAACTTAGAATCTGTTTTAACCTTAGAAAGGAAATTGTTTGAGGCAACATAATTCTTCACCATCTTGTTAGAAAGTCACAATATTTGTCTAAAGTATTTTGAACACAGGTGTGGCAGTTGCACAGGCTTACACAGGATAAAAAGGGAGTGTTGGTGATTTTCACCTCTGTGTCTATCCAATTTCTTGTGGAGTCTTTTGTCTGATGTAGTTTAACTCAAAATCATTGCTATATATAGCCAAATTGTGTAATTTCCCAGAGATTCAGAAAACTGGTAAGTAACCAGTGGAGAACCAATTAAGTAATGATTAATTTTCACATACATTCTTATTCATTAAAAGTATGGGGGAAGAAAAGAAAAATATGGTATACTCTAGATTCATCAGTTTCAATCTCTTTTCATGGTATACAGTAAAGTTCTAGAAAATGTCACAAGGTTAAAAAAGTTTGACTTTTTTGTCACTAGTCTTTATTAATGACTATCAGAGATCCTTTTAAAGTCAGTGTTTATTTTAAATTTTCAGTAATTTACAAAATAATTTTTTATATTCATGTTATTAAAATGACATCTCACCAAGAGCAACTCTATTTCCCCAAATTAGCACATCCTCGTATTTTCTTTCTGAAGTCACATAAATGAATTAAATATTTTGTAACTGTTGTTATTGCATGCATGGTAGAAAAGTTTGGACCATTACTAATAATAATTATTAGTAATTTTATATACATATATAAATCTATGTATAAAATTTATGTAAAAAATTACTGCTTGATTACTCCTCATAAGATGTTAGACCAGAGAAAGTACAGGCCGCAAAAGATAGCTCTGGAAGTGACAGTAACAGATTTAAAGCATTGGATTACCTGGTTTTGTAACACTTATTAATAAATAAAGATTATTATTAGGATATCTATAATTCTTTCAAAATTCAACTACATAGAGCTTCACAGTTTGAGGAAGGTCAGTGGTGTCAAAGAGGTCATAAAAAGGTTGTTGCATCTCACTCTTCATACATCACAAATTCATGATTTTAAGAGAATGATTAATTGTTGGGGTGCTAATTTTCCATTAACTATTTTAAATTGTAATTAATGACGACGTGTATATTTTGAATCATAATGGAAATATTTCATATTTTTTAAAAATCCTATATATGATGGAAATCTATGAAAATTTATTTTTATTGAAGTTTGGATTTTTTTCGGCATCTTATAAAAGTCAAATTTACAATGTATGTGTGTTTTATAGAACAAGTACATCTCCAGATAAAGGAAAAACTTACATACACGTACACAGAGGCCTTACTTCCTTAAAACCCCAAAGCATCTCGACTGTCTGTCTTTTGTATTACTCTTTTAATTTTTACCTAGATCATTTAAGATATACACATACACAATTTGCAGACATTCAATTTCATAAATACTTTCAGAGATGAGAAATTGAATTACATGCTATTTACATATTTACCAGGGAACTTTATTGCAGTCATTATATTTTATTTTTTTATTCTCTGGATGATTTTAAAATATTATAATAGCATTTTTAAGTATTGTGAATTTCTAAAGAGCAGTGATAAACATGGCAACATTAGTTTTCTGATATTCTCAAAATTCAAAGAATAATAAAAGCCAATTTCCTTAGTTGTTATATAAATCACTGAATAAGTATTGTGTAATGAGGCTATCAGTGTATAAAATTGTTCTAAAGATCTGGAACATGAATTCAACCTCAATGCTGTATATATGTCTTCATATTCTTCTCAAGAAGCAGAACCTGCCTATTATCAGCATATACAGAATATGGTGGACATATGTTTTTCATATGAACACCATATTTCTCCCACTAAAATAACCCAGTTCATTCCACGTATGTCAGTAGGCAGGGGCCCAGATTGCATCCCTTCATAACCCCCCACACCATAATGAGAGACATCTAATTCAGGTCTTATATATAATTAAAGCTCACTGTACTGTTGGTCAGACAGATTGTTTTAGGGATGTATGAATAATCTGAGTTAGGTTACTGCCTTTGTCCCTATTTGCTACTCTGAAGGAACAAAGTAAAGGAAAGCTGAGATATGAATAGAAACAGAGTCACTATGTCATGGTTTGTGACCTAAAATCTTTTCAGTAACATCTGCCAGTATATTCACCTTTTTAAAAAACGCATTCTTATTTTGAGAATGATTCTTGATAAATGCATTAAGAAATATTGACTTAGTGGGATATATTTTGGGATTTCCAGGTCATTCATTCTCTGTGATGGCCTTGATAGTAGTATGTTGGCTGAATCCAAATTTTGTTGTGTGACCAGGATCTAGACTTTCCACGAAATTTGTTAAATTAGGTGAAAACGAGGTATTTACATACATATTTTTTACAGTGTGAGTGTGTATTTGTGTCTGTGCACACGTGTTTAATTTTTCAGGAGATAAGTTAATTACTAAGAAAAGACTCTATAGCAGAATTATGTTTTCAGTCTTTTACTGACATCTAGAGAATAGACCTCAGCTTCAGACGTTTAACTATTCTAAGGACTCTGAATCTGTTTTTCATTGTGTTTTAGGATCTTTGGAGAAGCTGCGTGCATAGAGTCTTACATGACCTGCAGCAGTGCTCCTTTCCCCAATGAAAATGAATAGTTTTCATTCTATATACTGCTCGTTTCCTGGTATGCATAGCTAAGTATGCCCTGTCTCCTGCTGCCATCCTTATTTCTTCAGTTCTTGAGATCATTGATGGGAGAAAAGGACAATTACTAAATGACATCTACAAAATGCTAAAGTGCTCACCCATCCATAAGATTCTTCTATTTACTGTCCTTATTATTTACGTTGATATTTACTTAATCTAGGATGTACAGTCTTAACATATGGGGTGATTTAATAAGACCATGGAAATAAATATTATCCACTGGTCTTTCTTTCATTGAATTACATGAGATTAAAAATATCTGGGCTAATGTTTCCACATAAAATGCTATAACATCTTTCGATGTACTCATTTAAAATATACAGTAGAAGATGCTGCTGAAGCATGGTATGCTGTATATTACCAGTGGAATGGACTTGTGCAATTGAGGATATGGTTTGAACCCTCTGGCAAGCACCATGCTTTTTTTTTTTTCCAATCAACTTTATGTTATCAAATGTCTTGTGGTCACTTTAAGACAAAAACACAATCCCGATATGGTAAAATTTAAATGACTACCCCCACGTTAAAGTCAAATGCTGAACCTAATTTAAAGTTATTTCCCCGTCCTTCTTAGGGAACTTGAAATGAAAGGCAGAGCAGTGATTCTTCACCTTTTCCAGCTAGCAGTCCCTCAGCTTTTTAGCCAAGAACTCTTGAGTCTCCATGATCAAAGTAGAAGGACGAGGAGAGAAAAGCAGATAAGGGCATTTTAATGATGAATTCAGTCCTTCTGGACCAGATTCATTGCTGTTGTCAAACTTTTTTTTTCTTATGGACCATTTCTGTGGCTCTCATTGCTGGCCCCCTTTCCTTGGTATGGTCAGGGTCTCTCTTCATTTGTTTGTTCTAACTCAACCTCCAATGCTGACATAATGCATATCGGCAGCTTTGGCTAAGGCCCTAGAAGGTCATCCTTTTGGACAAGATGCCTTATTATGTGAGTACAGGCCAGTCCTCCTATTGCTAGATCCACACTTAGTACATCAGCTTCTTACATTTTTGACCCGCCATCAGGGCACATGATGTGATTTTGCACCTGCGACCTTCTGCTATTTCCCCTTTAGCTTTCTCAAGCATGGGTCAAGAACCGTTCTCAGTGTCACACCCCCTTCAGTGACACATGTAAGATTCCTTGACTGGTCTGTTGAAGTTTCTCTCACTGACTCAGGATTAGTTTTACCCTCCACTTTCTGAAGTATGGGTGTAGGAGGGATTATGGGAGAGGACAGAATATACGATTCAGTATTCTGCTCTCTCCAAAGAAATCTTCTTCAAATATTCTGTCTTTATTTTCCAACTCTCAACCATTTGCGTCCTTGATGTAACTGAGGGGATTCATTTTAATTATCAACTTGAATTTCTATAAATGATCCATCTATTTTGTATTGGTGACTAGGCAAAAATTTTATTTTTAACATGCTGTTATATTAATTTATATTCTAGAATTTTGTTTCATATTTTAGAATTTCCTTCAACTAACTAATGCGTGTCCTAAGGTCATGAACCATGACTTTTATTCCTTTTGTTTTTCATATTGGTCCTGACACAGATAAGTCATCATTAACTCTTTTTGGATGGATAATTGAATCAGACTTTAAAAAGAGAAAAAAGAAAGTTGGGAGCTAGATCCTGAATGGGGAAAACCTAAATCATAGATAGAAGATACAAATGTTGATATCAGTAGGACCTAATTGGAGTAGTACTTCAGAGGAAAGATAATATATAAAGCACTTTCATATTTAAAACATGTCACAAATTCTTCGACACACCTCCCATAAGGCCAAGTCTATGTCCACTCCCCTTGAGCCTAGAGATGGTCTTTGTGACCACCTCAATGAATACACTACAGAAGTGATAGTGCCTTACTCTGTCTGAGGCTTGATTTTAAAAGTTCATGTAGCTTTTGTAGATCTCTCTTGGGACACTTTCTCTGGGAGGCTTTGGCAACCAAAAAATCTAGGAATTCTGAGGACACCAGGTAGAGAGAGAAATCAAGACAGTTGGAATGGAAATATTTCATTTTAAGCCAAATTTGGAGGAAATATGAAGCATTTGGGATTTGCTTTGTTCACCAAACAAAAAAAAAAGTATCTCATTCCAGACTCTCTACACTGCAAAGTATTTTCAAATAAGGTTACAGATTCCAGTCAAAGATCAAATTCAAGATCGGCCTTTGTTAAGAATCAAGAAAGATCTAAGGTCATGTTTTATAAGCCCTCTTAAAGAGACAAAAAGCCTTCTAAGCATGCTAAGACTGTGCCTCACAGATACTGTCTGTAAACAATAGGACATCAAAGAATTTTAAGTATTTTCCCCACGGCAGCTTTAAAAGGATCCCAAGATAGAAAAGAGCTTTCCCAAAAGATTTTTCTGATAGTGTATTTTCTCTAATAGGAAGAATTATAAATCAATTCACAAAAAACCCACATAATTTTAAAGAAATTTTATCAGATGAGACTAAAAGGACAGAGACAATATAAAATTAAAAGAAGACTTAGACTCGAAAATTTCCATGGGCTGGAATCAGGCTGAGAAAATATTCAGATTTAAACACCAATTATTTCTCTAAAAAAAGAAGGATGACTCAGAAAGCAAAATCAGGACCCAGAAGGCAGAGTTGTAGAAAAAACATTTCTAGGCAATAAAACTAAGCTATTATGAAGAAACTGGCAACAGATACCCAGCTGGATTTCAGAAATACTATGAATCAGTGACTCCGTTTGTCTCCCATTTGATATATTTTGAATGCGAATATATAGAGCAGCCATCCCATACCTGAGCCACCAGTATATGTTGGCTTTATGGTGGAGAGATAACTTGTCTCTTCAGTTCACAGGTCTTAAGACTGAGAGAAACAGTAATGAAGAAGCTGTACTGAAAGAACAACACCCAGAGAGCCTCATATGTGCCCAAATCTGATTTAGACAAGTTGCTGCAACTTGGACCTGAGTCTGATGCTATTGTATATGAGATATGTGGGGGTCTTGGGAGTGAGTGGGGTGTGTTTTACATGTAAAAAGTGTAAATACTTTATGGAAAGAAAGTGGACTGTGCCTCCAAGTTCTTTGACACTTAACAGTTCAAGAAGTGGGGGCCTGTATGCCAGTTCTCCCGGAACCTGGACAGGATGTTGTAACTGCCTCGTAAAATAGAATTTAGTAGAAGGAATGCTGTGTGACTTTGGATAAAAATCCGTGCAGCTTCTGCCAGTTTTTCTAGGGACATTTGCTGCAGAAGACCATCAGCTACCATATAAAAAACCCAGGTACCTTGAGGCTACCACGTGGAGATATCAGGTGGAGAAACCATATTTAAAGAGAAGTGATGACCAACCTGCAACCCCAGTTGTCTGGCACTCACTGTTTGAGTCTTTCAAGCTACGCAAGTGTTGAAGTCTTCAAGATAACCCCATCCCTGACACAAGACACTGTGCAACTACTGCATGGGACACCCAAGTCAGGGGAGAACTGACTGAGCCCACTGAAGTGCTGGATTCATGAACAAATAAATGATGCTGTTGTTTTCGGCCACTATCTTGGGCTGTTACACAGTAACAGATAGTCAGAACAAGAACTATAAAATACTGAGAACTTTTTTTCCTTTAGAAAATACATGAAAAATGAACTAGTTGTAGACTTTATTTTACCAATATTGTTTAGATCAAGATTCCTGATAGCAGCACTGTGGGCATTTGAGGCCAAATAATTTTTGTTACTGGGTGCTTCCCTGTGTTTTATTGAATGTTTAGCAGCATCTCTGCCCTGTTCTCACTAGATGCCAATGGCACATAATCCTTCTAGTTGTGACTACTAAAAATGTCTCCAGACATTTCCAGGAGAGACAAAATCACTCTTGGTTGAGAATCACTAGTTTAGATAAATTTAAGGGAAGAATGGTAGGAGAAAAATAAATCCTGGGAAAGAAAAGAGTATGGAAAGAAAAGAGTGTGAAACTTTCTAGCCTAAATAGCAAATAATTTATATCAAGTCCTCTAATAATAAACCATAAAGTAGAGACACTATTGAAACAAGCATATTCTAGAATCAGATGTTCTGTTTGCAAAATCTTCAAAATGTCCATGCTGTCCATACTTTTGTAAATACATAGGATTAGAGGCCCATTATGTTATGGGGTTATTGAGGTTCACCTTGACTAATTGTTTTATTTGTTTCTGGCAATTTTGTATCTCTTATTTCAGGCTTCAGCTGATTTTTCATGTTATTTTCCATTGTTTCAGTAAAAAATACCTTTAGAAACTAATGGCTTTCCAAGAGATGAGTTTTGTCTCTCAGATAACCCCATAATTTAGCATTTCAAGCTTTTAAAATACTTATCAAGAAACAATTGCTAATTGAAACCAATGAACTATGCTGTACATTTCTGACAGCATAATGTACCTCTTCAAATTTCGGTAATAATAATTGCATGGCAACTTACAATTCAGAAAGGAAACACTATCAGAATTTTTAGCCATGAAAAAAAAAAGGATTAGGGTTTGGAGTGAGGGGACATTAGATTTTAGTAAGAATCCTTGTTTTCTCCTGTAGTGTGAATATTTTAAACTATTAACATATTTCTGGTTTTTCACTTTTATAGGATCCATATTCTTATATAAGCCATTTAAGAATGGGTGTTAGTTATAAAGCAGAAACTAACACACCATTGTAAAACAATTATACTCCAATAAAGATGCTAAAAAAAAAGAGAATGGGCTCTGCATAGTTTGTTGTAATTTATTAGATTTGTTTCAAACTTTTCTTTCTGAACTAGGGTTATTACGATAATTATAATTTCTAGTTTTCCTTTTTTTTCTAATTGTTTAATCATCCAGAAGGAGGTTCATTGGCCAAGAAGAGAGTGAATGGGTTCATTTTGTTTCCATCTTGGGACCAATAATACTGCCATTGTTTCCTAATGATTCTGTTTCTAGTGTTGATTGTCATAAGCAGTAAGAAACCATGAGAAAATTAGTGCAAATTCAGTTTTACAATTGGACAGTGAAAATCTATCACCAGAACAATGAAGACAGCTCAGGGTGTAGTATATAGTGCTAGGAGGTGAGAAGCATTAACTACATGTTTAATGGGCAAGGGATTCTCCTATGCTCCCAATGTAGCATCATGTTTCTACTGGAAGTCTAAGTAAGCTAATGCCTCATAATATTCTGGACTTAACTTTCAAATATACAAGACATTATCTTTTTCTTGGTAATTGGCATGTCACTATTATAAGACATATGTCTGTCATCAGTTGACAGCTACCACTTATCAGAGGGATAGGACATTCATTGCACAGAGCATTCAGATAGATTAAATAAATTTTCATCTTTTTATAAACTTTACATGGTGTGATGACATATAAATTGATTTGTAAACTATTCATAACTTCTAGATGGGTTTACCTCTTTCATTTTTCAGGAAGAAAGGAATTGTCAAGTTGGATTGATCTGGCATGCCAGTACATTAGCCCTTCTATAACTGATTTTCATTTTAATGTTACTCTCTTTTTTGCAAGGGCAAGATGCTAAATGAGATGAGATAATTTACATTTTGTCACATTTGCTTTCAAAGATTAATGTACACCAAAAAGAGGAATCAAAAAGATATTAGGTAGAGCAAAGTTATGAAGCAAAGGCAGTAGGTTACTATTTAAAAGCAAAATTAAATGGCATGTTGTTTATTAAAATGGTTTCTTATCATTTATTCAAAATAAATGAACAGAACAGTAATACCTAAAAGCTTACGTTTTGAAATGTGGCAGATTTGAGAATGAAACCTAGATCTGCAATCTTATGGTCCTGTGGTATTCATTTACTTCTCCAGTGCTTTTATGTTCACACATACACCAAAAGGAACAAGGGCAACTCATTAATAAGGTTTTGTGTATGAATGAACATCCCTAAATCAATTTAAATATTATTATTAATATTATTGTTATACTTTTTAAAATAAAGGGACAATTTATATATTGATTATTATATATAATCGATAAGGTTCAACTCATATAATGACATAAACTATCATGTGACTTATAGTGGAATTCTTACAACTTCATGGTTTTTTCTCAAATATGTCATATGATTGGAAATGATACTAATAATTTTTTGTTCACTTTTGCTTGCAGCTGTCTTATTCTGACTCATAACATACCTATATTATTTTAATAGATTCTCAAATGATGCCTTTCTATTTCTCCTTCCTTTTCTTCTCTCCCTCCTTCCATTCTTCCTTTCTTCCTTTCTCCCTCTCTCACTCCCTCCCTTACTCCTTCCCATTCATCCTGTATATTTACTGAAGATTTAATATGTGTCAGATACAGAGATAGACACTGCAAACATAACACTGAGAACACTGGAGCATTTGTTCCCAAGGTACAACCCCTCTAATAGAAGCAGAAAAGTCATGACAAATAAGAAGAATTAAATACTAACCTGTGTTATGGCAAATGAACAAAAAAAACATCACAAAGGAGCAAGACATTGATTATGTTTTCTTTCTGTGTTTACTTCATTCCCCAACTTGTCCATACCTGGAATATATATTGTTGCACCATTTAATGGATGTCTATAAGGTATTCTTTCTAACAGAAATTTAGTTCTGTTGTTCCAAATATGAAATTTCTATAATGGTTATGATGACTCACAGATACAGTACAACCTAGTCACTATGTGTACTCACTACATGTATCTTCCATAGTCTACTTTTACTGTAACTGTCTAAAGTTATTTTGTATGCAAAATATCAAAAAATCTTTATTTTTATTTAATTCTGTTTGGCTTATATTTTGTTTTCACCTCCTGTCATAGATCACAGTAGATCACAGTACTTTTGACACAGTAGGACTCAATACCTTAATAGATCAGTCAATAAATGATGAAATGAATGAATAAACACATGATTGATGAACTGAATGATTGGCTGACTGAATGAGAACCATAAGGCATATTTTTCTTGGTGTTCTCTCTGCCTAGAATATCTTTTCTTATGTATGTACATATCCCAGGCTTCAGTTTCCTGCTATTTCATTCTCCTTTGATCAAACCAGTTGACAATGCCATCCTAATAAGTTATTGTTTATGTTAAACATTTTTCTATTAAATCCTTTTTGACATACCTTATGACAATGTTTTCTTGTTTCATTTCCATGCCTTCTCAGATAACTAACGTGTAGAGAATTATCCATTGCATGCCTTCATCAATATTTTGATAAAACTATCTTTTTCTAAAGCCTAGAGTCTTCCAAAATTTACATATATATGTATATACACAAATATATATAGATAGATATTTATCTCTCTCTATATATATACATATATGTGTATGTGTGTGTATATATATATATATATATATATATATATCTACAAAAGCTCATGTGTGTGTGTGTTTTTGTATACACGCATCCCTTTATAGTGAAGGTACATGATCTTAAAATCCCATGAGTACTAATATATTTAAAAGGTGTTACCCCTTACAAGCCTGTGGCTATAACAAATGTATATTTTATTATGTGATAACTCAAGAATATGAATTAAAATTTTCATAATATGATATATCCTCAAGAGAGTAGGGTCAACCTAATGCTTGTTGGTTTCAGTATTTGACAGCTGTTCGAACATATTGTCATTTGGAAGGAAAAATGAACCAATTCATCAAAATCAACAATATTCACAGAGGGAGTTGTATAGTGTCAGAGCTACCTTTAAATTAAATGTAGCCTTAAAGAAAAAAAATCATTTAAACCATCTATTATACAAAAGAAGACACTAGTTAATGGCAACACGCTTATCTTCACCAGAAGCAGAACTGCTGAATGTAATACCATGCGTGTCATTTTGTGTGTGTGTGTGTGTGTGTGTGTATTGTGTAGCCTTATATATTTGAGTGGAGCATTTCACAGTAATTAACTCGAATGAAAACTTGTTCTACACAGATTTTCAGAATAAATAGTTGGCAATTACGTATGGACTAAACTGTTGCACTGCTAACCTTTTAACAGAATCTCTTTCCATGAAACAATTTTATTAATGCTCATTATTACTCTCATGGTGGGACGGTGCCTTTTCATTTTTCAATTTAATGACTGTAGATCAATATGTATTGGGTCGTGGAAACATACAGACTCTTTTGGGGATGGGAATCAAAGTAGGAAAATATTGTCTACAGCTGGAAGCTACCATTTATGTGAAAACTCAAGGGAGTTTTTCCTTCTTGATACCTGGATAGAACCGGTATACTCCATCCACATTTCTTTCAAAATTAATTTTGTTTATGTTGTGGCTAAAAGGTGAAAATCTGAAAAACACTATGTTCTATTTCCAGTTTTAATGATTAATGCTCAAAGAAAAATCCAATTGTCAAAAATAATAATTTTGCCATGAGTCACATTGACACCAGATGACAAAAAAAGCTTTATCAAACTGGAATCTTAACTCATGAAGTGTTGGACACAACTGCATCCTCCAAATGGCTCATTTATTCTGTGCTGATAATATATAGCTTAGAACATTGAATTCACTCAGGTTTAATGAGTTTTTGCTTTTGACATACACACTATGAAGATTTTTTTATTTATTGTGGTCAAGTATTGATTGCATTTTTCATGGATCAAGGAACTGGTAAGCATCTTAATTTTGAAAAACACTGTTTTGTTTTTCCTCTGCCATAATTTTATTTTTTCTTGAATTAGGGTATTATATTTTATTGATACAAGGTAAATAAGAATAAATTTTATATTTATACATTTCAAAAATATTTAAACTTTAAAAAACTTTAGATATCTTTTCAATATATAATGCATTTTTATTTTTTTATTCTCCAAACATTTTTTCCTACTAAAATCTCAAATCTGTTTTTTTTTTTTTTTTTTTTTTTTGCGGTAGGCGGGCCTCTCACTGTTGTGGCCTCTCCCCTTGCAGAGCACAGGCTCCGGATGCGCAGGCTCAGCAGCCATGGCTCACGGGCCTAGCCGCTCTGCGGCATGTGGGATCTTCCCAGACCGGGGCACGAACCCGTGTCCCCTGCATCGGCAGGCGGACTCTCAATCACTGCGCCACCAGGGAAGCCCTCAAATCTGTTTTTTTAAAAATTTTATAAATGGATGAAGTAGGGAACTGCCACAAATTTGCAGTCTAAAGAACTTTATTTTATAAATGGGTACTTATACAATATGAGAAGCTATCTCTAGTTTATGACAATATATCAAAATAGAAAACTTCTTCATTTAAAACTGTAGTATCCATTCCCAGGGCTGGGCAGGCTTCATGGTCATGTGACCTATGAATTTGAACAGGGTCCCACACTTAGAAGGACGTCATTCTTGGTTTATGCCTCTGCTGTTGCTATCTCGAAATTCTTAAAAATTTGTAACAAGGAGCCCCACATTTTCATTTTGCACTGGGCCATTGAAATTATTCACTGTGCCCCGACACAGAGTAACACGGAAAATATCAAACTATCCACGTCTGTATAATTTGATATATTAGCAATTTTAATATGAAAATACTATTTTAAATAACTAAATTTGTGAGTTGAAAGACTATCTAGTTTCCATTTTTTGCCTCCTCCTGTTCTTTATTCCAAATTAAAAGGTATCTTCTACAACTGGACAAAAATTTGTACTACTGAAATGAAAAGTAATAACCAATAACCGTATTTTCATGAGTATGACAGTACAGTGACCATCTATGCACAAAATTTTGAGTTCACATTTTTGACTACAGTTGACCCTTGAACAATGTGGGGTTGAACTGTCTGGGTCCACTTACACACCAATTTTTTGGCTGAAGGTTGGCTGAATCTGAGAATGCTGAACCAAGTTTGGTTGAATCAGAGGCTCTGATGAAACTGCAGATACAGAGAAACCTTGGATAAAGAGGGCTGAGGACCAACTATAAGTTATGTTTGAGCATGGAGGGTTGGTGCCTCTAACCCTCTTGTTGTTCAAGCATCAACAGTATTTCCAAATTCTGTGATAGACCTGCTTTGGTACCTTTCCCAGTTTCTCTTTATTAGGCCAGTATTTCTATCTCCCAGTTATTTTGAGTGGTGAATGAAGCTGATTTAAGACAGAACGCTTTTCCTGGAAGTGGAGCCAGAGACAGTGATTATGAATACGTTTTGAGAAATTGCTTTCTAGAAAGATTACATAATGTCGTATTGTGCATAGTAGATGTACAAGATTATTTACCACAAATTTATCAGCAGAGAGTTAATGTGAAAAGGGGGATCCAATCACTGGTGTCCAATTTGATTGCGAAAAGCAGCAGCTGGTTTTTAATTTAATTTACTGTATCAGTGATTAATGAAGTTGCAAGTTTTTTAATTTATATTTTGGCTGTTCTTATGCCTGTTTTGCTTTTTCCATTGTAGTGTAAGTTGGAATTACTATTGTTTATTCTATAAAAAACAATGATATCATAACCATAACTTTTATTTGAAGTAAAGTTTTACCAAGGTCAGTGATTACTAATTCTCAGTTGTCACTAAGATCAGAAAAACAAAAAATTGGACTCAACTTGCAGAATTAGGACTTTTGTGTCCATATGTATAAGAACTTTACACCAAATGAAAATATTAACACAGAAATAGATAAAGTGAGATTCTAAAATTTCCATCTCTACTGATGTGTATATATGTACACACACACACACACACACACACACACATATATACATACATACCTGTCTCTTTGACAGTGTTTATAAGTAGACCTGTGAAACTCTCAAAGTCTCTTTAAAGATCCAGGACCTGTAGTTATGAATAACTCTTAAAAATATTCAGAATGTAGGGCTTCCCTGGTGGCGCAGTGGTTGGGAGTCCGCCTGCCGATGCAGGGGTCACGGGCTCGTGCCCCTGTCTGGGGGGGTCCCACGTGCCGCGGAGCGGCTGGGCCCATGCGCGTCCGGAGCCTGTGCTCTGCAGTGGGAGAGGCCACAGCGGTGAGAGGCCCGTGTACCGCAAAAAAAAAAAATTCAGAATGTAGTTTAATCATAAATCTTCTATGGCTGCTTGTGATAAAATAACCATCTCTTAGGGTTTATAAATATCAAGCTTTTTTAGTGCCTCTGCCTGCAGGTATAAAAGTGACCCGATTCTCATACTTATTATTATCAATATGTACATATGCCGGATATGTAAAATATAATGACCAAAGGACATTTCTGTCAAACAGAGACTTCAAAAGAAAACTATGGTCTGGTGCTTTTTTTCTTCCCACTTGTCATTTGGAGAGTACAGTATGTTTCATGCTTTGGGAAATAACTGTGCCAGTCCCTGAAACAGGAGACATATTGAGGTCCTTGCCTTATTTCCCTTGCTGCTATAGAACATATTATAAATGGAAAATTCCTATCTTATTAGAAATAGCATAAAATAACATAAAAATAGCATAAAATGCTATTAGAAATAGCATAAAAATAGCATAAAATAATCAAAGTTATTTTCTTAAGTGCTGAACAGTTCCCCATAGAAAACTCTCCAAAACCCAATCTGTAAAACCCTATCCATCTTTCAGAAGTCCAATAGGTTTCCAATTCCCTTATGAAAACTTCCTTACTTCTCACTTTCCTTTGAGGTATGACAGTTCTTAATAGTGTACATCATAAAGTGTAGCATTTAATTATGTACCATCACTTGGCTGATACAGCTGCTTAGTGGCATATAAAAATGCACTGTAGCTAGTTTAAGCAGAAACTAAGAGAGAGAGATTATAAAGTTTACAGAATCTTACAAGACACAAATATTGGTGTTGGAAGTCTATGCTGGCAGGAACAATGCTTCAAAAACAGACAGTTCTGGAAAAGGCAATATTTTCCTTCCTCAGCCTCCAACAAATCCCAGAACCAAATTAAAATTCTCTCTGTTTGAATATGATTAGATGGGTCTGGAGGACATGCCAGCACTTTTCTATAAGAAAGGTTTCAAATTCTAATTCTGCTTAAAATTTGAGAAAGTGAGGCAATAACACAGGAAGTTACCTAAAACAAGAGGCTGCTCAGTGTGAATGAGGGAACACAAAATATGAAACATACTATCTCCCATTATATGATTGTTACAGCGTGTGTGGGGTTTTTTTTGTTATTCCTAAAAGCATTTAAGTCTTAAAAGTATTAAATCGTGTGCCATGCTTCTTCGTACAGACCTGGTGTCCTCTTTACCTGGATTCAAAACTCTGTTCCATTAGTGTGACTTAGAAAGAAAGAAAATTGATTTTGCTATCACCAATCAAATTAACTCATCAACAAATGTTGGATAATAAAATCTGTCTCAAAGGGTGATTGTTAGAACTGAAGGAAACAGCTTACGTTCCCAGGACAAATACTAGGTACTTTATAACCTTTGTTTCTTGTCTTTCTCCCTTATACATTATTCTATAAACATTTATCAATACAGTGACGAGCACATAAAATTTACTGAAACAATTGCTCTATTTTCTGCTATGTGGGCTCATTAATAAAAATTACAGAAGAATTTGGAACTTAGTTGTAGTAAACATGTTTTATCACCCATCATACAAAAACTCATTTCTACTGGTGTTCAGCCTTCCCAATTCGTGTGTAACATAATGGGAACCAGAGGGGCCATTCCTACCTTTTTAGCCCAGCACAGCCAGAGGGCTGACCCATAACAAGTCGGGAAAGATGTTTTCTCCCAACAGGGTGACACTTGTTCTCTAGGAATACAGAGAAGTTATTCAATGGGAGAATAACAATAATAAATTTTTAATAGTTTCTCTAAAAAAGTGAAATGAAGTAATTCAAGCAGAGCACTTATAAAAGAGCCTTGAATCCACTCAAAAATCAATAAAACTTAACTCTTATCACTGTCATTGTTACTTATGGAAGGCCATATTTACTGTAAAAGTCATACTGACCTTGGGGTGGTTTGACCAAACCATTGTCTCAAACATTTTCTTCTAGAGCTTCCTTGCTACTTGTTTTTTCTAAGTCTGTCATAAATTCTGAGAACTCTTGATATCCTTGCAATACTTAAATCCTTCATCTTAAATTAGTCTGTTACTTAAAAACCAACAAGTATGACTGATAAATATATCAAAAAATTTGCCTTTGAAATTTTAGTAATGAAGAGGCTTGAATTTCTTTCTTTCTTTTTTTTTTTTTTTGCGGTACGCCGGCCTCTCACTGTTGTGGCTTCTCCCATTGCGGAGCACAGGCTCCAGACGCGCAGGCTCAACGGCCATGGCTCATGGGCCCAGCTGCTCCACGGCATGTGGGATCCTCCTGGACCGGGGCACAAACCCACATCCCCTGCATTGGCAGGCGGACTCTCAACCACTGCGCCACCAGGGAAGCCCTTGAATTTGTTAATTAACTGTTGAACTGTTTGGATTTTGTCTTTTAAAACAGTTAATATGTCCATGACCAAAATGGAGAGAAAACACTGAAGAATACAATAGCAAAGCCTGGCCTCTATTTAAAATCCTGAAACAATAGAAACAATATATCATATTGAAATTCCTTACTTTATTTAAATTTTATTAAATCCCTTGAAAGACTTTCTATTGTATATTAATAAATTCAGTTTTGTTATTTTCTAGTTGTACATTACTGAGGAAGTTTCCTAATATCAATAAAGCTAAATTTTCTCACTTCTCAAAAAGGAAAATAATACTATTTTTATAAGATTTTTTTTGGTAAGGATTGCATTAGATATTATATACAGTGCACTAAGTAATATTAGTTTTTTTAACCAAAAAGTTGAATGAACATTTACAATAACAAGGAAAGTCTTAGCTTTTTTATTTATTGAATCAGGCTAAACTAAAGTTGTAGTCATATAGTTTCTAGCTTAATCAAAACATCCCTTTCACTTCTGTCACTGTGGATGTAGATGTAGCTCTCTCCATATTAATGTTACTGAACCAAACTTGGGTCCACTTGCCCACATCAGTAAAGCCAGTCTACTGACACTGGGTTGTGGTAAAGAAAAGTGCAGCATTTATCGTAAGGCACCAGACAAGGAGTCCGGAGCAGCTAATGCTCATAAAGCCCAAACTCCCTCCTGGGTCACCAGGAAGCATTTTGAAAAGCAAAGTGAGGGAGGGGTGTTGCAGGGTGTGTGATCAGCTTGTGCACAGTTCTCTGGTGGTGTCACAGGGGTTAACATTATCAATCCTCAGGCTTCAGTAGACCTGGGGGCAATGTGCTCATGGTCATCAAGTACTTAAATTCTTTCACTTGGTGGCAGTTTTAGCATCTTTAAAATAACTCAGGAAATATGTATCAGATACTGTTATCTAGGTACAGTAAGTCCCCTACATTTGAATGAGTTCCTTTCCAAGAGCACATTTGTTAAGTCCTATTTGTTCGTTAAGTCCAACAAAGTTAGCCTAGGTACCCAACTAACAAAATCGGCTATATAGTACTGTACCACAATAGGTTTATAATACTTTTCACACAAATAATACATAAAAACCAAACAAACACAAAATATAAGGAAAACATTTTTAATCTTACAGTACAGTAACTTTGCAGACCCGTGAACTAATTTATGTGGTTGGACATGCGAATGTACATTCGCATCTTTGAAAGTTGGCCACTTGAAGGTTCGTATGTGGGGGACTTACTGTACTTCAGAGAGGTGCTAAATATTCCGTGACTACCATATGGCTGATTCACTGTTTAAATTCTTACCAGTCCACCAGGCCCAACTGCTGTTTTTGTCACTACATGTTTACATCCTTTCAATCATTAATTTTTGAGCCAGGCTTTTGTGACTCAGGGGAGGCCTGGGAAACTACAGTTCTACTGAGACAGGTAGTGAGACAGGTAGAGGACATGGGAGGAGGGTTCTGTCCTGGGAAGGCCCCGTAGGGTCCTGCTCTGTTACCTTAACCTATTTTTATGCCTTTGTCAGTGTTTATTTTAAGTCCTACCTAGGAACAATAATATTAGAATGCCATCTCATTTAAATACTGTCGATTATTTTCTTTGAGAAGTATGAGGTTAAGGAATAGTGACGGTTGTGAAAAGCTTCATTTTTCTTTACCTGAAGTCTCTATGTATATATTTACCTTACATTTAGTGGCCCAATATGCAAAAAATAATATTTGTCAATAATTTAACTTCTATATGTTTAGGTTTGTTTGTTGTTGCTTTGGAAATTGTTGATTTGATTGTTGTTCTTTTTTTTTTTTTTTAATTTGGGAGAATTGTAAGAGTGGTTTGGCTATTTATCATAAAAATTTTTGACTCTTCTGGAAACAATTTGCTTTTTCCTTGAGAAAAAATTTTAATGTGCTCTAATACTTTATACACCTGCACCAGATATGTGTATACATATTTATATGATGCACAGTTTTCTAAATATTAAATTGACTTTACTTAATTACATGCCTGTCAGATACTACGCATCTGGCACCAATATGGGCAGATTTATACAGGCATACTTTAACTTTGCATTTTGTGTTTTTTATCTGTTTTTTGTCTCTCTTCAGTGTTTCTTCACAGTTATTAGTAGACATAAGAGAAAAATAGTGGTTTTGATCATGAATAAATAGCAAAGCAGAAAGCATATACATGGAACATATATATTAGTATGCATATAAAATGAACTCTGCATTGGTAAATGTAATATGTTTAGTGACTTCAAATATATATATATATATATACTCTGATGAACCAAGTTGATATATCAATTATATACCCATTTATGGTGAAAATCTAATCAGAAATAGAGTGAATAGATGGAAAAATATGTTTTCTTTTCCTTCTTGAAAGACATGGAAATAATACTCTCTGGTATACAAGAAACAATCTAAGTGCTTATATTACTGCAGCATATTGATTTTCTGACTGTAGGATCCATCATAATTGAACAGTAAACTATCATATTTCATTTGTGGCAGTGTTGTCTGAAGTATATAATTTAGAATTATGTATTAAGTGAATTTAAATGTCCCTTGGATTTATTTATTTATCTACCTTATTTGAATTAAATTGACCTTCTGTATGCTAATGAGAAGATATAGAATCCCTACTTAATGTTGAAGAATGATTAGAATTTTTACATTTTTTTGGAATATAAATTAATCCTCTAGTTAGTAAAAATGGAGAAGAATGTGCCTTGTTGCTCTGAAGAACTTAACAAAGAACGCTATCTTGCCCATTAACTCTGAGCTTACTGCCTCTTTTTCCTTGCATGTTTTTCTAATCAAGGACATACTTTCTCCCCTGAGGCGCGTGGGAGTTTAGCAATTACTTGCATCTCTAACACTAGGCAATTTCTTCTGGGACTGCAATCTGTTAGAGTTCAATTTTCTCAACCACAGACAAAATGATGAGAATGAATTCATTCCTTCAGAATGAAACCAAGTGAATAAACTAAATGTGATTGAAATGAGCTTAGGTGGCACTCATACATAAATCAACAGACAACCCTGGCACATAACCCAACTGTAGATACTTATGGCATGTGTTTCATGTTCCGGCAACTTTTTAAAGTTTTTTTTTAATCTTCCAAAGAACATTTTTTAAAGTCCCAGTAAAGTTCAATATAAATGTATAATTGTAATTATGTATAGATATTGCCATATCACTCTGCAAAGAGGTTGTATTACATTCTGTGTGTTTCAACACTATAAGAGAGCCACTGTGACCACATGACTTCGCCAATACTCAGTGATAACAAATGTTTTTGTCTTTGTCAATCCGTTAGGTAAAAAAGCAAAAAAAAAAACCCACAAAAAACAGAAAACACTGATTTCAGGATTAGTGAGGTTAAATAATTTTCACAGTTTTATTAGCCATTTGTTTATGAATTTTTATGAATCTATTCATACTAATTTTACATTTTTCAAGTGGATTCTTTTCCTTTTTTCTTTGTAAAAACTCATCTCCATGTAAAGAATTGTCTTTTGCTGTATGTGTTGCAGATTTTTTCCATCAGGTTTAACTATTATGCACACATATCACTCTATTGGACAAATTTATAAAGCTATATTTATTTTTGTACTATTGGTAAAGAACTAAGGCTAGAATTCACATAATTCACATTATTTATTGGTAAATAAAGGATGGATTTGTATAAATTTTGATACATCCCTTCAATAGAATATAAAGTTAAAGAATGAAACAGACCTATTTGTGATATCTAAGGTTTACCATGGGAGAAAGGCAATACAGAAAAGTGATTTTAGTTAACAAATAGAATTTAGAGGCAGGGTTGAGAGTTTTATATCATATATAGCCTTTTGTATTAATTTAATTTATTGTCATGAATTTGCTTTATCTGTATCATCACGATCATCATTGTAGTCGTCATTGTCATCATAAACATTCGAGTACAGAATCATTCTTCAGCTTTTAGTAACCAATTTATATTGACATGAAATTTATCATGTAAGTTTTTAATTTTTTTTGGTGGGGGCAGGTGGGTTGTTTGTTTTTTGTTTTTATAGAGGAAAATATCTGCATTGGCAATAAGTATTGAAAGGTAAGGATGAGCGGGAGACAGTTTGGATGATGACACCTAATTTGTGTAGCTCCTTGGAGGATATAATCTCATTCTCATTTTTCTAGGCTCAGCTTTATCTCATGCCACAGGAATCTGGAAATATGATTTCTATTCCCAAGGGTCCCAATCATACTACAGCTATAAAATGAGAAGTTTGGAGTTAGTAAACTTTAGGTTACCATTCTCTCCAACTATCTATGATTCCTGGCTCTTCCACTTTAATATCATCATATTGTCAAGATTGTAGAAACACTCAGCATATATGAATGGTAAAATGCCAAGATCACAAAGGTAAACTGCATGAAGAGATCATGAGACTACAAACAGGGAGAAAAGTTGCTGATAGTCTCTGGTTAATACATGTGGGGAATTCTAACCCATACTGCACATCAAGTCATGGTCTTTATGTTATTAGTCACTTATGTAGAGTGCATGGAACTTCCCAGAGGACTGGCTGAATTGCCAACAAAAGGATACTCTGTTTTGTATATAGGAATTACTACATTAATCCTTGTACTATTTTAATTCAGTACAATAAGGGTTTATCAACTACCTTCTGTAAAATCTGAGGAAATTAAATAATGAGCCAGAGAGAAAGAGAGAGAAAGTTAGTTACAAGTTGTCTCCTAACATTTGTTTGATGACTATATCACAGTTCAGAATTTAGTCTTTTCATTAGTCTCAAAATCTGATTTGTTCTGCACAGTGAAAAAAGCTTTCTCTTTGTATAGTGCATGCATGATGTTATTTAATCAGAATACCACATGACCAGTCGTATTTTGATCTCAGCAGACCCATAGGGGAAGCCAAATAAAAATTGGAAGGTTGTATGGAGACTACAGCTTTGGAATATAGAAAGTGAATTTAGGTTTAATGCATTAACTAAAATACCCTGTTGCATTCCTTTCTCACAAATGGTATGGTTGTACAGATTGCACAGGAATTAGCAAAGTCCTTTCACTGATTCTTTTGTATCCACCTTCAGAAAGGGATGACTTGCTACCAGAATACTGTTTCCAAAAATATTTGCTTAAAAAAGCTTACTTATGGGGCTTCCCTGGTGGTGCAGTGGTTGGGAGTCCGCCTGCCGATGCAGGGGACACGGGTTTGTGCCCCGGTCTGGGAAGATCCCACATGCCACAGAGCGGCTGGGCCCGTGAGCCATGGCCGCTGAGCCTGCGCGTCCGGAGCCTTTGTTCCGCAACGGGAGAGGCCACAACAGTGAGAGGCCCACGTACCGCAGAAAAACAAAAACAAAAAACAAACAAAACTTATAGTAGATTAGTACTTGAGAGGGCCACTCTGGATTTTACTTAATCACTCTAATTATCTTATAGAATTTTGGT
The DNA here is from genome assembly GCF_964165515.1 of Mesoplodon bidens. Taxonomy (NCBI): domain Eukaryota; kingdom Metazoa; phylum Chordata; class Mammalia; order Artiodactyla; family Ziphiidae; genus Mesoplodon; species Mesoplodon bidens. The sequence goes on from NC_138167.1 coordinate 90,693,524, forward strand.
CAACCAAATCTCATATTTTGATTAACAACTTCTTTTTGATATGTAAATACTCTTAAGAATTCAAATCTTACTGGATTGGGAACACTGCAATCACTTCTGAAAGTGACCCTGGCTTTACATGCTTTGATTGCTTATGTACTGATATTAAAAGTAAATATTGAAAGAGGCATCTCATTTGATTTATCATCAATCTACAGAAAAATCAAGCTATTCAAATACTGGTAAGATACTATGAGGGAAGCAGCAGCATAGCACAGGAAGATCGGCTTGGTGCTTTGTGAAGACCTAGATGAGTGGGATAGGGAGTATGGGAGAGAGGCTCAAGAGGGAGGGGATATGGGGACATGTGTGTGCGTTTGACTCATTTGCTTTGTTGTGTAACAGAAACTAACACAGTATTATGAAGCAATTATACTCCAATAAAGATCTATTTAAAAACAAGTAAGATGTGATTCCCATTTTCTAATAACTCATTCTAAATATTTTTGCAGCTCTGATTACCTTATGTTGAGACAAGCATACTCATCTGAAAATTCCAAAGGAAAGTTATGTTAAGGAATCTAGAGTTTTAATGATATTCTTCCATTTTTGTCATGTTCAAAATCTATTTTAAATGTATAAGAAAAGCCATTTATAAGAAGTACGATGGAAGCAGAGAAAATGACTAGCTTGCAAAGAGTAATTGAAGTAGAGGTAGTACCTAAGATCGGGGAAAGGAAATTGAAATATCTGATTTAACATTCACTAAGAAAAAGATGGAAAGGTAGAACAACAGAGAGATCTTCCGTCAATTTATTTGGAAATTCAGAAACACTAAATTTGGCAGAAGAATCTAGAAGCTACATGTTAAAAGTGTTCTCTCTCTTAAAAACAGTGCCCAGGGCTTCCCTGGTGGCGCAGTGGTTGAGAGTCCGCCTGCCGATGCTGGGGACACGGGTTCGTGCCCCGGTCCCGGAAGATCCCACATTCCGCGGAGCGGCTGGGCCCGTGAGCCATGGCCGCTGAGCCTGCGGGTCCGGAGCCTGTGCTCTGCAGCGGGAGAGGCCACAACAGTGAGAGGCCCGCGTACCGCAAAAAAAAAACCCAACAAAAAACAGTGCCCAGAAAAAAGCCTATTTTTTTAAATTCTAAGTTTCAGAAAAGAAGCTGAAGATAATGGATGCCATTACTAGCTAAGGGTGTCGGACATTAGCATCTGTTGGCAAACGAGAAACTAACTGAAGGGTTTTCAAAACAAAATGAACAGGACTTCCCAGAACTTCATGTCAGACACAAGATTCCTGGATGAGAGGACTAAAAGTATCTTATGGTAGAAATAAACCAAAATCTAAAATATCACCCCATATTTAGAATGTGAGATTAAATATGATCAATTAGGGATTGATGGCAGAATACAATTATTTACCTTTCTTTAATATTAATTGTAACATTTTCTTTGCTGCTAATAATTATAACTATTATGTAAATGTTTTACAAGGATACTTTATTTTTTTATCTCTACACCAAATCAAGTATTTTCACCAAAGAGATTATTTATGGGCCCAAGATCAATTAGCTAATAAGGTTGACCCTTGAATAACATAGGTTTGAACTGAGCAGATCCACTTACACATGGATTTTTTCCAGTAGTCAGTACTACAATACTACACAATCTGAGGTTGGTTGGTGCCCCTAACACCTGGGTTGTTTAAGGGTCAATTGTACATATCAGAACCGGAGATTAAATCTAAGTCATCCAGAAATCAAAGAGGGCAGAATTAGATACAACATATTTTTTAAAAATACTTATATATCATAGCTTGGTCTCTAATTTTTCAGCCTCATTCATCATCTAAAAGATGTTTATCGAGCACTAGTTTTTGACAACAGTTCTTATTATTAGAGAGTGACCAAGAGATGAATCCCTTGCCCTCATTAAGTTAATCAATCAATCAGTGACTCAATCAATGTACAAATGACAGATACTAACAAATCATGGAAAAATAAAGCATATTGAAGTAGACCCTGTGAAAAGACTGCCTGCCGGGTCTCTGCTGGACATGTTTCATCCGCTAGGAACGTTATCACAGAAGCCTTCAGATGTCAGTTCCTTCAGGGATTAGCTCAACTGCAGAGTTCCACCACACACTAAATTACACCTCTGCTTGGATTACAGGTCCAAACAGTGTAAAGACTCGGCCACCTTGGCATAATGGAGGTTCACTCTAAAGGTACTATAGAATGTCATGGAATAGGGTCATTTGAGGTTGTTATTGGATCTACATCATGGTTCCATTTTTCCCTTTGAACAATCCTGTTTCATATCCTTCCCTGCCTTACATTTTGCTTTCAAGCACACGCCTTAACAAATACTTTGCATACTGCACCTGTTCTCAGATAAAAAATTAATCCAGAACTCTTTTTTTCCCACACCTTTTATTTTAACATCTTTATTGGAATATAATTCCCTTACATTGTGTTAGTTTCTGCTGTATAACAAAGTGAATCAGCTATACCTATACTTATATCTCCATATCCCCCGCCTCTTGCATGCTCCTCCCAACCTCCCTACCCACGCATCTTGGTGCTCACAAAGCACGGAGCTGATCTCCCTATGCTATGCGGCTGCTTCCCATTAGCTATCTGTTTTACATTTGGTACTGTATATATGTCAATGCCACTCTCTCACTTCGTCCCAGCTTACCCTTCCCCCTCCCCATGTCCTTAAGTCCACTCTCTACGTCTGTGTCATTATTCCTGTCCTGCCCATAGGTACTTAAGAACCGTTTTTTCTTTTTATTCCATATATATGTGTTAGCATACGGTATTTGTTTTTCTATTTCTGACTTACTTCACTCTGTATGACAGATTCTAGGTCCATCCACCTCACTACAAATAATTCAATTTCGTTTCTTTTTATGGCTGAGTAATATTCCACTGTATATATGTGCCACATCTTCTTTATCCATTCATCCAATGATGAACACTTAGGTTGTTTCCATGTCCTGGCTATTGTAAATAGTGCTGCAATGAACATTGTGGTACATGACTCTTTCTGAGTTATGGTTTTCTCAGGGTATATGCCCAGGAGTGGGATTGCTTGGTCATATGGTAGTTATATTTTTAGTTTGTTAAGGAACCTCCATACTGTTCCCAATAGTGGCTGTATCAATTTACATTCCCACCAACAATGCAAGACGGTTCAGTTTTCCCCACACCCTCTCCAGCATTCATTGTTTGTAGATTATTTGGTGATGGCCATTCTGACAGGTGTGATGTGATACCTCATTGTAGTTTTTTCTGGTTTTTTTGATTTTTTTTGTTTTTTTTTGCGGTACACGAGACTCTCACCACTGCGGCCCCTCCTGTTGCGGAGCGCAGGCTCAGCAGCCATGGCTCATGGGCCCAGCCGCTCCGCGGCATGTGGGATCTTCCCGGACCAGGGCACGAATCTGTGTCCCCTGCATCGGCAGGCAGACTCTCAACCACTGCGCCACCAGGGAAGCACCTCATTGTAGTTTTGATTTGCATTTCTATAATGATTAGTGATTATGAGCATCCTTTCATGTGTTTGTTGGCAATCTGTATATCTTCTTTGGAGAAATGTCTATTTAGTTCTTCTGCCCATTGTTTGATTGGGTGGTTTGTTTTTTTGATATTGAGCTGCATGAGCTGCTTGTATATTTTGGAGATTAATCCTTTGTCAGTTGCTTCATTTGCAAATATTTTCTCCCATTCTGAGGGTTGTCTTTTCTTCTTTTTTATGGTTTCCTTTGCTGTGCAAAAGCTTTTAAGTTTCATTAGGTTCCATTTGCTTATTTTTGTTTTTATTTCCATTTCTCTAGGAGGTGGTTCAAAAAGAATCTTGCTGTAATTTCTGTCATAGAGTGTTCTGCCTATGTTTTCCTCTAATAGTTTTATAGTGTCTGGCCTTACATTTAGGTCTTTAATCCATTTTGAGTTTATTTCTGTGTATGGTGTTAGGGAGTGTTCTAATTTCATTCTTTTACATGTAGCTGTCCAGTTTCCCCAGCACCACTTGTGGAAGAGGCTGTCTTTTCTCCGTTTTATATTCTTCCCTCCTTATCAAAGATAAGGTGACCATATGTGCGTGGGTTTATCTCTGGACTTTCTATTGTGTTCCATTGATCTATATTTATGTTTTTGTGCCAGTACCATACTGTCTTGATTACTATAGCTTTGTAGTATAGTCTGAAGTCAGGAAGCCTCATTCCTCCAGCTCTGTTTTTCTTTCTCAAGATTTCTTTAGCTATTCAGGATCTTTTGTGTTTCCATAAAAATTGTGAAATTTTTTGTTTTAGTTCTGTGAAAAATGCCATTGGTAGTTTGATAGGGATGGCATTAAATCCGTAGATTGCTTTGGGTAGTATAGTCATTTTCACAATGTTGATTCTTCCAATCCAAGAACATGGTATATCTCTCCATCTGCTTGTTTCATCTTTAGTTTCTTTCATTAGTGTTTTATAGTTACTGCATACAGAAACTTTTGTCCCCTTAGGTAGGTTTATTCCTTGGTATTTTATGCTTTTTGTTGCAATGGTAAATGGGAGTGTTTCCCTAATTTCTCTTTCAGATTTTTCATCATTAGTGTATATGAATGCAAGTGATTTCTGTGCAATAATTTTGTATCCTGCTACTCTACCAAATTCATTGATTAGCTCTAGTAGTTTTCCAGTGGCATCTTTAGGATTCTCTATGTATAGTATCATGTCATCTGCAAACAGTGACAGTTTTACTTCTTTTCCATTTGGGTTCCTTTTATTTCTTTTTCTTCTCTGAATGCTGTGGCTAAAACTTCCAAAAGTATGCTGAATAATAGTGGTGAGAGTGGGCAACCTAGTGTTCTTCCTGATCTTAGTGGAAATGTTTTCAGATTTTTACCATTGAGTACAATGTTGGCTGTAGGTTTGTCTTACCTGGCCTTTATTATGTTGAGGTAAGTTCCCTCTATGCCCACTTTCTCCAGAGTTTTTATCATAAATGGGTGTTGGATTTTGTCAAAAGCTTTCTCTGCATATTGAGATGATCATATGGTTTTTATCCTTCAATTTGTTAATATGGTGTATCACATTGATTCATTTGTGTATATTGAAGAATCCTTGCATTCCTGGGATAAACCCCACTTGATCATGGTGTATGATCCTTTTAATGTGCTGTTGGATTGTGTTTGCTAGTAGTTTTTTGAGGATTTTTGCGTCTATATTCATCAGTGATATTGGCTTGTAATTTTCTTTTCTTGTGACATCTTTGCCTGGTTTTGGTTTCAGAGTGATGGTGGCCCATAGAATGAGTTTGGGAGTGTTCCTCCCTTGGTTATATTTTGAAATTGTTTGAGAAGGATGGGTGTTACCTCTTCTCTAAATATTTGATAGAATTCACCTGTGAAGCCATCTAGTCCTGGGCTTTTGTTAGTTGGAAGATTTTTCATCACAATTTCAATTTCAGTGCTTGTGATTGGTCTGTTTATATTTTCTACTTCTTCCTGGTTCAATCTTGGAAGGTTGTGCTTTTCTAAGAATGTGTCCATTTCTTCCAGGTTGTCCATTTTATTGGCATAAGGTTGCTTGTAGTAATCTCTCATGATCCTTTGTTTTTTTGCAGTGTCAGTTGTTACTTCTCCTTTTTCATTTGTAATTCTGTTGGTTTGCGTCTTTTCCCTTTTTTTCTTGATGAGTCTGGCTAATGGTTTATCAGTTTTGTTTATCTTCTCAAAGAACCAGCTTTTAGTTTTATTGATCTTTGCTGTTGTTTCCTTCATTTCTTTTTCATTTATTTGTGATCTGATCTTTATGATTCTTTCCTTCTGCTAACTTTGGTGTGTTTTGTTCTTCTTTCTCTAATTGCTCTAGATATAGGTTAGGTTGTTTATTTGAGATGTTTCTTGTTTCTTAAAGTAGGATTGTATTGCTATAAACTTCCGTCTTAAAACTGCTTTTGCTGCATCCCATAAGTTTTGGATCATTGTGTTTTCATTTTCATTTGTTTCTAGGTATTTTTTTGTTTCCTCTTTGATTTCTTCAGTGATCTCTTGGTTATTAAGTAGTGTATTATTTAGCCTCCATGTGTTTGTATTTTTTTCAGATTTTTTCCTGTAATTGATATCAAGTTTCATAGCATTGTGGTCAGAAGAGATACTTGATACGATTTCAATTTTCTTAAATTTACCAAGGCTTGATTTGTGACCCAAGATGTGATCTACCCTGGAGAATGTTCCATGAGCACTTAAGAAGAAAGTATTCTGTTGTTTTGGGATGGAATGTACTGTAAATATCAATTAAATCTATCTTGTTTAACATGTCATTTAAAGTTTGTGTTTCCTTATTTATTTTCACTTTGGTTGATCTGTCCATTGGTGAAACTGGGGTGTTAAAGTCCCCTACTATTATTGTGTTACTGTTGATTTCCCCTTTTATGGCTGTTAGCATTTGCCTTTTGTATTGAGTTGCTCCTGTGTTGGGTGCATAAATATTTATAATTGTTATATCTTCTTCTTGGATTAATCCCTTTATGATTATGTAGTTTTCTTCTTTGTCTCTTATAATCATCTTTATTTTAAAGTCTGTTTTGTTTGATATGAGAATCGCTACTGCAGCTTTCTTTTGATTTCCATTTGCATGGAATATGGTTTTCCATCCCCTCACTTTCAGTCTGTATGTGTCCCTAGGTCTGAAGTGGGTCTCTTGTAGACAGCATATTTAGCATTCAATATGCTAAAATGGCATATTTTGGATTGGCATATTCTGTTCTCTTTCACCAGTAAATGGAGCTAGTAATACCAGTAGATGAACTGAATATGGAGTGGAACAGTAGGTAAAGGGATCAAGAGGCCTTTAAGGTTTAGGCCTTGAATGACTGGAAGAATTTTGTCATTTATTACAGTAAAAATACTGAATGACAAATGGGTTTAGAAGTTGTCAAAGATCAAAGTATTTTGTGAATATATTAAACTTGAAATACAGTGTAGTTACTTGAATATAGAAGTTTAGAGTTTATGAGAATTACATGGTTTAAAATATATTTGAGAATTATTAATGTAAATTATAATAAAAAGCCAGTAAACTAAATGAGACCAAGGACTGTTATAGGTAGAAAAAGGAAGTGATTACAAGATTGAGGTCTGGGAACTCCAGTGTTTAGAGGTTGAGATCAAATCAAAAACAAGAAAAGAGAATGAAAAGCTATGTTCAGAGATGTAAGTGGATGAGTAAAATTGTGGGATGTCTCAGAAATCATTTAAAGTGTCAATAAGAAATTATTATGGAAATATCAAGTAATGATCTGTTTTAAATTGTAAAGTATATAGGGCCTCCCTGGTGGCGCAGTGGTTGAGAGTCCGCCTGCCGATGCAGGGGATACGGGTTCGTGCCCCGGTCTGGGAGGATCCCATATGCCGCGGAGCGGCTGGGCCCGTGAGCCATGGCCTCTGGGCCTGCGCGTCCAGAGCCTGTGCTCCGCAACGGGAGAGGCCACAACAGTGAGAGGCCCGCATACCGCAAAAAGAAAAAAAAAAAAAAAAAAATTGTAAAGTATATAGATTGAGGAATGTCTATTGGATTTGGTGATAATCGTAGGGGACTTTGAAAAAGTATTTACAGGCAAAGGATGGGAAGGAAATCATGAATAAAAAATTTCAAGAAAGAAGGGAAAAGAAGAAATGCAGACAAATTGATACAACCACTATGGAGAACAATATGGAGGTTCCTTAAAGAACTAAAAATAGAATTACCATATGACCCAGCAATCCCACTACTGGGCATATATCCAGAGAAAACCATAATTCAAAAAGAGTCGCGTACCCAAATGTTCATTGCAGCACTATTTACAATAGCCAGGTCATGGACGCAACCTAAATGCCCATCGACAGATGAATGTGTAAAGAAGATGTGGTACATATATACAATGGACTATTACTCAGCCATAAAAAGGAATGAAATTGGGTCATTTGTAGTGACGTGGATGGACCTAGAGACTGTCATACAGAGTGAAGTAAGTCAGAAAGAGAAAAGCAAATATCATATATTAACGTATATATGTAGAATCCAGAAAAATGGTACAGATGAACCGGTTTGCAAGGCAGAAATGGAGACACAGATGTAGAGAACAAACGTGTGGACACCAAGGGGGGAAAGCAGGGAATGTTGGTGGGATGAATTGGGAGATTGGGATTGACATATATACACTGATATGTATAAAATGGATAACTAATAAAAGCCTGCTGTATAAAAAAATAAAATTTAAGAAAAAGAAATGCAGGCAGCAAAATACAGGCAATATAGTTGAGCCATTTGCTATAATGGAGCAGACAATTGGGGAGTAGCTGGAAGGATATAAAGAGTTTTCTTTTTAATTAAGTTGGGAAATTTTTTAAAAATAATTCTGCTCAGAGGGAAAATCTGATAATGTCAGAAAGAAAGGGGAAATTTTACAGAAGGATATTCCATGACTAAAAATAGGATACAAAATGCAGGGCACGAGTGGAGCCTGGCGTTAGATAAGATAGTGGACAAGTCACCAGCTACAACAAGAAGAAAGGGAGCATCTTGGTACAGATGCAGGAGTTATTGGTGCTGTGGTTTTGTGAGGTTTTAAGGACACAAAACTTTATTACTTTTAGTTTTTCCTCTAATCACCAAAGAAGCAAGGTTATCAGGACATGAGAAAAAGGGAGGATTATAAGTTTGAAGAAAAGAGAATGTGTGGAAAAGTACTCAAATGAATGGAAGAGGAGGTAACTAGGAAAATGTGTTGGGAAAAATCATAGCAGGGCGAGGGTCTCACTCCACATCTGTGATTATAGATTTAACATGAGGCAAGTTAGCATAGTGGTGAGTGTTTCTCCAGCCTCATTCATCTTCAGAGAGGCACATGATTCAGCTTGGATTTAACAAGTGTTGAGTTTTTGGTAGAAGAGTAGGTACAATAGGTATAGTTAGTGGAGGTGGGAAGAAGTAACTAAAAGGATGGATAATATGATTTAAACTAAGCAAATATAGATTTGAAGATGTGAGGATACCGATAGACTATGTAAATGTCAGAATCTTGAAAATTTCCTGGGACTTGCTTTATGATTTGGAAAACTTAAAGATAATTTCACATAGAGAGATGAACAAATAAACAAATAAGTATTTTTTATTGGATCTTTCCTCTGTGCTAGCACAGAGCTCTAAGTGGTTTTTTTTCATATTTTTAATTCATTTAATCCTTACAACTCTATGAAGTATAGATATTATTGAATTTGCCCTAAGTTACACAGCCAGCATTTCCAGAGTCAAGTCTCAAATCCAACCTGTCATGATCCTGGAGTCTACTTTCTTAAAATTCACACTGTTCTTCCAACCCAGCAAAATGGGAAACATTGGAGCAATCTCTCTAAGTTGCTAGACCTACATAATAAAGAGAATTGGTTAAATGTCAGTGTTTTAAATGTGGGAGGTACTGGTAGTGGAGTTCGGACAAGCTCGTTCTTCCTGATATCTCTTAAATGTGTAACCAGAGAGAAAATTTGATCCAAGTCCAACCTTCTTTAACTGGAAATAACGCTGTTGTAAGATGTTAGATAATCTTTCTCTTTGCCAGCCATGGGCCATGGGCTCATTCTCTATGATGTGTGCAAATGCATTTTATACTAATTCATTTCATATTAAGCTCAGAAATTTTGAATTTGTTGAAATGGAAGCATAACATTTCACATTGTAATGTGACCAGTAACCTATTTTTTTTTTTTTTGGCCTCCCACATCTAGTTGTCATAGTATTAGCTGATGAAGACAGCTTGAATTACCACTGTTCGATTATGAAAAACATAGCTAGAGCCAGATATACAACCCATTAGTGAAAACGTTCAAGATTGCTTTTAAATATAGATCTTATTTAATGGCTCAGAAAAGAGAATAATAGTTTTATAGCTTTCTCATTGTGATAGCTTGAACAATTGTTTATAGATTTTACACAAAATCCACATTTTGAAATACCCCCAATGTGGTAGTATTAAGCAGTGGAACCTTTGGGCTGGTGATTAGCTCATGAGGATGGAACCCTCATGAGTGGGTTTAGTGACCTTATAAAAGAGACCCCAAGAGCTCTCTTGCCCCTTCTGCCATGTGAGAATGCAGGGAGATCATGACCATCTATGAACTGAGAAGTGGATTTTCTCTAGACAGCAAATATGCTGGAGCCTTGATCTTGGGCTTCTCAGACTCCAGAACTGTGAGAAATAAATTTATGTTGTTTATAAGCCACCCAGTTTATGATCATTTTTTATAGAAGCATGAACTAAGATGCCCATTAATTATCTAAGATGTATACTGTGGCTAAAACAAGTACACTTTCTTGAACTGCCCTGAAAATATTCCAAAAGCTCCCTAAAATGCAAGGTCTTGAGTCATAGAAAGTATTGGGCAAAATGTTTTGTCCTGTTATGATGATTTTCCTAAGTATGTATTAAGGCTGCTGCTTCTTGCTTCTACATAAGATCAATGGATATCTATTTGAGAACTTTGACATTAGAAAGATGTCACTGTTGTAAGTTAATTATCTCTGTAACCTCAGAAATTTATCATTCAAATATTTATATTTAACTTGGTCTACCAGGCACTGGAAATACAAAGAAAAGGAAGAACCAGGTCTTTCTCTCATTAAACTTATTATATCAATAAATAAAAGGTTGGACTTCCCTGGCTGTCCAGTGGTTAAGACTCCACGCTTCCAATGCACGGGGTGTGGGTTTGATCCCTGGCTGGGAAACTAAGACCCTACATGCCACGTGGTGTGGCCAAAAAAAATAAAATAAGATAAAATAAAAATGAATGGTGAATCTCTTAGCTTTTTTCTTGAACAAATTTCCTCTTTATTCTAAGGCTCAACTAATAATTTTTTAAGATTAAATGAAATAGTGCATTTAAAATAAAAATCAGATTCTATGCCATTTAACAATGCTAGTTCCTTTCTATTGCCAGGTTTTACCCTTAATAAAATTTAATCATTAGAACTATATTTCTAACAACTAATATTTTTCATTTACATGCACACTTAAATTCAGACTTAAATGTAAAAATTTGAAATCTGTATTTATAATCTACTGAGGATTATTTTGCGGTACTCTACCATTTGTGCACTCTCCCGTTTTGAACTATATCATATATACATGTTGACTGTGCTCCTTAAAGAAGATGAGGTGGAATAACAGCATTAGCAGGGAAAATTGCCTGGATTTTAAGAGTCATCTTTCTTCAGTAGATTTCCACTTTCCAGGTTCTAGAACTCAGCTGTGAAAGGTCAGAAATTTGATTTTTTTTCTTTAAACTAAGAGGGAATCAGTCTTTCATACTTGAATCATGTTAACTTCAAAAAAGTTTTATAGATCAGATTTCTAAGGTATTAATTTATGATAAAAAGTATAATTGTTTAATGAACCAGAATATACCTGTATTCTCAGCAGGTATGGAAAACCATACCACATGAAAATTGTTGATTTCTTTGCTTGTCCTATTAAGCTATAGTTTTCATTACAGAATTGATCATTTACTATTCATCTTTTGTTTCCTAGCAACTAGCATAGTATTCAGTAAGCATGCAAGTGTTGATGAATGAGTGGATGAGTGAGTTTTGATGGTATCTTCAACCATCATTTACAATTAAAAGAAAATCTAACTAATTGAATTCTCAGGGCACAATATATGTAAGCTTTCAATGTAAATATACTATGCAGAAAGGAAAATCTCATATAACAAGATTGAAAATGTCATAGCCTGTAAAGTAATTGTCATAAGAGATCTGCCTTCTTTAAATCAAACTATAATTCACACCTTTCCTGATATATAGTACTTTTGTGTGTGTGTGTGTGTGGTACGCAGGCCTCTCACTGTTGTGGCCTCTCCCGTTACGGAGCACAGGCTCCGGACGCGCAGGCTCAGCAGCCATGGCTCACGGGCCCAGCTGCTCCGCGGCATGTGGGATGTTCCCGGACCGGGGCACGAACCTGTATCCCCTGCATCAGCAGGTGGACTCTCAACCACTGCGCCACCAGGGAAGCCCTATAGTGCATATTTTTAAATCACATCAATGGCAATCTAGTTAGTCCTGACATGGTTATTATAGAGGCTGTTACTGCTGAATTCACAATGAAATCTAAATTTTAAAATATATGATGCTAAGGTATTGCATGGATAATAAGTACAGTATCTGTACGTAGAACCACATATATCACAGGACTTTCTAAGTAGTATATATTTTCTTCTTGATAAGAAATAGGTCCTTTCTCATAATTTTTATTTAAATAAGTATGCTAAAGAGATTTGAAATAAATTACCAACATATTGGAAACAGAATGCACAAATAATCCCATGAGCATGATGTATCACACACCAGAAAAACAGTGCTTGCAGATGTATAACAAATAAGGTTGCTTTCTTTTCCTGTTTCTTCCTGAAGTCTTAGATTCAAACAGCTCTAAATTCACAGCCATTGAAAGAAGAAATGAAAAGAAACATAATACAGATTCTTAAAATTCATAACTTATACATAATGATTTTCCTACCACATTCAGTAATATCAATCTCATTCTAGCTCAAATGCATGGTCATTAATTTACTGTCAGCACACCCTAGAAATGGATATTACTTTTCTTCTACACCAGGAAAATTAGATAAGCTAATTGCTATTTTGTCTCTAGACAAAAAGAGGGTAAGTTATTTGAAGAACTTGCTTTTAAAAAATGCAGTTTTGTCTGGGAAACTATTTAACCATATGGCTAAGAATTACACTCTATGTTTCTTTTATATTGCAATGAACACTAAACATTTACATTAGTCTGGAGGCTCAGCCAGATAGGAGGTATTATTACATCAAGCAATCCATTGGATCTAGGATTCCTCCTCCCTGGCCCCAACAATTGACTAGATGTGGGTGCTGGGACAAGTTCCTTTACCTCTTTTAGCCCCATTCTCCTCATTTGTGAAGTGAGGTTACTTAAATCTATTTAAACTATGGATGATCATATGAGACAACCTGTGAAAATACTTTGTGAAATGCAATGCATTATACAATTTCCAGTTGTTAATTTTAGGTACTGTAATCCAACCCCCTAGATGTTATTAAGAGTAGATTAGCAACCTTCAAATGCAGTGTGCCTGCATGAACTCATTCTTCCAACAAACTTTACAGATCCCCTATAGCATGTCAAATAATTTTTAGCATACTAGGTATTTGGTCAAATTCTCTGCCTTTATGAAGCTTTATGTTTAGGAAGGGAGATGGTCAAGAACAAGAACAGTATATATAATTGAAGACTCAGTGTATAGCAAGAGACAGCAAAAGCTAGCAAGAAGGAAGAACCATCTGAATCAGTGACATTTTATCAAATCCCTGAGTGAGGTGAGGATGTTCTACACAAAAGAAGCATTCATTTCAAAGGCCCAAAGAAGGAATAATCTTGTCATATTTTAAGAACTGTGAAAAGGTCATAGAGTCCAGCCTTGTAGGTCAAAGTTGAGTGTTTAGATTTTATGCTAAGTACTTTTGGAAGCAACTGGAGAATTTTGAATAAGAAGACATGATATGTTTTGTGTTAGAAAAGATCATGCTGGCTACTATGCTTAGAAAGCCTTAAGGGAAGCAAAAGAAGAAACAGGGAGTCTTGGGGATTGTTGAATTAGGCAGATGATAAATGATGCCACCAGAACCAGGTAATGGTGGTAGAAGTGATGACCAGTAGGCTCAAAGAGCCATTACATGTGGGTGTAGGGTAAGTAAACTGGGAAGTAAAGCAGAGTCTGATGATTTTGGTCAAGCATTTGTGAGGATGGTGGTACCATTTACTGAAATGGATAAACTAAAGGGAGGAATAGGTTGTTTCACTTTGTTTCTTCTTCTGTGTGGGGTAGAAATCAAGGGTTCTGTTTTTGATATTTGAGATTTTCATCAGGTATCTAAACAGAACAGTCAAGTGCGCTGAAGTACAAGCAATTCTGGAACTCAGGGTGACTTCAGAACTGGTGATATAAATTTGAGAGTCATCAGCATACATTTAGTATTTAAAGTCATGGGACAGGATTCTGCTTCTGAGAAAGAGAATGCAAAGACAGAAGAAAGAGGTCCAAGAGCTGAACAATGGAGAGCTGCAATATTGAGACATTAGGGAGAAGGGGACCAATTTTCTTATGTTTAATAGTTCTAATCATTTACTTCCTAAAGCATGAGGAGGGGGGTATTGAAAATTAACATGAATAAATTAATAGCTGCATTGGCATTGCACCTACCCTATTTAGTATTTTTACTTTTGACCAATATGCACATCAGCTATTTAATCACAAGAGAATTAAATTTATGTGAAATCCATTAACTTGTACCCCAATATATTTATAGAAGATTAAGGATACTTCAAGGATTTTTATTCTTTAATCTTTTGAATACTGAGAATAATGTATTATATTTTCAATATTTCTAAGTAAATTCTCTACAAACAAAATATATTCCTATATTTAGGAAGTTGCACAGTGTTTCCAAAGGCTTACAATATCAATGATTTTAAAAATTGTTGTTCCAAATGGCATGGAATCAAGAGACTTTGACATCACTCCTGACTCCTTAACTAAACAGAAGAGTAAATCTAACAAGAATTTTTTTAGGATCCGTTTTGTAAAAGCTCTACAGCTATTGATTGGGATTTTACAAAGAAAATGAGAGAAGTAGCTAGTACTAACTCCCAAAGTGGGTATTTGCAATCCAATAACAAGCAGGATATTGGTGACTTAACAGGAGGTATATTGAAATTTCCTTGAGATAGGTGGGGTTAAATGATATCAAAGATTCATGGAAGCAGAAAGTAACTGTTTTTATTTAATTCAAGAAGGCCATTACATGACTACATAGTTTCTTAAATAAGAAATTATGTAATTAAGTATCAGTTGAACAACCTATGACTAAGTACATGTAAAACATTTCTTTTAAGAAAGAAAAAACACGACCTCACTTGCTGTTTATTCCTCAACTCTCAACATTCTGGCTGCTAACCTCAGCCATGTCACTATAAACAGTCCCTCCACTGTTCTACACTTGACATTCCTCACTGCACACAATCTGGAAACATTATCCTATTGGAGATTACCTAATATTGGTCTCCCTTGGTTTTTCTCTTTCCTTTCTAGTTATTTCTTCTCCACCTCCTTATAGAGCCCTGTTCCTTCACCTGCCTATTAAATATTTATGCTCCTGAGAGTTATGTTCCTTAATCTCAATCTCTATGTTCACTTTATAAAACTATAGCATCAAATACCCTGTAGACTTGTTTCTCCATGTTTATATGCTCTCTTTCTCTCTTGGGTTCAGGTCCTTCATATATACATATGGAATGTGTTTAATTGACTACCTCATTGTCAACCTTGACAAGTTGAGATGAAAGTTATCTTTTTCATCCTCACTTTGATTCCTCTACTCCATGCCTCAGTGATCATAACTGGCAAATCTGTCTACATAGATTCTTCAAAAAGATAAATGCTCATTGATTGTTAATGATTATTACCTTGACTTCTAAACCATCCATCTCTAACCAGGGTATATCATTATTTTCTTCAAATTCATAAATAGCAATAGTGCTAAATGATAATCACGTTTTAATGTTTTAGTCGTGAACGTGAAATGTGGATTACTTATATATGTTTGGTTTGCACATTAAGATTCTTCAATGCCTTCCTATTGTGATTATAGTAAAAATGGGACATCTTTGGCAGGACATTTAGGTTCCTCCATAAACTACCTACAAGCTGATTATTTGACTCAGCTTTCTATACTTTCTTCTATTTTTTTCTACCTAACACTCATATTAAACTCATACTTGAAATCCCCCAGAGTATTCTACACTGTTAAATCTTTTTTTTTTTTTTTTTTTTTGCGGTACGCGGGCCTCTCACTGTTGTGGCCTCTCCCGTTGCGGAGCACAGGCTCCGGACGCACAGGCTCAGCGGCCATGGCTCACGGGCCTAGCCGCTCCTCAGCATGTGGGATCTTCCCAGACCGGGGCACGAACCCGTGTCCCCTGCATCGGCAGGTGGACTCTCAACCACTGCGCCACCAGGGAAGCCCTGTTAAATCTTTTTAAAGAGGCTCATATTTTTCTCCTGATAGTGTCTTTCCTCTGACCCTTTCCTTCTTTACTTAGGTGAGTTTTTCAAGATTAAATTGAACCTTAACTTCCTCTAGGAATCCTATCCTCCCCAGGTTGGTTTAGTTGCACCCAATCTGCAATATTACAGGAATCTACAATGTCTCTAGCACATATATTACAACTGTCTGCTCACTTGTTAGTTTAGTTTTTCCACATTCACCTATGAACTCTATTGAAATGGAGGGTTTTTTGTTTTGTTTTGTTTTCCTGTCTCTGTCAATAGCAAACACATAGCAATAGAAATAAAAGTTGCAGAAGGAAGGAAGGAAGCAAAGATAATAATTTGTTACAATGTTAAAGATATAAAATTATATATATGGGGTCATTTTCAAAATGCCAGATTGCTATTCATTATTTAAGTTTTTGCAACCTAATCTAAGAATTTAGCTGGAGAATTGTAGAGGGGAATTTAAAAATCTACAGAGGAAATACTGAGTAGGTTTGATAAAAATAGGAAGCCTTTACCTTACTATGCAAAACTGTACACTAGTTTCAAATGATGACTTGAGGAAGAATATATGTGTGTGTGTGTGTGTGTGTGTGTATGCAGATATATATATACATGTATGTGTATATATATATATATATATATATATTCTACTTAGCTAGAAACTAGAGTATAGAATTTAGACTTTCATTTAGAGATTTACTGATTCTTTTAGCTGTGAAAACAGTATATTTCAGATTTAAAGATATTTTATACATCATCTAATACTATCACAAATCTGGCTGAAAAACAAAATAAAGCAAAACACAACACTTTAGGAGCATTTTGAAAATACCAATGGGGAAGCTTCATTTCAGACCAATTAAACCAGAATCTGCAGTGGAACCTGAGCAATATTTGTTTAAAAAAGAAAACCAAAAACGGTCCCCAAGTAATTCAAATATGCAGCCAGGATTGAGAACTACGGATCTGGTATAGCAATCTCACTTTATAGTTAAGGAAACTTCGGGTCTTTACCTATAATCTTTAAAAGCCTTGGTCGTCTGGTTCCCTGACGCAGAGTCACTGAGAGGAATTGGAGCAGAAGGCTGTTAGAGGCAGGTAGGGTGATGGCAGCCCATGTTAGCCGACAGCTTGACAGGCAAGGCATTCCCACAGGGTATGGTAGTGGATGTTCAAGATGGAGGCTGTGAATGATGAAGATGAGAGCAAGTTCCCTTCAGTGGCCTCTTTTTAAGAATACAGGGAAGTATTAACAGTTTTTCAGAAGGTTTCTATCAAAAAATGATTAAAATCAATGTTTCTCTGCGACCCAAAAGTCAATTTCTACTTCTGAAAAATTCAGTACGTATATCCCCCAATTGTGTCAGAAAAATATGGCATCATCAGATTATGCTGTAGTGTAATTTAATATATGTCATCTCTTGTGTGGTGGGAAGAGACTTGGACTAGTAATTAACATCTTGCATTCAAATTCTAACTACGACCTGTATTTGCAACACAACCTTAAAGACACAGCATAAGCTTTAAGTTCTTTTAAATCTTTTAAGTTCTTTTAAATAAGTTCTATCACTTAAGGACAGGAAAAGTAACAGATACCTAATAGGTTACAATAAAGATAAAATTAGGTTAAGTGTGTTTTGTGTAAATATTTATAAATGTTCCTGTCCTGAAAAGGATATAAGGAAGCTAGACGAAAGAATGTGCATCATATATATATATACACACATACATATATATTTGCATTTTACAGATTCTCTGGAGTTTTACTGCATTTTGTTTTTGTGGTTGATTCATTGGTTTATCTCAAAAATTGGGTTTTGTATCATGTTAAACTTGTAAGCATTCATTTTAGAATTTATTTTTTAAAAGGTCATGAAGACAAGGTGATAGAATGTTTTATACTTTAGTGGTAATGCTGTCAATTACCATATATAAATATTTTAATGTGAAAACTACGACCAGATTGTTGAAATACCTTACCATAAGACTAATTCATAAGTATGGAAATTAGGGAGCCATTGCTTGTATTCATAACCTCTCTTATTGAATTTCAATGTAGAATGAATACAAATGTTGTGCTAAAATTAGAAATGCGCATATAATGTTCAATTAGACTACTGAGTCATTTAAATAAGAGGAAGAGTAACCTGTCGATGGGATAAAATTATCCTAATCCTTTCAGGTAGAATTTTCAGTATAATTAAGGGTAACTGATAATGTTCTTTTTGCTGAAATCCATATACTTGAACTAACCATTTAACTGTCTATTTAGTGTAAGATATGACTTTCATCTCTTCTTATACTGTCTAAAGATGAAATATTCTTTTATATTTTAAAATAAGTTCTGTTATTCATATTGAAATGAAGAGTCTAACTAGGAAATTACTGTTATAGTGAAAGTTGATCAAGATAAGTGTTAAATTTCACCTAAAGGAAGTTTATCTGGATCACCTAATTTTTCATGCCAACCAAAATTATGTGAGTCTGTGTGTGTGTTGGGGGGGGTATATTATTTGATTACTCAAAAGGAGTTTCTAAGAATTAGGAAATAAGACACGATAGGGTGCTTCTGATAATGATAACAAACCAAACAACTTTATAAGCCTTACTTTGTGTCAGTCCCTTTTCTAAGTATTTTACATAGATTAACTCAAAACAACCCTATGGAATGTCTCCATTTTGTAGGTGAATAAACCGAGGCACAAAGTAACCTGTTCAAAGTCATACAGTAATAAGTAATAGAACTTTGATTTATGTCCAGGCAATCTGTTTCTATAAGACATTCCCTTAACCACTGTACATACTACCTTAAAAATGTAAATGTCCTCTTTAAAGTTAGATATGCTACTTTCATCTTGGCACTACAGCCTGAGATTCAAGTAACTACCATGTGATAAGATACATAGTTTTCCATATATTTAGACATGCATTATATCTTTGTGTATTTCATAGAAAAAGACATAGCTAATTATTTAAAAATATCCATCTAGTCTCTAAGATAGTTTTATAATTGTAGTTATAGTAGCTGGAGCAAGATGTAAAGAAATAGAAATAGTGCTAGGCACAATCTGCGAAATCTATTTAAGTTCTTTTTTTGTTGTCACTAAATTAAGTCATAGGCTCTTGAGTCAGAAAAACTGAATTAGACTACTTCAAGTTGCTGATGCTATTAATTCTTGGAAATAAATTTCAGAGTAGAAAATTCCTACAAAAACAACTCAGATTTTGTATATTCCCAGCATTCAGCATGCTCACTTATTACATAGGTTTTATTTCTCTAGATTATGAGCCAGCAAACTACAGCCCACAGATCAAAGCTGGCCAGTGCCTGACTTTGTGCATTCTGAGAACTAAAAAAAAAAGTTTTTAACGTGGTTTTAAATGGTTGAACAAAAATAAAAAGAAGAATATTTTGTATCATATGAATATTCAAATTTGTGCCTATAAATAAATTTTACTGGAACACAGCCATGTTCATTTGTTTATGTATTGTTTATGGTTGTATTCACACTGCAAGGACAAATATTTGAGTAGTAGTAATAGAAACTGAAAGGCCTGTAAAGCCTACAATATTTATTATCAGAACCTTTATGGAAAACATCTACTGTCACCTGCTTTAGACATTGAAATCTTCTTTCTTTAGGTTAAGCTGTGATCAGGTTTGCTTGATTATTCAAAAAGAAAAGAGTGTGAATTCTAGTGATTTGCAAGCTTTTTCAATCTAGGTCTTTGTATTCTAACCAGTTGTCCTACTGGATCAAAATTAAAGCTCAGTCGTTTACACAGTGGCCTGGTTTTTCCCTTGGCTACTGTGTTGATTCTACAAATCTAACTTTTCTGCTACGTGACAGATGTGTTCCATTATCCCATTCTCCTACTACAAGCCTTTCCTGTGATTTCACAGTGATTCTGCTCTTAGTTCTTAAACCTTATTTTGCTCATAGGTCATACACTCCTTTCCCTCTTAAGATTTTCCTTTGTATTTTGCAAAAAAAATAAACAACAAAAAATCTCTGCTGTGTGCATTGTATAGACTATACTTAAATGGCTATACTTGATCTCTTTTGTACTATGGAAGTTTAATAAAATATAAGAAGTAGACATCAAGTAGTGCCGTAGATCAATTTCCACATTTTTCATGATCAAAATGCATCCCAAATGCATATAGTGTATATTCCTTTACCACTTAGGTAACCGATCATTCAATACAAGCTACTGTTGATTCTACTGACAGCTGTGTCTAGTAGGAGAAATGGACTTCAGATCTGTGAAAGTGAATTTGAATGGAGATAATATAATTTTAAGAGCTGGGTTTTCTTAAACTCATATGATCTGGTTAATGTTTATTAGATTGATAAATGCTTACCAAATGTCAGTTTGGGGGAAAAACTGCTGCTTCACTGCTTAGGGATATCTAATTCAAAGTGTACAGGAAGACCGGTCGGTGTGCTAAAGTCATGACAGCTCAGAAAAAATACTTGAAACATTTTCCTCAGAGGTATTCTTAGAGAACAAAGCTGTCTTCATGTTTCTAATTACCAAAACACTTGTGGAGAAACAAAGGTGTTTCTCGTTATGATTCTTCTTCCTTTTCATAAAATAATAATTTTGTTGGTGAATCATGTCAGAGAAGATGAGAGACTCTGGAAAATGAAGATTTATAAAGTAATCTCAGTAAAGTTAGATCCTATTTTTCTGCAATTTTTCTTTTGAAAAAGAGCAAGGAACGAAATGCCAGAAGATGTTAAGGAAAAAAAAAGCATTGTGGAAAAATAGAATGCTTTGTAAGTGTGGCATGACACATCACTAATATTTTAAGGCTGAATGGATTACCTGCTTGCTTTAGAAGAGGATTTATGTGGTTGAAGATTTGAGGATTTAACAAAGGTCCATTCTTAGTTATGAGGCTTTTTGAGGATAAATACTATGATATTTGTGTGTTATTTTAATTGAAATGACACTGCTGATCTTGGAACTGTAAAAAGGAATTAGGCTAATGGTGCCAGAGTGCAGGTTTTCATTAGAAGAGCTAAAAATTGGAGGTTTGTAACTGGTTGTGATCTAATGGTCTGCTTTAGAGGCCTTCTTTGATGTGCAGTACCTTTGTGACATTGTCGGCAAAAGCAGAAGCACAAAGTGAGAAAGAAAGTCTGATGCTTTTTTTCCTAATGCTTGAATCCAAAATTGCCTCAAGCTTGTCTGAAGAGCCATAGTTTTGATTCTCACTTCTCCGGTTTTATTGGTCAAGTAAAAAAAGAAGGCAGTTTTGTATAATATGCCTTTAAAAATGTATTTGTTTCTTTGAATGTGGAGACTCCAGAAGACTAAAGGAAATAAGCAGAGAAATAAAGAATTATTACTCTTTTTGAACTACTTCCTTTTGGAACTACTCCTAATAGTTTGTTTTTAAATAAAGATATAAGTACAAATAAATTCAACCTTAGCCAATATAATTAATAATCTTCAATTTTACTTGAGGAAAATCAGTTCTTTGAACATCACTCTTTTTGACACTCTCTTATCCTTCCCGCACCATGATTCCAAACAGAAAAATCAAGCTTGTATAAAATTTCTGACAGGGACTTCCCTGGTGGCGCAGTGGTTGAGGGTCCGCCTGCCGATGCAGGGGACACGGGTTCGTGCCCCGGTCCGGGAAGATCCCACATGCCGCGGAGCAGCGGGACCCGTGAGCCATGGCCGCTGAGCCTGCGCGTCTGGAGCCTGTACTCTGCAACAGGAGAGGCCACAACAGTGAGAGGCCTGCGTACCGCAAAAAAAAAAAAGGTGAATTTCTGACATAATCATTTCTCTATAATAGGTTTCAAGTTGTTTCGCTTTTTCCCCAGACTTAGGCAGAAGGGAGTTGTAGAGGAACATTCTATTAAAATTTTGTCATCTCACCTGAGGCGGGCCTCCCACTGACTACTGTATTCCACAGACAACTACTACCTGTACTGGAAGCTGATCTCATTGCCTAACTTTGCTACTTACCTCTTACTTAAAATAAACCAATTCTGTATACCATCATCTTGAAGACAGTATATCCAGTTTTAAAAAATTAAAGGACAACACAGACTGATAGAGGAAAGGAACTAGATTATGCCTGTTTGACCACAGGATTTATATCGTCTCAATGATCATCAAGCATAAAATGAGGGCTACTATACAACTACTTAAATGGCCAACAGTATTTGAATAATAGGTGTCTGATTTTATGCAAAACATCAGTTTGTATAAATGATACTATTTAGTTAATTAAAATGTTAATGCAGAAACCTGAGATTTTTCTTCTATAGGAATATATTTTATGGGATTCCTTAATAAACCTCATAGTTAAACATTTTTAATATTATGAATGATAATAAATTCAATGCTCTATAGGTTAATAATTTGTCCAGTTATTAGGTGCTTTTTTGTTCTTGTAACCTTTTCCTCTTTCAGGCAGTAATCAATGTCTGGAAAAAAAATAATGTAGCAGTCTTAACTAAAAGATTCTAAATGAATCTGGAAATTCCTAGAGCACTTAAGTGGATTTGCTTAACAAGTGATTGTTTCATGGTGCAAAAACTAAAATCATAAACTGTTGAGATAAAGAGTAGTATCTATTATCATGTTAATGGAATTGTCTTCTTTGCAATTTCATTCTATTCTGTTCAAAATCTGGTACAAATAATAAACTTTGTTTCTTGAAAACCTCTTTTCACAAATATTGAACTTTTAAGTAATTTATTTCTTTGGAGCTTTCAAATTTGAATGAAAAAAGACAGAAGAAACTCAGAAAAGAGGAAGGAAGTAAGGGAGAAAAGAGAGGACAGAGCAACAGAGAAGGAAGAAAGGAAAGGAAGGAGAGAGTAGAGAAAGAGAGGTAAGAAAGAAAGATGCACTGAGAAAGGAAATAAAAAGGAAAATAAAGACACTGTCCACAGAGGCTACTCATGGGTAGCCCTGTAGAAGTAGGTTCTTTGAAGCACAAAGAATATTGACTGTGCAATGCCAGATGATAAGCAGTGTTCTTCAGAATTCCAGCAGTTTTGTTGTTGTAGTTTGTTTCTTATACTGACTGAATAAATACATTTCCAAATGCTTGAATGCCAAGTCTCAAAAGGTAATAAAATAGAACCAACTAATGACAGCTGGGAGAAAAAATCCTGATTAAAAGAAATGCAGAAATTCAAACAACCAACTCCTCCAAATAATTGAATTTTATTTTTGGCAGAAACCCAGGAATTCTTTACCCAAAAGCATAGATGCTTTGAAACAGCAAATTCAGTTGCTTACTTTTTAAACTCGCCACATGGTTTCTAAAAGCTAAGAAATTTGTTTTCCACTTCAGAAGTAAATAGCGCTTTGAAGCACAATCACGTGTGTGTGTGTGTGTGTGTGTGTGTGTGTGTGTGTGTGTGTGTCGGAGGGAGCTCTTTTAGGTAGTTTTTCTTAAAACCTCATTTTACCCTTTCCCTGCCTGAATCATCCCATTTTTGCTCTTGATTTTCCATTGGTCATCATTATAGACAAGAATGGTGCATTAAAAGCCATAGTTACAGGTCTAGATGGAAAAATCAATGGGACACATTTTCCAAGTAAAAATCAATAATAGTTAAAACAACTTTTCTTACCTTAAAGGCAAATCCTATTGTACTAAATAACTAAGTTCCACATGTGCTATGACCCTGTTCTGTCTGACTTACCATGTCTCCTTTATCTTTTTATGAATGGTCATCTGACCAATTTTATGACAACACTAGCTACTAAATAAGAATGCACTAATGTGAAAGACACTTGGATAAATGAATTAGTACAGAAATTATTTTAACGGCAATGATCAATTATGTGTTTTGTTATATGACTACAATATAAAAGGAAAGTCACTGGAATTTTTAAAAAGCAGTGTTCATTTGTGACACCAATTAATGAAGTTAATTGGCTTGCTTGTGGCCTTTCAAAACCTTGTTAGTGATCGAGTTAGTTTATGATTGAAGATTAATGCTGATTCAGAGCAGTTCTAACTCAGTAGCTGTAAGTCTAACAACACAAATGAGGGGTACAATTCACTCTGTGCCATACATTGTGCTAGATGTTTGTTTACATTATTTGTAATCTTCAACATAGACCTACAAGATGCATTCTACCCTCATTAACACATTGAATCCTATGGGATCTGATATATTAGGGGGTAAAACTCATAAACAGCTTAAAGCAGAATTAAGATTCAAACCCACAACTTTATAATGTCAAAACGTTTTGTTTCACTCTACGTTGCAAATACGCTTGTGATTTATTAAATCATGGCAGAAGCATGAGCCAAGAATTGAAATTGCACATTGCCTAAACTACTCTGCTTATAATTTTCATAGGGAAATTACCGTTCAAGTCATTCTGAGGTAAGTATGTAATACACAGACAGGAATTTTCCACCATAAGCTATGTCATGACTATCTGCCAAGTTTTCATTTATTTCATTCTTTGTTTTCATTTTTCTTTTCCATCAATATAATTCTGTGATTATGCTTAATATACAATAATGACTTATGGTATGTATGAGTAAATCTCCTCTTTTTCTGATTTTCTGAGACTGTTGGGGTTTCTGAGAGCACTGAATTCATCAATGTCTGGGTCTTCATAGGTGATTGTGGGTCTTCATGTTTCTCTGATTTGAAATGAAAGCTGAAGGAAAAGCAAGATCATATGCCTGCAGGCCATTTTTCAGAGTGATTAGGCCAGGTTAGTTCAAGGTGGTGGACCATATAACAGAAATTAGAAACATAGAAGTCATTAGTAAGAATTCAATCCCTGCCCTACTTATGTTTGATTTAGTCATTTCTACCCTGTCAACCTCCCATTCAAACATACTTCATTAACTCACATTGAACTTTCCGCTATATCTTTAGTATTATATTTATTTCATCAACTAGCATTTTCCCCTTTTTAAAAAATATTTTTTTAAATTTTCCTAACTTTAAAGACATAGTTTTATACTTTATTATTATTAAGTTATTAATTTTGTATGTTCATATTAATATTTTGCCTGAGGATTTTGAGATTTTTCATTTCTTTCACACTGTAACATGAGCATCACTTTTGTTATAATCCTTATTAAAACTCATTGCTTTAAATTTTAACTTTGATTATGTATTTTATTTTTTATTTATGCTAACTTGTTTACCATTAATTCTTTTTTATTTTTTACACCTTTATTGGAGTATAATTGCTTTACAATGGTATGTTAGTTTCTGCTTTATAACAAAGTGAATCAGTTATACATATACATATGTTCCCATATCTCTTCCCGCTTGTGTCTCCCTCCCTCCCACCCTCCCTATCCCACCCCTCTAGGTGGTCACAAAGCATGGAGCTGATCTCCCTGTGCTATGCGGCTGCTTCCCACTAGCTATCTATTTTACGTTTGGTAGTGTATATATGTCCATGCCATTCTCTCACTTTGTCACAGCTTACCCTTCCCCCTCCCCATATCCTCAACTCTATTCTCTAGTAGGTCTGTGTCTTTATTCCTGTCTTACCCCTAGGTTCTTCATGACATTTTTTTTTCTTAGATTCCATATATATGTGTTAGCATACGGTATTTGTCTTTCTCTTTCTGTCTTACTTGACTCTGTATGACAGACTCTGGATCCATCCAATTCACTACAAATAACTCAATTTCGTTTCTTTTTATGGCTGAGTAATATTCCGTTGTATATATGTGCCACATCTTCTTTATCCATTCATCAAATGATGGACACTTAGGTTGTTTCCATCTCCTGGCTATTGTAAACAGAGCTGCAATGAACATTTTGGTACATGACTCTTTTTGAATTATGATTTTCTCAGGGTATAGGCCCAGTAGTGGGATTGCTGGGTCATATGGTTGTTCTATTTGCAGTTTTTTAAGGAACCTCCATACTGTTCTCCATAGTGGCTGTACCAATTCACACTCCCACCAGGAGTGCAAGAGTGTTCCTGTTTCTCCACACCCTCTCCAGCATTTATTGTTTCTAGATTTTTTGATGATGGCCATTCTGACTGGTGTGAGATGATATCTCATTGTAGTTTTGATTTGCATTTCTCTAATGATTAATGATGTTGAGCATTATTTCATGTGCTTCTTGGCCATCTGTATGTCCTCTTTGGAGAAATGTCTATTTAGGTCTTCTGCCCATTCTTGGGTTGCGCTGTTTGAGTTTTGTTATTGAGCTGCATGAGCTGTTTGTAAATTTTGGAGATTAATCCTTTGTCAGTTGCTTCATTTGCAAGTACTTACTCCCATTCTGAGGGCTGTCTTTTGGTCTTGTTTATGGTTTCCTTTGCTGTGCAAAAGATTTTAAGTTTCATTAGGTCCCATTTGTTTATTTTTGTTTTTATTTCCATTTCTCTAGGAGGTGGGTCAAAAAGGATCTTGCTGTGATTTATGTCATAGAATGTTCTGCCTTTGTTTTCCTCTAAGAGTTTGATAGTTTCTGGCCTTACATTTAGGTCTTCAATCCATTTTGAGCTTATTTTTGTGTATGGTGTTAGGGAGTGTTCTAATCTCATACTTTTCCATGTACCTGTCCGGTTTTCCCAGCGCCGCTTATTGAAGAGGCTGTCTTTTCCCCACTGTATATTCCTGCCTCCTTTATCAAAGATAAGGTGACCATATGTGCGTGGGTTTATCTCTGGGCTTTCTATCCTGTTCCATTGATCTATATTTCTGTTTTTGTTCCGGTACCATACTGTCTTGATGACTGTAGCTTTGTAGTATAGTCTGAAGTCAGGGAGCCTGATTCCTCCAGCTCAATTTTTCGTTCTCAAGATTGCTTTGCTATTCGGGGTCTTTTGTGTTTCCATACAAATTGTGAAATTTTTTGTTCTAGTTCTGTGAAAAATGCCAGTGGTAGTTTGATAGGGATTGCATTGAATCTGTAGATTGCTTTGGGTAGTAGAGTCATTTTCACAATGTTGATTCTTCCAATCCAAGAACATGGTATGTCTCTCCATCTATTTGTATCTTTAATTTCTTTCATCAGTGTCTTTTAATTTTCTGCATACAGGTCTTTTGTCTTCTTAGGTTGGTTTATTCCTAGATATTTTATTCTTTTTGTTGCATGGTAAATGGGAGAGTTTTTTTGATTTCACTTTCATCTTTAGTGTATAGGAATGCCAGATATATCTGTGCATTAATTTTGTATCCTGCTATTTTACCAAATTCATTGATTAGTTCTAGTAATTTTCTGGTAGCATCTTTAGGATTCTCTATGTATAGTATCATGTCATCTGCAAACAGTGACAGCTTTACTTCTTTTCCGATTTGGATTCCTTTTATTTCCTTTTCTTCTCTGATTGCTGTGGCTAAAACTTCGAAAACTGTGTTGAATAAGAGTGGTGAGAATGGGCAACCTTGTCTTGTTCCTGATCTTAGTGGAAATGGTTTCAGTTTTTCACCATTGAGTATGATGTTGGCTGTGGGTTTGTCATATATGGCCTTTATTATGTTGAGGAAAGTTCCCTCTATGCCTACTTTCTGCAGGGTTTTTATCATAATTCGGTGTTGAATTTTGTCGAAAGCTTTCTCTGCATCTACTGAGATGATCATATGGTTTTTCTCCTTCAATTTGTTAATATTGTGTATCACGTTGATTGATTTGCATATATTGAAGAATCCTTGCATTCCTGGAATAAGCCATACTTGATCATGGTGTATGATCCTTTTAATGTGCTGTTGGATTCCGTTTGCTAGTATTTTGTTGAGGATTTTTGCATCTATGTTCATCAGTGATATTGGCCTGTAGTTTTCTTTCTTTGTGACATCATTGCCTGGTTTTGGTATCAAGGTGATGGTGGCCTTGTAGAATGAGTTTGGGAGTGTTCCTCCCTCTGCTGTATTTTGGAAGAGTTTGAGAAGGATAGGTGTTAGCTCTTCTCTAAATGTTTGATAGAATTCTCCTGTGAAGCCATCTGGTCCTGGGCTTTTGTTTGTTGGAAGATTTTTAATTACAGTTTCAATTTCAGTGCTTGTGATTGCTCTTTTCATATTTTCTATTTCTTCCTGATTCAGTCTTGGCAGTTTGTGCATTTCTCAGAATTTGTCCATTTCTTCCAGGTTGTCCATTTTATTGGCATAGAGTTGCTTGTAGTAATCTATCATGATCTTTTGTATTTCTGCAGTGTCAGTTTATACTTCTCCTTTTTCATTTCTAATTCTATTGATTTGAGTCTTCTCCCTTTTTTTCTTGATGAGTCTGGCTAATGGTTTATCAATTTTGTTTATCTTCTCAAAGAACCAGCTTTTAGCTTTATTGATCTTTGCTATCATCTCCTTCATTTCTTTTTCATTTATTTCTGATCTGATTTTTATTATTTCTTTCCTCCTGCTAACTTTGTTTTTTTTTTTGTTGTTGTTGTTCTTCTTTCTCTAATTGCTTTAGATGCAAGGTCAGGTTGTTTATTTGAGATGTTTCCTGTTTCTTAAGGTGAGATTGTGTTGCTATAAACTTCCCTCTTAGAACTGCTTTTGCTGTATCCCATATGTTTTGGGTTGCCGTGTCTCCATTGTCATTTGTTTCTAGGTATTTTTTTATTTCCTCTTTGATTTCTTCAGTGATCACTTCGTTATTAAGTAATGTATTGTTTAGCCTCCATGTGTTTGTATTTTTTACAGCTCTTTTCCTGTAATTGATATCTAGTCTCATAGCTCCCTCCCACTGGTGCAGGTCCCGTCCCTATTCTATTGTGTCTGTTTATTCTTTTTTCTTTTGCCCTACCCAGGTACGTGGGGAATTTCTTGCCTTTTGGGAGGTCTGATGTCCTCTGCCAGCGTTCAGTAGGTGTTCTGTAGGAGTTGTTCCACGTGTAGATCTATTTCTGGTGTATCTGTGGGGAGGAAGGTGATCTCCATGTCTTACTCTTCCGCCATCTTCCCCCTCTCTCTCACCATTAATTCTTAATATGTTTTCTTGTATTTTACTCTGAAGTATCAGTTTTACTTTTATCTAATTTTTTCTTTTTGCTGTACGTGGGCCTCTCACTGTTGTGGCCTCTCCTGTTGCAGAACACAGGCTCCGGACGCGCAGGCTCAGCGCCCATGGCTCACGGGCCCAGCCGCTCCGCAGCATGTGGGATCTTCCTGGACCGGGGCACGAACCCATGTCCCCTGCATTGGCAGGCGGACTCTTAACCACTGCGCCACCAGGGAAGCCCCTATCTAATTTTTTAGTTAATTTTCATTTGGCATTTCTCCTTTTCCTCTCTTCTTCTTCTTTTTTTTTTTTACAATTTTTGTTTTTATAATTACTGACAGGACTGTGACTACAATGATGTTAATAAGGAAGGAGCGCAAACCATCAAAGTGAAACCATGTGCTGGCTTGCCCAAAGGCTTTCTAGCAACACCAGTGACTTCCCCAGGGGATCTTCTAACTCATTTAGGAATGGTTCCCCAAGGAACTTCACTGTGTGAGAGCTCGTTAATTGTACCCAGGGCTATAAATCACTGTGCAGGTATCACTCTTGATTTATTAAGATGATGTTGCTTCCTGATAGCTCACATCATTCAGTCACTATATGAGAAATTGTTTTAAATGTCTGTTGTCTAGAATGTGGATAACTATTGGATTTAGGTGCCGGAGCACACATTATAGTTTGCCATATTTAAAAAAAAAGAAGATATAAAAATGTATGGAATGTCTCAATTGGGATAAACTTTCTACGTGCTACATAGGCCTGACATTATAAAGAAAATACTTGGTACTAAACATCCTAACTGGCAGAAGCCAAAAGAACCAAAAGGCATTAAATACTAGTGTTCTTTAGGGTCCCTGTCTTTGGCAGCCTTCTCTTTTCATTCTTTTCCTTCTCGGTTGCTATAATCCAATTCGTACTATATTACCTACCAACTCTCTGTTATATCTATATCAAGTATTTAAGAATTATTTTATATAGGAAATGTAAAATCTATTTATGTTTGTATCTTTCGCCTAAGCTCCAGATCTTTGTATTCAATTACCCATAGGCCACTTCCATGTAGATGTTTAATACATATCTTTAATTCAATGTGTCTATAACTTTACTTACTTCCTTCCTTCCTGGGAGGTCTGTCTTCTTGATGAATCTCCAAGGATCATTTCTTCTTGAATTACACATCTCAGAGAACCAGTCATCCCTGGGGGAATTGGAGGATTCTTTATTCCTCCTTCTTCTTCAAATGCACATTCGACCTATTATCAAATCCTGTTAAATCTACTTTGTTAGTGGCTCTATACCTGTCAAAGATACTATATCCTCTTCTCCATTCTCTTGGAATGATCGCCAACATCTCTTACCTGACATGTCAGTTATCAGTGTATTGCCTCTCAACTCCAAATTCATGCTGCGTTGTCTGATCTGTGAAAATTATCCGAGGCCTTTAATGATTTTTTCAAGCTGGAATGATTTTAAGCTTTTCCAGTAGAGGATGTCGGACAGATATTGCAGGAGGAAAGGAGTCTTGCTTCCTTGTTCTGACGTGCTAGCATAGGTGGCTTCTGCTTCACCCAGTCTTGCGGTTCTTCACAACTAGAACTTCCCTTGGCACACTCCCTTCGGTATTTTTGTAGCAGAGTGCCTCAGTAAGACACTGCCAAGCCAACAGCTTTCTCAGCATCTTAGAGAACATATTTCCAGCAAGTTCCACAGGTGCGGTACCATAGCAACTTCTCTGCCATACAGTGAGTCAGAACCATGGCCACCAATGAAGTCTATGTCTCAGCCCAGGATGGAAGGTGGGAGAGTGGGGGAAGGAGCTGGGCCTCTTCCTTGGGACTGGTACGTTAGTGCTCGTGCTATTTTGTATATTTGTAGCTTCTCCTTACATCTGCTATTCCTATATTCTTCACACTTCTGTTTAACTTTTACTAGCTTATTTCCCATCACTCCACTCCTGTATTACAGTTAATACTTCTGTATATTACATTAAACTTCCCCTGTTCAAATGGCTGTATGCTTTTACTCTCCTGATTATGTCCAGGCTTCATGGATAATCATAATAACCTAGTCCTCCAATTTCCTTTCCTCCCCACTTTGATTCATTTTCTCCCTCCAGCTGGAAAATCTAAATAAAGTTGATACAATTCAGCAGCTTATGTCTCTCCTCTGACATTTTGGGAAGAGTCCCACCTTAGCTTGAAATGCCCTTCCTCCTTTCATGTACCTTCCATCTGACTAATAATTACCACAGTCACTAAACAAGGTGCTGAGATTCAACAATGAAAAGACTAAAGTCCCTGCCCTCATGAAGCTTGTATTCTCATGGATGAAAAGAGACAATAAACAAATATGGACTTACATGTTGAAGGGCAAAAAAATGCTTTGGAAAAAAATGAAACAGACTGGAGGAGGTGTACCTGCTGCTTGTATGAGGTGGTGTGTCCCTGAAAACAGGGTAAGTTATACTGTGATATCAATCAACCTGCAAATTTCCGAGGTTTACTACACTAACAGTTTAATTATAGCCAGTGAGTGCTGCATGTCAGTCACGGCTCTTTTCCATGTAGTCTTTCCTCTGGGGCCCAGGTTGACAGAGCAGCTTCTAGAAAGATCATTGCAGTCACCAAGGCAGAGAGAAATGAGATGGGAGCAACAATGTGAAGACGCCTAAAACTTTTGCCTAGAAAAACATGTCACTTATCTTCACATGTTATTGGACAAAGCAAGTCATATGACCAAACCTGAAACCAACTGAGCAAGAATGTCTAATCCTCCCGGGAGAGTAGGTAATTGTAAACAAAAATGCAGCCTAACACAGGTGAAAAAGAAAATCTTTTATGAGAAAGTGATATTTGATCAGCAAGAACTGAAAGAAGTAAAAGAGGGAGCTGTACAGATACTTAGGGGCAGATCACTCCATCACAGGCACATAATGACGACTTTTATTCTTTTTGTTTCAAATGAAAACACTTTAAGTACAGGGAAAATGATTCTTTTAATAGTCATTCTCTTGACAGTAATTGCTGTGGTATGCCATGCCATGTATAGTTAGCATGTGAAGAAAATGAATCAGGCATATTTCCTAATAATAATTATTCTAGTGAATGATGATTCCAATAGACAAGAGGATAGCAGCTTCCTTAAGTGATTCTCTCTCTTGAAACTTAATGAAAGTTTTGTGTTTTAAACAAAATATCCTCAAGGTAGGTTTTTTGGGGAAACACTTTTTTCAGATCTGGTTTTGCCACTAACAAAGTCTTATTCAAACCCTTGTTACTTAATTGATCCCTTTGTAAAATGATTTCTTCTGATTATGTAGAGACAGAATTTATGAATCAATATAAATTGAATTTGATATTATACAAACATTAAACTTTATGTAAATACTTTAATGAAAAATGGGTAGCTACATAATCTCATGTTGGACATATTAATATTCTGCTTTGTTTATGTGAGTAAATGTGATCTTTCATTAATCTAAATATTCTACCTTCCAAGCTTGTCCATGGCAGAAATTATTTTTAATGTTTTATTTCTGATTCTAAAAGTAGGCTATATATTTTATAGAATATTTTTTTTTTTTTTTTTTTTTTTTTAGGGAAACACCCATCACTTAGATGAGGAAATCAAGGCTTCAATAAGTTGATTTACTCATTCATTCATTCAGCAAATACTGAGGGCATATTAAGTACCAGACACTTTGTTGAGGATAAAGAGTGAGCACAGTGAACCCAAACCCCTTCCGTGAGGGAGCCAGGTGTGCTGGCTTGAACCCAGGCTGGCCTATCTATTTTTTTTTTTTTTTTGCGGTACTCGGGTGGGCCTCTCACCGTTGTGGCCTCTCCCGTTGCGGAGCACAGGCTCCGGACGCGCAGGCCCAGCAGCCGTGGCTCACGGGCCCAGCCGCTCCGCGACATGTGGGATCTTCCCAGACCGGGGCACGAACCCGTATCCCCTGCATCGGCAGGCGGACTCTCAACCACTGTGCCACCAGGGAAGCCCTAGAATATTTTTAAGGCAATGAATAGCTTATACAAGATCACCTGCAGTTGTAGCAATCTACAAATCTGGAGAACCACTGTTTATAAGTTATTAAGTGCTCTTATTTTTATGAAAATTTTGATCATGGTGCTCTTTTAGTGATAATATTTCACTACATTTTAATTTTCTTTGCTGTATTAGAATTTTTATAAGACTATGCTTTTCAGCTGTATTTTCCTATAAAATCATCCAGTAAATTTACTAGTGTAGCATTGTTCATAACATTCTTGTATTTTTAATTGCTCCCATTCTGGTTATAATTGCTTTCACTCCAAATTTCATAAATATGTTTTCTCTCTTGATTAGAGTTGTCAGCAACTTATCAATTTAATAGATTTTAAAGAACAAAACCTTGGTTTTATTTGTCAATTTGATAGTTATCCAGGTTTCTGAGCACTTAATTTCTGCTTTAACTTTTTCCCAATTTTCTGGTTGGTTCCCATTTATTTCTTTTCTATATCCTCAGGTTAGATGCTTGGGAGTGCTACCTGAGGCTTGCAAGGACTCTTCATTACCCCTTCCTTCCCTTCACTATTTTATCCCTTTCTATATATTGTATTGAGAAGGTAGTATTTATTGTTTACACTCAAAATTTCATCTCTTTGTTTCATACAGATTCCTTCTAGTCTTGTTCAATGCATTGACTTGTATGCCCAGATTTCCTCTTTGCTTAATCTTTGCCCCTCTCTAGTTCATGAATTCTCAAAATGAAAATATAGCAGAAGATAAAGGAAGTGTTCTAGCTGTCCATACCTCAATTTCCATAAAGAGTCGGTAGATAGTATTATGGGATTTTTCTTTGAAGCCTCTCTCTCTCCACACACACAGACATATGCATCTATACATGTATTTTCAGAATTCTAAAATCATTAGGGATTTATGGTGTTATCTGGTTCCAAACTGGTTAAAGTAGAAATGCTTAAAAATATTTTCAGGTAGTAAAATTAAAAAGAAAAAAACACATAATTTTAAATGTGATCTTAAATCTTTTAATAAAGCTCTATTTATGTGGAAGTCAATTAGGAAGGTGTTAATGAAACTCTCAGATACTGAATTTGAAAAAGGCACCCTTGGCTAATAGCATACTTACCTGAGTATCAAAAGATGTGCTTGCTCCATTACTACACAAAAAAACAGAAGGTTTCAGTCTAGTCTCAACTTGCAAAGCATTTTTCACACTCAACTGTATTCCTGAAATGTTTTCTGAAATTGTTATATCAATTTTGAATATTAAATTAAGGAAATGGTAAAATGTTGTGAAAAGTTCCAGTACATATGTCTGAAATATTCCAGTTTAGGAACATAATCTTCATGTGGCTTTTTTTAATGCTTTTTCTGAATCAGCCAAGAATGCTGATTCAGAAGTAAAGCACTGGGGTTTAGGAAGACACACAGTCACAGATTTGCTAGCATCTCAGGTCTCCAGCATCTCTCCTTTGTTGACAGCTGATTTTCCCTTTTTCAGCGTTTATTTATCTTACAGCTTCCAAATATGCAGATTACACATAAGATGTTGCTTTTGTTAAAATGCTTTTAGAGTTAAATATATTCACTTTTTCATGTTGAAATACTCTTCTGACTTATTTTCAAAAGTATATATGTTGATCAACTTATCAGTAATATATTATGATTGACAAAAAAGGTTATTTATTATTTTTTATTATGCCTCTATGTAGTTCTAATGATTTGTCTAATAAAATTATCTAAAATCTGTATTAATGGGAAGACAGTATTCCCCTTTATCTCTTTTCCAGATTGCTTCTGTAAGCAATGAAAGGCCTCTACCCTTTTTATTTTACATTTTTTTAGACTACTCCCGGGGAACACAGAGAATAAACTGAATAAGAGTAAAGGACAATGTTTGATGTTGCTCATGGTCTAATGCTCAGCGTTGTGCCTGGACCATAATAGGGGAACAGAAAATATTTGTTAAATGAATATTGACTCTTAACCTCCTTGCATTTTTGTGCTAAATGTTACTTATTTTTTTTTTACATCTCCCTCTCCCCTTATCTTTTCATCCTTAGTACATACTAAATACAGTAGTAACTATGATTTATTTAGTGGTGTGTGTGTGTGCGGGTGTGTGCGCGCGCAATCACCGGTCCTTACAAGGTTTATATTTCCCCAAATTTCCTTGCTAGGTTTATATTTTCCCACATTCTCTTAGGAAGAAACCTTCAGTGATAGCAAGTGATTTTTCCCAAGTCACACAACTAATGAGAATCAGAGCCAGAATTAAAACTCAGCTCTACTTGACTGAGTTTTTCCACTGTTCTCTGCTTCAACTATTCAACTCAAGTACCAGTTATAACAGAGGACACTTATACGTTACCTCACTATGTAATAATAAATGGAAGAGTTAGGATTTTAAACCAAGCAATGTGACTTGAGAATGTGTTCTCTTAACCATTTCTCCTCAAATTCAGAGGGTAAATATGGGCTTGCATAGTCCAGTGAAAGTAGGTTGTTTAATATGCTACCTATGATACAATGAACCGAGTCACACATTCTTCCACTTCTACCACAGAAGCAGGTTTGAGAAATATTAGACAAAATACGTTTGGCTGAACAACGACTTGTGGCATAGAATGTGGGATTCACGTTGTGGGAATGAAGTTACATTGTGGTGCATAATGACTGTGTGAAGGGAGGAATGAGAAGAAAGCCTGGGTACCGAGTTCTGGGGAGGTGCATTGAAGAGAGAAAGATTTAGAAGGCAAAGAAAGATACCAAAGGATTTGCAGTGTGCCGTGTCTTTGGTCTCTATATGAAATGTGTGGTAAAAATTACCTTATTCACTAGAGCTTTTGAAGTTGAAAGGGGCTGGTGGGGGAAAAGGAAGAACATCAATTAAGAACTGAGTAACATTACAAGACATGTGCAGGTCAAGAGCAAAAGCTGCCAAAACGGGTACAGTCACAGACTTATTACCTTTTCTTATACTTAATGCAAAATTTTACTTACTTTACATAATTTATCCTGCCTTCCGTAAAAACTTCAAGTAATTGGTGACCTTAAAAAAAAGTTTCCTCTTTGGCTGAGGGTTTTTCTATCTCCATTGCAAAATTCGTCCACAGTATGATGCATTTTTTTTTTTGGTGGTACACAGGCCTCTCACTGTTGTGGCCTCTCCCATTGCAGAGCACAGGCTCCGGACGCACAGCCCCAGCGGCCATGGCTCACGGGCCCAGCTGCTCCGCAGCATGTGGGATCCTCCCGGACCAGGGCACGAACCCGTGTCCCCTGCATCGGCAGGCGGACTCTCAACCACTGCGCCACCAGGGAAGCCCCGATGCATCATTTTTAATATGCCAGAGAGAAAACCAGAGAACATATCAATATATCATTTTAAGGGTAAAAAAAAATTGATACAGGGAAATAAGGCCTTACCCCAAAATAGGTAACTATAATGATATTTGTGGATGAGAATCCAGGATTCTAAACCCATGTTCTTATCACTAAAAGGAAGAAAGCTTCCACAAAGAGGCCAGGTAGAAGGATATGTAACTACACTGATTTGAAAAGCTAATCTGCTTGTTACTGACGCCAAAGTCCAAATGGAGAATTTTGTTTTAAACATCTGAAGCTTAGAACTAAAACCTTCTCTTGAACTGAAATGAGACATATGCCTGCTGGTACTTAGATCATGCATATTTTCCTATTTTAATGAGTTTTATATCATTCTGCTTTTCTACCACTTTGAAAAAGAAAACTGATTTCCACTGATGTAAAAAAAAAAAAACCCTCAAACTTACTTTCCATTTGTTTCTAATTTCTACATTAGAGTTTTTTTCCTCTTTCTCACATCAGCCACAATTTGTAGACTTTACTCTCCTTGTCTGATGCAATCAGTGTAAATGGAATGGAGAATCGAAAGGTCAATACCTTTCTAATCCAGGAAACACCATCT
This sequence comes from Mesoplodon bidens, assembly GCF_964165515.1. Taxonomy (NCBI): domain Eukaryota; kingdom Metazoa; phylum Chordata; class Mammalia; order Artiodactyla; family Ziphiidae; genus Mesoplodon; species Mesoplodon bidens. The sequence continues at coordinate 90,730,521 of NC_138167.1, forward strand.
CATTTTTCCTTTCTCCAATTTCTCCAAAGTCGTAAGTCTTTGTTCATCAGTGATTAAAAATTTGGAACTGTAATGATTTTAAAAGTATAGACATATTCCTCTTTAATGTTCTCTAACATCAAAATTTTCTTAGAACATTATGGCAAAAATGGCAGCTCACCCTAATTTGTATGATATTTGTTTGGTTTTATTTTTCATTTTAAAACTTACATTTATTATTCAAACAGAAAATTACAGTAGTGTTATAATTCCAAATAAACCTGTGTAATGAGAAAAATTGGTCTTTAAAATTAATGAAACATTTTATTTCATAATTTATTGCATTAAAATAGATTCTAAATGTTTTATGCTTGCTAATACATATATTCTGAATACAATATATTTAAATGAGGGAAAATATTTAATTAAATGTTGATAAAATCTCTGTTATGATTGCTTCTGCCAACCTATAGTTTCTAACTCATTTTTTTATAAAGAAAAGATATGTACAAAAGGATTACAACAGATTATTCCCTGGCAGAGATTCTAATTTCTTACCAATTGTTATCTCCTTCTTCCTTGTAGTAATATAATTCTCCACTCCAAAGATTTAGCAGGTCCTATAGCTAAAGCTAAAAGACTTCCCATACAGTTTGGTACAGCCATGTGATGAAACCCCTTTTATAGAAATGTGAGCACATGTGATGTGTGCAGCTTTCATGTTATTTCCATAAAATGAAACTGCTTGTCATTCATTTTACCCTTAATTCCTTTCCACTGGCTGTGGAGTGGAGACTCCTATAACTGCTAACTTAGACCCAGAGTGGAAAACCACTTTTTGAGGAGAGAAGTCACTGCCAACTTGAATCCCTGAATGAAAACATGAAGTTGAGCTGCTCTTGATGACTTGCCTACCTGGAAAATTGTGTGAAAAAGAGATAAACTTCTATATTACTTAAGCCACATGCACTAAAAATTCAGTATTACAAATGAAAATGATCACATTGCAAATGACAAAGTTAAGCATTATAAATTCTTTTGTCTCTAAAATAATTCTACTGTATCCTTTACAAGCAAAATATCAATGAACTTCCAATTTAAAATATCAGCAGTCAAAAGTAGAAGTCCATATAACCTTTATCTCTCTTGAAATGAGTTAATTAGTTGTGAGTACTCAAAAATGACATAAACTTAGGTCTGATTATCTTTGTTAATGCAGGATTATAATCACGGATATTTTTATTATAAAGTAATAGACACCCATTCAAATGAGTTTAAGTAAGATTACAAATGTATTATAATATGGAAAATATAAAAGAATTAATTGCAAGAAATACAATGTGGCCACAATATAAGTGTAAGTTTGCAGTCTCTTCATCTCTTTATGGGGCTGCAAGTCTTTTCATCTCACCTCTATATACATTTGTTTGATTTTTCTCTCTGAAGACTGGCTTCTTAGGCAGGATGTTTCATTTTTGTTTTCCAAATTTTTACTTAACCATTCATTGCTTTAGCCATCATCAGTACCGACAGTAGTGTCAATAATATGGACACTCAACACTGATATTCACATCTAACTACTTCATTCTCTATTAACGTTCCAAACTCCCAGAAGAAAAACATAATGATTTGCCCAGATTGGATCAAGTGTTTGTTCCCAGGCCTCCCAGTCCTCTCCCTTGACTAAAGCTATATTGGAGGTTAGGTGTGGTTTTGTTTATTCAGGGAGAGAGCAACTGGGATCTCCAGCAAGAAACTTGGAAATAAAAATCATATGGGATCCAGGCAATTATGTTATAGTTAACTTTTAGGTATTCTGAAGCATAAAATGTGTCTATGGGACAAAGAAGTACATATGTTGGTTTAATTATTTCTATCCACGATCATTATTTAAAATAAGTATTTGGTTTGCGTTTCTCCTATATTCATTGTTATTGTACTAATTATGATCAACTGAAGTTTGAAAGAAAGTGTCTGGAGCAAGAGGTAATTGTTACCATAAAGGTGAGCACTACCAATCATTTGCAAGAAAAGTATTTATTAAGGAGTTACAGCTATCTGAAAATATTTCACTAGTGATCATATGTGTCTTGAAACAACTGGCCTGGCTTGACCTCTCTGATAAACTCCTCTTCACTCACTTTCATTCAGTCACTAAGTCACAGTTTCAAATAGATATTTTTTTAGAGTTTTACTTGATCTACTGTATCTGCTTTAAAAAAATAGCCTTAACATATTTTCTATAATTCATAGTATTTTCTATGAATCTAAATTACTCACTTGTTATAATATGCTGTTCCATAACTAAACATTCATCTACTCATTGATTACAGTGTTAATCTAAATGAAATCTAGTGATTTTTATTTAACACCCATTTACCATCTAAGATAAAGTGGGATCATTAAATAAAGTTTCTAGTTTCTGGACTTGAAAGATGTATTTGTGGGACTATTTTTTTTTTAACAATGAATTATGCATCTTGTGGGGAGGGAAATAAATCAAGTAATATCAGGGGTTTGTTTCATAGTTATTGGATCTACTTGTAAGTAATAAGCCAGCCCATACTTAAGATGAATTTTAAATTGTCAATTAAAAAAATAATATTCCAGGGCTTCCCTGGTGGCGCAGTGGTTGGGGGTCCGCCTGCCGCTGCAGGGGTCACGCGTTTGAGCCCCGGTCCGGAAGGATTCCACGTGCCGTGGAGCAGCTGGGCCCGTGAGCTATGGCCGCTGGGCCTGTGCGTCCGGAGCCTGTGCTCCACAACACGAGAGGCCACAACAGTGAGAGGCCCGCGTACAGAAAAAAAAAAAAATTCCATATTATAATGGGGTTATGTATCATATGGATCTTTGAACTAAACAATTCCATGAAGACATTAATGACTAAACTACTATATATGAAACTTAAATGACTAGATTGTTTTTTTATTCATTTGACTTGCTAAATATGTGGTTACATGTGACATTCAGCTCTTTGTTGATACTGGATCTACCAATGATCTTTTTTTTAGATAAACATATCTACAGTTATATGGATTCTGGCCTCAATTACCCTAACATTCCATTTGGTTAATACACCATGAAGAAGAATCTTGTGCTTCTCCAATAAATCATTGTAATACAGATAGGTTGGAACTTTTTTCTTAGGCAGATGGCAAACAAAATATATTACCTCTTAACACATCTTAATATTACATATAATTAGAATGTTAAATGCTACCAACTACACTTTATAAATTACAGCTAATGTAGCACTCACCAAAGAGTTGCTCACCTGCAGAGAAACTGTCATATATAAAGCCCATTTCCAAGTCTTCTTATGCCCTCAAGGATAAGACAGGCTACAGTAATGATACTATTGGAACTGCACATAATCAGCTCCTATAAAAAACATGTAGTCCTGATTCCAGTTATGTTAATTCATTGCAGCAGGACTGTACATTTCAATCACCAAAAGGCTCAGTGCCTTTCGGAAGCCCCTTGGCAGCACACAGGTGGTCCCCATGAAAGTATTTGGCAAATACTTTTGTGAAGCATAAGGGATTTAAAGCAGTAATAAACCAGTCCCTCTGCATTGATAAATTCCTCTTAAGTCAATGAGGGCTTTGCTGGGACTGAAGACTGAGAATTTTTCTTCTCCGGTTCACTCTTTGGAAGAATCTTGCATAATGTGTAATAGTACAGACATCCACTTTCAAGGTCTGGAGCCACTAGAGGGCAAGAGGATCATAATTCACAGTGAAGCAACAGTTTAAATCAGAGCCATCCAATTTTAGTCCCTTAGAAATGCTAGTGGTACCTTTTCTGCAGCATTTTGCATTTAAATATGTCACTTCTGCATTTCTGCACACCTAATAGACCATTCAAGACACATTTGTTGTGGTAATATGGAGAGGGGTACATTGAAATATTTTTGCTTTATCAATGAAGCTCCTTTTGTAATAAAGAGGTTGATTTTCAAGTCCGTAGTAGAATCTGTAGCATAGAATTCTACTGAAGCAGAAGTACAGTTACATTTGGACACCCAGAAAAAATAAACTTTGTAGAACTATAAGCTTAGTAAGAGTATTAATCTGCTTTCTGATGTAATTCTTTGTTGCAGAGTAAGTGGAGAATTTACTTCGACCTTTTTTTCTTTTTCTAAACATGAAGCCATTTATTAGTGACTAACATACCCAATGTTTTCAGAGAAATATATGCTGAGGGGAGCAGCTGTTGTAAAATATAGAATGCCAGGAAAAAGTATATTAAAGTTTATAACTCCAGGGCTTCCCTGGTGGTGTAGTGGTTGAGAGTCCACCTGCATCAGCAGGGGACACGGGTTCGTGCCCTGGTCCGGGAAGATCTGCGGCATGTGGGATCCTCCCAGACTGGGGCACGAACCTGTGTCCCCTGCATCAGCAGGCGGACTCTCAACCACTGTGCCACCAGGGAAGCCCGGGGTTTTTTTTGTATTTGAGTTTTTTATTTTACTCTCAAGAAAAGGCACATGGGTGGTACATTTTCTGTAAATTTATTTGTGAATGGCAGCTCTGTTGGGTAGAAAATTATTGAATCACAATCTTTTCAGCTTGAAACTCTCTAAAGATTGTCCTATTGTCATCAGCTAGATTTTTGTTTCTCTAATAGTAACCTGTTTTTTACTGCCTGAATATTTAAAGGAGTTTTCTCATTTTATTTATAATCTTCAGTATACATGGTTCATCATTCTTTTTTTTGCATTTTGTTTTTATAGAAGTATAGTTGATTTACAATGTTGTGTTAGTTTCAGGTATATAGCAAAGTGATTCAATTATACATATACATCTGTCTATTCTTTTTCAGATTCTTTTCCCTTATAGGTTATTAGAAAATATCGAATATAGTTCTCTGTGCTATACAGTAGGTCCTTGTTGGTTATCTGTTTTATATATAGTAGTGTGTATATGTTAATCCCAAACTCCTAATTTATCCCCTGCCCCCATTCCCCCTATGGTAACCATGACTTTCTTTACTATGTCTGTGGGTCTATTTCTGTTTTGTACATAAGTTCATTTGTATAATTTTTTTAGATTTCACATGTAAGCAATGTCATATGATTTTTGTCTTTCTCTGTCTGGCTTACTTCACTTAGTATGATAATCTCTAGGTCCATCCATGTTGCTGCAGATGGAATTATTTCATTCTTTTTTATGACTGAGTAATATTCCATTGTAGATTTTATATATATATATCAAATCTTCTTTATCCATTCATTTGTCAATGGACATTTAGGTTTATTCCATGTCTTGGCTATTGTAAATAGTGCTGCTATGAACATTGGGGTGTATGTATCTTTTCAAATTATGGTTTTCTCTGGATATATGCCCAGGAGTGGGATTGCAGGATCATATGGTAGCTCTATTCTTATTTTTGTTTAATACACAGTAAGTCCTCTTAACTAAAGACTCACTTCCAATTGAATAATTTTTTATGCTATCATAACTTATAAAATATTATTTTATTTCTTTCTTTCAAAATAGGTATTGAGAACATATCTATGATTAGGTTATTATGCTTCCACTAAGGATCCATGTTTTAACAAGAATACATGACACTTGTACTTCCAAAGTTTAGACCCAAGAACTATGTCCTTTATGAACTTGGGAATTCATATTAGGTGTATAATGAATATTGTAACATTCATATCTGTTGCAGTATCTAGTAATGTGTTTTCCTTTTTCTTTGCCTAACACAGCTTCCTCACTGGAAGGCAACATTGGGGGTTATTTAATGGTACATTCTTAACATGGTGAATAAATTAAAGGTCAGCTGGGAGTATAACTTGCCATTTCCATGATGTTGTGTATACTTATCATGGATGGCCCTTTTAATGTAGTCATAGTACTTTTGATTTTCATGTGCATTGTACTCATTATTGTTTTTTAGGTTTCAAACATTTACTTGTAGTTGTATATCTATAAATTTCATTTTTATTAAGAATATGACATCTTAGGCATTTCCTCAAAGAAAAATTCTAAGAAGATTAAGAAAACACTCAATGAAATATCTAAAATAACTTTATATTTATTTTGTTAACATGTGCAATATGATTTTATTTTACACATGTCTTTCAAATCCATACTTTAATTTAAATAAAGGCTTAAAAGAATGTCATTACTACTGAAACTAACTGTTCTTAAGGGTAGAGAAAAAAAATATGGCAATTCCAAGCTTGAATTCACAAAAGAATAATTTATGTGTGTATTTCCCTCCTGGGTGCCTTATTAGTGATTTCAGTGGAATGCTTCAGAAGGATTAATTGCTTGGATTTGCATAAGTTCTTTATTTATCATCATTAAAAGGCCTATTGAAGGAGGATTTTTATGGTGTAATGTATCACTTGCTAAAATTCTTTTTTAGAAAACTGACAAAAAAGTATCTTAGATGTTATGCTGTCTAATTACATGGCTTGAATCTAACAATTATTTCTAATTTTTTGGCCTCAAGATATATGGATGGAGAATCTGAGTGAATCAGATGTATCTCCTTGCATGAGTGCTATACCTACATGTTGTGAGAAAAGGATTTTAAAAACTTTAACATGTAATGTGTTGATGCCAATGCCTAAAATCAGATTACATTACCCTTTTCTGTAACAAGATTTTGATAAAGGAAATTATGAACTAATATAAACATTTTATCTAAGTTAGCTCACATTTAAGAATTATAAAATAATTATAATGCATAAAATTAATATTGGTTAAAATTTCATAATGTTTCATGTTTCTTTTTTTGAGTTAAAATAGGTCATTCCCCTATGCATAAAATATATACATGGGCAATTGGCAAATGATATTAGTTTAAAAAAGCAGGTTAAAGATGTTTCCAAGGCAACATAATTACTATGATATAAATAGTTAGACTGAAAAGATTTCCCCTCTTAATTATGTATTTAAAGTATTTCCTCATTTGATGTTTGCTTTGTCTTCACAGTGTCCTTCTAGTTCAGGGTGAATATATCATATTTAGAGGTTATTCTGCATAAATCTTTTCCTAGTTATTCCCTTAGTATGGGTTTTACTTTTTTTTTTTTTTGCGGTACGCGGGCCTCTCACTGTTGTGACCTCTCCCATTGCAGAGCACAGGCTGTGGATGTGCAGGCTCAGCAGGCATGGCTCACGGGCCCAGCTGCTCCATAGCATGTGGGATCTTCCCAGACCGGGGCACGAACCCGTGTCCCCTGCATCGGCAGGCGGACTCTCAACCACTGCGCCACCAGGGAAGCCCAGGGTTTTACTTTTGAAGATAAGAAAGAGAGAAATCAATTTGACTGGAGAATTTATTTGAATGGTCATATTTCAGTCTAGGAGTAAGGGCTAGCTTAAGTTATTTGCAAACATAAAGCAGAATATAAAGCCAAGTTGGTAGAACAAGGAAAATACTTGAGTTCCTAAAATTAATACTAAAACATATCAGAATATAGAAATAGAAAATGAATGGGAGTTATAATTACACCTATAGTGAATCAAAATTTATTAAATTATAAATTTGTAAGAATGATTCTCTAGGGTAAAATGGATTTGGAGTCAGAAGACATAGGTACTCTCTGAGGTCCACCATTTATTTGTTCTACAACTATTGGCCAATTATTCAATTTCTCTTAGCCTTTTAAAGAAAAAATATTTACTTAATACAATTATGGTTAGGAATAAATGAGGTAACGTATATTTAATAAAACACTTACCTAGTGCATTGCAGATATTCAATGAATGTTGAGTCTGAGATGAGAGAAACCCTGACTCAGAGTTGAAGGAGGGGAACTAGAATACTTTGAAGAGAGATACAAGTAGGCCAAGAACACATTATGAGAAATAACTTTCAAGCAGTTCAACTATTTCTCCACTGAATGGGCCATACTTGGAGCTAGTGAGGCCTTTGGTGGAAAGTTGTTTGAAAGTTGGGTGAAAACATTGTTGTGATCACAAAGAAAGTTAATTAGACATTAGATTGGAGGATCTTCAAGGTCCTCTCCAATCCCGAGATTCAATGGTTTGTGAAAATGTTAGTCTGACTACTTTGCAAATAAATATTTATTCTACCAGAACTAGGAGCAATAGTGCAGAATGTTTAGAAGTTGGGACTCTGGAATCTAAACTGGCTGTGTTAACATTCTGACACAGTCTTTTCATGACTGTATGAATTTAGGACAATTATATGACCCCTCTGAGGTTCAGCTTTCTTGTCTTATACATGATGGTAATAATTTCTATTTGATGTGAAGATAAAATGAAATAGTGCATGTTAAAGGCTTAGCAGAGTGCCTCTGACATAGTAACTGATCTCCATAATTACCAGTGTTTTATCATTATTAATCTATCAACTTGGTAGAACTGACAGACCAAGACTAATTCTATCTAAATTACTATGTAAGGAAACTTGAGAAAGCAAAGTATAGAAATATAACTACTATTTGAATAATGGGGCAGGATCAAGCAGTAAGTTGTTTATAAAAACTAAGTGCATAAAATATCATCCATATTAAACACAATATAGTAATCCAGAGATAGCCAGCCTTTATGATACAGCTTTAGTAGGGGCATGCCCATTGTGTAGTTCCCAAATCCATACTATTGCCTAAATTTACAAATATTTACATTGCTGAGCTCTAAAAGTATTTTGGTGTATGAATGAATCTACAGGTTGTTTGATAAATGTACAATCAATTATTATTGCTGGTTATTGCAATCTATATTTAGTTCCTTTAAATACGGTTTGTAGCTTCTTTTCCTCCTTAGCTCCATCTAAAGTATAGAAACGTCAGTCATTTATTCTAATCGCTAAAATTGTATCATATTCTAAGTTAAGGAACCCATAAAAATAACTGTTACTATGTTATTTTGTTGACTGACATTATTATTTTTATTTTTTATTTTTATTTTTTTTTTGCGGTACGCAGTCCTCTCACTGCTGTGGCCCCTCCCGTTGCAGAGCACAGGCTCCAGACGCTCAGGCTCAGCAGCCATGGCTCACGGGCCCAGCCGCTCCACGGCATGTGGGATCCTCCCAGACTGGGGCACTAGCCTGCGTCCCCTTCATCGGCAGGCGGACTCTCAACCACTGTGCCACCAGGGAAGCCCCCATTATTATTTTTAAATAGAAGTTCAGGTATTAAGAAAATTAGATTGAATTTGCCATTTACCAATTAGATGATTCCATAGGGTTGAATAATCCATCAGCCAATTTATAAAGCCAGTTGTCCAAGTTCCAATAACTAGTATGCCAATGCACTGTGAATTTCATGTTTATCAGAAAATTTATTATTTTTCTTAATTTTAATGTTTGAGATATTAACAAAAGCTGTAAGAGCAAAACTCAATAAATATTAACTGAAACATTTAATTTCAGAAGTAATTAAAATGAAAAGTTAAACGATGTGAATAAAATGGAGAGTATTTCTCCCATTATGCTACCTGAAGGGAGAAATTTGTGTAAAAGAAAGAAAAGAAGAAAAAGTCTGTTCTGAGTTCTACAGTTCTATAACTGAATGGGTAGAATATCTGAAAGAAAAGTGTCTTGAATGTAAAAATCTTAAACTTGAGAACTTTGAGAGTTAAATTTTAAACCTACAATTGTTTGTCTTCCTTGTCTTAACTGTGAATGAAGGAAAGGGCAATCAGTAAACAGTGAAGCCCTTTAGCAAATATGGCATTAATGACCACAGGCAATACCTAACATCACACTGGGAAACTAATTGGTAGTCATTGGAGACTGCTGTGCCTTGGTGAGATATTCCCTCAGGCTAAAGCCAATCAGCAGCCAGGCTATTCTATACCCGGTGAAGCCTAAGAGTGGTTTCCAGGGGTAACCTCTTTGAGAGCACATTTGAATAATCTAATTTGTAGTTTTAAAAGTGGGGGAAATGGTGAAAAAAATCACATGCTAACTGGCACCATTCCTTAAATTGCGATAGACGGATTCTCACATCTGAAATAGTTTATGATGCATGTTTTTAAAAAAATCAATGTTGCATAAACTGTTTGGTACTGTACAAATACAAAATTCATTTTCAGTCTTCTGCTCTTTTCACTGAAGATGACTTTACTTCTTTCCTAAAGACTTGAAAGGTCACCCTTTCATTTTGAAACTAATAAAGGGGGTGGCTGTAGTTATCCTTAATAGCATTCAAGAGATTTAAGAAATTAAATGACTGAAAATTTACAAACTCTCATGTATTAATTATGTTAGGAGTTGGCTGTTTCTATTTGTGTAAAAAATATTTATGAAACACATATTAGGTGCTACATATTGTGCCTAATAAGCATAGTCTTATCCCTCATGAGTGCATATTTGTCCCCTCTTTTGGAGGATTCATCCTTGAAAGGGGAACAGTGATCAAAATGTTTATGTTACGTTAACCTGTTCGGGCTATTAAATTGCCTGTTGAAAGATGAATGCTTTTTTGAACTAGTATATGTTCAAATAAATGCCTTGAAATGAAGTACTACAACATAAGCTTAAATACTTAACCTTCTAGAGAAGTAGAATTTAGGAAACTAAAGGGTACAACAAATAAGGTATTAGTTCACTGAGCTTTCTGAAAGAGTCAGTGTTCTTTCTAAAAGCATAGTATTTATTCCTAGGCAGTATATTTATTTATTCCTAAGAAACACATAGTATATCTTTGATCTATCATTAATGATATAAGAATTTGGACAGGGGCACATCTACTGGGGCAGAGGTGGAACAGAAACAAGAGATTATGCAGGTCCTGAGGTTTATGAGGAGCTATCAAAAAAAGGACAGTATAGGAAAAAATCTAGATTCTTAGGTAAACATGAGAGTTGGTTGCTAATACCAGGGATTAAAAAGGTTTAGGTTTCAGGACAGGTCTCTAGACTTAAAAAAACAATGGAGACAGCACAACAATGAGAAGTTCTAAAGAAAAGGCTGTATTTCAGTAGACAGCTATGTAGTTCAATATGTATTCCAAAAATAATGCTAGGCATTGTGTGCAAAGAGAAAAACTAAAATACATATATATGACCTTTAATTTCGAAGGGTCTGCCATAGAAGCATACATAAGAATGAAGTTACTGGACCTCAGAGGCAAGGTGGTGGAATGATAACAGACAACAAAACACATGTTGGGCATTAGGACTGAGGTACCATTTAAGAGAAGGTTGACAGTACAACTGACTTGATGCTGAGGTAATAAGTCATTGCCTCATAGTCCTTAAGTCTTCTCCTAAAAGGAGATGATTTTTACCAGATATTGGAGCAAGTCTGATGTCGGCAATATGCACTAAATAGACAAGAGACTTATTGCCAAAGAGTGTATTACCTTACCTATCATGTCCCCAGGGGAAAGCAGAAGGTGGACTGCCCACACTGGTGCTCATGCATCTCTCTAATAATGGTATGATGTTCAGGTACAGCAAATTGCTTTCTATCCAAACAGAACAATGGCATTTATCCCCAAAGTAGACTTTATTCAACTGCACACAAGGTTCACGAGGGGAGGCATTTCTCACTAAGCACATAATCTAGAATTGAAAACGGCATTTTATGAAGCCAAGTGCAAGTTGGTATATCTAATGCACATGTCCCTTTGGGTCATGATCAAGCCTGGCAAACCAAAGAAGGAGAAGAAAAACAATTTGTTTCCTACTCTAAACACCAGTCTGTTTGTCTCTATCAAACTGGAAGAGAGTTTTGTCTTTTACTTTGAGCTTGCTTTTAGTATTAATTAATGCTGCTCACATTGGTTTGATGTAATAGCTTCCATTATTAACTGTCAAAAGCAGAATCACTGTCAAAAGTTAGTAAAGAGTTAAGAGGGTAGTAAAAAGGAAAATAAATATATGAATAAAAAGGCTGCAGGATGCACCAAAGTCTTAGATCTTTGAGACTATCTTAGAGACCAGGAATGGATGATTTATGATTGTATTTCTCTAAGAATGATAAGCATACTATCCACAGTAATACTTATGTTTTGTTTAATTTTGTATAAGTTTAAGTTATTGGTGAAATTAATTACTGACCAGTCATCAGCAAAATGAAGAACAATTTAATACCAACAGGATGCAAAATAAAATAGTTGTATTTTCAACAAACTTTCTAAGCTAAAGAGAAATTAATACTGTGTGTTTTTATTTGGCGTAAAAACCTAGAAAGAAACAGATGGTAATGTTTAAATCTGTCTTCAAGCATTTATATTTCCCAGAAAGGCAAATATTACATAAAATAGAATTATTAAATACTTAAGATATAAGATTTCCTGTTTCTGAGAAACAGCATGAAATTATCAGTACAATGAAGCCACCTCTGTTATAAATTAATGATTGTTTTGTTGGCAATGCATTCTTCAGGCGGACACTATAATTACCTCATTCACAATAGTAATTTTGCCTTACTTTTGATCTCATAAAAAGATATATCTTGATTATTCTATTATTAAATATTTTCAAATTCATTTATTTAGTATTATTAGTAATAACAGTAATATTTTATAGAAAATAAAAGAAAATTGTATTATGCAGGTGCATGTTATCTTTAATAACTTTAATGAGGTGTAATTTATATGTGGTCAAATACATTTTCAGTAAATATTTTGATGAGGTATAACCAATTCATGCACCTGAGTAACCACCACATTTCACCTCATCGAAAAGTTTTTTGGTATCCTCTCACAGACAATACCTACCTTCTCTCCTGTCCTAGGACAAGGCAACCATCTATTTACTCTCATTCCGTATTAGATTTGTATTTTCTAAAATGTTAGACAAGTTGGAATCATTCAGTATGTACTCTTTTATACCTGCTTATTTTGAGCAGCATGTTTTCTTGATTCATCCATTTTCTTGTGTGTGTCAGTAGTTTATTTTTATTACTGAATAGTATTCTGTTGAATGAATAAACCACACTGAGTTGCAAATTCACCTCTTGATGGACATTTGCTTCCAAGGGGGATTATACTGAATAAACTTAATATAAACATTATTATGCAAGTCTCTGTGAGCAAATATGATTTAATTTCTCTTGGGTAAAGTCTAAGATGGGTCATACTATAGGTATATGTTTAATTTTATTAGGAACTCCCAAACAGTTTGCCAAATTGGCTGTGTCATTTCACATTCCTTTCAGCAATGTTTGAGACTACTGGTGCCTCCCCATCCTCTTCAATACTTACTGAGTTTTTCTGATTTTAGCCATTATAAAGGATGGATAAAGTTATCTCATTGTTGTGTTAATTTTCATTTCACTCATGAGAAATGAGGTTGAGTATATTTTCTTGTGATTACTAACAATTTGCACAGCTTCTGTGAAGTGATCATTTAAAACTTTGACCGATTTCTTTACTTTTTTGTGTCTTGTTATTGATTTATAAAAGGTATTTATTTTGGATTCAGGTCTAGTAAGTATATATAGGACTCCTAGTTTGTGACTTGACTTTTCATTTTCTTAGAAGTTTCTTTTGAAGAGCAAAAGTGTTTAAGCTTGAAGTCAACTCTATCCATTTTTGTTCTTTTATTGAACACACAGTTTGTGATCTAAGAAGTTTCTAACTATTACAAGTGTATTAAAGAGTCTGACTCCATTATTTTATGTGTGTTGACAGTTTTTAGGTCTCACTTCTCTGGCTTCCCATTTTGCTTCATATCTGAGCAAGCTGATAAGAAAGCCCAGATCTGGTCTCCTTTAGCACCATTGGGAAGTTCAAACCCCATATGTAAGGGAACCCTGCCCTTGGCCCAAATCTCTCTACCATAAAAACTCCAAGTCAATCTCCTTTCCTGAATTTCTCAAGCTATTTTTGGACTGGATTAGTAAACCTATCCTTCTCTCCCCAAAAGCTTCATCATATGATTAATAAACTGTTTACTTTCAAGTTTACTGATTCTTTTTTCTGCCACTTCAAATCAGCTATTGGACTTCTGTAGTGAATTTTGCATTTCTGTTTTTGTACTTTTAAACTCTATAGTTTCTATTTTTTAAATAATATTATCTCTTTATTGATATTCTTTAATTTGATATATATTATCTTCATACTTGCCTTTAGTACCTTAAATATGATCTCCTTTTGTTGAACATATCTAAAATAGCTTACATAAAATCTTTTCTAGTAAGTCTGAAGTCTGGTTTTCTCAGGGATTGTTTGTATTGACTGCTTTTTTCAACTGTATGTGCTATACTTTCCTATTTCTTTGTATGAATCAAAAATTTTTAATTGAGAACTGGACTTTAATAATAATATAATGTGGCAACTCTGGAAATTAGATTTCTCCTCCCCATTTTTTTTTGTTGTTGCTCTTTATTAATGACTTTACTGAACTAATTCTGTTAAGTCTGTATTTTTTTGTCCTGTGTGCCCACAGAAGTCTCTGCTCAATTAGCTTAGTGGTCAACTAACAATTAGAGATTTCCTTAAATGCCTTGAACTAGTAATTCTCCTGTTATTACAGTGCTCTGTGTGTATGTGTTGGTGCCTGCCTTTAGCACTCAGACAGCAGTTGACAACTCTGCCTTAGCCTTTATTCTCGCTTGCACTTCCTACTTGTCAGATAATGACAGTTTACTAGGAATTTGGTTCTTTTGGAGATTCAAACCCTTTATGTTCCCTCTAGAGATTGCTAGGCCACTGGTTTCCACAGCTACCATGATTGTAAAACTGTTGGTTTCCAAAGCTACTGTGAAGCTGGAGAGAGGGAGAAGGGAATAGGACTAATTAAAATGCCTTAGAGCTCACCTTTCTTACCAATATTCTGCTATTTTTCTTGAGTAAACACTCTAAGAATCTAGTTCATTTCCAGAGTTCTGAAAAAAAGTTCATTTTGACTTTTTTTTCCCTAGTGTTTTCATTACTGTTCTGAAGGAGAGATTTGGATGTCCTTACTCTCTTTCCCACTGACACCACTCTAGGTTTATTTTTTCTCTGAATAAAGACATCCAGTTGTTATGGCACAGTTTGTTCAAATATCTGTTTTTTATCCATTACTCAGCACTTTGGTTGAAAATCAGTTGATCATATATGTGTGACTTTATGTCTGGACTCTCTGTTCTGTTCCATAAATCTGTATCCTAATGCCAATACCACACTAATCCAGGAATCTCATGTTTTCTGCCAACATCCATGAAACTGTGACACACTAACTTGTTAACTTGCAAGTAGGGAAAAATGTCAGGCCATTTACAGTTCTTGACATGAAGAAGACATTCTGAGTATATCACTTGGGTATGTCCCTTGCATACAATCTACCTTTACCCTTATATTCAGCATGAATTTGAGTCATACGGTATGAATCAGTGGTAACTACGTGTTGCTAGTTGCCATATTTGAAAACCAGATACTTTCAAATGGCTACCTCATGATATTTTAAATAAAATACTTGCTATTTTATTTCTCAGTTTTATAGTTAATCTTATTATATATTACAATTTTAAAGAATTATTAAGGATTGTGGGGGATTCAGATATGTATAATGTATAATAGGCCATACCGAATCTCAGTAGCAGAATCTTTACTGTATTTGTCAGACATTTACTGGATCACAAAGTTTTCCTGCCAAAACTTAGAGATTCCTTAATCTCAGTATTTTATAAAAACAAAAAAGATTTTGTTGAAAAATAAATGTAAATATGTAGTTTGCTTACAGGTATCACCCACTTTTTGAAAGTTCACTTTATGCCACTTCTAGGAAAGATCTACGTTAGTACTGGTTTTTGCAGAGGAAAAGAAATATGAAGAGGTTTTTCACTTTTAAGAAAAAAAGTGAAAAGCCAAAATAATGGTCAGTGTTTGTTTTGTAGCAAGTTTTATAGTTATTATGGAGGCAGCGGGCACCTCCACCAATGAGAGTGGGACTGCCAAGCTCTCACTCAGACCACTCAGCATCTCAGCATCAAGCTACCATACCTTTGAACTGTGTCTCTGAGCACCTGTGCTTTATTTTGACTTATGTTGTGTATCTGTTAGCAAGGTGTGTCTTAAGGTAATTGCTTCTTCATTTTAAGTTTTGGTTTAGGAAAGCTTTCATAGGAGCACTCTACTTTTGGATAGCAGGGGAAACCTGTACTTGTAATATTACAGAAATTGTATATTGGCCACCCAACATCCAAGACAGTCTCATTTTCTTTGTTTTCCTCTAATTTTCAGTCTCTCAAACTTCCTTTTTGCTAGGATGTCCGTAGTATACAGTTCTGGTCAGTAAATTTTAACTGACCCATTTGGAATAATAACAAAAAAAACCTAACAAGGAAGCTTTACCCTTTTTCTTTAGCCATACCTATTCTTTCTGCCTTCATCTAAGTCAAATGTTACACTTGAGAAATCGATAACCATCTTTTAACCAGGAAGTTGAAAGCTGCATGCCAAAGATGACTGATCTAAAATAAAAAGAGTCTGAATATTAATGACATCTTGGAGTTAATAGACTAACTCTGGACTTCTTGATACACAAGAAACACATATATATATACGTGACTAAGCCATTGGAAATTGGGCTTTCTATTACTTACAGCCTAATGTAGTTTTAAGTAGTAAACTACAAGTGAAAAGCAGAGGTTTCCATTATAAATGTCTAATTATCTTTGAGAAATAATAGGTGTGAGGTTGTTATAATATCTACTTCTCTTTCCTAAGTGATTTTTTTGAAGTGCTCTAATTTTTGAATTCAGTTTCTGCTGATCCTGCTCTGAGAGTCGCAATACACTCTTTACTTCAATCAGACCTTTCAGAAATTCTCAATCTCTGCCAATAATTGCTTGTTTTCTTTAATTTGCAAGTCTTTTGTTCATATACATATTCAAAAACAAAAATATCAAAACTGCAATTTACCTCTTTTCTTGTGATGATCATCTGTCTTTACTTACCACATGGTAGCGCACTTCTCTTGACAGGAAGAATGACTCCATTTGAAGTGTGAGTTAAAAATGGATTCTCACTGATTCACATCATGACATCAATAACAAAGGCTGTTAGTTATCCCATAGTGACTGTTTATCTCTTTTTTTTTTAACATAATAATACTCGATTTTTTACTGAATGCATGGTCATCCAGAATGAAGATTACATTTACCAAATTTCCTTGAAGATAGATGTCACTAATTTCTGGCCAGTATTCAGGGGTGACTTTTCTAACATCCTGGATATGTCATTGGTACAAACTGACATGACATTTTAATTTTCCTTTTTCTGCCTTCTTTTTCTTGAAGTCTGGATTTATGCCCAGAGCCCCACCTTGGATAATTTGTACAATTATTTCTCCCTAAGAATAATGGAAGAGAAACTGAAAGGGGCCTGAATTTGAAAAGATTTCAGGCTGCCTTACTAGGCCTGAATTACGTACATGTGAAATTTAACATGATAGAGAAATAAATTTCTTTTTTGCCTGATCCAAGGTTATCTCTAGTACAGTCAAATGAACCTATGTTGTAATTAAGACAAAGATCTTTACTGATCTTCCTTAACATTATTAAATATATTAATAACTTCCATAGCTATAGAACTTACGAGGTATGTTTAATCATTTAACATCCCCTGTTCTCTGCTTTATGATTGCTGTTATAAATATTCAGTGGGGAAAAATAAATTTATAAAAGAAAATTTTCGGGGAAAGAGGAGTGCTGATTCTGGAAAAATAAATGACATTAGTGTTTCTCTGGTTTACGTAAGAGTAGAATTTCAGATAGGCCTGAGACCTGGTCTTTCTTAGGTGGACATATTCTAATCACATTTGGAAATTGGATATTAAATTCAACCTGGTCTATGGAGTTTTCTTGGTAATGGGTTAGGGCTTTATTTAACTTCTCCTGTATTGACAGAGGCAACAGGTGTGAAAGGTTCTAGTGCCAGCAAACTATTTTACATAATTTATTATGCCCTTATCTGTTTGTATTGGGCCAGCATTTTGTTTCTCCAAACAAAATTGAGAGTAGCTATGGGACCATGAATAGTCCATGAGGAGGACACAGAATTAGTTTCTCTAAGGACTTGACATAATCCCCATTCCCAGTTAGGCACCACCAGTGGCAGATACTTGACCCATAGTGAGAACTTGGAGGCTAAGGGGGTCATGCATTAAACTGGGACTGTGCTACTTATCCACTCTTCTGTGTAGCTATGAATATACAGATAAGATATTGTGTCTTTTAACTAATGAATAAAAAATCAGATTATTCACCTATGTATGCACCTGTGTCCTTTTATTAAACACTTCTTAGTATGGGGGAAGGCAATGCATTCTAATGAATAAGACTTTGGATTTTTATCCTGGCTTGCCCACCTATTAGCCTTGTGAAAGGCATCCACCATCCTGATGCCTCAGTTTTCTTACTGATAAAACAAGAGAACATTTGTACCTCTCTTAAGATTGTTGTAAGGATTAAATTAATTTATATATGTAAAATAACTGTTACAGTAAGCATGACATATCAGCTCTTATCATTATTTTAATCACCATTATTTTAATTTCTTTATTATTATTATTTTATCACCTTTTAGCACAATTTTAAAGTGACAGAAAACCCAATTTAAGGTGCCCTCATTGATCAATTGATTGATTGATTCATTCAGCTTATCTCAATACTTACTGAAAGCCAAATGTGTACTGTTCATCTTTCAGAAAGTAGGGAGTAAAGCAGTGAACAAAATTATTTAAAATATGCCAAGAAGTAGTAAGAACTACAAAAAAATGAAGCAAATAAGGAGTTATAAATTTAGAGTGGGAGACAATTTTAAAAGGGATGGTTAAAGTCCATTATGAGTTGATAATGTACAAGAAGAAGCTTGAAAGAAGCAAGAAGTAGGCTCTGCAGGTATTTACAGGACGAACATTCTAGAAGAGGGAACAGTAAATACTAAAGACCTTAGAGAAGAATGTTCTTGGTATGTTACAAGAACAGCAAATGAAGCCTGGGTGGCTGGAACAGGATGATCCAAACCATAAAGAGGTAGAAGAAGCCTCAAGCTTGTGTTCTGTGGGGCTTTCTAAGCCATTTTAAAGAACTGGTATTTCATTTGAGGGTTTTGAACAGAGAAACTATCTGCTCTGAATTAGTTTTGTTTTTAAGTAAACATTTTATGAAGTGTTTATACATATGCAGTAAGTAGCTTATTCACTTTTCATTACTGCATAAAGTATTTCATCACATAATTATACCTAAACTTATGTATACATTCTACTGTAGATGGACCTTTAGGTTGATTCCAGTTTTTATCTGTTATGAATAATGCTGCTGTGGATATCTTGCAGATTTCTTTTGGCATACATCGGTACCCATTTCTTTTGTTATATACCCAGGTATGAAATTTCATGGTTATAGGTCAGTGCATGTTCAATTTCAATAGATAATGACAGCTTTCAAACACACCAACAAGGTATGAGAGTGACAATTATTCTATATACTCACTAGTTATTGTTTTGTTAATTTTAGCCATTTTGATGATAAATTGTGGTATGTCTTTGTGCTTTAAATTTGATTGACCTTATGGCTAATGAATTTGGACAGCTTTTTCATATTTATTGACCATTTGGATAGCCTAGATTTGAAATGCCTTTTCACATTTCTTTGTGTTGAATTATTTACACTTTTCTTACTACTTTGTATAAGATTTTTGATGAGAATTCTTTGCTGAATATATACATTGCAAATATCTTTTCCTACTCTGTCAATTTTTTAAAAATAATAAACTTTATTTTTTAAAGCAGTTTTAGGTTTACAGGAAAATTGCGCTGAACCAACAGAGTTCCCATTACACCCCTCCCTGCACCAAACACAGTTTTCCCTCCTGTATTATTGAAATGGGGGGAAGGGGGGGAGTGGGCAGGGCCCAAGGTTTAAAAGAGTGACATAGCCATAGGGCATCATAAAAACTGGTTAGAACCAACTAGATCCAAGATGGCAGAAGATTCGACTTCCAGTGGACCTTGAGCCTTATTATACACTCATTGTAATACATTAGCATATGCTAAATGATATACCCACCTGCACCATGACAGTTCTGAGGCCAGCCATAAAAGGTCAAAAAGTGGGCGGTGGCCTAATTCCTGGAAATCCCTGCTCCTTCCCCCAAAGAACTAGAATAATCCTCTCACTCATTAGCCTGTGAACTTACCCAACCCATAAAAAGTAACCATTCCATTTTTCGGGGCCTCTTGCCTTCTGAGATGGCCCACACTCTGTGGAGTGTGTTTCTCCCAAGGCCTCTCATGTTCTGAGATGGCCCACACTCCTTCTGTGGAGTGTGTTTCTCTCTAAATAAATGCGCTTCTTACCTATCACTTTGTTTCTCACTGAATTCTTTCTGTGAAGAGGCATCAAGAACCTGAGCTTCATTAAGTCCTGAGACCAGGTGTGTGAACTCAATGAAAAGACCATGTGTTCAAGTCCCAACCTGGGTTTTGGCCAGGTTTGAGTCCTGACACGTGGGTTCAAGTCCCAACCTGAGTTGCATGGTTTCATTACTGTGATACAATTTTTACAGTTGATGAACCAATATTGATATACTATTATTAACTAAAGTTCGTAGTTTATAAGAAGGTTCACTTTTTGTGTTGTACGGTTTCATGGATCGTCAAATGTATAATGTCATATATCTGCCATTACAGTATCATACAGAATAGATTCACTGCCCTAAAAATCCCCTGTGTTCCACCTGTTGACCCTTCCTTCCCATCCCCAAGCTCCTGGCAACCACTGATCTTTTACTATCGCTATAGTTTTGCCTTGGAATTCCAGATGCCATATATTTAGAATCACACAGTATTTAGCCTTTTCAGACTGGCTTCTTTCACTTAACAATAAGCACTTAAGATTCCTCCTAGTCTTTCTGTGGTTTAGTAGCTGATTTACTTTTATTGCTGATAAATATTCCATTCCAAAAATAATTCTATATCCATCAAGTAATAAACAGCTTGTTTATCCATTCACCTATTGAAGGGTATCTTACATGGATTATTTTTCATTATTTTAGTGGGTTTTTTTAAACATCTTTATCAGAATATAATTGCTTTACAATGGTGTGTTAGTTTCTGCTTTATAACAAAATGAATCAGCTCTACGTATACATATATCCCCATATCTTCCCTCTTGCATCTCCCTCCCACCTTCCCTATCCCACCCCTCTAGGTGAACACAAAGCACCGAGCTGATCTCCCTGTGCTATGCAGCTGCTTCCCACTAGCTATCTATTTTACATTTGGTAGTGTATATATGTCCATGCCACTCTCTCACTTCATCCCAGCTTACCCTTCCCCCTCCCTTAGTGGTATTTTTGATCAGTCAGTTTTATTGAACTCCAATTTGTCAGTTCTTTGTATAATTAATGTGTTTTGTTTCCTGATTATGACTTTTTTTCCCTCTATAGCAATGTAATTAAGATATTTTTCTATGTTACAGAAGTTTTTTTCCCTGTCTTTTAAGAAACTCTTTCACATACCATATAACTAGAATTTATTTTTGTTTATGTGATGATGTAGAGATCAAGATTTTTTTATTATTTCTATGTGAATATACAATTAAATAAACTCCATTTTTGAAGAGACCATCCTTTCCTCCAATGCACTATAAGGCAGCTTTTTCACATATCTTGTGAATGTATAGGCCAGCTTCTGAACTCTCTTCAAGGCTGTGTGCAATACAGACAAACATCAAAAATTAGTCCTGAAAAGCCCTGCAGAGAATTGTCTCTCAACCTTGACATCATTTTCACATTCCTGATGTTATAGAAAAAGTATTCAATAGTACATCATTAAGTATGATGTTTCCTTAAAGCTTATTTTTTTATAAATAGACTTTTAAGAAAGTACCTTCTATTTTTAATGTGCTAAAGTTATGTTTAAATTATTTTATTAAAATAGGGATTTGAATTTTTATCAAAAGACTTTTCTTCATCTGTTGTATTATTTGTCTCTTTTATTCTTTCAATTTGGTGACTTGCTTTGGCTCATTTTTTAAATGATAAACTAAATTTGCATTGCAGGAATAAATCTAATTTGATTGTAACATATTATTATTTTTACATTTTGCTGGATTCAATTTACTAGTATTTGTTTGAGATTTTTATGTTTATATTCATATAGGATTCTGGCTTATAATTTTAATTTCCTGTAATGGCTATATTTATTTTTGATAAGTAGGTTATATTGGCACCACTGAATGAAAAAAACAGTGTGTCTTCTTTTCCTCATGTCTTGAAGAGTTTATCTGATATTGATGGGTTCTTTGTTCCTCAAATGTTTGAGAAAATTAACTATAAAGCAATGTAGGCTTGCCATTTTCTTTGTGGAATTATTTGTATTTATGGATTAATTTCTTTTCAGATCCATTCATATCTTCTCTATTTTCTTGTGTCAGTTTTATTATGTTTTGTTTTTTAAAGGAATTTTTCCATTTCATGTAAAATTTAAATTATAGGACTGATTTTTCATAATCTCTCATATATTTAGGCTCTAGGACATTTATTTATGTGTCCTCTTTATTCCTAATTTTTATAATCTTTTCCCTCCCTCTTTGATTCATCTTGCTAGGAGTTTATTAATTATATAAATAAATCTTATCTTCAGTATTTTCTTCCTTCTACATTTTTGGATTTAGTTTGCTGTGCTCATTCTAACTACTTGGACACACACACATACACACACACATACACATATTTAAGACTGTAAAATTACCTCTAAGCTTTAGAAGCACTCTACAAGTTTTGATATGTCAATAAAGAGCAGAATGTTTTTTACTTGGTCTTGGGGCCTTAGAAATTGGAAAGCCCTGATGAGAAGAAGAAGAAAATATCCCACTTACTTCTATGTATTGGCAGAAGATGCTCTTTGGTGCATTCAGATAATTTTTTAGTCTATTTATTATCTTCTCTAGTTGTGCATAGAAGAAGGTTATTTTAATCTAAGCTATTGCATCATAGTCAGAAGCAGAAATTCTGATTTATGGTTACTGTGTGAAAATAGATTATTCTAGGAATAGAAAAATGAGAATTATTAGGAGGCTATTACACTGGTTAAGACAAACATACGAAGGTAGCATTGACTGACTATTTAAATGCTTACTTTTGGTATATCTTTTAAAATAAGTTTGGCAATATTTTCCAGGATATTAAAAAAGAAAAGATTGAGAATGGCTTCAAATATTTCTGCCTCAAGGACAAGAGAGGTTGTTTTTTCTCACTTTGGCTCGGTTTGAGACAGATTCTCCTATCATAGAGACAGTATGGCTGTGGTTGTTTGACTTTCTATGTTTCCTGTGTTGAAAAAAAAATATGTGTGTGTGTGTATATACATATATACATATATATATATGTATATATATATATATATATATATATATATATATATATATAATCAATGATATACCTCTGATTAGATTATCTATCCTGAGGCAATCACTTTGATCGGGAATTTTAAAATTTTTCAACCTGTTTATACACAATAGACAAAGAGGAAAGACATGCCCCAAAGAAAGTTATGGTGTTCTTGTACTAAGAAAAAGGAATGAACACTTACAATGAAAATGCAAAAAGAAAAAAAAAGTTCTACTAGCATAATGATGAATAAGACAATCATAAGCAAAGATAGAAATAGGTTATTCAAAAACAGAAAAGGATTTGATGTTTACATGCTGAGGATTTCATAAGAAAATTAAAAACTTGGTAATGATGAAAGGGCTAGTTTTCTAAGGTAGAGAATGTATATCAGAGAAATGCAGGAGTTAAAGTTGAAAAATTAACATCATCATGCTGATTAAGCATAGTGGGTCACTATCAGATTAAACTTCATGAAAAGGTATTTTGCAGAAAGAACATGCATTTTTACAGAAGAAACATAATAACTTGAGTCATGTGCATCCTGGAATCTCTATGAAGTTATCTGTTATGAGAAGGGTTCTAGAACCGCATATTCTGGGAGTGTCATGAAACTTATTGATATGTCTTATAGCTTCTAGTGTTACCATCTAGAGATAAAGGTGTTCAGTGTGGTTTAGAACAGAGCACCAGAATCCATTCCTGGAAAAGAGGATTTTGAGTAGGTCTCTGTGCACTGGCACTAAATATTGCAAATCAATTTAACAATGAAAATAATAAATATATCTATTTAGATCTTTTAAATATTATTCAATTACTGTTATATAAAACATTGATACAGACAGTTTTTATGTTCAATGTCTCTTTTCCTGGTCAAAGAAACAAAACAGCTGCTTTAATTTTGAAATGACATGGTTCATAGGTATATATTCCTAAGAGGCAAATTTATCAATGCTTAATTCTTTGGATTATTTTCTTAGTGGAAAGTTGGTTTTGTTAATGACATAAATAATGCAGGAAGGCATCAAGTAACTTAAAATCAATTATAAGGAAGTGCACATTTTGAATTCAAGATAATTACAATTACCTAAATCCTTAGCAATAACAGCCATCTGGAAATATTTGAATTTTGGTAATACCTGATATTTAAAAAGCTATGCAATATATGTTTTAATTTTTAGTGGCTTTAATTTGAGCCTGTAAAAGGAGATAAAGTTTGATAATTTTTTCACTTTGAAAATAAACCTACTGATATCTACTCAAATTAAATCTGTCTGCTAGGATTACTTTAAAAGCTTCATAAATATGATTTTATGAGAGACCCATACGGTAGCAGATACATTTTCTAGCATGAACTACATTGCTTACAAAAATACTAGAGCAATTACATGATTCATAAAATATTTAAAAGCATTTAGTGATGAAAGTTTTTAAATGGCTAAATGGCGACCTCAATTACACTGAGCCAATTAGCTAAAGAAGTGTTTTTCCATAATCAGTGTTTACCTTTAAATAGAACTTCATATATATACAAATATTTATTGCATGATTTTCTATGCAGTCAGGTTTGTTGACAATTTTTCAAATCTGTAGCTTCCATTTCTTTCTTTCTTTTTTTTTTTTAAGGTCAGGCTGTTTATGCAATTCTTTTTTTAAAATTAATTAATTTATTTATGTATTTTTCTATTTTTGGCTGCGTTGGGTCTTCATTGCTGTGTGGGGGCTTTCCTCTATAGTTGCAGTGAGAGGGGGCTACTCTTCGTTGCGGTGCACGGGCTTCTCATTGCGGTGGCTTCTCTTGTTGTGGAGCATGGTTTCTAGGCACGCGGGCTTCAGTAGTTGGAGCATGCGGTCTCAGTAGTTGTGGATCACAAGCTCTAGAGTGCAGGCTCAGTAGTTGTGTTGCACAGGCTTAATTGCTCCACGGCATGTGGGATCTTCCCGGACCAGGGCTCGAACCCATGTCCCCTGAATTGGCAGGCAGATTCTTAACCACTGCTCCACCAGGGAAGTCCAGCTTCCATTTCTTGAAAACACAGTTTTAATGGATTAATCACAAAAACACATTTATCTTATTTTCATAGGCAATTTTTAAAAATCCTGAAAAAAATAATATTAAATTTATTACCAGATAATTTTGTGTATTGACACTCATATCTCTGTATAATGTACCTTACTCTAAAAACATTGAGAAAGTAAATCTCAGTATTTTGCCCAGAGAGCTCATTTTTTCTTTCAGGTATAACGCCAGTAATCAATCTAATTATTTTTTATTCTATGCATTCATTTATTGAATGGCTTCTACAAGATAATTACTAGGCTAGATCTATTAGGCAGGTAGGATAAGTAACATAGGAAATGGACTTGAGTATCTGAGAGATCAAGTTAATCACAATTTTTCTTATTTGTGTGGTAGTTAGCAGAAGAGCTTTCAGGCTCCTTCCACTCTTGCCTTTCTTCACTACTAATCATCAGATGCATCCAGCCAGAGGAGGAACAATTAGGAAGTTTTTAAGAACACAGTTTGGAAGTGGCTCACATAATTTTTACTCATTTTCTAAAACTCAGTTACATAGCCACATTTACATGCAAGCAATGTTGGGAAACTTGGCTTATTTACTTGTATGCCTAAAATAAAGAAGGGATCTATGTCTCTGAAGAGTTAGTAAGCTTACCATCCTAGGTAATATATTCAACTATATATTTATATATAGGAACTACTTTCTGCTATCAAGAGACTTGACTTACTGGTAGGAGACTGTTGAATTATTAAATTACTAGAACAAGTGTGGTGAGTGCTAAAATAGAAATAAGGTACATACAAAGTTCTTTAAAAATAACAAGGGAATGGTTCACTGACCACAATGGAAAAGAGAAAATGCAGTTTCACAGAGAAGGTGGCAGTTCAGTTTTGTTTTAAAGGATTAATATAAATTCATCAGGTAGACAGTGGGACAGAGAATCTGTAGAAAAAAGAAAGTGTATAAAATTACAAAAGATACTGCAGCTTAATAATAACTAATTATACTGTAGCTAATTTTAAAATATAGAAGTAGTTTTAAAATACAGAAAAAAACAAAGGAAGAGTAATATGGGCCCCAATACACCCAAAACCAGGATGAACAAATATTGACATTTCTCACGTTTGCTTCAGGTGTGGTAGATTGAATTACTGACTTCTATTCTTCACTTCTCCTTCTAACTTTACCTTGTTCCATGGTAGTTCTTCCCACAGAGGCAAAGTATGATCACCTCCTTCTACCCCCACATACCTCTTGACTTTGGACTGGGCCATGGGAATTGCTTTGACAAAAGGGATGTTATCGGGATGATGCTAGCAGGGGACTTAAAATGTGCGGGTGTGGTTGGACCTGCCTCTGTCATCCCCACGAGAGTTTCTTCTCGGTACCTCCTTTGGGTCCCATTTCTTTTTTCTTTTCCCAGAAAAATTGGTATGCAGATAATGGGGCCTTCATTTATATTTTCTAGTATTTTATTAAGTTCAATTTAAGAATGTGGCATACTTCATATTTTCCTCTTAAGAGAATATCTATGGTCTATACATGCAGTTATGTAAAATACAGCTTTAAAAAAAATCCTAATGTTTAGACTGAACATTTTTCAAAAGTAACTCTAGTGCATATTCTTAGCAGTAGAATCACTAAATCATTAGATGTGCACATACTCAAATTTATTAGAAACAGCTTATATTTCCAACTTCATTCTCTCCAACTCTTGGTAGTATTAGGCATTTCAACTTTTGTCATCAGACGGTTATGCAATCATTGTCTCATTATTGTTTCCAGTTAAATATCCCTGATTAACATAAAGTTGAGCATAGTTTATACTTTCAAGAAATTCAATATTTTCCTTCTATGAATGGCCTGTTTTTCTTTCTAACCATGTATTTAATTGCAATTCTCTTTTTGTTACCTATTGCAAAATACTTCATATTCTCTGAAACTAAAACTTCATGTTAAAATACTTCTTATCTTTACTTCTGTTTTAATTTTCTGTTATAGTTTTTCTTACTATAGAGGATTTTAATTTTAAAACACTCATTTGTTTTTGCTGTTGTCTTTTCTGATTTGTGCTATTTGTGTGTTCTTTATAAAGTATTTTCTATCCTCAGATGCCAAAAGTTTCTAAAATATTTTTCTCTAATATTCTAATTTTTAAAATTATCAGTCTTTTGAAATTATTTTGACTTAATGTATATGTAATTAATTTAGTTTAATAAAACTAGAGATTGTGTGCATGTTAAAAGAGGAAGAGATAGGACTGAAAAGACAGAAATGAATCAAAATCTGAAAGGGTCTTATTTTCCATACTAAGTACTTGGATTTTATATTGTAGATCAGTGCTTCCAAACATATGGGTGAAGATCTCTAGAGGATGGTATTAGTTTAGGCAAAGTTTTTGGTTTTTTGTTTGTTTATTTTAATAATGACACAAAGAGCACAAATTATTAAAGAAAAAATGGATAACTGCACTCCTTTAAAATTACAGCTTTAGATCTTCAGAAGACGCAGTTAACCAAAAAAGTGAGCCTTTTGAAATAAAATATTTGCAAAACATACCTCGTTTAAAGGGGATTAGAGGATGTCAATGACTACAAAGAGGCACAAAGGAACTTTTTAAGGTGAATTAAACGTTCTATGTTTAGATGTAGTGGTGGTTACCGTGGCTGTATAAAATTAGCAAAATGTGCCAATTTTATACTTACAATGAGTAAATTTTATTGTATGTCAAACACAACTCAATAAAGCAGTATTAAGACAAAGTTTTCTGTGCCTAAACAAATTTTGTTCCATATGTACAGATGCTGCTAATTTTCAAATATATATTTATATTAATTGTTGCTAAAATATCAATACAACAAAAGCATCTTATAATATTACTAATTTTAAAATATTAAAAACTTTTATACTTTTAATACCATGAAGGTATTTTAGAGTATTCATAATTTAAAGTATTTTAGAGAGCATCCATTTTAAAGTATTACTAATTTTATTCTACTATTTACAGCAGTCAGTATAGCTACATTAGTGTGGTGTGGTGGACCTTGATATTTCTTAATGTTAAAAAGGGTTCTCAAATTTGCAAAAAGTGTGGAAGCAACGTTGTTGTAACATGCAAATAAGAGGCAACATGATTCCTCATGGATAGAATGATGATTCTTATTAGGAGAAAAACCAAAAGACTGGAAACTATTGTAACTTTCCAAGCCATGTCACTGGAAACGAAATGTTTAAAAAGTTAGAATAAATAAAATTTGCTTACCTATTGGGTATCTTGAGACAAAAAAACTAGGAATTTGTAGAATTATTACATTTACATCATTCTAAAGTTACCACTGATTTCAATTAATTAATTCTATCTTTCTTAACCTGTAGCCTATGAATTATGAATTAAAGCATGCATTATATTGTTTCAAATGAGTTCACTCCTAATGGATTTCACTAGTTTACAAATAATTTTAATATTCAAAATATACTTGTTTTTGTCCCAGGTCACACAGCAAAGTATTGCACTGGATCTGAACCCAGGCATTTGGATTCCAGAGCCTGCACCCTTAGGCACTAGTCCATACAAAATTAATAAACCCCTCATTAAGATAACGCAGTAGCAAAACCAAGAACTTAATCACATTTTATTTCTCATTTGAATTTCCAGTGTCTTAAACACATGACAATACACTTCCATATTCAGTAAGTAATTATTAAGAATCTACTAGATATCAGGCACTGTGCTATGGGACAAAGAATTAAAGGGAAAAAAGAGAAAAGAAAAAAAAATGTCTAAGGTATTTTATCGTAAAAGAATAAAGTCATAATCAAAAGATACATATTTTTATTTTTCTATAAATGAAGTTGATGATTTTAAACAATTAAAGTTTAGTCTTAATGCTTATGTAAACACACTGATTATCCATCTATCTATCTAGTAAAATGAGAGAAGTTTGACTTAGCTAAAGTTAATCTCAAAGGGAACTACTCAGGAAAGGATAATATTTAAAATAATACAGGAGGGCTTCCCTGGTGGCGCAGTGGTTGAGAGTCCGCCTGCCAATGCAGGGGACATGGGTTCGTGCCCTGGTCTGGGAGGATCCCACATGCCGCGGAGTGGCTGGGCCCGTGAGCCGTGGCCACTGAGCCTGCGCGTCTGGAGCCTGTGCTCCGCAACGGGAGAGGCCACAACAGTGAGAGGCCCGCATACCGCAAAGAAAAAACAAACAAACAAACAAACAAACAAAAATAATAATACAGGAATCTTGATTTTCTTTTTTGTTTTGTTTGTAATTGTATTTGTAATTTCAACTGCCATAAAAATCAAATTACCTTAAAAATGACAAAACATGTTAATTTATTGAAATTTACCCTTTGGTAGTTTGAAACTAGAAAATCCTCAGATATTTCTCAGCCACATATTAATGTAGTCAGCTCTAGGAATATACAGAACCTCTAGAAGAATATAATTCTGGATATCAATATTCAGAAATAATTGTTTTGTAAATTCGATAAGTTCATGAGAGCAAAGGTGAATAACCACTTCAAAACTTAAGAATAAGATATAAAGACCACCTCTTGAGAGTTCAAGCTATGTAGAGGATGAAATCTGATATGCAAAGTCACCTTTTGGGAAAAAATAATTTCCAAGCCTGAATAAGACCTAACTGGATCTATTCAAGGGAAGAATACATCTATAAGAATGTACAGTTGAAAAAAAATGGAAGAATTGTGTGTCAGTATCTAACAATACACTACTTAGGAGCAAGAGTGCTCTGGTCCCTGTGATAACAGATCCTTTTACAAAGAAAAATGATCCCTTAAACCCTAGAACCAACCAGCCGACACCAACTATTTTTCAAGAAATCATTATCTTATCATCTTACAGGGAGAGAAATGCCTGGCTGTGACATATAATTATTCCCATCCTTCTGTCATAGTTCTTGTTATAAATTACTTACCAAGTAAGAATAGGAAGCAATATTCTCAGTTCTAGGCACTATCCTAGGAAATTTAAATAATTAATCTGATGTTTAATGTTTGAAAAATTAATGTTTTAAGAAAATTCCAAGCAATGAGTCTTCAATGATTATGTTAATGATTTACTTTTTTGCTTCAAATATTATACTGCAAACTACTTGACACTTACAGACATGTAAAGTATCTTATTAAATGTTAAATTTCCAGTGGCTTTCATATCCAGGCACTTACTGTAAGCGTTTTATGAATGAATGCATGAATGAATGAATGAAGTATTTATATCCTATGCATAGACTTCAGAGTGGCATGACACAGATTTTAAATTGGGTCATTTGTTCTTTAATATATTTTAGTCAATCTTGTTCTCAAAACGAGATTTTTTGAGATTCTCAAAATGCAGGGCTTTGTGTTGGGGCAACATTAACAATGTCATTTAAACCAGTTAGTGTAATGCTGAAGAACATTTTGGAAGGATAGGATTAGATGGATGCCATCATGAAGTAATAACCGAAGTTAATTCACAATAAGAGTGAAAACAATATTCTAGGCAAAGCAATAGTATGAGAAAAAAAGTCCTTTGAAACAAGAAAATCAGGGTAGGAAAATGGAAGATAAGTCGTTGTGGCTACCATTTTGTAAGTAATCCCTCTGTCTCATCAATTTCATATCAAGTTCTATCACTAAAAGCTTCTAGCAATTATATTTTATTCTATCTTTTTTATTCATTCATTCAACATTTGTTGAGCATTTACTATCTAGAAACTGTACAAATTACTGGGGAGTACAGTGACAGTCAAGACAAAAATCAGCAGTCCTGTATGGGAAACAGACAAGTAAATGACCAATTAAATGACAAATTTTGCTTTTGAAGTGTAAAGAAAGTGCTGTGGTAATATATGTAAATGAGTTGTTAATTGTTCTTAAATGAGGAGAAAGTTTAGAAAAGGTTTTTCAGAAAAAATAGAGTTTTAACCAGACCTTGAAAGAAGAATTGGTATAATAGGTAAATGAGAAAGTAGAGTGGAAAGGCTTTTTTTTTGTTGAAGACAAACTTATTGAGGAATACTGATATGGTGTGTTTATGAAACCATGGTGTCTGATTTGTTTATAAGGTTAGAGTGCATGGCAATGAGAGGTGAGCTGAGAAGAACAGACAGGACCACACACAGTGGATTGTATTCTGTGTGCAGGGAAAGACTATTTAGAATTTTAAGCACAGAAATGAATTGATTAGATTTACATTCCATAGAGATCACTCATGATACCATGGAGAATGGCCCGAAATGTGTGGATGAGCAAGACAAAAATGAAACCAAGCAGGAGCCTTACAGCATCTGCTAAAGATTAAAGTCCGTAAAATAAAGAAGTTCCATATGAGAATGGAGGAGTGGGATGATTCAGAAAATAATAGATAGAATCACTCCTGAAACTGCAAATGAGTCCCTGTTGTCTAATGAATAAAGTATATTGTCCTTACCTTCACACTTGAAACCCTTAATTTTCTTCTCTCAGCATATCGTTCTAGCTAAATTGTACTTCTAATAATACTTGGCCTCCAAAACTCCTATTGATTCTTCCCTGAAGAATCTTAATTTTTTATTTAGAATATGAATACCACACAGTAATCAAATGACGCTTTTAACAGTATTTTTTAGTATAAAATCTTCTTTATTAAAATTTAGCCTCTGTTAACACGGAATCATATTCTCATTTTTTTTTCCATCTTACTCAAAGTAGACATAATGCCTTAAACTTTTATGTATCAATATATGTATGAATGAATACATGAAAGAAATGTTAGTATTTGGCCCAGTTTTTCTCCTTTGAAATTCCTAAACAAGTATAATTAGCAAAATAAATAAGCATCACAAATGTACATGTTCTGGTAAATAAATATAAGCTAAAATTATAAATTCTGTGGAGATAACCAAAATATGTATTTCATATGTGACTGACTTTACCAAACCTCTTCATTAATCTCTGCAGTCCTTTGCAACTAAATCAGTAAAAAGCTATAGACTCTAAGAATCTGAGAAAATGAGTTTTGAAAATCTGATCCCTTCTAAATAAAAAAACACTCTGTAAAATCCTATATTTGCAAACAATGCATTTCTTCCTCAATACTTTCTTGAGAATAAATAAGTTTGGAATTCTTCTGAATACAGATACAAACCAAGAAGGTAGAAAATGGAAATTATTATTATCATACTTATGTAAATTCCAATCCTTTGACTATTTCATCATTTTTATGAGATTATGCTTATCCCAAGAGTTTATTTGAAATTTTAAAAAGAGATGCATTCACTTTGTCAGGTCGATTATTGTAGAAAATGTTGTAACTCTGACTATCTGCTGAGGATTAAATACTGAATTTATAGAATCATTTGGATTCTCTTTTCGAAGGTTTTTTACTGGAATGTGATAACATCTATAAATTTTCTCACAAGCATATTTGCAGACTGCTATTTTCATGAAGCTGATTAAAATTTTATATAAAATCAGAATAGTTTTGCTCTAATGCTTATAAGTAGGAGTAAAAATATCCTTATCAAATCTGGTAATGTCTTATCAATACTTTTGGAGTGAAAATACAACTTTATGTTGATTTATTTTTTTCTCTAAAGAGAAGATGTGTGTGTGTGTGTGTGTGTGTATGTGTAATAAGAAACTTAAAAAATACAATTAATAAAAATCATTTCACTTACTCAGGGTGCCATTAACTGCTTGGAGGTTACTCGTGACTGATTATGAATATACTGTGTCACTATAGTCATTCACTAATCTTTCCTTTTATCATCTAAATCAGATGTGGTAATAGTTGCTATTGCCCAAAATATTTAAAGTATAGAAAAAAACTAAGGTTAACATAGTATGTCACCTTTTAGAAGATAATCAAATCAATGTGAATTACATTAGAATTTGGCTGCTATAACTCTTCTGTATAGCAATACGTAGTTAACGCACACACAGGCATAACACCTTACATACACACACATACACACCAGCCCTACTCTCTTCCCCCAAAGGAAGATCATGATTATTTTTTAAAGACTTAAACATATTAGGTAGTATTAAAAATACTTACCTTGCTCTGCTCTTTCTTTATGACAATTATTAATTTCTCATATGCCTCAAAATTAGCTTCTTATGTTTATTTTTTATTGACTGGCTCTCATTCTCTACATAAGCTCTTACAGACAGGGATTTTTGTTTTCATATACTGCTGTATCTAAATGTATGGAATAGGTGCTGATATAGAGTAGGTTTGTTGAATGATGAATGGTAAACTTTTCATAATTTTGTAAGTTTTGTAGAATTAGATTTTTCAAGATAAAAAAGTGTTGGCTATTTGATTTTACTATAAATTTGTTTAAAATACCTTTGTTCATTCATTCAGACAGAATTATACTTTTTAAACTAGGATACTGTGCAGATATTGTATATAGTACACCCATGCCCTTCAAATATATGAGATTTCAAAACTTTAAAATTTTAGTTTTAGGGCAAGATTAGAAAATAATTTATTATGGAAAAATTCAGCATTCTATTTTAAATTAAAATTAATTAAATCGGACACCATAGGTTTAATTCTTTTTCTCATTACTTGGTAGCTGGATAACTTTGGGAAATTACTTCAATACCTGTTCATCAGTTTCTTTAAAATGAGTGTAAAAAAAAAACATAATACTTTGTGAGAATTGAATTTGTTGACACATTGAAAATAATTTAAAATGCTTGGTATATAGATACTATCCAAAAATTTCTGAAGATGATGACGGTTCAATAGTGTAAAAATCATGACAGTAACTTTACCATAGTTATTTGTGTCAATTTGTATTTATAGCATGCCTATTGAGAGAGATCCCTATAAAAGTTGTACCCAAAATATCAGTTCTCCCATTTCCTATCTGCTGCTTTTCTGTTGAAATAGAATATTTATAGGTACATTGAGCAATATATTATGGAAAACATTTTATAATGTTTATTATTTAAATAAATATATGATATGGGGCTTCCCTGGTGGCGCGGTGGTTGAGAGTCCGCCTGCCGATGCAGGGGACACGGGTTCGTGCCCTGGTCTGGGAAGATCCCACATGCCGCGGAGCGGCTGGGCCCGTGAGCCATGGCCGCTGAGCCTGCGCAGCCGGAGCCTGTGCTCCGCAACGGGAGAGGCCACAACAGTGAGAGGCCCACGTACAG
This sequence comes from Mesoplodon bidens, assembly GCF_964165515.1. NCBI lineage: Eukaryota > Metazoa > Chordata > Mammalia > Artiodactyla > Ziphiidae > Mesoplodon > Mesoplodon bidens. Next base: position 90,764,958 of record NC_138167.1, read on the forward strand.
CAAAAAAAAAAAAAAATATATATATATATATATGATATGACCAGAGATGAATTGAAAAAAAACAGCATTCTTTTTAATGATATATAGACTCTGTCTCACACAATTATGCCTTCTTTCCATAAAATCTTTTCAAATTAATGAATAACAATTTATTATATATATCATATATAATGTATATGGCATATACTATATATTAATAAACATTTAATACATTTAATAATAAAAAATAAATTATATATACATTTATTTTTATATATTATATATTTGAAATCACACTACCAAATAGTCTAGTGATAATAATGGTAAGACATCAATTTTATTTATTTATGTATTTATTTATTTATTCATTTATTGTTTAAATCTTTTTAAAATTGAGGTAACATTGATTTATAGCATAAGTTTCATGTGTACATTACATTTCTATTTTTGTATACCCTATAACGTGCTCACCTCCAAAAATGTATTTTTCATTCATCACCATATAGTTGATCCCCTTTCCTCATTTTGCCCTCTCCAACAGCCCACCCCCACCCCCTACCCTCTGGTAACCACTCTTCTCTGTATCTATGTGTTTGTTTTTGCTTGGTTTGGTTTGTTCATTTATTTTGCTTTTGTTTGTTTCTTAATTAGTTGTTTTATGTTCTACCTATGAGTGAAATCATATGGTATTTGTCTTTCTCCATCTGACTCATTTCACTTAGCATAATACCCTCAGGGTCCATCCATGTTGTTGCAAATGGCAAGATTTCAAGACATCAATGTTATAATGCAAAATTACTCTCTGTGTGCCTTAAACTGGAATCCACTTTGAAGGGATATATAAATTCCTTGTCAATTATTACGTTTCCAGTACTCCAAACAATTATTTTTAAGTGATCATTCTGTATCCAAATTCCATTTAGCAATGATTTATAGAATGTATATTGTGCCCTGAGGATTATACTAAGCACTAAAAAACCTTTGAGTCAGTGAATCTTTTATTCCTATTTTTCAGTTGAGGAAGCTAAGTTGTTGTTGTTGTTGTTTTAAACATCTTTATTGGAGTATAATTGCTTTACAATAGTGTGTTAGTTTCTGCTTTATAACAAAGTGAATCAGCTATACGTATACATATATCCCCATATCCCCTCACTCTTGCATCTTCCTCCCACCTTCCCTATCCCACCCCTTTAGGTGGACACAAAGCACCGAGCTGATCTCCCTGTGCTATGCAGCTGCTTCCCACTAGCTATCGGTTTTATACTTGGTAGTGTATATATGTCCATGCCACTCTCTCACTTCATCCCAGCTTACCCTTCCCCCTCCCTTAGTGGTATTTTTGATCAATCAGTTTTATTGAACTCCAATTTGTCATTTCTTTGTATAATTAATGAGAAGATCAGGAGGGAGTATGGAATTGTATAGCAGCAAAGGAAAAAAAAGAAAAAGTATGGTGCAATCTTGTTTTTCAGTTTACCCACTGATATAAATTTCTGGTTTCTGTTGCACAGTAGATCCTATTATGTGAATTCCCCATAGTCTGAAACAGATTTTGTGAACTATCATGCTTCGAGTACACTTGGTATGAAAAGGCCCATTGTCACATCTGAAATGTCTAGTATTTCCTCTCACTTGTAATTGTTAAAAGTAAACTTTATTCATTAAACCAGAAACATATTTAGAAGTTCTTAATATGGAGTTCAATAATAAATGATGTAGTGAGCAGAATTTCTAATCTTTAAAAAATAATATTGTTAAGGACCATTCTGTTATTTTAATTAATCCTCCTAACACTGCTTTACACAATTTCTCAGTGTTTCTGAAGCCAGTAAATGGAAGATTCTTGGACTTCATTCCTACTTAAATGAAAAATTTATTAATATCTAGCATCTTCCTCTTTCCCTCTCTTTCTCCCTGTTATAGCTACTTATCTACTCTCCAATAGTATGATTTGTTTCATTTGAAAGATCTTCCTCCAGTTATTACTTTTTCTCTGTTTTTAATTGGGACCTTAATTATTTTGTGACTGAAAGTTTACATTTGTGGGTCCCCTAAGCAATGGTTATTTTACAGGACTATACAAGATAGTTCCTTGGTGGCGCAGTGGTTAAGAATCCACCTGCCAATGCAGGGGACATGGGTTCAAGCCCTAGTCCAGGATGATCCCACATGCCGCGGAGCAACTAAGCCCGTGCACCACAACTACTGAGCCTGCTCTCTAGAGCTCGCGAGCCACAACTACAATGAGAAGCCCGCGCACTGCAACGAAGAGTAGCCCCCACTCACCGCAACTAGGGAAAGCCCGTGCACAGCAATGAAGACCCAATGCTGCCAAAAATAAATACATAAAAATAAATAAATTTTAAAAAGACTGTACAAAAAATTACTTCTAGTATAGAACTTGAAATTGCAAAAATCTTAATCTGTACTAAAATTATTTGTTATAAAGTCCATGTCCTCCAGAGTATATCATGTTAAAATTACTATAATAGGGCACTTAGAACTTGTAACCTGGAAGAAAAATATTTTTGCTACAGTTAGATTTAGCTATATAATAAAACATGAAAATAATTAACATATTGATGGATGAAAGAAGTTAAAACTTTATTTTCCTTATGCAAGCTTTCATGAATGAATATAGAATTTTAATTGAGTTTAATACCATACTTAGCTGAAGGTGAGACTTCCACAACCTTTGGTGTCTGTGAAACAACTGTGAACCCAGAAGTAAGGCAAAAATGTCCTCTGACCACCCATGAACATAGTTGCTAAAGACCCTACATTTCCTTAGGCACTTGCCTTATGCCAATTTACTGAAAATTCTATATAAACAGTGTTAAGTCTTTTCATAGGCCTGATGACCCAATTTGCTAGGAAGCCAGAATACTATAGTTCAAGATGCCTATAACTGCTGAAGGCAGATACACAGAAGGAAGAGAAAGTATAAAAGCAAAAGCTCCATGGGCTTCCCTGGTGGTGCAGTGGTTGAGAGTCAGCCTGCCAATGCAGGGGACACATGTTCATGCCCCGGACTGGGAAGATCCCACATGCCGCAGAGCGGCTGGGCCCGTGAGCCATGGCTGCTGAGCCTGCGCATCCGCAGCCTGTGCTCCGCAACGGGAGAGACCACAGCAGTGAGAGGCCCACGTACTGCAAAAAAAAAAAAAAAAAAAAAAGCTCCTGAGATCATCACTTTATTCCAGCCCATTCCTATAATTAGTTTCACAAATGGAAATATTTTTTTAAAAAATTAGAACATTAAATAAACTTTACCCAGAAGTAGAGTATGTTTTATAACAATTTCTGCTACATGCTGTTAAAATACAAAAAACTCTTGTAACTTAAAAGAAATAATATATGCCAAATGCTTACATTGTAGAACACTATATTGAAAATTGGCTAATATCATAAATTGTCATTCTAAATATCACAATTATGTTAAGTTAGTTAATCTAGTATCTGGAAAAGACATTGCTATGGTTTATAGCATTTTCAGAAATAGTAGATAAATTGCAATACTTATGAATAACAGTAAATAAAAGGCAGTATCCTGTTTGCTCACTATAATTTACCATCTACCCAACTCAGATTCTGTCTTCTACAACACATTAAGGGCTCACTCGTCTGCAATGAGCCTTCCATTCTGTGGCTCTCTTCATTTCCTCCAAAATTTTCTCACTTCACTTACTTATCTTAAGGGCCTAGACTTTATGGTGCGTTATTTCAAATACTACATTTTGTATAGTGTGTATTCTAATTTTATCCCTCTGTTTGCCTTTCTTCTTATTTGAATATATTTAATATATTATTTTAACTAATTTATTGGTTTTTTAGCTGTAAACCTTTGTATTTTTTTTCAGTGTTTCCTCTAGAAATTACAATATGCATACCTAAATTATCACAGTTTATCTAGAGTTAATAATGTACTACTTCAAATAAAATGTAGAAGACCGGGCTTCCCTGGTGGCGCAGTGGTTGAGAATCTGCCTGCTAATGCAGGGGACACGGGTTCGAACCCTGGTCTGGGAAGATCCCACATGCCACGGAGCAACTAGGCCCGTGAGCCACAACGACTGAGCCTGCGCGTCTGGAGCCTGTGCTCCTCAACAAGAGAGGCCGCAACAGTGAGAGGCCCGCGCACCGCGATGAAGAGTGGCCCCCACTTGCCACAACTAGAGAAAGCCCTCGCACAGAAACGAAGACCCAACACAGCCAAAAATAAATAAATAAATAAATTTATTTAAAAAAAAAAAAAAAAAAAAAAATGTAGAAGACCTACAACCATAGAGGTCACATTACCCTCCCCTATCAACTTGTGTGTTTTAGTGGTCATAAATATGACATGTGCATACATTGAAAATTCTGACAGATTTTTCCTTTCACCAGTTAAATATATTTTAAAGAACCTAGTAGTAGAAGAATAGTTTTTATTTTTATCCAGAAGTTTACCATTTCTCTTGTTCTTCCTTCTTTCCTGAAGATTCAAATTTTTCTCTGGTATTATTTTCCTTTAGCCTGAGGAATTTCCTTTAGCAGCTCCTTTAGATTAGGTTTGCTGGAAATAAATACTTCTGATTTTTCTTTATCTGAGATTGTCCTTATTCTTCCCTCATTTCTGAAAGATATTTTTGTTGGATGTAGAGCAAAAATGGTTCTTTTCCTTCAGAACTCTAAAGATGCTGTTTCATTGTTTTCTGGCTGTCTTTAGTGTCTTGTGAGAAATCCATGTCATTTTAATAATTTTTCCCTTCCTAAGAATTTAAGAATAATACAAATGAAATATTTGTAAGTATGTGTATATCTATGTAGGGAGAGAAGTGGAGAAAGAAAAGTGAAATAAATTTATGTTGGTATGAATATATGGATGAAAATGATATAAAGTTGTTTTTAATACATCATTATTCCAATAACTATGATAGTACATCTTTCATAAAAGCAAAAACTATAAAATTGCAAACATTTATAACATGATGTAAATTATGCCCTTTGACTATTGAATTAGGTCTAAATAGTCTGTGTATTTTCTACATTGGACACCAAGGTATTTAAAGTAGATAGAGATACTGTATCAGTTTAAAATAGGTTCAGTTCATAAAAAGAAAAAGCAAGAAAATGACATGAACAAGTTAGAGATTCATTTCTCTCTCACTTATAAAAACTTGGCCATGGCTAATAGGTCCACATTTAATAGGGGTGGAGGTTAGGCTATCTTACTCCTCTATCATCCTTAGCATGAAATTCCTTCCTCCTCAAGTTCAACTGTCACCCAAGATAAAGTCCTGTTGTCATATCTGAATTTCAGAGAAGTAAAAAGAAAGAGAAGACCCAAAGGGTTCAATTCTTGCATGAGTCAATTAAATATTTAAGTACCTTTCCTGGAATACACCTACTGGTCATCTTTAGTTGTAAAGAAGACTGGAAATTGTAGTCATTTAGGTAGGCATGTAACTTTTTGGAGAAATTCAATTGGAGTTTAATTAGTAAGAAGGGCAAAATGGAGATAGGGCAAGTAACTAGTAGTTATTTTTAATTTTGATAATTTAGATATTTTAAACATTAGAAAAAGCATTGAGAAATAATCCATGTACTCTAGAATTTCAGAACCTACAGAGATGTTAGTTCTAAACATAGTTGCATTGTTTTATAAAACCATAGGACTCGTATTAGGAAGGACAGCAAAGAGTATGGAAACCAGATATTCCTTGATTTGATGAGGGAATAGAGGTCCATCCACAAAGATTTTGGACTGGCTAATCTCTCAGTGTCAGAGCAGGAAACAGAACAACATCTCTTTATTCAAGTTTAGTTCTATATCTGGAACACATTTAATTGAAAAATCACTGCACTTTCTAAGAATATAAATGTACTTTATGAGGTAGGTGATAATTTAGATAATGTTATTCTTATTAAATTTTTGTTCAGAAGTTTTATCTGAAGTATTTTTCCTTTGTAAAAATTTTGTTAGATGATAAAGAGACATCGAAAGTCAATTAATTGATCTGAATAGGAGACGTAAACAGAGAATATAATTTAAAAATAAGGAGTGGTGGAGCATGCTTGCATATGGTTACATATGTTAAGTGTTTTACCACTAATGAAAAGCATCATTATAATTTTTAAAGGACTGTGAAAAGAGGGAAGTAATATAACTTAGCATTTAAGGTTTAAGTAGTATTTTATATTTTATATAGTTTATATATGTGGGCAAGTATAAGAAAATTAATAGAACACTAAAAATTTAAACCATATATTTAACTTTTATGATTTATGTTTAGGACTGATTAGCAGAAAAATATGAGACATTGTTGATGTGAGTTGGCATTATACTGATGTGGGTTAAAAGGCGAGGTATGCCTTCACTAGATGTAAATTTTACATTGGAAGAAAAACTAAACACTCTCTGTTTCCACAGTTCCTGTAGGAGGATTTGGTCTTTATACAAACACATTGTTTCATGTTGAGGACTATTTTAGTAATCTACTCTTGTGTAACAATCTCAAAGATTAGTAGTTTATGAAAACATTTATTATCTCACAGTGTCTATGGGTCAGGAATCCAGGTGCTGCTCAGGTGGGCCATTTCATTCTCATGAGGCTGCAGTCATCTCAAGGCTCAACTGGAAAAAATAGTTTCTTACCTCATTCACATGACTGTTGGCAGGATTCAGTTCCTTGCTGACTGTTCTGAGGTTTTAGTTACTGATTGTTGGCCGGAGGACTCCTTCAGTTTCTTGCCATGGGTACCTCTCCGCAAAGTATCACATAACAGGGAAGCTTAATACATCAAGGAAAGTAAGGGAGAGAACAAGAGAGAGGGCCAACAAGATAGAGAAAGCTAGCAAAACAGAAGGCACAGTCTTCTGTACCTTAATAATAGAGGTGGCAGCTCATCACTTTGACCTTTTTCTATTGATCAAAAGTAAGTTTCTAGTCCACTCTACACTTAAGGAGGAGGATTGCACAGGATGTAAATATCAGGAAGCAGGTATCACTGGACAGCATCTCAGAAGCTGCCTACCACAGGATTAACTGATATTATATACTTTAAATGTATAGTACTATGACTCAAATACATCAGGTATTTCGTATTTCAGTAAATATATTTTTGACAGATCCCATGTGTCCGAGGCACATGAGAAGCATCAGGCAAAAACTAGACAAATCCCCTGACCATAAGGGAGAGAAAGCAGAGAGACAATAACTGATAAAATAAATAATTAAATTTATGCAAGAAGAGGATATTTGTTGTGGGAATAATCATAGGTAGAAGAAACTAAGGAAGATGGGGAGGGTCTGGAATGCAGATGGGAAGCTGGAGACGAATTATGGTATTAAGAATGCTATTTATTGAAAGCATAAGGTTCAAGCAAATACTTGACAAGGTGAATCAGGTAATGAAATGGATATCTGGGGGAAAAAGCACACCAGACAGAGAAAAAGCTGGGGTAAAGGCACTAAGATGGGAATGTGCCTTGAGTGTCCATGAAACAACAAGGAAACCAGTGTGGCTAGAACTGAGGGCAGGGAAGATTTGTAGAAGAGGATATTGGAAAAATAACAGGGGTTATACTCATATAAGGTATTGCAGATAAGATATTTAAAGGACTTGGACTTCTATTTTAAGGGAGAAGCAATCATAGAGTTTTGAACAGAGGAAATAGACCTAATGCAACGTACCTTTTTGAAAGACACCACAGGCCCCTGAATTTTTATATATATAAAATTGTATATATATGTAAAATATGCATATATATGGGTGTGTGGACAGTTAGAGCAGAGAGATAAGTTATGAGACTATGATACTATAGAAGAAATTTAAGAAGATGTGATGGCTTACTGGGCACAGTTCTAGAAATGAAAATTCAATGGTTGTATTCTGGAAAAACATTTGAAATAGAGATAAGACAGGGGTATGGGATTAAGAGATACAAACTACTATGTATAAAATAGATAAGCAAAAGGATATATAGTACAGCACAGTGAAATATGCCTTTATTTGGTAATAACTTTAAACTGGGTATAATCTATAAAATATTGAATCACTATTTATATACTTGAAACTAATATAATATTATAAATCAACTATCCTTCAATTAAAAAATAGAGTTAAGGGGATTTTATGGTAGACAAAATGTTCAATATGAAGGAAAAAGGGGATCGAATATAATTCCAACGTTTTTGGCCTGCTTATTTCTTGGACAGTAAAACTACAAGGATGGAGTAACCATCAGCTGCCATGAGGAAGGTTGTATTTGTAGTAGGTTTCATTTGGGGGGGAGGGATTCAGTAGTTTAGTTTTGAATATGTTTAGTGCAAGTGCCAAGTAGACAATAGGGTATATTAATTTTGAGTTAAGGAAATAATTTTTAGCTGTACATATATATTTGAGACATGTCACTGTATAGCTAGAAAATAGAAGTGAGGATAGCTAGTGAATAAAAGAACTACAAGTGTAGAACGATTGGTCATTCCAATGTTTAATAAAATGGAGAAAAACGATAGCTAATTCCGATTAAATAACAAACTAAGATATGCTTTATGTAACTTAAATTAATTTGAGCTTTGTCAATTTTACATGTATCTGGTTTTGGCTCAAGAGCTATGGTACATTTAGATTTCTCTGAATTAAGAGACACTATTTCCCTTTTTCTCATATGCTACAAAGAAGCCTGGAAACATTATTTAAGATGATAGTAGAAAAGATAAACATTTCTCTATTAAATAGAAAGCTATTTTCAGTTATTATTTATCGTTAAATTATCTATCTGAAAATACATATTTATTTTTTAAATGTATATTTAACTTATATACATATAAATTATACAAGAACACTTATATAAAATAAAATTATTAATTAACTCTATCATTGAATTATTACATGTATGTGTGTATGTATATGTATAATTTAAATTACAGACTCAGAATGTTATTACAAAGGTCAAACATAACATTGGTTATAAAATGCAAGAATTATTTTATGGTGTGAAAGTATACAGTACAAAACCCTTCCCAAAGGCTCACGTGATACCACTTCATTGTGTCCTGTTGTATTGTCATCCTCAATACGGAACTTCCTTCTCTGTGTCTAAGACAGCTACTGTGACACAACATGGACACACAAAGTCTTTGGGGAGGAGAAAATGAATGTTTCTTTTCTTTTAAGGACATAGATGGGAAGTTGAACATGTTGCTTTCATTTACTTTCACTGGCCCTAAGCTAGTCTTTGGTCACGTGGGGCTTCAAGGAATGAGAAATATAATCTGTAGTTGCATTAATGAATTTAGGGGGAATCGACCAGTTCTGTATATCAGCTCGGAAAGCATTAGCCATAGCAAAGCTTTGTTGTCCTTATAGGTGAATAAATTATATGAAAAATATTGATGCCTTTTATTCAATTTAGCAAATTTACATAAATTTCAGCAGATTAGTGAAAATTATACAACTTGGAATTTTATAGAAATAAGTAGAAATTATGTCAGTTTCCAAATACTTAACGTCATATAGAAATGAAAATATGTTTTCAGTAGAAGGAGCCTAGGTCGTTGATACAGAAAACCCAGAGCTGATCCTTGACTCCATCATTCACCAGCTACTTGACTTATGGTAAATTATTTTACTGTTATGAACCTCAATTTGCTCACCTGCAGTAAGGGGTAAACAGTAATTCCACTGCCTATCTCAAAGAGTTGCTAGATGATCCAACAAAATATTGTGGATATCAAAGCATTTTATATAGTACAATATATTGTGTAAATAAAGTGTATTATTCGTGTATGAATAGTAAGCTGACTCTTACATCAAGGTCATAAATTTGTTTGCCAAAAGTGAGTGAAATGGTATTAGTCCTCAATAAATAATTCATCCTTATTTTTAGATAAAGGGAGCAGTACTATTCTTTATATGAATGTTAATTCCACATTAAAAACTTTATAGAATACATTCTCTTTGTGGAGAAATGAATTGAGTAAACAAATAAGAAATACTTAATTTGGAAAAAAACTGAATATATTTGGATAGATAGGCTCAGCTCACTTTGCTTTTATAAATTTTGAAGGGTAAGATCTTGAGGAGCTAATTTTCGTAAACATTTCCTTTAAGAACATCTGCAGAAATTTGAATGTACAGTCATCAAAGTAAAATTTTAGTGCAAATGCATTAGGTGTATATTGAGAGTATAGATGGTTATTTGAAAGGCTGATGTTACAATCAAATATAAGCAGGTGCACATATTTGAATGATCATGACTTCCATATTCAGTGTTTTCAGTATAAAATCATTTTAAGAAGTACAGATGCAGTTTTCTCTGTTCCCACTGCTTATTTGTTCTAAATAAATACTGCAAATGATTCTTTGCCTCTAACTTCAGAGAGTTTCATTAAATTATCAGAAGACCAAGCAGCAGCCCTGCACGATATTCTATGTGGTTAAACTGCTCCATATTCTACAAATTACCTAGTAAACTTTGCTCAAAGTCATCAATGAGGTATCAAGGAAAAAATAATGTAAAGCTACTTCCCAGTCATACCATACAGTATGGCAACACCTGTGAATAAACTAGATGATGAACCAAGTTTAAAAAGTGCCCAGAGAGGAGATTGGGCTAAATTAAAAACTCATTAACTCTGTGGTGCTGATTTCTTAAGTAACAAAAACATTTCTGAAATAGCATAAAGAACTGAATATAATTAGTTAATTACAAGAAAGATTATAATGTATTGATTTAAATAAAGTATTTATTATGCATTTTAAACCTTATGTTTTTGCATTAATATCTACCTATCAATGTCTGCAGATCATAGTCACAGTAGATACAGATACAAGAGAAAATTAGCCAAATAAAGTAGTATTTTACTTAATGTAAGATGGAGAGTATATGATCATTTTCTTTTTTCGATATATTCATTAAGCATATAATTATTATTAAACAAGGAATTAAAACAAAGTAAGATGAGCATTCTTAAAAGAAAAGAGTTCAAGATGAAGATGTTTCCGGTGAATCTAACTTAATTTATGGGTCAGGGAATATATGCCTGAAAAATTGATCTTTAAGTTAAGCTCTGATGGGTAAATAGGAGCTTGCAAAGACAAAGTCCAAAAAGGATATTAGGGATGGACTGTCCTTGGCAAGGGCAATAGCATATAGAAAATCCTAGAGGCAAAGGAAATTCCAGATGTATGTCAGGAACTATAGAAAATTGAACAAAACTTAGACCTAGTGTAAAACCGTGGAAAGATATGACAGAAATCATCTACTCCAGGCAAGATAACATGTAAGATAAGATCCGAAGCAAAATACTGACTAATGTAGATTTCCATTATGTGAAAAGTTTTTCTTATTCTTTAGAAGAATGCTCAGTGTTGTATTTTTGAACTTATTTTTTACGTATTTTGATGAAAACTATATAGCGTATGCATGACTATTAATTTCTTCTCAGTTGTCACTTTCTACAAAAAAGGGCAAAATATCTCAGCTGAACTCCTGACCTAATAGAGTTGGCTGTATGGCTAGTTTGTTGCAACTATTGGAATTGCAGGTCTAGATCCCGGAGGGTATGAAAATGCCACAGACTCAAGTCACTGCAAATAGAGGTGCTCCAAATGCTTCATTTCTTGTCAGTGTTTTCTATCATCTGTCTCCATCTTCTCTACCAGATCATGATCTCATCTTGAAGGCAGGGACCATGTCTTATTCATCTTTATAAGCAATTCATTACTAAGCACAGTGCCTGAAAATAACAGGTGCTCAGTAAATATTTATGGAATGAATGGCTACATTTTTCTTAGGTTTGAAAATTCTTATGAGTAAATTCTAAGTGTATTTCCTCATGCAGAAGAACTATTGCTAAGGACACATTGTTTAATATATTCCAGAAAGTCACAAGCCCATTTTATAGTGAACTAAACTTCTGTTCTATCAAGGAATTCATGCAATATCAGTTATTTTAATGCACATATTAGTTTAAACTGAGCCTTTCACCATCTGTTTCAACTCTTAAACCGTGGATGCATAAGAGCGTATTTCCCTATTACATTTGTAAAATGTAATATATAAATGATTTAAATACAGTTATATACCCATGAAATAATGCTTCATGCAGCTGGTATGGGACTCCCTTATGTTACAGAAAGAAATAATAAAGGAGAAAGCCTGCTTATCCTTGACACAGAGAGTTTCATGCTGTATGTAATGGCACTGGAAGGTCATGTCTTTACTATAGACAAAATTGATTATTCTCAGTAATGTATTTCATTTATGAACTATAATTTCTCCCCTCCCCATTTTGTTAAACCATCTGTTCTTAAGTGCATTTTAATTTCTCTAAGTCACAAAATTGTATGAAGTCCTCAAATAATGAACATTTCTGTCGCTATTGGAATTCTGAGCACACTTCATAAGCCTTTATTGATTTTGCTGTGGATTCTTTGCATTGAGGCATAAAGCCTAACAAAATAATTGTTTACTGAGCCTGATTATAGTCATCCATATAATCATCGGCAAGAAGACACTTTAAAATTTAACATACATGCTTTATTTGACCTACCTGCATTGGGAAGTTACCGCAAAAATAATCAAAAAGAAAAATAAAATGTGTGCTTTAGTGCTGTTTGTCATATCTATATCCATTCACCATAAAAAACACATGAATGGGTTTGAGACCTACAACCTTCCAGAGAGCTATATTCATGGAAAGGAGACGAAGCATAATAAATATGTATATTTTATATTTTAAGGGGTATAGGAAATGAGAATTGACAGGAAAAAAATGTTCCTTTTGCATTGTGTTAAGGCAACATATTTTTCCTCACGCCATGACTAGAATGAGACATAATTCTCATGAGAGTGCAATTGGTAATGTATGCTATTTATGCCATGGCCTAGTTTACGACTGATATTAGTGACAATATTTTCAGAAAACAGCAGGGATAAAAAATTGAACAGTTTAATTTCCTTGAATTAGACTGGTGGCTCTCAAACCCTTTATTCACAAAATATATTCCTCATGGAATAAAAACCTATCAGATTATATTTTACTTACACCTGAGTTAGCTTCAGATTTATAGAGTATCTTTAATGTGCTATTTTCTATTATTAAAGGTAAACCCTGCACATACAAACACGTACAGACAGACACACACACATACACACACACACACCCTCTATCCTGCAATGTGGCAAAAATATTGCAAGACCACAGAAGTAGTTCAGAAAAGGGCCATATAAAATCTACCAGAAAAACTTCTAAATATTAGGTTTAAAATGTGTTATTTGCAAGGTATTTTCTTCTATTTAAGTTTTAAACATGACGATTTAACCACCTATACAATGGTGGTGTACTTTTGCATTTTCTAGATTCCATAGCATAACCCTAAAAATGTTGATCTCTTGAATTAGGCAGCATAGACTCAATATAGGACACAGAACAGAGTTTGCCTGTTTCTCCTGCTATAACTCCCACCCAGGAGGTTGAAGTATTTAGGGAACAGGTGTATTTCATACAAACTCAGCTGCTTTACCACTCAAGATGTTTCTAGGATTGAAGAACTTGAATTATAAGTCTTCAAAGCACAATGTCAATATCTAACTATTTAGTTAGACATCTTTATTTAAAGATGTCTGAAAACATAAAATATAAGGAATAAACATTTTAAAATAGGAAGCTACTGAAGAGTACGTTCTTTATATAATAGTTGGTGTTATGTATTCTTTATTCAGTAAATTATTAAGCTCTCTAAGCCTCAGTTTCCTTCCTGTCCTGGGGTGAGAGTAAAGGAGGGGTGGACAAGGAAATGGGGTTTGTTTCTGTGGGTAAAGTTGTAGGTACTTCTCCATAACTCAGGTTAGATTTACTTAGACCCAGGAACCATGTGGGTCTATCTACATGTATGTAGGCTCCCCTGCTCAGCTGTTTCCAGGCTGACATGAAGGTCTCAAGGTGCAGTTCTCATCTGGGGGCTTGGGATCTTCTTGGACGATAACTGATTGTTGGCAGATTTCATTTCCTTGTGATTGCATGAGTGAGGTCCTCATTTTCATGCTAGCTGTTGGCCAGAGACTGTTTTTAGTTCCTAGAGATCGCCTGCAGGTCTTTTCCATCGGGCCCATAGACAGTTTACGATATGGCAATTTGCTTTCTCCAAACAACCAGGAGAGAGTCCCCATGACAGTTTTCTTTTAAAGCATCATCTGAACCAATTCACATTCCCACCAGCAGTGCAAGAGTGTTCTCTTTTCTCCACACCCTCTCCAGCATTTATTGTTTCTAGATTTTTTGATGATGGCCATTCTGACTGGTGTGAGATGATATCTCATTGCAATTTTGATTTGCATTTCTCTAATGATTAATGATGTTGAGCATATTTCATGTGTTTGTTGGCAGTCTGTATATCTTCTTTGGAGAAATGTCTATTTAGGTCTTCTGCCCATTTTTGGATTGGGTTGTTTGTTTTTTTGTTATTGAGCTGCATGAGCTGCTTACAGCCACTATGGAGAACAGTATAGGGTTTCCTTAAAAAACTACAAATAGAACTACCATATGACCCAGCAATCCCACTACTGGGCATATACCCTGAGAAAACCATAATTCAGAAAGAGTCATGTACCAAAATGTTCATTGCAGCTCTATTTACAATAGCCAGGACATGGAAGCAACCTAAGTGTCCATCATCCGATGAATGGATAAAGAAGATGTGGCACATATATACAATGGAATATTACTCAGCCATAAAAGAAAAGAAATTGAGCTATTTGTAATGAGGTGGATGGACCTAGAGTCTGTCATACAGAGTGAAGTAAGTCAGAACGAGAAAGACAAACACCATATGCTAACACATAGATATGGAATCTAAGAACAAAAAAAATATCATGAAGAACCTAGGGGTAAGACAGGAATAAAGACACAGACCTACTAGAGAATGGACTTGAGGATGTGGGGAGGGGGAAGGGTAAGCTGTGACAAAGTGAGAGAGTGGCATGGACATATATACACTACCAAACGTAAAATAGCTAGCTAGTGGGAAGCAGCTGCATAGCACAGGGAGATCAGCTCGGTGCTTTGTGACCACCTAGATGGGTGGGATAGGGACGGTGAGATAGGGAGATGCAAGAGGGAAGAGATATGGGAACATATGTATATGTATAACTGATTCACTTTGTTATAAAGCAGAAACTAACACACAGTATAATTGTAAAGCAATTATACTCCAATAAAGATGTAAAAAAAAAAAAGTATCATCTGATTAAGCCAGTCCCACCCAGGATAGTCTCCCTTTTGTTTAATTCAAAGTGAACTGATTTGTAACCTAATCACTGCAGTGATATTTCTGTCATAGTCACAGATTCTGCCTATACTTAAGGGAAGGGGACTTCCCTGGCGGTCCAGTGGTTAAGACTCCGCCCTTCCACTGAACGGGGCAAGGGTTCGATCCCTGGTCGGAGAACTAGGATCCCGCATGTCGCATGGTGCGGGAAAATTTTAAAAAATTTAAAAAGGGAAGGGGACCATACAGTATGGCACATCAGGTACAGAAAACTTGGGGGTGACTTTAGAAACCTGCCTATCACATTAATGATAACATGAAGTCACCTTTATTAATATTTTGTCTTTAAACTTCATCTCATTCTTTTAAAAGTTTTAGTTGGTATATGTATTACAAGGTACATATTCTACTAGTGTAATAATACTTTTATGATTCCTAAATGTATGTATATGTTGGGATGCATTCTCAAAATGTCTTACTATTTGACTACTTCTCTAAGAATTGAGTGTGGTGATGAGGCTGTGGTGATGTTAGAATATTATTTTTAGAAAAATAAAAAGTCATTGGAAATGGAATCTGAAAACTTGCCTCACTCCTTGCATTGCACTCTCTAAAATTAAGCCAAAATTGAATATTCTCAAAGTGGATCTCTTCCAAAGAATTCTAAGAATAAAAGATTCCCTACCTCTTCACTCAAATATTAATATACATTTTGGAAAATAGTTCATACATTCCAAAAGTATTCTACACATTATTAAAAATATTTTCATATATAGCTTTCATAAAAAGATGGAAAATTTGCCTGCTGAAATTAATATTATGAGATGATTACAATTTTCTCACTTTTTACATTTCTTCTTAATCTGAAAGGACTCTGTGATATTCATTCCACATGTATAGATCATACCTCTTTATGGCTTTTCCACACTCTTAGGTATGGTCTTCCTGAGTTGTGAAGTGTAGATTGAATGTGTGTGAAATCACCTCATATACTGACGAGCACACATCATGCACCCAGTGAGTAACTGTTTTCTTCCTTCCTGTTCCATACCTCCAAGTGGAGATTTATGACTGTCCTCATGTATATAAATACTAAATGCAAATGAGGCCTAACAGCAAGGTTAAGATAGATTCAGGATGATACCATACTGAGAGCTGGGGAACTGTGGGAATCTGACATTACTAAGAAAAATGCTGGTTGAACTTTTAAGAGCTTTTAGGGAAGGAATGGCAAGAATTATGGGGACTTCTCAGGCAATCAAGGCAGTGAAGACTAAAAATCTGGATGGGGATGTGGAATAATAAAACACAAAAATGGGGCATGTTTTAGTTTCATAATCTCTAATGATCGTTAGTATTTTTAAAGGTATTCTAAAATGAATCTAAGGTAGCTGCTAAAATACTTTAGGTAGCTAATAACAGATTGCTTACCTTTAAAGGTAATATTTGATTCAGAGCTTTATGAGTTCTTTTCTGTGCTTGCTATTAGTAACGTTTTTTCTTTTAATTTTGCTCTTTGGTTTATATTGACAATAAAAAATCTAGTCTACGATTTTCTGACTTTAAACATCTAGCTCTTTAAAATTAATTTTAAAATATTTTAAAGTACTTTATGGCAATAGATATTCACATGGGTTATTGCACACTGAATCTGTGATTTTCTTTATTATTATTGTAGTTTTGGTTTTTTTAACAACGTTCTGCTAAAACAGTTTGCTTACATTTTCCTAGAGATACCATCATTCCTTTAGCAGATTGGAATCGGAGCAATGGCTGACAGAATCATCATCAGCTGTAGCACCTACAGTCCAAAATCTGTGACCAGAATTCTCTCTGGCTGAATAAATTAACATGCTATTTTCTTTTCCTTTAAAGCTAAGATGATATTTCAACTAAACTATATGGAAAATAATTTTCCAAATCGAAAAATCTCATATATATATAGATATATATATATGTATATACTCATTTTATCATGACCTGAAAGTAAATGAATAGCAGTAAATCAGAAATAACATTACTTTTCTACCAGGTTATGGCATGGCTTAGCTGAAATAAATGTATTCAAGAGTAAAATCAAGCATTTCACTGAGACAATCAGAAAAATCTATTATTTTTAAAATGATCATTTTAATCCTGGCTTTTAAAAGTGTTTTTCAAACAGGTCAGTAGGACTGAGTATTAATTGGCATGTTGTCTTCCATTAATTCTCTGTTATGTGCTTTGAAAAAGTAAGTAATGAAAGTTAAATAATAAAAACTGATATGCTTAAATTGGGCAACAAAGTACTACCACACTGTAAGTAGTATACCAGTTATGAAATTGTTTCATTCTAAATATTTAAATGAAATGATGATCTATTAAATTCAATAATTTAAAGGAAAATTTTTTGAATTGAATCTTTACTAAAATTATAATCTTGTCATAGGTAGTTTTCTATTGTGTGTGTGTGTGTGTATATATATATATATATATATATATATATATATATATATATATATATATATATATACACACATATATCCTAAAAGAGTGGATTCTACAATGGATGACTGTCACAGTCACTTAAGTTGATTGAAATAGGGGTTTCCTGAGATATTATATTTACCTGAGATTCCGATAGAATCATTCTGCAATGGGATCCAGGAATCTGGAGTTTGAAAATGCTCCCCAGGTGTTTCTTATGAAGGTAGTTGAGTGCCTATCAGTAGACTAATAGTGGAACCACTATTCTACGAGATAGTGGTAAAGTTTCTAACAGACATTCCTGATAGGACATAAGATAAAAAGCTAAGATAATACAGGATTCCTATGAGATTTTACATCATGAAACTTTTTAAATGTGCATTTTTAGCTTGGTCTACTTAACTTTCCACAAGTGTCATATCAGAATCCTCTGCCTCTGCAAGTAAATTTGCCTGCTCACCAGGTTTTCCTAAGTAAAGAGGTTAAAGAGAAGTTGGCTGAAGTAGACATACTCTGAGTCAAAACTTTAAAAAAATTACACTCTACCTCTGCTTTGTGAACCTCTTAATTTATCAGGATTATATTACACAATCAAAACTCTCTTAAAATGTAGAACTCAAATTATTATAAGCCTTAGCCATTCTTGAAATTTTTCCTTTCTGGCAGGATGATGAATAAAAGAACAATGCCAGACCTTGCCAGTAAGGATAGGAACATGACTGGGTGTCTGGAAACTATATACTCTTAATTTTAGGAATTCAAAACACCACTTTCGAGATAATTTAATATATAAAGTTCTCCTCCATTTTTCCCTGCAAACGTGGACATGTGACTTTACTTGCATATTTGCAATTTTAAAACTATATTGCTTTGTGATTTTATATGGACACATTCAGAGTCCTTTCAAAGGTAAGAGTGGGAAATTCTATGTGATGCTTTTCATCAGGTTCTTTTCCTAAAATCTGCTTTTCAGAGAATTCTTTTTAGAAAGACTTCTTTATCTCTATGAAGGAAGAGCCTTCTTTTTGTATTATTTTTCATTTTTTTGACTTTCAGAAATAGTAAGAGGTTTAAAAAGTCCCATTTTCCCAGTAAAATATTATGAAATAAATAAAACTTTCAGTTATTTAACAAGGAGACATATTTGGTAAAAGGAATTGAACCAGGGTCAACCTCATCCAGAGGAGCAAAAACTTTTCTCAAACAGATATTCCTCCCACAAAGAGTGATTCAATTACTGTATTAGTATATATATCCCTGGGCTGTTGGAGAGAGAGAATTGTGCTTAATAGTTAGGGCATGTCTTTGAAGGGTGTCCTGCTTATATGGCTGGGTTATTTGATACTGGAATATATCAGAAACTAATCCCTTTTCATTCAAACATATTTACAACCCCTAATTTTATTTTATTATTTTATTTTTATTTTTTTAACATCTTTATTGGAGTATAATTGCTTTACAATGGTGTGTTAGTTTCTGCTTTATAACAAAGTGAATCAGTTATACATACACATATGTTCCCATATCGCTTCCCTCTTGCATCTCCCTCCCTACAACCCTCCCTATCTCAACCCTCTGGGTGGTCACAAACCACCTAGCTGATCTCCCTGTGCTATGAAGCTGCTTCCCACTAGCTATCTATTTTACGTTTGGTAGTGTATATATGTCCATGCCACTCTCTCACTTTGTCACAGCTTACCCTTCCCCCTCCCCATATCCTCAAGTCCATACTCTAGTTTGCATTTCTCTAATGATTAATGATGTTGAGCAGTCTTTCAAGTGTTTGTTGGCAATCTGTATATCTTCTTTGGAGAAATGTCTATTTAGGTCTTCTGCCCATTTTTGGATTGGGTTTTTTTTTGTTATTGAGCTACAAGAGCTGCTTATAAATTTTGGAGATTAATCCTTTGTCAGTTGCTTCATTTGCAAATATTTTCTCCCATTCTGAGGGTTGTCTTTTGGTCTTGTTTATGGTTTCCTTTGCTGTGTAAAAGATTTTAAGTTTCACTATGTCCCATTTGTTTATTTTTGTTTTTATTTCCATTTCTCTGGGAGGTGGGTCAAAAAGGATCTTGCTGTGATTTATGCCACAGAGCGTTCTGCCTATGTTTTCCTCTAAGAGTTTGATAGTGTCTGGCCTTACATTTATGTCTTTAATCCATTTTGAGTTTATTTTTGTGTATGGTGTTAGGGAGTGTTCTAAATTCATACTTTTCCATGTACCTGTCCAGTTTTCTCAGCACCACTTATTGAAGAGGCTGTATTTTCTCCACTGTATATTCTTGCGTCCTTTATCTAAAGATAAGGTGACCATATGTGCATGGGTTTATCTCTCGGCTTTCTATCCTGTTCCATTGTTCTATATTTCTGTTTTTGTGCCAGTACCATACTGTCTTGATTACTGTAGCTTCGTAGTATAGTCTGAAGACAGAAAGCCTGATTCCTCCAGCTCCATTTTTTTGTTCTCAAGATTCCTTTGGCTATTCGGGGTCTTTTGTGTTTCCATACAAATTGTGAAATTTTTTGTTCTAGCTCTGTGAAAAATGCCAGTGGTAGTTTGATAGGGATTGCATTGAATCTGTAGATTGCTTTGGGTAGTAGAGTCATTTTCACAATGTTGATTCTTCCAATCCAAGAACATGGTATATCTCTCCATCTATTTGTATCATCTTTAATTTCTTTCATCAGTGTCATAATTTTCTGCATACAGGTCTTTTGTCTCCTTAGGTAGGTTTATTCCTAGATATTTTATTCTTTTTGTTGCAATGGTAAATGGGAGTGTTTTCTTAAATTTACTTTCAGATTTTTCATCATTAGTGTATAAGAATGCCAGAGATTTCTGTGCATTAATTTTGTATCCTGCTACTTTACCAAATTCATTGATTAGCTCTAGTAGTTTTCTGGTAGCATCTTTAGGATTCTCTATGTATGGTATCATGTCATCTGCAAACAGTGACAGCTTTACTTCTTTTTTTCTGATTTGGATTCCTTTTTCTTCTCTGATTGCTGTGGCTAAAACTTCCAAAACTATGTTGAATAAGAGTTGTGAGAGTGGGCAACCTTGTCTTGTTCCTGATCTTAGTGGAAATGGTTTCAGTTTTTCACCATTGAGGATGATGTTGGCTGTGGGTTTGTCATATATGGCCTTTATTATGTTGAGGAAAGTTCCCTCCATGCCTACTTTCTGCAGGGTTTTTATCATAAATGGGTGTTGAAGTTTGTCAAAACCTTTCTCTAGTTTGTCAAAAGCTTTCTCTGCATCTATTGAGATGATCATATGGTTTTTCTCCTTCAGTTTGTTAATATGGTGTATCACATTGATTGATTTGCATATATTGAAGAATCCTCACATTCCTGGAATAAACCCCACTTGATCATGGTGTATGATCCTTTTAATGTGCTGTTGGATTCTGTTTGCTAGTATTTTGTTGAGGATTTTTGCATTTATGTTCATCAGTGATATTGGCCTATAGTTTTCTTTCTTTGTGACATCTTTCTCTGGTTTTGGTATCAGGGTGATGGGGGCTTCATAAAATGGGTTTGGGAGTATTCCTCCCTCTGCTATATTTCGGAAGAGTTTGAGAAGGATAGGTGTTAGCTCTTCTCTAAATGTTTGATAAAATTCACCTGTGAAGCCATCTGGTCCTGGGCTTTTGTTTGTTGGAAGATTTTTAATCACAGTTTCAATTTCAGTGCTTGTGACTGGTCTCTTCATATTTTCTATTTCTTCCTGATTGAGTCTGGGCATGTTGTGCATTTCAAAGAATTTGTCCATTTCTTCCAGGTTGTCCATTTTATTGGCACAGAGTTGCTTGTAGTAATCTCTCCTGATACTTTGTATTTCTGCAGTGTCAGTTGTTACTTCTCCTTTTTCATTTCTAATTCTATTGATTTCAGTCTTCTCCCTTTTTTTCTTGATGAGTCTGGCTAATGGTTTATCAATTTTGTTTATCTTCTGAAAGAACCAGCTTTTAGTTTTATTGATCTTTGCTATTGTTTCCTTCATTTCTTTTTAATTTATTTCTGATCTGATCTTTATGATTTCTTTCCTTCTGCGAACTTTGGGGTTTTTTTTGTTCTTTCTCTAATTGCTTTAGGTGCAACGTTAGGTTGTTTATTTGATATGTTTCCTTTTTCTTAAGGGAGGATTTTATTGGTATAAACTTCCCTCATTGAACTGCTTTTGCTGCATCCCATAGGTTTTGGGTCGTCGTGTCTCCATTGTCATTTGTTTCTATGTATTTTTTGATTTCCACTTTGATTTCTTCAGTGATCACTTCATTATTAAGTAGTGTATTGTTTAGCCTCCATGTGTTTGTAATTTTTACAGACCTTTTCCTGTAATTGATATCTAGTCTTATAGCGTTGTGGTCAGAAAAAATACTTGATACAATTTCAATTTTCTTAAATTTACCAAGGGTTGATTTGTGACCCAAGATATGATCTATCCTGGAGAATGTTCCATGAGCATTTGAGAAAGATGTGTATTCTATTGTTTTCAGAAGAAATGTCCTATTAAACATCAATTAAGTCCATCTTGTTTAATGTATCATTTAAAGCTTGTATTTCCTTATTTATTTTCATTTTGGATGATCTGTCCATTGGTGAAAATGGGGTGTTAAAGTGCCCTACGATGATTGTGTTACTGTCGATAGCCCCTTTTATGGCTGTTAGTATTTGCCTTATGTATTGAGGTGCTCCTGTGTTGGGTGCATAACTAATTACAATTGTTATATCTTCTTCTTGGATTAGTTCCTTGATTATTATGTAGTGTCCTTCCTTGTCTCTTGTAATAGTCTTTATTTTAAAGTCTATTTTGTCTGATATGAGAATTGCTTCTCCAGCTTTCTTTTGATTTCCACTTGCATGGAATATTTTTCCATCCCCTCACTTTCAGTCTGTATGTGTCCCTAGGTCTGAAGTGGGTCTCTTGTAGACAGCATATGTATGGGTCTTGTTTTTGTATCCATTCAGCCAGTCTGTGTCTTTTGATGGGATCATTTAATGCATTTACATTTAAGGTAATTATTGATATGTATGTTCCTATTCCCATTTTCTTAATTGTTTTGGGTTTGTTATTGTAGGTCTTTTCCTTCTCTTGTGTTTCTTGCCCAGAGAAGTTCCTTTAGCATTTGTTGTAAAGCTGGTTTGGTGGTGCTGAACTTTCTCAGCTTTTGCTTGTCTGTAAAGGTTTTAATTTCTCCATCAAATCTGAATGAGATCCTTGCTGGGTAGAGTAGTCTTGGTTGTAGGCTTTTCTCCTTCATCACTTTAAATATGTCCTGTCACTCCCTTCTGGCTTGCAGAGTTTCTGCTGAAAGATCAGCTGTTAACCTGATGGGGATTCCCTTGTGTGTTATTTGTTGTTTTTCCCTTGCTGCTTTTAATATGTTTTCTTTGTACTTAATTTTTGATAGTTTGATTAATATGTGTCTTGGCGTGTTTCTCCTTGGATTTATCCTGTATGGGACTCTCTGTGCTTCCTGGACTTGACTAACTATTTCCTTTCCCATATTAGGGAAGTTTTCAACTATAATCTCTTCAAATATTTTCTCAGTCCCTTTCTTTTTCTCTCCTTCTTCTGGGACCCCTATAATTTGAATGTTGGTGCATTTAATGTTGTCCCAGAGGTCTCTGAGACTGTCCTGAGTTCTTTTCATTCTCTTTTTCTTTATTCTGCTCTGCAGCAGTTATTTCTACTATTTTATCTTCCACGTCACTTATCCGTTCTTCTGCCTCAGTTATTCTGCTATTGATCCCATCTAGAGTATTTTTAATTTCATTTATTGTGTTTCTAATCATTGCTTGATTCATCTTTAGTTCTTCTAGGTCCTTGTTAAATGTTTCTTGCATTTTGTCTATTCTGTTTCCAAGATTTTGGATCATCTTTACTATCATTATTCTGAATTCTTTTTCAGGTAGTCTGCCTATTTCCTCATCATTTGTTAGGTGTGGTGGGTTTTTATCTTGCTCCTTCACCTGCTGTGTGTTTTTCTGTCTTCTCATTTTGCTTATCTTACTGTGTTTGGGGTCTCCTTTTTGCAGGCTGCAGGTTCATAATTCCTGTTGTTTTTGGTGTCTGTCCCCAGTGGCTAAGGTTGGTTCAGTGGGTTGTGCAGGCTTCCTGGTGGAGGAGACTAGTGCCTGTGTTCTGGTGTTTGAGGCTGCATCTTGTCTTTCTGGTGGGCTGGTCCACGTCTGGTGGTGTGTTTTGGGGTGTCTGTGGACTTATTATTATTTTAGGCAGTCTCTCTGCTAATGGGTGGGGTTGTGTTCCTGTCTTGCTAGTTGTTTGGCATAGGGTGTCCAGCACTGTAGCTTGCTGGTCGTTGAGTGAAGCTGGGTGTTGGTGTTGAGATGGAGATCTCTGGGAGATATTTGCCATTTGTTATTATGTGGAGCTGGGAGGTCTCTTGTGGACCAGTGTCCTGAAGTTGGCTATCCCACCTCAGAGGCACAGCACTGACTCCTGGCTGCAGCACCAAGAGCCTTTCATCCACACGGCTCAGAATAAAAAGGAGAAAAAGTAGAAAGAAAGAATTAATAGAAGTAAAAAGAAAGAAAGAAGGGAGGAAGGAGGGAAGGAAGGAAAAAAAGAAAGAAGATAAAGTAAAATAAAATAAAGTTTGATAAAATATAATAAAGTTATTAAAATAAGAAAATAATTATTAAGAAAATATTTTTAAAAAAAAAACAAAAAAAAAATAGATGGATAGAACCCTAGGACAAATGGTGGAAGCAAAGCTGTACAGACAAAATCTCACACATAAGCATACAGATACACACTCACAAAAAGAGGAAAAGGGGAAAAAATCATAAATCTTGCTCTCAAAGTCCACCTCCTCAATTTGGGATGATTCGTTGTCTATTCATGTATTCCACAGATGCAGGGTACATCAAGTTGATTGTGGAGCTTTAATCCACTGCTTCTGAGGCTGCTGGGAGAGATTTCCCTTTCTCTTCTTTGTTCTCACAGCTCCTGGGTCTCAGCTTTGGATTTGGCCCCACCTCTGCATGTAGGTCACCGGAGGGCGTCTGTTCTTCGCTCAGACAGGACAGGGTTAAAGGAGCTGCCGCTTCGGGGGCTCCGCCTCACTCAGGCCGGTGGGGGGGGAGGGAGGGGCACGGAGGAGGGCCGAAACTGCGGCGGCAGAGGCCGGCGGGACGTTGCACCAGCCTGAGGCGCGCTGTGCGTTCTCCCAGGTAAGTTGACCCTGGCAGTGTCGGGCTGCACGGTGTGGAGAGTGACCTGTGCTTGCACACAGGCTTTTTGGTGGTGGCAGCAGCTGACTTAGCGTCTCATGCCCGTCTCTGGTGTCCGCGCTGATAGCCGTGGCTCGCGCCCGTCTCTGGAGCTCCTTTAAGCGGCCTTCTTAATCCCCTCTCCTCGCGCACCAGGAAACAAAGAGGGAAGAAAAAGTCTCTTGCCTCTTCGGCAGCCACAGTCTTTTTCCGGGACTCCCTCCCGCCTAGCCGTGGCGCACTAGCCCCTTAAGGCTGTGTTTACGCCGCCAGTCCTCTCCCTGCGCTCCGACCGAAGCCCAAGCCTCAGCTCCCAGACCCCGCCCGCCCCAGCGGGTGAGCAGACAAGCCCCTTGGGCTGGTGAGTGATGGTCGGCACCCATCCTCTGTGCAGGAATCTCCCCGCTTTGCCCTCCGCACCCCTGTTGCTGCGCTCTCCTCCGCGGCTCCGAAGCTTCCCCCTCCGCCACCCGTAGTCTCCACCTGCGAAGGGGCTTCTAGTGTGTGGAAACCTTTCCTCCTGAACAGCTCCCTTCCCGAGGTGCAGGTCCCGTCCCTATTCTTTTGTCTTTGTTTTTTCTTTTTTCTTTTGCCCTACCCAGGTACGTGGGGAGCTTCTTGCCTTTTGGGAGGTATGAGGTCTTCTGCCAGGGTTCAGCAGGTGTTCTGTAGGAGCTGTTCCACGTGTAGATGTATTTCTGATGTATCTGTGGGGAGGAAGGTGATCTCCACGTCTTACTCTTCCGCCATCTCCCTCAACCTCCTCTACCCCTTATTTAAAAAAAAATTTTTTTTCTAAATCTATAGACTTAAGAAATGATGAAAGGGTTGGGGTTTTTTTCAGTTAAATAATGGATAAGAGTATTCATAATCAGCCAAGCAAGTAATCTGAAAATGGCATTAAAACCAGTGTAATAAAATAACTCAGTTATCAACTCAAAGTCAGTACCAGTCCCTTGGCAGTGTTTATTGGTCTAGAAATATATAAGAAGAGATGTATTAAGAGAGAAGTGGGAATAGACAAAATAATGTTTAGAGACAGAAACAACATAAAACGTACTGGATAAAATACCCTCAATGTTAGAACTTGAAGTTCCTTATAATATAGTTAACATGAATGCCTTCAAACTTTGGAAAGTTCATTCCTTTTATGAATTTGTGATTTTAGAAAACCAAGCCACTACTGCTATTTTAAAATTATTCTTCATGTCATTGAATTTCCTCTTTGCTTACTGCCCCAGTGTTGCAAACACTAGTTTTTTAATGAATGTTTTATTCATTGCATTGCTGATATATAAAATTTATGTTCAAATTAATGAGCAAATACAACCTATGTGACTTTTATATAGCAATGTTTATCATCTCTCTATGTTTATATACAGTTACATAAATAAGTACATATATAATTATATATAAACTATGATATAGTTTCCCACAGTGTCTCCTAAAGAGTGGTAGCCCTCTATATTTATAGTATCTTACCAAAAATAAATATATTTTCTAAAAAATTTGTGAGAAAATAATGAATAATTTTTGCAACAATTTTCTGACCATTTTATCAGCTTTTTAAAAGCATTGTCAGGCAAGATAATTCCTAAATGTACTGGGTCATGTAGTGCCCCCCATCTACTCCACCATGACTCATCATAATTTGTAAAACAATAGATAGTAAGAATTTAATGATGTGCTTGGTAAGTGTGAGTAAATTTGTGGGACAAGTTTGGTTTAGGCAGACAATACACCTAGTTAAAAACATACACTTTCCAATGGTTTTACAGTTATGTATAAAGTTCTGGTAAGAATGCCATGAGCAGAAGTCTGTTTATTATTTCTGGGTAAGTTAGCTTCCCTGACATGGGAGTGACCATCTCATTGTTGCAGCCAAATTCCCTTTGCTGCCTATAATGCATGCAGGGGTTGGAGGGGGATGGCCTCTGTGCCAGGAGAAGGCCGACTTTGACAAGACAATACAAAAGCCAAGACTATAAATGACAGAATTGAAAGACTGAGGGAGTCAAGTTTCCAATGTGGTCTTTGAGACACTACATCGGTCTAGCTTGCCTGCCTAATATTGTGGTAGTGGTAAGTTTTTATTTTTATTTATTTATTTGTTTGTTTGTTTATTTGCGGAGCACAGGCTCTGGACGCGCAGGCTCAGCGGCCATGGCTCACGTGCCCAACCGCTCTGCGGCGTGTGGGATCCTCCCAGACCGGGACACGAACCCGTTTCCCCTGCATTGGCAGGCGTACTCTCAACCACTGCGCCACCAGGGAAGCCCTTATTATTATTTTTTTAATGAGCAAAACTAGCAATCATAACCTTTGCCCTTTGTTAATCATTTACAGTGTGCTCAGCAATCAATGCCCTTTACATAAGAAATCATACAAGTTATTTAATATATCCTCTGAATGGTTATATTGATTCCCATTTAAGAAAAGGAAGCCAAGAATTATAGAGTTAAAATAACTTGCTCAGACTTTCATTTCAGCATAGAACGAAGGGCAGAAAGCAGTCTTAATCTCTCCTAGAGCAAAAATAAGAACTCAAGCTACATTAAGAGAAACCGAGCAGAAAACAGCTGCTCAGGGCTTCAAAACAAAACATAGAACCTGGCAGTCACACAGAACTAGGAAGTCAACAACTGGAATTCAGGACTAATAAAGAAGAGTGACTGGCTAATTCCCCATACTTTCAGTGGAGACCCCACAAGAGTTCAACCGAGCACAAAAGCAAACAAAAATTAGATCAGCTTCAAATAAGTCAAGTGATTTGTCCATGAATTTCTGCCTGCTATCAATTAAATAAAAATAATTGGTCCTACTAGAAAATAGGACTAAATGACCGAAAACCAAGAGAAAAATTAAGCAACAGAATAGATCCACAGGTTATGGAGCATTAGAATTATTAGACACAAACATTAAAATTATAATTATCACATCCAAAAATTAAGAAAATGTAGAAACTTCAACAAAGTTTTGTAATTAAAAATGTGTATGTGTATAATGTGAAAAAAAATCCTAGAATTGAAAATACTGATAGCTGAATAAAGAATTCAATCAGTGGGTGTAAAAGAAAAGTAACATTGCCGAAGGGAGGATTACTGTCTAATCTTCTTTTAAAGCAATCTGTTTCTTTAAATATTTATTTATTTATTTGGCTGCGTCGGATCTTGTTTGCGGTATGCAGGATCTTCGTTGAGGCGTACGGAATCTTTCGCTGAGGTGCAGGTTCTATGTTGCTGTGCACGGGCTTCTCTCTAGTTGTGGCATGCAGGTTTTCCTCTCTCTAGTTGTGGCACGTGGGCTCCAGAGAGTGTGGGCTCTGTAGTTTGCGGCACACGGGCTCTCTAGCTGAGGTGCGTGAGCTCAGTAGTTGTGGCACTCGGGCTTAGTTGCTCCACAGCATGTGGGATCTTAATTCCCTGACCAGGGATCAAACCTGCATCCCCTGCATTGGAAAGTGGATTCTTTACCACTGGATCACCAGGGAAGTCCTTAAAGCAGTCTATTGAATTAAGCAAAGAATATCCATCTCGAAGAACGGAAACCAAAAAAAAAAAAAAAAAAAGAGAGGTACATTTAATTAGAGTCATAGAAAGAGAGAAAAGAACAGGCAGAAGCAAAATTCAAAAGATACAAATAATATTCCAAATCTGACAGAAGATTTAATACAAAAATCAGAGAAGCTGTAAAAATCTCAAATGCAGAGAAACTCTAGCTACTTCATATAAAAACTGCTGAAAACCACAGAGAGAAAATCTTTATAAGGAACCCAAGGGAAAAGCATCTTACCTTCAAAGGAAGAAAATAAGACTGACAGCTTCCCACCTTCTTTATATGATCATCAGGTATACAAAAAATATAACCTCAATGTATAAAAAAAAAGATGGTGTTTTCAATATCTGCCACATTTTATATAAATACATATAATACATATATAATATGTATGGTGTTATTTCAGTATTAAAAATGTCAGAAGCCAACAAAGTTAGCCTGTGGTAACAGAAGTGAGATAAGTGGTTACTGCAGGGTGGTGGGGAAAAGTGATGACTTAAAGGGACCATAAGGCAAGATTTCATGCTCCTGGAAATAATCTATAATTCAGTTTGTTAAAAAACTGTATCAGTAAATATGTTAACTTTGTAAAAATTCATCAAGCTATACAGTTTAGAATTGTGCATATTCTTATGTGGGTTTTTTTGTTGTTGTTTTTAATTATCTTTTTCAAATTAAGATTTTATTTTTATAACAGTTTTAGGTTCACAGCAAAATTGAGGGGAAAGTTCAGAGATTTCCCATATATACCATATCCCCACATTTACATAGCCTCTTCCATTATCAACATCTCCCACCAGAGTTGTACATTCGTTACAATTGATAAATCTACAGTGACACATCATTAGCACCCCCAAATCTATACTTTACATTATAGTCACTCTTGGTGTTGTACATCCAGTGGGTTTGGACAAATGTATAATGGTACGTATCCATCATTATGGTATCATACAGAATATTTTCACTGCCCTAAAAATCCTTTGTGCTCCATTTGTTCACCCTTTGTCCCTTCCCCTAAGCACTGATCTTTTTCCTGTTTCTGTAGTTTTACTGTCTCAATGAATTTTCCAGACTGTAATATAGTTGGAATCATATAGTATGTAGTCTTTTCAAATCTACTTCTTTCGCTTAGTAATATGTATTTAAAGTTATGTTTTTTCATGGCTTAGTAGTTTATTTTAGCACCGAATAATATTCCATATTCTAGATGTACCACCGTTTCTTTATCCATTCCCTTACTGAAGGACATTTTGGTTGCTTCCAAGGTTTAGCAATTATAATTAAAGTTGCTATAAATGTCTGTGTGCAGGTTTTTATGTGAGCATAAGTTTTCAAGTCCTTTAGATAAATACCAAGGAATATTGCTGGATTATATTCCAAGAGTATGTTTAGCTTTATAAGATACCATCTAACTGTCTTCCAAAGTTGCTGTACCATTTTGCATTTCTATCAGCAATATATGAGAATTTCTGTTGCTCCACATCCTTGCCAGCATTTGGTATTGTCAGTCTTTTTTTTTTTTTTTTGCGGTACACGGACCTCTCACTGTTGTGGCCTCTCCCGTTGCGGAGCACAGGCTCCGGACGCGCAGGCTCAGCGGCCATGGCTCACGGGCCCAGCCGCTCCGCGGCATGTGGGATCCTCTCAGACCGGGGCACGAACCTGTGTCCCCAGCATTGGCAGGCGGACTCTCAACCACTGCGCCACCAGGGAAGCCCTGTCAGTCTTCTTTTAATTTGCATTTCCCCATGACAAATAAGCATCTTTTCCTATGTTTATTTGCCATCCATCTTCTTTGTTGAGGCATCTGTTAATGTTTTTAGTCCACTTTTTAATCCAGTTGGTGCTTGTAGAATTTTAAAAGTTCTTTGTATATTTTGGATAGTAGTCCTTTATCAGATGTGTCTTTTACAAGTATTTTCTCCCTATTTATGGATCATCTACTCATTGTCTTGACATTGTCTTCTAAAGAGTGTATTTGTTAGATGTTACACGTGAATGTTTATTTGTACCCCAAAGTGGAACTGAAACTAAGGGAGACAAAATACTTTGAAAGTGAAAGCTGAAGGACCTAATAAAGAAGATGCAGATAAAAGAAAGAAAATAACTTACATAATATGTAAAACAGTCAAGCTAGCACCTGACACATAGGAAGGATTCAATAAATATTAGCTGCTATAGTAATGAAAAAAAGTGGGCAGAAGAAAGAAGAAAATGGGGCAAGGAGGAGTGCATGATTGAGAGAGGAGAAAAGTCAGAAGGAAAAAAAGGAGAAAAAAGAAGTAGTATTAACTGTGACTATTGCCATTCGAATTCAGTTTTCATTTAACTATCATTTATTTTTTGCTTGCCATTTTTTAATGTTTTATAGTGATAATAAATGTTATATACTATTTATGTATGTTTGTTTAAAATCTTTAGAAACTAATAAGAAGATCAACTTACTTATTTCAAAGTTTATTATATCCCATTAAAAGTTCATTATCATAAGCTATAAGTGCAGTTTTGTACATACTTCATTTAATTAAGTTTTGAAATCTATGCAGATGAGATAAAGGGAAGAATGTGCATTTGACAAATGCTTCACAGAGAAGATGAAGTTCTAAATGATATGAAAGAATAAGGTATAGCATGAAGGACCATCTTTGTTGCATAGCTCCAAGGGAACCATTTACATTTGTAAAGAGTAATTTTTTGGAGTTGTGCACTGCTATGCTCCATCTGAAATCAAAATTCTCTTACTTTTTTTTTGGCCTAACCCTTATGATTCTTCTTAGTATTAATTTTTATTGAGAGATGGCTTAAAAACAATAATATATATCCATCTCAAGTGCATATTTTGATGAGTTTTGATAAATGTATATAGCCCTATAACTACCGCCACATCATGATATGGAAGAGTTTCCTTATTTTAAACAGTGCCCTTTTTAGTCAACATCTCTGTTCCTACTACCATTGCCAGCATATCATTGATCTACCACTTTCTGACAAAATCCAGATATTTTTTAAAATTATGTTAAAAATTACAGAAATTAGTTTATTCTTAGGAAGAGGCAAAACAATGTTAAATGACTCAAATTTGAAATGATTAGTCATATACATATACTCATATTCTAGGTTAGTTGACATAATAAAATGTCATGGCATATGCATGTCATGGCAAAAAAATGACTAAAGACATGACCCTCAATAGGATTTTATTTATATCTTTTTGTATTTTCTTTTCTTACTCTTCATTATTTTTATTTTTCTTATGTCTTTCTCCTTTCTCTCTTTTGTTTATACTTGCTCTCCTCTCTATTTAAAGAGACCCCATTTTTTTCTAAGGCAATATTGAGGGTGACTATAAACCAAGCCTAATTGAAGCAATAAGAGTTACAATGAGATCCGACTCTGGTCAATCCATGGGCTTATTATTGAAAGCAATTCCGTTAAACTGGTTTCTTTTTTAACTATAACTGTTGTTTGTGCAATGCAATGACTTTATGCTTTTATTTAGTAATAAATGATAATCTCTAAACTTTTATAAGTCTATTGACACAGTTCTTGTTACTTTAAGTTATGGCCAAGGTGTTTCCAGTCATTCTTTTTCACTCAGACCGAAGTGTTCAGTCACAGTTGTATAAACAGAATTCTGCTCATTCAGAGGAAGAATGAATACTTTTAGAATACTGTTTCTGCTTTAGAGCCACTGTTCTACACTATCTGTTCTCCTTGGTATTTTTAATCCTTTTATTCATTTTGTATCATTATATTTCAAGCTTATGTATTACATAAAACACTAGCGATACATGGTTGAACTAGCCATCGTCTTACAAGTGCATGATGTGCTAATGGTAAGTGTTTAGATTAGAACATATTTTGTAGCTTTGCATATAATGCTTTCATTTCCAATATGTAAAGTCTATTCTAGGCACTTCACATTTGTTATCTTACTGCCTCCTCACAATCAATCAAGAAGATGAGTATTACCATCTCCTTTTCACAGATCAGGAAAATGAGGCATAGCAACAATATACAACTTATAAAAATTTATATATCTTCAAACCTGTTTTTGTATCACTGTGATAAACACACTTTTTCCACCATGGCTAATCGTATTCATATATATCAGAAGAATGTTACTTGATTAACTTTAAGCCATGATAGAAGTTTTCATCTTATTATGTGAACAGTAGATAATATAGAAAACAATACATAAAATTCAAACTAATAATATGAGGAAAAAAGCAACAAGATAATATAAATGATAAGGTACTATTTTATGTTTCTCCTTTTTTCTAAAAGATTGATTTTGTAAATCTGCCCCCAAAAGCAAGATTTTTTCTCTGTCAGAACCTGAAGAAGTTTCATAAAGAGGTAATATAAAATAAATACAGAGTAATATCTGTGCTATCATGGTGTATTATTTTGAGAAAATAAATGCATTATTTACCTTGACAATGTCATCTGCAGCAGCCTTCCAGGGATAAATAATTATTCACATGGCTATTTGCCTCCTGGAACATTTTAACCCTATCTGTGTGATTTGTTTTCATTATTAATAGACCATTATCAAAATGGACTATTGCCTTAGCAATGTGTTTTCACAAACATTTCAAATTCTTTTCTAGAGAACATATATGATTTTATTATATATTTTTGTGTGTGTATATATATATATAAACGCACACACATAGATATAAACATATATATTGAAAACCTTTTTTGAAACATACATATCTAGAAAAGTGCAAACTTTTAAGTGAATGACAGTAAATTTTTACAGTGAACATATCTCTCTAAGTAAGTATAAACATAATAGGAAAGAAAATATTACCAATATTTTAGGAAACTCTTTCGTACCTCTTCCTAGTTATCCTCAGTTTAACGCCCAAATAACAACTGGCTGACTTCTATTACTATAAATTAATTTTTACCATTTCTGAAATCTGTATAAATGGAATCATGCACGATATACTCTTTGTAGGTGACATCTTTTCTCAACATTATGCTAAAGAGACTCACCCATGTTGTCACGTATAATAATAGTTAATTCTCATTGACATATTTTATTATATTACATGAATATTCTGAAATACATTTGTCCATTTTACTGCTGATGGACGTTTGTATAGTTTTCAACTTTTGACTATTGCAAAGAGAGCTCCTATAAACAATATAATGTATATCTTTTGTTGCCACATTCATATATTTTTTGAGTATGAAATTAGGATTGTAGCTGTTGGGTCATAAGGTAATCATAGGGTAAGTATATATTCAGCTTCAGTTTATACCGACAGTTTTCAAAGTGCTTGTGCCAATTTGCTAAACATTAAATGTTATATAAGAGTTGTGCTTGTTCTGCATTCTTCCCAAATCTTGAAATAATGTTTTAGACATTTTATTCAATATGGTGATCATGCATTTGCCTGATAAGAAGTACTGTTGATCACTGTTTCATATGGTATTGGTCATTTGGATATCCTTTTGTGTGGAATGGCTGTACAAATATTTTTGCCTTTAAATATTAGATTGAATATCATTTTCTTGTTAATTTCAGGAGTTTTATGAACACGTTTACTGTAAATGTTACTGCAGCATAATTGACACAAATTGATCTATACATATTTGAAGTGTGCAAGTTGATTAGTTTTGACATATGTATATACTCATGAAACCATCAAGACAATCAAGATAATGAACTCATCTGTTACCCACAAAAGGTTCCTTATGACCCTTGGCTATTCCTAAGCTTTACCACCCCTTTTTCTAGTCTCCAGGTCACTATAAATTAATTTACATTTTTAGAATTTTATATGAATTAAATCATACAGGAAAAAAGACACAGATGTAGAGAATGGACTTGAGGACATGGGGAGTGGGAAGGGTAAGCTGGAATGAAGAGCGTGGCATGGACATCTATACACTACCAAATGTAAAATAGATAGCTAGTGGGAAGCAGCCGCATAGCACAGGGAGATCATCTTGGTGCTTTGTGACCACCTAGAGGGGTGGGATAGGGAGGGTGGGAGGGAGGTAGATGCAAGAGGGAGGAGATGTGAGGATATATGTATATGTGTAGCTGATTCACTTTGTTATAAAGCAGAAACCAGCACACCATTGTAAAGCAATTGTACTCCAATAAAGATGTTAAAAAAAAAATCATACAGTATGGACTCATTCTGTTTTGTTTCTTTCATTCAGCATAATTACTTAGAGATTGCTCTATATCATTGTATATATCAGTGGGTCATTGCTTTTGGGAGCTGTTGTTTACTGAATATAGAATTTTGGTTTTGCAAGTTGAAAAAGTTCTGGAGATGGTTGTACAATAGTGTGAATATACTTAATGCTATCAAACTGTACTTAGAAATGGTTAAGATAGTAAATTTTATGTTATGCATTTTTAACATAATAAAAAAATAATTAACCCTTTTGTTTTTAGCTTAAACAATTGGTGAATTTTACTAATAATAATTTTTTAAAAACTGGAGAAAGGCAAGAATTGCAAAGACATGGTAGAATCAATGTTCTGGCCATGTTTGAATTTAAAAATGCCTGTTAGAGAGTGAGGAATTGAGATCCATAAGCAGATGGAGAGTCACATTTGGAGTTCAGTGGAAAAGGTCAGGCTGCAGAAATAAATTTGGTAGTCAAAAGGATATAGATAATAATTAAAGCCATGGACCTGAATGAGAACACCTACAGGAAAAGTATAGACTGAGAAGAGAACAGAGTTCAGGACCAACCAAATAGTATTATTCAGGCAAAGGAGGAGAAGCCAGCAAATGAACCTAAGTTGGAAGGCCTGCAAACGATGATAAACATCACAAGCATATGACATCACTAAAGCCAAGAGAAAACAATGTTTCAGGAAGAAATTAGTTAATTGAGTTCAAAAACTATTGAGTGATAAGGTAAGATGAAATTTATTTTAGTGGCTTGAGAGTATGGGCTAAGTGTTAGCTGAGAAGGAACTAAAAAGTGAGAAAGATCTTTTGAGATATTTTCAAATGAAGAAATATATTGACACGAGAGAGTTCAATTCAAATATATTGAATTAAAGAGATGCATTGTTGGTGGGAGGGTTTTATCCTTAAATACAGGGAAATGTTAAAACAGGATTTTAAATTATGGGAATGATTTAATGCAGAGGGGGTAAATGATGTGAATGAGAGAGATTAGCATGAGAAAATTCTTTGAACACCTACAAGCGTTCATGGGTAAAGTTCAAAGGAGTTTGGTAGATTGGTAGGGTGGATTAGGAGAGTTGGGAACTCCTATATAGTGGCTACTATTTTCTCAGTGAGGAAAATTTAAAGCAATCCCGTCCACTGTAATTAAGATTGAAAATAACATAAAGAAAGGGAAAATACTTAACCTTGTTCACTATTGTACCCTAAGAACTTAAATAATCTGTTACCTAGTAGATATTTAATAGGTAATTCTTAAATTTAAAAAAAATGTTTAAAGTTAAATCACAAGGAATTATCTTTTCAAAATTCATTTGCTAATCATTTCCAAAATCATTAGGCCTAGGAAGAGACCTTTTGTTTCTTCAGTCTATTACAGCTGCATATACATTATAATAATTCTCTAAATGTTTATTCCCTCTTTCAAATCAGCAAACTAAAGCACATAAACTTTTTTTGTCTCATTAAATCTTTTTTTTTAGATTGAAGTATATTTGGCTTATATTAGTTTCAGGTGTACAACATAGAGATATGATTTTTTTTTTTTTTTTTTTTTGTGGTACACGGGCCTCTCACTGTTGTGGCCTCTCCCGTTGCGGAGCACAGGCTCCGGACGCGCAGGCTCAGCGGCCATGGCTCATGGACCCAGCCGCTCTGCGTCATGTGGGATCTTCCGGGACCAGAGCATGAACCCGTGTCCCCTGCATCGGCAGGCGGACTCTCAACCACTGCGCCGCCAGGGAAGCCCATGATTTGATATTTTTATAGACTATACTCCATATAAAGTTATTATAAAATATTGGCTATTTTCCCTGTGCTGTACATTACATCTTTGTAACATTTATATTATACCTAGTAGTTTGTACCTCTTATTCCCCTTCACCTATTTTCCCCATTCTCTCCCCCTCCCACACTTCTGCCCTCCGGTAACCACTAGTTTGTTCTCTGTATCTGTGAATCTGTTTCTGTTTTGTTGTATTTGTTCTTCTGTTTTATTTTTTAGATTCCACACGTAAGTGAAAGCATACAATATTTGTCTTCCTCTGATTTATTTCACTAAGCATAATACTATCCAGGTCCATCTATTTTGTTTCACATTGCAAAATTTTATTCTTTTTATGGGAAGTAATATTCCATTGTGTATATACACATCTTCCTTATTCATCCATCTGTTTCTTTAGATTGCTTTCATATCTTAGCTATTTTAAATAATGCTACTATGAACATTGGCGTGCATATAAATTTTTGAATAGTGTCACCTCACACTTGTCAGAAAGGCTATTGTCAGAAACACAAGAAATAGCAAGTGTTGGCAGGGATATGGAGAAAAGGGAACCCTTGTAATACTGTTTGTGGGAATGTACGTTGGTTCAACCACTATGAAAAACAGTGTGGAGATTCCTCAAAAAATTGAGAAGAGGACTACTATATGATTCAGGAATTCCATTCGAAAGAAATTGAAAACACAAACTTTTCTTTTAATCTTGGAAATACTGTTTTAGAAGAAGTGATTTAAGACCTAGTTGAACAACATCAGAAGAGCCTACCGTTAAGTATTTACTACAGTAATTTGTCAAATCATTTCTCTTTTATGAGCCTTATTTTTCTCATGTGTAAAATGGAGAGCCTTAATGCCCTCTTCACTATTCTGATGAAAGAATTAAATAAGAATGTGTTAGTGGGAAATTTTATAAAGACAAATGTTATATAATAAGGGAGATAACAGTTCACTGATACTAACTTTAAAAAAAAAAGAAAAACAACAGTGTGAAGCGCTTCCTCCTCCACACTGTCTCTCTAAGTAACATAATGAGAATATGAGTCATCTGTGTTCTTGGAAGAGTAGTATATGTATATCCGTCTGTAGTATTTGGAATCATAATTAAAATTTTTAAATGGCACTGATATCTACAGATAAAAATAAGGAATATTC
Organism: Mesoplodon bidens; assembly: GCF_964165515.1. NCBI lineage: Eukaryota > Metazoa > Chordata > Mammalia > Artiodactyla > Ziphiidae > Mesoplodon > Mesoplodon bidens. The sequence continues at coordinate 90,802,566 of NC_138167.1, forward strand.
TGCTTTCAAGGCTTTAAGTTCTTTAAATTTAGTTAAAGATGTTACTTTTAAAGGCTCAGCAATACATAGAATTTTACACTTGTAGAATATCTAGATTTTTACTTCTAGGAAATATAAATTGTCATAATTCATATTTTTAGAGATTTATACAATCATAATTTGTATAGTCATAAATTGTTTTGATATACTTGAATAATTTGTATGATGAAAACTGAACTATCAAATATAAAAATGCAAAATAGCCCCACAACCTTCTATACAGTTAATTCATATTTTTCAAATGCTGGCACTGCTGATAACTATTAACAAGGCTTCATACACTTGGGAAGCAAGGCAAAGATCACATACTCATATGGTTGTAACATCAATGTATGCTCAGATCATTGTTAGAAATGATATAGTTTGAGATTGTTTTTCATTGAAGCTTATTTTTTGATCTAGTGTTCACTTTTTCTTGATAATAAATATGCCTCTCACAGTTATAATCAGTTAATGCTCTCATGAACATTATATGTTTAAAAATAAGAAAAAAGTCCAGCTGTGTAACCCTTCATTGCTCCCATAAAAATTAAAGGATATGATTGTGTTTGGGCCCCTCTGAAGGTTTGGGAAGAGGAACAGTGGAATACAAGACTTAGAAATCCAACATAGTTGGTCTCAGACTCTAGGGTATGTTGTAGACATTACTGATGTGGTTTCTGTGCAAAGTAGAGATGTGGAGTGGTCACCTGACTTTTATCAAATAGGAATGAAAGAGATCTAATAATACTGATCTCTCATTAGCGTATAAATAAGGGACTGAATATTGTCAAATTTCAAAATGAAGACACAATAGATGCCAAGTAAATTGTATTTATCTATGTCATCTGATTTAAAATGCTTTTTAAAAAACCTTGAACCACACTTTCAGAACCCAAATGTGTAGTAGTAGAACTGACACTCACAAATTCATGGTTCCTTTAAAGATACTAATCTCAGCAATGAATAGAGAAAATCAAACAGCAAATATTGAAAGCAGAAATGTAATTGGCCTGTTTGGAAAAAGTTTACTAGGGTAACAGTGACTAGATTCAACATGCAAGTGCCATCATGATGAATGTTTACAACACTTTTTTAAGAGCCAATTATACTGTTTTTTGTGCAGGGACTGGAGATCAGCCAGATCAGTTGTTTGCACAAAGCCACTTTGGGTCTGTCTTTTCAAACAAAAGCTGCAGAAAATGTTATAGCAAGGTTGAAGCTTTATTCCCCTCTGGTAAGAGAACCTTTCTTTTTCTTTGCTATAGTGAGAGTTTGATAAGAAATCCTTTTAAACCATAATGCGGTCAGGGAGAAGAGAAGCTGTTCTATGTAACAAGTCATAAAATGCTTTCTTTTCTTTTGAACTGTTTTTTTCATGATGCTTTTTGCCTGTACGTTATAATGAAATAAAACTGAAACACTAAGTCATACTGTACATGTTAAATTTGTACTGGAGGTAGGGGAGTCTTAATGTACTCTTCTGGAGAATGAAATGTGGTGTTATTTTATGTTTTATACTCTAGATCTCCTGGTCAGGACAAAAGGAAAAAAGTCAGTATTCTGACACCATGGCTGAGAGTGAATCCATGTGTTTAAGTTTTCCCCTGACCAGTGATGTTATTAATGCCCAGCAGCTCACCACCATAAAGCTTCAAGAACCCAACCAAATTTGCCCTCTGGGTTTACTTGCAGGCATTTCAGACCACTCTAGCTTCCTTTCATTTTAAAAATTGGAAAAGCTGGGGATAGCAATTCTGGGTGAGTTTGTCTGCATGCAGTTCTCAATAATATAACTTTACGTATATATACAAAATACAAGATTTTGTTTTTCACAATTTCTTCGATCTGTAATATGCTTCAATATTTCATACTCTTCATTTTCCTGGTAAACATTTGTTCAGAAAATGATGATGTAAATATCAAAAACTTTATAACCAATCACCTGCCTTGAATGCTAAATCTGTGTTTTGAGGTGAACTTGTCTGTAGTTTTCAGTAGCTGAATTACATGTGTGATTTTATATATATATAGTCCATAAAATTTTAATATGAATTTTTTTAGGAATTTATCCCAGAGTAGTATTCCCAGCTTCAAAGGTATAAGCAGCTGGCAATGTCACTCTAATAAGTCACTAATAAATATTCATGTTCATTTGATCATTTTAATAAGCATTTATTGACTCTCTACCTTGCTAGATATTTCAATAAGAAGAAATATGCAGCTTATAAAATAAATGTAATGTATAATATCTGCTACTATTTAAAGATGATTCAACACATGTACTTGAAAATAATTTGTATTGAGGTTGTAGCTAAGGAAAAATAGGTAAAAGTATCTTACACACAGAGTCAAGAACAGTCAGGTACAACAATAAATGCAATGAGAATTAATTTTTCAGATTAAAAACTAATTCCACCCTTTAATACAGGAGCCTGAAAAACCGTTGCAATGCCATTTTTCCCTTTTACCCTCTTTTAAATTATGCATACATTTAATACAACCCATTTTAAGTACTTGAGCTGTGTATGTTGTACTGAAGGAAATATAAAGAAAGCCCTGCCCCTGAAAGAGAGTCTGGTCTGAAGGTGAGCTCAGCCAAAAAAAAAAAAAAAAAAGAAATTATATCGCCATGAGTCCTTATAGTTAAAATAATAATAATGATAATGATAACAATAATAATAATTCAGTTAACATTCTGTGGCTTCTTCCCTCTTAAAGACCGTATATTGTCCTTAGGCACCTGCAGCAGGCAACAACAACAGCACTAAGTCCCAATTCATTTAGTTTCCTCCTTTCCCAATTTTGAAATAAATTTCAGATGGACAAGAGTTTCCTTCTAGGGAAAGAATCAGGTTTAATGGTATATATGTGTATATATATATATTTTTTTCTTTTCTTTTCATTATCACCTTTACCTTTAGAAAGTTTACTTTGTCATCACACACATACATACGCACACACACACTATTTCATGAGGAGGAAAGAAAGCAAGTAGAGCACATGTGCCCCCTGATGAGTATGGCACAGCAGGATACCCCCAATTTTTTTACCTTCAAGCCTTTACTTTTGCTATTTAGGCCAAGAACATAGTTTTTCTATTGTCTGGTATCCAGGTTTTATCTGTCCTTTATGGCTTAGAGTAGAGGCCACTTTGTATCATGATGTCTTCCCAGCATGCCTCATGCCCAGTCCAGGTAAAATTATCTCTTCCCCCTTTAAACATTCTTATCACTTTGTCATTGTGTGGAGAAAAAGCTGAAGTTTATGAACAGCATGCAAATGCCTTATTTCATAATCATAAAGACAATGAGACACTTTGTCACACATTCCCTCCTTCCAGACAATGTTTTCAAAGTCTGCTTTTTAAAATGTTACTTGTTAGAAAATTAATTTTTTAATTGCTTTTCAAATTTCCTTTGCCTTCTTTGCCCGCCTGCTTTTCTAACAGCTGGTAATCTTGCCTTCTGTTTCACTGAGAAAGTAGAAATCATCTGACAGGGTCCCCCCATGTTCTTTTGCCTCCAGATCTAAAAAGCTTACTTCAGCCTACACCCATCCCTCTCTTTCCACCTTTTATAGTGGGAGGAAACACCCAAACTTATATCAGGATTCAAACACTCCTCTACTTCTGACTTCTCAGGTATTCACCTCAGTCTGCCAAATCTTTTCTCCTAATCATCAGTTTTATTTTCTCCATAAAATCCTTCCCACTGGAAGTCTATGTTAACCATACATACCTTACAATCCGTGGCTGGGATGACACATTCCCCTGTAGATGCCATCCGTATTCTGCTATTGTCCACACACTTCTCAAAGAGTTTTTTGTTTTTTGTTTTCTAGACACCATTTCCATGACCCTGTCTACCTCCACTTCCTTCCAATCTTACTCTACCTTCATGAATCTTCCAAACCTTCTCAAGTAGCTATTTGACTTTCTTGTTGATAAATCCACTGGACACTTTTCAGTTCTCATCTTCCTTTCTCACCAGTATATAAAGGTTGACTATTCAGTCCTTTTGAAACACTTTAACCTTTACTTCCCTGATACCACATTCTCATGAATTTATTTGGTTTGTTTGATTTTCCTAGTTTTTGGTGGTTTCTTTCCTATTCTTTCTCTTTTACTGGACCATTTGTTTAAGAGTTGTACAAAACTCATATAAAAGAATGAAATTAGAACAGTCTCTAACACCATACACAAAATAAACTCAAAATGGATTAAAGATGTAAATGTAAGGCTAGACACTATAAAAGGAAAACATAGGCAGAATACTGTATGACATAAGTCACAGCAAGATCCTTTTTGACCCACCTCCTTGAGAAATGGAAATAAAACCAAAAATAAACAAATGGGACCTAATGAAACTTAAAAGCTTTTGCACAGCAAAGGAAAACATAAACAAGACGAAAATACCACACTCAGAATGGGAGAAAATATTTGCAAACGAAGCAACTGACAAAGGATTAATCTCCAAAATATACATGTAGCTTATGCAGCTCAATATCAAAAAAACAAACAACCCAATCCAAAAATGGGCAGAAGACCTAAATGGACATTTCTCCAAAGAAGATATACAGATTGCCAACAACCACTTGAAAGGATGCTCAACATTACTAATCATTAGAGAAATGCTAATCAAAACTACAATGAGTTATCACCTAACACTGGTCAGAATGGCTATCATCAAAAAATCTACAAACATTCAATGCTGGAGAGGGTGTGGAGAAAAGGGAACCCTCTTGCACTGTTGGTGGGAATGTAAATTGGTACAGCCACAATGGAGAACAGTATGAAGGTTCCTTAAAAAACTAAAAATAGAACTACCATATGACCCAGCAATCCCACTACTGGGCATATACCCTAAGAAAACCATAATTCAAAAAGAGTCATGCACCACAATGTTCATTGCAGCACTATTTACAATAGCCAGGACATGGAAGCAACCTAAGTGTCCATCGACAGATGAATGGATAAAGGAGATGTGGCACATACATACAATGGAATATTACTCAGCCATGAAAAGAAACGAAATTGAGTTATTTGTAGTGAGGTAGGTGGACCTAGAGTCTGTCATACAGAGTGAAGTAAGTCAGAAAGAGAAAAACAAATACCATATGCTAACACATATATATGGAATCTAAAAAAAAAAAATGGTTCTGAAGAACCTAGGGGCAGAACAGGAATAAAGATGCAGATGTAGAGAATAGACTTGAGGACACGGGGAGGGGGAAGGGGAAGGGGAAGCTGGGACGAAGTGAGAGAGTGGCATGGACATATATACACTACCAAATGTAAAATAGATAGCTAGTAGGAAGCAGCCGCATAGCACAGGGAGATCAGCCTGGTGCTTTGTGACCACCTAGAAGGGTAGGATAGGGAGGGTGGGAGGGAGATGCAAGAGGGAGGGGATATGGGGATATATGTATACATATAGCTGATTCACTTTGTTATACAGCAGAAACTTAACACAACATTGTAAAGCAATTATACTCCAATAAAGATGTTAAAAAAAAAGAATGGCACTTCTAAATTTTAAAAACTTATATATATCTATTATGACAACAAAAGGGGTTTAATTTGTGCCATGGAGAACCTTAGTGGTGCAAGTTTCTAAAAACAATACACCCACCACCTCCATGTTAGCTGATTTTTCTTTTCAATGTGACTTGCAGGAATAAACTATGGTCCAACATTAAAAAAAAGGAGTTCCACAAAACTCAGTATGGGCCTAATAATCCTCTCCCTATTTTCTCTCTCTCTCCCTCCCTCCCTTTCTCTATGATCTTCATTACTAACATTTAAACACATTTTTAAATGTCAGCAATCTTACAGCGAAGTGTACCAATAGCTAGATTCATCCTCTGATAAAATAGGGATATATTTGACAAGCATATTAGATTTTGGATCAGCTAATAAAATACCCTCTACCCTAAACAATATTTGATGAGATTCTACCATGTTTCTATTTTGATTTTTTCTATTTTACTACTGAATGTCACTGTCTTGTTTCATATATTCACTATTTCTTTAGCTATACCAATAAATGGAAATGGAGAAAGAGGAAATCATGTGAAGGGCATAGAATAAACATTTTTGTTATACTAAGATATTCTTACCTTTTGACAAAATAAGTAATAATAAGAGTCAACATATGACAAATGGTACAAATGTTGATGTAGTTATCTTTATTTTGAGGTCTGTGAGATTCAAACAAAGATTCACAGTAGAGAGTTTTTAATCAAATTGAAAAGAAATGTCTGAGAAAACGGTTTAAATATGGAAGTTATACCAATTAAACTGTTTTGGATTACAATAAATAGGGAGAAAAATTAATTGCTTCACCCATTATTCTGGAGAATATATTTCAAAATAGAGTTCACTTAAAAGCAAATATCACTTGCTTTTTTATATTAGTAATTATATAGTGGACCCCTTCAGATAGTATTTGAACATTTATCCAGGATAAAAAAATTAGAAATAAGACTAGAGATAATGCAGAAATGTTGAGAAATTATTGGAGAGGAGGATAATGACTTGTATTAGGTATCAAGTGTAATACATGTGTATGTATGACAATGTATCAGTGAAAAAAGGTTAATGTGCATGGTGTGTGTGTGTGTGTGTGTGTGTGTGTGTGTGTGTGTGTGTGTGTGTGTGTGTGTGTGTGTGTGTGTGTGTGTGTGTGTGTGTGTGTGTGTGTGTGTGTGTGTGTGTGTGTGTGTGTGTGTGTGTGTGTGTAAAATATACTTTGGTGCATAGATTGATATCTGTCCATCACAGACATGCTTCATTTTGCTTTGCTTTGACTTTTCTAGGTGTACTATTTCTGGTGTTAATTCAAATATGATAATTCTAACTTGCCCTGTCTCTTTAAAATCCAGATTATATTCTGGGAATTATAAAGAGTTTTTTTTCTATATTTCTTTCAAAGGTGCTTAGCCCCATATAACAGATTCTTAGCAGACAAATTTGTTATTATGTGCAATCCACTGGTAGATAAATTTAAAAGTTTGTTAGCACTTTTTTTTTTCTTTTTTTTTTCTTTTTGCGGTATGCGGGCCTCTCACTCTTGTGGCCTCTCCCGTTGCGGAGCACAGGCTCTGGATGCGCAGGCCCAGCGGCCATGGCTCACGGGCCCAGCCGCTCCGCGGCATATGGGATCCTCCCAGACCGGGGCACGAACCCGTATCCCCTGCATCGGCAGGCGGACTCAACCACTGCGCCACCAGGGAGGCCCCTGTTAGCACTTTTTATAGAGTCAGATGAGTACTATTCAGGAAGACACAACATAACTGATTTCTGTTCAATTGAGCTAAGCTGGGTCATGGAGACTGAGACAGATATTCTAATGTCTGGTAAGCAGCGGCATAGCACAGGGAGATCAGCTCAGTGCTTTGTGTCCACCTAGAGGGGTGGAATAGGGAGGGTGGGAGGGAGGGAGATGCAAGAGGGAAGAGATATGGGGACATATGTATATGTATAACTGATTCACTTAGTTATAAAGCAGAAACTAACACACTATTGTAAAGCAATTATACTCTAATAAAGATGTTAAAAAAAAAGAAACATTCCATATGCCCATCAATAGGTGAATGAATGAACAAATTATTTTTAAAAAAAGGGGGGGGGATTGCTGTTTTACACCACCAAGCTTCGGGTGGGCTAAAAAAAAAAAAAAGAAATATCTCTGATGCCAGGGAACATGAGATGATTTTTTTAAGAACACTTATAAGCTAACAAAAGGTCTCTAGGTGTGCATAAGTAGGCTTGGCTTAAAAAAATTTAAAGCAAATATACTCATTGATAACTCCCTCATTTCATTCATCTCTAATACCACCTCCTCAGAAAGATTGCTGTGGCTCCCCACTTCTATGGTCACTCTGTATAAACTTACCACACTTTCTCTTCATATAATTTATAATTACCTGATATTTTATTATTTTCTTGTTTCTTTTTGTCTCTTAGACTAAGGGAGACTAGATCTAACACTGTGTGGGAAGTGTGTGGTATCATCAGGAATAACGTTGTGATTACTATAGGTTGATAACCATGGCTACACTTTTTTGGGGGTGGTCTGTTACGTAATTATCGTGATGTGTAAAAAACACCCATAACATTATTTAGTTAACACTAATACTTTATGGCCAACACTAACGCATGCATATACAAACACACACACACACACACACAGAGTATATTAAGGAAGCCAATGACATTTACTTAGGAAAGTTAAAAAAAAAAAAGGAGAATTTGTTTTTTGTTTTCTTCTCATTAATTCACATATCTTTTTGTGAGAAAATACTCGAATTCATGACAAGAATACATAAACAATCCCTACAACTAACTTATGGAAATTGTTCTCATTCGTTACTTTTAATTCTTTAGGCAAGGCTAATTGTTAGGGCTACAGGATCCTGTGTTTGTCAACCTTTATTTTAATTCTTCCAACACTGTCTGTGAATTTAGGCAAGGAATATAAACTCCCTCATCACTGTAATGAACATAACAACATTTCCATCTCTACAAAATGATTAAGATTAAATAAGAAAAAAATATATAAAACAATTACAAGAATGCCTGGCACACATTACTACAAACAGGTTAGCCATTACTCTTTTGAGGTATTTTGATACTTCAGATATCCTCTAACAATTGTCTTTACATGATAATGCTCAGAAGACAACCATACTTTCTTCTATTTCTAATATTTTTGTTAGGTTACCATTGCAGTAACTGTTTTACTACCCCAATTTTAATAACCATCATTCCCACTGTCAGTCTGTCCCTAAACTTAGTATGTTCTTTTCCTCTGTCACATATGACTGACACCATGCCTTATAATCAAATGTTAAGTCCTACAATTTCTTGTCTCAAGTCTCTCACACCTGATTCATCTTTTCCATTTCCATTAACATACCCTTGATTAGAAATAAATTTGGAAAATATTTTCAAAGGTTTTTGAAGAGAAGCAAGGGAGGCTTTTATATTTATAAAAGATCATTTGCCTTAGGGAGTTTTGTATTAGATAATGGAAAATGCAAACTACAACCTAAGTAACCTGAAATAGAACAAGAATTGTTGGTGTCAGATCCTCCATCAGAAATTGGACAGTGACACTCTGAAATCTATAGAAGTGACATGAAGTGGTATCAGTAGTGTGTGGACTATCATTTTCACAATATACAATGTTTGAAGTCCCCCAGGGTAAATACAACATGAGGAAAGAACCACGTCTGGTTTTTTTAAAGATATTTTTTCCTTAAAATACCTAAATTGTGCTGGCATAAAATAATTTTGGACTCATTAGTTTGCTGTTTGGGGATGAGAAAAACTTAAAAATATTTGACTCATTAGGATGAAATTTGTATTTGTAAATATTTAGGGTAATATTCAAATTTTTAAAATACAACTTTTATTTTCATCTGTAACTGTAGTACAATCCAAATATAACCCCAAAGCTCCATGGAACACTGTTTGAAAATCCCTACAGCTCTGGTATGCAAAACAGAATGTGTTTTTTAATGACCAAGTAGATAAAGAAGCAGCCAAAACAGCAACTAGAAGTCAGGCTGGAAGTAGCATTCAGTGAGGGCTGAAGCTGGTGATCCTGCTGATATTCACTTTGGACCCTGAAGTAAAGACTGCAAAGGCTTCCATGCTTTAGTCAACAAGTCTTGGAAGTAGAGATGGGAAGATATTAGTTTTTATACTAGACTCCATCTTTCACTCTTACTGATTTTGTAATCTTGATAAAATTACTTAAACTCATTGATCCTCAGTTAATTCAATAGAGAAATATGAAGAATAATTACTCTCTCATAGGTTACAAGGACGGTGTACAAAGTTTTGGAGTACACATAGATTTTTAATAGCTGTTAAAAATGTTGGTAGAATCTTGAATGTAACTATATGGAAAGTCAGAGAAATCATTTGCAGATATTTGGAACTACAAATATTGCAGCTGCAGGGAATTATGACTTTTCTTTCAAGTTGACAGTTCAACCTTAAATTTTGTTGACTACTAAGTATATCACATCATCTCTTCTTCGACCTAGTTTAACCTGAAAAACCACATGTAAATGTATGGATGAGAGCTCGAGGTGACCAAGAAGAGTTGGTCCAAAATGAATTATACCTAAAAAAGGTAAAGATAGATAGTTGCATGTAGGTTTTTAAATCTCATGTCCTATTTATCTTTCAATAATACATTTTAAAAATCCTAAATTTAACCTGGTCATGAGCTAAATTATATAGTTAATTAGTTGGAGCAGAAAAAACATACCAAACATAGGATTTTACACTATGTTTAACCTTTAATTTACTTTATTATTGCTGATTACTTTTTAAGATTTGAAATAAAATGTACCAATTATTTAATTATACAAATACATATATAATAAACAGATCGCTGATAGATGGAGTCTCTTATGTTAGATATAGTTTTGATTAAATATTACTGATTTTATACTCTGAAAAGTAAATGACTGTGTGAAGAATATTACTTCCTTTATTGCTTTATTACATTTGCCACTAAAAAAAAATAATCAGAATGTTTTAGTATCAGGATCTTGATGCTTAGTTCCTTACTGTACCAAGCTAAAAGAAACTGGACTTTCCAGCATCCTTTTGTGAATGAGCAATGATGAAACTGAGGCACCTTCAGAAATTCTTTTCTGTTATGCTCCCTGACTTGCTCACTGTAGATGCACAGTTGAAAACAAGTACTTGAGGAACAGATAGCCTTAGTTCAAATCCTAGTTTCATCACCCACCAGTTGTAAGAACCTGAGTACTTAACCTAAACCCTTTACAACTGCATTTCCTCATCTCTAACATGGAGATAATAGCATCTATTTTATAGAATTAAATGAGATAATCTAGATAAAGAATTCAGTCATGAATTATATATAATACATATGTTTCCTATTTCTGTAACCTAATATAAAGTAATTTGACACAGAGATTTTATACTATATTAAATTTAAATACTCTATGTGAGTGAAAAGGTTCACCTTTTGTGATATTTTAGAACACGTATGGGGATCATGTATTTCACTTCCACCAATATAAATATAAATGGAACAGAATTTCCTATTATTGGACAACTAAAAATATGACTGCTAAGGATATGGACACTTCCCTTCCTGAATGTGTGTGTGTGTGTGGGGTCTGCACATATGCGCGCGCGTGTGTGTGTGTGTGTGTGTGTGTAAGGAGACTGAGAGAACCAAATTTTTCTATAATCAAAAGAATACTTCAGTTGGCCAAATACAGGCTGTATGATGTTAGAAACTCTTCATTTTGAAGGGATGGAAAGTGAAAAGCAGAAAATTATTTTAATATTGAAACATTGTAACTGTACTGATGTAGCACTGTAATGATGCTGTGTATAGTAGTCCCTACCTTTCCAGTAAGTAGATGATTCAAATCATGGCTGTAAGTGTGTAGTACATGTCAATTTATGCTGCACATCATTCCACGAGAAAATCTAGAAAGGGAGCATCAGACCTTCCCATTAGAGGGATAAGGTGGCCCCTCCTTAGGAAACAACCCTCTTCTTTCCTAGAAGTACATAGAACAAAGCTATAAGAGTCGTATCCCAAATGTGTGATTTCCTTTCTTTCCCAATACCTCCGGCCCCTGTCAGCTGACATTAACAAGGCATGGACCCGTTAAATATGTGCAATTCTTTGCATATCAATTATATCTCAATAAAGCTGTTCAAAAAATGAGTTATGGACACTGGAACAGGACAATTCTGTAAGAAGGCAGAGAAACATATTTAGATGTGATTTTTCTTTATACCTTACAACTGTAGGCATGCCTCCATATAGCACTGAAGGAAGTATTCATTAGGAGCAGAGGCTTGATCCCAGAATCATTTCTGCCGCAGGTTAGCTGTAGAACCTTGGGCAGGTTGCCTAACATTCCTAAGCCTTTGTTTCTTTAACTGTATAAGGTCAATGATACTTGTTAATTCTACATATGATTTTTTTTTTTTTCGCGGTACGCGGGCCTCACTGCCGCGGCCTCTCCCGTTGCGGAGCACAGGCTCCGGATGCGCAGGCCCAGCGGCCATGGCTCACGGGCCCAGCTGCTCCGTGGCATGTGGGATCCTCCCGGACCGGGGCACAAACCCGTGTCCCTTGCATCGGCAGGCGGACCCTCAACCACCGTGCCACCAGGGAAGCCCTACATATGATTTTTATACTTTATATGTGAACAATACCTGAGATGATATGCATATTTAGTGTCTGGCACCTTACAAATGATCAATAAATAATAATTATTTAGAATTATAATAATTATTATTATTATTAGAATTTTATTATGATGATATGTTTCCTCTTCTACTGTTCTCATTGTCTAGTAATAAGGAAGCAGGCTTTGAGTCAAAGGGTGAAGGAATGGCAGCATAAGATTCTCCATTTTCTTCAGATGAAAACACACACTAATGCTCAAAGGACATTGCTGAAATAGAAAATACCCAGAAAATCATTGGCAATAATGGACCACACATTCAGAGTAGTGAAGAGGCAGATGGCATAACATATTGCCTATTTAGATGGGCATTAAATAGGTGGTATCCCTCTAATATTGAGATTATAGTTTCAAAGTGAAAGGTCCTCATTAGATTTTAAGCATGTGTATTGTGTTTATATAGCTTGCTTCTATTATGAAAAGAGGAAAGGGTTTACCATGAAATAGGGTATATAGTTATTGATATAGGTATAGATTTTTATTATTACTATCATTAATTTTATTAGCACTCTATTTAAATCATGCAGAGACAGAGAATCATTTGAAAGGTCCCTCTATAATCAGAAGTAAACTTTGTTAAACAAATGCAAGTTTAATACCCTTCCATTGACCTTACAAAACCCCAAGGTATTGGTGAAGTTATATGCATTCAGTACTTTCAGATTCTCATCAGAAAATGATCATCATGTAATTTTCTTTGGTGTTTGGTGCAAGACACTACAGACCTGGGAGCTGAAGGGTAAGAGAATGGACTCAGTGCTAACTAGAACTTGCCACTGTCAGGATCCAAATCACCAAATACAGATGTAATATGTACAACAGTTTTGAAAATACCAGGCCACCGCATGTCTCATTCTTCTTAAATTATGATGAAATCAGCTTGGTGTAATGTTCAGGCCAAGAGATCTGGAGCCACTGCTTTGCTACCGTGAGCTTGAATTCAGGGTCTATCACTTAACAGTTGTGTGGCTTTGAATAAGTTACGTTATCTCTATGTGCCTCAGATTTATCATCTATGCAATGGATATAATAAGATGTGTTCCACAGAGTTATAAGAATTAAAAGATTTAATAAATATGGTCTCTAGAATAGTGCCTGGCACAGGAGACTACACTCTATACAACTGTTTGTAATGATTTTGATGGTGTTCAAACCTAGCCAGTCTCTCTCATGCATCACTGGATTTCAATGCTTTAGGAACTGAACAGATATCACTTAGAACACTCGGCCATTTCTTAGTTATGACTGTAGAATTAATTTGGTAAGTCAATCAGAGTAAAGGCAAGCTTGAAAGCTAATTGTTAAATCTAATAACAACAGCAACAACAAAACACTATAGCCCCAAACTCTCTTTATATATCAAGAGAAAGGTACTAAATTTTACTCGAAGATAAAGACAGAACACTGTATACAACATAAGAGAAGTTCTAACCATCCGGAGAAAGCACAGTACACTTGCAGTGATTGCTGGAAAAATAGGTGGGTAGAATTTAAAGAGAAGGGTTAAACCTCTTAACAACCATAAGAAGCACTATTATTATTCCCCTTTTTTTTTTTTTTTTTTTTTTTTTTTTTTTTGCGGTATGCGGACCTCTCACTGTTGTGGCCTCTCCCGTTGCGGAGCACAGGCTCCGGACGCACAGGCCCAGTGGCCACGGCTCACGGGCCCAGCCGCTCCGCGGCATATGGGATCCTCCCAGACCGGGGCACGAACCCGTATCCCCTGCATCGGCAGGCGGACTCTCAACCACTGCGCCACCAGGGAGGCCCTATTCCCCTTTTATACATGAAGAAATATAGGATTAACGATGCTAACATGTAGATGAAATGGTTCTGGAACCTAGGTTTTTCTGACCTAAACCCAGTGTTCCTAATACTTATTTCCTATTATTATATGTTTTATTATGTATGTCAGTTAACCAATAAGTCTGAACTGTGAAGATAAATCTCACTTTAATTTTTATTTCTTGCATGCTATCACAAATACTCAGGGCAATTTTTCTGATTTGCTAATCTATCATAATGATTTTGATTTCTATATAATTATAGTGAAAGTGGAAGATTATATATCCAGAAAATATAGGCCCCCTTAATTCCCCTTTGCTCTGCATCTTCGACACTTTTCTAAATATCTAGCTTGTATGGTTTATGGACCTAAGTGGACACACGTTTACAACAAATGTCCTCACTTTGACTTTCTCCTTATTGAGAATGTGAAAAGTCTTGCTAATAATTTTCAATGTATTTAGGAATAGATATTTTAACACATCAATATTTGTATTTCCCTAGTTTTTACTTTTAATCTCTTCTACTATGAAGCACTTCCAGAATTTTTGACCATGTATTTATAGGACAATATCTGTCCTATAAATACACAAACACCCATTTATGCATGTATTTATATATATATGCACACACATGTGCATGCATAGATTCGATAAGAGAAGGTATCATACTGTTGATAGTCAAATTCTTAGTTGTCCCATTATAGAAAATTTCATTCATGTTGATAGAATTAAAAACAAATTTGGTTACCATATGGTTTTTGAAACTTCCTAAAGACAATTTTGTAATTTAAATACAATATTTATAGACTGATATAATATTAACACTCTGGCTTAAATAATTTTATTTTAGGTTAAATGACAATAATAATAATATTGCTTTAAAGCTTTAAAAGTATTTTACTTTTAACATTATTTTATTTACTCCACTATGACTGCAAAATGCAGTGGAACGCATAATTTTTTGACACTAATAGGAAATATTTGTGTAGTCTTAAAATGTTCATTAACTTACTAAAATAGTAAAGTTAGGAATAATTTACATTCAAGCAAACAGTATAGGCAAAGAGAGTTGCAAAAACAAACTCATAAAATACAGCTGATTTTCTAATTTTTCTTGCATTTTTCTTGTAGCTGTCCTCAAAAAGGCCATTTATTTTGATGTTTGTGCAGATTGCTTTCTTCCCATTTTCCATCTTTCTACACTGCACAACAAAATGTATAGGTCATAACTCTCAGTGTTTGACATCGGTGGGATAGATTAGCAGGGGTGGTGATTTTGACAAATCAGATATATTTAGGCTTTGCTGGCAGGATCCACTGCTGAAAAGCTGGTTTATCGTAGTAACGAAGATACTTTTTGCTTTTTTCCAAAAAAAAAGAAAAGCAACATTTTTCAAAATAGTGTATTGAACCTAATTGCCTGTACATCAAAATTTTAAATTATTTTGCAATATCCTTTTTGAGTTTTGTAACATTAGCCAAATATTGACCCATATCATTTTATACAGAGGAAATACAGATTTTATGTTTCATTTCAAAATGGGAGTTACCGTGGGCATAGAAATTTATTTTAATATACTACTTCCTGGACACAGAAGATGCTTGTTGGCCAGAAGATTTAGGCCATTGGACTCTTATGACCAGAGCTATTGGTATGTTTGTGTTTTTGTATGCTACAGCAATTTTTAAGATCTCCAAGAGTTGAAAAATGATATTTTTCCAAATGCATGACTCTTTCAGAGATACTGATGTTTTTTTAACTGATCTGTGGGTAAATTTTGAAAAGAAATTGGTTTCTTTTAAATTCCATTTTAGCAGTTAAGGCAGCTACCTGGGGCTTCTCACAGTTCCAAGGTTTGGAACATTAGCTATATATCTTCTGATAGAATTTTGTACTTCAGTTAACTGTGTTTAAGCCAGCATGAGAGTAGCAGAAAAGAGGGATAAGGATGGTGGAAAAGCAGATTTGAGAAGAGCGTTTAAGTGGTAGAATGTTTGCTATAAACTCTATCTGCATTTATCATAGTTCTGAGTTGCCGTTATTCTGTCATTTTGTATCATTCTATCTCTGACAGAAACCCCAATTCTAAGCCTTCATTCAAGAAAAATCATATTTTGTACCAAACCATTAGTAACCTTAGTTTCTTTCCCTGCACTAATCTTGTCCATGCACTGAATTATTTGAGAGTGACTCTTGTGAATGATTTACATATTAAGACTCATGACTTCTGCACATGCTCCATATTTACATATTTCCTTAAAACTATGCCAAATATATTTGACATTATGAGATGTTGTATGGGACATGTATGGGATTTAAATTTTTTCTCCTTAATTTTAGATTTGAACCTAAGTTCTTTTTAAAAGTATAAGGCATCTTGGCAAATTGTGAAATATGGTTTTTGGAATAGAATCTTTCTAAAAGCCTATTCATAATAAAATTACTATATGCAGAAGATAAGTTTTGAGAACCAAAGTAATAAGCCTCAGTTGAATTCAAAATTTAAAGATTAATGATAGATTTGATAAATGTATTAAGGGCCCAATTTCTGGACATCAAAATGTCATAGTCACTATATCAGCAAGGGTTAGAGTGATACTCTAAACATTGATGTGTCCTAGACTCTTTTTACTATAATTGAGCATCTGGTCAATAACACTATTACATAAAAGTGCTTTCTTTTATTTCTGCTGTGTAGAGACACTTAAAATAAAAGAAGGACAAAAACGATCCAAGTTTAAGATATGTTTTATCCAAAGGAGCTGTTCAGATCCTGACCCAAATTACATTTTGTTTGGTTCACTTGCTATGGAAAAAAAAAAAAATTGAAGTGTCTACCAATTTGAAGGGATATTCAGAGCTTTAACTAACTCTGAGTTGGCTGTGATTCAGATTTTACCAGAAACATTTACTAAGTAAAGATTTATCCATGGCTTTTCTGGATAAATTGTTCAAGTGGTAGGCCATGTGGGATTGCATCATATTCCTAAACTAGAGTTGTTACAAACAATAGGTGATTTGAATGCAAGCTGTTATACACCTCAAAGTACAATGTGGTTTGTAGGGAACTGTGGATTTTTCTATGGTTTATTTCTCAGAGAGAAAGATGTAATGTTTGGAATTCACTTAGAGAGTGATTTCGTATTACAAGCTGCTAAGACTTGGCCCAGACAATTTTGTGGGACTATAAATTTTGCTCAAATTTAGAGAATTTATTAGTAGACTTATTATCTATGAATTAACTTAAACAGTAAACTCTGCAAAAGGTGTTTTTTGTAAAGTCTACATGAATAATCCAGAGTTTCACAACCAAACTTAAAACAGTTAACTTTTTTAAAAAATTCATGGCTTTATTGGCAATTCCTTCACTAAAGGGAACATAGTCATATTTATGCTAAGTATGGGCAAGTTTTTTCTGTCACTTTTTTCCTCACATTTGCCTCTCCACTCAACACACACGTGCAAAATGATCTCCACCCCTGGTTTTACCATGTCACACCAGAACTCCTTTAATAAGTAGAGTCAAAATTAACCTTCCTTATCCCAATACCACTACACACTCTCTTAAGCTAGCACAACCACATTGATTCTACCAACTACTACAAGGCAACTTGGTGAACTAAAATGGCTTTGTCCATTCATCTCCACTTAAGTTTCTAAATATTACTATCCATTGCTATGTGTACTCTGACTTTCCTACTGCCTGTGGTACATTTCCTAAGACTAAAATGTCACCCTTTTCCTCTTCTAGTCTCCTTTCAAAACTCAGAATAAGCCTCTTACCTCATTCCTTGATATAGGAAGCTAGAAAACTGGCTGAGCTGCAAAAGTGTTGCTGTAAATTTATAATTATATAGTTTATATATTTAAATGTATTTACATTTATATTACATATGTAGACACACACACACACACACACACACACACAAAGAAGCTGAAAGAAAACCAGGTTGCTTTTGCTCCTTTATAATATTACTGAGTTTAAGCCCTTGGGTTTGGCATCGAAGACTTTCAGCAGGAAATGTTAACAGACCTGTAAGGTTAAAGAAATCTTCTTAATTTAGGTATAAGAAATCCTATGATTTAATAAAATTCTACATTAATTCCCCATATTTAGATAGTAATTATATAACAGATCATGAAGTTTTGAGATATGAAAAAAGAAATAATTTTTGTTTCCCTCATGATTTCTCCGAATATACTTGATTGAAATACACTACCTAGTAGGTGGAATATTTTGAAAAAATGTTTTTTACTGTTCTCTAATATAAACCTTTTTGCAATAACCATAATAACTCCCAAAGCGAGAGAGATCTGAAAATTGTTCTGGGTGGGGAAAAAATTGGTATTTTTCTAAAAAGTCATTTCAGCAGAAGATTTGGCCTCACCCTTCTACCAGCATTATTTTACAGAGTCATAAATGGTTTCTTGGCAAAATCCAATCAACTTACTTCAATTTTCTTCCTTTTCCCGGTTGTATTTGCAATCTTTTTAATACTTTTTTCTTCTTTATCTTACCTGAAGCTTTACTGTTTTTTTAACTTTGTTTCTCTTTACGAGCTCTTCTTTTTTTTTTTTTTTTTTTTGCGGTACGCGGGCCTCTCACTGTTGTGGCCTCTCCCGTCGCGGAGCACAGGCTCCGGAAGCACAGGCCCAGCGGCCATGGCTCACGGGCCCAGCCGCTCCGCGGCATGTGGGGTCCTCCCGGACCGGGGCACGAACCCGTGTCCCCTGCATCGGCAGGTGGACTCTCAACCATTGCGCCACCAGGGAAGCCCCTAGAGGGTAGCATTTTAACATATTTTTTGGGAGACACAATTCAACCTGTAACACTGAATGTGTTGTTTCTTGTTCCTTCCTTCTCCTAGTCTTTCACAGCCATTCCCTGGCTACACTTTCTTGTCTATTCATCAAGCACTGTGTCAACAATTGCCATAGTTTTGTTCTTGTTATTCTACAAGGTCCAATTTAGTAAACTCCCTGCCCCCAAACCTGGCAAAATGCTTTCTTTTCTTCACATATGTGACTGTATAGTTCTGGAGGCAATATTGAAACTGTTAAGACTGTTGCCACTACCCAAGTGTAGTGTCAGTCCTCAACTGGATAATCAGTGTCATTTGTCAACAATTCTTAATATTATAGCTAACCCCTCTTCTAGTCTCTGTGATAGTCCTTTAAAAACCTTCAGCATTATTTTTCACAGAACTAGAACAAAAAACTCTTAAAATTTTTATGGAGACACAAAAAACCCCAAAGAGCCAAAGCAATCTTGAGAAAGAAAAACAGAGCTGGAGGAATCAGGCTGCCTGACTTCAGACTATAATACAAAGCTATAGTCATCAGAACAGTATAGTACTAAGGGAGTCCGGGAGAGAATGGATACATGTATACGTATGGCTGAGTCACTTTGCACCTGAAACTATCACAACATTGTTAATTGGCTATACTCCAGTATAAAATAAAAAGTTTAAAAAAAAGTATAGTACTGACACAAAAATAGAAATATAGATCAATAGAACAGAACAGAAAGCCCAGAACTAAACCCACACACCTATGGCCAATTAATATATGACAAAGGAGGCAAGACTATACAATGGAGGAAAGACAGTCTAATAAACGGTGCTGGGTAAACTGGACATCTACATGTAAAAAAATGAAATTAGAACACTCTTTAACAGCATACACAAAAATAAATTCAAAATGGATTAAAGACCTAAATGTGACACCGGACACTATGAAACTCTCAGAGGAAAACATAGGCAGAACACTCTCTGACATAATTCGCAGCAAGATCCCTTTAGACCTACCTCCTAGAGACATGGAAATAAAAACAAATGGGACCTAATTAAACTCAGAATCTTCTGCACAACAAAGGAAACCATAAACAAAATGAAAAGAGAAGCCACAGAGTGGAAGAAAATATTTGCAAATGATGTGACCAACAAGGGATTAGTCTCCAAAATTTACAAACAGCTCATGCAGCTTAATATCATCAAAACAAACAACCCAGTCAAAAAATGGGCAGAACACCTAAATAGACATTTCTCTAAAGAAGACATATAGATGACCAAGAAGCACATGAAAAGATGTTCAACATCACTAATTATTTGAGAAATGCAAATCAAAATTACAATGAGATATCACCTCACACCAGTCAGAATGGCTATCATAAAAAAATCCACAAATGATAAATGCTGGAGAGGGTGTGGAGAGGAGGAAACCCTCCTGCACTGTTGGTGAAAATGTAAATTGGTGCAGCCACTATGGAAAACAGCATGAAGGTTTCTTAAGAAATTAAGAATAGAGCTACCATATGATACTGCAGTCCCACTCCTAGGCATGTATCTGGAGAAAGACATGGTCCAAAAGGATACATGTACCCCATTGTTCATTGCAGTGCTGTTTACAATAGCCAAGACATGGAAGCAACCTAAATGTCCATCGACAGAAGAATGGATAAAGAAGATGTGGTACATATATACAATGGAATATTACTCAGCCAATAAAAAGAATGAAATAATGCCATTTGCAGCAACATGGATGGACCTAGAGATTGTCATACTGAGTAAAGTTTAGTCAGACTGAGGAAGAGAAATATTGTATGATATCACTTATATGTGGAATCTAAAAAAAAATGATACAAATGAACTTATTAACAAAACAGAAACAGACTCACAGACTTAGAGAACAACTTATGTTTACCAGGGAAGAAGGGTTGGGGGGAGGAATAGTTAGGGAGTTTGGGATTGACATATACACACTGCTATATTTAAAATGGATAACCAACAAGGACCTACTGCATAGCACAGGGAACTCTGCTCAATATTATGTAACGACATAAATGGGAAAATAATTTGAAAAAGAATAGATACATGTATATGTATAACTGAACCACTTTGCTTTACACCTGAAACTAACACATTGTTAATCAACTATACTGCAATATAAAATAATAAGTTAAGAAAAAAAAAAGGTTCATCACTCTCTCTAAGCCCTCTACCATTTCAACATAAACTTCATTCATAATGAAATCAATTACTGATTCATAAAGAAAAAATTGACCCTCGGAAGGTAAATTCATGTATGCCAAAGGTAATTTATTCTGAAAAGTTATAACACATTTCTTTCTACTCAGCAGAAGACCTGTTTTTTCCTCCTAATAAGATATACTTCCAACTGGTTTTGCATCTGTCTAACTTTGATTAGCAATCTTGATTTAGTTAATATTTTCTCTTAGTCCATTATCAATCTCTGTCTCTTTTGGATTTTTTGCCCTTAGTGTGCACATTTGTACACTTATCCCTCAATACCAAAAAAAAAAAAAAAAAGTAAAAATGCCTTTCCTATGAGCCTAATTTGCCACTCTAAATAGTATTTATTCTGTTTCATTCTTTCCTAGGCTTAGCATTTTTTAAGAGTGACCCTCACCTGATTATATTTTCTCAAATCCTATTTGTACAATTGGGGTTTTACCTCCAATACTCCACTGAAACTGCTATGACAAAGATTACTAATGATTGACATTTGCTACATTTCAGTACACATTTGAGTAGGATTTTAAATATTTGCCATACTGACACCTTCATTATTTTGTTAGTTTCTCTTTTGCATCTCTGCATATTGTTTCCAAGAATACTAAATTCTCTTCTGAATTCCTTTTAAATGTTAGGGTACAGTCGAGTTATAATCCTTAGTCTTCTTCTTCCAACATTTATATTTTTTACTTAACGAGTCATATCCACTTTCAGAGTTTTCTTCATTCCCAAACAGTAATCTTAACATCAGATTATTTGTATTAATTCCTATAACATGTTATTTATACATCTAAGTGCCTCTCAAATTTATCTCCTGTTCTCTATCATCTCTATCATCACAATTTAATTCATTCTACCCCCCCAACTTCTTCTCTCCCATTTTTCTTTCCTCGTATTCTTTATTAAGTACTGTAATTGATTGCCTGCCTCAAAGTTGTGTTACCTTCACCAATCCTCTACAGTCTTGCCAGGATGATTTTTCTAAAATTCAAATATTAGGATATCATTCCTTGGCTATAAAAATCTTAAGTTATTTATGATCTCACCATTGTCTATTGGGAACAAAGTCTAACCTTAGATTGTCATCAAGGTCTTAAATATTATGGAGCTTGCCTACCACTCCAAACTCATATTCCCTTACTTTTTAAATATGCTGTATGCATATGTGTTTATATGCCTTCAACCTAATTATCACCTCTCTCCACTCACAACACCCCGCAGGCATAATGTTGTACTTTTCTTTCTATATGTAGTTATTAGCATATCTAGTATACCATGGATATCCATAAATGTAGAATGAGTGATAATTGAGGAAAAGCAGTCTGATATCCATGTCATTCAAGGATCCATTCCAAATTTGCCCCAATTAGAGCACCTTACAGCTCTCTTTTATAATTCAGACTTGCGATGTAGTGACATAATTCATTTTTGCTGATTTGAAGAATAAACAATTCATTGGGGTCCCAGTGTCGCCTTGCCTCTCATCCATTTCTTTTCCTCCCTACAATTTTCACATAGATTACTCGTCCATTACTGTTGCTGGGGTAGGGATAGAAGGTGAAGAAAGCTGAGCTTTGTCTAGCGTCGCCAATTGAAACTCAAGATGCATCTTGCGTAGATAATTGTTATAAATTCCTATGTGATGCGGTACAAATAGAACTCAGTCACATTATGGGTTAAATTTGCTTTGCAGGGAGAAGGGGCATTTGGCCTATAAAAAGAACAATCATTTATTACACCGAATTCAGCCTCAAATAGCTACTACTTCTACTGATTAAATTAGGGAAATGTCAGTTTGGGAAAAGTGGCTTGAACTTAATAAGCAGTTCTCCCCATCTGGTTCAAAGTGAAACAGCCCTATAACAAGTACACTTGTAGCGGGACGTGTAATCTCCTATTGAGCAGTCGGCCATTATGGTACATAGTTAGAAAAACCAGAAAAAACACCATGATTAAGATTATAGATCTTCAACATGGACTGAATTCATTTTGGCTCAAGAAAGTGACTAATGATTGTTTTAAAACATCTACAGTTAAGGAAATCTTGTTACAGCTCTAAAAAATGGAATTTTTCTGACAACTCATATATTGTCTAAATCAATAAAAAAGTAGCTAATATGTGCCTAGCATTTTATAAAGGAGGCTCTTGAGTTTGAAATTATTCTTATGAGAATAGTATTAACTCTCTACATTTTGCTGAACAAGTATAATATTGTAAACACTACGTTCGTGAAGGGAATAATGAAAAGCAAGAATCTATCTTTCGGTGCAGTCTATCGATTGATGCATATGATTTCCTGGTCTGAGAATTTGTCTAATGCTAATTAAAATCCATTCTTAGAATCTTCAGGTTTATTTCACATGAAAGTCAATTTAGTTCAAGGTCTTGATTCTTAAAATTAATTTAGATGCACGGAAACTGTCTAACAAATTATTCATCTCCCTTTTTCTATCTCTCTTCTCAGTACTTTATTCAAATTTTTCCTTAAATACTTGTAAAAGAAATTAAACAAAAAGAACTTTGAGTAAACTTGAGTATTTTCTTGAAAAGTTTCCTCCTTCAAATGCTTTCTTATTTGAGACAGTTAAGCCTGCTATTAACTGTGTATTCTATGCAGTTCTGGTTAGTATAAAAATTACTGAACAAAACAGTTACTCTCTCTCTGTCTCTCTCTTTCTCTCCTACCCTCCCTCTCCCGTCTCCCTTGCTGACCGGTTTCATGGTCAATTCATGCGCATTAACTTAGGTGGGCCCCTTGGTGTGACATCACAGTCTTACTACATTTTCATGAAAAATTAATCTCATAAATCGCTTATTTTATAACATCTTTGATCTGCTCAAATGTCCCACATCTCGCCTATCTCCTACCTTTCAGCTGACTCCTCTTTTTCTGTTGACAAAAACTTTCAGAAGAGAACTTCCACACCGTCTCAGTCTACTATCCATACCTCTCAGGCAATAGATCTCATCCCTTCTCACCTAATTTAGAACATAATTCTAGCAATTTGTCATTTGCAAACTGATGTTTCTAGCTATGTATGCTCTCCTGAGTTTCAAAGGTTTGTGTTAAATATATTAGGCATTCTATCTTCAGGCCCGACATTTCATTTTATTCATTTTCCTCTGAATAATCTTCTTTGCCTCTTGTTATTACCTTTTCACTTGGTGTTTTGGCCAGTGTTTTATACTAGAAAATTCAAGCCATCCTTCACTGTTTCCTCTTCCTCAACAGCACCTCCCACATTAATTTTAGTTCTATCTGTGAAATTACTGCAGTTGATCCACAATCCCCCTATTCTTATTTAAAGTACTTGTTTAACACCCTAACTTATATCTGGGCTATTACAATGGCTTCACAGCCCATCTCTTTGCCTCTATTCTAGATCTTCAGTACATCTTGCACACCATTGTAAACAGTTATCAATCTAAACACAAATACGAACGGGCATATTTCATGACTAAAATGTTTTATACTATTGCATTTTAAAAATTCATCGTCTAACAGGATATACTCTGAAGTAAAATAAATTTATGCAATAGTTCTGCCATTCTGGGGTATTGTTTAAAATTTAAAATTTTTATGCCCCTGTTTTCTTGCCTGTAAATTAGGAATAATAAGAATAACTTTTAAAGGGTTTTTATAATGATGAAATAATGTGATGAATATAAAGATCTTAAGTGCTCAGAATACACAAAAATTCTATAAATGCTAATTTGCATTATTATTTTTACTCTCTTGACTTTGGATTCTTTAGTTGCTTCTGTCATGGCATATTATTATTGTTGTTGTTATTGGTATTTCTAGTATCTAGCACAATTAATAGAACATAGTATTTCTTAGATAAATATGGTTGACCCAGTGAATAAACTTATAGTTATTCTTCATTAATATTTGTATTAACTAATTTCCAGGAAAAAAAGTGACTTAATGGAAACAGTATTGTAGAATTTAGAGTTCATTACAAAGCAGTGTGATGAAGTGGAATCCTTTGCTCTCACTTGCTTTCTTACCTGTTTACTGTATCTATTCATAAGCTTGGTCCTGCTATCTCTACTACACTGCTGCAGCCCAACCAGCAAACACATTTGTAGGCATCAAAGGGAAATATATTAGAATGAAAATGTCTGAAATCTTTTCCTGATGTTTGCAAAAGTCATTGAACGGCTGAGCCTAGATAACTATAAACCTTTCTGGAAGAAGTTTCTGAAACTTTGAAAAAAAATAGCTAGATAATGTTTAGAAGACAGCAAAAGTAATCAAGGGTCTAAGATGGGCATTTTGTTCTGGAAAAATTGGGACTGCAGTTCTTTCTTTCTGAATAACAATGTAAAGAGTGAGCTCAATCTAGATACTTCTTCAAAAAGGAAAAAAGAAAAAATAGTTTAATAAGCTTGATATTTCTGAGTCAAACATTACAGAATTTACTTCTGATATATCCCTTCCTACCAAAATTTGTTATAATTCTTCTTTCAATGATAGACTATATATGTGAATCTCAGAAAGAGAATCTAGAGATGATAGACCAATTAGGAAAGCAAAAAATAAATATGTAAAATTAAAAAAATTTAAATCTCAAATATACAAGAAGATATGTGTATACTGTTTACTGTATAATAGCATTACATTTATTCCAGTTATATGAATAATTAAAAAGTTATTTCATTTTGTTCTAGTTAATATTTGCTCTACTAAAATCTCCTCAAACAGTGATATAAATCCCCTAAGAACACTGACTTTATCCCAGAAAATAAATGGTTTCACTCTTTAAATATATTGTGAGTGATTGAAAGTCTATGATAGGTCATAATTCTATTAAAGGCTCATTCCAAGAAGCATACATTTTATAAAACAATTTCATTTTGATGTCACCCATGTATGCATTCAAATATATTTTATGCTCACACTATTTTTTAAAACACAAGAGCTTTGGTTATTCCTGCAAGTGTGTGTGTGTATGTGTGTGAGTGTGTGTGTGTGTGTTTCTTGTTACCATCAAATTACAGGAAGTATTTTTAATCTATCCTGGGAAGTTGCCTGGCAACAACATTAGAGTCAATTGCATTGCAGGGTGCAATATGTACCCATGTTTAGATTGCTATTTATCTTCATTATAACTAAGTAATTTAAGTTGTCAAGTCTCTTGTGACTATTGGATATCTGTTAACTATACATTTAATGCTTGACTACACTGTGCTTCCAAAAAAGAAAAAAAGCAGCTGTAAATTTCTGTGTTGGTTTTAAACCTTATGGCAGACATAAGGCTACAATACGTCTTCATCTTCTTGGAACAGCAGTGTCTTTCTACCAAGTGTGTACTAAATGGACCTTACAGAGTAGTGAGGGGTGTGATTTATTCACAAATTCATACAGGATAAACAGTTTTATGACACTGAATCCAGTTGCACCTTAGGGGATTGTTAAACCAAATGGCAACTGATTAAACTTAAAAAAAAAGAAAAAAAAGCAATATCCAAGTCTAGTAACCTCCACTTTAAAATGACATTAATCCAACTGAACCAGAATAGAGTATGCATTTTTAAGCAAATAAAAACTTTACCCAAACTTTCTTTTCTTCTTCCTAAATAATGAACTCTGCATACTCAATATTCTCATAATTTTTTAGAATAAATAAGAATAGTCAAATGTGATATAATTATTTCCTCTTTACACCATTTAGTTATATCCTAACAACATTTATGATCTTAGATAGCATCTTCAGTTATAATTTGGTATATAGCACCTGAAATTATAATACTGAGAAAAGATGCTTTATTATATACCCTATAAAAATATTTTAATAAAGATATTATATTGTCACATATTTTAAAGCACAATTAAATAAATTAGAACTAAATTTATTCTTTTTTTAAATTTAATTTTATTTTTTTATACAGCAGGTTCTTATTAGTTATCCATTTTATACATATTAGTGTATATATGTCAATCCCAATCTCCCAATTCATCACACCACCACCACCCCCGGCCACTTTCCCCCCTTGGTGTCCATACATTTGTTCTCTACATCATTCAGCAATAAAATCCTGGGAGATTCAATAAGGTTGTTCCATGTATCAATAGTTTATTCTTCTTTATTGCTAAGTATCCACATTAAAGCTATACCTTGTTTGTTTACTTGCTCATTTATGGACCCTGGGTTAAACTATTATAAATAAAGCTGGTATAGCATTCATGTAGAACTTGTTTGTTTTTATGAACTTAGGTCTTAATTTCTCTGATTAAATGCCTAAGATTTAATTGCTTGGTTGTATGGTAGTTGCATGTCTAGTTTTTAAAGTAATTGCCAAACATTTCCAGACAGCTGGTACCATTTTACATTCCCACCAACAATGTATGAATGACTAATTTTGCTGTATACTTACCAGCATTTAATTCTGTCACTGTTTTTCATTTTAGCCATTCTGATAGGAGTGTAGTAATATAATTTGCATTTCTCTAATTGCTAATGATGTTGAGCATCTTTTTATGTACTTATTTGCCATTTGTGTATAGCTTTCAGTGAAATGTCTCTTAATGTCTTTGGCTCATGTTTTAATTGGATTGCTTGCTTTTTACTGCTGAGTTTTGAGAGTCCTTTATATATTTTAGATACTACCTCTTTGTCAGATAAGTGCTTTGCACATATTTTCTTTCACTTTCAAATTTCTCTTCGTCTTAATAGGTAATTTCACAGAGCAAAGGTTTTTACTTTGGGTTAAGTCCAGTTTATCAATATTTTCTTTTATGGATCATCCTTTTAGTGTCAAATCTAAGAACTTTTTGAGTAGTTCTCAATTCCAAATATATTCATCTATATTTTTTTCTAAAAGTTTCATATAGTTTCATATTTTACATTTAAGTCTATGATCCATTTAGAGTTAATTTTTGTTTAAGATATAAGACTTAAGTCAGAGTTAATTTTTTTTGCGGGGGTACTGTGTATGTCCAATTGTTCAACCATTTGTTGAAAACTACTTTTTCCTCCATTTAATTGTTTTTACAACTTTGTAAAAAATTGGTAGGATATATCTACGTGGGTTATTTCTGGGCTCTCTCTTCTTTTCCATCGATCTATATGTCTATCCCTCTGCCAGTATACCACAACTTTAATATTAAATACCTATATATTAAATCTTGAAATCAGTGGACTGGTTTTTCCCACCTAATTGTTCTTTTTTCAAAATTGTTTTAGGCATTCTGGCTCTTGTGCCTTTCCTAATCAATTTTGGAATAGTATTATAGTAGTTCTCTCCACTTTTTTACATCTTTTTTTATTTCTTTCAATAGTCTTGTATAAGTTTTATTATATAAATTCTGTGCATATCTTTTTGCACTTATACCTAAATATTTTTGAACAGTTATAAGTGGTATTTTTTTGTAACTAAAGACTATTTTTTTAGAAAAATGTAAGGCTCTCAAAATTGAGTAGAAGGTGTAAAGATTTCCCACATATCTATTGCTCCCACACATGCATAATCTCCCCTATTATCAATGGTGTTGTATTTTTAACTTTAGTGTCCACATGCTAGTATATAGAAACATAATTTATTTCTGTATGTTTATCTCGTGTCATCTGAACTCACTTTTTAGTTCTACATTTTGTAGATTTCTCGGTATTTTCTACATAAATAATCATATCATCTACAAATATAGTTTTATTTCATCCTTTATGTGCTTGCTAGTAGAAATAAAATAGGCACCAGATATAGGGATTAGTTTGACTTGGTCCATGGGCTGCTTTATGAACTTTTAATCAGTGACTTATTATCCAGGGGGGATAATCCAAGACAGAGGTGGGTATGAGACAAAAGCATATAAACTGGGGAAAACAATAAAGATGGTTTAAAACAGAATTTTGGATGCAAACATATTGACTTATCTTTTGAGCTTAAATGAGCATGAAGGTGATTGTTTTATTGAGCCATTCCTTTACTCCGTACATGTATCTTAATATGAACAAAGTACCATGTTAGTTGCTGGGGATACAGAGGAAAGAGCGCATTTCTTGCTCCCCATGAAATTCTTCTGTATTTTGAATAAGTTCAATAGAATATGAAAAGTGCTATAATGAGTAAAGCAGAAGTGACAGTGGGCGATTTGATACTGCTAAAGCAAATAGTGTGTTAAAAGATTAACGAGTATAATAATCAATATAATAACAATAATTTTAAAACAGCCATCAATCCTTGAGGATTTTTATTCATTATGTCTGATTGAAGCTTTTAAATACGTAGGTTTTGGTATTTTGGTTACAAGTGGTCTTCAAACTGCACTTTGAAAAATGCTTCTGAAGAGCAAGTTAATGAATATATGCCAAGGAACATCTGTGTGTAAAAAAAAAAAGAGAGAGAGGAAAGACTAGCCAGAAATGACACAAATAAGTAGGCAAAGATACTGCTGGAATA
Source organism: Mesoplodon bidens (assembly GCF_964165515.1). Lineage (NCBI taxonomy): Eukaryota > Metazoa > Chordata > Mammalia > Artiodactyla > Ziphiidae > Mesoplodon > Mesoplodon bidens. Next base: position 90,832,074 of record NC_138167.1, read on the forward strand.
CCACAGAATACAATGTCACAGAGATATTTTTATTATAATAGTGAAGGCTGGTATAAATTGCTACAGATATACCTTAATCTTTCATGAGTAGAGCCAATTAATTCTAGTTTCCTTTATGCTAAAGGGATAATTAATTACATAGTAGCAAAGTATGTAGCATGATACTGTAGCTTTCTCTCTGCCCCATCTGCCACCTTTTGCTTTCCTGCATGCTACATACTCCAATGAAACAAACAGCTATGGTGTTTTCTTTTGAGGAAAAGACGCTTAAAATATGGATAACACACACACACACACACAAATTAAAATAAATAAAATATGGATAACATTCTTCTGTAAAAATGTGAGTGTGAGCTAAGTAATGGGTGGGCATCTAGATAATTGCCAATAGAGTCAATTTCCTGCTGGTGGTCAAATGCAACAGTGTCCTTTCATCAAAATATGCAATGGAAAATCAGTCTTTTAAGATGTGTGAAACTTGATATTCTTCAAGTCTTTATGCTACAAATTCTTTGATTCCAAGCATTTATTTATAAAAATGAATGATTATAAATGAATAGGTTTTTGGTCAAAGGTTCTCAATTTGGCAATGCATAAGAATCACCTGGAATACTTTAAAAAAGTAATCACAGACATGTTTCAGTCTGGAACAATTAATTAGAATTTTTTGGAATAGGAGCTAGCCATCAATATCTAAAAATATGTCCCAAATGAGTCTAAAATGCATCCATTTTTTTGATCCAAGAGTTGAAAATAAAGATTTACATTTTAGTCTTTTATTCTTTTACTCATTTTACATTTACTCTTCATTTTACTATATCAAGGCGTCATAGAATCAAAAACATTGTTAATACTAGTTATTATCTGGAGAAATTATTCTATAGAAAAAACAGCAAAATAAACAAATAAACACAACCCAATAATTTACTTTACATTTAAATCTGGGCTAAGAAAATTAGTAGAGAGGAAATTATACTAACTAAATAAAAGTGTCCAGCTTAGATATGTAAAGCTACAATTAGACTATATTTCTGCATAACATTTTTCTGTAGCATTTTTGGTTAACTATCTACTCATGATACCAGTTTAATTACTCTTGTGAAACTTTGAGATATATTGTTAGCACACTCCACAAGCAAATATCACTACCAACAAGCACACAGAGAAAAAAAAAAGATGGGTCTGTGTTGTGAAGGCACTCACCTTAAAACTGTGTTGTACATTTCAAGGGGAAGAAAACCAAGGACTTATTATGGTATTATAGTTACTGTGCACTGAACTGTAAATCCAAAAGGCCATTACACTTTTAAAATACAAGAGCTCAGTCCTACTTTGGTTGACTGTGCATAACAAGGCACAAATTTTACTGGAGGAACTTTCCTTGAATATAGTTTTGGAATATGTAACCTAAGTTTAATAATTCAGCTCAATACTCTGACTTTTGGGGCAATATACAGTTCTTAGGTGCATGGAGTAGTTTCCATTTTTCTGTGTTTACTTTAAAGCATGATTTTAAAATGTGTTGAATGTGCATTGGCTTAACTATTAAGACATTTTTCCTTATGAATGCTTAAATTGATTGGGAAAGATAAGTAAACCATGAATTGTATGATAGAAATAAAGATATTGTTAAAAATAAGCCAAAATGATCTTATTTTTCAGCTCTAAAATTTAGCAAGATTTTCTAATATGTGGGAAAGAAACTGTTTACAACTCAAATTATAAATTTTATTATCTAACTTAGTTGGAGTCTCTGTTTTCTGGAAGCCATTTATTATGTTCTATTTTTTTCTAATCTTACATCACTTTACTAAATTACTTAATGTCCCTATTTATCATCCAAAGATTATATTTTTTACTTCTTTTTTTTAAGCTCTTAGACATACTGTTTCTTGGCAAGAGAACACTGATAAAAGTGAGGAGGAAGGTACTCATGAATGTACTCCCACATTATCCTTTAAATAGTGATACAATATTTTCTCTCATTACATATAATATTCCTTAAAAAATAAAATAACACTCAGATATCTAATAATATTTAAGAGCCAGGAAAATATTCAGTGGCCTGATATCAATGAAGTACACAGCTTCTTTAAAGCAAACAATAACACTAGAATGGATTAACCATAGCTAAGGAATGTTTACATATCTTATTTCCAAACACCAAATTTATCCAAGATATCTATTGTATCAGCATGCCTTGAAGAGTAAATGACAGATACCATGACCAACAGTATATAACCAAATGACTATGTATTCTTTGTTAATTGAGAATTACGGAGGTATGCATTGACTGATTGATTCAGTGACTTTTTCATCCTTTTCTGTCATCCTGTTACTTTCATTATCACATTAATGACCTCATCATCACATGGTGGCTGCTCAGCTCCAACTACTGAATGCTGTGAGGAGAGTGCACACAGCAGTGAAGAAGAGTCTGAGAGCAGAGAGTAGTTCTCTTCACAGGACTACCTCTTTCTTTATTCCAGGGAGAAAAGTCACTAAAATCTACAACGGACTTCATTTTATGTTTCATTTGGCCTCAACTGGGTAACATGCCCATCCCTATGCTCATTCCTGGCACAGTGGGACAAGATCACCGTGATTAGTTTAGCCATTGTTTCCAGTTGGCAACCAGGCATTTTGCATGAGGCAGTTCTTTACAGTGTAAGGTCCCAGGATCCCTAAGCACTAAATGCTTGTACCTAATCATGACAGCCGACATCATTCTTCATACTTCCTGGAAGAACATTACTGCCATCTGTTGAGAACCAGTAATTAGAACATCAGGAGAATAAATGAATTTATTCTCTTGTTGCCAAGAGAATTAATTCATTTATTGTTTACATGGGAAAGGGAAGATTGGTCTTGGGTAGGTGACCAACAGTATCTACCATACCCTGGAAGGAAATAAATTAATGATTTGATTATGTCATATTTACTCATATATTTCCCCTTTATCAGATAACACAGAAGAAAATACGTTAGTCCCAACTTCCATTTGCTAATTGTGGTTTATTGTTTCATCTCTCCAAAATTTAATTTTCTCATCTCTGAAATGATGGTTTTGGACTACACGATCTCTTGCATTGCTTCCAATCCTAAAGAACCTCAGGTGTTAGATATATTGTAATTGAGAGGTGATGCATATAATAATTTAGAGTTTTTCTATGAGATTCTGTAGTTTGCCACAAAAGGACACTTGGCAAAGCAATCTCTGAAGAGTAAATAAGAACATTTATTTATCCCTTTGTACCAAACAAATTTAGAGAATACTTACCACGTGACTGTAATTATAAGAAAAACAAGGTTAAATAAATGTTTTTTGTTTAAATTTACAGAAGGCTGGAAAGATAATGCTTTCCCTGAGAAATTTGACCTTCTAAATTTTGTTAAATTCACATGTTTGTGTATATATGTGAATACTTTAAATAAGCTAATATTTTTTCTCAGTTAATTGTGGATTGAAGTACGTCACAATAGCAGTGAAACTTTAAAAACTTAAATCTATGTATCAAGTTTATTTAGATTTTTAGTAATAAGATTATTTATACAATACAGGTTGTTTTCCCAGCAATGATAATTTTCTTCCAACAATTATCATAGGAAAAAGAAATTTTGTCAACAGGTAAAATGTTCATTCAATCATTCATTCACATATTTATTATATTTGTTATATTTATAATATATTTATCAGTCAAACATTTACTGAATACTTAGTGTATATGCCAAAGACTGTGAGCCATTTGACTTCCCAACATCAACTGTTTTGCATGTCTAGCTCCTATATGTTAAGACTCAGGTAAAGTGTCATTTGCTCTAAAAGCCTTCCCTCAATACCTCGCCTTTATTAAATATTCTCCTTTGTGGTTTTTGTCACACTCTGTGCTCCTTAGGCTGTTAGGGTACTTACCACTTACTGAAATTACCTAATTACTTGCTCTTCCTCTATAAGACCCTAACTTTGGTCTTGATATCTCCAGTACCAAACCCTGTGCTTACCTTTTAGATACATCTTATTTAATAATCACCACAATCCTATAAGACAGGGTATTATTATCCTCAGTTTATTGTTAAGAAAACCAGGATATAAAGAGGATAGATCACTTATTCATTATACACTAATATGTAGCAGAACTTAGAGTAGAACCCAAATAAGCTTTGTTCCACAGCTGCTTTATAAATGCCAACTTTTTGACTGAATAAACTCAGCTACCAACTTGCTCAGTGAATATTGCTACTAGACCTTATCAGCTACGCGCACAACTTTCTTTCATACAGAAATCGATGACATTTCTTCTCTCTAAAACGATTAGAGAGAAGAATATTTTATTGTTTATATTCTGATTAGACACTTACTGTTAAAGCAGCAAGAAAAGCTTGGCATGAGTATTATCCCGAGTTTCATGCTCAGTACCAATAAGATAAGCAGCAAATTTTTACTCTGCAAGTAAAAGTTTACTAGTAGTTTCTCATATGTTGAAATTTCTTTCTTTGGATTGAAATATTTTCAGACTGTAGTTATTTCACCCTCTTCAACTGTCTTTCATGTCATCCAAAAAGGCTCTTAAATAAAGCTCCTGAAAACTCAAGATTGTCTTTGCTGACAGTTGCCCAATTATAAGAAATTTTACAGAGAAAACAAAATTTGAATACCCTGTCTCATAAAATGAGAAAGAAGAAAAAAATTGTTAAGTGATTTAACAACCCCACATTCTGTAACTTCTAAATTATTCCTGGAAAATAGATATGCTTATTAAAAAAAAATTCCACGTGGTTAGTGCATGGATAGTATAGCCATCATGGAATCAGAAGAACTGGGTTCACCTCTTTGTTTTACCACGTGAAAGTTCTACATCTTTGTGTTTGATGTCAGTCTTTCTGAGCTTCATTTTCTTATATGAGGTTCTAATCTCTTGTTCTATAACTAAATTTTGTTACTTATAACTAAAACTGTTAATGTGCAGAACTAGTTTCATTTACCTGTTTATCAGTTGAGAAATACATATAAGGAAAATGTTGTGTATATTGGTCCCAAATTTGTTTTGGACGTATATATTGGGCGGTGATTCAAAGTTTGGGTTGAAACTGGCATTCCAGAACATTTGCTATTTCTGTGTTGATGCAATCTTAAATGTGTCCTCAAATGTATTTTTCTTTGCAGACTGAATTGATAAAATACACTGAATTGATAAAATAATATGTTATCTTATTTAGAAATGTTAAATGGATTTTATATATCACAATATAAAGCATTTCTGCTATTGTTATTTATTTCCCATAAATACTTGCCTAATTTAGACTATAATTATTAGCACACTACCCAACAATAAAATATAAAATATTAGACCTTAAACATATGAATTTAATTAACTTAAAAATAAATGTTTCTTAACTATAGTACTTAAGAAAATATAAAAGTTTCTTAACAATAATACCCCAGAAAGTCATATGTGTATTTCTAAACTATTCAACAATAATGCCATATTTAAAAAAACAAAACAATTCTGGCTTACAGTGAAACTCACAAATCTATGAGTCAACTGTGGCTCTGCTGGATTCTGCTGGAATCAGTTCAATGACTCTACATCACTCTGTGGTTCAACTGAGCATGGTTCCGGGATCTCAGCTGTATCCAAATCTGTTTCATTGAGTCTACTTCACGAGTCTGAAGACTGGTTTAATGTTCAACTGTTAATGGAGTGAATGCTCTCTCACAGAGGATCCCAGGAGGACATAAGCCAAATCAAATTGCACAAGCACATTGAAGACTTCTATCCTCTTGTGTTCTTTCATGTGGCCAAAGCAAGTCGCATGACCACACCCAACATCATTGTTATGAGGAAGTATACTGTACCTTAAGAGAGAAAAGAGAAAAAGTGAATATTTACTAAATAATAATTCAATTAATCACATGCAACATTCATTTGGAAATAATATAGAATTTTGACAACCATATTTTGGAAGAAAAAACCCTCAGCATTAGACAGAACAAGTTGTGAAACATAATAATTTTATATTTAGATTCAATAGCTCCAGTGAGATTCACATTATAAGTTTCATGTTCTTTCCATATACTAGAGGGAAAAAATAAATCTTATGTTTAGAAATGAAGCCAAGGAGTTTATTAGTCATCAAGTTTCAATGATAGACAGTGTGTTTCAATGGAAAGATCTCTTAATTGGGAGGCAGTTCTTATTTAATTTCTCTTATCTCCTTCTCTGATAAATCTAGGAGGCACATGTGTAAAGTTAGTTTCATGATTTGATGTCTAGGAACTGCTTTAAAAAATTATATTCATGCTTTAAAATACTGCTGCATTGCCACCAATACTACTATTCATATGAAAAGAAAGAATCCTAATGAGCTAACTTCTCATTCCAAAACTTTAAAAAATATATACAAAATGAAGTAATTGTTCTTATGTTGGAAATCATAGTACATTTCCTTTCCTAGAAGGATGATAAAATTAAAAATTATGCAGTAGCTATTGGTTTCTTTATCACATTTATGTTTTCTCTCCAAAGTATATATTCAAATCTAATTAAATACAAACTCATAAATAACATGGTGAAAGAAAGCTTCCGATTTTTTTCACATTTTTATGATAGAATAACAACTCTAATATTTTAATAATATATCATTATTACAGTCTTCCTGCTACATTTATAAAAATGCTTTGCAAAAATCATTTAAAATAGATGTCTTGAATGTTTATATTACTGAAGGAGAAGGAAATTTCAGCAGCCGTGTCTGAATTATAAGCATCTATTCTGTCTTGCACCTAAGTTCCTTAACATTAATATCTTGAAACTACACTCTTACTGAATTTCATGATGCTAGTTCATGTTCCTACTTCGTAAAACAATAGGGCATTTTGTTATAGTGCATTTACAATATACACATTCATTAAATTTGATTAGCTAAGGTCAAGCTTGCAGCTACAAATAACATCCACAGTATTTGATAAATAATGCAATAAATATCATTATCTGCTCAATGTAATGGATGATCTACTTCTTTACCATTCTCTTGCTCAGCTATAATCTTTTGGGCTGCAGAAGTCACACTACAGCTCCAGTAATAATGGGCTTGTTATTGAAACCATTAACTTAGTATTTTCCCATTTTATTGCACATTTTATATAAAATAACCAAATGACAATGTTTATAAATAATGTCATTGAACATTTGTTAAATAGATTTTTACTATGCTTCCTCCCTCAGTTGCCTCTCTGTATGTAGCTCATGGATTTATTTATAAATATAAATAATTATAATTGCATAATATATAAATACATAACCTAAACATAAATATTTTTACAATTCCTTGAACTAAAAAAGTCAATATGATGTGTTTATAAATATTATATATTTCATTCTAAATTGATAATAATAATATAGATATTACACATATGTGAAATATATATATATTTCTAACTAATATTGCAATCCATATGTGAGTGTGTACATATATATATACACTCATATATAGTAATATATATGTACACACTCATGCATGGATTGCAATAATAGTAAGAAAAAGGAGGATGCCCTGAATATTAACTTACGTGAATCTTGAATTCAAAAGATGCACAATCATTAACTCTGGGGTGATTAGGACTAGCAAGTAAGTAGGCAGTAAAATTTTTATTGCTATGGACTCATAATCATTTGGAAATTCATCAAGACATGAAAGAATTAATTCAGACAACTATTTTGTTTTTGGAGTCTGTTAGAAGGGAGAGAAGCTCACTATAGTGCCTGAAATACTGACATTAAATATGTAATATTCATAAAATTGTACCAGTATTTAAGCCAATTTATATAAAATGAGGAACAAATATGACAAATTATATCCATGCAACTCGCTTAAAATTTTAATCATTTGGTAGTTTAGACTTCTGAGATGAATATTACGTAAAGCGTTATGTTTAATTAGTCAGCTATGCAAACACAATAGCTAAATTGAGCATTGTATGAATATATGTGTACTATGTATTTAAAAATTCAGTAGAAGAAGAGACAATTTCTATCAACACTTTGCATATACAATGATGTAATCCAATTTTTAGTAATATTTTACTGAGGTCCACCGAGATCTTTTAATAATTATCAACTTTATTCTGTAGTGATTTTTTCCTTTGAGAATAGTAGTCCAAAATATTAAGTTGTTTGAGTTTAAGCAATTTCTTATAATTTTTTGCCCTTAGTCACCACATGGAACAAACTTTGAAATAAGCAGAAACAATGTAATTGCAAAGGAGACAGATAAGCTACATATACAATTCTGTTTCACTAGGTGCACCTGAGGTAATCTTTCAAAATATGTTTCACTGTGATGGTGAAGTCCTAAGAATGAACAGACAGAGGCTTCTCCACACAGGACCAGGAAGCTCATTCATCAGTGAGCACTATCTCTATTTGCCAGTGACTAGAAACACAGGGATCAAAGGCAGGTCCCGTATCTTCAGGAGTGTACTGCGTAATGGAAGGAAATAGCCAAATGCGATATTCTTCCTAGCTACACTCCATTCTGTGAGGACAGGCCATGCAGCCATCTGTTTTGTTTTTCACCATATCCCTTGCATTCCCTGCAACTAGCACAATACTTTGTACATAGCTGATTCTCCAAAATAAGTATTGATGGATGAGTGATGATGTTGTTAGCACACAATTGAGAGAGAGCACATAGGATGCACACCTTGGCCATAGTGTAAGATAGAAAAAGATAACCGTGAGGAGGTGCCATCTCGATTTTAAAAAAGATACCGTGAGGAGGTCCCATCTTGATTTAATTTTCAGCCATGTGGAGGAACTAGCCAAGTGAACGAAAGGAGCTGGGCAAGACAGGTATGAGTGGAGAGGACATGGCATACAGGCAGGAGGAGCAGCAGATGAACAGGTCCAACCCCACAAAGTTCATGGTACATTTTAAGTAATGTCCTGTGGCTGGTGTGTAGTGTGCCTAGTGGTGACCAGCAAGATGTGAGACGGGCAGTATGTGATGCCTCTGATCATGAAAAGTCATACATGCCATGCATGAGCCATTCAATTTTAACTTACATGATGAGGAATCCATGCAAGACTTTAAGGAAGAGAGCTTCAGACTAATATTCTCTTTTTATAAAATCACTCTGATCCAATTGGAGGGGAGGAGTTGAGATAAGCAACTAGTTAGGAGTCTATTGCACTAATTGTGACATGAACGTGACATGACAAGAACAGGGCTCACAATAAAGGACAGATAAGGGGGATATAGATGGATTTAAAAGTTATAATTTAAGAGGTGGAAGGAATAGAATTCACTCTCAAGAAAAACATTTCAGTATGAAAAAGGCCCAAATGAACTGAAATACGTATATTACTTTATTATTATTAATTTCATTTCATTCTTATTTTAATTTTTTAGATTGTCATGCCAATCGCCAGTTAAAAATTATGTAACTCTCTGCCAGATCCATTGCTTCAGCACCTACTGTGTAAGACAGGTTGTGCCATGCTGTGGAATACTGTAGGAAACTACACAGAAAACATTAAAACATTTTCTCTAGTTGTATTTTAAATGGTAACATACAATTTTCAAAATATTTTTGTTACTAGACATGGGGAAAGACTAGTGTGGGGGTACCTGGGAAAAAGAACAGGCGGTTAAGAGAAATTAAGTGGATAAAAAACTGTTAAAAATTGACAGTACGAATCAACCATCTAAAAGAGAGCAGATTACTGAGTAGAGCCATTGACAGGTATCTATACTGGCAGGGGAGCAGGTTGTGAGAAGCAGCAAGGAAGAGGCCATAGGAAAAGGATATAGCAGCTATAAATGTACACGGAGACTGAGATTTTGTCCTACCCAGAGTGCTGGTCACTAAACAGGAAGCCAGTTCTATGCTAATCTGATTAATGTGGCTGACATCTTGATTATGCTGATATAGAAAGGAAATGAGAATCTGTAAATATTTATTACACTTCACTGTAAATTGGATAAAGGAGAGCAATTAAGTAAATCTTATTCTCTTAAACGCAGAAGATTTTCACAGTTTATATTTGATTTCTTGCCCCTTCACATACTAACTTGTAAATCTGGGCAAGATGTTTGATCTCCTGTAAGCTTCATCCTAAAATAATAGTGATAGGGCAGACCTTATTTTGTTCTCATGAGGATTAAATGAAATAATACATATACATGGCTTAGCACTTAGTACTGATACAATGTTTAGATTTAGTCTCATCATGATTTTTTATCCATTTACTATTTTAGGTGCTGAAGAGACAGCCTTGATTAAGACAAAAATCTATGCCCTCATAGAACTTATCTTCTGCTGAATAAAATCATCATAACCATTACCTTATTTTAGCATTCATAACGATTTTCATCTCTGAAATTCTATATACAGTATTCCAAAGTACATAGAATTATTGCTTAGGCAATAATTCCATAAAGCAGAACAGTTCTGTCCTTTCTGTTAAAAACTGTTAAAACAGTAAGTCTTTTTTAACTAAGAGAAGGAGAAGTTAGATAAAACAGCATTTCAGAAAATTGGTGAATTTCTTCCATTTTTTTCAATGTATCCAATATCAGTGAAACCTTCTGCAGTGGCTCTATTTCTTAGCATTTTTTACTTTACAGGAAGAATGTGAATTGTGATGTAGATCAAGAATTATTAAACAGAACAGACAAACATATTCTAGAGTTATAGCACATTAGTCAGTGTTATCACAAAAAAGGAAGAAAAATGAATCATGTAAGAAATAATTGTACTAAGTCTATTCATTTCTAGTCTTTGACGCATTCAGCAATACCCAGGAAACCAACACATTTAGAAGTCACTGAGTAAAAGATTAGAATAATACTTGGCTGTGCTATTCCCTCCTACAAAATGCCCACTTTGAGCCCTCACACATTTTTACATGCAATGAATCAGTCATTTGTTTATGAATTTGCCTTGGGATGTTAAAGGAGTACATTTAATAAGAACTCCTTATGCTAAGTCAGGGAAAATGAAGTTCTGGATTAGAGAATGCCAGAATGGGTAAAAGATACAATGACAGAGATAAGATCATTGAAAATTGTAATAGGAATGAGCAAGCTTTAAATCATGGTGGTTGAAAGTATAATTTTAATTAATTTTACCTATTTTAAACAAAAGGAAGCCCATTATTTCATATAGATTATATAGGTTACCCCTAGAATGCGTAAAGCAAACAATTTTTTCATTCCTTCATTCAGCGAATCTTTAATGCTAACTAGGTGCCACGTACCATTCTAAGCATTCTTGCTTTTGAGTCACAAGATACCTGCTGATATTATTTACTACCGTTTATCTTAAAATGATGGGAGGATAAATCTGGTAAGAATATAGATATCTAAAAACAGTAAATTATGTTTATTGTTTCTTTTAACAAAAACATTACACATTCATTGTAGAAAAATCTGAAAATAAAGGCTAAAGAGCAGAGGGAAATATATGAATTGTACCAATGTCAGTACGTTAAGGTTATATGCCTCCCTCCAATTTCTCTCTACGTAGATAGATAGATAGATACATACACACAATTATCTATCTATATATATACACGATTATATATATACACCCACACAATTATGTATAGGTATAATGAGATCATATGGAAAATGCATGTAATTTGCTTTCTCACTTAAAGATAGATGCTATAGCTAATCCATGCTGAATGTAAATATTCATGCAACTCTATTTGGGCAAATATGCCCAAAAAATGTTACTTCTCTAATTTAACTAACCTCTGCATTGTAGGGTTATAAAGTTTTTCCAGGTTTTCTGCAGTTTTAACAGTGCAGCAGTGAATATTCTTGTAGAAAAGCTTTGCTCCAATTCTTAATTAGCCTCTCAGTGTGTTTACTTAGAAATAGAATTAATGAGTCAAATGGTACATACAAGTTTAAGACATTGGTTCAAATTGTTAATTTATATCCAGAAGATAAAATATAAATAATGAAGAAAGAGTATTTCCCAGAAATTTTGTCAACATTGTAAAATACCATTGTCAGTCTGACAATGGAAATGATCTTGGACATGTGTGCTAACTTGAAGCTTTTGAATCACTCTCAATATAGATCATCCTTTCATATTCAATGGGGTTGGTATCTCTCGCCGTCTGAAATGCATGTGTGCGGGCTGCAGATAGATAATCACATTAACTATTCATGTCCTATTTATCTTTTTCCTGTTGGGTTAGTAAAGAGTTTCTTAAAGACTCATAAGCTATCTTATAGTTCTAAATTTGTGGTTATTTCCCCCATTTTTCTTATGACCCATTTTTGTTTCTATTTACTATGTGTAGTATGGCCTCTCCCATTTAGTCATTCTACAAATATTTATTCAGATCCTAGTATATTTTGCAAATTGTTCTAGTCACAGGGAAATATGGCAGTGTACAGAAATGTCTTTTTTCCAACTTAAAAATTACATTATATGAAATACAATTCTGATTTATTTTTTTAATTATCATATACAAATTTAGGGGTAGGGGAATAATATAACATGGAGATATAATTTTACTTTTCAAATTAATTACATAGTCATCTCAGAACAATTTCCTTTAATTTTAAATTTATTTGCAGTCATTTAATGAAAACTTTATAATAAATGAGGGTGTTCATTCACTTTTCATATTTTCCATTGATCTGCATTTATATCTCTCACTTCAAAACATCATACATTTTGTCTTCTTTTAAAAGTAACACTGCTAGAAGTATATTTATTGTTCTATCAGTAGAACATATTCCAGAAATTTTAACATGCCATGTTCTCATTGTTAATGTCAATCTTGATTTTCCTTTTGCTTCAAGATTTATGTGAGTTTGTTGCTGTTAATTTCCGGTTGTGTTATTTAGCTTAAATTTTAAAAAATAAAATTTGAAAATAGAAATAGAAATAACTATATAAAGTTATACAAATATTATGATTCTGTAGAGTGCCAAAATGATAGTTCAACAGAAATCTGTCAAATGTTAACTTATGTTTGTGCAAATTTCTCTTCCATCTCTGAAAATTCTAAAACTTTAGGAAACAGATTTACCAGGATAACTATAATGAAAAGAGAGAAACCAACTTGGACTATTAAGACCAATTATACTCAACCTAATACCAGTAGGCACCACACCTACTCAAATCTTGTTTTTCTGTCATGTTTTTATATTTTTGAGGTGGTATAAAAGGAGTTTCCCTGCAGCTCAGTAAATGACAGAACAGCAATTTTGCATATAATCTCCATGAAATTTCCCCATTCTGTCTCTATTATTAACTGTAGTAGTGAATGCAACACACCGAATGCCCTAGTCTTTTGTGTTTCCTATTTCTGTGTCTCCATATGCAAGGCACTTGAAAAGGGGGCTTAGAAATATTAGTTTATTCTCTGAAATAAGACAGCACTCACTCTCTTCCTTATACTACTCATGAGAAATCATAACTGAATGAAAAAACAACACTTACAAGAATTTATTTTAGCTGTAAGGGAGATATTCTGGCAGTAGGGAATTCTAAACATAGGAAACTATTGTCAAGATAAGTTGATTATAATCCCTAGCACCAAAAAATACAATTGTTGTCCCCTTAGTTATCATGTCCTAGAGATATTTGTTTACAAGTTCCAGTGCATCCTTCTGAAGGTCTGTGTTCAAAATGTTATTACACATAACACCAATGTCTTTGAATATCTCTGCTTATGCAAATATCATGTATATATCTTTTGTGTGTGTTTATTTATGAATGCTTATATATAAATGAAAAGAATGACAGCAATTATACAAGGGGTGAGACTGAGGAGTTAGGATTATTTTGTTATTATAAGATACACTACCCATGAATGGTATATTTTAGAAATGGTTATTTGAAAGTGAACTTGGATTAGCTATAAATGTATATTGCAAACTCTAAGGCAACCACTTAAAAAAAAAAGTAAAAAAGAGACATATAGCCAATTTGCTAAGAAAGGAATAGAATCATATAAAATGCTCAGCTAGAAGCACAAAAGGCAGAAAAAGAGTGGAAGACAACAATAGGAACAAAGACAAGGGCAAAAATAGAAAATGATAAAGCATATGGTAGTTATTAATCCAACTACATCAATAATCACTTTAGCCAATGGTCTAAATGCACCAGTTAAAAGACCAAGATCGTCAGAATGAATAAAAAATAAGACCCAACCGTATGTTGTCAATAAGAAACCCACTTTAAATACAAAAACAAATATAGATTAAAAGTAAATGGGTGGACGGTCAGAATGGCCATCATCAAAAAATCTACAAACAGCAAATGCTGGAGAGGGTGTGGTGAAAAGGGAACCCTCCTGCACTGTTTGTGGGAATGTAAATTGATACAGCCACTACGGAGAACAGTATGGAGGTTCCTTAAAAAATTAAAAATAGAACTACCATATGACCCAGCAATCCCACTGCTGGGCATATACCCTGAGAAAACCATAATTCAGAAAGAGTCATGTACCAAAATGAAGTATTTTAAAATTAAATTATGTACATTGTTTCTTATACATAATTCTATTGCACACTTAATAGGCTACATTATAGTACAAACATAACATTTTTATACACTGCAAAACCAAAAAATTCATATCACTCACTTCATTGTAATATTTGCTTTATCATGGTGGTCTGCAATAGAACCTACAATATCCCTGAGGTATAATTGTAAACAGTTATTGGAATGGCCAAAATCTAGAACACTGACAACACCAAATGCTAACAAGGATGTGGAGCAATAGGAGCGTTCATTCATTGCTGATGGGGATGTAAAATGGTAGTCACTTTGGAAGACTGTCTGGTGGCTTCTTACAAACTAAATATACTCTTGCCATGCAATCTGGCAAATACCCAGTAAATACTCCTTGGTATTTACTCAAATGAGTTGAAAAATGTATGTTCATACAAAAACATGTACATGGTTATTTATAGCAGCTTTATGCACAATTGCCAGAAACTTGGAAGCAACCAAAATGTCCTTCAGTAGATGAATGATAAATAAACTGTGGTATATCCAGACAATAGATTACTCAGCACTAAAAAAGAAATGAGCTATCAAGCCATGAAAAGATATAGAGGAATCTTAAATGCATATTACTAAGTGAAAGAAGGTAATCTGAAAGGATTATATACTGTATGATTCCAACCATATGACATTGTGGAAAAGGCAAAATTATGGAGACCGTAAAAGATTAGTGGTCGTCAGGAATTGGGGCGGTGTGGAATGAATAGGTGAAGTACAGAGGATTTGGGGGGCAGTGAAAATACTCTGCATGATACCATAATGATAGATAGGTATCTACAACATATCTATCAACACCAAGAGTGAATCCTAATAAACTGTGGACCTGTTGATGAACTGTGTCAGTGTAAATTCATCAATTGTAGCAAACATACCACTCTGGTCAGGGATGTTGATAATAGGGGAGGCTATAAATGTTGGGGGGGCAGGAGGCATTTGGGGAATCTCTGTACCTTCCCTTCAGTTTTGCTATGAACCTAAAAATGCCTCAAAAAAATAGTCTTAATTTTTAAAATGTTATCACATCTGCAGTGGAGGCTTTATTAATTCATGCCTACAATACTAAACTAGTTTTATTTTTAATATCCTTAATAATTATAGTTTCTACTATTATGAGTAGTAAGCCTTCACTAGTGT
Source organism: Mesoplodon bidens (assembly GCF_964165515.1). NCBI lineage: Eukaryota > Metazoa > Chordata > Mammalia > Artiodactyla > Ziphiidae > Mesoplodon > Mesoplodon bidens. The sequence continues at coordinate 90,847,750 of NC_138167.1, forward strand.
ACCATGAAACAGAAAACTTCTCCACAAAATCTGAATGTGTGCTCCGTTTTCTTCTTGAAGGGCATGTTCATGGTGAAAAATGAGCTGTAGAGCCAGAAATGCCTCATTTCTAATCTCAGCTTGGTAACTTGCTTAACTGGGGTTCATTTCCTCATATATAAAAAATGGAATAAATAGTAAGATATCTGTAAAGAATGTAATACATATAAAGCCAACCAAATATCTTCTTGCTAATAGTAAGTATATAATAAATGACAACTGATGTTGCTGTTATTATTTAAACTCATCAGAGAATATAATCCCCTTTAAGTTACTGTGGAGTCTCTGTTCTCTTTATAGTGCTGTGGCTGGCACCTATTAGATATACAATAAAATCAAGTGAGTGCTAGATATATTATGTGTGGTTACAAAATTATCCTTACCACATCATCATTTTAAGCACACTCTTCCAGAGATCAAGTTCCTTCATCTGTGAGTTAAGTTCAAATCCTTCACATGAAATTGAAGCACTCTGTAATCTGGCTTCAACACACTATTTATTCTTACTTTACACCACTGAAACCTGCACTAGATCCTAATGCAGCTCTCATCTTTTTTCATACGTATTCTTTGCCGTAACTTTTCTACCTTTTCCACAAAAAGCAGAATAATCTTGACATAGTTCCTCAATGGTAGGGTGATAGAGTTTTTTATTTTTATGTCATCACAACCTAACACAATGAAGCCTACTAAAAACTCAGACTGAATTTGTTGAATGCATGAATAAAATTTACAACTATGTAAACAAATAGTTGTCAATGGAAGACTTCACTGAATAAATTAATAACAAGATTTTAAAAAGAAGGTCAGTGGAAGTGGGGCAGAAGGGAAGCAGAATAAGTAACTTTAACAGCTTTGATGTTGTTCAATAGTTATTGTCTATAAAAGAAGCTTATTTATTGACTCCCTCACTATAATTTTTCTCAGCTATTCATATCTGCTCTACTATAGTTCATTAACTCCACGCACAATAGAGAACTCTTATCACTTCCAAAAATGCTATTTTTTTGTGTGATGGTATTTCCACCTATAATCAATATTTAGTCTGAAAATACACAGAAACATTATACATTTGTTCTTTGATCTATATATGGGGAAGAAAAAACAAAACAAAAATTCAACATGAAGTATATATAATAAGAACGGTATAGACTTAGTCTGGTCTGTTACACTTTCATGGTCTCCAGCACTGTACAGTCATGATAAATGCTCACAATAGGATCAGTCCCAGACTGACGTTTGAATCTTTGAAGCTGAGTCAATTTTGTTAAACAAAGTTAAAAGAGTTGAACACATTTAGCTTAGAAATGTTACAGTGTAAATAAAAATGGTGTTGTAATCACACACATTCCAGATCTGCTTCCTCTTCAATCTTAGTACTATTAGTTACTAACATGAACAATGTTCTTAATATCTCTTGGCCTTAGACTTCTCATCATTTATAAAGGTATAATAAAGCATAGTGTTTAGTTTTACTGTGAATATTAAATGAGCTAACATATGAAAATACTGTTGACAACCAGAAGTTATATAAATAGTAATTGCCTTCTCTTGCCTTTTGTGGTAATTTTATTATGATAATTGGTTATTCATATCATATATGTGTGTGTTTATGTGTATTTAATTTCATTTATAATTCAATAACTTCCAAAATGTAGTATGAGTTTGTTTAGTAATATAGCTATTCCATCACTTAAACTGCATGTTTGTTGAGAATCTACAACATGCAAATTGATGTGTTGGGTGTGATAACTCTAGTAACAGAAGAAAAATTTGGCACTAAACACAAGGCAGAGGAAAAGCTATAATAAGAAATTACAGTTAATGCAAGCTATTGTAACTGAATGTAAAATCATCTGAAATAAATGGCAAGTCACAGTTTATCAGACATAATTGATTAAATGCAACACTCCATTGTCTAGCTTCTTTGTTTTGAATTGCCACTACGTAAGGAATTACCATTTACAAATATAAAATACTTCACGTAGACTTGGGCTGTCTATCCATAAAAACTTTTAGAGCAGAAATATGTGCTATTCTTTCAGTAGATGGACTGCATAATTCATTATTTCTCTAATAATATACTAACAAGAAACTGCCATTGTTTTTTATTTATACCCTGTATATAATAGGATTTTAAAGTATTAGTTTTGTTAGATATTAATTGCTTCTTTTCCCTTTAATAAGAAGTAAGAGACATATTATAGGATTAAGATACTCCAGGGTGTGTTTTATTGATCCACTAATGCATGATTTGGGTGGTTAAAGCACTTAGCCTTTAGGTTTGTAGCTCATAATGTACCCTAGGCATGAATAAATGGAATAATAAAATGTACCCTGGAGTACCTTGATGTCATATTAAATATAATAAAACACATGAACTGATATATTCTGAATTCAAAAAAAGAAGAGGTTAGCTATGCAAACATTCAGTACTCTGAACTGAATTAAACTGACACTTTGTAAAAGCCTAACAATATGGTTACTGTACATAAAATTTTATTCTACTCATTATATTTTGGTAAATTTGTTTTCTAAAAATCATTTAATGGACTTGAAACAAAATCTTATGTATCTTTGAAAAGCCCAAAGGCAAACGTTGAATACTTAAGTGCAGAGGTATTCTACAGAAACATTCTTAACATCTCCGCTTTCCAAAAGAATGTTTCTTTCATGATTTATTATATTAAGTTCTAGGTCTTGTTCTCAACTCTGGGTTAATTTATTTTTATTTAATTCACTTTACACTGTATTGCATACTTTCAACATGACAAAAAGTAGGCCAGGAACTGTGCCAAGTACCGAGGATGTAAAGATGAATAAAATACATTCCTCACCTTTAATTATTCACAGTTAAGTAGAGGAAAACGATGTTTAAGTAATTTCATACAAAGAGAAAAGTGCTATAATTCAGAGTCCTATCTAATTCTACCTTCAGAATAGAGAGGAAGGCTTCATGAACAACACATTATACAAACAAACTTAAAGGATTTAAAAACAAGGGAAAAGGCAGCAGGAACGCTGATGAGGTGTCACCATCACCGAATGAGAAATGTTCTATGACCTGCTCAGAGTTTTGGACTTCTCCCTAAAGGCAACAGAAGACTGCCAAATGCTTCTGTTGTTGTTTTATTTATTTTTTTACCAAGGGAATCATAAGAGCAAATTTATCTTTCAGAAACCTCCCTCCAGCAGCAGTATGGAAGATTGACTGTCCTGGAGTGAGGTAATTACCAAAGTTTAAGTGAGAGATGGTGAGGGACCAGAGAGAGTGGGAAGGAAATGAAAAGCAGAATGTGAGAGAAACGTCTGAGTTAAAGCTTTCCCCCTTCATAATGACACAAGTGGACAGGGATTCTTAGTGACTATGAAGATTTAGGATGTGGAGGTAAAGGGCAGGAAGGAAAGGAAGCAGACTTCTGGAACATTTCCTCTTTAACTGGAGCAGTAACTAATACTAGCCCAAGGGGAATAAGCACCTTTAGAAATTTTATTAATCTTGCAAGTCTCAGTGTAAATTTTATTTCCTACAGGAAATGTTTCCTAAGACAGCTTCTCTAAGATCCTAGTGTGTGTGTGTGTGTGTGTGTGTGTGTCTTTCTTTCTCTCTCACACACACAACTTGGCATAATTTTGTGAAGGCAGTTTGATACGCTATTGAAAGGGACTGCCCTCCCACAATAAACTAGTAAAGTTTGAGGAAACAGGAAACCGTCTTATTTATCTTAGTATTTCTAGGACTTAGCACAATGCATTTAGTGCTAGGATATAGTCAATACTACTGAAATAAATGTACCTGGGGAATTATGCATGCATATTGACTCAGAGAACTTTTGGAGATTAAACAGAAAAAACAAAACAAGCAGCAAAACAAATACTGAGGAGCAGTAGAGCTTCTTTACAGAGTGATGAGAATCATAGATATTTTGTCCTCAGTACTCTATGCTGCCTGTATATCTAGTCAAGTTGCTTCCTTTGTTAGCCCCCATCTATTCTTTTCCATTACTTTCTAAAGAAGATTCAACTCCTTTAGTAGAAACAAAGTCATTCAAGATTTGGTAACTGCTTACATCTGGAAGCTCATTGAACTCATCACCAGACAAGTTTTCACATATAACATATGGTTTAATAATACCGGTTTAATTATACTAAATGCTTGCATTTTTCTTACCCATCATGATTACTCTCTCCTTGATATTTTGTACATGTTGCTTTCTCAAGTTGAAAATTTCTATTTATCTTTCAAGTCTGAGTTCAAGTTATCACCCCCTGGTGGAAGACTTCCCTGTTACTACCTGTCTGAATGAAATGTCCTGCTTTTTGTTCTTTTTATTTTGTGTCATTATTCTAACATCTAATACACTATATCATTACCCTCTCACTTTTGACTGTAAAGTGCACGTCACTTTTAGCTCAGTAAATGTTACAAAGTTGACACTCAATAATCACTTTTGAATAAATGGGAAACTGTTTCTTATTGATGCCCTGGTTCAACTGATTTCTAATAAAGCAGTAATTTATGCTACTCCTGTTTTCTAAAAATGAAATAGTAAATACAAAAGAATAGTGCACTAAAAAAAATTTGAGTTAGGACACAAAAATTAGAAGAGGAAGAAGAAGCTATTAAGGATCCAGAATGATACTGATTAGCAATCTAGTCCAGCCAAGATCAGGGAAAATAGTACTAAATCTATGTTCACAAAGTGAATTAAATACCATAAAAGAATCTAAAAGATGAAGAGCCTATTGAAGTTTAAAAAGAGATAACTCTTTAAATTCAACAGCAGGCATTTGTATTTATTTTTCAAATCAGCAAGAAAAAATTCATTATGTAAGATGAGACTACAGAAATTCATAAAACACTCTATTTTATACTGTGTCAGTGTTCTGGAAAAGGGTAATATGTGACTTTATTTTATGTAAGGTGAATTCCAAAGGAACATGGAAATCATCAACTTATAATTATAGCAGAAAGGAGAAAGGAAGTGTCTGTTCTTAGAACCATATGTAATTCTTGTCCTGTTAACATGTTGCTCTGATTCAATATGTATTGTACCACCCACTGTTGTCACAAATACTTGACAATATTGGACAAACTACCTTAAACTAAATAGTAAATTGTTGAATGTAAAAGAAGAAATGAAAGGGAAATTCGCAGGTGTCATAAACAGAGAAGGAACTTGTGGCTAGTACAGTAACCTTTTGAACTGATACAGTTGAAGCTGGTAGCCAGGTATGATACCACAGTCGGACATGCTTCCTGAATGAGCTGGACTTTTAAAGTCCAGAATAGAATGGGCTTGTGATGGAGAGGATCTTGTAAGTGTACCGCAGGAAAGAAGCAAGAAAGTTTAACTCTCCTCAGGGATCTTTCTAAGAAAAGCAAATATGTTGTGAAAACCTGGCAACAGAAGTTCAGAACATTTTCTGGGCACAGAGTTCTAATTTATATATACCATAGCCAACAGATCAATAACAAAAATAACAATGAAATGAATAACAACGATGACAAACTGGTCTTCATTTAGTGAAAGCCCTGAAATTCAGGAAAGAAACAAATGCAAAATGAATCTGAAGAGGACCACTGCTGTATCCCCCAAGTTCATGCAACTATACAACACTATGAAAGATTCACAACAAAAATGTCCAAATCAAAAGGTAGAATGAGTTTAAAGCATAAGTGAAGAAGGACTATACCCTCTAAAATCATAGACCCATTTGAAAGAGACTATGAAATCAGGAAACATAAAATGGTTAAAGGAATAAAAGGAAAACTAAAACCCACATATAATGACAGAACAATTTGGTTTGGAGAGAAAGGAACACATCTGAAAAACAATCAACTAGAAATTTCAGCAAAGACATATATAGTCAATAAAATAAAACCTTAATTGATAGGTTAAACAGCAGATTAGACACATCTAAATAGAATATTTAAATGTAATTCAGATTTTGGAGAATTTAAAAGATTCAGCATAGAGGACAGAAAAATATGGGGAAAAACGGTTAGGAAATACAGAAAATAGAATTAGAAGTGCCAACATATAAGTAAAGGAATTTCCAAAAAGAGATAATGTGTGAGAAGCAATATTTAACGTTATAATTGCAGAGTTCCCTAGGATAGATAAAAGTCATAAATTCTTAGGTTGAAGAATCAAATATTATCCTGACCAGAAAACAAAGACAATAGAGCCACATCTAAACAAATTATAATAAAACTGAAAAACATGTAAAATAAGAGAAAATTAAAGAGAAATTATATATTACTTTAAAAGGTATTAGAATTTTAACAACAGCTGACTTCTCATTAAATAGAATCCTTAAAACCCAGTATCCAAATGTCTGAAGGAAAGTGACTGTCAATCTGGAATTCTGTATCAAGAAGACAGTGGAGAGGAGAGAAGTTCTCTTTCCTTTGGTAGTTTACTGACTAGTGGAAGGGAGTTAAGAGCACACAATGTTCTTCCCAGCTAAAGCTAAGCTCAGTGAAGACAGGAATATATTTTTCTATGTTTTGTGCCCTTGTATCCACTGCAAGCTGTTGAACTAACATGTCCCTTATTGGTAGTTGATTCTCAAAAATAAGTATTGAAGAGAAGAAGAGGAAAAAAGAGTGAGGTCAAAATATTTTCAAGAAAAGTTCTAAAAATTATAACAAGATCCTCATTTAAAAGCCATGTAAATTTGTACTTTACTTGGAAATAATTAACCCAGAAAGACAAAGATGAACACAAAGCAATGGTAAGCAAATAAATTAGTAAACACTTTGGCTACAAAATAAAAAAGCAACAACCAAAACAACCATACTGATTAATAGCAGGACATTTATAAGCAAGGTGTCACTTTAATACCAACCTATATAAAAGATGTGGTTCTTCTGGTTCTTTGGTTTTTGGAATGTGCTAGAGCAGGGAGAGATACCAAAGTAACTTTAGATTTAGTTGAATACAATTTGCAAATTGCCACTTACTAATCACTAAAGTAATAGGGAATATATAACTCCCAAGTCAACAAAGAGTAAACAAAATGTGGAGATAGAGGATGGTGACTACATGGTGACCACACACAAGTAGACCCCAGACTGGTTGGGACCAGAAGGTTGAGATTCTGGAGATATCACCCTGATACCTCACCACCAACCAATCAGAAGAAAGTCACACACCCTGCAGCCCTCAAGACCTCACCATAAATTTTGCCTTTAAAAACTCTTCTCTGGAAGCCATCAAGGAGTTTGGGTCTTTTGAGCATGAGCTACCCTTATTCCTTGCTTGATGTCCTGCAATAAAACTTTCTGTGCCCCAAACTCTGATGTTTCAGTTTGTTTGTCCTCACTGTGTGTCAGGCACACAAACTTGGATTTGACAACAAGATGGCTATTATCAAAAAGTCAAAAGATAATAAGTGTTGGCAAGGTAAGGAAAAAAGGAAATCTTTGTGCACTGTTGGTAGGAATGTAAATTGGTATAGTCATTATGAAAAACAGTATGAAAATTCCTTAAGAAATTAAAAATAGAGCTAGCATATGATTCAGAAATTCTACTTCTGAGTATATATCCCAAAGATACAAAACCATTCTCTTGAAAAGATACCTATACTTCCATGTGGATTGTAGTACGATTCACAATATCCAGTACATGGGAACAATCTAAGTGTCCATCAACAAATGAATAAAGAAAAATGTGATACGTGTGTGCATGTGTGCATGTGTGCATGCACACACACAATGAAATAGGACATAATATACAATGAAATATTATTCAGCCTTAAAAAAGTAGGAAATCCTGTCATTTGCAGCAACATATATAAACCTGTTGGTCTTTTTGACAAGTAAAATAAGCTAGGCACAAAAAGACAAATACTGTATAATTTCACTTATATGTGGAAGCTAAAAACATCAAACCCATACAAGGAGAAAGTAGAATGGTGGTTACAAGGAAATGGGGATCATAGGGAGATATTAGTCAAAAGGTACAAATTTTCCATTAAGCAGCATGAATAAGTTCTGGAGATCTAATGTACCAAGTGGTAACCACAGTTAACAATACAGTTTTTGTTTACCTAAAATTTTCTAAGAGAGTAGATCTTAAATGTTCTTATCACAAAAAGAAAAAATAACTATGTGAGTTTATGGATATGTTAATTAGCTTGATTGTGGTAATCATTTAACAATGCATATGTACATCAAAATATCACATTGGGAATCTTAAATATATGCTGTTTTTTGTCAGTTATACCTCAATAAAGCAGGGGGGGATAAAGGAAACTTATGGTTAGTCACAAACTTAAGGTCAGTTCTTAACGTTTTTTTAAAATGAGTATATTACATTACCTTGAATGTATGTGTGGGAATTATATTAGTATGTCTGAAATATTTTGTGTTAAAATTTTCAAAAGAAAAAATGAACGCCTGAGGCTATGATGCATAAGTAATGGAATATTTCTTCAATGATTTCATTAGTATTCTCCTTAGGAATTTTTATAGGACATACACAAGCTGAAAGAGATGTATGCACCTGTAAACAGTTATCCCAATAATCACAAACTAAATAGAAGCAAGCTGTTATTTGATAACCAAAGATGTCACACACCTAATCCAGTGGACAGCAGCCTTCTCTTGGGAAATCTTATGTTTGGTACTTTAGAACTCATCCCACCATCATCCTTACACAGACACACACACTGAGGAAAGAGACAGCTTTATTGCTGGCTATTTAACACTTAAAAGAGGTGACATTTTTCTCAATTAAGTCCTATGTATTTTAGGGATTTTTAAACACACCTGTGTAGTCTCTATTCAATGTGTGTAAGATACAATCAATTGGAACCTGTCTGATATTTCTAAAGTGCTAACAAGAAATAGTAGAGAAAAATTAATTTTATTTAACTCTATGAACAATGTTTGGCAAAAATTTTTAAAGTCTACTTTTCAGAAGTCAGTTCATTTTGGGGTAGTGGGGCCAGGCACAGGTAAGCTTTTTTCTTCAGAAGAGCAAAACTCTCAAGGAGTAAAAAAAAAAAAAAAAGTAGTCTTAGTTCTTTGGGACCTTACCTAATCAATTAAAAACAAATTCTCTTTTGAGAATCAAATTAAGTTTAAAATAAAACTCTAAAATGAGTTTAAAAGTAAGAGTACAAATATAATTTCATTTCAAATTATATTCACTTCCATTCTTTGAACAGAACAACTTCTCAAGTTTAGTGAGAGAACCTATATCCTTAAATGGTTATTTCCTTGACTTGTTTACCCTGTCTATTTGATTTTCATGAAGAGATTTTCTTTGAAATTCAGGCTATCTTTGGGGAAAAGAGGGAATAGGGGATAAATTAGGGAATCTGCAATCCTCATTTTATTCTGGCAGATAATTCTGTTTTCAGCATAGAACAAGTAACAGGAAAGTTTAGCAAAGGAGCAGAATGAAGAAATGGTAGAGCTGCCAAACTTCTCCCAATTCAGGTCATCACTGCATGGATTCCTTGTTTGGTGTAAAAAGAAGAGGACATGTGGAAATGGTGGGGGAAGGGGAGGGTGGGATGAATTGGGAGGTTAGTATTGACATACATACACTACCTTGTGCAAAATAGGTAGCTAGTGGGAACCTGCTGTATAGCACAGGGAGCTGAGCTCGGTGTTCTGTGATAACTTAGATGGGTAGGATGGGGGAGAGTGGGGGGGAGGTCCAAGAGGGAGGAGATATATGTATACATATAGCTGATTCACTTCATTGTACAGCAGAAACTAATACAACATTGTAAAACAACTGTACTCCAATTAAAAAAAAAAAAAAAAAGAATAACCAAAACAGTAAGCATTCAACTCAAATGTAAGCACACAGACACATAAAAAACACATTCAAAAGACAAAGAAGAATGCCTTCCTTCAGCTATGGTTTAGCTTCAGTAGCTTTAACATTAAGAAATGATGGAATGAAGCTTCATTAGAGTTGAAAAGAGGGTAGTGAAGGACTGGAGATAAGATGTTGAAGTTTCATCAGGTTGCTGATGGGGATGTATTTGAAAGTAGACAGATTATAAGAGAAAATCTTTCATCTTCATGTATATATCTGGAATGCACTTGAAGTTTGTCTTTGTGCTTGCCATTATAAATTCACAGTTCTTAATATTTCAATCCTTGAGTTCAGTTTTAATCCTGAGATTCCCTTTTTTTACTGTTTTGGCTCAGGAAGTTTAAAGGAAAATATGTAATAAAAATTATTTTGCCAAGACTTACTTCCTTCAGTAAAAACAAACCAAAACAAACACAGTTTTATGATGCAAAATGCTTAAAAAGTTAAAAATGGATACTTTCCATAAGAGAAAAGAAAAACTGTTTATATTTCTTCCATTTACCTTACTAATGGATCATTTCATTGTTTAAGGTGGCAATAGAATTATCTATATATCTACATTTCAGTTTCAGTTTTGAAAGGTGTTTCCAATAAGATATAAGCTGAAGTTTAGGTCAGTTTCTAGAATAGCTCTTTTTAAGAGTCCTACTAAAGCTAGTATATGTGTCTTTTTGCATTCTTCCCTCCCTATTTTCTGCTTCCTGAAACTTGTAAAGGCTGGAATTGAGGTAACAAGATTCCAAATGCCTCAAAGGTGGAAGTCATTTGCTTAGAGTGGAAAATCAGAAGGGCTCCTGGGTCTTTGATGACCACAAAGCTGCCAAAGCAGCCCTGGACTTCTCATCTCAACCTCATTCGAGCCATCTATCTGTCTGTCTATCTATCTATCTATATATCATCTATGTATCTATCTGTCTGTCTGTATTTGTTATTATTATTTGTGCTGTTTGCATTTGGACCTCATCTGACTTCTGGAAACAGTCATGATGATAAGGACAGCACTGAACATGGTACACTCTGTTTGCATCAACCTTTCTCTGGTAATTTCAGTCGATAGTTTTCATTTGCTGATTCCTATGAATCACTCGCTCCAAGTGCATGGTTTCCTGCCCATTCCCCATCATTTATTCGTCAAGTATTTATTGAGTCTGGCATTGCTTTAAGTGCTGCGGATAGTAGCAGAAGAAAAAATTTTCCTCTACCCTCTAAGGTGTAGGACTGGGACTTTCGAATTGAACTGACAAAAAAACAGATTAAAAGGATAAAAGGCATATGTTCATTTATTTTATTTTCACATGCATCTAGGCTCCATAGAAAAGAAGTGAACCCCCAAGAAGTGGTTAGACTTGGAAGCTTATATTTTTAACAAAGGGCAATAAATTGTGGACTAGATAAAGAAAGGGAAATTTGGGCTTCTAGGAGGGTAAATATATGGGGAAACTAATGGAAAGTAAAGCCTATTTTAGTAAGTTTTTTGTTTTGTGGATTTGTGTTTGTTTGTTTGTTTGTTTCGGTGAAGACTTAATGTTGATTCTCCATCTTCTTTAAGGCCATAAAATCTCCCAGAGAAAGGATTTAGGGCAGTCCTCATTTCTCTGAAGTTTCTGCTTTTAGTCACATAAGAGAAGTCCTGAGAAGGCTTCTTTCTGAATCTGTTGATTCTCAATTACCTTCAGCTCAAAGTAATCCTTATTCAAAAGTGGCATATGTTGGGGTGGTATATTCTGATTTCCTACAGGATATATTATAATATAAAAGCAAACAGGGCCTCTGCTCTTTGTGGGACCTAAAACTGGTAATCATTTTACCAACAATAATAGAAACACATGTAAAATGGAATCTGTGACACTTGATAGGAAAGAGAGATACTCATTACCATCAGATAGTGTCAAAGGAGGTGGGGAGTGTAGCAGGGCCAGGAGTGAGAGAGCAGGTACAGTTCTCTCAACTAAAAAAGAAATGTCTTTAGCAAAGAATAATTATCATCCCTAAAAAAAGGCACCATATATCTCTTAAAGGATATTCTAAAATGGGACAGAAAGTGGACAAACAAACATGTGATCTGGTAATGTAAGATTTGGGTGAAGATTATACCAGCAAAGAAACAGTGGAACCCTTGTGTGTTTGAGGAAAACAAAAACTATTATGCCAGGAGTATCTTGGATAATAGCATGTACTGTGTGTGTGTGTATGTGGTGTGTGTATATACAGCAGGAAAGAATATAATCAGAGAGGCCATGGGGAGGAGTCTGAATTTTAGATTTTTATTTAAGTATAATAGAAATCCATCAGAATGTTACTGATTGCAGATTTATTTGAGATGGATAAACATATATTTATATATGTTTAGCAAATACAAGGGCATTTAGGAAATGGAGTAATCATATCTAGTTAATTATATCTAGTTGGGAGGAAAGGGAAAAATAAGTACCATTACAGATTTTCCTGTAAAGTAGTCTATGTTTGGTTATCAAGGAGACAAATATCCAGTTCATTCATTAAAATCTATCTGATATATCCTTTCCTTTTTTAAGTTACTCTAATTTTATCCTCTTTGTGCTTTCTACTTTGTTAAAATAGTGTTTTATCCTATTGCCCCAAAGTTCTTTGTTTGATTCCTTAATATCCTCTTAGATTATAGTACCGCTCGCTAAGCTCCAGGTACTCTAATAACTACTCTATTATAGCACTTTTTTTTTTTTTTTTTTTTTTTTTTTTGCGGTAGGCGGGCCTCTCACTGTTGTGGCCTCTCCCGTTGCGGAGCACAGGCTCTGGACGCGCAGGCTCAGCGGCCATGGCTCACGGGCCCAAACGCTCCACGGCATGTGGGATTCTCCCGGACCGGGGCACGAACCCGTGTCCCCTGCATCGGCAGGCGGACTCTCAACCACTGCGCCACCAGGGGAGCCCTATTATAGCACTTTTCACTCAGGGGTTAAGGATACAAGTTTTGGATCCAGACTATCTGGTTTGACTCTGTGCTTCTCCATATGCTGTGTGAATTGGGCAAATTTCTGAACTTCTATGTGCTCCAATTTTTCCATGTGTAAAATGAGAATAACAATACTGTCTATAAGGTTGTTGTTAGGATTAAATGAGTTAATACATGTAAGTAGCAAAAAGCAGCATCTGACAAATATGCCAAAATACATATTAACTCTTTCTCTTATGATTACTATTGCATTATATATTGGAGATGACATCCATTCAACTGATTTGTGTGATTAAACAAAACTCCCCTTATAAAACATACCAACTGATGATCACAAAGACATCTACTACATAGTTTATCATCCAAACAGAGATTACAGCATTCACTTTTCAACTTGAAAAGCATTCTTCTAGGGCTTCCCTGGTGGCGCAGTGGTTGGGAGTCCACCTGCTGATGCGGGGGGCATGGGTTCGTGCCCCGGTCCGGGAGGATCCCACGTGCCGCGGAGCGGCTGGGCCCGTGGGCCATGGCCGCTGGGCCTGCGCATCTGGAGCCTGTGCTCCACAACGGGAAAAAAAAAACATTCTTCTAACTAATCAGAATGCTATTTCAAAATGTAAACTTGATGATAGTCCTCCATTTTTAATGAAGGCAGTTTTATTATCTGACTGGCCCACTGTTTTTCTTTCTAGTGTAATGTAGGTCTTGTTTTAAACTTGGTTCAGGCATACAGATGGCCAACAGGCACATGAAAAGATGCTCCACATTGCTAATTATTAGGGAAATGCAAATCAAAACTACAGTCAGGTATTACCTCACACCAGTCAGAATGGCCATCATCAAAAAATCCACAAACAATAAATGCTAGAGAGGGTGTGGAGAAAAGGGCACCCTCATGCATTGTTGGTGGGAATGTAAATTGATACATCCACTATGGAGAGTAGTATGGAGGTTCCTTAAAAAACTAAAAGTAGAACTACCATATGACCCAGAAATCCCACTACTGGGCATATACCCAGAGGAAACCATAATTCAAAAAGACACACGCACTCCAATGTTCATTGCAGCACTGTTTACAATAGCCAGGACAAGGAAGCAACCAAAATGTCCATCAACAGAGGAATGGATAAAGAATATGTAGTACATATATACAATGGAATATTACTCAGCCATAAAAAGGAATGAAATTGGGTCATTTGTAGATACGTGGATAGACCTAGAGACTGTCACACAGAGTGAAGTAAGTCAGAAAGAGAAAAACAAATATTGTGTATTAATGCATACATGTGGAATCTGAAAAAAATGGTATAGATGATCGTATTTACAAAGCAGAGATAGAGACACAGACGTAGAGAACAAACATATGGATACCAAGGGGGAAAGGGGGGTTGGGATGAATTAGGAGATTGGGATTGTCATGTATACACTACTGTGTATACACATATATACACTATGTATAAAATAGATAGCTAATGAGAACCTACTGTGTAGCACAGGGAACTCTACTCAATACTCTCTGGTGACCTAAGTGGGAAGGAAATCCAAAAAAGAGGGGATATGTGTAAACGTATTGCTGATTCACTTTGCTGTACAGTAGAAACTAACACAATATTGTAAAGCAACTGTACTCCAGTAAAATTTTTTTTAAAAAAATGCTTCAGCAGTTTCTCTTTTCTTCAGAAAATTCACTGTGACCCTTGTGTGGCCCCCTCATCATTGATATCATCATAGATTACTTTCTATCATTGTCTCCATCATCATCATTTTCATCACCATCATCACCATCAATCATTTTCATGTCCTAAGGCTTGTGCTGAATATTTTATGTGGAATTTTCCTTTTAATCCTCACAAAACCTCATGAAGTGAGTATTTTTCTTCTCCTCATTTATGAAATGGGGAAACTGAGGCTAAGAGAGTCTAGACTAGTTTCCAAATTCATACAACTTGTGAGAGATAGAGCCAGATTTCAAAGCCTGATTGTCTGACACCAGAGCCCTTGGCATTGAACTTAAGTTATATCACCTCCCCTGTAAACGTGTTCGTTAAAAGAAAAGTGAACAACTGTATGAGTAAGTGCCTTTTCTTATCTCCTTCCTTTTACATCTCAGCCCCATTTCCTGCCACCACCCCCCCCCCACATCACTGTGTACAATCCAGCCATTTCAATCTTATTCTCTTTGCACTGCAATGTTTATTTTGTCTCTAAGCTTTCACACATGCTAAACCCTCTTCCTGGAGCATTTTCCCTTGTCCAGCTTCTCTGGATGATACCTCATCATGTGAAGTGATAGATTCAATCACACTTATTCTTTTATACTTTTTATCATCTGCTCCACTTTTATTTGGTGCCCCATTCTGTTCTTAGCATCATAGTATTGATCACCTTCTATTTTAAATGTCAATTTACATGTCTCTGTCTCCCAACTAGACCATAGGTTCTGTTAAGGCAAGTACAGTGTCTACCATCTCTACCACTGAATTACTAGTGTGTTGGCGCATAATGAACACTTGAGAACATAAAGGAACCTTGCATCAGATGGAGTTAAACAGTCAAGGAAGACTTTATTCAAGACTATTGCAAAAGGGGGGAGATATTGCACTTAACTCTGCTGAAATATATGGTGGGAACTTTTTAAGAGCTGACCTGATCTGGTCAAAAAATACTAGAAGATAAGGACTTCCCTGCTGGTGCAGGGGTTAAGAATCCGCCTGACAATGCAGGGGACAGAGGTTCGAGCCCTGGTCAGGGAAGATCCCACATGCCTCAGAGCAACTAAGCCCGTGTGCCGCAACTACTGAGCCTGCGCTCTAGAGCCTGCAAGCCACAACTACTGAAGCCCATGCGCCTACAGCCCATGCTCCACAACAAGAGAAGCCACTGCAATGAGAAGCCCACACACCACAATAGAGATTGGCCCTGCTCGCCACAACTAGAGAAGCAACGCGTGCAGCAACGAAGACCCAATGAAGACAAAAATAAATAAATAAATTAATTTAAAAAAATAATACTGGAAGGTGTTAGGGGGAAGTTAGTCAATGTGATGAGGTCATTTGGGTTTGTTAATAGTGCCTATTATTAGGCTTGGACCCTTACCTAGAGGCTAGGAGATAGAGACACTATTTTTCTTGATGATTACATCTCAAAAGGGTGGCTCCCAAGTCCTTGAGAAAGACTTTCTTGTGCTGTGAAACTGACAAGAGGTTGGGAAAAGATTTATATCTCAAAGGGCCAGAAAAATAATTCATAATTGCAAGTTTAAAGTAAATGCTCTGAGAAAAGGGAGGTCAGGGGCCTAAAATCAGAAGAAACCTATGTAAAGTTTAGTCAAGCCTAGGGGAATTGTAAGGCCATCTTAGTCAAGATCTATTTGTTAAATAAATGGATAATTAACCAGAAAATTTGAACACTCCATTATACAGTGAATAAAGTTTGACATATAGTAATTAAGGACTTTTATATGACTTTGTATTTATAGAATTTAAATACACACATGACATTTGGCTTTTTAAATATTCAAACTAATTGTTCTGATTACTTTGCGTATTTTTCTAATTCATAAAAATAAACTAACATTATTGTAATATGGTACTTCACAAGTAGGTTAATGTTTTAATTGAACACTTTAGTTCTCAAATACTGAAGGTTCCAAGAAATTATTGACGATGTTAAAGTGCATTGTAAATAATAACTCAATATAAACACAGTAACTGGATAAAGCAAAAATAATTTTATTGCATGCTAACTGAAGTTCTTGCATATTTTATTTTATTTTATTTTATTTATTTATTTATTTTTTTGCGGTACGCGGGCCTCTCATTGCTGTGGCCCCTCCCGCTGCGGAGCACAGGCTCCGGACGCGCAGGCTCAGCGGCCATGGCTCACGGGCCCGCTCTGTGGCACGTGGGATCCTCCCAGACCAGGACACGAACCCGTGTCCCCTGCATCGGCGGGAGGACCCTCAACCACTGCACCACCAGGGAAGCCCTCTTGCATATTTTAAATGGTGTTTAATATTGCTTAAATTATTGTGGCTGTAAAGGACATATATCTAATCTAATTAAACCTGTGTAATTTCAAAGAAGGTAAACTTAGTAGCTACATGAATATTACATTAATATTCCCCAAAGTGTCATTGAATATGGTATTGGTAATGTTTTCAAAATATTTTTGCTTTCATTTTTTGTACATTAAGAATTTTATGAATCACCTCAAATATAGGACAGCAGTTAATTTAGCTAAATCTATCATAAGAGTTTATCATTCTTTAAATTATATGGTTTACTTACTTTTTCCTTTCCAGCATCACCCTTGTCTCTCCCAATTCCAGAAGCCCAACTATGTACATGTTTATGGAGGTTAATCCCAGACCTGAATTTCATTAACTGACTAATAGCCATAGTTGAGTTTCTACAGTAATGAGTTCATTGGGCAGAAATTTTACAAAGATATGGGGGAAAGAGGGAGGGGTAAATATTATCTACATTTGAAAGGACCAAATTTACAAATCAGTACTCTTTAATGCAATTTTCTTCTCCTTGACTAACTGGGAGTTTATTTGCATGCATTCTAAGTGGCAGTGCATGGGAAACTAAGACTTTTTGTCATTTTGATTTAACACAGACTCACCCAGAAAGCACAACCCAGATTTTGCATGAGAAGGACCATCTATGGAACCTAAAACGTGAGTACTATTGATTTTGTGCTACTGAATTCTGCTATGCTATATAACTGACCTTGTGATAAGACGTGGCCTTTATTAAGATATATAATGAAAGTCTTGACTAAGTTTAAGTGTAGACCATAAGAAGTGCAGAAAGTAAGAACTGATATGTCTGTTCTATTCAGTTTAGAGAATTCTAATAGTTAGTAGATACTTAACTTTGAAGAAGATAATATAGTCGTGCTATTCACTGATACTTAGTTTAAAGCAGATAGCTTTATATACTTTTGATATTCCAATTTATTTATGGTTGATAAAATTTATAAAATAATCCCTTACAAATAAACATTTCCTATGCTATTTTGTGCATAATTTATTTTTTCATCTTTTCTATGATCAGTATCCCTGAGTACTTAGAGCCTATGTTTATTGTCTCAGTTTTTCTCTGAGTTTTTTTTCAAATGGAGTAAGTAGTCGGTTAAAGATAAAAGATTGGTGCACCTTTCTTCCTTGTTCTGTCACAGATCCGTCTTTCCATTACTTACTAATTGTTGGCATCTCTTCTCCCTGTTTGGCTTCTGATAAGTTGGCTTTGATAACCTGCTGTTTTGTTCTTGAACTTTGCCATGGCTACAACTGTGGGGTATCAGAACTGTCAAAAATAAAAGTAAAAGAGCAAGAGGCACAGAGCTTATGAAACTTAGAGAAGACATAAAGCCTGGTATCAACTGATGAATTTTCCACTGGCAGGTAGTTTTCACTTTATCCCATTTGTTGTCACAGTACACAGTACCTGAAATAATAAGGGGATTTTTTTCCCCAATAATGGACGATAGGGGCTTTTTGCTTTGTGAGAATCTGCCAAGGCAACATGCCATGTGGCTTTATCTTTGAACGTGAGTATGAAACAAGCTTGCCTGGTTGCAGATAAGCGACTTAGAAGGAATCCTATTCAGATGTACCTGTCACTAATTTATCTGGAGGTTTTGTGATTCATACATACTACACTGTGTGCGATGAAGCATTAAATTGGTTTCCTCTGGGAGCAGGTCACATTCAGGGGTCGTCAGACCTATGCTATAGGATGGTTCATGCTTGATTCATATAGCCTCTCACTACTGAATTTTTATCTATTAGAGGACTGGTAATGCGAACATATGTTAGATGATCTCTTGGAACATTTCAACAGCAAAGGGATTGACAGAAATTTGTCTATTAACATGCAGGTGTATGTAACAAAAAATTAATCAACCTTTCTGATGTTAGTATAGTCATTTATCCTGATAAGTAGTTATACATATGTTTCCCAATAATGGCCTAGCCCTTGATGAATGCATTTCTATGACTCCTTTATTTATGGAAATAAAGGGATATGTACTTAAGTGCATTACTTTATAGTGGGAAATAATGCAGAGCTGATTTGAAACAGGTCTCCTGAAAGAAAAACTTTAGAAAACAAAGAGTTTTCCCATTTATAATATAGTTTTCTACTGTGGCAATTCTACTTTATTACTCTATATATTTTGAAAGAAAATGGCATACCTTGGAAAGTGAGACAGATACTGGTTCAAATTTGAAAGGAACATAAAAGAAAGAGATGCCTATTCATATGTTAACATTGTGCTGAGAGACTTTCATATGGATTTTTTTGATGTGGGATATTTAACAAATGCAAAAACAAAAACAAAAAAAACCTTATTCTTAAAAAAAAAACAACCTATTCTTCATTTTATTATTTCCTTGATGGGGTATATAAAACTAAAACCTAATATCTTCCCTTGGGTTTTTAACTGTGCTCCATTTTGTATAAAATAAGCCAATAAATGGCAAAGAGGTAGTTAAATGAAAGCAGTCAGTGAAATCTTTCTAAAGTGTCTTTAGCATGCATGACAGCAGTTTTAACTGTGGATAAATTAACAATATAAACTGATAGGTTTTCCCTATTTTTTAAATTTAAGATTGTTTCTTATATTCTGTATTGCAATACAAAACAACTTGATTATTTCATGAAGCAGCAAAATGAAAACTCTTACAACTGGTAGAAAATGATGATTCTATGCTGCATTTTTATACGGTGTAAGTCTTCAGATTTTATCCTAGGTGTGAAAATGTGGAACATTTAACATAAACTGGAATTTTCCTATTAATGAGTTATAGCATAATTAGGGCATTACTGTAGGAACCTACTAAGTCATTTATGCGTGATTCACAATATTTAAATAAGATATTCTTCACGTTTCACAATCCTTAAATTAAACTGTGGTCTTAAAACCTTGCAAGGCCTCCTAATAAACAGGGGTGTGAAATAAATATATTTAATAATGTTATTTTAAGATTTCAAAATATTCTAGTAAGCATTTTTCTGAAAAGAAAAGAAAGAAAAGCAGTTCATGAAACTAGGAAAAAAATACTGTTATACCATATGCAAAGTACACATGATTAGGCATATTTCTGCCCTCTTCTCTCCATTCCAATTTTGTTTTTTGCTGTAGACAATAAAAAATGCATAAACTTTGAATTTTCCATATCTTTTTTTAAACCTATTATATACCTCACTACAAGGTATTTTCTTAATTTCTTTTTTTTAAGAAAAATCTTTTATAAATACAGACTAAATTCATGTTATTTTCAGAATGAGAATAACATGAACCATTTATGGAATAAAATGAACCATTTTGTTAGAGACATTTAAAGGATTTAACAAGTATTTTGTTGCTTAGATTATAATGGTACTTTTAAATAGTTTTTTATATCTAGCATGAATTTTTCCTCTGTTCTTTTATAAGTTTAAGGTGTACAGCATTATAATTTAACATCTGTATACACCAAAGAGAGATTACCACCACAAGCCTAATTACCATCCAACTGCATACAGTTGACCCCCTTCACTTATTTTGCCCACTCCCAAATCCCTTCTACTTAGGTACTGACTAATCTTATCTCTATCTATAAGTTTATTTTTATTGGTTAGTTTTGTTTTTTTAGATTTTACGTATGAGTGAAATCTTAAGGTATTTGTATTTTTCCATCTGACTTATTTCACTTAGCATTATTCTTTTAAGGTCCATCCATGTTGTCACAAATGGCAGGATTTCATTCTTTTTATAGCTGAGTAGTATTCCATTGCATACATACACCACATCTTTATCCATTCTTTTATTGAAGGACACTTAGGTTGTTTCCACATCTTGGCTATTATAAATAATGCTGCAGTGAACATAGGGGTACATATATCTTTTTTTTTTTTTTAATTTTATTTTTTATTTTTTTAATTAGTTTCTGCTTTATAACAAAGTGAATCAGTCATACATATACATCTGTTCCCACATCCCTTCCCTCATGCATCTCCCTCCCTCCCACCCTCCCCATCCCACCCCTCCAGGTGGTCACAAAGCACCGAGCTGATCTCCCTGTGCTCTGCGGCTGCTTCCCACTATCTATCTACCTTACGTTTGGTAGTGTATATATGTCCATGCCTCTCTTTCGCTTTGTCACAGCTTACCCTTCCCCCTCCCCATATCCTCAAGTCCATTCTCAAGTAGGTCTGTGTCTTTATTCCCGTTTTGCCCCTAGGTTCTTCATGACATTTTTTTTTTTTAATTCCGTATATATGTGTTAGCATACGGTATTTGTCTTTCTCTTTCTGACTAACTTCACTCTGTATGACAGACTCTAGGTCTATCCACCTCATTACAAATAGCTCAGTTTCGTTTCTTTTTATGGCTGAGTAATATTCCATTGTATATATGTGCCACATCTTCTTTATCCATTCATCCGTTGATGGACACTTAGGTTGTTTCCAGCTCCGGGCTATTGTGAATAGAGCTGCAATGAACATTTTGCTACATGTCTCTTTATGAATTATGGTTTTCTCAGGGTATATGCCCAGTAGTGGGATTGCTGGGTCATATGGTAGTTCTATTTTTAGTTTTTTAAGGAACCTCCATACCGTTCTCCATAGTGGCTGTACCAATTCACATTCCCACCAGCAGTGCAAGAGTGTTCCCTTTTCTCCACACCCTCTCCAGCATTTATTGTTTCTAGATTTCTTGATGATGGCCATTCTGACTGGTGTGAGATGATATCTCATTGTAGTTTTGATTTGCATTTCTCTAATGATTAATGATGTTGAGCATTCTTTCATGTGTTTGTTGGCAGTCTGTATATCTTCTTTGGAGAAATGCCTATTTAAGTCTTCTGCCCATTTTTGGATTGGGTTGTTTGTTTTTTTGCTATTAAGCTGCATGAGCTGTTTATAAATTTTGGAGATTAATCCTTTGTCAGTTGCTTCATTTGCAAATATTTTCTCCCATTCTGAGGGTTGTCTTTTGGTCTTGTTTATGGTTTCCTTTGCTGTGCAAAAGCTTTGAAGTTTCATTAGGTCCCATTTGTTTATCTTTGTTTTTATTTCCATTTCTCTAGGAGGTGGGTCCAAAAGGATCTTGCTGTGATTTATGTCATAGAGTGTTCTACCTATGTTTTCCTCTAAGAGTTTGATAGTTTCTGGCCTTACATTTAAGTCTTTAATCCATTTTGAGCTTATTTTTGTGTATGGTGCTAGGGAATGATCTAATCTCAAACTTTTACATGTCCCTGTCCAGTTTTCCAAGCACCACTTATTGAAGAGGCTGTCCTTTCTCCACTGTACATTCCTGGCTCCTTTATCAAAGATAAGTTGGCCATATGTGCGTGGGTTTATCTCTGGGCTTTCTATCCTGATCCACTGATCTATCTTTCTGTTTTTATGCCAGTACCAGACTGTCTTAATTACTGTAGCTTTGTAGTATAGTCTGAAGTCAGGGAGCCTGATTCCTCCAGCTCCGTTTTTCGTTCTCAAGGTTGCTTTAGCTATTCGGGGCCTTTTGTTTTTCCAAACAAATTTTGAAATTTTTTGTTCTAGTTCTGTGAAAAATGCCATTGGTAGTTTGATAGGGATTGCATTGAATCTGTAGATTGCTTTGGGTAGTAGAGTCATTTTCACAATATTGATTCTTCCAATCCAGGAGCATGGTATATCTCTCCATCTATTTGTATCATCTTTAATTTCTTTCATCAGTGTCTTATAATTTTCTGCATACAGGTCTTTTGTCTCCTTAGGTAGGTTTATTCCTAGATATTTTATTCTTTTTGTTGCGATGGTAAATGGGAGTGTTTTCTTGATTTCATTTTCAGATTTTTCATCATTAGTGTACAGGAATGCCAGAGATTTCTGTACATTAATTTTATATCCTGCTACTTTACCAAATTCATTGATTAGCTCTAGTAGTTTTTCGGTAGCATCTTTAGGATTCTCTATGTATAGTATCATGTCATCTGCAAACAGTGACAGCTTTACTTCTTCTTTTCCAATTTGGATTCCTTTTCTTCTCTGATTGCTGTGGCTAAAACTTCCAAAACTATGTTGAATAAGAGTGGTGAGAGTGGGCAGCCTTGTCTTGTTCCTGATCTTAGTGGAAATGGTTTCAGTTTTTCACCATTGAGGACAATGTTGGCTGTGGGTTTGTCATATATGGCCTTTATTATGTTGAGGAAAGATCCCTCTATACCTACTTTCTGCAGGGTTTTTATCATAAATGGGTGTTGAATTTTGTCGAAAGCTTTCTCTGCATCTATTGAGATGATCATATGGTTTTTCTCCTTCAACTTGTTAATATGGTGTATTACATTGATTGATTTGCATATATTGAAGAATCCTTGCATTCCTGGGATAAACCCCACTTGATCATGGTGTATGATCCTTTTAATGTGCTGTTGGATTCTGTTTGCTAGTATTTTGTTGAGGATTTTTGCATCTATGTTCATCAGTGATATTGGCCTGTAGTTTTCTTTCTTTGTGACATCCTTGCCTGGTTTTGGTATCAAGGTGATGTCGGCCTCGTAGAATGAGTTTGGGAGTGTTCCTCCCTCTGCTATATTTTGGAAGAGTTTGAGAAGGATAGGTGTTAGCTCTTCTCTAAATGTTTGATAGAATTCACCTGTGAAGCCATCTGGTCCTGGGCTTTTGTTTGATGGAAGATTTTTAATCACAGTTTCAATTTCAGTGCTTGTGATTGGTCTATTCATATTTTCTATTTCTTCCTGAGTCAGTCTTGGCAGGTTGTGCATTTCTAAGAATTTGTCCATTTCTTCCAGGTTGTCCATTTTATTGGAATAGAGTTGCTTATAGTAATCTCTCATAATCTTTTGTATTTCTGCAGTGTCAGTTGTTACTTCTCCTTTTTCATTTCTAATTCTATTGATTTGAGTCTTCTCCCTTTTTTTCTTGATGAGTCTGGCTAATGGTTTGTCAATTTTGTTTATCTTCTCAAAGAACCAGCTTTTAGTTTGGTTGATCTTTGCTATCGTTTCCTTCGTTTCTTTTTCATTTATTTCTGATCTGATCTTTATGATTTCTTTCCTTCTGCTAGCTTTGGGGTTTTTTTGTTCTTCTTTCTCTAATTGCTTTAGGTGCAGGGTCAGGTTGTTTACTCGAAATGCTTCCTGTTTCTTAAGGTGGGATTGTATTACTATAAACTTCCCCCTTAGAACTGCTTTTGCTGCGTCCCCATAGGTTTTGGGTCGTCGTGTCTCCATTGTCATTTGTTTCTAGGTATTTTTTAATTTCCTCTTTGATTTCTTCAGTGATCACTTCGTTATTAAGTAGTGTATTGTTTAGCCTCCATGTGTTTGTATTTTTTACACATCTTTTCCTGTAATTGATGTCTAGTCTCATAGCATTGTGGTCGGAAAAGATACTTGATACAATTTCAATTTTCTTAAATTTACCGAGGCTTGATTTGTGACCCAAGATATGATCTATCCTGGAGAATGTTCCATGAGCACTTGAGAAAAATGTGTATTCTGTTGTTTTTGGATGGAATGTCCTATAAATATCAACTAAGTCCATCTCGTTTAATGTATCATTTAAAGCTTGTGTTTCCTTATTTATTTTCATTTTGGATGATCTGTCCATTGGTGAAAGTGGGGTGTTAAAGTCCCCTACTATGATTGTGTTACTGTCAATTTCCCCTTTTATGGCTGTTAGTATTTGCCTTATGTATTGAGGTGCTCCTATGTTGGGTGCATAAATATTTACAATTGTTATATCTTCTTCTTGGATTGATCCCTTTATCGTTATGTAGTGTCCTTCCTTGTCTCTTCTAATAGTCTTTATTTTAAAGTCTATTTTGTCTGATATAAGAATTGCTACTCCAGCTTTCTTTTGATTTCCATTTGCATGGAATATCTTTTTCCATCCCTTTACTTTCAATCTGTATGTGTCTCTAGGTCTGAAGTGGGTCTCTTGTAGACAGCATATATATGGGTCTTGTTTTTGTATCCATTCAGCCACTCTGTGTCTTTTGGTGGGAGCATTTAGTCCATTTACATTTAAGGTAATTATTGATATGTATGTTCCTATTCCCATTTCCTTAATTGCTTTGGGTTCGTTATTGTAGGTATATTCCTTCTGTTGTGTTTCTTGCCTAGAGAAGTTCCTTTAGCATTTGTTGTAAAGCTGGTTCGGTGGTGCTGAACTCTCTCAGCTTTTGCTTGTCTGTAAAGGTTTTAACTTCTCCATCAAATCTGAATGAGATCCTTGCTGGGTAGAGTAATCTTGGTTGCAGGTTTCTCTCCTTCATCACTTTAATTATGTCCTGCCACTCCCTTCTGGCTTGTAGGGTTTCTGCTGAGAGATCAGCTGTTAACCTGATGGGGATTCCCTTGTGTGTTATTTGTTGTTTTTCCCTTGCTGCTTTTAATATGATTTCTTTGTGTTTAATTTTTGACAGTTTGATTAATATGTGTCTTGGTGTATTTCTCCTTGGATTTATTCTGTATGGGACTCTCTGTGCCTCCTGGACTTGATTAACTATTTCCTTTCCCATATTGGGGAAGTTTTCAACTATAATCTCTTCAAATATTTTCTCAGTCCCTTTCTTTTTCTCTTCTTCTTCTGGAACCCCTATAATTCGAATGTTGGTGCGTTTAATGTTGTCCCAGAGGTCTCTGAGACTGTCCTCTGTTCTTTTCATTCTTTTTTCTTTATTTTGCTCTGCATCAGTTATTTCCACTATTTTATCTTCCACCTCACTTATCCGTTCTTCTGCCTCAGTTATTCTGCTATTGATCCCATCTAGAGTATTTTTCATTTCATTTATTGTGTTTTTAATCGATGCTTGATTCATCTTTAGTTCTTCTAGGTCCTTGTTAACTGTTTCTTGCATTTTGTCTATTCTATTTCCAAGATTATGGATCTTGGAAATAGAATCTTGGATCAGCTTTACTATCATTATTCTGAATTCTTTTTCAGGTAGACTGCCTATTACCTCTTCATTTGTTAGGTCTGGTAGGTGTTTATCTTGCTCCTTCACCTGCTGTGTGTTTTTCTGCCTTCTCATTTTGCTTATGTTACTGTGTTTGGGGTCTCCTTTTTGCCGGCTGCAGATTCGTAGTTCCCGTTGTTTTTGGTGTCTGACCCCAGTGGCTAAGGTTGTTTCAGTAGGTTGTGTAGGCTTCCTGGTGGGGGGGACTAATTCCTGTGCTCTGGTGGTTGAGGCTCGATCTTGTCTTTCTGGTGGACAGGTCCACGTCTGGTGGTGTGTTTTGGGGTGCCTATGGCCTTATTATGTTTTTAGGTAGCCTCTCTGCTAATGGGTGGGGTTGTGTTCCTGCCTTGCTAGTTGCTTGGCATAGGGTGACCCGCACTGTAGCTTGCTGGTCGTTGACTGAAGCTGGGTGCTGGTGTTGGGATGGAGATCTCTGGGAGATTTTCGCTGCTTGATATTATGTGGAGCTGGGAGGTCTCTTGTGGACCCGTGTCCTGAAGTTGGCTCTCCCACTTCAGAGGCACAGCACTGGCTCCTGGCTGCAGCACCAAGAGCCTTTCATCCACCCGGCTCAGAATAACAGGGAGAAAAAGTAGAAAGAAAGAATTAGTAGAAGAAAGAAAGAGAGAGGGAAAGAAAGGAAGAAGGGAAGAAAGGAAGGAAGGAAGGAAGGAAGAAAGAAAGGAGGGAGGGAGGGAGGAAGGATGGAAAGAAAGAAGGAAAGAAAGGAGGGAGGGAGGGAGGAAGGAAAGGAAGAAAGACAGGAGGGAGGGAGGAAGGAAAGAAAAAGAAAGTGGAAAGAAGAAGGGTGGGAGGGAGGAAAGAAAAAGAAAGAAGGAAAGGAGGAGCGGAGGGAGGGAGGGAGGAAGGGAGAGTAGGAAAAAAAGAAAGAGCAGGTAAAGTAAAATAGAATAAAGTATGAAATATAGTAGCGTTATTAAAATTAGAAAGTAATTATTGAAAAAAAAAAAAAAAACTGGACCGATAGAACCCTGAGACATATGGTGGAAGCAAAGCTATACAGAGAGAATCTTACACAGAAGATTACACATACACATTCACAAAAAGAGAGCAGGGGGAAAAATCAAAAATCTTGCTCTCCAAGTCCACCTCCTCAATTTGGGATAATTTGTTGTAAAAAGAGGAAAAGGGCGAGAAGTCTGAAATCTTGCTCTCTGAGGCCACCTCCTTAATTTGGAATAATTCGTTGTAAAAAGAGGAAAAGGGGGGGGAAAGTCTTAAATCTTGTCCTCAAAGTCCACTTCCTCAATTTGGGATGATTCGCTGTCCATTCATGCACTCCACAGACGCAGGGCACATCAAATGGACTGTGGAGCTTTAATCCACTGCCTCCGAGGCTGCACAGAGAGATTTCCCTGTCTCTGCTCTCACAGCTCCCGGGTCTCAGCCTTGGGCCTGGCCCCGCCTCTGCGCGTAGGTCGCCGGAGGGCGTCCGTTCTTCGCTCAGACAGGACGGGTTTAAAGGAGCCGCTGATTCGGGGGCTCTGGCTCACTCAGGCAGAGGGGAGGGAGGGGCGCGCAGTGTGGGGCGGGCCTGCGGCGGCAGAGGCCGGCGTGACGTTGCAGCAGCCCGTGGCGCTCCGTGCGCTTTCCCGGGAAAGCCGTCCCCGGGTCTCGGGGACCCCGGCAGTGGCGGGGTGCACAGGCCCCCCGGAAGGCGGGGCGGACAGTGACCCACGCTCGCACACAGGCCCTGCGGCGGCGGCGGCAGCAGCGGTGGCGGCGGGCGGCGGGCGGCGGCGGCGGCGGCCCACGCCCGTCTCCGAGGTCCGCGCCTTACCTGCGGCTCGTGCCTGTCGCCGGCGCTTCCCCAAGCAGCCCTCTTAATGCCCTCTCCTCGCGCACCAGGAAACAAAAGGGAAAAAAGTCTCTTGCCTCTTCAGCAGCTCCAGACCCTTTCCCCGGACTCCCTCCGGGCTAGCCATGGTGCACTAACCCCTTCAGGCTCTCTTCCTGCCGCCAGCCCCAGTTCTCTCCCTGCGCTCCGACTGAAAGCCGATACCCGAGCCTCAGCTCCCAGCCCCGCCCGCCACGGCGGCTGAGCAGACAAGCCTCTCGGGCTGGTGTGTGCCTGAGGGCACCGATCCTCTGTGCCGGAATCTCTCCGCTTTGCCCTCCGCACCCCTGTTGCTGTGCTCTCCTCCGCTACTCCGAAGCTTTCCCCCTCCACCACCTGCAGTCTCCGCCCGCGAAGGGGCTTGTAGTGTGTAGAAACCTTCCCCCCTTCACGGCTCCCTCCCACTGGTGCAGGTCCCGTCCCTATCCTATTGTCTCTGTTTATTCTTTTTTTCTTTTGCCCTACCCAGGTATGTGGGGAGCTTCTTGCCTTTTGGGGGGTCTGAGGTCTTCTGTCAGCGTTCAGTAGGTGTTCTGTAGGAGTTGTTCCACGTGTAGATGAATTTCTGATGTATCTGTGGGGAGGAAGGTGATCTCCGCGTCTTACTCTTCCGCCATCTTCCTCCAGCCATATATCTTTTTGAATTAGTGTTTTCATGTTCTTCAGATAAATACCCAGAAGTTTAATAGCTGGGTCATATTGTGGTTCTATTCATAATTTTTTGAGGAATCTCCATAACTATTTTCCATAGTGGCTACACCATTTTACAGTCCCATCAACAGTGTATGAGGGTTCCCTTTTTCCACATCCTCTACAACATTTGTTATTTCTTGTCTTTTCAATAACAGCCATTCTTTTTCTCTTTTCTTTACATGGTGAGTAAATCCCCACATTTCAGACTCTGCTTAAATAGATTAAATATCACCTCTTCTAAAAAGTATTTTCTATTTGTCTAATCTAGTCTTGATCTCTCACAGACTTCTTTAATCTCATAACATTTGCCATAATATTTAAGTATTTTACCTATATTTTATAAATATTAATTATATAAATAATATACTATATATATATAGAGAGAAAGAATATTATTTACCTGTTTATATTTTGTCTGTTATACAAAACTTAAGCACAATTTCAGTGCCTAGCATAGTGCCTAGTATATAATAAATAGTGAATAAAATTTGTTGAGTGCATGAAATCAGATAATTAAAACAAAATAATTCCATAACTAAGAGTATAAGAAATATAAAGTATATATTAAATATATAGTACAAAAAGTTATATAATTACTGGTCAATTTAACAAAATAATTACAAATACCATATACAAACAGAGAAGTCAGCAAGCTTCACACAGTAGCTTCTCCACAAAACAACTGAACCCTACCAATACCTATTAGATATTAAGCACCATGGAGTCTGTAAGTAGTATTGTCTTAGAGTAATTATGAAATTTTCCATGGATATCTTTTGAAATAGTTTAAAGAAAAACAAAAATATCTATGATTTTTAAAAACAACCAGTTATTTTACAAGTGTTTTTTGAGAGCTGACTATGTGTGAAACTGTGCAAAAGTCTATAGGAGATTTATTATTGTAAATGGTTAACTCTCACCTCATGGGATCAATATATAGTAAGAAAATTCAATGTATATTTTTAAAAAGTTAAAGTAGAACTTTAACTATAGAGCAGAAGTTGAAAATGTTAATGGCATTTAGCAGAACTAGAGTTCATTTTTAGCTGAGGGAAATAGCAACAGCATACGGCAGAGGTTAATTTGACACTAATCTTTGAAGAAAGCTGAAGGAATTTTTGGCAGAGGGAATAGCATAAGAAAAGGCATGAAGAAGGTGTTTAGTAAGAAATAGTTGCTCATTTCAACAGGTATATCAAATAAATGTAGGAGGATATATTATGTTATGTTTGGCAGCTGCTTTGGATGGAAGTTATATTTGAAAATAGATTAGGACAAGATTGTGGAAGATTTAATTCTAGTTTAAGAAATAGGGATTTTGTTGGCATGTAGCTAAGTCCCTAGAATATGTTCAATCTCTTATTTTAGAAGCCTAAAGAAAAAGAATGTGATTATTTTGAATGATGGTTTACACAGAAGAATCTGGCATTACGTATTATAAGATCTCCCTTTTGTATGTGCTATATATTTGCATACATGCCACACATACACATGTGTGTCGGGGTGTGTGTGTATATGTGTGTGTGCATGTGTGCATAGTAAATGTGTATCACTTAATCTGGCTTTATTTTAAAAATAGATTAGAGGAGGAGTCAGTGCCATTATGTATGGAAACTACTGGTCACTTCAGCAAATACTCAATAAACTGATAAAGCAAGGAAACATGAAATAAAATATCAGATGAAGGGCATATCTCAGAGACACACTTGAGGAAGAACTCATAAGAATGATGACTTGTGAACCCATTATACATATACATATATCCACTCTTTTTTTAGATTCTTTTGCCATTTAGGCCATTACAGAGTACTGAGTAGAGTTCCCTGTTCTATACAGTAGGTCCTTATTAGTTATCTATTTTATATTTAGTACTGTCTATATATCCATCCCAGTCTCCCAATTTATCCCTCCCCCCTTACTCTCTGGAAACCATAAGTTTGTTTTCTACATCTGTGACTCTACTTCCATTTTGTAAATAAGTTCATTTTTCCAAAAAAAAAGTGTTCAATTAGACCTTGATGACCAAAAAGCCAAGATATCTGTAACCTATTACTTCCCTAACCATATTCTTTATAGCACATACAATGCAAGATGTAAATAGGAATTTTGTGATAATTTTTTTTGTAATTGATATTTGCAAAGAAATTTGGGAAATATCATATACAATACCTGTTATAGATATGAAAAAACACAACAACCTATTAAAAATATGAAGCGTTACACTAATAAATTTGTTGCTGTTTAACCCAGTATTTACCAAACTAATTTAACTACTGTGTAACACTTATTTTAAGGCCATGATCTTTCCATGATTCTATGTTGCCTCGATGCAGAGTTACAGTATCATTTTCTGAAAGCATTTACAGTAAGAAAAATAAACACAAACTTTTATTGTTTGGTATTTTATGAACTGTTTAAGAATCTTGGCATATTTCTAGGTTGCAGTTATTCTCCTATATTTTCTCTCTTTTTTTAACTTTATTGGAGTATAATTGCTTTACAATGGTGTGTTACATTGTACTGTATAACAAAGTGAATCAGCTATATGTATACATATGTCCCCATATCCCCTCCCTCTTGAAACTCCCACACACCCTCCCTATCCCACCCCTCTAGGGGAACACAAAGCACCAAGCTAATCTCCCTGTGCTATGCAGCTTCTTCGCACTAGCTATCTGCTTTACATCTGGTAGTGTATATATGTCAATGCCACTGTCTCACTTCATCCCAGCTTACCCTTCCCCCTCCTCGTGTCCTCACGTCCGTTCTTGATGTCAGCGTCTTTATTCCTGTCCTGCCCCTAAGTTCTCCAGAAACATTTTTGTTTGTTTTTGAAGATTCCATATATAAGTGTTAGCATACGGTATTTGTTTTTCTCTATCTGACTTACTTCACTCTGTATGACAGTCTCTAGGTCCAGCCGCCTCACTGCAAATAACTCAATTTCATTTCTTTTTATGGCTCAGTAACATTCCATTAAATATATGTGCCACATCTTCTTTATCCATTCATCTCTCAGTGGACATTTAGGTTGCTTCCATGTACTGGCTATTGTAAATAGAGCTGCAATGAACATTGTGGTACATGATACTCTTTGAATTATGGTTTTCTCAGGGTATGTGCCCAGTACTGTGATTGATGGGTCATATAGTAGTTCTGTTTTTAGTTTTTTAAGGAACCTCCATACTGCTCTCCATAGGGGCTGTATCAATTTACATTCCCACCAACAGTGCAAGAGGGTTCCCTTTCTTCACACCCTCTCCAGCATTTTCTGTTTGTAGATTTTTTGATGATGGCCATTCTGACTGGTGTGAGGTGATATCTCATTGTAGTTTTTTTTTTTTTTTTTTTTTTTTTTTTTTTGCGGTACGCGGGCCTCTCACTGTTGTGGTCTCTCCCCTTGTGGAGCACAGGCTCCGTACGCGTAGGCTCAGCGGCCATGGCTCAGCGGCCATGGCTCACGGGCCCAGCCGCTCCGAGGCATGCAGGATCTTCCCAGACCGGGGCACGAACCGGCGTCCCCTGCATCGGCAGGCGGACTCTCAACCACTGCGCCACCAGGGAAGCCCTCATTGTAGTTTTGATTTGCAATTCTCTAATGATTAATGATGTTGAGAATTTTTTTTTCATGTGTTTGTTGGCCATCTGTATGTCTTCTTTGCAGAAATGTCTGTTTAGGTCTTCTGCCCATTTTTGGATTGGGTTGTTTGTTTTTTTGATATTGAGCTGCATGAGCTGTTTGTACATTTTGGAGATTAATCCTTTGTCAGTTGCTTCATTTGCAAATATTTTCTCCCATTCTGAGGGTGGTATTTTTGTCTTCTTTATGTTCTCCTTTGCTGTGCAAAAGCTTTTAAGTTTCATTTGGTCCCATTTGTTTATTTTTGTTTTTATTTCCACTTCTCTAGGAGGTGCATCAAAAAGGATCTTGCTGTGATTTGTGTCATAGAGAGTTCTGCCTACATTTTCCTCTAAGAATTTTATAGTGTCTGGCCTTACATTTAGGTCTTTAATCCATTTTGAGTTTATTTTTGTGTATGGTGTTAAGGAGTATTCTAATTTCATTCTTTTACATGTAGCTGTCCAATTTTCCCAGCACCACTTATTGAAGAGGCTGTCTCTTCTCCATTGTATATTCTTGCTATATGAAAGATAGGCTGACCATATGTTGTGGGTTTATCTCTGAGCTTTCTATCCTGTTCCATTGATCTATATTTCTGCTTTTGTGCCAGTACCATACTGTTTTGATTACTGTAGCTTTCTAATATAGCCTGAAGAACAGGAGCCTGATTCCTCCAGCTCCATTTTTCTTGCTCAAGATTGCTTTGGCTATTCGGGGTCTTTTGTGTTTCCATACAAATTGTAAAAACTTTTGTTCGAATTTTGTGAAAAATGCCATTGGTAATTTGATAGGGGTTGCACTGAATATGTAGATTGCTTTGGGTTGTGTAGTCATTTTCACAATGTTGATTCTTCCTATCCAATAACATGGTATATCTCTCCATTTGTTTGCATCATCTTTAATTGTTTTCATCAGTGTCTTATAGTTGTCTGCATACAGGTCTTTTGTCTCCTTAGGTAGGTTTATTCCTAGGTATTCTACTCTTTTTGTTACAATGGTAAATGGGAGTAATTCCTTAAATTATCTTTCAGAGTTTTAATCATTAGTATATAGGAATGCAAAGGATTTCTGTGCATTAATATTTTATCCTGCTACATTACCAAATTCATTGATTAGCTCTAGTAGTTTTCTGTTAGCATCCTTAGGATTCTCTATGTATAGTATCACATCATCTGCAAACAGTGACAGCTTTACTTCTTTTCTAATTTGGATTCCTTTTATTTCTTTTTCTTCTCTGACTGCTGTGGCTAAAACTTCAAAAACTATGTTGAATAACAGTGGTGAGAGTGGGCAACCTTGTCTTGTTCCTTATCTTAGTGAAAGTGGTTTCAGTTTTTCACCATTGAGAATGATGTTGGCTGTGGGTTTGTCATATATGGCCTTTATTATGTTGAGGTAAGTTCCCTCTGTGCCTACTTTCTGGAGGATTTTTATCATAAATGGGTGTTGAATTTTGTCAAAAGCTTTTTCTGCCTCTATTCAGATGATCATATGGATTTTATCCTTCCATTTTTTAATATGGTGTATTGATTGATTTGCATATTTTGAAGAATCCATACATACAAGTGGGATAAACCCACTTGATCATGGTGTATGATCCTTTTAATGTGCTGTTGGATTCTGTTTGCTAAAATTTTGTTGGGGATTTTTACATGTATGTTCATCAGTGATATTGGCCTGTAGTTTTCTTTCTTTGTGACATCTTTGTCTGGTTTTGTTATCAGGGTGATGGTGGTCTTGTAGAATGAATTTGGGAGTGTTCCTTCCTCTGCTATATTTTGGATGAGTTTGAGTAGAATAGGTGTTAGCTGTTCTCTGAATGTTTGATAGAATTCACCTGTGATGCCATCTGGTCCTGGGCTTTTATTTGTTGGAAGATTTTTCATCACAGTTTCCATTTCAGTACTTGTGCTTGGTCTGTTTATATTTTCTATTTCTTCCTGGTTCAGTCTAGGAATGTTGAACTTTTCTAAAAGTTTGTCCATTTCTTCCAGGTTGTCCATTTTATTGGCATATAGTTGCTTGTGGTAATCTCTCATGATCCTTTGTATTTCTGCATGTCAGTTGTTACTTCTCCTTTTTCATTTCTAATTCTATTGATTTGAGTCTTCTCCCTTTTTTTCTTGATGAGTCTGGCTAATGGTTTATCACTTTTGTTTATCTTCTTAAGGAACTAGATTTTGGTTTTATTGATCTTTGCTATCATTTCCTTAATTTCTTTTTCCTTTATTTCTGGTCTGATCTTTATGATTTATTTCCTTCTGCTAACTTTATGGGTTTTTTTTATCTTCCTTCGCTAATTGTCTTAGGGGTAAGGTTAGGTTGTTTATTTAAGATGTTTCTCTTTTCATAAGGTAAGACTGTATTGCTATAATCTTCCCTCTTAGAACTGCTTTTGCTACATCCCGTAGGTTTTGGGTTGTCATGTTTTCACTGTCAGTTTTTTCTAAGTATTTTTTTATTTCCTCTTTGATTTCTTCAGTGATCTCTTGGCTATTTAGTAGTGTATTGTTTAGCCTCCATGTGTTTGTATTTTTTACAGTTTTTTTTTTCCTGTAATTGATATCTAGTCTCATAGCATTGCGGTTGGAATATATACTTCATATGATTTCAGTTTTCTTACAATTTACCAAGGCTTTATTTGTGACCCAAGATATGATCTATCCTGGAGAATGTTCCATGAGCACTTGACAAGAAAGTGTACTCGGTTGTTTTGGGATGCAATGTCATATAAATACCAATTAAGTCCATCTTGTTTAATGTATCATTTAAAGCTTGTGTTTCCTTATTTATTTTCAATTTGGATGATACATCCATTTGGGAAAGTGGGATGTTAGAGTCCTCCACTATTATTATGTTACTGTCAATTTCCCCTTTTATGGCTGTTAGTATTTGCCTTATATATTGAGGTGCTCCTATGTTGTGTGCATAAGTATTTACAATTGTTATATCTTCTTCTTGGATCGATTTTGGATCATCTTTACTCTCATTATTCTGAATTCTTTTTCAGGTAGACTGCCTATTTCCTCTTCATTTCTTTGGTCTGGTGGGTTTTTACCTTGCTACTTCATCTGCTGTGTATTTCTGTGTCTTCTCATTTTGCTTAACTTACTGCGTTTGGGGTTTCCTTTCACAGGCTGCAGGTTTGTAGTTCCCATTGTTTTTGGTGTCTGCCCCCAGTGGCTAAGGTTGGTTCAGTGGGTTTTGTAGGCTCCTCGTGGAGGGGACTGGTTCCTGTGTTGTGGTGGATGAGACTTGATCTTGTCTTTCTGGTGGGCAGGACCGCATCTGGTGGTGTGTTTTGGGGGGGGTCTGTGAACTTATTATGTTTTTAGGCAGCCTCTCTGCTAATGGGTAGGTTATGTTCCTGTCTTGCTAGTTGCTTGGCCTAGGGTGTCCAGCACTGTAGCTTGCTGGTCATTGAGTGAAGCTGGTTCTTAGCATTGAGATGGAGAGCTCTGGGAGAGCTTTGGCCATTTGATGTTACGTGGAGCTGGGAGGTCTCTGGTGGACCAATATCCTGAACTCAGCTCTTCCACCTCAGAGGCTCAGGCCTGACATCCGGCCGGAGCATGGTGACCCTGTCAGCCGCTTGGCTCAGAAGAAAAGGGATAAGAAAGAAAGAAAGAGAGAAAGAGAGAAAGAGGAGGGAGGGAGAGAGAGAGAGAGAGAGAGAGAGAGAAAGGGAGGAAGGGAGGAAGAGAGGAAGAAAGAAAGGAGGGAGAGAGGAAGGAAGGAAGGAAGGGAGGAAAAAATAAAGTTATTAAAATAGAAAAAATATATTATTAAAAAGAAAGAAAAGAAAGAACAACCAAATGGAAAAACAAATGCACCAATTATAACAAGTGCTAAAAACTATACAAAAAAAAAAAAAAAGGACAGACAGAACCCTAGGACAAATGGTAAAAGCCAAGCTATACAGACAGAATCACACAAAGTAGCATACACATGCACACTCACAAAAAGAGAAAAAGAAAAATATTTATTAAAGAAAAAAGGAAGAGAGCGACCAAATCAATAAACAAATACACCAATGATAATAAGCTATAAATACTAAATGAAAATAAACATAAAACCAGAAACAAATTAGATGCAGAAAACAAACCCCAAGTCTACAGTTGCACCCAAAGTCCAGCACCTCAATTTTGGATCATTCGTTGTCTATTCAGGTATTCCACAGATGAAGGGTACATCAAGGTGATTCTGGAGATTTAATCTGCTGCTCCTGAGGCTGCTGGGAGAAATTTCCCTTTCTCTTCTTGTTCTCACAGCTCCTGGGGTTCAGCTTTGGATTTGACCCTGCCTCTGTGTGTAGGTCACCTGAGGGCATCTGTTCCCTGCCCAGACAGGAGAGGGTTAAAGTAGCAGCTGATTAGGGGGCTGTGGCTCACTCAGGCCAGGGAGAGGCAGGATTATGGAATGCGGGGCAAGCCTGTGGCAGCAGAGGCTTGTGTGACATTGCACCAGCCTGAGGTGCACCTTGTGTTCTCCCGGGGAAGTTGTCCTTGGATCACAGGACCGTGGCAGTGGCGGGCTGCACAGGCTCCCGGGAGGGGAGGTGTGGACAGTGACCTCTGCTTGCACACAGGTGTCTTGGTGGCTACATCAGCAGCTTTAGTGTTTCTTGCCCATCTCTGCTGTCCGCACTGATAGCCATGGCTTGCTCTAGTCTCTAGAGCTCATTAGGCAGTGCTCCAAATCCCCTCTACTTGCACACCCCAAAATTATGGTCTCTTGCCTCTTAGGCAGGTCCAGACTTTTTCCCGGACTCCCTCCTAGCTAGCTGTGGCGCACTAGCCCCCTTCAGGCTGTGTTCACAGAGCCAACCCCAGTCCTCTCCCTGGGGTCTGACCAGTGAAACCCAAGCCTCAGTTCCCAGCCCCTACCCGCCCAGGCGGGTGAGCAGACAAGCCTCTCAGGCTGGTGAGAGCTGGTTGGCAGCTATCCTCATTGTGGGAATCTCTGCACCCCTGTTGCTACGTTCTCCTCCGTGGCTGCAAAGCTTCACCCCCTAGCCCACCCCCCGTCTCTACCAGTGAAGGAGCTTCCTAGTGTGTGGAAACTTTTCCTCCTTCACAGGTCCCTCCCAGAGGTGCAGGTCCCATCCCTATTCTTTTGTCTCTGTTTTTCCTTTTTTCTTTTGCCCTACCCAGGTACGTGGGGGGTTTCTTGCCTTTTGGGAAGTCTGAGGTCTTCTACCAGCGTTCAGTAGGTGTTCTGTAGGAGTTGTTCCACATGTAGATGTATTTTTGATGTATTTGTTTGAAGGAAGGTGATTTCCACGGCTTACTCCTCTGCCATCTTGAAGGTCCCTCTATAGTTTCTTCTAGAATCTTTTTACCTCCAGCTTTACATTTTGTTCTTTGAACCAGCTAAATAATTTTTGTGTGTTGGTAAAGTAGGGATCAACAATAATTTTTAAGTACAAATATCCATTTAATTCCAGCATCATTTCATAAATACTTTCCTTCCTCATTGAGTTGACTAAGGCCTTGTTCCAAAATTAATTGAAAATATCTGTGTGAGATATTTTATTGTTCTATTGATCTTTTTGTGTATTATTAAATTCTT
This sequence comes from Mesoplodon bidens, assembly GCF_964165515.1. Lineage (NCBI taxonomy): Eukaryota > Metazoa > Chordata > Mammalia > Artiodactyla > Ziphiidae > Mesoplodon > Mesoplodon bidens. The sequence continues at coordinate 90,885,279 of NC_138167.1, forward strand.
AAAGTATGCTATTGAGATATCTGTCTGTTACTATATATTAAGAGCAAGTTTTGAAATAAGTTAGTGTAACTCTATCAAATGTCTCCATTTTCAAGATTATTATGACTATTCCATATCCTTTTCCATTTCATCTTAGAACTAGTTAAGATTCTTATGATATTTTGACTGAAATTGTATTAAAGCTAACAAATCAGGAAAAATTGGCATCTTAAAAATAATGAGTCTTCTCATTTATAAAGCATAGCTCTCCTTTTACTTAGGTCTTATTTTCTGTCTCTCTGAAACAATTCATAGTTTCCATAATAGAGATCCCACACATATTTTGTTATATTTATTCCTATTTAATATTTGTTGATGCTATCATTAATGGAAACATTTTAAAGTCTTTATTTCTCATTGTAAGTATAGAGAAATACAGTTTTTATACCGATATTTTATCCTGTGAGCTTGCTAAATTTATTGTACTTACTACTCTAAGTAGCTACTTGTAGATTCTCTAGGCTTTTCTATATACACAGGCATATTATCTAATATTAAGGTTTCCATGCCAACATTTGTATTTTCATTTCTTTTTGTCCAATTTCACTAGCTAGGACTTCCATTACAATGTTGAATAGAAATGGTGAGAACTGATTCTCTTGTAATATTCCCAATGGTAGGAGAGAAATACTGAAAGTATGATTTTAGTTTTCACATATATTCTTAATGGGATTGAGAGAGTTCTACTCTATGCCTAGGAGTTTAAAAGTTTTTATCATGAATGAGTCCTGGATTTCAAATAATATTTTTCTGCATCTTTTGTGATGATCTTATTATTTGTCTTCTCTATAATATATATATATATATATATATATATATATATACACACATATATATATACATATATATATATATATATATCAAATTGCATTGATTAATTTCTGAATGCTAAACCAGCCATGAATTCCTGGAAATATATTCCACTTGGTCATCATGTAACATCCTTCATATATATGACTGGATATGATTTGCTAATATTGTCTTAAAAATTTTTGCATTTATGTTTATGAAAAATATTGGACTGTAATTTTCTTTCCTTTCAGATCTTTATCTCATTTGGTTTCAAGACATAAAATAAGCTTTGAAAGGATTTCTTTCCTCGATTTTCTAAGTTTGTGTCTTATTTCTTCTTCAAGTAATTGATAAGATTCACTAGAATAGCTACTTAAAGAGCTATCTTAGTAGCTCTTTAAATAGCCTGGAATTTTCTTTATGGAAAAGTTTTGAATTGTAAATATAATTTCCTCAATAGATAAAGGTATATTCAGTTTATCTTTATTACCTTATGTCAGTTATAGCAATTTATGTTCAGAAAATTTGTCTATTATTTCTAAATTATTGTATCTATTTACATAAAATTATTCATAAAATACTATTATGAAATATTATGAAATTTTATTATTGGTTGCATCTGTAGCACTGTTCACCTCATCCTTGATATTGGTATTTTGAATTTACCTTCTTTGTTTTCCACAAATATAGCTAAGGATATAATAATTTTAGTAATGTTTTCAAATTTTTTAAATTTTGTTGATTTTTTAATATTTTTTGATTTTCAAATTTATCAATATTATTAATTTTCCTTTCTTCTAATCTTTTTGAATTTTAAATAGATGTTTATTTTCCATCTTCTAAAGGTAGAAGATTAGATTATTATTTTTGTACTTCAGTTCTTCACCAATAGAATAATTTAAACTTATGAAATTTTCTCCACATGCTGCTTAAACTATTACACAATTTTTGGCATGGTCTGCTTTCATTATTGTACAGTTTGAAATGATATCCAAATTCCTTTGTATTTTATTCTTTGAGCCATGGATTATTTACAAGTTTAATCTTTTTTGTTGTTGTTTTGTTTTTTGTTTTTGCGGTTTGCGGGCCTCTCACTGCTGTGGCCTCTCCCGTTGTGGAGCACAGGCTCCGGACACGCAGGCTCAGTGGCCATGGCTCACGGGCCCAGCCGCTCCGCGGCATGTAGGATCCTCCTGGACTGGGGCACGAACCCGTGTCCCCTGCATCAGCAGGCGGACTCTCAACCACTGCGCCACCAGGGAAGCCTTACAAGTTTAATCTTTAATTTCTAATTATTTCGAGATTTTCTGCCTATTTTTAAATTGGTTCTTAATTAATAGCTTTGTGGTAAAATAGTATACTGTACATTATTTAATTGATTAAAATTTATTGGGAGTTTTTTATAGCCCACTATATGATGAATGCTCTATATACTGAAAAGAATATGTATCCCACAGTTTGGGAAATAGTGCTCTGTAAATATCAATTAGTTAATGTAAGTTGATAATTTTGTTCACTGTTTTTCTTCTCTTCTTGCTTTCAATTACCAAAGCAGTGTTAAAATCTCCATACAAAAGTATAGATTCTTTCTTCAATTCTGCCAATTTTTGTCTCATGTATTTCAAAATTGTGCTCTTAAGTACACATATAATTAGATTCTGTATGTCTTCTCAATGAATTGACCCTTTTATCACTGGGAAATATTTCTTTGATGCCTGATAATACTCTTTGTCTTGATATCTACTTTGTCTACAATTTCTTTATCCTATTAAGTAAATATTAAATAATCATTCACTGAAACAGAATTAGTATTATAATAAATAATAAATATAAATGAATATATTTATTAAAATGTCTCCCAAGTAATTGAATAAAAATACTGCTCATACATTTATTTTATGTAGAAAAGAATTTGAAAGCTTACAAAATAAAATTAAATCAGGATATGCATATAATATTTAAATGAGAGACTTTAAGTCCTGAGTAAATAATTAAAAGCCATATGTAGAAATTTGCAGCTAATAGGGACATTAGTGGTCAATGTTCCATTTTACATATCGAAAAATTAATACTGTGAGAAGCCAAAAACTAGTCCCAAAACACAAATATTGTTAAGGTCTAGAATATCAATGCTCTTTGTTCTTCAAGCTACTGATATAAAGTACTTGTGGAGATATCCAAAACTGAAAGAAAGAAACAAGGGTTTCAAAAATTTACTGCTAATAGGAAAATGGAAAATATCAATGTAATAATATCCTTAACCAGCTTCCTAAATCTTCAGATCCATCATCTTTTCAGTTACAAAATGATCATAATTCATAATGGAAATGATGTGTTTTATTCTAGCTTAAGAAAAAAAAAAAAGGTTGGTTTCAATTTGGGTGTCACTGCCCCATGAATAAAATATTCTCAAGAGTAAATGAGTATTTGCTTGCATAATGGAAAAGTGAGAAGAGAACAGCCTGAATAAATACCATTCATGTTAAAATAAACACCAAAATATTCTTTGGGGAGAATAGACCTCCTTTTATGATTATATGCAGAGAAGGAAAAATAACTATTTAGCCTATGGTCTTGTTCTTGCATGTGTACTCCCAATGCAAGTATACTTACCTTGAGTACATTAGACTATGACTCCCATGCCCTTTAATTTAAAAAGTACATGTCAAAATCTCCATTATATTAATCGTTTTAATAAGACAGGGAAGCATTAATTAATCAAATACACAAACAAAGACGTGCAGGGGACAATTTCTTGGCAGAAAACAATTAGGTTGAAATGTCGTTTTTAGCAGTGTGTTAGGATTGTGGCAATTAAGATACAGTTCAGCCCTTTGGAAATATGAACGCTTAGTCATTTTGTTTTCTAACAGTAAGTAACAGAGACAAAGCATTAGTACCTGAGCATATATATACTTTTTAATTTTCTGAAAACCATGACTTTTTAAAAAATTATATTTGCTGCCAAGTCCTTTTGTTGACTGTATGTTCTGTGATGATAAATTTAAAGTGCTGAGAAATGCTCACTGGAATGAAAGGTAACATCAGTTTCTTAAAAAGCTTTGTCAAGATTCTAACCTTAGTAACTTAATGGAAGGTCAAGAATCAACTCGTGCTCCCAGTATTTTTTTCTAACACAATTATGTATCTTACAATCAGTTCCACAAAAAAGTAAAATAGTTTCCCTTGACATTTGTTTGCTTGTCATGTTTTCTTCATGAGTTGCATAATTTTAATTTTCTTACATCTAGAGTGTATATATTATAAATATTATTCTCTTCCTAAATAAACCTAAAAGCCAAGCATACTGCTTGGCAGATCAAGTAGTAAATTTATCCATTTAAATCTTGTTTACACTACTATTGTCAATATATAGTATTCTAATTCGGTAAGGACATTGTTAATAATGTTAAGAATAGGTGACTTATCCTTTGGAGGCAGTACCTTGACAATTCTCAGGACTTCTTGCCTTTCATATCTTGCTCTAAATATGCTGAATGAACTATTTGAGGCTTCCCTCATTGCCACGTTCTTTTATCTTTCCACAATTTCACATGTGTTACTATTACATTTTAGCTGAAGCTGTCCCTCTCCATTCCTTGTCATCTTTCATTACTTTGTTCTCATTTTTTTTAATGACTCAACTTAGATGTCATCTTTTCTGGACTTTCTCTGAACTACCAAGCTATGGTCAACTTGCTTCTGGGTGTATCCGTAGCACCTTGAGATTTTCTCCAGTATAACACATTTCAGACTATAAACAATGCCCTTTGATATGTCTATATTCCCCAAAGGATTGTGTACTCAATAAAGAGTATAGCACCTGGTACATAGAAGATGCTGAAAACCCCTCTGCTAAAAAATGAATATTTTTTGCACATCTTAAGTCTCTTTGCAGAAATTTTGACTCATTTCATTCCATTTTTGTGCTGGTAATGGTTATAGTATCTTATAAACCCAATAAACGTTTAAGGAGCCAAATTTTAGATAAAGAGGGTAGCCTGAACACTTACCTCTGCTTTCTCTCCATCCACAAACTCCAATGAAATGACAGTAAAGGGTATTTTGTTTTCATTTCAACACACAAACTTTCAAGTTGGGGAGACTGGGAGTTGAGAACAATGCAGCATTTTGCAAACTGTGAAGCCTCTGGGTTAGAAGTAAATAACAAACACATGAGAAAAATAAACCCTAAGCTATCAGTGGGGAAAGACAAGAAATAATATAATTGTCTTTACACTGCAGAATTCCCCAAAGTCTTAGTTATTTGCAGCATGAGATACCTCTGATTCTGGGGATAAATGATAGGGTAGGAAAGAAGCAAAAAAAAGAGAGATTATTAAAAATGAACAACTGTTAGTTCTCTGGATAGTCTGTGTTTTGAAAATAGCACCCAGTTCTTGGTGGCAATATCCTCATATGTTTCTATTAAGTCAAAATTTTTGTTTATTTTGAAATCCTATTTTATTAAGTATATCAATATCCTCCAATTTTTGTTTTCATAATTTTTAAAGTTTGATTTTTTTATTGCAATTCTGCTATACTAGCCATAGTGTCCTTGGTTTGGATTAACAAATCAACCCATGAAACACAAAAGGCTTTAACCAGCACCAGGCTTACTTTGCTCTAAGAAAGAATACACATCAGCTAACATTAAGCAGGGTTGAGACTAGGGTGAATCAAATGAGGCTTTGAGTGTAAAATGTAAGGGTACAACAATCAACTCAGTAATCCAAATAAATTATATTTTAATAAAATATTTTTAAATCAATGCATAAATCTCAAGTGAACAAAATAATTTTAAAAATAGACAATATCAGTATTACTGATTTTTTCTTTTGCTTCAGCTGTGGTGTGGCTCAGCACAGGACTGCAATATAGTGTTGGAAGGTAAATGAGAACAATTCCCAGGAAGCAAAGTAAAGAGACAAAAAGATGAAAAAGATGAAAACAAGGAGAGAAAAAATTAAGCAAATTAGTGTATTCATCTAGGAGTCACAATATCTGAATTATAGACTTTCAAAAAAGGAGAAATAAAATGAATGGGGAAAAGCAGCAATAAAATAATTCAATACAGTTTTCAAAAACTGAAAAACATAATTTCCCCCATTGCAAGTGTCCACTAAGTGCTCAGTACAGTGGATAAAAATAAAAGTGAGTCCAGTCATGGTAAACTTTTAGGAGTATGGAAGTTTGTGCAAACTTTTAGGGATGAGACAGGACAATAAATTTATCAGATGCGAAACACCAAAAACCAAGAAGGGATTGGAATTTTTGAACAGCACTTGTTTTCTACCAAATTCAGATGTTTTCACAAACCACAATCTTTAAAGGCAAAGATATTGACAGATACCTACAGAAATTTATCTACAGGTGGTAAATGTTTGTGAAGAAAAGAACAGAATAGTTAATGAATAAGCTCTAGGGAGGGCTCAGCTGTGCGAGTATCAAGATGTTGTATGAAATCAAAGATTAATTTGGTTAAAGCCAGCCATTATGGGTGCAGGTCTCCCAGCCTGGGAAGTGCAATGTGGGGTTCAGAGGCTTTGGTCCTCAGGGAGTACCTCCAAGACTGTGGTATCTTTCCCACCTGTGGGTCACAGCACTGGGAGTGTGAGCCCTCTCCAGACTGTGTCTTTGCCCCTCCTATCCAACTCAATGTGGCTTTTCTTTTTATCTTTATTTGTGGAATATTTTTCCTGCTAGTCATCAGGTCATTCTCAGAGATAGTTTCTCTATGTGAAGTTGTCATTTTGGTATGTCCATGGGAGGAAGCAAGCCCTCCTCTTCTTCCTACTCCACCTACTTGTTCTACCCTCCTCCTACCCAGTCTAAAATTCTATGTCCAAAGTATCAGTCAAATGTGGGCATAGATTAAATACCTTGTTATACACTCAAGGTGTCAAAACATTAGTTTTCATGCATCATTTCTCAGAAACCTACTAAAGGATATCTTCCAGAGAAACAAGAGAACATACCAAGAAAGAAATACACACATGCGTGCGCTCACACAACACATGTAAAAAAATGAGAGGTTTAAATAATAAGAAAGGCAACAGACATCCCAGGATAATAATGTAGGGGAAACAAGGAAAACAGCTGTGTGCCAGACACAGAGCAGGCCAAATTTGAGCATAGCGGAAGTCTCTGTGAAAAATTTCTCCAAAAAAAGAGAAAACTGATAGAATACCTACAGTGTCTGATCATTTTAAAAGGAGATATAGACAGTTGGGGGAGAGTTTCAGATGAATAAGTAATAACAACAAAAATAGCAGATATAAGAAGTCCAAGCAAACTTCCTGTCAGGAAAAACTAAAAGGGTTATGTAAAATATGAAACAAATCATCATTCATTATGTAACTGTGATGTGAATAGCATTCACATTGTCAAAATTTGGATTATTTAGCCTACATTAAAATAAAATTAAATTAGGGGGGAAAAGTTGTAGGAAGGTTGTGCATGGTTGTTAGGGTAAGGAGAGGAAAGAGTGCTAAATTCTTTATTGTCCTGGTGAGGTGTTGATAAATGGTACCTAAAATTGAGAAAAAAACAAGAAGTAGCGTGAAGAGAGCAGCTACAAAAGTTAAAAGTGGTTTCAGGGATGGGGGGAAATGAGGAAAAAGGGTGATTGGTATTTCTATTAGTAAAACAAAAAGTACAAACTAGCTCAAAACCAGTACTTAAAAAATTGTTCTGATTACTGCAGTAATCAGAACTTGCTGGACTAATTATTAACACATTATTTCAACATGCTTTACAGAGTCATGCAAAAACATGAATACAAACCCAAATGCATAACACTTACACATACAATTGAGCCTAATTAAAATGTTTTCTAAGTCTTCTTTAACCAATAATATTCACTCTTTAGCTGATTTTTATATATACGTATGTAGATAAATGATAGATAGATGATAGATAGATAGATAGATTTAGTAATAATGATAAGCATGGAGAATGACTTACAAATAAATATGATGTGATGACTAGTATTAAAGGCAATGCTAAAATGTTTTATTGCTAAGCATCAACAAGTTTAGACACAACTGGATGAAATAATAGTAATAATAATAATAAGGCTATTTTTCATTGAGCTTTTTTATGTGCCAGTTATCTTCCAGTTCTTTTGTGTAGATTATCTCATTTGATCCTTAGAATAATATGAAGTATGCGTGATTATTTTTCCTTATTTTGAAGATAATGAAACATAAGTACTTTCAATGGTGGTAATCTGCACAGATATAAGCATTTTTGGTAAATATTATCTGCTTAGTCCCTATCTCATCTCACACAGTTTCTAATGACAGTATGAAAGATATGAAATCTGTCTTTAGAAAACTACAATGTTTACACAAGTGTTCTGCATGGCAATATTTCAGAGAGTGGTTAAATAGAAACTGACTTATAAAAGCTTTCAAATAAATAAATCTTTTCAAATGTATAATTCATTGTATGCAGTATGTTATATGCAATAATGTAGATTGTCTTTTTAAGCCTGATTATAGCATAATTAACTTTATCATCTGGGGATATATTTAAAGTTAATCATTTAGAGTATTAGAATATACTGCTCATTTAAAATAAATGTAAATGTTCACATACAGGTTCATACACACACACTTTCTCCTAAGTTTCAGAGAAATGTCATGAACACTGTTATGACATAAAATTGTGCCTAGAATTTTCTCAGTAAAAATCTCCAGAAATCACTCCAGAGAAAGCCAAGACTTTTTTGAACTTTTCTGTTGATAAAGTCTCCAAATTCAACCTGATTTTTTTGAATCCTGGCTCTTACAGCTCATTCCAAATGCTTTCTTTGAAGTGGTGAGCATTACAGTCTTATGGGATTTTAGTAGATCTTCTTGATCTTTAAACTTCAAAAGAGCAGCATGAGTTGCTGAGATGGAGTTCAAGAATTTTAAAAGAAGTTGAGGGGAATTTCCTAGTGGTCCAGTGGTTAGGACTCCATGGTCTCAACTGCCCGGAGCCCAGGTTCAATCCCTTGTTGGAGAACTAAGATCCCACAAGCCTTGCAGCACAGCCATAAATAGATAGATAGATAGATAGATAGATAAGTAAGTAAGTAAGTAAGTAAGTAAGTAAGTAAGTAAGTTGAGGCACCAACTAGAATAGCCTCAGCACAAATATAAGCAGGTTTCAATAAATATCTTGCTATTGCAGGTAGCCCTCATTAAATGAATGGTGATGTAGGAAATAATACAAATAAACAAATTCTTCCAAACATTATCCACAACTCCCACCTGCAGGACCTCCCCAGAGACATTAGAATTTTGGGGAAAATTCCTCTTCTCTCCTTCCCACCTCTCCCTACCATAGCACTGTGCCCTAATTAGTAGATGACCAAGAGCAGAAATATCTTTAATTTCAACAAGCTGGTTGAAGCAGGTAGAAAATAGAGAACTTAGAAGAAGAACCTTGTCCTTCTAATCCTTACATTTCCATGGTGACAACATTTCACCAACATTTTACAAGTGGTGCATCCCAGGACCTCAAGGTAATGGTGAAACGATATTGTTTCATTGTAAAAAAGGATAGTAAAGTATTAGAAGATATTTGGTCCTATCTAAAAGGTCCATGAGACTTTTGGTCCATATGACATCTGGTCCATACCAAAAGGTCCTGTCTAACACATCCATGAGCATATTTGGTCTATGCCGAATGGTTTTGGACAGGACCAAATATCAAGGACCTTTTGGTGTGTACCTAATGTCTTATGGATCAAATGTCTTATGGATGTTTCAGACAGAACCAAACATCCTGCAAGGATCGTAGTGTACTTACATAACCAACTATGATCATTTGAATGATATGGTCCTATATATTTTAAGGAAAATTTTAAGAAAAGAAATCTAACCCATTCAAGCAGTGTTCTGATATTTGAGGCAGTCATATAAAAACCTTCCTGATATCAAAATACAGCTTGTGTAAATTATCTTCCTTAACTACCTTACTACCTTATCTTTCCTGTTTTATTTAAGGGGGAGTAAGATAAGACACTTTTAGAGTGACTTTTGTTAGCTAAAATATTTTGGCTTTAATTTGTAACTGCTTTCATTTCTCATTGTTCATATTCTGTTGAATATGTTTTTGTTTGGAGAAAGAAAACTGGTAAGATATTTGCACACTTCCAGAAATGTGAAAGTTGAAGTGGTTTTCTTAATTTTTTTAAATGATTAGTTAAGTTGGTTCTACAAACACTAACAATTTCCATCTATGACGTAAAATATGACCCATGTGTAATTAAAAATTTAAAAAGTTACTTACTCTTTAGTAATTTCATCTACTTTTCTATAATACAAATCTACTGTTTTATTAGAAAGTTTAATGAATTTAGGGCTTTATGATTCTTCAGCTGAGTGGGTAGGGAGTAAAACTAATATTTATTGACTACTTACTGTGGAAAAGATATGGTTTATCTCATTTAATCCTCCAACAATATTATGTAAAAGAAAATATGATCCTCATTTTTATAAATAATAAGCAGACTTTTACTGGTAATAGAACTTGCTCAAAGTCACAGAGACAATTAGCAGAGTCAAGAGGGTCTTCCTAACTGCTAAGCTCATGCGATACTCACCACACCATCTGACAGTAATGTAATCCCATTAATGGTAATAGAATAAAGATGACTGCACAGAGAGAGAGAGCCCTGTGTCAGGCATGAATTGTGTTGCTTTTAATACAGTAGCTCCTTTAGATCCTTTTACTTTACCCACGTTACAGATAAATAAACTGAGCCATAGAGAGGTTTGGATTTGTTCATGTTCAGAGACAAAGTAGTGAAGTCAGGATTGAACCACGATCCTTTTCAATTGCACAGTTAGAACTTTGCCACTATTCCACTGTATGTTTATTTGTGAATTTGGTTAAGGACTTTTTTGTAAAGCCTGTATCACAAAGCTACAGTAATTTCGCAGTAAATACTAATTGTTTTATATCTACCTGAGTATGTAATGATTACTGAGAACTTCATATGGAAACACATGGAAAAGATCAATATCTGACTACGTGAAGGAAGAACAACTTTTTATAATTCTCAGTATTAGCAGTTATTATGAGCCAAATTATATTAAAGATAATTGAATCTATAGTATTGAAAAATAAATGTCTGTGTTTGTCTACCTAATGCAAATAAACATGCATAGTATTGATCTGGGAGCTTCAAATTGTTATTCATATTTGTGTGAGGCATTAGTGAAGTAGGCAACATTTGTATCAAAACAGTTGATCTGCTTCTAAACATACACTATAGGCCAGAAAAATTGACATTTATCCTATAACACGTATTAGAATAGCTGAAATAATTTAAAAACTCTCATCTGGAACTGAACATGTCATTTTAATACTGCAGAGCTGAATAAAAATCATTAGGAAGTGGTTCTTTGGGAAAAACAAAAATTGTCGTTAGATTTCTAAGACTTCCGTCCAAGTGGCTCTAATAAGCCACATCTCTTGAGAGTGATACAAACCAGGTAAACATCTAGACATAAATCTGGGACAGAGAGCAAATGTTACTGGAAAAGAAATATTGACTGTTTTCCTAATTTGTTTTCTACACACAGGAAAAAACTCATTTCTTTATGGGCACATTACCAAAGTATTTGTATTCTTACCACATTACCTCCTAATACAACATTTGAATTTCTAAACGGTACAATTACTATGTTGTTCATATAATTTTCCCTTTAGAATTCACATTTAATGAAGTGGCATATTTGAAACATGCTCTAATTACTCCTGGGTTCAAATCACATGTTTAGCAATAACATCTACAGCTACAAGTAATTAAAAGCAAAAATGAAATAAACATATCAAAATCTAACAAAAAATAAAATGAATATAAAATAAATTTTAATCAGTAACTAAAATGCACAAAAAGTATGAAAGAGATGTAAGAATATAGAAATATGTATCAGAAACCATTTCATGATGACACCAGGCACACTTATGTCTCCTAATATGAGATAATGTGTTTTCTTAATATGCAATTTAATCAGATAGAAGCATCAACCATTATTTTGCCACCCATGAGAATCTGCAGGAATTTGAGAGATAGATAGCTAAAATAAAGTAGCAATATGTCAACAGCCTTAGAAGAGAAATCTGTATTTTGTTAACAGTAGTGATTTAACTTACTAGTTAAGAAAAGATCAATGAGTTTGTGACAATATGCTTCATTTTCATTAGTGTATTCAATTGAAAGAAAAGAAATTCTGCTTCTAGTGATAAACCAACTAAAGAATAAAGTTAATTGAAGTCTATTTTCATTTCTAGTTTTTTAAATTACTAATGGCTTATATAAGAAATTTTAACATTGTCTTCATTCAACTACAATATTTTGTCTTCTACTGATATCTACATTTTATAACCTTGAATGATTACTGGGATTAAAACCTCACTGATTCATTTAGACTAATTGGTAAGATTCAGTACTCTTTTGTAGTCTTTGATTTTAAATATCATATTGGTATGAAAGGTATTATGGAAAGCAACAATTTTAATGGACTATTTTTCAGTAAGAAAGCAAAAAGCATGAATATTTATTTTAAATAATTTTAATGAGTAATACAGAAAAAAGTCATACTGTGAACTTAGGGTTCTTTATATTATAGTTATTTCTTTAACTGCTATAAAATTCGTTTGAGTAGTGACTTGAAATACAACACCTATAGGATAATATTATTCTTTTCTTAAACTATGTTAACTATATTATCATTGTTTTACATACTTAAATTTTTTCTTTGCCTATAGCATATTGACAACTGCCTTAATTATTTTATGATCCTAAAAAACTATTGGTTCTTTTCATATTGCCATTCCTTTAATCTTATTTTAGAAAATAAAGATTAAATATATTAAAACTATACCAAATTAGCCACTAATAAACAAAAATCAAGCAAAACATTGAAATATAAATTATGATAATTTACTCTCAATTCATGTAACTTTAGGCAAATTATCTTATGGGCTATGTACATTTTATTCTTATGCTTTATCATCCTCTGATACAAAGTATAAAAACAATATGACAGTAAGATATATTTCCTTATTTTATACAATTCTTCAGTCACCATACCTAGGAAAAAAAATTTTAGACCTGAAGAAACATTTGGTATTTTAAAATATGTTTCATGTTTATGTTCCATACACTTAAAATAAACAGTGTAGTCTTTTTTCAAATGTATTCACAATGATGATATTCACAAATAGTATCTAAAATTAGTTAACTTTTCAAATCTTTCATGCTATTAAATTATAGTTGTCTTAGAATGGATTCCTTTCTTATTTAAAAGGAATAAGTTAACTAAAACAAAATTATTATAAAAAGCAGTATTTCTTTAGCTGATAAGAAGCTAAATCATCTACAGTCTAGAAAATTATGACTATGTGATTAATATGTATATAAAAATAAACATATTTATTATTTATCTGCTCATACATAATAATTAACATATAAGCATACATAATTAATTAGGATTTGATGACAAGATACTCAAGCAATTTTTATATAATATATTTTATCTCAATGACATAAATATTGCATAATATAATTTTTAATATAGCTACTTAATTATTCCATATACATACATATATATTATATATAGATATAATACATATACATAATACAGAATCTTTCAGAAGCAGATCTGAATTTTTTTGCCTAGGAATTTTGGTATACAAATGATGTCACATCTGTTACTTAGGATCATGGAATAAAGTTTTTTCACACTCACCTTTGCCTGATTTTGATCATCATTGTTCATTTGTGTTCCTGATCTGCATGACTGCTGTGGTAGGTTGAATAATGACCCTCAATGATATCCAAGTCATATCATTGACACTTGATTCATTTATATGACAAAATGGACTGTGCAGATGAAATTAAGTTAAGCATCTTGAAAGGTTATCCTGGATTATTTGAGTGGGCCCTAAATTTAATCACAAGGTCCTTATAAAAGGCAGGTTTGACAGAAGAGGAAGATGATGTAAATCGTGAAGCAAGAGCTTGACCTGGGAGGGGCCATAAGTCAAGGAATACAAAGAATGCAACTCTAGGAGCTGAAAAAGGCAAGGAAAAAGTTTCTCCCATAGAACTATCAGAGGGTACATGACCCTGCTGACCACTGCTTTCAACCCAGTGAAACTTATCTTAAACTTCTAGCCTCCAAAATTGTAAGATAATATATCTGTGTTATAATAGACTAAATTTGTAACAATTTGCTATGGCAGCAATAGGAAACTAATACTTATGCCATATACAGGTTTCCATCTATCTTATAGCTGTCACAGGCTGTTCCCTCTGTCCAGATATAGTTTACTTAGCTATCTGCATGGCTAAATTCCTTATATGATCAAAATTTTTGCTTAAATGATAGTGAAGACCATCGTGACCACCAATGGAAATAAAAATTTCATATCATTCCACTTTTGATCCCCTTAACTTGTTCTACTTTTCCATACTATTAAAAATTTTCTACTAATGTATTATATTATATATTTACTTACACTTAGTTTTAACTTGTTCTTCCATTAGAATGTAAGTCTTATGAAACTTTTTATTTTTATTTGATTTGACTTTTGACAGATATTACAAACACTTGGAGTTGTGTCTGAAAAAAATATATATTTGCTGAATGAATTAATAATCTGACATTAAAAACAGATTACTAGGGATTTCAATGCATGTATTAGGGATTAAAATGAATGTATTAGGGATTTAAATAAATGATGAATCTGGGTGAGGGAAGGACTGAATAGTGTATATTTTTCATAAGTCTTTTTGTTCTAATCCTGTGAAAGAAGGATTCTCAGTGTCTCTCCCAGTGTCTACTGGGAGACACTGGGAGAGACACTGAGAATAGAAGGAACTAAGGGAATAGATGTGAGAAAGGGGGTATATATATTAAGAACTTTGTCAGACACTTTTCCTTAAATAATTTTATTTAATAAGAATATTTTGTAAACTACCATCTTTCCTTGCTTGCTATCACTATCTACTTATCTATCTATACTTGAATTTTCTAAATATACACATAAAAATTTTGACAATTTAATAGGTAATGAAATGGAGAGTTAATTTCCCACCAGTTTTATTATTTTTCTAAATTTTTAGCTTAATTTTCATAAACAATTTTAATATTATATCCATTTTATTTAGGGTTTCATTGAGATATTTTTAAATTCCATAAATTATTTTCTTTCTTTTTTGTTTCCTGTCAATCGGCATGCATATGACTAAATAGTATTATATAGATAGTTAAAAGACAACTTCCATGAGAATGTTTCTGTGGGCTTTATTAAGTCTTTCAAATTCCTCGAAAATTATACTACCCATGGCACCTCATGTGTTGTTGAATTTTACAGTAGCATTTTAAGCTCTGAGGCAAAGCCAATAAAAAAGAGCAATGTTTGTGAAGAGCTTATAATCTTTTAAACAATAACTTGAATAATAGATAAAATTTGGAATTAACTCCCCTCTCCTTTTCTAGAAATAAACTTGACTATGTACACAGAAACTGAAGCAGGCATTATTATAAATTTGATATATTTACAATCTAAATCTAAAGTACCTTATCTCATGCTACTGCAATTTTACAGTCTTAAAAATGGATGCTCTATGACTCATAAATGAGCACATTCCTGAGCTACCAAAAATAACAAGAGGTAGTGTCTGGGGAATATGCTTTGTGATTTCAAGTCAAAGCAACTGAACTGGGCTTCTTACTGATCACTTCCACTGAATTTCAACAAAGCAGCAATACTGACAGCTCTAACAGCAGGAGCTTTAACAACAATAAATTAAAAAGACCCTATAACTTTCTTTTTTCTAAACAAATTCAATATAATACTGATCTGGCTTCCATCTCTTAAAAAAAAAAGATAAAAGCTGTTGATAAGATTATGACTCTAAAAAAAGAGTAGTAACCGTGTTAGTTCAATGTTTAAAGCAATGACTTAGAATAGAGAAACATGTAAATAGCTGTCTGACCTCAAAAGTACAAATTAATACTATTTTTCAAAAGAACATAGTGGTACTTGAATAAATATAATTTATAAAAGCCATTTCCAGAATTTCATTAAAATATTCATCTAGTATAGTTTCAAAGATGTCTCCCAATTTTCTCCTTAACTTTTATAATTAAAAAAGAATTCCCAAACTGTCAAGATACTTCCTAAAACTTTATAAAAGTCAAATAAAACGTTTCATTTAGTCTGGAAAATAAAATTTAAAAAAAATCTTATATCTGCATCCAAGAGTAAATTATCTATTTTATGACATACCAAATCTCAAGTTAAATCAAAATAAGGAGGTGAAAGAGGAAGAATATGAATGTTGTATTTTAGATACAAGATATTGTAGTCTTTAGAAAGCACACTTTAGATAACTAGGTATTCAAATAATTTAATTGATTTAATGTTAGTTATTTGTTAGTTATTTATCTGCAAAATGATGAATGGCTGAGCTCCATCCCCCAAAAAAGTGTATCTGAACTCTTGATATTAACCACAATAAGAGTTAAATCATATTTTAAGAAATTTAAATAACCCATGCAAGTAGAAACTACACCTTAGATCCGAATGTTTGCTGATGAAACTAAAATGACCTTGTATTTTAAAATAAAAAATATCACATGATTTTATCTATTCTCATAATTGTCAAAATTTTAAAACAATTTTTTTATACATAGGTTTTAGAGAATGTTGAAATCAAAACATAAGGATAGATATCTTAAGACACTTTTATTACTAAAAAAAATTATAGTACATTTTGGAGAATTTAAAAGCATATAGACTTAATATTAAAATTTATCTAAAATTTTTAAATATCAAAAATGTTGACCAAAAACAAACTACCAGATATTTTTCCAGTAAAGATGGGTTTATTCGGATCAGCAGAGAATTATAATTTGGGGTCTGCAACCATGATGAGCCACATGCAAATCCCCTGAGCAGCAAGGGAAAGAGAACACTTTTATAGAGAGGAAAAGAAGCTGAGAGGGCTGTAGTAAACAAGGTGTCCATGACTTTTCACTGGCTGAATCATTGCCAGGAAAGAAGAGGACTCTTTCTTCTTCCAATTGGGCTCTGCTATCATTGCAAGGCATGAGAACTCACCCTCTTGTCTCTATTTAACTGAGGTTCCTGTTTATTATTATTTTTTTTACATTTTCCCCTTTTGATCAAGCTCCTTCTCAGAAAGCATCATTGATCAAGAGTCAGGTTTTCCAATTTCAGTACCTTTTTTCCCTCAATGCCAGGAGGGACCTTTCCTGGTGTAGTGTTTCATGTCAAAGGAAAAGTGCACAGATTGGAAACTTACTGGGTCACATGTGAGTAACCATGAGGGGTAGGAGGAAGAACTCTCAGGACTTTTTATCTAAACTCCTTCTATTATCAAGATCATAGACATTGGAGATCATCTGAAGTGTTATGTCATCATCAAAGGTTTGAGGGCAAACTTCCAACAGACCTACACTGGACAACTTGGGAAAGCTGTCTACTCAGATGTTATTTGCTCCTAGTTCTGGGAAATCTTTACTTTCAGGTGACCAGATGGTGTGTGGGTCTAGTCAGTGTTTGGCACTTTTTTTAGGTGTGTCACATGAATCCAAGAGTCTGTTCCTTTGCCTTTGGTGGCACAAGGATTGGTTAGCAATACTTGATAAGGGCCTTTCTAGTGAGGTTGAAGAGAGTTCTTCTGGAGGTGTCTTTTCTAATGAACAATATCTCTAGATTGCAAGGTGTGATGCTTAAAGTCTTCAACTCCCAACAGTGTACTGTGAAAAAATTGCTCTACAAAAACATAGTTATTTTTAATACAAGCAGTTAGGCCTTTGCAATACTGAAGTTGCAGAAATATCAGCAAGGGTGATTTCCCTTAGCTTCCAGATAGTCAAGTTTATAATGCCCCAGAATCTTAAAAGTAGCTAAAGTGGCAGGTAAAAGTCACATACAATAATTACTGAATAGAGGAGGTATATTTAATTTATTTATTACTGATATTAAGGAAGACATGTTTCTTCAATAACATTCCAAAATCATGAGCCACTCCAAAAGCATATCTACTCACAGTATAAATACTGGCAGGTTTGTGCTTGGCTAAAGTACAAGCCTATGTAAGAGTGTATAATTCAGCTTATTGGGCTGAAATAGCCATAGGTAAAGATGCA
Organism: Mesoplodon bidens; assembly: GCF_964165515.1. Classification (NCBI taxonomy): domain Eukaryota; kingdom Metazoa; phylum Chordata; class Mammalia; order Artiodactyla; family Ziphiidae; genus Mesoplodon; species Mesoplodon bidens. The sequence goes on from NC_138167.1 coordinate 90,903,302, forward strand.
GCCTCAATAACATCAAAAGGAGTTGCAATAGCATACCCAGCACAATATTTGACATTGTCACCGATTAAATAGAAACTATCAGTGAACCATAGAAGGCAGCATTACCCAAAGGAATTTCCTACAGATCATCACAAAGAGTCAAGAGGTGGTCTGTCAGCATTAAACACTCATGAGAGACTTCATTGGTGAGAGAGGGAAGAAGAGTAACAGAATTAAGGTTATTACAATGTGAAAGAGTAACGTGAGGGACAGTTAAGAAAAGGACTTCATAGGAGATGAGGTGGCTGCCTGAGAAATGTTGAGTGCAATGAGGATTCAGGATAGCTTCTACTGTATGAGGTACAGAAAGGGTTAAAGGGGATCCCACAGTGATTTTCTTAGCAGTCTGAACCAAAGTGGCCATAATGGCTCTAAGGCAAAGGGAGTATCCCCGTACCACAGGGTACAGTTGTTGGCTATAATACCCTATGGGTTCATGGTGGTCCCCGTGTTCTTTGGTGAGTACCCCAAGGGAATTTCCTTTCTTTTCACATACAGAAAGGAAAAAGGGAATCTGATAATTGGGATGCCCAAGGGCAGGTGAGTTCATCAAACTCTCCTTAAGCCTTGAAAACGATATTGTCTGGTTCTTCCCATAAAATTATTTTGGGGTTGTTATTGTTTAGTAAAACATACAGAGATTTGGCCATAAGAGAAAATTTGGAATCTAATTTCAGCAACATCAACTAGGCCAACAAAACCTCACAGTCAGTGCTTAGTTTTGGGTTTTGGGAAATTTAGGACATCATGAAATCTATGTGGATCTAGGTGTGGCCTTTGTTCTGATATCAGATGCCATAAATATTAAACCTGGGTTTGGGAAGACTGTAATTTTTCTTCGGTCACATCTTCTGTACCTTTAAGGCTTAAAGCAAGTGGATGCTGTCAAATCATCCACATACTGCAGTAAAGCAGACTCTCTAGGGAACGTTATGTCACCCAGATCCGCCTTTAGGATTTGTGGGAAATGAGAAGGACTCTCAAAAAAACCCTGAAGCATTACAGTCCAGGTAAACTGTGTTTCTTCCCACGCGAAGGCAAAAAGGTATGGGTTAGCTTCATCAACTGGAATACTAAAGAATGCATGGTGTAAGTTAATTACAGTAAAGAATTTATTTCCTGCGGGAATGGATGTTAGTGAGGTATGGGGGTTAGGAACAAGGTGTTGTCGAGGGATAGCAATGTTTTTTTATTGTTGGAGGTCCTGGGCAAACTTCCACCCTTGGCCCTTAGGTTTTCTCACTGGTAAAATGAGAGCGTTACAGGGGCTAGTACAAGGGATAAGGAGGCCTTGACACTTACTATCTTTTATTATGGGTTTTATGCCTTGGAAGTCTTCTTATACAAGATTGATTAGTTCTGGGAAGAGGTTTCAAGGGGTCTATTTGAATCTTGATGGGAGGTATGCAATTAATTTTGCCAATATCAGTTGGATATTTTGCCCATAACTAAGGTGGTTGCTGATTCAATAGAAACAAGGCCAAAGGCTTTGTCAGGCAATTTCCGAACAGCCCCCTTTTCCAAAGGCTGAATTGGCACAGTTTCAGTAAAGCAACTCCTGTTCTTGAAGGAATGGGACAAAGGCTAGCCAGCTTCAACTGAAGCAGTCATATCTCAAAATCAGACCGAAGTGCCAAACAAGTACTTGCATACAGAACAAAGCATTAACCAGAGAGAACAAAACCTTAAAATAAAGCCTGAATAAAGCCTGGCGAGCTTCAAAGGCAAAGAAGGTGTGAGCTCAAATTCAGGAGAAAGATGTACCTTCAGACCCCAGCAAGAAAAGCAGTGAGGGAAAATGGGCTCAAATATGGGTACTGCATCTGTTTGCTGACTAGCCCCAGAACCTTTGGGGATCATCTCTGGTCCTCATATGGGCCACCAAAATGTTGATCTAAAATAGGTTTCCAGATATTTCTTCAGCAAAGATGTTTATTCAGGATCATCAGAGAATTGCAGTTTGGGGTCTGCAAACAGTGAACAATTTGCAAGTCCCCCGCATGGCAAAGAAAGAAGAACACTTGTATAGAGGGGAAATAGAAGATGAGAGGGCTATAGTTAACAAAGGTTCATGGCTTTTCATTGGGTGAGTCCCTGCCAGGAAAGAAGAGAATTCTTCCTTGCTCCTGTTGGGTTCTGCTGTCCTCACATGACATGGGAGCGCCCCCTTCTGGTCTCTCAGTTCTATTTACATGAGACTTCTCTTTATTAATTTTTTGACAAAATATTTACACAATTTTATTTTAGTCTTTGGGAGTCCTATTTGATTTTACTCATCTTATTAGTTGAGGAACAAAAATAGAATTAAATGATGTATATTATTTAGGTGATGGATTTTGATCCAGTAATGAAAATGGTAACAATTAAATACAGTAACAATTAGAGCTTAAAAAAAATTATAAATTGCACTTTATGATGTCATGACTTTTCTATTATTCATATAGAGGGACTTCATCACCCTTTAGGGCTGTTAGTAGGGATTTATGCATAAGTTTTAATGAAAAATAAGATATAACCCAATTCTAAATCTTTTTTTGTGAGAGCTATAGAATTTAAAGTTTTGGAATCACACTGAAAAAAAATGTGAGTCTTAGCCCCACTACTGACCAACAGTGAGACATTAAGTATGCTACTTAACCTCTTTAAGCCTACTTTTCTACCTGTAAATTTGGGATAAAAAATGATTTCCTATAGTATTAATACTACTATGCAGGCACAAAGACACAATGTGTGAAAAGCATAGTGTTTTGTACATGCTAAGTTTTCAATAAATTTTACTTATCATTATTATTTTTGTTACCATGAAAACACTGACTATTAAGAAACTAATAGTATTCAAAGGAAATATGTTTTAGTAATTTTTTTCCTTAGATTGGTTAATCTCAATCATCTTTATGCAGTCTTTTTACATAGTATAGTTTGAGGAAGGAAAGATAACATCTCTCCTTACTAGAATCCCAACCACAATCTTGAGTTATTTATTCCTTCCTTTGGATTAATGGTGGTTGTTTAAAACAAATACAAACCTCTGAAAAAGACATTAACATTTTTGTTAAAATAGGATTATCAGATTAGTTTCCTTCACTGAGCTGGGAGTAAGGGAAAGAGACACAAGAGTAAGTGGATTTAGAGGAAGATGTGATGAAGGACAGCTTGTAAAGGCAGAAAGGAGAGATGGGTCAAAGGTTTCCAGTATAGAGCTGCAGGTGTTGGTCTGTGTTTCCTGAGGTTTACAGTATTCCATGGATAAAAGAGAAACATTAAGGACCATGAAGCAGGCTTTGCATAAATCTAAATTCATGCAGTATATTGTGAAGTTATGTCCTTACTACTTTATGGGAATTGAAATTTCATTTCTTTTTTGAAATTACAGTGGATGAGTTTGTTTTAAAATTTATTACTCATTGAATCCTAAAATATTGGGCACTTTTGGAGAGAAGACCATTGAGTCTCTTCCAATTTTCAGATACTTGATGTGAAGAAGGGGAAGTACAAGTTGCTAACTCAATAATGAGTTTCCTAGGCAAATAACAAACATATTCATTCATTCACTAAATAAATGGTCATTCATTCACTCATTTAAAAAACAGACACTGTTTTAGGTGTTAGGAACAGAGCAGGAAACAAGAAAAAAATTCCTACTATCATTAAATTTTAGTGGAAGTTAAATTATTATATCAGAAGTTAAATTACTATAATGGAAGAAGCCAGGGGAAAAAAAGTATTACTATTCTTCACTGTAATAAATGCTAAGTGAATATAAAACAGGAAAAATAGAGTGGTGGGGAAAGCCATTTTATATAGGGGTCAATAAATGCCTCTCTGAAGAGATGATATTTAAGCTTAGATCTTAAAGATATGAAAGAATCATCCATTGCCACTTTAAGAGACTAAGTGAAAAAAGTTGGTGGGTTGCTGGGGCAATATGAGAGAGTATGTAGGATATATATGTGATATCAAGAAATTTACTATCAGTTAAAAATATTGAGCTAGTGGGGAAGTGACTGCAGGAAAACAGCTTAAAAATTTGTCTGGAATCAAATCATGAGCCTATATTCCATGCTAAAAGTGATAAATCCTTTTTTTTTTATCCTACAAAGAATGGGAAGGAATTATGAAGGGAAATCATGCAATCAGAATTACACTGTAGTCAGGTAAGTCCAGTATCATGGAGAATGATTTGGTATGTGCAGGAGATAGGAAAGTCATGTAGGGGCCTGTAATAGGTTTTCCCTTGACAGATATCTGTGTGAGCTTCAATGGGAGCACAAAGGAGTGAATTATATTGGGGTGGGTCAGAAAATACTCCCTTGCAGGAAACATTTAATCTGAGTTTTTTTAAGAGGAGTAGGTGTTACATCTTGAAAAACAGGTGCTGGGTGATAGAAGTTGAAATCCCAGGCAAAATGGGAAGATTAGCAAAAAGCACATGGAAATCATGTCTTGATCACTAACTAATGCTTTATGGCTAAGGTGTAAGACGATAGAGGTAAAGGTCAGAGATAAAACTGGCAGTTTCATCACTTGAGACTGATAAACAACAGCAGCCTAAAAACCATTAATAACAGGAACCTGCAGTGTGATAATTTATCTTCAGCTTCCCTGAATTCTGATTTCAGTTTTCTCGGCTTAACAAGGCTGCCATACTTGTTTTTCTTATTCTATAGCCTTGGTTGGCCTTCCAGGAAGAAAGACTCAACATGCATAGGGGTCAACTCATTTATTTTTCAGGGATCAAAGTCCTGAACCCCATTAGTCAAATGTCTGAAAACTGTTCTTTTAAATGCTATGTGCTGTTTTATAGCTATTTACAGAGGAGGGCTAGATCAGTAGCTGGAGTTAGTGAACATTTAGCTTACTTCCAGTTACTGTCTATTTCAAATAAAAATGTTATGAACATTCATGTACAAGTCTTTGCACAGACATATACTTTCATTTCTTTTAAGTAAATTCCTAGAAATAGAATGGCTGAATTAAGAGCCAGTTATATGTTTAAAATTTTAAGAGACTTCCAAATAGTTGCACAAACTGTGTGAGAGTGTTCCAGTGCCTCCATATTATCACCAGCACCTGGTATGGTCTTTCCTTCCCTTCCCTTCCCTTCCCTTCCCATACCTTTCCTTTCCTTTCCTTTCCTTTCCTTTCCTTTCCTTCCTCCCTCCCTCCCTCTTCCCTTCTTTCCTTCCTTGCTTCTTTTTTTCTTTCTTCCTTTCTTTCTTCCCTTCTTTCTTTCTTGGTAAAAAACACCTAATATGAGGTCTCCCCTCTTGACAAAATTTTCAGTGTACAGTACAGTATTGTTAACTATAAGGACAATATTGTACAGCAGATCTCTTGAACGTTTTCATTTTGCATGACTGAAACAATGGTGTAAAGTTTCAGTCCTGCAAGATGGCCTTTCTTTTTAAATTTAGAAATGTATTAACTGTGTAGTTCCTATGGACTGAATTGTGTTCGCTCAAAATGTACATTTGTTTTAACCCTAATCCCAACATGATGCCCTTTGAAGATGGATCCTTTGGGAAATAATTATGTTTAGATGGAGTCCTGAGGGTGGGGCCCTCATGATGGCATTAATATCCTTATCAAAAAAGACATCAGAGAGCCCTTTCTCTCTCTCTTTCTCTCTCCCTCTCTTTGCTATGTGAAGTTACAGAGAAAAGGCAGCTTTCTACAAGCCAGAAAGTAGCCTCGCCAGAAGCCAACCATGTTGACATCTTGATCTTGAACCTCTACCGTCCAGAAATGAGAGAAAATAAATTTCCATTCTTGTGGGACCTTTTTTTTTTTTTTTTTTTTATGGCTCACAGGCCCAGCCGCTCCACGGCATGCGGGTTCTTCCCGGACCGGGGCACGAACCTGTGTCCCCTGAATTGGCAGGCGGACTCTCTACCACTGTGCCACCAGGGAAGCCCTAAATTTCCATTCTTTAAGCCACTTAGTCTATGAGATATTGTTATGGCAGTCTGAGCTAATTCAATAATGGTATCTTATTGTGGTTTTAATTTACATTTCTCTATTTTTTTTAAATCAGATTTTCATGTTCAATGAAAGTATGTTTGTATTTGATCAGAATTGCATTGAATCTATAGATCTACTTCAGATGACTAGACATCTTTATAATATTGTGCCTTCCTAATCTCATGGAAGTGGGGATTTTAAAAATTTTTATTTAGATCTTTTATAAATTGTTTCAGTAATATTTTGTATTTATCTGGACACATATTTTATATGCCTTTTGTTAATTAAGTATGGTTACCTTATAGTTTTTCTGTTGCTATTGTAAATGGAGTTTGACAAATGGGTTTATAATATTTTTAATTTAGTTTTTGATATCAGCTCAGAAATTTTTTCTTGAGTTTTCCAGTCATCTTTACTTATCATTTCTTTTAAAGTGCTATTCAGTGATATCAATGAAATGCTTATATTTTCATTGGAATGTTTGAAAATTGCCTCCTTAAATATTGAAGTCTGATGCTGTTTAAGCTGCCTTGTTGACTATCATGGATTCTAGAAGACAAGGCTTATCTTTCCCAAACTTTTTCAAAGTTTTAAATCTTACCATCTCTCTGTTGAATGTTTACCTTATAATTCCCAACAATATCACATCATTATTGGACAGCACATGTTGCTGGTGGGAGAAGAGAGAGTAAAGAGAGAAAAAAATTTAAGGTATTCATTAAAATTCTTTATAAAGCAAAGCCCTGAAAACAAAGTAAACTAACTATACTTTTTCTTATTTTTTAAACCAGGCAGATTTTAGAAGGTTTTGTGAATTCAAACACAATGGTTTTCACATAATAGACATCAAATGACTTTAGAGTCAGTATTTTTCATTGATTTCACCTGTAGTTTTCAGTGGTATCTTTTACTCTATTTCTTATCTGTCTCTCTTCTCTATTTTCTATTTTTATCACCTCTACTCCGTGCTGTTAAAGGCATCCTACAAACTTCATTCTATTGTGCTAAGCTTTTAATGATCTCTACAAGAAAGTGGAGAGTGAATAAGGTTAAAAGGTTGAAAAAGATATGTGAGAAAGCTGAGGGTGGTGGTAGTGTATTGCTTCCTGAAATAATAAATATAGGAAATATTTGTCCATTTCCACTGAATATAGAACAGAAAACATAGACCTAAATTAGAGCAAATATGGTTTGGTTTAATTCATTGAAGCAGAAGTGATTTATTTAGTTATTTCAACTGGAATTAATTTCAGCTACTACTTTGGTCCCTACAATTTCAACAATGACTTAAACTTGATTCACATTTGTGCATCCTATTTCATGGTGCTAGCTCTCCTTCCATAGATATTGTAGATCATTTGGAAAATGTTTTTAGAAATATATAAGCTTTCACTATTTGTTTCTAGTGTATATCACCAACCAAATTATTATTTCTAATAATCCTGGTAATTAGAACCTGGTTATCTTTATCATATTAGTTTCCTTACTAAGATGTAATTTAGTTAACCTAGTCACATGCAAATATTGAGGAAATTATATTAACAAAACCATTTTGCCCCATCTTTCTAAATAAGCTCTGTTTGTTATCGACTGCATAGTTTTTCATAAGCTCATGAGAGAGTAATTAAAAACTTTTCTCCTAGCCTTTCTCATTCATAAGACTGTGATTTGTTCTGCTTTTAGTTAACTGCATTAGAGGTCTTTTGCTGACTTCTATTAATCATTACTTGTCTATACTTGAGAGAGTGTATATACTGCACCTGTAATAACCCGATATACACAATATCTTTTAGTAAGCAGTTTGTATTACTTGAGGCTAAAGCCACAGATTTCATGATCTTGAATAGAGGACATTAATTTTTTTAACATCTTTATTGGAGTATAATAGCTTTACAGTTGCATGTTAGTTTCTGCTTTATAACAAAGTGAATCAGCTATATATATACATATATCCCCATATCTCCTCCCTCTTGAGTCTCCCTCCCACCATCCCTATCCTACCCTTCTATGTGGACACAAAGCACAGAGCTGATCTCCCTGTGCTATGTGGCTGCTTCCCACTAGCAATCTATTTTACATTTAGTAGTGTATATATGTCCATGCCACTCTCTCACTTTGTCCCATCTTACCCTTACCCCTCCCCATGCCCTCAAGTCCATTATCGATGTCTGTGTCTTTATTCCCGTACTGCACCTATGTTCTTCAAAACCATTTTTTTTAAGATTCCATAAAAATGTGTTAGCATATGGTGTTTGTTTTTCTCCTTCTGACTTACTTCACTCTGTATGACAGTCTCTAGGTCCATCGACCTCATTACAAATAACTCAATTTCATTTCTTTTTAAGGCTGAGTAATATGCCATTGTATATATGTGCCACAACTTCTTTATCTATTCATCTGTCGACAGAGACTTAGATTGCTTCCACGTCCTGGCTATTGTAAATAGATCTGCAATGAACATTGGGGTACATGACACTTTTTGAATTATGGTTTTCTCAGGGTATATGCCCAGTAGTGGGATTGCTGGGTCATATGGTAGTTCTATTTTTCGTTTTCTAAGGAACTTCCATACTGTTCTCCATAGTGGCTGTATCAATTTACATTGATAGTGCAAGAGGGTTCCCTTTTCGGCACACCCTCTCCAGCATTTGCTGTTTGTAGATTTTTTGATGATGTCTATTCTGACCGGTGTGAGGTGATACCTCATTGTAGTTTTGATTTGCATTTCTCTAATGATTAGTGATGCTGAGCATCCTTTCATGTGTTTGTTGGCAATCTGTATATCTTCTTTGGAGAAATGTCTGTTTAGGTTTTCTGCCCATTTTTGGATTGGGTTGTTTGTTTTTTTGGTATTGAGCTGCATGAGCTGCTTGTAAATTTTGGAGACTAATCCTTTGTCAGTTGCTCCATTTGCAAATACTGTCTCCCATTCTGAGGGTTGTCTTTTGGTCTTGTTTATGGTTTCCTTTGCTGTGCAAAAGCTTTTAAGTTTCATTAGGTCCCATTTGTTTATTTTTGTTTTTATTTCCATTACTCTAGGAGGTGGATCAAAAAAGATCTTGCTGTGATTTATGTCAAAGAGTGTTCTTCCTATGTTTTCCTCTAAGAGTTTTATAGTGTGCAGTCTTACATTTAGGTCTTTAATCCATTTTGAGTTTATGTTTGTGTATGGTGTTAGGGAGTGTTCTAATTTCATTCTTTTACATGTAGCTGTCCAGTTTTCCCAGCACCACTTATTGAAGAGGCTATCTTTTCTCCATTGTATATTCTAGCCTCCTTTATGAAAAATAAGGTGACCATATGTGTGTGGGTTTATCTCTGGGCTTTCTAGCCTGTTCCATTGATCTTTATTTCTGTTTTTGTGCCAGTACCATACTGTCTTGATTACTGTAGCTTTGTAACATAGGCTGCAGTCAGGGAGCCTGATTCCTCCAGCTCCGTTTTTCTTTTTCAAGATTTCTTTGGCTATTCAGGGTCCTTTGTTTTTCCATACAAATTGTGAAATGTTTTGTTCTTGTTCTGTGAAAAATGCCAGTGGTAGTTTGATAGGGATTGCATTGAATCTGTAGAATGTTTTGGGTAATACAGTCATTTTCACAATGTTGATTCTTCCAATCCAAGAACATGGTATATCTCTTCATCTGTTTGTATCATCTTTAATTTCTTTCCTCAGTGTCTTATAGTTTTCTGCATACAGGTCTTTTATCTCCTTAGGCAGGTTTATTCCTAAATATTTTATTCTTTTTGTTACAGTGGTAAATGGGACTGTTTTCTTAATTTCACTTTCAGATTTTTCATCATTAGTGTATAGGAATGCAAGAGATTTCTGTGCATTAAATTTGTATCCTGCTACTTTACCAAATTCATTGATTAGCTCTAGTAGTTTTCTGGTAGCATCTTTAGGATTCTCTATGTATAGTATCATGTCATCTGCAAATAGTGACAATTTTACTCCTTCTTTTCCAATTTGGATTCCTTTTATTTCTTTTTCTTCCCTGATTGCTCTGGCTAAAACTTCCAAAACTATGTTGAATAATAATGACAAGAGTTGGCAACCTTGTCTTGTTCCTGATCTTAGTGGAAATGGTTTCAGTTATTCACCATTGAGAATGACCACGAAATTTTAATAGCAGTAAATTTTGCCTCTGCACAACTTGTTTTTCCATACCTGTGACCAAAGTTGTGAGATTCCATTGTAAGACTGAATGAATTAGATGCTACATCTGTGAGTACCCTCCATACTTTCTCAGAGACTATTTAAAGCAACCCAGTAAAAAATTATAGCTTATTTGGAACTTAATTTTATTATATTTCAAACTGCTATAATTTCACAAGTATTGTTTACTCCATATTAAAAGTGAAGAAGATATCCAGCAGTATATTTTTAGTAATTGCTGATTATCATAAACATTAGCCATTACTTTAACTCTATTAAGTCATGCTGATTGACTTAATATAGAACCACACTCTCACATGTCAAAAACAATCAAGGAAATTCTCAATATCTAAGAAAAATATTTTTTGGCATGTGAAAGATTCTAAACACTTTGCTTGGGGCTCAGGGGTTCCAAAGCCCTTGAATTAAATTTAGGCTTGCTGCTGAAGGACACTCTTTGCCATCTCAACTCTTCCACATAATGACAGTTGATGGTCATATCCAGGTTCCGTGGACACAGCCTTAGAAACACTATATAATGACTATGATCATTCCAACTAAAATTACAGATTCTTTTTACTTCACACAAAACGAGTTTATCATGTATGAATTGAAATATTAAAATATAAAATATTCTTTAAATTGTATTTGTATATTTTTTAGAAGAATGTCCCTGTACCATATGCTAGGCATTACACAAATATTTGTTACATGTTACACTGTTCAACCAGAACAACACTGCAAGGCCATTATTATAGTCATTTTGTAGAAGAGTGAAACGGGCTAGGAAAGGTTAACTAACTTGCCCAAGTGGCAGAATTGGAATTTGAATGAGATTTGTCTGAGTACATCACAGCTCTGCTTTATACACACTATTTGCCTGAAAAAACTAAAATGAACAAGCAAGTATGTTACCAAAAAAAAAAGGTGACAGCATTACACAGGCACTTGCTTTACACACTCTCCAGATTTGGGGTGTAGAGTCATTCCTGATTCTAAAAGGAGTTGCCTCCCATTTCTCTTAACGCAGCTTTTTTAAATGCTCCGGTTTTGCTGGACTTTTTGTTTGATATTGCATGTTTTAGGAAGAGGAGAAGAGGTTTGTAAGGTGAAAGGGAAAGAGTAGGTAAGCAGGAATAAAATATCTTGGTAATAAAATATACGGAACTGGCTACATAATTTTCAGGACCTAGTATAAAATGAAAATGTGGGACTCGTTCAAAAGGCAGAAAAAAGTGTTTTCTTCTGTGGTTTCTCTTGAATTGTCATAGAGCTTTTTACTTTCTACTTAATGCCATGTCTCTCAAGCATGAGGATCCTTTCCACGTGAGCATAGTGCCTCATAGGTACCTGGAGTCAGCCTCCTGATGCAGCCCTAGGATTCACGTGACTAACCCTAACGCTCACCTTGCCTGTGTCCAAGCCCCTGCTGGAGTGGGGGGTGGCAACGGTAACTGGACAGGAGCAGCCAAGAGCCCAATTCTGGAAGGGAGGGAGATGGGGGGAGGCCGAGAAAGACAGGGCGGCATGTAAGCAAAGGCTCGAAGCCCCTGACTCATGATCCATTGTCCCATTAAACTTCATTTACAAAGCACATATCCAAACATAAAATTATTAATAATTTCAAGACTGCAGCCACAGAACATTCATTAAACTCTTTGTCACCTTCTGATTGGAGAACGCTCTGTAACTCTTGTGATTGCAGAGCCATGAAGGTAGCCCTGCTTCTGGGACGTATTCCTTGAACTAGGTTATAGCTGCCTTCGTTCCTTCAGTTCACTTGCTTGGTCCCAGATAATAGATGACAACAAATAAGCCAGAATTGGACACTGTGAAGCTCTAGTTAAAAAATGAATTTAGACCAAAGCAAAAGGCTAAACCTCTTTTGGAAACCAAATAATTGATGAAAGTAGAAAATGGGTGATACCATGAGGCTACCCCTTATAAACTGTGTGTAGAGAACTATACATTCATCTCACAAATAGGACAGTGTTCTAGGGAAGAGCACAGTAAACAGCAGGGTCCATCAGGCTTTGAGAATAGCTGGAGGTAAATCCTCCCCTGCCCCTTATCTTTTTACTAGTAAGCACACAATCAGTTACCCCTGGGCCAACCTCCCAGCTGGTAGAGGTGGAGTCAGTAAGGGGTGATGAGAGTGTTCACATAGGTTTAAACATTTTTTGAATGAGTTGTCGAAATTTCAAATTCCTCATAAAATTTGGACTTCAGCTTATCCACAAAAAATCTGGAGTTTTGTCAATATTGGCCACAGTCAGAGTACTTACTTCTCATCCTCTTCTGGAGCCAGTGTGAACACTGGTTTGCCACATCATTCCCTTTTCTCAGGGCTAAGGATGACGTTGCTCTTAATCACTGCATTCCACTGCTTTTTTAAAAAGAGAGATATTAATTTTTATTTCTCTATCAAATGTGCAGAGAAGGAAGTCATAAAGAGAGGAACATGATTTTCTTACGGCCCCTCCAATTTGCTTATTTGCGTTACCTCTCTGGCCTCAGAACAGAAAATTGATTTTGAGACCTTGGCTTTGCACTTCACTCATCTCATTTTACCCTTTGCTCATAGGTTCTCTACTTCATACTATCCTTTTTCCTTTTTCTGCTCTTTTCCTATTATATTTATTCTTCTGAGGCTTCTCCTTCCTCTTTCTGTTCTTATACCCTTTCTTCCTTTTCTTTTTCTTCCCATTTTCTCACCCATTCCTCTTCCTCAAGGATCTTATACTACCACATTTATATATAGATAGATAGGTATAGATATAGATATTATTTATATTTATATATGTGTGTATATTTATGTATATATATATATTAGTACAAGTTGTGTAGCTGTGTAAGAGAAAGAATGAGAAAGGTAAAACTATTCTTAATATTTTGGCATCTTCTGGAGTCTATTGGAATCTGGGCAGTTTACTGAAGAACAATAAAGTCATCAAGAAAAATGATAAATGACACAGTCATTTCTTAATATTTTGTCCCTAGGTTTTATTATTTCTAAGGAAGTTTCAAACACTGTAGCCACTGATTTAGAAAACTCTCTATTTTCATTTACTGACTTGTATCTAGAGACTGAGTTACTAAGTATCAGTGAGCTAGCTGGGTATGCTTCACTGATCCTGGTTGTTGTTCAATCCTGTACACATTAGCAGATCCACACCATAAATAAAGGTCAAAATGCTTATTTGATTCTATTTTGGATCAGCAGGCAATTTAAAGATTAGAGGATTGGGATAATGTGGTAGTTCCCTGAATACTATGCTAGCAGCTGACTAAATGAAAACTTTTTGATAGAAATAGATCTAATAGTATTATGGAAGCACAATGGGTATTAATAAATAATAGATTTTATCTTTTTATTATTAAGTCAAATACACTAAACAGTGTCTTCAAAAGCATATAGCATTCTACTTACAGAATTAGTTCAAAACTCCACTGTGAGTTTAGATAAGTCCTTTCTCTTTGAAATCCTCTTTAAAAATATATATAGGGCTTCCCTGGTGGCGCAGTTGTTGAGAGTCCGCCTGCTGATGCAGGGGACACGGGTTCGTGCCCCGGTCTGGGAGGATCCCACATGCCACGGAGCGGCTGGGCCCATGAGCCATGGCAGCTGAGCCTGCGCGTCTGGAGCCTGTGCTCCGCGGCGGGAGAGGCCACAGCAGTGAGAGGCCCGCGTACCGCAAAAAAAAAAAAAAAAAAAAAAAAAAATATATATATATATATATATATATATATAAAATGAGGATAAAAATCAATTATCACAAAGTTGTTATGAACATCAAATAAGATAATGACTATAAAAATACTTAGCACAGTGCATCAACAGTAATAAGTTCATGCTAAACATTAGTATAGAAGAAAATAAAATGTCATTATCCCCTGAAGACATCTGTATTTGATTGAGGCAGGAAAAAATATGCCTCTGTGTTTACTTCTCAGGTTTTTTTTTGTATTTTGCCATCCTTCTTCTTTTTTAAATGGTTTATTTATTGAAATCACTACCCTCATTGTTAAACTGCTGACCAAGCAAACAATCAAGCTTTTCTTAAAACAACAAATACTTGCATAAGTCCTTATGTGATTTTTCTTTTCGCACACACACAATACAAAATCACTTTTATCCCTCTTCCCCAGATCTCTAAGTGAAAGTGAAGTTGCTATTTGTTTCATAAGCTTTTAGAGATTTATATAGATTCAAGGATTTATATACATTCAGCAATTATGTTTAGAGAGAAATTAGATATGAAAACTCTGAACACACTAAGGGTAAATTTGCTATTTTATTTATATTTTTCGCTCTAATATGTGTCTGGCAAAAAATAGGAACTTAGACTTTTTTTTTTTTTTTTTTTTTTTTTCTTTTTGCGGTATGCGGGCCTCTCACTGTTGTGGCCTCTCCCGTTGCGGAGCACAGGCTCCGGACACGCAGGCCCAGCGGCCATGGCTCACGGGCCCAGCTGCTCCGCGGCATATGGGATCCTCCCAGACCGGGGCACGAACCCGTATCCCCTGCATCCGCAGGCGGACTCTCAACCACTGCGCCACCAGGGAGGCCCTAGACATTTTTTGAATCAATAAAATTAACAATTAATAAAAGGTATCACACTTTTAAAAAAGTAAGGTATTGAAAAGTAAGTTATCCAAGTATAAAAAGTGTTCAAAGGCCCTGTGTATGCATTATCTGTGTGTGTGTCTACATACACATAATTTATTTTTCAAATGCCTTTTTAGGTATTATTCATTTAAAAAAATAAATAATACCCAAACAAGTAGCTGAAAATATTGCCTTTAAAATATCTCAAAACAAAATAAGTGTGGAAAAAATTTCCCTATAGGGGAAAAAAACCTCAAAAACCTGAGTGCTCCCTTATTTAATGTAAAATTATTGCTGAAAAGCAGCTGTCTAGCATCATTCCCCAGCCGCATCTGATCTAGGTGGAAATTTTTCACTAGTTCTAGCTGATGCGTAGATGTCAATGGTTCTTATTATCATTTTGAGTGGAATGCATTTAGCCATTCTTTCCTTCCACAAACATTTGTTTAAAATCCACTATGTGATACCTAGTATATTAAATAAGATTACAATAAGATTATAAGCAATATAGAAATATATAATTTGTCTTATGTAATATACCCCAGTGCCTCCAGTTAATAACTGCAAATGTACTACAATATTGTATCAATTTCTTATGATCAGTATGAGAAAACTGTAAATGTAAACCATTGCATTCAGTAGCATACAATATACAGTTCTTGTGATAAATACAGACATCCTAGTAGAATCTGTAAGTGACAATATTTTATCTCAGGTGATGGTTTTCTGGTTTGAATTCAATGGATACCTTATATGTTAAACAATCATGATAAGTGGCTCAGAAACTAATATGACTGAAAGACTCTGAACATAGAAGTAACACTTTTTCATTATAGCTATTAGGAAAACACTCTGGAGATTATGCATTTATGTGTATGAGTTTTTCTCATCAAAATTTTCTAAAATTTCATTAAGAAAATTTTCAAACATTCTGAAAAAAGGAATGAATTTTATAGTACACCTATATTTACATATACCCACTATTAATATTTTACTATACTTGCTTTATTATTTATCCTTCCATCTATGTATACTTCAGTCCTTCCTTTCATATCAGTATATTTCAAAAAATATTTGTAGACATCGAGTACACTTCCTCGTAAAAGCTTTAGCATGTATATAATCACTTAAAGGTCAATATTTATTAACAACTTATTTTAAAATAAAATGTCCATATAATAAACTACACAAATCTTAAGTGTATTACTTCATGAATTTGACACCTGTGCAATCCCTTTTCCACCCCTCTAGGTGCTCACAAAGCACCGAGCTGATCTCCCTGTGCTATGTGGCTGCTTCCCACAGCTATCTATTTTACGTTTCATAGTGTATATGTGTCCATACCACTCTCTCACTTTGTCCCAGCTTACCCTTCCCCCTCCCCATATCCTCAAGTCCATTCTCCAGTAGGTCTGCATCTTTATTCCCGTTTTGCCCCTAGGTTCTTCAAGACCATTTTTTTTTTTTTTTAGATTCCATATATATGTGTGAGCATACGGTATTTTTTTTCCTCTTTCTGACTTACTTCACTCTGAATGACAGTCTCTAGGTCCATCCACCTCACTACAAATAACTCCGTTTTGTTCCTTTTTTATGGCTGAGTAATATTCCATTGTATATATGTGCCACATCTTCTTTATCCATTCTTCTGTCGATGGACACTTAGGTTGCTTCCATGTCCTGGCCATTGTAAATAGAGCTGCAATGAACATTTTGGTACATGACACATTTTGAATTATGGTTTTCTCAGGGTATACACCCAGTAGTGGGATTGCTGGGTCATATGGTAGTTCTATTTTTAGTTTTTTAAGGAACCTCCATACTGTTCTCCATAGTGGCTGTATCAACTTATATTCCCACCAACAATGCAAGAGGGTTCCCTTTTCTCCACACCCTCTCCAGCATTTATTGTTTGCAGATTTTTTGATGATGGCCATTCTGACCAGTGTGAGATGATACCTCACTGTAGTTTTGATTTGCATTTCTGTAATGATTAATGATGTTGAGCATTTTTTCATGTGTTGAGCATTTTTTCATGTGTTTGTTGGTGAACTATATATCTTCTTGGAGAAATGTCTATTTAGGTCTTCTGCCCATTTTTGGACTGGGTTGTTTGTTTTTATGATATTGAGCTGCATGAGCTGCTTGTAAATTTTGGAGATTAATCTTTTGTCAGTAGCTTCATTTGCAAATATTTTCTCCCATTCTGAGGGTTGTCTTTTGGTCTTGTTTATGGTTTCCTTTGCTGTGCAAAAGCTTTAAGTTTCATTTGGTCCCATTTGTTTATTTTTGTTTTTATTTCCACTTCTCTAGGAGGTGCATCAAAAAGGATCTTGCTGTGATTTGTGTCATAGAGAGTTCTGCCTACATTTTCCTCTAAGAATTTTATAGTGTCTGGCCTTACATTTAGGTCTTTAATCCATTTTGAGTTTACTTTTGTGTAAGGTGTTAGGGAGTGTTCTAATTTCATTCTTTTACATGTAGCTGTCCAGTTTTCCCAGCACCACTTATTGAAGAGGCTATCTTTTCTCCATTGTATATTCTTGCCTCCTTTATCAAATATAAGGTGATCATATGTGTGTGGGGTTATCTCTGGGCTTTCTAGCCTGTTCCATTGATCTATATTTCTGTTTCTGTGCCAGTACCATATACTGTCTTGATTACTGTAGCTTCGTAGTATAGTCGGAAGACAGGGAGCCTGATTCCTCCAGCTCCGTTTTCTTTCTCCAGATTGCTTTGGCTATTCAGCGACTTTTGTGTTTCCATACAAATTGTGAATTTTTTTGTTCTAGTTCTGTGAAAAATGCCAGTGGTAGTTTGATAGAGATTACATTGAATCTGTAGATTGCTTTGGGTAGTACAGACATTTTCACACTATTGATTCTTCCAATTCAAGAACATGGTATATCTCTCCATCTGTTTGTATCATCTTTAATTTCTTTCCTCAGTGTCTTATAGTTTTCTGCATACAGGTCTTTTGTCTCCTTAGGTAGGTTTATTCCTAGATATTTTATTCTTTTTGTTGCAATGGTAAATGGGACCGTTTTCTTAATTTCACTTTCAGATTTTTCATCATTAGTGTACAGGAATGCAAGGAATTTCTGTGCATTAATTTTGTATCCTGCTACTTTACCAAATTCTTTGATTAGCTCTAGTAGTTTTCTGGTAGCATCTTTAGGATTCTTGATGTATAGTATCATGTCATCTGCAGACAGTGACAGCTTTACTTCTTCTTTTCCAATTTGGATTCCTTTTATTTCTTTTTCTTCTCTGATTGCTGTGGCTAAAACTTCCAAAACTATGTTGAATAATAGTGGTGAGAGTGGGCAACCTTGTCTTGTTCCTGATCTTAGTGGAAATGGTTTCAGTTTTTCACCACCGCAGAAGATGTTGGCTGTGGGTGTGTCATATATGACCTTTAATATGTTGAGGAAAGTTTCCTCTATGCCTTCTTTATGGAGGGTTTTTAACATAAATGAATGTTGAATTTTGTCAAAAGCTTTCTCTGCATCTATTCAGATGATCATATGTTTTTTCTCCTCCAGTTTGTTAATATGGTGTGTCACGTTGATTGATTTATGTATATTGAAGATTCCTTGCTTTCCTGGGATAAACCCCACTTGATCATAGTTTATGATCCTTTTAATGTGCTGTTGGATTCTGTTTGCTAGTATTTTGTTGAGGATTTTTCATCTATGTTCATCAGTGATATTGGCCTGTAGTTTTCTTTCTTTGTGACATCTTTGTCTAGTTTTAGTATCAGGGTGATGGTGGCCTCGTAGTGAGTTTGGGAATGTTCTTCCTTCTGCTATATTTTGGAAGAGTTTGAGAAGGATAGGTGTTAGCTCTTCTCTAAATGTTTGATAGAATTCATCTGTGAAGCCATCTGGTCCTGGGCTTTTGTTTGTTGGAAGATATTTAATCACAGTTTCAATTTCAGTGCTTGTGATTGGTCTGTTCATATTTTCTATATCTTCCTGGTTCAGTCTCAGAAGGTTTTGCATTTCTAAGAATTTGTCCATTTCCTCCACGTTGTCCATTTTATTGGCATAGAGTTGCTTGTAGTAATCTCTCATGATCCTTTGTATTTCTGCAGTGTCAGTTACTTCTTTTTCATTTCTAATTCTATTGATTTGAGTCTTCTCCCTTTTTTTCTTGATAAGTCTGGCTAATGGTTTATCAATTTTGTTTATCTTCTCAAAGAACCAGCTTTTAGTTTTATTGATCTTTGCTATCATTTCTTCATTTCTTTTTCATTTATTTCTGATCTGATCTTTATGGTTTCTTCCCTTCTGCTAACTTTGGGGTTTTTTTTGTGCTTCTTTCTCTAATTGCTTTAGGTGTAAGTTTAGGTTGTTTATTGGAGATGTTTCTTATTTCTTAAGGTAGGATTGTATTGCTATAAACTTCTCTCTTAGAACTGCTTTTGCTGCACCCCATAGGTTTTGGGTCATCGTGTTTTCATTGTCATTTGTCTCTAGGTATTTTTTGATATCTTCTTTGATTTCTTCAGTGATCTCTTTGTTATTAAGTAGTGTGTTGTTTAGCTTCCATGTGGTTGTATTTTTTACAGATCTTTTCTTGTAATTGATATCTAGTTTCATAGCATTGTGGTCGGAAAAGATACTTGATATGATTTCAATTTTCTTAAATTTACCAAGGGTTGATTTGTTACCCAAGATATGATCTATCCTGGACGATGTTCCATGATCACTTGAGAAGAATGTATATTCTGTTGTTTTTGGATGGAATGTCCTGTAAATACCAATTAAGTCCATCTTGTTTAATGTATCATTTAAAGCTTGTATTTCCTTATTTATTTTCCTTTTGGATGATCTGTCCATTGGTGAAAGTGGGATGTTAAAGTCCCCTACTATGATTGTGTTAGTGTCGATTTCCCCCTTTATGGCTGTTCGTATTTGCCTTATGTATTGAGGTCCTCCTATGTTGGTGCATAAATATTTACAATTGTTATATCTTCTACTTGTATTGATCCCTTGATCATTATGTAGTGTCCTTCTTTGTCTCTTGTAATAGTCTTTGTTTTAAAGACTATTGTCTGATATCAGAATTGCTACTCAAGCTTTCTTTTGATTTTCATTTGCATGGAATATCTTTTTCCATCCCCTCACTTTCAGTCTATATGTGTCCCTAGGTCTGAAGTGGATCTCTTGTAGACAGCATGTATACAGGTCTTGTTTTTGTATCCATTCAGCCAATCTATGTCTTTTGGTTGGAGTATTTAATCCATTTACACTTAAGGTAATTATCAATATGTATGTTCCTATTCCCATTTTCTTAATTGTTTTGGGTTTATTATTGTAGGTGTTTTCCTTCTCTTGTATTTCCTGCCTAGAGAAGTTCCTTTAGCATTTGTTGTAAAGCTGGTTTGGTGGTGCTGAACTCTCTCAGCTTTTGCTTGTCTGTAAAGGTTTTAATTTCCCCATCAAATCTGAATGAGATCCTTGCTGGGTAGAGTAATCTTGGCTGTAGGTTCTTATCCTTCATCACTTTAAATATGTCCTGCCACTCCCCTCTGGCTTGCAGAGTTTCTGCTGAAAGATCGGCTGTTAACCTTATCGGGATTCCCTTATGTGTTATTTGGTTTTTTTCCCTTGCTGCTTTTAATATTTGTTCTTTGTATTTAATTTTTGATAGTTTGATGAATATGTGTCTTGGCATGTTTCTCCTTGGATTTATCCTGTATGGAACTCTCTGTGCTTCCTGGACTTGATTAATGATTTCCTTTCCCGTATTAGGGAAGTTTTCAACTATAATCTCTTCAAATATTTTTTCAGTCCCTTTCCTTTTCTCTTCTTCTTCTGGGACCCCTATAATTCAAATGTTGTTGTGTTTAATGTTGTCCCAGAGGTCTCTGAGACAGTCCTCAATTCTTTTCATTCTTTTTTCTTTATTCTGCTCTGCAGTAGTTATTTCCACTATTTTATCTTCCAGGTCACTTATCTGTTCTTCTGCCTCAGTTAGTCTGCTATTGATCCCTTCTAGAGAATTTTTAATTTCATTTATTTTGTTGTTCATCACTGTTTGTTTGTTCTTTAGTTCTTCTAGGTCCTTGTTAAATGTATCTTGTATTTTCTACATTCTATTTCCAAGATTTTGGATCATCTTTACTATCATTATTCTGAATTCTTTTTCAGGTAGACTGCCTATTTCCTCTTCATTTGTTAGGTCTGGTGGGTTTTTGCCTTGCTCCTTCATCTGCTGTCTGTTTCTCTGTCTTCTCATTTTGCTTAACCTACTGTTTTTGGGGTCTCCTTTTCGTAGGCTGCAGGTTCTCAGTTCCCATTGTTTTTGGTGTCTGTCACCAGTGGCTAAGGTTGGTTCACTGTGTTGTGTAGGCTTCCTGGTGGAGGGGACTAGTGCCTGTGTTCTGGTGAATGAGGCTGGATCTTGTCTTTATGTTGGGCAGGTCCACATCTGGTGGTTGTTTTGGAGTCTCTGTGGCCTTATTATGATTTTAGGCGGCCTTTGTGCTAATGGATGGGGTTGTGTTCCTGTCTTGCTAGTTGTTTGGCATAGGGTATCCAGCACTGTAGCTTGCTGGTCGTTGAATGGAAGTGGATCTTGGCATTGAGATGGAGATCTCTGGGAGATTTTTGCCATTTGATATTACATGGAGCTGGGAGGTCTCTTGTTGACCAGTGTCCTGAACTTGGCTCTCCCACCTCAGTGGCACAGCCCTGCCTGACTCCTGGCTGGAGCACCAAGGGCCTGTCCTCCTCACAGCTCAGAATAAAAGGGAGAAAAGAAAGAAAGGAAGAAAGAAAGATAAAGAAAGAATAAAATAAAATAAATGTAAAATGAAATAAAGTTATTAAAATATAATTATTAAGACAAAAATTTTTTTAAGTAATTAAAATTAAAAAAAGATGGATAGACAGAACCCTAGGACAAATGGTAAAAGCAAAGCTGTACGGACAAAATCAAACACAGAAGCATACAATATACACACTCACAAAAAGAGAAAAAGGGGAAAATATATATCGTTGCTCCCAAAGTCCACCTCCTCAATTTGGGATGATTCGTTGTCTATTCAGGTATTCCACAGATGCAGGGTACATCAAGTTGATTGTGGAGATTTAATCTGGTGCTCCTGAGGCTGCTGGGAGGGATTTCCCTTTCTCTTCTCAGCTCAGCTCCCAAGGTTCAGCTTTGGATTTTGACCAGCCTCTGCGTGTAGGTCACCTGAGGGCACCTGTTTTTCGCTCAGACAGGATGGGGTTAAAGGAGCAGCTGATTCGGGGGCTCTGGCTCACTCAGGCCGTGGGGAAGGAGGGGTACGGATGTGGGGTGAGCCTGCGGCGGCAGAGCCCGGCATGACGTTGCACCAGCCTGAGACCTGCCGTGCATTCTCCCGGGGAAGTTGTCCCTGGATCACAGCTCCCTGGCAGTGGCGGGCTGCACAGGCTCCCAGGAGGGACGGTGTGGACAGTGACCTGTGCTTGCACACAGGCTTCTTGGTGGTGGCAGCAGCAGCTTTAGCATCTCATGCCTGTCTCTCTGTCCGTGCTATTAGCCGTGGCTTGCGCCCGTCTGCGAAGCTCCTTTAAGTGGCGCTCTTAATCCCCTCTCCTCGTGCACCAGGAAACAAAGAGGCAAGAAAAAGTCTCTTGCCTCTTCAGCAGCTCCAGACTTTTTCCTGGACTCCCTCCCGGCCAGCTGTGGCGCACTAGCCCCCTTCAGGCTGTATTCACACAGCCAACCGCAGTCCTCTCCCCGGGGTCTGACCTCCGAAGCCCGAGCCTCAGCTCCCAGCCCCCGCCCGCCCAGGCGGGTGAGCAGACGAGCCTCTCAGGCTGCTGAGTGCTGGTCGGCACCGATCCTCTGTGCGGGAATCTCTCCGCTTTGCCCTCCGCACCCCTGTGGCTGAGCTCTCCTCCGTGGTTCCGAAGCTTCCCCCCTCCGCCACCCGCAGTCTGCGCCCGCGAAGAGGCTTCCTAGTGTGTGGAAACCTTTCCTCCTTTACAGCTCCCTCCCACTGATGCAGGTCCCGTCCCTATTCTTTTGTCTCTGTTTTTCCTTTTTTCTTTTGCCCTTCCCAGGTACATGGGGAGTTTCTTGCCTTTTGGCAGGTCTGAGGTCTTCTGCCAGCGTTCAGTAGGTGTTCTGTAGGAGTTGTCCCACAAGTAGATGTATTTCTGATGTATTTGTGGGGAGGAAGGTGATCTCCGTGTCTTACTCTTTCACCATCTTGAAGCTCCTGTCCCCTCATACTTTTTTATAGTCAGTCTTCTCCCCCACCAAACCGCAGATGCAGCCACAATCCTAATTAATTTCACCTCCTTTAGAACTCCATATAAATGAAACCAGACTACAGGTACTCTTTTGTGTAACCTTCTTGCATTTAGCATGGTTACTTGATATTTATACATGCTGTTGTGTTTATTGATAATATCTTCATTTTTATTGCTGAAAAGTTTTCCATCATATGAATATGCCTTACTTTTTTAATCCATTCTGTTGATGGCAACTTGGGAAGTTTTCAGTTTTTACCAATTTTGCTTGAATCTGCTATGAGCTTTCTTGACAGTTGGTGCATGCATATGTTTTTACTGCTCTTGGGTAAATACCTAGGATTGCAATTGTGGGGTCATATGACAGAGGTATCTTTAGGTTTATAAGACACTGCCAGATCTTTTCCTCAAAATGATTATAACTTCTAGTTTTATTTTCTTGTTAAGTTCTCATTTAGAAATTAAATTTTCCTACTCATTCCCTGGTAAAGGAGAGGAAAAGTAAGGCATTACACAGCAGGATGACTCTGGCAGTAAAGCCAGTCCTTTTAAGCCAAGAGGGAGGGGATATTGGGATATATGTATACATATAGCTGATTCACTTTGTTATACAGCAGAAACTAACACGCCATTGTAAAGCAATTGTACTCCAATAAAGATGTTAAAAAAATAGAATAGGTATGTATGTTTAAATTAAATTGTAAATTCTCCTGCCTTCATTTGTTATTAGAGCAGTATAACTGAAATTAGTTCCACAAAGCAAGAGAATTAAAATGTTAGGAGTTACAATGAGAGTACTAGAAAACGATGTGAGCAGAAAAAGGGAAGTAAAATTATTATCAGAAAACTAAGGAAAGAAAGTTTGAAGCTCTGCTCTATGAGCTGATGACAAAAGTTTGCAGCTTCACAAAGTTAGAGGAGTTAAGCCCTCAACTCCTTTCCTCCGGGTAAAACTTGTCATTGTTTCTTGTTCTCTTAGCTTTCATTCCTCATACCACCATCCCTCAAAACAAACAGAGGTAGCAAAACTGTCAACTTTTGAGATCACTGGTTGACTTGGAGTCTCGGATTTCCTTATCTTCTGAAAGCATTGAATAGATCAGGCTAGAAAAATAAATAAATAGCTAAACAAACAAAAGGACTGTCCCTGTTGCCTCTGTCCCATTGGCAATTTCCTACAAAACATATATCCTTGTACAGCAGAGGCAATAAAATTCTCCTAAAGTTTATTTACAACTTGACTTTAAAAAAAAAATGTTCAACTGTTTATGTGAATAGATGTGTCAAAGCTTATATTTATTTGAAGCATTTTAGAAAACCTGCATTTATTAACTTATTTCAATTACCAGAAAGTTTAAATCCATGTGTATTTACACATTGGAACAAAATATTGATTCAGGAAAGAATAATTACAATGAATATTAATGCTACTTTGGGATTGAGACAAGAAACAGTTTTTATTCAGATATGGATTAACCCTAAAGTTTCATAAGTGAATAAAAAAGATTAATGAAATATTATAATAATACAGAGCATAAATCATTTTCTCTTTGAAAGTTGACAGGAGTTCATGTTGCTTATTCACCTATTGGTAAATAGGTAAATATTCTTATAAATGCTGTATCTTTAATCAAATCTAAGATTCCATCCATCATAAACCTCGATAGTACCTTTTTGTGGAAAGTTGCACCAATGCACACAGCAATTTAGAATGAAGCTTGATTGGAGAAATATTAAAATGAGAAAAAACTTTTGACAAGAAAAGAAATATGATATGACATTTTAGAATAAATTTCTTTATTTTTTATTTATTAAAGTGGAAACACTTTGCAGAAGGATGCTACAGTCATCCTGTGGTATAGCACTCCATCCATCAATATAGAAAAAGCAAATGAAATGAGAGAAAATGATGTCTTTCAAAAAAATGAAAGAAACAGCCATGCAAATACTGTACCATACATTTGGTGAGACAGTACACAAACATAAAAGCAAAAAACCTTCTGTACGAAGAAACACATCACTCATTAAATACAATGTATCCTAAAGTGGTACTAATTTGTAATTCATAATAATAGCAGTATGCTGACTGGAACTTACTTTCTACACTCTAAAAGGTAAAAAAAGGTTTCCAAGCAAGTTGATAATGTAAACAAGGAAATCATTTATCCTACGTAAGAGTGAAAGTCAGCAAACGTTTCAAGGTTTGGCAACAGTATTGTTAAAAAACAAAGGAGCTCGTGATAAATGATTCCTAGCTTGAAAAGTACTGAAAAGACTCCCGGAGATACAAAGGCCAGTTTAACATGATCTGTTTCCTTCATTAAAGCTTTGAGATGGTCAGACTTCTCACTGTTAGTGAGGCCCCGAGTGTGGATGAGTTAATGAGGACCTAACATGTGCTCCTTGATAAAATGTAAAGGGCTGAGGAGTAGAATTAAAAAGAGTTACTGTCTTTAAGTGCTCCCTCTTGCCCTCACCAGATTAGATTTGGTGTCTCTGAGTCCCAGTATCACACAGCAAATATTTCATTTAGAGCAATTGGCCCACTGTTTTGAATTGATTTAATTGTTCTTAGAGCTCCCTTTTTAGACTGTTAACTTCCCTATTTTAGGATCATATTTAATATAAGTTTTATATCTCAGCGGCTAGTGACTGCCTAGATTATTGTGGGTGCTTAAAAAGTGTTGAAATGACTTAAATAATTGTTATTTTGGGTTATTTATGAAAATAAGCTTCATGGGAAGTTTTGGGTGGTTTTTGGCAAAAAAAAAACACAGATGACTTTCATTTGAAGTTCATGCTAGTGGCATTAATTTGAAATTATGAAATAAAATGAACAAAGAATAGTAATGCTTTTACATAGCCGGTCTTTTTCTTGATTTGGAAGAATACATTCAATTTTATATTATTAAAACAATATATGTGTTTTAAAATAACACACACTTTTTATCTACTTCTGTCTTTCTCATATAGAAGCAGATAGTAGCTCTGTTCAGTCCTGGACATGGAGGGGAGGTAAATTCTTCTGCATCCTGCATCTATATTCCTCTGCTTGAAATTTCCAACTTTGCCTAGAGGGGCCTCAAGTATCATTTGTTTCCGGGTTTTACTGAGATCTCAATATTATGGATGAAGATAATATAATCTCCCACTTGATTTGATAGTGTTATTTAGTGCAACTTTATTTTATACTCAGTCCATGAAATGCAAGTACAACTGAGTTTTCACAGGAATTCAGAGAGGGAGAGAGAGAGGGCCAGTGCTCCGTGGCAGGTGATACTAAATAAAACCATAAAAGGAAATCTAAAGTTTTTCAATAACAGGATGTTGACAAGCTGCCTGTGTGTGGAATTTGAGGATACTCAGTAGTTCTATCACTTCTTGTATAAAACAATCACTTCAAATCTGTTCTTACCATAAAAGAACAACTCTTTGTCTTTCCCACCTCATTTCTAAATTCACACTTTGTATATTTAGACAGGTTTTGATCAATTTCTGCTCAACTGGTTTAAATAGCCTCGTTCAATTTCATTATTTTAATTTAAGATATGGTGGAGTTTCTGAAATATATGTATTTTAAAAATCTCAGGACCATGTCTTGATGATTAGGAGCAGACAACTAGTTTCTGCTATAATTTACTTTCTAATAGAGTACAGTATGTTTTCCTTCCATGATAGGTATTCTTGATGACTTTCATCTCAGTGTGAAGCTCCTGTCAATTCTTCTTTTTTTTTTGCGGTACGCAGACCTCTCACTGTTGTGGCCTCTCCCGTTGCGAAGCACAGGCTCCAGATGCACAGGCTCAGCGGCCATGGCTCACGGGCCCAGCCGCTCCGCGGCATGTGGGATCTACCCGGACCGGGGCACGAACCCGTGTCCCCTGCATCGGCAGGCGGACTCTCAACCACTGCGCCACCAGGGAAGCCCTCCTGTCAATTCTTAACTAACAACAAAGGAAAAGAATAGAAAAAAAAATGAATGCACAGGAAGTAAACTGCCATTTCACGCTGGGTGCTTTGTAAATGTGAGCCAACTCACACAAATCCTTTAGGCATCAGTAGAAATGGAGCTGAGCCAGAAGAGAAGAAAACATGTCCAAATAGAGAAAGTTTGCTCAGCAAATTGAAATTCAAGCCTGAAATTGAAAAGTTTGAGTTAAACCTACTGCAAAGGGCACAATTCATCCTTTACTCATTTTTTTCCTAAAATGCAAAGTTTATTAAACATTGATTTTTGTTACAGATTCTTTGCATATTTTCAGTCTCTCCTTCCACTTAATCTTCTGACATAGTAATTGCCACTCAGGTAAGTGGGAATAAAAACATAATGCTAAATATCTGAACAATTTCATCTGAGTTTACACACAGAAGAAGTAAAATCTACTCTTCTGCGTAATTACAGCTCAATATGTAAAATATAATTTGGCCTTATTGTCCCAAAGCAAAAACCTTTTATATTATTGCATAATATGTTTAAAGAAAAACAGTTAAGGTATAATTTGGAAAACTTTTACATTAAATACTATGTGATTTCATTATTTGAGCTATGACTATTAAGCTCATGAATGTGAAAGTATTTTGTAATCTGAAAGTTAGATTTGATATAGAAGGAAAGATTAAATTTTATCAAAAGGAGAAGTAGAGTTAATAATACATTAAAAATTATTTGTCCCTTGTGACCCAACTTGAAACACAAATATAGCTCTCTCCATTTCTAAATTTTGACTGACATTGTCATTTCCTAACATTGGTGAGATACTTTTTCAGGTAGAACTTTACTGGCAAAACTCAGCATACTCTGTGTAGACATATGTTTTTGTATCTCTATTATATTTTTGTTCTTCATGACTAATTAAATGGAATATTTTATGGTTAGTAACCATTTGGATTTTCGTCTCACTGAAAGTCAGCTATGACATAGTGATTTTAGACTTTGCACTTTGAAACCAAATCTCACCAGGCTACACACTAACTAGTAATGTGTGAAAATTCCATTTCTTCATATCCTCACAATATTTGATTCTATTGAACTTTCTAATACCAGTGAGTTTGTCTTCAAAGTTACTTCTTTGGATTTCTTTTTTATAGCCTTTGTCCATTTTTATTAGTTTCTTTCTCTTTTTTTGCTTCATTTACTAGAGATAGTCTAATGTTCTAAATATTAAGTTCTTATCCACTTTTGTGTTGCAAATGTATCTTTACATAAATTTGTCCCTCAGTGAATAGAAATCATTGTTTTGAAATAATTACCCCCATCTGTTTTTTGTCTTTAATGTTTTTCACTCTTTTGGGTTCTATAAGGCTTTTCTCTAAACCATGACCATAAGCTGCCCTGCATTCTCTTCTATTAGTTGTATTATGTATTTATATATTTATGCATGCATTTATCTATTTATCACTTACAACATTTATCTATCTTTACCTTTATATTTTTCTCCACATAGTGAACCACTGTTTTCTAACATCATTTACTTTAAAATTCATTATTCTCCACTGAATTTTGGTGCTACATTTATCATATATCAAGTTCTTATATTTACATGACCTCCCTCTCTATTCTGTTTCATTTATCTGCATTAGTAACATAATTTTTGTATTAATATGGCTTTATGCTATGTCTAAATAGATAGGATGAGCAATCCTAACTCTTTATTCTTCTTTTCTCAAAGTTGAGTTAGATTTTCCTAAATCTCCTAAGTTAAAAAAACATAATCAGGGCTTCCTTGGTGGCGCAGTGGTTGAGAGTTCGCCTGCCGATGCTGGGGACACGGGCTCGTGCCCCAGTCCAGGAAGATCCCACATGCCGCGGAGCGGCTGGGCCCATGAGCCATGGCCGCTGAGCCTGTGCTCCACAACGGGAGAGGCCACAATGGTGAGAGGCCCGCGTACTGCAAAAACAAAACAAAACAAAACAAAAAACCATAATCAAAGGAACAGTACACTTGCAAATCTCGTCAGGATCAATTCTATCTTTTAAAAATAGACCCTTCTTCTGATTTCTGAGTGATTTTCTATAGACATCTCATCAGTCCCACACACATAGGTAGCATTATCAGCCAGGGATTTGGAAAGAGTTTACACTCAGACTTTTGTTCTTAACCCTTCAGCAACTAACTCGATTCCACAATTTTCCCCTAAGTAATATACATAGATTCAAATGTAGTTTAAATAAAACATCAGCAGATAGATGGGATAAAGTTCCAAATATAATTCATTTAAAAATTTTCTTCTGATAAAGATTAGTATCTATATGTATGTATGTAGATATATATGTATACACATATTTCCTGTCAACTGAAAAATTACAGTATTACTGTGCTTCAGAGATTGAGCTATATACACCCCTACTTACCTTTTTTTTACAGGAATAAACTCCAGGACACAATCATCACAATTGTTAAATATTCACAAGGTTATGTCATCACTCTTACATATTGATAACTCCGAGATTTTGGGAAGTATTCAAAAGCCCAGGTCACCTTGTCAATGGGGAAAATAGAGTATTACTTTGCCTCCCTGTGGATATCTATTCTGTTCATTTCATTGGGGTTATATCTTCTGTCAAGTTTTTCACTGTAGATTTAACCTTTTTTTTTTTTTTTTTTTTTTTTGTGGTACACGGGCCTCTCACTGTTGTGGCCTCTCCCGCTGCAGAGCACAGGCTCTGGATGTGCAGGCTCGGCGGCCATGGCTCATGGGCCCAGCCGCTCCGCGGCATGTGGGATCTTCCCGGACCAGGGCACGAACCCGTGTCCCCTGCATTGGCAGGCGGACTCTCAACCACTGTGCCACCAGGGAAGCCCTAACCTTTCTTTTTTTTACTTGGGAAATATTTTCTTTTCTGGAGAAAAGGGAAATTTATGATTTCAATTTGTCTTCATCTGGCTTCTTTAAAAGAAAATATTTTAACCCTTGACTATTATACTTTCATAAAATGGTACAAAATAAAAGTTATCAGAAATATCTTTATAATTTTAGAAATTGAGTTTTAAAAGAATATTCAGATTAGGAAAAAAAAGTCCATGTATCACAGTGAAATGTATATATATAATATTTTAAATAAATTATAATTATTTTCAGGGAACTGTAGTACCTTGAGGATGGCTAGATCTTTGGAATTAAGCAATAGAGAGATAAGCAGGATGAAAGCATGAATAACAAGTAGTTAAGGAATTTTGTACAAGGTTATTATTATAGGATCACATTATGTTTTAAAAGGATCATTCTAACAATGTGGTGAGTTGGTTGGAAGTGAACAAGGCCAACTGAGCAATTTTGAAATGATTGAAGGAAGAGATTTTGTGACAAGTGTGGTTGCAGTGGGAATTAGATTGATAAGTAGACAAAGATATCTAGGAAGTGTCATTGATAGCACTTATGGTTGATTTAGTGTTGGGAGGGATGAGTGAGAAAGAAGTAGGAATAAATGATGGAAGACTCACAAGTTTGTAGCTAGACAGCAAAGTGCTTTGAGGTTCCATGTTCTAAGATAGGGAAGATGGAAAGCAGCATGTTTAGGGGTTAAGATGATGAGTTCAGTTTCTGACTCTTTCACTTCATCTGAACACTACTCAAATGTGATAGCCACTAAGGAGTTGGAAATATGAACCGTAAAGTAAGTCTGGCATAAAGCTAGAAATATTCGGGCAGTAAAATCACCATTGCTCCTTACTTAGAGTTCTGCAAAAACCTTCTCCATGGTCTAACATCTGTCTAGATATCCTACATCATCTCATACTGTTCTTTCTGTCTCTAGGGTCAAACTACTCCAGGTATTTTTTTTTTTTTTTTTTTGCCTAAGAATATACCAAGCTTTTATCCATCTCAGAGTTTTTGCCCTAGCTGTTCCTTCAATATAGGTCTTCCTTACAGAAGATAATTTCTGCCTCTCTTCTTGTGCATTTCACCACCTATATTTACTATGGTTTGTTTACTTCATATCATATCACTAGTGATTAGAGAAGTACCTGGACTCAATACACATTTGTTGAATGAAAAAATCTACATTTGGATGTAGGAATGGACAAGATTAACCAGGGAATGTTGTCAGAGGAAAGAAGTGGACTCCTGGTAGAACCATGAATAGCACCGTCTATAGGTAGATAGGCAGAAGAAAAGCCTCTGAAAGATTGAAAAGAAGAACACTAAATGGAGGAGAAAACCCATAAATAGGAAAAAAATCTAAGTTGAAATGTGCATATATATTAGTCTTATAAAATTTTATCATATGAAAGGAAATGAGGGATAAAAATGTGGTATCTGGGGGCTTCCCTGGTGGCGCAGTGGTTGAGAGTCCGCCTGCGGATGCAGGGGACACGGGTTCGTGCCCCGGTCCGGGAAGATCCCACATGCCGCGGAGCGGCTGGGCCCGTGAGCCATGGCCGCTGAGCCTGCGCGTCCGGAGCCTGTGCTCCGCAATGGGAGAGGCCACAACAGTGAGAGGCCCACGTACCGCAAAAAAAAAAAAAAAAAAAAAAAAAAAAATGTGGTATCTGGAGAGAGGCTTCTCTTTGCTTGCTTGTTTGTTTGTTTTACTTATTTTTGTTTGTTTTAAGTACAGTACAGGCTAGAGTTTATTAAAATCCTGCCTAAGATGAATTGGTAGAGCAGGGGGAGATAAGGACTCTAAATCCAGGTGTAAAAATTTACCTTAGTCTTGAGGAAATATTGTTATATCTTCCATTGTAATAGAAAAGGAGGAGAAAAGAATGGGAGCAGATGCAGGTAAATTTGCAATCTTGGAGGCAATAAGTTAAGGGAGTTCTTATAAATAAGTATTTTTTATCTGTAAAATAACAATCAAAATGATCTGCTCAGGTTGATACTAAAGGTGAAAGAGTCATAGCCTTTAGAAAAGTGGAGGATAGAAAGTATATTACTAACCATTTTTCCCAGCATGTAATTAACTGTAAACCAGAGATAATAAAACTTTACTAAAATATTTCCCATTGCCTTACAAAGACTAATGCATTCAGATCATCACAGTGTCCCCCTGAAGCCACTTTTTGCACCCAAGATATTATATCTATCTTTTGGGGTGGGGGAGGGTCTTCAGGTTCTGCTTTCAGTCTCATACTGTGCCTGTTTCTCAGCTACCCTAACTCAATAGAAATATTTTAAGTAAAAATTTGAAAATTTGTCATCTTGCCCAATATGGTAAAGAAAGGAATGAGTTAAAACACTTTTGAGCCTGGGAAATGATTATCATGATGGTATAAATAAGTGTGAGGGGAAAGTTATATCTGTATTTTGGAAATGTGTCATCTATAGAAAGGACAATTGGATTAGAAATTGGCAAAATGTCTCTAATGCTCTGAGAGAACAGAAATAATGATAGATATTTTGAAGTATACTTACTTGAAACCAAAATAATCCATGAATTCTTGGAAAGAGGAATATAAAATTAGAAGTTTAATAGCAAAAGACCAAAACAATGTTTTCTTTCTCTTTTTTTTGCCATGTAAATGTATTATTTATTCCAAAAATAAATAAAATTCACAATTTAAAGACTCAGTTCTCTCTAACATCAACTCTTTATTGTATCAACACTAGCTGAATCAAATATCACAAAGTAAATACCAAAGGCTTCTCAAAAACCATATTTACACAATGTTTTACAATATCTGGAAATGCTTATTCTACAGTAAGTTTTTAAATACTAAATTTGATCTGATGTCATATGTAAAAAAGTATGCATATAAAAAGATTTTTAACATATGTATATATGTGCATAGAAAAAAACAGAAGGAAATACGCCGAAATGCTAGCAGTGGTTGTCTGGGTGGTGGGATACCACCAGGCAGACAGGCAGCCTCTTCATCTGGGAGCTGCATGGTGAGGGCCCTGCCACATCCTGCCCTGGATTTCTCTGCACAATCCTAGTGTTCTACCATGAGCATGCATTCTATCAGCAGAAATTCTTTTTAAAAATCACTGAGGATATGGGAATTCCCTGGTGGCCCAGCAGTTAGGACTCCTTGCTTTCACTGCCCGGGGCCTGGGTTCAATCCCTGGTCGGGGAACTAAGATTCCACAAGCTGCACAGTGTGGCCAAAAAAAAAAAAAAAAAAAATCACTGAAGATAGAAATTTCTTATCTTCACCTCCGCCTTGGTTGGGCTGGTTACACGTGTGTTGACATTGGTCATGACCCCTCAAACCACACACTTAAAGTCTGTGCATTTATTATGTCAAGTATGCCTCAATTTTAAACTGTAGCAGGACAAAACCATTCGCTGTGGAGCAGGGCTGCTTCACATCCACTCACTTCTGGAGCAGAAGCCTTCCCCAACTGCGCCTGTTTCCCCTCCGTCCCGACTTCAGGAAGCACCCTTGTTCTGAACAGGAGTCCAGGTAACTTAGGAAACTGCTCTCAATACAGTATTTTAAAGTTGAGGAAATTGACAGGAAAGGAAATCAGTGGGAATATCGAGGTAGTAATGGAATAAGTTAGCACACAAAGGAGGCACAGTCATGTCACCACGGCCAAAGTGGGGGCAGAGCGGGGGCCTTGTGGCCACAGGCCATCACAGGGCTGTGTGTCCCTTTCGGGCTCCAAGCACAGGGTCACAATACCCTGGGGAGGAGCAGCCCATCCTTCTCTGTCCTACCTGACAGGTGTCTGGGGTGCAGAGAGTCTGGCCCCGAGCTCTCTGGAGTTGGAAATTCACTGGGCCCCTGGGTGGGCATGGCGGGGGCAGTACTGGCTGGAGTGGGGTCTTCCTTAGACAAGGTTCATGGAATGAAGGAAGTGAACAGTCGAACCAAGGCGCTTTGCCCCAGACACGTGGGCCTTGTTCCAGGCAGAGCCATTGCCTTTGATAAGCCATCAAGACCACCTGCCAACAGCCAAGAGCTGAGTCTCCTGACTGTCTCTGGCCTTCCCCAGGCCTCCCTGCCCATTGCCAGGGTGATAGTGGTGATGGGGGTGGTGGTGCTGGAGGTCCCAGGGGAGCGATAAGGCCAGCGCTGAGACCCGCCCATCCGCCCTCGCTCCGGCCAGCAGCAGCGGCCAGATTATCCCGAGGCTTCTCCGCCCTGCACTGCTCCCACTGACGCCTGGGGTGCCCTGAGCCAGGCGCCCCCAGTGGGACTCAGTGGGAGCTGTGCCAGGAATCAGGCCCCGCTCTACTGCCACAGGGCTTCCTCAGCCTTCCCTGTGGCTCTCTGTCCCCCCCCGTCCCACCCAGCCACGGCCAGGACACCAGGGGCTGATGCCCTCGCTGCCCTCCTGCCCTGCACCCCTCCAAGCTATGAAGCTGTGTTCTGGCTGGGCCCCCCTGCTGTGGTGCCCATAACAACTCCTGCCCGGATCCTGCCCTGCATGCCAGGACCAGCCAGGGGCTGCCTCCTGCTCACCGGACAATGGGTTCTGTGGGGTCCCCACCAGGGAGCCCCCCAACCTTGCATCACCCCATCCCCAGCCCAGGGCTCAAAGGAGTTTGTCACCAAAGGGACAGCTGTAGGTCTAGCAGGGAAGCGGATGGGGGCCTAGCACTGGGCCTTGGGCCAGGAGGGCTGACTCCACAGAGGATAGAACTGGGACCGGGGAGACTTGAAGGGAAGTCCGCATGCCCAGGTCCCCTGTCAGGTGCCCAGGCTCCTTCCAGGCAGAAGCTGCTGGGGCACAAGGGCGCCAAGAGTTGTCAACATCTCCCCAAGCCCAATCCGCAGGAGCCATGGCGACCTGCTACTCTGGTCTGCACTTTCCACCTCCTCCAAAGGAATGCAGCCTCCCCCAGCAATGCTTCCCCGGTAAGAACGAAGACCAGGGGACTCTTGATGTCTCAAGTTTTAAGCTAGAAGAGATGCTAGTAACCACTGCCCCCAAGTGTCAAGGTTCAGAAAGGCTATATAACTGGGCCAGGACACACAGCAGGAGGGGAGAAGCCCTCGCTCCCACCCAGAATCTAGGATCAGCATTGGGCTGTACACCCCTCCATTCCCCTCTCTTCCCCACCAGGGCTGTGTGCCCACCCACCCTACGCTTCCCAGGAACAGGGGTCACATCCTTTCCAGGTCAGGTAGGGAGCTTGGAGATGCTCCAAAACCCCTTTGAAAACAGTTGGGGACACTGAAGCCCAAAACAGGGCCAAGCAATGTTTTCTGAGATCAAAGTGAAATGGATGAAAAAGGAGCCAGCAAAGGAGGACACAGGCAAAAGAAAATGTTAAGACAAAGGTAATGAATCAAGATAGGGCACACCTATAGAATGAGAGTAGGTTTCAATAAGTAGGTGAAGATTGAAAAAAAAAATCAAATCCAGTAGTACGTCTTACAAAATGAGGATACAGAAATGACCATGGGATTTTATAATTAGGAAAGCACCAGAAACTTTGAGAGGGTAATTTTATTAGAGTGATGGGTTTGGAAGTCAGTATATATAGTTGAGCAAGGAAGGGCTAGAAATAATATGACGGTGGACATGGTTGCTAAGTATTCTACGTAAAGCTTTTGTACCATTGCACAAAGGAGAGAAGCAGATTGGGAGGAAGTACAGTAGGATACAATTAAATTAAATACCTTTTGCTCCTTTGGTTTTGTTTTTCAGAATATTCAAACCCTGTGAATATTTGCAAGCAGAGGAGAATGAGTGCAGAGACAGGGTGTGCCAGACAGGAAGAGAATAAATTTGGCAGCGAAATTCTGGAATGGGAAAATGATAAAAACAAGGATTTAGGAAGAAAAAGCAGCTTTAATGAGTGTGGACAACACTTTTTTCCCCCCTTATGATAAAGGAAAGAAGACAGGAAAGTACAAATAAAGCTTCCTGAGATTTGAATTAGAGAAAAAGCCAGGGGAGGGGTGGGATAGGAGACCCGAGGAAGATATCACTTACAGTAGGGATTTGACTTGCCATTGGTTAACTAAGTAAAAGAGCTTCCAGAAGAGTCTCAGATACAGTTGGGCTGCATAGTAATTATTTTTATTTTTTTAGTTTCTGAAGTACCACATGCCAGGTATACTCCTAGGTCCTGTAGTGTTTGTCTTGGTCTCTGTCTACCTTGGTAGAGTTAACACTACATAGTGGGAGATGCTGTTACCAGGAGTTAGGGCCTAAGAATTAAAGAAGAAAGGTGAAACAGTACTGGGGTGTGGATTGCTTACCCTTTTTTGCACTGAACTACAAATAATGAAAAGTGACCCATAAAAATTTGGTTTACAGAGTAAGACTGTTTCCCAAATTAAAAAAAAAAAAAAGTAGCAAAAACCAATGAAACAAGGAATAGGAAATGCCACAGTATCCAGAATTCAAAATTCCTCAATGGAAAGAGAGAGTAAACATTCCTCAATTCCCAAAGAAAGTAAAAATCCTGAGTTCTAGAGTTTCCATAATTGCAATGAACAGGCCAAAGTAGGGTGATAAAGGTGAAAGGCAAAATGCTATTTTAGAATAACCAACTCATTATCTCATAATAATTAAATGATATTAAATATTAAGTTAGCGATACCTATTTATTTTCTTTTCAGCATCCAACCCCTTCTGGCACCTCCCACACATACACTTGAACAACCCATTCAAATCCATGAGAACTGAAGTAATCACATTTATAACTAAGATCATTTTCAGTCTTTACCTCAAACTAAATATCCAAATAATAAGAGCTCAATAGCTTGCCATAAAAATCTTATTTACTAGGGGTCGCACTAATGTTTAGAATATTTTCAAACATGCTCTTCTTCTTGGATCATTTGCGTGTGTCTCTAACCTGTATCCAACTAATTTTCTCATCTTTTCCTTTATGTTAAATTACACACCAGTTAGCTTTCATTAATTGTTTGGAGATTAGCCCAAACTCTTTAAAATCATAAACAAATTGCCAGTTATGATCTAGAAGTCCCTAAGTCTCAGGTTAAAATAACAGTCATTTATTTTACCTTTCTCTCTCCCCAGTAATAATAGGTAATTCACAGCAGCTATTTTATTTTCTTCTGTCAGGAAGGCTGTACCTACATGATTAAAATCACTCTCCAAGCTCTGTTACCAATTATACCAATTAAGGTCAAATAGAATGGAACAGCAGTCTCTGGGGAAAAAAATATGAACAATATAAACTTTTATTAATTTAAAGACATCATATGTACCGAAGACAGCTTCTTCCAAAGTTATCATTAATTATTTCTAGACAGTCACCTATAATCACATGTCGAAATTCCACGTGTTATTGTGTGTTCCTTGAATTTCGGGGAAAATTAGGCCCCAGTAAAAATCAGTGTTTGCCAAAAGGACTAGCTCTCCTGATGTCTTTGCTGAAACAGGAGCAGTAGTTGTTGTTGTTGTTTTTGAAATAATAGACACAATAATTATGAATGTTAATGTCTTTCCAAAAAAAAAAGAATTACCAAGGTTCAACTTCTTTGTAGTAAGTTAAAATAATTGTTACATTTATATATCCTATATAAATATTTAATATTTATATTGTTATATTTGTATATCTAAAATATACTATATATTTTTCTTTAAAATAATATTTTAATTTTGTTATAAGATGAAATTGTTCTTAATAAAAAGTGTTTCTATAGTCAGGGTCATTAATGCTAACCTATGCAACAACAACAACAAAACAATAACTATAATCCAGAAGTACCAGTGGCTTAATGCAATTAAAGTTTATCTATTGCTCATCTCTTCCTGAGTGGTTTGCCTATAAACAGGTTCCTACCATCTTCTAATGCCTCCATCTTCATCTTAAAGAAGTAAGTGTGAGGATCAAGGAGATTTTATGGACCAAAGTTAGTCATAAGATCTCAAACTAATTGAAATGCAGACTGAAAAATGTAGCTTTAGCTATGCATCCAGGATAAAATGGGAACAGTTTGATAATTTTATAGTAGTATCTTTTTTTAACAATCTACCCTTCTGATCAACAAATATTCCTTTTGCACTGTCTTCCATTTCTCAACTTCCCCTAATGAATAACCCCAAATCTTATCTAGTCACAGTATCTGGTTTATGTTCTGTGATCTTTGAATGATGACAGTTGTCTTCATCATGTCCATGTATAGAACCACAAATGTGGTTCTGAAATCTGAAAATTAAAAATCATGTTTTCTACCCCCTGATCCTCCATGTACACCTACTAACAGACAGAGACAAAATTATCTCAACAACTCTCATTTGGAAAATGGGAGAATAAAAGGTACACAGAAGTTATTTATGGAATACAACTAGGCAGTTATTGTAAAGTCCCACTTCCTGGAGAAAAAAGAAGGATCGTCAGTTGGGCCTGGTTATCTTCCCTCAGAAGAACTCCTGTGTTAAGAAAACCAAATTCAGTGAAGGTTATTTCATCTTATCCTTTGGGGCCATATCTGAAGTGGGTATTGAAGAATATATCTTTATTGACTGCCCAGCATACAGAACCCACCTCATGTTCATGGAAGTATGGGTATCTACAAGTTGTTTTAAGCATTGCAGAGTCAAAGACTTTTTAATATGGACTTGTGGCTATTTGGCAATATAATTATTTTTAAAACTTGCAAATTATTTGCTTCCAGTCAGTTTCATGTAAAAGAAGCCAAAACTTCCAGACTTTGTTCTCAAGTACATTCCATTTCTTTGCTACCTTGATATCATCCCTCTCTCTGTCTCAACTTAAAGTCAGATAATCTTGAGCCTGTCAAGCTTGAATTGGCAGAATATGTCCTTCATTTGATCTTTGGCCCAAATCTGAGACACTCTCTGCAGCTGAGAAATCTCACTGGGTCTCGGTTCTTCAAAGTCCTTCAAATACCATCTCTTACTTCTTTTTCTAAACTTTTCTGTTCCCTTTCAATTCTACTTTAAACCTGCCAATTATTTTCTATTTATCTTTCTTGTAATACTTTGCTGAAGCCATCAATAATAATAATACTAACAGCTATATTTTCCAAACATCTCTAGATCTACAAGCTCAGTAAGCTTTGGACTGCCTTCCATACTACCATAAATAACAGTTTTTAAATGCCTTTTCATTGTAATCACCAATTAACCAACCTGCTTTATTCTATTACTGAATAGATCTGTCTACTCTGAAGCTAATGTCACATATTCTAATTTTTGTTATATCAGCATCTCACTTCAAGATACTGGTTTTTATATTGGTTGGTGTAATTAATGCTAGCTGCTGCAGTAAGTAATCTCAGTCCTTTTGTGTTACTCTCACTCATGCAAAGTCCAAAGTCCAATGTTCCTGATTGCACAGGTTTCCTGAGAAGTTCTTATACAAAAATGATTTAGAGATTCAGCATCCTTGAATCTAGTAACCCCATTATATTTAAACATGTCCTACAATGATTCCTGTTAAGGAGACAAAAAGATAATGGAGAAATTGCTACAGTGTTTATAGGTAGGCCTGGAAGCTTACTTGTCATTTTCCAGTCATATGTTCTCAATGTACATGCAGAGAAGGCTATGAAATATAGGTTAGGTATGAACCCAGGAAAACAAGTACCTTAACAGGGAATACCTCAAATAAAAAACATAATAAAGCAAAGAAAACTTTAATAATTCAGTGGGAAAAGTTCTTATTTATTTTATTTTTCTGTAATTTAACTTCCTCTGGATAAAATCATTTTCCACTTGGAAACTATTGTCAAACTGTCGTGACTAGTCAATTTGTAAGGTATTCATGCCTAATAAATATTCAGTTTACTGCCACATTTTAAAATGTAAATGCTTGTTAGAGTAAAGAATTTTGGCCCATTAGTTGTATTACTTTCTACATTCTAGTTCTTGTTTCCCAGACAAGTACAAGTACATGCCAATTTTGAAAAACACTTTCATGGAAAACTTAATGTGGAAATAGTGCATGGACACTTACTGCTAAAGATGGAGGTTTAATTAGGGCATCTCTAATGTTCTTTTTACTGCTAACATTTTATCAAATGTGACACCCTTGAATATAAGCAAAAGTCATGCTAGGCTAGCATTTTAATGTGTAAAGAACTTCACAACCTCTCTCCAGTTCACTAAATATAATAATCAAAATTCGTTTTCTGATGATATTTTGAAAGAACAAAAAATTGATACAGGAATTAAAATGAAAAGGTTTTTAAGGTAATCTTTGTCCTGATTTGTAAACAGTATGCTCATTACAGAACAAAATAAGAAATAAAAGTAAGAATAAAAAAGAAAACAAAAATTTCCAAAGACCTTATCACCCCCCAAATAGATAAGTTCTTTCTATTTTGTTGTTTCTTCCATGTGTGTGTGTTTTATAATAAACATGATTTTCTAAATATACAGTTTTCCATTTCCATTAAGTAATTCCATTACATTAAATAGTTAAAAATACATGATTTAAATGCTTGCATAATATTTCATCATGTATATGTCACATTACTTAATCCTCTGTTAGATATTTAGGCAATTTGTAATTTTTTTATGGACATGACTATATCTGTAAAAATTATCTCTATACCTAAATCTTCATATGTGTCTCTGAAGAATTAATGTTTTTGAGGCTTTTAAGCACAAACTGTAAAATCGTTGCCTCTGAATCAACGTGTCAATCTGCGCTTCTTCCAACAATGTACGAGAGTGCTTATTCCGTCATTCTTGTTTCAATAATTGTTATTTTCTATATTGTCAACTTAATAGTTGGATAGTTTTTTAAATGGTTATTTGATTTCCTGTGATGTTGGATATTTTGTATGATGTCTACATTCTGTGTGCAGATGTGTTGTATAAATGACTTGCTTGATCATGGCTTTTCTTCATTATACCTGTGCTGATTTTTTGCTGGTTACAAGGCACAATGCTATACACTGGAGATGCAGTGGTAAACAAGACAGACAAGATCTCTACCCTTATAAAGCTTACAATTAACGGGATAAATAACATTAAATGTGTTTTAAAAAAACTCTCTTAACACATCTCCACACAAACGACTCTCCAACTTAATCAACACCTTCAGCAAAATATAGCAACTTATATCTATAGGAGGCTGAACACTTGTGGTTAGGAGGCTAGTGTCTGGCAAGAATGTACATTTCTGCTCCCTTCACTTGGGTTATGTGCCTACCAAGACTCAAATGAGTGTGATCACAAATTTGTTTTTCCAAGATGTTCTGGTGATGGTAATTTTGTACTTTCATGACTATACTTAAACTAAGAAAATATGAGTACCAAAGAAATATGGTTTTGTTTGTATGAAATTTTGGTCAAATATTTAGAAAAACTTAAAACTTAATTGCTAAAATTATTAATATTACATTATGTGAAAATGACTTAAAACAGTGAATGTTTAGAAAATATATGCACTTAGGACTTTCTGATTAAATTTTTGTTCCACCTAAAATGAAAAGAAATTGGAAGTTATAGTATATTTACAATGTATGTTTTTAGTTGGTAGAGACTGTGTGGAACTCTAATCAGCAGAGTGTTGCCAAAAGAAAAAGCCTTAGCTATAAACTGAAGAAAAAAAAAAACTGTAATGTACATTTATATGGTCTATGTCAAAACAAATGCCTAATACGTGCACATATGATTGTTCATGGTTTTGTCTTATTCTACTGTTTACTTGTAACTAATCAAAGTGTTTGATAATAATAAGATTTCTATTGTAATTAAGCAATGATAAGCATGAGAAATAAGAGAGAATTATGAAGTATTTTCACAGGGGAAATATGATTTGTTTTCTTGTATGATTTTTGGCAGATTTCCTCAGGCTAGTTTAAATTTCAGCCTCTAATAAATAAGAAGATCCTGGACTAGATTTTAGAAATAGGTGAAACCCCCCCACTACTTAAACAAGTGACTCTAGAAAAGGTTTGCAAGGACCACATTAATTATTTTTTATCTTCTCTAAGTAAAGAGAAATATGTATATATATGTATATATTGTATATGTTTCCAAATCAGGAAACTAATAGGCATTTTTATTTTTAATTATTATTATTTATTTCTCTCTCTTCTATATTTTAAGAGTTTTATAAAGAACAATCTATTGTTTAATTATTGGTTTGTTTCCAACTCTGGATAATGTATTTATATGTATCTATGTTGTATTTTACTTATTAATATAAACAGTTTTTGGCCCTTTAGTCACAGCATTTTACTTAGATGATACAAATACATTTATGTTTGAGCCCACTTAAGAAAACTTTGTGTTTACTTTTAATTCAATCATACAGTTCTGTGCAACATGTAATGTTTGTTATATAGTAGATTTAGTAGGTACAGAGAGGATCAAATTGTAAACATTTTGAAGCAGCAATGCCTTAGCACAAAATGTTGAACATGCTTTGAATTCCATACAGTGTTATACTATATCTCTACAGAACTGTCAGGGTGAAGAAAAGGAATATTGAGACAGTAATAAGCATATCACATACAGGCATTTATTCAGACAAATAGAGATATTTATGCTTTTGGCAAATAGTTGAAAACAGAATGCATCTGTAGCTTGGAAATGTAAAAACAACCAACAGTACATTGCCAATGGCCAGTGTATCAGGATTAGCATAAGCATGTAAAATACTATTATTATTTTTTATTTTATATTTAATCATTATTCATAAAAGTTAGAGCAGCTAAGAAGAAACTAAGCTTGTTTCATTGTGAAGGGGTTTTTTTAATCTTTTTTTTATTCTCTTATCTTCTGTCTTATTCTTATAGGAAATATAATCACTTCTTTTTAAACTGCCAAATTTGCATGATGTGTTTCAGAGAAGAAAGAATAATAATTTCCTAAGAGGATAATGGAAATTGACTATATATATTAATATTTATAAGTACAATCAATATGTCATGTATATACATATACACATGTGAGAACTGTGAGAAACACAGGACAAACTTCACAATAGTGTCAGTTTTGTGCCCGGAGTAGCTTCCCTGATCATGGGACAGGATAGGAAGGTGAAGTCCAAGTAAAGTATGGTGACCTCTCCTTAATGAAGAGGCAGAGACAAGAGTTTGACAATGATAAGGTGGTTAGAATTGGTCTTGCAGGCTACAGAAACAAAAAGCTCCAGGACTTTGCCTAGGGGTTCTAATTATGTCATTTGCCAAAGACTGAGCTGTTCTGCACCTACACGGGGTAATATTCTACAAAGTTCTACCCTGAAAAAAAAAAAAAGGAAAGAACAGCTGGAGAACACAACAGGTATAACAAACCACATTTCATCTGAACACCCCAATCATTTCTTTGAGAATTCAGAAAAAACACACAATCCAGAAGAGCTTTTGCATGAGGGTTCCTATTATCTTACAATAAAGGTTACTCATTGTAGAATAAAGGTTACTCATTCTAGAACCACATTTTAAAAAGCTGAAAAACAAAGAATGGAGATAATCATGGTGATGTTTCAGTAGACTGCTTGCCAGAACAACACTCAATACATTAAAGGAACACAAATCAGATTTTCAACAATACAATATTCACAATGTACAACATATAATAAATACGAGATATCTGAAGAAACAGGAAAATGTGATTCAAAACTAAAAAAGAAAAAAATCATTAGAAACAAACACAGAGAT
This sequence comes from Mesoplodon bidens, assembly GCF_964165515.1. Taxonomy (NCBI): domain Eukaryota; kingdom Metazoa; phylum Chordata; class Mammalia; order Artiodactyla; family Ziphiidae; genus Mesoplodon; species Mesoplodon bidens. The sequence goes on from NC_138167.1 coordinate 90,946,787, forward strand.
GACAGGTCAGAATTAATTGCTTCAGTATCTTAGATTGCTATTATAAATGAAGATGTGGAGAAAATTTTCAATATAATAATTGAATAGAAGGAAAATCTCAGTAGAGAAATGGTAACTATGAAAAAAAGCACTAAATAAAAATTCCAAAACTGAAAACTATAATATATCCCAAATGAAAAAAAAAAAAAAAAAGCAAGCACTGGCTGAACTGAAGACAGGATATCATAAAATATATTATCAGTCATCTGGAAGATAGGAAAATAGAAATCATTGAAACCAATACACACAGAAAATAAATTTTTTATAATTTAAGAGACATTCAGTGACCTGTGGGACAATACCAAGCAGTCTAATATAGGTGTCATTGGAATCCCAGAAAGGGAAGGAAATTATATGGGGCAAATAAATAAATAGTGGCTGAGCATTTTTTTGAATTTGAGAAAAAAAACATCAACCTGTACATTAAAGAATCACAACAAACCCCAAGCAAGATAAAGTTAAAAAAAAAAGCCACACATAAACACAATAGAGTCAAACTGCTGAAAGCCAAATATAAAGAATATTTTAAAAGCAGACAGAAGGGAAAAACATACTGCCTACTTGGGGAACAATGATAACTAGGCCTCATACCTTTCATTAAAAAAACCAAACAATTAAATAACATCATCAAGGCTAAAGAATGAAAAAAAATTAAAACATAATTAAAAGTCCAGAAATGTGTCTTTCACATATCATCCAAAAACAAAGGCAACATAAAGATACTTTCTCATGAATAAAAGCTCAGAGAATTTACCACTAGCAGATGTGCACTATATGAATGTTGGAGCAGGTTAATTAGACTAATTGATAATGATACCAGATGGAAATTAGAATCTATATTAAAAAGGGGGGTGGCTGAATATGGTAAACATGTGGCAAGTATGAAAGTCTTTTTAAAATCAATTTTTGAATTTCCCCGAAAGATAATTGATTGTGTAAAATAATGATAATCTGTGAGCCATAATTGATAGATAGATAGGTAGATAGATAGAGGGATTGGCAGGAGGAAGGAATGAAAGGTATAACAATTGCATAAAGGACTAGAAGGAAAATTGAAGTATACCAATATAAGTTTCTTAAATTGTACATAAAATAGCCTTCAAGATAGACTACTATTTTAAATAGAGGATGCATATTGTAATTCATATAGAAACCACAAAAAGCATGGAAGGACAGAATGAAAAAAACAAAGGACAAGATAAAATGGAATAATAAAATATACTCAACCCAAATGAATACAGGAAAGGAGGAAAAAAAAGAAATAAACAAAAGATAAATAGTAAGTTAGTGGACATAAAGCTATGTCAATGATTATGTTAAATGTAAAAGAACAAAATATCTAATTAAAAGACAAAGATTGCCATAGTGGTTAAATAAAGAATGACCCAACCACATGCTGTTTATAAGAGACACACTTTAAACATAAAGGCATAGAAAAGTTAAAAGTAATAATATGGGAAAAGATGTATTTTGTAAATACAAACTATAACAAAGCTTGAGTGGTTTTAATAATTTCAGACAAGGTTAACTCCACAATTACTTTATTGTAACTCTATAATAAAGAGTATTAACAAAGATTTGTTAAATGTCATTTCACAATGATAAAGTGTCAATGTATCATAAAGGTTTAGAAATCCCAAATGTGTAAAATAGTAACAGGCTCAAAACGTAAGTAACAATAGTAGACAAAATAGCAAGAGAGAAATTGACAAATTTATATAACAAAATCTAAAAGCCATATGATATCACATATATGGAATCTAAAATATGGCACAAATGAACCTATCTATATACAAAACAGAAACAAACTCATGGACATAGAGATCAGACTTGTGGTTGCCAAAGGGGAGGTGGGGAGGGAGAGGGATGGACTGGGAATTTGGGGTTGGTAGAGGCAAACTATTACATTTAGAATGGATAAACAACAAGGTCCTACTGTACAGCACAGGGAACTATACTCAGTCTCCTAGGATACACCATAATGGAAAAGAATACTTTAAAAAAGAATGTATGTATGTGTAAAACTGAGTCACTTTGCTATACAGCAGAGAGTGGTACAACACTGTAAATTAACTATACTTCCATAAAAAAGATTAACATTTTTTTAATTTAAAAAATAAAAACAATAAAGCCATAAATTGGAAAAAATGGCTCTAAGTATTGTATATTAAAACATTTTGAAGGAACATACAGGAATATGTTAATAAAGCTTTATTTCTGTAATGGAGGCCATGGGTCCTGAATGGAAAGAACAGTTTTAATTTTCATTATATGTAATTTTATATTTTTCAAATATTTTATAATATGCAGTGTTTTGTGTAATATATAGTTAAAAATAAAAATAATTCCTTCCCCTAAAAAAATAGACCCCTTATATGGCACTGACCACGTTTTTTTAAAATTATTTTTCAATAATAGTATCAGCTGATATTTATAATAGAATAATTAAGTGCTGGTGTATTTGTTTCCTGTTGCTGTCTGAGTTGAAAGGTCTCCTCCTCAGCCTTTCAAGTTTTTAAGTTTCCTCACAAACTTAATGGCTTAAAACAACACAAATTTATTATTTTATAGTTCTGTATGTCAGAAGTTTAAAATAGGTCAGTACAGCTGTATTTTTTCTGGAGATTCTAGGGGAGAACCCTTGCCTTTTCTACCTTCCAGAGGTTGCCTTATTGTATGGCTAATGGCCCTATGTTACTTCAACCTCTGCTTCCATCCTGACCCTTCTTGTCTGACCGTAACCCTTGTCCATTCCTCTCCTCAGCACCTTTGTCATTACATTGGGCCGATCAAGATAATCCAGAATAATCTCTCCATTTCAAGAACCTTGATTTAATCACATTTGTAAAGTTCCTTCTGCCACGTAAGGTAACATTCACATGTTCCAGCAATTAGGACATAGTTGTCTTTGGGAGCCATTATCTGACTACCACTGCTAAGCATTGTGCTAATTGCTTTTCATTCTTTATTTCATTTAACACTTCTACAATTTTATCAGCTGGGCTTTATTCAGTCAAGGAAACAATTTTAGGGAGATGAAGAAGCTCTCATGAGGTTGCGTAGAGTTTGAGTTGAGAAACTGGAAAATGGAAACTTTATCTGAATGGCTCCTGAACCTTTACTCTTAACCATTGTACTATATACTCTCATGAATATCATCATATTGCTTTTAGGTATATATATATATATATATATATATATATATATATATATATATAAAATAGCTTAGCTATTGACTATCATTCTAATTTTCAAGTGACACTTATTACTTGTTCTGAGTAATACATGTGGTATTATATTAAGCTAAGCCAAGATGGATGAACTGTTGACTACAGGTTAACTTTGTTTTCCTTGAACAAGCTTTTCAACTCCTTGAAACAGCTTTAGTTTTCCAAGATCCAAGTGGCCATATCAAAATGTCTGTGAGCCCCTTGCCATGATAAGCTACACTTCAGCCAATCTTTGCTATCTGATGACCCAAGCCTTTTCTGTTAAGAGGAATTCTTATAATTCTGTAACAGTTCACTTTTCTCACATTCTCCTTTTCAGAGAATGGTGTTAACTCTTAGGCAGAGATTGATTTTCAAGCCCACTTATATATTCTGACCTGGCATGTTTGGAGGCAAACTGACCCCAATGTGATTTATCACCTTAAGCAAGCCTGGGTATGTAATATGGACAGAGGATGGCTAAGCATTCTTATATAAATACAGGTTTTGCTTCTCATTCAGTCCCAGAAAACTCACTTTTGAAATATGCCATTTGTTAATCTGCCAAGGAATTCTTGTTTATAATTGGGTAGACTTTTTACATCATTATTTGGTGTAAAACCTCAGTAGCCAAAAAGCTTTAAAGGGTTAATCTATGACAGTGATGTGGGCTAAGGGAAAAGGATATGGAGAATTATTGTTTAATGGGTACAGAGTTTTAGTTTGGGAAGATGAACAAATTCTGGAGAGGGATAATGGTGATGGTTTTATAACAACGGGAGTGTACTTAATGTCACTGAACTGTTTAACAAAACAAAATGGTTAAAATAATAAATTTTATGTTATGTGTATTTTACCACAATAAAAACAATACAATTTTTATGGAACTGTAAAAATAGTTGAATAACACTTTCAAGAAAGATGGAAACAAAAGAGCTTCAAAAACATGAACAGCAGAACTTTACTGACTTTCAGTGCAGTCCTTTTCCTATCAATATAATCTAGATCCCATCATCACTTATTTCAGATATTCAAGTTTTCATCTGGAGGCAATGAGTCTTCCAGAAGGTGAGGTCATTTAGCATGAAGGAGGTAGAACCATTGCAAAACAGTTCCTCTGAGAAATGAGGGGATAAGCAAAAATTAATGGAGATCTCTAACACAATTGGTAACCAGGCCAAAACAAACAAACAGAAAGGAAAACTGAATTGGAGAGTTTATAATTGACTTAATACTGAGAAACTGCCTTTGTCCTAAGTAGCACTGACTAAAACGTACTAACAGTTATATTTTATGTACTAACAGTTAAATGTACTAACAGTTACATCTTATGATTGTATTTAATTGGGATTTTTTTGACTACTGGCAAGAAATGTCAGTAATCAAAAAAGTAGATCTTAGGGAAAAGAGCTAAACTGAAGTGACCCTCAGGAAAAAAAAATAAGAGTAAATCTTATTTAAATATTTTTTGAAATAAATATAAATAAATCCTATATCTCAGTATTAAAATAAAGACAAATATGTAGATTAGATAAGACCTATTCAAAGATATTTTAAGTCACTTAATGATATAAAAATATTATGAATGTTCTTTCCAAACAGATACAGTATAAGAACTTTGTGCTCTTCTTTACAATTTTTTTCAAGTACTCTTTTTAAGAGCTCGTGATTATCTGCTAAAGGCTCACAACAATTAAATAAAATGGCACGGAGTGAATAAAAACATAGCATGGTGTGAGAATGAAAAAAACACATATATATACATATATAACAGAATATATACAAAAGGCAAGTGTGGTGTGTATGTTTGTGGGGAGTTGTAGTTAAGTGGGGTCCATAGTGTTTTCTCCACTTGTGTAGGCAAAACAGACAAACAAACTAAACACACACATACAAAACTTGCTTTTTGTTTTCAGTGTGTAGGCATGTGTATATATACATATATATATATTTGAAATACAATAATAAAGCATTTTTGAAAATGTTATAAATATATTAAAAGGGCTTATCTTTCCTCTAGTTCTGACATAAGGTGGAAATTACTTCCCAAAAAGATTACAAAATGGAAATTATACCCAAAATTAGGAAATTAAATATAAATAGCTATATCATGCTGAAGACTTTAATCTTATATGTATATTTGTGTAGTATACTGAAATGGCTAGATATTTGTTTAGCTTACAGAATCATCTTGAATAGCTAACCTAGTAAGCAAAAGCAGACAGATTGTCTTTTTTCAAGGACTTTATATTCCAGTGGAAGATTCACACATTCAAAAAGTCAAATAAAAATATTTATTGCAATGATAAATGCAATGAAAGAAAGGTACCTGGAATCAGAGCATATAATAGGGATTTGATTTAATTAAGGAGGTCAGGGAAGACTTATTTGAATAGGGGATGGCTGATAGGGATGAATAGAGACATCTAGAAAAAAAGGAATATGGGGTGGATAGAGAGTATTTAGACAGAGTACAAAGGATATGTAAAGACCTAAAGCCAAAATATGTAACATGACTATAATAGAAGGTTCAGATGGCATTTAGTGTGATAACAAGGAGTAATATGAAAAGAAGAATGGGAAAAGGGCATTTTAGTCAGAAAAAACTGTCTGAGTTTAGAAGCAGGTCCTGTAGCAAAAGGTATTATGGCAGGAATTGGGACTAAAATCTATCATTTGAGATGGAGAAGAAAGATAACAAGAGTGAGGTCAAGAAGGCTGGTAGTAGGTGAGGCTAGAGAGATTGGGGCCAGATCAGACAGGACAATGGAAATCATCCTAGGAAGAGTCCCCCTACTCTTATTTTAAAAATAGCAAGAATGCCTGAAGGGTTTTAAACAAGGCATGGAGGTGGTAGGAGTGGGAAGTTAAGGGTTTGATACACTGACATTACAGGTCCCACTCACCGTGATTCTTACTTCCCTCCAGTGCAGATCCAACACTAAAGTACAGCACACTTTTGGTATGCCTCTCAATTAATCATGAACTCTGTTACATCTGATCAATCCAAAATGATTCAGAAGGTGTTTGAGTGTCTTGATATGCTTCTTGGTCTTGGTTGTGCGTATCGAAAATCAATACAGTACTATAGATACAGGTTGCAAAATATTACTCTTAATCAGCCACAGCATTATTATATATCTTAAAAGTTGTTTTTCTCAGGAAATTGCTTCTAATAGCGTGCTGATTTGTTTTTGTTTGTTTTTTGTTTTTTCTATTAATACAAGTACAAAACAAACATTTGACATATCAGCCTTCTAGGTAAATATGCTTACCTTCACTGACCAATAAGAAAATTGGTCTGCTCTATTTTATTTAATGTTGCAAACACTTGCTTGCCTGAGAGTTCCTTGAGACCAGAGTATGGATCATATTCATGTTTGTATCATAGCAATTCACACAATGTCAGGCTATCAATTTTTGTTGATTGAATGAATGGAAAGGAAATTGATACACTTTCTTTTATATATAATCTCCTACAATATTTTGCTAATTCTTAAAATGTCAAATCAGTTCAATAAATATTTAGTGAGTGTATACTCTGCACAAGAAAGTGTTAGGCAAGTTTTTACAAGTCCCTCACAAACTGTTTTCAGATGTTTCTTCTATAGATAGTTTTGTTGAGAACTATCATTGTATTACCACATGCCCCATTGACCCTCCTGGTTCTGTTGAATATTTACAAGTGTTTATAAATGCTGTTTAACGAATAAGCTTTCCTCTTTTATTAAAACAGAAAAAATATGTATAGTTGTCCCTTGAAAAACGGGTTTGAACTGCATGGGTTCACTTACACATTGAATTTTTTCAGTAGTGAATACTACAGACTACAAGATCTGAGACTGGTTGAATCTAAAGATACAGAGGAATCACATATATGGAGTGCTGATTATAAACTATATGCAAATTTTCATTTGTGCCAAGGGTTGCGCCCCAACACCTGAGTGGTTTGAAAGTCAACTGTGCATACATATGAGGTCTATAATTTTTTTTCTGTTTCAAGTATAATTTATTATATAAAAATGTAATGTGATTTTGAGTAAAGAAAATATCTTTTCCTTGAGCAATTAGCAAGTGCTAAGTAATGGCTTAAATAATGTACAAAACCTATTTCTCCTTTTAATAACTTTAAAAATCTTTGGAGATAAATTATAATTATGACTTCATCTTAGAGTAAGTTAGAAAATACTGTTGAGAGAAGGTAAATAACTTGCTGCTTTCCAAGATGATATAATTATTAAGTATAAAACCAGTAATTGAGCCCAAGAATCTCTGATTTACACTCTTTGCTCTAATTTGATTCTATTATTAGATGAAACCAGGGAAAGTAAGTAGATCATACCTAAGTCTACTTTATCATTTCCTGTGGAAACACACACTGCTATAAAAATCATTTGTGAGTCAGATATTTCCATCAGGAAATTGGCACTTCATGGATTACTGAATGTTAGCTTTTATAATTTTTTTTAAAGTAGTAGGTGCCATGCTATTAGGGTATGGTCATTCCTGTTTTACATTCCAATTAAAAAGGCCCTAATTAGCCACACAACAATCTACTCTGACAATCTCTGTCTTTTAATTAGTACATTTTGACCATTAATATTTAAAGTGATTATTGATGTACTTTATTTGTTGCTGTTTTGTCTGTTTTGTCCTTTTTCTTTTTTTCTATTTTTGTGTTCTACTTTTTTGTGTGTCTTTTGTGGTTAACTCAGCATTTTATAGTTCAATTTTCTCTCCTTTCTTAGCATATTAGTTACTGTTTTATTCTTTTTAGTCGTTGCTCTTGAGTTTACAATATATATGTACAATTAATCCAAGTCCACTTTCAAATAACATTATACCACTTCATAGATAGTGTAAGTACTTTATAATAATGAAATAATACTAAAACCTTCTTCCCATCCTTTGTGTTATTGCTGTCATTCATTTCACTTATACATAAGTATACATATTCTATCTGTGCATCTATCACATATATATGAGCATACATAATCAGAAACATTATTATTTTGAACTATTATCTGTTAGATCAATTAAGAATAAGACAAGTAAAAGTATTTATTTTACCTTCATTTATTCCTTCTCCAGTGCTTTCCTTTCTTTATGTAGATCTGAGTTTCTGACCTATATGATTTTCCTTCTCTTCAAAGAATTACTTTTAACATTTCTTGAAAGGAAGATCTACTGGCAACAAATTCCCTTAATTTTTGTTTGTCTGAGCGTATCTTTATTTCTCCTTCACTTTTGAAGGATAATTGCACAGGGCATAGAATTATAAGTTGTTTTGTTTGTTTTGTTTTGTTTTGTTTCCCTCTCAGCATTTTAAATATTTCACTTTACACTCTTTTTGCTTGCATGATTTCTGAGGAGAAGTCAGATATAATTCTTATCTTTGTTCCTTTACAGGTAAGTTTCCCCCCAACTTCTTATAGGACTTTTTCTTTATTTTTTGATTTTCTGTAGTTTGAAAATGATGCCCATACGTTGGCTTGTGGAGGGTGGGAGGGGGGAATTCATCTTGCTTGGTGTTCTCTGAGCTTCCTGGACCTATAATTTGGTATGTGACATTAATTTGGGGGAAATTCTCAGTTATTATTGCTTCAAATATTTCTTCTGTCTTTCTCTCTTTCTTCTCCTTCTGGCATTCCCATTATGTATATGCTTATGTAGTTGCCCCACAGTCATTAGATATTCTATGCCTTCTTTTTTTTTTCCCATTCTTTTTTCCTGTTTGCTTTTTCCTTTTGAAGGTTTCTATTGAAATAGCTTCAAGTTCAGAGATTCTTTCCTCAACCACATCCAGTCTAAGTCCATCAAAAACATTTCTTATTTCAGTTACAGTGTTTTTCATTTCTTTTTAGTTCTTTCTTAGAATTACCAGCTCTTTACTAATATTGGCATCTATTCTTGCATGCTGTCTACTTATCTATTAGAGCCCTTAGTGTATTAATCATAGCTGTTTTAAATTCCTGGTCTGATAATTCCAAAATCCCTGCTATATCTGAGTATGGTTTTATGCTTGCTCTTTCTCTTCAAGATGTGGGGGGTTTATTTTGTTTATTTATTTATTTTTACCTTTTAGTATGCCTTGTAATTTTATTGAAAGCCAGATATAATATAGTGGGTAAAAAGAACTACTATAAATAATCCTTTAGTAATGTGACTGCATGGTATGTGGGCAAGGGGACCATTCTGTAATCTTATGATTAAGTCTCTGTCTTTTAGTGAACCTGTGCTTCTTGACTGTGACCTTCACATGTGTTTCTCAGTCCTGCCCTACCCCCACCCCCTGTCAGTGGGATGACATGGCTAGAGGGAGCTGGAGCTGAGTATTTCCCTTCCTCCACATCAGTTAGGCTCTGACAAAACCACTGCAGGCTAGGCCCTGGAGTAATAACTATTTTCTCCAGAAGGCTGACCTTGTTAAGAAGAACAGAATGTTCTGATTTGTTTCAGAATGGTTCCTTTTCCCTTCCCCCTGTCAAAAATACAAGCAAAAAATTTTTTAAGTGATAGTCACTGTGAGAACCTGGAAGAACTCCAGGAAGTAAAAGTCACAAATGTATGTCATCCTCCTACCATCAGTGATGAGTCCTACTGTAGTTTTTGTCTCTCAGACTAATCCATGCTGAGCCTCTGGCAATTCCTCAGTTACAGTGTAGGTTTTCCTGCCCTGGCAGTGATTCCTGTGGTTATGTCAGTTTGTGGATTTCTCTCTGGTAATTTGTGTGTCTCTGTATCTGCCTAGCAGTCTCTGCAATTTTGGAAGCAGCAGTTGGCCCTAAGACCTCATTTCTCTGATGGATCTAAGAAGAAATGTTGATTTTTCGGTTTGTTTGGTTTTTCACTTGTTAGGATGGAGTGGCTACTTCCAAGGTTTTTACAGGCTGAACTGGAAACCAGAAGTCCCCTCAGTTATTTTTAGAAACCTGAATGCAGTAATTTTGCCTTTGGTGTTTCCTACCATTCCAATATAGTTATATCACATTTAAAACTTAAGATTTATATTATTTATTGGTAGAATATGAGGTGTAAATTCCCTTCCTTTAAATAACTTTTAGTTTTCCTTGCCTTTTAAGTGCCTCATCTCCCATTGATGTCATTAGTTTTCTCTTCTCTCTAATTCAGGCTTAAAGTCTCACAGAAAAATACACCTCTTTCCAATATATTAAAACAAATCAAATACTCTTTTAGTTTTCTTTCATTGTAGTTAATTTTTATTAAAATATTCTTGCTGGAGATTGCTGTCTTTCTTCTCTAATTTGTACATGATTAGTCTAGGCCTGCTATCTAGCTGTCATCCTAAGATTACTTTTCATCATCATCAACTGGAAATTTCTCATGACTTCTCTCAAGTCTTAGATCACCTATTTCCTGAACTCAGAGTTTTCTCTTTCTTGCTTTACCCACTGCTCTGATAGAGCACATCCTGCAGCAGCTTCCTGAGAAAGGGTGTGGAAGGTGACATTTTTATGAGTTTGTGTATCTGAAGATGTCCTGTATTGCCTCAGACTTAATTGGTAATGTTGAGGAGTATAAATTTGTGTTGAAAATCACTTAGCAAGCATCTGTTGTTTCCTTTCTCAGTTTGATTGTAGAGAAGTCTGGCGTTGGTCTGATTCCTGAATTTCTTTATGTGACTAGTTTTTTTCTTACTTCAGACTTGGAAGATCTGTTTACTCCCAATGATTTTAAATTTCATGATCGTGTGTTTTGATGTGGGTCCTTTCCATTTATTTTTTGGGGGCCTCTATAGGTCCTTTCAATATAGAAATATGTGTTCTTCTGGGACTTTCATTCTATTAACTACATAAGGCAGAAAAAATGACTCTGTCTCCATTTTGGAAGAATCATTGTGGAGGGGCCTTGCATACCAAGGGGATTTTTTGCTAGTTTTTTGCCAAAACTCGCCAAATAGGGAGTTTTGATCTTCTACGAGTCACAGCCAAAAACAAATGTATCAGGAGCAGGTAGCCTCTGGCAGAAAAAAGCAATTTCTTGTTATTGACTATATTTTCACACTGTCCACTTAGTGATTTTTTTCCGATTTAATTTGAAAAGAGTTAATATTTTTTCCAGGTCTACAATTTCAAAGATGGACTGATAGAGATGATTGATAAATATTCCAGTTATATCACAAACACGTCACACCATGCGTCATTTATCTTGACAAAGCTTAAGGTTCCTATAGCCTTTATAGCGATCATTTACCTTTGGTTAGTTCATGGATTGAGTTGAATAATGAGTTCCCGGGCAATGATCAACCAAGATTTGCTCGAAGGTCATTAATTCACGTTGCCTCTCTATAGTGTCCTGAAACAATGGCTGTAATTTAACCCCTTTTTAAAAAATTGGCTACAAAGAACACTCGGGCATTTCCTATTGTGTTGACCATGGTTGTGTGAGTACACTGTTACTGAATCACTTCAGGTAAAGTGTAGTGGAGAATACATTTCCTAATAGTAGCTAATAGCAAAAACAGTAAAATGTACATAAATACAAAGGAGGTTATTTAACAAAGCTTGAAAAAATAACAAATTCAAAGGAAGTTAGTTTAGTGCTACACTGCTGAAGACAAGACAGCTCTGAAAGAAGCCTGAAATAATGTCAGATTTATATGAATAGTTGAAAAATAACTGCTGCTTACAGATCATTATGAAATAAAGATAAGAGAATTGATTTTAAAGTATAGATATTGTAATAAATTTAAATGTAAAGAGAAAGAAACTGATCGTATATTATATATATGTATATATATAGGTATACATAGTACTAAATTAAACACTTAAAATAATCCTTACAGGGCTTCCCTTGTGGCGCAGTGGTTGAGGGTCTGCCTGCCAATGCAGGGGACACGGGTTCGTGCCCCGGTTCGGGAAGATCCCACATGCCACAGAGCGGCTGGGCCCGTGAGCCATGGCCGCTGAGCCTGCGCATCTGGAGCCTGTGCTCCACAATGGGAGAGGCCACAACAGTGAGAGGCCCGCATACTGCAAAAAAAACCCAAAAACAAACAAACAAAATAATCCTTACAGTTCTTTAGAGGGTCTATAAGTAGCTTCCTACTAACTGTCAAACAATTATTTAAAACTTTTTATTACATTTACCTAATTGTATACACAAAGAGATAAATATATGCACTTCATTATAGAGACTATGACAAAGGATACTATTCTCACATGTATCTTCAGAAATGTATTATATTCCAGCCTTATTACAGATAACATAATGATTAATTCTGAAGATATGAGTTCTGCTATACATTTGAGCATGAATAATTAAAATAATGAATATCTCAGACACAAAGCTTGGTTTATGAATATAATTCAATGAAATCATAGACGGCTATAGAAAAATTAGTTAATTTTTTCTGTCATAGGGTTTGTTTTCACAGAGTCTATTCCCTCCTAAATACAGACACTGGGATTCTTCCATATAACCACTAACCATTTAGGTACCATCCTCTGAGTCAGTGGGCTTGTATGCATCCTGGATCTTTGAAAAAGGAAGTATCAATGTAGGGCATTTAGGGTGAAGCTCAGTATTGTCTTGTGTCAAGAGAGGGCATCACTTGTGCCAGATTGTATGCAGAAGAAATCTTGTCTCAGCAGAGCACTGTCTGTAGGTGTTGTCCTGGCAGATCAGGGCACTTTAGAACTAGCTTCCAATGTTTCTGGGCCATCTCTGAAGGCTGGATCCACTCCTCTTCCCATCACTCCCCTACTTCTTATCCTTTTTTTCTTCCTCAGCTACCATTGATCATGCTCCATCACAATTACTTCCTCAAACTTACCAAACAGGTGATGTTCATCACTTTACCTTAGTGATGCAGAGTAATCTGGATTTTTCCTTATTCATTCTCCAAAGTATTGTTTGACATATAAACTATGCCCTGTTTCCTACACAGATTTCACTTAAAATTTTTAGAACACTTTTTACTTATTTCAATAAAATCTGATATTATATATTAAAACCTTTGACTCACGTACGCAAAGATTTTGGCAACAATTTTTAAGCCTGGCGACAGAGACAGTCATTTAGGGAGGAACATACTTCCCATCCCCCATACTTAGAGATTCTCATGCAAGTAGTTTGGTTGGGGCCTGTCTTACTCTGTTTGGGATGCTATAACAAAATACCATAAACTAGGCAACTTATAAACAACAGAAATGTATGTTTCACAGTTCTGGAGATGAGGAAGGCCAAGATGAAGACATCAGCAGATTCAGTGTCTTGTGAGAGCAAGCTTCCTGGTTCATAGATGACCTTACATAGGAGAAAGGACTAGGTAGCTCTCTGGGGTCTCCCTTATTTTAAGGGCACTAATACCAGTCATAAGGCTCTACCCTCATAACCTAATCACCTCCCAAAGGCCCCACCTTAATACCATCACATTGGGCATTAGGTTTCAACATATGATTTGGGTGGAGTGGGAGGCACAAATATTCAGTTCATAGTAAGGCCCTATATTTTGGCATTTCCCAGTTGAGATTCAATTAAGCAGTTTTGATTGAAAATTAAAACTAAAAATAGAACTACCACACGACCGAGCAATCCCACTGCTGAGCATATACCCTGAGAAAACCATAATTCAAAAAGAGTCACGTACCACAACGCTCACTGCAGCTCTATTTACAATAGCCAGGACATGGAAGCAACCTAAGTGTCCATCGACAGATGAATGGATAAAGAAGATGTGGCACATATATACAATGGAATATTACTCAGCCATAAAAAGAAACAAAATTGAGTTATTTGTAGTAAGGTGGAATGACCTAGAGTCTGTCATACAGAGTGAAGTAAGTCAGAAAGAGAAAAACAAATACCGTATGCTAACACATATATATGTAATCTAAAAAAAAAAATGGTTCTGATGAACCTAGGGGCAGGAAAGGAATAAAGATGCAGACGTAGAGAATGGACTTGAGGACATGGGGAAGGGGAAGGGTAAGCTGGGATGAAGTGAGAGAGTGTCATGGACATATATACATTACCAAATGTAAAATAGATAACTAGTGGGAAGCAGCCACATAGCACATAGGAAGGGTGGGAAGGAGATGCAAGAGGGAGGAGATATGGGGATATATGTATACGTATAGCTGACTCACTTTGTTATACAGCAGAAACTAACACACCATTGTAAAGCAATTATACTCCAATAATTATGTGAAAAAAAAATTTTAAAAACATGGTACTGGTTTATAGTGTATATTTAAGAGCCCTTTTGAAAGTCTTTACATTAACCTCTCTTGGGGACCTGTTGCAGAAAACAAAACAAAAAGAACAAATTAGATGATCAATGAAAAATGTTTACCATATTGTCTAGTACAAACTAAACACTCAAATTATTGATGATGATGATGATATTTTTCTATCTTCTACTATTACAATAATCCTAATCCCCCTTATAGTAATGTGGATTCCTCTGAATGATTTGAAGAGTCTCTACCACAAAGTTATGGCATGGCAAAATACTGTACACTGATTAGTAATCTGTTTCCCATTATCTTTCATATATAAACATCCATGCATGTGGAGCAATGTTTTGAGCACAGTGCGTTCTACATAAATAGCTGCCTTCTCTTGTCAAATATAAGGTGGTTGTATTCAAATGCTCCTCATCAAAATTTAAATTCAATACTAAGTTCTTATGAGATTAATGTTGTTCCATATTTGTCAAGATAGTGGTAGACAGCCTTGATTTGATCAATTTGGGTAGCATGAGACAAAGGCAAGGAAATTGAGATGAAAGGAAAAAAGTCACGAGTGACGTTGTAAAATTTTATATCAGGAACAAAGCAAAATATTTATAAGAAAGCAAGTGAAGTACCCTTAATTGAGGAGCAGTATGAAAACAGAGAAAATACAGTTATTCAGAGAACATGGTGAAAAACAAATCCTTTTGCCCACTGATTTTTAGGTCTCTTACAAAGATTAATCATGATGTTCAAAGGAAATCTGTAAAAATAAATTAGAGTATATATTCACTTTAGATATCTTCCATAGTAAGTTAATGTTTTCAGTTTGCATTTTAAAAGTGTTCTGAATCACTAAAACAGCATGGGCTTCTTATCTTCATTTCTAAGAGTTCATATTTCTTTAACATACAAGAGGGGAGATGTTTCTTTACTTTTATTTAGTCATTTTCTTCTTCTCTAGAGTAAAATTTACTGAAACATAACCATAGTTAAATATCTTGGGGATATTTATTCTCAGAAGAGAAGGTGATATAGCCTAATAATTCTAAGTATTTTCAAAATTTTATCTACTCAGGAAACAGAGATACAGGTAACGCACTAAAGCTGCCACACAATAGATTTAAGGTAGACATAAAGAAAAAAATAACAGTGAAGACGACTAAGTATAAAAAAGGAATATAATCAAGGTCAGTAAATAAATATTCTTATCAGAGTTGGTTATGCCTAGAATTTAGTAGACGGAAAAATTTAATTCTCAGATATCTCTTACCGCACCACAGAGTTATCATTGATTCAAAAAGTTATTGTGAACATTGTTTGCATTTTTAAAAGCAATATAGAAGTCTATGAAACAAAATAAAATGATTTTTTATAAATAGATTAACCTCTGAGATATGTTTGAGATGAAGCATTTGGACATTGTGTTAGCAAAAAGCTGTGTTTTGAAGTGACACATTTTAAGATGATTTAAATAATTCCTGCTTTTCAATTGGTTTTAACAAATTTTAACCACTTATTCCTCTTAAACTGAAAAGTTACCTAATATAAGCATTCACACATGTAAGTTTTTTATATACTTTATATATTATTTTTCTCTAAATAATAATAATAACAAGATGAACTAGTGTATTAAGAGTGTTAGTGGCCACATAAACTGAGCTGCCATCTTGTGGATAACTCAGCAATGGGCCTTTTATTGATGCTGTAAGATATAGTAAAATGCTATACTCTAATATTCCTAACTGTTCAGAGTAAGTAATAATATTCACAAGAATTTAAAACCTGTTTAAATTTCTGAGTCCTGCCTATAAAATTATCACCTGAAGGACATGTTCATTTCTCCTAAAGTTAGCATTAACTTAAACCTTATTAATATGTAGGTTGGGAAACATTGGAGGATGATTTCTCCAATTTAATTAGCCTCTAATGCTGATTTGTTTTGATAATATAAATAATTAGTTTAACCACAAAATTGATGTAACAAATAATTGTCAGGCCATTAAATACTGCAATGGTTTCAACTCCTGGGAAATATATACTAGTATGTAAGTACAGTAATAAAATTGAGATATACTTGGGCTGAAGTATAAAACATCTTCTACTTGATTTATCAAAAATATTTTTATAGATTCCATGTTCTTCATATCAGTAAGCATTCAGTAATATAAATTTACTCAAAATAAAGCCTAGATTAATTCCTGTGGTTTTTTTCCCCCCTTTATATTAAGGTTTTACATGGTTGTTAATGTTAAAATAATTGTCTTTTCTCTGGAACTCACAAGTGTTAGCAGGCCATTTTAGTGGGAGGAATGTAATAAATAATGAAACAGTGTTGGTAAATTCAATATAAAATGTGGTGTTTGTTATTTTCCCTTTTTATGAAATTGGAGATCTTTTTTAATTCTGGAAAAAAGTGTATTTTACTTTTCTACATGTATGTAATAAACAGTATATTCAAAAAAATGACAGCATTCTTTTTTTTTTTTTTTGCAGGCCCTTAATGTTTTAACATATTTATGTTTAGGTTTTTTTTTTTACATTATATAATCAGGTTGTATTTTTTACTAATACTATTTTATGATAGTAGTAAGAATTTTTATGTCTGATCATCAGTGTTCACATTACATATTCACGATCTTATCTTTGACTTTAACCCAGTTTTCAGACTGATGTTCAAGTATCATTAGACTTTCTAAAAGGACATACTACAAATAAATCACTGACAGGCCCTGACCTTTAATACCTCTGCTTTTCCTAAAGAAGCACTATCAGAGAATTACTAAAAACTTCTTAACTTACACTCATCATTAATTTCAGATGATTACTGCCCATAAGGAAATATACTTTTTCTGTTCTTAAGTGTAAGATACTATACTAATCTCACTGATTTCTATATATGATATATCATATTCTATATATATCTGAAACTTCCTGGAGTGTAGATATAATTATTTGAAACTAAAGTATAAATTCTGTCCTAGTGAATTGCACTAAAATTTAAAATTGACTTAATGTATGGAGTAAAGATTCATTCATTATTGTAAGCCAACATTATTCTAAAATATTTCTGCTACATTTTCTTTATCTCCTATTCATTCTCCAAGGGATTAAGTTATATCCCATTCATTTTTCTATTTTGTACACAATTCAAACATTTATGCTTTCACATTTAATAAGTGAACTCCCTTAAAATTTTACTGATGCATTAATTAGTCTTGATCTTGTATAATATGTAAGTACAGAAATCTATATTCTTAAAAATCTTATTAACACAAAACTAGGGCCCTTTTCCAAGGTGTTAACTTATCAGTGAATTGTGTGAAGGATGTGGATATTTGATACAAAGTGTTTTCAAAGAACTAGGAGTATTTCTATTTCTCAGTCTTCATTGTGTCCTATGTCTATGTGGCATGGCAGCGCTCAAACAAGTGCAAAACAAAATAAGAAACATTATAACCTGAGTTTACTCAAATCACCAGAATATACATTTATCTTAAAAATTAACTGAATGGTGTATATATCAGCATGCTTTCTACATGCAACAAGATATCTAATTTTGCTAGTTATTCATCTCTGCCATTAAATATTTATACCATTAAAATTTTATATAAATATAAAATGGAGGAGCATATTTTATCTCATAACTAATTATTTTCTCCATGACATATCTTCTTAGCAGTTACAATGTCTTAGTGTTATCATTTGTCTACCAGAAATACAGTTGACATTCCCATTGTCCAAATTCATCTTTCTGATCTGTAATTCAATTTTATGTCACTTTGTGTGGCAATGAATCTTTTTTTAATACACATTTCTATCTAAATTCCCACGTTTTGGGGCAGAAATAAATGAACAGTGTCTTTCATGTCGGCCCAAAGTACAGTTTGACAAATCATCTTCTTGAATCTAGATGCTTGAACTTGACTAATATGATTAAATTCTGAATAATACCAGGAGGGGCAAAAAGTTCAAAAAGAGACCACTGAGTGAATCAGTGTTATAAATCAAGTTAATTTGCAACATTATTTTCTAGTTGAAATTTTAAGAGTTTAGGATAATCATATTTCTTCTTTAATTATTTTGAAGGCACTGACTTGACTCTTCATTTTAAATTACTCAGATGCCTTTAAAATGAACACATTTGATCTTTTGCATATCAATAATATTAATTGCATCTTATATTTATGTAATGATTTTTATTTTACATAATATATTTTATATATTACCTCATTTAATCCCTATATCAACTTTTTTTGGTGTAATTAGCATTGTCATTCTCATACTATACATGAAAGTTATTAATGTTCTGAAGTTCTTACAGATAGTAGGTGATAGAGCAAGGATTGGAGGCTGGGGCTTTTGAACCCAAATCTAAAACTCTTACCCCTGTATCACATACTAACTTGCTACTAAGTAATCAAATAATCAAGCCAATGGTCATGAAAGTCAGGACTTGGAGGGGAATTTTGAATGTGTGACCTATGAAAATGTCTTTTCATATATTTTCAACTTTTAGAACTCTCATTGTACCATACAATAAAAATAATTTTCTGTCATTGGAAATGTGGAGGAATTATAACAACTTTGCCCTGAATCCATTATTCAGAAGGACATGAACCAGCATAATGGTACACAAGGGCACTGTTGGTGACCTTCCTTTCCCTAAAGATGGGGGTGGATGCAGAGAATTTCTCTCACTCTCTCCAGGTGGGTGTACTATTTGCATGTTGAGCTGCACAGCTTTCAAAGGGCTTGCCCTGGGATATGACTGGGCTGGATTTAGAAGGAGCTGGTCATTGAATAGCTCTGGTAATTCTTGCAACTCACAGTTATGTGGCTGACAGCTCCTTTTGGTGGGGAAAGCTTGGATATATTTCAAGGTGATTGTAGTTTTGTCCCTCTGGCAGCAAGCTGCTGCAACCAGCTTTAGCCCATTATCCTCCTCTCCCACTGGATTTAAGCCTGGGGAGAAGTCTGGGGCTTTTGTCAGGATAGAGGATAAGGGATAGATAATTATTCCCCATTTGTGCTCAAAGAGAACAGCACTATAAAGGCTACTATAAAGTAGCCTTCAGTTACTGAAATGGGCTTGTCTACAGTTCCAGTGACTTATAAATTACTCTTTGTAAATACCCAAGTTTAACATTATTATTTTAGTGATGTTATACTTTTAAGATATCATACTTTAAGCTTTATTACACAAAACTTTGGGGATACTATTTAATATTCAGAGAGTAAAATGCATTTTCACTTTTTAATTTTTATTAGATTTTACAGTACATGTGGCTGCTGTGACCAGATTGATTAAAAGCTTCACTGTACAGTTGTCTACACTGTAATTTTTCTCAACTCTACTTTCTTAATCTCGTGGAGTAGTTCTGTAAAATCAATGCAAAGTAATTAGAAAATTTTAAATTCCAGATGATGTGATTATATGAATCTTTTCCTTTAATCTCCATTCTGTGGAATACCTTTTATAAATACTGCTATTTATTAAACATATCTGGAGAATAAAATTCCCATAGATCCTAATTAATTAATTATGTAAGTTTGTCTTAACATATTTGGGGGAAAGTATTTTCAGTTTTCTATCCTCTGGTAGCTCAGCATCACTTTCACTCCACTTTTCAGCAAAAATTATAGTCAGAGATGAGCATTTCAATTTGCAGCTGACAGTTTAGGGTTAAGATATGATTCCAGGTAACAGAAGCCAATGAGAGTACACCCAGATGATGTTTGTGACATCATCTTCCAGTCGGAGTACATAGAGGAGCTGAGGTAGCGTTCAGTTTCAGCCCCAGTGCCATTATGATGGATGTTTACATCTCTTCATTGAGAGCCAATTATCTCTCTTTTGTGTGAGTCCCAAGGATCACTCATGCTGCCAGGCTGCACACAGCACTGTTGGACATAGCTGAACGAATTGTTTTCCCTGTCTCTGGTAAGAGCCTCTTCTGTTTTACCTTCTCTTTCAAAATAAAGGTAGATGTGTCTAACAGGGGAAACAGTATAAGAAACTGGTGTCAGGGTTGAACAGGATTACTATTTGGTAAGCTTTTAATCAGAGCAGTGTGTAGCAGTATTAAAAGGAAGTGTGGCTTTAGCAAAATGAATTTAAAAAGAGAATGCTAATGTGGACCTGGCAAACTAATTTGCAGTAGAAAATGAATGGCAGGTAAATTCAGCTTTTCTTTAGGAAAAGAAAAGTAACTTCTATTACGAGATCATTACTTTGAATGTGTTTTTAAATATGTTTGGATATGTATACACTCTGCTCCATTTCTTTATCATTTACTAGTAGTAGCAAAGAGTAGAAGTAGAAATGGTCAAGCAGGTAGTGTTGCTATAAATTTAAAATGAGTCAAAGTTTCTAATTGTTAAATGATAGTTCTTTGGGACAGTTTTCCTAAGTTGTATCTATATGGGAAAACAGAATTTACCAAGTAAGCAAAGGCTTTAGCTTCAGAAATGAAGTTGTAGTATTTTGTATTCATATTTATCATTTTTAACCTAAGGAAACAATAACGGCAAATAGTTTTAAAGAACAGTGGTTTTTTTTTTTCCTGGAATTGATAGATGTTAAAATCATTTATTGTATTAAGCGCTTTTGAATGCATAACAAAATTCTGTTTTATGTTATCTGCAGAATATTTAAGCCCTGAATTAAAGCTTTCAATTATTTAATCATTTATTAGTAGTGATATTTACACCTGAGGATCCTTACAGTATTGTAGCACAACAAATACGTTTACAGCTGTTGAATTACTGTGGACATAGATGATTAAATCTGACGGGAATTTAATTTAATGAAAAATCAGATACAATAAAAGCTTTTAATTGACTGAGAATGTTCACGTGCTGCCAAATGAAGAATTCAAAAACACTTTTAACTCCTCAAATATTGTCTATTATCATAGTAAAAAGCAGCAGACTATTGTTATCTCAAAGTCGAATGCAGATATTTATGAAATGAACACACAGAAAGGTGTAAATAGCTATTATTTAATAGAACAGGTTTTATTTTAATAGCATCTCCACCTCTTCTAGGGTAATAAAACTTTTGAATAATGGCTTGCCATCAGGCTGTGATATGCTCATGCTTTTCAGATGTATTTTTACTGTGTTTTAACATAGAATATTTCTGCCTGTGAGAACCAGTAATTTGCATAATTAGAAATCAGGGTTTGGTGGTGCTCAAGTTGTGCTCAGGGACAGCAGTGGCTTCTCAGCTACGTCACGCTTCTCTGTCTTCTACCAGCCCAGTCCTGTTTGGCAGTGCTTGACACTACTGTTGTTCAATTTGTCTCCTTCAGTCAATTCAGGTCTGAACAAAACTGAGTCTATAGAAAGTGTCAGATGTGTATTAATGGAATCCAAAGAACTGAGCTTGTTGTCTCAGCCAAGACAATGTATAATCAACCAAACCTCAAAAGCTTACAAATAAGCATCTGGGGTTAATTTTTTACAGAGAGATTTATGTTGGTGTATTCTGTAAATTTTAAAAATCTAAAAGTGGGAATTCAAAAGTTTTAATATATGAACTTGAAAGCATAATGATCCACGGCTTTGAAGTGATATTTTTTTCCATTAAGTACTTCAAAGTGGAGTTGAATAACCCAAAGGTATTGACTCTGTCATTTTCACAGGTGATCAATCTTGACCAAGGGAAAGCATTTGTTTCCCAACAATTAATTCTCTAAAAATCTGTTTATGTCATTCTGTCAACAATGAAGAAACTCTTACTCAGTCAATTAACATTTTAAACGTTTAAAATTGTATTTTCTGCTGTGTATAAATGCTTTTCTCAGTATTATAGCCTCTAATCACAAATGCATTGCTTTGGTAGTGATTACAGTGTTAAAATTGTTTATCTCCTTGTTTTCCTTTGAACAACTTTGTACAACATGAATATACCTGATATGATATCTGGATGGTAAACTTGACAGAAAGTTTTTGCTTTTAATTTTATTTTTTTAAAGAGAGGACAGCAATGGGATCATAGCAGTTTTCCATTCCACAAAGTCCATAGGAAGAATTCTTAGTGTAGGGCACCATAGGTGAAAGATGCATGATGCTACATGTATGGCTATGTTACTTGCCTCCTTTCTAATACATATGTCCTTTGTCTAAGTTATCATCTTTTTTTTTGCATTTTTCTCTTACATACTGTCTTATCCAATTCTTTGTAACTGGTGTGCAAAGTTAATGTTACTAAGTAACAGGTTTTACTGGTCTTAAGATGAGATGGAAAACTACACAATGATAAAAAGATTCCTATTATCCCTTCTGAAGTTCTTTGCATTTCCCACAGGCTGTGGGTGACACATTGTTTTCTTTTGAAAATTGTTCCTCATATTATGTTATTACTTATTCCAAAATAACACTCTTTTTTTCCCTCTTAGATATCTTAATCTTCTCCTAGAACTTAGTTTATGTAAGCACCTTCATTGGTGTCTTTTAATTATTGAATGCATGATTCCATTTAGTTTTCAACTTTCTCTGTTGAAGTACTTGGATGTGTGATGAATTCTACGTTTGCCTTAACAGTGTGAATTCTGGACTTGTATGACCAACGTTTTAGTTAAGCTCATAACATTGTAACCACAATGTCATCTTAGTGTAGGCTTATATTAGTATGTGAATGCATGGCTATTCAGGTTATATATTATGTGCATAAACATAATGCTTAAAAGTACTTTAAAATTTTAACAGTTGTTTTCATGGACATAATATCATTCATTCTTAACATTTGATATGTGATAAGGTAATTGATACTACACTGCTAAGAAAACAGAGACTAACAGGTTTTAACTTGTTGCCAAAGATCACCCAGTCAGTAAATCAATAAGTGGAGAAGACTCAGAAATAGGTTTTTCAATTTTTAATGCCCCCAATCAATCAATATCTTTCTCTCTCTCTCTCTCTCTCTCTCTCTCTCTCTCTCTCTCCCCCTCCCTCTTTCCCTTCCTCTCTCTCTCCCTCCCTCCATATATCTGGCTATCTAACTAGTCTACTACTAGTTTTATTTTATTGTCTATTCTGTGTCATGTACTCTTTAGGTGCTTGGGATTTATTTATACCTGAACAATATAAAAGATCCTTGCTCTTGTGCATGTTATATGTTTTTCTATCTGGTAAGCTCTCCTCTCTTAAATTACAATAAATATAGAGTGTATTTCAAGGTGTGGCTGAATAAATCAAAGAACTTGCTAGGAAACAGGAAACATGAGTTAAGGGGTGGACTTATTTGCATTTCTCATGTCTCTATGTATCTTTAAGCTCTCAGGTATGTTCTAATCTAAAACAGTTGTAAAACTTTACATTTGGATATTGTGAAAATGTCTATCAGTTATTTTATAATTTATATTTTATTCTGAATGTGATCAATGCAACTTTACAAAAATAAAATGCTTAAATTACAATGGATTCCAAAAAAAGCATTTTGGACCATGTTATCTTGTATTGTAGAGTACATTCAAGCAATCTAGCTTTATATTTATCCTCTATAATAGAGTTCCTGATGGTCATAATGCATTGAGTTTACAGTTGGTTGGCTTTAGATAGAGTTTAGATAGTATAAATAGGAGAGTGAGAAATGGATGCATTTTGTCTTTCTTTTAACTAAAAAAAAAGTTAACAATATCTTCCAAATGATAGTAGTCTATTTTTCAATAAAGCAAAGTAGAGAGAATCAGAAATTTAACACCCATTTTTCAATAGTTTAGCATATATTAATCCTAGTTCCTAGGACAGTTGAACTGAAAGTAAGTTTTACTACACTTTGAATTTTTTACAGATGCCCAGTGATTTAAAAGAAAAAAAAGAAGCCTGAAATCTAACCTCCTCAGAGAAAATCAATCTGTACACAGAACCTATCAGTTGAAGATAAACCATTTTTAGATGGTATCATTTAATTACCCACTGAAGAGTCTATCTAGTGACATACACATAAATTGTAAAACAACTCAGAGTTGCCTGCACAAACTTGATTTAGCACAAAATATTTTACTCTTGTTAATATTGGATAATAGTAAAATTATATCCCTGAACTTAGTCTTTTTGCTAATGTGCATTTGAAACGTGCAGAAAGAGGGAGTAAAATTAGAATGTAGTCATTGTAGTATGAATTAACTAAATTCAAGAGATATTAAGCCATAGATGTTTTGCCAAAAAGTTTTACAAGACACTAGGCCTTGAATTTAGCTAATTTTACCTAATAACATTCCAGAATTAATTTTGATAATGTTTATGATATATAAAATATAAACTGATATCAAAGTGGGTATTTTAAATGTAAGGTTCTACTAAAATCAGAGGATTGTTTGTTTTGTAATATTGATTTTAGCAGCAAGGAACTGAGTATGAGGACAGTCTTGTCACCATCTTCATTCAGAAGTGACCCTCTGCCTTTATGCCATGGCACACTGTAACCCTCAGAGGTGTACCATAGCATTTGAATTAGTGTGAAAAAATGTATTTGTGCTAAAACAGAATATACATATTGGTACTGCCAAGTCAGAGCTGGGTGCAATTTATAATGTGGAGTAAAGCATGATAAAATCTGCTGTGATTGATCAAGAGGCATGATGGAAGGTTCAGTTCCAGCAACTGTTCTCAATTTTAAGTGCATGAGAGACCTTGAATGGGTGAGCAAATAGCAGAGCAACAAATAGCAGATGCTTTCAAAGACAATTTTTGTTTGCTTCTTTATTGGTTTTGCATGCACTCTGGTGAGAGTATGGTTTCTGGGACCAGACTACCGGAGTACAATGTCTTGCTCCACCCCTTTCAGGCCTTGATTTCTTCATATAAAAACTGGGAGAAATAAAAGTACCTACCTCATTGGGTTGTTAAGAAAATTTTGTGAGCAATTCTTATGAACACTGGGAACAGTAGCTGGCATATAGTATGTGTTCAATCGGTGTTGCCTCCTTTTAGTATTTTTATTGTTACTGACTTGCTTAGTATTGTATGTGTGTGTGTGTGTGTGTGTGTGTGTCTTAATTCAGGAGTTTCATTAAAAACCAGTTTTACAAACACTAAAATTCTGGTATAGCACAAACACAAAAACTTTGGGAACTAATCATACTAATGACCCTTTAAAACTTGATACTGATCTCAGGAGATTTTAGTATTAGATATAGCCTTATCACTTACTGTGATACATATAAAATTTCTGATATGTGTTAGATTTCACATTTTTAATATAAAAATGAATTAAATAAAAATGCATTAAATAACTTTTAAGACCTTTTTCTAGCTTTAAAATTACATGATATGGAATATCATCTGTGTGTGTGTATGTATACACACATATATATGTATAAACATACCTGTATGTGTATAACACAAATGGAAAATGCTATACATTTACCTTTAAAATTTTACTCTATTTTACTCTATTTGCCTTTGACTTGTTATTCCATTATTTGTTGTGAGTTGTTTGGAGTTTGAAACCTGTAGTTAAAAAAGATTTTATTTATCCTGATATATAGGTAGGTCAGCACTCTCCTACTTCACAACAGCCAACAGCTCGTTCTCTCACATGAGTGATGAAGTGGTGATAGAATTAGGCTAAAATCCTTTTCTATATCATGCTGTTCTGAATCCCTAACATACCCTGAAAGGCAAAATAAGTGTGTTTTGATTTTTTAAATCTGTGTGTGTGTTGTGTGTATGTAGTTTGTTTTGCTTTGTTTTAGTGGAGTGTCTACCATGTGCCTAAACTTACATTGAGAGGTATAAACAGAAAAGGATAAAAATATTAATTTCACCACAGTTCACAATCTTGTAGAATCAAGGCGTTAATATATGTGTAAAACATTGAATAATCCAGTCATTTCACTAAGGTATTATTTTTTCTTTACTTCTAAATGCTCTGATTTATTTCACAAATTCTTTAAAGCATAGGCACACAATTATTGAGCACCTATGACATGCCAACAATGAACAAACCACTACCACTGCTCTCAAAGGGCTCATGGTCTAGAGGTCAACACACAGTTGAATATAAATAATTATATTGTGATAAGTTACATTAGAGGCATGCATGGAGTGCTGAGGGAACAGACAAGAAGTGACTCATTCTGCCTGGAAAATTCAGAAAAGTTTTCCAAAAGAAGCTATCATTTAGCTGACTTTTAAAAAATGAGTAAAGAATTTTCCAGGCGGAGACCATCAAAGGCTATTTCAGACAGAGGGGACTCTAGTAAGGACAACATCAGAACAGGAGGAGAAGGCACAGTGTGTTCAGATAAGGACCAGTGTTTGGAATGACTGGAGGCAAGGAGGAGGAGAAGCTAATTAGCAACTAATTATCAGAACAACTACTGGTTGTAAAAACCCTGTAGGAACAACCTGGTCATAACTGCATAAGTATAAGCTTTGGCCAGAAGGTTAAATTGAGTTTTTCTAAATTTAAATACTGTAGAAGGTCCGTGATGGAATAGATTGCTGTGGTTTTTGAGTAAATGTGGAATGTTTTCTAAAAGATACTGGAAGCAAGATTACCTTAGAATTATATACAGCAGTCTGACACATCAAAGGAGAAGAAAGGCTAAGAGTATCTATTTCATTAAGTTTCAAAGAGTGTTATTAGAGTCCCCATTCTATTAATTTACTTTAAAGTATGAGTGATATCCAGTAGGTTGACTAATTACTCAAGAATACTGAGGAGGGTCACAAATAACAACACTGAGGAGAGTATCAGAGTTTGGGAAAGAGTCCGAATTACTCTTTTTTTTTTAAACAACTGTATTGGAGTATAATTGCTTTACAATGGTGTGTTAGTTTCTGCTGTATAACAAAGTGAATCAGCTATATGTATACATATATCCCCATATCTCCTCCCTCTTGCGTCTCCCTCCCACCCTCCCTATCCCACCCCTCCAGGTGGACACAAAGCACTGAGCTAATCTCCCTGTGCTATGCAGCTGCTTCCCACTAGCTATCTGTTTTACATTTGGTAGTGTATATATGTCAATGCTACTCTCTCACTTTGTCTCAGCTGGCCCTTCCTCTTCCCCGTGTCCTCAAGTCCATTCTCTATGTCTGCATCTTTATTCCTATCCTGCCCCCTAGGTTCTGCAGAACCAATTTTTTTTTAGATTCCATATATATGTATAGGCATACAGTATTTGTTTTTCTCTTTCTGACTTACTTCACTCTGTATGACAGACTCTAGGTCCATCCACCTCACTACAAATAACTCAATTTTATTACATTTTATGGCTAATATTCCATTGTATATATGTGCCACATCTTCTTTATCCATTCATCTGTCGATGGACACTTAGGTTGCTTCCACCTCCTGGCTATTGTAAATAGAGCTGCAATGAATATTGGGGTACATGATTCTTATTGAATTATGGTTTTCTCAGAGTACATGCCCAGTAGTGGGATTGCTGGGTCATAGGGTAGTTCTATTTTTAGATTTTTAAGAAACCTCCATACTCTTCTCCATAGTGGCTGTATCAATTTACATTCCCACCAACAGTGCAAGAGGGTTCCCTTTTCTCCACACTCTCTCCAGCATTTATTGTTTGTAGATTTTTTGATGATGGCTATTCTGACTGGTGTGACGTGTTACCTCATTGTGGTTTTGATTTGCATTTCTCTAATGATTCGTGACGCTGAGCATCCTTTCATGTGTTTACTGGCAATCTGTATATCTTATTTGGAGAAATGTCTGTTTAGGTCTTCTGCCCATTTTTGGATTGGGTTGTTTGTTTTTTTGATATCAAGCTGCATGAGCTGCTTGTAAATTTTGGAGATTAATCCTTTGTCAGTTGCTTCACTTGCAATTATTTTCTCCCATCCCGAGGGTTTTCCTTTTGTCTTCTTTATGGTTTCCTTTGCTGTGTAAAAGCTTTTAAGTTTCATTAGGTCCCATTTGCTTATTTTTGTTTTTATTTCCATTTCTCTAGGAGGTAGGTCAAAAAGGATCTTGCTGTGACTTATGTCATGGAGTGTTCTGCCTATGTTTTCCTCTAAGATTTTATAGTGTCTGGCTTTACATTTAGGTCTTTAATCCATTTTGAGTTTACTTTTGTGTAAGGTGTTAGGGAGTGTTCTAATTTCATTCTTTTACATGTAGCTGTCCAGTTTTCCCAGCACCTCTTATTGAAGAGGCTGTCTTTTCTCCATTGTATATTCTTGCCTCCTTTATCAAAAATAAGGTGACCGTATGTGCATGCATTTATCTCTGTGCTTTCTGTCCTGTTTCATTGATTTATGTTTCTGTTTTTGTGCCAGTACCATACTAGCTTGATTATTGTAGCTTTGTAGTATAGCCTGAAGTCAGCGAGCCTGATTCCTCCAGCTCCCTTTTTCTTTCTCAAGATTGCTTTGGCTTTTCAGGGTCTTTTGTGTTTCCATACAAATTGTGAAATTTTTTGTTCTAGTTCTGTGAAAAATGCCATTGGTAGTTTGATAGGGATTGCATTGCATTGAATCTGTAGATTGCTTTGGGTAGTATAGTCATTTTCACAATGTTGATACTTCCAATCCAAGAACATGGTACATCTCTCCATCTATTGGTATCATCTTTAACTTCTGTCATCAGTGTCTTATAGTTTCTGCATACAGGTCTTTTGTCTCCTTAGGTAGGTTTATTCCTATGTATTTTATTCTTTTTGTTGCAGTGGTAAATGGGAGTGTTTCCTTAATTTCTCTTTCAGATTTTTCATCATTAGTGTATAGGAATGCAAGAGATTTCTGTGCATTAATTTTGTATCCTGCTGCTTTACCAAATTCATTGATTAGCTTTAGTAATGTTGGGTGCATAAATATTTACAATTGTTATATCTTCATCTTGGATTGATCCCTTGATCATTATGTAGTGTCCTTTGTCTCTTGTAATAGTCTTTATTTTAAAGTCTATTTTGTCTGATATGAGAATTGCTACTCCATCTTTCTTTTGATTTCCATTTGCATGGAATAACGTTTTCCATCCCCTCACTTTCAGTCTGTACGTGTCCCTAGGTCTGAAGTGGGTCTCTTGTAGACAGCATATATTCAGGGTATGTTTTGTTATCCATTCAGCCAGTCTATGTCTTTTGATTGGAGCATTTAATCCATTTACATTTAAAGTAGTTATCGATATGTATGTTCCTATTACCATTTTCTTAACTGTTTTGGGTTTGTTTTTGTAGGTCTTTCCCTACTCTTGTGTTTCCTGCCTAGAGAAGTTCTTTTAATGTTTGCTATATAGCTGGTTTGGTGGTGCTTAATTCTCTTAGCTTTTGCCTATCTGTAAAAGTTTTTATTTCTCCGTTAAATCTGAATGAGATCCTTGCTGGGTAGAGTAATCTTGGTTATAGGTTTTTCCCTTTCATCACTTTAAATATATCCTGCCACTCCCTTCTGGCTTGCAGAGTTTCTGCTGAAAGATCAGTGGTTACCCTTATTGGGATTCCATTGTATGTTATTTGTTGCTTTTCTCTTGCTGTTTTTAATATTTTTTCTTTGTATTTAATTTTTGATAGTTTGATTAATATGTGTGTTTGTATGTTTCTCCTTGGATTTATCCTGTATGGGACTCTCTGTGCTTCCTGGACTTGATTGACTATTTCCTTTCCCATATTAAGGAAGTCTTCAACTATAATCTCTTTAAATATTTTCTCAGTCCCTTTCTTTTTCTTTTCTTCTTATGGGACCACTATAATTCAAATGTTGGTGTGTTTGATGTTGTTCCAGAAATCTCTGAGACTGTCCTCAATTCTTTTCTCTTTATTCTGCTCTGTGGTAGTTATTTCCACTATTTTCTCTTCCAGGTCACCTATCCATTCTTCTGCCTCAGTTATTCTGCTACTGATTCCTTCTAGAGAATTTTTAATTTCATTTATTGTGTTGGTCTTCCTTGTTTGTTTGCTCTTCAGGTTTCTAGGTCCTTGTTAAACGTTTCTTATATTTTCTCCATTCTGTTTCCAAGATTTTGGATCGTCTTTACTCTCATTATTCTGAATTCTTTTTCAGGTAGACTGCCTATTTCCTGTTCATTTGTTTGGTCTGGTGGGTTTTCGCCTTGCTTCTTCATCTGCTATGTGTTTCTCTGTCCTCTCATTTTGCTTAACTTACTGTGTTTGGGGTCTCCTTTTTGCAGGCTACAGGTTCATGGCTCTCATTGTTTTTGGTGTCTGCCCCCAGTGGGTAAGATTGGTTCAGTGAGTTGTGTAGGCTCCCTTGTGGAGAGGACTATTACCTGTGTTCTGGTGGATAAGGCTGGATCTTGTCTTTCTGGTTGGCAGGACCACGTCTGGTGGTGTGTTTTGGGGTGTCTGTGAACTTATTATGATTTTAGACAACCTTTCTGCTAGTGGTTGGGGTTGTGTTCCTGTCTTGCTTGTTGTGTGGCATAGGGTGTCCAGTACTGTAGCTTGCTGGTCATTGAGTGGAGCTGGGTCTTAGCATTGAGATCGAGATCTCTGGGAGAGCTTTCACCATTTGATATTTTGTTGGGCTGTGAGGTCTCTGGTGGACCAATGTCCTGAACTCAGCTCTCCCACCTCAGAGGCTCAGGCCTGCCACCCAGCTGGAGCACCAAGACCCTGTCAGCCACATGGCTTTTGGGAAGTCTGAGGTCTTCTGCCAGCATTCTGTAGATGTTCTGTAGGCATTGTTCCATGTGTTGATGTATTTCTGATGTATTTGTGGGGAGGAAGGTTATCTCCATGTCTTACTCCTCCACTATCTTGAAGGTCCCTCCTGTCCCTCAGTTACTCCTGATGGTCTTGATCAGATATCAGCTAAAGATAGGAAATGTCTGATCCTAAATGACCCAATGTTTCCATAATTGGCTAGGGTCAGCTCGAAGATGCAGGGGAATGGACTCCCCTCTTATCTGATGACTCAATTCACTGTAGTTATTTTTTAAATTACTTAAACGCCATTATATAAAGGCTATTTATTTTTCAATTATTTTAAAAGAAAAATGAAGCACGATCTCATTCACTGCTTGCTATGATTTAGATGGCATGTAATTTATGGTAAACACAAGTTAGTACTGGGAGGTGAGGGAGAGAAAGAGGTACTGAGCATTAGAGAAGTCCATACACTAGTTTCATAGTGGTCTCATAAGATTGTCCCCAAAATTGTTATTCCAAGTTTACTCACTTATACAATAATGGTGAGTTTCCAATATGGAGAAAGAGATGGCTTTGAATGGGGGCATAATCAATTAGGCTTTGTCTACAGCCTCTGACACCTACAGTGCTCTAGGCTTTCTGGTAGGTGGTGGAGATACAGGGATAAGTGTGGTGTTGACATTGCATCAAGAGTCTGGGTGTTGGGACTTCCCTGGCAGTCCAGTGGTAAGACTCCACACTTCCAATGCAGGGGGTACGGGTTCAATCCCTGGTCAGGGAACTAAGATCCCCCATGCCAAAACATTAAAAATTAAAAAAAAAAAAGAATTTGGGTTTTTTGGGTTTTCATGGCAGGGCACAAGAGACAATAAGACAGGTCACTTCAGGAAATGCAAGACAACTGCCTGCCTGTTTCTTCAGAGCTCCTTCCTGCTTGGCTAGATCTTTAGTATTAACTCTCAGGGCAGTATCACATAATGGGTGCAAGTGATAACTTTAGGGAAGAGAAATAGTCTTGAGGGTAGGAAGTGAACAGGAGCTATGAAGCCTTAGAGAGGTGGTGGTCCAGAAAGGAAAACATTTTAGGGAAAGCAAAAAAAAAAGTATAACAAAAGTATCCACTAGCATACAGCATTGTGATAGTTAATCATAGGGAATATGATAACTAATTGCCGAGGATATTTTGTTCCCTTAAAGTCAAGGATTCTACCTAATTCTTCTTTGAATACCCATGGCCTGGAAAAGGGTTTAGCAGATTTTTGTTAAGTGAATGCCTGACTGTCTGAGGGGAGGGCAGAAACTGGTTTTCTGTCTCTTTGTATACTTTAGATTTGCTATGTTTGAGTTGCCTGTTAAAAATATACAAATATACCTCTGTAGCTATTGGATATATGAGACTGGAGTTGAGATATTTAATAACCATCTTCAAATTATTGACACGCAAAACCAGTGTGACAAACGATATCAAGTAGAGAGGAAGCTTTAGGGAATTCCACTGTTTAGAGGTTGTGAAGAGGAGGCCAAACAAACTAAGGAGACTCAGAATGAAAGACCTTTGATTCAGACAAAGAAATAAATCTAAACTATTAGAACAGCCTCCTAACTTTAGATCAGGAAGGAAAAGATAGTACTTAGTGTAGGGAATCCACACAAATCTTTAGGCAGGAAAAATAAATTTGAACATGAGAGTTCTTTTCCCCCCCTCTCCCCATAGCCCCTCTTTATCCCCTGTCATCTAAAATTCTTTGATAGCTTTCCATTACTTGCAGGATAATGACAAAATTAATATAGTTTACAAGGTCTAGCATGGTTACTCTGTGCATTCCACACCATTTTCCTTCTTTTTGCTTCTCTTATAATCTCTTCTTTGCCCCACCACTGAGGCTGAGCTCATGCCAGTCCTTCTGGTTAGCAGGTTCCTCTTCACATACTGAATTCCTACTTGTCATTCAAATCTCAGTTAATGAGGTACACCCTTAAGGTAGTCCTTGAGTTCCTTGACCAGGTCAAATTTTCCTATTATAAGCTTTTAGAACAATGTTTAACACTTGCAAGGGTTGCAGTTGCAGGATTTTTTGGTTAATAAAAACGTTTAATTCCAGTCTTCCCAACTAGACTTTAAGTTTCATGAAAATAATGGCCGAGTCTGTATTGAGTCATCACTGAATCTCCAGCATCTGGCATAATGTCTAGAGTAAGGATAGCAGCTAGATAAATGGTATAGGCACTTAGAAGCTGGCAAAATTTGTATTTTCCCCAGAGAAAAATGAAGGCACTGAGATGCTAGTGAATCTTAATTACAAAAAGGAAAGTTGAATGGACTTTCCTAGAGTATTAAAATACTTGCCCATCTCTGCAGCCTCCTTGTCACTAATATGTGGATGACTCATAGGTTGTGCACTTTGAGCTACATGCCAAGCAACAAAAATATTATCAATATCTACTTGTAAATTGTGATATAAATATAGCAAAGGTCCTTTGAAATACACAGATATTTGATGGATATGAAGAAGTGTAGACCCTGCAAAGGGTATAGAAATTGAGTAACCACATGTAGAACTTATACCAGGTGTAAGTGGTGTTAGTGAAACTAGAAAAAAGTGTAATTGAGAATGTGGTGGCCAACATATGAAAGGCAGCAGAAAGGCTCAAAATATAGAAAAAAAGGAAACTGTACTTTAAATGGAAGAGAAGGTTACTGGTGGCCTTAAAGAAAGTAGTTTGAGATGCTAGACAGAAAGGAATCCAGCAAGAAATTGAGTGTTTGGAATTGAAGTCATTTTCAAGCAATTTAGAACCGAAAAGGAATAAAGCCCTGCTGAACAGAACTGTCAAATAATGACTCCTTCATAAATGGAAAAACTTTATTCCATGGATGGATATGTGAAATGTTAAGTAACATTTACCCTTTTAAATTGGTCTTCATAACTTGTACCAAACATATTCATAATAAATAACTAGATATTGTACACCTAGTTATTATGTTTAAAACATCATCATGGTTAAAAAAAGGACAATAATATATCCAAAAATATAGAAAATTGTGGGGATTATTTACTCAGCAGTTAACTTTTTCTCATAAAAATTATTGTTTCAATTGAAGCTATAATATTTATAAGCATCTTTATAGACAGTAAGCAGCTCTTGCTTTGTAAGCAAATAAACAAATAAACCCCTTGACATTAAGACTTAGGCCCTCCAAAAAGCCAAACACTATTCAAAAAGAAGCAATGCTGTGCCAGGAAGTATCCACAGCCTGCTAAATAGGGGATCTCCCATACCTTAAGAAGTTGGAGAAATTAGCAGAAACCCAAAGAGAGAATATGCAGTGGATATGGGTTAAAAATCTGTATGATTAGAGAGACTACTATACTATAATATGCAAATATGAGTGTAAAATAAATGTATATACATACAAAACTATGTATCTTTGCATATGCAAAAATATACATTTAGTGTTAGAAAATTTTGTTTTCAAAGTTGGCTACACATTGAGCTTTTTATTCTGGTAGCTTTACAGTGATAAGAGAATTCTTCTTAAGAAGAGATTTCTGATTTGCCTAGAAAAAAACACTTTGCTTAATTTACTTGTTCTTGTGGTTTTGGGAAAGGGCAAGGTGTCTTTAAATATTCTAGTTAGGAGAGAAATGATATCTTTCTTCTTTCCAAAATAGTCTGAAAAACAAAGCAACAGAATATGACTACTAACTCCAGCAACCTACAGGGAAGGAGGAGTGTGATGCACCATAGATTCAGAGATCAGTGCAGTCAAAAGGGGGTTTTGAAATTAGAAAAGATGTCCAAAATACTATGCCTAGGGAAATCCATGGCCACCTCCATGTAACAAAGAGGATCTTTCAGCAATGTTTTGTAGTCAGACTACATTGAGGGAGACTAGACTCCAAAGAACCTAAAAGCAATATGAGGATATTCAGGAAATCAAAAATAGGAAAAAGCCCCCCCAAAAAAGAGGCAAAGCCTGGTGTCTGCAGTCTTAAGAAGTGGGAATCTATGTAAGGGGACTGAATTCAGAGACAAGATTCTAGTTTTCAAAAAGCCTAAGGAAGCAGAGCCTCAATGTGGAAACCTGACTTGCTAACAAGGGACCTGATAACTGGGAGAGGGCTGACTTGTCCCCACTTTTGAGCAAGAACTCATGGATTGGACAGAGATTCTGAGGTCAGAGAAGTTCCAGAATCTGAGGTGGATTTGGACTTATATGTTGGGTTAGTGGCTCCATTAGTGAAGAATAGAAGCCTGACCTGAAGGCCCACAATTTGGTTTATTCACTTAAGCTACAGACTAGGGTATGAGAGTTGGGGGTTAAGGCTGTGGACTGTGAAGCCAGTCAGCTGCACATTAATTCCTGGCTTCACCATTTACCAGCGGTACAATCATGGGCAAAGCACATAACCTTTCTTCATCTCAGTTGTCTCATCTGAGGGATGCTATGAGAATCAAATGAGATGATATATACCATTCATTTAGCCTAACAACAGTATCCAGTACATGCTGGATAACTGCTGCACCTTATTATTATGACTAACCTACAAACTCTATGCTTCAGTTCCGCTGCTCCTCATACTCACCTCTGGGTGTTAGTTACATATTCCCTCTACTTGGAGCACTCTGTGTTGTCAGTTGCTCTTCATCCCTCCCGTCTCAGTTCAGATGTCATTGCTGGTGGCGTATAGGGATTCCTTAAGACCATTTTGCAGTGGGGAGGCGTCCCTCTTTTGTGCTCAGACAACACCTGTACTTTCCCTATCATATAGTTTAATTGCTATTTTCTTCTCTATATCTCCCTTTAGACTCAAAACTCCATATGTTTTGGGATTTCATATGTTTTATCCACTGCTGTATCAGCAGTGCTGGCATAGAGTACAAGATCATTAAATGATGATTAAATGAATAGATGGTGAGAGACCCTAGACTCAGATCCCTTTGGAGAGCCATAATCTGAAAGGACTTTTCTGTTACAGCTTAAATTGGGGGCTGGTACTTGGAGAGCAGAACTAGAAGGTCTGAGGTCCTTCAGAGGGTGGCAGTGGGACTCACTCCTCTGTTAATCCCTGTCCCTCTTCCGCCACACAGCATTGATAGGAACAGCTTTCATCTTGAGATATTGTGCACAGCCCGAAAGCTGCTGTATCGGTCACCATCTTCCCCTTTCTGGTTGGTGTAAACATGCCTGAAGACCGGTCAGTGAAGGACATCCCAGCATCAGGCAAAGCAAAGTATTCTGGGAGGTACCGTATGGGTGCTTCTGCTTGTGGTCATGTGGGCACGCCTTGTGCAACCCACTGCTCTCCTGAATATTCAGAAGCTCTTCTCTTACATTTCTTTTATTTTTATT
This sequence comes from Mesoplodon bidens, assembly GCF_964165515.1. Taxonomy (NCBI): domain Eukaryota; kingdom Metazoa; phylum Chordata; class Mammalia; order Artiodactyla; family Ziphiidae; genus Mesoplodon; species Mesoplodon bidens. The sequence continues at coordinate 90,983,175 of NC_138167.1, forward strand.
GACTTAATTTGTCTCTGTGAAAAAAACGATAAATCAACTCCACCAGCAGTGCTACCTGCTGGAACCAGTTTGGGAACTTGAAGAATGCAGGGGCCTGAAGAGCTGCAAATGGAAGTCACAGGGGCTAGGCTAGACTCTGGTCCCTCTTTTCTTCTCCTTGGGAGATGTTCTTACTGCCCTGGGGAATATATTAGTTTTCTATTGCTGTGTGACAAATTACCACAAACTTAGATGCTTAAAACAATAGACATGACTGCATAGTTTCAGTGGGTCAGTGGTACAGGCACTGCTTAGAAAGATCTTTTTCTCAGAGTCTCAACAGGCTGCAGTAAAGGTGTAGCCCTGTGCCTTTCTGGAGTTTGGGTTCTCTTTCAGGCCCATGTCGTTGTTGGCAGAATTCTGTTCCTTGTGGCTGTAGAACTGAGGTCCCTATTTTCTTGCTGGCTGTCAGCTGGGGGCTGCTCTCAGCTTCTACAGCTGCCTCGGTTCCTGGCCAGGGGGCTCTCTCAACATGGCTGCTTAGTTTTCCAAAGCCAGCAGGGGAGTCTTTGCTCAAGTCTGCCAAGATGGAGTCTTAAGTGACAGTATAATTGTGGGAGTAACTTCCCATCACTTTTGCCATATTCTTTTGGCTATGAGTCAGTCACAGGTTATGCCCATACTCAAGGGGAGGGAATTACAGAAGGATCCGACTCACTGAGGGTCACCTTAGGACGTGCCTACCACAGGGTGCAATCACAGAATATTCTGAGACCTCTATGTGACTGTTCAGATGCCACCGCCTAACCGTTTGTAAAGACTTTCTACAAAACTAAACTTGCAAGTGGCAGCGCTCACAGGGAAGAGCTAATTTTGAGTGAGGAGGGTGGATCAGTAACCAAGGGAAAGTGATCACTGGAGCCAGAAATATGGCCAGTTGCCTCCTCCTAACTTCTCAACAAGGAAAAACTGTAGCCACGTGTACTTATTGTGGGTTTGGGGAACTGGGGCAAGGGCTGTGGTGCTTGACTGTCATTAGACATTTTGGATTAGGGACTCCTAGTTTCAACCCATTATCAAGAGGAGGGCAGGGCTTCCCTGGTGGCGCAGTGGTTGAGTGTCCGCCTGCCGATGCAGGGGACGCGGGTTCGTGCCCCGGTCCAGGAAGATCCCACATGCCACGGAGCGGCTGGGCCCGTGAGCCATGGCTGCTGAGCCTGCACATCTGGAGCCTGTGCTCCGCAACGGGAGAGGCCACAACAGTGAGAGGCCCGCGTACCACAAAAAAAAAAAAAAAAAAAAAAAGAGGAGGGCAATTGAGAGTCACATTGCCGATATCATCGCTTGGGGCCACCATTGTTGTTGTTCTGCTTAATAAGGCAAAGTACCTGAGAGGCTTCCCATTCCTGGGCCCCTTTAGCAGCTAGAATCAGTCCATACACACCGCCACCCCCGCCCCCATATTGCTGAAAACTCTGAGAGGCCAGCAAAAACCCTAAGGAGCTGGGAAGCATGTGTGTACGTGTGTGTGTGGAAGTGGTGAGCGGGGGTTACTGCCTTTCACAAGCCGTTGCTAAGGGGCTGTTTTACAGATGGGATTTGTTGACCCAGCTAGACTTTCAGCAGCTCCCCCCCGCCACTTTTCCTCCCCTTTTATCCTTTCTATATGCCTCAAAATACACTAATATTTTATTCTAAAGTTCTTTCCCTGACAATAAAACAAAATCAGTAAAGGCTCTTGAAACTTCTGGTCCAAAGTCAAGTGTCCTGATATACAGAAACTACAGGATTAAAAAAGCAGTCAGTACATGTGGAACATGCAGGAGAAGAAACAGTGAAAAAGGTACCAACATTTGAGAATCTGAGAGGACCATGAGGGCTTCATTCAATCATTGAAATGAGAGAAGTGATGCAATTTCAGGTGAAAAGAGAGACTGAACCTGAAGTAGCATCAGTGGTTGGCAAAGACAGCTTTTGGGCCAGTGAGCCGGAAAGGACTGCTGTGTTCTTTGCATTTGTCTTGCAGGCTCCTGCAACTAGAGGGGTTTTGCCACACGTTCTCTGAAGTTCAACTGAGTGGGTGCATTGCTATGACCACCTTGGACTATTCACAGAGTAAAGGGGAACAGGCCCAAATGCAGCTGAAGCCCTGGGGAAAACTCAAATTTCAATCAGTGGCCCTTAAATGCTCTTCCTAGGGTCTCAGGAAGCTGTAAAAGACTCAGTCAAAGGGAGATACCTGGGCGATTTGATGGGCTAGTAAAAAAGAATAGGGTGGGCAGTGGAGTGGGTGTACCTTCTGAGACACCGGGAGGCCACCATCAGTAACATGAGTAATCTCTTCTCAGTTTCCTCCTGTCCCTCAGTCTCCGATGATAGGAGGGCTGGTTGGACCAAGCAGGTTCAGGTAGGACCAAGCCAGACAATTAGTCAGACTGAAGCGAAAGGCTTGTCAGTACTGTCAGAACAGGCTGGTTGGCCATGTGGTGAACCACCTGCAGTTAGGACTGGGGAAGGGTCACTTGGCATTTGCTTGACACTTTGTAGAACGCTTTCTCACATACAGCAATCAAGCAGGTCTAGGATCTGAGGCCAGCCCTGGCTCAACTGCCACTGAAGCTTCACTGGCTGATTTTGGTTGCCTTGTCCTCTTAGAAGGACAGCTCTGCTCATGATGGGGGTAGGGGGGATGGTCTTCCTAGACTTTCAAGAGTAAAATCTTGACTCAGTCTGGGAAAATGTGAGGACCAAAATAAGTAAGCACAGTAATAAATTATAAGCTATTGAACAGAGTAGGAATTCATGAGTCCACATCAATAAGAAATAGATAATAAATAAATAAATAAATGGGGGAGAAGGTATAGTTCTTATTTATGTTAGAATGCAGAGGACCAACTGGTAAATGGAGAGAGAGAGAGTGAAAGTTGGAAAATTGTCATTTTGCTTCCAAAATAGTAAAGATTGGATCAAGCAAGTCACAAATAGATGCTGCATCTAAGGGGGAATTTTTGATGTGGAGCAGGATATCTGTATAGTTGTAAAATCGCTCCTAGAGACTGCTTATTAGTTTCAAGGGAGAACAAAAAGAATCATTACAGTGGAAAATCAGGCAACACTTTGACTGTTTGTTTTTTTGTTTTTTTGCCGTATGCGTGCCTCTCACTGTTGTGGCCTCTCCCATTGTGGAGCACAGGCTCCGGACGCGCAGGCTCAGCGGCCATGGCTCATGGGCCCAGCAGCTCCACGGCATGTGGGATCTTCCCGGACCTGGGCACGAACCTGTGTCCCCTGCACTGGCAGGCGGACTCTCAACCACTGTGCCACCATGGAAGCCCTTGACTGTTGTTTTAATTTTCAAAATTATCATCACCAGTGAAAGACAGATGGCTATTACGCATCCCCAGATTTGATTCCCAGAGAAAAAATTTACCTGTGTATTATTTTTGCCTGGGATCATTAATCTAAAACTAATCAGGAAACAACAGACAAATCCAAAATGAGGGACATTCAATTAAAGAAGGGACAAGGAGGTTTTTATTCCTCAAAATTACTAATGTCATCAGAGTCAAAGAAAGGCTCTGATATGACTCAGATTAAAAGAAGCAGAAGTATAAAAAAGAACAAATTGGGTCATTTGTAGAGATGTGGATGGATCTAGAGATGTCATACAGAGTGAAGTAAGTCAGAAAGAGAAAAACAAATATCGTATATTAACGCATATATGTGGAACCTAGGAAAATGGTACAGATGAACTGGTTTGCAGGGCAGAAATTGAGACACAGATGTAGAGAACAAGCGTATGGACACCAAGGGGGCAAAGCGGTGGTGGGGTGGTGGTGGTGTGATGACTTGGGAGATTGGGATTGACATATATACACTAATATGTATAAAATGAAGAACTAATAAGCACCTGCTGTATAAAAAAATAAATAAAATTTAAAAATTAAAGAAATAAAAGCAGCAGAAGAGATATAATAACTAAATGATCAATACCTCATCCTAGACTTGGTGCTATATTGTAGAAGTAAAAATTCTCTAAAGAATATTTTTTGGTCAGTGGACAAAATTGGAATGTGGACACATATTATTATAAAGTATTATATCAATATTAAATTTACTTAATTTGAGAGTTGTACTGTGGTTATGTAAGAGAATATCATTATTCTTAGGAATTAAAGACCAACATTTTTAGGAGTAAAAGGCCATGGTATGTGCAACTTCCTTCAAATGATGAGAGAGGGAGAAAGAGGGAGAGAAAGAGTGGGAGAAAGGGAAAGGGAGGGGAAAAGAAAGATTAAACAAATGATAATCAGGGTAAAATGTTAGTAATATTTGAATTTAGGTTAAGAGTATATTGATGTTCTTTATACTATTTTTATTCCTGCTACTTTTTTAAAATACAAATTTGAAGTGATTTCCAAATGAAAAGTTTACAGAAAGAGTTATCCAATATATAGTTAAGTTAAAAAAAAAAAACTAGTACGCTGTAGTTATTTGCTCTCTCACTTGTTCAAACTTGTTCAAACATGAATACAAACACTAAGACACGCATTCATTAATATGCATGAAAGTGTCTGGAAAGATACATATGACAAGAAAATGTTACTGGCATTTGCTTCTGGGTCAGGGACTGTGTATCTTCATGGGAGAGACCTACTTTTAATTGTATAACCCTTTTGTAATGTTTGAATTTAAAAATGCATGTACCTTTAAAATGAAAAACAATGATAGTTTAATTTAATTCAATTTAATACATATTAATCTCTATGTACATGAGTCTAGGCCCTAGAAATATAATGAAAAAGCTATATTTTGAATTTCATGCCCTCAAGTAACTCATATTCTACTTGGAGAGAGAGGGACAAGGTCTTTTAATCAGTTAGAAAAAGGCAAGAGAACTAAGATGCTATTATTCAAATGAAATAAGGGGGAAAGAAGTACAAAACCTTAGTAGTACACTTGGATCTCCCACTGTTTTGTTTTCTGGGTTTTTTTTTTTTTTTTTTTTTTTTTTTTGCAGTACATAGGCCTCTCAGTGTTGTGGCCTCTCCCGTTGCAGAGCACAGGCTCCGGACGCACAGGCTCAGCGGCCATGGCTCACGGGCCCAGCCGTTCCGTGGCACGTGGGATCTTCCCGGACCAGGGCAGGAACCCATGTCCCCTGCATCGGCAGGCGGACTCTCAACCACTGCGCCACCAGGGAAGCCCTCTCCCACTGTTTTAACTGCACCTCACCTGAAGCATTTATACTTTATTTTTCTCACTTTGTAAGAGATTAAGTAATATTTTCTCCACTGCTTTCCACATAAGGGTGTTCTAAGGATTAATTAGATGATTTTTATGGAGATTTGTAAACTTCGATTGGAAAGGGGATGAAATAAATACAAACAGATAATATTATTAATGTCAGTTGTAAAACATACTTCTTTGAAACATGCTCAAGTGTGGAATGAAGGAAGGAAGGAAAGAAGAAAGAAAGAAAGGGAAGGGAAAAAGGAAAGAAAAGACATATAAGCCTTCTTATATTAACTTCTGAAGACTATCACCTGCTCTCTGAAGTTTCTGTGTGATTTGGCATTTTACAGCAAATGTAGTCATGTTCCTTCCTCCACAGGCTCCCAAGAAGGAAAATTTACATGTTATCAAGGCCAGATTTATTGAGGCATCCAGAAAGTGATGACTTTGGGACAATTACCTTGCAGTTATTCCACTGAGATTGAATCAAAGTTTGCCATAGTCTCTGACAACGCTTTTGGAACACATACAATTTTAATAGCGCAGTTACTGTGGGACATTTCCTAAAGGAAAAGGACAAGAACATCAGCAGAATACCACTACATAAAGACAAAGTTAAAAGACTGTGTAGAAAGGATATTAAGGGTCAACCGTTAAGATCACAAAAGCAATAAATTCCAAGTTTGAAGTTGAAATCTGGGACTTAGTATTTCCCACGGTACCATATATTACTGCCTGTATTTATTTTTTTTTTTTGCGGTACGTGGGGCTCTCACTGTTGTGGCCTCTCCCGTTGCCGAGCACAGGCTCTGGACGCGCAGGCTCAGTGGCCATGGCTCACGGGGCACAGCCGCTCCGCGGCATGTGGGATCCTCCCGGACCGGGGCACGAACCCGTGTCCCCTGCATCGGCAGGTGGACTCTCAACCACTGCGCCACCAGGGAAGCCTACTGCCTGTATTGAACACTTTTTGAATGTTATCCCGATAGCCGCAGAACACATGAGGTCTGCTAGAAATGAACATTTGAGATCTTTTTTTTTTTTTAAAGAAGGTGTCAGGGGTAGGAGTTTATTAATTAATTTATTTATTTTTGGCTGTGTTGGGTCTTCGTTTCTGTGCGAGGGCTTTCTCTAGTTGTGGCAAGCGGGGGCCACTCTTCATCGCGGTGCGCAGGCCTCTTACTGTCACAGCCTTTTGTTGCGGAGCACAGGCTCCAGACGCGCAGGCTCAGTAGTTGTGGCTCACGGGCCCAGTTGCTCCGCAGCATGTGGGATCCTCCCAGACCAGGGCTCAAACCTGTGTCCCCTGCAGGCAGATTCTCAACCACTGCACCACCAGGGAAGCCCCCATTTTAGATTTCTCGTACTAATACTATGTTTGCATAATACTTTATCTTTCTTCAAAGACTTTCACATTTATTTCTTACTTGAGAACCTTTCCTTCTTGTTCAATGGCCTTTTCATTAAATCACATCACCTCTCCAGTAACCTTTTCATTCTTTTTGTAACTGAAAAGTACACCTTAATTGTAACCATAAAAAATTCTATGATTTATTATTGTGCTGGATGGAATATTGATTATTAAGTATAAAGCCTTAACAATTTGAGGATGGCATATGATACAAATTTAGATCTGCCACAAAGCTATACCTATGCTGCCCAGATTTTCTGGCACAATTAGAATTGTCCCTTCAGCAACAGCTTTGTAACTGCTGACCCTGAAACCATGTAAGCTGAATTCAAATAAACTCTCTAACAGTGTAGAATGCATGTGCCCACATATGCATGGTAATGCCTTTTTTATGTTTTGTAAATTTGAAGATTATAATAGAAAACATCAAATATTGTAGCAAAGTAAACAAGGAAATTAATGAACATGTATAAAATAGAACAAAGCAACACTCAAGACAATTAAACTTCCTTCGATCATGGATTATTCTTTTCAAATAGCTCAACGCATCTCCTATATTTTCAGACTTTTGTATTACTTCACTATGCAATGTATTGGCAGAAGACCATCTCAAATTCAGCTTCAAAGAATGTGAAAGTTGATTGCTAGAAGTAACAGAAGTGGGTAGTTTAATATGAGCAAATCCATTCTGTCGCCATGAGTCTGAGAAGCTCTGGTTATCTTGATAAATAATTGCTAGAGATGGTTTACCAACTAAGGAGTTTGCTTGTCTTCTGCCAGTACATTGTATAGCTCAGCGACAGAGGCTGGCAGCAAGGGGGCAGGGGAAAAGTGAGGCTGGAGAAGTTGGCAAGGAGGAGAGGAAATATTACAAAAATGAACCTTGTAAAGCCTTGTGTGAACTCTGTGCTGTTACCCATATGAAGGAGGCAGTCGCTGGAGAGTTTCAGTTTTATTAAAGGATTGACAGACATATGGTAATATTTTAGGGAAAAAAATCCTGTTTGATTTTCTATTCACGAAATGGAAGTAGACAACTTTCGAACATAGATGTCAGTCAAGTGTATGTTAAGAGTTATTGAGGAGACAGATGATATGGCGTGAACCTCTGTGGCATGTGGCTCATGGCATGGGGAGGAAGAGCAGTAGATGCATTTGAGCAAGGAGGGTCAAAAGAATATGCATCATTCCAGTGAACTGAAGTTCATGAGAAAGAGCTGTCTTGGGAATCATAAGGTTATAAATAAACCTATGGAAACGGATGAAATTTCACAGCAATGTGAGAAGAGGCCTTTTTTAAGCAGAAAAGAACTAAGGACTGGTCTCTGGAAAATATCAACACTTAGGAAAGGCAGAAGGAAATAAAGAGCCCAAATAAGGAGACAAAGAGCTAAGAGAGAAGTAATATAAAAAGAGTTAAGAGAAAGAAATATTTCATGAAGGTGGGAGGAGGCAATAGTGTCAATGTAGTACCAGTTCATGTGAGGGAAAAAATAACAAACAAACAAACTGGGAAGTGTCCATCAGTTTTAGCAAAAAGGAGGTCACTGGTGACCTTGGGAATAGCAGATTCAGTGGAGTAGTGTGGGAAGAATACCAATTAGCATGGGTTTAGGAATGAATTAGAAGTAAATTAGGGGAGACAAAACTCAAGCAACTAATGTGAAGGGAGAAAGAGAGGGCACTAAGGAGGCGGACAGCTGGTGTTGGCCAAGAGCTCTGGATTGATGTTTGTGTTGTCAAGAATTCTGACTTACGTACCCAAGAACTGTCAGCGCAAACTGGGACTTCACATATACTGTTTATCAGACACAGACTGGTACCTATTTTGCATTTAGAATGATACGTAAACCACAGCATCATGCTGACTCAGCAGAGCGATTCGTACTTGATGGAAAGTTTCCCTCCAGTGTGCATGCAAAGTACAATGTTAGGCATTCAGTCATTCTTCAATAAGCATCCACATGACGCAGTAAAAGGATTGGGTCTATTAATCTTGGGTTGCCTATCACTTTGTGAAAATCGATTCACATCCTTAGTTTTCTTTGCTTGTAATTTTTTCCCCCAAAATGATGTTTCTATATCAGTGTAAGTGTTGGCTTGTAAATTGGCCCTGGTACACAGAGGGCAAGGAGAGACTGAAGAAAGAGGCAGACCACTCCAGATTGCAGGTGGCAGCTTTAATAAGCAAGGGTGCTTATGTATAAGGCTTGTCTTGGGCAGCCATCAGACGAGTAGATCTGCTAATATCTCACCCACCTGCTAATATCTTAAAAGTTTATATAGAAGCCTTAACTGGGTTCAGTCCATCCGAATGGTCTCAACGCCACAGTACTCTCAAGACTGCATCTCGGGCAGCTTCTAGTGTGGGGAAGGAAAGTGAATGCACACTCCAAGGCTGGGGCCAGGGGGATGAGGAGCCTCTGATTGTCTGGGTCCAGCTTGAGAGCCAACTGGCAGTCACGTCCTCTTGATTACCTCCTACAGTACTTTACCCCTCGTGACCAGCTTTTACAATTTCATATGGCCTCTCTTTTGCAGTGTGCCCTGAGCTGCCAGCAAGGGCTTTTACTAGTATGGAGGTGGCTTAGTTTGGGCAGCTATCTGGCTGTATTGGAGGCAGATGCCGCAGCAACAACACAGACACATGTAAGAGAAAACCCGTTAAGATAATGATTTTCAAAATCAGTAACAATTTGTTTTTCACCAAAAGCCCCATGACCCAAACCACTGATTTACTAAGTCCCTTAGGACTTATGAGTTATCAGGTATGAACATACAATGTTCTCTTTGAATAATGGTGCAGGCGCCTCCTTGCCGGGTAGTAATAATGTCCAAGGCCATTTTATTTTGGAGGAAAGCTTTTTTTATTAGAGACATTTCAGTATTCAGTATGGACAGGCCTTGTTGGCTATCACTTGAGGCTTGTTGGGGGAATTTAGTAAAGCCTTCCATGTGTGCTGTAATATCCTCCAGGCCAGTGGAGGAGACAAAGATAGTGGCCAAAATGATTGTACCAGTGGAAAACAGAATGTGTCCACCTGGCCTTGAAGAAAAGGAGGTTGGCAGCTTTAGGAACTTGACCTCGTTTGCATGTTATACACGTTGGCCAGTGGAGGCAGTGGTGTTGGTGTGAGATGATGGAATGGAGGTGGGATATGCCAGACCAGGACCCCCATTTTCTCCCCTCCTTCAATAGCTCATGTTCCATTTCAAGTATAATGCATTTTAACAGGTTTGTCTTGCAGCAGTGGATATTGAGTAGTTTCCTCTCACCCAGGGGTGCAAAGTCACTCACCTATTCTGGTGCAACATCTCATAAATTTCAATGGATAATTCTCTCTCAGGCATGATGGGGCTTGGTGTTCTCAACAACATAACACGTTGATCCGTGGTAAGAGTCAGGACAGTGGTTGTTTTGGGGGGATTTCTATACCTTTATGGTATTGGATGTTTCAGCCAGGGTCCCCAATCTGGTATATGGGGCAACAGGTCCACTGGTTGATCATTCAAATGTGTTAAAGGCTGGGGCAGTACCTTAGTCCACCCAGCCAAGGTGGTTTTACCTGTTCGTAATTTAATCTTCTGCCTTAATATTCCATTTTTTCTTTCCATTAACCCTGCTGCTTGAAAATTATAGGGGAGATGGAACCTCCATGTCATGTTGTTCTGCCCAGTTTTGCATATTATGAGCTCTGAAATGTGACCCCACATTACTGTCTATTTGATGAAGCTTTCTGTACATGGTACTCAGTTCTTCTAGTCTCCCAATGGTGGTAGCCTGGTCTGTGTGGCAACAGGGGAAAGTTTGGGTTAGGCTAGATACAGTGTCTACACAAACCAGAGCATGTTTAGAACACTCAGTCAGAGGAAAGAGGCCAATATATTCAATTTGCCAATCCCTCATCAGTTGGGAACTCCAGTGGATGGCACCAGACTCCTTTGACAGTTATCTTGGGTGGTATTTGGAACACATAGGACATGCTGATACTGCATTATCCAAGAGACTGTATCTTAAGGGCAATCCGGCATCCTTGGCAACACACCATCCTATGGAGGCACTACAGTGGACACTCCTCCTATGCTCTCAATCTGCTGTATCTACTGATGTGTCAGTTGTGAAAGTTCATTCCCAGGCTAGGACATCAGCTTCCTGATTGCCAGGGGGTGTCAATGCTTCATGAGCCGAATGTGGACGACAGTGGGGACTGTGTTGGGCTCTTGCAGGTGAACCCAAATGTCTTTCCGTATACCTTGACCCCACAAGGGCTTATTCACGATCATCCACCCCTCAGCTTTCCATTATCTGAGCCATAGGGTTAACCCTTTTAGAACAGCTCAACTGTCAGTACAAAGGGTTAACAGCCAGAGCTCATTAGTGATTACCAGCCAACCTGCTCTGAGTTCAGCCCATTGGCTGTGGTGGCTCCTTTTTTGTCCAGGCATCTGTATACCAAGCATCAGACGGAATTTCCCCCACTCCCTCTCTACAGGCCACAGGGGCTGCCGTAGGAATAGGGGTGGGAGTATTTGGAGGATCTACATACTCTTCAGGGCCTAGTAGAACCTGCAGTTTTAGAGACAGTGGGCTGGTGGACAAAGTGCTCCTGTGCTGCAAGTAGGCCACTTAGTCAGTGTGGTAGTTTGAGCCATGGCAGAGGTGAGTCAATGGAACATATTCTTCACTCACCCCTTGATAGGAAGGAAAGTTCTTACCATGCTAGGCTGTTCCTTTGTGAGAGGCTCTACGGAGGAATTCTGTGTCCACTGCTAGAAGCTGTTGCTCTATGGGGATATATTGGGTTTTGTCCCCTACCAGACATGAGACCAAAATCTTAGGGGTACTCCTCCTTTTATTGTCTCTGTTACAGTGTCCAACCCATACCATCTGGAGTCACAGGCACATCTAATTCAAATGGTAGTGCTGCGTGGGAGATGCTCAGAGCTTCACTAGTATTTTTGCCTTCTCAGAGGCAGCTTGTTTTGATCCCCAGTCCCATATGTGCCCTTTCTTTACCAGTTGGTATAAGGAATGGAGGCACTGTGCCAAATGGAAAATAAAAGTCCTTCAAAACCCCCAAATCTCTACAAACTCTTGTACCTCTGTCAATATTTAGGGGTTGGATAGACTTGAATCTTATCAATTACAGATTCTGGGACACAGTGTGTCTTACCCAACTAAACAACTCCCAAAACTTCTGGCTATGCCTGGGCCTTGAATTTTCTGTTAGGTTCACCACCCATCCTCTCCCTCTCAGATGTTTTAGCAAAAAGTGACCTGCTGCAGAGGGAAGTCTTCACTTGTTAGCATTATATCATCAATGTCCTGGGCCTATTTTATTGATGTGGGGAGGGAGAACAGGGACAGATCTTGAGTAACCATCCCACGACATATTGTAGGTAGCCCTGGGGAAGCAGTTGAAAGGTCCAGTGTTGCCCCTTTCACGTGGTCTTAGTTTTTAGAAACTTATCAGGGTCTTTTCCAGGAATCTTCTCAAAGATGAAGCACTCTTGTAGGAACACGTTATCAGAGTAAAATAATAATTGTCTCTAAATGATAAAAGTCTTAAAAATAGCCATGGTTAAAGATCTCACGAGAGTTCATTATAACGCAGTTGACAAGGAAATTTGGTTATTTCTATGACCTACACTTTAAAATTATGACTGATAACGTTATACCAGGACAGACTAGATTTTTTGGAATATCCTATAAATATATTATAAAGAAAGTTTGGCATTATTCTTATTTGGCAATGTTTACCATGTAATTTAACATATTAAATAAATAAGCCTACTTAGTTTGATAATCTCTCTTTTATAAGGAGAGAGAACATATCTTTTGAGATGCTCCAGGGGCCTGCTGCAAAATCCCAAAGTTAGTTCAAGGTCAGTAAGACTTCATTTAGAATTTTATTTTGGGGAAGTTTGTTAAAAATATCAAATGATTTAAAATACTTGATTAAATAAGATCATAGATTATTAGGAAACAATATTTAGTTATCCATTTAACCAGAAAGACAATTGAAGACTTTAAAGGCAAACATAGAGAGTTATATAGTTGTAAAAAAAAAAGCTTAGGGCTTCCCTGGTGGTGCAGCGGTTGAGAGTCCGCCTGCCGATGCAGGGGATGCGGGTTCGTGCCCCTCTCCGGGAAGATCCCACATGCCGCGGAGCGGCTGGGCCTGTGAGCCGTGGCCGCTGAGCCTGCGCGTCTGGAGCCTATGCTCTGCAACGGGAGAGGCCACAACAGTGAGAGTCCCGTGTACCGCAAAAAACAAACAAACAAAAAGCTTAGCTCTTTTACTAGAGAAGACTGTTTTCTTAAGTAATCAAAGACCTGATAAAGACAACATGAAACATAGGAAATTATTTTTCCTATGTAAACACAGAATTCTATGTAAACACAGAATTTTATAACAGTCTGTATTTTAAAAAACCTATCCCCCCCGCCCTTTTTTTTTTCAATCTCAAGTAATCGCAGGCAGTGTTTACAATTCGCAGATATGATAAGATTTACAACTTCAAGGGACAGAAAGAGAATGCAAGTTTTCTTGTAGGAGTTTTGGGGTATATTTTTTTATTATCAGAAATCCAGGGTAATCACAGTTGAAAATTTGTCTTTGTATTAAGGGTTGGATGGAATGGGCCATTCTGTTTATTTCATTATCAATCACCACAACCTCCGCCCCTTCACTCTCCTTACTTCCCCAGGGATTCTACATTTTAATGTCCTACTTTGGTCATAAGTGCTTGAATCTTAAACTTCAGTAGTGTGTAAATTTCCAGGTCTCCAACTTATTATTCTGCTCTCCTATCTCGTCTGCTAGCCCTGAAGCTAACAGAGTAGAGGACACCTGCGTGTCCTTCTATAACTTCAGTTTTTATTCCAACTTTCCAATTCAAGCTTCAGCCTCTAGTTTGGCATTGGTAGCTGGCCGAACTACCTGCAGTGAAGGCCAGCCCCCTGCAACAGTCACTTGTTTTCCTATTTTGCCACAGTGCACAATGTACAGTTTCTCAAGCAAGCACATTAAAGCAGCTAGTTTCGGGGGCATCCTGTACTCATGCAGTGGTCCACAAGCGTCTAGTATATGGGCCACCCCCCATAACAGAGAGGTCAGTGGCCAACTCAAGATATCCCCTGTGGCTGCCTCTTTCCCAATACTCATTCTTTTGTTCTCCTGGGGGGCTCGACGATTGTTGGTTTGCAAATTGCCCCTGTACCCAGAGGGCAGGGAGAGACTGAAGAAAGAGGCAAACAATTCTAGATTGGTAGGTGGCAGTTTTAATAAACAAGGCAACTTACTTGCAAGGCTTATCTTGGGCAGCCCCAAGATGAGTAGATCTCCACGCCCACCCACCAGAAGGTTAAAAGTTTATATAGAGGCCCTAACTGCGTTCAGTCATGTATACCATCCAGGTGGCCTCAGAACCACATTGCTATCTCAAAGCTATGTCCTTGGGCAGTTTCTAGTACGGGGAATGCAAGAAGAACACACATTCCAGGGACAGGGGTGGGGGTGAGGAGCCTCTGATTGTCTGGGTCCAGCTCATGGGTCAACCAGCAGATACATCCTGTTGATACCTCACCCAACAGTAGGATGAGGTTATATCACTTTCTATTTAAAATAATTCTATTTAAATATATTATTTTCAGATTATCTTTAGAATTCATATATATACATATATGTACATGTTTCATAGGTACATAATTCATAACTACAGATTTTTATAACAAACTAAACTAGATGATTTTTCAAAGTGAATTGTATGTATTATATAAGAAATTTTCATCTTAGTTGACATTCATGGCTTTTTATTGTTTTTACAATTCCTACTTTTAATACAGCAAATAAATGATTATTAAGTATCAAGTGATAGTAGCATATCCAGCTTCAGATGAGTGGTTAATGAATTACAAAATACTTCTGATATATTAGAAAATAAATCATAAACTCTTGAAGTCATAATGGAATAAAAAGAACATAGCTGAGTTGTCTTTAACTGATTTTGATAGTAAAAAATGCTAGAAATATAATTTATACATACACTTACTAGAATTTCATTTCACAGAGAAAACTTGTTATGAAAGATTATATATAGTTCCAAAGGAAAAAAATCAGTTATTTTCTTGAGTCATTTAAACAAAATTTATGAATATTGTTAGATGCTCATACCATACATGCTTAGAAAGGGAATTTCTAATCATAATAAAAAGAAGAAACTATAAAATAAATGAAATTGCAATTCTTCTGCTTTGCCATTATCAAGGATGCTTAATTCACCCTTCGTTCTAGTCATAGCACAAAGAAATTGTCCTGGAATTCACCAACAAACCTTCAAGGGCATGGTGATACAACTGTGAAACCTAACAGCTCAGAGGGAGATTAAAGGTTGCACTCCTTGAAACACAGCAAGACTGTCAGCTATCAAAGCCTGCACCTTTGGAGTCCTTGTAATAAAAGTCTGAGGAGTAATCTAATGTGCCATTAACATCAAAGTGTCTGCCAGCCTACAGTATTGGTTTTGCTTTAAATGTGTTGAGTACTAACCACCTGGCTTGCTTCCAGATTCCTAGCTGCTTAAGGTGTAAACACTGAAACTTTATCAGAGAAACTTAGCTCTTTGAAAACAGACTTGCATATAAGTGGCTTACGGAGAAAACTGTTTCCTGCAACGTAGCGCTTTCTTTCTAAAACATGTTTAATTCACATTGAGCATCAAAGGCATTCGTTTTGCAAAATTCCTAAGATTACACCACATATGATACAACAGAGTAAATCTAGATCTAAAAATGTAAGAGAGAATAACTGAGATCCCTCAATTGTATCAGAGTCCCTACTCCACTGCTGGCAGATTACAGCTGTTTTTCTAGAGTTTATTAGATATTTATCCATCATTATAGGTAAAGCCACATATGGACTGCTGTGTAGCATCAGGGAGTGTTTCTCTACATAACATCAAAGAACATCCCACAGGAGTCAGTCATAGGTGTTCTGTATTAGTGAATGGTGACATTCCAAAAAAATTCTCACCTCCTCACATTGAAACTCATTGTCTCCCCTTATCCAGATGCCAATTATTAATTCTGTTTTTTCTCCTTGATAGACATAAATATGTACACACATATTCACTGACTGAATACCGTAAGTAGGGGACTACTCTTTATTTGGCTTTTCACTAGATTAAAATATCAAATAGGTAGGCACTCTTCTAAACTTCTAAACATGTTTTACTACATTCATTCACACCACAGCCCCTGGAAATAGGTGTAATTTTTACCATATTCATATGAAGAAAAAAACCTGAAGAGCAGAGAAAATAAATAGTCCAAGGACATACAGTGAGTAGCTTAGTCAGGGTTAAACCAAGACTCAGACTCTGTGTGCTCAAGTACTCTGCCTTACTGCCTTTCTTTCCAGATCTGACCATGAGTAAGGCATTTGGTGATACATCTTATGTTAACTTATGTTTAATTTATTTGAGAAGAAACTTTTTGAACCTATTTGTGAATTTTGTCTTAGTCAAGCACCAGAAAAAGAATGAATATTGAGCTAATATTGATTTGTTAAATAAACATGTAGAATTCTTAACTTTAAAATTTTTCCACAAAGAGAAATAATCAGAGAACTGAGACCATCTTGTTGAAATTGGCAAACTTTAGCAAGTCACTTACCCCCTTTAAGCTTTAATATCCTAACTTCCTATAACTTTTGTCTTTGTTAGAAGGTTTTTGTTTGGGATTAAATAATATAATTGATGTGCATATTCACTGTCAACTAAAAATTCCCACAAATGTAAAATAATACTATTATAATGTTACTAAAATGAAAATAACAAATTCCACAGTTTATGTGAGTTGGGAAAATCTAATAGAATTTCAAATAAGAAATATATAAATACACTTTCAATCATGTATCACATGTTCAGAAGTCAAATATATAGATTCTGAGGTTTTGCAGTAACTTAGTAACATAAAGGCATTATTTTTTTTTAATTGGAGTATAATTGCTTTACAATGTTGTGTTAGTTTCTACTATACAGTGAAGTGATTCAACTGTATGTATACATATATCCCCTCCCTCTTGGACCTCCCTCCCACCCCGCCCCCATCCCACCCATCTTGGTCATCACAGAGCACCAAACTGAGCTTCCTGTGCTTTATAGCAGGTTCCCACTAGCTATCTGTTTTACACATGGTAGTGTATATATGTCAATCCTAATCACCCAATCTGTCCCACCCTCCCCTTCCCCACCCCATGTCCACATGTCCATTTTCTACATCTGTGTCTCTATTCCTGCCCTGGAAATAGGTTCATCTGTACCATTTTTCTAGATTCCACATATATGCGTTAATGTACGATATTTGTTTTTCTCTTTCTGACTTACTTTACTCTGTATGACAGACTCTAGGTCCACCCACCTCTCTACAAATGACCCAATTTTGTTCCTCTTTATGGCTGAGTAATATTCCATTGTATATATGTACCACATCTTCTTTACCCATTCATGTGTCTTTGGACATTTAGGTTGTTTCCATGTTCTGGCTATTGTAAATAGTGCTACAATAAATATTGGGGTACATGTGTCCTTTCGAATTATGGTTTTCTCAGGGTATATGCCCAGTAGTGGGATTGCTGTGTCAAATGGTAGTTCTATTTTTAGATTTTTAAGGAACCTCCATACTGTTCTCCACAGTGGCTGTATCCATTTACATTCCCACCAGCAGTGCAAGAGGGTTCCCTTTTCTCCACACCCTCTCCAGCACTTACTGTTTATAGATTTTTTGATGATGGCCATTCTGACTGGTGTGAGGTGATATCTCATTGTAGTTTTGATTTGCATTTCTCTAATAATTACTGATGTTGACCATCTTTTCATGTGCCTCTTCTCCACCTGTATGTCTTCTTTGGAGAGATGTCTATTTAGATCTTCTGCCCGTTTTTTGATTGGGTTGTTTGTTTTTTTGTTATTGAGCTCCATGAGCTGTTTGTCTATTTTGGAGATTAATTCTTTGTCCATTGCTTTGCTTGCAAATATTTTCTCCCATTCCAAGGGTTGTCTTTTCATCTCACTTATGGTTTTCTTTGCTGTGCAAAAGCTTTTAAGTTTCATTAGGTCCCATTTGTTTATTTTTGTTTTTATTTTCATTACTCTAGGGGGTGTGTCAAATCTGAACGAGATCCTTGCTGGTAGAGTAATCTCAATTATTCCCTTCTGGCCTGCAGAGTTCTGCTGAGAAATAGGCTGATAACCTTATGGGGATTCCTTGTATGTTATTTGTTGCTTTTCCCTTGTTGCTTTTAATATTTTTTCTTTGAATTTAATTTTTGTCAGTTTGATTAATATGTGTCTTGGTGTGTTTCTCCTACGTTTTATCCTGTATGGTATTCTCTGTGCTTCCTGGACTTGGATGGTTATTTCCTTTCCCATGTTAGGGAAGTTTTCAACTATAATCTCTTTGAATATTTTCTCAGACCCTTTCTTTTTCTCTTCTTCTTCTGGGACCCCTATAATTCAAATGTTGGTGCATTTAGTGTTGTTCCAGAGGTCTCTGAGACTGTCCTCAATTCTTTTCATTCTTTTTTCTTATTCTGCTCCTTGGCAGTTATTTCCACCATTGTATCTTCCAGCTCGCTTATTCATTCTTCTGCCTCAGTTATTCTGCTATTGATTCCTTCTAGTGTATTTTTCATTTCAGTTATTGTGTTGTTCATCTCTGTTTGTTTGTTCTTTAGTTCTTCTAGGTCTTTGTTAAACATTTCCTGTATTTTCTCAATCCGTGCCTCCATTCTATTTCCGAGATTTTGGATCATCTTTACTATCATTACTCTGAATTCTTTTTCAGGTAGGTTGCCTGTTTTCTCTTCATTTATTTTGTCTTATAGTTTTTTACCTTGCTTCTTCATCTGTAACACATTTTTTGTCATCTCATTTTTTTTTTTTTGATGGGTGGGACTGAGTTCCTGTCTTACTGGTTGTTTCGCCTGAGGCTTTCAGCACTGGAGTTTGCATGCAGTTGGGTAGAGCTGGCTCTTGATGTGAGATGGGGACCTCCAGGAGACTTCATTCCGATAATATTCCCTGGAGTCTGAGGTTCTCTGTTAGTCCAGTGGTTCGGACTCAGTGCTCCCACCACAGGAGCTCAGGCCTGACCCCTGGCCCATGAACCAAGATCACGCAAGCCACGTAGCATGAAAATATTATCTTGCCACTTATTATGCAAAAATTTGCTTAAAGGGGATGTTTTAGAAGATTTCTATTAGTGGGAAATATCTGATTTTAATCTGTATAGCTTTCTACCACATTATATGTGATTACCAGACCATCAATGATACTAAACTTCAGGCATAAATTTTAAGATAGAGTTTTATTTCAATTTGAGCAGGTCCTTCTACCACCTCAGCTATAGTCGGCATCCATTACTGCTCAAGATTGTGTTGACCCTGAGAAAATGCAGTAAGGGAGGGGATGACCAGTTCATCATGTAATGGAAATTACTTTTCCTGTTTGGCATGTAAATTCAGAAGAAAGTAAGAAAAGGAGAGTGCTTGAAGTAGATAGTCATCTGTTAAAGGTCAAATTTCCAGAGACATCTTTGCTACAAATCTGGGGAAAGAAATTCTTCAAAATCCTTTGCTTCATCCTGTAAATGGCAAAGGTGAAATTCCTTTTGTGTTGCTTAGATTTTTTTTCTTTTGGAGTGTTCCCAAATAAACACATGGAGGTGCAACTTATTGTGTTTTCAAGTGTTTTCCTGCAACAGCAAAAGCAATAAGTTGGCATCATCAGCTTCGCCTTTGTGACAAATTCTTATTTTCTACCACATAGTTAGATCAACTGACACTGGATACATTTTGTTTTCTCACAAAGATAACTAGTTCAACTGAAATTCATTTATACAAGCATTGTAATTTAAGTCTAATAATGCCTTTGGGTTGAAGGATGGATGAAATTGAAAAGGTCGAAACCTATTTGACTTCCTTTAAATGTTTGATAGCTTGTTTACTTAAATTTATTCTATTTGAAATGCCAAGACATTTGCCCTTTTCATGTAGCTTGTGGGGCTCCTCATGAATATTTTTTTCTGACATCCAATCATTCCAAAGCATTAAACATTTCTCAACACATCTATATGTTTATAAAAGTCAATTAAGAAATAGTTCCTACCTTCAAAGAGCACACAGTGTGATAGATGTAAACAACCACTTAAAAATGCATCATAGCCACCATTGTTAGTGCCTTTTCATTCATTCAGTACATATTTATAAGTACCTATTATATACCAGGCACTGTTCTAGGGTTTAAAGACATATCAGTAAATACAACCTACAAAAATCCCTGCCCTCATCAGGAGCTTTCATTCTAATGAGGAGCAATTAAAATGTTTTACATTCTGATCAATAAGATTAACATCTTCTCTCCCCATGGGAACTTGCCAGGGCATGGATAGGCAGAGATGGAGGTAAAAGAGTGGAACTATTCTCTCCTCTCTTTAATAAGGACAATATTTTGTATTGTTCATCTTGAAAATACTTCTACACAACCATATTATGCTTTTTTCGTACTGTGCTTTCTTACAAATTATATATAAGCTGATAATTCGCTTATAGAAGTTAAGTCTAATACTATTTCCTACTGTATAAACTAAATTGTCCTTCATCACTTTCACCATGAAGCTTTTCCTGACTGTTCCTGACAGAAGTCTATTCCACTGTACCCTGGAAAATGCAACTCTTTTAAAAAATCTTTTATGATGCTCATTTTGTTTTTACTTTTGCAGTCAGACCTTTCTATTCTGTTTCAGCATCCTCCATGATTCAATCAACTACAGATCAAAGATATTTGGAAAAAGAACTACAGAAAGTTCCAAAAAGCAAAACTTGAATTTGCCATTCGCCAGCATATATTTACATAACATTTACATTGTATTAGGTATTATAAGTAATCTAGAGATGATTTAAAGTATACAGGAGGATGTGCGTAATTCATACGCAAATACTACACTATTCTATATAAAGGATTTTAACATTGGCAGATTTTGGCATTTGTGGAGGTGTGGGGGGGAGTACCTGGAACCAGTCACCCCTCAGATACTAGATGCCAAGAGATAACTGTATATGATTATGTGCTTCTTTGTACCATTACTAGATTGCAAGCTACTTACAGGCAAAAACTATGTGGTAGTCATTCCATTATCCCTGAGACCTTACCCACATCATGGCTCCCACTGAAAAATATTTGCTGTATTAATTTGAAATATAACCAACCTAAATTAAGAATTAGAACAAAGAACACACAAATGCACACATAGTATTCTCAATTCTTAGTCTCTAATTCCCAATTTGAATTTTGGTGTAATTTTGAATTACATGTGTTTGCATCCACTGAAATATCTTCATGCTCCCCATATTCTCCCAATACGTTAGGCACAAAACTATAATTTCTGATTTCTATAACTGAGCTATTTTCCCCAAGAAGAAAAAAAAATATCTAATTAAAATAAATTATTTTTACACGAATATAAATATTTGTTTTTACTCATTATTCTCATAATTTATGTTTTAAGAAATAGGCATCTAGATTGTATTTTGTGAACACATGTGCCTGTATCATTATGTGAGAGGTTGCAACTATAATTAATTATTCAATATTTGTAACTATTTTTCATTTGTTTTCTAATATATTTGAACATCGATGGTCATTAATATTCAGGTTGCTCATTGATTTATAGATAATACTAGTTATAGTATATGAAGCAAAATTAGGAAAAGCATCAACTAATTATTTTCTCTTTCCTAATCTTTATACATTTCATGATCCCTCTGGACATAAGAAAGCACAAGTTCACACTTTCTCGACAATGGTTTTGATAATCCCTGAAACATTCACTATCTAGTGGAGATTGCTTCCCTGAGGAGTTAGTCATTTGACAGACTCTGTTTGTTTAGTTTGACTTTGCTGATCCTAACGAGAATTAATTCTCCAAGCTGTGGTGAATATATATATTGTAATGACATACATCTAACTGTTCCTTGCTGACTAAATGTTTTTGTTGTTTTAAATAAGAGTCTTACATACATATACAGAAAACATTAGGATTTATTGGCATGAGGAATCAGTGTCAAAAATGCAAATCCTTATTCCTTCTGTTTCAGAGGGAAAATTCAGTATTCCCTCTACTAGAGCGCAGACAAATCCTGTGAATGTGAGCTTACTCTTGTCTCCCCCTGACCCAGCCTCCACCAATACTGGCTTTAAATGCTTCCGCTGATTAATAGAAAGCTCCAGAAACTCTCTTTGATAATTCGAAAGGCTCTTCTTCCTTCAAGTCAAAAATATTTATTCCATTGGTTTAAGTAGATATTTTTAAAAAAGCATTTATTGCATGCATTTTAGATTGGTATAAAAAGACATAAAAAGGCATCTTAAATTAAAATCATCTATTGATAAATAGCGGTGCACTCAGGTAAGAGTTTAAGCTATTGATCTTTTTTGATCTTCATCTTTTTTCTATTCTAATAAGTTTCCCTGAGGAATATTTAATTGATTCCTTCTGGTTTTATTCTCCTTTTCTATTAGATTTTTTTCCCTTGCCTGCAAAAAAGTCAGTAGATAGGAGTGATGGATGTGGATATACAGTTTCCGGAGAAAACGAGCAACGTGGCTCAGAGCAGAAACCCTATCTTATTGTTCCTTTGTACCCACAATATCTAACACAGTGCTCAACGCATAATGTAGTTCAATAAATATTTGTTGAAATGAACAAACTGTACAAGGAGGTCATGCGTAAGATTTACTGAAACAACATGTTATTGTACTTGAAGAGAGAGGTACATAGAGAATATTAAAGTCATGAGTCAGAAACTTAGAACATGAAGTTCTAGTCTAATATTAAGATAAGGAAAGATTCTGGCTCATGTTTCTAGCTGTACTACTACATCATTTAACTCCATTATGGAATAGTAACACCAAAACATTTATTATTTTATTTCTTTTCCCCTACCATACACACAAAATAATGTTAACATGCAAGGAGAAAGGATTATTTGGATCAGATACCCCTATTTTTGCACTGAATTCTCTCAAGCACATACACTAAACTATAAAAATTATGAACATTACATTAAAATACAGACTCATGAAAGATGCTAATTATGTAATGTTAAGTAAAAACAATCAGGCTAATATACTATAATCATAACTATATTTAGCAAGGACCTAAATTTGAAAATCTATTCTATATTACATGTTAAAGTACTGAAAACCGATGCATGATAACAGAACTGCCATATTGAACCTATCAAGAATTCATTTACATGAGGGGCTAAGTCCCTTGAAATACCAATTATGTTATCCTGAGGAAGCTTGTGCCTGAGTCCAAATGGAAAGATGCTATTATAAAGCAGGAATATTTATGAACTCTTCTAGTGAGGCACTGGGAGCATAAGACACATTAACATTTAGAAAAGTGTGTCAGCAGTGGTGATGACTAGGACATTACGTCTCTACCTAGAGGTACTATTGGTGCTCATTGGAATATGAAATAGACGCTCTCTGAGCTGTGAAAGGGAATCGTTCCTGTGGGATATGTTTTTAGAGGACATCACAGCAGCATCTCAGGCTTATTAGTGCCTAAGGCAGGCTTCAGAAGCCATGGGAATGAAAAGAACAATGGCATAGGCAGTCTCAGAAGGTATCAAAATCATGAGCCAATACTGGTGAGGAAGAAAATGATAGAAGTCAAATGGAAGCAAGAAGACTATTTCATACATACACTTGAAACACTTCCTGGGGAAAACAAAACAAGATGGGAAGGGATTTGAGGAGACTAGAAGTCCTAAATAGGCAGAGGTGATCCACGGAAAGGCATTTTGATATATTATTCTGACGTTAGCATGATAAGAAGAAACATAAGTGATACAAGCTTTTAAAGTGCATGGGAAATAAAGAAAATTTAGAATAATTATCCTAAATCAATAACTGTATTTATGTCATGGTGCTGAATTTACATGTATTTTCTCTATTTTGCAAATTTTCTGATTGGTTTTGTCATTTAAAAAAATGCATGTACCTGCATATATTTTATTTTTTTTAAAAAACCAATGAAGGTAGTCAAAAGTACCTTGGTCCAAATAATTCATGCTCTGACTACTTCTGCATCTCATTTCTACTTATTTGTCACTCCATCCCATTATCCCCAGTCTTAAAGGATGTTTCCTGAGCACATGATGGCTTTGAAATTCTAAGTGAACTTTGGAAGAGGTTCAAGATACAAAGTATAAATTTATTCTCTTGATTGATGGTAGGGAAATGATCACTGTCAGGTATCAAGCTTCTATCCAAAAACTAAATATGCCGTGGACTCCAGTCAGAACATAAATATCTCTCTTAGATCCTTTCTTTGAACTGTCTCCTGCCACCTTTGCATGTTAGTGGCAACCCTGTTTGGGCCTAAAGAAATGGATTTAGTTTTTAATATTTATCCTAAATTTGCTCACTTCAACTTTAATCTTTAAACGTAAGTTCTGAAATAATTTGACTTGTTTTAAAACACATGAAATTATGCAACTGACCCTTTCTTTGTAATACAAAGGAAGCAATGCTTGTCTGGTGAAGGTAAAGATTCAGGAGATTTAACATGAGTGCATAAATCTTGTCATCAAGGGATTCAGAACATTTTTAAACAACTGTGTGTGTATGTCAGAAAGGTGAGATTATATGTGTTGAGGGGGAAGGATGTGGATTTAGGGAAACAGGTATTGAAGATGTTACATTTTATGCCTAAAACACTTTACCATCAGGAATGTATTTTCAAAAATAGAAAGGTCCCATCTGCCATCCCTCCCACAAATGAAGACCAACTAAGTTTGGCAAAAGAAAAATAGGTAAATTCAAAATAGTTTCTAAAGACTATGAAATTTTGAATACCTTATTAGAATCCTAACATATTAAACACAACTGCATGCAAAAGGCTGTTTCATTCTCAGTTTTATTTTGTTTTTCCCCCACCTCTTTTACAGTACCAAATTATCTTCTCCTCCCCTAGATCCCATTTTGTGAGACAATAATTTTGTTAGATAATAATTTAGTAAGAAATTTTCAATGGCAACTCTCTTCTAGGCAGAATTCTAATCGCTGGGAATATAGCAGAAGACAAAACCAAGACTGCTATTTTGGTGCTTTCTAATCTAGTGAAAGGTGGAAAATAACAAACAAATAATAAAATCAAGTCAAGACAAGGGCTAGAAAGAAAATAAAGCGGGAAAAGTTGAGGGGAGATAATTGTGATTTTAGGTAGTATGTTATATCATGATCTCTCTAACATGATGACTTTTGATCAGAAATGTGAAAGAAGTGATATCCAGACACCAAGGTAAGAATATTTTAGACACAGAGAGCATTTAATGCCTGGAAGTAGGCACATGCTGAAATAGAAGTCCATTGTGGATGTAGTGAAAAGAGCAAGAGCAAAAGTAGTAGATCAGGTGAGAGGTGATGGTGGTTTGGACTAAGATTGTAGAAATGGAAGTGAAGTGAAGGACTTGAATTCTAGATGCAGTACATAGTTACAGATTCTAGCTGAAGACTCAGTAATGGGCCACTCCATTATTTGGAGGTTGGAAAAATGAGGAAGAACCAGAAAAGGAGACTAAAAAGTAGTGTTCATTGAGAAAGGAAGAAAAAGAAGAAAATTATATCTTTGATGCTGAGTAAAGGAAACAAGAAGGAGGTAGTGATGAAATGTATCAAAAGCTGAAGAGTTTATTAAGGACTGGATAAAAGACCATTGAATTTGGCAACATGGAGTCCATTAATGGCTTTGACAAAAGAATTTTCACAGAGTAATGGGAGCAAAGCTCATTTAGGGAGAGTTTTTAAGAGTGGGAGAAGATAAAGTGAAATAATGAATATAGACCACCATTGAGGTAATGTATGTGTGTGTGTATATGTATGTAAGTGTGTGTGTCTGTAAACGGGATCAGACAAATGGAGCACTAGAGTGGATTAGAGTGGATTGTGGGGTCAGAAGACGTTCTTTTTTGAGGTGGGAGACATCACATAATATTTATATTCTGTTGTGAACAGTACAGTAGAGAAGAAAAAAAAAAAAACACCCACCACAGAGAGAAAGAGTGAAGCCAACAGCAAAATGGATGTCCAGGAATATGTGTAAGGGGCTGAAACCCAGGCCATTACGTAGAGGAATTGATCTTAGGCACGTGACTCTTTTATTTTAACAGGAAGAAGGGCAGATATGTGGTTGAGTATGTAGGTGGGTTGGTTGACTTGGTGATTTGCATTGAGGTGGGAGGGCAGTCATCTAAAAAGTTCTCATCTGATTTCTCCTATTTTCTCAATGAAATAAAGAACAAAGATATCAGGTGAGTCTGAGAGGAGAGAGGAAATGCTGGAGCCTTAAGGAGATAGAGAAAAAACTTTTACCAGAATTGAGTTATTTCCAGGTATTGGGAAGGAAGGGAAATGAGGAAAGGAGTTCATAGTTCCTCACCAGTACATACAGATCCCCAGAAAGACCTATTCATACTTTATTCCAGTCATACGGAATTTTTTCTTACTCTTCAAGTATACCTCACATTGAGGTCTTTGAAAGTTCTGATATGAGAACTATATACCTTTTAAATTGTTATTTATTATTATTATTTTGTTTTTTGGGGTTTTTTTTTTGGTTGTGCCGTGCAGCTTTCAGAATCTCAGTTTCCCGACCAGGGATTGAACCCATGCCCCCTGCACTGGGAGCATCGAGTCTTAACCACTGGACCGCCAGGGAAGTCCCAAGAACTATATAACTTTTAACCATTCTTTAAACTTCAATTTAAATTCCAGCAAGTCCTCCTAGTACAAACCTTAAACTTAAACTTGCTCGTAGCCCTTATCATATCATGTACTGCTTTCCTTTCTGCCAACAGACTGTGTATTCCTCATATGATGGTATTACATCTCCAGTAGCTATGCAGAAAATATTGCACATTATAGAATTACATAGATCTGTTATTACATGCAGGTGATTTTGTTTTTTTTTTTATTTTCTCCCTCACACCAAAATTTAATTCATTGAGTACCTACAAATTTGCTTAGTAAATTTGTATTTAGAATTATATGTTGTATTTAAAATTGGAAACTATTAGAAGCACTTTTATTTCAACTTCATGGTAACATCTGCACAAAGGAGACTGCATGTTGAAATAGCCAGTTCCAAAATGCAAATCTCCACCGTGGTATGTGTAGATTTTAGAAAACAACAACAACAATAATAACAACAGAAACTAGGAGGTAAAAAGGAGTAATAATGTTAATATAATTCCAAAATCTTAGAAGTGCATTTTGGTTTTAATTATCTCTGAAGAGATTAAAATTAAGTATAAATCATCTTCTAGCTAGCTGAGATTTTTTTTTATAGTTTTCCATAATTAACTCAAACATGTTATTCAAACTTTGACTTCCATACAAATATAAAGGTATAATTTAGATGGATAGAAAGAGGCTTTGCAATAGAACAATGCGACAATAAAAGCCATTTTTTTTCTTATTTTATTCAATGTCAGGAAAATATAATGGAAAAATCTGTCACTTTTGATGGAGAGCAGAGTGTAATTAAATTTAGTTCTACTTGAGAACTTTGTTTCAATTTGATTTGCAGTTAACCAATGCTCATTGTTTAGTTCAAAAGCTTATAAATTTGGCTGTCTTATCTGCATAAAGGGATACATTTGAAGTACCACACCTGATTTTTAAATATATTTTCAGTTCTCTATGATCTGCATTTCAGTTTTACTTAAATTAAAGCTGATTCTCTTTTTAAAAGGAGAAATGTGTTTTAGGTATCTTATTTTCCTTTCTCAAACAGCTTATATCTTTGGTTTTTATACTGTGGATTATACCTGTGTGATTTGTATGAGAGCAGTTTCTTTGAAAATTCCTATTTCTGACTTATGTGTGTGTATGTGTATATTGTTGAACAAGATGGAGGATGCAAAGATACCCCATTTGTTGTTGAAGGATCTTGCTTTCTTCATTATGATACAACCATAGAAAGTGCCAGAAATTGATAAAAAAAGAAACCTAGAAATTAAGTCATACAAACTTACATATACAAAACGCACAGCTTGTGGGAAAAGGGATGCCAGGAATGGCATCCATATATCTACTTTTAATTTGAAATACATCTATACCCTAACTTACTCCAGAATGCATTGTAGGGGGGATCTTGTAAATCATAGCATTCTCATAGAAAACAATCCCTACTCCATAATAAAATCTAGTGTGGACTTCTTCCAGGCTTAGGAAATAAAGGTAAATCATGAAAACCCTCTGAGGTCACAGAATCTGAGAATAGAATCCACACGAAACTGCTATTGAAACCGCTAGTTGAGGTTTCAGGGACTCCAAGGGGCTCCAGTTCTTTATGTCGCAGCACAGAAAAGAATTCAGTGAGAGGCAAAGTGATGGAAGTGATTTATATTAGAATAGGATACTTGTGAGGTTTACAAGTGGGCAGGAGAGTGTTGCACTGCCCCAGGTACTTAGTGGGTTACATTTTTATAATCAAAGGAAAAGAGGGAAGGGAGAGAAGACCACTTTCTTCCTCATTCTTCCAGTCTTCCATCATTAACTCCTCCTACGTGTCGGGTAGGGGAGTTTTTGACCCTATATTGGCGCATCCGGGACTGTCATGGCACTCTGAAAAAATTATTTCAGGTCTCAGTATAATGAGGGTCTTTCACTTTGAAATGTCACCTTTCCCTAAATTATTGTTTTTGTACAGAGAGCATGTCCCAGGGGTCATTAACTTGTTGACATCACTGAGCAGGATGTAGGCTTTATTTTTCCACTATTGTTTTTATTGTCTTAAGGCGTGACTCGTGGCTCCATTGCATGGTTTTGTTGCTGAACGAGTTAGCTTGGTTTTGTTATTAAGCAAGCCTGTCTGGCTTTGATGCTAAGTGACTTGCTCTGCTTTATGAGTCAAGCAAGCCCACATTGTTTCAGGATTTTCCCATTGCTTTCTTGAGTGATCATTAACTTACTGCGGTTTCCCAAAGCCCCTTAAAGTTCCCTCTCTACCTACAATGCCCTAGTGGGATTCCTGAACTAACTCTTTGATTATCCTACTCCACCTCTATCAATATGATGCAATTTGACCTCAAGTTAGAATCAGACTATTGGGTCCAAATGAAAGAAACTTAATATTTATCATTCAGCAGATATTCATTGTGGATATACTATGTTTCAAATATTGTTCTAGACACTGGGAATAAAGCAATGAATAAGACAGACAATGTTTCCACCCTCATGAAACATTCAAAAGGTGGGTGGAGGTGGACTAGAAATAAAAATCAGATAATAACAAGTATTCTGAAGAAAATAAAACAGGATAATATAATAAGAACTGATTAACCTAGGAGACCTAAATGGGGGTTGCTGGGGGAAGGCCTCTCTGGTGATTTGATCTTAATGAATGAAAAACAGTCCAGAAGGGAAAGGGTCTGTGTCAAAGAATATAGGAAATGTAAAGACACAGAAATGAGAGACAGCTTGAACAGTTACAGAAACAGAGAGAAAGTCAGTATATCTGAATTATAAAGAGTAATTGGAAGAGTAGTCAGAAATGGCATCACAGAGGTGGGGACCAAGAGAAGATGATGTAGAGCTGGGAGCCTATGGAACAGTGCGATACTCTGTAGAATGCAACCAGAACTTAAGAAGGGATGCAACGTAGCCTGATTAATTTTTGCAAAGATCACTCAGACCCACAGGAGGGGAATGGATTACATGGGCACATAATGAAAGCAGAAAAACTACTTAGAGTAGTCCAGTAACGGGGTGATGGAAATTTGATTTTAGGCAGTCACATAGAGATGAAGAAACTTGAAACTTCTCTAAAAATTTTCCTTATCACCACATAACCTTATTTCTCTCATTTTCGAACTGCTTTGGTGGGTCTGTCACCTTCACTTTTAACTTTGGTTTGGATGGCAAAAGTCCTTGTCAAGCACATACTATCAGTCCAATTCCATATATGGAATATGTGAATATTGGATGCATGTAATTTTTGAATAAGAAATGGTTAGTGTCTCAGTGCATTTTCAGATTGTTATGCTGGTTTCTTTTAATTAATCTGTGCTGGAGGGCCATTAAACATAAACTCTTATGATGGTTGTTCTTTTGAGTTTGGAGATGACATAACTGTTACATATAACAGTGAAATAACACAGTGTGGTAATATCCACCATTTCTATTCACTGTGAGATTTAAAACTATTCTATTAAGTAACAAAATTCTATTTATTTCCTTGACTTACCATATGGTGCTGCCATGACTTTACCACTAAGCAGCCATTGTGTCTGCATCTGAACCCATCAGTCTATTGCAGCTATTTCCAGTAGGGGTGGCCTTGAATAGTCAGAGCAGCAGCTGTTCTTGGGACGCAGCATTAGGTCTCAGACTCACTTTTGGAAGGAACCTGACAAGTGCATGTATCTGCCCCCAATTGATCTGTCAGTTTAGATCATTGATGCCAAAAACCAGAAAGGCAAAGTTATCAGAAAATCTCAAGTAAATTAGAAACCTATCCTCCAGCCACAAATTATCTTCTCCTTCAGCACACAAAGCTAATATTCCAGGAGTTCAGCTATTGAGCTGGTAAAGGAGATGTCAGCCCCTGAAGTCCAGGGGGAACCATGTCAAGCTGAATCCACAGACCATATTATTTAATGCTTACTTTTAAAGACACAGTCCATGAGAGGAACTTTTGTTGAAATTGACAAAAACAATAATCTCACTAACAAGCAATAACTGCCTTTCTTTTTCTTTATTTGTAACTATTTAAAGCTTTCATATAACTGTCTGCAGTATGAGTTGATACTAAATTAGGTGATCATCAATTAGGGGATGAAATTAAAATCCAACAAGCAAATATAATCATTAAAATTTCTGCTGTACCCATTTTTTAAAATCTTGGTTCTGGTAAAATAATGCCACAGTGATTTTTTTTGTCCTGTCAGAGAATGGCTATACTTGCTTTTCAATGGTTCTGTTTTGTTCAAACATGTATATCCTCTGTATTCAAAAACTGTGATAACAAAAGAACTATTTTGTAAGAAATTTAACATAATACCCTCTGTCCTTGGGTAGAGTACATTAGAATGTTTGTACAGTTATTTCATAGGTAGTTTGATGAAACAGTATTTCATTAGAGGAAATTCTGTACTTATCAGTAAAGGATGATTCAGTGGATATGTAAATGAGATGGCTAGTCTTTTATTTTTCTCACCTCCAGAATAGCCATAAAAGAATGAGAATTCTAGGGCTACAATCTTTAAATTTATAAAGGCAGTTAGCATCTTTCTTTGATGGAAATATTAGAACATAGCATAAGATTTTTTCCTCTTTTGAGAAGACCAAAGCTCTGAAAAGGTACCTGGATTATTAACACCTAAGTCACAGCAGTTCAAAAGTTCAAGGATAAATATGGATCTGGAGATAATCCCTGAAAGAATTCCACCTTAGTAGACAAAGAAAATGGCTGAGATCACATCAACAGGACTCCCTTTAACAGGTGCAAAAATAAAGTCACGTAAGAAGAGAAGAAACTCTTGTCAGCTCCTCTGGAGGGAGGGTATGAATAGCAAAAGAAATTAGTAGAAGGAGTGAGAAAAACGTTGAAGAGACAAGCAGTTAAAGACCAAGTTAAGATCAGAAATAGCTACGAAACTTTTTCTTGCAAAGACAATGGAAGCAAAGAGGCATACTGCCACATGTTAATTCCAATCTCTGCTCATTCTGAGTCGTGTCTGTTCTCTGTGTTCTAATAAAGCTATGTTGATATACTTATCACTTCACATTGTATTATTGGCTTACCTCCCTCTCCAGTCACATTAGGAATAGACTGAAAGCAGCATGAAGTCTCTTATTTCTTTATCCTCAGCGCCTAGCACAAGATCTGGAATATACTGTTTATCAACTGTCTGTCAAATGAATGAGCCAGGCTCAACACTATATGATCTTGAGAGAGACAAAGTAATCAAGTAAACATCCAAAACCAAAATAAGTATTACTCTAGAGTAAACTCTGAGATAATACGGAAGTACACACAATCGATATAATTCCAATTAAATGCAAAGACATTTGACACTATTTAGCCTATATGTAAATGATGCTTTATAGACCAATGATAATTTTGCATTAGGTATTTTGAAATATTGAAAATAGTTCATTAATGCTACTAGGTAACTGTATTGATTCCTAGCTGGACGCTAGTGAGCTAGAACTCAAGAAATCCACGAGATCGAAGGTCTGGAGTGTTCCTGGACCTGGGCTAAAGCTGAGTTTATAGGTGAGTGTCAGATGATGCCACTCTCAGGATAGGAAAGCTGCCAATATTGGGAAACAAGACAGAGCCTGATATCTCACATCACAGTTCTTTAGAGTTAATTGATTTATTACTGTCAGTTCTGTTTACTGCGGTTCTGAACATTGTTGCCAGGGAAAGCGCTAAGGAGAGTTGCTGAACATAACCTGCAAGTCAGCGCTTGCCCCAAGGTGAATCCAGACATTTAAAAGAGACTTATATTGAAGGTAAAGATTAGCATCACAACTTGAGTAGGAAATATCCATTGAAGAAAAGTAGAGACACCTAAGTTAAACCAACTGCTATACTTATCTGAGTGTATTTATCTGTGTATAAAATCCTTGATTCAGATAGAATATTCTGAAATGTATAGGACATGGTGATTAATGGGCAGGTAAGTGGGGAGCAAAAAGAGTTTCAAGAAAAAGGAAAGTGAGAAAGTTGAGCCTAAGTTTTCAGGCTTCATCTTTGAGAGAATAACAGAATCATGATCTGTGTTACTATTAAAAGGCAAGGTAGAAGGCAGATGAGTGAGAGTATTAGAATTTCTATCTTAGCACAGAAATGATATTCTAAAATTTTTACCCAAGAGGATTTTTGTGTTGTTTATAGAATAATAAAGCTCTTTCTCACCGTCATCTTTGGTGACTGTGGGATAGAGAACTGAGAACTGGTGGGAGCTATGGAACAGTGAAAAGCAAGATTCATCTTCTCATTTGTGTCAAGTTTGATTCCTTATTCTCATGCCTCTCTTCCTTCTAATGTCTAGCCTTGCTTTTGACTTGTCTGTCCACAGGAAGGTGGAAAATATAGACTGTTTTTATTACAATCAAACTGAGAAATAAAGATTGATGTGCTTAAGATAGATTAAATTAAACCTTGATGCTGATGCTAAGCATATTAAGAATGTTGAAAGTTGCTAAAATTATTGCAATTTAGGGAGCTTTGGTTTTGGTTTTTGTTTTTGTTTTTTGCGGTACGCGGGCCTCTCACTGTTGTGGCCTCTCCCGCCGCGGGGCACAGGCTCTGGACGCGCAGGCTCAGCGGCCATGGCTCACGGGCCCAGCCGCTCCGCAGCATTTGGGATCTTCGCGGACCGGGGCACGAACCCACGTGCCCTGCATTGGCAGGCGGACTCTCAATCACTGCGCCACCAGGGAAGCCCAATTATTGCAATTTAGAACTAAATATAACAGTCATATGAAAAATGGTCAGAAATTATAATATCCTTTAATTAATATTTTCCTTAGAAGAAAATAATTCCAAAGGCTAAGGAATACGATAAGGTTATGGCTTTGACAGCATTACTACTAATAAATCACAAGGTAGATTTATCTTCATTAAGCTTTACAGATTGGTTTTTTTCTGAAGGATACCTGACCTTAACACACTATAATTTTTAATTATATAATTCTTGAAACTTCCATTAAATGTTATCTATATTCAGAGAAAAAATAATATATATGCTGTTAATATTGTACAATATCGGGGGTATGAAATATGAACTCATCTAAGAATTACACGCACAGAATATCATCAGCTTTTGTTAAGCTATTTTCTTTAATTATAGGTCGGGTCTACTAAAAAAATCTATTAATGCAAAGTTTTTAGGCATACTGATAGTAGTACTCTCATTGGAATAATGTAATGTCATTTTAATGCAAGATTTAGATTAAAAAGGTATATACAAATGAAAAATGGAGAGTAATTTTTGAGGTTAAAACATCAAGTTGTTAAAGAAGCAAATAGTGAATTTATAGGTCCTTACCCAATTTATTTCTATTTGCATAGCCTCTTTTTAGCCACATGAATAGACCTAGTTTGGTGATAATCTACTACTTAAGAGCATTAACTACATAGTTGAAATTTGGATTTTGGATTAAATTGAATCTAGAGGTTTCGTCTCCAAAATTACTACCTTCAGAGTTTGAGGGATTATAATTATGCCAAAGCAAAAATTGCACTGGTAAAGTTAAATAGGTAAGGAAGACTTTATTCTAGGCTATTATAATGGGGGATAGAGTTCTGACAGCAGTCTGAATGCAACTCTGCTGAAATAAAAGGCTAGAGAATTTTAAGAGATGCGGGGGATAAAGGCCAACGGTGTTTGCTAATTGGCCCTTCCCAAATGAAAAGTAAACTTTTTCCTATCTTCATGACAGAAGGTAGTTTCACATTTTGGAGTGAGGCTTTGGCCCAGTGAAGTCTATTTGGCTCTTACCTTGCCAGAGACTGGGGGTTGGATAGGAGCCCATCTTCTTGATTCCATATCAAAGGGATGCCTCCCAGGTCCTTGAGAAATCAATCTTAGGGTATAAACTTGACAAGAGGCTTTTAAAAATGATTTAAAAGGGCAAAAGGGCAGAGAAAAACTTTTTAACTGCAAATTTTCTAAAATAAATTCCCCAAGAAAAGAGATCTCTGTATTTAAGCCACCTGGATTCTGTTGGGGTGGGAGAGAGAGAGAGGTCAAGTGAGATACAAAAAGAAGCCTTTCTAAAAGTTTCATCAAACTGAGGGAAACGTTACGGTCATCTTGGTCAAGTATAAGATTTGTAGGGGGCTTCCTTGGTGGCGCAGTGGTTGGGAGTCCGCCTGCCGATGCGGGGGACGCAGGTTCTTCCCCCGGTCCGGGAGGATCCTGCATGCCGCGGAGCGGCTGGGCCCGTGAGCCATGGCTGCTGAGCCTGCGTGTCCGGAGCCTGTGCTCCGCAACGGGAGAGGCCACAACAGTGAGAGGCCCGCGTACCGCAAAAAAAAAAAAAAAAAAAAAAAAAAGATTTGTAGGAAAAGCTCAGAATGAACTGCATCGTTGATTTGATTTTAGGTAGTTCAATATTTTTTAGGTATCAATTGAGAATATACTTTATTAACTTGAATAATATGATTCTTACCATGCACAGGTTTTCTTGTAATTCCATACAAATATTGTATCATCAATATTTATTTAAATTTACTCACATATCACTCTCTTTTGTCATTCTTTTTTCATTTTTCTTCTCTCAGCCTTTCTAGTAAAATTTTCCTTCTGACTAAATATCTCATTGTATCAAAATTTCCTGTAGTGAGGGTCTTCTGGTGGAAAAAAAATTTCTCAGTTTTTGTTTGTTTGGACATTTTTTATTTGAATCTATTTCTTGAAATATATTTTTGTTCAGATGTATGCTGCTATGTCTTCCTCCTTTGAATTGTTTGTCTCTCTGTCTTTATGATTCTATGATCTTTATCTCTGTTAGTCTAGAGGTTAACTGTAATGCATTAAGGAATTTGTTTATATGTATTCCTTCTGTTTTGGACAATAGTCTTGAAAGAAGTAAACTAAAGGCAAGTTCCTTATTCAGCCTAGCATTCTGCCTGACTACTGGTTTGCAGAGATGTTGAGGCAGAAATCAGTTTGGAACTGCTGAAGCAGCTAGAATTTGATCAGAGTAATAGAGGGGACATAACTCTGCAAAGAAAGGGCACCAAAATTCTGCCTAGAGGTATTTGAGAGTCTTCAACTGAGAACTGGGCTTCATATGTTCATGGTGATTCTCTGCTAGACCTAGAAGAGAGTAGCTGCTGGTCAGCTCAGATCTGAAAGGAAATACTAGAGGTCATACAGTACTGATGTCACTGGAATTCCAGCTTAGTCTTGGGAACTCGCTGGAGAACCCAGAATATTCTGTTGGAATAAGGACATCACTTTAATCAGAACGTAACCCTTGAATTAAGGAGACAACAGAAATAGACCCATCCTAACTAAGCATAGATTGTGGTGATGGTTTCATAGATGTGTATTTATCTCCAAACTCATCAAGTTGTATGCATTAAACATGTATAGTTTTTGTATGTCAATCATACCTCAATAAAGTGGTTTTAAAAAAAAGAAGCCTAACAAAGTTAGGAAGATCTGCCAGAAATGTTACTGCCTATCAGGGAAGAAAAATCAGTGCCATTGAAAGAAAAAAAAATATGATCTCTCCAGTCAAAGTAACATTCACAATACAGAGCATTAAAAAGAAAAATCCTAGCTTTGTAAGAAAACAGAAACTTGTATTACATAGTTAGCAGCAAAAGCAGTGTTTAAAAACAGATTGCTAGATGAGATAGGTTTTGAATTAGCAAAAATGATTTTAGTACAACTATTACAATATGTTTAAGGAGTTAAAATATAGCTATATTAAGGAACAGTTGGTGAAACTGCGAAGAAATAGGTATTTAAAAAGCAAACAGAAATACTGAAACAGAAATGCAATATATGAAGAAAATTCATTAGATGGCTAAATGGCATTTTCGACATGGGAGAAAAAACAATCAGTAAAATTAATGACAGATCAATAGAAATTATCTAAATTGAAGACTTTTTAAAAAAAATTTAAAAGTTAAATGGAGATTCAGTGATATGTGGGAAAATATCAAGTAAGATAACTGAGTAATTGTGGTTCTTGAAGGAGAGGAGAGATAAAAACAGGGCAAAAAAATATCCAAAGAAAAAAATGGATCAAAATTTGGCAACTTTTGTGAAATATATTAACCTGTATATCTAGAAATTCAGTGAAACACAAGCAAAGATTTTTAAAAATTCTGAGAAAATGTTAGCAAATTGAATTCAGTAATAATTAAAAAGCATAATTCATCATGACTAATTGGATCTTACCCATGGAATGCAGGGTTGGTTTAATATTTAAAGAGTAATTAATCTAAGTTGCAACATTGATATAGGAAAAATATCATATGAATACAGTCTTTATGAATATATCACTCAGCAATCTTTAATACCTATGTAATAAATATTAATAACACAATAAAATTAGAATAGATGAAAAACTCAATCTGATGAAGTATATTTCTGAAAAACCTATAACTAACATCATACTTAATGACAAAATATTAATGCTTTTCCTCTAAGATTTGAAACACGACATGGATGTGAGCTTTCATGATTTTATTTAACATTGTACTAGAGGTCTTTCCAGTGCAGTCAGGCAAGAATATAAAGGGAAAATTCAATACAATAACTGAAAAGAAAGGAGTAAAACATTCTTTATTCACACATGACATAATTGGATATGTGAAAAATCCTGAAAGATGTATAAAAAATATGATAAATATTAAATATTTAAAATTCACAGTATACACAGTCAATATATAACAAAGCAATTGTACATAATAGTAACAAGCAATTAGAATATTAAATTAAAACAAAATACCATCTTCAATAACATTAAAATCATAAATGCAATATATCTGCACTGAAAATTAAAACATTTCCTAGAGAAATTAAGGGAAATTTATGGCAAGATAAATCATGTTCATGGTTTGGAAGATGAATATTGTTAAAATGTTTGTTCTTCTGAAATTATTCTACAGATTCAAAACAACCTTTATAAAAATCCCAGCAGCCACTTTGATACAAATTGACTGACCAATTCTCAAATTACTCCAGAATTGGAAATGACTTAGAATAGTCAGAACAATGCTAAAAGCAATCATAAATTTGGATGACATACACTGTCTGATTTCATGATTTTTATATGCCTTTATTAATCAAGACAACATGTTATTGACATAAGAATTAGCAAATAAAACAATGGAACAGAGTCAGGTCTACACATAATAGACTATAGTAGATACACACGTATATAGTCAATTTTTTTCAACAAAGGTACCAAGACAGTTTAATGGGACACATAAATTCTTACTTCATGTACAAAAATTATTTTAAGATGAATTATATGTAAGTTTAAAGCTTTTAAAATCATAAAATTGGAAAAAAACATAGAAAAAATAACTTTACCTCCTTGAAAATACAAGCCACACCTAGGAGAAAATATTTGACATGCATCTCTCTGACAGAGAGGTTTGTATCTAAAATTCATAAAGAAAAGTCAAATGTGGTGAAAATGGGCAAATGCTATAGAAATATTGAATAAGAACATGGAAAGATGCTCAGCTTTTTCAGTCACCAGAAAATTAAAATTAAGATTACAATGAGATATGACGTTATGTCTACCAGAATGTCTAAAATTAAAATGACTGACAACAGGCAAAACTGTGGATAGAAACTCTCATAATTTATTGGTGGCATAAAATATGTTCAACCACTTTAGTAAAGTATTTAGTAGTTTCTTATAAAGTAAGCCATACACCTACACCATGATGTAGCTAGATTTTTACCAACGAGAAATGAAAAAGATGTGTATAAATTTACTTGTACAAGGATGTTCAGAGAGCTTTATAGTTAATAACCAAAGACTGGAAACTACCAAATGCCCATTAAGAGGATAATTGATAAATTGTAATATATTCATGAAATTTAACACCGTAGTACATATAGCAATGAACTATGGATACATTGACAACATGGGTGGATCTCAATAATATTACAGTGAGCATAGGAAGAAAGACACAAAAGAGTATATACTATATAATACCATTTTTATGAGGTTAAGAAACAGGCCAGATTGATTTATGAGATAGAAATAAAAATGTAGATTGCCTATGCAAAGAAGAGTTCGATAGGAAGGGGTCATAAGGAAACTCTCTGGTGATGGAAATTTTCTGTATCCTGATTCGGTGATTAGTTGCGTGGTGTATACATGTGCC
Source organism: Mesoplodon bidens (assembly GCF_964165515.1). Lineage (NCBI taxonomy): Eukaryota > Metazoa > Chordata > Mammalia > Artiodactyla > Ziphiidae > Mesoplodon > Mesoplodon bidens. Next base: position 91,021,760 of record NC_138167.1, read on the forward strand.
AAAACACATCTTAATAAACATTTAAGAGCTATACATTTTATTTTATATAAACTTTTAAATTAAATGATTCTTTAAATTCTATAGTACTTAAAAATTTTCAAAGTTTGACACACATGATTTCATATAATCCCATAATAACTCCTTTTTCCCCTTACCCCTATATTGTTCCTCCCCCCTGCCCTCTCCCCACTGGTAATCACTAGTTTGTTCTCTGTATCTGTCAGTCTGCTTCTTTTTGTTTTATTTATAGTTTGTTGTAATTTTTAGATTCTACGTATAAGTGATATCATACAGTATTTGTCTTTCTCTGACTTATTTCACTTAGCATAATGCTCTCCAAGTTCATCCATGTTGCTGCAAATGGCAAAATTCTGTTCTTTTATATGGCTGAGTAGTATACCACTGTGTGCGTGGTGGGGTGTGTGTGTGTAGGCATACAGTGTCATCAGCTGATGGACACTTAGGTCGCTTCCATACCTTGGCAGTTGTAAATAATGCTGCTCTGAACATTGGGATACATGTATCTTTTCAAACTAGTGGGGTTTCTTTTTGTTTTTTTGTTTTTTATTTACATCTTTATTGGAGTATAATTGCTTTACAATGGTGTGTTAGTTTCTGCTTTATAACAAAGTGAATCAGTTATACATATACATATGTTCCCATATCTCTTCCCTCTTGTGTCTCCCTCCCTCCCACCCTCCCTATCCCACCCCTCTAGGTGGTCACAAAGCACTGAGCTGATCTCCCTGTGCTATGCGGCTGCTTCCCACTAGCTATCTATTTTACATTTGGTAGTGTATATATGTCCATGCCTCTCTCTCGCTTTGTCACAGATTACCCTTCCCCCTCCCCATATCCTCAAGTCCATTCTCTAGTAGGTCTGTGTCTTTATTCTTGTCTTACCCCTAGGTTCTTCATGACATTTTCTTTTTTTTTAGATTCCATATATATGTGTTAGCATATGGTATTTGTCTTTCTCTTTCTGACTTACTTCACTCTGTATGACAGACTCTAGGTCTAACCACCTCATTACAAATAGCTCAATTTCATTTCTTTTTATGGCTGAGTAATATTCCATTGTATATATGTGCCACATCTTCTTTATCCATTCATCCGATGATGGACACTTAGGTTGTTTCCATCTCCAGGCTATTGTAGATAGAGCTGCAATGAACATTTTGGTACATGACTCTTTTTGAATTATGGTTTTCTCAGGGTATATGCCCAGTAGTGGGATTGCTGGGTCATATGGTGGTTCTATTTGTAGTTTTTTAAGGAACCTCCATATTGTTCTCCATAGTGGCTGTACCAATTCACATTCCCACCAGCAGTGCAAGAGTGTTCCCTTTTCTCCACACCCTCTCCAGCATTTATTGTTTGTAGATTTTTTGATGATGGCCATTCTGACTGGTGTGAGATGATAGTGTTTTTGGTTTATTTGGCTATATGCCCAGGAGTGGAATTGCTGGGTCATATAGTAGTTCTATTTTCAGTTTTTTGAGAAACCTTTCTACTGTTTTCCACAATGGCTGCATCAATTTACATTCCCACCAACAGTGTTTGAGGATTCCTTTTTCTCCACATTTACTATTGTATGTAAACTTTAACTTCAATTTTAAAACAAGTTAAAAAATATTAAGTGGAAATTTTTATCAGGTGGTTGTGTGTTTAAGTTTGTAGCTTTCTGATGTAGTACTAATGGTACCCATTCTCCAAAAATAACAATGTTACATTTATTTAGAAATAAACATTTACATGTTTTGCACTTTACTGAGTATTTTGCATGCATCATATTAATAATTATGACAAATCTGATACCTATTCTATCACATACCAATTTACAGACCAGAATGCAAACTCCATAAAGAAAGATATTTGTTTTAAATATATTTTGTTTTTACCAATGTATCTCTAATGTCTACAACAGACCCAGGTAACATAATATTTAAATACATATTAACTATATACTGAATGAATGACAGAATGAATGATGAAATATGACTTGGAAAATATTTTTTAAAAAACCTTTTTACAAAATTATAGTGACCTCTGCACTGAATTCAGAGCATGCAGCTTATAAAAGGAATAAAATTCCAACTTCCTCTCCTAAATTGTCTCTTAACACCATCATCTCTACCACTGATCCTTCCTTTTTCTCTCTGCTTCCACTACCTGCTGCCTCTGTCATAAGCCTTGATGCTCCAACTTCTACTCACTGCTCCTTTATCCCTGAGGTTCTCATGAGTGTTCAAACTCTTCTGTTAACAATACAGTTTCTATTGGCATATCAAAAGTAATAGCCACATGAAGAAAAATCTGGAAATGCAGCAACAGCAGTAATCTATAAGGACGTTTTAAGCCTGAGTAAATTTTGGAACAGATCAATTTGGAATGATCATCAAGATATAACCATTACGAATTATGCTATTAAATCCTTCAATAGTGCTTTATTTCACACAGATGGCATTTGTTCTTTGAAAGTCCCAGTGAAGTAAAATGAGCAGATTCTGGCACAGAATAAAGAATTTGCTACACATTTGTGATAGCCGAGCTTACAAAAGTCCAATATTCTTTGTGGCAAACTCTGTTGTATACCCATGATGCCTGGGAAACAGGAAATTTCAGCCTGAGAATGGAGATGTGCTGAAGCTTGAGCATTACATGGGGACAAATGGGTGGAGTTAAAGCTAATACTCAGAGAAATGCTCTCAAATCATAACTATAAGAGCACCATAAAAGCATCAGTGCATTGCGAACCACCATTCATAGTCAAAGAATAAATTCTACCCACAAAAGTGTCACAATTAATATAAAGAAAAGTTTATAAACTACTACTCAAACTGCCTCTAAAATATCATAGTAAAATGAGAAGACTTGATAGAATAGGAAGAAACTTCTGTGCACCTGAACAATAAAAATGTGAGAAAACTATGTCATACAAACTCATCAAAATAATTTTCATAAAAAACTCATCTAAAAAGACATAATGCTTTATAACTGTAGAGAAGGTTATAACAAAAATAATGAAAAAGACAAATCAGAATTTCAAACACCATAATCATTGTAAACAGAGAATTAGATCATGGAAAATATTCATTTGGGGTTTTGTAATAAAGTAGAGATTAGAAAAAAAAAAAGTATCCCAATGGCCTTTAGACCCTACTGAGAAAAGGAAACAACTTTGGTTGAAGAATTTTGTGATTGGTTATGTATTTATACATCCACTTAGACTGTATAATCCAATTAAATGCTTGTTGATTGGTTTTGAATGTATCATGGTGACAACATGTTGGGAACTTCATGTTTAAAATATTTTACTAAATTTAATTGCATTAGCTACTGTTTTGAATATGCATCATTTGAAATATAGTTTCCTATAAAATTCTGACTCTATTTGAATGAAATGCCAAACATGGATCCATGCTCTGAGCTTCACAGTTCCCATTTACTGAACTACTTATTCTAACATATTTAAATTTACCTATTTTTGGCCTTTGTTTCTGGTCAACTGTCAAGCAATAAAAAGTATATATTTCTCAAACAATAAATTAGTTTTAATGTTTATCAGATTTCACTCTTACACTTAGACATTTCAATTGATACAGCAAGATGTCCTGTCTACACTTAACAGTAATTCTAAGACTCCACCATCTTTTGTCAGTCAAAATAGATTACAGTATTTCCACTTAAAAATGTAATATCATCTATTTTTCTTTTTTTTTTTTTTTTTTTTTTTTGCGGTACGTGGGCTTCTCACCGTTGTGGCCTCTCCCGTTGCGGAGCACAGGCTCCGGACGCACAGGCTCAGTGGCCATGGCTCACGGGCCCAGCCGCTCCGCGGCACGTGGGATCCTCCCAGACCGGGGCACGAACCCGTGTCCCCTGCATCGGCAGGCGGACTCTCAACCACTGCGCCACCAGGGAAGCCCTCATCTATTTTTCTAGATGTCATCTCTACTTTAAAAAAAGAGAAAAGTTTATGAACTACTACAAAAATCCCATCCAAAGTATATTTTATGTTTACATAGGTATTGTGAATATATACACATTATATATCTTGGGAAAGAAAACCACTCTTGCCCTTTGCAAAGTAAAGAGTTGTAAATTAATAACAAATATAATACAATTATCTGTATGTAGTATACACATATTTGTGCAATTAATTAAAAATATGAGGTGCTTTTTATGAGTGTGTGTGTGTTTGTGTGATACATAGAACGTTGTATCTCAGAATAATTTGGCTGACTTCACATAAAACTTTCAGTTACCAAAGAAAGATTATTGTCACTATTGGTGAAAGGTACAAGTCACAACTTTAAAATTGAGAAAAAAACCCACGAAATATTCACTCTTTAGGTCCTAGATCATCTTAATAACTGAATTAAACACACCGATTTTCTATGTAATAGATTTTGTTTCAAGTTATATCAGTTCACAGTTGTTTGAATGATGACAGCATTTGTAATTGACAATTTCCTTAATTTAAACAGCAGTTTGTACTGACAAAACTCGTTAAAGCTACCTTATTGAATGTTTTGATCAGACAGCTTATTCAAATCTTCATTTATTATTTTGCTTTTTACTAAACATTCATGTGTACAAAGTGCTAAAGTTTGGACATCTTGAGTCATTATGTTAAAAATCAACCAAATGTTCAATGAATTGAAATAATTAGAAACAATTGCATGGATAGAACAATTAATTTATCAGAAACTTTCCATAATCTGTCAGACAACTTGCCTAATAAAATAATTGGTAGACTTTGTCACTGCACTTTTCACTGAATTGTATATAACTTAGTCAATATGTTATCTTCAGATTTCTTCCAATTCCTGTGTTAGACAAGATCATGGTCAATAAAGACATATGATCAGATTTGCATGCCAAAACTATTTATTTAAACACCTAAAACTATTTTGGTATCTTCCCAAAAGCCCATATATTTGAAAATGTTATTTATTTCCAAATATATTCTCAGATTTTCATTTTTATCTTTTGGCTTCTCTGAGCTTATAGAATATTTTAGGTCATAGATATAGAGTTAACAATAAAGCTATTTAAATAATATGAAATTAGGGTGCTTTATGATATAGGTAAAATCAATGTACAATATCAAAACACAAAGTATAAGAACCTGGCATTAGGCACTCAAAGAAAAATTCCTCAAATTAAGCAGAAAAAGAACAGGCAATATTGGTTTGAGGAGCCATTACAAAAATGTTCTTTATTCAGATGAAAATGTTTGTTGCAAGCAACTCCTTTTTTATTCTTTATATGTTTCTTGTTGGTATGTGTGTATGTGTATTTGTGTGTGTGTGTATAGTTGGTATACACACATATGCTATTGTTATATATGGGTATTTGTATATGTGTGTATGTGTATATATATATAGATAGAGAGACAGAGAGAGATGAGTGAGAGATAGGAGGCAGGTGAAATAGAAAAAGATTTGCACCTATTTATAGTAAAATAGATTTCTAATTCCTATAAGCATTAGACAAAAATTACAACAGTTTCAGATATTTGTTTTCTGTTATTTTTGTCAACTTTCTCATATATCAATGAAGATAGATACTTGTATCTATGTATGGTAGAATAGATATCTTTTCAGAAAGAACCAATAAATTGTAAATATTTTAGTATTTTCATTTTTTAAATACATATTATCATATTATAAAATGATTATTGAGCTAAGAACTGAAATATATTAACCCATAAGAAATTACTCAAAAGAGTTTCTTTTATAATTTATAGTGTCCAATATTACCTTTATAAAACACTTTGCTTTATAAATATTCTAATACAATCATTATAATATAATAAGGAAAAACTATCTTACATGAGAACAGATTATAAAGAACAATTATGAAGGCTAATTTTTTAAAAAATCTCTACATCTATTTTAAAATATTGGAGAACTCTGTTGGCAGCCAGGACTTAAACTTAAATCCTGCAGAAAAGGGAACTGTACTGAACAGAGACCAAATTCCTGTGCCACTTTTTCCTTAATGATTTGTGCAAAAATCAAGGGGCTGAGAAATTGATCAGAGCTTTGTACAGTCTCTTGAGACTAGTAAAGTGAAAATCAGGATTGATGTCTCCCAGGGCAGTGAGAACTTGAGGCTCAAGACCACAGAAAGAAAAGAGGAATACAGAGAGGGAAGCCTAATACTTGGCACCTTACTAAGCATCTGATTTTTAAACTTTAGCCAAAATTTGAGGAAGCTGAAGAGAGCGTTTGCCAATTTCACAGCAGGGGAGACAAGCATTTAGTTCAGGACCTGCCAAAAAAGATGGGCTCTGGTAAATACTTCAGCTTCAATTGGGGTCAGAGCAAACCCAAATAAATCCTCTCCTAAAGGCAGAAACCAGCTTTGACTCAGTTCTATACCAGACTGATTAAATTGGTCTGCCCTTACTGTACTGCACTGCCTGCCAGAAATTTAAAACAAAAAAAAATTTTCTCTTACTGAAAATAACCACATGCAGAACTTCAAATTATCTATATAATTTTGCATACACAGAGTTCAACATTCTATCAAAAATGAGCAAATTTTTTGGAAGCAGAACTAAATGTTGAAAACCAGGAGGTTAAATGGCAATCATCATTGGAATTATTACATGTGGGTATTTAAATAACAATGATTAATATGCACAAGAAAATATTTTAAGTTAGATAATGTCAGCAGAAAATTGGAATTTATAAAATGAATCTTGTAGTAATTCTAAAACTAACATTAAGAACACGTTTAAGGGGCTTCCCTGGTGGTGCAGTGGTTGGGGGTATGCCTGCCGATGCAGGGGGCGTGGGTTCGTGCCCCGGTCCGGGAGGATCCCATGTGCCGCGGAGCGGCTGGGCCCGTGAGCCATGGCCGCTGCGCCTGCGCGTCCGGAGCCTGTGCTCCACGATGGGAGAGGCTGCAGCGGTGGGAGGCCCGCGTACCAAAAAAATAAATAAAATAAAATAAAATAAAGAACACGTTTAAGATATAGCTGGAGTAGGGGTTAGTGAGTAGGAAGACAGGTCATTAGGAAATAGACTGAACCACAGAGAGAAAGATATATTGAAAATACGGTAAAGAGCATATAAGATGCATCTATAATGAAAAATTTTAGCATATCTTCTAGATCCTCAGAATGAAAGGAGAGAGAGAGAAAGGAGGTAAGAAAATGTGAGGTCAGGTGAGGTGAAATGAAGCAATATGAGGGAAGAGAAGAGAGGAAAAGAAACAAGTAAAAGCTACAATGGCTGAGAATTTCCCCAAATGAATGAAAAGAAAGAAACTCCAGAGTTAAGAAAAGCTATGTACCTCAAGTAGAATATATACAAATAAAACCTCAAATTGCTAAAATCCGAAGACATAGAGAATGTCTCAGTTTTAAAAGTATGTGGGATTTACATGTTTGCATATGAAGGTGTTTTGAAGCGTGATGAGTTTTCAAGAAATAAAATATTTTTCATTTGGCAGGAGCTCTTAGAAAAGACTCTTCTCTTTATTTAACAAGAAAACAGTGACTTTAATTTCTACTTATGCTAAGAAGTGCTAAAAAGAGGAAAATCTTTAAATTAAAAAAACACATTATAATATTTTTGAGCATCTTTTGATTTCTTCTTTTTCCTGATATTCCTTGTTCAATAATACAAACTTTTCTTTGTCCTTTTTGTAGTGCTTATTGTGATATTTTTTCAGGTGGGTGGCTACTGTAATATGTTATTATTGCATATGAAAAGCTGCAGGTTGGAAATAAATATATTACACTCTTGGAAACTTCAGTTAACTTAATACATTATTTATATTTAAAATGTGCTTAATGAGATTCCAACAGTAACAAAATGTAAAAAATAATTTTATGAGAAACCAAACAATTTTGCCATACCTATTCTCCTCTCTAAAATGGGTTGAAAAGTTGGAAGTTCTCTTTGGAGTGTTATTTTCTAAATAGAAAGACAGCTAAAATCATCCCTAATTCTAGAAAGAGAAGGATATGATTCTTAATCAGAAAGGGTAAGAACCGGAATCATTACTGGACTGAAGTTTAAAGAGTAAGTCACTGGTTTCTAAAATACATTCCTCTATTTCCACATAAAACCTATCAAATCTAGTCCAATCACCCTAACTTAACTTTTAAATCATATTCTTTAAAATTTACCTAAAAGCTACTATTTATTTATAACTTTACTTATTTATATTATTTATTTAAAATTTAGAATGTAATAACTATTATGATATTCATTAAATAATTTCATTATAATGAAGTTTTAGTGACTTTTTTTTCATTCAGTAAATTCAAGTGAATGTAAAGTCTTTGGTGTCCCTTGCTCTTTTACACTGGCAGAGGAATTTTAAAACTATATTAGTTAATTAATTCCCCATAGGACATAACTATAAACTACAATGCACAAACCAATTATTTCAAACTTCCCAAATGCTGTATCTAAACAAATTGTGGAGAGAATTAGTTTTCCTTCTCTGTAGAATTAGAGGTTACATAGTTTCTTATTTCTTTTGAACTTTCAGATTTTTCTGGGGGTATTCCTCTAAGGCATATGTTTGTGCCTCCTAGATCTATCTCCAGCTTGTCTAGGGTAGGAATAGTGCCTAAGAATCTATAGACTGAATTGGGATCACAAATAGGAAATAAGCAAGTTTCTTCTGTTTGGCAGTTTTTCCTCATATTGTATGTATGTTCCATATGCTATGCCCTGCTGCCCATAAGCAAGGAAGATATAATGTTTATACTCCCAAGGGAATTTTAAATGCTGTTGCAAAGAATTTCTTTTGTATTCTGCCACCAAACTAGCACAACGTATGCAATTTCCAGTCCTCTTTTTCCCACTAGAAAATCATCACTATGCTTGAGTGGCCAACATAAACTCCATTCCCCTAAAATCACTGGAATTTTCAATCATTTCTCATCATCATTCTGTTTAGTTGTTTCATGTTTCTCTCTGAAAAATACTTCTCCAGCATAACTTGAGCAGAAAAGTTGCAGCTGAAAAGAGAAATCCAATCTCTGCTCACTGGAAGAAATGTACTTTTAAGACAGGCAAAGGCCCAACAGGTCCTTATCTCAGCAGGGCATATGCCTCATCACACATTGCAGTGCACTTTGGATGTGAAAACATTCGTTGTCTCATTTGGGAACCATCAGATAAAATTGCCATTTTATTTGTCAAGGTAATTTTCTCCTAATTCAAGAATATCTTTGGATTTCTGGAGATCCCCCATTCTCAAGTTGTGTAAAATATTCTTACTTACATAAATAACCCACTTTTTTTTTTTTTTTTTTTGCGGTACGCGGGCCTCTCACTGCTGTGGCCTCTCCCGTTGCAGAGCACAGGCTCCGGACGCGCAGGCTCAGCGGCCATGGCTCACGGGCCCAGCCACTCTGCGGCATGTGGGATCTTCCTGGACCGGGGCACGAACCCGTGCCCCCTGCATCGGCAGGCGCACTCTCAACGACTGCGCCACCAGGGAAGCCCAATAACCCACTTTTAATATCTTCAAGCCTGCAGTCCTGAGAAATGACATTTTCTTTGTAGTTGGGAGGCAAGAAGACACAATGTCTAGGGTCAAAGTAGACAGTGGTTGAGCGTGGGTAACTGAAACAAAAAAAATGGATAAGGGGGTACTACTGTAGTCTAATGTGCTAATTGACTGCTTATCTGTTTTGTCCACGAATTGTCATTCCCCGTCACAAAGTATTACCATAACTCTATCTCTCCTTCAAACCTTATATTGATGTAAGTATCATTGCCAGAATTGGGTAGCTACTGCTGCTGAGCCAGGGTAAGTTTTAAGTGACTGTCAATGTAGCCTTCAGTACAGAAACAAATATAATCCTAGGTTGTGAAGAATACTGGATGGGATAAAGCAAGTAACAAGGAAGCAGGTCGGACTAAGGGTTCAGGAGAAAAATCAGAGAGCAGGATCATAACAGAGGTGGGATCACAAAGGCGAGAGCATAATTCATTGGTATTGGTCAGGAATAAATAGGGATCTATGAATCAGATAACTTAGGCATTGTTGCAAGACAATCTGGCTGTAAAAAAAAAAAAAAAAAAAAAAAAAAGAGCCCAGAACATGACTAGCAAAGAAGTGACAAGCTAGTCTCAATATTAATGTAAGCATCTTATTATTAAATTAATGATTTTGAAACAAGAGTTTTACGTGTGTTTCTCTCTGGATCCAGATCTAGTGAAAGGCAGCAATTGTCTTAACTAATCACCGCAATGAAGATGAACAGACATTTTTGATTAAGGGAGAGCAGTCTGGAAGGGAAATTTCTGCCACAGTTCTTTAACTATACACAAAAACAGTAACAATAAAAATGTGATGAATAAAGAAGACATGGTAGGGGCTTCCCTGGTGGCACAGTGGTTGGGAGTCCGCCTGCTGATGCAGAGGACATGGGTTCGTGCCCCGGTCCAGGAAGATCCCACATGCAACGGAGCAGCTGGGCCCGTGAGCCATGGCCGCTGAGCCTGCGCGTCCGGAGCCTTTGCTCCGCAACGGGAGAGGCCACAACAGTGAGAGGCCCGTGTACCGCAAAAAAAAAAAAAAAAGAGAGACATACTTAATACAGGTATATGCTATTTAGGAGGAAAACACTATCCTAAACAGTAGGAAAAATTGTAGTATTTAAATTTTTGTGTGTGTATTACTTCTATCTTGCTTCTTCTCTTCACCTTCACTTCACCTAGCCTCAGACACCTCGATATTTAGACCCACCATTCTCTGGATCCAAGACACATATGGACTTCAAGTTGAAAACAAATCAATAAAAATTACACAAACACACACATTTCATAATTCCCAATATGCCAAAACCTTTTTTGCTAGGCATTATAAGGACAAAGAATCCATCCCCTGTTGTTTAGATGGGCAATGGCTTAGTCTGCCTGCTGAGTGTTGTGCAGTAGGTATGCAGTAGATTTTACAGAACAGGTAAAGTTTAAGATATCACCAGGTGTAGAAACAGCAGGGATAAAGGCAAATGGATATAAAAGTGCATGCTAAAATCTGGAAAAAATAAATTTAGAATGTACAAAGACAGTATCAAGTAAGGTAGATTGTTGTCAAATTTAAAGGCTCTGAATCTCAATGATAATAACGTTTAAGTTATGCTGATAACTATTGATAAGCCACCAAATTTTTATCCAATGCATAAAATAGTGTTGTGGAATTCATGGGAAGAGAAGCTTTCATGGAATAGGAAATGCTAACAAATACCCAATGCTATATTGTCTAGGATGAGAACTCACAAGGTGACATTAGGTTGTATAACTTGCAAGTTCTATGAGAGATTTAAACAGAGTAAGAGAACATGGAGCAGAAGTCCTAAAATAATATTCTTCTTAAAATACTTTAAAAATAGCTTCAATAAATAGACAAATAGATGATAGATAGATAGATAGATATAACTTCTAATTATCAATACAGAAGAGTGAGTGTGAGGTGAGGTGTGGAAATCAGGAGGACTCATGCAAAAACAACAACAAAAATTTGTGTCTTATTTCCCTCAGAGAATAGAGTCCACACTCCCTAGATAACTGAACAAATTGATATGCATTAAAGTGAAAAATAAGATAGAACAGGTGGGTTCCTTCAAGCAAGCATGGATGTTCATTTTACCTGTGGTCTTCTGCACAGAATAACCTGTAGTCACAAGTAATTAGAATATACACCAGTGGAACAGGTGGACTGTACCATGACTAGCTGGTAGGAGAACTCAGAGATCACTGTCTCAGGTCTTCAGATCATAGGAATAGGATAAGGAAATGTGTATTCAAATATTGCTAAGCTGTTGAAATTTGCCTATATTCTTCAGCTATGTTTCTGATCAGAAGGGACACCTGTAACATATTCTCATGTCTCAAAGGGATGCTGTGGACTTTTTTCATTAATAATTATAATGAAATATTTCTTGTGCTAAAATATTTTTCATATGAATACTTTTTCATGCCCCACCTGATAACGCAAACCTATTATCAAGGCTGGGGCTGGCAGTGTGGTGTGACAGTTCTCCCCCGGGGTCTAATATTAGATGGAGCTTCTTTGTTATAGTGGAAGGTACTTCTTGAACTTCTTCTCCTGTCTCTTGCTGTTCCTCTCTCTTTAATATATTCATCAATGAGACTTTACTTGTTTTATATACATTTCTTTGTGCACCAGTCTTTTAATGTGATCAAATAAAAATAGGTAATGTAGATAAATTACTACTAAATTAACATGAATCCCACCTCACTAATTTTTCTGTAATTATTAGATCATTGCCAAATATAAACATATTTAATTTCCTGACATGATAATCCATTATGAAATACAAAATCTATAGGAAGCACCTTCTGAACACTTGATTATCTCAGCAACATGGATGTTTTCACAACATCAAAATATAATTAGGTCTAGATTTGGCCAAATTCAGAAGGGTTTGGGAATCTGCTACACCCTAATTAATGTCTAATTGTTGGTAATTATGTTGTTTAGTTTTGGGCACAATCCAATTTATTTACTTTTTTGCACCAGGGCCCATGCCAATTATACTTTGCCCATGACTGTCAAGGCTATCAACAAATTAAACACTGATTGCCAGGGCTGCTTGATAATGGTCTCCTGCCAATTTGCATAAAGTAACTAGGCTCTTAAACCAGAGAAATCAAGTCTGTGTTGAATGTTGGATCTCTCATGTCACTTCTAATTAACCACTAATGGCTAGACAGGCCAGAATTTAACTCAGAAGCTAGAGGTGGGTATCCATATAAGTTATAGATAGCTATTTCTTATTATGTTTAAAATATTTAGACATCATTTAAATGTTGTAGGGCCTGACAGAGGATTTAGCAAGACTTCTGCATTTAAACAGCTTTGTTTCTGCATTTGCTTATGGTTACTTTAGTGGAGCAAAATGGAGAAAAGAAGATTTTTCTTTCCTTTATTTTGTTTTCCTGTTAAACAGCCACTTGTCACAAGCTGAAGCAATGTAAAATGAAGAACATGCTTTGAAAGTTTTTTCTGTCTTATTGATGATTTATTTTCTCATAAAAGACCTCTTAAAAATTGAAAATAATTTAAAATCCCTAAGGACTGACTTTACAATATAACCTAAGAGCATTTTTAACATTCTTGTTACGGAGACAACTTAGGTAACTTTGAACATAGGAATTAAAACATAAAATATCTTGTAAAAACCTTCCTATAATGATAATTATTCTACTTTAGCCTATAGCATCCCATAAAGATATGTCACTGAAAATATGTTACACATTACAGTGGTGATGTATATAATACCGAGTTCCCTGATAAAATGAATCTTCAGAGTGAATGTATTTGGAGTTATAATTCATGGGAACAATAGCTTTTAGTACTCTACAGTATATCACAAGAGTGACAACTCTGTGATGATATGTAATACATAATCTTCTTGGTCACATATGACAATTTTTTTCTGACCTGAAGAATATTTTGTCTCTATTTAATAATAGTGTCATGATTCTTAGCATCATAGAAAAAAGTAGATATAAGACTTGTACTTGAGGGTATATAACCAGCAATGTAGTTTCAGTTAGAGGAAGCTATCAACATTTTCACTGCGTATAGCTTTCCTGGTAAAAGAAATATTTCACTTGCTGAAGTAAAAGAACACTCATTAGCATGCCCTACCATGATCGTATATTAAACCTGAAATGAAAAATTTGAATTCTAAGCATAATATGGACCAGGTCATCAATACTATGTAGAAAGTCTGAAAGTACATGCAAGGTTGTTCCTATTTACATTCCCCTAATGGTCTCACCTGGATGCCATAAATCATAGAAACTTACAAGTTGCTCTGTTATCCAGCTTCACTGTGAATTCTGGGACTCACAGGTAGACATAGGCCCCCTTAACACATGGAATTTGTTAAATATCTGTATCAGTCAGCTTGGGATGCCACAACAAAATACCATAGAGTGGATGACTTAAACGACAGAAATTTATTTTCTCACAATTCTGGCGGTTGGAATGTCCATAATCAAGGAGACTGCAAATTTGGTTTCTGATGAGAGAGCTGTCTTCCTGGCTTTTAGACAGTCACCTTCTTGCTTGTGTCTTCACACGGCCTTTCCTCTGTGGGTATGTGGAGAGAGAGAGAGCTTTCTGGTGTCTTTTGTTATAAGGACACTAATTCTCTGGGATCAGTGTCCTGCCCATATGTTCTCCTATAGGCCCTATCTCCTTGATTGCCTCCTGATAGGCTCTGTTTCCAAACACAGTTACTTCGGGGGTTAGAGCTTCAGTACATGAATTGGGTGGGTAGAAGAAGGACACAATTCAGTCCGTAGCAATATCCTTTGGTTATAAAAAAGAAAGAAACAACTTAAATTTTAATAATCTCAACACCCCCTCCTCCCACACAGACAAACAGAATGTACTACAATGTTTCCCGCCATCACTGGTAACATAGTTACAACCATCAATATATACAGTCTCCTAGCATACATTCAGCTGAGAAAGGTTAGATTTTGCATGGGAACTTCCACTTGGAGAAAAGAGAAAGCAAAATTGGAATATGTGGAGGCATTTTCTACCAGACTGTTGTTGAGATTACAGAAGTTAGATTTTGATGTGAACTATCTCATTCGATCACAGGTAAGTTTGACAGGCAAACGGACAACCTAGAATTGGAGTCTTTCCTCCTTACAGGTACATGAAAAGAAATATGTGTACATAGGCCTCTTGGTAAAGGGGTAAACGGAACTGAAAAGCTCTTTGGAAACCAGATGAGAAGCTCCATCTGCAATCTCTGCGTATCTGCTGTATTGGCTTGATTTTCTTCTATGCACATGGCCTTGTTTCCTGCCTTCAGCATCCACGTGGCCACCGTAAAGTGCTCATGTTCATATCATTTGACTTCTAGGTGTAGACAGTAGATCTAATTATTAACCCTGAATTCTAATCCTAAATTTTCAGAGAGAGAATCAGCCTGGCATGAGTCAGAAGTTTATCCCTAGAAGGACTGACTGTAGCCAGGGAGACAGGTCATAATGTTTATGAGGTTTCCTTAGAATCTGTGCTTCTGCATGTGAGTGTTGTTTGGATCCTAGCACAAGACCACCACCCTGTAAAAAGGGGATGCTGACTCCCACGATAAAGAAGGCAAATTCTGGTATAAACCTTATATTGTGGTATAGTAGAAAGACTTTTTTTCTAGTTTCACTCTCGCTGGTCTAGGAGTTTGGAGATAACTTCCAGATTGCAGAAGCTACTTTAACCAGCAGATATATCTTGCACTTGAATTGTGTTATCTGCATGACTTAAATAATATGCTTTTAGTTATGATATACTCACTACCTCTGAAACTTAAATGGCTCTTTTTCTTTATGACTAAAAAGCTAAACTTGGACATTAGGAATATGGGGTAATTGGTTAAGAGTATTTTAGATTTCAACTTTGAAAAGTAGGGGTCATCACAGAAAAGGATTATAAAACCTTTTCTATACATCTAATGGAAAATGTTCAGTTTAAAGCTGGCCCTTAAAATGTTAAGAGAAATTGTCGGTGATAGCTCGTAATGGCCATGGCCCTTATTGAAGACACGTGAAAGGATTTATGAGGTAAAAGGCTTATAATCAGAGTCTAAAATAAAGAAGTCCACCACTTAAAGTTTCCAATGTTTACATTTATATTTTATTCTCATCTAAGTTATTTTGAAAAAGTATCTGAGCAGCTATTTATATTTCAAACTAAATTAGATTCATTTCATGTTATTGATAATTATTTGAGAAAACCTAACTCTGTTAATTTTGTGTCTGTTGGGCTGCACCTCACAAGCCTACAAGGCCTGTACTTGCCCAGCTTCAAGACAAGAAAGAGCCTGGAGTCAGCAAGAGAGACATCAATGGTTTAATGGATAGGGGCAGCTTACTTGTCTGCAGCAAGGTCCTGGAGGGACACCCCCCTGTGTGTGGCTGACCGCAATGAAGGACAGGCTGGCAGTTTTCACGCTGGGGGAGGGAAAGTTACCAGTTAGAGGGGGAATTGATGTCAGGTTGGCTCATCGGTTACCAGGGAAACCAGCAGATGGGCACATCCTTCACTGTCCCTATGATAAGCTATCTAGGTGGCTAAAGTTATACCAATCATTAGCTGGGTCCTGGGGCAACTATGTAAGAAGGTCAGTCAGGTGAGTAGCTTGTAGGTGCTAAGTAGGTACTGGTCAAACAGAGGATGTACAGAGAACAAGAGAACAACCATCTTGGTTGGCCTGACCATACAGTGTCGTTTTAAAAGTTTCATCTCTTTTAAGAATTTAGTGTACCTGTTACCTTTTGCTACCTGCAATTAACCACCAAATCTCAAAAAGCTTACAAAAAGAATCACTTATATCTCAGTCTATGGATCAGATGGTATTGGCCGATCTATACTTGCCTCAGTTCTCCCTCATATGACTCCCATATTCTGAAGGGACTGGCAAGCTGGCTAAAGCATATCTTTCTCGTGGTGATGGTAGAAGGCAAGACGGCATGCCTAAAAGGGCAGGCACGTTCCATGTTTCAGCTTTCATCATACCTTCCACATTCCATTGGTCAAAGTGGTTCATGGCTAAGATGAATATCAATGGCACAGAAGAATATCCTCTTCATTTAGAAGTTGGGGAAACTGGGAATGTAGGGAGGACATGAATATTTGCTGAATAATAACCTACCGCTTCTGGAATGAAAATTAATATAAAGTATAATGCGTGCATGTGTGTGTGTATATAGGGATTAGCCATTCCCACTCAACATATATAATGAGCATTGTCTATTGAAAATATTTGCTAGTTGTTCCAAATAACTTTGTGAACAGGAGACTGTAATTGAGCTCATTTGAAATTGAAGGTTATTAGCAGGCACATTAAAAAATACATATAACATTTCTTAATTATTTTTGTGATAAATGCTGTATTTAGAAAAAGGAGGATATAATAATGACAGTTAATGAAAGGGCCTAATAAACTCCAAGGAGTCAAAAAAAGCTTCCTTGGGGAAGTGACATTTAAATGACACTAAAGGAGCAAATTAATCAGGAAAAGATGTAGAAAAAAAAAGTTCCAGGAAAAAGTGTCATGTATGAAGGTCTTGGGGCAGAAAAAAGAAACAAGAAACTTAAGGCCAGGGTGGAGATAGAGGGTTATAAAATATTAAATGATGGAGTGGTCAGAGCAAAAAGAATCCTTTGACAATGTTAAACATTTAGAATTTATTCTAGAATCAATGAGAAACCATTAAAGGATTTTAGGCAGGGTTTGGGTGACAATCAGATTTGCATTCTTAAAAGGTCATAGTAGTTGCAGGATGAGGAATGGATTAGATCACACTATAAAATTTGAAGAAAACTAGAGCAGCTGAATTTCTTATACACTATTGCTAGGATTATAAAGATGAAATTGGTACAAATCCTTTGGAAAAATATTTGGCACCCTTTAGTAAAGCGGAAGACTTATATCCCCAAAGATCTAGTGCTTCAACTCAAGTATTTGAAGAAACCCTTATAATGTATACATCAGAAGACATATATAGAAATGTTCATTGAAATGACATTTATAAATATTAATTCATTAATTTATTAATTTTTAAAAAGGAACAACCTCCAAAAGTCTGCCAACATTAAAATGTTTAAATAATTTTTGTTATATTTATATACAATAGAATATTATATAACAGTTTTACAGAATATATATGCATATCAGGAATATAATGTCAGTTGAAAAAGGCAAGTCATAGAATAATACTTACAGTATTATTTTACATTTAAGCACAGGAAAAATAAACAATATATTTTAGAGATACAGACAGAAATGATGACCTTTTAAGGACAGCATGAGAACAAATGTTAAAGCTAAAAGTTAGGTAAGTGATCATGGCTGAGTGAAGACAAAATTGAATAGGATCAGGGAGAAGCATTTAGAGGTTTTCTTAAACCAGCTGATGGAGAAATGAGCAATTTAGTATTTTAGCTTTATACATTTTATAACCTTTTATATTATCTTATAATTACTAAATATTTAATAAAACATTATAAAATAGATTATAGAAGGTTCACAGTATATAGAGACCATTTTTAAGATTATTACAATAATCAGGAAAAATATAGTGAATTGCTCTAGGTGAAGCAAATGAGATAGAGGAATGTCATGAAGACCTAGGAGAAGGATGCTGTGAGACATGGAAAAACTGAGAATTTTCCATTGTGACCTTTGCATATACTTGATTTTTCAGCTCTTCCCCCCAAGTCCTCTTCCACATAAATTATCTGCTGTCTCTTCACCCCTCTTGATACAAACCAGATTGTCCAATGTCTGCTAATCCATATGAAAAGTTTATTTATTCCTGAAACTAGCCCAATAAAACTTTCCACCCTCTTCCCCCAAGTTTGAATGCCCCTTGGAAGCCTTCTCATACCTATCATTTTTGTTGATAGATTCTTATGCTAAAAATTCTTGGTTGGTTTTCTTCCACAATGTGATCACCCGATATATGGAATGGGAGTTGAGATAGATTATTTTTTTCATTCTGAGATATATTGAGTTTGAGTTGCCTGTGAGACATCCAAGTGGGAATATTGAGGAGAGTATTAGATATATTGTCTAAAGCTCAGAGGAAAATCTAAGTTGAAAGGGAAAAAATTGCTTCTAGCATTAGCCATCAGAATAGATGAAATTGCATAGGGAGGGGACAGTGAGAAAAGCATCTGAGATTAAGTGCTGATGAACTCAGCATTTATATGTTGGAAGGAGAAGGAAAAGCTGGCAACAGAGAGCAGTGAAGAGGAGCCAGAAGGTATGAGGGAAAATAGGAGAGGGTGGTGTCTTAGGTTATATCTTTAGAAGCTGACCATAAGATGTTCTAGTGATTTATTAGAAAAGTGATCCTGGAGAAACTGGTGAGGAAGTAGGAGCAAGTGTACAATTTCAGGCAGTCTCACTATAGCCTGAATCCTTAGGAAAGATCTGAAGGTGAATTGCTCCTCAGAATTTTTCCCTACTCAATGCAGATAAGTTGGGCTTTTATACTTCCACAGGGTATTTGCCAAACTCTGTTCCATGAGGTCATTAACTCCCAGGTATTTCCTGTTCTTTGCAAAAGAGCCCTAATTGCCTGCGAGTGGCCTCAAATTATAATTGCATGTGAAGGAAATTAGAAACAAGAATAATAGGAAAGGAGAGATGGTATACAGAAATGATAAAAGCCATCAAAAGGAATCTGGGTATAACACTTACATGTGTTTGCTAAATATGAAATCATAGAATCCAAAAGGAGAGTTTCAAGGCATGGTAGATTTTCCTAAAAGCTCTTGCGAGTTTAAGGTAAACTCTGAAAAACTAGTATTTATTAGATTTAGTCACAAGACCATGCTTAAAATTAGGCTTGATTATATGAAAATGTCATATAAGGAGCTTAGACTTTATCCTTTAGGCAATATGAAGCCACTGAATGGTTTTGAGAAGGAGCATAACAAAGTCCTATAGATAATTATCTCAATAAGGGCAGTGTAAGAACAGACTTGAGGATGTTCAATTGAAGCCTAGGTAACCATTTTAAAAGCTGTTGCAAAAGTTCAAGTAAGAGATTATGGAGGTTTAGGGGAAGTAATAATGGACAGAAGTTGCTTTTTTATTTAAGAAATATTCAAGAGTAAAAGGAGACTTATAGTTCCATGATGAAAAACTGTCATGGATGGCTACAGGTTTATGTATCTGGTTACTGAGTTAATAGAGGCATATGAGGATGCTGGAAATAGTCCCTTTCAGCATTAATAGGTTGTATAACAGGTGTCTCTGGAACATTCCTGCTGAGCTATCTATCAGGCAGTTGAATATAAAATTATGTCTGAAGTTTGGAAGGAACATCAGGATATCAGTTAGGAATTTGTGCATTGTTACCATATTTATCATAGTTAATATGAGTGGATAAGAAGTTCCGGGAAAAGTTTGTAGGATAAGAAAAGAAATAAGGCAATGGAATCCTGGGTAATGGAATGCTTAAAGAATAACGAAGCCATATTAGATGTTAATTGACCAACTCTTTCAGGTTAGATAATATCTTTGTGATTTAACTGCTTGTCTGGTCTCTTTATTGTCATCTCTATTCAGATGATAGTTAGAGATGCCTTTCTTAATCACTCCATCTAAAATATCTCTCCTCCACGTTACCTCCAACCCTATTTTATTCTATCTCCTTACCTGCTTTTTATTTCATGGTACATGCAACTAGCTGGCATTATATCATAAATTCATGGGGATATTTATTTTGTATCTTCTCCAGTAGAATTAAAGTTCCATGAAGAAAGAGTCCCCTCCCACCACCACTACCAAATATACACCATGTTTTTATTTAATTAGTTATTTATTTTTGGCTGCCTTGGGTCTTCATTGCTGCGCGCAGGCTTTCTCTAGTTGCTGCAAGTGGGGACTCCTCTTCCTTGCAGTGCGTGGGCTTCTCATTGCGGTGGCTTCTCTTGTTGCGGATCACAGGCTCTAGGCACACAGGCTTCAGTAGTTGTGGCATGCAACTCAGTAGTTGTGGCGCACAGGCTTAGTTGCTCCGCAGTATATGCGATCTTCCCAGACCAGGGCTCGAACCCGTGTCCCCTGCATTGGCAGGCGGATAACCACTGCGCCATCCAGGGAAGCCCCTCCCCCGGTTTTAGAACACTACTTGGAACATGAAAAAGACTCATTCATTCCTAAATGAATAGATGAATGACTGATACATACAACAGGCTTAAGGGGTGATTATTTTATCGACTCTCATTTTCGTTTTCTTTTTTAGTTAATTAATTAATTATTTTGGCCGCACCCTGTGGCTTGCAGGATCCTAATTCTGTGACCAGGGATCAAACCCGCACCCTCAGCAGTGAAAGTACGAGTCCTAACCACTAGACCACCAGGGAGTTCACTATTTTCATTTTAAGCAATACTGTTTGCAGAATCTAATTCTCTTTGTATATTGCAAATCAAAAAAAAAAAATTAAGCAAAATTGCTTCTCCAATTATAATACAAACTCTTGAATTATTCTAAAGAAGCCAGAACTACTATTTTAGTCCCAGTGAACAAAATTGCTTTCTTCTATAATCTTTCTTTAGTTAAACTGAACCCCTAAGCCGAGCTAGTCACAGCAATGATTCCTCAAACATTTACTTGGTAATTAATCTGTGTCCAGATTCCATGCTCATTTTAGCTTAGCAATAATATGCTTGGGATTAATTTATTGATACAAAATCATTCACTCTATTGTGGTAAATTAGTATATTTCTCCATGATATTAAGGTACTGCTAGATCAAAGTCAGTACAGACATTCTATAAGGGCCAAATTCTAATCAGTCTTACTTTGAGGCATATTTTTACATATTGTCCCAGCTTAGGGACAATATGTAAATAGTCAGTGTGCTTTTGTAATTATTACACACACTCAAATAGACCTGATGGATGTTAAGAGTCCAGATATAGTTCATAATTTTCTTTTTATCTTCCCAGCATTCATTTCCTTTTTTAAAAAAACAATACTATCTCAGTATTCCCCCTTGGGTAATTAAACCTGTCAACCTTTTCATGCAACCTTACAAATAAGGTCATGCGCACACTCTCCTCTGATGGTCACATGGCTATCTCTCTCCAGAACTTGAATTGTGAACTGAAAAACATTTAAACAAAAATATCGGGAACAATGGGGTTATACTGATGAGATTGCCCATTAGTTCCTCCCATCATGATACCAGAAACTTTTGGGGATCTTGTCCTTCTTTTTTTTTTTTTTTTTTTTTTTTTTTTAAGTTTATTTATTCATTTTTTTAATTAGTTTCTGCTTTATAACAAAGTGAATCAGTCATACATATACATCTGTTCCCGGATCTTGTCCTTCTTGATCTTCAGTCTTTCCTGGGATTCTGGAAGCTACTCCATGTCCTTGTAATAAACTCATGTTACGTTTTATTAACCCAGAGCTTGTTTCCTTTGCTTATAGTCAGAGAACAGCAACAAATGCAGAGGCCCTATTTATGATTCTTTTAGTGCCCACAACTTGAGTAACATGTATGTGATCTGGTAGCAGAAAGGAAATAAAAGTGTAGTTTCGTGGCATTACCTAAGTCCTTTTTTTTTTTTTTTTTTTTTTTTTGGCTACGCCAGGTCTTAATTGCAGCTTGTGGAATTTTCACTGCAGTATGTGGGATCTTTTAGTTGCGTGTGTGGACTTCTTAGTTGCAGCATGTAGACTCTTAGTTGCGGCATGCATGTGGGATCTAGTTCCCTAACCAGGGATTGAACCCGGGCCCCCTGTGTTGGGAAAAGAGAGTCTTACCCACTGGACCACCAGGGAAATCCCTCTAAGTCCTATTTATTACTTTCTGGAATTTGTATTGTTAATGGGCATTAAAAATATTCAGTTATACAAAGGTACCCAGCAGATTTGTCCTTGGTGATTTGAGATGCCATGAATGATAACCTCACATGTAATAAAAGTTTCTTTTTCTAAATTCAGCTAAAATACTTCATTATAGGCAAGCCTGTTATTAGAGCTTCACATATGACAAACAGCTTTCTCTTAACCTCTCTTTCCCTTTCCACTGTCCATCATCCTAGCCTTGGAGATCAGCAATCTACTCCTTTGAATGCATTAGTAATTCATGAATAATGACATAAAAGCTCTCGAAAGAGAGTTTTTTATTATACTTTTCTAATAACCATTAATATCTATAACACTTAGCGGTTTTCTAATTTTCTTTTATAAAAAGACAAGATATAACTACATGAAAAAATGGCATGGGGTCCAAAACTATTAGCAGTTTCATTAGTGAGGGTAAGAAAGGAAAAAATAGAAAAATGAGCTATACTCTCATCAGACATAAGAATCTTTGATAAAAAAATATAAAACAGCTTTTTGGAGGTGAGAAGGTCATTGAATTTATAAAACATTAATTACAACAAACAACACACAATATCAAAAAAGGATTTATTTTTCCATCTAAATCTCGTGGGGATTCTGCAAGAAATTAGAAACTTTAAATTTATCTTAGCTAAAATTTTGAAGTTAGTGTAAGTATTAACAAAGTTATATATTTTCATAATATTCTTGACAAAGTAGTGTCCAAGAAAAAATATGGAATAAAAATTACTAGTTAATCAAAAAAAATTTTGGAATTACATTTGTGAATAATTTCAGCAAGAATATTAAGAAACAAAATATTATTTGAATCTAAGTGAAAGGCTATCATAATTGAAAACAAAAATGATCACAAATGTGAGAGTTATATAGAGTCATATATAGCATAATTAGGATTATTTTACCTATTTATATGTTGCTTTCTTTTCTTGAATTTAAGAAAAATAGAAAATTCAAACACAGCACTTAAACTTTTTTGTGTTTCTCTTAGATATTTTATAGTAAAGTTAAACTGAGAATAAAATCTGTTTAGTTTGGAATAAAATCTAGATTTAAGAGCTAAATTGCATACCATTAAGTTCTCCACCATATAAGCTGTTTTACTTTGTTTTTGTTTTTTTTCCTAGTTGAATATGAATCTTACAAAAGAGCCAGGGCAATACCATTAATAAATTTCTTTCAGGTTTTTTCCACTCAGGTAGACTACATCTCCTTTACTTACCTGAGTGTTTACTAAAGAAGATTTATTAAAACCCAAACTTTGTTTTTTATTGTGAATTCCAGCTTCTTTTTGGATCTTTACATAAAATAATCATAAATCCATTTACAAGGGGAGAAGGCAACATAAGTAGTTACAGAATGACCTGCATTATAATAAGTGTAATAAGTCAATGTAATAAGCACTGACTTAATTCTGTTTATGACTCCATTAGAGTAGCCCTGAGTATGCTTAGAGAATGCAAAAGCATATGAGGAAAAGGATTTGTCCATCTAGACTATTGCACTTTTCCAATGAGGGAAAGATCTTCAGATACTCTATCACATAAACTCATTTATTTCCAAATGCCTCCAAAATTTAGAAGGCAGGACAGGTAGGAATGTCCTCATTTACAAACAAGAAATCCAGAGGTTTAAAAAGTGACTTGATTTTGATGGGTGACAGACTACTATAATACCAAATATATATCCCCAATCTCTCTTCTCTAAACTCTCTCAGATACAATTAAAGAGCAATCTAATCAAATAAAAATGAGCAAATCAATCAATCTGTATTTTCTAAATGCATACTGTCTGCTATTTTTTCCAATAGATGATAATTGTAGAAGAGATTTTGCATTGTGTTTGTATCATAACCTACTGGAGATATATTTTATTATTAGCAGACTTACATGGGGAAAAAACAAAGAAGGAAGAGGGTATATGCGGTGTATGGAGTAATAGGTTAATGGTTGAAATATGTGAATCTCCTTGAAAGAGTGTAGAGTGTAGAATAGCTATCATAACATCCATGAATGTATATACAGATAATGTAAACAAATTTACTTGTTTATGCCAAACATATTCTTGCCTCCTTTGTCATAGATTAGGTCACCAAAGGTGTGTGGGTTTATCTCTGGACTTTCTATCCTGTTCCTTTGATCTATATTTCTGTTTTTGTGCAAGTACCATACTGTTTTGATTACTGTAGCTTTGTAGTATAGTCTGAAGTCAGGGAGCCTGATTCCTCCAGCTCCGTTTTTCTTGCTTTGGCTGTTCATGGTCTTTTGTGTTTCCATACAAATTGTAAAATGTTTTGTTCTAATTCTGTGAAAAATGTCATTGGTAATTAGATAGGGATTGCATTGAATCTGTAGATTGCTTTGTGTATTATAGTCATTTTCACAATATTGATTCTTCCGATCCAAGAATATGGTATATCTCTCCATCTGTTTGCATCATCTTTTATTTCTTTCAATATGCCCAGTAACCTAAGGTTTAAAATAAATTTCCTATCATAACATATTTTTTAAGAAGCAGTGGTCATTCTGAGCCTTATGATTAAAGGCTATTTTCTGAGAGTTTATAAAAAGTTTATAAAAGTTTATAAAAAAAAGTTTATAAAGGTTTATAAAAGTTTATAAAAACATGTCATTTAAGTAGTTGTAAACCTCCAGGTCCTCCTGGCTTTTGATAACTATGAAAGAGCACACTAGTATGATAACAACAATGAAGAATGTATAGTTTTCACATAAAAGACTTGTCTGCCCCATCTACTTAGCTCATTGTGTTGTTCTAATCTTCAGTGTATAAACAATCATTACCTTCTCCTCCAAACCTTTCTGGGCATTGCAATAACCAGCACAGCACTTTGAATTCTCAAAACTTATGTTAAAAAATTTTGTCTTCTCCTGGGTTTTCATCAAATACCATATTTGATAGTTGCTTTATGTATTTAATTTTTTTCCAGGGTCAAGAGTTAGGTTAATCTTTGTGAGTTTAAGGCACTTCATTATTTGTACATGCAAGGCTTCCTTATTCTATACTGTGTCACACATGTGCTGTCCTATTGGCCTAACCCCAATATTTTATTTTCCTTCTCTTTCTAAGAATCCACTTAAAAGTAGTTGCTAATATGTTAGATATGTTGGAATCTCGTATATATCTACATATTTGCCTTTGTATATATATTTGCAAAGACAAATAGTACTGTGTTATAATTTGTCTTTAAAATTCCATATTTTACAACCTTATTACATGCCATAAAATTAAGTTATTCTCACTGTGCAGTTCAGTGAATTTTAGTGTATTAATTGAGTTATGCACCCATTACCACAATTTAATTTTAGAACATTTCTTTCAGACCTCAAAGAAATGGTGTGGTCATTTACAGTCACTCCTCATTTCTACCCCCAGCCCTCAGCAACCACTGATTTAATTTCTGTCTCTATGTGTTTACATATTGGGGGCTTTTTATAGAAATAAATTCTGTGATATGATTTTAAGGAACAATTTTGCTACATAGTATGCATGCATTTATAACATTTATCAGTTACCTTATATATGGACACCAAAGCTACCTCTAATCCAGCGCCTTCTACCCAAAACATTGCTACATAAACACTTCTTCAGGAGCCTAAGCTCAAGCATTTCTGAAGAACACACAGAAGGTTTCTTGGTCATGAGGTATAGGTATACATAATTTTACTAAAGATCAGCAAATTTTGTACAAAAAAACTACATCAATATGCATATCAGCCAGCAGTTTATGAAGCTAACTGGTTTCAAACATTACCAAAATTTGGTAGTACTGGATTTTTAAAAATTATTGGAGATTTGATCAGTATAATATTATTGTTTTAGTTCTCAGTTGTTTCGTTATTGGTGGACTGAATATCCCTTTGTACGCTTATTAGCCATTCAGGTTTCTCCTTCAGTGAATTTCATAGTAACACTTTTCTTCCATTTTGCTATTGCATTTTCTATCCCTAAATGCTATTGCATTTCTATTATGTTGCAAAAGTACCTTGTATATTCTAGTATTCATTCATGCTTTGTCTAATAGCTTCTCCCAGCTTATCACTATTAATATTATCTACAAGTGTAATTGAACAAAAATCAATTAGTATTCATGTCTTTCTATATGTCTTCTACACAAAATTGTATAAGCATGGCTATGAGCAAACAATTAACAAAGGCACTTCTTTTATACACTTAGAAAAATACTTAAATCTCAAAGAGTCAGCAGATAATTCTCCCAAGTAGAGAATTGTAGAGAACGAGTCACTTTGTTCCAGAACTAAGAAAATATGTAGACTGAGTAAAGAAACTGAGTCTATCAAGATAATAAAAAAAGTGAATGGTGCTATAAGTAGAGATAAATGCATAATTTTACTTAATTTGACATAGCAATTTGGAATCCTTTTGAAAGTGGAAATAATAGCAGTTAATGCTGTCACTTTTTCATTTGTGTTTTACCTACAAGACAATTTCTGCAAATAGTGTAATTGTTTCATGTATTTCCTTGGATTATGGAAGAACTGGAAAGAAGAGTGATTCTAGGACAAAAGTTCAATAGAAAACTTCTGGGAAAAAAAAAGTCCAAACATTATTGAACTTTAGAATCTATTTATATTGACAAAAGGAAAGTTCATATTCTACTTAGCACGAAGCTTCTCATTCCATCCGATTAAAAGCTACCTATTATATTTGCCACCAAATAAAGCAACGATTTCAGATGTTCCAGCCAGTCAATCATAAAGTATCTATTGAGTACTCATTAAATACATTGATGTTAGTTTCAGGATAAAAAAATCTTTTTTTAAACTTCACCATTTCAGTAAAAAATTCATGAACCTACACAGACTGACAATTCCTGAAATAGTTTGGTGTTGAAAGCTATCCAGAGAGAGGTCAACTTCTTATAATAAAATAAATTATAGAATTATTCCTTTTAATCATTTGTGCCACATACAATTTTACTGCCTTTAGTATTATCCTGACTTGAAATTATACTAGATGGTTTGATTTTTATAATTGAATTAAACAGGCTACATGATAGTTGATGTTTGAAGAATACTATTAATTATAGCTACAATATTAATGTATCCAAAATTTTATGTATATAATATAGAGCCCACATTGTTTATTCTTTTTTAATTAAATTGAATGTTTTCTTAATAGCTGTGTTGTGAAGACTGAAAAACAAATTGTGTTATACATATCGCCTCTTTACTTTAGTACTACTGTCTTGCTTATCAGTAAATTATCATTAAAAAGTTAGGAATCTAGGAAGATAAACCTCAAAATCTGACTAGTGACATGAAGCCAATAAAAATTCACTAACATATAGTTCAGCACATTTTGTCTGGAGAATATTTAAAGCGATTTCTATTGAAAGAGGATTTATATATAACAAAAGAATAAATGCTAAATTAATTATAACTTTGAATTATTGCAAAATGTCCTACCATTGATGAATATATATCATATCAGCTATTTTCAGATTATTTGTTTCAAGAAAATTAATGGGTCTAGAGAATACCCAAATGTGGGTATAAAAAATTATGAAAGAAATGGTAAATCAACATGTCAAGAACATCTTAAAATAGGGACAGGAAGATAAGAATCAGCTGCCTGGATAAGAAAAAAATAAATTAGTATTTATTGATCTTCAAGTATAATATATACATTATCACTTCCTAGATCTAGGTATGCCATATACATTATCCTACTATTTTTCACCAAACTAAAAGATAAATATTATTATTACATTCTGAATGTGTAGGAACAAATGGAGGCTCAGAGAAAATTTAGTACTAAAACAAAGCCAAATATGTAGTAACCGGCCAGAATCTGTGTGTTTCTAACACTGCTTTTTCCTCTACACCCATGTATATAAAATGATGAATGGTGAGATCTGGAAAGCTTGAGAGAAATCACTGCAATACTAATGAAAAATATAAATTATTTAATGAATAACCACAGTTTTAATACTTGCAGCATAAGTAGTGACTATTATAGCAGTAATAGTACTAGTAATAGCAATAATAGTAAAGATGTATGGTTGCAGTGGTGGTAAAAATAATCATAACAGGTAGTACTGATTGTATTCAGATTAATATGTATTCAGATTGAATAAAATGCATCAGCATGTATTCAGATTAAATAAAATGCAGTTTTATTTGGTGGTAAGTTTAATTCACATGGGGAATATATATATATTTTTTAATTTTTATTTATTTATTTATGGCTGTGTTGGCTCTTCGCCTCTGTGCGAGGGCTCTCTCCAGTTGCGGCAAGTGGGGGCCACTCCTCATCGCGGTGCACGGGCCTCTCACTATCGCGGCCTCGGGCCTCTCACTATCGCGGCCTCTCGTTGCGGAGCACAGGCTCCAGACGCACAGGCTCAGTATTTGTGGCTCACGGGGCTAGTTGCTCCGCGGCATGTGGGATCCTCCCAGACCAGGGCTCGAAGCCCCGTCCCCTGCATTGGCAGGCAGACTCTCAACCACTGCGCCACCAGGGAAGCCCCCACATGGGGAATATTTTGACCAATTTTCCTGGAGTTTTGTAAGTTTAAAATGAACATTATATCCATATATTAATATAAATTTTAATATTAGTTAATGCATGTATTATTATAAATTCAATATCTATTTCAAAGAAAAAATAATGAAGAGCATTACTTCTGCTAGAGTCTAAATTAAAATGATAGTTTTGTATTTACTTTTTTTAATATATGAATTTCTATCAGCTTTCTTAATAAAGAAGAAGGCAACCTGGATTTCCTTATCTCAGGAAACTATTTTCAAATAAGCAATTTATATTGAATGAGGAATGCACTGTCTTGTATTTCCCATTTTTATAATATAGAGATATTACTTTTTGTATAGTTACCCTGAGAAACACAGAGTTCCAAAATAAATCTTTGAATATAAAATATAGTTTTGTCCTTGTAAAATTTCATAGTAAGCATTTTATTATATTTGGCCTGGAAATTATCATTCTCAACATTTGTATACTTCATATTCAACATATATTTATGTAGGGGTTTCTCCCTTATTTTTGTTATTACAGTCTCTAATGTTTATTCACCAGAACAAAGTCAAGGAAATTAATCTTATTGAAGACTAACTTTAAGTGTTTGATAAATTTTGCTAATAATTATTCATTAAGGAAACATACAAGATAAGAGATCAGCTATCCCCTGGGCTGTAGGAATAAAATTTAATGGTCTCTCTGCTTTGGGGGAACTATAATTATGTCATTACAGGTAATTGATTAAAGTCACTTAGTGGCTTTAACTTAAATATAGCATACATCACTGATTTTCATAACCCCTCAGTTTAACATCCCCTTTCTTGTAAAAAAAAAAAAAAAAAAGTACTCTGATTCCAGAGCACTTGACCCTTTTTCAACATAGCGCATGTGCTTTCAGTTCTACCAGTAGACTCCATCTTTCTTAAACCACGCAGCACATTCCATCCGATCTGATACAAGGATTTGTCCAGAAACCCTCTCATGAGCATGCTGATGAAGCAATATTTGTAGAAAACTTCTGGAATCATTTTGGAGAGACGCTTTCTCTCTCTAGATGGCGGAAATGTAGTTGTGAGTTCTGAAATCACTACTGCCATTTAACTGGAATTGTGTGTGTCATTGGTGACCCTGACAAGCAGTTTAAGTAATTATGGTGACAAAATCTTCATCAGCAGAAAAGAGGAAGAAAAAAGTAGAGATATTTCCAACTGCCTTCACAAATATCTAATATATTTTCAGTTAATTCTTTTGGATTTTCCCAGTTTAACGTATCGTTTAAAAATAGTGGGTTGTGCTTTCTCTTATTTATGTTTCTTGATCCATACTGCATTGGTTATAATTTTCAGACAAATGTTAAATTTAGTGGTAAATGGGACATCTTTAGCTAGCTTCTGAAATTAAAGTGGATGCCTCTTCTGTGTCAGTATTCCTCAATACATCAGTTTTTATTTTAAGATTAATGTTCTTTATCATATAAAGGAATAATTCTAATATTCTAGCTTATTAGGTCTTTATTGGTAATACTGAATTTAATTCTAATATCTTTTCAGTTTTTAAACTTCCCATAAGGCTTTTCTCCTTTGATCTATCTATGCATTGTTGTGATAAGTTATGTTAATAGATTTCCTAATATTAAGCTATCATTTTATTTATTCACTTATTCAAGTGAACAGCCTAAAGCACTTGGCCTCATGGAGCTTACAACATAGCGGTAAAGAGGCCATATAAGTAAGTAATGAATATGCCAGATGATAATTGCTATGGAGAAAAACAAGGCATAATAAGAGAAATATAAAGAAAATCGTAGCTATTTCGTACAAGGTGACTAGAGATATGAATGAAGAGAAAGAATAAGAAATGTGGGTACATGGTGCAAGAAAATTGAAGACAGAGAGAGAAGCAAGTTGAAATGTCCTAACAAAGGCACATGCATGGCTTGTTAGTGAAACAGAAGTGAGAACAGAATTACTGTAGCCTGCTCAGCAAGGGAGTGGGACAGGAGAAGAGGTCTGGGAGATGGAATGGAGTGGTACAGGTCACATAGGTCCTTGTGAGCCACTGGATTATTTCTACTTTTGTTCTAAATGGGTTAGAAACCATTGAACTGATGAATGACAATCTAACCTATATTTAGATTATTCTGACTATTGTAAATGCTCTAGAGGCAAGGGATGAAGCATGAGGGCCAGTTAATAAAAAATAATAGGGGTGAGATATGGGAGTATCTTGGAACAGAGTGGTGATTGAAGAGCTATGAGAAAGGGTCAGAATTCAGATGCATTTTGCAAGTAGACCAGACCTGATCTTTTGATAAATATGAGATGTAAGAGAATTAGAACAGTCAAAGATGACACCATCA
Source organism: Mesoplodon bidens (assembly GCF_964165515.1). NCBI lineage: Eukaryota > Metazoa > Chordata > Mammalia > Artiodactyla > Ziphiidae > Mesoplodon > Mesoplodon bidens. The sequence goes on from NC_138167.1 coordinate 91,053,046, forward strand.
ATTTTGCTTGAGCAATTGATGGAATGGAGATTAACCAACAAAGAAGGGGAAAACTTGAAGGAGGAGCAGATATTTGGAGAAAAATAAGAGTTTTGTTATGGACATTATTAGTTTAAGATGACTCAGAGATATGAGAGGAGTTGTCAATTAAATATTTACATATATGATACAAAAACATAACTGTTTTACCTAGTGCCTTATTTAATGTAGTGGTATTTTATTTAGAATTTCAAATTCTGTATTCCTAAATACAGATATTATTTCATATGCGTTTTATCAGTCAGAATATTATTTTGTTTCTTTTTACCTCATTTGCTATTTAGGGTATACCAAGGACCTGTAACAATTATAGATCCAAATATGTACTAGCCCAATATTACAGAAGATTTTGGAGTTTAATTGGTTATTTAAATAGGGAGAGTGGCTGTCCTATGAGCTTTATTTAGGGACCTAAGCTCCTTCTATCTTGTGGCTGCATGAGTCATCATTCAGTCCTTATCAAACTTTACAAACTAGATGAGGAAGGGAAAAGCAAATTGAGGAGGCCCGTAGATACTTTCATGGGCCAAGCCTAGGTAGAACTCAATTACATGGGCACACCTAACACCAAGTGAGAAAATTAGTTTATCACTTTAATGATCAGAAGTGTAAGAAATCTTAGGTCATTCTCCTGGTTTCCTTAACAATAAAAAATCTTCACAAATCAGTAGGTTTCTGATCTACTTGTTTTTGATGAGTTTAATATGCAGTTGCATTCAAAGTTCTTCACATTCTTCTCTTGCAATCCAGCACAGGCAGTAAACTCTGGGTCATATTTTAAATAAAATATTGTGTTGATTTGGTTTTCTGTGGCTTATTGAATTGTTTTTATTTTTTCTTAATCTTTAAATATAGCTCCATATGTTTTGATATGCTTGTCCCTGCCATTATTTCTAAGTAGTGTGCAGTTGTAGCTTTGAACTTCTCTTTGACCTGAGTTATTTCAGATAGTGCCTCTCTCTATATATCTATATTTATATCTATACATATACCTATATTGATACTAGTATCAATATAGGTATAGATATATATACATCAGTATTTGCCGTTTTGATTGTTTAAAATTGCTCTAAATTTCTTGGTATAGTGTTCTCTCCAATCATGTTTTCAAAAACAATTGGGTGTTTTCCTAAAATGCCCTTCTGTTTTCTGCAGTAATTCAATTTCGTAGGAAAAAATTGATTCTCCTTCCACAGATAGCCCTTGTGTTATATAACTGGTAATTTTACCATTTGCTTATCCTTCTTTGTTGCATATCCTTATCCTTGCATATTACATAATCTAATGTATTGGGCTGCTTTATAACGCATTATATAGGTCAGGAAAGGAAGAGTGGGAATGGTTACTTTATTGGTTGAACTCCATTAACTCAAGGATGCAGCAACATGAGAATTAATGAGACCCAAAGGCACCATGAACAGGGAGCTTTTACTTCTGCTATAGAATTCTTCCCTGGGTCTGATGTGACAGCCTAGAACTATCACATGCAAAATACTATTTACTTTTTAATAGATACAGTTGTCTATATCTAATGCACACAGGGGTAATCCTGCTTGTTAAAAAAAAGGTTCTGAAGAACCTAGGGGCAGGACAGGAATAAAGACGCAGACATAGAGAATGGACTTGAGGACACGGGGAGGGGGAGGGGTAAGCTGGGATGAAATGAGAGAGTGGCATGGACATATATACACTACCAAACGTAAAATAGATAGCTAGTGGGAAGCAGCCGCATAGCACAGGGAGATCAGCTCGGTGCTTTGTGACCACCTAGAGGGGTGGGATAGGGAGGGTGGGAGGGAGGGAGACGCAAGAGGGAAGAGATATGGGAACATATGTATATGTATAACTGATTCACTTCGTTATAAAGCAGAAACGAACACACCATTGTAAAACAATTATACTCCAATAAAGATGTAAATAAATAAATAAATAAATAAAAGCCAGCATCCGATGTATGTTCCAGAGGTGCTTATGATATTCAGATTTGTCCTTCACCCTTCTCTTACGTACATAAAGAACACTGTCATTCCCAGCCTTCATCCTTCCAAGTTAGGTAGTTAGTGAGTTTTAATTAGAATCCAGCCCACCACATTCCCAGTAAGAACATTTGCCATACCACTAGAGAGTTGTGTGTTGTGTAAGTCTATACCTTATTCTGGTCACATCTGTACTCTCTTTCATAGAAATTTCTTCAAGTATATAGCATATGGATATCATCTTTTCCCAGTTCGTAGAGAGAATACAATTTTTTCCAAAAACTAAAAGAGAATAAATAAAAATGGTCCCAAGAATGGCCCCTCTCAAAGATGTACCATAAAAATGGTCCTGCACTCCCAAAGGGAAATTTGTTTCAGCATTATGTCTTCTCCATGTCTGGTAAAGATATTCCACTAGGGGGAATATATTTGATTTACTGTATGGTCCTGTCTCTATGCCAGGTAAAAACTGTAAGTTTTCCAAAATTTCATCCTAGCGCCTAGTAACTTCTTTCAGCTTTCTGAATAGTGTATCTGCTGTAAGACCACAGAGGCTACTATTTTCAGTAAGTAACAAAGTGATACGCAGCCCAATTTTATGAGCCACATCTGTTCCACTAGCCATTAGCACTTCCCCTACAAATTAGGATTGTTTGTGAGCTTTGCCAGAATAGGACTTATTTCTTAGTCCTATTCAAGATGCTGTTGCTTCTTGAGATAGAAAAATCCTTTTATACTTCACACTTCTTTCATTATATTAACTTTCACCAATAGTTCCTCAAATTTTCTAGAATGTGAAATATATCTTTCATTAATTTACAGTGCTTTTATGGGTTTTCCACTTTCCTAGTTTAGGTAATGACTCAAAGTGGAATTTAAGGGAAATAATGGGACTTTTTATTTCACTTTATCTCAGTTATCGTTGGGTTAAATAAGTAAAATTCGCCTAACAATGGATTATCTAGTAATTTTGTAATGGATAGTATGACTGTCCTTTCTCTGCAATTTTTAAAAACAAACTGATTGAAGTATTTCAAAACTTTCTTAAATGCCTCACGGATTTAACAAGATAATTTAACAAAGAATTACTTATATGGGCTGCCTTTTTTCAGCCCATATAACTAAGCCTAGCATAGAGTAGCAGTTGTCATTAAATATTTGTACAATAGAATGAATGGCTTAATCACACCAGAATACTGACTTACCTAAATATAGCTAAGAGCAGTGAGATCTTACTGGGTACTTTTCCCCAAAATATATTTTAATGCAACTATCAAGTCATTATTAATCTCACTTTCTTTTTGCAATTAGCTTGAATTGTGTAAAAATAAAAATTGTGTTGACACAAATTATACAACTTTTGATGCTGTATTGTGTCTGAATACTTTACCTTGGGCTGATTTTATCTAAAAGTTTCGCAGAAAGTCACTACGTTTTCCTCCTGACAAAGTGAGAATATAAGCTCATACCAGGGTATTTTGCCATCTCTTCAGGTACTTTAAGACATCAGTGATGAAAAATCAGGGTTTTCTCATTATTAAATATTACCAAAATTCATTCAAACAGAATAATGTTTAGAGGATGCTAAAGACAATATATACTTTCGGGTATATATTATTGTTTGAGAGATATAAGCTGAAGACTGACTTTCTTTTCAGTGTTGCATTACCTATGTCGTGCTAAGGGTTGACATATTGGGTGACTTTCTCAGTAACTGGACACATCTATCTGTTTTAGTGCTACATTTCAAAATACGAGTACTATCATTTTGTGCAAATTTACACACAAACATGCACATGCATGCACACACACACCCTCCAAAAGAACTTTGAACTGGTTTTGTTTAATCCTGTTTATTGTTCTGTTTATTCCTCTTTTATACACTTTATAGCATCTCCTGGCAGATTAATTGGAAGCTTAATGGAACCACTTCCATCTGACTAGATTAGCTTGCAGTGTTTATATTTCTGTAGTGTAATGTTTACTTTCTTAATTTATGTAATTAACTTAGATGGAATGCTTGCATACTACTTTAGAGATGTTATGGATTAATTACTTATTTAATTAGTTATAACTCAGATAAGATGAGAAGTGCCATAAAAATTTTAAACGCTTCTATTATAAAAACGTCTTGCGTAGCTGTAATTATAAAAAAGGTACAAGAAAATATGAAGTTGTCACATAAAAATATAGAAAATAGAGGACAATAATAACAATGACACAAGTATATTAAATTTTACATCTTAGGATATTGAAAGAAAAATGGCAGGAAAAAAAGTGACTGTATTTCTATCGTTCCTGATTAAATTCCTAAGTTTTTCTGTATTTTTACATGAAAAAACAGTAAAATGTGTATTTTGGCTAATAAAAAGTATTCATTTAAAAAATGAATGCATTTAATTAACTCTTTATGATTCATAACTTATAAACTTGAGTTTCCAAATTATTACAACAACTATATTGCCTCTTGTGAAGCATGGTATTGATTTTCTAATAGGTATGAATAATGACATGGTACCTCAACATTTTATAATTATAATAGCAACTGCAGTTTGAAGATTGTAGCTACTTTGCCAAATTTTTAATTATTTCTGAGCAATTTCAATAAAATCTGCCAACAAAGAATTAAAAAACAATATATTCATTTTAGTGTCTTACATGCCTCAATGCACTATTCATTTGTCTTTGAACATGAAGTTTATAATCACAATTGTAAAATATTGTTAAAATTAATAATTGGCATAAACCTTGAGGAAAAATTCTGTTTCAAAGATATACGTGGCTTTATTAATTAAGTGGGATCAGTTGTTTATAGATACATAGAAGGTTAAAATGTGACCTACTTTTAACAAATAATTTTTTCTTGTTACAAACATGCAGTCTACTGTCTCTTATCTACTTTCTTTCTGTAAAGAAAACAATTGGGTGTTTTTCTAAAATGCCCTCCTGTTTGCTATAATGTCTATTTCATATTATAGAATATTCCACAGGGTAGCACCTTCATTGTATACCCGGTAATTTTACCCTGGTGAAGGATTGCAACTTTCCATTCTGGTGGCTGTAGTTTGACTTCTGCTCGCCAGTTTGTAATTTTTAGTTATATAAGTCAAAATCACTCTAGATAGCTGTTTATCCCTCTCCCCCCTAGGAACATTAGGATCTATTAACCATCACCATAGATTCCTGTAGTTCAAAGCACTTTGATTGCCATTCTGCCCATGATGCCCATTAGGGTACTTAAGTCCACTTATATCTGATAGATAAGTAGCACCACATGATCACTAGGGAGACCAAAACAGAGGGGGAAAAGCCAGTGCAAAGATACATTTATTAAGTTGACTGCCACACTAGGTAACTGGGATGAGTTCCACAGGGACCTTCTGATGAGCCAAATATAATGAAATCTCAAAAGGTAGTAAAAAATTGCATTTCGGGTTTCTATTTTTATGCCCCAGGGAGAAATTAACTGTTCAAATACTCCCTGATGTCGTCTATAGGGTTTCCTGTATTTCTATTGTGCCTGATAAGGAGACTCCACTATGGTCCTACGAAGTGTTTTATGATGGTTGCTCCAAGCAGCCCCATCTAGTCTTGAATTTCCAGTACTAGTGAAACTAGCATTCCACTCTGGGCCACAATGAAGCTTTAGTCTCTCAGCCAACTTCATTAATTAATGGCACCAGATACATGGCACAGTGCAAGTATTTAATAGTGAATAAAGTGAGACAATGATAGAGGCTCGGAGTTCTCAATGAATAATCTACCATTAATATTACTTTGATAAATAAACTTACTCTCCGTACACTGAAAGAATATACAAATTCACTTACTCAATAGTGGCTTAATTGAAAGTTTCCCGTGATATATTTTAGAAATTAAAATTTTGGTCTTCTGAAATGTAATTGCTTTGATGATATCCACCCATTGTAATTTGTTCCCCAAAGCACTCTTATCAATACTTTGTGATAGTTAAATCACAACAAATGTTTATATCCATAAGCCTATAAGCCATCTCTAATATTATCTCTAGTAACATTAGAAAAGATTTATTTCAATCATACAGTCTTAAAATCAGAAAGGATTAGATTTCCTCTTATATCCCACCCTAGTCACTTGCTCAGTTCAACTGACAGATACTTATTTTCCTATAAGACAACCCATTGTGATGTTGGACAATTCTAGTTGAAAAAAATTTTCCTAAACTTGTATTACATCTACTTCTATACAGTTTTCACCCTCCTTATTAATTTTTTTTACAGTAATCCAGAATGTCACTTCTGTCTTCAATTTAAAAGCTGAGACAATACTGAATGACTACTTTTAATTTCTCCATTTTCTTCCAATCCAACATCTAATCTGTCAAATATTCCATTGGCTATACCTCCAAAAACATTTTTAAATGCATAATATGACAACTTCTCACAAAGTTTACAGCTGCCTAGTCCAAGACACCATATTCTTTTATCCAGACCACTTACCACAGCAGCTCCTAAATGATCTCCTTCCTTTTTGTTGCCCTATACTCCACTGTTCACAGAAGAGCCCAGAGGGCACAGTAATGCATAATTCAGATTATGTCCTGCTTCTACTCCTACACTTGCTTTCCACTGTAAATAAGGTAAAAATGCAAATTCTTTATCGTGACCTCTAAGACCCTATGTGATTGGGCCCCTGGCTGCCAATTCAGTCCCATCATCTGCCTTCTTCCTGCTATGCTCTGGTCATGACAGCCTTCTTTCCTTTGGCATATTAAGTATGTTCCTTTCTCAGAGATGTTTTTACTGCTTGGAATATTGTTGCCCAGCTTTTCATAGGTTATTGTTATAGGCTGAAATGTGTCCCTCCAGAACTCATATGTTGAAGCCCTATCCCCCAGTACCACAGAATGTGACTGTATTTGAAGATAGGGCCTTTAAAGGGGTAATTGAAGTTAATGAGGTAGACCTTATCCAATATGACCAGTGTCCTTTTTAGGGGAAATCTGGACACAGACACAGAGGAAAGACCATGTGAGGACACAAGGAAAAGACAGCCATTTACAAGTCAATAATAGAGGCCTCAAAAGAAGCCAACCCTACTGACATCTTACTTTTGAACTTCCAGCCTCCAGAGCTGTGAGGAGATAGAATTTTGTGGTTTAAGCCACCCAGTCTTTTCTACTTTGTTATGGCAGCCCTAGAAAGCTAATAGCTACCTTCTCATTATTTTAGTGTCATCCCAAATAGCTCCTCCTCAGAAAGACTTTAAGTACAATAGCCAATGTAGCCATATACCCTAGTCACTCATTTTCTCATTACCCTGTTTCTTTGATAACATGTTAATAAAATTAAAAAAAAATTTTTTTTGCTGTTGTTAATGTGTTTATGAATCACTCTAAGATCCTCAGGGGTAAGACTTTGTCTTGTTCACTAAATGCTCTCACTCAGGTGCCCAAGAAATAATTGTTGAATAAATACCATGTTAGAAACCATTGCTCTGTCCTTCTAACTTATCACTTGTCTTCTTCCCCATAGTAAATATCTTCAATTTAATCTTCTTTCTAATGTCATTCTATCCAGGAGTCTTGGCATCTTGTTTACATTCCTGTTTGAAATAATAGTTTTAAAATGAATTATTCTAAATCGACTTTGACTATCACTGAGAATAGCAGAGCTATTCTTTTTACAGTGACCTAGATTAATTAACACTTACTTAGAGCTTTGTTTACCTTTTTTAAAGCAACTGTTAGTGCTCCGTATAATCAATTGAAACCCTAGCATTTTATTTCCACACACTTTATTTTCACAAACTTAAAAACAAACATTCTTCTAGCCTATTTTACTATTTTTCTAAATATCTAGAGGCAAGGCATATTTGTATCATTAAACTGAACTTCATTTTATACCATATCTGTAGTATATGACGTAGCTGATTAATGATTCTTCTTGAAATTTGCTACTCTCACTTTTCCCATTCCTGAATCACATTATTCTTAATCTCATGGTACCGCTTCATTATCCATTAAATACAGATGTCTCTAAGTTGCCATTCTCAGCCTTCCCCCTTTTAATTATGGTATATTTTGGGGTAAATTCACTAACTCCCTTGTCTTTAACTATCTTAGAAATTTGGCAGATACATGCTAAATTTATATCTCACCCTTCTATTGAATACTGGTATCCAGAAAATTTTACTGAAATGTCACTTATTCCCCATATCTTTAAGATTGCTACCATGGACGTTCCTGATTTTTTTTCTGGTTATATCATTTTCTCCATAGCACAGGAGTGTTAGCAAATGCTAAAATGAACTTTGTGAGCTTATCTACTATCTCCTGGAGTGGGCTCAAAGAGATTTATAATGTCTGGTTATCCCCAGGTGCTCTCATAAATCTCAGTAGCTTTCTTGTCAGCAACATCACAATATTCCCTTAGGGTAGATAATAGACTTCATAACTTCTACTAGTGTCTTTAAAACCATGATAAAGGAAGGTGAAGAAGGAAGTGGGGTGGGAAGGAGTGATAAATTGAAAAGTAGGCCTTTAAGTTCAGAAAGATAGGGGTTCAAATCTTAGCTCTGTCTAATAACAGCTCTTTTGCCTTGGGCACCTAAGAGAACAATTATAAAATTATTTCTATATTTCTAATATGCCAAAAATAAAATAAACTGGATAGGAATTACTATGAAAATTATAGATAATATATTTGAAGCATTTAACATAGTGTCTGAAAAAATTATAGATGCAGGAAAGGGGGAGGCACAGTAAGAAGTATTCGTAAAAAATAAAAAATAAATAATGAGGAAACTGAATCCATAAAGAGAGTTGAAGACATAATTAGGCAGAGTTCTCCACCTCGAAAAAAGACTTGGAGAAAAACAAGTAGACATAGAGCCGATAGGGAAAATCTAACTCACCAGCTTAGCAACCCACAGGCATGTTTAAGAGTCAAGAGCAGGCTTCAGACTACTAAAATTCCTGTTGTATTTTGAATGGAGGAATGCTTTTTCATTTTCTCTTGAGATTCAGCTATGAGTGTGCTGAGATTGTTCACGTGCCTCTTACTTCCATGGGCATTTTTTTAACCCATTATCTGAACTAACATGGATGCATTTCTGTTTCTTGAAGTGTGATGGATAGATCTTAATAAAAACAGGACCATTAGAAATCAGCTACTCTAGGTTTCTTAGTTTACGATGAGCAGTTGCTTTTACCCCTGAACACAAACAAGATGAAACCTGAAACTTGGTTTCAGTTCTAGTTCAGTGTTCTTTCTGCTCTATCTATCTTCTTGCCTCCTTTATCTTTTCACAATACGCAGAGCCTCCAGACCTAGGTGAAGTCTCCATTGCTCTCTTGGCTTTCGTGCTCTACTTCTCATTGTTTTAGTTTTGCGTTCCCTTTTTCACTTTTATACTTTTTTTCCATATTATTTCTTCCATCTTATCTAAAGAGTTCCTATCCTCAAATGTAAATATTAGGGTGGAAAATAAAAGCCTATAAGCCTACAAGTCTCCTCTAGTCAAAAGAACAACTTTCTTTTGAGTACTTGTGGTTGATAATCAACTCAGACAGCAAAGGAAATATTGCACAGTACCTAGAGTTTGTGGCAATGTTACCTCTACGTCAGTATTGCTTAAGTCACTCTAGAATAATGATAAGCCTTAAGAGTTCTTTCTTGAAACTTCTTTTGAAAACTCTTAGGAATTTATTTTACCATGTTTCTGAATTTAAATTTAAAATTTTTTAAATTGGTTTATTTTACTGAATAATACCTAACTAAGTAGGTAAAAAATTTGGTTAGCAGCTATTCAAGGGTATATATTTACCACACTTTGGCAATTACCATTAATTTCACCCGAGGCCAGGATCTGACTGTATCACATCCATATTATTACAATGGCCTTAATTTTCTTGTTTCCAGCCTCATCCTACTCAATTCTATTTGTTCTTATACATCTGGATGAATGACTATAAAACAAAATGTAATGTGTTTCCATTGGCTCCTTATTTCCTCCCCAATACCTCTGCATTTCAAACCCTTTCATAATCATTTCTGTCTTTACCTTTCTCTTTATATATCACCCTATGATGTTGCATAATAAATAGTTTGTTCCAGAAAGTTTCATCTATTTTCACTCACACAGGCCATGTTCATTGCTTTCTCACACCATTACTCTGTTTCCTCCCATTTGGGGAGCCCTATCTAGTTCATGAATTATTTAATGGCTACTATAGCCCACAGTCATCTCCCTAATTGTTAAACTTCTGTTGCTTTTATCATCTTCATGACTCAGCTTTAATCCTTAGTTGGTCTTTATTTCATGTATGTTCATTTGCTATGAATAAACAGTATATAGCAGAAACCATGTAATAAAAACTATCTTTTTGTGTGTATTGCCTTCAGTGGTTAGCACAGCAGGAGGCATCAATAGATGTTTAATAAATAAGTTTTGGCTAACTAATCAATTTCATTCTTCCCTGCAAATGTGATCAAGGACTGGGATAGCACTGTCACTGCTGATCTTTCTCAAGATGGTCATGGTATTTTTTAACTATTCCTATAGAGAAAAGTTGACTCTACAAGGACATTAAGTACACCAATAGCCTTAAATGTAACAAAAACAATAAAATGCTGGAAATTAGGAAGAACGAGGAAAGAGGAAAGATTACATAGCACCACTTAGGGAATACTGAAATGTCATCTACCCTTTCAAGGTGGTAGAGATTTTAGCTAGAGATGTTGCTGTAAACCTGAAGCTCACTACACTTTTAGCCCTAATTACAAGATTTTCCATATGTGAATATTATGTAGATGATATGCACTGCAGTCTTCATCTATTCTTTTGTATTTAGACAATATGCTTGAAAGTGTGAATTCTATTTATATGCATATGTATACTTGTACAGTATATATATGTGGTATTTTGTGTCTACAGCATTTTTCCAGTAGTTATATTTTTCAAATAATTGAATTACTAAAATGACTGGTAATACACTTTCAGCCCCAGGTGGCTCTGTTTCCCATTTAGAAGTGATTACAGAAAGATTGAAAAGATATTTTGCATTCCATTTCTGGTTGTCTTTTATTGAACTTGGTTAATGTAACATGCTTCTGTGATTTTAGGTTTTTAAAGTAAGTGCAGTTCCTCTGCAAGTGTTTGCGCATAAGTGTATGTGAAAAATATGTAGCCACTCTAGCTAAGCTCTCAAAAAGTGCTTTTAGGAAATGTTTGAAGTTGAGGCTTAGGTTATAGTCTTTTCTTAATGTGCACACATAACTCGCACTAATCCTAAAGGAATTAGACACATATATACAAGGAAGAGTAATCTTTAGTTGTTTTGGTTCAAAGATTTTTGAAAATCACTCTTTCTAAAATAATTAAATAGAAGAGTGTTAAAAATCATTTGTCATCTCTGTGGAAAATCTAGAAATTAAATCTGAGTTTCTGTATCTTCAAATATAAAGGGCCAAATTCTTGTTCTGGAGTCTTGTGCTGCATATACAGATTAACACTGATATTATTTTGCAAATAAACAAGAAGAGTGAGATTTGATTTCAATTGCAGAGCCACAAATAACAACCTTTCTTATATGATTACAAAATCCTGACAAATGTTTGATAGACTTTCTAAAGATTTCTGTCCTCATTTTCTTCAGTCCTAATGCCATTAACTTCTCGGTTAGTATACTGATACATTATATTTTTATACCTGCATAATAAAGTTTCCTTTTCATACATGGAGAAAATCAGTCTCCCTAAAATGACAGAAACTTTCTATAGTTTAAAAATTATAACAGTTACTCTGACATTTTATCATATTTATAGAATAAATTTGTATTTCTTAAAGCAAAGTGTTATGACGCTAATATTTTTGAATGAAATAAACATATTGCATTTCAAATACACGAACAATAACTATCTTTAGTATCTTTAAACTTAAAGAGGGTGTGGATTAAAAAAGGTCTCACTACAGAAAGCCTGTATTTATTTTCAAAACAAATGTCACAAAAGATTTCCAGTTTTTGAAGCTGCATGTTTGACTGATTCAAATCTCTGTCCACTTTCTGAATGAGACCCAACTTTGTGCCTAGAGCTTCCACCCACTGGTGATGTGTACCTTCGGGGCATTTATTCCAAAGTGGGATCAACTGTGCATGCTTGGTATCTGGGCAGAAAGTCTTTTGCTCAGCTGATATTTGGGAGATGTCTTTACATGGAAATATAATAAAAATAAACATCTAGTTTAATACCGCATTATTTATTTTCCTAAGGCTAAAGAGGAACAGTCCTGTGATTTTATCCAGCATCTTTTATCTGTGAATTCATGCTGTGATAACTGCCTTTCCTTCCTTCCATGCCTTTAAATGCAAATTTCAGCTCTGCACAAGTGAAACATTAAAAATTGCCAATGCATATTGAAAAAAAAACTAGAAAGAATGTAATACTAAAAAAGTTTTCTGGAAATGATGTTAGAGACTACAGCTATCATTTTCCACTTAGATTCAGAGTACTTTTTTTGTCACTTCCCGAACCCACTGCAATATAGGCTCTCAATAAATATTTTTAAAATTAGTAAGAAAATATGTTTGCAAACTAAGTACACAATTAATTATTTTGGTGAACTGTTTGGGCAGGATTCTTATGTTGAAAGAATATTCTACCGTATTTTACATTATCTGCCGACCATTCTCCTGGCACAGTAGAAATATATTATTAGTATATATAGTAAATATTCACTAAAGTTTGCTTATTGAATTAAATAATAAATAAAGTCACTAATATAGAGGATAAAAACATGAGTTGTATGTGGCTAACAATTTTTCCTTTCTTTTTATTTGTATTAATAGGAAATAAAGTTAGGACGGTGTATGTTTTCTAATATATCTCTAACTGGTATTTCTCTTGATTTCCTTCTCCTCCCTCCTTAATAGCAAATGTCAGATAGATGCTGCATTATGTATGTGACTCAGTCAATATATGTTATTTGGAGTAGAAAATGTTACTCATTGATTTATTGTTTCCAATAATATGTATGCTAATGAGGTCTATGTGAAAGTTGAAAAAATCATGCATATAATGCTTTTCCTATACAATCATATACTGAATATGATTTTGGAAGCTCTTTGTTGTTTTCGGTTTTGTTGTTGGGATGCTTTGTTCTTTAAGATATTCTCTGCTATTAGGAAAACTCTACCAGAGTTTATAAAGTTAAATCTTACTCGAGAAAGAAAAAATTTTCCAAAAATCCAAAATATCATTCATCTAATATATAAAACAATCTACTTTAAGTCAAACATTGAATTCTTGGGAAAAACACAGATTTTAGAAATAAAATTATCCAGTCAGTGCAAACCATTATCCTTCAAGATTGATGTCACTTAACCATTTGCCTTAATGTGATTTTTTCAGTACAGCACACTTTGTCTGCATTTACGTAGGAATTTTTCATGAAAAGGGAATGTAAATTAAAATAACATTTCAAGACCTTGGTAATGGAGTCCATCTCTATTCATCTATTTCTGTCAATGATATATAAGTAGCAATGATAGATGAGATGAGGGGATATATCACTGTCTAACCCTGAGTCAGGTTAGAATAATTTCCATTAAGTTGGGATCAACCCAGAAACACTTAAGAGCTGTAAGAAATATCAGGTTGTCCAGGTAATTTTGAATTTAACACAAACACATTGTGTATTTTTATAACCAATGTCCGTATTTTTAAAACAAAAAATCTGCCTTAATGGCAGGATTGTTTTCAGTTCAGAAAACATACTTCATTATCATATGAACTCCCATTCAACAAACACTTATGGCTCATTTCAATTTTCTATAAAATTATAATTTAGTATTGCAAAAGGGTAAACATGGATATCTAAGTGTGAGGGTATTGGAGAACTAAACACTGGCGGTTCTAAGATCGAAAACAAAAGCTACCTTTATCTTCTAGCTTGTTATTTCTTACTTCTCTTAACCATCTCCAGCTCCTCACAAATCAACTTTCTTGAGACTTCTAGGAAAATAATATTAAAAATTATAATAAAATTTTTTTTGAAATGTGTCCTATCCCAACTTCCAAATTTGGATTAGTGGCTCCTGCTTTGTCCAAAAAAATTGATAAAAAATAGTTCCCAGAAAAAAAGTCTGACCTCTTTACTTGGGATTGCCCTAAATATCTGTCTGCTGTTAGAATTTTCAAGTCTTTTTAAAGGCTTTCCTGTAATCAGGCAAAGTTAGCATTCACATGGAAGAAAAACTGATTTAAACAGACAGTTTGCTCATCAAATATTTATTAAATACCTACTATATGATTGACCTGACTACGTTCTCAAGATGCAAAGATGGATCAAAGATGAATAATTTAAGAATTTGTACTGGAGGCTCTCTGATCCAGGCACTGTAGGTATCCACTATTGTAGTCTATTCACCTGGACTCATCCATGAATTAAATCTAAAAATATAGTCACCAGAAGCTCCCAGACTTACATTTACAACATTTGCCACCAGGACAGGATGACACCGAAAGGTTCTAAATTAAGAAGGGAAAAAGAAGCCTTTCAGAGAAATATTCTAATTATCTCTGGTTTTGGCAGGTTTGTAGCCTGACTAATCAACTAAAGCTACGTGGGTGAGGAAGGAAAAGATATTAATGGCACAGCCTGGGTCATTTGTTGCCTCCTTGTCCCATCTTTGGTCTATAAGAAGATGGCAGCTCACATTCAAAACAGGGCACAAAGGGATGTTATTTTAGATAGACCAAAAAAAAAAAAAAAAGGATCTAGATTAGTGTCTGTGGCTCCTATAACAAACTACTACAAACTTGGTGGTTTAAAAACAATAGAAATTTATATAAATTTATTCTCTCACAGTTCTGGAGGCCAGAAGTTCAAAATCAAGTCACCAACGAGGTCACATTTCCTATAGAAGCTCTAGGAGAGAATCCATTCTTTGCCCATTCCAGCTTCCCATAGTTGTTGGCATTCCTTGACTGAGGTTGTATTACTCCAGTCTCTGCCTCTGCGGTTACAGTGCCTTCTCCTCTGCTGTCTGTGCTGTGTTCTCATCTGTGTGCTTGTTTTAAAACTCACTCAACCTCTCTCTTAAAAGAATACATGTGATTGCATTTAGGACCCACCTGGTAATTCATGATAAACTTCCCTTTTCAAGATCATTAAGTTAATCAGTCTTTTACCATATAAAGTAATGTTCCCAGGTTCCAGAGATTAGAATGTGGACATCTCTTTGGGACCACCATTCTGCTCACTACAGGATTCATCCTTTTAGCTGATGTATATCATCCAGGCTAGTCAAAATACCAACTGTAACTTGTACACCTTAAGCACAATAGGAAGCCAGTGCTTTGAAGTACTAAATATACCTGAAATGCAGCTCTTCTTCTGAAAATAAATATAGATTATATCAAGAGCTGAAAAATTGACATTTACTTCTTTTTATCAACATATTAGTTTCAATATTTACCTTTCTTAGCTAGAGGAAGCAAATGCAAAAATCTCACACATTTGCACTAACTTTCCTGTTTGTCAATTGCATGTTTTGGAAAAAATACTAAGTATTATTAAATTTAAAGGGCTAATCTAGAGAAAAAAATGGTAAACAATAAATCTATAAGAATTGTAATGGAGTTTTCAAAGTGAAAAAAATACCATTTTACTTTAAAATAGATTAGTGTGGAGTAAGACTACTAAGTACCCATATTATCATCTGTCGCTTCCTTCTCCATTTTGAGGATCATTTGTTTTTTTAGGTTAGATAATGCTGTCTTAAAGACCTCTCTCTTCAGCTATTCAAATATTTGTCAAATAAATGGATTCAGAGAACTGAAATTACTACTTCATTTCCAACCACTTTGATGGCCTAATATGAACTCATTAGCTTTTTGCAATGTTTCATACATTAATTTTTAATTTTAATAGTTATTACTTCTAAATTGCTTGCAAAATTACTCACAAAAGTAAATCGATTTTTCTGTGGTTTTATATTTGTAACCAAATTAGTAATTTGTAACCAGATTAGTAATTAGTAACTTCTATTACAGCAGGTTAACATAATATTTGTTAGGTAAATAGAAGTGCTTGACATAACTAGGAAGTAGCAAATGCCACCTTTGCTGCATATCTGGCTCTTTCATCTCCCGTAAACATTAAAGAAGTTTTAATTTGTTGTTACAACGAAAGCATACATTCTATTCCATTTCTGCACCAATAAGCATGGTCCTTTATTTCCCATATGTAGTATTCAAACTTTCATCAGTATTTGTCTCCTCTTCCACTGATTGTTTTTATTCCAATGAAGTGTGATGGTTAAATCTTTTAAATGAGATATAAATGACATTAAATAGTCATAATTCTTTTGTTTCTTTTCTCTACCATTTTATTATTAATTAGGCTGCTTGATGGTACATATTGTAAGTAAGAAACATTATTTTTTCCAAAGATGTTTCTATCAGTAAAACGCTTTTGGAAAAGTATTGTTTGATATATGAAATTCAGTAGGAGGTTTTCAGCTTGGGGGTTTAAGATGTTGACTCCATTAACTTTAGTGCAAAAAGTCTAAAACTCAATGTACATGCAGCCTTTGAAATTCATAGTCAGTTGGTAGAGTAGCAGGGGTCCATTTACTTTCCTGTGATTTAGTCTCAAGCACAACTCTGTTACACCTCTCTCACAACAGCATCACCCTAAACTAAACGCAACTTTACTGTACTGCAATTTTGGGTACCTGTTAATAGATGGTTTTGAAATACCCGCTGTGCTTTAGCCTGACTGGAGCAGTCAGGTTGACACTAAGTGTCTCAAAGGAGAGCTATGCCTAATTGTCTATCTCTAAATTTAGAAAGGTATCACTTTAAAAGATAATTTTACACTGGAAATTATGGAGGATTACTTTCTGTCTCTGAACTATTTTCTATGTCTTTACTTTTGGTCTGTCAAAAAAAAAAAAAGATGAAGGGCTGTTGTAAAAGGGGAATGGAGGGTGATAAAGTGTAATTATTTTAACGGTTTTATAAGAGTATATACATACAATATGACTTAAGTACAGAAAATGCTTCTCCTAGGAAATGGTTTTCTAAACAGAGTCATTTGAAAAGTGTAGAAAAAGAGTCTATTAACTGATACTAAATGTAATTCAAGCAGGTGTTTCTTCCATTAGTGTAAGTGTCAAATAACAGATTGCTGCCCTCTATTTTACTAAAATTCTAATTAGAAATAGCTTGGAAATGAAACATTCGATGGTTGAAAAGCAAAAAGATCTTTTCAGGGGAAGATGCAGTAATAGCATGTAGTACAAACAGTTCAAGGTAGATAATATTTCTTACTTAATAGGTATCTGGGGTGTTCCATTGTTGTGGAAACTAGTTTGAATAAAACTTCTCATGAAATTACTCCTAATAATGAAAATAATAGGCTACTTTTAAGTGAATTAAAGGTACTGAAACACATTTATCCAGTTTCTTTCCTTATTAAATACCATCTCTGATAAGTTACATACAGAAGTATAATGAAGTTTCTGGATCCATGGCAAGTAAAATGTCAAAGACATACACTCTTTATTCCTATTGTAACTTTCAGTATGCATTTCTGTAGACATCTTCCCCCAAATTTGCAAATGCAGTATCTCCGTGTCACAGCTATTTCCATTAAACAAACTAAAAAACATAACAAAATTCTGTGCACTGTTATTGAAAAGAGTAAGATCTAGAAGGGATGTGGGAAACAGTAAATAATTCACATATTATGTTAGTACCCAATATTGCAGCATGATGTCAATTGCATTGTTATTCTAAAGTCGATGTGAAGATTTTCTGGCAGAGAAATGAGCAATTCGAGCCAAATTATTTTCTATAAAATTTACATATGTTCTACTTCTCCTTACCACTTTCCAATATCCACATAATAAACTGCAACACTCTGTGTGTGGGGGGAGGAGGAGGGTATAAGAAAAGTAGAATAAGCTTAATGCTTGATTTATAGGAATTAACTAGAAGTAGTTAAAATTCCATAGTATAAAGATGGAGAGAAGGGGAAAAGAGATTACTAGCTAATTTCAATATTGTTCATAGGCAGGAAAAAATAGGAAATAGTCTTCCCTTCCCCTCCCCCCAAAAAGCAAAGAAGAAACTAGAAGTTTTCATAAAAGCATTAGTGTATAGATAATATCTAGGACAAAATATAACCATTCTTAAATAATATATTTGCTTATATATAAAATTCTAAAAATGGTCGTGAATAAGAGGAAATAGGTTTAAAGGACTAGGATGGTCAGCTAAGACTTTGAAACCAGGTAAATATTGTACATTATTGTAAAAAGTAATTTAAAAACATTCTTTCAAAATCAAAAGTAAGGTGACAAAAATTAAATATATATTCAGAAACACACCAGCAGAAATTATTTCAAGTGATTTTAAGTATCCCTAGGAGTACATTCAGAAAGGGAATATCCAGTTGGGATATATTGTAGGATATCTTAATAGAGTTGAAAATATGTCCTGTGTGAAATGATGATAGAGATATCCATAGATGATAGACATGGAGCTAGAGAAATCATCTACATCTAGATGCTAGGTGATGCAACATAGAGTGACACAGCATAAGGAGAGCAGGGAAAAGCACAAGATCTAGAACCATTTACCAGCCAAAATGGAAGGTCAGAGGATGGAGAGAAGTTACTAAAATAAAGAAAGAGCCAATAAAATAATAGGAGTATCAAGAAGAGAATAGTGTTTTGGAAATTGTGGGAGGAATAAATTTAGGAGGTAGATGGTAGTCAAGAGCATCCAGTGCTACTGGAGATCTGTGCTCAGTACAATCTCTTAAACCAAGAATGATTTGCAGTATAATATAAGCAATGCCCTTTATTAGATATTAACCACATCCTGTAACTTGCTTGTTATTAAGGGCTATGTATAATTTATATTACATGATTTCATATGTTAAACTCCAGAGAAATAATTAAGGGGAAGCAATGAGAATTCTAAATAGATCTTTGTGTTTTCTGTGTGGTCAATTCTACCAAATGGCTATTGAGAAAGGATTGTCTATTAAAAACTTCAGGAGCCAGTTGCAGAGGAAAGGGGATTGTGGAAACATACTGTCAGATGATTTAATAGAATGCTGCGTGAAGAGAGAAAGTGTTGCTTGTGTAAAATCAAGAAAGCCAAAGGAAGGTTTGAAAAACAGGAGAACGGTAGTTTTGCTATTACAGAGTCTAAAGAGGCGGTAGAAAGGGACATACTAGTAAGATTTTAAGATATTTAGTGATAGAAAAAGTGAGGTAATGAAAGAAAGGACAAAAGAGCTCAGGGTTAGCTTTGAAAGAAGGACATTTTCCTCTGACATTACATGGTAGATGAGAACATACAGGCAAAGGTTTGATGGGGTGTAGAGGGGGACAGGAGGGACAGCTTTATATGTTGAGTTAAAGGAGCGCTAACACCTATCTTAGATGATGTGTTCCTGTTACAGTTCTGTGGATGTCTACACACTGGAGACACTAAAGATTCAGTTAAACTAAATATAATGATAAAGAGAAGATGGATCTAATCTTGAGAAGCATGGTTAAGGTGCAGGTTAAGATGGAGAGTCTACCTGAAACTTAAAAAACAGAATTAACCGATAATTTAGTTTAAATGAATCTATATGAATTAGTGCCAAATTTTTCCTCAAGCACACATGGTCCACATATACAAAACCCCAATGTTAATAATATCATATTTTCACATCCCTTTTTAGCATTTTTGATCACTAGTTATAATGATGATCTTGGGAAATTAAATCACATAGACTCTCTGGGTCTCGGTTTTAATACAAATAAAAGAATACGGTATGATAACTTATCTCCATCTTACTTCCAAGTTGTATGAGCATTATTACCTAATCAAACATGTTGATAGTGGAGTGTGCAATAACATGATATTTACTCTTGCACACCAAAAGACAAGTGTTAAATTCTTTTTCATAACCTGTGATCACTGATTTTTTACATGAGCAGGAGGTGATTATGTGGTTATCTGAGAGAAATTATGATCTGCAATGAAAAAAGAAACAAAGGTCCCTTTTCATTTTGGTAAATATTTTCATCTTGTCATATATCAGAGAAGACTAGGGCGCCAAGCGTTATTGCAGGGCAACGAGAAAAAACTATACTTACTTCTTGCTACAGAGGATGGAGTTTAAAAAAAGGAAAAACAATTTCTAGTTCTTCCTGTGAATCTAGTAAGCATGGCTTAGTGCCTTTGGGATCCTCTCTGGGGAGCTGTTATTAGATAAAGGAAAGACTAGCTTCCTTCTCATAATGTCTTTGTGTGTCTGGTGAATGCCAGAGGCAGGCACTTTCAGGTTATGTGAAATTTCTGTGGCAGCCTCAAGATATGGTATTCTTCAAGGCTCCTTATTGAGTTATCAGGTACCCAGAAACATACCTTGTGTCAAGGAACATCTCTTTATTTTTCTGAAATTCTATATTTAAGTCACTTTTCAGTGGAATCACATAAAATGAGAGGAATTGTAAAGCTATGAGTTTCAAGCTCAAGTTTCTTTGTGTTTGCTGTTTATTATTTGCCCAAGACTTCCAGCCATTTCAGGACAAGCACAAGGTCTACTAGTCTGTAGATATTGTCATTCATACTTAAATTCCTCCTGCCTGATTAGCCATTTTGTGCTCTGCGTTCTTTTGCATTTGGCTAGGGATTTTGAAATGCATTAATACTTCACATGAAACAAAATATCCTGAGGATTCTCATAGTAATGTTAATATCCGGAGCCAGTGGGGGGAAAATGGTTAACAACCCATCACTATATTCATGTTAAGAAATTTTGACAGTTATACATCAAGGTTTTCTGTTTCCGCCTCATTTATTCAACTCTTAGGAAATAGCCGTTATTCAAGGCTGCTGCTTTTGTTCCTTCCTTCCTAATAAATCTCTTTTTTAAAAACATCTGAGGCAACTTTTTTCCTTATAAAATATTCCTGCTTAAGCATCAAGAACTAGAATAGCCCCTGATCTCAGCACTTCAACTTATTTTAGATCCTTTCCTTTTGTTTTTTAATATATTTATTGTTTGTTTCTTTGGTTTGGTACTTTATGTGACATTTTATAAGAAAGAGAAAAGTGGGGGATACATGTTTAACTTTTTAGATAAATCACTGCAACAAGAAAGCAAAATGAATTTGTTTTCCTCTGAATTTTTGTTCTCCAATAGTCAATTAAACAATCATTTGTGGCTATGGGATTAGGGAAATATAGTTTAGGAAGACCAGGAAGGCAGCCCAAACGTATGCTAAGTTTTTCTCCTGCCCACCTTTCTCAAAAAGCAAGGTTAAACATGATCTAACTAATGGATCTGGAAGAAGAGTCTAAAGACATTGATGGCTTTGGGTTTTTAAGAGACTCTAAATTGTCGTTATTAAAAGGTCTAGAAGGGCACCAAGGACTTGTTAGCTTTGAAATAAACCTTTTCCTCTGGAGGATAATAAAAAAGGCTGGTATTAGAATTCTAATCACAATATTAGAATCTAGAAAAGAATGAAGAGTATTTACAGACATTTGAGAAGAAAGTAGTAGAAAACTAGAACCTACGCTCAACCAATACGTCATTTATATTTATGGGCACGAGTGAGCACAATATAACGTTCAAGAATTCAGATACTACACATGGTTCATGAATCTTCTATGTGATAGTTAGTTGAAGATCTGCTCTACTCAAATAAAAATTAAATAAGAAACATTTCAAGGTAGAAAATAATGTGTATGAGAAATAGTGATGATCAGTGAATATATTCAAAATGTTGGTCAATCCCAAATAGTTGATAATATTGTGGCTATGAACAGTAATATTTTTTTAATGTATTTATTTTTTATTTATTTTTGGCAGCACTGGGTCTTTGTTGCTGCACACGGGCTTTCTCTAGTTGTGGCCAGCGCGGGCTACTCTTCGTTGTGGAGCGCTGGCTTCTTCTTGTGGCGGTTTCTCTTGTTGTGGAGCACGGGCTCTAGGCACGGGCTTCAGTAGTTGTGGCACCCAGGCTCAGTAGTTGTGGCTCACGGGCTCTAGAGTGCAGGCTCAGTAGTTGTGGCGCACGGGCTTAGTTGCTCCACGGCTTATGGGATCTTCCCAGACCGGGGCTCGAACCCGTGTCCCCTGCATTGGCAGGCAGATTCTTAACCACTGCACCACCAGGGAAGCCCAGTAATATTTTTAAAGATAAATAAAACTTTAGAAAACTTGATAAACCATACAATATTTTCCTAAGAAAGAAAAAAATAGTAAATTCATAGTACATTTTAAATATGGGATAAAATGTACGTTAACGAAATGAGATTAAATATGTCACTTATGAAAAGGAATGGGTTGATTAATATGATATTCAATAATAAAGACTCTCAATTTTGAATAAATAAATAAAAACAGTAAAATCTGCTAAGGAGAAACATACCTAAAGTGAAATAGCAAAAAGTAATTTAAAAGTAAGTGATAGGCAAATAAGTGGTACCAAGTTTTAATTAGATATGATGGCGTTTAAAGACCACAACTTGTAAATCAACTACAAAAAAATTCCCACAACTTAAACAGTAAAAAGATGGATAATTTTAATGATAAATGGTGCAACCCACCAAGGTGATTGGTAGGACAAGAAATGTGTAACCCAAAGTACTTTGGGAATGCACAGAAAAAAATAAATGTTAAATCGACAAACATCTTCCTTAGAAATTGGATTTTTTTTTTTTTTTTTTTTGCGGTACGTGGGCCTCTCACTGTTGTGGCCTCTCCCGTTGCAGAGCACAGGCTCCGGACGCACAGGCTCAGCGGCCGTGGCTCACAGGCCCAGCCGCTCCGTGGCATGTGGGATCCTCCCGGACCGGGGCATGAACCCGCGTCCCCTGCATCGGCAAGCGAGCTCTCAACCACTGCGCCACCAGGGAAGCCCAGAAATTGGATTTTAAAAACATTTTTTCCGAGAAAATTGACAATCTAATGACCTGGTGGGGATAGGGGGAGGAAGGACATCAAAGATTTTAATTTAAAAAAAAAGGCCAATCTAATACAGACAAATGCACATACCATGTTTGATTGATCCTACATGTAGTTTAAATCCACAACTGTGTCTATATGTTATTGTGTTATGCCTATGGAACATACACAAGAAGCTGGCTACAAATAAAACTTAATGTATTGCAAATATAGAGATGCTAGAGTATATTTCTTTGGATGAAAATGCAATAAAACAACAAAAAGTATTTCAGGAATTTTTTCAACAATTCCTCAGACTATAAATAAAAAAGGAAGAGTCTAAGTATATTTCACATCATTTTAAATAATCTGATACTTATGTTAGGCTCTCTGAGAATTGTGTACTGAATCTTACAATTTAACATTTATAATATTTTTTTCTCTTTTTCCTGAAGATGCCTAAGCTGTGGTTTATATATGTTAGTACTAAATTTCTTTTGACATAATCAAGATTTTTCATTAGATATCATCAGCAAACACTACGTGAAATGGAAAAAATCTAAATAGTCCCTCAATAAAATTAGGAATAAGACAAAGTTACCCACAATAGCTACTAATATTCTGTATTAATTTTAAGGCTTTAAGTCAGAGAAGACAAAGAAATATAAGTGATAATTCAGATGAAGAAGAGATTAATTTATTTTTAGTTACAGATGATATACTGGGATCCATAAAGTCTAGAAGAAGTGACTGCAAAGGCCACAGGGTCCTCAGTGTTACCTCTGGGTTCAGTGGCAAGGTGGCATTGGTGCTAGAGCCAATGGTATGCACATGCTTGGCTGCAGGTGCCTGCATGGTGGCAGGGGTTGGTTGCAGGTCCATGCATGGTGACCCTGACTGTGGCCAATGTGCGTACATGAAGAGTTGCTGGTGCCTGGGCTGTCTGCCAGGCATGCACTTGTGTGGCTGCAGGGGCGAGCTGCAGGCTCAAGTACAGTAGTGCAGGCTGGTGACAGGAGTCAGAGCCAGCAGCATACAGGTGCACAGCTACTGAGGATCCCCTTCCCCCCCACAGCTCTCACCACCAAGGATCATGCAATTGTGATGTCATGGGCCCCAACGGCTTGAGCCAAGGAGACATCATATCCCCTCCAGACTGAGAGCTGCCACATACCCCTGCACTTGGCATGCCACACCACTAGACCCAGGTTCACAGCACACTCCAGTGTGTCCCCATCCACAGGTGAAGTCTTTTCTTACCAAAGTCAGTCCACAAAGTCTGGAAGAAGTGACTGCTTCCTCAAATGTGCAGACACATACACAAGGCTGCAGAGATCACGAAATCAGGGAACCATGCCACCACCAGAGGAACACAATAGTGGTCCAGTAACTGACATCGAAGAAATGGAGTTCTTTGAATTTACCAAATCTTTAAGTTCTGCTTCCTTTTATATCAACAATTGGATCTTTAAGTCATTTCTTTCTCCTCACAATTTACCACAGGTAGTCAGGAGGAACCAGTCTACTCTTTCGACATTTTGCTTAGAAATTTCCTCAGCTGAATATCCAATGTTATTGCTCACAAGTTTTACCTTCCACAAAACATTAGGAAACAAACACAATTCAGCCAAGTTCTTTGCCACTTTATAACAAGGATTGCCTTTCCTCCAGTGTCCAATATATGTTTCTCATTTCCATCTGAGACCTCATCAAAATGGCCTTTACTGTCCACATTTCCATCAACATTCTATTCACAAGTACTTTGCTAGTCTCTAAGAAGACTGAGGCTTTCACTTCAGCTCCCCACTTTTCTTTCCGAGGTCTCACCAGAATCACCTGTAAAGGTCTATTCACAGCAGTGTAGGCTTTTTTTCCCTAACACGGACCTCAAAACTCTTTCAGCCTCTGCCTATTACACAGTTCCCAAGTCACTTCCGTATTTTTAGGTCTTTGTTACAGCAGCACCCCTACTTCTAGGTACCAATTTCTGTCCCAGTTTAGACTGCTATAAGCAACAAACATTTATTACTCACAATTCTGGAGGCTGGGAATTCAAGATCAAAGTGTCAGCATATTTGGTGACCCATGAAAGCCTGCTTCCTGGTTCACAGAAGTCCATCTTCTCACTGTTCTCACGTGGCAGAAGGGGCCAGGGAGCTCCCTGGCAGTATCTTTTTAAGGGCACTAATCCCATCCATGGGGGCTCCATTCTCAGTACCCAATCATCTCCCAAAGGCCCCACCTCCAAATATCATCACATTGGGAGTTAGGTTTCAACATACGAATTTTGAGGGGACACAAACATTCAGTCTATAGAAGATTAGAATGCAAAAAACAAACAAATAAGAAAAAACAGGAGAGTAAAGTCAATAAAACATATTAAAATTATTTTGCTATTGAAAGATTTAAATTAACTTTGGGTTTGTAAATACCCTCCCATTTTTTCCCACACCATTGATTTTTTATAATGAACGAACCCCCCAAAAGGGTATTTTATGGAAGGAGAAGAATTTCAAATATATTTCATATCATTTGTAATAGTTTGATCTTATATTAAACTTGCCTTTTGATAATTTTGTAGTGAAACTTACAATTTACCATTTACGACTGTGCTGGGTTTTTTCTCTTTTTTTCAGAAGATGCTTAAACTGTGGTTGATATGTGTTAGTATGAAATGTCTCTTAAGAAAACCTCGTATTTGACAGAAACACATGCTCCAGAATGTCTCTGAAGAAATATAGTAAGACAAATGAATTGTTGTCTACCAATTCCCTTTTTCAGTATAAACTTTTACTTTTATTTCCATTTAGTCAAAGGAAAGTCAAAGGAATCATCCCACTGGGAAATTAAAGACACATAATAATGCTGAAAAGAATCATAGGATTTCAGAGATGAAAAGACCTTAGAGATGGTTTAGTCCAAAGTCCTCATTTTGCAGATGAGGAAACTGAGGCCGGCCTAAGGTTGCATGGCTGGTTTAATGGCATTGCTAGAATTAGAAATACCGTTTTCTGGTTCTCATCCAGTGCTCATTTTATTATTGTGTGCTGTGGCCCACTTCGTGACACCTCTGAAAGAGGGTTCTCATAAAGCATCTATGCATGACTCACAGCATATCTAAACAGAAATACTTTCTCTGCCAAAAAATGCCTGCGAAGGATTCTGCTACTAAGAGCTCCAGCTGGGCATAGAGTCCCTAGACAGCATACTGCATAAATTGTAATGAGCTATATAATGTCTCCATTCTCTAGTGACATGGAGCCTTCACAATAGAGAATTTTTTTTTTAAATGAAGATTTTAAGCAAGCATCTCAGTTGTCTAACCTGCTTTACCACGTCCCATGAGACAGAGCCTATAGCCTCTCACACTCAGTGATGTTATGTTTTAGGTCAACAGGAGGTATTTCAAGATAGTTGGCCTTGTCTGTGTAGATCCCTTTTTTTTTTTTTTTCTTTTTCCTTTTGGAAATCAGCATGATCTCTCTGGCCCTTTCTGTAACTGAACAATTGAGCAAGGCCTCAATGTAAAAGCTATATTCATAGCAATAGTGCAAAGTGTCACTGAGATGCCACCCCAGATTTCATTCAATTCCTGTAACAGATATTACACATTCTGTGCTCCAGGAGCTGTAACAGACCTTGTTCCCTAGTGTTATCAGTTGTGCTAGATGAACACTATTCTCTTGAATATTACATAAAGCTGGATTCATGGTGAATTTGTAAATTTATGTGGATAGAAAACAGAGCTATCAAAAGAAAAGTAATGCTATGATAAATAAAATGTTGGGAGATTAAAATGAGACCCCTGATTTCTGTCCACTGACCACTTATCTCTGGTTTGGATCACACACTCTCATATTTAAATCACTGTGACTATGTTGCCTTCCCGTCATCCCGAAAAGTCACCATGGCAACATATCAACGGCAATGAAAACCATTTCATTACATATTGTTCTTTAACATCTATAGGTTACTAGGATGTGTTTATTGGAACATAATCCATTATCTAGGAACTTTTCAAAAATTTTTAAATTCATTTTTCACTATTATTCTTTCTTACCAACAATAGCCACGTATATTTTCCCCAGTGTGGCGTACTAAAACTATCTTGCATTACAAAACACACTCCTTCTGTCCACATTCCCTTGAATAACAGAGAAACAATAGTGATTTCTATTTACATCAACTAAATGTCATTTACTTTTAACTTTTTAATTTACCTTAAGTTGAATGCCTAGAATATACCTACACAATTTACAGCTTTATTTCATATGTAATTTATTTTAAATATACACAGATATTTCCATGCTGAGAGCATGAGCCTATTCTAAAAGTTAAACATTTTAATTTTGTTACCCAAGAATTTTTACAGTAATGGAAAACCATAATTATGCTTTAAATCATACTCGCACTGGGGCACTTTATGGGGCAGCGTATTTATTTGAATATGTCCTCCCTCCAGTTAATAAACGTCTCTTTTTCTCCACACCTACTAATTTTGAGTAGAATATATAACTACAACCATCTGCCATTATTATAGCAGTAACATGAACTCTGGTTGCAATGTCTTGATTCTGGCTGAATGCATGGTACATTTGAAGTGTGTGTGCATATGTGTGTTCACTGACCAGTTTTTATAACCAGATTAAGGCATAGTCAGATGGGATCACCTTTAAGCTCTTTCTGCTTCTGCTTTAATAGCACTTCATATATTTCCAAATATTTTTAAGTGTTCTGTTGGATCAGGCAAATATATGTTGCCTATTTCCCCTGGTAATCAAAGTAAAATAAAAAGCAAAAAATATAAAGGAATCTTAAAAAAACAAACGAACAAACCATGAATGTGTGATAAAAGCCTGAGTCAGTTACTGGGGGGTAAATTAACCCAAATGAATTACCCATAACAGTGAGTAAAACTGCTTTCCCAGCCAAAGGAAAGGAGTAGGATTGAACAAGACAAAGCAGTCACTTTAGTTAAAACCAGAATACTTAAATATAGCAGGTGACAAAAGGACACAAAAAAAATGTGGATAAAAAGATTAGAGAGTAGGGAGAGGAGAAATGCAGGTCACACTCTGATAAAGAAGATATGCCTTGTCAGTAGCATCTGACAAAACACGACTCAAACAGTGGCACGGTATTGGCACTGCGAGCCACTTCTGGTAAAGACGTATCTTGAAGGTTAGATGAGAAGCCTTAGCTAAGGCTCAAGGCAAGGAGGGCCTTAGCTATGTCCACCCAGTGTAACAGAACTGACAGCACAGCAGGAAGAACTGTGGGAAAGGGGTAGATCAACTAGAATTTTAAAAAGGAAAATGGAGAGAAAGAAAGGGGAGGAGAGAGGAGAGAGGGTGTGCCTGCAAACCAGCTAATGGCTTAGCCATTTCATTCAGTGAACACACGCCCAAAGGGAGAACCTGCCCTCAGTAATCACCATTTCACTTTATTCTCAATGTTTAAACATTTCTAGTGTTTAAAGATACAAAAGTATGATTGTAATTATAGCACATATTATATCTATATATATCTATATATCTTTACATGTTTTGCGTATGTACATTGTCCATTTCCCATGCATGTTATTGTAACATACAATATATATGTAACATATGAGTAAATAGGAATACTTTTTCAGGGTAAATTTTCTAGGGAACTTTCATTTTTCTTGCTGCCTTTATATTCCAACCCTCATTTCAAACCCCGTCCTCCCATCAGACAAGACCATGCTATATGGTGATATCTAAAGCTGACCATTGGGTATGCTTAGATATTTTCAAGAGGAGACTGCTGAATGTACCACTCTTTAGTCAGGATTTAACCTTTTCCTTTTGCTTTTGTAGTCTAGCATTTGAAACAGCTACCTGACCTCTCAGCAAGTTAGCTATGATTTCCTCACCTTTTCCTTGTTGTTGGTTATACTTAGGCAAAATTCTTAAATGGAGTAATAGGATAGATAGTCTCTTGGGTCCTTTACAGTTATGAGACAATAAGGTTGTACCTGTGCTCTTATATTACCTTGAGTGAATCCCTCCTAATCCCATTCTTTTGAGAAAATATTTATGAAGTACCATCTCCATGCCAGGATTTGACTAGATATCAATATACAATTGTTATTTTTGTCAGTCAGAGAGTTGCACCTATTCACGTGACTGGAGTGACGTGAATCTCCTCTTCTCAGGAAAAAAAACAGTGCTACTCCATCCTATATTTTTCTGATGAAACCTCTTCTGTCTTGTGAGGTCTTCCTTCTGAGCCCTGGTTTCCTGTAGGACTATAGAAGACAGTCTATATATATAGACTTCTCTATATAAAGGTTATAGAGAGGGCACTATAACCTTTAAAAACTATATTGCTATTTTTACAAATAAATATTATTAAGGGAATTTTAACTAAAAACCATCAACTTAAACTAAAGTTTAAATTTGGGGAAAAATATCTGTTGGTAAATATTTTGATTGAACCTGTGCACAAGAAATAGACTGGTTGACTAGCTTTTGCCCTCATTTGGATTCATTCTTTCAACATATATTTACTATATCTATTATTTATCAAATACTTTCAAACTATCAGAAAAAAAATTCTGTTCTTGTAAAGTTTGCATTCTAGTGTGAGAAGACATATAATAAAAAATAAACAAGGAAGTTAGATAGTATATTAGAAAGTCATAAATGCTATAGAATATTTTTAAAATATAGGACAAGGTGAGGGGTTTTAGACTGCCTGTTTGGAGGAAGAAACTTGGAGTTTAATGGTTAGGATAGACCTCATTGAGAAGACTATGTCTGAACAGTGACTTGAAGGAGGGTAAGTGTTAGACCTATGGGAATATTTAGGGGGAGAGATTTTAAAAAGAAAATTAGAACATCGAGTGCAAAGTCCCCCTACATCAGGAGGCTCACAGCGTGTGCAAAGAACAAGGAAGGCAGTATGGCTGTTGCTGAAAGAAGAGGGCAGGAATAGGAAACCAGTGAGGACCTTTTTAGATCATTGTAACTGGCATTCATTTCAAAAGCATGAGGAGATAGTGTAAGGTTTGTGTAGAGAAATGAGGTTATCTGATTTTTATTTTAATAAGGTTCCTCTAGTTAGTCTAGTTAGAGTAGGTTGGAGGTGGGCAAGGAGGCAAAGTTGCAAGAGTGGAAGAATGGAGATGAGTTAAAACCATATTAGTTAAATCCAGGTAAGAAATCATAGTAACTTGAACCAAGGTGATAGCAGTAGTTTTAGTGAGTCATGGTTATATTATGGATAAATATTAAAGATGGGGGCCAGCAGGATTTCCTGATAAACTGGATATTGATTGTAAGATGAAGTTGAACTCTAAGTGGCCTCAAGGACTGGAAAAATAGAGTAGACATCAGTTAGGAATGAGAATATGGTATAGATTCATCTGTTTACTCAACCTCCCATAGCTTACACTGTTCACTTTCCCCTCAGTGCTATATTATATGTGGAATATTAAGATTGGAGACTTTTCCACTTTACAGGTATTAGGTTTTAGATAAATAGACTAAGTAAAATCTAAGACTCATACATATGCTCTGATTATTTAATAATTTGGAGTGCTGTTATTGACCCAGTCACTTGTGGAAGGATCAGCATTGATGGTGGTTTAAGTATTGGAGAAGTAAATCTATATTATCTCATCTTTGACTTGAATCAATATTTTTGTAGGTAGAGTTGTCCTACTCAAGAAAAAGAGTTTATGAGGAGATGCTTATTAAAAGAATACTTGAGGATAAGCCGGATAAGCTAAAAAGTCATATGTTTTTAACTCCTCAGAGAATGGAAGATACAAAATTAAATGACCAAATTCCAGAAAAGGAAGGGCCTTTCAAAGAGCAAAAGAATCTCATGATTTTTTTCATCCCTAAGGGTACTGCAGCAGAAGGAAACTGTCTGCATTAGACAAAAATAAGGAGGAACCAGCACAATTTTTAAGCTATTAATGGTCACAGGTGGGTTGGAGCAATGAATTAGAATTCCAAACCATCTCCATCAAAAATCAATTCTGTGGCATTGACCACAGAGGAGCTTCACCAACTGCAAGGCCATGGCCTAACAAAGATCGGGGCAAGGGAGGAGAGCTAAGAAACCTCACTCAAGGCCTACAGGCCTTTCATCCACTGTACTGCTATAACTAGTTGGGGGCAGGGTAGCAAACTGGAGAGAGATTGTCAGAGGCATGGAAAGCTAAAGTAGTAAAAAGAATACCTCAATAATCCACAAATCCTAGATACCCAGCTCAACTACAGGTTAGATTGGCTCAGGCCAAAAAGAAAAAGAAGGAGCAGGCTTTTCCTGGGAGTGTGTGTGTGTATAAATTTATATGTGTGTGTGTATATATATATATATATATATATATATATATATATATATATACACATACATATATATATATAAAAACTAGAGGAGATAAAAGAAATAATTATGGTTTATGTCACAGCTCTGCAAAACAAGAATGGATCCTTGGAATCAGAAAATGCAGAGATTGAAAGTGAGGTTCAAAAGCTTCATCAGAAATTTACATTAACGACTGAACCATATTAATAAATGAAAAAAACAAACTAATTAACTAACACACAACAACAACAACAGAAATGACTTCCCCGGTAAACTAACTGTAGTGGGAAAGAGAGGCTTAGCGAGGGAATAATGATGTTGCAAAGCAGACAGAAATAGGAACCATAACCCCGAAGAGTATAATACCTACCAAAAAATCAAACTAAAACTTAAAGAGAAGAACAAAGAATAATTTGTTTCTTAAAAATCTGCATTGTAATAAAACAAACAATGACTATAACACAACAGAAACAGACTCATAGATACAGAAAACAAACTAGTGGTTGCCACTGGGGAGAGGGAAGTGAGGAGGGGCAATATAGGGGTAGGGAATTAAGAGATACAAACTCCTAGCCATAAAATAAATAAGCTACAAGTGTATATTGTTCAGCACAGAGAATATAGCCAATATTTTATAATAACTTTAAATGGAGTGTACTCTGTAAAAATACTGGATGACTATGTTGTACACCTGAAACTAATATAATATTGTAAATCAACTAAACTTCAATAAAAGGACAATTATAGTGAGGTGGATGGACCTAGAGTCTGTCATACAGAGTGAAGGAAGTCAGAAAGAGAAAAACAAATACCGTATGCTAACACATATATATGGAACTTAAAAAAAAAAAAAAAAGATGGTTCTGAAGAACCTAGGGGCAGGACAGGAATAAAGACGCAGGAGTAGAGAATGGACTTGAGGACACGGGAGGGGGAAGGTTAAGCTGGGACAAAGTGAGAGAGTGGCATGGACATATATACACTATCAAATGTAAAATAGATAGCTAGTGCGAAGCAGCTGCATAGCACAGGGAGATCAGCTCAGTGCTTTTTGACCACCTAGAGGGGTGGGATAGGGAGGGTGGGAGGGAGGGAGATGCAAGAGGGAGGAGATATGGGGATATATGTATATGTATAACTGATTCACTTTGTTATAAAGCAGAAACTAACACACCATTGTAAAGCAATTATACTCCAATAAAGGTGTTGAGAAAATAAAAAAATAAAGGGTACATTAAAAAAAAGAATTTAAAATACATTAGTTTACTTAATAGTTATTAAACTTGACACATTCAGCCCCAAAAAATTAAAAAATAAAAAACTAAAAAGACAATTACAAAATAAGAAATCTGCATTGTTGCCCCCTATAAGAAAATATATGATATGTGGTCAGTAGCACAGGCTGGTCTGAGAAATGCCAATGACTTCAAAGAACACACAGAGTAGACCACAATTAACTGAAGTGGATGCTAAATCTGAAATTTTAGAGAGGCAATCCAATTTTGGTGTTTGGCGGAGGCCCAAAGGACCAGGGAATCCTCTGAGTTGCTAGTAAGAGACATTAGCTGAGAGGACTTGTGGATCTAGGATCCATGTCCACTGTTGACCAGCCAGCACTTCCACTTCTGCTCCTGCTCTTACTCTGTATGGCATGAAAGTTCACTCCTGCTTTTGTCTCTGATCATCAACCTGGACTAGCAGGACTCATAATCTATTACATGCCTTCTGCCCATGGAACAGATGATCCAGTATCCTTAAAAATGAAGTCCAGTGGAACTTTAACATACTAAAGATGCTTCTGGCAATTTGCATTTTCACTATGTATCTCTTTACTTGAAAGCAAAGCACCTGGCCCAAGCTCTCTTGCTGTACACCATCACAAAGTTGGAGGCCCATAGCAGGAATGAACAACGGGGGAAACTGATGAGAGGAGGCCCTCCTTCATCCCCACCCCCACCTTCCTCCAGGAAGGATATGAAGACTGCCCTCCACCTCCGATTACTTTCTACAGGGGGATTTTGCTGGCCAGCCCCATGCCCCACCAGCACTGGTAAAAGTTTGTCCACTAAGGGACACAAGGGAATCCTTGTCAGCCTTGTTCAAACCCAGAATTCACTACCTACAGTCATTTCCTCAAAGGAGTCCCCTATTGGACTGAATTCCTCACATGAATTTTCTGAAGATCCAGAATCTGAGGAAGAAATGTGTTTATCATTTTGCATCTTCTTTCTTTTGCTTTACTGGCTATGAATTAAGTGTTTTTAGATAATAGGTCAATTTGAGACTTGATAAAATTATAATTCTTAGAATATAATTTATAGTTAAAAGTGATGTCTTAAATTCTTTGAACAAATTATTTCCAATTTAATGGACTCTCTAGATTGGTAAATTTTGTATTCTTATATGATTAAATAGCCAATCATAGCAAAAGCTATAATAGACATTTTACATGAGGAGTTAAACAACTATTATAGATCATTTTGAAACTTTAATAATTCATATATGTTTCCTAAAAATTTATGACAATTGTGAAAGTTTCCTGAACTTTACCTAAATAATTTTTATTCATTAAAAACAACAAAACAAAAAAGATGTGGAGCCCATGGGAAAATACTATTAGGGAAAAACAATTCTTTATTCTTTGAGTGACATGACAACCTCAAAGAGGGCTATCTGTCTAGAGGCCTCCCCCAGTGTATCAAAAAAAGAGGATTAGAAGCCTTGAGCCTCAGATAAGTTTGTCGTCTCCAGAGATCTCTACTTCCTTTGGAAAAACTGAAGCTGTAGGTCTTGTTTTAGTTGAGAGCCATATTTGCATGTTTCCCTCTCTACCTCTAGGAAATTGAGAACAAAGAAGTTTTCAAAAGACAATGCTTTGTGTCCATTCTCTTGCTTCCTGCTTTATTTCTGTTTCCACACTAAGACTGCTATCTCCCACTTCTCTGATCAGTTTCAGTATGCTGATATGCATCATAAGGTGGATGGTGTGAGAGGGATGGCTTACTCCACAAGTGTTAGACTCCTGTTCAGAGGTTGATGCTCTGGTACTCTTAAGACATAGCGCTTGTCAAGTGAGAGAGGCAAGAACCAAAAGGACAGAATCTTTGTCATTTTAGCTCATGGTAATCAGAACCACAGTGTTCTGACACTGGTTTTGTGTCAGAAAAGTAAACATATCTGGCTACCACAGTGTAG
This sequence comes from Mesoplodon bidens, assembly GCF_964165515.1. Taxonomy (NCBI): domain Eukaryota; kingdom Metazoa; phylum Chordata; class Mammalia; order Artiodactyla; family Ziphiidae; genus Mesoplodon; species Mesoplodon bidens. The sequence goes on from NC_138167.1 coordinate 91,087,548, forward strand.
GTAGATAGCCTTTATCAGATATACAGGCCACATCACACTGGCGCTTGAACTATCCTATGTCTGCCCTTCCAGAATGGATATATCCCCGGGGGAGGGTTCGGGTGGGCAGGGACTGTCTGCAGCCACAAGAGAACAGAGGAGACAGCTGTTTTCAACCAGCGGAATGGAAACTAGAAACACTGGTTTTAGCCCAGCTGGTCAGTAGAACTACGGTTCCTTCTGAAGGCAGAAGAAATCAGCAAAGGGGTGAACAAATGTGAACAAAGGGATGAATAGAACACAAAGGAGGCGCTAGTGTGAACATTAAGGGGAGATGTTCGATCTTCCAGGAAAATGGAATGCTCTGGCATATGAATTGAATGAAATGTTTGTGTAAAATCTTATATTCTTTAAATTCATGCTTTTCCTAGAAATGTGGATATCTATCTAAATGCTTTGTATAAACTTAAGACTGTCCACTAATGAAATTGGAATTGGGAAGAATTTGAGGGCAAACTTGAAAATTGAATATGGTTTTTACCTCTAAAAGATAAATAAAATATTAAATTAGACATTTAGATATATCTGTTAGAGTTGAATAAACTCTTACCTTTTTATTAAAATCAGGGACAGACCAAGTAAAAAATGTCAGAGAGACATTTATCCCCATAATATATCATGGATTAATTTTAATTCAAACCTAGAAGACATGTTGTATATATTGCCTTGAGGAAGTTACCAAATCTTTCATAGTCTCAGTTTTCTAATATAAAAGATAAAGATAATACCAAAACTTGTTGAGCTTACTTTATAAGACTGTTTTAAGAATCCATGACAGTAATATATTTGAAGCATTTTCAAATTTAAAACACTGTAAATTTTTAAGTATAATTTAATTGTAAGCCTTATTGAATAAACTACTGGGGAAAATATTTATCACTATTAGTAGACTGTTACGTTTATTTTTCTTGCTAAAAGAAGTTACGAGAATAGTTTGAATATTTTATTTGTCATGATACAAAATATTTTTATAGATTTTGGGGGCATTCATACTCTTTACACAAACTACTCAAAAGAACTATTCGAAAGAGAGCTGTCATCTTTCTGATGAGGCTTTTTATTTTGCACTATCTTTCCAGCAGATTTATTATAGCATTTATATGTATCAGTTAATTTGAAGGAATATTATTTTCTAGATAATTTAGGCCCCAACATCATATTAATAACTAAAATGAATAGATATAAAAAATACCCATTGTTAATTAAGCGTGGATTTTCATTTATAACCTTTTTTTCTCTTGTAAAAATATCTATCTAAGGAAAGGATTAGTTAATGACTAAGCAAAGAAGTGAGGCAATGTAGGTTAAAATCAGATTTTAAAAGCCCTTAAATTTAAGTAAATCTATGATAATCTATTATTATGAGGTCCAGAAAGTACTGCCAAATCAAAAATACCTCCTCAAATAGCAGTGCATAGAATTCACAATTCTGTCTGCTAAAGAAATCTTGTGTTATTTTCCCTGAAAAGCTCCAGTTAGTGGGAAAATGTCATATAAATTCACTATATTAGTCATTTAGCCATTATTCAATATCTATTATATTCCAAACACAAAGATGACATAATATAATTTCTGTCCTTTAGTTTACAGCATTGGGAAGATACAGACATTCACAGAAAGATTGCAGTAAGATGTAGTTCAGCCTCTAATTATAGTCTCAAGAAAAGGATGACCAACATTGCTGCAGAGCTTACAGACCTTCTAAAAAACAGTGACATTTGATCAGGATTTTGCTCTAGGAAGATGGAATATGTGTTCAAAAGCACTGAAGCTTGAAAGTTCATATGAAATGTGTTTGAAAAACGGCAGGTAATCCACTGTGGCTGAGGCATAAGATGCTTGGTGTGAATAAAATATATGGCAAAGAAATTTACTTACCCAAACAGACAATGAGAAAACAATAAAGGGATCAAATTGTAGAGTGGTCTGACTGCAGCTGCATTTAAGACATTATTTTGTCAGCAGAGTTATCTGATTCACTTATCTAATTGGCTGGGAGAGACAATAGACACCACTTAGTTAGGGATATACTGAAAAGCCAGAAGGGTAGCTGCTGTGCAAACAGGAACATTACTTGGAGCCTGAATGCTTGGGAAAAGAGAGCTCCAAAAGTTTCAGTGAGAAAATGTTTTCCTTAATCCACAACTTTTCCCCAATGTCATTGTTATGTGCCACTGTGTCACAAAAGAATAGTGAACAGACGTTATTCCCCTTTCCTCCAACCCAGATTCACCAATGAACTCTGTGCCCTTCTCCTGAACTTGACTATATGATTACTCTTTGGCATTTGTGAATTTAACATTCCTGGTTTTTCAGTAGTAATTGAAAAACTGTGAAAGTCCACATCATGTTGTGATTTTTTACACACATTTTAAAGGCTTTAAGATGATACACAAAAAGGAGTCACTAGGGGAATACACGCAGCCAAACCACTGGCTTTTATACTTCAACTTATCTTTTAAAAAAAAGTTCCACTAGTCTTTAAAGAAGATGCAATTATTGTGAAGTGGTTAAAAAACAAGAAAAAGGAATCAATAAGCAAGAAACAAAAGAATTCTGTTATGTAGTAAAATGTGACCCTAAAAAAGCCATGTATTAGTGTAAATGATAGAGATGATAAAGAAAAAAAGGTGAGGAAGTTTAAAAACTAAATCCAGATATCTGATGCTTTGAATAAAAGAAGAGTAGAATGTGGGAATTACCAGTGGGTTATATCTATACAAAGGCCATCAAATAATATTCATGGATATGAACAAAGTTTACATAGTTTCAGAAATATGTTACTACGAAATTAGCAAATTTAGAGAATTTTCAAGGTTTAGGGAATGTAAACGACATTCTATTTTTTTAATTTAATTTTTATTTTATATTGGAGTACAGTTGATTTAAAATGTTGTGTTAGTTTCAGGTGTACAACAATGTGATTCAGTTATACATAAACATATATCCATTCTTTTTTAGATTCTTTTCCCATATAAGTTATTACAGAATATTGAGTAGAGTTCCCTGTGCTATGCAGTAGGTCCTTGTTGCTTATCTATTTTATAAATATATAGTAACATGTAAATGTTACTCCCAAACTCCTAACTCCTAATTTATCCCACCAGCCCTACCACGTTTCCCCTCTGGTAACCATCCATACGTTTGTTTTTGAATTCTGTGGTCTGTTTCTGTTTTGTAAATAAGTTCATTTGTATCTTTTTTTTTTTAGATTCCACATATGAGTGATATCATAGGATATTTGTCTTTCTCTGTGTGACTTACTTCACTTAGTATGATAATGTCTAGGTCCATCCATGTTGATGCAAATGGTATTATTCCATTCTATTTTTTTTAACATCTTTATTGGAGTGTAATCGCTTTACAGTGGTGTGTTAGTTTCTGCTTTATAACAAAGTGAATCAGTTATACATGTACATATGTTCCCATATCTCCTCCCTCTTGCATCTCCCTCCCTCCAACCCTCCCTATCCCACCCCTCTAGGTGGTCACAAAGCACCGAGCTGATCTCCCTGTGCTATGCGGCTGCTTCCCACTAGCTATCTATTTTACATTTGGTAGTGTATTTATGTCCATGCAACTCTCTCACTTCGTCCCAGCTTACCCTTCCCCCTCCCTGTGTCCTCAAGTCCATTCTCTACGTCTGCATCTTTATTCCTGTCCTGCCCCTAGGTTCTTCAGAACCTTTTTTTTTTTTTCAGATTCCGCATATATGTGTTAGCATACGGTATTTGTTTTTCTCTTTCTGACTTACTTAACTCTGTATGACAGACTCTTGGTCCATCCACCTCACTACAAATAACTCAATTTTGTTTCTTTTTATGGCTGAGTAATATTCCATTGTATATACTTGCCACATCCTCTTTATCCATTCATCTGTTGATGGACACTTAGGTTGCTTCCATAACCTGGCTATTGTAAACAGAGCTGCAATGAACATTTTGGTACGTGACTCTTTTTGAATTATGGTTTTCTCAGGGTATGTAACATGTTATATATTTTTTTAACATTGAATTTTTATATTATTTTTTAAATAGATTACTCATTTCATATACTGTGTACTTTTTTGGTTAAAATAATAGTTTTCACAAATTGACATCAATTTTAAGAATAGATATAGAATAACAGAACTAGTGAGTTATTGCCAAAACAAAGGCTTAAATGAGCTCTGAGTTAATTTAAAATTTCCAGAAGTATGCCTGAGAAAATTTTAAAGAAAAAGAAAATATTTGTTGAAACTAGAGACTAGTGACTAGTATAGCAAACCCATTGATAAGCAACAACTAACAACCATTTTGCTTAGTAGGAAATATCTACAAATGGCTACCTTTCTCTAAAAGTTATTATCTACTTCACTCCATTTGTCTAGCCTGGGTGAGGATGCCCAGGATTTAGGCAAACAAATTGGAGAAGGAGGAATGAGAAAAGCACTGATGTTTAGAGAAGAAAGAATAAAGATATGAAAAGATACATAAATCCCAAGTAAAGATCAAATGAAAACAAGAGGCCGTTCCCCCTCTACCCCCAAACATTTTAAATTGGCAAAGATTTAAAAACTTTGAAAGGATACAGCAGCCAGCTGGAGTGTGAGAAAAGAAATATTCATGTAGTTCTGGTAATATTATATTAGTGAGTGTCGAATGTAGATTCTTTCAGTTCATGGGAATCATGTGTGTTTCTACTACAAAAATTAAATACACAAATCAATGAAAGAACTGGGTTTAGGTGGTTCTTACAGACAGGGGTAGTGTTCTCTTGTCAGTTGTTCTAAGTTATATCATTCTTAGCAACATAATTTATGGTTTGTGATTTATATTCCTTTGATTCCAATATATTTACTCATGTAGTTCTCCTTATCAAGATGTCCTTTCATTTCTGTTTATCTAATACCTATGTACAATTACAACTAATATGTTCTCTTGTCACTTAATATTTCACATTTTGTATAATCTCTACACATATGCTTATTCTCTCAACTAGATGGTCAACTCTTTGAGGCCCAGGAATTAATCTTAAGCATTCTAGTATCACCCCATTTCTAACACAGTGCTTTATGTAAATTTATGATCAGTAGCTGTAGTTTGAATAAATCATCACTCTTACCACAAACATTATTATTATATAAAACATGCTAGTAGACATTGATGAAAATTTAAAATATGCACATTTTTTACCAAAAACTGGTTGAATACCTACTGCTTGCCAGTGGTGTACAAGACTCTGGGGATACAATTGTACGCCAAAATAAACAGGGTCCGATTTATGTTCTAAGAGATTAGAAAGATGTTAAGTAATTAAACTAGTTAATATATAATTAAAAATTGAGATAACAGCTCTGAAGAAAAGAAACCATTTTTTCCATATAGTTTTGAATTCTATGTTCTCTAGCAAAGAAAAATATTCATTTGAAACCAGAATTTTTTTTTCTGATTTTACACTAAATACATTTATCCAGAAGTTATCTTTTCAACCACATGTGGGAATCACACTCTACTTCCTGTGCAACTAGATGCACCTGTGGTCTAGGCATGATACTGACCAAGGTTCTGGGCCTTCCCCAACCAATAGAAATTTACTAGAGGCCAGACAAGAAATTCAGGCAAGGCTTTACTGGGGCCTCTGCTGCAGCAGGGGGTGGAGCAAGAACAAGTAATAGGTTCCCTTGCTCGTTTGCTCCCTGAGGGGGACAAGCTGGTTCCTTATATGGGGTGAGGGTAGGGGTGTGTCCAGTGGTCAGGCCAGAGGGGTGGCTTAGGTGTTTTGCTCACCCCTCTGGTGGTGTTGAGTTCAGGGGGCATGAGCAGTACCCTGCTTTTGCTCCAGACCCCCTGTTTTTGCTCCCAGCTCTTCAGAAGTGGCAGTTGGGGTTTTCTTGGTCTTTTTGTATCTCTTGTCCAGAATTTGCCCCAACTGCACATGCATGTAGTTATTTTTAGTCCCATATAGTTTCTTTGTATTTTGTTGCTCAAGGAGATGTGTGTCCAGGTGCAAGCATTGCAGCACTGCAGCAAAGGGTCCCAGGTCCCAGCCTATCTCAGGTGGACTTAATAAATGGACACCCAATATCTTTTTGACTGTGAAAGGGGATCCTGGACCCTCTTCCTCTACTTCACTTTTCTGTGGATGAACACTGCCCAGGGAATAGTCAGCTCCAGTGTCACAGATGACTCTACTTAGTTGGCTTCTTAGCCTACTTAAATGGCCTCCTTAGTTCAGCTAAGGCAAGCCATGATCAACCAAGGGGCAAAATATCCTACTTTTTCAGTTTGAAGTGTTCAAAGACCATTAATTTGCCTTTTCGTTACTTCATCTACAATGAAGGAAATTTTTAAGGTTGAGCTAGTGATTTTCCAACATTGTAGGCACCAAACTTACTTGTAAATATTTAAGTTAAAAAAAGTCACTGTAGCTAATCATCTCATTTACAAGTCAGATTAAACATGTGGGCAGTGACATGTGTAGGCCAAAGTATGTTAGAACGGAAATGACACTTCCTAGTTCCCCAAGGATCTTTCACTTTGCTTGGCTGACTCTGCAACTCCAGAAAAGTGCAGCCACACTCCAGTGAAAGAACAATTTGCCTCTTCTTACCTTTGCTGCCTTTTGCACTTCACCACTCAATTTACAGAGAATAAATCTATTACTCAGCAGGCAGTGCTTGCACAAATGAAAGATAAATTTTTCTTCTAGATTGGACAGATCAGTGAGACTCATAAAATATTAATGATGAAAGCTTTAGGAATTAGGTATATCCCTGACCATAGGTTTCTCTTGACAGTGAAGCACAGTCAGTTTAATCCCTTTTTTTTTTTTTCTGTAAGAGTCCCATCAAGAATGATATGAAGGGAAAAGAATACATGATTTAAGATTCAGATGAGCATAGATTTTTTTGAGAAAGGTAATTATTCTCTCTTTCATTTTCTCTCATTTCTTCATTTGTGTTCCTTATCTGCTGTAAATTTCACTGAGTGATGTAGTGTGGTCGATTTGATTCTTGAAGCTTCTCATGTGCTCATGAAGGAAATTGCTTGAGAATAATACAGTACACATTTCTTATTATTTAACATACAATATAATAATAGCTGACATTTATGTGATTAAAGCAATTCATTTATCCAAAAATTAGGGATCTAGTGAATGTGTATTCAAATATACATCATCAAAGAATGGCTGTATATTCTTCAGAAAGTAATTGTTACAGATATTTTTCACTTGCTGAGATTTATTATCTTGAAAATCCTTCCATGATCATTAAAAATGTATAATTACTTTTAGGTTTACTATTTCTTTGTAGAATGCTTAGTCAATTACCATTACCCTGAGACTCTTTTCAACATATATCTTCATTTTATACAGAAACATAGTTTACATTTATAAAATTTAAGGATCATAGAAATTTATCATTTTCTTATTATGGCAACCTGAATAATTATATGTATTTATAAACATATATTTATATAATATAAATTTAAGTATCTATAATGTTAAATATTTGAATATTTAAAGTTTAGATATTGGAAATTTGCTGAAAATAATAAAATAACTTTATTAACCAATTATTTTTAAAATTCTTTAATATCTTTTATGCTAATATTATTTGTAGCATAATTCACAATGTTTTTACTCATGCTAAAGAACATAAGGATATTAAACTAACCATTGTTCATAGTAATGCCTCAAAAGGAAGACACCCAAAAATGAAACTAAATACATCTAAATCATATCTATTAGAATTTAAGACATATTGAAAATGCCATTTAACATGCTAAATATTAATAACTAGAAAAATAAAACATCCTTTTTTCATATGCTTTATTTCTCTATCTAAATAGAATAAATTCTTATACTAATAACTTTGTGTATCAAAATGTTTATTAAAATAAAGTATATGACTATACAATCAGAGAAGTTTATTTTTGCTTAATTACCCTTTACTTAATTGAATATCTTGTTTCATGCATCTCTTCTCAGGTACACCCCTGATATTTTTCTTCAGTATATATGCACAATTATACAAAATCCAAATGCAATCCTTATAAACCACTAATGGGTTACTAAGATCCTGTGTTTACAGTGTATGTTGAAGTCTCCAGTTCATGATATACATACAAGGACAAATTAGCAGATTCCATTTTGTTAATCAGCCTTTTAGAAAATTCATCAACACACTGTAAAAAAAATCAGATCTTTTGTTAAAACATATCTTAAAGTGTGTTTAAGGTCACATCACTAGTAAGTAAAAAGACTCAAGACCTAGGTCCATTATGAAACATCTCGTCTTGAAGGATATTATTATATTCTCAAACCCAATAGTTTTTCATGGCTGCCTGATCATCTGAACACCGCCTCTAGTGTCTGGAATGCCTTTATCAATACATTCTATTCATAAGTTTGAAAACAAACTCCATATCCCAAGTGCCCTGCAGTAGCTAAGTACCAGCTTGCACAGAATTAAACTCATTGTTACTACAGCCTTCTGCCTACCAAATTTTTTGGAATCTGTAGCTAGACCCTCTTAAGTTCTACCTCCTTTCTGCCCCACTCTAATAATTGTAGGTGCCACCCTCTCCGTACTAAGGTATAACCAATTAGCTGTAATAATAATAGCTCCATACTGAGAAATGAATTTATTTGAAATGAAAATTCTAAAATGACTCTTACCATTTTAAAATATCAATCTCCCATTGCAACTGTTCTTCCTATATCTGGAAGCTATAAAAGATAGAAAAAAATAAAAGAAAATTACAGAAATCCTAGTGAGGGCCTTTTTGACCACAGAGGCTGACCACAACGCATCTAAGTGGAAATGAAAACAGCTGATGAAGGTGTCTGGAGAGGCCAAGAAATCTGTGCCTCAAGAGCATATGAATTTTCACAGTTAACCATTGTGTAAAACGATAAATCTTTATATAGCATTAAACTTCAGAAAATAACATTATTGGTTCCTCAGAGGTACCTAAGTAGTCCAGAGAAGCACTAAATGTTTAAAATATAAATAGTACTTTTAAGCCTAGTGGAGAAAAATAATGCAAAATAACAATGCATTTATTCCTCAAACTATCTTTGCTTAAAGAATATGCACATGACTTTAAAGACATTATTAGAGACTTCATGTATTCATAAAGTTATAGCTGCATGTGTTATAGCTGCACAGTTTTCTTCTGAATACCTTTATTAACAAAATCTGGCAGACATTCAATAGCAAACTGTGTTCCAAGCAATGAATTCATAATGTTGTAGCAGGAACAATCTCTTTAATGTTGTAAGACTTTATATATGATGGAAAAATCAATAACTTGGATAAACATGGAACAAACTAGCCCATGCACTTTTTCAGCGACATTCCATTTGATTGGAAACAGTTTTCCCCTGCCCATTTGGAGTTCACACATGATCACAGCCAACTAGGATTCTGCTTTTGTTCTTCACCTTAAGATCTCATACATATATAATGGGTAAATACTAAATCAGTCTTACTTGTAAAACCCTGAATCAAAGACACAGGATTTTTAAGAAATCCTCTCCTCTCAAAAAAAAAAAAACAAAAGAGCCTAAATGGTAAATATCAGTCATCCAGAAATCCCAGGAATTATGCCAGGACGAATTTTTCCTACTTTAGCTAGACTTAATATTAGTACATTAAAAACATTTTGAGACAAAATAGTGAATGATTTCCATTGCATTCATGGCATTCTTCTCCCATCCCCTTTTCTGTTATGCCAGAGTTTAGTTTGGGGATCCATATGGTTTTGTGGAGACTGACTCCTCTTCTGGCTTCAGGGGTGGGATTTATATAACACAGCTAAGCCAGTGTTATGCGCTGAATTTTGCAAGTCCAGAGTATATCTCAGGATTTTTGGGGGGGAATATTGTTAAGTAAATATCCCCTCTTTCTACCTGAGAAGAAGGAGGAAGGATGTAGTCCTAAGTGCTGCTGGCATTTGTCTTAATATCACAAGGGGGGCCTTAGGATGAAACCAACCTCATAAGGGCAGAATGTTGAAAACATGCCAGGTCTACCTGTAGATTTTTAAGTTGTGTGAGCCAGTTAGTTATCTACACTTGAGCCATATGAAATTACTAATTTGATCATTTTTTATCATAAAAATGACAAGCTCATGTTGATCAACCCAATGTACTGCTTAATCCAGAACTTCTGTTACAAGCTAATAAAACTCTCTAAACTGAAGAGATGGATACATAAAATTCTATGCCTTTGAGAATTTTTGACTTCTTAAACTACTGCCAAAACATACATTTATAAATTAAAAATTAAATTATAAATTTAATTAAGTTATAAATTAAAGTAAAAAATATTAATTATTCAAGGAGTATATTGATACCAGTAGAGTTTCTAATGAAAGATTTCAAAAGGAATTTTTTGGATATAGAGATACAAAGAAAGTTATAGGAATATGATAATGTTAAAATATATGTGTATATCTTTATATTATATAACATATACTTCATACATTTAATTTGACTACTTTTAATGAATAATTTAACTTAATATAAAGAATTGTTCTGTGCGATATATATATTAAAGCATTATGTTAAAATGTTTGTTCTATATTTTTCTCTCAATTTAGAAAATAGTAAATATGAATATAATATGATTGCATGGGAATAACAAATTATCTAGAATAATTTTTTTTAACTTTAATAAATAATAAACAAGAGGATTGTATTAGTAATATTGGGCTTTCTTTTTTCCAGTGTGTCAACATTTTCTGCACAGGACACATTGTGAACAACTTCTTTCTTAAGGTGAGATTGGGTGTCATTCACAGTAGAAGTTTGAGAGGCTATAAATTTTTTAATATATTATCAAAGATATTCCATAAGCCAAATTGTCTTAGGGTAGTTGTGCATGCCTAAATTGAGGGTATTTGCTCATCAGTTTTATATGCATACATTCTATTTGTTCAACAGTACTACTTTTACTGTAAACTCTAGAGGATGTTTATGGGAAATTTCTGAGTTTATCAAAGCATGTAACTTGCTATGTTTATTAAAACTTGGAAATTTTATTGATGCTAAAAGAAAAAAACAAGGCACAGAACAAAAATAAAATATACTATTACAACTAATACAATTAAGATATCTCTCAGTCCGCCTGCCAATGCAGGGGACACGGGTTCGTGCCCCGATCTGGGAAGATCCCACATGCCGCGGAGCAGCTGGGCCCGTGAGCCATGGCTGTTGAGCCTGTGCGTCCGGAGCCTGTGCTCCGCAACGGGAGAGGCCACAACAGTGAGAGGCCCATGTAACGCAAAAAAAAAAAAAAAAAAAAAAAAAAAAAGATATCTCTCAGAGCAAATGAGTACTCACACACACACACACACACACACACACACAGCCATGTTAATATTTTTAACTTCCTCCTAAAATACAAGTATATTAGATTATTTTCATTACCATGAGCCATCAGATTGTTTTTATCAATGCTATAGGTATTTTTGCTCTATTAGTCCAAGAATTAGATATTGTTATTACTGTATTATAAATTAATATTATATTAGATTTACTCACATATTTACCACTATTTTTTCACTGTTCCTTCTTAGAACTTCCACCTTATCTATTTATATGAAGCATATTTTTTAGACTTTCCTTTAGTGAAGATTTCTGTTTTTCTTTGGCTGAAAGTATTTGTATTTTGCTCTTGTCCTTGGAAAATAGTTTCTCTGAACTGTGAGTCTACATTGTCAAATATTTTTCTGACACCATTGAAGATTTTATTCTGTTATTTTCTGGATTCCATTTATTAATGGCAAGTCAACTGTCTGTCTAATTGTTATACCTGCATAAGTAATTTGCTATTTCTCTTTGGCTGCTTTTAAAATCTTCCTTTGTTCTTTGGTGTTCTGAAGCTGGTTATGATGTGTATAATTTTTATTTATCCCACTTTAGACTTTTTGGCCTTCCAGAATCTGAGGATAGATGTCTTTCAGCAATTCTGGAACTCCTTGGTCATTATCTCATTTAGTGTGACTTTTTCCATTTTTCTCTGCTTTTATGTCTCTTAATTTTTTTCCAAATCATTTCATATTTTCTTAGTATCATATTCTTTGAGTCTATATCCCATTCACTGATTTGATCTGTATTTGTGATTTATTTTAAATTAATCTCTTTTTATTCTTTTAATTTTATAATTTTTTTAAATGGAGGTTGCCCATTTTTTTTTTTAATTAATGAATTAATTTATTTATTTTTGGCTGCGTTGGGTCTTCGTTTCTGTGCGAGGGCTTTCTCTAGTTGCGGCGAGCGGGGGCCACTCTTCATCGCGGTGCACAGGCCTCTCACTATCGCGGCCTCTCTTGTTGAGGAGCACAGGCTCCAGATGCGCAGGCTCAGTAGTTGTGGTGCACGGGCTTAGTTACTCTGTGGCATGTGGGACCTTCCCAGACCAGGGCTCGAACCCGTGTCTCCTGCATTGGCAAGCAGATTCTCAACCACTGTGCCACCAGGGAAGCCCTAATTTTATAATTTTTGATACAAAATTCCACTTGAGTGTTTTACAAATTTAATAGTCTCTTTTTCTTGTTCTTATTTTCAGTTGAGCCTCTATTTTGATTTTCATGGTTCTAATTGCATTTCCGGTTCCTTCTTGTTCTCACATGTGAAATCTTATTTTCCTTGTGTGTTCTAATTTTGACTATAATCTCACACATTTGGAATGTTATTGATGAAAATTCTTTAAGGCCAGACTTGGAGTTCCATTTTTAAAGTATTTGCTTCTACTAGTCACTTAGGGCACTATTAGTCCAGGACGATTTTTAAACTAAATGCTTTGCTTTTAAACTAAATGCTTTCAAATAGCATGGATGTAGATTTCAGGTCTGTGATGAGGACCAACTTGTTAATATGAATCCTTTTTTTTTTTTTTTCTCTAACCAGCACTAAGAATAAGACTGTATATTGCCTTTCAGACCCTTTTTCCCCATGAGATTTCTTTCTCATTTTATGGAAGAAGTCTTCTACCATACTTTTCCCTTTATCCTCATGAAGCAGTCAAAAGGGAAGCTCAAGGTTTCCGAGGATCTCTAGAAGTTCTCATGTTGTACGTTGGCTTTGGTGATACCTCTTAGGATTCCTGCTTTTACTTTGATCTTAGTCTTTGCAGATTTCTTTCATGTCAGATGCAAGATTCTCTAAAAGTATGCACATATATTTGTATACATAATCTTATTCAGTTGCTTTCATCAGGAATTTACGCTGGCTATATAGATCCAGTATACTGGCTTGAAGCAGATAATAAAGTGTTTAGAGTCTACTAAAAATGCTAATACTTAATTCTTTATATTTCACAGATGGTGTATGCTGTGAGGTTTTTATCTTTTGACTCAACTCAATAGTTGACCTCTGCTAAAACTTCAATTCAAACTAATTTTCTACCTCTACAAGTCTCCAACCTTTTCCTTCATAATTCTGATATGGTTCTGTTACTTCTTGCTCTTCCCTGAAGCAAGGACTTTATCACATTAATATTGCTAAACTACAATATTAAGCCCTGTCAAGAGTGAAAAGGAGTATAGTCTTTGTTTGATTCTGCTTTTGAAGAAAACAAAAACACATAATTTTGGTTCCTCTTCTAATCTTTTAGACTCCCAAATCACACGGTATTAATTTTATTGCTTTTGAGAGTCTTGTAATTACCATTAATGCTTACTATTTAACTAAGAGGACAATTCATAAAATGCCCATGCAGGCTCTCTAATGAAGTTACCCATGTGGTAGTTAGAAAAGGTGGCTAAAATTGGAGAGGACACGTACACAAGTTTTTTCTTCTCTTTACTCATGTAAAAGATGGGTATATAAAGCAGCTGTTGTTGTCATTTTCCAGCGTAAACATTTGAAAAATTTCTGTTTACTCCCTTTGGAAGCTGGCACTTTCACACTGGTTTAAATCAGCCAGATTTATTTGTAGAAAACAGTATTAAAATGTCCATGTGCTATGTTTTTTAATATAAAATCCATTATTATTTTTTACTTTAAAATACAACACGTGCTATTTTTCTGGAGTTTTTAAGATAATGTGAAAATACCAGTACAAAATCATTCAGTTTATAACAAACTGTTTTTTGAGGGAGGGAGGAAATTTTCAAACATAAATTTCAATCAATCAGTACCGAGGTCATTTTCATAAGCTGTTTTCCTTTTTAAGTTTTACTTTTAAACAGTGTCTAGTAGCAATTAAAATTCACAGTAATTTGTTTTGTCCCAAATATTTGTAGTGTATGTAGTTTATTTTTCCTTTCAATGCATTGAGGAGTAGGGCTCTTTAATTACATTTTCTACTTCCTGCATTTTCACTACTCAACTACCTACAGCTAAATCAAAGAGCTAATAACAAAATACTAAGCAAAAGAAGCTATTTTATTCAAATACAGTTGAATTTTCCAGCTTCATATGAGATATTATAGTGAGCTGTTTTGCATTGCAGTATGCAGTATTAGCCCACAGAAAATTTTTACTTTTTATAATCCTTTCATCACAGCAGATGTGTGATCCCATATTACCTATCTGTCATTTTTTATAAATATGGACTTCTCAGGAATTGAGTAGTCATCTCTCACTTTTTATTTCATTTCTTTACATAATGTTAGAGCAGTGAAGCATATCCAGTTCAAAATCCTTAGTTTTGATCTTTGTAGAATAAAATTTATGAGCAACTTAACCTCCCCAAGTGCATCATTATTACAACTCCACTGGGCTTCTTTAACCTTCAACCCTAAGCTAAATTTGGCAAAACCTTGAATGGGTGCTCTCTTAGTTAAAATTCTCAGCTTCTGTATTTCTATGTTCCATGGAAATTATTGCTTTGTATAAAATCAGCAAGCAAATATTTGCTTACAAATTAGATAGACTGATATTGATCTGCATGTGCTTTAGAAAGGGAATAAGTCGCATTTTTAAAATATAAAATGATAAGACTGAAAATTACTCTGTATTACTCTAGAAATGAAAGTACATATATCCACAGTCTATGGATCATAAGGCTTTAGAATTGCACAGAGTGCTAGAGGAATTATGTCATAAGGGACAAAGCATAGTGATTTTTACTTGAGGAACAAACTGCTATTCTCATAATGTAGAAATGCTAAATAAATAAGAAATGTGTAGCGGTTCTCAGATTTTTTGTTCTCAGGATCCTTTCTTAAAAATTATTGAGGACTCCAAAGAGGTTTGTTTGTGTGCATTTTACATTGATATTTACTGTATTAGAAACTAAAGTATAAAATTTAAGATATTTATCATTTCCTTTAACATTAACAATACACCTATTACTTATAAATAATGTATTTTAATGAAAAATAGCTGCATTTTCTAAGCAAAGCAAAATTTAGCGAGAAGGGTAGCATTGGTTTTCATTTTTGCTAATCTCTTTAATATGTGGCTCAGTAGGAGACTGTTGGGTTCTCATTTCTGCTACTGCATTCACTGTTTTGATGTAAAACATTATGATGACTTTGGAAAACTCCACTGTAGACTCTTGACAGAATGAGAATTAAAAGACAAATAAAGTCTTAATATAATTATCAAAGTAGTTTTGACCTTGCAGCTCCACAGAGAAAGGTGGTGAAGATTCAAGGTAACCCTAGATGACACTGAAAATTACTGACTTAGTGGCTTCAAACAGCAATGTACTTTCCCTCTGAGTCTACAGGTCACCTGGACAATTCTGCCAGTCTGGGCTGGGCTTGACTGAGCTCCCTTGGCTTACTCAGGTGTTTGCAGTCAGCTACTGGGTTGTCTGGAAGCTGGCTTCTCTAGGATGGCCTTGGCTGAGATGATGGCCTTTGTATCTCTAGCAAGCTAGCCTAGCCTATTCCCATGGCAATGAGTGTTCCAGGAGGGAGAGTTGAAGCGTGAAAGGCCTCTTGAGTTCTAGGCTTAGAATTGCACGCTATTAATTCTACAGCATTCTTTTGGCCGAATGTATAGAAAAGTCAACCTACATTCATGTGTGGAAAACAACTCCACCTCTCGATGAGAGAAGTTATAGTCATATTGAAAAGGGGGTACATACAAGGAAGAATTTGGGGCATTTTGTCAATTAACCATAGCATCCTAGATCCGCCCCCCCCCAAGAAAAAGGTAAAGGTAATTCTTTGCCTCATTTTCAATAGATTAGACTCTGTTGTATGTGCTGTAGGAATCTGTTAGGACATATTTACAAGTAATAGTGCTATCATTTAAAATTCATTAGTTCGGTCCCTACACTGTAAATGCTTACCTGTAACCAGGGCTTCAGATATAACCAGGTCCTGACACAAGGACTCACACTAAAAAGAATACATAAGACATTAAAATGGATGGCAACTTTGCCAATTTTTAAATTTACAATAAGAAATATATATATTATTTGAGTTGGACATATGTGTATGCATAATCAGCAAAATCTTATTATAGTCAAATAATACTATATATCATCAAAATTCAGTTTCACAAAGACCAGAAATAGCCAAAAAATGTAATTTGAACACATTTCCTCCTTATAAGGAGACAAATACAATAAAGACCACAATGTTTTTCTCTGATTATCAAAATACGAAATATGAGGTCAGATGAGTAAGGATCTAGTGAAATCAAGCTAAGAGAGTCACATCTAATGACAAGATTTTTTGTTTTCTGTTTTTTCCTTTTCTAGCAGGGTGACAAATGCTTAAAGTGTGTATATTGCTTCTCTCTCCACCTCAAGGATAGCCATACCATTAGGAACAAAAATATCAAAACCTTTTACAGCTTGGTTCACCTTCCTCTGGATCAGATGTTACATACTCAACTGTCTAGAATCATATAGGTAATATAAATGAGTAATGCACTTCAGTAGTAAAATATTAAGCAATTGGAGATGGGGAGATTGTATGAAACTGGAAAAAGCCTTCCCCATCTAAATGGGATTAGCTAATACTTAGGTCCAGCCAGTTGTTGCAGTGTGGGAATGAAAGCCCATTATTACTATACACTCTAATTTTAAAAGAAATCTAGATATTTATTTGAAATTCTTCCTTTTTCACACATTGCATTGACCAAGCCAATTCTGTTAGAACCTAGAATCTCCCTCACCTGGCTATTTTTTGTGAAACCTACATCATTGGAACGTTGCAGATGTTGTCATAAAATTCCTGTTTTTTAGGCCATGTTCCACCTGATATATTGCTTTGTTTTTGATGTTCATTCATATTGATATTTATGTATGAATATTGATATCACACACACTCATAATCTAGTCTTGCTCTGTCTTTTAAAATTTATTAAATTTTTTGCTCTCATGCATTAAAGTGCATGAGAGCAAGATTAAATTTGTTTAGCATGCTAAACAAATTTAACTCAAATAAATAAAACTGTAAAAGGTGAGCAAAACCAGAGAGAATGGGAGAGGAACAGAAATAACAATTTATATAAATTTGCATTAGGCGGTTTTACCTACCATTTCACTTGGTATACCCCACTGTGCCTTTGTCCTATTGATAAGTTACATCAGTCACTTGGACTCTCTAGCATTTATTTATTTATTTTTTCTGCTGCATAAATTGGTGGTTGGACTAATGATCTTTGCATTCCTTTTTAGATTGGTATCCTATAATTACCAGTTTGACTTTTAAGTCATTTTAAAAATATTTTAATATAAAATAAAATATGCTTTGAGCCACTGAGTAAATTATAAACATTCTCTTCCAGATTATGATATAACTAATATTCTCTTACAAAGCAATGTATAAATATGTATTGCAGCTAATCAGTTTTTAGTCTTGCCTCTTTAACCTTCTTTAAAAAACTCAATGCTTTGTGCATAATAGATTTCTCAACAGGTGTTTTTTACTCATTGATACAGGTGGGTGAACTTTTCCATTTCATGTGCTGTTTCTTACATAGTACCAGGTACAGGTAGTGACACTCACTAATATTAAGATACATTACAAGCTTCATCTCATAAATGCATAGTGAAGTGAGGATCTCTAGCATAGACTGTATTCTTTTTTATTCCACAATCATACTGATTTCAACTTCAGTATCAATCTATAGAAACAGTGTCTTAGCCTGTTCAAGCTGCTATAACAAAACATCACAGCCTGGATAGCTTATCAACAACAGACATTTATTTCTCACAGTTCTGGAGGCTAACGTCCAAGATCAGAGTGCCAGCATGAGTGAGGGACCTTTTTAGAGTTGCAAACTTCTGGTCTGGTCGTATCCTCACATGGCAGATGGAACAAGCTAGTTCACAGGGGCCTTATTTATAAGAGCTCTAATCCCATTCATAAAGGTTCCACTCTCATCACCTAATCACCTCCCAAAGGTCCCACCTTGGGCCCCACCTAATACCATCACCTTGGGCATTAGGTTTTTCAGCATATGACTCTGAAGAGGGACACAAACATCAGACTATATATAGCCCACAAATTTCCTACAGACTATTTGCAAGCAGTTTTTATTTTCACCAGTTAGCATGGGATTTCAAAATGTACAAAACTAAGTATGGATGTTTATTTTGTAATTTAATTGTTGTGTGAATGCAGGCAAGTTATTTAATCTCTGAGCCTCCTTTGCCTTTTCTATAAAACAGTGCGTGACTTAACATATATGACCATTTCTTTCTTTCCTTCCTTTACAAGTCATTGTCATGAAAAATGATATTTCCAATGCAGGAAAAAAAAAAACACTTGGATTTCCAAAGTGCTCCTTTTAATAGGATTATAGGCACAACAAATGTCTGTACAAGTCAATTGCTACTTGTAATTAAGAAATTTGATTATTAAGTGTTTTTCTCTAAGCTGTCCATCCAAATACAGTTATATACAATTATAATTAAACCTTAGACACATTCTATTCTATTCTGTAACCGTTACACTTTCACAGTTCTTTTTAATGTTGCACACATTCATCAATGAATAAAAGGAAAACTCTGAGCCAGGATCTAACTGTAATATAGCTATCTTGTAAAGTTTCTTACTAGGTGTAAATATAAAGTGTAATCACTAATATCATGGGCAGTGGTTTTAAATTAGGTAAGTTGCCCCCTTCTCTCCGAGAAAATGAATATAAGAAAACAATAAATTAATTTCTGATCTCCAAGAAATATTTCAGCAAGTTCTCCCCTCCCCCCTTTTTTGGGGCCCCAGCCTCCTGACACTTTGCAAAGCAGGAAACGATAACTGCCACAAGAAGCAGAAGGGAAATTTGGGGTTATCACAATGGGAGAAGACTCTA
This sequence comes from Mesoplodon bidens, assembly GCF_964165515.1. NCBI lineage: Eukaryota > Metazoa > Chordata > Mammalia > Artiodactyla > Ziphiidae > Mesoplodon > Mesoplodon bidens. The sequence goes on from NC_138167.1 coordinate 91,106,805, forward strand.
CTAGTTTTTACCAGGCCATACCTTTGCCCAAGGTGTTGAAAAGCAGTTTGTATGTATTTAAATAAACTATTTACAAAGCATACTAAAATCAGCACTGAATCAGCAATGTTTCCATTATAGCTTTTCTCATGTGTGATAGGAGATCCAGTCCCGCCCTCCAATTGACTGTGCATTGCCTTTCCCATGACTCACCCTAATTTTCAACTCTATCTTTTCTGACCTGACACTGACATTTACATTTGCCTTAAACTATGACAAAGCTTGATAGGGCTGGAGACCTTTTCTAATCTGAGTCATTCTATTTAATTCATTGTTTGATTCTAATGCTGAACAGATAAAACTGTGTGGGACTATTGATGTAAAAGGTGTAGAAAGCTTATGTAAGCACAGAATCCATCACCTCTTTATTACTAGCAGTAAAGAATAATAAAAACAACCTCCACAAATTATATTTGGCTTAAGAAAGTATAGTATACTTTGATTACATGTGATTATATCTCAGTCAGCAATAAATTCAACATTTATTTATTTACAGTCTACTTGGTGACTGTCAGATGGTTAGATTTGGAAAGTTAAACAGATATAATTGCTACAAGTTTTGAAATAGAAATGTGAACTAAATGGGAGCAGTTTATTCAACTGATGATGTTGGGATACAGAATGGATCTGATAAGACTTTTTGGGAGGTGCGTACCAAGCTCTAGTTGCTTTGTTATCTCCTGTAGTCAAAGAAATAACCCTTGAAGTAGTCAGGTGTTAATGTGCCAGTTTTAAAATGAAGAACCTGAGGATTAAGGCCTTGCCTAAAATCACACAATGAGTAAGTAGGAAATCCAGGATGCAAATTCCGATGTATCTAGCTGCAACGTTATCTCTTTCAAGCAAATGAGGATGAGATTTGAAGCTGAGGTGTTTTTTTGTTTGTTTGTTTGTTTGTTTTTACATCTTTATTGGAGTATAATTGCTTTACAGTTGTGTGTTAGTTTCTGCTTTATAACAAAGTGAATCAGTTATACATATACATTTGTTCCCATATCTCCTCCCTCTTGTGTCTCCCTCCCTCCCACCTTCCCTATCCCACCCCTCCAGGCATCACAAAGCACTGAGCTGATCTCCCTGTGCTATGCGGCTGCTTCCCACTAGCTGTATACCCTACATTTGGTAGTGTATATATGTCCATGCCTCTGAATTTTAAGGGTGAATTGGACTTAATTAAGCAGACAAGGACAAAGTAATTCGAGGCACAGAAAACAATAGAAACAAACACACACATGATAAGGTAAATGGCATAATTTAGGAAGTGAGTAGGCCCTCGTAGCTGTAATATTAATTGTTAGAAAGGAATCCCTGAAAAACAGACTGGACCTGCAGGCTGAAGTCAAGTTACAATGCACCTAACATGGAATGACAAGGAGTTATAAATCATTGAAAGGTTTTAAATAAGAAAGCAGAATTGTAATGAATCTTTAGAGAGATAATGCTAATAACATGGTAGATGAACTGTAGAAATGAGTAGATTTTGGTAAGTCTTTTAGATTCCTGGACCCAACTCCAAAGTTTGTGTGTGGGGGAAGGGTAGGCTGGGGTGTGCTTTCCACACAATATCAAGCAATTCACAGATACCAGCAGAGTGTCAAGAATTCAACTCAATTCTGACACTGTCTTCTGGGATATAGCATCAGATCCCACAGGTTAAGGGCTCAGTCCTACAAGACTGCCCTGCCACCACCCCCACCCCCACCCCACACACACACTTCAGATGCCAGTTGCAAGCCCAGGTTGTTACCTGTGCTTCTAACCGATTGGCTATAAATCAAAGGTTCCCAAGACCCCTTCCCAGGATTGATTAATCTGCTAAAGTGGCTCACAGTACTCAGAAAAACATCATACTTAGTAGATAAGTTTATTAAAAAGGGATATAACTCAGGAGCAGCCAGATGGAAGAGATACACAGAGCAAGGTATGAGGAAAGGACACTGAGTTTCCATGCCCTCTCCAGGTGTGCTGTTCTCCCAGCATGTTCACCAGCCAGATGGAAGCTCTCTGAACACCATCCTTTTGGGTTATTATGAAGGCTTCATTACAAAGGCTTTATTGATTAAATCATTGGCCATTGACAACTGATTCAACCTCCAGCCCCTCTCATCTCCCAGGAGGTCTGGGGGTAGGACTGAAATTTCCAGCTTTCTAATCACATGGCTGGTTCTCCTGGCAACCAGCCCCCATCCCTAGTGCATTCCCAAGTCACCTTATTAACATAAAAGACACCTTTAAGCTTTCAGCACTTAGGAAATGCCAAATGTTTTGGGAGCTTTGAGCCTGGAACTGTGAACAAAGACCAAATATATATTTCTTATAAATCATAAAATTGTAGTAGGGCATTATTGAAACTCCCAATCCATCCCTCCCTTATCCCCTCCCCCTTAAAACCACAAGTCTTTTCTCTACGTCCGTGACTCTATTTCTGTTTCGTAGGTGAGTTCATTTGTACCATATTTTAGATTCCACATATAAGTGATATCATATGGTGTTTGTCTTTCTCCTTCTGACTTCCTTCACTTAGTATGATAGTCTCTAGTTCCTTCCATGTTGTTACAAATGGCATTATTTCATTCTTTTTTACGTCTGTTTAGTATTGCATTATATATAATATATATATCATATATATGATATATATACATATATATCACATCTTCTTTTCCATAAAAAAAAAACCCTAAAAATAGAATTACCTTATGATCCAGCAATCCCACTCCTGGGCATATATCTGGACAAAACTATAATTCAAAAAGACAAATGCACCCCTATGTTCATAGCAGCACTATTTACAAGAGCCAAGACATGGACCAGAATTCCTAACCAGATAGAAAACAGTTAAAATGTGTAGTCTGGGGCTTCCCTGGTGGCGCAGTGGTTAAGAATCCGCCTGCCAATGCAGGGGACACGGGTTTGAGCCTGGTCTGTGAAGATCCCACATGCCGCGGAGCAACTAAGCCCGTGCGCCACAACTACTGAGCCTGCACTATAAAGGCCGCGAGGCACAACTACTGAATCCCGCGTGCCTAGAGCCCGTGCTCCACAACAAGAGAAGCCACCGCAATGAGAAGGCTGCACACCGCAATGAAGAGTAGCCCCTGCTCACTGCAACTAGAGAAAGCCCACGCGCAGCAACAAAGACTCAACGCAGCCAAAAATAAAATAAAATAAATAAATTTATTTTAAAAATGTAGTCTGTAATGACATATATTCTCAGTTAATGTTTTTCATCATATGAATTTCATGGCAAACCTATACACTCTAAAATTTGACCTAAGTAATTAATTAAATATTAAATATCAGAATAACCAATGAGGAACAAATGAAAAACTAGTGATTTTCAACATAAAAATGTAATAAAAAGAAAATTTTGGGAAAACACAAACATTTCCAATGATCTTTAATGCTTCTTGCTAGGATATTTTAACTTAGTCATTGGCCATTGTTTTTGAGGATACAAGGAAGACAGAAAAAGTCTTCTTTTAATACTTAGCTATCAAAGGGACCATAAGCCAGAAAAATACCCATGAAAATGCTTCTGCAGGGTTTCTTTGCAGCCCTTTTCACCTTCTGGTGTGATGTTATATGGTCAGTTTGTTTGTGAGGTGTAATGTCAAAGTTAAAATCCTCTTGTTCCTGAAGATTTCCTACCAATGTTTCATTATGTCTTTATCTTGTTGCTATTTTTCTTTTAAGAATGTGAACATATTTTTTCATAATACACTGAGAGCAGGTTAATAATGATTTTAGAAACCAAATCCAATGCAAATTGAAGTAGGCACATTTTCTGTAGAAATCACTGTCTACTTAGCAAATGGTATGATACACAAATGCATTGTTGTTGCTACCTTAATTAAAAAGGACCCCTTTCAGTAATGTCTCTGGCTCTGGAAGAATTATAATCACACAGATTGGAAGAGCTAAGAAAGCTTATTTAACTAAGCTGTCAACAGCAATCTCTCAGATCTGCTTAAATTTATTGGGAGGCGGGGAGATCTATTTGAAATGCTGACAATAAACACAGAACTGGTTCTAATTATGTTACATTTAATACACAGGAATATATTACAAGGTTAAAGGAAGTTGGCAGTATCTACCATAAACGCACCTACCTTTTGACCCAGATATTTCACTTCTAAGATTATTACCAAGAATTATGCACAAAAATGTATGACAAGAATTTTTACTGTACCATTTTTTGTAATAGAGAAAATTTGGAAACAACTAGCATATATATTTATATGGCAAGGGTCAAATAATTAGGTGTTTCAACTAGACTGTTCAGCTATTTAAAAGAATAAAGTACCCTATTTGTACTGACATGGAAAAATTTCCAACATACATGAAGAGAAAAAAAGACATAACACATACAATGTGACTCAATGTATGTGTGTTATTTTAAGAAAGTGCATATGTGTGTGTGTGTGTCTGTGTGTGTGTGTAGAAAAGGCCCTGGAAAATTAAATTATGGAGGTAACTGGTTATCTCTAGTAGGAATTTAGGGGTGTGGTGGAGGAAGACATTCACTGTTTCTAATTGTATGTATCCTTGCATTACTTGTGTCACTTAAAATGAAAGTACTATAGGTCCTCTTTCTGTCCCCACTCCTTATGAATAAGACTTGGACCCTTCCTTTGTTTATTACAACAAATTTGTTTTTATTTTTATATTAGCAAAAACATGAGATTTCAGGACTGTTTACATAAACATGCCATCATAACTGCAGAACAGTATTCCTCCTAATTAATCATTGTTATTCACTACCCTGGGCCAGTTTGGCAGGAGAAATATATATATGGATATAATTTTTTCATACGAATATATACGTTTTTTTGTACAGGAAGTCTAAGCATTAGAATCGAGTTGATAATGAATTACTTTCACTATATGAAGAGAGACAAGATAATATAATATTTAAGAGCATAGTATATAAAGTCAGGCCTTTGGCTTGAATCTCAACAACGATGTGACCCTGGACAAGTTTATTAAGTGTTCCCCAAAGCCTCATTTTTTCTTGATTGAAAAATGAATACCATGGTATCCACTTATTGGAGTCTTAGGAGGATTAAAATAGATAATGCATGTAGAAAATCCTGTAGCACAGTGCCTATCATATAATAAGTTCCCCTGAAATTTAGAATTTTCTTAGTGCTTTTTCATAGGTTTATATTAATAGCCTGTTTCCTCAATAAATTATAATTCCTAAAACAATATATGAAATATTATTGTATCAATTTTTCAATAATGAATACATTTTCAAAACTGTTTAATCTCTAATAATATCTTTAGCTTCTGAATATAGAAATATAACTATTTTAGTATGAGAGATCTAGATATTAGCCTTGAAGAAACATATTTTATGTAATTCTTTCATTTTATTTGATTATCTGCACAGTTCCATGATCAGTGATTTTGGGGTGCACATGGGAAATAATGCAAAGTAGATGACAAGATTGAACACAGGAAAATTGGTTTTCACTGTTTAAATTATTAATTTCTTTCTAAAATGAGTTTTCATTGTGGATTTTCATTATGCATTCAGGCCATAGCTTCCTAATCAATAAAGTAATTCATACCATGGGAGAATGAAAAAGAGGAGAGACTGAAAGGTTGGCATAAAAATTATGTTTAAGGAACTGATAATGAATCTAGGTTAATATGTCTATTTTGAAATTCATTTACTTCTTTAAAAAAAATCACTTGATGATCTACTTTAAGAAATCAGTAACCAACGGGAAAAGACAAAGTCTTGATTCTGTTTCTATGTGCAAATAAACCAAATGAACCAAGATTGTCATACAGCTGTTAATACTTTTAGACTTAATCCTAACCTTAAGAGCCTGGGAATTGAAAAAAATAAACTGGTATATTAGAAATTTTTAAGACTTCTGACAACAAGGTGAATAAAGGGAATTGAGACTTTAAAAATACATTTTTTAAAATGTCAATTATACTATAACTAGAAATATTCCTAGGCCACAGATACTTACAGGCTTCCCATTAGAGCATTTAACTGTGGAAATGACTATTTCAATTTCACCAAGAGCAGGTTATAGGATAGTTAGTGATATTTTTCTTATATCTGAATTAGCACCTTTAGTCAACCTGAAATTATTTATCAATCTCTATGATATAGAAATTTATGGCCTAAGTTGTCCATTTAGATATTGGACTACAGTTATGAGTCTTTTTAAAAATGAAAATGATACTGTCCATAAAATCCATATATGAGCAGTAATATTATAACATAGGAAAAGAGAAAGAAGAATTGAAACACTCCTAGGCTCAGAACACATACAACCTTTACCTTTAGAACTAATTCTTTCTAGTATCTTTGCTTCACACTTTTTTGCATAACGTTTAAAATATATGTAGAATTTTAGGTGTTTTTTTTTTTACAAATATATTGTTTTAAATATATTTTATGCCTCCTAACAAAACTGGGAAATACAGAAGAATATAAAGAAAGTAACAACCATCCATACTTGTATGAAGTGCATACAACTAATATTAATATTTCATTGTAGTTCTTTAATCTTTTTCTCTATGCATTTTTACATAGTTAAAATTTTATGTATTTAAGAATAGTAAATATATAAGAATACTTACAGATCTTAGATGCAAGATAATATCATACAAGATAATAGGTGATTTATTGACACACGATATAGGACATTTTCATTCAGGAAGAGTTTTTAAGGTACAGAAAAAAATTCACTCCTCAAGTTTCTTGACATAGAAGTGACTTTAAGTTACCCAGTACAACTACCTTTCTGATGGGAATAAATCAAAACCAAAATTTGTTGGCAATTACCCTTGTAAACTCCAAACTATGTTAATATTATAGCCATCATAAGCAAGTTCATGAACTGAAAAAATCCAGTTACTGCTTCAAGTGGCTATAAACAATGAGTAATGTATTCTATTTGAAGACTGGGTACAGTTTTATAAACATATTTCTTGATTCTAGAAAATTCAGAGGTACAAAAGAGGAACTGAGCTTTGTAGTACTTAACATAAAATTCAACTTCACTGCTTAGATTCAAAATCAACGTGAGTATACCTAAGTCCTATTGGTTTCTTGAATTTGGAACCAAAATTAAGTAAAAGAACTGCAGTCGTTTTTCACCATGTCTCTCCATTCTTGGTTCTTAATTTATCTCTAAAATGACTTAGTGGATATATTTAAGGATTATTATTTTTTTTTTTTAAATAAATTTATTTATTTATTTTTGGCTGTGTTGGGTCTTCGTTTGTGTGCGAGGGCTTTCTCTAGTTGTGGCAAGCGGGGGCCACTCTTCATCGCGGTGCGCAGGCCTCTCACTGTCGCGGCCTCTCTTGTTGTGGAGCACAGGCTCCAGACACGCAGGCTCAGTAGTTGTGGCTCATGGGCCCAGTTGCTCTGCGGCATGTGGGATCCTCCCAGACCAGGGCTCGAACCCGTGTCCCCTGCATTGGCAGGCAGATTCTCAACCACTGCGCCACCAGGGAAGCCCAAGGATTATTTTTTAACATCTTTATTGGAGTATAATTGCTTTACAATGGTGTGTTAGTTTCTGCTTTATAACAAAGTGAATCAGTTATACATATACATGTATCCCCATATCTCTTCCCTCTTGCGTCTCCCTCCCTTCCACCCTCCCTATCCCACCCCTCTAGATGCTCACAAAGCACCGAGCTGATCTCCCTGTGCTATGTGCTATACTAGATATTCCCACTATCTATTTTACATTTGGTAGTGTATATATGTTCATGCCATTCTCTCACTTTGTCACAGCTTGCCCTTCCCCCTCCCCGTGTCCTCAAGTCCATTCTCTAGTAGGTCTGCATCTTTTTATTCCCGTCTTGCCCCTAGGTTCTTCATGACTACTTTTTTTTTTTTTTTTTAGATTCCATATATATGTGTTAACATATGGTATTTGTTTTTCTCTTTCTGACTTACTTCACTCTGTATGACAGACTCTAGGTCCATCCACCTCACTACAAATAACTCAATTTTGTTTCTTTTTATGGCTGAGTAATATTTAAGAATTTTTTAAAAGAAAAATACGTAAGTGTTTTATTTTCTAAGACCTTACATATCAGGATAAAATAGTGTATTTCACCCCTGGAAAATAAAGATAACTTTTGTAAACTGCAGTTATAGGATAATAGCATTTTTCTTCAAAAGCCCCAAGATATTTTCTCATTATCTTCCTTTTTAATAAAAATATTATGGAATAAAAGTCTGAAACCAGTCTGCTCATTTTATTTGTCAAGATCTTTGTAGTGTATTAATTTGTACTATTTCTGCTTAGATGGTAGTAAGATTTTAAGAAAATAAGAAAACTTCATAAAACAGAAATGTTACAAATGTTACACTCTACAAGCTGCTTTCTGCTGTACTCTTTTCTGGAATCTTCCCCACTCTTATCTTGCTCCCTGTCTCTGTCAGGTCTTCTATGGGATATTTCCTGAAGACATCCACTCCCAAGTAAACAGCACAACTCCCTTCTTTCCCTATTTTGTGTTTCTACTGTAATTTGTGCACATTTCTGAAGTTGTACGTGTAACACTTTTTGGATCGAATTTTGGCACATCTACCTTCCTTTGCAATAACAGCAGTGCAAAACCATGGGCATATTAATCTTTTCTTTTTAGAACAGTGTCATGTGCATAGTGAAGCTTCAATAAATGTTGAAAGAACAAAAGCAATATTTAACCTCTAGGGCAACACAGACTAAATAATCACTTAATGATGTTTCTAAAAATTCCTGATAACAGCTATCAGGAAAGTATTTCTAACCACATTGTATGTCTTTATTGTACTTCCCTCTGTAACGTTTTATTTTGTTTTGTTTTTTTTTCTGTTCCAGTTAAGCTGGATATGAAATTACAGTCATTGTGCCTAGCACAGATCCCTGGTACTTACTGTGAACTCTATCTGTGTTTGAAAGAAAGGATAAATAAATAGGTAATGAATTATGTATAACAGACTTATTCATTCTGATTTTAGAATTTAATAACAAGCTTAATAAAAACAATTCTTACTTAAAGAGAAAGGCAATCACTATTCTAATACAGCATATTATTTAAATAAAAAATATATATGCATATATCATTTGTATCTACTCAAATCGGTAGTTCGTATTACTGAATTCAAGGTAAAGTTTACCTGATCCATTAGCATATAAAAATGTATGGCAATTTTATTGAGACAACATCTTATAATCTTTTATACTATAGCAGTAATTGTGCATAAATGTTTGCACAATTCCTTTGGGGAAAAATAGTCATCTTATGTATTAGTGACAGAAATATGATCATTAATGTTTTTCAGTAATATTGCTTTAACCAAATTTTAACTTGATTTGGAAGCACCTAATTTTTACATCTCTCAGATAAACTCTTTGAGTAGACTGGAATGCATAAAATGTTAGAGATTTAGAAAGAAAACCTGTCGTTTATCATATCTACATAGCATAATTGCTCGATACTGTACCTGGACACATCACTTAATCTATCTAATCTTCAGTTCCCTTATTTGTAATGTGAGAATAATCATAAATATATTCTTATCTACCTCATGAGTTTTGTGGAAGATTAAATAAAATATATTTCACAGACCTCTGAGTTAGTTATCACCATCATTATCATTATTCCTTTCTTCCTCACTGCAACTTAAAACAGCTTTCATGAGTATACCTTTCCTTAGCATTAACTCCTGCATTCTCTCTGAAGTAGTTAGTTCAATGTTTGCTTTTATTGGTTCTACTCTAGCCAGGTCTTTTTCAGCTCATTGGAAAGAAATTAGAAATCTGTAACAGAATGATATTCTAAAACAGAAGTTAGTAAATAAAGTACGTCTTGTCTTAGCTTCAGTGTTGAAAAAGACTACTTTCTTCCCAATCCTCATCTCAAGTTTTCCTATTTTTATAATCAGTGGCAGAAAACCTTCAGCCTATCAATGCTACACATTTTCTATCTGAATTGAAGCTTAAAGGCACCAGAAAATAAATCTCACTCATCATCATTGTGAACCCTATGGAATAGTCTAGCCTCTATAATTTTCCACTTCGCTACCACCTATAGCTACAAATGGACAGTACAGCTTGGGACTGTTAAAAAAAAATCTTAAATGGAAAAAGCAATTACATTTGTTCCTATCAATGTGTGAATATCTGAGCCTTTTGTACAAAACGTAATGATAATCATGTTTTACAAGACACTTTTCATTTTCGTGGCATCCTGAAGCTTTTGCTATGTCAGCAACATTCTTTCTGTTCATTGGAAAGTATTGAATACTGCCCCGAGGGCATGTTCAGCCTTCCACAAAGCAATGTAAAAAAACAAATTGGGCACACATTAAAAAAGGCAAGCCAAGCAAGTCAGATGCACATAGTGGCACATGTCAGACAGATGAACGGTTGACTGCAAGACTTCTCTCATGTTTTCCCTGATGCGAGGTTAAGTATTGGATACCAGCCCATGTGATGTGGAGAATGTAATTTACTTTTGCATTCTGACTGTTGATTTAAAAGTAGACTATTAAATATAAGTTACAGCTTAGAGTCTTGGGGGAGATTACCGTAGCCACATTCATTCAGGTAGATAGGAATATGGTTTTCCTTTCTTCCATCCTCTCATATGGGGCATGGAATAGTTTGCATTGGGAAGTGCAAGTGATTTTACCCTAAAGAGCTGGAGGGAGAGAACTGAGCTCATTAACATTTGGTGGTTTGTCGCATATAATCCAAGTAACATTCCAGAAACATGATAACATGCACAAGCATATGCACCCTAAGCAAGTGCTTCTACTGTGTAATAATCCACTTGTCACTTTATATCAGCATCAATCCTTTAATAAATGAGCATGTTTCTTGAGTTGATGAAAACTAGCATACAGATTTCCCCAGTGTCTTCCCAAGAAGAAATGTAAAGAAGTTTGTACAACCAACACTTTATCTGCCTCCATGAGCAATGATTTGAGGTCAATAATAGATATTCATGGTGTTACAAAGACAGAACCTTTATTCCTATACATATGTATGCAGATATATGAGGTAGTAAAGATAAGTAAATAGTTCCATAGGTCCAAAGAATATGTCTCCAAATTGCATGGCTTGTAAAACTTTGTACCATATCTGAATTCTGATATTAAATAGATCATATTACAGCTGTTGGAGGCTCCCCAGCACAAACCAGTCATTTTGCTACTGGTCTTCTAAGTGTTTACAGTGTCAACATTATTTTTTTCTGCTGCATTTCTTAAATGTCCCCAGAGACTTTGATTTATGTTGGGTATAAAATATTTCAATCCATTAAATAATAAAATAACAAGTGACATTATCCTCACTTCTCACTTAAATAAATTGTAAGACAAACAAACGTAGAAGAGTCCATGGTGCTTTGATAATGTACAAAGTCAAGTTTGATATGCTCAGTTGCATTTTTGCAACCAAAGAGCCCAGAGATTACACTGTAGATCTGGGTCATGGCAGGGAAGCTCTTAGGCAAGCTTTTATGAGTGCTGTGCTGTGGGAAAGAGATGCAAATATTCACAGGTTGGTAGTTTTTTCCACAGCTCCAAGTCCAAGATTTCTAAAATGCAAAAGTGCACACACACAAAAAAAACCCAGGGTAGTAGTTGTTTGCTATCTTTTTAAAAAAACACCCCACTAAGTATTCAAGTAATATAAGAAGTTTTAAAAAAATGTTTTATGTATAAGAAGCTCAGAACCCAAAGGAAAATAAGACATATGAATACAATATCAAGAAGCAGAAAGTATTAAGTAAATTAAGAGACATATAGATAAAATGATAAGAGTTCAAAAAAGTGAAGAACAATTTTTGACCGAAAATGAGGTTCAGAGAAAATCTTCATCAAGAAAGTAATATTTTGGTGACCTAAAAATTATATTCCAAAATCTGAGCATTGGTAAGAGAAGAGAACAAATCCATAAAGATTAAATGTGAGGCAAATGTGGAGAACAGTACTTTCTTTTCTCAAGCTGATGCCAAGAATATACTGTGCTTAAGGAGGAAAAAGGAATTATGTATGAAAGCACAACCACATACATAACAATTTATAGTTAGGTCTTTGAGAAATAAACTGTGTTGCACCAAACAATATCCTTCTTGGCCCTATGTACTTCTAAATAGTGATCCCTAAATTTCTCTAACCAGGAGTAAGGATTCCAGAACTAACACACAGATTGGTTTTCACTTCTATGTGCCTCACCTTTACCTGTGATACAGGACTGATGCCGCTCAATGCTGAGTTCCAAAGGAGAATGTCTGACAGACCTTTCAGGAAGATCTGCTGTATTTCCCCAGGAGCTATCTTCAGGCACATGAATGTTGCTTTTGGTGCTGGGAAGTTGTATAGTGCCCCTGGAACTATCCTATCTGCACACAATGTTATTTTCAATAGCTTGGGTCTGGTCTCAACCAGAAGTTTTGCCAAGGAAGTCCAAGTCCTGATATGAACAGGCCATCTTCCTATGGTTCAACCAGGACTTTCAAAAATCCTGCTGGCTCTGAAATTTTTCAGAGGTAGGTGATTTCAAACCTGGGACCAAACTCGAAGACACAGGAACATCAGGCTTGTAGGATAGAAAGTTCTAATAAATGTATGAACATTCCTTTTCTAAAAAAGGTATTGTCCTATTTGACTGACTGTTCTGCATTTCATTGATTTGTGCATGGCAGTTCATCAAAGATTTTGGAACCCAATCCCGAAAGAGTTATTATCCTTAAGTTTTACCTGATCCTTTCTTTTCACCTGTCCATCTTCCAAGGAAATTTAATTACTTGTCTATTTTTTCTGGACGATCTGGAAGACTGGCAACCATTCCACTGGTACTCAGTGTAGAGTTACAGTAGTTTAAGGGTTGTATGAGAAGGAGATGTAGCCATTTCTGTGGAGCTGTGTTCCCACAACCACTCATACACTGACCTACCCAAATAGATATCTGTCCATCTTGGTCAACCTTGTAGAACTTCAAAGTGATCAAGTTAGTTGGACAATAGACTTTGTGATCACTTGCTTTGCATTTTAAAAGATGTGAATTGTATACAAGTGAAACATTAGGAGAAAGCACTTTAACATCATTAAAGGTCAGAGGGAGGACCTTGGAGTTGGCAGCCTAGATACTCTGAGTTGCCATCTTGAAACTCTCTGGATAAAGCTACTAAGGTTTCAAAGTATTTCTTCCTCTGGTTATTGTAGCAACTGCTGAAGCTCCAATTTCAAGCAATCCAGACTTCACTGTGGTGGCAAATTTGCAATGTGCTTCTTCCAGTCAGGTGGCTTTGGACAAAGTCACAACCTGTAGAAATTTCAATGTCCTCAAGAAAAAGATGCCAGGCCTCTGCCTTCCATACAGTCTGCAAAGATTCTCTGCTGGTCCTTTGGCTCCCCTTTGGGCTCTTGGTGATTGACAGGGCCCCAGCATACACAGCTTGTAGGGAGGCAGCAAAGGGAGAGAGTGCCTGAAGCACTGGGGCTCTGTAATAATTCCAAGATTTAGAAGCTGGAATCATCCTTTATGAAGATGAGAAAGCCTTGTTTTCCTTAAGTTTTAAAATTGGTCTAATAGTAATATTAATGTTTTAGCATTGGTATGAAGGTTCAATGAGCTATCCATGCAAAATGTATTGCCCAGCACTATCTCTATATATAATTATGTACATTTGAACTTTGCAAATTCAGTTTGCATCTTATAATTTACATTTTCTTTTTGTCTCAAAAAAATAGAATTAGGATGGAATTCTTCTTGACTTAGCATTTATATTGAACTCAAAACATTCAACTTTCCAAGTATCCAGAGGCATAACCATAAAGTGTCACATATTTGTTAAATCTTATTTTCTTGAAAAAAATTTGCTGTTTATGCTTTTGTGTCCAGGAAATAAAATGTGTTTTATTTTCCAACAGACAATAAAGAATTTTGAAAATTTAAAGTAACTTTAAAAAATATTACTAAATATATGTGCTTTTAAAGATATGGAAAGTTTAGAAAAGTAAAACAAGATTGAAAATTCCTGATTGTTCTGCTACACTGAGATAATGACTGTTAACAGCTTATAGATTGTTTCCAATTTGTTTTACAAACACCACTGCTTTGCAATACCATAGCTAAACTTTTGCTCACAAATACATTTTTTTGGTCTTTGAACAGATTTTTAGAAATATAATTGCTGAGTTAAAGGGAATAAATGTATTTCATACTATTGCCAAGTCTTCCCAAATTGACATTTAGAAATATTGTGCCACTTGTGTATGATAAGATTCTAATCCTTTGTCATTTCAAAATTCAGATAAAAATCTTTTTTGTTGTTATACCCATTTTTTTACTTAACCTGTCTCATAAACTCCTTTGTATATCATCAAATATGCATTTAGGGCAACATTGTCAATGGCTTCAGTCTAATAACACTACAAATTATTCAAACATCTTCTACTGTTGTCAATTTAAAATAGTTTCACTTGTTGGTTTTCAAACAAATTTGTGATGAAAACACCTTCACGTGTATGCTGAAATAACTTCTGATGACAAATCGTGAGAAAAATCCATGGGCAATGTGGAGTCGTGGTTCTAAGAGCTAAGTGCCTGGGACATTCTCTCCTGGACCTGAATCCAGCACCTCCTAAAATATAGAGGGCAGCACCAGGGTTCTGGGACCGGCCACTGAATATAAACAGATAAGCCCCTCACCAGACCCTACTCCAAAACGGTCCCTTTCAGATGACCCTGAGAATTCTGCCTTAAGCATCCAGACTCACAAGCATTTGTACTAACAGATCTCAGCTGCATCCAGAATCTGCACTCAGTAGGTATCCCCTCCAGTTCCTTGGGGTCTGGAGGCCCTACCAGAACATCATTCTCTTGAAATTAGCCACCCAGATGGAGAGTCCATAGCTTTAATCCTGCTTCTTATCCTTCCTAGGCATCCTTAGGCAGGTTACAACTGCAGTGAACATGAAGGGGCACCTTATCCTGCACCCAAATCCATATAAAAAGCTTTTACAAACAGAATGTTTTATCTGTAGTATCAGGACCAGATTACAGTATGGTACAAAATATAGAACCAGACAACAGAATTTCACTTATAATATTTTGGTTCAAAAGTGCTATGTATGTATTTTTTATTGAAAAATGTTATAAATGATGACTCTATAAATACATTTTTGACCCATAAATGCAAAGTAGAAAGTGACCCTATTCTAGAATTGGCATCACGAACCAAAAGAAGAGATGATTCAATGTATGGTCTGGTATACAGTATTAATGTTTACCATTACCCAGTTCTTCTATATTTCTGTGTACATAGGAGAGTATGCTTGCCCACACCCTTGAAATTATGAGTGGTAGTATGAATAGTAGTTATGCCAATGCACTGTGAGAAGATTATCAGCTCTCCACATAGAAAAGCTAAAATAAATTATTCCACTATATCATAAAAGACACAAAGATAAATTACAGGTATACTAAAAAAAAAATCTATGAAAAACAAAAAATCCCAGAAGAAAATAAATGAGACTGCCCATATGACATCAAGATAGGGAAGGATTTTTTTTAAGCATTATAGAAAAAAAGTCCACATCCATGAAATAAATTTGACATAAGAACCACTACACTACAAACATCATACCAAAAAGGAGAAAATACAAAAAGTGCTTGGGAAAGATATTTAGATATTTTCAACGTGAGCAAAGATTGATATATATATGTGCATCCCTACACATATATTTGAAACTCCTAAAAATCAACAAGAAAAAATAACCCTAGAGAAAAATATGGCCAAAGGAAATGGGCATTAATTCTTATAACATTCCTTTCTCCCAATTCCTAATATTCTTTCCTATAATTTACAAGGATTCATAAATGCTTTCTTGCATTAACTCATTGAAGAGCCATCATTAGCTGGCTATTTCTTAGACATTGTTGTAAGGGTTTGGGATGCAGGCCTTTTCACCTCCTGAAGTTCTTTAGGCCCATAAATATTTCATCTTAAAGCTGAACCCAGGGAGACTTACTACATAACAAGGCACGATTTCCAGATTATAGTTGATTTTTGACAAAATATGATTCCACTGGTCTTTTGATCATCCCAGATATTTATTATTTTTAAAAAATGGTAATCTAAATGAATTTGTAATTCATTTACAAATCACAAAATGTTGGAGCAGATCACAAAATGTAGAAGAATGAAATGGAAAATCATTAGGCCTCCACTAATCTTGCTGACTCCAGTTTTGCCTTTTTGTAGTCCATAAATCATTATAAACTGTCAGACTTCTAGGTAGTAGATCAAGCAAGGCAATGTTGATATGCCACTCCAGGATTTACTCTGATTTAGCAAGAATTACTGGAAAAATAAACAAAGTAATTATAACTCAAATATATGTGTGGACTTGCCCCCAAAACTTTCACTTCCTTTGTCACTTCTCTTTCTTTCACCCAGATTTTCTCCCCATCACTCCGTTCAGTACACCTACTCTGAGATCAGTATTAGGCCCATATTTCTAGTTTCTTTCATTTTCATTACATTATAATATGAGGAAGTAGATGTTACCTTAATGTTTGCTTTTCGCTTTAATTTTTATTCTTTCTCATCAAAGAAGTATTATTTTCTTACATTATTGTTACCAATGTTTATTTGTTCAGAAATACCTGTGCTTTTCATTTTTACTTACTCTACATCAATATAAACCACTGCATTATCCTTCTGTTAATGTATTAATAGCCTGTGCCAAATTTATTGTGAAATTGGAAACAATTTTGGTTCCAATATTTGAATAGTGAGATTTTATAAAAGACTGGATTTGACTGATACGATGAAGAAATATTTGCATACAAAATTAATAGTTAATAATTTTGTGCCTCTTTTCCACAGGAGAGAATGTTTAAATTTCACCAAGTGAAACATATTTTCGATACACTAGATAAAATGCGATGCCTGCGAAAACGTTCTACAGTCTCATTCTTGGGAGTTCTTGTCATTTTCCTTCTGTTTATGAACTTGTACATTGAAGATAGCTATGTTATGGTAAGTCTTGGAGGCTGATTATTTTTTGTTCACAATAAGGCCTAAGTGGAACCAGACAGTCCACTTGTAACCTAACTTCAGTCTCAGGCTATTGAAATAGCCTTAGTTTAAGCAAAATTATAACATGTATATTTCTTATCTAGCTACTTTTTATATTATATATTACCAACATTACAATTGTTTTGGTTTATGTTGCAATGTTTTCTTTAATGCCATATATATATATATATATATATATATATATATATATATATAGTGGTTCAAATATGTAACTCTAATTCCAAATAAGTTAGCTATCAGCCCTATCTGAATTAATATTGCATAAAATCATTGTAATTTGTGAGCTTTAATTTGAAATACAGTTGACTGTTTAACAATGTGGGTTTTAGGAGCACTGACCCTCCAGGCACTCAAAAAAATCTGGGTGTAACTTTACAGTTGGCTCTCCATAGCCACACTTCTGCATCAGCAGATTCAGCCAACCTCAGGTCGTGTAGTGTATTACGTATTTACTGGAAAAAAATCCACTTATAAGTGGAGCTGTGCAGTTAAAACCTGTGTTGTTCAAGGGTCTGCTGTAAATAGAATAAACAAAATTTGCTTAAAGGTGTTACTCCTTACTTTCTCTACTTTTCTATATTATCAAAAATTTTAAAATCCCATTGTCTAATTAGTGATACTAATTGTGCTATTTTGTTAAGAAGGAACATTTTATTACAATGTGTGACATCTCATTTGGGTTTTGAATAACACTAAATGACCACCATGTTATACATTTACGGTCACTGAAAAGTCATAAAGATCCTTAAGAACTAAAGATAATATTATGTGAAAGCTATTCAGTAGTTTAAAAATGGTAAAATTAGTAGATAATTTATGAATAAATTTTAAGTGAATTATGAAAGTATGCAAAAGGACACATTCTGACTAATTGTGAGAACTCAAATTGTTTCTATTATTCATTTTTGTTATAATTATATAATTTCACATCTGATGAGAGTAATATGTCTGATGAGAGTAATATGAAAGTAATATGGAGAGTAATTCACTTTTTCTATCTGAATTGAGCTTAAGATATCTGGGAAAATTCTAATCTTTGTGCAATTATTCCTGTTCACATATTTCAGAAGATCAAAGCCTCTGGACAAATAGAGGACCTAAAAATACATTCTATCATACAAGCATGCTAAGTTTCAATTAATATCTTAGCTAGAGAGAATCTGACAATAACTACAAAGAGCATTTCCTAGTAAAATGTTTTATTAATTGAACATGATTTGGTAACTACCTACTATTTGCCAGATACTATTCTAGATATATCCTATGAGCCAACCACATGATCTAAGTTTGTGCAGATCCTCTTAGGAAGTCTTCTGTAAAGCATCTTGCTTTACAGGCGAAATTCTGTCAGATTCCTAGATCTTGACTCTGCCTAAGCCTTTACTTTCAAGTATAGCTCTTAATCTTGTGGACTCTTCATTCTATCATCCTTAGTCTATTCATAATACTGAAGTTACCACAGTTAATAGAATTTGACTAGGCATGATTTAGGTAAACATAGCAAACTGGAGAAACTTACTAATGACATGCATTTTAGATTTTTTTAAACTGGTTATTAGGTTTATGAAATTTAAGGACAGTAGAGCAAGGCCCAGGTGATCCAGCTTTTTTTTTTTTTAATAAATTTATTTAGTTATTTTTGGCTGAGTTGGTTCTTCGTTTCTGCGCGAGGGCTTTCTCTAGTTGCGGCAAGGGGGGGCCACTCTTTATCGTGGTGCACGGGCCTCTCACTATCGCAGCCTCTCTTGTTGCGGAGCACAGGCTCCAGACGTGCAGGCTCAGTAGTTGTGGCTCACGGGCCCAGTTGCTCCGCAGCATGTGGGATCTTCCCAGACCAGGGCTCGAACCCGTGTCCCCTGCATTGGCAAGCAGATTCTCAACCACTGTGCCACCAGGGAAGCCCGATCCAGCTATTTTTTAATTAATAGAATTAAAGATCATAAATCAACTAGAGGAGCTCTTGATTAATGATTTAATTTTGTGATAAAAATTTATTTCTTGCATCTGTATGTACTGGTAGAAGTATATCACATCTTGTAAATCAAAAACATGGTATTGGCAGGATGCTTGTTGTATTCAATGATGATGTATATAAGACACTTTCAAGTGAAATTTCAATATTTAACTTTAAGTAGACAAAAGATTATTTTTTTTTTCACCTTTTATTTTTATTTATTTTTTTTTAATTTTATTTTTATTTTTTTAATTTTTTTAATTAGTTTCTGCTTTATAACTAAGTGAGTCAGTCATACATATACATCTGTTCCCACATCCCTTCCCTCATGCATCTCCCTCCCTCCCACCCTCCGCATCCCACCCCTCCAGGCGGTCACAAAGCACCGAGCTGATCTCCCTGTGCTCTGTGGCTGCTTCCCACTATCTATCTACCTTACGTTTGGTAGTGTATATATGTCCATGCCTCTCTTTGGCTTTGTCACAGCTTACCCTTCCCCCTCCCCATATCCTCAAGTCCATTCTCAAGTAGGTCTGTGTCTTTATTCCCGTTTTGCCCCTAGGTCCTTCATGACTTTTTTTTTTTTTTTTAAGTTCCGTATATATGTGTTAGCATACGGTATTTGTCTTTCTCTTTCTGACTTACTTCACTCTGTATGACAGACTCTAGGTCTATCCACCTCATTACAAATAGCTCAGTTTCGTTTCTTTTTATGGCTGAGTAATATTCCATTGTATATATGTGCCACATCTTCTTTATCCATTCATCCGATGATGGACACTTAGGTTGTTTCCAGCTCCGGGCTATTGTGAATAGAGCTGCAATGAACATTTTGGTACATGTCTCTTTTGGAATTATGGTTTTCTCAGGGTATATGCCTAGTAGTGGGATTGCTGGGTCATATGGTAGTTCTATTTTTAGTTTTTTAAGGAACCTCCATACTGTTCTCCATAGTGGCTGTACCAATTCACATTCCCACCAGCAGTGCAAGAGTGTTCCCTTTTCTCCACACCCTCTCCAGCATTTATTGTTTCTAGATTTCTTGATGATGGCCATTCTGACTGGTGTGAGATGATATCTCATTGTAGTTTTGATTTGCATTTCTCTAATGATTAATGATGTTGAGCATTCTTTCATGTGTTTGTTGGCAGTCTGTATATCTTCTTTGGAGAAATGCCTATTTAAGTCTTCTGCCCATTTTTGGATTGGGTTGTTTGTTTTTTTGCTATTGAGCTGCATGAGCTGTTTATAAATTTTGGAGATTAATCCTTTGTCAGTTGCTTCATTTGCAAATATTTTCTCCCATTCTGAGGGTTGTCTTTTGGTCTTGTTTATGGTTTCCTTTGCTGTGCAAAAGCTTTGAAGTTTCATTAGGTCCCATTTGTTTATCTTTGTTTTTATTTCCATTTCTCTAGGAGGTGGGTCCAAAAGGATCTTGCTGTGATTTATGTCATAGAGTGTTCTACCTATGTTTTCCTCTAAGAGTTTGATAGTTTCTGGCCTTACATTTAAGTCTTTAATCCATTTTGAGCTTATTTTTGTGTATGGTGTTAGGGAATGATCTAATCTCAAACTTTTACATGTCCCTGTCCAATTTTCCCAGCACCACTTATTGAAGAGGCTGTCTTTTCTCCACTGTACATTCCTGCCTCCTTTATCAAAGATAAGTTGGCCATATGTGCGTGGGTTTATCTCTGGGCTTTCTATCCTGATCCACTGATCTATCTTTCTGTTTTTATGCCAGTACCACACTGTCTTGATTACTGTAGCTTTGTAGTATAGTCTGAAGTCAGGGAGCCTGATTCCTCCAGCTCCGTTTTTCGTTCTCAAGATTGCTTTG
The DNA here is from genome assembly GCF_964165515.1 of Mesoplodon bidens. Lineage (NCBI taxonomy): Eukaryota > Metazoa > Chordata > Mammalia > Artiodactyla > Ziphiidae > Mesoplodon > Mesoplodon bidens. The sequence goes on from NC_138167.1 coordinate 91,127,729, forward strand.
GCTATTCGGGGTCTTTTGTTTTTCCAAACAAATTTTGAAATTTTTTGTTCTAGTTCTGTGAAAAATGCCAGTGGTAGTTTGATAGGGATTGCATTGAATCTGTAGATTGCTTTGGGTAGTAGAGTCATTTTCACAATATTGATTCTTCCAATCCAGGAGCATGGTATATCTCTCCATCTATTTGTATCATCTTTAATTTCTTTCATCAGTGTCTTATAATTTTCTGCATACAGGTCTTTTGTCTCCTTAGGTAGGTTTATTCCTAGATATTTTATTCTTTTTGTTGCAATGGTAAATGGGAGTGTTTTCTTGATTTCATTTTCAGATTTTTCATCATTAGTGTACAGGAATGCCAGAGATTTCTGTACATTAATTTTGTATCCTGCTACTTTACCAAATTCATTGATTAGTTCTAGTAGTTTTTCGGTAGCATCTTTAGGATTCTCTATGTATAGTATCATGTCATCTGCAAAGAGTGACAGCTTTACTTCTTCTTTTCCAATTTGGATTCCTTTTATTTCCTTTTCTTCTCTGATTGCTGTGGCTAAAACTTCCAAAACTATGTTGAATAAGAGTGGTGAGAGTGGGCAGCCTTGTCTTGTTCCTGATCTTAGTGGAAATGGTTTCAGTTTTTCACCATTGAGGACAATGTTGGCTGTGGGTTTGTCATATATGGCCTTTATGATGTTGAGGAAAGTTCCCTCTATGCCTACTTTCTGCAGGGTTTTTATCATAAATGGGTGTTGAATTTTGTCTAAAGCTTTCTCTGCATCTATTGAGATGATCATATGGTTTTTCTCCTTCAACTTGTTAATATGGTGTATCACATTGATTGATTTGCGTATATTGAAGAATCCTTGCATTCCTGGAATAAACCCCACTTGATCATGGTGTATGATCCTTTTAATGTGCTGTTGGATTCTGTTTGCTAGTATTTTGTTGAGGATTTTTGCATCTATGTTCATCAGTGATATTGGCCTGTAGTTTTCTTTCTTTGTGACATCCTTGCCTGGTTTTGGTATCAAGGTGATGGTGGCCTCGTAGAATGAGTTTGGGAGTGTTCCTTCCTCTGATATTGTTTGGAAGAGTTTGAGAAGGATGGGTGTTAGCTCTTCTCTAAATGTTTGATAGAATTCGCCTGTGAAGCCATCTGGTCCTGGGCTTTTGTTTGATGGAAGATTTTTAATCACAGTTTCAATTTCAGTGCTTGTGATTGGTCTGTTCATATTTTCTATTTCTTCCTGAGTCAGTCTTGGCAGGTTGTGCATTTCTAAGAATTTGTCCATCTCTTCCAGGTTGTCCATTTTATGGGCATAGAGTTGCTTGTAGTAATCTCTCATGATCTTTTGTATTTCTGCAGTGTCAGTTGTTACTTCTCCTTTTTCATTTCTAATTCTATTGATTTGAGTCTTCTCCCTTCTTTTCTTGATGAGTCTGGCTAATGGTTTATCAATTTTGTTTATCTTCTCAAAGAACCAGCTTTTAGTTTTATTGATCTTTGCTATCGTTTCCTTCATTTCTTTTTCATTTATTTCTGATCTGATTTTTATGATTTCTTTCCTTCTGCTAACTTTGGGGTGTTTTTGTTCTTCTTTCTCTAATTGCTTTAGGTGCAAGGTCAGGTTGTTTATTCGAGATGTTTCCTGTTTCTTAAGGTGGGATTGTATTGCTATAAACTTCCCTCTTAGAACTGCTTTTGCTGCATCCCATAGGTTTTGGGTCGTCGTGTCTCCACTGTCATTTGTTTCTAGGTATTTTTTAATTTCCTCTTTGATTTCTTCAGTGATCACTTCGTTATTAAGTAGTGTATTGTTTAGCCTCCATGTGTTTGTATTTTTTACAGCTCTTTTCCTGTAATTGATATCTAGTCTCATAGCATTGTGGTCAGAAAAGACACTTGATACAATTTCAATTTTCTTAAATTTACCAAGGCTTGATTTGGGACCCAAGATATGATCTATCCTGGAGAATGTTCCATGAGCACTTGAGAAAAATGTGTATTCTGTTGTTTTTGGATGGAATGTCCTATAAATATCAATTAAGTCCATCTTGTTTAATGTAACATTTAAAGCTTGTGTTTCCTTATTTATTTTCATTTTGGAAGATCTGTCCATTGGTGAAAGTGGGGTGTTAAAGTCCCCTACTATGATTGTGTTACTGTCGATTTCTCCTTTTATGGCTGTTAGTATTTGCCTTATGTATTGAGGTGCTCCTATGTTGGGTGCATAAATATTTACAATTGTTATATCTTCTTCTTGGATCGATCCCTTGATCATTATGTAGTGTCCTTCTTTGTCTCTTCTAGTAGTCTTTATTTTAAAGTCTATTTTGTCTGATATGAGAATTGCTACTCCAGCTTTCTTTTGGTTTCCATTTGCATGGAATATCTTTTTCCATCCCCTTACTTTCAGTCTGTATGTGTCTCTAGGTCTGAAGTGGGTCTCTTGTAGACAGCATATAGATGGGTCTTGTTTTTGTATCCATTCAGCCAATCTGTGTCTTTTGGTGGGAGCATTTAGTCCATTTACATTTAAGGTAATTATCGATATGTATGTTCCTATTCCCATTTTCTTAATTGTTTTGGGTTCGTTATTGTAGGTCTTTTCCTTCTGTTGTGTTTCTTGCCTAGAGAAGTTCCTTTAGCATTTGTTGTAAAGCTGGTTTGGTGGTGCTGAACTCTCTCAGCTTTTGCTTGTCTGTAAATGTTTTAATTTCTCCATCAAATCTGAATGAGATCCTTGCTGGGTAGAGTAATCTTGGTTGCAGGTTTTTCTCCTTCATCACTTTAATTATGTCCTGCCACTCCCTTCTGGCTTGTAGAGTTTCTGCTGAGAGATCAGCTGTTATCCTGATGGGGATTCCCTTGTGTGTTATTTGTTGTTTTTGCCTTGCTGCTTTTAATATGATTTCTTTGTGTTTAATTTTTGACAGTTTGATTAATATGTGTCTTGGCGTATTTCTCCTTGGATTTATTCTGTATGGGACTCTCTGTGCCTCCTGGACTTGATTAACTATTTCCTTTCCCATATTAGGGAAGTTTTCAACTATAATCTCTTCAAATATTTTCTCAGTCCCTTTCTTTTTCTCTTCTTCTTCTGGAACCCCTATAATTCGAATGTTGGTGCGTTTAATGTTGTCCCAGAGGTCTCTGAGACTGTCCTCTGTTCTTTTCATTCTTTTTTCTTTATTTTGCTCTGCAGCAGTTATTTCCACTATTTTATCTTCCACCTCACTTATCCGTTCTTCTGCCTCAGTTATTCTGCTATTGATCCCATCTAGAGTATTTTTCATTTCATTTACTGTGTTTTTAATCGATGCTTGATTCATCTTTAGTTCTTCTAGGTCCTTGTTAACTGTTTCTTGCATTTTGTCTATTCTATTTCCAAGATTTTGGATCTGGGAAATAGAATCTTGGATCATCTTTACCATCATTATTCTGAATTCTTTTTCAGGTAGACTGCCTATTACGTCTTCATTTGTTAGGTCTGGTGGGTTTTTATCTTGTTCCTTCTCCTGCTGTGTGTTTTTCTGTCTTCTCATTTTGCTTATGTTACTGTGTTTGGGGTCTCCTTTTTGCAGGCTGCAGGTTCGTAGTTCCCGTTGTTTTTGGTGTCTGTCCCCAGTGGCTAAGGTTGGTTTAGTGGGTTGTGTAGGCTTCCTGGTGGAAGGTACTAGTGCCTGTGTTCTGGTGAATGAGGCTGGATCTTGTCTTTCTGGTGGGCAGGTCCACGTCTGGTGGTGTGTTTTGGGGTGTCTGCGGACTTTTTATGATTTTAGGCCACCTCTCTGCTAATGGGTGGCGTTGTGTTCCTGTCTTGCTAGTTGTTTGGCATAGGGTGTCCAGCACTGTAGCTTGCTGGTCGTTGAGTGAAGCTGGGTGCTGGTGTTGAGATGGAGATCTCTGGAAGATTTTCGCCGTTTGATATTATGTGGAGCTGGGAGGTCTCTTGTGGACCAGTGTCCTGAAGTTGGCTCTCCCACCTCAGAGGCACAGCACTGACTCCTGGCTCCTCAATTTGGGATGATTTGTTGTCTATTCATGTATTCCACAGATGCAGGGTACATCAAGTTGATTGTGGAGCTTTAATCCGCTGCTTCTGAGGCTGCTGGGAGAGGTTTCCCTTTCTCTTCTTTGTTCTCACAGCTCCTGGGTCTCAGCTTTGGATTTGGCCCCGCCTCTGCGTGTAGGTCGCCGGAGGGCGTCTGTTCTTCGCTCAGACAGGACAGGGTTAAAGGAGCAGCCTCTTCGGGGACTCTGGCTCACTCAGGCCGGGCGGGAGGGAGGGGCACGGAGTGCGGGGCGAGCCTGCAGCGGCAGAGTTCGGCGTGACGTTGCACCAGCCCGAGGCGCGCCGTGCGTTCTCCCAGGGAAGCCGCCCCTGGATCCCGGGACCCTGGCAGTGGCGGGCTGCACAGGCTCCCGGAAGGGCGGTGTGGACAGTGACCTGCGCTCGCACACAGGCTTCTTGGCGGCGGCAGCAGCAGCCCCAGCGTCCCACGCCCGTCACTGGGCTCCGCGCTTTCAGTCGTGACTCGCGCCCTTCTGTGGAGCCCCTTTAAGCAGCGCTCTTAATCCCCTCTCCTCGCGCACCAGGAAACCAAGAGGGAAGAAAAAGTCTCTTGCCTCTTCGGCAGCTCCAGAGTTTTCCCGGACTCCCTGCCGGCTAGCTGTGGCACATTAGCCCCCTTCAGGCTGAGTTCTCGCCGCCAGCCCCAGTCCTTTCCCTGCGCTCTGACCGAAGCCCGAGCCTCAGCTTCCAGCGCCGCCCGCCCTAGCGGGCGAGCAGACAAGCCTCTCGTGCGGGTGAGTGCCGCTCGGCACCGATCCTCTGTGCGGGAATCTCTCCGCTTTGCCCTACCCAGGTATGTGGGGAGTTTCTTGCCTTTTGGGAGGTCTGGGGTCTTCTGCCAGCATTCAGTAGGTGTTCTGTAGGAGTTGTTCCACGTGTAGCTGTATTTCTGGTGTATCCGTGGGGAGGAAGGTGATCTCCGCGTCTTACTCTTCCGCCATCTTACCCGTAAGTCTCTCGACAAAAGATTATTGTATGCAGCAAACATCCTTATGTCTTTTTGGAATAGAAGAGCTTCAAATTCACTATAAAATGTGTAAGAAGTAATAGAGAATATATCCTAAGAAAGTCAAACACTATTGTTCTCTTTATGCATTTCTATCTAAACATAGGTCCTAGACACCTAATTAAAAAGTGTGATTTAATGAAGTAGCTCTTACTAAAGAGTACTTTCTCAATGAAAATTTTCTTGCTACATTAACCATATATCTAGTCAAATTTGCAAATCATCCCAGGTGCAGAGAAGAGATTGTTTGCTTCTTAGCTTTAAAAATTGAAATTATTTTTAAATACTTATATTAAGTTAGAAAAAGTGAGTTAAAATGGTTTTTAAATACAAGCACACCCCCATATTGACAATTCAGTGACAATATTTTTATTAGTTTAATTTTTCACTGTTTACTAGATGATGTTTTCTACCTAAATTGCATTTTTTGAGCTAAATTTTATCCCAAGGCTTAATATATATAAATATTTGAAATATTCATTAAATCATTCGTGTAAAATTAAAATTGTTCTTCTAAAAATGTCTAATAACCATGGAAAACTGGCCTCCTACTAGGATATAATGCAGTTTCTTTTTAATACTTCTACCTTTTCAACCCTTTTATCTGTGCTTGTTCAGTTTTCCTAAAATTATCTGACTTGATTTTCTTTCTTGACTCCAAAATATCACAATGCATGCAATTTTCTAAGCAGAGACATTGGCAGGTTGTTCTTTTTCTGTTTTTTGGTTTTTGTTTTTTGTTTATGTGGTACGCGGGGCTCTCACTGTTGTGGCCTCTCCCGTTGTGGAGCCCAGGCTCCGGACGCGCAGGCTCAGCAGTCATGTCTCACGGGCCTAGCCGCTCCGCGGCATGTGGAATCTTCCAGGACCAGGGCACGAACCTGTGTCCCCTGCATTGGCAGGCAGACTCTCAACCACTGCGCCACCAGGGAAGCCCCTTTTTATGTTTTTCTTAAATCAGGGCGAAATAATAGCTATAATTCAGGGAAATCAGATAAACAATTACAGTAGTAAGGTTTCTAGAGTTATTTAGCACATCTATTCTACTATTCTTGCTAGAAAATCTATCAGTGGCCCCCAAATCTGGGCATGTAACAGTTTAGTTTATTTCTTACATGTTAGGGGCATATGTGCCTTTCAGTGGGAAAGAAAACCAAGTTCAGTGTAAGAGACAAATAGTATTACAAGGCAAACTAAGTAGAAGAGACACTGCATATCCAATCAACTTAGCCTCTCGGCTGTGAGCATCTTCAAAGTAGCCACCAGGGTATATATTTAGTCTGTAGCTAGTCCATTGAATTGCCTTCCTATCCAGAAAATGATTGTCATAAAGCTTTGTCTTATTACTGAGAAATACACTACAGCATAGTATCTACAGAAAGAAGGTATCCAGGGAGAGCCCGGCTGTTCAGGTAGATGCTTCTGGAAAGCAGCCAACAAGACAGACTCAGGTGAAAGTTGCATGATTTATTTATGCTGAAAAGTGTAAAGAAACTTGTTCTTGAGAATTTAATAAAGTGCTTTCATGTAAGTTTCATTTCATTTTATATTCTGTTATGTCCTTCAAACAGGATGAATGTACTCTATATTATCACAGAAAAAGTCTGGATTTTTACGTGTTCATGATAAAATTCTTAAAGAGATATTCAGTATCCTACACTTCCTTTAGAATGTGATATCACATAAGACCAGAATGGTAAAATCAATTCGGTGTTGTGACTACTGTGATTTTTATACATATTTCTTCTACACCCTATTGACTGTGTACACCATTACATTACTATTAAAGTAGCTGATGCAGAACTGAGTCTCTGGTTACCTTTTAGAAATCCTAAACTTGTTCATTTTAAAACTTCCATGATGTTTTTTAGGTTTTCAGAAATACAAAAATGAAAATATTTATGTGCAATGAATTTAAAATAATCAGAAATCAATGGATATTCAATGAGTACATTTATAAGAAAACTAGCCTCCAAAGTTTAATATCATGTATTTTGAAACTCTATAATTTTACAGATGGCAAATACATTATAAATCAGACTAAAGTATTTTTTCTTTGTCTAAATCATCAAGTCAATATAAAATATAGAAATACAGTATTAAAGAACAACTATAGGTTCATAAACATAATTGAATATACAGAAGAGATATTCAGAATGAATCTTCATTTATCAAGGACCAGATTGATAGCTCTTCCCAGTCAGGGTTCACTACTCTCAATTTTTATTCTAAGACAATTTCAGCCCTGCCATAGATTTAAAAGTTTGAGGTAGTCAACTTTTCCATTTATATTTAAATTTGACACAAAGTAGTGAATGTTCCAGTTGAGGTAAAGTTTGTATTTGAATCCTTTCTAATATTTTAGAACAAGGTTTAATTGATTAAAGTTTTATTGACCACAGCCAAAAACATGAGGACCAAGTTTATTTAATGCATTCACTTTCTCTGTAGTTTTAATGGCATGCCCATGCCTGAACTGACATTCCTATACTGAATAGTAGAAATATCCACATAACTCACACAGCACAATAGACACCTTGCCAAAAAAGAAACATTTCTTCCTAATTAGTTGCCCTAATATTCTACCAGTGGTACTAAACCATATACAAAAGCCAAGCAAGTCATTTTGCTAGTAATGTATAACCAATAGAGGCTTGATCAAATGGTGATTAGATAATCAAAATCTACAACTGAACTTATATCAAAGGGAGATAAAACAAAGCAATTAGTAGTTAACAGGATATTTTTAAAGCTGAATATGAACGTCTTCTTGAATATAAACCATCCTGAAGATTGAATGACATAATTCCAGTATCAGATCGATAATGAGGGTCTTAAATAAAAAAGGACCAAACTTCACCTCCATCGGAATACTCCCCTTCCCCCTCTACACCCACAAGCAACAAGAAAACATCATGGAAAAGACTAGTATAAGGTCTAAAGACATTTCCTTGAAGACTTTGTACAAATGGATCCTAATTGAGTTATCTTGAAGACATTTGAAAAAAATACTACCGTGTCACAAGGACCATGTCTGTCCATTCTCAACAGCCTTCGATTATAGTGGCCACATAAGTGACTGACTAAAATTTTTTAATTAATAAGTTATCCAGACTCCAACTATTATGTTCACTGCTGCATCTTCCTAATCATTCCTAAAATTTCAAAATCATAGAAATAATGTGTGGTCTTTTATTTGATAAGGCTTGAAGAAGAGTAAATAGTTTAATATGACTCAAATATGGTGAATCTAGTGAGAATTAGCTTTACGTGAAACTGTAAAAGAGATTACTGTCAAGTTTTTTTTTTTTTGCTGTACACGGGCCTCCCACTGTTGTGGCCTCTCCCGTCGCGGAGCACAGGCTCCGGACGCGCAGGCCCAGCGGCCACGGCCCACAGGCCCAGCCGCTCTGAGGCACGCGGGATCCTCCCGGACCGGGGCATGAACCCATGCCCCCTGCATCGGCAGGAGGACCCCCAACCACTGCGCCACCAGGGAAGCCCTACTGTCAAGTTTTAAGATCCTTAAATTATTGTAAAGAATTTGAATTTTAACATGAAATTCATGTTTCAAACAGATTTTCAAATAGAGTTTCAAATAGAGATTTTTAAAATTATTACCAAGAGAATGCTTTATTATTATCAAGAGAATGCCACTATTAATGTATGCTGTAGAAAAGCAATTGTAAGCATAGTATAAAAAGTGGAATATAACTGGAACAGAGACTCTAGGTAGGAATTCTGGTTAAAGATAATTATCTGGTGGCTTCCCTGGTGGCGCAGTGGTTGAGAGTCTGCCTGCCGATGCAGGGGACACGGGTTCTTGCCCCGGTCCGAGAGGATCCCACATGCCACGGAGCGGCTGGGACCGTGAGCCATGGCCGCTGAGCCTGCGCGTCCGGAGCCTGTGCTCCGCAATGGGAGAGGCCACAGCAGTGAGAGGCCCGCGTACCGCAAAAAAAAAAAAAAAAGAAGAAAAGATAATTATCTACAGCTTTTGGTGCCAGTAACTGAGATTTATATAATACCCATATTATATATCAGATCCATATATTTATTGTGTAAGGAGAAAATTTATTTAATCCATGACCATCTATTATTTATTTGTTTTCTCTGCCTTCCTCTTGGCATTCAGGAAGGAGACAAACAACTTGTAAGGGAAACGTCTACACATCAACTGAATCCAGAACGCTATGTGCATACTTTCAAAGATTTATCTAATTTCTCAGGAGCCATCAATGTCACCTATCGCTTCTTAGCTGTTATGCCTTTACAAAGAAAGCGTAAGTATCCTTAGACTTTTAAAATCAAGAACAATAAAATATTTTGTTTTAAAATGATAACTTTCTTCATTTGTATAACAATAAAAGTTTATGGGTTTTACTAATATATTCTTTGGGAAATAGTTCAGTGTTTCTTCACAAATTGCAATTATTCACGGATCCAATTCCATTAATAACAACAAAAAATTAAATGCCTAATTGTGACATAAACTTTTTAACAGTTTGCTATAGTACCGTGTAGAGAGACTAGGAAAAATCAATTGACTTTAAATTTTTAAAGTTAGCTTTTAAAACTAGTTATTCCCATAGTAATACAGTTTCAAAGTTTGGTTTGGTTTTTATGACATGCCACCAGCTTGAAGTAGTGAAAGTCATTATATTTGTTTCCTAAGATAGCATAACAAATATCACAAACTAGGTGGTTTAAATCAACAGAAATGTATTCTCTCATGTTTCTGGAAGCCAGAAGTCTGAAACCAAGGTGCTGGCAGCACCACATTCCGTGTAGGAGGGAGTCCTTCCTTGCCTCTTTCAGTTTCTTGTCGCTCTTGGCATTCCTTAGTTTGTGGCAACAAAACTGCAATCACTGCCACTATCTTCACATGGCCTTCGTCCCTTTGTCTCTCTGTCTCTCTGTGTCCTCTCCTATTTTTATAAGGACACTAGTCACTGAATTTAGGTCCTCATCTGAATCTGATACGATTTCATCTCGAGATCCTTAACTAATTACATCTTCAAAGACTATTTCCAAATAAGGTCACAGTCTGAAGTTCCAGGTAGACATGAAATTTTGGAGGAAACTATTCAATCCACTACAGACACTTTGGATCCAAGAAGTAACATACTACATTTCATGGATTTCAAGACATTATAGATTACAGAAAGTATCATGATCGAATTGATGCACCACTAAGAAAGTACAAGCATTATCAGTTTTAAGTTGTAAGATGCCATCAATTGTGATATACAACCTGATTTTAAAATATTTCTGTGTGAAAAATATGAGTTTTAGAATAAGTGATACACCGTGATATCATGAACTTCTTAGTACATCGTGTGGAGACCACAAAAATTGAGTTCCCTGTTAAGAAGTGTTTATGCAAATGAGTTTGTGATCACCAGGTTGAGGAAATTGTAACAATTCAGCTTTCTTTAGATCTTTCTTCTATTTCAAATGTCTACTGCTCTTACACACTACTTACTAGGTACTACACCTTGCACGAGTTTCCTCATCTCACTGTGACTTAGTTTCCTTATCTATAAAACAGGAATGTTGAAAGTGCAAAGCTATCTCAAAAGACTATTTTGAATATTCAAGATGCATATTACCTGTAAAATACTCAGACTTCTGCCTTTTATGTAGAAAGTATTCTATAAGTATTGGCTGTTATTGAGTATTAATGAGGGCTGGTGTCTTGAGTTAAATTGTAACAGATAGCATGTTAGCTTTTCAGTAGAAGACAGGATCATAAGCCCAGGTATTTCAATGAAACATGTAAATTTCTACCTCTCTAATAGACTAGTAAAAAAGATTTTTCATGGAAGGGGCTTTTTCAGTATCGCGCAAATCAAATCATGTAGGTGTCTGTCTTGAAACGGTGATCTTGGTGAATATAAACATTTCCCTATTTTCCAAATGGTGGCTCTGAAATTTTATTCAGTTCCGAGTCATGGTGAGAATGAGAGCTTTAAAAAGTGAAAACATTTTAATTAGAAGACATCTAATGCTTCTCAGTGGTGAACTGCCATTTCACAGTGTTTTATTTTATTCTCTAAAAATATCTAATTTCTAATTTTAGGTTTTAAATATTTGAATAAAAATTTCACCAGACAAAATTACTACAAAATGTGTTTTACAATAAAGAAATCAGTAATATTTATGTCTTAGAACAATACATCATACGTTTAAGCAATAATGCAGGTTTTCAAAAATAGCTTATGATATTGTTTTCATTCTAATTAACATACTAGATAAATTTCAAAATAAAATTGTGAAGTCCAGTTATGAATTATTCTGGTACAAGATAATAACAGTGATTAAAGAAAGATGAAAATATATGGCATGTTTTCTACGAAAAACTTAAAGATGTTTAAAAGAATGAGTGACCCTTAATTTTCTTTTTCATCATTTGAGACTAGTTTGTCATTCTTTTTTTTTTTTTCCCCCAGTACACGGGGCTACTCACTGTTGTGGCCTCTCCCGTTGCGGAGCACAGGCTCCGGACGTGCAGGCTCAGCGGCCATGGCTCACAGGCCCAGCCGCTCCGCGGCATGTGGGATCGTCCTGGACTGGGGCACGAATCCGTGTCCCCTGCATCGGCAGGTGGAGTCTCAACCACTGAGCCACCAGGGAAGCCCCTAGTTTGTCATTCTTAACTGGATGAATTCCTGTCTCCTTTTTCAGTTTTTTTTTTTTAAGAAAACATTGTCAATGTTATTTAAATATCTATCTTCTCTAATGGGCATATATGAGAACATTAAGCTGCAGAACACTTTAAACCATATATCTTATTTCATACACAAATGTTTAAGCAATAGAGCTTATACATCATTGTGCTTAAGATGCCGTTTTTCCATAGAAAATATCAATTATATATAAAGTACTATAACCTTTATATATTTAGCATAAGTCTTTAATGACAAAATGTTCTGTATATAATCATTCACTTAGATTTACTTAATAGAGTAGCAGGCTTAAAGAGAAAAGAACTTTTTTTCTTTTTTTTTTTTTCTGTTATTCAAAACCTAATTTCACATTTAATTTGTCTTCCTTATGAATTCTTTTGTTCAGGGTTTCTTACAATTGGACTTTCATCAGTGAGACGAAAAAAAGGAAATTATTTACTTGAGACAATCAAGTCAATTTTTGAGCAATCCAGCTATGAAGAGTTGAAGGAAATTTCAGTGGTGGTTCATCTAGCTGACTTTAATTCATCCTGGCGTGAGGTCATGTTACAGGATATTACACAGAAATTTGCCCACCATATTATTGCGGGAAGATTAATGGTTATACATGCTCCAGAGGAATATTACCCAATCCTGAGTGGCCTTAAAAGAAATTACAATGATCCAGAAGACAGAGTGAGATTTCGTTCCAAACAAAATGTAGATTATGCTTTTTTGCTTAATTTTTGTGCCAATATATCAGACTACTATGTAATGCTTGAAGATGATGTTCGCTGTTCAAAAAATTTCTTTACTGCCATCAAGAAAGTCATTACATCCCTAGAAGGAACTTACTGGGTAACCCTTGAATTCTCTAAGCTTGGCTATATTGGAAAACTTTATCATTCTCATGACCTCCCACGTTTGGCGCACTTTTTATTAATGTTTTATCAAGAAATGCCTTGTGATTGGCTACTGACTCATTTCCGCGGTCTGTTGGCTCAGAAAAATGTGATTCGTTTCAAACCATCTCTCTTTCAGCACATGGGTTATTACTCGTCATATAAAGGAACTGAGAATAAGCTGAAGGATGATGATTTTGAAGAGGAGCCATTTGATATCCCAGATAACCCTCCTGCAAGTCTATATACCAACATGAGTGTTTTTGAAAATTATGATGCGAGCAAGGCTTATAGTAGTGTTGATGAATACTTTTGGGGAAAATCACCGTCAACAGGAGATGTCTTTGTGATTATATTTGAAAATCCAATTGTAATCAAAAGAATTAAAGTGAATACTGGAACAGAAGATCGACAAAATGACATTTTGCATCATGGAGCCCTAGATGTTGGGGGAGATATTAGATATTTTAAACAAAATAGACAATGTGTTACTTACATAAGACTAGGGGAATTCAAAAATGGAAACTTTGAAGTATCTGATGTAAATCAAAAAATTCCATTTGATATACATTGTATGAGGATATATGTTACCAAAACACAAAAGGAATGGCTGATTATTAGGAGTATTAGCATTTGGACTTCTTAGCCAATTAAATCAATATGTCCAGTTACTGAAGCAGGTCTTCCTGTTTCCTTTTTGGCTACCTTCCTCTTTTGCTCCCTTTATCCTCTGGAGGGAAAACAATGGATCAGATGTTCAAAAACTCATTTTGGCCGTTTTGATTTACACATTGTCAGCATACTTTTACTCTAACACACACTTACATTTATTTTAACTTCTGAAGTTGAGTATCAGTTCACAGTTAATGCTACTTTTGTTTATATTTTAATGTTATCATATTACTTTCAAAATTTCATCTGAATGTCAAAAGGTGACATGAAGGATTTCAAAGAGAAAATGTAGTTTGTTGGATGGTGAATCTTGAAAAACAGTTGCCACTGTATGCACTTAGTTAAGAAGTGACTTCATTATATCAGCAGATAACTTTTATTAAGCATCTCTGTGACTATGCAGTTGGTTAGAATGAGAATGTTTTTTTTTTCTTGTAAACTTAGGTTTCCATAGACTTCTGTACATCTACAATGAATACCTCCTTATAGAAGTGATGTCTTTACAACAGAATTTTGTGTGTAGGTGGGGTGATGAAGAAAGAAAGAAAAAAAAAGACTTAAAAAATATCTTCCCCTGATTATATAAAAGGGGACATTGTTCAATGTATAAAAACTTGAACACCTATTGTCAATAAATTTTCTGTGGGAAGCAGTCTTTTTCTAGTTTCCCTTTTGCAAAGAAGAAGTTATGCTCAATATTTTCAGGTTCCATTGGGTACCTGCATTTAATAGAAGAAATTAAAGAAGGCTTATAGTTAGTCCATTCTTAATGAACATTTTCAGTATATGCAGAAAATTTTTGAAATTGATTTTATATGTTTTGTATTAAAATTCATATGATTGAAACCATTGTGATTTATCATATACTTTTTTGGAGTTCAAATGGACATCTTATGAAGGACAGAAGTAAGAAACAGAAATCAGTCACTTCTACACACAGAGCTAGTTCATAGCAAAGCTAGAATGAGAGATCAGATGTTCTGATATCCAGACAATGTTCTTTCCCTTATGTAGAGATTAGTCTTCACATAATTTATGCTTTTGGTTCTCTGGTATGTGAGTCTCAGATAATAAGTTATCCTATTGGAAGTAGCTTGTATAATTCTTCTGTAAGTCATGTTATCATTCTGTAAAATAATCCTAAAGTGTGCTAAATGATGCTCTTGTGGTATATGCACCCAAATGGTACGGAAACTTGTCAAAATTTTACTGTGAGGGACTTGACAATAGTATCCACACCATGGGTCCATTAAAACAATTCAGGACACCTTAGTGCATCCTAAAATCATTGTTTTTTCAGAATGTCCTGAGCTTGTCTCATCCTTTTATTTTTTGACAAACAGCAAAGGTGAAGGGGGTTATTATGAAGAGAAATAAAGAGTACTTCATGGATGTTTATGGAGAGACTCATATACACTATTATATAGACAAATATATACATATATATATATATATATATATATATATATATATATATATATGGAGAGAGAGCACAAGAGAGGGAGATATTAGACTTGGGATAGTGAGAAGGCATAGGAATTCCTCTTGTTCTTCCATCCTGAAACAAAATCCTTAGGACTCACTGGTATGATACAGTCCAAAAATAGAATGGAAAGTATTTTATTAATTCTATTCAAATCAATTAAATTAGAAACTCAGACTTAAAAATTGGGAAATATTTTCTTTTATTGATACAATAGCTACTGTGTATTTTCCTTGCACCCAGTTGCTATAGTGTTAGATAGAGAAAACAATGAACCTATAGGTATAAATATTCTGTGGCACATCTAAGTCTTAAAGTCCAAAGAAAAGATGAATACTGCCACTAAACTAAACTAAACTAAGCTAACAGTAATAACCTTTGCTTTCATTTGGAGGATGCTTGCCGGACACTTAAAAATATTCTGTTTTCTTGGTTTTTCTCACCCTCTTTTATTAACTGGCTAATCATATATATAGTATTCTACGCATATCTCAGAAATCAGAAATAACTTTTCTGCACTTTCAGTGATAAAAGGTACACAACAAAGACATATAATACCAAGACCTAGGTAGACTCCATGAGGTGAGTTGTAAACTTTTACATATTCTTCTGAGAGTGTTTCCAAAGACCAGCCATTGACATCAACTTCTGGAAAATGCTTCAAGAAAGATTACTTAAGGTAACAGTGAAATTGGATGTTTGCTGGAGAATTACAAATGCTAATGTGAACCAAAGGGATCACATTTCATCTTAAATTTGATCCTTTCATTACTAAAACTGGGTTTGAGCTGATCAATCACCTAAGACTGTCTCTTTGTTTTCTTTACAGGTTGACTGTGGGTCAACTTTGTAAGAAAAGACTTTGACAAAGAAAGCTTCTCCATTATGGATCAGGGGGACAAATAACCTTTCTCTTTAAAAAAAAAAATCTGACCAAACACTCTTTATCTTTACATGGTTCAATGCTATATATCCTATATTTTAAAATTCTGAATAAGGCTCTAATAATCTTGTCTCAGAAACACAAAGCAAAAAAACAGGTTTAATTATATTCTGTTATTAAGCATTATGTGAGATCTCTGTCTTTGCAGTAATTAAAAAAATACATATATTAAATTCTTTGTTACAAGTACCCATTGAAAACGACTGGAATGTGACATGAATAGCTGAGTTATTTAATTGCTATGAAAATAGACACTGACAGGTTTCAAGCACAAAATATGGTATGACAAATAACGTCTCGATTTTTATACTTTAAACTGACTGAGATTACTTACACTTAAAATTCTTCTTATGGGAGCCTTTTCAGCATTTATGGACATCAAAGAAAAGCATCTTGGAAAAGCACAATACAAATTTGGAAAATAACCATTTTCGGAAAATACACATTTTAGCGGCAATAACAAGTGTGGATATAAAAAATGTACATAAAACTTGTTAACACAAGCACTTTTACATTCTCATTGAAAAACTATAACCTTGTGCAATTTATAAAATAGATATTTTCCAGTTATAAAAATATAATTTGGAAACCAATGTGTCATTTAGAACTATTTCTGTCATACAGTTACACTCATAACATTGGAACATTCCATTTCTTACTGAGCCAGTATTCTTGGGGAATTTTTATAAAGCTATCATAGAAAAACTGGCTGTACAATAATGGTGTATAAATGAAACAAACATATATGAAATATATGGCAGGGAAAGCACTTGCTCTTCTAGATGTCCATATGGCACATTTCACTCAATATTTGCCAGTTTGCAGCATGTCCTTTATAACATTGCTTCCAGGATTAACACTGAAAACCCTGCTCTCAAAACACTGCTCTCAATCTCCTCTAGCAGTTGAAGATGAAAATGTAATTCTCTTCTGTGGCCTCATCAATATATCCATTAATGCAACACATTTTTTCTCACCATACTACTGACTAATAGAGCCCACACTCAAACTTTATATTACATGATCTACTGATAAAACATGATTTGCCATTTTGTACATGTTCAATTGATTCTTTGAAGATTTCTTCTAAAATTTAATATTAATTTCAAAAGAATTTCATTTTGTTTCTTCTTACCCACGATCCCACACTTTCCAGTTCTTGATTCTGTCATTCAGTGTTTTAACATAGCCTTCCAAATTTGTGTTACCATAATTTAATATGTATGTCTTTTGTCTTCATAGGAGATACAATGGAAGAGTCATGCAGACCTGAGTTTGAAACTCAGATCTACAATAATTAGTCTCTAGATGTGATAAAAGTTATTTAATCTCTTTGAAACTCAGTTCCCTCATCTGTGAAATTGGAATAATTTTACCTTGAAGGATGTTAGAGTTGGAAATCAGATAACATAAACTCATCAAGAAACTTATGTTTCCTTTTTAGCCATGTTATACATATGTAAAAGGATATGGCCCTTCAAAACACTACCAGAGACCTTCATCCTGATCAATAGGAATCATAAACTTGACTATGCATTAAATATATTATCCACCCTCCTTTTTATGTTATGTCCAAAAGAATGTCATGTAGAATTATGTAAATGCCTTCCTAAAATCAAGATATATTTCTGTCATTCTAATCTATTACTTTAGAAATCTTATTCAAAATTTGTAACATTTGTTCCTAATGTTCCCATTGTAAATATTAATGACCATTTTTTAAAGAAATCTAAATTCATTTACTTTGAAAAATAAAGAAAAAGAAAGGCTTTTTGTAATTTCTAAAATTTTGCTTAGAATCTTTATTAAGCTCATAGAGCTGAGGATTTCAAAAAAAATTTTTTAACGTTGACTTCCTGTTCTCTGGTATCTTTTCCATTACTGGCAAAAGTGACCAGTGCAATGATATAAATGACCCAGGCATGATGTTCAAACTTGGAAATAGACAGTTTATCCCCTTGACTACCTTGAGTTCCAGTGTTTATATTTCTACTGCTTTGAATTTCGTCTCTATTCATTTCAGAATTATTCTTGTTAGGAAGGAAAAGGCTGTAATGTAAGGTGATTTGATCAGTTCTTACTTTCTGATTTTCCTTTGCTTTTTTTTAAAATATAAATTTATTTATTTATTTTTGGCTGAGTTGGGTCTTCGTTGCTGCATGCGGGCTTTCTCTAGTTGCAGCGAGCGGGGGCTACTCTTTGTTGCGGTACGCGGGCTTCTCATTACAGTGGCTTCTCTTGTTGCAGAACACGGGCTCTAGGTGCGCGGGCTTCAGTAGTTGTTGCACGTGGGCTCAGTAGTTGGGCTCTAGAGTGTGGGCTCTAGAGCGCAGGCTCAGCAGTTGTGGTACACAGGCTTAGTTGCTCCGCGACATGTGGGATCTTCCCTGACCAGGGCTCAAACCCGTGTCCCCTGCATTGGCAGGTGGACTCTCAACCACTGCGCCACCAGGGAAGTCCCATGTTATTCCTTTGCTTTTAACTGTACTTTTTATCTACCCCTGAGAAAACATCTCCTTTAGTATTTTTTATACGTTCCAAAATCATTGCACATGCGTGTATCTACATATCTGTCATGAGTGCTCTCTCTATATATATGTGTGTGTATATACACATACATATATATATGTTTATATGTATATAAACATGTATGTATATACATGTATATATTATATATTAGCTATATATATATATATTTGTACACGTGTACCTGTATAGCTGAAAGAGAGAGATGTATATCCTTTGCATTATTTTTAGCTTCCACACTTCCATTTATTCTTGGCTTTTGCTTTCATGACATGCTGTCTTCCTGGTTATGTTCCCCTTCTGAACTGGCTTTTGGTTACTTGTCCTTACCACATATTTTATACATGACATCCTCTGAAAATATTTCTCGTTAGAGATTTTGTGCAACTGTTTAGATTCTTTAAATTCCTTATTTTTTAATTTAAATTCCTTTGAATTTAAATAAAATTTAAATAAAATTTGAAGGTTAAAATATCAGTTTCAAGAGGTTGTATTTCCAAACTGTAAAGTTACTCTGATAACAAAGTCATGCATCCCCAAAATTCTAATCCCTTCCACCTCATTAATCTGCTCAACATCAGTTAGTTACTCCAATTTAAGTCCAGAGTAGAAATCATTTCATTAATCCCCAAATCTTCTGAGATGATTTACTCTTCTATTTTTAACATTGAGATTGAAATGTAGATTTGAAGCCATGTTCTGGATTATTGGATATGAACATCTGTATTGAAAAACATATTTGAGACCAAAGTAGTTTTTTATTTGAACAATTGCTTCAGCTTCCCATGTCACTCTGTCTAGATATTCTCTTTGAAGTATTACTCAAAAGTTAAATTCACTATGTGAGAAAATATGTAAGTTGTATATGCTCATAGAAAAATACAATCACATTAAGAACATAGAATGTTCAAATTTCATGTCTTATAGGAGGAAAAAGCAATACCCTAAATAGCCAGCTCTTTAAAATGGCTGAATCAAACATGCAGTGAAAAGATTCTCAATACCTTTTCTATTAAATAAAAATTTTCATGAGGCATATGCTCATTAAATTTAATATACAGGAAATTATCACTTTAATTGTTAAGGGTAAATAATGACAGTGAATAAAAAAATATTTAGAAACTGAGTCTATACTTTCAAAATACTACGTGTTTAATACAACTTAAACCACAATAACCAACATAACCTACAATCTTTCTGCCTAACTGCAGATAAATACAATGTTAATGTATAAAAATCACCAAAAGTCAATGCACAAATAAAGCAATGGAAGCTGTTAGCACTCATATTTGAAAGCTAATTATAGCAAAAATATTTAGTCTATGGTATACTCAAAGGGCTGGAAGAGATGTAGAGAAGTTTTTCTTCTATCTACCTCCTCCTGCCTCACTTCACTGTGTGTCACCGAGGAAACAGAGTGCCCGAAGTACCACACAGAGATAGATGGCAATCCCATTTTCAATCTCCAAGGTTTTAAACTCTGTTACAAACTAGACATTTAAAAATACTTTTATTAAATATTAAATATAAATAAAATATTTTCATTTTTTAAATGTCTAGTTTGTAACAGAGTTTAAAACCTTGGAGATTGAAAATGGGATTGCCATCTATCTCTGCGTGGTACTTCAGGCACTCCCATCTAGAGGGGTGGGATAGAGAGGATGGAAGGGAGACGCAAGAGGGAGGAGATATAGGGATATATGTATGTGTATAGCTGATTCACTTTGTTATAAAGAAGAAACTAACACACCATTGTAAAGCAATTATACTCCAATAAAGATGTTAAAAATAATTTTATTATAATTTCATCTAAGACAATTTTCTTATTGAATAATAATCTATCATTTTATCTGTGGTATTTCCCCAACTATTTGAAAAAAACTTTTAAAATATTATATTCATTTTTCCCCATGAAATACCTCATATTGGTTTAAATGTTTGACATTTCCTATATTCCCATTTTAAAATAATCTATATAGTTCACACCAACTTTTAAATATATTTATATTTTGCCACACACTGTTATTTTACATTTTTTACTTTATCAGTAAGTGAGAGTATATTTCTAAAAAGTTAAAATAATGATCTCAATTCTACCAACTTTTTCTCTTTTAAAGTAGTCTGGTTTTGACTACAAATTACGTCTGTAATCTTACAGTTGTGCACCACATAAGACAGTGTCAATAGTTGGCAGAAGTTTTTCATTCGTATTAGAAAATAAACACATTAACAAACTACAGCTTGCATTTTAACAATGAGTACTGTTGAACAGCATTGAGGGTTTCCACGTTTCTTTTTATAACGCATTGGATCTATTCTTGAATTAGAATTCCCTACCTACAAATAATTATACTATTAATAAAAGGATAAATTTAAGAAGAATAATTCCCTAAAAACTGATTTCTTTGATTCATAAATCAACCTATCTAAGTCAGTTATTTTCCAAAGGGCAAACTGATCTCTGCTAATGGAATGAACAATGGCTTTTCCCTAAATGAAAATATTTATAACCTTAGCTTTTTATAGAATTACAATAAAGAGGCTTTGCCATTTGAGTAAATATCCAAATTAAAAATTTTTTAATTATGTTAATGCAATTTGTACTTCTATTATCAACATTTCTCAAGCTCTAAATCATATATAACTGAGCACAAAATTTTTGTTTATTACATGTGTTATCTTTATCCACCATAATTTGATAATCAATCATGACCTCATTAGTGTCCTTAAAAATCACTTAGAATATCCAATTATTTTGGAGAAACATTTGGAAAATGTGTCACTAATAGTCAAGAAGATTTCTAAGACTTAAGTGTGTATTTGAAGTATCTGTAATTTAATGCTTGCAGATTTGTTCAGTTAAATTCATGAACCAAAGTACATATTTCTACCTTCACTTTCTGCTGATTCCTTGTAACCATTCTCAGAGTGGTCAAAAAACATCCTCTCATAATATTCTCTATCATATCAAATTGCTATGAAATGAGTGATGATAATAACTGATTGCTAATTGAACTTTGACAATTGATGAGATAATCCTTTCAAATATTGTGGTAAGGAGAGGTTGCTGGGCAACCAAAGAATGTAAAAATCACAACAGGAAATACCGCATACAAGAGCTGGAAGGATTCAGACTGAAAATCTTTGCTTCATGATTTTGCCTAAAGCAAGTTATCTTTCCTGTCAGCGTTACAAATTACCATGGCTCAACTTTTTAGTCTACAATACTCCTCAAATTTTTCCTCCTGCAAATCAAAATTTGATCCTTGAGACTGTCAAAAGACAATATTACTTGACCAAATAGATCAAGCTCACACTTAATTAAATCAAAATTCCAGATTAGACTGAAAGCTGTATTTTGTTTGCCATTTTATAAAATGGATAAACTGTCTTCTGCTATGGGATGTTACAACAGGAGGTCCAAATTAATATGGGGAATGATGAATCTGAGTCATGTGTTTCCTATAAAATCGATTAAAAATATATAAGTGCCCTTCTAGTTAAAGCAAACTAAACTGATCAGCTTTGAAAAGTAAAAAGATATTTTGTAATATTTTTTTCTGATAAATCTTTCAACTGGACAAATCAAGTTAATGTATTTATAGCTACACATTTTCAATCAACACACCACCAATAAGTAGGTACTTAAGAAGTAGTGATCTGATGCACTATTAAAAATAGCTGTCATAAATTCCATTCATACAGTGTCACCCTAACAATTAGTATTTTGTTTTGTAAGAAGAAAGTGACATTAGTTAAATTCTTTTGATGCCTATTTTATTCTTTCAAATATACTTATTTACTATTAATGTAAATTGTATTACTATGAATAACTAAATTTATTATAAATACATTAATTTTCACCATTTTTTTGATTTTCATCAGTAAATTTAATAATTGCTGCAATAAAGTTTATACATCACTCTCACAATACCTAAAAGATTTTACAAGGTGCACTTTTACTTAACACAATAACAATCTCCATGCCACTGCTTCATTGTATTTAATCTCATAATTTAAGTGATTAATTTTGCTTTTTTAGCCATTTTAGGTGTCATAGAGATAGAGATTGTACAGGTACAAAGACACCTTTTGGGTGAATTAGGGAACTAGCTTTACATACTATGTCAACATTCTTGATAAGTCAATTTATTGGTCTTACCATATAAAATATAATGTAAAATATTTAATTTAAATTGCTTACAATTTCTCCATTTGGTTTCAAAGCAAAATAGTGTCTGGATTGTGAAATCAATAGGAATTTGGAATAGTCTAAGAATAGTAAATGTGATTTGTTAAACCTATAATTTTCTTCAGAATATATTCAAGACAATTTATTAAAATGAGTGCACACAAGGAAATCAGTTGTGTCCAAATAGACCTAAAAATAACAAGAAACATATGGTCGTGTTACAGCTGGACTATACTGACAAAGTATTCACAGGTCTTTAAGTAATCTAGGAGGATTTTTAAGTAATGTGTCTACATTCATATCACTTTAACAGCTTTCACTGACTTGACCCAAGAATGTAGGTTCTATTTCCAAGAAATACAAGGAAAAAAAAAAAACGTAATTTTTTCAATTTTGGGAAAAATTCAGGGGTTTTTTTTGATAGAATTTATTAATTATGTTAATGAATCTACCATAGAATTCAAAATTTACCAGTTGATTCATTCCTTAATGAAATTTGAGTGATGTAGGAAAGGCATTGTTTCATCTATTGGCAATTTTAACAAATTAAATATTTCCTTACAAACTGAGTGATTAAATCATGATGTTAATAATTCATATTTAATGGAGGGTAAAAGAGGAACACAGAAAGTGAGACTAAGTTATCTAGGTTCCAAAGAAAAGGCACCTTGACTGATAAGAAAACAAAACAAGTCTCTAATTTATAGATTATTTGTATAGTTTCAGCATCTAAAACAGTGCTTACATGTAAATAACATGTTCTGAGCGACTGTGAAACAATGGTTTAATGACTTCATGTACATTTCATTATCTTATTTAATAATTGAAACAATCATGTAAGACAATAACTATTATTAAACTAACAGCATATGAGGAAATTGGAGTTTAGTAATTTGTCCATGGTCAAGTAACTAATATGTGATGGAAAAGAGATTCTGTCTCAGGTCTGTGTAATTCAAAAGTCCCTGCTCTTAACCACTACTGTAAATCACCTCCTAATTATGATACATTCATTGACAATGAATGCATATGGCTATAAAGTGATTATTTAGAAGATACGACTACATTAAAAATAATATAAAAGTTTAAAACTGAATTTAGATTGAAGCTCTTTCATATGAAATGTTTTTTGTCATTTTTAAAAAATTTGAACATCTAAGATGTTGCTACAATTTATTTTACTGTACTCAGCCACAGCCTGGAAGTCTAAGGTTGTCTGTTTTTTTTTGTTTTGTTTTGTTTTTTCTAATTCCAGTTATTTGAGAAAGAAACAAAACTTATGGACTCGGTGTATTAAAGGACTCCCAAAGTTGTAAATTTGAATTACTGCATTATATGATAGTCTTTCATAGCTCTAACCCCAAATCTGCCTAGTTGGTAGTTTGGCAATATGTATGAAATATTTTTAGTTGATTAACTGAATTTTTTTAAATTTTCAGTAAATATTTTGGAAAGGTTGGAAAACACCAACAAACTTTAAAGTTACATTATCAGCTTACTTGTACTGGGTGCTTAGTATGTATGGGGTATTCTCCTAATAGGTACTTCTGTTACTTATTAAAACAATGGTTTTTACAAGGCATTATGCGAAAGAATCACCTGGATAGTTCACTGAAAATACATATATCAGACTACTGCATTCTTATGGTACACATAGTATGGGTCTAGGAATTGGTATTTTTCATGTATTCCAGTTAACACTGATGCAGATGGTGCATGAACTCCTTTCAGAAATACTGCATTAAATCCTTCCAGCTCTATTAAGTAGGAATGACTATTATTCCTACTTCAGAGATGAGGTATCTCAAGTTAGATTTATGCAATTTGCTCAAGATCACACAGTTGAGTTGGATCAAAACTCTGACCTTGAGAGTGAAACCCTAAACCCAATTCTTATGAACACCATTATTCTTTACTTACGTTTACCTAAATTAGTAGCTTTTAAGTCTGGTTGCTTGTTAACATCACCAGGGAAGTATTTTGCTCATTCCTCAGCTCCTCTCTCAGAGAGTCTATCATAAGTGTTCTGTGGTTTCCAGGAACCAGTATTTTAAAAAAAATTCCTAAGCAATTCTAATGTGCAACAATGGAGAACAATTGAAAATCACTGTACCTCAGTAAAATTCCAAAGTTTCTCATTTATCCAAGTTGGAAAGGCCATAGATTAAGAAATGAGATAGAAGGTGTATATTTTCCTTTGTTGCTCCCTCCCTGCCCTTGCAAGTCATTTCAATACTATTAGAGTTGGATTGAAAAATACAAGCTCCAGCCAACTTCCTATTGCCTTGTTGGGTCTATAGAGGTCATCATACATGCCTTTCTATTGAATCTAGGATTGTAGTTTGGTTTTGCGTTTTTAAACATCTTATTGGAGTATAATTTCTTTGCAATGGTGTGTTAGTTTCTGCTTTATAACAAAGTGAATCAGCTATTCGTATACATATATCCCCATATCTCCTCCCTCTTGCATCTCCCTCCCAACCTCCCTATCCCACCCCTCTAGGTGGACACAAAGCACTGAGCTAATCTCCCTGTGCTATGCGGCTGCTTCCCACTAGCTATCTGTTTTACATTTGGTAGTGTATATATGTCCATGCTACTCTCTCACTTCGTCCCAGCTTACCCTTCCCCCTCCCTGTGTCCTCAAGTCAATTTTCTATGTCTGTGTCTTTATTCCTCTCCTGCCCCTAGTTTCTTCAGAAGCATTTTTTTTAGTTCCATATATATGTGTTAGCATATATATGTGTTAGCATACGTGTGTTAACAGATTTGTTTTTCTCTTTCTGACTTCCTTCACTCTGTATGACAGACTCTAGGTCCATCCACCTCACTACAAATGACCCAATTTCGTTCCTTTTTATGGCTAATATCCCATTGTATATATGTGCCACATCTTCTTTATTCATTCATGGATAAAGATAAACTTCCCTGGTGGCGCAGTGGTTAAAAATCCACCTGTCAATACAGGGGACATGGGTTCGAGCCCTGATCTGGGAGGACCCCACATGCCGTAGAGCAACTAAGCCCGTGCAAAACTACTGAGCCTGCGCTCTAGAGCCTGTGAGCCACAACTACTGAAGCCCAACAGCCCTAGAGCCCGTGCTCCACTACAAGAGAAGCCACCGCAATGAGAAGCCCACACACCGCAACGAAGAGTAGCCCGCGCTTGCTGCAACTAGAGAAAGCCTGCACGGAGCAACAAAGGCCCAACACAGCCAAAAAATAAATTTAAAAATTAAAAAAAATAAAATGTGTCGATGGACACTTAGGTTGCTTCAATGTCGTGGATATTGTAAATAGAGCTGCAATGAATATTGTGGTACATGACTCTTTTTGAATTATGGTTTTCTCAGGGTAAATGCCCAGTAGTGGGATTGCTAGGTCATATGGTAGTTCTATTTTTAGTTTTTTGAGGAACTTCCATACTGTTCTCCATAGTGGCTGTATCAATTTACATTCTCACCAACAGTGCAAGAGGGTTCCCTTTTCTCCACACCCTCTCCAGCATTTATTGTTTGTAGATTTTTGATGATGGCCATTCTGACTGGTGTGAGGTGATACTTCATTGTAGTATTGATTCGCATTTCTCTAATGATTAGTGATGTTGAGCATAGGATTATAGTTTTTTAAAAACTGCATAAGTAATTTTTTATATGGGTCTTGGCATATACATTTTATTAATTAAAACCTAGGAATCTTCATCTTAATACATAAAATATAATGGTGCCATCTTTTTAATTTGTTAAAATACAAGAATGCATTTTTTTAATGTAAGCTGAATTACCTTCCTTTTGTCCATAAACTTAAGTAAACTCATTCAAGAAAGGGAGAAAAACTACCACTTAGTTAAACCTTTTTTCATCTTTTCCATAAATAAATAAATTCTCCAAATGTCAACATATATGTCTTTCCTCATGCAGTCATAGCCCATATTATCCAAATCTCTAATATATTTGTTTTTCTTTTTCCAGGAACTGGGTACTTTAAAAATGTATTTATATTTGTTAAGTTTTCAAATTTCATATAACAGATAGAGAACACACTGGCTTGCTCTGAGTGTTTAGAGAGTTTGAGGTTATTGATATAAGCCCTGATACATATTCCCACAGAGAAATTAAAGTCCTTACTCAAATACCTGTAAAGTGTCAGAAACCTTGGTGATGGCTGATTGAGCCAAAAAAAGCAAAAGCAATGAATAGAATAAATTATGCACACACACACACATACTTTTACACACATATTCACACATAGTTCCAAGGAGTCACGTACATTAATTCCAACTCACAAATTCTCATTATTATCTGGCTGAAGAGAATCATGTCTAATTAAATTCACTTGTAAAAGAAACCTGGTCACTTAATCTTTTTGAGACCAATCAATACATCCATATGTTGATGTTTTGTCTTATTCCAAATGTAATCTTTTTCTCTGCAAGGTCTCTAGCTAAAATGAAGTACTTTTACATGAATGAAGAGATCTCATAAATAATATTCTGAGGCCAATTTTTATTTTGGACTCACAGGATTTTCAGATTTGATCTACATAAAATTAGTTTCAGGAACACTCATTTGTATTCCTTATTTTCTCTTTGCAAACATTACTGGAAATGTTCGCTATCAAGCTTGAATTTAGGGCACCATATATACTTAAAATACAACGTATAGAGATTTCTTATAGTTATTTGATAGTCTCAAGATAACCAATTTTATCTTTAAACTTTCCATTGATTAGTATAGAAGAAATAACATTTTCCTCTAAGATGAAATGAAACTTGTTCTTTGTCAAACACCATTTAAATCAAAGGATTTATAATTAAATACTCTCGATTGATTATGAATCTGAAATGCCAGACAGTTTAAAAAATTTGTTCAAAGTTTCATTGCTAGTTAATACCAAAGACAAAAATACAAATCAGTGTTGTTTCTTCAGGCAATGCTCTGTCTGAGATTCATCAAATTTGCAAATTCAAAAAATATATTTACTTTCAAAGAACTAAGATTAAAGAAGATTGCCTTTGCTTATGTACTCAGGTACACAGTAGAGTGAAACAGTTGGGTTTAATAGTTTCACTAACAAATGATTAGATGAATACTTTGATTAAGTACCCTTATATTCTAGAAGTTTCAAACTAGGTAGGTGCTGGTGATGGGTTAAGTAGATAGATAGATAGGTATGTCAATTTTAGAAAAAGAGACCTACAGCTCCATCCATAAGCTTAGCAAAAATAAAAGAAAGTGAGAGAATGTGGCCAAATCAGATAGGGATAAATATGAATGAATAAAGAAAAGCCTTCAAATTAATAACTAAATGATAAGACATCATTTTTTATGTCTTGGTATTATTGTTTAAACTTTTGATAATATAAAAATGAATGTTTCATAAATTATTTTGGATACAATCATAGATAATATAACCATAACACAAAATTTCTGGATAATAGAAAGTAGAAAAATAAGCACTGATAATTTAAATTATTCAGCACAGCTAAATGTCATTTATTTGTCAGCTATTTAGTGAGCACTCTCTGCATTCCAGGCATGTCCCTTTCTTAACATAGCCTTACAAGTCAGTTTTGTGCACATTTATTAAATAGAGATAGTCTATGAAAATCTGTCTATTTTGAAATGTTGAAACAATTCAGATAATTGAAAAGGTGATTAATCTGACAATCTTAGATCTGTAGACTTGGCATGAACCATGGTACACACTTGGACAAAAAATGTCAATTTTAAGTAAATTTAATAAATAGCTGAAAGTTCTACTCATTCAGAGTATAGGACAAGTTCTGCTTCAAATTCAAGTTTTCACTTCATGAAAGTCACATTTGTTCATAATTATTCCTTCTCCGGCTCTAAGTGTGGTTCTCATCCAATTGTTGAGAGTGTCCTTTTTCCCAAATTCACAATTTTCATAGCAGTAAGAAAGTAACAAGAAATGTTAAAAGCAATAGATTTTATAAAGAATCTTCACTCAACGTTCAACAACTCTCTTTAATTGAAAGAAAATATGTCTACAGAAGTTAACGCAGATTTCATGAGACTTCAGCCAAGGTAACTAGGAAGGATTCATGAATAACTTCCACATTTGACAAAAAATAAAAGCCTCCAAACACTACATAATAATCCAAGGGAGATCAGTGATAGTACATTTGCATTTCTCAAGGGCTTTCTGGAGCCTCAGGATCTTACCTGAAAAGTGAATATAATAATAGGAATTTCAGGCATCAGTCTGCAGATGGGGTATCTATTTTGGGATGGAGGATTTTTAACAAATCACATTACTTAGGTGGCAACTAATTCTACTTATCCATATGGCTGACTCTGTAGAGAAAAAAAAATTATTGCTGCTAATAATTTCTCCTTTACCATTGAAGTGTCAGAAGAAACAGTAGGTGAAAGCTTAAAACCTAGCTGCAATATTGGGAAAAAATAATTGTAGTTTTCAGAGGAGTTACAGTTTTTCTGGCCTATATATTAGATAAAGGTACTCCATAAATAGATAATGTTCTCTGTATCAGTAAATATAATTACCCTCATCTAGTCAATTTCCTTTGCTTGGATTCCCCCTCATGGTTAAAAGCATAGTTTAATCAAGATAACTTTCTAGTTTAATGGATGTTGCTTAAGGTCCTGAAATAGAATGATACTATTAGTTCATCCAGGTATAAAAAATCTTTAAATTCTCTCCATAACTATCATTCCAAGATTCGATGGCCAATGTTACCATAAAATCTTTGTGGAACCACAAAGCATATAAAGCTCACTGACAAGGAAACTTATTCTTTCCTAATCAACTCTTTTAAAGTCTTCAGATGACTTTTATAATTACAGTTTTAAGGGAACTGTAATCATATTCTATGGTTATGTTTTCCACACATCTCATTGAGGTATACAAAGAGAGTGAAAAAAACTGGACATAGTCCATAGTCTTACTATTCTGTTTTGATGATAGGGAGTGATTTTGACAATGGGTAGCCAATTCTTATTGTTTGAGCTCCATCATCACAGAATAACCTTAAAATCCTAATGAATTCCTGGAGCTTTAAATTGTATTTAGTGCTGTCAGTCTGAGCCTCCCCATTATTTTAAGGTCAATGAAAAGTGTATATCAATTTGTCTATATATAGTATGAAGTGAGTATGAATTCTTACATAAGCAAAGTCAGGGTAAAAAGGGAAACTCAAGAAAATAGGAGACTGTCTTTTGCTGTTTTTGTCAATTGCTCATATTGTATCTAGCATGGAAATTTCCTTAAGGTGAAGGTTTTATGGAGACAAACACAAACACATGAAATATTCCTGAGGAAGTAAGACATAGAAAAAGAGAATAAAGGAGGAATTTTTTGTGGAGGATGACTGTAAATTAGAAAATTATATATATATATATATATATATATATATATATATATATATATATGTAATATATACTATATATAATTCTTCTGATTATAATCGAAATCATATAATTTCATTGTTCACTAGTACCATCCCCAGACATATCCCCTTTGTTTCTTAACTTTTCTCGCTCTCTGAAATGGAAATAACAAAAAAAAAGAGATGTCTAAATATTTATGTCATGCATTTTTTTCTGATCTCATAAAAGTTTATTTTTATCATTTAGTTGGCTTTTCTCTGTAATAAGATGGTAAAAATCTCAGTGTTTTGAGGCTGCTAAACAATGCCCATACAGTTGACAGTCTCAAGAATTATTATAAAATGATGGAGTTAGATGCTATGGTTCACACTTTGTAAGTCTGACTGCAGCAGGACTAGAATATTAATGAAAGTCAACAGCCATTTTCTTACCTGCTACCAATTTGTAATTCTTGCCTTGGTAGCTGCCCATATATTACAAAAAGAATATTGTTTTCTAATTTATAGTCAGAGAATCATTGCAGTGACTAAGATTCTGTTCTTGAAATAGGTATTAAGTTCATTGTCATTAAAAAATGAATACAGCATTATAAATTTGTGTGAATAAAATGATTTCTTTTAAGCGAGATGTAATTTTAAAATAAAGTGTCATATCTTATATAAATAAATACAGTTTCAGTAAAAATCAAGCTAGTAGTAGGAGGAAGTTGTTTCAACTTATGATTTTCACTTCAAATATTATTTTTTGGAAATTTAGTTTAATAAGAGTATACAGTATGGGCCCATTCGTGTCATATGCAGAGAAACACCAATTATAAAAAGTCAGCCTTCAGTTCATTCAAGACAGCTTTCAGAGTCGTTTCCCTATTCACTTCACAAAGTATTTCCAAATATAGAACAGTACAGCTCATTCTGCCTATGAATTATGGACTGTGCACAAAACAATAATCATCCCCCAAAATTAGTTTGAAGGTTAAAGAAGAAGGGAGAGAGGAAGGGAGTGAAGGATTGATTTGCTGAGAGTTTGCCTTCTGCTTACCCTTGTTCTAGATTTTTCGTCTATTTCTCTCACCTGATTCAAACCACAAATTTGTGTGGAAGGTTAGTTATCTTTATTCTAACCAGTGAGGACACAGTACTTAGTAATAGAGTTGAGATTCAGACTTAAAGATTCTGCATCCTCCCTTTGTCAATTTCTCCTCCAAATTGAGATGCCCTGCATGCTGGTTCTAATTTTGTTACTCAATGAGAAAGTCACTTCTTTTTTGGTTGTATCTTTTCCTGTGTAACAAGGAGATAGAACAAAGATGTTTGCTGAAAATATCTTCCAGTTGTATCATGTTTTTGTTCTGAATGGGTAGTCCTTTGTAAGTCTGCCTGGGGCTAGCTAGCAATATATGATGGCCACCAGAAGCAGCAGAATAAAATAACTGAAATAACAATCTATATCTCACTAACATCAGACCCCAATCAATGCAGTCAATGCAACAACTTCCCTTGAAACTGAATTGCAGCTTATAAGCCAATTTTGCACGAATTATCACAATAAAACTGCAAGATAGGGAAAGCATGATATTATTTTTAGAGTTTTACAGAGGAATAAAATATTGGCCCTGACCTAAAAGGATTTGGCAGTGATTTTTTTTCTTTGATAAGATGACTAGATGTCCTTTTATTTTATTTTTATTTTTATTTATTTTTATTTTTTTTTTTGCGGTATGCGGGCCTTTCACTGTTGTGGCCTCTCCCGTTGCGGAGCACAGGCTCCGGATGCGCAGGCCCAGCGGCCATGGCTCACGGGCCCAGCCGCTCCGCGGCATATGGGATCCTCCCAGACCGGGGCACGAACCCGTATCCCCTGCATCGGCAGGCGGACTCTCAACCACTGCGCCACCAGGGAGGCCCTATTTTTTAATTGAAGTGTATTTGATTTAGAGGTGAAGTTTAATACTTTCATAAGCACAAGACATAGTAAATTTAATAAATCAACATTAACACTTTACAGTAATTTTGTTGTTTCAATTAACTTTAAGGAGTGTTAGAAGAAAATAAATATTGATCTCAAATTCAGCAAGTAAAAAATAGAAAAATGTAGAAACCATGAGAAATGGTTAAGGTGAGTGATGGACAGGCAAAGTTGCTCTGTGAAACTACAGCACAACTTAAAGTATTCATATGTCAATGTCAGGCTTAAAAACAGTTTCAATTACTTTTTTGAATAGAGTTTCCTCCATTTGTCTACAATAGTAAAATATACTTAGAATAAATCCAGATATGGATTTTCCACCTTAAATTCAATCAAATATTCAAGCTTTAAAATTATAGGAACTTCTGAGAAGAAATTACAGAAATGTACTGGCAGGAAAGGGAGAGAGAGAAAAGAAAAGGAAAGGAAATAAAAGAAATGAGGGAGGGAGGGAGGAAGGAAGAGGGTAGAGAGAGAAAAGAAAAATCTGTAACTTGAAGCCTGAAAAGCAAAGATTTCATACACTTGCCAATCTTTAGATACTATACCTCTTCTTTTATTAGCATACCTGAAAAAATTAAAAGAATTTCTTAGAAGTATAAATCTAATCCCCATAAGATTTTCCAGCTTTTCTGACGTTTATATTGATATTTCAAGTTTAAGATTTCTCGTAGATTAGATATGAATCATATGATTATAATTAAACAAAATTCTGAACAAGTTTCTCTTTGCTCTACCATATTATGAAATAAAACTTGAAGAATAAAGTTTGGCTACTGAGTCTACATATATTGTATTAAATGGTTAGTAGAAATTTAATGATATAGCAAAAGTAATCTAACCTTCTCTTTGGCCCAATTCACATGTATTTTTCTTATTTCAAAATGTGAAGAGGATAGGTGTATACCAAAACATAGATTTCATAAGATTATGTACAATCAACAATCTGACAATTAGTTGGGTATTATTTAATTAAGCTTAGCTAAATTGAATATTCATGCCACTGCCATGCTTAGGTTTTTACCTCTAAGAACATGCTTATCAGTTTTTGAAGGAGGTTCAATTTAGTAATAAGTATCTTTAAAATTGATAGTTCCAAATAACTTTTTAAAAGATGAATTAATACCTATCCACACTCACTGGACAAATAAATATAATTATCCTTGCTTATTTAACAGTAAATAACTTGGTGTTTCCGAGTTAGTTTTTAAATATTAACTGCTCCTCACATATATTTCTGTTCTTCACAGTGTATAGTCAATTGTAGACACTCAATGTGAATTATTATGATAATTTCTATCTCTGAGGAAATAAGAAGACTGAGCCACAGAGAAGTTAAATAGATTTGAGACATGAGTGAATATGTTTGATTTTTTAAACTTACATGATATGAAATATCCAAAAAATTTGAACACCTAACTTCAGTCTCATATTTGGAAGAAAGTTGAGCTGTGGATTCTGCTGTAGGTTAATGACAAGTCCCTCAAATAATCCAAGTGAAATAATTTGGGCCAAGTAAATAAGTTCCAAATGTACATGGAAAACAAAGCAACAGAAGCCAATACACAATGGTGGCTCCCTTTACCCAGGACCTACTTTAATATGTTAAACTTGAAAGTTCTCGTACCATCTGCACTCCCCTGAACAGATGAAATCTTTGCTGAAGGATTTCAGTATGTATTTTTACCATATGATCTGTCTGGACTCACTCTTTTCATGACTGATAGATTTCTTGCTTTCTCATTCAACACTGCAATAAAAGAAAAATCCATGATTTTCTTTGACACAACAGAACTATCTTCAGCTATATCCAGAGGAAGGAGACTAGGATAAAGGTCCATTTTCTTCTTTCATAGCTCACTGATATTTGCAGGATACTTAAAATTATGTCTTAAGGACTGTTGCTCAACCTCCAAAACTGTTAATTCCCTTCTAGTTGCTACTGGAATTCATGTATATGGTGATAGGAAGCCTGGAAGAACAATTTCTGTACATATACTTCTGACCCATGCCCTTGAAAAGGACCTAAGTATGACTATCTTTTGAAACTTTTGCAATGAATAAAGTGACATGACCTCATTGCAGAAATACCTGTAAGATCCTTGATCTGGGTCCTTCACAAATAATATGTTTTCATGTACAGATGGAAAAAAATTAAATAAATATTAGTCATAAACGTAGTTCAGAAAACAGAAAAAAAAAAAAACTAAGCACAGACATAGCGCATCTCCTAGCTTAGAGCCAGGTAGGATGTTATCACTATTTCTTTGATAAGAAACTAAATTCTGAATAAGTAGACTGCTTTGAGGAAATATAGATGACAACAAGATAACAGCTTATACTTTCTAAGCTATGACACTGGCAAAGTGCTTTCACCTACATTCTGTCATCATTTTGTCTCACCAACCAATGATTCCACACCTGCTTGAAAGACCTGTAACCATGAAATCAGCTTTCACTGATAGGAAGACCTCCACTGAGCAGTTTGTAACATGTCAAAATTTACTTTGGTATTTGCTTAAAGGTATATATTTCTATGTTTTTTTGTGTGAACTCAACAAAGCTTTCTAAGCAAGTTTACTCCAAAAATAATTTGGGCAATGGGAAAAGAAAAACAAAATTCTGTGGATTTAGATTCTTTTTTAATTTCATGTCATATATTATGTTTCCCTAGTCTCTGACTCTGTTTCATATTTGCACAATTAACATTGGCTGAGGATAGAACTGGGCCTCATGACTCATTATTTAACTATGTGGTTTGTCCCCTGGGGTTTGGGTTAAATCTTACACAACAAGCTGAAAACTAAAAATTTTAATGGCTTTTTTAAAAACAAAGTATTGCTGTTTAATTGAGTTAAATCTTTTCTAAGGACTAAGTGTAACTTTCTCAAGTCTATGAACTTTCTCAAATTTTGAAATAATATTTTAGAAAGTTTATCAAATTGCTTCAACAAATTTAAAACCTTAAGTTTGAGGTGTCTGAAATGCAAACATAATGTATATATTATTTCTGTTATCTCAGCACAGACAAAATATCAAACCTATAGAGAAGGGATTCTCATGTTAGTATAAACAGTTTCTTCAATAAAACTGAGTAATAGAGCAATACACAATTTCCTTTCTCTGCCAGTGTCACAGATGGCCACCAAGTAGTTTGATTGAAAATGTGATGCTTGTATGTTTGCATAGACAAAGAGAGTTTTCAAAAAATTATTGCAATTCCTACTGTTTTCTCCACACAAAGTTGAAGATTATGTCCAAATTTTTTTTTAATCCAATTCATTAAAACTACCTACCACTGAGATCTCATCTGTCATTTGGAAGACAGATTTTAGTTGTGCTTTCTTTTCGTGAATCTGGCTTTGTAAAAATCACACTTCTGTTAAGCTAGTTGAGAAACTACTTTTTACCGTATGTGTTCAGGGACTTAATTTCATCAAAGATAGTCATATTTATTGTGCCCTAATGAGTCTCATACCGATCTCATGGTCAACCTTTACCGATAGAAATGTATGCATATATAAAATATGTAAAACTAATGATCTAGATGTTTTCTTCATTAGGTAGCACAAATAATTATTGTTAATCTGTGTCATGTATTTTTTTAAAGTCTGTAACATGGTGAAGTAGTATGCTTGCTGTTTTTATACTCGTGCTTGCAATTTATTATTCATTTGAAGCAGCAAATTGAGAATTGTTAAAAACTGTGAAGACTGAACATAAAAACATTGTGTATACTTTCTATAAATATCTGTTTTCATCAACTGAATCTTGTACTTGTCCCCAAAAGAAAGAAAAGCTGTCATTTGCCTTAAGCATAACTGTAAAGGTGATCAACAAGAGAATCTTATGAACTGAAATGGGAAGAAAATATCTATTCTGTTATTTCTATTCTTTCATTCTAAATCAGGTGGGCATTAAAACATTCCCATCTGAGAGTAAAATTGATGGAAAATATCACCATAACTGTCTAATATGCTGAATTAAATGTTTTATGCAATGAAAAGGAAAAGTTGACTTAAAATTTTAAAATGACTCAATTTCCAAAAGTTATGGGAAGATCTTGTGAGGCCTATTCAATTAGATACTTAGATTAGGTGCACCATCTAGTGGTCAATTTTCACATTCCCACCATGAAGGCCCAAAGACCACTCTTCCGGATGTTTTACTTTGAATATACTTTTTGTTTATCATTTCAGAAGTTCTGATTTTTTTATGAAGGTATCTGAAAAGTATTCTAATCCTGTAACCACGTATTTACTTAAAAAAGAAAAAGCATAAATATATAAATCAACAATTGCATCATATAAAACAAGAATTTTGTTTTGTTTCACTTCCAGTTCTACCATTTTAGTATTAATTAAAAAAAATAGAAAGATGAAAAAGAGTATGACATGAAAAAATTGCATACTAAAATGTAAAAGCATACAACACTCAGTCAATGTTATTCAAAGTTTATAAATGAAAACACTAATGGAGTTTGATATTAATAGTACTGTTTCATCAAACATCATAAAGGTAATTGTGCTTAATAAAGAGTAAGCTGATTCAAAAAGAATTTTTCTCTTGATAATAATTTTTCTCTAGGTAATTCTACTTCAAGTACATAGTGGCTTTCTTGCAAGTCATGGAGTAACCTTTTCTGAAACTGGATGTTTTTGTTGGAATTGAAACAGCCCTGAGTAGATATAGGGGCAGACAAGATTGAATCTGAATTTTTAGCAACATTTTAAATTTTAAATTAGAGGATAAATTGAATTGCTAATATTCCATAAGAAAAAGTAAATATCCATATGGATTTTAACTAAGAAATTTTCATTAAGAAATTCCAATTATTTATTCTAATATGAAATAATAACAGAAAAATCAACTTAACTCTCTCTTAATGACTAAATTTTTTTTATTAGTTTCTGCTTTATAACAAAGTGAATCAGTCATACATATACATCTGTTCCCACATCCTTTCCCTCTTGCGTCTCCCTCCCTCCCACCCTCCCTATCCCACCCCTCCAGGCGGTCACAAAGCACTGAGCTGATCTCCCTGTGCTATGCAGCTGCTTCCCACTATCTATCTACCTTACGTTTGGTACTGTATATATGTCCATGCCTCTCTTTCGCTTTGTCACAGCTTACCCTTCCCCCTCCCCATATCTCAAGTAGGTCTGTGTCTTTATTCCTGTTTTACCCCTAGGTTCTTCATGACTTTTTTTTTCTTAAATTCCATATATATGTGTTAGCATACGGTATTTGTCTTTCTCTTTCTGACTTATTTCACTCTGTATGACAGACTCTAGGTCTATCCACCTCATTACAAATAGCTCAATTTCGTTTCTTTTTATGGCTGAGTAATATTCCATTGTATATATGTGCCACATCTTCTTTACCCATTCATCCGATGATGGACACTTAGGTTGTTTCCATCTCCAGGCTATTGTAAATAAGGCTGCTATGAACATTTTGGTACATGTCTCTTCTTGAATTATGGTTTTCTCAGGGTATATGCCCAGTAGTGGGATTGCTGGGTCATATGGTAGTTCTACTTGTAGTTTTTTAAGGAACCTCCATACCGTTCTCCATAGTGGCTGTACCAATTCACATTCCCACCAGCAGTGCAAGAGTGTTCCCTTTTTTCCACAGCTTCTCCAGCATTTATTGTTTCTAGATTTTTTAATGATGGCCATTCTGACTGGTGTGAGATGATATCTCATTGTAGTTTTGATTTGCATTTCTCTAATGAGTAAAGATGTTGAGCATCCTTTCATGTGTTTATTGGCAGTCTGTATATCTTCTGTGGAGAAATGTCTATTTAGGTCTTCTGCCCATTTTTGGATTGGGTTGTTTGTTTTTTTGTTATTGAGCTGCATGAGCTGCTTATAAATTTTGGAGATTAATCCTTTGTCAGTTGCTTCATTTGCAAATATTTTCTCCCATTCTGAGAGTTGTCTTTTGGTCTTGTTTATGGTTTCCTTAGCTGTGCAAAAGCTTTGAAGTTTCATTAGGTCCCATGTGTTTATCTTTGTTTTTATTTCCATTTCTCTAGGCGGTGGGTCCAAAAGGATCTTGCTGTGATTTATGTCATAGAGTGTTCTGCCTATGTTTTCCTCTAAGAGTTTGGTAGTTTCTGGCCTTACATTTAGGTCATTAATCCATTTTGAGCTTATTTTTGTGTATGGTGTTAGGGAATGATCTAATCTCATACTTTTACATGTCCCTGTCTAGTTTTCCCAGCACCACTTATTGAAGAGGCTGTCCTTTCTCCACTGTACATTCCTGCCTCCTTTATCAAAGATAAGTTGACCATATGTGCGTGGGTTTATCTCTGGGCTTTCTATCCTGTTCCATTGATCTATCTTTCTGTTTTTGTGCCAGTACCACACTGTCTTGATTACTGTAGCTTTGTAGTAGAGTCTGAAGTCAGGGAGCCTGATTCCTCCAGCTCTGTTTTTCGTTCTCAAGATTGCTTTGGCTATTCGGGGTCTTTTGTTTTTCCAAACAAATTTGAAATTTTTTGTTCTAGTTCTGTGAAAAATGCCAGTGGTAGTTTGATAAGTATTGCATTGAATCTGTAGATTGCTTTGGATAGTAGAGTCATTTTCACAATATTGATTCTTCCAATCCAGGAGCATGGTATATCTCTCCATCTATTTGTATCATCTTTAATTTCTTTCATCAGTGTCTTATAATTATCTGCATGCAGGTCTTTTGTCTCCTTAGGTAGGTTTATTCCTAGATATTTTATTCTTTTTGTTGCAATGGTAAATGGGAGTGTTTCCTTGATTTCACTTTCAGATTTTTCATCATTAGTGTACAGGAATGCCAGAGATTTCTGTGCATTAATTTTGTATCCTGCTACTTTACCAAATTCATTGATTAGCTCTAGTAGTTTTCTGGTAGCATCTTTAGGATTCTCTATGTATAGTATCATGTCATCTGCAAACAGTGACAGCTTTACTTCTTCTTTTCCGATTTGGATTCCTTTTATTTCCTTTTCTTCTCTGATTGCTGTGGCTAAAACTTCCAAAACTATGTTGAATAAGAGTGGTGAGTGTGGGCAACCTTGTCTTGTTCCTGATCTTAGTGGAAATGGTTTCAGTTTTTCACCACTGAGGACGATGTTGGCTGTGGGTTTGTCATATATGACCTTTATTATGTTGAGGAAAGTTCCCTCTGTGCCTACTTTCTGCAGGGTTTTTATCACAAATTGTTGTTGAATTTTGTCGAAAGCTTTCTCTGCATCTATTGAGATGATCATATGGTTTTTCTTCTTCAATTTGTTAATATGGTGTATCACATTGATTGATTTGCGTATATTGAAGAATCCTTGCATTCCTGGAATAAACCCCACTTGATCATGGTGTATGATCCTTTTAATGTGTTGTTGGATTCTGTTTGCTAGTATTTTGTTGAGGATTTTTGCATCTATGTTCATCAGTGATATTGGCCTGTAGTTTTCTTTCTTTGTCACATCCTTGGTTTTGGTATCAAGGTGATGGTGGCCTCGTAGAATGAGTTTGGGAATGCTCCTCCCTCTGCTATACTTTGGAAGAGTTTCAGAAGGATAGGTGTTAGCTCTTCTCTAAATGTTTGATAGAATTCGCCTGTGAAGCCATCTGGTCCTGGGCTTTTGTTTGTTTGAAGATTTTTAATCACAGTTTCAATTTCAGTGCTTGTGATTGGTCTTTAATGACTAAAATTTTCTTCTACTTTCCTTCTTAGCATGTTCCAAAAAGAAATGGCCCAACGATTCAGATTCAACCTAACGTGAATGCTAGGTGTATCGAGTCCTGTTCTTCTCATATTGTCTTCAGAGTCCAACTCAATATATATAGCCCAGAAGGTCTCCCTGCTCCAACAAATGAGACCAGTCAGAAAAATTAGGAAAGGATTTAGGGACTTCTGTACTTCTGAGGCCACTGAGAGGCTACAACTGTTTCCTGGAATTAGCAAATGGGGTCAAAGCCATCTCGTTCTGAGAAAGACAAAAGGACACACAGAGACACACACACATAAACACACCCTTAAAACCTCGCACCCTGGCAATAACATCTCTCATCACTTATCCTCAGATTTTGTTTTTTTGCTATTCTAGACCACAAGTGATGTTTAACTACACTAGTTTAAACCAAAACAAAACAAGTAAACAACAACAACAAGACATAAAATGTGAAAGATTCACTTTCCCAAGGCCCATACATGATATTAAAGTATACATGTCTCATTAGTGATGGTCTAAATGTGTTGGTAGATGCTAAAAATACCAGCCTAATATTCCAAAGTAGAATTGTCTACTCTCAATAGTTTTACAGGGCTGAGAATGATTACTAACTAATGGTTGATCAAGTCAATACATGAACTATCAATCAACAAAGCCAAAAATACATTTAGACTAAGGGAAATTACACTACTGTGTAGAGAACTATAAAACCATCCTGTTTAGTTCAATATAACATAAAATACTAGTTATCACAGTTTCAAAAAACTAACTTGTGTATAAGGTCAAAAAGTTGTTCAGGAAGCTGTCAACATGAGCCATTGCTAGGGTAACCATATAGCTGAGTTTTTTCAAAACGGTACCGAATTTCTCAATTTATGATATGTACTTGCCTTCCTTCCTCTCTCTCTGAGTCTTCACATTTTTTTCACAAATAAAGAAATATGATAGAGTGATATTATCATTAGTAATGGAATAAATATTAATCAAATTTAAACTTTCATATTTCAATCAAATTTTCAGAAAGAAAATACAAATTTGTGGCTAATAGTAAGAATTTTCTCTATAAATTCAACTTTTTTTTTTTTAATGTTTTTTGGTTGGTGCACATCCAACCAAAATTTGACAAACTACCGGGCCCACGATGTTTCTGAGTTCTCACATAAAATTTTATTTTCTAAAATAAGGTTTAATGCCTCAAAATAAATTTAATATGTAATTAAGACAAAATTTGATAACTAGAATGCCTTATTTTATCATAATTTCCCCTTTGAAAGGATATTTTTCAAAGTTTAACTCTAATTTGAATATCTCTTACTAACATATCCAACCAGGTTTGTGTTATTATGTAATTGCACAGTAATTTGAAAAAGTCCAACGTAAAGAATTGTTTTTTGTTTTGTTTTGATTTAATTTGTTTTGTTTTGACAAAAGTTAGGCTTTCACGGAGTTAACAAAACTATGAACCCCTAAAGTGGAATCACCATGTTTAAAAGTTCTCCTATTCAATCTAAGAAAGTTTGGCCTGGATCTGACCACATTTGCAAGCAAGAGAAGCTGTTAGTGAATAAACACTAAGCACTGAGAACCAGTAGAGATTAGGAAACAG
Source organism: Mesoplodon bidens (assembly GCF_964165515.1). NCBI lineage: Eukaryota > Metazoa > Chordata > Mammalia > Artiodactyla > Ziphiidae > Mesoplodon > Mesoplodon bidens. The sequence goes on from NC_138167.1 coordinate 91,168,849, forward strand.
GAAATACCTTATAGACTGATCAGGGACCTTGCTTGTAGCTTTATTGTGTTTGTGCCTAAGGGTTTCTTCCTCTTTCCAGTCTTAAAATATGATTTTAGGATCCTGGGCTTAAACTAACACCATACATTATATTCCTATCTCTTGTAGTAAACCTATGTGTCTGATTATATACAGGCCCTCTGATACCTAGGTGTTTTAACACCTTTATTTTTAATACTTGTATTAACCACTAGATGGCAATGTAATGCAAATTATAAAGCAGGCAAAAATTAAGGGACTAATTTTACTTGGTAAATTATTTCTCTAACTTTCATTTTCTCACAATGTTTTCTTTAAGTCTATATGTTTGACTCATAAATGGGACCCTGTTATTCATACCTATCATCCCCCATCAAGTTCTTTAAATTACTATATTAGGTTATAGAAAACATTGTCTTCTATACATAAAATTATTTTCTAGCTATTTGATCACAACAGGAATATTTGTAATTATTAATTTCAATGTCATATGTAACCCAAAGAATAGTAGAAATGTGTGTTAGAGTTATAGAAAATTTTATATATGACTCTTTTCTAGAATAAGAACATGTATTTTTTATTTGAGTTACCAGATATAGTCTATTTTTCAAAATAATTAAAAGGGAATAAGAATATCCTTTCCTAAAACCGACTAAATATAATATCATCTTTGCTAATTCCAAAGGCACTTTGTATGATACAAATGCTCTGAGAATTGTGGGTTTGGATCTCAGGCTGGACAGTGACCTAGGGTGTAACCAATTGAAAAGAAGGCTTCCAGAGTTAGTGAGGTCCTCAGCCCATTAATCCTTCCCCCACCCTGCCCCATGCAACGAGGTTTGGACAACCTCATTGGTTTCCACACACAGTCTTAAAAATATATATATATGTTATTTACTTTTCTCTTCAAAATATTTCCTGAATGTTCATTTTAACTTTATTTCACTGGTTTAAAAATGTGCAGGAAAATCGAGGGGACTCATTCAGGGTGAATTACCAGCAGCTCCACACATTTCAATGGTCTTTCTCAAAAATCATGCTGGTAAATATAATTGATTTTAGACAATGAAAGTAGATAAAGCATAAGTAGTAATAGAGACTCACCTTTGGAAGAATAAATTACACATATTTATTGTGGGCCCTATGTATCCTTACAATCCTGTTCCATTTAATAGCTTATCCACTATGGAAAGAATGTTTTTTGTCAATAGCATCCACAATGTACACATAACATTTTCCAACATTTACACAAATTAAATTGAGATACGCAGGCCTCTCACTGTTGTGGCCTCTCCCGTTGCGGAGCACAGGCTCCGCACGCACAGGCTCAGCGGCCACGGCTCACGGGCCCAGCCGCTCTGCGGCATGTGGGATCTTCCCGAACCGGGACACGAACCCGTGTCCCCTGCATCGGCAGGCGGACTCTCAACCACTGCACCACCAGAGAAGCCCCTTAAATTTTATTTTTGTAAATGACTTAAGCTGTTTATTCATAGGGGAACAATACCAATGTATTATAAATTTAATCAAATTACATACTATCTGGATAATTTGGCAGAATTGTTGGTCTCTTTTAGTAACTTTATTTCACTCAAATTAAAATATACTGGACATAAGACTTGGGCAAATTTCTTATTCTTAAGATTAAAAAACTCTATTTTGCCCATCTGTAAAAGTTGAAATAACAATATTTAAATTATGTAATTGTGAGGAATCAGTGAATTAGTCCACAGGTTAGTTCTTAAATACTTGGATTTTCCTTGCCCTGTGTCTTTCTTCTATTCCCCCCAACTGTACCTTTACTTATTCTTATTATAGGTTTTAAAACAATGTTTCATTGTCTGTTTCCTCAGAATACACTTTTTTAGGGTAGAGGGTCTAGCTTATCTATATTTCTATGCACAGTACATGGCACATAGTATATAGATATTAAATCTGTTGATGGAAAAAAGGTATATGATCAATAAACATTGCTTCCACTTTGTGCTCAAAATAAAATGTTAATATATGCTCCAGTTCCCATCTCAATATAATATTACCTGATTTACAGTGTTATTCAGGCAATTAATTTAATACATGAAAGACAATCTATTTTATTCTATATTTACATTTCCATTATCTTTTTAGGCTTGATTGACACTTACCTTGAAGGAACAGCAATAAATTCTCAAAATATTTTTTAAATCAAGTTCTATATTAAGTTGTTTGGAAATAGCTTTATTTATGTTGGAACTTATCTGGATATACCTTGGGAAAGTGAGGCATAATTGGAAATCTTACAGTCACTTTTCCTGGAAACTCAGATGAAACGTTTTATGTACAGGTACCCATTTTACAAGTATTATAAAATGTTTCCACTTAGAGTGTAGAAAACCACAAAACAGTGTTGCACCCACCTTTTTTTTTTTTTTAAATTTCAGAGTTGTATTGCACTAAAAGAACAGCAGAATGGTTATACAATTTTCTCTCATTCAATTTGGAAAATCTAAAGTACTTGCAAATTCTTAAGAATACGTTTACCACCAGATTAGAACAGTAAGAATAATAACAGTTTTCTTAACAAGCAATGCCTTACAGATAAAAGCACATTTAAAATAGTTTTAAATAAATTATTCACAAATAATTCAGCATATATTTTTATATCATGTTCACTTATGCTTAAGAATTAAAGCAAATATATTACTGATGGAAATATGGAAAATATTTCATTCATGCAACATACAGGGATAATATTCAAGTCAAAGGAAAAAAAAAACCTCACTCTTTTTATTTTTGTAAATGTATCTGAGACAGGCTTGACCTGGGACCTGGTACCCTTTACTGCAGTGCTTGCACCTGGACTAACATCTCCCTGAGGAACAAAAAAAAAATACCTAAAAAGGACTAAAAACTGCATGCATTACCAACGGGGTGGGCAGACCCCCTAAGCCACCCTTCCAGCCTGACCCACCGATCTGCCTCCACCCTCACCCCATTTAAGGGACCAGCTCGCTGCCCCTTGGAAAGCAAGCAAGGGAACCTGTTAACCTGTTTTCACTCCCTCAAGCTGCAGCATGAGTCCCAATAAAGTCTTGCCTGAATTTCTCATCTGGCCTCTTATCAATTCCTATTGATTAAAGAGTCCAAGAACCCAGGCCAATTTGGGAACATATCCATACATAATCATCTACATGACAGATAAGGAAACTCATGAAGTTTCCCACACTTCAGACACATATTTTCAGTTCATCAGAAGCACCTGATATCTACAGCTAAGATGTAATTAGATGGCATTTCAATAAAACCAAAATGAGCCCTAAAATTCCTATAAAGAAAAGTTTCTGATGGATTAAGAACTGTCAATAATTGATGTAATATTTCAGAGGATTATGGCTGTTCTTTAAGATGTACAAGTTCATTATAGACTTACTAGAGATCCTACATGCTCTAAGTCCCAATGCAGAGTCAGTAGTTTAAAAGGAGCCTGAGTCAGATCCACTTGCTGATCTTGGAGAGCCTCCCAAGGGAGGCAGAAGGCAACTCCCCTGGGGATGGAGATGCTGGGGACGAAGATGGCAACAGTCATTTTAGAGAACTCATTTTGCCATGTAGACGGTGGTGCTGGAGAGCGCCATTTTGGAATCCTCCCTCTGGTCCATAAATTATGGGGGCTTACCCACCCTCCAGTGGGCTGGAGCACTCCGGCCTGCACGGCCAGCCACGTGAAAACCCAGCCCTGCCCTCCAGTGGACCTGCAGCAACTTCGCGAGCCATGGCCTCACGGACAGTCAGGCCAGGAGTCAGCCATGCCTACCAGCGCTGCCACAACAGAAGGGGGTATGTAGCTCCCACAAGGGCCACCCTAGGGTATATAACTCTGGTGACCAGAGGGAGCATGCTGCTGGGCACCACAGAGCATCTCCTAATAAGGCCACTTCTCCAACATCAGGAAACGTAACCAACCTACCTGATCCATAAAAATAATGCACAGAGCATTAGGCAAAATGTTCCGAAGGAAGGAAGAAAACAAAACCTTAGAAAAAGAACAAAGTGGACACACAGATGGTCAGCAGACACATGAAAAGAAGCTTAAAAATACTAATCCTCAGAGAAATGCAAATCAAAACTACAAGGAGATACTGCCTCACACCTGAAAACAAATAACAAGTAGCTTCTTCAAAAAATTAAAAATAGAGCTGCGATATATTCCAGTGATTTCAATCCTGGGAATTTACTCCCCAAAACCAAAAACACTAATTGGAAAAGATATATGTACCCCTATGTTCAGTGCAGAATTATGTACAATAGCTAAGATATGGAATCAGCCTAAGTGTACATCAGCAGATAATGAATAAAAAAGATATAGTATATGCACACACACACACACACACACACACAATGGAATATTACTCACCCATAAAAAAAGAAAGAAATCTTGCCATTTGGGACAACATGGATGGATCTAGAGTGTATTATGCTATGTGAAGTAAGTCAGACAGAGAAAGACAAATGCCACATGATCTCACTTAAATGTGGAATCTAGAACCAAAACAAAACAGAATGAAAATAGACTCATAGATACAGAGAACAAACTGGTGATTGCCAGAGGGGAAGGAGGGTTGAGTAAAATAGGTGAAGGGGATTAAAAGGTACACACCTCCAATTATAAAATAAATAAACCATGAGGATGTAATATACAGCATAAGGAATATGGTCAATAATATTGTAATAACTTTGTATGAAGACAGATGGTTACTAGACTTATGATGATCATTTCATAATGTATGCAAATGTCAAATCACTATGTAATACACCTGAAATTAACATAATATTGTACATCAATTATATTTCAATTAAAAATACTTAAATATTGAGTATTTCTCTATCTACCTATTTGTCTATGTATCTACCAGCAAGCTCATTAGTCACCAGGGAAAATGAATCAAAACTATAATAGGATTCCAATATACACTCACCAGAATGGCTAAAGTTAACAAAAATAACAGCACCAAATGTTAAAAAGGTTGGGGAGTAATTTGAACTTTCTTACACTGCTGGTGGCAGTAAAAATTTTGAAAAACTGTGATTGTACTAATTTGTAGGGATTTCAATCTTAAGTGTATAATTAATAGAAACATGTACAAATGTGTACTGAAAGATCTACAAGGATGTTAATATCAGCATTATTTACAAAGTATTGTAGGTACAAACTAGAAACAATCCAAATGTTAATCAAGAGTAGAATGGATAAATGGTTTTTGGTATATTTCTACAAGGGAATACCATATGGCAATGATAATAATATGCCAATGCTGCACACATCGAGGTGGAAGAATCTCAAAAATAACATTGAGTGAGAGAAACCATATACATAAAATTATGAACTGAATTATTCCATGTTATAAAGGTTGAAACCTGGCAAGATTAAACTATTTGGTATTAAACATTAGGACAACATTGACCTACTGTCTTTAGGAAAGACTGTAGGGTGTGATTAGAAGGTGCTATGAATTTTTCATATTAATGCTTGTTAAGTGAAGCAGAGGGTGCTGGATGGTGAGCCGTGGTTCAATAACTGACCACAGTAGAAATTGAAATAGAAAAGTTAACTTTCCACAGATCCTGGAGGAAATACCCGACCACATGAGGAGGTTAAGGCAGAGTACAGACAGTCAGGACCTGAGGCACATGCCTTTATATATTTATTTAAACTTAAAAAAAACCCCAAATTATTTATTTATTTTTGGTTGCATTGGGTCTTCGTTGCTGCGCGCGGGCTTTCTCTAGTTGCGGCGAGCAGGGGCTACTCTTTGTTGTGGTGCACGGGCTTCTCATTGCAGTGGCTTCTCTTGCTGCAGAGCACAGGCTCTAGGTGCTCGGGCTTCAGTAGTTGTGGCACATGAGCTTAGTTGCTCCGCGCCATGTGAGATCTTCCCGGACCAGGGCTCTAACCTATGTCCCTTGCACTGGAAGGCAGATTCTTAACCACTGTGCCACAAGGGAAGTCCCACGTGCCTTTATTAAAGTTCATGGGTGGAGTGCTTTGGGGTTCCCTGCTAAGGCTGGATTGGTCAATTCAAACCCAAAGAGCAAGGTTTTGGTAAGCTCCATGGGGGTCTTATCTAAGTGGCATATAAGGGAGAGGCATTGGAATGTAGAGGAGATGTTGGTCACAGGGCTATTGGGGAAGTCATATCTGGAACTTACATTTACTTGTGACTCTGTGTACTGCTACTTAGGACATCTGCTTGCATGATGGGCTACTATAAGTTTAAGACCACTGCAGGCTGCTTGGACAAATAAAATGGGTGCCAAGGCAGCAATACCATGAAGTAATTTAGCTACATTCTTGACAGAGGGTTCATAGGAATGGCTTTTGTGGTGCTGGTAATGAGTTATTCTTGATTGGGAAAAGTGGTATTTACATGATTGTGTTTGCTTTAGGAATATTCATCCAACTGTACACTTATGATGTATATACTTTTTGTTCCATAATTTATACTCTGATTTTTAAAAAATTCATGTGAATTTATGAAATCATCATTATTCAATGTGTAAGCCTATAAGTTTTTCACTGTATAAAATAATAAAATGCATTTTAAGTGGACATTGTTAGGATGGTACAAACTGGATATTTTGTTTCTGTTTTTATTTTTCATTAGTCATAGATGACCCATTCCTAACTAAGTGTCCTCAGCCTTAGTTTATTGAACAGTTTAATAAGTAACCATGCTGAGATTAGAGGAAAAAAAATTTTTTGGACAAAGAATTGACAACTTTTCTGAATATTTCTAATGATCTGCAAAGAAGCATGACAACTTCAAAAGAACCTATGAGATTTTATGGAAGTAAGGGTATTCTAAGTCTTTTTTTTTTTTTTTTTTGCCTTTTCAAAGTAATCTCAAACAGTCTTTGAAATAAGTACACAGCTTTGTTTGGATCTGTCAGCAAGACACAAAGATGAACTAGACCTGGAACACCATTGTCTGGTCGATTTGAAATGAATCTCTTCATGTTTTCTTGGTGTACTTGCAGTGAACTGTGTTCTCTGAATACCTTTGTAGCAGGCAAATTCAAAGAGTTGTATGAATAATTCCTAGAATCATTCTAGCTCTGCATCTATGTTAGATTAACCAGAAGGATACACTCAGCTGGATACTGCTTATGTCCTTAATATCAGAAAGGAAGTCCTAAATTTAGAGACAAATGGGCTTCTTTTTGGTTTTACAAAGGAGATGAAAGAATTTGTGCCAATTCAGGAATGGTGAAGGAACACTGCCCTCACTTCCACTTCTAGGTTTCAGTGAGAGAAACTTTATGTAAGTGTAAACATTTTATAATCAAAAGGAGAATTGAATAAAATACAGTTGGGAATGTTTTGAATATTTTGTAAAAAAAAAAAAAAAGTACCTCAAATTTTACCTCTAGATTGGTGTGGCCTGATAAATAATTTGCTGACCTTGACTATGGTTGCAAAATAATTATGTGATGAGTAAAACATTCTATCAAATACAGTTTTACTTCTGAATTTTGACAACTTTATTAAATTGAGTAAATTCAGTCAAAAACAGAGAATCCCACATACACATTGGTGATACAGCCCACTTTAGAGTTCCCATGATATTTTTCATGAAGCTCGCATTTTTTGAAATATTATTGTGGTCTCTCTCTCTCTCTTCCCCTCTCTCTCAATTTTTCTTTCTCTCTTCCTTTACAGTACTGTTTTACACATATTTTCTCTCTCACAGATAACACACACACACACTGTTTTACACATACTCTCACACATATGTCGTGCTGTTTTCCAAACACACACTCACATTTGCATGTATGCTCACATGCACATACCCAATTTCCCTAGTGGAGTAGGCCCAGGGAAGGCCTGCTAGTGTACACAACTGATTGTACATGTCCATAGACTGTGGCAGTTACATCCAGCCTTGTATACCTATAGTGTGATTAAACAGGTATGATGTCCACTTATCAATATACACTGTGGGTAACATTGTTGGTACCCTTGAAGAAATAACTTATAACCTAAATGTTCTTTTTATATCCAAGTAATGTTATTTGTCAAAGGCAGTTTTGGAAACCATAGAGAATGGTTAAACTGGAGTTTGTGGGTGATATGGGTACCAGGGGTAACAGGACCTGCTGTGTTAATACAATTTTTCAGAACTTATCTTACACAGGCAACACACCACAGCCTCTAACCTGGCTTGATAAATTAGAGAACATCTTCAGGTCTGGTAACTCCTATTAAGCTTTTCTGGAAATACATAAATTCAAGCTTTTTTCACAGTAAACCCTGTCATAAAATTTATGGGTCAGAGACTTCCTTTCCCAAGACTCCAACTCAGTTCTAGGCCTACTTTACGTGATAAAAGAAGTTGAAAAATCCTGGCGTAAGCAAAGTCTAGCAAGCCTCTTTACTGCAGGACTTCTTGGAGCCTTTAATGTACATACTAATGGGTATTATGGACTTCCAAGCAGAATGTATAGCATGTAGCATTAACCAAACTCATTTGACCACATACCTCTTCTCCAATGGGCTTCTTTCAACACCACTTTGTGTTTAAACACACAGGCCCAATCCCTGCACTACTGCTTCTTTCTGAATTCCCTCACTCTCCTAATTAGTAACTGTTTGAATATGATCTTTGGAAGGTCTAGTAGGCTGAAAGTCTTTTTCCTACAAACAAAAAACTTGGGACCCAGAAAAGCTTTTAAGCCCAGGAGGGTCCCACAGGGACCTGCTCAGTTTCAATCCCCCTTTTTCTTTGATTCTCCTCAATCTTCAGGGGAACAGGTTTTGGACAAGAAAGGGAATAACATTTTGGATAGAGAGGTCAATCATAAACTCAGCAGAGGGTCTCAGTTTTAGGGAGACTGGGTTTCATCATGAATGAAGATGTTCTAGCATAATGTCAGAAAGGATGGCACAAGTTAGATTTTTATCTTCTAGCATTTTGTTTTACTATCTATATGTCATGATCTATGTTTTGGTGAGCTCTTAGAAAAACATCTAGAATTGGTCCAGTTAAGTTCATGCAAAAAAGCCACCAAATGAATTCTATCCATCAAGATCCTTTTTTCTTTTCTTTTTTTTTACTTTTCACATTCTACCTTTTAAAATAACTTTTATTGGAGTATAGTTGCCAATTTTTTCAGATTTCACATATATGTGTTAATATACAATATTTGTTTTTCTCTTTCTGACTTACTTCACTCTGTATGACAGTCTCTAGGTCCATCCACATCTCTACAAATGATCCAATTTCATTCTTTTTTATGTCTGAGTAATATTCCATTGTATATATATACCATATCTCCTTTATCCTTCCTCTGTTGATGGACTTTTAGGTTATTTCCATGTCCTGGTTATTGTAAATAGTGCTGCAATGAATACTGGGGTGTATGTGTCTTTTTGAATTATGGTTTTCTATGGGTATATGTCCAATAGTGGGATTGCTGGGTCACATGGTAGCTATATTTTTAGTTTTTTAAGGAACCTCCATACTGTTCTCCATAGTGATTGTATCAATTTACATTCCGACCAAGAGTGCAGTAGGGTTCCCTTTTTCTCCACACCCTCTCCAGCATTTATTGTTTGCAGATTTTGTGATGATGACCATTCTGACCAGTGTGAGGTGATATCTCACTGTGGTTTTGATTTACAACTCTCTGATAATTAGTGATGTTGAGCATATTTTCATATGTTTGTTGGTCATCTGTAGGTCTTCTTTGGAAAAATGTCTGTTTAGGTCTTTGGCCCATTTTTTGATTGGGTTGGTTGTTTATTTTGATATTGACCTGCATGAGGTATTTTTATATTTTGGAGATTAATCCTTTGTCTGTTTCTTCATTTGCAAATATTTTCTTCCATTCTGAAGGCTGTCTTTTCATCTTGTTTATGGTTTCCTTTGCTGTGAAAAAGCTTTTAAGTTTCATTAGCTCCCATTTTTTTGTTTGTTTGTTTTTATTTCCATTATTCTAGGAGGTGGGTCAAAAAAGATCTTGCTGTGGGTTATGTCAAAGAGTGTTCTGCCTATGTTTTCTCTCAGGGTTTTATAATGTCTGACCTTACATTTAGGTCTTTAATCCGTTTTGAGTTTATTTCTGTGTATGGTGTTAGGGAGTGTTCTTATTTCATTTATTAACATGTAACTGTCCAGTTTTCCCAGCACCACTTATTGAAGAGGCTGTCTTTGCTCCAATGTATATTCTGGTCTCCTTTGTCATAGATTAGTTGACCATAGGTGTGTGGGTTTATCTCTGGGCTTTGTATCCTGTTCCATTTATCTATATTTCTGTTTTTGTGCCAGTACCATACTGTCTTGATTACTGTAGACCTGTAGTATAGTCTGAAGTCAAGAAGCCTGATTCCTCCAGCTCCATTTTCTTTTTTTTTCCTCAAGAGTGTTTTTGCTATTCGAGGTCTTTTGTGTTTCCATACAAATTGTAAAATTTTTCTTTCTGTAAAAAATGTCATTGGTAATTTGATAGGGATTATATTGAATCTGTAAATTGCTTTGGGTAGTAGAGTCATTTTCACAATATTGATTCTTCCAACCCAAGAACATGGTATATCTCTCCATCTGTTTGTGTCATCTTTGATTTCTTTCATCAGAGTCTTATAGTTTTCTGAGTACAGTTCTTTTACCTCCTTAGGTAGGCTTATTCCTAGATATTTTATTCTTTTTGTTGCAATGGTAAATGGGAGTGTTTCCTTAATTTCTCTTTCTGATCTTTCATTGTTAGTGTATAGGAATGCAAGAGATTTCTATGCATAAATTTTGTAGCCTGCAACTGTACTAAATTCATTGATTAGTTCTAGTATTTTTCTGGTGGCATCTTTAGGATTTTCTCTGTATAGTATCATGTCCTCTACAAACAGTGACAGTTTTACTTCTTCTTTGCCAATTTGGATTCCTTTCATTTATTTTCCTTTTCTGTTTGTCATGACTAGGACTTCCAAAACTATGTTGAATAGTGGTGAGAGTGGGCATTCTTGTCTTGTTCCTGATTTTAGAGGAAATGCTTTCAGTTTTTCACCATTGAGAATAATGTGTGCTGTGGGTTTATCATATATGGCCTTTATTATTTTGAGGTAGTTTCCCTCTATGCCCACTTTCTGGAGAATTTTTATCATAAATAGGTGTTGAAATTTGTTGAAAGCTTTTTCTGCATCTATTGAGATGATCATATGGTTTTTCTCCTTCAATTTGTTAATATGGTGTATCACATTGATTGTTTTGCATATATTGAAGAATCCTTGCATCCCTGGGATAAATCCCACTTGATCATGGTATATGACCCTTTTTATGTGTTGTTGGATTCTGTTTGTTAGTATTTTGTTGAGAATTTTTGCGTCTATGTTCATCGGTGATATTGGCCTGTCATTTTCTTTTTTGTGATATCTTTTTCTGGTCCACATCCTGTTTCCAATAGCAGCCTATGGAATCCAATCAGTTACTTTAAGAAATGACCCCATATTTTTTAAAAAATGTTTCTACACTTTTTTGCTTATGGAAAGACTAGTTTCATATATTACACTGGGATAAATAATTTGAATGGATTTATATGAATTAATATAAAAGGAAGATTCGACACTTCCACAGGCAGGAAGATTCAGAAGAATTTGGGAGATCTCAAGTGCATCTATCAAACTTGATTTCTGGGTTCACACCAAGTTTCAGGGTTCAAATCCTTCCCCATCAGGTCTCTGATTGTGGCATAAGAAAATTCTTGCCAAGAGTGAGAATGCATTCTTCACCGAAATTCTACCACTGTCTCAACCAGGTCTTCACCCTTTCTGCCCTTGGATTTCAGGAGAAGACTTTTCTTCAACACATTGAAGGAGGTTCTCTGATTCTCAAAATTTGCTTAAAGAGTTAATAAATCTGAATCTGTCATTTTATCTCTGTTTAGCAACACCCACCCAATAACATAGTCTGTATAGTTACTATTTCCTTCATACCTATTAAATATCAAAGTTATAGCACTGGTTAGTTCATCCCTTTCCACTTTGTATCATGTCCAATTTCAACACAAATGAAAATCTTATCAATTACATTGCTATAGCAAGCTTGGGATTATTGATACTCCACCTACCACCAGTGAGGGGGTTCTCATTACCATCTGGTCAGTCTATGATTCCTCTCCTGAATACCGTCTTTAGACTATGTTTCTTAGAACAATTCCCGGTACTCACTATCTTAGGTCAGGTTTCCTAGAAGCAGAGATGCGGATTCTTGAGCAAGTAATTTATTGGGGAAGTGATCTCATGAAAAAATGCAGAAAGCAGGAAAAAGGACAGGGAAAGAAAACTAAGCAAGGTTATGATTTCGAGTAAAAATGAGCTTCAGCTTGATCCATTGGGCGATCTGGAGCAAAAATCACCCCTGGAAGTCGGTCCCACCTTGAGGTAAATGCTGCTACCTGGCCTCTGCTTTTCTGGATCCCTTTATATACCCATGTTAACCAGTCATTGCCTGTAGGTTTCTGGGTGTGATGGTGCTCCCAGGCAAGGAAGCTCTCATTTGACCAAGAGCAATTCTCTCTGGCAGGCGGCAGTTGTGAGTCGGTATCTGCCAGTACCCCCAGTAGCTGGGAGATGAGATATCTGGTCAAACCCCCAACAATGACCACTATACCCAGTATCAACCAGCACCATCCACAGTTTTGAACCCTTAGTTCTTTAATTCTTCAACAGTCCTGATAAATAGAAGTAACAAAAGAAACAGATCCTCAAATATTCATTTTAGGCCTTATACTCAAAAATGAGAATTTTCTCATTTACTATTATTTCTTCCTAAAATAAGACTGATCAAAAAAATAAAAAGGGTGCCAGGCTGCTATATATTGTCCATGCTGCTCTTGGCCTCAAAAATGACTGTAGGGCTTCCCTGGTGGTGCAGTGGTTGAGAGTCTGCCTGCTGATGCAGGGAACACGGGTTCGTGCCCCGGTCCAGGAAGATCCCACATGCCGCAGAGCAGCTGGGCCCGTGAGCCATGGCCGCTGAGCCTGCACGTCCGGAGCCTGTGCTCCGCAACGGGAGAGGCCACAACAGTGAGAGGCCCGCGTAACGAAAAAAAAAAAATGTGATTGCATAAAGCAAAATATGTGTATGTGATACTGAAATTCAGTGGCAAGGTATTTATGTCTGAAACCACTGATTGATTAATCTAAATCTTGTGTTAAAAATTAGGCCACAAATATTGAATAATAAAATGCCTAAACTAAAAGAAATGAGATCTTGAGAGCTGTTTTCTTATAGTTCTGTGGGTTAGGAGTACCACCTAGTGGTCAAAAATATTTATGCTTCCCTCATTGTTCTTTAATGTAGATGCCTCACATCTGCCTCTTTCTTGTTAATTTTATTTTCCTTGAGCATATTCTTTCTTTATAATTTAGAGTTTTGAATTTTCAATAAAAGTAAAGTATTTTAAATCCATGAGAGCTATTTACTTAAAAAGAAAATAGCAGAAATATATGAGAATATAAGAAAACAATATACAGTTGACCTTGAACAACATGGGGGGTCAGGGGCACGGACACTCTGCAAAGTTGAAAATACGAATACAATTTATAGTTGGCCTCCATATACTCGGTTCCCTGTATCCAGACTTCTGCATCCATGGATTCAACTAACTACAGATCATGTAGTACTGTCATACTTACTATTGAAAAAAATCTGTCTATAAGTGGACCCACGTGGTTCAAGCGTCAACTGAATATTTTTAATCTGCACTCTGGTTTAGATAAATTTATTTTGATAGAATTAAAAAATGAAATGTAAAAGAGAGTAAGAATTAAACAAAAACTGTACTAAAAATGTAAGTACTCACAATCTAATGTTCAATATTTTGAACATTTGAATAGGAGATTAATATTGATAACTATCAATGTTCATAAGTATCTTTAAGATGATTAAGTTGTCAACAGACCCCCCAAATCATTGCCCTCAAAATGAATATTCTTAGCTGTCTACTTCAGCTACATGGGGAGGGTGGTAGGCTGAATAATGGCTCTCAAATATGTCCACATCATGTTCCCCAGAGCTTGTTATGTTATATGGCAAGGGGGACTTTGCAGATGGGAATAAGTTAAGGATTGTACCATCAAGAGACTATCTTGGATTATCTGGGTGAGCCCAGTGATATTGCAAGAGTTGTTATAAGAAGGTGGCAGGAGGAACAACACACAGCAGAGAAAACAACATAATAAGGGATGCAGAAGTTGGAGTGATGAGCTTTGGAGTGCAAGGGCTACAGGGCTACACACGCAAGGAGTATAAGCAACCACTTGAAGCTGGAAAAGACAAGGAAACAGATTTTCCCCTCAGAGCCTCCAGAAGGAACCAGCCTGCAAATAGCTGACTTAGCCTAATAAAACTGATTTCAGAATTCTTGCCTTCAGAACAGTAAGATAATAAATTTGTATTGTTTTAAGATGCTGAATTCATGGACATTTGCTACAGCAGCAAGAGAAAATTATACAAATACTTTGCTACAAATTGCTATTTGTAGGACAATGACAGTTTTTTATTTGAGCCAGAATAGCCCTGTGATTTCGCTGAGGATTTTAGTTCTGAATTGATTTTGATGTTTTGTCATTAGTATTCATAAGGAAAAAAGATAAACATTTATTAAGCATTTTCCTTAAAAGATTTTTTTTTTAATCTTGAAATTCTAAATCTCTATTCGTGTGGCTTATTAGAAGAAATGTTGACAGAAGTTTCCACCTAACTCTTAGTATTATCTTTAGACATGTTATTTAGAAGGCCTTCATTAATATGGGCCTCCAAATGATTTCCTGTCATCACGTATCCACTGGAAATACCTCACTGGCCCTGGACCTGCCTTCCATGCCAAGGATACCCCTTTTTATCCTTTTCTTATTGTATATTGTAGTCCATCTTGTTAAAAAGTGTCCAGGTTAACAGGGAGTTAATCAGTGGAGACTTTCAGAAGTCCTACGCTGTAGAGAGCACCAGGACACTGAGAATGCTTGCCAGAATAGAGAATAAGGTAAATTAAGAAGGTCCTGTGAAGTGGTAAGGAAGATGTAAGAAGCTTATAACTACACACACACAGACACACACCATCACCATCACCATCACCATCACTATCACCATCACCATCACCATGACCACCAGCACCACCACCACTATCACCTTTGAAACCTAAAGCCCTTGCAACAACTTTCTTTTCGTTTACTTTTCAGCAAAGCACAACCACTGGATATTCATATACATCATTATTTGTAGAGGACAGATAATGACCTCCACAGTCACAGAACATTTGATAAAGTCAAACATCCACAGACAGCTTTTGTTCTTTCTTTCTTTCTTTTTTTTTGTCCTTTTGTTAATTTTTAAATATTCTTGAAAAAATTTAGATATTTACCAATACAGTCTTACTTTGATTTTTAAGGCTTTTTATCAGTGTGTTTCTTCTGTTTTTAAGTCACTACAGCAGGTACTGAACAGCAGTCTCCTGCTGCTGCCATGTCCCAGGCCAGAATCAGTCACAGGAAGATTCCACTGCACTGGGGTTCTGTACAGATATAGATATAGATGACATCCATAATTATAAATATATATTTATAATAAAATATGTATTGCCACTTTTGATAGCAGGTTGTTCCAGGCATACCTAGTTTTATTGCACTTCGTGTTGTTGCTCTTGACAGATATTACGTTCTTATAAAATGGAGGTTTGTGGCAACGCTGTGTTCAGCATCATGGGCACTATTGTTCAAACAGCTTTTGCTCACTTTGTGTCTCTGTGTCACGTTTTGGTAATCCTCACAATATTTCAAACTTTTTCATTATTATCATATTTGTTATGGTGATCTGTGATCAGTGATCTTTGATGTTACTATTGCTCAGATGATGGTTAGCATTTTGTAGCAATAGAGTATTTTTATTATTTTTTTTCCTTTTTTTTTCTTTTTTTCTTTATTAGTTTCTGCTTTATAACAAAGTGAATCAGTCATACATATACATCTGTTCCCACATCCCTTCCCTCATGCATCTCCCTCCCTCCCACCCTCCCCATCCCACCCCTCCAGGCGGTCACAAAGCACCGAGCTGATCTCCCTGTGCTCTGCGGCTGCTTCCCACTATCTATCTACCTTACGTTTGGTAGTGTATATATGTCCATGCCTCTCTTTCGCTTTGTCACAGCTTACCCTTCCCCCTCCCCATATCCTCAAGTCCATTCTCAAGTAGATCTGTGTCTTTATTCCCGTTTTACCCCTAGGTTTTTCATGACATTTTTTTTTTAAATTCCGTATATATGTGTTAGCATACGGTATTTGTCTTTCTCTTTCTGACTTACTTCACTCTGTATGACAGACTCTAGGTCTATCCACCTCATTACAAAGAGCTCAGTTTCGTTTCTTTTTATGGCTGAGTAATATTCCATTGTATATATGTGCCACATCTTCTTTATCCATTCATCCGGTGATGGACACTTAGGTTGTTTCCAGCTTCGGGCTATTGTGAATAGAGCTGCAATGAACATTTTGGTACATGTCTCTTTTTGAATTATGGTTTTCTCAGGGTATATGCCTAGTAGTGGGATTGCTGGGTCCTATGGTAGTTCTATTTTTAGTTTTTTAAGGAACCTCCATACTGTTCTCCATAGTGGCTGTACCAATTCACATTCCCACCAGCAGTGCAAGAGTGTTCCCTTTTCTCCACACCCTCTCCAGCATTTATTGTTTCTAGATTTCTTGATGATGGCCATTCTGACTGGTGTGAGATGATATCTCATTGTAGTTTTGATTTGCATTTCTCTAATGATTAATGATGTTGAGCATTCTTTCATGTGTTTGTTGGCAGTCTGTATATCTTCTTTGGAGAAATGCCTATTTAAGTCTTCTGCCCATTTTTGGATTGGGTTGTTTGTTTTTTTGCTATTGAGCTGCATGAGCTGCTTATAAATTTTGGAGATTAATCCTTTGTCAGTTGCTTCATTTGCAAATATTTTCTCCCATTCTGAGGGTTGTCTTTTGGTCTTGTTTATGGTTTCCTTTGCTGTGCAAAAGCTTTGAAGTTTCATTAGGTCCCATGTGTTTATCTTTGTTTTTATTTCCATTTCTCTAGGAGGTGGGTCCAAAAGGATCTTGCTGTGATTTATGTCATAGAGTGTTCTACCTATGTTTTCCTCTAAGAGTTTGATAGTTTCTGGCCTTACATTTAAGTCTTTAATCCATTTTGAGCTTATTTTTGTGTATGGTGTTAGGGAATGATCTAATCTCAAACTTTTACATGTCCCTGTCCAGTTTTCCCAGCACCACTTATTGAAGAGGCTGTCCTTTCTCCACTGTACATTCCTGCCTCCTTTATCAAAGATAAGTTGGCCATATGTGCGTGGGTTTATCTCTGGGCTTTCTATCCTGATCCACTGATCTATCTTTCTGTTTTTGTGCCAGTACCACACTGTCTTGATTACTGTAGCTTTGTAGTATAGTCTGAAGTCAGGGAGCCTGATTCCTCCAGCTCCGTTTTTCGTTCTCAAGATTGCTTTGGCTATTCGGGGTCTTTTGTTTTTCCAAACAAATTTTGAATTTTTTTGTTCTAGTTCTGTGAAAAATGCCAGTGGTAGTTTGATAGGGATTGCATTGAATCTGTAGATTGCTTTGGGTAGTAGAGTCATTTTCACAATATTGATTCTTCCAATCCAGGAGCATGGTATATCTCTCCATCTATTTGTATCATCTTTAATTTCTTTCATCAGTGTCTTATAATTATCTGCATGCAGGTCTTTTGTCTCCTTAGGTAGGTTTATTCCTAGATATTTTATTCTTTTTGTTGCAATGGTAAATGGGAGTGTTTTCTTGATTTCATTTTCAGATTTTTCATCATTAGTGTACAGGAATGCCAGAGATTTCTGTACATTAATTTTGTATCCTGCTACTTTACCAAATTCATTGATTAGCTCTAGTAGTTTTTCGGTAGCATCTTTAGGATTCTCTATGTATAGTATCATGTCATCTGCAAACAGTGACAGCTTTACTTCTTCTTTTCCAATTTGGATTCCTTTTATTTCCTTTTCTTCTCTGATTGCTGTGGCTAGAACTTCCAAAACTATGTTGAATAAGAGTGGTGAGAGGGGGCAGCCTTGTCTTGTTCCTGATCTTAGTGGAAATGGTTTCAGTTTTTCACCATTGAGGACAATGTTGGCTGTGGATTTGTCATATATGGCCTTTATTATGTTGAGGAAAGTTCCCTCTATGCCTACTTTCTGCAGGGTTTTTATCATAAATGGGTGTTGAATTTTGTCGAAAGCTTTCTCTGCATCTATTGAGATGATCATGTGGTTTTTCTCCTTCAACTTGTTAATATGGTGTATCACATTGATTGATTTGCATATATTGAAGAATCCTTGCATTCCTGGAATAAACCCCACTTGATCATGGTGTATGATCCTTTTAATGTGCTGTTGGATTCTGTTTGCTAGTATTTTGTTGAGGATTTTTGCATCTATGTTCATCAGTGATATTGGCCTGTAGTTTTCTTTCTTTGTGACATCCTTGCCTGGTTTTGGTATCAAGGTGATGGTGGCCTCGTAGAATGAGTTTGGGAGTGTTCCTTCCTCTGATATTGTTTGGAAGAGTTTGAGAAGGATGGGTGTTAGCTCTTCTCTAAATGTTTGATAGAATTCGCCTGTGAAGCCATCTGGTCCTGGGCTTTTGTTTGATGGAAGATTTTTAATCACAGTTTCAATTTCAGTGCTTGTGATAGGTCTATTCATATTTTCTATTTCTTCCTGAGTCAGTCTTGGCAGGTTGTGCATTTCTAAGAATTTGTCCATCTCTTCCAGGTTGTCCATTTTATGGGCATAGAGTTGCTTATAGTAATCTCTCATGATCTTTTGTATTTCTGCAGTGTCAGTTGTTACTTCTCCTTTTTCATTTCTAATTCTATTGATTTGAGTCTTCTCCCTTCTTTTCTTGATGAGTCTGGCTAATGGTTTATCAATTTTGTTTATCTTCTCAAAGAACCAGCTTTTAGTTTTATTGATCTTTGCTATCGTTTCCTTCATTTCTTTTTCATTTATTTCTGATCTGATTTTTATGATTTCTTTCCTTCTGCTAACTTTGGGATGTTTTTGTTCTTCTTTCTCTAATTGCTTTAGGTGCAAGGTTAGGTTGTTTATTCGAGATGTTTCCTGTTTCTTAAGGTGGGATTGTATTGCTATAAACTTCCCTCTTAGAACTGCTTTTGCTGCATCCCATAGGTTTTGGGTCGTCGTGTCTCCATTGTCATTTGTTTCTAGGTATTTTTTAATTTCCTCTTTGATTTCTTCAGTTATCACTTCGTTATTAAGTAGTGTATTGTTTAGCCTCCATGTGTTTGTATTTTTTACAGCTCTTTTCCTGTAATTGATATCTAGTCTCATAGCATTGTGGTCAGAAAAGATACTTGATACAATTTCAATTTTCTTAAATTTACCAAGGCTTGATTTGTGACCCAAGATATGATCTATCCTGGAGAATGTTCCATGAGCACTTGAGAAAAATGTGTATTCTGTTGTTTTTGGATGGAATGTCCTATAAATATCAATTAAGTCCATCTTGTTTAATGTATCATTGAAAGCTTGTGTTTCCTTATTTATTTTCATTTTGGAAGATCTGTCCATTGGTGAAAGTGTGGTGTTAAAGTCCCCTACTATGATTGTGTTACTGTCGATTTCTCCTTTTATGGCTGTTAGTATTTGCCTTATGTATTGAGGTGCTCCTATGTTTGGTGCATAAATATTTACAATTGTTATATCTTCTTCTTGGATCGATCCCTTGATCATTATGTAGTGTCCTTCTTTGTCTCTTCTAGTAGTCTTTATTTTAAAGTCTATTTTGTCTGATATGAGAATTGCTACTCCAGCTTTCTTTTGGTTTCCATTTGCATGGAATATCTTTTTCCATCCCCTTACTTTCAGTCTGTATGTGTCTCTAGGTCTGAAGTGGGTCTCTTGTAGACAGCATATAGATGGGTCTTGTTTTTGTATCCATTCAGCCAATCTGTGTCTTTTGGTGGGAGCATTTAGTCCGTTTACATTTAAGGTAATTATCGATATGTATGTTCCTATTCCCATTTTCTTAATTGTTTTGGGTTCGTTATTGTAGGTCTTTTCCTTCTGTTGTGTTTCTTGCCTAGAGAAGTTCCTTTAGCATTTGTTGTAAAGCTGGTTTGGTGGTGCTGAACTCTCTCAGCTTTTGCTTGTCTGTAAACGTTTTAATTTCTCCATCAAATCTGAATGAGATCCTTGCTGGGTAGAGTAATCTTGGTTGCAGGTTTTTCTCTTTCATCACTTTAATTATGTCCTGCCACTCCCTTCTGGCTTGTAGAGTTTCTGCTGAGAGATCAGCTGTTAGCCTGATGGGGATTCCCTTGTGTGTTATTTGTTGTTTTTGCCTTGCTGCTTTTAATATGATTTCTTTGTGTTTAATTTTTGACAGTTTGATTAATATGTGTCTTGGCGTATTTCTCCTTGGATTTATTCTGTATGGGACTCTCTGTGCCTCCTGGACTTGATTAACTATTTCCTTTCCCATATTAGGGAAGTTTTCAACTATAATCTCTTCAAATATTTTCTCAGTCCCTTTCTTTTTCTCTTCTTCTTCTGGAACCCCTATAATTCGAATGTTGGTGCGTTTAATGTTGTCCCAGAGGTCTCTGAGACTGTCCTCTGTTCTTTTCATTCTTTTTTCTTTATTTTGCTCTGCAGCAGTTATTTCCACTATTTTATCTTCCACCTCACTTATCCGTTCTTCTGCCTCAGTTATTCTGCTATTGATCCCATCTAGAGTATTTTTTATTTCATGTATTGTGTTTTTAATCGATGCTTGATTCATCTTTAGTTCTTCTAGGTCCTTGTTAACTGTTTCTTGCATTTTGTCTATTCTATTTCCAAGATTTTGGATCTGGGAAATAGAATCTTGGATCATCTTTACCATCATTATTCTGAATTCTTTTTCAGGTAGACTGCCTATTACCTCTTCATTTGTTAGGTCTGGTGGGTTTTTATCTTGCTCCTTCTCCTGCTGTGTGTTTTTCTGCCTTCTCATTTTGCTTATGTTACTGTGTTTGGGGTCTCCTTTTTGCAGGCTGCAGGTTCGTTGTTCCTGTTGTTTTTGGTGTTCGTCCCCAGTGGCTAAGGTTGGTTTAGTGGGTTGTGTAGGCTTCCTGGTGGAGGGGACTAGTGCCTGTGTTCTGGTGGATGAGGCTGGATCTTGTCTTTCTGGTGGGCAGGTCCACGTCTGGTGGTGTGTTTTGGGGTGTCTGTGGACTTTTTATGATTTTAGGCCGCCTCTCTGCTAATGGGTGGCATTGTGTTCCTGTCTTGCTAGTTGTTTGGCATAGGGTGTCCAGCACTGTAGCTTGCTGGTCGTTGAGTGAAGCTGGGTGCTGGTGTTGAGATGGAGATCTCTGGAAGATTTTCGCCGTTTGATATTATGTGGAGCTGGGAGGTCTCTTGTGGACCAGTGTCCTGAAGTTGGCTCTCTCACCTCAGAGGCACAGCACTGACTCCTGGCTCCTCAATTTGGGATGATGTGTTGTCTATTCATGTATTCCACAGATGCAGGGTACATCAAGTTGATTGTGGAGCTTTAATCCGCTGCTTCTGAGGCTGCTGGGAGAGATTCCCCTTTCTCTTCTTTGTTCTCACAGCTCCCAGGGCTCAACTTTGGATTTGGCCCCGCCTCTGCGTGTAGGTCGCCGGAGGGCGTCTGTTCTTCGCTCAGACAGGACAGGGTTAAAGGAGCAGCCTCTTCAGGGACTCTGGCTCACTCAGGCCGGGCGGGAGGGAGGGGCATGGAGTGCGGGGCGAGCCTGCAGCGGTAGAGTTCGGCGTGACGTTGCACCAGCCCGAGGCGCGCCGTGCGTTCTCCCAGGGAAGCCGCCCCTGGATCCCGGGACCCCGGCAGTGGCGGGCTGCTCAGGCTCCCGGAAGGGCGGTGTGGACAGTGACCTGCGCTCGCACACAGGCTTCTTGGCGGCGGCAGCAGCAGCCCCAGCGTTCCACGCCTGTCACTGGGCTCCGCGCTTTCAGTCGTGACTCGCGCCCGTCTGTGGAGCTCCTTTAAGCAGCGCTCTTAATCCCCTCTCCTCGCGCACCAGGAAACCAAGAGGGAAGAAAAAGTCTCTTGCCTCTTCGGCAGCTCCAGAGTTTTCCTGGACTCCCTGCTGGCTAGCTGTGGCACATTAGCCCCCTTCAGGCTGAGTTCTCGCCGCCAGCCCCAGTCCTCTCCCTGCGCTCTGACCGAAGCCCGAGCCTCAGCTTCCAGCGCCGCCCGCCCTGGTGGGCGAGCAGACAAGCCTCTCGGGCTGGTGTGTGCCGCTCGGCACCGATCTTCTGTGCGGGAATCTCTCCGCTTTGCCCTACCCAGGTATGTGGGGAGTTTCTTGCCTTTTGGGAGGTCTGGGGTCTTCTGCCAGCATTCAGTAGGTGTTCTGTAGGAGCTGTTCCACGTGTAGCTATATTTCTGGTGTATCCGTGGGGAGGAAGGTGATCTCCGCGTCTTACTCTTCCGCCATCTTACCCGGAAGTGCACTTCATGCTATTGAATATTTAAAGTACATACCAATAGAGTATTTTTAAATTAAGGTATGTACGTTGAATTTTTTTTAGACATAATGCTATTACACACTTAATAGACTACACTATAGTGTAAACATAACATTTATATGCACTGAGAAACCAAAAAAACTTGGGTGATTTGCTGAATTGCGATATTGAATTTATTGCAGTGGTCTGGAACAGAATCTACAGTATCTACAAGGTCTGCCTGTATATGCAGAGAATTATCAGGGTGGCTATCATGGGCAACTGCCACTTTAAGTGGAAACCTTTTCCCCCCAAATTCCTAAGAGCAGCACCATTGAGCCCACCATGTTTTCAGCTCCTCTAATATATTTCTCTATCCCTTTCCTGGATCTGGCCAAGATTCTAAGGATCCAGTTTTATGATAAAGAGTTAAGAATTGAGTGCACAGTAACATACTCATAAATATGTGTGTGTTCTAAAATCGAATACTTCTCCAACAAATCTGAAAATATATAACCAATATTTGATTAATTTAAGGATAATCTACCCAAGGATATGGATATTATATTTATCTTTTGTTAATTTTCCATATTTATTGACTATGATAAGGCTTCCTGACATCTAGGTGTTATAAATGCTTTGCTCATCATACCACTTATCACCATTAGGTGGCACTATAAGGCAAAAATAGAAAAGTTTAAAAAGGAATTTCTGGATTCGCTTTTCCTCGCAAATAGTCTTATGAATATGTTCTGTACTTCCCTGAAATTTATCTTTAATTCAATAATAAGATCCTATAATCTATGCACCCATCTTTGTATCTTTTCTTGCCTCCTGTCATGGTGTTAAAATTATGAAATATTCAAGAAAAACCATCTGCCTTATATTCCTGAATATGAAATAATTTCTAGATACACAATTACAACAGAAAGTCGTACTAATGATGTTTTTAAAATGGAACATATGATAATGTAACAACGAATACTAGAATGTGTAAATATAAGTTACAGGTCCTTATTTCTGGAAAGATCAAGAAATGCAGTTCGTGTTTTGCATTTTTAAGAAAGTAATCACATAAGACTAATTTCTAAGATAATTTAAAAGCTATAAGAATATTCTCTCCTTTAACTCATCTTGATTATTCTAAAAGAGGATCTTAGTGACCCTCCAGGATGCATGTGAATTAGATCCCAAGATTCACTGTGACTCAGAACAGAAGTCAACTGAGCAGAACAGATGAATTCCATAGTCAGGGAGTTCAGAGTTTTTAAACACATTAAGTCTCTTAACCTACAAGGTAGATGTGTTTAGATAACCTGTCACATGTCTACCAATATTCCTCAAATTACCTTTAATTATTTATTAACCCTTTAAAATTGTCCACAAATATTCATTTTAGCCCAGTTTCACTGCTAGAAAAGTATTGGAGAAAATGGAAACACGGTTAGGGTAAATGGTTGTGGCTCTACAATCCTATTGCAGGTGACATGATCTTATATGTATCAATAGAAAACACAAAAGACTCCACACCAAAAAACTGTTAGGACTAATGAATGAATTTAGCAAAGAGGCAGAGTACAAAGTCAACACACGAAAATCAGTTGCATTTCTACAAACTAACAATGAACAATCTAACAAGGAAATTAAGAAAACAGCTCCATTTTAAGGAGACAAAAGACTACAAAATATTGCAGAAAGAAGTTAAAGAAGACATAAATAAATGGAAAGATATCCATGTTTATGGACTGGAAGACAACATTATTAAGATGTCAATACTACCCAAAATGATCTATATATTCAAAGCAATCCCTACCAAAATCTCAATAAGAATTTTTGCAGAAATAAAAAAATATATCCTAAAATTCGTATGGAATTTCAAGAGACCCTGAATAGCCAAAACAATCCTGATAAAGAACAAAGTTGGAACAAATGGTGCAGGCAAAACTGAATACCTACATGCAAAAGAATGAAGTCAGACCCTTATCTAACACCATTTACAAAAATTAACTTAAGATGGATCAAAGCCATACACATAAAAGCTAAAACCATAAAACTTTAAAAAGAAGATATAGGGGGAAAATTCATCACATTGGATTTGGTAATGATTTCTTGGATATGACACCAAAAGCTCAAGCAACAGAAGAAAAAATAAAAACAAATTTGACTTCATCAAATTAAAAATTTTTGTGCATCAAAGGACACCACTAACAGAGAAAAAAAGCAATCCATAGAATGGAAGAAAATAAATAACAAATCACATATCTGATAAGGGATTATTATCCAGAATATAAGGAGAACTTTTAAACTCACAAAAAACAAACAATTCAATACAAAAATGGACAGAGAAATTATATAGGTGAATATATTTTGAAAAAACAATTGTATTTCTCTAACTCAATAAAAAATAATTATATCTCTATATGAAGCAGTGAAACAATTAAAAGTTATTCTTTATAAGAGCAATAATAATATGAAATATTTAGGAATAAATTTAACAAAACTATGCAAGACCCCTCTGTAAAAGTTCTGTTAACAGGGGTTAAAGGGGAATTAGATAAAAGGATTGGAAGACTCAATCATGTAGATGGGTTTGAAGACTCAATATCATAAAGTTGCCAATTTTTCCAAAGTTGATATCCAGATTTGATGCAATCTATAAAAATACTTACAAGTTTTGTGTGTTTGTGTGTGTGTGTGGTTCTTGACAAACTAATTCTAAATTTGAAATGGGATGCAAAGGTCCAGGAATGACTAACACTCTTTAGGAAGAAAACAAAGGACTTGCTTAATGAGCTATTACAAAGTTACAGTAATTATGACAGTGCAATATTTGCTTCAAGGACAAAAAATTGACCAATGGAACTGAGTAGAGATTCCAGACCATAAGGAAACACTTAATTCTTGATAAATTTGGCACTTTAGAGAAGTAGGGGAAGTAAAGACTCTTAATAAATGCTAGGAAAAATGAATATCCATATAAAAAAAAGAAAATTTATCCTTCCCCTACATGTATACAAAAGTTATTTCAAGGTGAATTTTGGCTCTATATAAGAAGGGTAAAATACTAAAGCCTTTAGAAAATTACCCAAAAATTTACAAGACAATAAATGATTTCTTTTTTTATTAGTTATCTATTTTATACATATTAGTGTATATATGTCAATCCCAATCTCCCAATTCATCACACCATCACCACCACCCACTTTCCCCCCTTTGTGTCCATATATTTGTTCTCTACATCTGTGACAAGACAGTGAATGATTCTGAAACACAAGCAGGATTATTGGTAAAGAAAATATTTTCAAATGTGACTATAGTAGAATTAAAAATAATTCTTTCTTTCAAAACACCATTATGAGAATGAAAATGAAAGTCACCAGAAATTCTACTAAAAAGATATTTACATTACAATGCAGTATATATATTTATATATATAATTGATTTCTAGGTAATAAATGTCAAAATGAGGATTTTTTAATGGCCAGTAAAGATATAAAAATGTCTTCAATTTCATTAGTCATCAAAGAAATGCAAACTGAAAACAAAGTGCAGTATCACTGTGTATACTGAGAATGGCTAAGATTAAAAAGACTGAGGCTAATAAATGTTGGCAAGGATGTAGAAGTTTCATACATTACTGTTGGGATTATAAATTGATATGACATCTTTAGAAAGCAGTGTGGTCTCCATAGAAAACTGAAGAAATGCAGCCAGTAACTCCACTCCTATGCTCTAGTCTAGATAAATATGTAACTGTGCGCACCAAGAAACATTAAAAAATATTTATAGCAGCATTATTTGTGGTAACAAAAGATTTTTAATAGTACAAATGTCCACCAAAGGGTAAGTGGATATTTGTGGTGACTTGTATTTGGCAATAAAAATAGATGAACTGGGCTGCCGTGGTGGCGCAGTGGTTAAGAATCTGCCTATCAATGCAGCGGACACGGGTTCGAGCCCTGGTCCGGGAAGATCCCACATGCTGTGGAGCAACTACGCCCATGCGCCACAACTACTGAGCCCATGCACCACAACTACTGAAGCCCGTGTGCCTAGAGCCCATGCACTGCAACAAGAGAAGCCACCGCAATGAGAAGCCCGTGCACTGCAACAAAGAGTAGCCCTCGCTCGCTGCAACTAGAGAAACATCGTGCGCAGCAACGAAGACCCAACGCAGCCAAAAATAAATAAATTAAATAAATAAATTTATAAAAATAATCTAAAAATTAAAAAATAAATGAACTACAGTCCCATACAATATGGATGACTCACAAATTAATGCCACGCAAAGGAAGCAAGACACAATTGAATATGTTGTGCATGATTCCATGTGTAAGATCAGCACAGCTAAGATAGTGTTTAGAGAAACATATTTTGGTGATAAAAATATATTTTAAAAAGATGAAAGTTACTACAAGAGTTAAGATAGTGATTACCCTTAGGGATAGGTCCAGGCTAGGGATTCTGTGGCTCTGGCAGTGTTCTATTTCTTCAACTAGACGGTCCTTACAAAAGTTTTTACTTTATAATAATTCATAAAGCTGTACTTTTAGATTTTCTGCATGGTTATGCATCATATTTCCCAGTAAAATTTTTAAACATAGAAAATACATTTATTCTCATCTTGCTCTTGTATTGCATTTACCAAGGAAAATAGAAATTTGTCAAACTTTCTACCAAAGACTTATATAAGACTTATATAATTAACTCGAGTCTATGAGGTATCTGAAGTTGAAATTTTAGATACCAGGAAGTAGCCACTTCATATCTTTCAGTGGATCTGATCACCCATCCTAAATTTGCCCACATAATTTTCCATGCAATTTTTTTTTCATAGACCTACTTACTAGGTTAAATTTTATTGTTAGTTCCTTCGTTTCCTTATTTATTATTGTCTTTAGTCCCAGATGTAGAAAAGAGGCTCCACAGAGCAGTGAACTTGGATAGCTATTCTCCTTGATTCTTAGTACCTACGACCTTGTCTGGCACATACTAGAAGTATAGGAAATAAGTTAGTGCTGATGCGGGTGACATTTTTCAAAATGCGGACGTGGGCATTGTCAAGAAACATTCCATTAAAGGAGGTTCTCTAGTTCAATAACTTAAGGAAATCCTAGATCTTATATTTTCCTCATGGTGATATTCAATGTACATCAGCATACTAAGGGCTGTACAGAATCCTAAAGTAGAACAAATTGCTTAACATTGCTTAGCAGAGCATTTTCCAAATTTTGTGTGAAATTTCTGAATAACAGGCCAGAGGCTTGCCAAAAATGAGCAGACTGACAAATAAATCCTAAAGAAGTTGTGACAGACTCAGCAAAACATACAGGAGTTAGCAGACTGTGGAAATGTTTAGTGGAAGTGACTTCCCAAGTTCCCAATTCCTCCTAGAAGACACAGTGGAATAGCTGGCAGTGCTAGTCTGCTTGCCCTGGAAGAGGTCTTTCTGATCATTGAAAACTGAGTGGGTGTTTTCAAATCTCTTACATGTCACCATGAACCTCAGCCCAATTACCTTATATTGTTGCAAAAGCTATTTTTTGCAAGCTATATCTCCTGGATTTCACATCTGGCTTTGGAGTGTAATTGCTTCCCATGGCCCCAGCCATAGGAAACTACTTATAAGTGCGACCAGGCATCAAAATTGTGGAGTTCCATTGACCCTACAATGTAATGAGCAGTCGCAGGACATGTACAATTGTTTATGTACAATGTTTTGAAGGGAGTGACCATACTAGGTTTGGAAACCCTTTTTGTTTTTGAAACAAACATTAATATCCCAGGGACTAGTGTTACATATAAATGCTTTGGAAACACTTGGCTAGGCAATGCAATGAATGTGTATACATTAACTGAATATTTTTTTTACTGAAAATGTATTCTGTTTAAACTTTAGGTGAAAATATATTGACAGCATCTCAATTTTTACTTATATATTTTTCTATCATGTAAATGTAGTCAATGCCAATTAACTTGATATTTTTCAGGCCATCTCAATCTAGAGGTAAAAATTGGATCACTCTTTATTATTTGAGAAAAAAAATCTTCAAAATATACTGAACTTTGTATTTCATTCACTTTTCCTTTTATATAAGGTTGAGTGATTTCATCATTTCCTGTCTCTGAGCTATAAAAAGGAAAAAACTTTTTTCCTTCACTCCCAAATTGGTATAAATTTCCCTACTCCCTTATAAAATCACAGAGGCTATTTTCCTTTACAGATTTACGGCAACCTTTCTGACCCATAGGCCAGAGCATTTGGTTAAATGTATAATTCTACCCCTTAGGTAATGAGTATGACCTTGCTGCAGAGGCGGAATGGTTCTAGGAGCTGTTTGCCCTAGCTTTTAGTAACAAATAATGGAGGCAACAGAAGGGTTTACGTCATTACTGGTAACTCCCCTGGATTGATGCAGCATGGTGATTGCTTCAATAAGAGCTACAGTCAGAATGATTCTCAGAAATCAACCATTGCCAAAAGCATAGGAATGACCCAGGTTGAAGTATAGCCCACCGCAAAGAGATGAGAGATTCCTTTCAAAGAGCTAGGCAGCAATGTACCAGGTAGTTTTCATCTTTGCATCTTGCTGAAGAATCCAAATAGAACTGTGTACTTAATTCAAAGACTGTTAGGATTCCTGGGAAGAGGGCAAAATAAGATTCACAATAGTCTCTTTGCATCAAATCATAGATTTTTTGAAGGCATCATGCATTATGTAGTTCACATAAATGTCCAAAATACATGTTGGTTCTTTGTCCATAAATATATAGAGATTCTGACTCTGGTTTCAGCACACTTACTTAATACATTATTTCCAAAACTAGGATTGAAAAACTGAACTAAAAATGAAAAGGTCATCAGTGGCTGGTGGAAAACAAAATTAGTTTGGAATAACTCTAGAAGTTCTCCAACCTAAATTTTTTTTTAGAAGTTTCCATTCAAAATACTCTTATTCCAAATCTTCCCCTCTATAGTTCCAGTCAATCTGACACATAAATGCACAAAGTGTTATGTAAGAAATTTATTTTTAAATTGATTATTATTGGAATGAGAGAGAATGAGAGAAAGAACGACAGTATAAAAGGATGAAGGTCAGAATATATTACCTTTATATTTTGTTCTGAAAGGTAAAGCCGTTTTAGTGTTTCCTTTAATTAATGATTTTCATGTCTCTGTCTTCTATACAATAATTTCCCTATACCCTTACAGATAGTTGAATAATGATATTATGAATGAATGTGATACTCTTCATTTTCCTTCAACAAAGTTCAATGTACAGTCCTCATTTCTCTTTATTATCATTCTCTAATTAATATCAGCAATGCATATGCCATTAAATACTATCTATATAATTATGAATTTTAATTTTATAATTCGTACCTCCAGCTTGACCTCTCCTTTAAGTGCTATCGCCTATATTCAACCACTTACCAGACAATTTACATTTGGGAATATCAAAGGATGTCTCGAACATATATGGAACCCAAAATGAGTCAATGTCAACTCCTGAACTGTGACTTCCCTATTGTTATGGGTTGAATTGTGTCCCTTCAAAAATCCTATGTTGAAGTTCTAACCCTAATAACTCAGAATGTGAACTTATTTGGAAATAGGGCGATTGCCATTAGACTTAATTGTAATAAGTTGAACTGAGGTCATACTGGAGTACTGTGGACTCCTCATCCAGTTTGACAGTGTCCTTATAAAAAGGGGACATTTGGCCATACACACAGCACAGAGGGAGATGCCAGTGAAGATGAAGGCAGAGCTCAGGCTGATGTTTCCACAAGCCAAGGAGTGCCAAAAATTGCTAGCAAACAATTGGAAGCTAGAGGAGAGGCAGATTCTTCCTCATAACCCTCAGAAGGTGCCTATCCTGCACATACCTTAAGTTAGAACTTCAAGCCTCCAGACTGGGAGACTATAAATGTCTGCTCTTTAAGCCATTTAATTTGTGATACTTTGTTCCAGCAACCCTAGGAAATTAGTACATCTACCTACCCACCCAAAAGAATCAACAGTAACCACTGAACAGAAAACAAATAAAACAGCGTTGCTGTCTTTTAGTGTCCCTAATTCCTCAGGCTGGAATCCTAGAAGCCATTCTGATTCCACTCACTAGGGAAACAAGACAATTCAACCTTCTTCTGCATGAAATCCTCTCACATATTTGAAGTCACTTATGTCCTACTTAAAATTTCTTTTTTCAAAGCTATGCCACCCCAAGTCCTTATGACTCATTTTAAAGCATTCTTCTTCTTCTTATCTTCACTACCTATATGTTCTCTAGTTTGTTAAAGTTCTTTTTTTTTTTTTTTTAGTTTGTTAAAGTTCTTAATTTCAACCACTGACAAAACAAAAAGACAACCTACTGAACAGGAGAAAATATTTGCATCATTTTACCAATAAGGGATTAATATCCAAACTATACAAACAGCTCAATATTAAAAAAAAATGACTCAACTAAAAAATGGGCAGAAGACCAAATAGACATTCTTCCAAAGAAAATATACAGATGGCCAAAAGGCACATGAAAAGATGCTCGACATTACTAATCATCAGAGAAACACAAATCAAAACCACAATGAGGTATCACCTCACACCTGTCAGAATGGCTATCAACAAAAAGTTTACAAATAACAAATGTTGACAAGGATGTGGAGAAAAGGGAACCCTCCTACACTGTTGATGGAAATGTAAACTGGTGCAGCCACTTTGGAAAACAGTATGGAGGTTCCTCAGGGTTACCATATGATCCAGCAATTCCACTCCTGGGTATAAATCTGAAGAAAATGAAAACATACATGTGCCCCAATGTTCATAGCAGCATTATTAACAATAGCCATGATATGGAAGCAACCTAAGTGTCCACCAACAGATGAGAGGATAAAGAAGATTTGGCATATATATGTATATATATATATATATATATGTATATATATACTGTATTAACTATCTTTATTGCACACTAAAGAACAACTTGAGACACATGTAGGGAGTGGATTTTCAAAGACTATTTTCTTGACCCAGTTAAATTTTTATTCAGTGAAAAAAGTTGATATTGAGATAAAAATTATATACATACAATGGAATATTACTCAGCTATCAAAAAGAATGAAGTGGCAACAATATGGATGGACTTGGAGGGTGTTATGCCTAGTGAAATGTCAGACAGAAAGACAAATACTGTATGTTATCACTTATATGTGGAATCTAAAAAATTAAAACTAATGAATGAATGTAATAAAACAGAAACAGACTCACAGACATAGAGAACAAACTAGTGGTTGCCAGTGGTGAGACAAGCAGGGAGGGGCTAGATAGGGGTATGGGATTAAGAGATACAAACTACTATATATAAAGTAAATAAGCTACAAGGATATATTGTACAGCCCAGGGAATATAACCAATATTTTATAATAACTTTAAATGGAGTATAATCTGTAAAAATATCTAATCACTGTGTTGTACACCTGTTGTACAATATTATTTCATATAATTGCCATCATTTAATATGTAGCTATTGATATTTGTAACTGGCTTCTTTATATAGCATAATATTTTTGAGATGTACCACATGTTTTTACCTATTCATCAATTGATGGTGATGTTTCCCATGGGATCTGCCCATGTTTACCTGTTGCTGAGTCCATCCAGAAGCTGGAGAAAGAGGGAACTTCTACTTTGTGGTCCAGCTGAACAGAACAGCTCTCCCACAATACAGAGTTGTGGAGAGAGGGGTTCAGCCCTTAGTTTGAATATCATGGCAGCCCCCTGTTCTTACTGTTTTGTAGCTTTTGTTGAATAAATGCATCTCAATTTATTATAATCCCTTTAATCAATTTGTACAGATTTTGAATGACTGTTTTTGATATTTTGACCAATTTTATAAAATGTGTCTCTGAGAAGGAGGTTTCACAGAGCACCTCAAAACACCATTCCAGAAAGGTCCACTTCTGACTACTGATTTTTTTCTTTTGTATTTCCTATTTATTTTTCTCTTCTTTTTCTTTTAAAGCCATCCTCAGGATTTACTAAGCTTATTTTTCCCTTTATTTACTTATCTCATCCTCCCCCCCCCCTTTTTTTTTTACCAGCTTTGAAGCTATTCTCTTTATACTCCTTATCTTGGTATTTAATACTTTAATAAATCATACATTGATCAGAATATTAAGATCTTCCCAAATAGTTCAAGAACTTTAAATGCTTTGACCCCAAGCCCCTTTTTTCTAGTATGATACTTCTGACCAGTATTTTCATTCTGTTAAGGTTTTTTAAAAAAAAAGTCTTGGAAGTATATATTTATTACTGTCATTAAAATAGTGTATTGGTGTTTTGATTTACCTCCATATTTACCAATATCTCTAGTCACTACTCTTTGCATCTCAGATTTTTTTATGGGATTATTTTCTTTAGCAAATCATTTTTATGGTGTCAAATCTCTAAGTTAAATAAATTGTCTTTATTTCACAACTGCTCTTGGAAGGTCCTATTACTGGGCATAGAAATCTAAGCAGAGATTATTTCTCTTGGTATATTGAAGACATCATTCGAGATCTTTTAACTTCTATTGCTGCCATTGAGAACTGAGCTCAGTTGATTAGCTAACTTTTGTGTAGGTGATTTGATCTTGTGGAGGTAGGAATTGCTTGCTGCTTTGAAGATCTTCTCTTTGTGCTCTGAAGTCTCACTAATAATTGTCTGGATATAAATATCTTTTTCTTTACCCTGCATAAAATTTATTAAACTTTCTGTAAGTTTTTGGAAATCTTTTCAAATAGTTAAGTGCTTCCCCATTTTTTCAATCCTCTATGTTTCTTAACTTTCTATCACATTTTCTTTTATGCTACATGATTGATCATTTATTTTATTTTACATTTTAGTTGATTTTGTTGGTCTTGGTCAGGGAATGCTTTCTGGAACCATGATTTCTGGTCTACATCATGAAGGATTTATAAAGCAAAAGGGGATGAGAAGTTGATTTGTAAAGTATTGATTTTAGCTGCAGGAACAGAAAACCTTAAAATTACCATCAGCTAAACAAAACATAAACAACTGGGTTTTTTCCTTATGTGAAAATTCAGAAGTGCACGATCCAATGCTGGTAAATTAGCTCCGCTTCTCAGGGATTTAAGCTCCTTCCAGGTCACTGTGCCACACTTAGTGTGTTTCTCTGGACATTAAAGTCCAAGATGGTATTTGTGTTCCAGGAGGGCAGCATGGAGGAAAGATCAAACACGAGGTATAAAGACTTGTGTCAGTTGTCTCTTCAAGGAGATTCTAAGAAGGCGTCACGTTAACAGTTTCACTTGCATCCCAGTGGCCAATTTAGTCACATGGACATAGCATGTGATTTGGAAAGATATTATGTGTACACAGGAAGTATGTCTTTAACTTGCTGTCCCAATGCTTTGCACAGTGCCTCAGAGAGTAGGTATTGAGGAAATATTTGTTAATTAAAAAAGAAAACAAATTAATTTAATAACTGTAACTGACTTCTATCTGGATAAAATAAGAATCAGAGTTCTTGGGAAAAATTCTGAAAATAAAACAAAATCTCAGGACTTCAAATCTGAAAGAATGATGTTCTTAGAAAGCTAATATGGACATGGAACTTACTCTAGTAGCTTTGTGACTGTTTCCCAGAGATTTCATGAAAATACTTTGACAGTCCTTTGTCGGTTTCATTTCAGCACATTTTAGATATCAGGAAGATATTGCAGGAAAAAATAAATGGAACATCTCTAAACTGCTGTCTGTAGGCAGCATTCTCTTGATTAAAAATTGATTAGGAACAACAAATCAGTCAGATTGCTTCCTTCAGGACAGTTAAACAGCAGGCCTCTATCTACTAAAGAAGTGGGAAATTCTTAAGTGAACAGAAATTAAGCCTTACAAGTATGACACTGAGGGTATTTTAACACTTATTGAATTTAAACCCAGAAACATGAAGGCTTCTCTTGTAAATGCCAGATGCCTTGTCTTTCATGAGGCTGTGCCATGGTAAATGCAGACGCACAGTGTGTCGCTTCACACATCCTTTTAAAAGTTACCAATAAGATCACAAGACGTGGCTTAAATTCCCTCACTTTAGTTTTCCTCAGGACCTTGCTGAGAACACTCAAAAACTCTTACTTGAGTCATTTGCACATATTTCCAGTTGCTAGTATTTCAGTATTCATCTGAATTCTTCCCCTAAAGTGAAAATCCATATATTGGATGCCCTATAAAAGTCTGAAGTGATTTAAATTGGAACAAGGTAAAATCAGATGCAATCTAATGAAGCTTTGCAAAAATCTTCAAAGCACTGAAAAATTTTCCGTCACAGAAATCCTAACTGTATTTAGGCTGTTGTTCTTAATTAGAGAAAAACTGGTTTGTGTTGATCTTGGTCAGGGTAGCAACACCTGGTGGAAGGAACCAATTTGTTGTCCAGGGTAGCTGGGCTCTATAAGAACAGAGTAAGCTTCCAATGCTTCCTGGCTGGACATCAGGGATGCTTCCTGGATGGATATCAGACAGGTAGGATTGCTCTCTCTCAAGGACTTCACTTTGTATGCTACTTATCACACACTGAGCTGGATAAGTGAATCCCTGAAGCCACTAGCTCATTTAAATGCTCATGGCACTCCAAATCTGAGAAGAGCTCCACTGCCCTTGTGAAGTAAGAACATAATAACTGCTATAAGTAGATTTCCTGTATCCACAGATAATCTTATAGTTGAGTCTACAAAGCGATAGATTTGGTTCTGGGGGCATCTGTCTAGAGGGTTATCTTCAAAGGAGTGGGATGAAAGTAAGAGATTGCAATCACTGCTTATCTCAGCTAAGCAATGGTTTATTCGTTCAAAAAACATCTTCCGGGCTTCCCTGGTGGCGCAGTTGTTGAGAGTCCACCCGCCAATGCAGGGGACACGGGTTCGTGCCCCGGTCCGGGAAGATCGCACATTGCCGCGGAGCGGCTGGCCCCGTGAGCCACGGCCGCTGGGCCTGTGCATCCAGAGCCTGTGCTCCGCAACGGGAGAGGCCACAACAGTGAGAGGCCCGCGTACCGCAAAAAAAAAAAAAAAAAAAAAGAAAAAAAAAGAAAAGAGAAAACATTTTCCTGGGCGTGCCAGGATCTGCAACAGGATATAAGATGAACAAGGCATAATATCTAACTTAAAGAAGTTTGACCTATTTTCAGAGAAGTATGCAATCTATTATACCATGCAGGAAATGTGCTAACAGGGACATACACAAAGGATTATAGTAGCACAGAGGACAAATACAGAGGAGACCTAACTGAGCTTTGGATGGTGAGTTGGTAGGTTGGAAAATGTTTCCAAGAAATGCGGTGTCATCTCAATTTCAAAAAGAATGGGACGTCATCAATTGGACAAGGGTAAAAGTAAATCCGAAGTAGAAGAAATGGCAAGAGAAAAGGTGTGGAGCAAAAAGCACAAGAGAAAAATCACAGAGTGATTTGGGGCGTGTGAATATGAGGGAAGCTGAAGCCAAGGAGATGGGTCATACACCAAGCATTAGTGTGTGCCATCCTTGGATGCTGTGTGGCTTATTTAGATGCATTTTTACACTTAAGTAAATGCAGAGCAGAAGGTGAGTTCAGGCTCATTTTCATTATAGTTTTACATTTTATCAGTGACACAACTTTAAAGTCTTGCACTGGTCTGATCCTGTGAAATGGCTGATTCGTTACATCAAGTTCCTTTGGCTTCAAGAGTACTTCTGGGACTTCCTGGTGGCTCAGTGGTTAAGAATCCACCTGCCAATGCAGGTGACACGGGTTCGAGCCCCGGTCTGGGAAGATTCCACATGCCGCGGAGCAACTAAAGCCCGTGTGCCACAACTACTGAGCCTGTGCTCTGGAGCCTGTGAGCCACAACTGCTGAGCCCGCGTGCCACAACTACTGAAGCCCACGTACCTAGAGCCCGTGCTCCACAACAAGAGAAGCAACAGCAATGGGAAGCCCGCACACTGCAATGAAGAGTAGCCTCCGCTCGCCACAACTAAAGAAAGCCCACGCGCAGCAACGAAGACCCAATGCAGCCAACAATAAATAAATAAATTTATTTAAAAAAAAGAGTAGTTCTATACCATCAACAATCATTCAGATGAAAACTGAAGAATCAGTTACCAGAATGAAATTTTGCCCCCAGATGTGGCACCCTGTCAGATTTCCTATCTTAGTGTGAGGTGGAGGGTTTATGGAGTAAGAAATCAGGGCAGATAAAGTCAAATGGTCCCCCCATTCCCTCCTCAACTTATATTAATAAGTTAATAATAAATATTTGTGAGTGGCAATGGAGGGCAACATAATAAAGCTTTATTTCGTGATTTTAGGGTTTCTAATACTTTTGCACATATCTTTATATAACCCTGTAAGAAAGACTAGGAATTTTTTTTTTTTTTTACATCTTTATTGGAGTACAATTGCCCCACAATGGTGTGTTAGTTTCTGCTTTAAAACAAAGTGAATCAGTTATACACATACACATGCCCCCACATCTCCTCCCTCCTGCGTCTCCCTCCCTCCCACCCTCCCCATCCCACCCCTCCAGGCGGCCACAAATCACCAAGCCGACCTCCCTGTGCTATGCGGCTGCTTCCCACTAGCTATCTATTTTACGTTTGGTAGTGTATATATGTCCATGCCTCTCTTTCGCTTTGTCACAGCTTACCCTTCCCCCTCCCCATATCCTCAAGTCCATTCTCTAGTAGGTCTGTGTCTTTATTCCTGAGAAAGACTAGGAAATTTTAAAACAACTTTAGTTCTTGTCATCTGTTTCCTTATCTGAGTTAATACTAATTTTTTTATTTAGCCTGAAACTTGATACAAAGAAAATCTATTTAAATCAAACAGATTACTGGGTGGAAAATAAGTCTCTAAAATGACAAATAGCAAACTGTTCCCCAAATTTGACTTTGTATCCAAATCACCCGTGTAGCTTATTAAAATACAAATATCAAGCTTCCCCCTCAGAGATTCTGAGTTACTAAATCTGCAGTAGAGTCATAGAATCTGTATTTTTTACTCGAATGAAGAAACCAACCCTCATTTGAGAAATACTGGTCTAGAGGTCTGTGAGCCACAGTAACACGAAATTCCTCTCAAGTTCCCTGGCTCCAACTTGAAACTTGCGCTCCCCATTTCTAAGTAAGCTCAGCCTAGCAGAGTAGTTTGATACTTTGTAATAGACTAACTTTATTTGCCCTGGGAAGTCCGTCTTTATTTATTTAATTAATTAAATTAATTAATTGGGTTGCACCAGGTCTCAGTTGCGGCAGGCGGGCTCCTTAATCGCAGCAGGTGGGCTTTTTAGGTGTGGTTCCAGACTCGATGTTCCTAATGCAGGGGGCCTGGGTTAGATCCCTGGTCAGGGAACTGGATCCCACATGCATGCCACAACTGAGAGTTCGCATGCCACAACTGGGAAGTCTTTCTTGATGAGGAGCTTACGTAAAGAATAAATACACCTTGTTTCTAATCCCAGTTCTGTAATGAATTAGCTCTGTGGCCCTAAAACCTGTTACTTCAATACTCTGTACCTCAATACAGAATGAGAAGAAGTTAAACATATCATATAGGAACGGTCACAGATCTCTTTCCTCCCCAGCCAACCAAAGACAACATGGTAGTTACCAGCACACATACCCTCTCTTCAACAGGAGGAGAAGCTCTTTCAGAGGGAACTGTTCATCCACGGCTTTATGTTGCATGATCAGCAAAAGGGCAGAGAAAGCAGAACCTGAAAGGTAGGGGAAGAGGGGCTTTGCACAAGAGCTTGAAGCTCATTATGGAGACAACCTAGTTGTCTAGACAACCTGTTCACAACTTTATCCCCTGTACCTACCCCAATACCTGGAATAAGCTTGGGAAATATTTGTTGAGTAAATGAATAAGTGAGACTAATTTGTTTCAATATTTCTGTAGCTGCTATGAATGATTTCCAAATATGAGATTCGTTCCTGCAGGTGAAGGTTTGATTCCAAGAAAAATAATTAAAATCATGTTAATAAATTTACTAGGGGGAATGAAATGGTCTGAGAAGCACATTATAAAGTTGTCACTCAGAGGACGAAACAATGATAAAAGATGGGTGGCTTACTTACAATTTTGTCCAATATTAATTCAGACTTCCAAAAATAATTATAGCATACAGATAAGCTTGGAAGTGGTTTGGGAAATCCATCCCTCAGGCAGCAGCTACAAAGCCTGGGGCACCAAAATTGTGTGTAAGCTCCATCCAAGGAGATACTGGCAGCTTCCGTTTTATTGTTGCAGTGAGCCAGAAGGAGAGGTAGGGAAAATGTCCACAGGTTTCCCTGTTCTCTGGGGAGGATCACAGCCAGCCCCTAAATTTTTTCTAAAATTAGAAGTCAGGGAATTCCCTGATGGTCCAGTGGTTAGGACTCAGCACTTCCACTGCAAGGACCACAGGTTTTCTTCCTGGTTGGGGAATTAAGATCCTGCAAAGTGGCACAGCACAGCACCCCCCACCCAAAAAAAAAAGTGTAGAAAAAAATAAAATAAAATTAGTATGCAGACAGACCCTTTGCAGGGAAAGAATGAGAGAGGGAC
The DNA here is from genome assembly GCF_964165515.1 of Mesoplodon bidens. NCBI lineage: Eukaryota > Metazoa > Chordata > Mammalia > Artiodactyla > Ziphiidae > Mesoplodon > Mesoplodon bidens. The sequence goes on from NC_138167.1 coordinate 91,207,996, forward strand.
AGTTTTGCCCGCTCTCTCTATACTGAGCCCTGGGGGGGATAGTCACGTGCTTTGGCTGGTGGCAAATTATATTCAGACACTGAGATTGCTTTGCCAATAAATTATCTAGCACAGGTTCACTGTGGGAATTATGATAATTTCACAAGCCAATAGTATACAGGATAATGTCTCTTAATAAGCCAGTAAAGAAATAACCTACTCCTTTTTTTTTTAACATCTTTATTGGAGTATAATTGCTTTACATTGTTGTGTTAGTTGCTGCTGTATAACAAAGTGAATCAGCTATACTTATACTTATGTCCCCATATCCCCTTCCTCTTGCGTCTCCCTTCCACCCGCCCCATCCCACACCTCTAGGTGGTCACAAAGCACAGAGCTGATCTCCCTGTGCTATGTGGCCTCTTCCCACTAGCTATCTATTTTACATTTGGTAGTGTATATATGTCCATGCCACTCTCTTACTTTGTCCCAGCTTACCCTTCCCCCTCCCTGTGTCCTCAAGTCCATTCTCTATGTCTGTGTCTTTATTCCTATCCTGCTCCTGGGTTCTTCAGAACCTTTTTTTTTTTTTTAGATTCTATATATATGTGTTAGCATGTGGTATTTGTTTTTCTCTTTCTGACTGACTTCACTCTGTATGACAGACTCTAGGTCCATCCACCTCACTACAAATAACTCAATTTCATTTCTTTTTATGGCTGAGTAATATTCTATTGTATATATGTGCCACATCTTCTTTATCCATTCCTCTGTAGATGGACACTTAGGTTGATTCCATGCCCTCCAAACCAACAATAGATTAATCACAATATTGTTTCAGGCAAGGGGGAGAGGAAAGGAATAAAGCCCAAATTTAGTTAAGGTGTACCTTTCTACGAGTTGTTCTTGGGAGGATCAGCTTAGCCAGCCGTGAGCTGATGTCCAGCTGCCAGTGCCAAAGCAAAAGTCCCTTATTACTAGAGCCATTGCTGGGAACAAAGATGCCAGTGTTGATGGGAAAGATGATATCCCTCTCGGGGCCTCTGCATAGTTTTCACCACTGCCTGGCAAAGTGTCGACTTGCCCAGCCAGGAGATCTTTGGAAAGCTGTTTCGATTAGCAAAGAGTAGCCTTGCCCAGACTAAACACTTTTGAGTTGCTGGTCAAACCTCTTAGTATGTAAAGCTTAAAATCCCCCAGCCAGAGTCACTCTTTCACAACAGTTCTTATCAATAAGCCCCCAGCTGTGCCTGTCAATTGCTGAGCTACCGAGTGTTCATGCTAATGATGATATCCTGACACAGCTTTCTCAATGTAAACAACTTCATTCTTAGAACAAAAAGCAAGTGGATTCTAAATCATATCAAACAAGTACACAACACTGCGTGAGCACACCTGTTAAGAACTGCTCTTTTGTTTATCATAGTCTTATGGGCCTCATGGCCATAAGCCATGTTGGCTTTCAGGGCTGAGTGTTTTGGGGAGGCTGTCCCTCAAATGGGAGTCTTAAAGTAGGGGCACCAGATGTAGAGTCCAAATCTTTTGCTTCTGAAGGTGACACTAGGAGTTGGGCATTCCCTCCCAACTGTATAGCATGGTGCCAGGGTGAGTTGTATGGTGAGGGCATGCCTCAGCCTTTCCTACCTGTTTCAATCTGGGTATTTTCTCATTTGTCCAATGTGTAGAAGTTGCTCAGCTAGTCTCTGGATTTCTTTCAGAAGAAATGGCTCCATGGGTGCTTGTTAATTTGGCGTGCCTATGGGAGAAGTAGTTCTGGAGCCTTCAATGTTGTCATCTTGGTGGACTCCTAGGCAGGGACTGGATTTAAATATTTAAGTTTCACATAGCTCAAACTAAGGGAAATCTCAAAATTTGCAAATATGGAACAAGGTTCCTGACTTGAGATCTCAAAATAATCTAGAATATTCCTTTCTCCTTTCCTCCTACATTCAAGTACCAGTTCATGTTAGTACTTTCTCCTTATAGTTCACAAATCCATTCCTTCCCCTTTTAACTACAGTTGACCCTGAACAACATGAGATTGAGATGCACAGATCCACTCACACATGGATTTTTTTTCAATGAATACATACTACAGTACTACACAGTCCCTGCTGGTTGAACCTGCAGATGCAAAACCATGGATAAGGAAGGCTGACTGTAAAGTTATATATGAATTTCCAACTCCACAGGGAGTCAGTGCCCCTAACCCCCATGTTGTTCAAGGAAGGGTCAACTGTACTGCCAATTTCACTTTGGCATTTTTGTTTGTTTTCCTCACAGAAGGGAATCTAAGAGACAAAAAATGAAGCCTAATCTCCCCAGGTTGCCACTGTTAGTGAAGGTGAGCTTTAACCTCCTACATTCTGTGTTGCTTCACAAAAGACCAGGGACTTTGTGTGGATATCTGAGCTCATAACCAGTCTTTCTGAAGTGTAATCTCTAAGAAGAGGCTTAAAAATGTGTAGAAACTATGTCTAAAACCTCTTATTAGAAGAGAAAAGGCAATTCTCCTGCTAATTTATTCATTCATTAAACAAATCCTTACAAACAGTTACCAGGCCTGGTGCTCAACCTTGGGAATACAACTAAGAATAAGGAAAACAAAATCCCTGTCTTCACAAAGTTTACACATTTGAGCGGGGGTGAAAAATTATGAACAAGCAAACAAATAAATTACTATATAATTTCAAGTTATGATATGTGTTTTGCTGATGTCTACCAGCCAAAGACCACAGACAGCACTCTCCCACAAGGTTGGGTTTGTTGGTATTGGAGATCTCATTCAATGGAAAACCATGGGACCTCCCAATAACAGGGCATGTGTAGGGACCTTTTACAGGATTCAGACTTGTGATTTGAAGAATATTCTGAAAGTGTGGTTTTGCTCTGGTTTGGGTGTTTTCAGAAAGTGAGGGTATTTCTTTGATTGGGTATTATAGTGGTTTTTATGCTAGAGGTAGAAAAATAGAGCTTAGTTAAAGCAGTCACTCAAATTATGTGGGAAAGGAGGATGTTAGATCTTTTCTGTGGTTTGTGGTGTCCTTGTTTTTGATTTTTGCTCAGACACGATTATAGAGTGGTCATGTTTATTATCTTTTGCCATCATGGTTAGAATGACCCTGTCTGAAGTTTTATTCTATGAAATTGTCTGTGTTTAACTGGAGGACACCATAGCCTAGCTATTGGTGCCAGGCCAGCTCCCAGCTGATTGCTGTCAATGGCTGCTTTTCCTTTTTTTTTTCTTTCTCAAATATGAAGAAAAATATAGCAATATAGATGAGATGAGATCAGATGCATTCAAGGTGGTATGGCTGTAGACAAATAAAGCAAGTTAGATGGATATTGACTCAGGGATGAAAGTTATTTGAGGAAAGTCCTCACTGTACATATGTCATATGTGCAGAGATCTAAATTATGTGAAAAATAAACCATGAGAAGATTGTAACAATTAAAATAATGGTTGAGGCATTGTAACAATGAGGCTGAAAAATGCAGTGCCTTAAATAAGTTAGAAATGCATTTCTCTTTCAAGTAACAATGTGGTTGGTCCAGGCCAGTGAGGCAGCTTTGCTCCACAAACTCTATCAATCAGTGTCATGCTCAAGACAATGGTATTCACTTGTGTGGTTACAATAAATTCACATTTAAGACCAAAAAAACAAAATGAGGAAAAATTCAAAGTTCAGGGAATGAAGTTTCTCTTTAAGTTATTACAGACCCACAAGTTATACACATTTTTACCACCCATTGGCTCCAACTTAGCCATTCCTATGACAAGAGATGCTAAAAATGTAATCTTTAAGTGGATGTCCTGTGTACCCAGGAAAAAGGATTTTCAACCAGAAGAGCTTTCCAGAAAAGAGGTTTCAGCAACTGTTTTTTGTTCTGGAGCAGAAACAAGCTGGATATAAGAATAACAAAAAGGCCAATATGACTGGAGGGGAATGAGTGAAATTAAACAGAGAAGTAAACCAATGCTGCAGCATTTCAGGCCTTTTAAGACAGAATTTGGATTTAATCCAAAATGCAAGGGAAAGACACTGTGGAATTTTGAGGAGAGATGCATGGCATAATCTAATTAATATTTTTAAAAATTTTGTTCCTCTATGAGGATATAGATGAATAAGACGATAAGAATAAAGCAGCTGGGAAGAAATTGTCACAGTCCCGGGGGGGAGGAAAATTTGTGGATTAGGGCAGTAGTGGTGTATATGGCAAGAAGCAGACAGATTTGAGATGTTTTTGGAAAGCAAAGCCAACAAAAGTTCTTAACAGATGAAACGGCAGGTTCGTATTAAAGAGAGGAGTTAAGAATTACTACTAGATTTTTGGCCTGAGCAGTTGGTGCGACTGTTCACTGACATGGGGAAATAAAGGAGTAAACCTCAGAAGAGAAGAGACAGTTCCTCTGTTGAAATGTAAGAGAGTGAGGCATAAATGCAAGGGAGTTGTTACATTCAGTGGTGGGAAATATGATTTTCTTCTTATTGCTTTGTATTTTGGGTGAGATCATTAGAAAGTCATCTGATGAATGTCTGGAGAATGACGAGTGTTGCAATTTAAGGAAGAAGAGAAGATATAAAACAATCATTAGTGAGAACTGGAGGCAAAATTTATCATGCAAACAGAGTAGGAATATTGGGCAGTACTAAGGACCCTCTTGAGATTTGCGATCACAAATTTTAAGCGTGACACTTCAACAGTTTGGGTGCTTTTCTCCAGCTATGTTCAGCTTCTCAGGTCAGGTCAGAATTAGGGGGAGATTTCAGTTTAACTGATGGTGTTCCCACAGGCTCCTATAATGTAGAAGGACAGGAAGTTGAGGGTAATAAGGGAGTGATTTTAATTTTACACGATAGAATCTAAGCCAAGTAAAGTGCAAAGTGAGGGCATGATTAGAAGGTGAAGAGTGAAAAGAAGCGGGGACGATGTATTACATTTAACTCATAAATGTTAGAGAGTGATAGATTATGTGAACTGGAGAGAGAAGATGACGTGTAGAGAGCAGAGTGCTTGAAATTGAGATTTTTGGAGAGGTTGAATTTATTGGGAGTGAGAAGTACTATGGTAGGACCATGGAAGCGATGGGATGAGATGAAATGGATAAAATGTTTATTATTGGAAGTGAAGATGTCAGGGACTGAGAAGGGAGATTATGGAGGGACCTTGCACGTGTATGTGGAAGTCCTCAAGGATAATGAATGAAGCAAGTAAAAAGGAGATCAGCAGTTGTTCAAAACACAGAGGGTTAGCATATGAAACTGTGTTATGCTCTGTAGTTTGTGAAGAAGAAAGGAAAAGCAGTAGGAAAGTGGCCAGAAGAACTGTTAAATTTAGTGTGTTATTAATCTATTCCAGGTACCGTTGTAAGCATTTTACACCATATCAGACTACTTTACCCTCCTCCAGACTGCACATTTAGTAGCTGAGGAAACAGAGAGGTTAAATAAATTGTCCAAGATTACTAGTGAACAGTGGGGCTGAATCTGGGCCTTCTGACTCCAGAGTAGATACTCTTAATCACTATGGAGTAGTTTCCTTCTTAGGATCAGTGCCTTGAGCACTATTTAATGTTGAAGCTGTTAGGACTGTAAAAGATGGTAGGGAGGTAGTTGTGAGAAGTCATGGTTTTATCAGAAAAACCCAGAGATTGGTGAGCTACACTTAAATCTTACCAAGTGGGGTTTAGCCTAGGGAAGGGGGTGATCTCATCTAAAGTCCATAGAATTCTCAAAATTCCTTAATTCCAGAATAAGTCAAATCCTGATATCTTCCTTCATAGATGACTATGGGACTAGGATGCAACCTGTAAAGAGAGGTCCTCCTAGGCCCCCTGTCAGAGCAGAAGTCTAGGAGGCCACTGCTAATGGTGGGGTGTAAGGGTTGTGAGGGCTTATGAGACTGTAAGTACAGTGTTTAAGGAAATTCATGAGGACTTATTTCAAATATGCCTTTTGCCTCAGAAATGGTCTCCTAAGTGGGAAAAATATTAGTCACATAAATTCCTCAGTGAGGTTAAAAATAAAGCTATCATTTACTGGATGTGAGGGAAAAATGTCAATAAAGGGTAACTTCTAATGATAGTAAATCTGCAAAGAAACATGGTTCTGATGGCTTGTTTTTTTTTGTTAGCTATTAAGTTTATTTAACAGAAAAACAAATTCAGTTGAAGATCATTCATTAAGATAAGCAGAATTAACAATAATTCATTAAACATTCTTTGAAGATGGTCCTATTTTACTACTATTACCTTCCCCATATCTGAGAGATTCATGAGTAAGTCTTGGAAAAGAGCACATATTTCTTTTAATTCAATAAAACATTCAGTCAAATAATAAAACAGGTGCTATTATTTTGTTTGGGGTTAATGACATGTAAGCTAGACTTTTCCATAAGACTCTGTTCTAATCTCTTATAATTTGGTTTAGAATGTCAAACATTTTGACTGTTTCAACAACCCATTAAGTGCTTTGCAAAATGACAAAACATTCTATATATGACTTAATTAATATCTACTCCAGTTATACACAACACATCATGCTCAAGATCTAGATTTATTTGAAAACCTTTAGTCCAATTTATATTAATGCAGAAAAATCACATCTAATAAACCACAACTGTAGCAGAGACAAAATAATTGTGTTCTGTCATATTTCCACACAAATATAATTTGATATTTAATTAAAGGATGGTAAATCACAATCACATGTAAATAAAATATCCTCTCAGTAGTAGTAAGAACCTCTTTTGAGTATGTAGGGTCTTCTGGGTTTATTCTCATACAGCTGCCGTTTCAGAATGTAAGGAATTTTTCTCTTTATAACTTCTTCCTTTTCATTTTTATCATTTCCAGTATCAAGAACCTCTTCCTGAATCAACTGCAAGATAGACCGAATATGAATGAAACCTACATGCAAAAGGTCTTCCATTTCAGAGTATTTGTCTACATTTTATCTCATTTGCTATTCAGACAGTAAGATATATGTGGATGAGATGTATGAGGTTCAAAACAATTAAATGTTTTGCCCAAGAACAGGTGGCTATCAAGTGGCTGAGACAGGATGAGAACATGATTTTTCTGATTCTCTGTTCAGTGCTCTTAGTTCAACAGGCCAGCCTTTAAAATTTGTTTTCTATATTTGTCAAGGCCATATATTAATACCTCCAAATGAAGGAACACACTTAATATAACTTTGAGTATTTTTCTTTAATTTATGGTAGACCAGAAGATGGAAATATATCATAAATCACAACAAATACAAAGTTTTGAATCTAGTAAACCAGGTTTGGCCTCGAAGATCAATAGAATTTTATATTCAATTAAGTTAATTACTGATTTGACTTGAAAGCCATTCTAAAGATCTATTTCTCAGTCAAAGAGAGAGGAATGCTCGTTCTGCTTACTTGCTCAGCTGTTGTAGAAATTAACATATGTGAAAGCTCTGTTTAAAAGGTAAAGATCTTTAGATTGTGCTGCTTAATAGTTAAGCATTAAAAGCAAGTTCACATTCAAAAACTCAAGGGAGTTAATCTCTATGTAGAATCTTGTCTAATACCTCATCAAATATGCTGCATTCTAAAATTAGTTCCAAATACTTTTTCTGATAGTACTGTTCTGATTCAAATGGTCCACTGGCATAAAATATTTAGAAACTCTTTCCAGAGTTTTGCACATGATTTACACAAAATTTTAAAAAAAATCAATGCTTAAGGTAAGAACTGTATTCATATCTGTGAATGTCTTCTAAACTTTGGGGTGACTATAACTAATACTGACAGGAGAGTAAGTTTTTAATCATAATCTGTATGCATTGAATCGTATCACAAGTACTTTATTTCAACCACAGCTGTTCAATTTCATAGAAGGAAAAACAGCTACTGTCAGACAATCTAGTTTCTTAATCTTTTGTTTCTCTGTGCACGTAGTCTGTAATTGTACTACACTCTGAATAATGCTATCATTTTATTTTAAATCACTCAACATTTAAAATAGCAAAAGTTTTAATCTTATGTGCACCTGATTTGTCTGTATTATAGTTTATTGAAGGTTTATTTTTTTTTCCTGGATAAACAGCACATAATTGATATTTCCCTATGTTAAAATTAGTATTTTTCAAGTTTTATTGATGTAATATTTTAAAGAGAAAATCATTTAGCTGGAATTGGAATTAAGGGATAAACAGTCCAGCAAGAAAAATTAAAACTAGCTTTTTTTTTTTAATCTGGAAAATATCATTTTGTTTACAAGTTAGAATAAACACTAGAAGTTCTGCATTTCATTTCCTCTTTTCCACAGGGTATCTCTGTGACAGCATGTTATAGAGATTGTTATATTAGCAGGAAAGGCATCCTCAGACCCTCAGATCCCCAGTGTTGGTATAAGCCCAGAATGTGAAACATGAAGCAAATTTCTCTTAGGGGTTAATCTGAAAGAAATATTTCCCTTGTCGGGAAAATTTTATAATTTTCTTCTTATTTTTTCTTAAAGCATTTTCATTTCTCTTTTCTCTTCCAAAAATTTCCAAACCGAAGGTGGTGAGTCACCAGTGTAATATTTAATAGAACTGATTCATCCAGTCCTTTGTGGTAGTTCTGGGTAATTAAATTTGGCTGTACTAGCCATGGTGGACCTCGTTTAGCTTCTGAGGATGATTGAAATCCACAATCCACACATTCAATTAAAATAGAAATATGTATATATCCTTATCATTCTGGTTTTATTTGCCTAATAAATTCAAATAAAACTGGAACCTTTTGTGTTGTGTTTGTTTATAAATAAACACACATGACTTATGTGTTTCTAAGAAAACATTTTGAGTTTCCTAAATTTCTTAGGCATGCCACCACCAGCACCAAAAACTGCCTAACCATGCCATCCACAATAAAAGCATATGTATCAAATCTGCCCTAAGACAGATCCCCCTTTTAAGACCAAAGAAAAGATATTTCACTAAACTCCAAGTATTTGCAGGACTCTTTGAAGATCTGAAGGAATGTTAACCTCAACACATGGTTTATTCTTCCTTAATATTTGTAATTCTTCCTGTTATGATAATGATCAGGATTAAAAAAATCAGTACAAATGAGAGTTAACTAGTATAACCACAATCATATTCATATTTTGTTTTTGTTTACCTCCCAGTGTTGAAAGGCCCTGCTGTGACAGATTTTTCGGAGCTGGTATATTGTCAGCATTGCTTCCAAGCTAAAGCCATCTAAGGTAGTCGGAAATTTCCTTTTTGTAATAAGCTCCTCCTCAGGAAACTCTCCTGTTTCCTCGGCTTGGCTATTCATGTTATTTATAAGACTGCAAACATTCAGCAGGCTCATTTTCCAAGAGGGAACACTTGCTTTACTCATCTGAAATGTAGAAAGAAATAGTTAATGCAATTAAAATTTGTGTTGTAAGAGTTAGAAATAAATTTCTATTGTGCTAAGCCATTACCTTTTAAGATCTAATTGTTAGTCTAGCCAAATAAAAACACTGTTATTAATTAGTAACTTCATATCACAAAGTTGAATAGTGTCAATACTTCATATCCTCTATTTACCAAATGCAATAGTTAATACACATAAACACACACATACACGAGCAAAGCAAGAAAGAAAATAGAAATTAAAGTAAGTAGAAATACATAAATATATACGTATACATCACAGGTGAAAATATTAAAAATATTACTCTCTCCTTATTACACTTCAGTTTAGTGTCTAATGGAACAGTGGCCAAGGTGATACTAATAGATTTGGATAATTACAGTAGTGTGAGACCATGAATCTATTCCATACATTAATAGTTGTCACAGGTAACATCACAGCTGATCAATTTAGTTATTTGAAAATTATAATATTTTCTAAAATATCCTTTTCTAATAAGATCTTGTCTGAAACCATTATTACCATAATTAACAACTTTCTCATTTGCCAATTTTTGGAGAAACTAAGTGTGAAATAACTTATAAAACTTAACAAGCATCTCAAAGGGCACAGATGAAGAAAAGCATACATTTTTTCTAAAGAACGTAAAAAAATTTTTTTTGAATGACCACAAAGCTGTGATAAGAAGATTCAAAAATATTAGTATCAATTTTATTGGTGTCAATTCTCTCTGAATTATTCTCCAAATGCAATGCAATTCCAAATCAAAGTTCCAATTTGGAAAATATGGGGAGACTGGAAGTTTAGAGGAGGGAGTGTAGCAAAACAATTATGAAGTTAATTTGGAAGTATGAATATGTGAGAACTAAGAAGACTTAGAAAAATAAAAAGGTAATGAGGAAGGACTTACTCTACCAAGATAGTAAGAGTGAATTAATAGAGCAAGCATAAATATAAAACTCAACAAAGGAGAATATAATGTCCCAAATTTGATCCAAGTAAATATGATTGAAGAGCGTATAGCAAAGTTTGCATTTGAAGTCCTTGGGACAGTTGGCTATGGGGAAATCTGGATTTAGATCTAGTTATAACTTTTATTGACATATTATAGTCTAACAATATCCAGATGGGTTAAATATGAGTAAAAATAAAAATATGTAAATATATAGAATTTATTTTATAAATTTGGAAAAATATTGTTAAGCAAATATCCAAACCAGAATCCATAAAGGAAAAGATAATTTTACATACAGAAATGTGTAAATTATCTCTCAAAAATTAACAGCCTGGACTAAAATCAAAAGCAAGACATACTGTAAAAGCTGCCACAAAATGTTAATATACTTAACACAGGTGGAGCTCTTCCAAAAGAAACTGGTAAATGCCCCGATTAAAAAAAAAAAAAAAAAACACTTAAAAAGTGTTAAACCTCAGATAAATAATAGGAGCAGACAAGTCACAGAATCTCTATCAAAGAAGAAATATGGAACAGAAATATGTGGAATGATGTTCAACTTGGCTACTATCAGATCAGAAGACCCTAAAAAGTATAAGTACACTTGATGTACTTATGAGGATATGGAGAAACAGACACTTTCTCTTCTAAATATTTGTTGGTCTGAGTATATATTGGTATAATTTCTTGAAAGGTGTTTTGGCAATATGTATTAAAATTGTAAATGTGCATACCCTTTGATTAAGATTTTACCTCAGGGACATGCAAATCTGTGAGTACAAAAATATTCACTATAATGTTTTCAACCAGTTTGGAAATACATTCAACTATGCCCTTCGAATGTGATTATCAGCCTGTTCTTGAATTTTTCTGCTATGGGAAGCTTAGAGGCAGCATGCTCCACTGTGTGGCAGCAACACCTATGTCTTGCCAATTAATGGGATTCTACAATTTTACATTCGGAAAGCTCTTTAGAGATCATCTGATTGAGTGTTTTCCTTAGAACACTAGCTGTGTACTCACTGTTTTTAAAAAGGAGTTCCACTGTCAAGTGAATAGGAAAACTTGAGTTTAAAGGAAGTTTAAAGGAAATTTAAAGGCTTCTTGAATTTAGATATCCCCAGAGCTTTTTACTTGCAAATATTCATTGTAACTTTTCAACGGTGCTAATATAATAACCAACGCTCCCCAAACTAATTGACCATATAATGCTTTATTCATAAAGTATCTGTCGGGACTTGTGTTGTCTGATTATTTTTTTGGATGAGGAAACTGAGTGAAGCATTTTGTTCTCTTCTTTGTTCTAAAGTTCTTTGTTCTCTTCTGCCAGTTAAAACAGTCACTACATAACTCACTAGTATAATACTATTTAATATCACCTTAGCCCCTGTCATACTTTGGAAGCACCGCAGAGAGGGTACTTTTGACCATAGGATGTCTAAATAGACATATATTTAAGAACATTTCTTATAAGGTTTAAATAGTTCACTCAAGAAAATGACAAAGACTCTGTCTTTGATGAAATCTGAGTTAGGATCCTCTGAGCCCTCTTCTTGACGAGGTCTCGACCTTGGGCTCTGTCCTTGGTCTACTTAGTCCAGTTTTAGCAAGAATCCTTCTGAGTCAAGTTAGTAAAAATGCCCCACCGTTGATACCTGATCATCCTAGGATTCTATTGAGTTGTCTAGCAAGAGTCCTACTAGATTTAGTGTTTCCTCAGTAATTTTCCATACAATGATCCACCTCAACACTTTTCCTTGGCTGTAAATCCACACTTGTCCTTGTTGTATTTGGAGTTGAGCCTGATCTTTGCAAAACCATAGTTCCTCTTGAATAAAGTCTTCCTTGCTATCTTTAACAAGTGTCATGAATAATTTTCTTTAACAATAAACATTCTTATTTATTAAATTATTTTACATAAATGTCTATAATAGACCTAAGCCTATAGATAAGAGATTTAGAATATTGTCTTCTCTTGCTTTTAAAATGAGGAAAACAAGAATATTTGTGGTTCTTACTTAGCATTATTTGATTAAACTCCTAATACTGAATAAGATCCTGGTCAAATTTTGGTTTCCTTAATTAAATGGGACCTAATCTATATTACTAATGGTCACTATCTATAATACACTCAACTCAAATGTATTACAAGCATTTGAATTGGTGAATTGGTGAATTCATGGTGAATTCAAGTATTTCACCTAAGTAAAAATGGAGTCACCTGTGGTGGAGCCCTGACGTTCTTACAGCTGAATACAAAAGGTAAGGGCTAGTAATAAATCCTAGATTCTTATTGTTAGTACATAAATATTTATTAAACTCTTACCGTATTCAAGGCATTGAATTTGATCATAGAAAATTACATCATTCCAGCAGCTTTTTGAGAGCCTAAAGAAAACATATTCTTTTCTTCAAAGTTCTCTTTCTTAATAAAACTATACCAAGGCACTGCCACTGGTAATAAAGAGAATTGTATTGTGAGAACTAATTTCTTTATCTTCCCCTTCTCTTCAAGCTTTGGAATCTCTCTTAGCCTTCTGCTGCTTAAGAGTATTTCTACATTAGTATTTCAATGTCTAAATAGTTTTACTTTAAATTTGAAATTACCTTTAGAGTGGAAAGAAGAAAGCTGAAGTTTTCTGAAGCTTTTAATAATGCAGTTATACCAATATCAAATACTATTCTTTCAAAATTTTAGATACAGTATTTTGGTTAAAATGGTCAAAAGTTTAGAGTTTTCATTTGCATAGAACACTACACACACCAAAAACTAATGGAATCACAGAGAAATAAGTGATGGTAGTTTTGTAAAAAATAAGAAATGAGCTTTATGTTCCCATCCTAGCAGCAAAATTGGGATAATTATGCTTCTGGGTACTTCCTCATCATAGTCTGTATTTTACTTATTTCAAGTAAAAAAGGAGGCAATGGGATTCAATTTTTCTTCCATGATCTGTTTTAGAGATATATCCCATGACTGAATGAAAGTGGTATATGTTATTCTGTCTATACTTTTGCTACGTATTTCTCTTAAGAATAAAACTAAACCACTTCATATACTGAAATTGTTTTTCCCTTGCAGCATCTTGGCCAGGGAAGGAACCATAACCTCTACTCCCACATTTTTGCAAAGTAGCTGGCAATCCCCACACCATTATCACATTTTGGAGATTATTTAGGACCTTTATTTGTCGACATAAACTTGAAATCATAGAGGTAAAATCTCTACCAAGACACTAAGGCATACTCATCTGTTCCATTTTTCAAAACAGACTATTGACTTCACTTGTCTTCCTATTTATGAGTTGAAGTGATTATAGCCATTGCTATTCTGATTGAGTATTGAACAAAGGATCCGTTATCTTAAGGTTAAATATATTTGTTCACTGGGTTTTAATGACTAAATGAAATTTGATCACTCTTGATAGGAAACCCACCAAATTATGGTAGAATTTGGTTTCAATGTGTTCACCTTTTGTAGATCTGGGCAATTGTGGAAATATATAGGTGCTTAAATTTTCCCCAAATGCCTTTTAAGGACCATGGTAGAAAACGTCTTTGTTAGCTCTGAGATAACAGTGACCCACATTCTCATACACACACAGAAATGGCTATTACCCCTTCACACCCACTATTGAACATAATTCTACTTCTATGCTAGGGGTTGTTGCACCTGGAACATGCTCATCCAATTAGGGAAGAGAAGCCTGAGGTGGCAGGAGGAGTCCTGAGCATTTACCTTCTTACCACAGTGCCTGTGGAGTCCTCAGCATTACAACAGTGATTGCACTGGGTGACTGCCTCACCTCAAGATATGTTTTTCTTTGAGAAATATCTTTTGGTTGGGAACCCTGTTCTCTAACTCTACATTTAGATACACACTGATTAACTCACTCCGGGTAAATCAAGATTGTGTGTTAGCGTGGTAGTTGGGTATATTCTTATTCAGTTTTATTCCTAGGTACAGGCTGGAATCTAAAAACCTTGCTTTCAAGACCCCAAGAGAGGAATAATAAGGTCCAGTACCAAGTTTCACCTGATTCAATAAAAACAATAATCAGGTACCAATAACACTTCTGTTATGAGGAGAATTTAAATCCAGGTGTGGATTTAATGTAAATGTCTAGGAGATCATAAACTCCAACCCGAACATTTAAAAATAAGGAAACAAAGGCAAGCAATGGTAACTAACCCCCTTGCTTAAGATCAAATAGTTCATAAGTCACAGCTGTGGGATTAGATCTCAAGGCTTCTGTTTGCCAGTCTATTGCTCTTTACTCTCTACCACATTTCTTTCATGGGTTTCATGAACTTTAATTCTTAATTTAGGAACTCCACTTCACTCTCCCCAATAGTACAAGAAAGGCAAAAATATCACTTAATTTTCATTTATGTATTTATCTTGAGGCCAATATACCTTTCATCATACACAATATGACTGGAATGGGAAGAGGAGTTTTAAAAATACATTTGCATGTCCACATAAATAATATGTGACTACTTAATTAAATTTGCAATATAGTGATTGATACACTATACAGTATCAATACAGCTTCTTTCCCTGTCACATCAACATCCTTAAATCCTTTGAACTTAAGAAAAAGTTTCCCCATAAAGGAAATGCCTCCCAATGAACTTTTCAGTCTCAATGGGAAGTTATTACTATAGGAGAAGGACACCATGTTTATAATGAGAGTTCATATGTTTTTCAGTCCTTGGTTTAAAAAAAAAGAAAAAGTTACCTTTGATGTATGCATATTGGTCAATAAATCTGCTTCTAACGCTTTCATTTCCTCTTCTGAATCTGAGTAAAATCAAAACCACATGTTTACTGTATAATCACATATCGTGTAATTATATTATAACCTAGAGATTTAAGATTAGTCTCAAAAAACTTTGTCTTAGAAGTTTACTGTCTTTGTTATGTATTCATTCTCCTTAGAATAACATTTGGAAAAAAACAATTATAGTTTTACTTTAGGCTAACAGAATAGAATAATAGAAGCACTTTTAAGAAAATAAACACACGATTTTATGCCAGGAGAGCTATTGATGATTTGGAGTTGTTTAATCACTGAATCTCATTATTAAAAAAAGACCCTGATTATATGATATAATAAAGATTTCATCAAATATGCTGGATAATTTTACTGGAAATAGTTTACATATACAGAATACATACGTATTGATATTTTAAAAACAACATAATGAAAAGGTATGTATAAGACATTTTTTCAAGATAAAAACAAAGGAAATTGCTTGTTGATAATTTTAGTATAAGAAAGACACTGAGATTTGTTTAATTTGAGATGCTATTTTACAAAACACACTTTGAAAGATTTGTTTCTCTACTGTAAACAAGGATTTAGAATCACGTGTACTTCGCAATTTTTTCACAGGCTATTAAGGAAACTGTTTAAGCAAAAGTGGATTTGTCCATCAATACATGTACAAGAGTGTGGAAAATGGATTTCTGATTTTTTTTAGAATATTCTTTCCTGTTTCCAATAATGAATATTTCACAGAGAAAAAAAATTTAGAAAATCCTATAAGGTAATAGAAATAAAGCTATAGATAGAACACTATACTGAGTTAATTCATAAATCATAGCAGGAGTTTGAATTAAACATTTCAGTGTCATATTTATGATATAACAGTGTAAAGCAGGCTAAATATTTTTTGCTGCATTTATCCCTCGTTTTTTTTCCCACCTTGACGTGATCATTCAATTATTTTCCAACATTAATTAGAGCATATTGCAATCACTATAATATTTCATATTACTCTTTTAAATTTAAATCTTATTTCCAAGGTGAGCTATTGATAGATATTTGACAAAGTATGGTTTCATCTTAATTATCACATGCAAAATACTCTACAGGGAAATAATTTTTATCAATATAAGAATGACAATTTTCCAGTTACATTCTGTATCAACTTAAATGACATGCAAAAAAATAGTCAAATTAATAATACATCTATTTGTCACACAGAAAAGTTATATAAAATGTATTCTTAAAAGAGCTTGGTATTTTGTTTATTTTTCTAGAAATAATTTTCTACAAATAATGCTTTATTCATTTATTCATTAAACATCCATTTTCACTTTGTTATCTTAATATACACACAATTAAGAAAATAATTTTTGAGAGGGAGAAGCCACCATGTCCTAAGAGAGTGGATGAGGAAGAGATAAAACATTCCAAATGCAATCAGTTTTAATTATGGATTTGCACATTGACAGGCACCACTCCTGTACTTCTCATTAGAGAGTGACCAGCTTGATTTAAGTTTCACGTTTTTTTTTTTTTCTAGTGGTTACACTGCAAAGGGGAACATGAAGTGTTTCATTGAAATCCCTCTTATTACCTTGCAGATTTAAAAAGGAAAAAGATATCTTTCAGTTCTTGTAATCATAAAGCAGAGAAAGAAAATATCCAGCTTCAATCACTAAAAAGGAAATTCAGAATAAGGGAGAAACTCTTCTCCCTGGATACATTAACGTTAAGTGGCAACACACCGTAAAAATGGGAAAAGAAATCACTTCAGGGAGTTGTGAAATGCAGCTGAGCTTACCTGAGCACAGACTCCAGGAGCTGAAAGCCAGGAGTATCATGCACACCAGTTGGATTTTCATTCCTGCCATCATCTTCTTGAGCCTTCTAGCAAGCTCAGTCCATAAACGTCAGAGACAGGCTGAAGGGGGCTCTCTAGTGCTTCCTCTTGCCTCCAGCTGAGTTTGGAAGTGACTGAACTATGAGAGATGCTTTGACCATTCCCTATCTATAGATATATATATATGCAGGGGATGATGTCATGAGTGTACAGGGATTATCTCTTCAGGATGTGCCCTTCATTTCCATCCCTCCCCTCCACTCCCCACTTCCTCCTCCCTTTCTTCTTTGTCCCCCCGACACCTCTCCCCCACTTCTGAACCTCCAGTAACAGCGACATCTTCCCTAATTGCCACTGCTGCTCCAGATTTCTGACACACAGGAGTCATTCAAAAGCAATTCCATACAGAGCATACTGGAAAAGGACTTCCAGTACCATTCTTCCCCCATTTCCTCTTATTCTCTGACTCAAAGAAGTTGTCATTTTGATTTCGTGAAGCATGAGATCTGTTATTTCTAATATAATCAAAATCTCCAGGATGAATGCCTAAAATCAGTAATTCTTTAGATTTGGAAGTTCTTAAAGAGTCAGGATTCTTTTCTGATGACGCATACTTTTGAACAAGTGTTTTGTGGTTTCAGGACTGATAAGGTCTTAGGCAATACATGCTAGAAGAAGAAAGCAAGTGGAAGATAAGCAGAAAATCAGTTATAACATTGGGTTGAGCAAAAGAATTTAGAGAAAGGAGAGAGAATCAATTTTAAGAAAAGAGACTAGTAGCTCTAAGCAATAGGGTACTATTTCCTAACAAATTGAAAAGTCTATTTTAAGTAACTGAAATGTTGACTGAATTATGTATGCTGATTTATGGTTGAGTGTCTTAGAAAGACAATTTCATGTTTACAAAACCCAACTGTAATTTATTTATGTGTTAGCAGGCAGAAATACATATTGTTGTATCACTGATTGCTGTTTTCTGATATTTTCCTCATTTTCTGTCTTCATCGCTCTGTTCCTTTAGGTTCATTCTTGCTGCCCCATCCTATTCAGTCTATAATCCCCTTTTCACTGGTTTTCGCCATTGCATCAGATTTCATCCCCTGTGATAGTGATAAAGATGAGACTGTACTTCTGGAACGGAGACAATCTTAAATAACCACCGTCCACCAGTCGCATTCTTAAGACCGCATCTTCACATATTTCATGAGTTACAAGGAGACTCATTCCCTCTCCGGGGTTCTCAAAAGACAATTGCTCAAAATGTCTTTTGGAGTGAAGTTTTCTTCTTGCATTAAGTATTTCAGGATACATGGCATGACTGGAAAAGATGGTGCTGTTAGAAATGTGAATATTTGAAGGTAAATGTGTCTGAGACTTGTTCACTTCTTAAACATATCAACCAGATGGTAACAACCGAGAAAAGGAGTCTGGAATGATTTCTACAGAGAGTTGATTTATATCATATGGTGTATGTCTATGGAATTGACTTCTCCATTTTACCCTACACCTAAGAAGAGGGACTAATTCCAAACATGTAATAATAATTTAAAATAGCAAGGAGTCATTCATGTAACTTAATGTTTAGGAATTTAACAATGGCTGATATTTTTTCCTTCTTTTAGTTTGTTTAACAGACTTACATACCACACAGCATTGAACACGACTCACCTGAGGAAAGTTTTATATGTAAAGGGTAATTAATTGGCAAAGAAATTTGAAATATGTACTCAATTTTTGCCTTTCTGCCACTAGGGGGCGCAATAGATGTTTAAAAAGTTTTTTATTTTCACTTGACTGATCACATCAGAATTCTGAGCATTATGCTTACTTTCTTCTCATGATCAGAGCATCTTTGTGACAGAATCCTTTCAAAGTCACTTTAATGAAGAAGTCAAGAAATTATATATTCTTTGCATGATATTTAAATTACTTGTTTTATGAGCTTTTGACATGCAAATACAAAGAATAATCTTTTAAAATGTGTGATAGCATCCTAATGGTAAAAAGAAAGTGTGAGTCCTATTTTTCTCAACTGATTTCTTTCATACATGAAGCTCAGGGAAATGTTGACAAAATTTATTCTTAATTAATTATAAAGAAAGGGGGAGAATTAATAGTGGGAATTCCTTTTGTTTTAAATATATCACTTCATTAGCTGTCAATGTAGAAATGATAAGCCTGAAAGAATTGGGGGAAATGTGTTAGCAAATGTCAAATGATTGAAAATCAGATAGATGCTATACACTACATTTTCTTTTGGGAGAAAAAGAAGATATGTAACTTTTATGGTAAAATTATGATATAGATAAACTTTATCTGACCTCTAAATGGTATTTTTAAAAACATCTGTTACACCTTTGCTTTTCAGCTCCAATGTCTTCGAGCTATAGAAAAGCGAATTAAACAGTTTGTTTTAAGAGACAGTAAGTTATGTGTGGATATTTGCCTTTCAACATATTTCAGGAAGTACTTCAATGATGCCTTTTATGCAGGATTTCAGTCACCTTTCTATGGAGATGGGTGAAATATCTTTATTCTAAAGGCTTTATGCCTAAAATCCTTCTAATTTTTATTTAGCTCTTAAAATACTAACGAAGAGTTTTAACATTGCCCTTGGACAATCTTCACGTGTTGGCCTTCTAGCTTGCAGTCACCATGAAGCAGCTAACTCTGAATAGGTTTTATCTTTTTATCTATCTAAATAGGTTTGTCTGGGTACCTGTAGGTTACATTTCTACTGTAGGTAGATTTCTGAGCCTCTACTGTGACTTAAATCAGACTTTTGCTAGCTAATTACTTTAAAAAATCAACAGAGGGCTTCCCTGGTGGCGCAGTGGTTGAGAGTCCGCCTGCCGATGTAGGGGACACCGGTTCGTGCCCTGGTCCGGGAAGATCCCACATGCTGCGGAGCGACTGGGCCTGTGAGCCATGGCCACTGAGCCTGCGTGTCCGGAGCCTGTGCTCCGCAACGGTAGAGGCCACAACAGTGAGAGGCCCGCATACCGCAAGAAAAAAAAAAAAAATCAACAGAGATGCCTGAAAGATTGGCAATTAGAAAGAGTGGTCTGTAAACATATTTAATTTGGAGATGGGAAAGTTCAAAAACTATTTGATAAATAGTGTGTCTTCAGTTTCAGATGATTTCTTCCTGTACTTTTGGAGGCTTCATCATCCCACTTATATACAGCTTCCTGGACACTCCAATCTTTTTATACCGTAATCCCGAAAACGTACCCTGTGGTGTTTCCACCATCTGGAATCTGCCTTCCCTCTTCCCTTTGGCCGCTCTGCCTCTCACTTTCTGACTTATCTTTAATTATTAAAAGATTCTATTTTAGGCCTATTCAAGG
Source organism: Mesoplodon bidens (assembly GCF_964165515.1). Classification (NCBI taxonomy): domain Eukaryota; kingdom Metazoa; phylum Chordata; class Mammalia; order Artiodactyla; family Ziphiidae; genus Mesoplodon; species Mesoplodon bidens. The sequence goes on from NC_138167.1 coordinate 91,228,276, forward strand.
TAAACCATGCCAAGTTTGAATCCTAAAAGTTTCATCTACTTCTACTCTTCCCAGTTTCTGCTCGCCGTTTGTGGTAAACTGAAGAGGAGCAGAAGGTGCCACCCCAAAACATGCCTCTTTGGCATATTGATTACTTGAGCTGGTTATTTTAAGACACAGCCAAGGCAAGAGAAGCTCTGAAAACAGAGTAGAAGTTACCCTTTTATAAGGGACCTTTACGTTAATAAGGGGAATCTCTGTTTGAAAGGGTATCTCCCTCACTATACTCTACCTGGAAGAAAAGGATGACTACATCTCTGAAAACTCACCTCAGTGGAGAAGGCTCGGACTCTGTAACAGCCATACCCTGGTTTACTGTGCTTTGCCTGATCATCTCCCATTAACAGGCCTTCCCCAAGCCCCTCCCCAAAATCTTTCTTTTGTCTTTAGCTAAAGATGGTGTTTAAGGTGGTGGGTTGGACCATTTTGGGGAACCACTCAGTTTTCCCGGGTATCTCCCATGGATACAGGAAGGGTACGGTATTAAACTTCTGTATTTTGTTTGTTTGTTTGTTTTTATTTTTGGCTGCATTGGGTCCTCCTTGCTGTACATGGGCTTTGTCTAGTTGCGGTGAGTGGGGGCTACTCTTTGTCACGGTGCACAGGCTTCTCATTGTGGTGGCTTTTCTTGTTGCAGAGCATGGGCTCTAGATGCGTGAGCTTCAGTAGTTGTGGCACGTGGGCTCAGTAGTTGTGGCTCACGGGCTTAGTTGCTCCGCGGCATGTGGGATCTTCCCGGACAAGGGCTCAAACCCGTGTCCCCTGCATTGGCAGGCAGATTCTTAACCACTGCACCACCAGGGAAACCCTAAACTCTGTTTTTAACTGTTAATCAGTTACTATGGTGGCGATGGTGGTGTGGTCTCAACCAAGAACCTAGAAGGGCAGAGGGAAAATTATTTTTCCTCCCCTACATCTGTAAACTTCTAGAAGGAAAGGATGCCCACACATCATTGTATATCCTCTTCTTCCAAGGCTTACAGACTGTAAGTGCTCAATACATATTCACTAGATTGAATTGAAAAGCTGATTATTTTAAATTTGTGACTTGTTTTTCCATGTTTCCATTTGTAACATTCCTTTCAGCCACATCTCTAATTTCAATTACTAAAAACTCTTTTGTTATCACTAATCTTAATATTTGATATGAGACTTTAAGTCAGTTTTCTGAGACTTTTCTAGTCATTCTTTTCCTCCCTGACTGGGGAAGTCAACATTAAACATAGTTAAGAAAGCACCCTGGGATCATGTGCACTCACCAGTTGAGTGCTTAGGATAAATTGCACGTTTACTCCATTCCTCTAAATGAGCCTCTGGTTTGGAACTGTGACTGTGATTCATCTGAACAAACAATGATGCCAATCTCTTTGTAAACTCAATTGATTTTTCTGTTCAATTAAGGTCCATTTTCTAGACATACAGACAGTTATATGCATGCACAGACCCACACCCACATATACTATCTTACACACAAAATGCATATAATCCTGTCCTTGGAGAGTTAGGTAAATGTAAACCAAATGTCCAATTTTCCAATCTATGTGTAATCATGCTTTGCCCATAATCTCTATAAATTCCCAGCTCATTTCCCTTTGGCTCTTCCTGTCTCTGCTCTTGCATCTGTATAGGTAATTAATTTGGAAAAATTGACAATGGATTTCTGTAGTCAAAGCATATATTTGCAACTTAAACTCCAATTATAACACAAGCTTTGCCTGGGATTCACATGTTAATGGGTTGCCATATTTAACTAAGGATATTCCATATTGTAGGTACTACTGATCTCACTTATAATCTTGTTTCTCAAGTCAAAGAAAAATATTGATATGTCCATGAAATCACTCCCCACTATGTGTATTGCACAACTAATTGTCCTTATAAGCCTCCTTATTGAGTAAGACCAAAATGAAAGCATTACAGGAAAAGTTCTTAACAATTTTCAACTTTTATTTTTCTTAGTTTTACAAATTAAAGTGTAATTATTTAGAGTAAAAAATGAGATGAGTTTTTTTTAAAGAAAAGCTTCTGCTTTTTTTTTGTTACAAAATCTAAGAAAATTTCTGTATCACCTGTAATACACAAAATAGAACAAATGTACTTGAGCTACCATTTACCAGAAGCAGATTCAGTGAAATACTGTATTTTTCCTTTATCTGAAGAATATATTAGATGCTGAACTTGGAATATAATGGTTTATATTATTAGTCTTGGTCCTTGGTCTTATTATTTTTTTCAATTTAGATTCTTTCTCTGCTGATCTTGTTAAATCTTATGGCTGTGGATCCTATCTATTCCCTAGTAACCCCTCAATTTTCATCTACTCAGATTACTCGGATCCAATCACATCCACAGCAGCTCTACTTGGAGGATCATTAGGTAACATTACTGTCCAAAATAAAACTTTTTTTTTTTTTGAGGAAAGGAGAGACTTTATTCAAAACAATCGTTGCAAGGAAGGTAGGAGGACTATTGCAATAGGGAGATTGCTCTGATCATAGATAGGTCATAAGATCTGCAAGTATCTCCTAAACCAGTAACTTTAATGCAGTGTGAGAGGTACTGGAATAGCACACACCTAAGAAAGAGGCCTAGGACAGAGATGAAGGGGTGGTTAATTCTGCTGCTAGAGAAAGGTACAGAGTGATGGGAACAAGTGAATTGTGTCTTGAAAAGAAAGAAGTCATCCTCAGAATTAACAGAGGCTTAATTGAGGGCTTACCCCTGCTCTGTTATGCTAAATTGCTTCCCACATGATCTCATTTATTCCTCATCAAACTGTAAGTTGGGTATCAATACATTTCTGCTGAATTTGGACTAAAGGGTCTTCCGAGTAAAGCGCAAAGACACTGAGGCAGGAGGATGGCAGCTTTGGGATCAGGCAGAGGAGCAGGGAGGGGGGAACGCTGAAGCTGCAGAGGTTTCCTTCTCAAGCTCTTCTTTAGCCAATGCTCCCTGAGTCGTTGACTCCAAAGGAATTGTGGGTACACTGCTCATTCGTGTGTGTATCTATTCGAGGGTCTTCTGTGAGCCCCGCATTGTGCTAGGTGCCGAGGCTACAACCAGTGGGCAAGACAGCATGGTCCCTACCACCCATTGTGGAGCTTATGTTCTGGTCAGTTCCATCCCAGCATGATAAAGACAAATAAAAGGGTGCTGGGAGCGACTCCTGGATTTGCAGGATGAAGGGGGCTTACTGAAGGACCTCAAGCTCAGGGTAGCTGAGCACCATCAGGGAGGCTCAGGTGCTGACATTTTCACCCTTCACAAAGGACGCGTCCACGTCCCTGACCCTTTGCTGGCCCGAGAAGGCGGGTCCCGCTGCCACCACTCCATGTCCAGATCCACAAGAAGGGCCTTCAGCGGGGCTTGCTCCTGTTTCCAGAGCGACAGGGTTGCCTCTGGTGGCCATGGTGCGGCCCCAAGCACCCACAATAAAACCTAAAAATTCTAAAAATATCCTCTTCCCCTAGTGTTCCCCATTTCAGTTACTAGCACCATCATTCACTGAGTTGCACAGATCAAATAGCTGGCAGCCATTTACAATGTTTTTCCCTCTCCCCCTACCACTTCCAAGGGTGGAAACTCCCTAAGGTGCAGGTCTGCCACCAAAATAGATTCCAAGCCCAAGTACTTTTCCTTACTCCATTATCACCATCCAGGTCCAAGCCATCATCCTACTATCACCATGCAGGTCTGAGTCATCATCACCCCCCTGAGCTGCAGCAAGAGTAACGTGACTAGGGCTTCCCTGGTGGCGCAGTGGTTGAGAGTCCGCCTGCCGATGTAGGGGACGCGGGTTCGTGCCCCGGTCCAGGAAGATCCCACATACCGCGGAGCGGCTGGGCCCGTGAGCCATGGCCGCTGAAACTGTGCGTCCAGAGCCTGTGTTCCGCAACGAGAGAGGCCACAACAGTGAGAGGCCCGCGTACCACCAAAAAAAAAAAAAAAAAAAGAGTAACGTGAATAGTATACTTACCAACAGACTCGGTCCCTTTCAATGTAGTCACCACCCAGAGAAGTTTTTTGTTTTTTAATGTAAATCAATTCTTACTACTCTCTGTTTAAAACCCTTAAAGGTTTCCTATTGTACTTAGAACAAATTCCTGACTGTGGCCTATATTACCCTGTGTGGGCCTGTGCCTCCCTCTCAGCTGTCATATCCTACCACTCTCCCCTTCTGTTTCAAGCATACTGGTCTTCTGGCTTTTTCCTAAACATGCCAACCTTTTTCCTCAGAGATCGTCAATGAATGTTGTAATTACATTATTGTTCAGCAAATACTCATCCCCTGCCTCCCCCCAGAGTGGGCAGAATATACTTTCCCACTCTTCATCATGATTTTGGCCATGAGGCTTGCTTTAGCTAATGGGATGTTGGCAGACGTAAGGAAAACAAAGACTCGACGTGAGTTTGGAGCTTCTGGCTCGCCCTCTTCCTCTTCTGCCATTGCCAGAAGAAGAACTTTTCCTGGGTGGTCCCAAAATGAGAAGAAACATGAAGCACAGTCAAACTAGCCAACTTGCAAAACTGCAGTGTGAAGCAGAGCTTCCTGAGCTGAAGGCAGAATCACCCTGGCTAACCCACAGATATATGAAGAGAATTAAATTATTTGTTTTAAGTAACCGAGTTTCAGGGTAGTTTGTTATGCAGCAGTTTTTGTGGCAATGGTTGACTGATACAACTGTGTATTCTAAAACCTATCCCACTGCTACTTCATTCAATCTCTATAGTCTTTATTTGTCCACTTATTTTTGTCTTTTGTGAATAAAAGCAGGAATGTTTTTGTTTCTTTGTTTCTTTGGTTTTGGTCTTATTTCTTATATTCTCAGAACACAAAATAATGCTTCTCCATAGTAAGGACTCAGTAAATATTGTTAATTGGATGAATGAATGAACTAGGGAAATTCTAAGCACCCTTCCCTGATGGTTTTAGGGTGGCTATTTCTCCTTCACCTCCCACAAAGACATTTTCATTCTCCAAACTGTGAACAATGAAACACAGGAAGTAAATCTCTTCTGGAGAGATTTTTAGCCAAATGGTATAAGAGAATGCTTCCTTTCAAGGGAGTCTTGAATGTTATTTTTGACTGCAATTGACATTTTGTAATTTTGGCATTTTGACATTAAGGAAGAGTGGGAGTATGGTGTTCCTACAGGCACTGTGTTGATGTTTCCAATGTGGTGAGCCAATGTGTACAGAAAGAATAAGGAGGGGCAAGTTGTTAGAGGCAGAGGACTAGAGTCAACAATATAGCATTCTGAGTCTAGAAACCTCCACCGTAACCAATACCACAGGCCTCAGAGTAATCTAAGGATTAAACTTGAAATTAATTTATTGAAACCCTACTCTATGACAGGCAACGTGCCAGATTAATTTGATTTCATGTAACATAGCATACTATGAAGCAGGGTTTGCAGAATGATATCATTCTCATTGTGTTGGTTAAAAAAATAATAAAGCCATAGAGAGTTTAAATAAGGATAAGGGGATTTATTAAGTAGAGCTTAGATAGGACTGAACAGCTTTCATTTCTAAAGCAACAGCTAATCTTTGTAATATTAATACCAGATCCAAGCACAAGTCAAAAAATAATCTTGTGTTAACATGCTGTAGAAAATACTATGCCAAATAAAGGACAGGCTAATATTTTTAACCTAAAAGTACATTTAGTAAAAAGTCAGATTGGATTCTATTTTCAAGTTGATTCTAATTCAACAACTTATCCTTGTTTTTCTCCTATTCCAGGTTTAGGTGTGCTACACATATTAAACAAGTGAATAAACTTACAAAAAAAACCTCAGACTCCTTATTATAAGGGCTGCGTAGAACCTAAATGGATCTGCATGCATTGAATTGTTTTAACTGGGGTAGTAAATTAGAAAGTATGAAAGAGGAATCAAGAAGTTAATTGAGGTTGCAACCCGTGGAGAGTTGTAGTGAGTGATCTGAAAAGAAGAACCCTTCCCACTTTGTACTCTGGGTGGAGGCACTAGTATGTATAGAATAAAAATACCAGACAAGCACTGTTGGGGTACTAGGCCATATTTCAATGTCATCCTAATTCATGAAGCCAAAGAATGTCGGAACTGAAAAAGTCCATTATGGAAAAACCAGTCTTATAATATGCTTTAATTTTACAGAGGAGGGAACACAGACCTAGATACTCTAAAGGGGGTTACAAATTTCCTCCACCTTCCTGCTCTTAATCACATTGGTTCTGAGTGCTCAGAGTCTAACCTCACTTCTTATCCCAGAGGAAGGTTATTCTTCAGTATCAGTCAAGCAATTTTGAGAAATTAATTTATCTTCTGTGAGTCTCTCTATTACAGTATAACATCCCTACAACAAGCTGGAAAACATCCAATGGGTATTAGTCACTATAAAATGGACTTTTCTTTTGGACAGGTCTCTGTTTTTTGTCTTTTTCTCTTATATAATATCTTGCTTTGGGCATTATCAGGTTTTGCTGCTATCTTTTTTTTTTTTTTTTTTTTTTTTTGCTATACGCGGGCCTCTCACTGCTGTGGCCTCTCCCATTGCGGAGCCCAGGCTCCGGACGTGCAGGCTCAGCGGCCATGGCTCACGGGCCTAGCTGCTCCGCGGCATGTGGGATCTTCCTGGACCGGGGCATGAACCCGTGTCCCCTGCATCGGCAGGCGGACTCTCAACCACTGCGCCACCAGGGGAGCCCGCTGCTATCTTTTAGTAAACACAAATCTCTTAGCTACTAAGTCATAGACTCCTTACTCATATGATCTTTTGTCCCCCCTTCACTGTGCAATATCACCTTTTTTCCTATGTCTTCTCTGGACCTGAATTCAGATAAACGTGGTCATCAATTAGGTATCCATACTCAAACACTTACAGAGACAAGCAGGTAACATGTTCTATTTAAGTCCTGTTTAAGGGGACCATCTGCTTGACACTGAGCTTCAGATGATTTTTCTGCATGTGGGAACATAGGCCCAACATGGCAAATCTTCCAATTTTCAGTATTTTCCAGAAATTTGGATTTTTATGGAAATGTCACAATCTTTAAATGCAAACATTTACTTCAATTTTCTCTTTTGCAGTACCAAGCAGACAGACTGAAATGTCTATGTACTGAACTCAGCCTCAAGATCCGCCATTCTGCTAATCCCTGGTATAAGTCTTATTCCGATAACTTTCTACCTGTGGCTTTAGACTTTAATTCTCTGGTCTCTATCATCATCCATAAAATAAAAATAATAATTACTATCTAAAAGATGGTATGGGGCTTCCCTGGTGGCGCAGTGGTTGAGAGCCCGCCTGCCGATGCAGGAGACACGGGTTCGTGCCCCGGTCCGGGAAGATCCCACATGCCGCGGAGCGGCTGGGCTCGTGAGCCATGGCCATTGAGCCTGCGCGTCCAGAGCCTGTGCTCCACAATGGGAGAGGCCACAACAGCGCGAGGCCCACGTACCGCAAAAAAAAAAAAAAAAAAAAAGATGGTCTGCATATATCACAAAATGTGTATGTAATACATACTCAATAAATCTTAACTTGTGCATCTGATTATAAGTTACACACACTCTTTCCATTTATTCTTTTTTTAAATAAATTTATTTATTTTATTATTTTATTTTATTTATTTATTGTTTTTGGTTGTGTTGGGTCTTCGTTGCTGTGCGCAGGCTTTTCTCTGGTTGCGGTAAGTGGGGGCTACTCTTTGTTGCGGTGTGCGGGCTTCTCGTGGTGGCTTCTCTTGTTGCGGAGCATGGCCTTAGGAGTGTGGGCTTCAGTAGTTGTGGCCCACGGGCTTAGTTGCTTCGTGGCATGTGGGATCTTCCCGGACCAGGGCTCGAACCCATGTCCCCTGCATTGGCAGGCGGATTCTTAACCATTGTGCCACTAGGGAAGCCCTTCATTTATTCTTATTTCCCCTTTCTACTTTGTATTCACATACTTTAATCTTTTAAAATTTATTCCAGTTCTTTCCCTCTTTTGTTTTAATGGTAGTCCAATATATAATTTTGTCCTCCTGTGGCTTTTTTTTAATTGAGGTATAATTTACATACAGTGAAAGACATAGATCCTAAATGTAAAGATTGATGAGTTTTGACAAAAGTTTGAACTTATGTTATTCAAAACCCAATAAAGATGAAGATCGTTTCCTTCATACCAGAAAATTTTCTCATACACATTCCCAGTAAATTTCTCTGACATCACAGGTAAACACTTAATTTTGCCTATTCTATTTTTTTTTTCTTTTTTGCGGTACGCAGGCCTCTCACTGTTGTGGCCTCTCCCATTGCAGAGCACAGGCTCCAGACGCGCAGGCTCAGTGCCCATGGCTCACGGACCCAGCCGCTCCGTGGCATGTGGGATCTTCCCGGACCGGGGCACAAACCCGTGTCCCCTGCATCAGCAGGTGGACTCTCAACCACTGCGCCACCAGGGAAGCCCAATTTTGCCTATTCTTGATCTTCATACAAAGGTAATCAAACATTATGTGCTTTTTGGTGAGTGTCTGCTGTTCCTAGTGTGCTGTAAGTTTTTAGCATGAATGGGTGCTCAATTTTGTCAAGTACTTTCCCACATCTATTAAGATATCATATGAATTTTGCTCTTTCTTTCTATTAATGTGATGAGTATTTGTACTCATTTTTTAAAATAATAAACCAACATCTTGTTACTGGGATGAACCTTGCTATATCTTGTCATATTATCCTTTTTATATATTGTTGCATGTGTTCTGCTAGTGCTTTGTTAAGGATTTTTGCATATCTTTTCATGAGAGATAGTGTTCTGTAGTTTTCTTTTCTTGGAGTATACTTGACTGATTTTGGTATCGGGATTATTCTGGTCTCATAAAATGAAGTGGGGAGTGATGTTCCCTTTTATATCTTCTGAAAAATTTGTATAAGATTGGTACTATTGTTTTAACTTTGGTTAGAATCTATCAGAGAAAACACTTTGGCCTGGTGAGAAATTTAAATTTTGAAATTCTTTTATTTTTAAACAAATCTACTTCTATTTATATGTTCTATTTTTTTCCCACCAGTCTAATTTTATCTAAACTAATCATGGAAGATGACATATGCTTATTTGTAAGTATTTTGATGTGGGTCTGCAAGATTCTGAGGGGGTATCGCAGACTATTTAAGGCATGGATAACCAAGAGTTTAAATGAACATAAATGCTAAGACCAACACTTCCCAATAATTGTCTTTCATCATGATCATTATAGGAAGTTGTCTACTCATTCTGACAACGTGATCCCAATACCAGTTTGAGATGCCGCCTCAGTATTTCACTGTTCTTAAATGTGTATATGCAACCTGATTGAATTTTCCTTGTTTTAGTGATTAGTGCCCTTCAATGAATTTTACTAAATTATCTAAATTATCAGACTTATTCATATACCTTTATTAGTATCAATAACATTTCTTTATTATCGTTTTATTGCTTGGAGGCTCTACAGCAACATTCTCTTTTTCATTGTTGACCTTGTTTGTGTTTTTCTTTTTCCTTTTTTCTTGATCAATTTTGTTAGATATTTTTCATTTTTATTCAACTTTTCAAATTCAGTCTTACCATTATTATTTCCTTTTACTTACTTTTGGTTTAAATTATTCTTCCTTTTCTTTCTTTTTAAGGTTAGGCTGAGGACATTAATTTCAAACCTCTTCTTTTTTTCAAATATAAATATTTAAATACATAAATTTTATCAGATCGTGGTTTTAGCTGTTTTTCACTAATTCTGATTAAGTTGTATTTTCATTACCACTCATTTAAAAACATTTTCTAATTTCCTTGTGGATTTTTCTTTGATTCACAGAGTGCTGGATCCCACCTGATGAGTTCCTGATTTTGTAGATCAGGTTGGTGTCAGAGAATCAGCATTTCCAGTGAGTTCCCAGGTGATGCTAAGGCTGCTGTTCTGAGGACCAGATTGGAGGGATCACTGCTCTCAGGCACAGTTCTTATTCTCAAGGGCTGGCCTTTCTGAAGATTCTTCACTCTAGCAGTTTGGAAATCCGATTTCTTCCAGCATCTGGCTACTTCCAGAATCTCTGTTCTGCTCTCATTCTCCCAACAATCATTCTCTGCCTGGTATGTGGAGTCAAGCCTTGTACAGCATTGTCATGTGTTTGTTTAGTCAGATATCTGGAGGGGCCACTATGCAGATTTCTGAGGCTCCTCTGTGCAACTCCCTCATCTCTGCTACCTTGTGCCATGGAATACAGCAGCCTCAGCAGCAACAAAATAGAATCACTGTTTTCTTTGGCCAGCAGGTTTGCTGCCTTCTTTGGAGGCTCTTCATACCTGTGCAGCAGTTTGAGACGTTCCCAGGCAGAAAAGCAGAGTAAATGCGGGACTCAGCTCAGGAGTTATCCTTCTTTCAGGAATTATAGTTATATGCTGTGTTTTTTCCAAAGCCTGAAAAGAGTTGTTTCATATATTTTATCCTATTTCATTGATTTTTATGTCAGGAAGATAAACCTGATATTCATTACTCTGCTGTGTCCAGAACTGGCTGTGTATATACATCATTCCTGCAATCCCTTACCCTCAAATGAATGAAAGATGTTCTCTCAAATAGCTAGTTGCTTTTCCTTTCTTCCACTTCTCATTTTCCACTCTCCAATTCCTGCTCCAATTGTAAAAGACACAACACAATATTCAATACTTGGAATTCAACTAAAAGGGACCATCAATGAACCAGAAATAATTCTCTAAGTAACACTTCAATTGAAACAAGGTAAATGGCAACAAACAAACTGATACAAAGAAATCTGTTTTTCGATTGTTGATTCATTTTAAATTCATTCATTCAATCATTTATATTTACAGAACATTGACTTTTTGTCAAACACTGTGCTAAAGATTGGGAATTAAACAATGAGTAAGAGAGACATAATTTTTTTATTACAGTTTTAAGAGAGAAAGTCTGAAAGAAAAATCTCACAGTGAAAAAAAGAACATTCCAACTGCCTAGATGCCAAGAGTTCTTTTTGGTTGGTGTCTGTCTTCGTGAATTCACCATGGTTTAAGATCCAGAAAAGTAATCATGTCTTAGTTCTAGATATAATCAAATCCTAGGCAAGTTAATTCACGATAACTGAACTCACTGAGAGTAAAGTACTTTAATCAGAATAGCAATCTCTTAATTTATACTAAGGTCTCTAACTACCCCAGTGTCTGCTCTTATACCCTCAGACCGAGGTATTCTTTCATTTTACACAAGTCTATTATAATCAGCAATTGTTTTGTGATAATGAAATCAGCACAAAGATTAAATGATAAGAATGGTTTCTGGCACCAGTCTCTGGTAATTTAATACTTCACCTCCACAGTAATAATAGCTAATATTTATTCAGCCATTACTTTCTCACATTTCAATGTGGTACATACAATTATAATCCCTGTTTTACAAATAGAGATACTGTGTCACAGAAAGATTGAGTACCTAGTAAGTGGCAGAGCTGGGATTCAAACACATGGAGTCTGGCGCAAGATCCCAAGTCCTCAACTGCTCTGCTACAGGGCAATACAGAGTCCAATATATCAAGATCTGATATATTGATTCTTGGGACGGGCAGTACCTGTATTGAGAACACATTTCTTTTTCTCTACTTTTCTATGTTTCAGTGGCTGGCTACTGTCTCTTTGACTAAGATATTATTTTTTTAGACATGATAATTAATTTAATCAAGTTTCAGTAAAGTTTGTTGGGTAGTTTTAATCTCCTTAATCCATTATTATGGATCTCCTCAATCCATTATTTTTCATTTATAGGGTGATCTCAATCTGGAACACTGTGGGTGGTGTCTACATTCAGAAATATTATATTTGGCGTTAGCATCTTAAAAAATTTAATTTATTATGTGTTTAATATGGCAAGATTTCACATTTAAAAAAATCAAATTTTCATGGATTCTCTTGAAAAAAAATCATAAAATTTAGAATTAATGGACCCACGTTTCACATAGTTCCAATCTGCTAGAGCAGTCCAGGCCACTGTATTCATTAGCGTCACCTGTTAATAACTTCAGGCATTTTCCTTAGCAATCTTTAATATGTAGCTTAACTTGAAGGAAAATAATTTCTGATATCATTTCATCAAATTGTATATAGCTCTAACATTACTTTTAATAGAGTTGTCTATAAATGGAGTGATTATCTATATTTCTTCTTTTTTTAAATTTAATTTTTGTTTTATACTGGAGTATAGTTGATTTACAATGTTGTGTTAGTTTCAGGTGTATAGCAAAGTGATTCAGTTATACATACATCCATTCTTTTTCCCACAGAGGTTATTACATAATTTTTTTTTTATAAATTTATTTTATTTTTGGCTGCGTTGGGTCTTTGTTGCTGCACACAGGCTTTCTCTAGTTGCGGGGAGTTGGGTCTACTCTTCGTTGTAGTGCACGGGCTGCTCACTGTGGTGGCTTCTTTTGTTGCGGAGCACGGGCTCTAGCTGTGTGGGCTTCAGTAGTTGTGGTGTGCGGGCTCAGTAGTTATGGCTCGCGGGTTCTAGAGCACAGATTCCGTAGTTGTGGCACACGGGCTTAGTTGCTCGCGGCATGGGGAATCTTCCCAGACTAGGGCTCAAACCCTTGTCCCCTGCACTGGCAGGCAGATTCTTAACCACTGCACCACCAAGGAAGCCCTATTACAGAATATTAAGTAGAGTTATCTGTGCTATACAGTAAGTCCTTGTTGATTATCTATCTTATATATAGTAGTGTGTATATGTCAATCCCAAACTCCTAATTTATTTAAATATTCTCTTATTAAAATGTATCCAAAAGATTTCTTTTTATGAGAGACAGTCTACTGTAATTGATAAGAGCACAGCTTTGAATCTCTCCTCTGCTGCTTAGTAGCTTTGTGACCTCAAGGAATTTATTTCACGTCTGCACATTCCAGTTTCCCTTATTGGTAAAACAATGATTAAAAAATGAGCTTATCTCACAGACTCTTAAAAGGAGTAAGGAAAGTGCTAACATATCATAAGTGATTGTTACACAATTTAGTTTTCACTATTACACACATGATATGAAAGTGCACCCTTTTGGACGTTTACAACTACTCCTTCAGGTTAGATTTTTAGAAGCAGAACCACTGAATCAAAGATACGTGTGCTTTAAATTTTCATAGATAGTACATTGGAAAATTATTCCCCAAACAGAGCATTTTGATTAAATACACATAAAAAGTGTATGCCCTGGAAAATACTGGGAATTATTATTTTTAAAATTTGGCCAGTCTAATGTTTAAGAAGGTACTTGACTTTGTTGTTTTATTCAGCATTTCTCTTGTATCTAGTAAGTCTGATTATAATAATTGTTTAACTCTGTGTAATAGTGTGAGTTATAATAAGAAATATATATTTGGCCTTTGTCCCCATTTCTGTCTCAGAGGTCCTAAAACCCTTGAATTTACTAAGTGAGAATGGTAAAGATGTCTGTTTGTTGTTGTTGTTGTTGTTTGTTTGTTTGTTTGTTTGCGGTACGCGGGCCTCTCACTGTTGTGGCCTCTCCCGTTGCGGAGCACAGGCTCCGGACGCGCAGGCTCAGCGGCCATGGCTCACGGGCCCAGCCACTCCGCGGCATGTGGGATCTTCCCAGACCGGGGCACGAACCTGTGTCCCCTGTATCGGCAGGCGGACTGTCAACCACTGCGCCACCAGGGAAGCCCGATGTCTGTCCTTTTTAACATAAACGAGGTGAAGTTTGGACCCCACTGAAGGATGGGGGGCTGGTTGCCAGGATAACCAACCATTTGTTTTAAGGGTTGGACCTTTCCGTCTCCTGGCCTCCACCACCTCCAGGGAGGGGAGAAGGGCTGGAGATTGAGTTCAATCGCCACGAATCATTCATGTCTATGTAAGAAAGCCTCCAGAAAAGCTTTAAAGGATGAGGTTCAGAGAGCATCTGCATTGGTGGACACTTGGCAACGCGTTGGGGAGGATTGAGCACTCTGAGAGCGCATGGAAACTGCGCCCTTTCCCCATACCTTTCCCTACACTCTCTTCTACCTGGCTGATCCTGAGTTATATCCTTTTATAATAAACCAGTCATTTAGTAAGTAAAATTGTTTCTCTGAGCACTCTAAAAAATTAATCAACCCCAAGAAGGGTGTTGTGGGAACCTCTGATTTACAGGCTGTTCATCAAAAGGATAGGTGACTGGCTTCCCTGCTGGCGCAGTGGTTGAGAGTCCGCCTGCCGATGCAGGGGACGCGGGTTCGTGCGCCGCTCCGCACATGTGGGATCTTCCTGGACTGGGGCACGAACCCATGTCCCCTGCATCGGCAGGCGGACTCTCAACCACTGCGCCACCAGGGAAGCCCTGAATTGTAGTTTTAAGGCTCTGTTACATGTGAAAAATCTACAAGCTCTAAGCCACTAGATCGGAGTAGCAATAGAGTCACATTTTTAAATATATTTCTCCCATCCATCACTTGAGTCAATGCCTATATTTATCAGGAAATCTAATACCACCTCTCCCTCTTTCCTTTCCTTCCTTCCTTCTTTGTAAAAACAAAGCAGTCCTGCTTACAGAGAATACTGGGAAGGACATTTTGCAAATGTGAACAGCTTACTTGCAGTTCTGGTTTTTTAGCTACCCTTGTTCTATTGCTCTCACAAGGTTCCAATCTCAAAAACTGGAACCACAAAGTCGGATCTGTGCCCGCTGCCCTAACAAGCAAGTACAGAAAAGGTGACTTGAAGGTCACGCATTTCTTCCTAACCTACACTAACAAACATAGCTAGAATTTGAAAATCTATGGTGGCCGTGTTTTGAAAGTTTTCCAGAATAAGTCCTCCCTCACAGGCTACAGGTTTTTCTGTAGAAATCTAGTGAGAAACATGCAACCTGCAAACTTCCTCCCAGTGGGACTCGAATCACCTTTGGCAACCCGGGTATCCTTTCAGTCCAAGAGGGCACTTTTATTCACTGAGAAATTCTATAACATTAAATCTCAAGGGGAAGACGTGCACTGAGACCCCTGAGCTTCCCAAGAGGTTCCCAGATCTAGGTGCAAACTCACCCACCTCTACTACCAGAACACAGTGGGTATTAAAGGAGGTGGCTTTTTTCCAAGCGAAAAAAGGTACTGGTTTGTTCTTCCTCAAGGAAAATTAGTCCAAGTTCATCTGCTTCATATTATTGGTGTCCGAGTCTACTTGGGCTGTCATAACAAAATACCATAGACTGGGCCACTTAAGCAACAGAAATTCATTTTCTCAGAGTTCTGGAAGCTAGAAGTTCAAAATCAAAGTGTTGGTAAGTTCTGTTTCTGGTGAGGACACTCATCCTGACTCGTAAACAGCTACCTTCTCTCTGTGTCCTGGTGACCTTTCCTCTCTGTACCTGCAGAATGAGAGAGCGCTGGTGTCTCTTCCTCTTCTTATAAGGAGACCAGCCCTATGGGATTAGGGCCCTACTCTTATTACCTCGTTTAACCTCATTTAGATGATTCCCTAAATGCCCTGTTTGAATACAGTCACATTGGGGGTTAGAGCTTCAATTTATTAATTTGGGGAAGACACCATTCAGTCCATAACAATTGGTACTGGTGCTTTGATACATATGAGGCTAATATGTTCTCCACATCATAAAGAGAGATGGCTGATAGTGGTGAATTAAAATTACATTCGCAAAGTCTTTACTAAGTTTAAAAAGGAAACATTCCCAAATCTACTTAATAAAATATCTATTAAGTATCAATTAAGGAAAAATTTTCCAAAGATTATGTAAGTGATTGTATTATAATTCTAAGCCATTATTGTTGCTAACATTCATAAAATGGCAATAATAATACCTAGTTCTCAGAGTTATTATGATTTTCCTCAGCTTGCCTTAATAGATTTTTTTTGTGTGTGTGTGTGTGTTACGCAGGCCTCTCACTGTTGTGGCCTCTCCTGTTGCAGAGCACAGGCTCCGGATGCGCAGGCTCAGTGGCCATGGCTCACGGGCCCAGCAGCTCCACAGCATGTGGAATCTTCCCGGACCGGGGCACGAACCCGTGTCCCCTGCATCAGCAGGCGGACTCTCAACCACTGCGCCACCAGGGAAGCCCTAAAGTCATCTTTGATTCCAGTTTGTTCTTTGTTTTGAGTAAGAGATAAATCATCACATGGCTCTACACCTCAGTTTTCTTTAAAGCTAAAATAATATTTTCTCTTCTGCTGACCATAGTGGAATCAGATGAGATATCAGACATGAAAATGCTTTGCATAAAGCATCAAAACACATTATAACTCTATTATTTCATATAGCAGGTGAATGTATATTTGAGGGTGTTTATATATTCATATGCACACATTTTATTTTATTAAAGTATCTGTGTTTCACAACACTTTCTTTGAAGTTGAGAGATTTTTTTTTAATTTTTAATTTTTGGCTGCTTTGAATCCTCATTGCTGAGCATGGGCTTTCTTTGTTGCGGTGTGCGGGCTTCTCATTGTGGTGGCTTTTCTGGTTGCAGAGCACGAGCTCTAGGCACACAGGCTCAGTAGTTGCAGCATGTGGGCCCAGTAGTTGTGGTGCACGGGCTTTGTTGCTCTGTGGCTTGTGGGATCTTCCCGGACCAGGGATCAAACTCATGTCCCCTGCATTGGCAGGCGGATTCTTAACCACTGTGCCACCAGGGAAGTCCCATGAAGTTGAACAATTACTAGTAGCAGCCTTCCTTATATGGATTTGTCACTTTATTTCATTTGGAGTTAATAATAGCTATGGCTACCAAGTGAAGAAATTTGGCCTTTTATTTAGGACACGGGTATCTGGCCAACACCCAACCAGCCAGCTATTCAAATACTGTTTAATTAATTAAAAGCTTGGAGCCACCTATTAGCTGGATGATTAATTAGACATGATTATGTAAATCCTACAAAAGCTTAGACAGCCATTCTAAACTTTTTTTTGGAGAATCAAAAGAGTACTGCCAGTAATAGAATCCTAGAGCTGAAATGGGATCTCTGCTTCTGGGCTTTTCCTAAACCATTCAAAATTGTTATCTCTTCCTTGCTCAAAACTTTTAGAGAGGTTATTTCATAACCCATGACACTTACATTCATTATTTAAAAGATTCTGTGAGAAAAAAATACATCTGTTCCACTCTTTAGACATGTTTTCTATTTCCATGAGCAACCTTAAGATAGGAAAGAACTTTAGAAGATAGACACTCATTGGAATAATAATAATAGCTCTGGAATTCAGTTTAACCGTATTCTCCACTAACTTTTTTGAGATTTTCTACCTTTTGCTATAAACAGCTCTGTTCTACATGGTGCCCTTTTGACACATCTTGATTGTCCAAAGATTCTCATTCTAGTTTGGATTCCACTCTTCTGGCCAGTTTTAATTATTTCTGAGTTATTTGTTGTCCGAACAAAACAGGTTCTCTATCTTACTCTTTTCCCCTTAATTGAAAATGGGGTTTTCAGTAAATCAGATAAACTGATTGATTATAACAAGCTGTGTAATATGTTATTACCTCACAGATTACCATATGAGTGGTGATAAACTGGCTCAGAGTCAAGTACCTGTGTGTAATCCAAGATCTAGAACCTCAGCTCTGCTATGTTTTTCATGCAGGCCCTGGGGAAAACTGGCTCTTACCAGCACAGATGTGTATGATAATTACACCAGTAAGCCAATTTAATCATTAAAGTGTGAAGAGTAGGGCTTCCCTGGTGGTGCAGTGGTTGGGAGTCCGCCTGCCGATGCAGGGGACACGGGTTCATACCCCGGTCTGGGAAGATCCCACATGCCACGGAGCGGCTGGGCCCGTGAGCCATGGTCGCTGAGCCTGCGCGTCCGGAGCCTGTGCTCCACAACGGGAGAGGCCACAACAGTGAGAGGCTCGTGTACCACACACACAAAAATGTGAAAAGTAAATTTCTAGTAATAAGAATACAACACATCTGTACAAGACAGTACTTTTTTAAAAAGTTAAAATTCTCCTAAACTTACATCTAATGAAAAATGAGAATGCATTATTATTATCAGAAATCTGAGGCTCAGACACATTAAGTAATTTATCTAAGATCTTTATTAGGAAGTGGCTGGGATCTTTACTATGACGTAGATCTCTGTGACTACAAAACTCATGCTCTTAACCCCTATACTTCTATCTGCTACCCTTTTAGTGAAGTCATATGTGCTAAAGCTAAAAGTCAGAAAAGTTCATGTAATAAAATGTCTTGAGTGTGGTCACTAGAAGTCAGGATGGGGTTGGGGGGAGGGGGAATTGGAGGTAGTTGGTACAAACTTCCAGTTACAAGATAAATAAGTACTAGGGATGTAATGAGCAGCTTGATGACTATAGTTAACACAGGTATATAATGTATATTAACATTAAGAGACTAAATCCTGACTCCTCATCACAAGAAAAAAATTTATTTTTTCTTTTTTGCTTTCTTTTTATTGTATCTATGAGATGATGGATGCTGGCTAAACCTATTGCAACAATCATTTCACAATATATATAAGTCATTATGCTGTACACCTTAAACTTATACAGTGATGTATGTCAATTATATCTCAATAACACTGGAAAAATTCGATTTAAAAAATATTTCCTAGGGAATTCCCTGGTGGTCCAGTGGTTAGGACTCCATGTGCTTCCACTGCAGGGAATATGGGTTTGATATCTGGTCAGGGAAATAAAATCCCACATGCTGCGTGGTGCAGAAAAAAAAAAAAAAACACAACTTCCTAATATGAAGAGAGGCTATGAATGAACTAGACAAAAAATTGATACATTTGTCTGTTATACCTCCTTCAAAAACAGGGCTTTCTATCAGAATACATGTTTTAACACTGTTTAGCTTCTGATAACACCTCAACCACAGATTAAATAATGTTCATTTGATTGAGGAGAATATTCATTCTTTTATTATCAAGTACAATGTACCATCTTCCCTGTTGATTTTTCATGTTAATTTAAATATGTAAGGAAATATACTTTTTCTATTTATTTTGGCTGAGCTGTATACTTAGAGATGATTGAAAGAACATTCTATTTTCTGCCATCAAAACACATTTTACACATAGGGAATGATAGGGATTGTATAGATAAGTAACCATCTTTCTTCTATGAAGATTTCTTATTGGTTCAGAAAAGGACAGATGCATGCTCAGAGTTTTTCAAAGTATAATTTTCAAAACACTGCAGTTATGAATCTCATACAAATATATAGTGGGCAAGTGTCAAAGATTGACTTATTAATAAGGAATTCAGCAGAATTGTAAAACTGGCCCAAAAGAGGATAGGGAAGACTGCTATATATAGTTAGTGAATTAAAGACAGAAGGCTGAAATAAAACTAAGTTAGATGTAAAATTGGTTGATGTCCTACAGTGCAATAAAACTATAACCTTTTGAGTTATCTTTCTACTTGCATCTTTCCTTTTTTTAAAAACACAACTTAAACCTTAATTTCACAGAGTCTGGGCCTAATCAGTAGTAAATAGTAAGTTTAAAAAATTGCATTCTGCCAGCGGACTGGGTTATCTTTGGGAAGAACTATTAGACAAGGCTCCATTATATCACTGAAAGGACATGCAGTCATTAGTTTGCCTTATGTTCACTTTGAGATAATTTTTTATCTACTTTCTACCCTGTAAAGAAAAATAGCCAGTTCCTTGTCTAATACTATGTGTCGACACTACTCTGACCATCATACTGACAGAGCTGAGAATCATCATTTTAAAAATCAGGCAACTTGGTAGATACAAAATAAAATCTCATTTCAATTTACCTATACAATATCTGGTTACTAGTTTTTTTTTTTTTTAAAGGACTCTTTATTTTTTAGTAATTTATTTATTTATTTTTGCTGTGTTGGGTCTTCGTTTCTGTGCGAGGCTTTCTCTAGTTGTGGCAAGCGGGGGCCACTCTTCATCGCGGTGCGCGGGCCTTTCACTATCGCGGCCTCTCTTGTTGCGGAGCACAGGCTCCAGACGCACAGGCTCAGTAGCTGTGGCTCACGGGCCTAGTTGCTCCGTGGCAAGTGGGATCCTCCCAGACCAGGGCTCGAACCCGTGTCCCCTGCATTAGCAGGCAGACTCTCAACCACTGCGCCACCAGGGAAGCCCTAGGTTACTAGTTTTTTTTAAACATGGTTTTGTTATTTTCTTTTCAAATTGTTATTTGCTTACTTTTCTATTTAGATATTAGTGCCCATGTTTTTGATTCCTTTCAGCTTTTAATATCTGAGAGATATTTAATTCTTACATATCAAAGAGCTTGTCATAAATAGTATTAATAGAATATTTTATGTGAGGAATAATAACATCTTAAATGAAGTTCATTTGTGCTAACCTGAAACTCAGCATAAGATTATGCTAGTAAAGAAGTAATGTTGTTCCCCTTGTTCCATTAAACTCCTCTATTAAAAATTGTTTTATATGAAAACTACATATACAGATAATGTTAATAAGGGTGGAGAATCCAAACTACAGGAAATGCAGGGATATTTGTAAATGCAACATTCTTTGCAAATTGGCTGCAGCCATCATATTAATAAGCAAGCAGTGTAGCTTTAGGGGATTCTATTTTGAACAACTTAGAATAACTGGGCAAGTTTCCATGATAGTTTAAATCACTTTTTGTGATGTGCTTGTAAAATAAAGTCAAGAACTGAAACTGAAGTACACCCAATATGGTTTTATTTACGCTGCATGTAAAGTGTGTATGTGTATATGTGAGATATATATATATATATATATATATATATATATACATATATATATATATACACACACACATACATGTATATATGTATATATATATATAAACATATAAAACAAAATATGTCATTACTACTTACGACTTTCAGTATTTTAAAGGTTTTCTCTGGTACCACTACCACAGATCCATTTAAAAGATGACTGTATTTAAAAAAAAAAATTATCCTATCTTCCAGGAGTAGAAAAAAGGTAACTGAATTAAAGCACTGGCTATTGTAATAAATTGGTTAATTTATAACAGGGATATATATATATATATATATATATATATATATATATATATATATATGGCTTATATATAATATTTATATACAATTACAAACAATAAACAACAAATTTTAGATAATAATGTTATATAAAATACATATATGTGTATACAGTATAGAGGACTAGAGAAGAATTATGCTAGTAAATTTTGGAAGAATGATTTTTTCGAGCTCTGTATAATTCTGCATAAATCAGGACATATAAAAAGTATAGAAACCTTTGAGATCACTTTTTTTGCTTGCTTTTGTTGAGGGTGGGGGGTGTGCTCCCAAAGAAAGTCTGAGCCTTTCGTGTTTCTAGTGGTCCAGAGATCCCCTAGCCTGAAGTAGTATTCAGAGTGAAGCCACAGTTTCCCTTCCCTCCCTCCCTCTGCTACGGAAGCCCAAGATTAGAAGCGCAGCAGGGCCTGGGGAGGGGAGGAGTTGGGGCGAGCGGGCGGGGGCGGACGAGAGGGGAGTCGGAGGAGGCGGGCGGAAACGGAATCCTAGAAAAAATGTCTTGGGAAGTTTCTGCAGGGCCTCGCCCCTGGACGGCGCTTTCCCACGGCGTCGCGGGGCAGGGGAGCTCCTCCCGCGCTGCTCGCTCGCACCCGCGTGCGCTCGCCCAGCTCTACCGGGGCTGCCGTGGGCCAGGGTTCGAGATCACGTGAGACTAGGTGATGTCAGCCAGCCCCTCGACCTGCACCGCACACTTCAGTTCCCTGAAGTCCTCGCGGCGCGTCCCTTCTCAATTTACTACTCGAGGGGCGAGAGCCAACAGTTGGCTCTTCGTTCAAACTCCCGTGGTCTAAAAGGGCCAGTAAGTGCCAAAGATGGGGCGGGGTCGGGACCCCAAACCCTGGCTGGTTCCTGTGCCAGTGCTGTGATCATTCAGCCCTGGAGCCCTTTGGTCCTTCAGGTCCTCCAGCTTTTGGAAGATGACCTTGAAGAGTAGAGGGACGGAGTTGGGGGAAACTCGGGGGCTCAGATTCCTCAGGGGTCTGGGAGTCCCCCTCGACCCAGCCTCCAGCTTCTCTCCTCGATGTATGTTACAGCACTGACACCCCGGGCGGGGGATTTTTGTGTGGAATCGCTGGGCAAAGACTTCTTGGCCCTCACTCCTGCTTGCCTCCGTCAGATTACTTTTCACAGACTGGAGCTGGATGGGAGGTGGAGGTATTTACTTTTAAATCTTTCATGTGTGTTCACTTCACCCTCTGTGGTTGGGCGTGGAGAGCGGAAGAGGGGGGTTTCCAAAGCGAGTGAAATTCCCATTCCGTGGATATTACCATGCCTGTGGGGTGGCAGCTCTTTTAGCAAGTCTGCAAATAACTATAGAACACAATAGAGTCCTCCTCCCTTCCTCTCGTTCTCTCTCTTTTTTTTTTTTTTCTTTTCCTTTTCCTGCCTCCAAACGCCTCCTTCGAGGCTGAAGCTGGGCAGGTCTCCAAAGGTGCAGCAGCCACAGCAATCCCGCAGTTCAAAGTTAAGCAACAATTGCACAAATTCCAGCAGCTCCCTTTCAGGCGGATACTGATGAGCTGAAAGCCAGGGGCATCTGAGGAGGTGAAGAGGAAGCTCCCAGGTCTCTTCCCTTCACCCTAGAAATCCAGATATTCCCCCCCATCCCCAGAGAACTTTGAGATACTGTCCTTGCTGTTCGCTGGCCTGGAGGACCATGGCTCCCTTTGGAAGGAACTTGCTAAAGACTCGGCATAAAAACAGGTAAAGTCCAGCGTCTGTGTATTCGGGAGCTTCTGTTGTGAAAGTATGTGTTTTGTTGCAGTTAGATTCTGATGAAAATTGCTCCTGGGGAACAAAGCTCTAGGGAGTTAGGGCCAGTATGTACACTCAACTGGTGAGGATATTGTTCCAGTAACATTGATTGCAGTGACCAGTTCAAGGATCTCTGAAAATAAAGGATGATTATTTTGACTCCTTTTTTCTCCCTTTGGCCACTTCTGGTTTCCACCACTAGCATCACCCTCTTCTTGTTTGTTGCCTTGCCTATTTGAGAGTAGTGGGATGGCAAGTTTTATTTTGCTTTAGACAGAATTTTAGTATATTATAGGAAGAGTTAACATTTTGTTGAAGATATAACTAGAATTTATTAGCCACTAATTAGAACAGAAAAACAGAGCTGCTGATACAATTCGGAAACAATGCTTTGGCTCCCTTTTTGAGTGGGGCATTCCTAAAACCTGGAAAGTTCCCAAAGTGAAATACTCTGTAGAGAAACTTTTTGTGAACTCATTCTTTCAAAAATCTTTGAGAAATTTAGGTGATTTTAGGCACTAAAAAAAGGATTCAAACAGCTGTCCTTCTTAATCCTTATTATTACTATTTTACTTTGATTTGATTTGCTGTTTTCAAGCCGGCAATGCCCATTGTGTAAATAAACATATTTCACACACACACACAGATTTTTCTTGAGTCAGTATGTGCGTATCAGTCCTATTAAGTATTTTATTAACTCAAGTGCTACATTTTTATGCTTAAAAAATGTGAGGATAATTGTAGACACAGGCTTTACTTTTTAAACATATTTATTTTGGCATAAGGGCTTTTCCACAACTCTTCTCTCAGTCACACCTGTTTGTACTTGTCATAATTTACTTAGTGTCAATTTAAAAGCATACAATTACATGGTAGGAAATGATACAATTATTTTAGAGGGTCTGCATGACAATATAGTGGTACAACTTTAAAGTAAATCTCCAGACTTTATTTTGGGCGTAAATGTCTACTTGAAAAATTCTGTTATTACCTCATTCCAATGTCTTTATGATTTAGTTGACTAGCTTAAGAAACGAAAGCAGCAATAATCAATACTATCAAACTTTCTGAACCTGTTTTATTTGCTAATAATCTGATATGTCACAAATACGGTATTTATGATAATTAATGAAACTGTGTATGCTAAAATAAAGAAAGATGTCTGGGTAGTATTAAAAAATATGGTAGTAATAGTTATCAAAAATAGGCTTGTATTTTCGTAGTGTCGATGCATTAAAAAATATTTCAAACAACTTCCCTTACCAAAAGAAAATCCTTCCTACTTTTTAAAGGATTTTTCAGTAGCATCATTTTTGAAGTGTGTTTGTTTAAATGCTGTAAAAATATATAAAAAATTACTTCAGGAAAGTTCATGGTATTACAAAACAAGTTATGTTTTTGGCATAGTGATCTTTCTGAATACTATCCCTGTAGTTCAGAGTTGTTGTGTATTTGTGTGTGTGTGTGTGTGTTAACTAATTCAAGAATTCTGTCATTGGTACGCCAAATAACAGTGCAATAAAACTGCATGCACCCCTGTGAGTTTCCCTCACATGGCCATTTTTGTTGCCTTAATTTGCCACTGCAAAATCTACTCTACCCATAAAATTAGCTTTCGTTCAGGGAGGTGAGTATACAAACATTATAAAAATATTTCTTCTATGCAAAGTTATGAAAAAGTGGAAGGAGACAATAAAAGATGGGGAACTTAATAGTATTTTAAGTTGCTCTGACAAAATGGAATGGTGCTTCCTGAAGGTGATGCTTTTTTATGAACATGTGTTTTGGCAAAAGTGGTAATAGTGAGGCTGTGCATGAGTTGCTGTAATAACTGAGTGCTTCCCTTTAAAGATTTGTATTTTTCCAATCCTTAAGGTTGCTTAAACCACAGGGGTAGCTAGGGACATAAAAATATGGGTATTTCAAATGAAGCAGTAAATAAGCCACATGGTGTGTTGAAATAGAAGTAATGTATATTTGTTTTTTTCAAGGTTTAGTTTTGATATAGATGAGATTTTTTTTTTGTCTGTTTTGTTTTTTCACCTTCACAAAGGTGAAACTACAGATGAAACTTAGTTACATGATTAAGTTTATCAGTTTCATTTCCTGGGCTCCATAATGATTTAAATAATTCCACTCCAAAATGTAGAAACCAAATAACTTTCCTTAAATGACAAGTGGTTCATCGTTTGATAGATTCATTCTTCGATTGATGATAAAACAGTTATCTGATAACAGCCAATGCATTCTTCAAATATATAGTATGAAATTCCTTGTAGAATGTAAAGAAAAAATTTGAGCAATATATTTGTATACATTGTGATATAACATTTATACAGTTAAAGGAACAACTTGAACATAATTGTATCTTTGTCAGCAGGAAAAAATAAGGATTTTTCGAGGGAATATTAGGATTTTGAGATCATAAAATTTTGAGAAAGTTTATTAAACTTTTCTGCATCCTGTTCTGTCTTTTCAGTTTTGTTCACTCTTAGAATATTTATCACCCAAGACTGAACCTTCTAAGGTAGCTCTGTAAATAGTCTCATAATACATGGATATTTGAGAGTTTTAGAGACAGATGGAAAACAAATGAAACTTCAAAGTATGAGGCATAAAAAACTTTTAGAAAACACACACTGTAAAGGTTAAGGAGGGCAGGGCCATATCTGTCTAGTCCCCATTGTGTTCTAATTCCCAGGACAGTGCCTGGTATGTGATGGACGTATATAATACAGTTGTCTATATAATTTTATAAACAAAAATTATAATTTGTATTCAAATCAAAAACACAGTAATCATTTTATTCTCTAGCATCATCTGAGATCAGCTGGTATTATATAAGAGTGAATACTTTATAAAGGATTGGTTGATATTTGATAAAATCCAAAAACCAGGGAGATGGACAAATAATTATATGGATTTGGACACCAAGCTAATCCTACCCTACCAGAACATATTTTCTAAATGTTAAGAATCATTCGATTTAAAAATCTGGAAAACAGTCTTCAGGAAATCTGAAAATAATACTTGGTCACAAAATGATTTTATTTGGACACACAAACATTTTATGCTTTTCATTTCTTTATTATTATTATTATTATTATTATTGGGTATAGTTGTTTTACAATGTTGTGTTAGTTTCTACTGTACGGCGAAGTGGAGTTCCCTGTGCTATACAGCAGGTTCTTATTAGTTATCTGTTTTATACATATTAGTGTATATATGTCAATCCCAATCTCCCAATTCATCCCACCCACCCCCACCCTGATGCTTTTTGTTTCTAACTTTCATGCAAATAAAAGAAATGGAGCCAATCTAAAATCTTTATGCTTACAATCAGAATTATTTTTTGTAAGTTTTCTAATTGTCATAACATTTAATAGGAAGAGTACAATTTCAGGAGACCTTTTGGTCTCAGGAGATGGATTGTTTACTTTGGTTCCATAATAATAAAATGTTCTGTGACTGAATCCCGAAGATTGATAACTACCTTCTTAAGCAACTTTCTGTTCACATGAAGAATAAAAACGTTGGAGAGTCTAGCTATTTTCTTTTCAATAAGCTATTCAAGTTTCTGAAAATATTTTCTAAAAGTCACTGGGTGGCTTTTGTTTCTCATAGAAAACCCGAAGAAGGAAATAATGAAGCATGAATTTACTTGACATTCATATGGTCATTCAACAATTGAATTTAGATTATTAACATATTCAAGCATTCACATAAGTTCCAGCTGTAGGTTCTATTTTCAAAACAATGATTGCTTTAAAAGCTAATGCTTCTAAATGGCAATCAGCAACCTTTTTTTTTATAAGTTCATGAAAGTGGAATGTCACTTTAAAGATTTGGGGGATACTTGGTTGTGAGTTATGATACCTGGGTGTTTTTTTTGTTTGTTTGTTTGTTTTTGCGGTACGCGGGCCTCTCACTGCTGTGGCCTCTCCCGTTGCGGAGCACAGGCTCCGGACGCGCAGGCTCAGCGGCCATGGCTCACGGGCCCAGCCGCTCCGCGGAATGTGGGCTCTTCCCTAACTGGGGCACAAACCCGTGTCCCCTGCATCAGCAGGAGGACTCTCAACCACTGCACCACCAGGTAAGCCCTCTTTGGTGTTTTAATTAATAAAGTTTGAGGGCAGAAAATTGGTTGGACTTTTTACCAAACCTTGCTAGGGGCAAAAAATTGCCAGACTAAAGCATTATTTCATGTTTGTTGGGTATATAAAATCAGAATTGTTCTTTTAGGTGATTCATTGATAATAACAATGAATACGAAAGGATCTAATTTAGTGAATAAGGCCTTATAATTATTGTTAGGTACCATTCAGTCAGCTCTTGGCTTTCTTTTGGCTTTTCCTATACCTGTATCACAGGTGATAACAAGCATTGTCCTAATATCAACTTGAAATCAAAAGTCTCCAAAAAATATATTTGTAATAAAATTATTAGAAGTAAATAACACAGCTCTATTGTTGTATAACTGACACATAAAATCTGCATTAAAATTTGCTTTTGAATGAATTAGAACATATCTAACCAAGTTTTTTAAAACCAGGTGCCTCATATTGCTCTCTTAAGCACCTCATGCCGCAGTTACTTCATCAGAAGGAAGAACTGAGTTTTGCGGTCATGGTAGAAGTTGCCGGCAAGCTGGATGTTTTCTCTTTGTAATTAGAAGTATGGTAACTTATGAATTCTGCAGAACAGGAAATTATCTTGTACTGTTTTGTCTAACCTGCAATAAATATTTGAAAGGGCCCTGAAATTGGCTTGAGAAATACTGGATATTTGAGTACAGACATCTTTTTAGTTCCCAGGTGTTCCTGAAAGAGATTTCCCCTGATAATACCTGGTAACTTAAGTAGTTATTACTTGACAGCAGACAGCGCATTAGGAACAATGATTGGAATGCTCTATCCCTGGCAAAAATATCCTGAGAGCAGTGGCAGCGGTGAAATTGAGCTCTAGGTTAGATCTTGAATTGTTACTCAAAAAAACTATAACCCAACTTAAAATCCACTACATAAGATGTTTTATTATGTACCGTATCAATTCGTGAAGCATGTCAAGGTGAAAATCTTAAGGATTTTTAAAAAGTTTTTAAAAGTTTGTAGCTGGTTAACAATTTTATTTACATAGCCTCTTTATTAGCTGGACTGTATAACTTAGAAAGTTTTGATGTTATTTGATTGGTATGTAGTTTGGGAGTTCTGATAATGGCTCTAGGTAATGCACAGAAGTATGGCTCTCTTCTTTTGATTTTAGTTCTAAAAATGAAAGAAAGTTGAAGTAGGAGTATGAGTTTACCTCTTCCAGGTGAATGTGTATTCCAGTCCTTGACAAGAAATCTCTTTGTCCCTAGCATATTGGCTTTCTAAAATAAGGCAACATGCCATCTGCACCAAGTACATGTGAAAGTAAAAGGTTCAGCATACTTCTGTGTGCTAATGTTCTTTCATGTATACTTGCTTAGGAGTTTTAAAAGACATCCCTTTGGCAAAACACACATAACACATACAACACTGATTTCTTAAGAGTCAATTATTTGGTTTTTTAAAATAGATTGTGATTCAATTATTGTGGAGCCTGTTGTAAGGCTACACCTTCTAGAGAAAATTTGCATATCTGTTGATAGTAATTTAAAGCAATTAGTAATGTGAATGGTCACCCAACGGCAAAGTAATTACTTATATGAATGGAATAGAGCCTTGGGGAGACATTTAGCATTGGCAGTGATAAGAAAAATATTTCAAGAATAAAAATGAGCAATGGGTATTAAATATGCTGACAAACAAGGCAAATTATTCTCAAAGGTTTATATCTGCAGGCTAGAATGCCCTCTGTTTTTATAAGTAAAGTGACTTAAGATATCTATAAAAAAATTGAGTATACACTCAGTGAGATCAGGGACCTCATCTATCTTGTTTCTTTCTAGATAAACAGTGAGTAGGTGCTCAATAAATATTTGTTGATTGAACAAATGAATTCAACATATACTCTCCAAATACAGCTGGTCCCCATAAAGCACTTGTATAAGAGTAGTAAATCAGTACATTTGTAGTGAATGGATTCACGGGTAAGTTAAAGAATGAATCCATAAATTCAAGGTTGATCTCTCAT
This sequence comes from Mesoplodon bidens, assembly GCF_964165515.1. Taxonomy (NCBI): domain Eukaryota; kingdom Metazoa; phylum Chordata; class Mammalia; order Artiodactyla; family Ziphiidae; genus Mesoplodon; species Mesoplodon bidens. Next base: position 91,257,191 of record NC_138167.1, read on the forward strand.
CATCCCTGCTTCTAGGCTTAACTCCTTGCTTTCAAATGGTTAAGGGTCATAGTTGAGAAATAGATGCTGTAAGAGAGTTTACTGGACTTCTGGTAGAGAACAAACCAAGGTGCAGGGTATTTTCTCACATGAAAGGAGGATTTGTGTTCTTTCTATAAGATAATTACAGTTATAAGACAAAGGGAAAATGCTAGAAACAGGCAGAAAATTATCTTAGTTAAGAACTCCAGCTCTTTAGTCACCTAGACTTTCGGTCATATCTCACATTTGCCATTACTAGTTGTATGCACTGGGGCAAATATTTCATCTTTCTAATACAACGATAACAATAATAACAACAAGCAAAGGCAAATTTAAGTTTGACAATTGAAGGGGTTGCTCTTTTTTTTTTTTTTTTTTGCGGTACGCGGGCCTCATCACTGTTGTGGCCTCTCCCGTTGCGGAGCACAGGCTCCGGACGCGCAGGCTCAGCGGCCATGGCTCACGGGCCCAGCCACTCTGCGGCTTGTGGGATCTTCCCGGACCGGGGCACGAACTCGTGTTCCCTGAATCGGCAGGTGGACTCTCAACCACTGCGCCACCAGGGAAGCCCCGAAGCCCCGAAGGTGTTGCTCTTTAAGTTGCTCTTTAAAGTTCTGATTAATAATATCACTAAGGTCGTTATGGGGCCTCGGAATGTGACTGTGCAAATGAGGAAGCCCTTATGCTTAAACTTCATTAGCTTCAGGGTAAATCCACCTCTGCTAATACTTCTTATAACACCTACTATGTGCACTGGTCTAAGTAATTTACATAATACTTAAAATTACACTGTGAAGAGGGTACTACTATTTCCCCTATTTCACATGTAAGCCCATTAAGACCCAGAGCAGTGCAACAGTTAATAAGTGGCGAGACAGAATTCGAATCCATGCTCTTAACCATTACTCTGTATGGTCTATTTAGTATTTAGTTTTCTAATCTCTAAAATAGAGTTAATCCTAAACCATCAAGAATTTGGATTAAATCTGATTATATATAAAAATTTAGCATGGTGCTAGGACATAATAAAAGCTCAGTAAATATTCACTCCTTGTTCAGGCCTCTTGGATTAAATATGTTTTGAAGTATATCTAAGTTTTTAATACCCAAACATGATATTTATGGCTTCAAAATCTCAACCTTGTCTCACTAGAACTTCTGTTCTCTTTTCCTGATCATCACTGATCTCTTTTCTTCCCTAGATACAAAGAGATACATTATAAATTACTGAATATAATTAGAAATGAGTCAATAAATGTGCAATACTGTCCTTGGATCTTGATGAAATATTTCAATTCTGACAGCTTTTATGTTTAATCCTCACACCGCATCTGAGCAAAATTATGAGACTATTAATGATTTTGCAATGCATAGCATAGTTTAAGAGACAGTTCCTTATGTGTCTTTGTGGACTTTTGATAAGAACAAAGGATACATAATTTGAATATTTTAGTGTTATCTTTGTCTAAAAATATGAGAGACTGAATTGGATACTTAAGGTCCCTTTCATCTCTAAGCTTCTGTGGTTTTAAAATTCCCTCTGCAGAGCAGAATTTAATTCTCTTGTCCTGGTTTTTTTCAAGAAAACTTTAAAAAATAGAATTGAAAGAAGGACTTTTTTGGTAATTTTATTTTACCTAAACATGATGCATTGCCACATAACCTCCACCAGGAAAGGTACCATTACGGTAAAAGACAAATGTGTTTATTTCCAATTGTAAAGAGATACAATTAGTTTATAAATTATAATATCTAAGAATTATTGAGTATTTGCTAAGCACAATTTTAAGTTTAGTAATACAAATATATGAATGTTAGGAGTAGCTATCTTTTTATTTTATTTCTTTAGGACTGGTAAACTCTGTGTTTTGTATTATACCAAACATGCAAAGACACCACCTCATTCTTAAGGGATTAAACTCCTAATTGAGAAAAGAGCACTATAGTTTAGTATTTCATGCATGAACTTTATAAAAAAATCACTCTTCCATGGGAGACTATCATTGACAGGGTAAATAAAGTTATATTTATAATACAATTTATAAAATGAAAGTATAATCTCTTAGGAAGGCTGTTCCTCTGTAAAGTAGGTGCTCACTAAATGTTTTGATTGACTCTAAGTAGAAGTATATAAGAGAGTGAATGGAGATAAAGAAAAATAAATGGAGCATCATCACATTAGATAGTGTTTATGAAAATTCCACAGTTGACAGGCTTGGACAAGAGAAGGAACACAACAAGGTGTACAGAAAGATGTAGGAGGGGCTGAAGCACACAAAGCTAGGAATGATTCATGACAATCAAAAGAAAAGAATTCAGGAAGCAGGCAGTAATATGGTCAGTTTGGTGAGAATCCAGAACCTTGCTTGGTTGGTGAAAACAGTATTTTACAATTGAAAAAAATGTTAAGGATGTGTTTATATAACAGTAATAGACGTACAGTCAACTGTAATTGACTGCTATTTGTTCTAATAATCATATTAAACTAGTCAGTGTATCAGCTTATAGAATTAAGTTATTCTACTGTTTTGTGGATCTTTTAAATGGTAATTCCACTAATGCAGATAGTGGTCCAATTTCAACAAATTTTTATTCTTACTAATGATGGTATATAATCGGTAAGAATTTTGTGTCTGGGGTTTATTGATGTACTGCACAGTGTATGCTTGTTGTTCTCAACCAATGACTAAGACATTTTACAGCCATCTCCAATATCTTTGGTTAATCTAATGCTCCTCATTTACTCTGACATTTGTCAATCCTTCAGGAATTCTCTGCAGTTATGGTTAACTGAGAGTACTTTAAGATCTAGCAGCAGCACATCAGTTTGGGGGAGACTCACAGTCCTCAATAGTAGAAACTGAATATACCTATTTTTAGCTCTGCATATAATTACATTTGTGTGGAACCTATGAGAAGTGCTTTTGAAAAACCATGGATGTCTTCATGGAGTAGACATATAATAACTACAGTCTCATATGAAGAAAAGAATTGTGCGCAATTAGAAAAAGCACTTATGAAGCTATACTGGACCTTTGAGATTTCATATTTTTTAAGGCACAGGAAGTTAGGTACTTTACAGCAGTGGACCACAAAGTATTAGCTTTAATTTCTTGACTGCTTGTTCTTTTACTTTAGTAGTGAAAGTCAAAGAACATTTTCCTAGAATTATTAATAATCGGTATGAAACTTAGACTAAGTTATTTTTTTTTAATGATCATTTTTAGTGGTTCTACTTTTAGTTAGGAGACCTTGCTGTAATCACAGTTTAGAGAATTAAGTAAAATGGCAGCTTGTGCTAATATAATGCTTTACATAGTCTGAGCATATTATAGTATTGCTTTCTTATCTACCTTAGTATCTAAAAACAAAACATTCTAAACTATCCCACTGTATCAGGTTGGGCATCTACTTGTATATATTTCCCTTTTGGGGACTCAAGATAATGGTTATTTGATGATTTTTAAAAATTCAGAAATATCAAATGAACCTCATACTTTGAAGGCATTATTAAGATTAAATGTGAATCAGATATGGACCATATTTTAAGGAACTTGTTGATTAGTAGACACACAGACATATATAAATAATTAAAATACAAGGCAGGCATTTTAAAGTATCATAATAAAGTCCATGTATTCAACCAAAAATATTTGTTTAATTTATAATGTGTGCTACATGTTATTCTAGGTGCTGGGGATACAACAATGAGAAAGGCAGTCAAGGTCTCTATTCTCATTGAGCTTATAGTACAGTGGTGGACAGGCAGACAGTAAGCAAACAATAAATGAACAAGAAATTTCAGATAGAGATTACAGTTATAAGAGTCACCATAGAGGCAGAATTTATAGGAATTCAAAACTGAGTGTATGGGGACGATAGAAAGTATCAGGATGGAAAAAAAGATTCAGTGATAATTACAATTTGGGGTCTGAGTAAATAGGAATATAGTTGCATTATCATAGAGAACAGAAAAAAATGGCAAGGGTAACTCGGGGGAGGGAAGAACATCAGGGTGAAGAGTAAAAAAATTCAAGGTGTCACTTGAATGTTTCTAAATATTCCACCTCCAAACACCTGGTGTTTGAACACACTGTGCTGTGAAAGCAGCCTTTCATCCAACCTACTGCCATCCGTCCTGACATCCATATGGGACTAATTAATATGGAACACGCTGCACCTGGAATGGGACTTTAAAGGCAAAACACACTGGTTTTCCAGCCAAGGCCTTCACGCTGACTAATCCTATGTTAAACCCACTCATTCTCCATGAAGCATTTCACAGCCATCCTCTTAGTGAGCCTTCAGTCATTGCCTTTGGTTGAAATTACTTCCAAACAAGGCCGTGACTTCCATGAGATCATACATTCTTCTGTTTAAAGACCACATTATTTTTACTTTCTTGTCCGCTAGAGAATAATACACAAAACTATTATATAGACATTGGAGTTCAAATAACATTTTAGTATTTAAATAAACAAAATCTAGATTTTTGGTGCAGGTAAATCATTGAGGTCAGGAGTTGGCAAACTTTTTGTGTAAAAGGCCTCATAATAAATATTTAGGTTATTCCAGCCATAATGTCATTGTCTCAACCACTCAACTTTGTCAGTGTGGTGTGAAAACAGACACAGGCAGTACATAATTAAATGAGCATGACTTTACTTAAACAAAATTTTATTTACAAAAATTTATGGTGGGATAGTTGTAACCACCAGGCCCTAGTTGACTGAAAAATTCCCTTTATATACTTCCCCCCCAACCCCCTTCCTCCTCTCATGCTCCAAAAAATAAAAGAACATTTAACATTTATTGTCTTAGGCTCTTCGGCTTCAAAGATGAAAGAGTCAGTCCAGGACCTGCCGGGCAAACTAGCAAAAAACTAAGGTAGAAAATGCTACCACTCAATGTACAATGGGTTCTGTAGAAGCATCAAGAATGGGCATCCATTTCCATCTGGAGTGGTGGGAATGGGGTTATTCAGAGATGATAAGGGAATTTTCCTAGAGGAAGCAACATTTGAAACAGAGTAAGAGTTAGATGAAGAAAGTGGAAAAAAGGTGTTTCAAGCCAAGGAAATAGGTTATGGAAAAGCCCAGAGTGAAAAATAAAAGCATGGCAGATACAGTGCAATACAGTCTAGCAATTCATAGGGTGATAGATGTTACAGTGACAGCCAGTTGCCCTCACATTAGATCTGTCAGAGATCAGCAAGATGTTAGGAATAGCTAGCTCAAGGTGTCTATTACAGAGTGCTTGGCTATCAGTTGGAGGAATCAGATCATGGAAGGAATTCTAGGAACAGGCAGGAGAGAAACAGAGAACAGAAGAGAGAGTAAGAGAGAGACAAACAGAGAGGGGAGGGGTGATGAGGGAGAGGATGAAAGGTAAACAAATTGAAAATGCAGGACTTAGAAACCATTTAAAGATTTTAAACAAGGAAGGTACACAGCTAGATTTGCAGTTTAAAAAGGGAAGCCTGACAGTATTATGGAGCACAAATGTGAAGTGGGCAGGAGTTTATCATAATATAATATGTCCTAACTTACTACAGTAACTTATTGTAAAACTGGAAGTTGTCCGAATCGTAGTAGTGGTGATAGATAGGAGGGCGCATATTTGAGACATTTGGGAGAAAGAGTAAAACAGACATGGGGGGGGGCTTCCCTGGTGGCGCAGTGGTTGAGAATCTGCATGCCAATGCAGGGGACACGGGTTCGAGCCCGTGTCGAGGAGGATCCTACATGCCGCGGAGCAACTGGGCCCGTGAGCCACAACTACTGAGCCCGCGCGTCTGGAGCCTGTGCTCCACAACGGGAGAGGCCACAACAGTGAGAGGCCTGCGCACCACGATGAACAGTGGCCCCTGCTCGCCACAACTGGAGAAAGCCCTCGCACGGAAACAAGACCCAACACAGCCAAAAATAAATAAATTAATTTAAAAAACAGAAAAACAAAAAAACAACAGACATGGAGACTGGTTGTTGAAGGAGAATGAGATAGACAAAAGAATCTAGGAAGACTCACAGTTTTCAAACTTGAGAGAAAGGGTGGGGAGGTAGTGATTACATTCAGTAGGATGGGAAATCAAGAGGTGGAATAGTTTGAGATATGAGAGGAGAGGATGGTGAATTAGTTTTGATGGGGCAAATTTGAGGTGGCTGTGAGTAACATAATGATCAAATAAACATGTCAAAACAAAGTTTGGAATATTGGTCTGGAGCTCAAGGGAAAAAATAAGTAAATTTGGGAACTATTATCATTCAATTGGTTGATAAAGTTGTGGGTGATATTACAGTCACCCATAAGGCGTTTATAATGAGACAAGAAATGAGTCATAGAAACCTGCGGGATGCATATTGTATCAGTTATCACTTATTGGCAATAAGACATCATAAAAATTAGTGGCTGAAAACAACAATGTATTATTTGCTATGATTTTCTGAGTAAACTGGGGTGGTTGTTCTGAGTTTTACTTTGGCTATCTCACGAGCAGTGGGTTAGTCAAGGCTTAGGTTCCGATGGGACAACTGAGATGGTTGGGTCTCTCTCTCTCTTGATGTGGTCTTTCATCTCAAGCATTTTCATCAAACAGCAGTCTCAGGACAGCATTATAGGAGGAAGAAGGCAGAAGCTGCAAGGTTTCTTGAAGCCTGGACTCTAGAACTCGCACACATGGTTTTTACCATATTCTATTGGCCATACTTAGTCCCAAGGTCTAGTCGAGCAAAAAGAAATAGACTCCATCTCTCAATGGAAGGAGCTACAAAGAATTTGTGGCCGCCCCTGTATGACACCTACATTTACTGAATGTGCAGGGGAAGCAAGGCCCATGTCGGAACTGAGAAGAAGCTAGAAAGGGAAAGGAAGAGCCGCGGAGAGTGAAATCAAGAAGTCAAGGAATGGACTGCTGCAAGAATGGGAGGAAAAGGTCACAATGCGTAAACTTACAAAGAGGTCGAGGCAGATCAGTTCCAAAAATGGCATTTGGGTTTGGAGGTTAGATCTCTGATAAACCTAGGAAGAAATATTTCTGTTGTGGGTGTGTTGGGGGGTGGAAGTGACTTTATGGTGGTTGTTCCTGGAAAGAGGTAAACTAGAGAATGTGACTGTGGGTTATTATTTGAGTTTGTGAAGGGAAGATAGTTGAGGTGTGTATGTGGTCAAATGATGGTTGTTATAATGTGACCTGGCAGTAGGAAGGCCCAGAAGTAAAGGTAGAAGATAAAATGAGTTTAAGAAGGGATAAATTATGAATCCAAGTTCTAGAGGAGGTGAAAGCAGTGAAATTCAGAGCATATTAAAGAGTTAAAAACTTTGGGAAAGTAAATGGATGTAAGATACTTTTGATGTAGATGACTAGTATTTTTCTCTTATCAGTGATGTTTTCAAGTAGCTCCTTTTCCTTAACAAAATGGCATGATAGGCCCTGGTATATTCTTATTTCTAAAAGTTATTAATTTTTTGTTGCTCTTTAGGTAATTGATTTGTGACTAATGTGAAGAGCTGATTATTTTTGATGAAGCTTCCAACTGGAAGTCACAGTTTATTACTGTTTATTATAGAGTATGTTCAGAACATGGAAATCAGGGATAAAGGAGGTCATCTTGTATTTTCAGCTATCCTACTGGATAATTCAAATTCTTACATATTTCTAGTGCCATTCAAATCTGTCAACATATTTCAGAATACATTTAGAGAGGGAAGAGTAGGTGGCTGCAGGCAGATACAAGTGAAAGTCACCATCATTAGGAAATAGCTTCCACTAAGAAGGCAAAACCAATTACGGGCTTAGCTGCCAAAAGAAAAACTAATGTTAGTAGTTGACGTAACTACAGCTATCATTAAACTAAATATTCAGGCTAGGTAACTTTCCTTTAATAAATATGCTTTGTTATTATGAAATATTTCTTTGCAAAATATAAATCAATAAGGAAACTTTAGGTATTTGCCAGGCACAGGTAACACTTGGAAGTTAGCCCTAGAATTTCCAATGAGATTAGATATTTTCTCGGCATTTCATCTAGTAAATACTACATGTTAAATATTTACATTTTGAGTATAATCAATTTCTGAAATTTGAACTATGAGCGTAGTTTACTTAACCCCCCCCATAGTCCCCAATACACATTCTTTACATATTCCCTTCCCTTTTCTCTGTTTATGGGGATAATGTACAGTATTATAGCTACCCTGCAGGTATGGAATGTCTAGGGTTTTTCTTGTCCTACGTGACTGGCTTATATTATTACCCCCTAGAAACTTAAACTGGTGTTAGTAGAGCATAAAACTAGTGATTTTTTTCTATGCGTATATATGTATAAAATTTTAATTTTCAAGGTAGTTTTAATTTTTGACTGCCCCAATTTTTCATAGAGTGATTAATTTTCTGAAGGACTCCAATTTTAAAACTGTTTTAATAAAATGTTAATAGTCTGTGTTTCATGAAAAATTTTTGATAGCATTATTTTCATGCTTCATCTATCAAAACAGTGATCCAGATTTTCATAGCGACCTAAGGAAAGACTTGTATTATTTGTGGCTGACACGCCCTGTGATTATCTTCCTGAGACTGCAGTACTGTGATCTCAAAAAAATGTTACTTCATGGGCTTCCCTGGTGGCGCAGTGGTTGAGAGTCCACCTGCCGATGCAGGGAACATGGGTTCGTGCCCCGGTCCGGGAGGATGCCACATGCCGCGGAGCAGCTGGGCGCGTGAGCCATGGCCACTGAGCCTGCACGTCCGGAGCCTGTGCTCCGCAACGGGAGAGGCCACAACAGTGAGAGGCCCGTGTAACACACACACAAAATAATAATAATAAAAAAAAATAACCTGCAAAAAAATGTTACTTCAGAAGGCATGTGCCATACTCTGTGTAAAATAACCAGAGTTGAGTTAGCTTGTGGGCCAGAGAGTTTCCTCACCATTTGCCTGCTTCATTAATTTTAATTTTGCTTAAACTTTATTTTGTGTGTGTCTCTGTGTGTGTATTTTACAGAAAGAATCAAAATTGTCACTTAATATTTTTTTTTTTAAATTTTATGCACAGTGTAGAGGAATAAAAAGTTTTCCTTGACGCTCTTCAGGTCCCTGACTGGCTCTGAAAATTAAAACGACCAAAACAGACTAAGAGGAGAGAAGAATTCAAGTTGATTTAATGTAAGTTTCGCATGACACAGGAGCCTTCCTAAGGAAATGAAGACCTAAAAAAATGGTTAAACCTGTGTTGCTTTATGCTAGGTTTAGTGAAGAGTGGACATTCATGGAGAAGTGTGGTAGGTAGGTCAAAGAATATGAAGTAAGCATAGTAAACTGGGAGAAATTTAGCAGAGCCTGTTTGTTTGGATTCTTCTCATCCCTTTGTCTTCAGAAATAAGGACACTCCTTTCCTTCAGGTATAGGAAGAGTATCTCTCAAGTGAGGGTGTTAGGACCTGTTTCAGGGGAGGGGCTTGGGTGGAAAGTCCAGGTGAACTCCCTGTTTCTCCCATTTTCTAAAACAACTTCAGCTTACCATATTCAATATAGCAAGGTGCCATATTTTGGGGTATCATGTCTTGAATCCTGTCAATAGTATATTTGGTTTACATCAAATGCCTTCAGGGTGCCTAAGGTGATCAATTTTTAAGTACAGAAAATAGCCAAAATAGGGGACTTCCCTGGTGGCACAGTGGTTAAGAATCCACCTGCCAGTGCAGGGGACATGGGTCCAAGCCCTAGTCCGGGAAAATCCCACATGCCACGGAGCAACTAAGGCCGTGCTCCACAACTACTGAGCCAGCTTTCTAGAGCCCGCGAGTTACAACTACTGAGCCCATGTGCCACAACTACTGAAGCCTGCGCGCCTAGAGCCTGTGCTCCGCAACAAGAAAAGCCACCGCAATGAGAAGCCTGCTCACCACAACCAAGAGTAGCCTGCACTCGCCACAACCAGAGAAAAGCCCGTGTGCAACAATGAAGACCAAACACAGCCAAAAATAAATAAATAAAATAAATTTAAAAATAAATAAATAAATAAATAAAATAGCCAAAACAAACTTAAAATAGTGTTTTTTTTTTTTTTTTTTTTTGCGGTATGCGGGCCTGTCACTGTTGTGGCCCCTCCTGTTGCGGAGCACAGGCGCCAGACGCGCAGGCTTAGTGGCCATGGCTCACAGGCCCAGCCGCTCCGCGGCATGTGGGATCTTCCTGGACCGGGGCTCGAACCCGTGTGCCCTGCATCGGCAGGTGGACTCTCAACCACTGCACCACCAGGGAAGCCCAATTACTACATTTGAATCAGATTTGGTATCTTGTTTTCAGAGATAAAACTTAATGAAATATGTTGATTATTGTATTAGGCAATAGGGAGTTCCTCAGTGTGGATTCAATTCTAACTCATTTATCCAAATTATTCTTATTTTCCTTAGTTCCACATTATCCTTATTTTCCCCCACTTATTAGCTGAGGGTGGTATTGAACAAGTCCTTAATCTCTTGTGTCTCAGCTTTTTAATCTGTGAAATGGATTTTACTATAGGACCTATCTGATAGGTGACAAAAATTATATGAGTTAATATGTATAAAGCACTTAGAACAATGTCTGGCACATATTAAGCATTCAATAAATGTGAGCTATTATTATCTAATGTCTCCTTTTACACACATCCCATTGTTCTTCTCCCTAGTCACCTTACTATTTTTTCCAAGTACCTTTTCCTCAACTACCAGGCCCAGACATAATCATGTTAAGTAAAAATCTGAAAGGGTCTTCCTTACAGACAAGCTCCAAATCAGCATCCTGTCCCAAATGAAATCTCATGAGGCTCTTTTACCTAATCTGACTTTCTTCAAAGGGTTATGGGAATTGAGAATGAACTGAAGACACTGAGGTCAACTTCTATGTTGTTTATTAAATATTACTAAACAATTTAATAAACAATATTATTAAATATTATTCAACTTTGATTATTGTTATTATTCTTTAAATTTTGTGGCATATTTATACAGAATGTATCTCATGATTTCCAATAACGTTTAAGATGGTCTTGAATTTTTAAAATCTCTTTCTCTCTAAACATATCTTTTCTCCTTCCTATGTATGACACATTTCTGAACGTAAAGATCATCTTCTTTTTTGTTTTTAAATTTACTCCCTTAGTATTTATTCGTTCTTTTTAAATACATTTTATGTGTAATATGTGATGTGTATATAAGTGTTTTTACACAGAAATGATATAATTTTTACATACTTTTTAATTTTTCAAAATGAATAGTTTTACAGTGTATGAATGTAGATCTTGTTGGATTGTTAATAACAAACAATGCTGGATGAACAGTTTTATAAATGAATTTTGATGCACTTTTTTTTCTTATTAGTTATCCATTTTATACATATTAGTGTATAGATGTCAACCCCAATCTCCCAATTCATCACACACACACCCCGCCCCCGCCACTTTCCCACCTTGAGGTCATCTTATTTTCTGTAGCATTTTACCCTCAGCATTTGTTTACATTTACTAAAACTGCAGTTCTGTTAAGAAATGAATGTTGAATCCAGTTATAAAAAGTTGTATACCATAATTCAAAAGGACAGTTTATCTGGGGGATAACTAACTTAGAATGGATTCAGTTGATTTACGTAGAACTCTTTTATCAATCGTTTATTTAAACTTTTATCTTTACTAAATTCTGTCTTGAAATTTCCGTGTTTGGGTCATTCCTTTTCTCTTATTAAAAGCCAGTTATAGTACACAAAATATAAATTTTTCTCTTACATAATAATAGTGAAGCTAAGTAATTTATTACCTAAACTCACTGTAGTTGTACTGTGATAATTTTGATTATTGGGAAGAGATGCTATTAAATTTGGAAGTTTGATCTTTTAATTCGAAAATAGCCGTGACATGTAAGTTAAACCTTCACCATCCAAACTATCTGTGGCATCCTCAGTATATATATATATTTTTTGCGGTACGCGGGCCTTTCACTGTTGTGGCCTCTCCCGTTGTGGAGCACAGGCTCCGGACACGCAGGCTCAGCGGCCATGGCTCACGGGCCCAGCCGCTCCACGGCACGTGGGATCTTCCTGGACCGGGGCACGAACCCGTGTCCCCTGCATTGGCAGGCAGACTCTCAACCACTGCGCCACCAGGGAAGCCCCATCCTCTGTATTTTAAACTTCATAATTGGTATAGAGCTGGGTTTGTAAATTCAAATACCAGTTTATAACATTTGGTATGGAACGTGATTTAGCAAACTTGCTTTTTATCATCACCCATCTTTATTCTTTAATTAATTATATGCTTTTATTCAAAGCAATGTGAATTTCTACAAGTTATTGTTAGATTTGAGCCTGCAATAAATATACTGAAATCAAATTTCTTTTGTTACTGTATTATTGCTCCCATTCCTAATCATCATTTCTGAACCTTGCATTGTTGAGTTAGTCTATTCCAAGTGTTATTTACTGACATGTTTTTAATATGAGTGCCACATATAGTGGGTTATACACTGAAGAGTTATATAGACTGGATCTCATTCCCTGTGATAACTTATTTGGGTAAGATGTCTTGAGAACAGACTGCCTAAGAACGGTTTTTATAATTTCACAGACATCTATGTTTTCCATGAAAAATCTGACTATTAGGAGGCATTAAAATCTGTTCCCCACTGGATCAGAATCTCTATGCAGGATGTATTTTTTTCTCTGTATTGTAATTTTTTATTACGTTTATCAGAATACAGGATACATAAATGAATAACATATATTGTATTAATTCTGGTTGTGTTCCTTGCTATGGCTTTGAATTGCATGATGATATCAGGTAAAATAAATGTATGTCTTTTGAGGAGTATAAACATGTTTTGAGGTTTAATCAAAATTTCAAAGGGAGTTAATTGTATTACATGTTAAGAAAATATTAAAGAGACAATTCTCACTTCCCTATGGAATGAGAAGTTTGACTGAAAAACATTAATTTAATTTCAACTGCATGGGAAAAACATACTAAGACAATATCTTAGTTTGACCGAAAGTCTGATAAAATATAGAATAATAGAAACTCTTGTTTTGTATTCAGCTATCAGAAAGCACAAATAACCAGACTTTTTAAATACAGTGTTGCATGCCAGTTCATTTAATAATGGTGACTTCAAGACAACATTATATTCCAGAGTGTCTTCTGAATAACCAAAGCAAGAAAATGTTATATTCAATGTAGTTTTATTGCTAAGGTATTTTAAAGGCTGTTTCTGACTTATCTAGGCATATCTTACATGCTTGCACTACCCCCAGCCTTAACTAGGTGATAGAGTTTTTTTTTTTTTTTTTTTTCCTCATTTCCCAAGGTTATCTCTGGGAATTTTCCTTTGGTCCTCTAAAGACTGCAGGTATTATCTTGACCTACTTGTCCCCTAAACTCAAGGTGTCTCAGAATCTTCATTCCTAATTCTGGTCTTTGTCCCTTCTGTCCAGGGCAGAATAGACTGCAAAGAAGCAGTAAGGGAGAAATATAATGAAACCCTTTCTGCTGACTTCCAACCCTCACTATGCCCTGGCACTGCACTGGTCGCCTTGGCCATTTCTATCATGTCATTGCATTCACACATCTTTTCACCCCACTGTCCATTCCCCATATCTGGTGGCCAGACAGTCAAATACTATTCTTAATGAAGAAGGAAGATTTACTATTTCTTAATGAAGTCTGTGAATGCAAGTTTTTTCCTGAATTAAAATTAACCCTATTTTGAATATTTGTGTTTCTATAGCATCTTAATGCAAATATTAGTATTCCTTAGGACCAGCTCTGGGATTAACAGAGGGAAGTCCAGTTAGGCAGATTAATAATAATAAGCATAAAGATTGGCTATGGGGTGAAAGGAGAAAAAGTTCCATTTGCATTCCATTAAGTAGAATACCAACTTACATTGTTAATTTTAGTCTACTTGAGATTGGAAATGTCTCCCTTATTTGTTATTTTTATTTTCATGTATTTTACTCATAGATTCTCCAGAAGATGTAAGAAGAAAAGGCTATAGGTAAAGCTGTGATGAAAGTATATTTTGTTGTAAATATGGATCAGGACAGCACAACTGTTGACATTTTGTCTAGATCATTCTTTGCTCTGACCATGCTAGTAGCACCCCCAGACCCTAGTGTGAAAAGAAATGTCCCTATACATTGCCAAATGTCTCTTGGGGGGCAAAATCACCCCTAGTAGAGAACAACTGGTTTATAAGGAGAGTATTCAGTTTAAATAATAAGTAATGGTAATAAAAAGGAAACAGAGAACTGTCTTCGGGCATTGGGCCCACATTCAGATATGCCCCCAATATGCCCCCAAAGCTTCATAGGTCTTTATCCTTTAATCTGTTGGAGACTTGTGCATCACTATTTGCAGACACACACGCCACCAATAGCTTGGAACTGAAAAAGTTGTAACTCTTGATTTCCAAGCATGGAACATGATTCTGCAGAGAGCCAAGCAATAAGAGCATTTCAGAACCACTCCTATATATGGCAGCTAGATTGTGTTAGTATCATACTTACCAGGCTGGCTTAGGAAACAAAGAATTATAACATAGGTTCTATGGAAAGATGCACTCAGAAATCCAAATATTTTCTATAAGTACCTATACATTGCTAGTTTTCATATACTGAGTTTTAGAAGCATATCATAATGTAATTATTCTTAATTAATAATTTATTATTTTGATGATTCTTATTTTTTTGAAAGTAGGGGCAATATGAAATATTTGTCCTGATAAGTTTTATACATCAAATTTCAATTAAACTTTAATGTCTGAGATACTAGGAAGAAATGTTGTTCTTTGTGTTATTCTCCTGGGCCCCAACTTCAATGCCTTTTATTCTTTCTGGACAACTGAATAAAGAAAACCAAATATTATCCATTTACCTTTATTTTTCTCTGTCTTCACACAATCTTTTTTCTGTAAATACTTATTTTGTGGGATCTTCAATTTGACATCGAAATATCCTATTTAATACTTTATCTTAAGACTTCCAGATTTAAATAGTTGATCTATTCCCTAGTGCTTTGTGCACCATACTCAGTGAAAGTTTGTTGAAGAAATATTTAATTGTATGAATGTTACATTTGTATTTCCTAGCCAACTCATCTTAATTCTGTGTGTTTTTGTGGTATTAAAACTAATTATCACTGGAGAAATATTTTTAAGTTCCTGATTGATAATAGAGTAAATGCAAAAATTCTGACAAAAATTCTCTTATATTTCACTCTATTTCACAATAAATATGGGAAAGTGCTTGTAAGTAAGGTTGACACACGTTGTTGAAGAGCTTCATTTGGCATATAAATTTTCTTAATTGTCTGATGAAGATACTCTAAAATGGCAAAAACTGAATAATGAAGTAGTCGTAGAAGAATAATCAGATGAATATATAAATATATGTATATATTTATTTTCAGTGTAATATGCTTCATTAACACACTCAGTCAAAATCAGAGAGCTATACATCAGAGAAAGATTAAAAGCATTCTCAGCTCATCTGTGATCCAAAGATTATATTAATGATCTTTTTAAACATCTCTTATTAGCTAAACAGTTGTGTTATATTGGAAGTGTACATGCAAAAATATTGACTAGTCAAAGCAGGTGAAAAAATATTGTGGGATAGGTTGGAAAATATTTATAAAATAATATTGTTAACTACTGTAGCAAGCTCAGTAAAGTTACTGAATAACAATACTAAAAACACTATACCCTTCTCTGCATTAAGTAATAATATCAGTAATTTTACCATTAGAGTTAATAACCTATATTTAGCCAGTACATTTTTCAATATTTTCAAAGCACTCTTTTCCTTTCACTTATTTGATATTTGAAGCAATCTTGTGAGAAATGTGAGTCAGATATATATATATATATATATATATATATATATATATACTGCAGTATTACAGTGAAGGGTACAGGGGACTAGAAAAAAAATGATTTATCAGAATTCAAAATGAATTAGTGATAGTTAAGATGAAATCATATTTTAAAATATCAGATTGTTCCCACCATATCTATTTTGAAAATCTTCACAAATAAATCTTGTTAATGTTTCAGAGGGAAAAAAAAGAATTTAAAGCATTAGATAAAAATGGATACTGTAGCATTATGAAGGTTTTTTATTTTCTTCTGTATATGTAAATAATTTTCAAACATATTTTGTGATTATAGACTATTTTAAAATAAAGTAAACAGAGCATGCTAAGCAACAAAGCAATTCTTCCACGAGAATCTTAGGTTATATTAATATCAAATTTAATAAAGTGTTTAAATACATACACAATTTTTTAAAGTATGTGCATGAGAAATGTCATAATGTATACTACATAATCATAGATGTAGTATAATATATATTTAGAATGTGTAGTAAAACCTGTTGAACAGTGTTTCAAATTACTTTTAATTCAGTTTCCAATGAATAAAGTGTAGTTAAAGATGATTGGGTACAACAGTTAAGTGTTGGTGGGAGTCACAGTTTAGATATCAAGAGCATTTTCTCTTATGAACTATTCTTGAAATAAACAAACTAGTTCAAATCAAGACAAAACACAGCCATAATCTTATTCAATTGTTAATACTATTTCATTGTAAAATTTCTTAAGCTTTATTGGTTGTTGTGTGTTTTGATCATAAGCAAAATTTGAGGTACCCTCCGTAACATTATGCAAGGCATTTTAAAACATTTTGTCTCCTGTGTTTCTGCCTCCCTGAAGTGGATGTTAAAGAAAATATCCTTGCTATATGAAACCATGACCTGATTAAATTCTGGCTTATCAACTTTCATATCTACTTTCTAATTGTATACAGGAACATTTAGCAAATTAACCTAAAAAGTTAAACTGGTGTGAATTAAATGTCAGTGTGGTAGTTACTTTATTTTGATTAACATAGTATTTTTAGGTAAATGCTTTTACCCTATAATGTGACATAGAAGTTATAAATTTTGAATCCTCTAATCCAAGCAGTTCCCAATTTATCGCCAGTTGCACTGTAAGTAACCTATACTTGTGAACAGCTATCATATTCCTATATAGCCTCCTATCTCGATGTCCACCTGCTGTTACTTTCTCCAGTAGTATCTAGAGAGAACCACTCCTGCAATCTCCATCCATGTTAACCTTACATCTGTTGAGAATCTCTTTGTCTGTACTCCTTTAATATTACAGAATCAGATACATGGGACTCTCTCAATACTTGCCTTTATACTGGATGTTCAAAGAAAAGAGTGATAGAGCTGAAGGAACCAAATTTATACTTTACCTAAAAGCATTCAAAACGGGGATTTCATTGATTATATAAGGTGGAATTTTAATTTTATAGGAAAAATGCACTGAGTTTCAAGTAATTAAAAAAATCACATTTGAAATGTAATCAGTTCACAAATTGGGAAATATTTGTGAGTGGGTAGTCATAATGGCTATTGTAATTTATTTTCAGGGATTAGTTGTAGGTTAACGTCTAAAGCCAGAGTTGGAAGGAACATTTCTACTTTCTAGCTTTGTGACTTTAGGCAAGTTACTTACCCTGTCTTTATCTCAGTTGCCTTATCTGTAAAATGGGGATGATATTAGTAACTACTAAAATAGTAAAATAGTAAAAACTACTATTTTACGTAAGTAAAATAAAAAATGCTGCAAGCCAAGAAATTTCTAAAATAAAAGAAACTTTGTTGGATTGGAAATAGTAATTATCAACAAACATATTCCAATATACAGAAAAAAAATTTAATTTGTACCATTAAGTAACATTGAGTGAGCAAAGGTAAAATATGAAAAGAAAAAAATAATATTAATCAGATCAACAATGAAGTTATTTATAAATGGAACTAAAACACTGGGATAAAAATAGAAAAAAGAAGTAAATTATTGGAATATGTGATTACATGAATTAAAGCTTTATGATTTTTCAGTCTTTATGTGGTTATGGTATGTTCTCTGGGAAGTTTAAGATCCAGTAAAAATCTTTATCCCTTACTTCCAATAAACATACACAGAAGCAAAGTAGAGCAAATCAAAACGAACACTAAGTCATGCAATGGATGTGTTTATTTTTATTTTGTTGCATTAGATTTGGAGGTTATATGTCTCAACTGCTAAATTTGAATCATTAGGTAAGAAGTTTGTTACATTATATTACATAACAAACCAAATTATCTAGTGTAAGTTTGTAGTTTTAACCTTTGTTATATATGTGTTTGGGGATGTCATTACTTATACTAGATAGTAAATTTCCAAAGGTTGGGAAGGGAGCATTTTATTTAGTCCCAGCTCTAGAATTAAATTCCTTACTTATATCAGATGACTAGGTTTATGTGGATCTGGGACCAAATGAAAACAATTATTTTGAAAAAATAATGACTCTATAAGATTCCTAAATTGGTTTATTTTTAATATTTATTTTGCATCTTTTATATATTTCTAATTTTTTTAATGAAATAATACCAGGGGTCATCAGTCTAACATTTGGGAACTGCTAATATAATAAGAAACTTAGCAGTAGAACTGACAGGTAAGTGTTTCCTTCCCAACCCAAGCAGTGTTTCCCACAATAAGCCAGGGATACTGTCTAATAAATCATACAAGTCTTTCTATGATCCACATTTCTATGACAATGTCAAACACAGAGGAGGTGCTTGGCAAATATTTGTCAAATGAATGAATGAATAGAAATTCAATTGGAGGCATACTATAAAATAAACACAGTTTTCAAAATCCTAAGCCTACTACGAAGTAGAATTAAACATAATGGAGTTTATACTAGGTATGGAAGATTTATTGCCTACATTCGCTAAAGAATGGTCATTACTTTTAAACATGCTCAGTCAAGTGGCAGAAGTTTTTGAAAATTATCTGGTTTGAATGATGGTTGTAAAAATTCCTCAAAATATTTAGAAAATAACCGGCTCAAGAAAATACAATGACGTTTAGAACAGACTTTTAAAAAAAAGGGGTTTGGAACCAGTTGGACTGTGAGGCTATTAATAAAGGCACTAATTTTCTCATATGTCATATGGAAATAATAATATCTTTCTTGATTGTGCATAATGACTGTCAGTGTTCCATAATCCACATGAGCTGAAAACTAGCAGATCTCTGGTGGAAGCTGTAATATATAAGAACTTGCTCCTTCCAGAACAAGAGAATCCCAATTAGAGCAGGGATCCTGGAAGTATTGGGGAATTGTCATGTATGTCCCTATTATTATTCTAGTATACATAAGGACTCCCTGATCCCTGCTTCCCAGTCTTCACAGCTGCAGTGTAGAGCTGAAGCATTTATAACTCATGTGTCATCCTTAGCTACAGACACAGAACTGATGTTTCCCGAGCCAGAAAGTGGAACAGGACGTAGGAATTACTCTAAGGAGATAGCAGTAGGGCTTTTATATATATGAGAGTTTTGTCAGCTAAGGGAGGCATCCAGGCCAGTCAAAATCCTTTATTACTGCATCGAAGTAGGAACAAGTTTAATAAGAAAAAGGCTCAGAAGGTAATACATTTCCACATACTTTTCTCCATGGCCGACCATTGGGAAAACTCCTTCCTTGACCAGTTGGGTGCTCTAATGAGGTGCTCTGGTTCCATTGCTATGAAAAGCGAATTTATGTTATAAAGTTCCTCTTTAAGAAGGAGTTAATTATTTTTTTCCAATTGACTCCTCACGTCTAAACCATCAAACTTGTAAACTTGTTTTTATAGCGTATCTGTTAGAAGTATACTCTGGAGCCAGCTTTCTTCCTTGGGTTGAATCTTCACTTGTGTCACTGCTAACTGTGTGAATTTATGTTCCTCTTCAAACGTCACCTTCTTAGAGAAGTCTCTCCTAAGCTCTTTAAATAAAGTAGACCTCTCCTTAAGTAATTCTCTATCCCTTCATTCAGTTTAACTTTCTTCCTAGCATTTGCCACTATCTGATATTATATTAATTACACATTTATGTCTGTGTCCTTGTCTCCCTTGCTTATTGCTGTATGTTTAGCATCTTCTGATATGTCTGGCACATGGTTGGCATACAATAAATACTCATAGAATTAAATAATCACTAATTTCAGTAATGGACTATTTTCAACTCTGTGACTTTAATAACATCCTACTTATGCTTCCATGGTTATTCCCCAGTCCTAAGGCTCCAGGCAAAATAGTCTTATTCTACTTCTTATTAATCTCCACTTTGATTATTGTCTTAAGTCTGCCAGTTCTAAGTGTAGTTATCTTGTGGCTGACTTCTAAAGATAAAATAGCCTCCGTTGTCTTTGATGACAGTTTGCTCTTTCCAGAGCCCACTAGGAATTAAAAAGGAAATTAAGATATCTTTCATGGTCTTAACTTTTTTTTTCTTGCCATAAAACTTCTGATTCTTATGTAGTCTCAACCTCAAAATGCATCTCTCATTAAGGGTAAAATCTAGAAAGGGTATTAAAGTTAAATCATCTTTCTGAGTTTACACAGGTGATGACAGTAATATAATGTACTTTGTTTTTCTTTCAGATCTCCAACTAAAGACATGGATTCAGAAGAGAAGGAAATTGTGGTTTGGGTTTGCCAAGAAGAGAAGATCGTCTGTGGGCTAACCAAACGCACCACCTCTGCTGACATCATCCAGGCTTTGCTTGAGGAACATGAGACTACATTTGGAGAGAAACGATTTCTTCTGGGGAAGCCCAGTGATTACTGCATCATAGAAAAGTGGAGAGGCTCTGAACGGGTTCTTCCCCCACTAACAAGAATCCTGAAGCTTTGGAAAGCATGGGGAGATGAGCAGCCTAATATGCAGTTTGTTTTGGTTAAAGCAGATGCTTTTCTTCCAGTTCCCTTGTGGCGGACAGCTGAAGCCAAATTAATGCAAAACACAGAAAAACTGTGGGAGCTCAGCCCAGCAAATTACATGAAGATGTTACCACCAGATAAGCAAAAGAGAATAGTCAGAAAAACTTTCCGGAAACTGGCTAAAATTAAGCAGGACACAGTTTCCCAAGAGCGAGATAGTATGGAGACATTAGTTCATCTGATTATTTCCCAGGATCATACTATTCATCAACAAGTCAAGAGAATGAAAGAGCTGGATCTGGAAATTGAAAAGTGTGAAGCTAAATTCCACCTCAACCGGGTAGAAAATGATGGAGAAAATTATGTCCAGGATGCATATTTGATGCCCAGTTTCAGTGAAGTTGAGCAAAAACTAGGCTTGGAGTATGATGAAAACCAGATTCTGGAGGACCTGAGAGAAAGTGATGGAATTGTACAGCTGGAGGAGCGACTAACATATTATAGAAAGCTCATTGACAAGCTCTCTGCCGAAATAGAAAAAGAGGTCAAAAGTATTTGCACAGAGATAAATGAAGATGAAGAAAGGGCAGCTGCAAGTGAACTTGAAGGCTCTAACTTAGAAAGTGTTAAGTGTGATTTGGAGAAAAGCATGAAAGCTGGTTTGAAAATCCACTCTTACTTGAGTGGCATCCAGAAAGAGATTAAATACAGTGACTCATTGCTTCAGATGAAAGCTAAAGAATATGAGCTCCTGGCCAAGGAGTTCAGTTCCCTTCATATTAGCAACAAAGATGAATGCCAGCTAAAGGAAAACAGAGGAGAGGAATCTGAGGTCCCTACCAGCAGTGGGGAGGTTCCTCCTCTTACTCAAAGAGTATTTAACATGTATTCAAATGACACAGACTCAGACACTGGTATCAGCTCTAACCACAGTCAGGACTCAGAGACAACTGTAGGAGATATGGTGCTGTTGTCAACATAATTTGAATGGCTTCTTTCTGGCCTACTTTAATGTTGTTCGTGTTTGTTTACTTTAGTAGGAAACGTTAAATATTCCATTCTGCAAAAAAATGTAAATCATGTTAAAGTGTTCGGTAGTTAATAAAAACTAGAGAATTTTGTAAGTTTGTTTTTGAAGAGTTCCAATGTGACCTAATTATTGCAAGTTCAAACAATGAACTCTATTAAGAATGCAGCACAAATAGCTTGCAGGTATATAACAGAGAAGTAATTTGATGGGAATTATCATCTCATAGCTTCTGTGAGAAATGAGTTATTCAAACTGCAAAGTAATTCTTGATATTAGTCAATATATTGAAACTATACACATGAACAAGTAAAATTAAAATGTACTGTTATATATTTTTCAACAATGTATCATTGGAATTTTATAATCTGTAAAGTACATGGCAGCTACTATATTGTAACTGTATTGATTCAAATCTGGATTCTTTTCATTGATATTTAGAATGTGTATCATCTCTGTTACTTCCTGAACCCCTCTACCTGTTAGGCCTAGATGACAGGAAGTGGGAAGGGTTGCTACTGGGACATGTACAAATACCAGCAGTGGATCAGAGAGGAGTATAGATGAGGAAGGCCAAGTGCTGCAGACAACAGCAACTTTTCTAAAGAAGCCTAAAATTATTAAGGGATATGTATGTGCTTTCTCTCTCTGATATGCAGAACTTTGGTCAGACCAATGGTCTGTGCAGTTTCATGCCTTGAATGAGATATGGCGTGGGTTACAGAGAAAACCACAGGGTCCTAGTCCTGTTAGATTATACCTTATCTACAAAAGTTGAAGGGATGCAACTTGGGGTCCTTCATGTGGGTAAAATAGAGTTCTCTGTGCCATAAGTATTAATATTAGCATTTTGTCTCTGAACATCTAGGTAGGACCTAATATGGACAAAAATCTTTTATTCTGCTACACTATAATTCAGATTGTCTTTGTAGTACTTCATCTAAGGTGCAAACTGAAAAAAAAAAAGTGCTAGATCTACTCTCTACCCCACCCTCAAGCGTGATAGTAAATATTCAACACATTGAATAGATTATTTAGATCCTATCTTGACTGACAGTCATTACAGTGCCAGAAGAGGCTTGGTTTTGCTTCATTTTTAGTTAGGAAGTTCCTTTCTCCTTCTCTCTCTCCTCTCCTGCTTCTTTCTCTTCTTTATTTCTTGCTATTGAACATACATCATACTGAAAACAGTTTATTTTACTGTTCAGTGAATACAGCTGCAGTTTATTTTTTCTTTAGCTAACACCTTTCCCATATGTCAGTGCACATGTAAGTAGAAATGTTATTTTACCTAGTTTTAATATGTGGATATTGGTTAAGATTCCCAGTATTTCTCATTTCTTCCCTTTTATCCTTATGTTTAATGTAGGGTATGTTTTAACTCAGTTTCCTAATCTATTTTAAAATTTCTCCATCCCCCAGATTTCACCTATCTTTGGGAAGATATTTAGAACTTTCGTAATATTTCACTTTTGGAGAACATCTAATGTTATTATTTTTCATGCCAAGATATTGCTGAAGGCCTCATTTGAAGTTGGATGGTAAGAAAAGTAGGAATTTCCATTCTAGGGAAACTAAGGGGATAAACAGTAAGTAATAACACTAACATGGGTTTAATTTAAAAGAAATAAGAAGGGAATTGAATAGTCATCTGAGAAAGGGAATTTCATTTGCCTAATATCCCATTAAATCATTCAGCACTATGGTAAGCAATTGAGATATTTATTGTTCACTACTGGGGATTAAACTCAGAAGATCATCATCAAAGATAAACCAATTGTAATGTTTTTCTAAAGTGAAAGTAATCTCTTTGTATTACTCTTTAGTGAGAAAATAATGAAAAGAACATTGTTATCTGCTATATAATTTGATTAATTATCTGAATTCAAAAGAGGTTCTGATAAGAAACAGGACTACACAGATAATTTCATTTTAGAAACTGCATTAATGTCTGCCTTTATACAGTTAAGCACAGTGATGCATTCTAAGGGCCAATTCTATATTTTTAGAGTAGATAACATAAAAACTCTTGTCAGAAAGCAAGACCATCAAGTATTCAATTCACATTAGCATTTCTATTTGTTCTTTAGTTATATACAAGTGTATTTGTGCTTTTGATTCATTACAATATTAAATCATCAGTTAACATGGTGAATCTCTAATTTAGAGGAGTAATACAAATAAAAATACTAAAATACGATGCACTCATCTCTGGATACTGAGCTATTCTTTATCAAATTAAGTGAGAATTTATATTATGAATTTATAACTTGATAGAAACTTAATGTTTTAATTATTTATAGAGGCTTTAAAATAAAATGTTTATCAATTCTTGAGTAACCTGACAGGTTAACTATGAAATTGCTATATGCAGCTAGAAGTAGCAAACCAAAGCTGACTAATCTTTCCTATAACAAGACAGATTTTCATTGACTGTGCCTTGTTCATCCTCCCACTTGCAATGTCTTCTTCCTCCATCTGCTATACACTGAAATCCCACCCATTTCAGGTTTTTAACATGTTATCTCTTCTATAAAACATATATTGTTCCATTCAACCTGTTGTAATATCTTATCTCTGAACCCACAAATATTTTAGTGTATTTTTCATAGAGGAACATTTATATTCTAGCTTAGCTTATGTTTATTTATGTACTTATCTAACTTCCCTCCCCCAATGTATTTTTCATTGTATTACTTTGTCTTCTATCTTGTTGACCTTTTTCCCTACAACAACCTCTTTGCCCCTACTCAGTTTTGGAATTGAATTGCTAAATTTTAGAAGATTGTAACCTTTTAAAAAAATTATTTCCATACATGGTAAATGATGCTTGTGCATTTTATACAGAAATCTGCATTTTAGCAGACAAAATATTAACAGTAATTCTACTTATATATTCTTTTGGGAAAGCATTAATCTTAGGGTTATTATGAAAAAATTTTAATGTAGTATCAATTTTCTATTTTACTTTTAATTCACAGAGTTACTGATTTAAAACTATGGAAATACTGTCTTTTTTTAAAGCCCCTCAATGGTTAAATTATGGTATTTTCCTCTACATCCCTTGCGTGTAAGAAAAATTATATTTTACAGAACTAGATTTTAAGTGGTAGACACACAAAATAACTTCAAAATCTCTTAACAATATCTATTTTATTTTCTCTTTTTAATTAAAAACATAAATGGCCTCTCAGCGTGCAGAAGCTATCCTAATCCATTGAAATTTTATTTTTATATTTATTTAAACATCTACTGTACATGAAAAAATATATTTCTGTGGCTGCATTTCATAATTTTTCTAAGTAGGATTATTGTTTTATTTAAAATATTTTTCTAGTGACAAAAGAATACCTTTTAACATAGATTTCTTTTAAATATTAAGCTATTTCATTTCATACTACCTGATTGGTTTAATAACCTGATATGACAAATATAAAGTACAAATAATTTCTTCAAGTGTAACTGATCCAGAATAATAAAAGGAATGTTGTATTCTTTCATGTGATATTGTTTGTTTTTCTGGGTGTGTTACTTGGCTATATTAAAAATAAATTTTGTATCAGTTGAAATTATATAATTGCTGAGCTAACTCACACAAGTTAAGATCAGATATTGTTTCATGACAATATATATAACAAAAAAGATCTAACAAAACTTTTTGTTAGGTTTCATACATATTTGTTTCAATTTGTCATGAAAGTATGTCCTCACTTTTACACTGGACAGCTGGTTTTATGGCCTGGTATGTTGCTTTCTAGAATGAAATCCATTTTAATGTAAAAATACCCAAGTGTAAATCTTACTTGCTATTATTCAGTTTGTCACTACCCTTATTTCTCAAAATAGGCCTTTAATTTTGACTGTCTTTAATAACTAAATCATTTGAAAATTAAGGAAACTCATTTGCTCCTTCTATAAATGACCATGAAATTACTCTATTAAAAAACTGTATATAATGTTCAGTAATGACACACAGAAATATGTTAACACTATTTTCTTAGCCAGTGTGTCTCAATAGTGAGAGAAAACATACAATAGTCATCTTGTTAATCTAGCATTAATTTGTATTTTCAACAACTGTTGGAATTGAGAATCACAATTTGTAGGTTTCATAATTAATAATTCCGTATCAGGAAGTGAAAAACTAAATGATTACCTTCACATTTAAAAAAAAGCAACTTAAATATTATATTTTTCCTAAATAGAAATATCAGACACATTTTTACAAAAGACTCCTAAGTCTCTCACATTTCATATGTATATATAATGCATGTGTAATACCATTGAATTTATTTTCAAGTAAAATAGACACATGATATTCAAATTATTATTACCATAACTCAAACTACTCAAAAAATGTGCACCATGAAAAGTAAGTCTCCCTTCTATCCCATGGCCTAATTACCCAGATATCCTCCTCAGAAATATCACTGTTATTTATTGTTCTAGAGATAATCTATGCATATACAGATCTATGCATATATATTCCTACATTATTCATGTAGAGATTCCTTATTCTGTTTGATGGCAGCAGGGAATTCCAGTATATCAATTATCATAATTTTATTTCACCAGTCCTCTTTTGATGGGCATTTCTGTGTCTCCCAATCATTTACTATTATAAAAAATCATTTACTATTATCCCATCAATGCATTTCTGTGAGGCTAGATTACTAGATGTAGAAATGTGTCAAAGAGTGACAAATGGATTTTTTAAAATTTAATAAACATTGCTGGTTATTCTTTATGGAAATTAACTCTTTAAGAACTGAGTTGGAAATGTACTCCTCCCTCCCACGGTGTGTGCTGTTTGTCTTTTTTATTTTATTTGAATGCAAAAATTTTTTTGAATTTTTTGAATTTGAATTTATGGATTTTTCTCATTAATAACACATGAGGGTTTTTTTCTTGTTTTTGGTTATTCTTAAAAAGACCTTTCCATTGAGTGATAAGTAATTTAAAAAATAAGTTTCTATCATGTCTTTTTTATATTATGTTTTATGTTTTACTTTTAAACATTTGAACTATCTGAAAACAAACTATCAGTTTGTTACAATGTTCAGAAGTAGAGTTTTTTTTGATAGTTACCATTTATCCCACATCACTTACCAAATAAATTTGTCCCACCTTTCTTTGGTGAACCAATCTCTGGTATGTATTTGGGGTCTATTTCTGGACTTCCTATACCATTCCATTGATTTGGCTGTGTATTTTATTAGAATTTGTGCTATTACCATGTACGGGCCCCACCACTCAGATTACTGAAGAACTTCTCACTTTGGAAGTAGAATACAGTTGACTCTTGACCAACACTGGTTTGAACTGCACAGGTCCACTACACTTATATGCAGATTTTTTTCAATAAATATGTACAGTACTACATGGTCCACGGTTGGTTGAATCTGAGGATATGGAACTGTGGATAGCAGAGAGCAGACTGTGAAGTTATACACAGATTTTTCAAATTTTGGGGGTCCGTGCTCCTGACCCACGTGTTGTACAAGGGTCAACTGTAAATGAAATGGCCTGCTAGTCACCTAGATTTGCTTAAGGCAATTGCTATAACTAACATTGGAAAGTAACTTGCACATATTGGTATCTATCAGCAACTCTCAATTATTCACAGCTTTCAGTCGGTACTCCTGTTGTTCATAATAAATGGCAAGAAAGTATTCCAAAAGTTATGAAAACATATATGCATTTAGGTTTTATAGTTTTATGAATAATAGCAAATTAAAAGCCCAATAATAGACAAATTATTAGGTAAATTCTGAGGTATTATTTGTGTGAGAAATTTATAAATATTAATTCTGATGTTTATAAGACCATACAACAGTGAAATTCTAGTTTAAAAGAAAGGAATTAAAATTGTATATAGACCAACTCTGTTTAAAAAAAACCCATGCATACCAGAAAGCAAATCATATAAAAATGGAGATGCATAATTTTTGCTGAGTTTTTATATTAAAGTGATAATTTGGGGCACAATATTCTTCATATACATATATATATATGTGTGTGTGTATATATAATACATATATATAATCTTTATAATTTAAACACATTAAAATGTTTTTTGTATAAAATAGAATATCCCTCTGACTCATTTCTTTGCTGAGTCTTTCCAGAGACCTTCATGAACACCAAACAGCTAGAGAGTGATGAGTAATGACAATGTTAACCAACTGGGAACAGAAAGCCTGAGTGCTGTAAGCAAACCATTTGAATCCCAGGATGTCAGATACCTACATATAAAATAATTTTAAAAATATATATTCCAAAGTTTGTGAAAAAACATATGCAAAGTTTTGTGAAAACATACACAATCTATGATATTTATCATAGTTTTAGGGCTAATAACAAATTAAAAGCTTTAAGAAAAAGAAAAGTTAAAAAATAAATTAGATAATCCTTAAGGTCTTTTTTTTTTAAGCTAGCTTAAATTATGTAAGGTAATGTATTCAATGGATTTGGTACATGTACAACACATGTTAGATATACATTTACTGTTCTTGGCTCTATTCTCTTTTTTATCTCTGGCAGAGTCTACACAAGGTTAAATTAAAGTAGCCCACTAACTGACAAAAGAGGAGTTAAAACTCAAAACTCTGCCTCTCCCAACATTTTCACTCTTTTATCTCATTTCTTTCCAAATTAGTTAGGGCAGGGCTGTAGGGCTGTTAGTACCAGTCTTGATAGACAAAAAAGTCATGGTTACATTAGCTAAACAATATATGGTCAGGAAAAAAGAATATCATTTGTGTTTCCAGAACAGAAAAACTATGCTGGAAATAGAGATGGAGAGGAAAAGAGCCTGTATTATTTATTTTTATATTGCTCTAGTGTCTAACAGAGATTAGCACCTAGTATTCACCAAAAAAAAAAGTGTTAGTAAAATCAGATTCATAACTCAAAGGGCTAGCACAGTTCCTTGAACATAAAAGTTGCTCTGTAAATGTTAACTATTATTGTAAGTAATGAAAAAAATTAAACTTTTATCCTTGAGTAAAATACGCTTACATACTATATTCAAAATGAACACTACCTCTTTCCCTTTCTATAAATTAATTATTTCCATTTTATAATTTAAGTACCTTGGAAAGATTATATCATAACTGTCTATCACTCAGCACAAATACACTGGCACTTATACAGATGCATATTCAAGGTAAGGTTTTTCCATTCTGAATCCTAATTTTAAAGTTTATTTTTCACTCTAAGTAGCATTCGTCATACCCCACACAAGACAGTGGAGAAAGTTTTATACCATTTCAGAACTGAAACTAAGATTTTGAAAAGCTTCTTAGCATTACGTTTTATGTATATGAGTTTCATGAATCACTCCTCTAGTAAGTGCAGCTGTTTGACACAGTGATTACCAATAATTTTTCTGCTTTTCAAGTATTGACAGAAAAGATAAATTACCTTAAGGGGAAAGAGCTCAAAGATGGACAGGAAGACTATATATCCCCTTTAAAGCATTCACCCACACCACTCGCTCCTGAGGTCATCTTCCAAAGGATTATAACATGACAAATGTCAAATATTGAGAGGAACAGCAATTTCCCTGGGATGAAGGGTAGTAATGCTAACCAGAATTTATAATTCAAAAGTAGGTCCAACTAGGGAGGAACATGCCCCGGGTTGGAAATTTAACTTTTTTGGCCATTCTGAGCCATGAAGCTTTCTGCAGTAATTCCCAAAGCTGTCTCCACAACAGAATCACAAAGAGTGCTTGTTAAAAATAGAGATTCCTAAACTTCACCCTGGAGAATTTGACTGAGGAGGTCTAGATGGCAACTTTTGTGCTTTTAAATAGCTACCTGAATGTTTCCAAAGCAATGACATTCAATTGCAGTTTATTAATTGTAACAGAGCTGGTGAGTAACTGAAGGCTTTACCAAGCAAAAATGAAAGGATGTGAAGTGCAAGAATTCTCAAAATGACCAAGAGAGGTCATTGGCTTGGGAAAGACAGAAACAGTTTTAGGGTCAGAAGACAAAGGAAATCTGGAAACAGACACTTGTTAAAAGTTAGCTCCAGAGATGGCAGGTGCCCAAGGACAGAAGCCTTATTGTCTCATTTTTTAAATAGTGCTTATTCTCCGGCAAAAATGATAGAAGAAATTAGACTATTGGTGGACTACTGTTGCCATATAAGTACTGCAGATATTTCTGATGTGTCTTATACTTTTTTCCTCAAACAGGCCACTAAGTAGGCTTGCATATTAAGAATAATAAACTATCCAAAAGTGTTGTGTTTTATGGGCTCAAATTAAATATGATTTCTTCTACAAAATAGCTAAGACACTTTTTATTCAAGAAGCCAGATCTATTCAGTTCAATTTGGATTCCAGCCTTTTTTCCTACATGATTTTAGTCAAATTATTCAAACATTTCATGCCTGAATTTCCTCAACTAGAAAACTGAGAAAATAGTATCTGACTTTTTGTAATAATTTAAGGATAAGTGATGCAGCATGAAAAATACCTAGCATGCATTGTAAAGTCACCATACTCCAATAAAAATTAATTTAAAAAAATACCTAGCATGGCACTTGGCATAAGTAGGCTTTTATTATTATAACAAGTATTATTAGAACAATATATTCTTGATCTTATTACTTTTTAATATGCTAAGGATAATAAAAGGAGTATGCATCATTTTACTTATGTCAAAAAATTTAAGTGCCCACCAGGTTGAAGAGTAGGTTATGCTGTAGTTTTTGCTGTGAGTTTTGGGGGATTATTTACAGTGTCTATCTATTCATCCCATTGTCATTTCAGCTATATATTTATTTATACAGTTTGTGCTACATCATAAAAATTCACTTTACATACTTGACTACAATCCAGAATGAAAATTAAAAATTTGTGTGTGGAAGAAAAAGGACAGAAATAGAGCAATGAAATGAAATATAGTAACTACATGTTTATACTGAATTTGAAGCAACAACCAAAATTTTAATAAAAATAAGATAAAGTTGCACCATATTTAGTCATTGAGACAAATTATGAAGGGATTGTCTATTCACAGAACAGACAGTTAAAGGCAGCAAAAATGTCCAAGAATCTTAGAATAGACCATGGAATTTTCAAAGTTAAGAGATGTTGGTGTGAGGAACTTATGTGTCGTGAAGACTATCTCTCAGACACCAAATGATGATTTGTCAAAAACATCTGACTGATTTTCAGGAAAAATTAATTTCCAGTAATATTTAATTGTTAAGGAATCAACTTATTACAAAAGAAAGGTGCAGAATGTTTACATTCTCTGTTTTTTCTCAAGATAGAGATCAAGTTCATAAATATTTTTTATGAAAACCGGCATTTTATATACATAAGAAGGAGTCATAATTTCTAATGCTTCGTGACTTAGAACAATTTAGGAGCTCTTAACAGGAAGACAGACCTACACTCCTGTTATAACAGAATAAGAAAGTGATATAATTTTTGGCTAAAAATGCTATCACATGAAGTGTTTCTTTTATTTCTCAAAAAACATTATTGAGCAAATATGCACTATTCTATGTATAGTACATTTTACCTTACAACTATTATTTCACAACAGACAACATCAAGAAAGACATAATCAAGATCCCAATTTCCAGAGGAAGCAGGGGGTTGCTGACCATCTTCCTCTAATGTTACTTCACTTTAGCCGAGCTAGAGAGAAGGCAATTTGTAACTTTGGCACATGGGGAATTAGATGATGGTTATGATACAGCTGGAAAGAGAATAGCTCTGACCTCTACCTCAATGTTACAGTTTTAAAAAAGATTTTTTTAGCAATTAATATTTTGGAGATACAAGTGATAAAAATACTATAGGAAAATAATTACATGGCTATTACATTATAACCAAAATATCAATGATAATGATTCAGGATGAAGAATCCCAAAATACTATAAAAAGATAAAATGATCTACTTATTTTGAACTAAACTCTTTCAGCTTTTCACATATACACACATAAATAAGTGAGCAACTTTCTGTATATAATGCAGTTGGAGGGTGTAATGCGAGTTAAATACTTTAAAGGCTTGATGCAGTGCTGTGTCATTACAAATAGACTTTTACAAGCACTCTGTGTAGGCCTCAGTCACCATGGAAGCTTGGCTGAAACTGGCTCTGTCTCTACCTTATTGTACTTAATACCACCATTATCTGGGATCATGGGTGGTCACTATTTTATGCTTTACTCCACTGTCTGAAATAATAATTAGAGCCCATGCTGAGCATTCATCATTCCTTGTAGATACAAATTAAATGAGGCTTGAAGAGTGTATGCTTACTCCATGCTAAGTGAGTAATGAGTTTTTATGCATATGCCAGTGGAATTTTTCTAGATGGATAGAACAAGAACACACAAGTCAGGGAGACGAAAAAAAAAGATTGATTATAGTTTTCTTAGGCAATCAGTGCTCAATTGTCAAATATATGAATCATCCTGGCTGCTGCTTTCTCCTCAGTTCACTTATATTTTGAAGGAGTTAACAGTTAACTAACTGCTCTAAAACTTTTACCCAGACATAGGTTATCCTAATTGGAATCCTCAGAATCTCCTTAAACTCTTCACTCTACCAAATCCTCATATTCCATGTCCCATTGCTTTTTGTCATCCATGTAGTTCTCAAAAATCCCATCTTTCTTTTATTATGGTCTTGTTGCAGTTAGAGTCTGAGACAACTTTAAGAGTCCATGTAGTCCAAACATCTCATATTACAGAGTTCCAGACAGCTGAAGTTTTATAGATAGTTAATGGTGGAATTATAACTGAGATTCAGACCTTTGAATTCCCAATAGAGTTCTCTTTCTACATGTTGCCTTTAGGAAAGTGGATTATTCGCAGTCTGTGTTAATGTAACACTTACTGTCTCAATTATAATAGTCTAAGAATATTTATCTTAGTGTCATTTCCTTCTTTGGAAAAAAAAAACAAAACGGAACTGATAGAAAAGTGTCATGTACCCTTGGAAGAGTTAGAGCCTGGGATCAAATCCCTCTGCAACTCATACCAACATACCCACAGAAGCAACAAACGGACAGGTGAAGTATCTTGTTTACCCTTTCAGAACTGACTAGTATTTCATGGATATTGGTTGAATTCAAATGAATCAATCATTCAACAACTGGTTGTACAATTAGAAATCGTGCATCTTCTCCCCGTCTCAATAAACAGTTTACAATTTTCAGTGTATCTACTAAAGAAAGTCAACAGCAGTTTCCAAAGGAACAGAAGAAATATTGTTTTGTTTTGTTTTTTCATAAATTAATTTATTTATTTATGTTTTTGGTTGTGCTGGGTCCTCGCTGCTGCGTGCAGGCCCTCTCTAGTTGCGGCAAGCGGGGGGTTACTCTTCGCTGAGGTGCATGGGCCTTTCATTGCGGTGGCCTCTCTTGCTGCGGAGCACAGGCTCTAGGCGCGCAGGCTTCAGTAGTCGCGGCATGCAGGCTCAGTAGTTGTGGCTCGTGGGCTCTAGAGCGCAGGATCAGTAGTTGTGGTGCTCGGGCTCAGTTGCTCCGCGACATGTGGGATCTTCCCAGACCAGGGCTTGAACCCATGTCCCCTGGCAGGCAGACTGTCAACCACCGTGCCACCAGGGAAGTCCCAGAAATATTGTTTCTGAATGTCATAAATATTGTACAATCTTTAAAGAAGTAATATTCCATATTTAGCATTGATTTAAAAATATTTCATTATTTGTTGCCTTGTTGCAGTGAATATATTTTACAGAACATATGACAGAAATGTCTCTCATGGAAGTCTAGCTTCCTTAGATAAGAGTTTGCACTACCACAGTCTTTCTTCAGAGAATGCATTTATTTACTCCAAACTCAGGATGGAAGTAAAAGAGGAGACCTCTCCCCTGCTGGAGCCACACCAAGTCAATCCTCTCACTCACTCGTTTGCTCAACAAATGTTTGTTGCTAGAGGCTCTCAGCTTTGTCAGTCTTCTCATCCTCGAGGGTGGAATGACACAGGGACATTCCAGAAGTTATATGTTGAGCCACCCTCTGGAGCTCCAGTCATTGTGAGGAGTCAGCCTGCCTGTTCTTCTCACCCTACCCTTCCTGCCACTCCCAGGGGACACCCTGGGAGAGTTTACTCAAAGTGTCAAATCTCCAAACGAATCTGTTTATATAGGCTCTCCCAGTAACCCACTATCATAGATAATTGAGAGCTTACTGTACTCTAACTATAAAAAAAACATCTTGAGCTTTAGTCTGACACTTAATGCACACAACCTTTAGGGATGGGTGAAACAGCTGAACTTGGAGACGCCTGAACTTCAGGGAGCACATTCATCAAGAGAGTCAGGGAAGGAAGAGTACATCATATCAGGTATAATGAATGCCATGTAAATATGAAATCATGACTAATAAGAAGTTATAAGAATAAATTAATATAATATAATATAATATATATAATACATATAACATATATTATAATATATAATATATATTATATTATATTATATTATATATATTATATAATATATATTATAATATATAATATATATAATATAATATAATTTATAAATCTGTGAGAAACACATCTATACAATATTTACAGTATACACAATGATGATCTCACTTTATATATAGCAGTTCTTTGAAACTTTCCAAAAGTCTCAAAACATTTCCACATATGATATTGTCCTACCATCATAACTCACATGGAAGAGAGTTAAAAGTGAATTTACCGGCATTTTAGAGTTGCTGAAACTAAGGTACATCAAAGTATTTTCCTCCAAGCATTACCATACTGTTAATGTTTTAGGCAGAGAATAAAACTCGTTTTCTAGCTCTTTCATATCAGTTTCTCATCTTAAACTGTATATATATTTTGTTTTTCAAAAACCAGATTTTAATTGTTCTTCTCTTTCTCCCTTCCTCCCTTCCTTCCTTCCTCCCTTTTGTGTTTTCTTTTTAAATACCAAAAGTTAGATGCTTTTTTTTTTTTTTGTCATCTACAGATTAGGAGCTCACATGAAATCCTTCACAATTTAAATTTTCAAGATTTTAGTTTGTACTTCAATAGAAAATTTTATAACTTATATAGCAAAATCCATTCAGCTAATATTTGATGATCCTAACAATGAATATAATACATGCTATATACTGTGGTGGAGACAAAAGAAGTATGATTCAAGATGGGTGCAGTCTCTAAGAGCTTACTGAAGAAGCAAGACATACAGTCATGAAAGAGTGGAAGTGATAATTATAATAAAAAGTAACATGACAGAATTTTAAAGAAAGCCTATATGGAAGCGAAAATCAGTTAAGAAAGGAACCTAACATTTTTGAGGATCTATATTTAACAAGGGATTTTGCAATCATTATCTCATTTCAACTGCACAAGGCTGAGATAGATATTATCACCTCAACCATACAGATTAAAAAAACAAAACAAAACTGAGGCTAAAAGAGGATAAGCAAATTTCCCATGATAATATAGTCAGATTTGAAACTAAGTGCATGATGTCAAAGATCTTATTTTGGACGCTGAAGGACTTAGAAAGCTGTAGGTGGAGAGAAAAAGCATAAGCAAAGGAATACAAAGATTAACAAATGAGCAAGAGATCTGAGCTAGTCTAGCCTGGCTAAAGGAAATAGACTTGGCAAAAGTGATATATAAATGTTGCATTTGCTTGTATTTAATTTAAATAGTCAATAAATTGGCAATAACATGATCAAAACCTTTTTGAGACTATTATTCTGGAAGGACACACGGAATAGATGCTATTGCAAAAGTGTAGTTAGGAGCGAATGAGGTACTAAACAGTGGTTGCTCTTGGGATTACAAAGGGAAAGACGGGAGAGATATTCAGCAGTATTAACTGTAGGAAAGTGTTTGAAGCTCTGGGTTATTGTTGAGGAAGGAGACAAAAGATATATAAAATTGTAAATTGATTGGGACTTAGTAGAACCAAGAGTAGATAAAAAAATAAAGGCGCTGATTTTGAGATATTGTTAGAATTGAAAAATTATTTTCTATAACTAAGAGAAAATTCACAGAGCAGTGGCCTTAAGCCTTGGCTATCCCTAAAAATGACTTTAAGAAGAGCTGTGACTGGTTATATTGATAAAACCAAAGAGGAAGAAAGAAGGAAGAGGTGCATTGAAATACCGATGTCTAGTAATTGAGAATTTGTTCAGTCAAGTAAAGAAGTGAAAGAAGAAGAATAGAGGAGGTGATAAAAGAAAAATATTTCAGAGTTTAAGATTAAGTTGTGGAAATTAAAATCCAAATACCTTGGGGACTAAAGAGTCAGAAGGGTAAAGATCACTGAATTTAAAGAGTTTAAAGGCATGTAAGGCTATCAAGTTAGAAAATTTTCACAAGCCTTCTAATCTAGTTTACATAGACCACTAAATGGAAGCTACTAAAAGAAACAACATTCTAAGGATTCAAGGAAAATCATTTCTGATATTTGTACACAAGCATTTGTCAGGAATTGTTCATTGAAACCCTTGTCAGTTTTTTTAAATAAAAGAAGTGGAGGAGTTCCATAGCCCAAAATTTTGGGAAATATTGTATCCTACTTTCTATTATTGGATATTTGCAATGTATATTAGCGTATTAAAAGATCTGAGAATATCAGTGCTAAGCACAAACAAAAATACACAATAACAAACAACAACAACAGCAACAAATAACCTGCTTCACTTAAGATAACTGAATATGTCCAAAATTATTTGGTTTCTGAACTCCGTTTTTTTGATTACACCTAAAAAAGATCCACTAAAGTAGCATTTTATGAAGCATTTTGGGAAACCCTGGCTTGCTTAGTCCAAATTAAATTGTAGTCTTAACAATTGGGTTTTTTTTTTCACATTCATTGAGAAGTAATTAAATTATTCGGGAATTTTTTACTTTTTCTACTTTTACTTTATTTATTGAATTAAGTAGACAGCTAATTTCTATTTTGTCTTTAACTTAGTAGACAAAGATTCATTTCTATTATGTTTGATTTTACATGAGTCGAAGCACACCTTTGTGTACTTGTGTTATAGGAATTTACAGATACTCATGTTTCTAAAATAATGTGAGAGAATAGGTGAGTGTTTGCCTCAAAATGTCCATAGATGCAGAGGACTAGAGGATACTACAGTAATAAGAATTCA
Organism: Mesoplodon bidens; assembly: GCF_964165515.1. Taxonomy (NCBI): domain Eukaryota; kingdom Metazoa; phylum Chordata; class Mammalia; order Artiodactyla; family Ziphiidae; genus Mesoplodon; species Mesoplodon bidens. The sequence goes on from NC_138167.1 coordinate 91,294,155, forward strand.
TAAAGAGAACATGTTAACAGGTCCACCAACCATTTATTTTTTTCTATGCAATTGTATAACACACATGCACGTACACAAAATATATGATACAAGTGCATATGCTGATTTATGTAAATATAATATAGGGGAAGAAGAACTAGAAGAGCATACAGCAGAATAGTAACCTAGTTATTCTATGTAGAAATTGGTTTTCATTTTTTCCATTTGGTCCAATTATATATACTAAGTTTTTTACAGTGAGCATATTCTATATCTGTAATAAAAAAAATCAGCTGACCAAATATTCCACTGATCACAAGATAAATTCAATCCTGTCTTTAAAAGGCTGATTCATGTTCTTATAGAAAATTACAGACAACTGAAACACAAATGTAAACCTACACCAGCACAGGTCCACACCTGGGTCAAGAGGTAATCTAGTTGGGGTTATATATAATATTGTGTTGTCTCAAGTCTGGAATATGTTGAAAAGTATGATTATAAATGAGTTTGGAAAAGATAAAATCTCATATGCAAAGGTGTTCAATGGATTTTGCAAACAATGTGGGAAACAAATAACTCCTTTCAAGTGAATAATAACCCAAACATAGGTTGACATTTCTTAAAAGAATAATTGACAATCAGGTATCCTGCTAGGTTAAGCAATATAAAGTTACTGCTATTAAACCATTTTTCACTTAAGAAATCTACAATTTCATTTGGCTCAAACTAACACTTGAACATGCATGTCATCAGGATGTTAATAATTTACAATAGAATGCATCTACTGAATTGAGGGCTAGTTCCTGTGCAGAAAATAACTTGGAAAATGAAAGTAAGTAGGATGTTTGTTGTTGTTTAGGACTGAAAAGTCATTCTGCTGTTTTCCTTTTCTTATTTCCTTATATCTGATGGCAAGGACTTCCAAGGACAAATAATTAATAATTTGATTTGCATTATACTTAAGACATAATTAAGCTCCAGGGTGTAGTTATACACAGAAACACATATTACTAAGTGATGGGCAGGGGATGGGGAGGATACAGTAGTTTTCTTTTAGGAATCTAATGAGATGAAGGGTTTAGGTCAGATTCCAGTAAACATTTAGTTATATACAGATGCAGTGTAACTCACCAATAGGAGAAAAGGGCACAGTAATTGCTTTCTTTCTAGGATGAAACTATCTTAAATTAATAAGATTCTCTCTGTTTTCAATCTTCACCTGTTGAAAACTGAGCATATTTTATTTGATCCCATGATTCTCTTCCTAGTCAAGATATTGACCACCTACTTCTTTCGTGAAGGTTTAGAGACAGAAATTCTAGGTTAATGATGCTGGTTTTGTGACTTCTAAATTCTATTAACTTTAGCTACATTCAATTATTTTTCCTTTAAAAAAGCTGTTCTTGAGTTTCTTGTTTTTACAAATGATCTGCTATTGTGTTGTAACACAAATGTGCTGAGGTGATTTTGTTGAAGTATAATAGTATCCCCTAAAGCCTTGGTAGTCTTTGTGGCATTTTTGTTTGTTTGTTTGTTTTAGTTGTAGTTTGTTTTGCTTTGTCTTGTTTGAATACAAGTTCTTAATTACATAAAGTAAAAGAAGAAATGCTAATATATCACTGTGAGGGGAAAAACATCCAGTAAATCAAAAGAAACCAGTAGTGACTCACAAAGAAAAAAAGTGGTCATAAGACTAGGTGAGAGATTATGTAGGCAAAGAATAATCTCAGAATGTGCCAAAAACAAAAACAGAATAAACAATCAAAAAGGCTCTACAAGAGATAGGAAATGGAAAGTTCCACAGATAAGCAACTTCTCTTAGAAACAATAGAATATGTGGAAAACAAACTGAGGACAATAAATAAATCAGAACATATTTAACCTTTACATATAATATATGATGGAATAATTTCTTTAACATCTCCTTTATACTAAAAAAAATGAAAAAATTTTCAAGAACTTTTTATTATTCTTAGATCTGGGTGATGATGCCTGGGTGATGAAGAAACTATACTTTGCTAATGATAAATTGCTGCACTGCCAAAAGAAGAAAATATGTCTTTAGAAAATACCAGAAAAACTTATATTTCAAGTTCTATGCACAGATAAATTCATGCAAAATTACCTAATCTGATTATTTATCTATTGGTACATAACAAATTATCTCAAAGCTTAGCAGCCTAGAAATAACACAAACTTATTATTTCACAGTTTCCTAGAAACAGCTGAGCTGGGTCCTCTCGTTCAAAAGCTCTCAGAAGACTGTAATCAAGGTGGTCTTATCTGAAGGTTCAAATTAGGAAGGATATGTCCTCAAGCACTAACCTGGAAGAAATACGTCATATTTACCTTAAAGTCATGAATCTAACTTCAACTGTAGAATTTGTCCAAATTATTTAGAATAAACCCCACAAACTTTGAAACGAAAATGATAGAAGTAATGACAATAGTTAGAAACAATTAAAACTTTCTTAAATGCCTCACTATAGATTTTACTTATTTATTTATTTATTATTTATTTTATTTTGTTTACTTTTGGCTGTGTTGGGTCTTCGTTGCTGCGTGTGGGCTTTCTCTAGTTGAAGCAAGTGGATGCTACTCTTTGTTGTGGTGCTCGGGCTTCTCATTGTGGTGGCTTCTCTTGTTGTGGAGCACGGGCTCTAGGTGTGCGGGCTTCAGTAGTTGTGGCTCGTGGGCTCTAGAGCGTAGGCTCAGTAGTTGTGGCACATGGGCTTAGTTGCTCTGCAGCATGTGGGATCTTCCCGAACCAGGGCTTGAACCCATGTCCCCTGCATCGGCAGGCGGATTCCTAACCACTGTGCCACCAGGGAAGCCCCTCCCTGTAGATTTTAGATGCTGCTATTCCATTCATTCATTCATTCTTTATTTATCTATTCTTTCATCCTGTAAATATTTTTGAACCCTTCCTTGTTTCTGAGGATATGTCAATGAACAAAACAGTGTCCCTGCTCTCATTCAGCTTCTACTGTAGTTAATGGAGATAGAAACATATTCAACATTTAGCTAGTGTAACTTGCTATGAGAAAGCAAAGCATGTTACAGAAGTGCGGCTAATTTTATGTACAATGGTCAATCCAGGTCTCCCTGAACAGTTGAAATTTATGCAGATGCTTGAAGAAGGAAATAAGCAAGATGTATAAATAACAGGGTGCAGAACACTTCAGAGGGAAGAGAGAGTGCATAAACTGCACTGTGGGCATGCATGATGTGTTCGCAGAACACAAAGGAAGAGAGGATGCTTGGAAGCATGGCGAGGAGGATTCAGTAATGGGGAGTCAGAGAGGAAACTGCTAGACTGTGTCAGCCTGGTAGGCCGTCATAAAGGTTACCATTTCTCTGGGTAAACTGGGAAGACATAGGAGGGACAAAATCAAAGCAATGTTTTTTTTTTTTTTTTTGCGGTACGCGGGCCTCTCACTGTTGTGGCCTCCCCCGTTGCGGAGCACAGGCTCCGGACGCGCAGGCCCAGCGGCCATGGCCCACGGGCCCAGCCGCTCCGCGGCATGTGGGATCCTCCCAGACCGGGGCACGAACCCGCGTCCCCTGCATCGGCAGGCGGACTCTCAACCACTGCGCCACCAGGGAAGCCCCAAAGCAATGTTTTAATAGGATCCCTATGGATATTGTATGCAAAAGAGAACACTGGAGGTGGGGTATACAGGACAGTAAAAATCCACTGAAATAATTCAGGTGGGAAATGGTGTCTTGAACGAAGGTGACAGCAGTGGAGATGGTGAGAAGTGACCACATCTGGGGTATACTTTGATGTGTGGTGAATGTTTTACTGAAAAATTAGATGTGGTGTATAAGTAAAACAAAGTAGTTTTTTTTTTTTTTTTGCAGATACTAAATTAAACAGATAAAATTAATCCCTAATTTTACTGATGAAATTTTCATACAAACAGCTTAAACTAGTTTTCTTAAAGGAAATAATAGTTTTTACTGAAAAAAAATGAATTTTGCCCTTTTAAATTTCACACGCTCTTTATCTGATTTGGAATTCTTTTCAACTTTAAAACATTCACGAATATTTCTGAAATATTTCATTTCTTACTAAGTACTCTGTGAGAAGCCTACCTCAGAGAAAATTTTGTAAGACTGATTCACATCAACTTTCACTGTTTATTTCTAATAAAGAAAAAAAGTCTTTAAGAAGTCTTGATGGATGATGCTCAGTATATACTTAGGGCAAATGTCAAAAGCTTAAGAATCAATTACATATCCTGGAGTGTCATATTGACAGAATCACTCTCTTCTTTACTATTGATTTACTCTCTGTTGGACAAACATAAACACATAAAAAAGAAAGAAATCTATTTTTTATAGTGACTAGAATTTTAATTCCTGGGAAATTTGTTGTTAAAAGCAGAAACAATAAATATAAATAAAGGAAGCTTTAAGTAAATGAAAGCAATGACACTGATAAAGATGACTAAGTAATTTTATCTAATTTAAGTCATTGAATTACTTTTGCTTGGATATTCCAAGCAAATACTATAATGTTTTTTTTTTTTTTTTTTTTTTGCCTCTTGTCTGGATAAGGTTGAGAAGATTGCCACGTATCAACACTGTGATCTTGGTCAAGTTTCATCACTCTGGGGACTATATCTTTCATCTGCAAAATGGTAACATTGGGCTATAAGACTACTGTGGTCAAATATTATAAGTTTATTTTGAGAAAAAAATTTAAATTGATTTATAAATATTTATTATTTCAAAATCCATAATTATATATAAAGAGTTTAAATTTGCTTTATTTTCAAAGCTTTGCTAAATTAGTGATCTGTTAACATATTTATTCAACAATTATGTATTATTTACTGTGTTAATATTTGCAGAATCATGTATGAAGCACCACCCTCTCCCCTCCTCCATTAAATTTTCAGTCTTATTTGGGGAATAAAATACACAAACATAAATCAATAGAAAATGAGAGTGCTCAGATAGCATGTGGTCCAGGTTGTATATTTTTATAGTTAGGACTCTGTGGTTGTAAGTGACAGAAACCCCATTAAGTTGCTTATACAAAAAACTAGATATGTTGTAAAGATAATGAAGATTCTGTGACAATTAAAGGAAGATCATTTGCAATCTTGGCATCTCTGAAAACTTCAGGGTTTAGAAGAGGAATTCAACTCTGCCAGTACTACTTTTCTACGTATCTTTCCTCTCCACTTAGCATCATTTGTTATCGTACAGACAGGCTTTTTCATGTGATGGGGAACATGCCATTAGCTGACCCAAGACCCCATGTTTCCTGTTCCATGTGTCCAGGACAATAGAGTTTCTTGTTAGTACCATAAGAAAAACATCGGAAAGAGACTCTGATTGGACAGGCTAAATCTGTTCTAGACCAACAACTATTGCCAGTGGAGTGAGGCTATTGTGACTAGCCAAGCTGGGGCTATCTGTCCTCCTACTTTTGTGAGAGGTAAGGAAAGGAGTCTAAGCAGAAAACAACAACAGCAAAACAATAATTTTCCCAGTGTTTAACCCAGAATATGGAAATTCAGAGCAGGAAATACTTCATACTCATCTTAAGGAGTGAAGAGGAGGAAGGTGTTGGGTCTTATTACATAGGGACTTTATATTTAATACTAAGGTTTAGACATTCTCTGACTTTGATGGAATATTCTTGAGAAAGGAGGTCAAGAGACAGTCCAGGCAAAACTGCTAAGAGCTGGAAGTGAGGTAGAGATGTGGAAGGAAAGGAGCTAGAGAGGAGATGAAGAGGGATTTTGAAGTATAATAACTGGGCTTTTTGCAAAGAAGTAGGGGCAAGAGAAGGTAAAGTCTGGGATGAATCACCAGATTGCCACTCACATTGACAGAATGGTACCATTAATACTGAAGAGAGAATATCAGAGGAGCAAACAAAACTGACGTAGGAAAACACACTTTTGATTACTTCAGAATATGAAATTCTCTTAGGCATTTGGGTTACAAGTCTTTTTTTGTGATTTCAACTTGGACAGCAAGGTCTGTTCTAATGCTAAAATCTTTCATTTTTCTATAACTCACCTATTTCATTTTTTTTAACTGAATTTACCCTTGATTGGTTTGATATAGTGAGATTCCAAATGGAAGTATTTCAATCTGTGACTAGTTGATTCCAATATGGGATTAACTGTTGTGATTACTTGTGTGACATAAGAAAGATCAAGCAATCATTTTTTTTTTTTTTTTTTTGTACACGGGCCTCTCACTGCTGCGGCCTCTCCCGTTGCGGAGCACAGGCTCTGGACGTGCCTGCCCAGCGGCCATGGCCCACGGGCCCAGCCGCTCCGCGGCATGTGGGATCCTCCCGGACCGGGACACGAACCCGCGTCCCCTGCATCGGCAGGCGGACCCCCAACCACTGCGCCACCAGGGAAGCCCCCAAGAAATCATTTTTAAATTGAGTTATTTTATCTGTAAAATGATAACTAGAATTACTTTCAAAATTTGAACACTTTCTGAGTATTTTCTTGGAGACAGATTGAGAACTAATACCGTAAACCAAAACTACATTGAAAGTGGACATATAGTATCCTATTCTAAGAATAGCCTAGGAAACAGAAAAAAGAGCAAGAATATAAAAGTCTGACCTTTCATTGCTGTCTCTGTCCATGATCCTGAAGGTTGATTTTTTTTTTTGCAGTACGCGGGCCTCTCACTGTTGTGGCCTCTCCCGTTGCAGAGCACAGGCTCCGGACGTGCAGGTTCAGCGGCCATGGCTCACGGGCCCAGCCGCTCCGTGGCATGTGGGATCTTCCCAGACTGGGGCACGAACCCATGTCCCCTGCATCGGCAGGCGGACTCCCAACCACTGCGCCACCAGGGAAGCCCTGAAGGTTGAATTTTGATGGGAATTATCACACTACTTTTTGAGTCCGCTTCTCTAGGATCTTCAAATTAGCCTTTAGTCACCCAAATTCTATGTCTCTGCCCAGGTTTATGCCTTTAAACTTTATTTAAGGGTTTTCCCCAGTAGAAAGACACCCTGGGCATCTAGAACAGGGATGGGGATAAACAATAATATGAACTCACATTTACACAGTTCACACTATGAACCAGGCACCGTTTTAAAGGGCTTTGCACTTACCCAACAATTTAACTATCACTGCAATGCTGTGAGGTAGGATTTTTATTTCTTATTTCTGTTATTTTAAAAGTAAGCACACTAAGGTAGATATTTTCAGTGATTTGTCCAGTGTCCTAAAGGCAGTGAGTGGGAAAAGTTTGAACCCAAGTAGCTATCTCTAGAATCTCTACGTTTAACCACTATGGAATTCTACCTTTCAGGCAGGCAAGAGAGCTTAATGTCACTGGGCTTCTGCAGGAGAGAAGGCTGTGGTCTGAGGGGTACAGCAGCTTTGATACACTTTAAACTTTATTTTGTCGTGAGGCAATGTCACTCACCTGGTGCATTTATTTCTGGGAGGATCTCAATCAGGAGAGAAGATACATTTAAATTTACTCTTATAAGAAATTGACTCTGGTCTCAAGCTTCTTACTTCAGATAATTTTGGCTACATATTTTCAATTTAATCCAATGGTAGGCAGTTGTGTTTGAGTAATCTTAATTATTAGAACTATAGAAATGGCTTCCTATGCATTATAGGTACAATGACACTATGTATTATATTAATATTTGCTTAAAACATGTATTGACAATGAAATATTGACAAGGTGAAACATTTGTGCTTCCAAGATTACTGCAATGTTGTGGGAGATGTGAAGCAACTTATATATTTTAATTTTTTGTTCTTGTCAAAACAGAAAGATTCTCTGTTGGGGTGACTGCATTTATTATTTATACAAACACTCTGTTTTCAAAACCAGTCTGATCCAAAGATACAGTGAGTCCAATGAACACACTGTGCATAGACAGGTACCTCTTGGTTTCTTTACTTTTCCCTCCATGTTGTTTTGTGGTGATGAGTGGGAACCTTTAAATGTTGGTTAAACTTGTTTTGTCACCATGTTAATATGTTTAAATACCCAACAGATTAGACATATTTTAATTATATTGTTCAATAAAGCAATCGGTTGTTTCAAATTAGGCTGATATATTGAATTATTAACTATGTATGACCCTGATAACTATTACAAAAGAAGGTCCATTGTAAATCAGGTGAGCATATTATAAGTTGGACAGGGCTACACTGATATGTTATTAGAAAATGAATTTCCATAATGAATATTATTCAGCACTCATAGATTTTCAGGGCCCCTGTTATATGGTTTCCAGTGAACAGAATTATTGATGCTATTTTCCAAGTTAATATATTTAAGGTAACAGATTTCAAATGATTTAGCTTACATTAAGATATATTAATTCATCCTTTTAACTATTGTATTAAATTATATATAATATTATATTCATGTATTAAGCAAGCCCTACATACTTCTTACTGTCCAATTATAGATGATGCTAGAATGCAGATCAAAGCTATCAGGGGAATATTTTAAAAAATATTTAGTGACAATGAGTGAAAGAGGGTTTTTTTAGTTTTTTTTTTTTTTTTTTTTTGCGTTACGCAGGCCTCTCACTGTTGTGGCCTCTCCCGTTGCAGAGCACAGACCCCGGGCGCGCAGGCTCCGCGACCATGGCTCGCGGGCTCAGCGGCCATGGCCCACGGGCCCAGCCGCTCCGCGGCATGCGGGATCCTCCCAGACTGGGGCACGAACCCGCGTCCCCTGCATCAGCAGGCAGACCCTCAACCACTGCGCCACCAGGGAAGCCCTTTAGGTTTGTTTTGTTTTGGTTAAATTTTGGGGTTTGATTAAGTTAAGTACAAATAACTTATTTTAAAAAGGAATTCAAAAATCTAGATCTTCTTGTAAATAAATAATGAGACGCATTAACAGAGTTCTATTTATATGCAGTCCAGACAGACAATGTAACCCAAACATAAATGAAGGGAGATGAGTCTATACTACATAGACTAGAATAGAATTGTAAGAGAGCTTGAAAGACTGACAGTTTCTACTGAGGCAGGTCCTTGTCTCCCACAGCTGTTTCTCCCACCCTACTGACACATGACCTTAGTCCCTAACTCTTCCTCCTCATACTTCTTGAGAAATTCGAATTGACTAACAAATAACTACTAATCTGCAGAACAATTTCTCCATCTTCTCAGAACTGATTTTGACCAACTATTTCCAAAATTAGCTCAATTTTGTATAACTCCTCTTGCTAAAGCTCAGCTAAAATTTTCCTTCCTTCTTCGTGACAATGGTCATTGTGAACATTCCTGTTTGCAGCATTTTTGAATAAAGTCTTAGGCTAATGGTGCTCTGATTTTCTTCCACAAAATGAACAGAAAATTGAGCAATATGTTCACCTAACAGTGTTGTTGTAAGAACCAAGGTAACTTTCTATTCCTATTGATTCAAATTAGCAATTTAATCAAGAACAAGGAAGTCTTACAGTGCAAATGGAGTCACTGTTTCTCATTCACCAAAAAGTAATTTATAAATGGTCATTGAGATGAAAGCAAGACTTGGATTCTTACTGGCTTTGGGATATAGTTGCCCTCAAAAGGCAGGCTAATGATAGCACAGAAATTTAAACAATAAGATGATAAAAGCATCAATAGCTGGACATGCCTTCTTTTCAGTTTCATTCAAAATTTAAAAACAAAAACAAAAAAAAGAGAAACATGAATTGGAGTCTGAAATTCTGAAATAGAATCTTTATTCACCTTGGGTACTTGAAAAACATCACTAAATCTCAGTTTTCTCATTTGGAATAATTATAATTATAACGAATTAGATTGAATTTGGAAAACCAAGTCCAATAGGCCTTGTGAATTAGGCTTCTCAGCAACAAAGGACAAAAACCTACTCAAACTACCTGAAGCAAATACGATGACATCTGTGAAGAAACACTTTGTAAGCTGGAAATTGTTATATATGTTCATCAGCTATTCCTGTGTGAACTGGAAAATAAAAGCTCTTAAAATTCTGCTAACTTTTGTGAGAAAGCTAAAAAGTACTGAAAATAAATCATATCAATCTCAACTATTCCCAGATTTAGGAGAAGGTATATGGCTTAGCTTCTCATTTAGGCCTTTTGACCAACTCATTGTCCTCTCCACAGTGACTGCTTTCAAAGATAAACACATAATTTAGACTAAACTGGACATTCTTTCTTTGTTAGGAGGCTTAAAAGTAACTCTCTTGTTTCTGGATTCACAGTGCAGAAAGTATAATTAAGTGCTAGCCTTGCCCGTTTTCCCCACCACATGGAGGAAACCTGATTGTATTAATAGAGAATGTGGCGAAAACTCAGAGAGAAGCAGGGTGAGTAGGTAGGAAGTGTTCTAAGGACAATGTGAGCCCTAGATTCACCCTTATGCCTCTGTCACCTCCACACCTGTCCTCAGTTATTGTGAAATTGGTCTATTTTATTTTATTTTATTTTATTTTTATTTTTATTTATTTTTTATTTTTTATTTTTTTTCTGTATGTGGGCCTCTCACTGTTGTGGCCTCTCCCACTGCGGAGCACAGGCTCCGGACGCGCAGGCCCAGCGGCCATGGCCCACAGACCCAGCCGCTCCGCGGCACGTGGGATCCTCCCGGGCCGGGGCACGAACCCCCGTCCCCCGCATCAGCAGGCGGACTCTCAACCACTGCGCCACCAGGGAGGCCCTATTTTTTAATTTTATTATTATTATTATTTTTTGCAGTAGGTGGGCCTCTCACTGTTGTGGCCTCTCCCGTTCCGGAGCACAGGCTCCGGACGCGCAGTCTCAGCGGCCATGGCTCACGGGCCCAGCCACTTCGCGGCATGTGGGATCTTCCCAGACCGGGTCATGAACCCATGTCCCCTGCATCGGCAGGCGGACTCTCAACCACTGTGCCACCACGGAAGCCCAATTGGCCTATTTTAAAACTTTCTCTACTTTGAGTTAGGTTTTTACCAAGTGAATATTTAATACACATGAGATTGAGTGGAGTTAATCACTTTTAGTTCAATAGTTTGGTGTACAATTTTTGAGAACACTTGATAATATTAATAATATTAATATCAATTAGAAAAATGTCTTTCATGGTGTATATAGGTAAAAGTGAATGGAACCAGATGGATACTGTAACAGATTTAAATAAAAATTAGAAGCAAAATAAGATCATTTAAAATGTATGTATACACAGCTAATAGAGTCTTATGACTGCCTTGTCTGTTCATAAAATACCTATTTCAGAATTTCTGTTATTTTAAACTGTAATGTTGGATTCTTTTGGAAGGGATGGTGACTGCATTCTTTACAATGACTCTTGGTATATCTGTCTTCCCAAAGTTCATATCCTTGGTTGAGATCATTTTTCAAGTCTATTACATGATGTGCCACACTTATATAGACTGACTTGCAAAATACAAACTTAACCAGAGTGCATGTATTGCACGTCATTAATCAATGACCTATGTGGGACTGTTGTTTTTGGAGTACTAACTTCATCCCATTTCAAAGTATGCAGTTTGCCTTGAGGATTCCATAGAACTGCCACAACAAAAGCAATTACAAAATTATTTCTTCACTATTATCATACTGTGTTGATTTAAGGATAGCTGGCTCTGTGCATCAGTCAAGGGCATCTTGCAAAAACAGGTAGTGTGGAGGCCGCCTAACAATGCAGCTTGTCTTGCTAGAATTTTATAGGACATCATTCTGTAGTGTTCTTTGAGAGCTGAATCAGTTCTGACTTTCTACTTTCTTATAAGCAAATCAGTACCTTCCATTGTGATGATCTCAGCAACCCATAATCTGTATCCTACAGAACACAGTAAATCATTTATATGACTTTGTTCTAGAGCTATTCCATACCTTTTTTCCTATCCTGTCCTTCAAAAATGCCTAGATCCTTCATCTGGAGATGGATGAGTAAAACAAATTTAATGTAACCAAGGATTTTTTAGTAGAAACTAGTATGGTATTGAAAAAAATGTTTTAAATTTAATTCTATTAAGAAGAATTCTATTTCCGATCCTCAGACTCTAATTCATTTAAAAAAAAATATGGAATGAAATTGAGAACAAGGCAGGCCCAGATTTTGACTGATATCACCAAATCTCTCTCTGTCTCTTTCTTCCTTCCTTCATTCCTTTCTCCCACTTTCCTTCCTTCCTTTTTCGTTTCTTTCTTCCCTCAGCCCTACCTCAGCTATGTAAAACAAAACTCAAATTTCTGAGGGGTTGAAGCTGAGGAAAGTCAGGTAAATTTATAAGCAGTAATGTTCTAGTAAAAACAAAGCAAAAACTTAATTTGTAGCATTTGCCAATTTCTGTGGTGTAAAATATACCCACGAAGGCCAATTTCAAACTACCAAGCTGACGTCATTGAGCATGGAGCTGGAAATAGGTGTTGACACTTGCCTCTAATTAGCTGGCACAAGCCTGCTCTAGCTCATCACTGAATATGAGCAAGGAGGGTGGAACTGCTTAGTAACTTACAGCTACTAAGCTCCTTTGCTTCTTTTAAGGTAGACCACATTCTAGTCAATGGAAGGCTATGAAAGATATTTGCTAAAATCAGTACCAGAATCAAAGGGAAGAGATAGAGAAGGAGTCTTCTTACACCAGCAGTTCTGAGGACTTGATGCTTGCATACTCTCAATCTTGAAAAAGTCTCAATATGTTGCCATCTTTAAATATGTCTCAAACTTTACCTTAAGTAGTGGATCTAGTGTTTATTCCCAAAAGCATATAACAGTTTCCAGACTGGTTATGTTTCAAGAATCAGGACTTCCCTGGTGGTGAAGTGGTTAAGAATCCGGCAGGGGACACTGGTTCGAGCCCTGGTCTAGGAAGATCCCACATGCCACGGAGAAACTAAGCCTGTGCACCACAACTACTGAGCCCGTGTGCCACAACAACTGAAGCCCGCATGCCTAGAGCCTGTGCTCCGCAACAAGAGAAGCCACTGCAATGAGAAGTGCTGCACAGCAATGAAGACCCAATGCAGCCAAAAATAAATAAATAAATGTGTTTAGAAAAAAAGAATCAATGAAGATAGAAAAATAATTATTAAGTTCACTTAATCATTATTATTATTAGAAATGACTAGGCTTGCAATAACAGATAGTCTCATATATAGAAATAAAAAGATGGAAAATATTAGAAGTAAAAGAATAAAATTACAAGAAGATGAAGCAAAAAATTCAAATAAATTAAAACACCAATTATCTTTGAACTCAACTAATCGTAATGGAAAGGATCTTCAATTAACTTTTCTAGAATTTACTAGCATTTCTCAAAGAATGGTCTGTGAACCATCTGTATCAGAATTAACTGAGATTACTCTCCCCTACAGAATGAGTCTCTCCTTTTGAGGACTTGAAATCTACCTCTGATAAACATTCTAGTTGAATCTTAAGCATTCTAATTTTGAAAACTTCTGCAGTCATTATAGTGTTGTAACCTATTTCTGTCAAAAAGAGATGCAACAGCAAATATATTATTTTCTTACTAAGACAGCCCTTCTTTTAGCCTGTAATTTCTTTTTTGGTGGTGTCTTTGGTTTTGGTATCAGGGTGATGGTAGCTTCATTGAATGTCCTTGGGAGTGTTCCCTCCACTTCAATTTTTTGGAAGAGTTTGGGAAAGACTGGTATAAATTCTTCTTTGTATGTTTGGTAGAATTCACCTATGAAGTCATCTGGTCCTGGACTTTTGTTTGTAGGGAGTTTTTAAATTACAGATTCTATTTCAGTTCTAGTGATAGGTCTGTTCAAATTATCTATTTCTTCTTGATTCAATTTTGCTGGGCTATATGTTTCTAGAAACTTGTCCATTTCTTCTAGATTGTCGAATTTGTTGGCATATAATTAGTCACAGTATTCCCTTATGGTTTTTTGTATTTCTGCATATCAGTTGTTATGTTTCCTTTTTCATTTCTTATTGTGTTTGTGTTCTCTCTCTTTTCTTCTTGGTGGGCTTGGCCAGAGGTTTGTCAATCTTGTTTATCCTTTCAAAGAAACAGCTCTTGGTTTTATTGACTTTTCTATTGTTTTTTTAATCTCTACATTATTTATTTCCTTTCTGATCTTTATTATTTCCTTCCTTCTACTGACTTTAGGTTTTGTTTATTCTTCTTTTTCTAATTAGGTGGTTTGTTTGAGATTTTTCTTGTTTTTTTGAGGAAGGCCTAAGAGAGCCCCACTTTTATTTGGTTAAAACACATGTTTAAAAATAATTGAAAGGGGTCTGGGGTTGCTGTGTTCCAGCCAAGGTTATAAGTAGAGGTCTCTTTGTAGGACAGACTGAGTTGCCCTGCCTTTTGCCCTTCTTTTCTGCCTGAAATAAGATCAAATTCCCTGGAAGTGGAGCAGTGTCCAAAATTATATGCTAAGGATGGTAGATCAGGAAGCCAGGATGAGTGTTGGTCCTTGATGATTTCGTTAAGCAGCTGCACTGACCTCAATTGCCTATTTCCTGACTCTTGTTACTTGAAAAAAAATAATTCCTTTTTGTTTTAGCCACTGTGGATAGGTCTGATACATAAACAAACAAAATCCTAAATGCTACTAGCACTAATGTAATATCAAAACAATAGAGGCAATCATTGCAAAGCACTGAGTTTGGTGAAAAATAAAGGAACATCATTTTATATCAACATATGTATGTGGAGTAAGAGTTGATAATCTAATTTTACATATTTTTCTTTTGGTTCATTTAATTATTCATAATTTAATTGCTATTTATTTTATTTTCATTATCTCCTTTGTAGGACTTACATTTTATAGTGCAAAAGTGGTAAGTGTCTGATCATTTCTATTTGTCTATGAACATTTTCAATGACTTACAGTAAAATGTAATGTTAATCTTCTTGTCTAATATGATAATTTCCATTGGTATGATGTCATTCCAAACCACAGAAAGCAAATTATATTATTAAAAATAAAGAGAAGTTTACAAAGAAGGCAACCAACTTTTGGAAAAATTTAAAAGACTGTGTGAAAAAAATAGTCATAAATTATGAAGCTGATAAAAGACTAATTGTAGCACAATGTGGCAGGAGAAAATGTTGCAGGCTTCTGATATAATCTCTTGAATTATTAACAGCCTAGGTAATTTAATTTATTAAAGACTTCTGAATAAAATGCTATATAGTGAAGCTAAAAAAATAATCAGTGTAGGGCTTCCCTGGTGACGCAGTGGTTGGGAGTCCGCCTACTGATGCGGGGGACGTGGGTTCGTGCCCTGGTCCGGGAGGATCCCACATGCCGCAAAGCGGCTGGGCCCGTGAGCCATGGCCGCTGAGCCTGCACACCAGGAGCCTGTGCTCCGCAACGGGAGAGGCCACAACAGTGAGAGGCCCGTGTACTGCAAAAAAAAAAAAAAAAAAAAAAAAAAAAAAATCAGTGTAGAACACTGGGTTGAAATCCAATAGACTTATTTTTCAAAATCTCTTCACCATGTTTTTTGTATTGAAAAGATATTCTCTTTAATTTTCCTGATACAATTTAAAGTGAACAGAGCTGCTGAGAGGGCTGCTGAAGGAACTAAAAAAAAAAAAAAAAAAAAAGGATAAATACCTCCAACATAGTGGGATGTCCCCACCCAAAGCTCTAGGTAGGAAGAGATCTGTGTCAGCAAAAACACTACCTGGGGGTCTCAATCAAAACTTCAGAACCAAAAACCATAATTACAGGATAGGGAGTAGACTTAACCCTTTTTCTGGTGAGGGGAGATTTGGCAGATGTAAATACAAGCCACCTAACTATACCCTGGAAGTTTGGAAGGACAGGAAATCCCCAGCCCAGCTCCCTCCGAGGCTGGCCCTCATTTATCTGCTTATACCCCACTTTCCCCTCTCTTGAGTTGAGGAAAAGTTATCAGCTTTTTCCAGATTTTATGCTTGGAAAGTAATGAAGAAAAGGGAAAAATCCTATTCTACTATCAGAATGAAAAAACTATAAGATGAGCAATTCTCTTACTAATACTAACCTTTTCTTTGGCATACTCTAGTGAATTATTAGGGCAGGGTAGCAAGACGTAGCCTCTTATTCATCAAAATCCTAACTGCCTTGGTCTGTTCTTAGCCCTAGTGTGGAAGATGGCAAGCACCCTAAGCTGGCTGGAACAAGGCCCAGAAAGGGAGGAATCTTTGTTCTAGTACAGAGAGGAGATGGAGGAGAGGGAGAGTGAAAGCTTTTATAAAAGGAACCCAGGGCTTCCCTGGTGGCAAAGTGGTTGAGAGTCCGCCTGCCGATGCAGGGGACACGGGTTCGTGCCCCGGTCCGGGAAGATCCCACATGCCGCGGAGCTGCTGGGCCCATGAGCCATGGCCGCTGAGCCTGCGTGTCCGGAGCCTGTGCTCCGCAACGGGAGAGGCCACAACAGCGAGAGGCCCACGTACCGCAAAAGAAAAAAAAAAAAAAAAAGAAAAGGAACCCAGAGAAATGAGCACTTTCTCATTATCTTTGGCAGTAACTCATGGAAGAAGGAGCAGAGAGACTACAAACCTTGTGTTCTGTTAGATAGGGGAGGTTGCTTTATCCTCAATTCTCATGGTTCAATGTGGAGGGACTTCCCTGGAGTTGTACTCTTTGCCTTTCAATCCTACTCCGTGGAAGAAGAGTGACGAATTTGATTGGAGAGCCTGAAAGGAGCTGAGCCTGAGACCCTACACCTGATCTTTGGGTGAGCCTGCCTGACCTGCCCTTTTCCTTTTGGGGAGGCCTGTGTTTGAGTGAATAAACCTGGTTTCCCACCTCCATAGACGTCAGCTGAAATGACTTTATTTGCCTCTACTTTTAAGAGCCCCAACCTAGACACAAGGGAAAATATTGAGAATGTACAGTGGTTTTATAGGCACTCCTGCTGGATTCTTACTTTGCATTTGCACTAGAGTTTCTTATTAACTAATCCCTGTACATGAACCTGTTTTTCTGATAACTATTTTAATAGTCCGTATTGCCTAAGCCTATTTTTGACTGAGTTTTCTATCTCTTACCCAAGTTCATTCATTAGTTGGAATTCTTGAATCCTGAATTCAAAAATTTTCATAGCTAGGCAGTTAGCAATTGTGGAAGATAAACTTGATGGTTCCCGTGGTTCATCAGAATGTTTGTGAATCACTTCTCCTACATTCCTGGATAGAAACCTTGAGTCTCAGACTCTGTTCACAAACTATAAATCATGCTTATATACCCTTTTTTCTTTTATTCATAGATTACATGTGTTATTTTGTGTCCTCCTTTAGGCTTATGCCTACTAATCTGGCCTTAAAGTAACTGACCACTAGTTTTACAGTCAGGTTCCTGAGCTATTCATTGTTTCCCTTTCCTTCCTCCCTCCCTCTCTCTCTCTCTCCCTTCTTCTCTCTCTCCCTTCCTTCTTTCCTTCCCTTCTCTTTCTTCCTTTCTTCTTTTTTAGCATTCTCCCAATGGATTTCATCCAGTCCAGTCACTTCAAATAACTAGGTCTTACCAAAGCTATTTCATCACCCTGTTGCTACACTTATATTTCCTACTACCTATTAATCATTACCACCTGAAAGTAATGCAGGCACCTGAAGCTTATCAAGCCAAATCTACTCTCATTATTTGCACCTGCACATCTATTATTCCTCCTGTGCATGTTTCTCCCAAATCACCTACTTTTGTCCCTTCCCAGTCTCTAAACATAAGGGACTCAATTACCAAAGCTGAAAACCACAGTCATGCTTGACTCATCTTTCTGTTCTTATCGCTAATTCCATGTTCGTGGCCCAGGGTCTTATCAAATATAAAAATCACATTAAAATACATTTTTTTTGCACAAATTTATAAGTATATTGTTACTGACGGAGGCTGGAGCAGATCTCAACCAAGTATCAATATTGGACCTAGATTTATATGAAAAAGAAATATAAGATGATGTCAAACCAGTTAATCTACTTTGAGAAACAGTACATGAAATAAAAAATACTTAAGGAATGTTAAGCATTATACAATAAAGGCACATGGAGAGTAAAATAAACAGTAGAGAGTAGTTGGAGAGAAGTTAATAGTATGAACCTGTGAATAAAGTTATAAAGCTCTATTCAGAAGCCCATAAGTGAAATTTTCTGGACAAAGGATGCTTCCTCAAAGGAACTAGTACATTTTTTCTATGATAAAAATGGTTATAATGTACTATTATTTCTGGTATACAGAGTACTTGCATTTTTTTGGGATAAAAGGATTATTTGTTTATTTTTGTCTCCTTTCTATAAATGTTGGGTATCAATTTGATTCACTCTATTAACTGAAAACTTTCCATAAATTTTAATTTTTAATGAATTTCTGCTATGTGTGGTTTTTTTCATTTTTTACAAAACAGCCACTTTTCATTAAGGGTATGGTAATTAGGACACAAAGTATCTGATACATGTTAGTGTAGCTCTACAAAGCATTGTACTTTCAAAAAAATGTCCTCTTCCATATGGGCACAAAATGATGCTTTAATTTCATAATAATTTCCATCGATTTGGAAATGGGACTACAAAAATCATTAGAAATAAAAAATTATCTGATCTGAAAAATAAAATGGTTAATATGAAAAAGGGATAACATTCTGGGTATTAAATTAATGTGGCAGAGAACACAGGCAGGTGTAAAAGGGATAGTTGGGCAACATGTTGAAACAAGACAATAATGAAATGAGGAGTGAGTGGTAATGACAGCAGAAATATAGGGTGGAGTGAAGTAACAGTGTATAAGGCATCCTTCAATTCTTTGAACAAGTGTGAGAGGCACATAGGTCATATTAGGATACAATTTTTATTTTACCAATAGGACAAATTAAACAGAAGCCACAGAATTTGCTTCATTTTGTCTGAAATAGCTTGTAAATTTAAGCATAAATAACAAAGTAAAAAACAAACTGAGAGTATAACAAGAGAATTTTAAAATTAAACTTAAGAAAATAATACAAATAAGAGAAAGAGTAGGTAGAAATGAAAGTAATTCAGAATAAACAATTTGTTAGACTGTAATCAAATCAAAGAAATTAAATTTCTATTATGAATGATTTGTATACACTAGGTTTTAAATATCACAAATAATGTTGACGATACCTTAAATATTGCTATTTAAAATTTTAAACTGTAGTGAGAGTATCGTGTCCAACTTGTTCTTTATTTTTAGAATATCAAATAATCTGAGGTTTTTTTTTAAGGTAAAGCAACAAATGGAAGGCAGAAGAGAGATAAGAATATTTATGAAGTTATACCAAAAATAATCATTTATCAACTCTTGATTGCATAAATATAACAAAGAAGGGTTTCTTCCCCTTTTCTTTTAAAACATATAAGAAAATAAAAGATGTATAAATGATGATGTAATCAGGTAAGTCCATTCTTTTACGCCATGACATAGGAAACTATACTAGTCTTGGATGATGATAAGTAAAATTGGATAATTTCACTGCAAATAAATGTGTGAACTTAACAAATAATTTAATACCTCTTCACTGTTTCTAAGTGTTCTTGAAATTCTTAGTGTACTCTAATTCTATGATGATCAAAATTCCAATCTCTAGGCACAGGGGAAAGATGACTCTCTACTATTTCTCTCCTTGATTAGCCAAAACAGGGAAATCATCTAGTCACAGTTAGTGCATCTACAAATTCTACAAATACATGTAGCCTGAAAAATGTTATTTTACACATATGCAACATGCATGTTGTAAAAGTTCTCCCAAGGCAAGGTCCATGTCTTCTTTCACCTTTGTATCATCAGCATGTAGCATAGTACCTAGTGTTAAACATATAATTGTGGAAAGAATGAATAAGTTAAATGATTTACAAGATTCTCCCTCTCTTCTTTTTTTTTTTAACATCTTTATTAGAGTATAATTGCTTTACAGTGGTGTGTTAGTTTCTGCTTTATAACAAAGTGAATCAGTTATACATATACATATGTCCCCTTATCTCTTCCCTCTTGCATCTCCTTCCCTGCCACCCTCCCTATCCCACCCCTCTAGGAGGTCACAAAGCACAGAGTTGATCTAGCTGTGCTATGCGGCTGCTTTCCACTACCCATCTATTTTACATTTGGTAGTGTATCTATGTGCATGCCACTTTCTCACTTCGTCCCAGCTTAACCTTCCCCCTCCCTGTGTCCTCAAGTCCATTCTCTATGTCTGCCTCTTATTCCTGTACTGCCCCTACATTCTTCAGAACCCTTTTTTTTTAGATTCCATATATATGTGTTAACATATGGTATTTGCTTTTCTCTTTCTGACTTACTTAACTCTCTATGACAGACTCTAGGTCCATCCACCTCACTACAAATCTCAATTTCGTTTATTTTTAATGCTGAGTAATATTCCATTGTATATATGTGCCACATCTTCTTTATCCATTCATCTGTCAATGGACACTTAGGTTGCTTCCATGTCCTGGCCATTGTAAATAGAGCTGCAATGAACATTGTGGTACATGACTCTTTTTTTTTTTTTTTTTTTTTTTTTTTGCTGTACGCGGGCCTCTCACTGCTGTGGCCTCTCCCGTTGCGGAGCACAGGCTCCGGACACACAGGCTCCGCGGCCATGGCTCGCGGGCCCAGCCGCTCCGCGGCATGTGGGATCCTCCGGGACAGGGGCACGAACCCGTGTCCCCTGCATCGGCAGGCGGACTCTCAACCACTGCGCCACCAGGGAAGCCCCATGACTCTTTTTGAATTATGGTTTTCTCAGGGTATACGCCCAGTAGTGGGACTGCTGGGTCGTATGTTAGTTCTATTTTTAGTCTTTTAAGGAACCTCCATACTGTTCTCCATAGTGGCTGTATCAATTTACATTCCCACCAACAGTGCAAGAGGGTTCCCTTTTCTCCACATCCTCTCCAGCATTTATTGTTTGTAGACTTTTTGATGATGGCCATTCTGACCGGTTCCCTCTCTTCTTGTTTGCCCTTAACCTATGATTAACAAGTTTCCATGGGACTTCCCTGGTGGTCCAGTGGTTAAGAATCCACCTTCCAATGCAGGGGACGTGGGTTTGATCCTGGTTGGGGAACTAAGATCCCACATGCTGCGGGACAACTAAGTCCATGTGCCTTTTTCACCTCTCCTTTCTGTACCTCAACACCTATCAGCTGAAGGGTGATGTTAAAATATTTAAATTGACATGTGCCAATGTTGACCTAGAGAAAAAATGGTGTTGGTACACAGTAACAGTATATATCTTCATAAACAAAACAGTCCCACTTTTTCATGTTAATAATTTTGTGGTTCCATGTTAAAAAGACAAAAATAAATGGGAGGAATGTGGCAAATCTTACATGCTCCTTGATCATAAGGTGAAAGAAATGTATTTCTGATGGGACTTTCTTCTCCTAAGCTAGCAAGAAGAGACTTTTAAAAAATGTCTTTTTTTTTTTGTATGTGGTAAGTAGAATGGAGGATATTAGGACATAAGGAAGAAAAATCTAGAAAAAATACAAAATATCAAGGTCAATTTGCTTATATGAATTGATTAATTAGAGAAAAGTTGATGCAAAAAATCTTAAGATTCCAGAGGGTAAAAGCAATAATGCGATGTAGATTGCCTGGCATCAATCATTCAGCACAAGTATTTGATAATTAAATAGGCAACTATTTGCTTCTCTGTAGCTCTGGTAATTCTTTATGAACATAAATGGAAATGCAGGAGTTGAAATTGCTTGGCAGAATTTTGTTATACACTGTCGTCCTAATGAAACATAATACAACCGCACTAATTTTTAAGTCATTATCAGAATGAAAAGACAAAATTTAAAAATTCTTAAGAACTTGAAGCACCTGAGAGGAATTTTTAAAACACTATTTTACATCCCAATTAAGGAACAAAACCCAAATTATTTAACCAGACACTGCATCAAAGAAGACAACTTTAAAAAATAATCGTATGAAAAAATGCTAAACATCATTAATCATTAGGAAAATGCAAATTAAAATAACAGTGAGATACTATTACACACTCATGAGAATAGCTAAACTTAAAAACATGTACACAATTGACCATACCGAGTATTCTCAAGGATGCAAAGGAATTAAAACTCCCATACACTGCTGGTAGGATACAAAATGGGAAATGGTTTGGCAGTTTCCTAAAAAAGTTAAACAGTCACCTGCCATATGATCCAGACTTTCCACTCCTAGGTATTTACGCAAAAGAGGTGAAAGCTTATGGCTATACAAAAACTTGTGTATGAATGTTCATAGCAGCTTTATTTGTAAAGGCCCAGAATGAGAAACAATCTAAATGTTGATCAACAGGTGAATGGATAAATTATTATATCTCTATACAAAGAAGCAGTACTCAGCAATAAAAAGGAATGAACTACTGATACATACTATATAACTTAAGAGTATTACAATAATTATACTGAGTGAAAGAAACCAGGCCAAAATATTGTTCCAAAACCAACAACCAATCCTCTGATTCACCTGATAACAACTGGGTGTTTAGCAATTCAATTCAATTCTAGCTCAGCTTAAGGGCTCAGTCCTACATATGGCTCCCCACTTCAAATGCTAGTCCAAAGTCCTGGCCCCCATACTTCTGACTGAAATACTGTTTTAAATCCACTATAATTCGGGGGTTCCCACAACTCCATCCTTAGGTTCAATAGTTTGCTGGAACAGCTCACAGAAATCAGAAAGACACTTTATGACATTTACTGATTTATTTTTAAAGGATACAGATAAACAGCCAGATGAAGAGGTACATAGGGCAGGATCTGAAGTGTTCCCAGCACAGGAGCAGGCATGTGAAAATGTTCATCAATTTGGAAGCTCATCAAATGCTGTTATTCAAGAGCTTTTATAGAGCTTAATCTCCAGCCCCTCTCACCTCCTTTCCTGGAGGCTGGTGGGTGAAGTTGAAAGTTCCAGCCCTCTGATTATTTACTCTGGTGATCAGTGCCACTCAGAGGCTATCTAGGGACACCCCCTTAGTCACCTCATTAGCATAAACTCAAGTGTGATCAAATGGGGTTCCTCAAGAATAACAAAAGACATTCCCATCACGCAGGGAATCTCAAGGGTTTTAGGAGTTCCTGTGTCGGGAACCAGTGATGAAGACCAAATATATTTCATACCACAGCTATTAACAGTTATATTTTATTTGGTAATTTTATTAAATATTTATGGCTTGATTTGACTAACTCAAGTGTAATAAGCAGCATTTAAAATTTATTTATAAAGTTATTCACTATAAAACCAGTAGTGTGATTGGAGACCAAATAAAGAAAATATTCCCTGCAGTGATGAGAATCTTCCAGGTGGCAAGGCCTACTGGGTTCTCTTTTAATTATTTCAGATTTTATTTACTACATTTGTGTTGTACTCAAATGCTACTTATATCCTGTGCTCTACTTCTTGGATTTCTTATTTATTTGCTTATAGTATGACCTTGAGTCATGCTTTCACATAGTTTGATTTGGTAGTAAATTGTGTATGCATATTTCAAAATATGCTTACTTTTTTTTCCTTACATTTTATTGATCATTCAATTGTATGTAAAATCTAGGATCACTTGTTTTTTTCTTTAGAACTGTGACCTTATCTTTCAATTATATACAACTATCTAGTTATTCATATTTTTCTTAAAGGCAATCTGATTCTCATTCATTTATCCATTCACTCTGCAAACACCTATTGAGTTCCTACTGTGTTAGAAACTGTTCTAGATGCTGAGGATTCACCAGTGACCAAACTGTAAAAAACTTCTACCTGGGAAGTTTATCAAAAATACTGACTTCTGGGTCCTGTGAAAACCAATAGACTCAGACTATCTGGGGAGGGCAAGCTAAGAATTAGTACTTTGTAAAGGCTCCGCATCTAATCCTAACAATGTCACCATGGTTTAGAGCCACTGTGAAGGAGATGGAACCACGTTGCCCTTTCATCTATCCCTCGTCAATAGCGCTTCTATTTTCATGGCAGTAAGAAGGAAGACAACAACTGTTCAGAATAGAGTGATGAACTCTTTAATGATTGCTGTTTCTGCAGTTGGTACTAGTTGATACTGAACTTGGAGCTTACCTGGAACTCCACTGGGTGAAATCCCTCACTTACTCTTGGTGCCTTCAGCTGCAGGTTCCTCTGTTCTAAGAATTTATCCAATCTCATTAGCTATTTTTTGGAATATTTCAAAATTTTTGTTCTGTTGATGGCACGCTTTCTGTTCTCCAGTATTATAATGGCCTCAAATTTTGTTGAATAAAACTTTTCCATTGATTATTCTGCAACTAGTTCACTATCATAACATATTCAATAAATATGTGATGAGTCAATTTAATTAGTAATCCTCCACCCAGAGTTAAAAGAAAAATTTGAAATGTATAGAAATAATTTTAATCAAAGCTCCTCAAAATAAATCTTCCATGCTATCCTTTTGATTCTTAAGAGATTCATATGAGGCAAACCTTCCCGAAAAAATAACTTACTTATACTCAGAGAATACCAGAGTATCTAACTCTTCTCGGGTCTTTATTTTTTAAAAATTCTCTGTGAGAATGATTAAGAACTGTTAAGTCACCAAGATCCTTGCATATCCTGAGATTTAGCATGGTATGCAAAGAATAAAGTATCCTGCATGCTTTATTGTCAGAGTAATGGTACATTGCATCTGAGTTAAATGCTTCCTTTTCCCCTGTCTTATGAATAGGCATTTCTACTGTCAGATATTCCACATTCACAGAAAAAATTATGTTCATCCTTTTCATTTGACTTTAATATAATAGAGATTCAAATGGTCTGTCAGTGACTGATCTGCTGATTATTTCTACTAGCTGCTTTTCAATTTGTTATGCTCATTCAAAAATTTGAATCTGTTTTTCATCCATTTCAGTGTTAATATGCACCCCTGTGGCTCCTACTTTGAAGTCTATGGGAAAACCTTTGTGAGGAAGAGATGGCTTTGGGGCATAAAATAATTCAAGTCCTTTCTCAACTGAACATAAAAAATTGGGCACAGCCCAGAAATTTGTGATATAGTCTGTCCTCTCTCCTCTTTCATAAGGAGAAAACAACTTCAAATACATCTTTTAACATTTTTAAAAGTCAGTGCTGTGAACATGGTGTGGATGTCTTGGTATTATACTTTAAAATGAAAATTAGCATTATTTTGCTATACCAAATGCTAATTTGAAACCATTATTTATCTAATTTTTCCCCCCATTTCTTCCCTCAATTATCATCATTAGCATTTTGGTTAAGTATTTAGACACACTTCAACAGGAAACATTAATAGGAGAAAGTAGACACTATTTTATTCTGCTGCAGGTTTAATTCACTACAATTATCAGAAATACTAAGCTATCACCACAGCAAGTTTAAGGTTAGTTTATTCAATGACTAATATAAATGAATGTAATAGTCATATCACTATAATAAAAATTGGAAATAAAAGATATAATAGATATATATGTAATTTATACATAATACTAATGTTAATTACCATTTACACTTAAGCTATGTAGCATCATTCTTTTGAGGTTGATTTGGAATAACAATCACTTTTATATCTATCATTAATATTTAGTATATTATCATTTTCATACTGGCTCAGAATACTCCCTTTGCAAAGAGGCATTAAGTGAGAAAGAAATCTGGAATATTTAAAGCCAAAAGAATCCTAACTGAAAAGAAAATCTGTGCTTTCTGCTAAGTGCTTTCCCCTAAGCATTTTTAGTATGCCAAGCACACCATCTGTGCTCAATTACGTGTTATTTTCTAATGTCAACATCTGCTTATAAGAAAATATATGCTTGCATATATTAAAGACTTGCTTTCCATACAAGAATGTGGAAGTTCTTTATGTCAGCCCACATGTAATTCATTCTTCTTTTTGTTCTCTCCTGAACAATGCAAGTTAAAATATTAGAACATCAGAAAAGCAGACACTTACAAATCTATGCAACACACATGAAGCAAGGATACAAGGAATTAAATTTATGTAGTTTTTATGCATTTCATTATATATAGATATAAATTTTATGTAAATAGTCTGGAAATGTCAGAGATAATTAAATACAGAATTATATTCACAACTCAGTTATATCCATAACTCAGTAAACTTATTTGAATGGTCGAGACCAACTCACATAATATTTTCTACACTGAAAAACCTTTACTTCTCTTTTTCCATCAAGAAAACGCTGAATCTCAAAAGGTACCAAATCAAATATTACCTCAACTAAGAATAATTTCCCAACTTCAGCCACCTGTATTAATCCTGTTTCTACCACACACACACACTGTGCAGTTACATATTTGTTCATTTTTTTGAAATTATTTTGTATTTGTGTCAATATTATAAATACACATAGTTGAGTAATCAAATAAAACTGAGTCTTTTAATGAAAATGAAGAACTCATTCTTCAGTTCTCACTCAACCCAGATCTTCTTCCCCCAAGACAAATTTTCAAATGTTTCATTCATTTTTTTACAGACACTTTAAAAATATATTTTTAAAAAGTAATGTTAAGGTTTTATTTCCTAGACTATCATATTTTGACATCATTTACTAACTTCCTATTATAGGATGGTTTTAGCCCGCTTATTTCAACACATTTCCCCAGCATCCAATAGCCCAGTATAGGTACATCATAAGCATGCATTAAATCAATCAAATAAGTCATTATTTTATTATGATATACAAATATGCCTTAGTATCAATCCAAGCATTGTATTGCATTTATTTTTGTCTTCTTATAAAATAGTGTTTTTTCCCTGGCATTAATAATTGCACTTTTTCATTTGCTTAGTTTCTGGGTATCTACTGCTTTTTTTTTTTTTTTTCCTTCTCTAAATACAGTAACAGATCTGTCAAAGTTTGGGAATAATTTCCTCCGGAGATCCCATATATACATAATATATAATTGCACTTAATTTTTTTTTTCACATTTCTCTTAATGATTGGTTTCCTGCTGTGACTGTTGCTCGGCTATCATCTTGGAGCTTCTCTGCTCTCCTGCAGCAATCGAGCAATGGAACTGGAAGAATTACCTATCCTCCAGAAACTTCATGTTATTTTTTTCTTGGATTATTCTTTGTCTTGTTGAAGATTATCTTTCACTGGCTTCCTAAATGCTTAAGATTTTAAAATTGAGAGTTCTCTTTCATGTCAGGAAAAAATGTCACAGAATTGGAAAAGGACAAAAAGATTACTGAATGTCCCTTCAGTGGAGTTCTGGGCATCCTCTAGCAAACTCTTCAGGAATTGCCTGACCTATACAAGTGTATTTCTTGGATAATCTTCCCATTGACTAAACGGTTTTATAATTGTTTAGGGGTATAAGTCAAGGTGTAGAAAACTGATAGTCATTCAAATCATCTTTTCCATAATAATCCAAATGAGTTTTGTCTAGCATATAGAGATAATTGATTTTGCCTTAAAGAAAAGATGATTTCAATCATTACCTCATATTGCTCTATACGAATTAATAATTTTTATAACTGCAAATTAATTTTAGCATTTCTAAATATATATTCAAATTCTCATTTGAATTGGTTTTAACATCAATTTTGGGGTGAAATAAAATTATTGATTTATTTTATATATTCATAAAAGTCATTTTTATCTTTTAAAAAAATTAACACATTTGCAGATGTCTTTGTTATAGTCTCCTACTCAATTGATAGCTAGACTGGTTAGAGAATTTTAGGTTGCAAATCATTTTCTTTTGGTATTTTGAAGGCATCATTTCACTGATCTGGCAGATCAGAAACCTTATATCTTTCCCATTCATTCACCTTTGTATATCACCATTTTTCATTCTGTTTCTCTCTCTTGAGTTTTTAGAGTCCTCTCATTGTCCCCAGGATAAAATTTCAGAATCTACTGAGTATTCAGTAGTTCCTTTTAGTCTGGCAATTCAGGTTTTTCTGGACAATGTTCCTTTGTTTCCTTGATGCAACATGGAGTATCAGTTATCAGCATAAGCATTAACATTAGACTTTCTTTTTATTTCTGTGAGTATATTACTAATTTACAAAAATGTGTTCCTTTAATCTGATTTTCTCTATTCATGGCATAGCCCTTTTATGATAGGAATAACTATCTACAATTATGACTAGGATGGTATTGGATACCAAAGAACAAGTAAAAAGACAGTGTCTAGAGAGTTTGTAATTTGCAAGGCATGTAAAAATGCTCATTTTGACTCGACTATCTGGAAAAGAAGTGGTAAGAAATAGGGATGAAGAGATAAGATGTGGCCAGATATTGAATGAGTTATCTTCCCTCTTATGTTACTATTTCCTATGGTTTCCCATTTGACTTATCCTATATAATGTTTTGTTTCTTTATGCTAAATTTCTCCTTATCGTCTATTTTTCCTTTCTTAAAATTTAATATGAAACATTTATTTTTTTGCTTCTTCTAACTCAGATTTATTCCTGGGATATTTATTCTACTTTTCCAAAAAATGTTTTCTATTTGATAAAAAACTTCACCCCTCCCTGCCTCAGGCTACCCCATTACTCTATTCTCTGACATTTAGTGAATACTCCAGGAACTTACACCAGTTTTGTGCACCACTAATGGTGTGATCAGGCAAACTACTCTAACTTCCTGGATTCATTTTCAACAATTTTGAAGTAAGGATAGTAATTCCCTCCTTACAAGATTGTAGGCAGTATTACATGTGATAATGGGCATTGCATTAACACATGATCAGAATCACCACGGATTCTACACACTGTACAGCAAAAGATGGGTATAATCAATCAGATTTCCATAAATGTTACTTTAATGAAAATATTATAGAAAGAAGTTTCACTTTGAAACAGATTCAGAAAATTATGTTTTCATTAACATGGGATGCTCAAACTACATTAAGTCATTTCTGTCCCTTAAAATACCTGCACACCTATGTCAGGAGCCCAACATTTAAGGACTGTCAAGCCCGTTGGAAATTATCCTGCCTAACTTCTCCTTTTATTACAGTTACATTCTATACCATCCAATTTAGCAACTAATTATATATTGTTTGCATTTTTCTCTAGGTGTGATTATATGTTACTCTCATTTTATCAATACTTAAAAGACAGGACCCTAACCTTTATTTTTCTATCTCTCAAAGCTCTTTGCAGAATATTAGCTGAACATATTCAGGTAAAATAGTATTAATTAGCAGGTGATAAATACTTACTTGAAGTTAATAAAAAGCCACTATCTTTCTGTCTTTAAGGGCAGGTAAAAGTTTTTTCTGGACTCTACAGTATGAAGACTTGGAATATTTTGGTTGGTAAAAGAAAACCAGCTTGACTTTAAAATGAGAAGCAGTTGTAAGTCATTCAGTTGAAATCAAGGTCCGGTTTTCTTCTTGGAACAGAAGAAAAAAGGTGATTATTGTCTCCTTGGAGACCAGAATGGTGGTAGCAGTGGCAGTCACCAGCTGAGTTTAGTTGTGTCCCGCAGAGAGATGACTATATAAGCTTTATTTGCAATACCGCCAGCATGAGGGTAACAAGGAGGCTTGGGAGGAAGAAAGTGAGAGACCTGTTCTAAGCATTCCTCACCCTGAGAAACCCTCAGAAAATGTTGGAAATCATTTGGGGAGGATGAGTAATTTTTTTATTCATGAACATTCAATTCACTGAAGAATCATTTTGTCAAGTTTTCTTCATATTAAACTTAAAGTGTGATTTATGTAGAATTGACATCAGCTTTTAAATATTGTCTTCCTATCAAGAAATGGAATATATAACAATATATTTGTCTTGGTGCATATATATTAGTAATGTATGAAACTGCCTATTCTTTAGTTGTGAAAGTTATTTTTGACTAATTTTCTAAATGTTTTCTGTGGTATACATGAAAATATTCAATTTGTGTATATTTATCTTATGTCCAAGATCCATTCAACTTCATTATGAATTCAAACAGTTCTTTAGTTAATTGTTTTAACAATCTAACAGAATAATTTTTTGCAAATATCAATATCCTTTCATTCCTATTTTAAGAGTTACTTTTTGGCCTTTTCTTTGGTTTTGTTTTTATACTCAGGAATGGATCCTAAATTTGATCAAATAATTATTAGGTCTATTGAGATAGTCATTTTAAAATGTGGTCTATCAATCTTTTAGGATATTTCTGAATATAAAAGGAAGCATTCTTAATCGATCATTTTTACGGGTTGAAATATTCCCTCTGGAAAGGTATGTCAAAGTCCTAACCCCCAGTACTTCAGAATGTAACCTTATTTGAAAGTAGGTTATTTGCAGATGTAATTAGTTAAGATGAGGTCATAATGGAGTAGGCTGAGACCTTAATCAGATATTACTGGTGTCATTATAAGAAGAGGATGATGAGATAAAAAAAGAAGAATGACATTTGACTACAGAGGCAGAGACTGGAGTGAGATGATTGCAAACTGAAGAATGCCAATGATTACTGGTGACACCAGAGCTAAGAGAAGGTATGGGACAGATTCTCCCCTATAGCTTTGAAAGAGTATGGGCATCTTGATTTTGGACATCTGGGCTCCAAAACTGTGAGACAATAAATTTCACTTGTTTAAGACCATTCAGTTTTGTGACAATTTATTAAGGGAACCCTAGAAAATTAATATATCATGTTTAGATAACATAAAAATTTTTGCATTATAAAAGATGTGATGTTATAGAATATTTCCTCCTGTGCTTCTAGAATATCAAAATAGCTTTCTGTAAAAAATGTGTTTAAATATTGATAAAACCCACCTGTAATATCATAAATATTGATAAAACCCACCTGTGATATTATATAGAATGATTTAATTGTTTATTACCTCATATTCTAATGTAAGCATATATAATTGTGTAATTTCAAACATTTCACACATCATAGTATAGGCCTGCTATACATTTGATTCTTCACCAACTCTTTTTTTTCTCATAATCTCTCTAATTATCCTACCACAAAATAGAAGAGCTGAACCCCAGTTGAAACTCAGTGTCCCTCTGTTGGCAACATGGGGAAATAGAAAATAATAAGAATTATGAGTAGATATGAAACAGTGAAAGATACTGCTTTTGAGATACTCCAGAGATAAACTTGATGAAAATTTAGTAACAAAACTTATATAAGCACACAAATTATATATCTGTTTATAATAAGAACTACATGCCACAAATGCTACAAATTACTAGAGACTTTGAAACAGAAAAGTATAGTAATTGCTTCTGGGGAATAATCAAAGGAACCTTTATGAAAGTGATGGCAATTGATCTGTATCTTACCAAATGGGTGGAATTTTTCTAAATAGAGGTAGGGAAATAATATATTCCGGGTGAGTAAACATTGGGGGAAGGATGTTTTGAAGCATGTCAAAGAAAAGAGGAAAGCAGTTTGGGAGGAAACATGAGTGTGATGGTTAATTTAATGTGTCAACTTGACCACAGTGCCAGATATTTGGTCAAAAATTATTACAGATGTTTCTGTGAGAGCATATTTGGATGAAGCTAACCTTTATATTAGTGGACTTTGAGTAAAACAGATTCCCTCCATAATGTGGATGGGCTCATCCAACCAGTTGAAGACCTGAATAGACCAAAAGATTGGCTTCCACTGAGCAAGAAGGAATTCCACCAGCAGAAGCCTTCAAAGTTCAACTGCAACATCACCTCTTCCCACGTTCTATGGACTGAAATGTATCCCTTCAAAATTTATATTTCGAATCCCTAACCCACAATGTGATTGTATTTGTAAATAGTGGTAACTAAGGTAATTTTCGGAGGTAATTAAAGTATTTGGAGATAGGGCTTTTAGGAGGTAATAAAGTCATAAGGGTGGGGTGATAACTTGATAGGATTGGTGGCCTTATAGAAGAAGAAGGAGAGAGATAGAGAGAGAGAAAGAAAGAGAAGAGAAGAGAAGAGGAGAGAAGGGAAGGGAGGGAAAGGGAAGAGAAGGGAAGGGAAGGGAAGGGAAGAGAAGAGAAGAGAAGAGAAGAGAAGAGGATATCTTCAGTTTATAAGGACATATGAAGAAGGTGCCCATCTGCCAGAAAGGAAGAGAACCCTCACTAGAAAATGAACACTGCCATACCTTGATCTTGGACTTTTCAGCCTCCAGAACTATGGGAAAATAAATTTCTGTTGTTTGAGCTACTAAGTCTATGGTAATTTGTCATTGCAGCCAGGGCTGACTAATACACCAGGTCTACAGCTTTATGGCCTTCATACTTGAACTACAACACCAATTCTTCCATGGGTCTCCATCCTGCTGGCTGACCCTACAGATTTTAGATTTGTCACACTCCATAATGATGTGATCCAATTCCTTAAAATCTCTCTCTATATATATACAAACACACACACACACACACACACACACACACATACACGCACATCTTATTGATTCTATTTCTCTGGAAAACCCTGAGTAATATACAATGGGTTATATAAAGAAGTAGAAAGAGGTAACTAAAAGGTCACTGAAACCATCACAAATACCTTTGATTTCAACTTAAGAAGTTCAGCATTCACTCTAGAGTTTATTAGGAGCTCTGAAAACTGCCCCCAATGATTCAGATTTGCACATAATATTTCCTAGCATAAGCAGGTCATTCATAATTCCCAAGATGTATATTAACTTATATATAAGATATTTATGGTTGTGTGTTGTTCCACAAGATTTTGCCTCTGTCTGGATTTTATTTTTCTTATTTCTTCTTCTTCTTCTTCTTTTTTTTTTTTACTCAAACATTGAATCCCTGCAAATGGCAACTCCTTTCTGTGACTTTGGCTGAACTCTCTGGAACAGACTTTCCCTTCTTATTTTGCTTCATGGTACAGTCCTCTGTTCTGTATCTTTATCTATCTATCTATCTATCAATCATCTATCTATCATTTATCTGTCTAACATCTATGTTTATCTAGCTATCTCTCTTCAGGTTACATTAGAAAGATACAAACTTTTATTTTTCTTGTCTCTTTTACTTAAGAGAATGACTCAAACATCCATTCTTGAATCGGAATAGTGACAAGCTCTAATTCAAACTTTAAGACCAAATTCAGTTCATGTTTCTAACATAATTACAGTTATCTGACTTTGGTGTGTAGGATGAGTTGGAATCAGAAGAGACGAAATGCAGGAAGATCAGTTAAGAATTTAAGAGATAAACCCAGATAAGAGTTAATGAAAGTTCAAGTGGTAGCAAAGGAAATGTAGAGAGTGAGAGGAATGTCCTGAAGTCAGAGTAGAAGACTCTGTGACAAATTGATTATGGGAGGAAAGGCAAGAGTAGGAGTTAGGTTAAGAATGTTTCATGCTCAAGTGACTTCATGTCTTTATAATTGCTATTCCTTCTGACAGGGAAGCTCTTTCTTTTCCCATACTCTTTTTCTGACAAACTAACAAACTTCAAAACAAAATTCAGTGGTCCTCTTTTCTGAGATCATACAGGTTGAGATTAGAGGCATCTTCTGACCCTTCAGTTTAGTTTTCAGTTAGACATTTATGTACATCCTTTGTATGCTTTTCATACCCATAACTAGAGAATTTATCATTTAGTGTTATACATCTGGTTAATCATCAAGTTCACCCCTTAAGACAAGGCTCAAAGTTCATTTGTTTTTTGTGTCTTCCATAATAGCTCAGCTCCAGGCATAAAATAATGGAATAAAATAAAACAACCTAACATGTGAAAAGGATTGAGTTCATGAGAGAACACTAGTATTGTTAACATAAAAAAGTAATTTAGTAGTAAGAGCCAAGTTGATAAAAAATCTGGCTCTTGTGGGGTTTTTTGTGGAATTTGCCATGATGGCAAGATATACAGTGTAAATATTTGGTCACAAAATTGAGCTTAACAAAAATCCACATTCACATAGTAATTTTAAAAAGTCTGGAATTTCAGATGGATAGAATTAATGGAGACAAAATTTTAAGAACAATTTATATTGAAATGATGATTGAAACAGAGTAGAGAATATGATTGCTACAGATAAACAGGGAGAGAATGATGAATGGTCAAGGATACAGCCTTAATCAGTACCTACACTGATAGTGTCAGAGATAGAAATGGGCTAGCTAGGAGAGGGGGATAAAGATGGCAGTGTAGGAGAACTCTGAGCTCACCTCCCCTATGAATGCATCAAAAATACAAATACATATAGAACAACTCTCACTTAAAAAGACATAAAGACTAGCAGAATGGCTCTTCTACAACTGAGGCTATAAAGAAAGAACCACAAAATGTCTGGTAGGAGAGGAGGAGGAGCGATCTAGTTGGGACCCACACTCCTTATGGGTGACCCAGAAAAACAGGGGATATTACAGGCTTGGGAAACATTCCCTGGGTAGTGAGAGGCACAAGCCCCATATTAGGCACCTAGCCTTGGGGTTCACCCCTGGGAAGACAAACCCCCTTAGCTGGTTTGTAAACAAGTGGGGCTTACATGAGGGCAGTAAGAAACTAAGACTGCTCTTGAAGAATGCATGCACAGGCTTGCTTGCTCTCAGTCCCAGTACAGAGGCAAAAGAATGAACTGCCTGGTACTCTGCTTGGCCTTCCAAGACTACCCCAGTGCATCCCAATGCCCACAGAGGACTCCTGCTCCACTCTCTTCTACTCTAGCACTGCTCCCTGATAAGGTGAAGACTGGCTTTGTGTGCACTGGGGAAAAGTGGAGCCAGCTCAGAAGTGGGGCTTCAGCTCCTTAGGCCCTGCCCCTGCCTCATGACAAGGCAGTGACTGCTACTGAGCCTGGGAAAATCCCTGGCTCTCACCTGGCACTAACTCTAGCCCCTCCAACTCTGGCATTACCTCCCATCAAGGCGGCATGTGCCAGTGGACCCCAGGAGAAGACAGTCCATGCTTACTTCAGATCTGGCTGTCTCACTGAGGCCACTGGCAACATGGAGATGCTCCCACATAAGGACACACCTTCAGGACCAGATAGGTAACTGTTTTGCATAATTTCAGAGACAGAGAAAGTCAAAAAATATGAGAAGATAGAAAAATATGTTCCAAATGAGAGAATAAAATAAAGCTCCCAAAAAATTCAAGGGAAAGGAATGCTTCCAAACTCCTTCTATGAGATCAGCATTACTCTGATACTGAAACCAAAGAAACTACAAAAAACAGAAAATTGACCAGAGGTCAGACAGCAGAAGCAAGAACTACAATCCTGCAGCCTGTGGAACAAAAACCACATTCACAGAAAGATAGACAAGATGAAAAGGCAGAGGGCTATGTACCAGATGAAGGAAAAAGACAAAACCCCAGAGAAACAACTAAATGAAATGGAGATAGGAAACCTGCCAGAAAAAGAATTAAGAATAATGATAGTGAAGATGATCCAGGACCTCAGAAAAAGAATGGAGACAAAGATCAAGAAGATGCAAGAAATGTTTAACAAAGACTTAGAGTAACTAAAAAAACAAACAAACAGAGGTGAACAATACAGTAACTGAAATGAAAAATACACTAGAAGGAATCAATAGCAGAATAACTGAGGCAGAAGAATGGATAAGTGACCTGGAAGACAGAATGGTGGAATTCACTGCCATGGAACAGAATAAAGAAATAAGAATGAAAAGAAATGAAGACAGCCTAAAGACATCTGGCATATTAAACGCAACAACATTTGCATTATAGGGATCCCAGAAAGAGAAGAGAGAGAGAAAGGACCTGAGAAAATATTTGAAGATATTAGAGTCAAAAACTTCCTACTTGGGTGGGAAAGGAAATAGCCACCCAAGTCCAGGAAGCGCAGTGAGTCCCATACAGGATAAACCCATGGAGTAACATGCCGAGACACATAGTAATCAAATTGGCAAAAATTAGAGAAAAAGAAAAATTATTGAAAGCAACAAGGGAAAAATGACAAATAACATATAAGGGAACTCCCATAAGGTTAACAGCTGATTTCTCAGCAGAAACTCTACAAGCCAGAAGGGAGTGGCATGACATACTTAAAGTTATGAAAGGGAAGAAGCTACAATTAAGATAACTCTACCTGGCAAGAATCTCATTCAGATTCGACGGAGAAATCAAAAGCTTTACAGACAAGCTAAAGCTAAGAGAATTCAGCACCACCAAACCTGCTCTACAATAAATGCTAAAGGAACTTCTCTAGGCAGAAAACACAAGAGAAGAAAAGGACCTACAAAAAGAAATCCAAAACAATTAAGAAAATGGTAATAGGAACATACATATTGATAATTAACTTAAACGTGAATGGATTAAATGCTCCAACCAAAAGACACAGGCTTGCTGAATGGATACCAAAACAAGAACCACCTATATGCTGTCTACTAGAGACCCACTGCAGACCTAGAGACACATACAGACTGAAAGTGAGGGGATGGAAAAAGATATTCCATGCAAACAGAAATCAAAAGAAAGATGGAGTAGCAATACTCATGTCAGATAAAATAGATTTTAAAATAAAGACTATTACAAGAGACAAGGAAGGACACTACATAATGATCAAGGGATCAATACAAGAAGAAGATATAACAATTATAAATACATATGCACCCAACATAGGAGCACCTCAATACATAAGGCAACTGCTAACAACTATAAAAGAGGAAATTGACAGTCACACAATAATAGTGCAAGACTTTAACACCTCATGGACAGATACACCAATGGACAGATCATCCAAACAGAAAATTAATAAGGAAACACAAGCTTTAAATGACACAATAAACCAGATAGATTTAATTGATATTTATAGGACATTCCATCCAAAAACAGCAGATTACACTTTTTTCTCAAGTGTGCATGGAACATTCTCCAGGATAGATAACATCTTGGGTCACAAATCAAGCATCAGTAAATTTAAGAAAATTGAAATCATATCAAGCATCTTTTCTGACCACACGCTATGAGATTAGAAATGAATTACAGGGAAAAAAATGTAAAAAACACAAACACATGGAGGCCAAACAATATGCTATTAATAACCAAGAGATCATTGAAGAAATCAAAGAGGAAATCAAAAATTACCTAGAGACAAAGGACAATGAAAACACGATGCTCCAAAACCTATGGGATGCAGCAAAAGCAGTTCTAAGAGGTAAGTTTATAGCTATACAAGCCTACCTCAAGAAACAAGAACCTCAAATAAACAATCTAACCTTACACGTAAAGAACTAGAGAAAGAACAAACAAAACCCAGTGTTAGCAGAAGGAAAGAAATCATAATGATCAGAGCAGAAATAAATGAAATAGAAACAAAGAAAACAATGGCAAAGATCAATAAAACTAAAAGCTGGTTCTTTGAGAAGATAAACAAAATTGATAAACCATTAGCCAGACTCATCAAGAAAAAGAGGGAGAGGACTCAAATCAATAAAATTAGAAATTAAAAAGGAGAAGTTACAACAGACACTGCAGAGGTGCAAAGCATTCTAAGAGACTACTACAAGTAACTCTATGCCAATAAAATGGACAACCTGGAAGAAATGGACAAAGTCTTAGAAAGGTATAACCTTCCAAGACTGAACCAGGAAGAAATAGAAAATACGAACAGACCAGTCACAGGTAATGAAACTGAAACTGTGATTAAAAATCTTCCAACAAACAAAAGTCCAGGACCAGATGGCTTCACAGATGAATTCTATTAAACATTCAGAGAAGAGCTAACACCCATCCTTCTCAAACTCTTCCAAAAAATTGCAGAGGAAGGAACACTCCCAAGCTCATTCTATGAGGCCACCATCAACCTCATACCAAAACCGGACAAAGATACTACAAAAAAAGGAAATTACAGACCAAATATCACTGATGAATATAGATGCAAAAATCCTCAACAAAATACTAGCAAACAGAATCCAACAACACATTAAAAGGATCATATACCATGATCAAGTGGGATTTATCCCAGGGATGCAAGCATTCTTCAACATATGCAAATCAATCAATGTGATACACCATATTAACAAACTGAAGAAGAAAAAACATATGATCATTTCAATAGATGCAGAAAAAGCTTTTGACAAAATTCAACACCCATTTATGATAACTCTCCAGAAAGTGGGCATAGAGGGAACCTACCTCAACATAATAAAGGCCACATATACAAATCCATAGCAAACTTCATTATAGTCCTAACACTATAAAATTCTTAGAGGAAAACATAGGAAGAACACTCTTTGACATAAATCACAGCAAGACAT
This sequence comes from Mesoplodon bidens, assembly GCF_964165515.1. NCBI lineage: Eukaryota > Metazoa > Chordata > Mammalia > Artiodactyla > Ziphiidae > Mesoplodon > Mesoplodon bidens. The sequence goes on from NC_138167.1 coordinate 91,332,222, forward strand.
TTTTTGATCCACCTCCTACAGTAATGGAAATAAAAACAAAAATAAACAAATGGGACCTAATGAAACTTAAAAACTTTTGCACAGTAAAGGAAACCATAAACAAGACGAAAAGACAACCTTCAGAATGGGAGAAAATATTTGCAAATGAAGCAACTGACAAAGGATTAATCTCCTAAAATATATAAACAGCTAATGCAGCTCAATATCAAAAACACAAACAACCCAATCCAAAAATGAACAGAAGACCTAAATAGACATTTCTCCAAAGAAAACATACAGATGGCCAAGAAGCACATGAAAAGCTGCTCAACATCCCTAATTATTAGAGAAATGCAAATCAAAACTACAGTTAGGTATCACCTCACACCAGTTAGAATAGGCATCATCAGAAAATCTACAAACAACAAATGCTGGAGATGGTGTGGAGAAAAGAGAACCCTTTTGCTCTGTTGGTGGGAACGTAAATTGATACAGCCACTATGGAGAACAGTATGCAGGTTCCTTAAAAAACTAAAAATAAAGCTACCGTATGACCCAGCAATCCCACGACTGGGCATATACCCTGAGAAAACTATAATTCAAAAAGAGTCATGTCCACAATATTCATTGCAGCACTATTCACACTAGCCAGGACATGGAAGCAACCTAAATGCCCATTGACAGACGAATGGATAAAAAAGATGTGGTACATATATAGAATGGAATATTACTCAGCCATAAAAGGAACAAAATTGGGTCATTTGTAGAGATGTGGATGGATTGAGAGACTGTCATACATAGTGAAGTAAGTCAGAAAGGGAAAAACAAATATCGTATATTAATGCATATATGCGGAACCTAGAAAAATGGTACAGATGAACCGGTTTGCAGGGCAGAAATTGAGACATAGATGTAGAGAACAAATGTATGGACACCAAGGGGGGAAAGCAGAGGCAGGCGCGGTTGGTGGTGGGATGAATTGGGAGATTGGGATTGACATGTACACACTGATGTGTATAAAATGGATGACTAATAAGAACCTGCTGTATAACAAACTAAAAATAAATAAGTAAAAGAGAAAATTACAGGCCAACATCCCTGATAAACACAGATGCAAAAGTCCTCAACAAAAATATTAGCAAATATCAGACAAGAAAAAGAAGTAAAAGCCATACAATTGGAAAGGAAGAAGGAAAACTGTCACTGTTTGCAGATGGCATGATACTCTATATTGAAAACCCCAAAGACTCAGTCAAAAAACTCTTAGAACCAATAAGTGGCAGTCTATATTTTTTACTGTGTATATTTACTTGTATATCATTTTTTGAGAGCTATGACAAAAATCTTGACTATTCTTACAAATGTACTGTTGAATTTTCAACATTAACAGTTAATATTTTCTAAATCAATTTAAAGCACTTTTACTTGCCTTCCTTATTAAAATTTAATAATGTTACTAACCGTTTTTACAAACAATGGAGTCATTACATTCATTATAACAGAGGAAATACTGTGTGTTTACTATTTTCTTCCTGGAAGCATACTCATGTGACTGAGCTTTAGCTAATAGAACATGGTTAGAATTAATGTACAACATCTGTAGACATAACTCTTTAAATATTTCACACTATCTTTACCCTCTCTCTTCTCTTCTCTGCCAACCAGATACAGAGTATCTTAATTTAATCCAATGGAGGATTCGATAATTATATAAATGGTGGAATAATGAAAAGAAAGGAGCCTGGGTCCCTGAATAGCTATGTGAAGCAGAGCCCCAATAATCATATGAGTAATTTATAAACTATTTTTATTAAGGCATTGGGAATTGCAATTGATATTATAGAAGGTAGGTTAAACTGCCTAGTAAGTTCACATTGGGAATTTTGGAAATATATATTACAGATGGATATAGAGATGACAGATTGACTATATATAATATATTATAGTCTAGTGGATATACCTCTGGTTGATACCCTAGAATCATTGTCAGTTTTTCCCATACTGTTATTTAACATAGAATTTCCTAAACATAATGGAGTTGTCCATGTTAGAAATCATTTTACAAGAGAAAAAGTATTTTCTTTTTTAGAAAAAGTATTTTCTGAGAAAAACTTTGTTTATAATCTTGTCTTTTGCTGGATCAGTACAGATTAGCCTTAGTGAAATTCAGTGTCCACCATCTTTTCTATTGTTCCTTCTGCTTTGCCACCCTCATAAGAATGCCCTCACGCTGTAGGTTGTCAATTCCAAACTTTTAAGAGGGATATCTTACCTTATTATATTGACTGAGACATTACACTAACTTTGGAAATTTCATGATTTTCTTGCCCAAATCTAGGCTCTTCTGCCTTGGATTCTAACCACTTTAATGAGTTTAACTATTTTTACCCATTGATCTTTCAATTATTGATGACTACTAAGCAAAATAAATCTAATGTAAGATCTTGTGGGTAACAATTATTTTTCTATTATTATTTGCTGATAATTATGTTCACATTTTAACAGATGTTTTACTTCCTTAAACTAAAAGGATGATTAAATTACAATTATGACAGGAATTCAGATGTTTTCTTAAGTTCAGGAGGTAAGGTATTTTGAGGAACATTTCCTCAGATCCTGCATAGATAATTTTCTACATTATAAGTTACATGTCTTGCCTTGGTGTCAATTAGCCATTGCCTCAGTGTGTAACATGTAGAGCAGGATGTTGAACTAGAAATATTGGGTGATGTACTAAGTTATAAGACATCCCATATATCAGATTATAAGTCAGAACACAAAGCACATTTCCAAAGGGAAGGCAAGGATTTGCTTCACTAGTCTTGATCTTTCACCCACATCAAAGGTACAAATCACAGGCCAATGCAATGGAAACTGGGAGAGGATCTGTGATGGAAATTCTTTGGAAATATCTATGCTTCTCCTTCTACTGAGAGATTGATAGCGTAAGTGCTTACCTCTTTACATCAGGTCAAGGTAGGAGAGCTTCAATATTAGAGTGCTTGACCCATATCTCTTGCAATAGAAAGACACAGTGGACTCCTCTCTAGCTCATGTATGAAAAAATCCAGAAGGCAGAAATGGGCTGAAGCAATTTGGTAGGGCTTACTCACAGAGTGTTGGGAGAAAAGAAAGCATGAGTGTTTTCTAAATATGAGACATGTGAGAGAGCTGGCTCATAATCATTTTTAATTTGGCCCAAGAAGACCATTTGGAGGACTGGGTGATGGAATCCTGGCAGTAAGACTCTTTGTGATTTTGTTTGTTTGTTTGTTTTAAGTTAAAAAAATTTTATTTTATATTGGAGTGTAGTTGATTAACAATGATGTGTTAGTTGCAGGTGTACAGAAAAGTGATTCTGTTATACAAGTATCCATTCTTTTCAAATTCTTTTCCCCTTTAGGTTATTACAGAATATTTAACCAAGTTCCCTGTGCTATACAGTAGGTCCTTGTTGGTTACCTATTTTTTTTACGTCTTTATTGGAGTATAATTGCTTTACAATGTTCTGTTAGTTTCTGCTGTATAACAAAGTTAATCAGCTATATGTATACATATATCCCCATATCCCCTCCCTCTTGAATCTCCCTCCCACCCTCCCTATCCCACCCCTCTAGGTGGTCACAAAGCACAGAGCTGATTTCCCTGTGCTATGCAGCTGCTTCCCACTAGCTATCTAGCTATCTATTGTACATTTGGTAGTGTATATATGTCAATGCTACTCTCTCACTTCGTCCAGCTTACACTTCCCCCTCGCTGTGTCCTCATGTCCATTCTCTACGTCTGTGTCTTTATTCCTGTCCTGCCCCTATGTTCTTCAGAACAATTGTTGTTGTTTTTTATAGATTCCATATATATATGTGTTAGCATATGGCATTTGTTTTTCTCTTTCTGACTTACTTCACTCTGTATGACAGACTCTAGGTCCATCCACCTCACTACAAATAACTCAATTTCATTTCTTTTTATGGATGAGTAATATTCCATTGTATATATGTGCCACATTTTCTTTATCCATTCATCTGTTGATGGACACTTAGGTTGCTTCCATGTCCTGGCTATTGTAAATAGTGCTGCAATGAACATTGTGGTACATGACTCTTTTTGAATTATAGTTTTCTCAGGGTATATGCACAGTAGTGGGATTGCTGGGTCATATGGTAGTTCTACTTTTAGTTTATTAAGGAACCTCCATACTGTTCTCCATAGTGGCTGTATCAATTTACATTCCCACCAACAGTGCAAGAGGGTTCCCTTTCTCCACCACCTCTACAGCATTTATTCTTTGTAGATTTTTTGATGATGGCTATTCTCACTGGTGTGAGATGATACCTCATTGTAGTTTTGATTTGCATTTCTCTGATGATTAGTGATGTTGAGCATCCTTTCATGTGTTTGTTGGCAATCTGTATGTCTTCTTTGGAGAAATGTCTACTTAGGTCTTCTGCCCATTTTTGGATTGGGTTGTTTGTTTTTTTTGATATTGAGCTGCATGAGCTGCTTATAAATTTTGGAGATTAATCCTTTGTCAGTTGCTTCATTTGCAAATATTTTCTCCCATTCTGAGGGTTGTCTTTTCATCTTGTTTATGGTTTCTTTTACTGTGCAAAAGCTTTTAAGTTTCATTAGGTCCCATTTGTTTACTTTTGTTTTTATTTCCATTTCCCTAAGAGGTGGGTCAAAAAGGATCTTGCTGTGATTTACATCATAGAGTGTTCTGCCTATGTTTTCCTCTAAGAGTTTTATTGTGTCTGGCCTTATATTTAGGTCTTTAATCCATTTTGTGTTTATTTTTGTGTATGGTGTAAGGGAGTGTTCTAATTTCATTCTTTTACATGCAGCTGTCCAGTTTTCCCAGCAGCATTTATTGAAGAGGCTGTCTTTTCTCCATTGTATATTTTTGCCTCCTTTATCAAAGATAAGGTGACCATATGTGCATGGGTTTATCTCTGGGCTTTCTATCTTGTTCCATTGACCTATATTTCTGGTTTTGTGCCAGTACCATATTGTCTTGATTACTGTAGCTTTGTAGTATAGTGTGAAGTCAGGGAGCTTGATTCCTCCACCTCCGTTTTTCTCTCTCAAGATTGCTTTGCCTATTCAGGGTCTTTTGTGCTTACATACAAATTGTGAACTTTTTTGTTCTAGTTCTGTGAAAAATGCCATTGGTAGTTTGATAGGGATTGCATTGAATCTGGAGATTGCTTTAGGTCATATAGTCATTTTCACAATGTTGATACTTCCAATCCTGGAACATGGTATATCTCTCCATCTGTTTGTATCATCTTTAATTTCTTTCATCAGTGTCTTATAGTTTTCTGTATACAGGTCTTTTGTCTCATTACGTAGGTTTATTCCTAGGTATTTTATTTTTTGTTGTTGCAGTGGTTTCCTTAACTTCTCTTTCAGATTTTTCATTATTAGTGTATAGGAATGCAAGAGATTTCTGTGCATTAATTTTGTATCCTGCTACTTTACCAAATTCATTGTTTAGCTCTAGTAGTGTTCTGGTAGCATCTTTAGGATTCTCTATGTATAGTAGCATGTCATCTGCAAACAGTGACTGTTTTACTTCTTCTTTTCCGATTTGGATTACTTTTATTTCTTTTTCTTCTCTGATTGCTGTGGCTAAAACTTCCAAAACTGTGTTGAATAATAGTGGTGAGAGTGGGCAACCTTGTCTTGTTCCTGATCTTAGTGGAAATGGTTTCATTTTTTCACCATTAAGAATGATGCTGGGGCTTCTCTGGTGGCGCAGTGGTTGAGAGTCCGCCTGCCGACGCAGGGGACACGGGCTCGTGCCCCGGTCCGGGAAGATCCCACATGCCACGGAGCTGCTAGGCCCGTGAGCCGTGGCCGCTGAGCCTGTGCGTCCGGAGCCTGTGCTCCACAACGGGAGAGGCCACAACAGTGAGAGGCCCATGTACCGCAAAAAAAAAAAAAAAAAAAAAGAATGATGCTGGCTCTGGGTTTCTCATATATGACCTTCATTATGTTGAGGTAATTTCCCTCTATGCCTACTTTTGGAGGGTTTTTATCATAAATCGGTGTTGAATTTTGTCAAAAGCTTTTTCTGCATCTATTGAGATGATTATATGGATTTTATCCTTCAGTTTGTTAATATGGTGTATCACATTGATTGATTTGCATATATTGAAGAATCCTTGCATTCCTGGGATAAACCCTACTTGATCATGGTGTATGATCCTTTTAATGTGCTATTGGAGTCTGTTTGCTTGTATTTTGTTGATGATTTTTGCATCTATGTTCATCAGTGATATTGGCCTGTAGTTTTCTTTCTTTGTGACATCTTTGTCTGTTTTTGGGTTCAGGGTGATGGTGGCCTCGTAGAATGAGTTTGGGAGTGTTCCTCCCTCTGTTATATTTTGGAACAGTTTGAGAAGGATAGGTGTTGGCTCTTCTCTAAATGTTTGATAGAATTTGCCTGTGAAGCCTCTTTGTGATGTTTATATAGGGCATCCATTAGGAAGAAAATTCATTACTACTCCACAGAAAACACACTAAAACATTTCCAGTGACAGGAACAACAAAGGATTCAAGACAATTAATCATAACCCGGAACAATTGTTGAGTCACTTATATAAAGTATTTAAGGATGATGAAGTAAAAGTTAAAATTTCTTGTTGTTTAATTTACAGACACTTTTCTAAGTATGGGAAGAAGGATGAAAGAATAGGAGTGAATTTCAAGCACTTCTAAGTTAGTAAAAGAAGAATATGCTTGAACAAAAAAGTAAGAGGTAGAAAAAGTACTAACAGTAAAGCAAGGAGTTATGCTTGGACTATCTATTAAGTAATATATGCAATTACATTCATTTGTTATTTTAAATAAAATAAAGAATAAGTGAGAGGGGAAAAAGTCTTCTATGAAATCTATCAGTTTACAACATCTACCAGATGCAGAGAACATTATTAAGGCATCTTACAAACACTTTAAGTGTTGTGAGAACTTTTATTTTCTTGCTTTTTAGCTGTCCTCTTGCTTTATCTCCAGAAAGTCAGAAACTGAAGTGTATCAGACAGAAGAGGAACGATGGAAACTTAAACCAGGGAAAATATAAAAGAAGTACCTTGTCTTCCTTCTCCTGTTTCCATTAGCAGAAGCTCCCTTTAGGTGAGAGAGAAGTTTTAACTTTAAAGCAAGTTCAACGTTTTCATTGTGACATGAGTCTGGGCACTTTTAATTATGGAACTGAGGTCATATTAATGAGTTAAAGTAACAGTAGGACTTTTTGTTATTTAAGATTAAACTGAATATTATGGAAATGTCCTACTTTTTATCCAGGAAAAAGGAAAAAAGTTCCCCGATAGGTAGACTCAAAGAGACTGTGATATCTAAAAATAAACTGCTTTTTTATAATTCATACAATGAGTACTGGGAATTTATTATATATGTGTGTGTGTTTGTCTATACTACAGCTACATACATTGATTTTATTTTATATTAGATTTTCCATAGTATTAATTCACAAACTGGACGATTACATTATGTAAAGGTCAGCTATAAATAGGAATTAGCAAATCTCCTTTAATTTAAAATAATGTTTCTTTGCTTCTGATTGAAAGAAACTCATTATCCTACTGATATCTTCATTATGTTAGATCACCAAATGTAGGTATTATTTTAAAACATCTGTGTCAGTTCTTTTCATAAACTCTTATCAAATTAGTGAAAGAGACCAATGGAAGAAAAAATATCTGAAGGATGTTGGATTAAATTGAACTTTTGTAGAAGAATTTGAAATTTCAAGTAAACTATTAAAAGTAAATTTTGAGAGGTATGAAATAAGGAGGAGTAAGTTATGGTCATAAATTCAGATCTGATTGGTTATGTTAGTATAAAGGAAGTTAGAAATTAATGTGAGAGAGGAAATACATGACAGCTCCTCCTACTGAAAAAAAGAATTGAGAGGATGGTATTTGTCAGTAGCAATTGTGTTATTATATAAAGTCTTACAGTTCAAAGACTGATTTTGAAGCACTTTCCCCCAACATTACAATGCTTCATGATTTCACTAAAATTATACAGCTGTCACAAAGCCATGGTCTGTGAACTGTAGTAATATGTGTTGAGAATATTGTCATCTTCTTGCCATTTACAATCATATGATGGTTGGTATTTTTTCCACAAGTAACATTCATTTATTTAAGACGTTAAAAATTCCTAGGGCTATCTGAGAAGACTTACGTGATACTAATACTTCCAGTGCCTGAGGATTTGATTTTTGCATATACACGTGTGTGTTTATGTGTGTATAGTAGTTAAGGCATTAAGATGGAACATAAAAAAATAAATACATATACATACATTATATTGGAGATATACATATATGTAATTGGTTACATATGTGTATATATATACGTGTGTGTGTATATATGTATGTGCATATATATATATATATATATATATATATATATATATATATATCCAAAGGTTTAGCTTTGGCTAAAAACTAAGTTCTAGATATTATGTAGGTCTAATCTAACTCCGTAATAGATATTTGGGCCAGGATTTTCCACTTAATTCTCAGACTTAGCTTGTTCCAAACTGAATACATCATCAATTTTTGCTATTCTTTACTCTTATAATTCCTTAATCAAATAGGTTATAGATGTCTCACAAACCTTCAGTTACTTCAGATGCCACAGTCTTGTCCATCAACGACATTCAATCAGATTTTATCTACATATTTCTTATATCCATCTCTTCTTCATTGCAATCTCATTATTCTTATAGATTACTGAAATAGTCTCCTAATAGTTTTCCCTGCTTCCATTGTTTCCAGGCCACCTAAGTCAGACCAAGCCACCAAAGGTTGGCTAATATTTAAGACTGGTGAGAATAAGAATTTGATAGGCTTAAGTTATATTGACCAATAAGAGGTAAGATACAATCAAATAGACACTATTCCCAGGATCTAACTAGTCCCCTATTAAAGCAGGAAGAAATTTTAGTGGCCAGTCCATGAAGAGAAATATACCTGGGTGTAAGTAATGCGTAGTAGTTGGGATGGATAATAAAAGCATAAACTAACAGGCATAATTGAGTATAATTACAGTAGGTGTGAGGTTTGACTCAAGAATTCTACTTAATTACATGAGGAATTAAAACTAATAAGGTGGCCAAATGTTCTGTATCTCTACAAAGTATCAGGTCTAAAGAAATGCATGAAAAGAACAACAGGTAGGAGAAAAAAATATGCTGATAATGACTTTATAAAATATACCAAATAATTTTCAAAATTATTATTATTCAGCTCAATAACTAAAATAATAATAAATATATACTTTTTAATATGACCCCTCTTCCTTTTGTCTTTAAATGCTTTTAAATCTTCTTTATAGTAAAAGGTATAAATTATTATTCTAAAACATATATTATCCATCTAATTCTAATAATTCTATAAGAAATGTATTATTTGTATAAACATGAGGCCCAAGATCACACAAACTTATAAGTAATGGATAAATTCAGGGTTTTTGTTTTTGTTTTTGTTTTTTTGCGGTACGCGGGCCTCTCACTGTTGTGACCTCTCCCGTTGCGGACCACAGGCTCTGGACGCGCAAGCTCAGCGGAATGGCTCACGCGCCCAGCTGCTCCGCGGCATGTGGGATCTTCCCAGACGGGGGCACGAACCCATGTCCCCTGCATCGGCAGGGGGACTCTCAACCACTGCGCCACCAGGGAAGCCCTAAATTCAGGTTTTGAACCATAGTTCCACATGTGAACTTCAAGACCTTAAGCAATAGATCAGGGATTCTCAGCCAGAGCAATTTTTGCTCTCCGGAGAACACTTTGCAATGTTTGGAGATACTTTAGCTTGTCACAACTGGGAGAAGGGGAGTTTGCCACTGACATCTGGTGGGTAGAGGCCAGAGACGTTGCTAAATATCTTACAATGCAAAGGACAACCTCCCACAGCAAAGGATTATCTGACTCATAATGTCATTGGTGCTGAGGTCGAGAAGTCCTGGAAGAGTTATAATGTTGCCCAGTTACTACAATAAGAAATATAGAGTAACAGAGAATAATGTAGGCTTTATAATTTGCAGGATGCATAGAAAGAAGTAGAAAAGGAAAATATATTACAGTAAATCCCCTACATAGGAACGAGTTCTGTTCCGAGAGTGTGTTCGTTAAGTCCAATTTGTTAGTAAGTCCAACAAAGTTAGCCTAGGTACCCAACTAACACAATCGGCTACACAGTACTGTACTGTAATAGGTATATAATACTTTTCACACAAATAATACATAAGAAACAAATACAAAAAATAAAGAAAACATTTTTAATCTTAAAGTACCGTACCTTGAAAAGCACAGTAGTACAGTACAACAGCTGGCATACAGGGGCTGGCATCGAGTGAACAGGCAAGAAGAGTGACTGACTGGAGGAGGGAGAGAAGGTGGGAGATGGTAGAGCTGAAGGATCATCACAATCGGAGACAGAGGGCAAGCTGCAATTTCACTCACGCCTCACGTTGATGGAACACACGTTCTCATCTTTGAAAGTTCGCAACTTGAAGGTTTTTAAGTAGGGGACTTACTGTACTGAGTTAGTAATAATAAGATAAAGTAAAGATGGAGTTCAATAAAAGTTTACCTGTGCCTTGTCTATGATAGAAGCTTTGCCACACAAATGAATAGATCACACAAGTCATATGAAGAATGTCTGCCTTTACAAGGTAACAAATGTGATATCAATCATTTTAGGAAAAGCATTTACAAATAAAATGTAATTTGGGCTGGGATTTTGCTTTGTGAAATATAAGGACCATATTTCCTCAGTTCATAGACACTATTAATTGTAAGATACATCATCATCTATTTTCTGGAAGCTCGGTGAGAAGAATAAAGTATTACCTTAAATATAGACATTTAAAAAGACAACTACAGCACAGCATATGTTTCCATATAACTACAGACCATTTTAATCTTTAATATCATAAAATTTAAATATCTTCGTTATTTAGTCTAAATAGTCTCCCGAATAACTGCTACAAGTACACACATCAGGTGACTCCTGCTTTGATAGTACATGCTCATTATCTTGAATTTATTTGCAGCTTGGAAATCAGTATATCAAAGAATTCTAGAATTTTATGTGTATTTCCTCTTTAGTAAACACTACCCCATTCTTTTTTCTCAATGCTAGAAATTAAACAGTTTCTCTTAAAAAATCATTTGGAAGCTTTTGATGGATGCTTATTCAATGCTTGAGTGATTGCTTTTCGTGACACATCGATGAATCTTCAATCTTTCCAAGCTTTGGAATTTCTCTGACATCTGAAGGGGCTTAGTTATTTCTACTTCCTAAACTGACTTGCTGAGCTTCTGACAGAGAATAATTGGAATACACAATAATTTTTGTTTTAAGAATGTACCATAGTATAATCTTTGAAACAAATTTTAAGTGACAATCAGGGATTCAAACATAATTTAAATTAAATTTTGCTGCCTTTTCAAATAATTCAGCTGAGGACAATTAGATAAATATATGTCTTCAGTACTGTTCTATTCTAATTCATCTGTTGGTAATCTCTCTCTCACACACAAATTAAAAATTCTTTTTTTAAATTTGATAAATTTGATATGTTATATTTTGAAAGTTTAAGGTATATAGCATGTTACTATGATTCCTTTATATACAGTAATATGATTGCCTTTGAAGCAATATTTATCACATTATATCATCATAGTACAATATTATTGTCTATATTCATTATACTGTGCATCAGATCTCCATGGCTTATTTACTACTTGTTATAAGTTTGTACCCTTAAACACCATGACTCTTATACCCCCATGCCCCATCCCCTGGTACCATCATTTTACTCTGTTTTCTTGCAGGTATAATTTTTTTAGATTCCACATATAAATGATATCATAGAGTACTTGTCTTTCTCTGCCTGACTTATCTCACTTAACGTAATGTGCTCAAGGTCGTACCTGATTTCAGTATCAAAAATATTTAAAAATTTTAAAAATTTTAGTGGAACTAGAAATTTAATAAATAAGGTTGCTTATCTTTTCACTAAATGAAAACCATTTTAAAAGCAAAATTTTGTTAATTGAAATAATTTCTTATATGGTCTTCAAAATAAACTGTGTGGTTTAAATCAAATATATAATTAATATTCAGCGTTATTTTACTTGTTTTATTCCAAAGTGACATGTATTTCTACTGTAAGAGAAGCACAAATCATTTAAAAAAATAAAATTAACCATCAAAAGTTATACAATTTTGCTTCAAATGATATAAGTAATGTAAATAATGCATCAACAACTACATTTAGATAAAAATTAAAACTATTAAAGTAATTCTGGCTGAAACAGTTTTCTCTAGGAAAAGTAAACTAGTCTTAGAACCATGTCAACAAATTGACACAAGACATGAACATTTCCAAAGTGTTCTCTCTGCTACTTTTCATAATATTGTTAGACGTAAACTGATAAAAAATTTTTTCCAATTGTTTTCTCATGTCTTTTTTTTTTTTTTTTTTTTTTGCGGTAGGCGGGCCTCTCACTGTTGTGGCCTCTCCCCTTGCAGAGCACAGGCTCCGGATGCGCAGGCTCAGCAGCCATGGCTCACGGGCCTAGCCGCTCTGCGGCATGTGGGATCTTCCCAGACCGGGGCACGAACCCGTGTCCCCTGCATCGGCAGGCGGACTCTCAACCACTGCGCCACCAGGGAAGCCCTCTCATGTCTTTTTATTGCTGAACCTCAAGATTGCTTCTCTTGGTTGCCACTAGTAACACTGACAGTTACCATAGCATCAACCTGAGAGTTAGATATTTTCAAGAAATACTGTCAGGGCTTCCCTGGTGGCGCAGTGGTTGAGAGTCCGCCTGCCGATGCAGGGGACACGGGTTCGTGCCCCGGTCCGGGAAGATCCCACATGCCGCAGAGCGGCTGGGCCTGTGAGCTATGGCCGCTGAGCCTGGGCGTCCGGAGCCTGTGCTCCACAACGGGAGAGGCCACAACAGTGAGAGGCCCACGTACCGCAAAAGAAAAAAAAGAAAAAAGAAATACTGTCAAATGGAAGAGAAGAGACTAATTATTTAAAGTTATTTAAATTATACCTTTATAAAGTTACTAATGTTTATGCCTTTGGTATATGTGTTAGTGACATAGTCAGCATATGGAAAGAGATATAAAACTATCAAATGAGTCATACAATCTATATATACATGTTTTGAAGATAAATGTATACATACCTAGGAATATGTAAATAATTGAATGATTTTAGTGTTATACGATCCTAAGAGTATACTATTAATAACTGTTGACCTTGTAAAAAAACATAGCCTCTAATTCTAGGCCAAATAAATTTAGAAAATTAGATTCATATAAATATCTCAAAATGAAAAGCTTCTGGCTTATCTGTTTTATGAACACGATTATTTAAACTTTAAGTCAAATTATCACCACATATTTTCTATTAGTCACAATTTACCATCTTGCCTTATTTTACTTTTTGTAGTTCTTTATGGGCAGTATATACAGAAGTCAGAATTATAATATTTGGGAACAGAAAACATAGTTAGAAAACACCTTCCACACTGTTAAAGAAGGGCTTCTGCACTAACCTTAGTGATTTGATGACTGACAATTTCAGTTTTCTTTAGCTCATCCATATGTTTTTAATGAATTAAGCACTCTTTATATCAGACTCACCCCAAAAATGTGAACTTGGAGAGAGATCGTCTATGTATTTATGTGGAAGCAAATAAAAAGGCTATGTTAATGAGTTACCCCTATCTTCTTTCATCATTAACTATAAGGAAGAAGACCAAATTATCTGAACATTATTTCACTCTAAATTGATAAGGCTGATGGCAAATTGTATGGTGATGCCTTTTCCTGAACTGTGACGAGGGTGAATTGGCCCCAGAGTATATCTATGTCAGGTGTCATCCAGATATGAGAGATGTAATGCCAATTAAAGTAGTCTATATTTGTGTCCAAGACTCTGACTGGTTAGGGTAATTTTTAGAAATATATAATGTATTTCTGTCTGGTGGTATTAAATCTTGTCCAAAATTATCCTCCCCCTTCTCTCCTACTTCCATGGACACAGCTATGAGACTTGCTATGTCCAGGAGAATTTTAGTAAAAGTGATACAAGCAGAGATTTGAAAAGTGCTTGTATCATTGATGTCCCTCTCTTGCAAATATACTATTACAATGAGGAGAATATGCCCAGCAAGCCAACTTGCAGAAGGAAGAAAGATAAAGAGAGCCAAGGCCCAAAGTACATCAGGCTATCTCTAGATGCATGAATTCAAACAGCTGGGATAACCACAGCCTCCAAGCTGAGTCCATTCAAATCTGCTTACTTCAGTTGATCCCCAGACTGTGAGAAATTAAGACATTATTTAACCCACTGAGTTTTTGGATAGTTTGTTCAGTAGCATTTTGTGTATGTATGTATGTGGTGGGCATATATATCTGTAAATGTGTGTGTGTGTGTGTGTGTGTGTGTGTGTGTGTGTGTGTGTGTGACTGACCATACTAACTGACATAGGGTTGGAAGTGATTTGAAATCTTATGGAACAAAAAACATGAGAGGAGAATATATTTATATGTTTAATAATTTGTGTGTAACTTACCATAAAATAATTAAATATATTTAACCTCAGATGCTGTCGGTAAGGGAGTATGGTAGGAAGGACAAGATATGCTTGAGAAGAGGAAGCAAGAATCGATCAATGAGAATAGAGTTCTGACTAATACAGGATAATCTTAGAGACAATATTTAATTTGAAAACTATTTATTTTTACACTTAAAAGCAACATATAATGTCACTTCAACGTTAATGTAGAAAATTTTGTAACAGTCATGATTGTAAGGAAAATCTTTTTGGATGGAGTGGTAATATGGTAAGATAGAAAGAATATGTATTTGGAAATAGAAAAATTCAAATTAAAGCTGTCCAATTTTATTCCTGTGTAGCTTTCTGAATATCAGTATTCTCATCTATAAAGTAAGAATAATAATTCCTTAATAGATTTGTTGTAAAATTGAGATACACATGAAATTTTTCTCAATAAACAGTAGACATTGGTATTATTATTCTCGAGACTGTGGTTAGTCCATAGAGAATCTTCAATGAATAGTAGTGATGATGATGATTATTACTGTTATTATAGAAGAGAAAATGTAGTATTTAGTGAATCTATGAATTAGAAATTAAGAAAAAAATAGCTATAGCAATAGCAATACTGCAGATATAAATTATGCATTTGAGTTTGAGAGACAAATGATGCTAAAGTCAAATTGAATGATAGCCAAGATTTTTCTACAGTAGTATACTGATCTAATACCAAACAAAAATGAGCATGATATAAAAAGAAGAAAAAAAATTATGCTGCATTAAGAAACAATTCAGACTTATCACAGAGAAATGAAACAAGAGCAATGAAACAACAAGATAATGAAAAAAATTATTCAGCCTCTCATTTTAAACAGCTCTGGATTATTTTCCCCAACAACACAGGGGAGTAGGAGTGATAGAATCATACTTTCTTAATGCTTACTTATTAACTGTGTTGTACACATTAACTATTGCTCAAGTTGTATGTGGTTTATATTCACATGTGGACTAGACCTTATTTAAAATTATGTTATTATGAAAAGTGCTGAATTAGGAGAAATGTTTATATGCACAGATATTTAATACAGACAATACACTTATCATAGCTGCCATTTATTTAGCATTCATTATAAGCTAGGAACCAAGCTAAGAGCTTTACATACATTATTTAGTTTATTTCTTATAAACTCTACATTTTACATAGGGAGAAAATGATATTTCTAAATAGTAAGTAACTCTTTTAAGTCACAGGACTATTAAAACGAGGCAGGAATTGAAATTAGATTTGTATCTTTCTAAAGTCTGTGCTCTAAAGTACCTGCATTTGTAATGTTTACCCAAATGAAGAAATCTGAACATAAAAAGTGCCTATTCCATTCTTTATCTTCATACCTCCTGGATCTAGTTATTGTACAAATTCACTTAAAAAGCTATAAATGAGAATAATGCATGCATGTCTACAGGAAGTTGAATAGGTAAAGGATCTCACATAATAATGTGTCCTTGGACAATTGTGAACTCTAATTATGCCTCTCAGCAGTATCCTGACGCTATTTATCATCTGTTCTTTGTTGGAACACTTTGCCCTTTTTAAAATATACTTTTCTTTTTTAAAATTTCTTTCTGGGGGATGGTAATGTGATGAATTGGGAGATTGGGATTGACATATATACACTAATATGTATAAAATGGATAACTAATGAGAACCTGGTGTATAAAAAATTAAATTAAAAAAATAAAGTTGAGCACTGAGCGATATGAAAAAAAATTCTTTCAACTAATGTATGTTCTCTATTTCACTGGGGCCAATTTACTCTGATTACAGAGACATATTTTTCTCTTTTGGACCTCTTCATAGGTCTTATACTTTTTCTCTTTTTGTTCAAACATGTTAATGATAGTTTAATGTGTCTGAGATGGGCCACATCAAAACTTTTATAATTTGCTGCACAGTTCTTTCTGTTCAAAACAGAAGGAGATAAAAAACTGAATGTACTGTAATTTCTTTGTGTTAAGACGGGACTCAAAGTTAGCCTATTCACTTAATGAAAGCACTGGCAAAAATCAGCTTTTGGGGAACTCTGGAAGCTAGCTGAAAGCTTGCAAGATTTTGGGAGCATTTATTCAAGATAAATGGCTAAATCTAAACAAGTGCAGTAAATTATGTGTTTTTTTATCATCTTTATTGGAGTATAATTGCTTTACAATGGTGTGTTAGTTTCTGCTTTATAACAAAGTGAATCAGTTATACATATACATATGTCCCCATATGTCTTCCCTCTTGCATCTCCCTCCCTCCCACCCTCACTATCCCACCCGTCTAGGTGGTCACAAAGCACTGAGCTGTTTTTAACTTGCCCTATTCCCATTCTACTCTCCCCAGCTTTGTAGTAGCTGACATCAGCTCTGTACAATCACAGTGAATACAAGCAGCCTAGCATCAATGAAAGGGGACAGAATAGGACTGGAGTTCCACTAAAGCTCAATTTCGAAAGAACTGTCATTATTTGACCTGTTTTCAGTTTCCTGAAAAACTGCATTTATGGGACCTATCTCTATTTGACTTGATTCAGGTCTCATTCAGGGGGAACAGCCTTTCCCTTTGGGCATTCATGGAAAACAATTAGCAGCAATTGTTTAATGTTGCAGTTGCCTGTGGCAGCAATAACAGATGGGGCAAACAAGCTGATCAACAAACTTAAAAGGAAAATCTGATGGGTGAACTGTCCATAGGGGGTTTGAAAAGTGAAAATATATTCTTGGGAATCTAAAAGGCACATACATGCTTGGGGCTGTGTAGATGCCCATGAAGGATCTGAGAAGGCTCTAAGCTCTCACGTCAGGATGACTATGAGGCACCAGGAAAACAGGAAGTGAAGATTAAGTTACAGTTCTAAATTGTTTGAACATTGAACGCGTACCCCAACATACACTCAGCCCCTTGAGAAAACCTAGGAGACATATTGGTAGAAGGCAATTAAGGAAATCTCTATCTAATCATTAGCTAGTAACTAAACTAACCAAGCAAGACTTCCATGGCTACACATGACAATAAATACTGACTTTATGAAATCAGTTCAGAAAAGTCACTAAACAAAAATAGTAGCAGCAACAACAATAAGAAGTAGGAATAAAAATAAACCTTAGGAAAAGAAATCTGATTTCTAGAGTTGCAACACTGTATTATTCAAAATGTTCAGTTTTCTACAAAATGTGTGACATGCAGAGAAACATGAAAGTTAGGCACATATACATGAACAAAAAAGCATTTAATAGAAACTGTCCTTAGGACCCTGAGAAAGCACATTTTTTGTACTCATTAGACAAGGACTTTAAATTGGCTATTTTAAATATAGTCAAAGAACTAAAAGAAATAATGTGCAAAGAACTAAAAGAAAGTTGGAGAACAATGTCTCACCAAATAGAGACTATCAATAAGGAGATAGATAGAAATTCAGGAGTTGAAAAGTACAGTAACCAAATTAAAAGTGCACTACAGGGACTCAATAGCAGATATGAGTTGGAAGAAGAAAATATCAGTGAAGTTGAAAATGGGTCAATTGAGATTATTCAGCTTGAGGAACAGAAGAAAAAAAAGAGAAAAATAAACAGGATCAGAGACCTGTGGATAGCAATGTATGCATATTGGGAGTCCCAGAAGGAAAGAAGAAAGAGAAAAGCGGAAAGAGCATATGAAGAATTAATGGCCAAAAACATCTCACATTTGGTAAAAAAAAAAAAAAAAAAAAAAACCAAAAAGCTTACATACCTGAGAAGTTTAAACAGCATTGAGGATAAACACAGAGATCAACACATAGACATATCAAAATTCAACTGTTGAAAGACAAAGAAAAAGAAAGGTCTTATAAGTAACAAGGGAAAAGTGACTCATCACATAAAAGAGATGCTCAGTAAGATTACTAGATGGTTTTTCAACATAAACCTGGAATGCAGGAGGCATTCAAAGGGCTGCAAGGAAGAAACTGTCAACCAATAATTCTACATCTAGCAAAATTACCCTCAACAATGAAGGAGAAATTAAGACATTTCCAGGTTAAGAAATAACAGTTAACTTGTCACTAGTAGACCTGACCTGTAAGAAATGTTAAAAGATTTGTTCAGGCTGGAAGGAAAGGAAACAATACAGTACTTCAAACTGACATGAAGAAATAAAGAGCATCAGTGAAGAAGTAGCTAGCTACATAGGAAAATGTAAAAGATAGTGTAAATGTGTTTTTTGTGTGTAACGTTTTTTTTTCTCCTAAGTTTAAAAAACAACTGCATTAAGTAGTAATCATAAGTCTATATTCATGGGCATATAATATACAAAGATGTCATTTGTATGACAATAAGATCACAAAGGAATGGGGAGGGAATGGAGTAAAGCTTTTGTATATTATTGAAATTAGTTGGTATTAATCCAAACTAGGTTGCTATAAATTGCAATTTTAATTGTATTACCCAGGTCAACCACTAAGAAAATAACTCAAAAAAATCCAGTACAAGAAACAGTAAGGGGGGCTTCCCTGGTGGTGCAGTGGTTGAGAATCTGCCTGCTGATGCAGGGGACATGGGTTGGAGCCCTGGTCTGGGAAGATCCCACATGCTGCGGAGCAACTAGGCCCGTGAGCCACAACTACTGAGCCTGCTCATCTGGAGCCTGTGCTCCGCAACAAGAGAGGCCATGATAGTGAGAGGCCCATGCACCACAATGAAGAGTGGCCCCCGCTTGCTGCAACTGGAGAAAGCCCTCACACAGAAACGAAGACCCAACACAGCCAAAAATAAATAAATAAATAAATAATAATTAAGAAACACTAAGGGGGCTTCCTTGGTGGCACAGTGGTTGAGAGTCCGCCTGCCGATGCAGGGGACACAGGTTCGCACACCAGTCTGGGAAGATCCCACATGCTGTGGAGCGGCTAGGCCTGTGAGCTATGGCCGCTGAGCCTGTGTGTCCAGAGCTTGCGCTCCACAACGGGAGAGGCCACAACAGTGAGAGGCCCGCGTACTGCAAAAAAAAAAAAAAAAAAGAAACACTAAGGGAATTAAAGTTGTATACTTGAAAATATTTCTTTAGCAAAAAAATTAAAAGCAGTAAGGAGAAATAGAGAACAACAACAAAAAGATGTAACCCAAATGGAAAACAAACAGCAAAATGGAAGATGTAAATTCTATCTTATCAGTAACTACATTAAATGAGAATGGATTAAACATTCCAATCAAAAAGCAGAGATTGACACAATGGATTTTAAAAAATTATCCCACTTC
This sequence comes from Mesoplodon bidens, assembly GCF_964165515.1. Lineage (NCBI taxonomy): Eukaryota > Metazoa > Chordata > Mammalia > Artiodactyla > Ziphiidae > Mesoplodon > Mesoplodon bidens. The sequence goes on from NC_138167.1 coordinate 91,352,088, forward strand.
AAAGATTGAAAGTAAAAGGATGGAAAAGTAAAAGGATGGAAAAGACATACCATGTAAGCAGTAACCAAAAGAGCTGCAGAAGCTATACTAATAGCAGACAAAGTAATATCAGAGAAAGTAGACTTTAAGACAAGAATTGTTACTAACAATTACTAACAAAGAGCCCCAAAATATGTAAAGCAAAAACTTACAAAATTAAAAGGATAAATAGAAAATTTGAGAATAATAACTTGAGATTTCAATACCCCAGTTTCAGTAGTAAATAGAACAACTATAAAGATGATTCACAAGGAAAAATAAGACTTGAACATTATAAACTAGTAGACTTAATAGACATCTATAGAATATTCCATCCTACAAAGTAGAATGTGCATTCTTTATAATTGCACATGGAACATTCTCCAATATAAACTATTTAAAACAGGTCTCAATAAATGTAAAAGGATTGAAATTATATGAAGTATGTTATATAACCATAAAATAATGATGTTAGAAGTCAATAACAGAAGGAAATCTGGGAAAATTGCAACTATGTGGAAAGTAGGTGACACACTTCTAAATAACTGATGAGTCAAAGAAAAAAATCACAAGGAAAAATAGAAACCATTTTGAGATGATTGTAAGTGAAAACGGAACATACCAAAACTTACGGGATGCAGCTATAGCAGTGCTTAGAGGCAAAAAATTACAGCTGAAAAGCCTGTATTAAAAAAGAAGAAACTCAATGGCATTCTTAAGAAAAGTAAGACCAGGGTAGCAGAGAGAAAAAATGGAAGAGTGAAAGAAGACATTAAGAGATGGGTGAGGTCACAGATTGTGGGATGTTGTAAGGAGTGTAAATGTTATTCTAATTGGGATAGAAGCCACTGGAGTATTTAAAGCAGGACTGGAGGTGGGAGAGGATATGACATATGATATAGGATCAAATTTTGTGGGATATGACTGACTTACGTAATTTAAAAGTTATTCTAGGGGCTTCCCTGGTGGTGCAGTGGTTGAGAGTCTGCCTGCTAATGCAGGGGACACGGGTTTGAGCCCTGATCTGGGAGGATCCCACATGACGCGGAGCAACTAAGCCCGTGAGCCACAACTACTGAGCCTGCGTGTCTGGAGCCTGTGCTCCGCAACAAGAGAGGCCGCGATAGTGAGAGGCCCGCGCACTGCAATGAAGAGTGGCCCCCACTTGCCACAACTGGAGAAAGCCCTCGCACAAAAATGAAGACCCAACACAGCCCAAAATAAATAAATAAATAAAATAATTAATTAAAAAAAAAGTTATTCTAGTGGCTGAGTGGACATAGGAGTGAGAGTGGAAAGAAAGAGATCAGTTGTGAAGTTACTGTTTTAGCCAAGGTGAGAAATGATAATGTTTGGATAAGGTAAATGGAGAAATGATAAGTGGTTACAACGGGCATACTTGCTGATGTACTAGATTAGCGGTGTTAATGAAGAGATAAAGGATGATTTCTAGCTTTGAGGTCTAAGCACACTGTTGAATTGAATGGAAAAATCTTGGGTAGGAGAAGGTTTTGGAGAGAACATAAACTTTAATATGTCTAGAATTATTCCAGTGGAGATTAGGAGGTCATTTTAGTATTCTGTGCTATATGTGTTGATGGCTCAGTTCAGGGCTCGGATTATTGCCAAAATTCTGGAAGCCACAGAATCAGAGGAAGAAAAAACTATTTTTATGCTGGCTGAATCCCTGGCAAAGGAAATCCCATTTTTACAATTTATATTCATAAAAGGGAAGTGGACAGGTTAATAGTTTCCCTGGATGGTTAAATCCTTGAGGGAAGGCACTGTGAGTTTTTCAGTTTTGTGACTTTTGTGTCTAGTAGAGAACATATGAAATAGTAATTTTCAATAAGATAATGTTGAATAATTTAAATGAACATAAGGGTATAAATCCATATTCTACCACAATTACCAAAAGAAACTTTCTTTGCATAATTTTTTATATCGTTTGAGGTGCAATTCAATACAGGCAAAATGCTTTCTGATAACCTTTAACATTTTTTTCTGCATTGAAATTTACTTTAAGCTGGATTTGTAAAGAGAAAAAAAAACTTGCAATCTGCAAGTAGAAGACCAGAATATCCATATTCAAAAGCCAGAAGCGTCATAGCTGATACTTAAACATTTTGCTTCCTACTTGCTAGTGTCTAATAAGTGCAACTGACCCCATAAACTTTGAAGTGTAATGATTATGTGAATATTTCCCTTCCATGCTCTTTAGGAGATACAGTACACAAAAAATTCACATGATTGATTCATAGCTATAGAAATAACAGTAAAATAGTGTTTTCTGCTGTAACGCCATGTCTAATCAATCCTAATAAGATAAAGAATGTTTGAGTATATAAAACCTACTTTTAAAAGAGAAAAACTTAAAGAAATTAGAATATGTATTAAGAACAAGGAAGTTCACTTGAGGTTGTTGCTTCCTTTGGGGGCATAACAGTGTGCCTGAAAAATTCTTTTTAATTTGGTATTCAGTACATTGTTTTGATTTGTAAATAAAATCTGAGAAGGAAACCTCAAGTCAAATCTGATATTCCCAGAATAATCAGATACCATTCATTGCCTGAAAAATAATACCCATGTAAAACATCCATAAAGCCAAAGCTGAAGTCACCATTATTTTTGTTACCTTTTAAAGTGCATGCCAGGCAAATGTAGTATATTATCAAAATAGGACGTGTGAGTCCCTTAGAACCCCTGAGAAAGGAAAACTTGGAACAAATAGGTATTTCTTATCTCGAGATTTAGGTAATAGAGATCGACATTTTGATTTTTTTTAAAGGTACATAGCACCGAGCTGAATATTGCCATTCTGAACTATGCAATCACACTGCAGCTGGATTCTTTTCATCCCTCAGATGGGTTAACAGCTCACATTTCTTATTTAGTATGTGCCAGGAAACCCTATACGTTGTTGCATTTAATCCACAAATATTTGATTGATGAGTCTTATACCCATTTCACAGATAGAAAATGAGGCCAGAGAAGTTAAATGTCCTGCATGTGGTTACACAGTAAGGTAAGGCCAGAATCCCTATGCAGGGATTGAAAAAAAATGCTCTTTTTATTACCTAATGGTATCTTAAAATATTTTTAACTTTGATCGATGGCATGTCATGTTATCTGCAGCAGCTATTCTAGAATTCATCTACTTTTCTCAGAACCTCAACATCTCTCCTCACCTCACTCTAGGCTGAGAAGCAAGGCTCAAGCCCACTCTTGGCTCAGAGCAGGATCTAATCCTCTGAACTTCCCTCTACATCAAATTACCTGGCATCTCCAAGCATTCTCTCATTCTCGGTTTTCTTCTTTTTTTTTGGAAAATTTTATTTTATTTTATTTTTTAATTTTTTTAATTTTACATCTTTATTGGAGTATAATTACTTTACAATGGTGTGTTAGTTTCTGCTTTATAACAAAGTGAATCAGTTATACATATACGTATGTTCCCATATCTCCTCCCTCTTGCATCAGTTTTCTTACATGCAATTTATCTTCCACTCATCTGTGAGGGCTGTCCCTGAAGTCAGGAATGACTTCTCTGTCCCTAAGACTAATATCCTTTACCATTTTTCGTGTTCTGTTTTCACTTGGGTTCTTCCAGAAGATCTTGAGGTATATTTGAGTTTGAGAACACATTCTTAAATGATTCTAGGAAACACTACCAGGGCAATGATAAAAGAGAAGACAGTCAATAAAGTTTTGTCACCAGGTAAGTTTCTCCTGAGAATAACTTAAAGTTAAGCATGTTGGGGAACTGGCGTAGCCAGTGTGGGAGATGTGCCTCAGAGGTATCCTCTCAAGACTTAAGGGAGCTGGAGTGCTTATACACCAAGTCCCGTTAATTGGTTGAGGGCTGCTTGGGTTGGGAGGGAATTCTCTGACACTCTTAGCCTGTGGCGTGAGCACAGATAACAGGTGCTTGTAACCAGAGAAAGCTCGAAGACAGAGTAATGCAGTTGCTGGGAGAGGGAATTCCAGCAGCCAGGCACAAACCTGGTTAGTGTGAGGGCTTATGGGCATGACACTGACAGTGTAGGTTATATGTTATTTAAAAATATTTACATTGTTTGCAACAGATGATTATTCTCTTTTTATAAAAACTCTTTGTTTCCCTTTTTACTTCTCTGCACACTCCTTTATTTTCATATCTACAGTCTTGTCCTATTTTCACCACTTAAGTGCAGGCATTTTCCAAGCATCTGCCCATGATTCTTCTCAATTCACCTCATAACTTTGGCAATCTCATGGTTTTTGTTGTATCAATGCAGATGATTCCCACATGTATAACTCAATTTCAACCCTTTTTTCCTGTCCCAAGATGCAATTCCACTGTTTACACCATCACGTAGGATTTTCCCTCTTCATTTGGCACTCCAGGATATCCAAAATTAATCTTATAATCTTCCTTAGAAAAATTTCATATTTGAAAAACTACTCATATATTCAAGTTAAATTGTTGGAAAATTTCTAATCATCTTTAGCACATCTATTTTCTTTCCCCAGCACTCAGTCAGTTATCCTGTCCTGCCAATCCTCTCTCTGCAATATCTCTTCTCTATTTCTTCCTCTGTAATTTCCAGCTACTACTTGCATTCAGACACAGGGATTTCATTATCCTTGACTTGGTCTACTTCAATAGCCTCCAGAATGTCCTTTTCTAACAAAAATTTCCCATGTCAACTATTTTTAAAATGATTTTCTTACAGCCCAGTTCTGACATGTCATTTTCCACTCAAAAGTCCAGGAGCCTCCCTACTGCTTATAGAATATTGCTGTCATAGAAAGAACATGAGCTTTAGGTCAAACAGAACCATCTAAATTTCTGCCTTACCACTTACTAACTGGGTGTTATTGATCAAACTATTACACTTTGTGGACTTGGATTTTTTATCTATAAACCAAGCATAATGATACCATGTTAATAGTGATGTTACATTTATGACCAGTCTGTAAACGAACCAGCACTGTGTCAGGCTTGCTATAGGCACTCAGTAAACTTTAGATTGGTTTACTGACAATATAACAATTCAGTTAGACTGTTTTCCCCTCTTTTTCCAAGATTCCTTAGCCTGCCATTAAAAGTCCTTAAGAATTTACAGATATAATATAAAAATTAATGCACAAATTAAAAACAGATTCAAGAAATATACAGATGAGTGTTTATTTTTTCTAATTATGGGAAAGAGCTTTACTAGACATAAAATCAAATGAAGAAACAACAGCAACAAATTAATGGTTTGAAGTACACAATTTTTTTTAGGAGAGCTCTGTATCAAAAATACCAAAACTGGGGCTTCCCTGGTGGCGCAGTGGTTGAGAGTCCGCCTGCCGATGCAGGGGAAACGGGTTCGTGCCCCGGTCTGGGAAGATCCCACATGCCGCGGAATGGCTGGGCCCGTGAGCCATGGCCACTGGGCCTGTGCATCCGGAGCCTGTGCTCTGCAATGGGAGAGGCCACAACAGTGAGAGGCCCACATACCGTAAAAAAAAAAAAAAAAAAAAAAAAAAAAAATACCAAAACTGAAATGAATGGTTTTAAAAATATAGTAATAATATGTGTGCTACATATAGTAGGTAAAGGTAATGGTCTTCCTGTACAAAAGGCTCTTACAAGTTAAAAAGAAAATACAAATACCACAATAGTAAAATTTACAAAGAACATAAACTGGTAATTCACAATGTAAGATAATATATGATCAATAGATATTAAAAATGTGTAGCTTCGGGCTTCCCTGGTGGCGCAGTGGTTGACAGTCCGTCTGCCGATGCAGGGGACACGGGTTCGTGCCCCGGTCCAGGAAGATCCCACATGCCGCGGAGCGGCTGGGCCCGTGAGCCATGGCCGCTGAGCCTGCGCGTCCAGAGTCTGTGCTCCGCAACGGGAGAGACCACAGCGGTGAGAGGCCCGCGTACCGCAAAAAAAAAAAAAAAGTGTAGCTTCAGTAACAACTGAAGTAAACAAAATTAAGATACTACGTTAGCAAGGCACTATTTAAATTATTCTACTCAGCTACAGTATTTCTTCCTGTAACTCCTACCAGTTCTCTCACAGAACATAGGTGGCTCCTGTGTGTTCTGCCTTCCTACTATGCTCACTTTATGAGCTTTTTTATTCTATTTCCACCATCGGCCATAGTAATTACGGTAAGTAGACTTCACTTAATGTGAGCCATTGACTTTTCATTTTATCTAAGAGTCATATGAGGTATTGCAACAGCCAAGGACAATTCCTTGTATGTGTATCTCATCCCAGTTTGTCCTCAATAAAATTTTTAGCAATTGCACCACTATAGCATGCTAGGAGCTGTCAGCTACCATCAGTGATGGAGTCTTTATTTCCAGCTGGTGTCCCATCTACAAAATCCCATTTTTGTGCCTGCCTTTAGGAGCATTCCTGATACAACATATCTTATATCAGGTTTCCCAGGAATCAGATCTAAGATGGATATTTGTGTGCCAGGAAGTTTTATAAGCATTACAAACCTTTTATTAACATTGCTATAAACATTAACAGTATAATACAAATCTGACAATTCAAAAGGCCTGAGGCTTGGCACCAGTTAAATTTATGGTGATTCTAGCATTTATATCAATATAATCTTTGATCCATGGTTAATTAGCTGTGCAAAAGTTATTTAACCTTTCAGGCATTGTGGCAAAATCACCTTTTAAGATCAGAGAGATTTGATTTTGAAGAGAAGATTGTTAATTTCTATATTTTTGCTTGAAAAATGATTGCCTCTGTTATATTTTGTAATCAATATCAAAGTCATCTGGTTCCATTAACCTACCAATATTATAGACTAGGGAGTAGATTATTGATCTGTTGTAAGTAAAATTAATGATCTGTCATCTATAAAGGTGAACACACATTCCTTTGGTTCAAAGATTTATTATCCTCACTGTTGCATCACCTATGATAGAAATGCCCTTCAAATGGCCTCATTTCTGTGTGCTTCTGTGTCTTACAGACCATGAAGAACCATTCAAAGCAAGCTTTGTCCACGAGTTAACCCCACCACTAACAAAACAAAGCAAAACAAAAACTATATAAGATAAAATATCAAAGCCAAAATTTTGCTGATTATTATTTACACATTAAAGATAATTTTTTTTTACTCAACTGTGGTTTAAATTATGGTCAGCAATTGAACATTTGATTAAAAACTTGCCTTCTTTGACTTTAGATTTTTTTTAAACATCTTTATTGGAGTATAATTGCTTTACAATGGTGTGTTAGTTTCTGCTTTATAACAAAGTGAATCAGCTATACATATACATATATCCCCATATCTCCTCCCTCTTGTGTCTCCCTTCCACCCTCCCTATCCCATCCCTCTAGGTGGTCACAAAGCTGATCTCCCTGTGCTATGTGCCTGCTTCCCACTAGCTATCTATTTTACATTTGGTAGTATATATATTTGACTTTAGAACTGTTAGCTCCACTGCTAGCTAATCTGTAATAGCAAACCTATATTCAAGCTATAAACATTTTTTAAATTAATTAATTAATTAATTTTTGGCTGCGTTGGGTCTTCATTGCTGCATGCGGGCTTCCTCTAGTTGCGGCAAGCGGGGTCTGCTCTTCGTTGTGGAGCATTGAGTTCTCATTGCGGTGGCTTCTCTTGTTGTGGAGCACAGGCTCTAGGCATGCGGGCTTCAGTAGTTGTGGCTTGTGGGCTCTAGACCACAGGCTCAGTAGTTGTGGTGCACGGGCTTAGTTGCTCCACAGCATGTGGGATCTTCCCGAACCAGGGCTCAAATCCACGTCCCCTGCATTGGCAGGTGGATTCTTAACCACTGCGCCACCAAGGAAGCCCCTATAAACATTTCTTCTGCTTATTCCAATTTATAACTTGGAACTAATGGTAGTTATATTTGAGTATTTATATACTTTACATATTTACTATGTAATAGGCAGTTTCAGTGTATGGTATATGGTATATATGATATGTGATATGATGTGGCATAGTATATACCATATTGTATATTAACTATATATAATAATAATCAGTAATAGATTATATATATTTATATATGATTATATATATTAAATTCACAAAGTAATAGCTGGTTATCCCTGTTTTACAAAATTATAAGCTAGTTCTCAGAGAAGCTTTCTAAATTGCCTAAAAAAGTGACAGGACATAGATATGAACCAACATGTGTCCAATTTGAAAGCTCTTGTTCCTTATGGTGTATGATTCACAAGTGAGGTCGGTTTCCTTGGTATTTGAGTCCTGTCATCTTCCTTTGGATATTAATCTTTCTAGTAATCTACAGTGTGCTTAGGATTTCTGATGGATATGGCATAGTATTTATTATTAGGTAGAACTTTTGGGAAAACAGATTGTTGGAGGAAAAAGAGAAGTTTGACAACTTTGATCCTTCCATCAGATGCTCTGGGGCAGTGGTGATATGTAAAACTCCATTTCATCCAAAAAGGCTAGCTAGGGAAGGATGATAAATAGCAAAATTATACACACAGTGACAGATTCTTATGTATATATACAAAATGAAGAAAGTATGTGATGTGAGATATCAAGAAATCTTTTCTGAAGCTAAGTAAAGTAAATGCTAGTAACTGGATAGAAAGTAAGTCGAATGATCACTGACTCCATCAGAATAAAATTTCCAAAGCATCCTCCCTGAAGTGTGAGCTATCAAGTTGATGATTATTTGACCGACAAGCATCCAGTTTAGTTTTGTGTGTACACCACCCCAGTCATTATCAAGAGAAATATAATGTATATTTCTGTTATTATAAACCCCATACAAAACAATTTCCACACTCAAGAAAGTAATGCATTACTTGCCCAGGAAAAAAAACCTGAGAATTTTAAAGCAAAAATGCAGTTTGCTTTCCATTTACTCTATCTCAATATTTTGGCTATAAACGTTTATTAATATAGTGCTAACTTTCAAAGATGAAATCTCCCTACTGTTTATGAATAGCGAATAAATATATTTGATGAGATAGAAAAAAATGAGTGAATATAAATATCCTCAGAACAGTTATATCAATATAAACTTTCCATATAAAATCATTTTAACCTTGGTAAAAATTCATAATACTTTTAACTAAGGACAGAATTGATATAATTTATAAGAAAGTTTGTTTTCCCATAATTCAATAAATGAAACAAACATGTCTTTAAAAATCCACCAAAATGAAATTTATTCATACATGTTTTTAAAGGCCCTCCAAGTGACTTTTATTCACTCAATTAACAGTTATTGAGCATTATTACACACTTCATCATGGCTGTGAGTGTGAGGCTCAACCTGAGCTTCATTGCTTTTTAGCATTGGTGACTTGGCCAAATTATTCATTGTCTTAGAGTACTTTACATTTATGTTCATAAAATTTAGACAATATATTTACCTTATGGCAATGTTGTGAGGGTTAAATGAGAACACATGGAAAGACCTTAGAACAGTAAAAGCTATTATTTACTAAAGTAAGGGTAAAGAGAAAAATTTTCGGAAATGTTAACTACCATATGCCAGCCATTATACTAAATGCTAGGCTGCACACGTGTGGGGCATAGAAAGGAATAATGTGCTGTTTCCCCCCAAGGAGTTTGTGGGATAGTAGAGTGTTCAGAAAATGAATAGAGTGACAAGTACTCTGACAGATGCCCAGAAAGTAGTTGAAAGGCTATATGACTCTGTAATGAGGAGAAATATCTGAGTTAGACACATAGATTCAAGAATTGTGCTAGTGTCATTTCCGAAATAGCACAGCATACTGGGAAGAAATCATTCTTATCATTGTCAACAATTAAATGAGGATAAGTCATTTAAAGTTTCCAGAATTTTTAAACTTTGACTCTACCCTAACATTTTCCGTGAACTGAGAAATTCTGTTTTTGAAGTTCTAACGCTCTGTTCCTCTTTACACTCTGAGGGTTTGTGTTTAGGTAATGGCAGTGCATCTGAAAATGTTTGCTATTTATTTGCATTTCTTCTTGAATATTTGATTGTTCAGCATGTTGGCGATATCAACCTAGTTATTACAGTTGTAAGCTTCTTATATTTATATTGCCTTACATTTATTCTGAGTTTCCAAAGCACTTTGCCTATTAGTTCTCAAAATATGGTTCTCAGAACCCTGTGGGTTCCAGAGACATTTTCAGAGCATCTATAAAGTCAAAGCTATTTTTCAACACTATTAAGACACTGTTTGTCTTTTTCATTGTATTGACACTTGCACTGATATATAAAAGCAATGGTACGCTGGTACCTTAGCAGGAATCAAGGCAGTGTTCCGAAACTTACTGTTAGCCATTGTGCTCTTCATTGCCAGGCACGAATAGGGTGGCCAGTGTCACTTAAAAATATCCTTGATTGAAGAATAATAGTTATTAATCTCATAAATCTTTACCTTTGATGTCTTTTTAACATTCTGTGTGATGATTTTTAAAAATGTATAAAGTATACAATGTGTTCACTGTTGACGAGCCTTAAGGGGAACACCAAAGCAGGAAAGGAGTACAGCGAGTACCGGAAGGTGACAGAGGATGGAACTGTCTGGCTGGGTTGCTAGAGGAGGTTCACTGAGAAGACGGCCATTGAGTACAGACCTGAAAGAGGCGAGAGAATGAGCCACATGGGTATAGTTGTTTCATTTGAGGAAAAAGCAGGTTTCTGCTGGAATAGAATGTCCGAAACGTTCAAGGAACAGCAAAGGGGAGGAGGAGAGGGAACTAGGTGCAGAGACACAGGAGAAAAGGTAAAAGTCAAGTTGGGCCTGTCCACCTTATAGGAACTTAGACTTTTACTCTTGAGTTGGGATGCCAATGGAAGAATTTCAGCAGAGAATCTAACTGTGTTTTTAAAAGATAATTCTCATTTCTGTGTGGAAAAACAGACAGGTGTGGTAAAGGCAGAAGTATGGACACAATTAGGAAACCTGCACAATCCAGGTGGTTGGGAGTGAAAGAAGGAGGGTCATGAAGAGTGGTGAATCTATGGCTATATTTTGAGGCAAACAAGATACTCTGTGGAATGTGTGATAAAGCCCATCACACAAGGAATGGAATGGGACAACTGAAATGGGACAACTATGGGTAGAGCAGGTTGACAGTGGTGGGGGAGTGAGGATGGGGGGTTGGAATAGAGGGGGAATGTTGTTGGGGGGATGGGAATGGGAACAGGTACAGAGAGAAAAAGACTAGGAACTAACTTTTAAACCTGTTAAGTTTGAAATGCAGATGTAGGGTAAGCAATTGAATGCATATGTTTGTAGTTCAGAGGAGAGGTATGGGTTTGAAATAAAGTTTAGGAATAATCTGTATAGGTGTTAGTAGGCTGTGAGACTAGATGAGACCACATAAGGAGTAAATATGAATGGAAAAATAAAAATATAAGGAGAAGAGGTCCAAGAACTGAGTCCTGGGACATTCCACTGATTAAAGGTTGGAGGAGATGTTGAGGGACCAGAAAAATAGACTAAGACAAAGCTGCCTGAAAGTTAAGTGGGAAACCAAGTGAGGTTGGTGTCCTGAAAGAAAAAGTGAAAAAATAAAGTATTTTAAGTTTTAAGAACTGCTGATGAGTCAAAAAGTATGATGGCTAAGAATTAATTTCTGGATTGAACAATGATCAATGATGATCCTGGTTACTGCACTTTTGATATAACACTGGGGGTAAAGACCTGTAGTAGTCCAAGAAGAAATGGAAGAAGATAAATTGGTGATAATAAATATAGAAAAATGCCTTATAGGAGTTTTACTGTGAAGACCAGTAGGAAAATGGGGCAGTATTTCCAAAGAGAAATGGGAGTAATATAAATTTTGTTCTTTTTGAGAAGAGATATAATAACACGTTTATAAGTTGATGTAAAAGATCAAGTAGGGAAGGAAAAACTGCTGTGCAAGGGATCGGTTATAATTCACCATGGAATTTAAGCCTACTAAAAAGGAGATGAGAACATGAGAATGTGTGAAATTCTCATCTCACCTCAGCATACAGTAGCAGTTAAGGCCAAGAGTATAGGAGCCAGACCACCCGGTTTGGAATTCCACTCCTGCCACTTGCCAGCTCTGTGACTTAAGCAAGCTATTAACTTCTCTGTATCCCACTTTCCTCACCCTAAAATGGTGATAATAATTAAACCTTCCTCAGAAAGTTGGTATGAGAACTGAATTAGTTGATGCTTGTAAAGAGGTTACAAGAGCAAGTATAATATCCTGGCAAATATATATATCACATGCAAAAATAAACAAGTAAATTCCTAGTGATAGTCATCTTACCTGAACTCATTTTTTTTCCCTTTAGTCCAAATAATACTACTAACGATTTGCTCTCCTAAAGCAGTAACACTTCTGTAACAAGAATGTAAACTAGGCTTCTGAACTAGAAAGCAGCAGTTAGGACATGGCCCTGGTACTGACCTGCTTCATGTTCAGTTTTATTGTAACTCAAACTCCTTAGCTATAAAATGAGAAGAATAAACCTATTTCCTAGTGGTTTTTGAATAATAAATGAATAAGGCATATAAACCACTTTGTCCAGTACATGTAACCTGGTATACACTCAATTAAGAATGGCTATTAATATTGTTATGCTACTCTTACATTTTGGCAACTTGGATGACATGGATACACTATGGGAAAGAGAGTGAAATCCACTGAGATTAAATTTCTTTCTTTTGCCAACCTCTCCCATTCTTCTTATCTAATTTCATGTAGAAAGATAAAACTTAAAAAGCATGATATTCACCAGAGAATGAAAGCATTTGGATCATAAGAGCAACAGACTTCTTAGACCAAAAACGATCATTATCAGTGATGGATGCTATAATATTTCTGGTTTTGGCAAGTGGATTGGAATGTTGTCAAAACCATTTAAAAATTATTTATTTATTTTTGGCTGCATTGGGTCTTCGTTGCTGCATGCAGGCTTTCTCTAGCTGTGGTAAGCAGGGGCTACCCTTTGTTATGGTGGGCAGCCTTCTCATTGTCGTGGCTTCTCTTGTTGCAGAGCACAGGCTCTAGGTGAGCAGGCTTCAGTAGTTGTGGTGAATGGGCTCAGTAGTTGTGGCTCGCGGGCTCTAGAGTTCAGGCTCAGTAGTGGTGGTGCACGGGCTTAGTTGATCCGCAGCATGTGAGATCTTCCCGTACCAGGGATCGAACCTGTGTCCACTGTGTTGGCAGGCAGATTCTTAACTCCTGCACCACCAGGGAAGTCCCCAAAACATTTATTGATAACAAAACTGTATTAAATGTTTATTGATTTTTGCATGATTGTTTGGTACAGTTTATATTTGTTGAAGCGAAACATCTATAAATGACCTAATAATAAATGCACGGGTGTGGAGAGGATAAAATACAAAGGAAAATAAATGCAAAGGACTGAATCTTTATGTTGAATGTTCATATGTTGAAATCCTAATCCTCAATGTGATGGTATTAAGGGAGTGGGAGGTGACTAGATTGTGAGGGTGAGCCCTCATGAATGATATTAGTGCCCTTTATAAAAGAGACCCCAGAGAACTCCCTTCCCCCTTCCACCATGTGAGGACACAGGAGAAGAAGACCATCTATGAACCAGGAAGCAGGCTATCACCAGACAATGAATCTTCCAGCCTTGATCTTGGACTTCCTAGACTCTAGAAATGTGAGAAATAAATGCTGTCGTTTAAGCCACACAGACTATGGTGTTTTTGTTATAGTAGCCTAAACAGAATAAAACAATAAGGTATTTACAGAGATTACCAAGTAGCCAAAAAATAAGTGGTCAACAAAGAGCCATTTAATAATGTTTATATGATAAATACTGCTAAACTGAGTCATCATAGCCCAAAATACATGGGCCAGTTGGACAGTGTCCTCAAGCTACTTTAGTTGTACAGCCAGCAAGCTTCCATACTGGGACTTACTCAATTTGACAGATTTTGGGCTAGGTTGCTAGTTTTGAGGAGAAATCATGAGTTGGCAAGTTTATACAGAATTAGGATGTAAAAATGAACTCTCTACTCCACTAAAGACATTAAAAAAAAAAAAACTCTCTTAGGAAAGAGGAAACCTAGAATTGACATTTTTTATTCAGATGTCATCTGAAAAACACCTTCAAGGAGTTTTCAGAACTGAAATTCTTTCTTGTGTACATGACACTGAGACAACTTAGACTTGAGTGACAGTAGAAGAATTTGGAATGAAAAAAATGCACAGTGTTCTTTGTTCATTGAATAGAGACATAAGTCAAAAACAATCCTGCAATAATTCACTACCGTAAACACCATGTAGAAGCATTCCCACAATGAAGAAATTATAGTTCAATATAATCAAAAACCATTTGCTCTAAGTAATAAACAAAATGAAAAGATAGCAACTTGAGGTGGGCTTGTTATAAACTGGAGTTGAATTTGACCTGATAGAAGATAATGGACATCTGCATCAGACAAACTTGGTTTTTCATCTGTGTGGTGTTGGGCAAAATATGTAGTCTTAAAGCACCATTTTGTGCATCAGTTAAATAATTCTAACAATATTTGCCTTAAAGTGTTGTTGTAAAGATCATAAATCACTGTAAATGGTCTAGCATAATTTTGGCACAGAGGGGACTCCATGGATATTTGTTGTTTTTGTGGAAGAGTATTTTAACACAATTCATATATAACAGTGGGAACCAAGTGTCCCCAACAAGGAAAATTAAATTGGAGCAATATTCCTTTTTCCTGGTAATTAGAGGCTGGTCATGTGACCCAGGTATAACTAAGTGGATGCCCCTCTTCTATATTTGAATTTTGAAAGAGGGAAGCAAAGGTGTATGTCAGAGATATTTGCAAAGCACAGTGATTCTCAACTGGGGCCCTTTTTGTCTGGAGAAATTTTTGACGTCAAGATTTGGGAAGGGCTACTGGCATCGAGTGGGCGGGAGCCAGAGACGCTGCTAAGCATCCTACAATTCACCAGAAAGCCCCACAAATCAAAGTCTGATCCAAAATGTCAATCATGCTGAGGTTGAGCAGCCCTGGAATAGCACCAGTGCAGAGTGGACAATGCAGTATCATAGCAGTGAGTGTCAGGAGGTGATAAGGAATGTCTAGCTGTCTGGCCAAGCTTCAGTGTCTTGAGCAGATGTCTTCTGTGACAACCTTTTGGCATCTTGACTATGCCGTGTCTCCTTGACTGCCTGCTTGATCTCAGCACCTTTGTTTCCTATATAATTTTGTAAGCTACATGACACACTCTTCCAATAAATTCCCTTAATACTTAAGTTAATTAAATTTCATGTTAACCATCAAGAAAACCTGATTAGTAGAGACAGTCTGTCAATAGCATTTAGCATTATTATTATCATGAGTAATTTCATTATTAATAATAAAGCTGTCAGAAGGAGGGAGGATCTAAGCTACTTTTTAACAGTACCAAAAGCTATCATTAGTAAGGACTTAAACTTGGCTAGGGAGTATCCACATGATATTCAGTTTATTCCCTAAAGCCACTTTAAACATTAATGTCTCTCTTTAAAAAATGATAACACCGAGGCAACACAAAATCATCCAGCTAATAAGTATCAGACCCAAGTTACAAATTCAGATCTTTTCAACTATAAAGTGGTTTTTCACTTAACGGTTCGACTTTTCACACACACACACACACACACACACACACACACATTATATAACATGCCATCACACTCTCTTCACAAATTACCAGTGGCTTTCCAGGTGTCAATACAGCCACTTTGACTACTTCCTCCTTTTGTTTGGTCTCCTCCTCTATCTACCTCTTCTCTGTCTAATTAGCAGGCCTTTCTATCCAACTCCTGAAATTTAGTGTTCATGTGGTCTTCATCTTTGTCCCTTCTCCTCACATGCCACACACTCTCTGGATAATCTCAGCTATGCTCTATGTCATGTCATGATGCTTTACAAGTTTAATTTATATTAATACTCATTAGTTAATCAAGAGTTATATAGAAATAATTTAAATATCACAATTAAATATAAAAACATTCAGATATCCATCTGACTACTAATCAGGTAACTTAAAGAAGAATTCCACCAAATTTTAGAAACAAAATTATCTGAAATAATACTTAGCCTCTAGGGTTCTATCTTATCAACAGAAACTCTATCATTCGTTTCCTCCAAGGTTGGGCTTAGAGTTTGTTATAAAATGTTCTATGCATCTGCAGCAATAGAAAAGCACAATATGAGACCATTCAAATTAAGTCATCCCAGGCTTCAGTTTACAGGTGGAGAGAATTGTTTTATTTCCTTGCTGGCATTCTTTTTTCCTGCCATGAAACCAAAATTAGTTATTATTACTGAAGGATAGAAAACCAGAAAGCCTGCTCAAGTTGTCAGAGAATCCTGATCTCTTGTACTGTGATTATAGCTACACAGTGAGAACTAGCAAACCTGTAGAGAATTAGATATTCTTTTTATCTGCTGGTCTGCAGCAGTTTCTCAGAGAGTGGACAGCGGTAGGGTAGAAAAATTCTCTCTCCCTTCATACTATGATTAGCAATAGTTACTCCATGATAAAAGAAGAGCTAGGCTTCTAAAATAGAAGTTCTGTATCACATGGCTTTATAAGTTTAAGTTTACACATTGCCATTTTCCCAAAGGCAAGCTATAATAGTACCAGCAAGGCCAGGTCAGAGGCGGAATCTGGTCTCAACCACACAGCTCTAGAAATTGGTTTTGAGCCCAGATCACTAATCCATATTTTTTCATCCTTTCAGTAAACTCCTCTTTTTGAGTACTTGCTGTCCACATTTGCAAGACGACCTCAGTCAGGCCTTCTCATTTCATCAAAGATATTTGAATAATGTTGAACTTCAAAAGGAAAGGGGCCAGACTCTATATTGCTTTGCTTTGAATAAAAAGTATCTGTTCAAATTAATTCTGATATACCCCCTACCAGAAACTGAAATGGCTGGCAATTTTTGAGTCAGTTTATCTCACTTGGCAATCAATCATAATACAAAACATCTGTTTATAGAAAATAGTTCTGTTGAGGGTTTAATAAATAATAGTGGATAGAATTATGATCCTTGATTGATATTTTCCATGAGCTTTGGTTATATGAAAGAGATAGGCCTGTGAATAATATACTCAAAAATAAACTCTATCTTCATAAATATTTAAATTCATTTTCACCGAGTTATTAAAAATAGGTTGAAATATGTTATTTTACATGGATTTCATCTGGATTCTGATACTATTTAGGGATAAAAAAGAATGACATTTGTGTTTAATATCTAGGGTACCACATGATGTGAAAAGATGTCATGTTGTAACATTCATAATTTCATACTTTATCTGAATACAAATTGGGTTTTTCAGATTCAGCTGGCATTGTGAGATATAGGGCCAGATATAATCACAATATGAACATTTCTTATATGCACAGTACTATAATTATAAATGCACCATCTTTTTTCCATTTTTTATGGAATTACACAAAATACATTTAATCAGAATTCCTGTATTTGTAAGGCAAACATATAGCACTGCTACAAATGGTGAATTCATCTGTGTGAACTCACAATTTTTTATGTATTACAATTATATCTTAGTATATCTGGTGTATAATATGCTTACAATTTCATACATCTTATTAATTTGACCTTACCTTGATCACACTTCCTTTTTGATAGTTGACTTTGGAGTGGTCACAGGCACTATTTTGGATCTGGATAAAGGGAAATGAGTAGAACTGACAGTTAATTGGGTTTGGTAGGATATTATTCTTTGATTTATAGTCATTTCTATGTATAATTAAGTTCTTACCAGCCACAATTAGAACGACCTTCAGAAAGACTTCCATCACCCGCCACATTGACTTACCAGGTGCAGATCATGGACTCATAAAGCTGCCTGCCAGAGGCAATATTACAGTATGACTATGTCCTTTACCTCCTAGCCCCAGATACATGTGGATGGTAAAGGAGAAACAAAATTTGAAATATACAGAACCAGAACCATAACTAGTTTGTGGAAAATTCTTCTAGTCATTATACGTGCAAATATTAAGAAGTAGATTTTAGTTGCTTCAATGCCTAGCGAAGACAGAAGTCCTCTTTTATCAGGAGTATATTCACTCAAGCAGCAAATTATATGTGCACCCTCTTTTTTTTTTTTTTTTGCGGTACACGGGCCTCTCACTGTTGTGGCCTCTCCCGTTGCGGAGCACAGGCTCTGGACACGCAGGCTCAGAGGCCATGGCTCACGGGCCCAGCCGCTCCACGGCATGTGGGATCTTCCCGGACCGGGGCACGAACCCGCGTCCCCTGCATCGGCAGGCGGACTCTCAACCACTGCGCCACCAGGGAAGCCCTGCACCCTCTTTTTTTTTTTTTTTTTTTTTTTTTTTTTTTTTTTTTCTTTTTGCGGTATGTGGGCCTCTCACTGCCGTGGCCCCTCCCGTTGCGGAGCACAGGCTCCAGACGCGCAGGCCCAGCGGCCATGGCTCACGGGCCCAGCCGCTCCGCGGCATGTGGGATCCTCCCAGACCGGGGCACGAACCCGTATCCCCTGCATCGGCAGGCGGACTCTCAACCACTGCGCCACCAGGGAGGCCCATGCACCCTCTTTTTTTAATGGGAATTGTACAAAATGGAAATTCTCAGAGTTATCGTGTTTGTGGGGTGGGTGCAGACTGACAGCAGCACTACAAATCTGGATGTGAACCTTCATATTTTATGTATAGGGATCGTGTCTTAACCTATCTAACACGTTTTGTCTTGATAAAGTCTAGCAGTTTCAGATAAAATGATGTTGCAAACTAACACCAATGCAGCAAACAGCCTGAAGAAACAAGTGTTCCAGTGATGAGAGTCCTACACATTTGTCAATAATTCAAAATATGTAGTATAAGTCATTTGTTTACAAAACTGAGTAGCTCAATACCACATAGAGACAATTAGAACATGCATTTGAAGTGTTTGTGGGTAGGCCTTAATTTCAGATTAATTTTTTACATTTTTTTCAGAATTATTAATCTTGCCAAAATCTAAGTATGCAGAAGATATTCTAGTGAAAGCCAGACATGTACACTGAAAGAAGAAAAAAAAGGACCAGCAGGGTTTCAAAATGTCATAACTATTTTACTACATTATAATGCAGCTTAAAACCAATGATGGTTAAAATTACAAAAAATTTTTTCTAAATTCTCTATCATGAAAAATGAAATTTGGTTAACTAACTAGAAGAAAGACTAAATTATCTTTATATTAACCCTACAGAAAAAGATGTTTCAAAATTATGGCTATATGAAGAGATAATAAAAATCTATGCTAGAAAAATAAAAAAAACAAAGTAGATACAGATGAACATTCCATAATATTATATAATAATACACAATATTAACAAAATATATTGCATTATTTTTGTATTTAAAACTTCTGTAATATTTTTGCGTGTGCATAAATGAATGTAGTCTCCTGAGAATCTAATAATAATTATTACTAATGACATTTCTGTCCATAGCCTAAGCAACAAAGTCCAGGTAAGTGATCTGTTTATTATGTCACAGTTAAAACAGGGAAAATTCATTTAGTGTTGTAACTATCATATTCTCCGTCCAGATCTCATTACTTTTCTTTGCCAATAATATTCTCCAAAGATTCTCAGTAATACTATTTAATAGGTGTAGCTTAATAATTCCAGTACAGTTTTTAGAAATGCTTTGCTGGATGCTTGCATTACAAAGGATATATATTTATCATGGGCTGAATGATGGCCTCCAGCTCCTTTCTTCCAATTGCTTAGTCCAAAATCCTTGGCAAAATTCTTTACTCATCTCTTATTCTCATTCCTTTATCTGGTCCATCTGCAAGTCCTACTACCTCTACCTTCAAAATATATTCAGAATCTAGCCATTTCTTACCACCTCACTGCTATTTCCTGATCTAATCCACCATCACCCCTCACCTGGATTATTCTGTAGCTTCCTAATTGATGAGGCTTCTTCCACCATTGTCCTCCTTCCCTCCTCAGTCTATTATCAATACAATAGCTAGAGTAATTCTGTTAAAAGTCAGATCATGCCACTCTTATGTTCAAATGATTCCAATGCTTTCCCCTCTTATTCTGAATAAAAACCTAAATCCTGACACAATTTACAAGGCCCTGTGTGATCTGGTCCCTGCAAACTCTGTATTTCTCTCATCTCATCTTCTACTATTCTCACCTCCTTTCCTCTTCTCCAGTCATGCTGACATCCCAGAGAACACCACTTTCTTGCCTCAAAGATATTTCCTTTGCCAGAAATTCTCTTTCCCTTATACTTGGCTCTTTATTTCATTCAGGACTTTACTCTCGAATCCACTTTCTCAGTGAGCTCTTCTTGGGGAACATCTACATTTTCAGCTCTCAGATAGTGTACCTCTAACCCCCCTCCTTGTTTTATTATTCCCTATAGTATTTATCAGTATCAAATGTAGTATACTTTGAACTTATTACTATCGTTTGTTTTCTTCACAAGCCCACCTAGAACGTGAGCCTCATAAAAGCAGGGATTTTTAGTGTGTTGTTTGTAACTAAATCAGCAGTGTCCATAAAAGTGCCCTGCATGAGGTCACTGCACAATAAATATTTAATGTCTTATTAACATAAAGTCAACTTCTCTGAGCGATTTTTAGAAAGTGGTCTGCCTATGAGACTTGTTGTATCTTATCAATCCACTTTCAAACATGTATTACCACTGCTGCTGTTTCTGGTCTTGGCTTTCTCATCTCTCTGCAGAATTACTGCATGCAGCAGCCTGTAAGTCGTCTCCCTGCTTTTCACAATGTAGCCAGTGTGCTCTTTAGTGAAAGCAAATCTGGTCATGTCTATCCTACTAAATATTCTTCAGTGGTTTTAATCCTGTGTTCTCACTATAAGGTCACTAGTTTCCCTCCCATTCAAGGAGGAATATTGAAAAGATGTAAATAGGAATAATGTATTATGGTATGGGATGAACTTGGATATACATAAAATTACTGAAAAAGGAATTATTTACAAACTTTATTACTGTAGTTCTTGTTAGTACGAAATGTTTATGACATATGTCATAATTCATGGCAAGTTACAAATGTGTAGAGAAAATAGCATTGAGAACTGGGGTTTTAATAACTCAAAGGAAAGAAAATGCTTTCTATTGCTTTTCTTTTTGTGGAGTTGAATGACTTGAACCATTTCTGTTTTCCATGCATGATGTTTTGACCAGCTGCAGGAGTTAGGGCTGTAACCTGTGGTCTTGGATCAACTTAAAAGTAATTAACTTTTTAAAATACCTGCAATCTTAATTTTATTTCATTTTGAAATACCTGCAAGCTAAGCAACACAGGTGATTCATATTTTTGACTGATTATGTGGTTTATACCTAATCCCTTCTAAATTCATCAAACTGCAAACTTAATGTATGGGAATGCTATATAATCTTTTAATTTTATATAGTAAAGATCCTAGAGCTAGAACCTAAGCTGTGTCTATACTGAATATTTAGGTGATTCTGGGTAGATATAAGTAGCCCTGGGTAGTTTCATTGGCAGGGATTTTACTTGCCTGTGAACACTGTGAGATAGGTAAAAACTGGAAAGAAAGTGCTTTGGCACTTGAATAAAAGACAGTGCAAAGATCTTGATAGAAAGATCTTGATAATGTGAGATGCCTATTTTGCAGATAAATTCCAGAGCTGAAAAAGGTTGCTTTTCTTCATGTCAGTATAGAGAATGTAGCATAGGGGAGGAATATCTTTATTAGTGTGGGTAAAGAGAGCATGCATTGGGCAAATACTCTTTGCCTGTTGAACACTGCTCCCTTATTCCAGAAGGAACTCTCCCCTTTCTGGTGGGAATAGCTCCTCCTCCACTCCATCCTCAGGTAGTACTGGGATATTTCCATCATGGAAACCCAATCCGTTATCCACAGGAATGGGTACAGACTCATGTCAGGTCAGTCAACATTTTTCCCCAAGGATTTTTGTAATTAGAACTAAAGAAAAAGGGGCCGTTACTCTCTGATGGTGAAATGAATGAAATTCTTAGAGCTGCCAGGTAAAAGTCTCTGATGGCTTAAAAGAATTAGCTTTGTTAAGATAAAGCCAACCTACAGAGAAAGAAAAGAAAAAGAAAGAAGGAGAAAATGTGTGAAAGAGAAAGACTGGATGATGGTGGCATTAGAGTTCTCTTAATTGTTTCAGTTTTAGCACAATCTCTGGCTTTCTTGTAGTTCTGGGTTTTTTTAAGGAAGCCAGTGATCTTTCTTTTTTTTTTTCTGAGCTGATTTTAATTGAGTTTCTGATGTTTTTACCAGTAGAGATCTAACCAATACAAGGTCTATGATTATTTTTCCTCCAGAATAATGGAGAGGAGAGAACAGAATGCAAACCAGAATAGACGGTAAGAGCTCATAATAGGCAGAGTTTCAGGGTACAGGCGTCTGGATTGGTTACCATAAACTTTTGATGACTCTAACTTATTTTTCTCTTTATTTTATTTCATTGTTAATACCTTGATAAAATTTTCAGATTTTGAGTATATATTCTTTTCGGGTCCTTGAAGACATGGTATTGGTAATGGCTCCTAAGAATAACAGTTCTATTCAAAATTCCTTTTACTTATAGAAGTAGAAGATGAGGGGAATTTCACCTGCTAGGACAAATTTGAGATGAAAAGAGGAATTCTTGATTTAAGGAATATAAGAACAGAATTCTGAGGCAGATCTCTTGGGAGCAGAAATAGTAGGAACGGTCAAAGTAACCTTGAACCTGAAATAGTTAAACAAATATTGATATCATAATTGTAGCAAAAACAAGATTATAGACTTGGCTTGAGATTTTCCATAATAAATTTGAGTTGTCCAGCTCATAATAGAATAGTTCTTATATTGAATAATGCAGCTAAAAGTTAGGTGAGTATAAGTCTGTAACCCAGAGTATAATGTCCTCTGGGTCCCTTTCAGACTTGTAAGAGTGCACATGATTTAGTGAATATTTATACATCTCTACTTATTTCTTTGCAGTCATGACTATGATAAATTGGGGAAATAGTGATAATCTTAGTGATTCAGACTTGGTTCTAGAGTTCTAATGACATATGAATTTTAGTATGGCCTTTTGAGAGACTGCACATGATATTCTTGTAGGCATGAGTGGTGAGGGAAAGTGATGAGGTTGGAAGAAAACAGGTTCTGGAGTCAGGTTGCCTTAGAGTCCTGGCTCAGCTACTTAATAATGATACAACTTTGGGAAAGTTACTTAAACTCTGTGTGACTCAGTTTTCTAATCTGTAAAATGGGGATGACAATATTACATCCTCATGGGTTGTTGTGATGATTAAGTAAAGCAACACATAGGGTTCTTGGAGCTGTTTTCAACACATAGAGAGTTCAAACCATATTTGACAATAAAATACTCAGATGGACTTAATGCGCAGATCCCAATAGTGTTAAATCTGTGTGAAAGGTCTGTTTCTTGACCAAGATATATAATGATAAATAGGGCTGGATACAGATAACATGTGAATTGAAATTTATTGATGAGAAAACACTGGGAGTATTACTGACATACAAAATTGAAGATATTGACTGCAAGACAATCCTAGGTGGTTAAAACTACAGGGGGAAAAATCTGAGAATGTGATATTTAAAATAGAAATTTTTCCAACACCAAAGTAAAAGAATAAATTATTTTAAAAAATCTTTACAAGTTCAATACTGAAAAGGTACAAATAAATAAAAGTATATGTAGGAGAGATTTAAGGAAGAGTTTTGGTCGACTGCAAATATAATGAGTCAGTGACATAGTGAAGATGTCCACCAAACTAACTAATAGCATAGATACAGTGTCCAGAACATGGAAGGTAAGAGTTTTGCTTTACTCTGTGCTTGTCAGGCCACATCTAGAATAATACACACAGCTCTTTAAGAGAAATACATTTGAAAACCATGATATATAAGGGAGTCCTATAAAAATTAAAGAAGTTTAGCTTCATAAAAAAGAGATTTCAGGGTAAAATGATATTTGCCTAACTTAAAGAACTCTAAATTAAATAACAATTAGACTTATTTTATGCAGCTCTCAAAAGCATATTTTATATATGATTAATGAATGAGGCTTAGGGGAAAGTATTTTCCATTTTAATATGTCAATTTCTGTCTTCTCAAATGCCACCCAGTTTCTAAACCAATGTTGTTTAAGTCAGAAAGTGTATTAAGATTTCTGCTTGAATGATGAGTGCATTCTAGAATAGTGAGCCTACCATATTCTTTTAAGTGTCTGGCACACCTGACATGAGCTCTGAGTAACTTTATGCCCTCCTAGTGGTTTTTTCAGGGAACCCAGTGTCTATTCTGTCTTTTGGTAACAATACCTTGATGTACCTTTGACTTACCCCTCCCACAGTCCCAATTCGCTGTGCTTTTTATGAGGTCGACTCAACAACATACTCTGGGTATGGGCACTGTGATTGGCTTAGGGATGATCATATGTCCCAATTTTGTCCAGTAACACTTAGACACAGAATATTATGTTTGAATTGCTGGAAGAAGATAATTGTGTCCTCCTTAACTCTCCCCCACCCCCGTCACACACATACACACAAAATGTACTTGTCTGGGAAGCTACTGTCTTTTCATTAAATCTTTGACAGAAGCCAACAAGAAAGAGAGCAGAATTAAGACGTTTTCTTAGAATGGGTCCTAGTAATATAATTTGAAACTCTGGTACTAGTATAACCATGGATATTTAACTTTTGTGAGCCAACAAATTCCCTTTTTTATTTATTTTTAAATTTGCTTAAACTTATATGTTGAAATAATTATAAATTCACATAAAATTGTAAAAATTGTAGAGAGATTCCTTGTACCCATCACCCAGCTTCTCTCAATGGTGACATCTTACATAGTTGTAGTGCATTATCAAAACCAGGAAATTGATTGGTATAGTAGAATTAACCAAACTATAGACCTTGCTCAAATTTTACTGTATTTTGCATGCACTCATTATTTTATGCTGTTGTGTGTAAGTCTATGATATTTTTTCATATGTATAGATTTATATAACCATCATTATAATCAACATAAAGAACCATCATTACATCATTACATCCCTACAAAGCGACTCTCTAATGCTGCTTCCTTTCTAATCATGCTCTTAACCCATGGCAACCACTTGTGCATTCTCTTTCTCTATAATTTTGTCATTTTGAGAACATTATATAAATGGAATCAGACAGTATGTAACTTTTTGAGATCGGTTCCCCTTTTATTAAAGCCTTTTGAGATTAGTTCCCTTTTGCATTAAGTATTTATTATTTATTTAGGTCTTGTGTCACTTCCATCTATGTTCCAGTTGACATAATCCTCAAGGCAGAATTTTTTTTTAAACCTCTATTGTGTTTGCTCATTCAGTGTAACTGAAATTCCTGCTCTGCTTCTTTAGTTAGCTTCACTCTCTCCACAGGAAATGAAATCTTACCCTGAAATCCAGCTGTGTGTCTTAGATCTCAACTGGCTTGGCTCTTGCCCCCCCTCCTGCCTCCCCCTTAGGAGCTGCAGCTCTCAAACATCCAATCAGTGTATGGAATCCTAGAAAGTCGTAGGCCAGTTGTCAGCTTAACACTGTCACTTTTCAAAGTTCAATTTCGGCAGCTCTTAGTATGATTTCTGAATTTTTGAATAGATTCTTTTCACAAGAAGAAATAGGAAAACTTAATTGAATAGCCCTATATCTGTTAATGAAAAATGAATTCAAACATAAAAGAAAATCCCAGGGTCATATCCCATCCCCAGTAAATATTATTAAACATATAAGAAAGAGATAGGAGGAGGGAACATTTTCCAACTTGCCTATAACATCAACACAAACTTGATAATGAATTCTAAAAACGACATCATAAAAAATATTATGGAGTCATATTCCTTGTGAATATAGATGCAAAAATATTTAACAAAATAGCAAATTGAATCCAGCAATATTTATATACATACACAAAAATATATCATGAACAGATTGGATATGTTCCATCAATATAAAGTTGGTTTAATATTTGAAAATCAAACAAACTCACTATGTTAACATAACAAAAAGTAAAATACATGAGCATCTTGATAGATACAGAAAAAGTATTAAAAAAACATTCAACTGCCATTCATGATAAATGTACTCAGTATACAAGGAAGAGAAAGAAAGATTTTCAATCTCATAAGGGACATTTATGAAAAACCTATAATTAACATACTTAATGGTAAAAAATGGAACATTTCCACTTCAAGATTGAGAAACGTGGTGAATATGTTTACTTTTGCTACCTCCATTCAACACTGAGCTGGAAATACTAGTGTGAGGTAAGGAAAAGAAATAAAAAACCATTCAGATTAAAACAAAAGAAGTAAAATTGTCATTATACACAGATGACATTATGTTTATGTAGAAAACCCCAAAGGAATCTTAAAAGAAAACCTACTAGAACAGTGAACTTAGCACAGAATACAAAGTTAATACACAAAAATTAATTGTATTTCTATGTATTAGCAACAGAAAACTAGGAAATCAAATTTAGCATTCAAGGACAGAAAATACTTAACAAAACATATGCAAATCCTTCTACTATAAACTACAAAATATTGATGAGAAAAGAGGGAAGACCAAAATAAATGAAGAGATACATAATGTTTGTGCATGTTCGTGCATTATAAGACAAATTGTTAAGAAACCAATTCTTCAAAATGTCTGTATAGGTTCTACGTAATTCTCTTCAAAAGCCAATTCGTATTTTTTATATAAATCAGAGCCTGGCTTTAGAATTTATAGGAAATACAAAGATTCTAGAATTGACAAAACAATCTTGAAGAAGAACAAAGTTGTTAGACCTTCACTTCCTGATTTCAAGACTTATAGTTATAGCAGTCAGGACAGTATGGTATTAAAATAAGGATAGACAAGGTGATCAATGAAACAGAATAGAAAGTCTAGAAATATAAAGATGTATTAACAGTCAGTTTTTGTTTTTTGTTTTTCTCCCCAGGAGAAACAGCTTTATTTGGACTGAGAGTTGGAGAGTGAGAGCAGGACCTGAGATAGCGTACTGAGCTAAGGGGTAGAGATCAGTTTCCAAAATGGCAGTCAGAGCTCATCAGCCAAATGGACTCCACTTCCCAGCAGCCTTGCAGTGAGTGCAATCAATAAAAGGCCTGCTTGGAAATGTTTATTTGCCACTAAATCACCCAAGCACGCCACAATTACATGAAAGGTACAGGTCGTTTTTTTCTTTCCACAATTAAATTTCCACAGCATGTCCCCAATCATGAGTATTACAAAAGAAAGTAAAAAATCACATTTTACAGATCTTAGACTTGTCTTCAGCATTTAGCTCGAATCTCACCATCTTCAAAATATAGTTCTGAAAAATTCACCAGCTAAAAGTTTTATCTAAGCAGTGGGAAGACAGCCTTTGCTAACCCATGGCAATTCTTCTCCCATTTTCCCTAGCCAGTTAGGGTTGAACAGCAGAGTGAGGCTTAGATTGCAGGGATGGCGGGAGGAGGGACACAAGGGCTAATTTCCCCCAGTACAAGATGACATCTGAAGCTTGGTGGGAGAGCAGACCTGGAAAGACTTGAGGAAAGTGTTCAGGCCCTGTATTCAGTCAGAGTCACTGCTGGAAGAGGAAGAGGAGGAGGAGGAGGAGGAATGCTTGCCATGTTTGTGGTGTTTCTGCTTCTTTTTATGAGCTTTTTAAATTTTCTTTTGCATCTTCTTGTCAATCACCATTCCTGGTCCTACCTTGCCAGGAGTCAATGGATTCACAGGACACATGCCAGGGGCAGGTGGTGGGTATTGAAGGGGGTAGGGACCTGAGGCTTGGAAGCCTGATACCCTTGTTGTGGCACAGGATGACAGGGCCCACCAGGGGGAAAGGCTGGATTCCCCTGGGGTGCTCCTGGGGGAGTGGGAAAGGGGCCTGGAGGAAAGGTAGGGGTGGTAGGTAGGTGGTGGATGAGCAGGATTGCAACCTCCAGGGTACCCGGCATTAGGGGGGGTGTGGATATGGCCCTGGCTGCCCCACATTGGGATTCCATATGTTCAGGTATTTCCTCCAGCCCAGGAATGGAAAAAGAAGGAAACAGGAATCCAGGTGTCCCGTCACCTTTACACCACTGCTTCAACAGTCAGTTTTTAACAAAGGTAACAATATAATTCAATGGGGGAGAGAAAGTTCCTGACCAAGTGGATACCCATATGGAAAAAACAAAAACAAACCCCAAAACTTTGATTCCCCTTGTACTTCACTCACATACATATTTTATTCAAGAAGGATCATAGACATAAATATAAAGCTAAAACTATATCTCTTATAGACAAAATACATGAGAAAAGTTTCAAGAACTTTCAAAGATTTCTCAGGTAAGACACAGAAGGCAAAAACCATACAAGAAAATATTTATAAATTATATTTCATCAACTTAAAAATTTTGTTATCAAAAGAACTAGTTAACATATATGAAAAGGTAAGCCACAAACTGGGCGAAAATATTATAGTATATATGTATCTAATAAAGGACATATCTAGTATATATAAAGAATATGGAAGGGTATAATATAAGAATATATATACCATAAATAATATAGAAGGAACTCCTATAACTCAATAATAAAAAGACAAACAACCCAATTAAAAAATGAGCAGAGCTTTAAACAACAAGACAAATATGCAAGTAGCCAATAAGCAGAAGAAAAAGTGCTCAATTTTATTAGTTCTCAGGGAAATTCTAATTAAAACTGCCATGAGATACCATTTCCCACCTTTAGAATGGCTAAGATTAAAAGTGATTTTAGGGATGTAATGTACAGCATATTGACTATAATTAATAATACTCTATTGCAGGGCTTCCCTGGTGGTGCAGTGGTTAAGAATCTGCCTGCTAATGCAGTGGACACGGGTTCGAGCCCTGGTCCAGGAAGACCCCATATGCCACGGAGCAACTAAGCCCTGTGCACCACAACTACTGCGCCTGCACTCTGCAGCCCGTGACCCACAACTACTGAGCCCGCGTGCCACAACTACTGAAACCCGCGCACCTAGGGCCCATGCTCCACAACAAGAGAAGCCACCACCGTGAGAAGCCCGTGCACTGCAACCAAGAGTATCCCCTGCTCGCCACAACTAGAGAAACTCCGTATGCAGCAACGAAGACCCAATTCAGCTAAAAATAAAAATAAATAAAATAAAATAAATTAAAAAAATACTCTATTGTATATTTGAATGTTGCTAAGAATAGAACTTAAAAGTTCTCATCACAAGAGAAAAATATGTTAACTATGTTTGGTGATGGATGTTAACTAGACTTATTTTGATGCTCATTTCACAACATATACAAATATCAAATCATTATATTATATACCTGAAACCAATATAATGTTATACATCAATTATATCTCAATTTTTAGAAAAGTGTTTGTAAGGGTATGGAACACTTAGAACCCTCAGAGATTGATAACTGGGAGTACAAAATGGTGCAACCGCTTTAGAAAAGAGTTGTCTAGTTTCTTGAAAAGCTAAAAAAAATTTCCTAGCAATTCTACTTCTAGAAATTTACCCAAAAGAAACAAAATCTTGTATTTATAAAGAGACTTGTAAAAAATAAATAAAAATTTGAAAAAGACTTGTATAGAATGCTCATAACAACCTCTTTTGTAATAAATAAAAACTGAAAGCATCCTAAATATTCATCAGCTGGGAAATGGACAAATTGTGACATAGTCATAGAGTGGAACACAACTGAGCAGTAAAGATAACTGAACTGCTGATACATGCAACAATATGGGTAAATCACATGAACATAATTTTGAATGAAAATAAAACAGACTCAAAAGAGTATATACTCTGTAATTGTATGTAGATACTGTTCAAGGACAAGGAAGACCCTTCTGTGGTGAAAGAAACCATGGTAGGCTCAGTGCTAGGATTAGGAAGACCTGACTGGAAACCAGCAGGAGGGAACTCTATCTTGATTGAGGCACTCAATACTTGGGTATATATATATTCATCAAAATTCATTACACATAAGATATGTGATATTACTGTCATGTAAATTATATATCAATAACAAATTGAAACCGAAGAAAAAAATTTCTCAAATACTGACAACTTCCCAAATCAGTACATATTCAATATATATCTTCAGACACACTGTGATTTGAATTTTTCCTGTCTATTTTGAA
The DNA here is from genome assembly GCF_964165515.1 of Mesoplodon bidens. Classification (NCBI taxonomy): domain Eukaryota; kingdom Metazoa; phylum Chordata; class Mammalia; order Artiodactyla; family Ziphiidae; genus Mesoplodon; species Mesoplodon bidens. Next base: position 91,382,285 of record NC_138167.1, read on the forward strand.
TACCATTCTTCTTTATACCAATGTCAGTTCCCCAAGGTTTAGTACCTCCCAATTCCAACCTCTGTTGCATTTCTAACTGGTCATCTGTTGAGGTCTCAGACTATTTCAACAATAATTCTGCCCAAGTAATAGAAATAAGGACTCATGAGCTATTACTAAGTGTATAGAAACTTACTTGCAAGTGTGATGAGTTCCCCATCACACTGGATATTCAGTAAGGTCAGATAGTCATTTTATTCAGTAGATGTTTTGTAATACCTGTTATATGCCTGTTACTGTCTTAGGCATTTAGTTGTATAGCTTCAATAAATCAGGAATTAATAACTTGCAGCTGTACTTTTAAAATTTAGTCTTTTTCTTTTTCTGGCATTTCTTAGCTGCAATGATGACTGTACTTACATATACAATGGGAATAAAACCATAGGGCAGGGTTTTCATCCTGGTCATTTTTATGATCAGCAGTTCCTTCAAAGTGACCAATTTACTGGTAATTCACATCATTTTTGGGAACAAGACAAATGAATCAATCTCATTATATTCTTTGTCACATACTGGCATGATCTATGACTGTGAAAAATTTTTGTATAAAATACTTCACTGAAACTAGAAAAAAAAATCACTATCTGCAATGCAAACTCTTCACATTAGGTCATGTGTTATTCATTTGATAAAATGAATCAGAATATTTTCATTCATAAATGCAATATAGCTAAAATAAACACAAAGTTGTCAAAATCTACAATAAAATATGTAGGGTCTCCCCTCTATTTTGTTAATTCAGAACTATTTTATATTTATTTGGATATATACATACTATATTTATCTAATCTATTCTTGTCCTGAAATCAAAGATATTATAAAATATAGGCCTTTATTATTGCTACAACTATTAAATTAATCTACTAATAAGTTCTGTGATAAAATTCATTACTTATTCAAATAATCAGAGCTGTCAAAATTATCAACTTAGTAAGCAAAACCTTTGTTTGCCAACTTATTACCTAAATTAGATGAGATTAATGTAAAATTTTAGTTACATTTTTCAACAGCTCTCAACATATGCATTTTCTTTCACTGAATTTTGTTTTTATAATGTTAATATGCTCTATATTATATCAAATGCCTTCTTATAAGACTTAAAGCAAGACTTAAAAGCATATATCCCCTGTATTAATACAACCACTTTGCTTTACTAGATTTAAGTACCACAAACTGTTCAAAAATCAGTATATCATTCCAGTTTTCATCTAATGCAAAAATGTTTGTGGTGGTAAATCATGAACTTAAGCTGCACTGTCTTTTACATTAAGATAAAAGCATAAACTGTCCTGAAAATACAATATCCAGGGGAACATTTATGACATCAAAAGCAAATAGCTGAAACCCTAAAACACTTTGATTACCATCTCTCATGATAAATACATAGGAAATCACTTCCCAATGTTTTTGTGCAATACTCATGTATAAACAAAACATAAATGAATCTTTCCAAAATAAAATTGTTAACACTTATTATGAACGGATTGTTCACTGGGGAAGGAAATGAGATAATTAGAGGGATATTTGGAAGGAAGTTATGGGAAAGACAAATAAAAGTTTTATTCATCACTCAGAATTCTTTGGTGTGAGAACTCAGCAATTAGAAAGGATTTGGCAAGACTAGTAAAGTGAAAATGTAATGACTTTAATTTAGACTGGTTTCTGTCATGAATTCCCCACCTTCAAGGGCAAAGGGACTGAAACAACACGATAACTTAACCCCTTTCTGAAACCATGTTGATAAGCTTCTTCCAAAGTACACTTCAGTGAAAGACCAGTCCAGGACACTGAGCAACTCATGTAACTGCCACAAGTTCAGCTGCACATAGCATTACAGTATTAGAGAAATACAAAAGAGAGTTTGCCTTTTTGTGAGGCTATCACAAAAGAAAGTTTTATGCCTCAGAAACAAGTTTAACTGAAAGTGAATAGATAATATTCTTCAAATATTTGAATTGTGGTAATCTTAGTGAATTTATTTCAAAAGCATAAATTAACTTTGGATTTCAGTAACTATAGAAAGCAGTTTAAACTTTGATTATTAATATCCTCATTAAAAAAAAACAAATATTTGCATTGATTATATGTGTGAATGTGTATTTTCAAAAGGATTGGCTCACTGCCCGTTGAGTAAATATGTAGGGGAAAGAAAATGTGTAAGGCATCAAAACAGACAGTTTCCCATAAGAACATAAACACAGAGGTTAATATAGTTCAATTAAATCTTTCCATAATGAAAAGGAAAATGGAAGTACATTATTATCAATTTGACTTCATTACATATGCCCTCTGTATTTCTTGGGAGGTTATTGAAGCAAACAAATGAAATAACTTAAAAAGACTTTGTGGTACTTTAAGTTACTAAAAGATAATCCCTATAGTTCAATAGATGTAGATAAACTTTAAGATTAATATCTTTGATTAATATAGCCAATATCTATAACAATCACCTTTCCTTGTTATCTACATAGCATACAAGAACGCTCATTAAGGAACACACTCATTTTTGTACACATAACCAAGGATATAATTGAGACTATTGATTTTATTTGGATGTTTCTTAGATAATATGTTGTACTGGATTTTATATCTAAGTTAACATTTTATTTTAACAGTTAATGAAATCCATATTTTATTTCATTTTGTTTTATTCTGTTTTGCAAGAAGGTGATTAGTAATTTTGGTGATTATATTATATATATATAATATTGGTGATTATATATGATTCAAAGAAATTTTTAATCAAGTTCCCTTTGTAGTTATAATTCCCACTGACCTAATGATTTCTTTTCTTTCCCTGAGGGAAAAGGATATAAGAAATTGTGAAGGAGGGTCAACCAAGGTGATGACATAGAGGTTCCTGAACTCCCCTCATCCTACGAACACATCAAGTATACAGCTACACAAGGAGCAATTGTTTCCGAAAGAAATTCTGAAACTAGCTGAGTGACTCCTACACATTGAGCAAATGAGAAAATACATTGGAAGGCATAGGAAAGGCTGAGACACACTCTCACCATAAACCCCATAGCTCCACACAGTGCCATACAATCGGGAAGGAAGTCCCGACTCTCAGCTTTTCCCTGAGGAGTGAGGGGCTTGCAGCCCACATTTAGTACCCCAACATTTAAGACTCCTACCCATGGTACAGGTCCTCAAAATATCTAGCTCTGAAACCCAGAGGCTTGTGCTCATGAGAGCTATAAGGCTATAGCAAATAATGCTGCAACTGTTAAAAGGTACAAAAGCACTTGCTGCAACTATCCCCTCAGGGCTCAACACAGAGAGAACAGCCAAAAATGCACATGTCCCAGTCTTTCCCTGAAAGAGGTCCATCCACATACTTTAAAATCTGCCACCTGAGGGTCAGGCTTCTAGTTGAGCACATATTTAGGGGCTGGGTATGATCCTCCATAGAGACTGGGTAAACCAGTGGACATCTTACCCACTGTCTCCCGTTAGCCTGCTCCCAGTTACCAGTATATCCCTAAAAGGAGTTCGTACACATGTTTGCATTCCAGTATATGAACTGCTGCATGTGGGACAGATCCCAAGATCACATGGCTCTGATAGCCAGTGGTGCTTGCTTTCATGAGTCTCACATGACTATAGCAAACAGAGAAGCAGTTCTTAATGGCTACAGGAGCATTCGTTTCACCCTGCTCCCCCAGCTATATACACAGGCCCAGTACAGAGGGAACATGCAAAAACCCTCATCTCCCAGTTTCTCCTTGGAAGGTGCCAGATGCTGCTTGAGGGTCCAGCTTCCAAGAAGCCTATATCTAGGTGCTGAATGTGATCCTCTGCTTTGGGGCACTGATAGGTCTTGGCACAAATTCATATACCATGATCAAGTGGGTTTATTCTAAAGATGTAAGGATGGTTCAATGTCCACAAATAAATAAATATACAAACGAACAAACAAATAAATAAATAAATGTGATACATCACATTAACAAAATGAAGAAAAATCTCAATTGATTCAAAAAAAGAATTTGACAAAATTATGATAAAAATTCTGAACAGTATGGTTGTAGAGTGAATGTACCTCAACATAATAAAGCCTGTATTTGAAAAGCCCTCAGCTAACATCATAGTCAATGGTGAAAAGCTGACAGTTTTTCCTCTAAGATCAGAAATAAGACAAGGACGCCCACTCTCACCCTTTTTATTCAACATAGTACTGAAAGTCATAGCCAGAGCAATTAATCAAGAAAAAGAAATAAAACACATCCAAATCAGAAAAGAAGAAACAATATTTTTTCTTATTTGCAGATATCATGATATTATATGTAGAAAACCCTAAATACTCCACCAAAAATTTTTTGCAACTAAAAAACAAATTTAGTAAAGTTACAAAAGACCTGAAATAGCCAAACAATCTTGAGAAAGAAGACCAGAGCTGGAGGAATCATGCTCCCTGACTTTAGATTTTACTACAAAGCTACAGTAATCAAAACAGTATTGTACTGGCACAAAAACAGACATATAGATCAATGGCACAGAATAGAGGGCCCAGAGATAAACCCACACATTTATGGTCAATTAATCTATGAAAAAGGAGTCAAGGGGCTTCCCTGGTGGCACAGTTGTTGAGAGTCCACCTGCCGATGCAGGGGACACAGGTTCATGCCCCAGTCCGGGAAGATCTCAAATGCCGTGGAGTGGCTGGGCCCGTGAGCCATGGCCACTGAGCCTGCATGTCCGGATCCTGTGCTCCACAACGGGAGAGGCCACAACAGTGAGAGGCCCACGTACCGCAAAAAAAAAAAAAAAAAAAAAGGAGGCAAGAATATACAATGGAGAAAAGACAGTCTCTTCAATAAATGGTGCTGGAAAACAGGACAGCTACATGTAAAAGAATGAAATTAGAACATTCCCTAGCACCATATATAAAAATAAACTCAAAATGGATTAAAGACCTAAATGTAAGAGTGGAAAACCATAAAACTCCTAGAGGGAAACATAAGCAGAACACTTCTGACATAAATTGTAGCAATTTTTTTTCTGTCTTGTAAAAAAATGGAAATAAAAGTAAAAATAAATATGTGGAACCTAAATTAAACTTAAAAGATTTTGCACAGCAAAGAAAACCATAGACAAAACAAAAAGACAACCTACTGAATGGGAGAAAATATTTGCAAATGATATGACTGGTAAGGGATTAATATCCAACACATGTAAACAGCTCATACAAGCCAACATCCAAAAAAAAAAAAAAAAGAAAAAAATACCTGTTTAAAAAGTAGGCAGAAGAACTGAATAGACATTTTTCCAAAGGAGGTATACAGATGGCCAACAGGAACATGACAAGATGCTCAGCATCCCTACATCAGTGAAATGCAAGTCAAAATCACAGTGAGATATCACTTCACACCTGTCAGAATGACTATCATCAAAAAGGACACAAATAACAAATGCTGGAGAGGATGTGGAGAAAAAAAGGAACTCTCATACACTATTGGTTGGAATGTAAATTGGTGCAGCCACTGTGGAAAACAGTATGGAGGTTTCTCAAAAACTAAGAATAGAACTACCATATGACCCAGCAAATTCATGCCTGGGTATATATCTGAAAAAAAACAAAAACACTGATTTGGAAAGATAAAATCACCCCAATGTTCATTGCAGCATTATTTACAACAGCCAAGATATGGAAGCAAACTAAGTGTCCATCAACAGGTGAATGGATAAAGAATATGTGGTATATATACAATGGAGTACTACTCAACCATAAAAAAGAATGGAATTTTACCGTGTACAACAATATGGATGGACATAGAGGGTATCATGTTAAGTGAAATAAATCAGACAGAGAAAGACAAACACTGTATGACATCACTTATGTGGAATCTAAAAACTACAACAAACTAGTGAATATAACAATAAAGAAACAGTCTTACAGATATAGAGAACAAACTAGTGGTTACAAGTGGAGAGAGGGAAGAGGAAAGGGACAATATAAGGGTATGGAACTAAGAGGTACAAACTATTATGTATAAAATAAACAACAAGAATATATTGTACAACATAGAGAATATAGCTAATATTTTGTAATAATTATAAATGGAGTATAACCTTTAAGAATTGTGAATCACTATATTGTACACCTGTAACTTATGTAATATTGTACATCAACTGTACTTCAATAAAAAAAAATTCTGTAAAGTTGCAGTATACAAAAATCAATATTCAAAAACCAGTTGTATTTCTATACACTAATAGCAAACTATCAGAAAGATAAATTAAGAAAACAATGCCATTTATAATAGTATCAAAAAGAATAAAATATTTAGGAATAAATTTAACGAAGGAAGTGAAAGATTTATTCACTAGAAACTGTAAGACATTGATAAAGGAAATTGAAAGAGAGGCAAATAAATGAAAAGATATTCCATGCACATGGATTGGAAGAATGAATATTGTTGAAATGTCCATACTACCCAAAGCAATCTACAGATTCAGCATAATCCCTATCAAAATTTGAATGGAATTTTTCACAAAATAGAACAAAAAAATCCTAAAGTTTGTGTGGGACCACAAAAGACCTTGAATAGCCAAAACAATCTTGGGAAAAAAGAAGAAAGTTGGAGACATCAAATTTCCTGTTTTTAAACTATATTACAAAGCTATAGTAATCAAAATAATATGGTATTGACACAAACACAGATATATAGATCAATGAAACAAAATAGAGAGCCCATATATAAACCCATATATAAATGGTCAATTCATTTTTGACAAAGATGCCACGAATACACAACAGGGAAAGGATAGTCTAATAAATGGTGTTGGAAAAACTGGACAGCCACATGCAATTGAATGAAATTAGACCCCTATCTTAAACCACACACAAAAAATGAACTCAAAATGTATTTTAAAATTGAACATAGGATCTGAAACCATAAAACTCCTAGAAGAAAACACAGGGTTCAGCTCCTTGACATTGGTCTTGACAATGATTTTTTTGAATATGATACCTTGCAAAGGCAACAAAAGCTAAAATAAGCAAGTGGGACTTTCTAACTAAAAAGCTTTTGTACAACAAAGGAAACTGTCAACAAGATGTAAAGGTAACTTATGGGATGGGAGAAAATATTTGCAAACCACATGTCCAGAAAGGGGTTAATATCTAAAATATAAAAGTACATCAAACAACTCAATAGCAAAATACCAAATAACCCAATTAAAAGTGGGCAAAGTACTTGAATAGACTTTTTTTTCCAAAAATAAGACATACAAATGGCCAACAGGTACATGAAAAGTGAAGGTGCTTAACTTCACTAATCATCAGGGAAATGTAAATCAAAACCACAATGAGGTATCACCTCATGTTTGTTAGAATGGCTGTTATCAAAAAGCTAAGAAATAACAAATGTTAGCAAGGATGTGGAGAAAAGGGAACTCTTGCTCACTATTGGTGGTAATGTAAATTGGTATAGCCACTATGGAAATAGTATGAAGTCTCCTCAAGAAATTGAAAATAGAACTACCTTATGATCCAGCAATCCCACTTCTGGTATATAACCAAAGGAAATGAAATCATGATCTCAAAGAGATATCTTAGTCCTGTGTTCCTTGCAGCATTATTCACAACAGCCAAAGTATGGAAAAAACATGTGTTCATCAATGGATGAATGGATCAAGGAAATGTGATACATATATAAAATGGAATATTATTTAGACTAAAAAAGGAAATCCTGCCATTTAGGAAAACATGGATGCTACTCAGTGGAATAAGCCAGACAGAGAAGACAAATGCTGCATAGTATCACTTACAAGTGAGATCTAAAAAAAAAAAAAAAAAGTCAAACTCATAGAAACAGAGAGTGGAAAAGTAGTTGCCATGGGCTGCGGGGTGGGAGAAATAGGGAGAGGATGGTAGAAGTATACAGACTTTCAAATATAAGATGCATGAGGATGAAATGTATACCATGGTAACTGTAGTTGATAAGACTGTGTTGGGTATCTGAAATTTGCTAAGGCAGCAGAACTTAAGTGTTTTCATCTCCCACCCACCCCATCCCTGGCAACAAAGTTAATATGTGAAGTAATGGATGTGCCAATTAACCAAATGGGGAAAAATGTTTTCACAATATATATATGTATATAAAATCACATTACTCACTTTAAATATCTTAGAATTTTATTTGTCAATTATACCTCAATAAAGCTAAAAAAAGAGTCTTAAAAATTGTTCTTATAATAGAAAATTTCTGTGAGACAATTTTGTACAAAAGTTGTGCCAACTTACCATTTAAAGTTGCTACTAATGAACAGAGGGTCCTGCTTTTTGAATCCTCATTAAGTGAAGTCATGGAATTATGATTAAACGCATCTACATCCAGTCATTTCCGCACTAAGAGAAGCTACAAAAGCAGTAGTCTCTTTGAAATTCATGTCCAACTACAAACAAAATTGCCTCTGTCAATCCCCCAAAAGAATGGGTGTGGGAGGAGTTACAGACATACTTGGACTTATAAAAATAAAGTACTCTAGTAATCAATATACAATTAGACATTATTGCATTGGAGCTAGAATCCAGGTGATACTATCTAATGTTGTATGATAATTTAAGTAAAAAATAAAGGGGCCTTCTTGACTGTTTTAGGTTCCTTGGGAACCTGAAATTTCTTCCTTTTGGCTTATCTTAAAAGAACCAAAATTATGCTGTTCCTAGGAAAGGGATCACTCCCAAGTCTGGTAAATGTCAAGAATAATAACAGAAGAAAATAATTATGAACTATTAGTTTTATATGGAACAAACCAAGGATAATCATTTGGGTGCCTTTCTGACTAATTAAATATAAAGCTTAAAATTATTAGGGCTGTCAGGGCAACAGATACAACTTATGGGTTTCTCATATAAATTTTAAAAGATGCACCCCTTTGAAAGAAGTAATTAGGAAAAGGCACCCTTCTCTGGAAGAGCAATTAGGAAAAGGTGACTCCTCTGAGCAGGAAAAAAATTCTGCTTTTCCCTCCCAGTTGCCTGAGCTCTTTGTGAGCGCCAGAGTCTCTATATGAGCGCATGGCATTATGAGCTGAACTTGGGCTGCCTTTAGCCACCATCCCCCCTTCAGCCAGGCACCTTTGCAAGGGACATAAACTGCACAACTATTCTCATGGCCCTGACTGGCATCTATTCTTTGACTCCTAAATCAAATAAATCTTTCAGCTCACTGGAGAGAAATACGGTACATTTACTTTTAATTTTGATAACAAATGAAAGTTTAATTTATTCCTTGAAAATAACTCCTGAAGAAAGAGTTAAATTCTTGGGATTCACATCTCACCTCAGAGAAGCCTTCCTATACTCCATTTCTCAGTTACTTTCTATTACTTTACACTGTTTCTTATATTCATAATTCTAATTAACATCTCAAATGATCTGGCTTATTTACTTTTTTTCTGATTTCTCCTTCATTTTCAACATAAGCTCTGTGAAGGCAGGGGTATTCTCTGTCCTTTCATCACTTTATTTCCAATGCCCATTGCAGTTATCAGAAAATTGGGCTACGTAATGGAGAACTGAGCATCCATTAAGTGTCCATCAAATGTTATGGTTCTTGAACTCATATTTTAATTCATATGTTGTAGAAAGGAAGGAGGGAAGGAAGGAAGGAAAGAAGAAAAATGTTAATAAAACAAAGGGTTTATCTTCTCTATAGTCAGCAAGATAGTTAAGGAAACTGATGTTTACAATCCTGGTGGAAGGCCTAAGACAGAAAAACATAGCTATTGTCTTGGGAGAAGTATGGGTGACACTTAAAGCCCTAAGAGTCCCCATTTTCAAACTGAGGTTGGTCAAATACATAGAGATTTCTGGTAGAGATCATGCCTGAGATAAGATTCAAAGGACAAAGAGAAGTTAGTTGGAAAAGGTATTTAATGAATAAATTGCAAAAAGAGTTCTCTGACAGCTGTTACTATTCTAGTATTATTGTTATAATAATAACTATTATTATTAATATTAAATGCCTTTATAAAACCAGGCTTAACAATTATTAAATAAAAATACTCTAGCTAAAGTCCTGAAAAACTGGTAAATAGACTAAAACACAATACCATTAAGTTGAGTTAAGGTAACAGTGCTGAAAAAAGTAATTATAGTCCAGCTTACTCACCCAGCTATTATGAATGATTTTATACAATATCAGGGTATATACACAAAATTTATTGACATTAGTACACAAGAACAAGTCTCTCTAACTTCATCATGAAAGAATGACTTTGTATACAGATGGCAAAGGATAAGTATGAAATCTGTTAGTTCATGAAAATCAAATAAATTCTCTATTCTTCTTCCTATTACAGGGAAAATTCCCTGGGTAGAGAAAATATTTCCACTTAATTTTTATTCCCTTAATTTTTTTCCTGACCTGGTACATTCACAGGGCCAAGGGTTCTAAAAAATCACTCTGGCTCCATACCACCATTCTCTTTCAGGGAAGCAAGTAAGTGGTATATATAGTACTTGTGTAAGCCTACCAATGGGTACTATGGGAAAAGATTTGGAATCAGCTACCAGAAAACCAGCTTCCCATTTGGGCAGCCACATCAGCGCTGAGGGTAAATACATTAGACCCTGCCTGAGGATATGTAATTTTTCCATTCCACAAATCTTACTGAAAATTTCAATGTGTTCATCATTAACCTAAATAATATTTCTTACAAAAAAGCTAAAGCAAATTATAGTGTCAAAAATCTGGAAACTAAATGACATTCTGAAACTTTCATGATGGACTCATTGGTATGGAAGAGTAAGTAATAATACAGCTCTAATCATTCTGATAAAAAAGTGAAGATGGGAGGTTGAAGGAGATTCAGTGACTAAGAAGAAGGCAATGATAAGTAGGAAGATGGTGGCAGCCTAAAAACAAAGTCATCTATCAAACTTTGGCTTTGTAAGTAAGTAATCCACTTTTCTACACTGGGAAGGTAGTTGGCGTTAGAGCAGTGGCAGAAGCTCTTCTTTAAAATGAGAAAAAAATGAGAAAGATAATATTATCTGCACAGTATTGATTTACGAAGTAAATGAAATAACTTCTCTAAAGGGATTAGGAGCTTTTATTTCTTCCTTTCTGTTTGTGAGTTTTGAACTTATTTGTTATGGGTCAGTGATTTAAATCTTCTCTTAGGGTCCAGTTATTTAATATCCAATGAAATATTGTCTATTTATAGAAGTTTTAGACATTTTAAAACTTTTTAGAGAATCAATAGATTCTAAGCTATAGTATCTCTTCATTTTTCCCTCTGAACTATTCGTGTTCTTCCCTCTTCCCTCTCACCCAGGACTCCCTGAAGTAAAATTTTACTATCCTTACTCATTATCAGTTTCAAATTTTTTTTTAATTTAGAGGTAACAGGATATATACAAATGTCAAATGGTATCATTTGCCTTGTGGGGGCACATATATCTTTTCACTGTAGTTACTCTGGTTTAGGCATCCCTCACGTTAGGTTTTTGGTGGTTTGCCTATACTCTACCTCATGGGAACCACACGTGTAATAAAACAACCATACAATTTATTGTGGCAAATGTTACTTAACTAGATTACAACATTCTATACTGAGATTTTAAAACATAGTTAAATTAAGGTTGATCATTATTTTACTTGCCTAAGGTCAAGAATTCTTGCCAGAATTCTAAGACACTTGTTTTGGATGACTTTCTTTTCTTTAGACATGTGATTAGTTGACTGTTTCAATAGAGTAAAAATGGGCCTTTTTCTTTTTTTAAAATTAATTAATTTATTTTTGGCTGTGTTGGGTCTTCGTTTCTGTGCGAGGGCTTTCTCTAGTTGAGGCAAGCAAGGGCCACCCTTCATCACAGTGTGCGGGCCTCTCACTATCGTGGCCTCTCTTGTTGTGGAGCACAGGCTCCAGACGCGCAGGCTCAGCAGTTGTGGCTCACGGGCCCAGTTGCTTCGCGGCATGTGGGATCTTCCCAGACCAGGGCTAGAACCCGTAGTCCCCTGCATTGGCAGGCAGATTTTCAACCACTGTGCCACCAGGGAAGCCCTGGGCCTTTTTCTTAAGGATCATAGACTTCTGCTTATTCTCTGAACCCTTTTTCTAAAAATATCACACAAGTAAAGCCAACAGAGTAGTACTGTGCCTATTACAACTTTTATTAAATTTTATTGTTAAATCTTAAAGTACTGAAATCCTAAGATAGAATTATTTTACTTTTTTGAATTCGCTGTCATTGTTGGAATAAAATATTGAGAGGAAATAATTTGCTAAACTAAATGCCTTGATTTTTAATTATCAGTGATTATTTTGTTGCTTGTTCCAAATGAAATACTTATTTTTTAAGTATCAGTGATAATTTTGTTGCCTGTCCACAACTTTTAAAGCATTGTACTTTACTAGAGTTAAGAATATGTAATCTTCATAAAAATATATTTTCACAAATTTAAAATAAACTTTAAAGTACCAGCTAAATGGTTTATGATTTTCAAGAATGTAGACCCAAGTATATTGCTATGGTAGCAGTAAATTATCATAATTTTAGAACAATTTCTATAACATACTTGTTTTGTTAATTATTTGTAATTATTACAACCTATCAAATGAAATCATTACGGTTGTTAGATACTAAACATAAGATTTCCTATAAGTTGATTAGTTCCTATTTAGAAGGAACCATGTTTTTAACCTCAACATGCATACGTCATTTTAATTATGGTCCTTATTTATTATCTAACATATCAAACATTAAATACTGATAACAATATTGGGCAGGCAGATAATTTAACTAAAAACTCAATTAGTTTTTCTGTGGGCCCTTCTGCTCCCATGGCTTTAGCACATAAACTTCATTTACCATTTCCCCATTGGACTTTTCCTTCTTCAGGTCATTTCCACATCTTATTCTTCTTACAGGGCATCTTGTCTCAGACTGACTATTTGATTCTTCCATCTCTTTATTCTCTGAGCTGGAAATTTCATCATCATCTCCTCACAGCCTTTCCTTCAGTCAGACTCTGCTTTTATTTTCTTTTTAGTCAGCTTAGGCATCTTTATAATTTGGTGCAGAAAAATATCAATAATGGTGTTTTTTACTGTAGAACTTGCATTAGACAGGAAGTTCATAGATCTGATTTCTACATCTTCCATTAAACTCTGGCTGGACGATTATATTCTTGTTCAGGGACTTAGCACTGTCTTTGTCAAATGAAGGATCCAAAATAGGTTATCTTTAAAATCTTTGCAACTTTAAATATGCTCAGTCTACAAATTCTAATAGGTTTCAATATATTCCTGCTTCCCCAAAGTGAATGTAATAGGATGAAAATAATTTATTCTATGGATCATCTTGACTCTATCTTACACGAGTCCTTTAGGAAAATTCTCTAAATAGGGCTTGAGAACTGCTCCCCAGCGTCCACTGTCTACCTACATTTTCTTTCTACCAGGTGTAGATTTGGCTAATTTTTTTACTGAAGAAAACTAGTGTATTTTTTTCTTTTTCTTTTTTTTTTTCTGTCCTTTTTCAAATTCTTTTCCCATTTAGGTTACTACAGAGTATAGGGTAGAGTTCCCTGTGCTATACAGTAGGTCCTTGTTGGTTATCTATTTTAATTATAGCAGTGTGTACATGTCAATCCCAAACTCCCCCCACCCTTCACTCTGTTAACTATAGGTTCATTTTCTAAGTTTCTGAGTCTGCTTCTGTTCTGTAAATAAGTTCATTTGTATCATTTTTAAAAGATTTTTAAAAGATTTTTTTAGATATAAGAGATATCATGATATTTGTCTTTAATATTTTTGAATAATATTCTTTCCAAAGTGTGCCAATGTCACTGAGCCATAGGGGAAGACTACCAAAAATTGGCAAATCCATTGTGTAAAGTCCCTTTGTTTAGAATATGTATGTTTCCAAAGATACCTTAGGAAGAAATTTACCCTTTGTATCTCAGACTAAGCAAAAGGAAATGTACCTACATTTCATCAAGTGTCATAATTTCTACCACAGTGCAGTTAATCACAAGCATCAAAATACTCAGTCCCTTTGCTGAAATAGTCAACTGGTATTTCTTACCCTGACTTTTTTTAGTAAGTTGTGGTGAACCCTCTGACTTATGCCCCAAAGCTAAAGAATGCCAGCCTTGCATTAAAAACTATTTAAATGATCATAGTAAGGAGTTTCTTCTTTTGGAGGGGAAGAGAGCAACTATCAAAACAGGTAAAATCTAGATATGACTTACTATTTTATTTGATGGGGAGAATAAAGGCTGTTGGAATGCCTTGATTGTTCTCTGACCTTTGGTGTCCATTGTCTTAAGAAGAGAACAAGATTGAAAAATACAATCCATCTTAGGGAAGGAAAGCATTCCTGATTATGGAATACCTACAACATTCTATAAAAATATCTAACAAACTGATTTTCCTCTATCTCACTGATGATAATAGAAAACAAAAATAAAAAACAACATAAAAAATATGCCTAGAGTTTAGTATTGTACCAAGGTACCAGGAAAGAATTTCCTGATAATATTAGAGGTTATTGAGAAAATTTATGGAATACTATGATGAATAATTAACATATGTCTCAATAGTTTAATAAGAATTATATGATAGGATATAAAAAATACCAGGCAGGATGGCTGACACATATAAGATCAGTTTTTCTCCCTGAATTAATACTAGAATACACATATTTCTGTGTATTTCCATCTTATGAATAGCTTTTTCATGTGGATATTTAGATTCATCTTACCAAAACTCTGTCTTCTTCCATGATTTATTTAAATCTAGATGCTAAATTGTTTTTAAATATTCTTTAAAAATACTTCTTCAATAAAGATACTGAGTTATTATCAAATAGAGTTACTGTCCTGACTGTCCTGGGAAATGTTAAACAAAACTCTTCAGATAATCATCTGATTTCATGAACTACAACTTCTTTCACAGCCTACCAAATAATATAAAAAATTGTTCCCCACTAAATTGCAAAAAATCACCTTTCCTCGCTTCAGTAATTTCCTGGAATGTCTTTTACATAACGCTACATTCAATGTAACATTCACTCTTCACTGAGCTCAGACCTTTACATTTCTCAATTTCAACATATAAAACCTGTTAATTTCATATATAAAATATGTAACAGAAAATTTTTAGTTTTTACTTATTCCTAACTGCCTTCTAAATGGATCATAATAATTAGATGGATGTTACAAAGATGGATTTTTAAGTACTTTAGCATTAAAAAGTGAGTATAGTATGTGAGTTAGTTAAAGTCACAACCTGATGCAGTTAGCATTCTAATCAAAAATTTGCTCTCAGGGGTGATGGGTTAGCATTACATCAGAAAGATCTTAATCCATACTAAATAATCCATATCTTGATGTAAACCAGATGCTTTGATAAGTAGCATAATAAATGATATTAATAGTTTGATCAATGAGCATGATGAATATTAGAAATGGGTTCCCATGGGTAAAATTAAGGCCACTCAAGATCTGGGGTTTTGCTAAAATTCTTTAGAGATAGTTCTTCCCTTGGCATGAATAGTGTATAAGACTCCAGCCAGGTCTGTAGCCTTTATTTAAGAATGGAGCCCAAGATATGATTTCCCAAATTGTTCTCTGTCCTACCATCATTAGTATGACTTCTGGTTGCCTGATGACAACTAGGTTAAAAGATTTCTCCTTCTGGCATAATTTCAAGTGAGCTTTTTGGAATGACGTGAGGTGAGCATGCCCTGAAAGCCAGTAATATATCATGAATCTTGCCAAACGATCTGTATGAAAAGGTTTTATGTCTACACATGAATGAATGATTGTTGAGTTAATGTCTATGTGTGTGGCAGATATGATGTGAGAATTTGTTTACTTTCATTGTAAGCTGGTAGTGACCTGGTAGAGTAAACTCTGACTACCACAAATTTTTTAGAGGACTACTAGTAAAAGATCTTTGAGTTGTTGATGACTTTTTTGGGTTAGGTCAGTTTGCAACAGAACTTCTGTTGGTGATCACCTTGGAAGTTGTGAATGCAGGTTTGGAAGCAGAAACAAGAAACATCTGAATTATTCTGCCCCCCAAAAGGGCTAGCATTTGAAATTGGGATGTTTAGAAAGAAAGAGATGGGGACAAGATCTGGAGGCTATGTGGAAAAAAGCAGAGAACATGAACCTCCACTCCTACAGGAAAAGGAAGAAGAGGCTAGAGAGTAAACATATATGATGAGGAATTTTAAGGCATTTGCTGGTCAAAGTCTGATATAAACCTCCTCCTCTTCTATGGAATAAAGGTACTGAGATCTGCATTATATAAAGCAAGGGGAGGTTTACAGTTAGGATACAAATGTACTTAAACATTAACTCTTAGGTAGCTAATGTCCTGTTTGAGTCTCTGTGTTTATATTTGATTATTCCTTGAGTATACTAAATAATTTCTCTTTCCATATGGATATAGGTTAATAATAAATGTGTGATTTTGGATGAGACTGAGAGTCAGGAAACCTGAATTCTTCTCTTCATTCTCTTACAAACTATGTCGGAAACTTACTTCTTCTCTGAAGGCTTTTGTCTCAACATCTGCAGAAAATAATATGTTTGAACTAGCTGATCCCTGAGTTTCTTCGGCTCTATCCACCACACTCCCATTATATGTCTATATCAATATACAAAATTCAGTGGTTCAGGTAGTAGAAAGTTCTATATAAAAAAAAATCCAAAGTAAAAAAAAAAATACCGTATGCTAACACATATATATGGAATTTAAGAAAAAAAAGTGTCATGAAGAACCTAGGGGTAAAACAGGAATAAAGACACAGACCTACTTGAGAATGGACTTGAGGATATGGGGAGGGGGAAGGGTAAACTGTGACAAAGTGAAAGAGAGGCATGGACATATATACACTACCAAACGTAAGGTAGATAGATAGTGGGAAGCAGCTGCATAGCACAGGGAGACCAACTCGGTGCTTTGTGACCACCTGGAGGGGTGGGATAGGGAGGGTGGGAGGGAGGGAGATGCAAGAGGGAAGGGATGGGAGAACAGATGTATATGTATGACTGATTCACTTTGTTATAAAGCAGAAACTAATAAAAAAAAAAGTAGAATTTGTGACCCTGCATTGGAGGCACATATAGTGCATATAGCAAATAAAACAGCAAATAACTCATTTTCTCAAGTTAAATAATATGTATACAAAACCACAATAAGATAATGTTAAATATGGAAATTAAAGTTTGAAAAGATTAAGAAAACGAAGCTTTCAAAAAAACCTATACATATATGAGTGGATTTTCAACCTCATTCATACATAAAGATATACAAATAAAACATGAGATTCTATGTTTTTTCCATCAGATAGACAAATATGAAAAGTTGGATAATATCTAGTGTTGGTGAGAGAGTAAGGAAATAAGGACTGTCACAAGTTTTTGGGGATGCAAGTGTTCTGAGGGGAATTTGGCCATCAAAATGCATAATGCATAATGCATGTTCTCTTTTTTCCAGTATTTCACATCTATTAATGTGATCTTTGATTGACTCGCAAGAATGTATCGAAACATATATTCAAAGTTATTCTTTGCAATATTATAATTAAAACAAATTAGAAAGAATTAATGACCAGTAAATAGGAAAGTGGTTAAATGATTTATAATGTCAATATAATGAAACATTATATAGCTTTTATGCAGATGAAAGATCACTATCTGTATTCTTGATATAGACAGATATCATATAAAAATTATAACTGAATCACTGCAAAGTTATCTGCATACATCTTTTTAAATATTAATTAAATTATTCTAGAAGAATACATAAGAAACTTGATAGTGGTTAATTTTTGAGAGAAGTTAGCATGGTGCCAGAGGGACAAAGTACTCTCTTTCCATTAATAAGAACCATTTGAATGATATATGTTACTTTTATTTTAAAATAGTAATGAACTTGGGGTTTTATAAGTGTATCAATAATAGATATTGTGAAGACGTTGGATGTGAGAACACATTTGGTGAGTTTGAGAAATAATAGTATTATAGGTAAATGTTTTAGGAAATTTTAGAGCCTACGATGATACAGGCATTAGTTATCTGAGATGTCAGATTACTTATTATTTGAATATTATTCCTAATTTTTAAAGTATTAAATATAAAAACTTATGAACTCTGGCCCTAAAATATAAAAACTATCACTATATGATGATTTGGGTGATTGGA
Source organism: Mesoplodon bidens (assembly GCF_964165515.1). Lineage (NCBI taxonomy): Eukaryota > Metazoa > Chordata > Mammalia > Artiodactyla > Ziphiidae > Mesoplodon > Mesoplodon bidens. The sequence goes on from NC_138167.1 coordinate 91,400,506, forward strand.
AGAGATTCTAAGACTCTCTAAGAATAAAATAAGTTCAAATACGATCATATTTATAAAACTGAAAATCTTCTTCATGGCTTTTACATTACACAAAACTAAAACATTGTTTATGATAAATATCCATGAGAGTTTTTTATAGGTGTATATTAGGGATAATTCAGATTAAGTAGTATTTAGAAGAGAATCAGCAATTTTCTTTCATAGGGACTATTGGATTCCTGGGACAGAGAGGCCATTTTTAAATGTATGACTAAGGAACACATCTGGATTGTGTTCTGTAATCTGACTTATCAGGAAGGAGAGAGATTCATAGATATATTTTAATCTGATTTGAATTGAAACAGGAATAATTATTATCACATATTTAGAAAATAAAAGACACAATAAATATTTGTGGAAGGAATTAATAAATTTTTTGGCATTATTTCCTTCTTTTTTACAGCTGAGTAATATTCCATTGTAGATATAAACCACAGCTCTTTTATTTTTAACAGCTTTATTGGAGTATAATTGCTTTACAATGGTGTGTTAGCTTCTGCTTTATAACAAAGTGAATGGACATATATACACTACCAAATGTAAAATAGATAGCTAGTGGGAAGCAGCCACATAGCACAGGGAGATCAGCTCAGGTCTTTGAGACGCAAGAGGGAGGAGATATGGGAATTAATAAATTGGTGGATGAATAGATGATTTGTATTTAGTACAAAACAGCAACTTAAATTTTCTTATTATGAATTACAAAAATGATTTTATTCTGAATAAAATATTAGCACTTATCAGTCTCCAGGTAGGCAAAACATGCCAAAAAAAGGGGAAGGAAAAACAGGTTAGGAAACTTTCATATCATTATTTAGAATAGAATTAGCACATGCAAAGTGAGTTGATGGGCCAAGTCTAGGATATACTAAAGGCCTAAAATATTTGATAATTAATTAAGAAGTAAACAAACAATAAAATATAACTTATCAATCTTGCTATAGTCTGTCTCTATTTTAAAAATTAATTGAAGACTCAGCAATAATCATTGTTACATGGTCAATCTAGATAACAAATTAAAAAAATAAAACCCATAGAGCCAACAGTTTTTTCAATCTGAATTTTCCCATATTGATTTTTCTCGTGGATCAGATAAACTAAATTATTGCTATATAACCAACCACCCTGTGTAGAAAAACCTACAAGTCATATATTTAGTGTTCTCAACCATACTTTTTATAAAGGTGGGCATATTTGGACAGAACTCATAATGTCTCATTATATATAAAGAGGACCAATGTGAAAAAAATCACATATTTGTATTCAGAATTCTTACGTAATTCTACATATATTTATTTCTAGATTGAATTAGACATATGTAACTTGATGAGTGGGTTTGCTTTTTTTTTTTTTTTTGGTTTATTTGTTTTTTGTTTTCATTCCCTAAAGGTGGTGTACCCTTATTAATATTTACTTTGGGAACATCCTGATCTCTGTTTAGAAAGCCATAAACTTCACATTGTAACAGGAGAAGAACCATTGTCCAGCTGAATAAATGTTTTCAAGGATTAATGATATTTTTACAAGCACACATATGTTCTCTAACACAGGGAAGAAAACAAGTTTGAAGCAAACACCTCCTGCTTCCAAGTGGTAATAACCTGTAACCCAGTTCAGCTTGTTAATTGGCTGCCCTGGAATAAAGATCTCCATAAAACACCTATATAATCTCAGAAGATAATAACACTGTCAGCCTGTATTAAAATGCCATCAGCAGATTCAATGTGTTAAAAATAAGAAGAGAAAGTAAATATAAGGGTCAGGTCCAGTTGGTGGAATACTGAAATTTCACCATCTGGGCCATATCCTCATGTTTGCTAGACTTCTTAGTAGTAGGAAACAACTTTTAAATCTAAGGTGTATATGAGCATACACATTCAGGGATACATTGTAGGGGAGCAAAATTTGCCACTCCCAATGTCTCTTTGGCATGTGGATTATTCAGAGCTAAAAACAATCAAGGCCCAAAAAATTCAGGAAGAAACTTTGACCTTCCCCCCTAATTGCCTAGAAAAAATTTAGGTGGAGGGCGTGTTCCTGAAATAGAGCTATCACCAGAGTTAGCTGCAAAGAATAGGAGCTACTTGTGGTGGGGAGCAGAAACAGGGTTCACTAGAGATCAGAGTTCACTCTGTGTCCCATTGTCTCTGCATAGCCCAGCAAATACTTATTTACCAAACATTTGCTTTTCTAACTCCATGTCCATTGCCTTCCTCTTCTTTAACTTCCAAACCCCTACCCCCAACATCCTCTTTTGTCTTTAGCTGAAGATGATATATATATATTTTTTTTTAATTTAATTTTTTTCAAATTTTTTATTATTTTTTTTGCAGTATGTGGGCCTCTCACTGTTGTGGCCTCTCCCGTTGCGGAGCACAGGCTCCGGACGCGCAGGCTCAGCGGCCATGGCTCAAGGGCCCAGCCGCTCCGCGGCATGTGGGATCTTTCCGGACCGGGGCACGAACCCGTGTCCCCTGCATCGGCAGGCGGACTCTCAACCACTGCGCCACAGGGGAAGCCCCTGAAGATGATATTTAAGTGAGGGTTTCAGCCATTTTGGCAAGTTATTCAGTTTTCCTGGGTCTCTCCCAATTATACATGTTATTAACCTTGTTTGATTTTCTTCTGTTAATCTGCCTCATGTCAATTTAATTCTTAGACCAGCCAGAAGAACCTAAAGGGGTAGAGAAAAAAATTTTTTTCCCAAACAGTGTCATGACCTTTTCTTAATTGAAATACTTTTCTGTTCAAGCTCAGTTCTTAAAAACTATAATTTAGGAATTCAATGATAACAATTTAGATTTCAGGCTACTTGTGTGTTTAACACATATTTGGATTCAGGAAGAAACGTTTATTTGTGAAAATATTATATGTCCAATAAGATATAGTTGAAAATAGATTAACAAACCATTCTGTTTTTACTTATAGTTGTATTCCATTAAAAAAGTATTGTCAGCTCATTCTAAAGTTTCCATAATTTAGTTAGTATATAACTACCTATATGCATATAAAACAACATAATAAACTGTGAAACACAGTTGTTTATAATAAAATACAATTCAGTTATTTATTCAAATATCCAGGTTACAAATCTAATTTGTATCAGATTATAATTAGACAATGATTATTGGCATCAAAAAGATTAAGTATGATAAAATAGTGTAATGAAGGCTAAAAAAAAACAAATATACTATTGCTGGGCAGGAGAAATTGCATTTAATTATTTTAGGAAAAATCAGAATGGTAACATTTGAGTTCCATGTTAAAGCAGTAAATTCTACTTAACTTTCAAAAACTGTTTTAAGCATAATTGTCTAGAGAGGCTTGTACCTTTTCAGATATGCTTATTATAGTCTTTATTATGAAAAGAAACTTTTAACATGACATGCCTATAAATAGCTAAACCTTTCGAGAGGGCACCATCTAGTTTCTTCTAAACAGCATTACCCCTAAAAAAAAAAAAAAATGATTCTCAAGATTCAACAACATATTCATGAAGCAGCATGTGTTTATTTCAAGGTCCATCATTCCTGAGAGATACAGGCTCAAGCCGGCTTTGTTTGTGACAGCTAATAATACCCCGGAATTGAAAAGAACTATTATTTTTATATTAGTTATGCTCTGTCCCTGTTTGGTGAATTAAGGCTCAAGCTTTGGAAGTCTTACTTCATGCGCAAGCTCAACTTTTGATCATCAAAGGCAATTTAGCTGCAGAGCAACTGAAGTAGCTGTGGCTGTGCAAAAATCTGTTGATGCCTGAAGAAAGGAGGATGAGACAATTTCTAATTTGAATGGGACATGGGTAGCGGGCAGCCATGCTAGTGTAAAAGGATGGGGCTTAGCAAGGTTCTTGTGAAAATTTCATGTACCCAACAGGAGCCTTAGAAAGAGATTTATTTGATAAGGTGGAGACATCTTGAAGGAGGGCCCAAATCATCCTTGTAGTAGTAAGCCCATCTGCTGGTAGTAATTCTTCTTCATGAGAAAGGCACGTAAGAGAACTGATCTTCAAGGAAAGTGCGGTTGGGCAAGCTTCCTGGGAACAGTGTTGGCGATGGTTGAAGTATGTAGGCAACCAGGTTGGGGAGCCCTGCCTGAATCAGTGAGATAGTTTCAATTGAATAGAAACACAAAGAAACTGATGATCTAGTCCCAGGTGGATGCCTAGGCAATACCATTTGTTCAAAAGCTTTTTAAAGTTCATTGACATCATAAAACACCAAAGGCAAATTCACTTAGTTCATCTTAAACTTGAAAAGAAAGATGGGTGGGGGGATAATTTGAGCACCTTCATGTCAATGGGGAGTTGTAAATCAGTCTGATGCTTAAAACATGAAAGGAACTTATTTCACTGCAGAATGTCTCTTAAGTTTGTAGTTCTAAGGATGAAAAGCCTTTCATAGAAACCAAAAAGAATATTGTAATAGGGCTGCTAGCATCAAAACATATAAATTTAATTCTTTCATATATTTTTTTAATGTACTAACAAAATTGGATAGTTTCGACTACCTCATAAGCAGGAATTGCAGATTAATTCAAAAGTTTTTATTATCCAGTCATTATGATCCTTAAAGGTAAAAAAGGAGTAGGATATAGTGGGAAAAAAAAATCTTATTAGACCAGGCTTGAAAATTGCAATAAACATGATAGGATTGCATGGACGGCAAAGAATTCCTAGCAAGATGTAACAGGGTAGAATTAGTGTTGGAGCAATTATTTTAGCAGTCTGCTCATTTTCTTTATGTAATTTATGGCCTTAATCACTTGTAGGCAGATTCAATCATGAGGAGATACCCTCAATACTTAGACTTAGTAACACTGGCAGTGCATGGTGGATGAAAATTTTTCACACATGGTTTCTTCCTCCACAAAGGAAGTTTCCTATAGCTTTTTTATTTGTTTTTGATTCTTTCAAATCAACAAAAGGATAGAGATCTGGCTTTTGAAACTAAGTGCTTGGAAAGAAGCCACAGACAGATGTCAACAAGCCTAGGCCTGCTTTCTCATCCACAAAGCAATGAATTTATTTTCTTTTCCTTTGTGAACAATATATGTGGAGAAACAGACCTTAGGTTCATGTGAAATAGAGACCAAACTGGATTGCTAATTAGTATTCTGAGTTATGCCCAGGAATGCTTTGACTGTATTATACTGAGCCCAAGTAGACAACTTCAACAAAAAGGTACATAACATAACTGGTTGATGAATATATGTATGGGTGGCAGTTTCATGTCGGTGGGCCAATACTGGTCTGATGAAATGCTTCTTTGAAGTGTTTGCCTAAAAACAGAATGTTCTATGTAATGAGGAAAGTTTCAGACAAAACTCTATATAACTATTACTAATTTGAGAACACTATGACATTTTTTAGACTTAGGTTCCAGCTGGCACGTGCTTCAGGTCTTACCTATTCTCATTTTATTTACACCTGTTACCATGCAGTATCTATTTAAATATCTATTTCTGTCATTAGACTGTGAGCTCCTTAAGGATGAAAACTAAATTGTATTCACCTTTGGATTTCCAATATCTGCTTAAGTGCCTGGTACATACAATATTCAACAAAAAGTGACCTCAATAGAAATAGGACAGAGTAAGTCCTCTGTTGAATAAATGACTTTGAATGAGTCTTGAGGGACAGAAAGATATTTATCGTCTTAGGCTATTTATAAGTCAGGCACTAGCTTCTATTATTTTCCAAGATCTTCCACAGTCTCTCCAGTCAGAAACAACTCTAGAAACCTTGTATTAAAATCTTTAGTTAAGGGCTTCCCTGGTGGAGCAGTGGTTGAGAATCTGCCTGCCGATGCAGGGGACACGGGTTCGAGCCCTGGTCTGGGAGGATTCCATATGTCGAGGAGCAACTAGGCCTGTGAGCCACAACTACTGAGCCTGCGCGTCCGGAGCCTGTGCTCCGCAACAAGAGAGACCACGATAGTGAGAGGCCCGTGCACCGCGATGAAGAGTGACCCCTGCTTGCCACAACTAGAAAAAGCCCTCGCACAGAAACGAAGACCCAACACAGCAAAAATAAATAAATTAATTAATAAACTCCTACCCCCAACATCTAAAAAAAAAAAAAAAAAAACTATAAAATTAACCGTATTAAAAAAAAAATCTTTAGTTAAAATACTTGTCCAAAGACAACTGACCAAAGATTTAGAGTTGTGAGAGGTGTCAAGGAGAATTGGGGGAATAGGGAAACAAGAGCAAGAGCCTTCAAAGGATGGATTTAACAAAATAGTTTCATCACACCATAGAAATTCTAGGAAGTGCAGATTTATGGGATTTTTGGACTCAAGTAAAGAGACTGCATAGCACCAATTAAGCTGCTTGCAAAGTTTTTCATGGTACACTTATAGATAATACATAAATCTGGGAAAGATGATAATGGTTTATGGTTAAGTGGTTTTTAAGTGAACAAAGTACTACACATAATGGATGTCGACTTGAAAAGAGATCTTTAATATCATGCCACAAGCTGTATCTTTGACTATGCCTTATTTCAAACTTATAATTAACATTGGTGATTCCAAGTTGTCAAAATTTTCAAAACACAGCATTAGGAAGGAAAATCAGTACATTGAAATCATGATGCCAAATAATAATTACAGTCTGATCAAATCTAAAATACATATATATCATATTGAAAAAGAAAAGTATTGGGCTCTATAGGAAGTTACTTTGATCTAAGTCAATAGCACAATATGTCAAGGGAGTTAACACAGTATTCCCCTGCACAGATACTCATATATTCATTGGGGGGTATCTTAGCCCTCTTCTGTGTTTAGGTCAGAACATAACTATGTATGCTATTTCTGGGTACCACATTACGAGCACTGAGAAAGCCAGAGCTTCCTCAAAAGAAGATCTGGGATAAAAGAGAAAAATCACACTATATGATGATGGTTAGTGGTAAAAAGGGGAACATCTGAAAACTGTTCATAAAGGCCAACACTATGCTCTAGACCCAAACTCCAACAACTCTCACTCCAAAAGCCTTAGCTTCCATGTGAGCCTCCCTTACTGAGACACAAGGGAGGCTGTGCCCAAGTTGACATTACAGTTCCAAATTTATGACCATATCATTGCAAAATGCTTTATAACCTTGGTCCTTACATCTTGATCATCATTCACTATGGAGACCTCTCTTTTGTGTATTATCTACCCAATCTCCTCTCATATAGAACTGTTCTTCTTACCCTCCTTCCCACACCTTTCAAATATGCCTAATGAATTACTAGTCTAATATTCTAAAAGATTCATAAAACAAAATAAAACAAAAAGCCAACTCTTTCTCAACAATATTCTTAATACTTGCTTTCTACCTGCCTTACTAGAAGAACACTCTTCTCTTAAATCTTTCCCCAAAAGTAAATATTTGTTTTCCCACATACCATAAGGCCTGTAAGGGTGATTATCATTACTGATGTCCAAAGTTTTACTCTCTACTCTCATGCAATATTCTCTTTGTATTTGAAGTTCATAACCTCTGAATACATAATTCTCTATTTTTCCTTTTTATAATAATCTAAAAATCTTTTAGTCACTATCTGATATTGATGAAAGGTTTTGGAATCTGAATCAGTATTTTTCCCTATCCCACGTTTTATAATTTATTGTGGTGATTTCAAAGTCCAGAAGAAGGACCTACCAATAGGCCTAATTTCTCAGATTCTTATTGCTTTAAACCCAGTCAAATTCAGTTCAATTTCACTTCCTTAATAATAAACCTCAAATTTCCCATCTCCTAACATCCCTGTTCTCTCATACACTCACTTCCATAAGCTACTCTTTGACTTCTGGTCCTTTTTCCCCCGGTATATTATTCTCATATTGAACTTTTTTCTCTGATGTACCTAGATGTTTGGTTAATCACTGAGCCTCATTCTGACAAGTATTCTCAACCTCTTAATACACATATCTGCCACTACTGGAGAAAATCATGGAATTGCCTAGATTTAAGCCACTATAAATCAATGGAATCCCATTTCAGCGGGACTACAGAAACACTCAACAGTTCTTCAATTTTTCTTGGTCAGCTACTTTTTCCTTTCTTTTTAGTACCTTTCATACACTTATCTTTCTCTTCAAACTTTTACACAAAGCCTACCCTCAACACATTTAACAAGCTTACGTGCATTTTTTAAATAAGATGGAGGTCATCAGACACAAACTAACTCAACTACTTGCCCACTTTGTATAAAATGATTTATATTTGCATAAGCTTTAAATTTTCTTCTTCCAGGAGCTTTTACCTACAGTTTATCTTCTTTTCCTATATATTTAACTTCTCCCAATTTCTATTGGTTCTTTGCCTTCAGGATAGATAGATATAGATATAGATATAGACATAGATATTATATATATAATGTCAATGTATGTATGTATATATGTATATATATGTTCAAGGCTCTCAACTCTAAACACTATTTCCAATGGTCCAATTGACACCGACTTACCTCTCCACAGTTTCTCAATAAACTCTTGACTCATCTTTCCTAGTTTCCTTTTTGGCTCCGTTATCAAGTATCATTCCTTTAACGATCAGTCTTTTCTTTCCATGCACACGCCCTCTTTGGCAATATCATCACTCATGGTTTTAACTAAAGCCTATAAGCTCAACAGCCTCAAATGTGTATTTCCAGGTTAGACTCTGAACCTACCTTCCAGAACAGTTAGTGTTTCAAACTCAACATGATCAAGGTCAAATTTTACACCATCTTTTGTTTCCTATACCTATTATTCAGGTACAAAACCTTGATTACTTAAAGCTCTGTCTAGAGAGATGTTGATGCCTAACATTGGTTATGGGAACAAGATGAAAACAACGCACATGCTGCTCAGTGACTTTCAGAAGTTTCTGGTCCTTGAAGTGATACCGATGTGCCACAAATCTTACTCTGCTGAGATTTCTCCTTATGTCTCCTCCAAGGACCACAAAGCCATTATAGAAAGAGCAGCCCAGATGGCCATCAGAGTCTCCAATTCCAATGCCGGGATATACAGCGAAGAAAGTGAATAGACAGCTCATGTGCACATTGTATTTGTGTTAATAAAGCCATAAACCTCTGGAAGAAAAAACTTTCAGTCGACTTACACCCAACATTTTCCTTCACACTTAATTCACCAAATTCTGATCATTATGCTTTCGAACTGTCTCTCCTTTCCTATAGCAACTGCCCTAGTTTCAGGCTGTCATTAAATCTTACTTGAACCATTGAAATAGCCATTTAATTGTGCTCCTTACCTTCATTCTTAACTTTCATTAATTCGTCTTTGATAGCACTGCTAAGTAACAGAACATGAAAGCATATTTGATTTATACAAACAAAGTGTGATTTGACTATTTGAAAATATTTCAAGGAGTGACTAACCATGTTTCTATACTTGGCAAATGATCTGGCCATGTCATTCTTCAGGTCACCAAGTATAGAATATGATTAATCTCTAAAATAATAAGTTTATCACCTGCATAGCTATACTCCCACATGTTGATTCCTTGGAAATCTAGCTCTGTACAAATGCTTCCTCTGATTTGAAGTGGAAAGGTGCTTTCTGAAGTGTTTTTTTAAAGTGTTATCATTCTATTTGGTTAAGATGTGGTTCTAAAGGCATATATCTACCCCTCACCACCACCCCAACAAAGAGAACTACTCCTGTCTTTCATCAGGAAATAAGTGATACATTGACATACACTGCTAGAGAAAATCTGTTTGAACTCCCCTTCCAGTCCACTCTTAGCTCCATTTGACAGCAAGGATATTTACCCCTGCCTGAGAACAATAAGACTAAAAGAAATTCTGGATATGGAAGTTAAGAAAGAAACAGAATGAATTTCTGATCTTGGGAACTGGAAAAAGCTTTTAATTTTAAATTTGGACCTGTAGTTTAAATCAGATCACAAACTCTTAGTATCTAGAGAAGCAGGAAAAATAAGGTAAAACATTAACTTAAAAGGACTGAGTTGGGAAAAGTCATAGAATGAGAAATTCCTGAGTCTTCTCCTAAATTGAATGATTCTGGTATCAAGCTAAATCCTGAACCAGTGTGTTGCCCATCAAAAGTTTATATCCCTTTAATCTCCAAAATTTACAAGCAGCTCATGCAGCTCAATATCAAAAAAACAAACAACCTAATCCAAAAATGGGCAGAAGACCTAAATAGACATTTCTCCAAAGAAGATATACAGATTGCCAACAAACACATGAAAGATGCTCAACATCACTAATCATTAGAGAAATGCAAATCAAAACTACAATGAGATATCATCTCACACTGGTCAGAATGGCCATCTTCAAAAAAATCTACAAACTTGACTGAGAGTTATTTGTAGTGAGGTGGATGGACCTAGAGTCTGTCATACAGAGTGAAATAAGTCAGAAAGAGAAAAACAAATACTGTATGCTAACACATATATATGGAACCTAAAAAACAAACAAAAAATGGTCATGAAGAACCTAGGGGCAAGACGGGAATAAAGATGCAGACCTACTAGAGAATGGACTTGAAGATACAGGGAGGGGGAAGGGTAAGTTGGGACAAAGTGAGAGAGTGGCATGGACATATATACACTACCAAACAAAATAAATAGCTAGTGGGAAGCAGCCGCATAGCACAGGGAGATCAGCTATGTGCTTTGTGACCACCTAGAGGGGTGGGATAGGGAGGGTGGGAGGGAGGGAGATGCAAGTGGGAAGAGATATGGGGATATATGTATATGTATAACTGATTCACTTTGTTATAAAGAAGAAACTAACACACCATTGTAAAGCAATTATACTCCAATAAAGATGTTAAAAAAAAGTTTATATCCTTAAAAAATTGATCATACTGTTGAATAACATTAAAAAAAACTGTAATAGTCTCCACTACTGAGAAAAAATCCCAGATGTTATAAAAATCCCAGAAAAGATTAAATATCAAGATCACATCCCAAAATTAGATACCTTTTCATGAAAAAAAACACCCAAAGTGACAAAGGAGAGTATTAGATACACTTTTAGTATACCCTCTGGGTTTTAACTGATTTTATAAAGGTGTGTAGCTTTAACTGGTTTTCTGTTGACTAGGCCATTTTATATCTCTGTAAGAGCAGAAGATAACTTATAAAAAATGATAGTAGTGCAAATCAATATGGCCCAGCAAGGAAAGAACTTGATTTTTGCCCCATGGAAAGGATAACATCAAATATGACCTAATATTGTTGTATGGAAGTTTAAGGAGTTTTAAATCTGCTGGCAAATTAATTTCAGCATTTCTGAAGGCCCGATTGCCAAATTCTCCTTTGAATTGATTATAACATCTTATGGGTTCCCTCATTAATTAATGAATTAAATAAAACTTTGGCCCATGTTTATTTTATATGTTATAATTTTACCTTTATGAAAATTATAATTTAGTAGCTTTACAGTCAGAAGGAGGCCCTAGGAAGACCAATCAATAAATTTGTGGGGCTTCCCTGGTGGCGCAGTGGTTGAGAATCTGCCTGCCAATGCAGGGGACATGGGTTCGAGCCCTGGTCTGGGAAGATCCCACATGCCGCGGAGCAACTAGGCCCATGCACCACAACTACTGAGCCTGCGCATCTGGAGCCTGTGATCCGCAACAAGAGAGGCCGCAATAGTGAGAAGTCCGCGCGCCGCGATGAAGAGTGGCCCCCGCTTGCCGCAACTAGAGAAAGCCCTCACACAGAAACGAAGACCCAACACAGCCATAAATAAATTAATTAATTAAAAAACAAAACAAAACAAAACAAAAAACAACTTGTTAAAAAAATAAAATAAAACAAACAAATAAATAAATAAAAAATAAATTTGTGAACCCTCTAATAGAAGGGTACAAAGGTTTTTACACATAGCCAATGAAGGGTGATTGACTGACTTATTTCACACATGTATCTAGACATCAAGAAGTTGAAGTGTGAAAATCTTGCCGAACAAAATGATTTTACACTTTTGCTACCTAGACGTGTAGTATTTCTAAATATAGAAAACTTTAATTTAGAGTTTGCCTAAAGGCAGCAGGTGCTTGATATGTTTTATCATTTGATTTCTACGTGAATGTCTCATTTCTTAACAGCAATGAGACTTGACATTTTTGATGAGAGAGGTGGAATTTTGGTAGTGGAATTTTTGTGATAAAGATTAATGTTGACTGCAGTACACATTTCTAAATTTAAATTGCTCAAACCTTTTGTTGAATGTTATAGTGTATAGTCACAAAACAACAAAATAAATAAACTTCCCCTCTCCTCAAAACAACTATCCAGTCATTAGATTTAATCAAATGCAATTTGATTCAACATTTTTAATGTACTTACTCTTATTAATAAGGAAAAGTATTTGGTTCTTTCAGTGCTAAATGAAATAGAGAAGGCAGGCATTTTACCTACAGGAGCTCCAAATCAAGTAGGAGAGAATGAAATGCGTAACTATAAGTAGAATGCAAGGTAGAATATAATAATCCTGATATACCTTCCTCTCATTTATGGATGCTTAATTGATATGCTTTTTGAAATACTGTAGTGATGATATTTCTTTCTTTCTTTAAAACGTGCATTCAGATTAATAAGAGAAATTCAGAAACTAGGAGACTCCACCAACATCTTGTGAATTAAACATCAGTACTTTTCAGGAACTCATTCCAGTGCCCCTGTGAATGAAGAGAGCAAGATAACTACTCAGAGCAAGAGGACAGGTACTTTCCTAAGTGGAACTGACCTTGTCAGATGACATTGTTTGTTTGGTCATATAGTCTTTGAATTTAGAGTTATCCCAAGGGATCTTTTTCTTTTAATTTTTATTTTAAGTCAAAACTAAAAAATAATTAAAATACATGCATTTAAAAGGAAGACTTCTGATGATCACTGTTAGAAGGTTATCACCATGAAGGAAAAGTAAGATTCATCAGACACAAAGCAAACAAGAATGTATTGTGGCCATCCACTTGCTTCACCATCCTGAAAACGCAATGAGAATAATACATGACAATGCCAGTGCAATCTGAGAAAGAGCTAAATCTGCAAAATCTTTCAGCATGACAGATACTTGATGCAAGAAATTCTATAATGGAGAAGCAGAATAATAAATTCATGATTATGGACTAGTCATCTGAAGTTTCACTTTTCTCTATAAATATTTATGTGTTATTCAGTTTCATGTGATATGGGAAAAATAATACAAATGTTTTCTCTCATTTTTCTACCATTTTTTGAGAAAATTCAACTTGATTTAATTTTAATCACCTTTCAGTTTTCAAGAATGTCTTTCATATACAAATTAAGTGGCAATTATAAGAGATATACAAATTAAATATGATGGGAAGAAAAAGCAGGGTGTGCATAACGCTACCTAGAACGACTTCATAGCCTTGACTATAAATTCAAAGGGCAGGGATGAGGGCGAAGGACATTCTAGAAGGAACTTAGAGGATACACAATATGGGTTGTATCAGAAAATGCCAAGTCTATGACAAAAACTATTGTTTTTGTTTTTATTTTTCCTTTGAAGTATCTGCTGAGAGAAGTACACTAAATGGGGCTTGGGGCCTGATTGTAAAGACTGCTGAATGTCACCTCATATTGTTGAAATTTTACTCTGAGGGCCACAGAGAATACTTTAAATTATTGAGTGGAAATGAGATATGATCAGGGCTATGCTTTAGGTTAATTATACTGGCCAAATTTTCAAAGGAGTCATTCTGGTAGGTCAAGATTGAAGCTGGGAAGAATCATTAGGAGGCTATTCAACATATAAACAAAAGACAAGAAGATCTGCTCTATAATAAATATGTTTTATGTAAATACTTAGACTTGTTTGTGAACTTATAAATGCTGGTATTTTTGCCTTTCAAAATGCAATATAATTGGTTAGCTTCTACCTACAGACATCATCCCAGAGTGACCTAGTATTTTTGGATGTTATTTTTAACTTGAGTCTGGTTCAATTATAACACAACAAAACAGCTTGCATATCTCATTCTCAACAACTTTATTGATTTTCATTATGGCCTTTTGAAATTCCAACTGCCATGTGTTTTTATTAAGGAACTTGTCATATATGCATAATAGTGATTCCCTCCTACCATTTCCTATATCTGAAAATTAATGTAAGAGTGAGTAGCTGAAAAAAGGCTTTTGGTCTCATTAGAAGTCTAAAAATATTCTTAATTGAAATATTTATCTCTAACACTAACTTTCTAACTCTTCTGCCTATAAATTCTATTCATTTCTCAAGTATCACTCAGGTATCAATGTATGGAAAGCCTAGTAAAAATCTCGGGGTCATTTTATAAGTCAGGCCTAAAGTCAAGGACTAAATCTAAAAAGGACTTCAACAATCTGCTTCTTGCTTCCTCTTTAATCTCATCCTCAGGGAATATTTTGCTTCCCTGTGATAGAGGTATTCACTTCAGTCATTCAGTAAATGTTTACTGAGCACTTATAAGCATTAGACCCTTGATTCCAAAAATGACCTGGTCTCAAGGACCTTATGGTCCAAAGAGATGTCATTTATTAGGGTTCACTCTGTGCCAGCATTACTACAAATCACTCTTCACATGTATCACTCATTTGATCCTTACAACTACCCTATGAAGGAGAAGTTATACCCACTGACACATGAGGACACTGAGGTTTAAGATCAGACATCACACAACTTGAAAGTTGTAAAGCTGGATTCACACTAGGTCCATGTGACTGTGAAGCTTGTGCTCTGTGACTCTTGTCTATAGAATGTCATGGTTGGTGGAAAAGACAGTTGAATGGAAAAGTGGAACACTTCTTATGGTTATGGACACAGGATGGATTTCATCAAGAAAGTATACTTGGGTTGAACCTGATATTTAAAGATGAAGACATGTTCTTCCAAAAGGGGCAGAGATTTCAGTAGTTCCAGGAAGCAGCAGGAGCACACTAGATGTAGAATAATGGTACAGCAGTTTCTGGGAACTTTATGGAGCAACTCAGGAGACTTGGATATGAGGAGCTGTGTATCAACTGTTGAGCCTAGAAGATGGAGAGCAGTCAGAAGTTTCATATCTTATTCAAAGAAGCTTTAGCTTTATTGCAAAGGCCCTGGAAGAGCTCTGAGCAGGGAGTTATATGATTAAACAGACAACATCCATACCCAGGTAGAGGGTGTTATGTAAGTGGGGAGGCATGCAACAAAGATGGAAAAATAATGAGTGTTAATATATCAACGACATATTAATAAGTATGATTTAGTGCTTCACATTGCATACATCAGTGCTTGAGAGAATGCATAGAAAGGGTTGATGAAGGTCAGGCGTGGTTAATAAGGACAGGCTTCCTAGAAAAGCTTTGCTTAGAGCCCAGGTTTGATATGAGACATGAATAGATAAAATACGGACAGAGAGAAGCATCACAAGTGGAAGCAATAAAACCAAGAAGCAAGAAGGACCAAGTTGTATGTGAGAAGAGGAGTGGGTTGTTAAAATATCAGTTAGAATATGAAAATTAGAGATGAAATTACTTTCTGATATCTAATTCATTTGGGAATGATGGAGAAAACTTTGTTGTTGCTGTTATTATTTCAATAAAGAAACAGCAATGTTTTCAGAGAGATTTCAATCAATCTTATAATCATTACTATATGAGTTAGTCCCTTGAGAAAATTCTCACTCAAGATATATATGCAAGCATATTAACAAAACTTGTTAAGCAATTTCAGTTCCTTGTGAGATATAAAATAAATAAAACAGATCTTGATTTTAAGAAGTGACTTAAAGAGATAAGCTTACCACACACATCAAAGTATATGACAACACAGACTGATACAACCATATATTCACATTGATGTGTGCAAAATAAATAGAACATGCAAATAAGCACAGAGAGAGTGGTATTGTTTCCTGGAGAAAAGATGTACAATAAGCACTAGTGATTTTCTCTTGAAGTATATAGAGTTAGTTATACAAACACTCCCTACAGCTAACTGGGAAAGGTGTTATCTTCCAAGAAATTCTTATCTGGGTTAAGGAGCAATCTGACAAATCCTATTAAAAAAAAAAAAAGGCCCAAGCTGCTTCCTTCCCCTGCTGAGTCATGAGAAAATAGTGATATCTCAGAAAGGAACATGAATTATATCTTTAGTTACTTTGAAGTCTTAGGTTGAAGTCTGAAATTTTGGGGGTAGGGGATTTGGATTGTACAGGTGGAGTTGTCAGCCCTTTATCTAATTGAACAATACATTTTGGAGACAAACAAGCATTTGGAATTAAGTCCATGCAGATGATGCAAAAAATCTGATTGTGGGGCTTCTCTGGTGGCGCAGTGGTTGAGAGTCCGCCTGCTGATGCAGGGGACACGGGTTCGTGCCCCGGTCTGGGAAGATCCCACATGCCGCGGAGAGGCTGGGCCCGTGAGCCATGGCCGCTGGGCCTGCGCCTCTGGAGCCTGTGCTCCGCAACGGGAGAGGCCGCAACAGTGAGAGGCCCGCGTACTGACAAAAAAAAAAAAATCTGATTGTGTTTTCCGGGCTACAGCTCCTCATTTCAGAATGATGGATGTCAGAGAAGAAAAAGAACATCTCAGGAGAAAATGAAAACATCTAAAGCACAGGCTTTTCCCATATGCTGCTTCCCATAGGAAGGCTCTCCATTCATTCTTGCCATCTTTACAATTTAGATTATTTTGTATTTGGATGAAAAGAGAGAAAGCATACTTTTATATCTGAAAATATCACAAACATAAAGATGAGAGGTTGATAGACTATGAATTCAATAGTATTGTTAATTGAAAAGAAAAGCTTAATTAATAGGATGAAATGCAAGAAATAGTAATATAAATTCCTACACCCGGTTCAGAAATTAGCTGGACAAGTACAGGATGATTTAAAAAAAAAAAAAAAACAACTGGCTTAATTGCATTTTAGGTAAAAAAAAAAAAAAAAAAACCCAAAAACACTTGGGTGGATAAAGCTGGTTTTATAATTCTGTGATACGGGAGCCAGAAAATATCTAATGAATCTTCAAACTGCATTAGCAAAATTATAGTGGCCAGGGAAAGCAAAGTAATAATTCTCTACCCCTTTGCTTTGCCTAGACCACATCTGGAGCTATGTGTTAATTTCTAGACCCCATTGACAGTTAATTATAGTACACCCCAGGAATATAATTGGTTGTTAAGGACTATGGAAACTATGGGATGAGGAACAGTTGGAAAAAAAGTCATGGTTAACCTGTGAAAGAAGACATTAATAGAAGTAGAAGCTGCCTTAAAGTCTTTGAATGACCGTCATATGGCAAAAAGTTTCTATTTACATTCTGTAGCTTTTGAATTGTGATTAATGCCAACTCAGAGGTAAATTTCAGGGAAAAAGATGTTCAGTCTATATAAGGGAGATCTTTTAAAACTTGAAGCCCATCAGGACATAAGCTTCTTCATGAAGTAGTTACAGGTCACTAAAAATATTCTAAATAGAGATAGTTGGATACCTGCAACATACTTGAGTGAGCTCCTATCACCTTATGAAAGCCAAATGTTAAATATTTAGGAATTTTGTCAGCTGGTTTGGTAACTTAAAATCAGTAAACTGTGGGAATATTTGCACTAGAGAAATTGGCAAACACTATAAATCAGGATATTTTTTTCTTTTGAGAGCCAATTTACCAGCATACCACTGGATCTTTATAGATGATGTCAGTGCAATAATAAAAAGTTTTTGTCCTTCCACATCTAAAACCCTATGGATGTATTAATATGTAGGAGAATATAAACTGAGTTAAAAAAAAACAGAAGGAAGTAATATGGGTAGTAAATTCAGGGAAATTTGTGAAGGAAGTTAGAAGTAAAATGGTAAGAATAAAAGAAGAAGAAATACTAGGGGAGTGTATTATATTCTGTGGGAATAGGAAAAAGTAGAATTAGGGAGAACTGTCTGAATATTTTGAATTTGTGAGATTTGCCTTTGCTGAGAGAAAAGCATAATATCTTAGGAAAGTCTTTCTCTTCCCCTTTAGAGATGGCTATGTTAAGGAGAAAATGAATAAAATTTATACCCAGAAATTGCCAAATGGAATAACTACAAATTTTAAGTTTAAGAAATTAGACTATCTTTTAAAAATGCAAATATATTTTCACTGTGTTCTTCACAATTAAAAGTAAATGTTACATGAGATTGTTGCTTCTGGAACACGAATTTATATTCTTCATTCTATAACTTAGGAATGGGCTACTTATTCCTACATAAACATAAATTACCTTAATTCCAGGGGTATTTAAGATTCTTCTATATGGGTGGCCCTTTTTACTTAATTAGTGCCTAACTTGGATGTTTTTGCTGAAACAGCCATATTGCAATGTTCAACAAAAACAAAGCTCTTGTAGTCTTTCATGTTATAAAAATTTAACCATCCCACATTTCAAAGTGCAACAGTTTTGATATTAAAAAAAAAAGATAATGCTTTCAAAATGTCTTTCATTGCTGCAAGAAATTTTAATAAACTTTTATAGATATTTCATTTCAAAGAGGAAGGGAATCTTTTCCAACTTGAAAAGTTTCCTTGCTGCTCTCCATCACAACAGCACAATAAGGAAATAAAAACACAAAACTTCATATTTAGCCCTTCTTTCTTTGAGTGGCTATAACACTATGTATATGCTCCTGGCATGGTAATAATTACATTATGACTCACATGCTATAATTATTTTAACATTACATAAAACTCTCTACTTATTAGATCCCTGAGAGCAATACCCATTCACTTTTGTGCATAAAAAACTGTTTACAATAACATACATGCAGTATACATTAAAGAAATATTTTTGAAAGAGAGGTCAGTCATTTTTCTGTTAAATAAGACAAACAACATGCTGATTTTGTAGATATATCCATAAGTGACATAAGCCCATTCCTCTAATAGTTTCTCTATAGTCTGAGGTGCTCCAGTCTTCATTCAAAGTGTGCCTTTAAACTTTATAGATACAAGTTAAGTCCATTTTTTTTGGAGAATGGAATTTTGAAAAACAAATATGTTTAGGAAGATCCAAAGTAAATATATTTGCAGTCATTCCACCAGAAAAATAAATTTCTATACAAATAATATACACATACACAGATACATATGTGTGTATACAGAAATATGTGTGTGTTAAAAAATATATATAGATATGTACATATACACACACTACATATAAAAATGTTTATCCAAATATATTTGGATATATTATCCAAATTATATCCAAATATAATATAATTATATTTGGATAATTATTTGGATAAAATGGATAATATCCATTATCCAAATATATCTGTTAAGCCAAGCACTCATTCATTCAACAAATATTTAAGGAGTGCCTACTGCATGCCAGGTACTGTTTTAAGTGTCTTTGATACATCAGTGAACACAAAACAGAGAAAGATGCTTGCCCTAGTGGAGCTCACATTGTAATAGAGGATATAATATAATATATAATAAATATAATAGAGGCTATAATATAATATAATATATTATGTATAATATATAATATAATAGAGGATATAATCATTAAATAATTAAAAGTCACTAATATTTTTTTGTAAGAAAATAATGTTCACTATAAGAGGAAAAAAGTGAAGGAACAAAGTAGAAACAGGAATACCAGTTTGTGCATATTTCAGATGATAGTTTGGACCAACAAAAAGGGTCAGATTCTATATATATTTTTTGAGGTTAAGTTAGCAGGATTCCTGACAGAATAAGTGTGAAGTATGAGAAAAAGAAAAGGGTCATAGATGATGCTAAGGTTTTTGACCAGAACAACTATAAGCTAATAGTGTCACTGTCAAACAAACTAGGGAAAGTTGGGCAGGTACAAGTTTGAGAAGAAAATGCATCAAGAGGACAAATTAGGAAATTCCAAAATAGATATGATTGAGGATAAGCCCATTACACAGGTGAAATGATTCATAGATTTCAGACCACAGGAAGAAAGTGAGCAAGAGCTAACAGATTTTTGTTCTAAAGCACTGGAAAAGGATGGTGTTCTTCTCCTTAGTTACCACAAAATAGGAATTACCATATACTTTATGTTAATTTACATAAATTATAGGATGTCTGATAACATTTCTGTTTCTTAACAGTAATATTGCACACATTATCCTTTTTATGGCACAAAATTCCAAGGGAAAGGTACTCTTCAAAAGGGTTAAATACTTTTATGGTGCTGGTGTTAAGGACACAGTGTGTCCAACCATTTAACTGTGCTCTTTCCAATTTCTGCTGGTTCGTCAGGTTTGTATAAGCTGTGAATCTTCCCCATTGGATAATAAGATACCATTATTTTTTATTTTAGTTGAGTAGAATACATGATTTTATTGACTGAAATTGGGATTAAACTGACCTTTACATTTCCAATAAAAAATGACTTGTTGAGCAAATTACTTCCATACAAAGAACAAAGAATATTTTTAATCTACTAAAGGAAACACGTTTCCCAAGTACATGGTGGTGTACAACTACATACAGGTGAAAAACGGTACCTTGTTCTAAGCAGTGCAGAAGCACAAAAAATCAACACACCATAGTTCCAAGCCCCAAGTGCTCACAGTCAGAGGACATTAGGTAGTCAAGAGAAAACCCAAGGAAGACTGTGCTAAGAGCTTTATAGGAAGAATAACCTTCACTGGGTGTCAAAGAGAGTGATTAATTTTTTTCTTTTTTTTTTTTTTTGCGTTACGCAGGCCTCTCACTGTTGTGGCCTCTCCCGTTGCGGAGCACAGGCTCCGGACGCGCAGGCTCAGTGGCCATGGCTCATGGGCCCAGCCGCTCTGCGGCATGTGGGATCTTCCCAGACCGGGGCACGAACCCATGTCCCCTGCATCGGCAGGCGGACTCTCAACCACTGCGCCACCAGGGAATCCTGAGAGTGATTAATTTTTTTTTTTTTTTTGCGGTAGGCGGGCCTCTCACTGTTGTGGCCTCTCCCCTTGCAGAGCACAGGCTCCGGATGCGCAGGCTCAGCAGCCATGGCTCACGGGCCCAGCCGCTCTGCGGCATGTGGGATCCTCCCAGACCGGGGCACGAACCCGTGTCCCCTGCATCGGCAGGCGGACTCTCAACCACTGCGCCACCAGGGAAGCCCCAAGAGTGATTAATTTTAACAATGTGATTGTAATAGCAGAGGCTGGCCCAGGTAAGGGTGGGCTTCACTGTGACCATTAGGCTTCTTTATTAAAAGTATATCTTTACTAGGCATTCATTCTTGATCACCTTCTATTTTCCTTATAGAGCCATTTTTTTTTTTTTTTTTTTTTTTTTGTGGTACGCGGGCTTCTCACTGCTGCTTCTCAATTGTTAACCATGTACTAGCACACCACTTCATATATTGCTTCCTCAGGCTTCTTCAGCTGGCCTTTTGTTTGAAAATGCTTTGGGGAAGTGATTTTATGTACTCATCATTATTCCCTTACGTTCAGGAACATAATGTAAGGCTTTAGGATTCTTCTCTTAAAGAGTCCCTTGCTTTGGGGGTGTGGGAAGGGAAATAGAATACAAACATAATGGCAAATCTTTCCACAAAATTCCTTACAATCAGCATCCACTGTCATTTTCTTAGGCATTTCTTATAAGAATAGAGTCCTATCTCCTAATATCCCTCTAGTGCCCCCACAGCACCTTGCCTGAAATTGCATAAGACTAGTCTGTAAATGGCTTATTTAAAAGCCAGACATTGGACAATATAATAGCTGTTATTTGCTTTAGTTGCGATTAATAATACTGTTTCTGGGGGCAAATAATATTACAATAACAATGATTATTATTGTGGTATTATTATTATCACACTTAAATAGCTCCCATTAATGCTAGGACTGCTTTAAGGACTTTCTACACATTACAAATTTTCACTCAGTTAATCCTCACAAAACTCATTATTATAATAATGAGATAGTATTATTATCTTCACTTTACAGATAAGAAAACAGAGGCACAGAGAGACTAAGTTACTTGCTCCAGATCAGTCTAGAATATATATATTCTTAATCAGTCTGTTGAGTCCTCATAGGAAATAAAACTAATTAGTACTCTTTGAATACATCCTGCCTCTGTAGGCTGAGTATTATACATATAAGATTCATTTAGATGATACAACACATTCTGAGGTAGGTGTTACTATTCTGTTTCACAAACTGAAAGTGCTATATGTGGAATAACATCAGTAAGATCTCACATTAGTAAAAGATGAGTCCAGTATTTGAACTAGTTCTGCATGACTTCAAAAATGCACATTTTTACAATTCACCATGGTGCTTTGGTAGGAACTGACCATAAGTCTTTTTATCCTCTTCATAGAGTGTCATACATATTAGATTCTCAGTGCATATTACATGAAAAATTATTACTTAATATTAAAATTGAGAATGCTTGAGAAATTTATATATAAAACATAAAAATAATATTAAAATAAAGGATCATTAAGGATCCTAATATTTGAGAAACAATACCTGACATGTATTGAGTGTTAAGGTATGCTGGGTACTGTCCTAAGCTCATCCTATTTCATATTTATAAAGTACTCTAATACGGAGTTTCAAGTATTATTCTTATACTGTTAGTTTCTGATTTATGCATCTTAGAGTTACCTATTTGCTTATTAACTGTTTAGATTTCTTACTCGTCTCTCGCCATCCCCTGTGCTTAGCTCCTCTCCATCATACACTATACAATGATAGCATCAACAATGGTTAGTTTTATGTGTCAACTTGACTGGGCCTTGGGGTGACCAGATATTTGGTGAAACATTATTCTGAGTATTTCTACAAGGGTGTTTTGGGGTGAGAGTAACATTTAACTTGGTAGACTGAGTAAAGCAGATTGTTCTCCCTAATGTGGGTGAGCCTCGTCTAATCAGTTGAGGGCCTGTATAGAATAAAAAGGCTGAACTCCTCGAGTAGGATGAAATTCCTTCTGTTTGATGGCTTTCAAACTGGGACATTGGATTTCTCCTGCTTTCAGATTTGAACTGAAAAACTGACTCTCCCTGGGTCTTTAACCAGGCAGCTTTTGGACTAGAACTACACCACTGGCTTTCTTAGATCTCCAGCTTGCCAACTCATTCTGCAAATCTTGAGTCTCCATAATTGTGTGAGCTCCTCGGATGAAGTGAAGCCAGTTTACAACCAACCTGGGACCAGGACGTAGGGAGGAGGCTTCAGCCAGAGCTGAAGGGGGTCTGCCCCGGTTTAAACTCTGCTCCAGCCCAACAAGAAAAACCCAGCTGGTTTTGGGTCTCTGCCTCTGCCTTTAAGTCCTGATGTCCTTTTCCCCCTCATGGTTGCTAATTAAAGATTAAAAAAATAAAAATCAGTCTCCATAATTGTGTGAGCTTATTTATTACAAAAACATCTCTTTATGGAAATATATAGATATAACCATCTATATTTATCTATCTATATCTATATCTACATCTACATCTGTATCTATAACTATATATAGATAAATAGATAGATATCTAGCCTATTGATTCTGTTTCTCTAGAGAACCCTAATACAGAATCCAATGTAGTTCTAGCACAATTGTGTTTAAATCAACATTCAGAATTTGCATTATTATGAGTATGCAACTATTATTTCCTGCTAAACACCCAGCTGTTATAATAGAACTTGGTGGAAGGAGGGGATATTGTGTACTATGTTTCTCCCACCCTCTTGCCATTTTTAGTTCAATTTCCGGGATTCTTCTCCTGGAATACCACATCATTCTTTTTTTTCTTTTTCTTTTTTTTTTTTTTGCGGTACGCTGGCCTCTTACTGTTGTGGCCTCTCCCGTTGCGGAGCACAGGCTCCAGATGCACAGCCTCAGTGGCCATGGCTCACGGGCCCAGCCACTCCGTGGCATGTGGGATCTTCCCGGACCAGGGCACGAACCCGTGTCCCCTGCATTGGCAGGTGGACTCTCAACCACTGTGCCACCAGGGAAGCCCCCACATCATTCTTAAATGGAACATGGGGATAGGAAGCAAGAGAGACTACAAATACTCCCTTATGTCTTTTCAACCCACCATGAATTTATGCATTCATTCAACAAACAATTATTGAGAGCTTATTCTATATCAGACACTATGCTAGTGTTGTGAGAGATACAAAGATGCTCTTAAAAAGGTGAGCCTACAACCCTGTCAGGAAATGACGTTGCATGAATGCCAGTTCAATCAAAATATGCCCTTTCATAGATGCTGAGGTTTCTTTTTAAACAATACTCCGTATCAAAACATGACTATATTTAAACTAGCAATTACCTGCAAAGTCCATAGATAATTATCATAGTTTAATGACAACCTGTTCTACTAATTCTTAAATGTCAATCACTTTAAGAAATGGAGGGTCACAGACATTATTATGCTAATTGTCTACTTCTTTTGCAAGGATATTTTGGTAAGATTGTTAGAGTTTGGGGTGACAGAACAATGCTAAGGAAATGTCAAAAGAATGAACAAAAAATAAATAAATCCTCAAATATAGAGAAATGAATAGTTATTCCAAAGATACTGGTAAGATTTATGTAAAAGAATGAGCCATTTAAATTCTAAGTAAGCAAGAGTAGCTTCTGAAGAGCTAATAAATAGAAGTAAAACAAAGAACACTGATTTTTTTTATTTAACAGTTCTTTTTATTTTCAGTGTACTTGAAATGTTAAAAATAACTTTACAGAAGGGTAAACTGAGGCTCAGAGTTAAATGGTTTATCCAATAATGTATTCTTAGTGTTTAATAGAGTTGAGAACAAGAATCCACATCCTCTAAGTTCTTTTTTTTTTTTTTTAACATCCTTATTGGAGTATAATTGTTTTACAGTGGTGTGTTAGTTTCTGCTTTATAACAAAATGAATCAGTTAAACATATACGTATGTTCCCATATCTCTTCCCTCTTGCGTCTCCCTCCCTCCCACCCTCCCTATCCCACCCCTCTAGCTGGTCACAAAGCACCGAGTTGATCTTATTTTTTAAGCAAGTCTTTTATACTATTTGCCGCAGTGTTTACCCTAATTCACTCATTGTCTGGAATAACCACTTCTGTGGGCTTTATTTCCAAAGGCCCACCCCCACCTCCAATTAGAGGTGAATCAAGGGAAATCTTTAGATTTCCAGAGTAACTTCCAGAGAGCATTTCCAGGGCAATGGTGGGAGTAGACAAGGAAGGAACCCATAGAATGTGGTTACTTCGTGAAGTTCCATATGGACTAAAAAGGGAGAAATCTGAATATTCCTATACATGATGATATGAATCTAGGAGTTGTGTTTATTTATTTTAAAGAAAATGGAAAGCTGGTTGTCTGGAAAGCAACTGAAAAAATGAAACAGAAGCGACTGAAAACACTTGAAAGGAAGAGAGAACTACCAGTTAATTACTGGGCAAGAGATGGAAGTAATCAAGTCAAAGAACAAGTGAAAAGCTCATCTGAGTTAGTGCTTTCACAAGTGCTGAGACACAGAGGTAGGATAATATGAGAATAAAAGTAGACAGCCATGGGGGGAAGTGGTCAAGGATGTGGACCCTGGAGCCAGATAGCATGAGTCTGAAGCTGAGCTCTGCCAGTTTTAACCATGTTGCCCTAGGAACAATAGGTTTTCACTTCTCTGTGCCTCCATTTCCTTATATATAAAATAGGGAGAGTATTAGTATCTTCATCATAGCACCGCTGTGACCATTAAATGTGATAATACATATAAAGCACTCAGAATAGTGCCTAGTACAAGATAAACACTAAGTGTTAGCTCTAATTATTTGGAAAATCATCTGCTGTACTGGAGGAAAACTGGAATTCTTAGAGAAAAGTCTGCAGTAACAGCTTGGCAGTGTTATCCACACATGCAAATCATATTAATATGATAACACTAAAAATACTACTGAGTAGCCAACAGAGTGCTTGCTCTTCTAGTGCTTTATGTTTACTCATTAAATCCTCACAGCAAACCTGTAAGGCAGGTACTATAAGTATCCCGTTTTGCAGATGAAGACATATATAGGCTAAATAAGAAAATGGGCCTCAGGTATCAAATGAGCTATAGAAGCTTTTTCTGCACTGCCCTGAAATCCAATGAACTCTACAGCCAATGTGTTCCAAGTCTCATTCATACACCAGAATGTTCTGCTAAAGCTGTGAGCAAACTAGAGCATTAACCATACAATACAGAGGTGATATATTTATTAGTAAGTTTGTATATTGATATAGATTAATGATAAAATGAGAAAAAAACCCACTAGGATCAACAGATAAGAAAGGAAAGCTAGGCTAGGAGTATGAGCTTGACTGTGTGTGCAGAGGGAGTCATGCAGTGTGACGATATCCTTGGTGATGAATGCATGATGAGTCTCTACCTGCCTCATTACAGAACTTTGTGTCTGTGCTGCACTCTTCCGATGGTGTATGAATTATGCAGCAATGAAATTACCAAATGCACTTGGTCTCTCCTCAGGGAAGAGTAACAGGCCCATGCCACCTGCCACATTAACCTTTCCCTTTTTATCTATTAAAGTTTTTGCCTCCTGTTCACTTTTCCTTTCCTTATTGCTCATAAACATTCAATCTCCGTAGGCTTTGCTGAATTTTGCAACTTTTCCCGGAGCTGCAATCCCAGTTGGTGTATCACTTGCTTTTTTCCCTCCTTTTCTATGATATGCAAGTAACCATCTGCTGTTTGAAATTGCATTGTTGCCAGCATAAACTGTTAGAGGTATGCTAGAAAGATTTAAATCTGTTACTACCCTATGGAGGAGAAAACCTGTTTTAAAAATTCCTAAAGGTGGCTTTATATCAAATGTTTGACTTATTTTCATTTGAGGAATTTTAAAAGGACTAGGATTGAAAAGCACTGATAATAATACCTATAGGCATCCAGCCTAGAGATTTGTACCTCATTGGAAAAGGTGTTGCTATTGTTGATATAAGGCTCTTGTGTTATACAATAGAAGGAACTCTGTAAGTTTAGTTTTGTTATTTTTGTGTGTTCAGAATTCTAATCAAAGCAGTTCTTGATTGTTTAATGTAACATCCTATTGTTAGGTTCATTACTGTTTCCACAGAGCAGCTTCCACTTATGTCCTTTGTTAATCACTAGAGACAACCAGTTGACCTAATAAGTGCTTTGCATTTGTAAAACAGAGGATATTCTTCAGACAAAGCTAGAGGTGTCTGGATAGAAGGGCTATTTTTGCCAACCTGACTACTGACTGCAATACAAGAGGATGCCTTTCTAAGGAACCTGGAACATATTAGATGACACTTCTGTCAGTGGAACTGCAGAGCATTTATCACTTGAGATTAGAGTAGGAAAGTAGTCATTATAGTTTATTATTTATAGCATTATTTGAAATTTAGGACTCAAATTACTTGTCAGCAAAGATTAAATAGGTGATTTCCATTTTTTAAAATATATCTGGGAGAGAACTACCTTTTGAGAAGGAGAAAGGAAAAAAGTGGCCCTCTCTCTTGCACCTTATAAATTCCTTGGCAAACTCAGTCTTTGACCAAGTAGGTAAGTATCTTCCTAGAGCAGTATCCCAGGGTCCAAAGCCAATTAGTAAATCACTTCTCTTCTCTACACTAGCCACTGAAGGTTTTTTATATGCATTTTCGAGAAAAGTAATAAAATATTAAAAAAGAGAAGCCAAAATCATCAGGGAATCTTCTGGAGTCTATATGGTGAAGGCACTTGAAAGTAGAAATGAAAAAGAAAAGTTACATAACATAAAACACTAAATGTCTAGAAGCCATCTAGCAGTTAAGTGTGCTGTCTTAGAGGCTAAGACAGTGATGAAGATAAAGCCGATTGAAAGGAATCTGTGCACTGAGGTTCCTTGCATATTTGAATCTGTGTAGAGACTCAGAGTGTGACTGTCGGAGCCACACCCAGGGCAGTATGGCACAACTGAATGTACTCACTGGTCAAGATGTCCTTGGTCTGTTTTGGGGTGGCTGTGTATCCCATCTCCTCGGACAAACAGGAAATTGAGGTGCCCAGGATTTGCTCAACTGCACAATTTTGCTGAAAGTAAACCAAGATTTTTCCAGCTATGCTCCCCTTGGAGGGTTTAAAACTTTACTCCGAGAGCAGAAGGAAAGAAAAATATCATTCTGAGGTTCTCCACTCATTACCTCTGAAGAGATGTGGCACATAATGTGCTCACAATTTTTGTTGAATGAATGATAAACATGCCAGATGGTGTCAAGAGCTGTTACAAAGGAGGGGTTGGGATGAAGACCTGATTACAGTGAGTTAGAGGAACAATAAAAAGAATGGTAGGGGAGACAGCATGGGAGGCAATACTGCTGAGCAGTTTTGCTGTGAAAGGGGTAAGAGAGATGGAGTAGAAGCTCAAGAGAAAAGTAAGGTGAATTGGGATTTTATTCAAATATATTACTTATTTTTCAGGTGGATATACTATGGTGTGTTTGTGTTTTGATAGGAAAGATTCATTAGAAGGAAGTAAAGTTGATTGTGGAAGAGAAAGAGAGGGAGAAAGTACTAGAGCAACACCCTTCAGTGAGTGAGAAGTGCTGGCCATGAAGAGAGAGGCTGGCTTTAGGTAAGAACACTAGCTCTTCCTTTGTCCATGGTTACAGGGAACTAAAGAATATCTGGGATTTTTTGTTTGTTTGTTTCATCAACACGTTCATCAAATTTTACAGCTGAGTTGAAACAGGGTATGTTATAAAATCAATCACCTCTAATAATTTAAGATGGTCAGTGTTGTTTGTTTGGACTACCCTGTTCCTCCCCCAAAGAGCTAAAATGTTAAATCTATTTAAAAGGATATAAAAGCTTTGGATATGTATTTTTAGTAACAGAAGCACCTGGTTCTTTGAATAAAGGAAGGTATAGACATTTGGATGGAAACAAAGCACTAGAATGAGTTTCCTCTTATAGGTATTAAAAATAGCACTTTTAGGAAACTGATTGTTGTAAATGTTTGATTTGTCTCATATATAGCTGGCATTGGAAGTTTAGCCTTTCCTTGAATGTATACTGTAGATTTTTAACAAAGCAAGTTATATATTTATTATGTTTAGTGTGATTTGAAATACCCTCTTTCATATGTTTTACATAAAGTGAAATTTATGTAAAAAAAAAAGAATGTTTGGAAGCAGATGGATGCAGGCTAGCAAATGCTGGAGCATAAATTAGCTGTCTTCTGATTTCTTCCATGTTTCAAATGGAAAAGGAACGGGTATCATCTGCACAGAATAAGAGGCAAGAAGTATTTCAGGTTTAAGGAAAGAAAAAAGGGTATGAAATTGTCAAAGAGAGTGGGAGATTGAATGGACCACAGAAATATACTAAAATTGCCAGATGACTCTAAAAAAATTATTGCAGTTTTCCTTAAAATGTATTTTCTTATCTCCTCTACCCCCTGGATTTATTTAGAAATTGAAATCAGGTTTACAAAGGAAAAATTTTACTCTCTGAGAAAAAATCGTATTTTCTCCTGTAGTGTTTAAAAGTTATACGTTCTTACAAAACAATGTCACTATAGCTTTTCTCAATCACATTAATCTTTTATAAATATAACTGAATTGGTATATACAGTTACACTTAATGTTACTGTTCCTAACAAAGAATGGCTTTATACCCTGACTTCAGGTTACATAAATCTGTGAAACAGTATGCACCCTGAAATTCAATTCAATTGTATCACCTTTGAAGTAATATGGCACTACAATGTGTTATCAATTTGCAATTTTGGACACTTAGCATATTATGGCTTTTGATTTTAATATCTTTTTGTGAATATGAAAGATATTTATGTTATATTTCAAAAAATCACAGTAAGAAAAAAAGTCTGGGAACAGCGAAAGTTTGGGTGTCTTGGGCTTCTAGGGGTGAATGAACTACATTTCCTGCAGACGTTTTCTTCAAGGTCTTATTGGCCTGCTCTTCTTATCACCTGAGAAGCCTGAATGGGAAGAAAAAAGTGGAGAATATAGCCAAAGAATCCTTTATAGAGATAAATTTTTCTGTCCAGTGAATTATTTTATGTATTGTTACATAAAATATCACCTGTAAAAATGTTCCTATCTGCTCAAAATTACTTTATGAAAAAATTGGGAACTATAAAAATGTAGATATGGTGAACCAATTTCAGAGATAAAGAGACTGACAGTTAAAAAAGAATGCATTTCAGCCCCAGAGTCCTGGCTTAATTGACGAATCATTCTTTAGACTGAAATTGCCTCCTACAGTTTTTAGCTATAGGAACTGTAATTCTCTTGGAGATTCTGTATGGTAGGAACCTTAATAGAGAATGTAATGATTATTTTCACTAGTGTGTGGAAAGCATACAGGACTTATAATAAACCTTCATATGTTCAAGGTCATTACCATCATTGGTTATACATGATATACTCTTTCAGGAATGTTAATACCTCATTTGAGGAAACTGAGGCATAAAACTTGTTCAGACAGTGAGTGGCTAAGAAAAAAGTGAGCAACAGCTTAGTCTTGCAATCTTGATCCCAGAGAAAAACAATTTAAGGGAGCTATTTTTATCTCTCCTAATATTTTATCTTCTATTCATGCTTTTTTCTACAGCATTGAGATATTTTAGAAAATAGTGTTTGGACACATGCTGAGATTGTCCTATAAACACCTCTGAGAATTCCAGCCTCAGTACAGCTTGACATATGTCAGTCAGGCAAATGATAGGCTGACATGTGCTGAGCATGAAATGAGTCAGAGTATATCTTAGCTCACAGTTTCAGGGAGAGAGACTGAACGTCCACATACTTTTGTGGCATTGTACCCCAGCAGTTACTAAATTTTCTCACTGGAAGAAATGGCAGTGGCCTAGTAAGGAATCGTCCACTTCTTAGCCTCTTATATGTAGGAGGGTATTATCTCCCTGAGGGGAAGAGTGGGAATCAGAGGGCAACAGGGAAACTCTGCAAAGAAAACTCTAAAAGGTAAGTTCAAAGGAATTTAATATTGCATATTGCAAAAGAGAAGGTCATAAAGCTAAGAGGGTAGATAATGTTTTGATTGAACATGAAGCAGAATAAGGCAAAAGCACAGGCAGTGGGGAATATGTATACAATGCTTAAGTATTTGAGTGAGGAGGTGTATTAGAAGAGGAAATTCTCTGTAGGGATATTTTATTTGATCAGGTTGATAATTTGTTATGCTGGGAAAATATAAAGGTAAGCATTTATAATTTAGTTCCATCAAATGACTTTGAGATGTGTAATGGAGTGTGGTTTATAAGATATACCCGTTCAGGGATTTCAACTTGACCTATCATTATTGATGACAACTTGACTATCTAATTCTGAAGTAAACATGCCTGGCATCATTAGAAGTTCAAGATATTTATTGCACGCTGTATACGTTGACAGTTGAGCATCATTCTCTCAGAGCTTTCACTTTATAAGAGAAGAATAAGGAGCAGAAAACATGGATTATAGGCTGAACTGTCTTCCTCCAAAATGCTTACATTGAAGCCCTAATCCCTAAAACCTCAGAATATAACTGCGTTTGGAGATAATGCCTTTAAGGAGGTAATTAAATTAAAATGGGGTTCTTAGGGTGGGCCCTAATTCAATATGACCGGAGTCCTTATAAGAAGTAGAGATTAGAACACAGACAACACAGACAGAAGGACAACTGTGCAAGGACACAGTGAGAAGGTGGCCATCCACGTGCCAAGGAAAGAGGCCTCAGAAGAAACCAAGCACGCTGACACTTTCATCTTGGACTTCTAACCCCCAGAACTGTGAGAAAATACATTTCTGTTGTTTGAATTATAGCAGCCCCAGCAAGCTAACATAATCTTCCAGTGTACATTTAAATGGATCCTTTTATTGCTAAATAACTAAGCCTTTAGGAAAAAAACAGAGTCTGAGGAGAAGTAAGGGAAAATAAATATCACTATCAAGGGAAATTACATTCTCTTGAGAGGAGAAGGAAAGGTAGAAAGGATAAAGCCTTCATGGGAGAAGTGGCATTTGCACTTTGGGGAGATTCTTCTAATTTTGCAAGGCAAAACTGCCAACTGCTGTTATGTAGGCATTACTGTATACTGAGACCCAGTCAATTAAAATCTAAACCTTCTTAGACACAAGTCCTCTTGTTCTGGGCAAAAGGAGATTCAGATCACGGGACTCATCTCAAAATCCAGTAGCAAAGATTGGTCAGAACCTACTGGGGAATAAACAAATCTCCAAGGATAATCAAGACCCTTGACAGAACTATTGATTTGGGCCAAATGTTTTCAATTAGTAAACGATAAGCTGCCACATGACACATTAATCATTGAAAAACTTAAGTTTTAAACTAGGTTTATCATATACAATTTTATTTATCTGTACTAGAACCGACTGACAGGCCAAACTTCTGTTTCAGCTAGGGTTCTCTCTGTTACAAGCAACAGAATACAGGTCCCAAATGGCTAAGGCGAAAGAGGGCAATTTCTTGACTTATATGACTAAGATCCAGGCAGAGGTGAGAGGGGCACGATGCCTCTCCAAGTGCATCTTGAGTTCAATCTGAAATGAAGTTGCAGGGTTCACCTCTTTCCTCTGCTCCTCTGGGCTGCTCTCTTTTCAGGTTTAGAGACAACACTCATAATGATTACATTTTTTAAGATCTTACTGAGGTTTCTTTCACATACAATAAAATGTACTTACTAAAGGGTACCATTTGATGAGCTTTGACACATGTACATATTTAAAACCATCATCAAAGTCAGAAGAACAAACATGTTTATCACCCAAAAAAGTACCCTCATGCCCCTTGGTAATTCATCCCTCACTTTACCCTGGTCCCTTTTTGTCACCGTGATAGTCAATCATTGATCCGCTTTTTGTCATTACAGATTACTTTGTAATTTCTAGAATTTTATGTAGATGGATAATAGAGTATGAGCTTTTGTATTGCCTGACTTTTTCACCAAACATGATCCTGACATTCATCCATATTTTGGGTGCATCAATAGTTTGTTTCTTTTTTATTGCTGAGAGAATTCCATTGTGTGGATATATCTTACCACATGTTGTTTGTCTATTTACCTTTTGATAGACATTTTGTGTTTTCTTTTCCTAGTTTGAGACTATTATAAATAAACCTGTATTTTTTTTTTTTTTTTTTTTTTTGCTGTACGCGGGCCTCTCACTGCTGTGGCCTCTCCCGTTGCGGAGCACAGGCTCCGGACACACAGGCTCCGCGGCCATGGCTCGCGGGCCCAGCCGCTGCGCGGCATGTGGGATCTTCCAGGATAGGGGCACGAACCCGTATCCCCTGCATCGGCAGGCGGACTCTCAACCACTGCGCCACCAGGGAAGACCAATAAACCTGTATTTTTAAAAATTATTTTTTCATAGTCACCATATTTTGATTTCTGCAATAGACACTATAGCTTGGTAGTTAAAATCTTGTCTCCATAAATTGATTTTTGTATACTTTGGGCAAGTTTCTTTTAAATGCTTGTCATATTCTTGCGCATGTGTGTGTGTGTGTTTGTGTTGGTTTTTGTTTTGTTTTTGTCAACACCAGAGGAATAATTAATCAGCAATTAGAAGTGCACTGCTTTGGTGGAATGGATAGTTTTCAAGACATGTTGACTGTGTAGAAGTGTTATATAAGTACACATGAATGTAGCATGTCTAAAAATCTATACCCATCAGTATGATGTCCCAGGTTCAGAAGATTTCTGACGGTACTAGGTTAAAAAACTTACTGGAGGATTTTCTCATTTGGCTTCAAATAGGTTAACCAATTTCTGCTACTCTGCCTGTAATAATGCTGCTTTTGCCTAGAATGAATCCTTCATGATATGTGCTGTCAGAGTACTTAAAATAATAGAGAACTGGAATTTCATCGATCATACAGAACAGGTGGTATGGCTATTTTTGTACCTTCTTGCTGTTAAGTATGAGGCAAATTCACTTGGAGACTTGAGTTCATTATAATTCATACCACCTGCAGCAAAGTTGATTCTCCAATATCTAATATAGCTACCTAAAACAATCCAATGATTGTGAACGATCAAATTGATTTAGTTTAGTTCACAACACTCGTTTACCTCCTATAAGAAGATGGAGTAATAATAGTACTAAGCAGATAGAGGCTTTGTGAAAATTAAATGAAATTATATATATATATATATATATATATATATATATATGCTTAGAACAGTGCCTGCCATTTGGTAAGTGTAATGAATGACACTGGTATCTATGTTTCTTAGGGCTTTACCAGGCTGAAAATTTTATTACTGCCGGGAAGTTGATCATGATGAGAGCTTTAAGCTAAAAAGATAAAACTATTTAGGAAATCTAATAAGAGCCAGACTAAGACTTTGGGCAATGTTGTTGAACTGTGTTCTCCAAAAAAGAAACGTTGAAGACTTAACTCCCTGTATCTGTAAATGTGACCTTATTTGAAAATACGGTTTTTGCAGATGTTATCAAGATGAATTCATACTGGATTAGGACAGGCCCTAATTCAACGGCTGGTGTCCTTATAAGAGGGAATTGTGGACACAGAGACATATAGAGAAACAGGGAAGAGGGTCATGTACAGACAAAGGAAAAGACTGGGACTATGGTGACACAAAGAAATGCCAAGGATTGCAGGCAACCACCAGAAGCTAGAAGAGGCAAGGAAATATTCTTCTATAGATTGTTCAGAGGGAACAGGCCCTGTTCCCTAGCCTCCTAGCCTCCAGAACTGTAAGAAAATACATTTCTGTTGTTTTAAGCCACCCAGCTTGTGGTACTTAATATTCATTAACTTCAAATATTTTTGTAAAAAAAAAAAAAAAGTAAGTAAATAAAATGAATAAAATCTCTAGTCTTAGAAGTCTATAATTCTCAATTGAAGTAGTCCAGAAATATACAAACTGTCTCTTCAACTGACTAAATTATTGTATATGTTTCATTTTCTAGGTCATCTCCTCTCTATGGTTAATCATATTTAGATAACAAAAATGGAAGATCATGGTTTACTTAAATTTCAAACATTTCACATAATTTTTTAGTCCTGAGGGCTTACATCATTGAAATAATCAAATTTCTAAAAAGAAGGAAAATTTTTCACAGTATTTCCTAATTTGTGACAAAAAAGAAAATAAGAAACTAAATTTTGAAAATATCACTTTTAATTTCTTGACCAAGCATTTTGTTTGCACTTCTATTTAAGCAGATTTATTCTTACTTTCAAATTCCTTTCTTGGTCTTAAATATCAATATAAAAATCAAAGAAGTGTCTGATTATGATTGATGATTTTAGAAAATGACATTCAAGCAGGTATTTTGTTCTTTTATCTTGTAAAACACCTAACACGGATTGAGCAATTCATACAATCTCAGAGCAACAGGATTACAAACCAAAAGCAAGATAAATGCAAATTTAATTACTGTAAGAAGAAAAGCAATGTCATTAATTAAAAAAAAAAACTTCTAGGGCTTCCCTGGTGGCGCAGTGGTTGAGAGTCCACCTGCTGATGCAGGGGACATGGGTTCGTGCCCAGGTCCAGGAAGATCCCACATGCCATGGAGCGGCTGGGCCCGTGAGCCATGGTCGCTGAGCCTGCGCGTCCAGAGCCTGTGCTCTGCAACGGGAGAGGCCACAACAGTGAGAGGCCCACGTACCGCAAAAAAAAAAAACAACCCCAAAACTCCCAGTTGATTGATGTTAAAAGTGTCACAGTGAATCATTATTATTCAGAGACTGAAAGACTGAATATACAAATGAATAATAGCCAGACTACACAAAAAATAGAATTCTGACCCACAACCTGCAGCAAAAAACCCAGGAAACCAAAACATTGTCTACAGTAACCAGCTCAGGAAGCTATCTATAAGTCAAATTTCTAGGAAGTCAGACCACTATCTCTAGTAACAATCTAGGAAGCTAAACAATAACCCAATTGGCCATTTTAGTCTAGGACTTGATTAATAACTGAGAGCTTCCTTAATTTTTATCTCCACTTCCAAGACCAACCAGAGAAAGCCAAATATGCACCCCTAACCAATCACATAATACCCTGTTTCAAGGTAGCCTGTCTGCAGCTTCCCCTGCCAAAGACTATTCCAATCAAAACATACTTGAAGCTTTCTCTTTTCTCTTCTACAAAACTTTCCCACTCTTCTCTCTGCCTTTGAGTCTCTGCCAGAACACCAGTGAAGGTGGCTGACTCTCTTGCCCTGAATAAATAAACTTTGCTTGTTCTTACACAAACCTTTTGGGTAAAAGAGCCAAGTAGAGGATGAATTGCTAAAAATCTAGTGACTATGAGTTTACTCCCAATAGCTGGGCCTATGCAACCATAAGTACTTAATATATGTAACCCTTGAATAATTTATCTACAATTCAAAACTTAAATAGCCTTTATTAATTTGTCTGTAGAGGTAATGTAGATAGCATAGGGCATATTCAATGACAACAATTGAGGTGTATGAACATGTTCAGTTTGTCACAGATTGAAAAAATACCAATGATTATTCTCTAAAGACAAAAAACAGCTGCAACATTTTATTCTAGTACACACAAAGTATGGAAGTAATTGATGAGTAATTACAAGTGTGTCATGTATGCATTCAATCCACAGAGACAAGTCAAACAGGCAAACTACATTCTTCTCTTACCTTGGTTCAGAAGATAGCAGTAGGTTCACGAGTTTATCAGATAAAGCGTTTTAAATTGAGTTCTTTTACATATATATATATATATATATATATATATATATATATATATATATATATATATATATAATTTTTTTTTTTTTGCGGTACGCAGGCCTCTCACTGTTGTGACCTCTCCCATTGTGGATGACAGGCTCCGGATGCTCAGGCTCAGTGGCCATGGCTAACGGGCCCAGCCGCTCCGTGGCATGTGGGATCTTCCTGGACCGGGGCACGAGCCCGTGTCCCCTGCATCGGCAGGTGGACTCTCAACCACTGCACCACCAGGGAAGCCCTACATATAATTTATATGAGGCTTGGTTTGTTAGGTTCAAGACTAAAGTTTTAATTCCAAATTGTATTTTTCTCATTGTTACTAAAAGAATTTATATTCATTTTTTTCCATTTAATTTTTAGGTCTTTTACCCAGCAGAGTTGATTTTTTGTTTACACTCATGAAACCATCACCATAATCTAAGCCAAAATCATATCTATCACCTCCAAAAGTTTCCTCCTGCCCTCTTTATTTATTTGTTACTCTTTTTTTGTTGATAAAAACACTTAACATCACATCTACCCTCTTAGCATCACTAGAGTTCATACTGTATAATTAAAGTACCATCATATATTCATATAAAGAAAGATCATTTGTTTAAAAACTGGATTATGTTTAAGGTAAATGGATTAAAATTGTATTAGCAGATTATTCATTAATATTAATATTATATTAGACTCCTATTTGATACAATAGAAAACACAGGGGACGGAGTCAAGATGGAGTACTAGGAGGACACGGAATTTGCACCTCCTCACAACTAGTGCACCTACTAGGCACTGGTCGAGGACCATGGACAACTAAGGGGATAGGAGGAACCCCCAGTGACTGGGTAGGACGTGGGGCATGGGGGGAGTGAAGGGGGAGGAGAAGTGGAGGTGGGATGGGACTGATGCCCCTTGAGGGGCGGCTGGGGGAGGGGAAGGGATCCTACACCCAAAGGGGGAAATTGGGGGACCACTGGGAGGGCAGAGGATCAAAAGGGAGCATGGCCAGATTTCCCCTGCCCACTTGGGCACCCAGGAACCTGCTGAGATCCCAGGCCTGATCCTCTGCCCACTGAGACCCCCTCCAGCTGAGCGGGTCCTGAGGGAGTGGGAGAGTGGGAAGGGGGAGCAAAAGTAAAGGCCAGACCTCCAGGACGGGCACCCCTGAGGGGCGGCGGGGGGAGGGGAAGTGTTCCTACACCAAGCAGGACCCACCCACGGTTAGCGGTCCAGCGGCAACAGAGGAGACAGTGGGGGATACAGGGGGGAAGGAACGCAGAGGAACAGAAGGGAACGTGGCTAGCGCTTTCCCTGTCTACTTAGGCACAGGGGAGCCTGTTGGGCTCCGAGCCTAAACCTCTGCCCTTGGAGCCTCCTTCCTGCTAAGCAGAGCCCAAGCCCCGCCCCTTCACCCCCACCCAGGGCCCCACCTCTATGCTTGGAGACCCCCTCCAATGTGCTGGGCCCAAACCCCACCCACACATCCTCACCCAGGGCCCTACCTCCAAACTCCAAAACTCCACACTCCAGTGGCCCTCCTTCCCACGTGCTGCCTTCCCCTTCCGTGAAGATCCTAAGCAGAGGCTCCACCTCACGTTTGAATGTTGCCAAAACTAGGCCCTGCTCCCCAAGATCTTTTCAGGCTGCAGTGGGTTCAGAGCCTAGGTCCTGCTGCA
This sequence comes from Mesoplodon bidens, assembly GCF_964165515.1. Taxonomy (NCBI): domain Eukaryota; kingdom Metazoa; phylum Chordata; class Mammalia; order Artiodactyla; family Ziphiidae; genus Mesoplodon; species Mesoplodon bidens. Next base: position 91,438,878 of record NC_138167.1, read on the forward strand.
TGCTCAAACACCACCCCCGAACCTGCCTAGGTCCCACCCCACCCTAAACCCTGCCTGTGCTTAAGTTCCACCCCCACCTAAACTCCGCCCCCAGAGCCAGGGATTGTTTTTTTCCTCTTTTACATTGGGGTTCTGTTTTACCTTGTTGATTCATTTATATTTTTATTTTTCCTAATAAATCTTTTATTTTTCTAATTTTATTTTATTCTTTATACTTTGTTACTGTTCTCTCCTTTTGGATTGTTCCCTCCCCCCGTTTTTTTTTTTTTTTTTCTGTTGTGGTTTTATTTTACCTTGTTGCAGTTGTTTCAGTTTTATTTTTCCTGATATACTTTTTATCTTTCTAATTTTATATTGTTTTTTATTCTTTGATATTGAACTGCTCCTTTTTTTCTTTCTTTCTTCCTTTTCTTTTTTTTTAACTGCACCACAAAGCTCGTGGGATCTTGGTTCCCAGGCCAGAAGTCGGGCCCAAGCTCCTGTGGTCAGAGCTCTGAGTCCAAACAGTTGGACTAATAGAAAACCTCAGACCCCAGGGAATATCAGTTGGAGTGAAGCCTCCTGGCAGCCCTCATCTCAGCAACAAGACCCAGTTCTATCCAACTGCCTGCAAACTCCAGTGCTGGACGTCTCAGGCCAAACAACCAGTAAGACAGGAATACAGAACCATCCATCAAAAAAAAAAAAAAAAGACAAAATAAAAATGTTACAGATGAAGAAGCAAGGTAAAAACCTACAAGACCAAATAAATGAAGACAAAATAGGCAACCTACCTGAAAAGGAATTCAGAGTAATGATAGTACAGATGATCCAAAATCTAGGAAACAGAATGGAGAAAATACAGGAAACATTTAACAAGGATCTAGAAGAACTAAAGAGCAAACAAACAATGATGAACAACACAAGAAATTAAATTAAAAATACTCTAGAAGGAATCAATAACAGAGTAACTGAGGCAAAAGAGCAGATAAGTGAGCTGGAAGATAAAATGGTGGAAATAAGCGCCAGGAGCAGAATAAAGAAAAAAAGAATGAAAAGAATTGAGGATGGTCTCAGAGACCTCTGGGAAAACATTAAATGCACCAACATTCGAAATATAGGGGTCCTAGAAGAAGAAGAGAAAAAAAAGGGACTGAGAAAATATTTGAAGAGATTATAGTTGAAAATTTCCCTAATTTGGAAAAGGAAATAGTCAAACAAGCCCAAGAAGCACAGAGAGTCCCATATAGGATAAATCCAAAGAGAAACACACCAAGACATATATTAATCAAACTATCAAAATTAAATACAAAGAAAAAATATTAAAAGCAGTAATGGAAAAGCAACAAATAACATACAAGGGAATCCGCATAATGTTAACAGCTGATCTTGCAGCAGAAACTCTACAAGCCAGAAGGGAGTAGCAGGACATGTTCAAAGTGATGAAAGGGAAAAACCTACAAGCAAGATTACTCTACCCAGCAAGGATCTCATTCAGGCTTGAAGGAGAAATTAATACATGTACAGATAAGCAAAAGTTAAGGGAATGCAGTACCACCAAACCAGCTTTACAACAAATGCTAAAGGAACTTCTCTAGGCAGGAAACAGAAGAGAAGGAAAAGACCTATAAAAACAAACCCAAAACAATTAAGAAAATGGTAATAGGAACATACATACTGACAATTACCTTAAATTTAAATGGATTAAATGCTCCAACCAAAGGACATAGACTGGCTGAGTGGATACAAAAACAAGACTTGTACATATGCTGTCTACAAGAGAGCCACTTCAGACCTAGGGACACATACAGACTGAAAGTCAGTTGATGGAAAAAGTTATTCCATGCAAATGGAAATCAAAAGAAAGCTGGAGTAGCAATTCTCATATCAGATAAAATAGACTTTAAAATAAAGACTATTACAAGAGACAAAGAAGGACACTACATAATAATCAAGGGTCAATCGAAGAAGAAGATATAACAATTATAAATATGTATGCACCCAACATAGGAACACCTCAGTACATAAGGCAAATGCTAACAGCCTTAAAAGGGGAAATAGACAGTAGCACAATCATAGTAGGGGGCTTTATCACCCCACTTTCACGAATGGACAGATCATCCAAAATGAATATAAATAAGGAAAAACAAGCTTTAAATGACACATTAAACAAGATGAATTTAATTGATATTAATAGGACATTCCATCCAAAACCAACAGAATACACTTTCTTCTCAAATGCTCATGGAACATTCTCCAAGATAGACCAGATCTTGGGTCACAAAGCAAGCGTTGCTAAATTTAAGAAAATGTAAATCATATCAAGTATCTTTTCCAACCACAACACTATGAGATTAGATATCAATTACAGGGAAAAAATGTAAAAAATACAAACACATGGAGGCTAAACAATACACTAATAAATAACGAAGAGATCACGGAAGAAGTCAAAGAGGAAATCAAAAAATACCTAGAAACAAATGACAATGAAAACACGAGGACCAAAAAACTATGGGATACAGCAAAAGCAGTTCTAAGAAGGAAGTTTATAGCAATACAATCCTACCCCAAGAAACAAGAAAAATGTCAAATAAACAACCTAACCTTACACCTAAAGCAATTAGAGAAAAAAGAACAAAAAAACCCAAAGTTAGTAGAAGGAAAGAAATCATAAAAATCAGATCAGAAATAAAAAGAAATGAAGGAAACAATAGCAAAGATCAATAAAACTAAAAGCTGGTTCTTTGAGAAGATAAACAAACTTGATAAACCATTAGCCAGACTCATCAAGAAAAAAAGGGAGAAGACTCAAATCAATAGAATTAGAAATGAAAAAGGAGAAGTAACAACTGACACTTCAGAAATACAAAGGATCTTTAGAGATTACTACAAGCAACTATATGCCAATAAAATGGACAACCTGGAAGAAATGGACAAATTCTTACAAAAGCACAACCTTCTGAGACTGAACCAGGAAGAAATAGAAAATATAAACAGACCACTCACAAGCACTGAAATTGAATCTGTGATTAAAAATCTTCCAAAAGGGCTTCCCTCGTGGCGCAGTGGTTGAGAGTCTGCCTGCTGATGCAGGGGACACAAGTTCGTGCCCCGGTCCGGGAAGATCCCACATGCCGCGGAGCGGCTGGGCCCGTGAGCCATGGCTGCTGAGCCTGTGCATCCAGAGCCTGTGCTCTGCAAGGGGAGAGGCCACAACAGTGAGAGGCCCGCGTAACAAAAAAAAAAAAAAAAAAAAAAATCTTCCAACAAACAAAAGCCCAGGTCCAGATGGCCTCAAAGGCAAACTCTATCAAACATTTAGAGAAGAGCTAACACCTATCCTTCTCAAACTCTTCCAAAATATAGCAGAGGGAGGAACACTCCCAAATTCACTCCACGAGGCTACCACCACCCTGATACCAAAACTAAAGATGTCACAAAAAAAGAAAACTACAGGCCAATATCATGATGAACATAGATACAAAAATCCTCAACAAAATACTAGCAAACAGAATCCATCAGCACATTAAAAGGATCATACACCACGATCAAGTGGGGTTTATCTGAGGAATGCAAGAATTCTTCAACATATACAAATCAATCAATGTGATACACCATATTAACAAACTGAAGGATAAAAACCATATGATCATCTCAATAGATGCAAAAAAGCTTTCTACAAAATGCAACACCCATTTATGATAAAAACTCTCCAGAAAGTAGGTATAGAGGGAACCTACCTCAATATAATAAAGGGTATCTGACAATCCCACAGCCAACATTGTTTTCTATGGTAAAAACTGAAACCATTTCCTCTAAGAGCAGGAACAAGACAAGGTTGCCCACTCTCACCACTATTATTCAACATAGTTTTGGAAGTTTTAGCCATGACAATCAGAGAAGAAAAAGAAATAAAAGGAATCCAAATCAGAAAAGAAGTAAAATTGTGACTGTTTGCAGATGACATACATAGAGAATCCTAAAGATGTTACCAGAAAACTACTAGATCTAATCAATGAATTTGGTAGAGTAGTAGGATAAAAAATTAATGCACAGAAATCTCTTTCATTCCTATACACTAATGATGAAAAATCTGAAAGAGAAATTAAGGAAACACTCCCATTTACCACTGCAACAAAAAGAATAAAATACCCTGGAATAAACCTACCCAAGGAGACAAAAGACATGTATGCAGAAAGCTATAATACACTGATGAAAGAAATTAAAGATGATACAAACAGATGGAGGGATATATTATGTTCTTGTATTGGAAGAATCAACACTGTGAAAATGACTATACTACCCAAAGCAATCTACAGATTCAATGTAATCCCTATCAAAGTAACAATGGCATTTTTCATGGAACTACAACAAAAAATTTCACAATTTGTATGGAAACACAAAAGACCTCAAATAACCAAAGGAATCTTGAGCAAGAAAAATGGAGCTGGAGGAATCAGGCTCCTGGACTTCACACTACACTACAAAGCTACAGTAATCAAGACAGTATGGTACTGGCACAAAAACAGAAATATAGATCAATGGAACAAGATACAAAGCCCAGAGATACACCCATGCACATATGGTCACGTTATCTTTGATAAAGGAAGCAAGAGTATACAATGGGGAAAAGACAGCCTCTTCAATAAGTGGTGCTGGGAAAACTGGACAGCTACATGTAAAAGAATGAAATTAAAATACTTCCTAACACCATACACAAAAATAAACTCAAAATGGATTAAAGATCTAAATGGAAGGCCAGACACTATAAAACTCTTAGAGGAAAACATAGGCAGAAGACTCTATGACATAAATCACAGCAACATCCTTTTTGACCCACCTTCTAGAGAAATGGAAATAAAAACAAAAGTAAACAAATGGCACTTAATGAAACTTAAAAGCTTTTGCACAGCAAAGGAAACCATAAACAAGACGAAAGGACAACCCTCAGAATGGGAGAAAATATTTGCAAATGAAGCAATTAACAAAGGATTAATCTCCAAAATATACAAACAGCTCATGCAGCTCAATATCCAAAAAACAAACAACCCAATCCAAAAATGGGCAGAAGACCTAAATAGACATTTCTCCAAAAAAGATATACAGATTGCCAACAAACATATGAAAAGATGCTCAATATCACTAATCATTAGAGAAATGCAAATCAAAACTACAGTGAGGCATCACCTCACACTGGTCGGAATGGCCATCATCAAAAATATCTACAAACAGTAAATGCTGGAGAGGGTGTGGAGAAAAGAGAACCCTCTTGCACTATTGGTAGGAATGTAAATTGATACAGCCACTATGGAGAACAGTATGGAGGTTCCTTAAAAACTAAAAATAGAACTACCATATGACCCAGCAATCCCACTACTGGGCATATACCCTGAGAAAACCATAATTCAACAAGAGTCATGTACCACAATGTTCATTGCAGCACTATTTACAATAGGCAGGACATGGAAGCAACCTAAGTGTCCATCAACAGAGGAATGGATAAAGAAGATGTGGCACATATATACAATGGAATATTACTCAGCCATAAAAAGAAACAAAATTGAGTTTTTGTAGTGAGGTGGATGGACCTAGAGTCTGTCATACAGAGTGAAGTAAGTCAGAAAAAGAAAAACAAATACCGTATGCTAACACATATATATGGAATGTAAAAAGAAAAAAAAAAGGTTCTGAAGAACCTAGGGGCAGGACAGGAATAAAGCCATGGGAGTAGAGAATGGTCTTGAGGACATGGGGAGGGGGAAGGGTAAGCTGTGATGAAGTGAGAGAGTGGCATGGACATATATACACTACCAAATGTAAAATAGACAGCTAGTGGGAAGCAGCCGCATAGCACAGGGAGATCAGCTCTGTGCTTTGTGACCACTTCGAGGGGTGGGATAGGGAGGGTGGGAGGGAGACCCAAGAGGGAGAGGATATGGGGATACATGCATGCATATAGCTGATTCACTTAGTTAAACAGCAGAAACTAATACAACAGTGTAAAGCAATTATACTCCAATAAAGATATTAAAAAAAAATAGAAAACACAGTATATCCTGGGTCTAGATTCTAGCTCTGCCTTTGTCTTAACTGGCTGAGACTAGGATAAATGGATAATATTTTTTAGACATGTTTCACTATTATAAAATGAATTGGACTAAATGATATCCAAGATTTCTCTGTGCTCTTGCACTAGCATTTTTTAAATGATTTGAAAATCTGCTTCAAACCATACTCTGTTCTTGCTATGAATATATAACTGAAAAGGGCAATATTGAGCAAGTGGATCTTAACAGAGTCAGTACTGGTTTACTCAGCATGTGATTACCTGGCTTGTAAATTTTATACACCCTGCTCTTTTCTCTATCTGCCTCTGGCATTTCATAATGTTTTTCTTTCTAAGGCTGCCTTTGTTACTTCAAATTTCTCAGTCTAGTGCTGCAGTAAGCGGTATGGGAACCAGTAGCCACATGTGGCTGTTCACCACTTGAAATGCAGCTAGTGCTACTGAAAATGAAACGCTTATTTTAATTAATTTAAACTTAAATCCTTCAATTCAGTTAACGGAAAAACTGTTGGAACAACTTAGGTATGTGAATATACTTTTTCAATTGTAAATTGTATGACATCTAAATATCAAACACGTATTTCTGATAAAAATTGAATGTCTGAATTGATATGGTAAGTGAAAGACAAATGCCAGATTCAAAGACTTAGTATTTAAAAAAAGTTAAATATCTCATTAATAATTTTATATTGATTATATAGAGAAATGATACTATTTGGGACATATTAAGCTAAATACCAAAATTGAGTTCTCTTGCTTCTTTTTACTTCTTTTAACGTAACTATTGAAATATTTAATATTTTTTAGTTGGTTTGGATTGTATTTCTATGAGACAGCGTTAGTCTAACATATTAAAGGCTCCTCCTCAACTCTCTCTGGATAATTGATTTGCCTTTTCTAGGCTCCTGCTGTCTCTTTTCAAGTCCTAGAGCATTGCCAGGACACTTTCCAACTCCTAGCATTTCCCTCAGTCTCTCTCCTTCAGTCTTCATTAAAGGACAGTCAAAATCCATGTCTGTACGTATAAAATTCTCTATGCTATTCCTTTAATATTAGTTAAGGCTCTGAATATAAATTCCATAAGCCCACTTAAGCTATGATAAGTAGAGGAGAGATGGCTATTACGAAGACACGAAAGTGTTTTGTAGAATAAAAATTCCATTTCTTCTGTCAAATGAATGATGAATAAATGAATTAATGAAAACATAGTAAGAGTAATTATTGGTGGAGCTTTTAATGTTTGAGTAAATCAAAGTAATTACTTGTCTTTTAAATTTCAGTTTTCCATGCTGCTTAGTTCTCATTTTAAAATATAGCAAGGACAATCAAGGGGACTAAAAGATAAATCAGGTAATCATATGCTATTTATTATCCACTGAATTGTTATCTGATAATACCAGAAGGGCTCTGATAGTAATTATAGTGCCTATTTATCTCTTTTTAGGAATACGTCTGACTACAAAAAATTGACTGAGTTATTTAAACTCAGTTCAAATCTTAGGTGAACAAGGCCTTTCATACCTGCTTTTTATTATAGTGCTAATGTTTTAGAATTACTAACTCCCTTTTATCAAACAAACCTCTGAAAACAACAACTTTAATGACTGCTTTAAAACTTAGCAGCTCATTCAAAAAAATGCTCACAATTGACAGGAAATAAACCATTTAGGAGTTTTAGGCTAAGATTATTTTTCTGTTTAGTTAATTAATTCAACAAATATTCACTGAATGCCACCTGTGTGAGGCAAAACTCTAAGAAGAGAAGATACACAAATAAAACACAATCCTTGATCTTGAAGGCTAAGAGTTTAGTGACGAGGATGGGTTATTGTGTACTTGGGGGAATTATAAAGACAAAAAAATATATATTTTTTCTCCTGTGCTGTGTTTTTCCTTTCCACAAACTCAAAGAATCACCTTTCCCCATATCTATTAGCATTAAGTCCCTCAAAAGTCCAAATACTCCAAACACTAGCTAACTCCAAATCCTTACCCCAGTAAATAATAATTCTTTGCTATAGGCCCACTGCTGGAGGAGTAAAGCTGGATGCTCCCAGAAGGGCAGAAAAAGATGTTGGGCTTTGAGGCACAAGAGGGAAAGAATGGAGGAATCAAAATATCATTTCAACGCTATGCTTCCTAACATGGCAGCATCTCTGAATAAGATTAGCTACTTCCACCCCACAACAATCATATAGATTCTAGAGAGAGAAGACTGGGGAAGTGGGTAGCAGAAGTATTGATATAAGTAGGGTAGGTAGAAGAAATGAAGGAATAGTGTAAGCACTTCCCCTCCCCACCACATAGGCGGAGACTGAAGTGAACTTCCTGCCTGGCCCAAGAGCTGGTAGGATTGAGCCTGATATTACTGATTTAGAAAAATGGAGCCATGTGATGGTGCTAACATCTGAGGCTGAGAGGAAAATTCATATTGTCACAGGCTGATAACCAAGGCTGATGGTCAGCTAGTAGCCATTGGTATGGGCTGTTAATAATAGCTGAATAAACAGCTGCTGTGCAAAGCCCAACGAAGTTTTTACTGCTTCAGTTACCCTGGTTCAGGTTCCACTTCTCTAGAATCCTTAATCTTTCCTCAATCCAGCAACTAAAGAGGTAATACTTGGCACATCAGGAGCCCCAGGACCCCACTCCAACATTAAAGCAGTCATCCTTTGATTGGACTGTGCACGTCCATTCATGGTGTTAATATTGTGACATCTGCCCTGTTAAAACCCATCAAATTTGCCAAAAATTGGGTTACCAAAAAATTTTTAGACAATTAAAAAAAAAAGCAAGTCTACTACTTACTTTATTATTTAAACATGAGAAACAGTATAGATTACTTCCCTCACTTTGAATACTGCCTGCTCAAAATCATTTCCATTTTTCCCCTTTGTGTTTAAATTACATTGAAGTTTATGGAAAAGCTATATACTTAAAAGAAAAATAATAACTAAATGCTATCCTTAGTGAGTTAATAGCATCAGCTGATCCACCACATTGTTGCTACATTATGGGTTTTGTTTGTTTGCTTCTGTTTTGCTATTTTGTTTTCTAAGGTACACCACTATGTGTAGTGGGAGAATATTTGTGATACATTAACCAATTTATCCCTCTAATCTCTTTTATTATTACTATTTTTATTATTTTTTATCATGAGGCCCTCCCCCTACTAAAACTAACCGTTGAAAGTAGAAAACGTGGAGTTCCAATATGGTGTGCATACAGAGAATATTCAAAATCTAGCTTGGGCGTCCAAATAGACTCTTAAAGCTTAAAGCAGAGACAATAATCTTGAAAGTTAATTTCTCATTTGTAAGAGCTGGGTATTTTGGAACTCAAAAGGCTAAGTCTTGATGGAAGCAGAGCATGAATATCTTGCCAAATACAACATTTTATAAGAGCAATAACAAAAGAACCACATCTCCCAAATCTCCAACCTGGGCAAGGAGAGAGAAGAAGAGATCAGACCAAGGAGAGGGATTTGTGGTCAGAGGACCAGACCTGAAAATCCCAAGAGTCAACATTGAGAACTGTCAAGTCTCCACATGAGATTTGCCAAGGAGCCCCTGTGTAAACTGAGGCAGCCTCAGAAGCCCATCTCATCACCCTGCCAATGAGTATAGCACACCATCCCAGGTGAGAACAGAATAATTCTTGTACTTCTAAATGTCCTGTATCATCAGCTGTTCAGCTAAACAGGAATGATGTCTGACCCTACCCTGTGGGAATCAACCAATATCATCAATCTCCCTGTTAATGTCCCAGAATATTATTGAATCTTCTCACTCGCACTCGTGCACCTTTTGCCAAACAGAGAGCCTGGATACCTAGAAGGCCAGTGATAGTACAAAAGAGGACTAGTGATGTGGAAAGGAAAACCTTCAGCACCCTTACTTTGTAGGGGACAGAAAGGAATTAGTTCACAATTCTAACCTTCATTTGGATACAGACCAATTACATACAATTTTCTGCTTTAATGCTGAATACTTAAAAATAACTGAACTTTCAGTGAAAATATCTTTCAATGCGTAGGTTTCCTAATAAATAAAAAAAAAAAGAAGTCACCAGATACTGGGTTAGAATCTTACCTCTCCTCGATATACCTTGGTAATGTTCTGGCCTTTAAATAAAATTCTATCTTTGGTTTCTTATTAATCTCTTTCTCATTAAAATATGGAGATAAAATTATTCAAAGATGTTTTTAGTGTGTTTGAACCATTGGGATACAACCATCTCATTTTTTTAAATTACAGTCATCCTTTTGTTCAACAAGGTAATATGAAAAAAAATAACCCTGCCTTTTAGGGTTTTATTTTATGATTTATTTATTTATTGTCAAAAGGCACATCCTCATCATCTCTCAGCAGACCTGAAAGGGACCAGATGTTTCCTATCATGCGTTTCCTCTCAATTCTTCAGTTCATTTTTGACAGGCTGAAATTGGAGTATTTATCACTGTTGGTGTTGTGCTTAGTAATTGCTCTTTGTCAAACTCACAGAAATATCTTTTAAAGAGAGCTAGCGTCATCTAGACTAGGGCTATCTAATTTGACTCTCATGTGACAACTTGTAGTCAAAATCTCAATCAAATAGGTGTATTGAATAAACTTTCACTTTCCACAACATATGCATTTTCAAATTAGCTGTTCAGACTGATTTGAATTTTCAACATTTAAGATGTCTTAGAAAGGATTTAAGGCAGTTTCCAAGTATACTTGAAAACAATAATAAAGTATAAGTAAAGATAAAGGCATTTTTTAAAGAGGTAAAATCCTTTAATCTGGAAAGCATGCAATACTATTGCTGATATCATTATAATGAAATGGTCATAGTTGTAACTCATATTTTAATGTATCTTATAATTTAATAAGATCTCATAAATTTAACCCTTACCCCATAATTCTCTCAGGACAATCTGATGAGTTAGACAGAATGGACATAATTAGTCATATTTTCTCAATGAAAAGAGAGAGGCAAAGAATGATTAAGGGATCTAGCTAGGTTCACATTAAGAAAAGCTTCTTTAATTTCATTCTAATTGACATTTTTATTTATTAAAATGAGTGGTAGTCTCTGATTTGAAACAAATCATGTTATTCACACATATACCACAAGCCCAGAGAGATGGACACGGGAGTGGGACACATTGTAGTGCTGAGAAATCAGATGAAGTCACATTCCTGATATACTCTTATGGCACCTGCTTCCATAAACACTCTGTAATTGCGGTCCTGGCGTACTTTTACACAAGTTTTGTCTAAATTTCTCATTACCAGGATGGCTCACCTCTATTTTTTAGCAGGAAATATGATGGAGGACTGATCTTGGAGGTTGGACTGAATTTTTTTTTGCTCCAAATAGTAGTTTTTAAATCAAATCAATTATCCCATTAGTGGTGTTTATTTTTAACCAGCAGGTCCTATTCCTTCCAAGTCTGCCTAAAAAGGTAAATCTTAAAATGAACAGGAATCTTCCCTTGGTTTTTGATTGCAAGAATTCCTTGAGGTATAAGGACATGGCAAGATCAGGTAGATCATGTCTTTGCATGTATTTGTATTCCTAGATGAAAACACTAGGTTAACCTGGGCAGTTTAGATTCTCTATGAGTTGATGAAAATCCAATGTTTGACCCATATTGATAAAGCTTTTAATTCTACAAAGCATCCCCAATTCTCTTACCCAGGCTTTACCTTCTCATGTTCCATGAAGGCAGGGATCTTGTCAATCTTGTTTATTGTTTTATCCTCAGGACCTATAACAATTCCTGACATGTAGCAGGCGCTAAATGATATGTGTTGAATGAAAAAGTGAATGAATAACCCCTGAATTTGAGAAAATATGCCCTCCACCTAAATAATTCATCTGCCAGGTAGACTCAGTCATGTATCTTTATTAAAATGTTAGGCATTTTAGCATCCTGGTTATTAGGAGAGCAATTATGACAGCAAAATTACATATTGTCCATTCATCCCTGAGCCTGGAGCAGAGAGGTAATGACAAAAAGAGTGAGTAAAGGAGTCTAATAGGTATAACCAGAGAATAATAAAGAGCCCTGGGTTGGGGTGGAAGGGGAGGAAGCATACGTATGTCTTGAATACAGGGTAAAGAAAATGAAGGAAGAAATTAACAACTGTGATGAGTCCTGATGAGAGGAGAGTGTCCATGGCCTTTGACAATATGGAGATCGAGTCAGAGACCAGATTGGAGGATTGAAGAGTGAATGGGAGATGAGGAAATAAATCTGTCATATGTAAACCCTTGTTTTTTAAGAAGCTTAGAAATTCAGGGTACCAGAGAAATGGTACAGTGACTGCAAGAAGATGTGGGGTCAAGAAAAACTTTATTAGTGAAAAATATTAGAGATGGATTGAATGCTAATAGGAATAGTTGACTAAAGAAGGATAGATTGAGAACTCAGGAGAAAGGAGTGTAGTAATGAAAAGAGGTTCTTGAGAAGATGAGAGACAATGGGACAAAGGACACAAATGGGCTCATTAGCTTTTGCTACCAGCACTGACACTTAATAAGAGATGGGAACTTGGAGAAGACTGATTTAGTTCAAGTAAGTTTACAGCTTTGCTGACGGGAAAAGAAGAATATTCCTATTTGATGATGTCTATGCTTACAATTACAGATGAGGAGTGTTATCAGCTGAAATGAGAGTGGTATAAAATTTAAGGGGCACAGGAAGTATGAAATAGTCATTGAGGAGACATGCTCTTATTATTATTATTTTTTTTATCTCTACATTTAGAGCTAACTGTTGGTGGAGACTTCCACAACAGATTTGGTAGCAGATCATATGACTCCTTTCTTTGAGGAAAGATGACATTAGAGAAAATTCCCCTGTGAGATATATTTTTAGAGATAAATATCTTATTTAAGTACATGTTTCCCAAGTCACTTTTTTTCATAAGATATCTTGAGGAAATATTTCTACTTCTTTACTTTAATGAGCAGTTTCCAAATTCTCTTGTGCTTTAACACTGGACCTTACTATCTCAGAATCCATCAATATATATTATTAGACTGAGGAAGTCAGGCCTGAGAGCACTAAAATGATCTGAGTAAGGTTCGAACTGTTGTATGCTATATTGTTACCTATTATTTTGTAAAGGATTATTTGTAACTCCAACTCAGGTACCTTAGATAATGTTTCCCTATTTTTCATGAACTATGATACTGTGGATAAGTTTAAACATTTCTAAATCCTTTATATTCCAGCTACATGGGAACTAAGTATTGTCCCTCAATTATTCTTCCCTAAATTTTATCATTTCCCTCTCAGCTTTAATGTTCTTCATGATCTCTGCCTGTTCATGGTTAACCTATCATAGTTCGATGCAAATGTCACCTATAGTATAAAATAATCTTTGAATACACTGGTACACACTGGCTTCTCTAAATTGTTGGTTATATCTCTTTTATTGCCATTACTTCCTTCTGACATTTCATTATAGTTTACTATGGAGACTTCTCAGCAATCCTAGTAGATTATGGGTTTGTTGAAGATAAGAATATCACTTATCCTTCTGTCTGTTGTCTTTGTATCCTTCACAGCACAAGCAAAGTTAGTGACTTTTATATGTTAGTGATGTGTACCAAATATGCAAATGTTTTTTAAATGAGTGAATTAGCTTCCTGGTGATACAGATTTTAGGGACTCACTTGACTGAATTTACCTTTTACAACTAGTACTCTTGTGATATTTTAAACACATCAATACAGGAAATATAAAACCCACTTATTCTATTTATGGTTTACTATTTCTGAAAATGAAGTGTACTGATGTCTTCGTGGTATTTGTATATGACTATAAAAATTGATTTCTCTCTCTGAAGAGGTGAATAAGTTGAATGAACAACTGTTTCTAAGGAACATCAATTCCAGGCCTCCTACTGACTATCTGAATAAACAAGGAAAATAGAATCTGTAAACCCAACAGCTTATAACTGGGCAGTATATCTGTATGTAGTAATCATTAATATGCTCTTTCAATATTTTAAGGCTAGAGGACACAATGTCCTAAAAATAAATATGGATTAGTTTCCAAATCACTACCCATTTCCTTAAGTACTCATTACTGCATTCAGGCAGGGAGTGGAAGAGGTGATACCATGATGCATTGTATAGAGAGAAGTAAACATATTCTTAGATATTTATTATGTATAGTCAAAATTTTGATTTTTAAAAGCCATAATATTTTTCTAGTTTTATTTAGATATAATTGACATAAAACATTGTATAAGTTTAAGGTGTACGACATAATGATTAACATATGTATATACTGTGAAATGATTACCACTATAAGTTTAGTGAACATCCATCACCTAACATAGTTACAGGCTTTTTTCCCCCCTTGGGATGAAAACCTTTAAGATCTACTCTCTTAGCAACTTTCGGATATACACTACAGTCTTGTTAACTATTGTACAGTATATCTTCAGAATTTATTTATCTTATAATTGAAGGCTGTACCTCTGACCACCTTCACCTAATGCCCCCATGCTGCACTCTCTGCCTCTGGAAACCACAAATCTGATCTCTGTTTCTAAGAGTTTTCTATGAGTTTCTATGAGGTTTTTTTAGATTCCACATATAAGTAAAATCATACAGTATTTGTCTTTCTCTAATAAGTCACTTAGCATAAAGCTCTCCAGGTCCATCTGTCACAAATGGCAAGATCATATTTTTTATGGCTGAACAGTGTTCCATTGCATATGTATGGATATGTATGTAGGTGTATAGTTGTCATTGAATTCAGAACATTTTGGGCCATTATTTCTTCAAATATTTTTCTGTCCCCTCCCTCTCCTATCCTACATGGACTCAAATTACATGTATATCAGACTACTTTAAGTTGTTCCACAGCTCACGGATGATATTTTCATCTTTTTAAGTATTTTTTTCTGTGTTTCATTTTACATAGTTTCAGATGCTAGTTTCCAAATTCACTAATCTTGTCTTTTAAAACATTTAAATTACCGTTATTCCTATTCAGTGTATTTTTCATCTCAGCATTATAATTTTCATCTCTAGAGGTTTGATTTTAGTCTTTTTTTATCTTTCATATTTCCATTTAACATTTCAAACTCTCCTCTAGTTTTCTGAACGTTTAAAATATAGTTACAATTGTTTTAATTTAATGTCTTTATCGGCCCATGATAACATTTGGTAGTTATGTGTCCACTTTGATTGATTTTTCTCATTATGTGTTGTATTTTCCAGCTTCTTTGCATGTCTGGTCATTTTTCATTGGCTGCCAAATGCAAGTTTTACCTTGTTGGAAGCTAAATCTTCTCATTATAATTCTTGAGCTTTGTTCTGGAATAAAGGTAAATTCGTTGGAAACAATTTGTTATTTTTAGTTTTGCTTTTCAGAAAAAATTAGACAGGAGCAGCCTTTTAGACTAAATATCCCCACTACTCAGGCAAAGCCTTCTGAGTACTCTTTGTAAAGTCCCATGAATTACGAGGCTTCCCAGTCTGGTTGATGAGAAAAGGCATTCATTCTCCATCCTGTGTGAGCCTCAGGTGATGTTTCCTGTAATCCTTTCAGGCAAATCATCCCCAGCTGTGCTATCCTCCCATTCAGGAGTGCTGACCAGTGCTCTGCAGTACTCAAGGAAGGCCTCTGCAGATGTTTGGGGTTCTCTCTATGCACAGCTCTCTTCTCTGTGGTTCTCTGCCCTGTGAATTCTGGCCACCTTGTTCTCAAACTCTCAGCTCTGTCTCATCTATTGGTATCACCCGATTTCCCCTTCCCTGCACCAGCCTGGAATCTCTTTGAAGCTGGGTAATTGTAGGGCTCATTTGCTTCCCATCTTCGCAGGGATCATTATCTTTATTGTCTGATGTCCAATATCTTGGAGGCTGTTTTTTCATTTGTTTCATCTGGATTTAGTTCTTTGAGGTTGGAGGGTAATTCTCGGTGAGAAGTTGAAGTCCTAAGTCTTCTCTTCTTGAGACACCCTCTTCATTTGTCTTCCTTAGAATTTATATATTCTGCTTTTACCTGTTACTTCTGGCTGTTGCTTCTCCATCTTTCAATTTTGGAGCCCCTAAAGCATTAGTGTATCCTTTTATTATTCCTTGAAATCTAATACAAGACACTATACTTACTTTTAGCTAGGCACTCTTCTAAGTGCTTTACATTTATAACTACAGTTAATTCCTGCAAAAATCCTAAAACCAATGTATACTTATTAGCCCCAAATTAACCTTGACTAATTTTATATAGCTTGTAAATGGTGGAGTCAAGATTTGAATCTAGATTTTCTAGTTTCAGTGGTCATGTTTTTAACAACTATACTCCATGGCTTTGTTTTGCATTATTCTTTCTTTCCAGGTGGTTTGATCCATGTGCATTATTTCAGTTACCATTTATATGCTAGTGACTTTCAAAACCTGGACTTCTCAATCTGATCTGTCCTTCAACCTCTCAAGTTCTGTTTCTGACTGGTTCTGATACAAATGATCCATATTTTTCAAAGATGTTCTTTCCATGATCCCCAGCTGGTTGAATCTGTGGAGGTGAAATTGATGATATGGAGGAACCACATACACAGAAGGCCAACTATAAATTCTACTTGGATTTTCGACAACGTGGAGGGTCAGCACCCCTAACCCCGGTGTTGTTCAAGGGTCAGCTATAATTTCCCTTAATATATAATAAAATTTTTCTTTTTAAGGAACATTTTCATCTATTACAGTAGATACTTATTAAATCTTAATTCTCTGTTCCTTACCACTTTGCCTCATCACTTTCATGAGGATATTGTCCAAATACTAAATGAGAGAAGACAGTCAAACATTGTACACAGATATTACTTAAAGGCAATTTGAAAGAAAACACTTCCAAAGAACCAGAGATTCTTCAAATAAACTAAATTTTTTACTTAGAAAATGTTAACATCTTCAATATATGTATCCTATTTTATGATATTGCTATATCATAAAATACAAAACTATATCATTGCTATATTTTCAAGTTTTAATTTTTTATCTCTTTGATTTAGTTAAGTATGTATGTCTGTGCTAAATCTAACATGTGCTCACATTAGGGCTGTAGTTCAAGTGTGTTATAAAATAAAATGTGTATTAGACTGCTAGGGTTGCCATAACACTAGACCACAGACTGAGTGGCTTAAACAACAGAAATTTATTTTCTCACAGTTCTGGAGCTTAAAAGTCCAAGATCAAGGTGCTGGAAAAGCCAGTTTCTGGTGAGACCTTTCTTCCTGGCTTGCAAATGGCTGCATTCTTTCTTTGTCCTCACATGGCTTTTTCTCTGCGCATGTGTACATGGGAAGACAGAGAGAGAGATCTCTAGTGTTTCTTCCTCTTCTTATCAGGACACCAGTTTTATGGGACTAAGGTCCCACCCTTATGACCTCATGTAATTTTAATTACCTCCTTAAAGGCCCTATCTCCAAATACAGTCACATTGAGGTGTAAGGCTTCAGTATATAAATTTGGGGGGTACACAATTCAGTCCATAACAGTATATAGTTGATCCCTGAACAATGCAGGAGTTTGGGGCACCAACCCCTGGCAAAGTAAAAAATCCAGGTATAACTTTACAGTTGGTCCTTTGCCATTCCACATTCACAGATTCAACCAACCACAGATCGTGTGATACTATAGTACATATTTATGGAAAAAAATTCATGTATGAGTGGAACCTCACAGTTCAAACACGTGTCGATCAAGGGTCAACTGTATATAATTTTCATATAAAGACAAGGGAGTCCTGAATATTAAGCATCTCAGGGAAAAAAAAATCAAAAACAAAATAAAAAAATAACCCTTAGAATTGTAAATACATTCAAAGTGCAAGAAATTTAATTAGTATATATATAATGTATATGTAAACAATATCTAATGACTACATTTAAGAGAAAGTGATGAGATTAATTTAGCTTACTATATGAAGTATTTTGTTTATAGTTCTGTGTCTGAATTAAGATTATACACCTTAAATTTTAAAAGGCTGAGTTTGTTATAGCTTTTTTAAAAACTGCGCATTTATAATATATTGAGTTATATATTCTGTGAAGATCTTACAAACCTTTAAAGCACTTGATCCTTTAATAACTGGAATTTTGTCATTAATTTTGCACTTGAGAGAAGGGTAGAACTGATTTAATCAAGGCATAATTATAGTACTTTGAAATATAATTTTATTCTTTTACTGAAGGGATGTATTCACATTTTTATTTTTTAAAATTGACATGAAGTCTCTTAATGACATGAAAGTTTTCATGTTTTCTTTTTTTTCTTATCTTTCTCTAATTTTAGAGTTTTTTCTCTTTTACTTCTCCATTGTCTCTATTCCACACTATTCTCTCCTCTTCTTTATTCATTGAACTTTCTTTATATACATCCAACAAATTGTATTATATTTGAATATAATTTTGATAATTTTAAGGGGTATGTTTTCCCTTCTGTAATGGATAGGATTGCTAGCATGTACCCTAGAGATTGATCTGCCTGGTATTTTTAATTATCTTATTGAAAATATAATATTCATGATCTCCTGAGACTGTTGTAGTCATTGGCAACAATGTCTGCATGTTATCTACATTCTCAGCCTTATCAACTCTGAAACGGCTGTTTACCTGATTGTGAGAGCTACTTTAAAAGATCATTCTCAGGAAATATTTCCTAACCATGGTAACCATAATGCACAAATACACACAGTTACTCTTGTATAAAAATGTGGTGTACAAAGATTGTTGGCAATGTTAAGACCACCCAGTCTGGGGCGGATTTGGAGAAAATGTCATGATTCACCCAGAATATAAAGGATTAATGGAAGCTATGATAAGTAAATTAGAAAGGAAATTATTTTATTTTATTCCAGAATATAACAGGAACCATTTTGGATGGATAGCATTCTCTTCTAGCTGCAAGTGGCCACTGTTACCTCTTATTCTGTGTGTCTGTCACTTTTCTATTAGCAACTTCGGAATTTTATATTGAGCAATACATTATATCCTCATCATTTCACTTCTGGACCCAAAAGGTAAAAATATCCAGTTTCTCTAGGCAACCATCATAGCCTAAACTCTCCCTCTTCCATAAAACACACGGACCTGAGTTTTTTCATTTATTCATTCAACAAATGTTTACTGAGCCAGGCATTGCACAAAAGCTGCAAAAGCCAGTATGATCCCTGCCCTCTTCTAGTCTTCTCTACTGGGGGAAACAGATATTAATCGAGTAATCACACAAACTAATGGCAAATTTCAACTTCTACAATGTTGCAAAACAGGTACACAGTGCTAGAAAATCTTTAAAGTGAGGAATTGACCTCAAAGGGAAGGTCAGTGAAGTCTTCCCTGTGGAAGGACCGCCTGAGCCGAGATCTAAAGGATGAGTGGCAGATAAGAGGTAAAAGATGGGGAGAAAAGCACTTTTGCTAAAGTTATCAGTTTGGTATCTTGATGTAGAATGGCAAGTATAAAGGAATAAAATCACTCATGTGGCTGCAGTATAAGCACGAAGGAGAGCAGGGTGTGAAATCAGATTGAAGAGGGAGCTGGAAACCAGCTTTCACTTTATGAAGGGAAGATACAGAGTAAGAGTTGCTTTTTGAAAAGGTGACTCTGGGAGACTGTGGCATATTTTATAGTTGTTTTTTCTGGAACTGCATTTCTTTGGATGATTAGTCAAATGGAAGAAAGGGAGGCTTCCTTTATTATCTCATGTTAGTACTTCATAATCACCCTAGTTTATCCCAGTGTGTATACTAAGATTCAGTGCCTCAAAAAATGCAAAGAAGGAAATGGAAGCATATTGGAAACCTTTGTCCCACCATTAACTTCAACCCTTTGATAATTTCAGTTTGGAATTTTGGATATTTCTAGGCCTCTGTGAAGAGTTGTTCTGCCCAGAATGATTATGTAGCAGAGTGTCATAGAATAAACCAAAGAGTTGCAGTCTGGTTTAAAAATGGTCAACAAACATACATCTAATCTGTAATATGAAAGGCATGAAAAATCCAAAACCTAAAACCAAGCCAAATAGCCAGAAGGTGAAAAGCTTTTAAAATAAAAACATCTCACTTCATTTTCAATGTAACTGATTAAAAACTCTAAAAGTGATATTTTCTAACAAATGGTTATTAAACATGAGGACAAAGTTAATGTATTTTTCTATGATAATGCTGTTATTTCAAATGCTCTGAATATCTGGAACATTATGATTGTTCAAAACTATAGTAAAATAGTTACTCATTACCTATAAGTTTACTGAGTTTTGTGCTTAAACAGACTGTGGATAGTTGTTTCAAGGCAAGAATATGAAATCTGTCAATGTCCAACTCAGCATAATTTTAATTGTACTTACAGATATAGGTTAGCACGTTAATATTTCACAATCATTTTCACCCTCCAAAAAGCCATCATCACTGATTAAAATCTTTTGAAATACTATTGAATCTTTCAAATTTTCTTGGAATTATAATAACTATAAATTTGTGCTTATAATTCACCAAGCAAATTTCCCTAGATTTCTTTCCATCATAAATTTCTGATAATGTGAAAATTATTTGCAAATTATTACATTTCTCATAATGTGATCTGAATCTCTATTTGTGTTTCCATAAGTAATAGTTTAAAATGTACATTAACATAGTCTGATATAGCTTTATTTCACCACTAATGTTTTAACAGTTACAGTGAGAAAAGGGCTGCACAATACTTTGAAGAAATGTACTTTCAAAATTGATCTATTTAATATAATTTGCATGTTTGCTTTCTAAATTATAATTTATCTTTGATAACAAAGTTTTTTTTGTATTTATGAATAACTGTGCAATTAATTTGTGTTTGTTTTATTTCATCTTATTTTGTTGTTTAGATGACAGCTGAGAAAAGACTTGTAGAAATCACCTGAAGTAACATTACTGTTGTCACGTTGCTAACAAAGAAGATTGGTAAATGACAATGAAGAATTTCCTATCAACATTTTTTTCCTGTATTAAATAATTGTTGGAAAGGGGATTGTTGGAAATCATAATAAATTTAAAAAGTGTTCTCTATAGAAAAGGGAGGAAGAAAGAAAATGAACATTTCTCATTATATCTTCCAACTTTCTGAATCTCAGATCATAATGATATATCCAAAAAAAGCCTTTTTCTAAATGAGTGTATGTGGAAGTAAGTTATCAGAAGAGGGTGAAAGAGAAAAAAAGCAAGTAAAAATACAACCCTAAGGAGTTATTTGGTATATTCTGCTTCTAACCAAGTTACATTTTTAACTCTGTGTGGTAAGAGAACATTAAAGTGAATTGCTAAAAAGATATTTACATTCAAGATGCGCTTGACTATTTGGATAGAATAAAAATTGATAATTTGGATAGAACAGAAATGCTGACCAACCCAGACCTTTGTATACTGGAAGATGAAACTCTTCCTACACGTGCCTGTGCAGATTTCAGGGTACAATGCTTACTAGATTGTGCAAAATGTTCCTCCTAAAATGTTCCAGATTAGCACATGTGCCATGATATAGTAACTCCACAATTCACTGTCCAAACCCTGACAGTTTTAAAAGTGGTATGGAGAGCCCTTAATAATTAAAGTAATACAAGAATCACAAAGTGGGTCTGTGTCAGTCACAAATGAGTATTTACTCACTATGGCCCCAGCTATTTTGTAGATATATTTACCCAATCATGAAATTACCTCCTAGTTTCTTTAACTCCATGAGTTATTATTTATTTGTTAATATACTCTGTCATATGGACTCTATTTCATCATTTTTTGTGTTTCTTTTATGACATATTTTAGTCTGATTTATAATTACTTAAAAGCTATAATGCTCATATTTAAAATATATCTAAGATTATTTATTTAATATATGCTAAGCATTGTTTCAAACTTATTTCACAGCAATATTATGAAATAGGCATTATTCAAAGCAGAGGCTCTGAAAAATTTATGTTCATTACCTAAGGATACCCTGTCAATAAGAGGATCCATATTCTAATCTGGGTCTTTTTGACAAAAAGGACTAAACTTTTAGCCACTGGGCCACCTGTCTCATTCCTTCAACTCATCTGGAGTTGTAGATTTAGCTCTACTGAGTGATCTTCTATATCAATAAACTTAAATTCTCTGTGTTTCAGATTTATATTATCTGTTAAATAATCAGGATGGAAAACAAAACCACCTTGGAGATAGCAAAATGAAAACTGTCCTGGAGAGCTGGCTGCGTTATCTGAAGGAAAGAACTACCTAGCCAAAATTATGAACATCTCATTCATTCATCCATTCAATTCATTCAATCAACATTCCATAGCATAGAGATATATTAGTTAACTCAAACTATTAAATACTATGTAACAAGTTTACAAAGAAGAACAAAGCATACTCCCTGCCCTCAAGGAGTTCATCATCTCTTTGGGGCTACAACTCACGAGTATAAACTACGTGTTAAATGAAATAATAAAATATTACAGGAGGATAGAGAAGAGGTACAGTCTAAGGGCAGGAGTGAGTGTGAGCAGTGTGGCCAGTGGGAAAGAGAGGTCAGGGAATGATTTCTAAAGGAACCTCAGATGAAGTTGCTTT
The DNA here is from genome assembly GCF_964165515.1 of Mesoplodon bidens. Lineage (NCBI taxonomy): Eukaryota > Metazoa > Chordata > Mammalia > Artiodactyla > Ziphiidae > Mesoplodon > Mesoplodon bidens. Next base: position 91,461,506 of record NC_138167.1, read on the forward strand.
GGCTTTCACATGTGTGGAACTGGCAACTCTTCAATCTGATATGTTAGTTAAGGGAATCCCCTGAGTTCACCCGAAAGCACAACCTTGTTTTCATCTCCCAAATATTCAGTTACATAGTCAACCACAAATAAAAAATAGAGCTACTATATGATCTGCATCTGTATTCCTGCCCTGCTACTAAGTTCATCAGTATCGCTTTTTAAAATTCCATATATATATATGCATTAGCATACGGTATTTGTTTTTCTCTTTCTGACTTACTTCACTCTGTATGACAGACTCTAGGTCCATCAGCCTCATTACAAGTAACTTAATTTCGTTCCTTTTTAGGGTTGAGTACTAGTCCATTGTATATATGTGTCACATCTTATCCATTCATCTGTCGATGGACATTTAGGTTGCTTTCATGTCCTGGTTATTGTAACCAGTGTTGCAATGAACACTGTGGTACATGACTCTTTTTGAATTATGGTTTTCTCAGGGTAAATGCCCAGTAGTGGGATTGTTGGTTCATATGGTAGTTCGAAGTTAGGTTTTTAAGGAAACTCCATACTATTCTCCATAGTGGCTGGATCAATTTACATTCCCATCAACAGTGCAGGAGGGTTCCCTTTTCTCCACACCCTCTCCAGCATTTCTTTTTTGTAGATTTTTTGATGATGGCCATTCTGGCCAGTGTGAGGTGATACCTCATTGTGGTTTTGGTTTATATTTCTGTTATGATTAGTGATGTTGAACATCTTTTCATGTGTTTGTTGCCAACCTGTATGTCTTCTTTGAAGAAATGTCTATTTAGGTCTTCCACCCATTTTTGGATTGGGTTGTTTGTTTTTTGCATATTGAGCTGCATGAGCTGCTTGTACATTTTGGAGATTAATTGTCAGTTGCTTTGTAGCTTTGTAGTATAGGCTGAAATAATGGAACATGATTCCTCCAGCTCCGTTTTTCTTTCTCAAGATTGCTTTGGCTATTCGGGGTCTTTTGTGTCTCCATACAAATTGTAAATTTTTTGTTCTAGTTCTGTGGAAAATGCCATTGGTAATTTGATAGGGATTGCATTGAATCTGTAGATTGCTTTGGGTAGTATAGTCATTTTCACAATGTTGATTCTTCCAATCCAAGAACATGGTATATCTCTCTATCTGTTTGTATCATCTTTGATTTCTTTCATCAGTGTCTTATAGTTTTCTGCATACAGGTCTTTTGCCTCCTTAGGAAGGTTTATTCCTAGGTATTTTATTCTTTTTGTTGCAATGGTAAATGGGAGTGTTTCCTTAATTTCTCCTTCAGATTTTTCATTGTTAGTGTATAGGAATGCCAGAGATTTCTGTGCATTTTGTATCTTGCTACTTTACCAAATTCATTGATTAGCTCTAGTATTTTTCTGGTGGCATCTTTAAGATTTTCATGTCATCTGCAATTAGCAATGTTAATCATCTTTTCATGTACCTGTTGGCCATTCTTCTTTGGAGAAATGCCTATGTAGGTCTTCTGCCCATTTTTTGATTGGGTTGTTTGTTTTATTGATATTGAGTTGCATGAGCTGTTTGTATATTTTAGATATTAACCCCCTTGTCAGTCACATCATTTGCAAATATTTTCTCTCATTCCATAAGTTGTTTTTTTATTTTGATGATGGTTTTCTTTGCTGTGAAAAAGCTTTTAAGCTTGATTAAGTCCCATTTGTTTATTTTTGCTTTTATTCCTTTTGCCTTGGGAGACTAATCTAAGAAAATATTGCTACAATTTATGTCCCAGAATGTTTTGCCTGTGTTCTCTTCTAGGACTTTTATGGTGTCTTTTCTTATATTTAGGTCTTTAAACCATTTTGAGTTTATTTTTGTATATGGTATGAGGGAGTGTTCTAATTTCATTGATTAACATGTAGCTGTCCAACTTTCCCAACACCACTTGCTGAAGAGACTGTCTTTTCATTGTATATCCTTGTATATCCTTGCCTCCTTTGTTGTAGATTTTTTTTTTTAATATGGAACACTTCACAAATATTTGTGTCATCCTTATGCGGGGGCCATGATAATCTTCTCTGTATCGTTCCTATTTTAGTATGTGTGCTACTGAAGCAAGCACAGTTGTAGATTAATTGACTGTATGTGTGAGGATTTATTTCTGGACTCTCTATTCTGTTCCATTGATTTACATGTCTGTTTTTGTGCCAATGCCATGCTGTTTCGATTACTGTAGCTGTGTAGTATTTTCTGAAGTCTGGAAGGTTTATGCCTCCAGCTTTGTTCTTTTTCCTCAGATTTGCTGTGGCAATACTGGGCCTTTTGTTGTTCCATATAAATTTATTTTAAAGTGATGAATAAAGCATGCTCTTTGACCTCAGAAAAATTCTAATCAAAATAAGTACAAAAATGAGTCAGAGGGTAAGGATGTGATTTTGTCACTCTTGTCAAGCAAGCTATTCAAATCATTGCAAGTATGTGAACTGAATATGCTGCAAAAAAAAAAAAAAGATGGTTCAATGATATTTGAAGTTTAATCTGGCACTGTCTTTGGGGATTTTTATCAATATTTCAGGCCAATACCAAAATAAGATATGTTTTACACATATCTGACTTCTAGATTTGTTCACAGGTTATGGGGATGGTATCTGTATTCTGGACTGACTTATTTGAAATAAACTACTGTGTCACAAAGGAATGGGAAAGAGAATAAAGAGCTCTATGAATTGTAAACTGTGTCTTACATGTTTTGTCTGCATAATGATAAAAAAAGAGCCATATTCAGAAAAAATCCTATGTTTGCTTTCAAACAATTTTAAAAGATCAATTTAATGTGTAGGTAAAAGGGTGAGGAGGGATAAGCATTCCAATTAATCACTTTGAGAAAAAGTCCAATGTACAGAGGAAATCAATACATTTCCATAGCAATAGACACTTTCTATTTAATTATACCCATGGTCCTAAGTCACCTGACGGCAGGAAGTTTCTTCCTTTTTTATTGCTGTCATTACTACTTAAAAGGTTTTCCTGATACAAAGTCAGCACTCAATCAAGACTTATTGAATGAACTAAATAAGAATAATGTTATAGAGTCCCAGACTGGTTGTTTGTGTTTTTTAAGAAAAAGACTTGCAAATGAAAGATACCACTGACAAAGTATTTCTAAACTTCAGAATTTTGAATCCAGCCTAATGCAGTTTGTATCAATATCTCCCTAAATTGAGTATCAAAAGCCTTACAAGTGCACAGAGATTAGAATTTTAGTAAATGTTACTGTAAGAATATAAATCTTCTATATAAAACATTGTTATATTACCTTATTTTGCAAAAGAAAAAACTATATGTGAAACAATCAATCTATTTGGTCAAATGTCTCTAGGTTTTCTTTTTACTTAAGTTTTTTAAATAAGTTAAAAATATTTTTTATTATAAACTGTAGAATTAAGTTAGTCCCTTTTGTAGGCATGTAAACAGAAATGTAATTATTAAAAGTACACAGATGGAAGATATAATGTATACTAAGATGTGTTTATGTCTAAAAACATTTTTGTAAAAACAAGCACTGCTATCCAGGTAAATTTTAAATATTCTGTCTTAAAATGCATGATATTTAAAGATATAATTTGCCTTCTTTTTAAAAATTTAATACTATCTAATTTGGGAAAACAGAGTGGGGGCTGTTTTCTTATCCCAAGGTAGACAGAATTTTGACAGGGTCAGGAAATGTGCTTGCACTCCCTATTGTGTAGAAATAATCCTCTTTTTAAGGAATAGTCTTGGCAGCAGTGTTCAGGTGGCTGTGTAGACTGATCTGTGCTTCCTTACCAAATCAGAACAAAAGAGAAGAAAACACATTTTAGCCATCATGCTGCAGATAACTGAAATGAAAAATTACAAGGCAAATTGTTTTTGGCAAAACAGTTTCCTCCCCAGAACGGAGTATCAAAATGTGGTTTCCATTTTTCCACTAACATGTCACAAGTTCCACGCTGGGTGACGTCTGAGATCCTGATTCAGGATGTGGACTAGGAGGGTCCAGGTCATGGTGACACTAACCAAGGTTGTTAGATTTATTATTTATTAGTCATCTTGCTAAAAAAAGTTTATATAAAATGGGTATATAGCATTGTCTCAACTTCTATTTCATTATTCTGATTTTAGTTCAATTACATAATCTAATTTGACTGAATCCAAGAAAATAAATTATAATTAAAGAGTAGTTATAATTTGCATTTAGGTAGATAAGGAAAAGAAAAAAATTAAAATAGATACCTGGAAGGCCAGTAGAAACTATGTTCTTGTAAAAATTCAACTTTCAAAATTTAACAATCTTGAATTTAAATGGAGCTCTAAACTTGGCTGTATAGACAAAAGAAATAACTATATGGTAATTAAGGCTGTCCTCTAGTTTCTAGCACTTCTGCTTCATGCAGCTCTTTGCATCAAAATTTATTCATATCCAAGCTTATTTATCTTTTAACTATCATTATATTTAAACAGATTAGTAAAAGAGACAGCTGGAGTCCAATGAGAGATTGCCTTAATCAGGAAACATTACACAAAAGCAACAACAAAAAAATTAAGGCTAACAGTCCTACATATCCAAGTTTATTTATCCTTAGACTATCAGTAGATTAAAATAGGTTAATAAAATAGACACCTGATGCCCAATGAGAGGTAACTTTAATCAGAAAACATTACATGAAAGGAAAGTGGTAAAAGGAATAAGATGAACTTGTGCAAAAATAAATTTGTTATTATATCAAGATATTTTTTTAAAGCATTGCTTGTTTACAACAGCAGTCAATGCCCATTAACAACATAATAATCTTCATTTTTGATGACTGAACCCTAATTCTGCTTCTGAAATTATGAGTTTAAAAAATGATTAATATAAGTTTCCAGTAAATAGTTTTCATCGCAGTTTTTGTAGTGCCAAAGAACACTTCTTGGCTCAGTGTAAACATGTATATTACAGGAAAATGAATAAAGTTGACATCCTTTGGCACATTACACAGTAAAAATTTGGGTGAAATAAACATTTTATGGTACAGATATAAAACTTATTCTAAGGCCTTGGCATGGATTTAGAAAGGTATAGAATACTGTAAGCCATTTTAAGGACTTCCTCTTTTACTCTGAGTAGAGCTATTATAAAGTTTTGAGCAGAGGAGATTCTGGTTAGATGTATGCTTTAACAGAATCATGCTAATTGCTGTGTTGAGACAAGCAGAGACACAAGCAATTCAGTAAGAACAGGGTGGCAAGCTTGTAACTGTGAATGTCATGAGAAATGATCAGATTCTGTATTTATCTTTACTTTAAAAAATAAGAGTGAAGATTTCTTTACCAATCATATATAGGGTGTGACAAAAAGAAAAAAGTCAAAGACCACAGCAATGTCTTGGGCTGAGCACTGGAACCATGGGGTTGCCATCGACAAAGATAAGTAAGGTCATGGTGGAATGGATTTGGGGGGAAAGATGAAGAGTTCAGTTTTATACTCATGAAGGTGAGATGATTATTCAGCACTCAATGTATGCACTGCTTCCTAAAAGCACGTAGCAGGTGTTCATTGTAGTTGCTGTTTACTGTTGTTTGTTTATTTCTCTGGTACTTTTACTTTTCTGCCACATTATCTGTTTCTTCATTTGCCTGTTTTTTGGGGGTTTATTTTATTGGAGTATAGTTGATTTACAATGTTGTGTTAATTTCTGCTGTATGGCAAAGTGAATCATATATATATACCCACTTTTTTACCTAGATGTTCTTTATCGTCTGCTGGGTTCAGTACACAAATATGTAGAGGATCTAAGGTCTAGGAAGATTTTTTTCCACTGGAGCAGATTTGCATTTGCATATGCAGGTGGCTGGGGTCATCAGCAAACTAGAATGACCTTAATACTATCAGAGACTGAAATTAGAAATTACACTTCTTCAATCCTTCAATCCTTGCAAGTACGTTTCACCCTTATTTGGGGGGTTTAGACCATAAGGATCTTAATCAGAAGCCTGTGTGGTTTACCAATGCCCCTGGCAAGCCTTGAACCCAATCTGAATTTTTCTTTCTGTAAACGTTTCAAAAACTTTTCTCAGCAGTTTCTTGGCCATTCAGTCACCTCTTCCAGAATTGGCAAATCCCTGTAAAGGAAAAATGGTGCCAAATACCAAGTTCACACCTCTAGGTTTTATTTCTTTTACTTTGGAATTTGGCCCTATAATTTCCTTGATTGCATCCCATTATGATATTATACACACACATGCACACACACATACACACATACCACACTTTCTTAATCCATCTCAGTACAAGGGTTGACCCAAGGTACCATTGCCCCTACTGGAAGCAAGACTCCTTGGCCATTATATATTTAAAGCAAGTTTAGATCCAGATTTTATACCTATTAAAGATGGTGGAAAGATAAAAGTTTAACAAGTGCAGAAGCTGAGATGTTTCTTTTATTTAAAAATATTGTTTTCAATCCTATTCTCGGTGGTAGGATATAGCAAGGAATAGATAGCCAAGATGCCCACCCTCCTAGAACTTACATTCTAATACTAGAGGAAGACAGAAAAGACCAACATAACTGTCAGATATCACCAGTGCTATGATGGCTTTTAAGGAGGGTCCTGTAATACAGAGCAGGTAGCAGCTACTTTACATTGAATGGTCAGGGAAGAATTCTCTATGGAGAGGACACTTAAGGTAAGAATTTAAAGACAAGAACAAGTCATGTGACAATATTCCTTGAAGTGCTGAGCAGAGTTGTATGTGCTTGAGAAATAAGAAAGGGCAAGTGCATCTGTACTGTGTTAATTAAAAGAAAGAATTGTAGAAGAAGCTGAGAGGTCAAGTAAGGGCAAAATCATATAGAGCCTTTCAGGTCAAGATAAGAAATGTAATAAGTAACACATATGCCTGTCTAGGTTTATTTAAGACATCAAACTACCAACGAAATGATGAAGAGAAACAAAAAAGGTAAACTCTTACCTGCTGGAAACTCATCAAAAACAATGAGAAAGGGTTTTTAATACATCTTTCAACTCAAATATTTCTTTTTCCTCTCAGACTTCTAAACTGATCTGATATTGGGTTAAACCAGTGGCCTGATGTTGCATAGTCATTTTTTTTTTCTCTTGGAACCAAAATAAAATGAGAGGAAATTAAAAGGCATAAACCTAGAAGGAACAAACCACCATTTTCCAATCTCCAGTGTAATAACCGATACAGGCAAGATCATCAATGCATGCTAAAAGTAAAAAGTTGCTGCAAAGAGAAAAATGCACTTCCTCATTGGGCATATCCGGCAGCCATCCTCCCATGGCCATCTATGATAAAGCAAGAAATGAATTTTCCAGATCCAGCAAATACTACCATTCTTATGTTGTCAATGATAGCTTCCTGTTCCATTAGGATCCTTGAGGATCATGAGAAATTACACTCAAACATGCCTTATGCTCTCTTTTCTTGTGTGCCACTGTCCTTCGAAAAGTTTTTACTCATTACAAATTAAACCAGGACATTTATCTCATCTTAAAGTAACATGTGTGCACATGTGTGTGAGTGTGTGTGAGTGCTGTGTGTTCACTTCTTCCCAACCAGTCATACATACAGAACATCTCTCAAGTAATACCACTTTTGGAATATGTGGTTTTGGAAACAGAAAAGAAGAAAAAAAAAGATATTTCAATGTCATAATGGCAGGTGGTGATTAAGGAAAAAAAATTAATATTAAATAAAGGGTTGTAATATGACAAGGTAATGAAATGACTAGGACCAGGCCGCATGTCTAGCAAGATGGGTGGTGCAGGAGTCCAGCTATGAAACCTTGACCTGTCCAGGGCCTGGTTGAAATTTGATGCCATCTACTGGCAGTTTTCTGTTATAGCCTAAATATCAATGAAGATGATTCTGGGTCTTTGAGTGGAGGACCCTGCTATCTCCTGCTTAGTGTGAAGCCTGGAGTCCTGCAGGGCTCTCCTCCTCGCCCGCCCACCCCAGCTCTGATCAGGCCCCACGTTTATGACGTAGGAAGGGTCTCTGTGCTCCTGATGCTACCCCAGCAGGTGCCTGTTGGTGTTTATTATTTGGTGCAAACCTCATGACGGGGACAGGCAGGCTTCTCCGTTCTCTTGCTCTAGTCCCAGGCTTAGGTAAGCCCTGTGCACTTCATCTGGAGGGTGGGGTTTTCTCAGCTTTCCTTCCATCTCCCCTGGTGCGTAAGGATGGTGAGTCTTCGGCAAGAGTGTTTCCTGCCCCCTTCCCCCAAGCAGTATTGCTTTGCATCACTACAAAAGTACAAAATCTAGACCATTGAGCATTCTTCCTCTGCCACTGTAGAAGGAAGACTTTGCTTCCTATGGGAGAATAGTATGGATTTCATGTCTCTCCTCCAGCAGCTGCTTCTCCAGGTCTCCTTTTCCTGATCCCACTCTTTCTCCTATGCACCCAGCACGGGCCTGTATTAAAAAGTTGGTGAGGAAGCTTAGGTGACCTTTGTGTCTTGGGTTTCTAGGGATTCTAAATTCTCTTGATGAGCCACACAGAATCTTTGAAAATTTACTAAAATTTCAGTTGTTTCCTTTTTATACATATTTATGTCTACCACTTGTGCTCGCTCTCACACTGTACCTTAGGCCAAATAGTTTGCATGTCCAAGGTTTTTTGGAGGGGCTTGTCACCCTTTGGAATTCAGTTTACCTAGTTACCTTACGACCTTGGCTCTGTGATGAGCCCAGGAAAGTTATGATTTCTTAGATTATCCTCCTTTTTCTTTTAATGTTAGAGTAGGAGCAACATTCTCCTGAGATCTTCTACAGATTAGTAGATTTGGAAATTACACTAATCATACTGAACTATAATTACATATCTGTCAGTTTCACCTCTATAAATTTCTTGTAAACAGTGCATTTTAAAATTCTCAATGCCTAGTGGTTTTTATTTATTGTATTGTTGTAATAAGCGTTCACATGCCTGTCTCTCTAACTAGACACCTTTGAGTAGGTGACTGAGTCTCATCTGTCCTTATAACTAGTCCTTATAATAACATAAGGACTAATATCTATGGACTGTTTGCTACATAACAGACCCTGCTATAAATTCTTCATATACATTTTCTCATTTAATATCATTACCAACCCTATAAAGTAGGTATTATAATTCTAGTCTTTTAGTTTAATAAGCAAACACAGACAGGACAGGCATAGGCTCTTGCTCTCAGAAGAGCCCTGCACTTGGTTTAAAGCTCTGTTGTCTCCACTTTGAAATTTTTAATTTTATCTTGGAACATGAAGTGAAGTCCATGAGACAAGGAAGCATGTCGGTGAGCAGTGAAGATAGGCCTGGGGATACGAGGTGCAAATTAGTTGGGGATCATGGGCCTGACAGGCACACAGGCATTGAGCAATTGGCCTTGTGGCCCAGCACACAGGATCCAGACTTAGAGCAGTCTGTGGTACATGGGATCTAATGAGGTGAGGCCCTTAAAACAGGTATTCCATGAAAGAAGAAACTCAAAACAGCAGAAATGCTGACCTGCTGGCCTTGAAGAAGCAACAAATACTTTCTGAGCCACTAATGGAGAGAACAGCATCTAGAAGCTGAGGGCCTTAGTCCTAAAAATACAAGGAATTGAATTTTGCCAGTAACTTGAATGAGCTTAGAAGAGGACCCCAAGCTTCAGATGAGAATGCATGCTGGCCAAAATCTTCATTGCAGCCTAGCAATCGTCTGAGAAGTACAGACCCCTGACACATGTAAACCACAGGATAATAAATATGTGTTATTTTAAGCACTATTTGAGGTAATTTGTTATGTAGCAATAAAAAAACTAATACTACAGTCATGAAACATGCTAAAACGTAATAACAGTGAGGTCATTATAAAAATGTTAGGGCCCACAGCTTTTATATAGAACTTAAAAATCTTAATGTTTAAATATTTATTTTCAGTTACTTATGGTGTATACACAAATATAAACACACACCTATATACATATATTCGTATACTTGAAAAGCCCTAAAGTGAAAAATTCATTGCATTCAAATAGCACCTGTTAAGTCACAAAATCCAACATAGCTTGGCTCCAGGTCAAGCCTATCCCAGAATTTCTAAGCATCACAACTCATAGGCACTTGCCCATTTTAAAACCATGGCTGTATCAGCATACTCCATGTTCTATCTTAGGTCACATGCATGAATTCAAGATGAGATGTAACACCACAATTCTGTGTAAACAGCAGGTGAGCTGTTGATAGAAGATTTTTGAAGTTTGGACAGATGAAAACTATAAAAACCAGGAATGATTTTATGCAGTTTGCATCAATAGAGAATAATTTATCAGGGAAGAAAGGCCATAATTTCAGGAATTAAAAAAAAATCATAAACAGGAGGGTTCAGAGATTTCAATCTGTCATTTTGGGTTCCTCATCTGCTCTGAACTGAGACAGAGGGGTCTGGCAGTCACTGACTCAACAGAGAAGCCAGTGCACTGGAGAGCCACAGTTCTCTCCAGATAGAATGGGTCCAGCCAGGAGTCCTATGAAAATATGATACTCCTACCTTTATGACGTTGCAGGTATACTCATGGTGCTGTTACTACATGGGGACTTCATGAAGCATAAATACCACAGAAATACCTGCCTATAATCACAAGGTATAACTGGAGAAAGGGTAATTTGGTTGTATGGATGTCAAGCACAGAAGAAATAAAATTTATTTTAAAAGATTCAATAATAGTAATGCTAACAATAGCTAACATTTATTAAACATGTAGTCTGTACTAGGCACTGAACTTACTTGATCTCAATTAGTTCTTACCATAGCCCTATAAAATAGAGACTTATGGTATCTCCATTTTGCAGATGAGGATCTAAGAAAAGAGAGGTTAAATAAGTTGCCAAAATAAATCACAGAGCTAGGATTTGACCCCCCAAAGACACTCTCTGGTCTCTTGAGATCTTACTTACTTTTCAAGAATGTATCTGAATATGATCAGTGATATCCAGGACAAGTAGGACAGCACCTAGCATAACCAATCGCATTTGCCTGACTTTCAAACACATGTAGTTAATTGAATTTTTTTAAAGATAAACTTTTTTTTTTTTTTTTTTTTTTGCGGTACGCGGGCCTCTCACTGTTGTGGCCTCTCCCATTGCGGAGCACAGGCTCCGGACGCACAGGCCCAACGGTCATGGCTCATGGGCCCAGCCGCTCCGCGGCATGTGGGATCTTCCCGGACCGGGGCACGAACCCGTGTCCCCTGCATCGGCAGGCGGACTCTCAACCACTGCGCCACCAGGGAAGCCCAAGATAAACTTTTAATTCTGTAATAATTTTAGATTTATAGAAAATTTGCAAATACAGTACATGGAATTCACCTATGCTCTTTGCCCATTTCCCCTAATATTAACATCTTGCCTTCTCTTGGTACATTTGTCAAAACTAGGACATTATCATTGGAACATCATTATTAACTAAATTATAGGCTGTGTCAGATTTTTAAAAACACTTTATTTTTTAGAGAAGTTTTAGATCCACAGCTTGAACAGAAGGCATAGAGGCTTCCCATATACCCCTGCACCTAAACAGGCAGCAGCCTCTCGACTATCAAGTGTTATATTTATTACAATTGATGAACCTACATTGACACATCAGTATCACTCAAAGTCCATAGTTTACACTGGGGTCCACTCAGGGTATACATTCCATGGGTTTTGCAAATGGATGATGGCGTGTATCCACCACACAGAGTATCATACAGAGTTTTGCTGTCCTAAAAATCCTTTGTGCTCTCCCTCCCCCCTCATCTCTCCCTCCCCCCTCGCAACCACAGATCCTTCCACTCTTTCCATAGTTTTGCCTTTTCCAGAATGTTATATAGTTGGAATCATACAGTGTAGAGTCTTTATAAATTGGCTTCTTTAGCTTAGTAATAGATATTTAAGGTTTCTCTGTTTTTTCATGACTCCATAGCTCATTTCTTTTTACCACTAAGTAATATTCCATTATCTGGATGTACCACAGTGAATTTTATTCATTCACTTACTGAAGGACATCTTGGTTGCTTCCAAGTTTTTGCAATTATGAATAAAGCTGCTATAAACATCCATGTGCAGGTTTTTGTGTGGACACATCTTTTCATATGCTCATTTGCCATCTGTATATCTTCTTTGGTGAAATGTCTGTTCAGGTCTCTTGCCCTTTTTTTACCTGGATTATTTGTTCTCTTATTGTTGCATTTTAAGAGTTCTTTGTATAGTTTGGATAACAGTCCTTTATCAGATATGTCTTTTGTAAATATTTTCTTCCTGTTTGTGGCTTGTCTTCTCATTCTGTTGACAGTGTCTTTCATAGAGCAAAACTTTTTCATTTTAATTCAGTCTGGCTTATTAATTCTTTCTTTTATATGTCATGTCTTTGGTGTTGTATCTAAAGAGTCATTATCAAATCCAAGGTCATCTAGATTTTTCCCTGTTATCTTCTAAAAGTTTTACAGTTTTTCAGTTCACATTTAGGTCTATGATCCACTTTGACTTAATTCTTCTGAAGGCTGTAAGGTTTGTGTCTAAGTTCATTACTTTTGCATGTGGATGTCCAGTTGTTCCATCATCATTTGGTGAAAAGACAATCTTTTCTCCAGTGTATTGCCTTTGCCCCTTTATCAATTGACTATATTTACATGGGTCTATTTCTGGGCTCTGTATTAAAGAGGGAGGTGTATATATAAATATATATATATATATACATGTGTGTGTGTGTGTGTGTGTGTGTGTGTGTGTATAATCCCTAATATATATACCATTGGGGATTCTTCTGTAAGGAAGATTTGTCCCTATCCCCATTCATTCATTTATTCAGTATTTCATTTATATAAATGTATATTCATATCTATTTATTTTGTACTTTGAATTATAATCTAATACTGCTTGGCTTATTTTGTTGCTAAAACTAACCCAGTTTTGGCCACAGAGAGCATTTTTAAATTGGCTCCTGTTGTTACTTTTATATACCCCATTTTTTTTTTTTTTTTTTTTTTAGCTTATCTTCACTCTCTGGCATTACACGCATGATATGCCTTAGTGCTAGAATCAGCCTTTTCGTCAAGAAGCCCTGGTTTTGTTCACTGGAAAATGGTACCTATTGTCCTTTGAACACTGATACTTTATTTTTCAGAGGCCATTCAAACTCAACAACTCCAAAACCAATCTTACTCCCAAACCCTGCCCCTGTAACACTGTTATTAAATTCTGTTCCTTCCTATTCTATCACAGTAAATGATATACAGACCTTTCTGTTACCCAAATAAAAAAGCATTTTTTTCAGAGGAAAAATTACAGTAGTGATCTTATGACCAACCAGCAGAAAACAAGTTCCTGAGGACATGGGCTTGGGGCATAAGATTTCTGTATATGTGAGAATGTGTGAATGTGAGAGTGTGTGTATGTGTGTGTATAAAAGCTGTCACAAAAATAAGAGGTTATTAGGAGTAGATTAAAGGGTTGGCCAACCCACCAGGCTTAAGATAGTTTATGTCAATAACTAACTGATGAACCTAGCATTTTATCATCAAGGGATCCATACAGAACACCTAAAGACCAGTGTAAAATTGAGCATCTAAATATATATACATTATGCATCAAGTCACTCTTTGGGAAATAGAACTATGAATATATGTATCCTTTTCACAAATTACAGTACAGTTTAGAAGGTAAGAAAAATATACTTAAACCGACAGCAAATAATACAGTATGCACTGTACTTGGGTGCAAACATGATGACTCTAAAAGCTCTAAGAAGTGAGTGAAAAGATATTTCTAAGCTATTGCTCAAAAATTTTTATAGTGATCTTGCAACTTACGTGTGTCTGGAAGATGTATAGGGTTGGGGGGAAAGAGAAGATGTTTTATGTGAAAACAAAAACAGGCTGGAAGGTGGAGAGAGAAAGGTTTAAACACGGCAGGTTTATAAAATCATGAAATTTATCTGAAACAGGCTTATTAAAGCTTGCTGAGACCAAAGTAACACCAACATTTGTATACATATAAATTTCAATGTACTTTAAAGACATTTACTTGCTCTGGATTCTAGTCTCAAACTCTCCTAATTAGTAACTCTAAATGATCATTTAATCATTTCATATAGCTAAGCAAGACATTTTACATCTGCAAAACTGCAATAAATTTTTTCCTGCTAGTCTTGCAAGGTAACCTGTGAGAGTTATATAAGACTACATATAGGGCTTCCCTGGTGGCGCAGTGGTTGAGAGTCCGCCTGGCGATGCAGGGGACATGGGTTCATGCCCGGTCCGGGAAGATCCCACATGCTGCGGAGCGGCTGGGCCTGTGAGCCATGGCCGCTGAGCTTGCGTGTCTGGAGCCTGTGCTCCGCAACGGGAGAGGCCACAACAGTGAGAGGCCCGCGTACCGCAAAAAAAAAAAAAAAAAAAAAAAAAGACTACATATAAAACTACTGTATGCAATAATTATAATTTGAGTATATACTATTAAAGTAAGCTATTGCTTATTAATTCTAACTTGTTTTTATATATACATATTCAATCTTTTGAATAAGGAAATCAAAATAAGGTACAAAGGTACAATTAAAAAGTAATAGAACATTTTATGAAAGTGCAAGTGAAGTAGTAATCAGTGTTCCTGGGTTCATATTCCTTGCTCACGGGATGTTGTCAATCTCTAATTCTAAACTGTATTCACTGCAGCCTACAAAAGTGCTTTTGCAAGTGGATTTTAGTAATAAAGATTAAATCATGTTCAGGTAAAAACTTTTTAGTTGCTCCAAAACCACCATGGAAAAATTTGGGGCATAGGTGAAAACATGATTGAAATTAATATGCCTTTAATAAGTAATTCAACACAATTATGTCCTATATCCACGGCTGTGGATTTAAGGAACTGTATTTTAGTTCCTTGAAATGCAGAGATTTTCATTTGAGAATTTAAAACTGTGATATCAACTTTAATTTAATTTCAGTCTGCTAAAAATTATGATTATATCATTCCAACTGCTCTTTCTCTTTCATCTCAAAAAACAATTTATCCAGAATTTGAATGTGTCTTACTGGTAAATAGTTTTTGTGGAGAGTTTTTATATTAATGAATTAAATTGTCTCTCATGTTAGCTAATTTCTCTTATCTTAGTGAAATTTTATTGCCATTTACTCCAAGTATTCTAAACTGCTCAGCAAGACTGCATAATTTTCCCGTTTGATCCAGAGCAGAATAATCAATCTGTGTGATACAAAAATAGTCTATTCCATCATATGTGACTTAAATTTCCTCTGAAGTGAACTCTGAGACAACTGTTTCTTGGAAGAAGTGCTTTTGAGAATTACTTTCTCCAACTTCCAATCATTTTTCTTTATCCTTTGCACAGTAATACTTTCAAACATTCATCTCTCTTATTTTTTGTTGTCCCCTAGTTTCTTGTACATATATCATCTAACCTTACCTACCTGAAGGTTAATTTTTATACAGAAAGAAAAAAATTCTCAAAAGTAATTGTATTAAGTCAAATGCACATGTCAAAATTTCATATGGCATAATTCCCAGTATCTTAACTGAACCTGATAGAATTGGTATATCTTATATTCACTAATTCCGTCCTATTTGCCTACAAAATATCATATGTAAATATTCCATAGGTCCTTGACATCTAATTGGGTAATGATGCTAATAAATAAATGAGGCAAAACAATGTAAGTTTAAAAAAAAAGTAAATACATTATAGGTATTATTATGATTTAGGACATTTTATATTAAGTAATGGTTCTCAGCCAGGAACAATTTCATCACCCCAGGGACATTTGTCGATGTCTG
Source organism: Mesoplodon bidens (assembly GCF_964165515.1). Taxonomy (NCBI): domain Eukaryota; kingdom Metazoa; phylum Chordata; class Mammalia; order Artiodactyla; family Ziphiidae; genus Mesoplodon; species Mesoplodon bidens. The sequence goes on from NC_138167.1 coordinate 91,477,309, forward strand.
GACCCATTTTTGATCGTCACAACTTAAGTGGTACTACCGGCATCTAGTCCAGGGAAGCTGCAACATTCTGCACTGCACTGGAGAATCCTCCACCACAAAGAATTACCTGGTCTAAAATATTAATAGTAATGTCAAAATTGAGAAACCCTGATGGAGAGGGAACTTATGATTCCCCAAATTTGTCAAATTGCTATTTTTCTCTTGATGGAGAGGGACTCCCACATTTGATTTTTAGTTCCAACAGCTCCTTTATACATTAGTCCAAATTGAGGTGTACAGTTTTCCACTTAGTCACATCATCCAATCTGTGAAACATATGTAACAAGAAAGCCACCTAATACCTAATGGCATGGATCACTCTGAAAGTGTCTACACAGAACAGAGGATGGGGAACATTTATGTGCATCACATCTCTAATAAATGGTGGCTGTTACTGCTTTATAAATCCCATTAGTGGACAGAAAGGGGAGATGAGAATATTCTGTATAATTTACACACTAATGTATTACTAAGCATGCAACACATTCTGTTTCCACGGCAGTGACTAAAAGAAAAAGAGAGAGAGAGGGATGATTATTTTCCTCTTACTATATGTAAATAAATTTTCTTGCTCTGTGGGAAAATCTTGGTGTAAGCTGATCTGCCATAGAGAGCATAAATTGTTAAAGATACTACATCATTATGTCATATACTTACTACACTTACTTTGTTAACTACTGACTTTGAATTAGACGTGCTCACAAATGGTAAAAATAACTATTTTCCATAATGATTTGGGTTGATATTCTATTAGGTATATTAGCTAATTTGGGCAAATTCATGGACAATGTGTGAAAGCACCCACAGCACATTAAGATTTCATCAAATCTAAATTGATAACCTTTTGGTAGATTTACAGGGATTACATTTATAATTATTCTACTATTTCCTTCACTTACTAGAATTGTTTAAAAGACTTGATAAATTGCATCACTATGGGCAAAACTATTAGAAAAAAATTGTTTTCCTGAAGTAAGAAGATCTTGCCGGACTTTTCTCCCCTGAATTATTTCCTTTAATGTGGAAGGAAACCATTTCCCATATTATGCTCGTTTGAATCAACATAGTGATTAAGAGTGTTACTTTTGGAAACTAACAAATCTGATGCTTAAATCACATCTTTGCCATTTATTTTTAACTTCAATAATTTTGGAAAGTTACATAATCTATATAATCTTTAGTTTCTCACTAATAATACAGCAACAACAACAACAATAATAGTAATAATAATAACACCCTGTTGGGTTTGTGAAGATTACAGAGCACGTCTATTATGCTTGATACATATCATGTGTTTGATAAATTTAATTATAATGAATTTCCAAAAGTCTGTGTCATACAGCAAATTTTGTCCAGATTTCTTTTCTGGTATAGCCAATGAACTTACTTATTATCTTTACCTGTAAGTCTAAAAGCAAACTAGACTCAGTATGTCAAATCCATCTCTTTCCCCTCCAAAACCTGCTTTTCTTCCTCCTGTGTTCCCTATGTAGTGAAGATGTCAACAGAATTTGTTCCAATCAGAAACCCTGGAGTCATCCGAGCCTCTACTTTCACAGTTATTTTCCATATCCAGTGAACCACGAGGGACTTTCTAATCTACTTATTTAATAGCACTAGAGGTGGGTCCATTTCGCTCTATTTCAGCAGTAACTCCTTTATTTTAGGTCATCATCATCTCTCTAAAGGAAAGTGACAGCAACAATCCCTTAAATCATATCTTTGACCCTCTTTGTCTCTTAATTTTCCCACTAATCTGTTTTTCCACATGGAAACCAGAGTGGTTTTCCAAAATTAAGATCACATCATGTGTTTTCCCTGCTTAAGGGCTTTCAATGACTCCCCATTCTTCTTAAATAGAAATCCAAAACACTTAACCTAAGTTAGAAGTTGGTCTAAATTAAAATTTTAAAGTCACTAAAAATTTCTTACATTCTTCCCCGTAAGAATCTAAAATAGACAGCATACAAAATGAAAACATAAAATGTTAGAAAATATAACAATACTCTTTTTATCTTCATAATGACTAATTTTTAATAGCATTCTTTCAAAAGTAGTCTTTTCCTATCCCTTTGCTCTGGAGCCTCTCCTTGCTGATGCAGTAAGCACATATTGGATATGCCTACGAGGTAACGAAGCACAGGCCATTCTTAAGACTCTAGGCTTTACTTTTCAGCTCCTCTTCCAACTACTTCCCTCACACTCTCCAGGACATTGGTCCAGCCATTAAGGCTGCAATTCTCTGCCTTTCCTATGGGCATTTATAATTGCTATTCCCTCTGATTTGATATCTTCCCTTTTGTTAGCTTATTCCTGCTCTACTCTTAAGGTACAGCTTAATGCAATTTCTCCAGAAAGGCTTCCCCAATCCTTTCTTCCTTGAAATACTGAGTTTGGGTCTTACCTCTACAACACCATGCTTCCCTGTAATTACTTCTAAGACAGACCTCCTTACTCAACTTTTACTACCTAATTATGTTGTTTACAAATGAACATCTTCTTTTCTGTCTATCTCAAGGATTAGCAAAATCTGGTCTACTGCCTATTTCTCTATGGCTCAAAAGCTAAAATGCTTTTTAAACTTTTTTTTAAATAGTTGAAAAAAATCAAAAGAAAATTACTAACTCAAGATCTACAAAAATGTTATGAAATACACATTTCAGTGCTCTTAAATAAGGTTTTTGTGACACATGCACTTCTATTTACTTACGTATTTCCTATTACTGCTTTGTACTACTCCTGCAGAGTAGTTGCAACAGAGATAATACAGCCCACAAAGCCTAAAATATTTACCATCTGATGCTTTACAAAAAGGTTTACCAGCTGCTGTTCTATCTTACCAGATGTCAAATTCCTTAAGGGAGGAAGCATGTTTTCCCAATTGCATTTCAGAATCTGTTGCTCAACATATATTTTATGAATGAGTGCATTAATGAAAGAATAGTGAATGGGGTGTTATACATGAATGCAATGGAGATGACAGTTATGTTTCTCTAGCTGAAAGCAAAGTAAATTAAATCTGGCTAAACTGAGCAAAAAGGGAATTTATTGGAAGGAAACAGGCTATGTCACAAAATAAAGTTGAAGAAGTAGGCCTTGGAGAGGATAGGAATTAGAATGGCTCTTGAGATCCTGGTAGCAGGAACTACTGGATAATCTCACTGAAATAAAATGATTGATCCTGAATTTACATCTGGCTCAAAGACCATATTTCCAGGAGAGATAATATGACCACACCTTGGCTAGAGAAAATGATCTCTATTTGGTAGTGCCATTCAGATACATAAGTCTTGGAAAAGATGTTCCATCAATACTGCATGTAAAGGAAAATCAGTGTTCTATTACTAGAATCAGGAACAGTGTTAATACTAGGTAAAAAACAAAATGACAGGATATACCTTACAATAGAAAAAGAAAATGGGAGTCAGAAGATCATTTTAAATGGAAATACCTGAAAATTAGACTACAGCTGCCTACAGAACATCTTCTTTCTATCATATTGAAAAACAATTTAGTCATGAGGGTCTAACTCAACTCTCATGAATTAACTAGCTTGGTTTCAACATTGTTATTGAACATAAAAGTATAAATGGCATCATTCATAGAGTATACTGAGTATAATATGCCCATCTGTCAGCTTAATAAGAAAAGATAAAACCATTATTCTATTTATCGGAGCTTTCACAAAAACTAAAAAAGACAAGGGCTGGATTGTCACTTAGTGTGTAATGATAAACATATTAGCTAGATCTGAAATGTGAAATTATCCAAATCCCAAACATTTCTGTGATAAAGAGGCTAACATGGCACATTAATAACATGATGATGGATGAGCTGTCTCTAATGGTGAGAAAAATACAAAGGAAAAACACAAAGAAATGGGCATTAATAATCCCAGTATTACTCATCTTCTAGTATTCCTCTCTTCATTCACTCATTGAGTACTACTTGTTCTCTAAGATAACTATGACACATCTCACATTAAGTGATTGTCTTATAAGCTGTTAAGCTTGAACTTTCTGAAAAATCCATATTCCTCTCTGAATGAGGGTATGCTGACAGCATTCTGAGATCTTTTAGGCCGTCTCCACCATAACCCTCTTGCTAATTGGGTATTACATATTTTAATCTTTATGTTTTCAGTTCATGTGGGCTAAGTTCCTGAAGCATCCACTTTGAAAAATTCCTAAAGAACTCACATGTAGCTTCAACTGGGGTTTTCATTATTACTGAACTTTCCTGGATAAATTACCCTAAACTTTTTACTTTCTTTTCACAATGATTTCACAAGAATGTCTCTTGTGCAAAAGTTTCTCTCCTTAGAGAAAAAGAGATCCATTTAAAATATTTATGTAAGAATCAAGAATTTTATAGTCTTTCCAGTCACTGGAAGCATATCTACTAAAAAAGAAAAAACACCTAACTTAGTACTGAATGATTTTTGGTTTCTGAGAATGAAAAAAAAATTGCTGCTTAACTTTATATATCCATTTAGCTTCTGTTGTAAAGAAAATTTACTTATTTTTACAAGACATAACACTTTAGCACACGTAGACTGTAGACAAAATATATTTAGCCAATAAAAGATAAGGCATTGGTCATTTCACTTTTACTGTGACTACTTTTTGCATGATAGATTCACTGTCTATTTCCGCAGCTTATACTTAAGCTTCCTTACTTCCAATTAATTTATAGTTTAAATTTGGTAAGTCACTGAACAATTACTGAACATTTAAAGCAAACCGGCATCCTCACTAGTCAAAAATATTATAATAACTTTCTACACAGATTATGATATACTTCAAACCACACAACATAAAATCACACTGTGTTTCCTAATTTCTTTGCTGTCTATGTTGACTTTTCTGGTCATATATTTTTACTAGCATCTGCCAATAAAAGTTATAATGCAACCCAATTCCATTTTTTAGATTTTTACCAAGAAAAACAATATTTTCATCCAAATTATACATATCATATAGTTCTAAAAGTATTCTTGGAGGCTGTTTTATTTTCCCCTTGACTTTAGTATAATTATAGTTTTATTCAATAATTTCGGTTGATTTAAGTGTTATGGTGCAGCAAAATCTCATTTTGAAGAGTGATCTTTCCTAAGTGTTACATTGGGTAATCCTTTTATAATCCTTTGATTTTTATGTACCAGGTGGAATTTTCACATTTACTTCTGATTTGTTATGAATCTTTCCTTGATATTTTTATCTGACTCCAATATTAGTTATGTATCCTACAAAGCCAAAAGTGAAAGACTTTCGACCTTTCTTTAGATACTTTCCAGAATGCCTAAGTACAGACATAGGAGATATATTATTATGGAACTTTGTTTATTTGGAGTCTTTCCTCAAAAGAAGTTTTACATTCCATAAAAACAGAACATATAAAACTTTTTTCTTATAAATTATTTTAATTAGTGACATAACTGTTTTATTTTCACAAGCAAAGAGGGATTTTTAAAAATTAAAGAAAAACCACCATGTTTTAAAATATCAAATTAAATAATGTGTTTATTTGTACTCACTAACAGGAATCATTTTCTTTCTGGTTATATATGTCATATGAGAAAGTATTTATAATAGATACCGTTTCATGGTATATAAAAACAGGGTTTACTACAACACAGCAGTACCTGCTTTGAGATATTCTAAGTTTAACTTCTCTGAACTGTTCCCAAGACTGTCAGGAAAACTTGATTAATCCAAATTGTTTTCATCTTATTCCAAAGCATGCTTTAAGTTTTTAACTCTCAGAGAAGATTATACAGTTATATATTTCATCATGGAAAATGTATTCATGATTTCTTCTCTAGTATTGGAGTAGAAAAGTCAACCATGTATAAATGTAAAGAGACATCTATCAGTCAAGTCTTTAATTTGCAATGGAAATAATCTAATCTATTTAGAACTCAGTTTCCTTATTTCAAAAAATCAGGGAATTAAACTAGGTAACTCTGGTCACCTTCAGTTTTTAAACTATAGAGTTTTTAAACCATATAGTTTTTAAACCATACCCCCATAAAAATAAGGAAAAGGGAAAAGACAATGTGTCTTAAAACTTTTTGGTATGGAATACATCTGGTATATATTTTTTTTATTTGTTTTTTTTTTTTTTTTTGCGGTACGCGGGCCTCTCACTGCTGTGGCCTCTCCCGTTGCGGAGCACAGGCTCCGGACACACAGGCTCCGCGGCCATGGCTCGCGGGCCCAGCCGCTCCGCGGCATGTGGGATCTTCCGGGATCGGGGCACGAACCCGTGTCCCCTGCATCGGCAGGCGGACTCTCAACCACTGCGCCACCAGGGAAGCCTGCATCTGGTATATTTTTAAATGATAGCATACTCTCTCATATAATAGAGTTCTTTGTAAGAACAAAGATAAGTTATTATAAGGAATCTCAAGTATTTTGCCAAGTTATGCCTTGCCATGGGTCAAGACTGAAGAATCAGTAAAGGCTACAAGTTAAAGAAAAGACATATTAAAAGAACAGCCAGCTGCCAACAGAAGCTTATAAGTGATATCCATTTTATCATTCACATAATGAAGTGTTTTAAAAAAACTTGTAATAAAGATGTTTCTAAAAAAAATTTTAAAGAAATTAAAAAATAAATGAACTACATTGTCTCAAACAAATATTTCACATTATAGATACTTGATTGCTTAACTCATTTAAAGAAAACACTACTATGACTTTCAATATTTATTGATAATACAATAAAGTGTATATCCTCGGGTCTTTAAAGTAATAAAATTAGGCTGCTAAAAGATGGCATAATATTGTAAGGATCAATAACGAAATATAGAAGATACTGAAAGAAAAATCATGTAAGTATGTTTACCGACCTTTTGCAAGCCTGATTTACTATTTTGTATTAAAAAATAAAATACATTGACTATGAGGTTGAACATCTGTGTCATTTTGATGGTAGGAATGGTGATAACTGTATACATCTACCTTCAACCAAGTACTCCCACACCAATTCCCAAAGATGGGCTTTGGTGCAACGACTTCAAAAGCTGGGTATTGCTGATTGCATCTTTTTTGTTGTTGTTGTGGATATTAGTTTTATTTGGCTTGGTAAACATTGTGTTTCAACACCATTGTCCTTTATTTCATAAAAGTGAATAGAGAAAAAACATGCAGAGAAATTCACAAGACTTAATTTACTGTCCCTGCGCTCGCTCTTGCACTCCCTCTCTCTCCCCCCTCCCCTGTTTCTTTCTCCCCTCCTACCTTCTCCCTTTCTTTTCCTTCCCTTCCTCCCTCCCTCCCTCCTTCCTTCCCTCCTTCCTTCCTTCCTTCCTCCCTCCCTCCCTCTCTCCCTTCCTTCCTTCCTCCCTTCCAATGCATATAGTGTGGGAGAGATAGTAAATTCTAATGGTTAAAAGCATAGCTCTGAAGTTGAACTGCCCAGATTTAAATACCAGCTGTATTATTTTCTCTGTGATTTTGAGCAAGTTACTTAACTTGTTCTTTGTAACAATTTTCTCATCAGTAAAATTGGAATAATAATAATAATAGATATTTGTAAAGGTTTCAGTGAAGACGAAGATGACTTAATATATGGGAAATACTTTAAACAGCAATTGGCACATTAACTATGACTGAATAATTAGTTTCTATAACATGGGGAAGCTGAAGAAGCCATGGGAGAAGCTGAAGAAGCCATGGGGAAGCTGAAGAAGCCATGGGAGAAACTATCAGACGCCCCATTCCTGCAAATCCCGACTTAAGACCTAAGCGCTAAGGAAAAAGCATCCATGATGCCAAATTAAAAGAGTCAGTTTGCGAGCGTAAACTCAGCAACACAGACCATTCTACCTGATTGATTACACAATTCCCCTTGATACCCCAAGTATAAGAGGACATATCTATTTGATAAACTCTTATATGTAGAAGGGGAAATTTTGTTAAAGACAATACAATTTTAATGATTCTTTCATTTAAAAACTTAAGTAGGTAATAGTTTAGTGTTCCCACTTGATAAGAAATGTTATATGCCAGCTGTTGATTACGTATTTTATGATGGAGAAAGGAAAATAATATTATTAATTATGCTTCCTAGAAACCTATGTTGGAATAAAGGCAAGAAGTATTTAGCTATATAGTAATTATTTATCCTTTAAATCCCTCTATTGATAATCTATAAAGTTTACACCCAAACTTGGAGAAGCAGGAAACTGAGGGAAGGCATGAAAGCCAATGGAAAATGAATATGTAGAGATCAATAGCCTGCTTAACACCAGGACCCATAATCTCAACATTAGTTTTATCCATACTAGTTGTTTGTATTAAATGTGAATTTACTTATTTAACAAATATATATTTGGTAATTACTACATGACAGACACTATTTTAAGTACTTTACAGATATTAAGCCATTTAATTTTCAAATCAACTCTATATGGGAGATGTTATCGTTATCCTTCTTTTACATATGAAGAAACTGAGGCATGAGAAGGCCAAGAGTCATATAGCCTAAGTGGCAGAACCAAGGATGAAACCCTGGGAGCTTGGTCCCCATGTCCATGTTCCTTACCTCCACATTATTCTGCTTTATATGAGGATTTGCATCTCATGATCTATCCACAATTATTTAAATTATTTGTTTTTTTCAATATAGAAAATTAAGCAATTGGTCAAGTGAAAGTCTGTAATTAAATGTGTCTTTAATTTGATCCAGATATCCAGTTACAATTCAATTTCAGCATTCAAACCATCATCATCACCCTTATCATCATCATTTTTCATAACCTCTTAACCCTATTTCACTTGGTCACATAAAAGTAAGTTTCCAAGTGTTGACTAGCTGTTAGGCACCATGGAAATTACTTTGACATATATCATCACCACTTTGGACTTTTTCTAAAATCATAGAGGAAAATTAAATAAGGAAACAGCTCTGCAATCTCTCCAAAAGAGCTGATCGTTCCAAAGTAACTTATATTAGATGCTGAACTGCATCAGGTATATGCACTAAATATAAAAATACATTTGCTTTTTCTGGTGCTCTATTTTGATAGGCTTAAAGTATAAATTACACCACCACCCACGTCAGCAGTAGCTAATAAGAAGAGACAGTTATTTTCCATAATGTGAAAATTGGCCTAACATAGAAAAGTTGATATAGATAAGAAACCTCAGTGACAATAATCCAGAGTATAAACCAATTACTCAAGAATTATCCCTTTGTTTGATTTCATTATTTATTAATTTCTGGTGAGGTTTAAATCACTGAATTCTGATAATTGATTATGTAATATTTATCAAACTTAATATAATTAGTAATATGTAAAAACCATTCATAAATATAAATGAGACTAATTAGGAAGGCTAATAGCAGAAACACCTGAAAATTACCATTTTTAATATATTCATTGAATGAAATATGTTTCATTTTTTCCAAGAGATGCTTACATGTCTTGCTTATTTCATCAGTTTTCAGAATATTAATAATATAACCCACAAATTAAGAATGAATTAATTTCACAAGTGAAGATATTTTTTGACAATGTTGGCCCGACATGCCAATATGTAGAGGAAAATTATTGAATGTTTAATGCTAATATTTTATTTATTATCTGCAAATAATTTTACAGAATCAAGTGAGATTGAGTTTCTCCCTGAACCCCACCACTTTGCCTCTGTTTCCCTTAAGATATTAAGCACTGCCAGTTTAATCAGGTAAACAAATACAATTTCAATTGAATGGGGTTAATTATTAATAATAAGGTCAATGAATTTTAAGATTATATATGTTGTTGAAAAAATACTCTACTGACGATTAACTTCAAGTGAAGTTCCGAGCAAAGCATTGTTTAGAAAGGTCATAGAAATAGCAGGAAATCCAAGCCGGCAATAAAGGAAATCTGAACAGTAGCCTCTCAACAGGTATCTTTATTGCCTTTTTTCCTACCACTCCCACTCAATCCATTTTGTATAACAAGTTCAACTTATTATTCTCAAAGCACCACTTTTATTATGGCACTGTCATTTTTAGAATTATAAACTAACTCTTACAAATATAGATGATAGTATTTTATTTATTTATCTTTTACAAATTTATCTATTTATTTATTTTTGGTTGCGTTGGGTCTTCGTTGCTGCGTGAAGGCTTTCTTTAGTTACAATGAGCAGGGGCTACTCTTTGTTGTGGTGAGTGGGTTTCTCATTGCGGTGGCTTCTCTTGTTGCAGAGCACGGGCTCTAGGAGCATGGACTTCAGAAGCTGTGGCTCATGGGCTCTAGAGTGCAGGCTCAGTAGCTGTGGCGCACAGGCTTTGTCGCTCCGTGGCATGTGGGATCTTCCCGGACCAGGGCTCGAACCCGTGTCCCCTGCATTGGCAGGCGGATTCTTAACCACTGCACCAGCAGGGAAGCCCTAGATGATAGTATTTTAAAAAACATATCTACTACCTAGCTGTAGAAAAATTAGTTGCTGACAAAATGTAAGCCCCTATATATACTTGTCTCCAATTTCATTCAACAGCAGAGGTAATCACTCTTCTGAATTTGGCACATGCCATTCCTTGTTGGTTTATATACTGACTATACTTGTATACATTCATGATTAATATACAGAATTTATATATTTATATGATATAAGAAGTCATATTTTATGTGTCCTTTAATATTTTGTTTTTGAGGTTTATTCATGCTAATGTATATATCATATACACACATGCATGCACACACATACACACACACATATATATTTGAACCCAGTTCTAGGGAAAGTGAAAGGGGACTAAAACATTTGTCCTGTATTTGAATTGCTTATAGAATTTATCCTTTAGAGAAAGTCCTTGAAATTTCTATTTTACGATGATCATTTTTTATTGCATAAGTATCTTGGAATACTTATGGTAAATCTAATGAATTTTGTGTACTACCTTAATACATAACACAGCATTTTAGTTGTTTCATGTAAGTCAAGCCTACTTCTCTCAAATAGCTTGTAAACTATCTAAAGGCAAAATCTGTGCTTCCACTTAATCTAACCTCTCCCACAAGGCTTTGCACAGGACTTGGGTCCAACAGCGTTTAATAACTTTGCCTTGATTTTTCTGAGCTACACCCTCATTGTGAAGGAAGACAGATGGAATTACATTAAAATTCCCTTTGATACAACTGAAGATTGAAGATACGTTTCTTTCCATTTATTTGATAAATCTAGGCTGCTTTATACAGGATTGAAAATAAAGCAACAATGTAATTTTATAACCATTATCTGCCATTATAAACAATAATTTGACTCACACAAAGTGTTTTTTGTATCTTCTTAAGATTGAAACAAGAAAAATAATGTTGTTTGTTGGGTTTTTTTACATCAGATTTTTCTTCAGAATCTCTACAAGAGAGATACAATTTTCTGCAAATTTCATACTTTTATAGTTCCTACATCAGTACATGCTTATTGTCTATGATTACAAATGGTAAGATTATCTATACTGTTTCTTGACTACTTAGCTAGCTCTGAACTCCCACCTTAGGTTGTAATAGTGACATCTGAAAGAAGTCTAATGTCTTATGATTAAGTGCTTTTCACTTTGGATCAGTATTTTGTTTTATCTATCGTTATACCCATTAATCTGATCCATAGAGTGATCTGGTCCTTGATAAATGTTTGCTGAGTGGCTCATTGGATAGATAGATGAAATAATTTCATTTATTCCTCATACTAAACCAATTTGTGCCTTATTTTACAGAGAAGAGCACTGAAGCTTTGAAAAGTTAGGAAGTTTAGACAGAAATCACACAAAAAGCAGCTGACCAAGCTATTTCTGTTCTTGGTCTTCTGATTCTAAATGTCCTGATTGTACTACCACTGCCTTATTATCTGCTGTGTAGCTTGAGGTAAAAGATGAGATAGTAGTGAGTTAAAAGAAACAGTATTTTTTTTTTGCGGTACGAGGGCCTCTCACTGTTGTGGCCTCTCCCATTGCGGCGCACAGGCTCCGGACGCGCAGGCTCAGCGGCCATGGCTCACGGGCCCAGCCGCTCCGCGGCATGTGGGATCTTCCCAGGCCGGGGCACGAACCCGTGTCCCCTGCATCGGCAGACGGACTCTCAACCACTGCGCCACCAGGGAAGCCCTGTAGTATTCTTTTGAAAGCTGAGATTTGATTTCTGGTCTGTGTTTAAATGTGATACAGTTTCATTCAATGCATGGGAATGATACTTGGTTCACCTGTGAATGGTCAGGAATATCAGGAGATACACAATGAGAAGAAAACAAAGCAGAAATGCTGGATTGCAGTACAGCCTTCTAAATGGGATTCTGAAAATGATTTGTAGCAAGAAAATGGAACAGAGGAAGATAAACTCTTAACTCTGCAACATACAGGAGGAGCAGTTATGTTCCTTTAGACATGTGGCAGGGTTGTTACACCTGCCGGCCTCACAACAGATTGTAGGAAATGTGACACCCCATGTTGCCAAGCTGGGACTGCAAATTTGAATTTTCTCCATTAAAGAAATGAACTCCTGCTGCTTTTCAAACATTAGAAGCTTCACTGTTTCTTTGCAACAGCATGTTCAAAGCCTGGAAAACATTCAATGAGCTGCTTACAAGTCAGGAAGTGAACTTTAAAAGTCTTGATCTGTAGTTGCAAAGGCTTGTTTGAAACAGTGGGAGGGAAATGCAGAGTAAGTGCAATAGCATATTTCAGCAGAAGTGGAGTCAGCATGGTACCTGTTTTCCAGATGATATAATGTGCTTTCAAGGTGATAAAACAACCCTTGAACCAAAGTAGTCAAAAGGAAAGGAAACAATGAAAGGTCTGAGTTGAGATGGAAGCAATGGGAGAGCAAAACAGTTGCGGGTATGAGTGCTCCTTTAAAAGGGCTGCTGTTAAAGTTTCTATAGTGTGTGAAACATGATGCCAGACTAGAGTAGAACCAGACCCTCCTATTAAATCAAATACAGGGAGGGGAAAGATTTATTAGAGAAGTCTTACGTGCTTACTCTTTCATGTGCCAAGAACTCCCCATAGAATTTTATCCTGTAAAATCATAACCATCATTCCACAGTACCCCATAGAAAAACACTGTAATCATTACAAGATTTTTACTACCAGATCTGTTTTTCTTTTTTTTAAATCTAGTTTAAATTATGATTAAATGACAAGGATAATAGTTGTCAGGATAACTACATGCAATATACACCCTAGTTAATTGTGAGATGATTTATTTTATTCATATAACTGGTGCTCAGAGTCATCTGTTGCTACAGGTAATAGAGAAGCTTTAAGAAGGATACAAAAAATTTATTTGACACATGCTTTGTTCTCTGTGTTGTCTTGTGTGTAGTTCTCTGTCATAGGCTTGGAAGGGACCTCTAGACATTAGATCATCACTTCTAATTGCGGCAGGACAGATTTTCACTGTGCCAGACTGGAAGGTGTCCATCAACAATTTCCTGGAGAGGAGATTTACAAGTCTCCCTTGGAAACCTGTTAGCGTGCCAGTGCCTCTAATCCCACATCAGTATGTTTTCCAACATCTTTTATCCACCAATCCATACTCCAGGAATGTTCCATCAATATTAGCAATGATTATGAGCATCCTAAATCCCATTAGCTAAAATTTAAGCTCATTTCATCATTGCCAGATGGCTGGCAATTTACCAGCATCCTTGGTACAATAACCCCTCATATACTTAAGACTTTTAATTGTCCTTGGCAAAGATCGGCATAGAATGTAATGCACAACTCTGCATACAAAGATGACGCAGATTGTCTAACAGCAATATGAATACATTAGAGTTGGTTTTCCTCTAATGATTGTGGATGTGCTCTCATCCATTCATAATTGCTCACTCCATCTATGTTGTGACTGACAGCACAGAGTTTAGAGATAGCTAGTTGGGGTTAAAGTACAGTCTTTCTCTTTGGAAGTGACTTTATCTTAATTAGCATGGTGATCATTCAGGCTACCTGAGGTAAATAGACATACAGATTTAGGAGCAAAGGGTCTCAACATTTTATTTTAGCAGATGTTGTTAATTGGGATGGGAATTTAGACAGAAAGATGTGCAAGAAAAAGAACTAAACCAATGGTTTGAAGCTCTGTGGCTTCTGCTCCTGACTAGCTAGATGATAATGTTAGCACATTTGTGGTATATCAGAGAGAGTTAAGCTGCGTAGGAATGGTACTGTGTAAGATGGGATACTTACCTAAGTATGCCCACAACGCGAGCACCAGAACTTCAACTCTAATAATCAAGATGTGTTCACCCGGTCCGTCCATGTGTCTATATATTTTGATATTTAGAGACTTTTTTTAAGCTTGGGTACTTATGAATGTGACTAAAGTGTTTTTTGAGAGTGACTGGACTGGATTTTTAAAATTAAAGTACATATATATATATGTATGTGTGTGTGTGTGTGTGTGTGTGTGTGTGTGTGTGAATGACAGACTATAAAGGATAAATGATGTACAGAAGGATTATAATGTTAATCTTGCTTCCATCAGATGAATAAAATGTTGATTTTTTGTGTGTGTGAACTTCGCTTTTTTTCTTTTTATTGAACATAAAAAGATTCTTTTCAGAGGGTCCCCCATTATCTTGCTCCAAACTACCATGGTTAGGAGAGTTATTTATTATTTCAGGATTCTTTTGGTTAACTGCAGAGTTCTTATGCGTTATCTCAAGCAGAGCCTTTGTTTCTGAATTTGTATCAGCTGATCTCTACTGAAGGTTTTGCCTTCCTCTAACTTGCTGTTCAAAATATCAGTCTTGCTGGTTAATAGAAATGGTTAAGCTTTGTGGTAGTCTCATTGTCTCTCTTTTTAAAGTGAGCTTGAGCTTTCTGTAAAGCATCTGTATTTTACTTTCCATTGGATTGTATTGCACTGTGGCAACGATTAGGGATCTTTGTTGAAAGGGTCATGTTCCCTTGGAGTACAAGCTGAAAATAGCTCCCTCAATTGTATAAATATTAACATGTATTCTGCACCCATTAAGAGTCTTTCATCACAGCAGGGGTAAATTTTATGTCCTAGTAAGTGTTAAATAAATGCTAATTTATTTCCTTTGGTAAATGTAGCTAATCTCTCAAAAGCTAGAATTTTTATTGACTTCTCATACCAATCTTATTAGATTTATTATAATTTGAGAGAGTAAGGTACTCAAAATCGATGTCAAATGAGTCCAAGAACTCTTACTAGAATAATTCACATTTCTTGAATTGGTAACCAAAATCTTGCACGTTGTGGTGGAATGATACTAACCAGTAAGTTAAATTATACCTCTTCTTGCCATGTGACTATCCTCATTTATACAACATTATGCCCACAGAAGGTAAAGTTTGGGAATATCCATTGACAAGAAAATTACCAAATAAAGTACAATATATAAACCCAACTGAATATTATACAACAACAAAAAGGAATAAAGTAGAGCAACAAAAAACACTATCGATGAATTTTAGACACAAATTTTTTTTCAAGTATCCAAAGACTAGGTCCAGTATGATATAATTTTCACCAATCAGAAAGACAGGAGAATAGAATAGGGGAGAACACATAGATAGACTCAATATTGAAAACGTTCTAGTACATGCATTGGGAAGGGGGTTCTAGAAATCCATTATACTGTTATGTATATACCTTACATGTATATTAAATATTCTTCTTAGGACTTCCCTGGTGGAGCAGTGGTCAAGAATCCGCCTGCCAATGCAGGGAACACGGGTTTGAGCCTCGGTCCAGGAAGATCCCACATGCCGTGGAGCAACCAGGCCCGTGTGCTGCAACTACTGAGCCTGTGCTCTAGAGCCCACGAGCCACAACTACTGAAGCCCATGCGCCTAGAGCCCATGATCCACAACAAAAGGAGCCACTGCAATGAGAAGCCCACACAGTGCAACAAAGAGTAGCCCCTGCCCGCTGCAACTAGAGAAAGCCCGCAAGCAGTAATGAAGACCCAACGCAACCCAAAATAAATAAATAAATAAATAAATATTCTTTTTAAATGTATATAATGTTATATAAAGAAAAGAAAAGAAAGTATACAAGTAGAAAAAAGACTAAAAAGCATTTCTCCAATAATTCATGCAAGACAAGTCTCTATCAGGGCACTGATTTTATAATATTCAGTATCCCATCTTCTGAATTAAAGTTAGTATTTAAGAGTGGACACCAGGATAGTACTAGATAATGACCACAGAATCAGTTGGGCTCTCTCAGTTTCAGATAGTTCTATCTTTCGATTTATGTGAAGTGCTATTTTAATAACTCAGAATTTTTAAAGGGTAATAATGGAATGAGCACCATGCATGCTACATTGGTCAGCTGCGCAGAACTGCTGTGTAACAAACCACTGCAAAATTCAGTGGCTTAAAAAAGCAATAATTTATTCTCACATTTACAGGTCAACTGGAAAAGCTCTGTTTCAGGCTTCAAGTCTGTGAGTTGGTTGTAGGACTCTGCTCCATAAGTCATTTTTTGAGAGGGTGGCAGAGGACCCAAGCTAAAGGGTTACTGGAGTATAGTTTCCTGGCAACAGCAAAAGTACAAGAGGGCAAGCCAAACGGTGCAAGAAGGTTTAAGCCTCTGTTTGTACCATATCTGCTAACATTAGCCAAAGTAAATTATATGGCCAAGCTCAAAGTGAAAAAGTGGAAAGGTGAGCTTGAAAGTGGATTTATAAGACTAATATGGGACCAGTGATTCAGTCTATCACAGAAATTTACTAAGGAGTCAAATAAGGTCCATATTTTACTAGGTGTTTCCTCTATTCAGACCCATTATTCAGCTTCTCTGATATGTTCCATGCCCCAAGATGCTGAATTCTAAGGATGACCTATTTACGCTAGGCTTATCCACTGATCAGCTTGAGGAAGGAACTGACCTAGAGGAGATACTGACAGGAAACTAGAGCACAGAAAAAATAAAACTTGGGATATTTCTTCCCTCTTTGACATTACATCTCTGGCAGTAGCTTTGTCCCTCCTTGACTGTGGTTCTCTTCAAGTTTCGGTGCCTGCATTGTTTTAATTGCCTCTGGTTATGGTAGCAGCTGCCCATTGTTGTTAGTCTCTGGGTATCTCATCATTCTTTGTTTATTTTCTTAGGCAACAATCCACACCAATTTACATAGTCCTGTTTTGAAGTATTCTCATTTTAACCACCTGAAGTTAATTCTGTTTCCTTCTAGGATTCTGACTGATACACACGTATGATTAATTTCAGTATGTATAGCAAAGATACGTCCTTAATAATCACAAATCCCTTTTCAAAATGATTTGGTAATTTTTGCTAAAGATAAAGAATCAGGCACGCTTAAATTATTATTATTATTATTATTATGCTACATGCTGACCCTTTTATAATTGTTTGGATACAGCATAGGTTTTAGCTATTTGGCTAGAACTTTCAGATTCCATACCACTTGCTCAATATAATACATGACATACTTTTTTAACTGTAGGAAGTTCTTTACTTTGGTTACATTGCATTCTATGCATTTACTCTAAACTCTCTTTTTTGGGAGGCCATCCCCTTTCTGTTTTCTTGAGGCTGAATTTGGCTACCTGCCCTTGTCTTTGCAAATTCGAATCTTTCATTTAAGGAAGGGAATTACCACATATCTCAATATTTTTAGCCACAACTGGTGGCAACTCCAATTTGCTCCAAGACCAATGACAATCCAGGGTTACTTCTCAGTGTCTTCTCTGGCTTGGTGCAGATGTTACTCACCCACTGACACATACAGCCTAGTGCCCAGTACCCACCCCACAGTGACAGCTTTATCTTTCATACATCCTATCATAATATTTTTTAACTAAAAACATTAAATCCTGCTATGAGGAATCCCTTACGTATTTTTTATTGCCATATTTCTGTTAGAAAGAGAAGTTTTCTGAAAGCATACTTAAAACAACCTTCCTCTAGGAAAAAAAGAAAACAAAAACTGATTTCCCCTTTCAAACATTCATCTTTGCCACTATCATAATTAGAAGGTGTAGGCTGAAGAGGTGAGTCTACCAAGGTTAGTGATAATTTTGGGTAGGTTGAGGAAAGCATAATGAAAATGAGAAATCAATTTTAAAGAGATAATTAAGCCAAGGCATAAATCATATGGGAAAGAAGGAGATAAAGAAGGTACCAAAGCAAGAATATGAAATCATTCAGTTATTAAACAGAACATTATAAGCCCAGGACAAAAAAAAAAAAATGTACCCTATGCAAAACATGTCTGTGATCAGAAGTCAGGGGCATATGGCTAAACTGGATTTGCATGGTTTCAAGATGATATACAGCAATCGAAAGCCAGAAATGGGTTCCAAGGCTTGGAGACAAAACAACCCTATTTCTGTAGTAACCAAGAGAATTAAGAAAAATATATCAGCATTAAACATGTTTGGAAAAGTAAGGAGAACTACAAAGAAGGCTGACTTAAACTATATTACAAGATGATCTTCATTTTTGCTGAAAGGTTAAAAATGACCTGGAAGAGAACAGTACTTATGCTAATGGGGGCCATTTGAGTGCTATTATTCACACATAACCTAATCTGTATATAATTTAGATTCCAATTTGCCTTCAGAATATTGTTTTCTCTAAAATAGCTGCCAACAAGTATTGTGATGCAGTAGTTATCACTGGTATCACAAAATTATCAGACAAGTCCCCATTATCGATATCTTACTAACAATGATTACTAAAGAAAGTGCCCCAGGAGTTCTGAGTTCATGGTCATTGAAAAAGAAAAACTTCTTGATCTTTTAGTTAATAGTAGCAAAAATTTACCTTCAGATATGTGTTTTCAACATCGGTATTGAGAGAAAAGTTGTTTTCAGTCTGGCCTGACAGGACCCATTGAAGCACAGCTTATTACAATTTCCATTGAACTATAAAAAGTCTCTAGATATTATTTGGAATTTAGAATACTTACAGTTGCTTCCATCTGGTTGCTATAATTTGTTTATTCAAGCACAACTTCTGATTCTTTCACATTCAATCCATTCCCCAGGGTTATAGTCAAAATTCTATTTTGTCTATTTATTGAATCCCAGTCTATCTCCTGCTTCTATTCTTCTTTAAAATCTTGTCTATTTTCAAACTACTTGGTTTCACAATTCTTTTTTATTCATTTTTGCTTTTACACATTAATGATTTTTGCCATGCTGAGGTTCTTTCTTCTTCACAGAGTTTGGGACGTGAAAAATCCTGTAAAAATAACTTTTCTCTTTCCTGCTGTTTTCACTGGCTTTTCTTTAAACCATTATTATTTACATCTCAGGCTTATTTCTAAGTTTCTAAGGTTATATAGCTATTTGTTTTAAATGGAATTTTTCTAGCTTGGAAATTTGAACAATTTTCTACTGATCTCAGAGTTTCCCAGCAGCAGGGATAGTACTTCTGTTTATGGAACAGAAACTTCTCCAGGAATTTTTCCCACCATACATTGAGAGGAGTTCTTGAACTTTGCTTTACCTCTTTTTTAGCATGACTTAGAAGACTAAATACTGAGTTAAGTAATTTGTCCTTAAAATGCATATATGAGGTTTATGGAACCCAAAGTCTAGAAGCAGCCCATCAAGGCAGATCACGATACTGTAGCAATTAGATTTTCCAAGACTTATCTAGTTATGCTTTAAGAAACAAATCAATGGATTTGGAATTTATGTGATTAAAGGAATCTTTTCTTCTTTGAGAGGTGGAGGGGGAACAGGTTTTGTTTTTTCTCACTTTCACAGAAAATTTCTGATATTTAATTCTACCTCTTATCTTCAGATCAAGGTAGAAAAATGTGGGGGAGATCCATATCCAAAGAGGGAGTTAAGTGTCATGGTTTCTAAGTACTCCAGGCATAACAGAGAACATACTACCAGTGGAGAAGGAGAGGTGAGTGGGTTGTTTATAAAAGGCTGTGCATTGAAAAACATTCTCTATTTCCAATATTTTTATTGCCTGCTGGAGTGATCACCATGAGGGCCTATATATTTGTGAGGTTAATTCTCAGAGTGACCATGAATTCAGGTGTTGGGTTGCTCCGGCAAAAAATAACCCATCCATCACACTTCTACATTTCAAATACAGCACTAATGCCTAGAATTAAACCCTACTACATTATCCAGCTTTAAGTTTAAAGTCTATAGGTTTCAACTACTT
Source organism: Mesoplodon bidens (assembly GCF_964165515.1). NCBI lineage: Eukaryota > Metazoa > Chordata > Mammalia > Artiodactyla > Ziphiidae > Mesoplodon > Mesoplodon bidens. Next base: position 91,497,479 of record NC_138167.1, read on the forward strand.
TAGAGTATTTTGTCTGGCAGTCAAAGAAAATCCTGTCAGAGAGTGATATTTGCTAGGCTGATGATGAAGGTAGTCCCAAACCCTAGCAGTTCCCAGAATGCTCTTAAGTCATCTTATTAAGACCTTGAAGCAACAGGAATGTGTAAAGCATCGTGTTTGAGGCTTATATTTTCCATTTATCCTTATAAAAAGGTAATCTTGTTTCTACCCTCTGCAGTGATTCCCAAAAGAATTGGAGGAAGAAGAGTAGGTAGAAACGAGCTTCCTTAATAAGAAATATGAGAATGACTTGAATTAATTTTAAACTACACATGACTCACTTCCCAGATATTTATACACCACTCTGTAAAGTTATACCACCATTTATGGTAATTGTATTAGTTTCCTATTCCTTCTGTAACAAATCACCACAAACTTAGTAGCTTAAAACAATACAAATTTACTATTTTACAGTTCTGAAGGTCGAAAGTCCAAAATCAGCCTCATCTGACTAAAGTCAATGTGTTGGCAGGTTTGTTTATTTCTGGAGTCCCCAGGAGAGGATCCATTCCTTGCCTTTTCCAGCTTGCCTTTTCCATTCCTCATATAAGCCACCCATATTCCTTAGTTCATGGCTCCCTCCAGCAATGGTATCACTGTGACATCTATTTCCATATGATGCCTTTCAAATGTCTACCAGGAAGGATAGAATTAGCGTCCCCTTTATACTCCAACAAAATCCTCTTTAAGCACGCATTACACTAGTTAAGCACTCATTATATTGTCACTATGTATGATAGGTCTTTCTTCTGAAATAAATTCTTCAACATCAGAGACCATGTTTTATTTCTTTCTGAACCACTGGTGCCTAGAAAAAGATCTAAGATACAGTAGGTTCTTACTTAATAAATGTTTATTGATGATCTTGTAAAACTGAAATTGGGACAACTTGGAAAGGGAAAACTTCTCCTGGGATCAGTGGCCAGTGAACTTTGGCTTCCCAAGCAGAATTCTATGCATTTTTCATGTTGACATTCTAAGGCAACCCAATTTTTGATGGTTGGAATTGGAAGGGGTATAAGAGAGCAGCTACTGTAATGGAATTTAGAGCTGGAACATCTGCCACCCAGCAGATGGCAAGGAAGACCACACTGCAAATGGGGAGTGGCAAAGATGGCAGAGTAGGAAGACCCTGAGCTCACCTTCTCCCACCAGCACACCAAACTTACAGTTTTTTACAGGGCATATATTGATGAGAACAGCCCAAAAACTAGCAGAAAAAACCTTCTACAACTAAAGATATAAAGGAGGAACCACAAGATAGGTGAGAGGGATAGGTAAGAGGTGAGATAGTCAAGACCCACACCCCTGGGTAGGTGACCCACAACAAAGAGGATAATCACAATTGCAGTACCTGAGCCCTACACCAGGCACCACAGTTCGGGGGTCCTGCATCAGGAAGATGAGCCCCAGAACATCTGACTTTGTAGGCCAGTGGAGCTTGCTTTCAAGAAACCTGAAGGACTGTTGGAAATAGAAACTTCACTCTTAAAGGGCTCAAACAAAATCCCACAAATTCCAAGACCCAAGGCATAAGCAGTAATTTGAAAAGAGCCTGGGTCAGACCATCTTGCTAATCATAGACAGACTCACAGAGAGCAGGAGGCAAATAGGACTCACCATGGGGATACAGACACTGGCAGCAGCCATTCTGGGGAGCTCGCTCTACCACGGGGACAGCAGTGCTGGCCAGTGGCATTTTGGAGTCCTCCTTCTAGTTTATTAGTGCCGAAACCCAGCCCCACCCACCAGGAGGTTGGCAACAGTTCTAGGACACCCCCAGGTCAAACAGCTAGTCATGTTGGGAAGCAGCCGCTCCCACCAGAAGTTTAATAGTAGCTGTAGGCTCCTCTGAGCTCCCAGCCACCCTGGGGCCCAGCTCTACCCAACAAAGTTCCCAGGACCTGAATCCACCCACCAGTGGGCCAGCCCCAGCCCCAGGACCCTTCAGGCCATAGCCTGGCCCACCAGCAGGCCAACACCTACTCTGAGACCCCTGGGCCCAGCAACCAGCACCCCTGGGACTGAGCTCTGACCACCAGTGGGCTGGTACTAGCCTCAGGACCCACAGGAGCCCCACAGCCAGCCAAATGGGGACCTGGTACCACCCACCAGCTGCTGGTAGCCTCTGAACTTGGCAGTGCCTGGCAACCAGCTGAACTAGGAGTCAGCCATGCCTACCTATGCACTCACAGTAGTTGATCCTGTCACAACAAAAGGGCCCACACAGCCTACATAGAGGGTACCCCTAGAGCATATAGCTCTGGTGAACAGAGGTGAGTGTGCTGCTGGGCCCCATGAGAAATCTTCTACATAAGGCCACTTCTTCAAGACTGGGAAATATAACCAACCTATCTAATACATAGAAAGGACAACAGAATCAGGCAAAATGAGGTGGCAGCAGAATATTTTCAAAACAAAGGAACAAGATAAAACCCAAGAAAAGCTAAATGAAGGGAGACAAACAATCTACCCAACAAAGAGTTCAAGGTAATGATCACAGAGATGCTCAACTAACTCAAGAGAAGAATGGATGAACAAAGTGAGAATGTCAACAAGGAGTTAGAAAATATAAAGAAGAACCAAAAGAAGCTGAAGAATATAATAACAAACAAAAAGTATATTAGGAGGAATCAAAGCAGATTAGATGACACAGAAGAATGGAACAGTTAACTGGAAGACAGAGTAGTAGAAATTGCTCAGTCTGAACAGAAAAAAGACAAAAGAATTTTTAAAAATGAGAACAGTTTAAGAAACCTCTGGAATGACATCAAGCTTACCAACATTTGAATTATAAGGGTCCCAGAAGGAGAAGAGAGAGAGACAGGGGCAGAGAACATACTGAAAAATACAATAGCTGAAAACTTTCTTAACCTGGGAAAGGAAACAGACATCCAGATCCATGAAGTACAAAGAGTCTCAAACAAGATCAACCCAAAGAGGTCCACACCAAGACACTTTGTAAATAAAATGGCAAAATTTAAAGATAAAGAAAGAATATAAAAAGCAGCAAGGGAGGGACTTCCCTAGTGGTCCAGTGTTTAAGACTCTGTGTTTCCAATGCAGGGGGCCCAGGTTTGATCCTTTGTCAGGTAGCTAAATCCCACCTGCCACAACTAAGAGCCTGCATGCTGCAATTAAAAGAGCCCACATGCTGCAACTAAAGATCCTGCATGCTGCAACTAAGACCTGGTGTGGCTAAATAAATAAATGAATAATTTTTAAAAAACAGCAAGGGAACTGTGTACAAGGGAACTCCTATAAGGCTGTGAGCTGACTTCTCAGCAGGAACTTTGCAGGCCAGAAGGGCATGCCACAATATATTTAAAGTGATTTAAAAACAACAAAAACAACAACCAAAAACCCTACAACCAAGAATACCCTACCCATAAGGCTATCATTCAGATTTAAAGGGGGCATAAAGTGTTTTACAAAAAGACAAAAGCTAAATTCAGCACTCCTAAACTGACTTTATAAGAAATTTTAAAGAGACTTCTCTAAGCAGCAAAGACTACAACTACAAACAGGAAAAACATGACAGGAAAAGTCACATCAGTAAAGGCAAATATACAGCAAAGGTAGTAGCTTAACTAAGCAAGAGAAATGTTAAAAGGCAAAAGTAGTATAATCATCTATATCCACAATGAGTAAAGACAACACTAAACAAAAGATATAAATTGTGATGTCCAAAACATTAACCTGGGAGAGGAGTAACAGTGCATTTGAACTTAAGAGATCATAAACTTAAAATAATCATATATATATGTTGTTATATATAAACCCCATGGTAACCACAAACCACAACCTAAACATAACACTAAAGATATTCATCAAATCACAAAGTAAGAAATCAAAAGAAGAAAAGGAACGAAAACAACTACAAAACAACCTGAAAACAATTAACAAAATGGCAATAAGTTCTTACAATCAATAATTACTTTAAATGTAAGTGGCTTAAAAGCATCAAACAAAAGACATAGACTGGCTAAATAGATTAAAAAAAAAAAAGACCTTTGGGACTACCCTGGCAGTCCAGTGGTTAAGACTCTGTGCTTCACTGCAGGGGGTGCAGGTTTCATCCCTCATCGGGGAACTAAGATCCTGCATGCTGTGCATTGCGGCCAAAAAAAAAAACAAAAAAAGACCCATCTCTATGCTGCCTGCTGCATACAAGAGACTCACTTCAGATCTAAAGACACAAAGACTGAAAGTGAGGGGATGAAAAATGGTATTGCATGTAAATAGAAACAACAGAAAATCTAGGGTAGCAATAATTATATCAAACAAAGTAGACTTTAAAACAAAAAGACTGTAACAAGAGACAAAGAAGCACATTACATAAGGATAAAGGGATCTATCCAACAAGAAAATATAACAATTGTAAATATATATGTGCCCAACATAGGAACATCTAAATACGTAAAGCAAATATTAACAAACAAAAAGAGAAATTGACAGTAACACAATCATAGTACGGTACATAACACCCCACTTACATCATCCAGTCAGAAAATCAATTAAAAAATACTGGTCTTAAACAGCATGTTAGATCAGATAGACTTAATAAATATATATAGATTATCAGTCCAAAAGCAGTAGAATACACATTCTTTACAACTGCACATGGAACATTCTACAAGATAGATCATATGCTAGGCCACAAATCAATTCTCCATAAATTATTTTTTCCACATCTTTATTGGAGTATAAATGCTTTACAATGTTCTGTTAGTTTCTTCTGTACAACAAAGTGAATCAGCTATATGTATACATATATCCCCATATCCCCCCCTTCTTGAGCCTCCCTCCAACCCTCCCTATCCCATCCCTCTAGGTCATCACAAAGCACCAAGCTGATCTCCCTGTGCTATTCAGCAGCTTCCCATTAGCCATCCATTTTACATTTGGTAGTGTATATATGTCAATGCTACTCTCTCACTTCATCCCAGCTTCCCCTTTCCCCTGTGCCCTCAAGTCTGTTCTCTACATCTGCGTCTTTATTCCTGCCCTGCCACTAGGTTCATCAGTACCGCTTTTTAAAATTCCATATATATGCATTAGCATACAGTATTTGTTTTTATCTTTCTGACTTACTTCACTCTGTGTGACAGATTCTAGGTCCATCCACCTCACTACAAATAACTCAGTTTCGTTCCTTTCTATGGCTGAGTAATATTCCATTGTATATATGTGCCACATCTTCTTTATCCATTCATCTATCGATGGACACTTTGGTTGCTTCCAAGTCCTGACTATTGTAAATAGTGCTGCAGTGAACATTGTGGTACATGACCCTTTTGGAATTATGGTTTTCTCAGGGTATATGCCCAGTAGTGGGATAGCTGGGTCATATGGAAGTTCTATTTTTAGTTTTTTAAGGAACCTCCATACTGTTCTCCATAGTGGCTGTATCAATTTACATTCCCACCAACAGTGCAAGAGGGTGCCCTTTTCTCCACACCCTCTCCAGCATTTATTGTTTGTAGATTTTTTTGATCAGGGCCATTCTGATCAGTGTGAGGTGATACCTCATTGTAGTTTTGATTTGCATTTCTCTGATGATTAGTGATGTTGAGCATCCTTTCATGTGTTTGTTGGCAATGTGTATATCTTCTTTGGAGAAATGTCTATTTAGGTCTTCTGCCCATTTTTGGATTGGATTGTTTGTTTTTTTGATATTGAGCTCCATGAGCTGCTTATATATTTTGGAGATTAATCCTTTGTCAGTTGCTTTGCTTGCAAATATATTCTCCCATTCTGAGGGTTATCTTTTTGTATTTTGGAGATTAATCCTTTGTCAGTTGCTTTGCTTGCAAATATATTCTCCCATTCTGAGGGTTATCTTTTTGTCTTGTTTATGGTTTCCTTTGCTGTGCAAAAGCTTTTACGTTTCATTAGGTCCCATTTGTTTATTTTTATTTCCATTTCTCTAGAAGGTGGGTCAAAAAGGATCTTGCTGTGATTTATGTCATAGAGTGTTCTGCCTATGTTTTCCTCTAAGAGTTTTATAATGTCTGGACTTACATTTATGTCTTTAATCCATTTTGAGTTTATTTTTGTATATGGTGTTAGGGAGTGTTCTAATTTTGTTCTTTTACATGTAGCTGTCCAGTTTTCCCAGCACCACTTATTGAAGAGGTTGTCTTTTCTCCATTGTATATTCTTGCCTCCTTTATCAAAGATAAGGTGGGGGCGTGACATTTGAGAGTGGGGCAGGGCCTACGCTCAGGACTGGAAAAGGCCTTGGTGGTGGGGCCTAGGTGGGGTGATGTTCAAGCATGGGGCGGGGCCTCTCCTTAGGACCTGCATGGAAGGAGAGAGGCAGCATGTCCAAGGAGGGTCTCTGGAGTTTGGAGTTCTTGAGTTTGGAGGTAGGGCCCTGGGTGAGTGTGTGTGGGGGGGTTTAGGCCCAGCATGTTGGAGGGGGTCTCAGCGGGGTTCTCTGAGTGTGAGGTAGGGCCCTGGGTGGGGGTGTAGGGGCAGGGATTGGGCTCTTTGCAGCAGGAGGGACACTCTGAGGGGAGAGGATTAGGCCCATAAGCTCAACAGGCTCCCCGGTGCCTAAGTGGGCGAAGAAATGCTGGCCACATTCCCGTCTGTTCCTCCACACTCCCCTCCCAGGGTCTCCCCCATCCATGCTGGACCCCTAACCATGGGTGAGTCCCGCTGGGTGCAGGAACTCCTCCCCTCCCTCAGCCACCCCTCAGGGGTGCTGGTCCCTGAGGTCCGGCCTTTACTTTTGCTCCCCCTTCCCTCCTTCCCACTCCCTCAGGACCTGTACAGCTGGAGGGGGCCTCGGTGGGCAGAGGATGAGGCCCAGGATCTCAGAAGGCTTCTGAGGGCCCAAGTGGGCAGGGGAAACCTGGCCACACTCCCTTTTGATCCTCTGCCCTCCCAATGGTTCCTCAATTTCCCCCTTTGGGCATGAGATCCCTTCCCCTCCCCCAGCCACCCCTCAAGGGCATCAGTCCTATCCCCCCTCCACTCCTCCTCCCCCTACACTCCCCCCATGCCCCATGTCCTACTCAGTCACTGGAGGTTCCTCCATCCCCTTAGGTGCCCATGGTCCCCCACCAGTGCCTGGAAGGTGCCCTAGTTGTGCAGAGATGCAAATTCCACATCCTCCTAGTCTGCCATCTTGACTCCACCCCTCAGTAAATTTAAGAAAACTGAAATCATGTCAAGCATCTTTTCCAACCACAATGCTATGAGACTACAAATCAACCACAAGAAGAAAAAAACTGCCCAAAACACAAACATATGGAGGCTAAGCACTACACCCCTAAACAACAATGGGTCATTGAAGAAATTAAAAAGGGAAATGAAAAATACCTGGAGACAAATTAAAATGAAAACACAACAATCCAAAATCTATGGTATACAGGAAAAGTAGTTCTAAGAGGAAAGCTCATAGTGATACAAGACTCTCTCAGGAAACAAGAAAATGTCAAAAACAAAAAACAAAAAACAAAAAACAAAACTAACCTTGTACCTAAAGGAACTAGAAAAATAAGAATGAACAAATTCCAAAGTTAGTAGAAGAAATAATAAAGATCAGAACAGAAATAAATGAAATAGAGACTAAAAAATATATGAAATAGAAAAAAGTCAATGAAACTAAGAGCTGGTTCTTTGAAAAGATAAAGTTGATAAACCTTTAGCCAGGCTCATTAGGAAAAAAAAGAGAGAGAGGGCAAAAATCAGTAAAACAGAAATGAAAAAGGAAAACTTACAACAAAAACCACAGAAATATGAAGGCTCATAAGAGATTACTACAAACAATTATACGCCATTAAAATGGAAAACCTAGAAATGGACAAATTCCTAGAAAAGTACAATCTGCCAAGACTGAATCAGGAAGAAATACAAAATATAAACAGACCAATACCAGTAATGAAATTAAATCAGTTATTTAAAAAAATTCCCAATGAGGAAAATTCCGGGGCCAGATAACTTTACAGGTGAATTCTAACAAACATTTGGAGAAGAGTTAACACATATCCTTCACAAACTATTCCAAAAAAATTAAAGAGAAAGGAACACTTCCAAATTCATTTTATAAGGCCAGCATCACACTGATACCAAAACTGACAAAGACATCACAAGAAAAGAAAATTATAGGCCAATACCACTGGTGAACATAGATGCAAAAATCCTCAACAAAATATTAGCAAACCAATTCAACAACACATTAAAGGGGTCACAAACAATGATCAAGTGAGATTTGTCCCAGGGATGCAAGGATTTTTCAATATCCATAAATCATTCAATGTGATATACTGAACAACTGAAGAATAAAAATCATATGATCATCTCAATAGATACAAAAAACGTTTTGTCAAAATTCAACATCTATTTAGGATAAAAACTCTCCACAAAGTGGGTATAGAGGGAACATACCTCAACATAATAAAGGCAACATATGGTAAGCACACAGCTAACATCATACTCAATGGTGAAAAATTGAAAGTATTTTCTCTGAGATCAGGAACAAGACAAGGATGCCTACTCTCATCATTTTTATTCACCATAGTATTAGAAGTCCTAGCCACAGCAATCAGACTAGAAAAAGAAATAATAAAAGAAATCAAATTTGGAAAGGGAGAAGTAAAACTGTCACTGTTTGCAGATGACATGATACTATATATAGAAAATCCTAAAGACTCCACCTAGACACGAATAGAATTCAACAATGAATTTGGTAAAGGTGCAGGATAAAAAATTAATATATAAAAATTTGTTGCACTTCTGTACACTAACAATGAACTCTCAGAAAGAGAAAATAAGAAAATAATCCCATTTACCATTGCATCCAAAAGAATAAAATACTTAGGAATTATCCTAACTAAGGAGGCAAGACCTGTAGTTGTAAAACTGCAAGACACTGATGAACGGAATTGAAGACAACCTCAAAAAATATGCTCATGGATTGAAAGAATTAATATTGTTAAAATGACCATACTACCTAAGGCAATCTACAGATTCAATGCAATCCCTATCAAAATACCAATGGCCTTTTTCACAGAGCCAGAACAAATAATTCTAAAATTTGTATGGAAACACAAAAGACCCCAAATAGCCAAAACAATCTTGAGAAAGAAGAACAAGAGGAGGTATCATGCTCCCTGATTTCAAGTTATACTATAAAGCTACAGTAATCAAAACAGTATGGTACCAGCACAAAAATAGAGAAACAGATCAATGGTACAGAATAGACAACCCAGAAATAAGCCCATACTTATACGGTCAATCAATCTACAACAAAGGAGGCAAGAACATAGAATGGGGAAAAGACAGCCTCTTCAATAAATGGTGTTGGGAAAACTGAACAGCTACATGCAAAAAATCAAACTAAACTACTTTCACACCATATACAAAAATAAACTCAAAATGGATTAAAGACATAAATGTAAGACTGACATAACTTCTAGAGGAAAACAGTCAGTATGTTCCTTGACATCAGTTTTAACAATACTTTTTGGAGATTTCTCCTTGGGCAAGGGGGAAAAAAGCAAAATTAAACAAATGGGACTAAATCAAACTAAAAAGATTTTGCATAGCAAAGGAAACTATCAACAAAATGAAAAGACCACCTACTGAATAGAAGAAGATATTTACAAATGATATATTCAAAATATACAAAGAATCATACAACTCAACAGCAACAAAAATAATTTAAAAATGGGCAAAGTACCTGAATAGACATTTTTCCAAAGAAGACATACAGATGGACAACAGGCACATGAAAAGATGTTCAACAGCACTGTCAGGGAAATGCAAATCAAAACCACAATGAGATGTCACCTCATACCTGTTAGAATGGCTATCATCAAATAGATAACAAATAACACACATTGGTGAAGATGTGGAGAAAAGGGAACCCTCATGCACTGTTGATGGGAATATAAATTGGTGCAGCCGCTATGTAAAACAGTATGGAGGTTCTCAAAAAATTAAAAATAGAATTACTGTAATATCCAGCAATTTCACTCCTGAGTATTTATCAAAGAAAACAAAAAACAATAATTCAAAAAATACATGCACCCCTATGTTCATTGCAGCATTACAATGGCCAAGATATGGAACCAACCTAAGTGCCCATCAATAGATGAATTGATAAAAGATATGGTGTGTGTTTGTGTGTGTATATATAATGTAATATTACTCAGCCACAAAAAAGAATAAAATCTTGCCATTTGCAACAACATGGAATGGTCTACAGGGTATTATGCTAAGTGAAATAAGTCAGACAGAGAAAGACAAATACTGTATGATTTCATTTATCTGTGGAATCTAAAAAATAAAACAAAGAACAAACATAACAAAGCAGAAACAGTGTCATAGATACAGAGAATAAACAGGTGGTCACCAGAGGGGAGGAGCATGTGGAGATGAGAGAAATAGGTGACGGATATTAAAAGATACAAAATTTTAGCTACAAAATTAATGTCACAAGTGTGTATAGCGTGAGGAATATAGTAAATAATAATGTGATAGCTAAAACAAACAAACAAATTCACACTAAAATTGTGTGCATCTGTCAGATATTTTATAGCTCTCTGTGAAGGAAAGGTAAATGCCATGAAGGATCAGTTCAAATTTTCTAGGGAGGAAGGTGTCATCTATTTTAAGTTACACGGATTTTCATGCTTCAAGATAAATGAAATTATACTTCCATAATCCAACCTATCGAAGAATAAATGAAATACAACAGACATCTAACTAGCCATCTACCTTTGTCTCACTTATAATTCCGTCCATTAACCAAAAATAATTGCAATAAAAGTATTTCTGTATTTAATTCTTAACAAGTAGACCAAATACAGGACATTTTATTTGATTAGATGTGAAGTCAGTGAATGCCAGTGAAATATGATTTTTATATATAGCTAGAGAGTTGTATATTAATCTTTATGTTGTTTTATCCTAGCATCTTTCTAAAAGAAAGAAGCAACAAAGAAGTATCACATACATGAACACCATTGAGCATCTGTCATAAAAATGTAACTGTCAGTGATAGTTCAAGGAATGATATCTGTCTGCATAGTAAATCCTGGAATCTCCAGAGAATTAAAGCAACACAGATAATAGGTTCTAGCAGTCATTTTGAAACTATCTCCATGATGTAATTGCCTCTTAATTATAACTGGATTATAGCATTTTTCTTTAGTTTGGAAAATGCTTCATTGGATCGTTCATGCAAGAAAAACTAAGTGACAAGCTGCATTTTGACATTTATTCAGAATTCTCAGCTCAGATTTATGGGATGTGGGAGTTAGTAAAAGAAAAGAGCTTGTCAAACTCTACTGCACTTTGATGAAGTCAGGAGAAAGTGGAAATTTATCTCTGTCTCTTCGATCTTTTTCTCCCATCCAAGTCAAAATACCACATCTGTTAAACTAAGGAAACCTTGTCATTTCTTTAGTAATTCACTCAGTTTGAAACTTAACAGAAAATCTTGACATAACATACTTTAGTTTTATGTCTACAATTCTCTCCTGGGAACAATTTTATTTAGTCAAAATTAATCCATAAGTTGGCCTCAGAATTAGAAAGATTGATTGCCAATTGGTAACACATAGAAAATGTCTGCTTTTTTAATGAATTAACCTTGATGTGGGGCAGCAATATAGAGTAGTCAGGAAGAATATAATTTTTAAAAACAGACAAGTATACTACTATCTTGGACAATTAAAAATCTGTTTACACCGTGCTTGTTTTTCACACCTGAAAATAGAGAAGGTAATTGTATAAGGTCGTAAGTTCTTCGCCCACCTCTTATTTAGGATACTTAGGGTTTCCTGCACCATGATAGTTCCAAAACAAAGCCAAGCCCACAAGTATCACTAAAGTTGACTTCTATTTGTTTTTCCTCTTCAAGCAAGATGCAATTTTATTCCATTAAGCAAAATGTCATTAATCACTTATTCTTTTAAACTTGTGCTTTATTTATTTCAGAATTTACAAAACAGTAGATTCTTAGTTCTTAGAACATAATTCTGTTTTTGGCAATGACATCAATTACAGTTTGCAGGTGAATGTGAAAGTTTCTCTCTATGGAAACATAATAGTCTACATATAATTACCTGGAAAATAAAAATATTAAAATTAGTTTAATTGGCTAAATATATTTACAGGAGATATGTATCTATTTATTTTGTAAGGAATATATAACACAGAGAAAATGACCAAAAATAAAAACATTAAAGAAAAATTATGGTCAGCACTAAATAAGGAAGAAATTACTTCTCCTTCTTAAAACCATAAGGGTCTAGCAAATCCCAACTAACAGAAGTCTTTCCAGGGTACAGTTCATTTACAGTTAGAGTAATCTGTTGTCTCAGCATTGTATGAAACTGTCCAAGAGCAATTAAGAATAGAAATAAGGGTCCAACAAGAAATAAAGTAGCGAAAAACTTGGAGGAATATTGCTAAAAAGACTAAGAAAGTTTCCATTATTGCTGGAGTAAGTGACGAGTGGGTCATATATTAATTCATAATAAATACTTTTGATTTTCTACAATTTGCCCAGTCACTATATTAATTGCTGTACTTGTAATAGTGAGCAGAAATTTATGTAGTTCTGTGAATAGATGGACTATGTGAGTTTTAAAAAGTTAAAGACTTTGGATTAACAGATATACACTACTATATATATAAAACATAAACAACAGGACTTACGGTGTAGCACAGGGAACTATATTCAATATCTTATAATAACCGATAATGGAAAATAATCTGAAAAAGAATATATATTGATATATATGTATAACTGAATCACTTTGCTGTACACCTGAAACTAACACAACTTTGTAAATCAACTATACTTCAATTCTTTTTAAAAAAAATAAAAAAAAAAGAAATGAGAGCAAAAATAAGAAATAAAAAAATACTAAAAAGTTAAAGTGGACAAGAGCACCAAGAGTGAAGTATGTGGTGGTATAAGAGGGTGCTATGGTTTCACTATGCACAGCCTCCTCTCATTTAAGGAGGAGTTGTTCTGTACCCTAAGAGCAATTGGAAGTAATCAGTGTGTTTTAACCAAGAATATGAAACACAATCACATTTGCAGTTTGAAAATATCACTCAAGATCTGATGAGAGAGCTCACAGTAGATTTAGGGAGCACCATTAAGAAGCTACTGCACTATTGCAGAAAAGACTAGAGCTTAAAGGCAACCATGTAGAAAAAGACAAGCCTATATATTCAAGGGATACTTAAGAGATCAAAATTGATAGTGCTTAGTGAGAAATGGGACAAAGAGGATGAGGGAGAGGAAAGTGTCTAGGATGATTAGATAAATGGATCCATACCATTAACTGATATAAGAGACAGTGGAAGAAGATGGAGACTGTGAATTCATGATTGGATGTCTTTCACTTGAGATACATTTGAGACATCCAGATGGAGATGTCAAGTAGAGAGTTAGATCGAAACAACACTTGCACATGTTATCAAATCAAGTAATACAGAAGACCTTATGGTGGAAAGTAATAGTTTTCAATTTTATTCTTTCACTCTCCTCAAATAATCTCTTCTAATGATTTCAGGTTGTTGTTACTGTTGTTAATTAATTCTGGTATTTAACCCATAACTCCAGAAAATTAGCTCATATTTCTTTTCCTTGATGTATTAATTTCAGTTACTATCTACTTGCAACTGAGATAAGAGAAAACACTTTTCTCATCTCAAAGATGATATTTATATTTTTACTTTCCCAAACTCTTACTAGAGACATATTGGTGATTAAAGATGACAATTTTGTGATTTAACTATTTGTATTTATACCTCTGCCCAAATTGTTGCCGAGTTTAATCTGTTATAATTAATTCTGTGTTATGAGTTTAGCTTTCCTAAGTTACTCTTCTTACTACCTTCTACAATTCCTATATGAAAAGAACTATTTCAGGAGTAATGAAAGTGTATTACCTGAATGGACAAGCTACAAATGCATTTGCAGTTTTCAATGATAAGAATTTGGGGATGTGATCATATTGCTAGATAAAGATCTGAGGAATGTGCACAATCAAGGAAGATATATTTTTAATATCTACAGAAGGTATAGCCCTCCTATAGAGAAAAAAAATTAAATACAGAATTCCACTAAAAAAACACACATATAAAGTTGAAAGTGATGATAAAACAATAACATTTTGGTATGAATTATTAAATTCATTCATTCATTCAACAAATTTATATAAACCAGAGGCTATTCTAGATGCTAGAGTTATGATTTTAATGAATTGTTGAGAGAGTAAACAAATGTATGTATTGCCTTTTCAATAATTCTGCTTTCTATATTCTCTTAAGTATCACTATCTTTACATATAATACTCTCTCAAAACATTGAAGCTTTCCCCCCCTAAACTATAATTTTATAATAATTATATTAACCATTATTGGGAAAGATTCAGCACGAATGATGAAAGAAAATAAATCATTCTCCCTTATTACATTTAGTATCAGGGAATATACTCAATCCTCAGTACTTAGGTTTTATGTGTTCTAACTAGTTACAGTGTTTACATTTTACTTGATCTATATTGATCATATATGAAACTTTTATATTAATATTACTAATAATACCTGTACTGAAAACTATGGTCTACATTTTGTATTATGTATTATCTCATACTTTGACTAGATTATACTGCATTAATTAGTAATCCCCAAATCTTAGTGGTTTAAACCAACAAAAAATTATTTCTTGCTCTTTGTATTGATACATGTATGCTATTGTTTAGTTAGGGGCTCTGTTGACATTACCCTGACACTTAAAACCAGACTGACGGAGGAGACACTACCTGGAACATTGAGTGTGGCAGTTGACACACAAGCTCTTAAAGCTTTTACATGGAAGTGTCAAACATCACTTCTACTTATTGACCAAAGCAAGACATAACTCTCAGCTAAATGCCAGGGGACTGGGAAGTACAATCCCATCATGTGTCATGGAAGAGAACTGGAATTATTTGGTTGTCAGCATTACTAAGAATTCCAAATTGGATCTTTACTATTCCCATTTTGTAGATTAAAATATATGTTTGAGAAAGTTGGTAAATTTTTCAGGGTCATGTAATATTCATAAAATAGTGAACTATGTTATAGCAAGATTATTTCAGCAAAAAAGCTGCTACCTTGTAGTAAAATAGTATGGATAAAACTCAGTTTTTAAGGGAAATTATTATGAAATCATTGTTATTTTCACATGTAAATATTCTGCTGTCTGCATTTTAAAGGGTTGTGGGGTTTTTTTGTAATTACTATAGGATATTTTAACTTTGGAGCAATATAACTTGTCATTCTACCATCATGTCCACAAGATAATAGCCATTAAATTAATTTTGGCTCCTTTGAGTAATGTATAAGAATTTCCATTGGCATAGGAATAAATTTTAATGTATTTTGATTAGTTATAAAGCATTATAAAATACTGTGCTTTAAAAATATATATTTATATAAATATATACATATAAATATGTTTACATATAATATCTGTTAGTGTGTAACTATTTGGAGTGTCTTAGATAAAATCCATTTGAATGCAAAGGAAAATGTTAAACTGTTGAGGTCCATTTTTAGCATTATGATTCTATGAAAACATTTACCTTTCAACTATTTTTAGCATTTAAAATAGAAATAAACCAGATAGGTGTAATTTGATGAAACTGAACAGCATGCAATATATACTATCTAACTTTTAAATATAAATAACAGAAATCATCACCAATAATCATGCAGTTGTCTATCTGTTCTGGTGATTTATCTGCCCATTGCTCCATCAGAGTGTATTTCTCATTCTGTCAGAAGACAAAGCATTACTATAAATAAAGAAATATATAAGTCTAATAGGTAATCAGAATAAGTAATAATGTAAATAATAATATGGACATGTTACAATAAGAAATTTTTCTTTAAATGCTTCACCATTTGATTATAAGTGCAGAGAAAGAGAGAGATTATGGGTGCACAAAAACATGTATAAGAAAAATAAGAAATGGATTTTGTCTTCAAGAAGCTAAAATTCCATAAATAGGGAAATGCAATTCATTCACAAGAATAAACTAGATAACACTGAATTGATAAAATGTGTGGTAGCGCTTTCAAAAGTCAGAAAGAGCGGTTCAGAGAATGAGGGAAGATCCATATCATTATAATAGCTGCTTCTCTGTCTTGGAGCTTAGTGACTATTAGCTTTTGGGATAAGTGGCTGACTCAGCACTTAGACTCTAAGAACAGATTTTCATGTCTTCATTTCAATAAAAAATAGAAAATGTTTACATTTCTTATTGAAGTGTTTGTTACTTTAAAAATCATTTCAAATATGAAAAATCTGGAAATAAATGTTAGAAAAGTTAAAATTCTACATTTTAGTAGTGAAAACTGTAAATGGAATGTATGACCAGCAACATGACTTCATTCACCTTCGTTAAGAGAATATGAACTGAACTGGAAAGTATCACCTAATCCCCAGGCACCTGACATCCCTACAACTCAGGTAACCCACAAAGAAAAGCTGAACTTTCACAATGATATGGCTGATTACTCTGATCCAAGACAGCAATTATTGAAATGGTAATTTCTGGTTATTACCCACTGACACAAGTTTTGAATACATAATGTATTAGAAAGAGATACTTGAGGATAATTATCTATCTGCTAAGCCATAAAATCCCATCAAGCTTAATTTAGAGAGTGTGATTTTGAATCAGTGATGAGCTATTATATTTAATCACTCTATTAAGCAATTTTAGCAATTTTTGCAACAATTTATATGATTAGTCAAAATGGCATTATTTATATTCTAATTACATGGAATTTGTTACCTTTAAGATACAAAAAACAAACAAAAATAAAACCAAAGAACTTTTTAAAAACACAATTGATTAGAATGCTCTACTGTGTATTCCTTCCAAGATAAGCATATCTTCTCTTTCTTTCATTATTATATGGAACTCCAATAAAAATAAAATTAAATGCACTAGGGAGATATCAAAAAAAGTATTCATTGTAAAAAGCCATCAGTCCTTTGTTTTTAGTGATGTTCTCCACAACCTGTAAGTCATGAATTGATTCAATCTTGAATTGAGTCACAGAATCTTAAATATTTCAGCATTAAGCTTAGCAGAGAATGGCATTCTTCAACTCCAGAACTAGGATGCCCTCAAGGAAAACAGAACAGTGGACTTTTGTAAAGGTTGTGTATGTATATTCTGCACATGGCAGTAATGTTAGGACTACAGATGTGAAAGAAGAAATATAAACTGTATACTTTCTTATTTGTTATAAACCAAAGTGAGGACTTCCCTAACTCGATTTATGAATTTGGCTTAGTTTTGATTAATCATGAATTTTTACAATGTATCATTTTAACTCAAAGCTCAAACAAGGCCATGCTTTAATTTGGTAACATTTAAACTTTGTATCAAACCTCTTTAGTCAACCACATTTCACAAATATTTAATCATTTAGTATAAGATACAAATCAAGCTTATAGTTTTGAGACTATTATGTGGAAAAAAGTTCAGTGTTTGAGTTAGATCTATATGTCAGTAGTAGAAATATGATTTGGTAGAGGAAATTTTAACTTAATGAAATCCTTTTGGTTGATTTGTGTTCCTTATTCCCTATCACTTATTTTTAATTTCCTATTCTCTCACATTCAGACTCTCAAGTTTATGTTAAGTGGGGCTTATGGATAAAAGTAGGAAAAATAATAAGAAATGATTAGTGTGGGAATTAGAGATTAATTCATTCAATATATATTTACCATCTATTATGTGTTAGGTGTTATCCTAAGGGCTCAAAAGTAAACAGAAACATATAACATTCTCTTGGACCTTATATTCTAGTAAAAGTAACACATTTGAGTAAAGACCTGAAGGAAGTGAGGGGATGATGCATACTTCTTGGCATGATTCTACAGTGTCATGGAAAATAGAAAATATACCTAAGAAAATGGATCTTAAAGTAATGGATCTGGCTGAAGGGATTATTGGCAGATTGTCAACAGTGACAAATGGTTTCTTTGAATTATAAACTGTAGACTGAATTGTGTCTTCCCAAAATTTATAGGTTGAAGCCTTAACCCCCAATGTGATTATGTTTGAAGATAGGGCCTTTAGGAGGTAATTTATTAGATGAGTTTCTAAGAGTGAGACTATAATACTACAGGGTTGGTGGCCTTACAAGAAAATCTCTCACTCTCTCAACCTCTCTCTCTCCTTCCCTCTCCCCTTCCCCCTCTCCCTCTCCATTTCCTCCTCTGCATGCACTCAGAGGAAAGGAGATATGAGAACAAAGGTGTTATCTACGAACCAGGAAAAGGGTACCCCCCAGAAAGCAAACCTTGCCAGACCTTGATCTGGGACTTCCAGCCTCCAAAACTGTGAGAAAATAAATTGCTGTTGTTTAAGCTAAGCAGTCTATGGTATTTTGTTATGGCAGCCCAAGCAGACTCAGACACTGTATTATAAGGCATGGATATAGAGAGGTAGACTAAACAATGAATTATTCAATTTTTTTTCAAACAGAATTTAAAGAAAATGTAAAAGAACCAGGAATTTGGTGGTTCAAAATAAAGATATTTCTCATACACTAATCTCTGGGTGAAGATACAACCAAGGATATGACTCTGAAGGCTTTGTTAAGACTTTAGGATGGTTTCACGTAGAACTTCATAAATTCATTCAGGCAGACAGAAGGCCTTTTAAGAATACTGAGGATGTGCCTCACAGAGTCTCTATGTTAAGCAATGAAACTTCTAAGAATTATAGTGAGTATAGTGTAGCACAGCTGCACAAGAAACCCAAGGTAGAAGGAGATTTGTGGGAACGGCTTTTCTCTGATGTGGTGGATTACAAATCGATGAATACTAAAGCTCACAAAATCTATAAAGGAATTACATACTAGCTTGGATTGAAAAGTTTAGGAGCAGTACAAAATGAAAAGAGGCATTTGGACTCCTCAACTTCTATATGTAGGAGCCGATTAAGAAAACTACACAGCTAAAATCAAAGGGCAAGGAGAAATGACTTAGAAGAAAGAAGATTCCAGGAGATTCAGTCAAGACCTGTGGGGAATCAGTCCTAGAGAACATCATTGGGCTATAATTAAGGAAATGACACAGGTACCTCACTGAATTTCAGAAATGCTATGGATCCATGTTTGCTGAGTGCCGCTCTTTTCCTTTTTTTTTGAATGGAAGTCTCTATTACAACTATACTGTGCCTATTCAACCACATTTATTGGGTGTTTTGGGGGTAGCTAATAGGTCTTCGGACTGACCAAAAAATAATAATAATAATGTGCCAAGGAATTGATCCTGAGGTGTTTTTTCTACTCCTCAATCTAGTTTAATTGATAAGATCAAGCCTGAGCCTGATGCTAAAATAAAATGAAGTTTTGGGTGGGTCTTTGGAGACAATGAATGTATTTTTCACTTAAGAAGAATATACATACATTGTAGCCAGGGTTCACATTGTGGAACTTTAAAAAAAAAAGTGTGCAAATTAGTTGATATTCTCCTACCTTTAAGAGGTTCTGTCTCTATCCCTTCCCCTTGAATAGAGGCAGGTTTGTACTGACCAATAAACTACTTCCAAGGCTAAGTCACAAAGGACCATGCAGCTTCTTCCTGGATCATCTGGTGTACTCACTCTCCAGATACTTCTTTTTGAGACACCCCCTCCTGGAAACCAGCCACCACACTGCCGGGAGCCCAAGCCATATGGAGAGCCCACATGGAGGGGCTCTGGTTGACAATCCAAGCTGAACTCTGCTTAAATCTTCAGAACCCGGCATAAATCTTCATTGCCCCCAGCTATTCAATCCTCCTGGCTAAGATTCAAGACATTGAAAAACAGAAAGAAGTCACCTCAATTTTGCCTGACAGAATTTCTGACCCAGAGAATATGTAGTTGTTATTGTTTTACATCTCCAAACTGTGGATTACTGAACATATCAAATATGTTGAACAATACTACATGATCTTGCTTAATATTTTTAGACATATAAATGTATTTATTGAAAATCACCTGGGTGCTATCAGTGGTATATTATATATCTTGCCAATGCTATAAATAGTACGTATTTAAAAAATATAAATCTATATTCTATAGCTTAGTATTGGGCCAAACTGGAATGCAAAAGGATTGAGTATAGCTGTTAAATAATAATAAGAACTTAATTGTGAACATTAGATCAGGTCACTGAATTATATAGCACCCAACCCATTAATCTATATCCCACTGTTTTGAAAAAAAGGTGTCTATGCAGATATATCCATAGTAATCCCTTATGGAAATCAGAGGATTTGGTGAAGATGTGCCCACCAGAGGTGGCAGGAGGGCTGACCAGGAAGGAGGAGGGCTGGGGGAGTCAAGGGAGGCGGCATCACCAGGCAGCTGTCCAGCTAGCTATGAGACAGGTGGATAGGCCCAAGCGGTCCTGACTTTGGTCTCTTACCATATGCTGTACGGTTATTGGAGACTCCTAAGTTTTGTACTACCAGTGGTACTGCAGGTAACTTTGGTAGAAATAGGCTGTGGAGCTGTGTAGGCCCCCATAGGTATAAGAGGATAGGCCTTGGATCACAACATGGAACACACATGGGATGCTGTGAGTAAGGTTGGTATGGGGCTGTGCGAATGGGTAGAGTAGAAGGGTTTGGTGCATTCACCGAGGACAGCAAACCATTCCTCTCCTCTCCATGGACAGTAAAATAAAAGGATCATGTTTTTAGCAAGTGAATAAAATATTAGAAATGATTATTGAGCAAGGAACTCAATATATCTTAGACAAAAAACTTAAGGCATTAGATTGTCAGTTGATCTTTCTTCAAAGGTAATGACATGAGAAATAAGGAGATAATATGAGGGCAAGCTAGCTGTGATGAAATATCAAACTCTGAAATACTAGACAGTGAATGATTTGGTACACTTTTACTACTTTTAATGAAGTCTTAGAAGAGAGAAGTAATTCAACAAAGTGTTTTTTCACTTAAAGGAAACTTCCAACTTCAGCAATCAACTCCCCATTAAAATACAATTTGTTATTCTTATTCCTGGAAACTGAACGATGCTTCTGTTTAATCTCAGTTTTCAGAGTATTGGATTGTTTTTCCTTCTCTATTGTGCACTAAACCAGGATTGAATATTACTTCTCTGTGGTCACACATGGATGGAAAATGAACACAACCATACAGTAGACAGAAGCCCAATGCTTCTTACATATTTGATAATTATGTACCAATTTTCTTTCTCAACTATATTTGCTTCTTCAGAAACAATCTTCAAAGAAGACCTTTCATTATTCAGCCTTCATTACACCCAAAATCTTCCATGCTTGTTCATAATACTATTACCAAATATTTATAGAGCCTTTGATACATTCCAGAAGAAGACTAACTGAATTACAAGTAATATTTTATGTGTCTGCCTAATAATTATCTTAAATGAGTAATATTATTGTCTTTATTTTAATAGATGAGGAGAGTGATCACAGAGAGGTTAAACAATTTTCCCAAGTATTTAAAGCAGAAAATTGATCTCCAGTGCATACCCTCTTAACTACTACCCTACAGAGTTCAGTTACCTCTGCTTGTGTATGCATCTTCCTACATTATAGATTCATACAACATTGATCATATGTGCATGAAGTGTGACAACTTACATGCCACTGAAAGTTTTTATTTATTCAAATCATTCAGCCAGAATAAAGACCTAAGTCCAGTGTTACATACATAATCAAAATTATTAGAACCCATGAATGAATCGTTTCAATGATGGTAGAGAAATTTTAGGAAAAAGGACAAGAGTATATTTCTATTATATCTATTTCATATTCGAATTTTTTCTCTTCTGTGTTAGCTGCAAACTTTGCTCTCATAAAATAACATTTCCTGGAGAAGGAGAGTGGATTCCATGTATGTGTCTGAAATAAGTTTTGAAGGGATTACAAAATAAATAGAAAATGGCAGAAGAACATGTACAATGGTTTCCATACTATGCCACTCAGAGCACCTGGGTTCCTTGAATGTGAGGCCAGGGCTGCAACAAGGGAGCTAGCAGGCCTCTGGGTAGGCTGAGAAGGACTCTGAGTTGCCCCTACACTTTCAACCACCATACTTCTCTTTCACCTACTTTATAGTTTCAGGGGATGTGGCCAGGGAAGAAAGAGTTGAGAGTATGAAGGTATAAGTCCACTACCTATTCTGAAAGCAGAATAGCTAGCAGGTCCAGGATTGCAATTTATAAAAGTATAGAGCATCCCTTAATCTGCAAAGATACTCTCCACACACAGACTCACTTAGGAGATTCTGAGAAGAGATAGATAATAACCAGGATACAATTTGACAAGAGATCAGGGACTCTGGGAACGTGTGCCTACTCTTAAATGGGGGCCCTCTAGGGAAAAGCTCCCAGTACCAAACAGACCCCTCATTCTGGAAAGGAATAAAAGTGATTAAATGACCCCTGGTCTCACCCTTCACTGAAAAACTTAGTTTTTAGCATCTGACAATTTCTCAGGGTCCAAGTCCGCAACTGAATTATCTTTCAGAAAGCTAAGCAATGAAAGGCTTGTACATTTTCCAGAAATTATTTTTAAAAATGTAATTGTAGAAGCAGTGTATCCCTGAACAGCAAAATTAGGGAAGTAAAAAAAAAGAATAAATTAAAAAAAATTGTAGTCCTGGTGACAGAAAAAAAAAGAAAAATACTTCCTCTTTCTTATCAGCAGTGAGGTCAAATTGTCCACAAAATGATTTTATTATACCCACTGCCAGTCTTACACTGCTTTCTCAGTTCACTCAGATGAAAATGCACATTTAAGGTCTTTTTCAAAGTCATTTAAAGGAAAACCTGAAGGGTAATGTTAAACTAATTTGTCATATTTGAAGATGAGCAGTTTAATGACGCTCCTAAATGCTTTTGATTCTTTTTTGAGAGGTAAGTGGGTGTTAATTATACATAGAAATTGCTTCTCATAAAAGGAATATTGTATAAAAATCTTTTAAAAAGTTGGATACATTCTCATAATCAAATTTCATAGAAGAAAAATCTGACAAAGAATGATTTAAAATTTCTAATTGTTGGAAAGAATAATATTTTATCAATTAATTTTTACCAGGCACAAAATCCAAAGAAAATATTTGAGATAATCTGGGGGAAAGTAATTTCATTCATTTGAGAGAAAAGCAATTTTTATATTTTATAAAATGATTACATAGAAATGCCAGTTATAAAGAAAGTTGGGTATTTTTTACACAAATTTTCAGGTAGCTAAAGGGAAAAATGAAATTTTAAGGCTAATCATCCTTGGGATTGACAGGATTTGGGAAGAAAATTGGACATATTTTCAAGCCAAATATTGTTCACAAGGATTGTGGTGAAAATCCTAAATGTCTCAGAATTTGAAACTCAGTTTTCTCCTTTAATCACATTTATTTCTAAACTTCTAAGTTGAAAACAATCTAAACTAATAAGCACTAAATTTACAAGGGCCATTTTCTGAAATAATTTTCTATTTAATAAAGTGAGGTCGCTTCTCCAGGTTTTGCTTGGAGGTTGGGATTTTAATGGGCCAGTAAATTACTGGAATTAATGAAACAATAAATATGTGTTTTATGAAGTGCAATAGTAGGGATCAGCTCTTTATCCTATTTTACCTGTTTGGTACAAATTCTAATTAATTTCTACTTAATTTCTACATTTCTACTTAATAGGTAATTATTTTGTGCCACAACTTGAGGTTTAAGAGACAAATAAGGTAGAATGCCTTTTAATAAGTGGTTTGCATTATCAATGGGGTAAACTGATTAAAGAAAAAAAGGCTCGTCCCTCTGTTATTATTAAAATAGGGATTTGAGGAGAAAAATATTCTGTAATGTATTCAAAGGAGGGTGCTAGGTGCCTTATCTCTGTTATTGCTAACTGCACAAAAATTCTGACTAGATTATATGAGTAGATGAGATTAGATTAGATTTTGTAATTGAGAAAAGTGATTATATTAGAGAGATTAAGTAACTTGCTTAAAATCACACAATTTTGACAGAATAAACTCTGACTTGAATCAAGGTAGATCCCATCCCACTCATGCTGCCATGCTGTGATCAAATCCCTGTGAACCTGGCTTCAGAAGCAGATAAACCTGAACCCCTCAGGGAATTTAGGGGCAGGGTCTTCCAACTGTCAGACTTGATGGTTGCCTGCAATTTGTAATACTATAACTGGCTTAAGTTTAAATTTAAAAAAAAAGAAAAAAAAGAAATGTGGGAATAAGATAACCACAGAGCTTTATTGTATCAATAGTCTGATGAATGCTAAAGAAATATGAGTTTGATTTTTTGTACATGTGTGGCAAAAACAAAAATTTCATAAGAACATATGTAAGGATGCTTTTTAATGCAGACTGCTTTAAGGAGGAATGAGCTTTGTTTCTCTGAGTTGATCTGAACATCACACCTTCATATTGGCATGACTGACTTAATAAAAGAATGACATAAAGCTTATTTTTAACATTGTCTTTATAAATTAAAAATCAGTACAAATTTAGGTTGTCATGATGTATCATGACTAAGAACTTAGGCTTTGTAGTCAGACAAACCAGAGTTCAAATCTCAGTTCTTAAATGATTAGTAATCATTAGCAATTAACTTCCTTGTACCTGTTTTCTCATTTGTATAATTGGGGAATTATTAGCCATTCTATAGTGGGGCTTTTTGTGCAGAGTTAATGATATATAAAGATCTTAGTCCATGCTTGAAGGATGTATTAATAAATTATTGTTATTGTTATGTTGTTATTATTACCACTGTTTTTTTTTAGTTACTATTATTGTTGTCATAAATATTCTAATACATGTAGTATTGTTGTATAGATCAGTCTTAATTATGAACCTGGGTAAAATAAAAAGACAGTTTATTCTGAAAACCTATAAAAGAGCATAGGAGTTAAATGGGGTTGAAAATCCACTTAAACATTAAAACTTTTTAATTGTGATTTATTATATATTGTCATATATTATTCAGAAAATATTAATATGAACAATTTAAATCTATTGAATTATAAAGTTAAAGCCAGCTACCTATTTTAGGCATAATTAAGGCAGAATATTAAGCATGTTGGCAGAATTTGTGAGGGACTCCTAGAAATATATATATATATATATATTTGGAGGGGAAGCTTTATGGTGCTGGTATTTTTTTAAGATCACCATTTTCATTCCTAGAAGGAAGTTTTCTACTTTTTAGAAGTAGAAATAATTTTGGAAATATATTTATTTTAGAAATAGAAAAGCTGTATAAAACAATTTGAATTTTTTTCTTTTCATCAGAATTTAAGGATTACAGAGGGATAAAATGGATAGAAATGAACATTTAATTAAATTTGACCTTTTGTTTATTTAATATGATTTGATCCTTATACCTTCATGGTATTTTTAATGTTTGCTTAAACCAAACCCTTGTAATATAAGAAAAACAAAGGCTTCCTCAATTGTCTGGTGATAGATTCAAGAATTTAAAAGGCTAAAAAGCCAGAAAAATAAATAAATAAAAGGACTGAGGTACTAGGGTTGGGAAGGAGAAACTAAAGGCCATACTACAGATGAAACCATAGTATATGAGTGAAGAGGTAAAATGACCAGATTGAAGATTCTAGTCAGACTTTTGAGTTTAAGATCCTGGAAGAAGCTCCAATTTATATGTAAAGCAGAACCTGTGAACAAAGTCACAGGGATAATGGAAATGGAGATCTGTGGATTCAGGTACATGGAACAACTTTGGAATCATAGTTGATCAATACTAATCTGGACATTCTGTTATTAATGACAGAAAATGAGGATGAAAGAAAGATAATGGGTAAGTTACCAAGACATTGACAAAGATGGAAGTGTCTTGGATATTGGTATATGGTTACAATGAGAAGGAAGAGTGTCAAAAATGCCAGACAGAGTTATCAAAAAAGCCATTTAGTTAACAAAACAAAATATGATAATCTATAAGTAATTGTTTGACTCAAAGAGATATTTGGCCACCTCATCTTGCCTCACTAATGGAAGGAATGAGAAAGGTGAATTTCCTTCATGGGAGCTGCTGGACGGCTGGGAAGTTCAGTCGGTTGTGCAGTGTGCAAAAATTCATGTCTGTCAAGAACCTCAGAATGTGACTTTATTTGGAAACAAGATCTTTAAAGACGTAATTAGTTCAATTAAAATGAAATCATCCTGGATTAGAGTAGGCCCA
Source organism: Mesoplodon bidens (assembly GCF_964165515.1). NCBI lineage: Eukaryota > Metazoa > Chordata > Mammalia > Artiodactyla > Ziphiidae > Mesoplodon > Mesoplodon bidens. Next base: position 91,523,763 of record NC_138167.1, read on the forward strand.
AAATCCAAGGACTGGTGTCCTCAGAAGAACTAGAAGGGACACACAGAAACATAGAGAAGAGGGCACCATGTGAAAACAGAGGCAGAGATCGGAGTGATTCTTCTACAAGCCTAGGAACAACAAAGATTGTTGGCAACCACCAGAAAGAGGCATGGAACAAATCCTCCTGCAGAGCCTCCAGGAGAACCCTGTTAGCATCTTGATTTTGGACACCTGGGCCCGTGAGAGAATAAAGTTCTGCTCATTTAAGCCATTCAGTTCATAATAATTTGTTGTGGCAACCTTCAGGGACTAGTACAGAGAGAAACTAGATTTCCAGCTATTTCAAGAAAAGATGAATTCATGGAAAAATTAAGGATAGGCATCATAGCTAACACAGACATGGACAGTGACAGACTTGGCCTTAAAAGGGAGGAACTGATTTCTCCGAGTGTCATGACAAGAGGAGGTGATGTTGGACTTCCCCGGTGGCTCAGTGGTTAAGAATCCATCTGCCAATGCAGGGAACACGGGTTCGAGCCCTGGTCCGGGAAGATCCCACATGCCACGCAGCAACTAAGCCCATGCGACACAACTACTGAGCCTGCACTCTAGAGCCGGAGGAGAGCTGAAGATTTGAAAGCACGGAGACCTAGGGAAAAAGTTCGGTTTGTGGGAGGAGCGTAAAGAAGGCCAACGAGGCAAGAGTAAGCAGCACAGCAGAGAGGTGGGCCAGTCAGGCTGCAGCCATATCATGTAGGTTCTCTAAGGCAGAAGTCTGGAGCATAGGTTTTATTCTAAAAGTTTGGCAGGCAAAAAATAGAGGATCTTATGTAGGGGAATGCATGATTGATTTATGGCTTAAAAGATTAATCTGGCTGCTCTGTAGAGAAGAAATTGTAAGGGAACAAGCAGGATCAGTTACATAATTTGCAATGTACAATGCAAAATGAAAATCAGGATCCCTTGCTCAAAAACAAGTAAGAATTTCAAGCAAGTGACAGTAGAGCATTAAACCAAGATTGGGGCCCTTCTGTGTTGGGGGTCCTGTGTGATTAAACAGATTCCACTTTCATGAAGCCAGCTCTGGGTTCTCTCTCTCTCATTTTTTTTTTTTTTCTTTTTCTTTCTCTACGTCTCCCATACCTTCTCTGATGGCTGGTCTACCCTACGTACTCATAGTTTCTACTGCCCATAATTAGGTTTGCCATGAGTGCAAATTCAAGTCTGATTTTATATTAAGTTTCAACTTGAGAAGTCACAAGCATCAACTTACAGTATAACCCCATTTTTCTTCTGAAATTCCCAAAGGGAAAATACAGTACACTCCTCATCCTCTAACAGATAGTTCTATCATGGACTGATCCTCCCCTGTCAAGGGTAAGTAGGAGTATCATACAAGACAAAAATGACCACCTAGACCTGCCTTTTGACAAGAAGTTCCTCCTCTGGGGGAAGTTTTAATTTAAGATGTAGCTGCAATAGGAGTTCCAAAATATATCTTGACTCACTTCTGTTTTCGAGAGAAAAGTACACATTTTAATGCAGTAAACCTAAGGGTTTGACTTCCTCTTCAAACAGTTCATTGTCATTTATAATCTGAAGTAAATAATTATTCTGGAAATATTTTTGTTTCCATGATATATGGTCAAAAAAGAAGATTAAATATTTGCAAGAAAGAATGAGATAATTTTTGTTTCTGTGATATTTATCATTGTTGAGTGATATTGATGCATTTACTTTAAAATTGCTTGTATGCAGTTGATGACACAAAGCAATCAATAATTACTAGCTGCCATATACTGAGAAAATTAACATCTAAAACTAATTGCTATCAAACAGTAAACTGTCTCTGTATATCATACAGTAGGATTATTACATCTTATTTTTGAACTGGAATGTGAATCGTGAACTGTAAATGTGCAAAATGAGACGTCTGTGGACACCCTTCCTTCTTCACCCTGTGCACCCTGACATCACTTGCTCACCCCTTAATTGAGTGACAGTCAACAGACTTGTGTCACTTCCCATACCTCAGATATGAACCAAGCTCAAGGAATTTCATTTCAGCATATTCTGATTCCCCCAAGGCCAGGTTGATAATGAAGATCCTATATAAATTTGAGAAAGGAGTTCACCACGTTAGCCACATGTATAAAATGGCATGGCAGCTATTCCAAATGGAAGAGTGCAGTCATAGTTTTTTGATTGTATAGAGCTCTAGCAGTTTTTAAAATGTAGTTTTCTCATGGGAAACCCAATCCATGAAAATTAGAATTTCTATGCCAATGCATTGAGATTTCATATAAATCATTAAAACTTCTGTTCACATCACAGGACTTTTTTTTTTTTTTTTTTTTTTGTCTGTGACCTTAAGTCACATGCTGAGCCCATTATTGGTCACACAAATTAAGTCTCTAAAACTTAAAACATGAAGTCTGTGTCCTAGTGCAAGCCACATTGTTACCTAATTCCTTTAGTTTTTACTCAGAGAACTCTGAACTCCTGCTAAGATTTTTGCTATTTCCTTTGCCCGCTTCATTTGCATTTCTTCCATTCTGTTAAAACATTTGTGCCTTTCCTTATGTCTATCAAGATTTACTAATGTCATTTGGTAGTTATTTTCATGCCACTCTTTTGAAATTTCTTGATTCCATCCCCTCATTTGAGGGCACACAATTCTACAATTTGTTGTTGTATTTTGCTTTTGGTTGAGTTTTGTTGTTGTTGTTGTTTTGTTTTTCTATTTCTACCACATTCTACCTACATAGTAGGGCCACAACTCATATAGCTATTAAAATGAAATCAGGCTGAATTATTTTTACTTCACATGGTTTTGTCTGTTTCTGTTGTCATAATATTCATCATGCTATTCATTGTCCTTCTCTGCCTGACCTTCTCTGTCCTGATGCCTCCAGCCAAAACCGGATTCTTCACAGACTTCGATATCTCAGTAAATGCCAGCTTCTTCCTTCCATGTGCCTAAGTCCAAAAGCTTAGAGGTTTGGCTTAACTCTTTCTCTCATGTTTCCTCTCACATAGCCAACCTATTAGTAAGTTTCTTTAGATTATGCTTTCAAAATACATCCAGAATCTATTTCTTATCACCTCCACTACTAACCATCTCGTCCAAGCCACTGAATTTTCTTTCTGGCAGGCTCTGCTGCTGCTTTACGCCTCCATCATCACCGTCACCCAATAATCCAGAATAGAAATGTTCTAAAAGCACCAAACATGAAACAGATCACATCACTCCTTTGACAAAACCTTCCACTGGTTTCCCATCTCACTCAGACTTAAAGTGCTTACAATGGCTTCCAAAGCTCGTGCCGACCTGGCTATCAGCTGCCTCTCTGATTCTCTCTTTCTATTTGCCCTTCGGTTCATTCCACTCCAGCCACAAGTCCTTCTTACTATTTCTCCAACTTGTCAAGCTCATGTCTGCATTAATCCTTTGCCATTTCTGTTCCCTCTGTCTGGGCAGGTCTCTCTCTAGATATCTTCATAGCTCAACTTCCCACTTACTTCAGACACAGTTGAAGTCTCTTATTAGAGAGCATTTCCATAATCACCTGAATGACATAGCTCTGCTCTGCCTTCCCCTTTATTAATCCCTTCACTTAGTTACCCAGCTTTATTTTTCTCTATAAAATGTATTTACTTTCTGAGAAATTCTATATGTACTTTAAAAAAACAAAAAGTTTAATGTTTGTTTCCTCCACATGAGAATGTTAGGTCCATGAGGGTAGGGGCATTTTATTTACTGCTGTTTCCCCTACGCCTCAAAAACTGTCTGGTACATAGTTGACAGTCATATTCATTGAATGAATGAATGACTTCTTAAAGATGATGTTCCAACCAACTAAATGATTCAAAAATTTCTGTGTTGTTTCATATACCTGATGCCAATTAAGTAGTTCTACTGACTTATCCCCTAGAACACTGAGCTCCCTAGCACTGCAACTTGTCTGCCTCCCCAGCTACTTGAGCAGTTCCTCAGGAATGTTGTTATGTTCAATAACTGCAGTATATTTTAGGGGTAGAGCACTGTTACTCTTCCAGAGTCAGATTCATCTTTTTTTTTTTTTTTTTGCCGTAAGCGAGTCTCTCAATGTTGTGGCCTCTCCCGTTGCGGAGCACAGGCTCCGGACGCGCAGGCTCAGCGGCCATGGCTCACGGGCCCAGCCGCTCTGTGGCATGTGAGATCTTCCCGGACCGGGGCACGAACCCGCGTCCCCTGCATCGGCAGGCGAACTCCCAACCACTGCGCCACCAGGGAAGCCCTGTACAGTAATTTTTTATAAAGCAATACAAAACAATAACAATAACAAATCGAATGCAATGATACGCATTTTATTATACACAATGACATTCAGTATCTAACAGAGGAATTTTCTTAACTATTCCTCTATCTTCTTTATTTCTCATAAACTGAAAATAATACCCAAAGACTTGATTGGATGCAAATTAAATATTTTTTGACAATAATACCCTACCTGATGTTGTGTACCATATTTTGTACCACAAGAGGAAGTGCGTAACGCCTGCCTGTGTTACCATCGGCGATGCTAAGATTAATTACAGAAGATCTGTTGACAGCCAGATCTTCCCATTGTTCTGTGATAAAAGAACAATGGTTAGAAAAAGGTGAAAAGAGTTTTCCTCCTTGAATTTTTTTTGACTTTTAACTGATTGAACAATTATTACAATTTGCTTTTGATCCAGTGCTGAGCCACAACAAGGGGAAAAAAAGAAAACAACATTTATGATTCTCTCAAGTATAATCATTATGCAAATAACTACTTATATTAACTTAAAAGCCTTTGCAAATATTAAAAGATTTACAATTGAATTTTTGATAAAACATTTTCTTAATAAAATAAGATGCAGGAAATTATGTAAGAGAGTCATATATTTCAAAATGTTAAAAATTGTATTTCTGAAGGCAATGGTTTTTCATCAAAAGTTAAGATTGTGTGTATAACTTAATGCACATTGTTTTGTCTCCTTCAATCACATAATAAATTCAAATTATGTACACAATCAGTCATACATACATTTTTACTTATTTTTAATATATAACTGATAATTCAAAGTAGACATCCTTAGTTTTGTTTCTTTGTCTTACTCATCAACATATAAATATAATAACCTCTGAAAATGTAAGTCAAATTTTAACAAAAGATCTGGCGGATTAATAATTTGACTGAGGAAAAGAAAATTTTAACATTAAGTACTATCTGCCTAATAATAAACATAAACAGAATATCTCAAGAAAATATAATTGTATCACCTAATATACACCTACACTTCAATGATTTTATTTCCAATTTCCATCTTAATAAAGCATTAATTAAAAAATCAGGATTCAGAGAATGCGCATAGAGGAATAATCTTTTGGCTTAGTAATGATTCAATGAGTATTCTGTTTGAATATATTTATCATTGACTGCCTATTACTTTACAGAAAGGGTCAAACATTTTTATTCCTGCAAATACAAAATAATCTTAGCTACATCTGCTATTATCTCCCATTAAGGATTTGATTGAATAGTCAACATTCAATTTGGAATTAGTCTTATCATGAAGTTGTATTAAAGAAATGATATATCTGTTACTAATTTCAACAGAGTCTGAGTGCCTTTTCTTCCCACACTCTACATCCCATCTCCACACTCTTACGTATACAAATACTAAACAAACGTTAGAAAAAATTATCTATCCTTCTAAGAAATAAAAAAATTACAAATTAATCAAAATTTGAGGTACTATTTAAACCTACTAAACTAACAATTTAAAAGAATTCTTGTGAAGTTGCACTAAGACAAAAACTCCTATGCTGCTACTAGTATTATAAATTATGTACAGGTATTTGGCCAAAGATTTTAAAGAATACATAGTTCTTCTTATGTTTGATCTAGTTATTTCAATCAAAAGAATTTTTATTAAGGAAATACAAAAATGTATATGTTAAAGATATTGATTATAGTGACATTTATATAGCACACAAGTGGAAATTAAATTTCCAGTACTAGGCATATGGTCAGAAAATATTTTGTTATTCCAGACCAACTATGAAATGAATGACTTGGAAAACTTTTTATATATATAAATACTATTTTATATTATATACTGAAAAAAGAACAAAAATGACAACATACCTTGATTAAATTCTTGTACATTGTATATATGCATTTGATATGGACAAAAGATAATACAAGAATTGAAAGAGATATAAATAGAGTAAATTTTTGGATTTTGTTCCCATAATAAATAGTTTTTTAAAAGGAAGGAAAAACTATTTGCCAAAGCAAAGTCCATTTACTTCTTTGATGGTTAAAATTACTTCTCCACTACATTTGTTTTGTGACCACACATGTCACCATCTTGTAAAATATTCCTGTATCTCCCAGAGTTGTAATAGCTGGATCAGAAAGCCAAAATTGAGTACACTTATGAAAATGAATCCATAGGAAAACTATAAGACATAAAACACCAAAATCTATATTTTCACAGCACTTTAATCCTCTCTAATAGGCTTATAAAAATACAAAATAAAATAAATTATAAAAATGTATTCACTGGGTAATAAGTAGGCTTTGACACTATACAATGCTATCCCCTATTCAGAGAAAGGGAGACGCTGGCATGAGCATGAAACTGTGGATTCCTTCCTTTTATAAGTATGGTTCTGTGAGGATCTAATATATCATGTCTAAAAAATCCACAAAGATTGTTTTAAGAACGTTATTTTAAAAACATGTTTACTTTCTATCTTTGTGAAAAATGTCTATTTTATGGTAATATTTTTTAGGTATTTTCAATTAAAATATCATAGAATTATATAACATGCTGATAATTTCATTTCCAAAATGGAACCTTTATTTTTTAGTACACTTACTACTCCAATTGTTCTCTCTTTTACACATCTGGAATATCAGCGCTCTCTTCATACCGCTTACCTAACTTTGTGTTAACAACCATAAGTATAAGTTAATAGAAACAGGCTTGAGTTAAAACTTTATATTCTATTTTTTAATCTGTCACTGAATCAGTAAGTGTTCCAATTCTGGTAAAGAAATGTTTGCAAATTAATGTTGTTGTTCAAACAATGGGCTTTACTTGGCTGACGGCCATTATCAACACAGTTTTCTCTACTTGTCATTTAGCCAGATTTCCAACAAAGAATATTTTAGTCATTGGTGATATGAGGCTAGCCAAATGGAATTAGACCTAAAAAACTTAGTGTGTGGCAATACAGTCTAATGATTTTATGGCTACACCCTTCATGTAAGTAGATCCAGGTCTATTTACTACGTTTTTTTGTTCTGTTCTCCTGCCTGCCCCTTTCACAACCCCAGTCTGGTCTTTCAACTGTGAACATATTGATTTTAGGTGACAAGAAATGTTTAACCTGTGCCTTAAAACTGACATATAATGTATGATCCAAACCAAGATGGTTTTGAAAGTGAAAGGCAGAGTTATTAATAATTACCTGAGGACAACTGGTCTGAACCGGACTGGACTGGCCCAGACAAATTGAGATACACATGGCTGCCCTGCCTTTGTGGTTCTTCTTCCACCTGGGCTTCAAATTCTCCAGTGTAGCCCCTGATAATGTTTCAACACCAAAAAACAAAACAAAGCCAAACAACAACAAAACACCTGCAATACTTTGAAGTACTCTGAGTCTCCAAAGTTAGATATCAATCCCACAAAAGAATGCCCAGGCTAGAATTATTGCTTATGTTGACTTTAACAGAAAAAAAGACACAAGTTGTGTTTCTTAGCTTTTCTAGTTAATTAGGTGATACAAATCTATATAATTCAATAGATGCTGTGCTTCACCCCAGATGGTACCAAAATACCATTAGAAACTCAATGTTGTTTTTCATCTAGTTATTCATTAAAAGAAGATAGTCATTTTATTTAAAAGACTCTTTTTAAGAGAACTACATCTGAGGTATTTGCTAACACAGGCTTCTTGCTAAGCTTTACTTTATCCCATACAAGAAGATGAAAGGGCTTGCTAGTATTCTATAATTTAATAACCTCATTTGGATCTTTTCTTTTTCCTCATTCAATTTCAGAACTTAGGGAAACCAGTGGAGAAATGTGGCTAATTATAAAAGACCAAGAGTATGTGGCCTTGTTTTGAAATTGGTAAGACTGTGCCTTAGGGGAGATAAAGAGTCTTCTCTTGTCTAAGAGATAAGTGTTTAACTCTCAATAACCTGGGAAGAGTATAAGTTGACATGACCTAGAAAGTCACTGACATTTCAATGACTTTATGGAGTACCTTGGCAGGAGAGTCTCCCAATTGCTCTGCTATAATAGTTCTATAGAAGAATCAGAAAGCTACTTTAATTTTACAAAAAAAGTGATGGAATAAAAGACTTAAGAAGACTGGGAAAATGGGGATCCCAAAAGAAAGAAAGGTGCATTCCTAGCTCCTAAGCAAAATCTTCCAGTATTTTCTCTATGTCTGGAAGTTTTAGAGTGAGTCAAGTATTATGAGTTAAAACTTATGATGGTCAAAGAAAACTAAGCAGTATGCAAAGTCTGGAAGGGGAGGACATAGAACAGAAACTTATGACCCCAGACACTTCATCGTGAGAAGGAGGAGGCATCCTGTCCCAGGAAGTAGTATTCTTGGAAAACATTTGCCTTAAGCTTAGCCACTATAGATAATATGATTTACAAAAACAAAACTTGACAAATTGGAAACTGGAGGTTTAAGAGAAAAAGGGTTGTCTGTCCATTTCATATCACACCACTTAATGCTACCAAATATGTCTTTGATAATCATTAAATTTCCTAAGAGGTCATGAATAAGTGTATGTGCAAAATACGGTGGAATATGGGAACAGATTTTTCACTGTTGATATTCCCAGGTTTAACACATATATGAAACAAAATGAGAATACTGATAAAAATTTTAATTTGGGGTTGTTTACAAAAGCAACAGTCAGCACAAAAATGACTCTCTGTATGCCACTACCTTTGTTTAGGGGCCTAACAAAAAATGGGACAGATAGAATGGGTGTAAGGGCTTCCTCTTTAGCACAATTGGTGAATTGACCAAAATCAGCACTGGGATCATAGTTCAGAGCTAGTTTAAGATCTTATCCACATCTAAGCCCTGGAGACTCCTAACTTTGCATCCTGAAATATGCCTTTCTTTGGAGTCCCAGAGCCATTATTCAATTTCAGCAATGCCTGATACCTCTCCTGACCACTTTCAGACACTTACTACCTACTCTCCTGCCTCACATTACATTTTCATTCTGTCAAATCAGCTAGTCCTGCTTATACTAATCATACTAAAGCAGACTTCTTACAGTTTCACTCCCATAATTAGAAACATGGAATGTTTCTGTTTCCTAATAAATTAAATATAATTTCTCAACCTGGAATGCAACACTTGGTACAGCAACACCCAAACCTTTCTTCTAACCTTACTTGCCACACAATTCCAACCAAACTCAATTCTCCAATGCATGCAATAGCTTCCAGTATTTCTTGCCTTCTTTCATGTTCCACTTCCTCATTTTTACTTATAGATTACTGACACATCCTAAGATATTTTCAAAATCATTTAGTTACTTCTTTAAAGATAACTTCCCCTTCTTAAAAACAAGACAACAGGCCCCAAATGGAGCTACTTATGGTAAGCCCCACAACACCAAACCAAGATTTAATTATAGTTTCACCTCTCCCAGAAATGGAGTCTTACACCAGTCAATTAGGAATCTCCTGATTAGAAGCAGTGAGGAAATCTGCCCGATAGACCCCTGCCAACTGCTGAAGGAAAGTTACCTTGCGATAACCAACCAACATTTGCCTCATAGAACTTTCTTGCTCCTGATACCTACCGCCTATAAAAGTCTTTGATTTTGTGCAGCTTGTCAGAGCTCCTTTCTATCCACTAGATTGGATGCTGCCTGATTCAAATTAATTTCTTCTCAAATAAACTTGAAAAAATTTTAATATGCACCAGTTTATCTTTTAGTGTCCTAAAAGCAATTCATAGCTTCCTGGTTTGAACGTGTATTCTGCTGATTCCTGACTTCTTAAAGTCTTCTTTGGTTTATAAAAAAGCTGTGCTTTTATTTTAGGAATATGTTCTTGAAGCAAGTTCTCTGTCTTATCCTAAGCCCATGCTGAGCATAATTTTAGAAATTGTTTTGTGTTTTAATTAAATTACCAAATTTTCATTTAACTAAAAAATTATTAGAATATGGACACATGATACTCACAGGTAGATTAAAAATTTGACTTAGTATGTTCATAGTTTAGTCAGTATATTTATTGTTTATTATTAATAGAATATTCCTACTTTTTTTGAAGAAAGCTATTAGACGTTGTGATTAAGGACAGCTTTCAAATCTAGCACTCTATGGCAGAGGATGTCAAATGACTATTTATTAAAAGTCTATGATTTGACAAGTGCTGTTCTATGCAATGACGATATAGCACGCAACAAGACAGAAGTTTCCTTTGCTTACAGATGCTGCGTTCCAGCGAGGAAGACAGACAAAAAGCCAATAAACAAACAAGATAATTTCAGAGTGTAACAAGAGCTGTAAAGGAAATAAAGCAGAAATTAGAAAAACAGATACTATGAAATGAATTGAAAAGGAAAAAAATATATACCTGCCTTGAGGTAGTCTGTTTCAATTAACAGCGTTTACTTTTTTCAGAATAATTATTATAGGCTAGTTGAGAGACACAGCTAAAAAGATAGTTGTGCTTACATGTTGATGAAAATTAACTAGCTAAACTGGAATAGCACGTAGTGCAATTTAGTATGTTATTAAGTGGAGATTGCAAAATTTTAAAAAATATATTCATGCAATTATGGGATATGAGTTTGGAGTACCCAGTGAAACATCAGACTAAAGGTCATTCATATAATAATCTAGAAACCCATACAACTCATTACATTTCATGTATCATTATTGAAAAATTAGCAATATATTGTAAGCTTTCTAAGATAGAGGAATCAAAATTATGGAGGAGTAGGTGATTCAAAAGATCATTAGTGAACACCTCCAAGCTGAGTCAACTCCAGTTCTCTGGGGAACAAATATTATTACAAGACAACAACTACTTGGAAGTAATATAGTGAAGTGTTCTTGATTCAGTAGCTAATAAAATCACAATTTCTATTTTGAAACCAACTCTGAAACTTGCCTGTGCTTTGTTTAAAGACCCTAAGGGAAAAACACCCACCAAAAAACAATATATATTAAAAGGGTGTAGAGATCATAAACAGTGGTTTTTCCTTCTAGTATATTCAAAGATATTATTGTATAAAGCAACCATAATAGCAATTTATCCCGAAATATTTTAGTGGATTTACATTTACAGATGAGGGATGAAATGTCACTCAATAAAACCGGTGAAGGTGCCTGGAGCTGATTTCCAATCCAGTAACTATTTCACTGCAAGAATATTGTGTTCTCAAGGGAAACGCTGGTTTTAAATTATTTATAAAATGTACAAAATAATTTTCATTTGAATCAGTTGTTAAAGGAAAATGCAAAAAAAAAAAAAAAGTAACAAATTCAGGGCCCCTGTATTCATTTATTATTTTCACAAGTCATGTAAATTTCTTCCATGAACAAACACTGAAAATACTTAGCACACTGAGAGAGACACAGACCCGGCTTTAGACAGCTATGTATACAGTTCTAACTATTGTTTGGTATTTTTCTAAATATATTATAAACATAGACATTTATATATATATATATATAATATATAATCTTTAAACTCTTCTCCCCTGTTGACTACCACTGCCTTCCAAAAATAGTTGACATAAATAACTTTCATCGGCTGGTCCTAATCAATATGAAAGCTATGTGTTCTTACTTTATTTTAGATGCAGTGATATACTAGTAAAATTTTACTCCTTACTGTTCTTATTTCAATTCTGTAGTATCCTGCCCTCCTCGTTTATTAAATTGGCTCTTTATACAATAGAAGATGAGCAGACACTGGACCAAGAAGTAATTTTCAAGAGACATTTTCATTGGTGAGCAGGACCTTTAAAAGTCAAGTGCAGTTAAGAAATCCTCCACCCTGCACCTTACATGTAGCAAACACCTTTGAGGCACCCAAGGCTGTGTTCACTGTTTCAAGATATTCTCACGGTTTTCCTTGGCTTTTTGACCCTGGTTCCCTGTTGCCACTTAAGTCCTGGATGTGACTCATCATAACAAGTGACGGGAGGATAACAGAGCTTTGTGATGATTGACTGACACAGCACACAGCAAGGACTGGAGAAGGGAGAAATTCCTCGGTGGGAGTTAGGGGAGAACTATGAAGAGAATTTTTCCTAATGCACACAGAGTTTGGTGACGACAACCGACATTCTAAACAAAGAAATGTGGAGGGGGGAATAGCAAATCTGAGAGACATTTAAAGTGGGCTAGTAATAGGCTCTGGAGACTGATCAGATATACACGGTAAATAATTACCCAATTTGTTCTACGTCCTACCAATCATACTGTGACTCACAATATGAATCCGTCGTTCCAGGAGGGTTTACAGCCTCACTACCTCTCCCCGCTCACCTTACCAATTATCACCCCCGTAATGATGCATATTTACCTCTAATGTGCCTTCCTTTCTCTACTCCACTTACTTTAGTTTTGGTTTTTCTGCCGTATACAAATCATTCTTCCTCCACAACCATGCCCAACAGCTACATTGACCTGTCCGTTTTCTTAAATCAAAGATCAAATAGAGTTTGTATCTGAACATGTACTGCCTTGTCAGTGATACTGCCATTCTCCTTGATATAACACTCTCTCCTTTCCCTTATTCCCTCTCTCTCACAAACTTCTGCCATTTCCTCCACAAAACTGCATCTCCATTTATTCTTTTCACTTCTATCACTTTGCTCTCTCCCTGTCTGGGGTCTAGGTGACTATAAGAACTGCCTAGCAGAGCTCCCTGGCACCAAAATAAAGAGCTACCACTTGCTGAAAGTCACTATGCATCAGACTCTAAGCAGCACCCCCTTTAAATCCTCATAACAAGCCCACAATCCCATCTTATGGATGAATAAAACGGCTGAACTCTTCCCATTACAGTATAAAAGAAGCACTGTTTAAATCAAAAGTCCAAACCATGAATGTATGCTCTTTATACTAAATAAAGAACCATCACCCTTTCAAAGTATGTTGCACATCACTTCACAGTAAATTTGCAAGAATTCTTTTATTATATTATAAGGGGGAATAAAAAACAACAAAACAAAAGTAAACCCAGTATAGTGATATACGCCCTCTAGGACAGTGATGTAATTCAACTTTTGAGTTGATAGATCTATTGTTTGAATAAAATAAAGAGATACTCTATATCACAGATAGAAAAGGGTGAAACAAAAAGGGCATGACTTAGCTCTGAATAATAGAAAGGGCAAACATGTTGGTTTCAGTAAACCAAGGAGCAGAATTTGTTAGAAAGTAATGGGCCTAATTCAGGGCCTATAAAAGGAAATTGCCCATATGAAACTTCATGTGATGAGTGATAGCCCATGAATTCCCATAAAATGGCATGTCTGGCATTAATTTTGAAATTACTTCTTGCTTGCTTTATAATTCTATTGTTTTCTCCAAATTTTTCCATAAGAAAAACAATTATATATGGCAATGTTGAGTTGGTGGTGATTTGCAGAAATCATCATGGATCTCAAATTGCTGTAAAGTGAGAAAAGCCTCGAATTCAGAGTGGTGCCAGGAGACAGCAGAATAGCCTGGCACCTGGTGAACTGACTGCTTCTTTTCCTCTGAATATCATTAGAAGAAAGTGGCCCTTGGAGAAGTGTGTGTATGGTTAGGCCTTCTTATTACAGAGAAGTGTGAATATTAAGGAGAAAGATCATCCCAAGAGTTGCAGGGACTGGGTTTATCCAATTAAATTGTTATTATACAAAAATATTTTTCATGCTCAAAATCCACAAAAACTCCCTCCCTCTCATATTGGATCCAATTAATTGGGCTCATTTTTTTTTTTTTTTTTTTTTTTTTTTGCGTTATGCGGGCCTCTCACTGTTGTGGCCTCTCCCCTTGCGGAGCGCAAGCTCCGGACGCACAGGCTCAGCGGCCATGGCTCACGGGCCTAGCTGCTCTGCGGCATGTGGGATCTTCCCAGACCGGGGCACGAACCCGTGTCCCCTGCATCGGCAGGCGGACTCTCAACCACTGCGCCACCAGGGAAGCCCCTGGGCTCATTTTTTAACCTCTATATAATCTATTTAACATTCTATTTGTTCATACGTTCATTCATTCATTCTCATTTCAATCAATAGTCAATTGTTTTTTATACAGATATTCACTTATTGCCTATATATGTACCTGCCCATATAGAACAAACTAGACATCTTCATATATGTTTCCACACTCCAAGTGTTCATTCTACCCCAGAAGTTCAGTTCTACAAACTGTCTTCTCATGATGCACCTGTGTTACCTTTCCTGTGCTTGCTTATGCATTTTTCAAGTTTCTTCCAAATGATTGTTTGGCACTAGGTTTAAATGACTAAATGTCCCAATTAAAAAGAAGAATGTCAGATTCAATTAAAAAAGCATTCACCCTACAGCCATGAATAAAGATGAAATCTTGCCATTTGTGACAATAGGGATGGACATGGAGAGGATTATGCTTAGTGATTAAGTCAGACAGAAAAAGATAAATACTTTATGTTATCACTTACATGTGGAATCTAAAAAATAAAACACACTAGTAAGTATAACAAAAAAGAAACAGACTCACAGATGTACAGAACAAACTAGTGGTTACCAGTAGGGAGAGGGAAGAAGAAGGGGAAAGATAGGGCTAGGGGATTAAGAGGAAAAACTACAATGTATAAAATAAATAAGCTACAGGATATAATGTACAGCACAGATAATATAGCTAATATTTTAGATTAACTATAAATGAAATATAATCTAAAATTTTTTGAATCACTATGTTGTACACCTGAAACTAATATAATATTATAAATCAACTATACTTCAATAAAAAAAATTCAAATATAAAACCCAAAAGTTTTCTCAGGCTAATTGCAGAAGTGGAAGTGAGAGATTTGAAACAGGTGAAGGATTTGATACACCATTGTTAGCTTGAAGATGGACATGGTCATGTGGAAAGGACCTGTGAATGACCTGTAGAAACTCTTTAGGAGCAAAAAATTCATGATCTCAGTATTGAAACCGCAAGGAGCTAGATTCGATTCTGCCAACTCTATGGATGTGCTTCTAAGCAGATTCTTCCTCAGCTCCTCCTAATGAGAAGTCAGCCCTGAAGACATCTTGATTTCAGCCTTGTGACAGAGCAGAAAACCTAGCCACATCTTGTTGGACTTTTGACGTAGAAAATTAGGAACTAATAAATGTGTGTTGTTTTAAACTTCGAAATTTGTGGAAATTTATTATCTAGCATTAGAAAATATATACAAGGACTATTTAAGAAGCTACAATAGTACATTCATGCTTCTATAGGTTAAAATTTGATTCCAAGATTACAAAAATGAGTAATGTTCTTATATTTTCAACATCTTTTAACCTTTGGTCTTAATGGTTTTTAAATATTCATTAGAATATCTAATTATGCTATAGTAGCATACCTTTGAAAGCAATTAAATTTCTATATCATGTGTTATTAGTGTAGGAAAAGTGATTAATGTGTAATTACAACTCACCAAGGAACCACTCTCTAAATTACTCATAACCACTAGGAAACAACTTTGCCAATAATAAATCAGTGATCATTGTTGTTCAATAAGGGGTCCATGTGCATAGAAAAGATGTAATCACAAAAATAGATATACAATATATGGGAGAGGAGTGTTAATGAACATTCAGTGTTAATGGATGTGTTACTGTAAATAGAAAAAAACACTTTTCAACCAACTGGGCTGAACACCAAATTTCCTTTGAAATAGTTCCTTTAAAATGGGGACACTCGTGCAATAATTAGGAAACAACCATATTGGAAAAAGAAATTTTGAACAATGTGGAAAATCTGTATGGAAGATTTCTTTCCCCCTCTTTAGAACTGCAAATATCTACAAAACCCACTAGACTAATTATTGCAGAAGCCATATTTACATTTGAAAAAAGACCACATTTCCTGCAATTCCTAACCTAAACAAATTTGTGTAATAGTAATTAGGAACAGAAATTGAAAAGACAATTGTAATGCAGGTGCTAAAATCTAGGTAGTTGTAACCAAGATCCTATTCTTTAAGGAGCAGTTTCAGGGAAAAAACATACACAATAATGCAAGAAGAGCAATTTTCAGAGAGCATATTAACTTTGCATCAGTAAAGGAAAGCCAAACACACAATTCAGGTTGGAGATGCTGAACCAGCATAAAGGGAAATGACCAGGATGGGATAAGAGTTTTACCAGGAAAGAAAGATGAACAGTGATCACCAAACTACGTAAAACTATTTACAATCTTCCTAATTTGCCATTTTAGTAGGTTACATATGGCTGATTTCATAGTCTAGATTTTTAATCTCAGTTCACCTTTAAGAGCAGCATCCAACTCAGCCATAAAAAATAATGAAATAATGCCATTTGCAGCAACATGGAGGGACCTAGGGATTATCATACTAAGTGAAGTAAGTCAAAAAGAGAAAGACAAATACCATATGATATCACTTATATGTGGAATCTAAAATATGACACAAGTGAACTTATCTACATGACAGAAACAGACTCACAGACATAGAGAACAGACATGTGGTTGTCAAGGGGGAGGGGAGGCGGGAGGGATGGACTGGGAGTTTGAGTTTAGCAGATGTAAACTACTGTATACAGGATGGATATATAGGATATACAGGTCCTACTGTATAACACAGGGAAATATATTCAATATCTTGTGATAAACCATAATGGAAAAGAATGTGAAAAAGAATGTATATATATGTATAACTGAATCACTTTGCTGTACAGCAGAAATGAACACAACATTGTAAATCAACTATACTTCAATAAAATAAACTTTAAAAATAAAAATAAATTTTTAAAAAGAGCAACATCCAAGATAGATACCTAGCCATATAGCCTTGGCCAAATTGCTTTACCTATCTTTGCCTCTGTTTCCTCGTCTGTAAAACATTATGTCGTTTGCAGTGAGAAAAGCTGGCTCACAGGATGTAGTGAAGGTTTAATGAACTAATATTTGTGAAACATGTAGAAGAGCATCTGGCACAGCATAAGCACTACATAAATGTATGCTACAATAATATTTCATACACTGGGAAAAAAGTTGATTAAAGTATGAATGCACTAACAAATGCATTAACAAATATTTTGATAGCCTATTAGCTGGCAGATACCGTATCAGGTGCTGTGAATGAAACAGTGCCAGATAGAGTCTATGTCCTCAAAACGCTTACAGTCTAGAATGGATTAGATTGATGAATACCAAAGAAATGGTAATATCATGTGAGAAGAGCTCAGAGGAAATTGTAAAACAGGAAACATAATAACAACTATTTCTAGGATTGCCATGAAGTTTCTATGTGATAATTCCTGAAAACATTTTAGTACAATACTTGCCATACAGTAATGACTTAATAAAAGTTAGCTCTTATCCTTGTGTTACAGTTTTTTTTTGTTGTTTCATTCCATTCTCGTTGTAATACTGGAGCATGAGTTCTTCCGGGGAAGGGGGGAACCTCATTCTCAATCAACATTCAATATTTTTTAGACAAAATATGCCTGAAACACTATTAAGTATTAAAGTATTAAAATATTAAACACAGGGTTCTTGCTCTAGAGAGAAAGAGAGACTTGTATATGTTTAAATTACAACATAGTGTGGTAAATACAAATGCAGTGACATAATCAATCAACTGTGGATGGGGCAATATTCCCTGAGGAAGAGAGAGGTTTCAAAGGATGTATTACCACATCTGGATATTAAAATAAAGGTAGGACTTTTCCAGCTGCCAAGGGGAATAAAATGAACCATATAATGAAAAGATCTGATCAGGACTTCCTGTCATGAGACAACTCAGAATAGGAGGACCTTCAAGATGGCAGAGGAATAAGACATGGAGATCACCTTCCTCCCCACAAATACATCAAAAATACGTCCAGATGTGGGACACTGACAGAACACCTACTGAAAGCTGGCAGAAGGCCTCAGATTTCCCAAAAGACAAGAAACTCCCAACGTACAAGGCTGGGTGGCTGACAGGGTCTTGGTGCTCCAGCAAGTTGTCAGGCCTGAGCCTCTTGGGTGGGAGAGCTGAGTTCAGGACATTGGACCACCAAAGACCTCACAGGCCCACATAATATCAAATGGCGAAAGCTCTCCCAGGGATCTCATCTCAACCCTAAGACCCAGCTCCACTTAATGACCAACAGGCTCCAGTGCTGGATACCCCATGCAAAACAACTAGCAAGACAGGAACAAAAACCCTACTCATTAGCAGAAAGGCTGCCTAATATCATAATAAGGTCACAGACCTCCCAAAACACACGCCCAGATGTGGTCTTGCCCCCAAGAAAGACAAGATCCAGCTTCATCCACCAGAACACAGGCACCAGTCCCCTCCATTAGGAAGCCTACACAACCCACTGAACCAACCTTACCCACTGTGGCCAGACACCAAAAACGATGGAAACTACAAACCTGCAGCCTGTCAAAAGGAGACCCCAAGCACAGCAAGTTAAGCAAAATGAGAGACAGAGAAATACACAGCAGATGAAGGAGCAAGGTAAAAACCTACTAGGCCAAACAAATGAAGAGGAAATAGGCAGACTACTTGAGAAAGAATTCAGAGTAATGATAGTAAAGATGATCCAAAATCTTGGAAATAGAATGGAGAAAATAGAGGAGATGTTTAACAAGGACCTAGAAGAACTAAAGACCAAATAAACAATGATGAACAACACAATAAATGAAATTAAAAATTCTCTAGATGGAATCAATAGAATAACTGAGGCAAAAGAACGGATAAGTGACCTGGAAGATAAAATAGTGGAAATAACTATTGCAGAGCAGAATAAAGAAAAAAGAATGAAACGAATTGAGGACAATCTGAGACCTCTGGGACAACATTAAATGCACCAACATTCAAATTATAGGGGTCCTAGAAGAAAAGAGAAAAAGAAAGGGATTGAGAAAATATTTAAAATAGTCAAATCAAGTCCAGGAGAAACATGTCAAGACACATATTAATCAAACTACCAAAAATTAAATACAAAGAAAAAATATTGAAAGCAGCAAGGGTAAAGCAACAAATAACATACAAGGGAATCCCCATAAGGTTAACAGCTGATATTTCAGCAGAAACTCTGCAAGCCAGAAGCGAGTGGCAGGACATATTTAAAGAGATGAAAGGGAAATAAACACAACCAAGAATACCCTACCCAGCAAGGACCTCATTCAGATTTGATGGAGAAATTTAAAGCTTTACAGAGAAGCAAAATCTAAGAGAATTCAGCAGCACCAAACTAGCTTTACAACAAATGGTAAAGGAACTTCTCTAAGCAGGAAACACAAGAGAAGGAAAAGATCTACAAAAACAAACCCAAAACAATTAAGAAAATGGTAATAAGAACATACATATTGATAATTACCTTAAATGTAAATGGATTAAATGCTCCAACCAAAAGACATAGACTGGCTCAGTGGATACAAAAACAAGACTCATCTATATGCTGTCTACAAGAGACCCACTGCAGACCTAAGGACACATACAGACTGAAAGTGAGGGGATGGAGAATGTTATTCCATGCAAATGGAAGTCAAAAGAAAGCTGTGGTAGAAATTCTCCTATCAGACAAAATAGACTTTAAAATAAAGACTATTACAAGAGACAAAGAAGGACACTACATAATTATCAAGGGATCAATCCAAGAAGAAGATATAACAATTGTAAATGTTTATGAACCCAACCTAGGAGCACCTCAATACATAAGGCAAATGCTAACAGCCATAAAAGGGAAATTGACAGTAACACAATAAGAGTAGGGGACTTTAACACTGCACTTTCACCAATGGACAGATCAAGCAAAATGAAAATAAATAAGGAAACACAAGCTTTAAATAACACATTAAACAACATGGACCTAATTGATAATTATAAGACATTCTATCCAAAAATAACAGAATATACTTTGTTCTCAAGTGCTCATGGAATGTTCTCCAGGATAGATCATATCTTGGGTCACAAATCAAGCCTTGGTAAATTTAAGAAAATTGAAATCGTATCAAGTATCTTTTCCAGCCACAACACTATGAGACTAGATATTAATTAAAGGAAAAAAAACTGTGAAAACTACAAACACATGGAGGCTAAACAATACATTACTAAATAACCAAGAGGTCACTGAAGAAATCAAAGAGGAAATAAAAAAATACCTAAGAAACAAATGACAATGAAAACATGATGACCTAAAACCTATGGGATTCAGCAAAAGCAGTTCTAAGAGGGATGTTTATAGCAATAATCCTACCTCAAGAAACAGAAAAATCTCAAATAAACAACCCAACTTTATACCTAAAGCAAATAGAAAAAGAAGAACAAAGAAACACTAAAGTTAGCAGAGGAAAGAAATCATAAAGATCAGATGAGAAATCAATGAAAAAGGAATGAAGGAAATGATAGCAAAGATCAATAAAACTAAAAGCTGGTTCCTTGAGAAGATAAACAAAATTGATAAACCATTAGCCAGACTCATCAAGAAAAAAAGGGAGAAGACTCAAATCAACAGAATTAGAAATGAAAAAGGAGAAGTAACAACTGACACTGCAGAAATACAAAGGATCATGAGAGATTACTACAAGCAACTATATGCCAATAAAATGGACAACCTGGAAAAAAATGGGACAAATTCTTAGAAAAGCACAACCTTCCAAGACTGAATCAGGAAGAAACAGAAAATATAAACAGACCAATCACAAGCACTAAAATTGAAACTGTGATTAAAAATCTTCCAACAAACAAAAGCCCAGGACCAGATGGCTTCATAGGCGAATACTATCAAACATTTAGAGAAGAGCTAACACCTATTCTTCTGAAACTTTTCCAAAATATAGCAGAAGGAGGAACATTCCAAAAATTATTCTACAAGGCCACCACCACCCTGATTACAAAACCAGACAAACCTGTCACAAAAAAAGAAAACTATAGGCCAATATCACCGATGAACACAGAAGCAAAAATCCTCAACAAAATACTAGCAAACAGCACATTAAACATTAAACACCAGCACATTAAAAGGATCATACCACATGATCAAGTGGGATTTATCCCAGGAATGCAAGGATTCTTCAATACACACAAATCAATCAGTGTGATAAACCATATTAACATATTGAAGGAGAAAAAGCATATGATCACCTCAATAGATGCAAAAAACCATTAGACAAAATTCAAAACCCATTTATGATATTAACCCTCCAGAGAGTAGGCATAGAGGGAACTTACCTCAACATAATAAAGGCCATATATGACAAACCCACAGCCAACATCATTCTCAATGGTGAATAACTGAAACCTTTTCCACTAAGATCAGGAACAAAACAAGGCTGCCCACTGTCATCACTATTATTCAACATAGTTTTGGAAGTTATAGCCATAGCAATCAGAGAAGAAAAAGAAATAAAAGTAATCCAAATTGGAAAAGAAGAAGTAAATCTGTCACTGTTTGCAGATGACATGGTACTATAGATAGAGACTCCTAAAGATGCTGCCAGAAAACTATTAGAACTAATCAATGAATTTGGTAAAGTAGCAGGATACAAAATTAATGAACAGAAATCTCCTGCATCCCTATACACTAATGATGAAAAATCTGAAAGAGAAATTAAGGAAAGACTCCCATTTACCACTGCAACAAAAAGAATAAAATATCTAGGAATAAACCTACCTAAGGAAATAAAAGAGCTGTATGCAGAAAACTATAAGACACTGATGAAAGAAATTAAAGATGATATAAACAGATAGAGAGATATACCATGTTCTTGGACTGGAAGAATCAACATTGTGAAAATGACTCTACTACCCAAAGCAATCTACAGATTCAATGCAATCCCTATCAAACTACCAATGGCATTTTTCACAGAACTAGAAAAAAAAATTTCACAATTTGTATGGAAACACAAAAGACCCTGAATAGCCAAAGAAATCCTGAGAAAGAAAAACGGAGCTGGAGGAATCAGGCTCCCTGACTTCAGACTATAGTACAAAGCTACAGTAATCAAGACAGGATGGTACTGGCACAAAAACAGAAATATAGATCCATGGAACAGGATAGAAAGTCTGGAGATAAACTCATGAACATATGGTCATCCTATCTTTGATAAAGGAGTAAAGAATATATAATGGAGAAAAGACAGCCTCTTCAATAAGTGCTGCTGAGAAAACTGGACAGCTATATATAAAAGAATGAAATTAGAACACTCCCTAACACCGTACACAAAAATAAACTTTCACTGAAAGATCATAGGTTGGTGGGTCTCTAGGTTTGTGACTGGACCTGATTTTAATCTCCAGTACTGTGTTTAAGAAACACTATGGGCTCTAAAAATATTTGTGGAATTAAATTGAAAGTATGAGCTTACCTCAAAACTGTTTCTTACTGAAATCACAATAAAAAATTATATTTGCTAAAACAGTACATACTTGAATGTATTTAAACCTGTATTCTAACACAACAGTCCTCTTATCCCGCAACTTGGTTGTTCTAACTAGGAAGGTGACTCTTAAACCATTTACTCTCTTGAGAAGAATTGAGATAGGATCTTGAAAATATGGGAGCAGATTTTCCCCCATGGCAGATAAGCACTTCCCACCATAAGCTGTCCTTATTTAAAGTATTGAGGGGTAAAAATATTTTGCTCCATTTCTATTTATTTTTATGTCATAGCAGACGGCAATTAGATATGTAATTGTTAAACCTGTGGCAGTCAGGATGTGTTGCCATGAGTTTCTATTTGTATTCTGAAAGCCAATTGTGCAGTTGGTTTTGAACTGATTGACCATCAAACTAGAAAAATGAGTCTGGAAAATAAAGAATCTAAATCTGAATAAATGGATTTCTTCTCTTCATTAGAACTAGGTTAAGAATCTTTCCTAAAATATTTTCTCAAGCATCTCATAAATGAATTTATTATCCAGTCTTATTTGATAATACTGTATTTGTAATCTATTATTTGGCCAATATGGTCTGAATTCTGTAATGGGTATGTCTCAGTATATAGCAATTAAATTATGATTAGCTCAATTTAGATGAATACCTCCTAGTGTTTAGGTTTAATTTGAAGGCAATTATAGTTGCAGTACTTGTCAGGCACACCAAATTGCCTAATGAGGTATCTTTATTAATAAATGAACACAGAAAACTATAATTTAGTAAAATTCAATCCTAGCAAAATATGTAAGTCAGGGCATGATCTCTCCAAATGAAGACCATTATTTTGCACTATATATATATATATAAGAGATTTTTTCCCCTATAAAGTTATGTGCTTCAGGTACCATGGTGTATTTCTTCTACTTTCTATGACCTTAATTACCATAGACTAAATTCTAATTCCCTGTGCCCTGAGCTTGTTTGTGCCCATGGGTAACGTGGGGCAGGGAGGAAGCAAAGGTCTAGTTCCTAACACCTTCCATTGAATTAGTTGATTTTAAGTAGAGGGTATCTCTGTGTCTATTTTCTAGTTTTTCATCTTGTATCCATTGTCCATAGAACCCAGAGGAGCTTTTGTTGCTCATATTCATATTCAACTGGGGATTTTTATAACTGTCCTTTACTCAGGACAGTTATAAACCACTCAGCCATCACAACCTAAACATATTCTTAAATGATAGTTATTATATATCTATGTATTTACAGTTTATCATTTTAAAAATACATTAGCATTTAGAAATGGAAATCCCCTAATAATAAAATGTGCTTTTCATTAGTTTTATCCTCTGACTTTTCAATGCAATCTGTGTCTGACCATGTCCATTTACAGTTGGGGACTTCATTACATATAATTTTCACCAACCCGGAGTAAAATGACATAAAGGCAGCTATAATCTCTTTTTTTTTCCCTTCTCTTGGTCAACAAAAAATCTGTTTCACACTGTGATTTATAGTTCGAGTCTTCTAATGGCCAGTTCTATAAACTAAACAATATAAAGGATATACTAAGGTTTACAAGAGAATAAACTGTGAAGGGAGCTGGGAAAAAGAATCATTTTTTAAACTCTAAAAAAAGAAAATAAAATTTGATCTTATGTCATATTCTCCAAATGACAGTAGACTCATGCCCAATAATTTGTCTCCTTAGGTTGGCTTTGAAGACTTTTGTAGGAAAAAAAAATACATGTTTCTCTGGGTTTAAAGCATTTTATAAAATTTATGTTCAGATAGTACCTTTATAGCCATACCAAACTGGACAGTGGGAATAGAGCTCTTCAGCAGGTCTTCAGTCATTTGTATTTTGGTTCATACAAGTGAGAAATGGAAGAGTTTTTGTTTAAAATAATTCTTTACAAGGTAGCAGCCTGACTTGTAGTCCAGGCTTTCCACAATGATAAGACCAATAATTCATGTAAACTTCAAAAGAAGAAAATTAATTTCCTTACACTGATGATCACATAAAGAGTGTTTGGGGTTTTTATTCTAAACAACACAATGCTGTAAATAAGATGAACACTTCCTTAGGAATTGAAGTTTTTCTAACAGAACCTCTTATTTCATTAATTTGGACAAGTGCATAGTGTTGTTTGCATAGTATACTTTAAGATGTTACATTTACTAGCCTTGATTTTTAATATCTCAACCATGGAACACTGACAGGGAAGCAACAGGAAAAAAAATAAAAGATGTTCTATATTGTATTTACAGATTCTACTTTTCTTCTTTGAGCTCAAAACCAAGTACGACAATGGAGGAGACACGAGGTGCATAGAAATACACTCTCGTTTTTATCATCCTCGAAAGTTATCTCACAGAAGTAGGACAAATTGCAGAACATGATCAATGGCTCAGAAATTACTGGCAAAACAGCTTTGCCCTGAGTTTCAACAAGGATCCAGCCCTAAGAGAAATTATTATAGGTTACATTACCAAGGAAACATATGTCCCAGATATTCTAATTCCCCTCAGGTCCCATATAAGGAGAAAGGAGAGGGATTCCAAGGCCAAACAGGGATACAGAAGCAGAGCTGACTGACAAAAAATGGTCCACTTTTCCCTCATGACAGGAAAATTACTCTTTCCACTCTGGTTTCTTAGTCTCTTGGAGTCTATAACATGTTTTTACTGTTCCTTATGCTACAGTGACCTTTATCTTTTAAAATCTCCACTTTTTAAAAATATGTTGGACAGCTTTAAGAAATAATGCATAGTTACATTTATACAGTATGCCAACATCACTTATTAATGTTTTCTCACATGCCTCATTCATTTTCTTAAATCCTGGGCAAAATTCCCAAAAGAAAATGTCAGCTGCCTATAATGTTTCCTCTTTAGTAATTTTTCCAATACTGAGAATGTCAATAACCTGATAAAGAATTTTCTTCAAAGTACAGCTCAATGTTAGGAAGACTCAGTCAAAATTAACTGTTTTCTGGAGGGTTATACTCCTGTTTTGCAATTGCCTTTCAAAAGTAATCACTGGAGGGCTTCCCTGGTGGCGCAGTGGTTGAGAGTCTGCCTGCTGATGAAGGGGACACGGGTTCGTGCCCCGGTCCGGGAGGATCCCACATGCCGCGGAGCGGCTGGGCCCGTGAGCCATGGCTGCTGAGCCTGCGCATCTGGAGCCTGTGCTCCGCAATTGGAGAGGCCACAACAATGAGAGGCCCGTATACCGCAAAAAAAAAAAAAAAAAAAAAAGTAATCACTGGATTTACAGTTAGGTTTTGTAACAATGACTGCAGTTTCCCAACCCAAAATTTGCCAGAAATCTTCCCCTCAAAGGAGAAAGAAGAGGAGGAGGTAAGGGAGGAGAAGTTATTTTAGACTTTTATAGAGATTAGGAAAAGCTGAGATGTTTTTAATCTACTAGTCTCACCCTTCATAGATTTTGCACACAGCACACACAGAATTGAAGGAAAAGAATTAAAAGTTTCAGAGAGTAAAAGAGGGATACAAGTTAACTGTCCCTAAGAATTCTATTAAGATCACAATAAGAGAAGCATTTATATTTCTTTGAGCTTTCAGAATTCTTCTGGACCAACAACCGTGTAACTTTTTGGAGAGAAATGGAAAGATAGGAGGTGTCCTCATTCTTCCTAAAATGTTGACTTTTCAGGAAGGAAGGTGAAGGAATGAGTTGGTTACACACACCCTATTCCCCTGTCATTTCAATTTTCTCAGGGAGGAAATGGCTTGAGTGGCATCAAGTATCTCAGAGCTAAAACAACTGGAGGATGTTCAACTCTTTGGTTATCTCTGTTTCTGGCATATAGTCAAGAAAATATCCCTACAGGGTGGAGGGACATGATATATATGCTGATTGGAACCCTCAAATGTTTTTGAGATTCTCTCTTGGGTCTAATGAAGGCATTCAGTTGAAGTAGCAAGACACTGACACTTCTGGGCTTTCTTATCGCTGTGGATTTTTTCCCTGACTTTGGACTTTGATGTGATTCTTATTCATACTTGAAACTTTCTTGTTGCACCTTTCCTCAAAGCAACTCTTCTGTCATTTGAAGAACAGTTCTTCATATCAGAGACCAAAAATCACCCCATTGAGATGGTGGCAGTGGGTGCCAGAGGAAAACTGTACCTACTGTCTGCGTCAGTGGCATTGAAATCAACATTTCCCTACCTTGCCTCATCTCTTGTAACACTTGTTTTCTTCCCTTCTCCTGAGGGTATCTTCAAGCTGTTGACTTCCGGGATTTGCAGATTTCACAACGTGGTACTACTTTTTTGTCTGTGGGTTATTTCTTCAGAGAAAGAGACAATAACTTCCTAAAATCCATACAAATGTGAAAAAGAGCAATATATTACTGGTTGTTGCTATTGTTTTATATAATGCAAAATAAAGAGAGTAGGAAAAAAAAATAGAGAAACATCTCCTCTGAGGCCTCAGTAGGAATGAATGGATTATTCTAGGAAAGGTTGTGTAAAGTAAAGAGTCTTTGTGTGGGATTTTAGATCCGTGGGCCTCTACAGTTCCTCTTAATTTACGCTTACCTTTTGAGTAGTACCTACATGTATCTTCTGGGAGATTGGGATTGACATATACACACTAATATGTATAAAATGGATAACTAATAAGAACCTGCTGTATAAAAAAATAAATAAAATTCTAAAATTCAAAAAAAAAGATACACTTTGAAGGCTGGGAGGTGCCAGGGTAAGGTTCAGAGTATACATAGTAAACAGTTATCTGCTTGGGTTGCACTCTCTCAGGCACTTTTAATGTAAAGTTTTTTAATGTAAAGAAACTCTGAAGCTTTGGGGGTTAAGCAATAAGACTTCTCTTTTCTATGCCAGAGTTTAGAACCAACAAAGAGATACAAGAGTTAGAGATAAAATTGGAGGTTTATTACAGATAAAACCTAGGCTGGAGTATGTTGCTTAAGTGTGTGGCCACATGGGCTTGCTAATGCCCTCCCTACACAAACACTCAGTCCAGACCTTGGAACAGCACCCGCCTCCAATCTAGAGGGAAAACACATGCTTCCCTGTGGAGAGGAATGACTAAGAGGCAGGGCCAGGAGGAGGAGTATATTCTAATGGAGGTTGCTTCCCAGGGAACCAGAGGATGGGAAGTATTAGTAAGTGTTCCTCAAGAACAAACAGGTATCTTTGAGCTCACCTTATTGCCCAACTCATATCAATAGGGAAGGAAAGTTGCATGAACTCTGGCATAGACATACTACCAAAGAAGAGAGAGTGTGCACTTTACTTATATTTTAACTTTGTTGTGTTTCTTAGAAACCTAAAAATTAGGGAAACAATTGATATAAATTTGGACTTATTTTCCATTAAATTCTGAATGCATTCTTTCTAGTGAGCCCTAATACCATCACATATTCCATGAAAAAAAAGACACTATGGTATCCTACAGTAGAGTTTAATGTTGTTTAATTTATCATTTTCCTAACTTCTCTGAGCATGGGATATTTTGTTGTCTATGCAGTTGTTGATGTTTCTCAGATACACTTATTCAAGTGTATATGCATAGCTGCTTGTTTCATAGAACACTCCATAGAAAATGCTGGGTTTGTGAACTACTCAAATATACTTGGCCCTTGTATCACCCTTGTGAGAGAGACACACTGTAATTCACATTTTTTTTCACATTGAAAAGGAACATTTCCCTTGAAATTGCAACATGCTTTAAAAATCTGAGCTTGTCTAGCTTAACTGGCAGCACTTTCTCTTTCCTAGTTGTGCATATAATGATTACCATGGCCTACATCAATGGTTGTCTTATTCAATGAAATAACAATAGAAAAATGGGACATAGAAAAGTCTATGTGTTCTTCTTCCTGTATATCCAGCACAGTATTCCAAGTCAAAGGTATTCCTATCATCTAGCTTAGTGCCTGATACACAATAAATACTCAAGGTTTTGCTAAAATTAAAATAAGGAATGAAGACAGGCATGTGACCTCTCTTACACTTTACAAAGAATTAGATCTCAAAGTGTTCCTGACTGGAATGGAAACCACATCCTTTGTCTGATATTGGGTAAGGTTCCCATGGCAAATTATTTCTCTCTGGCCTTTGTAAAGAAAGTATTTGGCATCTTTTTTGTTGACATTAAACAATTTCACTTCCCAGTTTCTATGCAGCAGAAGTTCACCTTTGTCAGTTTAGAATAGCTTTGCCTAATAAGTGCTTTTCTGGTTCCTGTTCCCTTCCCCTGTATATTTTATTCTCTACTGAACACATTTGTGTAATGTGTTTTAATTCTGAGGTTCCATCTAACTTTGATGCCTTCAAATTATATTGAAAAAACAAGAAAATAACATTGCAATTTTCATTTTTCTTTTTAGCTGGATGGCTGATTGGTTCAGTATTAATTTAATATTTAGCCTTATAGAGTCAGCATCAATAAACACTTTCTATTGTCAAACAGCTGTTACAGTGATGAGTTCCCAAATAATGGCAGATTTTCTACTATCAAATACAAACCAGTTTTACTGTGTACCATAAAAAGTTCTTGTCCGTAATCAAATTATCTTAGATCCCTGGCTGGAGATTCTGATATTTCAGATAAGTAGATGATCTTAATTAGAAGGGATGCCAAAGAGTAATTTCATTAGTTTAGAAAAGATAATGAATTATATAAGCAATATGAAAGGTATTTGCTAACTTTCTGTCTATGGAGACAAGCATTTGTAAGATTCCCAAAACAGCAAGTCAATATTCTTAGATTTAACCCATAAATCTCAGTGGTTAGCCCGCCTCACCTTTCTTTTCCTTATTATTCTTTACTTTCCACACTGGAGATTCTCAACTCTTCAGATTCTTGACAGAATGAAAATTCAGTTATCTTATTAAAGGCTGACCAGTTTACCTCATAGTATAGGAACTAAATCTCTTATGTCATTTCCCATATTTATATTATATTGTCATAGAGGAGAGATTAGGAAGAGGAAGGAAAGAGTGATTCGTCTAAACAACCATCATTACAAAATTGTATTTCTTTTTCTCCTCTGCTAAAAAAAATGATGGTTATAAGTGGTTGAAAATATGTTTTCATATGCTTTTCTAAGATATTCATTCCAAGATCATTTCCTTTGTTGTACAATATTGCAGTTCAAAGTGTGGTTACAGATGATTTATCAAGATGCCAGAAATGAGTGACTTCCACTTAAGAATACTTATGTTTGATGGATTAATACAAGGCAAAGGGATAATTGAAGAGTTTTTGTTTTTTCCTTCTGGGACAGCACATAGATGGCTAATTTTCAGAAATACTCCAAGCCAAGGGAATCGTGTCCAGACTAGATTTCTTAAGAAGTCTACTACAGTGCCTCAATGAACGCTGAATAATGGATGAATGAAGATTAGGCCCTAGAACCTATTTAGGACAACGTGACAAATATTTGGAGGGCATCCATGGGATAAAGGAAGAGAGTCTGAGTTTTGTTCTGTATAATTTATGTTCTAGTCTGAAGTGCTAACATAACTAGTTCCTCTGTCAACATGAAATATGTCTTTATTCTCTCCTTTCCTTCCTATAGTTGCAATTATTTCTCTCTCTCACTTAGTGTAACAATGAAAAGAGCATCGGTTTTAGAGCCAGAAGGACCAAATATTTTATTAGACTTTAGTACTGGACTTTAAGCAAAGCATTAAAATAGACAAAAGCAAGCTCTGTTTTACTATCATTTCCCTTCTTATTGCTTTCTACTTCCCTCTCCCAAATCTCTATCCTACCTAGACTTTCCCTCATCATCCAGGAATTGAGAAGCCCAATCTCTGCCAAAAGCCACCTCTAAATGCACTAAAAAGCACAATATTTTTCTAGGACACTTGAGGAGCTCTGGGTTTAGCTCATAGCTGCCAACAGACCTTCTAACACCAGTATTTTTCCCACCATTAATAGACAAAAAACAAAGACATTTCTAATTGAATGATTTTTTTTTACTGGATCATCACAATGATCTATACTACAAGATATTAACTGAACTGTCCTTGTCCCTATTACTCTCTGTTCTGTGTTCCCAGAGCCAAAAACAAAAACAATGCTTGCTTTCCTGGTGACTACCTTCCCATACTCTTCAATTCTTCCCATATAGAGACAAGCTACAATGGGCATACCTGGTCATGAAGTGGTGGTCCCAAAGAATTTTCCAAATATTTATTTCTTAATGTTTTATCTTCCAATCTTATCATTGAACATATCATGAGAGTTTGTAAGAATAAAAGACTCAGGCACCTGTAGTTTTCTGAGAAAAGCATCTCAGATTTAGGGGCTATAGCCTCAAACACTCATGAAGAACATATTCTAGGTTAAAGAGAGATAACCAGGAGTGCTCCCATCCTAGAACTCTCACCATCAACTCTTCCACATAGTTACATCCAGGCTAGGATTTCAATAGAGATGACATGATAACTAAGTCACACATTTTATTTTCATAACTCACTTTATTAAATCTCACTTATCTTTATACCTGTATGCAATTCAATCAACCCAATTATTTTTCTTCTTTTTTTCAGTATCTTTATCGCTAATCTCTCTAAATATGCTTCCAGAGCCTGTTCAAATAACCCCTTCTTGACAAAGCATTTTACTACAAATCTGGGCACCTTCTGTCAATTCCTTCTCTACTTCATCAGGATCTATTCATACCTCTAGTGTAGAATTTATAATGAATAGTGCTTGTCATTTTCATGAAATAGCATAGTACCTTCCACACTATAGGCCCTCAGTGATACCACTGCTGGGATGGATGAATAGATAAATAAACGGTTAGCCTGACAAGACTTTTTTTCTGCTGGGCTGTAAACTTGTTATGGGCTTGGAATCACTCCTTGACTGAGCAGGTGAAGGTAACTCTGTGATCATGGGCATTTTCTGAATTAGGACATCCTGACCACAAATTCCAATTTCATTCATCACCTCTTTCTATTAAGTTATATTTTTTATGGTATCTCTTGGTCACATGATAATTGCAGTAAGTATGCAAAGTACTAGGAACAAAGATCAATGTGCATCTCTCCATCAGGCTGCTCAATTCTTGAGAACATGGTGCCCTATTGTTCATAATTGTGTTGATTGCTTGCTTATGCTTTTAACAGGAGTCTCCATAAACCATCTTCATCCATCTCCTTACAGTCTGTCATTGCAATTTGTAATTTTTTAGAGTATTATTTTTATAAGAATGGAACATATACACTCTGGATACCCATGACAGTATTATCTATCAATTGGTAAGAGACACATGTTCTGTGGGACCAAACATTTTCAGACTATTTTTCTGAGGGTTGAGACACATTTTTCACTAAAGGGCAATTGGAAATTTTCTGAAATTTGTTAGTGTTCAAATATTCATGTGTAATCTCACTCCCAGGTAGGTTAGTCAAGTTTAAGAAAATTTTATTAAACATTTAGTTTACATTTTAGAGTTTAATTTTTTCATATTTCTAAAGAAATATATAATGAAAAATAATACATATTTTTTTTTTCCTCAAGTAGTTCCTTTGGTGAGAGATAGGTGACTTTCTATCAAGGAGCTCCATCTAGTGGTACAACTAGAAATGTATCAAAAGCATTAATTTTCTATAAGAAAAAAATATATTACTCCCCCTTTTCTGTCTTTTATATTTGAAATATCTTTGTTTGTGTGTGTTTGTGTCTGTGTGTGTGTGTGTGTGTATCCATTAAAGCATATAGTTAGGAAGTAAAATTCAACTTCCCATATGATAATAATATTTTTGCTATATTTTATTAAAAGGGTTGCATCAAATATTTCAAAATTAGTTACTAAACTTGAGACTTCTTATTTATTTAGTTAGTTGATTTTTAACTTATTTCTTATGAATACCTGTATATAGTGTACATATTGATACCAAAGATAAGGGAGCAAAATTAATGATTATTTTTTTCAATCCCAAGAGACATCACATTTTCTTTTTAAGTTGAATCAGTTGAAAAAATTCTTAACAATGAGTTTTGACCTTCTAGATAAGGTCCAGATAAGTGTTCTAAATCCTGTGGCCCTCCTTTCTTCCTTGCCTTTCTGTTCTTACAAACCAGAATTCAAGTCCATAACACAGAACATCAAAAGAAAGGTAAATTGGACCATGGAATATAAGAAAAATAAACATCTACCACTTCTCAAAGTTTGTCACAGAAAAGCTAAAAGATATATTTTATATTTTTGGCTTAAAATGTCTTATGAGTCAAATCACACATTGGCATATAAACCTTGCCTTTTCAGAGCAAAGAAAGATGGTGTCTTTGTAGCTCATGTATGATCCACATAGAGAGGGAAGTCTGTGTTTAAAGTTGGTTTCAAGGAACAGATCTGTCCCTCTCATGAAATCCAGATAGACTGTGACCAAATTGAAAATAAGGGCCATATCACAGGTATTTTGGGGGCTCCAGTGCCTAACACTCTGCCTTATATAGTGAAACTTCAATAACACTTTGTCAAGTTGAGTAACTATATCAAATAGAAACCTGATAATATATTTTAAGGACATGTATTAAGAGGTCACTTTATAGAGACTCTTTGGAAGGAAACAGGGATTTATGAACAATAACTTTTCTAGAAACAAGTATATACGGTGACCATTTTCACTTGAATTTAAGCAACAATTTTTATACCAATCCCAATTTTATCTCTTGTATACTTCCTGAAATACTGGTTTTTGTTGAAATTAAAGAATGAAACAAATATCTAATAAGTCCATTGAGAACAAAGCTATGATTTCTAGTATATTTCCAATTAAGTTCCCCATGTGTTATTCAATGTGAAATTCTTTCAGAATTCAAGTGAACAGTAAAACTAAATTTGTCATTTAAAAACTAGTCAGCTGAAAATTTCCAACCTCTCAGGAACCTTGTCACATCTAAATCACTGCTCTGGCTTGGGAGTGAGGGTGAGAGAGACTGTGACTGTGAGTTCTGAGGTGAGAAATAGCATCATACTTCGTTTTTATTTGAAGGCCTTAAATTTCTAGCAATAACCACTGGAGTGAGTCATTAGTTCCAAGCATCAGAATAAAATTTAACTAAAATACTCCAGGGTTTATTCATTGTAAGTCATCACAGTGTGATGTTCTAACACTTAAAAGCAGGGATTGCCAAGAAGGATGTTTGATAGTCTAAAATTTCCTGATAACCTTAATAGGAATTACTTTGTACTGTGATCCATACGAAATTTGTAGACTGCTGTGCCAAAGTCACCTTGAAGATTACTGCACATGACAAATTACCTGACAATTTTACTTTCTAGTTCTGAAAAAAAACAAACAAAAAAGCTTTACATAAACCACCTCAACTTATTTTCATTTCTGTGAGTGCTTATTTTTCCTTTTTAATGTATTTTTGTAACTAAAGGAATTTTATGCTTGGTCTTCATATGAGTGGTACATAACACAAAAAGAAAAACAGAAAAAGCAGTAGAAAGTATGCCTATGTGGATAAACTAGATGTAAAAATCCATACATTTTTGTTTCTAAAGAGTGTACTTAGCATTGGATGTTATCTCCTTGTAGGCAGGTATTATAACCTTATTCATCACTGGATTCCCAGCACTTAGCACAAAACCTAACCTAAAGTAGCAATTAAAAAAAATTTTTAATAAATGAATTAATGAATCAATTAGGGTTCCCTTCCTAGTAAGCCCAAACTGTATTTAGGAGCAAGATTAATTATTATTCTTAGGGCAGAATTAATTCTTGACTTATGTAATTTTTTTCTGACTACAAGTTTAAATTTCAATGTTTGTTTGTTTGTTTGTTTGTTTTTGGCTGTGTTGGGTCTTTATCGCTGTGTGTGGGCTTTCTCTAGTTGCAACGAGCAGGGGCTACTCTACATTGCAGTGCATGGGCTTCTCATTGCAGTGGCTTCACTTGTTGTGGAGCATGGGCTCTAGGCTCGGGCTCAGTAGTTGTGGCTCGCAGGCTCTAGAGCTCAGGCTCAGTGGCTGTGGCGCATGGGCTTAGTTGATCTGTGGCATGTGAGATCTTCCCAGACCAGGGCTCAAACCCATGTCCCCTGCATTGGCAGGCGGATTCCTAACCACTGTGCTACCAGGGAAGTCCCCCAATGTTTATTTTTATAATATCATGAGATTTTATTCTTCTCTTTCTAGAAAATAATTTTTTTTTACTGTCAATGTCAATTTTAAATTGTGAAATTTAAGCAGATTAGCTACATATTGTAAGATGTTCCAAAAACCACAGTGATGTTAGTCTAACAAAAGGTATTCCCAGATATCATTATTCCTTTTATTTATTATTATTATTTTTTTTTTTTTTTTGCTGTATGCGGGCCTCTCACTGTTGTGGCCTCTCCCGTTGCGGAGCACAGGCTCCGGACGCGCAGGCTCAGCAGCCATGGCTCACGGGCCCAGCTGCTCCGTGGCATGTGGGATCTTCCCGGACCAGAGCACGAACCCGCGTCCCCTGCATCGGCAGGCAGACTCTCAACCACTGTGCCACCAGGGAAGCCCTCATTATTCCTTTTAAGCCCATTATTTAAAAAGGTGGGTGGGGATACACATCAAATCTAAATAGTAAGTGATGAGAACAATGATCTCCCTCTTATCTCCTTCATATAATCAAGAGCTCTAGTTACTTCTTGCCTGGACAAATAAAAGAACAAAATCTTAATTTTGAGAGTGAAGTTAGGTCTTAAATTTATCATCTTTTTTTCAGTTTGATACTCTTCTTTTCTTTCTTCTCTCCCAGGAAAATTTACTTTTCCTTCTGACTTCTGTTTCCTATTCTCACATCTTCTTTGAGTTTTCTATTTCTGTTCCTTGGGTATTTCATAAGAGAACAGAATGAATGAAGCACGTTAGAGTCCACTAGTTAAGCTCTGTTTAATCCTTATGACAGCCTCATGAAGTACATATAGAAAACTTCAGAGTGACTTAGTAATGTATTGAACATTCAGTCATCTGCAAAGTTAAGATCTGAAAACAGATTTGTCTGACTCTAAGCTACTATACCAATCCACCTCTCTATTGCTGGTTAGATATGTTTGGGGCTAGCAACAACCTCCATTCCATTCTCTAAGGAATTTTTAATTTAGGTAGCCTACTGATATTGGAAATGTGATGTACTGCTACTTACACATTATATATACAAGTCTGAGGAAGTACAAATAATGTTCATGAATGACTGACTTGACCTAAGTACCAGAATTGCTTTGGACCAGAAGCTGCTGAAGGGGTCAACCTGTGTTACCATGTGGGAGAAAGTTTGGACTTGGGAGCCATGAAAAGAAAACCTGGAGCTGGGCTCCTCTTTAGCTGTCTTCACTTTCATGTCTATTGTACTGCCTTCTCCCCAGTACTACAAAGTGTCTGACTGGGGTTAAGAGAAAAACCTCCAACTCAGAAAGCTGATTTTTCCCTCTGTGAGAAACCTTGTGTCTTCTGCTGAGATCATCATCAATAGGGATGTCACCTACATGAATCCAACTCTACTTTGAAAATTAAAACTAATATTTTAATCTATTTTAATACACATTGCTTTCTCCAGAAGGCAAGTACTATATAATAAAGAAAAATTGTACTTTTTATATTTTCTAAAGCTTTATTAAGACTTGTTCACCATCTTAGAAAATGATGACATTGATCAACACCATTCACGGTATTACGGTATTTTTGTTGCCAAAACAAAACCTCTTGATTAGTTTACATTGTCTAGCTGTTGAGTATGATGATTTTATGTTTAAGTGCAGACATCTATCTACTTCATTAAGTTTTCTATTACACTTGTACCTGGAGTATTTACACATGGAACTGTAGATCATTCTGTCACCTATTTATTTCTTTTTATTGTCTTTTATATTATAAATGAGCATTATATAGATTTATAAATTATGTTTGTAGATGAGATATATTGCCTATGAATTATTTTTAGGATACTTGTTATGAAAAGGGATCGGATCTGAAAGGGTTGAGAATTTCTCTTATCTCACGATCTCCTTAATGTGAAAGCTTTCTTCTGAAAATCTGAGCTGAAGAGACAAATATTTAGAAGATGGCCAACGGTTTAACTTGGCTACTACTCAAGAACTCAGGAATATCTACAGTGCTCCTAGACAGTTGTTTCTTCCACAATGATACTAAGGGTATAGAGAGGATGATCCTTTCAATCAATCTCTTTGTCTAAGAGCATTCCCTATATAACCCATGGTATATTTTCTCTTCCCTGAATTTATTTACAGATGGATTTGAAGTGGCCATTGCTCGGAGAACATGTTCCTTAGATGTGATGAGCCTTCTTCATGGACTATTCCATGTAGACTATAAGAAAGACCTCATTAAGAGATTTATACAAATCAACAGCATCTACGTGTTTATGGTTTAATTGTTTATGATTCATCTATGAAACACTCTTGTGAATCATCTCACATAAAGAGTCCTCACAGTGAAGTGCTTGCTACTGTGTAAGATAAGTAAGCTGATTGTTAAATGACATGTCCAACCCTAATCAAGGCTCTCTTTCTACACTCATATACCAAGAGATGAGAGAGAAGGAAGAGGTGAAAACAGCAGAGGTCAATGTGTTCCTTCTTTTCCCTCTCTCCCTTTCTCCCTCTTTCCTTTCATTCTTATCTTCTTTTTTATTCTTTCAGTCTTTTCATTTCCTTCCTTCCTTCCTTCCTCTACTTCTAAGCAGATGGCTATGAAAAATAAAATAAGGACAACAAGCGTTGCCTTGAAGTCCAAAGTGATAGATCTAGACATAAAGTCCTAAAAGATTTTAGATTAAAAATAAAGATTCAATCAGCCTTATTAAATTTAGCATTTAATTCAGGCTTGAAATGAAAAATAGAGGCACATTAGCAGACATTGGTAAAGTGAATATGGAGAAAGATATCAAATGCATTTTATTGTTTGTATTTCTTTAAAATTTTTATTTACACTGTGGCTTACATTTAAATGTGGTGCTCATTAATATTTATACCTAGATTGATTTTTATGTTATCTCTAAAATTGAAAAGAAAATTAGAGAATTCTCTATACTATTAATCATTCCTGTAAATAGTCCAGCCTTTAAGAGTCAGGCTATATGAAATGTGCAATTACTGGTAGTTGTCAGCAAAGTTTCCAGGAGAAAAGAAACATCAATACTAATTTTGCACTCAGCAAAAATTACGACTTTCTCTTGGATTAATGAAATGCTAAGGTTCTTTCTGTCTTTATTAAGTATGCTCTTTCATTTGCTTTAAATTAGCTGAAATTTTAAAGGTTTAAGCCATACCAGTCATACATTTCTAATATTCTTTCATAGTTCTGCAAAACCTCATTCAAAGCAAAGTTTAGGTTTTTTTTTTTTTCTTGCACTTTCTCCAATTCTGCTGACTTCTGGCCTCTAGAAAATTTACAAAGATTAGAACTCTGAATATGTCTAGTTTTAGTGCTCTCTTATCTTGACTCCAGTAAATAATTTTTAAAGTTTACTTAGCAAATTAATAAACTAGATAAAAAGAATTTTACGTCCATAAATTGTCATTAATGCCACTGTCAGCTTGCAGAACATGTTCATGGAAGTGAGTCCTCAACCCTATATCTTAGAGAGTTATCTTTTCCTGATCTGAATTACTGAGTACTAACTACTGAAGATACAAACAGTATCAAGTTGCCTGGTTTTACGGGTGGTGGGAATTCAGAATGCCATTGTAAGACATAAAAATGTTCAGAAATAAAGAAAGGGAAACAAGTTCACATTATTGCAACATCTGTGCTATTCATGTGTCCACTCTTCATAGCATTACTTCAGTTTATTTGGGATACTCTACCAACAGCTTCTTTTGAAGTGATAAATAAATCTACCTACCAACCAACTAAAGTTTCACTTGGACAAAGAAAACAAAAATTTCAGCAAACCACTTTTCCAAGTATACTTGGTCATTCCTGGTGCTTTAAAACTAAAAGAAAAACAGTCTGTTAGAGGGAATATTAAGAAAATATTTGATTCATCTTTTTTCTTTGACAACATGACTCCCTATACGACAGAAACCTATGAAGCTGCTTCCAACAAGGCATGTACATTCAAAAGCCTGGAATAAAGCAGAGAAACTTATCCAATTTTTAAAAAAAGACTAGAGGAAGAGACTGTCTAGTTTAGTACCTTTGAGATTGATGGTTAATGTTCAAGGACTTCATCAGTGTGAAACAGACTTAAGACATTCAGTCACTTAACTTGAAAATCTAGAATGGCCTCTATAATTTATACATTTTAATTTTTATTGTCAAAGTTTAAAGAATTTTCATAAATTTAATACATGACAAAGGAGAAAGTGAGTTGAAGACTAAGCCCATACTTTTATTAATATATTAAACCAGTTTTTCAATTGTTTTTCCATAAGCTGAAGACCCACTAATACCCACTAATTTGTATTTGTGGTTTCTGAACCCCCTCTTTTTCTTATTAATCCTTATCATTATCATTTTGAGGTATTAAAACCTCATCCAGTTATTCCTCCACCCCGGCTCTGCCATCTTCTTTTTTGTTGTTGTTGTTGTTTTTGGTTTTTTTGCTGTATGTGGGCCTCTCACTGTTGTGGCCTCTCCCGTTGCGGAGCACAGGCTCCGGACGCAGAGGCTCAGTGGCCATGGCTCACGGGCCCAGCTGCTCTGCGGCATGTGGGATCCTCCCGGACCGGGGCACGAACCCATGTCCGCTGCATTAGCAGGTGGACTCTCAACCACTGCGCCACCAGGGAAGCCCATCTGCCATCCTTTTTTCCTCTCTACAAATGTGAAAATTAGAGAGCTCTTTCCCAGATAAACTATATGCAGAAAATCAGAGGTTCCTTGCTAAGTGTGTTAAAGCATAAAAGCAAGGTGATCCAGCATGTATTTGTTTATTAAAAACTATTTAAGGAGGACTAATTGTAAAAATATTAATGCTTCCCATTAATTGAGATCTTACTATACCAATGAAGACATTATATTCTGATAATCTATTGTGTGCTTTACAAACATTGTACAATTTTTTTTGTTGTTTTTTTTTGCGGTATGCAGGCCTCTTACTGCTGTGGCCTCTCCCGTTGTGGAGCACAGGCTCCGGACGCACAGGCTCAGCAGCCATGGCTCACGGGCCCAGCCACTCCACGGCATGTGGGATCTTCCCGGACCGGGGCACGAACTCGTGTCCCCCGCATTGGCAGGCGGACTCTCAACCACTGCGCCACCAGGGAAGCCCTAACAATGTACAATTGAAACTTCACCAATGCCTTGCAAGGAGACTGAATGTTGTGATCACAATTTTACAGATGAGAAAAATGAGGCTTATGAGGTTAAGCAATTTGCTTAAGATAAACAAGTAGACAGTTCCAGGGAACGTTTATGGTACTATTCAAAAGAAGGGACAAATGAAATGTGAAAAGGGGCTCCTGACTTCCAGCATTTACCATAATCTAAACAACACTGCAGATAGTGTCACTTTAGTTAGGTTCAATAACCTTACTGACTTTTCCTTTCCTTCTGTATCCAGAAGGATGGCACCCCTTGTGCCATTATTATTATTCTCTCACTATGGTCTAATCAGAACTAAGTAAAACTGGGGATTTGCCTCAACATCCTTCAAAGTTACAATTCTATTTACACATTTACATATATTCTCACCACTTTCTTAATAGGGGCATCCAGCTTAAGACCATTTATCTTTTTATACTTTGAATTCTACTTATGTATGGTTATTACTCACACTGTTTTAGGGTACCATTCCTCCTCCTTGTATGTTCTGGTACTTGCTAAATGTTATTTTACTAATTTGGGCAGAGTATTTAAAATTAAAAATTATCTTCTTCCAAAATCCTGGCCATATCTTCTTCGGAAAGTATGTTTTCTCTTTAAGTAGTCATGAAGTGGAATAAGAAACATGAAGTATAACCAGAGCCATCATTAACACTTAGTTTGTATAAGTAGAGAGGGTCAAGAAAGAAGACCAGATCTAGTGAAAAGGTGCAGGACAGTGGTTGTGCTGTTTAATTAGGAGTCAGAAGAGAAGAGAGACTATGGGTGGAGATGGAGTTGTCCCAGTAAGAGATACAGTAGGGCCCAAGCTCCATCTCTGTGAAAAGAGGCACTCTGTGCTTTCTGACTCTTTGGTCTGCAGCAACATAGAGCTGGGGAGCCCAATGGAGGCATTTGCCTGCTTATGACTGTTTGCCTACATTATGAGGTGCCCCCCAATATGTCAGTCTAATTATCTCAGATTCAACAATACAACGCACAGCTCAATTTCCAAGACAATGTAAACTATCTTAGTCCTTGTAATCAGCCAAGTAAATCATGAAACGTAAATCATGGCTCTTTGTTCTTGCTTCAGGGTAAAAATCAATCCACCCCCTTGTAGGAAACTGAATACAAAACTAACCTAGGAATGCCATCTAGTGGAGAAATCTAGAAACGACCGCAACAGGTTGCTATCTTTCCACAGGCTTTACTTAAAGCAAAGAAAATAATTGGGGGAGAGCCTACTGTCCAGCAAAGGAAATTCCTAGCTGGTATCTGGCAACGGAGGAGAGAAACTGAAACCTAGAGGCAAGGTAATGGTTAGCATTGCCCCCTCTCTCCCCTCGTCGAAAACCTACCCCCCAGCTTAGAGGCAGTGAAAGAGCCGGAGGAAGAGGTCTGCTGTGTGTCTCGAAAGAGTTGTATAATACATACCTGTGCTCAGATTCTGGGGGGAGGGGGGGTTCTCACTGGGGTAACTACTGAAAGACAGAAGAAATGACAAAGAAAATAACCAGGAGTTGAAGAAAAATGCAACTCCCTCAAGAGAATTTGACAGCTGTGAAGATATGACTGCAGTCAAGTGAATTTTAATTATGGCTATTAGGGACTGTGCAAGAGTAAGCCTAGCTTGATGGGAGCTTGGAAGTCTGATGATTGCCCTGAGGGTGGGAGGTGAGGGAACACTGAGACAAAGATCACTGGAATCCCAGTTATACCCCTAAGATTCCTGCAAGCGGAAGGAGTTTGGCAAACCCCTTGTGTGTAAATATAACTTGGGTCTTTATTTGCATAAGTGCCTGTATTTCCTAAATAAAGTTGAGTGCCTTGAAAAAGAAGTGTGAGGCTTTTGCCAAACACATCATTTACCTAAACTTGATCCAGACAGGTAGAAAAAGGGCCTGTCTCTTGCCATTCTATAGATGGACGCCATAATGAAATAGAGCCCAAATCTTAGTACATCTTAATCTTATGGACACTTATTAGAAATGGGGGACTCCAGGCCTCATCTGCTGAGATTTGGCGGTTGATCTGGAGTAGGACCATGGGATGTACATTTTAAAAACCACCCCCATTCTCATGCAGGTGGTGTGGGACCACAGTTTAAGAACTACTTCCTGCTGAGCCAAGGCCAAGTGAGTTGAGACTTCCTGCCTCAGAGGAAGCAAAAGTAACGGTGAGGGACAGTGAAGTATAGTTTGTGCTGCTGTTGTTACCTGGCTGCCCTAGAGGACCATCGGATTATAAGAGGACCAACTCCTCCCGGTTTTGCCAGGGATTTCCCAGTTTTAGCATGGAAATTCCCACACCCCAGGAGAACCCTCAGTCCCAAGTAACTCGGGACAGCTAGTCACCCCACTGAAGAAACCATCTTAAAAGAGTTGTACACAGGTGTAGCTGCCAGAAGCAAGCTTAGCAAAGAACAAGAGGGCCTCTTGAGGTCATCCGCACTAAGAACCTTAGCTGCTGGGGAATCACTGTGAGGAATTATACGAATAGGAGGAGTGAAAATCCCAACTAGAGCAACTACCTTTGCTAACAACAGGGAAGAGGTCCTATTCAGAAGTGCTCATTGATTGGAGTCATCACAGGAGCAGTAGATAATCTGTCCTGCTAAAAGCAACTTTTTTTTAAGCTTCAGTATTCCCTTTTTTTTTTTTTTTTT
Organism: Mesoplodon bidens; assembly: GCF_964165515.1. NCBI lineage: Eukaryota > Metazoa > Chordata > Mammalia > Artiodactyla > Ziphiidae > Mesoplodon > Mesoplodon bidens. The sequence goes on from NC_138167.1 coordinate 91,566,289, forward strand.
GCAAATCAGTAAAATCAACAGGTAATAAAAGGTAGAAGAGGAAATGAATTTGGCATAAATTGCTATCAGGAAAGCCATTTTGATTTGAATAATGTAAGACTGAACTTAGTGTGAAGTCTTCTGAAGCCTCCAATTCCATTAACATGTCATTCCTTTGCATTCGTTTGTAACTCTTCATCCCAGTTTTTCAGTATAACTCTTTTCAAATGAAAGAGAATAAAAATCTCATTAGGGAATCTGGCAAGTTTTGAGACCCAAAAGCTCAAGTCAGTTCTACAGACCTTGAACTTTTTACCTACACCTAAAATTGTCAATAAAGAATATGATAGAGAAGACAGGCTTACACAGGGATAGAGGTGCTTGACTTTTTCCAAACACAAAAAGTACAGTTACGAATTTTGTAAAATCTCTCTTGCAAACTATATGTATTTGAAGATACATGTGTTTGATATCAATAGCCCCAATTTCATTGAGAGAATTCAGCTCTACCTTCTTGAATTAAAAACCAGGAAATGGCCTAACTGGATCTCCCTTTGGAAGACCAAAACTTTCTTAGGATCTGAGGGTAAGATATTCCTTTCTTATGCCAGTGGAAATTGAATGAGCCTTAATGGGTGTGGCAGAAACAGCCTGGTGCTCACCCAAATCCATGAGCATCTCTTCTTCCTGGACACAGAATGAGACCATGTTTCCCTGCCTCTCTTGTACTTAAGTTTGGTCATGTGACTGAGTTTTAGCCAATAGAAGGGAAACAGAAATGATATGCACTACTACAAAGGTTGGTCCATGAAAATTTACCACACAATCTCATCAATGTACATTTCCCTTCAAGCTGACAGGGATGGCGGCCCATAGGGTATCCTCGGAAACATTTATTGAAGATGAACGACACTTATTCACCTAGGAGCCTGAGTGACTGCAGAAGGACATCCTACCCAACTGCTCACCTGGCAGGTAATCTATGTGAGAGAGAAAAAAAAAAAAACTATTGTGTGAGAACCATTATATGCTTTGGGGAGTATTATTAGCAAAATTAGCCTACTTTCACTAATGTAAACAATTCCCTGGGACAGGCTGCATTACAGAGCTACTGCTTTTAGGGCTTGCTGTAAAAAGAGATATCCAAGGGATGAGCATGCACTAGGACAGGTGGCATCTTCTGCTATGGGCTCAGGTCATCTCAGTGAAAAAGTACTTCTAAGGCAGTACGTTGCCCAGCAAAGAGTATTCTTAAGAGGGAAGGGATATTGCAGCAGGCAGGCAAGATTTCTCTTTAATTTCCTTTTGCTAAAGTTAATAAACATTATGGTCTCATAATAAAGAAAAACTTAAATTACAGATGAAAAGGAATGTCATGCTGCTACTTAACATTTATTTCCCCAAGTTTTAATTCATAAGTCATTTGTGAGGCTTCTGGACGTCGTCTCCATAGTTAAAGAAGTACATATGTCTCCCAAGGCCCTATAAATTGGAGAGTGGGTCAAATGTGCCAACAGCTTAAGAAAAGGAAACCCCTTAAGTGAGGGAAGTGTTGCTAATAAGTGGAAAGGTTACATTTTATTGAGTATACACAGTTATGGTCAGTCACAGTTTTAAGTTTCGTTCAAGCAGCATTGCCAAGATTCAAGTTTATAATTAAATCCCCATTTTACAAAGATGTCAGTTAGTTCATTCGGCGGTTTTATGATTTAATTAATGACTAAGACAACTTATTTTAAGCCTGTGTAGTTTTAATAGTAAAATATAGTTTAGATTACTAACTTGATGTTCCAGAGGGACTGCTCCCTTGTGAAAGAGCAATTCACTGTAAGACTTCCTTATGTTCAAACCTCTTCTCTCTTCATGTAGTGCATTTTATGACACAGTCATGTGGTTTCCACATGACTATCTTAATAGCAGCTACTTCCCAATCTACCCCCCACCACATACACACGTGTTCTGTCTTATAGACTTAGTTCTGAATTTGTGGTGAGACTGTTAGAAGACAGACAAAACTACACCTGGATCTATAAAGATATACCTTGTCTAATGAACACAGTGAGTACCTCTTGTCACAATTTCACACACACATACACACACACGCACACACAAAAAAAAAAACCCTAAACTAATAAGAAGTATGTAATGGACCAGGAGAGAAAGGAGGTAGATCCTAAAAACATGCAAAAAGTTTTGTTACACTGAACTCTGGCCTTTGTGTCCTCTCAAAGAGATTTATTTTGGTGGAAGAGAAGTGAGAACTTGTCCCATAAAGATGACTGCCTTTCCTACCACCAAGGAAAGCAAAAGGAAGAAAGCAATAGGTCTGATTAATAACAATTCAGGTGGCAGAGGAGAGTCAGAGAATCATTCAATATGTCATTATGATCTAATTTTTAGTCAAAACTAAACAATTATAAAGGATCAAAAAATTCCTTAGTAGAACTTATATGGGTTATACAAAGCTCTTAAAAAGAGACATCTCAGCAAGAGTGAACCCTAGTGTCTTAATGTAAACTATGGACTTTGGGAGATTATAACATGTCAATGTAAGTGCACCAGTTGTAACACGTGTACTGCTGTGGTAGGAGTCTTGATAATGCAGGAGGTCATGCACATGGGGGGGGGGGGGTAGGAGGTAAATGGGAAAGCTCTACCTCCTTTTTTAATTGAAGTATAGTTGATTTACAATGTTATGTTTGTTTCTGGTGTACAGCAAAATGATTTAGTTATACATATATTCTTTTTCATATTCTTTTCCATTATGGTTTATTACAGGATATTGAATATAGTTCCCTGTGCTGTAGAGTAGGACCTTGTTGTTTATCTATTTTATATGCAGTAGTTTGTATCTGCCAATCCCAAACTCCTAATTTATCCTTCCCCCACCCCCTTTCCCCTTTGGTAACCATAAGTTTGTTTTCTATGTCTGTGAGTCTGTTTCTGTTTCACAAATAAGTTCATTTGTGTCATAGTTTAGATTCCACATATAAGTGATATCATATGGTATTTGTCTTTCTCTTTCTGACTTACTTCACTCAGTATCTACCTCCTTCTTCAATTTTGCTGTGAATCTAAAACTACTCTTAAAAATGAAATCTTTAATAAAAAATAAACAGCAGACATCTACTAAGTCTATAATTGGAACTAGGGTACCATACACACAGAGATCAAGAGAGCGAACAGAGAAAGAAAAGGGGGGGGGGGTGTAGTCAAGATGATGCAGAGTGAGAATGCACAAACAATAGCTCCATGGCTCAGATCACACTACGCATTTGGAGGATATACAATTATGAGCCTAATTTTCAAGAAGCTTCTACCAAACTGGAAAGCAAGATTCATTCAATGAGATAATAAAATAATACCAAAAAGTAGTATGTGATTAAATGTCAAAACAAAACCGCATGCTACTGAGGAAAGAGCACTATCCTGTGTCATAAAATCTGGAGACGTAAATTCTAATCACGGCTCTGCAGGAGTTAGCTGACATGACAAGCTCACTTAAACTCTTCAGACCTCACCAAAAAATTGAATTACATGATCCCTTAAAGTTCTTTCACCGCTAAACTCTAAGACTTTAATTTTAAAGATAATCAGACTAGGATGAGAACAAATGTGTTTTCAGAGGATATTTAGAGAAAACAGAACTTGAAATGGACCTTAAAGCAAAAGTAGTTTTCAGAAAGTGTCCAAAAAGGACAAGGAAGGTATCCAAACATGGAAATAAATAAATAAATAACACAAAATTAAAATGGAATACAGTGAATGGTGTGGCATGTCCATTTAACCAAGAGATTTATTCTGAGTGGATAGAGATCCATGTCAGAGACAGAAATCGGATCATGAGGAGTTTTGAAAATCAGGGTAAGAATTTTGACAAGCAACTTTAAAAGATGGTAGGAGAGACACAATTAGAGGGTAACAGAAAGAACCAAGTGTTAAGGAAGTAGTTGTGGAAAGGAAATGAACAGAAGTATATAGGGAATCAAAATGATACCTTAGTGAACCAGGGCTATTGCGGAAAGGACTAGTTGGTCAAAGGGTATGTTTTGAAAAAATATATCGTTGCATAAAATGAAGTTGAGAGGTACTGATTCTAAGCTGCTCCCAAGGCAAAAGAAATTGAAAGTTAAGACTGTTCTGTGTTTGCTTATTTCATAAATAAAGAGTAGACTCTGCACTTCTGGTCCCCATATACTGTGTTCATACACAAAAGCAGGCATTGGTATTGCCAATATCAAGGGAAAGAATAAAATAGAATAATTATTTGCATTTTCTTAATGTTTACAATTAATACACATTTTTGCAACAAAAAAGTAAGAGTAACTTTAAAAAGTGAGCGTTTAGGACTTTCCTGGTGGCACAGTTGTTACGAATCCGCATGCCAATGCGGGGACACGGGTTGGAGCCCTGGTCCGGGAAGATACCACATGCCGTGGAGCAACTAAGCCCGCGTGCCACAACTACTGAGCCTGCACGTCTAGAGCCCATGCTCCACAACAAGAGAAACCAGCACAATGAGAAGCCCACAAACCGCAACAAAGAGTACCCCCGCTCGCTGCAACTAGAGAAAGCCCTCACGCAGCAACGAAGACCCAATGCAGCCAAAAATTAATTAATTAATTAATAACTTGTTTTTAAAAAGTGAGTGTTTAACATAAGCACCAATTAAAACGTTGAAGTATATGAGGCCATTGGTAGCCATACCATTATAGGTAAAATGTTTTATCCCATAAACTATAGTCTCATTTTTAATATCTTCAAATTGCCTATAGCTTCAAGTATAAAAGGATCATTTTGTGTATATGTGAAAAAGGAAGAGGGAGAGGTTCTCTCCACTATGCCACAGAAATTAATAAAGTTTGGCCCACTCAGAGACAGTTCAGTGAATAATGTCATGTTCATGTACAGTTTATGGAAATGAAAAGAAGACTACAGAAACAAAATTAATCTTACTCAGAGGCCATAAGAGGAAATTTAAGAATTTAGCACTTGCTCTTTGTGAAAAATTACTGAGCCAAAATTGGTTAGTAGCAGTTGGGTTATGTAGACAGGAAGCAACAATGCACCTAAACTGCAGCATGCTATTAAGTTAAATATAAGGAAGTGTTCATTTACTCTATGGGTTGTTTCCAAATACAGGAAAGAAATACAAAACATGGCAAAGTTAAACGATGAGTTTTCATAGTTGTATTTGGAGATGGCAAAGTAAGTCATCTCTGAGATGTGTACCTATCAAAATGTAAAACAAGCAATAATAGTGCTCAGAGATTTGATGAGAAATATTATATCAGTAGCCTGTCTAAGAAAAAGTGACAAATTGTGAAGATTTAAATGAATATCGAATACACTGTTATAATTAAAATGCTGCCCTCTAAGAAATTATGATAAACAGTTTGCTTTGATTCTTATATCCTCATTATAAAAAATCTAAACAATGCAGAAAAGAACAGTTTAATTAAATTTAATAAAACTTTAAACCGTAAACAAATCACATAGACTACCACTATCCAGAAATAACCATTTTCATCAATAAGTGGTCATTATAAATATATTATAAATATGTTTTTACTTAGTTAATAGACAATTTTTTTCAGCTTTATTGAAGTACAATCAATACACAATAAACTGATCTTATTTAAAATATACAATGTGAAGAGTCTGCTATATGAAGACACCCAAGAAACTGTCACCACAATCAAGATAATGATATACAAAGAAAATTTTGACGATAATGTATATGTTAATTATTTTGATTGTGCATTTAATAGAAAAATTTTTAATAAACACTAACTCATTTAGTCATCCTTAAAATCCTAAAAGATTGGTATTATTTTTAACCGCCATTTAAAAATAAGAAAATTAAGATGTAAATGGGTTAAGTAAATTCCCAAGGTCATACAACTAGTAAGTGTCAATCTGAATTTCAATCTAGGCATTCTGGAACATAAGTTATACATTTAAGTATAGTATCTGTATGTATATACTGATAGAAGTGGTAGACAGATAAAATTTCTTTTGCAAAAATTTAAACCACATTAAGAACATATTTTAAAAATAGTCAATTTTATTTTACTTGGATTTAAAAATTTATAAACAGAAGTAGACATGAAGGAATCATTGAACTTTAAATAAATTTTCCTTCACCACTAAAGATATTATTTCTGCAAGATCCCTTGAGTTTATAAAAATAAATTATTATAAACACTAGCAGAATAAAGGGAAATTGTGTCTCTAATTTGGTTTATTTAGCATCCCTTAAGAGCTTAGGATGAAGACATTACTTAACTTTAATGGAAAGACCATGTAACATATTGGTTGGATATATGTCTGTCACCTTCTGGGAAGCTCTCTTTCTTTGGAAGTGAGTTTAACCGTGAGACGGTAATGAGACACAAAAGAAGAGACAGAGAATGTGACATAGAACACATAGGAAGAAATTCTTAACTGTAAGTCAACGGTTGAAACAACAGATAATTTTGTGCCCCAGGGAACACTTAACAATGTCTGGAGACATTTTTTGTTGTCACAACTTGAGTATTTCTGGCATCCAGTGGGCAGAGGGCAGAGATGCTTCTAAACATCCTACAATGCACAAGACCAGCCTCCTTCTATCAACAAAGAATTATCTGGTCCCCAAAACCAATGCTACCACAGCTGAGTGTGTCCTGAGGGAGGAGAAGTCATGAGTGAGTCAAAGCCATGGGCAGAACAAAAGACAGCAGGGGCTCTTGGGTGGCAGAAGCAGTAACTGTAAAAGCCGAAACAGAGGGAAGCTAAGCAATAGCCCACGGAGGCAGAGATCCTATAGGGAACAACAGAAACCTACTTCTGAGAAGACAACAGGGGTTGACAGGGAAGAACCAACTCTCCAGAATTATCCTGGACCTTGACTCACATTTGACTTTCTCCTAAGACCTGCTGAGACATGTTTCCTGCTCTACTTATAGATGAACCTGAGAAATAAACTTCTCTCTCCTGCTATGCATTAAGCATTCCTTTTTATTTTTTGAAAACTGCAAGAGCCCTAAAAGAATCTCCAAGTTTGATGAATTATATATTACAGTCCTATGATCTGTAGTACTGAGATACATATAATTTCTAATCAGAGATTTCCCCCACATCATTTATTCATTTCACCAAAATGTGTTCAAGTTGTTTTTCACAGGTAATGTTGTTTTCCTGTACATAGTAAAATCAAACCTAGGATACTGAAAAGGTCTGATCTTTAAACAGGATCTTAAATAACTATTGAGTTAAGATAATTGATTATTTAACATTAAAACAAAGAAAGATTACCATCTCCTACTATTATTTTAATATTATTAAAGAATGAAAGAGTCATATAATAAAACTCGTCACAATTCCAAACCAAAAATTATTACTATTGTCTTGATATAAGATATGTTATAATTTCTAATATAAATTTATAACAAAAATCCATACTTTTGGGCTTCCCTGGTGGTGTAGTGTTTGAGAGTCTGCCTGCCAATACAGGTTCATGCCCCGGTCCGGGAAGATCCCACATGCCACGGAGTGGCTGGGCCCGTGAGCCATGGCCACTGAGCCTGTGCGACAGGAGCCTGTGTTCCACGATGGGAGAGGCCACAATAGTGAGAGGCCCGTGTACCGAAAAAAAAAAAATCCATAATTTTAATATGGTATCACTTTTCTGATAATTTTTAAAGCCTGCAAAGAAATTTCACAAGTTTGGTAAATTAAATGCTTGAACAATCTCAGTTCTCCTTTTGAGATAGGTCTGCTTAATTCTTCATATTTGTTTATGATCATCTACTATGATATAGTTATTTCAAATACATCTGAAATTACAATTTAGCATTATTGTAAATGTTATTTTATGAATAAGTAAAACAAATTCCACGGAATGGGACAGAATCTCAATTACAACCTACCACTTATTAAATGTATGAACAAGAGAAAATTATATAATTTCTATAAATGTCAAGATTTTCTATAAAATGGGAATCATAAGGCCTATGTCATACTTGTTAAAATAACTGAAATAATGCACATAAAGTATGTATCACAGTTACTGATAAATGTTAAGTGCTCATAAATGTCAATTATTATTCTTGTTGGTACTTGTATTATCATGACATCAGAAAAATAATTTTTATTAACTCTAATTCAATGCAATGAAAATAGCCACAAAACTGTTTACTTGGGACTACAACTAATTTACTGCAGTTTTCTAAATCTACAGCTTATTTTAAATTTGACTCATCAATTGAGTAGGGAAAAAAAAAAACTTCCAAAATTGAAAATAAGTGACCTAGTTTTAAATATCATTCCATTTACCTACTGGGAGCTGGGGAAGTGAAGGACCAAACAAGAATCAATTCTGACAACCCTTCTTTTTAGTCTAACAGCAGAGAAGAACTTGAGCCACAAGACTGCAGTTCTTTTTGTGTGTGTGTGTGTTACACGGGCCTCTCACTGTTGTGGAGCACAGGCTCTGGACGCGCAGGCTCAGCAGCCATGGCTCACAGGCCTAGCCGCTCCGCGGCATGTAGGATCTTCCCGGACTGGGGCACGAACTCGTGTCCCCTGCATCGGCAGGCGGACTCTCAACCGCTGCACCACCAGGGAAGCCCCAAGAGTGCAGTTCTTAATGATAGTGGAAGTCAAATTCCATTTCCATATGACAGATAAAGGTGAAAAAGTGGTTGTCTCTAAAATTTAAATTTTCATGATAAGGTGTTTGTGAAGGTAAATTTGCTCCAAAATTTGCTCCAAACACTGTGACAAATTAAGGCACTGCCACTGATTACTATATGGAGACAGAGAATAAGCACCAATTACTACCAAGAGAAGACTTGAAAAACATTCAAGTTAATTGCCAAAGCAATGCCAACCCACAGGCTGAGCTGGACTTCCAATTTTAGAAAACAAGTATAAATTTGAATAATACTAGGATGTCAGTGGGGACCACAGATATAGCTCTAAAAATTTCCAGCAGAAATACTGGGGATCAAGGGTTGTGAGTTTAAGCCTAATTTAAGAGTTAAAGAATAAAGTTATTAGAGAAGTCTTTTCATTTCTTTATGACCTCATTCCATTAGGGCTCATTTTTGTGACCTACAGAACCATAAAGAGAATTCAGAGTTTTCAATGATTTTAGCCAGAGGAAAATTGTGGCTTATTCAGAATATTTGGCAAGTCAGAGAAAAAGAAAGGAATTCTGGCCATTATGTTTTTGGACTGTTATTCCAGTATGTTACAGCTCAGTGACTTTTCTTTTTTCAAGTACTTGGTTTCTTCTCAGTGGAAGAAAATTGTTCAGTGTGTTCAAAGTAATTGTCAGGCAATTATGTTATTTAAAATCTTTCAGAAGTTGCTTTCCTGAACAACTTATCAATTTAGGAGAAAAGCTTAATTTCAAACTCCAGATTAAATTGTTACAGTTCTAAAAAATCTCAGTCGGATCCAGAAAGATAGTAGAGTTCTTCTTTATTGGCAATAGAGATCTTTTAAGGAAGGTAGATTTTGTACACTGATCTCCCTATGTCCTGAAGAATGAATTAACGTAACAGGTCAAGTCAGGGACAAGCCCAGCTTCCCAGGGCCCCTTTGTATTTCTGTGTTTAAAGATATAATATTATATGTGCTATAAATGTGATTTTTGACTATCCAGAGAGAAAGAAAGTAGTTTTAATATTTCAAAGAAGGGAAAAAAATTTTAGAAGGAAAATTATTTTAATTTTTCTTTATGTGTAGTACTTGTTTTTAATTTATAGTCCATTCAATAATCAATTTAATCATTCAAGTATTTTTGAGCCCCTAGTACATGATCCATCAACTCTAATATTTTACATTCTCATCGTCAATGGAAAAAACACATACTTAATATAACAAACATCTTTAAACAATATGTTGAAATACTTATTTACAAAGTGCAATAGTATCTTGAAGATGGAGCCATTAGGTATTTCTAGTAAAAGAAATGGTGTTTTAAGGAAAATAAATTTGAATTTGGCCTGATTAGAAAAATGAGTCATTTGGACATATAAGAGGGGAGAACACACTCAGCTTATTGAAAAGAACTTAATTCATGCCTTCATTCCAAATATGTTTTAAGCACTTACCACAAGACAAGCCCTGTTCTTGGCACAGGGATAAAATACAAAATAAAGTCCCTGTCCTTTAGGAGCTTAAATTCTAGTAGTGGAAAAGAAACAAACTAATAAACAAAACATAACATGTTAGTTGGTGAGGAGGGCCCTGAAGTGCCAGAAGTAAAAGAAAACAATAAGGGAATAAAGAGTATCCTAGGGAGGATTGCTATTTTAGACAGTGTGGCCAAGAAAGGTCTCTCTAATAAGACAACATTTGAGAAGATGCCTGAAGTGAGAGCAATCTATGTGCAGACAGTGTATGTGGGAGAAATGCACTCAAAAAAGAGAGAAGGGTAAGTGCAAAGACCCAGAGGTGGGAACATGTTTAGGCATGTTTGAAGAACGGATTGCACAAAATAATGAAAAGGATTGTGTAAGTTTAGTCTGGCTGAAGAGTGGTCAAGATAGACTGGAGGGAAGGCTGGTAAAATAAATTTCAGGCAGATAGAGTAGCATCTCTTTTAAGTCTAGTTAGGAAAGGAATATGATCTTTGTCTTCGAAAGAAAACTGGTGGTAATGTAGACAACAAATCCACTTGAAGTGGAGAGACCAAATACAAGCCTAGTAAAATGGTCTGGGTAAGAAAAGATGAGGGTCTGAAGTCAGACAGTGGTCATGGGATGAAGAGAGATTTAGGAGGCAGAATTAGAAGGATAGTCATGAACTGGACTTGCAGAATAAGGGAGAAGGAAGATCCAAAGAGGTTCTAAAACTTTTAGCTTCCACAACTAGGTGAACGATACTACTTACAAAACTGTGAATTATTAAAGGAGGGGCGTGTGTGAACAGAAAACAACAAATTGTGTTGCACATAGTGAATTTCAGGGTCCTAAAGGACATCCAGAGAGAACTATTCAGTAGGCAACAGAAAGCCTATAATTAAAAAGAATAAAACACGAAATGCTTATTTTTTAAAAATCAGGACAAAAAATATAAACACATATGAAGGAATACAAATGACCAATAAACAAACAAAACTTTCATACTATTCATGCACTTTCAGCCCAAGTTGTCCCTGGTCTGGGTGCGGTTGTGAGGTTGAAGGGCTGGGATATGGCTGCTAAGATCTCTCACTACACATTCTCAATTCACACGAATCTAGACGTTTCCTCTCTCTCCCACTGGAATTTCCATCTCTCCAGGAGCCACATGTTGACAAAGAGCTATCCAGCATTTCCCCAGTATTCCATTATTATTGTCAGTCCACCCATCACTCAGTACAACGAAGGAAGAGATACCAGGATCCACACTCAGAGAGCAGAGGAGATGGGGATTATAAACCCTTATGCGTTAATAATTTTGCCCCTTCCAGAAAGCAAAGCCATATCTGAAGATGGTATAAAGACAGTATCTTTGAAGGAAGCAGAGAAGACAAATGAGCTACATTTTAAGTACTGCTTTTAGATTCATCTCATATCTTTCAAGAGTTCTTAGATTATTTTTCTCTAGACTCTTTGCCATTAAGTATGCAACTAAACTGGTTGAACCTCTCTTTTTAATTATATTATTGGAAACTGAATAAATGCAAATAGTAACTTATAATCACAGCGCTTTTATTTTGGATCTTTGTTGAGTTTTACTCTGAAACCCCTTGAGGACACTTATCTGACAGTTTTTAATTTAATCCCTTCGATTGGAATGTCACAGAAGAGGTCAGAGAAACAAGAGAATCACTTTGTCTAACAATTAAGCACTTTAAAATAGCAAGAAAGGCCTTTGTGTAAATGAAAAAAAGAGGGCAACCATGATGTGTTGTTTCCAGAAATGACTTATGATCAAATCTATTTGCCTAATTTTGCTTAATATGCTTGCTGTATCACAGTATTAAGGGCATAATTGTGCCACCAGGATTATTAAAAATCTACTTGAATCATTTTTCTAAAAGGCCCTCCTATGTCAAGGTTTCTGCCATTTTCTGTGCATTATTTATCGTGCTATTTATCTGCTATTTCTTTAAAAAATTATTTTGACTGCTTTAGGAAAGGAAACAGTAAGTAGGCTAAAGCGGCAGTGGCTTTATTATCAGCAATACTGTTTAACTTCACATTTTCTGTAGTTGAACTAAGATAAAAGGTCACATCTGAGAATTTTAAGAGCAAAACTGCCATCAAGAAAAGTCTGAAATTCATTTCTAAGTATATGATTAAAATACCCACAATTATGGATTCCCATGAAACACCTGAAAATAACAGAACTCTGTTGAAAAAGGGTGCATAATAACCAGAATATCTCAATTCCTTTTTTGCTCCAACATGAGGGAAATGGCTCACTTTCAGCGACAGTATTTTTCAAGTAGCTTCAAGAGGGAGAACTCTGGTAGCCAATAGAGGGATGAAGAGACTCAAAATCTGTAGAGTAGGGGAGGGTGAGACCCCAATATGTGCAGCTTGATAAAATCTCTCTTTCCCACTTGGTTGTATTAATAGGGTCATTTCATTTATTTTATATCAATTTGTCCAGGGCAGTGTTTGGTACATAGCCAATGCTGAATAAATGTCAAGGGAATATATTAAATTATATTAAATATATTTAGCAGCCTGATATAATAGAGGGTATTCTGTTAAGTATATTGACAGTAAGTATAATATATAGCTATCTCTCTAACATAGATATGAATCCTATCTAATAAATAGACATATATAATTTTAGTTACTTGCTAGTACCAGCCAACAACTTTCTAATTTTCTGAATGTTGGCTTCATCAAATTTTTTTGACCTAGATTTTTACATACTGAAAAAATTTTGCATTGGAATTTGTCCAACATAGACCCATAAATCATATTGTCTTTACAGAGTCCATAAAATTTCCCTCACCCAAATTAGATTGATCTCAATTTATTACATCAAAACATTTGTGCCCATATGTTATTACATTTGTTGAGTGTTTCTCGTTGTTTATACCTTTCCCCTCCTTCTACCATTCCTCAATGCTTTCTTCTGTTAAAGCAAGGTGGAATGTAAGGCAGGTTTGCTAAATTAATGCAAAGGAAATCGTTATCCTAGCAAGAAAAACAAAGTAAACACTTTCAGAATTTTCTCTACTGGTGAATGAAACTTTTATTGCCAGGTGTAGATAGAGATTAGGAATCACGTAGGAGGAAAGAAAGCCATTCACAGATAAATTACTTGAAAATAATTTTTAAATTACTGAACTATTTAAACAAAAATTTTAAAATCTACTTGTAATTCCAATGATGGAATTCATCCATTTTCAATGTGCCAATTTTAAAAAGTATAGCCAAAGTAAAAATTTCTGAAGTAATCAGGGATTTGTATACAGTGAATAAGTAAGTATACATGAATGGGCGTATTCAAATAATCAGAATATAACATCATATATACTATTAAATCTTAGTGAACTTAAGTTTACATATGGTTAATTCAGAAATCATTTTATGGTGTTTCAGGTTGAAAAATCATATATACAAATTATATCATATATTATTTTTCTGTACTTGAGATGAAGACTATTTAAAATCCATAAAAGCCTAAAATCTTAGAAGTAGTTGGAGGCTAAACTTTCATTTCATTCAAATATCTTTTTTTATAGACTAAATAGTGCCTTGAGAATTGATAAAGTCAAAAAGGCAGTTAAAGTCAGAACTTAAAGTCAGAAGGGAGTTGTGATTAGGAGATTAAGGAAATGGAGTTAGTATTCCCTAAACTGGTTGGAAGATTGGGATGAAGAACGCTGTGAAGGCAACATCATAATGAGGCAAGGGCAAAGCACGGACAGTCAAGTCTGGATTCGCATCTCATCTCCATCAGATTTTAACTTTGGGAGCTCAAGTAAATCACATCACACTTTTTGAATACTGGCTGCAAATCTCAGGGTATTTTTATAGACTATTTTTAAAAGATGAGATAAGTGAGAACAGTTTACCCTAATTTCTTTACTTTGAAAAACATCCAATCTATTAAAAGGTTGAGAGAACTCTCACATGCCTTTAATCTAAATTCACCAATTAGATAAAAATTTGCTTCATGCATAGATATAAATGTAGATAAAAGTATAGATATAGGCATAGACATACATACCGACTTGTCTTTTTATCCAGAAAAATCGGAGAGTAAACTGCAGATACAATGAGACTCTATCCCTAATTACTTGGGCATCATTTTATCCACTACGTCCTAAAAACAAGGACATTGTCCTATATAACCACGATAACATTATCATACCCAAGAAATTGAACCCTAATGCAATAATAACAATCTTACATTAGAAATATCCCCAAGTAGTTCAACAATGTTGTTTATAGTGGTTTTTCCCCCTCTGATCAAAGATCAACTATGTTTATTTCTTTAGCATTTGTTTAAATGTGGAAAATATTTGCATAGTTCAAAATCAAAACTTTATAAAAAGGTATAATCGTAGAAGTCTCATCCCCTTTCTCTTTCCCCTCCACTCTTCTCTTACCAAATAACTTCATTCGTTTCTGGTTTATCCTGCCTGGATTTCCTTTTTTCCAGTAATAAGAGCCAGGAGTAGCTGTATGATGTTTGGTAAGTTAATGCTGTTTGTTTGATTGTTTTATTTTTTTTAAATATCCATCTTATCAGGAAAATTACATTAGGTATATGTAGTGAACTAAATATTCTCTAAACAAAGCAAATACGAGTATAACAATAAAAGTAAAGTGAAAAGATGATAACAAATTGTTGTAAAATTTGTATCCTGATACAGTATTTTAAACAACATGTCTTATCTGCTCATTTACACAACAAAAGCAAACTTTTCTACACACTTTCCCATCTTTTGATAAAATGTTGAGGAATGCCTAAAGCAACTCCAACTAATTAACTCAATTTGAAAACCACTAGTTTAAACAAACATGTTGACTCATAAATAGCTACTGTGTACTTATTATTCTATTATTATGATTTACAAATTTTAATGTTCCTTAAATTTTAATAGGTGGTAAGTTCATTTAGGTAATAAGTTTCTTCAAGACAAAGATATTTTTTATATAATTTCTTTGGTTTCTCACTGAGCCTGGTATAATAACGCATATACAGAAAATGGTTTTAAAAGCTGTTTGAAGAATGAATAAATGAATGAATTATAGATAGAAGTCTGTCAAGACTGCAGAATTTACATTCTTTCATAAATTAAACATATATGCATATACAATTACTTCATCTCTTACTTTAAAAGTTACTATTTACATTATAATTTACATAATTATTCAGATTCCTTAGAAGATTGGGATAATTTATTCAATTGATATTTATTTGAATTATTCAGTTGCCTGACTGACTTACTGGTTTTGTCAGTTATTCTGGAACTCATAGACATAGCCTTATCCAAATACACTCGTAAAATCTGTGTGGCTTTCAAAGTATTAGTGAATTATTTCAGAATTAAATTCCTTTAGAATGCAGAAAAATGTACCTGTTCACATAGATTTTCTCAAGATATGTGTATATTATTACCCACAAGATGGTGCTATTTTCCCACCAGTGAGCCTATAAACAGTCATGCGGGATACATATACAGCTATAAAATCTAGTCTATAGGACAGAAGGGAAAACAGTTTCTTATTTTAACTGAAATCACATAAATGCCTCTAAAACAGTTCTTAATGTCCTGCCTCCTCCAAATAGTCTTTTATTAAAATAAGTCTTTAGCTTCCTATATCCAACTAACTACTCAGTGTTCCACACAAATGTGTAAGTCATCTCAACGTCAACAAGTCCAAAACTAAACCCTCGATCCTCATCATCACCCTCACCCAAAGCTCTTTTACCAAACAACTGCATCTTTCCTGTTGCGTGGGCCCAAACCCTTGGAATCATACTCAGTCCTCTGTTTTTTGGTTTCTCTCTCTCCTCTCTCCTCTCTTCCCCTCCCCTCTTCTCTGTCCTCTCTCTTCTCCCCTCCTCCCCTCTTCTTCCCACCCCCTGTTGTCTCCATTCAATCTGTTAACAAATCCTATTGACTCTATTTTCAGAGTATGTTCAGAATCTAATTACTTCTCATCACCCAGACTGCTCTCATCCTGTTCTTAGTCACCATCACCACACAACTGATCTCCCTCCTTCAGTCATGCTTCCCTACTGTGTATTCTTGACCTTGCAGCTAGTGAATGTTTTAATCACCACTCAGATCATGTCACTGTCCTACTCAGAGCCTGTAAACTCTCCCCATTTCACGCAGAGTGAAAGTCAGTCTTGGTTCCCTGTTCTCCCCCTTGGACCCCAACTCTTACCATTCCCCCCTTCTCTTCCTGGGCTCAAGCCATACGGGCCTCCTTGCTTTTCTGCAAATGCAGGAGACACACACCAGTCATGGACCTCTGCTCTGTTCTTCCCTTTACTTGGAATGATGTTCTGCAAATTATTATGTAGCTACTGCCACAACATTTTCAAGCTGCTGCTCTGATGGCACCTTCCCAATGAGATCTAACCTGTCCCATCCACATTTCAGTACTTTCAAGCCACTTATTTTCTAGCACACCACATAGACTCCTTACTTATAATGGTTAACATCTGTTCCCTCCCCCTTTTATGAGGGCAGAAATCTTGTTTAATTGATTTAAACCAAAGTTCTAGAGTAGTAGCATTAGTAGGTGTTCAATAACACTTGAATGAATGAATAATACTCTAGACATTAATAACTAGCATTCAATAAAAACAAATTTGCTTTGCCATTCACAGAAAGTTTTCAATATAGAAATAAGAAGAAAAATAAATAAGTTGTCAAATTGGTATTAATCTTAATTCAAAAGATATTTATTTACAGCCTATAATATAGGACGTGTTTTCAATAAATGGCTAAACATAAAGCAAAATAGGCATTGCTAAAGTTTGCTAAAGCTCCCTTGACATTACATGCTGTAATTTGATGTAAAGCTTCCTTCTATAGAAAATAAATTAGGATGATGCAGTGAGCCAAACTAGGTTTCCCAGAATGTGTATTTCTATAACATAAATGTATTTGTCACAAAAATGCGTAAACACTTTTATATCGATTTCAGTTGCTGGTTTTTATGTGAGAACATTTTAATATGGCTTTTATGCCTAGTTTGTACATCTGTAATTGTGGTGGAATCAGATGTGGATAAAAAGTCAGTTTGTCTGATTCAGTAAGACATCCCGGTGAGAAGCTGATCCAGAATATGTAGATTTCTAACATTTATACCAAAATGGGGTCAGGGATTCCAAACCAAAACAGCTTTTGGTCACACTCATTTCTGTCACTGTCACAGATACGACTTGAAGCTAAAACTCTCTATTCCACCAGTTTGACTATTTTTCTTAGTTTTACTAACTACTTTGGCTAAGCACACTTGTTATTAATATTTGACTAAATTGAAAAATAAGTAGTTTGAAGCTCAAAAATTAGTTAAAATGTCAAAACTGATTATGTAGACTCAGTACAAGTCTCTTTATAAAAATGTATGTTCCCATTTCTATGTGTAACTTTGCTTTGTGACACTTTCCCCCATTTTCATAATCCTAGTCACAGCATTTGCTATGATAATTACCATGCTCTTTCAAGTATTTTCAAAAGGAGGGTGGCTGAATGATTTTATCAAGTATTGTCATTTCATAATTTTTGTATACATTTGTCACTTATGTTTTTAACCTGTGAAAGTTACTTAAAGAAGTATAAAATCCTCAAAAAAAAAAAACTAGAATTGGTTTTATTCTTCTTTTTAAATGACCTATGCTGCTATGAATAAATTTCAAGCTTCAAATTTATTGTTTAAAAGAGAGAAAAAGAGAGGAAGGAAGAGAGGAAGGAAGGAAGGAAAAAAGGGAGGGAGGGAGGGAGGGCCTTAAATAATTTGGCAATGTTTCTGGAAGGTGATGGTTGGAACTCAGCTGATAAAGTTAATTAAGGCACTTTGCCTTTTAGATGATATTTTTCCAATCAAGTCCTGTTGCTTTGTAGGAATGAGCTATCGAGTTACCTATTTATTATCACGTAAAAAATTCTAATTCTTCATTCTAACACCTGAAATAAATACTACCTAGTACAAAAATTTTACTTAACAATAAAATTTTTTAGTTCTCCCCACATCTACTTTGCTTCTCTTTCAGTTACATAAAAGACAACTTTCAAGCCCCCTGTAGTGCCATGGGGCAAGCATTGGCCAAATGGCTGTGAGTAGAAGTGGCTCTTGTCACTTCCAACCCAGACTTTTAACAGTGGCTGTGAGTTCCCCATGCCCTCTCTCTTTCCCTGTTGCAGTGACTCTGGAAACCACGCTTTGAGATGGTATGTCCCAACACAGTGGGATCAGTCATCTGGGGTCCCTGAGTAACTTTCTAAAGCAATTATCCCAGTGATCTCACTAGATACGGTTTAACACTTGGGAGACAGATTTTTAGTGCAGCATAATCTAGCCAATACTGAATAATTAAACCAGTAAAGTATAATTGTAAAGTTATGTTTTATTTCTAATAAATTCAAGGTAAAATTTGCTACTTCATCACTATTCATCCCATGGCTCTTAATATCTTTTACATTTTATCTTATTCTGAAAATTTTTAGTACAATAGTCCCACTTGAAGCAGGTGCCTGAGTGTTAATTATTCAACGAACAAATGCAGAGTAACTCCTATTTGCCAAGTAGTGTTATAGGATTGGGAGAACAAACAAGCACGGTCTCTGCTCCAAATGAGTTTAGAATCTGTGGGGAAGATAGCTGATAAACAAAAAACTATATCGGGCTTCCCTGGTGGCGCAGTGGTTGAGAGTCCGCCTGCCGATGCAGGGTACACGGGTTCGTGCCCCGGTCCGGGAAGATCCCACATGCTCCGGAGCGGCTGGGCCCGTGAGCCATGGCCGCTGAGCCTTCGCGTCCGGAGCCTGTGTTCCGCAACGGGAGAGGCCATAACAGTGAGAGGCCCGCGTACCGCAAAAAAAAAAAAAAAAAAAAAAAAAAAACAAATCAACCTAATCATGACAAATGTCCAGGAGGAAGAGCAGAGGGCAGGAAAAGGGTGTGACCTAATCTGGGAATTTAGGGAGGACTGGAAAGGGAGATCTGAGTAAGAGCTGATACTTGATGTTTGAAGCTGGGATCAAGAGCAATTATGGAGGACTTGACCTTTGCAAAGATGGCCATCTTCCTAAGGAAGTATATCTAAAATTGCATCACTGTCTGGATAATAAAAACATAGATAAATTTGTAAGCAAAATTTTAATTGCCAACAACTTGATCCAGGGAATGAGTACTTCAAATTAACATTTTAGGGGGGGGGGGAAAGCTTATTTTCTTGCCTGTAAATAGAAGTCTAAAGTTGGAAACAAGCATGAGCACAGAAAATTCTCTCTCCCCAACTGAAAAAAGTCAAGAAACTGCACATTTGGCAGGAAAATTCTAAACAGGCTACAAGTGCCAATATCAGAAGAACAATCTTTACACTATGTAGAAAATTGCTAGTTAACCTATCTCCAAAAATTTAATTTTATAAAATGAAAGCAAGTTCTATGTCTTAGCTATAGTAAACGAGTATATAGTTCTCTCAGATTGCTGGAAAATGTGAGAGAGATTTCAAACAAATTATTTCAAACAGATTTAAAGAACAATCTTCCTAACATACTACTTAATCTCTTCCATTTATAGAGTGATTTAGGCTTTCCAAAGTATTTTTATATACCTTATCTCATTTGATTCTAATAGATGAAATATATATAATTGTATATAAAAATGTAAAACTACGACAACTCTACAGCCTTCAAAATTAAACATGAATTGAAAATAGACCCAATCTGTCTGGGCCCAGAGTAAGTAAAATGAAATCAGATTTCAGATATTAAATGACAAAAGACAATATACAAAGAAAATAAGAATTGGAAAGAGCCTTTACAGATCAAATTCAAACTCCTCAATTATTATAATGATCATGATAACTTCATATAGTTTATAAGGCATTTTTAAAAATATGCATGAGACTTTTAGATTACAGGTCATAAGTGGTACATTGACATTCCTTTTTCTGGGCTTGCATCCTACAAGCAAATGGCACTTTATAACAAGTTTTTCTCCCTTTTGTCCATAAAATGTCATCTAAATGCATTGAAACCCATAAGCCCTTAATTAAAAACAGGATGATACAATGGTATTTTAGATTTAGGACCAGATGTTACCCCACCATCAAGTCTTGCTGAGATTTCATTGCAATATTTCTCCTAAAACTGATCACTGTGTTCTTAGCCTTGATCCCTTCGTTCTATTTTCAACACAGCACTTAGTGATCCTGCTGAAACATTATTCAAGGTCATTCAAGGTCATACAAGGTGCGTTGCCTCACTATATCCCTGACATCTACCACTCCGCCTCTTGCTCACTCATCCCTGATGATGGGCACCTCATTGCTATTCCCCTACAGTGCCTTGCAGACAGGACTGGCAAAATAAGAACGCAGGACTCCTTGCTCCAGTTTTATTAAGAATTTCAAGATGGTGTGGGTCTTGTGCAAAGGGTCTTGTGCAACCGCAAAGGTCACAAACCAATGAAGCCAGCCCTGGTTAAAGGACTTGAGTTTACTGTGCCTTCTGTCAGGACACTCTTCCCCTGATACCTGTATGCTAATTACTTTCTATGCCCCTTTTTTCTCTCACCCCCATTCCTTAAGCCTTCAGTCTTTCGTTTAGATGTCACACTCTCTACCCACCTTATGTAACCTTGTAATCCTCATCAGATGCACTTAACCCCATCCTCTACATTATTTTTGTCCATAGCTCACTCTGCTCTCTAGCACATGATATATTTTACTTATTCACACAGTTTAATTTCTGCCTTCACTCATTAGAATGCAAGGTTCAGCAGACAAGCTTGTTATTTTTAATTGTCATTGCTGTATCCCCTGCATTTAGAACAGTGACAGGTTCTCAATAAATTCACTGAATGAATAAATGAGTGAATGAATGAATAAGACTATGATTGCCTTTCAGCAGTAAGATGATAAAGAACTGTGCATGGATAACCCATGGGCTGAATCTCAGTCCCTTTCACACAGGAAGAGTCCCAGGAATTACTTCGGAGCCACCTGAGTTAGCAGGACATGTACTCCAGTATGTTATTGACTGAAATCTTTTGGTAGAATTGTGGCCCTAAAGAGCTGAATCAGAAATTCTCACTGAAACACGGTTGCTAGGACACCAGACTCTGTCCTCCAACCCTCTACTAGCAGAATGACCTCCTCCCCTGGCCCACACCCATCTCCACCAGCCTGGCATGGTAAGATCTGAAACTCTCAACTTTTCCCTGCCTAAGAATCTCATCTTTCATTCCTTCAGGTAAGTTTGGCTTGTAAGCAGCATTAAGTAAATTAACTGCTTTTCTTTTATTCATTTTCGGAGAGTCTGTTTTCTCTCTCTAAACGTCCACTTATTTAAAAGATAAAGAAACTGCTCTCTATACCACCTTTAGAATTAGAAATGTGGGTTTAACCAGACTATTGCAAGTGTCATATGTAGTTTCAAACCCAAGTAAAACGACACGAGTCTGGTTCTTTTTCATACACAAGAGTGCAGAAACATAGTGCCTAGCTTCTCCCTCCAGTACTTCACAAAAAACTCACAATCATCTGGGCACAACTTTTTCACGTGGTAAACAAAACTTAGTTTCTTTGTAACTTTTATTAACCCCAGACCAGCCCTCTGGACCATCCATTAGATGGAACTACGAATCTCTGGAGACAGTTGTCTTCCTCGAGTCTGATTAATCTTGTTTTATTTTGCAATTAAATATGAGTTAAGATCACCACCTGAGTGTTAGAAGTTTGTGCAGAGAGGAAATTATGCCACAAGGCTCTGAGAGAATGAGTATGAGTAGGAAACAAAATATACTAAGAGTACAATGGAATGGTTTGTCAGAGTTAAGTGCACATATGATGTGCTTTTGAAGGCCTCCCATCTCTTTTCAGCCATCTTCTCTTTCAGAGCCTCAGGCCATTTTTTTCAAACTTATTGTAGCTGAACTTTCTGGAAATCCTATTGTCTAAAATAGGGTATTCATTTCTTGCTGAGACTTCTTTGGCTAGAGTCAACTCATATGATACGGTAATTTTCCCTTTAAGATTCTGCTAAATTCTACTTCACCAACTGGTTTTTATTGTTCAAAATGAAGTTCAGAGGCAGACTGGCATAGGAAAAGTTTATGAGCTTGGATGCTTGGCAAATTTGTGTTTCTATCCCAGGTTTGCCTTTAGACAACAGAATGATTTTCTTTTTTATCTAGTCTAATAGAGTGGGAAGATATTCATTCAAGAAATATTTGTTGAGTGTCGTACTATATGTCTGTCACTATTCTTGATACTAGGGAGAGAGCTGTAAAGAAAATAGGTCAAGGGCTTCCCTGGTGGCGCAGTGGTTGAGAGTCCGCCTGCCGATGCAGGGGACACTGGTTCGTGCCCCGGTCTGGGAGGATCCCACATGTCGCGGAGTGGCTGGGCCCGTGAGCCATGGCCGCTGAGCCTGCGCGTCCGGAGCCTGTGCTCCGCAGCAACGGGAGAGGCCACAACAGTGAGAGACCCGCGTACGGCAAAAAAAAAAAAAAAAAAAAAAGAGAGAGAGAGAGAGAAAAGAAAATAGGTAATACCATATAGGGCCACACAATTTGCTTATAATTAATTTCTTAATTTGCATTTTGCCTTAACCTAATCTACTGAGGACATTTGCATTTCTTCCTATAACAGGAAAAAGTAGGTCTAGATAAGAGAAATAAAAAACACATAATCAGTGAATTGTTATCAGGAAAACAGCTGGAAGGGAGCTTACATTTTAATTGGTGTAGACAAAAAAATAAACAAATAAACCATTTCAGACAGTTGTAAGTGCTGAGAAGAAAATAAAACTGAGCTGGTGGTGAAGAATGGGATTAGTGAGGGAGATTGGCTAGTTTTTGGAGATGCTGTGAAGATTAGGTATTCTATGTGGTAAGAGAGATGGGTATTGAGCAGAATGCCTGGCAAACTTTGAAGAAATGTTAATGACCAGCAACTTCCTATATGAAGTCTCTCTCTTTGGTCTCTATTTCTAATAAATGTTGCTCATAGAGAAACTGCATAATCACTCTGGTAATTTTCTTCTGGATGAATCATATATATAGGGTGAAAAAAAATCAGTGAGCTCAAAGGAGAATTGAGGAAAAACTACTAAAAGTTCATATCGTCACTAATAGCACATCTTTCCCTCCCAAATCTCTGGAGAACTATCACACATGTATCTTCCATTTTTATATTTTTTCCCATTATTAGGATGAGAGTTCGTGGAAAGTAGAGAACATAGAAACTATTTTGATGTCATCAAAATGAACTCAGAACTTCAGAGTCAGAGCTCAAACTAATACTCTTTTATAGATTAACTTCAGAAAAAAAAAACCTGCCCCAATAATTGAGTAGATACGTGAAAAACTTCAAATAAAATACAACTCAAAGAACCCTATGCACTTACACATACTCTAAACTTCAGAAAGTATGAAGTTTATTGGTCTAAACACTTTCCCCTTCTCAAGTACACCACTGGCCCTTACCAAAACAGACTGTCAATGCTGGGTTGAAAGCCCATCAGGATTAGGCAGGCTTGAGCAGGACACCTGTTCCAGTAACAGGTCAGGAATTTTTAATCTATAAAGCCGGCACTTTCAAACAAGTAAGAGTTGAATGTTGAAGGTTATAACCGAGACCCATAAACATACACTCTCTCACAACTAAATATATGGGTTAATTTCCCAAAACAAACTATTTACTTGCTGACATGAAGTCATATGAAACCTGCTTTGCTGATACTCAGCTCCAACGATGAAAAACTGAAGTTTAATCACAAGAAAATATTTTGGACTACTTTCACGTCCCTATAATTCTTTCTAAGGAAAAAAAATAGATTTGTTTGTGTTATTTTCTTTTTTTTATATCCTACCTATTGAGCGCATAGATAGACATTCATATTACCATTGTTATCATTTAGCACTTATTAAACTTCCACCAAGATCAATGTTAGTTCATAACGTTATAGAAAAGGAAAAATCTTCCTCTTTCAGAAAAAAAGTAGGAGAACGTCTTCATAATTTTGTACTTGAAAAAGTTTTGCTAAATGGACACAGAAAATGTTAGCCAGAAAGGGGAAAAATGGATAAGTTGAAGTACGTTAAAATTAAAAATTCCTGTTCTCCAAAACATATTAAGAAAAGGATAAGGGATAAGGCAAGGCACAAAATGGAATAATATGTTTATTCGAGGACAGACATTCTAGGACAGCACTGTACAACAGAACTTTCTGCAATGTCTGTAAATGAGCTGTCCAATATGATAGCTCTGTGTGAATCAACTCCGTGACTATTAAAAACCTGACATGTGACTAGTGTGACTGAACTAAAAAATTTTTTAATTTAATTTTAACTATTTAAAATTTGAATGTGTATACCCACATGTGGCTATTCGCTAGTGTATTTGACAGTACATTTCTAGAGGGTTTTGGAGACTTAATAGTTGCTTTGATAGAACCCAGGCCTCTCGACTCCAAATTTACTTTTCTACGCTGTAGTAAGGATGTATGACAAGCCAGTTTTGATGGTCACAATGGAAGACTTACACACATTAGAAATAAGTTTGTATTTTACTCATTTTATTCTTTTTTTTAGCTCTACTCACGCTGATTAATTTTACTTATTTTGCTCATTCAGTTGGCATAGATGATAGTTATTGAGGTAGCTCAAACAAATTTTCATGAAATTTTTTAAATTTATAAATTTTACTTCCTTAAAGAGGCATTGTGAAGTAATGAAGAGAAAAAAAATTAAATTGAAGATCAAACCGAGCAGGGTTTTAATTTAAGCTTTGGTTAAAATGTGTCATTTTTTGTTTGCTTCTTTTTAAATAAGTTTGGTAAACAAATTTCCTTGATATGATTTGAGAGATACAGAATGAATTTCTGTCATAAATCTCTCTCCACCAAGTTGAGAACGCTATCACTGATTTTCACCATAAATCTCTATTTGCACCATCATTGCCATTAATAAATAGCAATTAAATTTGTCAATTTCAGCATTAGAGACCTTTTTTTAAAAAATAAAACATTGTTAGCAATAGAAAAGCTGGGTAATCTGTCTTAATCCATGAGAGACAGGAGAAGAAAAACACTATAGGAGCTAATATCATAGAGAAATAAAGATTTTCACAGGAAATTAGAGAAAAGGTGACTCTCAGAAAAATAAATCTGGAGGAATCTGTATAGCCATGAAGAGGATATAAGTTTTTGAAGAAAACTTGATAAAAAAGGTTCGGATCAATATTTCTTTTTAATGCAAAGGTAAGGGTGACCTCAGATGATATCTGAGCTTTCACTATGCTGTACTTTTTGTTCATGATACTTATCACGGTAATTTAAAAACATTATTTGAATAATGTGTTTTTGTTTAGAGTTTGTCTCTTCCACCAAACTAAGTTCTGTGAGGGCAAGGGTCACTTCTCTTTTGTTCATTGTTATAATATCACCATCAGAACAATTCCTTTCATGTAGTAGGTATTTAATAAATATCTGTTGATGACTGAATGAACAAATGAATGATCATCCCAACTAGACTGCATAGATCTGAGGGCAGTATATCTTACAATCTTTTCACTTTAGTCTATCACAATGCCATACAAATAGAGTTAGGTTTTTAAAGTGCTTATCCTTATGACAATAGCTACCATCTATTGAGAAGATGGCATAAGTGCTTTGTATGTTTGATCTAATTTAATATTCAAAACCACCCTTAGTTATAAAGACTACTATTCCCATTTTCAAATGAATGGAAGCACGGAGAGAGTAAGTAAATTATCCCAAAATCACAGAAACTATAAATAGTAGCATCAACATTCTAACCCAAGTCTATTTTATACCCATGTACTTGTTTTCTCAACTATACAACATGTGATGTGAAGATAAGTTCAGGTAAAGAGAAGAGAATTAGCAGTCAAAAACAGTACCATCTACTTCACAATTTTGCATATATCCGGCTCTGGCTAGTAATGAAAGGTGTGTGGTGAAATAGGGAGCATATAAGTAGGTCCTAGAAGCAGCAAGAGTTTGCCCTAATGGGTGCCCTACCTATACTAGTATTGCTGCTTGTTTCAGTAGCCAAGAAACACTTAAAATAGGATTTTTACAGCAGATACGTAGAAAGACAGAAATTAATGCTAAAAGGAAGAAGAAAACACCAACTCGGTGGCTAAAAATTGAAGCACATATATAAAAGGAGCTTTAGCTATACCCCATTAGAATCTAAATCTCTATATAAGATTTCCTATTTACAGTCAATGGTTCATATAGCACACAGTAGCTGAATATTCTTAAATTGAAATGAATGGGCCATACAGTCCCCCAAATTCCAGCTCCAGAAATAATCAGGACAGTTTGTAAGAGCTGTTAATACTGCACCATAGCGAAAGGGTACTGTTAAGTTAATGATGTTTTCCTGAAATTTTGAAAGTTATTTGGGACAAGGAATATCTTCCTTAAAAACTGAAAGATGATGGCAGGGGGAGGGAAACCAACTTGATTGTAAAAAATTCTTGTGATCATTTGACCATTCTATTCATATATTGATTAGAAAATATTTTATTCTCCAAATTTCAGTTTACCAGCACAGATAAATAAACTCTGTATCTCAAAAGTTTCTACGCGCTCTATGTAATGCGGGATTATTAACGACCATGCAGCAGGCAGTACAAGTACAATCTGAGCGACATTTGACACTATAACCTCAAAATCTGATTAGAAGAGTAGTTCTGAATTAATCCACTCTTAAAATATTTTAAAAATTAGATTTTCAGTTTCCAGGCTGAGTTGTCTTCAGTATTACGGCCTTTGGGCGCCACCCAGTGGAGAAATGCATATAGTCGGCCAAGCTTTAAAATGGTAATTTTCCTTAAAGTCCAAGACTCGTTATTTAAATATATAACCTCATGAGCATCTGGATGAAATCTCATAATGGGAGAACTCAGCTTTTTCATTTTCTTCTGCAGCCCAGGAAGCCAGTAGGACACCGTGCGAGCACCCCAGGGGAAACCCCTCAATGCACTTCTGCACGCAGCCATGTGGTTAAAATCAGTGGGCTCACCCAGTGCCCCTGTACAACGAGGGGTGTGTATATGAATAACATGCAAGCAATCACACTAGCTCTGGGCTTCACAGTCTCCCTTTGTATAGGGTGCTTTTTACACCTCATGGAAAAGATAAGTTGGACAAGGGCTAATATTTTTCTCCCCACTTAAGACAGCAGGACTGCAGCTAAAGTAATGTCAGTTTCCCATTCAGATCCTTATTTGCAGTGCTTTAGACCGCTGCCATAAACATTAACTTTATGGGGAAAAAATACATATTTAGTTATATTGCATCTCGGGCCAGGAGACCATTCTTCTTATTGAATAAATGATCTTGAAAAGAAATTAGATTGAGCATCATAAAATTCTGCTTTTAGAGGAAGTGGAACAGACAGAAGGGATAAAGGAATTATTTTCTAAACTATGATGTATTTTCTTTCAAATGTCTTGTTAGAAAATAGCAGGAGTCAGAGGATAGAGTTGATCCAACCCCTCTATCAGACTTGATTCCCTGCCTGTAAGAGCATATCTAGTTATTCAGATTATTCTAATGCTACACAAGGATTTTACTCTGAAAATCAGCTCAAAGCAGCATTCTCCAGTTCTATCCTCCTAATTGACACACACAAGTAATTCAGAAAATGTGTTTGAACAAACAAGCAAACGCCCCCCTCGGTCTGCCTGGTGTCACTCCCGCTCTCAAAGTCACGACTTAAGCAGATTGAGGTTTCCGTGGTAAGGCCTCTGCCCAAGCAATACCTGTTACCATGATTAAAAAAAAAAAAAAAAGCACTTCAGTGTTCCTTGTGGTCAGAAAAGTTCCAGTTCTGCGTATTCAATTCATTTGGGGAAAAGCCTTTTTTTTTGTAAAGATGGAGAAAACTCAGCTGTCTGATCAAGGCCATAGTTCTCTTTTGCACAATTTGTAATTTGCTGTTTAAAATGGGGTGGGGGACCTCAGATTCATAACTCTGGAGGTAAAAAAAGAAAAAGCAAAAAAAGCAAACCCGTGATTTTAGTATTAGGCCAAAAAAATGGTGTGTTTCTGGCACGGAAACTGCTCTTTAACGAGTGAAAACTTTTTTTTCTAGATGGGAAAAGAAATAGAGCAGTTAGGTTTTTTTGATGGAAGGATTTAGAGAGAAAGCTTACTTTATATTCCGGGTGGATTTATTTCAACTTTTATTTGAAAAGAGAGAGAATATTTGTCATGTATTTAACTTGTTTTATAGTATTAGGGCCAGGCCACAAGCAGACAAAAATGATTACATTCTAAGAATCATGTCTAACTTGCTACCCAACCCCACGTCAACCTCAAGAATACCAAAGTACCCAACATAAACTTAAATTTCCTGATTTGTGAAGAAGGATGTTAGCCCTGGTGTCATCTTTATTTTTTCCTCATGTCCCTCTGTATTTCCTCGCACCCACCAATGAGGCTTATAGAAGCTTTAAATTCTTAAAAATGTGTTTTGTATTTTCATATCATTTACTTTTCTCATCTTTCTAAGAACTGAAGAATCTAAATAATTTTACTTGGGATCATGATAATGAAGGCGATCCAGGAAGACTGATTTGAGACTTCAGATGTAAGGCAGGGAGTTAGGACACAATACTTATTATCATCTCCCTGAACCCCTGACGTTATCAGTCTGCGAGGGAAACTTAATCCTGAACATAAATTGCATTTCCTAAAAAAACATAATCTTGCCTTAAGACACCAACCTCCCTGATTACAGGGAATGTCTGTGTTTACACATTTCTACAGAGCATGCTGACTGTATTAGTGTCCTAGGAAACAAACTGTGCCGCTTGCTCCCAGACCTGCTGCAAGCTCTGAGGAGAGAAAGAAAAAGAAATTTTGAAATCAGACCCCCGATCTCGAACTCCTTTCAAATTCCTGAAGCACATTAGCTTTACTACTGCATGATGTGCACGGTAGTATTTCTTCTAATGAAATCTGACTAGAAGTTTAAATGAGTTTAATGCATGAAATGTATAAATAAAATGTGGCCTTGATTAAATTTAGACTTGATACATAACTTAAATGGGTAGCACAAGAACAGCTTTGGTATCATGTGTCCAGACTATTTTGGGCTTTGCAAAAGTAGTTTGGATTTTATCAGTTAGCGGAGAGTGCTTTCTATCAGGAGCACAATATCTGTGCGAGCTGGAATATGCAAAAGTACTGTGGAGAAAACACAGTGTAATTGAAAAGGGGCAAGAGGGAGAAAATAAAGTAAGATGTTAATAAAAGGAGATCACAGGATGGAATTCTGAAGGATTGATTTGCAAAGAGCAATTTACATAGGTAAAAGATTTGATTTGAAGTTTTTTCTGGATGTCTCTTTGTTTCATGACTTTGGGAAAATAATTTCATGGAGCCTCAGTCTTTGTCATTGGTACAAGCGGATCAGGATGTGTTATCTGCCTACCTCCTGGTTTGTTGGAAGGATCAGAATGAGATAAACACAAAAGGTCTCTGTATCCAGTGCTTTACAAATCTAAGGCACTATCATTAAAACAGGCTTTCTTAACTATAGAAATTTCCTATTCACATCTAAGAGTTACAAAACAAATATTCTTTCCTGCTAGCATATACTATGTAAAGCCATTATATACAATGGTTGGGGTTATAGTTGATAGGAAAGGATAAATGGCTTTTTAAAAAAACTCTCAGGAAAACCTCAACAACTATACAGGAAACTTTGTAAAGCAGTGGTAAAGTAGTATGGGCTTTAAATACAGATATCCTGGGCTTCAATCTTTCCTCTGCTACTTCCTAGCTATAAATAACATAGTATACAATTGGGCAAGTTACCATAACTTCATAAACCATTCCTTCATAACTCATAAAATGGAGAGAATAATTCCTGCTTAATGGTTTTGCTGTGACAAATAATGTGATATATGTAAAAGCGTTAACTCTTATGCCTGGTATTTAATAATAAGTATTCCAAAAAATTTCACTTTATTTTCATGTTATATATACCATATAAATACCCTAACACACATTTCAAGGAGATGTCACCCGTAAATAAGTGGAAATTCTTCATCTTCAAAAGAAGATCAAAGAATTACTCTTCATTAATATGCTAAATGAAAGACCAATACTGAAGTCTCCCAAACTGAAAATAAGGAAAAACAAAAAGATTAAAAGTTATTGAAACATAAAGACAGAGGAGGGTAGAATGACAGAAAGTTCTCTTAAACCTCCTTAGCAGGAATATTTGATGATTCTAAGCTAAACCACAGCCAAACTCTGTTTTTTTCCTTTTTTAAAATATTGCACAATGCCACTCAGTTTCAGGCATTTAATAGAATGAAACCAGGTGAGTTTGAGCCAATTTTGCCTTTCATTTTTCAAGTTTGTTTATTACTTTACTTAAACCACAACATTCTGAGATCTCACAAGAAAATCTGTTTCTGTGAAATTTTCAGCCTGATTTCCAAACCAGAAGAGAGGTTCAAATAAACTTGGGCCCATTTCAAAAAAGCATCTGAGATTCTGGATGTTTACTTGAAGCAATCTGGACTCCTGACCTTTTGAGGTTCCCCCACCACCAATAAAGTGAGCCTACAATGAATTTACTGTGCTAAGATCTAGTGCTTCAGCGTCTGAATGGATAAAAATCCCATTGGTCTCAAGGAAAGCTGTTTCCGAACACACGCAGTGGAATAAAGCCTTAAGCAGATATATTGATACCCTCCTTTTAGGAGAGTGTACCAACCAATCAGTGTCCTAGCTCAGAAAATCTGTAGATAGGTTATTTATTCAATATGCTTTAGGAGTTTAAAAAATATTCCTAGGTTGACACTATTTTAAGAGGGGTTCTTGTTAGAGTAGGCAAAGGGTTAGTATTTCCCGGAGCACTATAGAAAACTTCAGACCAAACTGCTCTCTACCATACAGAGCTGCCTTTAACATCAATGTGGGACTTTAGAAAGTATGCCAGTCCTTCCCAAGTTCCTGAACCTTTTCAAAAACCGAATTCTACCACTTTTGAAACGATGAACACTGAAAAATTGGATTTGAAACCACAGCATTAAATGCTTAAAATCTGATCCTTCTGTCAGGACCTGGGATAAATTAAACTGATGTACATTATTTTTAAAGAAAGGAAAAAAATATGGGAAGCGGATTTTGAAGCCTGAAGGCATAGAACAAAACAAGTTATGCAGGTGATACAAACCATCTTAGTTCATTCCTATAATGGCTTTCTACTTCCATATGGTGGCCCATACTGGAAATAATTCTTAGGAAAACACGTTTGTATGTGATAAATAAAACATTATTTTAGAGGTTTCTGTTTTTATTTTCAGAGTATGCTACTTTTTTTTTATTCAGTGTTCAGACTGCTGTTTAATTTTTCTTTTTTTTTTTTTTTTACTTTGGCATTTGAGTTTATTTTTACAAGGAATAGTAAGTAGAGAGCACTGAGAATGTATATAGATGATAAGGGTATAAGGTGAACAATTATCAAGTGTTTCCATCAAATGAATTCAGGACAGCTAGATGATATGTATTAGGATTTAATCAAAGCTTCAGGAATTTAAACACAAAATGGGTTCAGTTTCACTTTAGCATATTTTAAACGTGTTAGTTATCTTACTAATGTTGGTAGATTTTATTAATTTCTGACTCCCAAATAATAGCATTAGTCTAAAGATAAATACATTGTTAAGAGCAAAAGCCTCTACCTTATTAATTTTGGTTGTTGTGAATGGAAGGATTTGATTTTGTAATAGGAGCAAAACTGATTAAAAGCTTCCCAACTTAGAGAAATCCTTTAAAAAGAGCATTTCCTGATAATGATTCAGGCAGTAATGATAAGGCCAGTTCAAACATCAGAAGAGATTGGGCTATAGATAACCATCACTGAAACATTTTAAAAATCTAACAATTTAAGCCTACTGCATGTATTTCTGCCAAAGAGCATGTCTTTTTTCTCTGTCATAGATCATTCTGATAGAGAGTATAAGCTTGTTTTCAGATTCTGGACATTTGCAAGCAGGAATTAGAAGAAAAAAATGTCTATCAATTTTCATTTTAGAAAAGATGCATGTATACATATACAACAACATTATTACTAAAAGCAGCATAATTTGTCAATAAAGTTAACATCATATAAATGAACTTCCAGATTTAGTGTGGGTTTTCTTTAATCTTTTCATGAATTTCACTAAAAGTCTTGTTATGTTGTTTAGTAAAATAATTAAAACATGAACTGCCTATGTATTATAGACTTAAAAAATAATAAGACATTGCAGAATATGGACCTAAACATCCCCTGAAGGCTACAGAATATTTTGGACAGGATATACACAAACTGAAGTGGAGATATTAGATAGTAACTTGGAAAAACTGGATGAAATAGAATTCATGAAATATATAGATAATCTGAGACAATGAAATCTTCAAAACTTAACTGAGTACGTTATTAACTTTTTCACACAGACCTTTTTATATTTTCTCAAAAATACTCCAGGAACAAGACCCCAAATATCAGAGGTGAAACAAATGAATGCTTACTGTCATACTAAAAACCAGTTTAGGCTGTGAGGCTGCTACACCTATGTAACCTCTCCTTTCAGTTTGCATTCCAAACTGTTGCATTTGATTTTATAGCATCAAAAGTGAGCAGAAAACATACTCTTGTATCAATTAACGAAACATGCAACCCTTTTATACTTCTGATCTTAAACAGTGCCTGTGAAGCAAAAAGTACGACAGATTTCTGTGATTTTGACCTCGGTATGCAGTCACCAATTAGTTCTAATCATTCAAGATATATCCTCAGTTTTATGATTTGGAGCATAAAGCATTAAAGTGTTTTTTTTCACGCCATTTCATTTAGGTGGGTCTGAAATTCAGGAAAAAGCTAATGAATGCTGAAGGTTGTAAACACTAGTGTTAAGACCAGATAGTTCCTGGTAGAGGATATTTTTCAGGATTTTTTTTTTTTTGAGTCAACTGGACTCTCCACTCTCATATAAATTGAACCTCAGTTCAAAGGGCATGCTCCTTTAAGAAGCAAATTATTTATCTGTATACTCTTCCTCTCTCCCACAAGTGACGGACAGGGGCTTTTAATTAACCTTTGTTAATTTATTTACTTTTTGCTAATTTATTGTTGTTATTTAATTTTGTTATATATTGGGTACATTGAAATTCCTTAAAAATAAGCACGATCAAATACAAACAAACAGATTCTCAAAATTTTTGTCACATATGATATCCAAGTGCAGTTTACATACCGTGGGACTCCCTTGATAAGACGTGATTAATATCCACCTGTTATTGTCCACTGCCTGTCAGAGTTTACTGGTTATTTGCTATATGAGAGGATATGTTTCAGTGTATTATATCTAAACTCATGTAGTAAGTTTCCATTTTTAAATAGGTTACACTGAAAAATGGCATACCAATGACTTTCTTAATACATTTTTTCCCACAAAAAATAATTCTCAAATATTTGTTTCTGTGGAGGCATTTAAACTATTTAGTCTTCATCTGAAAGTTTTTCTCCATTGAATTTATTGTGAAAAAAGAGGCAGGTAAGTCATCACAACTGGATACTTTGGTCTAACACACAGAAATCTATGCTGTGAATTCCCAAAGGGCTGCTTCATACTACAGTAACACCTCACACAGTGGGTGTTGTTTAACTAACTGTTAGCTGAGGGAAGAACTATTTTTGTACTGTTATAATTTTTATCCAAAAGGGACTTAAAGTACTTTTGAAATTAAGCACTACCATTAAGTTGAAATAGAGCCACCCTGGAGTGACTGCATGGGCTGTCAATCACTGCATGGCCACTACACAGTTGATGGGAAAACAGCATAGTTTTGGCAACTATGGTAAAACGCTTTTTCATACCAAAAATACAGTGGTGTCTTTGATCTCTTAGAGCAAAGGCAAGACTGGTTGGCTTTTTCCTCAAGGATTCACCCAAAAATCTACAAGACCAAATATATTACTCATACAAAACTCTTGCTGGAGTTGACCACATGACATAGAAAAGAGACTTTTTCAGAAACATTCAATAGGGAATTTTCCTTTGGTGATAAAATTTGAAAAATTCCAGAGAATTTTTTTTAATGGAATATAATCCTCACCAAAATTTATGTTCATCTGGTTTCCCAAATGCTACCTTCCAACTGAAACCTTGTTATTTTGCTAATTGTTCTCATTTCATTCTTTTATATATATATTTTTTTGTTTTGTGTGTGTGTGTCTGTGTGTGGTGTATTTCTAAGAAGTTAGGAATTCCTGAGAAGAATGTACTTTTAGAAGCCAGGTGTTAATTTGTCCATTCACTGAGAGTTAAATAAAAGGATTAAGGTCTTTCTAACTAACTGTCATCTTTTTAAATATGACTTTAATTCTTCTTTTAATTCCCAGTCTCTAATGAGACACAGTAATTCACTCATTTGTAATTTGTAATTCTCTCAATTACTATGATAAAGGTTGTACACAAAATGGACACTGGAAAGTTATTATAGGCAGCTAAAATATTTCATGAGCTTGGCCTTTGTTCAGCTTGACTTTGGATCCCAAACAGGGGATGAAAGTGA
Organism: Mesoplodon bidens; assembly: GCF_964165515.1. Taxonomy (NCBI): domain Eukaryota; kingdom Metazoa; phylum Chordata; class Mammalia; order Artiodactyla; family Ziphiidae; genus Mesoplodon; species Mesoplodon bidens. The sequence continues at coordinate 91,601,030 of NC_138167.1, forward strand.
AATAAAATTTCAAAAGCACATAGTATGTGCCTGGAACTCTGCCAGAAACTTCACTTGTCCCTCTCATTTAATCACCACAACAATCCTGTGGGTGTAATGGTAGACTGCAGGATTGTTCCCAATCATTCACTGCCCTTTCCTGTGAGACAATGATACTTTCCTGCTCCACTCACAGGAGGCTTGGGTGTGTGACTTCCTCTGGGCCATTTAAAGGTCACTGAGAGTGATGCACAAACCATTCAAGCAGACACTTCTAGAGCCATCCCGTGGTTCCTGCATCTCTTTTTCCTCTGCCATGAGACAAACACATGCCAGAAGGGGCGATTTCTTCTGCCAGTAGAAAGAAAACAAGGAGCAGAGCTGTATCTGACCTGAAAAGGATTTGCAATGCAAGCAAGAAATGGACCTTTGCTGTTGTGAGCCATTCAGAGTTTGACAATGTCTGTTACCACAGTGTAACTGAACAGAATGCAGGTAAGTAACATGAATATTCATTTTGCTGAGGGATGTGTTAAGGATCAGTAGAATTAAGTACACTACCCAAAGTAACACAGAGAGTAAACTAAACCGTGAGGAAATGAATTCAGATTTGGCTGGCTCTATATCCCATGTTCTACCTTACAGTATTTTAGTAGGTCAAAATGCATGCCAATTCATTATCCAGGCAATTCCTAATTCAACTAGATATCTGAACAGAATTGTCTGTTATCCAACTGATTTGTACAACTCTCCCTGGGTAGGCCCTTACCAATGCTAGACTACCAGTTTGAAAAACTCCTTCATTCTCTTTTATTTGCTTTTCTATTTTCTGTCATTTATCATCTGCTTATATTTCTTCCAAGATTAATATACGTTACTTTTCAATACTTTCAGCATTCAAATCTCAATTCTGTAACTGGGTTCAATCCTTAGTCAGCCACATATTAGCTATTTTGCTGTGAATAAGTTAATCTGTGAGCCGCAATTCTTTGTATATACGATGGGATAACATTACCTTTTCACAGGCTTTCTGTGAAATAATCTGTGAAAAATGTAGTCATATCAGGCACATAACAAACATTAAAATCTTGTTTTCTAGTATCCTTTCTCTCTTTCTGGTGAGGGAACATATGTCTAGAAGCGATGGCAAGGAGTAATCCACAGCTGGACCCTAAAATGTTCAAACAACATTTTTGAAACCAACCTAGCAAATAAAATATTTGCTTGACCTTAATTTTTCCCAGTTTATACCTTTTAATCTTTGAGCTCCAAAGAGACAAACTTTTTAAATTTTGTTTTGTTTTTCTAATGGGCTTTTTCTATACTGTTTTATAACAGCAGTAAGTTTAGATATATTTTTTGTTTGTTTCTATCAAATCAAAAAATATCGGATCTTCTATATTAGAAGATATCATCGGGCATTATTATGTCTTTAGTCCAGTACATCCTACAGCATAAAGCGCAAAATACTACAAAGTTTTTACCTACAGCCTTTGTAAAATCTAATTATCAGTTAGAATTTGGAAGGTAATTTGTGTGAGCATTTCAGCACTCTTGAAGAATAACTTCAGGGTAACAGATCCATCCTTTGTTTAATGTTAAACTGTTTATCTTGACATTAAGTTTTGGCATCAGTCATTACATCTTGGGTCACTTCAACAAACTTCTAATTTTATGAGAACCATTAAAAGAAAGGGTAGTAGACTTCAGGTTCAAAACTTGGATTGAAATTAGGATTCCACCAATTACTAGAACAACGTTGAGTCTCGATTTTCCTTTCTGTTAAGTGGATAAAATAATCTATCTTTAATGATATGTACTTTCGAGTTTCAAAGGAGAAAGCATTAGAAAATCATAAGTTGTAAGAGTAATATTAAAATATTGGGAATTTTTCCTGTTGCACCTAAGTTAATTAAAAACAGCCTTTTTTCCCAATGCCCTGTTTCATCTCAGCAGTTCAGCAAACCTCAGTATTCTAAAAATATATTATATGTGCAAACACTAATGAAAAATGTATTTACATATATATTTATATATGCAGATAGGATGTGTTAATTCACAAGAAAGTGAGTTGTTTTCTGCATTTACTTAAATCATGTTATTAATAGATTGATACAGGAATTATTTAATGATTTCTTACATGGGAATAACTTACATGCAAAGACAAGAAAAGCTTTGTATAAGTTAAGGGTATTTTAAGATATAATTGAGTAAGGCAATTGCATATTACAACTTTCAGTTGTAAATCTCACAAAAAAAACCTCAGCTTTCCTGACCCTTTACCTTGTAGTTCAATTTTACCTTTTTATTCTAAGATGTACATATTATGTTCAATTTCCTTTTCCATCCTCTATCAAATTTAGTGTCCAGGTTATTTTCATTTCTGTAACTCATCACTATTCATCAGATATTATTAGTGCTAGTATTTTCTGCTCAAACAAATGTGAAACAAATTTAAAACCAAAGGAGCTGATCTTGAAGTAATCCTAGAAGAAAACATGGTTTTCAAATTCTCCACAGCCTGCACAATAAATTAGACTGAGGACAGAGAGACTTTTTACAGAGAAACTCAACAACATATGTAGAAAACTTATATTTTCGCCTGGGTGCTCATGTTTCTAGGTTGTTTTTCCTCTAAAGCTAATAAATTGATACTTGATTTGATCTGAGCACTTTGAAAAAATGGTAAATAACTAGATACTAAATGCCTACTTCTCACCTCTTTATATACTACCAGCTACTGTTAGCTCATTTCTGCATCATCTTTCTCACGTACCTGAATTAATGCTTAATTAACATCCTCTTTGGTGGTCATTTTTCTTAATGATTTAACTTAAGTGGTTTCAAGTATAAACTCTCCAGCCGGAAAAGAAATTGTACTTTTTTTTTAGTATTTGTTAGAGTCTACCAGGTTGGAATTCACCCTTTAATTATCATAGAACCTTGCCTTGTGGTTGTTCAAAATGAAAGCAGCAGAGTTCAGTCTTGGCTCACCATGCTATCTGTCCATAGTCTTTGAAAGATGGCATATTTTCAAATATCCCAGACTGGTTCAAAATGCTGTCATATGTCACATCGGATTACCTTAGCCAGCTTGTGTTATGTTACATCAAGGATGTGACTAACATCAACCACATGTAATGCAGCAGAGCAGTGCTATCCGCCAGATAAATTTCAAAATGGCACGGTTTTTAGAAACCAGGATTTAGAAATTTCTGGTCATTAAGGGGGGAAAAAAGAGATCTTTAAATTATTTTAAAAGAGATTTCCATTTTTTTTTTCATTCTCACTTTCAAAGGAGTTGGCATTGTAGGCAAATTACAACTTGCCCAACTGGGTATTCCATATCAAAGTTAAGCAGCAAAGAACCTCTAAAGTTTCTATCAAGAGCATTCTATAGTACAAATAATCAAGTGCAAGTTAAATGCAAGTACTTTAGGAAACACTATTCAACTGAATATTTGTAAATGAAGAAAATGACTTTAATGAAAAAAAGAAAAACAAATGTTGTACAATTTAACTGTACTTCAGGCTCTTACTAATTTCATTTTGTAAAATGATTATATGTTTACATATTTTTCAAGCAATGAAAGGGATACTTACCAACAAAATGATTGGAACAAATATTTCTAACATGCATAATCTGAATTTATGCAGATAATAGAAACTATATATTGAAAATACTGTTAATAGTACCATGTAACTAATAATGTTACTCTATAGGATTCAACAAAGTCCTGATATTCTACCAACCCTCAAGGATACCAAGACTCTCTGTGGAGCTGTTAGAATTCATTGTCATTAAACTCAAATGAGAAAGATTCTGCTCTGATCAATGTCCACGTTAACACCGGAGACACAATCTAAACCTGCTTTTTCTGAAAATGGCATCAGCAAGAACATTGTCACTCGGTTAAGCTATTCATAGATATTCAGGATTAACTATATAAAGAGGCTATACCACTTTCAATTTAGAATTTACAGATATTTCATATGTTTTTAATTCTTTATTTCTGGTAAATCCCATCTTCAGCCATTTTGAAATTTCTAACCCTTCTGGCTTCATTTCTCCATCTACCTTGGTTGCTACTTTGACGAGTCTTACAACTGCACATACAAATACATTCTGTTCCCGTTCTTATCTCCTCTTATATCCATGACAATTATTCCAACTAAAGAAAATTGCCTGAGCCACGTAGTTTGGAACCAAATTACTGGTTTCAATAGGGCTATATGGTTTTCTTATTACTCTGTATTCTCTTATTAGTTACTATAATTTAAGCCAGTGTTTCTCAGTGGGCTGATTCACCCCACCCATGGAACATTTGCAAAATCTGGAGACATTGTTGGTTATTATGACTGGGGTGGGGGGCGCTACTGGCATCTGCTGGGTGGAGGCTAGGGATGATCTGAACATCTTGCAATGTACAGTACATCCTGCACCACAAAGAATTACTGTCCTAAAATGTCAATTGTGCCAAGGTCAAAAAACTGATTTAAGCTTCATTTATACCACCTACATGACTATTCATTAATATTTTAACTACAAATAGCTCCTTTGAATCATTAATCTATATATCCGAATGTCTATATAACCTCACCACTTGCATGTCCCAATGTCACTTAAACTCAATTTGTCACAAACTAATCTCAAGTTCTCTCCTATGCATCCTCAACCTTGGTCCTAAGTGGCATTACCACCCACTACCTAGGATCACAAGCCAGACACCCAGAGTCACTTTCACAACTCTTTTTCTCATCCACATGCCCAAACCATTACTAAGTTTTTACCATTTCTACAGTCAGTATTCTCAAATGTACCAATTGCTCTCTATTCTAATGCCAAAAATCTTGTGTGAGCTATCAGCATTTCTTAACCTTCTTTAACAGCCTACTAATTGGACTCACCACATCCACTCTTAGATTTTTCCAGTCCATTCACCAAAATTAATCCAGAGTGATTTGTTGAAAGCTCAGATATCATCACATATCCCTACTTTCTAAAACATGCATACTTCCAATATACAGATAAAGGTTCTTTCTGTTTTTCTCCCTGCTTGTCACCTCATTCCAAGCCCCTCCTCTCCCCTCATTCTCAGCAAAGCAGCCTTCATCGCATCTTACTTCACATTTTCCTTTATTTTAATAATCTCATGCTTCGATCTCATTTTATTAATTTCACAACACACATTATCTTTCAATAACTATTCTTCATATTTAGATTATTTTGGACTAATATTTGTAATGATGTTTAAACTTAACTCGGAATATTAGAACTTATCACCATACCTTTTATCCAAAGTCTTCTTCATGCTTCAGTTCAGCTTTTCAGAGTGTATCTTCATTTGTTTTTCTAAATGAAGAATGGATACTATATTTTCCATGTAACTACACATATAAACATGCCTTATACATTAGTCCAGTGATCAAATTCTTGACCATAACATTTTTTACTCTCTTTTTCTTTTTTTTCCCCTGGTATTTAAGTACTGAGCCGAGTCTTATTTTTTTATTTTCGGTAGGTAACTTTTTTCCCGTTTCTCGGGCTTCTTTAAGAATTATTAAATGTAATTATATGTAATTTAAAATATTTTTGTAATATATATCTAGTTACATGTCTTTTCTAATACTAAAAATGATGATAATAATGAGTATTATTATTAATTAAGCCCTTAGTATGAATCAGACACTGAGCTAAGTACTTTACATAGTATTTAACCTTCACAATTACCATGTGAGCTGATCACTACTGTTATCCCCATTTTACAAATAGGAAAATTGAAACTTAGAAAGTTGTGTAATATTCCCAAGGCTGTACAAATTGAGCTTAGGCAAGGCCATAAGACTAGTTCTTACTAATGGAATGGTGATAAGAGTGATTTGTCACTTTGGGGACAAGACCAAAATGGATATGTTTTCTCCATACTCTCTTTCACCAACTCATGAATTGGATGTTGATTCCTGAATGACTGTGGGAGCCATTATTAAATACAGCAGAGCGTCCATCAACCTGAGTTCTTGACTGTGCTGAATGGAACAGAGGCCCTCCTCGATCCCAACCAACAGTTCCTACATTGGATTGTAAGGTGAAGCTAAGCTACTAAAATTTTAAATTTGTTTTTGTGTTTCTTTCTAAACATTTACTAATGTTGTCAAAAATTAAAAGCTACACATTTAAACTCTCCTAAATAAAGACTGTATTTAGTAAATGATATTTTAGTGTGTGTTAAAAGAATATTTTCATGTAGAAAATTAATTCTGTTGGATTGACATTGGTAAGATATCTGTTCTGAATGGTTCGCCTAGTGATAGTATAGAAATAACAGCACAATGTCTCCAACTATAAAAATTACAAATGCAAACTATTTTCAGTATTAACAACAATATTCATAGCTAATTACCTAAATTTTTACCAAAATTTACTGAGGGGTTTATTGGTTAAAACATTTCTGTATATAGTACACCCTTTGCAATACTTAAACATATACTATGTTTTATAAAAACCTTTAAATGCTTAAACCTTCTGACCTCAATTTCAGTCCTGGTTATCTATCCAAAACAAATTATGCTAATCACATTAAAATATTTTTGTTGTAAAATATTTCAGTTGCAAGATTGGTTCATGTAAAAATCAAGCACAACTGAACAGCTCCAAGGCAAGAATTTTTCATCTGTGGCTAAGAATCAAGTAACTGATGGTCTCCACTTTCGCAACAAAGAAGATGGGAACCAAAATTTGGGCTTGCTGCTGGCATGTGTGCAGGATTTTGTGGCACATGTTTTATGTTCCAACTTACACCTGGCACATTCTCATTTCTAATCCTTATTTTACTTTCTCCCATTTTTGTTGCCTAGTTTCAATTAATTTTACATAAGCTTATGGTTGTATCTTAGTAGGACCTAAAGCCCATTGTACTTATCATATTTCACAACTGTACTCAGCAATTAAGATATGAATCACTGAATATTCTTAATTACCCTAAGAAATATATATGATTGTGGTAGTATCTACATTGTACAAATAAGAAAACCAAGATAGGAAAGAGTAAAGTCATATGACCAAGCTCACACAGCTAATAAGAAAGCAAGACTGCAAATCTAGGCAGCAAAGTTTTGGATTTAAAGCTCTCAAACTCTATGCTTGCATCTTAGTACGTCGCCTTAAACTCTTTTTGATGCATACTAAAATACAAATACATGGTCAATTAAATAAAAAGATTTTGGAATGGAGAAAATTATTTTTACAAAACAGAAAATAGCCATATTTTAAAATAAAAATCCACACCAAAGGAAACAAAAGGAAAAGGCAGCCTACTGAATGGGAAAAAATATTTCAAATCATATATCTGAAAAGAGGTTAATATCCAAAATACATAAAGTATGCATATAATTCAACAGCAAAAAAAAAAAACCCACAAACAATCTGATTAAAAATGATCTGAATAGACATTTTTTCCAAAAAGACACACAGACATCATACAGGTACGTGAAAAGGTGCTCAACATCACTAATCAGGGAAATGCAAATCAAAACCACAATGAGATATCAACATACACCTGTTATAATGACTATTATCCAAAAGACAAGAAATATAAAGTGTTGGGGAGAATGTAGAAAGAAGGGAACCCTTGTACACCATTGGTGAGAATTTAAATTGGTGCAGCTGCTATGGAAAACAGTATGAAAGTTCCTCAAAAAATTAAAATAGAACTACTATATGATCCAGCAATTCCAATTTTAGGTATTTATCCAAAAAAAAAAAAAAAAACACTAATGAAAAGACATTTGCATCCCTGAGTTCATTGCAGCATTATTGACAACAGCTAAGATATGGAAACAACTTAACTGTCCAACAACAAATGAATGGATAAAGAAGATGTGGCATATATATATATATATATATATATATATATACATACACACACACACACACACACTCACAGAGGAATATTATTCAGCCATAAACAAAGAATGAAGTCTTGCCATTTGTGACACGTATGAACCTTGAGGATATTATGCTAAGTGAAATGAGTAAGACAGAGAAAGACAAATACTGTAATGATCTCACTTATATGTGGAATCTAAAACAAAAAACAGACAAAAAACCAAGCTCATAGATACAGAAAACAAATCAGTGGTCGGGGAATGGGGAGAGTGGGGGGGAATGGGTGAAAGGGGTCAAAAGGTACAAATTTCCAGTTATAAAATAAATAAGTCATGGGCATGTAATTTACAGAATGGTAACTATGGTAAATAATACTGTACTGCATATTTGAACATTTCTGAGAGTAAATCTTAAAAGCACATCACAAGAAAAAAAATTTATAACTATGTATGGTGATGGATGTTTACTAGACTTAACTGTGGTGATCATTTTGTAACATATACAAATATCAAATCATTATGGTGTATACCTGAAACTAATATAATGTTATGTCAATTATATCTCAATTAAAAAAAAAATGGACTTGACTGACATATACCTGAAAAGTTCACAGGATGAATCCAAAGCTGTGACTGGATCCAGGTGTCTGACCAGAGTCACCAAGCATCTCTGTCTCTTGGGTCTGCTTTTTTCTCTGTTGGTTTCATTCTCACGCAGGGTTCGCCAGCCTCAGAATGGCCAAAGATGGTGGCTGGAAACTCCAGGCTCCCTTGGCCCTTAGTCATCACCATCTCAGCAAATAGAGACAGCTTTTCCCCTAGAGTGCAGAAGCGGGTGGGTGGGGAGATCCCTGGGGAAAGCTCTCATTGGTCAATGTGGAATCATGTGTCATCCCTGGGCCAATCATTATATACCCTTATTGGCAGAGCCAGGGTCTGATACCCACCCTTAAACCTGGAGTAAGGCATGGGGTTAGCCCCACTGAACAACAAGGACTGTTAATTGGGAAGGAGTGGGTTTTAAGGAAGAAAAAGGATGTGTGGAGAGGTTAAAACCACAGTTGTACATAGTTAACACCTCAAGCTTAACTAGCCTACTCCTACTTCACATTTCTGGGGAAAAAAAAGTAATAAAATAAAAATGAAATGAGAATCTCATTGGTTAATCCAACTGCCTATGGTGTCATATTTATCTTCTGCTAATATTTATTTTTTCTTTTGTACAGACATAAGAAACACACAAATTCGTAAGAACTTACTTTATAGGACTTGAAACGTCAGCTTTTCTTCATCTTTAAATAGAGTGATTTAAACCACCTGTTTTTAAACAGTATATACATAAAAATCACTTGGGTTATCCTGTTAAAGAACAGATTATGATTCAATAAGTCTGGGATTTGCTGCCTGAGATTCTGCATCTCTAACAAGTTTCCAGGTGATGCTGTTGTAGGTGGTTGACAGCCACACGAGAGTAGCAAGGCTTTAAACAAGTAAACTAGGCTTTGACTAAAATTGTGGCACTATTTACATTGATTACACTAATATAATACCTGAAAGAGTTAATGACACTTTCAAAAGTTTTGAGTTTCTGGGCTAAGAATATGTTAGGGAACAGGAGAATCTAGCCATAAAGCACGTGATAGACACCTTGAGAAACAGATAGGGGTGTTCATTCATTGTGTACTTAGATTTCATTTATTTCTCCCAATCAATTATTTTAATCAAAGCTATGCCTTGACTTGCAAACTATGGTTCTTAGAATCCATGAACCCCTTTCCTGGATGATGCATAAGACCTAGGAAGCTTGCATGAAGCATCTTTTCAGCAGACATGTTCAATTTATCTGTATAAAATGGAATAGTGGTTGTTTTATTTATTTATATCTTTACTTTTAGTGGCAAAGGCAAGCCACAGACCCTGAACACAGATAGCCTGGATTCAAGTCTCACCTCCACAGCTTAGTAGCTGTGATGCTTAGACAAGCTACTACACAGCCTCAATTTCCTCATCTGTAAAGTGGGAATAATATTAGTATCTACCTCAGATGTACTATGTGAAGATCAAATGAGTTAATAAAAATAAAAGTGCTTCCAGTCTAGCACTTTATCACCACTATATGTTTTATTATTTGTCCCCTTGCAATTAAAAAATCATTTCAAGATGCTTGATACTAGCTGGTAATTAGGAAATCATTGATTGTTATAGGCTCAGTTTAAGAACTCAACTCACAGTAACATTGACTGAATCTAGAGAATTAGCTCTTATCTTTTGCCAATTATAAATTATAGCTGAGGTTAGGCTTAAACACTAGAAACTAACTAGTATTCACAGCAGGGAAGAATAGTTAGCAAAATCTGCAATTAGGGTTTTGTTTATACTTCTACCAGGTGGAATGATTTGTTAGTTTAAAAGAGACCTTTCCTGTTGATTACAGGTATCAGCGCATCCAAATTTTGGCTGTGTTTGAATACCTGCTGTGAGATGCAAGACAAGAAAATCAAGCCTAATTGTTTTAATTCAAACATATCTTCATTCACAGTGGTGTTCATTGCTTTAATCCAGGCTGAGATTTATGTGAAACAAAACTTTAAAATCTGTTTTTAACAGCATGAATACTTTGACCTAAATCAATGAATTTTCTTGTTGCTTTCTTTGTTTCTAAAAAAAATCTTATCTTTAATAATTAAACACCAACAGATGTACTACATTCCTCTCATGTAAATAAGGTATGAGCTTATTTTATCTTTGGAAGGGACTAGAATATATATGTGCTCATGGCTATGATCAGAATATTTTCAAAGAATTCAGGAATAAATAAATCAGGCTCTGGTAGAAGTACATTTAAAAGTATTGCCAAAGATGGACTAAGAAATTGATGCCATCTTAGATTCCATCACATGTAGTCTTTAATCTTGGATATGAGTATGGGGATGGATTTGAGGGGGAGATGGATACCTACCATCATGAAAAAGGAAGCTAGATTGTGATACTTTCAGATTTCCTGATTTCTATGAAATCACCAAAAATTCATCATAAGGCAATGAATATCCTTAAAGTGACCTTACAAATATATACACAATTATGTTCCCTTTATAATTTCATAATATGCTTAAGATGTTTAATATATCTGGAGTTTTTTGTCACTGGCTCCTCAGGACTTAACTCCAAATAACAAAATCACCCAAACATTCTGGACTTTATGACACTGATACAAGCTATTAGTTACTGCTACTATTTATTGAATGACTAGAAACAAAAAATAGTAGATAAGTGAAAAAAATGGAATAAAAGTAAAAAGTTCACCAAACTCATTTGTTTTTAACTTTCAAAAAATGTCTGCTTTATCAGCTTTAAAACTTTGGGACTCTTAGCTCATGCTATAATAAAATAAACAACCTAGGATTGTCTTCCCTGTCGAAGTTAATTTGAATCAGAACAGAGTATTTACCTTTTCTTCAGAGTTTGTGTGATTCAAGGTTAGTCTATTTTGGAAAGACTGAGGGAGGCAAACCTAATCCTTTTCTGAAGCTCATTAATTGGAAGCAGGACCACACCACAATAGCCTTTCCTAAACTGAAGGGATAAATTAAGAATTTAAATGAGGTGAAAACTCTAAAACAAGATCCTCTCGGTGGCTTCTGTTTATACAGTTACACTCTAAATACAAAGCCAACACCATTCGTGTTAAATTTCACTAGTTAACCGATAAGCTAGAGAAGAGAGGACATTAGCACTCTGGGTCGTCTTGTCAGTCACTCCGAGAGAGCTCATAAATAATGTAGGAGGATTTCCACTTTTTTGGCAAAACCCTTCCTTTTTAAATCCATGGATAAATGGATCGTGGAGAGTAAAACAGATCAGTACAAATACACGGGTTCACTATTTCCTTTAATCACTCTTCAGTATTACTATCAGATCTTGAAGATTTGAAGTACTATTTAAGCTTCTCCAAGTGAATGAATATATACTGACATTTTGTACTGTTTCTACAAAGATCTGGAATGTATAACATTCCTCGTAATTGTGCAATTGACCACAATGTCACAATCTTGCACTCTTTCAGCCGTCTCCACAATGAAAACCAAATTGCAGATTAAAGCGAGTTGGATAATGAAATTCTTGCACTAGTATTTTAAGCCTTATCTAGATTTTTAAAGTTCCCACTTAACCATCAAATATTCTTTCATCAGTTATAACTAACCAGTAATTTGCTCAAAGTCATGAGTTAGTTACAAAACGACTTCTTGGCATGTTTCAGCAATAGAAAAGAATAATTCCAGTGCAAAGCTCTGTCCAACATCTATACTCAATATACATTTTGATACTGAAAAACACCAATATCCTGTATGCTGAAGCACCTTGAGAATAGCTCAGAAATACAGGAGGACAACCCAATGCTTTTGAGGAGGCCACATGGTACAGTAGAAGGAGCTTTGGCCTTAGTCATGACACCTGGAATCTAATCCCTGCTCTGCTACTGGCCAGTTGGAAGTACACAAGCAAGAAACGGGGGCCATGTGGGCCCTGCTGTTTCATGTGCAAAATGATGGTAGTCGATGATCTCCTGTGTCCCTTCTGTCTTGACTCTATGAGACCATGATGTTTGAATGACTTAGGCATAAACAGAGAAGTCAGAGACATAGCCTACAGATCTGGAAGGCCCACCTGCCCTCCCTTTACATTCACTCTCAAAATTCCCAGAAGACTAGTCTGCACAAACTCTCTCCAAATCCACTCTCTCCCACCATCTTTCTGTCTCTTTCAGCTATAGCAGAAGGTAGAGTCTATAAATTACATGCAATATTATGCAAGACTGTGGTACATGCTTTCGTGTGTTTTAGGGAATAAGGGCCAAAGAGTATTATTAGATTTTCAAAGGAATTCATGACCTGAAAAAAAGTAAGAATCCCTACTCTAGTGTCTCTCCCTAGTCCATCTATATAATCTAGCCACTACATAATTCCATCTCCTCTGACAGTTTCAAATATTTCTCTTTGAAGAAGACTTTCATGTATTCAAATATTCATAGTATTTTAAATACTCATAACGTTTTGAAGTCAAAAAGAATTTGATTCAAATTTCAGCCCTACAACACACCAGATATAAAACTTTAGGATAGGGCTTCCCTGGTGGCGCAGTGGTTGAGGGTCCGCCTGCCGATGCAGGGGACACCGGTTCGTGCCCCGGTCCGGGAAGATCCCACATGCCGCGGAGCGGCTGGGCCCGTGAGCCATGGCCACTGAGTCTGCACGTCCGGAGCCTGTGCTCCGCAACGGGAGAGGCCACAACAGTGAAAGGCCCGTGTACTGCAAAAAAAAAAAAAAAAAAAAACCCAAAACTTTGGGATATATGGAATCTAAAAAAAAAATGGTACCGATGAACCTAGTTGCAGGGCAGGAATAAAGATGCAGACATAGAGAAGGGACTTGAGGACACGGGGTGGGAGGGGGAAGCTGGGGCGAAGTGAGAGTAGCATCGACATACATACACGACCGAGTGTAGAATAGTTGCCTGGTGGGAAGCAGCCGCATAACACAGGGACATGAGCTAACACAGGGAGATCAGCTCGGTGCTTTGCGATGACCTAGAGGCGTGGGATAGAGAGGGTGGGAGGGAGGCTTGAGAGGATGGGAGGGAGGCTTAAGAGGGAGGTGATATGGGGACACGTGTATGCATATGGCTGATTCGCTTTGGTGTACAACAGAAACTAACACAGTATTGTGAAGCAATTATACTCCAATAAAGATCTATTTAAAAAAAACAACTTTGGGACATTTATTTAAGTTACAAGGTATTATTTTCAATATACAGATGGTTCTTTATGATTCTTTGAAATATTGAATATTCATTAAAATATATTTGAGCACCTACTATGGGAGTGATGGAAATGAGAAGGTTAGTTTTGTTTGTTTTGTTTATATACAGGATGGTTAAGCAAAGATTCTTTGAACAAGTGACATTTAAGCAAAGACCTAGAGGTAGGCAAGGAGAGAACCTTAGAAATATAAGAGGGAAGAGCATTCAGGGCAGAAGAAACAGCAAGTGTAAAGGCTCTGAGAGTGAAGCCTGCTCAGTGAGTTCCAGGAATAGCTAGAAATGCAGCCCTGGTTAGAACAAGGGGTAGAGAAATTAGAGGGGTTTAGAAAGGTCACTAGGCATTTTGGTAAGGATTCTGGTTTTTTTTATTCTGAGGATTATTAGCAGAGGAGTGGCATGATATGACATATTTTAAAGGAACAACTCTGACAGGTATATGGATCACAGGCTAGAAGGGGGCAAAAGTGGAAAAAGACCATTTAGGGAATAATTGTATTAATCCAGTGAGGCATGATGTTGCTTTATACCAGGGTAGTAGCAGTAAAGGTGATGACAAATAGATGAATTCTGGATATAGTTTGAAGGTAGAGCTTACTGGATTTATTATGGATTGGATGTGAAGTGTAAGAGAGGAAAATCAGTACAGAATGGCTCCTTTTTTGTCTTGTTTTATTTCTTGGCCTCAGTAAGTTTGGATGGAGTAACCATTTTCTGAGATATGAAAGAGCAGAAGTAAATGCAGGTGAGAAAAGTGAAATCAAGACTTTGCCTTTGGTTAAGTTCAGTTCAGTGTATCTATTAGGCATACAAAGTTCTGGGAAAGTCTAGCCCAGGACATTTATACACATGTCTTCAACATAAAGACTGTGCTCCAAGATAAGACTGGAGGCAAGACCACTTAGGGAATGAGAAGAGAAAAGGGGGACAAAGGCTGAGCCTTGGAGTATTCTTCCTCATGTTTAGAGGTCAGAGATGTGAGTTAAAACAAGGCAGACCGAGTGTCCCGGTGGGAAATTGTGAGAATTTACATAAACTAACAGGCTTTTTTTTTTAAACAATGCCTTGTATACCATAAGCCATCAATAAATAAAACGTATTTCATTCATTGTAACCTCTCTGGGTTTAGGCTTATTCTAAACTTTTTAGTATCAGTTGCCCAATGGCCATTTGTACCTGACTGTTTCACTAGCATCTCAAATTCGACATATGGAAAACTGAGTTTAAGCCCTTTCCCTGTAAACCAGATAATCCAATTGTGTGTTTGACCTTGAGTATCAGTGTTCTCCAGACCAGGTAGAGCAAAATTAACTTCCAAAACAGATTTTTCATATTTACTCTGTAGCTATGCTTAAGTGCAGAGTTTCATAAACTTGCTTTCTGAAATGCGATTCTATCACACAAATCCAAACTTCGTAACAATGGCATTCAAGGCCCTCTGGGATTTGCACCAAACCTTTTCCAAACCCTCTCATATTCCCACTTGTTTTTAAGAATAGTCTGCTCCAGTCAACATCAGTAAGCACCTTTTATCAAACCTACTCTGTGCACTGCGGCCAAGTCACCTCTGTCTAGATGATCTTTTTTCCCATCTGTTTGGCCCAATAATATTTAGACTGTGTGCTGCCACAAGAGCACAATTCCACCTTACTGGAAGCTTACCCATCCCTCAAGGGTGGAATCCAATGAGATGTTCTTCACAAGCTTTCCATTCTCCAGTCAGAAGGGACCTCACTGTCCTCTCAGAGTATCTGGCTGCTATGTTGCATATATCAATAGTATGTACCTAGCATGTCTTTAAAATAATTTATGCATCTTTAAAATGATGTATGCATGACCTCATTTCCCTTCTAGATTTTAAACTTCCTGAGAGACCCTGAATCTCATCTACGGTTAAAGTAATTAAACCAAGAGGCCATTAGACTGAGGTGGCTCTAAAGCTTTGGTACCCTCATGAGCACACCAAGACCTAAGCCAGAGCCAATTCCTGTAAATGCACTGCTACTGAAGCAAATGAATTTAAGAATTACCAAGCACAGACAGCCAACTAGGCCTTCCCAAATAAGGCAACCACTTAAGCTATAGCCAATCAAACAATTTCCTTGCTTTGCTCCTGTGTTTGCTTGTAGGAGGTCATCTAGAGGGTGCGTGATCCAGGGTTGACCTGGGAGCTGGATCCAGGCATGTGCGAGGGCTCCCCACTGCTCCCCTGTCCTTGGAACGCATGTTCTGCCCACCTTGGCCACAGTGGGGGCCATTTTCAAAGACTCAGCCTTGAGAGAGAAATGTGTTGTTGAGATGATCTGGACGCTACAGACTGAGCCATGTTAAGGCCTCTGTATAAATTTGTAAGACTCTGGCAGGCGCCAGCAGAGCGGAGATCTACTCAGCTTGCAGCATCCAAGACAAGCCTCTGATGTTAAGTTCCCCTGACTATTAAACCAGCCACTTACCAATCTGGAGTGGCTGCCTCTTTCTTCTATCTCCTTGCGCTCCTTGTACAGCGGTGCAGTTTCAGATTTCACCTGGGAAGCACCGAGGTTTCCCGCCAACACTGCTCTCTAAAAGCCTCTGCCGACTCTGTGGGAGGAGTGTGCACCTAATTACTTGTGGTTTGCCACCGCAGGCCGGATTCTAATCAGTGTTTGTTCAAGTAAACTTGAACATTTTAATGTACCTCAGTTTATCTTTTAACATTCCCACCACTTTCCTAAGTGTCTTTGTAAAAACATAGCCTTTCCCAAGTGTTTTGTAAAAAACTGCCTCAATATTTGTTGAACTGTGTTCATTCTACACCAACAGCCTTATTTTACAAAATGAAGTGCTGATGCCCAACAAGATTAGAGTACCTACCCAGCAGCCACACAGTGACCTTGGTAGAATTATTAGACTTATGCACAGTTCAATTTTTCTTGCTGTGACACCACAGTAAATAGAGATGTTAAGTAATCATGTTTTATTAACAGAGAAGAATATACACATTTTTAATGGAGTAGAATAGTGTCTGACTTTACATATCCCAAATCAATAATTCTGTGAGTTCTTGAAAAAGGAAAATATGTATTGTCAAATTATGTCAATAAATATATATACTTACCCAGTTATACCCTAAGAAAACCAGTAGCCTCTACCTTGTAAATTCCCTGCAAAATATCTTTTCATCAGGATTTCACCTTCTAATTCTTTTCCTTTTAAAAAAGCTTTGAGGGGCTTCCCTGGTGGCGCAGTGGTTGAGGATCTGCCTGCCAATGCAGGGGACAAGGATTCGTGCCCCGGTCAGGGAGGATCCCACATGCCACGGAGTGGCTGGACCCATGAGCCACAACTGCTGAGCCTGCGCGTCTGGAGCCTGTGCTCCGCAACGGGGGAGGCCGCGACAGTGAGAGGCCCGCGCACCGTGATGAAGGCTGGCCCCCGCTTGCCACAGCTAGAGAAAGCCCTCGCACAGAAACGAAAACCCAACACAGCCATAAATAAATAAATAAATAAATAAATAGATAGATAGATAGATAGATAGATAAATAAATAAATAAGGCAAAGAAGAAAGGGGAAATTGTAGATAGAGTAAGGATCTAGTTTAAAAAAAAAAGCTTTGAGTTATAATTGACTCCAAACATACAGCGCATATTCAAAATACACTGTTTACCAAATTTTTACATATGTTTACAGACATGAAACCATCACCAAAATCAAGATAGTGAATATACCCATCACCCTCAGAGGTTTCCTCGACCCTTTCTTCCTGTCCCTTTCCTCAACTCTCCAATACTCACCCCATCCCTACCCCAGCAGCCATGAGGTTACTTTCTGTCACTGTAGAAGAGTTTGCATTTTGAGAGTCTGCATTTTAATAGCAAATTAAAATTGATCTATACAGCATGTACTTGTTTTTGTCTGGCTGCTTTCACTTAGCATGATTATTTTGAGATTTATTCACATTACTGCATTTCTCCATAGTTCACTCTTATATTGCTGGAAGTAACATTCCATTGTGTGGATATACCAGTTTGTTTATCCATTCACCTGTTGACGGAAATTTGGGTTGTTTCCAATCTGGGGGTATTAAAGCTGCAGTGAACATTCACGTACATGTTTTTGTATGGACATATGCTTGAGTAAACCTCTAGGAATGGAATGGCCAGGTTGTTTGTAAATATATGTTTAATTATTTAAGAAATTGCCAAACTAGTCTCCCAAGTTTTTGTACTATTTTCCATTCCTACCAGCAGTGTACGGAAGTTCCAATTCTTTCACATCCTTGCCTTGACTGACTTGGTTTGATTCGTTTTTTAATTTTATCCATTCTAATAGGTGGTTCACCTTTGAGTTATAAAACACTTATGTGCCAGGCATAGGTAGCAAGGATACAAGGATTAATAACACATACCCCTTCTTTCACAGATGCGGCAGCCGATGAGAATATAAATAAACGTAATTTTAGTAAGTGGTAAATCCTTTCATATAGGTGTGGAGAAATTCTTTTAGGAACCTAGGGAAGGGAAGTCAAAGACAGGTTAGGAAAGACTTTTAGAGATACACTATTTGAAAGATACCTTGCCATTACCCAGCTAGAAAAGAAGAAAAAACAAAGACATAAGAGCATAAAAGATCATGGCATCTATAGAGACAGGAAAAGATGTGTGTGGAAATTGCATGGGTGGTGGGAACAGAGTTGGCAAGAAGAGTAAGGAGCAGATTTTAAAAGAATTTTTCTCACAGGCTAAGGCGGACAAGTATCTTGAGTTTGGGGATAGGCACCTCCAGACCTGTGCTTTTGAAAACATAAAACAAAGCTCCAAAGAATGAGCTGGATGGAAAAGAGGCTGAGCAGAAAGACACTTAGGAGGCTAATCAAAAGAAAATGATGAGGGTCTACATTTATGTTCTACTTTCCAAATAAAGAAAAATTCAACATGGTATATTTTTGAGAAATATAAATATAATAAAAAGCCTTCCTCCCTCTCTCTCATAAAGACTCTGATTTCCCAAAGGACCATACTCTTTATTATACGCTTACGATGGAATCCTCTGAGAAGGAAAGTTTTTGAATCTTTAACATCCATTTATTCTCTTAGAGATTTCAACTGCTATTTAGTCTTTTAATAAGAGAAAACCCACAAAACTCAAAACTCCTAGCACAAGGCTTTAGAGAGTTTACAGAGGGTTTTCATTAGATTACATACATTTTACCATCCAGCACCACATTCTCTTTGGTAACTCCATTAAGTAGGAATAATTATTCTTGCAGTATATTTGAGAGTTCCAAAGGGCAAAGCCACAGCATATGGTTTTGACTCTAATCACTCCTCTTAATAAAAAAAAAAAAAAGTTTAAGTTAAAGTGGTGTATGGTATAAATTTATAAGTAATATTACTGCCTGGGGTATATAAAAATTCTATCACTTATGACTAAAAATTGCAAAAAGGCCCTTTCCACAAATTTTATTTTTCCATAAGAATGAGCAGTAATTTCACAGTATAATAAAATGGCTACACGTATGTATTTCCAAATCCATCTTAATATGTCCCTTATACTAGAATGAGCTAAAACATATTTCAACTCTTCATTTACATGCATTCTGAGCATAAATATAATCCTAAAAATGTTTCCCATACATTAAATAGGATACGTTGCCCTACAGCGATGATTACTAACCAGTTTTGGTATAGAAAAGAATAAATACGTGTGTCTTTTTACACACAAAAAACGGAACAAGCCTTCAGGAACAATTGTTTATATTTTACCTGTTTATTAATGTATTTATTCAACAAATGTTTACTAAGTTTCTACAATGTACAAGACTATTGTTAGCCAGGTAGACCCAGGCCCTACCCTAACTTCTTAATGCTTACATTCTTACTTTCATCTTTAAAGCACTCTCTAGTATTAAGGTTCTTTAATACCTCTCTGCTCCAGGGTTTCTCAAACTTGCACCATGGACAACCATCAAAATGTCTCCAGACATCACCAAGCATCCCCCTGGGGACAAAATAAACCCTCGTTGAGAATCTTTGCTCTATTCAAACAAGAAGAGTAAGCTATGCTTTTTGCTTTAAATAATGCTTTTTGAAAAATATATTTAACTGAATTTGAATCTAATACTATTTCTAAATGATAACCAAAATCTGAGTAAAAAGTAAAATAAAATTCTATTGTTTTGATACTTCGTAAAATGTCAATGTTGTTTAATATCTTGGTATTTGTTGTTATGTAGTCCAAACAATTAGATGACTGAATATTCCATTTTTCATGTGGAAATGTAGTAAGTTTTCTTTTGAAATACAATCTTTCACATAACTGTTTAAAAAAGATACATTTATTTATCTTCTAAAATCCCATAGTAGCTCAACAATTGTAAATCAAAGTATGTATTAAATAAATGTGAACTGCTCTATAATGCAAAGTGGATACACTGCAACATTAAAATAGTTTTATTAAATTTATTTGAATCAGGACAGACTGTGAGTAATTATATACAATAAAGATTTGTCAATTCTGATAGAATAATCAATCCATCTTTCCAAATTTGAATCCAGCTTTATACTGGTGGGAAAATATAACTTTTGGGTTTTACATAACATGTTTCAAAATGCTTATAAAGTTTTTTAAACATCAGATAAGTGTTTCTGAAAACTGAATATAAGTTATTTAACTGAGTCTAAGTTACATAACTTTCCAGTAGCAAAAGTGGGAAATTAATAGAAAGGGAATTTTTTAAAATTAATTTATTCATTTTTGGCTGCGTGTGGGCTTTCTCTAGTTGCAGGGAGCGTGGGCTACTCTTTGTTGTGGTGCACGGGCTTCTCATTGCGGTGGCTTCTCTTGTTGCGAAGCACGGGCTCTCGGCATGCGGGCTTCAGTAGTTGTGGCTCGCGGGCTCTAGAGCGCAGGCTCATTAGTTGTGGCACACGGGTTTGGTTGCTTCCAGGCATGTGGGATCTTCCTGGGCCAGGGCTTGAACCCGTGTCCCCTGCATTGGCAGGCGGATTCTTAACCACTGTGCCACGAGGGAAGCCCAAAAGGGAATTTTAAGAAAATAGAAATTACATTCTGCAATTCAAAATAGGGCATAATTTTTCATCCCCTTTTTTTCATCCTTTTAAAAGTTAATTACAGGGTTTCCCTGGTGACGCAGTGGTTGAGAGTCTGCCTGCCGATGCAGGGGACATGGGTTCGTGCCCCGGTCCGGGAAGATCCCACATGCCACGGAGCGGCTGTGCCCGTGAGCCATGGCCACTGAGCCTGCGCGTCCGGAGCCTGTGCTCCGCAACGGGAGAGACCACAACAGTGAGAGGCCCGCGTACCGCAAAAAAAAAAAGAAAGTTAATTACAATATAGCTCTGTTTTTCATATAGGTGAAGTATGACATTTTTAATTTTATTTTAAGCTACCTAATGTGGTTATAGTCTTCAACGTTTCTCTGTTTAAAGTGAAATCTATTTTGAAATCGGGCATTGTTTAATTCTTCCATTATGTGCTAATACAAAACAAAGTTAACCTCTTAGTAGGCAACTCAGTTTTATAAATGGATTGACTGATAAACATTCCTTGTAACTTCCCTGTGAGAATCAACCTCAAATTATTGACTCAGAAGCAATTTCTATTTACCTCAGTGGGCTAAGATTGTAATTAGAATCCAACCAGCCAAAAGGATAATTAGGTACCATAATTTACTCCCTTTGACTTAAAAGTGGTTTCTGGCATAGTGCAACAAAGGCAATCCACAATGGATTTTCAAGAACTCTAACTTCAGGATGTGTGTCCAAATCGGTCTTCATAGATAATTTATGTGCATCATTCTTTTCTTATGCTCCTGTTACCTTATGTAGCCAAGCAGGGATGGGTGATAAAGGGGGAAATTGGTAAACAGGATCAGTTTGTTATCTGATTCATTCTGCTTTGACAATTGTATAATTCTGTGGCTATCACTTACTCTAAAATAGGGAGCTAATGATGACCATGGCAGTGTTATGGCACCACACTGTATTCACAAACTGGATGTGAAGCTGTTATCTATAGACTTTTACTGTTTGAAAAGGCACTAACACGATTACGTTATTAAGCATGCAGTATCCCTTGTACATGTGAACAGGAACACAACTACATGTTATTAATCATCACTCTGTGTTCCTTCCTTTCCTAGTCTCTTGAAATAAGGTTCTGCTATTTCATATTCATATTTCATTGCATATTTTGTAAGCGTGAGGATGTTAGCACTGGTTAGAACAGTCACTTTTACCTATTGATATTTCTGTCTGCACTTGCAAGCATACACGGGAGCATTCTTCTCTTTGATATTGACTCCTGCCAAGATCCCCAGTAACTGGCAAAAAAAGAATACATTTTCCACTAAAAGGACAACTTAGAATAGTGAAAACAAACAGAAGCTTTTTTGTTAGAAAACCTGTGGTTCCCTACTCAGCAGCTGGTCAATTTATTGACTCCTTTGAGTCTTTATTATTTGTATATGAGAACAATATCTTTTGCTTCATCTTTTTGTTAAGATAAATTGAATCTGCCCCAATTATTATCATATTATTATGGCTATTAGCAGTTCTTTTTATAGCTACTATTATTACCTATTATTCTAAGTTATGTTTTGTTATTGAAGATGCATTTATTTCCATATATATTTACTCTATTATGATAGAGGAAGATTTCAAAAGGAGATATAGCTTGTAGATACCGAAGATTGGGGAGTAGGGAGAAAAACAGCATCTCAGGGAGCCGAGGCAAGGTAATGCTCACAGCACACATGAAAGACAGATTTTAAAAAAACAAAACAGGAGAAGTTTATGAGAATTCCATTAGATACACAAACCCCTTTCCTATTCAAGGTTGTCTCGCATAGTCTCCTCTACAGCAATAAGAGTGATTAGAAGTCAGCCTCAAGCGTTGCTGTCTTACAATCTGTTCTTTTCAAGAGCAGAGGGATCTTTTTAAAAACATAAATCAAATCATATTACTCCGCTCCTTAAAATCTTCTAATTGCTTTCCATCACAGCTAAAGAAACTCCAACCTCCTTGCGCTGCCAGTGAGGCCGTATGTGATCTAGCCCCACTGTTCTTTCCCATCTCTTCTCAACCTCTTCAGCTCCCTCACACTAGGCTCTAGCCATGGGTACCTTTACTTCAGTTCCTCAAACATCAAGCTTATTCCCTCAGGGCCTCTGCATTCTCTGCTTGTACAGATTTTCTGTACAGATAGTCACATAACTGGTGCATGCAGTCATTCAGATCTCAGCTGAAAAGTCACCTCCACAGGGAGACATCATTTCCTAATGTCTTTCTTTATTTTTAATGTACTTGTTTATAGTCCATTTCACATCACTAGATGTGTAAGCTTCATGAGAACGGGCTCATGCCCACCTTCTTTATTACTACATCTTCAGGACCTAGCATAATGCTTCATCATGATAGGTGCTCAATAAACACTTACTGTAGAAAGGAGTGAATGAATGAATGTCAGGAGTGCATAGAGAGTTTTTGAAAACCGCATTCCTTTGTAGGGGGAGGGTACAAGGTATGTTGTTGATTTACTTCATGGGCCTGGGACAATTTTTAAAACACAGCAAAGTATTTTACATTTCTATTATTTGTTTCTAATTTGTTTGACCTACAAAATGCAAAGAAGAAATACTAACAACAATCTTTTTGAGCCAATTATTTGTATTTTCCAGTTCTTGGAGCTTAACCAACATTTTTAGAGATCCACATCCAGAACGTTTTGGTCTAGTTACAATGTACAGTATTTTGAAAATTACTGGTCAAATACTGAGGGCATGGATGCAAGGATAGGTAATATAATTAAAATAAACAACCAAAAAAAATCTACAAATTGAGCACTGCTTTTTCTGTGGTAGAAAGCAACATCATAACTTATTACTTAAAGAGAAAGGTGTCTTATTACAAAATTATAACTCACTTCCTTGTGACATTAACTGCAAAGAGCTTTACTTCAGCACATGTTACAACACCCTCTAGTTCACACATCCTGTTCAGTTTAATAGAAAAGAAGGTTTGAAACTCCATAATTATAAATGAGCACTCTTTCTCAGATATCTCTTATTTGATTTTCTTAAATTGGGGTTACTGTAACGACTGAAAACAGGACATGATAGGATCTTTGTTCTTACGGCCCGGGACTATTTAATTTAACTGTATAGCTTTAACATATCATTTTACTGCTTTGAAACAAAAAGGACAAATGAAGCCATTTAAAAAGAAAAAAAAAAAAAAAACAACCTAGAAGTTAACTTGGAGTAATAAAGTGAGGAAGAAACTTTTTGGATTCTTCTGTCCGTTAGGCCTGTCTAGCCTCACATCATCACATTTTCAGGAAGAAGGATTGGCTGAAAGCTGGCTCCAGCTAAATCCTTTTTATGCTGTTTCACCGAAGGACTGGAAAGTGACAATTCCTATCAAGCAACTGTTTTTTTCTTCCCCTGCCAGACTCCAGGGCAATCATATTAAACTGAAAAAAACCACAACTCAATCGTTGGTCTTCCACTTAATTTTTCATACAAATTTAAGGTCAGACTGTGGCCTAGCAACCAGTGAGGTGCTTGTAACACAGAAAAAGTTACACACCAGGCAGCTGCTCTGAATATGGTTGCCACATTACCTGGCAGTTAAAGAGAATGCTTCTAAGATGGTAGTAGAGAAAGAATTCAGTGCAATGGTGTATTTTGAAGGCTGTACTAAATCTTCTAAGAAGTTAGTCTTTATTTCCTATGGATTGTAAAGTTTTGCCAGTAAGCAGAATTGAAAAGTTTGAATTCATTTTTGTAAAAGCATACATTCCTTTTTAAAATATTAATAATTGCCATCAAATAACCTATCCTAGATAATTATAGGTAAATTATAGATATTTAGTAAATAAGAAGATAGCAGAGGGAGAACTATGTATGTTCTTAAATCTGGAATTTCCATTTAAAAGCAAACTATTGTGTTGTTCTTATTACTTTTATTTGCTGGAGCACATGATTATTATTTTTAAGTAATTGAATAAAAATGGTCCTTATGTCGTACAACATTCTTCTTCAGGAAACGTTCAGTACTTGCTTACATTTTTGATAGAACCTTGAATACTTTGATTTTTTTGGAACTTGATAACTCTTGTTCCAATTACTCATCTGGAGGGAAATGCAAATATTAAACTACGTTTGTTATGAGTCAGTCTTAAGTTGCTCTTAAGTCGTTTGGTTAACATCTTCTATGAATTGACCATGTGATGCCTGATAGAGTCCTGAACTCTATGTTTTTCTGATGACTAGATTGGCCCTTCAGTAACATTTGCTCATCATCAATATTCTATGAATGAGGTGGCGTTTCATTGGAAGAAACAGATTGAAAACTTGTGTCTCCTATTTTGTCACATCTGGGTGAAGCTCCCAATGCCATTGTTTTTACTTTCTTTTAATCTCACAAAGAAAAGTTAAAATTGAAGGACTGACCCTGTGTTCAAAGTTATTGTCAGAAACAGTGAAGTCATAGGCTTCTGTTTTTAATAATCCCTCACAAAACACAGAGCATCATTAATCATAAATGACTGCAGATTTCCTAGATCCTGGCATTGCTATGGGGCCCGAGCATTTTTAAGCGTCTTATAAATTTGAGCAGACAACAGCCTCATGACATTGCATAAAAATTTGACTGTGATGGAAAGATGAAACAATAGTTGAAAGCATTAAAATACTTAGAAACCGAAGATAGTTTTATTGCATTTCAATAAAATACAAGTCTAATTTTCAAGTACTTTCAGCTTTTATGTTTCCTAACATATCAATCAATCAACAACTATTTATTGAGTGAATACAATGTGTTCAGCACCATTAAGCACTGTAGGGAATACAGAGACTTATGAGAAATGTATTCATTCATGAAACATTTTCAGCATCTGAGTGCAAGGCTCTATCCTGAGTGCTTTGGAAGTACTCTGGGCTGTGTGAACATAAGGAAGACATAATTCCTTTCTTCAAGAAATCTAGCTTCAGTTAGGGAGGTAAAATTTTTACACATAAAATTTAGGAAGATTACAGGATAAGTGAAACATACTGAAGTTCAGACAAAGAAACTCTCTTTTTGCTCTTATTTTCAGGGACTATTTCCTGCTTGAGATGGAAATCATCTTGGGTCTTCAACTTGGGAGTCAGATAAGAAGAGAGAAATTGATGAATGCTGTGGTCTGAAGGTTCATGTCCCCCCAAAAATCATGTGTTGAAATTTTAATCCCAAACGTGACAGTATTGGGAGGTGGGGCCACTCCTATTTTCTTCCCTATTATCTTTAGCTGCCTTTCTGCTGCGATGGCCAACCCCTGATTTTCTTAAAGGGCCAGAGATCAAATATTTTAGGCTTGGGAGCCAACCATCTCTGTCAAAACTAGTCTCCATTTCAGTGCAACAGCAGGCATAGACAATACATAAAGGAACAAGCATGGCTGAGTTCTAATACAAAACCAGACAGCTGGTCCACAACCTATATTTTGCTGACCCTGTCTCTAGACAATCAACAAAACCATACGTTTTGACCCCTGCTTTGTAGTGTTTTCCCATTTCCATGGTGTAAATATCCCCACAATGGTGATTTCAATCTACCAAGTTCACATTCTTGCATGTACAGTTAATAGGAGATGCAAAGTAGCGTTTCATTATAGAGTATTTCCACCATGCAGATACAATACATGCAAATAACCTCAAGAGCATAATGGTAAAATACAGTAAAATGATTAAGATGTGATGAGTTTTGAGTATTTATTACCTTTATTTTTAATAAGACTTTTAATTATAAGTTTATATAATTTAATTTTTTAATGGCTGTGTTTGACAATTGGCTAACAAAATTGCTAAAAAGTTAACATTCACTCTTGGGAGCTGGCATAAGCTTTCTCTATTGGCTGTAAAACAGGTAGACTGCATTGTGGAAGGTCTTAAACGTCAAAGTAAAGAGATAAGGATTTAATTCACTAGGCAAGACAGAGTTTTTAGAAGAGTTTTGAAATTGTGAATCACATGATTATGGCTGTGCTTCATGAAGATTTATCTGGAAGTAGTGTTAAGGATGAATTAAACTGGGGACAAACTGAAGATTAGGACATTAGTTAGGAAGTTTTTGAGTGGTTTAAAGAATATTATGATAAAGTAACTATAGTGGAGATGATAGGAACAAAAAGGAAGACACTAAGGTTACAAGACTACAGGGAAGTAGAACCAATACATCTTGACTATTGATTGGATGTAGAAGAAGAGGCAATGGGTGGAGTTAAAGATGACTTCAATTCCAAGATTTTCATCATGTGTGATTGTAAATATGTTAATTGTGTTTATGAAATTAAGATAATCAAATGTTTATGAGCAATTTACTTTAAGATCACTAAGGTTATATGCAGAAAACAAATTTATATAAAGGAAAAAGATTATTTTCTAGCACAATTGATGATCAAAAAGATTTCATTACTGGTGCCCCATATTGAACGAACTAACTGAAATAAATTTGAGCAAGTTACTTAACCTTTCTGGACTACAATTTTCTCAAATTGTAAAATAAAAATTATAGTAGTATTGTAGGAACAGTGGTTAGGAATCTGCCTGCCAATGCAGAGGACATGGATTCGAGCCCTGGTCCGGGAAGATCCCACATGCTGCGGAGCAGCTAGGCCTGTGCACTACAACTATTGAGCCTGTGCTCTAGAGACTGCAAGCCACAACTACTGAGCCCATGTGACACAACTACTGAAGCCTGTGCACCTAAAGCCCATGCTCCACAACGAGAGGCCACAGCAGTGAGAAGCCCATGCACTGCAAGGAAGAGTGGCCCCTGATTGCCACAACTAGAGAAGGCCCACATCCAGCAACGAAGACCCAATGCAGCCAAAAAATAAATAATTTATTAAAAAAAAATTCTAGTAGTATCCCACTAATAACATTCCCAATAGGTTGTGAATTTTAAATGAGACCATTCAAATAAAGCCCTTAGAACAGTGGTTGGCACAAAATAAGTGGTAAATACAATGTTATAAATAAATATTTTTTTATTAGTAGAAGTAAATACAAATGGAGTGTTCAAGATATATACTGCCTTTGAAATTTTTGCAATTCATAATGTATCTCTATCTGTTCACTTGGCTGGCTCTTATACTTCATCTCTCACCTTAAATTTCCTCCTCAGAGATGAATCCTCTGATTACCCAATCAAAAGTAAGTCTTCTGTTATTTTCTATCTCAGGACCTAATTTATTCCTTAATAGCATTTATCACAATTTTTAACTTTTATGTATTTGACTACTTTTTTAGTCTATCATTTCTAAGTGGCTGGACCTCCCTGAAGGAAGAACCACTATCCTTCTCACTGATCATATCTCTGGGGTATCTAGGTCTGGACTAAGCACAAAGTGGAGAAGGCATGTAACACAAAAACACAGGAGATCTTTGCAATAATATGCTGTGTAGTTTCAGTGATATGCAATAAGGATTTTAGAATAGAATGTTTTAAAATGCTCTCGGGCTTCCCTGGTGGGGCAGTGGTTGAGGGTCCGCCTGCTGGTGCAGGGGACGCGGGTTCATGCCCCGGTCCTGGAGGACCCCACATGCTATGGAGCGGCTGGGCCTGTGGGCCATGTCCACTGAGCCTGCGCGTCCTGAGCCTGTGCTCTGCGGCGGGAGAGGCCGCAACGGTGAGGGGCCCGCGTACCGCAAAAAATAAAATAAAATAAAATAAAATGCTCTCTATCAGACTTGGAAGCTGAAATCTTCTAAGTCTTATAGGTCATCACTTTCTATGGAATTCACAGATAACTATTCACCTATATTTCGTGATTAACACTATACTTGGAATTGAGATGAATAAAAAAATAATTATACATGGTTAAGAACTTATTGCTGGATCAGGAGATAGACTTACAGAAAACAAATTGAAAATAATAAAGACAGATAAAAATCACATGGGCAAATGAATGGCATTCATTCAACAGTTGTTGAGGTGAACTTAAGTGCCAAAACAATGAGAGCTGTGGGTCATCATCTCCACTCAGTGAATAAGTTGAAAGGTGAGGAATGGCAAGTTCCCAGATGGCTTTAGTTTGGTTTGGCTCTGAAACACAAATACTGTACTCTTAAAGGGAAAATGATATTTCAGCATTTCTGTTCCCACAGGAAAAAAAAAAAAAATGAAGAACTGTAAATCTTTGAAGAGGAAGTTCATTTTCACCAAGCTTTTAGCTTAGGTTTCAAATGGCAAAAATAAATCCACTTATGCTGGATAAATACTTATGAATATTTCAATTTCCAACAAATGACAATAAATTTAGATTAAAAAATTTTTTTCTCCCTAAAAACTTATTTAATTAGCTATTTCATAAGCAAGCTACTGAAATACAGTAGCCAGAGAACATAAATTTTGGCTCTCTCTCTTTCTTTTGAGCTGCCAAGTTCAATTTCATAAATTATCCAAGTTTTCTAAAGTGTATACTGAAAGATATTTCCTAACAATGTGTATAGATTATTACAGTATATTAATAAACATCTTGTTTCTTAATATATCAGAATGACACAATTCTCCATGAAGAATTATACAGGTACATAAAATAATTTCACATGGTTATATATGTGAACTAGAATGAACTTAGATACAATTTTTTAATTTATAAATCTATTTTCAATAAAGAATAAATAACTTTTTCCACTACAGTGTAATGCTGATTTTATTTTTGCATGTATTTACAAGATTTACATAGTTTTAATTTATATCTTTAGTTTTGTTGGTTTAACTAAACTATTCAAACATCAAATATAAAAAAAACCTTTTTATTTATTAAATGTATACAAATAGGTTTTAACTGAAGGGATACATTTGAATGATTATTGATTTCATACATTAGTCATAAACGTGTAATCTTTAATTTCATGATAACTGTACTAATATTGTCTGCTGAAGTGTCATAAAAAAAGGCAACACATGATCAATAACTGTGCCCTGAAAGGACACTCAACGTCAAAAGAATCTTTCATCACTTAAAGCCAAGGGTCTTGTTGGTGCTATCTCTGATGAGGATTGATATTTTTAAGATGATACTCCTTCATCTCTCTTACAGCATCTGTAAATTTCCATTTATTAAGATGATTAACAAATATCAAAGAATTTCCTTATGGAGCAGGACAAAATTGCTATCTGCTTTCTGTTCAAGACAGTGAGGTTGATGCCAAGAAAAGTACACAGAATTATTGAGGCAAGATTTTAGCTATTCAACCTGCAACATTTATTTGCTTTCTGTGTTTAAATGTATGCAAAAATAGAAGCCAACCATTTTCTAACTTTTACAGAACAGTCAAATCAGGTACAGGAAAAGCTAAAAAGAGAATTTCCATACTCTGTATGTTCATTATATAAGCAGAACTGTGCTTGACTTTTTCTTCAAAACAACCAGTGAAATAAGAAAAAATTATACAGGGACCATAGATTTTAAATGTTACAGAATCCTGCAATACCTAGAGGGACAAGGATCCAGGATTGTAAATTTGGAAGCTATCCTGGCCTTTTTCTTGCCTTCCCACTCCAGCAGCACCACTGCGACCCCCTGCCACCAACACACACACACACACACACACAGAAATCATCTGCTCATAGTTATCCAGGTAAATCCATCTCTTTTAAATATAAATGTTTCATGGAAATTTTAAAAAATATGTTACAAGAAAAAGTTAAGTTACAAAACTACAATAAATATGAGAAAAACTCACTAGAATAAAATACACTAGGAAAAAAAGCTGTCACAAAGCATTTAGAAATTATAACCCAACATTACAGCATGAACACCACCAACAACAACAAAAACACCTTAATGTAGCAATTTCTGATTCAGTGGAAGATGAGAAATACGAGAACTCAGTATAGTTTTACAGGCTACAGTAGGTGACAAACATACAACAGGAGAAAGAGGAAACCAGTAGAAGGAAGAAAACAGAAGTAAAATAGAGAAACAATTTCAGATATAAAGCCTTAAATTACAGAAACAAAAAGGAGAGTAGATACTAAAAAACCCGTACATGCATGTATATGGCATCAACCTCACTGACTTGAACAGAAAGCAGGTAGCAACTTTGGCCTGCTCCACAAGAAAATTCTTTGATATATGTTAATCATCTTAATGAATGGAAATTTACAGATGCTGGAAGAGAGGTGGATGAATATCATCTTTAAAATATCAATCCTCATCATAGATAGCACAAACAAGACCCATGGCTTTCAGTAATGAAAGATTCTTTTGACATTGAGTGCCCTTTCAGGGCACAGTTATTGGTCATGTGTAGCCTTTTTTTATGAGAGTCCAGTGGACTTGAGATTAAAGATTACGTTATTATAACTAGAGGGACTAGCCCCACCTGAGAGTAAAATAGCAAACATAATATAAAGCTTTGATAATTAAAATAGTGTGGTATTATAGCATGAATAGTACAGAACAGAATTGAAAGTTGAAAAGTGATCCTATTTCACACACTGTATTTATTGTATAATGAAAACTGCATCTAGTGGAGATTGGTTCAAGATGGCGGAGTAGAAGGACGTGTGCTCACTCCCCTTTGCGAGAGCACCAAAATCACAACTAACTGCTGAATAATCATCAACAGGAAGACACTGGAACTCACCAAAAAAATATCCCACATCCAAAGGAGAAGCCACAATGAGATGGTAGGAGGGGTGCAATTACAATAAAATCAAATCCCATAACTGCTGGGTGGGTGACTCACAAATTGGAGAACACTTATACCACAGAAGTCCACCCACTGGAGTGAAGATTCTGAGCCCCACATCAGGCTTCCCAACCTGGGGGTCTGGCAACAGGAGGAGGAATTCCTAGAGAATCAGACATTGAAGGCTAGTGGGATTTTATTGCAGGACTTTGACAGGACTGCAGGAAACAGAGACTCCACTCTTGGAGGGCACACACAAAGTAGTGTGTGCATTGGGACCAGGGGAAGGAGCAGTGACCCCATAGGAGACTGAACCAGACCTAGTGTTGGAGGGTCTCCTACAGAGGAGGGGGGTGGTTGTGGCTCACAACAGGGACAAGGACACTGGCAGCAGAAGTTCTGAGAAGTACTCCTTGGAGTGAGCCCTCCCAGAGTCCACCATTAGCCCCACCAAAGAGCCAGGTAGGTTCCAGTGTTAGGTTGCCTCAGGCCAAACAACAAACAGGGAGGGAACCCAGCCATACCCATCAGCAGACAAGCAGATTAAAGTCTTACTGAGCTCTGCTCACCAGAGCAACACCCAGCTCTACCCATCACCAGTCCCTCCCATCAGAAAACCTGCACAAGCCTCTTAGATAGCCTCATCCACCAGAGGGCAGACAGCAGAAGCAAGAAGAACTACAATCCTGCAGCCTGTGGAACAAAAACCACATTCACAGAAAGATAAACAAGATGAAAAGGCAGAGGGCTATGTACCAGATGAAGGAACAAGATAAAACCCCACAAAAACAACTTAATGAAGTGGAGATAGGCAACCTTCCAGAAAAAGAATTCAGAATAATGATTGTGAAGATGATCCAGGACCTTGGAAAAAGAATGGAGGCAAAGATCAAGAAGATGCAAGAAACGTTTAACAAAGACTTAGAAGAATTAAAGAAGAAACACCCAGAAGAATTAGAGAACAAACGAACAGAGATGAACAATACAATAAATGAAATGAAAAGTACCCTAGAAGGACCCAGTAGAAGAATAACTGAGGCAGAAGAATGGATAAGTGACCTGGAAGACAGAATGGTGGAATTCACTGCCATGGAAAAAATAAAGAAAAAAGAATGAAAAGAAATGAAGACAGCCTAAGAGACCTCTGGGACAACATTAAATGCAACAACATTCATATTATAGGGGTCCCAGAAGGAGAAGAGAGAGAGAAAGGACAGGCTGCAGTAGGTGACAAACATACAACGGGAGAAAGAGGAAGAGATTACAGTTGGAAACTTCCCTAACATGGGAAAGGAAGTGCAGAGAGTCCCACACAGGATAAACCAAGGAGAAACACACCAAGACACATATTAATCAAATTGAGAGGCCTGCATACTGCCAAAAAAAAAAAAAACAAGCAAACAAAAAAAAACTACAAAGAATAAATGCTGGAAAGGGTGTGGAGAAAAGGGAACCATCTTGCACTGCTGGTAGGAATGTAAATTGATACAGCCACTATGGAAAACAGTATGGAGGTTCCTTAAAAAACTAAAAATAGAACTACCATATGATCCAGCAATCCCACTACTGGGCATATACCCTGAGAAAACCATAATTCAAAAAGACACATGCACCCCAATGTTCATTGCAGCTCTATTTACAATAGCCAGGTCATGGAAGCAACATAAATGCCCATCGACAGACCAATGGATAAAGAAGATGTGGTACATATGTACAATGGAATTTTATTCAGCCAGAAAAACGAATGAAATTGGGTCATTTGTAGAGATGTGAATGGATCTAGAGACTGTCATACAGAGTGAAGTAAATCAGAAAGAGAAAAACAAATATCATATATTAACACATATATGTGGAACCTAGAAAAATGGTACAGATGAACCGGTTTGCAGGGCAGAAATTGAGACACAGATGTAGAGGAAAAAACGTATCGACACCAAGGGAGGAAAGTGGTCGGGGGGTGGTGGTGTGATGAATTTGGAGTTTGGGATTGACATATATACACTAATATGTATAAAATGGATAACTAATAAGAACCTGCTGTATAAAAAAATAAATAAAATAAAATTCAAAAAAAACCCCTGCATCTTAAATCATGGGCAGACATAAACTTTTTAACTCATAGCATTGGGAGAACTGAGTAATCACCTGGAAGAAGATAAATGTTGATCAATACTACACACTGGGGCTTCCCTGGTGGCGCAGTGGTTGAGAGTCCGCCTGCCGATTCAGGGGACACGGGTTCGTGCCCTGGTTGGAGAGGATCCCACATGCTGTGGAGCGGCTGGGCCCATGAGCCATGGCCGCTGAGCCTGTGCATCCGGAGCCTGTGCTCCGCAATGGGAGAGGCCACAACAGTGAGAGGCCCACGTATCAAAAAAAAAAAAAAAATACTACACACTGTATGTCAGAAAACGTTCCAAAGGAGATGCAATCCTTAGATGGGTGTAAAGTAAGGGTGAAAAATTCTGATGGGGTAGAGCGGAGGAGAGCTTAAGTTGCCTAGAGCCAAGGCTCAAATACCTGGAGGCTGGATGCTGGGATCATCCAAAAGCTTCTTTACTCTCTGTGTGAGGTTGTTGGTAACTGTTTTCTGGGGGTCTCAGTTCCTCAACATTGGCTTCTACGTGTGGTAATTTGGGCTTCCTCACAGCATAATGGCTGTCTTCCCTAGAGCCAGTATTCCAAAAAGAGTGATTCAAGTGGGATCTATGTCTTTTTTAACACTTAGCCTTGGAAGTCACCTAGTATCACTTCTGCCATACTCTACTGATTGAGGTAGTCAAGAGACCCATCAAGATTTAAAGGGAGGAAACAGATTCCACTTCTTAGGTGTAAGATCGTCAAAGCTACCATCATGAGCTAAACTGTGTTCCCCCACAAATTCACTAAGCCTCACTACCTCAGAATATGACAGTATTTGGAGATATGTCCTTTAAAGAGGCAATTAGGGTTAAATGAAGTCATTAATGTGTGCCCTAAACCAATATAAATGGTTTCCTTATAAGAAGAGATTAGATCAAAGACCATATGAAGACAAAGAAGACAGCCATCTACAAGTCAAGAAGAAAGGCCTTAGAAGAGATCAATCCTACCAACACCTTCATCTAGTACTTCTCACCTCCAGAATTGTGAGACAATACATTTCTGTTGTTTAAAAAAGCCTGTGGTACTTTGTTATAGCTGCCCTAGCAAGCTAATTCAGTTACATTGTAAGAAGAGTGTGTGGGATGGAAGATTTTGTGATCATTTAGGAAAACACAATCCTCCAGAACCAAAATTCAGAAACAACCACAAAAAGAAAGAAAAAAGATTAAACATTTTTAACTACATAAATATCAAGACTATCAGAAGCAAAATTAGGAGATAAATGGCAAGCAGAATTGGAACTCATATCACACAAAGGGCTCATCCCATTAATACTATCTCATTAATAATAAATCTCAAAAAGAATTAAACTAAGGATGTGAATTCATATTTCCTGGAAAAATTAATAGAAATGATCCTTAAACATATTAAATAATTCTCCACACCTCAATTATAGTAAGAGAAAATATAAATTAAATTATCATTTTCCAACTATAACTTTAGCAAAATTCAAAGTTTGAAAACACATTCTGTTGTCAAGGCTACAGTGAAACAGACTGTGGGAGAGGAGAATGGGATTTCTATGAGGAGTGAGTTGGTAATTTCTAATAATTACAAATGTATTCACTCTTTGACCTAATAATCTTTGGAATTTATCCTATAGATATACTGCCACATCTATGAAATGACACACATACAAGTTTATTCATTGTGGCATTTTTTGTAACAGCATAAGTTTTAAAACAATATATTTATCCAAATTTAGGGAACTGATGAAATAAGCCACTACATGTCCACCCAATGGAATATTATACAACTG
This sequence comes from Mesoplodon bidens, assembly GCF_964165515.1. NCBI lineage: Eukaryota > Metazoa > Chordata > Mammalia > Artiodactyla > Ziphiidae > Mesoplodon > Mesoplodon bidens. The sequence goes on from NC_138167.1 coordinate 91,636,298, forward strand.
TAAAGAAGAATAAAGAAGCCCTTTATATACTAACGTGGAAAGAAGTCCATGATATACATATATATATATATATATACACACACACACATATATATATACACACACACACATATATATATATATATATATATATATATATATTTTTTTTTTTTGCGGTGCGTGGGCCTCTCACTGTTATGGCCTCTCCCGTTGTGGAGCACAGGCTCTGGACGCGCAGGCTCAGCGGCCGTGGCTCACAGACCCAGCCACTCCACGGCACGTGGGATCTTCCCAGACTGGGGCACGAACCCGTGTCCCCTGCATCGGCAGGCGAACTCTCAACCACTGCACCATGAGGGAAGCCCCCATAATATATTTTTAAGTGAAAAAAATTAAGTATAGAACAGTGTAATATACTGTACTGTTTTTTAAGAAAAAAGGATAAATAAAATATATTTCTGTGTTTGACAAAAGAAACACTGGAAGCATAGACAAGAATCTTAAAAATGCCTAATCATGAGAGTAATGGACAAGCACAGGATGGAAAAGAAAAATCTAAATGTAATGTTTCTGCATTATTCTGATATTTGAAACATATGGATTATTTATTCGAAAAATTAAACTAAATTTTAAGAAAAGTGACAGAAAGCACCATAAGAATTTTCTACTCTAAATGCAGTGAAATTTAAGGATTTTGGAAGAAAAGTGTGTTCTGTGGGCAAAAAGTGTAGAAAAGACTGGCTTAAATTTAGGAATTCTTTACTTCCAGGTTTTTCAGAGAATTTTGTAAGCTAGTTATCACTGTTAGTAACCAATAGGTAGTTAATATTTGACAGCATTTGCCAAATGTATCCAAATTTACTTTCTTCTTTTTCTTTCTTTCTAAAAGCACCTATTAATATCTTAAAAGAGCAAAGTTTGAGAAGTCCTATTCTATATATTAAAATGTCATGTTAATAAAATGTTCAAACAAGCAGCAACCATGGAATACTAAATTTTTGTAGGTTTTTACTTAAATTGAAGGTTAAATACTGTGATAATTTTCTACAGAAGACCTGTTCTTTTAAAGAATAGGTAAGGAGGTGTCACAGAGGTACAGAGAAGGTACGATCCACTTTTGGTTAAGGTGATTAGAAAAAAATTATTGGTAGGAGTTGTGAATTGGCCCTTGAACTAGTGTAATGAATGAGGTAGTGTAATGAATGAAGGTTTCAAAAATGTCATTCTAAGCACAACTATGGGAACTCTAAGAAGCACAGTTCAAACTTAGCTAAGATGACACATTACACAGTAACAAAAATGGATATCTTTCTGGGATCTTTATTAAGAAACCTGTTGGTCATTTTTTTTCTTTCTCTCCTTGAACCAGTACCACACCATCTGATTTACTGTAGATTCATACTAAGTTCTGACATTGGCTATGGCAAGCCCTTGTTTTCTGGCCTTCCTTAGAAGTTTCCTAGCTGATCTTGGGCATTTTATCAAATTCCATGGAATTTTTTTCAATTATTCAGCTGAGTAACTTTTAACCAAAGATTCATCTGGGACTTATATACTACTTTTTAAGGGCCTGTCTTTAGTAATAATCAATATGCCATTGCATTATGGCATGGTGGAAAGAGTCATGGGCCTTTACCCCTCCCATACATTCTTTTTTTTTTTAATTAATTAATTTATTTATTTTTGGCTGCATTGGGTCTTCGTTGTTGCACGATGGCTTTCTTTAGTTACGGTGAGCGGGGGTTACTCTTCATTGCAGTGCACGTGCTTCTCATTGCGGTGGCTTCTCTTGTTGCAGAGCACGGGCTCTAGGCACGTGGGCTTCAGTAGTTGTGGCATGCAAGATCAGTAGTTGTGGCTTGCGGGCTCTAGAGTGCAGGCTCAGTAGTTGTGGCGCATGGGCTTAGTTGCTCCGCGGCATGTGGGATCTTCCCGGACCAGGGCTCAAACCCATGTCTGCTGCATCAGCAGGCAGATTCTTAATCACTGCACCACCAGGGAAGCCCCCTCTATACTTTCTACACAAGTGAAACTGGGTGAAAAGTTCTTTAAAATCTCTCCATCTCTGATTTTTCGTTTATAAAATATACACAGTAGTACTTATCCCATAAAGTTTCTTTGTGGATTAAAAGGTATATAAACAGTAAATTTATATACCTAAATGGAAGCTTTGGTTATTTTTTTATATATCCAATATGTTAAAAGCGTTGTGGAAAGATAAGACAAAGACATATCCAAGGCAGTTTCTCAATTTGGAGGCATATAATTTAGTTAAGAACCAAAGCATAGATAAGGAAAAACTTAAATTTGAATATAGACACTGAATGATAATAAAAATTTAAATGATTTCAGAAAATATAGTAATTATTTCCCATTTGAGTAATATACAAAATAAGTATTATATTCTCAAATTAGTATTTATAATTAAGGTAGTTATGCATAAATCCTTACTCACTTAGAAGTAAATGTCCTTGCCATTTAAAACCATGGAAAATTGACTCTTCAATCTCAGGCAGTAACTCACCACCAAAGAAAAATATACAATTCTGCTTTCAGAAAGCCCTAATTAATTGTCAAGCCCAATCAAACCCATCATTAAATCAATTTTCAGAATTGTTGCTCTGAGTATAATTTTATGGTCATGTCTAAATTTGAAGTAAAATAAATTATTATTGAATAAACTGATTTTTTCCCAGAATGATTTGGATTTGATGCTTGTACTAATTGAATTAATGAGTCCTTTGGCACAGCCAGAATGTATCCAAAGAATAAGCTCAGAAGAAATTATTATTCTTTAATCCCTGTTTTTTCAAAATAGCTAGTCATAACTGCAAAGTTCCACCACTTCTGTTTTTTTCAAAAGAGCAACAGTCAATTGGATGCTGACTAACCAGAATAAAACATGGACTGTAGGCTTTAACTTACTTCATCTTATGGGAGAGCCCATCGTGTTGTCCTCGGCACCCTGACAAAGAGGGAGGTGTCATATATTTGTCTGTCACCTAGTGATGGGCTCAAAAGTCCTGAAGTTCTTGAATTCCCTAGCAGGGTTAGTTATAGAGGGTCTATCATAGATTCTTAATTCTCTAAGAAAACATTTAAAAGTGGCTTCTAATTGGCCTCATGCAAAGGTAAAAGATTAGCCAGAGGAAGTCTATTTAGACAGAAAGGTGTTAAATTAAACCTAGAAACTTCCTGCAACAATCTGTGTAAAATTCTTCTAAATGGAGTATGGAGTTTAAACCCAACAGACCTTATTTTAGATATTCAAGCTCACTCCTGCTCATGAAACTTTTATTTATTATATGTTTTAAATACACAAAGAGTAATAGCAACATTTACTTTTTTTTTCTCTCTCTCGTCTGTTCAGGACTCTATTTAATAAATATAGTAATACAATGACTGAAATTTTAGGCTTTGTATTACATCATAGTGCTAAATAAATGAACATTCATTCATTATTTGGTTTAACAAAGATTTACATTTTAGTTCTATGCCAAGCACTGAAAATAGAAAGATCTATAAGATATTCTTGTTCCTCTTACTAATATTGGTCAAGTAGAGGAAACACACAAACAATATGAATAGAATATAGAGTAGATTAAAAATAAGCCTGTAGGTATAGCAGAGGGAATTCTTCTCAATACTCTGTAATGACCTATATGGGAGAAGAATCTAAAAAAGAGTGGGTATATGTATATGTATAACTGATTCATTTTGCTGTAAAACAGAAACTCAACTATACTCCAATAAAAATTTTAAAAAGAAAAAATAAGCCTGGGGCTTCCCTGGTGACACAGTGGTTAAGAGTCTGCCTGCTGATGCAGGGGACACGGGTTCGTGCCCCGGTCCGGGAAGATCCCACATGCCGCGGAGCAGCTGGACCCGTGAGCCATGGCCACTGAGCCTGCGCGTCCGGAGCCTGTGCTCTGCAACGGGAGAGGCCATAACAGTGAGAGGCCCGCATACTGCAAAAAAAAAAAAAAAAAGCCTGTAGGTTCACTCAAGTGGCAGAGCAAAGCATAACTTAAGACAGGGATTGACTGAAGGCAAAAAAACATTGAGGAGGCTTTAGCTCAATAGTCCATGGTAGAGATTACAAAGTCCCAGAAGGCAATAACAGTGAATCAGGAGTTACCACCTGAAAGCAATTGATAATGGTGATAATCATGACAATAAAAGCCAACACTGAGTGCGCACTCTTTGCCAGGTAACATTCTAAGAACTTTATCCATAGCACATTTAATGCTCAGAACAACCCCAAGGTGTTCATTCAATTTTTATCTCCATTTTACAAATGCAGAAACTAAGGCACTGAGCAGTCAAGTATCTTCCCCAAGGTCACACCAATAGTAAGTAGAGGCCCTGTCGAGCTGGAATTCAAACTCAAACAAGGACTCCAGAGTCTACTTTTATAACTAGGAAACCATGGGAAATAAAGAATAACATGGGTCCTAGATTTTTCTCTTAGATGGCCACAAGGACAGCATGCCAGTATTAAAAGTATAATGAGGAGAAAAAGCATGATGGGAATGGAGGGGAAAGATCATTAAGTTTACTTCTGTTCTTGTTGAATTTGGGGGTCTTGTAGGAGATTGAAACAGAGTAAGCTGCTCTTAGAAATAGGAATCTGGGGCTTGAAAATGAGATAGATATTTGGAGGGCATTGAATTGAAGTCATAAACTCACCCAAGAGTGAGTGGGGTCAGAAGAGATCCCAGAATGGAGCTAGGGATAAAATCAATATTATGTAGACAAAGGAAGGTGAGTGTTGGCCTGCACCCCAATGGCCCCCAAGCCTTGTAGTTGCCCAGCCTGAGAGAGAAGAAAGAGCCTAGAAACAGCGACAGAGGCATCCATGGTTCATTGGACAGGGGATCTTACCTGTCTGAAGCGAAAGGTCCTGGAGCAACACCTCACTGTGTAAGGCAGGCAGCAGGCAGGACACAGCATTACCACTCGGAGGAGAAGCAGGCTACCATTTAAGCGTAATTGACCTCAGGTTGCCTCATCAGTTACCAGGGAAACCAGCAGCTGGAGCTGGGGGCAAACACAAAGGCAATTACTGATTAAGCACTATAATTAAGAAGATTGGATAGTCATGTGAGTGATTGGTAGAGCAGGGGATGTACAAAGAGCAAGAGAACAGCCATCTTGAGTGGGCTGACCGTACAGTGAGCCGGCAAAGAATTCTAAATCAAAACGGTCAGAGAAGAGATTTCAAACGACGGGGGAGCGGAGATGGGGAGGGGCTTCAAGCAAGTGTAAATATCATGCATAGATCAAGTAAAACAAGGAATGAAAAGTGATGCTTCAATATGGTATTTAAAAAGTCTTAAGAGCAATTTCTTGGAAAAGATGAGGAGAAAGTTCAGATTTTAGTTAGCTAAATAGTAATCCTAAATATCTGAATAAGTAACTAAATGGTTAAAATGGCACAGGTGACAGGCTAGTTACTTTACGTGGTGATAAATGGATATAGTAAATTAAATTATCTTTTCAGTGCTCTCCTTCATGTACACAATCCTGCTCATGGATTTCTATGCTCATTTTTGCTACTTCTATCATTATTTTGCACCTGTCCTAAATAAAAATATGTTATGCAATCAAGCACCTATGTCAAATTATAGATAGCAGTTAAACAATCCAAAGCAATGATGCTATGAAAAACAAAACAAAACAACAATGTGAAATTCATGAAAGAAACTACAAGGATAAAGTTAAGTAAGCCAGTTAGGTAATCATTTAAAAACACTGAATATTCAAACCAGGTAATTGATCTCTATATAGGCTCTCAGCCATAAGGAATCACTGAATGTTAGAAATGGGTGGCATTTGAAGAGATAGGGAAATCAAGGCCTTTGGAGCTAAAATAATCTGCCAAAAGTCACACAGCTTTTACTGGTAGAATACAAATCAGAACAAGTCTCTTGATTGTAATGTCAGTGTTTTTTGGCTACACTATACCAAGTTCTCACAAACTTTGTAGTCTAAATCATTTGAACTTGTACCTGAAAACTCATATACCTCAATAAGTCAACTATGTTAAGTATTTATACATAGATTGATAAATAAATTGACACATTTGATTGTGTGTATGACTAAATACATTACTGAATATGCTACAACTCTTTCGTTATTATTCTTGCATCTAGTAGGTAAAACATGAAAAGATAAGCTTTCAAAGAGGATGTCTATTTCCAAGGAGTGTACAAAAAGATAAATCCTCATTGCTGATTACCATTAGTTTCTTGACATTTTGGCATAGTGATTATCCTCTGTAAAGAGCTGAGGAAAACCTGCAAAAGAAGAATGTTTACAAGGACTGGAAATTTTCCTCCTTAGCAATGCAAATATGTCTATGTATAGGCCTTACATTCCTTCATAATGTATCACTCAAGAGAGCTTCTAAATTCTCTAGACAAAAAAAGTGTACCTCAAATTTAAGGAAACTTAAATTTAAGGGTTATTTTGTTCTAACATTTGCTTCCAAAGAAAGGAAATGAGGGGAAAAAATCCAAAACTTAAAACCTTTAGGTTTTTTAAAAAGTGATATCACTTTACATATATAATGTAGTTCATGACTGTATATGACTATGCTAGTTAGTCCAAAGAAATAAGCATATGTTTTTGTTCTGTGCACTTGTCTGTATGTATTTCAATTAAAAGCTTCCTTTTTAAAATAGGAATAAGCAGAAACTATTGTAATTGCTATTGTAGGGGAGCAAAATTTGCCACACCAAAATATGTGCCTTTTGGCATGAGAATTAATTTAGGCTGATTATTCTTAAGAAACGGAAGACTCAGAAAGTCTTTCTTTTTACCCTCTCCTTAACTGCCTCAATGAATTTAGATATAAAGGGCCTGTTCCTGGAATAGAGCTATCACCACCAGAGATATCTGCAAATAATATGGGCTAGGTATGGTGGATCAGAGCCCACTCTATATCCCACTGTCTCTGCAGGGCCCAGAAAACATTTGTTTACCCAATATTTGCTTTTCCATCTCCATGTGAACTGCCTTCCTCCCCTCTCAAGTCTCAAACCACTACTCCCAAAATCCTCTTTGGTCTTTAGCTGAAGATAGTATTTAAGGTGAGGGTTTCAGCCATTTTGGTAAGTTACTCAGTTTTCCTGGGTCTCTCCCATGTATACATGTTATTAAACTTTGCTCGATTTTTCTCCTGTTAGTCTTCCTCATGTCCATTTAATTCTTAAACCAGCCAGAAGAACCTACAAGGTAGAGGAAAATTTCTTCCTCTTTAACATTATGACCAAAGTTTGTATTTGAAGCCTTCTTAATATATCACGAAGTAAAACTGCAATGTTTTTCCTTCCTTAAATGCAAGAGACATTTTTGAAATTAAAAAAAATTTATGGATAAGCATATTAGCCGTTTTATCACTGAAACAAAGGTATTTTATTTAGGGAAAGAAAATGAACTTCTTTTGCTGATAATATATTCACTGTTGCTCATTAAAATCTCTTAGATTGACAACAAGCTCAGAACAAGTAGACACAAATCACTTTAGAAGATCAGGGTTAACAGTTAGTAAAATTAATTGTCAGGAATGACTTGGGAGGGATCTGCAAAATAAGAAAACCTACATTAAGATCAATTATAAAAATGGCCAAGTAAGTAAAACTTACAAAGGTCAGGGCTCAGGCTTATCACAAATAAGAATCTATATCAGAATTTGGGAGTTAGAATTTCTCAGTGAACCCATAATTTCAAAATGTCAAATTGGAAATTTTTGCTACAAAATAAGCTCCTCTGGAGAAGGGACTATGAATTATAATGTCTTTTTGTTAATTATTATTATTACTTTACTATCACTTTCACTATTTCCATACAGCAAGCACTCAGTAAGTGTTTGTTGAATAAGTAGTGAAGTCTCTCCTTGACATCAACTGTTGCCCTAGAAATGTTTTGGTTTTCCTTCTAGAAATCCTATTTTTTTCCTGAGGCATTTGTATTCCTGATGTGCTCATTTAAACAAGCCTGAAGGGGCTTCCCTGGTGGCACAGTGGTTGAGAGTCTGCCTGCCGAAGCAGGGGACACGGGTTCGTGCCCCGGTCCGCGAAGATCCCACATGCCGCAGAGCGGCTGTGCCCGTGAGCCATGGCCGCTGAGCCTGCGCGTCCGGAGCCTGTGCTCTGCAACGGGAGGGGCCACAACAGTGAGAGGCCCGTGTACCGCAAAAAAAAACAAAAAACAAAAAACAAGGCTGAAGATTACAAGTTACTAGAGAAATGTGGATCTACTTCACGTTGTTATCTTACCTAATGCAGTTTAGGGGAGATATTCCAGGAAGTCTCTTTTCATCCACATGTTTTCATTACTTTATCTTTCAAGATAAAAGGAATGAGATTAACCAAGAGAAATGAAAAATATCAGTGTATACAATGTGTATATGTATGACATATGTAAACAACCAACCAAGCCCAATCAGAATGCCACCCTAGCAGGAATGTTCCCTAGAATAAGGTCCTAGATTTTTCCAGATACTTTTCTGGAGTCCTCAGAGTCCCTCTCTTACAGTCTTTCTTTCTCTTCTTAAATCCCCACTTCCCGATTTCCAGTGATCTAAGATTTCATACTTCCTATCCACTCACCCCCCCAACCCCCAAGTATAACCAGTATTTTCCACTGGGAACTTCTATTATTTAGTAAGAATTGCCGTTTTAATAGAAAAGAGGTCTACTTACCAAATATATTGTGAATATATCTCCATGTGAAACAAACCATATAAAGTGAGTTATCAGCTAAAAATTCTTCTCTGAGGTAATTTGAAACCAAAGTCAGATTTGGCCGAATTGCAGAAGATCCAGTTTTCTTTAACCTAAAAATATGTAGCAGTTGACTTCCACAGAAGGATTTGGCAATGCAGTAATATGTTTCTAACCAGGGCCTAATTTCTTGCTATTACCAGTGGTTTCTGGTCAAAGTATTACAGTCAGCACATTGTAAAGACATTTGGAAGAGTTGCTCACTTAGTGCCAAACTGGAATTGAAATTTCATTCCTGGTATAGCCCTTCTGCACATATCTCTAAGGGCATCCTAGTTCTGATACTGTGATAAACACAAAGGAGGAATCAGAGTAGGAAAGCAATCTGTATTCGTGGTTTGTTTTCAATCTGGCTTTCTCTACTTGAGCGGACAAACCAACATTCAATCAGAATGAACGCTGCCCAGAGAGGGGAGTGAAATTTAAGATATCATACAGTGCAGCAAACTCAAAAATGTAACATTTGCAAACCATTTTTAAAACCTATAATTTGTGCTAGGATGATTCAGTGATGGCCCTTTCACACGGCTGAGCCTGGATGTTAGACCAGGATTCAGCCCTTCCCTTCAGTTTCTCAAGCCTCCAAAGGCTAGTCGGCTGCACAAGGGCTGCATGTATTTCTTTTTAAAGCACCGAAGGTTTAGGAACCCATTAGGAACCCAGCATTGCGCTAGACTCTAAGAATGCCAAGATGAGTAAGCCATGGTTCCTGACCCCTAGACTGCTTGGATTCAAATCTGGGTACAAATACTTGCCCATGATTTGACCTTGAGCAAGTTATTCAATCACTTGAAGCCTGTTTCCAGATCTTTAAAACACAAAGAAAAAGAATACCTACTTTTTAGGAGCGGTTGCATGGTGGAATGAGTTGCAGATCAAGTGTTTGGCCCAACACCTGCCCCATAGTGAGTACCCAGTGTGTGTCATGCATTATTATAGGGGCCAATTCTACACTTGATACACAGTACTATAGTCTTTAATCCCAGAAAATACTATTACACAAAATGGGCAGCACTGCAGATCTTTTAAATTATTATTTTTAATTATGTCTCTTTAAATATAGAAAACAAAATGTATATAGACTATCTGTGATGACTAAACTCATTTTTCTTTTAACAGCCCATTCTGTTAAAGCTATCCTAATGATCATATTCTGCTCATCCCTGAATTGGTTGTACAGTGAATCTAAATCTGTGGGTTATAATTTTGAAAATCACAGCTCAAATAAAATTGCTTTTTATTGATCTTTTTTAAAAGAAAGCAGCATCATATAATTTTAATTTTCTGTAATAGCCATAGTAACCTAGAGTTTAACAATGTCAGATGATATCCTTTAAAACTTAAAAGAAAGATCTATTGATTTGTTCACTTGTTCTTTTACTATAAGAAAACAAAGACTCTAACTGCTAGTAAATTTCAGCTGAAGACTGTGAAAGAAAGACTGGCTAAAACATGCAGATATTATCAATTCTTTCTATATTTTCTAAATATGTGATGTTAAGTTGTCATACCCTCATCATTTGGCCATATTTAAAAATAACATCTTTATTACAGAACATTACATATTTTTGGAGGGATAAAACTTAGAGTTGTAAGTGTTAAAGGAAATTTGAAAAAGTTATGAAATGATGTGGAATCTTGGTATCTAAATGGAACAGTCGCATCTTTGATTCTAGTATCTTTACTTCATTACACCCAACAACACTCTCTTTTCTTTTAACTTCTACAAGAAAGAAACAACTGTAGCCCAGCATGAGATTATGCAATGGGGCCCAAAATGTATGACTTGGTTTGGAAACCTTTGTTTACTCCCTTTAGCTGAGTACCAGCACATGCATCTAAACAGGTTTTAAATGAAAATGACCTGTTTTAACATACTGATCAATCATTTTAGCATCCAAAACAATTCATGGTTGGTACCATGAATACACATTTGTGATGATACATACTTTTTCTTAAATGTTTTATTAAACTTTTTATTTAACAATATTTATAAAATGCTTTAGTAAAGTGTGTTTAATTTTTTATTAAATGTTATGCCCTTGTGAGCTTAAATGGCCAAACTTATTAAAGAATTAAATGAGATTTCTATGTAGATCTATAGTTCTTAATCTAGATCATTCAATTTATAATTTAATATCTAAAACAGAATATAAAAAGTATGCATGAGCTATGTATATAAAGCACATGAACAAATTATACAACACAAAAGCAAAGAGCATAGTAATCACCCAACACTGAATACAGCATTAGATAACACTTTATAAATCTGTAGCACTCAAAGTCTGCATATAGTTAGATATTTGAGGAATTCTATAATTCAGAGAATGGTAAGTTGGCATTGATTCTATAGGACCAAAGAAACATAAATCTGCCCTTGATAATGATTTGCCTAAAAAATTGGGGGCTAGGAAACCATCCCATTTCCTTATCTCTTTTACACAAGATCATGGGTTTTTGTAGAAATGGATCTCATTAAGTGTCTAGAAAATTCATGAAATTTTAAAAAACTTTCTTTTACAATTTCATCAGAGAATAAACACTTTTAAGAAGGAGGTTTGCAGATTTCATTTTAAGCATTCTGCTAGAAGAAAGAAAGACTAAAGTCAACTCCACCCTGAATATTTGTACTAACATTCTTTAGGGACTGGCCAAAATCAACATCATGTTCCTGGATTGCTGGACTTGTTTTGTGACCCATCAATTGCCCTTGCATCAGGGTTGGCTGCTAATCTAGCTAGTTATTCTCAGAAAAGAATGAACCTATGATTTCTGACATAACTTTTATTTTGATTCAGAAACTATGAAAAAAAGTGTGATGTAATTAGATTTCTTTGCAACAGTTACTTTTGTTACACAAAACATATTTTAGCACATTAGATAAATGTTATTGGGTCGACAGCAATAATCACAACACATACAAAGAATATCCATTTCCTGTATGTAACAAGCAATCATCAGAAGAAGGCATGTTGTGTTTATCATGAGACAAACAATTTTCATCCTCGAGGCATCATTTATATTTTCCCGGGTTAATTTTGTATTGATGCAATTTTGTTCACTGTTTATGCTCACTTCCCAACAGTATCCTTTAAACCTTTGCATTGTTCCAGACAGGTAATGCCTGTAACATATTTAAATGAAAGACTTAAATCAGAAAACTGGAATTTTTCTGAGTTTTTAGATGCATCTTTAATTTTTCACTATCTTGATTCTTTTGTCTCCGCTCTATTTCAGACCATGTTGACATATCTCCAAAACAACATTTCAAAAAAATTTTGTGTAATTAAAAAAAAAATGGTGGTTTACATGCCTACTTAAAAATTTAGTTGAGTAAACTTTCTTCTTAACCGATTTGATTTCCAAACGAACATATCTAATAGTGAATGTCTCTTTGAGAATTCATATGATATTTCCAACATTCAACATTTTTGAAAAATTGTGATGAAAATAATTATATTGCTATCAAATATAAACACAATACTAAAGTTTCAACTAGTTTTCAAAACTAAAGTTTCACAATAATAAATTTCACAATACCAAAATTTAACACAATACTAAGTTCTAAAATAAGGTTTCAATTTTAATATAATTCATAGTGATATCAAATAAGACAGCCTCTATAGGTTTCAGTACTTCTTCAGAGAACAGCAGACTCATTGTGAAGACAGAATAACATGATTTTTTTTTCTGATTAAAACAACATGAAGAAATTACACAATCTGTATTTGTTAGTATGACTAATACATATGACAATAGAGAGAAATCAACTTCTTGCTCTTTATGCAGAATTGGTTTGTATAATGTATCAGTTAAGGTGCTTCCAGCTCTAAGTAATACAAAATTAACAGAGGCCTAAAGCCTTGATACTAAAAATGAAACCCTGGACCAGCAGGATCAGTCTCGCCTGGGAGCATGCAGACTTACTGAACTATAACCTTAAATTTAACAAGATTCCCAAGTGAATCAGATGCACATTATAATTTGAGAATCACTGGCTTAATCAACACAATATTTCATTATTTCACAGAACTGGAAGGTAGGTTCCAGCTTCCCAGGCAGCATCTCTCTAATTTTCTTAGCTTCTCACTCATGTTCCCAAGAAGGCTGCCACAGCTCTGGACATCATGCCTTCACATGACCTTGTTGAAACACAGGAAGCGCAGTGTCTCTTTTTGACAGGGAGGAATATCTTTCACAAAAGCCCCCAAGACAAACCTCTTGGGTGTTTTTGGCCCCTTCCTGGTGATTCCATTAGCAGGAGGGATGGAACTGTCAAGATTGGCTAAGACTTATCAACATTCACTCTGGGGCTACAACGGGGTTAGCTTTCCTGGGCTCATGATCACACTGGGACTCTTCCACTGAGAAAGGGGTGGGTGGGGAAAATAGGGTGACAAATGGGTATCCACAGTGAGCACCAAAACTATTTTGCTTCTTCTGGTTCTTTATCCAACAGAGACACACCATGAGATTCACAAATGATACCACAGGAATCCATTCCTATGATAATGATTGCAATTTAAATGTCAAATAAAAATCTTTTCTTAAGACTTATAATAATGCGTTGTCTCTTTGATCTTTCTATAAAAACATTGTGATACACAGGTGTGAATGTCCAGAAGTGGGTTTTTTTGCACTGTTATGCCTGTTATGCATTGGTATTTATAGATTGAACAAATAAGAGTAAATATTCTCTCAAATTTAATTTGAAGACAGGACACAGTGAGAAAGATAGCAGGACATTTATGTTGAGTAAGTTCCATTTTCAAAGTGTTTTAAAACTCCTAAAACAAACAGTGTGACATAGCTCATTTAAAAAAATTTTTTAAATTTTTTTATTTTTGAACATCTTTACTGGAATGTAACTCCTTTACATTGTTGTGTTAGTTTCTGCTCTTTAACAAAGTGAATCAGCTATACATATACATATATCCCCATATCCCCTCCCTCTTGTGTCTCCCTCCCATCCTCCCTATCACAGTCCTTTAGGTGGTCACAAAGCACCAAGCTGATCTCCCTGTGCTATGTGACTCCTTCCCACTAGCTATTTATTCTACATTTGGTAGTGTATATATGTCCATGCCACTCTCTCACTTCATCCCAGCTTACCCTTCCCCCTCCCCGTGTCCTTAAGTCCATCTCTATGTCTGCGTCTTTATCCCTGTCCTGCCCCTAGGTTCTTCAGAACCATTTTTTTTTTTGAAGATTCCATATATGTGTTAGCATACAGTATTTGTTTTTATCTTTCTGACTTACTTCACTCTGTATGACAGACTCTAGGTCCATCCACCTCACTACCAATAACTCAATTCCATTTCTTTTATGGCCGAGTATTATTCAATTGTATATCTGTGCCACATCTTCTTTATCCATTCATCTGTTGATGGACACTTAGGTTGCTTCCATGTCCTGGTTATTGTAAATAGAGCTGCAATGAAAATTGTGGTACATGACTCATTTTGAATTATGGTTGTCTCAGGGTATATGCCCAGTAGTGCCCAGTAGTGGGATTGCTGGATCATATGGTAGTTCTATTTTTAGTCTTTTAAGGAACCTCCATACTGTTCTACATAGTGGTTGTATCAATTTACATTCCCACCAACAGTGCAAGAGGGTTCCCTTTTCTCCACACCCTCTCCAGCATTTATTCTTTGTAGATTTTTTGATGATGACCATTCTGACCAGTGTGAGATGATACCTCATTGTAGTTTTGATTTGCATTTCTCTAATGATTAGTGATGTTGAGCATCTTTTCATGTGTTTATTGGCAATCTGTATATCTTCTTTGGAGAAATGTCTATTTAGGTCTTCTGCCCATTTTTGGATTGGGTTGTTTGTTTTTTTGATATTGAGCTACATGAGCTGCTTATATATTTTGGACATTAATCCGTTGTCACTTGCTACACTCACAAACATTTTCTTATATTCTGAGGGTTGTCTTTTTGTCTTGTTTATGGTTTCCTTTGCTGTACAAAAGATTTAAAGTTTCATTAGGTCCCATTTATTTACTTCTGTTTTTATTTCCACTTCTCTTGGAGGTGGGTCAAAAAGGATCTTGCTGTGATTTATGTCATAGAGTGTTCTGTCTATATTTTCCTCTAAGAGTTTTACAGTGTCTGGCCTTACATTTAGGTCTTTAATCCATTTTGAGCGTATTTTTGTGTATGGTCTTAGGGACTGTTCTAATTTCATTCTTTTACATGTAGCTGTCCAGTTTTCCCAGCACTACTTATTGAAGAGGCTGTCTTTTCTCCATTGTATATCCTTGCCTCCTTTATCAAAGATAAGGTGACCATATGTGCGTGGGTTTATCTCTGGGCTTTCTATCCTGTCCCATTGATGTATAATTCGGTTTTAGTGCCAGTACAATACTGTCTTGATTACTGTAGCTTTGTAATATAGTCTGAAGTCAGGGAGACTGATTCCTCCAGCTCCGTATTTCTATCTCAAGATTGCTTTGGCTATTTGGGGTCTTTTGTGTTTCCATACAAACTGTGAAATTTTTTGTTCTAGTTCTGTGAAAAATGCCATTGGTAGTTTGATAGGGATTGCATTGAATCTGTAGATTGCTTTGGGTAGTAGAGTCATTTTCACAATGTTGATTCTTCCAAACCAAGAACATAGTATATTCCTCCATCTGTTTGTATCATCTTTAATATCTTTCATCAGTATCTTATAGTTTTCTGCATGCAGGTTTTTTGTCTCCTTAGGTAGGTTTATTCCTAGGTATTTTATTCTTTTTGTTGCAGTGGTAAATGGGAGTCTTTCTTTAATTTCTCTTTCAGATTTTTCATCATTAGTGTATAAGAATGCCAGATATTTCTGTGCATTAATTTTGTATCCTGCTACTTTACCATATTTATTGATTAGCTCTAGTAGTTTTTTGGTAGCATCTTTAGGGTTCTTTATGTATAGTATCATGTCATCTGCAAACAGTGACAGTTTGACTTCTCTTTTCTGATTTGGATTCCTTTTATTTCTTTTTCTTCTGTGATTGCTGTGGCTAAAACTTCCAAAACTATGTTTGAATAATAGTGGTGAGAGTGGGCAACCTTGACTTTTGCCTGATCTTTGTGGAAAAGGTTTCAGTTTTTCACCATTGACAACAATATTGGCTGTGGGTTTGTCAGATATGGCTTTTATTATATTGAGCTAAGTTCCCTCTATGCCTACTTTCTGGAGAGATATTTATCATAAATGAGTGTTGAATTTTGTCAAAAGCTTTTTCTGCATCTATTGAGATGATCATATGATTTTTCTTCTTCGATTTGTTATTATGGTGTATCACATTGATTGATTTCTGTATATAGAAGAATCCTTGCATTCCCGGGATAAACCCCACTTGATCATGGTGTATGATCCTTTTAATGTGCTGTTGGATTCTGTTTGTTAGTATTTTGTTGAGAATTTTTGCATCTATGTTCATCAGTGATATTGGCATGTACTTTTCTTTTTTTGTGACATCTTTGTCTGGTTTTGGTATCAGGGTGATGGTGGCCTCGTAGAATGAGTTTGGGAGCGTTCCTCCCTCTGCTATATTTTGGAAGAGTTTGAGAAGGATAGGTGTTAGCTCTTCTCTAAATGTTTGATAGAATTCGCCTATGAAGCCATCTGGCCCTAGGCTTTTGTTGGGTGGAAGATTTTTAAGCACAGTGTCACTTTCAGTGCTTGTGACTCGTCTGTTTATATTTTCTATTTCTTCTTGGTTCAGTCTCAGAAGGTTGTGCTTTTCTAAGAATTTGTCCATTTCTTCCAGGTTGTCCATTTTATTGGCATAGAGTTGCCTGTAGTAATCTCTCATGATCCTTTGTATTTCTGCAGTGTCAGCTGTTACTTCTTTTTCATTTATAATTCTATTGATTTGAGTCTTCTCCCTCTTCTTCTTCATGAGTCTGGGTAATGGTTTATCAATTTTCTTTTATCCTCTCAAAGAACAAGTTTTTATTTTTATAGATCTTTGCTATTGTTTCCTTCATTTCTTTTTCATTTATTTCTGATCTGATACTCATGATTTCTTTCCTTCCACTAACTTTGGGGGGTTTTTCTTTTTCTTTCTCTAATTGCTTTGGGTATTAGGCTAGGCTGTTTACTTGAGATTTTTCTTGTTTCTTGAGGTAGGATTGTAGTGCTATAAACTTCCCTCTTAAAACTGCTTTTGCTGCATCCCATAGGTTTTGGCTCATTGTGTTTTCATTGTCATTTGTCTCTAGGTATTTTTTGATTTCCTCTTTGATTTCTTCAGTGACCTCTTGGTTATTTAGTAGCATGTTGTTTAGCCACCATGTATTTGCATTTTTTCCAGTTTTTTCCCTGTGATTGATATGTAGTCTCATAGCGTTGTGGTCAGAAGAGATACTTGATACCATTTCAATTTTCTTAAATTTACCAAGGCTTGATTTGTGACCCAAGATATGAACTCTCCTGGAGAACATTCCATGAGTACTTGAGAAGAAATGGTTTTCTGTAGTTTGGGGATGGAATATCCTATAAATATCAATTAAGTCCCTCTTGTTTAATGTGTCATTTAAAGCTTGTGTTTCCTTATTTATTTTCATTTTGGATGATCTGTCTATTGGTGAAAGTGGGCTGTAAATGTCCCCTATTATGATTGTGTTACTGTCTATTTCCCCTTTTAAGGCTGTTAGCATTTTCCTTATGTACTGAAGTGCTCTTATGTTGGGTGCATAAATATTTATAATTGTTATATCTTCTTCTTGGATTGATCCCTTGATCATTACATAGTATCCTTCTTTGTGTCTTGTAATAGTCTTTATTTTAAAGTCTATTTTGTCTGATATGAGAATTGCTACTCCAGCTTTCTTTTGATTTCCATTTGCATGGAATAACTTTTTCCATCTTCTCACTTTGTCTGTATGTGTCCCTAGATCTGAAGTGGGTCTTTGTAGACACCATATATACAGGTCTTGTTTTTGTATCCATTCAGCCAGTCTATGTCTTTTGATGGGAGTACTTAATCCATTTACATTTAAGGTAATTATCAATATGTATGTTCCTGTTACCATTTTCTTGATTGTTTTGTATTTGTTTTGTAGGTCTTTTCCTTCTCTTGTGTTTCCTGCCCAGAGAAGTTCCTTTAGTATTCCTTGTAAAGTTGGGTTGGTGGTGCTGAATTCTCTTAGCTTTTGCTTGTCTGTATAGGTTTTACTTTCTCTGTCGAATCTGAATCAGATCCTTGCTGGGTCGAGTAATATTGGTTGTAGGTTCTTCCCTTTCATCACCTTAAATATGTACTGCCACTCCCTTCTGGCTTGCAGAGTTTCTGCTTTAAGATCAGCTGTTAACCTTATGGGGATTCCCTTGTGTGTTATTTTTTGTTTTTCCCTTCCTGCTTTTAATATTTTTTTTGTATTTATCTTTTGATAGTTTGATTAATATGTGTCTTGGCATGTTTCTCCTTGGATTTCTCCTGTATGGGACTCTCTGCACTTCCTGGACTTGACTGACTGTTTCCTTTCCCATATTAGGGAAGTTTACAACTATAATCTCTTCAAATATTTTCTCAATCCCTTTCTTTTTCTCTTTTTCTTCTGGGACCCCTATAATTCCAATGTTGGTGTGTTTAATGTTGTCCCAGAGGTCTCTGAGACTGTCCTCAATTCTTTTCACTCTTTTTTCTTTATTCTGCTCTGCAGTAGTATTCCCACTATTTTATCTTCCAGATCACTTGTCTGTTCTTCTGCCTCAGTTATTCTGCCATTGATTCCTTCTAGAGAATTTTAAATTTCATTGATTGTGTTGTTCATCATTGTTTGCTTGCTCTTTTGTTCTTCTAGGTCCTTGTTAAATGTTTGTTGTATTTTCTCCATTCTATTTCCAAGATTTTGGATCATCTTTACTATCATTACTCTGAATTCTTTTTCAGGTAGACTGCCTATTTTCTCTTCATTTGTTTTGCCTTGTGGGTTTTTACCCTGCTCCTTCATCTGCTGTGTATTTCTCTGTCTTCTCATTTTGCTTAACTTACTGTGTTTGGGGTCTCCTTTTTGCAGGCTGCAGGTTTGTAGTTCCTGTTGTTTTTAGTGTCTGCCCCCAGTGGGTAAGGTTGGTACAGTGGATTGTGTAGGCTTCCTGGTGGAGGGGACTGGTGCCTGTGCTCTGGTGGATGAGGGTGGATCTTGTCTTTCTGATGGGCAGGACCATGTCCGGTGGTGTGCTTTGGGGTGTCTGTGAACTTATTATGATTTTAGGCAGCCTCTCTGCTAGTGTGTGGCGTTGTGTTCCTGTCTTGCTTGTTGTTTGGCATGGGGTGTCCAGCACTGGACGCTGTTAGTCATTGAGTTGAGTGGGGTCTTAGCGTTGAGCTGGAGATCTCTGGGAGAGCTCTGCCAATTGATATTACATGTGGCCGGGAGGTCTCTGTTGCTCCAATGTCAGGAAGTTGGTTCTCTCACCTCAGAGGCTCAGGCTTGACACCCGGTCGGAGCACCAAGACCCTGTCAGCCACACAGCTCAGAAGAAAAGGGAGAAGAAAAATAATAATAAAATAAAATTAAGAAGTTATTAAAATAAAAAATTATTAAAATAAAAATGTAATTAAAAAAAAGAGCAACCAAACCAATTAACAAATCCACCAATGATAACAAGCACTAAAAACTATACTAAGATAAACAGAAACATCAGAAACTAGTCAGTCGCATACAGCAAACCCTGTCTACAGTTGCTCCCAAAGTCCACCGCGTCAATTTTGGAATGACTCATTCTCTGTTCAGGTATTCCACAGATGCAGGGTACATCAAGTTGATTGTGGAGATTTGATCTGCTGCTCCTGAGGCTGCTGGGAGAGATTTCCCTTTCTCTTCTTTGTTTGCACAGCTCCTGGGGTTCAGCTTTGGATCTGGCCCCACCTCTGCATATCGGTCACCCTCTGGCATCTATTCTTCGCCTGACAGGAGGGGGTTAATGGAGTGGTTGATTAGGGGGCTCCAGCTCACTCAGGCCGGGGGCAGGGAGGGGTATGGAATGCGGGGTGAGCCTGTGGCAGCAGAGGCCAGCGTGACGTTGCAGCACCCTGAGGCATGCCATGTGCTCTCCCAGGTAAATTGTCCCTGGATCACGGGATCCTGGCAGTGGCGGACTGCACAGGCTCCTGGGAGAGGAGGTGTGGATAATGACCGGTGCTTGCACACAGGATTTTTGGCGGCTGCAGCAGCAGCGTTAGCATTTCATGACCGTCTCTGATGTCTGTATATATAGCCACAGCTCATGCCCATCTCTGAAGCTCATTTAGGCGGTGCTCTGAAACTCCTCTCCTCACGCACCTCCAAACTGTGGTCTCTTAACTCTTAGGTAGGTCCAGACTTTTCCCCAGACTCCCTCCCAGTTAGCTGTGGCACACTAGCCACCTTCAGGCTATGTTCATGCAGGAAAGCCCAGTCCTCTCCCTGGGATCTGACGTGTGAAGCTCGAGCCTCAGCTCCCAGCGCCACCCACCCTGGCGGGCGAGCAGACAAGCCTCTCAGGCTGGTAAGTGTTGATCAGGCTGGTGAGTGCTGATCCTCTGTGCAGGAATCTCTCCACTTTGCCCTCTGAACCCCTGTTGCTGCACTCTCCTCCATGGCTTCGAAGCTTCACCCCTGCCACCCCGTCTCTGCCCGCAAAGGGGCTTCCTAGTGTGTGGAAACTTTTCCTCCTTCACAGCTCCCTCCCAGAGGTGCAGGTCCCGTCCCTATTCTTTTGTCTCTGTTTTTTTTCTTTTTTCTTTTGCCCTACCCAGGTACTTGGGGAGTTTCTTGCCTTTTGGGAAGTCTGAGGTCTTCTGCCAGCGTTCAGTAGGTGTTGTGTAGGAGCTGTACTACATGTAGATGTATTTTTGATGTATTTGTGGGGAGGAAGGTGATCTCCATGTCTTACTACTCCACTATCTTGAAGGTCCTCCCCAACATAGCTCATTTTTGAAAGCATTTCGTGTTTTACTGAAATGAGTTTACAGAATTAATTTAGTCAACAAATACTTACTGAAAACTTACCATGTCGAGGCATTATTCTAACTGTGGGTTTACAAGATTAATGAAATAGTCAAGATCAGGGAACTTGTAATTGCATGAAAAGACAGAATAAACAAACAACAATTGGGAAACAAATAATCACTAAGGGAAAAGGAAAAGTAATATAAATTAAAATAACCGAGTGCTGAGATAAGGAATAAACTTACTTAGATAAAAAGTTTATGGGAAGTCTTTATAAAATCACATTTAGGGAATACCCTGGTGGTCCAGTGGTTAGGACTCCACACTTCCAGTGGGGGCATGGGTTCAACCCCTGGTCAGGCAACTAAGATCCCACATGCTGCACAGTGTGGCAAATAAATAAAGAAACAAAATTTTTAAATGACATTTAAGCTAAAATTTATTTAATTTAATTTTTATACAGCAGGTTCTTATTAGTCATCCATTTTATACACATCAGTGTATACATGTCAATCCCAATATCCCAATTCATCACACCCCCACCCCACCCCCTGCTGCTTTCTCTCCTTGGTGTCCATACGTTTGTTCTCTACGTCTGTGTCTCAATTTCTGCCCTGCAAACTGGTTCATCTGTAGCATTTTTCTAGGTTCCACATATATGCATTAATATACGATATTTGTTTTTCTCTTTCTGACTTACTTCACTCTGTATGACAGTCTCTATATCCATCCATATCTCTACAAGTGACCCAATTTCGTTCCTTTTCATGGCTGAGTAATATTCCATTGTATATATGTACCACATCTTCTTTATCCATTCATCTGTTGATGGGCATTTAGGTTGCTTCCATGAGCTGGCTATTGTAAATAGTGCTGCAGTGAACATAGGGGTGCATGTGTCTTTTTGAATTATGGTTTTCTCTGGGTATATGCCCAGTAGTGGGGTTGCTGGGTCATATGGTAATTCTATTTTTAGTTTTTTAAGGAACCTTCATACTGTTCTCCATAGTGGCTGTATCAATTTACATTCCCACCAACGGTGCAAGAGGGTTCCCTTTTCTCCACACCCTCTCCAGCATTTGTTGTTTGTAGATTTTCTGATGATACCCATTTTAACTGGTGTGAGGTGATACCTCATGGTAGTTTTGATTTGCATTTCTCTAATAATTAGTGATGTTGAGCAGCTTTTCATGTGTTAAGCTAAAATTTAGATGGTGAGGTGTGCGGGCTATGCTACCTGTTTTAATGTGCCCTGAGCTAAGAATGTTTTCTCTTTTTTTTTTTACATTTAAATTTTAAAAAAAGAAGAAGAATATTTTATTAAACATGAAAATTATAAAAAATTCTAGTTTTAGTGTCCGTAAATAAAGTTTTTTTGGACCACAACAATGCTCCTTCATTTAAAGCATTTGCTCTAAAGTGGCTGAGTTGAATAGTTGCAGTAGAGAACATATGACCTGAAAGCTTAATTATATTTACTATCTAGCCCTTTATAGAACTTTGCCTGTCCTTGATCTAGAGATGAGAAGAATTCATCCTTAGGAAGAGGCAGGGGAATTGCAGTCTAGGCCAAGGAAGGAACGTGCACAGATGTTCTTAAATAAAACAGAGCCAAGTAGCAGAACCACAGTGACAAGTGGGAATACAGAAAGAAACTAAGTAGGAAAGATGGCCAGGGGCCAGTGCATGTAGGGTCTCTTGTCAATCAAGTGTGACTACCATTAAATACAAGGGGAAGCCTATGACGGATTTTAAGTAAGGAATTACTCTACTAGTTATATTCTATAGAGATCACCCTGGCTTCTATGTGGAAACTTTATTAGAAGAGAGCCACAGAACACAGAACTCCAAATGCAAAGTTATTACCTGCAAAGGTCAGGGAAGAAGTGATTGTGGCTTGGGCAATGAACGGCTGATTACAAATCCTTGAAGAGAGAATTTCAGAAGTTAAGGGTAAGCAGTTAGACACATCCTGTAGCATTTGTTATTCCTATGACATGTAAGAATTTGACTGGGAGATCGGTCATCTGGAATAGGGTGGAGGCCAACTCAGGTTTTGTGGAACTTATGTGGTGAGTTGCCTGTGTTAAGAGTTGCAAACCAGACATAGGTAGGAGGACGATGTTATACAACATGTGATATGTTAGGGTGGTTAGTCAGGTGTCACCAAAAAGTAGATAAAAGATAGAGAAAATATAAGCAGTTACCTATTTATATAATATGCTCTGGACTTTATAAAACTATGACAGGTTACATTTGAAAGTAAGCATTTCTTTCATCATCAAGAAAGAAAGAAACAGAGAACGGAGAAGGGAGAGAAGAAGGAAGGAAGGAAGGAAGGAAGGAAAACTACAAATATATCCTCTTCAGAACTCCAGCAAACTTCTTTGCCATGTGCGTGACTTGTTCTTTGATTTTAGTTATGCTTCAAACAACTTTAGATGGCCTCTTCTGCTCAGCGAAATAAATTTAATTATTTTTACCTTCACTCATAAGAAAGAAAAAAAAAAGTGAAGCTTTATAAATCATTTGCAAAGTGCTATGTAAATTGCATCTTTGGCTCATTTTCCCATTGTGTAGTTGTGAGAATTTCACGGTGAATATGCGCCTATTTGGCGTACAAAACGCAGAAATTCTTACACCTTATTGTTGGGAGGACATTGCTTGAAAACTATTTAAAGTTATCATCGTCATTCTTGCAATGGAGTCACCCATAGCAGCTTCTCTATCAGCAAAATCTTGCCACGATATAATATATCAGGGCCAACTCCTGAAGTCCCTCTTTAAGGAACGCATAAAAAAATGGAATTGATAATAAGAGAACACTCCACATCATATAGATGTCTGCTTTTTATTGTTGTTAGTACTCTGGGCACACAAAGTTAATGGGCAATTCATTTAAAGTTTGGAACTTTCAGCAGAAAGTAAAGGACCTTAATTGATTTATACTAACACAGATAAAGGGGCTTTTGTGCAGTCATTTACTGGTTAAAGCAAATTTGTCTAAGCATGCTTCTAACCAGGAAAGATATTAAACACTTAATGTCAGGGGGAGAATCTGAACGTGAATTGAGAAGAACGCTTCATATTTCAACGTAATACAAGGTGCATAGTAAAAAGAGCACTGGATTAAGAGTCAGGAATCTAGAATTCCCCTCCATAATTTCTTAATCATGAGACTTTGAGAAGGTTCTTTTAAATACGTTGGGCCTCAGTTTTTTTTGAGTCGAGAATGGGGTAATTTTATTTAGTCTGTTTAAATTACAATGATCTACCGAGCTAAATGAGATAAAGACTGAAAACATAATTTGAAAATTATTTACACACTATTATAAAAACATGAACTCATTAAGACAGGCTCCTAGAGTCCATATAGTTACTATCTACTGCAAGCAAAAAAGTAAAACTATTCTGGGCACAAAGGTCATTGAAATATTTCCATGGGTGTCTGAGGAGGAGCCAGAGGTATATAAATCATCTCCTACCTACGACGTCACTGTTTATTCTCATGTTGACTTCGGAATTGGAAAGGTTGCCCCATCTCCAGGTTAAGCTTAGCTCTCAGACATAAGACAGATGGAGCAGGTTATCAGCAACTAGTGTGGGAAGGCCAGCTTATAACTTTCAGTTTACAACAGGATCTTTTCAAAATTCCACTATAAATCTGGACACATGTATTTTGTATAACTTCTATGTTTTTCATATAACTTCTCTTTTCAAGCATATATATGGAGTGGGCAAGTGAGGATTAAAATGTACCATTTTGTATTGTGTTGTGGTTCTTTGTACCCCACTGGGAGTAAAGGACCGAATAAATGCCAAAACCAAACCTGTATAAAAATCAGAACTTTGGGCCAGAAGCTAAAACACTCTCTTAGGAAAATAAGGAATAGGAATAACAAATCTTTTCTGAGGTGACCTGGGTTATAAAGAAAACAGAAACCTTCTTAAAAAAAATAAGAAATAAAATGCTCTCTTTCCAGCCGAGGTTAGAATTGTTTGTGACCTTAGAGCTGGCAGCAATGGAAAAATCATGTCGAGCTTCAATATGTTACTCATGGGGTAGTTTTTCCAAAGGAATAAATGCATATGTGATTCTGATGACCTCGCGTGAGATATCAAGGTGTTACATTAGAGCGTAAGAACAGTAAGTCTTAACTGGAAACCTTTCTCCTGCTAAAGATATTGCCTGCACCAAGTAAATTACACGGTTTTTCCAAACGTATAGATGCCTGCTTTTAACTAAAGCTAGCCTGGCTGTGGGATTTTTGCTGTTTTGACCTCTGACAGCAACAAAAACAAGGCATGGATATTGACTTTAGAAGAAAGACAGCAGAAAGTATTTTCCAGTGAGATTATCCTCAAGGGATATTAAATAGTAAAGAACCAACATATATATATTTAAGCTGCATCTGTAAATAAAAAGTTCCTCTGGGACAAACCAAGTAGATGATTAAGTTTGAAAAACATAAAGCAGATACGTGTAACAGAGTCATTAAATACAACGAAAATTAGGGAGAGTGGAATAACAATAAACTGAAATAGGCTTGTCTAGCCTAGATACAAACAGTAGCAAAAGTCTGGAAGCATTTATCCTTCATTTGATTAATTTTTACCTCTTAGCACATTTCTAAATGACACTTTTAAAGGCATTTCTTGAGACAAAAGGTAGAATCCTGAAACTCATATTCAGAGAAATTAGCTTTCCCCAAAAGTCTAAGCATTTAAAAAATTAAAAATAGTTTTGAAAGATAACACAAATATTTAGTATATATTCAAATAATCTATATCTTTGGAAGATAATAAAATATTTCATATATATTTGATATGTGCCTTTATGTATAATATATATCCAGAATATGCTATATAAATATATATATATGTGTGTGTGTGTGTGTGTGTGTGTGTGTATATACACACAGATTTTGGCCAAAACATAAAAAAGCTGTCATGCACACTTCTATGAGCAGTTGATTAATTGACACAGTTATTCCAACTGACTCAAGTAGCTATCCATGGACATCTCAAATATTTGATTTTTTTCCAACTTGGTCTTTGTGCTGGTAATGCTCAGGGTAATATTCAAGATATAGCTTCCTGACTATTGTTGTAATAACAGCAATAAGAAAAAGAGTATTCAACCAGATGTGTATTCTTTCAAAGAATATAGATAGCTCTGTTACTAAAAAAAGTCAGTTGAACCACCTTAATACCAGTGTAAAATAGTGACTGGCTTAATTTCAAGAGATATTTTTCAAGGGATAATTCCAAGAGAATAGTTTTCAAGTATTCATATAGTGCTCATGGCCTTCATTCACACGTTTTCCCCCTGTTAACTTGTGCTAGTATGTGGGAAAAACTATGACTTAACACCCTCTCACTTTACTTAAAATATCATTTGTTTTAAATTATGAAGGAATAATGTGTTCACTTATACATTGCACTGCAATTGTTTTTTTGTTTGTTTGGTTTTTGTTTTGTTTTGTTACCAGTTTTAACCAGTGGAAAGAAACCCTGGGCAGCGCAACTGAAAGACTCTGTTTTTATTCTCAGTTCTCACATTTCAGCCTTGCGGTCCCTACTCACTTGATGTCTCCCTGCTTTCATTTTTTCCCTCTTACCTCTTGAACTCATATTCTCTCCTCTCTTTCAGGAACTTGTGCGACTGTGCAGCTTCTTACTTTAGTGTTTAGAATCTTTCTCTCTACTGGTTTCTTCCCTTGTGCTCTCCTAAATATGCTTATATGTGTCCTTTGCTGAAAACATACAAACCAACACACTCATGCAGAAACAAACTAACAAAACTTTTCCTTGATCTTGTCTCCTCATAACCTACCATCCTGTCTCTCTCTACTTTAACAATCTCAAATTCTTTCAAGGCCTCAAAAACTCTATGGTCTCCAAAAATATTTTGGCATTACATGGTAATGCTTAGCATGTTCTTATCCAATGACCCAGAATTCCAGTCCCAGGTTAAATACTCCAGAAAAACTTTCACACTTGGGCAACAGGTGACATATAAGAATTTTTAGAGCTATATTGTTGGTAAAGCAAAATTCTGGAAACAAACCAAATGTCTAATAGATGGATAAAGAAATTTTGACATCTTTTACATTGGACAGCTATATAATAATAAAAGTTAAATGACCTCAGCTGCAAGAATAAGCCTGGATGACTCTCAAAACACATTGAATGAAAAAAAAGAAAATCATTAAATAACATAAGTAATAAGGTTGCATTTATATAAAACGCAGAAACAGACAAAATTTAACAATATATGAACAAAGATATATGTGCGTATATTAATAATATAAAGCAAGGCAAGTAAACAATATACACAAAATTCATATAGTAATTAAATACATAATATATATTGAATATATTATGTACATTTCTCTATATACATGTATATGTGTACCTTGAAGAAAGGGGAAGGGATACACAAGAACAGAAACACAAAGTGCATCAAAATGATTGGTAATTTCTATTTCCAGTAAGGAGGTGTGGTGATAAGTCCATGAAAGTTATATCTGAATTTTTGTGGGTATGATCTATTTCACAGTTGAAAAACTCTGGTCTCTCTTGTTTCTCTCCCTTTATACTTCTCAGCCAGTTCATTCCATTTTCTTATGCCCCCCACAAAGGTTTGCTGGCTAACTCCAACTCAACTGAGACTCATCTTAGTTGTCTCTTCCAAGGGAGGCCTTCCTTGATCTAAAATAGGTCAGCTCATTTATTATATTAGCCCATATCATCTTGTCCTTAGCCTTTCTTAACACTCAGCTTACTTATTAAATACCTGCTTACTCCTCTGGACTCTAAACTCCATTAGGGAACATAGTACTTAGCATGAACCCTGACACAAAATGGATGATCAATAAATATTTCTTGAGTTGAATTGTTCTCTTTTGGAGTAAACTTCTTATAAGAGCAGTTTATAATCATCATGCAAGTTTCTCAGGTCAAATTTATTCTTCATTACTCTTGAATATGACTACTGTCTTAACAAATCCGCTGTATTTGCTTTCAGGGAAGTCACCAGTGACTTCGTAATAGCCTTTAGTTAGTGTAAGTCCTTAACCAACTTGACCTCTCTGGATATTTGATACTCCTAAAGAGAGCATTCGGTAATTTGCTTCTTAACATTTACTGAATGTTTTGTATGTGTCAGAAAATGTGAAAATGCTTCCCTTAGATTCCATGACACTGCTCTCACCTGCTTCTCCCCATTTTTCTAACCTTCTTCCTTGAGCTCTGCTTGCTCTCTTGTTTTCAAGAGTTGTTCTCAGTGCTTGACCCTACCTGTTCTATCCGCTATTCTCACTGACGATTCTCCCTTAGTTCAGCTCATCAGCATCTCTTAAACTATTACAACGTCCTCCTTACTGTTCCTTGCCTCTAATTACTCCCACGCCAAGGCATCTTTCACACCTACCTGTCTTTAAAAAAATCCACTTGGGGCTTCCCTGGTGGCGCAGTGGTTGAGAGTCCGCCTGCCGATGCAGGGGACACGGATTCGTGCCCCGGTCCGGGAGGATCCCACATGCCGCGGAGCGGCTGGGCCCGTGAGCCATGGCCGCTGAGCCTGCGCGTCCAGAGCCTGTGCTCGGCAACGGGAGAGGCCACAGCAGTGAGAGGCCTGCGTACCGCAAAAAAAAAAAAAAAAAAAATCCACTGTTGTTCCCTGCTTTACATTTTGTAATTACCTCTTACTGGTCACAGGATACAGCTTAAATTCATGCCCAAACCACAAGACCTTTCACCATATCTGACGGGCTTGCTATACATCCTCATCTTCAGGTGCTCGCCATTGTACCCAACGCTCCAGCCACCCCAAATTATGTGAATTTTTTAACACGTCCTATACTTATTCACATGGGGGGCTCTGCTCATGTTTCACGTTATGCTGAAAGTCGCTTTTACCCTGCTTCTTTATTTAGAAAATTCCAACATCAATGATCCTAAATTGGGGGAGTGGGGCTGGGGGGAGGAAGGGTGTCAAGAAACAAATTGAAAACCTAATTAAAAAAAGATATTGCACCCTTTGTCAGTTAAATTCATACCAGCACACACAACTTTACATAGAATTTCATGGAATTTGCTCTGCCTTATCCATTTTTCATGAATGCAAATGAGCCAAATGAGTTGAATGTGAAAATACTATGTAAATGTGAGGCACTCTTCCTCCTTCCACTGGAGAGAGAGAACTCTTGCTACGCACTTGATTACCTATCTATAGAACCCAAGTTAAATGGTTCCCAAGGAATTTTGAGTAAATGGGCAATGTTATCAGGTTGATCATGTTTTAAAAACAGATAATATAGTCTCTCTGCAGGTCTGAGTGTATTAATCAGTTAGCCATTTCATGAAATGATACAAACATTCCCTAAAGTCAAATTAGAGAGAATATCAGAGAGTGCTTGGAGGAGTGAGGGTCAGAAGATAATCACCTGAGGAAAACAATAATGCGTGAGATACTGGAAGCTAGCAGGTGAAGACCCTACAGAGCTGATAAGTCATCATCTCTCAACAACTTTCTAGCCTCTTGTTCAACAATTAACCATTCTACAAACATGTATCATGCATTACCCCATGTTAGGCATTGTATTAGCCACTAGGATACACAGAATAATTAAAATGGTCTCTAATCTTGAGGTTTCATTATCTGCAAGATTACAGCATTCTTTACATCGGGTTTCCCATGAGTTCCATTAAGGGAATGATTTATTCCTCACACCTGCACATACATGCTAATGTGAGTTTAAAGGAGACAGGCTGGTGCTACATACAGTCTGAGTTGGAACATCAGCATCATCAACTCTGGTTACATTGATGACGTTGAAATGAAAAGAGGACACCACAGACATGCTATAGCATAGAGCTAATAAAACCTTCCAGGAAACAACAAATATGTTTTTAACAAAAGCATGGCATGAAATAATCAATCTTATTCATATTCACAAGCTACTAATTATGATTTTGCTGCATCTCATGAGGTCTCTAAAAGCCGATTAATTGGGCAAAAGGAAACACTGGCTGGCTTCAAGTGAAGGTAACTAAGTCTGAGCTGCATAGGCAGTCCCTACTTTCTGAGGTATTCCACAGCAGCAGTTTACAGACATCCTCACCCCTAAAATGCTGAGCACATTTTGGAAGAAATGTGTTCATCACTGAGCAATTAAACCACAGAATGTTTTACTACATCTAAGAGGAAAAATGTGTTCACTGAAACTGAAGCTTAAAATATATAGACTTTTAAGCTAGATTTCACAGTTTTGATACTTTGCATAACAAAACAAAGCAATTACATGTGCATAAACACTTTAAAAGTAAAGTTAGAAAAAAATAAAAGGATTATGAAACAGTAGCTAAAAATCGGATGTGACCTTGTTAAGCAATTTTGAGATGTTCATTTGCTTTGTATTAAATGCAACTCCAAATTTCTGAAAGTCTCTTTTTGTATTTTATTATTTCCTAAAAGTTAAAAGCAACAACCAGCTTCACACAAAACCTCTATGAGTGTTGAATATGCTCAGAACAGGAAAAAATATATATCTGTGTTTTCTCATCATTATTTTCAGCCACACCTTCCTCCACAAAGGAAATGTGAGTTGGGTATGAGAGAGCGTGTAGCCATAAAATTCAAAAAGCTAACTTCCCAGGGTGATTTTTTTTTTTTCAAAATCATAGGAAATATCCTTTGGACAGTATTATACCTAAGCTTTTCTGAAGGACAACAAATACAGTCTAGTTTCAGCTGTTACATATATCAGCATTAAAAAACAGGTGAAAGGAAGAAACAAGTAAAACAGAGATTAATATTTTAAACCACTATGAAGTTTTCGATTGTACAAAATACGTGATGTTCACTCACTT
Source organism: Mesoplodon bidens (assembly GCF_964165515.1). Taxonomy (NCBI): domain Eukaryota; kingdom Metazoa; phylum Chordata; class Mammalia; order Artiodactyla; family Ziphiidae; genus Mesoplodon; species Mesoplodon bidens. Next base: position 91,666,872 of record NC_138167.1, read on the forward strand.
AACTTTTACAGTCTTAAGAATTATGGGATTTTAATCTCAATTTTACAAGTGAGGAAAGTAGGCAGGCCTTGAGGGAACTGAGTAAGTAACTTAAGGTAAAATATTTTACAAATGTTAGAATTAGGGTTTTACTATGTAAAGTCCAGGACTCTAACCCATTTAACATGGTGACTAAAACTCTCATCAACAATGGGAAAAATATCAATCCTTAAAAAAAAAAAAAGTAAAAATGAACAATCCATGAGGACAAATCACCTAAAGTAGTTTGCAAGAATGGGAAACAGCATGATACCCTATATGTTATCCTCTAAGTCTCCTGTAGCATGATATTGTTCTGAATAGGTCTCAATAAATACAAATCAATAAATAAAGAACAGATCTTCCTAACACTTTCCAATAGAATGTAAATTAATGGGGAAGTGAAAAACTAAATTTAACAAGATTTTGTCATCCGCTTGAGTAACATTAAACCAAAGGTAATGACTCTTAATTTGATCATCTAGCAAGTAGTTCTCTTACCTAAGAGACACATGGTCTAAAACAGTACCTCTTAATATACATGCCAGAGGAGACCCAGGAGAGCCTTCAACCTGCTAGGTTAGCCCACAGCCGCTGCACAGCCATTCCTATCTAGTCCATTGCTGCTGGGACCTAAATTCTCCCTACACTCAGGCAGTTTGCACCCCCCAAATTCTAGTAATTGAGAAGGGAATCAGGAGTTCATCCATCAGTGATGTTTGTGCACATATTCTATCTCCTTCCTTTCCTTTAGCTGCCTTCAGGTCACCAAAATAAGCAAGCTAAGTTATGGACATTCAGCCTAAATTATGATAGACAGTTCATAAGGGTCATAATTAAGCAAGTTTTCTGATAAGCTCTGAGAGAATATTAAAAGAAGATGCATAAATTAGACACTAGGCTTGCAGGTAGAATTAAATCTAGTTATCCAGTTTTTTTTTTATTTTTAATGCACCGTAGACTTATAAAGAGTACATTTAGAGGCTAAACCATGAGTTCAGCAGAAAAAAAAAGATTTGAAGATATTTAGTAAAGTAGAATTCAGCCTTTAGCAGTGGTGGTCACATAGTTGATATCAGATAATATTTGTCGAATGACCTGGGAAAACAATTTCAGGATAGTTTGAACAATTATGAGAACAATGCTGATGAATTACTTCAGTTTAATCCATCATACATTTACTGAGTGCCAGCTAGGTGTACGTCAATCAACATATACTGTGCATGATGAAAATTCAAAGTTAGATAAAAGATAGTAAATTTTCCAAGGAAACTGCATCTGGTGTTTTCATTTCTCTGTTATGGGATGAGTTTCAGTCACAACTGTAAGAAAATACTAGCAGATAGTGGGAAGAAACCTGATATTCTGAGACTTAGAGGAAGAGGTAACTAGAGAAATTAAGGTATCTGTTTTTTTTTTAAAATATATGCATATTATTTATTATATATTATATAATATGTTGTAATATGCATGATAATTTAAAATTATTTAACATATTTAATCTTTGACAGTTATTTTTACAAAATATTTTTGCTGTTAGACAATGGGATTTTAAGCAAAATTATAGCAGAGCAGTGATTTGAAAAAATACACATTTTCAGATAAAATAGCATGTTAGAAAAATACAAGTCAACATATATAAATCTGTACTATTGATTTCTTGTGATAATTTTTACAGAGAATGATCATTTCATATTTCTGATTACAACTATTATTCTCTTTGAGCCCTCGCTAAAATGCTTTTACATGTGAGATGTGTTAAAACCCTATTAAAGAAGTTAATCAACTATAGATAATCCATTGGCTAAGTGAGGCTTCTATCAACAGACTAAAGTGGTAGCTGCTGGAAATAGGGTTGTAGATTGAATCTATTCAAGAGACTGTTCCCTATTGACTGGTGCTTAGAGAACTTGATCATTTAGTTGTAATTTAGAAACTATAGTTAGTGTCCCAAAACTCTACTTGAAATTTCTTTTTCACAAGGGAGCCAAACTGTTACTTCCTCATAACTGCCCTGCAATTTTCAGGGATTACTCTAAGTGTGAATTGTCAAGTACTCCTTCCAGCTGCCTCCTGTCAGGCTATAATCCCATACTGAGCCTTGTCAGAGGTCACTGAGCTCTTGACTAATGCATTTCATTAGAGGAGGAAAGCAGAATGTCTCCAGCACACAAATGGCAGGAGACATACAGCAGGACCGGACACTACTTTTAAAAAAAACACACTAAACTTTAAATCCATGAAACTTTAAAAAGTCTCTTTCAGTATATATTCAATTATTCAGAACAAAAGTTAGTATATCAAATGTTTATAATCACGTGGCATTATTTTTGCAATTAAAACTTTCAAGCTATTAACAGTGATGGATGAATCATTGATAAGAAAAATACTTATACCAACAAATCTGTTCCTTTTTCATAGTTGCTCCATAAATCAATTTTTAGGATATTTAATTTTTCACTTTTCCCTGATAGTTAATTTATTGTTACATTTATTTAAACCCTTGAAATCCTTTATATTGAAATCTACTTTCAGTGAAGGTGGAAATCTGCAAATATAGTGGTAAAATTTAAATTTCAAAGAAATCTATCTTGTGGAATTCTTTGATACATGAACATTTGGTTCCCTCAATAAGATATAATTAGGAAAAAGGTGTGTCCACCATAAGTGTAATAGTTGTTTTAAGAATTTGTCTTTAAGCACACCACTAAATATTGTTCTGTTTGGTCTTACGTTTCTGCTATTATTTTTGAGATTTAGCCTTATAAGAACAATCTTGAAAGACTATTCTTTAGTTAGAAAGATACTAATGGGGACTTCCCTGGTGGTGCAGTGGTTAAGAATCTGCCTGCCAATGCAGGGGACACAGGTTTGATCCCTGGTCCGGGAAGATCTCACATGCCGTGGAGCAACTAAGCCCGTCCGCCACAACTACCGAGCTGGCACTCTACAGCCCGCGAGCCACAACTATCGAAGCCCACGCGCCTAGAGTCCGTGCTCCACAACAAGAGAAGCCACCGCAATGAGAAGCCCGCGCACTGCAACGGACAGTAGCCCCCCGCTCGCCGCAACTAGAGAAAGCCCGTGTGCAGCAAAAAAGACCCAACGCAGCCAAAAAAAAAAAAAAAAAAGGATACTAATGTTCATTATGAAACATGCTAGGAAATACTCTTTTGTTACTTCCATTGCCAAATTTAAATAATCTTAACAGAAAGTAGGAAAAAAATGAGTTTATGAAACCATTTTATGTTGAATAAGTTAAAAGAAAATTTGTTCCTACATAAGGACCAATTATTTTTGGAAAAATATCAAAACTTTAATCACACCTGTTTAGACTGCAAAATTAGGCTACATCATCAAGAATTGTAAAAGGAAATAACCTGTATCTGACTACCATCCTCTCCATTTACAAATAGGTTTATCACTTTGAGAAAATCTTTCCTTTAGGAGATGGTTTACTGTAAATGTCACTTAAATGTGTCATTTAAAAAGAAAATAGATAAATACATCAAAATGTGTTGCAAAATGTTAAGTTATGTATTTAAAAGTTAATGTTTTGCTTGCCCACCTGAAATGACTAGAGTCTGCATTTTTTTCTTGAATTAACTAACTGATTCCATATCTGTCACAAGGAGATATCTTTATAGGGAAACTAGAGTGATGCATCTGTTCCCTTATTTGTTTTTTAGGCTAAATATGCAAAACAAATTGTTTAGAGCAACAATGCTTTTGGTATGTTTTTACCACTTCTATGTTATTACTTTATTCTCCATTTTCTCTGAAAAATGGAAATATATATTATATACAAATATGTATATATATACTCACATATATATTGTATGTGTGTGTGTATGTGTGTGTGTATATATATATATATATATATCCTTATTCAGAGTCTAGGGGCCAATTTAAAATCTCATAAACATCATGATTAAAATGTACTATGGTAAAATTAGTAAAAATTGTGGCACAGTCTCACTAGTATTAATACGTTCTGGTCAAAGAAACCCTAAAGTGTGCAATTATTTTGCAATCATAGTTTAAAAAGTTGTTTATCAAATCAGAGCTTAAAGTAATATCCACTGGTTTCTCATAATTACTTAAGGCTTTTTCTGGTTTAGAGAAGGCCATAAGCTGATGTCATTCAGTTTTCCTAAAGACATTCTCTTTTCAAAATGTTTTAGATACCCAGAGAATTATTTCCTGCCATTTTGATATAGTATCATAATTTCTTTCTCACCATAGTTTGTAGTCACCTGCTGGATCTCCATGGCGGTGGAACTGAATAATGTTTTATTCTAAAATCCCAAGGCTTCACATTAGGGATAAGGAGTAAGCTCTTCTCAACAGAGGGCTCATGGGACTGGAATTTAATTAAAGTTCTTCTAGTGGTCTGAAACGTTCTCAGTTTTCCTTCTTTCACCTATATCTGGGAATTAGTTTAAAATTAAAAATTTCTTTCAAGGAAACATTTTAATATTCAACATCACATTGGAAAATGAATTATGGTCATACTTAAAATAGATGAAGTATTGGAAATATAGACTATGAAATGTAATGTAGTATTAAAATACTAAAAGAAATGACTATGTTACAATATATTTGTATACAGGTATTAGACTGTAGACTTTCCAGTTCATATCAGTTTCAGTACAAGAAATGCCTGAATTTGTAGCATGGTGGGTCCCAATTCCAACTGAGACTCATTCTCACTGAAATAACCCAGAGCAATGGTTTCTTAAATATTCCAAATATAAAATGACAATTTTATATTATTAAATTCAAATAGAAAGATTGTAATCTTGGAGATTGCATTTTCAATCTTCTTAGCAGATTAATACACTTTTATGGTATAAGCAAATGAAGGATCAGAAAAACATGTACTGTGAAGAATGAAGAATTAGAGATATTTTACCAGGAGCGAGGAAGACTTGAAGGCCAGCAATGCAGGCACTAAAGTGTTTTTCATCATTTGAATGACTTATGTAGAAAAGATGGTATATCCTTTGTATTGTACCAACATGCAGAAACCCTAAAATTCTTTGCTTCTATGTTTAGATACACAATGAAATAATGCAAACAAACTTGCAACTGTGAAGTGAAAAAAAAAACAAAAAACCCAAAACTCTGGAGACTGGTTCTGTGCCTATCTTTTACCAGAAGTTTGAATTGAAAATCTGAAGTATAACAAGAATAAAGAAAAACCCTTTATAAGAAATTTTAAAATAATAAGTTGGAAATGAGCACATATATTTGACTTTTAAGAATATCGCTTGCTGATATTTATTTTGTTTCTCCTTGCTTCTCTTTCTTTTGTTTATCCAGGCTGGAACAGGGAAAATACACGTGAGACTGGAACCTTTTCTTATACCAGTAAGCGGAAGGTGCTTCATAAATAATGAGGACATGTTAAAAGGATACAGAAGCCAGCTTGAAAGGGGCTACCAGTGACCAAATCTCTGAAGATTTGAATATCAAAATAATTGATAGAAATAGGTTATAACACATTGCCAACGCTCCCTCCAAAAGAATAAACCTTGAGACCATATTGTTATAAATAGAGATGGACTAATTGAACTTTTGTTGAGGAATGGAATATTGACATCATGTGTACAAAATACTAATTAATTATAAATGGCAAAAGGTTAACTTTGCAGTGGAGAAATCTACCTCAATCAAGTGATCAAAATGAATATCATCAGCATGGAACTAGCTGAACTTGTATACCACCTAATAGGATGCAACGAGAAGATCTAGTGGCCTGTCAATTATGCAAAACCGGAATCTAATCATTGGAAAACATTACACAAACCCAATTTGAGAGACACTTCAACAAAATAAACTGCTTGTAATCTTGCAAAGTGTCATGATCATGAAAGTTGGGGAACTGTTCTGTAATGAAAAAACTAAAGTGAAATGACAACCAACTATAACACACGATTCTGAACTGGATTCTTGCGCTATGATGGACATTGTTGAAACAACTGGTAAAATTTGAACAAGGTTGAGGATTAAATGGTAAAAATGTATCAGTGTTAATTTCCTGATTATGATGCTTGTATTGTGGTTATGTAGGATAATGTTGGTAATGAATATACACTAAAGCGTTTGAGGGTGATAGGGCACCATGTTGGAACCATACACTTGGACAGTTCAGAAAAAACTATTCCCCAGTGCTATGTACTTTCAACTTTTCTGTACGTTTGTGATTGTTCACAATAATATATATATATGAAATTTCTATAATCATATTATTACAATCTACCTTCTTTTGGCTCAATATGTATAAGGGTTGCTATCCATTAAAGTTACATAATAATGGTATAGATTTATTTGTAATTAGTGATCTTTCCATTTTGAAAGCTTTCCAGTCAAAGAGACTTTGGATAGAGCAGGGAACACTTGTGCCTTAGAGTGTTCCTGTGGTATAATACAAACTACACCTAACTAGATTGTTAATCTCAAGCATATCAATTAGCCTCTGTGCATAAATTTTTCCATCTTTTAAATGGAGCTAACACTACCAATCTAGCCAGGCTCTTGTAGGTATTAAATGAATCAACCCATCAAAAAGCCCCAGTGTAATCCCTAACATAGAGTTGATATCCACCCATCCATTCCATTGTTTCACCAAATCTTTACTGAGTAATGTTTGAGTTCCTGGCATAAATTATGCACTGGGACTACAAAGATAAATAAGATACATCTGTATCCTCAAGAAGTTCATAATCTAGTGGGTAAAACACACAGCTTAGGATACATGGAGATAAATAAAATGAGAGAGGTATGCAACAGGATAGCACAGAAGAATATAGAATAGAGACACTAAACAAATACCACTTCCTTTTGGAAGAAAGGTCAGAATAAATATAATCATTGCTCTGTTCCAATTCTAATATTAAATATCAATCATTTCTTTTATTTTATGAGACTGCTATAGAAAAATATGTTTGAGAGATTACTATGTAAGAGAAGTGTGTTGTGTCAAATAATATAGTCTTCATTTTACAACATGATTTGGGGTTCATGGTATCTGAACAAGGCTGCCTCATTCTATTGTGTTTAAAGTAAAACAGTCACATTTAACAATCACCAAGGACTTACTGGGTACTAGAACATGCCCTAAGCATTTTATACATATAACTTATTTCATCCTTACAACGAACCACTGACGTAGGTCCAATTATTGTGTACACTTTACAGGTCCTGAAATTTTCTACCTATACATACTCACATACTGATTTCTAATCTTCCTTTAAATACTATTTATATTCTGAACTGACTTCCTTATTTATATCTCCAATTCAGACCTTTCCATCTGAACTTAACCTTCATTTATTTCACGGCCTTAGATGTACAATAGGCTTTTCAAATTTAACAAACGGAAATAGCTTCTATCTTATTCAACAAAATTTTCTCCATAGCCTTTCCCCTATCAGTCAATGTTGACCCTTTCTTTCTGCTTAATCGGACCAGAAATCTTTGAGTTATCCCTGACCATATTCCCCATGAGCAATCCACTCACAAAGCCTACTAGCTCTATTTTTCAAAATATGTTCTCAGATCTGACCTCTTATTATTATCACCATTGCTACCATCTGGTCAAAGCTTCTTCTTAAACTCTTGGCTGAATTTTTGCAATAACCTCCTTACTGGTCTCATTCTTCTGACCTCACCCCATTTCAATCTATTCTTGACACAGCCATCAGAGTGATCCTGTGAAAACGTAAGCCCTACCAGGCCACAACTTTACTCAAATTATTTTCACTGCTTCCCAACTCACTCAAATAAAACTGAAGTACCAGAAGCCACCTAAGGAACCTATAAGATCTCCATCTTCCTCTCCTCTTACATTGCTCAGGGCTTTTGAACTTGCTATTCCCTTCTTAGAAAGTGCTTTCCCCTATACTTGTAGAACCTTCTCCCTCTCCTCCTTAAAGTCTTCTATCAAATGTTATATTCTCAGCGGAATCTTTCCTCATGCCCTTGTTAAAAATTGACCCCCATTTACCCCTGCATTCCTTATCTGCCTCCTTATTTCTTTCTCATTTTTCCTCAGAGCACTTCACTAATTTCTACATATTTCTGTTATTGTTATCTAGTATCTGCCTTCTCCCACTAGAATGTAAGGTCCATGACAGAAGGAATTTTTGTTTATGTTGTTCACTGCTCTTTCCTGAGCACCTAATTCAGTGTCTGGCACATACTAGGATCTTAATACATCTAAAATGTTTGATCAAACTTGCCTCATGTAGCAAGAGGTAGAACAAGAACTGAAACCCAGTAATCTGATTCCAGAGTCTGTGTTCTTACACTTTGTACAGTACTCTTGAGATTACCTTTAGCTTATCTGCATCTCAACCCTGAATACCCATTCTTTTCATCATTCTCAGTAAACTGGACCACTTCCCAGAATTTCTCTGGTGTTGCAACTCTGACAACATGTGTAAACTGAACTGATGAATGCAGAATATTGTTATAGAAGAGTGGGTATAAGAGGGGATGTATTACTGGAGGAGCTTAGAAGATGTCAATTAGGGAGATACTTGATGGTATGTCAAATCATGACAAAACCATATGGTTCTAGAGTTAGTGCGTATGTACTCCTGAAGTACAGCCAGTAAATTTAGTAAATGGTTGTTAAGCACTAGAAAATTTTATATTTTACAGATTATCTGTAACACACACACACATACATCCCACTCCCCCCTCCCCCTAAATTGGCATTCATATTCCATAATATTCTACTCCCTAAACATAGACACACCTGCACAGGTTAGTATGAAAGCCAAGTTGACAGCATGTTTTATGCACTGGCTTATTTCTTGGCCAAAGATTTGTTTTCTGTCATGGAGACCCGGCTTTGGAGCTGTTTTTAATGCAATGTAATAGAACACTTATAGAGAGATCTTAGCCAACTTAAAAAGTGAATATTGAACACCTCCTCTGTCCAAGGTGCAATGAGGCTAGGAAGAAGGATAAAACATAGTTGTGTCTAGGAGTTTGCAGTTTGGATGAGGAAAAAACACTAATATATACATAAAATAATTAGCAAATAACTAAGAGACAAATTGTAATCCTGACTGGAGAGAATTAAAATAAAAAGATGAACGTATGAACAAAAGTAGTTAAGGAAGGGATGAAAGAGAACACGTAGTCGGGCTTCCCTGGTGGCGCAGTGGTTGAGAGTCCGCCTGCCGATGCAGGGGACACGGGTTCGTGCCCCGGTCTGGGAAGATCCCACATGCCGCGGAGCGGCTGGGCCCGTGAGCCATGGCCGTTGAGCCTGCGCGTCCGGAGCCTGTGCTCCGCAATGGGAGAGGCCACAACAGTGAGAGGCCCACATACTGCAAAAAAAAAAAAAAAAAAAAAAAAAAAGCGTAAAAAGAGAACACGTAGTAAGTACCTGCTCTGTGCCAGGTGCTTTGCATATATTGCCTCACTTAATCATCATAGTAACCATATGGGTCTGTCTGAATTATTACATTACTTTTATAGGTGAGGAAACTGCATTAAGGTTAGTCCAGCAAGAATTTATTGCCAGGTTATTGAAACCATTTTTTATCTTCAGCTTGGCATTGTGTTCCTGGCTGAAGATACAAAATGATTGTTTTTCTGCCCTTTATGAAACTTCAATCTTTGCTGAGGGGGTTGGTAACAAGATAGGTGAACATAATTTCAATTGAATATTGAATCATACTAATAGGACTAAGTTTACATTCTGTGGGAACAGGAAGCTTCTACTCAAAAATGTGGGTGCCAAGGAAGTTTTTCTGGAAGAGGGATGTCTGTACTGGATCTTGCATGATGACAATGGTGAAACTGTGATTTTCCAGACAGAGAGGACTGCCAGAACAAAGTCACAGAGTTCTGATACTGGACAGCATATATATTAGTCAAAGTCATGCTGTTATAACAATCCAACCCAAAAATGTATATTGGCTCAAACCTGGTAGATGTTCATTTTTCTCACACATGTACTATCAAAGTGAGTGCTCCTGATGTCAAAGAGGGTCTTCTGAAGGTGATGACTCAGAGAACTAGGATCCTTCCATCTCAAATCTCCACCATCATCAATATGTAGCTTCCAAGGTCTTCAAACTTTTTGGCATCAGCTTGAAAGAAGGGTAAGAGAACTTATGGGAGGTTCCTTTCAGTCTTGGAAGTAGTTGACCTCATTTCCATTTGCCTAGAACACAGTGGTCACTCCCATCTGCAAGGGAGGCTGGGAAATATATTCTATCTTTTTTTTTTTTTTAGGAAGGGAAAAAATTGTTTTCATGCACACATTAGTGGCATCTGCCAAAGTGAATAAATTCTGTTATTGCTGTGGAATAAGGTTCAGTGAGAGAGAAAGGAACAGCCCCATCATAGACAATCTTTCATTTCATGATAAGAAATTTCAGTTCCAATCAACATTTATTAAGCATAGCCAGATACTATATTAGGTAGTAGAAGGCAAAGAATAAATTGCAAGCTTTGCCTTCAAGGTGGTTATATTTTAGTAGGATTACATTGAAAAGTACATCGGTAAGAGAAGCTTTGATTTTTATCTAGTAGGTGATGCAGACATGGGGAAGGGAGGAGCACTGAAGTAAGGGGATGGCATGATCTGATTTGCTTCTATGTGTATTTATTTAGATGATAGCAAGCATGGTGCACTTGAGAGTGAAAATCTAAAAGGAAACACAGAGAAAAATTTGACTTAAAATAGATCAGTGTGAGTGACATGGAAAGAAAAAGTGAAAAGTAAGAGGTGACGGGCTTCCCTGGTGGCACAATGGTTGAGAGTCCGCCCGCCGATGCAGGAGACACGGGTTCGTGTCCCGGTCCGGGAGGATCCCACATGCCGCGGAGCGGCTGGGCCCGTGAGCCATGGCCGCTGAGCCTGCGCGTCCGGAGCCTGTGCTCCACAATGGGAGAGGCCACAACAGTGAGAGGCCCGCGTACCGCAAAAAAAAAAAAAGAAAAAAGAAAACAAAAGAAAAGTAAGAGGTGACAATTGAATGAATATATGTGGAGAATGAAGGAAGAGTCATAGATGAATCCTAGGTCTCTGACTTGGGTAAACGAGGGGATGGCTTTACCAACAACTAAGATGTTACAAAAGAGGAATTTGGTCTAGGAGATAGGATAATGGAGTGAATTCAATTTTGACAAGTTTAGTTTGAAATGCCTGTGAAACATCTAGCTGGAGATATTCATCTGAATCTTAGGTACTGGAGTAAGCAGCAAAATGGTCCCCCAGAGATGCCCACGCCTTAATAGCTGTAAATTTACATAGTAAAAGAGACTTTTGTATGCTAATGTACATGGTAAAAGAGACTTTGCAGATATGAATAAATTAAGAATCTTGGGCTTCCCTGGTGGCTGGTGGCGCAGTGGTTGAGAGTCCGCCTGCCGATGCAGGGGACATGGGTTCATGTCCCGGTCCTGGAGGATCCCACCGCAGCGGGAGAGGCCACAACAGTGAGAGGCCCACGCACCAAAAAAAAAAAAAAAAAAAAAAGAATCTTAAGATATGAAGATTATCTTGGATTATCCAGGTGAGCACAATGCCATCACAAGGGTCCCTGAAGGAAGGTGCAGGAGGATCAGAGTCAGAGAGAGAAGATAAGAGGATAAAAGCAGAGATCAGAAAGGAGAGAAAATGCTATGCTGCTGGCTTTGAATATGGAGGAAGGGACAATGAACCAAAGAATGCAGGCTTGGAAGGAGAGGCAAGGGAACAGATCCTCCCCTCGAACCTACAGAAGGAACCAGCCCTACTGACACCTTGACTTTAGCCCAATGGAACTGCTTTTAGACTTCCTACCTCCAGAACTGTACGAGACTAACTTTATGTTGCTTTAAGCCATTAACTTTGTGACTCTTATAGCAGCTATAGGAAACTAGCACAGGTACAAATATTCATTTCCCAGGAATAAACACTTTGTTATAAAGCAGAAACTAACACACCATTGTAAAGCAATTATACTCCAATAAAGATGTTAAAAAAAATAGGTAAGTGATAGTTAAAACCATGAAACTAGATGCACACACAGAAAATGTGAGGAAAATAGAGAGGATAGCGTCCTGGGGATTACAAAACTTTCAGAGGAAAAATACTTCTGAGGCTTGACCAAGAACTAATGAGCAGGGTGGTATCAGAAGGACCAGGAGACCACGGCATCATAGAACTTAAGGCTAAAAACAGAATCAGGATGGAAAGAAGTTATCAGCAGGTTCAAATTCAGGAAAAGAAAAAAAGTCTTTATAATTTAAGGGACATAAATTTATTGAATGGAAAAGTGAAGGTGATAGGCTGGAACATAAATTGGAAGAGGAAGAGAGAATATCATCGTGAAGCATATATATTCTGAAGCATTAATTATGTTGTGGACCTTTCTGATCTGAAGTTTTGATATTAAATTAGATTCTCAACTTAATTCCACTGTGGGAGTGGGGTAGGGGGTGAAGAGGTTCCCCACACATCCAACAAGCAATGCTCTGGATGCCAGCGGGGTGTCCTACAATTCAACTTAATTCTGATACTATCTATCTAGAAATAGCATCAGAGTCCACAGTTTAAGGGGTTAGATTTACTAGACTGACACCCACCCCCCCACCCATTTCAGATGCCAGTTGCAAGCCCAAGTTGTTACCTGTCCTTCTAACTGACCAGCTACAGATCAGAGGTTTCTACAGCCTTCTCCTTGGATTTCAGACGCCGGTAGCCAAGTCCAGGTTCTCACTTGTACTTCTAAAGGAATGGCTGTAAATCAGAGGTTCTCAAGATCCCCCTCCTCTGGTTCAATTAATATGCTAGAGAGGCTCACAGAGCTCAGAAAAACATTTTACTTCTTAGGTCACCAGTTTATTATGAAAGGATATATATAACTCAGGAATAGCCAGATGGAAGAGATGTATAGGGAAAGGTCTGGGAAAAGGGCAATCACGTTCCATGATCTCTCCAGGCATGCCATTCTCCCAGCACCTTCACCTGTTCACTAACACAGAAGGTCTCTGAACCCTGTCCTTTTGGGGTTTTATGGAGGCTTCTTTACATAGTCATGATTGACTAAATCATTGGCTATTGGCTATTGATTAGCCCTCCGGCCCCTCTCCCCTCCTCAGCTGGGGGTATGGTACTGAAAAGGCCAACCCTCTGATCACCTAGGTTGGTTCCCCTAGCAACCAGCCCCCATCCTCTGGTAAACAACTAAGGGCTTTCCAAAAGTTGCCTCATTAACATAACAAATGATACCTTTATTGCTCTTATCACAGGAGATTCCAAGGGTTTTAGCAGCTCTGTGCTAGGAACTAGGTTGAAGACCAAATATATATTTCTTATTATAAATCACAATGTCACAGATATCAAGTTCGGACTGATTTTTTTTTTTTTTGGTACTCCTACCCTGCCCATCTGCATGGCATTCTGTTGTTTCCAATTGATATCCCACTTTTCTCTTTGTAGTACAACTTATTTCATGGATGCATAACTGGTTCTTATTAAAACAATGCAATGTGATACCTGTCTTTGGAATATTTTTATTCCAAACTTCTTAGAAAGTAAGCTTTTGTTCTACTTAAAGGATGACGAACATCAGGAAGGTGGGATTTCTGTGAGTGGAAGTGGCAGACAATTAACAGTGAAATCAGAATGGTATGACCGTTTTTTTCCTGGGGCCATGGCTCCTTTGTACTGCATTGACTTTGCATCCTTTCTTTCATATGCTCTTTATGCTAGATGTCACGATCTTCAATTTACATGTGCAAAAATAGAGATCTGAGAGTTTAAGCAACTTGTACAAGGCCATAGCTGATAAGTAGCAAAACTGGATTTTAATCCCTATCTACTTCAATCAAAATTCCAGTTCATTCCACTACTCTATTCTATGTTGGTCTATAGGATGAGGCAAATAAGGAAATTGTATTACATAGACAATACATTATTAATCAGTCTCCTCTAAATAGACATTTTTTCAACACAAGGAAAGTCTTATATAATTTTTTCTGTAATGAAAAGTCATGTCATCTTATTTTTAATACTGGCTAGTTTTATTTGATTGAGTGCAATATGCTTCTCAACTGGTATCTGCTTGATGAAGATACAACATAATTTTTACTTTTACCACTTCAATGACTTTAGCATTTAGTTACTGAACTTAATGTATGGAAAAGTATTTTAAACTTTATATACTATTAAAAAATATAAACTGGTACATACTCTGAAATATTCTCCATAAGTTAGTAACATATGATCCTACTAGACTATACATTTTGTAAATGCTATAATTATATAAAGTGTGCAACATATAAGAATAAATTCTGACTTGCATAGTTCTCAAATATTCCATATCTTTCTCTAAATGAAGTGTTTCCTCTGTAAATGTTAACTGCTCTATTTTTTCATGTTTTCCTCATTTTCAGAGATTTTCCTGCAATTTCACTTCAAGGATTGATGCAAGCGCAGCTGTAGTTTTTTAAGGAGGTGTTTACACCACTTTTGTACAGAGTTCATCCATCATATTCTACTCACATATTTCATGAATTAAAATATAGAATGACAGTGGCAAATGCATTTGACACCAGATAGGACTCCAGAAATGCAACATACATAAGGAAAAGTTGAAGTCAACCAAATCTAAACATAAATATAGGGAATACCTCAGTATGACCTTTTGCCCAAATGAGTGTAAAGATGTTTAAGATTTTAGTTCCCAGCTAGGTTTAATACTGAATATAAGCTCTACATTGAAAAGACATTATTAAAAAAGAACTAAAATATAAAATCATATTTACTTCTCTTTTCACAAATCACTGTTTCCAATGAGTTTGACATTCCTACATTCTATCCTTTGGTTCAAGAGGACCTTTTCAAAGAACAGAAAACTTCACAATTCCTTCCAAAAAATTTGGTTGATTGTCTCTGCTTCCCACAGAATAAGATTAAAAGTGCTTTACTGGGGCTTCCTTGGTGGCACAGTGGTTGAGAGTCTGCCTGCCGATGCAGGGGACACGGGTTCGTGCCCCGGTCCGGGAAGATCCCACATGCCGCGGAGCGGCTGGGCCCGGGAGCCATGGCCGCTGAGCCTGCGCGTCCGGAGCCTGTGCTCCGCAACGGGAGAGGCCACAACAGCGAGAGGCCCGCGTACGGCCAAAAAAAAAAAAAAAAAAAAAAAAAAAAAAGTGCTTTACTATAGCATCTCCAAACCCTTCATGATTAGGCATGAATTTTTATTCAGACTTATCTTTTCCCCATGGCGGAACTACCATCATATTTACTCTACCCCAAAACATTGCAGGTACAATCAAATTATGTATATACTGTGTAAGAGCAAAGCACAGAGCCTGGCAACAACAAATACATTTTTGTTAAAATCTGTCAGAAATATGTATCATCTCCTTCAATGCTTACTTACCTATTAGCCATACTTCAAACTCCAGCTTAAATGTAACCTCTATCAGAAGCCTTTCTATTTAGTCCAGGCCTAGCTATTTACTCCCTCCTCTGTACTCTCATCAAATTTCTAATGGAACACATTATGTATTGCATTGAAAGTTTATGACTACATGTCTGTCTCCCTCATTGGACTGTAAGCTCTATGAAAATAAGCACCATGTCGTCTTCATCTTCAGATCCCTAGAGCTTAACACAGTACTCATTTTTAATTCCGTATCTGAAACTTGGTCTTGGTAGAATCCAAAATCATTTGGATTTTAGAAAAATAATATGGTATATATGACATGTAATCTATAAGACCACAACCAGGTATCGGTGACTGTACCCTGTAATCACCATGATATTTCTGCAGTGAAACATAGTTTGATATTCACTAGTGTTATTTACCAAATATATGTCCACTCCTCTTCCCTTCCAGGCACAGAGTAGGATTATACTTCTTGTGGTTGGGAAAAGTCATGCAGCTAGCTCTGTTTGTGAGTGGAAGTGATGTGTGTCATTTCTAAATTCAAGTATTAATTGTTAATGTGAGATCCTCCATAGCTCTCTATCCCTCTGGCATGACAGTCAGTGGTATCTGAGGTGGTGGATGTTCTACCAGCCCAGGTTCTTGAGTGACCATGCCAAACTGTAGTGAACGTGTTGTTTTAAGCCACTATATTTGAAGGTTGTTTATTACTACAGCATAACCTAGCTCATCCTGACTGATATGTAGATAAGCGTTCATACTAAATTGACAAAAAATGACTCTAGACATCATGTTATTTCAGATCATGTTTTGTAATCAAATGCAATCAAATGATTTATTTGGATCATATTGCGTTTTTCTACCAAATTATTTACCAAAAAAAACTTTTCAATTTCAGAGTTTCATAATTTTGAAATTATGAAAAAGGCACTATGACCCAGTGTCTATCAAACTTACAGCAGGCAATAGAGCCAAAAACCGTAGGCATTAAAAGGAAGGTAAGTGACTTCCCTGGTGGCACAGTGGTTAAGAATCCACCTGCCAATGCAGGGGACACGGGTTCAATCCCTGGTCTGGGAAGATCCCACATGCCATGGAGCAACTGAGCCCGTGTGCCACAACTACTGAGCCTGCGCTCTAGAGCCCTCGAGCCACAACTACTGAGCCCACGTGCCGCAACTACTGAAGCTCACGCACCTAGAGCCCGTGCTCCGCAACAAGAGAAGCCACTGCAATGAGAAGCCCACGCACCACAACGAAGAGTAACCCCTGCTCGCCTGGAGAAAGCCCACGTGCAGCAACGAAAACTCAACGCAGCCAAAAATAAATAAATAAATAAAATTATTTTTTAAAAAAAGGAAAGGAAGAATCTTCTTTAACACAGGGGCATGAACTTTTTGATATTTTATCTGCTTGTTTTATAAAAATGTTACATGTAAATGGTAAGAAAAATAAAATAGTGTAGATCTACTAATATTAATTTTGCTTTTATCTTATGCAAGGGAATAGAAGCAAAAACGAAAGCAACTTGTCTAAAATCACAAAATTAGGAAGTAGGTCAGTCAGGCAGCCTGACCTCAGAACCTGTGCTGTTAACAACTATAATACTGGAACTATGCAGTAACTCTCAACTTAAGGAAACAAAAATATCCACTAACATTTTTTCATTCCATTTATCCTGGGTCTTATTTATCACTAATTTAATTATTTTTTTGGATCCCCACTGAAATTCTCTTTGAGTTCTTTGATCCTGAGTGGTTGACTCCAAAACCTATAAAAGGATTAGCATCGGAGAAAAATTATCTAACTCAACAATATTATATTAGTATTGTCTTTAAAAATACCATTTCTGGGTTGTTGATCCGTATTTTATTTGCCTGTAATTAAATACAAAGTATATATTTTCAGAAAACATGTCATAGACACCCATCTTTCTATTTCAAAATGTCTTTCAAGAAATAGTCATTACCACCGAATGCATAAAAATAAAGTAATACTATTACTTTATTTATTTATTGAACACATAATATCTGCCAGATGTAATACTACTCATTTTGCATTCATTACATCACTTGGTCTGTACAACAGTCAGGTTCTGTATTCTTAATTTTATTTTACATATGAGGAAACAGACTCAACATAGATTTAGTAATTTACTCAGAGGTAGAGCTGTTATTGCAAATGAGATCAGCCCAGCCTCAAAGTCTATGCTCTGTGGGATATCAGGTATTTGGATGGCCATTTCACAAGTAAATAAACTGAAAGTAATTCCACACAAGGGTTTTGGAGTTTTGCCTCTTTCTTTTTGTATCTCAAGGAAAACACCGTAATTGTTCATATAAAAAATGCATTCCATTCCAGTATGTATTTTAAAAATGAATGAATTTATTGAGTATTCTCTCTTGGAAAACTCTAATAAGTCAATTTATATGATATAGTGGCAGATAAACTGGGAAATTGTGGTTTGGTTTCTTTAAACGTTTACGTTAGACAATTCAAATTTACAGTGAGGCATCTCAAAGAGGTATAATCATTTCTTCAGCTACAAACCATGTACTTTTTATTTCAAAATGTAGCCCATATAAATATTCCTTATACAAAGAAATATGGTCTTTTTAGCTCTTTCTGGGGAGAGTATATTTCAATATGTGTTTCCTATAGCCAATCAGCATTAACAAGCCCCAGTTCATATGGCACTTTAAAGAGCTTTGATGAACTTCAGTTAAAAAGGTGCATATTGATGGAAAGATGCTCAACATCGCTAATTATTAGGGAAATGCAAATCAAAACTACAATGACGTACCACCTCACACAGGTCGAAATGGCCATGATTAAAAAGTCTACAAATAAATGCTGGAGAGGTTGGAAAGAAGAGGGAATCCTCATACACTGTTGGTGGGAATGTAAATTGGTGCAGCCTCTATGGAAAATAGTATGGAGGTTCCTTAAAAAACTAAAAATAGAGTTACCATGTGATCCAGCAATTCCACTCCTAGGCATATATCTGGACAAAACTATAATTCAAAAAGATACATGCACCCCTATGTTCACAGCAGCACTATTTACAATACCCAAGACATGGCTATTGTATTCATGTATTCATCAACAGATGAATGGGTAAAGAAGATGTGGTGCATACACACACACACACACACACACTCACACACACACAACGGAATACTACTCAGCCACAAAGAAGAATGAAATAATGCCATTTGCAGCAACACGGATGGATCTAGAGATTATCATACTAAGTGAAGTAAGTCAGAAAGGCAAATATCATATGATATCACTTATATATGGAATCTAAAATATGACACAAATGAACTTGTCTACGAAAGAGAAACAGATTCACAGACATAGAGAACAGGCTTGTGGCTGCCAAGGGGGAGGGATGGAGTGGGAGTCTGGGGTTAGCAGATGCAAACCATTATATATAGAGTAGATAAATAACAAGGTCCTAGCGTATAGCACAGGGAATTATATTCAATATCCTCTGATAAGCCATAATGGAAAAGAATATAAAAAGAATATATATATATAACTGAATCAGTTTACTGTACAGCAGAAATTAACACAACACTGTAAATCAATTATACTTTGGTTTTTTAAAAGGTGTGTATTATATTTTAAAAATCATGCATTGCATAATTCAAAGATAGTTTGGTAGAGAATACGACAACACCTATACCAAGAAATCTATTTCTAACAAATTTTGGTGCTATTTATCAGCAGATACTGCCTAGTTTTCGTTAGAAACCTATGCAACCAACTTCAGAAACACTCATGCCTAAGAGAACACCAGAAGCAGCAAAAATCCCCTCAAAGAGCAATGAAATACCTTTCCAAAGAAACCAGATCCAGATTCCATACCATAATTCAGGCAGCACAGCCCATCATAAACAAAAATTCATTATGCCTGCTGTGTGGAAAAATGTTAAGCAAGAAGAAATAAACAGAGAATGTTTTAACAAATCATATTAGCCAAATGAAAAAAAAAAAGAGGATAAAGCCACAGTTCTGAATGAGTCTGCCAATAAAGCTTAAAACTGAGCCAAAATTTGGAAGAAATCTAAACATAGCCAGACCAAGTCTGAGTCTTCCTATGATATTATATTCTGTTTTTTTCCTTTCAACTATTTCCTTTAGGTTTAAGGGGAAACCTTGACCAGATCTAGAGATGTAATATTAAACGCACCCAGAATGAATCTGAGCCTAAATTGAGGATGCAACTGAATGAAATTTAAAGACATGAAACAGAGCATCATTCTCATATAAGAATTACAAAATACATAAGGAGAAGTTGAAAATATTTGTAGTTCTAGAATGTTGCCTTTAGAAAAATCTGAAAATGGTTGTTTATCATCCAGTCGTCCGTCAATGTGCAAAACCATAAGTATATGCAGTATGTATGTTCCTCAGAAGTTCAGCAGCATGTTCAAAGTTGTTAGAATCGTGTGATAAAATGTACTGCTCTGTGTAGCCAGAACAATCAAAATACTTTTTGATTTGGTGTAACACACACAATGACAATGAGCTGTCTGAGAAAATCCAAAGAAAATGAAAATCTCCATCATGAAATAAAATCTGTCATTTGTAGAACAAGGCAATCATTCAGTTCTCTTCCACCCTGGTACTTTGGTCAGGTACTCACTGCCTAGGGCAAGTGGACAGATATAAACTGACTCCCCTCTATGGCTGAGAAAGCCCTCTTCGTGTGCTGGTCGTTGTCCCACAGTTGTGATCTTGGACGAGGGAGAAGGGTTAAAGATGAAGTGTGTAGAGAGAAGAAGGGAGAAGGAAAAGGAAGACACCTTATAGAAGCAGGTAGAATTTAACAGCCTCACCTCTGCTGGGGGGATTGGGAAGTTAGGCACATCTTGTTTTCTTGGGGAATGTTTCTTACATGCGTGCAAAAACAAGCTGGGCTGCAGAGTCAGGCTAAATGTCTAAGTGTGTCTTTGTGAACTATCATGAGATCTTAACCACCATTTTTAACATTGTTTACTATTGGAGAAAAAAAAAGGTCTATTAAGTTCCAGTTAACTGAATTATGAAGACATTTTCAGAACACATTGCCTTTAGAAATTGTTGTATATTTATAAAGTATAGTGGAAAGCTGTGATCTAAATACTATCAGTGTACTAACCACAGCAATTGAAACACATCACTCTATATTCACAATTGGGACTCTAAAAGAAACAAAAAATTCATCATCTGTAAATTATAATTGATTAGATGATTATATAAAAGCTGTGTCACATTCTTCAATATAGATTTTAAAAAATAATGTTATGAATATTGAATTCATTCCTCATGGATACATTTCTGAACTAGATGTGTGCTTTGAAACAATCTGTGCTTCTTCCTATACTTCATAACTATATATACTCAAGTGATCTTAAAGAGGGAAAAAGCTTGACAGAGAAAATGAAACAAAATATGTAGCACATCTTGCCCTACACATCTGTCTAATCATTCAGTGTCCTAAGGCAATTCTCTCTGTCTCTAGTCCTTTCTGGTCGCTTTTCCCTTTTATATTCTGTACCTCTCCCTTTTTATTTAAATCATTGTTTTCCGATCTCCCTTTCTAAAAGAAAAAGGAGGATGGATGGTGGAGGAAGAGAGTATAGAATGGAGAAACTCAGTGAAGACCACGAGACAGTTCTGAGAATCAAAGTGCTAGAATGATACACAGGTGTCATTCACACAGATAAAAACTGCACCTATCTGTGTGTTCAGTATGGCCTTAAATCCTAAATTGGAGCGGGGGTAGGGGAGTTATCAGGTCAAATTTTGAAGAAGATAATTTTTTTAAACCCTAAGCCTGAATTTTAGTGAGTGTATAGTTTCATTCTCTTCCTCAGGGCCCTTTTTCTTACCAGAAATACTAACAAGTTGAAATAAGGATTTGAGTTTCCCCTCCTCCTTCAGACCCTACAATAAAATAAATACATGTGCGTTTGTGTGTGTGTGTGTGTATTTATGTATGTAAATCGTCATGAAGAAGAAACAGTGAGTCTACAGTGAACAATTAGACTGAAAAAATTAGACTCAGAAAAACTGACAGATGGTTAATTCATAAATATTACAGGACATGGCTTGTGGACAATTTTTTTTCTTATAATTAAATCCAGCCCTATTCCGACACACAACAAGTTTTGAAGATTATTGAATTCAGTAAAACAGACTGGTTAGTAACCTTGTTTATTGCCCGATTATGATCAAAGACTTACTTATTTGCCTAAATTTTTAAAAATTAGTCTTTGTTTTGAAAAAGGCTAAAAGAAATACATTCATCTATATGAAGAAGCTAAGACTAAGATTTCCTTCTCAAGTCTTAAAATAAAATCCCAGAAAACAAATATGCAATTATTTATTTCCATGACATCTACTATTTCACATGCTTTAAATGCTATCAGAATAAAAATTATGGCAATGAATCTGTTTCAGGCTAATAGCTAAATATTCCAGCTTAAATAGACATTCTACTATGTGCTGTTCAACAAAAGCTTTCCTTATACTATACTCAAGGCTGACAACTTCTAGTTAATTTACTGAAACTGAAAAGTCCATATTTATAATATTAATAAATCATTTGTTTCTGTGCCTGCTTCCATAGGCACAGAAACAAATATTTTGCTGTGTGATTATATGTATTGAGGAATCACAACTTTTTAACTCAGCCAGATTACACTAGAGATTTAATCAATGTTCTTTATAAGCAAATACAATATGGAACTACCGACAAGAGGAAAGATTCAGAATTAGAATAATAAAGAAAGATGAGGATCGTTTCTTGAATAAACTGTTTTACCAAATAATCTATGTTACCTTTAACGTTTTGTATCCTGTTTGGGGGAAAATGTTTGTTTCTTTATGCTTTGCAAATCACATATAATGTTTTTGTTTTCACATGTAATATGAAATCAGGTTACTGAAAAATAATAATTACACTGAATACATGTTTCATATAACAAAAATTTTAAAGTTTTTTAGCTATTTCTTCACCTTAAGTTACACAGGCATATTGCACAATCTACTTTAAGAATAAAAACCTGAATTGGTCAAATTAATCAAATAGCTATCCCAATTTGATATTTTACTCTGCATTTTAGAGATCAAAAGCATTATAATTTAAAAAATTCCCTAGAAATGGAAAAAACTCCTTGTATTTACATTTTCGTTAAATACCCACACTTGTAATACTAAAACTTAAACTTTGCATTATCTATGTAATTGCTGTTCATTATTATTAGCATTCTTATTTTTAATAATTGTTACTTTTGAGTAACAAAATATGCATAAAAATTAGAATATGTACATAAGCAAAATATTTTTAATCTCCAGTTGATATAGATTTGGATATGTAGAGAATGAGATATAAAGATACGGATGTAATTGTTCATATACTCCAGTATTCATGGATCCCCCACCAAAGGCACAAACATAAATATACTACCCCATAAATGCATCCACTCACATACATATTTCTTTCCTCTTTTTCTCTTCTTCCTTTTTGTTCTGTTCTTTACTCTGCCTGCAAATGTGTATCTATGATAGAGAGACAGAAACATCAATACACCTTTAGATGATTTTCAACTTGTCAATGTACTATAGTACTTAGATGGATTTAGTAAATTTTAGAAGTTGTAAAACAGAAGTATATAAACAGGGGCTTTCCTGGTGGCGCAGTGGTTGAGAATCCGCCTGCCGATGCAGGGGACACGGGTTCGTGCCCCGGTCCGGGAGGATCCCACATGCCGCGGAGCGGCTGGGCCCGTGAGCCATGGCCTCTGAGCCTACGCGTCCGGAGCCTGTGCTCTGCAACGGGAGAGACCACAACAGTGAGAGACCCGCATACCGCAAAAAAAAAAAAAAAAGAAGTATATAAACAGATAAGGAGGATTTGTATCATTTTTTACATATATATTTGTAGGTATATTGTGTACACATTCATATACATAGACATCCACAGAGCACATGTTACCAATTAAAAGCTACATAAACTTAAACCTAAGTAAGATCTTCAAAGCTTGTCGGCCTATGAAAAATGTACATTGCCTTTAATTCAATGAAGAAAGCAAAACAAGCAAACAAAAAAAACCTTTCCATAAATAAGCACAAGAATTCTTCTATATTTAATTTTTTTCTATGGATCTATAAAGTCAGGGAGGGGAATAGGCAAAGATGAACTATCCTCAATTTTTGCTAAGTATCATCTAACATAAGAACTAATTGTTAATATAGTGGTGACATGACATTCTCCTTTGAAATCAGGTATCATATATCTTGCTGCCATTTGTTTATGATCTTTTTTTTTTTTGGTTACTCTTAACTCAAAATTTTAATTTTGAAAATTAGAACGCAAGCATTCACCTATTTATAGAATATGTCCCTAGGCACCTACTAAATAAAAAGAACTCTATGAAATACTAAAAGTATAAAAAAAATACTCTCTGTAGAATGTATAATCTAGCAAAGGAAACAATTGCCTGTTTGGCTAACTATAGCACATGAAGTAATGGAGGTATGATCAAAGTGTAGTGGGATCATTCAGGAGAGAGTGATGAGTTCCAACTGGGGGGCTGAAAAGCTGGAGACTCCACAGATACGTTTTTTAAGAAACAGTAGCAGCTGATTTCAAAGAAAATGTCATAACTTGAAATTTACAAAAATGTCAGGGAAACATGGCATGTCATAACAAACAAGACACAGAGTGATGCTGTCTAATCATATAAACCGGTTTGATGTTTTGACTGACTTAATCAGTCAGGTCAGGAGAAAAAGAGAAGGCTGTACTCTATGACTGACATGACAGGTACAGACAAAACAGTACCCCGTGTTTGTGTGCATATCTGTATACATTGCACAAGAGAGACACATAAGTGATAGAAGCGACTATGTTAATGCTTTTAAGGAGCAGATTGTTCTCTTTACCCTGTAATGGCTCTGAAAAAGAGAAGAGAAAGGTAAAAGGAAAGATAGAATTATTAGTGCTAAGGAAATACAGAGAGGAATTATATTATATTCTAAAGGAATGAATGAAAACATGGTATGTTACAAATAAGTGCTCAGTTAAAAAAACAAAGAGGAAAGAGGAGGTAGGGAAATACTAGAGTGGAAGAGGACCATGCTTATATTGACATAGTCAGGGGACATCTCCTGGAGAAGGTGAGTCGAAGGAGATGCAGGAGAGACCAAGGGGACATAAGGAGGAAGGGCACTGACACAGAGGAGATAACTGCAAGGTCCCAAGGGAGGATTCTCCCCACTGTGTGAGGGAGAACATGATACAAGGGATAAGTCACTAAGGTACCTGTGGGCTACTGTAAGAACTTGATTTTTTTTTACTTTTTATTTTGTAATAATAGATTGATAGAGAGTTGCAAGATAATAAGAATTCCTCAACCACCGCGCCACCAGGGAAGCCCCAGCCTTTTTAATAAATTTACATCTAGTTGTTAAAAAACCCAAACCCTAAAGATCAAAAAAGAGCATATAGTGCATCCAGGAATTGAACAACAATTGGTCATGGGCTAGATATGTTAGCAGACACTGGATCACAGAATCCCTTGTCCACCATGTTATAGGATTGTGACTTTAACCTAAGGCACTTGAAGACACTGAAGAGTCTGAAGCAGAGAAGTGACTTGATAAGATGTGAGTCTTACACTCGATTGCAGTTTAGAGATGGGTTCTGGATCGTGACAGATACCACTAGAGGCAGAAATGCAGTAAGCCAGGTAGACGCAGGGAATAGATTACATTTTTATTCCAGCGTGGAAAATTTTTGCTTTTTATCTTGTTTTATGGGGAATATTTACAAACGGCTTTTTCTTCAAACTAATGTTAGTCATTAACTCACGAAAGATAGGTTCAGCATGGCCTTAGAACGTCTTTCTTTCTCTCTTACTTTCCTTTCATTTGTTTTTAACCTGCACATGAACAATCACACACACAAACACACACATTCACATACATAAGCACACATGTCACATTGAGATCTATTTTTAAATAGCCGCTATATAGTAAAGGGAATAGGATCTTTATTTGAGAGGATTCTTCTACAAGGTACTGGGATACTTAATAATGAAACTTTAGTTTCTTAGGAGCTACATGAGTTCTTTAAAGAGCTAAAGTGTATCCCTGCCAGTTGAAAGTCCATATTAAAATACTTCTAAAGTGGCATTTTTTTTCATTCACTCAAGGTCAATTTAACGCAACTGCATCACATAAGACTAACATTTAAACTTGTTTATGATCATAGTTAAACTATAAACCCCGGAGGGCAGGATTTATGTCTAAGGATGTATTCCTGTATCCTCCATGATACTTAGCACACGGCTTGACACAAAGTATATGTTCAGATTGTCCATACATGACCTTAAATTAATTCAACAAAATTTTGTTGAGCACTTCCTATGTGCTGTTCATGGTGTAACGTATGGTGTAACGCCCATCAGTAAATCCTATCACCTTATTTAATTAACATGATATACTGATTATTTCCTTAGAAATATTTTTGCACAGAAGATCATTTTTGGTGGCACATAAATTGGCAGCTCACACCATTAATATCACAAAATGAAAGACCTTCTTTTCTTTCCTTCCTTTTTCTTTTCTTTGTACACTCCTACTTTCAAGAATTTCTTCTCCAGGATCTCCCTGGCCTCCAGCGCTCTCCTGTTGCTTGCCCTCGAAAGCTGTGTAATGAGGTGTCTGAACCAGTGATAATCCCCAGAGGTTCTCAACATCCCAAAATTCCCTCTCTTCCTTCCCCCTCAACAATGAAAACCTGAAACCAGTATTTTGGAAAAGCATTTCTGGAAGGCTGCCAGCCCCTGCCCTGGACATTAGCGAGGCTTGATTTTCATTCCATTCATGTGACCTTATTTCTTAAAAAAAAAAAAAAAAAAAAATTGTGGTAGGTTTTTCAGAAGCAGCATCATTGGTAGCAAAGACAATAGAAGAAAGAGTTAAAGTTGTTTTACAGAAGCCAGAGTGAGAGAATCCAGTTCGTTTAACACTGTTCTTCTCTTCTTTTGAGGGCCATATTATATGTGTGCTTATGATTAATTGCACTTTTACACGTTTTGATTACTCCGCCTTTGCCAGAAATGAACCCTTGATACTTTGCTTTCATGTTTGTTATGTCAGTCTCCTCTCACATTAACTGTACATTTACTCTTTCATATCTCATGGCATTGAAAGAAGAAATATCGGCACACAATAGCTTGATTCACAGCATAAGCTGGAAAATGCCCCAGAAACAAGTGGGCCTTCCTGTGGTTGTGCGAAAAACAGGAATTCAGGATGTCCAGTAGATTCCAGGATTCAATCACCACTTCACCACTATATGCACAGTGAGCTTACACGGCTCATTCTGCATCCTGGGTAATGAGACCTCATAGTAAGGTGTCTGAATGAGGGGCTTTGTAATGCAACTTGGGGGGGAGTGTGCGCAGTCAGTGCCAGTTAGCCAGTCTTCTATGGGCCCTAAGAGCATCTTAAATGTTTATATTCAAAGTTCAAAAAATGATTAAAGACTTGGGGGCAGTAGGTTTCTCTGAAACTTGTAACCAAACAGGCATGGAAATCAACATGGCTGGCACTTCAAAACATATATTAAAAGTGAAAGGTTAGTTGAAGGTCAAGGGGGGGTGACAATTCACCTTATGTCCTTTCAAAATGGCTCACAGTCAAAAGTATCTCGTTTGCAAGGTTACCTAATTTTCTCCCTCTGTCAATGGAATCAAAAGTAATAATCCAAAGGAGATCTCGTCCTCCTTGAGGCAGGAAGCTTCCACACTATGCCACTCATGTATTCCTTGCAGTTGATTAAGATCGCCTTACATGTGGGGAAGCTGTTTCTGATCCCCTTATCACAGTGTAAAGTAAAACATGCTTGACTGGTTAATAAAAATGGAAGATGGAGTTACAAAGAGGAAAAGTTCACTTGAGAATCCAAACAAAGACTGAAGTTCTTTGGTCATACCCAAGAAAGTCAGACAAACATATTTTGGAAATAGATGGTTAAAGGCTCCTTGGCAAAATTTTTCTAACTTACCATTAATTATGAATATATCTAAGAAAAAGGGCACTCTATATTAGCTGTATGAATTCAAATACATAAAACAAAACCCCCCAAAATGAATGTTTTCCAGACTTAAGTTCCACAGGCTAGGTATGCAGTTGCCAAAGGCATCTGTAAAAGTAATTTTTTCATGTGTACAGGGAACACTAAATGAGTTCACTGTACTTTGTAAGTTATTAATATGTATGATTTTTAACTTCTTCTTTCATAAATCACTATTCATTCTCTCTAGATTTTCCATGTATAATATAATCCATTTTGGACATTGCACAAGTAGTCACTTCTCTAAAGTTTTGCTATAACAATTAGAAACATAGAACATCAGACCTTCAGTGAATCTCAGGAGTCAGCTAGATTGGCCTCATTTTACAGATGGGGAATCCAAGACACAGAAATTAAAGTCAGAGCTGTGTCAGAACTGGTTCCCCAACAATGCTCTTTCCATGGAAGACCATATATACTATAATGGTTACAAGTGTTGGTTGTGCAGTCTGATTGCCAGAGCTTGCCTGGCTCTACCACTGACTAGATGTTTTCTGGGTTTTTTTTTTTTTTTTTTTTTTTTTTGCAGTACGCGGGCCTCTCAGTGTTGTGGCCTCTCCCGTTGCGGAGCACAGGCTCCGGACGCGCAGGCTCAGCGGCCATGGCTCACGGGCCCAGCTGCTCCAACGGCACGTGGGATCTTCCCGGACCGGGGCACGAACCCGTATCCCCTGCATCGGCAGGCGGACTCTCAACCAGTGAGCCACCAGAGAAGCCCTGACTAGCTGTTTTACTTTGGATAAACTACTTACTCTCTAAACCTCTGTTTCTTCATCTATGAATTGGGAATAATAATAGTAGCTGCCTCACAGAATGATTCTGAAAATTGTTGATGAAGTGCTTAGTGGGATACTAGTTGGCTATACTAACCTTTGTAATATATCAACCATTTTTAATAATCTCACTCCCATTTGGGCTATAAGAGCTAAAACCAACATTTTCTCCAGGGGAAGTTTGCCTGAAAGGGGATGTTGTTTGAAATCAAACAACCACCATGACAAATTCTTAGTTTCTATATTCCAAAGCCTCTTTGCAGAGTGTCTGATACCACTAAATGTCCATTTCTATTAACATCAATCTCTATTACCCAGTCATTCAATAAGATGTAAGAATCATGAGATCTTTAATGGGCTATCACATATATGAAAAAATATATGGAAAAAAATTAAAAACCAATTACGGAATATAAAGAACATTAGCATATAATATTTAATTATTATGGCTTTCAGAAACAATTTTTGAAGATTGAACTATTTTGACTTTCAACAGGAAGAATGTTTTTTATTCACAATTGTTTTTAAGTAAGGAGACTCACCAACTTATATTTAACACTTGTTATATCACTCTGAGTATATTTTCTTAAAGCACACTCCTCTCTGTGGTTGAAAAGTTCACAAGAGGCCCCTTTCGTTTCTCAAGCCTCACATAAATGGAGCTGTTTCAGGACATTGCTAAGCACTTAGAAAGAGTTTGCAATGTGGTTCATTTTAGTGCTGGGAAATCCTTCTTGGTGTTACCCTGACCTCAAGTGGTCTATTTCCTAATGCTTTTAGCAGTCAAAAACATCATATTACATTCAAACCTATTTTATACAGTTTATAAATTAGATAGGAAACACCAATCCACTTTAAAGAGCCAGAGTTTTCCTTAAAGTCTGAAACAGAATTAGTAGGAGGACCAATTGGCTCTTTGGGGTTCATCCTACTTCATTTTTGGTCCTCTTTTTCCTCACCTCCTCTTCACATAGTCCAAAATTGTATGTTTGTTCTTATTGTCCAGGACCTCACGTTTGATGCTTCTATTTTTGTAGTGTCACACAATTTATACCTTTATTTTCCCACAATGAAACCCATGTACCTATTCCCTCAAGACCCTGAGCAAAGTACATATATTTTCTCAGCCTCGGTTTCTTCCACATTAAGAGGTAATAAGAATACTTACATCAGTGTTCTGAGATCTATCCAAACTGTGGCATTATCATGGCATAGTGGGTAAGATTGCAGGCTCACAGGTCAGATAGAGATCATTTCAAAGCACTTTTCAGCTACATACTACGCCTCTTGAGTAAGTCTCTTAAGTTGTCATCATCTGTAAAGTGGATATAAATGGTGAGATTGACTTCAAGGGGTTCCTGAAATCATTAAATGAATCAATGCAGGTAGAAAACTTCACACTGTGTGTAGTGCACAATGTGCTCAAAAAGACTAGCTATTGTTACTATCATCATGAAAAGCAACTGGCACAGTACTTGACATGTGTGGCTGAATAAATGGAAATTATAAAAAATTAGGGCTATGATATTTGACAATAATAGGAACAAACGCATCCTCACCTCTAGGTTAATAGGTGATGTGCCACCTTTCAGATGCAACACGTTATATGTTAACTCTCTGGTGACACTCAACCTCATTCAAATGATGGAGGGAAGTATGATTTGGAAGGCAGATCTGTGGCTCAGGACCCTCAAACTGCAGCTCACAGGGGCCAGCCCGGTACTCTGATCACACACCAGGCCTGCCCTGACTGACTGTTGCCTATGGGGGCTTCAGCCATATCACATGTGCTATTCATTAGTGAGAATTATATTTTACCTTTGAAGTTCCTGTTTTTAAATCCAATAATACTAAATATTCAGCCATCCAAATTATATATAACTGCTTTAGGATTTTACATACCTCCTTATGGGCTTACCAATTTCTGTGTCAAATACAAACTTTATTTTACATACACTAAATCCCAAAGACATTTATTTTGAAAACTTTTTGGCACTCTAGTTCAAAACAGATGAACATGACCCAATAAAGCTAGGTCTATTTGATAAATTTTGTGATCACATCTTTGAGTCAGGCATTCCAAAAAACCTGTTTTTAACAATAAAAATCTAGTCAATATACTCACTTACCCTGAGGAGAGTATCAAAATCTACATTTGTATTTCCTAAGTGAGGTGTTAACTAACAAAAAAGTTCTGTGATTAATTAGACTAGAATAACTTTATATATTATACGTCACCTCCTAGAGATTCACTATGTACATGAACATGTTAAAGTTCTGAAAATTCCTAGAGGACAGAAATCTGTCGAAACTTGTTTTGCCTACCTGATAAACTTATAATGTGTTTTCATTTGAACAACACCTATTATCAATCTGAGGGATAGTGTTCCTTAAGACATATTATGGACAAAAAATATTAATGACTAATATAGAAAACATTTTTTTCTCTTAGATTGGGTAAGTGGACAGTATTTGGCATCTGAGCTGTCACTTCCAGCCACTGGAAAGGAAAGAAAGTCCAATCTTGCTATAATCTAGATAAGTTACACACTTAACAGCCTACCACTGAACTTTGCATACCTCTGTCTTTGTGGTTAGAGGAGCTGAGGCTGGCCAGGAATTAACTGAAGATAATTTATATAGTTCCACAAAATTCTAAATCGAGAATGTCAAAGTTAAATACAAAAAGCAATTTCTACTAAACACATCAAAAATAAGTATAAAATATATCTTAATAGTTCAACTAATAGCAACCTACAATGGCAAAGTGTTAGAATTGAAGGTGTTGAATCCAGTCATAAAAATATTTAATAAACATTTGTTGAGCACGAAACATTGGATGTCTAGACGCTGGAGACATGCTGTTGGAAAAGACACTCTCTTTCCTTAAGGATGGTGGGTGAGATGGATGTATTACATGAATAATAGATAGAAGTGGATATTGTTATGCAATGAGCATAGGAAGCTATGGGAGCAGATCAGAGGGCACTTAGCCCAGTCCTAGGGATGCAGTTTCAGAGAAGGTTTCCCTAGGATATAGGGTTGTCAGAAAAAATAGAGGATGCCCAGTTACACTTGAATTTCTGATAAACAATGAATAATTCCTTAATATAAGTATGTTCCATGCAATATTTGTAACTGGGTATCCTGTGTTTTTATTTGCTAAACCTGACAACTCTAACTAGGACATGATATTTAAGTGGCAATCTGAAGAAAAAGTCAAATGGAGAAACAGAAAAGACAACAGAAGTAAATGGACCCATATGTACAAAGATGCAGATTTAAGTATGGGCACAGTGCCTGCAGAGAAGTACAGGTCAGTACGGCAGACTTAAGGATTTGGATGGAGCAGGGAGTTATAAACATGTTTTGGAGTGTCTGCTTTCTTTAGATGTGTTGGGGAGCCATGAGATGGTTTTATGTTTAGTGTTATCAGATTTGTGCCTTAGAAACAGCAGTCTGGAATAGGGCCAGACTGGATGCACGAAAGCCATTAAGAGAGTGCTGTTAGTAAACTTACTGAAAGATGATGGTGCTTGAATTAATATGATGACAATGAGGAGAGATATTAATGACTTCAAAATATATTTAGAAATTAGTGTCATGGTTGGGGGTTCATATTCTGAAGTCAAACTGCTTTGTTGCTTTTGAGCTGTGTGTGGTAATATACCATAGGGGTTAAGAATAAAAGTGTTTCAGTCTATTTATATAGAGTCCCCTCTGAGCTCAGGTTTTTACTATTAATATAAGCCTAATAATAACATAGGATTATTGTAATATTACATTAAATAATACATGTGAAGTTCTTTGCACAGGACTTGGTGGCTAATCATCTATGATTGACTATGATAGGAAAGAGAGAGGAGTAAAGAATGCCATTTAGGGTTCTCTTGAGGAAGTTAGAATTAGAGAGGATGAAAATCAGAAGTAGCCCAGAAATAGAGCCACACAAATATATTCAATTGATCTTTGACAATAGAGCAAAGGTGATTCAAGAGAGAAAGGACAGTCTTTTCAACAAATGGTGCTGGCACGAGTGGACAGCAACATGCAAAAAAGTGAATCTACACATAGACCTTACACTCTTTATGAAAATTAATGGAAAATGGACCAAAGATCCAAAGGTGAAAGACAAAACTGTAAAACTCCTAGGAGATATTACAAGAGAAACTCTAGGTAACCTTTGGTTTGGTGATGACATTTTAGACACAACCCCAAACGCATGATTCATGAAAGGAAAAACTGACAAGTTGGACTTCATTAAAATTAAAATTTTCTGCTCTGTGAAACACACCATCAAGAGAATGAAAAGATATGCCATAGAATGAGGGGAAAAAAGCTTCACAAAAAACATATCTGATAAAGAACTTGTACCTGAAATACGCAAAAACTCTTAAAACTGAAAAATTTTTTTAAAAACTGATTTTTTAAATGGGCAAAGGGTCTGAATAGACACCTCAGCAAAGAAGATATACAGATGGCAAATAAGCATACGAAAAGATGCTCAACGTCAAATGTCATCAGTGAATTGCAAATTAAAACAAAAGTGAGATACCATAATATACCTATTATAATGGCCAAATCCAGAATTCTGACAATGCCAAATGCTGTGAAAGTGTGGAATTCTCACTCATTGCTGGTGGGAATGCAAGTAGTACAGTCATCTTGGAAGACAGTTTGGTGATTTCTTACAAAACTAAACATATTCTTACCATACAATCCAGTAATCAGGTTCCTTGATATTTACGCGAATGATGTGAATATGTATGACCACACAAAAATCCCCACATGAAGGCTTATAACATCTTTATTCATAATTCCAAAATTTAGAAGTAATCAAGGTGCCCTTTAATAGATCAATGGATAAACACACTGTGGTACATTTATCCATACAATGGAATATTAGCCAGTGACAAAAAGAAATGAGCCATCAAACCACAAAAAGACATGAAGGAAACTCAGATGCACTTAACTAAGTGAAAGAAGCCAATCTGAAAAGGTTATATACTGTGTGATTTCCTATATGATATTTTGGAAAAGACAAAACTATGGAGAAAGTAAAAAGATCAGTGATTGCCAGGGGTTAAGGTGGAGGAAGGGATGAATAGGCAGAATGCAAAGGATTTTTAGGGCAGCAAAACTATTCTGTATACTATTGTAATGGTGGATACATTTTTCAAAACTCATAGAATGTACAACACAAAGAGTGAACCCTATGGAAACTAAGAACTTTAGTTAATAACAGTATGTCTAAATGGGCTCATCAATTGTAGCACATGTACCACACTAATGCAAGATGTTAATAATAGGAGGGGGTATACAGGAACTCTCTGTACTTTCTTTTCAATTTTTCTGTGAACCCAAAATTGCTCTCTAAAAAATAAATTCATATATATATATGAATATATATATATATATATATATATATATATATACATACACACACATATATATATACATATACACCTATACATATACCTATACATACAACTCTCCTCAGAAGCGAGATCGGGAGTTTGGTCAAGGGTGCAGTTATTGCAGTAAAAATACCTGCAAAGAATATTGAGAGTGAGGAAAGACGAGGACAGATGAGAGCACCCAGAATCACCACCATTTAGACACAGAAGAAGAGTAGACTGGGGAGAATAGGGAGAGCAAGAGGATGCATAGATGAGTGGGGCGCCATAGAAGGCAACATGGAAGACTCCCTTGAGTGGAAAGGGGAGTCAGAATCAGACGTGCCAGATGACTCTGAGAATGTGTATGAGTTTCCTCAGGCTGCTGTAACAAAGTACCACAAAATGGGTGGCTTAAAACCACTGGAATCTACTGATCTGAAATCAAGGTATTATTAGACACTGCAGTTCTGGAGGCCCTGAGAGAGAATCTGCCCCACACACTCTTCTAGTTTTTGGTGATTGTCAGCAATCCTTGGTGTTCCTTGGCTCATAGATGTGCCCCTCCAATCTTTGCCTTCATCATCACATTATATTATCTTCCTGTTTGTCTGTCTGTATTCAGACAGGAAGGGAATATCATTTCTCTCTTCTTACAAGGACAACAGTCATTGGATTAGGATCCATCCTAACCCAGTATGACCTTATCTTAACTGGATTACATCTGTAAAGACCTTATTTCTAAATAAGGTCATATTCACAAGCACTGAGGGTTAGGACTTTTGGGGCAAGAGCACAATTCAACCCAGAACAGAACTGATCAACAAAGTGACCACTGGATTTAGGCTGGTGATCTTGAAAAAGTACTTTCCACACTATGTTGTACACCTGAAACTAACACAATATTGCAAATCAACTATACTTCAATTAAAAAGAAAAGAATTAAGGTTGTCCAAAAACATTTAGCTAAAAAGATGATATTATAAACAAATATTAACAATTTAAGGATCACTTAAATTAACATATTGTGTTAATTAAATTAACAAACATATTGTGTCAATATAACATAATACTTAACAGCCCTTATAAATCCTGTTTTCAAAGAGATAGGAGGTGCTAAGTGAAGAAAGTAGGCTACAAGATACTAAATAGGGTATGACCCCATTTTTTAAAGTTATGTGTATAGAATGTAAATGCATTAAAAAAGAACTGGAAGATGAAAAAAATAAAACAAAACACAGTACTCTCCATGGATTGGTAGAAATCAAAACCCAGTTGTGGAGGTTTGAATAGTAAATGGCAAGTGAAAGAGATGAGGGCAGATACACCTTCACAGGAAGTTTTGGGGCAAACCTGGAAGTGGTGAAGGGGTGTGAAGATATTTTTCCCACTTTTATTATTATTAATTTTTTTTAACACATGAGGTTAGGTAAATGGCAGAAAGAAGAAGCTTAAACAGACAGGACATACTGTAAAAACTCTTGACAAGATCGAAAAGGATGCAACACAGAACAAGGATTAGAATTAGAAAGAGAATATCTCTTCCCCAAAAATAAGCCAGAAGAAGGAAAACACTTATGGATACATGTATATTTGTCGATGTAGCGGCAAGAAATTGACAGAGTTCCCACAGGATTTTTTTCTTTTTTTCCTCATGGAGAAGATGCAGCGAGATGGGGGAGCATTAAGGTAAAAGATTTGAAGAGTGGACAAGCTTCAAAATGTTTATGGTTGAAAATGGGAAGAAAGAGTGACCGGCTCAGGCATGTGGAGGGTCCCTTTGGGACTGAAGGCCCACATTTTTAGTGGAGCTAATATACATTCTTTTAGTGGAGCTAATCTGCACATATTTCTGATTTTTTTTTAAGTGATGTTGATTAGCCCAGGTGGAGGCAGGTGTGATAAAAGGAAAACAGCAGGCTTTTGAAGGTATTGGCCAAAGAGTAGTGAAAGAGTGGGCTGTGAAGTTTAAGCTGGATAGGAAAAAATGGAGATATGGAAGGGAGTGTCAGAGAAAACATGCAGAGGCCAAGGGACTGGAGGATTTGGAGTCAGATAATAGGCACATTGAAAAAAGTAAGTTTAAATTTGTGAACGGTGTAGGGTTCTGCCAGAGAATGGGAAGGTGGAATTTCAGACTTCCACGAAGGCACAATTCTGGGTAATCTGAAGCTCTGAGGTATCGCTAGAGATGTAGATGCCTGAAGGGAGGGGGAAGCGAGAATTACTGGAGCTGATGCTGCAACGCACCGAACAAGTTTGTAATCCACTTGGTAAAGTTTTTACAGTATTTTCTACATCAGCTAGAATGTAAAATACAGTTGAACAATATTAAGAATGTATTTATCTTAAAAATATGCAGCATCCTACTCTAAACAAAGTTGTGAATTGGTGAATTTTATGTACGTAGAGCATCTGTTCCTCTTTGTTGGTGTTTCTGATTACTGTTACCTTGCCCTACTGTCCTCCATAACAGACCCATACATTCCCTCCCCCTTGAAGACCCCTTTGCTTTCTTCAACATTACCCCCATGATCCTAAAACTTCTCTGTTTCTTTAATTGGAATCTGTCAGTTTCAATACCTTAGATTTTCAAGTCAGCTCCTTACACACTGTTTGATTAGAAAAATGAGTGATTCCTGTTAGAGAATGGAGAGGGAGCAAAGAAGAGAGAGCACAGACTAGATCAAATGCCTGGGCCATATCCTAGTCCTACCACTTAAGTAGCTGTGTGACATTAAATAATCTTAACCTCTCTGTGCTTCAGTTTTCTTATCAGAAAGGGGAAATAAGAAGACTTGCTCATCTGTCATGTAATAAGCACTGTTCGAGTGTTTGGTAAATAAAATGACTGTAAATGAATTTCTGTGCTTTCCTCACATACAATTGTTGAGATTCCTGGATACAATACTTTAACTATGAGAGAGAATTCTAGTGGAGGGCATTTCACACCAGCTGCTCGGTTGATGACCCTCTCAAGTAGACGTCTCTTACACCTGTACAGTGCCACCTACTGGTAAAAAAATAATAATAATAAGTGGATTTCATATTTTCCTCAATAATACATTTTTTCAAGTTTCTGAACTTTTAAAAATGCATGGAGATCTCTGATCTTTTGCTAGTCTGATATCCTTCACTTAACCTGTTTTTGTTTTTCAAAAGGTAGAGTTTGCCAAAAATAAGATAAATACAATAACTGCACAGAATTTTTAGAAGGAATGGCTTTCTACAAATGTCTTAAACTGATTATATTATTTGTGGGATAAAGCAATAACTTTTAATCCATATCTAAGTGTCTAATTGCTGAATGGGTTATATACTCATTCAGGAAGACAAGTGAATAGCAAGACCAAAGTACTGCAGGTCCATGGTAGATGAGCAGCTTCCATGTGGTTTATCAGCGGGGTCTACTCAAGATTATGTCATTCGCCTTAATTGCATCAGCCAAACATGCACTGGAGGGAAAGTAAGGAAGTCGCTTTCTTACAGTTGCTGTGTTATCCCCGGGATTGGCAGCTGCTCTTTCCCTGAATGTCACCTAAGACATTAGACTTGAAGAATGGGTTTTGGCTAGGTATGGGCTCCAGGAAAGGGGAGAATAGATAAAAGAAGAAGGGATAGATAAGGAGTGGGGGAAAGAAACTATAGAAGAAAGATCACGAATTAAGAGATAAGTAGATTAAACAAGCTGATACAGCGAGTTGAGGAGAGATACAGAGTGCAATCAATCTTTTTCTTAGGTATTATAAATTGTCCCCAATTTTGAGTTTTTCACCATTTTTATAATAGGCTTTAAATGCTGAGCTCTAGTTTTGTTGTATCTGCTTCCATCAAACTGTTTTCATGGATTTCTTTAATGATCTCTGATCAATTTGACTGATTGATGATTGACTTATGATAGCCAAGGATAAATCCATGTGATTTCTTTTACGTGTCCATGAAATTCTCTTTGCATGGGAAGGCTTAAATTAGAGATGATTTCTTATTCCACGTTTTAGATTCTTTTCAGGTGATCAGATTCAACAGATTTTGAGACACAGCTATGAGCACATCCAAAAAAGAAAGAAAGAAAAAAAAAGCTTCTGTTAGTGGACTAGGATAAAGGCAATCTTCCCCAAAGAGGTTTGTTTGTAAATTGCTTTGGTCCACTTTACAAGGTCAAATCCATTCTGCTAATGATGAATCTCATCTGTTCTGGCAGAGAAAGAAATGTTTTCTTTCACTTCTACGTGTGGCCAGAGCTCATTCATCTCAGTAAGTTCTGAAGAGAAATCTAGCTACATCAGAGAGAGGAGTATTCAAAGGGCAACTGATGGCCAGGAAGATATATGGAATTCACTTTCCTGAGACAGACATTCAAATGGTAACAAGTGATAGAAAACAGCTCTATATTTCAGCATGATGTGTGTTCGCTCCCGATGATTAAACCCCCTGTGAGCCATCTGCGTTTAATGGGTTAGAACTACTTTGTAGCTGCAGTTTTTTCCTTCCATTGCTCTCTTATTTATTTGAGAGAAGACCGAACTCCACTCTTTAAAAGTTAAGCATGTAAGAAACTCTGCCAAGAGAATCAGAAAGAAAAGACAAATTTATAGCCTAGTGTTGTTTTAAGCATTTAGTAGTATAAATAAGAAGTGTAGATAAATGTGTACAAGTAGACGCATAAGTGACCCTCTGTTTATCTCGGTTACATTATTTGCCTAAATTCCAGAGCAGAATTAACCCAATTAGTTTATATAATGGCTAATGCTGTCCCTCAGCTGAGCTATTAGGGACATGTATAACTGATGCTAGACCAGGGATGGTGTTATTTTACTTCTAAGTCAAGCCTTGGGGACTGTGGTTTGTATCCAGTGATTCTTGCAGATAAAAATCAGAATCCAGTGTGGAAATTATTGTAGCTTGAAGCAATGTATACTATTGGTGTTATTGATGCAATTAAATTGAACTTCTGGTTTAAAATGCCAATGATGATAACGGCTTTCTATATGCAACTGTGTCTTACCCAAGACATGTCACATTTTACTAACATCTCATTATTTTTCTCTGACTTAGAAAAGTCGGCAGCCATAAGCACTCAATAAATATTTGCTGAATTGAACTGAACTCTGAGAACTGAGAGGTGAGGTGGCACTGATCATCAGTGACACATCTGGGATCAGAATCTTGATTCTGTTCTGCCAGACACTTGGTGATCCCAGCCAAAGCCATTGGAAATATTACATGAAGAAGTTTAAATCTAAAAAAAAAAATGTCACACAGCTACAAATGTTGATCTGAGTCACATAACTATATAAACCTAGTAAGTTCTCTCTTGCCATGTATTTTCACTCAGTACATTGACTGATTTCAGGGTTTCCCCCTTCATAACATCTAGCTTATAGCTCTCTTCCTAGGTCATTAAAATTTTTTTCAAAGATATTTCCCCGAATAATTTCTCCTACCTTTTTTTTTTCTTTCCTTTGAACCAGAAAACATATCTACAAGGGGAGGCTTCTTAGGGTTTTAAAAACATCAATCAATTTCACAGCTGGGAATGGAGACATCTAGATAAGAGAGAGCAATTCGTCTATTAAACCTCTGTTTATAAAATTTAGGCAAGAGTTTTGTATAAAATGAGACAAACTTTGACCATACTGAGGCAGACAAAGAGTTAAAGACACAAAAGCAACACCCAGCTGCTGTTTCTTTTTCTTTTCCCTTTCGTGGAGTAGGGAGTATTTTTCCTGTAATGACCTCAGAATCTTCTGTCTTTTTCTTGGTCAGAGATCAAGGGGTACACCAGGGTGAAACCTTCTTCTTATTGAACTCTTCTATCAACTTTCTGCATGTGTACTTTGAAGCTGCACTTACAATTTTTCCTTGTTTTCTGTTATACATTTATATAAGATCATATTAAAATATGTTTGCTGTATTTTCATATTAGGGAAGTTTCAGCAAACGTTATCCATCCAACTAAATGGACTATTCCTTGAAGACAAAAGTCATGGTTGCATTTATTCATAACCTCCATGGCTAGCCTAGCACATTGTAATACTATGAGCTCAGCACATATTCACTGAATTGAGAGTAAAAATCTTGAAAAGCATTATTGAATAAAACAAACTATTTCTCCACTGAAATTGAGAGCTTCAATCCAGTTAATAAAGTAATAATAATAAGGAAAAGAAATATTTAAAATTAGAGGAAAGTTGTGGTGTGATGTATATAAAAAGGTTTGGAAATATTTTAATTAACATGGACATAGTCTTTCAAGACACATTTGGGTTATCTTTCAGAGAAAAAGAGATAAAATGCTATACTCTTATAAGTTCCTATTCATCTTTCAATGTCTGGCTCAAATGTCACCTCTTCTCTTCAGCTTTCCAGGACTATTTATAATGGCTGAATTAATTGCTTTGTTATCTGTTTTCCAATAGTATTTTGCTTGAGCCACTTCCATGCCATATTTTAATTAGTTATTGTACTCTTTCATCTCCCCAACCAGCATGTAGTTTCTTTAAGGTCTTAGCACAAAGGGAATTCTCAATAAATGTTTGATAAATTAAGTAAAACTGAATTTAAATATTAAAAAATGAAGAAAAGGAAGAAAAAATTTAACATCAACTCAACAGGAGGAAAAATTAGAATCTGTAAAAAAAAAAGTATTTCCATTAAGTACTTTACAGACTACGAGAAAGTATTCTCAAATGCATATTTCAATTTTTTTTTCATAGCTTTAAAGAAAGCATGTAGGATAAGAAGGCAGAAGGAGAGGTGTTGCACTTAGAAGCTCCTTTTACTCTCTGACCATAACTTTCCTTATCTGTGAAAGGAGATAATAATAATACCCACTGTCACAAAATTGTGAAAGTCGGGGAAAATAAATGTGAAAGTGCCTTGTTAATCCAAAGCTTTATACAACTTTTTCAATTATCCAGAAAACTAAGGCTCAGAGAAATTGGATAACCTTCCGAAAAGCTAAAAAGTAGTGGAGCTAGGATTCCTAAGGCCAAACTCTTTCCATGATGATGCCCAAACCACTTGCCTCTTCCCAATGCCTAGCCCCCATCTACTGTGTCCTGGTTCCTCAGTGATCCTCATTCAAAGGCCTCATTCATTCATTCAACAATGAATGCTCTGGGGCTGCCTGCCTTAAAAAGTCCTATTCTCTTTCAATCCTCCATGCTGCTAGTAAGAGATAAATAATCTGATAAATTATTAGGCACTCTATTATACTCCTTCCACAACACAGGACCATCCTCTAGGGTGAAAAATTATTTAATCTGGAGAAATGACTCTGGTGCATCAAAAGGGTTTCTTAATCCCTTCTGTGCCATAGACCCCTCTGGTAGTTTAGTGATCTTGTGAACTCCTTAGTAGATGTCTTTAAATAAATAAAATACATAAACTTAAGAGGGAAACTAACTATATTAAAATACAGGTGTTCAGATATTTACAAAACTAATTTTAGGATGTAGCAGTATCTGTGAATCTTTATCGACAGATAACAAGATCCAGCAACAGAGCTAAAAATTACCCTAACTTTGAAGTAGTTTGAAACTACTGAAGCAGTTTGAAAACTGTCCTAATCAAGTGATGAGCTTGAATTATTTCAAGATATCTTTAATAACTCTAATAAATGTAATATGCAAATATCTGTTCTTTCTATTGGTGACAAAAGCACAGGTACTGCTAAAACTACTCAGAGTTGTTGTCCATTCATAAATAAGATGCTATGTTTCATTCTAGGTGTCAGTGGGGACAAAGATCTAATTAGTTTTCCATCTCAGTTTATGTATCCTCTGAGTTCTATCCAGAGATACACCTTCCTATACCCACTCTCCCTACATTATGAACTCTGCTCTAGCGATATGGAGGGATTTTGAGCATTTGAATCTTTTCATCTTCCCTAACTGGACTGTGTAAGTAACCTGTAGGGGGCTCCTTTTGCCTTCTACTGAAAAGTTATGTTTTGACAATGCTGGTAATTGTTCTGAATTATTGTCTTAAGTCTTTAAAGTGTATGTCAAGGTAAATAGATTAAAAAATTACAAGTATATATTATGTGAAGATGCATGAAAACCTTCAGTATGCAGTGTCTCTTTTTCTAAAGTCAGACAAGCTATAAAATAGTGTCATGATGAAATACTCAAGTCATTTATTTGTCCCTTGAACTTAGAAAAATGCATAGTGGTATACAACTCTCAGACTAAGAAGAAAAAAACTTCTGTTAATCCTCTACTATTTTATGCAGTAAAATTGAAGAATTAGCTAGACCCTGCCCTGAAGCCTTGCTCACTATTTTTGCAACATATTTCCAGGATAAATGATGGCAGTATGTTTATTTAAAAAGTAGAGTTATTAAAATAAAACAAAATCCCGTTTTAGCATTTACTATACGCTGTGAAACCAATATCGCATTTAATCTGTTTTTGAGGTCCCGTGCCATAAATGCTGACTCTACTACTGTTACATATTTCACTTATGATCTTGTTTTCATTTGCATCATTAGTGACATTATTGCCTGGCTTGTATAAAATATATGCAATATATGCTAAGAACAAAAGTACTATTTAATACATATCATTCTATTAAATAGATTCCCTCACAAAAAGTAATACATTCTTCAATGCAAAATATGAATAGCTATAAGGAAATAATGTCGGTTTGAATTTTAGATGACTAATTTCTTAAAGTAGAAATGGCTTAAAGTTAGCAATTATGTTTTAAATAATAAACACACATCTTTATATTCTAAAAAGAGAAAAGTCAATCCAAGTAGAATTTTAAAAATAAGATGATTTCCATATTTCTTCTAAAATATTTGGCAGCAAAAGTGGTCATTTTTTTAAATGAAAAATATATATCTAACATAATCACTCATCATTTACAATACTATTTGATTTAAATGTTGAAAGACAAAAGTTAGGGTCACTGGTAAGTTTAGAAAATTACTTGAAAATTTCAAACAGCTTATGCAAACACTGTAGTTGATCTTTTCACTTCTTATTTCTCGCCAAGGCATTGTTTAGTTGCTGATAAACTAAAACTACAACACTATATATAAAACAGCATCATATAAAACACAGGGAGGTGATGTATGAATTGTACCATGGAAGTCAAATAAGCGTCCAGAATTTGAGATGAAAAAGTAAAGATACTAAAAGGAAACAATAGCATATCATCTTTGTAAAAACTGTGTTAAGTGCATTGGTCTGCCCCTCACCCCTTCCTTGGAGGTAAAAAAGTCAACAGCCAATTGAAACGATGAAACTAATATACTCCAGTAATTTATATGCACAATTTCATGAGTTTCCTCAAGGTTATATAGGTTAAGTAACTCTGTTATTCTTTTAAGATATGTTGTCAGGACTGAGG
Organism: Mesoplodon bidens; assembly: GCF_964165515.1. NCBI lineage: Eukaryota > Metazoa > Chordata > Mammalia > Artiodactyla > Ziphiidae > Mesoplodon > Mesoplodon bidens. The sequence continues at coordinate 91,709,971 of NC_138167.1, forward strand.
GCAAAGATTACGGTGGCTTTATTTCTCTGCTTTCATAAAAAGTTACATAAGAAGAAAATAATCAGTATTTAATGTCCATAAATAAATATTTTCAGAATTCCACAAACCATTTTCTGAAATTTAATTTTATGTTTATGAAAGAAACTGCATACTTTAGCTAATACTCCATTAAATTTCTTTCTTATCATAAGGTCCAAGCCTTAACCAACTCACTCAGGAAGAAAAAGAGTATAAGAATCACCTATTAAACCATCTGTGCAAGAGAAGTGTGGAAGGGGCAAATAGAGGATGAAACTGTTACAGGAACAAATGTCCAAGTGGATCAACTACTTAATGAACCAAAATACCCAGTTTCAATACTGTCAATAATGAACCAAAAGTAAACGAAATGCTTCTTAGTTTTTCCTTTAAGTATGTACACTCAGCATTTTTGTGAGTGTTACGAATTCTAATATATAAAACTTTGTTAACTTAAGTTCAGAAAGAGCAAGAGAAAATTCAGGAAGTGCACCTATGCACTTTTTGTTTTAGCTTTTATCTTATCCTACTACATCAGAAGTTCATTTTTGTTATATTTTAGTCACTTAAATGTGTATTAAAATTTTCAGCCAATAAAAACAAAGGTCAGAATGTTAAGACAAGAAAATTCGTGCAATTCTTACTACCTTCATAACATGTGAAGCACGGTTGAGGGTGCAAACTTTAGGCATGTGTCTGTCCAGGAAGACTGTGAACTCATCAAGGGCAAGACCCATGGTTCCATTAATTTTTTTATTATCCCAAATAGTACTTCACACACTGTAGGTGTCAAAAAAAATGTGCTGATTGAATTACATTTATACAAAGCATTGAAGACATAGAACTTCAATTAAAAAGATGTTATTTACATTAAAAAGAATTGAGTTACAGAAGCTCCAACTAATTATTAGAATTAATAAGGAAAAAATTTAGAGAAGGAAAAAATAAGGAAGTGAAATTCAAACTTGATTCAAAAATGAGTTTTGTCTCTCATTTTAAAAATATAAGTTATTAGGAAAGGGACACTAAAATTTCAATTATGAAAGCAGAAGAAAATGAACATGGATACCACTGATTGGGGAAATTTTTGGAAAAAAATCTCATATTTTAGTTCTAAGTTTTAGTTCACAAATTCCTACTGACCACATATATGTGTGTATTAAAAGAAGTCATTCTCTTCTAAAACACGAAGGATATTTAACAGCTGCCTAAACAATCCTTTGACAAAAGCTCCTGCATGTAAGCATAATTCTCAGGGCATAATTCTCAGGGCCAAAGTTGAACAAGTTTGTCTTGGGAACAAAACGAAAAAGAGAGAACACAAAAGTAATAAAGAACAGAGTTATTATGAAGTCAAAGAATGTTTGTTTAGGACATCACTCATCTCCATCATCTGCTTGATTTAAAATTTTATTACAGAAGATGTCTAACTGCTGTAAATATTTTCCCACTAGAAACAGACACTTACTGGATTTAAGTACTTTTTCTGAAATTTAATTTTAAAAATTCATTTATTCTTGCCCTTCAGCCTTTAGGGTTTCCAAGCATATCCCTAAAGGTTGTAGGAACCACAAGGAAGATTCTAAGTGAGTACAAAGAGCAGATCGTGCTCTGATCATAGCCATGGAAGCCATCTTCATTTCAATTAATTTACTTTGCCTTTATGAACTTAAGAGTCTTTCAAGGAGGTTGACATTTCACTCATCTGAAAAAGCCTGGAATGTGACAGGGGAAAGGGAGGAGAAGTAAATCAAAGGGGTTAGCAATTTTCCAGATGCAATGTATTTTTCTTCTCTTCTTTTCCACCAGAAATTTTAGAGAGCCTTCTGACATTTTAATTCCCTGTGCAAAACCACAGTAGCAAAAAATGCTTACAGCTTCTATGTCAAAAACAAACACACACACGTGCACTTGCACATACTCATGAAATAAATACAGATTCCAACTGCTGCTCCTTTAACTGAAAATATTTCTTTGAGTGTATTTATTAGATGTTTGTGTGTACAGTTTAATTGACAATTTTAGTTTAAAAGCAACAGCGGGTTTTGTAACTTTCTTTTTCTCTTGTGTGTGATAATTAATTGCTGAGTCCGTGATGGCTTTTTCATTAAAAAGATGGCATTTATACAAACTGTTCTTGTGACTGTATTTTAAAGCACACCAGGATATTTCAGTTATCACCTTTAGCCACATGGTTTCAGGAAACGATGCCCGAATATTTCATGCAAATGCTGATCATTTCCGAAGAGTCCTTTTTTCACGGAGTCGAAATTCACCAAAACATGTAGAGGTAAAAAAATCTTCAAGGCCTGTAGATAAATTCTCAGCAACAGAGGATATGCCCATTGTGTCTTGGAGCCAGAGAGGGAGAAACGCCAGTTAACTCCCCCAAACAGCCTGCTTCAATATTTACCTGACAGCTTTGGTATCTTGACATTTTCCCCAGTGCATTTCCTCCTTTTTCAGGTATTATTTTACAAGGGATTTCTTGTTATACAGAACTAACATAAATCAATCTATAACAGAGGAATTTGTTTAATACATTTATTCTTTTCAGAAGCTGCATGATCATATTTCATTGACTTGTACAATAGAAAAAAATCTCACTACTAAAACAGAGTTTGTGGAGACGGGTGCATGGTAAACCTATTTAGTCTTTTCAGAGGTTCATTCTTAGATTTTAATGTTAAATAATAACAACTATTCATTTAAGCTGGTCTCACTGTATATCTTGACCTTTAGCAATTCCACACACAGCAGCTTATTGTGGTATCTTTAAATATGAGAAATAAGAATGTTTTACTTTGTCATTAAGAGAAAAAGAAAAGAGTACTGTATGTTACATGGCCCATGAAATATTGGCAGTGTGCTCCTTGGCTTTCATTCGAAGAACTGCGATACTGGAGGACCTCCTTTCAAACTCTGGCTTTGTTTCAAATGCATGTCCATTGGTAGCCCCGGTCAGAAGAGAGTCAGTGAAAAAATTGTTGAGGGGCACGTGGCTGAACTGGTTCTGGTGGTTTGAAAACCCTGTGTAACTGGAATCTGTCCGAGGCGAGTGAGAGTAAGGTGTCATACAGGAGGAAGTGTCACGTGGTAACATGCATGAAGTGACCACAGAGCCACCACTCGCATTTCCTGCCCACAAATTGTTCTGAATCTGGAATATATAAAACAACAAATATTACATTTACGCGTTCTCACTTTTGTTCCCTTACTTTTGTGAAACTGTATTTACGAAGTTTTGTTAGTTGTTCATTGTTTGCTCCTATTGGGTGGTCTGTAATTTCATTCTGAGCGCATCAAGCAATTACTGAAAAATAATTATTTGAAAGATTCTTCTAGTTTGTTATACTGGAATGGATCGCCAAAACCCACATATGTGACCACATAAAATACTCTCAAAACATGTCAATCTTGAGTATTCTTTTTATAGTCATGATTTTTAAAATGAAATCTGGAAGATTTAGTCATGATTCCTGACCAATTCATGTGCTTAGAAAAGTGGTTAAAAATATGGTTTTAAGTTATATAGTTTTCATCTTTCTAAACAAAATTACACAATTGCATTTGTTTTTTTAAATTCCACATCTGGACTCTTGATGTGGTAGTTTGTGCTGGAAACCAATGCTGATACGAGGCTGTTTGTTCTTTAGAGATATTTTTGATCAAACTCATTTTGGAAAATGTTCACTGTTTCATTTTTTTTCATATCCTATAGTCTTGAATACATAGCTCTGTGAAAAGGACAGTTATACACACATTTTAAACATTTATTCTGATTTACATATGATATAGTGAGGTCGCAGCAGAAGTATGACATGTAGAACAGATTTAGAATTCTAAAACTTGACTATTACCCGATAACGAAAGCACAATTGAGAAAAATATGCAAGTATTAGCAAAAATATCATATGAATATAAATAAAGTACTAGATAACATCTTATATAAGATTGAAAACTGGGTTATCATTTGTGCCCAAGAAATTCACATCTCATCTCATTAAATCTCTACAGGAAACATTTCAGTGCAATATTATCAGCAAATACAAATTTCTCTAAAGTTACGAGCATGTGAAAGAAACATTAAGTAGAATTTGTATACTATGAATTTTAAATAGGAGGTATCTTAGACTAGCTATTTAAACAAGGGCAAAAAAAAAAGTGATCACATGCATGACTGAGAAGCACGGAGAAAATCCTGATAAACGGCAGGAGCTGGGAAAAAAAGGAAAATGTTGCTTGGTATAGCAGGGCAGAGAGATGCAGCCTTAGAAAATGAAATTTAAAAGTTAATATGCCTTTTACAGTATTATTACAATAGATTTAGACTAGAACACTACAACTATATATATGTTTATCCCATCTGACTTTCTTTTCTTTTTTAAAATCATAATTAGAACGGAATCATCAATTATTTCAACACATATACAAGAACTGTTTTCTCATATTTATTTTTACATAGAAATTTCAGTCTGCTACATATAGCCTCTGGTATAGTCTTACAACACTCAAACTGAAGCCACACTTTTTAAGACAACTTATTTTCAATTAATAGCCAAAAACATGTTGATGAATCTTCTAGATTACACTGTAGAGATGTTACTCTGTCACTTAGAAAGGACCACAACCAGTTTTAAACTGAACAACAAATATCCCTTAGGTGGTGTTTCAGTGGTTGGCAAGATGCTCATTTTAGTAGTTTTTAAAATAGTTCTTTATATAAATATTTCCTAAGCTGCTTTAAATATGTCAAATCCGTGAGAGATACCTATAGACATCTATCTAGCTATCTAGCTAGCTGTCCATCGCGATTTGCATACATTATCAATCCTTGAATCGTCATGGGCTATGCTGTTTTAATTTTGGCTCATTCTAGTATATGCATCCCACTTTAGCCAAAGTATGATGATTGGTGCCAGTGACTGCTGAGTTATGTATCTCAAACCAACAGGAGGGGCTGTTAATGTCATTAGTCTGCCAAACTAGCTCTTCTAACTTGATCTGGGTGATTTTCCTCTGACATTCAATCAAACATTGTGCTACACTGCAAAAACCACAGTCATATGTCTGACAAAAGGGCTTTCAGGAAATGAAAGTGAACTTGCTTGCTTACTTTTGAAAAAATAAATGCAAGGCAAGATAGTGGTGGAGAAAGATTATTTACATTTTATGTTTGTTAAAGGATCTCTCAACTTATACACAGTGTTGCTAGAATTTATTATTAAAATCATCTACTTGTATTCCAAATGCATAGAAATATATTTAGCAACTCAGTCAAAAAGAAAAAATAAGGAGAGTAAATGCAGGGAAGGAAGTCTATGAATTTAAATTTAAAATATTTTCCCCTGAAAGAATTAACAGTAATCTATGTATAAAATGAAAAGAAATTCTCCACTTTCCACGACATGAGCAAATATTGTTATTTTGATCAAAACTTCTTACCTGAACATGATCAAGCAAGTTAAATGCATTACTTTTCATGAAATACAACATATAGGATTGTCTTCTGAACAGAACAGATTAATAAAGCAATTTACACACATCAATCCTTTAGCTGGACTTGAGGGGATACCCAAATATTCTCATGGGTAGTGACGCTGTCACATGTTTTTACTGCTATGCCCTGTTTCCATGATCTCTATCACCCCTCTCTTCCCAGCCTTTCTTTGATTTTCAAATTTCTGGCGTGTTTTCATTAGACTTTGGGGATCTAGTTGGTTTCTATATTAAAGTTAGATGCAAATCATAAAAAATAATATCCCCAGTGAACTGAGGTTTTGCTTCCTCTGAAGCATTCCCTCTGGATGTTTAAAACATCTGATGATGACGATCAAGATCACGCTCATGATAGCTAACAGTTATCAATCAATTACCATGTGTCAAGCATTATGTTAAAAGCATGATGAAGACTTCTAATCGTTTTGACATCAGAAAAGGTATGTGCTTTTACTATCCCCATTTCGTAAACGGTAAAACTATAGAACAAAGAGTTTAAGAGTCTCACCCAAGATGGCATAACTCCAATGGTAGAGGTCAAATCCGAGCCCAAGAAATCTTAATAAATGCTACAATTACATAAAAACTACTCTTATGGGTTAAAATTGTTATTTACTTATTAATAACCCTAAGTTTTTGGTTGTTCATAGACTCCACTTTCTGAAAGCAAAATCCCCAATGATCGCTCACAACTGTTTTCTCATCCCCAGGCCTGACACAGTATATGAAAAACCCTTTATACACATTTATTAAATAATGGAAAAATCTCTAAGAATATGAAATTTGGACTGATCCATCTTGCAGATGTAATCAAAGCTTTATGGACAATTTATGCTAATATATCTAAAATTTTTTTTCATGATTTGAATGCTAGAATCACCATACTACACAATCTTAACAGAAATCATGAAAATTACAAAGCCAGACCCTGTTGACTATATTTCCCTAGGCAGTTTTTTGGTTTGTTTGTTTGTTTTTTTTCTGTTAAACACTTATTATCCACCACAGATGCATCTTCCTGGAGACACTGATTCATTAAGCAGGGGGTGTGGCTGAGGGGATTTGTACTAAAATAAAGGCAATGATAATACACATAAGCAATTCTTAAAATCACCTAGGATCAGGAAACGCTATTGAAGTCCAGCTTCTTTCCAAATGCAAAAAAACCCTTGTACATTTTCAATTATGTTCAATTACTGTGATAAGAAGCTCACCCTGTTTAAAAAAAACATTCCATTCCCTTTTGGCGAGCTCTGTAAAAAAGTGAGTGTTATCTTTCTCTATCTATGTCTTCTATGTCTGTCCCTTAAAATGATACAGAATAAGTGGCATCCTTCTTACATGGGAAAACCTTCAAATATCATCAGGCGATTGTTACACAATCACAAGTCTCCTTCCTCTAAGGATTCCTCATATGACATGATTTCCAGATGGTATCGTTCCAGTCACGTTCCTCTGGATATGCTAGAGGCTGTCAACACCCTTCACCCTTATTAACATCCAGCACTGACAACAGAATATAATCTAGATGTCATCTGATCACCGTAGGGATAACTCAGCAGGTATCATCTTTGTTCTAGATCATCTACTTCTGTTAATGTTTGAAGGCGATATTTGATTAAACAACAAAGTCGTTTGAGCTTGTGGTTTAATAAATCTACTGCTGTCCAAGTGGGCTCATTCTATGCCTCCTCCATCCCTCCACCAATTCTATTCTTGTAAGTGACCATTTTAAAACGATGTGCTAGAATCGACACATATTGTCTAAAACTGCGTATATATTTGCCAACAGAGAAGTCATACAAAAATCTTACTCTCTGACTTATTAAAAATACTGTAGTTGCTGTTAAATTTTGGAATGAAAGAATGTACTTTTTTCTAAATAAGATCACTACTTTTCTTTTTTTTAGACTAGCTTTAGGCTAGTTCACTGACACCAAATAATTTTTTGTAGGCTTCTAACTGTATAATATTCAAGGGCTTTACAACAAGGAACAGCATTCCTGAATCATGTCTACGTCCTTTTTTCACGTGTGCTTAAAAAAAAAGAGAGAAGAGAAAAAAAGACTGCTTGGCTTTACATTTTTTCTTCTTTGTTGTGTTTAAAAGGAGTGGATAATCTAAAAATATTCCATGTTTTTATGCGGTTCACAGCATTTTTTAAAGTTCTGATGGTATGTTCAAAGCACTGTCCAGGGAACTTAGCCAACTACCTCCCATTAGCATGAATGGAAGTTCAGCTGACTTAGAACTCTCCACTTTGAACGTTTTTCTAATCACGTAAAAACTTAATTATTCCATAACTTTAAATTTTGGAGGAAAGTTGATTTTTTCATCTCTTTCCAAACTGAAATCAAATTCATTTAACATTCACTTTCCTTTCAAGGAATTAAAAGCAATGGCTAGGAAGGAGAGGGGTGATATATAAGTATACACATATATATTAAGAGTTCTTCACTGTGGATGTATATATGTCATAAATTGAATAGGGTAAATCATGGATAGGAAATTATAAATATCATTTACCTTCACCATGGAAACTTGATACAGACATATTCTTTATATAACCAAAACTGTAAAGAAAATTTCAGTATACTAACTTTGGTGTATATTTCTAATATATTTGCTGATTTTATTGTAGTGGGGAATTTTTCATACTTTTAAAAAACCTTTTAATGTAAGTTTATTAGTCTTTCCCTTAGTTGTAAAGTAGCATGATGTGTAAAAAAAAGCAAATAGTTTCCTGATGTATATACTCTATATCCTACTGTTAGTGGTATTTATTGAGACATTAGCCAATGGAATTTAATCTGGATTTAATAGAAATACTGAAAAGTGTGAGAATATATGAGTAATAACTGTTCCTTAATTTTAGAGCATCTCTAAAACCAACTAAATATTTTTCTACTAAAACAAGTTTATTTAACCTTACTCCTCTACATATACACTGCTTCTACCAGGCACCAACATCTACATTTACACTCATACATAGACACACACACACACCAGGATACACATATTATCCTATCCTCACGCTACCCTCACATCACAGCCCCAACACTTCCCTGCGGGAGTTAAAAAGTTGCTTTAAAAAGACAGAGATCAGGGATTCACAAAGAGGTATTTGTGATGATGTTACAGCAATAGCTTCTTTGCATTAAAATCTGAAAGTTAACTTTGGTTTTTCCTGTTTGACAGAATGTTTACATTTATTGACTACTCTGAATATTATTCAATACTTACTATATAGATTTATTACCACATTATCACTATATAATTTAATTTACCTGATTTCTTATATGGTCTCTTTTAAAAATGAAAACATCAATGTTTACAAAAGCAGTTCAATTTTTTGAGACCATTACATTCTTTATTAGCATATCTGTTCCTTTAAAATTTAGAGGGATAAAATGTTAATAAGAATCATATGCTTAGTAACTTGCAGATATTTTTAGCTGTTGTCTAAACTTAGGGTCCCATTAACTTTTCTAGTAACTACATCAGTAAGCTGCTGGCAGGGAGAAGGGGTATAAGTGTTTTTCTAAATAGTGAATTTGCTACCAGTGAATAACACACACTGAGACTTTGTGCATCTGGAAAAAAAAAAAACCCAACTTGAATTAATTACGCAGTGAAAAGATCAATCTGAGCAAGTTTAGGTACTACCTGAGATAGAAATGAGGGTATGTTTTCATCAGTGCCCTCTTATTAGGTGGAATTGTAATGAAAAAAATTTAAGATAATATACAAATACTAAGATTTGGGGGGAATCAATTTACATTTCAAAAATTCCAAAAATATATGTTTTCAACACATGGTACTATGAAGTTGAAGGGGTTAGAAATTATTTATTCATCAGAAAAGGACCACATGTTAAGTATCCATTGCTACTTTGAGTTCTTAAATAAAATTTCATCTTAGAAATGTATACAGGGATTTGAAACAAGAAAGAGTGCCTTTTCTGTTAAAAAAAAATCACTATTAGATACAATAGTCATATGAGATTAATGAACTGAGAAGAAAATTGCTATACAGAAAAAAAAAAGTATATATCTCATTAGTGCAAAAATTAAAAGCACTAAGTCTCATAAGAAATGTTAATATCTGAAAATTTTAAGAATGATACCATATAAAGGTGTTTAAATTTTGTATTATTCAAATAATATTTGAAATATGCTCCAAGTCAAAGACAGAGGAAGCATTAAGAACATTTCTCATTTCCTTTAGTGTTGAATGTGTTCTCAAATTTTGTATTAATTGTGATCATTTTTTAAAAAAGATTCATAGGAAATCTCACCCTACATGCCTTAAAATGAAACTTTTCAAATCAACTCACTTAAGGAGAGAATAAAATCATAGCACCTAGGATTTGCTATTTTTTTAATAATTATCCAGCAACAATTACCATATGAAGTATTTTCCAATTATTTGTCACCTTATTTTTCCTGTATTTTAATACATGCATGATAACTATTGCTGATTCATTTTTAATGACAATTCATCTATTAAAAACTTTACAATTATAAGAAACAAAAATTATAATATAAATTAAGTTTTCTTTGTGAATTATTAACTTAAAATGTAAATCAAATATGCAAACACTTGAAGTAATTACACAGTATATTTTTAATCTCAGAGAGTCACACATGGTGTCATGTACGAGATTTGAATTTATTCTTAAAATCCCGAGTAGAGTTATCAATTATATTCATCTTGTATTTGGGTTAACTATAATTTGAATTTTATTTTTGTGATTTTTTAATTCAACTGTGTATTTGCACAAAAATTTTTTTCTATTTAATGCTCCATAATTTAGAATAAAAAAGAAAACCCACAGACACATGTGGCTTAATAAATATGGCACACATAAAATTCTGGATTAAAATATATCCTGAGGTTCACACTAACAATAATGGTTTGAACTGTAGGTTTTAATCCACAAGTCTGTTCTCACAGACTTCTCAGACTTTGATGCTTAATTTCCCCCCTGGTTCTTCTCTATTCTCCTATAAGGTAGTTTTTATATGTATGAGCAACATTGGCACTTCTCAATAATTTATTTTCTTATTTATTACTTATTTTGGTAACCTACTCAATTTACTGATTTACTCTTTCGTCTTAAAATATAAAATATGTATGACCAATTCAGTTAAATACAATGCTTTAACAGTGGTCACTTATTCAAAGCAAAAAAAAGAAAAAAAAACAGCTGAGTTATTATGACTATGTAAAGTCTTTAAATCACATTAAATTTGAATATTACATTAAAAAAATAAATCTATTTTCATAGTCAACAACATGAATGCACTTTACTTCTTTTGGAGGATATTCTTTACCTCTTTAAAGAACCTGTACTTTCAACAAAATAAAAGAATTATTCACTGTCTGTGTCTAGCTGCACCTTTACCTGATACTAACAAAATCTACCTCCTACTATACATAACTTAGTTTTAACATACACATATATGTGAAATAGTCTTTATATGTGTTTATATAAAATATATATGCATATATTTAATTAAATTAGCAACTTTATCCATTGTAAAAATTATATTAATTTGAATAAATTATGTCCTTCTATAATATTAAATATTTGTGCTTATAATCAGTGAGAAATTGTACAATATCACTATGACCTGCTGACCTGATGCTGTTAACATTTTTGTCCCTCCATACATCATGAGGGAAGTTTTATTGTATCACAATATATATGACCATCTTATTGGTTGTTTGACAGCTATGAGACTGTTCATTACACAATGCATCAAGTATAGCTATATTATTAACATTTTTTAAAGATCTTGGGATCTTTGTTTACTTCAGATATCTGGGAAAAATAGAAATAATACTGATAAAAATGTGATACTTTTTCTAAAGGTAAAAACTGCTTCAGAAAAAAAAAACAAAAACAAAAAAACAAAACCTGCTCCAGATACCTTTAAATCACTAAACCACGGTGGTAAATGGAAACAAGTTTCATATTCCCTATTTAGCTTAAGCAAAGGTAAACTTTAAGATTAGGACAGATACTTGTGAGAGAAGAAAGTAGGGTGAACAATATCTTCAAATCACTATTTTACAGAAATTTTAACATTTCCTTTTAAAAGTTGTATAATGACAATGTTTGAAATAGAATTGTTAAACTAGAAATATTATACAGCTTTCATCTGTTTTTTTAAATTACTCCAGTTACTACAAATTATCTATAACTTGAATCCAACTCTTGGTATGTTCAAACTCCAAGTGGCATATATTTATAAAGTCATCAATTAAACAACAGAAAGCAAAAATACTGCATGGGTCCTTTAGTGCATTTGGAATATATAGATTTAATTATGATTCTCAATATATACTAAATAAAACCTCATTGAAAATTTTGGTGGGAAAAACCTTCAACCCTTTTTTCGAAATTTTTGATGAAAATATTTTCTTCATGATAAAATAATTTTGGTGGATTAAGAATATACTCAAATTTTCCTAAAGCTACCATATTTGTTCATCCTAATTTAAAGAAGAAAGTGTATTTAACTGAATTTGATCTTTCTCTAGATTCCCAAATAGTAAATTTACTCACAGATTGGATGAGCTTAAATGATACAACATAAGGGAAAATTCAAACCACTTAGCTACCTCTCTACTGCAGAAAAAAATTAATAATGATTAATGGCTATCATAGAACCATGACTATTGAGCACTCATTATGTACTAGGCAATATCCTAAGAACTCTGCATAAACTATTTTGTTTAATCCTCACGAATAACATATGAACTTGTATCACCATTTTATAAATGAAGAGAAACGTTCCTAGAGGTTAACTTATTTGCCAAAGTTCTAAAAATCTATTAAGTGGCAGAGCCAGGATTTGAATCCACAACTCCCTAATTGTGCAGCCCACAGTCATACATTAATCCATGGCCCATCCCAAATCCCAAGATTTAGCTGCAAAGACTGTTTAGAAATCACTTTAATCCTCTCCATAACAGAAAAAGTATCATCATCATCACCATCATCATCATCATCATCTACACTACTAAGACCACCAACTCTAGCACCAACAATACCTCAATCTTACAAATAAAGACTCTGAAGATCAAGGAAGTCCGGAGACTTACCCAAAGTTACTTAGCTAGTAAGTGATAAAGTTAGTGTACTTTTAATCCAAACTAAACCTAATGGCATGAAATTAGCTCTTAAGACTGAAGGCTGTTATAATCTCCTAGAAAATGTTTATAACTTCACAGAAAATATTTTATTCACTAAAATTAATTATTTTAAAAATGCTTTGGTTTTGGGCTTCCCTGGTGACGCAGTGGTTGAGAGTCCACCTGCCCATGCAGGGGACACGGGTTCCTGCCCCGGTCCGGGAAGATCCCACATGCCGCGGAGCGGCTGGGCCCGTGAGCCATGGCCGCTGAGCCTGCGCGTCCGGAGCCTGTGCTCCGCAATGGGAGAGGCCACAACAGTGAGAGGCCCGTGTACCGCGAAAAAAAAAAAAAAAACCTTTGGTTTTGATAAATTAGAAACAAGTTAGAATCTAATGTTGATAGGTATGTGCTTGCTTCTTAAACTCAAGGACAAAATTATGTAGGTCTCTAATTGGTTTGGTTTGCTGGGTCTAGTTTGCATCAAGAAGTGTTTGCAGAATTTGTAATATCTAGTTTGTAATCTGTCCACAAAGCAGGAGATTTTGTCTGGATCATTTGTATAACCTCTGTGCCTAAAACAATACCTGGCATATATTTGTTTGATAAAATGCAAATAACTCTGCAAGAAAAACAAATTAAGCTGAAAGGGGTCTACAAAACCTTTCTAGTATATTCTTTTCAAAGAGGAAAAGTTAATTGATTAAGACCACAGAGCTGGTTAATATCAGAGATTCAGAAACCATCTGTTTTATTAAAAATAGACTAGTTTTTGTTTTATAATGTACTCCTGAATAGTGAAGTGAACCAGTATTTTTTTTCACATCTATTCAGTGTATACATAATTTGCTTAATACTGTGGTGATACAAACGTGAATAAGAACTGAATCATCTTTTAAATACTTTACATCCTAAATGTGTGGGAGACATTTTACACAATCCACCACAATGTCAATGAGAAAGTGACGCGTTGATTGAGGGAAAATTGAGAGGAGGCTTCATGGAAGAAATATGGTTTAGGTGAAGGGAAGGGAATTCAGGATAGAGGGAAACAGACTTAGCACAAGCAAGGAGACTCTTTTCTAAAATATCATGTGCTGGATAATATCAAGTAATTTAATTTAGCTATACAGTGTTGACAAATGGCAACTGATATTGTGACCCAGAATAGAGCTTTAAAAAATAACAGCTTTTCACTACATCAAAATATACTATCTTTAGAGTATATTACTACTGACATCACAGCACTCACTTTGTTTGCTTGCCATCACATATGAGTAAGTTTAAGAAAAAGAATATCTTAAACAGTCTAAGAAGTATCTACATTTTTAAAATGTTTTATATTATTATTTTACAAATTAAAAAAATGAAAGCATTTTTCTTCACCAAAGTAATGCAATGCTTTAGGGTCAAAACTGAACTATTTCAACACTTCGTGTTGGATTAGGGAGAATCCAATATAATGTTGCATAAAAAGCCTGGGACTCCTGAACTCAAGAAACGTGGGCTCAAATTCAATGAGTTAATGGTTATAAGAAGGAAGCCTGGTTTAAAATAAGCCCTCAACTGGTAGTTACTATTTTTACTGTTACAGCTGTTGTTACTATAGTGTAATGAAGACCAGTGGAAACAAAGTATTTAGAACATTTTAGAAAATATTAATTACTATTCACAAATAAACATTATATGTTATATACAGATACCTTTATGCTAGGTAAGATTATGATTCACAGGCTTATTATTATGAGCAGGCTTAAGGAGATCATTTTGTAAACCATTTCTGGTTTTGATGTATTTCTGTGTATGCTTTTGTTTCCCTGCCAAATTTCTAATTCTTTATTTTTGTCCTGCTGCCAACATTTTCTAGTTCCAACATTTTGTAATTAATAATTTTTTTTCTGTAATTAGTAACAGTAACCAAATTCAGTGTCTTACTGCATTGAGTTGGTTAGGCTCTATTTCAGTTCCTATTTTTCCCATTATAAACTTCTATTTTTAAGCCACATGATAAAAAAAAAAAAAGTTTCCTTAGGCTGAGTCTTGGGAGACATGATTTTTGCATAATTATTTTTTTCAAACAAACTAAAAAACGTCAACCATATATCTTTAAGTTAAAATGGAATTTTCCCCTGACTTTATCCAATACCTACAGTGGGGAGTGGGAGATGCTTGATTTCAGAATTTTTGGTAACCAAACATTAAACGACTTACCAATACAGAAAAGTAGTGTGGATTCATCAGTATTGATTTTTATCATTGTTAATGAATTGCACTGTCAAAATAACTTCAACATATGATCTCTGCATTCCCATACTTAAATTATGAGGTGGTATAACCAACGTATATAAGTTATGGAGAAGCCACAAGAAGAATTCGTGCAAAATTCTGTTATCTGTGAGGGGAATTTTTTTTTTAATTTATCCTTTGTTGGCGTGAAAAAGACTATCAAATGTATAATTTGATTTTACCATTTCCTTTCCTGCCTGAGCTACTAGGTGACCTCATTCTGCTAATCGCTAATGTCACAAGCTATGAGGCACAACAACATAGTAGCAAGATAATTTTAGGAAAAAAGGGTGACTAGTTATATTGTTATATTAAGCTTTTGTATAGAGCTTAATTGGTCCAGGCACTATTCTACATGTTTTATGATATACTAAAGAAGAAAGGGGGGTTAGAGATAAGGCAACCAAAAGCAAGGAGCAGAAAAGTGGCAAATAGAAATGGTAACAAGGAAAGGAATGAATATTGAAATAATAAGGTGAAAAAAAGATACATCACAGTCAAGTGTTGTGGGACATATCAGCAAGACTGTTTAGAGTCCATCTGAAAAGAGTTCATAATTTGTGACTTTATTATTTCTAAAGTCACCAACAGTCAAGTAGTTCAAAATTATATGCAGCATATGCCATCTCCGTTATTTTTTTAATTGTTATTTCACTGGTTGTGAGAACATTCTCTGCTCCCCTGAACTAAACTGCAATTTGAATAATGCAACTTAAGCCTTATGGTCCTTTGGTATTAGTTAACCATTCAATCATTCAAACATATTCACTGGGAGAGACAGTCTATTGTGAGAGTTAGGATCTTGCCCTTGAGAGCTAGATTGGCTCTCTCAAATATGGGTTCACTACCACTAATGAAAGTGAGTAAATACCTCACCTCTCTGTGCCTCAGTTTCCTCATAAGAAAAATGGGAATAATCAATAACACCTACTGCATAAGGTTGTTGTAAGGATTAAATGAGTTAATATACGTAACCTAGTTAGAACAGTGCCTGACAGTAAGGGCTACAGTCGTGTTAACAGCTAGGAAAATAGCAGTGCCTGATCTCATGGCGCTTGTAGCCTCGAGGACAAACATCCTCACAGCACTTTGTTTAGAACTCAACTAGGACACTCAAAATATTTGGTGAATAAAATTTCATTAGCCCTGTGATGTTAAATAACCAGGAGTATATACATGCTTTTAAAATAGGAGAAAATATAAAGGAGCTACTTTAAGATAAAAATTTTAAAGTGAAAGAAACAAAATTCTTCTTAAGGTAGGTATGGGCATGTATTCAAAAGGTACCCATAATGTTGGTCTTCTGGCAAACTGCAGTGGCAAGACTTAGCTGTAACAGTCTTTTATAGACTACCCTGTAAGGAACCATTTGTGTGATCACAGACCAATTTTTTTTTTTTTTTACCTCATCTGGGTCTGGTTTCCTGACTTCTAAAATGAAGGAATTGAACTAGGTGATCTCTAAGGCTCTTGTTTGCATATAATATTACATTAATAAATTTGGTGGATTTATCTGGAGGAATGAAGTTCTCAAAATAGGTTTTTAAAAACTCATGAAAGGCACAAGAACACAAAGATAGCATGAAATTAAAGGACTGAATTCATGTTCACAGGGTATGAATATACAGTTAAAGAAAACGAATACCCTTAAGTTCAGGGCTGTGATGATTTGTTTACTGGACTATCAAGGTATTCTACCAGCATATATGTTACATATTTGTTTTCAAAGTAGTCTCTTATAATGCATATCATTAAACAATCAGGAATGAAATAACAGATGGTTTAAAAGCTCCTTATAATACACATGCCCTTTATCATGTATCAAATACAATTTTGAATATTATAATTCAGTATTAGGAAAAAGTAATACCCATTAGAAAGACAAAATTTATTTCTGTGGATTACAAAGTATGAAAAAAAACCCTCTCTAAATTAAAAGGAAAAATTAGAGAAAAAAGAATTTCTAAATATTCTTTGAAATGAGATGAGAGCTCCCATTATAAAAGAAGTCTTTCTTAACATGATACATTCAAAAAATTATGTCCAGTACTAATTCTATATATGTCTTATGTCACAAAGGGCTAAATGTTTCCTTGAAACAATGAGCAAATTCAAAGCTGAAAAGACAACATAGTTTTAAGTGGAACTTAAAACTGAAAAAAAGATGGTTTTCAGTGAAACTGAAGGTGTCACAGGCCACACGTGACACCAGGTTATGGTATGGTTCATAAAACAACAGCCGCAGAGATAGCATGCCAAGCAATGCGTTATGTATTTGAAAAGTTAACAAAGGGAGTGAGTAATTAAAAGACATACTACTGAACGATGCTACTTAAGTTGTTTCAATGTATACCAAAGAAGAGACCCTGAAACAGTTTGAAATGAATGGCTCTAGAAAAATAAATTACAATAAATAAATAAATAGTTTAGTAAAATAAAAATCTAACAAACATGGAAAAATTATTTTGGAGATTAAAATTTTCATTCTTGGCTATTAGATATAATAAAGCTTATACTAGCCCTTTTAAGCATATACAAACCACACCTATGCCTCTCAGTGTTCTGTGCAGTTTACCATACCTGTGGATAGCTGTCAGTCCTTGGCAAAACTGATATGTCATAGGTGGCAGCAAAATGGCTTTTAGCTTGCTGGATTTGGCCATAACGTTCTCTTTTTCTCCACTTGGCCCTTCGATTTTGAAACCAAACCTATTTTTTTTAAAAAAGTAGAATTTTAGGCAAGGAATAGTTGACAATGCAAATATGATGTTCAAAGACTTCAAATTAGAGAGGTAAACCAGGACAACATAATTACTAAAAAGGGAATTTTTTTATATTAGAAAAGGATCCACAAATTTTACTTTCTATTTTACCCTGACAAGTGCCATGTCCATGAGGCAATATAATTTAATACAAAGAGACAAGACATTTTCAAAAATTTATTTAATACGTCTGAGCCTCTGTTTTTTTCATTTACAGAAAATAAAAAAAGAATTAGATTATATGACCGTGAAGATTCCTTATATTTTCAAATTATCACAGATAATAATCCCTCTCTCAGAGAATGCTGCAAGTCTGGAAGACATTCATAACTTTTTAGTTTGGGGCTATGTATATAACATTAACCCAGCCAATCTATAACCAAATTAATATCTGGGTCTGTCAAAACAATTGGCTCTTCTGGGTTGTACCCAGACTTAGAAAAACTTAGAAAAATGTAAACATAAAGATTATATCTAAAACATATGGCATCAGCAGAAATATCATGATTATTTAGAAATAAAAACCATTGGGATTATATATTATATTGATTATGATAAAGACTTCGGGTAAAATGGTATCATCTGAAGCTGAACTATGGTTTTAAAATATACAAATTGTTTATTATGTAAATGACACCACTTACTTATTTTCTCTTATAGAAAATGCTCATAAAATCTTCAAAATCATTTATCTAATTTAAAAGACTTATGGGTAATATAAATTAAAAAAAGAAACAGGGCAGATATAATCAACTGTCAAGAAAGCCTGTGAGTCAGTACGGCCTCTACAGGGTCACTAAACTGCCTTCCAAATCTCTCTGATGAATTGCATAGATGAAATATCCATTATAACACCTATCTTCCTCAGAGGGTTAAATATTAACTAATTCACACTTGTAGCTTTCCAGAATCATCATTTTAATATTTTAAGGTATTAAAGCTCTCTTTAATACAGCTCTCTATACAGAAAATTATATTCAATATGTATAATTTACATAAGCAGCTTTCAGGAAGCTCTTTAGCCTTTACAGAACTATATTCAGAATATAAAATACTTAGGAAAGAAGCTGGAAATGCAGTATAAAAATGCAAATTGTAAAAAGCCTTTCATTAAAATTTATTTGAAATTTTTACTCTTTTTCATATTCAATTCTAACATTTTATATATCTTTACCTTCACACTTATGGAGACATATTAATACTCAGTTTGGTGCGTGAGCATGTATTGCAAATTTAAGACGGCACTTTGAAGAGTTTTCAGCAATTAAAAGAAGGCAAGGACAGCTACCTGTTCAGATGGTTTCTTAGAACACTGCTGGGAAGTGTGTATTATCCACTATATTCAGGGCTTAAGACAACATCAACAACAAAACAAAACAGAACACACTTTCTTGCTCTCTCCACAGCAGGAGCATATTGAGGGAATTTAGTAATGAGGGCTTTTTTACTGAGAAAAAGACCTTGACAATCTCCTTAAAATGGGTGCCAATTACCACTCTGATGTGAAAAGCAGAAAAGAGAACCATCTGAGTAAATTAGGTTCAGGCTGGCTCTCTGTGCATGTTCTTAGGCAAAAATTAATCAGAACTTGGTGAAATGATAAGGGGAAAACATGCTTTGTGCACAGCTGATCACTGTGTGTGTGTAAACACATTTTTCTATGGTTACACGTATAGCTAATTTACATATATGAACACAAGACCAAAAAACACACATGTGGGGGGTTTGTGTTAACACTTGACAGTTCTAAAATTCTTCCTTAGTGTTGACTTTCTATACATTTACTTCCTGAACTAAGATAAAGTAACCATTTGTCCCCACAAACTAAAGCAAAAATCTGCTGCTTGGTATTCCTGCACCACCAGATGTTGTCTTTACTGATGTATAAGGGCCTTACAATGGCTCAATCTTCAGAAGGAATACTATTACTCCACTCAGAAAAAAATTTTTTTATTTATTTCTCTATTCTAGTGGTTTATGGGAATTGCAAAATTCAAATTACTTTATTTGGAGTAGTAAAAACACACACAAAGAAAAAGATTATTCTCCTGAATTATTGTTACTTGGGAACTAATAAAATATAGTTAAGAATATCAAGGCTAGTCAAAATAAAATACACTTAGGAGGTAGAATTTTACCCAGTATTTAAAATTTTTTTTTCAAATTATTAAGAAATGTAGTATACTGAATCATCCAATTTGATCATTTGAATATAACATATAGATATAATTTAACTGAATTTATATATTTAAAAATTACTTTAAGATTATTATTCCTATTGCCTCTGCAAAAATCATATAAGTTATCTAGATTTTAAAAATTATAATGGAAAGGCATGTACTGGCAATTCCTGGGGCTAGAAAATTGTAGATGAGCTATATGATCTTTCTTTAATTATGTATAGTGAAAATAGTTTATGGTATACATAACAACTGGGAGTTTGTGAGATTGTTTCATTTTTCCTTGTTTTATTATAACCCCAACCTCAGTAAAATTAGAGACTTATGGACCACTATACAAATAAGTTACCAATAGAGGGTATATGACCCCAAAAGAACCTCAACGGCTGATAAAAGAGAAAAATAAAATACATGGATTACTAGATTGGATAGCTATGACTAGTTTTTTGTCCTTTAAAAATCACTTTTTTGAAATCAGAAATTTGTTCATTTTCTGTTCTTTTAAAATAATCATTAGTTTTTATGCCTATGTAATAACTCAAGTGTTCTTTTCTTTTATACTTGTGTTTGAGCTGTCAAATCCTTTGCAAGTAAAAAGTAACTTTAGTAGACTTACATGCTACACTTTCATGCTACACTGTTCTATATCTTCAGTAGGAGACTCAGTTTCTTCCTTTGTAGTAAAACACAACTATGGATCAAACACTATCCCCCCTCCAACTCCGCCCTCCAAACACATATACACCCAAGCCTTCATCTGGCTCCTACCTGGACCCTGGCCTCAGTCAGCTCAGTCCTCAGAGCAAGCTGTTCTCTGACGTATACATCCGGGTAATGGGTTTTCTGAAAGACCTTTTCCAGCTCCTCCAGCTGCAAGCTGGTAAAGGTGGTTCGGTGTCTCCGTTTCTTACTGCTGGATACATTGCTGTCACATTTATCCCCAAGTTCATCCAGTTCTCCCTTCTCTGGCATCCCTTTCACGGGAGACATCCGGAGACTGTTACAGTTGTCCATAGCTCTATTTAGTTCGGTGTGAAGAGGCTGTCCTTCTACTTTAGTGATCCCATAGTTCACTGTACCCAAAGGGGGAAAACAACAGTTCTCAGGATTGCAAACATATGGATGAAGGACTTAAGCTGAAGTAATTTAGAGCATCAGGCAAGCGGTCCATTATGATTTATTGCGCCAGTATTAATTTGATCATCACATTATTAATTCACTTTGGGCAGGTTTAGAATCATCTAAAAATGTGTACATGGAACTCATATAATTTGTCAAAACACACAGTTCTATTTTCCAGGATTAATGTAATGTTTATGCACATAATTTATAATCAAATTAGTCAAATTAAAAGACGCTCTAGTTTAAAAAAATCTAGGTGCGTCAAATTTAATATGTCTTATTTATTCACAGCAGACAAAAGTAAGCTACTAACATGGCTCAAAAAGGATATTTCAATTTTAAATACGATCTGTAAACCAAAATCCAAACTCTTTTCAAAAGTTATGTTTCTCCTCCACACAAAACCTATGGACTATAGATTTAAGATATGGTATTGTTTCCTATTATATTTCCAATATTTCAACTGTATATCATGTCTGCATTTAAATTTTTATTTCAAAAAGCGACCAAGTTAAAAAATGAATTTTCCATCAGTTTCTGTGTATGTTTCCTACAGAAAATAATAAGATTTAGGTAGACTTCTTTAGCTTAAAAACTCATTTGCAGTTCTTTCTAAATTTGTCAAATTTATGCTTAACTCATGAAACATGTTTTAAGACAGAAAGCTCTACTCTTCCCTCTAGTAAAGCACAGAAATTAAAACATCTATTAAAAGATTACAAAGGATGTCATCTGGCATTCTGTTTAGTGGTGCTTTAATTTTAGTGATTTCCTCCAGATTTGAGTGCATGCTTGGCAGTATGATATAAAACGAAAATGTATCATATGGTGCCACACACACACACACAAATGTAATGGAGGCACATAATGCAACGGGAAGCATTTTTCTTAAGTCAGCCCTGCCACAACAATGATTTCCAATGAATTGTTATACTTTTTTCGTTTTTGTCTATTTTAAAATTCTCTCATGATGTATTTTTACAACTGCTTTAATCATTATATAAATGCATTGAACTCTAGTACCTAGTTAACTTAAAAACGGAAGAGTATTTAGGCAAAAAAAGATGTGATGTAAAACTAAACAGAAAGAAGAGCCTGGACATTAACAAACAATACGGTTTTGTCTCCGCGGGCAGAGTTAAATGGGGAACTGCGGTAATTAGGGATGGGGGAGGGGAAGCAGGCGTGAGGGTAAGGGCATCTCAGGAGAAAGACAGGAACCTTCCTAACTTTAGCGGACTGCTTGTTGCCTACATTTATCTTACTTAAATACTTTCCTATTAAAATCCATCCTAATGGTATGATGTTCTTTAAAAACTTGATAAAGCATTCAAAAATCACCTATTTCTCTTCTTATTTTTGGAATCCCGACAATTTAAATAAAAATTATGATTGAGTCGTATCCAGCTGTCAACAGAGGACATTTCAGAACCATTTTTAAAAAATCTTGTCCATAGAAATAACTTTATGTATACCTCTATAAATTCCAAAATTAAAATATTGCAATGTGAAATACAGCCAGAAAGCCAAAACTTCACTGTATTAAAATAAAAAAACTTTGCGTCTTCCTAAATAAATGACTGAGATTTAACTGATTTTCTCTATTGTTTGCGCCTTTATTTTTTATTTAACCTTGCAAGTCAAAAGTAACTTGCAACGTTGAACAAAATAAGTAAAATATACGACGACGTATTTTTTAAGCTTGCTGCGTACTAGGCATTTAGAAAAGGAGCTTCTATGAGCCGGTGCCTTGCCAGATTTTGAACTACCATTAGAATAGCGGGGCGGCAGGCTTGCTGTAAATATTTCACACTTAATTCGTTTGTTATTTTAAAACAGCCCGCTCCTTACAGCTTAACTGTGGAATATATACAATGATAAGGGAAAGTCCTCTTGGAATTGTAAACTTCTTTAGCTGTCGCGATCTAAAAAAATAGGTTTGTATTGGGTTACAAGATAGAAAAGATAGATGGTTTGTTTTGATAACATTTTGACTTTGAGATACTTGGCCATCCAAAGTTAAAGATTTCATCCAGAAGCATTCCGAAAGTCTTCTTAGGTGACTTCTACGTGGAGTCAGAAAAATAGACAATGCAGAATTCGGGAGTGAGTGATTATATTGAAGATTCTTTGCCCGAAGCTATTTAAAGTGATTTGGCGTTTAACAAAAATGTATGTTGTTGTATCGCAAACCCAAAGAAGTAGAAATCACAGACCCCCACAAGCTAACCTAGTAACCCTCTACCTTCACAAAGAAAAATATCGTTGCGTCTTGAAAAGTAAAAAACAGTTTTCTTATTCGTGACGGTAGTGACGTCCTCTAACGAGCTGTGATGGATTTCAGCTCCTCCTGCCTGGGCAGCGCGGCGGGCTCGCAGAGGAAGCGCGCTGTCTTGACTCAATTACTCTCTATTTAGCGCCCTATCAGTTTACGCCGGGGTCCTGGATAAGGGACTCCAGGACCCGTGGAGGACAGCGAAAGGAGAACCGCGCGGAGGCAACCGGGTGCGGGTTCCTTCCTTGGCTCCCCCCAAAGTCTGCAGCAGCCACAACTCCGCTTCCTAAAATAAGCACCGTTCCACTGCCTTCCTCCGCCCTCCAGCTCTCTCGCTCCCCTCCCTCCTTTCCTTCCTTCCTTTTTTCCTTCCTTCTTCCTTCCCTCCCTCCCTCCCTGTCCCGACCACTCCCCGCACTCTGGATTTGCGGGTGGGCTTCCGCGACCCCGGCTGGAGCAGTGGACTCACCGCTGCCGTCCTGACAGGGCGAGGTCCTCTCCAGGCGCACGTGATGCTCGGCGCGGGGCAGGGGCCCGAAGGCCTGCACGCATTTGCCCGCCGACGCTTTGCTGTAAAAGGACTCATTGTCCAGCGTCTCCATAACGTGCTCCAACGCGCCTCCTGCGCCCATGTAAAAGTTACTGTTTTTACTCGGTGGGCTCTTGAGGGCAAACTTCTCGCTCAGAAACTCCATAATCCTGGAAGGCTGTCTCGGAGCTACTGGAGCTCGGAGGCTGGAGCGCGCTGGGGGAGGGAGCGAGGGGGCGGGAGGAGGGAGGGCCAGAGAGGAGCGCAGGGGAAGCAGGCGCTGCGGCGCGGGGAGCTGCCCGGCTCCGAGCCCTTTAAGACGTCCCGGCTGGAAAGGGGGCACCCGAAGTTGCTTTTATATCTTGAAACTCAGCCGGGCTCCTCGGGCAACCTCCCAGTTCTAATGAATATGAAAATAGTCAGGCGACTAACTCCACCCCGGACTCCCCTCCGCCCCCACCCCACCCCCATCTTCCCCCACTTACCCGGGAAGGGCGCGTCCAGGCCTAGGTTAGACAGACAGCTCCATTTCAGACAAATGCCAGCAGGGATGAGGCCACGACACCCAGAAACATTGCCGCCGCGACAGTGGACTGGCATTTCGGAAGAGCTCGGTGAGATCGCAAAGCAGTTAACCCTCCACTCCCCGCTCTCTGCGCCCTCCCGGGCCGCCCGCCCGGCACCCGGTCCCCACCCCACCCCACCCCACCCCCACGCCGGCCACTCACTACCAGAAAGATTTAGAGGCGTCTTACGAACTTGAAAGGAAGTACTGCTCTAAAGGGCTTTTACTTCATCCGTAAGTCGTTTATGTGGAAGCTCCACATTAATCCGAAGCCCAAGAAGCCGGGTACATGGGCAGCTATTAGCTGGGATGGCCATGGTAGAGGGGCCGCTTCTCCTTCCAATCCCGAGGAGCTCGGCGTCCGGGGGCTCTCGGCGCTCACGAACTCGTGGCCTTTTCTTTCTTTCTGGAATGCGGTGGCGTGTGGATGTGGTGGCAATGGGAGAGGAAAGCCGAGCAAGAGGCACTGAAAACATTAAACCCAGACCCACCTGATTTCCCCACCCCTCCCTTGGTCCACGATTTTATCATTAGCTCCAGATTATTTTAAGAAACCCCGATAGGAAAAGTCCCTCCTAAGGGCCCTTAGTATAGGCCAGAGAGAGGTTCGTTACACAAAGGGGTTTAGGAACGAGGAAGGCCTTCAGGGTGGTTTTCAAAACATAATTATTTTACTCTTAAATGGTCGCGGTCGAGTTTGAAAAGCGCGTTCGGGGAGCGATGGGCGCGCGCGGAGCTGGGCCAGGACCCCGGTTCCAGCCCGAGGGGATGGCGGGAGGCTGGGGAGCTGGCCGCTCCCTGAGGGCAGGCAGCACTGCGGAGTTGAAAGCCCCTCTGTGAAGCTTCGGGACTGCCTTTGGTTTCGGAGGAGCCCGCCGCGTCGGAGGGAAAAGCGTTCAGCGCCTTGGGCAAGGAAAGGCCGCCATTAGCAACAGGCCTCTTAAACTGGCAAATTGGGTGAAAACTCCCACAAGTTGGGGACTAAGGGTTGCGCCCTCCAAGGGAGGCCTCTACCCGACGGCCTTTTTCGCACAGGCCCTCGCAGCGCCCGTCGCGTCTCTCCAGGACAGCCGGGCAGTCACCCCGCGGCCTTGGGCACGCGGGGCAGCCCCGACGCTGGGGTGGCGAGGCCAAGCCCAATTCTGGCGAGCCTCCGGATGGGCTCGGGAATTTCCACTTTCTTCGGGGTCTCGGCTGTCCTAGGACTCACTGGGAGACCCTCTTCGAGGCCATCATGGGCCGCAGCCAGGGAAGAATCACGGAGCGCTGCGCACCTCAGAGCGGCGCTTTCAGAACTGCCCTAGAAGCGGGGCCGGTCCTAAACCCAGATCCGGCCGAGCGGGACCCGAGCAGGCGCCCCGGAGCATCAGCCTCCGTTCTCCCAGGACGCTTCTCCCGAACAGGGCCACAAGCTCGGTTCACGTGGCGCCGCGCTCTGCACGGCCTTGAGCGCGCACTCAGGTTCTCGCGAGTTGACACCATTCCTGAATGATACAACTTGAGCTGTATTATCACTATCTCCGGAGCCGTGCAGCCGGCACCAAACACTAACTGTTAAATCTCAAAAGGGGCGCAAAGAAAAGCTTTCAGGGACTGGGCTAAGGGAGAATTCCAGACTGCACCAAGGCGCGCGAACTCCAAGCCTGGCATCCTCGGATGGGGTGTGTGGGGTGCTGGGGTGGGGGGCGGCTACGCGGGAGGAAGGCCAAGGAAAAGCTGGCGAGAGGTCGCCCTGGTACATCCTATCCACGCTTAAGGCGAAGGAGCAAGCTATGCGCTTCCTGAGCACTTTCTAGCTGTTCCTGGGCCGTCCCTACAGGAATGTCGGAAGTCGAGTTATCCACTCACTCTTATCCGGGTTGATAATTTTTGATTCTCTCCTAACCCCTTCTGTACCTCCCTTCAGATGTTCTGACAGCCTGCCTTTCTCTAATAGACACGGGGAGGATAAGAGAAATGGTCGTTTAATAGGTTTTTCAAAACTTCACAGCAGCTAGAACAACGCCTTGCTGACTTGAGGAAATATACAAACAACTCCTAGCTATGAACTCAGTTACCTCGTAGAGCTCTGTCAGCTTGTTTATAAATATGCGTCTTAAGAGCTCCGAATTCCCTGAAAAACATTCGGTGTCTCTTAAATGAAAGACATATGATGCAAGCTCTAGAGTACTTGTAAACCAATAAAGGTCCAGCTCGCAGAGGAAACTACAGAAGAGCCAGGGTCCACAGCTGCCTAGTAAACCCGTTTCCACCCCACACCTCAACCCCACTTTTGATGGTAGTGGTTGGAGGGATGGGTGCAAGGTGTCGCCAACCCCACTTAATATCCCTGGAGCCTCTTGGAAATGCAAATCTATTACACAGAGCCCTGTATGTCTGGGGACATGTAACCACATGTGCCCAAAACATAGGGAACAGCTAATGGCAAACTCCCATAACGAATGCTTAATCTGCAGTTTTTGGCAAGATGCTGGGTCTCTGGTTGCCAAGAGCTGCATTAAATGGATTCTGAGAGGTTGAGATGGAGTTTATGGTAATGGCACAGCTCTAACCATTGGAGCCTTAAATAATAAATTTTAAATAATACTAATTAAAACAACAATAATTAAATGATTTCTGGAAGGCACAAGAAGGGAGAAGAAACTGGAAGCTGATTGGATTGGAGGGTGTCTTGCCCTCTCTGAGATTTACCTGGGCATTTTCTGCCTGGTGCTTTGAGGATAACCTTCTTGGAAATTGACCACAGCACTTTGATAAATACTTTCAGCTACTCTATCCAGAGCCTACATGGCTCTTTCCTCTTCAGCAGGCTTTAAAAACCTGCTTCTAATCCACATTCCTCATCCCAGCTTCCCCAGTTCCAAAGGGTCAGCATGGCTAGGGCCCTGGGGTCCAGTGCCTCGAGGAACCATAGCTGGCCAGAGAGACCCAGTTTATTAAACCAAGTTCTAATTGGCATTTTATCTCAGCACGCTCAGTCCATCACCCCCAGGCTACCATTCCCTTCTTTCCTCCACCTTTCTATTTCTCCTTTGAGAGAATTGTTCATCACTTTCCATACCTGGAACCTGGGTTCTAAATCCAGGATTCAGCTCCCCAACTTTCATGTTAGTGAAGAAGTCTACCTGGCAAAAAGCACTTGCAGGAGGTGGTGGGAGTGGGGTGAAAGTGGGGGGAGGAGAGGGACAGAGATGGGGAGCCATCAATTTCTTTGAAATCCTAACAAAATGTAGGACATTCTAGGATGCTGGCACTTTCAGATCCCAGGGTGCAGCTGCTGATGCTTCTTCACATCTCCCTGATGGGACTGATGCAGAGTCAGGAAGGAACGTGCAGAGACCAGGAAGCAAAAGGATGAGGGTTAACACGAGCTATTGCAGGTTCGAGTCCCAGCCTCTTTGCAACACTGTTTTCTCGTTTCTCTGGCACCAGGGATGCTAACACAGCGGGAAGGCTATTTTGTGAAGTGACTCTGATGTTCTGATTTGAAGTTACATTTAACATTCCTGCAACCAGTTTGTTGTTGTTCCTGCTGTTGTTGTTAGGTGCCAGCTCCCCAAACACAGTGATTTGGGATGTGTTTAAAGCTTTCTTTATTTAGTTCCCTTTAGAGCCTAGAATTAAAGTAATTCAATTAAAACTAGTTTAAAAGGTTACTGAAATGACTGACTTCCCCCCCCACACACACACACATACAAAGGTAATTCAGGTAAGTCAAGTTCAGATAAGGGATTGGCTGTCAGTTTGACTTATTTTACACTTTTAAAAAATTCTCATGGTCTGAAAGTTGTTTTTGATGCCCCCCTCCCCCATGAGACTATATTTTGGGAAATGAAAAATATTTTGAGTACATACATCAAAGCAACAGTTGAAGCAATGTGTATACCACTCTGGTTCCTTTCTCAACTTCTTGAAAGAAATGTCACACTTATATAGTAATAGTGGGAATGTCAAGATAGGACTGCAAGAATTTTCATCTTAGCCCTTTCTTTTTTTGGCAAGCGTTTGAGGCATACTAGTAAGTAAAGCTAGGAAAAATGCGTGCTGAATTAGATGAACTATGACAAATGTAGAAAAGCAGGAGTCTGGAGAGGGGAGGGGAAGCTGGGTGGAGAGAAAACTCTCATGAAAAAGTACTAAAATAATTGAATGTCATGTAGGATGGCAAGAAGCCAGGTGGCCTCATGTTTTGTGTGTGCTCCGCTGCTGCTTTTCTTTCCTGGCTTCATCTTCACCCTTCCCACAGCTCTACAGACATAACAGATACAGAAATATAGTTTGCATCGAAGCAGCTCAAGGGGTTTTCATCAAAATAAAAAATATATATGTGCATATATATACACAAACACAAAGAAACATGTAAGCTTTCCTTTAAAATATCTGTTCCATCATCTACTCCAGAAAACACACTTATAGACTAACATATAACTTTGTCATATTTTTGAAGCTTCTGTATTTTAATTTAAAAAACAATGGCCTGAGTTTTAATCAGTCCCGTCAGTCTTTCAAGTGTACTGTTAACAAAGCTCTCAAATATAATGGATTAAATTTACCTGTGATTTCAATCATAGTAAGTATTCTGGTATTTTAGAAATTCACATGCTTTTTCGAAGACCTACGCTTGTTTTTGAATTTCAACTTGTTTCAGTAATAGTCTTTTACAGAGTTGCCCTTTTCTTAGAGAAATGGATTTAGTTTCTGCTCTCCTAAAGGATCTAATTTAAATGTGAAAGTCTAAAATGACTATTTTCCCCACTTGCAAATACTGTGAATAATCTAACATGCCACTGTTTACATTTAGTAGAGAAATGTATTTTATTACAAATATTAAAAAATCATAATTCAACGGCAATAATCTAATTACCTTTATTTCTCTTTATGGCTGTCGTCATTGCTCCAGGAAGTTCTAGATATAATAAAATAAAAAGACAGTTAAAGTTAGATCTCTTTTATGACACATATGCATTCGTATAGTGCATAATTAAGCTAAACTGTATTCAATTCATAAACCCAGATTTCACTAGCAAATTATTAATCGCTTACCTATAACATGTCTTCCACCATTTTATTTGAGATATGAATTGTTTAAGCTTCTATCCAATATGTTTTCGCTACATTTTTCCTGCTGATTTATTAGCTATCTCTTAAAGACAGAACTTACTTTCAAAAAGATGCTGTGCAAACACTTTTACGAGTTGAGGTTTCGCGTCTCAGGGAAAGACTTAACATCTCAATACAGATGGAAGCAAAAACGACTGGACGG
The DNA here is from genome assembly GCF_964165515.1 of Mesoplodon bidens. Lineage (NCBI taxonomy): Eukaryota > Metazoa > Chordata > Mammalia > Artiodactyla > Ziphiidae > Mesoplodon > Mesoplodon bidens. Next base: position 91,739,613 of record NC_138167.1, read on the forward strand.
ATGTTTCTCCTTTGGACTGGAATTATATACAATGTAAGTATAAAGTCCATGGTCATTAAACAAACCCGATCAGGGTAGGGGCAATAGACATAATCAAGGCAGATCCAAACCGAGAGGAGCAGATTCTCCTCCCGTTCGACCCCCACCTACTGTGCCCCTCCCTCGCCCACGAATACCCTTTACCTCTGGACAAGAAAACAGGGTTTGGGTGCCGAGGAGGTGCGCTTAGAACGCACCTCATCGTAAGCAGCTGAAAACCATTCGTAATCTAGTTTAACCTCTTTGCCGCGGTGCTCTATGAATTCAACAGAAAGAAAAACACAAACACGGTCATTACATCAAGGATTAGTCGGGGAGGGGAGAGGGGTGGGGGGATGGGGAGGGCGCCAACTCCGTTCGAAAAATCATTAAAGAACTTTAGAGAAAGGTCGAGATTCATATTCACTCAACTTCTCCTTTCCAACCTGTCCTGCCTGTCCCCAACAACATGGGTTTCCGCTGTGGATTTTGATAAAGTAAACTTTAACCTGCAAAGTGCCGTAAGTAGAGATGCGGAATAAAAAAGTCTCTGTGGCTTGCAGAAGAAGAGCCGAGCCCCTGGGATGCCCCTCGTTGGGGCGCAGGCTGGACCGGGGCTGCGAGCGGCGCCTCGGCCGCGCGAACCCGCATTCCAGATCTGCGCGCGTGTCCCACCGCGGCCGCGGTCGACCTCACGCCGGCGCTCTGCAGTCGGGAACCTGAGAAAGGCTACGAGCCGAGCGAACTTCCGAGGCCGGTCGGAGCGCCCCCTTGCTCCGGTGGTTCGCCACCTGGTGCGCACCTCTCGGGTAGGACCACCCTCCCGGCTACCGACCCGGGGGAGCCGCAGGGGACCGCCCTGGCGGGCCTCTGGGCTGACGGCTGCGTCTCCAGACGCCGCCTGATTTGACCTCAAGGCTGTAGGCGAAGTCACCTACCGGCCGGGGACGACGCTGTGGTTAAGAGAGCAGATGTGGAGGAGTCTCTGTTCTGAGCAAAGAGAATGAAGTTTCCTTTCTCCTGAAAACTTAAAAGAGCCTCGACGACTACAGAGAGAAGTTAGTGGTTAACCGATTTGCTGCTAATATTTCATCAGTGGTGCTCTCCCTCCTTTAATGTCTAACTCTTGGGAAAACAACATATTTTAAGCTTTCCATCCAAATATTGATATTGGCAAATAGATCATCCAACAGTCCCCTGGTAAGGACAGGGCGCTTTTTGTTTCACAAGTTGGCAACCAGAATTATTCCATATCACAAATTGCTGCAGATTTAGGGGATAAAGCAGAAGACGTGTGACTCTCTAACAGTAACGTGTGGGCGTGAGTGTGTGAAGTAGCGCACACATCACTTTGTACCTGCCTTCCACCGGGAATGAGCGCCTCTCCCGTTGGGGAGAGCCAGGTTTCACCCTGATTGCAAGAGGTTCCTAGCGGATACATACGTAAATGCAAGGCAATGATCCGGTCTCTTCTTAAGATCTTGTTTTGCAGTAAAAATTTCTCAACCTTTACTGCATTTTTTAAAAATGTCCTTTTTGTTAAACAAAACTGACGCACTACCTTTAGCAGGGTGGCGCCCGACGCATTGGAGGTCGTCCACTAGAAAGGAATCCTCCGGTCCTTAGCGGATTACGTCATTTCTCAGCTCCCAGAGGCAGATGCCCCATGGACCTTTGTTATAAAGTCAGATCAGTTAAACACTTTCCTACGTTCACAGTTTGCTCTCGGAGATAACAAAATGTCATGAACACACAATTTATTAATAAAGTTCAAATATAACAAGCAGTTAAAATATTTACTGCCATTCTACCAAATCCTTCAGCGAGTATTTTCTCAAGTTCCCCAAGAGAAAGAAAGAAAAAAGTTGGCTTTAAACAATTCATTTATATTTCATTCTTTGTGAGATTTCAACCACTTGTGCAATACATATATATGTGTTGCATGCATATACATATATATGTGTTGCATGCATATATATATATATATATATATATATATGCTAAGCTCAGTTCTTAAGGAGGACTTTAATTTTAAAGGAACTTGTTTGGGGGAAATCTCTTTAATACAGTTACTTATAGGGAAGCCACATATTTCCAATAAAGTTCATTTCTGATTAACATTAATGAAATTATTTCTCTTACCCTGTATTTGATTCACATGTCCTACTTTTGCAGAGAGGGAATTGCAGTCATTCTTTTGCTGCATTAAGAATTGCTCAATAATTGAATTGAACAAAATCTAAGTAACTGATTTCTGTTTTTAGTAAGAATGCTCTTTAATCTTGCATTCTTTTTAATGTTAGTACAACTTTGAATATTGTCTTAGAGTTTAAAAAGAAATATAAATCTTGGCAAAATAAATAAAGAGACTTTATTAATGCAATTTTTATTTTTCAGGAAATAAAATAGATCTATGGGCAATGTTTTACTTGAACTATATGAGCTTCTTTGGGCATCTTTAACTGCTGGATCACAGTTGAGGCAAACCGTATAGGATGGATATAAGAGCTTCTCTAAAGTATCTCTTGCAACTTTTTGGCTCTAGAAGTGAACACTGAGGAATCCTGTAAATCATTTAAAAAATTCCTTCAACTCCTATCTATTCAAAGTGGACCTTAATTCGATTCAATATTTTCACCAAAAACGAAAACATAGTTTGCACTTACAAAATTTTATGAAGTATGCATTCCTAGGAGGGCTAGTTAAAGCCTTAGAATACAAGAAATTGGGAGGCAAATATTTTTGGAGAAGGTAGACTGAATGATGGAATTAAACCAGTGAAGACCAACATAAAGCTGCAAATTAAGGTTAAAAAAAGAAATATAGAAGTGGTGAAACAAAGCTTTATTATAAGAGTCCATAGAATAAAGATTTGCAGATATTTTGAGTCCACAGCATGACTTAGTTGCTAAGGTAGCTGCCACAAACAGCTTATATTGCATTAGCAAAAGTGAAACAGTCACACATCAAGAAAGATCAGGTCCTCATTACACACTGTATTATGCAGAAATCTAGAGAACTGAGAATTGCTCTGGAAACTTTTTACTGAGAGACATTAACAATTTTGAGCTTTTCTAGTGTACAGGGGGTGAGCCAAAGAGGATCTGGAAACCATGTCATGGAAAGAATGGCTAAAGGAATTAATGATTTTTTTTAGCTAAGACATACAAAAGAGTGATTAAATTTTTTCAGTTTAGCCCCAGTGTGGAACTAAGTGGATCACGTTCGGTTGGAAAACAGCTTTTTATGTAAAAAGCAAATTATTTTTTAAAACAATGACAGTTCTCTCTGACTGAAGTGGGCTGATTGTCAAAGTTGCACACTGCTGGACAAGAGATGTTAGAGAAATCTGTCTTGTCTAAGTCTCTTCTAAACCAAAGCTTCCAAATGATGCTCTTAATGCTTACAGTAGCATTACATCTCTGAAGTTCCTTCACAAAAAAATTACTGTACTAACTTCCAAATTAGGATTAATTTTCTCTAAGGAAAAAATAACTTTGTAGCATATTTTGCCTTAATTATGAGCTGAAATTAAAGACTACACTTAGAAAGCAGGTGTTTTCTGCCAAATAACCATGGTATCATTCTGGTCTGCCTATATTTTTCTTATCTAGATAATAGTTTTGATTACCTATTGATGGCATTTGGTTAACTGGTTACATACAACTTCTAGGACAATGCATATGTAGGCATATCTATTTATCTATAACACCAAAAATGTTGAAAAGTACAAACTAGACTCACATTCACAGGATTTGGGTCCAGCTCTACAACCTGCTGGCTTTGTGTTGCTGAGAAAGGTATGTAACCATTCTAAGATTCAGTATCATCTTCTGTAGCATGGGGCTAGGAGTAGTATCTATCTCAAAGGACAGGAGGAAATATAAAAGGAGTTAATGTATCTAAAGTATTTAGGTACAGTGCCTGGCCATACTATAGGTACTAAATGTTTACTATTTTTATGATTTTTAAAATTCAGAATAGGGAAGCATTTAATAAAAATTATGGATGTAGTAAAAATAAATTAATGGTGGTAAGAAGTGAAAAGTGATTTTAAAAAACAGAAAATTCAACTATTTAATTTTTTTTAAATGAAATATATAATTATGGTTATTTAAGAGTTAGAGACGGAGAAAGGATCACATATGGGAAACAAATCTCCATGAAGATGCTATGTCCTGAGGTGTGTGTGCTAATGCAAGGTAAGTGTGCTTGCCCAAAGCTACTATTCAGTTAGGCTGTAGACACAGACATTACCTCTAACAAATTTTCCAAGATTTTTTGTGACTCGGAAGACTGGGGTCCTACTCCCAGCTCTGTGATTAACCATCAATTTGCATAACCTAAAACAAATAGAGTTACCTGTTAAGGTCTCAGTTCCCCTTGTTAAAATATTCTCACTGTAAGCCATGTATTGAAAAAAAGACTCTATTGAAGTTATTTATTAGAAATACAATTCTTATCGATTAAGCTATATGGTCTCTAGGAAGCTGCTATGGACTGAACGGTTGTGTCCTCCCCAAATTCATTATGGCAAAACCTTAATCCCCAATATGATCTATTTGGAGGTGGGGCCTTTGGGGGATAAATAGGGTTATATTTGGTCATGAGAGTGGAGCCCTCATGATGAGATTAATGCTCTTAGAAAGGGATGAACAGACACGAGGTCTCTCTCCTTGCCATGTGAGGTTACAGCTAGAAAATGGACATCTGTAAACCAGGAAGAAGGCCCTCACCAGGAACCTTATCTCAGAATTCAAGTCTCCAGAGCCGTGAGAAATAAACATTTGTTATTTAAGCTGCCCAGTTTATGGTAGTCTGTTAGAGCAGCCTAAGCAGACTAGGACAGAGGACTAGGACAATTCTTTGATTCTAATATACTCCAAGTAAATAATATTAGAAATTCTAGCTTTTTCCAGCCACTGCTGGACTTAGAGGACTCAGCATAGTGCTCCTGAAGCCCTCATGGAGCTCATTCCCTGGGGTAGAACAGCTTGTTCAAGATGTCACCGTCTGTAGCAATATCCTTGTGAGGAAAGCACTTACAAAGAATTCTGCCAGTGAAGCTACTTGGAAGCAGCTTCACTCAGATTTAAGAAGCATCAGCATATGTGAAATCAAGTCTCAAAAGACTGAAAGGCCAATGCCTCTGTAAGTCATTCAACTTTCTCCCACTTAACGTGAATAAAAAAAATCTCAGTGTACCCGTTAATCAGGGACTTTGGGATAGGCAACTATACTGTTATTTTGTATTTGAATCAAATTAATGTTTTGCCTAATAATATCTATTTTTATTTTGAAATTAGCCAGTAATTATTGGTAATAACATTATCTGAAAATGCTAACATCTTCCTATTAATATTTTTGAAAAGCATCACATAGCAGTTTTCCACGTAGAGACCACATACATAACCTAAAATCTATAGGCTGGACAGGTCTCAAGGTACTTTATCCAATGCTACTTTTCAATCCTATTTCCCACTAATTCCCTGTCTCTCTCACCGGGCTCTCTCAGTTCTGTCCAGTAATTCAGTCCCTGGATTGTCTACTCTCCATTCCCTGGACATGCTGCTATCTGTCTCCAGGTACTTATTCAGACTGTATCCTTTGCCTAAAATGCTTGCTTGCCTCAATATCCATTCATCCTTGAAGATCAGTTAAATAAACAGAATATGAAAACACCCTTTCCCTGTTCATTCTCCTTTGAAGCTAACCTTCCCATGCCCAAAACATTTTTTATCCCCTTTAGGATACTAAAATAAAGGTTCCTTATAGAGCTGTCTATTGGTATACTCATCTTTTAAAATCAGTTTATATTTATGAAGATAATAAAATATGCAAGTTTTTGTTCTCAATTTTAAAATTGAATAAAGATTAAGAAAGAAATCAAGGGATGGATCCCCTTTTTTTCTTTGTCTTTCCTTTGAAGAGAAGGCATGGGGAGTGGAGAATCGGGAGGAGAGGAGAACTTGAGGCAATCTAGCCAATTACTTGGCATCCCCTTTGGGACCTGGTAGTGGAAACATTTTATGAGCCTATTTTGGGGTATAGAGCATTGCCTGCAGAGCTGTGGTGCTGACATTTCAGCCCATTTTATAGAAATATATGTTTTTACTTATCCATGTGAAAAAATAAGTTAACATGCTATTAGAAGTGTATGACTTTTACATTTCCAAAGTATTCTGCACACATACATATGGAGGAGGCTCAATATGTATGTATTTGAAGCACTGAATTCTACTTCCATTTCAAGGCAAATCTCGAGAAGTCAGTTTTCAAGATATTTTTAAAATAATTTTTCATCACTTCATGGAAATACTTCCTAAAATAAAGTATGCAGAATTGATCCAATTTTTGGTTCAACTTTGGAAGATTGGTCTGGAAAGATTTTCTGTGTCAAGTCACCATTTATTGAGTGCTTATGATACCCAAGGGACTGAGCCAGGGGCTTCTCATCTACTTTGTCACTTGATCTCACTGCACCCTATGAGTTGTATTTTTAATTTACTGGTAAACAAACAGACTCAGAGTTTGCTGCTTGTCCAAGGTAACATATCAGAGGATTAGAACACAGGACAGTTAGATTACAAAAAAATCATGTTCTTTTCACTTTCTTCCATATGTGTCATATCAAAATATGTGCTAAGCAGAACAAAATTGATGTGCTGATTTCCTACTTTGCTCTTTGTATTATATTGAGTTATTCTAAGCATTGGTTTCATTTTGAAGTTAATAGAAAGTCCATGGTTAGACCAAATCTGAATGATCCAGAGAGAGATGAAAAACAGACCCACCCTTACTGTGTCTTCCTGTAATTTTCTGTTGCTACATGAACTTTGAGAGAGAAATCTTGAATAACTGTGGTAGGAAACCTCAAATCCATATCAAAGAGCAAAACAGTAAAGTTAGCATATATTTGACTTGGAATGTGTATAGCTGAATATTACTAATTGTTATACATTAATAGATATCTAATCAGAAATCATCTTATTTTTATACCTTTTTATTTTTTCCCCAAGATAGGTAATTTTAGAGGCTGGTAAAGTTCAAGTTTTCTCCTGTAACAATGTTCTTCTAATTCCATTTGATTAAAAAAAGGTATTGGATATGGATTAAATAAAATATATTAACTTTATCAATTTCTTTTTACATTTGTAATGTGGTCATTGGAAACATTAAAATTACATATGTGGCTCACATTATATTTGTATTGTACAGTGCTGATCTAGACCAATTCTATGAAATTTATAAAACAAGTTTGAAAGTTTCTCTTATAGCTTTTGCAGGAGAAAATAACTTTTTTAGAAATTCCAATGATACATTTATTTTTAAAAAAAGTTTTACGTTTACTCACCTGGCAACCACTGGTAGATGAAGTCAGGCCTTTATATGCAAAGCATGGACTTGCAGTGGTTTCTCACCTTTGCTCTTGTGATGTACAAGTGGTTATAACGAGACCTCCTAAAATGTAGGGATGCTATGAAGGTTACACTCATAGTAAAGACAAACCTTTGTAATGTTAATTCAGTTGGCTCACTTTTCTCTAAAGCTTCATGGAAAGGATTTATCTTTCTGTAGCACCTTGGTTAGTTATTATCCAAAAGTAACACCAGAGAAGCCCTCACTCTAACCTCCCAGTGCTAAAGCAGACATTGCCAACTGTGGCACTCCTTCCTGCATCCTTCCTCACTGAGCTTTAAAGAGTCCTTTAGAGTCCTCACCAGTCCTTCCTACTGGTGGCCATTCCTGATCTACTACAGAGGGCTCTTGCCCTTCAGTGCTGGCAGGGAGATAAGTTATAAATGAAAAGTCACATGAAACCTTTCACTGCAATTTTTGACTTAGGTAAAATTCTGGATACTAGGAAGAGTACATCAACTGCACGGTATTTGGAGGTAAGGAAGATTGGTGGTCAGGCTGTATTAAATAAAGCATATGTTATAAACACACTACATTTGTTACTTTCAAATGCATTATATTCATTTATACAACTGTTATTGGCCTTTATGTTTTAGATCTTGGATTAAAACTGGATTTATTATACAATAGAATGCCAAATATAATATGGTTCCCATTAAGAGATCCAATCTATGTCACAGTTCAAATTCCGCCATTTGAAAAATTAACAGCTATATATGTGTAAAGCCTGATATAACATAGACTACAAGGTGGGTGTGAATTCTATTTCTTATCACCAGTTACATAAAAGATTTCAACCTGACTTTATAAGATGCTCTCTTATTAAAATCAAATAAAAATAGACACACACACATACACACACACACTATATGAGAGTTAAATTTATGCAGAGTTAAATGCACTTATGCCATCTTAAAGTCTGGAACCAGAGTGGAGGGTTATTTTTCCTTTTATTTAATAATATTCACTATGTTTAGCAGAATCAAAGTTGTTTTTCTTATAAACTAGGATTTTCTTGTGCCTGTTTTGTAGGCACTATCTTTTATCTATTATTTTATCAATTATTTTCTGCATCAATACACCCTACTTAAGTTATATCACAGAATAGCCTCCAGGTCAGCGCTACCTAATAGAAATACAATGTTAGATATATATGTAACTTAACATTTTCTAGTACTCATATTAAAACATTTTTTAAACCAGATGATATTACTTTATTTAAGCCAGAATACTATTGTTTAAACATAGTCAATACAAAATTATTGGGCAACTGTGCATTCTTTTTTCATACTAGATGTCTGAAATCTGCTGTGCATTTTATACTTAGGTCTCAATTCAGACTAACCATAAGTACTCTGTAGCTACGTGTGGCTTAATGGCTAATATTTTGGACAGCACATATCTGGATTATAGTTCTTTATGTGCTGGAAAGAGGTTTTCTCTGAATGTCACAAACATTAATGACAAAAAAACAGCTCTACCTAGGTAGGTAAAAATATCATGGTAGATAATGGATTGCATTCTACACTGAAATAGCCAGTAAAATTACATCTCCTATTAGAGATTAGTTAGAAATTAGCTCTGACAACCAATATGCTATAGAAAGTTTAGGGGTTTTCTTCCCCTAAATTAAAGCATATTCAGTAGATAATTCACTTGACCCCAGTACAGTCACGAAAATCATAAATCCTGATGGTGAATAATTTTCTGGCCTCTAAAGTTGATGGAAACTACATTTGGTAGGAAATATGTGAGGGTTGTGGCACTAACTATTGTATGAGCACAATAAGAAATTAGGATTTGGAATGCTTCCCACAGCACCTAGTAAGATCTCCTATAATGCACTATGTGCACAAAGATGTTGGGCAGACAGGACCTTGGGAGGGTGATAGCTCCATAAACCAATATAGTTAACTCTCCTATCAAGACATTCTGGAATCACCAAACAACCTATCAGCCTTTTTGTGACCAGTGATTCACTCTGCCATTCTTATAAGAAGTGATTGGTGATGATTGTGATAGCACTGGGGGTGGTTGCCAGGTAGAAAGGTGAGAATTGAGTTGGGAAGGGTCTGGTCATAGAACATAGGGTGTAGGAAAGAGCAAAATGCCATGTTGAGATGTGCATTTGAATAGTAGCATTGCCTAGGTCCATCACTGCCAATCCAAAATTCAGTCAACTAAGTGACAATGTAAGCTCATATTTCTACCTTCACAAATCTTAAAGACAAATATTTGCCTTAATGTCTCATCAAGGAAACAGGAGAAAGAGTATCTCTTGTTTGATTTCTTTTCAGGTTTTATTCAATTTTTAAAATTAAAAAAAATTTTAAATTTAAAATTTATTCAATTTTAAAATTTCCCTTTTCTATTTTCATAAACATAAATGAACTAGCATCAAAAATGATAAGTTTGAACTTTGAAAGATTTTTCAAATGACCATTTTAGGGCTGGACACAATAAACAACACTACAAAGAACTTCCAATATAACTCCATAATTAGGAAACTATTTTATTGACATATAAATCAATCATAACCTACAAATTTAAGAAGCATCAACACCCATCATCTTCCTCAAAATTAATATTATGAAACAATTACACAGATCACAGAATAAGGAGACTAGAGATTAAATTATTTTAGGCTCTAAAACAGCTTAATCATAAGCATCTCACTTCTCATACCAGCCTTTCCACTTCATTGATTTGCACATATGAACCATAAAACCCCATCAATATCAGCTTTAATGTGGTTTTCTCTTGCAGGGTTCACAATAAGCTGAGATAAAATATTTTCCCTCATTACATTATGCTGGTTTGTGGATGCCATTAGTAAAAAGATGACATAACAGCATGTTCATAAAGCAACTACACATGGAGCTTACTTTCCAAAGCCTCAATTTCTAGGCCACAACATATGAATCCATGTTTTCTTTATTGATTGACAGCTCAAGGCTCATTAACATTTCCATCTCAATCAAGTTAAAAGAGATTTACAGGTTTGAGATGCTACAGAGCTCCAAAAGTAGATGGGGGACACAAACTAAATAAATGCATCTCTAAATCTGCTAATCATTTTAAAATGAAATATTTCAATAAAGAGTAGGAAAAGCAAAACAAAACAAAATTAAAGTTCACTGGATTCTATTACACAGCAACAAACTGGAAAGTCACTGGAGAACTTAGCTTTGTGAAAAAAGCCCCAGACTCAGGAGAGTTAGAGATGCTAAGGAGCATGAAAGGTAAATGCAGCATTTTGCACATTAGATTTACTAAGCTATAACAGAATACCGACTACACAATAGTAAGAGTTTAATAAAACTCATCTGTAATTTTAGAAAATATATTAACATTACAAAATTATAAGACTGGGGTTTGAAAAGTTGAAAAGATTTTTTAATGATTATTTAAGGCACATTAAAAATTAAAATTATAGAGTGTTTTTTGAGTCAGAAGAATAATATTAATGAACCAGAATGAGCATCTACCCTTTATAAATGATAAGAATGAAACATTACAAATAAAATATCCAATCATTAAATTGATAAATATTTAAATTTATGTCATTGAAATTTAAATGGGATGTATCTTTCTTAATCTATTTAAGATGACAAAGTAAAAGAAAAAGGCTATTTTCATTTTCTATTCTGAATTAATTTACATGTCAATTTATCTTTGAAATATCCAATTATAATAATATAGTCAAATAAAATTTATTAATATATTGATCCATTAGTACTATAAATGGTCCAATAAAATAGAGTTATATTCTCTTATGATAATATTTATGGTTTTACAATTTATTATTGTTACAAAAACCATCTCTAGTACATGTGTAATAAACATTTTAAATAAAAAAAGAAATTGGATATGCAAATTCCATTACAATATTTCAAGAATTAATTTCTGGAAGCCATTCCATATGAACACAGGAACAACAGCAAAACTGTATTTTACAGATGGAAAATAAGAGAAATCTATCAGAAAACAGAATCGTGAAATATGTATAATAATACAAATTAAATACACTTAAAACCTTGTATCCGATTGGTAATATGACCAGTTATCCACAGATCTCTTGAAAAGAAACCGTGTGCCATATGCTTTGAATGCTGAAGCTTGAAGGATTAGTCTGAAGTTTTCACCTTCTTTTTGCCACTTCCCCATCCACCACTGAGTTGTATAGGATTGTCACGGAATGATATACGTTCTTTCTTAGAAGGTCTTGTATTTGTTATCATTGATGTAAGTTTTCCTTTAATTGAACAACCTAGACAGTGACATTAAATGTTCACTTTCACTTAACTTGATTCAAGTAAAATTATATTTAAAAGAAATATATTTGTCAATCACATGCATTTTAGAACTGTATGATCTTTCAGCTTAAAAAAGTATATTGAGTTTCCTTTTTGTTTGCAAAATAATATAATCAAAGTTTAGTATAAATTGTATTTAGGTTAAATGAAAGAAACTGACTTAAAAAATTAAACAGATATAACAATTTCCTTCTATCTACAATCCAAATGTCCCTGGTATTTCAAGACTATGAAATGATATGTCTTAGTGTCTAGATATTTATGTTTATGTTTTCATAGTTTAAATTTTTATAATTGCTTATATTTCATAAACAATGAATATGTTAAAATTAGTTTTAGAAATAGTCTTATTGAATTAAGAACTTTTTCAGAAAAATAAACCTTGGCAAAATGGAAAGAATATTAGATGCAGAATCTAAAGATTTTCATGGTTTCTAGTCTGGCTGCATTAAAACACAGCTTTGTGACTGGACAGGTCACAGCCTTTCTGAGCCTTAGTTTTATAAATGAGGGAGATGATCGTGCATTACAGGGTTGTTGTGAAGATTAACTTTCTGATTATATTGCAATGGTGGTTAGACCTGGGAGAATGCTTTGTAAGCAGGTGCTATAAGATGGAAGAAATAATTATTTACATTCAACAAGTTAGAATTTATCCAGAAAAAAGTAACAAAAATTGTTAGAGGGTTAAGAGCACATAGTAGTCGCAAGAATGTGATAGCAGGTTAGGAATGTTTTACTCGGCAAGACCCCAAGATGCCATACCAAGAATACTATTAAAGAATTATGAATATCTGCTTCAAATCTCCTGAGGATTAAGCAAGTGCACAGGGTTGTATCAGTGGGGAAACGATTTGAGAAGCAGCAAAATGAGGCATTCCAGAGCTCCCTCAGTCTTGGTTCAAGGCAAAGGTTCAAACCACGTGACTCTTCTTCGTTGTGATGCTTTTGTGCTTTAAATAAGGTTAGAGGGAAATATATCAAAAAATGTTTTTCTGGATAATACTTCTCCAACTAAATTTTAAAATATTTTAAAAATATATGTCCAAATAGAAAGGTTTGAAAACATTAGACCGTTTGTGGAAATTGGTCTGTAATTTCAAATTTGATGCAACATGATGGTGAAAATTGATTGTAAAAGTCCATCTTATATTTAAAAGCTTTTTCAAAACAGAGTATTGCTTTTTGATTTTTAATCTTAAAACTATGATTAGGAAAACAAATTCAAAGGAGTTAATGAGCCTCTATAAAGGGAGCATATTTTACTTTTAGTCCATACAGAAAATGTTACTAAAAGGCAGGAAAAAAAATTAAAAGCTATTGTTTTAGGAAATGGTAATCTAGGCACAGAAGGGTTGATGCCTATGACTATAGGTAGAAGTCTGTGATGGAATTAAGAGATAGAAGACAGTGCAGTTTAGAGACCTTCACAGCTGGCCCTCATGAAGACAATCTCAGCAGAGAGACAAACAAGAGAGATACCATGTGAAGTTGGCTTCTATGTGCCAGCCAGATTTAGCCTGTGTTAAACTACCCCCAGTAAGTCAGTCAGTATCCTCTTTGAAACTGCAAGAATTCTTTCAAGCAACAGGAATGCTACTGCTACATAAAAGCAAGAATTTCCTAATGATAAAAGAGTGGCCTAAAAAGCTAAGAAAGCATCCTCAAGGCTTGTCCTCTATTTGCTAGCTCCATATTGGAAATATATATACATGTTTTAAACCAAATAACAGAATGGAATGTCTACTTTGGTCTATTTAAAAAAAAACAACAGTAACAGCAAACCCTCACCTTGCCCTAGCAGGTAAAAATTCTTTGATGAATAAACTATTTCCTGGATAACAAGTACCTATTCATGAGAGCACATTATCAAGGGAGAATGCTGGGGCTTGATGGGCGGGGCGGCAGAGAGGATTGAGAAATGAAGAGCTACTGGGACATATTTAAAATTCAGGTATATTTATTGGAGATAAAAAACTAGAGATTAATAAAAGAGTAAGCGAATTTCCACAAATGGCTAACACAAATGTTTTGTTCCAATAGTGAAAGCTAAATCAAGTTCCTTGCAAACATTATTCAAGGTAATAAGTAGAAATAACTATATATTTTAAAATATAATTCAGTAACGTAGCTCCATTATTGGTTAATATTTTTGATGGAAGTATCTTAATAGTAGATAGATGTATTATTTAATGCCCTTATTCTTAATATAAACTTTTTATCAAAGATGGCAAATAATATGTAAGAAAGGTGACACTTTCTGTACAAGCATTGAAATATTTAAAGATAATTTCATATACTCCTAAAATAATTTCAAAATTAAAGTGAATTGCATTACAACATAACTTTTCTGTAGATCAAATTATTATTCTTAACAGTGTTTCTGCATTCTAAAGAATTTTTCTATTGACTACAAATTTACCATATGGCACATATTTTTCCCTAATACTGTTCTGTTGTCTTTGTTATTTTGAAGCTGCTGATGAATCTTCAAGTCTTTTTGTACTCATCCACAGTGTAACCCTATATTTAAAAGGCAGCTTGTATATTTTTCATTGTTTAGTGTAATTCCTTCAGCAAATAATTATAATTTAAAAAACATATTGTGTGATATTACAAGACAGCTTTATAACAATTTTGAAGTACATTTTCTGTGGAATGAAAACGCTGGAGGAAATTAGTCTTTAAAATTACATAAATACTTATGTGAATATATAGCTTTTTAAAAAACAATATTTTAGATGTCATTAAATAAGCTTGCATTTTATTGTTTTGCTACATGTAAATAAACAATTTGAGCAGTAATCAATTTAGCTTATTCTCTCATTGCATATAGTGAGAGTCTTTGTTATCATATAAATTATTGAACCACCAGATATACAGAAACAAATTGAGGAGTAAAGCAACAGATCTATGAAGGAACCACGTATTGGCATTCATTGCAAAGCTGTTACTTTGTCCTATGATTACTCTAGAAATGAAAAAAGAAAATAAAGAAGCAATTTAATATAGTCAATGTATAATCATTCTGAAATTACTTACCCACATGAAAATACAATAGTGAGAGAATCTTGCCTCAAAAAATGGATATTAGAGCTAGACCTACTGATGGGTTCCTGGAATAAAAAAATTATAACTAAAGGATCTTTGCCAGTTTTTTCTCTTTCCTGCAACATTATTGTTACAGATTTTACGTTTTTTTAAACAACAGTAGACTGCATATTTTCAGGTGACCATACAAATCAACCAATCAGTCTCTTACATATATGCTGAAAGTATGTGTTGATAAGTTCGCTCTATCTTCCAGTAACTCACTGCTTGCCACATAATCTGTGTTCTGCTAAAGATTTGTTCTGGTCCTTTAAAATTTGGGGGGGGTTAAATCCTTGGTTCTTTAACAAATGTCAAGGTCTATATATGCTGTGTTTTGATAAGTAATTTAATATGTAAAATGCTTTGAATGACTCTCCTGGTATGAATAAGAAAAACTTCCTTAAACAGGTTAAAATAGAAATTTCATGATGCATAGTAATACGTCATCGGATTTTTGTCGATACACTATGTGTCTGGATATAGAAATCATTTCAAAGTCCTTCCCATATTGTACTGCTTAACAGCAGATACAGCAGAAGTAAAGCATGAAGGAAAAAAATTCAACATTTTAATGAAAGTGACCAGAACAAATTTTTAGCAGCAAAGCGTTTACATCAATTTAAGTGCTGTGAGTGAGTTACACTGGGCAAGTTTGAGGTTGAGGTAGATATTACAGTGTTCAAATAACAGTTGCTTTTTAAGGCTATTGCTATATCCAGCCTTGAATTATAATGAGTATTTATAGATAGATAAAGTCTAACACTAAGAATGAAAATAAAACAAATAAACAGGTTGTTTATATCATATTCAGATTGCCTCAATGTAACATGGTGATTTTGCTTGTTTTTGAAATTGTTTTCAAGCTTTTTCAGTGAATAGAAATTTTCTCTATAACTTATAAAAATACTAATAAAATTTCCCTGCTTCTTGAAATCCCAATTGGACAATGACATTTACAGTTATCCTTCTTACCCAATATTTAAGAGACATATAAGAAAGAAAACCAGTTAGGTTTGGTACATTTGATAGTCACAAAAATATCCACAGTATTTGTTATTGTTGCTAAAAATCATGATGCCTGATGTTTCTTTTTAAATCAACATGACATATATAATTTGCTTTGTCTATGTACATTTATTTTGAAAAAACAATTCCTAATGAGCATAAAATCTGATACATATCATATAGGGTAGGATATCTTATTTTGTTATACAATGTAGATTTTTACTTTTGTATTTTGCCCATTTCTTCATCTTTTATAATAGCTACCATTCATATTTGATCTAGAATCTTTGAGCCCTCCCTATAATATACAGTGTTACCCCAGGTTTTATTATTTTTAACATACTATTGTGTAGATTTCTTCTTAGAGGTGTGTTTGCACAGACAAGGATGGCTAGAATGTGGTGCTAAAAATACTATTTTGTTTCTTTATATCCTGTGGTTCTTATACTAATATTGTTCAAGGTTGTTTTAATTTTTTTTCTGGAGGAAATTTTTTTGAGTGATTTATTTTTTGGTTATAAAATCTAAATTGGTTTTGTGATGTTTTTCAGAATTAGATTTGCCTTCTGTCACGTGACCCTTCTGTCCTGGCTTTTCTGGCTTCCCACCAAACTAGTAGATACTTGCGTATTTAACCTCCTAAATTGACTAGGTAATAAAAAGTGTAACTCAGTAAGGAATTAAGAATGAAATTTAACAAATCTATAAGTTATCTAGGCATCTATTTTCTTCTGTACACAGTTGGTTCTAAAAAATCAGGTCATATGTCCCGTTATTCTTGTCAATTCAGAAAAGGTCTGTTCCCAAATTCTCCAGTCATTCTAAAATTATTCTCTTCACGACTCTATTCAGTTTTATTATACTTACAACTAAGTGTCCATAAGCATTTGTAATTAAGGAGTAATGGCATGAATTATGCTAATAATTGAGAGCATTTTTTACCCTTAATTGATATGCATATTCCTTTGAAACAGCCCAGTTTTTATATAACACTCTAATTTCTAATAATCTTGTCTTACCCCTCATTTTCCCATGTTAATTAATTTTGCCAAAAGTAAACATATAGTAAAAACATGCATTTTAAGTAAATTCCCAAATGTTTGTCACTGTGCAGTTATCCTTTGGAATTTAACTATTTAAAACCTAAATTAGATTTTCAAGATCACTTGGAGTCTTTGAAAGCTTGAATTTACTCTTCCTTTTATTTACACATTCATTCAATATGTATTTACTTAGTGCCCATTACGTAGCAGGCACTGTTCTATTCTGCCTTTCAATGAAGCTTCCCTGTCAATGTTCCTCCATGTGCCAAGTAATATTAGTAACCATCATACTACAGTTGCTTTCTATTTCACTCTATTCTCATAATTCCATCCTTACAATCCTCATATGGAACTTGTATAAAACAAATACTTATTTCCACATTCCCAGATAGTGAAGACTTGTGGATAGGTTTCCCAAAAACTTTTCATGGAAACTTTCATTATCCCTTTTCATGCATATTAGTTCTTAGCAGGGAGACATTTGGCAACAATAAACATGACTCGCCTGAGGATTTATTATATTATTGCACTTCAGTTTCATTCATTTGACAAATGCATTTCACATTTGACCATACCCATTTATTTTTGCACCACATTAGCTAGTGTAAGAAATCAGTTGGAAAGCGACAACCAAAAAAAAAAAAAAAGTCAAAGTCAAGCTATTTATTTATGAAGGAAAGGGGTAAGAACTAAAATATTACAGTTAGAAACATGATGCTTTAATCTATTATCAATAGAGCATACATGGATCCTGTCCTCAAAACTGTTAAAATGTGTGTAAGTTGGGTTTTTCTTTTGTTTTTTTTTACAAAGAATAAATGTAGTTGACATATGTACAACTAGTTCTCTCACACAAGTACAGTTGAGATCTGTCTTTCTCTGGATAATGTCAACTGCTGGTGAAACTAACTACTGTTTTAGATCTGTAAACATTATTCTGTGGTTACTAATAACTGTTATATTTAACTGTCTGGAATCATTGTTGACTGTTGCATTAAACTGTCTCGGATCCTGGAAACAGGCTGTATTGAGTTGTTAAAGGACATTAAATCAACAGCTATTTATTATGTGCCCTACTCTGTGCTAGAATTTTAATATATGTCTGTTGGATGTTTCCGGCAACCACGTAAACATGCTCTTGGTATAATAGTAATTAATTTTGACTATCCAGTTCTGATTACAGGAATATTTGAAGGGTTGAGGTGTTAATGTTAATGTGTTTGTCTATTCAGGGACAAAATATTAAGACCTAACAAATCTGTATTAAAGTTCCTGCCAAAAAAATTGAGACCAAGAAAAATCAGAGTTAATGGTTTAAGCAATAATAAAATAAAAGCCTTAAAGTTTAAACTTTTACATTGTTAGAGACCAGCTCTTTTTGAACAAAATTTTTTAAAAATAGTAATTCTACGAGTTAGCTCTAAGATTCTTTACTGATGTGTTACTTTAAAATTAAACTCTTCAGCTAAGAAACAAGAGGATAAACAAAGACAGATTTTATTATACACAGAACAAAAAAGTTTAACTTGGCCACAGTTGTTTATAAAAATCTTATTTTTACCGTATTTTTATCTGGGGAAAAAATAACATCTAGAGCAGGATTAAAGTTTGAATATTTTAAATAGGAAATCTGATAAGTCAATTTTTACGCCTACAGTGAAATTTTGCAACAATTGACATAGATAGTGGAATTGTTTTATTAGAAGACTTTGTGGGCAGAACGCCTTCATTTATAAGTATGCCAGTTAATTAAAAGTATTACTACAGTGTGCTTTTTAACAGACTCTTTATTGTGCACTTAGCATCAACAATATTTTTGCTTGTACACAATTATATTACTTTTTACTATCAAGTCTATTAAAAGACTATTATGTGCTATCGTCCACATTTTCTCATCATGCATTTGTCTTCAATTCTGCCAATGACCTTTTACTCATAACCTTCCTGAAAATGTCATACTGAAGGAGTAGCAGGGATTTAGGAATCCATTATGTTCCAGGCCCTGGCTTGGCATTTTTTATTCACCATCTCATTTAATCCTCAATACAACTGTGCACGATACATATCACCCTCATTTTAAAAATGGGGAAACTGAGGCAATGCAGTTAAAGTATTTTCCCAAAAGTAAGTGACAGTAACACAAGTGAAACTTGGCTTTACCTGACTAAATTTTATTAAAAAGAAGACAATATCTTTTTTTAATTTAAGAAATAAAATATGCTTCTAATATAACAGTACCATAAAGAAAATCATTAGGCAGCAAATGTGAGATGTGTATCTGTTTTTGCATGTCTTGTAATGATAGAACTGTCCATTATGGGAAATAGGCCTATGAAACTAAAAATGAATAAAATGTATAAATGAAAAACAATACTATGCTTAATTTCTGTAAGCTGAGGGAAAACAAGAGAAAGATATTTCTTTATCTGTATCTATATCTATATCTTACCTATATCTATGTATTATATCATAACCCTTAACATGATTTTTTCTTTATTATTAAGCTTTTATTTTTTAAAAAAGAGCAGTTTAAGGTTCACAGCAAAATTGAGGTAAAGGTGCAGAGATTTCCCATGTACACTTGGCCCGCATATATGCACAGCTTTCCCCATTATTGACATTACCCAGAGAGGTACATTTGTTACGTTGATTAAACTATATCATAATCACCCGAAGTTCAGAGCTTACATTATGGCTCACTCTTGGTATTGAAATTCTGTGGGTTGGACAAACATATAATGACATTTATTCATTATGGTATCATAGAGAGTATTTTCACTGCCCTAGAAGTTCTCTGTGCTTCACCTATTAATCCCTCCCCTTCCAACACGATTTTTTAATTTAAGAATTACTTTATCGAAAGATTTTTTTCAGACTTTCTTACCCTTCACTTATGTCACTGTCTTTCTGTTTACCTGTCAAGGTCTTTGTAAAGTAGGTGTTACCAGAATTTCTGAAGTCCTTCAAAGAATACTCCCATATTTGAATGATTTTGGCTGAATTACATAAACATGTAGTTTAATAAAATAGCATTAATGAGTGTCTCCTTTGAACTTTGCAAAAATAGACATGGAATATTAGAAACTACACGTTTTTTTCTTTAAGAAAGTATATGAGGACAATGTATCAGAATTACATAGCTACCTAGAGTTTCTAAAGGCCATGTACAAGTAAAATCAATATGTTAGTTAATTAGTGGACAATTGAACCAAAACTCAATTTTTTTTAATATATAGTTTCAGTCTATACTAAAAAATATGCAGGTAAGGACATAATTAAACATAACTTTCACTCACCTTTTGATCACTCTATGTGACAGAAAATTAAGTTAAATGTAAAACGTTTCTAAACATCCAGTGAGGAAATAATTGATTTGTAAATTTAAGTTATGGAATGTAGGGAATCAGTTGGAAGTAGCAGAGCTGCCAAAATGGTCAAAATGCCAGTTAGGGATCTTGGAGCCTTGAAAAAGGGAAATTTCAAAGGAGATGCAGGTTAGGAGTAGGGTGGCAGAAGGCTTGGAGAGCAGCAAGATGACAAAATGGGGAGGTAAATTCACCAGTGAAGCATCAGTGACTAGTATTCATAAATTAAAGTCATTTATAACTATATTTACAACTGTATTCACCCAATCAAGTTTCCTTACGGTAGGAGTGGAGAGAGACGGCTCTTGACCAGAGATGTGGGTCCTCCCACATTAAAAATTAACATTGCCATTCATTAACACATCTTTGCGTTGGATGAAACTTGTTATTAATACTTACAGAGAGCAAAACCGAAGCTATTTCACATAAGATATATTGTTCATGTTTCTGAAATACCAAAATAATAAGACAATTTTTGAAAATAAATTTAAGCATTACTTTTTTACAAATTTGTAATATTTGCTATATTAAGTATAAGGTACACAAGCTGACTTGTATATTTTAAAAATTTAGAATTTTGATATTTAATTGAATTTGAAATCATCTCTATTAGAGATAGAATCATGCCTAATATATAATATATATAATATATAATGTGTTCATTAAATGTTCATTGATTAAAACAGCCACAAATAACTTCAGAGGTACAATTCATTCAGGGTGGATTTAAAGTATTACTAATGTTATTAGCCTTGTTTTCAAAAGAGATCCCCTAGAAAAAGAGAGAAACCCTCTCTCTCCTTCTGGTTTTTGCCCATAAATATACTAGAAGTTTCAAAACATAACACTGCCTCCTTCAGGAGAGACTGCAGGCCTGGTTCTCTAATTAATATTCTGCATGAGAATAATCAGATTTAAAACAAAGGCCACCTCTTTTTTTTTCATTTTTAAAAATTGTATTTACTTTTTTATACAGCAGGTTCTTATTAGTTATCCATTTTATACATGTTAGTGTATATACGCCAATCTCAATCTTCCAACCAAGGCCACCTTTCACACAGTCCTCTAAGTTGAAAAACTGAAATTTCTTTTAATGAGGATAGCTGCCTAACATGTAATTCCTTTGTTTTTCCTGTAATAACAATATATATTTGTACAAAATTTTATAGCCTTTACTAATTACTTTCAGGATAACCTATTTATTAAATTACCTCCTACCTGTAGGCCTATAGCTGGTTCCCTACTTAATTTAAAATTTACAAGCAACTTCTTTCTAAGAAGTAACTATCTAGCTAAAGCTTAAGCTAAAGATAATTTCCAAATACCACCCTATGAAATGTTGACTGGGTTCTCAATATGAAAATTTTTTGTCTTTTAAAAAAAAATGTATTGGGACATTAAGATATCAACTACTAAGTAAGCATTTACTGTAGAATATTCTTAAGCCAAATTATTTTAGTAAGCATGTTGAGTTTTATAATCACTCCTAGATTTTTAAAATTCAACTTGATTTTATGAAATAGCCATCATTTCTCATAGATGATGGAATTTTCTGATCTTTATTTAGAAAACATTTAAAAGAAAGATTTATTTATTCCCCATCTCAGTTGACTGTGTTTAGCTCAAGTAATCAGAGATAATTTAAGCAATGATTGAAATCAGGGTCATTTAAAAGTATTCTGGCATGGAGAAAATTTTCAGTTACAAACATGATTTCAATACAATAAAACATCAGAAATAATAGCTTCTGTTGCCTTCTAATTGGAAAATTGTCATATATAAAGTTTTATTGTTTTAGTTGCAGATTATGGAATTTTAAAGCTATAAGAATTCTTGGATCTCATTTGTGTTTGTTTTTCTCCCCCCCTTCCCACATGAGCACAAAATATATACTTATATACTCATCTAATTTTCAGCAGGATATATATATTTTTAAATATTTATTTATTTATTTGGCTGTGCCTGGTCTTAGTTGCGGGATGTGGGATTTATTTCCCTGACCAGGGATCGAACCCGGACCCCCTGCATTGGGAGTGCGGAGTTGTAAACACTGGACTACCAGGGAAGTCCCAGGATATTTTCTAAATGAACAAACCAAACATGAAGTATCTCATCTAAGCTCAAAAAACATATGTGTGAGAAATGGGATTCAAATTCAATCTGTCCTTCTCCAAATTTCTTTCCACTATTCCTGGGTACCTTTTCCTACCAAACCTAAGGTCACAAACAAGCTGGTGAAGAGCCAAGGCAGGACTAGAAATTGACTTCTCAATCTCTTAACACATACTCTTACCAATACCACACTGTCTCTCAGTGTGTTTAAAAATGCAATTGACATATCAATCATCTCTCACCTCTGTGCTTCATAATTCCAGTTTAGTAAGAGCTATGCTATACTTTATTAAAGTCATTCTCTAGTTAATTGTTTTCCCTAGTTAATGACATGGTTTTATAGGCTGTAAGTTTCAATAGTTTCTAAAACTTAGAAGAAAGAGAATGATAGGACAACATTATCTTAACAATTTGAGGTCTTCTCATACTTCTCCTCAGTTTTTCTCAATTGCGAAATTTTTTTTGCAATTTTTCTCAATTAAACATGATTTTTAGCCTAAGACACCCTGAGTAAAATAATACTAGGCCTTAATTTGGTCCAAGTTGTGAATCTCTTTGGGAGAACAGCGAGTCCAATTTATTTTTATAAGGATATTTTTCATACATATACTGATAATTCCTATACACACATATATATAAATGACTGTATTCAGAGACTAGTAATTTAGTACATGCATATGTGTCACCTATCAATGTATTGCCTCTTAGCAATGAATACACCCTTCATTACACGTTTTGTGATAAAAGAATTCCTTTAAGCATTTCTCCTTTAAAGTGAGAAAAACGTGAAGCCTTCTCAGTAGAGGGTACTGAAGGGTACTGCCAGACGAAGAGGCTTTGCAATTTCTGGCATAGATGGAGGTGGTGGGGTTGGCCTTGTGGGTTTGAGGCCCTCTGATACAGGCTGCCTGAGCCACAGGCCCAGAACATGATCCCTCTGCAACCTTGCAGCTTCGACCTAACCAAAGCCTGTGTGCTGTCCTCTCCACAGGGAAATCAAAGCCTGCACACCTTCTGCCCTTATCAAGTCCACTCACTGCCTACGCTACCCACTGCTCATCACCTGTCCCCCTCTTTTACTCCAGAGAGTTGCCCTGTAACCCCAGAGCAGCCTTGGTCTGGCTAAACCAAGAACTTCTCTGCTATTCAGTGGTCAAACCACACCTTCTCCAATGAAGTCCGAACTTCCAAGTTTATCTTCCTTGGGTGCCCTTCCTCAGCCCTAGGATATACCATTCCTTACATTTTATACTTGTTCCTTTAGCATAAATAACACTTAAGCTTTCCCTGTTTAACCTACTTTATAATAACTATCTCCTGATTGGACCCAGACTGTTACAGTGGATGTTTATATAGATTATAACTCCATGAAGTCCAGAATTACGCTCTGCACTCTTTCCCCTGTATGAGGCGATGGCCTCCATACATATTTTTGAATGAACAAATGACAGGATTGGCTCCATGTAGGCTAGATCTATAGGAACTTGCAGCTCATGATCTGGGCTGTTTGAAAGACTCACCCAGAAGGAAATCCTTGCCATTTAGGTAGATTGTCCTCTTTAATGATAATAGTACCAGGAGTTTGAACAGGCCAGGTGCTTTTAGAAGCCTTGGCAGATACTTGAATGTCTACCAAACAGTAAACCTTCTACCCACCTTCTTTGTCAGTACAGCCTGCCTCCCGCTACGGAACTCGAAAAACATGTCAGATATTCTCTTTTCTGGCTCTAACGCAGCTAAAGGATGGCCGTGTTCATTCATTCATACATTAATTCATTCATCAAATATACATCAAAGGCCCTACCATGTGCCAGAGTTAGCCTAGGCACCAAGGATACTCCATTAAATTCCCTGCCCCCCTGGAACATACACACTAGCATGGGAGAAGGAGAATAAACAAGAAACATGGAAAATTAGTACCACACTGTTGTGGCCAATGGAATCTGAAATAAAGTGTTTAGATTTTCCTCCCTGATAGAGGCTAAGTCCTTCAAAATTCCATCTTCATGTTGACTGAATTCCATAATAGAGTGCTATTTATAACATATTACAACCTTTCTTTAAAATCTGTAACCATTTACTAGTATAAATCTCATACAAACAGTTTAGAGAGAAGGACATAAAATGTTAATGGAAATGTTTTCCCTTGTTCTGGAGAAGATAATATCCATTGAAAAATAAGGTGATATGAATATATGATATAGGAGAAAAGCAACAATGGCTGATAAATTCATTTATTCTCTTAAGTGCTTTCTATGTGCTAAGCATATACAATTCCTCTTTGTACTTTTTTTAAAAAAGAAATCATAATTTACAGTATTGTCTTTTTGTCCCATCTTTACATTGAGATAGATAGAAGCAAAGCATACATGATGCAGACAAGTTGGATGGGAAGCAATTGATATCTTTACACTAGGAATCACGAGACTCAGATTTGAGCCTCAGCTCTACAACTTTCTGCATCCTTAGCTCTGGACAATTTATTTATAAAATTAAAAGCTAAATCTCACCTATTCCAAAGTAAATCTCAGGCAATAGCTGGTAAGGAACACCTTTCTGAGCTTTTCTTTTCACTTTTTTTCTTTTTTCCCCTCCTCACTGTTATTAAGATTATTTTTTTTAGAGCAGTTTCAGGTTCACAGAAAAATTGAGAGGAAGGTACAGAGATTTCTCATATACCTCCTGCCCCCACTCATGCATAGCCTCCTTCATTATCAACATCCCCACCAGAGAGGTACCTTTGCTACAAATGATGAAATTAAATTGACAAAATATAACCACCCAAAGTCCACAGTTTACATTACAGTTCACTCTTGGATTTTGGTTTTGTACATTCTATGGGTCAGGAAAAATGTATAATGAATGGCATGTATTCATCATTATGGTATGCTACAGATTATTTTCACTGCGCTAAAAATCCTTTATGCTCAACCTATTCTTCTTCCACCCAACCCCATACAACCTTTGACATTTTTACTGTTTCCATAATTTTACCTTTTCAAGAATGTCACATAGTTGGAATCATACAGTATGTAGCCTTTTCAAATTGACTTTTTTCACTTATTAAAATGCAATTAAGTTTCCTCCATGTCTTTTCATGGCTTGGTAGCTCATTCCTTTTTAGCCTTGAGCAATATTCCATTATCTGATGTACTACAGATTATTTAGCCATTCACCCACTAAATGACACCTTGGTTGCTTCCAAATTTTGGCAATTATGAATAATGCTGCTATAAACATCCATGTGCAGGTTGTTCTACAGACATAAGCTTTCAACTCCTTTGGGTAAATACCAAGGAGCAAAACTGCTGGATCTTATGGTAAGAGTATGTTTAGTTTTGTAAGAGAGTGCCAAACTGTCTTCCAAAGTGGCTGTACCATTTTGCATTCCCACTAGCAATGAATGAGAGACCCTGCTGCTCCACATCTTTGCCAGCATCTGGTTTGGTCAGTGTTCTAGATTTTGGCCACTTTAATAGGTGTATAGTGGTATTTCATTTTAATTTGTTTTTTTCTTTATTGTAAGTATTGAAGTGGATGTGTTGGCCTTCCAACTTTGTTCTCCTTCAACACTGTGTTGGCTGTTCTAAGTCTTGTACCTCTCCATCTTCATACTTTCTTAATGATCTGTACAGTGCTTTGCTTACTGTAGGCATGCAATTGCTTGCACCCACTACGTACCCATGATGTGGTTTATATAATGACCCACAGATATGTGCAACACTATTTAAGTCTTAAGTTTACTCAGTGAGGGATTATAAATGCATATTATGTATGTATACTGCAGCTATGTACAAATTAGATACCATATATATGTACATATATACATATAGACATACATAAATATATAACATGCTAATAATTCTTGACTTGCAAATTTTAAGTTATGTTAATGAATGTACTTAGTAAATTTGGAGTAAACTTTAATGGTCATCCTTGAAATCTACTTTTGCTTTAGCTACCACCTTAGTCTCTCAATCTCCACATACTACAGACCACTGACATCTAGTAAACTATATATTTCACTTTGTACTTTTGATAATCAAATTAACCTTTTTTGATAAGAGCTGTAAAATTACTTTGTCAATATATTGGAGTCATTGTATAATGTTAGGATTGACTCAGAATGCCTTTCTTCAACTGATCTTAGGCTTTCTGAAACACTAAGGTATTTTCAGAAATCTTTGTTACTCATTATCAGTAGGAAAGTCCAATTCCTCAACTTTACTTTCAAACTTACCTGAAACTAGGCTTCATTTTTAATTCAACCTTATTTTACATTACTTCAGTATGTGGAACCTCTGGTCCAGACAGACTCCTCAAATTTTAACAAATATATTTCACCCTTTGCCTTTGTTTAGTGGATTTATTTCCACTTTTTTCCTTACTTAAATCCCAAATGTCATTCTAGGTACAGATCAATTGCCTCCAAGAAGCCTTCTTCACTCCAACAACAATAGCTGTTTTACTTCTGAAAAATATTTTTTTCCATATTCAGAAAATTCAGTACCATATTAAAAGGGCTTACATTTCATGAGAATTTAGACATGCTCAAAGAAGAAGCTGATTTGGGGCTGAGTATGCACTCTTACAGAGGTATTGTGGATTCTCAGTCCCTGGCTAACTTTGAAAATGGAGTATGTCCTGGAAAGTGCAGAGATGATGAGAAGAAGGCAACTGGAAACCTAAACTAAGTATATAGTGAGTAATGATCAATCAATAAATGGCTCTTGAATGAATGAATGAATAAGAGGAACTACATTAATTATGTTCTATTCTTACTAACAAAGCTATATATTTTGGCCCAAGGAAGAATAGAAGACAATATAGCACTGAGTTTGGAATAAGAAAAGATGGGTTCAAGTTGCTGCTTTCCCTTGCTAAGTATTTTTTTGTGCCAAAGTCAAATTAAATAAACTCTCTAAGTCTCATTTATATTAGCTCTCAAAGAAAAATAATCATTATAAATAAGAAAAGATAATTAAAAGAAATTGGTTAAGCTATAAATTGCTAGAGCAATAAAGTTATTATTATTGTAATGCATCCTTTATTTTAAGTATTAAATGGGAACATTAATCGAGAAAACCAAAACCAAAACTATTTAAGGAAGTCAAATATTTTTTATCTAAATATTGTCTAAATGAGGAAATTTCTTGGCATAGTCATTTTATAAATGGCACATTTTTAAATAAGAATGTGACCTCTTTCATCTCTTTTCAAGTCATTAGATAGATTATAAAGATAGGTAGCAGAAGATCCCCTTGGCCTCTTGTAAGAGAGCAATAAGACCTAAAAGGAAAAGGACAAAAAACCAGGAAATTCTCTAAGAAAAGACAGTATTGCTTGAGATGGATAACATGCTGAAAGTACAGTGGTTCTGGAATTATTTGACACACAGAAAAGGAAGACAACTCTACTTTGAAGTTATTTAAAGTAATTCAGCAGTAACATAAAACATACAACAATAATAAACAATACAAACAACAAGGACTATACTTTAAGCCCTTACTTATTACTAGGCAATATATCACATACTTTACATATATTTTTACTTATTTATTCCTCACTACAACTCTATGAGATAGACATTATACTTCCATTTTATAGAACATAAACTCATTCTCAGAGGTTAAATAATAAACTCATTCTCAGAGGTTAAATAATTTATCCAAGGTCACACAACTTATATGTGATGGTGGAATGGGGTTTTTAAACCTGAATGTATCTAACTGTAAAGAATACATGTTACAAATATTATAGCAACATTGAAAGAGCTCAAAGGCTGAAAGAATTTTAGAGCTGCAGCCCATAAACTACTCTCTAGATTTGGCTTGCAAAGCTAAAAGAAATATTTTAGCTTTTATAAGGCGACAAGATTTTGAGAGAGGGACAGCTGTTGGAAAAAGAGCTTTCAAAATACCCAAACTGTAAGTGGTTGGCCCAGGGCCATGGGGGCCTAGGACCCAAAGACTTTGAGAGTTAAAAGGTTTCTATGGGTAATAAGCTATGCCAAGGTTTTCAGTCAAGTAACTATTAAGAGTACATTTTTTTAAAGCTGAGCTCGTTAGCCCGTGGGGCTCCACACTAAAGACTTCAATATCTTACTTCAATTGATTTTTTTTTTATTTTACAGCTATGTGTGGGTAGCAATTACTAAGAACATTTACTAAGCACTTATTCTGAGCCAGATTCTATTCTAAATGTGCTACATTTGATCCTAAAACGACTCTACAGGTCGGTATCATTCCCATTTTAAGGATGAGGAAATTAAGTCATGATACAGATCTAGGCAAACTGGTGTCTGAGCTCACTCACATCCTTTACCATTATATTACATGACGATTATAGTAAACTAGTAATGACAATAATTCAGCAAGTAGTATTTATTCATATTCATCCTGTTATTTAATAAAAACTCTATTTTTCTAAACTGTCTTGTCTTAAATTGTCACTAAGTGAACAGATTTAGTGATTAGTAGTGTTTTCAAAAATGTCACTTATTGACAAACTAATTCAAATTAAAGTGAGAATTGCCTTACTACAGTTTCTTAGAGAAAGTGTTAAGAAATGAACTCTCTATAATGATCTTGTATACTCTAAAATCTATGATTCAGTGTCTATGTAAGTGAAAGATGAAGCTTGTGCATTTCAGGATAGTTGCTGACATTGAGTTATTTATGTTTTAACATTCAGATGGTACATTATGAACAGAAGCTTTGTTATTCTGTACAGGGACAAGGCAATTTTTGTTAAAATTTTATTTGGTTTGTTTCTTTTTACCTACACTGCTTCGAAGTGATATGAGTTTGTAATAGACAATGCCTAATATTCATTAATATGTGTGGCAAATTTCCTTCTGAAATGTATATGTATATGTGTATATATATATATAATTGATGTAATTAACACATTATGTTGCTGTAGAAAATTTATATTAAATGAATAATTTTACTTAGGTGAATGAACCTAAAATATTTCTTAACCATATTGACTAGAATAACCTTTCATGACCAGATTCTATAATTAAGTAAGGAAATTCAAGCACTCTAAGAACTTTGAAGGCAGGGAAATATTTTTAAGTTAGACATATTAAAAGAATAATTTTAAAACAAAATTAAAATTTATCAAAATGAACTTGCATGTATTAATGGATTTAAATGACTGTAATCTAATAATACCAAGCATCTGGATGAAAAGTCAGAGAATCATTTTGAAGTTTTCATTTATCTGAAGAGCACCATCTGGACTGTTGAATTGTTCATATTCAATCAAATATTGACTTTGTGTGTATATAACCACACCATCAATGAATAATAAATCTTTTTATAGAATAATTATTCCTTAAAATGAAGTGTAAGTTAATGTGTGGACTTTTGAGGTTCACTATACTTTGGGAAAATTAACAAAATACGGTATTAAATGAAACATCTTTTATACTCATATACCATAACACTGTAGAAGATATTTCAAAATCTCTACAGTGTAAGTTAGTTGAAGAGTTTGAAAAAATTAGGCTTTATTACCCCCAAATATCCTAAGATACAGATATTTTTTAATGTTTACAATTTTTTCAGAGTTAAGAACTGCTATGCAATTCTTGTTGAAACCATGATATATATATATATATATATATATATATATATATATATATATATATATATATATAGTTTTATAGTTATATTACCAAATTAAAGGTAACAGATGTGTGTGACAAGTTTACAATTGGAAAAAGTCATCATTAAGAAATATAAACTGTCATCTTTTCAATGGAAATAGTTTTTAAGAGCATGGTTTTGACAGTATAATATTATTATCTAAAATCTGTTATTTAAAAAAAATTTCCTTCAAAAACAAACTTTACTTACAATATATATTAAATTAATGACAAAAGACCAAAACACACTACTTTGATATATAAATCCAACTTTTTACAATTAGCCTAAACAAATTCTTTTAGAACTAAATGATCAAAGAATTCAATACAATCCACGGGGGTTGGGGGGTGGGGGGGTAGACCACTGAGTCACAGAATACAATTAAAATAAAAACTGATGCTATTAATTTTGAAATAATTTAATTCTGTTTATATCAAAAGAAGACATTTAAAGAAGGAAAAAATTCAAATGTATAGTTTTGGGCAGTTCTGGTTGCTGGCATCCTACCCCTTATCTGTTAAAGAATGCTTGCTGGCATTAGTTTCCATCAATTCATTTGTGATTTCTAAATTAATTCTGAAGGAAACCACAACTTACTTGAAGATCCTGCTGAGTGTCTGTGGGCCTGATTTTGTTTTTCTCTCTTCACAGACAAAGCACTTCCACTGGTCATGGAAAAAAGGTCTAAATCCGTGTCTTCTCTGCTTACAAGCCTTGCCTGGGAGCAGTGGGAGAGAATGTATACAATCATGAAACAAAATATGGCATTTTCTGAATGCAGCTCACATTACCCCAAATAAACAAACAGGCTCTGTCAAACAACCTTCTTCAAAATGATACCACAATCCTTTATTGCTGCCCAGGCAGAACAAATGCACTATGTCAAAGCATTTTTTGTAAATAAGAGCCAATTTTAAAATTGAGGTTTGCTATTTGAGTCTGTACAACAAAAGAAAATACTTTAGTACAGTAATTTTGATGAAAATCAATCTTAAAGGCAACTGATGAAATTTAAATAACTTAACATCACTTATTTACCAAGGATGTTATTTAATTCTTAATTGAATGTTAGAATTGTCACATCGGATTATTTTCTGCAATATTTATGTCTTACTACTTATAAAATTCCCTGAAATGCCTTTCGTCACATATTTGTATACTACAAAGTCACAAAAGATCTCTACCTTCTCATTATAGTCATTATTAATATAAAAATACTATACATTAAGTCTAATTTGGGAGTAAGGATAGATAGAAATTTCAAGATATTTTATTTTAAGGACATATGTGTTAGGTAATTTATTTCAACCAAAATTACTCTCAGAACTTTTATTACTATCTTGGGCTGAACTTAAGAGTTGAAAGAGTCATTTCTTGCCCATAAAATATTGCTTTTACATAATGTCTAATATCATTAAGTAAGGATTTATCAGGATTCAGCCCTGAAGTGGGAGAAAACGCCATGATGGAAGCAAGGCAGACTCAAAGTAGCTGGGATTTCACCCAAACCACAGAATGCTTGAAGTCCTGTGAAAAAGCATTGTCCTTAATGTTTGATGTGAGAAAAATTTAAATAGAGTGAAATAAAGCCATAAAACCATCGCTGTGGTTAAAAAGCTATCCCCATATGATGAGCTACAAAAACTCATGAAACCAGAATCTAAAGATCATCTTCTTTCAGATTCAGATCTTTGCTCTTCTCATTTACATCCCCTTCCCACCTTCCCAGCCATATGCACGACCTTCTCATTGTTAAGTGAGCAAGTTTGCTATTAGTGAACTCAGAATAGAAACCATTCTATAGCATCAGTCACTTTTTAAAATGTATCTGGCTAAGTGATACAATTGTTTTGTTAAAAAACCTCAGTAGAAAGCTGTTGAAAATGAAATAAATAACAATTGGCTTCCAATTTACACTTGTGATTTTAGTCTACAAAATGTAACACATTCTTTCTGGATTTTATTTCAATTAGTGCACAAGAGTATGTATTTAATGTTCCCATTAGAATAGCTCCATCAATGCTAAGACATCAAAAGAACCAGTCAGGAATAAGGGGGAACTACCAAAGCAATACCACAATTTTGGTGAGACCAGTTACAAAACAAGGAAAAACATGTTAACCACATAGGGGACTCTCCTGCTGGCTAAAGAGGCTTTATCTGTAAGCCTCAGGATTTTAAAATCAGGTTTTATTTGCTTCAATTTAATGACATAATTTCACTACACTTATTTAAAATGCAGAAATCCCACCCTCCTCCAAACAAGACGATACCTACATGTCAAGAAAATATTTCTGAACACATGCCTTCCAGAAACCTTATCATCTAAGCCATTAATATCCAAAAGATTGTTTCTTCCAAAATAGAAAACAATGTCAGTTACTAATTAAGCCAGATTATACCAGGGAATCAAAGTTAGAAGCGAAATTTAACAATAACACACAATTTCACAACGGTGCCACCTAGCAGCTTAAGTGCAAACCTAGAAATTTCATAAAAGAGGCTAGCTACAGACCCAGTAGTGCATATGTATTTATATTCAAATTCTATTTCTGAAAACACTGGCTTTCAAATTGAACACCATTCTTCCTCTTACTGTTAACGAGTAGAGAGATCATAAAGAAAATATATATGTTCTTCTATGTCATGCAAAATGGATATACTTAAAAATGGAATATAATCGACCATGCTTTTAATACTTGTTCTACAAAAATGTATGTTTAATTCCAAAACACTGTAATATTAAACATTCTGTATGGTTATAACACAATAAACAGTTCTGAGTTAATGTCAGATAGGACATTTCTTATATGCAACTCAATAGCAAATATTTAAATAGTGATTTTGCAAAATTCTCGTTGGTCTTTGTTTTCTGATCAGGTCACATTTGCAGCCCCATCTACAAAGTTCGTAATATTTTTTCTCATATTTTCACAATGAAATGAGGGGTATGAATTTTGGAACATGACTTCTCTAAGCAAGTGGATCCTGGTTCACCTCCAAACCAAGTAACTTAATTTTAAAATAGAGAATGTCTCTCATTTAATAAAGAACAGTGAGTTTCTTTTTCTTCTGTTTTTTTCATAAACAAGATTTTATTAAATATTTATTTTAAAAGTTTTTATTTTTAGAAGTCAAGACATAAACAGTACAGATAAAAATAAATACCTATTTACTTATTATCCAGATATTTTTTAAAAAGAGAAATAAAAGGTTATAAAGTGAAGTTCACTTATAAGCTACCTTTTAGTATTTCTACATATAGGTATTCAAAAATTTTTAGAGTATTATTTTCAAAATTAACCTAAGTGGTATCTTTTTTCTGCAACTTGCTTTTTCACTGCACATTATTACATCTGTAATAATTAGTTACAGACGTAATAATAATTAGATTTAGTTCATTCAACTGTTTGAATAATATGCAAATTATTGTATATGCTATGAACATACCACATAATTATTTGTATTATTTCTAGACATATGAGTGATTTTAATTTTTTTTTTTTTTTTTTTTTTTTTTTGTGGTAAGCGGGCTTCTCACTGTTGTGGCCTCTCACGTTGCAGAGCACAGGCTCCAGACGCTCAGGCTCAGTGGCCATGGCTCACGGGCCCAGCCGCTCCGCGGCATGTGGGATCCTCCCGGACCGGGGCATGAACCCGTGTCCCCTGCATCGGCAGGCGGACTCTCAACCACTGTGCCACCAGGGAAGCCCTAAAAATATTTTTATCTTCGGTTGCAGAAAGCTGAGGTATGCATACCCCTCCATTCATAATACATTGTCATCATTGCACAAGCCCCTTTTCTTATATAATAAGGCAGAGACCTTGTTATATAACATATGTGGGCATGGAAGGCACTTCAAATGTTTTACAGGGCTATAATATACATGTAATGAAACGCACAGAACTTAAACATGAAGTTCAGTCACTTTCAAAATTTTCATTTTGAATTTAAAACTCTCATAGAAGCTGCAGAATTGGTACAAAGAGTTCCCTGTATACCCTCCACACAACTTGTCCAAATGATACCTTATATAATCAAAGTTTGATTAAAAAAACCAGGAAATTGACATTGGTGCAATACCATTACTAAACCACAGATCTCATTCGCCAATTTTCACATGCAGTATTGTGGGGGTTTTTTTGGTTTGTGTATGCTTCTATGACATTTTATCACATGTATAAATTCATGTAACTAACACCACAATCAGAATAGACAATTATTCCATCTTCCCAAAGAAACTCCTCTGCTTTCCCTTTAGAGTCATACCCTCCCCCCAGTCTAATCACTGGCAACCACTAATATACATCCCATCACCATAATTATATAATTTTGAGAATGTTATGTAAATGAAATCATACAGTAGGTAACTTTTTAGAAAAAAATATTTATTTATTTATTTGGTTGTGCTGGGTCTTAGTTGAGGCAGATGGGCTCCTTAGTTGTGGCTCCCCTGCTCCTTAGCTGTGGCATGTATGTGAGATCTAGTTCCCTAGCCGGGGATCGAACATGGGCCCCTGCATTGGGAGAGAAGAGTCTTAACCACTGCACCACCAGGGAAGTCCCAGTATGTAACTTTTTGAAATTGTCTTTCACTCAGCAAAATGCTCTTGAGATCCATCAGAGTCTTTGTGTGTAACATGAGTTTGTTCTTGTTTGTTGCTTTTTATTCCTTTTTTTGTATCCATTGTATGTATGTACCACCATTTGTTTATCCTTTCACTCACTGAATGAGATTTGAGCCATTTCCAATTTTGGCTCTCACAAATAAAACTGCTATGAACATTTATATATAGGTTTTTGATTGAACATAAGTTCATTTCTCTAGGAAAAATGCTCAGGAGCAAAACTACTGAGTCAAGTTAGTATATATTTAATGTTATAAGAAATTGACACATTTTTTTTCCAGTGGCAATGTATGAATATTATTTTTTCCTCAGTAGCAGTGCATGAATGATCCAGTTGCTCCACATATTCGTCAGCACCTGGTATTGTCAGCATTTTATTTTAACCACTCTAATAGGTTATGAGTGGTGTCATATAGTGGCTTTAACAATTTCCTTAGTGATTAATGATTTTTAAAATTGTTTCGTGTGCTTATTTCTATCTGAATATTCTCTTTGGTGAAGTAACTATTCAAGCCCTTTGCTCATTTTCTAATTATATTGCTCAGTTCAATTATTAAATATTAAATAACCAAATATTTAATATTTGGTTAAATATTATTTCTGGGTGTGTCTGTGAGCATGTTTCTGGATGATATTTATATGTAAATCAGCAGACTAAGTATACCAGAATGCTCTCCAGAAATGTGGCTGGCCATCATCTAATCCTTGAGGGTCTGAATAGAACAAAAAGGTGGAGGAAGGGAGAAGTCATTCTCTCTGCTTGACTGATGAAGCTGAGATATAGATCTTCTCCTGTCTTAAGACTGAAACTTATACAATAAGAGCCAGGAGTCAGGCCTTCAGACTTGGACTAGAACTTAATACCATTGGTTCTGGTTCTCAGGTCTTCAGATCAGACTGGAACTACACCACCAGGCTCTCCTGGGTCTCTATCTCACAGGCAGCAGATCATGGGATTTCTCAGCCTCCATAATCAAATGAACCAATTCCTTATAATAAATAGTATATAGTTTTTTATACTAAATAGATAAATATATTTATAAAATCTCTAGTTGACTAGCTTGCTAATAAATTTCTCTCTCTCTCTCTCCATATAAATATATATATATATATACACACACACACACACACACACACACACATACACACACACACACACATATAAAAAACCTTTGTATAGGGCTTCCCTGGTGGCGCAGTGGTTGAGAGTCCGCCTGCCGATGCAGGGGACATGGGTTCGTGCCCCGGTCTGGGAGGATCCCACACGCCGCGGAGCAGCTGGGCCCGTGAGCCATGGCCGCTGAGCCTGCGCATCCGGAGCCTGTGCTCCGCAACGGGAGAGGCCACAACAGTGAGAGTCCCGCGTACCAAAAAAAAAAAAAAAAAAAAAAACAACAACAACAACAACAAAAAAAACCACCTTTGTATACAGGACCTAGAATAGCCAATGCAATCTTGAAAAAGAACAGTAAGAAGACTCATACTACCTGATTTCAAGACCTTTGGACCAGAACTGTAACTTATACCATCAGCCCTCTGGTCTATCTATTTATCATCTATCTATCTATCTATATATCTACTTAGAGAGTTAGGATATAGGATATATATATATATATATATATATATATATATATATATATATATATATATATTTCTTTTCATTTTTTTTTTTTTTTTTTTTTTTTTTTTTTTGCGGTAGGCGGGCCTCTCACTGTTGTGGCCTCTCCCCTTGCAGAGCACAGGCTCCGGATGCGCAGGCTCAGCAGCCATGGCTCACGGGCCTAGCCGCTCTGCGGCATGTGGGATCTTCCCAGACCGGGGCACGAACCCGTGTCCCCTGCATCGGCAGGCGGACTCTCAACCACTGCGCCACCAGGGAAGCCCTCTTTTCATTTTTGAGTAAGTATGCCATTGCAAG
Source organism: Mesoplodon bidens (assembly GCF_964165515.1). Classification (NCBI taxonomy): domain Eukaryota; kingdom Metazoa; phylum Chordata; class Mammalia; order Artiodactyla; family Ziphiidae; genus Mesoplodon; species Mesoplodon bidens. The sequence continues at coordinate 91,776,186 of NC_138167.1, forward strand.
AATATACCACAGTTTATCTATTCTCTCGATAAACATTTAGGCTGTTTGCATGTTTTAGCTTTTATCAATAGGGCTGCTATATAATTTTCATAGAGGTCTTTATGTGGACATTTGTTTTCATTTCCTCTGGGTAAACAACTCGGAGTAGAATTAATGGGTCATAGGGTAGGAGTATGTATAAATTTATGAGAAACTGCCTATTTTCCCCAATGGTTTTATCACTTTTCACTATACATCAATGTGTGAGTGTCCTAGTTGTTCCATATATTTACCCACATTTGCCTTTTAAATATTAACCATTCTAGTCCTATGTAGTAGTACCTCATTGCTCTTTTAAAGTGTTTATTAACCATTCAAATATCTTCATTTGTGAAGTCTCTCAAACCTTTTGCCACTTTTTTAATAACTTGGGGTGTCTGTCTTTATATTATTGATTGTAAGAAGGCTGTGAAAAGACAAACGGGGGCTTCCCTTCCCTGGTGGCGCAGTGGTTGAGAGTCTGCCTGCCGATGCAGGGGATACGGGTTCGTGCCCCGGTCCGGGAAGATCCCACATGCCACGGAGCGGCTGGGTCCGTGAGCCATGGCCGCTGAGCCTGCGCGTCTGGAGCCTGTGCTCCGCAGCGGGAGAGGACACAACAGTGAGAGGCCCGCGTACCACAAAAAAAAAAAAAAAAAAAAAAAAAAAAAAAAAAAAAAGACAAACAGGAAGGGGGGAGGGAGGGAGGGAAGGAGGGAGGGAGGGAGGGAGGGAGGGAGGGAGAGGGAGAATGAATTTTTCTCCTAGGATGTGGTTTGACTTATCATTTCCTTTCATTTTATGAATGTTGTTTCTAAGTACAAATGATTTTAAATTTGATGAAGTACAATTTACCTTTTTCTTTTTTTGATTATGCTTTTTTTGTTTTATCTGAGAAATCTTTGCCTACTTCAGGTTTTTGAAAATACCATACTATGTTTTCTTTGAGAATTTTTATAATTTTACCTTCTACATTTAGGCCCATGATTCATCTCAAATTTATTTTTAAGTAAGATGTGAAGTAGGAGTTGAGATTCATTTATTTTTTCCATGTAGATGTCCAGTTGCCCAGCACTATTTGTTGAAAAAATTATTCTTTCCCTCTTTTTAATTGCCTTAGTATCTTTAAGGAAATCAATTAACTTTATAAGTATGGTATTCGTCTGCACTCTCTATTCTTTTCCATTGATTGATTTTTTTTTCTTTATGAACATAACATACAGTCTTGATTACTGGGGTTTTATAGCAAGTCTTGAAATCAAATAGTGTGACTCTCCTTACTATTCCTTTTCAAAAGTGCATTGACTATTCTAGGTCTTATGCATTTTCATATTTAAAATTCCATTTTAAAAATCTGTTCATTTCTACTAAAAAGCTTTCTAAAGTTTATTGAATTTATAGATCATTTGGATAGAACTAACATCTTACAATTTGAGTCTTCCTATTAATGCATGTGGTATATCTCTTTGATTTTTTTATAAGCAATGTTTGATAGTTATCATTGTAGGGGGCTTGCATATATTAATATTAAGATTTATCATTTAACACTATTGATATTCACCTTCTCCTGCTCAATCCTGCGTTTTTCATCCCTCAAAGGAGTTGTTCCTGAAAGCCTTCCCCAATTAACATCCTGCTTTCAAATATCAGAATCTCAGAGTATGTTTTCTGGAGAATCTGAACTATGACTGTCTTCTGCAGGAAAATGCTAGCGTTTTGGGGGGATAAATTTAATAAACAATATAATTGTCTATCTCTATGACATGCCTTCTGAAGTATATATTTGGAAGTAAGTAAAATAATATATTGTTTCCATTTTTCTCATTCCTGTCTGTCATACAATATGCTTTAATCCCATTTGAAAAACAGAGAGGTTATTTATTAGCTTCCTCAAAACCCAGCATTTGAAAGTTTGATTATGTCTAACTGTCCTCACTTTTGAAGGTTAATGATGAATATTCTAGATGATATTTATATGCATCCCATTATTAAGAAATAACTCCATTGTCTTTTGGTATGCCTTGTTCTGATATGATGTTAGCTGTCAATCTATTGTTCCTTTGTAAATAAACTTTCAATTCACTAATTCTCTATTCTATGATGTCTAGTTGAGGGTTCAGTTCAATGATATTTTTTATTTCCAGAATTTATAATAGGCTTATTTGCATATCCATCTCTCCTTTAATTAAAATTTGATCATTTTTGTTCCATAATTTTCTGTCCTTTTATTATGGGTGTTATTCTTATGTCTTTGAGGATCTTATAGTAGCAGCAGTTGCAGCTTTTTAAAATTTTAAGATTTTCCTCTTAGTTATGGCCTGGTCCCAGTTGTGCAATTATCTGTACAAGTTCCCCCACTAGTAGGGTGTTTTTATTCTCCAACACCCTGCATGATTTCCACTCTTGGCCTTCAATTACCCCAGTATCCTTTTAGCATAAATCCTTGATCCATTCCCCTGTCTTGACTCAAAAAAAAAAAAAAAAAAGTCTGTTCTACCACTATTAATACTTACCTTGTTTTGTGTTCAGCTGTACCTCTTCAACATATTAAAAAAATCATTTATCATTGCTATGTATTTGCCATACATTTGTAGGTAGTATAATATAGTGGGATAGGGAGGAAGGAGATTAATGTCAGAGCATTAATCTCATAGAAACATTTTGATTACTAATCTACCCAGTCTATTTTCATTCATTTTAGAGGTATAATAATGAAATGTAATATCCCTTCCTTTATTCTGGCATTCCTTGGCACTTTTATATTCCTCATTCTTGCTCCAGAGTGGCCACACAAAAATCTGTGCAAAAGTGCTAGTCAATAACATGTAGGGTGTTAATAGCCTGAAGTACCAATTTTCCTAGGGTAATCTACATGTCACTCTGCCACAGGGATCTCTATTAAAATGCAAGAAAATACTTGCTGAGTGATTATTTCAAATATGTACATAGATTCTATATATTTTCATAAACACACTAATTTTAGCTATTGTCCTAATTTTTCTCCACTTTCAGGAAAACTCCTTGAATGAGTTATTCATGAGAATGATGAATAACTGCTCTGGATATGATAATACTAGTTCCCATTAGGGAATACATTATTTTTTATACTAAATTCTACGTGGTAAGTTAAATTATAATCAGTTTTCTTGGTGAATGTAGAATCTGAGCAAGGAGTATTTACTAGTTGACATAAATGGAAGGTGTCATAAAGTTAGGGTCACTTGATGCATCCATTTTCATCTGCCAAGGAGGCCACACACTTCAATCATTGGTTAGGGTAACCTCTTCTCTGGAAATTTCTGGAAACACATTTAAAATTTCTTGTTTGGGGAGTCTTTCTCTAGACTCCATATTGGCCATTCTCCTTCTGCTAATATAGTCTTCCTTCTAATAGCATATACATAGTTCAACTGACTTTTGCAATGCCCATTTGTTATACTGTCTAGAGTCTACACTCTGGTGACCAAGTTAGAACTTGGTTGTTCCTAAAGCTCCAACAATTAAAAAATAATTTTCTTTGATGTGGCCCATTTTTTAAAAGTCTTTATTGAATGTGTTACAATATTGCTTCTGTTTTATGTTTTGGTTTTTTGGCCGCAAGGCATGTGGGCTCTTAGTTCCCCCACCAGGGATCAAAACCTGCACCTCTGGATTGGAAGATGAAGTCTTAACTACTGCACCACCAGGGAAGTCCTGAGCTCCAATAATTTACACTTTATTACTTAGAATGGTGGAGTTCATAATTAGTTTCTAATTTTTATCTGGTTTGATTTCCTGAGATGTGAGGGTAATTTGCTGTTTCCCTCAAATATCCTACTCTTAAAATATTCTAGAAAATAATGTTATTATACAACTTCTTGTCCAGAGTATTTTTAAAAATATGGTAGCATGCTAATATTTTTAAATCTACCATATAGAATTAATATTTTAAAGTAATATCATATTTTAAAGTTATATTACAAGCCAAGAAAACATGGTATTATTATTATTATTATTATTATTATTATTATTTTTTTTTTGGTAAGCGGGCTTCTCACTGCTGTGGCCTCTCCCGTTGCGGAGCACAGGCTCCAGACACGCAGGCTCAGCGGCCATGGCCCACGGGCCCAGCTGCTCCACGGCATGTGGGATCCTCCCAGACCGGGGCACGAACCCATGTCCCCTGCACTGGCAGGCAGACTCTCAACCACTGCGCCACCAGAGAAGCCCCATGGTACTATTTTAATACATAGCATTTTGACATTATCCCAAAAAAGATACAGTTGTGGTATTTTCATAATTTACACTACTTATGGACATATCTTAAAGTGCCATTTATTGAGTACTGGTGTGCACAACATTTTTTCTGAACTTTAAACACATTTCTTACCACAAGCTGAACTCTTCCACCATTAAGTACATCTGGATCTAACTCAGGCAAGAAGTGATTGCTGCATAGTGACAAAAACAGAAATCATATCATTATATAAATGTAGAGGAAGACTATGAAAGACATGCCCAGTGAAAATTTTGGGAGAAATAAATAATTTACAAAATGGAAATAATAGTTTTCTTAAATTAGGTGACATGCAAAAATACATACAAATTTACATCTTTTCATAGTCATTTTAAAATTCAATTTGACATGAAATTTAAATTTCTAAACAACACTTTAATGCCACCCTTCTTTGCCGAACATAAGCACATACACAGATCAAAAATCTGAAAGTACCAATAACCATAGCTAATAAATTATAGAAAAATATAAATATTTTACTACATGTACTTATATATCTTACTTATAAGAAAGGCAAAACTTCCTATTTTTAAAATAGCTCTGGTGTATTTAAGGCATTATATTAATGCTCACAATGAACTTCTGTTGATATTTGGCTTTTCAAGAACTTCTGTTTTTGAAAACAATTTTTCTTAAAATATTACTACCTATATATTCTTTTATATATTATATTATATTTTCAAAACAGAAAATCCATCAACAATTGCCTGTTGCATTATATGGTTAAACATAACTTATTTAGGAGTAAGGGATGTTGTGAAATGTTTAAGCGTATCTAAAATACATCCTAAAACATTTTGCTTGTATTTTTCACATTATCTATACAGATGCTTTTATATTTCTAAACCAGACCTTTTATACCTGGTTAATACAGATGGTAAGGTATGGGTTATACTATATTTGTTTACAGTCCTAAGAATGTCATGTTATGAATTATGCTAAATTGATTAATATCAACATAAAATAAATTGTGCTTGCATTAATTAGAATACTTAGCAAAATAAAAAATTCTCAAATGTTGATTGCTTTATTCCTACTTTCTTTGCTCACAATGAAATAGTATATAACAATCCAGATTTTGAAATGTTTTAATTTCACTTTCATTCTTCACTTTCTTTTCCATGTTTTTAAAGAAATTATATGGATAGAATTGACTACATACAAAGGTTTCCATTCATATATATTATAAAAAAAGGTTTCATTTTTGCACATTATAATTTTCTGCTAAATTAAGTTTTAGCCCTCATAATTGTAGATTTATTAAAATAGTTATCACCCACAATCCCTGGAAACATTTCCAAAGTGTCATCTACATTTAGATTCAATACTTGTTTACATATTTAATAAATGCTTATAATAGCGCTTTTTTTTTTTTACTGTTTTGTGGATATATGTAGCTAAAATGAAAGTCTTAAAAATTATGTCAGCTGTATAGCACAGGGAAGTATACTCAATATTTTGTAATAACCTATAAGAGAAAAGAACATGAAAAAGAATATGTATGTGCTGTACACCTGAAACTAACACAACATTGTAAATCATACTTCAATTTAAAAATTTTATGTCAAAATATTATATCCAGACTTCTTTTTCCTTAAAAATTTGGTTTAGTGGTTATGCACATAAGTGCTTTATGTTACATTTTTTGGGCTGAATTTTGTTCCTTCAAAGTTTATATGTTCAGATCTTAATCTTCAATACCTCAGAATATGACTATGTGAAGATAGGGCATTTAAAAGGTACTTAAGGTAAAAAGAGGTCATAGGGGTGGGCCCTAATCCAATATAACTGGTGTCCTTGTAAGAAGAGGTTAAAACACAGATAACACAGGTGGAGGGATGGTCATGTGAGGACACAGTGAGAAGGTAGCCATCTGCAAGCCAAGGAGACGGACCTCTAAAGAAACCAAACTTGCTGACTCCTTGATCTTGGACTTATAACCTCCAGAACTGTGAGAATATATCGATACATCTCTGCTCTTAAAGCCACACAATCTGTGGTATTTTGTTATGGCAGCCCTAGAAAACTAATACATACATTAATGTAATAAAAATTTGTTGATTACCTATTAAGCTCAAGGCACCTTGTTTGCTGCTAAGGGACATCAACATTTGATACCCTCAACCTTGAGAGCTCACTTCTATTGTGAAATAGAGAGATAAGATATTATCATCTCACTATAAAGAAGAGGAAACTAAAGCATTGAGACATCATTGAAAATCAGTTACATGACTGGTAAAGTGGCATCAGGATTGAATTACAATTTTAACTGCCAAACATAAATGATAACAAAAATAACATAAAATAAAATACTATAACCTCCAATACATATGATATTTATAAACAGTTAATCAATACCATGCATTTTACTTTATAAAGTAGAATCCTTTGTGTGGTTCATCATCACCATCAATCATTTGTGTTGGTTTTAAGCAATAAAGAAACTAAGTTCTTGAATATTTTATGGTGAAAAATATAAAGAGTGATCAAATCTATTCTACATAAGAGGCCATTTATAACCTGGCAATGTAGAGTATTGGCCTTTGGCTATATAAAGTCATGTTTGTTTTAGCACAGTTAACCTAGGTTTCAGTTTTCAAGATGTATTTGCAATACAAAAATCTAATTTAAAGGAAATGACCTCACCATTTCATGTTTCTGGAACTAGTTTCATGAACCCCAACCTGTGTATGAAGCCATTGGTATGTATATTCTTTATTCCTTTCTAATTTTTCATTTGCAGTGGTATCCTTACACATAAATTCTTCTTCCTTACCTAGGGAAAAAGTATCGAAGTTTTATTTGTTATTTAAAGAGATCAAATTTTGGCCAAGCAGTTCAGTCTAGGCTAACAGTTTTATCACAAGAAAAAAAAGAAAAACAAGACAATTTAACTCATAGGAGGTAAATCATCTGTAAGAGAAATAATGTCAGTCACGTATAGATTAAGTGCTTTTCCAGCTTGAGTTTCAAACCCACCTATTTTGAAAAATAAAGGAGTTGTTTTAGTGCAACCTACATTTTATAGGGCTTGTTTTTTAGTGTTTTAGAAAATTCAAATAATTATTTTTGGTAGACAGAATTTAAAGTCTAATTGTCCTCATGCTATCTTATCCATATGTAGAATTTATCAATTATATTGAGGATTTTCAAAACAGAATTTTTTTTTTCCTTTTTTTTTGCGGTACGCGGGCTTCTCACTGCTGTGGCCTCTCCCGTTGCGGAGCACAGCCTCCGGATGCGCAGGCTCAGCGGACATGGCTCACGGGCCCAGCCGCTCCGCGGCATGTGGGATCCTCCCGGACCGGGGCACGAACCCACGTCCCCTGCATCGGCAGGCGGACTCGCAACCACTGCGCCACCAGGGAAGCCCCAAAACAGAATTTTAATTCTATGTAAAACTAAGCTTGGTTCATGTAAGCTAGTACAATAGTTAAGTTAGGATATCATTTATATTCGGTTTAGGAAACTTGTGCTAATGCCATAGTAGTGATTTCAAAGATGGAGGGGGGAAAGCATAACAATGAAGATGGGTATGGAGAATATGCAAGAGGAGAAATTATACCAGGTAAGAACACAAGATAACAAATATAAAGAAAAATAAAATAGTAAGAAAATAAAAGAAAAATCCGACCATTATATTCACATTTAAATTTACTATATATATGTTTGTAGTTTTCAAAAAAAAAAAAAAACCCTGCAGACATTGCTGCTACATCAATGTCATGCATTTGAGTTACAATGCATTTGAGTTACAGTGAAGACCTGTGGTTTTAGAGCACTTCTCTTGAGTTGTTAGACTGCTTATTTTTTGGTGCCATCACCATGCTTAGGGACTTGTTAGCATTGTAGGCTTGACTGACAGTACACCAGAGAAGGTACCTCTTGAAACTAACTCATGGTAATCAAACTCACAAGAATTCTATAATTTAAAACCTGATGTTTAAAATGTCCATTTATTAACTGGAATTATTCTTTCACTATAGATAGTACATAGAAAGTCACTATTCTTTCACTATAGATAGTACATAGAAAGTCATTTTATATTTGCAAGTTGTTTGGAAAACAAATGGAGCATGGTGCAAAGCCTATTTTGAATTCTTGGTGCTGTACAGAGACACATACATGTATACACATATATGTATACATGTATACACATACATGTATACACATATACATGTATACACATGTATACATCACACATGTATACACACATTTAGCATCTGGCTTTCTGAATATGTTGAGGATGGTACATTCATCATGTCTTTTTATTCCTTAAAAGTTACTGTTGTATTAGTGAAATGACTCTAGTTTCAGTCCAAAGAGATACTGGAGCCAGTTCTCAGGAAAGCTACAGATCAAGATTTTTTTTCTCTAAATTATGTTACTTAGTAAAGTTAACTTCCTGTTAACTTCTTGTGCCACCTTATGTTTCTAAAATGGTCATACCCCTTCTTCCTGAGTTTAAGCCAATCCCTCCATAGTTGCTGTGTTGAAGGAACAATTACTTCACTTTCAAGGGCTGACCACTGAATCCATGAGCAGACACCACTTTGATAAATGGCCTTCCTTACAAAGAAACTATAAAAGAGACTCAAACAAAGGGAAGATTTGGGGTTGCTACACCCATACTGCATTAAGCATTAAGTCTCTTCGTCAGCAGAGTCCCAGCCTTTTATCTGCCTTTCTTGGTTGACTAGACCAAATGGTGAACTCATGAGTACAATGACAGATAGTAGTGAGGAATCAGTGACCCTGATAATCAACTGAACCCATGACTGGGAACTTACCTACTCTTGATATGTAGAGAATCGTTTTGTAGCAAGTGTACTTTTAGCTGAAAATAAAAATTATCTCTACATCTTTCTGTTTTTAAAAATAGTGACATATACTTGCAATAGGCCCTTTTTAAAGTGTTCATTTAAAAAATTTTCCTCAACTGTACGATAACACTCCATAAACCCTAAGTGGTTTTACATCAGAACTCAGCCAATGTTCTAAACAACAATCCCTGGGTAAAGATGAGAGATTTCACTGTAAGGGTCCAATTCATATTAACCCTTTTAACCTGAAGGCATAGATTGGTAGATTGGCATGAGTTCAGTGTAAGAAAGAGAACTAGCATAGTGGTGATATTGGTTGGATGTATTCAAAAATACTGCCATTCAAATGCTGGAGGAAATGATTCTGGCAAATGATTTTCGCTAAACCATTTTAGGATTACCCCTGTCACTGAGGAGAAAGCTTGCTTTTAGCATCTTGTGTAGGAAGAATTATGGTGACCCGGATTACTTAACAGATGCTTATCACCTTCTACTCAGGCTCCCCAATAAATCCTCTTGGTTTTAGAAGAAGCATCATTTGGTCTGCAAAACTCGAACCTACTGCCTATCTACTGCTCTTTCCTGCTTCTCTGGGTCTTCATGAATTTCTCGTACCATCAACCTAAGAAAAAAGGTCTCCTTTTGATTCCTGCTCTCCCTTAGTTACTAGTCTATATATGCTGCTTTACTTCAAAACACACATTTTAATAATTTTATTTAAACAAATTGTTAAACTTTTTATTATAAAAATAATATTTTCATAATAGATGATTTTAAAAATACTAAAAACTAAAAAGTCAAAGAAAATAAAATCCACAGAAAGCCCCACTATTCAAAGACAACAACTGGATAACACTTTTCAGGCATTTTCTTTTAGTTCTTTTGTTCATAGATTTGTTTTTTGTTTACATACAATTGTATGTATCCTATACATTCTAGTTTTCAGTTAGTACTATAACAAATGCATTCTATGTAATGGAAAGCTCATCCTGAAAATACTTTTAGAGGTTATACACTGTGAGGTACTAACTTGTTACATGAAGGTTTTTAAGTATTCTATTTAATTAATCCATTTTTTCAGGTGGAATTAAAGATAACATGTCTGAAGTTATAAATATTTTGAGGAACACAATATAATCTATATTGTCAAATAGTTTTAAAAAGTTTCACCAATTCACCACATGCTATATGAGGTTATTCACTTCACTAAGCCCCTAGTCAACATTGGGATATTAAATATTTTAAAGCTGTTGATAATTTGAGAAAAATATTGTCTAATATGATTTTAATTTATATGTCTCTACTGCTAGTGAGATTGAAAGTGATTCCATATGATTATTTACCAATTATAGGTCATAAAGTGTAAAATATCTTTCTTGTTCTCCCCAATTATCTGCTGGGTTCTAGTACTTCCATTTTTGTTTTCAACTGACATTCATAATCCTTTATCTGTTATCACTGGTGCAAATATTTTCTTCTCTAGGTATCCAAATTTATCTACTTGCTAAATATTTTCTAAACTATAAACAAGTTTCCTCTAATAATTTATAGATTTGTATCTCCCAATTAGATAAACTTATATAAAATGACACATAAGATTTCAGGGACAAATTCTATACTCTTCTAATATTTTGTCTTTCACACTAAAAGATACCAGTTGTTAACAAAATTCTTTTAAGAGGAGTCTACTCTCTCGGTCTTTCCTCTCCATTTCCTCCTTAATTTATTGCAATCTGATTTTGCCAAATTGAAATTGTCCTTACTGTGAGGGCCTTAAACCATCTTATCTACCAAACACATTTATTCCTTATCTTCATTGGCCTCTCTGCTGAATTCAACTACACAGAACCTTTTCTTTGTCTTAAAACTCTCTTCTCTACAGGACTTTGGAGCATCAGACTTTGAGTGTTTCCTTTCAGTCTCCTTTATATTTGTGTTCCTTCAGATGTTGATGCTTGTCATTCTGCAAGTATCTAGGAGCACCCGCACCCCTGCTGTCCACCACCACACCCCATGCTTGGTATTGTGCTGGCTTTTTTTGTTTGTTTTTTTTTGTTCTTTTGCGGTACGCGGGCCTCTCACTGTTGTGGCCTCTCCCATTGCGGAGCACAGGCTCCAGACGTGCAGGCTCAGCAGCCATGGCTCACGGGCCCAGCCGCTCCACGGTATGTGGGATCTTCCCGGACCGGGGCACGAACCCTTGTATCCTGCATCGGCAGGCGAACTCTGAACCACTGCGCCACCAGGGAAGTCCTGTGCTGGCTTTTGATGCCAGTCAATTAGATATGCATTGTTTATTGCCTCATGAGACTGGTAGCTTAGAGAACTAGACATCACCAAACTCTATCTTATTCCTGTTCTCAGATCCAGCTGAACTTCAGAATCACAACTTGTTTTTATCATTATCATCCTACTAAGTCTGGTTTTTCTCCTGAATTCCCAAGTCATTCAGACCAGATATTCTGGAGTAAACCTTGGCTGCTCATTCCTTATATAATGACATCTAATCCAGAAACTGGGTCTAGTCTCCCTGCTGGGTATCTCAGTAATACCTGGCTCCTCCTTTCATCCCCACTGACCTCATTTTGAACAGGAGTGAGTGAGAGTCTCTGTTGACTTACTAACATTCATGCTTCAGCCCACTGCATTATGGCTTCCTCCCCACACCATTTCACTGGAACCATTCACACCAAGATCATTAGTACTGCTAAATCTTTGGGACTTTTTGAAATTCTTACTGACTCCTCTATAATATTATACATTGTTCATGTCTTCCTTCTTAAAAGGATTATTTCCTTTGAGTCTTGTTTAATTCCACTTATCTGGTTTTTCTCTGCCCTTTTGTCTAAACCCCAGTTTCCTTCAAGGGCTCATCTTCCTTTGCTATCTCTTCCACTCTCAGGATTTTTCTCTGGGGTACTATCCTGGCCCTATCTTATTCCTTGGTTATAATCTTCCTGTAAGAGGATATTCATTCAAGTTCTTCAATCACTTTCCTCATCTCCTTCTGAAATGTATCCATCCAAAATCTCTCCACTGTGGTATCCTACAGATAATTTAAACAGAATATGTAAAAAGCTGAACTCATGTATTATCCCACCTTTTCTAAGTTCCTATAATTCTACCATCATCGTCAATGTAAAATTCAGAAACCAGAGTGTTGTACCGAACCAGCATTCTTCCTCACCCTTCAGCTGCAGATTTGACCTTCTAAATTCTTTTCATTCTGTCAAATTTCTGGTATTTGCATTGTGACTATTTAAATTCAGCTTACTATCATCTCTTCTTAGTTACTGTAACAGCCTTCTCACTGGTCTTTTTCCTTTTGGCCTTGTTCCCACTTAGATATCTCCATACTGCAAATGGTCTTGCTAAAGTACACGTCTAGTTTGCTCTTTCAGAGTTTGAACTCTTGGTTCTCTACTATCTTTGGATAATGTTCAAAACATTTTGCATAGTATACAGGCCTTCCTTATACCTTCAGACACATCTATTAAGTTCCTGCCTCAATCACCCAGATGTATTATAATTACTCAAAATGATCTTTTTTGCCTATAGACATTGTGTTTGGGATTATCCACTTTACCAATGGTGCTCTTACTTCAGGTCTTCAGGTCTTAGTTTAGAAATTACATTCTTTGGGGTAAGCTCCTGATCTTTGAACACTTCCATTCCTTATTCAAATTAGGTTAGAGATGCCCTCCAAAGGATAATATAGAGACCCCATGATAGCATTTATTACATTATGCTTTACTTACCTATTCATGTGTCTGTTTTGCCTACTAGAATATACACTTTTTAAGTTATACATAGTAGGATGGTGCTCAACAAATATTGGTAAAATTACAGAGTGATTATCATAGTTGATTAATGTTCTCTGAGAAATGTAGAGTTGGAATTTAGATTTTTAGCACGTAGATGAACCTGTGCATTGTGGAGAATAACACATGTCTAAATGTGATTAACTTAATTATTATAATAGAAACTTCAGCTCTGAAAGTCAGAATTAGATTGGGATAAAAGTTGACAACCAAGGGTAGTAAATTTAAAACAATATGTATGTGTGTGTGTGTGTGTGTGTGTGTGTATAGCTATTTTATAAATAAAACGTTGACAATGTACACAATCCTAGAAGAAAACAGTTCAGCTTTAAGAAGTTCTCCAAAAGAAATGAAGTCTTGGCGGCTTCCCTGGTGGCAGAGTGGTTAAGAATCCGCCTGCCAAGGCAGGGGACACAGGTTCGAGCCCTGATCCAGGAAGATCCCACATGCCGTGGAGCAACTAAGCCCGTGTGCCACAACTACTGAGCCTGCACTCTAGAGCCCATGAGCCAACTACTGAATCCCACGCTCCTAGAGTCCACGCTCCGCAACAAGAGAAGCCACCGCAATGAGAAGCCTGAGCACTGCAATGAAGAGTAGTCCCCGTGGTAGGGTGGTGGTGGTGGTGGTGGGATGAATTGGGAGATTGGGATTGACATTTATACACTAATATGTATACAGTGGATAACTAATAAGAACCTGCTGTATAAAAAAATAAATAAAATTCAAAAAAAAAAAGAAAAAAAAAAGAGTAGCCCCCACTTGCCACAACTAGAGAAAGCCCGCATGCAGCAATGAAGACCCAACGCAGCCATAAATAAATAAATAAATAAATAAATAAATTTAAAAAAGAAATGAAGTCTTTTTTAAATTAATGGAAATATTTTTTCTTCATGAAAAGCAAAATAAGTGTTCATTAAACTCATATGCCTCAAATTAATCAGTTTTCTAAATTTAGAGGGAGGTTAGGATTCAATTATCATTTGGGGCACACAAAAAGAAGCTAATTATTTATATTTTTAATACATATGCTGGCTTTCCCATGACTATTTTCTTTTCTCTTTATGGCCTTTCTCAGTAATATAATAACAAAATACTCTTGGTTTCATGGATGGAGATGAGTTCATTTCTTTACTCAAAGCTTTTGAAGGACGTGGTTGCATACTGAGCAAAATGCTTCATGTGATGGAAATATTTTTGGTAACTTTGATAAATGGCTGATTCTATGTATCTTATACTGGGTATAGTAAAAATGTGATTTACATTATAAAGTGTAAGTGGTCTGCATGTGTTTATTAAAAGAAATTATTGCATCATACCTCACAATATAGGACAAATAAAATTGGATTTCGGCATAAATGTTATACTAACAGAATTTTAAATTCATTAACATCTGTATAAATACTTGTTGATAGGCTGTTTATGGCTTATTTCTTAACCAATCCAATCTGTTGTTGGAAAGTTGACAGCACTGGCATGAAACCAATAACTCTCTAAGAGCCATTTGTGTATGACAAGCAACATTTCAATTCTTTTAAAATATACTTAAATATGTATGTAATTGATCACTAAAGAAAGATTACTGTATGAATAAAGAAGAGGACTGTTGGTACAAGAGTTTAAAAACAGAAATTTGGGGAACAGAGCCAAACTATATGTAAGGGTCAAAGGCTAACTGCAGCTCTAATCACTCCTTTACATATTTCACTAAATTTTATGGCAAAGAGCATTAAAAAAAAGTACTAGAATAAAAAATACTTGCTAGTTTCTGACATTTGAATTTTCAAAATTCATCTGTTTGGGGGGTGTTGGGTAATACATAAAGTGTATGAATGACCCTTATGAAAGCAAAGAAAAATAAAAGTGAGTTACTAAATTATACATTTTAAAATACATGGATTTTGTAAGACATAACTTTCAATACTATGGAATTGCTAGCCTTAAGAAAATCCCTCTGGAATAACAGAATCATTCTTTTACAAAGTGGGTATAGTTGTGCTTATTAAACAGTTACAAGCCTTCTGTATTTATGTAATTCTACCTGAAAGGATATGCTTTCCCAATTGTATTGTTCAGTTGAGCTGTATCTCCTCATTAATGTCTTTATAGAGGAGTACCAACTACTATATAAAGAGTGATTCTTTGGTTTCTCCTGTGACAGCCACGTAACTCAAGAAAATAGCAGGTTTGTTCATGTATGGTGTGTCCATGTTTGCTGTTAACCAGGGCTGAGACTAGGATAAGGCAAGTGGGGCAAATGAGGTACTTGCCTTAGCACAAAATTTAAGGGAATGCCAAAAAAAAATCAGTAATCGAGATAAATAATATTTTAATGTAATATTTTAAAAGCAAAATTAATGCAAAAATCCATGATGAACAAAATATCAAAGTTTTAAATGACAGAATCTGTAACAGGGTGGTGCTAAGCACTATTGGAGCCTGAGGTAAAAGGGAAAGTTGGTAATACTGATCCTTCTCTACCATGGTATTGGCAGAATTACCCATTTCTAAGTAATACGAATAAAAGTATCAACAGGACACTGTTTTAAGAACTACCAGATAGCCACTGTCTAAGATTGCTTTCCACTGTTTCTCATGAATCAGGCACATCACTAAGCTTTCCAGTAGATGAGGCCCTTGATTTGTGACATATAAGAAAATAATTATAGAATAAATTAATTCAGTCTATAAAGGAAAGCTATACATTATTCATCTTTCTATCTGTCTAGCAACTAATTAGCACATAGTAAGTTGACTTTTCACTTACTGTGTCATGTTGGGCAAATTACCCCCTCTCTGCCTCAGTTTTCTCCTCTTAAACTGGATATATTAAGAATATAAAATAATAGAACACATATAATGCTGCACATTTAGTATGGATTTAATAACTATAGCCATTTTTCTTTTCTTTTTTTTTTAAGTGAAATGAGCTCCTTTATGCATAGCTTTAATGCTATCTCAGTTATCACAGGTTAAGACTTACCTACCCTGGAGGTGGGACTATCTGTAGAAGTTTCTAAATCTAGGCTAAAATCAAGGTTTCAGGGGGTCACTGTCAGGAGGGGAAGATTCCAGTATTAACCACAAAATTAGACAGAAAAATTTTCTGGGCAAGTCCAGGAGGTCCTCCTTCACAGAATTATAAATCTGCTTCAGGTATTTTTTAAAATGTATTTATTTCATAATATATGAGGATTTTAGTGTGTCTTTAATACAGAAGAATTAATTTCCAAAAGATAAGAAGGGTACAAAGTTCTAATTGATTTGAACTTATCTCAAATAATTTTTAGCAGTTGCTCAGTAATAACCATGAAGGAGGCTCCATTGACATGCTTCTCTTCTGTTTCACTCTCTCAACTTAATTATCCTTGGAGAATATTCCTCTATCCAACCTAGACTCCCTCAGGGAGTGTTAATGTAGTAGGTCATCCAAACTAGGGCCCACTCAATAGAATAATGGAGAAACTGATGATGTAAGTAGGTTGACTTTCAAAATAACATGGTTATAATGGCCGCATAAATATTACTGCCACCTGTGTTTTGTTTTTTTCTTTGTTTGTTTTTTTGGTACAGTTTAGACTTCAGCTCCCTGTTGTATCTAAAAGTTTCTACTCTTTGGTAAAAAGACATCTGTAATTCATGTATATTTATTTATTTTTTTTTTTATTTTTATTTTTTTTTCTTTTTGCGGTATGCGGGCCTCTCACTGTTGTGGCCTCTCCCGTTGCGGAGCACAGGCTCCGGATGCGCAGGCCCAGCGGCCATGGCTCACGGGCCCAGCCGCTCCGCGGCATATGGGATCCTCCCAGACCGGGGCACGAACCCGTATCCCCTGCATCGGCAGGCGGACTCTCAACCACTGCGCCACCAGGGAGGCCCCATGTATATTTATTAATTGAGGCCAAGTAGGTGATTAATTTTCTTTACTAGTTTTATTTCAAAAGAAGCCAACAAATGGTATTACATTAGTACATTAATGATAGAGGCTTGATGAACCAAATTAGACACTTTTATCATTGTAATCAATGTTTTTGAATAGCTATAAAACAGAAATGCTCATAATGTATATGTCTATACATTCCTATATATTTCTCATTGATTACTTATTAATTTTCTGCATCTGATGATTTCTGTATTTACCAAACTTAAGAATACAGATACACTTCTGTTACAGGTAGAGATAACATCATATGAAACACTGAATAATTAAAGTATTGCTTGATTATTAAAAAATAAGTAAATGTAAGTAAAAATAATTTTCTTTCACAATTTGAGTAACAACATATCAGAGACTAATAAACCTGGCCCCAGACTTATTGTTTTTCATTGGTAATAATTTAAGCAAGTATCCCATAGCCTGCTGAAGACTTAAGAGTTTTCTAAGTGGATACTCACTAGTGAAAAATTTTTATCTTTTATTATACTACCCACGAAAGATAGAACTTTATGTAGCAGAACTGCATTTGTAAATGAATCAGGGCCTCCATTCATGAAAAGCATTACTGCTCTACTCACAGTCTAGTGGAAAAAGAAGTCAAGGTAGTAATTATAGGACTTTCCTACAAAATTAACTTTTAACTTTATTTAGATAAATATTGATTTGCAGAGCTCTTTTATTTTTTGTAGAAGAGGAATTGTGGGTGGGGTTTAAAGTGGGAAGGGTCCTCAACTGGGGGAGTCACCTCCCTTATCAGAGCCTTAGTTTTGTCATTCATGAACACTAGAAAGAAAAGCAAAATATGGAATGCTTCATGAATTTGTGTATCTTCCTTGGTGTTGTCAGTGCTCTGGACCTAGGCCATTCTAATAGGTGTGTAGTGCTATCTCAGTGTTGTTTTAATTTTTTTAATCCATTTTTAAAACTAGGTTGGTTGTTTTCTTATTGTTGAGTTTTAAGAGTTTTTGCTATATTTTGGATAACTCTCCTTTATCAGGTATCTTTTGCAGATACTTTCTCCCAGTCTATGGCTTGCCCTCTCATGCTTTTGATCGTGTCTTCCACAGAGCAGAAGGTTTTAATTATTTATTTCCTGCATCATGCTTTTGATATTATATCTAAATGTTCATCACCAAATCCAAGGTCACCTAGATTTTCTAATACGTTATCTCCTAGGAGTTTTTAGTTTTGAGTGATTGCATTTAGCTCTATGATCCATTTTGAGTTAATTTTTGTGAAAGTATAAGGTCTGTGTTTAGATTCTTACTCTTTTTTTTTCTTTTAATTTTTGCATGTGGAAGTCCAGTTGTTCTAGCACCAAGAGCTGGAACGGACCTATCTTTTCTCCGTTGTATTGCCTTTGTTTTTTTAATCAAAGATCAGTTCACTATATTTGTGTGGGTCTATTTCTCACATGTATATTCTGTTTCATTGATTTATTTGTATATTCTTTTGCCAGTACCACACTGTTTTGGTTAACGTGGCTTATAGTAAGTCTTGAAGTTAGGTAACATCAATGCTCCAGAACGTATTTTAAAATGAAAGTTTGAGCTCGTAAAAAAGGTAGAGAAGTCCTCAGAAGTCAGAAATGACAAGAAAACACAAATATAAGGATGAATGAGTCTAGAGAGCTATTGTACAGCATGATAACTATAGTTAAAAATATTGCATTGAATACTGAAAACTTGCTAAAAGAGGAAATTTCTCATGTGCTCTCATCACACACACACAAAATGATAATTATGTGAGGATATGATACTTTAGTTAGCTTGGCTTTGTAATCATTTTTCTCTACATATGTACGCCAAGTCATCAGGCTGTACACTTTAAATATATATACATTTTGTTAAAAATAAAATTAAAAATATTGCTGAAAAATTACAAAAAGAAAATATATAGGTGTAGCAGTGATTGCTTACGAGTTATCTCTCCAGGGTAAGGGGGAATGTGCCCTCTAGTAACTGGCTGAAGTAGTCAAAAATCTTTCAGAGTTGGAGAGGTTAAACTCACACCTCTAAAAATTCCCATTAATACAGATCTAAAGAACACAAACTAATTAAAACAATAGCAAAAGTCACTAAACACATTGGGAAATATGCCATTAGAGTGAGAATCAACAGAAAAAACAAACCATAAAATCGGTCCACTGAATCATGAAGGTAGTGGATTTATCAGATATAGAATAAAAAATAAGCATCTTTAACTTGAGAAAATACACAAAATATTATGTATCTGCATACCTAAAAATAGATCTTAAAAGGTATTAAAGCAATAAGAGACTAGTAAAATCAGGAAGTTTTGAAAAACATGGGTAGCAATTCTAGAAATGAAATATAATTGATAGGGCTTCCCTGGTGGCGCAGTGGTTAAGAATCTGTCTGCCAATTTAGGGGACACGGGTTCGAGCCCTGGTCCGGGAAGATCCCACATGCTGCGCAACTAAGCCCGTATGCCACAACTACTGAGCGTGCGCTCTAGAGCCCAAGAGCCACAACTACTGAGCCCATGTGTCACAACTACTGAAGCCCACGTGCCTACAGCCCATGCTCCACAACAAGAGAAGCCACAGCAATGAGAAGCCACAAACCGCAAAGAAGAGTAGTCCCTGCTCACTGCAACTAGAGAAAGTCCACGTGCAGCAATGAAGACCCAACGCAGCCAATAAATAAATAAATAGATACATTTATTTAAAAAAAGAAATACGATTGATAAAATCATAAAACTGAACTATAACTGATATTACTAACTCAATAGATGTAGTAAACATAAAATTTGATTGAAGAAAACAATTAGTGAACCTGGTTTGCTGTTATTATGCATTATTTATGAAATTAGCTATTAATTTCCCCAAAACAACACACACTATTTTAGATTGTTACCTAATGTTATAAACCTGAGATTTACTCAGGATTCACATGACCAAAAGTACTGGCATTTTTCTGTAGAGACTTAAGAAATTCTTTCTGTCTTCTGGCTCTATAACTCAAAAGAACATGTTAGTGGGCATTCTTAACTCCTATGAACATGGAAAGCACTCAGCTGTGGTCTCAAACAACTCTGAACTCACTGGTTGCTTAGTATTAGCAATATAGTGAATTGGGCACAAGAATAAGACTTAGCAGAAGGTTCTTGATTTGTCGCTAACTAGCTGTTGCATCCTTGGTAAATCACTTAACTTTTCTGAATTTCAGTTTTCTCACTTAAAAAAAGATTGTGTATTTTTATTATGAAATAAATGCATTTTCATTTGTGAGTTTATCTCTGAGTGTAGCTATAGTAAATACATAAAGATTAATAAGCCTATCCTTAGGCTAGTAAAAAAAAAACAATATGATAAACAGTTCTAGTAAATATCTATACCTAAGAAATTGATGTCTAAGATATATTCTTAATATTTTGAGGTGGCTGCCTCAGGAGAAAAGAGGATAGAATGAGATTTGTTGAGCAACCAGAATACTATCGAGAGACCTTATATATCTCATTGTGTCTTTACGATATCCTTGGAAGAAAACAATAATTATCCCCATTTTTCTAGAGAATGAAATGAAAGTTTTGAGTTTATGTAAGAGTAGTGTGAATTTGAACCTTCGTTTGGCTGAGTCCAAAGCCCACAGTGTTTCCATTTCATCAAGAAGCCGTATTTTCCCATGAAATTCCCTTAATGTCAGATTCTGAATATGGAAATAAATGACATTTAAAATGTTCTTAATATACCAGCTGTAATAAATAACACAGAATTTCTTTTTCTCTTGTGGATAACTTTTGGAAAATAAGGAATAATTTTGAGATAAAATTTTCCATATTTGGTCTCAGAGGAATTTGTAAATTTCAACTAAACCTATTCAGATGTTAAATTATGGGAATAAAAAAGAACAATAGACCTTCTAGCCATAGGAAATTATGTATGAATTGGTCAAAAAACAGTGTTCTATAATGCTGTACTCTTTCTATAGTAAATGCTTTATGAAGAGTAGCTTTTTCACACATTTGAAGAATAAATAAATTTATGACTATTTAAAGCATATTTTTTGTCTATGCTCTCTGAAAAACTAATTTTTAGCTACATGTGCTTCTGTGCTACAAAAGAATTATAAAACAGCATATTTTGACCTAAAGATAGTAGAACTTTAATTTTTTCCCCCTTTTTTGTCTTCTCCTTGTAAACTTAAATGTAAATGATTTGGCTTAGCTTATGAACTTACTTTTCAAATTAAGAAAACAATTTTATAAACAGAAAATTTTTACAAGTTGAACACTCAAAATCATAGACAGTAAGTAGGACATAATAGTTAGTTAGATTAACCATTACTATATGGTTGCTTTAGTCTGAATTCTAATAGAAGGAAAGGAGAAGTAAGTCATTGGTTTCACATTCAAAACTGACCAGGTGGTAGTGTTGTGACACAGTTCTCCATTTCTGAACATCCAGGAAGTGTGGCACTAACTAGCCTTTTGTTCCAGACTGTTTTTTCAAAACCATTTGTATATCAAACAGCCTTATAAGATGAGATAGTGTCTCCTTTGAAGCAAGGGCAGATTTGTTGGCTGTCCAGTAAAAGATGTTTTAACATCAGTACAAAATGCAAGTTAATTTACAACCCGTTATAAAGTATTTGAGCTTCCTAAGCTTGGGGTTTCTCAACTGAGACACAAACCTACCTTGAGCTCAGTATCCACCTGGACTCCTACATGTTAGTCCCGTGGAAATTGAGGGGCTAAGGGAACCAACACAAATATTCTAGTGCCCAGGCTGCTTGCTATGCTGTAAATAATAAAGCTCTTTGTCCCTGACCTAGGAGTCTTGTATCTTCTGCCAGCATTCATAAAATAATGTCAGGCTACTTTTCTACCTGAAAGTAGGATCAAATCTCAAGCTCTCGGAGTTCTTGACATAGAAAAACTTTAATTTTGCAACTTAAAAAAAATGAATTACCAATAATGGGCACATATAACTATATAATGAATCATTCTTGCTTTATGAACTGTTGTTTAAGCGTGTGTGTACTTTATCCCATCTTTTTGATTGACTCATTTTGTGGGAATGCTGTTAGTAACCACAGGTGTGTAATTATTGTTTATTAGCTATATAGTAGTTTTAAGGAATACTAACTTACAATATTCTAGGACTAAAAATGTGTCAAATTTGTCTGGTAGTGACTACGATTTTAGGACAAGTGTTACGTGAATAAGCACAAATAAACCTTATGCCAAGAAACATGTCATTTTCTAAAGCAGAGAGAAAAAAAGTCTTGAAATCATGCAGACCTTGGCTCAAATATCAAAACTGCCATTTCAAAGGTTTGTGTCCACCAGAAACAAGAAAATGGTAATAGTCTTTTTATTTACAGTACTCAAATGATTTCATAATTTTTTTAAGATTTATTTTTGATGTGGATCATTTTTTTCTTTAATAAATTTATCTATTTATTTATGGCTGCATTGGGTCTTTGTTGCTGTGCACAGGCTTTCTCTAGTTGTGGTGAATGGGGGCTACTCTTCACTGCAGTGTGTGGGCTTCTCATTGCAGTGGCTTCTCTTGCTGTGGAGCACAGGCTCTAGGCACACGGGCTTCAGTAGTTGTGGCACACAGGCTCAGTAGTTGTGGCACACAGGCTTAGTTGCTCTGTGGCATGTGGGATCTTCCTGGACCAGGGCTCGAACCCATGTCCCCTGCATTGGCAGGCGGATTCTTAACCACTGTGCCACCAGGGAAGTCCCGGATGTGTATAATTTTTTAAAGTCTTTATTGAATTTGTTACAATATTGCTTCTGTTTTTTGGCCACAAGGCATGTGGGATCTTAGCTCCCTGACCAGGGAGCAACCCGTGCCCCCTGCACTGGAAGGCAAAGTCTTAACCACTGGATCACCAGGGAAGTCCCTGATTTCATAATTTTGCTTCACAGATTGGCAAGACATGTATCATTCCCATTTTACAACTGATAAAACTGAGATTTAAAGTGGTAATGACCAAATTTTCTGCTTCTTAATTCAATTCTCTCTCCACCACACCAAGTTATATTAAATTTGTATCATTCAAAAATGATAGGCAATGTTTTCATAACAAATATTCCAACATAGTAAAATAAATTGAAAGACAACTCTGGTTACTATTTCTTTTCCATATATTGAAAGTTTTTCCCTTGGTTTTAGGAAAGATGCTTATAGTAAGTACATAGAAGGGAAATGAAAGGTAAAATTGACGAAACAAAGTACAGAAATACTTCTGGGCAGAAAAGGGCTATATGAGTTTTATGATATTGGAATACAGAAGTAAATTTGGACAGAAATAATGAAAGAGTTGAAGGGGTAAAAATGATACAGAACTTCCATTTGGGGAAATAAAGAGGGATAAATCAGTTCTTCTGCTAAGATAAACCATAAATTCAGAATATAATTTAAAAAGTTATCTTAAGATGTGAATTTATTGTAACATGATCCCAACCTGATAGCACCTCTATATACTTGGCAGAACTGAAAACATCACCTCTGGAAAAATGCAGGGGAGGCAGATTTGAGAAAAGCAAATATAAATTTTAGAAATGAAAAACAAAATAATCAAAATTAAAATCTATAATGCGTATTTACTTGCAGATCAGACAAAGCTGAAGAAATAATGAACTTGGAAATATGTGAGAAGGCATTATCTAGAATCTAGTGCAGAGGAGCAAAGAGATGAAAAATTTAAAAAATAAAAATATATAGAGAAAGCTAGAGAAAATTTAAGTTATGTTTAATTGGAGTTGTAGGAGGATTGTCAAGATAGCATGAGGTAATGGCAATATCCAAGATAATGACTGAAATATTTCTTGAACTGGATAAAAGACATCAAGCCATAGATTCAAGAAGGTGAGTAAATCATAAACAGGATAAATTTTAAAAGAAATCCACAGCTAGACTCATAAGAATAAAATTATTTACAGCAGAAAAAAGAAAATCTTAAAGTAATGAGAAAAAAAGCAGCCAGGTTATCTCCAACAAAGTTGCAGTTAAACTGACAGCTAATGTCTTAAGAGCAACATGAGAAGGCAGAAGACAGTAAAATATCTTCAATGATCTGAAATTTGTATGAATGAAAGAAATTTACTGCCAAACTGGAATTCACCAGAATAAGGACAAAATACAGACATTTTCATATTAACAAAAACTGAGTTTGCTACTAGCAAACTCTTATTAAAGAAATTTATTTAAATGGACAGTCTTTTTCACAAGAAAATTCCAGATGAAAGATCCATGTTGCAAGAAGACAGAAAAAATTCATAAATATGAAATATGTTGGTAAAATCAATATAAATTGACAGTATAAGTAGCAATAATATCTTGTGAAATTAAATATGTCACAAGTAAAATACAGACAAATATTACTATATAATTCAGAATTGAGCTGAATTGAGTTAAAATGTTCTAAGATTCCTATACTCCCTAGGAAGAGAAAAAGATTGGTTAATTCTAGATTATGTTAACTACATATGTTATGATTTCCAGAGTAAAAACTAAAATGAATATATACAGATAATATTATTTCCACATTAGTAAAAAGAAAACAATAGAAAGGAAAGAAGTACTTAATCCAAAATGAAGGAAAGAAAGTAAAGAAAAAGAACACAGTGTATCCAGGCTAATAGAAAGCATAAAATAAGGTATTCATTCAAATATGTCAGTTCTTACATTATGTATAAATGGTTAAATAACCCAGTTAGCATATAACAATTTTTTCTAGATTAAAACAAAAAAAAATCCAAGAGCCAAACTTAAATTATGAAGGTACAATAAGTGTGAAAATAAAAGGATAGAAAAAATATACCACAAACACATTAACCAAAAGAAAGCTGGTGTTGTCATGTTAACATAAAACAAAATAGACTTTAGGGCAAAAACAAACAAAAATCCCCTAAATTTACTAAATATTTACTAAACATTTCTAAACATTAGTGTTGTTTCAAAATGATAAAAAGTTCATTTAAGGGCTTTCCTGGTGACGCAGTGGTTGAGAGTCCACCTGCCGATGCAGGGGACACAGGTTTGTGCCCCTGTCCGGGAGGATCCCACATGCCGTGGAGCGGCTGGGCCTGTGAGCCATGGCCACTGAGCCTGCGCGTCCAGAGCCTGTGCTCTGCAACGGGAGAGGCCACAACAGTGAGAGTCCCGCGTACCGCAAAAAAAAAAAAAAAAAAAAAGTTCATTTAACCAGGAAGATACAATACTTTTAATTTTAAGAGTATAATATAGCCTCAAAAGTAATATAAGGTGTCTGCTCTAAGACCACAATGACGTTAAATTAGAAATCAATACTGGAAAGATAACTGGAAAATCCCAAAGTACAGGGAGATTAAGCAACACTTCTAAATCATACATAGGTCAAAGAAGTAATCTCAAGAGAAGTTCAAAAATATTTTGAACCAAATGAAACTTTGAACTAAATGAAAATGAAATGAAAACACAACCTATTAAATTTGTGAAATGCAGAAAAAGCAGTGCTACAGGGAAATTTATAGCATTGAATGCATATATTAGAAAAGAAGAAAGATCTAAGACAGTAATCTAAGTTTCTACCTTAGGAAATGAGAAAAAAGAGAACAAATTAAATTCAAAGTAAACAGAAGAAAAATAACAAGAATTAGAGAAGAAATCAATGAAGTTGAAAATAGGAAATCAATAGAGAGTATCACTGAAACCAAAAAGCTAGTCCTTTGAAAAAGTCAATGAAATCAATAAACCTCTAGCCGGGAAAACTACGGGAAAAAAAAGACAAAGAACACAAATTACCAATATCAGAAACGAAGGAGGGGACATCACTACAAATCCCATGGATATTAAAAGAATAATAAAGATATGCTATGAATAACTCTATTCCCACAAATTTGATAACCTGTATGAAATGGACCCATTCTTTGAAAGACACAAATTTCCAAAGCTCACATAAGCATAAATAGATGGTCTGAATAGGCCTATATCTATTTTTAAAATTGAATCAATAAAAATTGAATCATGATCATCTATATAAAAAATCTAAAATAACCAACAAAGAAACTTCTGAAATTAAAGTGATTATAGCAAAGTTGCAGGATCTAAGGTAATATACCAAAGTCAATCACTTTCCTATATACCAGCAATGAACAAGTGGAATTTGAAGTTAAAAAACAATACCATTTACATTGGCATCCCCCAAATTAAAGGCCTTAGGGATTAATCTAACAAAATACGTACAAGATCTATATGAGGAAAACTGCAAAAATCTCATGAAATAAAGAAGAATTAAACAAATGGATAAATATTCCATATTCATGGATTGGAAGATTCAACATCAGCAAGAGTTCCATTTTTCCTAACTTAACCTATAGATTCAACAAAATCCCAGCAAAACATTTTGTTGATATTGACAAACTGACTCTAAAGTTTATATGGAGAGGCAAAAGATGTAGACTAGCCAACAAAATATTGAAGGAGAAGAACAAAGCTGAAAGACTGACACTACACTACTTCAAGACTTGCTATAAATCTATAGCAAAAAAGGCAGTGTGGTATTGGCAAAAGAATAGACAAATAGAAGAGTGAAACAGAGCAAACAGCCCAGAAATAGACCCACAAAAATATGGTCAACTGATCTTTGACAAAGGAGCAAATGGAACACAGATAGTTTTTTCAACAAATGGTGATAGGACAAGTGGACATCCACATACAAAAAAATAAATCTAGACACAGATCTTACACCATTCACAAACATTAACTCAAAATGGATTACAAACCTAAATGTAGAATGCAAAGCTCTAAAACTCCTAGAGATAAAACAGAAGAAAACCTATATGACCTAGGATATGGCTAAGACTTTTTAGATAAAACACCAAAGGCATGATGTATGAAAGAAATAATTGATAAGTTGGAATTCAATAAAATTAAAAGTTTCTGTTCTGCTAAAGATAATGTCAACAGAATGAGAAGACAAGAAACCGACTGGGAGAAAATATTTGCAAAATACTTATCTGATAAAGGACTGCTATCCAAAATATACAGAGGACTCTTAAATCTCAACAGAAGGAAAACAAACAACCTGATTAAAAAATGAGCCAAAGGGCTTCCCTGGTGGCGCAGTGGTTGAGAGTCCGCCTGCCGATGCAGGGGACACGGGTTCGTGCCCCCGTCCGGGAAGATCCCACATGCCGCGGAGCGGCTGGGCCCGTGAGCCATGGCCGCTGAGCCTGCGCGTCCGGAGCCTGTGCTCCGCAACGGTAGAGGTCAAAACAGTGAGAGGCCCGCGTACCACAAAAAAAAAAAAAAAAAAAATGAGCCAAAGACATTAACACATACTTCACCAAAGAAGATATACAGATGGCAAATAAGCATATCAAAAGATGCTTCACATCCTATGTCATTAAGGAAATGCAAATTATAACAACAGTGAGGTACCACTACACACCTATGGGAATGGCCAAGATCCAGAACACTGACAACAAATGCTGATGAGGATGCAGAGCAACAAAACCCTCATTCATTGCTTATGGGAACGCAAAATGGTACAGCCACTCTGGAAGACAGTTTGGCAGTTTCTTACAAAACTAAACACACTCTTACCAAATAATCCAGCAATCATATGCTTTGGTATTAACGCAAATGAGTTGCAAATTTATACCCACCCAAAAACCTGTACACAGAGGTTTATAGCAGCATTACTCATAAATGCCAAAATTTGGGAGCAACCAAGATATTTTTCGGTAGGTGAATGGATAAACTGTGGCACATCCAGGCAACAGAATATTATTCAGTGAAAACAAACAAATGACAAAAAAAAGATCAGCTGTCAAGACATGAAAAGATATGAACTTTAAATGCATATTACTAAGTGAAAACAGCCAATCTGAAAAGGCTACATACTACATGATTCCAGCTATGTGACCTTCTGGAAAAGGCAAAACTATTGAGACAGTAAAAAGATCAGTGGTTTCCAGGACTTAAGGCAGTGGGAGGGATGAAGAGGTGGAGAATAGAGGATTTTTAGAGCAGTGAAACTATTCTGTATAATATCATCATGATGCATGCAGGCCATTATACATTTTCCCAAACCTATATAATGTACAGCACCAAGAGTGAACCTTAATACAAACTATGGCCTTTGGGTGATGAAGTGTCAGTGTAGGTCACTGACTGTTACAAACGTACCACTCTGGTGAAGGATGGTTATAGTGAGGGAGGCTGCGCATGTGTGAGGTATATGAGAATTCTCTGTACGTTCTGCTCAATTTTGCCATGATCCTAACCTACTTAAAAAATATTTTAAAATATTTAAAGTATTTAAAACATATATTTTTTAATTTGGTATCTTAGGTGAGCTGTATATAAAGGTTTCGTTCACCACATTGCCTAAAACAGATATCTCTAACAATTATTGTGGAAGCAGAAGCTCAACAGCCCAAGGCCAATAGGTGATAAACTGTAGTGACAGAGTACATTTCTGATATGGCTGGAGGGGATATTTGGAGGTAGAGATAAGATTCTAGCAGCAGTAACAGTTACAGTTTTCTACTGAGGACTTACATGCCCAGCAGAGGTCCACACACTTCCAATACGTTATCTCACAAGGACTCTGAGAAGTCTACAGTATTATTGTCATTTTAAAGATAAGAATGCTTCAGCCCAGAGAGGTTACATATAAAAACACACAGTAAGTGGTAGAGCTGAGAAATTAAAATTAGTCTGGAGCTCCTACCAGAACATTTCTTAACTAATATAATCATAATTTTTTACATTCCCACCAGGGAAGGAAAGTTCAGGTCTCAATTTTATCTACCTTCATATGTAGGATTTGGGAGTCAGGAGCTACTTTCAAATTTCTATCAAAAAACAATTTTTGATGTAGTCACTATATTCATATTTTTTTCCCTACAATTCATGGTGTCTTTCTGAGGCTGGATAGTATTGGGAGGAATACTTTTATGTTTCTTAATTTGATATCATAACCCATATAATTTTGTCATTTTGTTTTTTAATATTTCTCTTAATTCTTCAATTATTTCCCACTTTGTCTTCACTCATCTTCTATTTTTCCCTACCTTTACTTCAATTACTCTTTTCCCTTCTATGCTTTTCTCAGTGTTCATATTATGGCATGAATACAGATACTTCTGACAATAGTGAAAGAAGTTGAGGAACAGTCTATAAAGGCACCTCTTGTAGGGGTCATTCCATTCATAGAGTAACATCAGGGCGTAACATCAGGGCTGGCGGGAGAGTGCTGATATTCAGGGTGTCTCCTCACTATTGAATTTAGCCATTTGCTTTTCCTTAGCTTCATCTGTAGGCTCCAAGCTAGGCATTTTGGACATGAGTTACTTCACTAACAGGAAGAATACCCTGGCTTCCCCTGGCTGAAGGAATGTCTTTGAATGAGTTGTCTGTTTATATTTTACTGGGATTTCACTAATCTTAATTTGATCTTTCAAACTGACAAATTGTGTGCCTGTACTTGCTTGGATTTGAAATTCTCCACCTTGTTCTGTCTCTATTACTTAAGGCATCAGTTCAGAATGGGAGGTTTGCAGAAATGGAGAGGTAATGTTGCCTTGCTGAGCATTATTTCTTAATCTATAAAATTAAGGGATCACAACAATTTCATTTGCCTTACTCTCAGAGTTGAATCATATTTTAAAAATTGATGTGTAATAGCGGTAATAGTAAAAACTTTTTAAGCTTTATGACAGGGGCACTTATCAATCAGAAAGGACACTGGCTCTGAACTGGAACAGAGTTCTGAAGGGCCCCTACCCTACTGTTCAGGGGCCCTCTAGTTACTGAATATCATTGACAGGGGAGTAGCTAAAGCAGCCATAGTGCCTGGCATGGCAGCAGTGGGGAGGGACTCAAGGAAGTAGCTATTTAAGATAAAAACGTATTTCAGTATTCTAACAGATAACTGTTCCAGTCATACTTGAATATGCCAGTCTTATATTAGCTCTATTTAAATGCTCTCCAAAGTTTAGAGCACTATATTATTTCATAGTGTCTATGATGCTTTGATCTTGATCTTGCTGAAAATGACAACTGAAGGTTTTCACATAATGTGTCATCTACCACCTGGCTGACAGCAACTTCTAAGCTTCTATCTATTATGAGATGCATTCTGAGTTCAGAGAGGATAAAATGTGAAAAAAATGCATATCTTGGCATCAATGAAATATGAATAAATTATTAATATTTTTATTAGCACACTGTGTTCTATAATATGAAATGTAATTATCCCTAACAGTCAATCTTGGATCATTAAATTAGCTTACCCAGAACAAGAATTATGCTACCTGATTTTTGATTGTTACTCTAATATAAATTCGATACATTTTGCATGAATTGCTTTATTTTTTTATTGAGTGCCTAATATTGCCAGGCATTATGATAATTGGTGAGGATCTAGCAGTGAACCAACAGAGTCCTGAACTTCAGCAGCATACAGAATAAAGACATTTTAGTTAGTGCTATTCAACATATACTTCTGCATGTGGTAAGTACTAAGGACACAAGTAAGTCTGTTCTAGGTTCAATAGGAGTATATAAGAGGGGAATTATTCTTTGGTAAAGACTAATCAGGTACACTATTTTTATATTGTGCTTTGTGAAGCCCTAGGAGGCTTTGCAAATGTGTCTTAGTGGCTGCTATGGGAAGTAGCCAAGAGATCAGACCCACTTCCTAAACCGGAGCAGATGTACTCTTAGCTATTTTACACACTATATTGAATTTGGGGTAATATTTCATTTGAAGAGAGAGGTTTTCTGCTAAAATATAAAGTTTGAAAACCACTGATATGGTGGACAGAGCAGTAATCTCAGCATGAAAATGTTTAAATTAAATTTCCAACTCTACTGCCTATTTATAATTTGACTTCAAATAACCAAACCACGTCTAAACACATGACTGACAAACAAATGATTTCAAGTGATTCTGATCCTAGCTTTCAGTTAAACTGTGAAGAAAGATATGCAAATTATTCTATTTGGGCTGCTGTGCATGGAACAGCCTTCATTTCATGCTGTGATTACAAGAATTCTAGAACTATCCTGTATCCATTATGTGTCAGAACATTCATGGTTTTCCCTCCTTTAAAAGGCATATAAAAAAAGAATATCATCATAATAATAAAGACGACAATATGTGCTGGAAGTTGTGACATGTCCTTCACATTACATTAATTTTTATTTAATTCTTATAAAAACTCCGAGTGATCCTCCCTATCTTTAAAGTGAGGAGGTTCAAAGAACTAAGTCGTTTGTTCATGGTGACAATGGTGAAGCTATGATTTGAAGCCAGTAGTCTGTCTTCTCTAGACCTTATCTTTAGCCTTGCTACCTCTCTACATCAATTTTCTATAACCTAGATATGGTTAGATTAGAAAGATGGGGGATGGGAAGCAGTGTGTACGTCTCTGAGGTACCCAAAGAGATGTACGTAAGAAGTTCTTACATATATAACTTCAAAAATGCACTAAAACAATAAGCCTGCTTGAAAATAAATGAACATTTGTTCGAGAAATTAATAGATTACACAAACGTCTCCTTATTTGAAAAATATTTGCATATTTCACTAGTTGTGAAATGCTACTATTAAAGTACTCAGAGAGCTGTATATACACAAAATAACATAGTTTTATACCATGGCAGGATAGATAGCATATGTCACTCAGACTAAGGGGGCTGACAAATGTATGTAGGCAGACTAACCTTCCTGGCTAAGAACCAGGAGTTACGCTTGTTACATAGAACTCTCAAGGGTACCATGCAATCAGAGGTCACAATCGAGGTAACAAAAGCAATGTCACCATATCAGAGAATGGGCCAATTCAGATCTGGTCCCTGACAGTCACTGAGGTCAAGGCTTGAGGCAAATAATTGTATTAAACAGGAATATTCCCTGCACACTTTTAGAACTGTCATCTGAACAAACAAGTCCAGGTCATCTGTAGGTTAAATCTCAGTTCTTTTCCCTGGTACTTAGAACTTACGTGCTAGTCTTAATCCTTTACAGTTTTTAAACTTACAACTGTAATTTTCTTTTGATCAAGGAAATGCTTAATAATTTTTTTGTTTGTTTTCTGATCTTAACAACAGCAAACCTTCATTTAAATGCATGCATTTGTCATTTAATTCCATTTTACTATTGGCTGCCCTACGCAATTTTAAAATTCTGACTATATGATAACGATCACAATTTAAACTTCATATTTTAGTGTATAAAGTGCATTATATATAAAATAACAAGGAGAATAGTCATATTCAAATGACAGAATCTCCAATTTTAATATCATTTATATATCATTGCATGTATTATTTATATAAAAGCAACTAAATTCAGAAAAGTCATTTTAAATAAAAAAGATACAAAATTTACAAATAGTAATTAACATATAACAAAAGGTGTATTTATAAATAAGTAGCTGAAACATGAACTTAAATCAAATAGAGAAAATAAAATATATATGAATAGAGTTTTATTTAGGTTTATATGAGATACATGATGTACAATATTAGTTCACATTTTCCTCACAGCAATTTGGAATTTATGAATTATTACCACCTTGTTTAAAAAAAACTCAGATCACACCTGAAAATTTAATTTTAGTCCATGTTTTCAATTTAATGATAAATGTTTAAAACATCTTTAATTATGCTACTCTTTTAGTTATTGTTTAAATAAAAATCCTTGAGAATTTTTTATGTTTACTATAAATTTTACTACTTTGCATATTTTTTTAACAAATCATACTTGGATAACTGTACATTCTAGGGCTCTCTTTTGTTCATATAAATTCCAAGAGGTAAGAAAATCAAGAGTTTGATTCTTGGTTTTATTTTATATTTCTCTTTGAAAATTCTTATATTTAATATTTAAATTATTCACACATACACACAAACACACCACACAACCACACAACATAGTTCCAAGTGAAATACTCAATAAACTAAATTATAAGACTGTAGACTAAAATTGGCAATAGGTCAACATTCAACTGAATAAGACTGAAAGTCTATTTTTTCATGGCTGAATAATTAGTATACTATCAATAGAAAACTGTGGTCCTATGAGTAATATGACACATCACATTCTAAAACAGTATCTAAGATAATACTATTCTTACTGTTTAATCAACTGTATAGCGTTTAGCTATTTATTTTATGATTCTTTAGAATGTGTAAAATCAAAACTGAGAATTTATAGTTTAAAAAATTGTATGATCCCTGTGAGAAGTGTAAATCTCAGCTTAGTTTAAACAGCTCAGACTAAGTGTCAATTTCAGAGATTTCTTTCTATATTTACTCTTTTAAAAATATATTTTTAAGTTTAGTTCTAATATATCTTTAATACATAAGTTTATTAACTGTACAAGAGGAAAAAGTATCAAACGTATGTTAAACGTTAAAACTGTTATTTTAAGGAAACACTTCTTGACCTCATTAAAATAATTAACGTTTCACATTATATTTCACATCCAAGTTATGAAAAAGCAAAAAAATTATCAAAACAAACTACAGTCAATTACATTTTCAGATCAGTAAAATGCACTTGTAAGAGTCTTCCTTCCCCTAATCCAATTGCCAAAGGCATTTTAGCAGCTCAAATAGGTGGTTAGAAACATTCCTGCCATACTTTCTGAAATATACAGGGTTTTTTTTGTTGTTGTTGTTATCCTTTTATGATTTCCCTCTTTCTATAGCTATAAATACTAATAAAGACAGAAGATTACACTCACACATACACACACACATATTCACACATACAGGTACATATGTAATTGGAGTTAATTTTAACATCACTATTCTCAAACTACTGAAACATTATTAGTTGTGATTTCTTTACTTATTTATTTTAGAATCTGAATTCCTTAAAAGACTAGAAATGAAGAATTGTACTACAAGTTAAATCTTTTAGAGACACCTGGGGAATTTCCATCCTAATGGGCAATAAAATCAATAATTTTGATCATTTTAAACACAATGAACAAACAAGTTAATACATTTCATTTTGATTCTTTTGTATTTAAGATACACAATTCCACTTTAAAAGGAAAGACTTTGGTTAAACTGTCTTCTACTTTTTTAATCCTATGGCATTTGACGTGTTTCTAAAATTATCTGAGTTTCGCACTCTAAGACCTGGGTCACAACCTTATTTAGGGACAGGAAATAGTTATCAGGTCACTGAGTGGTCAAATGAAAAAGGATTTGAAATGCTTCAGCACTTAGGACTCCGCTCATTGAAATGATTGACTTCTATGTTGTTTAAAAGGTTGAAGTTTCTTTAGTGGAACTAGTCAGATTATGCCTATATGAATACAGCAATTTTAAGAAAAATCTACAGGGTATAAAGAGACATATTATAAGAGTACCATTGAACAGCCTTATACATTTACAAAAAGGAACGGTCTGTAGAATATGCACAGATATTTTAATTAACAACTTGTCTGAGTCCAAGGCTAATATAAGTTCCTTGGCATTTGAGTGCAATAAAACTAGGGGTAAAAGCAAAGGGAACTCAAAAGTTATTTCTCTACACTGTTTTTCCTCCAGAGTAGACTAATAACCTGTTGTACTATTTAACAGCACACTTTACCATCATATAGGATATTCTTGTATGATAATGATTAACCCAAGCCTGTTTTTATATTCACCTGATGCTACTTCCAGCGAGTACAATCTATCTCTGATGATGGAAACAGGCAAAATAGGGGGAAGTTGGGGCAAAATGAGTATATATTTGATTTGTCATTTAGTACTAGATCAGTTTCCCTAGAATTCAAGTTCATTATTAGAAATCAAAATTATATTTTGCACAGTTTCCAAGGCATGCAGTGTCAGGGATTTTATGCAAAGAGAAGCTTGTGCCTGGAAAAAAAAATTTTTTTTTAATGTATGAAAAGTGATAGAAGAGAATTAAGCCAAAGTATTGCCTGAATAACTCATTTTCTAATGTTTGAAAGCCTAAGGATAGGGCATTAGAAAACTGCATCAGATAAAGGTATTCCATATTTACGTAACTTTTCTATATGGTCACTAAAACTTTAAGAAATAGATGTTTTATTCCACAAATGTTAAAGGAAGCAATCCTATCATTGATAGACAGAAAGTTGGAAAACTGGGCACAGATTTTATTTTTAAGTTTTATTTTATAATAAGAAACTGGGCCATTAAAACTATGTAACCAAAGCTGGAGTGCGTGCATGGGAAGGCCCCTGCAGTCTTTTACAACTTTTCAGCGGCCTCGGTTGTGAACTGGGTTTGCACTCTGCCAGCAGAGCAGCTCTGACCCATGGAGAGCACTCCTTCAGATCAACACTGCCTCGGGCCTTTCTGCTTTCTCCAAGAAGTCTTACATTTCAGGCATCAAGTTGAATTTCTTCTGGAGATGATTAACCCAAACCCATGACAGATTTTTTCCAAGATATCCAACCCCTTATGTTTATTTTATCCTGGCTCTTTTTTGGATGTACTGGACACAAGTAACTTACTCATTTTACATGTTAAAGGGCTGGTGGAGAGCCATTAATTCCCTTAAAAAATGAGAAAATATTTCAATGTGCCGGGCTCTATTGTGTGAGCTCAAATTAACTACATGATTCAAAATTTTAAGAAAGATGTCTGTCTTCTAATATAGAATTTTTTAAAGCATTTCATCACATCTCAAGATAGGGATCTTCTACTTTTTGGGAAATGCATTCTTGTGGTGTATTAAAAAACACAATGTTAGAAGGATCAGTTACTGTTTCCATAAGCCCAGTTTGTAGGGGGTTTCAACTAACCTAAGTCTTGGCACACACAATTTTAGTTAATAGTCAAATAAAAATATATGGAAGGGTCTATTCTCTTTCTCATATGCCAACCCCTGTCATTGTTTCTATTTCTGCAACATTTTCTTCTTATCATGGGTGAGATGAGTTGTAGGAAAATAATTCAGGTGTTTTTACATACTTCTCAAAGTAAAATGTTTTAAACTTAGAGGTGATTGGATGACTTCTTTGGAGATGACTATTAATACATTTTTTTTAAAGGACAATTTTTTCTTCTTTGAGGAAACCATGCAAAAGGGTAAAATTTTCATAGTTTTTAAATAGATGTTTTTTCTCTTAGGATAACGTAAGGTTCCAAATGAAATAGCATTTTTATTATGAACATTCAAATTGCTTTAAAAATATTTTAAATATTAAAACACTCAAATATAAATTATGCATAGAAATAGAAAAGCTTACTAAAGAATATATTTGAACATTTTACTCTTCTAAAATTAATAGAAATATATCAAAGGAAAAAGACATAAAATTAAACTTAAGGGCCATTTAAAATGCAAAGCTTTGGTTTAAATATAGATACTGATAAGACAAGCAGTTTAAGAAAAAAATGTATAAATTCCAATTTAACATTGCATGCCAAGAATAAGAACTCATTTCATGAGACGAAAATTTGTATATAGGTACATGTGCAAATACATGAGAATGGAAGCAAGCACAGCGTGAAACTGGAAAGCAGCTTCAAGGTATTACACCACCACAAACACAAGTAATTCCGTTTGAACATAAGCGTGTCATTCCTAAGTGGCAATTCTGAGAGCTAACAACTTTGAGCTTTATATAAACTTTGAGTTTAGCATTTCGGTGATGACAAAATGTTGACTCTATGGTAAATAAGTTTTAATTTCTTAAGATTAAGTCTAAATATTACTTCTGATGGTAATACAGTAAATTAATTTACAAATAGTACTTGATATAATCTTTTCTCTTTAAATAGGAAAATCTCTTATACAATTTATGGTCACTGGTGCAAAATATCATAGGACATATTTTAGAAAACTTCAAGGGATAATTTTACTTCCGTCTAATATTGATAAACATTGAAAAATTGTTAAAAATTATAAATCTTAGATTCACAAGACTTATAGAAAATCAATTCACTGCTCCATATTAGTTTTTTTATTCTTCTTGAATAAAATTGCAAAATAAATTTTATCTTTACAACACATATATCAATATCTGAATCAAAATATTTTATCTCTAAGTGGAGGATAAAAACTAAGTTAATTTTTATAATTAGATTTATTACTGGAATGTTTAAAGATATCAGTTTCTTCTTTAATTCAGGCTTCAATGGGCTACCTAAGTTCAAGACCTTCCACAGAGTGAAGAAAGAAAATGACAAGAGATAGCATATACATTGGGGGTGGTAGGTTAATGCCAGAAGTGTGACTGATTGACTGACATCACTTTAAAAAGTCTGGAATAAAGCTTCCTATCAAATCTGTCCAGCTAAAATTTTGAGTTGAATGGATCCTTGATCAGAATCTGTATCTTGTCTATTCAGGTACATGCATTTACTGTCACCTAGAAAATCCCTTTCTATGGAAAAATGATCAGCTAAGCAAGAATAATAAATTTCCCCACACGTAAACACACATACACCATACTTTAAAATATAACGTTTCAAAGTATATGGAGTTACTATAATCAAATTCTAACTTGTATAGATTTCATTGTAAATGGCTACTGTTTCTGATAATAGCAATAGCTAAAGTGTATGGAGCTTACTATGCATTAGGTACTATTCCCAGCATTTTACAGGTACTGATTTATTTACTCAACTCTGTAAACTCTGCATTATTGTACCTCATTATACTAATTTCATAAATGAGGAAACAGACACAGAAAGATTAAGTGTATGATACAGTCATACCTGTAGCAAGGGACAGAGCTGGAATTTAAACCTAGATAGTCTGGCTCCATAGCTAACTCTCCTAAGCATTAGGTTGAGTATTGTTTTTTCATTAAAATAATGATTAAAAATCCTACAGAAGTTAATGAAGCTGTGGGGAAAATATGTGGGATGCCACAGTTCTATTAAGCTACTCTAAAATATAAACGGAAACTAGAAATCACTTAGTTTTCTGGGAACACGAAAACATATAGTGACTTTAATATATTATCCATCTCTACTCTTCTACAAAACGTTTCAAAAACTATGAAACCTTAAAATGAAAGGATACTGTTTATAATGATGAGGTTTTCCAAGATCCAAAACCCCACAGCTGGTGGAGCTTAAGTAGGAAATGATTAAATGAATTCCAAAGTGTGCTTAGTAGATCTAAGGGGTGGCTGAGGCAGTGGGACCTAAAGCTCGGATGTGAACACTAAATGAGTTGTAAGTTTAAGTTGGGCATAGGCCAATAATCTGACTTTGAGTCAGAGCAATTGGCAGGAAGAGTGTTTCTGAGACTCCAAAGATATTTTTTTTTTTTAGAGTCAGAACTGTTTATTAATTCAACAAATACTTATTGAATGCCTAGTATAGATGAATCTAATACTGTTGCTAGGTCCTGAAGATGGGAGGAAACAGAAATATGACTAAAAATCGATCCCTGACTTTAAAAAGGTTTACAGTCAGGGGAGGAAATAGATAGGACAGTATTAAGGAGATATGACAAAGGCCTATGGGAAGCTTGGTGTTATTCGGAATGACTTAACAAATGAAATGACATTTATCTGAGTCATGAAGGATAAGTAAAAGTCTGAAACTAGAAAGGTGAGGGAAAGCAATAAAGATAAAGAAAATGGCGTGAAAATAGGAAGAGCAGGACAGTTTTTGGAAAGAACAAGCACTCCATTATAGTTGGGGATATAATTAAGTAGTTCAATATAGTTAGAGAATATTTGGGGGTTAGCGGGGAGAAATGATATAAGGTGGTACTGGAAAGGTAAGCTGGGAACAGTATGTAAAGGGCATTGTATGCTTAAGCCTTTGGAATGTATACTAGACAAAACAGAAGGACATTACAAGATTTTAAACAGGGGTGTGTTGTACGCGGAATTACAGTTTAGAAAGTCATTGCTATACAAGTATAGAAGATACAATTTATAAGATTAAGAGATGTGTGAATATTAGAAAGGAGACCATGACAACATTTCAGGGCAAGAGACATTGCAGGCAATAGCTGATGTGGGGGTAGTGCTTACATTCAGCAAATGAAAAAGAGAACAGAATTAAGAATGATTCTGATTTTTCTCGGTTAAGTGAGTGAATGGCTACCGATGCTATTAACAGAGACAGCGAAAAGAATCAAACAGGTGGGTGGAGTGGAATGTATATAATACACCTCATATTAAACACACTGGGTTAAATTTAAGTGTCTAGAAAAAATCAAAGGGGGAAAGATGGAGATGGATATTTAGTTGTCACTTCCTGTAAACATAAGTTATATGAGAGAATTAGGTGTTATATCTTGATCTTTTCATCACACCCTGGGAATAGGTCTGATTTGTACTTCCATGATGTTTTCTTTTGCTTATTTATGTGTCTCCTCAACTGGACTCAAGGGTAGTTTTTTAAAGACAGAGACTGTCTTACTCATCTTTGTATCCCTTGACCTAGTATAATGTTTGGCAAAGTGAACATCTGCTGTATTAGTAAATAAATATGTGGATTGAATATAGAATAAGGTCAGAGACAAAATTCTAAAGGATATTGCTCTTTTAGGAACAGGAATAGGCAGAGAAGACAGCTAAAAAGGAGTGGTCAGATAACTAGGAGAACCAGGAGAGAGTGGGAATGAGGATGTAAAGGGAGAAAAATTCTAGGGAGAGAAATTCCTGAAGAAATGGCAAGTAGAAGGAGGGCAGAAAAGAGGTTCCTGAGTTTAGCAATTAAGAGGTTAACACGGATTACTGTAATGAATGCAGTTTGAGTAGAATGATGAGAATGTGACTAGAATGTACACTCTGCATAACTTTATGAAAGGACTGTACATGAGATTGTAAATTTCAGTTTATTAGTTTGTCTCCCACTAGGCTGAGCTTCTAAAGACGGAACGGATTTTTACTCGTGCTTCCAGTCTAAAGTACAATAAAAGAAAGCAGAAGCTTAAAAATGTTTTTTTGAAAGCATAAAAAATGTGGAATGGGGGCTTCCCTGGTGGCGCAGTGGTTGAGAGTCCGCCTGCCGATGCAGGGGACACGGGTTCGTGCCTCGGTCCGGGAAGATCCCACATGCCGCGGAGTGGCTGGGCCCGTGAGCCATGGCCGCTGATCCTGCGGTCCAGAGCCTGTGCTCCGCAACGGGAGAGGCCACAACACTGAGAGGCCCGCATACCGCAAAAAAAAAAAAAAAAAAAAAAAAATGTGGAATGAACAG
This sequence comes from Mesoplodon bidens, assembly GCF_964165515.1. Taxonomy (NCBI): domain Eukaryota; kingdom Metazoa; phylum Chordata; class Mammalia; order Artiodactyla; family Ziphiidae; genus Mesoplodon; species Mesoplodon bidens. The sequence continues at coordinate 91,816,204 of NC_138167.1, forward strand.
AAGATGAGAAATAAAGATACTGATTAGACTGCCTAAGAAGGCTGATAAGGAAGAGAGAGAGATGGATGGGGTAGTCGAAAAGGAGGTAGCAACACATTTTCAATGGTAAAAATGCAGCTTATTCATATGTTGATTTTAAGAAATGGATATAATAGAGGCAGAAATTTAAGAAACGAGATAGGAGCTAACTAAACATGAGAACATCACCAGATCAGGCAGAATAACATCCATAGCAAGGATGAAAAGTTTAGCCTTGGATTTAAAGAGAGAAAGTAAAATTTGGAATATTAATGGGAATAAAAATAATGATTGCTGCTACATGTTGAACATTGGGCTAAGCAATGGTTTGGCTACTCACAACGACTCTATGGGATAGTATTATTCTTATTATTCAATAGGTGAGAAGCAACTTAAATACATTCATACCTTGTGATTGCCATTTCTGTGCTTTTCCTCTTACATCTCCATGTCTACTGTGTTCACCCTGGTCCAAGCTACCATCTCTATGCTGGCCTACTGCAATGACCTTCTAACTGGTCCTATCATGTTCACTCTTGTTTCTTTTCTATCTTCTCTCCACATCACATGTTCCATAATCATTACACGAAGAACACATCTGACCATTTCATCTTTTGCTTACAAGGACTATTGTTCTTGGAATACAGAAAGCCAAATCCTCAATATGGACTAACATGGACAAACTAAAATTTCTCTGTTCCCTGCCAACTTCTCCAGCTTCACCTCATTCCTTGACCTCTGGCCAAACCAGCCTTCTTTCAGTTCCTTTAATGGCCCAGTCTACCCCTGTCTTCAAAGTCTTTCATTAGGCCCACACTTTGGCCTGGAACACTCTTTATCCACAACTTCTCCCTTTGTCTAGTTACTCCTACCCAATCTTCAAATTCATCCCAAGTGTCACTTCTTCCCTCATCCCTCTGGCTTAAATTCATAATAAGTTCCCCTTACTTTTCCTCAATAGAACTTTACTCATTTGTATCATTATGCACTTATATGAGTATTAATAAATGTCAGTCACCCTCTCCCCTGCTCCTGTCAGATAGTGAACCCCATTACTCATGGGCTGTGTTTGTTTCATTCACCACTGAATCCTCATCTTCTTGTATAATGCCAAGCTCATGGTGGATATTCAATAAAGATGTGTCAATAGATTAAACAGGAAAGACAAGGAATTATGTCTGAATTTCCATGTTCTAAAGGCTAGCCCATTCTAGTATCTTCCAAACATTTTTATTTAATTTATCCAGTGATTTTATGTGGTATGTATTATTTGCTCCAATTAATTAATGAGAAAATTAAGTATAGAAAGGTTAAATACCTTCACCAAAATTACATAGGTTTGGGCTGGGATCCAAACTCAGTCCTAATTCCAAGCTAGTTTTGTCTTTCTGCTGGGGTGGAGATAGCAAAAATAGAAGGAACAGGGGAATGTAAGACTCAACAAAATAAAAAAAAAAATTCCTAGTTAAGTGATTTGATGCACAGCTTAAAAAAAAAAGTATAAATGTCATTGATACCATGTCTATAAACATAATAAACTCACCAGAATTTAAAATCATTGTTAGATCTCCTGGACTAAGTCAATGTTTATTTAGATTTACCCACATACTCGTCCTTCTTTGCTCTTCATTACTTTTTTTAAATTTGTGAATTTATTATTAAATGCTTTTAGAAACATCTCTGATGTCCCAATTTTCAAGATTTATTTCCCTATTATAGGTGGGACATTTTCCATTTTAAAAAAAAATTTTTATTGGAATATAGTTGATTTACAATGTTGTGTTAGTTTCAGGTGTACAGCAAAGTGAATCCATTATACATATACATATATCCACTCTTTTTTAGATTCTTTTCCCTTATAGGCCATTACAGAGTATTGAATAGAGTTCCCTGTGTTATACAGCAGGTTCTTATTAGTTATCTATTTTACATATAGTAGTGTGTATATGTCAATCCCAAACTCCCAACATATCCTTCCCCCACCTTATCCCCTGGTAACCATAGCCGTTACTCTGTTTTGTAAATTAAACAGAGTTTAATTTACAAACTACCGCTGTTTTGTAAATTTTTAAAAAAGGGTAAAAATGATCTTCATTACTTTCTATGTCTCTAAGAGTTCATCTGAAATCCTTTTCCTTTTACCTGAGGAATAATACCCTTTAGTATTTATTTTAGACTTGGTCTATTGGTGAAAAATTCTGCTTTGCTTGTTTAAAAATGTCACTGTCTTACCTTAATATGTTTTCATTTATTAACTTTTATAAAAAACAGGACCTTCAATGGGTAATTTCAAAAACACTTAATTTAGTCATTTTAAAAAATCAAATTTCATCAATGTTATATATGTGCATGGCTTTAAAAATGGAAAATAATAATCCCCAGATCTACCCCTTTCCATTCTCAATTTATACTCTAAAGGCAACTACATTCAGCCATATTAGTCTTTTCTTCCACTGCTAGCCTGTGTATATCTTGATGTTTTTATTTTTGAAAATATTTTATATTACTTATTGACCTCACAAAATAAAAGATAAAGATTTAGCCCTTTTACAACACCTCTACCATAAACACATATACCTCATCTTCCCACTTCTTAGACAAATCATAATTTTTGGTTAGATGACCACTTAGTGTTTACCTATTTATGACAATGTAAATATCATTTATAGCTGAGCCACATAGGGTACTGTAAATACCCTATATGAGCCATAAGGGAAGGGTTATTAGCTTGTTCTATGGTTTTCCTCTAGTTGCAGGGAGGTGTGAGGATTTAATCCTCAGGTCAAGAAACTGTTAGAATTTAATCTCTACTGAATTCAAGATCAGTGAGAATTCAGCTGTACCAGATCAAGCCCTTTTACATCATTGTTGAGATTGTTTATTGAGCTACAAGTAACCAATATGGATAAAATGCAACTGAACCAGAGAATGGAAGCTAGTTATATATCCCCAAGTGGACTCAGTTACTAGCTGGTCATATACCAGAGACGACTACATGACTAATTAATTATAAAAGCTGCTGGGATCACCAGAGCTGATGGCTTCCTTTAACTGAGATTATCTACACACTCATAGCCTCGACTTGACTCTGATGCCCACACATTTCCTAAGTGCAGAATGACTAGGGCACCAGGTCCTATGCCTAGGTGTCACAATGTCCTCACTATACTAAGCATGCTTTGTAGTCTCCTCTCCTTTGTCCTTCCTTAAAGCTAAGTAAATTTAGTGTTGTGTGAAGCCTACCATGTTTCATGAATTTAAGTGTTGATTTGAATTCAAAACACACAGCTTCTAACAGAAAAAAAAAAAAAGCAAAGCAGTTACAGATTACATTTCCTTTCTTGTATAACTTTTGTTCCTAACATTTAGTTATTTAATTTTTTACATTTAGTTTTCTATGTACTATCATTAGTGTCCAAATTCTTTGTTAGAAGGATATGTCTACTATATATTCATGAATTAGCCTTGTACACACATATCAATAGGTCACCCCAACACTCTCTTCCTAAGGAGTATATCTCCTATCAAATATGTTTGAGCACATCAGACAATAAAAACAATTTTTTTTTCCCTCAGAGAGATTGCTCATGATGTTTTCAGTCACCATGGAGTATTTATTCTCAAAACCTGTGTGAGCTGTCATCCTGGGATCTCTCTTCACCATCATTGTAAAGGTTCCTTTGTCTGGTTCTTTTGCTAGATCTCATATATTCTTTTTCATGGTTTAACTCTTCATTTTTGTGGAGTGGTTCCTCCAGTAGCTTCCTGAGCAAGGTTGCAAGGGAGATAAATTAAGATGATATGTTTTTATATTTTTAAATTTTATTAATAGTTTGCCTGTTTATAGAAGTCTAGGTTGAAAATAACATTTCCTAAGAATGTTGAATATACTCTTCCATCATCTTCTAGGTTCTAAGATTAATGTTAGGAAGTCCAGTGCCTTTTAGATAACTGATTCATTACATGTGATTTGTTTGTCTTTCTGGAGGACTTCTAACCTCTTTCCTTTGTCCCTGGTTTGATGACATTTTCTAAGATGTGCTACAAAGGCTTTATATTCATTCCTTTTCCTAACATGGGCCCTTTTGATCTGGAAACTGGAAATTCCCTTAGTTTCGGGAATTTTTTGGAATGATTTCTCTGACAATTTCCTTCAATATATTTGTTGTTGTGTTCTCTCTTTCTGGAACTTCTATTAGTTATCAAGGTTGGACCTCCTGGACTGAGCCTCTTTTCTTTATGTTCTCTCTCATGTTTCTTATCACTTTGTATTTTGCTCCAGCTTCTGGGAAATTTCTTTAACACTATCTTCTAACTTTATCTTCTGCCAATTTTTCATTTCTGATATCATTTTTTTTTATTTACAATGAGATATTTTTAGTTCTCTGAGCTCTTTCTTTCTTATTATAGCATCTTATTCTTATTTCATGGATGCAATTTTTTCTTATGTCTATGAAAATATTCATGGTATTTTTGAAGATTTTTTTCGCCTGAAGTTGACTATCTATGTTTGTTACTTTTTCTCTATGTTCCTTAAAAGTTTCTTTCAGATGTTTAAGAATCATCATTTGTGTGCTTATATTTAGAGAGGGAGTCTATAAAATTGATAAGAAACTGTACAAGTGAGTGACGCCTATCATCTTAGGGTGACCTACCTGAGTCCTATATTGGAAACACTTGATATCAATATTTAGATGTTTCCTCTTGGACTGTTAAGAATCTCCAGAAAGACTCCTATAATGTCTTTCCTTAAAGTCAAAGGCATGGTGCTATGGAGTAAATGTCTGTTTCCCTAAAATTCCCATATTGAAATCTTAACTCCCATTGTGATGGTGTTTGAAGAGGGGGTCTTTGGGAGGTAATCAGGGTTAATTAGGTCATGAGAGTGGGGACCTAATGATGGAATTAGTGGCTCTGTAAGATGAAGAAGAGAGATCTCTCTCTCTCTCCACGTGTGCTAAGGAAAGGTCACACGTGTACATAACAAGAAATAAGCCAGAAAGAAAGCTCACCCCAGGAACTGAATCAGTTGACGTCTTGATCTTAAACTTCCCAGACTCCAGAACTGTAAGATATAAACTTCTGTTTTTTAAGCCACCCAGTCTATGGTATTTTGTTATGGTCACTAGAGCAGGCTAAAAAACGTGATTATCAGCCTTCTGGTAGCTAAGCAGGGGAAGGGCTTGTGGCCTTGGCATTTAACATGAATACCTACACTTACTCTTCTTAGTTTTAGCAAGGTGCCAAGGTTTTTCCTGAATCCAGAGACTCTGTTTTATCCTATATAAAGAATTAAGTTCAAGAATTTTTCAAGAGTATCCTAGACCTATTTATTTTATTACCCTTTTCACCCCACTTCCAGAAGCCCTAATATCATCAATTCCTGAAACTTTTGGTTTGAGATAGTTCTCATATTTCATTGCTAGTTTAAGCTTTTGTTTTCTATTTACTCATATATTTTCTAGTCTAAAAAAACTATAACTATAATGCCGTTGCCCCTTCCTTATATTCTCATGTTTGTTAGTATGTGTCTTTAAAATATCTCCCCTGAAGTTTTAGTGAGGGTTTTCAGATCCATCATCTTTACCTGGAAGACCTTAGATTATCACTTAATTTTCAAAACATCACGAGAAGTAAAGATTTGTGTTCCCAATTACAGATGAGAAAAACAAACACAAGGAGCATACTGCTAATGAGTATTTATGCAAGATTCAAACTGAAGTCTTCTCAGTCCAAATCCATTGTTACTTCATTACCTCATGTAGCCTTCTTTAGATAGAAAACTAATGTCCTTGATGATGAACTTTCTAAGATATTGTAATAATTCTCCAACACCCTGATAGGATTATCAGCCATCCCAGAAATATAGGAAGTGTCCTAGGTAGCAAGTGAATAGGCAGCTGAAATGTGGACAGAAAGGTTATTTTCAGGGAGCAAGGGACAACACAGTTAAATAAAGGGCACCATAGGCTTCTCCCAGAGCCAATCTCTTTCCCCATTTTCTCTGTGAAGCTTTGGCTCGGGAATCCAGATGTCATCCTCCTTCTTCCTTGTGGCTGTACAGAGAAGCAGCAGGTAGAGAGCTGGGTGGCATGAGTGTCTTCCTTTCATTTCTGAAGAGAAAGTTTTGTTGGGTATAGACTTCCATGGTGGAACTTATTTTCTTTTAGCACTTTGAAGATATCATTACATTGTGTAATAGTCAGCTTGAGCTGCCATAACAAGATACCAAGGACTGAGTGCTTAAACAACAGAAATATATTTTCTCACAGTTCTGGAGTTTGGAAGTCCGAGATGAAGGTGCTGGCAAGTTTAGTTTTTCAGAGGCCTCTCTCCTTGGCTTGCAGATGGCCACCTTCTTACTGTGTCCATACATGACCTTTCCTCTGTGAATATGTATGTGTCTTTTCCTCTTCTAATAAAAATATCAGTTCTACTGGATTAGGGCCCCACTAATCTGACGTCATTTAAACTTAATTAACTCCTTAAAAGTCCTATCTCCAAAATAGTCATATTAAAGTTTAGGGCTTCAACCTATGACTTTGGGGAGCAGCATGATATATAACAATTGTCTTCTGACTTTCATAATTTCTATTAAGCAGCCAGCTTCATTATTATTGCTCCTTTGAAGATAATAAACTTTTTTCTCTGGCTCTTTAAAGAATTTTTCTCTTTGTCTTTGGTTTCTTAGTGCTTTTACTATGATGTGCTACAGTGTGGTTTTCCTTGTATATATTTCCTTTGTAGTTCATGGAATTTCTTGAATCCATAATTTGAGGTTTTACCTCACCTTAGGAAATTCTCAACTATTAACTCTGTAGACATTATTTCTACACCATTCTCTCTTACCTTTCCTTCTTGAACTGAAATTACACGTGTGTTAGACATTTCTTCTGTATCTCACGTCTTCTCTTTTCTGTATTTTTCATTCTCTTTCGTTTCATGCTTCAATTTGAATATTTCTTTCATAGCTATTGTCCTGTCCAGTAATTCTCTCTTCAGTTTTGATTAATCTGTGGTTAAACCCATACAGTGAGTTCTTTATTTCAGTTGTTGTGCTTTTAATTTATAGACTTTCCAGTCAGATATTTTTATAGGTTTAATATGTATACTGAAATTCTCAATCTCTTCTTCTATATCGTTAAAGTTATTATGTATGTTTAAAGTCTTTATTATCTGAAATCTTCTTGGCTCAATTTCTGTTGTCTATTGTTTCTCATGGTGTTCAGTGATGTCTCATCTCCTTCTATGCCTTTTTTTCTATTGTGTGCCAAAAATTATATAGGAAAAAATGTAGAGATAATTTGAAGCTTGAGACGATGTTATCTATTTTGGGACATAGTTTATGTTTGTTTCTGGCTAGAGGTTAGTAGAAAGTCTATTTCCAGTTCACGTAGACTGGTGACATTATCAAAAGCTTTGCTCAGCTTCTCAGCTCTTGGGATGTCCTTCTTGGCTTATAATTCTTTACTTACTTGTTAGTTCTCCAATGACGTCAATTAGCTTTTTTAAAACTACATTTTCCAGCTTTTAAAGTTGTTCTTGGAAAGAAAGTTGGTTTTAATTAAACAGTCCTCTATTTCCACAAGTGGAAACCCTCTTTTATTTTTAATAAAAAATAAACTAATAATACCTCACAGCCTACATATCATGATTATTTCAAAGAACTCTAAAAGTTCTGAGATCCCTTTTCATTTTTGTCCATATACACATCATATATATATGAAACATATACAGTCTATATGTCAATTATATATATTATATATTTGTATATGATATATGTAAATAATATATACACAAGACATATATGTAAATACAAATATATACTTTGGAATAGAATATATACATATTATTATGACTGAATTTGGGTGGAAATTAGAAAATACAAACTATTTACTACTGATGTAGATAAGGAAGAGTTTAATCAGCTTCTCTCTGGCCCTGGATTGCCATTCCCCAAATCTCACTTATCCATAGACAAATACTTTTTTAAAAACTGCAGTTTGTTTTATGCTTCACTAGACTGAATTCCCTAATCAGATTTTTTTTGTTGTTTTTCTGTAGAAAGTTGAAATGATTCCAAACTTTTATACTACTAAATGGTATGATAGTGCCTAAAATGTATTTAGGGAGTTTTGATTATAAGCATGTCTCTTCTTAAAAGAATACCTTCAGGTAGTCTTTGGTTACCTGCATTAACCTGTGGCATTTATTTTACCAGTTCTTAATACCTAATAGTGTTGGCACTATTAGCAAGTACTCTATATAGCTATGGAAATACAAGACCTACTATAAAACCACATACAGAATGTGACTCTGTGCTCTAAGCTGACATTAAAAGAAAGTGTGAGAAGAACATGCTTGTAATCATACAGTAAAAATTACCACAAAAGAATATGGTTTGATTAGAAATGCTCTGAAGTAAAAATTATAGAAATTGAAGTCTTTTTTTTTTTTTTTTTTGCGGTATGCGGGCCTCTCAGTGTTGTGGCCTCTCCCGTTGTGGAGCACAGGCTCCGGACGCGCAGGCTCAACGGCCATGGCTCACGGCCCAGCCGCTCTGCGGCATGTGGGATCTTCCCAGACCGGGGCACGAACCCGTGTCCCATATGTTGGCAGGCAGACTCTCAACCACTGCGCCACCAGGGAAGCCAAGAAATTGAAGTCTTTTAATGACTTCAATACTCAAAAATTTAATACAAAAATATTTGAACATCTATGATATATAAAAACATATGGTATGTGTGAATCTTCAGTTTTATAAGAAGGGAAATAGAAGCATGTTAGTGATGACAGCACCAAACTGGGAATTATGAAAATCTGACTTTAAAGTGAAGTAAAATTGTCCCAGGGATTAGAGGAGCTAAGACTGAACCTACCTCTCTGTGAAGGTTGATGGGCCAGATCCAATTATTTTCTTGGCTTGTCTAGCTTCCTTCCTTGGCCAAAACCAGAAGTCCAAATTTGGCAGTGGGCTTTAGTAGTAGGAAATTTAAGTTTCAGCAGATTAGGGCAGGGAAGTTATTTAATTTATGTATAAATAAAAAGAGGAATAAATAAAACAAAAATATAGTGTTTACTTTTGGGCTGGGTGGAGAGGTTCTCATCTATCTGAAAATTAAAACAGTTGATTGAAAATATGGTAACTCCTAGAGTTTAAAAGATTTGGTACTTAATAGTGTTAGGTGATCATAATAAAATTAGAATAGATAGCATCTAAATATAGGTCACAAAACAGATATTTATCACCATGTTGGCACTGAACTGTTTCTTAATTTATATTAATGCAAGCTATAAGAAAGGAATAAAAAACAAAAATATTAGTTTCCCAGAGGTTTGCCTAATATAATAGTCTTTTTATTTTTTCTTAAATTTTTTTTTTTTTTTTTTTTTTTTTGCGGTACGCGGGCCTCTCACTGTTGTGGCCTCTCCTGTTGCGGAGCACAGGCTCCGGACGCACAGGCTCAGTGGCTACGGCTCACGGGCCCAGCTGCTCCGCGGCATGTGGGATCTTCCCGGACCGGGGCACGAACCCGTGTCCCCTGCATCAGCAGGCAGACTCTCAACCACTGCGCCACCAGGGAAGCCCTTCTTAAATATTTTGATTATAAGTTTGTATACATTTCAGGGTTACCCAAGAACCTTTGCTCTTCAATGTCTATATTTTGTTATATTTTTGTTAGCTTTGTTTTGATAAAGAAATTATCCCCATTTCCCTTCAGCCACTTACTCTCTGTATGACCTTGGGCAAGTCACTTATCAAACTCTCAAAACCAGTTTTCTCTGTAAAATATTGACAGTTATAATACATTCTTAAGAGTTTCTGAGAAGACTGAACCAGAGAATTTAAATAAAACTCTTAGCACAGTACCTAGCAAGAAATACAATAAATACTACCAATTGCAAACAAGACAAACAACAACAACAAAACACCACACCTATACTTTAAAAATGACTGTTGCCAAAGATTACAACTTTTGAGCACTTACTATGTATTTATACTGTGTGCTTCAAGCATTTCACAAGTAGGATCTCATGTAATCCCCAACAAGTAGGTACTATTAATATCCAATTGTACAGGTGAAAAAATAATGCTAAACAGGGAAGTTAAATAATGTCCCCAAGGTCACAGAGCCAATAAAAGGTAGAATCAAGATTCAAACTGTGTTTGACTAACTCTAGAGTCTACACTTAACATCCATTAAGCTATGCTTCTTCTTATATCAGTGATAGCCATAGAAGAGTGACGTAAGGGCTCCAAATTGAACATTTGAAACAAAAAAAGGAGACTTGGTGGAAAATACTTAAGGTAATAATTTAAAAATGTTTTACATTCTAAGGCAAGATCAGATATTGAAACTTAAGTAGAAATCATTGGTGATACAGATTAAACCAAGACATGTACTGTACATTAAATAAATATAAATAAATAAGCAAATAAATCAAGTAAACCAGTGTTGAATCTGTAAAGTGCTCAGACTCTTAAATTGCATATCATAGGAAAAACTAACTGACATCTGACACATGGCACATGTATGAGGTTACCCTGAGAACAGGTGTGGTCAAAGATTCTTCAGCCTTAGGTCTGAGTTAAGGGTCTAATGGGTCTTAAGGGTTAAGGGCAGCTAGACAAAAATTGCCAGCAAGTCATGAATATAGCAAAATATAAAGATATTTTGTAAAACATGGTCTGTTAAAAGGATATAACTTACCTTATATCATTTAATATAATTTGACATTTCATATTAAATATTCCCCATATGTAAGCATATTTTGAAATTTCATATTAAATATTCCCCATATTTAAGCATATTTTAAATCCCAGACCAATAGAGTATATCTACCATCCTCTCTGTCCTGCTAGTGATATCCAGATAAAGACAAAAAAAAAAAAAAAAAAAAAAACCAAAAAAAAAAAAAAAACAAAGAATTTTAGTACAATTTATAAGAGGAATCATGAAAATCCCACATAGGCAACATTGCAATGTGAAGTATTTTTAAATTTAGGTTTTTTTCATCAGTTATTATAAAATATATGTGCAGTATAGAAAAAATATTCAAATAATACTATCATCTAATTCCAACAAAACCAAGAAAATTATTACAAAGCCGGCATACAAATATGTTGAGATACTGTTCCACATAGAGTCATTCAATCTAAACCTACAGTAAAATTTAATTCTGATCTCCTTCACTTTTGGGGGTAAGATACCCAATTATTAATTTTATTTGAATTTTTTAAGGGAAAGCAAAGTTTTTCCAATGTTTTAAAATTAGATTGTGGTGATTTTAATTAGATTAAAATTATATTAGATTTAGGTTGTATAACTGTAAATATATTAAAATTTATCAAATCACACTCAGAACAGGTGCATTTTATACTATATAAATTGTATCTCAAAACACCTGGTTTAAAAATGCGCCCTCCACTGGGAAGCTGTGGTTAGTCAGGTTGCTAACTTGGAAGCTGCCTGTCCTTTGTGGCCAGTCAGAAAATAAAGAGTATGAGTCTAGGAGGTGGATGAGGCCAGAGCAGCAGTTAAATATAACATGGGGTTCAACGTGGCCAGCAATAATCAAATAATCTTTGACTTACTCTTTTCCCCTTAAAAAAGGGGACAGAAATAAACATATTAGGGAAAATAATGTTATTCTACAAACAATCATTTTTGCCAAGCCCATTCTTTCAAAAAAAAAAAAAGCCTTAAAATAACTATTAGTCACTAGAATATATGGTACATACATAAAGACCATTCAGTGAAATTAATGACATGCCAAATGTACTTGAGGTTTAAAAATAAAAAGTAAACTAAACACATTTCATATGGAGGAAAGAAAACAAAAATGCACATTGTATCATAAAGTGTATACAGAAATGTTTCACTTTATTTCTATCACTATTTGAACTTCTCCTGGCATATTTTATTTTAGTATACAAATCAATAGATATACTGTATACATATATACTATTCTTGATGGTAACATATCTTTACCTTTCATAGGATAAGAGAAAAGGTAACAGAACAGGTTGGGATAGATTTCTTCTTCCTGATTCTAAAGTACATGCTAATTTAAAGGGCAAAAATGCCCCAATTTTCTTTCTTCCTAGGCATATCCCTTCTAAAATAACAGTACTATACTACTTAAGAGGTAATATCTGTGGAGTTGTTATTGATTTTAGCAGAATTTCTACTCTTCCTTTCAAAAACAGTGAAATGGTGAAGTTAAGACTGTTACAAAGAAATGAGCCCTGATTAAAACTGAAGCCTTATTTTACACTGAAAATATTTTTTAATTATATTAAAATACTAATCCATAAACATTTTTTGCATTAATTTTGATTTTTTACACCTTCACTGGTCATCACATTTTTAATGTTTTACTATGGAGAATTTTAAATATTAAAAAAAATTGGATGGTAAAACAAACCTCCTTATACCATCATCTACTGATCTAACAATTTCAATAATTTGCCAGACTTGCTTTACTTATCTTTCTATGCATATTTTTATTACTATATACTTAAAGAAAATTCTAGACCCAACGTCTTCCACCCCTACATACTTAGTAGGTATCTCTGAATAAATTAGTAGCTATCAAATTTTTCCTTAATTGAGACCTTACTGAATAGAAATTTAAATTAAAATGTATCGATTTCAGTCATGCTATAATGATGCATAACTTTTAAGATTTATTTAAAATGTACAGAAGACAAAGTATTAAAATTTCTGAATAGTTCACTTCCATTCAAAATATTTGACTCTATTTTCTCCTATTAGAAATTACAATCCAAAACTATAGGCAAAATTATGACCATTTTAATATTAAAGATAAAGCAATAGCAAACTTGTTTTAAGTCATATTTGCTGCTCTATTACATTTAAATATTCCTGATTACTAATATAAGTCCATAATTGTTCTGAATACTGAAATAAGGAATACAATCTGCCACTTAGATATGCAGATCCTTTACCCAAGAAGTGAGTTGGACAAGCTTCAAATATAGTAAAATATTTAAAATTCCAGAGTTTAATTCATAATGTTTAATGCAATTTGTATATATTGGCAGTAAATATATTAGAATGTCATTTCAACATGTACTCACTTCCATTGATATAGGGTGACATTATCTGTCAGTGTAAAATTTAAATATAATTAGCAACACCGATGATACAGCATTATAAGGCTTTTCACATAAAAATACAAAGAATTTAAATTTATATAAGCATTTATAGAAATACTAAACTACTATGCTAATGAATCAAGACACCAAATTAGTATTTTAGCTCCAAGAGCCATATTTTGACTTTTACTTAATTATATTTTATACATAATTTTTAATATATGTACTTTAGGGCTAATGAGGAATTTTAAAATTTGCTTTAAATACAATTTTCCATCTTTTTTACTTTTCTATATATCTGTGATTAAATCATACCTTCAAAGTAGCCATCTCTTTGTGGCTGTGCTTTCTTTGGTGGTTTTGCATCAGATACTTTATTTTCATTGTCTTTGAATAATGCTAGGCGCACAGTGGGATCTAGACAAAATAAAAATAAGACAAAAGCTCAGCTCTGGTTTCTTCCTTCTCTGAAATCGTTATACATTTTTTATAATAATATTAAAAATAATAGCCATTCTATAAAATTCTGTGAAAATGATTATGATGTTATCTTAAAAAGCTTTATAATATGAAAAAGTAACCAACAGTTATATATTCTTGGTTATCTGATTAAGCATATAGCCAATACTTTATATACAGGGCAGAAATACTAATAATTAGAAAAAATTTATATTAAAATTTTCTAGTTATGGCATCATCTTTTTACTTACAGAGTTGTTTTACTCTTTATTATTTTAGCTCCTTTGTTAAATTCCTGACATTTCTGCTGGAATAAGGTAAATTTTCATAAATACATGTAGATAAAATCTATTGTTACAGGAAAAACCATATACCCTATATTTTTAATTCTCTAAACTCTAAGGAGCTAAGACATAGGAGATGGAAGACAAGTAATGAGATAAGAAACAGATAAAATATAACTTTCAATAGTTTTATAGATAAATGAATGATTTTTTGTTTGCCTTGATGTATGATATTTTACATAATGAAGATGTATAAATTCTAAGTAATTTTATAGCCAAGAGAATTCTGAATTTATTAATTTTACAAAATAAATAGAATCATTGTAAACGTAGGGGCCTATAATTATTTTTTGATAATAAATGGTTCTATGGAATATGAAATTAGGGAGTTAGTGTGGTTGAATTAAGACAAAAGCTTTTTGCTTGTTGAAGAACTGTAAGAAAAGAAAATAGTGAAATAAGTAACAGGGAGTAGAATAAGGAGTGGGAAGTTCTGCATTTAAAGTAGGTAATATATCTACTGACATTGTACGACACTGTATGTCAATGATACCTCAATAAAAAAATAAATGAAGTAGGTTAACATAAAACCACAATTCAGGGCAGCATATATTTTATTAATATCTTACATCATTTTGCAAAAAGAGACTTTAAGAATCTTCGATTACTATCTAGTGCAATAGAAGTGAATATGCTAAATGAAAAAATAAGATTTAAAATATCATAAAACCCAAATTACATATTTTAATTAAAGGCTAAACTAGCACGTTTTTTAGAACGTGAATTGCAGAAGAGTATCTGCAGAGTTATTTCTCAAGCATGAGCACACTGAAGATTTCCATTAGTCTTCCAGTAATAATTTACCCTTGCTAAGCATGATTTACATGTTTCAGAGAGATTATATATTTCAGATTAGGAAAGATATTGGTCAATATTTGGATACATCTCATAATTATAAGTGACCTAAGGTATTATAAGAGTTGGGTGCTTCTATATGAATTCAATATGAATTATCAATAAGAATAATAAAAAAAACTCTGTCTATATATTTAATTGAATAAGTATTATATATCACTTAAGTCATTTACAAAAAAAAATAAACGACATGTTAAAAAGAACATTAGTCAGTCAGGGAAGGCAGATTATCATGGGTTTACATACTCTGTGATATCTTATTATAACCTGCTGATCTTTCTACACATTCTCCTGACTTTCTTGCCTTTTTATTTGAGCTATGTATTTCCTGAGCAAAAATATTACAATTCGACAGACCTGGGTTAGATCCAAACTCCAACTTTTACTAGCTGTATGATTCTGGACAAATTGGTCTCACCCTCTGCCTCTGTTTTTGTCCAATAATCCTGACTTTGAAATATTACTGTGAGAATTAATGAGATAATGTGTGTAAAGCAGCAAGACATAAGTGTAGGTGCTCAATAAAGGGCAGCTAGTAAGCATATAATTAAAACATAAACAACAATAATATTTCCAACTTAGTATATTCTTGGAAAAGATCTTAAATCATTGCTATTTGAATAAGGTGGGACATATAGGAAATAGATAGATGGATCCATAACTGACTTCATTTTATTCAGTATAGCACATGAAATAAAAGCAATGGATCTTTTTTATAAGTTCTTTGGCACTCTTTTGGGCAAATAATCTCTCTATGACTTGATTTCTTAATATGTAAAACATGGATAATGACAGCACTTTCCTCACACTATTATCATGATTAAATAATTTAACACATATAAAATATTTAGAAGAGTTGTCTAGCTCAATTTACTCAATAAAATCATTTTATTCATCAAGAGCACATAAAGAATGCTACATTTTCAATCTTTGCATTTCAGAACATTCTGATTGAATCACCTTAAACTGATTAAAAACAAATTAATTCAAATTGCTAAGGAATAATAATAAGGAATAATGATAAGAAGCAAAAAATATAGTAATTCTAGATGGGAAAAAAATCACTTGATTCTGATAGTACCCAAAAAGACCACCATGAATGATACTACTGTTACCCTCAAAAAATACACAATCAAGTAAGAAAGCCAGGATATAAGGATATTGTAAAGAGCATTACAAAGTCATTGAAATCTACTCCTCAGCAATCATCAATGGCAGGTCAATGTTGTTGTTTTTAAAATTTTTAATCTCCCAATATGACTTGCTCAGTATCTGGAAAATAGGTTTTAAATACATCTTTATCGTATAGTTAAAGAAATCCATAAGTAAGCTGACTTTCCATTATGTATGTGGCTCTGTACTCAACACTTTCTATCCATTACCTCATTTAAGTAATAATTTTATTTAGACATTATAATATCCTTAAAATTATTCCATCCCCTGTGCAATCTCTTTACAGTTTCTACAAACCTAATCTTAGCTCACTGGTTTATCTTATTCTCATTAATGACATACTTGAAAATCTGGTTATTATCCATTTTCTGTATGTGCCATGTAGAGCAGTGCTGTAAAATAAGTTTTATGCTAAGATTGAATGACTAGCTATAGTTCATTTTTATAAGGAGTATTACTTACTAATTTAAATTTGCCTTCTCAAATATAAACATATATTTAAATGACTATAAAATACACACAGTCATACACAGAGTCAAATGTCTTTAGTGACTTTTAGCTAACCTACTGCTGATTTGGTTAACAGTTATTTATTGAACATCTACTATGGTATTAGGTTCAGGGAATTTGGTGGGGAACAAGCGGAGACTGGGTCCTCCAGGATCTTAGTATTCAAATAAGTTTTACTATTGTTTTGTTCAGAGCACAACAAAGTAACATTTGATCAAAATTCTTTTAAGTTCCTTTTGGGAATCACTAAGGTAAACAAAATAAATCAGCAATAAACTTCATTTTGTCACAGTTTTGTCTAAGCTGTTCCCTTTTGATCCTTCCTTAACATTTCTTAATTACCTTATCATTTTGCAACCCGATCTCTTTGCTATATAGCCCATGAACTGTTTAATTCACATTAAGAAGTTAGCTTTAATTATTTTCTACCTGGCTTAATTCTTGGATATAACTAAATGTTGCTAACACAGTCTCAAGCTTTTTTCTTCATTGAAATAAAATCAGCAAATATTTATTGAATGCTTAACATGTACTTGAAACTGTGCTAGGTGTTACTAACAGCTGCAAGATGATTCTAATCCCTAGTGGTGGCTCTACATTTATAACAAAATTAACCTTGTCTGCTTCATCCTGATCTTTCTTTCTTCTAACTATGAAATTTGACATGCATAAATATTATAAATGTTGGAAAGCCACGTTATGTCTTCATCCTTATATTCTTAGCCCTTAAACTTTTTACCATCTGCTCTCCACCAAGATCCCTATACTCAAAACCTGTCCTCTCTCAGGAGTGCTCCACATCAAAACCACTCACTCACTCTCTTTCTCCATCTGGCTCATCTCAGTCTTGCTACCAATTATGCTATCTTTGGGATATTGACCCTCGGGTTTTCAACAACCCAGCAACTCTCACCTTACACATGATGTTCTTCACTGCAGTACTAAACTCTAAACTTCCCTGCTAAATTCCAACCCAGAACACCAGATTCTGAAATTACTTCTGTGCATGATGCAACAGTAAAAACAAAAAGACAAACAAAAACCCACAAACACAAGGCCAGTCATTACTGGCCCACACTTATGTCCATCATGAGGAAAGTAGCAATGACTTACTAGGAATAACAACAATTAGAAGCCAAAACCAAACTAAGTAAATCATGGTAACTCCTCACAATTTTAGATTCCATCCTGTGGCTTCTAATTAATTCCTCCCCCCCCTCCTTCTCCCCCTCCTCTCTCTTCTGTTTAAAGCAGATGACCTCATTTATCCTAATGGAAGTCATCAATACTGAGTGTCCCCTGATGGCTGCCCAAACTGCTTGCTTTCTCAGCCCCTTGCTTCTTCATCAATCGGCAAACCTCAGTGGTATTCTTCCTCTATCTGCAACTTTCTTCAAAGAACTAACCCCCTACCTTCTGCCCTATTTTCACTCTCATCTTAAATCAGATATTGTTGACTCATATCCCTTGGCTAAATAACTATATGTACAAGACAGAAACAGGAAATATTATTAAGAGTTCGCTACTGAGCAAGTTGCTCTAAGGTTTTTCATGGCATGAAAGTTGAATTAAAGCTTCCACACTTCGTGCATTTATGCCTCACCTCCACGAGGATTAGTGCTTTGTTAGGTTTTAGGGACTCCATTTAATTTTCTATTCTCTGACTGCCCCACTTGACACCCTCCCTACCTACACAGAGCTGGTTAGTCTCCAACAGTTTTACGAAAAATGTTGCCCTCTGGTGGCTTGAGATTTTCAACTTGGCAAGTTGTGCATGTAAGATATATACATATATATGTATATTTGAAAATTACTTGTAAAATTTTAAAGTATTTAACAGAATTTAAGTATCTAAAAATCATTTAAATTTATTAGTGAGTAATAAAAGTTTAAAATTATGGCCATTATTTTAGGCAGATTCAAATAAGTTAACAGCATAGCACAAATTGATTGCATTAATACTAGAAAATTCTTTATTCTGTAAGAAGAAAGATGGAGTTACCGAGTCTTAAATGATTTGCTCACATATACAAAATGACATAAATTCTACATCATCAACCTACTAAAGATTAAAGTATCATAATTGTAGAGGATCCCACTGATTTTCTTTTTCATCTTTAATCTTGACTATTTCTATTCTGTGTATATGTTGTGAAGGGGGAGCAGAGAAAAAGAGTGAGGAGGATTTAAAGGTCATCATTAAGTTTTACACTTCAGAATTCAAATTTTTAAAAATTGCTTTTATTTCATCAATCTAATACTATTTTGATAAAACCAAAGCAAAACAAAAGCTTAATGTAAAGACACAAATCCACACACAGGAATAAGAATGCAATTTGGTTTACAATCATGTAATTAGAGTAAATAACCCCATAAAAATTATACAGTTGCCATTTTGGACTTTTACCTAACAGGTCATGCTTTTTTTTTTTAAACATCTTTATTGGAGTATAATTGCTTTTCAATGGTGTGTTAGCTTCTGCTTTATAACAAAGTGAATCAGTTATACATATACATATGTTCCCATATCTCTTCCTTCTTGGGAGGGAGGGAGACACAAGAGGGAAGAGATAACAGGTCATGCTTAATGACCACTGTCAAAATGTTAAATTTAAGATGTGGTTGTTAACTTGGATGTCCTTTTTCATTTGTTACCCTACCATGCCCCCTTGTGACAGATAAAAAGAGGTTTAATTTTTGCTTCATAATAATTACATCTAATTTTTGGCCATTAAAGCAATGATTTTTATGTATGAGCATATATTCCTTATTAAATTTTTTCTAAAAAATATTATTTACTATGCTGATCAATTAAAAATGTACTCAACCTAAAAAAAAACCTCAGTTACAAGAATTAGCAAGAAACACCTATATATTTCCAGAGACAGATTCCAACAAGATAAAATTTTCCTTACTTTCACTATCACAGACATTGCAAACACTGTAAATATCTAAGAAATTAGATCTTGAACATAAATAAATAATAATAATTTGTTGAACGTTGACTGAATCGGTTCTTAAGCCACTTCTGGTATTTGAACTTGCCCCAGGAGTTTCAGTAACTTTTATTTTTCTCCAAACTTTGCTTTAAACATTGTTTTTGATACCGTTGAAAATGAGTAGAAATATATATCAAAGCAATATAACATTATCAAACTACCCCGATTTACTGAATTCCGCTTCCCTGGAACTGAGAGTCTCATCATCATTAAGGGTTTGGGGTTGTATTTCCCTGGGAAACCACCACAGAGCCCTGATGAACTTAGTAGGAGTTTACAAGAGTACAGGAGGCATAAAGCAAGTTGACAAACAGAGCACATATTTACATTTTCTCTAAAAATGCTTAAATTTTCAATATTTTAAAGTTGACAAATGTTTAGTACACAACAAAAAACATTATAGTTATCTCAAAAAGATAAAAGGGAAAATTAAGATATCACTAATATAATGCCAAAAAAGGAAAGTTGAAAATTTAGGAATATAAAAAACTGAGTCATCAGTAATTTATCAATGGCTAGTAAGTGCTGTGTCAACAAATAACAGTTATTACTTAGAAACACTGATTAAAATAATAGAAAAATTAATAAAGATAAAAATTAATCTGAGTGCTTCTTTGTATGCTGATATAAGCTAGAACTATAGGATAAATATAGATTCCTTGCTCCTCTCAGGAGTAATGTTACTTTTATGGAAACATTTCACTGACATTGAGATCTTTATAAAAGAAACTGATGAGTGAGAGAAACTCAAAACAGATAAAACAAAAAGTCATGTTACTTATATTGAGCCTATGAGTCCATGAGTAAATATAAAGTTTTAAGTAAATGCAGTTATATGAAATATACAAATAATTTTAAATTGTTTTAATTATGGTTATAAATTCATAACAACCAATTTCTTGCTCTGACATCTATAAATTACTCCACATATTAAGTACTTTTAATAAAATGATTAGAGGTGTCCAAAGAAACACAAATGATTTGAATAGTCGGGCAAATGGAATAGAAGAAAAGCTGCCTTTGGACATTTCACAAGTTCAGCATAATCACAAAAGATATACACTGTGCTCCTCTTCCAAAGTGTCAAGTTGTGAAGTCTTCATAGCTGATATTCATGGAACTGATGAATTTATAGAAATAATTTACTGAATAATCAAGCAATTTAAAAACACACAAAGGAATAATCACACGAAGCAGACGCTCTTTAGAATCAACATTTGCTGAGATGAACCAGCTTCAAAATGAATTACAGCATAATTCTCCGTGCACAATAGATAGAATAATCAATAGCCAAGTAGCTAAGAAATAGGAGAAAAGTGAAAATAGCATTTAAGAGTATAATAAATCATTAAACGTAATATCATAATTTTCTCTAAGTTTTCTTGTTCTTTTTTTATGGATTATTACCTTGGACATTCTCGTATCTGTGCATTTCATTTCTATTCTCATTAAATACAATTTGCTAAAAAATAGTTTAAGAGATTTTATCTTTAATGTCAGATACATAGTTATGCAAAGATCATTGATTACCCACCTAATTTTTTCCTTAATTTCTTTGATTTCATTTTCTGTGCTCTCTTCAGCATTTGCTGAGCAGTAGAAATATCCTTAAAGCCCCTATTAAAAGATTAAATTTAATAAAGGCAAAAAATCCCCAGACTATATTTATATATGCAAATACATATAAACACACATATCTGAATTATATCATACCCAAACAAATTTGAATTCCCATTTAAGAATCTGTAATTTAACAGAGGTATGGTTTCTTAAAAACTAATAAAGGTATTCTTGAAATCTTGAAAAATATCTGCTTTGGATATTTAAAAATTTCTCAATTTCTTAATAGTTTAGTGTAAAACAGACCGACCACATACCATTCTTCTGAAATTTTTTCTTCTTTTTCAGATTTTAGCAAACTCTTTCTGCTGGTCTTTGATTCAGGTGTCCTGGATAAAGTTCTATTTTCTGAACTAGCAATAGGAAAAAACCACACTTAACTGAATCAACACAAGTATATCAGCACTTTTTAAAACTACAAGCTGTTTATGTTGTCTCAAACTCAGAAATAAAATACATTTAATTTACAGAAAAACTTTATCTTGAAAAGTAATAAAAGTCTGCCATTAATTTAAAATGTTTACATTTCAATTACTTGAAGCATATTTCAATCCTTTCATTGAAAGAAACACAGCATTGGAATTTTTATTCTAACCCTCATCTCTACCTATATAGCAGTATTTAAAAGTTCACTTGTTTACAACAGTTAACATTATTTCACTGACACTTAAGTTTGTATTTGCTTTAATAAACTTACATCACACATTTTACTTACACTGATAACTCCATAAAATCATTACATTTTTAACAAATTCATACCTCTTTTCACCATCTTACTACTTTTGTAAAGAGTATAATATTCTTGTCATTCATTAGAGGTTGATCCACTAAAAGAGCAATTTAGCTTACCTGCTATTAAACTGCACGTGTTCCGATGAAAACAAATTTTCTTTCTCATTACACAGCCATGCTTGAGCTGGATGACTTGGTAAATTAAGTGAAGTATCATCAGATTTTAAGGTTCCAGAGAACTTATCAGAAAAAAAAATGTACATAAGTATAAAATAAATTGAAAAAAAATCTAGCATGTATGTTGTATTACTTTACATGTATATTACTGAGTAGCCTAAGGAAAACTCACATAAAAATTAAAAATTATAATCAAATGAAATTTATGGAATATACATACAAATGTCCTTTGTTGTAGTCATGAGAGATATGCTTTTGGTATAGTTTGCATATACAGAATGATTAATTGCAAAGATCATGAAAAAATTCAGAAAACAAAAACTTCAAAGATTATCAAATAAATAACAGATATTGCAGTCCATTGACCTCTGACTGAGAATCTTCAGCTGTTGCCCTTTTAATGCATATTTTTGTATTTTTAAAGTGCTGTCAACTAGTGATTTTATGCAGCTGAAGCATATCTTTTTTTTTTTTTTTTGCTACTGTGAAATAAAGTGTTGAAAGAAATCCAAAATAAAGAAAAAAATCAGGAGCAAATGAAAGAAAAGCTACATGAAAAATTACATCTGGGGATGAGGAGGAAGTCAGAGGCTTCTAAAAGTAATTGTGTTTTTCAAGTCAATAAATTGTATTATTAATCACTGCAGCAGAGCATAACCTTAAGAAATGAGCAAAGATCGAGCACTAAGAGGTTTCCATGACATGTTACCTTTGGCCAGTGCAGCTGGTTTGGAAGAAGCAGTGTTTGTGAAGGGAAGCGGGTGGAATCTAAAGCAAGCCATTCCTTCTCTAAGGCAGCCTGCACAAATAATAACATTAATGTACATAATTTAGTTTGTATAACTTTTACAAAGATTCTTTTAAATTGTCTTATATATTACACATGTTAAGAAAGTATTTCAGCATTTTTATTTAGAGGAAAATCTGCTACTTGCTCACTCTTGTGAGATGTTATGTATCTGTTTAATGCAAACATTCTAAAAAATGGGATAAGATTTTTCATCCCCAAGTGGAAAAAAGTAAAGCCTTTGAGTACACACATGCTCTAAAAAATGAGACGTGCAGATTGTTCAGTGTATTTAACTGTTTGAGAACTATGACTCTGAGCCAACTCTAGATGTAACTGAGGGAAATAATCCTTTAGCTCTTTATTATGCAAAATATAATATTTTCCATCAAACCTCACCATTAAACATTTATAGTATTTTAACATATTAGTATCAATTTTCTGTAAATACCATCTGTAAGATAGCTTTTACTTAACTTTAGTTCAACATTTCACGAATTTTCTGAATAGATGGAAAAAAGACTTTTGTGGCAATATACAGAACATGGTTCCTGATATTATATTCTCTAGTTCAAGAGTTTGAATGATAAAAATATAAATTTAAATTTTGGAATGATCTTAAGTCACTTCACTCTTCATCTTACAACATCTTTATTCCATTTATGTAATTTCCAAATTTATCGTTCTACAATGGAAATATATTAGTTATGCTTGTGTTGTATAATTTAGGGTATAATTATCTAAATTTTATTCACTTGGATTATCTAATATGGTTTAAATAATATTCTGTGGTTCTATAAGTGTTTTTGAATCTTTAAGAGAAAATGATGATCATAATACCAATGAACTTGTTTTTTTAAAGTTTCTAAAATGATCAAACATATTTATGTTTAAAAAACTAGAACGACTATAATCTGAGAAGACCTAAATGCAATTTTCCATTTATACAGCTTCAGTGCTTCTTGACTGTCTCTTGAAAAACCATTGGAAAGGCAAGCCTAAGACGTCTTGACTACAGGCCAGCAGCGCAATGACAGACCATTACTTACAGCATTTAGTCTTAGGAAACCTAATCAGATTCATGTTATTTGAATATCTATGTAAAAAGGATACAGTTGTGCACCAGTACATTGTCCAGTTCCTTCTAGGCAGAGATCATTAACATATATATCACAGTTATATACCAGTTATATGTGGTTTAAGAATATATAACTGGTTTAAGAAGAGCTATTTAATGCAAAATTGCAAACAGTATGGAGGGCTCAGATTTCTAAATTCTTTCTTTTGTATGACAAATAAAGGAAAATTCATATTTATGCCAGGAAATATCAAGGCCCAAGGCATATCAGCTATCATTAAATTAGTATTCTTACTCTGTAAAATTGCTAAAATGAAGAGAAGATGTGGAGACAATATTACGAAAGGCAATGTGCCAGAGGATTCTGGGAAGATGGTGGGGTAGGGAGCATGAGGAACCTGTCTCCCAACCTAGAAAACAGCTAAACTGGCAGAATCTGTGTAGTGTAACCATTTTGGAACTCTAGAGTCTATTGAAGGCTTGTGATGTCCTGGGGAAGACTTGGATGGTAAATTGTGGTTAATTTTGGTAAATGTCAGCCTTTAGCACAGTTGCAGCTATCTATCCTCCATTCTCCAGCCCCAAGGCAGGCAGCTATTCATGTGTCTTAGAAGTACCTTGCACACAGTTTGCAGGAGCCAGGGTGGACAATGAGGACACTGTCTTCCAAAGATTGGAGATCTGTACTCTGACCGTTGAGTGTTGCTTCTGATCTCAGAGGTACAAAGAGGTGAATGGCACCTCCCCTATTGTTGTAAGGCTATTTACCCCACCTACTAAGTGATTTCCAGAGGATTTAAAGGGCAGGTGTTCTTCCCCCAACTCTTCCCCTCTTCATTTTTCTCCTTTTTCTTTTTTGGGAAACAAACACTAAGGACTAGAATATTCATTTTAAAAAAGACTAGGATATTCAAAAGCATCTGCATATATGGGGGTAAGTCAGCATACATGCCCAGGGGAAGGCACAGGCTTAGAAAAGAAATGAGAAGACCTTGAGTTTACAACTCAGTCTGATCCTTGGCACAGACACAGACTAAAACAATCAAAACAAAAACAAAAACAATAAAAACAAAAGCAAAAAACCTGGCAAACACTGGGGAAGAGAGAGAATCTTATTTCCACAGTTACCACATTATTAGATTCAATGTCTAACTTTAAATAAAAATCACAAGGCATACAAAGAAGCAGGAAAATTTACAGCCCATTCAAAGGAAAAAAAATCAACCAAAACTATGCCTAAAAAAGACCTCATGGCAGATTTACTAGACAAAGACTTTAAAATAACTGTCTTAAATATGTTCAAAGAACTAAAAGAAGGGAGAAAATGATCTATGAACAAAGTGGAAATATCAATAAAGAGACAGAAAACTTGAAAAGAAACCAAGAAGAAATTTTGAAGCTGAAAAGTACAATAACTGAAAAGAAAAATTCACTGGTAGGATTCACTAGAGGGATCTGCCTATGAGTAGGCAGATAAAGGAATGAGTGAACTTGAAGATACAGCAATGGAATTATCAAATCTAAAGAACAGAAAGAAAAAAGATTGAATAAAAATGAACAGAACCTAAAAGTCCTGTGAGACACCATCAAATGGACCAACATATGCATCATGGGAGTCAGAGGAGAAGAAAGAAAAAAACGGGCAGAGAGAATATTTGAAGAAATAATGACTAACAGTTGCCCCAATTCAATAACAGACCTGAATATAAACATCCAAGAAGCTCAATGATCTTGAAGTAAGATGAACTCAAAGAGCCCCACACCAAGACACATTATAGTCAAACTTTCAAAAGACAAAGACAAAGAGAGAATCTTGAAATGACCAAGTAAGAAGCAACTTGTCATGTACAAGGAATCCTCAAGATTATCAGCAGATTTCTCATCAGCATCCTTGACATCCAGAAGGCAGTGGGCTGATAAATTAAAAGTGCTGAAAGAAAAAAAAAAAACTGCCAATCAAGAGTCCTATATCTGGCAAAACTGTCCTTTGATTTGAGGAAGAAATGAAGACACTCCCAGATAAACAAAGACTGAGAGAATTCATTACCATTAGATCTGGCATGAAAATAATGCTAAAGAGAGTTCTGCAGGTTGAAGTGGCAGGATACTGGGCAGCAGTTAAAAGGCATATGAAGAAATAAAGATCTCAGTAACTACATGGAAAATTATAAAAGCTAATATTATTGTATCAACAGTTTGTTCACTCCACTTTTTAAGATACTAATACATTTAAAAACAAACAATTCTTAGTTTAAAAGCTAGTATTATTGAAAGTTTGGTTTGTAACTCCACATTTCCTTTTCCACGTGATTTAAAATACTAGTCTATTTAGAGAAATTATTAGTCTGTGTTTGGAGCACACAATGTATAAAGATGCAATTTTGTGACATCAACAACTGAAAGGGGTGGAGATGTAGCTATAAAGGAGAATAATTCATGGATGCTACTGAAGTTAAGCTGGTGTAAATGCAAATTAAGGTGTTTATAACATTAGAATATTAAGGGAGAATGAAGAGTTATTGTTTAACAGGTATATAGTTTCAGTTTTGTAAGATAAGAGTTCTGGATATGCATGGTGGTGACGGTAGCACAACTTTATGAATATACTTAATACCACTGAATGCACACTTAGAAATGGTTAAGATGGTAAATTTTATGTTATGTGTACTTTCCCACAATGAAAAAATTGGAAGAGAAATTTCAAAAGTAATATGCTATCTGAGGAGTGACTGTGGAAAAGGACTAGTAATGCCAGGCAAGGAGCCTGACTTATGCACTAGTTTTTATATAAACAAACAACTTTTTTTTTTCTTAAACACCTGCCAAACCACCTCTTTTTATACTCTCTAGGACTCCAGCTGTTTTCTTTCTGCAGCAGGACAAGGTCCCACAAAGCACAGTGATTTCTTTGCTGTATCATATAGATGATGATGGAGGTTTCTTCCTTGGAAAGGCTACATGAAGTTTGAGGAAAAAAATTAGTTCTTTAAATTGATATCTAAAAGTGCAGAAAAGCTTGAAAATACTTTTTCTTGGTTTTTAATATAAGGTCACAAACTTTTGTTAGATTCCAGAACAATTCTTTTTTTAATTAATTTTTTTTGGAGTATAGTTGCTTTACAATGTTGCGTTAGTTGATTCCAGAACCACTGTCTCTTGGAAATTTCTAGAGACATAAATAGAAGGTTTAATATAAAATGCTAAAGATACTTTCAGTAATTACATAATCTCAACCAAAAATATTACCAAGACTATTGATTTATATGAGTTCAAGCTTATTAATATCAACTATATTTGGCAGTACCGAGTATGTTGAGGAAAAAAATCTCAAAATGTCAGGAGGAATTGGCCAAGATTATAAATATACTACTGTTTATAAAAATGTATATTAATATATCATGCTTACTACTGGACATTTATACAAATTTCAATTATTGCTTAAGAAAACCTTCTGTTAACTTACAACTGAGAATTTGGAAAGCTTTCTGTTTATTAGAAGACTATTATCAAATTCACTTACACATTAAAAATAAACTTGAACTTAGATAAATTTGTAACTTTGTACTCACAATTGAACATTTGAACAGATAAACATACATTTGACTTTTTATCAGAGAAGAAATTATTATCCTATAATCCAACTTTGAGAGACTAGGAAATAAGGTTATCAGAAGAGCCGGGAATAACATTCATGTTTATTTGCATATGTATGTACAAAATTTTTCATACCAACTAATATAATCCTTTCATTTGACATATGAAACTAGAACCAGATTTGCTGTAAGCCACAAGTTAGTTAGAGTTGAACAGGTCCTAGAAATTCTAAAAGCCCTGTCTTGGTCTCATTTTTATTCTTCACCATCCCCAACTCTGAGTCCCAATACTTTCCTCCTCTTCTATCCAAGTTGCCTCATGCCATTTTCAAAAGAATTCTTTCTAACATTTCTTGATAACTTTTGTAGCACCTCAGAATCCTTACAGTTTGGAAATTTGGCCCATTATGAATCTCAAATCTCACTTTCTAAACCCTCTCCTCCATTCTCAACTTTTGATACATCTTCAGGTTATCTATCAGCTAAGTTTGGCCATATAACTGTGGCCCTTGAAATTCGTCTGTATAATTTTTCAGTTTTCTGAACCATTGGAGCCTGACAGTCATGTGCCTTTTATCACAAAAGGTACTCAACAATGAGCTGATAGTCTGACTTCACCACTCTCACTTCCTTCTGTCCACATACCTAAATAAGGCAATATGATCAGTTAATATGGCTGTCCCCAGAAAGGGATCATACCCTTGCAGCTACTTCCTAGGTAATGATTATGAAAAAATACATGGAGGATAATACAGTCCTATTTTGACAACTCTGGATTCTCTCCTGATCATTCCTGGGCATGAAACATATTTCCTTTCCCTAATAGGATGTCTCAGGGCAGCATGATTGACACATCCTCTGGGTGCAGCCTGGATGTTTTCCCCACTCCCATTCTCAGTCATCCTATGGGGCGGACAAATGCCACCTGGAAGGTGTTCTGGTCATAGATCACCTTCAGACATTTAAGGAAACACCATTATGGTCCTGGAAAGCATTCAAGTCAGCTTCAATTCACTGGCCAGGGTTGTTTTAGATGGCAGAACTGCCTTCAACTTCCTCCTTGCGGGCCCAAAAAGAGTCTGTAATAGCTAATACTTCCAGCTGTACCTGGATTAAAGCCTCAAGTCTAGTGGGAAGGTCAATACAGAAACTTAAAGAGGAAACGCCTGGGGTATTGATAGTATCCTTCATTAAATGTATCATGAGGATAACCTAATGGATTTTGTCCTAGCCCCTGTCAGATTATTCAGAGTAGTCACTGGAGTGGGTACTTGTGGGAAAATTTGCCATGTACACATGAAGGGTACATATTGTTGGGAGATAATTCTCCATAAGTCTCTAACATTTCTTCATGACTTATGACATTTTTTGTTCTGGACTATCTTTCTAAGGATGTTAATATAGCTAACAGACTTGGAAGATACAGTATTTGAGTGATTCCTTCTGGAGCAGAAGGAAAAATTTGTTTGCTGTCTGGTATAAGAAAATAACTATTTCCTCTGGAGCATAGGATGAACAGGTTTGCTAGCAGCCTTTTATAAAATATAGGGTTTCCTAAGCTTCTGGATTCCTAAGGGGGAATTCCTGCCTATGGAACCTGGGGCAAAGGGAATAGATAAAAACATGATGCTTCTGCTGCCTGATGTGACAAGTAATAAATGTCTCATTTCTTCTGCCAGCATCCATGAAAGTGTGGCAGCCTAACTTGTTAGACTGCATGCAGGATACAATCTCAGATCCCTCAGATTTCTTGGAACTTAAAAAATTAAGGTTAACTCTGCTTAATAAAAACTAAAACAAATTGATCTTCGTTATCAGTGTCCCCTTGGTTAACCATTTGTAAAATGAAAACACATTTCAGAGAGGCAACAAACGAATATAAAGACTTCATGGCAGATTGATCCAGGCTTTTTGTTTGAGGCTAATTTATTAAGACAATTTTATATTTACTTCTTTTATAGCTGAAAATATTCAAATATATTTCTGACATCTCCTAAACTTGGGGCCATGTTATATCTGTCTATGTACTTACCCTAGCACCAAGCACAGTATCTACCATACTGTAAACATTCAGTATTTGTTGGCTGGGAAGGAAAATATAAGTTTGAATACAGGTATATCACTACAACTCTCTTGTGATAAATCTTAAAGAAAAGTATAGACTATACCAAAGGCAACTATTGTTATGACCTAAATAAGTGATAAAAGGGAAGTCCTGGTTAGATATGTCTTACAGTTGTATAGAGGAAAGTAAGAGAAAGAAAGAACAAAAAATATAGGGACACTTTTGTAATCTGATTATGTCATCTGAAGTTGTAAGATGATTTTAAAATGAAGTGATGGCCATAAAAAAGGGAGTAAAAAAAAAGGTCAAAGGAAGGCAAGGTAATAATACCTTCTTAATTGGTATTTAGCTTTAATTCTTAGCCCTCCTAAACTATAACCTCTGTATTACAAACAAATTCATCCATTTAAAACAAATAATACATTTAACTCCCTTGCTCAAAACCCAATAATAATGTTCTATCACATTTGAAACAAAATTCAAAGTTCTTGACTTCATATCATAGGCTTTATGTGAACCGTCCCCTGACCATTTTTCTGTTTCTTCCCTATCTCTGGTTATTCTCCACAGCGAGTCAGTTCTACTTACTGTGAATTTTCTGTTTCTTTAGTATACTAAAAAAGTTCCTGTTTCAAGGCTTCCATACTTGCCCTCCACTTAGCCCAGCACCACATTACCCAGTGGCTATCCCTTCACATTATTTTCACATCTCTATAAAAATATTTCACCTCATGTAGGCCTCCCATGATTGTCCAATCAGATTCTATGCTCTATCTCTTAACTTTCCTTATAAAAATTTTTATAGTAATTTTCAATATCTTATAGTATTCTGTATATTTATATATTTATTCACTGTCTGTCACCTTAAGTGAATGTAAGGTCACTGAGGTCAGGGATTTTATCTCTTTTGTTCACTGTGGTGAGAACAATGTCTGAAACACTTAAAATCATCACTGACTTGAAATATTTATAAACACTTCATTTTGGACATTTTATTCTGGTGTAGCTTTAATTAGAATTAAGATTCGTCTGAGAACAACTATAAATATTGGATTAAAAAAGGAGCTGAAGGTACTCAAGAACAATTGAAGCAGTCAAGACTTAAAAAGCTAAGATCCCAGAGAACAGAGTCTCATGCGGATGTGAACCCTGTATTTCCTGCCACATTTTCCCTCAGGGAAAGCCCCAATTTTATTAACAGGAAAGAGAAGCCAAGCAGAAATCTAAGGCCTACTTGTAGCCGTTTCACTGGAATGAAGGGACAGAGGTTAAAGTGTAGGGATGCCAAGGCAGTTAGGACTGAAGGACCAAGATCCCTGAGAGGAGAGAACCACTGAAATGTGAGCTCAAAGTCAAGTATAAAATAAACCCTTCATATGTTTGCAAATTCCAAGTAGTATGTGTGTTGGAGAGATACCTAGACTCAAAGTGCAATAGCAATAGCTGGCATGCTAAAAAGCTAAGAAGAAATTTCTTTAGTCATTTGATGCTATGGAGAAAGGGATTAGAATTCAGGAAAAAACAAGGTGAAGGTAACCTGGTAAATATTCCATTCTCAGTTTAGACATTATATTGGCTCAACCCTAAGAGAAACCAGAAATAGAGCAGCCCTAACAAAGCTTAAAAATAAGCCTCAAAAGGTTCTCTGTCTATACAATATCGGCCTGTCAGAACAAAATTAAATCCTCTTTAGAGAAATAAAACATCTTTCAGTGTCTTTATACTTTTTACATATATGTCTGATACTTAATCAATGACTAAATGCTAATAAAGATAATTGGCTGACTCAAAATATTGGGTTGGCCAAAAGGTTTGTTCATTTTATTCCATAAGATGGCTCTAGTAGTGCTTAGTTGTCTTAACTTCATTTGAAACAATTTTTTTAGATTGTATTGTGACAGATGTCATATCAGCGTGCATTAAAAAAAATCAAAATTGGTGAATTTTTGTGTAGCCATTTAATATTGAAGATGGAAAAAAAAGCAACATTTTTGGCATATTATGCTTTATTATTTAAAGAAAGGTAAAAACACAACTGAAATGCAAAAAAAGATTTGTGTAGTGTATGGAGAAGGTGCTGTGACTGATCGAATGTGTCAAAAGTGGTTTGTGAAGTTTCGTGCTGGAGATCTCTCCCTGGATGATGGATAGATCAGTTAAGTTGATAGCAATCAAATCGAGACATTAACTGAGAACAATCAATGTTATACCATGTGAGAGATGGCCAACAAACTCAAAATATCCAAATCAAGTGTTTAAAATCATTTGCACCAGCTTGGTTATGTTAATAGCATTGATGTTTGGGTTCCACATAAGTTAAGTGAAAAAAAACCTTCTTGACCATTTTTCCACATGTGATTCTCTACTTAAACTGGTCCATTTTTAAAACAAATTGTGTCAGGTGATGAGAAGTGGATACTGTATAATGATGTGGAAGGGAAGAGATTGTGGGGCATGCGAAATGAACTACCACCAACCACACCAAAGGCGTGTCTACATCCAAAGAAGGTGACGTTATGTATATGATGGGATTGGAAGGGAGTCTTCTATTATGAGCTCATTTCAAAAACACCAGACGATTAATTCCAACAAGTACTACTCCCAATTAGACCAACTGGAAGCAGCACTTGACAAAAAGCCTCCAGAACTAGTCAAAAGAAAATGCATAATCTTCCATCAGGATAATGTGAGACCACATATTTCTTTGATGACCAGGCAAAAACTGTTACAGCTTGGCTGGGAAGTTCTGATTCATCTGCCATATTCACCAGACATTGCACCTTTGCATTTCCATTTATTTCAGTCTTTACAAAATTCTCTTAATGGAAAAATTTTTAATTCCCTGGAAGACTGTAAAAGGCACCTGAAACAGTTCTTTGCTCAAAAAGATAAAAAGTTTTGGGTAGATGGAATTATGAAGTTGTCCCCAAAATGGTAGAAGGTAGTAGAACAAAAGGGTGAATACGTTGTTGAATAAAGTTCTCGGTGAAAATGAAAAATGTGTCCTTTATTTTTACTTAAAAACCGAAGGAACTTTTTGGTCAACCCAATACAAGATATAAATTGTTAATAGAAATAAACCTACAAGTGATCCAGATGTTGCAATTAACTGAGAAAACTTTGAATATACCATACTCAGTATGTTCAAGAAAATATAGGAAATGATAGAAAACTTCAATATATAACTTGAATTTACAACAAATAATCAAGTAGAAATTCCAGAACTAAAAAACAGAATAACTGAAATTAGGAATTTAATAGATAGGCTAAAAATGATTAGATAACTTAAGAGAGATGATTAGTGAACTACAAGATGAGTCAGTAGGAAACATGCAAATTAAAACACAGAAGTAAAAAAAGAAAACAATTCAGAAAAGAGTCTAAGAGACACATGAGAAATGGTAAGGGATTCTAACATACGTGTTTTTGGAGCTACTTTACCTCAGAGAAGAGAGATAATGAAAAAGATGAAATATTTGAAATACCTCTGGCCTAGCAATTTCCAAAACTGATGAAAGACATCAACCACAGATTTAAGAAGGCACATAACCCTCCCCCACTCCAAGCAGAGTACATACAAAGAAAACCACACCCATGCTGAAAAACAAATACAGGGCATAAACCTTAAAAGTAGTCTGGAGAGTAAGAGTTGGAAAGAAGTATCTTCAAAGAAGAAAAAATAAGACTTATTACTGACTTTTCAATAGAATCTATGAGAGCTAGAAGATAATAAATATGGCATCTTCAAACACCAAAAGCCTACCTGGAATTCTATATCTAAAGAAGATATCCTTCAAAGTTTTAAGTAAAAGAAATTTTCAAGCAATCAAAAACTGACCTGAACTAAAATAAATATTAAAGAAAGTCCTTAAGGTAAAAGAAAATGATGGAAGCAAAATAATGCAGGAAGGAATGAAGTGCATAGAAAGAGGTAACCATAAATTAACAAGCTAATGTGAGAAATAAAGGAAAAACAAAAATACCTGATTAAAGGGAAAAAAAGGTAAAAAGAAGCAAAAAGGAACACAGAACTAACAGGACAAATGGAACACAAACAGAAAGATGATATACATAAACCTAATTATACTCTCAATTGAAGTAAATTTAAAGTCTGAATACATTAATAAAAAATCAAAATGGAATATAAAAATAAGCAAAATCCAACTGTATACCCTTATAAGAGTCACAGTTTCAATATAAAAGCAACAGAGATGTTTAATGGGAATGGTTAGGAAAACATGTATTACAAAATTACCAGTCAAAAGAAAGTTGCTGTAAATATGAAGATATCAGAGGGAATGGCCAATAAGGCAATTAGTTAAAGAGAGAAATTAGAGTTAAAGAGTGAAATTTTATCATTGTAAAAGGGTCAATAATACAATGACTTAACTATTCTAAACATGTGTACCCTAATAACATATCCTCAAAGTATGAGGCCAAATTTGACAGAACTAAAAACTGATTTAGAGAAACCCACAATCTTAAGAAGAGATTTTAGCATTCTCTGTCAATAACTGATAGAAACCTCCCCAAATCACTAAAAATAAGGATTCTTTTAAACACAATTAACAAGCTTGAAGTAACTGAGATTTTAGTAACCATAACACCTGAAAAATGCACATTCCTTTCAAGTGCACATGGAATATTATCCCAAATAGATTATGTGCTAAGACAAATTTTTAAGAAACAAATAACATCAATCTTACATCAAACTCTTCCAGAAAATAGAAACCTAGGAAACACTTCCTAATCAAATATAAGGTCAACACAACCTTGATGACAAAATCTGAAGAGTTTTAAAAGAAAGAAAATTTATGGGCACAGCTTCTTCTAGAATATAAATGCAAAAATCCTAAACGAAATATTAGTAGATCAAATTCAGAGATATATAAAAAGATAATGTATTATAGCTAAGTTGGTTTATTCTAGGAATACAAGGTTTAATTTTTAAAAATCAATGTTATAGGTATAAAAAGTATCTGATAAAATCCAAATCATATATAGAATCATCAACATCATCATCATATTAAACTTTTGGAAAGGTAAGAAGATACTAAGGAAGGTAACTCAATCAAATATAGAGTTTCTACAAGAAACATGTATTAAACATCTGACTTCAGGATGGAAAGCTTTCACCCTGAGACCAGAAGCTAGCAAAAGATGCCTGCTAAAATCACCATTATTTAACATTTTACTGAAGGTAGTAGTCAGGACAATAAAGCAAGAAAAATAAATAAGAGGCATAAGAAAAAAAATCTCTGCTCTTATGGGCAGAGATTTTAAGTGGCTTAAATAAATGATGAGATATTCTATGTTCATGAATTTAAAAATGTAATATTCTAAAAATATCAGTTCTCCCAAACTGATTTACACATTTCTTAACAATCTTAGAGAAAATACTAACATTTGTTGTGCAAATTGACAGGATGGTTCTAAAATCTGTACATTAATGAAATGGATCAACAGTAGCAATAGCAGTTCTTTCTTGAAGAAGAACAAAGTTGGAGCTCTTATTAGACTAGATAACAAAATTTTTTATAAATTATACAGAAATTGAAGTAGTGATATAAGAATAAACAACAGAATGATGAGAAAAATTAAGAGAACCCATGCACAGAGTTTCCTGAATTTAAATAAAAGCCTCCACTGTAATCCATTGCGAAAAGTATGGTCTAAACAACAAATGGTTGTGGGTCAACAAAATAACCAAATGTGCATGTTTGGAGGGGAAATTGACCCCTTAATCACACTGCAGGGAAAATTTAATTCCAGATGCACCACAGACTTAAACGCTGAAAGTTAAGATAATAAAGTTTCTAGAATATGTTAATGACCTGAGTAAGCAAAGATATCTTATATGTCACAACTAAAAACTTTTGTTTTTAATTTAAAACAGAAACATTCTGTTCATCAAACTAAACCATAAAGAGAGAAAAAAAGGGAAATCCCAGAATTTAGGGAATGTATTTGCATGGGAAAACAGACAGGTATTTAGATTATATAGAGCACTCCTACAAGCCAATAAGAAAAGAGATGTTCAACACAACATAAAAATGCACAAACAACCAGTCCCTCCCATCAGGAAACTTACACAAGCCTCTTAGATAGCCTCATCCACCAGAGGGCAGACAGCACAAGCAAGAATAACTACAATCCTGCAACCTGTGGAAAAAAGACACATTCACAGAAATATAGACAAGATGAAAAGGCAGAGGGCTGTGTACCAGATGAAGGAACAAGATAAAATCCCAGAAAAACAACTAAATGAAGTGGAGACAGGCAACCTTCCAAAAAGTAATTCAGAATAATGATAGTGAAGACGATCCAGAACCTTGGAAAAAGAATGGAGGCAAAGGTCAAGAAGATGCAAGAAATGTTTAACAAAGACCTAGAAGAATTAAAGAACAAACAAACAGAGATGAACAATACAATAACTGAAACGAAAACTACACTAGAAGAAATCAACAGCAGAATAACTGAGGCAGAAGAACGGATAAGTGACCTGGAAGACAGAATGGTGGAATTCACTGCTGTGGAACAGAATAAAGAAAAAAGAATGAAAAGAAATGAAGACAGCCTAAGAGACCTCTAAGACAACATTAAATGCAACAACATTCGCATTATAGGGGTCCCAGAAGGAGAAGAGAGAGAGAAAGGACCAGAGAAAATATTTGAAGAGATTATAGTCTAAAACTTCCCTAATATGGGAAAGGAAAGAGCCACCCAAGTTCAGGAAAAACAGTGAATCCCATACAGGATAAATGCAAGGAGAAACACGCCGAGACACACAGTAATCAAATTGGAAAAATTAAAGCCAAAGAAAAATTATTGAAAGCACCAAAGGAAAAACGACAAATAACATACAATGGAACTCCCATAAGGTTAACAGCTGATTTCTCAGCAGAAACTCTACAAGCCAGAAGGGAGTGGCATGATATACTTAAAGTGATGAAAGGGAGGAAACTACAACCAAGATTACTCTACCCAGCAAGGATCTCATTCAGATGAGATGGAGAAATTAAGAGCTTTACAGACAAGCAAAAGCTAAGAGAATTCAGCACCACCAAACCAGCTCTACAATAAATGTTAAAGGAATTTCTCTAAGTGGGAAAAACAGGAGAAGAAAAGGACCTACCAAAAAAAAACCTCATAACAATTAAGACAATGGTCATAGGAACATACATATCGATAATTACCTTAAACGTGAGTGGATTAAATACTCCAACCAAAAGACAAACACTTGCTGAATGGATACAAAAATAAGACCCATATATATGCTGTCTACAAGAGACCCACTTCAGTCCTAGGGACACATACAGACTGAAAGTGAGGGGATGGAAAAAGATATTGCATGCATATGGAAATCAAAAGAAAGCTGGAGTAGCAATACTAATATCAGATAAAATAGATGTTAAAATAAAGAATGTTACAAGAGACAAGGAAGGACACTACATAATGATCAAAGGATCAATCCAAGATGAAGATATAACAATTCTAAATATATATGCACCCAACATAGGAGCACCTCAAAACATAAGGCAACTGCTAAAAGAGGAAATCAACAGTAACACAATAATAGTGGGGGACTTTAACACCTCACTTACACCAATGTACGGATCATCCTAAATGAAAATAAATAAGCAAACAGAAGCTTTAAATGACACAATAGACCAGATAGATTTAATTGATATTTATAGAACATTCCATCCAAAAACAGCAGATTACACTTTCTTCTCAAGTGCACATGGAACATTCTCCAGGATAGATCACATCTTCGGTCACATATCAAGCTTCAGTAAATTTAAGAAAATTGAAATCATATCAAGCATCTTTTCTGACCACAACGCTATGAGATTAGAAATCAATTACAGGGAAAAAAACATAAAAAAACAGAAACACAAGGAGGCTAAACAATACGTTACTCAATAACCAAGAGATCACTGAAGAAATAAAAGAGGAAATCAAAACATACCTAGAGACAAATGAAAATGAAAACACGATGATCCAAAACCTATGGGATGCAGAAAAAGCAGTCCTAAGAGGGAAGTTTATAGCTATACAAGCCTACCTCAAGAAACAAGAAAAATCTCGAAATAATTTCACCTTACACCTAAAGGAACTAGTGAAAGAAGAAAAAACAAAACCCAAAGTTAGCAGAAGGAAAGAAATCATAAAGATCAGAGCAGAAATAAATGAAATAGAAACAAAGAAAACAAGA
Source organism: Mesoplodon bidens (assembly GCF_964165515.1). NCBI lineage: Eukaryota > Metazoa > Chordata > Mammalia > Artiodactyla > Ziphiidae > Mesoplodon > Mesoplodon bidens. Next base: position 91,853,955 of record NC_138167.1, read on the forward strand.
GCAAAGATCAATAAAACTAAAAGCTGGTTCTTTGAGAAGATAAACAATAATTGATAAACCATTAGCCAGACTCATCAAGAAAAAGAGGGAAAGGACTCAAATCAAAATTAGAAATGAAAAAGGAGAAGTTACAACAGACACCACAGAAATACAAAGCATCCTATGAGACTACTACAAGCAACTCTATGCCAATAAAATGGACAACCTGGAAGAAATGGACAAATTCTTAGAAAGGTATAACCTTCCAAGACTGCAAGAGGAAGATATAGAAAATACGAACAGACCAATCACAAGTAATGAAATTGAAACTGTGATGAAAAATCTTCCAACAAACAAAAGTCCAGGACCAGATGGCTTCACAGGTGAATTCTATCAAACATTTAGAGAAGAGCTAACACCCATTATTCTCAAACTCTTCCAGAAAAATTGCAGAGGAAGGAACACTCCCAAATTCACTCTATGAGGCCACCATCACCATGATACCAACACCAGACAAAGATACTACAAAAAAGAAAATTACATACCAATATCACTGATGAATATAGATGAAAAAATCCTCAACAAAATACTAGCAAACAGAATCCAACAACACATGAAAAGGATCATACACCATGATCAAGTGGGATTTATCCCAGGGATGCAAGGATTCTTCAATATATACAAATCAATCGACGTGATACACCATATTAACAAATTGAAGAATAAAAACCATATGATCATCTCAATAGATGCAGAAAAAGCTTTTGACAAAATTCAACACCCATTTATTATAAAAACTCTCCAGAAAGTGGGCATAGAGGGAACCTACCTCAACATAATAAAGGCCATATATGACAAACCAACAGCAAACATCATTCTCAAGGGTGGAAAAACTGAAAGCATTTCCTCTAAGATCAGGAACAAGACAAGGATGTCCACTCTCACCACTATTATTCAACATAGTTTTGGAAGTCCTAGCCACGGCAATCAGAGAAGAAAAAGAAATAAAAGGAATACAAACTGGAAAAGAAGAAGTAAAACTGTCACTGTTTGGAGATGACATAATACTATACATAGAGAATCCTAAAGATGCCACCAGAAAACTACTAGAGCTTAACAATGAATTTGGTAAAGTAGCAGGATACAAAATTAATGCATAGAAATCTCTTGCATTCCTACACACTAATGATGAAAACTCTTAAAGAGAAATTAAGGAAACACTCCCATTTACCATTGCAACAAAAAGAATAAAATACCTAGGAATAAACCTACCTAGGGAGACAAAAGACCTGTATGTAGAAAACTATAAAACACTGATGAAAGAAATTAAAGATGATACCAACAGTTGGAGAGATATACAATGTTCTTGGATTGGAAGAATCAATGTTGTGAAAATGAATACTACTCAAAGCAATCTAAAGATTCAATGCAATCCCTATCAAATTACCAATGGCATTTTTTACGGAAGTAGAACAAAAAATCTTAAATTGGTTTGGAGACACAAAAGACCCTGAATAGCCAAAGCAGTCTTGAGGGAAAAAAAAAAATGGAGCAGGAGGAATCAGACTCCCTGACTTCAGACTATACTACAAAGCTACAGTAATCGAGACAATATGGTACTGGCACAAAAACAGAAACATAGATCATTGGAACAAGATAGAAAGCCCAGAGATAAACCCATGCACCTATGGTCAACTAATCTATGACAAAGGAGACAAGGATATACAATGGAGAAAAGACAGTCTCTTCAATTAGTGATACTGGGAGACTGGACAGCTACATGTAAAAGAATGAAATTAGAACACTCCCTAATACCATACACAAAAATAAACTCAACATTGATTAGAGACTTAAATGTAAGACCGGACACTATAAAATTCTTAGAGGAAAATTTAGGAAGAACACTCTTACATAAATCACAGCAAGATCTTTTTTGATCTACATCCTAGATTAATGGAAATAAAAATAAAAATAAACAAATGGGACCTAATGAAACTTAAAAGCTTTTGCACAGCAAAGTAAACCATAAAGAAGACCAAAAGACAACTCTCAGAATGGGAGAAAATATTTGCAAATGAATCAATGGACAAAGATTAATCTCCAAAATGTATAAGCAGCTCATGCAGCTCAATATTAAAGAAACAAACAACCCAATCCAAAAATGGGCAGAAGACCTAAGTAGACATTTCTCCAAAGAAGACATACAGATGGCCAAGAAGCACATGAAAAGCTGCTCAACATCACTAATCATTAGAGAAATGCAAATCAAAACTACTATAAGGAATCACCTCACACCAGTTCGAATGGGGATCATCAGAAAATCTACAAACAACAAATGCTGGAAAGCGTGTGAAGAAAAGGGAACCCTCTTGCACTGTTGGTGGGAATGTAAACTGATACAGCCACTATGGAGAACAGTATGGAGGTTCCTTAAAAAACTTAAAATAGAATTACCATATGACCCAACAATCCTACTACTTGGCATATACCCAGAGAAAACCGTAATTCAAAAAGACACATGCACCCCTATGTTCATTGCAGCACTATTTACAATAGCCAGGACATTGAAACAACCTAAATGCCTATCGACAGATGAGTGGATAAAGAAGATGTGGTACATATATATGATGGAGTGTTACTCAGCCATAAAAAGGAATGAAATTGAGCCATTTGTAGAGACGTGGATGGATCTAGAGACTGTCATACAGAGTGAAATAAGTCAGAAAGAGAAAAACAAGTATCGTATATTAACGCATATATGTGGAACCTAGAAAAATGGTACAGATGAACCAGTTTTCAGGGCAGAATTTGAGACACAGATTCAGAGAACAAACGTATGGACACCAAGGGGGGAAAGTGGCGTGGTGGTGGGGGCCGGCGGGCATTGTGGTGTGATGAATTGGGCGGTTGGGATTGACACGTATACACTGATGTGTATAAAATTGAGGACTAATAAGAACCTGCTGTTTAAAAAAATAAATAAAATTAAATTTTAAAAGGAAGCACAAACACTTGATCATGTCATAAAAGTAGATATCCAAATGGCCAGTAAGCATATGAAAACGTATTCGACATTATTAGTTATGAGAGAAATGGAAATTAAAACAACTAGATACCACTACAAACCTACTGGATTGAGGGAAAAAAAGACATGAAAATACAAAGTGTTGGTGAGGATAAATCTCCTCTGAAACTCTAATATTCTGATGATAGGACTGTAAATTGATACAATCGTTTTGGAATACTGTTAGGCACTAGCTACTAAATATAGGTAAATGTTATGACTCCGAAATTCAGTTCCCAAAAGAAATGTGAACATGCACATCAAAAAGCATGTACAAGAATGTTCATAGCTGGCCTTCCCTGGTGGCGCAGTGGTTAAGAATCCGCCTGCCAATGCAGGGGACACGGGTTCAAGCCCTGGTCTGGGAAAATCCCACATGCCTCAGAGCAACTAAGCCCTTGCACCACAATGACTGAGCCTGTGCTCTAGACCCCATGAGCCACAACTACCTGAGCCTGCGTGTTGCAACTACTGAAGCCCGCACACCTAGAGCCCGTGCTCTGCAATGAGAAGCCACTGCAGTGAGAAGCCCACGCACCACAGCAAAGAGTAGCCCCCACTTGACGCAACCAGAGAAAACCCGCGCACAGCAACGAAGACCCAACACAGCCAAAAATAGATAAATAAATTTATTTTTTAAAAAAAGAATGTTCATAGCATCTTTAGTCATAATAGCAACACTAGAAATAACTCAGTAACAAATAATCCACCAAAAGAATGGTATATATACAGCTACAGTCAACCACATAGGTATATCTCACAGACATAATATTATGTGTAAAAAGAGTACATATTGGATGATTTCACTTATTTGGAAGTTCAGAAATAGGCAAAACTAATCTATGATGATGGAGGTATGAATACTATGAAGGCACGAGAAGTCTTCTGGGGATAGTCATATGTCCCCTACCTTAATCTGAGTGGTAGTTATGTGGGTTTAACTGTCTAGAGAAGAGGAAACAGAATAAGCAAGACTAAGGACGTAAAAGGTACAGTAAGAAGGTGCTCAATGTGGTTAGAGCATGTGGACGCCACAGGTGGGAAGTGGTAAATATGTCTGTAGAGTTTGCTGTCTTATTGCTGAATTCTTGAATAACAATTTAAGGAGGCTGTCCTCATTTTGCTAGGCAACAATGAGCTACTAAATCTTGTTGAACAGGACATAAATAAGCTCAGTTATATTTAATGAAGGATAATTGATAAAACATTGTGTAAATCTGGTTGAAGAATACACACGAATTCTTGTAAATATTCCATGACCACATTTACACACTGTACAAGCTTGTATCATAAATGAAGATGTTAAAAAATTAGAAGCATACTTTTTCAAATGCAACTTGAAAAAAATCTATAACACAGTGCTAAAAGGACGAAAACCTTAGAAAAAGTTTAGCTCCAAAATAGTATACTAAAGTATTTTAAGACCAATATCTATATGTTGTAGTTGGCACTTACTTCATCAAATGTAAAATCTTCTAAATCTATTTCTTCATATTCTTCTTCAGATTCTTCATTCTTAATAGCCTCTAGAGCTGTTGTCAGTTTCTTTCGCAAAAGAAAGCCCTTCCAAACTGCCTAAACAAAAATTTAAAGCATGTTATACAAGGTTATAGATCAAACTCCAAACCAGATTCTCTGTGTTATCCCATTAGGAAGATAAAACATCTTAGACCTTAGTTTAATGGCTCAATAATCTGTTTTTTGAACTTTATGTGACATTTAAAACTGGAAGATAAATTAAATGACTGCTTGTGTCTAAAGCTCTGAATCTCAGGAGATTTTCCTTGTGGTAAGCAGAAAAGAATCTTTAAAACTCCCTCAACTGCACATGTAGGTCAACCAATCAATTATCTGACAATACCTCCGGGACCCATTCTAAATTAAGTAGAAAGAGATACAGAGGAAAACCAATTTTGCTAATTTTCAAATGATTATGTATAAAATAAACTAACACTCATTTAGGAAAACTTCAACATATATAAATGGCCATATTAGAGACTTAGTATCCTGGTCCATAACAATTAACTAATTTCATTTTTAAATAAACCAAGCACATAATAATAGAATTAAAAACATTCAGATTCCTCAATAATCTTGGAGGAATCTTGGAGCTTTCCTAACTATAACTCCAAGAACACTGGAGTTTTTAAAAAATTAGTATCTGTATACACTGCTAGGGAGTAAGCTCCAGGATATATAGTAAGTGTAAAACACAGGTAGAAATGTGTATTGCATGCCTCCATTTATCTATGAAAATCCATATAAAATATATAATAAAGAATATACATTATATAACTTATATATTTAAATCTATGTGGTTGCTAATATTTATGAAGTGAAAGCATAAAGCATAAAATTAATTTTAAAAATTATTACCTATAGAGATAGAAAACAGTAGAAGCCAGATGTCTCTGAATATATACCTTGCTTAGATTTGATTTTGGAACTGTGCACATGCTTAATAAAATTGTAAAACAAATAAATATGAAGTAAAAGAAACTCCCCCCAAAATGTAAAAACATATTTTGTGCTACGGGCATAGCCACACAGAAGGTATTTAAAGTGACTTTAAAATAGATTTATTTGACTATATTCCTAGTGAAGTACAATCAAAAGATAAATTTAACTACAAAAGTTACCTTAAATATGTTTTAGTAACCATACTGCAAGCAATAATACTGGTATTGTTATTCTGAAAATATATATATATTGAGAAGAGAAATATACAAACATATAATGGTCAGAACATATATGACAGTAGAAGTCACACGCAATCTGTCAATCAGCCTAGGAAGCCAAACCACAACCTCTGCAACAATTAGCCAAGAATGGTTAAGACTTGGTCAATGACTGCTAGCTTCTCTATTTTTTGTCCTTACTTCTTCTAACTCAGGACCAATTGGACCAACCAGAGATAGGCAAATATGCTTCCCAAACCAATCACATAAGATGCCCCACTTCTAATTGGGCATGTGTGTGTGTGTTTGTGTACGTGTGTGTGTGCACACATGCACATATATAGTGGAAACAATCAAGGGCTGCACAAATGAGGAAAAACAGACTATAGCAAGGGAGTCAGCCACCATCCCTTGCCTTTGGCATAGACTCAAAGGCAGGGAAGGAAGTAGGATAAATGTATATACACTTATATACAGTGATGAACACATGATTGTCACATACTAGGCATACATTAAATATTATTTTCCCAATTTCCTTGTTCCTTTGTTTTTGACAATTCTATTTACTTCTTACTTTATCAAATAAGAAAATAGTGTGATATTAAACATCACATAAAGTTCAAAAACTATAACTAAATTTTAACCATTTTTGTCTCTAAAAATGAATTTCAGTATAGAAATAGTATTCCATTATTTTGTAACTTGCTATGAATAAATAACTTCTCAAGAGAGTTCAAAACTCTTTCTGAGGAGAAAGGATGTCAATATGAATCAAGAACTTGAACTGTATTAAATGGTAGAAACAGAAGAGAGGACATCTTTGGTGATGAGGAACATGATTAAAAGTATTGTCTGAGAAAGTGGCCTTCCTCTTTTTAACTTACCCATTATGGAGAGTACCATCAAAGAGTACCATAATAAAGCTCTTGCCGCTTTATTAGTCTCATGTAGCTGGGTTGTTATTATAGACCTGGGTGTGTCATGTACTGTGGGTGAGTGGCATATGCAAGCTAGCTATCTCAGAGGAAAACAAACTATTTTTCTTTTCCCCATTTTGTCTTAGTTTGTTTGGGCTGCACTAACAAAAATACCATAGACTTGGTGGCTTAAACAACAAACGTTTATTTCTCCCAGTTCTGGAGGAGGCTAAGGAGTCTAAGACCAAGTCATTGACAGATTTATTGTCTGGTGAGAGCAAGGTTCCTGGTTCATAGATGGCTGTCTTCTCACTGTGTACTCACATGGTAGAAGGAACTAGAGAGCTCTCAGGGTTCTCTTCCATAAGGGCACTAATCCCATTCATGGGGGCTCCACCATCATGATATATTCACCTCCAAAAGGCCCTGCCTCCAAATATCATCACATTGGGGATTAAGTTTCAACATATGAATGTTGTGGAGAATGTAAACATTCAGTCAATAGCACCCTTCATTTTGGAATTTTTTCTTAACTCCTCTTTTTTGATTCCTTTGTCCAGTATTTATGCTCCCCTTGTTCCTTGCTACCTTTCAAAATCCTTTCTCTCTAACATGACAAATGGGCCTGTGGCTTATTCCTGTTAGGGAGGTACCCTTCATATCCTTTCTTCCCCAACCCTGTCCTAACAAGGTTCTAAGCATTAGGGAAACATGCTTTCCTTCCCTTGATTCTTTTTTTGTTAGGTCATCTCTTCCTCAGTTATCCCTCCTCCACCACCACCCTTTTTTTTACACCAGTGTAATTATAAGATATCAAAATTAGGCGCAGGCCTAGGGAAAAGAGAGTATAAAGGGAACTCTTTAATACAGACCTTCAACAACAAGAGCAAAAGGACTGACTCATCATGGCTCACAATGGATCCAGCCTACCTTGTCAGAGATACGATTTCTGCAAAGCTCTAAACTGTAATACACAGTGTATATTTTTCTGGTGTGACATGTATAGATACCTCCCTCATGAATCTGTGTAGGATCAGGAATTAAAGTCCCAGCCACCTCTGTTCAGTTTATCGGAAATAAAGTTAATATAAATGTGTAATAAGTAATGTTCAGATTCTTCTTCTAAGTTATTTATTCATGTCAAGGTTTCAATTTTTCTCCCAGCCATCCATCTATGATTAATTCCTCTTTCTCACACATTCAAATCAATTCCCTGGTCAGAGTCTATCTATATTAGACATACCCGACATCTTTTCTTCTCTAACTACCATCAACTCCCAATCCCAGAACATACCCATACCATACACTTGTTTCTTGCTAAAATTGTTCACACATCTCTGCCCATGTTTCTCCTATATTCTCTTAATATTCTAGTCCTTATAGTAGTCTAGCTGCAATATAACTTATTATTCCAGTAATATGAAATCCTATGTTCTTTTACTCCTACTATCTTTTTTACCTGGGATTCCATTCTCTTACATATTTACATTGAGCCCTATCTATTTCTCAAGCTATATCTTATATCCTTTATATTAGTTAGGGTAAGCTAAGCGCTATAAAAATATCCAGAAATGTACAATAATTCAAAACTAATTTATTTCATGATCACATAACAAGCATTGAGAGTGAAAACAAGACAACTGACGGCAGTTTAACATAAAGTGATTCAGATATCCAGGATTTGCAACTCTGCAATCCCAAGAGACAGCATCCAAGGATGCCCTAAAGGCTGTCTTCACTTCAGCCAACCAGAAAGGGAAAAGAATATGAAAGAATGTTTGTGGGAGGTTTTATGGGCCAGACATGAAGTGGTGCACATATTTTTCATTTACTCAGAAAAAAGGGCCATACTAAAAAGTGCAAGGAAAGCTGGAATATCTAGGCTGGCAGTATGCTAGGAAGAAGAGGAGAATGTGGGTTTTGGTGAGCAGAGAGCAGTCTCTACCACATCCTTCATGAAATCTTCATTTTGCTCCTTCTAAAGCCTGGGCTCTTTCTACCATATCATGCTCTGCTCTCCAAGATGGTTAGACAGTCTAGAAGTCATATTTCTAAGATGAATAGTTTAAGAAACTAGATTGTACTCAGGAGAAGAGAAAATGAAGTTGAGTTGACTTCAATGATTCTAAGTATAATATCATGACATACCTCAGAAGAGACTTGTTCTATGTTGCAAAGAAAGGCTGAATTATGCTTACATTTGTTACAGAGACAAACTTAACAAAAGGACATTCAAAAGATATATGTCACTGAACTAGACTATTTCATAAAGTAATGAACTTCTCTTTATTGAATAGAATGAAGCAAAAGTTTAATATCTGTTTACCATCAATGTTGAAAACTGTATTGCTCATCCACTCATGACAGGAGGAAGTTTGGACTGCATGACATTTTCATTCCTCATGCAGCAGAACAGTATTTTGAGACAGTAACTGAGGTTCCTTTCTTTTCCTCAGAGTTTCCTTGAATCCATTGTCCTCCCTCCACTCCCAACCCATTCAGGCATCAGTAAGAGCTTTGTCTATGCATTGCCCTTAGGAATACAGTCCAGACAAATTAAGTCAACTGAAATACTAAATATATTCATTAGAACCATAGCAAAGATAATTCTCTTGAAAAACTATGGCTTTAATAACAAAACCCATAAACTTAATTTTAAGGCTATTTTTCCAGTTGCTTATGCCAATACTTTATAGGCATCCCTGACTCCTCTCTGTCTTTCAAAGACCACATCTCCATGTACTAATATCATCAGATCTACCTTCAAAGTATATACGTATACCCTCAAGATAAATCAACATATATTCAGGAATGTGATTTTCTTACCACTTCTTCTGCAATACTCTGGTCCATACTACCATAATTACACTTTGGATTACTGCAATAGCGTCCCAATTTTGCTGCTTCTACTATTGCCTTCCTATAGTATAATCACAACATAAAGGAAACTTGGTCATGTGAGTCCTTTGCTCAGATTCCTGTAATATCTTCTCATGTGATTCAGAGTAAAAGCCAAAGTTTTTACAATGATTTAGGACTTATAAGTCCTACTCTTCCCCCCTTCACCCCTCTTCAGTCACACTGTTTCTTACTGCTCTATAAACACTGTGGATATGTTCCTAAATCAGTGCCTTTGAATCTGATATTCCTCTGCCTGGAATATTCTTCCCTGAGATACCCAATGGCTTATCTCCTGATGCAATGTCACCTTTCCTGGTCTTCCACATCCATCCTGTCTAAAATGATTAATTTTCCTTAGATACTCCTATCCCGCTTTTCCTGATTTATTTTTCCCCTTAGTACTTACCACAATCTAACATACTTACCTTATTTATCTGCACATCCCAACAGAATGTAAGCTAGTAAAATTTTGTGCCAAGTAATAGTTACTAAATAAATGAATAAAGGGAAACACTACATTTTTTTTTTTAGTTACTGTCATTCAATTTAGGTGTACTACCATGAATTTCCAGACTTTATTTTACGCATTTATTTATCCCACCAGGGCATAAACTCCATGAGGGAAGAGGTCTTGCATGGTTTGTTCCTAGTTAAATTTCCTGAACCTGAAATAGTGCTTGACAAACAGTACATTCCAAAAATTATTTGATGAGTGAATAAATAAAAGGATAAATGTGATCAGATTGAACTTCATTTTGAAATCTGATCTTGGTGAGGTTCTGAATTTTTATGTTAAATGGATATTTGAAGGACTTTAACAATTATTTTAGTAGATTTTTAAACATGCTTCTAGAAATAGCTATAGATTAGGCCAAGAGAGACCTGCTTTGACTAATCAAATGTTAACATATGTGGCAAATGCCACATCTGAGCAGAAGTTTTAATATGATTGTGTGGTTCAGCTTGACCCTCAGTTCATAAGAACAGTATTTACAAATTATAGACTACTACTTAAGCCTAGATACTCAGCAGAAGCAAAGCCAACCTGCGGCTAACCGGCAGCCTACATGTCAGGTGAATAAGAAATAAATCCGCGTATTTGTAAATGGCTAAGATGCAGGGATTGCCTGTTATACAGAATAACCCAGTGAAAGATAACTAATACATTTCTCATGATTAATTATTTCACCCAAAGATTAAAAGTAACCTGAATAAGAATAGCAGCCTTCTCCCTCTGTTCTTGGATGTTCACAGTATTTTTTATTTCTTCTTTCTTTAAAATAATTTGGTTTTCAATGCAGGAATTTGACTGGGATGTCAGGGGTCCTATTGCAGCAGGATGTAGCTTTATAGAGAAATGAATCTGTCTGCGCACAGTGTAACCACGCCAGCATGCCTGAATTACCATAGCTGCCATACTATTAAGAGGAGAAAAAAAAATATTTTTAGTACCCAAAAATATACAGTTGTAGTTAAGAGGTCCTCATAAGCTATATTTATTTGTAAACATAGACCATATAAAGTATTATTTAAAAATAAGACCCGTTCTTTTATTTAACTATAGTCATAGAAGTAAAAATAATACGGAAACCTTAAAATCTGAAGGAGAGAAATGGGCCAGTAACTTAGAGAGGGATATGAGTACTAGGGATTTTTGTTTCTTTTAAGGAGGAAGATATTACCGAGATTTTGTATGATAGCGACGATGCTGAACCACTAGAAAGGGGGGAAAAATGATGATGCAAAAAGGGGAAAAATATAGGAGTCAGTTGGCAAGAGAGGGTGGGATACTGTTCAGAGCAGAGAGACTAAGTTTTGAGAGGAGGAAGGGCCCCCCTTCTCTCTAAGAGAAAGGACCCATCAGGTCTTCTAGCTTCACTTGCCTATCTGCCCATGGACAAATACTTAAATCATTCTCTTATAAGCCCAGTAGTAAATTTTAACATTTTTTCCAGCCTACAACTATTTACCAATTTCTGGCACTGAATCAATCAACACTGTGTTTTTCCCACATCCCCATAAGCTGCCCAGCAACATTACCAAAATTTGAATAATGTACATTGATTGTAAGTGGGTTCTCAGCTTGCTTAATCATTTAATTCTTCATCATTGGATATTTTTTCCTTTCCCACATAGATTATTGCAGAAATATTATCAAGGTACAAGGTAGAGTCAAAGTGCTAACTACTGGCTTAATTGTTCTTCAAATCTTTGGGTTTAGTTTTAAAAGGCATATGAAGGAGAAGTGATTCATGTATATTCACCTTTTCCAGGCTCCCTTGAAAAAGTTTTCAATAATTTTATAATTGCCAAGCCCAAAGAAATTTTTTCATTCCTCATACTTGTGAGTTTAAGGCAAAATGGAATTAAGTGATAAACTGCCAGATATCACCTTATATATTTTTTTCTCATAGAAATATATTTGTGGGAAATTAGAATGGAATAATGTAACCATTTTCTATTGTTATTAATATTGTCATCATCATCACCATTTTACCTAAAGCTTGTGGAAGGCTTCAATCTATTTTGATATGAATTGAAATTAGTGGATAAAATTTTTTTCTGGCTTAAGATAATCTACTTGCACTCCTTATAGGAAAAAAAATCATGTTTCAACAAATCATTTCCTCCTCCTAGGGTAAATAGAACTTAATAAATTTTGCTATGGAATTAATTCACATTTGGTCATTCAACCATTAATTCATTCCTTCATCTTTTGAACAAAAATGAGTTAAAGAATTTGAAAAAGAATAGATATATGTATAACTGAATCACTCTGCTGTACACCTGAAACTAACACAACATTTTAAATCAACTATGCTCCAATATAAAATAAAAAAAATTTTAATAAAAAAAGAGTTAAGGAATTTAAGACACTATAATATGTATTTGGGTGATAAAGAAAAAGATCTGAAAACATATTTGCAATGCATAACTGGTAAAGAATGAAAGGTCTGTAAGAAAACACATTTAACCTGAGACAGCATCTTATATTTCTCTACAGATACATACAAGTTTCACTGACTGTAACTGTGAATTTCTTGTAAAGCTGACCAGTCATTTAGTGCTTGAATTCCTCAGCTCACTAACAGCAAAATTTCCCAAGGAAGAAAATAAAAAGGTAGATGAGGGATATTTTCCTCAGTGACACAACAACAGGATGCTTTGCACCATGCAGAAAGCCGTGAGAGCAGGTAAAGAAGCTGACTTTAGGGCTTCCTAAATATAAGGTGCTCTCCATATTGGGAAAAACAGCTCGTATTACTACTATCATTACCTTCATCTTTTATCTAGTAAAAATAATGATGATAAAAATGCCCTTAGCATAGGAACACATGTAAATTATGCTTAGGAAACGCCTACACAACTGACAGTGAATCTTCCTGAAACACTGAATGGCAAGGTTCAGCAAGTGGGTATACATTTTCTTTTCCTTTTATTCTTTAGGTCTTTGGTTTGTCTATATTTTCAGTTCCTCATCCTTCCTTATTATTATCATTTGGCTATTTTATTTATCACGAATTAAAAAGTTCTAAATGTTGTTTATCTGGAATTTCAGTAGGAAATGTCTGGAGTATTTAGAGCTAACGGGATTCAAATAGGCAATGTCTAGGGTACCCCGGCTAATACTATCCCAAAATATACCAATGTACCCTGGCATGCTGAATATTTTAAGCTCAAGGAATTTGAGAAAAGGCATGTGCAGGAAGGATTTTCTGACTTTCCCTGGAAGCATGTCACAAGACCCTCGTGTGAGAGGTCTTTATAGTATTTTAAGAATAATGGGATTATTTTATTTCTTCTTAAAAATTCATTTTAATTATTTAGAGATTAGAAGGCAGAAAAAATAATTTCACAGTTACTCATTTTAAATTAAATAATACTAGTTAATTAAATCAGAACCTGCCAAATTTCAACCAAATTGATCTGCACTGTAATTAATAATTTGTGCATATCATAAAAACATAAGGGAATTAACATGAAATATAATAGTGATTGAAATCCTTTACCAAATTATTATTTGGTAACAATGACTAAGATTATCCATAAAAAGTAATAAAATACAACTGTAAAAGAAAAGTGATCTATAAATCTTACATTTTTTCATGATGTTCAGTATTCTGGCAGTTCTTCAATAGAGACCTTGTCATTACTGTTTCCATGAATGGTATTCTTTTGGTGGGGAAAGTGCTTGCCTTGCTGTCTTCTCTTTTCTGGCCAACTACTTTTTCCTGATTTCTTCCTTTAGTATCTTCACATAAGGAGGGGTTGGTTAGTGAGGAGTGACTAGAGCCAGAGTCCATCCATTTCTCAGAAATACTTGGTGAGTCCAGTTTGTGTTCATTTGCATAAGAGTAAAGGACTCTACTTTGCAGTATGCTGTCACTGTTTGTAGAAGGCAAATGATTTTTCTGAGCTTCTGATTCCTCTCTCTTGCTGATACTTACATCACCATGTTCATGTGCATATCGACAATCATTACTAAGTGTCATCAATTTCTTGAAATAATGGCAGAGATTTTCTGCAGCATCCAACGTGAAAATATTTCTGAGCAAATAAATAATGAGGACGTTTAATAAGAAGAAGTATATCAGCAAATATTAACACTTATACAGGTTTTGAAAATATCCCTGTGTGGCCTGACATATTAAATTTTACTACAAAATTCATTAAAAACTTATTTCTGATTGTTTATATAAAAATTTATCTTATTTCTCACAAAATGTGAAAATATTTGTTTACTTAATTTCAATCCATTAATCCAGACAAAACGTCTGGAAGTTTTAGAATCATTTTTATCCTAGGTACCTTTGGTACAAATGAATGAGAAAAATCCATGCTTTTACTGCCATAAGCATGAGAAATGATGGCTGCCTAAATTTGGAGAAGTTATTTATGAAACAACTTAAAAGTACTTTGTACATTGACTTTTGCCATGCAAAATATTTGTATTGGACTTTTAAACAAATAAGTTATATCATGGGAAAGTTTTTATTCCCATTTTTCTCTGGAAAAAAATCCATTGCAAAGAGAATTCAAATACTTTAAGACGTAAATGCTTGTGATTCTCCTGAACTGTTGTTGGATTTAGCTATACCAAACAAAATGAAAGTTATAATTATTTCCTAAAATATAGAGATAGACACCTCGTATGTTTACAAATGTAGACATTAGCCTAGGTTCTTCCAATATATTTTAATATTTTGTATTTCATTCATTTTATTGGTGAATAATGCAGAAAAGGTTCAGTTCAATATTGGATGTCAACTGTTTATGCTTAAGTGTTGAATTCACCACCATTTATGATCAAACATAAAAAATACAGTCTATTTTAAATTCTCAAGTAAAACTTTCATTGTAATAACAATAAATTCTCCCAAAGAATTGTAAATCTAAATTTCAACGTAAGGGGTGTCAAGAGTCACCTTTACATAAAAATTGTAGATTACTATACATACACAAGGAGATATCAGTTTAGATTTTAAAAAGATAAATGTAGATAACCTTAGTTTTTGCTAAAAGTCAACATTATCTATAAGAATTGGAATTATTTTTAAAGCGGTGAGATTTACTTATAATATGAATAGGCTAGTTGGGATAGGGAAGGTGGGAGGGAGGGAGACGCAAGAGGGAAGGGATGTGGGAACAGATGTATATGTATGACTGATTCACTTTGTTATAAAGCAGAAACTAATTAAAAAAAAGAAAAAAATGAATAGGCTATACTTAAAAACATTTAAATAGAAAAACCAACTCACGTAGTATGAGCATGTACGAAAGTACAAATAGCAAAAATTTAATATGTAATGTAGTAATTAAATTTAGACATTTGGAAGCACATAACTGTTCCACTTATAATGCAGAATTATCATAAGTAAAATATAAAATAATTTTCCTTTCTCATTTGTGTCTTTTTGGAGCAGTATAAATTAGGAAATACAGTTTTAAAAAGATCAATTGTAATTAATTCATAGTAATGCATTTAGAATTCAGGGTGGGGAATGG
This sequence comes from Mesoplodon bidens, assembly GCF_964165515.1. NCBI lineage: Eukaryota > Metazoa > Chordata > Mammalia > Artiodactyla > Ziphiidae > Mesoplodon > Mesoplodon bidens. Next base: position 91,869,500 of record NC_138167.1, read on the forward strand.
GAAGTTCTCTTTCTTTGATATATTTTTAGGACTCTGTTCTCAGCCTCTGTCCTCTGAATGTGTGCACATGTTGACTGCTTTTCTCCACTATGCTCCCATAATACCTTAGTACACAAATATATGTGTAATATGATTCCTTATATAATAAATATACATAATAAATATCATTTGTTTTATAAAACTTGCCTTGCTCCATTGTAACTATTTATTTAGCTAATTTTCTTTTAATGTAATTGTGAATTCTTTGAGGGTAAAGTGTAATATTTAGCTTATTATATGTCTTGCCCATCAATAATTGTTGAAAAAATGTATGTATGACTGATTAATTGAATGAACAGATGAATGAATGTTTTCATCTTTTCTTGAAGCTATCCACATGCTTTCATTTATTTTCATCTAATTTTAGCTTTTAAATTATATTCTAAATTATGTTCAAAATACATATTAATACATTTCAAATAATAAAAAGTGATGCCCAGAAGTCCTTTTCTAAAGAGACAATATCCCTAAAACACGCTGTACTAGTCCAAAAGAGTAGCATTGTATTGATCAGAATAATTTTTAATCACATGTGTAAATTGCATTATACCTTTTAATTATGACAAGGGGAGATATCACTCTTACCTTTCTCCAGTATATTTTTCGGTTAGTAAGTTAAATTCTCTAATCTGGGACTGACAAAGTACCAGGAAACGCTCGAATTCTAGTTCATAGTGCTCTTCAGTGTGACTTTCTGAATAAGAGGTTAGCATTTCACCATTGAGGATTTTTACAGCAGGTAATATTTTAAGTAGAGAATCCCTATTGAAAACAGGAAAAAAAATAATTTTGAAAAGGCAAGTTTATATCTAAAATAACTATATGCCTATTACTTAAATAATATAAATACAGAGTATATCTATGAAACTTATTGATTTTGTAGAGAAAATTATACTGTTAATTTTTTAAAAAAAATATTGTATCATATCATGTACAAAGTTTTAGAGATCTTGACACATATTTAACCATTTTCTTCTCTTTTTTCTTTTGAATTTTATTTTATTTTTTTTTATACAGCAGGTTATTAGTTAACCATTTTATACATATGAGTGTATATATGTCAATCCCAGTCTCCCAATTCATCACACCACCACCACCACCCTCACCACTTTCCCCCCTTGGTGTCCACACGTTTGTTCTCTGCATCTTTGTCTCAATTTCTGCCCTGCAAACCGGTTCATCTGTACTATTTTTCTAGGTTCCACATATATGCGTTAATATACGATATTTGTTTTTCTCTTTCTGACTTACATCACTCTGTATGACAGTCTTTAGATCCATCCACGTCTCTACAAATGACCCAATTTCGTTCCTTTTTATGGCTGAGTAATATTCCATTGTATATATGTACCACTTCTTCTTTATCCATTCATTTGTCGATGGGCATTTAGGTTGCTTCCATGTCCTGGCTATTGTAAATAGTGCTGAAATGAACATAGGGGTGCATGTGTCTTTTTGAATTATGGTTTTCTCTGGGTATATGCCCAGTAATGGGATTCCTGGGTCATATGGTAATTCTATTTTAAGTTTTTTTAAGGAACCTCCATACTGTTCTCCATAGTGGCTGTATCAATTTACATTCCCACCAACAGTGCAAGAGGGCTCCCTTTTCTCCACACCCTCTCCAGCATTTGTTGTTTGTAGATTTTCTGATGATCCCCATTCGAACTGGTGTGAGGTGATTCCTCATTGTAGTTTTGATTTGCATTTCTCTAATAATTAGTGATGTTGAGAAGATTTTCATGTGCTTCTTGGCCATCTGTATGTCTTCCTTGGAGAAATGTCTACTTAGGTCTTCTGTCCATTTTTGGATTGGGTTGTTTGGTTTTTCAATATTGAGCTGCATGACCTGTTTATATATTTTGGAGAATCATCCTTTGTCCATTGGTTCATTTGCAAATATTTTCTCCCATTCTGAGGGCTGTCTTTTTGTCTTGTTTACAGTTTCCTTTGCTGTGCAGAAACTGTTAAGTTTCATTAGGTCCCAGTTGTTTATTTTTGGTTTTATTTCCATTAATCTAGGAGGTGGATCAAAAAAGATCTTGCTGTGATTTATGTCAAAGAGTGTTCTTCCTAAGCTTTCCTCTAAGAATTTTATAGTGTCTGGACTTATATATAGGTCTCTAATCAATTTGAGTTTATTTTTGTGTATGGTGTTAGGGAGTGTTCTAATTCCATTCTTTTACATGTAGCTGTCCAGTTCTCCCAGCACCAGTTATTGAACAGACTGTCGTTTCTCCATTGTATACCTTTGCCTCCTTTGTCACAGATTAGTTGGCCATACATGCATGGGTTTATCTCTGGGCTTTCTATCTTGTTCCATTGATCTATATTTCTGTTTTTGTGTCAGTACCATATTGTCTTGCTTACTGTAGCTTTGTAGTATAGTCTGAAGTCACGGAGCCTGATCCCTCCAGCTCTGTTTTTTCCCTCAATACCACTTTGACTATTTGGTGTCTTTTGTGTCCCTATACAAATTTTAAGATTTTTTGTTTTAGTTCTGTAAAAAATGCCATTGATAATTTGATAGAGATTGCATTGAATGTATAGATTGCTTGGGTAGTATAGTCATTTTCACAATAATGATTCTTCCAATCCAAGAACATGGTATATGTCTCCATCTGTTTTTATCATCTTTAATTTCATTCATCAGTGTCATATAGTTTTCTGCATACAGGTCTTTTGTCTCCCTAGGTAGGTTTATTCCTAGGTATTTTATTCTTTTTGTTGCAATGGTAAATGGGACTGTTTCCTTAATTTCTCTTTAAGATTTTTCATCATTAGGGTATAGGAATGCAAGAGATTTCTGTGCATTAATTTTGTATCCAGCTACTTTACCAAATTCATTGAATAGCTCTAGTAGTTTTCTGGTGGCATCGTTAGGATTCTCTACATATAGTATCATGTCATCTGCAAACAGTGACAGTTTTACTTCTTCTTTTCCAATTTGTATTCCTTTTATTTCTTTTTCTTCTTTGAGTGCCATGGCTAGGACTTCCAAAACTATGTTGAATAATAGTGGTGAGAGTGGACATCCTTGTCTTATTCCCAATCTTAGAGGAAATGCTTTCAGTTTTTCACCATTGAGAATGATGTTTGCTGTGGGTTTGTCATAAATGGCCTTTATTATGTTGAGGTAGGTTCCCTCTATGCCCACTTTCTGGAGAGTTTTTATCATAAATGGGTGTTGAATTTTGTCAAAAGCTTTTTCTTCAGCTATTGAGATGATCATATGGTTTTCTTCTTCAATTTGTTAATATGGTGTATCACATTGATTGGTTTGCGTATACTGAAGAATCCTTGCATCCCTAGGATAAATCCCACTTGATCATGGTGTATGATCCTTTTATTGTGTTGTTGGATTCTCTACTAATATTTTGTTGAGGATTTTTGCATGTATATTAATCAGTGATATTGGTCTGTAATTTTCTTTTCTTGTAATATCTTTGTCTGGTTTTGGTGTCAGGGTGATGGTGGCCTCATAGAATGAGTTTGGGAGTGTTCCTTCCTCTGCAGTTTTTTGGAAGAGTTTGAGAAGGATGGGTGTTAGCTCTTCTCTAAATGTTTGATAGAAATCACCTGTGAAGCCATCTGGTCCTGGACTTTTGTGGGAAGACTTTCCATCACAGTTTCAATTTCATTACTTGTGATTGGTCTGTTCGTATTTTCTATATCTTCCTCCTGCAGTCTTGGAAGGTTATACCTTTCTAAGAATTTGTCCATTTCTTCCAGGTTGTCCATATTATTGGCATAGAGTTGCTTGTAGTAGCCTCTTAGGATGTGTTGTATTTCTGTGGTGTCTGTTGTAACTTCTCCTTTTTCATTTCTAATTCTAATGATTTGAGTCCTCTCCCACTTTTTCTTGATGAGTCTGGCTAATGGTTTATCAATTTTCTTTATATTCTCAAAGAACCAGCTTTTAGTTTCACTGATCTTTGCTATTATTTTCTGTTTCTATTTCATTTATTTCTCCTCTGATCTTTACGATTTCTTTCCCTCTACTAACTTTGGGTTTTGTTTGTTCTTTTAGGTGTAAGCTTAGATTGTTTATTTGAGATGTTTGTTGTTCCTTGAGGTAGGATTGTATTGCTATAAACTTTCCTCTTAGAACTGCTTTTGCTGCATCCCATAGCTTTTGGATCATCGTGTTTTCATTGTCATTTTTTCTAGGTATTTTTTGATTTCTGATTTGATTTCTTCAGTGATCTCTTGGTTATTTAGTAACGTATTTGTTTAGCCTCCATGTGTTTGTGTTTTTTACATTTTTCCCCGTAATTGATTTATAATCTCGTAGCGTCGTGGTCAGAAATGATGCTTGATATGATTTCGATTTTCTTAAATTTACTGAGGCTTGATTTGTGACCCAAGATGTGATCAATCCTGGAGAATGTTCCATGCACACTTGAGAAGAAAGTGTAATTTGCTGATTTTGGATGGAATGTCCTATAAATATCAATTAAATCTATCTGGTCTATTTTGCCATTTAAAGCTTGTGTTTCCTTATTTATTTTCTGTTTGGATGTGTGAGGTGTTAAAATCCCCCACTGTTATTGTGTTACTGTTGATTTCCTCTTTTATAGCTGTTAGCAGTTTCCTTAAGTATTGAGGTGCTCCTATGTTGGGTGCATATATATTTATAATTTTTATAGCTTCATCTTGGATTGATCCTTTGATCATTATGTAGTGTCCTTCCTTGTCTCTTGGAACATTCTTTATTTTAACATCTATTTTATCTGACATGAGTATTGCTACTCCAGCTTTCTTTTGATTTCCATTTGCATGGAATATCTTTTTCCATACCCTCACTTTCAGTCTGTATGTGTCCCTAAGTCTGAAGTGGGTCTCTTGTAGACAGCATATATATGGGTCTTGTTTTTGTATTCATTCAGTGAGCCTGTGTCTTTTGGTTGGAACATTTAATCCATTCCCAATTAAGGTAATTATCGATATGTATGTTCCTATGACCATTTTCTTAATTGTTTTGGGTTTGTTTCTGTAGGTCCTTTTCTTCTCTTGTGTTTCCCACTTAGAGGAGTTCCTTTAGCATTTGTTGTAGACCAGGTTTGGTGGTGCTGAATTCTCTTAGCTTTTCCTTGTCTGTAAAGCTTTTGATTTCTCCACTGAATCTGAATGAGATCATTGCTGGGTAGAGTAATCTTAGTCATAGGTTCTTCCCTTTCACCACTTTAAATATGTCATGCCACTCACTTCTGGCTTGTAGAGTTTCTGCTGAGAAATCAGCTGTTAACGTTATGGGAGTTCCCTTGTATGTTATTTGTCATTTTTCCTTTGGTGCTTTCAATAATTTTTCTTTGGCTTTAATTTTTGTCAGTTTGATTACTATGTGTCTCAGCATGTTTCTCCTTGGGTTTATCCTGCCTGGGACTCGCTGTGCTTCCTGGACTTGGGTGGCTCTTTCCTTTCCCGTGTTAGGGAAGTTTTCAACTATAATCTCTTCAAATATTTTCTCTGGTCTTTTCTCTCTCTCTTCTCCTTCTGGGACCCCTATAATGCGAATGTTGTTGCGTTTAATGTTGTCCCAGAGGTCTCTTAGGCTGTTTTCATTTCTTTTCATTCTTTTCCTTTGTTCTGTTCCACAGCAGTGAATTCTACCATTCTGTCTTCCAGGTCACTTATCCGTTCTTCTGCCTCAGTTATTTTGCTGTTGCTTCCTTCTAGTGTAGTTTTCATTTCACTTATTGTATTGTTCATCTCTGTTTGTTTGTTCTTTAATTTTTCTAGGTCTTTGTTAAACATTTCTTCCATCTTCTCGGTCTTTGCCTCCATTGTTTTTCTGAGGTCCTGGATCATCTTCACTCTCATTATTCTGAATTCTTCTTCTGGAAGGTTGCCCATCTCCACTTCATTTAGTTGTTTTTCTGGGGTTTTATCTTGTACCTTCATCTGGTACATAGCTCTCTGCCTTTTCATGTTGTCTATCTTCTGTGAATGTGGTTTTTCCTAACCATTTTCTTGTAAAACACAATTGGTAAATTCAAGCAGTTGGAAACTTGGGCTGGGAATAAATTAAAGACTGCATTATGAGAAGAATAGCATCAGACACACACTTTTATTTTACTTTTTTTTAAGTTTTTGACTGAGTTGGGTCTTTTTTGCTGCACATGTGCTTTCTCTAGTTGTGGCGAGCAGTGGCTACTCTTTATTGTGTTGTGTGGGCTTCTCATTGCGATGGCTTCTCCTGTTGTGAAGCACGGGGTCTAGGTGTGTGGGCTTCAGTATTTGTGGCACACAAGCTCAGTAGTTGCGGCTCATGGGCTCTAACGCACAGACTCAATTGTTGTGGCTCATGGGCTTAGTTGCTCCACAGCATGTGGGATCTTCCCGGACCAGGGCTTGCAGCTGTGTACCCTGCATTGGCAGGCAGATTCTTAACCACTGCACCACCAGGGAAGCCCAGACAAACTCTTTTAAAAATAAGATAATTAAAATGATTTTACCAAAAGTTCCTGTTTATTTCAGAAATAGGTGTGAATTCTGATTGTTTCTCAGTGAAATACAGTGAGTTGAGGGTTAAACCAAAACAGAAGGAGTGGTGATTACCCCATATTACATGATCTGGAAAACCTAAATTTATTATATTTCTCCTTGAATCTTAGTAAGGATTATAATAAGAATCTCCTAGATATGAGCAAAAGTCTTTATCAATTTAAAAGGTCAATGCTATGAAAAACCAGATCAGAAAGCAAGAGTGGTCCACCAAGCCCAGCCATCTTGAAGTACTTCCCAAGCCTTTCACAAGAAGAGTGTGTGGGCTTCTTTTCACAAGGCTATTGATGATCACAGGGGCAAAATAAACTTCTTGAATGAGTAAAACTTCTTACTAAAAAACTAACAATTCCTATGAGGAAAACTACAAATCAGTGACAAAGATACCAAAGACTAAATAAATGGAAAGATGTCACATGAAAAAAAATCTTTGTGGATAAGAAGATTCAATACTGTCAAGAAGTCAGTTTTTCCCCACTTGATCTATAGATAGAACACAATTCCAACTAAAATACCAGCAAGATATTTTGTGAATATCAAGAAATTGATTCTAAAGTTTATATGAAGAGGCAAAACAAGCATATAGCCAACTTAATTTTGAAAGAGAAGGAAAAAGTTGGAAGAATGACACTAGTTGACTTCAAGATTATCTATGAAGCTACAGTAATCAGGATAATGTGGTAATGGCAAAAGAATAGTCAAATAGATCAATGGAACAGAAGACAGAACCCAGAAATAGCCCCACATAATACAGTAAATTGATCTTTGACAAATGAGAAAAAGTAATACAACTGAGATAAGATAAGTCTTTTCAACTACTGGTGCTAGAACAACTGAACAAACCTGTGTTTAAAAAAAAAAAGGAATCTAGACATACAGACACAGACCTCTCACATTTCACAAAAATTAACTCAGAAAGGATCACAGACCTAAAAGCAAACTGCGAAACCCTAAATCTCCTAGAAGTAAAAATAGAAGAAAATCTAGATGACCTTGGGTATGGTGATGACTTTTTATATACAATACAAAATCCACATCTAAATTATTAATGAGCTGAATTTCATTAAAATTAAAAATTCCTGCTCCTAGGGACATTGTCAAGTAAATGAGATGATAAGTCATACACTGAGAGAAAGTGTTTGCAAAAGACATATCTGATAAATGACTGTCTTCCAAAGTATGCAAAGAACGTTTAAAGCTCAATGATAAGAAAATGAATGTCTTGGTTAAAAAATGAGCCAAACTCCTTAAAAGACATCTCACCAAAAGAGATATAAATATGACAAATAAGCATTAATTAATGAATTGCAAATTATAACAACAATGAGATACTACTACCTACCTATTAAAATGTCCACAATCCAAAACACTGATAATGATGTGGAGAAATAGGAATACTCCTTAAGTGTTGGTGGTAATGAAAAATGGTAGAGACACTGTGGAAGATAGTTTGGTGGTTTCTTACAAAACTAAACATATTTTTATCATTTGATCTAGCAATCAGGTTCCTTGGTATTTACCCAAATGAACTGAAAATGTATGTCCACACAAAAACCTACCCACACATGTTTATAGCCGTTGTATTTGTATCAGCCAGAACTTGAAAGCAACCAAGATGTCCTTCAGTAGGTAACTGATAAATAAACTGTGATACATCCATACAATGCAATATTATTTAGCATTAAAAAGAAATGAGCTATCCAGCCAAGAACAAAAATAGAGGAAACTTAAATGCATATTACTAATTGGAAAAAGCCAATCTGAAAAGGCTGTATGTTGTATGATTCCAACTGTGTTACATTCTGGAAAAAAAGCAAAACTATGGAGACAAAAAGATTAATGGTTGCTAGGGGTTAAAGTAGAGGGAAGGATAAAAAGGCAAAGCATAGAGGATTTTTAGGGCAGTAAAACGATTCCATATAATACCACACGGTGGATGCATGCCATTGCACATTTTTCAAAACCCATAGAATGTAGAACACCAAGAGTGAACTCCTATATAAAACTATGGAATTTGGGTGATAATGATGTGTCAATGTAGGTTCACTGATTGTTAAAAGTGTACTGCTTTGGGGTTTCCCTGGTGGCGCAGTGGTTGAGAGTCCGCCTGCCAATACAGGGGACACGGGTTCGTGCCCCGAACCGGGAGGATCCCACATGCCGTGGAGTGGCTGGGCCCGTGAGCCATGGACGCTGAGCCTGCACATCCGGAGCCTGTGCTCCACAGCGGGAGAGGCCACAACAGTGAGAGGCCCGCATACCACACACACACACAAAAAAAGTGTACTGCTTTAGTGTGGGTATTTACAGGGAGGGGGGCTGTACATGTGTGGGGATCGGGGGTATGTGGGAATTCTCTGTATTTTCTGCTCAATTTTGCTGTTAACCTAAAATTGCTCTAAGAAATGAAATTTATTAATTAAAAAACAAACAGTTCCTAAACACTAAATGAAGGATGGGAGGGTAAGATTCCTAAAATACTAAGAGTTAAGAAGACAAAGCCCTAACAACAGTTATTCCTTTTACCTAGACTGTATAGTCAGGATTGGTATATCTATTTATGCCAACACAGTTGTAAAATATAATTTTAATTATTTTTTAATGGAGGAAGTGGTCCATTAAGGCAAAAATGCATAGGGCCAACCAAGATCATAATGCATCCCTGTGTAGAGTTATGATCTTGGTAGCCTTGGTATTAAATAAAATAATCATCAGAGAGGTACAAATACAAATACGCTTCGGTGAAACAAAATAGAGGAGTACCACAGTTTTTCAGTTACTGAGGACACAGTTGACTAGCTCTCTACACCCTTCCACCACTTCAGAAATGATGCTTTTTTTTTCTTACAGATATTTAATAAGGAAAGAGAGAAAGGATTAGATTTGGTTCTTCAGGGTAATTATCAGATGTTTTACAATGTTAAGAAGCAGACAAAAGCTTAATGGTTTGCTAATAAAGAGTTAAAGCTATTAAGAAAATTTGAGCCCATATATTTTGAACTTTTTAGGAGGCTTGAAGCTAGAAATGCTTGTCAAATCAAAAACTACCTACCATGTTTACCACAAAGGGTTAAATAAATGGCATATATTGTGTTTCTGCTTAGATTCATTTTAAGATATGGTTTGAAAGCAGGATGTTACATTAAGATAATATCTATTCTACAGATTCAATGCAATCCCTATCAAACCACCACTGGCATTTTTCACAGAACTAGAACAAAAAAATTTCACAATTTGTATGGAAACACAAAAGACCCCGAATAGCCAAAGCAATCTTGAGAACGAAAAATGGAGCTGGAGGAATCAGGCTCCCTGACTTCAGACTATACTACAAAGCTACAGTAATCAAGACACCATGGTACTGGCACAAAAACAGAAAGATAGATCAATGGAACAGGATAGAAAGCCCAGAGATAAACCCACGCACATATGGTCACCTTATCTTTGATAAAGGAGGCAGGAATGTACAGTGGAGAAAGGACAGTCTCTTCAATAAGTGGTGCTGGGAAAACTGGATAGGGACATGTAAAAGTATGAGATTAGATCACTCCCTAACACCATACACAAAAATAAGCTCAAAATGGATTAAAGACCTAAATGTAAGGCCAGACACTATCAAACTCTTAGAGGAAAACATAGGCAGAACACTCTATGACATAAATCACAGCAAGATCCTTTTTGACCCACCTCCTAGAGAAATGGAAATAAAGACAAAAATAAACACATGGGACCTAATGAAACTTAAAAGCTTTTGCACAGCAAAGGAAACCATAAACAAGACCAAAAGACAACCCTCAGAATGGGAGAAAATATTTGTAAATGAAGCAACTGACAAAGGATTAATCTCCAAAATTTATAAGCAGCTCATGCAGCTCAATAACAAAAAAACAAACAACCCAATCCAAAAATGGGCAGAAGACCTAAACAGACATTTCTCAACAGAAGATATACAGAATGCCAACAAACACATGAAAGGATGCTCAACATCTTTGCTCATTACAGAAATGCAAATCAAAACTACAATGAGATATCATCTCACACCAGTCAGAATGGTCATCATCAAAAAATCTAGAAACAATAAATGCTGGAGAGGGTGTGGAAAAAAGGGAACACTCTTGCACTGCTGGTGGGAATGTGAATTGATACAGCCACTATGGAGAATGGTATGGAGGTTCCTTAAAAAACTACAAATAGAACTACCATATGACCCAGCAATCCCACTACTGGGCATATACCCTGAGAAAACCATAATTCAAAAAGAGACATGTACCAAAATGTTCATAGCAGCCCTATTTACAATAGCCCGGAGATGGAAACAACCTAAGTGTCCATCATCGGATGAATGGGTAAAGAAGATGTGGCACATATATACAATGGAATATTACTCAGCTATAAAAAGAAACGAAATTGAGCTATTTGTAATGAGGTGGATGGACCTAGAGTCTGTCATACAGAGTGAAGTAAGTCAGAAAGAGAAAGACAAATACTGCATGCTGACACATATATATGGAATTTAAGAAAAAAAAAAGTCACGAAGAACATAGGGGTAAGACAGGAATAAAGACACAGACCTACTAGAGAATGGACTTGAGGATATGGGGAGGGGGAAGGGTAAGCTGTGACAAAGTGAAAGAGTGACATGGACATATATACACTACCAAACATAAGGTAGATAGTTAGTGGGAAGCAGCCGCATAGCACAGGGAGATCAGCTCGGTGCTTTGTGACCGCCTGGAGGGGTGGGATAGGGAGGGTGGGAGGGAGACACAAAAGGGAGGGGATATGGGAACATATGTATATGTATAACTGATTAAATTTGTTATAAAGCAAAAAAAATAAAAATAAAAAAATAAAAGACAAAAAAAAAAAGATAATATCTATTCATCACAGGTGATGAGGTAATCAGAGGTGTTCAGCCCAGAGGTACAATATTAAATATAACATGAAATCTTTAACTGAGGCTCTCATCAAAGCAAGGAAATATTCCACCCTACCAAATAATTTATTACAGTACTAAGGAAGCTACACTGTATTCTAAATCTTTATCAAAATACCCAGTGTCAAGGTTTCTTTAAGACATGACTGTAATGTCAAAATAACTTATTTAGTTATAATTATAAAATGCCAGGTATGAAATAATGATTTTTGAGATGCGATAATAAAGGGTATTGAAAGTTAAGACTGCATTGGTGTTCATCCAGCTTAAAAAAGATGCTCTAATTCTATTACTGGTCCTGTTTCTTCAAAGTAAATTTCCTACATTGTAGAAGATCAAATAAAAACTTTAATAACTTGATGGAAATAGTTCTTGAGAATAGCCAACAGTTCTAATTCTTTGGGTACCAAGCAAATTTCTACCCGGTACCTTGGTCTCCAGAGTGGACCTGACTAGCAGAAGGAATGACGTGCGCCAGTGACAGGCTCTAACGTTTGAAAAAGGTATGTCGTATAAGGAAAATTAATAAAGCATATTACCTTATTATAAGTTGGATTTCTTAGCAGTTAGGTAAAACTGATTTCCTTTTCTTCTAGTGTATAACCATTTCAGTAAGCTTTTGTGTGTACAAAACTTTTTACCAGGATGGTGGACCCACAGTGGTAGTGCAGATGCAGTAACACCTATGAGACACTCTTGAGTGGTCATCTTTCAGGTCTCAGTTTGGCTAAATTGAGGAGGTGTCAGCAAAAGGAAGGCAATGCTCATGTTGCTAACATGAGAACCTCAGGGTCCAACACATCTATACTTTGTGTTAGTCACTCTCAAAATTCATTGAGATGAGGGCTTCCCTGGTGGTGCAGTGGTTGGGAGTCCACCTGCCGATGCAGGGGACACGGGTTCGTGCCCCGGGCCGGGAGGATCCCACATGCCGCGGAGCGGCTGGGCCCGTGAGGCATGGCCGCTGAGCCTGCGCGTCCAGAGCCTGTGCTCCGCAACGGGAGAGGCCACAACAGTGAGAGGCCCGCATACCGGAAAAAAAAAAAAAAATCATTGAGATGAGAATTCAAGCTAGATCCCTATGTGTGCCTCCAGCCCTGAAGGGTAGTGTTTCTGAAAAGATTTTCCTTGAACTACTGTATCAGTGGTACTTGGGGTGCTTTTTAAAATGCAGAGTCTTCAGCTACACATAGACCTCTACTGGCAGGTTCAGGGAAGTCTGTATTTTTAAAACATAGTCTTTCTTGTGCACCCTAAAGTGTAAAACCACTACATTGGGAAGAAAATAGACCTCAGCATGTTATGCTAAAATCAGACATGATCGGGTTCAAAGTAAAAAAAAAAAAGGAACAAAAAAAAAACTCTTAAAGAAACTCTGAAATTCAAATCATTTGCAAATTGTCCTAAATTTTAAAAAAAGGCTTGCATGGAAACTTATACCATAGTCTATATATCAATGATATCAGAAGAATTTGCTAAAATAAGGGATACTGTGGTCCTGGGCAGTTACATTCCAATGATATGTCACTGATTATCATTGCCATTGGCTTTATATAAATGTTGTGAACTTTTTAAAGTAAACTATTCCTGTAACTCTAAAATTAGAGAGTACATACCAAATAAATAAAGAAATCAGCTTTCTACTCAGAAATAATTGATGGTTGGAATAAAGAGCCATTTTAACCAAATAATCTAATATAATCCAAGAGGCAAAAATATAAGAATTTGCTTTATCAGATTAAGGAACAGATCAATGTTTTACCACAAACATTTTACCTAATAAAAAAAGGCTTATGCTCCAGACAACCAAAGTAATGAAAAATAATTTCAAAGGTAATACAGGACATTAGAATTCTTTCTAGGTGTTGCAAGTGGCATCATGTGGAAGCTGTTGAGATGTTAATTGACACGGATCAGCAAAATGATAGTTTTATCATCAAATGCTATATTTTGGACATGGTTATTGATATAGATATCATCAAGTATAATATTTTAGCTACACACAATAATTCTAGAGAATCTGGGTCAACAGTGTTTGAATTTTACATTTGGAATATTTTGATATTACACTCATCACCTTTACATTAAAAGTTCCCAGTTTATTTTAGTCACAATATTTTAAACTTCTTTGGATGTAAAAATTTAGTTTGCTTGGATCTTCAAGAATACAACAGTATCCTCAAATTTGTGAATCACATAATAAATATTCAGATTGAAGTTGGTGTTTCATTTAAACAGTTTTTTCTTAAGTCTTTTTTTTAAGGAACAATAGTCAGATTTGTATAAGTTAGCGGTGCATGAATTGGCCTTAAATTCAAATGCAGCCTTATAAAGAGCCTATGATAAATATATTAGAAAGCACTGTAACAAGTTGATTCATGTTCAGAATGAAGTATAAGGACACTGTGAGATCTCAGCCTTAGTTTTTCCAGCTGGGCTCCTCCTAGTCAAGGGCTGAATCAATATTTCATTTAGTGAAAACTTCCTGGTGAATATTCTGTCACTTAAGAAGCTCTATTAATCATTAATGAATGAAACACATTCCCAAAGGAAATTCCAAACTGAGTCTGTGGATTAAGTTTTAAAAAGAGATTTCTTTTAGTACATCAGTTTTGTTCGTGTTATCACTGGCTAGACATGAAAGTAAGAAGCCAATTGGGAAAATCTATAACTAATCCCTTCGTTGGTATCAAGGGGTTATGTAAAGTTCATTGGAACATACTGGTTAAAGTCTGAGTTGATCCTTTCATTAACAAATCCATATTTTATAGATTACTAGATTTTAACCTCTTTAGATAAATGAATTTCTTCTTAAAATTATGAAAGCTGTATTAGAGCAACTGATCTAAGTGAAATTTGATAGGTAAAATTTTCAAGTTGCTATTAGTCCAGTCCATAAAAGTTAAATTAAACATAGAAATTGTAATAGCTAAATAATTGTATATATAAATACTACCTATTCTCTTTCAGTATTGATTATTTCTAATTAAATATTTTCTTTAAAACTATAAAGTATATATACTTAGTAAGTGTAATAAAATGTGAATGTTTATCTTTATATATGTATATCAGTGTTATATCAAAAGATTTTACAAGAAGCACATTTTATTCAATAAAATAGTGCTTATGCTTTCGACAAACAAAATAATGAAAAATAAATAAATTAAAAGGTTACTCAGGACATAGGTTTGTTTCTAGTTGTTGCAACTTGCAACATGGCAGCTGTTCAGATAGTAAGTGATACCAGATCAGCAAGAGAATTCATGTCCTATTTGCCCAACACCTAACAGAAAAACCATTGCCCCCCAAAGAACTTGCTCTGAATAATGGGCACAGCTGCTATTTTTGTTTGTCACTGTATGCCAACTATATAACTTGTTCTATAGAATTACTTGGGAAAATAGCTCTCTAGAAACAACCCATCAGACATTTTCATTATAAATAATATCACCTGCTAAGCAGTCTTTCAGACGTTACACTCTTCTTTTTGTATGGGAAATTTCACTCTAAGATCTGGTTCCTAGAAATGAGGACCCAAAACTTGGGGGATTAGTGCTTTAAATCTCAATGTAAGAGAAGCACAGCCCTAGAATGTGAGCTAGTGCATCTGGATGCGGACCTTGACTGCTTCTATTCCAGAAAAGGGAGTCCTTCACCAAGCTGTTAAGAAGTCTAGAAACATATCTAGGTGGCCTTTTCACATATGCACAAAAATTTTTCAAATAGTTTTAATTTCTGATCACCTTATGATTTGACATTAACTAATAGTTGATATTTCCTATAATAACTTGTCCTAAGATCAGCTTCTCAGGAAACTTGGAGAATATGATAAATAATATGGTTCCCTAGGAGTCTGAGGACTCCAATTTTAGAATTCCAGATATTGATAATTACTGCAAATCAACAATAACATAAATTTTCAATTTATAGAAAATAACATTTTCAATCACTAAAATAAAATTGAATAAATTCAATAGAAAAATTAGAGGGGCTGAAACATACATTTTTTTCAAGCTTTTACACATTATAATGTAATTAAATTCAGTAGTGTATTCCTCCAATAAATAATTTTGGGTGTCTACTAAATACAAGGCATACAAGGACTCTAAACTATAAGGATCTGTACAATAATCTGGGGTCACTTCTACTACATAATTTTAGCTTTTTTTTTTTTTTTTTTTTTTGCGGTACGCGGGCCTCTCACTGTTGTGGCCTCTCCCGTTGCAGAGCACAGGCTCTGGACGCGCAGGCTCAGCGGCCATGGCTCACGGGCCCAGCCGTTCCGCGGCATGTGTGATCTTCCCGGACCGGGGCACGAACCCGTGTCCCCTGCATCGGCAGGCGGACTCTCAACCACTGCGCCACCAGGGAAGCCCGATTTTAGCCATTTTTTAATGCTTGGATTTTCATTTAATTTGGCTACTTTCCCCTAATTTCTTGTCACTTTTCTACTAAAAACAAGTTTCCCCAAATACTATTTTCATTTTCGTACAACTATTCAAATTTTCTCTATAGCTCCTTAAAAATAATGGCTTGCATTATCAAGTATGCTTTCTGACAGGCACTACTATAAAGTGCTGTCATGTGGTAACATATTTATTCCTCATAGAGACTCTTGGTATGCTCTGATACTCGTGTTCTTCTCTATTTTTCCCAGGGTTTTTTTGCAGTTAATTTGGCCATGTGACTAGTTACAGTTAATATAGTATGAGAGAAGTGATCACTGCCACTTTTGAGGGCAGAGTGGTTAAATGTCAATTGTTTTCCTGGTGGTCATTTTCCCCACCACAATCTACTACCTAAAAATGTGAGGTTATGTTGAAGTTATGTGACACAAAGTCACGAAATGAAAGCAGCCTGAGTTTCTGTGTCTGCTTAGATTAGACAGGCCAAACTCACATCAGACATAATGTAAACAAACAAACAAAAACCTTCTAATGTATTAAACCGCACAGATTTCTGAGTTTGTTGCTGTGTGGTATAACCTATACTACCCTAATGAATAGATCCTATGAGAAAGGTACTATTATTATACCCATTTTACAGATGAAGGAAGAGACGTAGCAAGATTAAATAACTTGAGCAAGGCAAACAACCAGTAAATGGTGGAACTAGATATGCACCTGAGCAGTTTACTCACAAGGCCCATGTATATATTCACTATGCTACAGTCCCTTTCCATGACCACAGGATAAAGGAGACTTTTTATCCTCGCATATGAAACCCTTTACAATCTGGCAGTAATACAACATATGAAACCGCAGAGTACAATGTTTAAATTCTAGGCTTCAGAACTCAAACTCCACTCCTGACACTTACTTCATAACTGGGTAAGTCACAGGGTATCTAAGCTTCAGTAAATACTCTGTAAAATGAGAATGATAATTACAGAACCTAACTCAGCTGCTGTGAAATGAAGGAATATATATAGGTACTTAGCCCACTCTCTGACACACTGTAAGCATAAGTACTTGATTTCTTACTTCTTTACAATGGTATTCCCACTATACCCACTTTACCTGAATAGACTGGTCTTCTAACAGAGCCTAAGTTCACCTTTCACATTCCCTCCTTTTTTGGATATTTCCTCCATCAGAAGTGCTTTCTTTTCTTTTAATTTGGTTTTCCTTTTTTTTAAATTTTATTTTATTTATTTAGTTTTTGGCCACGTCGTGCAGCATGTAGGATTTAGTTTCCCGACAAGGGATTTAACCCGTGCCCCCTGCATTGAGAGAGCAGAGTCTTAACCACTGGACCACCAGGGAAGTCCCTGATTTTCAGTCTTACCAAACTTTTGAGGTTTAACTCAAAGCTTGCCTCTTCAGTGCAGGCAGTTTTCCCTGGTCACACTAAATTAAGATAATATTTCCAAATTTCTAAAGCATATCTCTTGCCTACAATAATCATCTGACACATATTTTATTAGGTACTAAAATCTAAGAGTTAGGAGCACATATTCTGGAGCTCGACTGCATGGATTTGAATCCTTGGTCTTTGACTTGCTAGCTGTATGAAACTGGGCAGGCTACTTAGCCTTTTAGGAACTCAGTTTTCTTAAGTATAAAATGGGGACACTAGGTTGCTATTTCATCAGGTATATTGTGAGGATTAAATGAGAATGATGAGAATGGTGTTGGGCACAAAGTCAATGCTGTTTCAGTGTTTGTTACCATTAGTTTTCATGGTTATCATTTTTGCATAATTTTCTATCCCTAACAAGATTATAAAAATGACTTGAAATCATGGGTTACATTGAATTTCTCTTATAATATCTAACATGTTAGGACACTTGTTGCATATAGCAGGCATACACTAAATACTTGGTGACTGAATAAGAACCCATATATAGTCTGGTAGGCCTAGTAATAGAAAATAATAGATTTTTGTGTGCTTACCGTGTTCTAGGAATTGTTATCAACAAGATATGTGTATTATCCCATTCAAATCTAATGGCTATACCATAAGATAGGTACCATTTTTATCCTCATTTTACTAATGAAGATACAAAGACATAGAAAAGTTAAGTTACTTGCCCAGGATCACAAAACACGGGGCAGGAGGAAGATGTCCTTGTTTAAAAACACAATGACTTCCAAACGTTAGTGCACACTGAATCACACAAAGGGCTTGATAAAACACAGATTACTGGGAATCACCTGCTAGCTTCTGACTCAGTGGATCTGGACAGGGTCCAAGATTTTGCATTTCTAACAGGTTTCCAAGTGATGATGAAGCTGCTGGTCTGGGGGATACACCTTTAAGAGCCACTGCACTGGGTTATACTCTTTCCTCCATGCTATACAGCTTAAATTGAACTTAGAAACAGATGTTTCTAAACTAGAAGTTGACAGGTTCTGTTCTAAAACATGTAGAAACATACCAGGTTTCCCTAAAAAACACTGTAACATTAGAAATTTATGTGGAAACTGAGCTTTAAAGAAAAAAGAAAGAAATCTAGATTTTCTGGCAAAAAGATAACTCTTCGGTGATACTCATCAATGAGTAGCAAATCACACAGGTGTTTGACTTGGTGTAAAAATGCTGCTGTTTTCTTAACTAAATGTCAATTAACAAATTCAAGAAACCAATACATCTAGAAAGAGAATGTCACAGGTTTGCAGTGACCTTAGACAAGGGAGGAAACAGCGACTACTGCCTAGACTCTCTTATCTTTTTCTACAGGTGGATTAAGTCAGATAAAGGAATTTTAAACATAATCAAATCAGATCATTGGTTCTTCTGTAAGATATCTTATATTCCTCTGAAGTACTCAGAAAAACAAGGATCTTCCTGGCTATGGCCACACATCACAGGGAAACCAAATCAGGGGGAAGAGTCAACTGCTTCTGCCCCTAGGACTGGATGTCACAACAACCTCTTTTTTCAGTTATTCATTTCTCCCTGTCTATATTTTACTCATAACTTATTTTAACTACCTGGTCAAATTGATAAGACTTGCTGACTTGATCCAAACTTAAGATCCTGAAATAGATTTTCCTACATGAATTTTAGTAAATGGTTGCCTTTCCCTACACTTAGCATGTTGCCAAACACACCTTGCTAAATTAGGCTACAAGCCCTGTCCATTTTGGCTTGCTCTGTCTTGATGTATCTATGACCTGATATGATACAAATGTCAAATGTACAATAAATCATATTAAACCATCTAACAAATGCATGCTGCTGGACATAAAAAGAGATAAGAGTTCAGGCCATAAACATCACCAGTACTAGAAAGTTCCAAAGTGGATACATACAAAGTTTTTCAGTATACTGGGATTTAATTCACCTAGACCTGGTAAATGAGTCTGAGGATGTGTGAGAGAAAAACCACTTAAAGGGCTTCCCTGGTGGTGCAGTGGTTGAGAGTCTGCCTGCCGATGCAGGGGACACGGGTTCGTGCCCTGGTCCGGGAGGATCCCACATGCCGTGGAGTGGCTGGGCCCATGAGCCATGGCCGCTGAGCCTGCGCGTCCGGAGCCTGTGCTCTGCAACAGGAGAGGCCACAACAGTGAGAGGCCCGCGTACAGCAAAAAATAAAAAATATAAATAAATAAATAAATAAATAAATAAAATTTAAAAAACACTTAAAGCCAAGGGAAAGAACAAGTGCGAAGCAAAAGGCAGAAAAATTACAAGAACTCACATGAGCATGGGAATAATTCTCATCAGCCAAAGTTGAAAGGATACATATAAGAGACATTGGGCAGAATGCTCAGAAAGTTGGTGCCATAGTAGTGGGGCTAAATTAGCACTAGTCTGAAGATTTCTTTGAGACTTCCCTAACAGAACTTAAAAGGAAGTTTTGAAAGTATCTCACTAATTCCAAGTAATGTAGCTATTGCATGTGAGAAGCAAAATATATGTTATTTAAAGGAAAAAAAAATTAAGAAATCAACAAGTATAAAATTTTAAATGTCCAGACTACAACCAAAATTGACTGGGCATGCAAGAAGTAGGAAAATATGACCAAGAATCATTTAAAAAATCAATAATATTAGACCTCAAAATGATAGAGATGATGAAATTAACAGACAAGGATGTAAAAACAGCTATTATAAATATTATCCATATGTTCAAGGTGATTCAGGAAATATGACCATGATTAGGAGAGAAACTGTAAATGTTAAAAAATAAAGGAAACGTCTCAAAATGAATATCATAATATCTGATCTGAACTGAAAAACAGTCTAGATGGGATTAACAGCAGAGTAGCTATACAGGAGGAAAATATCAGAGAATTTGAAGACATAGCAATAAATAGTAAGACTGAAATACAGGCAGAATAAAAGTATAATAAATATAACAACAGAGCAATAGCAACTTCTGGGATATATCAAGTGGTCTAATACTGATGAAGTTAGAGTCCTAGTAGGATAAGATAGAACAAAATATTTGAAAATTCCTAGCCAACAATTTTCAAAATTTTATAGAAACTATAAATCCACTGTATCTGAGAGGTTCAGTAAATCCTAAACATGGGTCGACCTAGAGATTATAATATTAAGTGAAGTAAGTCAGACAAAGAAAGACAAATATCATATGATATCACTTATATGTGGAATAAGAAAATGATACAAATGAACTTATTTACAACACAGAAATAGACTCACAGACCTAGAAGACAAACTTATGGTTCCCAAAGAAGAAAGACAAGGGGGAGGTATAAATTAGGAGTTTGGGATTAATAGGTACACATTACTATGTATAAAGTAGATAAACATTAAGGACTTACTGTATAAGAAAGGGAACTATATTCAATAACTTGTAATAACGCATAATAGAAAAAACTCTGAAAAGAATACACACACTCACACATAACTGAATCACTTTGCTGTACACCTGCAACTAACACAAAATGGTAAATTAACTATACATTAATTTTAAAAAACTTAAGCCAATAAAAACTAAAAAATCCTAAGCAGAGTAAATCTATATAAAAGCAACCAAAGCACATTATAATCAAATTGCTGAAGACCACTGATGAAGAGAAAACCTTAAAAGTACTCAGAGACAGAGGAATGAAGACATGAATGTTCATAGACTTCTCATCAGAAACAGTGAAAGTTATAAGACAGTGGAGAGACATTTTTAAACAATTGGAAGAGGGGACTGACTACCCAGGGGCATAAGGTAATTTTTCAAGGTGATAAAAATGTTCAATAACTAGATTGTAGTGGTTTTTACACAATATTCATACTCATAAACTGATACTCAAAATTGATAAATTTTATTATATGTAAATTATTTCAAAAATGTGATTATAAAAAAGATGAAGCTTAACTTGGGGGAAATGGTGTTAGCATAATTTCAGAGTTTCAGATTAGAGAATTTTTTAAAAAACAAAATACATTAAAAAAAAATCACAGAGCAGAAGCAAGAAGAATTACAATTCTGCAGCCTGTGGAACAAAAACCAGATTCACAGAAAGACAGACAAGATGAAAAGGCAGAGGGCTATATACCAAATGAAGGAACAATATAAAACCCCAGATAAACAACTAAATGAAGTGAAGATAGGCAACCTTCCAGAAAAAGAATTCAGAAAAATGAGAGTGAAGATGATCCAGGACCTCAGAAAAACAATGGAGGCAAAAATTGAGAGGACGCAAGAAATGTTTAACAAAGACCTAGAAGAATTAAAGAAAAAGCAAACAGAGATGAAAAATACAATAACTGAAATGAAAATTACACTACAAGGAATCAATAGCAGAATAACTGAGGCAGAAGAATGGATAAGTGACCTGGAAGACAGAATGGTGGAATTCACTGCTGTGGGACAGAACAAAGAAAAAAGAATGAAAAGAAATGAAGACAGCCTAAGAGACCTCTGGGACAACATTAAACACAACAACATTCACATTATAGGGGTCCCAGAAGGAGAAGAGGGAGAGAAAGGACCTGAGAAAATACTAGAAGAGATTATAGTCAAAAACTTCCCTAACATAGGAAAGGAAATAGCCACCCAGCCAAGGAAGTGCAGAGATTACCATACAGGATAAACCCATGGAGAAACACTCCAAGACACATAGTAATCAAATTGGCAAAAATTAAAGACAAAGAAAAATTATTTAACGCAGCAAGGGAAAAACAACAAATAACATACAAGGGAACTCCCATAAGGTTAACAGCTGATTCCTCAGCAGAAACTCTACAAACCAGAAGGGAGTGGCATGATATATCTAAAGTGATGAAAGGGAAGAACCTACCACCAAGATTACTCTACCAGGCAAGGATCTCATTCAGATACGATAGAGAAATCAAAAGCTTTACAGACAAGCAAAAGCTAAGAGAATTCACCACCACCAAACCAGCTCTACAGCAAATGCTAAAGGAATTCCTCTAAGTGGGAAACACAAGAGAAGAAAAGGACCTACAGAAACAAACCCAAAACAATTAAGAAAATGGTCATAGGAACATACATATCAGTAATTACCTTAAACGGGAATGGATTAAATGCTCCAACCAAAAGACACAGGCTCACAGAATGGATACAAAAACAAGACCCATATATATGCTGTTGACAAGAGACCCACTTTAGACCTAGGGATACATACAGAATGAAAGTGAGGGGAAGGAAAAAGATATTCCATGCAAATGGAAATCAAAAGAAAGCTGGAGTAGCAATACTCATGTCAGATAAAATAGATGTTAAAATAAAGAATGTTACAAGAGACAAGGAAGGAAACTGCATAATGATCAAGAGATGAATCCAAGAAGAAGTTATAACAATTATAAATATATATGCACCCAACATAGGAGCACCTCAATACTTAAGGAAACTGCTAACAGCTATAAAAGAGGAAATCAACAGTAACACAATAATAGTGGGGGCTTTAACACCTCAATTACACCAATGGGGAGATCATCCAAACAGAAAATTAATAAGGAAACAAAAGCTTTAAATGATATAATAGATAAGATAGATTTAATTGATATTTATAGGACATTCCATCCAAAAACAACAGATTACACTTTCTTCTCAAGTGTGCATGGAACATTCTCCAGGATAGATCACATCTTGGGTCACAAATCAAGCCTCAGTACATTTAAGAAAACTGAAACCATATCAATTATCTTTTCTGACCACAATGCTATGAGATTAGAAGTCAATTGCAGGGGAAAAAAAGTAAAAAACCCAAACACATGGAGGCTAAATAATACATTACTAAATAACCAAGAGATCACCAAAGAAATCAAAGCAGAAATTTAAAAATACCTAGAGACAAATTACAATGAACACATGATGATCCGAAACCTATGGGATGAGTCAAAAGCAGTTCTAAGAGGGAAGTTTATGGCAATGCAACCCTACCTCAAGAAACAACAAATATCTCAAATAAACAAACTAACCTTACACTTAAAGGAACTAGAGAAAGAAGAACAAACAAAATGAAAAGTTAGTAAAAGGAAAGAAATCATAAAGATCAGAGCAGAAATAAATGAAATAGAAACAAAGAAGACAATAGCAAAAATCAATAAAACTAAATGCTGGTTCTTTGAGAAGATAAACAAAATTGATAAATCATTAGCCAGATTCATCAAGAAAAAGAGGGAGAGGACTCAAATCATAAAATTAGAAATGAAAAAGGAGAAGTTGCAACAGATACTGCAGAAATACAAAGCATCCTAAGAGACTACTACAAGTTACTCTATACCAATAAAATGTAAACCTGGAAGAAATGGACAAATTCGTAGAAAGGTATAACCTTCCCAGACTGAACCAGGAAGAAATAGAAAATATCAACAGACTAATCACAAGTAATGAAATTGAAACTGTGATTTAAAATCTTCCAAGAAACAAAAGTCCAGGACCACATGGCTTCACAGGTGAATTCTATCAAACATTTAGAGAAGAGCTAACACCCATCCTTCTCAAACTCTTCCAAAAAACTGCAGAGGAAGGAACACTCCCAAACTCATTCTATGAGGACACCATCACCCTCATACCAAAACCAGACAAAGATACTACAAAAAAAGAAAATTACAGACCAATATCACTGATTAATATACATGTAAAAATGTAAAAAAAAAAAAAAAAAACAGAATCCAACAACATATTAGAAGGACCATACACCATGATCAAGTAGGATTTATCTCAGGGATGCAAGGATTCTTCAGTATACACAAATCAATCAATGTGATACACCATATTAGCAAATTGAAGAATAAAAACTATATGATCATCTCAATAGATGCAGAAAAAGCTTTTGACAAAATTCAACACCCATTTATGATAAAAACTCTCCAGAAAGTGGGCATAGAGGGAACCTACCTCAACATAATAAAGGCTATATACAACAAACCCACAGCAAACATCATTCTCAATGGTGAAAAACTGAAAGCATTTCCTCCAAGAGCAGGAACAAGACAAGATTGTCCACTCTCACCACTATTATTCAACATAGTTTTGGAAATCCTAGTCATGGCAATAAAGAAGAAAATGAAATAAAAGGAATATAAACTGGAAAAGAAGAAGTAAAACTGTCACTGCTTGCAGATGACATGATACTATATGTAGAGAATCCTAACGATGCCACCAGAAAACTACTAGAGCTAATCAATGAATTTGGTAAAGTAGCTGGATACAAAATTAATGCACAGAAATCTCTTGCATTCCTATACTCTAATGATGAAAAATCTTAAAGAGAAATTAAGGAAACAGTCCCATTTACCATTGCAACAAAAAGAATAAAATACCTAGGAATAAACCTACCTAGGGAGACAAAAGACCTGTATGCAGAAAACTATATGACACTGATGAATGAAATTAAAGATGATAAAAACAGATGGAGACATATACCATGTTCTTGGATTGGAAGAATCAATATTGTGAAAATGACTATACTACCCAAAGCAACCTACAGATTCAATGCAATCCCTACCAAATTACTAATGGTATTTTTTACAGAATTAGAACAAAAAATCTTAAAATTTGTATGGAGACACAAAAGACCCCGAATAGCCAAAGCGGTCTTGAGGGGAAAAAAAACGGAGCTGGAGGAATCAGACTACCTGACTTCAGACTATACTACAAAGCTACAGTAATCGAGACAATATGGTACTGGCACAAAAACAGAAATATAGATCAATGGAATAGCATAGAAAGCCCAGATATAAACCCATGCACCTATGGTCAACTTATCTATGACAAAGGAGGCAAGGAAATACAATGGAGAAAAGACAGTCTCTTCAATAAGTGGTGCTGGGAAAAATGGACAGCTACATGGAAAAGAATGGAATTAGAAAGCTCCCTAACACCATACACAAAAATAAACTCAAAATGGATTAGAGACCTAAATGTAAGACCGGACACTATAAAATTCTTAGAGGAAAGCTTAGGAAGAACACTCTTTGACATAAATCACAGCAAGATCTTTTTTGATCCACCTCCTAGATTAATGGAAATAAAACCAAAAATAAACAAATAGGACCTAATGAAACTTAAAAGTTTTTGCACAACAAAGGAAACCATAAACTAGATGAAAAGACAACCCTCAGAATGGGAGAAAATATTTGCAAATGAATCAACGGCAAAGGATTAATCTCCAAAATATATAAACAGCTCAAGCAGCTTGATATTAAAAAAACAAACAACCCAATTCAAAAATGGGCAGAAGGCCTAAATAGACATTTCTCCAAAAAAGACATACAGATGGCCAAGAAGCACATGAAAAACTGCTCAACATCACTAATTATTAGAGAACTGCAAATCAAAACTGCAATGAGGAATCACCTCACACCAGTTCGAATGGGGATCATCAGAAAATCTACAAACAACAAATGCTGGAAAGCGTGTGAAGAAAAGAGAACCCTCTTGCACTGTTGGTGGGAATGTAAATTGATACAGCCACTATGGAGAACAGTATGGAGGTTCCTTAAAAAACTAAAAATAGAATTACCATATGACACAACAATCCCACTACTGGGCATATACCCAGAGAAAACCATAATTCAAAAAGACACATGCACCCCTATGTTCATTGCAGCACTATTTACAATAGCCAGGACATGGAAACAACCTAAATGCCCATCGACAGATGAATGGATAAAGAAGATGTGGTACATATATACGATGGGGTATTAGCCATAAAATGGAATGAAATTGAGTCATTTGTAGAGATGTGGATGGATCTAGAGACTGTCATACAGAGTGAAATAAGTCAGAAAGAGAAATCAAGTATCGTATATTAACGCATGTATGTGGAACCTAGGAAAATGGTACAGATGAACCGGTTTGCAGGGCAGAAATGGAGACAAAGATGCAGAGAACAAACGTATGGACACCAAGGGGGGGAAGTGGCGGGGGGCGGGGGTGGTGGTGGGATGAATTGGGAGATTGGGATTGACATGTATACACTGATGTGTATAAAATTGATGACTAATAAGAACCTGCTGTAGAAAAAAATAAATTAAATTAAATTAAAAAAAAAATCACGGGACTTCCCTGGTGGCTCAGTGGATAAGAATCCACCTGTTAATGCAAGGGACACGGGTTCAATCCTTGGTCCGGGAAGATCCCACATGCCATGGAGCAACTAAGCCCATGTGCCACAACTACTGAGCCCATGCATCACAACTACTGAATCCCGCACACCTAGAGCCCATGGTCTGCAACAAGAGAAGCCACTGCAAGGAGCAGCCCGTGCACTGCAACAAAGAGTAGTCCCCGCTTGCTGCAACTAGAGAAAGCCCACGGGCAGCAATAAAGACCCAATGCAGCCAAAAATTTAAAAAAATTAAATTTAAAAAAAAAAAAGTTTAAAAAAAAATCACAAATTTTTTTTTCATTTACATCTAGGTACTGCAATATTCCAAGTAGAGGCATGAATTCACATATACTTATAATACATACTTTAACAGACACCAACTTTCTCTTTTAAGAAAATAAAACAAAATCAAATTACTGGCAGAAAGGAAATAATTTTAAATAGCAAGCTATGGGATTTAGATGACTGAAAAAGTAATTCCCTGGGCTTCCCTGGTGGCGCAGTGGTTGAGAGACCACCTGCCGATGCAGGGGACACGGGTTCATGCCCCGGTCCGGGAAGATCCCACATGCCGCTGAGCGGCTAGGCCCGTGAGCCATGGCCGCTGAGCCTGCGCGTCCCGAGCCTGTGCTCCACAAAGGGAGAGGCCACAAGAGTGAGAGGCCCGTGTACCGCAAAAAAAAAAAAAAAAAAGTAATTCCCAGGAAATGTCTTTTCTATAAACACAAAACCTAAGTTGACATCATACTAAAAGTGTCACATAATCCATGGTATGGATCAAAATTATCATTTCAAATTTACATTAGTTCATACATGTACAAAAATTATTTTAGCTAGAAGATATTTTTTAAACTATTTTTACAAAACTGCTTTGTTTTGAATAACTTTTAAATTATTTATTAACTTTTCCCAAGTAATTAGTATATACAGAACAATTTTCATCGAACTGTGTTCTCTGCAACTATAATAAAGTATGTACATAGGGTGCAACATTGTTTCTTTACCTCCAGTTTATTTCTTGAAGAAGTGGGTTTCCAGTGAGACACAATTCATGGAGAGAAAAGCATGCATCAAACCACCTTAGGGCACTTGTAAGATCTATAGAAAATAAACAATAAAAATTATTATGAAAGTTATCACAGATAACGAAAAATAATCATAAATCAATGACCATTTTATTTATGGGTTAGCTATTAAAGAAAGGCAACAAAAATATTTATTTTGCAGAATATGATATGCTTTTAAAAGGAGCCCATATTAAGAACATAGACTCTGCTGTCAAAATACATATTTCTACCATTTAGCCACTGTGTGAATTTATGCAAATCATACAACTGCTTGATGATTCAGGTTCATCTCTATCTCATAGGATGAGGATTAAATGAGACAATGTATGTAAAGGGCTTAGAGCAGTTTGTCCCAGATTGCAAATACAAAATTTAAAAAAGTAAAATAAAAAGTAATAAGATAGTGGTAAAATTGAACGTATGCCTAAACAGAATTATATTTATACTTTCAAAAGTAAAAATAGTAGGTCAATCTAGGATACATTAAGAGTAATTTATACCAGAATTACTCTCCCACAGAAAACAATCATAAAACTGAGCAATAAACATGAAGCACCTGTTCTTAAGCCTCACTCAGAGAAAAGGGAAACACAAATGGTGAGCTGACAATCACAATGGTTTTCTGCCTAAATGCATTTTACCTTAGAGCAAGAAAGTGGAAAGCAAGCAAAGAGGCTGTTTTGCTGAGTGAGGAGGCACAGTTTAGATGTGAAGCTGGAATTTATGGTGAAAAGTTCTGAGAAGAAACTGTGTGTGCATATGTTGGGGGGAGGAAATTGGGGGAAGAAGTCTATGTGAGGATTTGCCACAGGTCCTTGGAGTGCTAGGAGTTACAGGCAGGGCAACACTCTGAAAAACCTAGCAGAGATAACCTGCTATCAGGCTAAAAGCCGAATGATGACATTATAGTTCATGCAGCAGTGAAAGACATTGGAATTTCAGCCCCGTCAGATGAGACTCAACTGAATAGCTAAGAGATGCAGCTAAAATGCAGAAAGACCATGCATTAGGAGTGAAGACAATGCCCTGGGGTAGGGGCATGCACTGAGAGTTGAAAACTAAAATGACTTGTCCTAGGAGGGAGTGAAATTAAGGCTGACAGCAACAAAATTATCCACCACTACTTTAACTGCCACCAAAATTACACTTAAGGGGCTTCCCTGGTGGCGCAGTGGTTGGGGGTCCGCCTGCCGATGCGGGGGACACGGGTTCGTGCCTGGTCCGGGGGGATCCCACATGCCGCGGAGCGGCTGGGTCTGTGAGCCATGGCCGCTGAGACTGCGTCCCGAGCCTGTGCTCCACAGCGGGGGGGGCCGCGGCGGTGGGAGGACCACGTACCGGAAAAATAAAATAAAATAAAAAAATAATAGTGCGAGGGACAGCAGTAGTCACTAATGAGGGCCAGCTCTGAGCAGCAAGATGACAGCATCTCAAGGATTCTGAATTGCAAAGTCAATACTGTCAAGGCAAGAATCAGAAGGCCTTCTTCTGAGAAACTCAGACATAAATGAAAAACCCATTAAATGGGGGCTAAATTCCAGGAAAAAAAAAAAAAATTACACTTAATATCCTTTAAAAGGAAGACAACAACAGCCAGACTCAGCAAACTGTACTACGAACAATGTTCAACATACAGTTAAAAATTATTGGACATAAAAAAATAGGAAAATATGACTTATCATTAAGAGAAAATCAGTTAATAGGGACACATCCCAACATAGGCAAAATGTAAATCAATTTTTTGACAAAGACATCAAAGTCATTCAATGGTGAAAATAGTTCGTTCAACAAATGTTGCTGGAACAGTTAACTAAATATCCATATTAAAAACTGAACTCATCCTCTACTTCAAACCTCTCATAAAAATTACTTTGAGGTGGATCACAGACCTAAAAGTAAAAACTTAAAGTACAAGACTTCTTACTTTCTTACAAGAAAGTAAGAAAGCATAGAAAATCATCTCAATCTGGAGGTAGAAAAATATTACAAAGGATACAGAGAGCAAAAACTATTAAAAATAATAAAGTTTCACCAAAATTGAAAACTTCTGCTCATCTAAAGATATCATTAACAAAATTAATAGGTAAAAGAGGGACTGGGAGAAACATCCACAAAACATGTCTGACAAAGAATTTCATCCAGAATATATGAAGAATTTATTCAAATCAATAAAAGGCAAATAACCAAATTTTTAAAATGGTAAGACACATGAATAGACACAAAAGAATATACAGAAATCATCAATAAATACATGCAAAGAGGTTCAATATCATTATCCATCAGGGAAATGCAAACTAAAACCATAATGAAATAACACAATGAAATACTAAAAACCCTGTAAGAATGGAGCGACTGGAACTCTTACACATCACTAGCGGGGAAATAAAATGTTACAACTATTTTGGAAAACAGTTTTAACAGTTTCTTATAAAGCTAAACATGCACCTACTCTATTATCCAGTAATTACACTCTAAACATTTACCCAAGGGAACTGAAAACATATGTTTACAAAAATATTTGTACAAGAATTTCCATAGGAACTTTGTAATCATAGTAGCCTCAAACAGCAAACAGTTAAAATATCAATAAACAGGATAATGGACAAAGTGTAATATATTTATACAAAGGACTATAGTTCAGAAAAAAAAAGACTACCTATACAAACAACTGAACAACTGATGTGGTGGAATGTCACATGAATGCCAAGCAAATACTATTTGATCTCATTAATACAAAGATGTACAACAGTCAAATTTAACCTATGGTGACAAATTTAGAACTGTGATTGTCTCTATGAGGGGACTGGTTGAAAATGGGGATGGGGAAATTTGGGGGGAGGGACTGTTTAACCAAATCAATTCATCATTCTTTAATTTAATAAACTTTTAATGGATGTCTGGTTAGGAGTCAACAACTTAACACAAGTTTGTTTACTTACCTTCATTAGCCTATCCATTTCATAGGTAAAAAATATATGAATTTTAAATAAGAATATAATTCTGACATTTTCCCAGGTTTACCAGAAAGATATGGAAGTAATATGATTTTAAAAGTGGAGAGAAATTTTGAATTAAATTATTTCGCCACACATTTGAAGGAGTTTAGAATACACCGCACCTCAGTACGCCATTCTGGCATTTTGACTATTTTGAGTTAAAGGCACTTAAAAAAGAGCAGATGCAAGGGCCCTCTGACCTTCCTTCTTTTTCTTCAAAGCAGGAGATTAAATTCCTATGTGAAAGATATTCGACCTATACCAGAAGCAAAGGGACATTCTTATCACAAGGACAGGAAGTCCAGGCCAAGAGATATGTATACAAACAAACCTGTTAAACTAGCCTTTGTTTCCTAGTCACTTTTCCATCCAATTAACGACCTTAGCCCAAGCCCCTCTGCCTCATCACATTTTCACAATTTACTACTCTTTGTCCAGCTCACTATGTAAGTTCAACTCTAATTGCTTCTTGGGGTCTTTATTTTCTTGTGAGAACTCCCATGTACATGTTAAAAAAAAAAAAAAACAATTAAAACTTGTATTCTCTTTTTCTGTTTATCTGACTTACATCAGTTTAATTCTCAGGCTTAGCCTGAGAAGGTAGAGGAAATTTTTCCTCCTCTACACCATTTTGTATAGATATGTTATTTGTAAATGCCATTAACTCATCTACCCAAAACAACGCCTTACCATACTTGGAACAGAAAGTCAAAAGCCTATTATTTAAAAAACAATTATATATTACTATAAACTTACCAGAAAGACAATTGTTGCTGACATCTAGTTTTTCCAAAGAAACAAAATGAAAAAGTGGTATGATTTTTGTCAAGCTGAAAACCAAAATGGAATTTATAAAAATTTTAAATTGGAATGTTCTTAATATTATTGATGTAATTATATATTTATATAACACAATTATATAATGTTATAAGTTATAAATTTGGCAGAAATGTATAACTATATACAATTGCATTTTCACAATAGAATACAATAATATAATCTTTACTAACAGTACTTATTAAAAATGCAGTAATTATAAGATGTTAAGTATTTATTCTATAATGAAAGATGTATATTTATTTCTAAAGAGATGTGATCATGGAATTGCTAGTATCAATCATAATTATCATGAAGCTTAATGTGTACTTGGTACTTAAATAAAAATAAATGGGTTTTTTGTTGTTATTGTTTTGTTTTATCTTTGCATATGGCCAAATTTACACAGAATTCATATTTTCTATGTATTTTTTTTCTGGCTCAAACATTTAACAAACCATTAAGAGGTAAAAACATTAAAAATATGTATTTTTACTTTTTAGCAATATAACTTTAATTAGAGTCACTAGTTTTGTTTCTAATTTAAAAAAGGTTTCGCTTACTAGATTAAAAGTATTATAAGTTCTGTAAGTGCACAAGGTTACACTGGGGTTATTTTTAAATTGGAAATATGCATTTAAGGAACACATAATAGAAACTGTTTTCTATTGATAGAATAAACTTAAATTTGGCAGAAATATACTAATTTTTAAAATTAATACTCATTAAAACAAGCGTGTTCAAATTCTAATAATAATAAACTTTTCTACTACTTTTAAAAGTTTCTATCATTTTCTAAGATACAATTGTCATTAAGACCCCATATCCAAACAAGGAACATAAGTGATACTGAAAATATTCACTGTATTGGTAACAAAAGCTATGAAGGGAAAATTAATTTTAGTTTGATTTACATTTCCAACTAAGACAAATTTACACTTACTTTGTTACATAATATCATATTACCCTATTTGGCAATAAAAATTAAGCTAGTTCATCTAAATCTTTAAACAAGATAAAATTTACTTCGTATAAAATATATTCTCATCACAAATGCAAAACTAATCTGAACTAATCCCCTCTATAAATGTTGAAGATACATATATGTTAAAAATATACTTCCACTAAATGAGTATTTCTGGTACAAAAAAAGTATGCATTAGTTTCCACTTCTACTTTCTTGGTTTTTTTATATTGTCCCTCCAGTTTACCTGGCAGAGATATTTACATCTTTATTTCTACCAACACCCTGTCACGGTAGGAAAAAAAAAAGTACTATTATTCTAAGATCAGAAGCTAACAGGATAATACTGTGACTGGAAGCCTCATGGCACAAAGCCAACCCTTGTACTGACATTAACTCCTCTCCTGTATTATCCTGTTCTGCATTAGAAGAGAGACAGAAGATGCTACTGATGATAAAATAGACTAAATAAGGAGTCTGGAAGACCTCTCTGATTGTAGCCAATCCTAAGTACAATATTACTATTTACACTACCTATATAACACTGCTTCTTAAAAACAATTTCCGGGGGAAAAATCCAAGGTAATAAAAGAAAAAGTGATCAAATATTGGACATTACATTTGCATATACAGTTCATTATTTGTACACATACTCTTTAAGAAAAAATTTACTGAAATGTCACATGTACACCGAAAAAGAAACTTAAAACTTTGTCAATACGTAATTAGTGCATTCAAGTCCTAGTTTTGTGACATTTCCTATTCAGGCATTCTAGATCATTACTACAAGTAAGAAATTTAAGTTATTTAAGTGAAAATATAATGATAATAAATGTATTTATTAAAAGAAAATTATTTCTTTTTTACCATTAGTATATTTCTAATGCTAAATCTTTACCCTCCTACTAAATGGATTTTGAAAGATTAATAGATAATGAGTTTTCTTTTTTCAGAATATCTCATGTTTTTAACCAATAGGTTATATGGCAATATTTGGTAACATAGGTTATATGAAGACATTAACTAAAAATAACCAATAAAGTGTTAGAATTAAAAATAAAAATTCCCTTTGCAAAAATAAAGTATTTCATCAGGTGAAGAAATATTTGGTTTGACCACATATTTTTCATAATATCGAAATTTTGTCTTTTCAGATAACCATGCTTTTAGAATCATGTTCCTTTTTGGAAATTTTAATCAAGAAAACTGGCTATTTATTCACCATTAGGATGGTAGAAACCTAATAGTAGAATCGTTTTTATTTTAACCTCTAGAACTTTTCCTTTTACTGACATTCTGTGTATATTTTTTCTAAGAAAATTCAAACCAGAAAGACAAAGGACATTAGTGAAAACCTAATACCATTTGACCTTGTCACATTAGCCCTGGGCATAAAAAAGATATAAATTTCAAAGACGACAAAAAGCAAAAGATTTGTACAATGAGCAGCCAATGGGTAATAGTTTCCACTTTCTGCTCCTACTTAGAGTCTCACTGGAAGTAGAAAGGCTTATGAAGCTGGAAAGTCTTCCAGTTAGAACTCCGCTGAGAAAAACTTAAAACAGTCACATGTCCTAATGAAAATTTAAAACAGAAGTCAGGATGAAACACGTATTTCAAACAATATGTACTAAGTATCATTCTTTATATGTATTTCATTTGTTGGAAAAAAGCATATGGGCACATAATTTCTTCCTCGTGATGAAAGTATTTATTAAAAATTAAAAGAAAAACACATACAATTTAAAAGACATACCACACACAAATCCAAATATCACATTTATAAAATTCTTCTCAGGTTTTCACAATGTATTGACATACATTTTCCTTTTGGGTAATCATTAAAATCCTATAAAATAGGTAAGGTAGGTGTTACCACCCCTTTTACAAGTGAAAAAACTGAGGATCAGGTAGTGAGAAAAGAGTTAATCAGTGTCAACTGACAGATAAGTTGTAGATTCAGAATTCAAACCCAGATCTGTTGACCCTGAGCTTTATCAAACCTAAAATAGTTCTTAAAAAGTCAATGCACATGTAAAAGCTTAACATAAAATGGGTAATTTCTACAGTTAATGATATTAGCTTATGGTGAAAAATCCCAAGTTTGAAGATAATTTTTCACTACAATTTTAGGAAATAATTTCACTACTCTATACGTTCATTTCTATCAATCACATTTCCCTGGTGTCCTCAGGACTTATTCTTTCATCCTACTGGAAATGGTAGGAGGTTAGTTGTGCAAAGAGCTTTGAGAGACCCATTAAAAATATCTTCAAATATAAATGACAATATTATTAAAAATTCAAAATAGCATATATTATATAATAATTTCACCACTTTTTTATATAGCTAGGTTCAACAAATTGTTATTTTACATCTAAGAGTTTTTTTGAGGGTCAGGACATATGGTACTCAGTTTTGTATCCCCTAAAATGGCAAACACCACCTCAATATCCAAATGTTATAAAGCTAAACAAACAAAATTATAAATATGGATTATTTGGTTTAAGTATCCCAGTTATTGTTATAAACTCTAAAAACTTTTTAATAGTCCAGTTTATTATAAAATTATAAAATTCCTGGTCATATCAGATTGATATGAGAAACAAGGCA
The DNA here is from genome assembly GCF_964165515.1 of Mesoplodon bidens. Lineage (NCBI taxonomy): Eukaryota > Metazoa > Chordata > Mammalia > Artiodactyla > Ziphiidae > Mesoplodon > Mesoplodon bidens. Next base: position 91,904,427 of record NC_138167.1, read on the forward strand.
CATCATATTGATAGGGCAAAAGTCTATCAGCTAGTGTTAATTTTAATTTTTAAAAGCAGAATATTTCTTTGATGGCATAAATTGTCCAAAGAAATAAAGGCATTATTTCTCAAAAGATGTTCTTGATTTAAATATTTTCTAAATTCTTTAAAAATTATTATGCTTATCAATGTGGCTTGAGATCTAGTTCTATAAAATATACTAGATATGTTAATTACTGAGTGATTTACTTCATATGTCCAAAGCATACCTGAGTATTTCTATTGAAGTTGTATTTCTTACCTGAAAAATATTGTGAAAAGATCCAATAAGTTTGTGATGGCCCAAATTACTTTAGTATTATCTGACAGTGCTGTTCGGGGTAAATATCCTTTTAAAGACAAATCAACTGTCATATTTTAGATGTGATTAAAATAATTTGAGGGAATTTAAAAATACAGATTCAGTTTTTGATCTGTCAAATAGTAGAATTATTTAATAGGTGTAAGTTAAATCATTTAGGACATATATGCTCAAAGGATGAGCACTATTGTGACAGAAATTGAGAGAAAACTACGTTTGGGAGGGGACAGGTACATATATATTAACATTGAGTTGTCTTGTTCACTTGTTTTGCAAGAATTGTATAACTCACAGAAGCAATTTCTTGTTAAAGATAGCTCCTTTCCCCTACTCCTTGTGCCTTTGATAAACAAATTAATCATATTAGGGTGAATAGGTCTCAATGAAATATTAAACAGAGGGAGACATACACATATTGTGCTCCTGTTTTGGTTTTAGACATTTATTCTCTGCAAAGATCCAGATGTTTGGTGGTTTTAAATGGATCTTCTGTGGCAGGTACCCATATCAACTTAATGTTAAGGTATTTTTTTTAAGTGTTACGTTATATCCTTAGGGAAATCAAATTTAAATCAATCTTAACAGTTACAAAAAGACATGCAAGTTGAGAGCAGATTAAAAATCTTTCTTCCAGGACTTAATAAGTACCATTTGAGAGAATGAGACATTCTTCTGAATTAAATTAACTACCTCCTGTATTTTCCAAGAACTATATCTTTACAAATATAAACAAACCTGCCCTGAGAGATTTCCATAAGTACATTTTTGAGAAGAAACAAAATGAGTAAATAAGTGACAATTAAAATTCTACTAAAATTTGAGGATATGTCAATACACTTTAATTTTTTTAATTCTATGAAGTTATATTTATAATTTATGTCCAATTTATTGTAATGTACATTCCTTGAATTACTGGAAACACCTAACAGCTTTTCTACTTATTATGAAGATCACACATTTATGTTAATCATTCACTGCATTTAAGCTTAATTAAGCAAATTATATTTTTACCTGTTTTGAGAGATACTCAGGATTTGTAGTAAAGGCAGCCAATATGAAGAAAATGTTTCCACACTTGAAATGTTGTTATCATCCAAGTGCAATTCTCTTAGAAGAACATGGTTCTCCAAGGATGGAAGCTATATTTAAATTTGGGTTATTAGCTTATATTAAGCAAAATATTTTTGTCATTTAGCCAAATTTAAAACAATAAACCTACCAAAACTAACAACAGACATATTCTGGTAAACAGCATATCATAAATCAAAGTATAATAGTATGAGAATTTTAGTATGAATAAAATTTCCAATAATGATTTTCATAGTTAGCATTTTTTTTAATACTTTGTGACAAATTTTAATTAGAATTTCAGATAAATTTGGTCCCACTTACACACTGAATCATAACTGAAAAGTTATGATTTATTATATTTTAGTATTATAAAAAAGTAATGTTAAATTAGATTTCTTATAAAATATTGTAATTATGTTGAACATGTTTTAAATAGTGAAAAGTATATAATAGTTTAAACTGGAAATCAAATACAGCTGATAAGTAAAAAGAATAAAAGTTAAAAATGCATTTAAAATGTATGATTGATATTTCTAGCAAAAGAAAAATGCTGTGTTAATCACAGAAATCAATTAATTCAAAGGAATTACCTCACTTAGATAATTTCCCTGTAACTTCAGTATTTGGAGCAATCCACAGTTTTCAATGCCCTCAACTTCAGTAAGATGATTATGTGAGCAATCCAGGTATATAATGGTAGGCGTATTACAAAGACCTTTTGTACTGATTAACTGATTATGGTCCACAATTAGTTGCTGAAGATTTTTCAACGATTCTAAGCCAGCTGGAAGAAAAAAATTTCCATGATCACTTTATCATACATTCATCCAGACTCTAGAGTTTCAATTTTTTTCTAAATAACTACATCTTTTTATTTCTAATATTCCTAATGACAAGACTTAGCCCAATTTCCTGGTGAAAAATGTGTAAGTGTAAAATGTATTATTATTTAAACTTGTGCCTAAGAGACGTATTTTTGAATGACTTAATTATATATCACTTCAAAATTGAACAAAATACTAGAAGTCATACATTGGGCGCTGAATGTTTTATTTTCAGTTGACAATGGAACAAGGGAGAGGGAGGAGTCATTGAAAAAATAACAGTTTTCAGTTCAATTCCAGGGTCTTTGAATTTTCAATGCTTGGTTAAGATTGTTGCAGAATGTAATTACAGAATGTAATTGCAGAGTACAATTTTTCTACCATTGAAATATCTACCTTAGATTCACAAATGAAGTAGGTGCAACTGTATTAAAACCAATAAAATATTAGTATATTCTTCTGGTATTATAAGATTGTCACAAGTGGCCTCCTTTTTACCCAGATAAACTTAAAATCAATATGATTCCAATCTAAAAACTATCAGAGGAGCCTTAGACTATAGCTCAGTGGCCATAAAAAAAAAAACTGAGGAGGTTGTTTAAATAAGTCATCATAGTTAGCACTGGAAAGAGATGCTGAGGAAGTCTGTAAAAATTTCATGGAAGATATTAAAAATCTAGAAAATTTTATTAGATTGAATATTGGACTACATATGTTCTCTGTAGTTACTACCCTGTGTAATATTAGGTTACACACTGAAGAAAGGTAAAGGATTTGGTACAAAAGCTAAAAATTAAAGGAAATAGCACATAAAGCAGAACAATTGGGAGAGGAAAAGGCAGATGAGATTCTGTGATGATGGGAGTGATTAGTAAAGGTACATTTTACAATTATCAAAGGCATTTTTATTTACACTAAATTATATATGGTCAACAGTGTGAATCAGAGTGGGCAAAGGAGTATGAAGAGGCCACTGCTTGACAAGTAGTGAAGCAGCCAAAGACTTTTGCTAGAGGCATCCACGGAGTAAACAGGATGAAAGCCACAGTGCAGTGGAAGTGAAGACAGTGAGTGTAGACTACTTTTTAGATATTTGACAATGGAGAGAAGATCCTCCAAAGTCCTTAAAATGGAAACCCTATCTCTGAACTCATCCTCTGCTACTGTCTCCTTCTCTTGGTTCATTCTAACATGCTGACCCCTCCTGGCTGTTCCCTCGAACATGTCACACGTGTTTCCACCTTAGGGCTGCCTACATATGTAAGAAACAACCATCGGTGTGTGACATGTTAGGCTAGGAGGAATTAAATAAAGCTTATCAGCTAACTTCACGTATTAAGACACCATGATTATCAATCGATATACAGAGAAGTTACACTTATCTATTCAACAACCCATCAGAGATTCCAATCTAGTGAAATTATCATGATTTCAAGCCTCAGATACTAAGGAATCTTTGACTGAGCATTTCTACTTCTAGGAATCCATTATATACTAACATACACACATACACACAACTATGAAGTAATATATAGATAAATTCCTTGCCATATTATTTAAACAAAGAAATGGAGAAAAGTTAAATGTCTATCAGTAGCGAATAGTTAAATAAATTATGGAGTATCTATCAAATGAATATGTATAATCTTCAACATGAAGTAGTCTGACATAGAAGTATGTGCATGATGTACTACTGTATGTAAAACCTAAGTTGCATACATAGGCTTTTAGCTATTGAATATACCTGACTTTCAATCTACACATCTATTAATTGTATCGCATAGAACAAGGTCTGGATTGATTTGTAAGCAACTGTGAACAGTGGTTACTACTGCAAAGTAAGAAAGAGAACGGGGTAAGCAGAGAGAGAAAGTTTCACTGCTTACATTGTATACTTCTCTATTTTTAAAATTTTTAAATGAGAATGCACTTCTTGTATAATATTTTTAAAACAATATATTTGAAAAAAATCAGAGCAAGTACTGAATAGAACTGTTATTCTGTATTTATTCCTGACCACCACCATCACCAAATGGTTATTGAACTGAAGAAAAATGAGAAAACCTGATGCTGTCATCCATCAGAAGGGTTTGTTAGATAGCCAAAGTGTGGGAACACTGTACATAGACAGGGGGGGCATACCTCTTAGATTTTAAGATCAAAGGTTTAAAGGGAAAAGTGAGATGGAAAGTAGATCTTTCAGCCTCACTGAACCTTGATATGATGGCAGTCCTGTTTGATGGCTTCATTGCAACCTCAAGAGAGACCCTGAGCCAGAACCACCAACTAAGGCAATTCCAGATACCTGATCCACAGAAAATAGGAGGTAATAAATGTCTTTGGTTTTAAATTGCTAAATTTGGGGGTACTCTGCTTCACCAAAGTATATAACTAATATAGTAAGGATCCTATTCGGAAGAAAACATGAGAAAGAAGAAAATATGTTTGAAAATGTTTTGGGCTAGGGAAAAACATTTACAGAAATTTAATGTAACAAGAATTCAAAGATACTAAAATAACAGATGTAGGTAAACAAATGGACCAAAATAACACCATGACAGAACTAAAAAATAATTTAGAAAAAATGTTGTACAGGACAGAGAGCTAAAGATTGAGTTGCTCACAAGAAGAGATAATCACACTGAGAACATAATGTGAAGAAACAGAAGACAAAGCAGCAAGATTACGGTAATTAAATAAAAATAGACATAACAGATAAAGTCAATCAAAATATGGATCATCCATGATTGAAAAATAGAACCAAACCAAAAAAGTGTTCGAATATATAGAAAACAAAAATTTTCAGAAATGAAGAAATAACAATCTATAGTTTGAAAAGGACATTATATTCCACAAAAAAACTTATGTGGGTTTATTGACAATAAGACGTCTTGCTAAATTTATTAATGAAGGACAAAGAAAATACTATTCAGGTATCTGGGCAGAAACCAGTTTTGGGGGAGTAAAATCAAGTTAGCCTCTAGTTTAACCACAGCAACACACAATATCAAAATGCAACGAAGCAATGTCCATGAAATATCAAGTGAAAATGTGACCCAAAAATAGAATGAACAGCTATATTTTCATTCAAGTATGAAGGCAACTGACAGATACTCTTCAATGTGAAAGAATTCAGGGAATATAGCATCCACTAGTCCTTCTTTGAAAAATAAGATGTAAAAAGAGTTAATGAACTATGTAATCCAGACAAGCAGGAGATGAAAGAAGCAGTTTGTCATTAAAAAAAAGACTGGTATTGGGCTTCCCTGGTGGCGCAGTGGTTGAGGGTCCGCCTGCCAATGCAGGGGACACGGGTTCGTGCCCCGGTCCGGGAGGATCCCACATGCCGCGGAGCGGCTGGGCCCGTGAGCCACGGCCACTGGGCCTGCAGTCCGGGGCCTGTGCTCCGCGACCGGGGGTGGCCACGGCAGTGGGAGGCCTGCGTTCCACAAAAAAAAAAAAAAAAAAAAAAAAAGACCGGTATTGACCCATTTTCATACAGATCTAATGCTGCCAGAGGAGATAAGATAGAGTCATAAATCCTGATTTGATGTCATAAATCCTGATGTGAAAAACAAAAATTGTGAAGGGAAAAGAAGATTGGAAAAAGTGTAAATATCCTAATTTATTCTATTTTCTTATAGAGGAGTTAGTATTGCCTAAAATAAATTAATCAAAGCACATCTTTTTATAAATCACTGAACAACAAAAATATTATAATTGACAAAATTATTAGGGGGGGATGGAATTGTAAATGAGATAATTTTATCATTTGTAGTATGAGGAAGCTAACAGTCTAAAATTTTGAAATCAAAACACTTTCATATAATTTCCTGCTCTATTGCTTAGCAATGTTTTCATGAGCTTTTAAATATGTCCCATCTTAGCAAACTGCAGGAAAATTTGCTGAAAATGAATGTTTCCAACCAGTAATTCACGTGTGTATAATTTTTGATCATCGAAAGATTATTCTATGATACCTTAATATATTTCAACAATTGATTACTTTATAAATCACTGTACTTTTAAAAAATTCAAGTTGAAATTCTATGTCAGTAGTGATAAAAGTTTTGACTGCATCATCTCAAAAGAAATACTAAAAAGTTAACTGTTACTTTACTATTAGAATATAAAATATATGCCTAGAGCCCATCTTTTTATATATACCCTAATAATCACAGGTATTATTAAGCTTTGTCTCATGTTTAATTAAACTTTACTTAATTATCTAAACCTTCTTTAACTAAACTGTACCCTAAGTACATTTATTTATATAGAAAAAGTTGGCACCATTGTCTGAATTGTTATAGATCATGTTCATTCAAGTGATTTCTTATTTTGATCACATTTTTTTCATAAATATGCCTCCTTCATAAAGGAGGACTTTTTTTTTTTTACCATTTTATATTTGTTATTCCTCAAAGAGTTTTGAATTTCTATTCAGGTGTTAGCTATGCTTATTAGAGTTTTATTTTCTTAATAGTTATATGTGACATTTTTTTCTAACTTCCTGAAATAATAGGCATGAAGTATCTTTTCTGTTAACATATGTAAAGCATTTATAGTTTCCACACTTCTACAAGAAATATGAAAATCTGTATTTTGCAAAAATAGCTTTACTTGTAATATAAAACTCATAACTCATTCTACAAGTCCTAAGACTGTGTTGTGTCCTCATAGAAATAGAAAAAGGATATAGACAGAATCTCTGCTCAAGTATCATTTACTTGATAAATTCAACTAGAATATTTTTTTAAATTATGACATGTACAATGATTCATGATTTATTAAGTGAATAAAGTTAATTACAAAAAATATTATAGTAGTGATTTTTAAAATGGATAGAAAACAATCTGGAAAGCTCACCAATACTGGCTATATCTGGATGGTGGGAATATGGCTTATTATCTTGTCATTTCACATCATAATTTAGAGACAATAAGCATATATTAATTGTGTAGATTAGATTAAAAGTTACTTAGAAAAAAATACAAAATTCCATTTTCAGAAATTTCTGCTCAGATACTGTGGTCTTCACCCCTGAAAATAACTAAAAACAGTAATTACATTTTTTTAAATGTTTCCAAATGAGCTGTTAAGAAACCAAAGAATTCTTAGTCCAAAATCTAAATACATATGGTAGGCAAAGAGAAGCAAGCAGAACAGTAAAGCCAGTTTTCAGTGCAAGAAAACTTGTTAAATCTGGTGAATATGAAGATCAATTTCTATACCCTCACAGTTTGAGGAAACAAAACTTAAAATTCACCAATAGGAGGCAAGTATGACAGACAATTCCAAGTAAACCTGGACCCCAATCAGCTACACCCAACTGAAGACAGGAAATTAAACTACCTATCTCAATCTCAGTAAGAGGGGAAAAAAATCCTCCTTTAAAATAATAAATACAAGCTGACTCTCCCATAGGTTTATGGCTCAAATTCATTTTCATGGTAATCAGAAAACTTCCACCAAAAATGTAGCACAAATCATTCTAGATTGTTTGTGTCCTTCTGCATCTGAAAAATCTCTAAAGAACAAAATTTAATCTCATAACTAGGAATAATCAGAAAGCTTAAATTCCAAGGGAAATAAACAGGTGACAAAAAAAAATCACATGAAAAACACAAAGAAATAAGATGCCATAAGTAAGAGTTAGCAGAAATAACAAATCCCAGCAAAACCAGACCCATGTGAAAATCAGAATTAATTCAAATTAAAAACTCAATGACCAGGATTAACAGCAAGTCAGAATTTTTCACTGGAATATAGGTATATAGAAAGTAACTAGAGGCAGCAAAAAAAGACAGAAAGATAGAATATAGGAAATATGGAGGCAAGAGTCAGAAAATCTAATATATGTGTAGAGTTTCAACAAAATGAGGAAGAAAAAAGCTTTTTGAAGAGATAATGGCTAACAGATAAAATTTTAAAGTGAAAATCACATATTCAATAATTGCATCAGACCCTAAGAGGATGAATTAAAAAGAAATACATGCTTAGACACATCAGAATAAAAATTCATAACAGGAATAACAAGAAAAAAAATACTTGAAAAGACATAGAAAATACCCTCAAAGTTTCCAAAATTTAACACAGCTGACTTCTTAAAGCAACAGTGAAAGTAAAAAAGTAACGGAATGATTTTACGAATTACTGAAAGAAAATAAACTTCAATTTATAAAAATACACCCAGTTAAATTATGATTTAACAATGAATGTTAAGTAAGCACATTTACAGAAAAATTATCTTCCATAAACTAGTTCTTTTACTAGAGGAAATTTTAAAGGATGTATATCAGGAAGAAGAAAAGAGATCCAAGATCTTAAATGAAAAGGCTAACAGGCATAAAAGCAATAAATATGGGCAAATATGATCAAACTTTGACTGTATAAAATAACCATAATGTATAGCTTGAAGAGTTAAATAAAAATACATTTAAGGGCTTCCCTGGTGGCGCAGTGGTTGAGAGTCCGCCTGCCGATGCAGGGGACATGGGTTCGTGTCCCGGTCCGGGACGATCCCACATGCCATGGAGTGGCTAGGCCCGTGAGCCATGGCTGCTGAACCTGCGTCCGCAACGGGAGAGGCCTCAACAGTGAGAGGCCTGCGTACCAAAAAAATAAATAAATAAATAAATAATAATAATATACATTTAAAATCCTGAAAAACAAACACATATAAGTCAGGAAATTTGAGGTAAAGACACCAATTAACTTGAGATAAATTGAGTATATTTTATAATTTCTACGGTGACCACTAAATAAAGTATATAACTATCAAAAGATTGAGACAAAAGAGAAAATGAGGGGGAAAATACCAAGTAAGTCAAAAGAAGACAAGAGAAGGGGAAAATAGAAAATGTAGCAAAGACTTTCTGTTTACAGTAAAGACAGACTAGGTAATGAGAAAACAAATATAAACATAGCTGCTGAAGGCATTTAAGAACTAAAATGGTATTATAGAATAAGAGGATTAAGTTCCAGAAGAAATGAGGTGAACACATTATTCAGGATATCTATTAATTCTGAGAAAGGAAAGCTTGCGGCATCAGGGTGTCAAAATTTGGGCTCCAGAGCTCTCAGCAAAAGAGGCCTAACAAATCCCTACCTTACTTTTGGTTGGACCTCTATGTGCTACACATTAATCCAAATATGGAATAGCTCCCAAGGTACTGAAGCCAAGCTTTAAATAATATCAATAGCAAAACATGGATTTAGCTGTACATAGATCACTAATGCTTGCAGTTTTAAACAATAAAGACCTCTGGAGGAAAATAATAACATCATAGCCTCAAACTGATTCTATAGTTTTGTTTTTCTTAGTATTTTCTGACTGTAAAGTGACAAAAAACTAAGCAAGGAAATAACATCATGTGAACAAAAATCAAGAGAAGAGATAATAGAAACTATCCATAGGGTGTCCAGATAATGAAGTTACCAGACACAGAAATTAACAAAACTTTGTTGAACATATTAAAATTGGAAACTTACATATTAGATACTATAAAAATGTGAATTGAACACTAAATAAAAGAAGCAAATAAAAGTTCTAAACTTGAAAATCTACAACTACAAACAAGACTTTCATGAATGGATTGGACATTATATTAGACACAGCTGAAAGGAGAATTAGTGAACCATAATTTGAGTCACAAGAAAACATCCAAAATGATGCATAGAGATGCAAAAGAAATGTAAGAGAATTATAAAAGCATAAGGGGATTATAGAATATAGTGGGAATATATATCTGGATCTAGATCTATAGGTAAGTAGGTAGCTCAGAATTTTTCAACACTGAATAAAGATGCCAAGCCACTGATTTAAGAGGCAAAATGAATTCAAGCAGGGTGAATACTAAGGTAACCACAGTAGAAACATCAGAGTAAACTGATGAAAACAATGGCCAAAAATATATATATCTTAGGAGGGGAAAAATAAATTTTCTTCTAAGGATCAACCATTAGGTTGTTGCACATCACCCTAGGCAAGGAAAGCTATAATAAAATAAAATCCATTCACAATGCAAAAATGCATGCCAAATGGTAAGTATATATCTCAAAATACATAAACAGAGATATGTGTGTGTGTGTATGCATATTCTTCAGGTGAAAGGAATATCACAGATGAAACGTAGAATAAAGATCAATGGAAAGGTTTAAAAAATGGATCAATCCAAATGATATTGTCTTTATAAAATAATAATGTCTTAAGGCATTTGAAACACACATATAGGTACATATATACACATGCAGAGTTAAAATACTCAACAACAATAGCACATTAAGTTGGGAGGGAGTAAATAAAGTTTAAGCTTTCTAAGACCCTAGAATTGCCTTGGAAAAGAGGAGAAAGTGCTACTGTTGGTGGGAATGTAAATTGATACAGCCACTATGGGGAACAGTATGGAGGTTCCTTAAAAAACTAAAAATAGAACTACCATATGACCCAGTAATCCCACTACTGGGCATATACCCTGAGAAAACCATAATTCAAAAAGAGCCATGTAGGGCTTCCCTGGTGGCGCAGTGGCTGAGAGTTTGCCTGCCAATGCAGGGGACACAGGTTCGAGCCCTGGTCTGGGAGGATCCCACATGCCGCGGAGCAACTAGGCCCGTGAGCCACAACTACTGAGCCTGCGCGTCTGGAGCTTATACTCCACAACAAGAGAGGCCGCAACAGTGAGAGGCCCACGCACTGCGATGAAGAGTGGCCCCCGCTCGCCGCAACTAGAGAAAGCCCACGCACAGAAACAAGGACCCAACACAGCCAAAAATAAATAAATAAATAAAATTAAAAAAAAAAAAAAAAAAAGAGCCATGTACCACAATGTTCATTGCAGCACTATTTACAATAGCCAGACATGGAAGCAACCTAAGTGTCCATCGACAGATGAATGGATAAAGAAGATGTGGCACATGTATACAATGGAATATTACTCAGCCATAAAAAGAAATGAAATTGAGTTGTTTGTAGTGAGGTGGATGGACCTAGAGTCTGTCATACAGAGTGACGTCAGTAAGAAAGAGAAAAACAAATACCATATGCTAACACATATGCATGGAATCTAAAAAAAATGGTTCTGATAAACGTAGGGGCAGGACAGGAATAAAGACGCAGGAGCAGAGAATGGACTTGAGGACACGCGGAGGGGGAAGTGTAAGCTGGGATGAAGTGAGAGAGTGGCATGGACATATATACATTACCAAATGTAAAATAGCTAGCTAGTGGGAAGCAGCTGCATAGCACAGGGAGATCAGCTCTGTGCTTTGTGACCACCTAGAGGGGTGGGAGGGAGACACAAGTGGGAGGGGATATAGGGATATATATATACATATAGCTGATTCACGTTGTTGTGCAGCAGAAACTAACACAACATTGTAAAACAATTATACTCCAATAAAGATGTTTAAAAAAAAAGAAAAAAGAGAGGAAAGTGCTAAATAAACTTAGATTTGGTAAATAAAGAAGGCATGATGTAATATCTATAGTAAACCAAAAGGATAGTAAAATAATATAAAAATGGTAATATGATAGAAAAGAAAAATGGAATAATTTAAAATCTCAACCAAAAGAAGGCAAGATAAAAAAAAAATAAAGAACAAGAACAAATAGAATCAGATAGTAAGAGAGTAATTTTAAACTCAAATATATCAATAATTGAACTTTATTGATTACACTTAATTATTAGGGACTAAAGGTTACAAATCAAAGCTTGAATTTGTCAGGCAGCCTAGATAAAACAAGAACAAAAACAACAAATTTTTATGTTACATTACAAAAATTCCAAAAATAGAACTTGTAGAAATATTGTAAGTAAAAGGACAGAAAAAGATGTGTTATGTAAATACTAAAACAGTAATTCTCAAAGTGTGGGCCAGTGTCCCCATCCTGAGATACCTTTAAAGGTTCCATGGAGTCAAAACTACTTTCATAATAATTCTAAGAGGTTATTTGCCTTTTCCACTCCCATTTGCTCAAGAGTGTAGGGTGGAGTTATCCAGAGAACTACATGAGGTGTGATACTGTAGTAAATTGAACGCAGAAGGAAATACGGAAATCCAGCTGTCTTGTGTTAAGCTAGACATTAAAGAGATTTGCAAATATGTGTAACAATGACCCTTTTCTCACTGTATCTTTTTGTTTAAAAAATACACTTATTATTCTAAAACTGTTAGGAATGCAAAGGCTTTATTGTCTTAAACTTTGAATTAATACAAAAATTTTGTTTTTTCCTAATGCAGTAAATATTGATAGATATAACCCACATAAATGAAAGCTGTCTGAAGGAGGTCCGCAATAACTTTTAAGAGTGTTAGAAAGGCCCTGAGTCCAAAAAAAAAGCTGGTTTGATTATGTCAGACACAGAAGACTAAGGCAGAAAACTTTTAATACAGTTGAAAAGGGACATTTAAAAATGATAAAATTGGTCAATTTAACAGAAACATATAACAGTTATAAATTTGTGTGCACCAAATATCATGGCCTCAAAAATATTTAAATCAAAAAAATAAATTTAAAAAAGCTATGAGAATGAAGATCTACAATCTACAAACACCATGGGTGTCATGTATATAACTTTTTCTCCAGGACTCTGCTAACATGACAAGTACTCCACTTAATCAGCAGGCAGTATTGAATAATCAATAATGAATAGGCTCTGAGGCAGGCAGTCCTGAATTTCAGTAACACATGCCTATTCGAAAACTAGCTATATGACTATAAGCAAGTTACTTAACTACGCTGATCCTTTGTTCCTTTTTTGTGGAGTGGGGGTGATTTCACATTATTGGGAGGATTACAAATAATATTTTAAAGTAGCATTTACAACACTTTCACGTGTTGGGTACTAAAAATGATAGTTATTGTTTCCTAACAATTATCCTCAATAAAAACAAGGAGTTAAAAAACTGTAACTGAAAACAAACAAACAAACAAACAAAAACTGTAACTGTGGTGACCAAATAAGGCTTCAAAGAGATATGTTTGAGCTAAACCTTGAAGGAGGAATAGGATATTAATACATACTCAGAAAAGTCTATACACAACTGATTAAACAGTAATTTGATCCAGTCAGTGTACTGGATCAAAAGGAGGAATCTAGGTGGGAAGGAAGTTAGAATAAATTCCCCCCCTTCTTCTTTTAATCTTAGAAATTCTTCGCTGTCAAATAAAGGATGAAAACTGAACAAAACAGACTTACAGCAAGACTTACGTTAGAACATCATTACTTCCTCAACATCTCTAAGAAAATAATTCTCTCCCTGTAAAAGTTGTTATTTCTTCTACTACCCATCTAAAACAAAACAAATAATAACCACAAAAATATTCAAGAGTCTCTTTCAAAGGGCTTAAATATAATAAATATAAAGGATTGCTTAAATATTCTTGAGCTTACTGCTTCAATATATTCTTTATTAGCCCTTTAAAAGTTTCCTAGGTCCCACAAAATAAAATTGAAGCCAACTATGTTTATCCCTCAAAAGGCCATTGCCCATGGCAAAATTAGCATTTGGCTATACTTGCTACAAATATCTATTTCAAAGAATTCTTCCCACAGAAATGAGCCAATGGTCTAATAAAACATTCCTGCCACAGGGGGAAAAAACTCTCCTGTAAGGAACAGCAATACTAAAGATGTTGAATTAGGCTGGAGGTTTTCACTAAAAAAGTGTTTGGTAAAGGTCTACCTCCTTTAGCTGCTCAATGATTGCTATGTTCGACAGTTACGTACAAATATGCTGAGTTACACTTGAGATTTTCAATTTCAATGCAAAAGTCCTTCAGGATCATACAGGTTGTACGGAAAAAAGAATACTGAAACAGGAATCAGGAAATGTGGATTCTAGCCCCACCTCTGCCAGTAGTTAGACGAAAACTATGTGGGTCTGTTTTTCCATCTGTAAACTAAGAAGCCTAGACTAGCAGATCTGCAAAATCCCTTTCAGCTTTGTTCTAGGCATTGTGTTGCATTTCAAAACTAAAGAGTAAGCTAGCACCATCTAGTGGAATCCAAAGAATTCACTAAGTATATAATGAAAAACATTTCTACAAGCAAAATATCTACAGCTTTATCTTATTTTACTTCATTATTTTTTCTAATGTTCCAATGACAACATTTGGCAGCAAGAATTAATCCAGGCACATTTCCCCTATGAGCCATGACATAGTAATCAAGCCTATGTGAAAATGTTGAATTATTCAATATCTTTCTTACTTAGAATACTAGTTTCACTTTTCCACAAAGCAGTATTATCTGAAAATAAAGCAGTAGAAAAAAAATCTCCTAGTATCTCTAACTATTTACAATAATATTTTCTAGGGCTGTATTACCTGAAATTTATAAATTAATGATTTATAAATTGCTCGCATTAAAGACATTAACATCATACTTATTTTCATTTTTACCCAATAGTCAATAAAGGAAACATGGCAATTTACTCTTTTCCTCTTTCTCTCTATAACTATCAGTAGGATAATCTCAGTGAAAGTCAGGATAGTCGTTTATTTTGTTTATTGCTGCATCCTCAGCAATATTCCAGTGCTGTGTTCTAGTGCCTGGAAAAGTGCTTCCACATAGTAGATGCTCAATAAGTTGTTTCATTAATAAATTTATTAATGAATAAACCTTAAAATCATTATATATTTTTCAGCATAAAGACTTTGTAATATGGTGTAACAAAACAGTAATAATCTTAAATATTAAATACGTATTTATGAGAGAGGCAATAGAATGAATCGATTAAAAAAATTGGTACCAGGACAGACTGCTGAGTTTCAAATACTGGCTCTATCATTAACTAACGGTGTGATTTTAGACAACTTACTTAAACTTTCTATGTTTCAGCTTTCTTATCTGGAAAAAAAAAAGATTAAATAGTACCGAACTAATAACACTTATGTGAAAATCAAATGAGTTAATATGTATAAAGCACATGAAATGCCTGGTGGTAAAAAAAAAGTTATCTATTACTATATTTATTATACTTAAGTTGTATTTTTTCTAGAAACACTTTGGTCATGCAGCATGGATTTTAAAATTTAGTTTAGTTTTAAAATGTTTCTGCTAAAAAGTCAATAAAATTCAACATATTTTGGGAGGAAAAAAGAAAACTAGGTTATATCTTATGAATCACCTATTTTTCATTTGCTTTGACTATTCATTAAAAAACTAAATCAAAAATACTAACTCAAAATATGAAATATTCCTCATAGACAAAGTTTATAAATTTTAATGAGCACTGTGGCAACATTCATTTAAGAAAAGTTTTCTCCACATTACTTTTAAAAAAAAAATGTCTTACCAATTTTGCCTGAAATTTACTCATGGGAAATTTCAGGCAAAAGAAAGCAAGAAATATAATGAAGATAACAAACCCTAAAATTTAAACTGAAATCCACCCAAATTAAAGTGAGTTATAAAAGATAAAGATTTGTGTAACTTCAGGGAAAAAAACATTAAAAATTTAAAATTAAAAATTATAATAAAATCTCTTTTCCAATTAAAATAAATCCATCTTTAAAATCATCAACCTGAAGTGAATTTAAAGAGCTTAAAGTAATTATCTTGTGTGTTCAAAACATGCAAGAACATGCCAGGTCAAGTAAAAATACTCTATAGTCAAAAACTTGCTGCCAAAATAGAACCAATTATAGAAAATAATATAAAAACGTACAAAGTATTCTTTATATGACTACAAAATTTATATGACCATATATGCCCAATATAATAGTTTATTTTTTGCTACATTTGACCAGAAAATAATCTGTACCTCAATATGTAATACATCTTAAGGATATCATTTTGAAGTATATTTTAAATTAATATTTCAGTTATGATTAATAATAATAATTAAGACCATTTCTTTCTATAGTCACAGCACACAATATGTTTAAACATTAAAGAACTAACTTTGTAACTTTCAATTTAAAGAACTAAATTTTAAACTATTACTTTAAAAGAGTATATTTCACATTGTGTTTCTATTTCTACAATTAACCAGTTTAATTAGAATGGAAAACATTCAGCATAAATTATTTCAAATAAAGTGCCTTAAAGAGAGTGATAGAGTTGCTATTTTCAGTCACTAAATGCAAAGAAAGTAAAAAATGTACACTAATGTTTTCTAATAAAAAGAGTAATTAGAGTTAACATTGCGAATTAACTACTGCAATAATATAGCTTAGTTAGAATTAGGAACAAATTAAACTCGAAACTACAAATGTAGAATATTTGGTATTGCTTCCAATTTTATTTCACCTCCTTAAGAATTATTATAGCATGGAATAGTGACTTATTAACTTATAAACACAAATCTATCTTTGTGCCCCTTCATAAGAGTTCTTAGCATCAATATATCATTGAAAGACAAAATCTATGCTTTTCACTTAACTCAACCAAAATCTCTGTAAGCAGTTCTTGAAGATGAAAAACAGACTCCAACTGGTCTTCAGAAAATCTACTTTCCCATGTATACTCTTCTCACACTCAATAAATACAGTGTTTTCATTGTACCCAACAGACAGCAAAGATGTCTTTTACCTTGTTTGCTGAAAGTGTACTACATAGAGATACCTCAGGTACATCAATTAATAACATGGCAGTTTTCACATAAGTCTTGCAGATATCCTATCCCAGGAAATTCACTGACTACAAAAAATCCCATACAGCACTGTTGGCAATGAAAATGAAGTGAATGGCAGTTCAAGCATTTCTTCTTACAAACAGCCTTTTTCTTTTTTTTCAAGCTTGCTTCAGTGAGTACCAATAAAGTAACATACATTATCAGTGCACTTGCCTTTATTCCAACAACAACAAAATTATTTCTGTATGTATTTTAAATTAAAATTTTACAATAAATAATTTGTTTCAAAAGTATCAGTATTTCCATATGGGAGAAGTCATGAGTGGTCCCAAAGCAGCAGAGACACATAGACAAATAAACATATTAAAGAACATTATACATTACATTTTAGAAATTATGCCTTGAAATGTTTGCAAAACAAAAGCTTGCTTTGTGAAAACCACGATATTTTCCCCAAATTAAAAAACAAAAAATGGGGACTTCCCTGGTGGTGCAGTGGTTAAGAATCCACCTGCCAGTGCAGGGGTCACGGGTTCGAGTCCTGGTCCAGGAAGATCCCACATGCCGCAGAGCAACTAAGCCTGTGCACCACAACTACTGAGCCTGTGCTCTAGAGCCTGCAAGACACAACTACTGAGCCCGCGTGCCACAGTTACTGAAGCCCATGTGCCTAGAGCCCATGCTCCACAACAAGAGAAGCCACCAGAAAGAGAAACCCGTGCACCTGCAACAAAGAGTAGTCCCAAATCACCGCAACTAGAGAAAGCCCGCGCACAGCAACGAAGACCCAACACAGCCATAAATAAATAATTTATATTTTTAAAAAAGGGAGTTGATGGTGACTGATTAGATCCAATTCTCCCCAAACCTCCTCCAAAAATTCATAAAGTGTAACAAAGAAATCAAAATACCCATAACCTATCCTTCCATTGCAAATGGGAGATAAAGAAATCACAAGCTAAATTTCTTTCTAAGTGGGGTAATAAGTATCCAGGATCAACACAATCCAGGCTGAATCGACACTCGTACAGAGGAAATCCTATGGATATTGAATGGATAAGTAAAAACTGGAGGTGCCCCAGGGGTGGAAGAACCCATTTATTACCAACAAGGCCTCCCTCCAGAAAAAGAGAGCATCATCCTGAGTGGGATGACAGTACTGAGACCAAGTATATGAATTAAATTAACAAATGCAAATGGCCATGGTCTTTATGAGAGAAAAACATTTAAGCTTGGATCAAAAAATAAAACCCAAATCCATGCTGTATACAAGTACATACCTAAAACAAAGTGATTCCGAAATGTTTAAAAGATTTTTTAGATTAGGCAAATACAAACAAAATGAAACCATGTAAGACAAGGTAGAATTCAGTCACAAAAGCATTAAAGAGACAAAGAATGGAACTTAAAATTTTCAAGGCTAAAATTCACAATAAAGATAACACAGTTAATAATATCTGTATAACAGCATGGAGCAACATTCATAACGCAGAAACAAAAGGATGTACACAAAGAAATCAGCTGATTAAGAACAGATACACAGCTCGGTGCTTTGTGACCACCTAGAGGGGTGGGATAGGGAGGGTGGGAGGGAGGGAGACACAAAAGGGAAGAGATGGGAACATATGTATATGTATAACTGATTCACTTTGTTATAAAGCAGAAACTAACACACCATTGTAAAGCAATTATACTCCAATAAAGATGTTAAAAAAAAAAGAACAGATACATTCAATCTAGCTCAACTCCTTCAGTCCAAGGTAAATCAAGTACACATTTAAGACCTAAAATAAAAGATCACTAATGTAGATCTTAAAGATGAAAATATATACTTTATATTCTAACAAAAAACAACAACCTTTTTTCAAGTGCACATGAAACATTCCTGAAAATTAACAATGTATTAGAAAACTACAAGTTTCAAAAAGCAGATATGGCACAAAAATAATTCTCTGACTATAATGAAATAAAACTAGAAAAAATAGCAACAAAACTGGCCTTTCCATATGCAAATTTAAAATTTTAGGTAAAAGATAAAATACATCATATAATTGTAGAACAGACAAAAATACCTATACCTTATTCAGAAGTTACAGAATAAGCAGTGCTCGGAGTAAAATTTATAGACATAAGTACTTATGTCAACAAGAGTGAAAAATGATAAATAATTAAATTAAAAATTTAACTTAAAAATAGAAAAGAACAACATAATAAACAGAAGAAAAGCAAAAAAAGAAAAAAACAAAAAACTCTGCCATTAACATGTATTAATGGTAGGAGTGCAAAGTGGTATAACCCATATAAAGTGTGTCGGGCACTATCTTCCTAGATTAAAGATGTCCTTTGCCCCCCCTAAATATATATATACATATATATATCAGGAAACTAACCTAAAGATATATCTGATGAAGTATGAAATGACATAGGTATCGGGTTAGTCATGATGGCAGTGTGGAAGATTGTAAACCATCCGTTGTCCATCAACCAGGGACCAGTGGAATAAACTCTAGTGCATACACACAACTGAATACTATCAAGCCATAGAAAAAGAATGCTATGGACTCCATATAGGTTGTAAAATGAAAAAGAGCAAGATAAAGAACAGTACTTAAAATATTCTATATTTTGTGAAAGAATTAGCATATGTACATATATTTCTTAGATATATGTATATGTATATATATTTACAAACACACATATATCACATATGTGACACACATGTATTATTATACACATATATAAATAAATATCTGTATATAAAAGTAGATCAGATAACAATGAAATGAAAAAGGATGAAAGCACAATCTCTTTGAGTCTTCTTAAATGTAGTCTGTAGAAACATATATCTGTCTTACATTTCAAAAATAAAATTGAATCAAAGGGAAAAGTGAACTAATTATATTTCAAATTCATAACATAATCACAAAGATAAAATACTTCAAGTGAGCACATCACTTTGGGGGACAAAGTGTAAGGGCCAAAAGAAATGCAAAAAAAAAAATCTCAAAATTAATTTAGAAGTTTTCTTCTAAATACTTCTAAAATGCTTCTAATACTGGCATTGTTGTTTTGAAACTATCTTATGGCTATTATAATCCATAGAAAATAGTTATGTTAGTGTTGGTATCAACCAAGGACTACAGTGGAAGAGAAAGTAACACAACTATAAAGTTCAGAAAGTTAATTTGGAGATATCAATATTTGATCTCTTCAATCAAATTCACAGGACTGGACAATCTGAGTATCAAGCAGTATAATAAGAAAAGAGACTGAAATATTCTATATTATAAAATTCTATGAGTTCATAAGACCACTAAGAAAGAGAGAATAGCAGGGAGAGAGAGAAAAGTGCAAAAGCAAAACAAAATAAATGAAACAAAGAAAATTCATTTGACACCACTGAAAGAAATGACTTTACTGTAAAAGTCTATCAATATAAAGGTAGGCATTTATTCCTGTTTTTCCTCTACGAATGATTCCAAGGTAACCAAATAGTTATTAAATAAATGATTCCAGTTTTTAAAATGTGGAAGGAATGTTCAAATTAGAAAACTCATTTTTTGTATCCCCCACGGCATTAATTGATTCAGGCTACATTAATCAATGGATGAAAGCATTAGATAAATGGTTCGTGGGAAACTTTATAATGGAACGTTTAGGCTATCACTCACATACCTAACATGCAACTGTAGCATCATTAAAAGCAAATAATCACTGTATGACTCCTGACGTAAGGCAATACGAAGCACAGAGCAACCCCTCTGAAAAATTCCTGCCAAAAAAAGACTAAATTTTAATTAACTCAAGCCTGTTGCACTAGCTTTCATTTACAGGACATGAAATATTTATAGGCAGAGTGAAACAATTTTAATACACTAAAAGAAAGTAAAGGGACAAACCCAAAATGTGGGACACTGTATAGGACAATTAACATAGGTTTTGCAACAAATCAATGGCATGGAGGAAAAAAGTGGAAGGACTACTACAGATTAGATAGGACTTCAGACACCTATGTAAATGTAATATGTGGTCATTGTTTGTGTTATGATTCAAACAAACCCTGATAGTTTTAAGAAAATAAGGAAATTTGGATTATAGATTATCAGTTGATAGAAGGAATCACTCTTAATTTTATTAGGCAACACAATGCATTGCAGTTAAGTAAGAAAGGACCATATTATTAAAAACCATCTCCTGAGGTATGAAAGGATGAAACTTTATGATTTGGGGATTCGTTTTAAAAAAGAAAAAATACAATAAAAAACAAAACAGTAATGATGGACCAAATGTTGACTATAGTATATGGAATCTCCATGTATTCATTTTGTAAATGTTTGAAATGTTCAACAATAAAAAAAATGAAAGAAAAAACAAAATATTATATAGGCAAACAAATTAAATTAATATCCAGAAGGCCTAGGTAGAACCAGGCCTAAACACAGAAAGCAGGCTTACTTCTACTCCTCCACCTGCTCCCATCCCATTTCGTGATATTTCAGTCCAGATCACATTTCCTAACCACCATAGGATGGAGAAGGTGGAAAGAATGTACATTCTGGCGGTCCAATAATTTAAGCCATTAGTAGTATACCAGAGTAATGTTTTTATCTAGTTCATTATTTTCTGCCAGTCCTTGATTATTGATTAACCATCATTTAAGCCCTTATCAAGTCCCTTGAGAATCTCACAGTTAAATTTACAAAAACCAAACAAACAGAATTTTAAGCCAGGTATTAAAAAACATGAGATTTTTATTTTAGACTTACCACACTGGAAATGTATAGAAGTGAGTTGAAGCTGAATTTCAGTGGGCAGAAGAGGGAAGTTGGGTAGTAAGAAGTGAGAGCAAGAACAGAACACTCTTTCACAAGATTTGACAACAAGAGGAAGAGAGATGAGGCAATGGACGGCAATAGTAAGAATCTGACATGAGAAAGGTGATAAATGATGGAGGAAGGTACCAGAGGAGAATGACAGGTATATCTACGTAAAATAGAAGGGCTGGTCTTAAATAAGAAAAGACATTTTCATCACTGAATTTTATGGATTACAAAGAATAAGGATGGAAACGCTATTGATATATAGGTATACAGACAGACAGATGGAGGGACAAAGATGATTAGGGAGATTCAAACTGATAAACTCTTTCTTTTATGTGGTAGCCTTACCTAAAGAAGGAAAGGTTAGTACAAGTGATGTATGTAGGTAAGGAGAGTAGTGTCATACCAGGAAACAGTTATGACAGTTGCTGAGAAGTATAGAAAGCATAGGGTCCATAAAAATATGATGGCAACAAACTAGGGTATTATATTCTTCAGTAGAGTTCAGATCACTGTTGGTTATAAGAAAAGGAACAGGGAGGTGAATATACTAATTTAAGGAGCTACTAACAACCACCCATTTGCCAGTGGTGGGAGCATATTCCTTTTATATGTATTAAAACTAATTTTGCTTCCTTCATAAATCTGGATAAAAGATTAACTAAGGGGCTTCCCTGGTGGCGCAGTGGTTGAGAGTCTGCCTGCCGATGCAGGGGACATGGGTTCATGCCCCGGTCCGGGAGGATCCCGCATGCCGCAGAGCGGCTGGTCCCGTGGGCCATGAACGCTGAGCCTGCGCGTCCGGAGCCTGTGCTCCGCGGTGGGGGAGGCCACGGCAGTGAGAGGCCTGCGTACCGCAAAAAAAAAAAAAAAAAAAAAAGATTAACTAAGTATGGCTTGGATAAAAATAAGCAAATTAGTGATGGTGGCCTATTCTCAAAAAAGAATAAATGAAACAAAATATAATAATGAGAAATAAATGTCAATATATATAAATTCCATTGTTCTCACCAATTCGAGTGATTTTATTATGTGAAAGTTCAAGATTTTGGATATTAGTGCAGCCATCCAAACCATGAAAAGAAGTCAGTTGATTTTTATTAAGAAGAACAACACAGAGATTTTCTAAATTTTCACAGTTGATAGACTCAATATTGTTTTCCTAAAACAAAGAACAAATGTAATTAGTTTTATTTCAATGGCTTATTAATGAAACATTTAAAGCTTGCAAAAAGAGGGAAGATGAGATATATGATCTTTAAATGAATATCTGAATCCCTATCTTTTAAGATAACTATGTAGAGTGTTATACTATCTAGATGAAAATACTAAGTAACCAAATAAATGATTTTGTATTTATTAATAATCTTTTAAAATATAGAAAACACAGAGGATCATATAACAAAATATTTCAAACTATCTAAATGAACAAGAGTGAACATTTGGTCATAGCTGTTAAAAAACTTATTTTAAAGAAACCAAACATGGAAAAATTTGAAATCTCCCCATTTCCCTTCTTCAGTCCCTTTTGCTATCTTTCCCTCCAAAGAATACCAATACCATGAATTAGGTATATATCTCATGTATAGATTTATACTTTTATTAAACATACACATCTCTGCAATACATAATATTGGTCTCAATGTCAAGATCATATGTCACGGATGCAACAGCAATTCTCTTAAGATTTCAGAAAGCTAAATGGGCTTCTAAGAATCTTAATGGTGTAGTCCTATAACATCCTTCTCAAAAATATGAATATAGCCTTTGTCTAATGGAGTAAACTTAATAAGAAGCATAGGAAAAACAAAGTTTGAAAAGAAAATCATATTGGTAGAAGCACAGTCAGTTTGAATTGAAAATAATATAATCTAAAATAAAAATAAAACTCTAGCACCCCCCCCCAAACTTCTACGAGAAAGAAACACTGAGAAAAATTCTCAGCTGCAAAACAGGGCACTTCTTATGGAAAAGAAAGTATGCCTTTGGGGATTCCCTGGTGGTGCAGTGGTTAAGAATCCACCTGCCAATGCAGGGGACATGGGTTTGAGCCCTGGTCTGGGAAGATCCCACATGCCACAGAGCAACTAAGCCCGTGCACCACAAGTACTGAACCTGTGCTCTAGAGCCCGCGAGCCACAACTACTGAGCCTGTATGTTGCAACTGCTGAAGCCCACGCACCTAGAGTCCATGCTCCACCACAATGAGAAGCCACTGCAATGAGAAGCCCATGCACCACAATGAAGAGTAGCCCCTGCTCACCACAACTAAAGAAAGCCCACACGCAGCAACGAAGAACCAACACAGCCAAAAATAAATAAAAAAGTAAATAAATGGGAAAAAAAAAAGAAAGTATGTCTTGAGAATGGAGTTAAAAGCCAAGTGGGCAGAACCAAAAGTCACAGAGACCCATTCCCATGGAGCAGAACCAAGTCCTTATTAATAACTGATGGTAGTTTCTTAGCTATGGACCAGGGACTGCCATGAGCTTCTTGTTTTCTCCCATATTGAATGGTAACAACTCTTGCAATTAATCAAGTCCTGTCTCACCACTGTATGTGGGTGTGGGGGAGGGAGGGAAGACAACTTTTCCTTTAACTTCATAGATCTCTGAGTTGAAAGAACTTTCTCTGAGCAGATCATCTCCACTTGGATCTGATTTAGATGAGAAGATTCTGTGCTCAAGTTTGAGTCTGATGCCATGAGTTAATGAGACTTTGGGGTCTTTGGGACATGAGTCCTTTTGCATGCGGGAAGGATGTGACTCATTAGGAGCCAGGGGCCAGACTGCAGGAGACTGTTACTTTGTAAGCAATTCCAATCAACCTCACAACCCAATATTCACACATCCACATAGTCCCCTCCCACATGAACTGAAAGCTCAGCCAATAGAACACAAGCTAACATGATGCCAGCAGATGCTTGATAAGCACTTCATATTGAAGCTTGTCTTTTTGGAAGGCTCACCCTTTTAAGATTCCCAAGAAAGCACAGAGAGAGAGAGAGAGAAATTCCAAACTCCCAAGGCACCAGACATGTAAAAGAAGGCATTTTGGACATTCCAGCCCCAGCTGCAAATTACATAAGAGACCCAGGCAACACGGTATGAAGCAGATGAAATGACAAGATAAGTCTGGACTCAATTCACAGCCCACAGAACTGTGAGCAAATAAAGTGGTTGCTGTTTTTAATTAACTAAATAATGTGGTCATTTGTTATGCAGCAAAAAGTAACAAAACAATAACTATATCATCTGCAAATAGAGATAATTTCAAGGTCATACCATCTAATCATCTTCCCTGTATGGTTCTCACAAATTTTGGCCCTTGATATCTTTTAGACCCTGAGTTATAGGTTACTTTAGTAAATACTTCTTCAAAATTGTCATTTCTTAAAATGTACACCTGAATTACACCTTACTCCACTTTATATTTTATTATAAAATAAATATTGAGAACATAGGACATACCTGTGCATCAATGTACTTTAACTTTTTGCAGTTACTCAGGCTGTGCAAAGAGGTTAATCCACAGCACCGAAGAGACAGAAACTGAAGATTTGTACACTCTGCCAGTGTGGAGAGACTACAACCTGGCAAATCTTGAAATGTTACTGTTGTAACCTAGAGAATTCAAGAAAATTGGAACACAAAACATATCTAACTATAATGAACATAAAGTATACTAGCCTTGCAAAATTGTTTTAAAAACTTCATCTAAAAAAAGTAATGCTATATATTGAAACCTACACTTATTAACAACTCAATTTCATTTAAGCTATCTGGCCTTTTTGCCAATTTTGTTCCCCTCATAGAAAGACAAAATAATGCAGTCATTCATGACCAATTCAAGTTCAATACTAATATGCATAGAAGCAATAATAATGTAATCATTTATTAGTTCACTCCCTGATTTTTCACCAAATTCATTTTCCTTGTTTTTCATGTCCCTTGGCATTATTTTCAGGATTGCACTATATAAATGTTTAAGATCTGTGTTTGACAGTATCTTAGGGATACCTGGATAGTACCAGAAGCCACAACAGGTCAGGGGATAGATTTTATATCCAACCTGCCATGCTTCAACTAGAATACCTTAGCTATCTTCCAAAAAAGAAGCAAGTTTAACTGAGAAGAGATATTACAGAACCTGTAATAAGTAGAAGCATGCAATAATAATTGAACCATGCAATAAAAACAATATTCTGTTATGTCTTCTGTATTATAAAGGTATGAATCATTCCATACTACTGAATAATGTAATATACCCAGCACATATAGAATCTGCGGTATAAAAAATCATGAATAGTTCTTAACATACATTTACAACATTTCTTATTATTGAGATATTACTGTTGACTCAATACTTCCTTTTTTCCTAAGGCACTTTTCTCTTTTTAAGTCTTTCCAACTAAAGAAAATTCAATATCAAAGAATGTATTCAACTTTATGGTATACATATTAAGGACTACACTTAGAGTTCTACAAGAATATGTCAGATAGAAATATTTTGAGATTACTGAAAAGCACTCCACTTATTAAACTCAAGAGCTCTCACCTAAGTAAAATTGGCACAGTAATAATGTAATAATATGTTGGTTCTTCACCATAATTGAGTCCGTGCACTGAAATAATTACATAAGCTAAATTGCTTTATAGTAAAAATACTTTCATACTGCCACATCACAAGTCCTAAGGCCAGGTTTCCCGTGTACTGAATAACAATTCTAAAATGGTTAGCTTTATAGTATATATCATACTAGCGTATATCTTACTCAAAAGAAATTTTTTAAATGTTTTATTGAAATTGGAAGCATTATTACTTCAAAAAACCTGGAAAAAGTATAAAATTCTTAAGTGCAATAACTCCTCTTCATGTGAAGTATTTCCTGTGCATTAAAGTTTTACATTTACATATTTATGTAAGTAAATGGGAAGACCATATGTTCATGGAGATAGAAGGGATTAGTCTGCTCCTTGCTTTAAGTAGCAAAAGCAATAACTGATTATTTTTAAAACTTTGGGTGAATAAAAGTTTCTAGTTTCATAATGATTCTAGGCATTTCTCAATTACTCATAATGTAAAACAACTTTTGAAACAAATTTCTTTTTTATAATTTTTCAGAAAGAAAAATATTAATCTACCTGTGTCAGGATAACTGCTGTGTAATGCCCACTTAATTTGTCCACAAAGAGATACTATAAATTCTGTAACTGGGGCTTCCCTGGTGGCGCAGTGGTTGAGCGTCTGCCTGCCGATGCAGAGAACACAGGTTCGCGCCCCGGTCCGGGAGGATCCCACATGCCGCGGAGTGGCTTCACCACTGAGCCTGAGCCATGGCCACTGAGTCTGAGTCATGGCCGCTGAGCCTGCGCGTCCGGAGCCTGTGCTCCGCAACGGGAGAGGCCACAGCAGTGAGAGGCCCACATACCGCAAAAAAAAAAAAAAAAAAAAAAAAAAAAAAATTCTGTAACTGGAAAACTGGCTCTATACTAAAAAACTGAACACACTATTTAGAACTGAGCACTTAAAAACTGAAAACCCTATAGCTGCAGCTTTATAGTAACAAATGCTGCTCTACCTTATAATTTATATTATCCTGCCTGATTTAATAATATGCTACTTACAATCAACTACATAAGCACAATTAAGTTCTAGTTACGATGTGGCAACCTCTCTAATTTAATTACAGTACAGGAGTGACAGCTGTTGCAGTATCCTTGTTGATGGTGTCTACTTGTGAATATGAGGTATTTAATGGTACTTCCTCCTCCCTTTTATTAAACATTAAAATTTTTTCCTTATGATATAGCAATTTATTCTCTACTGCACTCTAGTTTTTTCCAAACATATGAGATCAAATAAACTTCTACATTCATCATTTTCATACACGCATGACAATAATTACATAAATAGAACCTCCTTATGCTCTAAAAATTAAGGTCAAATAGAATTAGTACTCACAGGTGCTCATTACTGCATGGTCAGCCTGATAAAACAGCAACTGGGGCATAGTGGATGATCGCTAAATTCTTCTTAAATAACTAAACGAATAAACTGTCTTAGCCCTATGGCAAAACTAAAATATTTATAGCATTCATAGTTTCATTGCCTTACAAAGGATAATATAAAAATATTTGGAAAATTAATATTTTTGGTCTCTCATGACTTGAAAATGAACTACTCCATCTATAGAAAACCTATGACTCATTCATTATATTTTGATAAAAGATCACAAATCAGTTTTCCACTTAATCGTCTATATTCCCCCAAATCCTTGACAGTTTTGGTAAATAAAATGACCTAAAATAGCTACAGATTTTTTATAGAGTTCACTTTCAGTTACTCTTGAGTTCAACTGAAGCAGTGTCAGTCATCTATGGTAAACTGTAATTACAAAAGTAACGAAAGCAATGACTGTTTTGCTTTATGTTCAGTGCCACAATCTCAAATTTATTCAACCTGGAGAAATAATATTGTTCAAAAAATCAGCGGCAAAGAGACTGAATCTGAGGTATGATTAGTGGCTTAAATGAATGAGAATATAACTTCAAGTAAATCATGTGCCATCACAACACCAGTTAATTACAATTTGCCTTGAATGAAGTGAGACATTCAGCCCCTAAAATGTTATCATCCATGGCATGTTATAAAGCCATAGCAAAAAATCCTTAAGCTAGTACCCTTTTTTTGTGGTTTCTATTTAAGGCAAGTTACAATTAGTAGCAAAATGCACAAAATAAAAGAAAAATGAATTAGTTAAAGCATTCAACTAGGAAAAAGAAAACTATGTTAGTTGTCAATAATCACTTCTCTTCAGTCATATCCTTTTGGGATATTATTCCATATAGTAGATGATCCAGCATTTTCAATGTTAAAACATATTTGATGAAAGAGGCTATTAAGCAGCCCTCAAAAATCCATTTGCCTTTCTCTTCAGATGTTTGAGATCCACATTTGACAGTGACTATCATATATGTTAGGAGCATAAGACTAGATTCTTCACATACAGTATTTAAAAAGTCAACAGTCCTATAAAGTAGGTATTGCTCTTCCCAGTTTATAGAAGACAAAACTGAGGCTCAGAAAGGGAAAGGTCAAGCACCTTGTACAAGGTGACACAGCCAGTAAATGGCAGAAATAAAATTAGAACCCTGATCTTATTTGGTACAGGGATTGTTAGTACTTTATTAAATTACACTCAAGTGATTTTTATATTAATTTCATTTTTAATCAATACAACCTAGCTAATTGTGAAGCTGATAATAATATGGAGATAAGATTAACATTCCGTTGGACTTCTTTTTCCATCCCTTTATCCATCCTCCCACTCATCCATCTCAGAGTCAAGTAATGAAAACCACTGTTTGTCTGGCAATAAATAAAGAAGTATGGACAAGAGGCAGACCTGAATCATGTCCTGAAGGCTCAAAATGAGAGAGTAACATAAGCAAAATGAATTGATTACTGGGTGAAATTCCAGAAGAATAAATTTTTCTCTTCTAAAGGTGTACTCCAGAAGGACTTTACAAAGGTGGCAGATAATGACAAAGACGTGAAGCTAAGAGATTAGAAAATCAAAGTGAGAAAGTGAGTTCATGAGTCAGTAGCAGTGGTGAATGAAGATACCACAATAAACCACCTTGCAAACAGTCATTACAAGATGGTTTTTATAACACTTCAGCACTTACATGGCACATTCACTTATATTTTCATGTTTATACTGTATATTTGATGCTTCAAAGAAAAATTAAATGTTTGAAATAGTTGTTTGAATAGTAGTCAAAGGATTACAGGGTCCTTTAGAACATTGCTGCTCAAATTAGTCCATGAACCAGCACCAACAGCATCACCCGGGGGGCACTGTAAAAAAAGCAGTATGCTGCAGTTGATCTCCAGACCTAAAGAATCAGAATCAACATTTTAACAAATCCCCAGGTGATCTGTATACACATTACAGTTTGCAAGGTCTTGCTCTAACAAGTATAAGAAAAGGTTAATCCTCACTTTCTGTAAACTGACAAGAGTTCCACAGAAGGAACAGAGTGGGCAAAACAAGAAACACCAAGGAGAAAGAGGTTCATATGTCTTAACTTTCTCAGTTCTCCTCTCACTGGACAAAACAGAGAACCACAACGAAAGAGAAGAGAACTACTGGTTTTTCTAACTATTGAAACAAATACTGTAGGCAAGAAGCTGTGACTCATGCCTAGCCCAAATAGATATTCATGAAGAAAATTATTTTAAATAAAATAAAAGAGTTAGTATCTAATGTCACCCAATCAGAAAGCCTGCATTAACATCTTAGGTAAAGTAGGAAAAGAATGATTCCAGAGGTAATGTGGCCAAAGAAAAAAAAATGTAGTAGAAGAGCTATTGAGAGATTTTGTATGTAACTCTATAGGTCTGATAGATATGAAAAATACATTGCCTAGGGAAAAAAAATACACTTCAAAGTAGTTCTTGTTCTTTATACTGCTCTTTCACATCCCAGAGATCTCTTTAAATCCTACTATCTTGTTATTCTCTCACAGAATACCCTGAAATCTTATAGCAAATATCAAAATCTACAGTAATGTATTTATGTGTATTTATTTGTTTAATGCCTTTTTGTCTACCATAGTCAGATCCATAAGGGCAAAGACTGGGGTTTGTTTCTGTCCCTTTAATCTAACAATAAATATGGATTGATCATATTAGACAGATGAATATTTGCTGAGTGAATGAATCAAATAATGCATATGTATTAATAAGAATGTTTCCTTTTCTAGGCATCTACCTATATCAAGAAACTAAATAAATTTTATAAATACATTTGAGTTTCAGGCCCCAGATAAACATATGTATTTTAATCTTAAATCCTTTCTAGAACTTCACTATTTGAAATATTCTCTTCTGTTTTTCTACACATTTTTTAGTTTCTGTCTTATTTTTGATTGAAACTCTGTTTCCATAAACATAGAAAATTAGTAGCATTTGGTGACAACGACTTTAAATTTCAGGCATAGATGTATCATCTTTATATAGCAAGTGACTAAATAACTGTTTCTATATAGAAATTCTAGAGTCTTCCATTGTTGTAAGCCCTTCTTTCACAGCACTTGTGAAATCCACTTCAAGGAAATCCACTTCCTTCCGAAAGGAGCCACTAGGTGGTGTTGTGGCCCAGGACTAAAGCAAACTAACTCCTGAGTATCAAGCTAGGAGTTTCCTATTCTAATTCAGCTCTACATTCCCAGATGCCTCCATTCTTGGAAGCCTAGTAATGGCTATAGGGCCCTTGAACACAGGTTTCAAGACAAATCAAAGCCCTTCATAGTGCTTCACTGAAGGAGAAGATGACCTGAATACTTTTAATTGAGGAGATCTTTTAAGTGCAACCTCTCTCAAATAGGAGAAATATTTCATTAGCAACTTCACTGATTAAGAGACAGAATTCTTGGATACAAAAAAAAGCAGACTCCAAGAAATAGAGAAAAAACTAGTGGTAACCAGTGGGGAGAGGGAAGGGGGGAGAAGAAATATAGGGGTAGGGGATTAAGAGGTACAAACTATTATGTATAAAGTAAGCTACAAGGATATGCTGTACAACACAAGGAATATAACCAATATTTTATAATAACTATAAATGGGGTATAACCTTTAAAAATTATGAATCACTATATTGTACACCTGTAACCTATATATTGTACATCAACTGTGCTTCAATTAAATAAATGAATAAATAAAATATACCTTCTATTAAGATTTTTAAAGTTACATTTTAGTGAACCAATCACAATTCAATATGAAAAAAGTATTATAAAATACCTGCTGTAAAGTATTCCAAGGGCCACACTGAAGAATTTCTAGTGTATTCAAAGGGGGCATCATGTTGACTGGGCATTTTACAAGTCTCTTTCTCCTAACAATCTTCTTCTGTTGATTTTGCTTGAAAATTTCAAACCAGGGTTTAAATGATTTTATCCAAGCAAGCCTCTTTTCTTCAATAGAAAATATAAGTGTTGGCTCTGGTACAGAGCAGGTCACTATATTTTCACATTCAGTTCTATTTTCATGACATTCTTCTGGAATTTCTTTAATCTGAGACTTCAGAGAGTTTACTTCTTTAAAAACCAAAGAGTTTTTTGCAGTGTTGCCACCCAAATCTTCACAAGGAGCATCTCTACCTAAAATATAATTTTGCATGTTTATTTTGCCTTCTACATTTATCATAGCATCATTGGTGTTAAAAACCAAGTCACTATTCAGAGCACTGCCTTTTGGGTTCTCCTCAGTTTCTTTAGATTTTAAATCAATTTCTTTTTCTTGTAGTGTTATATTTTCCCCTATATCTGCAGGATTTTCTAATTTTAGTTGTAGTGGTTTTTGTTTTATTGAAATCACTGAAATTTTCTTCATATTATTGTCTTCATATAATGTTCCATTTTGTTCTGATATCTCTTCTTTTTCTACTTGTTGTATCTTATTCTGTTGATTATCGATTATTTTCTGTGCTTCATTGTTTACCTCATTAATTTCTTGATTATCTCCTAATATTTTTATTTGGGTTTCTTGTCTCATAATCTCATTTATGGAAGGTTTCATGACTTCTTTTTGTATTTGAGAGTTTAATTCTTGCAGCTGAAACTGTTCTTTCACATTTTCTTTTAGATCTACGTGTTCCAATTGAGTTTTTTGGTCTATGTTTTCATAATTCCTTGCTTTTTTGACCGATTCTTCTGAACATTGTTTTGCTAGGTTTTCATTTTTTTCTTCTATTTTAAATACTGGCAAAATTGCTTGGCTTGATATAGATTCTTTTAATTGCACTTGCATTGATTCTTTCAATACAAGCTGTCTATCTAGATTTTCTCTCTTATTCGATTCTTCAACTGGCAAAGGGGGAGCACCTTTCCACTTCTTTGGCTTTTCATCCCCTAGTCTTCCGGCTACATCATCCTTATTCTTTGATCTATCTTCGACAGTTAAATATTTGGCATTATAATCTCCGTTTTTTAATGCTCTACTTATTATTAGCTGTTTTCTTGCAGCCTCTCTTAATCTCAATTTTTCCTTCTTTAGTAGTTGCTCTCTTTCTTGTCTCAGGATGTTCTTTTTTTCTTCATATTCTTTTTCTCTCCTTTTCCTTCCCTCTTGCTTCTGCTTTTTTATCTCTTCTTCTATTCTTTGTTCCTCCTCTAATCTTTTCCGTTTTTCTTCTTCCATTTGTTGTATTTTTGCCTCCTTTTCCTTCCACTCTTGAGCTTTCCTTTTCTTACTTTCTATTTGTTCCTTTATGATTGGGCCATATTTTTGATAGGCCGCAAATGCTTTATATTTAGCTTGAATTTTTACAGCTGCATTATGCTGCAGTTTTAACAAACGCATTTTTTCTTTTTCCTGTAGGTCTTTAAATTTTGTTCTTTCTTCTGCCATTTGTAAATGCAAGTTTCTAATAAATTCCTAAAATAAAATAAGATAAATAGTCAGCATAAATTAAATGTGAGATGTTACTAAAGTATCATCCAAAATATAGATTGAGAACAAATACTAAAACTGAAATCATAGTAAAGTCAATATAAAATTTACTTAGAGGAACTAAAGTAATTTATTTTAAAGGGTATATTAATTTTTTAAATATTTAGGAGCTTCTATCAAGTTAGTAAGTTGATCCTGTAATATTATGGCTATACTAAGCCACCCAGACATAGATTGAGGAATTCCTTGAAGATAGAAAGTTTATGAAATCAGAATGACACAGAGAAAAAGAAAGAAAAGCCTCAAGCTAAAATCTGTGTAGGAGAAAAGGACTTCAGACTTTCTGAGATGGGAGTTCTGATAAAGGAACTAGCACAGGGACTGAAGAAGTGGGGAATTATTTTGTGACTTATGATACCAGGAAGGTGAGGTAGTACATACAAATAAGCCTAGTTACACATCTTATCCTTTCTCAACTATTAAGAACGTTGATAAACACATTTTGCATTAAGTGAGATAATCTGGAGGTAGGTGAGAAAATAGCATTGTCACTAATGTTCGAAAACAAGAGGAAACAGATCAACAAAATTTGGCAAATATTTGAGAAAAACTAACACAAAAGATATGAGGCAATAAAAATGCTTCAATAAGAAGATGGAAGAACCAATTTCTGAGAAAAGAGCTATTTAAGTAAAAATTAAAATAAAGATATTTTTAAGAAAAAAAAATGTGTAAACAAGAATAACCCCATATAAAAATGAAATGCAAGTCCTGAAATAAAAATATATGACTCACTCAAATAAAAAAATCAATATAAAATTGCTGAACAGCTGATTGCCTAAACAAAAACTTCAAAATTAGGTGTTTCCCAAAACAACATATAAAACACAAAGTTATGAAATATATGTCAGAGATGTTCAGGTGTAAAGATAATCAACACAGAAACCTCAACGTATGACAAATAGGAGTTCCAAAATGAAGAACTGAGAAAAACCAAAGGGAAGAGAATCATAGAAAAATATGTTTTCTAAACCAAAAAAAAAAAAAAAAGGCTGTTAAGATACAGAGTTAACTTCATGCACACACACACACACACACACACACACACAATGATACACTCATATACTAGATACTAGCAATATTTCAGAACACTAAGGAATATAAGCTCCATGAAGGCAAGGATTATTTTCTGTTTTATTCACTGCTGTATGTTGAGTACTTACAGAAATGCCTGGACACAGTAGAAAACCAGCAAATATGTGTGGATGAATGTAAAAAGTGAAAAATTCCAAAGCTTCAAAAGAATGTAATGAATGAGTATCAAATTTGCAATCATAGATGGCATGTGAAAAAATAAATAAATATGCAATAGAGTTATATCTTTAAGTTGTTAAAATTAAGTGGTAATAAACCTGCATTCTGTGTCCAAGAAAACTAATCATTCAGTTTTAAAAGCAAAATAAAAGCATTTTCAATTGTGCAAAGATTGAGAAAATTTGCTGTCCAAAAGTATATTTTTGACAAGTATTTAGCTATATACTCCAGGAAGGGAAAACTGAGTCCAGAAAGCAGAGGAAGACTGGATTCAAAGAACACTAATGATCAAAGAAACCCTTAACACTTAGCACTTAAATTTTTTATTCTGCCTTCTTCTTTCCATCATTTCACTTAAGTAGTCAGCTGTCAGCTTACTGCTGCTCCTTTTTAGGCAATGTGTCTTTTTTTCTGGCTGCTTTTAAGATTTTTCCCTCTAGTCTTGAATTTCAATACTATTAAATTCCCAGGTGTGATTTTCTTTGTATTGATTCTACTTGGAGATCTTTAATCATCTTCAAATGTTCAGACTGATTTTTCTAAAACAATTTGAAACCATTCCAACTATTATCTCTTTACACATAGGTTCTGCCCCATTCTCTCCACTCCTTCCAAGATTACTATTATACATATTTTTATATTTTCATTATGTATCACATATTTCTTGTGTACTTTTCTGCTTTTCCCATTCTTTTTTTGCCCTCTCTGTGCTTAAATTTGGGTATTTTCTATTGACTTCCCTTCAGCTTCATTAATGTTCTCGCCTGCCGTGTCAAATCTACTGTCAAACTTATCCATTGAAATTTTATTTTTATACACTGAACTATTCAACTCTAGAATATATACTTGGTATTTCATTAAAGATTCTAATTTTCTTTTCATATCACCTGTTTAATTATTTTGCTACTGCATGATAGTTATAGGGTTTTTTTTAACATCGTTATTGGAGTATAATTGCTTTACAATGGTGTGTTAGTTTCTACTTTATAACAAAGTGAATCAATTATACATATACATATATCCCCATATCTCTTCCCTCTTGCATCTCCCTCTCTCCCACCCTCCCTATCCCACCCTCTAGGTGGTCACAAAGCACCGAGCTGAACTCCCTGTGCTATGCGGCTGCTTCCCACTAGCTATCAGTTTTACATTTGGTAGTGTATATATATATATATATATATATATATATATATATATATATATGTCCATGCCACTCTCTCACTTTGTCCCAGCTTACCCTTCCCCCTCCCCGTGTCCTCAAGTCCATTCTCTAGTAGGTCTGCGTCTTTATTCCCGTCTTGCCCTTAGGTTCTTCATGACTTTTTTTTTTTTTTTTTTAGATTCCATATATACGTGTTAGCGTACAGTATTTGTTTTTCTCTTTCTGACTTACTTCACTCTGTGACAGACTCTAGGTCCATCCGCCTCACTACAAATAACTCAATTTCGTTTGTTTTTATGGCTGAGTAATATTCCATTGTATATATGTGCCACATCTTCTTTATCCATTCATCTGTTGATGGACACTTAGGTTGCTTCCATGTCCTGGCTATTGTAAATAGAGCTGCAGTGAACATTGTGGTACATGACTATTTTTGAATTATGGTTTTCTCAGGGTATATGCCCATTAGTGGGATTGCTGGGTCGTACGGTAGTTCTATTTTTTTTTTTTTTTTTTTTTTTTTGCGGTAGGCGGGCCTCTCACTGTTGTGGCCTCTCCCCTTGCAGAGCACAGGCTCCGGATGCGCAGGCTCAGCAGCCATGGCTCACGGGCCCAGCCGCTCCGCGGCATGTGGGATCTTCCCAGACCGGGGCACGAACCCGTGTCCCCTGCATCGGCAGGCGGACTCTCAACCACTGCGCCACCAGGGAAGCCCGGTAGTTCTATTTTTAGTTTTTTAAGGAACCTCCATACTGTTCTCCATAGTGGCTGTATCAAATTACATTCCCACCAACAGTGCAAGAGGTATTTTAATGGCTCTCCTAACTCCAACATTTGTATTACCTGAAAGTGAGCCACTACTGTCTTTTTTTTTTCTTGTCATTCATAATGAACCATGTGTCTTCACATGCCTAACCAACTTTTTTTAATTTAGAGATGGACAATATAAACATACTTTTTCAGGAATGTGTTTGTATAAATTTTAAAAAGACCTGGAAAACATACAATGATAGTTAATATTTTTAGCTACATTACAGGATTATGGGAAATTTTATCTACTTTTAAATTTAAAATAATTTTATATAAAAACTGTGGAGGAAATTAAAAATAATAAACATGTCATCAGGATCATCTTAAATTTAAAGGGGTTATTTAACACATTCAATTAGTTGTGTTACAGAAATGCAGTAACCTTTTATAACAATCCTCAATCATAATGAAATATTCATAATAGTATGTTTTCTCAAAACTTAAAAGAAATTTTACAATTACAAGTTTATATAGACATGTTCACTCATTGAACCAGTTTATTTTCCTTTTCAAGACATTCTATTTCAAGGAGAGTTTCTATAACTAAGGTATTTTAAAACTTTAGTAAATTAAATCCTATACCAACTAGGCAATATTATTTTAAAATACCCATTCCAAGCATAGTAATTTATTTCAAATGGAGAATTATTATTGTGCTGCTTAAAAACAACAAACACATACCTCATGCTGTTTAAATTTCTCCTTCCATATTTTCTCCTCTTTATGAAGTTCGTCATTCATCTTGTCCTGTTCTTGCTGAACATATGATAATATTGAAATATTATATTCAACTATCAAACAATATTATGTTTATTATGTATGATTCTTATGACATATATTTGTATAAAATGGTTAAAGATAACAACTCACCCAATGGTCCTCAGTTATTAGTACTGGGATAACAACTTTAATCTCAACCTGAAATATAATAAAATGATACCTAGGGTTCCCATTAGCATATAAAGATATTTAAAATCTGGGTAAGTCGTTTTATTTATTTGAGTTTATTTATATGTTTATTCATATAATAAAATGTTTTGGCTAGAAATACTCTTGGACAATGCAAAATTTACAGATGATAATGTGTGTTAAGATGGGTTTTGCATTACAATTTTTTTCTCTCCACACCATTTCATTTAATTCACATAATAAATCAGCTCAGAGGGTAATTGTTTTCTTTCATTAACTCTTTATTAGTGTCTATTTTGTTAAGGCTCTGCAGAATAAAAAAAATCAGTAAAATATAATCCCCTCCCTCAAAAACTTTACCTTTAATAATATAGGAATGCAATCATACGTTCACAAGTTGCCCCAAATTTAGCAAAATAAGTTTATCACAAAATAAGAACTATAAGGATTATGGTAGGAATAGGTGCTATAATTAGAGGATCATGAAAGTTTTCATACAGAAGATTGTTTTTGAAATGACTAGTCTTTTAAGAGATTAAATAAACATTTTAGGCATTTATTAAATGTTTTTGAGCTAGGAAAATGATTACAGCTCTGTTTTAGAAAAATTATAAGGTTACATTTGGTAGAATTAGAGAAAGTAAGTCAAGGAGACACTAAGGAGATAAGTGAAGTAGGTATTAGAGAAGTCCATGTGAGAACCAATGAGGGCCTTCTGCAGATCGGGTGGGAGGATCAGAAGAGACACAAACACAATGTAAATATGAAATGGTCATAAACTGCCAACTGACTGGATAAAAGGAAGCGGGAAAAGTTCTTTGGACATTATCTTATAAGAATTGTGGGAACTTTTGATGGCATTTAAGCAGGGGCATAACATTTTTTAGAAAATAATTATCCTACAAACTGCACTATGGTGCATGAGTTTACAGAATACAAGACCAAAAGTAGGGAGATCAATTAGAGAGTATAGTAAATATTCCAAGCTAGACATTAGGACATCCTGAACTATAGGCTAGCAGTAGACATATGGATGAGACAATGAATAATATAACTATTAGAAGGAAGAGGATAATAAAAGAGAGAGAAGAGTTAAAAATGGTCCATATCTTTCTAGCTTCGACTATGATGATAGTGTAACTCATCAAAATAATGAACACCAGAGGAGGAGCACGATTCAGAAAGAAAGACAGTGCATTCAATTTTAGATACATTAAGTTCTGAGTGTAGGAGAGTTATGTAGTTTGCCTTTTTTTGTTATAACTATAGATTTGGTTCTGAACAGCCATAACTGTGTTTGAGATTATCAAGAGAGAAAATACATGGAGTAAGAAAAGAAAGAACAAAGGGTGGAATCCTTGCTAGGACCATATTCAAGGAGAAAGAGAAAAAGAAGCCTAAAATAGATATCAAGGAAGAACGGCCAAACATGTAAGAAGACAGTCAAGGCAGTATGGTCCCACAGAAGTCAAGAGAAAAAGAAATGGTCAGCAATCATATTTTTATTGGAATGAAATGCTAAAGAGGCAAAAATAAATACTGAAATAGAACCTGTGAGTATGGTTCTAGAAGCCATTGGTTATTTTTGTCCAATCCAATTTAGAAGACTGATTATTTTGGTCAAAAGCAGTTTCATTCACTGGGGCAGTGGTGGAAGATCCCCAGCAGATTTAGGATTGAATGAGAGATGAGGAAATGGATTGAGCACAAATAACTCCTCCTTAAGAAGCCTGCCTATGATAAGTAGAGCTAAAGAGCAGCTGATGTGAGACATATAAAGGAAAATGATCTCATGATTTTTCTTTTGTTTTGTTTCTAGGACAGGAGAAAATTGAACATGCCTATAAGCAATAGGAAAGGAGGAAGCTGTAGGGGTGTTTCAACATAAAGGAAAACTGGGGTAAACTAGAAAATGATAGAATATAGAGCAAAGGAGGAAAAGCTAGCCTTTGGTAGAAGAAACCTCTCTTACTGAGATAAGAGCAAAGGCAAAAAAAAAAAAAAAAAGGCAAAAAGGCGACCACAGAGATTGATGGTAACTAGATGCAGGATGAGAAAGAAAAAGAAGTTCGTAATCGATGCAAAAATCTTATGTGATAATTTGCTAATAACGAGGAGGGAGGAGTTGGGTAGAACTCTTAAGGAAAGAGATTTACGATAGCTGTTTTGGAAAATGGAAGAGGAAGTTAACAAAGGACACAATAGAATTACTAAATAACTAAATTATTTAGAATCCATCATTATAAAATTATGGAATGGTCCCACTGGAAAAATTTTAAGCCCCAAGGTAAAACAAAGCACACATTTAGAAACTCATTAAACCTACTAATGTCATATATATTTTTTAAATCATAATTTTATGATAAAGCACAAATTACTTTCAAAAAACAAGTTACAATTCTTCAATGGTAGGGCCCTGGTGTTAAATCTCTTTTCTATCATGTAAGCACATAGCTGAAAGCTTTGCCCTTAAAGTAGTCAGTAAAGTTTTGTTACAAAACAAATAAAAATGGCAACTTAGCTGAACAGAATTTAAAAATAAGATGTTTTTTAGAAAATATTTGAAAATATCACTAACAACCAATAGCAATAATACATTTTACCACAGGTCAGCAAACACTTCTCTAAGAATCTACATTATATTCACTCCTACTCCGGAATTGAAAAAAACAAAACAAACAAATAAAACTTCTGACTTTTGGAAATGACTAATCTGGTCTGTGGAAAGGAAAATATAACTAAAAGAAAGCTAAACATTCATAGCTTACTATTAGAAAAAGCCATGGCCAAGCTGGTTCGACAATATTATCACTTTTTAATTTATTTATTTTCTATATAATCAGGAAATACAATGTACTCAACATTGGAGACTTGAATACCCTGAACTGCCTATGTGACTACATGCTTAGGTTCTCTATATGGAACACTCAAACTAGTAAGTTGTGAGTAATATATAAGGCAACTTTAGTAATGTAAAACAAGAGATGTAAGTCCTGTCTGTTATCCATACATTCTAAGCGGCCTAATGGCCCACAGGTAGGTCCTAGAAATCCACCAGTTTCTCAATACGCCACTACCATGACCTGAGGATGAGGACCACCTGAGGTGCAGCTGGGAGGAAACAGAAATGAAAACACAAAACTCCTTCACACCAAAAAAGTTCTAGTCCCAGGAATTAGCTCAATTATGGGAATGAGGCACATACCATCACCTACATGGCTAAACCACTCAACCAAATATGTTTTACATAATTGCTAGATATCAGACCACATAGCAAGGACATTACATGATTGAGAAAATTCTATTGCCTTTTTCTGATTAGAAGGGTGTAAAAAGTAACAACTTATGTAGTAAATATCAGCTTTTTTAGGACAATCTTTGAAACTATGAAGTTTCAAAGCAGTACCTGAAATTCTAATGAATTTCATGAAAACTAGGCAAGGAGTCCATATTAATACTGTTAATCCACAGTCAACTGCTTTGATTATTAGGACTAATTAAAACCCATAGAATGGAGCTTAATCCGCACCATAAACCAAAACATCAATACTGTTCAGAAGTAGATACTGATTTTTAAAAATGTATGAAAAACAAAAATTAAAATTAAAAAACCTTACCTTCTGAATATTCTCCAATTTCTTCTTTTCAACTTCAAACTGTTTCATCCAGTAATGTCTTTTTTCTTCTTCTTCTTGAAACTGCTTTTCTTCTCTATCCCTCTGAGCTTTGAGAGTTTGTTTCTTTTGGTCTTCTAGTTCTTTCTGTTTGTCTTGCCAAGCCTCAAAGGACTGCCTACATCTTTCTTCCACTTCACAGTATCCGAAATTTATATCAGCATCATCTGTATTCATGAGGAGAAAAATTTTTAAATCAAAACAGTCAAAACTGATCCAGTGCAATGTTTAAAAGTAATTTCAAAATAAATAAATAATGTCAATATATTACCAAAGTAAAAGTAATAGTATGCAAAATACATGTAAATTCCATTGCATCAATAAAGAAGTCACATAACTTGCCTTAAACTATTCCATAAGACTTCTATAAAAACATAATGTGTGTGTGTGTGTGTATGTGTGTGCATGTGTGTAGTTAAGGGGTACATAAGGAACACAGTTAAGAGACACTTAAAAAATTCAGGTCTGGGTATATCTATTGCAGTCAGGTATATATGTGGAAAATTTTTAACTCTACTTACATGAAGTTAAATTAGGAGTCATAAAAAAAAATATGAGAACATGTAATTAAATAAGCATAGCAAGTATACAATTTTTTCAAATACTGTGACTATATTCTTCTAAATGTCAAAAGAAAACTGTCTACATTTTTTTCAGATAATTAAGGTCAATGACATAAAAATTATCATAAATATCACCAAGCAATTTAGTCCACCTGGCAAAACATGTTCGTCCACAGGCAAATCACAAGGATCAGGCTCTGGAACAGAATCAGGACTGCCACAATGAGTTTTCCTTCTCAGAAATTCTTCTTTTTCTATTTCAGATAACATCTAAGAGGTTAAAAAAGTACCAGTGATTAAAGAAAAACAAAATACAGAGTAAAGCTATTATTTTAATAATGTATTAAGTATTTACATATACATATCTAGAACTTTATTTACTTCAAATCACTCTCAAATACAGCTATATAGCATATTGATAATTATTCTCTCTATGGTGAAGAAAAATGTTTTTTCCATGCAAGCGCACTGTGTTTTACCCTCCTAATGTTTCTTCAGAATTCTAATTACTTTCTAATATTTACTCACAATATTCAATTAAACTGCTTAATAATCATATCAAAATGTTTCTACTAATATGTGTTTTCCTCCTAACACCTTTCTATATTTCTTATCTGCAGCAATAGCTCACATATACAAATTGCTAATATATTCAGTATGGTTTAAAAATAGAACTATTCTCTAATTTGCCCTGACTTACACAAAGTTATAATTTTGATTAATACTTTTCCATAATTATACTTCTATATATTCTAGCTTGAAAGATACAGGATATCTATTCCACTGAAGTAGCAATATGATAATTCAAAATTAATAAGTTTCAGGTTTGAGGGTTACCAAAAAAGAGAGTAAGAAAAATACATACAAGTAATTTTCACATTATGCTAAATACACAGAGAGCAAGAATAGAGTAAGGTAAAATTAGAGTTGGGTAAAATGAGAAGTAAAAATGATTTCAAGATGCTGAACTTGTGGAAGAAGTTTTCTCTTAAATACATTTCTGGGATTTTCACCCAAAAATGCTAGGCTCTCCTTTACTCTTACTTTTTTATGGATGTTTCTGTTTTACCATTAAAAAAACCCAAAACTAACATAAGATATTCTACGTTTAAAGTTTCCACAGGGTATTTAAAGTCTCCACTGGATCACAGTACATTCCTAAGCAAAGTAATAATATTAGAGTATATTTCATTGTTTTCCTTGGAGTTTTTAGGGAAAAAATACTATTCAATATAGTTCTGCTCTCTTATCTACATTAAATTCCCAAGTATTGATGGTTCAAATCACTATTTCTAACATTTATAAAGATTGAAATTTGTATTATTTTATATTATACACCAGAGGAGGAAATAAATCCAAAACTTATTAGCTTAAAATAATTTAATTTTTAAGCCAGTGAACTTTAAATGTTATGTGAGAGGTAAAGGTAAATTTCTAACTGTAATATTGAGTACTTTCAGTCAAACAACATATACCTTCATTAATTGTTCTGGATTTTCTTTACATTCAGTTCGTAATTCTATCCTTAAATGCATATGATTATTAGAAAATGCTCCATAATCACAGCCTATAAAGAGAAAGAAATATTATAACTTTAAATATTACAGCAGGACACAACATGTTAAAATCCCAAACTATTTCATCATCCTTTAATCTCAAATTCAACCACAGCATATTCTTTATCAGTAATTCAAAACAATAGGAAAATACTGAAGAACAAAGAACATAGGAAATCTGTAATCTTTATTCAAAAATAAAAATAACAGATTTTTAGAGCTCTTTATCACCTTTCATATTCTAGACTGAAGTTCATTTTCCATGTACACAGAATAATGCTGTGTTTAATATCACAATGACATATTGATTAGAAACCAACAAAAGTTCAATTCTACCTGCCACAAACTAGCAGTATAATCTTGCAGCACAAGATACTGAAAATGCTTTAATAAAAGTCTTAATTTAAGAGATTACAATTATTAACATGTGAATGAAGTAAACTTTCATTCCCAATTTTTTGAGTTTTTGTTGAATTTTATTGTGTTTTTATCATCTGTGCAGATGCAGTTATGTTTCTTTTATTCAATTAACATGTTTTATCATGGTAATGTTCCCTAGTAGTAAACTATTTTTTACAGATGACCATTCTGCTAATTAACTGACTATTCACACCTATTTTGTCTATTATTATAGATTTTCTTTTTCAACACCAATTCACAACCTCTCTGACATGTTTTCTTATGTGAGAGCTGAAAAGCAAAAATAACATTCTCCAGATGCCTTTGAAGCTAGGTTTCTGAGGGTGATTTAGGTTCTGCCAATTGATACATTTGTGTCTTTCTTTTCTTTTTTTTTTTTAAATAAATAAATTAATTTATTTATCTTTGGCTGCATTGGGTCTTCGTTGCTATGCGCGGGCTTTCTCTAGTTGCGGCAAGCGGGGGCTACTCTTCATTGAGGTGTGCAGGCTTCTCACTGCAGTGGTTTCTCTTGCTGCAGAGCACGGGCTCTAGGTGCGCAGGCTTCAGTAGTTGTGGCTCGCGGGCTCAGTA
This sequence comes from Mesoplodon bidens, assembly GCF_964165515.1. Taxonomy (NCBI): domain Eukaryota; kingdom Metazoa; phylum Chordata; class Mammalia; order Artiodactyla; family Ziphiidae; genus Mesoplodon; species Mesoplodon bidens. The sequence goes on from NC_138167.1 coordinate 91,948,508, forward strand.
GTTGTGGCTTGCGGGCTCTAGAGCGCAGGCTCAGTAGTTGTGGCGCACGGGCTTAGTTGCTCCATGGCATGTGGGATCTTCCTGGACCAGGGCTCGAACCCGTGTCCCCTGCATTGGCAGGCAGATTCTTAACCACTGCGCCACCAGGGAAGCCCAGTCTTTATTTTCATAAAAATATTTTGTGTGTAGAAAGGCAGAGAGAGAGATTTTCATTTTTCTGGCTCAGACTATGATAGAGGGTGCTTTGGGTTGGAGATAGCAGGGTACAGTAGAGGATTAATGTCTCTGAATTTCTTTATTATATCAACAGCTCTTTATCATATTGCTGCAGCCCAGTTCTACAATGTACTTGCATGTATATTTTCTACACTTTGGATGCTCAGCTTAGAATCTGTTCTTCAGTTCTATTAACAATTCTGTTGTTTATTGTAATAGCTAGTCTCCAAAGATGTCACTCCCACACTTCCTGGTATGATACCCTGTGTATTCCCCTCCCACACAGAGTCTGTGCTGACCCTATGTAACCATCAGGATGTAGTAGAAATGATGTTGCATGACTTCTGAGAATAAGTCATATGAATCTTTACAGGTTTCCATCTTAGTATCTTGATATTTTGTTCACAGGATGCTCTTTCTCAGAATCCAGGTGCCATGCAAGCCATAGGGAGAGACCACATAGGTGCCTCCAGCTGACAGCTCCAACTGAACTCCCAGCCAACAATTAACATCAACTGCCAATCATTTGAGTGAGCCATCTTAGAATTCCAATCCAGTAGACTTCAGATGACTGTGGCCCTAATCAACATCTGGCTGTAAATGCGTAAGAAATGCAAGCAAGAACTGCCTAGCTAAGCCCAGTCAACCCACAGAACTATATAAAAGATAATAACATACTGTTATTTTAAGCCACTAAGTTTGTTTTACACAAATACTCCCCAAAACCTTACTGCTTAAAGTAGCTAAAACAGCTTTTGTCTACAAATGAGAGCCCTAATCAGTACATCCATATTCATAAATAAAATTAGCCTCAGTTTCTCTTATGTATGTGTATGTGAGGCTTGCACAGTTTTGTATTTAAAATGTGCAGTTTTGGGCTTCCCTGGTGGCACAGTGGTTGAGAGTCGCCTGCCGATGCAGGGGACATGGGTTCATGCCCCGGTCCGGGAGGATCTCACATGCCGTGGAGCAGCTGGGGCCGTGAGCCATGGCTGCTGAGCCTGAGCGTCCAGAGCCTGTGCACCGCAGTGGGAGAGGCCACAACAGTGAGAGGCCCGCATAGCGTACCGCAAAAAAAATTAAAATTAAAATAAAAAAATAAAATGTGCAGTTTTTTATAAATGAAATATTATATAATCTGCAGATTCTTTTGCTCCTTGATGGATTGGAATAATTCAATTGTGAAATTATCCTTAGTTCCTAACGACATTTGAGAAGAAATCTCTTTCCACCTTCAGCCAAATTATTGATTTAATCATGTTTTCTCCTTTATCAAGCAATTTTGATAATTTGAATTTTCTTAGAAAATTATTCTATTCATTGAGACTATCAAACTTATTTGATTAGACCTATATACATGGGATCTTATAATTTTCTAAACCACTGTTATAATTGTAGTTATATAATCTTTCATGTAACTAATTTTTTATAATTATATTTCCTTTGCTTTTTTTCATAATTAGGCTCTATACTTGCCAATATATGTAAAATACATTTTCATTGTATAAACCTTAGTAAATATAAATAAGAAAACCATTAAAATCCCCCATAACTCGACTATAGATAAGCACTGCTAAAACCTGAAGGGTCTACATAAGTCTTTATATATCCTTTCACACAGGTACTCAGAACAAAAACCTTGGAGCCAAATTTCCTCTTTTCCTTTCATACAAATCCATCAATAAATACTTTTGTTTCTTTCTACCTTAAGAATGTTTTCTAGAATGTGACTGTTTTTCATCATTTCTACTCAAATCACTCTCATCTCTAACCACACTACTGTGACAGTCTTGTAGTGGACTCTTGCTAACTCAAGGCATCTTCTCTACAGAGTCTCCAGAATGATTGTCTCAAAATATGTCAGATTCTGTCACTCCTTACTCAAAAACCTTCATATACTCAGAACAGAATCCAAAGTCCACACCTTGACTTGATAAGAGCCCTGTATGATCTGACCCCTTATTTTCTTGGATATAACCACAAAGGCTTACCATTCTTTGAACATATTATGCCCACTCAGTGTGCCTTGGCCTTTATGATTCCCTCTTTCTGGAACACCAGCCCTCTAGACATCCATGTGACTCATTTCTTCATTGAGATATCCCATGTGGCTTACTGTCTCATTTCAGTCACTACTTAAATATCACCTCCTCAGAGAGGCCTCCCTTGACTTACCCTATCTAAAATAGCAATCTTCAATCTCTATCCCCTTCTTTTTTTTTTTTTTTTTTATGGTTGTACTGTGTCTTAGTTGCGGCAGGCGGGCTCCTTAGTTGCAGCATGTGAACTCTTAGTTATGGCATGCATGTGGGATCTAGTTCCCTGACCGGTGATCGAGCACAGGCCCTCTGCATTGGGAGCACAGAGTCTTAACCACTGCGCCAGCAGTGAAGTCCCTATCCCCTTATCTTAAAATCCTTCCTTCATGGAAGTTATCATTATTGAAATATTACATATGTACTTATTTGTTTATTGTCTGTCTCCCCACACCAGAACATTAGAATAAGAGAGGACTTTTGCCTATCTTGTTCCCTGCTGCATTCTCAGTGGCTAGAACATATCCTTTCACACAGTAATATTTTTGGTACAAATATCTATGAATATCCATGTTATAGTTTATACTAATATTTTTATAAATGACATTAAATTTCATAATAATTTTAATAGTATATCATGAAACTCTTTATGTTATTAAATATTGTCTAAGCCGTATTTTTTTAATGAGTGTATTGTTAGACACACCAATGTCCTGTTGAAGAGGTTGTTGCCATTTTTCATTATAAACTAAGCCAGGATTAATTCTAGTTAAATCTTTGTTCATTCTATTATTCTTAGAATAAATTTGCAAGAAGTAAATTTGCTCAGTTGAAGCAAATAAAGATTGTGAGGCTTTGATATAAATTATATTTTTCTCCAAAAATATGTATGAACTGATACTTTTAAAATAGTCCCACAATTAGTTTTCTTTTCTTTAACATAAATTAATAGAATGTCTGGTTTTAATTAGGACTAGTAAAACAAATTGTTAGTGGCTAGTACTTACTGGAGATGTAAGGAAGGTAGTAAGTAAAACAAATGAATGAAGTAAATTGAACAGACCAATATACTACGGATATTTTATTAGAGATAAATGCACATACCTGTATATGACAAGAGACAAGAACTTCAAGCAGTTTAATTTTCTAAATTATAAATTATTCATTATTCATATTTACAGAAAACTTATCTGCCAAGCAGATGAAAACTGTACTTACTTAAAACATCAGTATCTTCCACGTCCTGAAGAATGAGCTCTTCAACAGTTTTACTCTTATTCTTTATGATGTTAATACAGTGAAGAACTGAGTCAGGTAATTCATCTAAATCCTAAAAATGTAAATAATGAAAGAGACTGTAAAATTCTTTACTAAAACTATGTATCAAAATCTGTTTTGATATGTCAAAAATTTGAGTAAAATGTATAAATGAGGTAAAAGGGCTCCATATAAAGAGCATAATCCAAACAAATATATTTGGTTAAAATTTGCTTTTAATTTTCAGGTGGTTATAAATTGCATCCATGATTCTGTTGGATCTCATATTCAAATGAATAATTTCAGAAATTTTGTCACACTTAAATTAGCTGTGAATAAAAAGATACAATAATATAAAAATATTATTTTCTCCAAAAGTATTATATAGGTTATTGCAATCCTAATTAAAAATCAAAGTGTAATTATTTTTTGAAACTTGACAAGTGAGTTTTTTGGAAAAAGCTTAGTTGAAAAGATTTTGAAATAGCAAAACTACTAAAGGAATTTGACCCATTTTATATTTAAAAGTATAAAACCACTATAGGGCAAAAATTAACACAGTAATAGAAAAGAATAAATAGCCTTGGATGGATCATATGTATAACAACTAAATATATACAACAGATATGACAAATCAATTGAGAAGAGGTGGATTATTCCATAAGTGACCCTGGGAATATTTGTTAAATATATGCAGGAAATTTTTAATTAGATCTACTTTTTTATAACATAGCTGAAAATAAGTTTCCATTGGATTAAGAATTTTTATATAAAAGAATGAATCCATGAGTAACTTTTCTAGGCATATAAACATTGGAGAAAATAAACAAATGAAAAGAAAATAAATGTTTGATTTCCCAAAAAGTAACTATTCTTTGGTCTAAAGATTTCACATACATTTTGCTTTTTATGCATATCTAATCACATTAGAATGCTCATGATTAAGTAAAAAAAGCAGGATACAAATATATATGTATGTGTATATACATGTATATGTACATACACATAATTATACGTACAGTACAATCCCAATTTTGTGAAAAATGCACACATATACATGTGAAATTATAGGTAATTTCTACCTTCAATATACCTTTTATATTTAAATATCTATTAATATAAATTGCTTAAAGGTGACCCTAAGGAAAAAAGGAGATAAGTATACAAAACACACTGAGAAAAATAATATTTCTCCTAAAAGGCTTATCCAGTTAAAAGGCTCAAAAATACAACATAACACTTACTGTATCACTATTATCACTCTGGGTTTCTGATTTTGAATCACTATCAAAATCATCTTTTTCCAAGGAAGAAATGCTGATTTTATCCAATTCAGCTTCTATTTCTTCTTTGAGCTTTATATCATCATCATCATTGTCTTCCATCATCCTTCATAATAAAACATGAAACCATTTAAAGAAAATTGAAGAGCCTAAATGCCTGTAAAAATTATAGGTTCTTTAATGTGCCATACCAATCCAACATGCTGTAGGTAAAAATTTAGTTTAACATAGTTTTAGTTTAACAAACTTTTGTCACACCTTATCATGGCTGTACTATATATTAAAGAAAATGTTTTCTCCCTATATTCATTCATTATTTCTTTAATGTTTTGACTACAAAATGATCAACTCTAATAGTACTCTTTAAATTCTCTAAAGGAAAAGTTACATGGAATGAACTGGCTTACCTTTCTGAACCAAGAAACTTCATACTAAAATTCATTTTCATGGTAATAATTAATGGCAAAATACCTCTGAACAGATTGAGTATTCAGAGGTTAAAATACTTATAAGAGAAAAACCTATGTCTATATATGGGGAAACATGTGGTTAGTTTCTACTCATTAAATCAGAGTTGTTAATTCCACCAGATAGCTACATGTTTTTACCAACAATAACATGTTGCAATAATGGCTAATACATGGCTTATAAGTTCAATATTTATTTCATTTAAATCTCCAATGCTTGTAATGGATATGGGTCAAGCAGTACATTGTAGTAGGTCTTCACATCATCATCATTAACTACCATCATTAGCTTCCATGTATTAAGTAGCTGTGACAAACCAGGCACTAGAAGACACTTGAGTGATTGATAACTTAATCGGTTAAAGGTCATTATAGTCATTGTATAGATGAGAAAACCAAGGTTGGAAGAGGTTACTTAACTGCCATAGTATGATGTTAGTAAGTAATGGAAGCAGGATCCTAACTCAGAGAGCCTGAATCCAAAGCCAGTGCTTTTCCCCCTATCAAATGGTATCCAAACTCAGTCAAGCTCATTATCTGCCCATCAATCCCTTGAACAACTTCTAGTCCAATAGTCTTCAAACTGCAGATGGTAACCCATTCGTGGATCAATAAATTAATTTAGTAGCTCTTGATCATCTAGTTTAAATGATAGGATAGGATAGGAAAAGTTAGGATAGGTCAAAAAAGAAACTGTAAGTGCATTACATATACTACAGGTAAAAGTTGTTTTAAAAAACTTGTTTCAATTATAAGTACATGTATATGTATGCATGTGTGCATGATCTGCAATGAAAATTTTTGTTTGTTTATTTTACTGTGGGTCTTGGTATAAAAAAAGGTTGAAAAACACTGTACTAGTCAGCTTTTATTTTATTTTCCAGACTATTCCAAACTTTCATTCTTTCCTCCAGTCCCTGGCCTTTCCACTGCTGTCTTCTTCCCGACCCTTCCTTCTTTTCTTTCCTTCCTTCCTCCTTCCTTCCCTCATCCATGCTCTCTGTTCTTCCATCCCTCCTTCCACTCCCTTCCTCTTTATTTTCCATCTTTTGCTCATTCATCTCAAAATCAACTTTTTGGGAGCCTACAAGATGCATCCACAACAGTGCTAGGTGCTACAAATACACTGATTAAATAAGTAACCTGTTTTCATAGAGTTTACAGTCTAGTTAACAGAGAAAATGAAACATCCTCATTCTCCTATTTCTTTTCCTGAAGTCTCTTCTTACTCTAATCTTATTAGGAGACCCTCTTCCTAATAAAGTGTAATCCTGTACTTATGCCCTGAATCTGACAACTTCTCACCTACTGAACTGTCTGCTCCATCCACTATTCCTTCTGTTTACTACTTTGCCATACATTTGTGTTCCACTGCCACCCCCTCCATAAACAAAATTAGTTCATTCCTATCAAAAAAAAAAAAACCACACAATACCTGTGCCTGTCCTTCCTCTAGCTATAGATATCACATATCTTTCTTTCACGCGTAAATGATTTAACTTGACTGATCTCCATGTATTGCATACACTCTTAGGCATTTATCCCAGAGAAATGAAAATTTATGAAAATTTCATTAATAAATGAAAATTTATGCTCACACCAAAACAAATGTTCACAACGGTTTTATTCATAATAGTCCCAAACTGGAAACAACGAAAATGTCCCTCAATAGGTGGATAGTTAAACGGACTCTAGTACCTCCATACCATCAGCAATAAGAGGCACGAACCATTGATATATGCCACAATACCAATGAATCTCCATGAATCTCCAGGGAACTATGCTTAGTACAAAGCCCACAGCAAAAGGTAATAGACTATATGATTCCATTTACATAACACTTCTGAAATACTAAAATTTTATAAAAATGAGGACATATTAGTGATTGCCACTAATGGAGTGGATAGGATTGGAGGAAGGTGGTTATGGTGATAAAAGGGCAACATGAGAGATCCTTGTAGTGTTGGAACTGTTCAGTATCTTGACTGTGGTTAATTAGTGAGCATATTCAGATGATAAATAGTGTATTACATAACACACACACAAATGAATACAAATAAAATTGAGGCAATCCAAATAAGATTAGCGGATCATACCAATATCAATATCCTGGTCGTGAAATTATACTAGAGTTAACAAAATATTACCATAGGGGGACACTGGACAGAGTGTATAAGAGGTATTTCTGCATTATTTCTTTAAGCTGGATGTGAATCTATAATTACCTCAATAAAAATTTATTTTAAAATATCCTAAGTACTAAGAGGACAGTTAAATAAATTATGATAAATCCATAGAATGGAATACTATACAAGTCCTTTAAAAAATGGGTACATTTACTGTACTCCTGTGGAAAGGTAGCCAAGAAGAAATAATTGAACAAAGGTAAGTGGCTGAAAACTACAGAGAATAACATCTCTTTTGCATAACTACATGCACGTACACACTCTTTTTTTTAGACAGAAACTTTCTGGAAGAAATTGGGGAACTTTTAATTTTCATTTCATACCTTTATGTTGAGTGATTTCTTTTTATCATGAATATGTATTACTTTTATAACTTTAAAAACTAATTTTAAGATATTCAATTTTACTCATAACCTCCCTCTTCCAAAAGGAAACAAAACAAAACCAGAACCAGTGCAAAATGCTACCCGTAATCAAACAATTAAAATGCGATTCAAAAGCTTTGCTAGGTGGAAAATTAGATTTTTTTAAAAACATGGTTATAAAGCAGAATGTACAGGTTCACAAAACTTTCTATAGAAAGAAAGGCAGGAGAATAGGGTAAAGGAAAGAGACATTTTCATTATATGTCCCTCTCTGCTCATCTACTGGCTCTTTAGATGAGCCCTGCCCAATTACATATTTGAGCAACATATTTGATTTTAAATTTTGTAGTAGCAAATTTTTAAAATGTAAAGAGAAACAGGTGAAATTTTAATAATATATTTAATTCAATCCAATATATCCAAAATATTATTTCAACATATAATCAATAGAAAATTATTAATTATAAGGCCAATGTAATTACAAAGTTTACACTTTTGTTTTGTAAAATAATTCTTCAAAATCCGATGTGTATTTTACACCTACAGCACATTTCATTTCGCACTCGCTGCATTTAAGCCCTCAATAGCCACCTGTAGCCGGTGGTTACAGGATAGGACAGGGCAGCCCGAGATGGATCCCATTGCAAACAGGCTACAGTAAACTACTTCAAGTTGACGATACATCACTTGGAGCTGGCTAAAGCTGCCAAAAATGGGAAATTTTAAGGAACTCCACCCTTCAACTGTAGTTCTTCAAGTTCTGAATGAACTACCAAAAATCTTCAAAACTGAAAGGAGCCTCTCGCTCCACAGACTCGCTCATCCACCCCCTGGGCGCGCGGTCCCCCCTTCGCCCTAAAGCCTGGCCGCCGCGGAGAGGAGCCCGGCTCCGCCTGCGCTCCCGCACCTCTCTGCCTCGCTTCCCGCTACACCAACCCCGGCCTAGAGGGGTCTCGGCTCACCCAGCCGCAGCTAAACCTTCGGCTTTGTTGGAAAACAGCGCCCGGAGCCTCCAAACAAAGAGTAACCACGGCAACTGCCAATCCCAAGGAAGATGGACCTTACCGGTGCCCCAGTAGGACAAACTATCTCTACTCGAAACCAGAACGAACGCTTTATCTCAGGAGCTGGATAAGGAATTTAAAATTTCTTTCAGGTACGTTTTAATATTTAAATAATTTTGGAAAGTATTTAGTAAAAAAGGACACTTTGTTACAATTACCCAAGTAGAGGTAGCCTGACCTTTAAATTGTTTCTGACCTATCTATATTTATTATGTGCATCTAGTAAAGGTTGAGTTGCCCATGTGTAAACTGTACATTCCACAAAACCTTAACCCTGAATAGTGATTTGTGGGGACTGGAAGTATGAAAAAAATGTCAATAAATTGTTTGCCTTCCGTGACAACAGTTTCTTTTAAAAAAGAAAAAAAATCAATCAATTATCACGCAATTATCAAAATCAGTTATGAAAAACTTCTAAGTGAATGGATGTGTGGGGTGAGAAATTTGAAAAATTATTTTCTGTAATATGTTTTACTGTAAAATATTGACGGTGACACACACTGTTTTAATATAAAACTTGACGTTTAAGTATATATCATAATATTTAATGTTAACTTAAAAATTCATCAAAGTTTCTTTTCTTGGTGTATAGTGTACAAAATGTAAAATTTCATTTTAATTAATAACAGATATCCCTGATTTTAATTTTTTTGAAGTTTGCAAATGAAGCATTAAATTCCAAGGGGAAGTAGTTAAGCATAATTGTAAAAGATATCTGATATACAATAAGCTAAAAGCAAACAATTTCATTGAGCCTTTGAAAGAAAATAGAATATATTTCCCTGGTAACAACTGAATAATAAAATGTATTGTGTCAACTTAAGAATTAATAATATAGAGTGAGAAACCAGTAGACTTTTGATATTAAAAAAACACATTAGTTCCTCGTTCAAGAAAGATAATGATTTTCAAAAATAAACTACTTCTGGTTTCAGAATTAAATTTTGGGTATTTTCATTATTAAAGTCCATGCTCAAGTAACATTTTTTCTTTTTTTAGTTTAGTTTTGTTGCTGATTTATAAACTACCAAACTCTTCATTTAAAATGCTCAGACTAACATTATGTTGAAATTCACATTAAAAAAATCTTAAAATTTTGTTTGTAATTATGAAATTATTCATACTTTTCCCAAAGAATATCAAGTCCATTTTTAATAAATTAATTTCTAAAACTAATTTTAAACAACTAATTTGAAGATATTGTCTGAATTGCTTTCCTTCTTAATGCTTACCTTTGTCAAACAAATTGATAGCAAAAAAGAAAAACATTGGGAGTTCTTCTGAAGATAAATTAATCCATGGTGCATGTCTCTACAACTCATACTTTCAAGTTACTTATTAAAAAGAAAAAAAACCTACTCAGGTTAAAGGATTATGGACAAAGTAACATAATCCACTTTCGGCTATAATTTCTATGAGGAGTGCAATTAAAGAGATTTTTGCTAAACGCTGCCTAGTTAAACAATAGTTTCAAGTTGACCTGATTTACAATCTATGACTATTTGCAAATTCTTGGCAAAGCACACATGATCCCTCACAATCTTTACTGAGTCTACTTCTCCAGCCTTATCTTTCATCTCCTGCCACTCTACCCACGCCCTTGTGCACTTCACTCTAAAGCCTGTGAACACAGTGTTCCATCTGCCTTGAAAATTCCTGCCTCTATCCTGTGTTTGCCTGACTGGGACCCTCTTAATCATCCTTCAAAGATTATCTCAAATTCATTGCCTTTCTGAAACTTCCCAGCTCCGTTATTCCCAGTCCCTACAGGCCCAACACAGTTCAGAGTTGGCCACAGGCTTTAATACTTGATTCCCTAATATTTTGTCTTATTTATTCATTTTTTTCTGTTCCCATCTCCTGGCACTGAGAAGGAACTTAAGAACAGTAATTAGAGTATTATTTAACTAGTGAAAAATGACACCTATTAATAGGTGAATTATTGTAAATTGTCCTTCCCTATAGCGTTTATACTATTAAAAATATCTCTGCTGTTGGACCATTTATTAACTAATCAGGAAATGAACCAAAGAAATACCATACCAGGACCTTATTTGAGTTAGTTAAAAAAATTCTTTGTCTATAGCAAAATAAAATACAAGTCTACCACACCACAAATATTTACTTAGGAACTGCACGAACTTGCATATCTTTGCGTAAGCAAATCTTCATTTTTATCGATGTTGTTTTTAGAATGTGGGGCTTGTGGCTGAAAAGATCACACGTGATCATCTCTCACCATTCTATGCAAACGTGGCTCTGGGCTTCCTTGGCTAGTTGCTAAGACACCTTGTTTGTTGTGTTCTAACTCTTTAACTTGAACTGCTTGCTATGGTCTGAATGTTTGTATCCCCTCAAAATTCACATTTTGAAGTCCTTACACCCAATATGATGGTGTTAGAAGATGGTACCTTTAAAAAGAGGTGATTAGTTTATGAGGGTGTATCCCTCATGAATAGGATTAGTGCTCTTAGGAAGAGATCCCACAGAGCTCCCTTTTGCCATGTGAGGATAAAAGAAGTCTGAAACTTTGCATCTTTATCTCAAACTTCCAGCTTCCAGAAATGTGAGAAATAAATTTATGTTGTTTATAGACTACCTAATCTGTGGTATTTTGTTATAGCAGCCCAAATGGACTAAAACCCTACTGTTCTGAAGTTACCATGAACATCCTCCTTAACCAAGTCAGCTGAATTTGAGAGTACAGAATTCTCTCTTTTTGACATCTTTCTCATGTAACATTATTTTAGAAATTTCTTCCTCGATTGGTTTCCGTGAGATCATACTTTGCTTATTTTCTCGTTTCTTAAAGTCTGCTTTTAAAAAAATCCAAATTCCTAATTATATCATTCTCTACAATCAAACCTCTGCTCATTTTTATCTATAGTTAATCCCTCATCTCTTTCATTTATTCCCAAGATATCAGCTCTCTATGGATGACTCCCAGTTCTGCATAGCTTATGCTCTCCACTTACCTGAAATCCATTTCCAGTGCTTAACCACAAGGGTATCTTTTACCAATTCAAACCCAATTATTAAATATTAAATTTATGGAATTTATGAAATTTTTTCAAACAATTCTAGTGATTCTCATTATTCTTTTATTTTCCCATCATAAAAAATCTTTCTGATCATCTTTGATTCCTTCTTGCTTGTAGTAAAGCATATTGAAATGTATCAAAACCCTCTTTTTCTCCCTCTAATTATCTTTTTACTGCCCTTTCCTATCTATCGGTCATTTTGTCTGGCTTTTCCCACCCTAAATCATTTATTTCCTTCATCTTGGGCACATAGTTACCTCTGCCTCCAACTGAGAATTGCCATGTGATTAATTGCTATGTGCCAATGGAATATGAGCAGAAGAGAAGTATGCAACTTCCACCTCACTTGCTTAAAAGATGCTCACCTGAGTTTACTCATCCTCTTCCTTTCTGCTGACTGTAAAGGATTACACCTTGAGCAAATTTGGGAGCCATATATTGAACAGGCTGGAGCAAGTCCCATGTTCCTAAGATGATTTCCCAGTAGAGAACCCATTACCCATCTTGGACTGAGAGAGAATAAACTTCAGTTTAGTTTCGTATTTGGGTCCTTTGATAAAACATTTTAGCCTTGACTCAACCCTGCTAATTGTTATCAAATCAACAGTCAAGCCTCTGCCTTCAACATTTCACACCAGAATCACTGCAGAAATCTCATTCATTAGTCTTCTTTCTCTTTCTCATTTATAGAGAAACAGAGGCTAGGTCTTTGGGTTTAACTTCTCATTCAGACTGTAGGAGAGGATCACAGCTTTCTCATATGCTGCAGTAAATAGAATTGAAGCCAAAATGTAGATCTACAACATCTTGGAAAGAAACTGAAATAAAAATCAAGCAGTCTTTCCAACTGAGTGTCCCATCCAAATAATCCAGGAACTGGAGGAATCCAGGAATAAGACTAGAGGACAGAAACTGAAGAAACCAAATGATAGCGGGAGAGTTTGAGGCAGAGGGTGGAAGATAAAGCCTGGAGAGACTCCTGAAGCTGGGAAGAAGTCCCTTGGAAATTTTTAGGAGGAATATGGCCTTGGATTGAAGTAGGGAGGGAAGTGCATGGATGCTAACCTAGACATCTCTTACTTATCCACTTTCTAAGGCATCTTTCAGTTCAACAAATGGATTGGTTTCTTCCTAACTAGGGGCAAACAGCTTCAAGTTAGTCTTACTAACTCTGCTTTTGTTACTGAACCAAACTTGGGTCTGCTCGCCCACACGCAGTAAAGCCAATCTACTGACACCAGGTTGTGCTGAAGGAAAGTAGGGCATTCATTGCAAGGTGCCAAGCAAGGAGAACAGGCAGCTCCTGCTCAAAAGACCCGAAGTCCCCCATGGCTTTCAGGGAAGAGATTTTAAAGGCAGTATGAGGGAGACGGTTGCAGGGTGCGTAATCAGCTCGTGCACAGTTCTCTGCTCGGTTGGCATCAAGGTGAAGTTTCAAGTATCATCAACCTTCTGGTTTCAACCAGTCTAGGGTCTATGTTCTTATGTCAGCAGTTTTCATCTGGTGGGGGTCTGCTTCCTATAAGAACAACTTATGAATGTGTGTCAGGCCTTTATCAGTGTCTTTCAGGGAACTGGGAGTTGGGTGATTCTGCTATGTAGCAGATTTATAGTCTTAATTGTTACCAGTTCCCCAGCCCAACAGCTCTTCTTTGTTTCTACATCTTCACATTTCCCAAGCACTAACTCTTGAGTCAGCCTTCTGAGACTCAAGGGAGGCCTGGGAGGCTAAAGCAAAAGCCTTTTACTTCAAAGGACAGGGACATCGGGGCTTGTATACTGTTTCACTTTCACCAGGTCAATTATGTACTGCATGTATTGAAACATTGTAAACTACGATACTTTTAAAAATACTGAGCCAGTTAGAATTGAAACAACCAAGGAAAAAAGAAAACCCAGAAACATACCCAAGAAAATGTAAAACCTCCATATCTAATAGACCAAGCACCAAAACCGATAAGTATTGATTTTTACATAAATGTTTTAGGAAAATTGGCTATCTGGAAAATAATTTTTATTTAAAACCACCTTAAATTAGTTCCCTTCCTTACACTGTATACCAAAGTAAATTGTAAGCTCATTGAATAATTTAATTCACCTATTCATTGATTCATTCATTCAATAAATATCTATTGCTCTTGTACCCACCATGTGCTAGACTCGGGGTTGTAATGGTATACAAGATCTACTCTCTCCACTTAAAGACCTCAGAGTCTACATGGGAAGGAAGACAAGTAAAGATGAAAATAGGCAACAAATAGAGATTAGGGAAAGCCTTCCAAGGCTAGACCTCAGTGAAGAGTTAACATTGTTCTGGGAAAGAGGAGGACAGTCAGATGTAAAGGAAAGGTTTCTAGCAAGGAGAACAAGGTGTGTTATGACTGGAAACAAAATATTTCATTTTCTGAAAACTGCAAGGAGTTCAGTAAGGCAGCTATTGACATGTTCTACAAATGCCCTCTTGGTCTCGACTGCCTGGCCAAAAAATGCAGATAAAGAAAGACAGGTACCGTTTCAAGACATCTTCAATATTTCCTTATATTCAGGAGAGCAAAGGGGAATGTTATACTGACCGCTGGTATGAGAACAAAAATATGCAAATAAAGGAGGTAAGTAGGCAGAATTATTTAAAGTTATTACTGTGGTGAGTGTTTATTGTAAAAGTTGTGTTTATCTTTTCAGAATCATCAGTATATGGGGAGAAAAAGAATGTTAAGGAAAAACAAAACATTAATTTTTAAATACTTTCTTAACCTCATTAATGGAGCTTTCTTGGTAAGTATCTTCATAATTATTTAGTAAAGAAAATGTGCATTTATATTGGCAATTAGTTCAAAAATAAGTATTGGCTATCTTTTTTGTAGGCTCTTGGACTTTTACTCATGGGATTTGGTGCATGGCTTTTATTAGATAGAAATAATTTTTTCACAGCTTTGGGTATGTATCTATTTTCCTTTTTCTAAATCAAACAAAGAATTCAGTGTTAAACAATTTCATACATGATTTATTCAGCAGGTGGCAGTATTTCTCTAAAATTCATTAAGTACTGTCCAATTTTTCCTCAGGAAGTCTTTGCCAATTGTTCTAAAAGCACCTTATTAAATAATAAGACTTAAATCCAAGACCATAAAGGAGAGGGAATTTTGAGAGAGAGATCTAGGAACTTTGGGCAAGAGAGATGAGAGAAATGGAAGATTGTGGTTATTCTGCTGACTCTGGGCTTTTACAGATCTATAGACTTGAAAGGATAATGGAGATCAAAATAGCTTCACTGCCCAAGTTAAATTATCTCTTTTAAAACTCAGTCATCATATCCTGTCACCATCACATGCTTAGAAATAAAATAAAATATTCCCTATGGAAACAACTTAAATGTACATCAGTGGATGAATGGATAAAGAGATTTTATATATATATAGATATAGATATAGATATAGATATAAATATAGACATATAAATATATCTATCTATATATAGATATCATATCGTTAGGCACTATCCCATGAGCTGAGGATACAGAAGTGTACAAGAAAGATAAAGGGCCTGTCCTCATGGAGCGTAATTCCAGTGAGGGAGACTAGAAAACAGCACATAGAATGTTCATAATTTGACCCCTGCAAACCTTCCCAGTCTCACCTGCCTGAAACTGTAAATGCCAGCAAGGCTGAGTTTCCTACACACACTGCACCATTCTGTGTCTTAGAATGCTTCCACCATTCCAACCTAGAGACTTCCAATTATAATTTAAAGCCTAAACCCAGGTGTTACCTTCTCCAGTAATCTTGCATATCTTCACCTTCTCCCCCTACTAGATTAGATGTTCTTATACCCAGTGGTGTGCTGGTAAATGTCCTGGGATGGAGTCTCAGTTTATGGTATTTGCTGATTTCTGTGGTTTAAATAATCCCTTGATGGCCAAGTTCAAGGTGCCAGTGTGGACTGAGTTGGTTTACAGATTTTGTGAATATTTAACAGTTGGCTTTTATGTGCCAGAACAATCTGGTTCCAGCACACCACTGCCCATTGCCACTACTCTTCTCCCATAAAACCTAGGGCATATTTAATTTATTTATCTCCCTTTAAAAACAAATTGTTAAGCACTACATCTGTGCCATAGCACTAAGCATTTAACAGTTAGCCTGTTGACTATATAAATATATAGTCTCTAGCACAGACAGCTCAGTCTAGATGGGGAGAGAATAAAATACAGTTTTAAGGGGGCCAAATTAGCAATAAACTCAGGGTTTCATACATGGGAAACTTAACCCACATGTGTTAAGTACTCAGAATATTTTTGATGAATCAATGAATGAATATAAAAATGTTTACAGGTACATTAGACATAGAAGAATTCACCCTAGAAAAAGTCATATTCTTTTATAGAAGACAATAAAGATAAGGTAAAGTTAAAGGGATCTTCTGAGATTGAAGAAATTCTCTATCATGTCATTAAAGGAAGAAAAGTTAAGAGCAAGTAAGAGGTGCTAGAATGAGGTTAAAAAAGAGAGAAAGAGAATCCTAGTGGTTTGTTAACAGCTGCCTAGGAAACCTTGGGTTGCTGCATTTATTATTAAATAGAAAACAAATATCACTTAATAATAGCTGTTTTGTGGATTCCACAGATGAAAATAATCACTTGATAGTATATATTTTGATTGGAACTGGTTCTGCTACTGTTGTTCTTGGTCTCTTCGGTTATTTGGGAATTCACAATGAAATCAGATGGCTTCTAATTCTGGTACGTATTTCATTTCAATAGCCTGAATCTGTATCTCTGATTTTCAGTGTTTGAGTCACACACGTGAGCAAGAATGATTTACGTCACTGTAACACTGCAGTACAATGTGCTCTTGGGAGTAAGGCCATGAAGTGCCCCCTCCCAAGAATCTTTTCTAGGTAGAATTTTCTTCGTGCGTTTCCCATGGACTAAATCTGGACCTCAACACTTACACACTTAGATATTAATTTTGAACACAGAGTCAATAGGAATCCATCTCCTAGGCTGAACTACAATTAACCAAACTTAAATCTGAAGCCTAAAATCAGAATACAGTATGTTAAAGGCAACGAACAATGAAGTTTAGCAGGGAAAAGGAAACATGGCCTGTAGTCGGCACATTTTCTCCCTGTGGGTGTGCCATGTGGGAAGCTAACTTGTAACTGAGATCACAATTTATAATTTAACAAAAAGAAATACAACTGCTGAGAGGGCCAGACTCTGGCATCTGGCTAGCACACTATCTCTCCGCAGGCATATAACATGAAAAGGTAAATTATAATGAACATGAGCCATTTACCATACGTGGAACAGGTATGGATCACAATCAGTGGATTCAGGTAAAATATAGCTTTTAACCTTTTCTTAAAATCAGATGAGTTTTAATTCACAGGCACTTTCCTGTGAAGCAGATAGGAAATTCAAATGTATCCAACTGTGCCCCTCTTGTCAGGAAGAATGCAGACATAATTAGCTTTTATGTAGTGCTGAAAGTCTGGGTGGTCACTTTGGATTCCGTTTATCAGTCTACACCAGTTACCACGAAAGAACTCACTTTCCCAGCTGATGTGGTCCCTTCAGGACTACATATTCTGCTGTTTGAATGGCCTAGGACAGCAAAGGCAGCGCTGTTCTTCATCCAGTATATACCAGTACAGGCATATCGGTGAAATTCTTTTGTGAAGGATTGGTATGTAACCATTACCTCAGTTCCTTTCCTGCAGTTCCCCTTCCCTGAGACCTAAGACATTCTACCCTGCCAAGGACACAACAATTAAAGGAGTCATGCCTGACAGAGGAATTAGTTACTGCCTATTGTTAATAATTGCTGCCTATTATTATCTGAATATTACCCATGGTAGAGGCATTTTAGGCAACACTGGAAACCACACCTTCATTTCCCTCTGGGTCTTGCCTCCTTACCACGGCAATTCCAGGAAGCCAAGTGCTAGCCCCCATTGCTTTGAGAATCTGCAGACTCTAGGATCAGTCTCACAATCTTTTTAGTCTAAAAAAGACCTCACTCTCTCTTCTTACTCTCCTCAAAGGCACACCCTCTATTCTCAAATTTTATCTTTCTCTTCTCCCAGGGCCTATAACATAATTTTCTCATGGGGGCTTCTGATTTTGGATATGGAAACCAGGACAGAAATGATTTGCAGGAAAATTTTAATTTTCTCCTTGCCACAAATTCCCATTTAGATAAAGGAGACAGAGAGCCTGCTATTAATATAATGTTGTGGTTTGAGGATGGGAAAGGAAGAGGGCAACTAGAGGGAGAAAAACGTAAACATCTTATAAATTTCTGCCTCATGTAATTCAAGTATTAATGGACTGTGACTAAGAAAGCCTGACAGACCCCATCATAAGGAATATACATGCTACCAGGACCTGATAGCTTAGATCCTGAAGCCAAGATACCATTCTCTCTTCCGGACGGTCCATGGAAGAGTATTGCAACATTTTGTAATCACGACACTTTTGCTATTCTCCTCTGAATTTAGCAATACTTTTTTGATGGACACACTTTTTCTTTAACCATGTTAATTCACATAGTCAAGCTATGGGCAAATCTTATATAGGCCTAAACACTATTCTCTGGCTTAAAGGTGATTTTGCATGCTCCTACTCTAATCAATAGATATTACTTTTGCATTTTAACTCCTTGGGACAATTTCACTTTCCTGTTAAAAGTTCTCCAGCAGTCTCTCACTGTGCTCTCTAAGTGCTAATAACATACAAATACACTGAATATTTCTTCTGTAGATATCTAACTGCTGTTAAAAAGTAATTTTCAAAGGTAAAATCATGAATCACCTATATGAAAATGAGCATGTATCAGAGACTTTATTTATATAATTAGTTAATAGAGGAACCAGTAAGAAGTAACAACCAGTCTAAATAAGAATTAAGCTTGTGGAGATTTATATTCTCTATAGACTATTAATTTGCATTTTCATGAATAGTAATCATTTGCATTGCTATGGAAACTTTTGTATTACTATCAGAGTTGTATAAGTTAACTCTTTACAGAGTTGAATAATAGTTTAGTCAAAGGTAATATTTCATACTCCCATTGAATCAGAAACCTGGGAAGGTCCACAGACAATAACCAGCGTGCCATTGAAAAGAAACCCAGTGACTTTTTAAAACAATTGTTTTGCGCAGTTTTCCCTGTCTCTACCTGTCTTCACTACTATCCATTGTCAATGAAGATTAAGTAAGGTGTTGTGTGTAGAAGTATTAAAAATCTAAATTTCTAAAGGGATCTAAAGACCATATTTTTGTCTCTGAAAATAAGAAATATATTTGTCAAGTAAGCAATTTTAATGGACTATTTTAAAGTATTAAATGTTTAAAATAGGTGAAACTAAGAATACTAACAGTAAATCATCCTTACTTATATTGATATTTTAGTTAGTAAAATATTCAGACTGCTAACTTTTAAAATTATTTTGAATTCTAGATAATATGTATCACTGTTCATTGCTATGATGAAGAAGATTGCAGTGGCCATAAGTTTAAAAAAAAGAAAATAGTCAAATAATGTGAAAATCATTTTGTTTGGCTTTGGATAGAAGTATTTTCAGTTTTCAAAGAAATAGTCCAAATGTGCATACAGATTAACTTTACTATTGCTGTTGCTTTTGTTACTTTCTCATTATTTTTATTGTTGTTGCTGTTGTTACTTTGTGCATGATGGAATAGTTTACATGGTAGGTCACAATTTAGTGGGTTCTCCACTGGTAGCAGAATGGTGTAAGTGGAGGTCTAGATATTTAAGTTCCCCTCTATGACAGTTTTAGATCTGAATGAAGAAGGTATCATCATCAACTCCATTAGACCAAGTAGTCTGTTAGGGTTCTCATGAAGCACTATCACTTCTTTCTATCTTACTCTTATACAAATGTTCACTGATTTTTTTTCTTTGCCTTTTGTTTCAATAATTTCACTCGTGTATGAGAACAGGAAACTTCAGCAATACCTATGTATTTTAAGACTGTACATTTCATGTGATGTGCATTTTCCCATCCTTGTAGCATCTAAAAATATATTAGGAGCATAGTTCTCATTTCTATGTTTCTTTTGTTTTAGTATGCAGCACTGTTAATGTGGGTCTTTGGTGTTCAAGTTGTACTTTCAGCACTCATCTTCACAAAGAAAGAGGAGGTATGGAAACATCATCCTTTTATTTGAAAAATAAAGAAAAGTAGATACTTTAGATTATTGAGACCTAAACCTATATTAAAAGCTAAAGGTAAATGTCTTTGGGGGAAAAAAAGGATTCAATGGAAGTACTAGAATTCCATATAGGAAGGGGACAGGGGTCAGATTGGAATGTTGGGCTAGGAGAACTTGTCTTTAACTCTGTCTGCAGAAGATTGAGAATGTTGTAAATAACAAAGAATGTAGGGGAAGAGGAGATGATGCTTATTGTGGGATATCCAAAATTGGCCCCCCAGCCAACCCTGGCTGCCACTACTGACTCCATCACTGTACTATATTCTATTTTTGTAAAGAAATACCTTTAGATTTGTACTAATTTCAAATTTAGCAATTTCATTTAAATAAGATTATTGAATAATTCATATATTTTGTACAGGTATGGTCATGAGTGATACAATTAAGTTAACTAGAACAAGATTTATATTTTTCAAGTCAAGTTCAAAAAAGCACATAATAAATTACCTGAAAAAACTTTTTGGTAGCAAAACTTACCTATTACAGCCTACAGACTTTCAATTCTTTAAGAAATTTCAGTGTTTCAGTGCAGTCAAGGTCTGACTTTGTCTCATGGGAGACTCTCCTGTAGCAATAAGAGCATGGACTTGAAGTCATACAGATCGGCACGTGACTAGATAACAGCAAGCCATTTAACATCCCTGAACCTATGTCTTCATCTACCTACCTTATAGAGTTATCATAAACTGAAAATTATAAAGTTCCTGTTATAGAGTAGCTATTTGAGAGCTCTCTGCCTTCCCTTAATTGATTTTGAAGGAGAACCTGATTAATTTCTAGGCTTCCTAGCCTTCAGATTCTTTCTATATATCAACTCCTAATTAATAGCCAAACCTCGACAAAATCTTTCCTATACAACACCGTTGCCCTCCAACTTCATTTGCTCTCTTGTGCTTGGCATCTATCCTGGACATCTAATTATCTAGGGCCTGTTGTTAATGGTTTGGCATTTGGAGCTAAAATTTCTTCTTTCCATATCCAAAATGTGTGTGTGTGTGTGTGTGTGTGTATGCACACACTCAAGTGAGCCCTATAAAGCGGTTTTGATGGTAAAGCACCAGATCCCAACCCATCAGCCTCTAACTTTTGGACCTGGTGATGGAATCTGAATATCACACTTAAGGACCCTTAACACATGAATATAGTTAATCAGTGTCACCCATATTTATTTATTATTCACATACTCCTCTCTACCTATTTTAAGAATAATAAGAACTATCATTTAATAATAACTACCATGTGCCAGAGACTGTGATAAGTACTTTATTAGCACTATATTATTGATCCTCACAACAACTCCTAGAGATGCATTGTAAATCCTTCTTTCTAGGACAGGAAACTGAGGCTTTGAAAGGAGAAAATACATGCTAAAATATATCATAGCCAAATGAAGGAGTCTGCACTCTAACACTTATTAACTGATCCCAGAAATGACAGCTTTGTTTACATCACTTGCTTTCTACATTCAAACTGGACTGAGCTCTCATGAGCCTCTAAATAGTTTATGTCATTTACAGTGCCTAACTCAGTGTTGGAGATGCACTAGGTCTTCATGGGTTGTTTGTCAAATTGAATATGTGTGAGGGAATTTTATTTATATAGTAGTCACCTAGATTATAAATGAAAATCATTTTTACTCTTATGTACTAAGGTGTGATTCATATGCACTCTGAATCTCCCAAGTAATGCTTTAGAAGGTAAGTAAGGACATAAGTCTGCTCCCTCTCCACAACAATATAAAATGGAAAAACATCATTTTCTAATCTAAATAAAAATTAACCTAGGGAATATGTTAAATTGATCACTTATAGATCTAAATAACATGTTATTTTATTCCAATCTTCTTAAATGTATTAAAGCATAGATATGTAAATGGGTAAAAGTTTAACTTGTACAGATGTCTTAAATATTGTAGTATTCCCAGCAGTTATTTAGTTTTCATTATTAAAGAACAGCATATTACAATGAGAAATTATTAGACTAGAATCCAAATGAATTATATTTACAAGTCTCAGCTCCTCTTCTTTATTCATGTAAACAAAGCAAATAATCATATTCTCTGAGTATCTATATCCTTCTTCATAAGATACAAAAAATATCTGGCCTTTCTACGATTTTTGGGGGGGCCGCACCATGCAGCATGCGGGATCCTAGTTCCCTGACCAGGGATCAAACCCTTGCCCCTGCAGTGGAAGTGCAGAGTCCTAACCACTAGACCTCCAGGGAAGTCCCTGGCCTTTCTACCTTTTGCTATTTTACAGGACCAAGTTAGGAATTAGTTATTAAAGTCATATAAACTTCTAAATGTTTAAGAAAGTTCCTACTAAAAACTACCTCTGCAAAATCTAGATTTCAAAATAGCAGTTTTCCCCCAAACTTTCACATGATTGTTTTGGTTTTAGCATTGTGAAAAGATAATTTTTTTAATAAAAATCATAATTATTGTAAAAATATACAATAGACACAGGTCAATAATTTTATTTAACATCTTGTTTAATGCAGGAACCAGTTAAGATATAAAAACCAATTAAAAGGAGAGTCCAAAGAGAAGACACTACAAAACCAAAACAAAACAGGCTTGGAAAGGGGACAGATCAATTCCATCCCCACCAGGAAAAATTCATCTGCATTTCTCTGACAAAGAATCATTCGCCTAACTACAGTTTTCTACAACTTACAAAGTTGTAAGATAAATTAAAAACTAGGAAACGTACAGACTCGTAGAATCAGAGGACCCTGAAGGTATACTAGAGAAAGCCTAGTTTTCATTGAAAAGATCCTCAGTCATTTTTTTTTTGGCCCATTTAAAAGCCTTTCACAATTTTTCCTGAGGGTGTAAAAAGAAATGTAGAATCCTTTGACATTCAGGAGAACAGCACATAACTTTCTCCCTAATCAGAAAATAAGTCTAATGTAGTCTTCCTATAGATCACAGTGTGAAAGGCCAAAGGCCTCCATACTCACTGATTGCTAAAAATAGTTATAAGGAAGAAAAAAACACCTAGAAATAATTAGAAAACAACAAGCTGACTTTGAATACTTTTTATGAGGAACCATAAGGAAAGTTTCTATCAAATTTTCACTTTTAATAAAATTTTCAACAGGTTCACCAAATATGGCATGATAAAATTGATTCAGTCATTTCTGAGTATGGATCTAAGGACTTGCCTGAAGACATACCCAAGTGGACAATTCTAAATGCCTTGCAGAAAACAGTAAGACGAAATTAGCGTAAAACTAAAAATTAGACGCCAAAGGTGACCGCTGCTGAGAAATGGGGAGAGAAGGAAGGACAGGGGATGGGGCACAGGAATTAGAGACTCTTGTATTTCATCTAAACCAACAGGGTGGGATAGGATTGTCACAACTTACAGATCTTGAGTTTTATCTTTCTTTCGTAATGTGTATCTCCTTTTCTGGGTTAATTGACGTGCATTTTAACCTGAATTCACGTGTAAAAGTGTTGGGAGTCTACTGCCAGGTGGAATAATCTACCCTATCGCCCCCATGGGGAGATAGGGTCTAAACACAGCCCCTGCTGGCAGCATAGTATCCTGGTGGTTACCATTTGAGCCTGAACATCAGGTTTGCCAGGCAGTAACTTTGTGATACTGGATAAGAAGCCTTAACTTCACATACCATATTAACAAAATAGATAGGCAGAATGACCCCTACCTCTGGTTGTTAAGAATAAAGGAATTAATGTAGGGAATATAGAGAAAGGCTTGGATCTGGGACATAGTAAGCAACTAATACTTGTTAGCTAATGTTGTTAGCATTATTATTTTCACAGTTCAGATTTTTCTCAGCAAGGTAAGGGAGTGTGTGTAGTCAGCCAAATTGCAAATTGTTTACAAGAGTAGATCAGCATGGGGACATAGTAAGTGCTTTATACCAAAAAAAAAGCAAACATTTAATAGCACCAGGCCCTTTTACAGGTGCTTTTCATATATTAACTCATTTAGTCCTCCCAACCCAATGAGTTAAGAACTGTTATCTTCGTTTTATAGATGAAGGTCAGAGAAATTCAGTAACTTAGCCAGTGTCACTTGGCTAATAAGTGGCAATCCCAGACAATCTACCACTAGATTTTGTACTCAGCTACTACACCAGAGCCTCACAGAAGCATAGTTATTATTTTTAGTATATTTAATAACAGAAATGCTTTTTAGGAGAATTTAAGTGTATTATAAATGATTTTATTCATCTTATTTTTTTCACTGATGTATGTGATCTGAACATGTATTGCATTTTCAGATTGCATTATGACTGATAGCAGGGTATCAAACCTTAGGAAAGTTTGATACCCTAAGAAAGTAATAATAACCTTGAGTATGTATGTTAAACACATATGGCAGCACATGTTGGATAAATTATAAAGAAAACTGTTATAGTTAAGAGAAGGTGTGGCTAAGGTGATTCTCTCTTCTGTTCTGGATCTAAACATGGTTTAGTAAATCAAGTATATCTTTCATCCTGAGCTTCTATAAGGTAAATTCAGATATAACAATTTCATTCATACATAGCCCACTTATATGAGTAGAGATCTTTAGCTCTGGTTAACATCAACCATAGCAGCAACAAGGTAATGGATTAAACAAACAAAAATATACTTATTGTTTTAATTCACTACATTTGAATGGAGAATAAATTAATAAATTTATCACAAAACTACTTTAATATGCATAGGAGTCATATAATTAACTGCATTTTCAATATTTTATAGTAAAATTTATAGAATCTTTTTTCTAGTTACAGTGTTGTGGCCAAAAAAATTACACAGATTGGATGAAGAATAAGAATAAAGAAAATTCAGAACAGGTGCCATGTTCCTGCACAAATTCTACATTAAGAAAGTGGTTTTGTGATGAGCCACTGAATGCAACTTACCTAGAGGTAAATGTAAGTTAAGGCTTCTCCAAGTGTTTACGGTACCTTTTTTTTGCAAGTCATTTTAGAATTCTGAGCAATTTTTTATATTAAAAACAACATCATTCATGGTTATTAGGTTCTTAAACAACTTAACTAAAATGAAACCACAGCGAGGTGAATTGTATTATTTGTTATATAACAAATTAATTAAACTTGCTGGAGTATGTGATATAAGTTCTCCTAGAACTTGGGATACCATCAACTTTCTCCTCAACCATGCTTTGATGAAAGAGGCACTTTTGATAAATCTCTGTTGTGTAAGATTGGTAAAGGAGCTGCAATGGCAGAAGTAAAGAGGCATGAGGTTTGGCAAAAACTGAGGGAGAAAACCCCAGCAGTGATAAAAATGGTGTTTAGGTAAAGGCGGCAGAAGCAAGAGTAGAGGTTCATCTGTAGCAACTGCTATTTACAGATACAGAATATTGATAAACTAGGGATTTCCATACCAAGAACTTCTTAAATTTTTGTAGTTTATATACTGATGTTATTCTATCTTTAAGATGTATCTTTCAATAACATAATTTATTCATAGATAAATGGAGCATTATGTTTCTTAAAAGATTCTCCTATTTGGGAAGTATCACTTTAGGCAGTAGTATGCTGAATTACAGTAGCGTGTAGAAAATCAAATCCCTCTCAAAACTAAATTTCTGATTTCAACTACATGACAACATCTTAGCAACTTTATAAGTAGCAACCGAGGTGTCCTGCAATTATATGAAGATTTCTGGGCTAGTAAGTCCAGTCTCCAATTAGACATTGACTTGCTTTTTAGACTTTGGTAAATTACTAATCTCTATGTCTCTTCTTCTTTGTAATGGAATTATGTATAAAAACATTTCCATCTCCCAGTCAGCCTAAGTAAGTTCTTTTCCTTAGGGTTGTGAAAATAAAATCAACACATGGTATCATACTAATGCTTTAACATTAATTGGAATTAACTTTGGACTTTTGGCTTCAGAGGTAAGCTTTTGTTTATGTGTTTAAAGATAAAAAGTTTAAGTATAAACTATATAGGATAAACTGTAGAACAACCAGATGGAGACCTAATCAGACAAATTAATCCAATAGGAGCCAGGACACTGAGACTGTTCACACCCAGGAGAGGAATAGGTCCCAACTGGAGGTGATATCCCTAAGTCAGCCTGGGTGGAGCTTGTTAATAAGTTATCATCCTGGGAGGTGGTGATTTCATTGCTTTGTGATTTTTTTAGAAATATCAATATTTCATATCTCAGCAGTGAGAGGACCATGTTTGGCAGTCTGCAAGCTGGCAAATTTCTTAAATCTAGGCTGATGTTTGACATTAGTAAATCTATTCATTCAAATACTCATTTGTTCATTGCCTCATTCATTCATTCAATAAATTTGGAGGGGGGGGAGAACATCTACTGTGTGTCAGGTACTGTACTAGATGTTAGAGATACAATGGGAAGCAAAATCTACATATTCCTTGACCTCCAGGGTGCCAACTGCAGAATCAAGGTTCAGAAATAGTATTTCATTCTCCAGTTTCAGTGAAGACTGATGAAAGCTAGTGAAGGCTATGGATTCAAAGAAACTGTGAGAGTGGATAGATTATTACTGTGTAGACTAAAATGTTGGAATAAATATGTAACGCATGGTTTGGCCAAAATAGGATACCAAATTTAATTTTATGTTGATCCACAAAGGTACTGACCTAAAGTTCCATAAATT
The DNA here is from genome assembly GCF_964165515.1 of Mesoplodon bidens. Classification (NCBI taxonomy): domain Eukaryota; kingdom Metazoa; phylum Chordata; class Mammalia; order Artiodactyla; family Ziphiidae; genus Mesoplodon; species Mesoplodon bidens. Next base: position 91,975,292 of record NC_138167.1, read on the forward strand.
CTTTTCAGCTGGTAACAGTGTTAGTCTCAGGATAGTGGTAAACAAGACATTTTTATAAGCACTGATATCATTCTTTTTAAATGTTTATTCTCTATTCATGCTGAGGTATTTAAGGCAAGACTGAATGGAGGATATTATCTGTACTCCATTTTATCATCTACCCTTTGCAAACCACCTTTCATGATCCTGTAACAAAAAGAGGGAGTTTTGTAGGAGTGCTGACAAAGTTAGAAATATGATGAACACAAAACATCAGCAGTTCATCAAGGCGTCTAGCCCAATGATAGCCCATGTAATTAAAACTGAGCAGTCTATTCTTTAGCCCCCTCTATAAATGAACTTGGTGACAGCTGGGTTACCCTACAAGACTCATTCTGCAGACTTCTTATTCACAATCATATGTACATTACTCTGAAATTTTCTTATTCTCTTTGATCCCTTTTCCATTTACAGAATACATTTTGGTGATTATATAGTATTAGCTTTACAAATTATTCTTATTGATTACATTTTGATCTCTTATTGTTTCCTTTTTTTCCAGGTTTTGCAATTCTCATTAACCGTTTCCTATATCAGACACATCAAGAATAGAATATATGCAGAAAAGTGATCTTTAGATTTTAATTTGTCCAGAAGAAACCAGTTAATTCTCAAAATAATCACGTTGTATTCTTCTAGTCCAAAAAATTAAAAAGTTTTGAATTATATTCATTAAGTTTAAGATTTATTCAAGTCATTGATTATATGTAACACAGAATTATTGGATATTTTAATAAATCAGTCCATGAAATTTTTATTAATTTGGTTTTTCAAAATATCAAATTCTGGAGAGATTGTAATTGACATATATACAATATTGATACTATGTGTAAAATACATAACTAATGAGAACCTACTGTATAGCACAAGGAACTCTACTCAATGCTCTGTGGTGACCTAAATGGGAAGGAAATCCAAAAAAGAGGGGATATATGTATACATATAGCTGATTCACTTTGCTGTACAGTAGAAATTAACACAACATTGTAAAGCAACTATACTCCAATGAAAATTACTGTAAAAAAACATCAAATTCCATAGCTCAGGACTTTACCTTGACTTATTTTATGAATTCAGAGAATATCATCATATATACTAATTTCAAAATACGGTAAATCATCACATATATTTTGAGTTTCTTATGTAGAAAAAATACCTATATGATGTTCAGAAAACACTAAGTAAGCAATTATAACATGTACTTTACATTTGCAAATTTAAGGAAACAATACTGATTTATAGGAGATTTAAAAGAAAGGTTGAAAAATCTTCATGACACTACCTCCACATTGAATTAATAATTTATTTCTCTCTTCTTATAGTGCTTGCAAGTGAAAAATAAATTTAAAATTTTACAGATTTGGATATACTTTAGTGGCAATAATAAAATATTAAAATAACAATGAATTTTTAACTATAGCAAAAATAATCTATTCTAAATATTCGCTGAATTCTCATACTCATTACTTTCTCCTCATTTTTTCCCTTTTTTTATGTTTTGTTCTGTGCATGTATGCACAATTCTCTGAAGGATATAAAAATAACCTACCTGTTCTATTTTCCTAACAATGATACTGTGAGAACAGAAAAAAAAGTCCTTTGAAAAAATAAAAGCTGCTATACAGATATGAGGTATTATCATATCATTGCTGTCCTTTATAGTAAAAGGCTGCCTTGACCTTGAGGAAATGAAGAAAGAATAGATTAACTGAAGATCCTGCATAGAAGGATCTGCTCCTATAGAAGGCTCACTCTCATTTACTAATTCAATCATATCTCTTTTCCTCTGTCTATTCAGTACACTGCAGATTACAGAGACCTATGGACTTTTTTTTTTTTTAGTCAGCACAAAAGAAAGTAGAATAACCATTTTTTTATGAAGTGACCTTTAAATAGACATGCCTTCTAAATTTAAGGGAAATTCTCTTGGGATTTAAAGCTCATTTTCAAATTCCTGTTTTCTCTAAAATATGCCACAGAAACACACTGATAGCAAAAATCTCTCTCCTACTTGGGAGTTGAGAACCAACTTCTTTGTAATCAAATAAATATTTTAGATATAGTCTGATATATTTGTTTTTTGTATCAAGGAAACAAAAAAGGTCTCCAGATACTAGATTGCCTATTTTCAGTTACTACAGTTAAATCACAAAATACTGATCAAATCTATCACCTTTATGATTTTAGGAAACATTGTCTTAAAAGATGTTGCTTTACACCTTGAATAAAATAAAGACTTACTTGGTAAGACAAAGTAGATCAGGATCATATCTCTCTCAATATTTGTTTTTCATTTCTGAAATAGAAAACGTAGAAAATCAATCTGGATCAGAAGTGAAACAGTGAATTAAAATTAAGGGCAACACACAATCCTGACTTCCCCTGCAAGTTGTTATATCACTTGCAAAACACATTTAGCTTACTTCAGGCTCCCCATTTTAATTATGTTTCCAAAAATCAGGACTGTTTTGTGATGGTACTATATAAGTGAACTACTTAAAAATTCCTTTTATCTTCTTTTCTTCTTCCAGATAAAGATGCATGCATTCAGTCAACAAGCATTTATGAAGAACCTACTATGTGCCAGGGACATTACTCACTTATGAGATATGAAGATGAATAGATACATGTATAGTTCCTCTTCAGGGCTAGCTTCAGGAGCATACAACCTGTCTTTAGAAGAGCTCCACACTTGGCTTAATACTTGGCAGTTGCCATCTTGAAATTCTTAACTTTTGAACAAGGGACCTCACATTCACATTTTGCGCTGGGCTCTCTAAATTAGGTAACCAGCCCTGTCCCTGTAGTTAAACTCAGAGTCAGTCACACATCCTGATATGTGAACAAATAAATTGTGTGCATGTTATAATTTTTATGGACACCCAGAAGGAAAATGCCTAAGTTTGCTTTAGGAAATCAGAGAGCACATCAAAAAGGAGAGTCACTCATTAAACAGTTACTTATTGAGCAACTGCTACTTCTTGGGCACCGTTCTAAGTGCTAGGGAAAGAGTAGTGGATAAAACAAAACAAACAAAATATCATGAAGGTTACATCCAAGTCAGCAGAGCCAAACAACAACATATAAAGAAAATTATTATGTCAGATGGTGGGAAGTGCTATAGAGAAAAAATAAGTCAGGAAGTAGAATAAGGAGTGTTGGGGAATTATGAAGATCGCAGTTTGAAATAGGCTGTACAAAGATGGCCTCATGGAGAAAATGACTTTTGAATGAAGAACCAAAGGAAATGAGAGGATAAGGGGAAAGAGCACTTCAAGCAAGAGGAAACAGCAAGTAGGAAGGAAGAAAGGGTCTGAGACAAAAGTGACCTCTAAAGCCTTGCTCAGTACTTCACAGTGTAGGTGGCCAATAAATGTTAATGAGCTTTAACGGGTCAGCTTACTCAGGATGCCATCAGTTATAAAACCCTATTGCCGGGAATTCCTTGGCGGTCCAGTGGTTAGGACTCCGCGCTTCCACTGCAGGGGGCACGGGTTTGATCCCTGGTCAGGGAACTAAGATCCCACAAGCTGCAAGGTGTGGCAAAAAAAAAAAAAAAGACAACAACCAAAAAAACCCTGAACAAACAAAAACCCCAATTGCCCTCTGAGGTTGTCTGACTCTGTACTCTATGGTTTTGATTCCATTAGGCAATCACAAATAAAATCTGTCCAAATTTGTTTGGTAAACAATAGCTGCTAGTTCGGTTAGTCACTGCCACCCACATTTCCTTTCTCCAGGCACCTGAATGAGAGATGTTGGCAGAACAAAAACTTCTTTAAAAGGATTTCAATGAAACAAAATACAGTAGAAATAGTTAGTCCTGTTCGTTTAATGTTTGCGACATTTTAAAAATATGTGTATGCCTTTATTTTCTCTTTCTGATCTTAGGGGAATAATTCTTCAGGGACATAAGAGCCCCTGGCAAACAGAAAACACAAAAATCTAATGCATTTATTGCCATGATATAAGGCTACAAAAGAAAAAAAAAACTTTTTATTTTTTACACTACCTGTTATGTTTCATTATTTAACCTCTTTATTTTTCTTCTCTATTCCTTTTTCTTTTGAAGTCACCCATTAAATGAAAGAGGATAATGGCACATTTCCAGTAAATTTATAAATATTTGTTGAATGATAATGGGTTTTAACACTATATAAATGATAAGACCAGGGAAAGCAGAAGCTATTTCTTGACAAATCAAATTATTTTAAGATTAGCCTTTGCTAATATTCTGAATATTTGAAACAAAGTAAAAGGAAACTTTTTTTACAAGAGCATTTGTAATGTGAAAACAAAGTGTGTAATCATTGTTGAAAATTATTAAAGCTTATTATTAATTGTATTCAAGTATAGTAGACATTCTCCTGAATGTCTGAAAAGATTTATGGAATGAAAAACATGCAGAACTGCTCATTTCTTTAATTAATAGTTCATCCCAGTTGCACATTTTATTTCAGGGAAAAAGTATAAAAGATACTGGACCACAGAATATGTTTGTAAGAATCTCTACAGTTTTTTTAATCAGAAAATTCGTTTAATATGTGTGTAAATGTATGGGTATAAATAGCATTTAAATTATTATATGTAGTGCAGTTAGAAGATATTATATGAAAAAATTCAGTCATTTCATTATAATTTTCTAGGGTATAAACACATTATAATATGAGTAAATCAGATTTTATAACTGATATTTCAGCGTAAGTTGTTTACTATTTATTCATTTATTTGATTTTATTTCACTTGGGAGGAAATGCTAATTTTTTTCTTTTTTAAATGTATTTTATTACTATTGAAACTCCAGAAAACAGAAAGTATTGGAAAAGAGTTAAGCAACAAGATCAGATTTAACAACAAAATCAGCAATTTTCCTGTTGTATTAAGTATATCACTATATAGTGTGTCTAAATACCACTGAATGAAAAATGGCCAGCATGTCACGGGGAAACAAATTTAAATCAATTGAGATTATAAGAATTTCTTTTGTGTTAAAAAATACAACACGTTTTGAAAGGTCTGAAATACTTCTACAAGAAAATTTGGTAAACATTACCAACGACCTCAAAATGAATTAAAAACAAAATAGTCACAACATTGAGAGGGTTATTTTTCAAGACTCTTATGATATAAAGATACTGAGTTTTAGTGTATACTTTTGTGTTTATTGATGTTTGACTTTCAGGTATAGTCATTTTCTTTCAACTCAAACATGCCTGCACTATTATTGGATATGTGAAATGGTGTTTTTAATTAGTAATTCTTACTAAACACAAGAAACAGGTAACCTTGCATCCCATCATACCAATTTATTACACATATTATTATATGAAGTTTATCATGTCATATATTCATCCATATTATTAAAAATATTGCCAACACCGTTATCCCATCTTTCACTTTTGGTCTATTTCAAAGCCAACCAAACTTTTTTCTATATTTCTGATGTCTCTGTTCAATCTATAGACACTGTACCAGAAGTGGATTTTTCATCAGAAAATTCAGCTTTTTTCAGAAACATTACCTATCTTTATTTTCCCTAAATTAAAATCTATACGCTCCAATATTACAACCATAGCTGGGTGGACCTTCTCGTTCCCTAAGCTTCTTCAGGGAGATTCATGTGTTACCAAGAGGATGAAAACAAGAGTCCTCTCATTTTCTGAGTATATGGGTTTCTTTAAGCCCTCTACCACCACCACTCCATAAACTCTTACCATAGGGTATAGGTTAAGGTCTGCCCAATTCAGTTGGTCCACCCTCTTTGCAAGACGTGCAAGAATGTCTTGCATTATACTTTTGAACATGAGGATGTTTTCAAGCTATTTGTTCTCAGCCTGAGGCTTCAACCACAGTCCACATATAGGTAAGCTTTGAGTACTGTGATTTAGTGTCCCCATCATATCACAAGTATACATCAAATAAATTAATTAACAAAAACATGGATGCATCTTTCATTTGTGATCTCATACTCGGAATAAAAGGCAGTATCCTTTACCTCATAAAGTCTCTGAAGACCTTCTGTGCAGGAAAGAGTTAGTGTAGTAGGCCTGAGACTGTCTAGTCTTAGAAAATCCTGCATGTAAGGTGGCCTCTTAGCTTACACCTGGGAACTTGGCTGATAAACAGTTCCCCACTGATGGGAAACTTCCTTAAATGACAAGAGTGACTCATTGTACCTATACATGTCAATCCCAATCTCCCAATTCATCACACCACCAACCCCACCACCCACCGCTTTCCCCCCTTGGTGTCCATACGTTTGTTCCCTACATCTGTGTCTCAATTTCTGCCCTGCAAACTAGTTCATCTGTACCATTTTTCTAGGTTCCACATATATGCGTTAATATACAATATTTGTTTCTCTCTTTCTGACTTAATTCACTCTGTATGACAGTCTCTAGGTCCACCCACGTCTCTACAAATGACCCAACTTCGTTCCATTTTATGGCTGAGTACTATTCCATTGTATATATGTACCACATCTTCTTTACCCATTCATCTGCCGATGGGCATTTAGGTTGTTTCCATGACCTGGCTATTGTAAATAGTGTTGCAGTGAACATAAGGGTGCATGTTTCTTTTTGAATTACAGTTTTCTCTGGGTATATACCCAGTAGTGGGAGTGCTGGGTCATATGGTAATTCTATTTTAAGTTTTTTAAGGAACCTCCCTACTGTTCTCCATAGTGGCTGTATCAACTTACATTTCCACCAACAGTGCAAGAGGGTTCCCTTTTCTCCACACCCTTTCCAGCATTTGTTGTTTGTAGATTTTCTGAGGATGCCCATTCTAACTGGTGTGAGGTGATACCTCATTGTAGTTTTGATTTACATTTCTCTAATAATTAGTGATGTTAAGCAGCTTTCCATGTACTTCTTGGCCATCTATATGTCTTCTTTGGAGAAGTGTCTATTTAGGTCTTCTGCCCATTTTTGGATTGGGTTGTTTGTTTTTTTAATATTGAGCTGCATGAGCTGTTTTTATATATAGGAGATTAATCCTTTGTCCGTTGATTCATTTGCAAATATTTTCTCCCATTCTGAGGTTGTCTTTTTGTCTTGTTTATGGTTTCCTTTGCTGTGCAAAAGCTTTGAAGTTTCATTAGGTCCCATGTGTTTATTTTTGTTTTTATTTCCATTTCTCTAGGAGGTGGGTCAAAAAAGATCTTGCTGTGATTTATGTCAAAGAGTGTTCTTCCTAAGTTTTCCTCTAAGAGTTTTATAGTGTCTGGTCTTACATTTAGGTCTCTAATCCATTTTGAGTTTATTCTTGTGTATGGTGTTAGGGAGTGTCCTAATTTCATTCTTTTCCATATAGCTGTCCAGTTTTCCCAGCACCACTTATTGAAGAGACTGGCTTTTCTCCACTGTATATCCTTAACTCCTTTGTCATAGATTAGTTGACCATATGTGCGTGGGTCTATATCTGGGCTTTCTATCTTGTTCCATTTATCTATATTTCTGTTTTTGTGCCAGTATCATGCTGTCTTGATTACTGTAGCTTTGTAGTATAGTCTGAAGTCAGGGAGTCTGATTCCTCCAGCTCTGCTTTTTTACCTCAAGACTGCTTTGACATTTCAGGGTCTTTTGTGTCTCCATACAAATTTTAAGATTTTTTATTCTAGTTCTGTGAAAAATGCCAGTGGTAGTTTGAAAGGGATTGCATTGAATCTGTAGATTGCTTTGGGTAGTAGAGTCATTTTCAAAATATTGCTTCTTCCAATCCAAGAACATGGTATATCTCTCCATCTATTTGTATCATCTTTGATTTCTTACATCAGTGTCTTATAGTTTTCTGCATGCAGGTCTTTTGTCTCCCTAAGAAGGTTTATTCCTAGGTATTTTATTCTTTTTGTTGCAATGGTAAATGGGAGTGTTTCCTTAATTTCTCTTTAAGATTTTTCATCATTAGTGTATAGGAATGCAAGAGATTTCTGTGCATTAATTTTGTATCCTGCAACATTACCAAATTCATTGCTTAGCTCTCTAATTAGTTTTCTAGTGGGATCTTTAGGATTCTCTATGTATAGTATCATGTCATCTGCAAACAGTGACAGTTTTACTTCTTCTTTGCCAGTTTGTATTCCTTTTATTTCTTTTTCTTCTCTGATTGCCATGGCTAGGACTTCCAAAACTATGTTGAATAATAGTGGTGAGAGTGGACATCCTTGTCTTGTTCTTTACCTTAAAGGAACTGCTTTCAGTTTTTCACCGTTGAGAATGATGTTTGCTGTTGGTTTGTCATATATAGCCTTTATTATGTTGAGGTAGGTTCCCTCTATGCCCACTTTCTGGAGAGCTTTTATCATAAATGGGTGTTGAAGTTTGCCAAAAGTTTTCGCTGCATCTATTGAGATGATCATGTGGTTTTGCTTCTTCAATTTGTTAATATGGTGTATCACATTGATTGATTTGCATATATTGAAGAATCCTTGCATCCCTGGGATAAATCCCACTTGATCATGGTTTATGATCCTTTTAATGTGTTGTTGGGTTTTCTAGTATTTTGTTGAGGATTTTTGCATCTATATTCATCAGTGATATTGGTCTGTAATTTTCTATTTTTATAGTATCTTTGTCTGGTTTTGGTATCAGGGTGATGGTGGCCTCATTGAATGAGTTTGAGAGTGTTCCCTCCTCTGAAGTTTTTTTTTTTTTTTTTTTTTTTTTTTTGCAGTACACGGGCCTCTCACTGTTGTGGCCTTCCCGTTGTGGAGCACAGGCTCCGGACGCGCAAGCTCAGCAGCCATGGCTCACAGGCCCAGCCGCTCCATGGCATGTGGGATCTTCCCGGACTGGGGCACGAACCCGTGTCCCCTGCATCAGCAGGCGGACTCTCAACCACTGCGCCACTAGGGAAGTCCTCCTCTGCATTTTTTTGGAAGAGTTTGAGAAGGATGGGTGTTAGCTCTTCTCTAAATGTTCAATAGAATTCACCTGTGAAGCCATGTTGTCCTGGACTTTTGTTTGTTGGAAGATTTTTAATCACAGTTCAATTTCATTACTTTTGATTGGTCTGTTCAGATTTTCTATTTCTTCCTGGTTCAGTCTTGGAAGGTTATACCTTTCTAAGAATTTGTCCATTTCTTCCAGGTTGTCCATTTTAATGGCATAGAGTTGCTTGTAGTAGTCTCATAGGATGCTTTGTATTTCTGCAGTGTCGTAACTTCTCCTTTTTCGTTTCTAATTTTATTGATTTCAGTCCTCTCCCTCTTTTTCTTGATGAGTCTGGCTAATGGTTTACCAATTTTGTTTATCTTTTCAAAGAACCAGTTTTCAGTTTTATTGAGATTTGCTATTGTTTTCTTTGTTTCTATTTCATTTATTTCTGCTCTGATCTTTATGATTTCTTTCCTTCTGCTAACTTTGGGTTTTGTTCTCTTTTCTCTAGTTCCTTTATGTGTAAGGTTAGATTGTTTATTTGAGATTTTTCTTGTTTCTTGAGGTAGGCTTTTATAGTTATAAACTTCCCTCTTAAAACTGCTTTTGCTGCATCCCATAGGTTTTGGATCATCGACTTTTCATTGTCATTTGTCTCTAGGTATTTTCTGATTTCCTCTTTGAGTTCTTCAGTGATCTCTTGGTTATTTAATAACGTATTGTTTGGCCTCCATATGTTTGTGTTTTGTATATTTTTCCCTGTAATTCATTTCTAATCTCATAGCATTGTGGTCAGAAAAGATGCTTGATATGATTTCAATTTTCTTAAATTTACTGAGGCTTGATTTGTGAGCCAAGATGTGGTCTATCCTGGAGAATGTTCTGTGGGCACTTGAGAAGAAAGTGTAATGTGCTGTTTTTGGATGGAATGTCCTATAAATATTAATTAAACCTATCTGGTCTATTGTGTCATTTAAAGGTTTTGTTTCCTTATTAATTTTGTCTGAATGATCTGCCCATTGGTGTAAGTGAGGTATTAAAGTCCCCCACTATCATTGTGTTACTGTTGATTTCCTCTTTTATAGCTGTTAACAGTTGCCTTATGTATTGAGGTGCTCCTATGTTGGATGCATATATATTTATAATTGTTATAGCTTCTTGGATTGATCCCTTGATCATTATGTAGTGTCCTTCGTTGTCTCTTGGAACACTCTTTATTTTAAAGTCTATTTTATCTGATATGAGTATTCTAACCCCAGCTTTCTTTTGATTTCCATTTGCATGGAATATCTTTTCCCATCCCCTCACTTTCAGTCTGTATGTGTTCCTAAGTCTGAAGTGGGTCTCTTGTAAAAAGCATATATATGGGTCTTGTTTTTGTATCCATTCAGCGAGCCTGTGTCTTTTGGTTGGAGCATTTAATCCATTCACGTTAAGGTAACTATCAATATGTATGTTCCTATGACCATTTTCTTAATTGTTTTGGGTTCGTTTTTGTAGGTCCTTTTCTTCTCTTGTGTTTCCCACTTAGAGAAGTTCCTTTAGCATTTGTTGTAGAGCTGGTTAGGTGGTGCTGAATTCTCTTATCTTTTGTTTGTCTTTAAAGGTTTTGATTTCTCCATCAAATCTGAATGAGATCCTTCAGGGTAGAGTAATCTTGGTTGTAGGTTCTTCCTTTTCATCACTTTAAGTACATCATGCCACTCCTTTCTGGCTTGTAGAGTTTCTGCTGAGAAATCAGCTTTTAACGTTATGGGAGTTCCCTTGTATGTTATTTGTCATTTTTCCCTTGCTGCTTTCAATAATTTTTCATTGTCTTTAATTTTTGCCAATTTGATTACTTTGTGTCTCGGCATGTTTTTCCTTGGGTTTATCCTGTATGGGACTTGCTGCAGTTCCTGAACTTGGGTGGCTATTTCCTTTCCCATGTTAGGGAAGTTTTTGACTGTAATCTCTTCAAGTATTTTCTCGGGTCCTTTCTCTCTCTCTTCTCCTTTTGGGACCCCTATAATGTGAATGTTGTTGCGTTTAATGTTGTCCCAGAGGTCTCTTAGGCTGTCTTCATTTCTTTTCATGCTTTTTTCTTTATTCTGTTCTGCAGCAGTGAATTCCACCATTCTGTCTTCCAGGTCACTTATCCATTCTTCTGCTTCAGTTATTCTGCTATTGATTCCTTCTAGTGTAGTTTTCATTTCAGTTACTGTATTGTTCATCTCTTTGTTTGTTCTTTAATTCTTCTAGGTCTTTCTTAAACATTTCTTGCATCTTCTCAATCTTTGCCTCCATTCTTTTTCCGAGGTCCTGGATCATCTTCACTATCATTATTCTGAATTCTTTTTCTGGAATGTTGCCTATCTCCACTTCATTTAGCTGTTTTTCTGGAGTTTTATCTTGTTCCTTCATCTAGTACATAGCCCTCTGCCTTTTCATCTGTCTATATTTCTGTGAATGTGGTTTTTGTTCCACAGGCTGCCAGATTGGAGTTCTTCTTGCTTCTGCTGTCTGCCCTCTGGTGGCTGAGACTATCTAAGAGGCTTGTGCAAGTTTCCTGATGGGAGGGACTGGTGGTGGGTAGAGCTGGTTGTTGCTCTGGTGGGCAGAGCTCAGTAAAAATTTAATCTGCTTGACTGTTGATGGTTGGGGCTGGGTTCCCTCCCTGTTGGTTGTTTGGCCTGAGGCGACCCAACACTGGAGTCTAGCTGCGCTCTTTGGTGGGGCTAATGGTGGACTCTGGGTGGGCTCACGCCAAAGAGTACTTCTCAGAACTTCTGCTGCCAGTGTCCTTGTCCTCATAGTGAGCACAGCCACCCCCTGCCTCTGCAGGAGACCCTCCAACACTAGCAGGTACGTCTGGTTCAGTCTCCTATGGGGTCACTGCTCCTTCTCCTGGGTCCCAGTGCACACACTACGTTGTGTGTGCCCTCCAAGAGTGGAGTCTCTGTTTTCCCCAGTCCTGTCAAAGTCCTGCAATCAAATCCCGCTAGCCTTCAAAGTCTGATTCTCTAGGAATTCCTCCTCCCGTTGCCAGACCCCCAGGTTGGGAAGCCTGACGTGAGGCTTAGAACCTTCACTCTATTGGGTGGACTTCTGTGGTATGTGTTCTCCAGTTTGTGAGTCACCCACCCAGCAGTTATGGGATTTGATTTTATTATGATTGCACCCCTCTACCATCTCACTGTGGCTTTTCCTTTGTCTTTGGGTGTGGTGTATCTTTTTTTGGTGAGCTCCATTGTCTTCCTCTCGATGACTGTTCAGCAGTTAGTTGTGATTCTGGTGTTCTTGCAAGAAGGAGAGCACATCCTTCTATTCTGCCATCTTGAATCAATCTCACGGACACTGAACTTCTGATGGATCAGGTGTGTGCCATATGACTCCACTGGCCTTTCACATGATAATTTTCTAACACTACCAATAACTTCAAAATAAATTGTGAACAGAACAGTCACAGAAGTAAAAAGTTTGTGTTTCAATCTCTAGGATTTGAAAATATACTGAGTTTTAGTGTTTACCTCTGAGTCTACCCTTGTTTGAGCTACAAATTTTGTCTTCTAAGTCCAACCAACTACGGTGGTTGACCTTCTTGGCCTTCTGGACTCTGAAGACTTAAAATGAAACTAGAAAAATATCTTGGCCTCTGACTTCAGTTCCTGACACTCTGCGCTCATAAGTGCCCCATAAAAACAGTTCTTTTACCTTTGTAGTACTTTTGTCTATTGACAAACTCCACAGCCTCATTATTCACACCTTCCACCTGTCTTCCCCTCTCTTTTTACTTAATTAGATTCATGATTCATAAGTAACTTCTTTACAACCACCCTTATCTCTCCCTTAATCTTAGCAGCCAACTCTATGCTGGCTCTGGTGTAGCTGAAGTTTGCTGGAGAAAATACTGAATATTACTCCTGCGCAGAACACTATAAAATCATGATCAGTGACATTAAATCAGCACTCTGTACTTCCTGGCAATGCTAGTGGTTTTCTTCTAAGTTCCCTTTCTCATGGGAAATAAGATTGTTTGCAGAGTATTATGGAGAAGTGAGGAAGTACTCTTTTAGGAACCATAAAAATGATAATAAATAATGAATATGCAAATACGTGTTCCTTGTTTATGGATTTAGCAAAAGCTCACGTTAAGCCTTAGACCAGTATGTTATGACAGAAAAAACAGTTAAGAATTAAATAACCTGAAGTTGAACTCTGGATCCACTTCGTATAGACTCTGGAGTCACATAATCACTTGAGCCTCAGCAGCTCCTTCCCACCAACTTACCTCAGCTGATTTTGACAGCCAGCAAAATATCTTGAAAGCATTCTGTCCCTATTACAAAATGAGGTGCAGAAGGGAATTCATATCTGGGAAGGAACAGCGAGCCTCTACGTCCTTTCCCTGTGGAATGGGGGCCACCTCACCCTCCCATCACATCAGTGATGTGGCCACCAACCAAGAAGCTTCACTGATTTTCCATGCTCAGAATTTTCACTGCAATTTCATTACATAGGCAAAACTGATTATATCATTGACCATATGATTGAACTCAATCTCTAAACTCCCTCCCCTCCCTGGAGGTCAGAACTTTGGCTGGTATCTTGTGGCTCAAAACTCCAACCCTTTAATCACACAATTTATCTTTCCGCAGTGGCCTACATCATCCTAAATTATCTTTTAGTGTAAGATTACTAAGGGCCCACCATGAGTCGCCTTAGTAGTATAAGCTATCAGGGCCCACTATAAGTAACAAAAAGCTTCTATCACTAAGGAAACCCAAGGGGTTTAATTTCTCTCTTAGGAAACAGAGACAAAAGCTAATCAAATTCTTAATGGTAACAACAGTTACACAGTTTTTATTACTAATAGATATAACAATAAACAGATGGTATATATTGTATATGAATTTAATACAGACAGCATATAATATTTGCTACTATTATTTTGGCCCATAGTTCATGTAAATCAAAGTGCCTTATTTCACAGCTCCATCCTACATCACTTCTGTCACCTCTTGAGGCATTTTCTTAGATTCAGTACCTCAGTTTTCTCATTTGTAAATGGTGAAAATAAAATATCTACCTCATTGCTAAGTATTTGTTTCCTATTCTAGTCTCCTGCTCATTTCTGTGCATGTCACAGACTTTGTCTTGTTATATTCATATCCTTTCTAGTGCCTTACACATAGGGAGTCACAAATGGATGTTCCAGGGATTTTCATGGATTATGAACCCAAGGATACAACTATTATTTTGTGCTCAGTTACTTCAGTTATCTTCCTTTGGCTCAAAAGAGGGGGAGGATTTAGGAAGTAAGGGGAATTTTATCAGAATTCTTTCTCATATCAAGAAATGGAAAACCCAACTCAAACTGGTTTAGGCAAAATCAAGAATGTAATTGTCCCTGCAACTAAACAACAGTCCATGCCTAAACAAGCAGCTCTGCCTCCCAGTACAGTTTGCTTCAAGCCTGAAATGTCACTCAATCCACGCCTTGGTTCACCTTTCCCTGTGCTATCTCTATCCCCAGCTTCAACTGATGGATTCTACTAGCTTCAAGCTTTTTCCTAGTGATCCCAAGATGGCTGCAGAGAGACCTCAAATCTTCATACTGCCACTCCAGCAGAAGATTGAAGGAGTTTTTCTTTCTTAGAAACTCCAAAAAACATGTAAGTACTGACTCAGATTGGATCATCTGCCTATCTGAATTAATCACTTTGTTCAGTGAATAATGAGATATACTATTACCTTAAGCCTATCATATACTACCCTTAGAACTGGGCATCCAGTTAACCCCATCCAAACCAAAGTTAATAAAAATGCAAAATGTGAATTCCCCAGATGAGAAAAGTTAGGGTTGTCTGATGGCTTGGGGACTGATGGATGCTGTGAAGGCAAACTACAAATTTTCATTTCAGCCACTGCCTTGCAAATGCCACCTTCATCATTCTTCAGGGAGACTATGATACTCCCTGAGGTCTTTCCTCTCTTCCCTTCTTCCTTCCTTTTTCTTTTTTCCTTCCATCTTTTCTTCTTTTCTACTTTTGTTATTTCTTTCTTTCACTCTTTCTACTTCTGGGCTATTGACTAATTTTACTCAATCTCTTTCTTCATTTCTCACCCTATTTTCTCCTTCTCTTTAATTATATCTGACTTCAATTACATTTCAGAAATTTTGGTCATTAATAAGGGTACAGAATTAATAACCCACAGATATTTATTGAGTATAGAGTTTATCCTTCTTACCCTGGGGTAATTCATTGTGAGATGAATTGCCTTCTGGGAGAATTCTTCAGTTGAATATACCTCTATTTCAAGGAACTCAAAAGAAACCCATAGGAAAAAGTTTTATCATGACCCCATTTTTTAAAATTCAACTGCCAATATGCAGGGAAGAGAGTATTCTTGACCTTGAATGTCCCTTGTCTCACTGTGCTTGCAGCTTACTACATCATCCCAAAGATGAATCAGTCTGTTTTTAATAGCCTGAAACTAGGATTCACAATTCTCTTTTGGCATATGATGTTTACAAAAGCATTTGATTTTAACATGCAGTTGTTTTGTTAGTGTAAACACTTTCTGACCTATATGCTTTCTTCTGTATAGCTTCCTCAGCTGGGGAGGAAATGTTACCATGGCAACACATCAGCTGTGGCCACCTCTTCATGGCTTCAATTGTCTATTCAGAAGTAAATATAATTTCCAAACCAACTTACAGTGAATTTCAGTGGCAGTACAAGTGACTTCAGCATCTTATTGCCTCATGAAATTATTTGTAGAAATTCTTGAATTTCTTTTAAATTTAATCATAACCTCATGTGGAAAGTTAACCACATTTTAAATTTCACTAAAGTTCTATCTCTTGTGTGATGACTATCTTTTGCCAGAAAAGAAACCCTCTCTGAAACAGTGTCATGAATCTTGTCCAAATGAAGTGACATTTGATATGCCATTCTTTAAACATATTTTCTGGCTAAAAAAGCATCAGTTTCTTTGATCTCTTGCTTTTTACTTTATGTTTATCACTAACCTTAGAAATTGTCTTCTTTTCCTGTTCTTTTTTTTTCCATAAGGTAATGCAGCTTTATAATTTCACACAAGTTAAAGTGTACTCTGAGATACGTTTAGATGTGGTTGGTTTATCTGCTTATGAGTTAAATAATTTATCCATACTAAACCCCAAGCACTTCTATTTCTATCCTATATGTCTTTTAGTTTTTTTAAATTATTTTTCAAACTATTAGATTATTGTTTCTTGATGCCTTCTGAAATAATTCTTCTATCTGACATTCCAACTCACTAATTCCTTCTTGAGCTGTATCTAATCTCTTATTTTTCTCACAGATTGTGTTTTTTATTTTGACTACTAGTTCTGCTCTTCCCTGTACCTACATGTTTTACATGGAGGAGGAAGCTCATTACTTCCACAGCATGCACTATTACTTCTTCACAACCCAGGAGAAAGGTGCATTTTGGAGCAGCCACACAGGTGCTTATTCTTTAGATAGTGCAGCCAGAGCTTAGACTGACTGCAGAGGCTGTCAGGCACTAAATGTTTTTTGATCAAAGTTTTATTAAGAAACTAAAATTTAAAAAAAGAAATTAAAGTTAAAATCCACTATACAATTATTTGTAACATCTAAATCCTAGACAAACATGACACCTTTTTCAAAAAAAGGTACTAAACGTTAAAAAGATTAACCTTATTTTGTTTTATTCTATCAAATATTAGGGCTTCAGGGTCTGGATTGATGTCATAAATTCTATTAATCAAAAGTCACGTGCTTTTCATTTTTTTAATTTAATTTTATTTATTTTTATATAGCAGGTTCTTATTAGTTATCTATTTTATACATATTAGTATATATATGTCAATCCAAGTCTCCCAGTTCATCCCACCACACCCCCACCACTTTCCCCCCTTGGTGTCCATGCATTTTTTCTCTACATCTGTGTCTCTATTTCTGCCTTGCAAACCGTTTCATCTGTACCATTTTTCTAGATTCCACATATATGCGTTAATATACAATATTTGTTTTTCTCTTTCTGACTTACTTCACTCTGTATGACAGTCTCTAGGTCCATTCACTTCTCTACAAATGACCCAATTTCATTCCTTTTTATGGCTGAGTAATATTCCATTGTATATGTGTACCACATCTTCTTTACCCATTCATTTGTCAATGGCATTTAGGCTGCTTCCATGACCTGGCTATTGTAAATAGTGCTGCAAGGAACATTGGGGTGCATGTGTCTTTTTGAATTATGGGTTTCTCTGCGTATATGCCCAGTAGTGAGACTGCTGGGTCATATGGTAATTCTATTTTTAGTTTTTTAAGAAACTTCCATACTGTTCTCCATAGTGGCTGTATCATTTACATTCCCACCAACAGTGTAAGAGGTTCCCTTTTCTCCACACGCTCTCCAGCATTTGTTGTTTGTAGATTTTCTGATGATGCCCATTCTAACTAGTGTGAGGTGATACCTCATTGTAGTTTTGATTTACATTTCTCTAATAATTATTGATGTTGAGCAGCTTTTCATCTGCCTCTTGGCCATCTGTATGTCTTCTTTGGAGAGATGTCTATTTAGGTCTTCTGCCTATTTTTTCATTTTTTTGTTTTTTTTTAATATTGAGCTGCATGAGCTGCTTGTATATTTTGGAGGTTAATCCTTTGTCCGTTAATTCATTTGCAAATATTTTCTCCCATTCAGAGGGTTGTCTTTTTGTTTTGTTTATAGTTTCCTTTGCTGTGCAAAAGCTCAAAAGTCACATGCTTTTCAAAAGCACCACAGTCTTTTTTTTTTAACAGAAAATAAAAATGGCTTGCATTCTCCTCAACAGAAAAAAAAAATCACAAGTTATCTACTATACTTTTATCTGCCCATATTTTTTACATCTGATTATCTATTTTATTTTTTTCTTTGTCTCACTTGATGTTGCTCTCAGTAGAGGAAAGAGAGCAAGATGTCATACACAACACATCCTTTGTGGATTGTTATCAATACTGAAAAGATATTGAGAATTATTTCTTACTTCCTCTTCCTTAAGCCCACAGTAACATCTTGCTGTCCCTACCCAGGGAACTTCCCACACTGAACCCCCAAACTGAGCTTTATTTATGCTTTATTTTCCCTTTATAATGAAAAGGCAGTATATGGCATTAAAAGCTGTGTGAAAGAATAAACTCCAAATATTTTTTCCTCAGAGTCATAATTCATCATTCTGTGTGTGAAACCACAGTTTTCAGAAGAAGTAAAGAAGCTGGCAAACAGATGGTCAGTGAATTTAGAACCTTTGGATTCACATGGATTGGGCTTTGGCAAACTGTTGTAGAGACCAACGTTGGTTCCTCCAATTCCTTCTCTCCAATTCTAGTATATAAGTCTTAGCTGGACTCATGTCCACCTAGCTAAGATTAAATTTCCTCGCGTCTCTTGCCGCTAAGGTGGTGATGTAACTAGTTTCTGGTCGATGAAGATGAATGGAAGTGATGTTTCCAACAATCACGCAATGCCCATAAAACTGAAAAGTTCATGCCCTCCCTCTCTCTCATTTCCCCTTTCCAGGAATGAAATGTGGATGAAAGGGTGAACTACCTTCTGCTTCTGCAATCTTTTTGGAGTGGAAGAGCAACAGATAGAAAGTACCTTCATCTCTAACACAGTAGAGATGGCATACCAGCCACAGAACAGAGACACAGACTACCAATTAAAAGAGAAATAAATAACCTTTTAAAGATACTCTGGTTTCTAGTCTCTTATTACAGAGTTCAGTCTTTATTCTAACCATCAGCCACAACTAATCCCCAAATTTGGTGTGTTAAGGTTTGTTGGGAGGCATTGAAATGATGAAGTTGCACGTGTAAGCACTGTCCGTTTCAACATACAACAGCAATGAGTAATATCAATGGACATAAATGAGAACAGAACTAAAATTCCAGTTTCACACACACTCTGTGTGTATGTGTTTATGAGCATATGTGTATGTATATTTACAGTTTTTAGAATTATTATTTTAAAAGTTTAAGCTATGACAAAGATAACTATAGTGCTAAAGTTTAGTATAGAAATATCACTTTATATGTGAGCTTTCAACTTTCTACAAATTTTAAAATCTGTTCCTATGATTTTAGGAGTGTATTTCATATTTACAAAGGTGTTTTTAACAGTGCTTCCTAATTTGAAAATTTTGTTAATAACTGTGTAACGTGAGTTAATACTTGTTCTTAAGGAAAAACAAACGTCTAGATTGAATAATGACTTTGTGTGAAAGAGTTTCAAAAAGTTTAGGATATTTTTACCAATCTATATCTTGAATATTCTTCAACTATAATTACATAAATTATCTCCTTTAACCTTCACAACAAACTTATCTAGTGGGTACCCTAACCACAGATGAGAAAACTGACACAGAGAGCCACGAAGTAACTTGCAAAATGACCTGAATTTAGGAAATAAAAAGATCTGGGATTTAAACAAGCAATCTGGCTACAGAGTAAGCTCTGCTTCTTCTACACTCTGAGGGTTGCATCCAACCAGCCTTTGGTCATGGGACTTTTTTGTCGAGTAAGATTTGAGAAACACCAGAACAAACTATAAAGTGTACAAAAGCTCTTCTTCTTATGAACAGGGTAAATTATGAAAGGCTACATCTAAATTTTATATGCTTGTATATAAATATATATCTAAGTTTTATATGCTTATAATGCCATAGCAATACTGTACTAGTAAATGTTAGTGCCATTTATTGGGGACAGGCAGAGGTGAAAATACTTTTGTTCTGAAAAGTATGTTCAAATCTATGAAAGTTTGCAAGTTGGAGAAGTTTGTAAAAGGAGGAGCCTCTGATTATGACTTTTTTTAAAAAGCAAAGTAGAGGCTGATTGGCTAGAACAACCTGTCAAGCAAACAAAGGCAATTAGACTTAGGACTTGGACTTGAGGCAGAATCATATTTAATTAGAATTCCCCTTAATCACAAGCATGAAATAGCACAAGTAATCCTTTATATGCTAGTATTCCATTAATATATTCCTTTAAACTACTTCTTGGTAGTATATTAGACATTTGAGTTGGATAGATATTTAAGTAGATAGATATTTGAATTAGTATTCAAATAAGAATTCAATTATAATAAAATGTGCAAGGAATTAGGAATTAGACACTTTATCTTTGGACCCCAAATAAGCCACTTAATAGTTGTGAGACATGGACAAAAAAAGGCCTTTTTGTCTCTCTGCTTCTAAAAACCTAATTTAATAATACCTACTCTTAGGGTCCTTATCAATATTAAATTGGATAACATTATGTAAAAATGATAAGAATAGAGTGGGATAGTTACACAGGTAGTTTTAGAAATCCCACTAGGGGATTAAAGATAGAGAGGGAACTTTAGGGAACTTTGGGAGACCACTGTAAGTTAATGATCACTCAGGAAAGCTATCAGAAAGTTAGGAAATGCCGCAGGCTTGCCTAATAATAAAGCCATAAATAAAAGACGAGATGTGCCCCAGGCCATTAAGTGAAAAAATGAGGCTTGCATCCTGCTGGTGGAGGTCAGCAAGATAATGATCCTTAGGACATGCACCTCTACACATACCAAGGACAGGAATATAAGGGAAAGGCGACATTCCAAAGTAGAAGACACTCATTATAATGAAACCTGAGATGATTTAACATATTTTAGTAAATGTTACCACCCTTCTGCTGATTTGAACAACAGTCCTGGTTTGAACGTATAGGGTCAAAAACTTTCCCATCCAACGTGAAGGAGGAGCTAATGATGTAAGCCTGACGTCTACTCGAAGATGAGGAAGAAGGTGGTCTTCTCTCCCTCCCCACTTTTCCTTTGATTGTAAAAAATGTAGCCCACTTAGTTCTCAGGGCAGAGCCCTCTTGCCTGCCAGCCTGTATCCTTCACAAATGTCCTATACTAATAAATCTACTTCTTACTTATCATTTTGCCTCTTGCTGAATTCCTTCTGCGAGGAGACATAAAGAACCTGAGCTTTATTAAATTCTGAGACAAGTTGTGCAGTTTCAGTTGGAAGATTGTGGGCTCAAGTCCCATCAGAGGTGCAGATTCAAAAGCACCTCATACTGTGCCAGATCCACAATATATACTTAAAAGATCTTTACTCTTAAAGATCTTTACCCTTGCAGCCTCCTGAATTATTTTTTTTGGTTGATTTTATATATTATATACTCACATGTGTACTCATACTCATATGTAATATACAGTGTCATTCTTAATTCTAAAGTCTTACAGCTTCTAATGAATCTTACCTATTTCATTTTACCATGGTACTTCTAACTTCTCCCTCTCACTGGATCCTCCCTATATTCGTTAAGTATAGGGTAAGCCATTAGGAAAAAGAGACTTCAAAATAAAAAGGCATAATGAGATAAATGCTATTTCTCTCTTACCTATTTTGTCTGGAGACGAGCTGCAGATGTTTCTAATTCCTTCACAGAACCAATTTCCCTTGATCTTGTTGCTCTTCCGTGAGGTTGAATTAAGTCACCAAAACTTCCATATTCCAGCCTTTTGGAAGAAGAGGGCACAAAATTTCACTTTGAGGCTTACAGAAGTTGCAAAGATCACTTCCATTCACATACCACTGGTTACAGCTTAGTCAGTCATAGTCAGTCTAACTTCCCTTAGCTACAAGGGAAGTTGAGAATGTAGTCTCCAACTGAGTGGCTATGTGCTCAGCTAAAACTCTATTGCTGTGGGAAAAGAGAAGAAACTTTAGGGGCCAATTAGCAGTCTGCCACACTTCTCACCAACACCTAGGTTTATTCAAGTTTCTTCTATCTTAAAAAAACAAAACAAAGCAAAGTGTAGGGGAACAAAATTTGTCACTCCAAAATGTATCTGGCATGCAGATTATTTCGAGCTAAAAGCAATCAAGGCCCAAAAGAGTCAGGAAGAGACTTTAATCTTCCTCCTAACTGCCTAGAAGATTGTAAATAGAGGACCTATTCGAGAAAGTAGACTATCACCAAAGATAACTATAGTATGAACTAAATGGGCAGAGAGGAACCTAGCAATATCTGCTTGTTAAAATTTCTTTCTATGTCCCATTGTTTCTGTGTGGCTCAGCAAACACTTGTTTATCATACAAGTGTTTTTCCATTTTCATGTGAATTGCTTTCCTCCCCTTTGAAGTCCCTAACCACTACCCTCCAAATCCCCTTTTTTCTCTAGCTGAAGATGGTATTTAAAGTGAGGATTTCTGCTACTTTGGTGAGCTGCTCAGTTGTCCTGGGTCTCTCCCATGTATATCCATGTAATTAAATTTTTGTTACCAAAGGGAACTCGAGTCCATTCACTTACTGTGCAGCAAAGCCAATTTACTGACACTGGGTTGGTGTAAAGGAAAGTACAGTATTTATTGCAGGCACCAAGAAAGGAAAACAGATAGCTCATGCTCAAAAGACCTGAACTTTCTGATGGCTTTCAGGGTTTTTAAAGGCAACATTTGGAGTGAGGGCTGCAGGGTGCATGACTTTCTTCTGATTGGTTGGTGGTGAGGTAACAGTGTGATGTTTTGGGAATCTTAATCATCAGCCTTCTGGTTCCAACCATCCTCCACCTGGGTGAGGGGTCTTAGTTCCTGCAGAACCACTCAAAGCTACGTGTCAGATTGTTATGTATATCCTTTGAGGAGGATCTATTGCCATTGCTTTTCTTGCTTTACTGCTTTTCCTTTGTTTCTGCATTCCCTCACTTACCTAATTAGTAATTGCTTGTGCTGCTCTTTGGAACTTGGGGAAGGTCTAGGAAACTAAAGTATTTTTCCTACAAACAAGAAACAGGGAACACGAAGGGTCTTTTGTACCCGGGAAGGTTCCCAGGGTCATGCTTGGAACTCCGTTTCACTTTTGTGTGAGTTTTTTTTTCCTGTCAATCTGTCTCATGTCAATCTAATTCTTAGACCAGCCAGAGAACTTAGAAGGGTAGAGGAAAATTTCTTCCTCCTCGACAAAAGTTAAAAATATTAAAACTTTTACCTTTTTTCTACTTTATCTTCTAGCTACTGTCTTACCTCATCGTTCTTCCCATTTGTAGCCAAACTTTCTCAAGTGCTATTTCCAGTCTCTCTCATTCCTAAGGCTATCTGATGATCTACCTTTCCCTCCTACTTTATAAAACCAAATACCTCCTTCCATA
The DNA here is from genome assembly GCF_964165515.1 of Mesoplodon bidens. Lineage (NCBI taxonomy): Eukaryota > Metazoa > Chordata > Mammalia > Artiodactyla > Ziphiidae > Mesoplodon > Mesoplodon bidens. Next base: position 91,998,373 of record NC_138167.1, read on the forward strand.
GTTTATATAGATTATAAATACATAAATTATAGGGACTTCCCTGGTGGTCCAGTGGTTAAGAATCCGCCTTCCAATGCAGGGGATGCAGGTTCAATCCCTAGTTGGGGAACTAAGATCCCACATGCCACGGGGCAACTAAGCCGTGTGCCACAACTACTGAGCCTGGTCTCTAGAGGCCACGTGCCACAACAAGAGAGCCCATGCACCGCAAGTAGAGTAAATAAATAAATAATATATTTAGGTGTGATGACTTTAATCATTAATTGAAACATAATTGTGAAGTAGGTCACTGTTCTAGGGGATAAATTATAGCGGTGGTACTCTTATTGGGGATGCAGAAAATAAACGTGACACTTGATTAATGTTTTATTTTGCCATTTCAAGGAGGACTAAGAAAGCAGGGCATTGTAATTCTATGAAGTCATGATTACAGAGGCAAGGCAAGAACACATAAGGTGTGATGGTTAATTTAATTCATCAGCTTTATTGGGCCACTGGTTACAGATATCTGGTTAAACATTATTTCTGGGTGTGTCTGTGAGAGGGTTTCTGGAAGAGATTAGCATTTGAATTGGTGAAGTGAACAAAGTAAATTCCCACCCTTCACCCCCAGTGTAGGGGAGCATCCTTCAATAGAACAAAAAGGCAGAGGAAGGGTATATGTGCTCTGTCTGAGACATAAGTCTTCTGCCCTCAATGCTCCTGGTCCTCAGGTTTTCAGATTACAACTGGCATCCATACTACTGGCCTTTCTGGGTCTCCTGCTTGCAGATGGCAGATCACGGGACATTTTAGCTTCCATAATTACATGAGCCAATTCCTTATGTCAGGAACAAGAAAATATTCCTTTACCCTTCTAGGTTCTTCTGGCTGGTCTAAGAATTCAATTGACATGAGACAGATTAATAGTAGAAAAAATCAAATTTTACTTCATATGTGCAAGAACTCCACATACATGAGAGAATCAGAGACACAACAAATATGAGGAGATTCAAAGGCAGAAGGTAAAATGAACTGTATATGTCACCCTGAGCTAAGGAATGGGATAGGAGCCTGGGGGTTCCAAAGACAGGAGGGTCATTCACAGGACAATAAGAAGAAGAGCATATATTTGGTAACTAGATGTTTGCCCTGCCATATAGATGGGGTCACTTAGATAAAATTTATCTCTGGTAAAACTCTTTTCCTGGGGAAAAGCCCCAGTTTAAATTCTTCTAGTAGTTAGGGAAGGACGGTAATTTCTCTTGACCCTATAGGGTCTCCATTTCCTTTAGCTCAAAATAATCCAAGTGCCAAAGTAGAGTATTTTAGGGAGGTCTGTTCTGAACCCCTACAGTTTTGATAAAGCTCATTTATTCATATGTGTATACAAAGAGATTAACATTTGAATATATATATATATATATATATATATATATATATATATATATATATTCTCCTATTGGTTCTGTTACTCTGGAGAACCCCAACTAATATATAAGGCAAAAACTATGTCTGTTTTCCCTCCATTGTATTTCTACTGCCTAGTACAGTGTCTGACACAGAGGAGGTACAGAAAAATTATCTATTAAAAAAATTAGAGAATTATAACTGATCATGTATTTATTTTATTGGTTTGACTTTTCAGAAGTTCAGAGTTAAAAGGTATTGCTCACTTTTTGCAATTGTACAGAACTTATGATATGCATTGTATATGCACACAGACTTTCTTCTAAGTGGCTTAGTGGCAAGCAAGGGTGTGGTATAAGTCTTGGGTGCAAAAATACACTTAATTCCTAAGTAATAGCCTTGGGAGATTCCCTTAAGCTATTAAAGCTTCAAGCTTCTCATCTGTAAAATGGGTATAACACCATGAACTTTATACTGTTCTTGCAATTAAATCATATAAAGGAACTTAAATATCATAAGTACTCAGTATTCATTGATTCTCTAATCAACTGAACTATTTGGTAGTGTAAAATTCATGTATTTCTTCTCTTCTTCACTATAGTAAACATAAAATGGTAAAAATGAAGATGTTTTCCCTTTCGAGATTTGTTCTCTTTGCCATAGTTCTCTTCACAATATCATACTTTTCACAATAGACTATTAAATGCATTGCAATTTACATGGAAGGATTACATGACCCAGAAGAATATTTGTCTACATGATACACTTCTAACACTGGTCCTTATGTTGTCACATTTGCATTTTTTTTTTCTGATTGAAGATATATGTATAGCCAGAGTTCTTAATAGAGTGAGTAAATTGGGTTACTTTATAATGGGTACTACAGGATCTTCACTCTCCTAGTTTTATTAAGTTTCCCAAACTCAAATAAAAAGATTATGTGTAAAAAAATCTTATGGATTATAGTAGACATGATTATATCTTGTCTGTTATATATAATAACTGTCTATCTATCTATCTATCTATCTATCTATCTATATCTCTATGTTACATTATATTATATATGTTATTCCATATATTATATATAACATATTATATATGTTATTCCATATACATGATCTTATAATTCTATTCAATTTAAACTGTCCTGTGGACTCCAGAAAAAGAATCTCCTCTGAAAATGTATTTCACAAGCTATCTTTAAATGAGCATGGTGATATTAAAAAAATTCTCATTCTTATTCTTAATTGTGATGGTAACAGAGGAAGGTGTTTGTGAGTATAGAATTACCCTTTTTCATATCATACAGCAGAAAAAGGTTTACCTTATTTACTAAATATAAACATAAATGAAAGAGACAAAGGAATAGAATGATCATATATGTATATTTTAAAATTCAACTTCATAACAACCTCTGGAAAACATACCCCTTTGTGTTACCACAGCCTCTCACTCCAGTTTTCTCTGCTTTTCTTTGCATCTTTATTTTCTTCCCTTAACAATCTGTATAATCATTGCAATAAACTTGAAAACTCCAGTTGCCTGGATCAATATTTCTGTCTGTTTCATTTTGCTTAAATCCTTCTACACACTGTTGCAGGCCAGCAGAGTCACATAAGCACTGTCACATGTCTTCTGTTGCTAAGGGCAACACTACAGATGGAAAAAACTGGCTATTGTACGTCACATGTTACACACACACAAACACATGATGGTTTGAAACAGCTTAAACCATTCAAGGGCAGTTGCCTCTAAGTGTTAAGATTTTAAATGCCATGTGATCACATGACCTTTAAAATACTAGGCTGAATCCAGTTAAATAAAATGATTTCCACTTTATGTTATTATGAAAGCAATTAATTACCTTTGTGACTAGGCTAAACCTCATTTCAAAGACAATAAGAAACATAAAATATGTAATATACAAGATCATGTGTAAAAAAGGATAGGGTCAAGTTTATACTACATTTGAATGTTTAATTTGTATATCTCTGCATAAACCATTGTATTGTGCATGCTGTCTTTCTCCTGATTTTACTTTGAATAAAATGTTTCAGACTTAGCGATCCCACATTCTTTTAAAAATACTTACAACTGGAGAGACAGAAATATATATGCAAAAATATAAATATACATAAGTAGATGACATTTATTATATAAATACATACATATATAAAATGATATAAGTATTATTAAATTATAAATCTGTGGGGGTTTTTTGACAGAGTGAAAAACTGTTCTTTCAGGGATCAAAGTTTTTGCTTGACTTTGTCTGGATTTTGTTCTTTCGGAACAGCTGTCAATCATTTAGGTGAACAAAATTGAACAGATTATCTTGGAAAAATTTGAATGTGATTTTCATGCAAAGTTGAGTCTCAAGTTAAGCCTCTATGGACAAAGAGAATTGAAAAGCTGAAGCAATTATTCAGCTAATTAAAGAGAGAGAATGAAGCACATCGCCTAATCTAACTCACTGAGATATTACCCAATTTTTACATCACTATTGCAGATATGAATTAATAATATTACTAAAAAACAGAATCATCTGAAACCTCTAAATATTTGGGGACACAAAAATGATTTTGGCTTTAGGGTACCATTTATCTCTTTCTGTATTATGTCTGTGTTCTCCATTTTTTTGTGTGAAGTCAAAAAAATGGATTTAAATCAGAAATCCATATTCGAATTTCTCCTTTCCCACTGACTGTGAGTCTAATATGATATTGGAGTTTGTTTAACCTCTCTGAGTCTCAGTTTCCTCATATGTAAAACAACAAAAAACAATAACACAGGGGTTTGGAACATTCACTTGTAAATATATTTTTAAATGATACATTTTCACATACATATGTGTTGTTGTTAGGTGCTGGTTTATTGTTTTAGGACTTTACCAGAGGTAGTATCCATTCGGGAAAAAAATGGAATCAGATCAAAATTAAAAAACAAAAGCCACAAATTAACACATCATTTAAGTTTTGAAATTAAAGTATTGCCTAATAGCGTAATTTGAAATATTATCTAACAGATAAATGTTCACATATATTTGTTTTTATATATAGTTGAAGGATATATCTCAAAATGTAACAAATAAAGGCATGTAAAATAAAGATAGAATAATTTTCTCAATTATTGATTTATGGGGAATAATAATATTGTTTAGAACTCTCTTAGAGTCCATGTTTTTATTTTACCTTGCCTATCCATATATAATTTTCCATGAGTCCTTAACTAAAATTAGGAAAATTGAACTATTTAGTGACATTCATTTTACTAATCCGTATGTGCTTGTTTTAGCTAATTGAATTGCAAATAATGGGAACAAAATATATATTTAAATATTCAATTCAGTTATTCAGAGAATCATATTTCTGAGAGATATAATGGTCTTAGGAGATCATCCAGCCCTGTCACATGCTGCAAATATTATCAGTCACATTTATAAATAAGATAGATTGAACAAGATTGTGAAACAACTTTGAAGAAATAGGATTATAATTCATATTTCTGTAATTTGCATAATTGTTCAATGAAGCACTGACTTACTTTATAGAAAATTTTCCCTTAAAAATAATTTAGATGATTCTATCTTACATAGCCCCTTTGTTATTTTAACTAATTCACCTACAATTTCACTATTTTCCTTAAGAAATGCTCTTGCTTTCTCTCAGAGGAGATGAAACATAGATTTTAGTTGGGGATGTAATTTTTAGATACATGGTCCCTGTGCAGCCACCTAAGCTTAGTGTAGACTGTGGAAGTTCAAAGATCTTACAACACTCTATTCTTCGGGAATCACTCTTTAGAGAGTCTTGTTTCTACCAGGGACGCTGTCTCCTTTGCCTTCCCTTCTCAGGTTAACTTAGACATGAGTCTTAGCCCCTTCAATAGTTTGCACAAACAGTCCACTTGGACTACATATTTTATGGGCTTCAGTGCACTCAACTGGAGATTTGGGAGAAGAAGTCGTTGTTGAAACAGGTGGCAATTTTCCATGCCGCTCCCCGTAGCTGCACTCTCTTCCCTCCGGAGTCCTAGCTTGGCCTTTATCTCTTATCCCTAAAGTTCCCTCCTAGAATGTGTGATTCTTTTTCAATCCTGAAGAGCAAATTGGTTCCCTTGGCCCTAAACTCAAATTTGCATTTTGAAACCCACAAAGGAACTCAGCACCTAGGACCAGGGGTACATATGACTACACTGTTTCAAAAGAAGAATTTGCACTGTATCCATATATTTTTTTTAAAAAAGACAAATTTTGCTCATGCATGGATGTGGAGGGAAAGAAGAAAGGATGAATTCCGATCTGAGATACAATAGACCCTGGGAAAAGCACACCCTCAGAGACACTGAATAATTTGGCTGTGGTTAACTGATGCTGACGTAGGCCCCAGTCAGAATCTGAGGAGAGGAAGCTAGCCCCTGGCATTTCTGCTCTAGATGAAGCTTATGCTCTGGGCTCCTCATCTTGGGATGTCTTTCATTAGTCACATCTCCACTTGAATCTCAAAGCTAGATTTTACTCTCCAGTCTGGGTTGTGGAGTGTTGTCCATCAACATTCATTGGTTGCTGCCTGTGCTTAATCATGGCAATAAGAAGGTACTGGATGTGCCCTGTGTCCTAACTGGGTTAAGTTGCCACTAAAGAATTCAGACTTAACTATATTTTTGTTTTCAAATTTGATTTTTTGATTGAGGTATCATTGACATATAGCATTATATTGGTTTAGTTATATAACATAATGATTCAATATTCATATATACTGTGAAATGATCACCACAATAAGTCTAGTTACCATCCATCACCACACAGAGTTGCCAATTTCTTTTTGTCAAGAGAACTTTCAAGATTTACTCTCTTAACAACTTTCAAACATACAATACTGTGTTATTATTTCTTTGACCTTATCATCCTCTCCTTAATGTCTCTTTACTTGATTGAATTGATCCTTAAAAGGATCAGTTGATGGGATAATAAAAAAACAGCTTCTAATACTTATTATTATGTATAAGAAAAAGGCAATTTTTCAAATGAATTCAACCTCTTATTTGAATTGCATTCAAGAAAATTTAATTTTTCTGTATTAACAGATTTCCTCGTGTCAGTGAAGAGCAAAATAGGCATAGAACAACTGGAGAGCTAAAAACATCCTCAATTTAATAATTTGATTATTAGTCAACCCTCAGTAGTGATGTTTTATCCCCCTCTTCTGTTTTCTCTCAATACCAAATTTTGTTTTGACCATCTGTTCCTCAATTTCTTTTCAAAAGGTCAGTTGTAACTATTCAGCTGCACATTTATCTCAACTGGTGTATATTTAATGTCTGCTGTTTTGCAGAACTGTTCTTTGCTATGTGAATATTATAGAGAAACATAGAGCATGGTCTTTGACTTGAAAAAAGATAAAATATGCTTAGGGGAAAAAAATTCACCATGAGAACAATTTGGAGAACAACAAGTAAGTACTCTATGCATAGGATAAAGCAGGCTTTCATGTTTTTTCCAGGCCACAAAACAGTACTGAGTCTCTTGTTTTTGCAAGGCATTCTGCTTGACGCTTGGGATACAATGCTGGAACATATAGACATGGTCCTTACCCTTGTGAAAGGGAACAAATATTTAACAAATAAGTGCAAGAATTAGGCAATGATAAGTGCCATATGTTGTGAGCCTCAGCAATAAAGAAGCCTAGTCTGGAGAGTTGAGAAGTGTACCGTGAGAAAGTTACATGTAAGTTGGCAACTGCAGGAGGAGTAAGTTGTGGGTGCAGAGAAGAGAGTAAATCAGAGGAAGAAGAAGAGGGGAAAGTACTGACTAAGAAGTTTAGGGCATTTGAGGAGAATAAGAATGGGGGCGAGGGTGAGGGGAGGAGTGAAAGATGATGATGAAGAGTGGCCAGATTTCGCAGGATGTTGTCGGCCACATAAAAGATTTTGGATTCTAGCCTAAGTGCAGTAAAAGTCTATTTACAGAGCTTTAAGCAGGGGAGTAAGTACTGTGATCAAATTTGCCTTTTAAAATGTCATTATGACTACTAAGAGAGAATGAATTTTAGGTAGTGGAGGGGGCTATCCATAGTCTATGTAGTACAGAATGAAGACGTGGTCTGAATAGTGACAGTGTTAGTAGAGATAAATAAGGGAATTTAAATTGCATTTACTAAGTAGAATTAAGAGTCCCTATGGGTTGAATATGTGAGATGAAGGAGAGGAAAGTATGAGCAAAGGGCCCCAGATTTCTGGCAGGAGCACATAGGTAGAATAATGAAAGAGTAAACTAGAAAAGGAAACATTCACGTGAGCTGGAGTAACTGATTAAGGTTTACGCAGGATATGATTCAGAAGGATACTTAGGGTTTAGGTGGAGAAGAGAGGGCCGGGCCATTAGGCAAGGGTATCTGTACACGCCTGGTAACAGTGAACATTGGAGTTGGACACATTATTGGTGATACTTATCGATAGGCTTAGGTAGACAGAGAAATTAGAATTCTTGAACATTAAAGTCTTGATTCTGTAGGGAATGCAGAGCCATTCAACATTTGGATAAGCAAATGGTGTACTAGCTATATTTCTTTTGAATTAAAGCACAAGATATTTATAATTTTGAGATGCTGGAGACAAATGTACTGATTGTAAAACTATTGTGAAATAAGTAGGCAAAAGACAAAGCCTCTAAAAAGAAAATGGACTAAATATTATTGTAAATTAACTATACTTCAATTAAAAAAAAGAAAAAAAAAGAAAATGGAGTAAAGACATGAATTAGTAATTCACAAGGAGAATTATAAACAGCCAGTAAACATAAAAAAAAATGATTATCAGTATTCAAATGGCTGAGAATTAAAACAAGATACTATTTCATGCTATAAAATTGATAATTTTTTTAATGATAATGCTAATTTTTTTGAAGGGTGACAAAACAGACATACATTGCTGAAAGTAGGTTTGGAAGGATATTTGGCAAGATTATTTTTAAAGTTTTGGTAATTCATGCTATTTAACTCATTATTTCCACCTCTTGGCATTTATCTTTAGGAAATAGTCAGAGATTCACATAAACGTGTATATGCAGATGTCCATATCAGTGTTATCTATAATAAGGAGAAATTAATAATGAAACAAATATTCAAATGTGGGGATTAAATGCATAAATTTTGGTGTATTTGTGAGAAAGTAATATAATGCAATTATGAATCATGTTCAAAGAAAAGTGAGAAGCAATTAGAAGAATTTACAATAAGATGTGAACAGCTGCTTTAACTAGCTCACAGCAGAACCAAAATTACATGCATTACATTCTCAATGTTTAAAATTTTTCTATTTTCTGATTTCTTAACAATTGGAAAAGGAGCAACAATAAATTCTACTTTTAAAAGTTATTGCAGTAGTTCAGTACGAGATCAATGAACTAGGCCAGTTGCAATGAGAATAAAGAGAAAAAAAGAAGGATGAGAACATTTTTGAGGAAAAAACCAACAAAATTCAGTGACTTATTAAACTAGATTAAGAGCAGAATGGAGTAGATTTAGCATCTGGATGATGAGAAAATAGTACAGCTATGATTAAAGCAGGAAGTTGCATGACTTTGGGGAGGAAGATGAAAAGTTCAGTTTTGGAAATGTTTAAAGAAAAAATATTCAGTATTCTATAGGAGAATAAGACTGGAGCTTAGGGAAAATGTCACGTGGGTAAATTCACAGAAGAAAAGAATAGAGAGAAAGACTAGAAGACTGGGGACTGAACTTAAGTTCCTACTGGTCCAAAATTGGCTTTTAGCATTTTCATTAACAGAGATAATAGGATTTGTATTTAAAGTCAGTAACTAGAAAGCTAATGTTTTTTGACAGCTGCATATACACTCACTAGATGAGATTATAAATTAAATTGCTTAAAGCTATTTACTTTAGTTATTTCTGGGCATTGTGGCTTTAGTGAGGACACATGCCAGATATAATTTACATTATGTAGGTATTAAGGACAAATCTTGTGATGCTGTTGGCTCATGTTTCAAAAAATTTTTTTCTTGATTTTTAAAAAATTTCCTAAATTGTGCTTCTTAATGATTACTTGTTCAACTGGGTTTTATTTTGGATGAACTAATTTCAGAACATAATATCTTATAACTATACTTTACATGAAAGATGTGAAGACTATTAATTGGAGATAATTTACTAACTATTGGTTCAATATGGGAAGCACCATAAAACCTATTTCTAGAACTTGTCTTCACAGGAATTCATTATTCTTTAATGAAAATATTTCAAATAAAGTAGAGTAAAATATCCAAGCAGTGTTTGGAATTTTAAAGGAGAATTATTTTGTTTAAAATTATTGTTACCAATGTGATATATTATTTGTTAGCAGAAAACTTATAAAATAAATATCTTTTCTTCCTCCATTACAATATAAAAGCAGGAACAGACTATTGTGCCTGTTTTTATTAGAGGCTAACAATGAGTTGCTCATTAAATAATAATTGAGTAAATGAATGCATCTTTTATCATCTCTATTATCTCAATAAAATACATAATAAAGCTATGTGATACTCATAGTTCTTTTGAATTTTTACAATATGTGAGCCATGATAATAAAATATCATCTTTCTACCTCAAACTAGACTTTTTTCCTGAAACTTCATTTTGAAAATTACCAAGCTTACAGAAAAGTAAAGAATTTTATAGTAAATAAACATGTACCCACCACATAGATTCTATGATTAACTTCTTACTGTACTTGCTTGATCACATAATTATCTAATCATCCCACTATCCATCTATTCACCCATCTTATTTTTTTATGCTTTTCCAAATAAGTTCAGACCTCAGTATGTTCCCCAAATATTTAAGCGGGCATAGCATTTACTAAAATTTTACAAAATTATTTTTTTCTTTTGAGGTAAAATTTACATACAATGAGATGCAAAAACTTTCAATGTGCCATTCAGTAAGCTTGGGTACCATTCACAGTACATACTCTTGCGCAATCCCAAATTCCTATCAAGATACAGAAGATGACCATAACCCCAGAAAGCTCCTCAGTCAATCCTTGCTCCTACCACCCAAGAAACAGTCATTATTCTTTTTTTCCCCATAGATTAGTTTTTCCTGTTCTAGAACTTCATATAGATCACACACTATGGACTCTTTTGTGTACGATTTCTTTCACTCAGCAGTATGTGTTTGAGATTCCTTCATATTGCTCATTTATTTTTATTGCTGAGCAGTATTCCACTGTATGAATAAGCCACAGTTTATTTATTTATTTTCCTATTGGTGAGCATTTGGGCTGTTTCTAGTTTTGAGCTATTACGAAAAAGTTGCTGTAAACATTTTTGTATATTTTTGTGTGTGTGCGAACATATGTTTTCATTTCTCTTGAGTAAATTCTGGACCACAGGGTAGGTATATGCTTAATTTTATAATTATTGCCAGACATTTTTGCAACGTGATTGTACCATTTTCTATTCTCACCAATAATGTATGAGGGCTGAGTTTGGTCTACATTCTCACCCGCAGTTGATGTTGTCAGTCTTTTTTTTTTTTTATGTTTAGACATTCTGATAGATATAAGATTTTAAAAGTGACTCCTGTGTTCCTAGGTTCTTCTTTTATAGGTCACAGAAACTGTTTCATTCTGGTTAGAATGAATTCCAAGACACATATAATCCTGTGAAACTAATGATTCTTTTTCCTCTTCCTTTATGCCCCCATCTGCAGGACACAACAGACAATCTTAGAGGTTTTTTGCACTAAGAATCACAAAGGAACACGGGGATGAGGAACTATAGGTAAGGCTGTCCCTCCTCAGCCTCTAGACTCTATCAGGATTCAAGAGGGAGCCCAGAAGATCTGTGTGCTCTAAGTAAGACCACCCCTTGCTGGCCTCAACATCACCACTGTCCAGCAAAGACGGGGAGCCCAGTCTCTGCATGCTCCTGGCAGAAGTCTCCTTCCCTTTTCCAAACGCTACTCACAGCCTCAGCATCACCATCTACCTAGAGATGATCAGAACTCCTTTTATTATCCCTTAAACATGATATTACTTCAGTCACAACAAGGAGGTGAGGACATACAGTCTATTCCCCCTCCTCTCATCTCAAGTCCTCATGTGGTTCTAAGGGCAGTGGGACAACTATAAGATATAATACGTATTTTGTTTGTTGTTTGGATCTTGCCACTAGTATATAACCTCCATGATAGCAGAGATTTTTTTTTTCAGTTTTTGTTCACTGCTGTATCCTCAGCACCTAGAGTACCTGGCGCATAGTATATGTTTAATAAGTATTAGTTGAATGAATAAATTGCCCTTGACAAAGAAGTCTCATGTCCTGGAATGAGAAAAACTTTGGTTCTTACATATAAATGAGAAAACCAAACATACACGTTACTAAAGGATTTACTGTCAATTATACTAGCTACTTAGTGGCAGTATTAAACCTTGGACCAGGTTTCCTGGCTAATTGAATCTTAGGTCAAAGTTGGAGTATCCTTGTATTCACCCTCCTACCTTCTGTACAGCTAACTTCTGTTATGTGTTTGATATTCTAGTTTTTGATTGACATTTCCAGGGATAATGAGAAAGTTAACAGGATGTAAAAATAAGATTCTTCTTGTCTTGACTTCTGGGCCACTTTTTTCGGTGTCCTATATTATTAAATTATTTAATCATCACAATGAACCTAAGAAGTAGGCAGTATTAATACCAGTCAGGTAAGAACAATTTATAGAAGAAACCAAGATAGCAAGGTTAAGTAAGTTAGAATTTGAAGCTGGAGAATCTAACTCCAGAGTCTGTGCTTTTAACTATTCCACTATTCTGTTTTTCAGATACCAAAGTAAGTCAGATTGTGCTGAAGAACTTCAAAGGGAATATAACCAAAAACCAGTTCTATGAATCTTGAACCCCCCCTCACTCAGCTTGGGCACAAAAACATGAAAGGACTGAGGGACTAGATCCTGACTAGAACCTTCCTCAGAGGAGCTGGGTGGGGTGCTCCCTCTCCCTTTCAAATCAAGACAGGGAGAAGCTTTGATGAGTCTCTCAGAAAATATATCTGTCTCCTAAGATTAAGAAAGTATATTAGATTTGTTCCAGGCTCTCAGCTGTGAATCTAAATGGCAGAGATGGGTCGGGCAGCTGCTCCAAAGGCAAGGGTAAAAGGATTTTGCTACTTACTTAGGATCAACTTTCTTCCTCATTACTTACAGGAGCAAAGGATGTCTAAGTGTTTCTTGAGGGCCACATACGGACCGCATGTAAAAGAGAGCTAGCATGCAGATAATATTAGGCCTTGGCTAGCAGGATAGTTTTAGAGGAGCAAAAGAACCTTAGTATTCAGTGGTAGATATCACTATATCCCAGAGCTTGCAAGATTAAGCAAGAAGCTACAAAAGAGAAGAGAGAAGCAATTGCTCAGATTGAGGGAACTACATATGAACAAGGGAGCCTCTGAAGAATGCACAAACACAGTTAAATGGGACATTGTCAGTTTTAAATATTTGGCACGTGCATAAAGAATGAATCTGGGAAACAAGAATACCAGCCAAGTAAGACCTGGCTTTCTCCCCTCACTCTCTATTTCAACCCTGAGGAATCAGACCTGTAATTAAAAGGAGAGCTAGCACCTAAGGCAAAATGAGATTGGCTGCAAACTTGAATGAAATTAACAGCTTTGGCTACTACATAGAACCAGATGTTCTAGAAGTTGAGTTGTTCTAAATATTGAGTTGTTCATGACACTCACTTTTTCGATGTACTGGTTATAGGAAGGACCTCTAAAATCCAGGGATTACTGAGGTCATGATCCAGTTCTTTACCCTATGTGGTGGAGCTCTATCATGGCACCAAGGTTTCAGAGCAGACTGGGGTTTTTTTTTTTTTTTTTTAAACTTTCTACTAGAAATAAGAGCTTGCTGTTCTCCTCTATGATACAAAGAAAGGATTATGCCCAGGTATATGTGGACTGACAGTATATTTCGTAAATAATTTTTGGATTATGTATTCTTGGTGGCCAGGATTTCTTTAAAAAGTAAAGCAGTTGCCAGCCTGTGCTTTGAAGACTTTTTTTCCTCTACAAAAATCTGCATTCTTTGGAAAAATATAGGTAAAATTTAATACTAGTGATTAGATGTTAGATAACGAACATAATTTGCTTCAAAATGTGTTTTAAATAAAACAGACAATTCTACCAACTAACTACACCAGATGGTTGTTCTGATTTATTAAAATTATCTCCCGGGCTTCCCTGGTGGCGCGGTGGTTGAGAGTCTGCCTGCTGATGCAGGGGACACGGGTTCGTGCCCCGGTCCGGGAGGATACCACATGCCGCAGAGTGGCTGGGCCCGTGAGCCATGGCCGCTGGGCCTGCGCGTCCGGAGCCTGTGCTCTGCAGCGGGAGAGGCCACAGCAGTGAGAGGCCCACGTACTGCAAAAATAAATAAATAAATAAATAAATAAATAATAAAATTATCTCCCTACATATGATATAAGAGTTGAGAAAATACAGAATACTTCCAATATCTCCAAATTGGTCTCAGAAAGAAGTAAATCTATGAAAGGTAGGTAGGTAGGTAGGTAGATAGATAGATAGATGATAGATAGATAGATAGATGGATAGATAGATAGATTCAGTTTCTGTTAGCATAGCCTTGTTAAAGGAAGACCATTTAGAATGGGTTTCATCTGATTAATAAGAACTTCTGGAAGATGGGGAGAAATCTTAAAATTAATAATGTCCCATCACAAATTAGGTCTGCTCTAATTGGTCTTCCATCCATCTATGATGGATCATGTCTTAATCTCTACCCTATTCTTCAAACTCTCCCTAGGATGGAAAAGATACGACCTGGGTAAACATTCCTTGTGTAAAAATTCCTTACATTTCTGTCAGTCATGTCAATTCAGAGAGGAAGAATGCCTGCACCCAGGAGAATCTTCCATTGTGAGATCAACAAGGGTTGGGGTTTGTTGTGTGGGTTCCTACGTTTTTTCATTTATCTTCTCCACACATCAATGAATGCTAGTCTCCACTTATTGTAAAAGTACATAGATAATATGATATAGCATAGTTTCACCATAGAAGTGGTCCAGGGAAAGATAAAAATCACAGAAATACTTTCATAAAGCATTCGATTATCTCCAGAAATCAAAATCATCAATAATTTGGGTGCACCAAATTTTGGCAAGAATAACAACGAATATTGAAGCTGGTTTCCAAAGGTAGCAAAAAACAATTCCACTCATCTCTCCCACCTGCTGCTTTTCCCACAAGGAGGTGGAAGTTGTGTCCCCTCCCATTGAATGTTGGCTGGGCTTATCACCGCTTTAACTAACAGTGTGTGAAAGAAAGGATGCTCTAGGACTGGTGAACCCCCAAATTAAAAAAAACTTGTCTTGCAAATCCACCTTCCGTTTTCTAGAGCATGGATCTCAACATGGAAAAGGTTCAGGCAGATCTACTTGAGGAAGAGAAACAACGTAAAGGGGCATTGAGGAGCCAGACAGCCAGTCACAGTGGCCGTTTGACGGTACCTGTGTGAAGATTCCAAGTAAGACCAGTTGGGAAAGTGCACATCTGGGCCCCACCAACCCACAGAGCCTGAGATACAACTAAATGGTTGCTGTTTTAAGCCACTAGATTTTGGGTGGTTTGCTACAGAGCAATAGATAACTGAAACAATAAGGACCCCCTAAATCTTGCCTTCTCTTGAATGTACTGAATTTGTTTCTTTTTTCAATCAAACAAATAAGCAAAGCTACCTCTGCTGAGGCCTTAAGTATCAACTACGTTTTTAATTGGCTCCTGAGTTTTTACCTCTTGTATAATATCTCATTTACCTAAAGCATATCCACATGAAAAATCTCATCTCTTATACACTATGACAAAATAGACTACAATATCCCCTTTTCCTTAGGGGCCAATGACTAAGTTAATTAACTATCAATAACTACCCACTCTGATTACTCACGTTGCTTTCAAACAAGGCAGTGTACAAAGCCAGAGGCCTGACAAGAGAGCCAAGAAAGCCTTAGCCCACTTGTTTTGAGACTTTGTGCCAGAATTAAAGTGATGATGCTGTATGGTTGAATTTTGTGCAGATTTGAATCATACGAATTTGAGGTCGTGTGATATAAAATACCAAGTCTCACTTTGTGATACAAATCCCACAGATAAAAATAACTCTTAAGAACCACATAATTTCAGACCATTATTTATAAACTGAGTTTACAGCATTGCCACATGATGGGGCTACAAAGACCTACTATCATCAGAAAAAATCACCTGGAATTATCTGGGTTTTCAATTAGGTAGGCTATGAGGAGCAAGATTTCTTATGTGAAATTCACTACCCTGAGTATTTCAAGCTTATGTTGCCTAAGGTGGGAATGGAGATGAGTGAAGAGAAGCAAGAGGCAGCTTTCAACCCATTTGTTTGAAAACTTAAGAGCTCTTTGTCTACAGAACCACAGTACAAATGTTTAAAGGCCTCTCTCTTGGGATTCAGGAGATCTCAATAAACTCTAAACCTAGTTCTGCCACTTACCAAGGAAGTGACATTAGGTATCTTACTTAGCCTTCCTGTAAGTACTTCAATAAATGGGATTCATTCATTCTATTCCATTCATTTATTCACTCACTCACCAGTGAACATTTTTGAGTGTCTACAATGAGCTAGGCACTGTGCAATAAGAATGCAAACATGAATACATCCTGATTATTGGTATAATAGGACTTATAACACCATATAGGGAACAGAAATGTGAGCAATAATCTCTGGGATCTACTCTAAAACTTTGTAATGTTGATTCCTCTTGATGTTCCAACACAAACTGAAATACAAAATAAAAAAGGCAAGCTGCATATTGATTTTATTTCTGTCATAACCTTGAAGCTATTAGGAGATCAGCACACTTTCAAAAACGACTGCTTGCTTTGATAGTGTAATAGCATCCCTGTATAGTTTTGTATTGTTCAATGAAATACTCCATAAGCTACAATATAATCACTGTGCAGAGGTAATTTTTGCTTGCAATACTCTGTTGAGTTGTAGAACGGCCTCTCCATAGGTTTAACGCCTCCACATGGGTGTTAAAAAATTGAACAATGAATTGGAATACTTAAATAATGTCGAAATTCTGCTACTTCACTTTTGTAAGCCAGAAAATCAGTTTTCATTCTTTTTATGGAATCTACAGGAAACAATATCTTGGGGATTTATGAGAGGTGGGAGGAGGCTTGGAGAGAATTTGTCATATGTTCAGGGTTTCACAGTGGGGTCTGCAGACTACCTGCTTCAAAAATCTTGAAGGGCTTGTTTTAAAAATGCAAAGTCAAAGGTTTACCCAGTCCTAGTGAATGAGAATTTTTGAGGCAGGTCTTGGGACTCTTTTCAGATGCTCCCCGTATTGGTTCTTTCTTACTCTGAACTTTGTGAATCACATGTTCTAATCCTGTCCCTTTATTTTGCAGTTGAAAAACCTGAGGCACGGAGAGGTTAAGTAACTTGTTCTTTCTAAAAACCAAAGGAGCAAAGCAAGAGTGGTATTTTTGAATAGGTTCTAAAATTGAAAAATAAAGAAAAAGGTATGAGGAAGATAGGGACTTTTTCACAGCCTGCTTTTTCCATGCTTGGATTTATGATGAGTATATTCATTTCTTTCCATCCTCCTTGGAAAATTCCTTCAGCTATTCACAATTCAGTTGGAATTTTAAATGCTATTGACCTAAAGTGAGCTTCAAATCATTTGACAAGGCAAGCAAAGTCACAATAACTCTATTCTCTCAGCGTGTATAATCTTAAGCTGAATACACAATCAAAACAGAATAGAAACAGAAGGGGGAAAACACTTTGGTACAAACAACTGAATATGTTTAAAATCACCTGTCTCATGGATAATCTGGGTGACACGGTACGCACTTACTAAAACCATACTGACATCATTAGTTTTAGTTCATAAATATCCATCTTAAAATAGTTATTATACTTTTTAAAAATTAATTCTACAATTGAGTAAAATACCTTAGTCTTTAAAAACTTAATCTACAAAATCGCCATCTATAACAAATAAACTCACTAGGTTCTGCTTTAATCCATCCTCTCCTTATTTTTGATGAATAAGAAAGTAATATTCACTTCACATACTAGGTACACAACTGATGTTTAATGACTGCCTAAGCCATAAGCCATGCTTTGTTCAAGAAGATTTTGTATAGGCACTAAATTTACATAAATAAAAATATTTTTAATATTGCTAGTATATTTATTCTTACATTCCTACTGTTAATTTATGAAAAGCTAAGAATATTTTGTAGTTACGTATGTATATGTTTTACACTCTTGGATGATTAAGTTCCCTTCCAGGAAAATAGAATTTTAAAAGTTTTATTCTGGGCTTCCCTGGTAGCACAGTGGTTGAGAGTCCGCCTGCCGATGCAGGGGACATGGGTTCGTGCCCCGGTCCGGGAGGATCCCACATGCCGCGGAGCGGCTGGGCCCGTGAGCCATGACCGCTGAGCCTGAGCGTCCGGAGCCTGAGCGTCCGGAGCCTGTGCTCCGCAACGGGAGGGGCCACAGCAGTGAGAGGCCCGCATACCGCAAAAAAAAAAAAAAAAAAGTTTTATTCTCTGGAAAACAATCTCTTGAAAATGTCATGCCAGTTATTTATGATACTTCCTTCAGGGAGAATGAAGAAAACAGAAACGCATTTTTAAATTAGCTTAGGGGCAACTGTGACTTGGACAAATAATGTAGGTGTTAGTAATATCATCCTATATGGATTAGGGTTTCACTCAACATTGCTGGTAGAAATTAATTTTTATTTGATGTTGAATTCTTGATGAAGTTTTAACTTGTTAAGAGTTGTAAGCTTATAAATGTGTGTATATGGTAATATTTTAGTCAATTAAGCCTCATAATGCTCTAGGTATTTTATTGTTCTGAAAAGGAGGTCTCTTGAACATGTTGTTTCCTGTACCCACAGGCTAATCCTCAAAGTGTACATTCATAACTGAACATTAGTCTACAATTTTGAAATAAATCCTGTGGCATTCATTATTTAAATATGTATTATTTTCTGTACAACACAGCTTTTTTGTTGACAGTTTTTGGAGTATGAAATGGAATGAAGGCCTTTTCTATGCCCTTTTTCTTAATTTAAAAATATGAAGAAATCTGACATTACATAAGATTATCAGTGGAAATAAAACCAGAAGTGCACTGATGCATACGTACTTTTAAGGAGCCAATGCAATGATCTAGTATACTCAATATTATGCATTCATGTAAATGTTTCATATCTAAAGACAAACTTACTTGGAGGTCTTTTATTCATCTTCCTTGAAATAAAAGTGTATCACTGCAATTAACTAATAAAGCAATAGGTAACCTTTTTATGCTACCATTTATTTAACCATGAGATTTAACAATAGGCTACTTAGGATATTGAACCACAAAACTTAGCTAAATACGGGAAGATAACTACAGAAAGAATTATTATGTTACAAACCTTATGGGAATGATATTATGTCATTCTGGGGAACACTTCCCCTATCTAATATTGTAAAACCAAAACCTGTTGATGAAGTCCTGAAGAACTATTATTAATATTTACCTTTATTGAAAGGCTGCTATATTTTGTGCACTGTGCTAGTACTTTAAATCATTTTTGTTTGTCTTATTTAACATCGCGGCAGCCCTACACACTAGCTATGTCACAGATTTAAAAATTGTGCTATAAGAGGTAAAAATAAGTAACTTATTGAAAAGGGCATATTTGATATGAGGTGAATCTAAAATTTGCCTGATTTCAAATTTCATAAAAGGAAAATATAACTTTAATATATAGGCATTAACTTCTAAGGTAATTAATTGGAAATATAAATATCAAAGATATTTCTTTAAGAAGAGGAACTTATTACACCAATGGGAGTTACATTGACTGTGAAAGTAAATAAATCATTTTTAGTCACTGCACAGCAGTGAGGCAGCATAACATAACAGTGGCTAGATGTTGTCTTAGCATATACATTTTGGAGTCTGACAGGCTAAATTAAAATCCCAGCCTTACTGATAACTAACTGTGTGACGTTGGGCACATTACCAGTGTCTAGGTGCCTCAGTTTCAATATCTGTGAAATGGACATATTAATAATACCAATCTCACAGAGATAGGGAAGATTAAATGAGTTCATGTCTGTTAAGTTCAGTGCCTCCAGATAGTAAGTGGGGGTGTGCACATGAGCTACTGTTCTATCACACAGGACATTCGTGGTTCATGATGTGACATTGTAGAGTGGGACAGTAAGCATCAGTCAGATTAGGAAAAATGTTGAAGGAAATTTGGAGTTGGAAAAAAGAAAATATGTACATTCAGCTAATTAATGGGATAAAGAGTGAACAATGATTTATAAAAATAATAGAGAGAGCTGATTGTGGTATTCATATTTAATCTAGCAAAAATTAATTTATTCAATAAGCATTTACAGAATGAGTTTTGCATGCCAGGCACTACGTTAGATGTAAGAAACTTTAGGGTGAGGGAAAGAGGAATGCTTCCTAAAAAATAAGAAAATCCTGCCATATGCAACAATATGAGTGAACCTGGAGGACATTATGCTGAGTGAAATAAGCCAGACACAGAAGGATAAATCCTGCATGATTCCACTTATGGAAGGTATCTAGAATAGTCAAACTCATAGAAGCAAAAGGTAGAATGGTGGTTGCCAGGGGTTGGGGGAGGGGGGAAGCAGAGAGTTATTCAAATTTTCATTATACAAGATGAATAACATTGTTGTACATGGCTAACAATACTGTATTGCGTACTCATATTTGTTAAGAGCATAGATCTCATGTTGTGTTCTTACCACAGTTTTAAAAAAAAATGTAAAAAGAGATATTATCCCTGCCCTTTTAAGGCTGACAATCCAGTTTTGTATTAATAAGAAAATTAAGCTCAATGAAAAAAAAAACTTTTCTTAGCGCAGCTATCAAGTTGAGATTCATTGGAGTCTCTAACATATGTTCAGCATAAAGAGTTAAATGTCTATTGAAACTATTTATTACTGCGGTATTATCTAAAGAGAAACTATCTGCTGAATAAGCCTTAATTTCAGTGAATGTGGCATGAATTTACCTGAATATAAATCACCCAACAGATTCAGGTGAGTAAGGAAGAGTGAAATGCATGTGCAAAGTGTTGATTTAGTCAAATAGCAATTGATAATAAGATAAACATTAAATATAGTAAGATAAAAAATTACCAAATGCTTAGAGTGTTATTTTACTTTCATCCTTTAAAATGATATCTAATTTCCTATAACTTTTCTACTAGAGTAAAATTGGACATATATTAATGATCATTTCCATCATTTATATAGAAAAAAATCAAGCTATATTAAGTGGATATTTTAAAAGTTTTAGCAGTTCCTAACTGAGAAGAGAAAGCTGCCAGAAACTGACCCTAACTCCTAGAAATGACAGGGTGGAAGTTGGAACTATCAAATCAGATCAGGAACACAGTAAAAGAATTCCTTTCATTGTTGGTTGTTCTTTGGTTTTTAGGTTGTGAGAGTCTGGCAGAGATTACCAGCGTTCATCAAATATCCAGGTGTTCCCTTATACTTCAGAGACCTCACATGTCTAACTGGGTAAAGGTGGTGATTTATCACCACTTTATTGGAAGGGGAAGTGAAGTGATGAGTCACTCTGGTTCAAGGCAGCCAAGGGTGTGTGGGTCTCTCCATTTTCTTTTCTCCTCTTTGAGCTGGAAAGCAAGATGGAAACAACCTGGGCTAGGATTAATAAATAATCCTATTTCTACTGTAATCAATAGCATTTTTATCTTAAGTCTTTAGAAAAAATACCTCAGCTCAAACCTGAAAAAATTTGCTTTACTATTATGTCTAAACAGACAATGTAAAGTGGAATAAAACATCCATTACAATATTGTGCAAATTCTATGCTAAATAAAATGGATAATTGTGAAGTTTTCACTTTATTATCCTAATTTAATTTAAGTAATTAGAGTAATACATCTAGAAACTTTTTTTTTCAATTTTAATAGAGGCAAAAATTATATAATGCTTATTTTAAGAGTACAGTTTATAATAGAAAAACATACTTTTGGCCATAGCCCAACATCAAATTGGGAAAACAACAAAGTAAGGCGTATTGAACAGAAATAACTTTGAATATCTCAAATCTTAATGCCAGTCTCCGTTTCGTCTTAAAGAGTTATGAAATTAACATTTAAATTATCTGTCAGCAGTATTTTCTGGCTATAAAATGTAAGCAGTTTCATAGTTGGCAATATAAAAAGAAATGATTCCACTGTTTTGAAGAAGTCTTGTTTCAAAGAATAAATTTAATTTCTCAGAATCATTAAGTTAATTGAAATTTAAATTTTATCACATTAAGGTCAGATTGTCCTCTTAACAATGTAAGAAAACTTTTCCTGTGTGTTTTTGTATGTGTGTGTGTGTAATTTTAAAATTTATTTAGACATTATCTCTCTGTCCTTTATTCATCAAATTATTCATTTTTTGGAAACAAAAATGTCTTTTTTTGTCTTTCTATTTGATTTTGTACTCACAAGTTTCATTTGATAATTATTAAGCCATATGAAAAATAATCAGCAACACAGTTTTTTAATAAAGTTCTAAAACCATTATTTTCAAGATGCATATGATGTAGCATAGCAGTAGAGTCAGAAAGATTTAGTATTTATTAATTGTATCATATAGTTAAAAACAATTTTACAGATTTCCTGTAAAAAGCAACTTATTTATCTTCTACTTCTTATCTAAAGTATCATGTTCTAAATAGATTTAGGACAATTTATAATTTATGCTGTCGACATATCTCAAAGATTTAAAACCACCTTCCATAAAATGTATTCTTTTAAAAACATATTTCTAGAAGTACTATATTATCTGAATTCTCAGAGGGACACAAAAAATTTTTCTTGTATAGATCATTTTCACTTCCATCAAACAAATGTAAAGGTATTACATTTTGACTCTATGGTCCTAGATAGGACAGGGACTCTATTTCTATTCTCAGTATCCATAATGGTTTATAGTTATTGTTCCCAAAATGCTTAAGGTAAGAAGAAAAGGAGAGAGGGAGGGAGGGAATGGAGAAAGGAAAGGAGAAAAAGAGAGAGGGAAGGAAACTAGGAACGAAGGAGGTCGGTCACTTAATTATGTCTCCACATGTGTCTATGTTTCCCCAGGCATGAAATATCATTCCCATCCATCCACAACTATTGGTATCCCATTCATTGTTCAAGATCAGGTTCAAATTTGACTAAATTCTATGTCATCTGATTACAAGTGGATGTAATTGCTTTTTGCACAGCTTGTTTAAGCTTACCCCTGTGTAGGTAGACTTCATTCCAAAGTAGCGTCTCTCAGCTAACAGCAACTTCAAGTTTACAACATCTATGAAGCTTTTATTCCTAGGTGTGAGTGTGTGAGAGAGATACAAAGAGAGAGAGAAAGAGATGCACTCTGTCTTGGCATCTATCAAACCCTAAAAAAAAACGAAATCAGCTAGCTAGAGGAATGAAGTCTTTTTGTTGTTGTTGACCCGGATTCTGCACTCAAACTCTGTGATACCAGAATCACATGGTATAAGAAATGCTCATTTCTCGCAAAGAAATTTATACTGTCTAGAGAAAAAAAGTCAGATACCCACTGTATATTGCATTCCTAAAAACAATTCAATATAGGGTATAAGAAGGCAATGAATAAATATGATCTTAAAAATGAATAAATAAAGGAATGCAGTTCTATTACTATAAATAAGTTTCATAATATGGAGCATACATTAAGCTGAAAAGGACACATATCTTAGAAGAGAGTAAACCATATCGTAAGAATGTTTGAACATTTCCACCCATTTAGAAATCTTAATTTTGTTTCTCATAAATGCCTTATAATAGGATATGGATATTAAACTAATTTTGCTCAACTATGGCTTTCTTAATCCTTTCTAACATTTGGTTGAACTTTTTGAACTTGTACAAATTTGCCTGGAAGCATGATTTGCATTTTAAAATAAATGTATGCCAGATTTATTGGGTTGGGTTTATGCCTTAATTAAAAAAATGTTTTAACATATTTATAAAATGAAAACAATAAGTATCAGCACAATCTGACAAACACAATATCGCTCCATTTTAAGTTTACATTAAGTCTACTGCAGTGATATTTTCTACTTCCTCGTGTGGTAAAACATTTCAAATGCAACGTTTAATATAAATGGTATAACTGATGAACATGGATGCAAAAGTCCTGAACAAAATACTAGCAAACAGAATCCAACAGCACATTAAAAGGATCATACACCATGATCAAGTGGGATTTATCCCAGGGATACAAGGATTCTTCAATATATGCAAATCAATCAATGTGATAAAACATATTAACAAATTGAAGAATAAAAACCGTATGATCATCTCAATAGATGCAGGAAAGCTTTTGACAAAATTCAACACCCATTTATATAAAAACTCTCCAGAAAATGGGCATAGAGAGAACCAACCTCAACATAATAAAGGCCATATATGACAGACCCACAGCAAACATCATACTCAATGGTGAAAAACGGAAAGCATTTCCTCTAAGATCAGGAACAGGACAAGGATGTCTACTCTTGCCAGTCTTATTCAACATAGTTTTGGAAGTCCTAGCCACGGCAATCAGAGAAGAGAAAGGAATAAAAGGAATACAAATTGGAAAAGAGGATGTAAAACTGTCACTGTTTGAAGATGACATGATACTATACATAGAGAATCCTAAAGATGCCACCAGAAAACTACTAGAACTAATCAATGAATTTGGTAAAGTAGCAGGATACAAAATTAATGCACAGAAATCTCTGGCATTCCTATACATCAAAAACGAAAAATTAGAAAAAGAAATTAAGGAAACACTCCCATTTACCATTGCAACAAAAAGAAAAAAATACCTAGGAATAAACCTGCCTAAGGAGGCAAAAGACTTGTACTCAGAAAACTATAAAACACTGATGAAAGAAATCAAAGATGACATAAACAGATGGAGAAATATACCACGTTCTTGGATTGGAAGAGTCAATATTGTGAAAATGACTATACTACCCAAAGCAATCTACATATTCAGTGCAAGCCCTATCAAACTACAAATGGCATTCTTCACAGAATTAGAATAAAAAATTTTACAATTTGTATGGAAACACAAAAGATCCCGAATAGCCAAAGCAATCTTGAGAAATAAAAATGAAATTGGAGGAATCAGGCTACCCAACTTCAAACTATACCATAAAGCTACAGGAATCAAGACAGGATTGTACTGGCACAAAAGCAGAAATATAGATCAATTTTACAAGATAGAATGCCCAGAGATAAACCCACACACATATTGTCACCTAATTTATGACAAAGGAGGCAAGAACATACAATGGAGAAAAGACAGCCTCTTCAATAAGTGGTGCTGGGAAACCATAAACCAGACAAAAAGACAACCCTCAGAATGGGAGCAAATATTTGCAAATGAAACAACAGACAAAGGATTAATCTCCAAAATATACAAGCAGCTCATGCAGCTCAATATTTAAAAAAACAAATAATCCAGTTAAAAAATGGGTGGAAGACCTAAATAGACATTTCACCAAGGAAGACATACAGATGGCCAAGAGGCACATGAAAAGATGCTCAACATCACTAATTACTAGAGAAATGCAAATCAAAACTACAATGAGGTATCACCTCACGCAGGTCAGAATGGCCATTATCAAAAAATCTAGAAACAATAAATCGTGGAAAGGGTGTGGTGAAAAGGGAACCCTCCTGCACTGTTGGTGGGAATGTAAATTGATACAACCACTATGGAAAACAGTATGGAGATTCCTTAAAAAACTAAAAATGGAACTACCATATGACGCAGCCATCCCACTACTGGGCATATACTGAGAAAACTCTAATTCAAGAAGAATCATGTACCAAAATGTTCATTGAAGCTCTATTTACAATAGCCAGGACATGGAAGCAACCTAAGTGTCCATCGACAGATGAATGGATAAAGAAGATGTGGCACATATATACAATGGAATATTACTCAGCCATAAAAAGAAATGAAATTGAGTTATTTGTAGTGAGGTGGATGGACCTAGAGCCTGTCATACAGAGTGAAGTAAGTCAGAAAGAGAAAAGCAAATACTGTATGCTAACACATATATGTGGAATCTTAAAAAAATAAAAGGTTCTGAAGAATCTAGGGCAGGACAGGAATAAAGAGGTAAAGATAGAGAATGGACTTGAGGACATGGGGTGGGAGGGTGAAGTGAGAGCAGTGTCGACATACATACACGACCGAGTGTAAAACAGTTGGCTGGTGGGAAGCAGCCGCATAACACAGGGAGATGGGCTCGGTGCTTTGCGATGACCTAGAGGGGTGGGATAGGGAGGGTGGGAGGGAGGCTCAAGAGGGAGGGGATATGGGGACATGTGTGTGCACATGGCTGATTTGCTTTGTTCTGCAACAGAAACTAACACAGTATTGTGAAGTAATTATACTCCAGTAAAGAACTATTAAAAAAAAATATATATAAATGGTATAAATATGGAAAGTTACTGTATGGATAGATTGCTTTATTTGATTTTATGTGTGCTCATTTGATCAATTTGCATTTTTTGATTATACAAAGTATTCTATAAACCCTAACATTCTTAGCAATGGATTTTAACTAACACTAAGTATTAAAGAGTGGCCTGATTTTCAAAATGAAAATTATAACTGTACTTGTCAATTATTGATGTTGTATCAGGAAGGGTATTATACTTTCACCATGTTTCCATGCCTTCTGTACTTCCAGCATCTGTGTGTAGACAGAATACATTTGGCTGCTTTAGTACAACACTGGGTTAAGGTGCCTACAGTAGGTCATTTAAATATGTTTGGAGATCTTGGCTACAAATAACCATGGCAAAAGCACTAGGTGGCATTGTTACTAAATCTATCCTTCAGAGGGATACAGGACTTGGCAACAAATTTAGAACAATATCCCTCCCCCCCACTCCTATCCCTGGGTGATTATTAATCACCTAATTTGTTTTCATAAAATATCATTTACAAGGTTTTATTTCTAACAGACAATATGTATTCCTACCAGAGAGACTTCTATGTATTTCTAGCAATGGATATGGAGACTTGTGTTGGGTATATGAGAAGACATGTTCATTTTCTTACTCTGACTTAAAAGCTGGTAACAAAGCTGGATTTTATAATATCAATCTTTTACTACTGTACTGCCCAGATAAATAATATCTCCATGTTGTACTATCTACAAACATCTGTGTATAAAATTGTCCAGTGTCCAGTTTTAGGCAGTAACAGTGTTGGGAATGAGATTATAAAATCACTCTAGCCTCTGGGTTTAGAACATGAGGTTAGGAACACAGAGTATGCAGAGAACCCTTATGGAATTGGGTGGCAAAGATTGAGAATTACAGATGCAAATGAAGGAAACTTTAGAGATCATGCTATTAACATAGTACAAGGATCACAGGATCCAGATGCTAGTTAGTACTATTATGTTGATCAGTGAAACTGGCTTTTTAACACAGTCCTGTGCTTTAATTTCCAGCCACAAGTCCACCATCATAAAACATTGTTTTCAGTTCCAAGAACCAAGATGAATACTTTTAAGGGTAAAAGATGTCCTCATATTTGCTGTTCCTTTATCACAGATACATACGTGCCCTTAAGTGAATTAAAAGTAGGTTAATAGTCATAATTACTATCTGCTTTATAAATTAGTTTCCAAACTAAACTAGTGTAGAATAAATCACCTCAAAGTTTATTCTAGAGCTAACTCCTCTGTCTTTATGTTTTGGTGCTGGTGACATTATTATTCAGCTATAGATTTTGTATGTTACTTATTAGTATCCTAATTTTATTTATTTGAATTAAAATTAGCCTAGGATTTAGGAACATTAGGATTTTTTCCAAATTTTAAAATATGTGGGAGACTTCCGGGGAAGATGGCGGAAGAGTAAGACGCGGAGATCACCTTCCTCCCCACAGATACACCAGAAATACAGCTACATGTGGAACAACTCCTACAGAACACCTACTGAACGCTGGCAGAAGACCACAGACCTCCCAAAAGGCAAGAAACTCCCCACGTACCTGGGTAGGGCAAAGCGGAGAGATTCCCGCACAGAGGATCGGTGCCGAGCGGCACTCACCAGCCCGAGAGGCTTGTCTGCTCGCCCGCCGGGGCGGGCGGCGCTGGAAGCTGAGGCTCGGGCTTCGGTCAGAGCGCAGGGAGAGGACTGGGGCTGGCGGCGAGAACTCAGCCTGAAGGGGGCTAATGCGCCACAGCTAGCCGGCAGGGAGTCCGGGAAAACTCTGGAGCAGCTGAAGAGGCAAGAGACTTTTTCTTCACTCTTGGTTTCCTGGTGCGCGAGGAGAGGAGATTAAGAGCGCTGCTTAAAGGAGCTCCAGAGACGGGCGCGAGCCGGGCTAAAAGCGCAGACCCCAGAGACGGGCGTGGGACGCTGGGGCTGCTGCTGCCGCCGCCAAGAGGCCTGTGTGCGAGCACAGGTCACTGTCCACGCCGCCCTTCCGGGAGCCTGTGCAGCCCATCATTGCCGGGGTCCCCGGATCCAGGGAAGGCTTCCCTGGGAGAACGCACGGTGCACCTTGGGCTGGTGCAACGTCACGGCGGCCTCTGCCGCTGCAGGCTCGCCCCGCACTCCGTGCCCCTCCCTCCCCCCGGCCTGAGTGAGCCAGAGTCCCCGAAGCGGCTGCTCCTTTAACCCTGTCCTGTTTGAGCGAAGAACAGACGCCCTCCGGCGAAGGCGGGGCCAAATCCAAAGCTGAGACCCGGGAGCTGTGAGAACAAAGAAGAGAAAGGGAAATCTCTCCCAGCAGCCTCAGAAGCAGCGGATTAAAGCTCCACAATCAACTTGATGTACACTGCATCTGTGGAATACATGAATAGACAACAAATCATCCCAAATTGAGGAGTCAGGAGTCAGTGCTGTGCCTCTGAGGTGGGAGAGCCAACTTCAGGACACAGGTCCACAAGAGACCTACCAGCTCCACATAATATCAAACGGCGAAAATCTTCCAGAGATCTCCATCTCAACACCAACACCCAGCTTCACTCAACTACCAGCAAGCTACAGTGCTGGACACCCTATGCCAAACAACTAGCAAGACAGGAACACAACCCCACCCATTAGCAGAGAGGCTGCCTAAAATCATAAAAAGTCCACAGACACCCAAAAACACACCACCAGACGTGGACCTGCCCACCAGAAAGACAAGATCGAGCCTCATCCACCAGAACACAGGCACTAGTCCCCTCCACCAGGAAGCCTACACAACCCACTAAACCAACCTTAGCCACTGGGGACAGACACCAAAAACAACGGGAACTACGAACCTGCAGCCTGCAAAAAGGAGACCCCAAACACAGTAACATAAGCAAAATGAGAAGACAGAAAAACACACAGCAGGAGAAGGAGCAAGAATAAAACCCACCAGACCTAACAAATGAAGAGGTACTAGGCAGTCTATCTGAAAAAGAACTCAGAATAATGATAGTAAAGATGATCCAAGATTCTATTTCCAAGATCCAAAATCTTGGAAGTAGAATAGACAAAATGCAAGAAACAGTTAACAAGGACCTAGAAGAACTAAAGATGAATCAAGCAACGATTAAAAACACAATAAATGAAATGAAAAATACACTAGATGGGATCAATAGCAGAATAACTGAGGCAGAAGAACGGATAAGTGAGGTGGAAGATAAAATAGTGGAAATAACTGATGCAGAGCAAAATAAAGAAAAAAGAATGAAAAGAACAGAGGACAGTCTCAGAGACCTCTGGGACAACATTAAATGCACCAACATTTGAATTATAGGGGTTCCAGAAGAAGAAGAGAAAAAGAAAGGGACTGAGAAAATATTTGAAGAGATTATAGTTGAAAATTTCCCTACTATGGGAAAGGAAATAGTGAATCAAGTCCAGGAGGCACAGAGAGTCCCATACAGAATAAATCCAAGGAAAAATACGCCAAGACACATATTAATCAAACTGTCAAAAATTAAACACAAAGAAATCATATTAAAAGCAGCAAGGGAAAAACAACAAATAACACACAAGGGAATCCCCATCAGGATAACAGCTGATCTCTCAGCAGAAACTCTACAAGCCAGAAGGGAGTGGCAGGACATAATTAAAGTGATGAAGGAGAAAAACCTGCAACCAAGATTACTCTACCCAGCAAGGATCTCATTCAGATTTGATGGAGAAATTAAAACCTTTACAGACAAACAAAAGCTGAGAGAGTTCAGCACCACCAAACCAGCTTTACAACAAATGCTAAAGGAACTTCTCTAGGCAAGAAACACAGCAGAAGGAAAAGACCTACAATAACGAACCCAAAACAATTAAGAAAATGGGAATAGGAACATACATATCAATAATTACCTTAAATGTAAATGGACTAAATGCTCCTACCAAAACACACAGACTGGCTGAATGGATAAAAAAACAAGACCCATATATATGCTGTCTACAAGAGACCCACTTCAGACCTAGAGACACATACAGACTGAAAGTAAGGGGATGGAAAAAGATATTCCATGCAAATGGAAACCAAAAGAAAGCTGGAAGAGCAATTCTCATATCAGACAAAATAGACTTTAAAATAAAGACTAGTAGAAGAGACAAAGAAGGACACTACATAATGATCAAGGGATCAATCCAAGAAGAAGATATAACAATTGTAAATATTTATGCACCCAACATAGGAGCACCTCAATACATAAGGCAAATACTAACAGCCATAAAAGGGGAAATCGACAGTAACACATTCATAGTAGGGGACTTTAACACCCCACTTTCACCAATGGACAGATCATCCAAAATGAAAATAAATAAGGAAACACAAGCTTTAAATGATACATTAAACAAGATGGACTTAATTGATATTTATAGGACATTCCATCCAAAAACAACAGAATACACATTTTTCTCAAGTGCTCATGGAACATTCTCCAGGATAGATCATATCTTGGGTCACAAATCAAGCCTTGGTAACTTTAAGAAAATTGAAATTGTTTCAAGTATCTTTTCCGAACACAATGCTATGAGACTAGATATCAATTACAGGAAAAGAGCTGTAAAAAATACAAACACATGGAGGCTAAACAATACACTACTTAATAACGAAGTGATCACTGAAGAAATCAAAAAGGAAATTAAAATATACCTAGAAACAAATGACAATGGAGACACGACGACCCAAAACCTATGGGATGCAGCAAAAGCAGTTCTAAGAGGGAAGTTTATAGCAATACAATCCTACGTTAAGAAACAGGAAACATCTCGAATAAACAACCTAACCTTGTACCTAAAGCAATTAGAGAAAGAAGAACAAAAACATCCCAAAGTTAGCAGAAGGAAAGAAATCATAAAAATCAGATCAGAAATAAATGAAAAAGAAATGAAGGAAACGATAGCAAAGATCAATAAAACTAAACGCTGGTTCTTTGAGAAGATAAACAAAATTGATAAACCATTAGCCAGACTCATCAAGAAAAAAAGGGAGAAGACTCAAATCAATAGAATTAGAAATGAAAAAGGAGAAGTAACAACTGACACTAAAGAAATACAAAAGATCATGAGAGATTACTACAAGCAACTCTATGCCAATAAAATGGACAACCTGGAAGAAATGGACAAATTCTTAGAAATGCACAACCTACCAAGACTGAATCAGGAAGAAATAGAAAATATGAATAGACCAATCACAAGCACTGAAACTAAAACTGTGATAAAAAATCTCCCAACAAACAAAAGCCCAGGACCAGATGGCTTCACAGGCGAATTCTATCAAACATTTAGAGGAGAGCTAACACCTATCCTTCTCAAACTCTTCCAAAATATAGCAGAGGGAGGAACACTCCCAAACTCATTCTACGAGGCCACCATCACCTTGATACCAAAACCAGGCAAGGATGTCACAAAGAAAGAAAACTACAGGCCAATATCACTGATGAACATAAATGCAAAAATCCTCAACAAAATACTAGCAAACAGAATCCAACAGCACATTAAAAGGATCATACACCATGATCAAGTGGGGTTTATTCCAGGAATGCAAGGATTCTTCAATATACGCAAATCAATCAACGTGATACACCATATTAACAAATTGAAGGAGAAAAACCATATGATCATCTCAATAGATGCAGAGAAAGCTTTCGACAAAATTCAACACCCATTTATGATAAAAACCCTGCAGAAAGTAGGCATAGAGGGAACTTTCCTCAACATAATAAAGGCTATATATGACAAACCTACAGCCAGCATCATCCTCAGTGGTGAAAAACTGAAACCATTTCCACTAAGATCAGGAACAAGACAAGGCTGCCCACTCTCACCACTCTTAGTCAACATAGTTTTGGAAGTTTTAGCCACAGCAATCAGAGAAGAAAAGGAAATAAAAGGAATCCAAATTGGAAAAGAAGAAGTAAAGCTGTCACTGTTTGCAGATGACATGATACTATACATAGAGAATCCTAAAGATGCTACCAGAAAACTTCTAGAGCTAATCAATGAATTTGGTAAAGTAGCAGGATACAAAATTAATGCACAGAAATCTCTGGCATTCCTATATACTAATGATGAAAAATCTGAAAGTGAAATCAAGGAAACACTCTCATTTCCCATTGCAACAAAAAGAATAAAATATCTAGGAATAAACCTACCTAAGGAGACAAAAGACCTGTATGCAGAAAATTATAAGACACTGATGAAAGAAATTAAAGATGATACAAATAGATGGAGAGATGTACCATGTTCTTGGATTGGAAGAATCAACATTGTGAAAATGACTCTACTACCCAAAGCAATCTACAGATTCAATGCAATCCCTATCCAACTACCACTGGCATTTTTCACAGAACTAGAACAAAAAATTTCACAATTTGTATGGAAACACAAAAGACCCCGAATAGCCAAAGCAATCTTGAGAATGAAAAATGGAGCTGGAGGAATCAGGCTCCCAGACTTCAGACTATACTACAAAGCTACAGTAATCAAGACAGTATGGTACAGGCACAAAAACAGAAAGATAGATCAATGGAACAGGATAGAAAGCTCAGAGATAAACCCACGCACATATGGTCACCTTATCTTTGATAAAGGAGGCAGGAATGTACAGTGGAGAAAGGACAGTCTCTTCAATAAGTGGTGCTGGGAAAACTGGACAGGGACATGTAAAAGTATGAGATTAGATCACTCCCTAACACCATACACAAAAATAAGCTCAAAATGGATTAAAGACCTAAATGTAAGGCCAGACACTATCAAACTCTTAGAGGAAAACATAGGCAGAACACTCTACGACATAAATCACAGCAAGATCCTTTTTGACCCACCTCCTAGAGAAATGGAAATAAAGACACAAATAAAGAATTGGGACCTAATGAAACTTAAAAGCTTTTGCACAGCAAAGGAAACCATGAACAAGACCAAAAGACAACCCTCAGAATGGGAGAAAATATTTGCAAATGAAGCAACTGACAAAGGATTAATCTCCAAAATTTATAAGCAGCTCACGCAGCTCAGTAACAAACAAATGAACAACCCAATCCAAAAATGGGCAGAAGACCTAAATAGACATTTCTCCAAAGAAGATATACAGACTGCCAACAAACACATGAAAGGATGCTCAACATCTTTACTCATTAGATAAATGCAAATCAAAACTACAATGAGATATCATCTCACACCAGTCAGAATGGCCATCATCAAAAAATCTAGAAACAATAAATGCTGGAGAGGGTGTGGAAAAAAGGGAACACTCTTACACTGCTGGTGGGAATGTGAATTGGTACAGCCACTATGGAGAATGGTATGGAGGTTCCTTAAAAAACTACAAATAGAACTACCATATGACCCAGCAATCCCACTACTGGGCATATACCCTGAGAAAACTATAATTCAAAAAGAGTCATGTACCAAAATGTTCATAGCAGCCTTATTTACAATAGCCTGGAGATGGAAACAACCTAATTGTCCATCATCGGATGAATGGATAAAGAAGATGTGGCACATATATACAATGGAATATTACTCAGCCATAAAAAGAAACGAAATTGAGCTATTTGTAATGAGGTGGATGGACCTAGAGTCTGTCATACAGAGTGAAGTAAGTCAGAAAGATAAAGACAAATACTGTATGCTGACACATATATATGGAATTTAAGAAAAAAATTGTCACAAAGAACATAGGCGTAAGACAGGAATAAAGACACAGACCTACTAGGGAATGGACTTGAAGATATGGGGAGGGGGAAGGGTAAGCTGTGACAAAGCGAAAGAGCGGCATGGACATATATACACTACCAAACGTAAGGTAGATAGCTAGTGGGAAGCAGCCGCATAGCACAGGGAGATCAGCTCGGTGCTTTGTGACCGCCTGCAGGGGTGGGATAGGGAGGGTGGGAGGGAGACGCAAAAGGGAGGGGATATGGGAACATATGTATATGTATAACTGATTAAATTTGTTATAAAGCAGAAAAAAATAAAAATAAAAATAACGTTTCTTCAAAAAAAAACATAGGCAGAACACTCTATGACATAAATCACAGCAAGATCTTTTTTGACACACCTCCTAGAGAAATGGAAATTTAAAAAATAAACAAATGGGACTTAATGAAACTTAAAAGCTTCTGCACAGCAAAGGAAACCATAAACAAGACAAAAAGACAACCCTCAGAATGGGAGCAAATATTTGCAAACGAACCAACTGACAAAGGATTAATCTCCAAAATATACAAAGCAGCTCATGTAGCTCAATATTAAAAAAACAAACAGCCCAATCCAAAAATGGGCAGAAGATTGAAACAGACATTTCTCCAAAGAATATATCAGAGAGCCAACAAACACATGAGAGGATGCTCAACATCACTAAGCATTAGAGAAATGCAAATCAAAACGACAATGAGGTATCATCTCACACCAGTCAGAGGGGCCATCATCAAAAAATCTACAAACAATAAATGCTGGAGACGGTGTGGAGAAAAGGGAACCCTCTTGCACTGTTGGTGGGAATGTAAATTGATACAGTCAGTATGGAGAACAGTATGGAGTTTCCTTAAAAAACTAAAAATAGAAATACCACACAATCCAGCAATCCCACTACTGGGCATATACCCTGAGAAAACCATAACTCAAACGAGTCATGTACCACAATGTTCATTGCAGCTCTATTTACAATAGCCAGGACATGGAAGCAACCTAAGTGTCCATCGACAGATGAATGGATAAAGAAGATGTTGCACATATATATAATGGAATACTACTCAGCCATAAAAAGAAATGAAATTGAGTTATTTGTAATGAAGTGGATGGACCTAGAATCTGTCATACAGAGTGAAGTCAGAAAAAGAAAAACAAATACCGTATGCTAACACATATATATAGAATCTAAAACAAACAAAAAATGGTTCTGAAGAACCTAGGGGCAGGACAGGAATAAAGACACAGACCTACTAGAGAATGGACTTGAGGATATGGGGAGGGGGAAGGGTAAGCTGGGACGAAGTGAGAGAGTGGCATGGGCATGTATACACTACCAAATGTAAAACAAATATAGCTAGTGGAAAGCAGCTGCATAGCACAGGGAGATCAGCTCGGTGCTTTGTGACCACCTAGAGGGGTGGGATAGGGAGGGTGGGAGGGAGACGCAGAGGGAGGTGATACGGTCATATATGTATATGTATACCTGATTCACTTTGTTATACAGCAGAAACTAACACAACAATGTAAAGCAATTATACTCCAATAAAGATGTTAAAAAAAAATAAACATTAATTTATTGTACCACGTAAAAGAAATAAAAACGTGTTAAAAAGAAAAAAAAATATTTGTACATTAAGGACATAATTCTTCCTTAAAATTTATCTTCCCCATTCCCACCCAGACAAATCACTGCAATGACTACAGAAACCGTCTGGCATAGGAATAAACACTCTAATTTAATTATGTTATTTGCTAGTATGATCTGATGAGAATAAAAATATTTCTCAATGACAGGTAAATTGCCCTAATATTGAGAAATGGTTCAAATAATATCCAGCAACCAATATAGGATCATTTCTCAAAAATTCAAGATACACAAATCTGGACCAATGTGTTAATTCAGTGAGACAGAAATGTGACACACTATGATAAGCCAATACACAGGGAGTACTAGGATGAACTTTCATTGTAATATTACTGAATTCTTTGTTTCCCCTCCCAGCTGAAATAATTGATACCTGACCTGAAATGACATTTCAGGTATCAGTATCACTTTCTAATAAATAGAAATATTAATATTTCCCTTTTAGAGTAACAGATTTTCTTTGTCAGATTGAGTCTCCACCATTTGAAAAATGTATATGTTTCATGGAGTACTAGTAGTTACTTTACTGGGAAACAAAGATACATAGCTCCCTGACTTGGAGTTGTGAATGAAAGTTAGATAAATGTTGATAGTTTTAAAAAGTGGTTCTAAATGAAGATATAGTAAAAGAGAGTCAGCTGTCTATAACATATTTCAAGGTTGTGAGCTTAAAAACTAAGTTAGCTATACTGAGATCACATTCTCTGAGGTGTACTTCCTGTTTTGAAGAGTAACCTTAATGTATTAATGTAGGTGTTTTTTTTCCTTTTTTTTTCTGTACGCGGGCTTTTCACTGTTGTTGCCTCTCCCACTGCGGAGCACAGGCTCCGGACGCGCAGGCTCAGTGGCCATGGCTCACCGGCCCAGCCGCTCCGCGGCAGGTGGGATCCTCCCGGACTGGGACAGGAACCCGCGTCTCCTCCATCGGCAGTCGGACTCTCAACCACTGTGCCACCAGGGAAGCCCAATGTAGTTTTTAATATAAGTCCAATATAAAATCATGGATTAGTTTAGGCTAGAAGAATCTGACAAATTAGTTCTTACTGAGAGGCAAATGGTAAAGTAGATGCTTAAAAAACATTTGCATTGAGCTTCCCTGGTGGTACAGTGGTTGAGAGTCCGCCTGCCGATGCAGGGGATGCGGGTTCGTGTCCCAGTCTGGGAGGATCCCACGTGCCGCGGAGCGGCTGGGCCCGTGAGCCATGGCAGCTGAGCCTGAGCGTCCGGAGCCTGTACTCCGCAGCGGGAGAAGCCACAGCAGTGAGAGGCCTGTGTACCAAAAAAAAAAAAAAAAAAAAAAAAATTTCCATTGGCACAAACAAAAAACAACAGTAACATAAAGTGGTCAAATTAAACTCATTTTAATTAATTAGTTAATATTTACTGAACAACTACTGAATACCAATACTGTGAGAGATAATGGAAATATAAATGAATGTTAAGTCTCTTATTCTCAAAGTGCTCCAACCAGGTAGAGACAGAAGGAAATCAGCAAACATTTAAAATGTAATACACGGATTTCCCTGGTGGTACTGTGGTTAAGGATCCGCCTGCTGATGCAGGGGACATGGGTTCGAGCCCTGGTCCAGGAAGATCCCACATGCCGTGGAGCAACTAATCCCGGGTGCCACAACTACTGAGCCTGTGCTCTAGAGCCCACGAACCACAAATACTGAGCCTGCGTGCCACAACTACTGAAGCCTGAGTGCCTAGAGCCCGTGCTCTGCAACAAGAGAAGCCACTGCAACATGAGAAGCCCAAGCACTGCAACAAAGAGTAGCCCCGCTCGCTGCAACTAGAGAAAGCCCGTGTGCAGCAATGAAGACCCAATGCAGCCAAAAATAAAATAAAATGAATAAGTTTAAAAAAATAAAAGGTAATACAAAAGGAAAACTTTAAAAAATTTTATTTGTATTGAGGTAATATTGCTTTGTAAAATTATGTAGGTTTCATGTGCAACATTCTATTTCTACTTCTCTATGCCCTAGTGTGCTCACCACCAAAAAAACTTAAACGCAATTCTAAGGGTACAATTAGGAGTCAATAACTGTGGCCTCAGGGAAGGCTTCACAGAATGTGGATATAAGAAAGTTTTAAAGGACAGGTAGAGTTTACTAGGAGGGAAAATTGTGATGGTATTCTAGACGTGGAAAACAGCATGAAAAAAGATTCAGAAGCATGAAAAATCATGGCTTGTTTTTGAGGAAGATATAAGAGGTTCCACATTGTTGAATCAAGAAGTAGTGCAGTGCAAGGAAAAGTGAGAAGGCTGATTTTAGAAAAGCAAAATGTGGTGGCAGAACATGAAAGGTAAAGGCTGGGGCTTGAGTTATGAAAGTCTTTGTAGTCAGTGGCAAGGGGGGAGCGTAATGGAGGGCTTTAAGCATAGAGGCACATAATTAGACGTATATTTCAGAAATGCCATGTTGATATCAGCATGGGGGGATTTCATTTATAAATGCACATTCTTGTGTAATTTTAAGGACAAAAAGTTATCACACAACCAAAATCATAGAATGCTCAAAATATGGAACTGATTAAGCTAAATTTTAGTGAATATTGGATCTTTAATTTCAGAGGGGAGAAAATTTCAATCTCTTTATTCTATGGAAGTTTTGCTTACACTTGGCTCTCTAGGGAAATTAGTATATTGTACTCTAATTGTTTTTTTATCTCTCCCTCTCTTACTAGTTGATGATTTTGTTCCTTTTTTTTTTTTTTTTTTTTTTTTTTTTTTTTGCAGTACGCGGGCCTCTCACTGTTGTGGCCTCTCCCGTTGCGGAGCACAGGCTCCGGACGCGCAGGCCCAGCGGCCATGGCTCACGGGGCCAGCCGCTCCGCGGCATGTGGGATCCTCCCGGACCGGGGCACGAACCTGCGTCCCCTGCATCGGCAGGCAGACTCTAAACCACTGCGCCACCAGGGAAGCCCGATTTTGTTCCCTTTTTAAGCAAGCACCATGTCTTATCTTTGAACTCTCTTATGTAATCAATATACTGTCTGAGTCATGGGGTTCAATAGCTGTTGAACAAGTGAATCAATCAATCAATCAATAAAAGTTCAAGCCAGCTGCCAGTACGTAGCAGTTGAATCCAACACCTTCATACGTTCTTCTAAAAACATGCTTAGAATTTGACCAATTAGTAAATCTTTACTCAGTGTCAAAACCGAGTGCTGCTTTTTCATCTATCTTATATTATTACCTTGTAGTTACAGGTAGGCAAAGAAACAGTGTTTGTGAATTTTAAAATATCTGTATGAAAACAAATGAGATTAGATATAAAATTATTCATTACATTAGCATTCCAATATGCTCTTTTTTCATAGAAGAGAAGTAGTGCCTTAGTTAACATACAGATGAAATTTCACATAATTCTGCTTATAGCCTTAAGCATATACCCATGGTATATGTCCTGGCAGAGAAATGAGTGTCAGCACCAAGGAAAGGGGAATGGGAACAAAGCAGGTGTGCAGAGGTCTGATTTCATCAGAGGGGAGAAGATATTTAGTCTGCTTTTTTTCTATAAATCTGCAAAGGTGTCCCGCTGTTTGAAAGTAGACCAAAGCCCAGACTTTGATCTGCCTGTTAGAAGATCAGACTAATAATTTAGCATGACAAGAGATATTTCCTTTTGAATAGCAAGTGCCCCAAATAATTAGACATTAACTTTGAACTTCTATATTTGATCAATAATAACAAAGAGAAGCTCCTTGATAATTTTTCTATTATTATTTCTTGCTTCTTCTACGTGCATTTGTGGTGGTGTTTCAGTCTATCTAGCAAAAGCTCATGGTTGGAAATAAGAGAATAAAAAATAAACAAAAATCTAAACATAATATAACTATGTTATAACTAGCTTTCATTTTAATAGAAATAGAAAAATAAGACTCTAGCATTTTCTATTTGTTCACATGGTCATTTATTTACAACACACATTTTTATTAAGTGCCCATTGTGAGTCCTGTATCACGTTTCATGATTGAGATACATCAGTGGGCAATACAAAGAATCTTAGGTTCATGGGCATAAAAAGAAAAGAATAAACATAATAAATAATTAAATAATTATAGTTTATCAGAATGTAATAACAATAACTAGCGCAAGGTAAAGAGGCTTGAGAATGCCGGGGCTGAGGAGTAGGGTGAAATTTAAGAGAGGATGGTCAAGAATACTTGAGCAGAGTTGGAGATGAGAACATCTGACTTGCAGATATTTGGAGAAACAGTGTTCTAGGCAGAGGGAACAGCCACTGCAAAGTCACTACTAAGGGTAAAGCATGTCTGGGGTATTTGAGGCAAGAAGGAAGCCAGCATAGCAGGATCTGAATCAGCAAAGGGGATAGACAAGGGAGAATTGTACATAAGCTTGTGCAGTGTGTTAAGGGGTAGAGAGCAGATCATGGAAGACTCTGTAGGCTATTTTATGGAATCTGACTCTACTGTGAATGAAATGGGGAGCCATCTCAGTTTTTTAAGCATGGGAGTGACAGGATCTGACTTCCATTCTCAAAGTATTATTTTGGCTACTATTAGAAATGAAGTGAAGAGTGACAAGGCCAGAATTAGGTCAACCAGCTAAGAGGCAATGGGAATAATATAGGCAAGGGATAGATGGTGGTTTACATAAGGGAGGTGGAAGGAGAGAAGATAGAAGTAGTCAGTTTCTGGATGTATTTTGAAGGTTTAATGTTTTAATTTGGTTTAATTCATTTAATTTGTTCTTATAAGATCTCAACTAGAGGCGACAGTTTAAAAAGTTATGTAATGCTAAAACACTTACTCAAAACATTGCATTTACTGTTCCTTTCAGGTATATTTGTATTATCTTGTACATGGATGGTGAATTGCTCGAGTATAGCGTGCAAATTTCATGTATCACTCTGCCTTAACTGTACAAAGTACTTAGTAAATATTCTTGGGTTAGTTTTCTTAAATGAAGATTTGAGAACGTTTTCTGAAAATTTCCAGTTTTGTTTAGTTATCTTGTCTATTAAGTATTCTGTGATTAAAAACTTATGAGATCTAACATGTTTTATGACAATAACTGCTGATTATTATTTTAATAAAATAGCATGATGACAAATGTTAATTCACTTAATGTTTTCATCAATTATGATATTATTGTGGCAAGAGAATTTAATATTCCTTGCATTCTTGATGCAATCAAAAAAAGAAAAAAAAAGAGACTACCAGTGAAAAAAAGAAGGAAAGAGTGAAATTTAGTTTAAGCCTAAATCTGCCCCATGAAAGAGATGAGAATTTAAGTTAATGGAATATTCCTGAGAACAGTGAACAGTGTGCTTTGATACAGTTTTTTTTCATAAAGACATGAAAATTAGTACAATAAATATAACTATCTTTGGTCTCTTAAAGTTTATGTCAATCTTTAGTATAAAATAGAAATATCCAATAACCTGTATAATTTAAGCTATAGTGAAACAAACCAGGTAATATAGCTTCCAAATCTGAAAACAAATTGAAAATATGTACCCTGTTTTTATTTTCTATAGAGGGCAATATGCATTCCAACAATGATCTGGGGGAATACACATTGTCCTAAAGTAAAAAAATATATATATTCAACACAAATTATGACTTAAATTTATAAAGTGAAAATTCATTTAATTATGTTAAGCTTAATTTTTCTCTTTTGTTATTTTGATCTAAAGTCCA
Organism: Mesoplodon bidens; assembly: GCF_964165515.1. Classification (NCBI taxonomy): domain Eukaryota; kingdom Metazoa; phylum Chordata; class Mammalia; order Artiodactyla; family Ziphiidae; genus Mesoplodon; species Mesoplodon bidens. The sequence goes on from NC_138167.1 coordinate 92,039,384, forward strand.
TAATATTAGTGAAGGCACATAATCCAAGAAATTGAAATGGGTAAGGAAGTATGCAGAGAGTACTTTGACATAACATGTCTAATTGATAGAGAAGCAAAGAATCTTGCTTGCATTATTGAGATAACCATACTTTGCCTATATAAAGCTCAGACTACAGACACCTTTACATTAATATTTAAATTTCAATATAATGGAAACCAGAGATTTTCTAGCTAAAAAAATAAGCATATTAGCAACTACACATGATAGATTGAAGATATTTAGGACATAGGGCAAAATGATTAGTGATAAATTTTTGTAGAACTTCATGTAACATAAGTAGCCCAGTTTAAATATACTTTTGAAGCATTTGCTCTTCCAAAATCTGAGTTTGTTGGATAATTTTATAATGTTTTTCTTCTAAAAAGATCACCCTTAGTAACCTCTATAAAATTGACAATAAGGTGCAACCACAAAACTATTTCCTTATGGCTTTTCTTATTTGTTTGTTTTTGGCCTGCCAAAATTTGAAAGCAAAAAACTAAAAAATTTTAAAAATTAAAAATAAAAATAAAAAAACTGAGAAGTTTTGTAGATAAAGTTATTTTAATCTTTGACTATTTCACTGTCTTGTGGAAAATAATTCAAGTGGAACTATGTGGAGATTTTTCAAAATTCTTGACTCTCTCAGAAATAAATAATATAAAGATTTAGAAATAAATTCTGAAACACCCATTGATTCCAGTTTATTATGAAAAGTGTTTAATGCAAATCTACATCTGGGAGCAAGCCAATTCATTACGCTTATATGATCCTGTACCTTTAACTATAATAATACTTTTATTTGAGAATAGGTCAGTTTAGTTGCAGGATGTCAACTTTTGCCAGGCAACCTTTGCTTATAACTTCCCATTTCACTGAGAATGAAAATCATCCACAAGAGAAATCCTCAGAAATCTGGGTCTGTACTTCTTCTCTAATTGCATAGAACATCTTTCATGCCTGCAGATATTTTTACATCTAAGACAGCCTGTAGTTCTGCTTGCCAACATGAAACTTGTTTCACAAATTTTTCAGCAGCTGGTATGATAATGAGCTAGTTTTAATGCAAATTAGTGATCGTCCTAATCAATTTTTAACTACAAAATTAAAATTTAAAATTTTTTGAGTAAATTATTTTCAAATGGTGAAATGCCTTATCAAATTTATTTATTTAGCTCACTTCCCATTATATTAAAGAAATATATTTAAGAACTATTTTTATGAAGCAGAAAAAGCTCTCTGCTAGAATGATAGCTTTTAGTTATGTGCTATATTGAAAGGTACATTTTACTTTTTAAACTAATATTATTATAAACTAATACATTTTTACTAATTAAATATAGTGAGGTTGGCATATTTTTGCACTACCACTTTAAATGCAATATATTTAATCATTTCTTTAGAAAGTCAAAGTACCACAAAATAAAAATGCCACTTTTGATGCTGCAGCTAATTATTCCTTCTAATTGCCTAAGCCAACCTTTTGCAAACCACAAACTAAGCAACTATTAAATGTATCCAGTTATTTACAGAGTGCAAGTTATGTTATTTTTATTGCATGAATGACTGTTCTTTTGAGAGCAAAGGGTAATTCTTATTACTGATGGGTTTATTGGTCTATATATTTATGTGTATATGGACCTACTTTCCCAATTTTATGCCCTGGAGTATAGTAAGCATCCTTTAGAATGAAGAGAAAAATGTACTCAACCTTTAGCATAAGGTTTAAAACAGGGAATGAAGTATATTATATTTACTTTTTATCTGAACAGTATAGTTCTCCTGTAAAACACAATTGGTTGTACCTTTCAATTCAGTTATTTCTAAAGCAATCAGAGATAACTTTTGACTTTAAAAATGGAAAGATAAAGCAAGATTTACTTATGATTTAATACATAGACATTTCAACTATGCATTGAGCATATTATAAAACACCAATATTCTAAGTTAAAGTATATAGGAACATTTTATTATCATCAATTAAAATAATTAAATAAATCCTTAATATGCAAAGATGAGCATGAATTTGATATTTTAGATAGATATTACTTTTTTCTAATCTGCACTTAGATGTTATGGACTTGGATATGGAATAATATATAGCTTGCTCCAGAGCAGATGTGTTACAGTTGAAAAATCAAAACAAATAATTATTTTACTACTGACAGTATCATTTGTTTTTCCTTTTGTTCCCAGATTCAAGGTCCACTTCTTGTCTAAATGCTTCTTTCTCAGCCCTCTGAAGTCTAGAGTTTAGAAAAGTGCCTAGCACAAGCTAGATTCTCAATATATATTTACTGCTTAAATGAATGAGAATGAAAATGGTTTCTTTCCTTGACATTGTACTAACAATGTATTCTTTATTTTTCATTGACTTTTAATTTCATTTATGTTGGTCGGCTGTATAGAAATGTATATATATATACATTTATACAAATGTATACATATGTATATATTTATACATATATATACATTTATACATATGTATACATATATATATATATATATAAAATATATATATTTATATATATTTCCAGCTTTCTTGAGACCCTGAACATAGATGCAAAAGTTCTCAACAAAATACTAGCAAATTGAATCCAATCGTACCTTTAAAAATATTATACATCATAATTAAGACTGATTTATCCCTAAGATGCAAGGATGTTTCAAAATACCAAATCAATAAATGTGATACACTACATTAACAGAATGAAGAATAAAAATCATACAATTATCTCAATAGATGCAGAAAAAGCATTTGACAAAATTTGACATCATTCATAATAAAAACTCTCAATAAATTAGGTACAGAAGAAATATACCTCAACATAATAAAGACCATATATGACAAACCAACAGCTCACATCATATTTAATGGTAAAAAGAGGAGTCTTTTTATCTAAGGTAAGAAAGCAAAGATGCCTTCTTTTACCACTCCTATTCAATATGGTACTGGAAGTTCAGGTCAAAGCAATCAGGCAAGAAAAATAAATAAAAAACATCCAAATGAAAAAGGATGAAGTTCAACTGTCTCTGTTTTCAGATGAAATGATCTTATGTAGAAAACCCTAAAGATTCCACCAAAAATATATTAGAACTAATAAATGAATTTAGTAACATTGCAGGATACAAAATTAATATACAAAAATCAGTTGTGTTCATCATACTATCAACAAACTATCCAAAAAAGAAATTAAAAAAAAATCCCATTTACAACAGCATCAAAAATAATAAAATACTTAAGAATAAACATAATCAAAGAAGTGAAAGGTCTGTACACTGAAAACTATGAGACATTGATGAAAGAAATTGAAGAAGGAATAAATAAATGAAAAGGTATTCTATGTTCATGGATTGAAATTAATTTTGTTAAAATGTCCATTCTACACAATGCATCCTTTATAATAACTTATTGCTACCTCTTTTCTGAAACTTAGGAAAATTGATACAGAATCCTAGTTTAAAAGCTACCCACCTCCCTACAAACATTTCTGGAGAAAAAATGGTCAATGCTCAGCAAGCCTATAGTCCCAGCCCAGGCACAATGATATTCACTTTCTACAGCAAGACTTAATATAAATGGAATGACTAATAAATTACCTTCTTCATTATTGATGACTCAGGGACTGGGTGAGGCTGTGCCTGCACATAAAAGGTACTTAAAACATGCCATTGGGCAAGACTGGAATTGTCAAAGACTGAGAAGTTGAGGTACCTGGGGGACAGCTAGGTATGGAAATGTATAGGTGTGAAACTCAAAAAAAGAGAAGTCTAGTTACAGAAAATATTTTAGATTGCTTAAGTGCCTGGGTTTTATAGATTATTGTTCATGATATTTAGTCCTTTCCCCAACATTATGGGAGAAATAAACATCCCTGCCTCATTATATGGGACTTGGCCAAGTGACTTGCTTTGACTGATAGAATGTGGGCAGTTGTGATAATGTGCCAGTTCTAATTCTGTCCTTAATAGGCATCAAGTTTCTGTTGGCCCTTTTGCCATGAAAAGAACATGCCTTGGAAGATAATGGTCCAAGGAAGGTGAGAGACATGTGGAGCAGCCCTGAATGAAGCTTAGAACCAATAGAGGCAGGCCAGTTTAGATAAGGTAATTCCTGACCACTCTATAGATATGTGACGAGGATAGTAATCATAGTTTTAAGCCATTGAGCTTGGGAATAATTTGGTTTTACATCATTTTTGTGACAGTAACTGACTTATTCAGTGCCCATCACTTTGTTCTTGAATTAGCACTATCTTCCAATTGAATCTCCCTAGGACCTCCAATTTATTCCTGTCATGCTATTATTTCACATTGTGACTTTTATCATACCTTTCATAATCAGAAATTGACAGAGCTGTGCAGGGAGGTGGAGAGGGACCATTAAATGGTGGTCCCCAGTGTTATCAAATATAAAGAGAATCTAAATGATGAAAAAAAAAGCAGAACTTAATTTAATATAAAAATCTACTTAGCTGGGCTGGAAATATAATGCTCAAATATTACTCACAAGAGAAGCATGTGCAAATAACTAAGAGATTACAATGTGACAATTAGACTCAAGGTAAGGTTGTATGAAAGTAATGGAAGAGAAAGATTGCTGGTAGGGCTTTTCTAAGACTGTAGATTCTCTTCTGATTCACTCTGAATTCTCGTGTTTTACACATATCTCTAAATGCTTTATTGGCATAACATTATAGTAACATATTATTAAATACGATTGTACGCTGCTTTCCCTTGAAAGATATGCTATTATATCTCCCTCTAACTTTAAGTTCTGCAAATTAGTTTGGCTTAAGTCCAAAAAAGCACCAATATGTATGCATTATTAAATTTCAAAAGCCCTGAAATCAATGTTTAAATCCCTAAATATTGTTACTTTCAAAGGAAATCTGAACTTCTTGGCTATATTTCCTATAACAAACAAAACTATTCTAAGAAATTATTTGACAGAACTTATAAATATAATTAAAACGTGGCATACCAACTTAGAATTAAAATAGCCCTATGTTTGTTACAGAGTAGTTTAAGGTCTTTTCTATGTAAAAGCCAAGAACACAAATTCTGTTACATTTAGAACTTTGTACTTGGTATTATAACAGAAGTACTGGGTTCCCTAGAAGGTGTGCCTTCAAAAACGTTCTGCTTCCAGCTTCGTAGCCCTAACTTGATTGTCTTTTAACTTCTGTATTGTGGTTAAAAGCAATAGAAATTTCCCAATTATTCAGGCTTTGACTACTGTTAAGTTCTTACTCTCTTTCAGGAAGCTAAATTCAATTAACTAAAAAATCCTTTGGAATTGTCTTTTCAGTGTTCCTCGAAGATGTTCTTTCCTTTCCTGACATCGTGCTGTCTCAAAACTTTAGCACATCTTCTCAAAACACAAAGACCACTGAGGTGTTTGAACATGCTTAGTATTCAGCAAATGCTTACTGTAGAGAATGAATCAATGAATGGATGAATGATTACTTCCTCCCTCCCCAAACTCCTATGAGTTACCATCTTTTATGGCATTAAGCCATAAATCTTTATCATCGTGATCAAGCAAATCTCCAGGACATAACTTAATTACCTTCGAAATCTCATCAAACACATGCCTCAATTTCCTCTCATGAATAAACTTCACGAGTGTCTGCTTTGCTTTCTTTATCGGAAATATCTTTCCCTCAATTTTCTATTTGGAAAATCCTATTTTTCCTGCAAGTCCCATTTCAACTGTACAGCACAGTAGTTAAGAGCACAGACTTCGATACCAGATCCCTTTGAAAAATGTTATTCAGTTTCCTATAAAACTAAGTATATGCCTACTATGTGGTGCAGAAATTCTATTCCTAAAAATTAACCCAAGAGAAATGAAAAGATATGTCAATAAAAATAAGTGTGAAAGAATGTTTATAGAAAATGTATTCATAATAGTGAAAACTAGAAATAGCCTAAGTATCCATCAGTAGGAGTATGGATAATGATTGTATACTTATATTCATACAAAAGAATACTCTTCAGTAATAAAAAGAAATAAACTACTCCTCTAATATGGATGAATTTTAAAAGTATTACTCTGAGTGAAAGAAGTCTTGATGAAAGAGTACAACTGTATGATTTAATTCGTATAAAGTTTTAGAGAAGTAAAAATTGATGTATGCTGGAGAAAATAAGAACAATGGTTGCCTTGGAGGGGTGATATAGGTATACTGGGAAGAGGCAATTTTCTGGAGTGATGTTTTCTGGTAATGTTTTGTATCTTGGCAGGTGGTTGGGTTACACAATTGTTTCAAAACTCATCAAATGGGCCTCCCTGGTGGCGCAGTGGTTGAGAGTCCTCCTGCCGATGCAGGGGATACGGGTTCGTGCCCCGGTCTGGGAGGATCCCATATGCCGCGGAGCGGCTGGGCCCGTGAGCCATGGCCGCTGGGCCTGCGCGTCCAGAGCCTGTGCTCCGCAACGGGAGAGGCCACAGCAGTGAGAGGCCCACATACCGCAAAAAGAAAAAAAAAAAAAAAAAAAAAAAAAAACTCATCAAATGATATATCTAAGACTTGTTAATTTTATTTTATGTAAATTTTACCTCAAAAGAAAAAAAAGAACTATAAATATACATTGAATTCCAATGAATTATATGTATGCTGAAGTGTTTAGGGGTAAAATGTGTGGATGTATAAAATTTGTTTTGAAATGCTTCAATAAAATAGAATGGATTTATGCCAAGTAGAATGGTGGAAAGGTGTTAGTCTGTGATAAAACAAGGGTAGTAAAATGTTAATGGTTGAATCTAAATGGTGAGTATATAAGCATTCACTAGAAAATTCCTGAAACTTTTCTGTATGTTTGAAATTTTTCATAACAAGTACTGGAAAAAAATTTAACTACTAGTTTTAGAAACCATAGATTATCTTACTCAAATTAATTACTACTCTGCTATTTGCAAGATGGTAATTTTATAAATCCCCATTCCATGTACATTCAGTATTTGGCCTTTTACTATAAGATCTTTTTCTTCTTTCATAGTTATTGCTTTATTTATTATGAGTATGGACATATGTATTCTTATTCTATTTACTGTTATATTACTACATTACTGTCATTCTTAATTTTCAAGTTTGAAATTCCCCATATTTAGCAAGTTGGAAGTCTTTCAAGCTAGCTATTTCCTTTTGCTATGTCCCTATCTCTTTTTGATCACTTCTGGCACAAGATAGTTCCAAGCTCATCTTGTATTTTCTTTGTCTCAGACCTAGGTTTAGCCATTTCAGAAACACTGATTCTTTTCAGTGCAGAATGATATTTAGAAACTGAGACCTTATTTCTAGATGTGCTCATTGCTATGTGTGTCTTTGCTTCTAGGCCCTTTCAGTGGAATTTCATGAATTTAATATGTACATATATTTAAATTATATATTTTTTAAATGAGCTAATTCTGATACTTCCAATTTTGCTGCAACATTAGAGTGTTCTCTTTACATTTTTTAACTTCTTTCACTTCCAACACTGCATATTTGTATCACCCAACCCCACCAGTGAAGATTCTGCCTCCCAAAAACATCAATATATTACACATAGCTCAAATCCTGCCATATACTATCCATGTATAGAGTATCCTCAAGGGAAGAATCCTGGGTAGATAATGATGTGAACACAGGCAATTAACTCCTCCTTTTTGAATCCCACTGCAATTATCAAAGGGAATCTCAAAGAGGGAGTTTCTGGATATGAACTGAAACTAAAGAAAGATGTTTTTTAAAAAAACTCAAGAATTTTAACTAGATATAATGAAGGGAGACATAAAGAATATTCTCTCTTTGAAAATGTTGTATCACTTCAAAATAATAAAGGTATACCATTTTAGAACATCTTAAATGCACTCTAATTTGTAGAGCAAGGAGTAAAGTCCTCAATGAACAGGGATAGAGCTTATCACTCTCTCTTTTTTTTTTTAACACTGTGAAACAGTATAAATTTGAAAGCAGCTGGACTGGAAGTCATACAGAAAACAGACAGCAACTTTCAGAAAGCTGAGGAGCAACTGCGGAAAATCTCTACTGAGGAGCAACAATAGGACAGAGGCTGAATACAGCATCACTTTGTAACTAGTGAGGTCTTTTTCTTATTCAAAAAAGGGGGAAATATTAATTGAGCATTAATCTAAAAAGCTAGAAATAGAAAAACAAAGCAAATCGATACATGCAGAAGACTATAACAGAGTTGAAACCAAGTTTAGCAAATTAAGAAATAGAAAAAAAAATCAGTAGAATATATAAATAAGTTTAAGAGCTGGGTCTTTCACAAAGTAAACCATTCTCCATGTCTGAACAACAGTTTTAAATATGATTGTTTGGTTTGATTCATATTCTTGCCCTTTCCCTTTGTTTTGAAAATGTGCATGTTCTGCATAGGATCTGCTCCTTCAGTCTGGCTTCTGGAATGAGAAGCTACATGAAACATGCTTGTTATGACACAAGTCCAACTAATAGGGAAATTGATACAAGTGGGTTCTGTCATTTAAAAAAACCACCATCAACAACAACAACAAAAAACTAACACATACGGCATTGGCTTGGGATCAGATAGTGGGTGAACAGTAAAACGTTAGTAGAGACTGGAAAATGGCAACCGACATTATACAGTGGTGAAATATTTGATAAAACTGTCACCTGAAATCATTTAAAAAACAGATAATGAATCTAATGAACCTGTGGTTCTGGGAGAGGGTTTTTTTAAATAGAATGTTATTAGTATGCATTTGTTGGTATTAGCTGCATTTTATAAGGTGTGTGCCAAGGAGGAGATGAGTTAGGAGAAAACTGGCTCATTTTCAAGAAGAGACAAAAAAAAAAAAAAAGAAAAGAAAAGAAAAGAAAAAAAGCTCAGAAATTCCAGAACTTGCAGGATTTAGAGATATAGTGTTTTCCCTTCTCTAATTAGTAAATGGGAGCAATAAAACAAAACAAAACAAAAAAATGTTTCGAGCAACTTCAGTGAACAAAGTGAGGGCAAGGCCACCACATCTTTTGTTTTAAACTCAGATTTAATTAATTTGCCAGTCCCCCCTCAGATCCTTTAAGTTGGACAACATATCTCTGGGGAAAGAGACCAAAGGCATAATCTCACACGTATCTGATAAGCTCAAAGTACCTATGATTAAATCTAAAGAAAAAGGCATGTCTTGAAAAGAATTGTGCATGTGCCTATTAATACATAGAGTGGATTGGAAGCAAATAATTTTTTAAGTACCACCAGTCTGGTTAAACTGACAAACTATTTTAGGCACCAAAATTTCCATTTCATATGTGGCCAAGGGTGATATTGAAAAAGTAAACATTAATTAAAGAGTTGGGGGACTCAGAAGCCATGCAGAACAAATGACAAGGGCATTACTTTTAAGAACTATGGCCTCTAACTAACATTACCTCACTGAGCACAGGAACACATTACAAGTTAGCTCAGTGAGATTTCAGGAGTGCTTTGGGTGACTGACTGCTCTGAATGGCATTGTTTATTATAGTTGTCTTGTTCCTATTCCACCATTATACATTGGATTTGTGTTGTGGGCGTGTGTGGAAGGTTGGGTTCCCACCTCTCCTCCTCCAGATCTTCAGATCAATAAGAACCGCACCTGGGTCTGATTTGTTTTGGACAATGAAAAGTAAATGATGTGACACACACCACATCTAAACAGAAGTTGTATTTTCAATTGCTTTGGCCTCCTGTCTTCCCTTTTTCTAAGAGAATAGGTGTGTTCCATATAAGGTTTGCTCCTTAAGGCAAGGTCCCAGAATGAGAAGACACATGGAACAAAGTCAAACAGAGTCAAGTAGACTGGAGCAAACTGCAACTGTTGAAGTGTAATATGAGTGAGAAATAAAGGCTGTTGTGAGCAACTGAGATTATTGGATGGTTAGTTGTGCAGCAAGGCTGTTTATTACAAGCATAGCTAGAAAACAGATTTTTAAAGTATTCTATAAATACGGCTTTAGTATACACAACCCTGGTTTAAAATTTGGTTAAAATAAAAAATAGTCTCTGAAAAAAATTTTTTTCCAAAGCAAATAAAGATGAAGAAAACCTAGGGCTTCCCTGGTGGCGCAGTGGTTGAGAGTCCGCCTGCCGATGCAGGGGACACGGGTTGTGCCCCGGTCCGGGAAGACCCCACATGCCACAGAGTGGCTGGGCCCGTGAGCCATGGCCGCTGAGCCTGCGCGTCCAGAGCCTGTGCTCCGCAACGGGAGAGGCCACAACAGTGAGAGGCCCGTGTAACGCAAAAAAAAAAAAAAAAAAAAGAATTACCTCTGAAAGATTATTGGGCCTGGTTGGCTTTACAAGCTAATTCATTTCAATCTTTTAAAGAAGAGATATGTCCAAGGAGATATATATTCATACTAGCCAAAAATTTAGTAAAATATAAGATCTTCCCAATTCCTTTTGTAAAATCAGTGTAACCATAATAATACCACCTAACGAAAATATCACACATACACAAAGGAACTCATAAAAATTCAATTATGGATAGGAATGCTATGTGCTGGATTGGCTATTTTCAATATGCTATCATGACTGCTTCCTTGTAAGGGTGAGCACTGCATTTCCAAGAATCTCCTTCCTTGTAGATTCTTAGAGTTTGTCAATAAGAGGGACATGTATGTAATTTGGAAGACAGAGTAAAATGGAAGTCACAACTCTCAGAAGGTCACACAACTAATGCAGCTTCTTGGAATTCCCTGTGAGCTTGGGACTCTCTACCTGCTATATTGCTTGAGACTGAGGTTGTTAGTAGTTTGCAACTACAGCTGTACTTATAGAGTAAATTATAATCTTGAAGCAATTTACAAACTAAGATATAATCATAGTTGTTCAAACCCAAAAGCTAGAAAAAAAACAAGTAGAAGAAATATATAAATAATGTGGGAAAAGAAAATTCACAAAAAAAGCAAAAAGTACATCGCCAACAATATCAAAAGTTGATTCTCTGAAAGGACTAGTAGGCAAATGTTTAGCAAAACTGATTAGAAAAGGGAGAGAAAAGGTTCAAATAGACAATATTATGGAGAAGTACTTATATCTACAAGTATAATCTAAAATTTTAAATTAAAAATAATACTAACAAACTTATTGCAACACACTAAAAAATTAGAAAAATGAATAATTTAAAAGAAATGAATTATCAAAATTTACTCAATAAGAAACAGTTAACTTAGGAGAATGATGACACTGAGATGGCAACATAAGTCATTCCTGACTTCACTTACCCTCACAAGAAGAACAACTAACATCTATTCAAGAACAAGACACCACTGAAAGAATCCTAGGGTAAGAGAGTGAGACTGAAGTAACCCCCCACCCCCAGAGACCAAGACAGACTGCATTAGAAGGGTAACAGAAGCAGCTACATGTTGACTGCATTTCCCCTACAGAAGCAGCTACATGTTGACTGCATTTCCCCTCCCCCAGGACAGCACAGCATCACACAGAGAGGTCTCCCCTGAGCCACTGGTTCATCCAGTGGAAGAAGAGAATCCAGGAGGTACAAGCAGCTCCCCCACTCCCCATTGTGGGTCACTTTGCAGGAGCCCCTACTCTGACCTCACACTAAGAATTTGCAGGGCTCAGTTGCTGGGAATCTGACACTGACAAAGAAGGCTTGCAAAAAACATCACGGGGATCTTGGCAGACTGAGTTCATACCTGCAGTGCCCAAGTAGTAATTCCAACCAGTGGCTTTGCTCATCTGCAGAACTAATCAGGGGTATGCTCTGGAGGAACTCAGTGGGGTGCAGATCTACCTGATTTGGATCCTCAAACAAGGAGTTTTGTCAGACCCAGAACCTGGTTTGCCCGCGCACAGGCAAGGTGCTGAGTCATAATCCCATCCCCTCTGGAGAGCGCTTCCCAGTCCCATCTGACCAGAAGGACTGGTGACAACTCCTGAAAGCTGTGTGTCCCAGTGGCACTCAAGCCAAGAGGTGGCTGGACAAAGCTAATTACCCCAAAAGGAAAGGCAGTGCTAGACGTGGAGGCTTTCAGTGCACGCATAGGCGGGGGATTCATTCGTAGCCAAAGCTGAGGGTAGCTTCTGGCCCCTCTTAACTGGAGAAACTGTTTAGGGAATTGTGTAGCCTGCAGTGGCCCTCCCACTCTTACCCAGGCAAGGGGGCCAAGAAACAGCCTCACCCACTGTGGAGAGTATCTTCTGGCCCCATCTGAGAGAAAGGCTGGTGAAGACACTTGAAAGCTGTGCAGCCCAGCAGTGCTCAAGACAAGAGAGGAGCAGACAGAGTTGACAGTTTGGGGAACGATGCTAGTGGCCCTGTTTGGGCAGGGAACTTGGGAGGTGGTTTGGCTTGACTAAAGACAACAAAGAGCATTACCAGTTTTAGAGACGCTTCTCCAACTGTGCCTCAGCAGGGCATCTAATTCATAGCCTCACTCATCTCTGACTGTAGCCTTCAGCCTGTCCAACCAGGGAAGCCATATAGCCCATTCGATAGCCCTACATATAGTGGTGCTTGAAAGAGGACACAGCCTGTGGCTTCCCACTTCTGCAGAGCAAAACCGGTGGCCTCACTGGATCAGGGAATTCAATGCAACCTCAGGCCTGATTCAGGTCCTGAAACAGTAAGCTGTACAGACACTGTGATGCATAACTCACAACTCTCATTTTAAAAAAAAAATGAGTGTGGCAAAAATAACCATAAATACAATAACCTGTTATTAGTTACACAATTAAAAAACAATGAAGAAATGTTAATTGTAACAGCAATAACCTAAAATGTGAAGAGGAAACCAACTAAAAGTGTAAAGTGTACAAATTCTACTGAAGTTAAGTTGTTATCATTTTAAAACAGGGCATTAAAAGTTTAAGATATTTTATGTAAACCTCATGGTAACCCCATGGGAAAATCCTGTAGTAAGCACATAAAAGAAGTCAAAGCATATTAATTATGGTTGAGTAATATATGATGCTATATTACTCAACCATAAAAAACTGAAATTTTGCCATTTGCAACAACATGGATAGACCTTGAAGGCATTATGCTAAGTGCAATAAATCAGACAGTGAGAGACTGTATGACCTCACTTGTATATGGGATCTAAAAACAAAAAACAAAACCCAACACATGGAAAAAGAGATCAGACTTGTGCTTATCACAGGCAAGTGTGCTGCAGGGAGTTGGAGGAATGTGGTCTCAAGGTACAAACTTGGAGTTAGAAGACAAATAAGCACTAGGGAATGTAATGTACAACATGATGACTACACCTAACACTGCTGTATGAGATATAGAAAAGTTGTTAGGAGAGTAAATCCTAAGAGTGCTCATCACAAGGAGAATTCTTTTCTTTTTCTCTTTTCTTCTTTTCTTTTTATTGTTATCTATATAAGAAGATGGAAGTTAGCTGAACCTATTGTGGTAATCATTTCATAATATATGTAAATGACACCATCATGCTGTATGCCTTAAACTTATACAGAGATATACGCCAATAATTTCTCAATACAATTGGAAAAAATTTTAAAATGCATATAGTGTCAACAAAAGAAAGAGTTAACTTAAATAGACAAACAGAAAAATTGAATTAATAATAAAGTATCTCTATCTGCCATCCCCTTCCTATTTTTCTCAATGTCCCAGGCAAGTAGTAAACTGTTTCTATCTTATAAAAGAGTATTTGAGAGACTAGAATAGGAGTGTAAACTATGTATCATTTTATGGTGCTAGAATAACCTTGAGAAACAATTTTTGAGGGGAATATAAACAAATCACAGATTAATTTTTTTATGTATTTAGATTTTTAAAAAACTCTAAATAAAATATGAAAAAGTTGGATCCATCAATTTATACAGAGAATAATATTATATCATAGTCAAGAAAAAATTTATTCCAGGAATGAATGCAAGCATGGATAAACAACAGAAAATCTATGAGTATAAATTTTATATAACAATTTAAAGTTTAAAAAACATAAGCTTGACTTTATAAAGTAATACGGGCATTTGATATATCTGGGTCTCCTCTCTTTTCCTCAAACATGCCAGTTGAACTTCTCTTAGTGTCTTTTCACTGACTGACTCCTCTGCCTGGAACACACCCACCTCCCAACAGTCACAATGCGAACGCCTGCAAGTCCTTCAAGTGCTTGCTCCAGAAAACTCCAGTGAGGCCTATCCTGACCACTCTACTTAAAACTGAAATCCACTCTCCTTCCCCTGACCCTCTGAACTCGCTTAGCCTGGTTTAGGTTCTCTCTTTTATTATATAGCACTTACTTTCTAACATACCATATGATTTAATTATTTATTATGTTTATTGTGAATTGTTTGCCTTCCTTCATCTCATCCCACTAAAGTATAAATTCTATGACAGCAGAGATCTTTGTCTGTTTTGGTTACTGATGTATTTCAAGCACCTAGGACTCTGCCTACTATTTAGTATGTGCTCAATAAATATTTGTTGAATGAAATAATTCATGATTCAAAAACTTAGTAAATTGGTAATGAAAAGGAATTGCTTTAACATAACAAATAGTATATGTCCAAAAAACCACTTCAATAATACAGAATACAGAATAATTTTCACTTATCCCACATTATTCAGCTGTATCAGTTGAAGGAAAATTGAAATATTTTTTACTTCTGGAGAAATACTTGTGCCCTGAGTCCTCCAAGTGCCTCCTTTCTGCTACTTCAGTCACCCTTGCTCCCTTCATGGAACCCTGGCTCTCTCTATGATCAATTTCCTTTGGTTAGTGCCAATTATAGATTATTACTTACATAAAATTAAATATTTTAATATCACCATTATTTGAATCAAACATGAAAGAAAATGTAGGTGAATGAAATCACCCAGGGAGAGTATGGAAAGAAAAAAGATATAAGGACCAAGGACAGAACCCTAAAGCCATCAACATTTATAAAGAAGATGGATAAGGGGTTGCTAAGATTTCAGAAGAAAACTGTAGGCATTTACTTTTATAAAAGAGAACCACTGATTGCATCCTAGAAGGCCTATAGGTGCCCTAAGTACTTAACTATCATCTTAATTTAATAGAACCCCAGTATCAACCTAGTTTTCTTGAGTTTTCTGGTTATGCTTCAATGAGAAAAGCAGTCATTTGTAACATTTTATAAAACAACAACACTAATAAAAACAAACAAAACTATATATTTGTATATTATATGTATATATAGACATATATAGAGAGAGAGGAAGAGAGAGTGAGAGAATGAAAGGAAATTTTGTAAGAATACATATAAAATAGTTAACAATATTTAACTATTAAATATTAGCTTGTAGAGTTGACAGAAAGGCAAAGAAACTTAAACACAGGGACTTTAACTTTTTAACTTCTTACCATGTACAAGTTCATATTTTGACATTTATTCAATGAGTAGGTATCATTGTTGTATTAAAATAATAATTTAGAATTTAGATTAGATTATGGAGTCTATGGAACTTGAATAAATCGGTAATGAGATTTTGAAATGAATCAAAGAAAAAGCAGAAAAGGCATGACATGCAAAACAAACACTATAAAACATTTTGTTTTTACGTCTCTACATAGCTTTAGACCCAGATTAATGCTTGGGCACAGTACCTGACATATATGTCAATTGAAGAAAAATGCACAACGTAAAAATTGTTAGTTATGTTTTATTCGGGGACCATACAGAGCACTATAGCCTGGGAGACACCTCTCAGATAGCACTGAAGAACTGTTTCAAAGGGGTAAGGGAGGAGCCAGGATATATAGGAGTTTTTGCTGAAAAAAAACCATGTAGTCAAACATCAAAAGATTACTGCTAATCACAAAATACAGACATCTCAAGTGAATGGTTTTAGTGCTTTTCTAAGTATGGGAGGATGCAAGAGTCTGGGATCATTGAAATTATTCCTTAGATGTGTATCTTAACTACTAGAGCCAGTATCTAGCACAGAATGTTTCCAATTTTTCTCCATCCTGAATTCCCCTCACGGTGCACCACTTGGGGAGCTGCTGCAGTGGCTGATGGCTTGACAGTGGGTAACATATGTTGTTTATTGTATTAGCAGGCAATATTCTTTGTTTACTAAAATGGCAGGTGATGTTCTTTGTCCACATATATAAAGTATTTTAGAAGTATAATTTATTATTATATAAAAGAAATTTATAATTAAAAAGTAACTTAAGGGGGGCTTCCCTGGTGGCGCAGTGGTTGAGAGTCCGCCTGCCAATGCAGGGGACACGGGTTCGTGCCCCAGTCCGGGAAGATCCCACATGCCGTGGAGCGGCTCGGCCTGTGAGCCATGGCCGCTGGGCCTGCGCGTCCGGAGCCTGTGCTCCGCAACGGGAGGGGCCACAACAGTGAGAGGCCCGCGTACCGCAAAAAATAAAAATAAAAAGTAACTTAAGGAACTTCCCTGGCGGTCCAGTGGTTAAGACTGGGCACTTCCACTGCAGGGGACGTGGGAACTAAGATACCGCATGCTGTGTGGCTCAGCCCAAAAATTTAAAAAAGTTATCACTTTTGTTCGTATTTTCACGTATCAGAGCCATTATGGCTTTATCTACAAAATGCAGAAACACTAGCAAATTTAATCCTTGTCTACTGTTTTGAATGTTTCGCTATCTTAGTCAATTGTTTAAAAATTTGATTTGATTGCTTTGACATCTATCTATTCAGTTAACCCATCATCTGCTTATACAGAGATCAGACAACCTGGTTAATTGCCTTGCTTTTACCTCTCAGTCCTTCATCAGTCATGAATATTCACTAGGTATTTTGGGATTGCACAGACTTTATTTTAGAAACATTTTGAGACTATATATCAAATAACATTTGGTATGGAGGGTGATATAATAAAAATTTTTATTGGAGTGAAAAATAGAATCTCCACAATATGCTGAATATTATGGTGTCGGGAAGCAGAATTTGCCACCCGAAAACAGGTCTCCTTGTCATATTAGTGAATTTAAGCTGTTTAAAAAAATTTTTTTTTCCCCCTGAGAAACAGCAGACATGGAAAGGGCTCTGAAAACCACTAGGAGTTGCCCTTTTGTAGGAAATATTTACATTTATAAGGGACATCTCCATTTGTATGTGTGTCTCCCACTCTGTCTATGGAAGAGGAAGATGACCAAATCTCTAGAAACTCTTATCAGTAGAGAAGACAATGACTTAAATATGCATCACCCTTGTTTACTGTGCTTTTCCTGGTCACCTACCATAATGATTCTCAGCATCCTCAACATCCTCTTTTGTCTTTAACTGAGGATGGTATTTAAGGTGAGGGCTTGGGCCATTTTGGTAAGTTACTCAGTTTTCCTGGGTCTCTCTCATGTATACATGTTATTAAAATTTGTTCGATTTTCTCTTGTTAATCTATCTCATGTCAATTTAATTATTAGACCAGCCAGAAGAACCTAGAAGGGTAGAGAAAAATTTCTTCCTCCCCAACAATAGGAAAATGAATTAATATAATCTCATCATGTGAATTGATTTCAATATTTTCCTTTGAATTGTTGTTTCCACTTGTACAATAAAGACCTTTACTTTCTCAGACTATCCTTGGGAGTGAAATTTCTGGATCTTGTGAGAGCTGCATCCTTTGCACTGTCTTGTGGGACACCTCTTACATCCTTAGTTAAGCCATAAAAAGGCTTATTGGTTTGAGTTGTTATTAAGATCCTACTCATCAATGGCCAGACAATGCACGGGATCCTTTGAACTGGAAAGACTTCTAAATTATTAAAATTCTAATTAAACAATTAATTAAACAATTGTTCCTATGTTAATTGGAATGCAGAAGTGCCAAAAGGCAGAAGTTTGAACATGAATTAATATTATCTCATGATGTGAAATGACTTCAATATTTTCCTTTAGTATCATGCTTTTAAAACTTTTTAAAAGAATCTTTGAATTGTTTTTCTGAACTCTGGGAGTTTTTGCATAATATTGTCATTTTGATGGACTTGGTTTTAAAAAATACTATGGTAGAAAGTCTTGGCAAGTCAAGATTCCTCCCACCACACACACCGCACACACACTTAAGGGAATATTCATTTACTTTCTCTTTCAGACCTTCTATTTTTTTTTTTTAATGAGAAGTATAATGTTGATTGCTTAAAAGTAGGTGTCAAATTCAGAAGGTGATTTAGATCCAGGCAGGTATTTATTTACTGTATCTAACAGATGCCTCCTGACTGTGTGAATTTAGACAACCAAAGCCTCAGGTTTTTCTTCTGCAGTGTACCTACCTCATTGGGTTGGTGTAAGCATTAAGAATAATCAAGCATATGGATTATTCCACACATTGCAAAGGCACATACTCAGCATCACATCAATACTTGTTGATATGTAAGTACACGTCAGTACAGAGTGGGCATAAGGATGGGTCTACCTTTACCTGTAGGGAGAAATCTTCTTCCAAGTTCTGCTCTTCCCTTGTGTGTGCTGCCTCCTCCCGCTGCACCAACACCACCACATGGTGGCCATTTTCCTACCGTGTGACAGAGAAAGCACTCAGTAATTGCTAGCTAAAAGATGTTAGCTGTTGAACAGTCAATCTTTGAAAGATTTTGCTGTTAAAAATTTTAAACGGTACTGTTCATCTCTATGACTGGAAGTACCCAGGATCTCCTTTTAGGACCTTTGCAACCCTACTCCACTTCTTACCTTCTAAGGTACCTAGTCCTGGTGGTAATTCTACACTTTCCTTCTGTTAAAATCTATACATCCATTAAAGGCTTACAAAAATGCATAGAAAAAAAAAAAAAAGCCAGCCGGATTTGGGTTTAAATCTCCATTCTGCCATTGAACGTCACTGTGTGACTGTTTGCAATTTTTTTCCTTTCCTCTTCTTTTTTTTTAATTTTTAACTTAATTTAATTTAATTTTTACTTATTTATTTATTTTTGGTTGCACTGCGTCTTTGTTGCTGCACATGGACTTTCTCTAGTTGTGTCGAGCAGAGGCTACTCTTCGTTGCGGTGCGCTGGCTTCTCATTGCAGTGGTTTCTCTTGTTGTGGAGCACCGGTACTAGGCGTGCAGGCTTCAGTAGTTGTGGTAGGCGGGCTCGGTAGTTGTGGCACATGGACTTAGTTGCTCTGCGTCATATGGGATCTTCCCGGACCAGGGCTTGAACCCATGTCCCCTGCATCAGCAGGCAGATTCTTAACCACTGCACCACCAGGGAAGTCCCGCATTTTTTTTTTTCTGGGTATCACCTCTATCTAATCTCTAACTTAGGAAAATCACATCATTAATTAATTGAGAAGATTAAATAAACTATTTTAAAGCCCCAGGTGCTTAGGGGGATGCTCAGTAGCTACTTTCTCTTATTTTCCCTCATTGGCATCAAGACATAAATTGTATCGATCATTTTTGAGGGCATTACTCCACAAATAATTTGTCACTTGTACCTTTGTACTTTCATTTGAGACAGGTGTCAAGCATCAGTGAAAAAGTGTGAGGGGGGAATACTGGTAGGCCATAAGGCCTTCCTGGTACTACTATAATCAATTCCTGCAAGCATACAGAAAACTTTGTTTCCCACAGATAAGCCTAATCCTGATTATGGAGGACAGAGCTCTACTTATTTTCTTAAATTCTTCTCAGTTGTTATTGGTATTATTTGTACTATGTCTCAATTTCAATATATATAAAATGATATATCTTAACATAAATATTTGCCTGTCACCAATATGTGAAGTAGAAGCAAATTAGACAAGATGTTCTGTAAGACTTTTATTGTAACTGTTTTTAGCTTTTCCTGTGGGGCATCTATCAGAGTATTTATTTACCCATGCCAGGAGAAGGGCATCCAGAGGATCAAATCTAACTTAATTTTTTCTTTAAAAAATTTTTCTTAAAGGTGGGTTTGGAAGAGACTGAGAAAAAGCTCTCTTGGCTGCATTAAAAGCTGGGGATTAGTAGCAATGTTCTGACCTGAAATTTAAGTCTTGTGATTTCTTTCCAGGAGATTTTTCACTGCATGAAAAACCTGTCTGCAATGGCCTTATTATTTAATTCAGTCTTAATTGGATACAAACCGTCAAAATCTGAGGGATTGTTGGAAGGCCTAAAAGTGCACAAAGATATTCTTTTAATGGTAATATCAATCATCTAGAAGTGAAAATGTCCTTCACCAAGTCACTAAACCTTTCCGCTATAATATATTTTACGTTCATTTTGCATTTCTTTTAAAGTTTCAAGGAAATTAAATTTAATCTGTAGAGCATATGCCCTGTTTGGGGGAAGATTCAGCCATTTTCAAAAGTAGGCTAAGCTTTTGTGCTCCGTGATGTATATTTTAGGAATTCTCCACGTGGCTTAATGAGTATGTCTTCATTGCTATAAGAGGTGAGTCAGGTTTCATTTTGTAATAAGACCCCTTGGAGACGAGTGGGATGCTAAGGGACCAGCATAGGGTGAGGACTGGCTCCTTAAAAGAGCCTTTCATAATTTGGCCAGAATCACTGAGCGCTATCAGGCCAGCGTTTGATGGAGAAGCAAATGTCCAGAGTGCTTTCTTTTGCGAGTGATGTAAATGGCAGGCTGGGAGAGAAAGCTAGGGAAGAGGGTTCTTTGGGTCATTCACTGCTTCTAGTCCGGTCCCCGACGTTCGGAGAATATTCAAAGGGTGTGAGGTAGGACCATTTCTATTGTTATCCCGGCTGGGACAAAGGCGGGGTGGCAGTGGTGGGGGCGGGCAAGTGGTGCCCATCGTTTCGGTTGCGTAGGTTGGGGGAATAGGGGATGGCACGGAGGGATTTGTTTTGCTTTGCTCTGGAGCCGGCTTCCCGGAGTCCCTCCCGTCCCCCGCCGGGAGCGCAGGGAGAACGCAGCGAGGCAGCCGCAGCGGCCTCTGCGTCAAGGGGCGGCAGGGCGGGGAGGTGCGGCGCCGGGCCTGGAGACCTGGCTCGCGTCGCCCAGGCGCCCGCAGCCTCCCCCCTCCCCCGCAGCCTGTCGGCGGCCGCAGCTCTGGCGGGCCGGGCACGTGGGTGCCTCCGTCACACCCTCACTCACACACTGACACACACCCGCGCGCGCACGCACCCGCGCGCCTGCATCTCGTGCTCTTCGCCTGGCGGACACACAGGCGCTCAGGAGTAGTCCCCTGCCAGCCCGCAGGGCAGAGACCCCCTTCACCCTGCCCCAGGGCCCGCCCGCCCTCAGCAGCTGCTTCTCTGCACACAGCTCCCCGCGGCCTCGGTCAGTCACCTGGACCCGACCCCTTGGCCACTGCTGCTACTGTCGGGACGTGGACACAGCAAGAGGCGCCGGCCAAGACACCCTGACGGTGAGGACACGCTCCTACCGCTAAGGACACGGTGTAGGTAGGGTGGGGCTCACCGTGAGGCACCCTGGAGCTCGGGGCCGGGGAAGGGAGCGGAATTGATGCATGGATCCCGGGAAGGGCTCAGGCTGTGTCCGGGGGTGAGGGGAGGTAGGGCGGCTCCAGAGCCCCAGGAGGGCGATGCTGGGCTCTGCGGGCCAGCCTTCGGGCTCTGCGTCCTGCACCTGTGCACAATCGGAGGGCCTAGAAGCGGTGTGTAACGGGAAGCACATGGGTCGAAACGTGCCACCATCCTTCTTCCTTCCTGTCGTGACCACAGCATCCCCGAAAGACTAGTCGTTTCCAAGTCCAGTCAGGGTTGGCCGAAGGGCGGGGTCCGCCTGAGGCAAGTCGGAAAGTTGCCAGGGTCGGGACGGAGCGAGACGCTTCCGGGGCTCTCGGTGAGTTGGAAGCTGATCCTCGTGCAGGTGAGGGTGGGGCGGGGAGAGGAGCCAACCTCATTCCTCGTTCGCTTCTGGTTGCTTTTGCAACTGCCCAAGGCGGTGTGTTGTCACGTGACCCCAGTTCCCTTTTGCCTGAGGTATCCTGCGTTAAATGGTCCTGAAGTGGGCCTTTCTTTTGCACAAGGCACGCGGCTCCCGGAGAAAGCACAGCCTGCGTGTTTCTGCGCGTCCAGGGATTTGAGGATGTGGCGGTGAGGGTGTTGGCGCCGGGATTTTAAGGAGAGGATGGGAGACCGTTTCTACGTTTCATGAACTCGGCTCGTTTGTGCGTGGCCCGGGCAGAGGACCGTTTTGAGGATGGGGGTAGACTTTCAGTCAGTAACGCGCCTTATAAAGACGAATGGGTCAAAAACGCTCGAGCTGTCCTGGGGACAGTTATGACCTACCCGGTCTCAGAGGCCGCAGTGGCTGGAATGCTTTTCCGCTGAGCGGAAAAGCGGCGTTTGCCGCTCGTTCGCTGAGACAGAAGCCCACAGGTTCGCGCTCTCCGGTGCTGAGCTCTCCTCTCCGCTTTCCATTCTCTTCCCTAGCGGGGAAACAGTGGAGTAAGAAGGGGCGGGGTCCGCACTCGGGCGCGGTGACGTCAGCAGTGTTTGGGTGCTTATGCAAATGAGACTGCGACCGTTTCCCCTAGGCCGGCCGTTTACCCTACAGGTCTTAAAGGTAGAGCCGGTCTCAGTCTGCACCGTTTGTTTGGTCCACTGCCCAGAAACACAAGAGGACCGAAGCGTTCTGTGCTACATTTGGGCTTCTCGTCTCCCCGTTTTTAAAGCTGTTTTATACCTGTCATTGCCTGGTTGCTTTCCCGAAACACAGGGAACAATGTGTTTGCTTCAAGAAATATCATTCTCTGACGAACAACACCGTGAAGAGCTCCTTACCCCACCCAGCCTCAGTTCTGCAAGAATGGTGCTGAGATACACTCCTGCGTCTGTCTTCAACGCCTAGTATTGGATTTGACTTGTAGTAGGTATTTAATAAATACTTGATGATGGACCGAAGAGTGTGTGTATTTCTCTCGTTAAATTCGGAGTATTCAACCATCAAAATTGTCTATTTTATTTTTGTGAAAATGAGTAGGCTTTGTGTCTTACATGGCCAACGATCCATGTATATTTGTTAGCTTAAAATATATTATCAATATATTACTGAATTCATTGACCATTTTCCTCCAAATGAACATTCAGTGTATTCTTTTTTTGCAGAAAGATAGGAATTAATGTTGTTGTGAAAGGAAGAGAATGTCATCATTTGTTGACAAGTTTTCTTTTTCTGATTGCACGTTATATATTTGATTCAAGAATTACTTTATATTCCAATATATGTAACTCAAGATATTGTATTTTAATGGCGTTAAGAAAGATATTTACATATGTTTTTTAGGAAATAAGTGCTCTGTTATCCAATTAATAAAGTAAATAAGAAATACTATCTCAGTCTAGTTCAGGTTGCTATAACAAATTACCATAAACTGGGTGGCTTATAATGAACAGAAATGTGTTTCTCACACTTCTGGAGGCTGGTCCAAGATCAAGGTGCCAGCAGATTCCGTGTCTGGTGGGAGCCTGCTTCCTGGTTCATAGAGGGTGCTTTCTCACTGTGTTCTCACGTGGTCGAAGGGGCTAGTTAGTTCTCTAGCATCTCATATTAACCCCCAAAAGCCTCAACTTCTAATACCATCACATTGGGGTTAGAATTTCAACATATATGGGATGGGGGGAGGACACAAACATTCAAACCATAGCAAATGGTAAAGAATTTTTAAATTGGATAATAGCTGTTTGAGATACCAATAATCAGGTGAGATGCTTAGTTGTCAGTTGTTGAAATTTTAAAAGAAGTTAGAATAATTACTAAAACCTAAACTTGATAAGCATTAGTTTACCCAGTGATCACAGTTCAAATTTTATTTTGTACATGTTAGAAAATATGCTTGTCCTGTCATGACATAAAACTTTTGTTTTAATTGTAAGAAGTTTGCATTCCTTTGAACTCTGGGGTTATCATCCAGGTAATTAAAAAATCATTGACTTAGAATGATAGACCTGAAAGAGACTGTTGGTGATCAAAAGCACGGAAAGCTTTTACTTCTCAATTTACTTCTCAACTTCTTTTGGAGAGTGTGTTAACCCCTTTATTACTGCATACATATGCATGATTGGCTGTAATAATATATTCCTATGCAGAGTCGATTTTAAAATAGTTTCTGAGCAGACTGCATTATTAACAAAAATCCATGGGTGTAGTCTGATGTGTGAAAACATTCAAGGTTACATAGCAGGCATCTTTAGATTTATTTCGTTTGTCCTATAACTTAAAACAAGTCCTAACTACTCTTCTGGATGTATTGAGTAAATAATTTTTTAATAAACAAATTTATCTGCTTATACATTAACTTTGACCAGTAATGATTGTCTCATATTTCTTGGTGAACAGCAAGCCCTAGAGACTGGGCTACAGGGTGGTATTAAATGCACGGTACCACTTGATATAGGATAGAGCTGTTTTCAGTCTCGAAGTTCAGTTTATTTCCTTGTGATTGACGCGCTAAGGTATCCTTTCACATATTATTCACTGATAAAGACGCAGACGACGTAGAGAATAGACTTGAGAACACGGGGACGGAGAAGGGTAAGCTGGGACGAAGTGAGAGAGTGGCATGGACATATATACACTACCAAATATAAAATAGATAGCTAGTGGGAAGCAGCTGCATAGCACAGGGAGATCAGCTCAGTGCTTTGTGTCCACCTAGAGGGGGGGAATAGGGAGGGTGGGAGGGAGACGCAAGAGGGAGGGGATATGGGGATATGTGTATACATATAGCTGGTTCACTTTGTTATACAGCAGCAACTAACACGACATTGTAAAGCAATTATACTCCAATAAAGATGTTAAAAAAATATTACTCACTGTATTGAAGAAGGCAGAGGGAACCAGGCACTTTCATACTTTGCTTGTGGTAGTACAAATTGAGACAGCTTTTATAAAGGGTCATTTGTCAATATTTACCAAAATTATAAAAGCACATAACTTTTGATCAAGCAGCTCCGCTTCTAGGAATTTATTCTACATCTGTAGATGTAAATGTAGATGTAAATGTACATGTAAATGTCAGATATACAAAGTGAGTTGCTTGAACACTGAAGCAAACTGTCAGAAATGGCCGATATATGACATACTCATACAATCATTTTAAAAAACACAGTAATGTATGACATACCCATACGGTCATTTTAAAAAACACAATAAACTATTGTATTGAGAGCAAAAGGTTTTAAAGATTTTTAAAGTGAAAAACCAAGATGCAGAATTATGCATCATATAGTATATAGTAACAGTGGTGTAAATAGAAAAAGGTTGGGAAGGTGGAAAGAAAACACATATTAGCCTGAACATACATATTAGCTTGAATATATACCAAATATCTGTGGAGGACTTTGGTGACTTACAGAGAGATAGGGGTGGGATTAGATGTGCTGGGGAAAAAGAGTGGGAAGATATTTTTCACTCTATACCCCCATATCACTGTATTATTTATTCTAAATATAAATTTAAACATATTCTAAAGTGAAAACAGTAGCATACAAAAAGTACCCTTGGGAGAACAGTAGCCAGGCATCAGATGCCATCAAATGAGTAAGGTATAAAAGTCAATGGATATTTTGGGTCCATGATTTTTGTAGTTTCTGAATTTATAGGAAAGTTTCCTACATTCAATATTCTTAGTAATAAAATTGTATTAGAGCAGCAGATGAGATTTAGTGGATTCACTAAAATTAACTGGTTATATCAGCATAAAAATGCACATTTTTTAGTGAGTTGACTAAGGTTTTTTAAAAAAATTGAGATGTTTTAGATTCATATGTAGTTGTTAAGAAATAATTATATAAAATAATATACAATTATAAGAAATAACACAGAGTTCTTGCGTGCCTTCTATGCAGTTTTCTGCAAGTGTAACCTTTTGCAAGTCTTTACTATGACATCATAATCAGAATATTGACATTGATAAAGCAAAGTTACAGAGTTCCATCACTCTAAGGATCCCTGTGTGGCCCTTTCATAAGCACAACCACTTCAGTCCTGTCCCCAACCTCTCCTTAAATCGTGGTGACCACTAACCTATTATTCATGTTTGTTGTTTTGTCTTTTCAAGAATGTTATGTAAGTAGAATCATATAATGTGCAACCTTTTGGAATTGGCTTTTTCCACTCAGCATAATCGTCTGTAGATTCATCTAAGCTGTTGTGTGTATTAGTGGTTTGTTTTTATTTCTGAGTAGTACTCCACGGTATGGATTTACCAGAGTCTGTTTAACCATTCACCCATTGAATGACACCCGAGTTCTTTCTAGTTTAGGGTTGTTATGAATAAAGCTGCTATAGAAACTTGTTTACAGGTTTTACGGAACCTAAATTTTCATTTCTACATCATAAATGCCCAGGAGGTCAACTGCTGGATTATATGGTAGTTGCATATTTTGTTTTCTGGAGAGCTGTACCATTTTACATTCTCACCAGCAATGTATGAATGATCCAGTTTTCTCCATATCCTTGCCAGAATTTGGTTGTCTTTCTATTTTAGCCATCCCAATAAGTATGTAGTGACATCGCATTGTAGTTTTAGTTATCATTGCTAATGGCTGATAATGTCAAACTTCATTTCATGTGCTCATTTGCCATCCAGACATCATATTCAGTGAAATGTCCCTTTATGTCCTTTGTCCATTTTCTAAATTATTCTTAATTGATGACTTTTATGAGTTCTTATAGATCCTAAATACTGTTTTTTGTTTCCTTGGGGTTGTGGTCTGCAAATGTTTTCTCCCAGTCTTTAGCTTATTTTTTTCATCCACTTAATAGGTTCTTTCACAGAGCAAATTTTTAAATTTTGAAGTCCATTTTACCAATTTTTGCTTTGATGGATTCTGCTTTTGGTTTCATGTCTAAGAATTCTTTGCTTAGCTCTAGATCTCAAAATTTTTTCTGATGATTTCTTTTTAAAAGCTTTATAGTTTGATGTCTTACATTTAAGTCCGTGATTCATTTTGAGCTGTTTTTGTATAAGGTATGAAATTTAGGTCCAGGCTATACTTGCTTGGGAATGCCCAATTGTTCCAGAGCTATTTGTTGAAAGGGCTATCCTTTCTCTACTGAAATTGCTTTTGCACCTTTGTCAAAAATCAGTTGGATGTATTTGTGTGGGCCTACTTATGGGTACTCTCTTCTGTTTCATTGAGCTATTTGTCTGTCCTGTCAACCTCACAGTCTTTATCACTGTAGCTATATGTCTTCAAATAAGGTAGAAAGATTCCTCCTACTTCATTCTTCCATTTTGAAATTGTTGTAGCTGTTTTAGTTTTTTGACGTTTTATATAAATTTAGAATAATCTGATCTATATCTACAAAATTTTTTGCTGGGATTTTATAGGAATTGCCTTAAACCTGTATACCAATTTAGGGAGAACTGACATATTTACTGTGTTGAGTCTGTCAGTCCATGAACATGGTCTATCTGTCCATATATTTAGATCTTAGATTTCTTTCATCAGTTGAAGTATTCAATACAAAAGTATTGTTCATATTTTGTAGATTCCTTGGTATTTTCAAGATAGACAATCAGGATGTCTGCACATATGGAAAATTTTCTTTCTTCCTTTCCAATCTATATGCCTTATATTTCCTTTTCTTGCCTTGTTGCACTGGCTAGAACTTCCAGTACTACACTGAATAAAAGTATGCGAATGGACATTCTTGTCTTGTTCCTGAGCTTCAGGGAAAATATTCCATTATTAGTTTTTGAATATTGAACAAGCCTGTGTACCTAGAATAAGACTCACTTGGTCATGGGGTACAATTCTTATTATATAGCACTGAATTCTGTTTTCTAATATTGTGTTAAGGAAGTTTTTGTCTTTATTCATGAAGGATATATAGTTTTTTGTTTGTTTTATTCTGGTACTATCTTTGTATGGTTTTGGATTCAGAGTAATACTGACTTAATAAAATGAATTGCAAAGTGTTGTATCATCATCTATTGTGTGGAAGAGATTGTGCAGAGTTGGTGTTAATTGTTTCTTAAATGTTAGGTGGGATTCTTCAGTGAAACCATCTGGGCCTGAAGATTACTTTTGTGAGAGTTTTAAAATAATGCATTCATGTTTCTAAATAGTTATATGGATATTAAATGACCTGTTTTATGTTGGGTAAGTTGTGGTAGTTTATGTTTTTCAAGGAATTAGCCTATTTCAACTAAGTTGTCAAGATTTACGTGTGTAGAGTTTTTGCTAGTATTTCCTTATGGTCATTTTGATGTCTGCAGGTTTTCTTATAATCCTTGTTTCGTTTCTGATATATAAAATGATATACAAAAGCGTAAGATCGACCTTATGGAGCTTTACATTAGGGTAACTAAATGTGTCTTTCAAGGCTAATATTTATCTTGTGGTTAAAAGAAAATCACTGCATGGATTTGAAAACTTAAACCACACCTTTTTTTACACAGGTCTAGTCCCACTGTGAATGGTTCCTTGGACAATATTTCAAATTTAATTAAGTATTTTTACTTTCAGTTAAATTCAGTGACTATTCAATTTATCTCCCGCATTGGCAGTTAGTACATATGCTACATAACAAACTATCCGTTTTTTGTTTTTTTTTTAGTAGGTTTGAAACAATGTTATATTGAAGCATTCACCCTCTGTTACCTTCCTGGGATTGTAGTGACTTTAAACAATAATGATTTATTATTTTTCATTATCCTCTGTCTTGGTTGGGCTCAGCTAGGTGCTTCATCTGTCCTAGTTGATACTTCTACTTGATATTAGCTGGCTATTCAACTGGGGCTAGAATGTCAACATCTTTGTTCTTGTGCCTGTGGGTTTAGCTCAGATGGCTGGTACAATTGGTGGCTGATAGAGTCTCTCTCTCACTTTCCATGTGGGATTTCTAACAGGGCAGGTGGACATTTTTTATATTGTGTCTGGCTTCCAAAAGAGTCAAAGCAGAAACTGCCAGGCTTCCTGAGGCCTAGTTACATTTGCATAGTGTCACTTCTGCATTCTAATGGTCAAAGGAAGTTCAAGGCCAGCCCAGAATTACAAAAAGGGGAAATAGACTCCATCTTATTAATGAGATGAGTAACAGGGATAATACAGCATTGGGAAGAGTTGTTAACATTTGTGTTTGCTATCTATTATAGGAAATATCTAAGAGAGATCATATTTGATCTCTTGACATCATACATTCTATGATGATGACAATGAAACATGTTGAATGCTTTCAAAGTCATTTTTTCCATAAGGCATGATAATACAAATATATAAATAAGTGTAATACAATAGAATGTGCCTGCAGGAGGCTAATAATAGCTCCTGAAGATTTGTCTACCTCTTAATTCCTGGCACTTGTGACTGTTACCTTAGTTGGAAAAAGACTTGTTGCAGAAATTATCTTCAGATGAAGAGGTTATCCTAGAATGTCCAGATGGGCCCTATATGCCATGCCATCTCAGATGTCCTTATATGAAAGAGGCAGAGGAGATTAGACACACATAGAAGAGGAGGAGGCAATGTGACTATGGAGGTATGGACTGGAGTGATGTGGCTATGAATGAAGGAACACCGGCAGCCCCAGAAGCTAGAAGAGGCAAAGAACAGACTTTCCCCTAGGGTCTCCTGAGGGACTGCAGACCTGACAACACCTTGATTTTGGTTCACTGAAACAGATTTCGAATCTCTGGCTTCCAGAGCTTTGAAAGATCAGATTTCTGTTGTTTCAAGCCACTAAATTTGAATTTGTTACAGCACCCTCAGGAAATGAATACAGTGCCTAAATCTGAGGTGTTCTCGATAAAATTTTAAATGTTTAAAAGACTTTTTGTGTATTTTTAAAATGTTTAAAAGGCCTTTTGAAAGACTTAGTTAAATAAAAGTTAAGATCTGTCCTTGGTTTATAGAAGTCAACAAAAATACATTTCAATTTCTGGGAATTGCTGTATAATTATAATTAATTTTGAAATAATTGCAAGCTCACAACAAGGTGCAAAGGGAGGTCCTGTGTAACCTTCACTTAGCCTCCCCCACTTTATAATCTTATATAAAAATACAGTACAATATCAAAACCAGAATATTGATATTGGTACAATTCATAGAGCTTTTCCAGATTATGCAGTCATTTTTTCTGTATGTGTGTGTACGTATGTATTGTTCTTTGCAATTTTATCACATGTATAGCCTCATGCAACCCTTATCACAATGAAGATACTAAATGGTAACCATTTCACAAGATTCCCCTGTGCTACCTTTTTATAGCACACCCACCTGTCCTTCTGTACCATAACTCCTAGCAACCACTGTTCTGTGGTTCATCTATGTCATTATCTAATTTCACAAATGTAATATAAATGGAATCATGAAATAAGTATCCTTTTCAAAGTGGCTTTCTCTCCCCCATTTAGCATCATTCCCTTAAAGTTTATCCAGGTTGTTGCATGTATCAATAGTTCTTTCCTTTTTATGGCTGATATTGCATGATATGGACGTACTCCAGCTTGTTTAACCATTCACCCGTTGAAGGACGTTTGGGTAGTTTTCAGTTTGGGGCTATTATGAATAAGGCTTTTATGAACATTTATGTACAAGTTTCTGCTAAAAAATAAGTTTTTATTTCTCTGGGATATATGCCTAAGAGTGCAAAATGATGGTCACAATGGTAACTCTATTATTAGTGTTAAAAGTAACTGCCAACTATTTTTTAGAGTGGCTATACTATTTTACATTTCTATCAGCATTATATGATTGATCTAGTTTCTTCACATCCTCACCAACTTTTGGTGTCATTATTTATTTATTTATTTATTTATTTATTTATCTATTTATTTATTTTAGCCATTCTTATAGATGTGTTATAGTCCACATTTTTGGGCAAAACGTATGTTACCAAGTGTAAGTTGTGACTTTGTATTTCACTTGTAAAAATGTTCTCCTCCTTTTGATTGATTCTGTGATTTTTTTTTTGTTATCTTTTTGCTTAATGAAGACATTTTATATAAAGAGATATAAGTTGCAAAATAAATGCTTAGGTGGAATTCTATATGGTTGAAAATTTTTTGTATTATTTGTTAAAATCATTATTTCATTATGTTACCAAATTTTGTCTTTTTCTATGGCGATTATTTCATAACTACAAACTTCTTAACATGTGCCTTTTTTTTCTTGGGTATTTCAATATGGTTCAACATTTTATTTTTGTTCAAATAGTCTTTACTTTTTACCTTATACATTAGAATATGAAAAAATATATTTCATTTGAATTCACAATGAATTTCAGATTCAATGTTAAGAATTGGTTCATATCTAAAGAAAACTTTATTCAGTAAAATTTGAATTTGTCCAAGTCAGGGAGATAATTTACTGTTGTTCTAGTTCTTTATTATAGAATATTAAGATTGTGGAAAATGCCAGTAATTAGCCAGCACAGGCATGTCTGTTTGAGTCATCTCTCATATCTAAGATGCAAGTGCCTGCCTGCTATTTTAGGGTTTTGCATATTTTCACTGGAAACATTTATTAATGTCTAATATAACATAATTTCAAGAGATGTTGTAACAATAATAGTTTAAAAGTCTGGAAAGATGAGTAAGAACTCTGTTAATTCTATAGTGAATTATTTCTATTTTGATTTAACTCTATAGTGAAATTTTTAGCAAGAATAATTAAGAAAAAAGCAGAGAAAACACTTATTACCAATAACAGGGATAAAAAATGAGATAAGACTAAAAATCCTGCAGGTGTTAAAAAACACTAGGGACTATTATGAATCACTTTATGCCAATAAATTTGACAATGTAGATGATATAAATTCCTTGAAAAGCACAACTTACCAAAACTAACACAGCAAGAAAAAGAAAACCTAAGTAGCTGTATATCACTAAAATAAATTGAATTTTTAATTAAAAATATTCCATAAAAGAAAACTCCAGGCCCAGATGGCTTTATTGGTGAATGCTGCCAAACATTTTTGGAAGAAATAAAACCAATCCTACATATAGTCTCTCAGAAAATAAAAGAGAGGCCATTTCAGAACTCTATTAAGGAGTCCACCAAAACCAGAGAAGTAAAATATAAGAAAAAAAATTTTACAGATCCATGTTCCCATGAATATAGTTGAAAAAAATCCTTACCAAAATATTAGCAAATAAATTCAGTGATATATTAAAAGGGTAATACGTCTACAGTGAGTGGGGCTTATCCCATAATAAAAGATACAAAACCAATCAATATAATACTCTATATTAATAGATTAAGAAGTTATGTGATTATCTTAATAAAAGCAGGAAATTATGTGGCAAAATTCAACATGTATTCATGATTCAAAAACAAATCACTGAACTAGGAATAAAAGAGACTTGTAAACAGATAAAAGGACCTGATGAAAAAATCCATAACTAACATTGTACCTAACAGTAAAATATTGAGTACTTCCCCACTAACATTGGGGCATAGATGAAGAAGTCTGCTCTTAACACTTCTGTTCAAAATTTTGGTGGATGTCCTAGCCAGAAAATAACTCAAGAAAAAGGAATTAAAGGCAAACAATTAGAGAAAGCTAAACTATCTTTATATACCAATGACATATTGTCTATATAAAAATCCTAAGGAATCTTTAAAAAATAACTTGATTTAGCATTGTTGCAGGATATAAAGCTTGTATTAAAAAAATCACTTTTTTTTTCTGGAGAGAAATTAAAGCAGATACAAATAAATGGAAAGATATACCAAGTTCATAGCTTGGAAAACTCAATTTTTTAAGATGTGAGGGCTCCTCAAATGGGTCTATAGAATCAATGTAATCCCATTCAAAATTCCAACAGGCTGTTTTTTTGGGGCAGAAATTGACAAGCTGATTTCAAAATTTATGTGGAGTGGCAATGAAACAATCTCAAGAAAGGAAAAACACATTAAAAATGGTTAGGTTTGAGAACCACAAGTTAAAATTGTATTATGTTGATTTTAAAAGGTTTTGGATCTAGCTTTAAGTGTTTAAAATAGATTTTTTTGCTGAAAAGTTATACATGAAGATATTAAAGCAATACAAAAGTGGGAGAATGAGAAAAATATAAAGATAAGTCCAAATTTAACTAATGTAACATTTTCAACATTTTTAATGTATGTAAGTCCCTATATAGAATAGATAAATGGGAAGACACCAATTGTTTTATATTTATAATAGGTGTATTGTTTACATTTATAATAGGTGTATAATAAGGTTCTTTGCAAGCTGCAGAAACTGATGCTGGCTATGAGGGGGAAAAAAAGGAATATTGGCAGGGTTGCAAGGACTCAAAGAAACAATGGGGTGCTTGGCAATAAGATGGAAAAGGGCAAGAATGAAAACAGTTCTGAAAACTGGGTTCAGGATCCATGACTATGGTAGTAGTTACAGCCTGGGCATAATGCCTTTGGAATTAAATGAGATGCCAACTTTTCGATCTCTTTGTTCTTCTCCTCAAGGTTCAAAATCCAAGGAGAGGAAATCTAACTGGACAAATGCAGATTATTCTCAAAAATGGTGGCATTATTTCTCTCTTCCCTCTACTCATACCTTTAGCAAATTGATTTTGTTGTTCCTTCCATCAAAACATGGAGTTTATTTACTCTTGAGTCATCTGGACTTAGCTGTGTGACTTGCTTTGGTCAGTGAGACATCAGCAAATGTGACACAAACAGGCTTTACTAGCACTTGTGTGTTGGGCTTACCCCTTTTGGCTAGAGTTGAAACTCTAAGCTTATAATGTGAACAAGCTGGAGCTAGCATTTTGGAGAGGCTACATGTAGGAGGACCAAAGTGCTCTGGCTGATAGGCTGTCCCTGCCAGAATGTGATCTGAGACCCTCTTAGATCATCCTCCTCCATTCGAGTTGACAGGTGACTGCAGAGCAGAAGTGACCCAAGTCAAGAGAAGCAAAACAACTGACCATCTAAGCCTAGCTCAAATTGCTAATCCACAAAATTATGAGCAAATACAGTTTTTGTTTTTTAAGCTATTAAATTTTGAGGTAATTTATTATACAGAGATAGAAAACTGGTTTTATAAAAAAAGTGGTGTTAAGACACCTGAAACATGTAGCATTGGCTCTGGACTCACATTATCCTAAATTGAATGAAGTAATATAATACAAACATAAGAGGGCGATAATCACAGTAATAAAAGAAAACATATATTGAGTACTCTCAATGTGTTTGTGTTTATCCAAGCACTTTATTATTAGATAAGTAAGTAATTTAGCCAAGGTCATAAAACCATAAGTGATAGAGTTTGGATTTGAACTCAGTCTGTCTCTAGAACCTAGAAATAAATGTTTGGCACCATGGCCTTCCTAGAACCCATGCTCCACAACAAGAGAAGCCACCGCATTGAGAAGCCAGTGCACTGCAACAAAGAGTAGCCCCTGCTCACCACAACTAGAGAAAGCCTGCGCGCAGCAATGAAGACCCAATGCAGCCAAAAAAATAAAAAAATAAATGTTTGGCACCAACATGTCTTTTCACAGCAATAAATATTAATTACTACAAGATCTCATTAAAAGTAAATAAGAAGGATTATACAAAAACATGAAGAAGTGGGGTCACTATCCTTTTTTGGACTATGAGTTTCATATTTAGACAGTATCCTAAATTGATACTGTCAATTTAATCCTCATTACAGTTTAATCCTCATCTTTCTGTTATGAAAGATGAGGACGTTCTCATACCTTTCTTTCTTTCTCCCGTTTAAATTCCTGATTTTGTTAGGTTATTTTTGGATTTTAATTTATATTTTTCTCCTCAACATAATTCTTATAGATTTTGAACCTTATTTCCTTGTTTAAATTAATGTTCACTTCTGTCGTATAACATGGGTCTCTGTCTCGATTGGCTAAATTTCATGATCATGTAGCCTGTCCCTCTTTCTCCCCACTAGGGCTCGTCGGATCTTTTATGGATGAGAATATTTCCCTGTGACATTTATAATTGCAATACAATGTACTTGAGTATAAAAATTGAAGATCAAGTATTTTTTTCTCTTAGTTTTTATAGAGGTGATTGAATATCCTGGGCTTATTTCTCCTTTCCACTTCTGCTTGAAATCCCTAGGAATCTCTATACTAGTAATTTCTCAGTGTTGACCATTCTACATTATTATTATTATTATTATTATTATTATTATTATTATATAATACAAGTCTTAGCAGAAGTCTGCTATTTTATCTTTTAGTATTTTGGGTTTTATTTTATTCTGTTTCCTGATATATATTCTACATTTATCTTTTGCTTTTGTTTCCCTCTCAACTACTACCCCTCCATCTCCCTGTTTCTATGTAAAACTTTTTCATTGTTAGCAATTAATCTCATAATTACTCATAATCTCATAGTTACTTTGTAAATAATCTTTTTGAATGGGGAGA
The DNA here is from genome assembly GCF_964165515.1 of Mesoplodon bidens. Taxonomy (NCBI): domain Eukaryota; kingdom Metazoa; phylum Chordata; class Mammalia; order Artiodactyla; family Ziphiidae; genus Mesoplodon; species Mesoplodon bidens. The sequence continues at coordinate 92,074,624 of NC_138167.1, forward strand.
TATCTATCTCGTCACACTGTGTAATAAAACAATTAGTGCCGTGCAAATGAAGCGTAGATGGAGTGATCTGGGGCACTCTGCATCTTCAACTCAGATTTAATCTCTGGAACAGTGGTTGTCAAATTTTTTCAATAGTAAATATTTTAGGCTTTGCAATCCATACGAAGTGATTCAGTTGTTGCAGCACAAAATTAACCATAGGAGATATGTAAATGTGCGGGCATGACTATGTTCCAATAAAATTTTATTTACAAAATCAGACCGTGGGTTGTATTAGACTCATGGGCAGTATTTTCTTGAGCCCTGCTCTCACCTGTTACTCCGTTGTAGACAGGAGGCCCTTATCAGTTAGTGATGAGGACAGCTAATGCAACTCCTAGGTACAGGTGAAGAGCAATATGATAGCTTGTCGCCAAGTTGACTCTCCCAGGAGTGGATGGTGATAACTTGGCGGAGACTGTGCAGTTAATTGATTCTGACTATCCTACTGCCCACGTGACCTGTAGAATACGAAAAATTTATCACCCACTACTTCACATCCTCCCTGGACATTCCTGCTTCGTGGTAACAGTAATATACTTTTGGCAATAGTCAATTACACATTTAAATCTTTGTTTATGGCATACTTTTACAGGCTAAGTTCTTCAGGCAAGCTTTTGGCATTCCTAAAAAATTTCTCTTTCAGAAAAGTTGGGTCTTAAAAATTTGAAATTAATTTGACTTTCAAATTGTCTCATATACTCGGTTTTTACAAATCCACTCAGAAACTCAATTTATATCTTTTGGCTATATGCAGCAGCTATATAAGAAAGATATGCGTCTGACTCAATAAATATAGGGACTTGGGGTAAAAGGCAATAAAACAACCAAACGTGTAATAATGCAAAATACTTGTAGTTATTATACAATATTATTCTGTCATACTTCAGTTCATTTATTTGACAGACGAATTTAAGCATTGAGAATGTGAGATTGGTAAGATAATGTCATTCTCCAAGTAAAGCTTATGGCCTATTGAAGAAGAGATATACATTTTCCCCCCAAGACTTACATGTTATTGTGGAAACTTCAATGTTAACTGCAACCCCACCCAATATTTTCCTATAGCCGTCCCAGACAGGAGCAGGAGGTGGGAGAAACAAAGTGAGATAAGAGAGTGTAAATTATTTTACTTGTGATATTATTAAAGTACTGTCACTTCTGTTTTTTGCTTATAATAGAAAAGGAACTCTAAATGCATGCGAATACATATTTAGCATCACTTTTTAAGTTTTAAATTTTATACAGGTTGCCTAAGATTATTGCATTATAAATCTGTATATGTATTTAAGTATATTTTAGGCATTTAAAATAGAAAGTTGCATTTAAATTTTTTTTCCATTAGACATTGATTTTTTTTCATAAGAATGTGAACTTTGGGTAGTCTGACAGGAATTTTTAAACGAAACTATGCCAAAAGATATCCTATGTATGATTATTCATTGGATATGTAAAAAATATGCAACAGTGGCCAAAGATGTTATTTTTAACTATTTTCCTGAAAAGACTAGAAATCTGTAGAAGAAATACAACAATTTTGAGAAAATTAATTTGAGGGAGGCTCGTGAATAACACTGTCTTTTAAATTTTTTCTTCATGAAATGGTGGGTGATTTTTCTGTAATAATATCTTTAAACTTCAATACATTCCTTACCTTTCTATTTGCATGGAAAAAGCAAAAGGAGTATCAGACCAATGTTAATTGAGGAAACTAAGTTAAGAGTCATATAACTATGAGAAGTTACACAACTAAGTAAAAGAGCTATGGCATAACTCCAAGCTTGTCAGATTAAAACAAATGCTCTTATCCATGTATCAGTAAATTTATTATGCAAACAGTTTATCATTAGATGATCCAAAAAATGTAGACCTTTAGATAATTCATGTCTCACTAATCACAATTTCTTATATGTCAGGTTGTTTTCTTCCAGCAAAAACTATTTGGAAAATCAGCTTATTTCAGTTTTCCAGTGGTTATATTTATTCATCTATTCAACTAATAATTACTGAGCTCTAGGGGGAAATAGTACAAATTAAACATACATAATCCCTAACCTCATGAAACCATTTCTGTATCCAACACCTGTTGGCCTCTTTAAAATAGTCACCATGAGAAGTTTTTCAGTTATTCTAGAGACGTGTCTATTATTCAGAATATTTTGGGAATGCTTCTCTTTCAGAATTTCCTTCACAGTCTTCCTGTTAATCTTCACCAGATCTTAACGAGTGTATTTTCTTAGAGTATATATTTTAATTTTGGAAACAATGAAACACATACAAACCTAAAAATGATGAATAGTTATATGGTTAAGTTAAAGAATTTTTCTTTTCATTGCGTTACCCAGCACTCTGTCTTTTTCATTAAGATTATAAGATAAAGTATGACAGACTGTTTCTCTGACTTTTAATGTAAATCTAACAGCAGTTCCATCAAAGAATTCCATTTTTTTTCTAGCAATGAATGGTAGAATTCTTGGGATATCATTTTTAAAGCTTCCTGATCCAATTTTGAGGAGAAGCTCTCATATGTTTAATCACTTTTAAAAATAGACAACTTCATACTGGACAGAATGGCTATTATCAAAAAGTCTACAAATAATAAATGCTGGAGAGGATGTGGAAAAAAAAGGAACCCTTGTACTCTGTTGGTGGAAATGTAAATTAGTGCAGCCACTGTAGAAAACAGTATTGACGTTCCTTAAAAAAACTAAAAATAGAGTTAACATATGATACAGTAATTCTACTCCTGGGTATATATCTAGAAAAATGGAAAACTCTACTTTGACAAGATACATGAACCCAATGTTCAAAGCAGTACTATTTACAATAGCCAAGACATGGAAGAAACCCAAGTGCCCATCAACAGACAATTGGCTTAAGAAGACGTGGTATACACACACACACACACACACACACACACACACACACACACACTATATTACTCAGCTATAAAAAAGAATGAAATATTGCCATTTGCAGCAACATGGATGGACCTAGAGAATATTATGCTTAGTGAAGTAAGCCAGACAGAGAAAGACAAATACCAAATGATATGGCTTATATGTGGAATCTGAAAAATAATACAAATGAATACAGAAGAGAAACAAACTCACAAACATAGAAAACAAACTTATGGTTACCAAAGGGGAGTGGGGGAGGGACAAATCAGGCATATGGGATTGACAGATACAAACTACTATACATAAAATAGATAAGCAATCAGGATTTACTGTATAGCACAGGGAATTACACCCAATATCTTATAATAACCTATAATGGAATATAATCTGCAAAAACAAAACAAACCACTGTGCTGTACACCTAAAACTAAAACAATATTGTAAACCAGCCCTACTTCAATTAAAAAAAGAATAGTCTCATTGGTTCATAGATATGCCTTGTGCACTTACTTGGTCTGTATCTGAATAGAGAAAGGAGATGAGATATAATGCAAACAGAAATGGAGAAAGGGGAAAATGCCAAGGTGATGGCAGTGTTGTTCTTGAGTTGTTTGAGAGAATGTACACACAATTATCACAAATTTTTACCACTTCCTGAATCTGTTTATGTTTTTCCTTATGTTTGGTGTGGCCCACTCCATTTCTGCTCAACTCTAAGTTCACTTTTATCCAATGTTCCTGGTCTCTCCTATTGTAAGGATGTTGGGTCATTTACATTGTGCAGCATAGTGCAGTTATTTGGGATGCACCTTTCTCTATAGTAGATATAAGCTCGTTAAAAGCAGATATTGTATGTTTCATTAATGTTTGTGTCTGATGGGATTCAGGGTAGGTTGCCACAAGATGTGCCACTCCAGCATGCAGATTACTTTGAGCTGAAAAAATGAAAGCCCAAAAGACTCAGGAAGAACCTTTGAATTCCCCCCTTACTGTCTAAAAGAATTTAAGATAGGAGGCCTGTCCCAGGAAGGAGCTATCACCACAGATAACTACAGTCAAGTATTAGTTGTGGTAGACAGGAAGGAACCTAGCCAAGCCCATTTGATCAAAGTTATCTCTGCGTCCTATTTTCTTTGGATGACCCAGCAAACATTTGTTTACCAAACATTAACTCTTTTTATCTTCCTTTGAATTATTTTACTTCCCCTTAAAGCCTCAGATCCCTACCTCCTTCTTAGTCCAGAATAATATATATATATATATATCTCTCACCTTGCCTTACTGTCTTTGGAATTCTTCATATTTATGTGGATTTTCTGTATGAAAATAATAAACTTTTTTTCTCCTGTTAATCTGTCTTATTTCATTTTAATTACCAACCAAAAGAACTAAGAGGGGAAAGAGGAGAAATTTCCCCTCCCCCAGTGTATCCCTTAATGTCTTTTCCCTTAATATCAAATGAATAAATAGATGAATATGCCAACAGAGGAAATTCTGTATAAGACAAATTTACAGGGATGGCATGCAATTGTGTATACAATTCTATAAGCAATAAAATAAGGGATGTACTTTAGTCAGAGAGGGGAAAAAGGAAGAATTAAGGAAAAGGGTCTCAAAATTCTACTTACTTACGAATGAACCGAGTAAACATTATGCAGTGGGGTATATCTGAGATCAAAGTAGATTTTTGCAGGAAGGAAGAAGTTAGCTAAAAGAAAATGTGTGCGAAGCCCTTGTGTACTTTATAATTCTTATACTTCTGGAAATAATAAGCTCTGAAAGGTCATATGTTTTACACTCTGTAGAAAGAGTTTGCATCTTAAAAATTAATAAGAAAGGGTCTTTGGTATTTTAAATATGTTTCCTTATTAAATATTATTGTTTTTCAACTTAACATTTTACAGGTACCCACAGAATATTGGACATAGAGATCCAGGATCCATAAGACTTTATCACCTTGAATCAAAGATTTCTTTGATATCCTCCTCCATCTTTTATTCCTATCAACTAACATATTTTTTAAAAGAATTAACAAACTTACCAAAAGGGAATTTTAAAAAATAGCACTGCCCGCACTTTCCAATGCCTAAGAATAGCAAGGTGGTAAAAAGAGAATTAGACGATGAGGTTATTGAGTCTGTCAAAGACCTTCTTTCCAATGAAGACTCAGCTGATGATGCCTTTAAGAAAAGTGAACTAATTGTTGACGTCCAAGAAGAGAAAGACACAGATGTTGAAGAAGGATCTGAAGTCGAAGATGAAAGACCAGCTTGGAACAGTAAACTACAATACATCCTGGCCCAGGTTGGATTTTCTGTAGGATTAGGGAATGTGTGGAGATTCCCATACCTCTGTCAGAAGAATGGGGGTGGTAAGTTTCTGTTTTCTGTTTTTTGAGTGATACATTGCTGAGCAAATTGCACTTGATTATGTCAAATAGCCCCTGTTGTTGCTGTAGTCTCACTATTTTAGAAACTATGAATTCCACTGTAAAACTAGGGAGACACTTTTGCTGGAAGTAATTTCAGCTCTGTTTTCAGATTAGGTTTCCATAGGAGCAGACGGCTTGGTATGAACACTCAAGGATTGCTTAAGGTCATAAATTCTCAAATTCTTTCTGTGGATGCTATTAACATCTCTAAATTACTAACTTTTCTAACCAGTGTTCCATCCCTTGTGCCTATCAGTTATTCACTTTGGAGAAAAGTCCTCAAATTTTTCATATGAGACGATATTGGTGAACAAGACAAGAGAGAATTTTCTGTCTGCAATTTATTAACTTTGAATTTTAAGTTATTTCCCTCTTCAAAAAAGCAAAAATTTCATATAATTTAGAATGATTACAGTCTTCAAATGCTGACCAGAACTTTGTATATCCTAGTAGAAGGAATTTAACCAGATAATATAATGCCAGATAGTCTTCATCCTTAGATATTAGCGTCCTTAAGATGATAATTAGCATTCCTAATTTTTAACATATTATCTAGATCAACATGATATTTAGCTTTTTGTATTTGTGCATATAATTACCAGGTGTTATTTAGTGAAAATTGTCTTAAAATCAAGAAAATAAAACCATATACAAAAGAATACATTGTTCATGTAGGATACAAGCTCAATAGTACACCAAAGTCAAACTGAACATTAAGTTAACTAACATTTGGGTTATTAAAATAACTTTAATATTAAGCTTTACTTTCTTTACCATTATTATCTTTACCATATACATATATGGAAGCTGTTCAAACAAGTGTGATTAAACACTAAATATTCTGTAAGCAACATTTCAGCACATAAAGGAAAGACTGAACATTTTGGTCTTTGATTCCAGTTTGTGATAGTTTTGCTGACTGGACAAAAATGTGGTTTTATTTTATTTTTGATGTAGTTACAACCTATATATCAAATGAAATAATAAAGCCATTCATATGTGAAATGGTTTCTTTTCAGTCACTAATAGATAAAAAGCTAAGGTGTCATGTGACAAAATATGTTTAAGGTCTTGCTTAGTTAATTCAACCAGGGACAAAACAACAGGTTTGGGGAAAAGTAGCCTGTCTGACAAATCTGCCAGAGAGGTAAGAATCAGTACATGAAGTTGGTGATGCACTACCCATCACTCCACTGAAACGGCAAGCTCCTCTAGGTAATCTTTAACATCACAGATGAATTATTTATTAAATCAGCTACAAGCAGCTATGTACTACCCTGCTGTTTCTCACAAATCATCCCATTTGCAAGACTGGCAGAAGATGAATTCTGATTTTCAGACCTTTCACCTTATGAGCCTAATGGGCGATACTATTAAGGAAGACCGCTATCTTGGCTGAAAACTCAGGTTGCTTTCCATTTAATACAGTATTTGTCTTGGTGGAGAGCGCTAAAGGATTTCATAGTCAGTAATCAGTTGTTAGCAAAAATGGCTCCTCCTCTTTACTTTCTTTCATATGTAAAGAGAGTCAAGATGCCCTTCCTAGTATTGTTTCCTCTCTTCTAATTACAAATGCTAGAGAGTGACATTATAAAACACCAATGGGCTTTATCGTTTCAAGATGGCTGTTGGAGTTCAAAAGGCAGTACTCAGCGTGCAGTATGGCATTGAGCTGTCTAGGTATTTGACTGTTTAGTCAAACATTCTCAGGTTACCTAAATCTTATTCATCATTTGAGGCACTTTATGAATAACAGGATAAAAAGTAATAGACCAATATAAGTTGATTTGTCTGAACTGAAGATATTACTGAAAGCACAATGGTTAAACTTAATAAGTGTTATAATGTAGAAGCTACCAGCTCAAATTTTGAAGTCAGTTTGACTATAAAGTCTGGCTGGCTCTTTCCCACATTATCCAGGTGACCATTCACAGGTTAACTTACTTCTTCTGGCTGAATTCCCACACCTGTACAATGAGGAAAATAATGGTACTTGCCCCATTGGATTCTCGTGAGGAATAAATGAGTAACTACATGTAACATGAATAGAAATGTTCCTGGCAGTAAATTCTCAGTTGTAGTTTAGCTATGACTATTTTTGTTATGGAGGCTCGTGTTAGAGAAATTTGAGTTAGAAGAAAAGGCCAGGTATCTAATAGTATGTCATGTACACATAACTGAGGAAACGCTCCCAGTGAGTCCAGTCTTAATTCATTCTTTCTTTTTCTCCTAGTCATTCACACACACATAAACCAATTCACACCCCAGGATTTGAGACGTGTTAAAATGCACTTTCGGTCCTTCAGGAAACATGTTCAGGCCATTAGTGCCTGAATATTATTAACCATTTTAGAATTTGAATTTTGATCATTCTGTTTTATAATCTCATGCATCAATGCTTTACACTGCATACCTCTTTGTAGATCAACTCATGTCTCAAAGACTGTAAGAGAGTAGAGATTTTCTACCAACCACCATGTTAAGGGAAATTTTTTTTTTAATTAAAAAAAATTATTTATTTATTTATTTGTCTGTGCTGGGTCTTAGTTGCGGCATGCGGGATCTTTAGTTGTCATTCAATCTTAGTTGCGGTATGTGGGATCTAGTTCCCTGGCCAGGGATTGAATCCAGGCCCCCTGCACTGGGAGTGTGGAGTCTTAGCCACTGGACCACCAGGGAAGTCCTGAGAAATTCTTGTATATAATAATTATTTCAGAGATATATAGATACCAATATAAATGATTTGAAAATAAAATCATTAATACTTACTTCTTCAGCAGAATAGGTACCATAACAATTTGAATAGTTTCCAAAATCTATTCAATACCATTAAACACTTTTTTAAATGAGAAAATATAATAAATGGCCTCCACTTTAAAAAGGGAATTAGTAACATCGATTACATGACCCACCTGGCAGTATCTGGTTGGACAAAACTCCAGACAGGAAATCTGAATGTAGCAAGTCCATTTTAGAAGTCATTTAATGAATAATTTGCCTATGCATTCTCATGTAGAAATGAGTACAGGTTTCACATTTGACTTTATCAATTAACAGAGTCTAATATTAATATTGTCAAACTGTTCAGCATATTTTAAAGTCACTAATCATTTGTCTTAAATTGAAATTTAGCTGTAAAATAATATATACTTTTTTAAGTATGAAAACTTTACTACAAGGAAAATAGCACATATATTTTACAATAGCTATTAAATATCTCAGTTTAGTCAGTCCTCCCTACCCCTTAACAGAATTTTGGAAAGCAAAAAATTACTTGTTTCCTGAAGTGAACTTTCTATATGACATATATATATATATAGGAAAAATGACATTTGTCTGTGGTAGAAGTTCTTCTTCCTTTTTTTTTTCTCTTTCAGTCTAAGCAGCCATTTCTTCTTCCCTGTTGTTAGTTAGGAAGAATCAGTTTTAATACCATAACATCTCATTCATTTTGATTTATCAGATTTGAAATGCATGATTTAGATGAGTTTGAATAAAATGTAATAAATGACTTCATTAATGTCGTATGAATAAGATTTCCAGGAGTTTGTGAAACCTATTTGAGAAAATAATTAATTTTAAGGAAGCAATTATTTTTACAAAAAATAAAGTTGGTTTACCGTTTCAATAAGATGAAACTAAAACTATTCATTGATATCCTTACTTTTTTCGTAATTATTTTTTATCCGAAACTCTTTATAGCAGTCAAATTCAAGTTTCAAATACCAGAAAGCTTAAAGTAATGAAATTGAATTTTCTTTAAAGTCCTTTGTAGTTATACTATATGGGAGTTTAAATATCATCTTTCATGAGATAATCAGAATTAGTGTATTCTCTCCTGTGACTGTTGAAAATATAATCTATTTTATTTGTTCTTGTTTCTGTAGGTGCCTATCTTTTGCCATATTTAATACTGCTTCTGGTAATAGGTATTCCCCTTTTTTTCCTGGAACTTTCTGTGGGTCAAAGAATTCGGCGAGGAAGCATTGGTGTGTGGAATTACATAAGCCCTAAACTGGGAGGGATTGGATTTGCAAGTTGTGTAGTAAGTTTCCTGGTATGGTATATGCCTTATAATTTTTACAGGGTTTGTAATTATATAGTTTGAATTTAAATGAAACCTTTGAGTGTGTATTTCTACTCAACTCTTTAATCATGTTTTAAAAAAACACTACTGGAGCTTGCACTAATACACAAAACAAGCTGTAAGTTTAAATGTAGTTCAATCTTGTTAATGCATGTTCTTAAGGTCTATGAGAGTCATCATTTTAGAAAAGATAATGTTTCAAATAAAAATAAAATGAGGAGGTTTTTTTAAAGTATTAAATGGGTTTTATGCATTTCATCTCGTTTCAAAGGAAGGGGCATGAGAGGTTTAATGTAATCACACTATTTTATTTTGCAGGTATGCTTTTTTGTGGCTCTCTACTACAATGTCATCATTGGCTGGAGTTTGTTTTATTTTTCTCAGTCTTTTCAGCAACCTCTACCCTGGGATCAGTGTCCTTTGGTGAAAAATGCTTCACACACTTGTAAGACATGTACCATGTAGTGTTTTTGTATCTAAAGATCATACAGTTGGTAAAGGCAGGAGCTTTAAAGATTTTTTTTTAAATAATGTGGAAAAATCTTTCAAAACTGCTACTATAACAAACTTTCCTTGACATATGCAGAAAGATAGATGTTTGGCATCATTTAATTTATCTAGCTCTTTCCAAGTAATTTTACTGTGCCCCATGATGTTAGGGTAAACAATTATAAGCCTTCAATTGTAAATTTTGACAATATTTTATTCTGTACATCTTTATTGATGCCTTACATTTTCATTAAAATAAAAAAGAGGACAAAAAGAATTTAGATTGAAGGAATTGTTTTTATGTCTTGGGTTGTTTTTCTATGGTTTTCTCATCATTTATTTTTATATCCTAGAAATATAAAGAACAGTTCCCTAGCGCTGTCCAGTAATTATAAAATGCAACTCACATATGTAGTCTAAGATGTCCTAGTAGCCATATTTACAAAAAGTAAAAAGGGACAGGTGAAATATTTTAGTTAATCCAATATATCCAAAATATTAACATTCCAACATATAATTAATATAAAAATTAGTTATGTAATAATTTACACTGTTTTTCTCATACTAAGTCTCTAAAAGCCCCTTTGTACTTTATATTTGCAGCACCAGTCACTCTAAACCAGCTCCATTTCAAAAGTCACACGTGGCTAGAAGCTAGCATTTTTGACAGCTCTGCCCCCAGGAAGTCAATCAGATAATTCTGGGGGCAGAAGGGGCTATAAACCTGATACATTTAAATCACCTTGACAAAAATCTCACATGTTCCTATTTTAGAAATGTGTAATAAGAAGTGTCAAAGAGGATTCATGTCTGTTGACTTTATCACATTTTTGCACAGTTGAGGTTTCACTGTGGATTTAAATGCTTCTGTAGAATAGTAGTACTTTTCTAGGAAAAGTTAAGAATTGATTTACAGGCTTACTGGGGGGAAAATGGCCTCATTATTCTTTATAGTGTGAAATGATTGTGTTACCTTTCTTTCTACAGTCGTAGAGCCAGAATGCGAAAAAAGTTCTGCCACTACCTATTATTGGTACAGAGAAGCACTGAATATTTCCAGTTCCATTTCTGAAAGTGGGGGCTTAAACTGGAAGATGACCATCTGCTTGCTGGCTGCCTGGGTTGTGGTGTGCTTGGCTATGATCAAAGGCATTCAGTCTTCTGGAAAAGTTAGTATGTTAGAGCCCCTCCTGCTTCTGCTAATCACCTGTCACCATTCCTGGGAACTATCTCCCCCACCCACTATAAATCTGTGTGGGCAAACTGCAAGTAGCACTTTACTCTCGGCAGTTAATCAAAGATTGGTAGAAAGTGGTGCTTTAAAAAATGTATTTAAATCAAGGAAAGGACATAAATAAAGATATAAGTGTTTTATAATGAAATCTAAAGTGGTTTATAATCTTTCCCTATTTTATCAAGATCTGTTTTGAGCTTTTTTGTCAATACTTAAAAGTCCTTTCTTATTGCTGGTATTCAGCTGACCTTAATGTTTTTAGTTCTCTGATTAGTTCCAATCATGGAAATTGGGAAAAGTGGTAGAATAAAGAATTTGTTTATTTTATTTGTGTTATATCATTCATTTTTCTCTACTATAGGTGCTCTAGGGAAAAGTTGCATAAAAGATTTTAAAATAGTCTAGTGTGGAGTGTTTCTTAAAGATATGAACATTAGGTAGTTGTGATATATCTCAACAAGGAACTCAGAGTAATATAAAAGACTAAAGGGCATGCCTGCCAGGGCAAATGGAAAATTTTATAAGGCTGTGCTTGAGAAAGACAGTAAGTGAATTCTAGATACCCCAGGAAGTCAATCAGATAATTTTTTAAACGGATGCATTAGGAAAGTAATTATTATTCACTATTTTGCTTTCATATTATATTTTCCCCCATTATCACTGCCATTGTTTTAAAGCTCTTTACTTCTTTTGTTTGGACCATAGCAAGAACTAATTTTGGTTCATCTTCTCTCTGCCCTTTAACAACCCATCTCTACCGTTTTTTCTTTCCAAAGCATAGATCTGATCATATATCTTTCCAGGCTAACATATCGCCATTTACCATCATATATAGTAAGAGTGGGAATAGCAGTAGTAGTAGCAGCAGCAGTAGTAGTGGTAATAAATGATGATGATGCAGATGATTCTGATAATGATGAGAACAAGAACAATAACAGAAGGCAAAATTTATTACCTGTTTACTTAGTTCTAGGCACCGTGATAAGTGCTATATATACTTTATCTCAATTAAATCTTAAAAAAAAGAAAAAAAAAACAACTCTAAGAAGTAATTGCTACTCTTAGACCTGCTTTACAGATAAAAGAACAAGTTTGAGAAAACAGGTAACTTGCCCAAAGAATCACAGTTAGTAAATGCTAGTATCTGGATCAAACCCAGCTCTGTCTAAATCTAAAGCCCATGTTTTTAAATTGCAACACTATAACATCTCTCACTGTGGTATATTTTTTCCCACCTAAAAGTGAACTCTTTTAGGAGAAGTCTAGTTCATCTTTGCTTCCTGTTACTTCATATTTAATTAAAAATGTTCGACAATTTTTTTAAACTTGTTAATCACAGCTGATTTTACATTTACCTTACTGATGGAACTTCTATACCATTTTTCCTTTGTAGAAATGAATGTGGTAGATAACACCATATTCTGTGAATGTTAGTGTAGTCTGTGATTAAGTAAGTTCAATTAATTGGTTCTGTTTGGTGTGTCTTCTACTATGTCAGAGCCCCATTACAGTCAAGTTATAAATAAAGGACTAGATTCCTAAGTCAAATCTAACCACATTTATATGCTTCCTAAGGTGATGTCATTTGATAGAATGAGAACCAACTATGGTCAGCCAGAGAAGTCCAAAAATCCCTCTGCTCAAGTCTTACCACCACATTTTATTTCTTCTTTGTTTGAGTATGTGTCTTATCATTTAAAGAAATATTCATCCTTTTCTTATCATAACATTGGGGATGTTTGTCTTATGTTGTGTAATATAACTTTATCTGGAAAAATTTAATACAATTTATAGAATACATGTAGCTTATTATTTCAACGAGAAGGCTTCAGGGAGAGGGTAGCTTTTCAGCAGACTTTGAAGAAAAAATTTAGTAGGCACAGATGGGGAGAAAGCTGTAAGTAATATCAACAAAGTTATGAAAGTCTAAATTGTGACAATTCCTCATTCTGAGACAATGAGCTAAATATAAGAAATTTATTAGGAATAAATGTAAAGCTCTGTTTGCCTGCCAAACAAAAAAGCTTCCAAATAAACGATCACACAAATGCAGTATAGAGATATATGGTTTAAAGTTAATGAAGTTTAAGGGTAGTATGTGAAAAAAAAAAACTTAGAGAACTTAGCAGCTGAAAGAAAAGTCAACTTGTGATATCCCTAGCCAAAACACACACACACACACACACACACACACACACAATGCTAATTTGAAACTGCATGAATTAAGACAGGAGTATGACAGTGTCATTCTCCTTTAGGTCAGGTAGGCACATGCCAGTTGAACCACACTTGTAATACTGGATTTTACTGAAATCTTTATTTTCTACTTTGTTATGGAAAATAGACATCTCAGCTTTGTGATCACAGTCTTCCAATAGTTGAATAAAAAGAGGAATAAGCCTTATTCTGTGTGGTCACAGAGAACAGGACCATGATCAAATATTTGGAATTATGCAGAGTGGCAGGATGGTGGTAAATCTTCAAGGAAAGGAAGACCTTTCAGGAATCAAGCCTGGCAACAATGAAATCAGTTGCACAGTGGTAGAGAGCTCAGCACTACTGGAGGTGGTCCAACAGCGGTGGTATGGTTGCATGTCCCTTTGTTAGAGCCTCTATGCAAGGGATGCCTGCCCCCAGTGGAAGGACAGAAATGAGAAGCTCTAGGCTTTCTTCTAATATTTTCTACTAGTACTACTTTGCCATTAGTACTACTATTGTGCTAAGTAAGTACTCTGCATACATTAGCTTGTTTAATCTTTCTAGCAGCAAGATGATTTGCATGTTCTTATCCCCATTTTACTGCAAAGTTAAGCTTAGGGAAAATAAATAATTGGCCAGAATTAAACAACTGATAAGTGGCAGAGTTAGAACTAGGCTATGAAATCCTCAAAGAGAATGACTCTTTCTGAAGGTACGTTTAAAATAAACATTTAAATATATAAGAGAGAAAAACAATTAAATGATTTCACATATTTTGTTTTTTAATAGTTGAGTAGAATGAAAATATTTTCATGCAACATTTTGATTGATAAACTTATGTCTCTTACTGAATGTACTTACTGTGAAAGATATGTCAGTTTTTAAGGCCCAGGGAGTCTTCAAATCAGCCAAAGAAACATATTTCATTGTTTCACTCCCAAGTTCTTAAGAATAATACTTAAGGGTCATTCATCTACTCACTGAACACATATTTATTGAGCACCTACTATGTGCCAGGCACTGATCTAGCTCAGGAGGTACAGTGGTGAACAAGGCAGACAAAATACCTGTCTTCATGGAATGTCCATTCTAGTGTCAGAGGCAGACAATAAACAAATCATAAAATAATATCAGGTAGCAATGCAAAAAATAAAATAAGGAGAAAGTATTTGAGGTAGCATTTTACATATAGTCAGGTAGAATTTAAACTATTTTCAATAATATTATTCAACTGACAATTTTACTATTATGAGACCCATATGATTAAATAAAATGAATTTGTGTTTAAAAGCACAACATGGATAACTCTGTAAAATGCTGACCTAAGACACATCTTTAATCTAAGAATTTAATGATTAAATATTTGTCCTTTACCTGCTCAAAGAAAAAAATTCAGGTGTGAACCTACCTATTACTACTTAAGTTTTTAAGTGTTTAAAATCTTGACTGTTACTTTTCTCCATGTTACATCCAATATGAAATTTTCCTGTTCCTTTTTGGAGGAAGCTATCCTTATCTTATCAGAGTCTTATCACTGAAGCCAGATGAGTATTAAGAACTCAAATATGTGTTGAATTAATAAATGAAATTTGAAATGTCTCATCAAATAATTAGTACCTAATTTTTAAAATACTGTAAAATAAAGATGAGGGTTTTTTCTTTCTTTCTTTCTTTTTTTTTTTAGGGAATGTGTACAGAAAGGAAAACTTCCCATGAATTCTCTCTTAATGTACAATATTTTTGAGTATCTAAGAATGTGCAAAGGTTAATAGGCCACCATCTTTATCCTCATGGAACCCATAATTTAATGGGTGAGACAAATAATGACAGCAGAATAAATGCAGTAAGATGTACAAATAAAAAGTGCGTGAGAGTATAGAGCATAGAGGCAGCCACCGAAATTAACCTGGAATTGGGGGAGGGCTTCACAAAGCAGGTAACTTTGGGGCTAGAGTTTGACAGTTGAAGAAGAGTTCACCAGAAGCTTCAGAGAGAGGACACTGGAGGCATGGAAAACAGCATGTGCAAAGCCCAAAGCTTGCTGAGTAACCCCATGTGACTTTTACATACAATTTGTGCAGCCTGTGGGAAATGAGGCTGGAAATGTAAGTTGATTGCAGGTATTAAAGTATCTATGGACACTGGTAAAATGACTGGCTGTTACTTAACAAACGGTGTGAAATATTTGAAGATTTTTAGCAGTTCATTACACCATCAGATCCTTAGAAAGATCTTTCTGGTAGCAGTGTGGGTGATGAATTTCAGGGATGAAGAGGAGAGCTGGCAGGGAAAATCGAGAGGCAAAATGAGGAGGAAGCTAATAGTGAAAAGTGACACGTCACTGAGGATGAAAACGAAGGGACAGATGACATTTGGAGCCAATTGGACTCGGTCAGTTGTTATGGGACGTGGGGAAGAGAACCATACTCAGGTGTGTTAGAGTTGTTTAGCCTGGGCAAATACACATACAGGAAGAATCATTTCTTCCTTGAGCTTCTAATTTGAAATTATATTAAAAATATACTGAGGGTATACTGTATTTATTGGAAAAAATCATAATCAAACTATCCAGACTATTTTAGTGTGCAGCCTTCATTTTCACTTTTAAAATAAATGCATTAATGGAAGTCCTTTAAGTCATTTATAAGGCAGCAGATTTGAGTTCTGTTAAAAAAAACAAACAGAAAAAAGCAATTGTGCAAAGGTGAATCCATACTTCTGGTTAGCCCCAAGATTTGTGAAGGAGAATCATAAAAGGAATAGCTGTAATCAAGTGAGATCAAGGCTACTTGAATAGATATACAGTAGACCCACAAATTTAAAGAATGCTAAAAGTAGGCAGAAAGAATGAAAAAAATGTACTCCATTTAAAAGCATTCGGATCTGATAAAAAGAAATCAAGAAATGGGGATGAATGGATGCAATTTAAAAATTGTACCATTTTTATAAATAAAAATTAAAAAAAATTATACCATTTTGAAATGATCAAAAAATTATATTTCTTTACAACTAATTAAATTAAAATATAATTATTTTTAGAAAAATATGGGTTTCTAATTATGCTGAGATTTTATTTGTAACATTAATTTTTTTCTTAGAATGCTTAGTATAATTTTAAGGTATAGAGAACGGTAGAAGAGGGGCAAATTATTGTGTTGACTTGCCTATTGTTTGTCTACAATTACTATAGGATTCAGTATCTCTAACCTGCCTGAGCCATCCTCTACTATGGCAGTTTTTTTCTCCATTCTTCCTACCCTTCCTCCATTCCTTCCTCCACAGATAAGTATTATATACGTACTATGTGTTAGGAACTCTGTTAGGTATTTGGGATTTGGTAGTGAACAGGAGAGAAAAAGTCCTTGCCCTCACAGAGTTTATATTCCAGTAGGGGAGACTGAAAATTAACAAATAAACAAGATAATTTCAACAGTGTTAAATGCTGTCAAGACAAAACAAAATAATATTATTGAAGGTTCATGGGGCATAGAGGAGGGCAGATGGGGGTATATTGGATGGGAAAAAGGCATCGCCTTATTCTGGGTGTTCTAGGTAGTCTTGAGAAAATGAAGATGAGACGTAAAATAACAAACAGGAGCGAGTCTTGGACAGATGAGGGAGATGAATACCTCAGACTGAGGGCACAGCCTGCTCTGGCCCTGAAGCTAAAGAGCTTGGTTTCCCTCGGCGCTGAAGCTCAGCTGGGGGAAGAGTGGCGGGGCAGGCAGGTAGGCAGCCTAGTCTAAGGCTTTGCAGGACAGAGGGAGAAATTCGCCTTTTACTCCAACTGCATTAGAGACCCCTGGAGTGGGTTAAGCAGGGAATGAGATAACCTGAGTGGTAGCTTGGAAACTAGAATATTACAAATAGTGCAGAACTACTTCTGGATGTTTGACTTTAGCAAATGGATGGGTGGTGGGAGATGGAGTTGGGTGGGGACAGCTTTGGGGGAAAATCGGGAAAGTTTTGGATGCCACATGGAGATGTCAAGGAGGCAGTACATGTCTGGTTAGGACAACTGCTTTTCTGTGATAAACATTTGCTCAACTTTAATGATGAAACTCCTGAAGTAGAATGTAAAATTTCCACATTATTATTCAAGTTCTGTAGGAGCCTTAACAGGACCACTCTCTACTCCAGAAGCTTTATAGAATTATAATGGAACTTTGCTTAATTAAAAACAAACAAACAAAAAAAAGGACTTTTTTTTTTTTTTGCTACCTCAAACAATAAAGTAGAAATTTGTTAATGAGTTAGGGTCTATTCATTTCTCTTAAATATTGCTTGTTTTGTGAACTGTAAGGAATCAACACTATTCAAATTACACCATACCTATGGACTATTTAAAGGGGGGTTAAATAAGGAAAATTTTCTTATTTTTTTTTATATCTCAGATAGAATCTTAACTAGTCACATTGAATCAAGGCTATTAAGCCACTCTGATGTGACGGCTATGCAAGGTATTAAAAGTATTATTTATCATATTATAAAAAGTGTCACTTTCACGGTATAGAAGAGAACACATAATCTTAACTATGAAAAAGAAAACAGTCGTTAGTATGTCTCACCTTTTTTTAATCTTTCTTACTTTGCAGATCATGTATTTTAGTTCTCTGTTTCCGTATGTGGTACTTATATGCTTCCTAATCAGAGCACTCCTTTTAAATGGTTCAATTGATGGCATCCGTCACATGTTTACCCCTGAGGTATGTACTGTATTTCTAGTTAAGGCTTATGATCACAAAAGCCTTATGTTTATTGTTAAAATGTTCCCACAGTTAGATTTAAGGGATAATTGTTCTAACCTATGTGCACTAGACTATTAAATTATAGCTGTTATGTTAACCAGCCTAGTAAAACCAGAGCTTTTGGACATCTATAATTATATCCATCTCTCTCCGATTTTAAAGGCCCCACTAGTGAGCTTCACTATTTAAACTTCAAAAATTCCTATTTTATAATAAATTAACTTCCCATTTTTACACTGGTACATTTTAGAACTTTTCAGTCTTTACTCTTCCTCCTCTATTTCAGTGGTTCTTAACCTTTTGACATGGACCCCTTTGAAAAAAAATTGATAATGGAATTTTCTTACCAGAGCAAATAATGAACATATTAATTTGCTTAGTGTCTCAGGAGGTTGACAGATCACCTAAAGTCCATGGACCCAGGTTAAGAACCCTATTGCCCTCTAAATCCTGTCTCAGAGAAATTCAAGGTTTCTTACTTTGTTTCGTTTTGTGGTTTTGTATTTTCTAGAATAGTACTTAACATTAGTGCATTTGGGAAGTTCCGTAACCTTTATAAATGGGTATGCATTTTAGGAAAATTCTCATTAGGTTTCCTAAAAGGCTCGGAACTTAGACTCCGTTGTTTAACTTAGAGCTGACTTGATTAATCAATCCTTGTGGACTTGTTATATTGATTTGACAGGAAAAATCAAGTTTGAGGTGTACATATATTTTGGTTATACACTTACACTTCACATTAGTTTGCTAACTCTATCATAGGCAGACAACGAGTTATAAAAACACAATTTCAAAATCAGCTCAGAAATTGGAAGTTGTCTGAATGATGACTGTGCAGCCAAGCATGGTGCTGAGAGATGTAGGCAGATTTTAGCCTCCTTGGAATTGTCACTACTGGCAGCTGCCTTGATACTGTGTCACAGAGGCTGTGTTCTTTGTGTATCTGGTTCCAACGTGGTGTTCATTCTCGAGGAGCAAAAATGTTGACACTGTGATCTGGTTTTCTCAAATAGTTCAAAAGTTCTGTTTATCATTTAGAGTTGTTGGAACTCCTCAGTGAATAATTAGTTCAGATTTATGAATTTCAGCTACATTATAACTTAAATCAGCCTCAGATGGGCCATACTTAGTGACCAAAATATTTATATTTGCAATATCAAAAAAATAAAGTTCTCTGAGTTAAAAACAACTAGCTTTGATACGAATTCCTGGAATATCACCTTTCTCTGTGTTGGCAATTGTTTGTGACATAATTCTAAATATTTAATTTAAATAGATACTTTAGACTCTAAATACTTTGATATGATGCTTTTACATGGTCCCCGTATTTAAAACTGCAGCACTGTTAACATTTTAAACCAGAACTGGAGATAACTATTAAAATATAGTTAATTATTTCTTCAGCTCACTTTTCATGGACTGTTGATAAGATTCTGTATTAGGCCACTGCAGGATGATAGTTAATATAATAACGATAAAAAGTTGTCAATAACTTTTTAATTTACATTATTTATGTAAGGGAGAAAGTACCTAAGCACACGAAATATTCCCAGTGAATGGAGATTTAGTTCCTGAATTGGAAATAATCAGAATGTCTTTATTACATAGGTGTTGTCTGCCATCTAGTGGGCAAAGTAGAGATAGACAGTTGAATGAGTGTATTTTACTAGATGGGTATCAACCGTAGAACGGTAATGTAGCAGCGATAGTCAATAAAGAGTATGCATATTTTAGTTAATTGAAAATAAATTATAAATATAATCATGATTATGTTTCATGATAACATTGCAAAATTTCAGTAATAATCACTAAAATTAATTGAACAACATATCCTAATGTTTGAGAGCTTATGCATTTTGAAATCTACCTGTGTTCATATGTCAGCTCTACCCCAGAAGTGCTGTGTAACCTGAGGCAGGTTACTTAACTTTTCTAAGATGCAGATAAAATTAGCCACAATTTCATTGATAGTTGTGAATATTAAATGAGATCATCCATATAAAGTGCTTATCAGTGTGCCTGCCACTATAGTCCATATGTTAGCAATTATTGAGGACTTCGAGGGCTGCAGGCAATGTGATAAGTAGTACATGTCTTGTTACTCTCATCTTTCAGTTGAGAAAGCTTGAATTCAGAGTGGACAGGCCACCTGCTCTAGGTTGCACTATTTTTAGATTATTAAATGGCAGAATCAGGCTCTGAAAGTGTCTACATAACTCATGTTCTTAACCACATTTGGCATTGTTCCCAATAAAGGCAATTTCACTGCAACGGTGAAAAGAGATAAAATACCAATTTAAACACTACTGCTACTGAAATTAGACTTAACTGTTTATTGAGGTCTGTGCCAGGTGTGGCTAATATTAATAGTTCCATTTAAAAGGTTTGGTTATATACAGTGATAACTGTTTAAGAAGTGAAGCACAGTTACTTGAAATATATGTTCAGCACAGATTCCAAACTTTAGAACTTTGGATCTGAAAAGGTCTTAGCGATGATATGGTTGAATTTCTTCTGTTTTCAAAGAAAAGGCTTTCAGGAAACTACTCAGTGAATGAATAATACCTATCTGAATATGCAAAGTACAAATAGTTCAGCTCTACCCAGCTTATAATTATTATCTGCTTGGCTGTTAGACTTCACCAGAAAACACAAAACTTAGGGTATTTGTTAAATAATTATTTAACTTTTATGGCTAACTGATTTATTTTGCTTTGGAAAGAAAACAAAGACATAAATAAGAATAACTGAAGATAGTTCATTTCTCTCTCAAATACTCCTTTGATGATTTGTCTTAAAGATATTTAAAAATTCCAATATAAGTATTTTCTCCGTGTATTTAAGTAACATATCTGTCTAAAGTTTCAATAGTCTATAGTCTTTCTTATTCATATTCCTTATATTATTCCTAAATGAAAAATTTGTTCTTTCTACTTAAGAACAGACTATCCCCCTGTTTTAAATAATCTTTGGGTGCATAAGTGTCATTATGATATATTTAAACAATACAACCGATTCCTTGTAGATTATTCTGAAATATTTTCTTGAAGCTGACTTATATTCTGTTTAATTTTAAACAGCTTGAAATAATGCTGGAGCCCAAGGTCTGGAGAGAAGCTGCAGCTCAGGTGTTCTTTGCCTTAGGTCTGGGATTTGGTGGCGTCATTGCCTTTTCAAGCTACAACAAGAGAGACAACAACTGCCACTTTGATGCCGTCCTGGTGTCCTTCATCAATTTTTTTACTTCTATCCTGGCAACATTGGTGGTGTTTGCAGTTCTGGGCTTCAAAGCAAATGTCATAAATGAGAAATGCATTGCAGAGTATGGTTGTTAATTTCCTTTAGCTTTTGATGGCATAATTATATTTAAAAATCTCCTTCCCAAACCCATGTGTTCATTAATGTTGTTTTACTTTTCAGAAATTTGGAAATGATCATCAAACTTGTGAAAACGGGCAACATTAGTCAAGATATTATTCCCCATCATATCAACTTTTCAGCTGTTACTACAGAAGATTATCATTTAGTTTATGACATCATTCAAAAAGTGAAAGAAGAAGAGTTTCCTGCTCTTCATCTCAATTCCTGTCAAATTGAAGATGAGCTAAATAAAGTTAGTAGGCTATGTTTATGCGATAAAATAATTCTTATTAACTTAAAATATGCATTATCCAGAAGACTTCTTTTAGGAAAATGATCGTTAAAATGCCTGTGGAAGATCATGCTGTTTCAAAATTCACATTCTTTATTTCAGAGAACACATTTTGTTAAATCAAAAAAGTTTGTTTTACTTTGAAAAGCAGCTTCACTGATTAAGCCACAATAATTTAAAATATGGATATAAATTAGGTGATTTTCATCCCAGAAAATGAAATTAGCCTGGTACCTTTCCTGGTATAATATTTAATACAAAACTTGAAATACAATGATCATTTACATATTGTATGGTTGTTTGGACACATGAATGATATTTGCCCATCTTAATAATTGTGTTCATTAAGTCATGATTAAGTCCTTTTTCTAGCCACTGTCATACATTTTAATAAACACGACATAGGTGAACATGAATAAATAGCCTTGCATTAATTGTCACCCTCTCTTTACATTGGCAAAAAGGAAAATATAATGGAGAAATTGGCTGTTAATCACTTGCTTTAAGATAGCTAACTGTACTTAGACTAAACATAAAGAATCACGTGCAGGAAATTATGGATGAAGCCATCATTAACATAAAAATCTTGAATTCTGTAAGGAAAGATTTAATTACTAACTTACTCTTAAAGTTCTTTTAAAATTTTGGTCTATCTGCTGTTTTTATGAGGTAACACGATCACCTTGAATTTTGCTTAGAGGCACAGTTTCTTAGGAGACAACATGGTATCGGCATGTTTATCTCCAGTAACTCCCCTGCATTATTCAGAGTCCTCCTGCCCTTTGCAACTGATGTATATAGCCAGCACTTCATATTGCTCTGTATTAACGTGGCTGTTTTGTATATCTTACAGGCTGTTCAGGGGACTGGTTTAGCTTTTATTGCCTTTACAGAAGCAATGACACATTTCCCTGCATCTCCCTTCTGGTCAGTGATGTTCTTCCTCATGCTGGTAAATCTAGGGCTTGGCAGCATGTTCGGAACCATTGAAGGGATCATCACACCCATTGTGGACACATTCAAAGTGAGGAAAGAAATTCTCACTGGTTAGTTTTTATGTATTTGACTTTTCATTGAACAGATGTGGCGGGCTGTTTTACCCTTGGTGAGAGATTGGAGATGGAAATAGCAAAAGTGTTTATTATTAATGTCTACTTATTAATAATACTAGTATTTGTTATTTAGGGCTTTATTTATATAATATGTAAATGACATATTTAATACAGATTCTATTAATTATTAGTGATCATTTATTCTATTACTCTTTATTAGTAATAATGTCATTATCATGAATTACTGGCGCTAGAACAAAGTCACAGAATGTTCATGTATAATTTTGTATTCAACTCAGATAATTATAGAAATAGTAGTTCAGGTCATTGGATTTTAAAAAAGTGCAGAGCTGAAATTGATAAACCTAAATTGAGTTCTCATATAAAAGAGCAATTGTAGCCTGATAGAAGTTAATATATCTAGGTAGGAAAGACAATAACACAATTTATCAATATTGATGGTTGTTAAAAGTCCAATCTACAAGTAGTTATTAAAGTACTGGTTGTGTGTTGCATGGTCCTCACATTTGAGGGATACCAAGGATATAAGAGAAATTACAACAGAGATACAGAGATATAGGAGAGCCTCTCCTCTAAAAAGAATAGGACTGATCATTAAAATTAAGGTGGGTAGATAAGACTTGTACCATGTAATATACTGATAGCATGATAGGGACTTTACCTGTTCTATGAATTAAGATGCAGCAGAGGTCATCTAAATATATGAGGGAACTGTCAGCGAAAGGCATGGAAATTGAATTCGAAAGGGGAGGGGTCTTCTCAGGGGTCAGAGGATAGAGTTCATAAACTTAGCCAAGTAGAGACAAAGGAAGCAGCGAGGAAGCCAGCCAGACCAGAGTGCAGCCACAGTGTTGCTAAGTGATGCAATAATTAATTGTCTGTTCCTCTCACATCGTCAGCAAAACTCTCAGTGTCTTTACCACTTGGAATACACTTTCTTCCTATCTACCTTATACTATAATGTAATTAGGAGAGAGAGAGAGTGACACAGGCTGTGGTTCAAATCCAAGCTCTGTTACTTGGATCCTGAGACTTTGAGTACAATTTGCTGTGACAAGCATTCAAATATTTCAATATGCATTAGACTCCAAGTGAATGCTACTTTTCCTTTTCTATATGATATGTTTATATATAATATTCACTTATGTACAATGTAACTCATACCACTAGCATAGCACTTACGAGATGGAGGAAATGGCTTAATTTAACCCATACTTATTGAGATTTTTAGGGAACCCCCATCAGATGGGACCCCCGGGATGTCTTTTCTCCCCTTCTGAACTGCCCTTACCTGCTCCACTTCTTTCACTTTTACTCACCTCTGCTAAAAGCTGTTTGAGAAAGAGAACACAGTAATCTTTTATTTTTGAGGGTTTCTCTACCAACGTGCAAGAGAGAATAAAGAGTCTAACAATATGGGAATATTATATGGATTCCAGAATTCTAAGTTTCTATATTAAGGGTAGCTGGTTAGAAGTTTCTGCATCTTTCTTCAGTACTGCTGCAGAAACTCCTTTTATGGTTCTTCTTAGTTACCTGGAGAATCAGGTTGCCCAACCCTGTCATAGCTGTATTCCAAACTAATCTGTTTGGGCAATATCAGGACAGAGGCGTGGATTGCTGCTAAGGCAAGGTCTCGTCAGAGTTTTTTCAGTTATGCTTTAACAATAACCATATTTCAATCAGATAGAAAAATACATGTTATCATAGTCTTATTATAAGCTATATTAACCTCATTATTAGTTTCAAAATTCAGTATTGCTTCCAAAACTATAAAACATTCTTAAAAGTAGAAATGATCCACGAACATCTGCTGCCTGGAAAGGTCACTTTGCTATTAATAATGAGAAGAAGGGTATGGAGATTTATACTTTTAATATATCCTCAGTTTTGCCTCATTTGTTATCTGTGTTTAGTAAACACGTTTCCACAGACTCGAGGAGATGAGTTGAGTTACTGTCTTACAATGAATTCATATTAAATCTGGGGCTAAATCCAGGTAACTAATTCCCAATATGTTATATTCCATGGTATCAGGAAAGGTATCCTACTTGTATCATTGACAACTTATAAAAGTGGAAACAAAATTATTGCTTGCATATAATAACTTATAATGAAGTTTGAAAGACTTGACTCTGAGTAGGGCTTAATTTTGTTATTTATTCCTTTTGTCCAGTTATCTGTTGTCTTCTGGCATTTTGTATTGGCCTGATGTTTGTGCAGCGCTCTGGAAATTACTTTGTTACAATGTTTGATGATTATTCTGCTACCCTGCCTCTGCTAATTGTAGTCATTTTGGAGAATATTGCTGTATCCTTTGTTTATGGCATAGATAAGTAAGTATATATTCTCTTATGCATTCATTTTTCATCTCTATTTTGGAAAGACCAATTGTTAATATATATCTCATTTAGAAGAGGAGGGAAGTGACTAGAGGGAAAAATTCCTTGCCACAAAAATCAAATCTTTTGCAGGCTCCTCTTCATTCAATAATTTTAATGAAGTATATCCCCTTATTAGGTGACTAGATAGAATGGTGTAGATGGTAATGTAGTTTAGGATTTTGGAGCTTTGATTTAATTCTGGCTATCAGATAGGAACTTCCAAGGTTTAGAGCATATTGGCTAAGTTCCAAGAACCTTGTTAAGTTGTTTTGAGCTATTGTTACAGATAAGAAAATGCAGGTTTAGTGAGACAATAAGTGACTTGCCCATCAGACACCCGAACAGAGGCAGACCTGGGATTCATAGCCATTTTTGCTTAACTCTAAAGACTAT
This sequence comes from Mesoplodon bidens, assembly GCF_964165515.1. Lineage (NCBI taxonomy): Eukaryota > Metazoa > Chordata > Mammalia > Artiodactyla > Ziphiidae > Mesoplodon > Mesoplodon bidens. The sequence continues at coordinate 92,100,253 of NC_138167.1, forward strand.
ACTTCTAATTACATTGCTAACCTGTTTTACAAGAGGAATTTTATTTTTTTATGCTATAAAATGCCTTATTTTGTCATGTTACACAATGTTTTATGTAGCAGGCCAATTTTGGGAAGTGGTATATACATATGACGCTCCAAGATATATATGGCATTTGCTGTACATAAACTTCATATTTATGTGGAGCCATGACTTCATGAGATGCTTAAACCTCTGAATTATATACCTGCTTGGTTGGAAAAGTATATATACTTGGGCGTGAAATGAAGCATTAGAGTAGTCTCAGAATAAAAAAGTCTCTGGAGGCCTTGTCCAATATTTTTTAAAGTTGTTGTCTTTAGTTAACATATATGGATTAACTAAAGGTAGTAAGACCATCAAGCTTATTAGAGGTCTCTGTGAAGTAGGAATAAGTTCATTGAGGACCAGAGTCCTTTTAAACAACATAAAGAACTTTATTGGTATTGAGTGAGCTTTGCGACAAAACTTAAAGAATGTTTTTATTACTGGCAAAAGCTCCAGGAAAGGAAAGATAGGGGAACTTACATTTAATGATCATGTACTATATAGTAATAGTAGTAATAGCTGTATGACATGCATTTAATGTTAGTCATTATAACAATCTGTGGTAACTAATATCACCCATATCCTAGATGTAAAATTGGCCCTACTTGTACAGGAGGACACAGTAGGTTAGTTGCAGAGCCAGGACTTTAATTTCAAAACCAGGTATTTCTACACTCTACCAAGCTACCCCCAACTCCTAACCTGCACTGTGTTGGAATTTGACATTGTTATTGGACTGATCTATGGATCAATAAGACCATAATATAGATTTCCATTTAGACAGTTCATCATTTACAATACGCATAGTAGTAAATATTTCTTTTTAGTAGTTCCTAAATAATAATCATTATAACAACAGGAAGAAGAATACTACTAATAATACTTGCATCTATAAATTTCTGCTGTATGTGAGGTAGTGTGCTCTGCATATGTTGTCTATGAGTCTAACAATAATCTTCCAAGATAGGTATTATCTTTTTTGAAAATGCCAAAAATTAAGCTCAGAAGGACTAAGATATACATTAAAAGATGATGGAGCTATGATTTGCAACCAGGTCTGTTGGTTTCTAAAGCTCATATCTTGTCCTACGAGCAGAATTAGAATTCTCCTGTCTAAAACGCTCTCATTTATTTACTTGCCCCTCCTTTAAATGTCATAGCAACCTTATATTCTTCCTGTTCACCTTCAACAGTGTCATGAGCTCAGTTCTCTGCCTTCTGCCACGTTTACCTACATTTCCAGACACAGAGTTGAGAGAAAGAAGTCTTTCAAAACCTAAACTTTTGAGACAGTAAATTCAAAACCAGAAAAAGAAATATTGGAGCACAACAAGTTAGGGATTAGGAAGAAATATGAATGAGAGGAAACGAGAAGGAGGATCCTGTAAAGCTGAAAGTGATGGCTGCATAGATTGTATTTTCCTGAGTCTCCTTTTAAAAATGAAAGAGAAAAAGAATGACTAGAAAGCAGAACTAAATACCCATAAACACGGGCAAGAAGATATTCCTGTGAACCCTCAAATATGGAAGGTTGGGGCAAACCACTGGCAGCCACAGGACCTGTGTGATATCACCTCCGTGTGGGAGATGGAAGAGGATATGCAGCTGGGCTTCTGACAGCTTTCCAGTCACCCCCAGGTCCTCCCTGCAATGTGTGGCAGGCTAATCGGAAGACAGTGAGCTCAACTGGGAGAAATTCTATAGAATCTTTGCCCACGTTTTTCGGAGTGCAGAGGGACCAAAATACAATAAGATCATCAGTGCTGGAGCAATCTGGTCTCTAAAAACTCTTGAAATGAATAACCCAAAGTTCTCTTCGAAGATAAAGCTCTTCACTGAAGAAAAAGTGGTGGGAGAAAAACCTGAGTTGAGTAGGAGAGAGGTAGTAGGGGCCGTGGAAAAGAAAGTCCAGGTCAGTATGAGGAGGAGAGCAGAGGAAAACAGAACTGAGAAATTCTGAGGCCGTCTTTTTTGATTACTTGGCAAAAATAGAGAAGAAAGACCCATCCCTCCCTCCTAAAACACACAGGAGAATTCAATTCACTTAACTGTGGCCAAATCTTAAGAAAAGTTTCTTTTCTTTTTTTTTTTTTAAAGAGGAAAGGAGCAGAGTAAAATCTCTGCAGACAACAAAAGCACACATGCAAAATAGATGGAAAATTAACAATACTTCAAAATGAGTTGAAATAAATGTTCAAAAATGACAGAAGCCACAAAAGAAGAGCAGAAATCAGTTATTTTAAAATTGAGAATTATAATAATTAGAGAAAAGGAAGATTTGAAAACAGAGGTGATAGAACTCAGGAAATAATTGTAAATCAAAGAAAAACACTTAAGAAATGAAGATCAAATTAAAAAGAAAACAAAAATGATAAGCACAGTGCCTAATTTCAGAAGAATTAGAAGCTAGAAAGGAGGGATGCTTTTGAAAATCAAGGAGAAATAACAAAGGATTTAAGAGAAATAAATAAACACAGTAGTTAAGCAAAGATGATTCAGCATATGTACAATGAAGGCCTCTAAAAACAGTAGCCAGAGCAAATGCTAAAAACTATAATTGAAGAAATTTGCCTGAAATAAATAATTTGAATGTTGAAAGGGCAAACAATATACTTGGAGAAACAGACATAAAGGCCAACATGAGGACATAGCCTAGGATGTTACTACAAGACAAAGAAAAAGGGCATCCAGGCAAAAATAATACAAAACAAAACAAAGCAAAGAAGATTATTTATAAGAGAAAAATCTAATAGTCAACAAAATTTTTGTAACAATATTATGTAGTTAGATATATGTATGATTCTCAAGGAAAAAACGTAAGCCACAGATTTTAAATTCAGCTGAACTGACATTCAGGTATAGTGACCACAGACAAACAATTAGAAACATGCAAGAAATTAGGAAATATAGTTACTACAATCTCCTTTTGAAGAATCTATGAGAGAACTAGGTTTAGACAACCAAGAAGTCTGTAGAAACATTAATACAAGGGCTGGTGGGTGGGCAGTAAATATTTATCTCGAGATAAACATTAAGGGATGTAGACTAGTATGAAATGGCTACATGTTCCTGACAGTGTTAACATCATACAATTAAAAAGGGTGAATTTTACTTCAGGTAAAAAGTACCTCAATAACCTGACTCAAAAAAAAAAAACTTGTAAGTCTAATCATTACTAGGTCTACGTGTTAATTCATGGGAAATAGGAGGATCAAATGCTCTTGTGAAGCAAAACTGTGGGAATGCAATCAGCCAAATACAGACTGTGGGACAGAGTGACCAGCTGATTCAACAAAAAATCAGAGGAAACGATGAAGAGATGTATGAGGAACTTAGAGATGAAAAATGGTCTGAGAAACACATACATCAACTGCAATGTATGGACCTTCTTTCAGTTGAGATAAACAGACTACAAAAAGAAATGAGAGGTCAGATAATATAAACACCAACTGGATTGGATGATACTACATATGGCTAATTAAAAAAAAGAAACAAGGAAATTTTAATGTATTGCAAATATTGTGTTCATAGAGTAGAAATCATCAGTTGGAGGAGACTTTCCAGTAATTGACTTACAGGGACTTTCTCCAAATAAAATTACAGTAAACTGGTTCCATTTTACTTTATAAATGTTCTTAATTTATAAGTCATCTTCCAATATGACTTTTAGACTCAGTGTAAAATGTCATAGGGTATCATGGTTAACCCCCATCAAACCATGGATATAATGCATATTTTAAAGGACATTTAATTTACCATGTTTTAATATAGCTATATTAACTTGAGGAATAATTAAATTCCTTCGTTCTATTTAGGTTTATGGAAGACCTAAAGGATATGCTGGGCTTTGCTCCCAACAGATATTACTACTATATGTGGAAATATATTTCTCCTCTAATGCTATTATCACTGCTAATCGCTAGCATTGTGAATATGGGATTAAGTCCTCCTGGCTATAATGCATGGATTGAAGATAAGGTAAAATGCAAAATAAGGAAGGTGGATAAAAATATACATAAAATGTCATTTTAAAGGTTTTTGCTTTTTTCACAGTATAGTTTGCGGTTAAATGAATGGTGTTGCTTTTATGTGAGGATCTTGAGATTTTTATGTTTTTTTGGCCCCAAATATGTATGATTTTTTTATATGTTGTGGACTTTTTTAGTACATGAGAAGTACTGACTTGGTCCTCATTAAAGTAATTTTATTCATGTCACCATAGATGAACCAACTGGGCCTTTGACTTTAGAAAACATATTGATCAAACCACCAGAAATATTTTTTCCTGTATAAATTTACTAACTTATATCTGAGATACTCTAACAATGAAACTACGCATTAGCCATGTATACATAATTTAAGTAAATACTGAAGTAAAGTTTTGCTATAACTGTTTTATATTAGCCATGACTATTTCAATTTCTATTCTCATGTTGCTTTAGCTACATAGTAATGCAATCTTAAAGTACATATTAGCAGTTAGAAAATCAGAATGCTTATTTTTCAGATACCTCTGACCTTTATTCTATGGTCAGTAATTCTACATAATAACAACTAAATTCAAGACTATTCTAAGCAAATAAGTCTGTTATCCCTTACCAAAGCCCTTGGGGCCAGATGTAGTTCAAAATTTAATTTCAGGTTTTAGAAAGATAATGTGGCACATGTAACAGGTAACTATTGCTTAGTAACACATGACCCCAAACTTAATGACTGAAAGCAATGATGATTTATTATTTCTTACAGTTCTGTGGATGAGCTGGATGATTCTTCTTTGGGTCTTGTGTGAGCTAACTCATACAGTTGATTAAACTTGGAGAGCTGGGCTCTATGTGAGCTTTCATTCTTGGTTTCTTACGGGCATTATGGACTCAGGGCAGCATTCTAAGACACAAAGGCAGAAATAGCAAGGCCTTTAAGGCTTTGCCCTGGAAGTTGCTTACTGTCACTTCCGCAGCAATTCATTAGTCAAAATCATAAGACTAGCCCAGATTCTTTTCTTATAAACCTGAGACAAATATATATATTGTCATGTCCCTGCCGATAAAGAGATTATTAATAATTATTTTTTGGCTTTAACAGGCATCAGAGGAATTTCTGAGCTACCCAACATGGGGAATGGTTGTCTGTATCTCTCTGATGGTCCTGGCAATACTGCCCGTCCCAATTGTCTTCATCATTCGTCGCTGCAACCTTATAGACGATAGTTCTGGTAATTTAGCATCTGTGACCTATAAGAGAGGAAGGGTTCTGAAGGAGCCTATAAACTTAGAGGGAGATGATGCAAGCCTCATTCATGGAAAGATATCAAGTGAGATGTCCTCTCCAAATTTTGGTAAAAATATTTATAGAAAACAGAGTGGATCACCAACTCTGGATACTGCTCCCAATGGACGATATGGAATAGGGTACTTGATGGCAGATATGCCAGATATGCCAGAATCTGACTTGTAGCTGGGGGGCAAAAATCAGTGGGATTTTATTTGGTTCATTTTAGTCAATGAACATTGGCTCTACTAAGAGAAGCGTCAGACTTCGCTTATCAGAGGGCGATCTCAGGTGCTCCATGGCTGTGATCTTTAATCCTAGCAGTGTATGTAAATTCAACATGAGCATTCCTTTGGATTCTCTGGTTTACATTTGCACAGAAAGAGCCACAGACACAGTGTACAATAACTGAGGTCCATGTTGGTCAGAATTTTCAAAAATACCTTTGGTGGTTTTTTCAAGGATTCCTATCTCTAAAAACCACAGGTGTTACCTCAGTTTCTAATAATTTCTGGATGTCATGGTATGGGCAACTCAAAAATGGCATACTTCAAAATTTATAAGTTTGCCTTCAGGGTAACCCCCAGGGTTCCAATGACCAGTTCTGTAAGTTGGTGCCGCTCAGCACACTTCCATGAATATATTGTGTAGATAGGCTGTACTTATTTTGGTAGCATTGATACCTTCTTAGGCAATTAGTTGAAGAAAACTGCAAAATATTTTCTTATGTAATAGCTGTATAGAGCAATACTATCAAAGAATAAGAAGGCACTAATGCTGGGATGAAAGGTGAAGTTCTGAGGTGACTGGGGACCATGTGTGTGCTGGCTGTATATTTTGTGTAAAATATATGTGTGAAAATGATCTAAGAATGAGTCACTCAGCACTCTCAAGAATTATGCAGATTCTGCATTTTTTTATGCGTGTGCCTAAAAACCTACTTGATATTGATTGCGGTTTCAAGATTACTCATGGTATATTTGTAAAATATACTTGCAATGTATATAGATGTATATTAGTACTCTAAGTACTGATTTGAAAACTTGAAGCAAGATGGCATTTTATTTCATATCTTTCTGTTTTGCTTCTGTTTTCTGCAAATATAAATCCTTTTTTAAGTGATTGTTAAAATTGTATGGCATTACATTTTAAGCTACAAATAAACAAAGTTAAAAAATGATGTTTGTTTTTCTCATTGACTTTTCTTGTGCCACCTGAACTAGATCATCTTGCACTTCTGTCAGCACTTAGGCATTTCATGATAATTAATCGTCACATTCCAAGAGGGATTAATAAACTGATTAATAGAGTTACTACCACTTTAGAGACAAAGGAAAAAGATAGCATTATGGTTAAATGGTGTCCTAATGTAGTCCCAGAATTCTTGGAAAAATACTTTATAGTCTCCCAGGAAACCGTGTGTACATATGACTGCTTGCTGGGTCGGTACTGTCTCTGAAGTGTAAAAAATTATGATTTCTATGAAACTGTTCTATATATGACGTTGGATGAAGCAGAACTCCACTGAGTGCCACCTAGTTAAAAAGCTTTTATTTAACTGTCCTACCACTATATCGGTCACATTTTAAAAATAATAGTGGATAAAGCAGAAAACTAGGAGAGGTAGTATACACTCTGTATCCACTGATTTTTTTGGCCAAATATTCTTCATCTGCTATGGACATTTAAACAGACTGCATCACATCATTTAAAATATAATTCCACTGGTGACTAAAACTTTCAGGCTTTTTTTTTTTTGCAACTTCACTAATATTATATTTTGTAGTACTTTAAAGTTTAAGAATATTTTATAGATAGGCAATATATGCACATTAGACAAACTCAAAAATTATCCCAATTCAGTGTAAATTAAATTTTCCTTTCAAAATTTCTCCTAGCCACCCATTTCCCATCCTCGAAGGCAACCACAATTACCAGTTTATGTGTCTTTATAGAATGTTCCATGTATACACATTACATAATGACAGCATTTGGTATTCTCTCCTCAATCTTACTTATTTCGAGAAATAATTGATTTTGGACCGTGTTTCACATGAAGGCACATAAATCTGCCTCTTTATTCCAGAAGTTGAGGTAATATAAATTTTGTTTATTTTCGCATTGAAGCAGTATTTTCTTCCATAAGCTACTCAACGTTAGAAAGTTTGTAGCAAATACTTACTTACTTTACCTGCCAGCTTTTAGCTTAACATGATAATACATTGCCAAATAGCACCATCCCTCTACACTCCCTCTCTTACCATGAGGGCTGTTAATTTACAGTCTGGATACCTGCCTTGCACTAGGGAATAGGTCTTCTCCCTTCCACTCACAGAGTAATATGAAGAATACAGGAATTGTCTGAGATGGAAGAGAATCTGAACAGCTTCTAATGCGCCCATGTAGCAAATGAGGAAACTAAGGCCACAGAAGTGAAAGGGAATGAACAGTCTTTCCTTTCTGCTTTTTTCAGTCAGTTCTTCAGCTGTTCATTCATTTATTCACCCATTCTTTCAGCATCTATTCACCAAGAATCTGCCTTATTCTTAGCACTTATCCCAGACACTATGTAATTAAGGCATAAACTATTCATCTTTTCCCAACTTTTTCACATTTGTCTGGGAGTGCCCTTACCTGCTTTTTCCCAGGCAGTGTAGTGTTTAATCAATAAACAGTAGTATGAAGTATCCTTCTCTATACTCCAAAATTTGAGGCTATTTGCTTTTGTATTACTTTCCAGTATTTCTGTAAACTCTGGCCTAAACTTGCACATAGATGTAACATAACCAAAGACTGTCTATCTTCAAGTGGAAAGCAGTCTGGGGAGTGTGACAGGAGGGCTAGTAAAGTGTTCAGAGTGGAATAAAAGGAAGAGGGAGAAAATGTACTCACTTTTAGGTGTTACAGTCATAATGAGGAAGTCTAATATCTTGGTGAAACAACGTCTTAGGGTATATGTTATGAAAGTATATTTTCATTTCCATATGTTTGTGTTTATGTGCATTATTTTAGGAAGAAGTTATTTTTTTCATTGGCTCTTCAAATGGGTATGTGATTACAGAATGTTTAAAATCAAGACAGTGCTTCTTAACAATAATTATGAATTTGAGTCACTTGTGACCTTATTTCTAACTTAATGAATCTGAATCCTTTTAGGATTGGAAGCAGGACATGAGTATTTCCTTTAAAACTTATTCTAATGTGCATTCTTGGTTAGGAACCATGAGTATGAAAGAGATTAAGAGGAAATCAAGTAAAATATGAATTCTAATTGTCTTTAATCAAACAGAATAAAAACTAAAGTTCAGTATCTGTGATATCTAGGGAGGAAAATAATTTGGGTAGATAGAATTTGGAATTCATAATTTTTAAAAAATTCCTTAAAAAGTAAAATATCTTTATCCCTTTGACATTTTTTCTGGTCACTGTGTTTTCTGAACACTTCCAAAAGAGATACATATCTATGTCAACTGAATATGAATAAAATCAATATCAATTATAGCCATTACATAGATTTTTCCATAAATTTTAGTTGTAGGTTTTTTGAGACAAAAAGTTTTGACAAAAAGGGAAAAAACTCTAGGTAAATATTGGAGCTATTAAAAATAACATTTCCTCTAAGCTATCCATTACTGAGTATAGAATATTTTTACCTTCATAAGTTAGGACTGATGTAAAATATTTCATTTGTTATTTTGACTCAAATGACTGACTGTAAAATGGCTGATCTTCTAGTTATACTAATGTAATTCTCATCTAAAACATTGCCTTAAGAATGTCTATCACGTGGTGTTAAAAAGAGAAAAGGAACTGGGACAGTATCTTGTCCTAACTCTAAAGCCCTTTGGATTCTACTATTACTTTAAAACATCGCAGTCATTCCCAGCACCACCATCAACACACACACACACACACACACCCCACCACCACCACCACAACAACAAAAAAACAAAAACACTTGATCTATATGAATAGCAAAAGAAACATGCCCTGTGGTGCCTATGCAATACTATATTTGGTGCCATGTAAATAAAAGAAACCATGCCTTGTAGATTAATGATGATATCTCATCTGCTATTCCTTTTCTATTTATTAACTTTTCAGGGGATAGTCAACTCATAGTAAGGAAGATAAAGGTTCTTTAGAAGAGATTGATATTTACATTTCTGAGAATATAATTTGCTCAGGAAAAAGCCATTAAAAGAGTTGCAACAATAGTCATTTCACTGTTCTTTAAAGGAATGCTTATAAAAAGCAAAAAAAGCAGAACACTATACAGCACTGTACTCCAATCTGAAAAGATTGAATAAACCTTGAAATTTTCAAGCATGGTAGCAATGTGGCATTCATTTGATCTGGTCATCACTGGCATTTACCCATATTATTGATGAGGTCAGCAGAATTCAAAGATGCAGATGCCTGGCTTATATTCATTCCCCCAGAATACTCTCTGTCTCTTCTGTCAGGAATATGCCTGTTTTCCCCTTCATTTTAAAGCTTTGCTTGAATCTGAGTAAACATTAAAAGGACCAATAGGGGATCACTTGAGACCAGTTATATCAATATCTGGTAGGACTGAACAAACAAGATATTTTCTCTGAGCAAGAGGAGATCTGGATGGCCCAATCTCTCTGCTAAATAAATCAATTAGAAGTTTATTCACTATATACTTTCTTTTTTAAATTTCTGTAAAATGTTCATTATCTTAAATCCAATACATTCACAGTGTTAACACTTTAAACGTTTATCATTTCCACCAGCTGCAGCATTATCTAAGTAAACCAAAATAAGCACTTTTATCATAGATGTAGTCAGTGATTATTAATACTTTTTTGTTAAAGGACCTAAAAATCCCCCAAATTTCAGCACAGGTAGTTTCATTGTATGTTTCATTTTCACTCTATACTTTCTTTTTTCTTTTTTAATTTTTTAATTTATTTTTTTATACACATCAGTGTATATTTGTCAATCCCAATCTCCCAATTCATCACATCACCACGCCCACCCCACTGCCGCTTTCCCCCCTTGGTGTCCACACATTCGCTTTCTACATCTGTGTCTCAATTTCTGCCCTGCAAACTGGTTCATCTGTACCATTTTTCTAGGTTCCACATATATGCGTTAATATACGATATTTGTTTTTCTCTTTCTGACATACTTCACTCTGTATGACAGTCTCTACGTCCATCCATGTCTCTACAAATGACCCAATTTCATTCCTTTTTATGGCTGAGTAATATTCCATTGTATATATGTACCACTTCTCCTTTATCCATTCATCAGTTGATGGGCATTTAGGTTGCTTCCATGACCTGGCTATTGTAAAGAGTGCTGCAATGAACACTGGGGTGCATGTGTCTTTTGGAATTATGTTTTTCTCTGGGTATATGCCCAGTAGTGGGATTGCTGGATCATACGATAATTCTATTTTTTGTTTTTTAAGGAACCTCCATACTGTTCTCCATAGTGGCTGTATCAATTTACATTCCCACCAACAGTGCAAGAAGGTTCCCTTTTCTTCACACCCTCTCCAGCATTTGTTGTTTGGATTTTCCAATGATGCCCATTCTAACTGGTATGAGGTGATACCTCATTGTAGTTTTGATTTGCATTTCTCTAATAATTAGTGATGTTGAGCAGCTTTTCATGTGTTTCTTGGCAATCTGTATGTCTTCTTTGGAGAAATGTCTATTTAGGTCTTCTGCCCATTTTTGGATTGGGTAGAATCCAATATTGAGCTGCATGAGCTGTTTATATATTTTGGAGATTAATCCTTTGTCCATTGATTCATTTGCAAATATTTTCTCCCATTCTGAGGGTTGTCTTTTCGTCTTGTTTATGGATTCCTTTGCTGTGCAAAAGCTTTTAAGTTTCATTAGGTCCCATTGGTTTATTTTTTGTTTTTATTTCCATTACTCTAGGAGGTGGATCAAAAAAGATATTGCTGTGATTTATGTCAAAGAGTGTTCTGCCTATGTTTTCCTCTAAGAGTTTGATAGTGTCTGGTCTTACATTTAGGTCGCTAATCCATTTTGAGTTTATTTTTGTGTATGCTGTTAGGGAGTGATCTAATTTCATTCTTTTACATGTAGCTGTCCAGTTTTCCCAGCACCACTTATTAAAGAGACAGTCTTTTCTCCATTGTATATCCTTGCCTCCTTTGTCATAGTTTATTGACCATAGGTGTGTGGGTTTATCTCTGGGCTTTCTATCTTGTTCCATTGATCTATGTTTCTGTTTTTGTGCCAGTACCATATTATCTTGATTACTGTAGCTTTGTAGTATAGTCTGAAGTCAGGGAGTCTGATTCCTCCAGGTCCGTTTTTTTCCCTCAAGACTCCTTTGGCTATTTGGGGTCATTTGTGTCTCCATACAAATTTTAAGATTTTTTGTTTTAGTTCTGTAAAAAATGCCATTGGTAATTTGATAGGGATTGCATTGATTCTGTAGATTGCTTTGGGTAGTATAGTCATTTTCACAATATTGCTTCTTCCAATCTGAGTACATAGTATATCTCTCCATCTGTTGGTATCATCTTTAACTTTTTCATCAGTGTCTTATAGTTTTCTGCATACAGGTCTTTTGTCTCCCTAGGTAGGTATATTCCTAGGTATTTTATTTTTTTTGTTGCAATGGTAAATGGGAGTGTTCCTTAATTTCTCTTTCAGATTTTTCATTGTTGGTGTATAGGAATGAGAAAGATTTCTGTGCATTAATTTTGTATCCTGCAACTTTACCATATTCATTGATTAGCTCTAGTAGTTTTCTGGTGGCATCTTTAGGATTCTCTTTGTATAGTATCATTTCATCTGCAAACACTGACAGTTTTACTTCTTCTTTTCCAATTTGTATTCCTTTTATTTCTTTTTCTTCTCTGACTGCCGTGGCTAGGACTTCCAAAACTATGTTGAATAATAGTGGTGACAGTGGACATCCTTGTCTTCTTCCTGGTCTTAGAGGAAATGCTTTCAGTTTTTCACCATTGAGAATGATGTCTGCTGTGGGTTTGTCATATATGGCCTTTATTATGTTGAGGTAGGTTCCCTCTATGCCCACTTTCTGGAGAGTTTTTATCATAAATTGGTGTTGAATTTTGTCAAAAGCTTTTTCTGCATCTATTGAGATGATCATACGGTTTTTATTCTTCAATTTGTTAATGTTTTATCACATTGACTGATTTACATATATTGAAAATCCTTGCATCCCTGGGATAAATCCCACTTGATCATGGTGTAGGATCCTTTTCATGTGTTGTTGGATGCTGTTTCCTAGTATTTTGTTGAGGATTTTTGCATCTATATTCATCAGTGATATTGGTCTGTAGTTTTCTTTTTTTGTAGTATTCTTTGTCTGGTTTTGCTATCAAGGTGATGGTGGCCTCATAGAATGAGTTTGGGAATGTTCCTTCCTCTGCAATTTTTTGGTAGAGTTTGAGAAGAATGGGTGTTACCTCTTGTCTAAATGTTTGATAGAATTCACCTGTGAAGCCATCTGGTCCTGGACTTTTGTTTGTTGGAAGATTTTTAATCACAGCTTCAATTTCATTACTTGTGATTGGTCTGTTCATATTTTCTGTTTCTTCCTGGTTCAGTCTTGGAAGGTTATACCTTTGTAAGCGTTTGTCCATTTCTTCTAGGCTGTCCATTTTATTGGCATAGAGTTACTTGTTGTAGTCTTTTAGGATGCTTTGTATTTCTGTGGTGTCTGTTTTAACTCCTCCTTTTTCATTTCTAATTTTATTGATTTGAGTCCCCTCTCTGTTTTTTCTTGATGAGTCTGGTTAATGGTTTATCAATTATTGTTTATCTTCTCAAAGAACCAGCTTTTAATTTTATTGATCTTTGTTATTGTTTTCTTTGTTTCTATTTCATTTATTTCTGCTCTGATCTTTATGATTTCTTTCCTTCTGCTAACTTTGGGTTTTGGTTTTTCTTCTTTCACTAGTTCCTTTAGGTGTAAGGTTAGATTGTTTATTTGAGATTTTTCTTGTTTCTTGAGGTAGGCTTGTATAGCTATAAACTCCCCTCATAGAACTGCTTTTGCTGCATCACATAGGTTTTGGATCATTGTGTTTTCATTGTCATTTGTCTCCAGGTATTTTTTGATTTCCTGTTTGATTTCTTCAGTGATCTCTTGGTTATTTAGTAACATACTATTTAGCCTCCATGTGTTTGTGTTTTCCCTGTAATTCATTTCTAATCTCATAGCGTTGTGGTCAGAAAAGATGCTTGATATGATTTCAATTTTCTTAAATTTACTGAGGCTTGATTTGTGACCCAAGATGTGATCTCTCCTCGAGAATGTTCCATGTGCACTTGACAAGAAAGTTTAAACTGCTGTTTTGGGATGGAATGTCCTATAAATATCAATTAAGTCTCTCTGGTCTATTGTGTCATTTAAAGCTTCTGTTTGCTTATTTATTTTCATTTTGGATGATCTGTCCATTGGTGTAAGTGAGGTGTTAAAGTCCCCCACTATTATTGTGTTACTGTTGACTTCCTCTTTTATAACTGTTAGCAGTTGCCTTATGTAATGAGGTGCTCCTATGTTGGGTGCATATATATTTATAATTGCTATATCTTCTTCTTGGATTGATTCCTTGATCATTATGTCATGTCCTTCCTTGTCTCTTGTAACATTCTTTATTTTAAAGTCTATTTTATCTCATATGAGTATTGCTACTGCAGCTTTCTTTTGATTTCCATTTGTATGGAATATCTTTTTCCATCCCCTCACTTTCAGTCTGTATGTGTCCCTAGATATGAAGTGGGTCTCTTGTAGACAGCATATAGATGGGTCTTGTTTTTGTATCCATTCAGCGAGCCTGTGCTTTTTGGTTGGAACATTTAATCCATTCATGTTTAAGCTAATTATCAATATGTATGTTCCTATGACCATTTTCTTAGTTGTTTTGGATTTGTTTTTGTAGGTCTTTTCTTCTCTTGTGTTTCCCACTTAGAGAAGTTCCTTTAGCATTTGTTGTAGAGCTGGTTTGGTGGTGCTGAATTCTCTTAGCTTTTGCTTGTCTGTAAAGCTTTTGATTTCTCCATCAAATCGGAATGAGATCCTTGCCATTAATCTTGGTTGTAGGTTATTCCCTTTCATCACTTTAAGTATATCATGCCACTCCCTTCTGGCTTGTAGAGTTTCTGCTGAGAAATCAGCTGTAAACCTTATGGGATTCCCTTGCATGTTATTTGTCATTTTTCCCTTGCTGCTTTCAATAATTTTTCTTTGTTTTTAATTTTTGCCAATTTGATTACTATGTGTCTTGGTGTGTTTCTCCTTGGCTTTATCCTGTATGAGACTCACTGTGCTTCCTGGACTTGGGTGGCTATTTCCTTTCCCATGTTAGGAAAGTTTCAACTATAATCTCTTCAAATATTTTCTCTTGTCCTTTCTCTCTCTCTTCTCCTTCTGGGACCCCTATAATGCGAATGTTGTTGCATTTAATGTTGTCCCAGAGGTCTCTTAGGCTGTCTTCATTTCTTTTCATTCTTTTTTTCTTTATTCTGTTCCACAGCAGTGAATTCTACCATTCTGTCTTCCAGGTCACTTATCCGTTCTTCTGCATCAGTTATTCTGCTATTTATTCCTTTTAGTGTAGTTTTCATTTCAGTTATTGTATTGTTCATCTCTGTTTGTTTGTTAATTCTTCTCGGTCTTTGTTAAACATTTCTTGCATCTTCTCGATCTTTGCCTCCATTCTTTTTCCAAGGTCCTGGATCATCTTCACTGTCATTATTCTGAATTCTTTTTCTGTAAGGTTGCCTATCTCCACTTCATTTAGTTGTTTTTCTGGGGTTTTATCTTGTTCCTTCATCTGGTACATAGCCCTCTGCCTTTTCATCTTGTCTGTCTTTCTGTGAATGTGGTTTTTGTTCCACAGGCTGCAGGATTGTAGTTCTTCTTACTTCTGCTGTCTGCCCTCTGGTGGATGAGGCTATCTAAGAGGCTTGTGCAAGTTTCAAAAAGAGGGACTGGTGGTGGGTAGAGCTGACTATTGCTCTGGTGGGCAGAGCTCAGTAAAACTTTAATCTGCTTGACTGCTGATGGGTGGGGCTGTGTTCCCTCCCTGTTGGTTGTTTGGCCTGAGGCGACCCAACACTGGAGCCTAGATGAGCTCTTTTGTGGGGCTAATGGCCGACTCTGGGGGGGCTCACACCAAGGAGTACTTCCCAGAACTTCCGCTGCCAGTGTCCTTGTCCCCAGGGTGAGCCACAGCCACCCCCCACATCTGCAGGAGACCCTTCAACACTAGGAAGAAGGTTTGGTTCAGTCTCCCCTGGGGTCACTGCTCTTTCCCCTGTGTCCTGATGCTCACATTACTTTTTGGGTGTCCTCCAAGAGTGGAGTCTCTGTTTCCCCCAGTCCTGTTGAAGTCCTGCAATCAGATCCCACTATACTTCAAAGTCTGATTCTCTAGGAATTACTCCTCCCGTTGCCAGAGCCCGAGGTTGGGAAGCCTGACGTGGGGCTCAGAACCTTCACTCCAGTGGGTGGACTTCTGTGGTGTAAGTGTTCTCCAGTCTGTGAGTCACCCACTCTCCAGTTATAGGATTTCACTTTACTGTGATTGCACCCCTCCTACTGTCTCACTGTGACTTCTCTTTTGTCTTTGGATGTGGGGTATATTTTTTGGTGAGTTCCAGTGTCTTCCTGTCAATGATTGTCCAGCAGCTAGTTGTGATTCTGGTGTTCTTGCAAGAGGGAGTGTCCTTCTACTCCACCATCTTGGTTCCTAATCCCACTATATACTTTCTTAATACACTTTTAAGTAGAATTATGTTTATTCAGCCCTTTTATAAACAATTCTATGAGATTTAATCATCTCAATCCTTTTTTCTGAGTTACTGTATGAAGTACTGCAATGTTGATGTAGACAACTAAACGAACAACCAACCAACCATTCTAAATAGAAACGGCTATTCCCCATTTCTTTAGCCAAGTGTGGTCACTGATAAACTGGTTCTAGGACTTAGATTCAGTAGAATAAATCTACTTATTTACATAGTATACACTGTAGTATCATGATATGAAATTTACTATTTTATTTTTACTTTTCAAATCATAATTATAGCTCATATCCGCTAAACACAGAGCATTTTCTCATCCAAAAGTTTTTCATTTTTATTTTTTTGCCACTCTTCATAAAATATTTATATTCAAACAAATCCCAACCCCAACAAGGACATTAAGCTACCTTCCTGTTGAATTTTACAGCTGAATTTCAATAGCAAAAACAACACACCCTTTTTGTCCTCACTTTGTGGTGTTCTTTCAGAACACCTTTCTGTGTTCTTTTAAAAATACAGTAGTCCATATCCTACACTTGAATTTTTCAAAGTTTTTAATTTTTCACATTTCCAACTTTTTCAAATAAGGCTTTTAAAACTGGTTCTCTATTTTCAGGCAGATGAGTGAGCATAACACCTCTAGAATGGGGGTGATAGACAGAAGCATCATTTTTTGGTGTTCTTATTACAAAACTAAACTTTATAATGCATATAGTGATGACAAGCACTAGTTCAGAGATTTTGCCTTGATTTTGTCATGATTAAATGAAAAAGTACCTGAAATTTCACAAGTAGTTTGTTTCATAGGAATTCAACAGTTGTGTATGATTAAGGCATACGTATTTCTTTACTATGACCAAATAATTTCAGGTAATGTCAAGGCCATTACGAGTGCTTTTGGGATAGAGAAAAAATATTTTTGTCATTAAATGATGCTCTTTCTGAATGAAAATGATGACAATAATTATTTAACAATAGTCTGAATAAAATTCTAAATCTCTGTCTTTACATCATCATCCTAGTCATCAGAGAGGAAAGTAATTTTTATGTGAATGAGTTTTTGTCTTTTAACAGAAAAAAAGAAAACATTGCCTGTGTAATATCATTAAAGAGAGCAAAACAATTCTGGTCTGTTCAGAAAAAAATAGGGAGATGTTTCTGGCAAAAGACCTTACTTGTGTGTACTAGATAGAGGAGTGGATTGTGGGACCTTGTGTTCCTTTCCCAGGTTGTGATATCCTTCACTGATCAGCCAGGCATGGCAGCCTCACCTGCTTTTATTGATTACCTCTCAAGGCTGACTTGGAACCTTGTGCTGTCCAGGTTTCAGATTTGTCTCGTTGATTTCACACAAAGGAAATACTAGGAACTCTCACCTTAGAATGTAGCCCTAACAGCAGCCCCATCTTAAAAAGCACAAAGGAACTAATTGGGAGAGGGTTATTGCTTAGCATAAACTACGGAAATTTTAGAAAAGTAGCTTCCAGGGACTTCCCTGGTCGTCCAGTGGTTGAGACTCTGTGCTTGCAGTACAGGGGGTGAGGGTTTGATCCCTGGTTGGGGAACTAAGATGCCACATGACTCACGGCGTGTCCAAAAAAAAATAATTATTTTTTAAAAAAAGGAAAAGAAAGAAAAGTAGTTTCCGCACATTATTCTTGTTTTAAGAAGCACAGTATGTTTTAGGATTTGAAAATCTGGAGACTCGGCTACTGAAAGTTAGAGTCCAAACGTTTGAAACAGTGAAATGTAATCATTTCTGTTAAGAGCTCCAATACTGAGGTCTGGGCAGCTAGGTATAGAGAATTTATCTATTGCATCCCTGCTCTTTATTAACACCCTTTAAGCTAGGTGTTTATAAATTTTACCTGGGTAGCCTTAAGCTTCACGTCAGCCAGGTTCTCTCAGCTCTTTCCTCCCTCCTTGCCCATTTCTGGCTGCAGTGTTCTGCTCTTTTCTGTGCTTTTCTCCTTAATTCATATCCATTAGTCAAGGAGTGAATGACTAGTAGACGTTTTAGGCTTTAGCTCCACTCTCTGTGACAGCTACCGTTTAATAGGGAGTGCAGCCTTAAATCCATTCCACCCTTAATCCACAGAGCCCTGGTACTTGGGGAGGCAGTGGATTAGGTTTTTACTTACTCCACCCTCCTTTCTATTCAACTAAAGCAGCATCACTTTTTTTCCATTTTTAGCTTGGGTAACATTTTATTAAAAAATGAATTCTAAGTTTATAAGAACCTATATGCAAATATTCTCTTTGATATATATAAAAGAAGACTTTGGTCCTGGAATTGGATTTAATTTTTTCTTCATATGAACTCTACTGCTTAATACTGTGTGACTCTAGATAATCTATCAAGCCAATCTGAGCTCAGTTTCCTTATCTGTAAAGTGGGATTAATAACAATATCTACCATATAGAGGTATTATGAGAATTAAAGAAGATAATGAGATAAAAAGCTCAGCACAGTTGCTGGCCCCTATTAAGTGGACATTATAGTCAGGCACTTTCCAGAAGCTGAAGATGATTCTTTACCAGCTTGAGGCTGTCCAGAACCCACAAAAATCAAGCCACATATAAGTACTTCCTATTTTTCCTGTGTGTAAGACTGGCCCTGAGACACCAAGACAAATTAAGCTTCTTGATTTAGAAATGGCCAAGACATTATATACTTCTCTTCTGTTCTATTCCACATATATTTACCAAGTTTATGCCTCTTGTAAATTACAGCCAAATATAAGATACAACCAATGAATGCAGGGCTGAATATAGACAATGTAGCCCAAAAGTCAAGAGTCAGGGACCGAGGGAAGAAATGGGAACTAAGAAGCCAAGGAAAGAATGAAGCCTGAGGGGCCAGAACTTTGACTGTGAACGGGGATACCCAAATCTCCTTCATATGGGGGTAGCAATGGTTTGTTGTATTGCCTTAGAAGAACCAGATCAGTGCAGACCCTTCTTGCCCTCTATAAGCATAATATAGCCAGATGGCAGGTACATATATGCAAAGCAAGGTGGACAGTGTATAGTGACAAACTCAGATCCTTCAAGTTAAACACATTTGAGAATCTAGAGAGCAGGAGGGAATGTTGGAAACTGGGCTCCTCGTCTAAATTCATTCAAAATGATTGTTAAAAAAATTAAGAAAAATATGTTCTAATGAAATAACACATTCTAAGAGCCAGATTCTGCTAACAGGCTGCCAGTCTGTTACCACATCCACATGCAATTATTCATTTGTTCTTACCATCATGGCATCCATATAAAATCTTGGGAATCACCTGCCCAGGGAGTATTTCTTCATGCACTATTATCCTAGTGGGTGAATGAGAAGACACTACACTTAACTTAGGAAACTTCTTGGGTGCTTAGACAATTGCATTTACCTAAAGACATACCCATATAGAAAATTTAGAGAGAGGAAAATATGGAAAAATGTCTTGCCAAGTATAATGATGGCCTTTTCTCATGAGCCAACTGCCTATAACTTGGTGGATTCTGTAGTGCCCTGTAGTGACCCCCGTATGAAGGCCTAAGGGCAGAACTAAGTAGGACTCCCGTAACAAAGCACCACAGACTGGGTGGCTTAAAACCTCAGAAATCTATTCTCTCACAGTTCTGAAGCTACAAGTCTGAAATCAAGCCATGCTCTCTCTAAAGGTTCTAGAGGAGTGTCTTCTCCATGCCTTTTTCTTAGTTCCAGTGGTGCTGGGCAAAGACGCATCACTCCAATCTCTGCCTTCATCGTCACATGGTGTTCTCTCTTCACCTGTCTGTGTCTCTTCTTTTTTTCTTTCTTCCTTTTTTTTTTTTTTTTTATAAGGACAGCAGTCTTATTGGATTAGGGCCCACCTTGGTCCAATATGATCTCATCTTAACTTAATCTGCAGAAGCCCTATTTCTAGAAGATGTCACATTCACAGGTGCCAGGTGTCAGGACTTCAACATACACTTTTGGAGAACACGCTTCAGCCCACAACGAAGGAGGGTGAAGCTGTGTTCATTTATGTTCGGCTTCCCTGATGAATATAAATCTAATGTTGCTGAGAGTAATAACAAAGTATAGACTTCGCTATTTTCCTTCATTTCTAGAGAAAAAGGCAGATAAGTAGAGCACTTAAAAGCGTAATTCTGCTCTGATTATTCTCTTAAAAATTTGTCTAAGGCTCTCCATTTCCCTCAGGATAAAGTTCAGACTGCTTACGATGGCAGACAGACCTGGTTTTCTGCACTAAACTACGTCTCTGCCTCGCCTCTGGCTCATCTCTTTCCTGGCACGTTCTACACCCCAGCCACATGTAACTGATGTATTTATACTTCAAATGTTCTGAATCCCTCCTAATCCATTTCTTTCCACACACCGTTCTATGTATCCGGATTGCTCTCCATCCCCCCCCCCCCATTTTCCTCTTTATCTTTGGCTAGAATCAACATATCTTTCATTTCTCAGTTTAGAAGGTATTTTCCTTTGTGGAGTTGTTTGCCCTGCTTATGTGCTCTGTCATCTTTGGAATGACATCATCACACAGTATTCAGATTCTCTGTTTTCCACCTTAGCTTATACACTCCCAAATGTTAGATGTTTAGTTTTATTTAGAACTGTATTTCCAGGACTTAACATAGTGCTTGGCACAGAATGGACATGCAATTTCTTCTTCTTTCTCTCCTTCTTCTCTGTCTCCTCTTCCTTCCCCCACCTCTTCTTTTTAAGGAAGGAGAGATAGGTGAGAAGGAGATAGTGAAGGAGGAAGAAGCATTAGAGGAGAATAAACAGGGCCATATCTAAACATCCACACTTTTATTAAATAGGATCAAACTAGTCTACCCAATCCATTTGCTAAAAAGATCCAACAAATAATGAGCTGGTAATTTCTAGGTTTTTTTCAGGGATCATGGATAAATGTATAAAATCTTTTAATAAATTATCTTGATCATTGAGACCAGTAGAGTTTTGGAGATAAAAAGTAGGAATCAGTTTGCCTGGCTACTTAGTATCCAAGTGACTGAGTAATTCACATACTTCTCCACGCCTCCTTTTTCTCATCTGTAAATGAGGGATGATAACAGTACCTAATTCATAAAGTTGATGTGAGGATATAGTGAGTTAATATATGTAGAATGCTCTGTACCTAGACGAATGCATATTAAACAGTACATGTTACATAGTGTTAACTATTATTTTCAACATTTTCTTATTCAGTTTTTCCATCTAGATTAACCAGACATGTTAACCAATAATAGTTTAGATATTAAAATGAGTATTTTTATCCACCTTCAAAATTAAATGGTCAATTATTATATTTCAGTTTTCCATTAAATATACTACTACAGTCATTCTGATACAAATTCAAAGGATGCTGTGTGAGAAGGGAATTTGTAGAAATTCTACATTGGTTAGCTTAAGGCAAAAATTATACAAATAAAAAAATTTGTGTTGTTTTGTGAATTGAATCATTTTTAAAATCTTGTTACTATTTCTTTCCAATTCAAAAGAGATGTGTAAAACCACTGAGTGTCATTAAAGTATCTTCCATAAGGGGGCAGTAGTACATTTCTATATCAATAGAAGGTTTTCAACTATTTTCATTCACATTATTTCCAGTAAATTGACAGTAATAATTGGTGCTTTGGAAGGCATATGTTTATGTCAAAATCTTATTTTTATGGCTTAAAGCTTTCTTTTTTATACCTCTATTACCATGTAAATTTTAAAAAAAATTATAGAAATAAAACCTTTATAAGAATATAAAAAGACCAACATAATTGATTCTTCAAAACAAAATACAGATAAACAATCATTAAAAATCTTGTTTTCAGTTTTTTAAGGAACCTCCATACTGTTCTCCATAGTGGCTGTATCAGTTTACATTCCCACCAACAGTGCAAGAGGGTTCCCTTTTCTCCACACCCTCTCCAGCATTTATTGTTTGTAGATTTTTTGATGATGGCCATTCTGCCCAGTGTGAGGTGAAACTACCATATGACCCAGCAATCCCACTACTGGCTATATATCCTGAGAAAACCATAATTCAAAAAGAGTCATGTACCACAATGTTCATTGCAGCTCTATTTGCAGTAGCCAGGACATGGAAACAACCTAAGTGTCCACTGACAGATGAATGGATAAAGAAGATGTGGCACATATATACAATGGAATATTACTCAGCCATAAAAAGAAACAAAATTGAGCTATTTGTAATGAGGTGGATAGACCTAGAGTCTGTCATACAGAGTGAAGTAAGTCAGAAAGAGAAAGACAAATACCGTATGCTAACATATATATATATATATATATGGAATTTAAGAAAAAAATGTCATGAAGAACATAGGGGTAACAGAGGAATAAAGACACAGACCTACTTGAGAATGGACTTGAGGATATGGTGAGGGGAAAGGGTAAGCTGTGACAAAGCGAGAGAGAGGCATGGACATATATACACTACCAAACGTAAGGTAGATAGCTAGTGGGAAGCAGCTGCATAGCACAGGGAGATCAGCTCGGTGCTATGTGACCGCCTGGAGGGGTGGGATAGGGAGGGTGGGAGGGAGGGAGATGCAAGAGGGAAGGGCTATGGGAACAGATGTATATGTATAACTGATTCACTTTGTTATAAAGCAGAAACTAATATACCAATGTGAAGCAATTATACTCCAATAAAGTTGTAAAAAAAAAAAATCCTTAGAGCTTATTCATGTTCCAAAAATTGTCTCAATACTGTTCTTTATGGGAAAAATAAAAAACAGTTCACAGTCAAAAAATATATATATATATATTTATCACCAGTAATACAGCAGTTATCTTTGGTGTACTTTCCAATACAATGTATTGAGGAGAACACAATGTAAAACATTCTATGAAGTAACCGTGATCTATTCTTTAAACCTATTAAAGACAAGAAGAACCTGAGGACCTGTTCTAGATTAAAAAAGGCTAATGAAACGTATCAATTAAGTGCGTCATAAAGTTCTGTATTGGACCTTAATCTTTTACAGCATATTATTAGGTCAGTCAGTGAAATTTGAATGAGGTTTGTGGATTAGATAGTAATATTTAATCAATATTTGATCAACGGTAATTTCCTGATTCTGATCATTTTCCTGGGGTTATGAAAGCAAGTGTCCTAATCTGAAAAAAGGGTACATGGGAGCTCTTAATATTATCCAATGACTTTTATGTATGTTTGAAATTATTTTAAAATCAAAAGTAAAAAAAAAAAAAACAACCGCTAGGGAAGAGTGTACCAGGGAGAGAAAACAGTAAAAGCTAAGGCACTAAAACAGAGAACGGGGCCAGAGATAGAATGGCTGGGTGGCTTAGCACAGTGAGGGAAGGGGTGTAGTATGCACCAGATGAGGCTTGAGAAGGATGCAGGAGCTGTATGTTGCAGGGCTTCACTGTCCAAAGGCATTTAATTTTTATTGTGAAAGAAAGAAAAAATCCTGAAAGTTGTAAAACAGGTAATTGACATGACCTGATTTATGTTTTAATAACTACACTGTGTGTTCTGAGTGTAGATTGGATTGGTGGTGGTGAGGAAATGCAGAAGCAGGAGTGAAGAAGCAGTTTCCTGGGAGAAACTGACTGCTTAGCCCATGTGACTGTGATGTAGATGAAAAGGAGTAGATAGATCTGAGATGTATTTTGGAGTCAGAAGCTACAGCTACAGGCTGATGGATTGAATGAAGGGATTAAGGATGACTCAGGTTCTCTGTAAAATCAGGGAGCATATAAATTATGCTCTTTGGTATGTTCCAAAGTACATGCGTAGCATAGGGTCTGGCATACATGATATATTCAATGTATATTGTATATATATTGATTGATAATTTTTAGATCATTTGAAAATTATTAGAAAAGTGGACACAATTATAGAATAAAGCTTCCATAATGAATGCTTTAATGAGGAAATTATGCAGGCTTGTACCTTGAAGAATTTTAAGTGATAATGTGCGCTATCAATGTGATTACTGCTATTATTCTATCACGTTATAGATAATTTGATAATAATTCCATAGTGATTCAGAATTCCCATTCCTTGGTTGCCACCTGATGGTTCATGGAATTACAGTACTGTAACATTAAAAGTAATTGCAGAAGTGACTACTAGACTCCTAAAGAAATACGCTATTTCAGTATTTTCTGACAAACGTTCATCTAATCCTTCTCTAAGGATCCGTGGGCCTAGGAAATCTTTGCATTAGTTTCAAAGACAGATCAACAAATACTGATCTCTGCTTCCTTCTCTTTCGCTTCTTCTTTCTGCTTCATCCTTCTCCACCATGCTATTTATGAAGAAAAAAGTATGGGATAGGACGGTGTATTCAGAGGTGATGCTACATTAGTGTGAGACAGGAAAGGCATTTAAATGGGTAACTAGAGGCTTTCCAAACCATTGCAAGGGCAGAGGATGTGATGGTCAGTAAAGACACCTTCAGGAAATGGAGAAGTGAAGGAACGGGGAAATCAACACGAGTGACCTTAGCTGCCGGCAGTATCAGTGGGTTCTTTTGGGGATGGCTCGGGAAAGCCTTGGGAAGCTTCCAGTAATGATCTTAAAGGCATAGCGCACTGAAATGAATATACTCAGGAGAAATTCCAGTGGCTGCCGACAGTACCCTCATCTGCTGCTTGACTGCTCATGCCCACATATCTGTCTGCAGCTGCTGTGGGATACTCACTTCTCCTGTCCTTCTTCGCCTCCCAGATGGTGAGGGACTCTGGGAAACATGGTTTTTAGTTTTCTTCCCCCGCAGCCTTGGAGAGAGGTTTGAAGGACAGGAATGGTACGGAGAACTAGTAAATCATATCTATCACGGGTGGATGGATGTTTTTCTTTCTTTGAGCTCAGTGTCCAAATGAACAGTTTGTTATTTCTCTGCACCTGCTATTAAAGTCAGTTGAAGGAGAATATTTTGCTTTTACTTCTCCAGAATTCCTTATATCAGTACAATGAAAAGCAAAGTGAGGAATTTGGGAATCTCTAATCAGGATTACCCAGAAGATTTTTATCAAGATGGCAAAGTTTGTTAGGTCAATTTTATTATGCTTCAGTATACATTTATGGGGAACAAACAATGGAATTTCAAATCCAAAGTCATTAATATATTTGATAATTTAGTTCAGAAACAACACTTGGTTTAAAGACAATTTACATAATTAACCAGGTAGATAAATTTTATTCAGTTGCCAAATATGTATGGAGCACTTAAATGTGTCAGAAACTCTATTAGGTTTGGGGGGGGGCACAAAAATTAATAGTCAGTGATCTTGATCCACTGCACATTCCACTGCCCTTTGCTTACTGTCAGGATCTGAGCTGGTTGAAGTTCTTTACCTGTCAGTCATCTAAAGGTTTGTTCCTAAGGGGTCTACATCACGTGTGGACCTGCCTCGTTTATCTGTTTGCCGACTTGTTTGTTCAAATGTTTGTTTTGCCCTAATTTTCCATTAACTTTGCTGATTGGGATGGAATTAACTAGCATCCCAGAGGTTCCTGACATGTAGCAACAACCACAGTTTATCCTTGTTAATTAGGATTTATCACCCCCACCAGGATACTATCCCATTTGCCTTTTTTTTTTCTTTTTTTAAAAAATATTTATTTATTTATTTTTGGCTGCATTGGGTCTTCGCTGCTGTGAGAGGGCTTTTCTCTGGTTGCGGCAAGCGGGGGCCACACTTCGTTGGCGCTTCAAGGGGCTTCTCATCACGGTGGCTTCTCTTGTTGCGGAGCACAGGCTCTAGGCACATGAGCTTCAGCAGTTGTGGCACGCAGGCTCAGCAGCTGTGGCCCACGGGCTCCAGAGCTCAGGCTCAGCGGCCATGGCTCACGGGCTTAGCTGCTCCGTGGCATGTGGGATCTTCCCGGACCAGGGATCGAACCCATGTCCCCTGCATTGGCAGGTGGATTCTTAACCACTGCGCCACCAGGGAAGCCCCTCACATTTGCCTTTTGTTTGAGTGGCGTGAGGAATGCAAAATGGCCCAGTGCAAACTAGCAAGGTACAGTCTCAGCTTCCAGTACTATGAAAGCAGGGGTGTTCTAGAGCAGGCGCATGTGGGCTCCTGAGAACTATGTGGTTCATTTCTCAGCTCTGCATCTGTGACGTCACCTTGGAAGCTGGAAATCAGCCTTTGGAAGCATGTACAGCACAAAACCCAGCAAATGCTGCAAGTCAGGACCTGACATCAACTATGACTTCATGGCTTATTACAAAAACAAGCGCTGTAGCAGTTATGCATGTTTTCCTAAGCATGTTGTGTGTGTGTGCCTCTGTGTGTGTGTGTGTGTGTGTGTGTACCAATTACTTTCTCCCACTTCTAAAATGGACTGCCACGCACCGCAACTTCTTTGCTGATTATGGTCTAAAGTTTCAGGACCATTTCCTCCCCAGGATAATGCTACAATATTTTCAACAGAAATGTTGATACGCAAAAGGTCAGACTTTACTGTGCTGCATTTGTCCATTAAAGGCTATGAGTTAATACGGCTTTACTGAGAAATCAGGGTTAACTAGGAAACTTAACCATGAAAGCATAGAAGAAAAAATACAAAAACTGCACACCGAGTATAGTTTCTTCTAGTTCAGTGTGGAAAAATCAGAGATAGCACCTTTTCTGGGCTAAAACACAATTAATTTTTTTTTTTTTTTTTTTTTTGCGGTAGGCGGGCCTCTCACTGTTGTGGCCTCTCCCCTTGCGGAGCACAGGCTCCGGATGCGCAGGCTCAGCAGCCATGGCTCATGGGCCTAGCCGCTCTGCGGCATGTGGGATCTTCCCAGACCGGGGCACGAACCCGTGTCCCCTGAATCGGCAGGCGGACTCTCAACCACTGCGCCACCAGGGAAGCCCAAAACACAATTAATTTTTAAACATACACAAAAGAGAAAGATATAATAAATCCTCATGTATTTCATTCACCCAACTTGAATAATTTTAAAGGATTGGCCAATCTTGTTTAATCTATTTCACAACTATTTTTTTTTCTGGAGTATTTTAAAGCAAATCTCAGACAGCATATAATTTTAATATGGTCCTTTTAAAATAAACAAAGGTTACATAAAGGCAGAGACGAATCCACTGTGCCTCTTACTATTTACCCTCAAACAGTATTAAACACATTTAGGTTCTATCCCCATAGGTTTCATCCCTTAGTCCTAATTAAAATGACTCCTTTTCTAAAACTCTGAGCTGTTCTGAATGTCCCCAGAGGGTTTTGCTTACAGTGGGTGACTTGCAAAGGGGAGAGGGATTCTGGCCATTTTTATTACTTCTTCTTGGGCAGAAACAATGAGTAGTGATAAAAGGCAATCATAATTCTATCACTTCATTGAGATGGACTCAGTGAACATGTGGCCCCTCTCTATTCTCTAAGAACAACATTAGAATAGCAAGGAATCATTACATGTTGCTTGTATTATGGTTAATTTATCTTTTTTTTTTCGCTGAAGTTCACGCAGATATTAAAGTCAATTGTTAATAATCAGATGTTCCTAATCTCATCTCTACCCTGTGAGAATAAGAGAAAAATGTCTTTCTTTTTATGATGAGTATTAGGGAAACTTTCATGCTATTATAAACTATTTAACCAAGAGATTTTCAGAAGAATCCCGTTTCCCATGGCCAGACTCCCGGAAGCTAGTCGTGCTCCCCTATGTCAAACCCTGTTTCTTTCTCCATCTCCTGAGAGATTCTCCTTTTTAGGGTCCATTCCCTCCAGCCCGCTCTTAGAAAACTCCACTCAAAACTGTAGATTCCAGTCTCATTCTAGAATCAGTTCTTCCCCTCCACTAGTGCAATCTGGGGGACTCAATAAAAGAACCTGAGTAAATATCACGGGTCTGTTTTTCTGTTTAAAACAACCTATGAATAGCAAGTGTAGAAGAAGAGGCTTTAACAGACAGAACTGTTGTGGGTGAGACATGGGAATTTAGGTATAGCTCACAGGTCTGGGTCAGATTTTGGTACTCCAATTTTCAGTATCCTCTGAAGACTCTCTACTAGGATGGACTGGAGATGGGTAGTTGTTAGTGGAAGATTTGTGTAAAATGTTTACATGCACATACACCTTGACAAATAATAATTCAGGGGGAGTGTGGTCCAGATTCATATTAAACACACTCTATTCTCTCTAGGCTACTTTGCCTATCCTGTAGACACCAAAGTGTTATTAGCCACCCCTACGATCCTCTTCTCAATTCCAAAACCATATTCAGAGGGCTATGGGCTAATGAGAAATAGTGCCAATTGCTGTGCATTTTCCAAGCATCTGTCTTTTGTGTGTATCTGCTTCCACAAAAAGTCCTTTTGGAAGAAAAAAATATGTTTACTTACCTTAGATTAGATAGAAGCAAATGGATGTCAGTGAACGGGGTAAAAGAAGGACTTAATATCCTTCTGTCCATCAGAATCAATTCTCTGGTGGGTCAAGAATGAGGGAAGGGAGAAGCATCGTGTCTCAGTTATTCACTGCTTGATCCTCATTTTCCCATCTTGTTGTGGACCAAAGGAGACTTTCTGTTTGAGGGAAATATGAGAGATTTGTTCCCAGTGTTAAAATTAGATGTGTAATGATATGATAAATGCTAATTTCCAAATATAAAAGTCTTTAATAAATATTAATTTATGCCTTTATAATAATAGTATTCAAACTTTACTGTGATTAAAATGACTTAGGAAGCTTATTTAAATTACTACTTTCTAGTCCTTAGATAGTCTGATTTAATAAGTCTGTGAAGGACTCAGTGATCGACATTATTTTTAATGGATATTTTTGCAGATCTGGATACAAAAGATCTGCATCATTTACTATGAGAAATATTCTTCCATCGTGTGGAAATATATGAAGCAAACAGTGTAGTGAATAGACGTCATATTCCACTAACTCAGATGCACAAATTATTTCAAACGTTAACAAATGCTCTTAGCTCCAGCACACTGTGAAACACCTGTGTCGAAAGAATCTGGCTTCCTTAGATCCACCACACAGGGTTTCTTTTATTCTCTCCCCTTGCAAAGACACTTTCTCTGCTTTCTTTCTCCTCAAGCCCTCAATCTCTATACCCTCCATGAACTAAAATTTGTGTGAAAGAAGGGTAGGATAGCAGGGCTGCAAGGAACTTTTGCTTTGCTTTTGAGCCCAAAGTCATGACTTAATAAAAAGAAATTAACAAGAATGAAAATGCACAAATTATCAACACAATATATTATCATGCTACTGAGTAAATCTACTGGTATTGATATCTTTGATCATTATAACAATATTCATTCCACTTATAATTCCCATTTGGTATATTTTTGAAATATTATTTTTTCCAATTTTGAAAGTAATTTATATACAGTATATAAACTTGGAAAATACTGAAAAATTATAAAAGTAAATAAAATCACCCATAATACCACAAACCAGAAAATAATCTGGAAAAGTTTTTAATAAACTTTTTCTCAACAACCCTAAAATCTCTACAGCAATCACTTTATTCCTTTATTTAAAACCCTAAAATCTCTACAGCAATCACTTTATTCCTTTATTTCCCAAGCAATTGCATAGGAAAGACTAGTAAGAATGAACATGACATAATGGAGTGTGGAATATAATAATAGCCGAGACATTTACTTGAGGTTTTCTTCTTGCCTGAAATGATTCTGTTTATTATTATTAGGACATTGGTATGGATGCCCAGTTGCACTTAGTGGTCAATATGGTTGATCTCTGAGACAATAAAATGCTTAAAGCAAGTTAGATTTAATAGTTTATAGAAAAAAGTGTGATTTATCTAAATCTCCGACTAGTAACAGCACTTAAATACAATACTGGTATACTTTTAGTCAATCCTTACCTATTACCTGTTTTTGTTTTTGTTGTTGATTGGTTTGTTTATAGTCTCCTTAACATGATCCTTTATATTTGTATCTGTTGGCATTGATCTTAAATCCTTGTATCTAGACTAGCCCCATCCAAGTCTGTTGAGGTCTTTAAAATTTTTTTCACTTCTAAAACTCTCTCCACTGAGTCAGAATCTCCAGGGACTAACCTCTGAATTCTTTATTTTTATTAAATAACACGAGTAACTCTAGTGTGTGGCCAAGTTTGGGAATTATTGAAATAGGACAAAAAGATGAGGGTGTCCCTAAGAAGTTGTTTTCCTTTAAAAATAATTTTCAAAATATTTGAACTTCCTTCCAGAATTTTGACCCCAGATGACAGCCTTTTGATTGTAATTGACTCAAATTGATATATTTTTAATCTTGCAATGGCTCCATTTTGAAGAAAGATTTGATATTATTGTTTAGATTTGCTAAAAATAAGTCATCTTTAATTAGTCTCTTATCTCTCCAATTTCCAGGCAACTCAAGAAAATAGATATAACCCATATTTTTCTTTTACCAAGATAATTCAGTAAAGGTTTTTTTTTGCCTGAATTATCCACACTACTTTAATAGCACATTGAAAACTGCATATTTTTTCTAATTTATGCTATCATGACTGTCTTAGACGTTCTGATGGTTTTAGTTAAAATAAGGGTAATTTAACTATAATGAACAATTTCTGTAGTATTAAAAATGGAATAGTGGCATTTCCTTTTGAATCCTCAGTACACCAATAGATCATATTACAGATGTTATGCCTGCTCTCATCCTTCCATGCCTCCTATACCACTGGATCTTTAGAAGATGTGGAAAGAACTAGAGAAGGGAGTTATTTCAGAAATGTGTACATTTAGATGGAAGATTTGTTATTAAATGGTTTTCTGAGAAGCAATCAAACTTCTGTCCTTCTGAATTCACAGAATTATAGTGTAGCTGAAATGAAATATTGTACATGAAATCTATGAATTGTTTTCCAATAACACTTTTTATATGCAGTACATTTTATCTGACAAAGTTTTAAGTCAAGTTTAGATTTAGAAAACACAGGCTAGTTGTTAAAATTTGTGACAGTGTTTTGATGTTCCTTGCAAAGTATTTTACTTACTTTGCTCTCCTGACCAAATGACTTGTTTTGCTGATTTGTGGCTCAGTTAATGATCTTTCATCATTAGAGGTGACCCTACCAAAGGCTGATATTCTTTAGTGTACCATAAAGAATTGGACTAAATATCACTTATCAAATCAGCTTGGCCCTTTTCCAAATGAAGTTTTTCCCATGTCATAAAGCATGGACCCTTAATGATGGAAACACATCTAGCTTCAAAATTAGATATTAAGTAGACTACCTAGTTTTTCAACTGACTGCCAATGCAGAAAAAAAAATATGAGTCATTGGGAATGGCTTCAGTTCTTTGTCAACCACAGCTGATATTGCAGGTTCCTATTTCTGTAATATATTCACTTTCAGATGTGATGTTTGAATCGAATTATAAATCTTCTTTGCCATGAACCTAAAGAGAAAAATATCCTTTGATGTATTTATTTTGTTCCTTGGTGGTGGTTTTGTAGTTCATGAGATATTACTCTTACAGCTGTGGAAATTATGTGGGCATAATTATATATGGTTTTGAAGTTTATTATTTCTGTTGGATATGTTACTGCATTTAACACATATATGTATACACATATATATGAAGGGACCTTAAATACTTTTGATTTATTTTTTAATTAAAAATATTTTACTTCATCTATAGGCTATTATTTATTCTTAAAAACTTACATAAAGAAATTCTGAGCCCATAGCTTTAATGCTCATGTCCACTTATTAAAAGCAAAGAGAGAGAGAAAAAAACAAACTGAAAAAGAAAACATATTGTTTACCGGACCCTGAAAATGTACCCCATAAATTTTTTGTATGAATTTGATCATTTTCTAGTTTCACACATTCAGAAGAGCCTACTCATACTTTCAAGCTGAGAGAAAAGAAATTTTCAATTTCAAGAATACTTCTGAAAAACTTTATAAAAAATGTTTAACCAATGAATTAACGAATATTTATATTATTATGATATCAAATTACATATAATTAGCATGATGGATTTCTGGCCACATAAACTATTTTACAAATTGTTTCCAGGTTATAAAAATACTGTGAGCAGAACAGATTTACACAGGAAGTCCCATGAAGAGTTTCTCGTGGGGGAAAGATTATTCTATTTCGTTGGGCGATGCTTACTTCCCTCTAAGAAACAGGTTTGAAGTACTTGGGCATATCTACACAGACTGGGTATAAAAGAATAGAGAATTAAGGCAATGATGTGGAGATGTGTGTCTCAAACTTGGATGTGCATATATATCTCTCGAGTTTGTTAAAACACAGATTCTGATTCCACAGTTCTCTGATGAGGTCTGAGATTCTACATTTGTAACAAGCTCCCAGATAACACTCGCGTTGCTCAGACCACACACCGAGTACATGTAGAGCACCAGATTCTATGCCTGACTGCCCATCAGAGTTACCTCGGGGAGATTCCACACCAAAAGAGAGGCCTGTGCCATAACACAGATCTGAATCTGGATCACCCCGTGGGCCCCTGACTTGTGTTCAGTTAATAAGCTGCACCGCTGATTCTGAGTCTCAGCTAAGGTGGCGAACCACGGGCTTAGACAAATGTTTCTCTCTGCCGAGAGTGCACACAGGTATAGGTGTGTGTTGGGGAGGCATGTGGATGGGGGTTAGGGGTGGAAGGTTTTTACAGATTAAGAAAGAAAAGGAGAGTTTTATTCTGAGCAGGTGAACCTCGTCCTCTCAAAGCTTCTTTCCTCCCAAACAGAGAAGTACCGATTGGTGACGTAAAAATCTGACACATTGTCACAGCCTCATTATTCAGAACTAAACCCAGAGACCTCTGAAATCATTTCCCAGTTCTCTTCCCCTCCCCAACTCTGCTCTGGTCATAACTGGTTTCCTTGTTGTTTCTGAAAATCCCTAAGCAAACCACTCCCAAATTTTGCACTAAATGTTTCCTCAGCCTGGAATAATTTTACCCCAAATATCCCTTAGCAGATCTCTTACCTTTTCAAGTATTTGATCAAATATTGTCTCCTCAATAAGCCTTCTGATCACCTTATTCAAATGACAACTTGCCACTAGCTCTTCTGATCTTCCTTTTTTGCATGACTTTTTCTATAGCACATATCACATTCTATCACATTATTTATTATGTTTACTAATCAATTTCTGCTCTCACTCCTCTTTACCATCACTAGAAGGTAGTGATGTAGGGGATCTTTGTTCACAGATATTGCCAAACTGATAGGAAATTCCTATACCATAGCATGTGTTTGATAAATGAATGAAAACATATAAACTCAGGTGTCACTTCAGAGAGATCTTCTGTGACTGCCCCAGTAAAAGAAGTACCCACCTTCAAACTTCTTATCTTCATCCCTCTTTATTACAGTAGTCTATTACACTAGCTTATTATAGATTCCTTATGCTCTCTCTCTCCCCTTCTCTCTTTCTCTCTCCACATGTATACACATACATAATTTTTATTTGCTTTTGAGTTTACTATTAGAACATAATTTTTTTAAGGACAGTGGTATTATTTCAGAGGTATGTACTTAGCAAACATAACACCTCCTAGCACAGAGTATATGGGTAATAAATATTTGTTGACTCTTTTAAAAAATGGGGGAGTATAAAGATATGTTAACTTCTCTGCATTGCTATAATGTAATGAATAATTGCTGTTTTACATTTCTCCGGATAGAGAAACATTGTCTGGTGTTGAGGGCTGATTTAGTGCTCTATTATCCAAGCAAGCAAGGGCAAACAAATCAGTTAGACATTTATTCCCAACATTTATGCTATGACCAAGCAAAGTTTAGATTATGATTGTGTCCAGTTGGTTTGCTTGCCAAAAAGCACCCAGGTACTCAGAGTCTCCCTCCCCCCATCCCATCTCATTTTCTTGGCTCCAAAAGGTGCATGCCCAGAGTTCTACTAATGAGGAATTGGCACTGCCAAAAGTCTGGTTCAGCCCAAGGAAAATTCACACAGCTGGCTAAAGTCACCACATGGTGGGATGCTGTTTTTCTACTTAAATACACTTGTGGTCTCTCAGGAACTCACTATTTCATCGTTGTTTACTTTTGGTCCAACAGGGTCTACAGTTTCCATTATACAGCACTTCAGCAACCCTGTAGCTGCAGAGGTTGCCCACACTGACAGGGCATATACGAGGCATTGATCCCTAGACTGGCTAAACAGAATTGAAGCTGGTGCCTGTGTGTTCTTCCCTGACCTAGGCCATCCAGTTGTGAC
This sequence comes from Mesoplodon bidens, assembly GCF_964165515.1. NCBI lineage: Eukaryota > Metazoa > Chordata > Mammalia > Artiodactyla > Ziphiidae > Mesoplodon > Mesoplodon bidens. The sequence continues at coordinate 92,134,586 of NC_138167.1, forward strand.
TTATTTACGTAGTTTGTGGCACAGGAGACCACACTCAAAAGATGAAAAGATGGTTGTGCATTTGTTGTTCTTGATGTAATTGCCAACACAAGTAGGTATAGGAAAGAAGAAAAGACTCCACTCTCAGCTTCAAAATCCCACAGTCTTATTTTCTAAAATTACAAGAATGGTTAAAATCAAAGTAATCAATTCAGAGTTGACAAGATAGAAGCTAAATGCAGATCATTTTGGGTCTCTGGCTACACCTCTTGCCTAACAATTAGTAGTCACTTTATTCAGTCATTCATTTATTAATTCACTCAAGAAGTTTTACTTAATCCTATAATGTACACAATATTGTGCAAAGCACTTAGGGACAAACCTCAACGATCCTAATTATGCAAAATATGAAAAAAAAACAGAAAAAAGGATCATGGATGCAGTGAGTGTAATAAGTTTAAATCCTATTCGACAAATATTTCTTAAGGTACTCATTTTGTGTTCCAAATATAACACCTGTACATACGCACAGTTGGTTTGACCAATTATTAGTTGCATACTATACACACAAAAATTTGGAAGCTATAAACAGTTTGGGTTTAGAAAAATCCTAGAGTATTAGGAAAAGGCAACACTTTAAGAGCACACTCTCTTTGCAAAGGAATAGTAAATAATGAAAAAAGAGATTGGAATCAATTAAAAATGTGTTGGGAATATATCTTTGGCACAGTGTGTTAAGATCTCGTGGTGGTTGTGGTGGTAGGGGTGGGATTACAAAGATAAATGATCATCTCACCTTCAAGGGGTTTATAATCCTTATGAATGATGAGGACCACCTCCAAGGTCTCAATTCACTCACTCTAGCACTCTCTGTCAAAGGCAGATATGGGAATTGTACCCCACCAGAACTGCACTGCTACACACTCAGAAACTCATTTTAGGCCGATGTGCATTCTCAGACATTGTGGAATATGTACTCAGTGGTAGACAGAGAGCGTCAGAGCAAAATCTTCTGGGCTGCCTGACTTCCCAGGTGTGCAGTTAGCAGGTGAGATATGGCGGTTTGGAAGAATAGTTCCCTCCTGTTGTCTGCCTGGAAGAGGCAGATCAAGTGTCTTATGATCTGGATCATTTGGATAGCAGGTCAGAGACAACCTGCCCCTAAATTAAAATAAACATAAATAAATGCAAGCCCCATTTTCCCTTCTCTTCACCAACAGCAGGACTCCACTTTTCTCCTTTCTTTTCTGGAACATAATTCGGGGAAGCTGTGCTGGAGTTCCGCCCCACATTCTTTGTGTTCCTCCCTAGGTCTTTTTATGTCAAATTATACCTTCATGGTCCATTAAACATTCATCTAAAAATTAGTTCCCAGAGAACAGGAAGGAGTGAAGTTCTTCAAACACTTTCCCATCACTAAGAAATATTTTCACTATATCCTGGATGGTGATGGTGTTGGTAGGGTACTTCTCCCTGAGTAAAATGAATCTTAATATAGGCTACTTTAAAACTCACATTAACTCCTGAAAGCTGGGCAGGAGTTGGAATGTTGTGGAGTAGGTTTTTTGGTGTCACTATCATTTTGCACTGCTATCATTCAGAGCTCTTACATCAGAGCGCTAGAAATCCTGGAATGTGGGAGAGAGTCCCACATAAAAAATAATTTTCCTGTGTCCTAATGACTTTTAAATATTTCCATAGCCAATCTTGCAGGTGGAAAAACTCACTTATAATTATTTGAGACCAGAACCTCCTTTCATTTGATATAGAAACACAAAGGATATTTTTGCAAAATTTTAATGGACACTGAATTTTGTAGGACTGTAACTATTGAATAGATCTGGTAGAGAATGCATAAAAATGGAACAGGTAATGATAAATTATGACAAAATACAATATGAGGTATCATAAAGAAGGAACAGAGGGCTGCTGAGAGCCTGGAAGGGGAACCAGGCCTTGAAGTATACGTAGGATTAACCTGTAGGGCTGGGGAGAAATGCGGGAAGGGTGAGGAAGGGTCACACATAAGATCAAGCATGGGAAGTATTTAGAAAAAAGTAAATGGTTCCAATGTGGGGACTAAATGATCTTGGTAGATAGATGCTCAATTTCTTGATGAACACAGATCACAGACAGGAATGATATTTGGGGCTTCTCATGTAGAATGGAAATGAATGCAGGGAAAGATTGAGAAACTACTGGAAACAAGTTAGACCAATGCCAACAGGGCTATAAAGTAAGTGGAAAGTTAGCAAATTATTAGTTAGGTTCTTTTAAATTAAGAATATTTGTGTATTTTGCAACATAGAAATAATGAAACATTTCCTTCTCTTTCTCTTTACCCTGTTGAGATTCTCATGGCTGTTGCTTCTAAGATCTCCAAGAACCCAGGGGAAAACATTCTCTCACAATGTTGGGCTTCTGCTTCAATAGACTCTCTTCATCTTAGACCTTAACCTGAAACCCTACCTTCAAGAAAACCCTAAGTAAACCCTACCTTCAAGAAAGCCTAGCTGGAGAGTTGCCTTCTATTCTTTTTCGAAAATTTAGACTTTCTCCCCAGTGAGTTTCAGGCTTTCTTCCCAGTTTATTGTGAAGCCAGGAAGTGTACTTTGTTCTTTTTTTGTTTTGCTAGGTACATGATAGGCTCACAAATTATTTTGTTAAATGAAGAGATGAAAAGTTCATAAATAACCACACAAAGAGAACCCAAAATAGTCACCAAATTAACACACACACACAAAAATGGAACTAACATTTCAGAAAGTGTTATATACATCTAGAGAAAAGCCTAATACTGTCATAGCTACTGTCATCAGGCAGTCTCTGGGTGAGTCATTCAGGAGTCTAGATCCTGGACAAATGGCTTTCAAAGGTTGAGGATGAGAGGGTGACAGACAAGATTTGCCTCTCCTCTCAATTTCACCCATGTCCTGAATTCTAATTTTGCAGCTTTATATAGCTTTAAGGCAGATCTATTTTGAGAAAAAAAAATCCTCTGTGGTTGCAGATATCCCTCCACATGCCTCATCTCTTACTCTTGGCTTCAAAGATCACATGCTGATAATGAGACCAGAAAAGGTTGATAAGTAAACACTCAATGTTCATAATATTTATAGTTTTTAATTTTGAGTTCCACTTCCTTGTGTATTATATACAAATAACTATAATAGTAATAACATAGGAAGCACTATTATAAGCACTTTTTATATACTAACTTTACAATAAACCTGAAAGGTAACATCACGATCCCCATAGTACAGATATAAAGCTGCGACATAAGGAAACTAAATAATTTGGTAAAACATTTGAAGACAGGATTTGAACAAATCATCTGTCCCCAGAGCTCAGCCTCTTTAGCAACATAGGGTACTATATAAGGTACTACATATGCAATAATATCTGTTAGTCTAGTTACTAATTTAAATGTAAACACTTATTATTTTTATTATTATTTCCTAGAATAGTGATAACTTACTTCAGTTATAAAAAAAGAAACATTTAGAGTAAATATAACTTTCATTTTTATCTTTGAAAGTTTCTCCCTTCTTTCTTTGCTACATTGCTCTTATCTAAAAATCACACTGAAAAATGAAGCTAAATCATTTATTACATAGTTTATCTACTCTAGATAATGGAATCTAAGGCAGGTCCATGAATCAAATGTAGACAGTAGTAACTAGGAGATATTAGGAGCACATATAAATGCCAATAATTTTTTTTTTTTTTTTTTTGGTGAGAACCAAGACCTCTCTAAGATTCTTTCAAAATGGAACACATTTCATTTTATTGTTTTTATTATTTGACTATTCATTTCTGCAAGTTCAAGATAAAAAATTTCATTCAATTCTCTTAGGACTGGGAATGAAGACTTTAACATCACAGGCTAAAAAAATTATAACTCCATTCTAAATATATATGAATCACAAGTTCTCATAGAAAATGAAAAAAAAAGTGTGTGTGTTTTATTTGTTTTATACATGAGACTAGGGAAATATGTTATAATAAGGATGAACTTTGGAAAGCAACAAATGTCAAATGGTATTCTTTCATCTGTCTAGTGAGAAATATCTTTACACTGTCAAATACCAATCTGTGCTTTTTGGAAGTGGTATACTTCAAGCCCTATCTATTTCAACTTGCTATAGACCCTTTACCTTTGATTTTATTTTATGAGTCTATTTACACTTATATTCTAACTAAATTCAATCTTAATTATTTTTTCCAATTTTAACTACAGTCATCTGTCTACTAAGCACTTATGTCAACTGGACTTCACATTTAAGTGCCCTACGATGGATTTCAGTTTGTTATAAACATGTTTCATAATTTTCTTTCCCTCTTGTAACTTGGATTTCATTTCACTTTAGAAAAGCTGGTTCTAATTTGGATTTCATTGTTTTTACCTTTTAAACTTTTTAATCTCATAACTTCCTATTTTCTATTTCTAATTCTTTCCAAATGCCAGTCTCAATCTTTTTTTTTTAATAATGCCATCTGTGTTTTTCTTTCTTATGGTTGTGCTCTGTTTCTCTGTTTATCATTCTTTAACTTTTTTCATTTTTAATAACTCTTCTTTGTACAGGTCTGCACAGGTAAGTACTCAAAAATATTGACTGCTTGATGGAATTATGGCAAAAACTAATCCAAAACACCTTTTATATAGTATGTTAAAAACATTCAGACGCTTATTTAGGTAATTTGGATTATTTTTGGTAAATTCATAGAGACATGATTGATAGATTCACATTTATTCCAGTGTTTTCATACAATGTATTAAAATCAATAATGGTGGGGGAATTGGGGAGATGTTAAAGAGTATAATCTTGCCTCTAGAAGATGAATAAGTTCTGAAGATCTAATGCATAGCATAGTGACTATAGTCAACAGTACTGTATTATATACTTCAAAATTGCTAAGAGGCTAGATCTTAAAATCTATAGTGGCAGATTAGCTGGCTTTTGTGTTTTTTTATTGATTTCACTGTAACAATATTCTACAATTTTCATATTTTCCTATTAAATTTACAGAGAGTAACACATTTATATATAAACGGCTTGAAGGTATCATTTTGTATTTAGGAGTATTAGAGGAATAAAAAATTATTTTATTTAGAATTTTCTGATAAATTTGGTGTCTTGTTTTAAGGCATTGGCCTTAAAGTGGTTATCTCTCAGTAACATAAAAGCTAACATAAAAGCTGTTTATTAGGCATATGAAATGTTTCTATTTCCAAAAAAGAAAAGACAAAGGAATAGTTTTGTTCTGGGATTTTTTATGCATTTGGCAAAAACTTATCAAACAAAAAGAGAAAGCTTAATATTATCTTTGTTTTTTTTCTAAATAACTTTTATCTTTTCACTACTAGTTCATACTTTATTAACCCAGTATTTTCCATTAGTTTTATAAAGATGGAGTAAAATTATCACCAATACTATTGAAAAATCACAATGTACCACAATGTGTTTTATTGGTAGAAGAAATTAATTACATATAATTGTAAGTAAAGAATGAATGTAGGAGTTCTACTTCAGCTATGGTTGTGTAGCACTTGTTGGACCAACCATACCATAGATAATAACTACAAATTATGGAAGCTATGTTTAAAACAACTACCTGAAGCCTGGAGAGTAGACAGAAGTAGATAGATTCCGAAGATGAGGTGACATTTGGAAGGAGAAAATGACACTAGGTGAATACCCTATTTTTACAGCTTTTACCAGAAGGGCAGGTCCCAGACAACACTTTGTGGGTCAGCTAAAACTTCAATGGAAAACCTTGTTTCTTGCTGTCATGAAGAACAGGGCAGGGTTCAGGGCCAAACTTCCTGGAAAGCTAGAAGTTAAATCCTAGGAGGAGGAAAGTCAGAGAGAGGAACCCATGTTCTATGTATAAACTCTGCCTATATCTTGGTTGATCCCTGAATATGTATGCGTGGAAAAGACTCCAAGCAACCCAGTAAACGCTAAATGAACTGATCTGAAGCTATCTTCCACTAAAGGGGAAACAAGAACTTGCAGTTTGAAGTGTAAATTTAGTCTTGGTTTAAAAAAAAAAAAAAGGTTTGGAGGAATATAAGTTTGAACTTCTACAACATTTCATTCATAATGTTCAAGACACAGTCTGAGAATTCTTACAATGTGATGAATCACAAAAAAAAAGCTTGAGGAGGGAGACATTCTTTACAACTTGTGGGTAGGATATAAAAAGAAATTACCATAAAAGAAAAAGATGATAAATTAAACCTCAAGTAAAACTTTTGTTTAATAAAGAATGCCATTAAGGAAATAAATATACAAGCCACAGTTATGGAAAAAATATCTGAAATATTTGAAAAATCTATATCTGACAAAGGACTGGTATCCAGGAAATATTGTAAAACTTCTACAACTCAAAAAATAAAAAATATAAATAACACAATATAAATTGGCAAAACAGTTTAAAAATGTTTCACAAATAAAACATATATGGATGGACAATAAACACATGAAAAAGTGTGCAATATCATTAGTCATTATGAAAAATCATACTAAAACTACAACAAGAAACCACTACATATTTCCAGAAAGGCTAAAATGAAAAAGACAGACAACACCAAATATTGGCAAGAATGTAGAACTGGAACTCAAATATTATTAGTGGAAGTTTAAAATGTTACAATTTGGAAACTATCTGGATGTTTATTAAAAAACCAGGGCTTCCCTGGTGGTGCAGTGGTTGAGAGTCCACCTGCCGATGCAGGGGACATGGGTTCGTGCCCCAGTCCGGGAAGATCCCACATGCCGCGGAGCGGCTGGGCCCCTGAGCCATGGCTGCTGAGCCTGCGTGTCCAGAGCCTGTGCTCTGCAACGGGAGAGGCCACAACAGTGAGAGGTCCGCGTACCGCAAAAAAAAAAAAAAAAAAAAGAAAGAAAGAAAAGAAAAAACCAAACACATATTTACTCATAAACCAGAAATTCCAAGCCTAGGTATTTATCCAATAGAATTAAAAACATGTCCACAAAAAATACCTATAAAAATATTCATATTGGTTATATTCATAACAGCCCAAAATTTCTGGAAATATCCCAGGTGTCCATCAGTAACAGAACTGATAAACAAATTGTGATATATTCATAAAATGAAATACTACTTAGCAATAAAAAGAATGAGCTATTCATACATGAATGAATCTCAAACAACATGGATGTGAAAGAAAGATTGTACAGAAGAATAAATACTGTATGATTTCATTTAAAAGAGGTTCTAGAATAGGCAAAAAAAAATCAAAATAGTATTTGTCTCTGGGGAGTTGGTGCAGTGATTTACTATGAAGAGGCGTGAGGGAACTTTCTGGGGTGATGGTAATATTCTATATCTTTACTAGGTTGCACAGGTGTATGCATTTGTGAGAACTCATTAAATGGTACACAAATATTTATGCATTGAATTGTTTGTAAGTTTTATCTCAAAAGAAACAAAGCTTAAACTGTAGGTAATTATATATATCCTGAAGTCTTTATAGGGAAGTGTACTGATGTCTGCAAATAATCTTGTAGTACACCAAAAGTAATATAGGTTGATGGATGAATAGAGGGATGAATTAGTGAATAGATATATGATAAAGCAAACATAACAAAGTATTAATTGTATCACCTATGAACTAGGTCTTTACTGAAAAAACCTTTCACGTTTTTTCCATGTTGGAAAGTTTTTATTATAATATCTTAGAAAAAATAAATATAGGGTATAAATTTTCTTTTAGTTATTTATTCATTTTTAACATACTTCAGCATAAGGCATACACTAAGTTGATTTTTCTTATTGGTGATAAAACAAGACAACTGTAAACTACTGACATTTTCATCAGTAAACATTTAATTGCTAAAGTACTTAAGTACATTTAAGTACAATTGAAGTGGCAAGTGAGTCCTTGGTCTATTAATACCAAGGAAGCCCAGTATAAAAACATGTCAGCACTTTGAAAAGAAAATTCTGAATAATTGTTAAGAACCTTTTTATGAAATGCTGCATCATTGATGTTGGTAATAGCACAGAGGCTGATATTGTGTGGAAAAAATAGGTATCAATCTATCAGAGTTGAAAAAGAATTCTGAGAAGTCAGACTCAAGAAGTTTCAGGAATGTATGATAAAGTCTCTCAGGAATTATAAAATAAGAACTCTAATTGCTAACGTTATTATGTTCTTTCTTAATGGTATATAGTATGACAGTGCATCTTACATCAGATGACATTTTAGATTTAATGAAATATGGTATTTATGAGTTCCTTCTGTGTTCTCAACACCATGCTATAGTAGGTGCTAGAAAGAGACTGATGAATAAAACACAATCCCTGTCATTGAAAAGTGAAAATTTGGGGAAGGAAATATACCAGTTACACAAATAAAATCAGTAATATAATTGTGTCATCTGAGTCCACTTTGTCGGAGCATCTAAACTTATGTGGACTTTTCCGGGAAAATTTCCAAGAAAAAGTGATATATATTTAGTTATGAAGGGTGATTATCAATTCACCTGGTTGAGAAGACAGGTAGACAGGAAAGAGCTGTCTAAAAAAAAAATAAGGAGAAAACACCAAAACATAAAGGCATGAAGGTACAGATTGTTTCAAAAGTGATGACATGTTTCATATGTGAGAAGGTGAGAGTTGTGGGATGCAGCAGTGTACCAGGAAGGTAAGTTAGATTAACTTTTGTAATATGTTGTATGTCATGGTAAGTATTCCAGTGCTCTAGGCCAGGTGTTCCCAAACTGTGGAGTTGGAGTATCTGCCTCATGGGGAGGAACTGATAAAAATAAGACTATTCCCTTATTTAGTTCTTACAGTCAATGATATATTATCCCATTGCCTTTTATTTTTAGGTATAAGCAATAATTTCTTACGAGTAATCAGCTGAGTTATTAAGGGTTACTCACACTGCATTCATACAATGAAGTTACAGTACTGCTAGAGCTTCTGAGAACAAAAATCCAATATTCTATCATATATCAAGCTGTTATTCTATTTTTGTGAGCTCTGGACATTTTTCTGGACACAGGCTTATATATAAGGAGAGAGTTGTAATTCCTACAAATTGAAGGACTGCATATATCTGTATATTAGATATCTCATTTTTACCAACTAGTATTTTTTTTCACCCTTTAGGTATCAGCAACCCAATTTTTCTGCAGGAAATGAAACATGTCCCAAGATCAGTCTGTGATGATTTGGTTGCTTTAGCTCAGATTCTAGGTCCAGAATAGATATGCATATTAGACCAAGCCAAGCAGAACATCACATTGTGCTGGTCACATTGATTGGTTCAGGATGGTTTTATAACAATTCAACAGAGACACAGGCTAGGACATCTGTGGAACTATATCTCTTCCTTCTCCCCGCTCCCTCTTTCCTTTCCTCTTTGGAATTTAACCTGGCAGATGTGGCCTTAGAACTGCTGAGAACCATCTTGATACCAAATGAAACCTAAATATAGAAGCCATGGAAAACATAACTGCAAACGGAGAGAGATGGCACTGTGTATGCCCTTGAATCAAGCTGTTCTTGAAGTTATTTATACTCTTGGGCCTGTCAGATCTGTTAACCCATAAATTCTCCTTTTGCCCAATCCAGTTTGGATTCTATTTTCTGATACTCACTACAGAAAGGGCTATAATACAGATGTTTGGTTTTCAGTGTATTTGTAGTATTTTCTTGAGAAATCTTAGTTTCCAATTTCTCCTATGTTAACCTAGGTGTCAAACTGCCTGGTTTAAGTCCAGATTCTGACACTCCATTGTGTAATCTGATCACCAGCTACAAAGTTTCTCTGCGCCTCATTTTCCTTAGTAGTAAATTGGCAATAAAAATGCATCTTACTGATAGTGGTTTTGTGAGGAATAAATGAGATGATAAATGTAAACTGCTTACTAAGGTATCTTTCACATTTTAAATAAATGTTAGCTATTTTTTTACTGCTTAATGATGAAATATTGTTTGCTTTTATTTTCTGTTTTGAATGCTGAGATACATTTGGATCCTTCTGCAGTGTATTTTATATCTTTCATATTTATATATTTTTGTGTAAACCATAAATTATTCTTTTTTTAACATCTTTATTGGAGTATAATTGCTTACATTGTTGTGTTAGTTTCTGCTGTATAACAAAGTGAATCAGCTATATGTATACATATATCCCCATAACCCCTCCCACTTGCATCTCTCTCCCATACTCCCTATCCCACCCCTCTAGGTGGTCACAAAGCACCGAGCTGATCTCCCTGTGTTGTGCAGCTGCTTCCCACTAGCTATCTCACAAATTATTCTTTCACTTTTGTTTTAACAGATTCCAAAGGGTGAAAATAAATAAATTCCATTTCCATTATTATGACTGTGAGTTTTAGCCACTGCAGATAACATCTGGTAGGTTCTGGATTGCTCTTTGAAAGAGAATGTTCTTAGAGTCAAGGTCAAATGGATTATATTTTCTTACATCCGTCAGTCATTTAAATTATGTCACATTTTAGCTGTGTCCTATTTGGACTATTGTTTTTGTAGACTCTTTTTCTTTGTGAAGTTTCTATTTGTCTGCCTTCTCTCTCCCCATTCATCCTCTCTTCCTTGCTCTCTTCCTTTTCTTTTTTTTTTCTTTATCTGGAAGATATAACATGCTATTCTCATCAAACAACTAATATGCTTCTGCTTCTTATCCATTTTATTGTCAAGAAAAAATGTGGGAGACTTTGAAATGGGTAAAAAAGATTCCTGGAAGACCTGTTTAACTCAGCCTGCTGGGTTATCTGTGACTTTGGTTGTTAGTATTTTACTGTTCCAAGGTGTAGGATATTGATAGAAAAGTAAATAATTCATATCCATAGAAATATAAATGAATTCTGTCAAGTGGAATTGCCCTGTGGACATTCAGTAGTTTTGCATTTTGAAAAAAAATCATTTTAGTATTTCTGATTACCCGTATAATAATCTGACTGAAGAATCTGTATTGTCACTCACCATTACCTATAACTTCCCCTTGACAAGCAAAAGCAAAGAGAGGAGAATTAAGAAGGCTGATTGGTCAGTTTGCCTTAAATATTTCAATTAATCAAACAAAAATTTTTGTTTCACATGTATATTTGGTTCAAATGAGTCAAAAAGGAAGACCTCTCCTTTCACTAACTACTTGATTTACCTATAGTTGGTTTTTTTTAATGCACCCTAGATATTAATGTCAACAACCCAACCTAATAAAAAGCAGGATTCAAAGTAGTTATGCATTCCATAACTGGAATAATCTGATGGAAAGCAGCTAAAACACTTGTCTGGTAGCAGACTGCTCCCATAGGAAAGTTAGAGTGGAAAATCATTCTGTGATATATTCTAAAATACATGCATACTTGCCCCCCATTGATTCAATTTAAGACCAAAATGAGAAGATTCCTAGCTAACTATAACTTGGAAAAAGAAGAGGAAAATTTGGTATCTTGCATGAAGTAAACACATAAATGTTTTGGCAGGTAGTTTATCTCAGTATACTGAGCTGAGGGGTACCGAAACCTTATATAAAATCTCAAACTTTAAGTTTCTTTGGATTTTTTCTTACTTATTGATTTAAAATATTATGAATAAAAAGAAAACCTATTTTTCTAAAATAAATGTTTTGGGTACCAGAGGGAGGCAAGAAAACTATATAACCTAATAATTAATAAAACAAACTTTCTATAGAGAACAGCTGGTTTCTAAATCATAGACATACAGGTAATCAAATGAAGACAATTTCTTAGGCTTTTGAAGGTACTGACTTTTGGCATGAAGATATCTCTTGGGGAAACATATCACTAAATTAACCAAGTAACCAAGAGAAAGAAAACAAATTAATTTTCAAATATTCTTGCGAAATAAAGGAAAAAACTAATTAACTAACAACCTTGCACCATCCTGGTAAACTGAACTACTATATTGTAAAATTGCTTCTGCTCTACTGACTTAGAATAAATGTTTGTATAATTATATGTAGCTCAAGTTATTGCAAATTAATGCTCCAGGTTCATGCTCAATTTATATGACTGAGTCTTATTTTAAATTGTGCAATAAAATTCTCATTTTATTCCTCATCAAGTTTAAAGATGTTCTAGCTTAGGGCAAAATATAAGAATCACATCGTCAAAAACTGAGCCCATCTTTCACCACTGGAGGTCATCTGATTTCATTTTTTATTCTGCTGGAACGTGTGGGCAAAAATGTAGGTTTTTAGGACTTGAAATATTTCCATATATATTTATGGTTGGATCCATATTATAGGTTTTCTTTTTTCTTTTTTTAATTAAAACACAACCCTAATGCTGGTAACAAAAGGGTCTCCTCTTTCTGAAGTACAGACATACATTTTTAATATTTCCAGAAAAAGGAGTTATATTAGAGAGGTATCAAGAGGAATGTGATACATGGATTTTGTTTTCTTCTTTGATTCTATTTCTTTAAAGAGGCTCTGTCTTTAAGTAAAACATTCCCCTCTGTCTACTCTATTTATTTTTCTTAAATTCATTTGATAACTTTGGAAGAAATGATATAGTTTTTAAGATAGGCTTCAGTAAATGGATGGTTATAGTTTTACATATTCATTAATTCATGAATATGTCATAATGAAATTATCCCAAGTCATATATAGTTATCATATGTTGGCATTTCTGTGGTGACTTTTCATGATTTCAGTGATATCATTTAACCTTACAAGTTCAGTAACATGGCTGGGTCAGCATTTAAAAGGAAGTCTAAGGGCTTCCCTGGTGGCGCAGTGGTTGAAAGTCCACCTGCCGATGGAGGGGACACAAGTTCGTGCCCCGGTCCGGGAGGATCCCACATGCCGCGGAGTGGCTGGGTCCAAGAGTAAAATAAATATTACTTTGTACATACGATTAAATCAATTCAGATTGGTCTCAAAGTTGCACTTTTCCTGTGCTGGATGAGAATTTCTTCTCAGTCATTATAGGATCCTTCCTCTTCCAGTTTTACTCAGAAATCAGGAGATCTAGACACTACCCCCCAAATGAGATAATGAGTTGTAAGCTCTTGTTTACTATTTAATGCTGGTATCTTTTTTGTCTAAGTCTGCAGTGTTCCCTTGGTGTCCTGCAGTTTTGTGCTTTCATGTTAGATGTGGGCTATAGAAATCTTTGTCTAATTATTCTATTTTTGGAAACCATTTTTGTCCTTGAAAGCTGTCATTTCTTTCAAACTCATCTTATGTGGTTTGGGTAAAGCTGATTTTAACCTCAAGACCCAGCAGTATGTGTACTACCTTAGCCTGGCCAATCAACACAGCACATTCCTCTGGCTACAGTGATTGGTTCATAGATGACATGTGACACATTCGGGGCTAATGAAATGAATGATACCTTACCTCAGGGAGGGGATCCTGGATAAGAGAATCTCATTTTTCCTTTAAAATATGAGGCTCAGATCATGTATAGTTTGGAACTACTTAAGCTCTCTTAAAACCAAGAGGGGAGAGTTTGCTGGAGAATAGCACTGATGTTAAGGTGAATAGAACTGAAAGGTAGAGGACAGGAAACTGAATCCTGGGGCATCACTTCAACAGCTGATCAAATAACTCCTGAAATTTTTAGCCATGTAAGCCAATAAACTGCCTTTCTTCAAGCTCTTGGATCTGTTTTTCTGTCTTTTTGTAACAGATATAGCATCTCCTTAAGATAGATCATACAGCCGTCTCTTTAAAGACTGAGTCATCTTCCCTGGTGCTGCATGGAAGAGTACTTAGATGTCCATTACCTGTGGAATTCAGAATACTGTCTTCCATTCCATAATCCATTTTCTCTGCCTCCTTGATTCTTAAAGATACTCTTTCTTCCAAACTCTGCCCATACACCTAACATAATCTTTTTTTTTTATTATTGGTTTAGGGCTCAGGGATTTCAAGCTGACTTGTCTCCTAGAATCAGACTGACTATAATAAAGAATGGTGAAGCTTGTTGCGAATTTCATATTTTTAACAATATTGACACTCCTGCTGGCCTGTTTCAGCTCCCAGTTAAACATCTTTTTTTCAAAAGACAAAAAGAATTTATTACATCACTTATTTCTGAAGTTTTCCACCCCACCAAAAGTCCCTGGACTTCCAAAGCCTGGCTACCTACTTTGGTGGAAGACAGTGAGAGTGGCAGAGAAGCAAAAAAGAAAAAAGAAAGAACAAGCAGACATTAAGATTTCAATAAGTTATCTTGATTTATTAATGTTCTTGGATACTAATGAGTTAACTTACAACTGAAAATTTTTACTAACATATAGACTTGAATATTTCGTGTCCAAGGGTAATATTATATATCTGAGAAAGTCAATCTATGTGTCAACTCCCATGATTTCTTGTGCCAACACTCAACTGGTCAAAGGTTTCCACCTTTGATTGAGAATTATTACAGAAAAATTTCCAAGAAACAGGAATAGATAATGATTGTTCCAACATAATGTACAAAGAATTTTAAATAAGGACCACCAAGGAGATCAAGGAAAAGGTTTATACCTCAAGTACCTTCTTGCAGATCTAGGCTCTTAGAGACTGAATAAGGGTCACCTTAGCAGGAAGGAGATGATGATGGCATAGTATGACCTTGGAGGACCTGGAATATCTGCCTTCCCCAACCTTGCCCTCTTCTTTTTCTCTCTGTATTAGTTTTATAGTGCTGCCATAACAAAGCACTACAGACTAGGTGGTTTAAACATTTACTTTCTCATTGTCCTGGAGGCTGTAAGTCTGAGATCAAGGCATCTGTGGGTGTGCATGTCTGTTTTCAAATTTCATCTTACTAAGATACCAGTCATATTGGATCAGGACCCATGCTAAAGACCTCAATATTTAATTAATCACATCTTTAAAAACCTTATCTCCGAATATGATTACATTCTGAGGTGCTGGGGGCTTAGGACTTCAACATACAAATTTTGGAGGGACACAATTCAGCCTGTAACACTCTCTTACTCTGTTTTCTGCTTCATTTGTTATAGTACAAACTCCACTTCTCAGTCTCTGAAGGGCTTTCCCATTATATTCTCTATAGCTAGTTTTAGAAATTAAAAAAGCTGAACAATGAATGGTCGCTGCTTTATTATGACCTTCCTTTACTTCTAGCACTTGCTGACTAATCGGACTCCATACTTCCCCACTCTCACTCCATTTCCACACATTTAGTATTGACACATTCATCTTGAAGCCTTGTTAACACCTGGATAAACTCAATATTCTTACATGCTTCAAAGAGAATTTTCTTTGACTGCTAATATGTAAATGGAAGAAGTTATGTTTAGTTATTTTTATTCAATCAATGTAGCTTCTTGAATCAATAAAGCTACAACTTATAGAGAAAGTGTAAAATCAAATAAGGACTCACATGGACCTTTCTAGAGTAAATCTATTTGTTGAACACGTGCTCTACTAATCTTTTCACTTAACCGGTGGCTGCTGATGGCTTTGCATTTCTAGTGCCACCAGGGATAAATGATCAACCACCAGGGGAACTGCTGTCAAAATAGCACCCGTTCTTTGATGGCAGATATCACCATAATATTATGCTGCTGAATCGATTTCTCTTTTTGGAATTCACTAGGTACACATTAAGAAAGTACAGTGAAGGGGATGCTTACTATCTGTGAATTAGGGGAAAATATGTAAGAAAGTAAAAGAGTTTTCCTCATGGTGCAATTTGAGCAGACCTTCACAATTAATAACAAAATTATCTGGTCATGAGTCAGTTAATAGTGTAGTGCTATAAATTAGACCATATTGTTTAGGATAAAGGAAATAATTTTATCCAGTGATTAAAGTGCCTCTCCACAGTACTTTAATTGTGCTCCTAGCCCGCACCTCTGCCCTGTTATATTCATCTTCCAGTGAAAGCTTCAATTATTTATTGAAAAAACAATATGTATTTTAAAGCATTTTATATACATTATTTTATAAAACCCCCATATAAGTAAGGTGTAGTAGGTATTGTTATTTTACTAATGTTAAAGGTGAAAAAACTGAGGCTTCAGGAGTTTAACAGCCTGAACAAAGTCACATGCTAGTAAGTGACAGAAACTTAATTTGAAACCAGTCAGCTTGTCTTTAGAGCCTGAGCAATAAACATTGTCTTGTTGCCTATTTAGCTTTATTTGATGCCTTAGCACAGCTGTATTTAAAAATAAATTAGCTACTTTGTAAGTAAGTCAATTGTTCCTAAATAAAGTGACATCGCAATATTTCCCAGAGTTCCTGATAGTGTAACCCATTCCAAAATCGACAGCACCTCACAAAGCACTGCATTGTAGTGTCGAGAATAAATGATAGTTTTCTAGTGCATATACTTTGTATTTTACCCTGCTTTTAAAATTTTGACCTGAATGAAGAACAATGGATAGCTTTAAAGAGAGAGAGAGAGAGAGAGAGAGAGAGAGAGAGAGCACACTGTCTATTGACAAGGTGCTGTGATGATTGAGGTTCCAAAATATTCTTACCATTTTTCCAGTTAAAAACTTCAAACAAGTTATATGTAACTCTGTAGAGGCCAATAAATAGTCTGTTGTCTTAAGATGTAATGCTTGAGAATCTTACAGTTCTCATACAAGTTCTCAATCTCAAGGTTTTGACTGCTTTTTAATAATGGAGAAAGGAAAATAAACACTTTAATTAGAAGACTGTATAATCAATCCAGTGAAAGAGAGCTGACAAAATTTTACAGACAGCTCAATGTTTGATCATCTCCCTGAGATAGTTGTAAAAATTACAAAAAAAAATTTAGGAAAATATAATCATGTGAAAACACTTCTAAAATGAGTGCAATGATTACTTAACAAACTTAACAAAAGTCAAGTGTGTACTGTATGTTCAATGACCGCCCCACTTACTACATCATATGTCCACTCCTACTACAACTTCAAGTGTGGAAAATAACTTTCATATTGATCACTGGCAACCATTTTCTGGTTCAGATAGCTGGTGCTCCAATGCCAACTGCCCTTAAATTTTCAGTTAATCAAAAATACTATTTTTTGCCTTATTCACTCAAAATCTGCTTATTACCTGCTGTTGATTGCAGGAATCAAACAGATAATCTAATAAATCCTACTTTCAATATCATATTTATTTTCAGCTTGGGCTAATCCAACATGTAACTTTGTTGAGGATGGTTTGGGGCAGTGAACAGGATAGCATCTGAAGACTAATTTCCTCACTGCACTAGCCATGCCGGTAGGTGTCATGCACCCTAGTCTGTGTAGTACATGACTTATTTTTATCTAAAAAAATATCCACAGACCCTGACAAGCACCTCCAGCCATCAGTTTATTTCTCATTACTGAAGTTCGGAGTGTTTTACTTTTGCTCTGTCGTCACTGACTCATTTGCAACTGATGACCCCCTTTATAATCTACTGTGTGCTCTACCACCCCTATTTCATAATAAAAAACTTCCAAACTCCTCAACTCTTGGCATCCTTCATCTTCTCTTTGAAACTCTCATGCGGTATCTAGGTGATGATTCAAGTTTCAGACAACTTAAGAAGATTGGATTCCACCTGGATAGCCCATAAGGGTTTCAAAATTTAATTTATCCTAAATGATCCTGTAATTCTTTTTTTTTTTACTTCAAAAATAGTTGCTCCCTTTTAAATCACTTTCAGTGAATGACTACATTGTCGTTTACTTTCCTAGGCCAGAAGCCATAAACCAAAGCCCAGTGGATTTTCCTCTATATAATTTCTCAAAGTCTGTTGATCACAGAATTCTACAGATTTCATATCTGCTGTCTGGTTTCTTTCCTCTACCATAATGCCACAAATTTAGGTCTTTAGACTTCTCCTGAACCGTTGCAGTAACCAACTACATTCTTCTGGCTAGTATCTGTGATTCATATATTCTTGGCTCTATAAGCTTGGCTTTGGTATTTGCTTCTGGCCTAATTATTTCTTCAGATTTTTAAATTAAGTTCCCAAATAGTCTCCTGGATTTGTTCAGTCCTCTGATTTTCATGTCCTCTGAATCTTTGCCTTTTTCTCTCATCCTTGGTCCAAAGAAAACCCATTGCTCTGGTGAACCTTAAAATTCATCACTCAGTGACAGAGAGATTCTGATATTAAAATCCACCCCCTATTTATTCATCTAATACTAATGCAAACTTCTTGCCTTTAAGTAACCTAATTATAGCTAAGGACTAGTTTCTATATATTATGCTTACTTCTATGGCCAGGGTTTCACATATGTTGATCACTCTTTGGAGAGCATCAACTCTCAGAAAATTCCTTCTCACTAATGTTTCACATCAATGTTATCTTATATGAAGACTTTCCTGAATCATCCTAATTAGATCTTGTCCATTCTTCTATGGTCTCAGAGTTATAGGACAACAATGGTGAATAAGAAAAAAAGGATATTTGTCCTCAGAGGCTTGCATTATTGTGGGGATTATGTTAACTAAGGGAAAGCTAATTTTTCTAAGCAACAAATCCCAAATTTTATAGCTCAATCAAGATAATTGATTTTTTCATTTATGCTAAGTCTAAAACAGGTATTACTGTATAGCTTGTGTTGGAATCCATGAGGTGATTTAGAGACCCAGTTTTCCTATATCAAAAGAAAATGCATCAGAAAAGTTAAACTGGCAAAGAAGTCTATTCAAGACTATGGCAATAGATGTGAAGACTATTGCGATCGGAGGGAGAAGTTGAACTCAACATAGGATGGGAGATGCTTTTAAGTGCTAGGGTCAGCTAGTGGAGAAGTATTGGATTGCAAATATTCTAGTAAATGCTCTAAGAAAAGGAAGGTCAAGGATCTACAGTCTATAAGAAACCTGTTTAAAGTTTAGTCAAGCTGAGGGAAACATTAAAGTGATTTTGGTCACTTCTTGAGTTTTGCATCATCTTCACATACCTTTGAAGTTTTCATTGTTTTTCAATATCAAACAGGTTGTGTGGGAAATGACAGTGAATGGTACCCTAGGAAGTTCATGGTCTAGTCCTGAAAGTGGTACTTTCCACTGTCACTATTATTCCACTGGCTAAATCTCAGACACAAGGCCACATTCAATTGCAAATGAGGCTGGGAAAAATGTGGATGATTGTGTATCCAAAAAGAATATGCAACTCGTTTGATAAACAGTAAACCAGTCTCTGCCATAGGAAGATAATTGTTGAAAATACAATTATACAACTAAATCACATGATTCCTTTATAGAAAATCATCATGTTGCTTTGTTTGAAGGCCCTTAAGGGCAGTGCTTGTGTCTCTTCCATTTCTGTCTTCTTAGATCTAAGAAAAATGCCATGCACATAGAAACTATGGTGTCCAGTAAATATTTCTTAAATGAATCACTGTTGGTGAGGGGTGATATTTTTAGATGACTGTGAAAATTGCTGCCTTTAATCACACTCCACTGTACCACTTACATTCCTTAAAATCTTCCAAGTTAGTATTGCTGGTATTGTATAAATTTTAATTGAAAAAAGTGATCGAATATGCAGTCAATCTCCCTATTTTAGAATGATTTGTGCTTACTTATTTAGAGAAAAAAATAAATCACTTTATAGCTCAGTCAACATTATTTTTAAAATTATAATTGTTTGGATTTTAATTAAAAAATAATTCTTTTCCTTCTATCATTGTTCACTAAAATAATGATGATGAATTACTAAACTATATAGTCTTCAGTTTATTTTCTTAGGCAGGTACACCCATACTGATCCATGATCCTACTCTCTGAGTTTCTTAGTTAAATAGTATTGTCATGTTTTTTCTGCATTTGAATCATTAGAAAACAGCTTTAGTGAAAGCCAGAACTAAAAAGTGTTATCATCAGATTTCATAGGCAAAGAAAAATCCAAATATAAGACCCTTGATATGCTTAAATATACGCCCTTGATATGAGTAGGATATCTGGCAGGGGGGGATAAATTTGGTCATTATTTCATGCTTTCTATGTGGTCTGATCAAGCCTAACTCAGAATCAAACTCCAACGATAATTTTTTTTGTGTGGTACGTGGGCCTCTCACTGTTATGGCCTCTCCCATTGCGGAGCACAGGCTCCGGATGCGCAGGCCCAGCGGCCATGGCTCACGGGACTAGCCGCTCCGTGGCATGTGGGATCCTCCCGGACCGGGGCACGAACCCGTGTCCCCTGCATCGGCAGGCAGAGTCTCAACCACTGCGCCACCAGGGAAGCCACCAACGATAATTTTTATACCAGATTATATTTACCACTGATGTTGGTATTATTCTAAACTTTATCTAATTGATTATTTAACATATATTAAAAAGTGCTAGTATTTTAATTTTACTGATGCAGACAACTGAAGCATAGAAAAGTTATATGCAAAAACACTGTTTCATTAGAAAAATTAAATTTAAAGTTCCCAAGATTTTGACAATTGCACAGCCTATTGAATCATTATTTTATCATAAACAAAGCATTTTAATTCTTATGACAATTCATTTTTAAGTTTGCACATGTACAGAATTTTTGGAATCAGCTTTATAGGGCTTGATTTTTTGTTTTAATATTTAGTTAATTCGATTGCATATCTCATATGGGCAATTCATTGCCAAGCTAGAAATAACTCTAGACGAGTAGCTGGAATCTAAGATTTCAATCCTCTCCTCCTTGTCACATAAATTAGAGAATATGTATATCCTAATAACAGCTATTGTGTTTGAAAGTTTATTACATCTTTTCTTATACATCCTAATATCTGACTTTCATAACCCCAGTTTGGAATAAGTCAAGCAGTTACTATTTCTATTTTATAGATGGAAGAATGGAAGCACAGAGGGATTCAGAAACTTGATTAAGATAGCATAGCTAGTATGCAGAGTGTATTTTCCATGATGGCTGAAACAAGCTGTCCAGCTCCAGATGCTCTTCTTATACAGTGACATCGACATTCTTCCCATTGAGAGATGCAAGTGTCCATGTACACTCCCCTAAAGCAGGGCAGGCCCTTGGCTAGACTGGAATTGAAGCTATGTGACTTCTGAAGTTAGCTTATAAAAGCTACCATGCTGTGAGGCAGCTCAAGCCTTGTGATAAGGCCTCCTGTAGGCCATACGGCCAACAGCTAGCATCAATCAACAGGCACATGAGGGAAGAAGTATTGGAGATAACTCCATTCTCAGCTACAATCTGACAGCAACTGTGTAAGAAATTCCAGATGAGAGTTCAATCAACCCCCTGCAACTGGGAGTGATAATAGAACAATGACTTGTTGTTTTAAGTCACTACGCATCGGGATGATATGTTCCATTGCAATAGTAAGTGGAAGAACTAGTAAGTGTACCTGAGACTCTGATTAAATTCTTCTGATTACCTGCCCCAACATTTTGTGCTCTTTCCAGTACACTACACTGGATAGCACACCAAAATGGAGAAAGTCACGTAAAAAGTGAAAATTCAATGCTGTAACTATGTACGGTGATGGATATTACCTAGACAAGTTGTGGTGATCATTTTGCAATTTATATACAAATATTGAGTTATTATGTTATACACCTGAAACTAATACAATGTTGTATGTCAATTATATCTCAGTGAAAAAAATCAAAAAATTCACTTACCCAATAGGAAGTTTTCTTATGTTTTCCAGTTTCATCACAAAATTATATAAATCATTGATACAGTGAATGATGGTAAGAGCTGGAATTTTTTCTCAGTTCTTGTAGTGGCAATTGATGACCTTGGGCAAATCAAATAACTTCTCTTTAGCATTAAAATCAAACATTATGGCACAACTCTAACTACCCCTCAGGCAAGACCTTTACAAGAAAATGAACTGAAAGCTACTTTGGTTTATTTCTGAACTATTCAATTTTTGTAGCAGCTTCAGAGGGACCACAGTGGCTCAGAGAAAAATCCTTCATTTTGTGTCCCAATTGCATGCTAATTAGCAAGAAAAAAACTAAAGTTTTTAGAGGGCTATAGAGATTTAATAAAATCCTTAGGAGTTTATGATTTTTATCTTTATTCTAACTGTTTCAATCTGTTATTAATTCAACCTTAAAAGTCAGATCTTTAAAAAAAACCCTACTCTGTAATGGTATAAATATTTACTGTTTGCTAATAAAAATGTCTCAAGTATAATTTTCACATTTACTACACTTGTGACATTTTAAAATCATTAAGACTAAATCACATTTGGGTACAGTTTTAAACAAAAAGAAAAAAATAGTTCAGGAAAAGAATGAATTTAAGGTTTATTAACAAGTTTGAATGGCAATTAAAGACCTAACGCAATGCAGAAGATGTGTTCTATATTATGTTGGACACATGGATCTGTTTCAATAAGAGGCTTCCTTTCTACACTTAACAAAATAAATAACAAACACGATTCCACATACTGGCTTGCATTTCTGTCACAGAGGGGTATGCATGGTGACCTCCATGAATGAATGACATGAAATATTCTTTTATCAAATGGAGTCAGTCTCCTGCTTAAAGTTGTTCAGTGGCTTTCTATTTTAATTAGAATAAACTCTAAACTTCTTAGCCTGGTACACAAATCCCTCCCTGGGTCTCTGTCTTCTAGAAACTTATCTTCTTCATATCTCCCCCTTGCTCATTATACTCTGTCCACATCGGTCTCCTTCTTATTATTGTGCTTTGAACAGACCACCATTCCTTTCACTTCAGGCCACAGCTATTGCTGTTCCCTCTACCTGCAACACACATTTTTAGTTTCTCAAGTCTTAATACAAATGATGTTGACTCAGAAAGGCTTTGCTTGGTACAGTCTCCAAAATAGCATGCACTGACCTCTCTATGTCATTACCCTTGTAAGGGAGGAAAAACTTTTCCTCTGCCTTTTTAGGTTAAGTCACTGGGACCTGTGAATTAAACTGACAAAAGGCAAATTAACAGCTTATGCACCAATTTAAACAGAGGGTATTAACTTGTAGGGAAGTGACTAGGCAAAAGAAAGGGTGTTTGGGCTTCTAGGGCCAATAAATTGTGGGAAAGTGACTAAGAAATATATGGAGGAAACTAATGGAAGATAAGCGTTATTTTAGAAACGCTTGCTTATGCAGAATCATCTTGGCATCGACTCTTTGTCTCCGGTGATAAAGAGTGTGCTCTTCTCTTGGTACAGGGAGGGCACCTTTTTCACGGGAAATTTATGTCCTGTTTTTAGGCAGATAGAGGAAAGATAGAGAGCTTTTCCTGCATCTGCTGTTTCTCAATTGCTTTCAGCTCAAATTAATCAGTATGCCAAAGTGGCATATTTTGGTGTGGCATATCCTGATTCTCCCTTACCTTTTTATCTAGTGCTTATTACTCATTTAACTTGTATTGATTCTTTAATTGTGCCATCATTTCATTACGAGACTTCTCTGGAATCAGTGCAAACTCCTCACAGGCAAAGAACTTCTCAGTGTCAGTTTTTTTTATTCCGGTATCCACAGTTCCTAGAACAGCACAGGTGC
This sequence comes from Mesoplodon bidens, assembly GCF_964165515.1. Taxonomy (NCBI): domain Eukaryota; kingdom Metazoa; phylum Chordata; class Mammalia; order Artiodactyla; family Ziphiidae; genus Mesoplodon; species Mesoplodon bidens. The sequence goes on from NC_138167.1 coordinate 92,157,999, forward strand.
TCACTGCAATGGTTTATGGACCCCTTTGTTCTTTTCTCCTCTCTCACCAATCTGAATTTTCTGTTGATTCTTTCATGCACCATTACTTTCTTCTCTGTGTTTTCTGCAAAGATAAAGATGTTGAAAGAAGACTGTTAGAGGCAATAATTTTCATAGGGTCCGATTTTGACAGAAAAAATTGGAAATTATATAATCCAGAGTGGTTCAGAGGTCATTTAATATAATAATTAAGATTGCAGGTTCTGGAGCTCTAATACTTTGAGTGCTGACTTCATCATTTACTAGGGGCATATCATGGGCAGCCTCTTTAAAGCTCTGTTTTTGCATTTCTAAAGTGAGGATGATGATAGTTTCTGCTTCATAGGGGTGGTTGTAATGATCAAATCAATCAATACATTACTTCTAATAGTAAAGCTGTTAAAAGATTTCTTGGCAGTCAGTAAGTGTTAATTTCTTTTTCCTCTTAAAGAAATTATTAACAATTCCCAAAGAAGTACGAATGACAGGGATGGACAATTTACCTAAACTGAAGAGAAATTTAGCAACTAAACTGCTAAGAATAGCAATAGCTTACACTTAGGTACCGCGTGTGACATTGTTTCTGGTACTGCTTTGATTGCCTTATGTATATTACCTTATTTAATTCTCATACCAACGCTCTGAAAAAGTTACGAATATTGTCTCCATTTTAACACTGTGGAATCAGAGACACAGATCATACAGTTAAGAAGTGACAGAGTGAGGATCTGAACCCTGGCAAATTGAGCTCTGAAGTCGTTGTTCTTAACCTACCGGCCATAGGACTGTTTCAAACAAACAAACATACTCATAAAACCTCCCTTCAATCAGCATAGATCACAGAAATATGATATAACTTAGGAATTAATTGTTTAATATTTTTATACATGGGGATTTCTAATTTGTATTCAGTGAAAACATGTTAATGCGTTTCCTCCCTTCTATTACAGGTGTATCATTTAACAAGTATATATAGCTTCATAGTAACTTATACAGAGAAAAATATTAAAGTTTCACGTTAATTTTTTTTTAAGAAATAGAAAATAGAAAGTCAGAGAAAACTTTAAAACTCATTGGCATTTTTAGTAATTCTCAAATTATTAGATATATAATATTTCATATTAAAATGTTCTCAGATCGAGATAGGGTTAGATGTAACTTAGAATATCCAAATATAAAACACTGTGCCTTATAACAGATATTCTTAATAAAGAATTCTTTAGGAAAATTTTCTTTCTTGTGTAGTCTCTCTGTACATCTACTTCTTTGGAATAAGACCATCTCCCTTTATTTGCCAGTTTTCATTCAATTGCTTTAGGATCATAAACCTAATTAAAATGAAAGTAGTCATATGTAACTTGCTTAGAATGTGATTAAATTTTACAATATAATGTGAAAGGACCTGGTGGGTTATGTGCACTTGAACAAAGCAAGATACACAGCTGATTCCAGAGTCAGCTGGAATTAGAGAAGACTATATAAGGGTGTGAATATTGAAAGGTATGGGTTTGCGGCAGCAACTGATGCAACTTTTTACCTCAGTCCATACTTTGATGTCTAATAATTCACAGCCCTTCCATATGCAAAGTACACTTCCCTCCTCCCAAGATCCTCAACATCATATTTCCTTATGGTATCAGGCTTAATTAGGTTCTTGTCATTTGAATCAGGTTCAGGTACAAATAAGGATCTTTAGACATAGTTCTTTGGATGCAGCTGCTCAGGTATGACTCTTCTTAATCCAGAAATCTGTGAACTAAAAAGGGAAGTTTTCTGCCTTTACATACCCACTGTCTAGTGATGAGATAATAATAGGAAAACTGAAGCACACATTCCTGTTAAAAAAGTATAACACATAGCAGTCACTGGTCCATAACAAGTCTAAAATCCAACCAGCTCCATATAGCCAGGTATCCTTTTTTGGGAGACAGGACATGGTCCTTGATTATAGGCTAGTTCTTTTCCATAGAGTTGTTGTCTCTGGGTTTTTTCCTTCCATCTGAGTCTATCTTTGTTTTCCACAAGAAGTGCCATGTACATGTAAACCTTTGCCTGCTTTTGAGTCCCAAGGTCAATATTCCATTTAGGTATTTGTTACAGCAGCACTACTCTTCTGGTATCAATTTCTCTCGCAGTTATCTACTGGTACATAGCATACCACCCCAAACTTAGTATATTAAAATAAGAAACACTTTATTTGTTCATAATTCTGTGGGTCAGAATTTCAGGCAAGGAAAGCAGAGACAGCTGGTATCTGTTCCATAATGACTGTAGCCTAAAATGTTGTGGCTTGAATGGCTGGAGCTGATTAAAGTACATTGACTGAGACCTTATATCTGGGGTCTTGGATCTGGATATCTATTCAATTTCTTGGTTCTTCTGCATTAGCTTTTCCATGTGACTAGCTTGAGTTTTCTCATAGATAGTGGTCTCTGAGGCTCAAGAGGTAATATTTCAAGAGGACAAACCTATTTGCTAGCACTTATCAAGCCTCTGTTTTCATCACACTTACTAATGTCCCATTGATATGAAAATTACAAGGCCAAGCTTCAGCATTGAAGAGGAATACAGGTATGTAAATAACACTAAGTGTAGTTTACTGGAAAACACCAATGCAACAGTTTGCTTCACCTACATGGGCAACCACTGAAAGCTGCACTGAATTATCATATATATATATATATATACATATATATATATATATATATATATATATATATGGCTGTTCCGGGTCTTAGTTTTGGCACATGGGATCTTTAGTTGCAGCACGTGGGATCTACTTCCCTGAGCAGGGATCAAACCCGGGCACCCTGCCCTGGGAGCGCAGAGTCTTAGCTACTGGACCACCAGGGAAGTCCCTGAATTACCTTGAAGATAGAGAACATGCTCTCAACTCACCCTGTGTACCAAAAATTTAGTTGCTAACTGGACTCAGTGCTCAATTAGTATTTATTGAATAAGGTGGATTATAAAATCCTTATATGTTAGCATTTATGAGATATGAGCTACAAATTCAATCTTGAAAGGCATTATGTGAAAAAAAGGGGGTTCCCTAGTCAAAGTGTACAGTACATTGGTTACAGTATTATTCCCCATATTCCATTTCTCTCTTTGTACATATCTTTTGTAGTATAACTCTTACCAAGAGGTGTTTTTATCAAAAGGTGGAATATATTTCTCTACCCCTTAAATTTGTGCTACACCTGTGACTTGCTTCAGCCCATAGAATACAGAGAAAGTGACATTTGCCATTTTTAAGTGTAGGCTCAGGAGATCTGGCATGCTTCCATTCTCTCTTTTGTATTCTGCCTCTGGTAGGAGAGCAAGCTCAGGCTAGCCTATTGGAGGATGAAAGACCATGTGAAGCAGAGTAAAGTTGCCTCAGCTGAGGACAGTAGACTATCCCTACCTGACCTGCTTGCTGATGAGAGAAGTATGAGAGAACACAGAGGTCAGTGGAGCCTGGTCCAGGTCAGCCGAGCTGCTCAAAAATTCATAGATTCAAAGCTTTGGGGTGGTTTGTTATATATCAGTAAATAAATGATACAAATATCCTAAGAATTTACCATACCCATAAACATATTAAATATAAGAAAAGAAACTACAGAACCAAACAACAATGAAAAGAATACAGTTCTGTTTAACCAACTTTCCTCAAATTATCTGGCTACAGAACTTTGATTGTCTCTCCTTGGTTTTTGTTTTAAAATATTAACAGCTACATATCTGCTTTAATAGTCTGTAGAGCACACTTTGGACACTTCTGTAGAATTCAGAGATAATAGTAACATTGAATGGATAGTTTACTGGGAATACAAAGTAGTGATGTTTTTATTCTTTCTATTTTCTTTGAAATAATTATTTAATTTGACTAATCTTTTGATTCAGGTTTATTATGTATTTTTTCTTAAAGTACTCATTTTTCCCCTTTTCTGTCCTTGCTACAAACGTCCTCAGTTATCATAGTTTCAATACAAAAAAGTTTTAAAAGGCCATTTTATGCCGACATATGTGAGGGTTAATCATTTACAATGAGTCATGTACATATCCGATAAAAGTGGTCAATGGTAGATGACTTAGGGGTCAGTATTAAATTATTTATATAAGTAGTTCTCAAAATGCTCCACACACCTGAAGAGATAAGAAACCAGGCAAATGGAATAGAAAATAATATGTTAGATATCAGTTGAGTGTTACAGACAGACTTTAATTTTCCTACCATGGAAAAAAATCTCTGGTCTCTGCTCCTAATATAAAAGCATGTGTGCCTACAGTGAATACAATATTTCCTGAGATGAAATCTTGTCTGATTTTGTCAAGATTTCTAGGGTAAAAATGTGAATAAAAGTGTTGCTTTTAAATTTAAGGAATGTGAAGAGGTTAATATTCAGTTGAATTTTACATGAGAATTTATAAGTGGGTTTATTCTTGTAGGTTTGCTTTAAAATTTTCATCTCTGCCATCTATTCGGGAAGCTATCAGGCTTTTCATAGATTTGTGATTTAAGATCTCTTGGATTTGCAAGCTTGTCTAGTTGCAAAATTTGATTTTGGATCAAAAATCATGTATAAATTAATTTAACACTATAAAATTAAAATAAATGTAAACAAACAGTTATGAAAGAGAATTTAAACCTCTAGGCAGAGGTTTATTACTCTTAGCAGAATAATATTTGATCATAATCATTAACTTCTATTTACTTAACTTTTATTGTGTTAATGCCTATTACTCTAAGTTGTGCCAATGAAGCCTGTAATTGTTTTACTGATTAAAGGAAAACATATTAAATTAGAGAACATTTGAGGGAAACAGGCAATTCTATATGACACTCAAATCTACATTTAATGATTAGTGAGTTGATAGTCATTTCAACTGAAAAATGATAGATTCCAAATCTAGAAATTTATTCTTTTTTAATAATGATCCAATTTTATTTCAAACACATCCATAAATCAATAGTTCCTCAATTTTAAGCATGCATAGATGAAGACAATAAATACATGAAAACCTATCACATGATTGCCATTTAATTTTATATCTTATGACCAGCAAGTTGCCTGATCCGTAGTAGACTTCTCTATAAATACTAAATAATGAAAGAAATAAAGAAGGCTTAGAGTTATATCTGATGATATTTATATAAAATAATGCAAGCCATTTTTTACTTAATAGATAAACATTATACACAAATGTATCATTTTCTATTTTAACTTAGCATTCTTAAAGCTCTAACAATTATTAAATCAACTCTGACCTGTTAAATTTAAGCTTTCCAAATTTATTCTTAAATATAATTAGAGATGTGCTCAAGTATCTACATGTAAGAATATCTACACAGTGTTATTTACAGAAATCAGTAAAATGAAATACAGTAAGTCCCCTACATAGGAATGAGTTCTGTTCCGAGAGTGCGTTCGTAAGTCGTTTGTTCATAAGTCCAACAAAATTAGCCTAGGTACCCAACTAACACAGTCAGCTATATAGTACTATACTGTAATAGGTTTATAATACTTTTCACACAAATAATACATAAAAAACAAACAAAAAATAAAGAAAACATTTTTAATCTTACAGTACAGTACCTTGAAAAGTAGTACAGTACAACAGCTGGCATACAGGGGTTGGCATCGAGTGAACAGGTAAGAAGATTTACTGACTGGAGGAGGGAGAGGAGGTGGGAGATGGTAGAGCTGAAGGATCATCACAATCGGAGACAGAGGGCAAGCTGCAATTTCACTACGCCTGACATTGATGGCACAGGTTCTGGTTCCTTGCTGGATTCAATTCTATCTACCCTCTTGAAAAAATGATCCAGTGATGTCTGGGTAGTAGCTCTTTTTCTCTAGTCATAGATGACACAATAACACTGGATTGCATTCTGAACGGCTGCTGCAACCTTTGTGTACCTTTCTATGTTTGGGTCCTGTGCCTCAAAAACTAACAGTGTCTCTTCAAATAAAGAAAAATCCCCCTTCCCTTTCCTGCATCATAAATCTCTTCAGTTCTTCAGTTAGTTCTTCCTCCTGTCTTTCTTTGTCCTTTCTCTGGGCCTCCAATTCCTGATGCTTCTTAGCAGTACCAGCTACATCACCACTGCTTTTACTCTTGCTTCTGGACATCCTGGGCTTGAAAAAAAGATACTGTACTACTGTACTCTATACAGTACTGTACAGTAAAGTACACCAAAGTACAACCACTTGTAGAGGAAGCACGCACATGACAGTGTACGCCAGACACGTGAACTAACTTACGTGATTGGACATGTGAACACACGTTTGCATCTTTGAAAGTCTGCAAGTTGAAGGTCCATATGTAGGAGACTTACTCTACTAGGAATCACAAAAGTCAGATTTATTGTGATATATTCAGAAAATGGAATGCTATGTATCCCTAAAACTAAGTTTTCAAATAATATTTAATGGCATGTGGAAATTCTGACGGTACACTCTTAAGAGAAGAAAGGAGATAATAAAACAATATACATAGTTTAAGTCTAATTTTTTAATTGAAATTTAATCACATTCATAGAGTGGATATTAGATATTCAGACCCTGAATGTTTAACAGTGGTTATCTCTGGATGATGTATTATAAGTTCTTTTCAATTTTGTATTTATATCTTCTTTTACTGTACGTATTTTCTTCAAAAATATGTATAGTCATACAAATCACAAAGTGTTATTTTTAAAGAGGAGTTGGAAATCAAACCCCTATATTAAAATTATGTCAGTGTCTTTCATTAGTATTTGGGCATATTGCAAATAAATTGTATTATTTTTTCTCTAGCCACTTGTTAATATTAAACAAATTTTCTATTCAGTAATCTCTCAAAGGAAAAGCCTTGTGTTTGCCAATATATATTCTTCAATTAAAATACACTATTCTCCCATATTTTAGACCATTATGGCTTAATTAGTTTAGTCATTTGTTAATTTAAAGATATATTTTAAGTGCTCACTAAGTGCTTTAATTCTAGGTGCTGTGGATATGACAGGGTTATAAGCAAAAATCTCTACCTATCTTTATTGAGCTTACATTCACATGACAGAATAAAAAATACATACTTCTTGACCACCTCTGTGTAGGTTTACCGATTTGGATTCATGAACGAATTAAGCTTTTTCATTTGTGATAAAGTTATTATTATAAATATGAATGATACTACTTCATGGAATGTAGTAGAGTATATCAAAAGGCTAGGAATGACCCCAAATCTAGTGTAGAAGATTACAGCATGTATTTGAACCCAGACTGCCAGTCTTTAAAATGTGTTTACTATAGTATAAATTCTGGCCTAAATTTGATTCCTTTTTTTACTTTAGTTTTTTATCCATAAAATGGAAGCAATAATAGTATTTATCTCATAGGATTGTAGTGAGGATCAAATGAGTCAACCCATGTAAAGTGCTTAGAATGGTGACTAGCAGGTGTTAAATAAAAATTAATTGTTGGCTACTACTGTATTCAATTAACTTCTTTTTTTTTTTTTTTTTTTGCGGTACGCGGGCCTCTCACTGTTGTGGCCTCTCCCGTTGCGGAGCACAGGCTCCGGACACACAGGCTCAGCGGCCATGGCTCATGGGCCCAGCCGCTCCACGGCATGTGGGATCTTCCCGGACCGGGGCACGAACCCGTGTCCCCTGCATTGGCAGGCGGACTCTCAACCACTGCGCCACCAGGGAAGCCCTCTAACTTCTTTCTTAAACACAGAAGTGCTTTTAGTCTGAGCTTTTAGTCTTTTTTCTATATCCATGTCACTGCATTACTGCAAGACCATAATGTTATTTGTTAGGAACATTATAATAGCTCCCTAACAACTGATGTGCAGGTCAAAAACATCTCTTTGTGGTTTATAGAAACAGTCAGATTTTGTTGACTGTAATTAGATATTTATGTTCTATATGAATTACTGTAAGTCTGCAAAGTGCTTAAATGATTTGTTAAATATTTCTGACTTCATATGTGTTGAGAAATGGACAGTATATTAGACATCATGGGTTAGATGCATGATAAATGAATAGAGGTTGTATTGTAAAATTGATTTTGGTGTTGATTTATGTTTTATTTTCACATTCGTTATACATTTTGTAATATATAAAGTTAATAACCTTGTGATATGTATGAATACTTATTGATGAGTCAACTTATTAGTGAATTTAACCCTGTGTCATTAATTGCTACATATACACCAACAACTTTATTTGCAGTCAATATCTCTTTCCTCTCCTAAGAGCCAACATTATTTTTTGTCTAAGGCTCTTCTGGAAATTTCGTCAGGTCCATCAGTTACCTCAAAACCAAATACACTGACTTTCTTTGAATCTTTTATATTCTATGTAACAAAATAGCATACAATTCACCTAGTATCATAAGCTAGAAACCTGAAAATCATGCAGACCTGTCCATCCTTATAAATCTTGTCATGCAGTTGCTTAAATAATAAATGAAAGCTTTATTTCTTTAACCTTCCTCTGTTGCCTTGTTTTATCTGCCTTGTGCTCCTCTTCCCTGGACTTTTGTCAGCCTAGGATTGGTTTCTACTTCCAGTTCCACCCTTTTCAAAATTCCTTAATGACTCCCCATTACCTACAAAATTAAATATAAATTGCTTGGCATAGATTCCGGACCACTTAAGTTTAAGGACTGCTTTTCTTATCCTGCTTTCTATCTTGACTCTACAAATGTTCCGTTTATACTTCAGGAACACTAAATAGTTTTCACCTCCCAAATATGCCACACATACCCTGGTCTTTTTATCTTTGCTCTTACAGTTCTTCCTGCTAGGGAACTCTTTTTCCTTATTTTCTTAGCAAATTACCATTCCTTTATTAAAAGTGAGCTCAGATATTTTCTATTCCACTAAGCTGACATTGTCGCCAGTGCACCTTTTATGTCCCCCCCACCCTCAGGATTTATCACTAAATGTTGTAAATGGCAACTCGTATAAGTACATTTCCACTCTGGACTAGGCAATAGGGATTGCATGTTTATATCCATGTATCAGCTGAGTGCATATTCCAGCCCCTGACAAAGGTATTCAATTCCAAAACTAAACGATTGTCAGCCTTTCTAAAGGGGGTGAGGAAAGATGTGAAAATCCCTAAATAATGTCTTATATATACTCTGCCAGAACACCAATAAGATTTACCTTGAGAAGCTCTTTAGGCATTGTAGTTTCTTTCTGGTAAACTGCACACTGTTTTCACAACTATTATGAATATTACAATGGCAGACTGTACAAGAATAATAAAAGGAGAGAGGGCCGACAGCAGAAGCAAGAAGAACTATAATCCTGCAGCCTGTGGAACAAAAACCACATTCACACAAAGATACACGAGATGAAAAGACAGAGGGTTACGTACCAGATGAAGGAACAAGATAAAACCCCAGAAAAACAACTAAATGAAGTGGAGATAGGCAACCTTCCAGAAAAAAAACATTTAGAATAATGATAGTGGAGATGATCCAGGACCTCAGAAAAAGAATGGAGGCAAAGATCGAGAAGATGCCATAAAAAGAAACGAAATTGAGTTATTTGTCGTGAGGTGGATGGACCTAGAGTCTGTCATATAGAGTGAAGTAAGTCAGAAAGAGAAAAACAAATACCATATGCTAACGCATATATATGGAATCAAAAAAAAAAAAGGTACAGATGAACCTAGTTGCAGGGCAGGAATAAAGGTGTAGACAGAGAATGGACTTGAGGACAGGAGTGGGAGGGCGAAGCTGGGGCAAAGTGAGACTAGCATCGACATATATACATTTTACCGAATGTAAAATAGCTAGTGGGAAGCAGCCGCACAGCACGGGGAGATTAGCTCGGTGCTTTGTGATGACTTAGAGGGGTGGTATAGGGAGGATGGGAGTGAGGCTCAAGAGGGAGGGGATATGGGGACATGTGTACGCATATGGCTGATTCACTTTGGTGGACAACAGAAACTAACACAGTACTGTGAAGCAATTATACTTCAATAAAGATGTATGAAAAAAAAGATGAAAATAAATCTTTTGATATAGAGAAAGAAGATTCTAATCTCAGAAAGAGTTTTTAAAAATCATTTTTAATCCAGTGGTATTCCATATGAAGAAATTATTATTTTGCAAAGATGACAACTTATTACTTATTCCATAGCTCACATTTCAAGTTTAAAATTCTGCACCAGTTTAACCTGCTCTCATTGGGATTGTTCTTTTCATTATGCAGTTTTCATTATATTTTCCACTAGTGAAGAAAAGCAATGACCCAAGCAATCCACGTGTCTAAGACACATAATTTCAGAAAGCAGCTACTACATTATTGATTTTTCCCTCCCAAATGATGTTCTATAAAAGAGAGAAGAGAATATGGAGATTCAGTATAAAATAAGAACATGTTTCAGCAGTATGGAACAATCTGATCTCAGATTCCTACTGAACATAGTTTATTCATTTAAAAACAAAAAGATGCATGGCATAAGGCTAGGGCTATTCCACATGGGGACTTGGCATCTACGTCTAATATGTCCAGTAACCCTTTGGAACAGACCTGCTTTCCAGGTCATCACTAAATGTGAGAGTTGATGTAACCGTGGGATAGAGCTTTGGGGTGACTGAAAGCAAAAACTTACATTTTAGCGCAACTAACTACATTGGAGTATGATAACATTACCTGGTTTTCTTGAAGATTGTCCTATACATGAAATTGTCTTAATTTTATTTATTTATTCATTTGTTTGTTTATATTGAAGTACAGTTGATGTACAATGTTGATTTTAAGAAAAATTTAATCAAAGAAACTCATTAGTCCATTGAAACTCACTAACCTTCACTTTCTTTCCTGACTTCTACACACATAAAATTTGAATGATCTGTCATGGAATGAAAAGTTTTGAGAATGATGTTCTATCAAAGCTGTGTAAGTGGATGATATATGAACTTTAGTCAGGAGTGGAGTTAAAATATACAATTCTAATATAGAGAAAATTTTCATTAATGACTTAAAGTGACAGTTTTTATGGATGATACACCTACTTCTTCCTCCAAATTAAGATAAAAATATGTAATTAAAATGCAAAATTGCCTCACTAGAAAAGTTGCTTAAATATTCAAAGCATTCACTTTACATATTGTAGTAATTGATTTCAATCTAAATTCTGAGAGAATTTTGTCTCCAATTTTATTCCAAAATGTTAATTCCTTCAAGCAATGCACATATCTTTATAAAAAGTAAAAGTTAGTCGTGGAGAGGGACATAAAAAAAGTAATGTAAAACTGAACTTCATCTTAGTCATTTCTGCCTTTTAAAGAGATGAAAGAGGTAGTGGTTGCACAATTCAGGTCAGTGGAGGAAACAAAAATACTTTTACTGTTCTATTCTTCTCATAGAACTTGTTTGTCTGAAGGGATTATAGGTCTGACATTTTCATGTTTTTGCTAGTGTGGGATGCTAACTCTTAACTCTTGATATGAACTTTTATATTTTTAGACTTTTGTATTTACAGTTAAAATCCTCAAGGCACATACTAAAGAAATATGAAGCTATATCAATGAGGTAATTAATTCATGCAACAAACATGCTAAGTACTTAACATAAAAACCAGGTATAGCTTTATCTCTACTATGTTTAAAAATGTATCAACTTTAAAATTTTTACAAGTGCTTATTTTTAAAAGCTATTTTTTGTCTTTTGAGAAATTCAATCCTACCTTGACCACTGATATTTTCAGCTATGATACCAAAGCAGAAAATGAAGATAGAATAAGTTTTTTCCCCTAATTTAGTTGGTTCAATTGAAAGGCCATACCAAAAGATTCTGAGAGGTGGGATTTTATTTGAGTACATTTATTTTAATCTTATTTTTTATGATTTCCTTTTAGAAGAGACTGTTTCATATATATATATATATATATATATATATACACACACACACATATCTGTTTTCATGTAAGTAGTGAATTTGTTATCCCAAATTCTGTCACTAGATTACCATTTTCCACACCACACTATCATTAGTTCAATCCCTTCTCCCCACCTTTGATCACATTATACCTTGCAATGTGTCTGCCAAATAGTAAAGTAAAATCAATTTGTAAACCATCAATTTATTCACTCTGTCAAATATTTGAGTATCTATTATGTGACAAGTCCATACTAAGATTGATTCTTTCCTCAAGGAGTTTACACAAGTGCAATCCATTGTGCTAAATATCAGGAGAGTTATGTGTACAGATGTAAAAAAATAAAAATAAATATATAAGAAAAGCAGTTATCCATGGTAAAGAGGTAACCAGATGAAGAAAGGGGCAGGAAGTGGGAAGCCATTCTAGGAAAAGAGAGTAGTATGTACAAAGTCACAAAGGCATGAGTAGGAGGACCCCAGATATTCTCACTTGGGTACCCAAGACCTTGGGTCATTTGTAATGTGACAGTGCTTCCTCCTTGCAGGAATACATGGACTTAACAAACTGCAACCAGAGAGGATGGGACCACATGGATTGGGCTATTCCATTCCCAATGGACAACGTATAGAATTTCCAAGTGGAAGAATTGTAAAGCATGGTATGTGATACAGTACATACATCTTGTGCTATATCATGAAAACACTACATGCTGGTTAATTTTCATATCCCGATGAAAGAAACTAGTATAATTGAGTATTCTTATATTGTCAATCATCTTGGTATAAAAGAGGGAGGGAAGTTACTTTGTCAAGGAGAAATACAAAGACAAGTAATGAATATGTGATTTGTCTGGATGTCTTCTCCTGCCTACCCTCATAAAATACCACGACCTCATTTCTCAGAAATATGAAAGGTCTACCATCACTTGAGAAAACAACGTCTATAGTAATAGCTGATAATCTGATATTCCATATCTTGAGCACAGAATAAAGGAACATTAAAAAAAAAAAAAAAAAAAACACCAGGGGCTTCCCTGGTGGCGCAGTGGTTAAGAATCTGCCTGCCAATGGAGGGGGCACACGTTCGAGCCTTGATCCGGGAAGATCCCACATGCCGTGGAGCAACTAAGCCCGTGTGCCACAACTACTGAGCCCACATGCCACAACTACTGAAGCCTGCACATCTAGAGCCCGTGCTCCGTGACAAGAGAAGCCACCGCAATGAGAAGCCCCTTATCGCTGCAACTGGAGAAAGCTGCATGCAGCAACGAAGACCCAACGCAGCCAAAAGTAAATAAATAAGATAAATAAATTTAAAAACAAAAACAAAACCCACAGCAACAACAAAAGATTTCTGAATGATGCCTATCTCATGCTGTTCTGAACTTTGACTCACTGCCTTAAAACAAAAAAGAAAACAAATGACAGCCTTTTAGTTAATCAGTGGCCTGGAAAGTTAAGGGTGTCTGCCTGATCTTTGGTCAGAAATTCCCCTTAATTACTGTCATGGAATTGCATTTGTTCAGTATTGTTGAAGACGTAGGGTGTTTAGAGGAAGAAAATGACGAATACCTATGGGACACCCAAAGAGAGAGTTCTGGTGAGCAGTTTTAACTTTATGAAAGAGGGAAGGCAAGTTTGGGGGTCAGGAAGATTAATCACACAGCTTCTAAGAGTTGGATCTGGGCCTCCAATAAACTCCTTCTGCCTCCAGAATCTACCCTCTTAGTCATTTTGCTGTACTCTCACCATATAGAAGGTAGTCAGATGGAAAGGTTTGCTGCTGCAGTTAAGAAAAAACATATATGGATGGTTTTAGGCTATGAAAGATTTGGAAATGTAGAATATTGTATCACTGAGTGACAGCCTTTTATGCACAATAGTTGAAGTTTTCTCCTATTTTTTCCTTTCTGAAATATATTTCAGTTCCCTGTTTTAAGTTTTGTTTTGTTTTGCATTAGAGATGTTGGTAGATACACTCCTGAGTATTTTTGTTTTTGTTGTACCATAAGACTCTATTTCTGATATAGTTTGGTTCAACTATATTTGTTGTTGCTTTTTGTTTGTTTTGTTTTTTGTTTGTCAAGTAAGACAAAAGACTGGCACCTCACTGGAATCAGGAAAAGACATCCTACCGACATCATGGAAGAAACAGCAACAAGTATAGCATGGCTGCAGGAGACTGAATATAGTTCAGGAAATAGAAGGTCACTCAGGACTGACATGGTTCTGAGGACTGGGTTTTATCTTTGGCCTTTAGCAGCCACTATTCATCTGTGTATGAGTAGTCTTGCCACAGTGTTGACTCAGATTCAACCAATTCTGATTTCTACTTCCCCTGTTGCTGCAAGTTAACCATCTCCTCTCTACTGTAATAGTCTTTCAAAAAGACACTCACTCACAGTTTCGGCCTGCTCAGAGTTCTTTTTGCCTCTTGGCATCTGCAGATTGACATTGCTCTTTATGCTTCTGCCCCAATTATTGAGTCCCTTTGCACTCAGATTTAAATTACTGAACTAGATCCATTATTCCCAATCATTCCTATATTTAAATTTATTTAAGTTGAGGGGACATGAATGTATCTCTGTTCCTTGCAATTGAAACTACCGAAAAAGGAGTCAATATTCTAGCTCAGTCTAGAAATGGACAAAAATAGGATGACACACAGAAAGGAATCTGTAGAAATTGAGTGGCAAGAGGGAAAGAGGGACCCAAACAAGCTCACAATAAAAAGAATCACTTTTATTGGTGGCCAAGTATGGGACAGGCTCTATGCAAAGCCTTTTATGTGTTACTTCATTGAGGTTTTACAGAAGACTTTCAGTAATTTAAAAAAAAGCATATTTTTTTTAGTGATAAGAAAATTAAGACAGAATCGTTAAGCAACTACTTCAATATTAGACAACTTATATTTAGAAGGTCCATTTGACTCACAGGTCCTGCTTTTTCTACTGTGAAAATTTCTGAAAGAGGAGACTTCTTTCTCTCTAGCCTGAATTTCACTGTCAGCACAAAAAAAGGGATATATTTAATTTTGGCTGGGTGGAAAAGCCAGGAGAAAATTGTGAATGAAAATTGTTTATTCTAGGCAGAGAACACATGTGAAAAAGCCCATGAGAAAGACTATGCCTGGGGATAGTTTAAAGAATAAATAGATCTATTATTTGCCAGGAAACAAAGCAAAACAAAGGAAAATTCCTCTTCCTTGACTCACCTTCCTTCTCCTCCTCTTTTGCATCTTTTTGCTGCTCTCTGTTAGGGTGAAACAAACAAACAAAAACAAAACAAACTCAAAAACTCAGATGTGTGGCCTATGGTCTTCATTGTCTTTATGTTTTTCCCTCTTGTTCTCTCTTCAACACACTAAATTTGGGCTTCCCTCCATGCAACACAATTGAAATTGTTCCTGTCAAGGTCACCAACCAGCTGCTGCAAATTCACTGGTTTTTTTCAATGTCCTCATTGATTGACCTATTATTTAACCAGTCCTGCCTTCTTTGAAGTCTTGTCCTCTGGGTTTCTAAGACAGCACAGTCTCACTGGTTGCTCCTTTTTATCCTATTTTACTGAAGCTTCCTCCTCTTCTCTAACTCTAGTGCCCCAGGGCTCAGTTTGTGGACTTCTCTGGCTAAATTTTCTTCCTCAGTGATTCTAGTCAGTTTTAAGCTTTAGATAGCATCTTCAAGCAAATGATGTCTAACTTCATGTATCTTTCCCTGACAACTTCTCTAAGTTCCAGACTTGTATATCTAACTATATACCAGTGGTTTAAAAAAGATAAAGATTAATTGTTCTCTCGTCCATATTGAAGATTAATTCTCAGTAACCCATGTTCCTTGGTACCATGTGCTCCACCATGCTCAGTAAATAGGCTAAGATGATCACTCCTGGTCTACTTTCTACCAGTAGGAACAAGAACTGTGAAAGAGAAATTTGCCTTTAAGCATGCTTTGTGATGTTACACACACCCCTTCTATGTTCCACTGTTCAGAACTTAGTCTGTGTTCCTTTCAGTAAGGAAACACGGTCTTTATTCTAGGCAGACACATGTCCAGCAAAAAATCAACTAGCTCTGCAAGTAAGGAGGAAGGAAAGAACAGATATGAGAGAATAACAGTATCTGCCATAATATGTGATATAGGTCTCAGTGTTACCCTCTAAAACTTTCTCATCCAGCCTTTTGCATCATCTGCCTAGTTGCTCAAAGCCAAGAACCATCACTCCTCACCTGGGCTATCATTATTGCCCTTTAATTGGTCTCCATGATTGTATTTTCCCAATCTGTTCTAAATAAAGAAGTTGAAGTTGTCTTATGAAAATGGAAATCAAATAATGTTTTATTAGGCCCAAATTCTTCTAATGGCATTCACTGCCCTTATAATAAAAGCCAATCTCCTTAGTTGTGGCACTCAAACTCTTAGTTCCAGCATGTGGGATCTAGTTCCCTGATGAGGGATCGAACCCTGGGCCCCCTGCATTGGGAGCGCAGAGTCTTAGCCACTGGGCCACCTAAAGATGCCGCATGTTGCAACTAAAGATCCTGCACACGACAATGAAGATCCTGCATGCGGCAACTAAGACCCGGCGCAGTCAAATAAATAAATACATATTTAAAAAAAGAAAAGAAAAAAAATGAAGCCAACCTCCTCACACAGGTTAGCTCCTGAAGGATCTGGCTGCTCCCAACCTCTAGATCTCATGTTTTGATTCTCTCAACTGTGCACAGTGGGCCTAGTCACCCCATGTTTTTGTCAGTTTCATGAATTCACAAAGTGCATTCCCACCTTAGAGCTTTTACATGTGGTCCTCCCGCTGCCTGGAATGTTCACCTTACTTCTTTTTCTCATTCGTATCTCACCTTAAATATCATTTCCTCAGCAAAATCTTTCCTATGCAATCCATCCCAAGCTGTCCACCATTCAGTCTCTCTCTTGTATTTGTATTTGACTTTCTTCAAAGCAAAGCTATTATGTTTACTTGCTTATTATTTGACTCCACAATCCCCTCCTTCCTGAATACATGCTTCCTCAGTACAGGGATCTTGTTTTCCCCACAGCTATAGTCCCTGGGCTTCTATCACAGCAGGCAGGTCCACAGTAAGTGGTTTTGTTGCTGTGGAAGGAACTGAAATATTATTTGTGTGGCTACATTGTGGCAGGTAGGAAATGGCTAGGGATGAGGCTCAGAGGGGTTAGAGTCTTCAGAAAATTATGAGCCATGTAAGACTCTGTGCTTTGTCCTAAAAGCAACTGGCAGTCACTAAAATGTTTAAATCAGGGGAGTAACATTTTTCCAACTCGAATTTTAGAATTTTAGAAAGATCAGTCATTTCAGTAAAAATATTAACAGCAGTGGATGATAACTGTAATAGCAGTAATTAAAATAATAATAATGTCTATAATAGTAGCAGTAGTTATAAACAGACACTTGTAGTAAACACTAGTAATAATACAAGTAACTATTTTGTAATGTAACCTTACTGTGCACCAAGCTCTGGCACATGTACTTTGTATATATTACCTCTGGTATTTAATAGCCATAATAGTAATTCCTGTCTTTATATGTAGTGCTTTCTCTTGGCTAGGCATTTTTGTATGAAGTCTTCTTGTATTCAATTGTTTAATCTTCACAACCTTTGAAGTAAGTACTCTATAGTTCCCATTTTACAGACAAGAAATCCAGAAGTTGGTCTCGCAAAGACAGACTCACCTGGGGCGATAGGAGTATGTAGGTATATGTAGGTCATAGTGAGAAGAGAGCTGAAGTCCAAGTACAGGATTCTACTGTGGGGCTGGCAGAAGTCAGGGAGAACATCCACATTAATACTTTTATCCAATCACATATGCTTAAGAATCTAAGCCTCAGTGGATTTAAATAGTTGGCTTCAAATCATGAAGCAAGAGTAGAACTGGAATTTTGACTCAGTTCTCTTTATCTCAAAGGTTTATGCTTTTTTTGGGGGCCACTATATGTATATATTATGAATGGAATTGTGTTCTGCAAAAATGTATTTATTAAAGCCCTAACACCCAGTACCTCAGAATGAGACTGTATTTAGAGATAGAACTTTAAAAAGGTAATTATTTTAAAATGAGGCTGTTAGGCTGGGTCTTAATCCAACCTAACTGGTATCCTTCTAAGAAGGGGAGATTAGGATTTACAGAGAGGCACCAGGGGCCTGTGTGTACAGAGAGAAGTCCCTGAGGACCCAGCAAGAAAATGGAGATCTGTAAGCCAAGGAGAGAGGCTTCAGGAGAAATCAAACCTGCTGACACTTTGATCCTGGACTTCCAGCCTCCAGACCCATGAGAAAATACATTTTTGTTGTTTAAACCAACCAGTCAGTCTATGGTTTAAATAGATTTAAATAGTGCTGCATTTTGTAATGGCTACCTTAGCAAATTCATGCTATCCTTACTCCTAAAGTTACAATATTAGTTAAAATGTTTTCAAATTTATTTACTTAATATTTTATGCAGGGCAAAAATTAATGCTTTTTTTATTTTAATAAAAACTTTCTTTTAGAATTTATGTACTTTTTAAGGTATGTATAAAGGATCCTACTAATCATGCTTCCCCCAACCTGTATTTCTATAGATTTATTGTCAAATTACATTTCTATAACATGTAGAATGTTCAAAGGTGCACTCTTGGCATCTACGGTATTATGCCTATAGCAATTGCAGAAAAACAAAAGTCACCAAAATAAGAGAAAATTCAGAGTACTTTTCTAAATAAAAGAAAATAAAATTTTATCTCAAGTACAACGTAAATTTCTCCAAAATGATACAGATTAATACAGAAACAATGTAAAGATTAATGTACTTTGCAAAAGAAAAGTACTCACAGGCCTCATTTATTTTGCTCTCCTGCCTTTTCCATTTCTGCTTTGGCTTGAAGTTTTGCTTTGCCTGTGAGCCTAAAAATCCTCACCTTACTGAGTGAGGCTTAATTGCCTCTTGCAGTTAAGATTAATTACCTATTTAATATCTAAGAAGATGAATCCCTGATGCTAAGTTTTATGATTTCTTCCTCCACCATAATATCATACCCTCCTCTGGGGGTGCGGATAATTAAGCCCTTAATAAACTGCCTTATTATAATCTATTTCAACTAATGCCTTATTTTTCCCTCCTTTTAAATCAAACTTTATTGTCAGTGGGATTTTCTTTCTAGGTGTGTGTGTATTGGCATAGGAATGGTCATTATCTTTCCCTTTTGGGTAAAACAGCTCTAGTTTGCTATGGTCTAAGCGAGCTGCCTTTTGTTCTGTATTGATGCTAACCAGCTAAAATATAATTTCCTCTGAGTACAAAGGTATGTGGTCCACCCTAGGTCTGTGATCACATTTCAAATACCACCCACCTAACATGCATTTCTCTGTCTTCCCATTTTGGCATCTCATAAATTTATTCAGCCACCAACAAAGAGCCAACATACACTGAGGTCTTCTAACATATCAGGCAACATGCTAAGGCCTAAGTATCCAAAGGTGTTTGAGACGGCTTCTGACCTTAAGCAGTTTATAATAGTTAACAAAACAGATTAACAAATGATGACTGTGTACACAATCCTTAAATAACTTTGATGGAATATAACTTTTCAATTACAAATGTACATGACCCACACTGCTCTGTCTCCTGTGACCCCCAAATCGGGAAACAACTAGGCATTTGGTATCCATTTCCTGAGATGAAGGTCGTTATTGCAGAAAAGTAGAAACAGGTAATTAAATTGTAGAAGTCTGGACTTCAGGAGAGGAAGGCAAGAACTCAGGGCAGCAGACAGAAAGTTGGAAGAATGCATGATGAAGAAAGACCATTTCTCAGCTAGGACAGAGGGAAGGTAGGTGAAAATGGATGGCTCTGACACTGAGGAGAGCTGGGTTAAGATGTGGATGCAAATAAAAGAACTGCAAAGACTGTAGCAGAAAAAGTCAGCTTCCAAAGGTTACCCAGCCTCCTCAGGAGCATCTGCAGGAGACAGCACCGGTTGGACAAGGGGTAGGGACCTATCACTTAGCCTCAATTGTGGTTAATATAACTTGTCATTACTGACATTGGATGCTTTCTCAAGTTCAAGTGAGAAGAATATTTAATTTAGGGTAAAATAATTTGGTTAGAAACTTACTTAATGACTATGAAGATATACACTAGGTCTTCAATACTTGGAATTTGTGTTCATAGTTTTATACATAGAATTTATGATGGGTACCAATTTAGCAATGTTTTCAAGCCCAATTTTTTAAAATTGAAGTATAGTTGACTTATAGTATTATATTAGTTTCAGGTGTACAACAATTTGATATTTTATGGATTATGTTGCATATAAAGTAATTAGAAACACTGGCTATGTTTCCTGTGCTGAACATTATATCTTTGTATCTTTGTTGTTTTCTACCTAGTGGTTTAGGTCTTAGCAATATTTTTTTTGATCTGTCTTCTCAGGCAAGGGAAACAAGGGCAAAAATAAACAAAAGGGACCTTTTCAAACTTAAAAGCTTTTTTAAACTGAAGAATAGTTGATTTACAATATTGTGCTAGTTTCAGGTGTACTGCGTAGTGATTCAGTATTTTTTGCACACTCTACTGCATTATAGGTTATTACAAGGTATTGGGTATAATTCCCTGCGCTATACAGTAAATCCTTATTGTTTATCTATAGTAGTTTATATCTGCTAATCTCATACCCACAATTTGTCCCTCCCCATGCCCTCTCCCCTGTGGCAACCACAGGTTTGTTTCCTATGTCTGTGAGTCTGTTTCTGTTTTGTATATGCATTCCTTTATATTATTTTTTAAATTCCACATATAAGTGATATCATATAGTATCTGTCTTTCTCTGTCTGACTTATTTCACTAAGCATAATATTCTCTAGGTCCATCCATGTTGCTGTAAATGGCAATATTTCATTCTTTTTTATGACTAATATTCCAGCACATATATATATTATATATAGTAAATATAATAGTAATACTCCATTATATATATATATATATATATATATATATATATATATATATATATATATATATATATATGTATATGTATAAAAGCAAAAATTTTAATTTGGTCCCGTATGTTTACTTTTGCTTTTATTTCTTTATTTCTTTTGCCTTGGGAGACTGATCCAAGAAAATATTGCTATGATTTATGTCAAAGAGTGTTTCACCTATGTTCTCTTTTTCTCTTCTAGGAATTTTATGGTTTCATGCTTTTGCATAGAAAAGGAAGCTATCAACAAGATAAAAAGGCCACCAACTGAATGGGAGAAGATATTTGCAAATGATATGTCTGATAAGGGGTTAATATCCAAAATATATAGAGAACTCAT
This sequence comes from Mesoplodon bidens, assembly GCF_964165515.1. Taxonomy (NCBI): domain Eukaryota; kingdom Metazoa; phylum Chordata; class Mammalia; order Artiodactyla; family Ziphiidae; genus Mesoplodon; species Mesoplodon bidens. The sequence goes on from NC_138167.1 coordinate 92,179,228, forward strand.
ACAACTCAGTATAAAAAAAAAAAGATTAAAAATGGGCAGAGGACCAGAATAGGCATTTTTCCAAAGAAAGCATACAGATAGCCAACAGGCACGTGAAAAGATGCTCAACATCACTGGTCATCAGGGAAATGCAAATCAAAACCACAGTGAGATATCACTTCAGACCTGTCAGAATATCCAAGCCCAATTTTCAATCACATTTTAGGGTTGGGTTTGGAAACAAGGGTGATGATTATGAAGGAGATTGTGGGACAAGATTGGTGCCAAAATTGCTTTTGGTTGTGAGTGGCTGGCGCAGGCCACAGTGCCAGGAGTGGGCTGGGGATCAGCAGAGAGGTCAGCTGTATTCCAGGGAGTAGGATGGCATTGAAGGCATTAGACTGAGAGGGGAGGGGAGGGGTGGGGAGGGGAGGGGAGGGGGGAGAGAGGGAGAGGGGGAGAGAGAGAGAGAGAGACTTAGATCAATATTTTACTTTGTACTATGGCAATCTAGCTTCTGCATATCAACTCAGTTTTATTAATAATAGCAGTGATCACATTCTAAGTGCTTTGCATATTATATAAGTTCTTCATAACAACCCTATATGGTTGGTAATATTGTAATATTGATTTTATAGATGAAGACATTTCGTTACAGAGAGATTAAGTGACATTGCCAAGGTGGAGTGAGAGTTGGAGCAGACTGATACTGGAGTCTGTGCTCTTAACCATTATTCATTTAATTATTTTTTCAGTTATATTTTATAGTACTTCATAAGGCAAACGTAATGCTATTTATCAGTTGAGGGATTTCTGAATATATTTTCCATATTTCCAAAGTCCAGTGTTTGTTACTGTGTTTCTGAACTAGAAGTCTGTTTCAATTTCAGTTCCTCCAGGAGCCAACCCTGAAACAAGGATTCCACTGCATTCCTGGTAGGGCAGGGGACCATGAGATAGTGAAAGGATGACAGTCAATAAACCTATGTGATGCACCTCAATCAAAGCATAGGAGCTCTAGTGAAGGTGTAAAATATATGTCTCAAAATTACTTCTCTGAGGGGAAAGGGCGCTAGAGTATTTAGACACCAACTCTTGTCAGGTCATTGGTTGAGAGCTGTTCTTGGGGTGGGAGTTTAGTTCTCTAGTTCTTCAAGTCTGCTTGACGTCAAGTAACAGGAGGGTGCTGGAGTGCATAGAAGTGGTGAGGTCCAGGGGATATGGATGGGGCATCTACAGCATTTGCTACAATGTCATTATTGGTGGAATAAAACACCTTAGCCATTTAGAAATAACAGGAATTAGTTATTTGCTGCTTTTGGAACTAGACTGCTCAGTTGTCAAGAATGATAATTATAATAGTATCAGCTGACATCCATTGAGCTCTTACAGCATGCCAAGTTCATTTCTAAGAACATTAAAGGCATTAACACATTTAAACCTCATTACAATACTATGAAATACTATGAAATAGGTACTATCATTACCTCTATTTTACAAAGAATGGCCTAAATTTACAGAGCTAATAAATGGTGGAGGAGAGTTGGGAATCCAGTGGCAGGGTTTCAAAGCCTTGCTCTCAACCATCCATCTCTCCCCCCATTTGTTCTCTCCTTTCATACCATTCACGGGATTTACTTACTCTACTTGCACTTGCGATGCAAGGAAGATGCAAAGATTGTGTTAAAATATATTCCTCTCTCTTTCCAGCAGCCTCCCAGGGGGCTTGAAACTGCAGTAACCAAGCAATTGTTTGATCAGGACATTGCTTTTCTGAAATAGCATCTGTTATAGAATAATGCAGACTCCTGGACTTAGAAGAAAATATGCTATTATTCAGACTTTTATTCTACTGATTGGTTTGAACATCAAAAATGGAAAGTTTTTGTCAGAAATAAAAAAGAGAGAATGAGTAGAATGTGACTATTTCCATCTTGAGCTATAGAATAATGAAGTACCTAAGGAAAGGCTGAAATATCCCATGGTGTGACATATTCTCGAGGTAATAAACTCTGGCCTGCTAAAATTACTGATGCCTATTTAGTTTGACACACAGTGACTCTGATGTCTTTTTATTTTTATTTTTTAAAGACTAATCAACTTTTATCTTCCTTTTCTCTGAACCTACCCTCTTCATATGAACAACCTAGTATAGAGTCCTTCATATTTCTCAGTTTCACCAAAAGCATATTATATGATACATAATTAATTTATATGCATATGTTTATATATGGGAGTTCTTATTTTCTATGTTCTTGATATATAATAATGTATTCAACTATTCTTTTATCAATAGATATCAAAATTATTTTAATTCTTTTTTTTGTTTTTCATTGTATTTATATTTGTTTTCTATTTACATTTGTTTGTTTTCTATTTACTGTTGAGCCTCTGCTCTAAACAATCACCAGCAATATTTGAGTAAATATTGTGCAAGGTGAAAACCTTTTATTGTCACTCCGTATCATACAGGTGGGCCCCTTTATCTTTGCTACCAGCCCTGCTCTAGACTTCAGGACATTTTCTACAATATCACATAGGAACACTTCAGAAAACTTCTAAACCAGTCCAATAGGAGGAGAAGGCACGGATCCTCCATCTTCATTATTTCCTATAGAGACTCGGGCCAGGACTAGAGCAGCTTGCTGAATACACACACAGTCTATAAACGTTCCAAGAGAGGGATGCAATTCACAGTTTCAACCTTGTAAATGGAGGAATATATTTTCTAGTTTTTGACAGGAAGGTCAATTTTCCTTTTCAGATGTTTATGCTTGTTTGGGAAAACCAGCTGCCCAGCACCTGGAAAACTTTAAGCCCATGGGAAGCAGGGTTTGGGTGCAGGCATTGCCTCACCATTCATTAGAGTGAGCACTCAGAATCATTTTCGAACAATTCTGCCTGTTGCCCCACAGTTAGCTTTTTCCCAACAACCCTACCGGCCATAGGTGTTATTGTTCTTTTAAACTTTCACCTGTCAGATGAGTACAAAGATGTTCTGTTATTGTTTTGTTATGTAACAAACCACCCCAAATTAGTGGCTTAAAATATTGACAACGTCTGCTGTGGAATATGCAGTGTGGGTTGCTTTGATAGAATTTGTTCTTCTCTGCCTCATTCAGCTTCAGTTGGGCTTGCTTAAAGGCTGTGCAGGAATCATCCAAAACCTTGCTCACTCACGATCTGGCTAAGTTGATGATGGTTGTTGGCTAAGATTTCAGCTGGGGTTAGTGGCCAGAATACATACATGTGGCTTTTCCAAGAGCTCTTTGGCTTCTTCATAGTATGGTGGCTCAGTTCCAGGGCAAGCATTCCAGGGGAGAACTCTCAGCACAGGAGAGTCATATCACTTCTACCTCATTATATTCATTAGAAGTCAGTCACTAAGGCTAGTTTGTATCATGGAGAATGGACTCCACCTTTGGGAACAATTTCAAAGAATTTTCAGTCATGAAACCATCACAATAGAAATAATTCATTGTTTCTTTAGTTTTCATTTTTCTCACTACTTATTTTCAGCATCTTTTTGTTTGTTCGTGTATCAGTTTTCTATTGCAGAATAACAGAGTACCAGGAGCTTTGCAGCTGAAAACAATACCCATCTCATTCAGAAGTTCAGGCATGGCTCAAAAGGATTCAGAAGTTCAGGCATGGCTCAGAAGGATTCTCTGCTTAGAATCTTATAAGGCTGAAATCTAGGTGTTGGCAAGGCTGCAATCTCATCTGGAGGCTTGACTAAGGAAGGGTCTGTTTTCAAGCAGCCTCTAGGTGTTGGTAGAATTCATTTCCTCACGGCAGCTTTTTTCTTCAAAACCAGCAGTGAAGAGGGTTAGTCTCTACTGCTTCAAAGTTAGGTCAGATCCAGCCAGGACAATATTTTATGTCATTAACTCAAAGTTAACCATTTAAGAACCTTAACTCAAGTGAAAAATATCCCTTTACATTTGCCATATTCTATTTGTTAGAAAGAAGTCACATTTCCACCTATTCTCAAGGGAATGGATGCTGGGGAGTTATGGAGGCCATCTTAGAATTTTGAGTGTCACAGTTGGCCTTATTTATTTTTTCTTTGTAAATTGTTTCTTCATATCTATTTTTTTCCTGTATGGTTGTTTATTCCTTTCTGGCCAATTTGTAAAAGCTCCTTATACACTACAGATATTATCCTTTGTCTTTATTTTTCATCAAATATATTTTTTTCCAAATCAAATCTATTATTTGTACATTGACTTTATTTATAGATATTTTAATCCATAAAAAATATTTTAAAGTTTTATCTTTTTCCTTGCATTATCCTTGTGAAAAATTATTCATCTAAATTTGTGCTGTCTAACATTATAACAACTAGTCACCTGTCCTTTAGATTTAAATTTATATTAATTAAAATTAAATAAAATTGAAAATTTAGTTCCTCAGTTTCACCGTCCACATTTCAAGTGTCCCATGTATCTACTTTTTAGACAGTAGAGATATAGAATATTTCTATCATCAATAGTTCTATTGGACAGTGATAATCTAATTGTTTTTAATAAAGAAATCCTGTAGATATTTAAAAGATTATTTCTTATATTTTCTATTTATTAATTTTATATTTTACTATATTAATTTCTTCCTCTGATTTTTTTGGTTTATTTTATATTTCTTTCTCAAATGTTCTGTAGGCTGAGTAAGAAGTTCCTTTCTTCCTTCCTCCTTTTCTTCATTCAATTATTTATTATCAAATTCATTAAGGCTATACACTTACTTTTGAATTCAGTTTTTCTGAATCTTAAAAGTTTTAAAATACAGCTTTTGGATACAAGGATTATATAGGTATAAATTTCATCATTTCTAAATTGTTAACATCTTTTTATGATTTATTTTCAATTTTATCAGATCAATATCAGATAACTGTTAACATAGTTACCTGATAACAGCACGACACTTGTTTTAAATACGTATAATTTTCATGATAATCTATTATAAATATTTCATGTTCATACCAAAAATAATGCATATTCGTTATTTACTTATTAATGAGTACTAGATAGAGTCAATAATTTTTATCATATTTCCTAATTCTGCTATGATTTTACTTATTTTACTTTTCTGTCTATTATATTTTTCCAATTTGGAAAAATTTGTCTCTTAGTACAATTATATTGTTATAAAGGTCTTTTTACTTTTTGGTAATTTTTGCATAATTTATTAGTTTCTATGTTATATGGTACATAACAATAAAGGTTTATTGTATATTTTATTAGACACTTGCAGCATATTTTATGTATTCTCTTTATTATTATTACACTTAAATTCAATCTTAGCTAATATTAGTATTTCTTTTTGTTTGCACTTGCTTATTATTGATTTATCTATTATTCCTTGGTTTCAAACTATCTTATTTTGTTTTAAGTTGTTGCTAGGTTGTTACCAGTGAAGAGTCTAGACTTAATTATACTATTGTTATGTTGTTCTTTTGAAACCTAATATAACTGTTTTGACTTTCCTTGGAATATATATATATATATATATATATATATATATATATATATATATATGAATATATATATTAGAATATATATATATGAATATATATATATTAGAATATATATATATGAATATATATATGAATATATATATATATGAATATATATATATATACACACATATATATATATATATATCCTTGTTTGCTGCCTATGTCTCTTGCCCCTAAACCACCATATTCGCCTAGTCATCTCCACATACATCTTTATAGATAGCCATGCATGGTCATGCTCCACAGACTACCATTTCAACCTTGTTCTCCTATTAATGGCAACTATACTCACCTTGCTTGCACTTGGCCTCTGCTATTCAGAGATTAATCATCCTCACTGTTACTAGGGATGTGAGTCCTATAACAGCATCTTGTAACAAGAATACTCGTCTACAAATGAAGAGACATGGCTGAATATTTTATCAGTGCTGCTGCCCACTCACGGTGCATTCCTTTTTATCTTTAAATGACAAGTCACAGGCCTCCTGAGGAAAGACAGCTGGTGTAGTTTATCATCTTTCATAACAGATTCATTCTACAATACCCACTTCAGGCATGACCATTTTTCTCCACAATCTGCCATGGCAGTTCTAGCATCTTCTTTACTTTGTGTGGTCAATCTATTTCAAAGTGTCCAAGGGACATCTCAGAAACATTTTCGAATTGGTTACTAGGACCTAAGTCAAGGTTTAAATTTTGTGTCATGAAAGAGTTTCCATATTGGCAAACTCTTTGTTTTTCACCTTTATATTCTGTGCCCCTTGATTCAGCTCCCTCAGGATCTGCTCCCAGTCATATCCTCCCACTTCCTGTTGCTACGTGACTTATGGCAGCTCCTCTGTCACTTAGCCTTTCTTTCCTCTCTTAGCAGGCCTAGCACTTCTCCAGTTGGTTATCTTATGATTTGATTTGTTAAGCAGGTGGGGTTATGGGAGCCTATGTTGAAGAAGACAAAAACTGCCTGGGACTCACCTGCCCAGAGCACAGCTAAGAAACAGAACATTTTTTTAAATGACTCTGAAGTGTCACCATAGATGTCACTAAAGCGCATACATTTTTTTGATCCTCACTTAGAGCCCATTTCCCTTTGTAGGGACCCACTCAGCCCCCAGAGTTAGTATGAACATTATTTTAAACTAAAGACTTTTGAGATACAGCAGATATAGAAAGCTTGGAGCTTCCCTTATCTGACTAAAAGGCAGAAACTTTGGAAGTGAGGCTGCCATAAATCCCCTCTTTCAGGAAGCTTCGCTCCCAGGAGAAGACCAATCATTCTCACTGGATGAGAAATTGCATAAACAAACATTATCACAAACTTTCATACCATCCATTTGTCTTCCCTAAAAAAGGCTCATTTGTTCTTCCCATAGAAGCCCTCTCTCCCCCTTCCCTTTCCCCTGTTAAGTGGGTATACAAACCCCTATTTCGAGATCTTCGGTGAGCCTCTTCATCTGAATGCTCCTACACGCATATGAATAAAACTTGTGTATTTTTCCTCCGGTGGGGGGAAAAATTGCCTGGGAAAGCACATCTGAGGGTTCCATATAGTCCCAAAACAAGGGGCTATATTTTATCCTTTAGCAAGAGGATAAAACATAGTGCTACTTTTCTAGGTCTAGAAATTTCAGAGGGACTTGGGCCCTCAAGGTATTCTAGTTCATCTACCTAATGTTCCCATCCCAAGTCTCAGGATCCTTCATAACTGTAATCCAAATTTCATGAAAGAGATTTGCCAAATGAGTACTCCACCTTCTTCTATATTTTTCTGTTCTTTAAATAAACTTCTATGCCAGTCTCTTAACATGATCAGCCCTCCCATTATAGGAAATGATTGTTTGATCAGATGTTACTAAGGAAGCCTCTGACTCACATTTTTATTTTAATATGGAATGCTTCATGAATTTGCATGTCATCCTTGCACAGGGGCCACGCTATTCTTCTCTGTATCTTTCCAATTTTATTGTATGTACTGCTGAAGCAAGCACTGACTCTCACATTTTTATTTAAATTACTGGAATTGATGTTTGATCACCCCAAGTCTGCCACTTTTCTTTTCAAAGTACCAGTGTTGCTTACCAACAGCTATCTAATTTCTCAACTATTATCATTACTATAATAGCCATATTTCTCAAAGACCAGAGATATTTTATTGATCAGATATGAAATGTCAGTGCACCCCTTTCCAACTGCAGATAAGTCAAATTCACTAGAGGTGAAAGTTTTAAGAATTGCAGTTTCACAGTAGACCAGTGACTGTCAATTTTCCACTTACCATCTGAGATGGGGGCTTCACTTCAGCTGGCCACCATATTTTCAACTCCACAATCCCATTCTAGAGTCAGCTTCCTAGGGATCACTTCTTACATCCTAGAAGTAGAGGTTGAGACAAAGATTCAGGCGTGCACGATGTACTGAGTGTGCTCTGCAGGAAAATCCTGTAAGAGAATGAAGGAAGTCAAGTAGGGGAGGGGGAAAGTCTGAGCAAGGATGCAAACCAGTTTTGGTGTGGTTCAGAGAGGGAGTAGTGGATATTCCTAAAGAGTGAATTACCCCATAGAGTTGCACACCTTGAGACTAAGGGACAGAATTTTGTATAATTTTATTAGTCGGTAAATGGGAAGGAGATGGGGAAATGGCCCAAGTGTTTCCAGGCAGGTTTCCCTTCAGCCAAGGGCAGTTCTTCTGAGAAGGCCACAATTACAAGCCATTCATTTCAGTACTCACAGCAGATAGCGGATGATAAACTAGTAAAGAGGACAGGGTGAGGCACCAAAATTTTTTTTGTGGTCCACGGGCCTCTCACTGTTGCGGAGCACAGGCTCCGGATGCACAGGCTCAGCGGCCATGGCTTACGGGCCCAGCCGCTCCGCGGCATGTGGGGTCTTCCCGGACCGGGGCACGAACCCATGTCCCCTGCATCGGCAGGCGGACACTCAACCACTGCACCAGGGAAGCCCCACCAAAAACTTTTATCGCATTCCTGCAGTATAGTTGAGAAGCACTAGTGTCAGTAAAATTATGAGACTGAAATAATTCAGACAGAACTTTCATAAAAAGAAGTTTATTAACGCCATTTTGAACATTTAATTGTAGACCTTAGGCACTTTATTACTTATCACGATGACTTCTGACTTCATCATTTATTGGAGATTCACTATATGCTATTAATTTACTTATGTACACAGGGCAACAAAAGAAAGATAAGGCATAATGTTGCTCTCATGAACTTTATAAGTTGCCAGCATGTCAAGAAACCATGAAAATATTCCAATAGTAGTCTCATAACAATTACTATTGGCTGCCAAGGGACACAGACATCAATGTGATATCAAAATTTTTGATAAAAACATCTCAAGCACTCAGGAGGGAAAAACCTGAAATATTTTTGCTGTGTTTTTTTAATCAGTAAAATTGTAAAAAAAATATTTCTTCTTTCTGAAGAATCAATTTGAGTTCTTTAATGTAATCTGTCATCACAGAGCTACATAAAGGGAACAGTGAGACTGGATATTTTGTTATAATCAGGTTATGACTTTGGAAAAGAATGGCAATTTTTGCAGTTTTAGTCTAAATAAATAACGATCATATCACCATTACACAGTGTCACTTTCCCTGTTACAGCCGTTAGTGTTGAGTTTTTTCAGCTAAGCTCACTCAGCAGTGGCCAGCCACAGATACTGAGTGTTACCGAGCTACTCTTCTATTTAAATCTTCTTTGGATGAGAGAGAGGCTAGCCAGACTTCAGTTAGGAATTTATTTTTGATCAAGAGCAAGGCTCATAACAAATAAAGTGACCACTATCACACATGGAGAAGACTGGTATGAGATAACATGAACTGAAAGCTCTCTTTTTCCCCCAGCTATTCACAATTTAAAGATCTATTTAATTATGTCAGATTATACCCATTCTGAATAGGAATGCATTTATGGAAAAATGGGAAACACATCTTACAGTCAAAATTTTCCTAACATTTGCAGAAGAAGAGTCGAAAAATGGCACACAATGCCAGGAGGGTGCATTTTCCACACATTTCAAAAGATTTTTGTTGTTGACAGGCTAGTGTATTACACTGATATTTTTAGGAAAATATTTTCCAAGACTGTTTCCCACTCAGATGTTTCACAAATTGCTACAGTTGTCTTTGTTTAATAAACTGTTTCAAAGTCATTTAGGCTCAGGAAATGCTAGCTTAAAATTAGATTATATTTGCTGAAAAATCTCTGGGAGAATTAATATAGGTGCTATGAATCTCTAATTGAAATTAGAATTATTTAAGCTGTTGGACTTTGGAACCCATTTTTCCTGGAGCACATCATGTGGGAGGTTCTGAGAAACATTTTTGAGAGAAGCTGCATTAAGGTAAATTCTACAATTACTTCTTAAATGTCATTGTAACTGAATATAACAGTACTTCAAAGAATGTCAACCAGTCTGCTCAGGAGATAGAACCATGCAGTAATTTGAACAGGGAACATTTAATATAAAGAGTTTTTAAGCATAGTGGGGATTAGATTAATGATAGATAAGCTGGTAAAATGTTAAGAGAAGTCTAAAGAATATGGGAATAGCAGATATGTGTTGGCCACTACCAGAACACCGATGGAAGAGCCCACCCTCCATCCTAACAGGGCTGAAAGCTACACCTTTTTGGAGAAGGCATGGCCATTTCTCACTGAAAGGCAAAGACATCAATCATTGTGATGAGGTGCTGGTGGAACTTGCTGGAACTCTTCCCTCTAGAATTTGCTGGAAATCAATTCTCTAGGGTATAGAAGAAAGCAGTTCACAGAAAGATGTCTCATAGAAACATTCTGCCGTGGAACTTCCTGAGGGGATTCTGGGGGAAGCTGCTTGCTGCTGAGTACTGCTGGATGCTATGCATGGCAAAACTTGGGTGATAGACAAGTTTGCAAGAGCTGTAGGAGCCTGATGCTGGAGAAGCAGTGTGTGCTCTAACAGCTGGACACTGGAGCAGCCGAGAAGCTACCCACACCACAGTTAACGCAGTGCTGGAGAGGCCAAGTATACAAGTGCAATGCATGAGGCTTCCAAGTCAGTGCTATAACCAGGAGGAAAAGCCCTCTCTCCTGCAAAGCTATTGACAAAGCTTACTGCCAACTGGCAAGGGAAAAATATATTTAAAGTGCCAGATTTGTTTTTGCAAAGCAGGTAAGGAAGGGTAAATTTCAAGGTGAGAGACATTAAGTTGATAACTGGCACTTAAAATTATGAAATTTAGAAGAAAATAAATTCTTGTGTTCTGTATTCTTTGTTTACTTTGATGACATTCTACAGAGATTAGGACTTCCTCCAAAACTGTGGTTTTCTTGTAAGTAATAGGAGCAAAGTGATTAAGAAGATTTTTTTTTCAGAAAAAGTCTCAAAATGCTGCTTCTAGTTTCAAGGTGAATTTGATATGAGTACTTTGGGTTACTAATTGCAGAATACTCAACTTAGCTGCAAGCAACAAGATAAACTACTAACAGTCACATAAACAAATAAATACTGATTTATCTCACATGACAGAAACTCTTGAGATAAGCAGCTTCAGGCATTAGTTTGGTGGACCATCCATTGAAAGGCTGCCATACCTGTGATTCTCTTGGCCTTTTCCTCCTGCAGACCACATGGTTCTTCTATCTTCAGGAATCATATCTGCAACCAAGGTAGAGAGAAGAAAGAATATATGAGAGCAGATAGATCTGACCCTCTTAAAAGCAAAGGGAAACTAGAAGCCCTTGGCAGGCTCATTAGCCATAACTCTGTCACACAGCCACTCCTAGCCAGGATTCTGGCTGGGGAAGCAAGTTCAAACTATGTCATTCTCCACAGTGGAGGCTTCAAGGAGAATGGGGTTTTGGGATTTTTGTTTCCTAAGCCAGTGAATAGCATCTTCTTCACAAGAGTTTCTTGAGGATGTAAATATATTGCTAAAACAATGTAGTTGATAATTTAAAGAGAATACAGTAAAAACAGTGGGGGAGTTTGGTAAGCAGAGGAATAGCTGCCTCTACAGATTACTGTGGAACTTATAAACATGCTGGTTTACATGACAAAGAAGAATAAAGATTGCAGATGGATTTCAGATTGCTAACCTGTTGACCTTAAGATAGACTATCCTGGTGGACCCCCTATAATCACAACAGTCCTTACAGTGGAAGAGGGAGGCAGCAGAGGAGAATCAGATAGTGATGTATCTACGGAAGAATGTTGCTAGAGATGCAAGGTTGCAGGCTTTGAAGATGGAGGGAGGGGACTCTAGCCAAGGACTGTGGTCGGCCTCTAGAAGCTGGAAAATGCAAGGAAATAGATTCTCCCCTAGAGACTATAGAATGGAATGCAGTTATGTCAACACCTTCATCTTAGCCCAGTGAGACCTGTGTTGGACTTCTGACCTACAGACCGTAAGAAAATACGTGTTTGTAATTTTGAAATCACCAAGTACATGACAATTTGTTACAGCAGCAATAGAACACTAGGGAGAAACATAATGTAGATACAACATTGGGAGACTGCATTTTTTCAACCTTTCAACTTCATTTTAGATTCTTCTTTGTGATTCTTTCCAGAAACATTTATTTATATATTGGATAGATTCAATGTTTAGATGTAGCTAACTGAAATTCTAGAAATTTATTAAGTTCATTCATAATTATTTATTTTCTATTGCAGAACCAAAGGCAATGTATGGGAATCTCATTGGATAACTAAGACATAAAAGTAATCCTTAGACTTGACACAGAGATATCTGAATATTTATTATCAAGTCTTTTCCTTGATATTTTTCATTTTAACAATCTATTTTTAGTGTGTAGACTGATACATCCCAAATGTTTAAAGTAGGAATTTTAATATTAATGGCAATATTTTATATATTTTTTTCCAGCTGTGATTTTAAAAAACCCACAGAACAACTCAATGGCAGATGTACTAACCATGCAGCTATATACATTATTTTATAACCAAGTTTTTTTCCAGATGCTGAGTAGCTTTAATGTTACAAATGATTAAAAATAATATCTGTAGTCTCTGAGACTCTCTGATCTGTCAATATTAAAAAAATCACACAGACTGTTATAACTTCGTATTATACTAATTTTTTCTTACATTGAGTAGAACTAAAAGTAAATTTGCAATAAAATATTTTAAATATCCTATTCCCATACAGGAATATTTTGTATCTAAAGAAAAAAAATTAAATAGGGCACTTAACACTATAGAGTAGATTTAACCACTCTTGGCCATTTTTTTTCTTTCATAGAACATATATCTCCCTCCTTCCCAAATCAGTTCATTCTTAATATAGTGCAGACAATTCTTAGCCTTTGGACACATTCTGACATGATGTAAATTCCTTGCTCTACTTTTTACTTTCAGGTGGATTTTGCCAAGTTCTATGCCTCTCTAAATCACAATTTTCTCATTTGTAAAATTGGTACAATATTACAAAATACATAGGACTTAGGAGTTTTCACAGAGTAGGCACTTAATCAATTGTAGTAATTATTCTTATTAAAATATAATACTAATATTTATTTTTTAAAGTAAAACAAAACAGATATATCAGTTAGGTGGTTTAATAGAAACATATTCTGTAACAAAATATTTCTTTCTAACAAGATGTGTTAAATATGCCAGCGATTTAAGTTAGGAAATGCATACCTTAATGTGCATTTGTTCTTCCTTATTTGATAAATAAAAAATTGTTCTAGGTTAGATATAGGCCTCATAGGATTTCCAGAGCACTTAACTTGGTAGTGTAGGATGTACACTGCAGAGTACATAGTTGAGAACTGCATTTAAAGAAAAGTTTCTTTTCAGCTAACAGAGGAAAGACAAAAAAGTAAAGCTAAGATGGTACCAGTGATATAAATTTAGAATACATATGTGCTTTGGTTTACACACACACACACACACACACACACACATCCCTCTTCCAGAAAATAAATCAACCAACATCACTTTTCTGCCCTGTATCACCAATGGCTTTGAATTTCTGTAATCCTATCAAAAGAACTGGACTAAGAGAATAAGTTCAATATTCTTGAACAAGTTCAATGTTCCAGTCTGATCAATGTGAAGAGGAGACTTTAAAGAAGAACATGTTACTTCTATTACTATTAATAATAATTACATTTATAATACAATCACCTAATATTTTTGTGTGATTACAGCATACTGGACTCTTTACTAAGCGCTTTATATGTATTGTTAAATCATTTTAACTTCACACCAATGTTATTAGGTAGGTACTATTAACATCATCTCACTACGCAGATGGGCAAATGAAGCATATGAGGGGGATAAATAATTTGCTTAAGGTGACACAATACAGTTAGTAAGTGGAGGATGTAGGCTATAATAATGATAGTATATGTTTTGTATTTGTTATTTAATTATATGAATAGTTGGCTTAGGGGGCAATGGGAGGAAACTATTAAGTATATGCTTAAAAGTTTTAACTCAAATATTTTATATGACCCTTCATGTAATTGATGATATGTGAGCAGTAATTTGTACTAATGAATTTTCTATATCCATAGATAAATGTCTAGCAATATGTCTATTACAAATCAAATGCTGCTGAGAAACGTGATATATCTTTATTAAATAAATACACTGATACTTTAAAATTATTTTATGTAAGTTTATGGCAATGAGTTGTCATTATATATATATATGTATGTTGCTAATTACTCTAGGACTTTTTCTTTTATTAAATAATTACTTTTCAATGATGATTATTTGATGCTTACATTCTCAAATTTCATTTTGCTTTCAAATTGTGCTCACTTTTCTGTGGACAAATATTTGGATGATCCTGTGGATAAAGATATACTTTGTCCTAGGGATAAAGTACTGAAAATATTTTATAAAACCCACTGAGAAAAACACAGTACTCTGTTACTCTGTTAAATAAGTGATGGTAAGTTATAAAACAAATATAAGTCATGCCCACATATGTTCATGACTGGTTAGCTGGTCCTACTTGTGTGCTGAGGCTGGTATTGTAATTATTTAAAATGAGTCTTCAGTGGAATGAAAACAAGAATATAAAAGGAAAAAAAAACTATTTCCTGACATGGAACTACCAAATTAAAGACATGATTGTCTGCTCCCTGTACGCTGAATCTTATATCCCAATGAGCCATATTCATATTGAATGAATTTCTGTATGGGGCAAACCTCTAAGGGAAACTTCGACAATTAAACACAAAAAGGCTTTACTGAGTGACAGCCACTTTAAAAAAGTAAAGTTATCCATATCCTTCTAATTTTAGCCTTCTTTTACTTCCAGTGCTTGAATTGAATATGTGCTATTCTGAATTGAACACTATTTCTATTTGAGTTAATGTCTTTTTAAAATCTGTGCTTGCATTTGGCAAAACCTCAGTAGTTTTGAGTAGACTACTCAGTAGACTCAGTAGTTGTGGCTCGCGGGCTCTAGAGCACAGGCTCAGGAGTTGTGGCACAAGGGCTTAGTTGCTCCGTGGCATGTGTGATCTTCAAACCTCCCGCACCAGGGCTTGAACCCGTGTCCCCTGCATTGGCAGGTGGACTCTCAACCACTGCACCAGCAGGGAAGTCCCTCCACTTGGTTTTGAGAAACATTCCAGCTGAGACTAAGCACAATACAAAGTAGGGGTGGGGGTGTTTAGATTTTAGCTTTCAATTTATCTGAATTCACAAAGTAAAATAATTTAATATTTGGCCTTAATTCCCTTTATAGTAAAAACAATGTTATTTCTGATATTTAATTTGTCCTTGGGAATTTGATAAGGGACAGTATCAGCATGTTATCAATGGCAAGTCTTCATGAGGTTTATTGTAACGTCACTTTAATTTCATGGTCTCATAGGCTATATTGCACAAAATAACCAGCCATAACTTAGAAGGGAAAGAGAATAGAGAATTTATTTTTAGTTCTGAGTAAAAAGTGGCCTTGGGATGATTTTACTCAGTGCACTGTTTTTATTCATTTCAGAATCTTTTAGGGCCTTAATCTATGCCATCAACACAGCTGACTTTGGAAAGTTGCCTCCAGAAGGCTGGATCAGGATTGTTCTGAGAGATCACTGATGTCTTCTAACACATCCAGCCGTACTTCTGCGGCTCATTGACCTCATGGTTAAACTCAAATTGTTAAGACAGTAAAATGTTCTTAAGGAGAAAGGGTTTTTCCCCTTACAATTAGTTTCTATAGAAAGAGATTTTTCTCTAAATACTCTTGCCCTCTTGTCTTACTTCTTACTCGTACTCACAGAAGAAAAATGAGTGAGTTGACATCATGATTGAAATGTCTTGATTGAGTGTAGATAATCTTTTAGAAGTTCCTATGTGAGGGGAATTTGCTGTCTTAAACTCCTCCACTCAGATCAGTAGGTCTATCACTGGGAATTTCTCTTATGTAGGCTCAAATCCTTGGGAGAGTTGTTCTAAGGCTAAAAGTGGTGATTAGGAAAGTGGTGATATCATTTTGACTGTTCCAATACTCATAACATCATAGTTATAATGAAGGTATCCCTACATTTTCTAATATCGATGTTTCTTTTTATCAGTACGATGAGAACGTAGGTGGAGAAGCAGGGTATGAATTGTTGGGCTCCCTCAAGACCCTAGCATTTTATATGTACCTGTACGGAGCACAGGCCTGCATGTTTTCTACTATTTCTCTGCTTGTAAGTTTTTCCCCCATAAAATCTATGATATATTTGCACTGTGTGGTGCTAGTGCTATGTGTCTGTGAACTTCTTGAATGACAGATATCCACAAAGGAATTACAGAAATCCAGTTCCGATATTTTTTGTTTTCTGATGAAATTAATGAAGTATCTTAGATGTGCCACTTTACTTCAGAATCCTTCAAGCCACCAGGGAGCATCTTTCTCTTCTATAACTTCCAATGATGACCTCATAGGCTACATGGCTTAATGTATCAGTCACAATAGCATAAACTATGGTACAGTGAAGACAAACTGAAATTTTCACTTACTTAAAACAGCAAAGTTTATTTCTTACACATGTTTCATCTCTATTGTGGGCAAGCAAGGAGGTTATGCGCATCACAGTTATCTAGGGTATGGGCTGATGAAAACTCTATTGTGATGCATGCTTCCAGAATTGCTGTCAGTGACAAGAAAATGTAGTAAGCCACATTTCAACCTTCAGACTAGGTATGGAACATGTCACTCTCACTCACGTTTCCTGGCCAAAGCAAGTCATATGGTCATGCTTGAGTTTAACAGGTTTTGTTAAACATGTCCAATCCTCCAATTGGGAGGATCACCAAATATTTTCGTATCCACGTTTCTGGGGTCCTCGCATCCTTTGACAGTGACCTTTGTCACTTATGACACATAATCAACCCTTTATTGTTTTTCTCCATCATATTTCTCATTATAGTGGGGAAAATACCCTCCATCTCCTCTTGTGTCTCACTTTTTCAACTAAAAAGAGATGCATTATGCTTTGAAACTTGACTATAGGCTCTTTTCATTGATGTCAATCTCATCTTTGGACTCTTGCAGATATAACCGCAGGCACACTCAACTCTAGACGATTATTTTCTGCCATGCAGTTTGTTTAGCACTTACAATTTGCTTTTTGAATTTAAGATTCACAAGAGAAAAAACTGTATGGTTAGCATAAAAACTTCTGACCATTATTTTAGCTAAAAATTAACATTTAGAAAATCTAATATTTACTTTAATTTATTCCTCTCTGTAGAATATCTTCCATAGCACCTTTTTGCACCATCTTATACTTTCACTCTTTTATGTTAATAGAAATTGTAGCAAAGTATTCAACCTGAAATAATCAGAATATATCAGAGTGTTATAATTAATTTTAAAAAGTATCAAAAGCTCTCTGAGGAGATAAATTAGCTTGCATTAAGGCTGCAATATTTTTTGAAAAGACTAAAGTACCTTAGGTTTTAACATAACTATTAGAAACATGGAGGGAAATGAGATTCCTATATTTCATTTTTTTTTTTTTTTTTTGCGGTACGCGGGCCTCTCACTGTTGTGGCCTCTCCCATTGCAGAGCACAGGCTCCGGACACGCAAGCTCAGCGGCCATGGCTCACGGGCCCAGCCGCTCCGTGGCATGTGGGATCCTCCCGGACCGGGGCACAAACCCATGTCCCCTGCATCGGCAGGCGGACTCTCAACCACTGTGCCACCAGGGAAGCCCCTATTTCATTTTAATTATGTAAATTTAAAAATAGCTTTGAAATACATGGGGGCATCTTCAGGAAAACTTGAGAATGTACCTTTGTGAACTGGAAAATGTCAGAAAATTCATCCTTATATAAATGATAGTGCAGCACCATTTGAAAGGACCCACACAAAGGATTTATTCTGAAGACTATGTATGTCTCCTTTTCATTCTATGATTTTGTTCACCTAATACGAAGCTGTGAATATTGTACTATCTTTGTGAAGTGGATGAATGACCTCCTAGCACCAAACCCATTCAGCAGTTTGAAATTTGAGCCTCTATTTCTAACACCGAAATGTTAATATGTTAACTTGCTAGACTGTTTTCTTCTTTTTTCTTTAAACACACTTGTAATGGTGTTGCACAAAGGTAATGTACCAATACACCCAAAAACATTTTCTTAGGGGCAGGAAATATGAAACACCACATAAAGATCAACCAAATAGAAAGTGTTTCGAGATGAAAATCTAGCAAAAGCATAGCATTTGAAGCTTATTTTAAAATGTAATCTGATGCTTACTTTTAAGCAATAACATTTTCAAACTTTTGCTAGTTTTCCCCCTGAATTTTTTCACTTTTAAAATGCCCTATAAATAAGTGAAAAAAAAAAACTTCCACCATACACACTTGAAGGAATCTTAGTTATACTCTGTTACCTATATTCCATCATCTATAAATTTGCAAGGAAACACTCTGGCACTGGAAATCTAGACTGCTGGGGAAAACAAAGTTAAAGCTATATAAACAGAAGAATTTTTTTATGTCACTTCTCAGATTGCAATAAAAAGTAACGATGATTCTGGTTATCATTTGCTAAAGAAATCATGAGCAATAATGGTTAAAATGAAGCTCTATAAAATAAGGTTTGAGATAAATTGAAAACTATCCATTCATTTAAAAACATCTATTTCCTCTGTGTTCAGTATCGGGTTATAGCACTCTCTTCCTTTGTTATGATGCTCATTGCTCTCATTAGGTAAATTATGCATTTGTACTAAGGATAAAAGAGACACTGTGATTCATGAAGCCATTTCTAAGAGAGGCTTCCAACTTGAGGAGTATGAAAGAAAGCAAGACCTGTCCTCAAGAAACTCACATTCAAACTGAGGAATCATGGATTTTTTTTTTTTTTTTTGATTGGGCAGAAGAACAGAAGTTCTATTTTCTAATTTAATTCTAGGGTAGGAGTCTTTTTAAGAATTAGTTACGTGGTATCTGCTAACACCTCTTTTAGTGATTAGTTTTCTAATCATTTTGGTGAGGAAGTTTATTTCTCTGCTATCCTCTGATGGTTTCTTGGAAGCTGATTTTTATCTGAGCCAAAATAAGTTTCAGTTATATTTTCCTTCTCCATCCTAATTTCATCTTCAGGAATAGCACAGAATAATCTAACTGTAAATTTTTAAAAACAATAGTATATTCCCACTCCTTATCCAACAATCATTTATCTCCATCTCTAACCTACAACTGGTCAGATGGTTTTGTTAGCATTAGTTCCTTCAATCATTCTTATTATATTAAGGTTTTGAAAAATTACTCTGGGTACCTTTTCAAAATACTTTCTTCAGATACAAGGTTCGAAATTAGACAAACTTTCTGAAGCTAGCAGAATACAAGGTGTTAATCTATATACAGTATCATTATACTGTTAGCTTGTATTAAACTTGTGGCTAAATAAGAATCTCTATCTTTTTCACTTAAACTACTGCATCTCCATCTTACTATCTATGCAATTTATCCAACGTGAATGTCCACCATGTTGAGGTACTCTTTTGACGATGTGGAGGGAATTCATGAGGAGGAGGCCAAAGAGGTTTGTTCCTGCTCTGCCCAGAAAGCTGTTCTCCAGATTTAACAGAGATGCTTTAGCTCTGATGAAGTGACAAACTTGGATGCAGAACAACAGGCGCCAAAGCTGTAAAAATGGTTGGCCCGGGGCCCTGTATGGCAAGGGTCCGGCTCCTTTGAACGTTAAAGAATTTCTACGGAAGCATAATAAAAGCCAAGTTTTTGTCAAACTGTTATTAAAATTAGGAGTGGTATAAGTTGAGACTAGTTCTTTTAGATCTTGTTTCAAACTGTATCTTCTTATATAAATATGCTGCTTAACAGTGTTTAATTTTCATTATATATTTATGATGCCTCTCCAAAAATCCATTTTAGGAATTCAGAAAGCTATGTCTATTAAACAAATCTAGAGTTTGATAATATTTCAAACCTATTAAATAACATCACTCTCTAATGTCAATTAATTGCAGTGAGTAGTAGTATGATTTCTCAAAGGGTATAAATAATTAAGCAATGCAAGTTTATAGAGAACCTAAACATTACATCTGAGATTAGGAAATTGACCTGGGGAAGTAGTTTAAATCCCATAAATAATTTTATTATGGTTTTCTTCTTGAAAATATATGCAAACCTAATTTGTCTTCATCTTCCTTCTTCCTCATGGATAAAGAGTATGCTGTATATTTACCATCTCCAAAAGAAAATTACTTGAGAAATGTGGTACAAGGAACTGTTTTTGGAATAGCATGACTTCTGAGCTGTGAATGTAGATATCTTGTCCATTTCATATTTCAGATGAGAGAAAGTGAAGCCGAGAAAAGTATCTTGTACAAGATCTCATAAAACAGATAATTACAGAGGGAGTGTCCAGGATTTCAATCCAATAACGAAAAACTATGAAATTTTCTCTAAAATATTTAACAACTACAACAAAAGTCTGGCTAAAATTTCTAAGATTTTTGCAATAAAATATTCAAATTTGAGACAGTTAACTGTTTGATAAAATACCTTATAAGGGTCCTCTGAGATTCAGAGGTCATTATAGACCCAAGCTGCCTGGAAGTTGAAGATACCATGTGACTGAGTCCCAGAACTGCACCAGGATTCTGTCCCAGGTTTAGTTAATTCCAAGCCACATGGAGTAACTTTTCTTTCGAGGATGGAATCAGTATGGGGTTTCTCACTTTTTACTTCTTTTTCCCAATGCGGCAAAAAATAATGGGACGCTATCAAGCAATCAAGGACAGGCCAAACATCCAATGAAAGACAGGTGAGGGCAAGTTAGAGCTGAAGTGATAGCTGTGAAGATGAAATGAGATGACACTACTCCTCAAAAGTCAATTCTTTTGGGGAGATTTATCTAGTTTTCCAGACATGATGCTCTGATGAGCATGTCAACAGCTAGATATTTTCTTCAAAATATGTGCTTTGATAAACCTAATCATTTGGGCTTTTGATGAATCCCAAAACTTATGCTGCAAAATAACCTAAAACTGCAATTTCAAAACTCAAAGCAAATAAAAAACAAACAAAATATCTTGCATTCTCTACCATATATAGAAAGTGAGGTGAAAATAATTTATGGGGCCAGATGTCCACGACCAAGTTAATCTTTTATTTGAAAACAAAAGAATACCTTTACTTAGAGGGTGTTGCTGAAAATGTGATTCCTGGTACAGGCAGCATTAGCACTGTTATACTGTATTAAAAAGAACAGATTCTCTGGTCCCAACCCAGATCTACTGCAACAGAATCTCTGGAGTGGCAACCAGGAACCTGTGATTTAACAACTTTTCCATGTAATTCTTATGCATAATTGAAAGTTGAGAAGCATTAACGCAGAGCACTGGACACCTTTTGTCCCCTGAAGGACCACATGTATCAGGGCCAGAAGATAAAAACAAGTGTAAAATCAAGAATCCTAGTGCTAGAAATGGTAATTTTATGAAACAAAAAGACAAAACTGCTCTTTGGGGTATATTTCTGATGCCAGCACATAGGGAAATACAACCTCGTATAATTTGAGAAATTTTTTTTTAAAAGAAGCAGGTAAACTGCAGCATTAATTAATCTGGGAGGGAATTTCAAGAGTATTAATGTATGTTGAATTTAAATAAGGCTTTTGTTTGTTTTAATAAAAAATTCCCTTATTACAAAACAATAACAAATAAGGTTAAATTAGTTATTTTCATTACAATTTTTCACATTTCAAAAACATTCATTTATATTAAAAAAGGCTTTATTTTGATTTCAAAGCATTATATCACCTCTGCCATCTGCTCTAGCTGTATTATTATACCTAACAATTTAGTTTGAATGTGATTCTTTAATTTAAACATGGCCTCTATCGCCCCTTTCTTTTTCTCTGTAATAGGACTATAATGTAATTATATTTAAGTGAAATAATTTGGAAATGCTTCAAATATACTGCCATCTGCTGTGTTATTTAAATTCTGGGGGAAAAAATTCCCGAACGTATCAAGATAAGAATATTTTGCTTCCAGGACTTAAACAGTGGCTACAGATATCTTTTAAAGCACTTGATTAGAAAAACCTTACTGCATACAAGAAGCTATTATCCATTTGGTACACAGTGAGAGTCAAATGCTGTTTTCATTTATTGGAAAAATTCCAGTAAGACTAATGTTATCTGTGTAGCTAATTGCATGTCCCATGTTCATGCTGAGGGAGGATGAATGCAGGGTGGGCAAAGCTTCTGAATGTTCTGCACAAGGACAGTCACTTTACCTTTTATGTAGACCTACAGCAGCACAGCTACAGGGTAAAAGAATTGTTCAGTTGCCTCTACCTTTACAAAGTGATGGTTTCCTTTGGAAGGGTGGTTAGGATCAGGGTGAGGCTAATAGTGTCTTGGCTTTTCTCATTAACACTATGGCAAGATGCTGCTCAATGACAAGTTGACTGTCTTAAGTCAGTTCTCCCAGAAGTAGAAATAGACAAGGTTTTGTATACAAGTGATTTATTTAGAAAAGTACTTTCAGTATAACTCAGCAAAAAGGTGGGAGAAGCAGGACAGAGAGGGGAAGAAGTCAAGAAATGGTGCAATTTTAGGGGGACACTCACCCTGGACCTGATCCTGTGGGGCATCTCTGGAGTGTAAATGATATCTCAGAGTTTGTCATGTCTTAAAGCACAGGATTTATATTTTCATACTTCTACACTAGTCGATAGGCTAAAGGAACCAAAATTGGATGGCAAGGAGTGCTTGGTGAAACTTCCAAACATTTTCAGTTGTTTGCATTTGAGGGCAGACAAAGCATTCTAGGAGACAAGATAAATCCTCTGAAGAGAACTGTAGGTATAAGCTCTTAGAAGCAATGGACAGAAGCTGGGGAAACAGTTAAAGGGATTCAGGGGATCTGGACAGGGCACCCACAGTGTCTGCTACAGTGGCTTTATACCTGCATTCTAAAACACTGTGGCTGTTACTTAAATTAATATAGTGTTAAATATAATAGGGAATGTACATTTTTAGTACACACTGACCAGCCTAAATAAGACTACCAGTTTTCTCACAGACATAGTCAAACACAAAAGTATTGCATTTAAAATTATTCTAATTAAATGGCTATAAGATTTAGACATTATTATTTAGCTTTTTTGTTTTTTGATAATAAATTGGCTCATGCATTCATTAAATTTGACACCTTATGAGGGGAATATTTATATCAATTTGGGTAATTAAATCCTAAAACTTAAAAAAATGTATTCTAATAAATGCTATTTAAAATTTAAAAGATCTTTAATAGCTAAGGCTATTAGAGAGTAATCAAAAAGCTTTCAGAATGGAGCTAAAAAAGTAAAAGCTATTGGGAACCAGAGTGCTCTTTTGTAATCATCAAATAAACTTAATAATTTGGAAATACACCTTGTACTTAACTGAAATGAAACACCACACACACACACACACACACACACACACAGAATAACAAGATAACCTAAATTGAAGTTAAAAAAGTTAAAGTTAAAGTTTAAAAAACTTTACTTCAAGTTAGTTAGTAAATTGAATTTATATGTATAAGTGTATACACATATATAAAATATCATATCACATATATATCATTATAATGTTTATATAATAAATCAAAGAAAAAGTATTAGTTAAACCATAAAACTTATTTCAGATTAAGTTAAATTAACTGAATTGAATTAAATTATTAAATTGAATGTTATATATTATATTTATAATATAATAATATATAACAGTATATATGATATATTACTTATGGATTATATATTTATTTATTATATTCATTATGTATTATTATATCATTGATATAATGTATCAATGGAGAAAGTAGTAGTTCAACCTTAAAACTTTATTTCAGAGTAGCTAACAAATTGAATGTTATATGTTATATATATTAACATATATAATTATAATATAACATATACACTATGTAACATATATATTGTATAACGTATAGTTATATATTTTTACAATATTTATTTATATATGTATTTATATATATCTCAGTGGAGCATATATTGATTATATAAGATGCTTATCCACTTATTTTGTCAGGGTTTCAGATATGGAATAACACTTACATTAATGGGTAATAAAAGTCTAGAAAGGAATTATATTATTTAGTGTTATCAACCTACAGATTGGATCTTGAGACACTGAGAAGTCAGAGACTTTCCAATATTACTCAACTAAAAGATTAACACTAGAGTACAAATCTTGTAACATCCAGATTTTTCACGTACGGTGTACTCCCATTAAAGCTTGTCTGTTAATGCTCTCTCCATATATTTAGAAGGTAAACATATTTTTCCTTCATTTTCAATTCTGTAACAAGAGGCTCAATTCTTAAGTTTATACCATCACTCAAAGAACTCCACTGTCAGGACTTTTAAATTTTTTTTTTGTATTTTTTAATGTATATATGTAGGAAAAAATTTAACTCAAGAAGGTATATATAAAATAAGGCTAGTTCCATAACAATATAACTTGGTGATGTTTCCATATCAGGACATATAAATCTGCTTCATTCTTTTTAATCATGCATAGTATTCAATTGCATGAATGTACCAAAATTTCTTTACTTTGTTAACAGGCAGGTTGAAAAACAGAGAACCAAACAAACAAACAAATAGCACTGTTATGACAGACTTCTACTTTTGAATGGAGTTAAATAATTCTTTGAGTGGACAAATGTTCCTAAGTGCAATAACTAGAGAAAACTAATTTATAAAATTATCTGTTAAAGATATCAGAAAACTGCAGAAGAAATGGGATTAGGATTAGCATTAGGATTCCAGAAAGGGGAGAATCACAAAGAGATAAACTGATGATAGCAGTTGCTTTTCCCCTGATATTATTAGCTATTTATGGATACAAGCAAGTATCTGAGAGCTAAAGTACTTTTCACACAGAGGAACCATGCTGGGGAACAGAGGACCACTGAGAAGGTGGTCATCAGTGCTAACATCTATTAAAAGAAAAGAAAAAAAGAATGGAATCAATGCTTGACCCAGTCTCAATCTAGCAATAAGTTATAGTTATCAAAGGATACATGAAACAACTGTAAAGAACTTAACTGTAATGATAACTTCATCCAGAAGAAAACCTGAGCATTATTGAATCATTGGAGAATATCAAACACTGATTTATAATTTTGTGTCAGAGAAGTATTTTAGGTGATCAATAAAATATTTCAGGCATCAAAACATGTTTAGGATAATATCCTATCAGAGAAGTGAACTGGAAATATGAGTTCAAGAGAAAATAATAATTTAAAAGTTAAGAATGTTAAAAATGGCTTTTTCATGCATTTTTAAAATGTGCGATCATAGGAATTAAATACCTCTAGTATTTAGGAACCACTGAATTCATTTTTTTAAAAGTACTGCAACCAATTTATTTCAAAAAGTCAATGTTTTCCATATGCAGAAATCACTTCCTTTTCAGGTATTTAGATTTATGAAATATTTAAAGGTAAACATCCGTCAGGAAATACATAGCTTTACAAATTCCATTAAGTACTTGACTTCTTAAAAAAGTTGAAAACACTTTCTCTAATATATTTGATATTATTCATCTAAATAGAATAGACTAAATTCTTAACATTTCCTCAGGATTTGGTATTTGTTTGACTTAATTGAATTTCATGAGAAATGTGTAACCTGGAGGTTTGCCAATCCCATTTAAATTACTATTTTGGGTTTGCATTTTTAATGAAGGTTTTGTTATGGAGCAAAACCTTTTGCTTTTAGACTTAAATTTGAATCTAATGTAATAATATGTTAAGCTTTTTAATGGAAGGTTATTTATTCTCTGTTCCCAAACACCCAGTTGTGCTAGCTGCATAGCTATTTGCAAGAAACCTGATTCTACTGGGTCAGACTAAAGAAGCCATCAAGGAGAAGCTGTATCTTTATTGCCAATCTGGTTCAATTCTGTAGATTTTATTTATTGGTAAAAATAATGGACTTTTGCTTTAGAGTTTCTAGACTGCTCTTTTATATGGAATGCATTAGAGTCATTACAGAGTTTAGAGGCTGGCTCAGACAGTCCCAGGCACTTAGCGCTGGTAAAGTAGATGCTCATTTAATAAATGACAGGAATCATTATTAAGAGTTAACTTTATGAATTAAGGGTTAATTAGTTCAAGGCTAATCCCTTACAGCCAAGCCTCGAAGAGAAGAGCTGAGCTCCCTTCCAAGCTCCACGGAAATCAGCAGTAGCTGGGTGCTTAAGGCAATCAGTTTTGGACAACTACAGGACTTCCATGCCAGTCCTCCCTTTTCATCCATCACATGAAGGAAGGCTGTTTCTTTTCCAACATCTAGATTAGACGTCACCCAGACCAAATTTGAGGTTCCTCTCCCATAATCTGACTCCTGGATCTGCTGGATCTGACTCCTGGATCCCTGCGTTTAATGAACACTTGCTTTCTCTCATGTCTCTAGGCTTTCTCCAACAAATGTTCCATCAGTCCTGGTATGTGTGTGCTTCCTGGCCATATGCCTTTGTTTACTCAACACCTATATTCAGTTCATGTGCTATAAATGACATGCATATTAGTGAAAGAGAAGAAAATAGACAAATAAAAATGTCTGATATCCAAACTACAATGCTGGTGCCACCACATTTTAATCCTTAGTGTCTCAGCCTCAGAAAAATGCATTTATGTAATGTCACTTCATAGAGTTACTGAGAAGACTTCATAAGATACTACTTGTAAAGTACTTATAAGAGTGCTTGGTGTTCATTCATTCATTCATTGACATATTTACTCATTCATTACTAAATAGCTCAAGTTGACGGAGCATCTATAATGAGCCAGGAAATATTCCAGGCACTTAGTAATGACACTAGTACATTCTCAATAAATATTAGTTATTATATCATCAGCAGAGTTTTAACTACATTTCTATTCTATTTCTATTATACTTAATATATGCCTACTTTTAAATTAGCCATGGTTTTATATTATTTATAGTTTATTTAAATCTACTTCAGTATGAATGGTGTGTGTGTGTGTGCTAGTTAGTTTTAATCTTTATTATACTACACAGACAATAGTCTAATATTGAAGTGCCCTGATTTGAAATGTACATGTACATACCAGGGGTCATTTGTACTCATTTGTAAGATCTACTCAGAAGCTCATACTCCAGAAGTCTAATAGAAGTATGTGGATTTATCTAGTTTTATATCTCGTAAACAACAGAGGATGGTTAATTACAATCCTAATAAATATTACAAGTAGTTTTAATGAAATAAGTGGTATTCAAGTGCTGGGATTGCTGAGGAATACTTATCTTTGTTTAAAGTATGTGTAAAAATCTAGAAAGCTGAATAAACTATTCTCTTTTGAAAGATGTCCTTGGTTTAGGATTCTGCCCTGATTTATGATTTGTCAGAAGATTATCACCTCACCCAAACTAGATTCTTAGCTAATGTTTGGCCAAATTCTGCCACAAGACTATTGTGTTTTCCTTATGCCTTTTGAACACTTAAAAGAGACCTAGAGGTTCTCCAAACTTACATAATAGAGGTGTGCCTGCCTTTATGTGTATTTGTAGTTGTAATAGAAGTCAATGGGAGACTTGTTATCATTCTAACATACTACCTGACATGTGAGATTACGTCACCTATTTCTCTCTATTATAGGCTTAACAAACTGCATATACTAATTTTGAGAAACACATTAGCTTATGATAAATCTATCATGTACATTAATACACAAATTTAAATGAATTGTGGTTTTCACATATACTATGCACATTGAAAGGTGCTTCCAAAACACTTGAAGAAATGTAAAATGTCTTTGGTTTGTATAATTATGGTCAAACTATGAGCTTCCCCATCCCACCCCCAAGCTTCATGGAGGTATAATGAACAATTAAAAATTATATATATTTGAGGTATACAACTTGATAATTTGATATATGTATACATTATGAAATATTCACCACAAACTGCGTAAATTATCCATCATCTCACATAGTTACCATTTTGTTTTTCTTTCTTTCTTTTTTTTCTGTTTATGGTGAGAAGACCTAAGATCTATCTCTTACAAATTTCAAGTACACAATACAATATTCTTAACTATAGTCACATTGTTATACATTATATCTCCAGAACACCAGTCTTGCATAACCGAAACTTTGTATCCCTTGAGCAACATCTCCCAGTTTCCCTCTTCTACCAGCCCCTGGTAATCACTATTCTTCTTGTTGTTTCTACGAGTTTGACTATTTAGATTTCACATATAAGTGAGATCATACAGTATTTGTCTTTCTGTGTCTGGCTTATTTCACTTAGCATAATGTCCTCCACGTTCATCCATGCTGTTGGAAATGTCAGGATTGACTTCTTTTTTAAAGCTGAATAATAATTCATTTTGTGGAGATACTATCCATCACATTTTTTTACTTATTTACTCATCCATGGATATTTAGCTTCTTTCCCTATCTTAAGTATTATAAACAATGCTGAAATAAACATGGTAGAGCAAAATATCTCTTTGAGATCCTGATTTCGTTTCCTTTGACCATTAACCCAGAAGCATATATAACTAGAAGTAGGATTGTTGGATCATAAGGTAGTTCTATTTCTAATTTTTTGAGGAACCTCTATAATGGCTGCACTGACTATGAGTTTTTTTATTTGTTCTTTACAGCAAGAATGGGGGCACAATCAGCAATTCCCTATTCTGATATTATAATAAAGAAACTGAATTTTAATCTAAAAAATATCATTCTTTAAAATATAAATATTCTTTTCCTTCTTATTTTAAAAGCAGCATATAGGCACTTTAGAAAACTTAGGATATACAAACTAATACAAAGAAACATCTATAATTATCGTATATTAAATTCATTGATTTTGAAAATTATTCTTCCCTACTAAATATATTAACTATTCTTTAGTCTTTTGCCATAGATATATTTTTCTTTTCTTATATAGTTTAATACCTGCAATTTCACAAGAAAACAATGTTAATTCTACTGTCTTTAATGTTGATGACAGAAAAATAGTGTAAAATATTCTTTACTCGGATTCCACGATGATTAGACGTATGGCAGTTGTGGTTTATAAAGTTAAAGGGTGCACTAAAATTGATGTAACTACAGAAGTTCAAGAAAATTTCTTAAATGTGTGCCGTGGCACTGTCTTAGGTGCTGCAAGGAAAGCATACTAATTATAGCATGGCCCTAATATTGAAATACCTCAAGGGAAGGCAAAGGCATAAGCATCAAAATGTTACTCTTTGCAAATTATGTTATAATAGACACAATAAAATATATGGCTGAGACACAAGTGAAAGAAGTGAATTTGGAAGGACATGGATTAATTCATCAGGCAAATGGCACAGTTGTAGAAAATTCCAGTTCGATTTTGGAGCAAATGAAAAAACAAGGGCACATGAAAGGTCATACTGAGGAACTTAGGCAGGTTTGCAGGGCTCTTGTGTTGGTGTGAAGTAGGGTTTGCCAAGACTGGATGTTTTAGGTAAGGTGGGAAACGTGAATAAGTGAAGACAGCTGGCTGAAGACAGTAACAAGTGGTGGAGGATGTGGCAAACTGGAAAGCATTTGAAGCATCCAAAAGGTGCAGGCAACCAACTGAAACACATGTGCTTGCCAGATGTGTCCTTTAAACTACAAATTTCTTCCTATGTGAAAGATGTAGAAAGAGTGGTAAGATTATTTCACTTGGGATATATAGCAATTTGGACTTTATTCCTTGGTCAGAGTTTCCCAACCTCAGCACTATTGACTTTTTGGTCCTGATAATTCTTTGTTGTTGAGGGCTCTCTTGTGCATTGTAAAATGTTGAGCTGACTCGTTGGCCTCTACCCGCTAGATCTGAGTAATGCTCAACTCGTCCCCAGTTGTGTCAATCCAAAATATCTCCACACATTCCCAAATGTTCCCCAGGAGGGAGAGACTGCTCCCCAGTTAAGAACCACTGGATCTGATAATCATGAGAGGGTGCAGTGTAACAGAGCTATATGATGAGACTTAGGCTTTAAAGAGGAAACTCTGGTGGCAGGACAAATGAGTATTGTATGAAAAGTGGAGGGGACAGAGAGAAAGTAGAGGCTGATCATGCAGCTTAGAAGGTATTGCAATACCTTTCTCTATTCCTATGAATAAGGATACTTTGACAAACAGAATAATAGTGTAACCAAAGTGAATACTTAACTTTTTTTTTTTTTTTTTTTGGTCATGCAAAGGAAATAATAGTGTAAACAAAGTAAATGCTTTTTTTTTTTTTTTTTTTTTTGGCTGTGCTGCGTGGCTTGTGGGATCTTAGTTTCCTGTCCAGGGATTGAACCCAGTGCCTCCCGGACACCAAGTCCTGACCACTGGCCTGCCAGGGAATTCCCGTAAATACTTAACTTTCTCTAAAAGACCAACCCACAGACTTTTTGACTATTGCCTCATATTCTGAATACAAATATTACTACCAAATACATAATAATTATTAATCATTTGTTATAGTGCTTAACAAGCAGCTCTGGCTTCATCTAATATTTTCTATATTGTCTATGGCTTTTTTTTTGTAGCCAAAACTATCCTAAATGTTGTACTTCCATTAGTAACTGTATAAACAAAGGTTGAATTATATTAGAACACTGACAGACATTGAAGTGCATCAAAGTTAGAATTATGAAAATCATAATGAAAACATATGTTATTAATATCTTGAAGAATTTATTTCTTTACACTTATTTATTTAACAAATATATGGGATCAGCTGTGTGCCAGGCACAGTGTTAGGTTCTGAGGATGCAATAATGAGCAATAGTGATATTCTTGCCCTTATGATTTTTTAGGCCAGTAGAAGGACCAAATATCAATCACATAATCATACAACAAAAGTGAAACTGCAACTACAGAAAGTACTCTAAAAGAGGAAGTAGGACTGAACCTTTTAGAATAATTATAGTGATCATATTAACTTACAGAGTTACAATCACATTTCAGGGTAATTGCCCAGAGTGACATCTTTAGAACTATGGCTGTGGCACAAGGATACACTCATGGTTTGTGTGAAAAATGCATTTAGACTGTATATGAACTGATTTATTACTCTATAAACTTCTATTTATTATTCTAAATATTCTTATAAAAACGAATCTGATATACATTCAATTCATGAAATGAGTCATTCTGTGTAAATGTAATGCACAAAACATTGGGAATTAATTAGCTAAACAGCTATAGATGGAGTAGAGATTTAATGCTGTTATATGGAAAGAACTTTACATAAAACAAGACCTAATCGGATCTTTTCTGTAACTATAATACCAACAACCATGATGCAAAGTTCTGTATCTAACCAGTCATTCATTCTCCAGCATATGGTAGGTAGTAACTAAATGAATGAATGAATAAAAACACCTACAAAGTACAAGGCATTGTGAAAGGCACGCCTTTGCTTTTAAGAAGCGCAAAAAATAACAGGAAAAAGACAACTATACTCATGCTAAAATGTGTAATACTGCAAATGTGTTAGAATGATTTAAAAAACTTCCTAAGGATCTCAAGGGCAGAAAAAAATGACTTCCTATGAAAGGTAGAATATGTACCCAAAAAGAGGTTTTAAAGAGGTATTAGCATTTGAATGGCTCTTGAAGCAGGAAAGTACTTGAAAGGCAGAATTGTGGGGCAAGGACCTGACTGGTTTAAGTAAAAATACAAGGCAGGGAGGTGATGGAGCCAAGCAACACTGACCTTTGGTAACCTACAAAAGTGATGTGATTAGCCTTTAGGAGGACTATCTGGCACTGGCATTACTAACGCACAGCAAGACATATACACAGTATGATATACAAAATAGATAACTAATAAGAATCTGCTGTATGGCATAGGGAGCTCTACTCGATACTCTGTAATGGCCTATATGGGAAAAGAATCTAAAAAAAAAAAAAAAAAGAGTGGATATATGTATACGTATAACTGATTCACTTTACTGTACACCTGAAACTAACCCAACACTGTAAATCAACTATATTCCAATAAAAGTTTTTTAAAAAATGATAAAAAAAAAATCACAGTTCCAGGAGGCAGGGCAAAGTGTTTAAAAGTCAGCAGAAGGTCTAAATAGATATTTCTCCAAAGAAGACATACAGATGGCCAAAAGGCACATGAAAAGATGCTTCACATTGTTAATTATTAGAGAAATGCAGATCAAAACTACAATGACATATCACCTCACTCTGGTCAGAATGGCCATCATCAAAAAATCTACAGACAATAAATGCTGGAGAGCACAATAAATACTGTATAGCACAGGGAACTATTCTCAATATTTGTAATAACCTATAAGGGAAGAAAATATGAAAAAAATAGATATATATGTATTATAACTGATTCACTTTGCTGTATACCTGTAACTAACACAACATTGTAAATCAACTATATTTCAATAAAAGTAAATAAATACATTTTAAAAAGTCCATGACAGTGATTCTCTAAATTTTGATCTCAAGACTCCATTATAATCTTAAAAGTATGAGTGTAAAGGGGTTTATTATTATTTTTTTATAATTTATCAATATTAGACATTAAGATGGAAAAATTTGGGCTTCCCTGGTGGCGCAGTGGTTGAGAGTCCGCCTGCCGATGCAGGGGACACGGGTTCGTGCCCCTATCCCGGAAGATCCCACATGCCGCGCAGCGGCTGGGCCCGCGAGCCATGGCCGCGGAGCCTGTGTGTCCGGAGCCTGTGCTCCGCAACGGGAGAGGCCACAGCAGTGAGAGGCCCGCGTACAGCAAAAAAAAAAAAAAAAAAAAAAAAAAAGATGGAAAAATTTTAAATTACTTATTAATTCATTTAAGAGTAATAAACCTTTTAATGTTAAGATAAATAACATGTTTTATATAACATGACCATGTTTTACAAACAAAAAATAATGAGAATATTGGCAGTATTTTACATTTTTGCAAATCTAATGCCTAACTTAATCAAAGACACCCGAATTCACATATTTGCTTCTGCATTCAACCTATTGCTCTATGTTGCTTTGACTGAAGTATAGAAGAAACTCTAACCCATATGAAGTTAGAAAAGGGAGAAACAGTTTAATATTCTTTTCAGATAATTGTGGACCTTTTTCTTTAATACTAAACCAAAACTTGACAAGTTGTAGTTTCTTAAATGTTAATGGCAATGTGGAATCTGAAACCGTATCAATGAATGTTTTGCATTAAAATCCATCAGGCTCTCTTCTATTTTAAACAAATCTTTTACCTATGCATTATTTTTTAACCCCTTACATTGATGTATTAGAAAATATTAGTGAACTAAGTTATGCAGATCTTGCAAATTTTGACACATTTTAGTATACAATATTGAATATCACACTTGCTAACATCACCACCAATATCCTCAAATAAGTCTCTGTGTGCTGAGAAAATTTCAAGCTCATGGTGTTGGATGTAATTTTTGTAAAATTACAATTTTTGCTTGAAAGCTCAAATTTTGCCTTTGGCAGCAAATATTGTAATTCCTTTTCCTGCAAGTGACAGGCTCACTGTTCATTTATGGGAAAATATCTGCCAAATACCCAGGTCTGAATAATGACAGTTTATCCACTGTTCTTTCAAGTACAAATGTTGCACCATCAAAAAAGCTGCTAGTTCGTCTCACCACCCAAACGATCATAAAACTGCTTCTGTTGGAATCATTCAAGAGAAGATTCTTTCTGCAAGGCCCAGGTGAAAAAGGGCCACCTGAGTTCTAGGTGAGAGCCTTCAGGGTTTTTTGGGACTAGAGCTGACAGGGTCTTGGTACTCCAGCTGGGTGGCATGCCTGAGCCTCTGAGGTGGGAGAGCCGAGTTCAGGACATTGGTCCACCAGAAACCTCCTGGCCCCTCGTCATATCAATTGGTGAGAGCTCTCCCAGGGATCTCCATCTCAACACTAACAACCAGCTGCACTCAACGACCCGCAAGCTCTAATGCTGGACACCCCATGCCAAACAACTGGCAAGATAGGAACAAAACCCCACCCATTAGCAGAGAGGCTTCCAGAAATCATAATAAGCTCAAAGACACCCCAAAACACACCACCAGATGTGGTCCTGCCCACCAGAAAGACAAGATCCAGCCTCATCCATCAGAACACAGGCAACAGTCCCCTCCAAGAGGAAGCCTACACAACCCAATGAACAAACCTTACCCACTGGGGGCAGACACCAAAAACAACGGGAAATACGAACCCACAGCCTGCGAAAAGGAGATCCCAAACACTGTGAGGTAAGCAAAATGAGAAGACAGAGAAATACACAGCAGATGAAGGAGCAAGGTAAAAACCCACCAGACCAAACAAATGAAGAGGAAATAGGCAGTTTACCTGAAAAAGAATTCAGAGTAATGATAGTAAAAATGATCCAAAATCCTGGAAATAGAATGGAGAAAATACAAGAAACGTTTAACAAGGAACTAGAAGAACTAAAGAGCAAACAAACGATGAACAACACAATAAATGAAATTAAAAATTCTCTAGAAGGGATCAATAGCAGAATAACTGAGGCAGAAGAACAGATAAGTGACCTGGAAGATAAAATAGTGGAAATAAATACCGCAGAGCAGAATAAAGAGAAAAGAATGAAAAGAAATGAGGACAGTCTCAGAGACCTCTGGGACAACATTAAACACACCAACATACAAATTATAGGGGTCACAGAAGAAGAAGAGAAAAAGAAAGGGACTGAGAAAATATTTGAAGAGGTTATGTTGAAACCTTCCCTATTATGGGAAAGGATATAGTCAATCAAGTCCAGGAAGGGCAGAGAGTCCCACACAGGATAAATGCAAGGAGAAACACACCAAGACACATATTAATCAAACTATCAAAAATTAAATACAAAGAAAAAAATATTAAAAGCAACAAGGGAAAAGCAAAAAATAACATACAGGGGAATCCCCATAAGGTTAACAGCTGATCTTTCAGCAGAAACCCTGCAAGCCAGAAGGGTGTGGCAGGACATATTTAAAGTGATGAAAGGGAAAAACCTATAACCAAGATTACTCTACCCAACAAGGATCTCATTCAGATTCAACAGAGAAATTAAAACATTTACAGAAAGCAAAAGCTAAGAGAATTCAGCACCACCAAACCAGCTTTACAGTAAATGCTAAAGGAACTTTTCTAGGCAGGACACACAAGAGAAGGAAAAGACCTACAATAACAAACCCAAAACAATTAAGAAAATTGTAATAGGAACATAAATATCGATAATTACCTTAAATGTAAATGGATTAAATGCTCCAACCAAAGGACATAGACTGGCTGAATAGATACAAAAACAAGACCTGCATATATACTGTCTACAAGAGACTCATTTCAGACCTAGGGATACATACAGACTGAAAGTGAGGGGACGGAAAAAGATATTCCATGCAAATGGAAATCCAAAGAAAGTTGGAGTAGCAATTCTCATATCAGA
This sequence comes from Mesoplodon bidens, assembly GCF_964165515.1. Classification (NCBI taxonomy): domain Eukaryota; kingdom Metazoa; phylum Chordata; class Mammalia; order Artiodactyla; family Ziphiidae; genus Mesoplodon; species Mesoplodon bidens. The sequence goes on from NC_138167.1 coordinate 92,214,676, forward strand.
CAAAATAGACTTTAAAATAAAGACTATTAAAAGAGACAAAGAAGGACACTACATAATGAACAAGGGATCAAACCAAGAAGAAGATATAACAATTGTAAATATTTATGCACCCAACATAGGAGCACCTCAATACATATGGCAAATGATAACAGCCATAAAAGGGGAAATCAACAGTAATAAAATCATAGTAGGGGACTTTAACACCCCACTTTCACCAATGGACAGATCATCCAAAATGAAAATAAATAAGGAAACACGAGATTTAAATGAGACATGAAACAAGATGGACTTAATTGATAATAGGACATTCCATCCAAAAACAACAGAACACACTTTCTTCTCAGCTGCTCATGGGACATTCTCCAGGATACATCACATCTTGGGTCACAAATCAAGCCTTGGTAAATTTAAGAAAATTGAAATCGTATCAAGTATCTTTTCCAACGACAACGCTATAATACTGGATATCAATTACAGGAAAAAATCTGTAAAAAATACAAACACATGGAGGCTAAACAATACATTACTAAATAACCAAGAGATCACTGAAGAAACCAAAGAGGAAATAAAAAATTTCCTAGGAACAAATGACAAGGAAAACACGACACCCCAAAAACCCATGGTATGTACCAAAAGCAGTTCTAAGAGGGAAGTTTATAGCAATATAAGCCTACCTCAAGAAACAAGAAAAATCTCAAGGAAACAACTTAACCTCAAACTTAAAGCAATTAGTGAAAGAAGAACAACAACAAAATAACCAGCCCAAAGTTAGCAGAAGGAAAGAAAACATAAAGATCAGATCAGAAATAAATGAAAAAGAAATGAAGGAAACGATAGCAAAGATCAATAAAACTAAAAGCTGGTTCTTTGAGAAGATAAACAAAATTGATAAACCATTAGCCAGACTCATCATGAAAAAAAGGGAGAAGACTCAATAGAATTTGAAATGAAAAAGAAGTAAGAATTGACACTGCAGAAATACAAAGGATCATGAGAGATTACTACAAGCAACTCTATGCCAATAAAATGGACAACCTGGAAGAAATGGACAAATTTTTAGAAAAGCACAACCTTCTGAGACTGGACCAGGAAGAAATAAAAAATATAAACAGACCAATCACAAGCACTGAAATTGAAACTGTGATTAAAAATCTTCCAACAAACAAAAGCCCAGGACCAGATGGCTTCACAGGCGAATTCTATCCAACATTTAGAGAAGAGCTAACACCTATCCTTCTCAAATTCTTTCAAAATATAGCAGAGGGAGGAACACTCCCAAACTCATTCTACGAGGCCACCATCACCCTGATACCAAAACCAGACAAGTATGTCACAAAGAAAGAAAACTGGCCAATATCACTGATGAATATAGATGCAAAAATCCTCAACAAAATACTAGCAAACAGAATCCAACAGTACTTTAAAAAGATCATACACCATGATCAAGTGGGGTTTATCCCAGGAATGCAAGGATTCTTCAATATACACACAAATCAATCAATGTGATAAACCATATTAACAAACTGAAGGAGAAAATCCATATGATCATCTCAATAGATGCAGAACAAACTTTTGACAAAATTCAACACTCATTTATGATAAAAACCCTCCAGACAGAAAACATAGAGGGAACTTACCTCAACATAATAAAAGCCATAGATGACAAACCACAACCAACATCATTCTCAATGGTGAAAAACTGAAAGCATTTCCACTAAGATCAGGAAAAAGGTAACGTTGCCAACTCTCACCACTATTATTCAACATAGTTTTGGAAGTTTTAGCCACAGTAATCAGAGAAGAAAAAGAAATAAAAGGAATCCAAATCAGAAAAGAAGTAAAACTGTCACTGTTTGCAGATGACATGATACTATACATAGGGAATCCTAAAGATACTACCAGAAAACTACTAGAGCTAATCAATGAAATTGGTAAAGTAGTAGGATACAAAATTAATAGACAGAAATCCCTTGCATTCCTATACACTAATGATGAAAAATCTGAAAGAGAAATTAAGGAAACACTCCCATCCACCACTGCAACAAAAAGAACAAAATACCTAGGAATAAACCTACCTAAGAGACAAAAGACCTGTACACAGAAAACTATAAGACACTGATGAAAGTAATTAAAGATGATAAAAACAGATGCAGAGATATACCATGTTCTTGGATTGGAAGAATCAATATTGTGAAAATGACTCTACTACCCAAAGCAATCTGCAGATTCAATACAATCTCTATCAAACTACCAATGGCATTTTTCACAGAAAATGTGTATGGAGACACAAAAGACCTCGAATAGCCAAAGCAACCTTGAGAAAGAAAAACAGAGCTGGAGGAATCAGGCTCCCCGGCTTCAGACTGTACTACAAAGCTACAGTAATCAGACAGTATGATACCGGCACAAAGAGAGAAATATAGATCAATGGAACAGGATAGAAAGCCCAGAGATAAACCCACGCACATATGGTCACCTTATCTTTGATAAAGGAGGCAATAATATACAATGGAGAAAAGACAGCCTCTTCATAAGTGGTGCTGGGAAAACTGGACAGCTACATGTAAAAGAATGAAATTAGAATACTCCCTAACACTATACACAAAAATAAACTCAAAATGGATTAAAGACCTAAATGTTAAGGCCAGACACTATCAAACTCTTAGAGGAAAACATAGTCAGAACACTCTATGACATACATCACACCAAGATCCTTTTAGACCCACCTTCTGGAGAAATGGAAATAAAAACAAAAATAAACAAATGGGACTTAATGAAACTTAAAAGCTTTTGCACAGCAAAGGAAACCATAAACTAGATGAAAAGACAACCCTCATAATGGGAGAAAATATTTGAAAACGAAGCAACTGACAAAGGATTAATCTCCAAAATTTACAAGCAGCTCATGCAGCTCAATATCAGAAAAACAAACAACCCAATCCAAAAATGGGCAGGAGACCTAAATAGACATTTCTCCAAAGAAGATATACAGATTGCCAACAAACACACTCATCATTAGAGAAATGCAAATCAAAACTACAATGAGGTATCACCTCATACCAGTCAGAATGGCCATCATCAAAAAATCTACAAACAATAAATGCTGGAGAGGGTGTGGAGAAAAGGGAACACTCTTGCACTGTTGGTGGGAATGTAAATTGATACAGCCACTATGGAGAACAGTATGGAGGTTCCTTAAAAAACTACAAATAGACTACCATATGACCCAGCAATCCCACTACTGGGCATATACCCTGAGAAAACCATAATTCAAAAAGAGTCATGTACCCCAATGTTCATTGCAGCTCTATTTACAATAGCCAGGACATGGACGCAACCTAAGTGTCCATTGACAGATGAATGGATAAAGATGTGGCACATACATACAATGGAATATTACTCAGCCATGAAAAGAAATGAAATTGAGTTATTTGTCGTGAGGTGGATGGACCTTGAGTCTGTCATACAGAGTGAAGTAAGTCAGAAAGAGAAAAACAAATACCATATGCTAACGCATGTATATGGAATCTAAAAAAAAAAAAAGGTTCTCAAGGACCTAGGGGTAGGACAGGAATAAAGGCTCAGACATAGAGAATTGACTTGAGGACACGGGGAGGGGGAAGGGTAAGCTGGGATGAAGTGAGAGAGTGGCATGGACATATATACACTACCAAATTTAAAATAGCTAGTGGGACGCAACCGCATAGTCCAGGGAGATCAGCTCGGTGCTTTGTGACCACGTAGAGGCGTTGGTTAGGGAGGGAGGGAGGGAGACATAAGCGGGGGGATGGATATAGGGACAAATGTACACATATAGCTGATTCACTTTAGTGATAGAGCAGAAACTAATACACCACTGTAAAGCAATTATACTCCAATAAAGATGTTAAAAGAAAAAAAGAGAAATTTCAAGTACAATCATTTTACTTATTTATCAAGAGCATTAGGCAGAATATTAAAAAGATGCATACTCAAGGGTTCATATTTAATACAAATTATTATTTTTTACTGCTTCATTAAGGGCGTTCTTAAGTGAATCTTTTTTTTTTTTTTTTTTTTTTTAATCTGTGAGTGCATGTTGCATAGCAAAGATTAGAATGACTATTACAGTTTGGTGCAACTGCCTTATTTCACGTACAGTGCCAGTAATTTTACCCACCATTAGTGTAATGTCAACATTTAAAAAAGGCAAAGGCAAAAAATGTCTTATAGAAATAATTTTTACCTTGATCACCTCCTGAAAGTGTTTTAGCAACCCTCCAAGCTCACAGACTACACTATGAGATCCTAATCAATGTTATTAATAACTATTTGATTTTATAAATTTTGGTTTTATAAATGGTCTTTAATAAAGCTCAATTTATTCTCTTTTGTTGTCTTCAGCTTGATTTTTCTACTGACTAATTGTATCTATGTATAAATGGCTGAGTATATATAGATATACATATCCCCATATATATTTTTGTTATTAGCCTGCTAACCCAAGATACTGATCTTATCTATTGGTTAATGTATTGTGTTCACTATACCCTCTCCACTTCCAGGACATGATTTTAAGAGTGGATTAACCTATCTAAAATAGTGACTGAATATTCAGCATTATAGTTTGACAGTGATGGGGTTCAGGCCATGCTACCTCAAAATATGGCACCTTGGCATATTGGATATTTTAAGTGGAAAGAACTTAAGATGACAGCAGAAAGAGGAAGGCCATCTGACCTTCGCCCCATGCCTCTCCCCTGAAATGAGTCAGAAAACTCTCACATGAGAGTTGCCCTCCCTATTCCGAGAGGAAATGAACATCCTTATCTCTGAAGACAAAGAGAAACTGACAAGAATCCAAAGGAGTCTTGCTGAGTTTCCCCCAGTTTAAAGTTTATTACTTATGTCATACTCTTCACCTATCATATTCCTTCGTGACTCTCCACCCTTGAGCAAACTTAGCATAAAAATACTCGAGTCTGTTTCTTCAGGTCTTCATTTCCTTATGAAGGCTACTGTTGTCACATAAAATTTATATTAAATAAACTCCTCTGTTTTTCTCACGTGAATGCTACTATGTTATGTAAAACATATTAAATACATTTGTTTGCTCCTCTCCTGTTAACCTATCATTGCCAGTTTAATTTTCATACCCATCCAGGGACCCTAACAGGGTCGAGAAAAATGTTTTCCTTCCCTACAACACAAATGTCACAACACTTTGGACTCTTTGGACTCAAAACTTTAGACTTTGCACTTATGGTATAATGTATTATCATGAGCAATTGAATAATCAGAAAAACATCCAGTTACAAAAGTTCTTTAAACAATATGATGCAAGAATGCAAGATGGAGAAGAAAATCAGGTAAGTTTATTTTAAAAAGGCTTAAGTATCAAGAGACAAAAAACCTGACATTTGACTGTTGTTTAGTTGCAAACGTTTCCATTCTTTTATTTGCATGGGAGAAAATCATAATATTTCTTACTCTAAGTAACCTTTCAAATGCTATAGTCTTTAACAAACTATATTGTTATGAGAACAATTAAAAAGCTTTTTTATCCATATATAATTTTATCACCTTATGGCATGGAGCTGTTTGTTTCTTTATTTCAGTGCTTTTTTAAAAATTAATCAATTAAAAAACTGAGAGTTTAGATGTTTTACTTCAAAATAGTTTTATGCTTATAAACTAGCTGTCAGTGTGAAACACTACGTCAAGCACAGATAAATTAGAATGCAGTTACTGATGTTGACAGAAAATTAATGTGGTAAGTGAGTATTTGGGAATAAATAACTGCATAAGGTCACCTTATGATAGTATTTGACTTGATCATTATATTGTAAAAAGGTTTGTGATGTGTGGCTTTTCTTAACTCTCACTAAAAGTAGAGAATAGAGAGAAGTAAAAGAATTGGCAAAGTTGGAGTCTTGTCTGTTTGCCTCTTCTACAAAATAAAATGTTCATTTTAGTATTTTTTAAAAATAATTTCAGTTCCATTATAATCTATTTTAAGATTATAAAGAATATTATAACTCTATATATCTTAAAAGAACATTTTAATTGTATGCAGTTTTTTATACACTTTTATTTGTTGTAAATTTAGTTATATTCACTGAGCATTTAATGAATACCTACTATGTGCCAAGATCTTCGTTGAAAGGATAGTGTTTTATTAAAGTGAGTATAAAGTCAACGGAGAAAAACAGACAACTGAATTAAAATATACAGTTATATCTTAAGAGATAGGTTTGAGTAACTTTATATACAGATTATTTTATATTTATAGACTATCATCTACAGAAATTTTGGATTAGATGTTTAACTTCAAAGTCTTAGCAGGAGATATTACAACACATATATACATCATATGTAATTCTTTTTCTTTTTTTAGATGAACCTATATTATACCTGTGATTTATTTTCAGGAAGGAAATCTGGATTATGAGCCAGAAGCAGTTTAAGCATCACTTAAATTCCTTACTAGCTTTGAGATCTTGAGTAAGATCACCCCTTGGCTTGTTTCAACGTCAGTAAAATAGGAATAATAATATTCCCTCCTATCAAGAGGGCTATACAGAGAGGCTTCAGTTACATGCATATTGTTTTATCTATAAAAATAAAATGAAGTGTGGCAAAACACTCAGATACAATAGAGCTTTGTAGTAGTATATGGTTGTTCATCATTCTATTCTCTGGACTTTTCTCTGTGTTTGAAATATGTCATTATGCATTGTATATTTTCACAAAGATGGATATATCATGTAATAGTTCCCTACTTTATTAGATCATGGGATTTTTTGTTTCTGGAATATCACATGGTAATAGTATTCTAGAATATGCAATTTGGTAAACACTACAATACCAACTCAATAAGATATTAAAATAAAGATTGCCAAGCACTGTTATATGTCATATTTAGGTTAGATGGCCATACTCTGTAGTAGAGCTAATTGGCATATTTTGCTTCTTTCAGATATGATCAGCAGTCTAGGATTAAGCAGGTGAAAAAAATATTTTTAGAAAGGTAGTAAGTTTTTTATGATCTATTAGATCAATTAGCAAGAGAGACTTCAAACTTCCCCAAGAAACTACCATATAGTAGTAAGAATTTCTTTCTCCAGAATGTCCCTTAAATTGACCCTTGAAGACTTTAAATAAAAAGCAGACTGAAGTAATTTAATTTGAATGGGTAGTCTGAATTTATCTCAGATGAGATGTTTGTAATGATAGGCTTGGATTTGGCACATAAAAAGTCATCTTGTATGCCATGGACTAAGAAAGTCAGATTGCTAAGCCCAGTATCTATGGAATGGGAAACTATACTCTTCCCACAAGCAGTTACTGTTGGACACATAGCAATTGGCGAGGATATTTAATCCTCTTACAGGGAAGGAGAATAAATAGTTAGAAACAATAATAGAAACCATGGTAATCCTCTCTCCCTACACAAATATTTATTTACTTTCTGCATGCAAAATTCACTCACTCTTTCCCAAGCAACACACCCCAAAGTCTCATCCAATCATGGTATTAGGCTTCAAGTCCAGGATCTCATGATAATCTCTCTATCAGATTAGATGTGGTTTCTCTTCCATCAGATATTAATAAATTTAAAAGTTAAAAAATAAATAAAAGTTCTCTTTTTCCCAGTTACACAACATACAATGGGAAACAGGTACATAATAACTGCAATACACACTCTAGTGTCTAGTGTATAAAGGGGAAAATGGAAGACATACAGCGTTAACTGGTCAATAACAATTCTCACTGGTCAATAACAATTCTCTCTGGTCAAGTGTTGTGCAGACCCCCTACCCTGATGATAAGGGAATATTCTTGGATTATTCCCCAACCATATTGCTTGGGAGTAGTTTCTCCATGGTTTTTGGATTCCACCTCTGTGAGGACTGTCTTATTCCTTTTAGGTTCCTATAACAAAATACCACAGACTGGGTAACTTATAAAAAAGAGAAATTTATTGCTCACAGTTCTGGAGGTTGAAAAGGTTGATCAAGGTGCCAGCATGGTAGGCTTCTGGTGAGAACTTCCTTTCTGTTTATAGCCAGCCCCTTCCTGTTTAGTGGAAGGGTTAGGGATCTCTATGGAGCCTCTTTTATAAGAGCACTAAACCCATTATGAGGGCTCCACCATTATGACTTAAGCACTTCCCAAAAGCCCCAACTACTAATATCATCATTTGGGAATTAGGATTTCCACATATGATTTTGGGGGGAACACAAACATTTAGAGCATAGCAAGGACTTTCCTTGGCCATATCTGGAAAGAACACTGAGCAATACGTGATCTCTGGGAGTTGAGTAGCATTTTCAGTCTGTTTCTTCTCTGTCAATATTAGGAATTCTGAAAGTTTTCTATCTCTTAATCCATGCTGTTGGCTCTTTTGGTGGTACAATTCTGAAATTCATTTTCTGCTTTATGTATTCTCACCCATAATTCATTGGATAAATACCTTTTATTTCTAGACTGATACAATAATAAAAATCTACCTCATCACTCTTTACTGGATAAGGAGACCCAATCCTCTAGAGATCGCCTAGTCTGTAGGAAATCTCCCTTTCCACTATCATTGTGGATTTATTCTGCTTTTAGTAAAAGCAGTAATCCTTTCCTACCCCTTTTCTGGGAATTTTCCCACTTCTTTTCTACGTTTCCAGGCAATGGGAGGCATGATATTAACACTTCCTCTACTTTCCTTACACTTAGTGAGTCTATGTTTCTTGTGTAGAGGCCTTATCATTTAAAAAGTTCTGCTTTTCCAACTATAAAATTTAGACTATGATGGGGAAAAGGAGTTTGGAAGGTAGTTATAATAGAAGCTTCTAGGGCACTAAAAAGGCATGGTTGACATGACTGATGGTGGTGTACACATTAGGTAAGACTAAAAAAAAAAAGCTCCTATAGTAAATTACTAGAGTAAAAAAAAAAAAGATTTTTTTATAGGAGACCTAAGAGACTAAATATTTAAATGAGGATAAAGACACAGCTCTATTGGAGTTAGAGAATGGGAGAGCCTGGAATAATGGATGGTGGTAGTTTGAACAAAAATTTTGGAACACACAATCAGAAATACATAAATAGTCTATATCCTGAAGAAAGGAAAAATATTTGGAGCTATGTCTTAAATATTCCTATTTTACTTTATTTAGAATGTATCTAAACGAAGTTACTTCTTGCACATTTTCTCAAAAAAGCTTTGGCATGCATACCATCTGTAATATGTAAAAATGGGGAGAGAAAAAAAAGCACTTTATTGAATTCACATATAATTTCAGAGATAAACATTAAAATTAGGGCTTCCCTGGTGGCGCAGTGGTTGAGAGTCCGCCTGCCGATGCAGGGGACACGGGTTCGTGCCCCGGTCCGGGAAGATCCCACATGCCGCGGAGCAGCTGGGCCCGTGAGCCATGGCCGCTGAGCCTGCGCATCCGGAGCCTGTGCTCCGCAACGGGAAGGCCACAGCAGTGAGAGAGGCCCGCATACCGCAAAACAAACAAACAAACAAAAAAACATTAAAATTAAATTGTGTCATATGCCACCATGGAAAAAGGAACTGTTAATACATGGCTTTCTCAATAGAAAGATCATTTGCTAGAAAATATGGTCTCAATTTGAATTAAGTGACACAGAAACTTACTAATACAGTTTCTTTCTAGATAAAGCTCTTGTGGTACCGAAATCAAAACCAGTGGAAACAGTGGACGGATTACCGATTAAACTTTTAGACAGAAGAATTACATTTGCCATGAATTTGACTTATGTTGGAGGTTGGTCTCTTACCTAGTCAAACGTTAATTTACATAGCTAAATATCATTGTAGAAATATACTGTCCACTATTTTTTCAGACAAATATAAAAGATTTTTAAAAAAAGATATCACCAGATGATTGGATTCTCACTTTGGAACTTATAAAAAATTGTAACTGCTTCTGCACAACTCTGTTACCAAAGACAGTGATAAGATTAATGGTAAAATAAAATCTACTATCTCTTAGTGAGAAAATCTCTATGCTATACTTGGTCCCTTCTATAGAATATCTCTTGACTGAATGTATAGAGATGCTTTGGGAATGAGTGTTCTGAAATGAGTACTATAATTTGGAGATGTATATTCAATATTCCAATTGTACTGAGACATTTGTTTATTCATTCTTTCAGAAGGCACTGTGATGGAAATTGGGAATACAGGCTAAATACACTGATGTCCTTGCCTGACTTTTTGAAAAGTGAGGCACTTGCTTCATAGATAAAATCCTCAGGAGTTCTTATATTCAAATCACTAGTTCTTGTCAGCTTCAGAGTTAGAAAGGCCACTTGACATGGGAGAAGGGGTTTTTTAATAATCAAGTGCTTCTCTGGTCTTCCCTGAGGTTATATGAAAATGTGGAACCTATTGAAGTACATTGAAGAAATTCACATTATTAATTGCCTGGTCTACTTTATATTTAGTAGATCTGATGAATACCTTTCAGAAGTATATTAAGAATTCAAAATTTTAATTGAAAACCTGAAAATACAAATATGTGTATGGATTCCCTGGTGGTTTAGAAGTGATTGATGGTATTTTTCTACTTAATGTTGAATATATATGACTTAAAAATAATATTCTAAAAGAATATTATTGTACTTCATTAAGATGCCATAAATAGTAAATACATCTTTAATTTATGTGCAATTAAAAAAGAAAAAAGTACCAAATAACAACCATTTGTAAAAAATACACATATATTTTCATTTCAGAGAGCTTAAAATGGAAAAATTAATATTGAAATCAATAAAATAGAATATACATACACATACACACAAATACACACATATTTTATTTTTTCCTTTCATTTTTTAGGTAATTGAACTGATTTCATGTGAACTGATTCACATGCAGTTGTCAGCAATAATATAGACAGATCCTATGTGCTCTTGATCTAGTTTCATACAGTGATACCATCTCCCAAAGCTACAGTAGAAGATCCCATCGAAGAAACCGACATTGCTACAGTCCACTGTCTTACTTAGATTTCCCCAGTTTTTCATATACTCATTTGTGTGTGTGTGTGTGTGTGTATGTGTGTGTATGTTTATTTCGGACTACAAAAATTTTTGCATATCTATTTGGGCATCCACCACCGCATTCAAAATTCATCACAATTCCATTATAGCATGGATACCTTGTTTTGCCCTGTTGCCTGTCATCCTTACCACCCCCAAACTCCAACTCGAACCTCTAACAACTACTAGTCTCTTTTTCATTTCTATAATTTTTCATTTTTTTTTTTTTTTTTTTTTTTTTTGCGGTACGCGGGCCTCTCACTGTTGTGGCCTCTCCCGTTGCGGAGCACAGGCTCCGGACGCGCAGGCTCAGCGGCCATGGCTCACGGGCCCAGCCGCTCCGCGGCATGTGGGATCCTCCCAGACCGGGGCACGAACCCGTGTCCCCTGCATCGGCAGGCGGACTCTCAACCACTGCGCCACCAGGGAAGCCCTATAATTTTTCATTTTAATGATGTTATGTAAGTGGAATCATATAGTATATAATTTTGTGGCATCAGCTTTTTTCAGTCAGCACAACTCCCTGGAGATTCATTCAAGTTGTAGCATGTACCAATATTTCCTTCTTTTTGATTGCTGAGTAGTATCCCATGCAGTTTGCTTAAATATTCATCCAGTGAAGAACATCTGGGTTGTTTCCAGTTTGGGGCTATAACAAAGAAAACTGCTTTGAAGAGTCATTTACAGATAAACTGAAGTTTTCTGTGAACATAGTTTTCAGTTATCTGGAGCAAATGCCCAAGAATGCAATTGCTCGATCTTATAGTAATTACATGTTTAGTTTTACAAGAAACATTTGAACTGTTGTCCAGCATGGAAAACATTTATCCTTTTATAACCTACAATCTTGCCAGCATTCTGTGTTATCACTATTTTTTCAGCCTGTCTTACAGGTATGTAGTGATATATTATTTTATTTATTTATTTATTTTATTGAGGTAACTAACATTGGTTTATAACATTATATAAGTCTTATATGTAAAACATTTCAAATTCTGTATACACTACAGTGTGCTCACCACCAGAAGTTTAGCTTACATCCATCATCATACAGTTGATCTCCTTTACCCATCTTGCCTTCCCCCAAACCCCTTCTTCCTGGTAACCAAATTCTGCTCTCTGTATCCATATTTGTTTTTGTTTGGCTTGGTTTGTTTACTTTTTAAATATTCCACATATGAGTGCAATCATAAGGTATTTATTCTTCTCCATCTGACTTTCTTTCACTTAGCATAATACCCTTAAGGTCCATCCATGTTGCTGCAAATGGCAAAATTTCATCTTTTTTTTTTAATTGCTGAGTAGTATTCCATTGTATGTAATACCAAAACTTCTTTATCCATTAACCCAGTGATGGGCACTTAGGTTGTTATCCTATCTTGGTTATTGTAAATAACACTATGATGAACATAGGAGTGCATATATCTTTTTGAATTAGTGTTTTCATATTGTTTGGATAAGTACCCAAAAGTGGAATAGCTGTATCATATGGTAGTTCTCCTCTTAATTTTTTTTTCGTAGTCTCCCTATTGTTTTCCATTGTGGCTACATCAATTGACATTCCCACCTCTAGTGTAGAGGGTTCCCGTTTCTCCATATCCTTTCCAACACTTGTTATTTCTTGCCTTTTTGATAACAGCCATTCTAAAGGGCTTGAGGTGATATCTCTCTATGCTTTTGATTTGCATTTCCCTAGTAATTAATGATGTTGAACTTCTTTTCATGTGTCTGTTGGCTATCTGTATGTCTTCTTGGGAGGAATGTCTACTCAGCTCTTTGCCCATTTTTAATCAAGTTGTTTTTTGTTGTTGAGCTATGTGAGTTCTTTATATATATATATTTTTTATACACCTTTATTGGAGTATAATTGCTTCACAATGCTTTGTTAGTTTCTGTTATACAACAAAGTGAATCAGCCATGTGCATACATATATCCCCATATCCCCTCTCTTGAGCAACCCTCACACCCTCACTATCTCACCTCCCTAGGTCATCGCAAAGCACCGAGCTGATCTCCCTGTGCTATGCTGCTGCTTCCCACTAGCTATCTATTTTACATTTGGTATTATATATATGTCGATGCTTTTCTCACTTCACTCCAGCTTCCCCCTCCCCTCCCACTGCATCCTCAAGTATATTCTCTATGTCTGTGTATTTATTCCTGCTCTGCCACTAGGTTAATCGGTACCTTTTTTTTTTAGATTCGATATATATGCATTAGCCTTTGTTTTTTCTTTCTAACTTACTTCACTCTGTATGACAGACTCTGTACTAACCTTTTATCAGATATCTGATTTGCAAATATATTCTCCCATTCAGTAGGTTGTCTTTTCATTTTGTTGATGGTTTCCTTTGCTAGGCAGAAGTGTTTTTTTTAGTTTGATATAGCCCTATTTGTATATTTTTGCACTGGTTTCCCTCACCTGAGGAGACATATCCAGAAAGATATTACTAAGATGGATGTTAAATAATGTATTGCCTATGTTTTCTTCTAGGAGTTTTATGGTTTCAGGTCTTCCATTCAAATATTTTTGAGTTGATTTTTGTGTATGGTATAATGGTTATTAATTTCTTTTAGGTTGTCCAATTTGTTGGTGTATAGCTGTTCATAGTATTCTCTTATGATCTTTCGTATTTCTGTGGTATCTATTGTAATTTCTCCTCTTTAATTTCTGATTTGACTTATCTGAGCCTATCTCTTTTTTTCTTTGTGAGTCTACCTAAATGTTTGTCAATTTTGTTTTTCTTTTCAAAGAACCAACTCTGTTTCATTGATTTTTTTTCTACTGTCTTTTAAGTCTCTATTTCATTTATTTCTGCTGTGATCTTTATTATTTTCTTCCTTCTACTGAGTTTGGGCTTTGTTCTTTTTCTCTAGTTCCTTTAGGTGTAAGTATAGATTGTTTGAGATTTTTCATTTCTTGAGGTAGGCCTGTATTGCTATAAACTTCCCTCTTAGTACTGCTTTTGCTGAATCCCATAATTTTGCTTTGTCATATTTTCATCTGTCTTTAGGTATTTTTTTTATTTCTTCCTTGGTTTCTTCATTGACCCAATTGTTGTTTAGTAGCATGGTGTTTAGTCTCCACATATTTGGGGTTTTTTTCCCCAGTTTTCTTCCTGTAGTTGTTTCTAGTTTCATACCATTGTGGTTCGAAAAGATGCTTGACATGATTGCTATCTTCTTAAATTTATTGAGATTTGTTTTACATCCCAGCATATGGTTCAGCCTTGAGAATGTTCCATTTGCACTTGAGAAGAATGTATTCTGCCTTATTTGGATGGAATGTTCTGTATAAATTTACTAAGTCCATCTGGTCTAATGTTTTATTTAAGGAGGCTGTTTCCTTGTTGATTTTCTGTCTGGATGATCTACTCATTGATGTAAATGGGCTGTTAAGAGTCCCCTGCAATTACTGTGTTGCTGCCAATTTCTCTCTTTCGGTTTGATACTAATTGCTTTATATATTTTGGTGCTCCTATGTTAGGTGCATATATATTAGTAATTGCTATGTCTTTTTGATGAATTGTCTCCTTTATCATTATATATTATTCATTTTTTCTTTTGTTACTATTTTTGGCTTAAAATCTATTTTGTCTAAAATGAGTATGGCTGCACCTGCTTTACTTTGGTTGCCATTCCCTTCGAGTATCATCTTCCATCCCTTCACTTTAAGCCTAGGTTTGTCATTAGAGTTGAGATGAGTCTCCTGGAGGCAGCACACAGTTGAGTCTTGTTTTTATTTCATCTATCTAGTCACTGTGTGTCTTTTGATTGGTGAATTCAATCCATTTACATCTACAGTGACTATTGGTAAATGAGGACTTAGTACTGCCATTTTATCTTTTGTTTTATGGTTGCTCTATATCTCCCCATTTCTTTTACCTTATGTTTCTGTCTGATATTTTAGTTTGGTGGTTTTCTAGATGTTTCTGTTTCCTCATTTTTTAAAATGTTTTGTGTCTCTCCTCTAGATTTATGTTTTGTGGTTATCATGAGGTTTGTATAAAATGCCTCATAAATAAAATAGTTCTTTTTCTGCTGATAGCATCTTACCTTCATTTGCCTATACAAGTTCTATCCTTTTCATTCTTTTATGTTTTTGTTGTCTCAAGTTATCCCTTTTTATGTTGTGAGGTTGTTACCAAACTGAAGTAATGCTATAGTAATTTTTACTGATTTTTTTCCCTTTAATCTTTATGCTATAATATTTTAAAAACTTATTCTGATATATAGAGTTGCAATTTTCTGGTTCTGTCAATCTATTTATATCATCTTACTCAAAGTTTTGTATACATTTGCCTTTTTGGTTCAGGAAGAAGAGCTCCTTTCAACATTTGTAAGGCAGGTCTTGTGGTGATGAACTCCATCAGTTTTGTTTGACTGGGAAAGCCTTTGTTTTTTCCTCATATCTGAATGATAACACTGCTAGATGTCAGTATACTTGGCTGACAGTTTTTATCTTTCAATATTTTGAGTATGTCATTCCAATTTCCTGGCCTATAGAGTTTCTGCTGAGAAACCTGCTGATAGCTTATGGGGGTTCCTTTGTTGCTTGCCATCCTTTTTTTCTGGTTGCCTTTAAAATTCTTTATCATTGACTTTTGACAGTTATAATATGATGTGTCTTGGAGAAGGTCTTTTTGTGTTGAGGTAATTAGGTGTTCTCTTAGTTCTATGGACTTGTGTATCCAGTTCCTGCCCCTGGTTTGTGAAGTTCTCAGCTATTATTTCTTTAATTAAAGTCTCTGCTCCCTTCTTCCTCTCCTCCCTCTCTGGGATACCCGTTATCCTCCTTTTCATAAAAAGAGGAGGAACTGTATGAGCTTCTTCCAGGTTTGTGATTCTTTGCATCATTACCAATACAGTATATGATGCCATGCTCTTACTTCTTAGCAATTTAAGATTTTTAAATTTCAAATAGAGTCAATATTTTGAGAAGAAAAATTCTTACTTCTTTTAAACTTTATTATTCATTTGATATCAATTTTATATTTTTCCCTGATTGGTCACAGAACTATAATACATTAATCTCATAGAAAAATCCTAGTTATACATACCAAAATAAAACCTCAATAAGAATTACATCTATAATTACTGAAGTTTGGACTAAATCAAATTATTTCCTCAGGTATTTATTAAAATTTACAAAGCTAAGCTTGGGATCACAACATACATAGCTAATTGTTTTTGTTCCTATTGTAAAGCACATAAGTACATAGTAATTAGTTTTCTTCCTCTCTTCTTCTTCTTTTATTTTTCTCTTGATGATTGATCTTAGGATATATATTTGAGTTACACTAGTTACATTGGTACCTAATGGTGCATCTTAGTTAAAGCAATTTTAAGAATTTGTTTGATCATGACCAATTTTCAAATCATATTGATATTTTTATAATATTAATAATCAGATGTTTTCAAAAATTGTTTTAAAAACTAAACACCGATTTTAATGTAGTCCTAAAATAAGTAAATGTAATTGTCTGACAAAGAGCAGACAATGTGTTTAAATATAAAGGAATATATGAAACTAAGAGGCAATGTAGGAAGTTTAAAAGAAAAGTGATTGGGCTTCCCTGGTGGCGCAGTTGTTAGAGTCCGCCTGCCGATGCAGGGGATATGGGTTCGTGCCCCTGTCCAGGAAGATCCCCCATGCCGCGGAGCGGCTGGGCCCGTGAGCCATGGCCACTGAGCCTGCATGTCCGGAGGCTGTGCTCCACAACGGGAGAGGCCACAGCAGTGAGAGGCCCACGTGCCACAAAAAAATAAATAAATAAATAAAAAGAAAGGAAAAGAAAAGTGATTGAAAAGGAATGAGAAAATGTTACTTGCTCAGAAAGATCTTATTTTCAAACCAAATATTGAAAATCCATTCAATCAAATGTATATTCTTTCTTTCCTTTAAAATTGCAATTCCTTTCCCAAAGCTCTGAGTGAAAAATGAAGATTATAAAGAACCATTCTTCAGTTATGGGAAAGCTGAAGCTATTGTTAAATTTGCTGAATTACTCAATTATTCCAAAAAGTCGTACAGGGATTGCCAAGGGTGATGGTAATGAATGAAATTGATCTAATCTTGCAATATGAAAAGAATTTCTTGGAGTGCAACACTTGTTTCACAGAGGAATCTTCAGGGAAATAACTGGCAAAAGCATCTTTTGTTTTCATGGAAGGAAACTTATTAACATGACATAATAAGAGAAAGCATGGACATTTTAAATCCTAAAGCAAAGCTTGTCTGTTAGATTCCCACAGTAACACTGGCTTCAAGGGAGCTTGCAAGCATCCTGAAAAATGAAAATGCCACAGCCTTTTGTCTCAGTCATATACGTGCATTCTTGGCCAGGTCCTTTTAATTCTTCTCATCTAGTAATGGGAAATTTAATTTACTTTATGATCTGTCAGGTACAGGCTTCAAGACTTGTGAGGCTACTAGTAGGCATCTTTGATTTACTTTAAAGATGGGCACCAATAAATGGCACTCTGACTTGCATTCATAAAGCAAAGCTACTACATGGGACCTTATGGTATTGGACCCCAGTGATGAAGTATAACTCTATGATAGTTTACAGCTTTCAAAGTTCTTTCATATATATTTGGTTACTTGAATCCTGTAGCAACCTCAGCAACTGTTATAATAACTGCAATTCGTCTTTAAATTCATTTCACCACCTACTCTACTCCATGACAGCAGTTGACAATAGCTACAGAAAAATAGAAAACCATGCTGGCTGATCTCACTTTAAATTCATGACCAGGAATCTCAAGTGGGCCCTTAGCACTGCCAGGCAATTTTACTACATTTCCCTCATCAGTTTACTCTCCTACTTTTTACATGACTATTTCACAACCCTTCCCTTTCCTCACTCTCAGCTGATAACTTTGCTTCTCAATTACTGACATAGATGCAATTAGAAGAGAATTTCTAAAAATTCTATCACTAAATCTATCATTCTATCTGAGTCAGTACCTACATATTTCTTCTTCCTTCTAATTTCAAAGAATGAACCATTCTTGCTCTCAGGCCACTTCCTCCACTTGTTCATCGCATCCCCTCTCACCTCTTCAAGGACATCACTTATGATTTTTTTTCACTTTCTTTTCTGTGTCATCAATATTCCCTCTCTGCTCTTTCTTCCATCAAAACACAAACATATTATGTTAGCTTTTTTCAAAATACTTCTCCCTTAACCCCACACTCCCTTGATCTAACACCCCAATTCTCTAAATTTCTCTAGAGAGTTTCAGTATTCTCCTCTCATTCTCATATTACCCACTCCAATATATATTTTTTGTCACTATCATTCCACTGACACCACTCTCGTCAAGGTGACCAGTGATCTCTACATTATGGAATTCAAGGGTCAACTTTCATTCCACATCTTATTTAACCACTCAGCAGCCCTTAACCTGCTAACCACACCACTATTTGGAACCCTTTTAGCGTTTGAATAGAGAATATCAATCTCACATGGTTCTCTTACTTTACTAGCTACATATTTCTTCTTTGCAGTTTTCTCCTTGTTTTCCTGACTTCTAAATAATGCAGTTCTACAGGCTCAGCCCTGTACTTTTCTTCTTTATCTACAATTAATCTATTTTGACCTCATCCAGAGTATATATGTAAATGCCATCTGAATGCTGATTACTCCAAATTTACACCTTCAGCCAAGTGCACTCTCCTGAATTCCACATTTAAGTATTTCAACTGCCTATTTAACTTTTTAAAGATTTGAATATACTGGTACACCCCCCCCCCAATATTAATGTTTACAAAACTGCACTTCTGTTCTCTTCCTCACAAAAATGCTCATTCCTGAGTATATGGCAACTCTTGTTTTTCCATTTGCTGAGATCATCCTTGATGAACTGTATCAAGTGCATCCCTTGATATTTCCTTTTTCTCATTCTTCACAACCAGTTTATCAATAAATCCTGCTGACTCTACCTTTGAAAATTGTCTACAGTGTGACCAATCCACTGTCATCTACCAGCATTATTACAATTACATCTAACTCACTTCTCTCTATACTTAGCTCTCTTTAACCCTTTCAACACAGCAATTGGATTATGTAAATTAATAAATCAGATTCTTACTTCTGTGCTCAAAACCCTCATTTTATATGAGGTTTTATATGAGGTTATTTCATATGAGGTTATATGAGTACTATGTCCTCATTTTACTCCATTGGCTTCCCAGGAACTCATTATCATGGCCCCAGATAATTCTGTGACCTTAGCTCCTCTCATTCCCTCATCTGATTTACTTCAGCCACATTATCCACAGACTCTTCTGGAGCACAACAAAGTTACTCCAGTTTTGGGTTACCTCTACCATGTTCTTTTGACTCTTCTTCCTCACCTTTTTAAAGTCTCTGCTCAAATGTCCTCTTTTCTTAGGGGTCTTTGTTGATGATTCTATTAAAAATAGCTAACTTTCCAAAACTGGCTTCAGTAACTCTCTAGCCCCATATCCTGCTTTTTTTCTCCTTAACATTTTTAAAAATCTAATATAAATCTATAGTACAATGATTTTTGTGTGATTTAAATGGTGATTGGCACACAGAGGTGCTCAACAAATATTGGCTAAATATTATAGACTTTGGTACAGTTGCTTGTTTCTGTCTCCCTAACCACCTATCACATACATTAGGCTATACTGGCCACATAAGAATGGGCTTTCATCTGTTTTGTTTGAGACTGTGCCCCTGTGGTTAGACCAGTGTCTACCTCATAGTGAGACCTGATCAATAGATGTTAAATGAATGAACACATTAAAATATTAATATTAATTTAAGCCCAGAAAGTTTAAATAAATTGTATGAACTTATTGTTATATAAATAAAAACTGACCTGAATTCAGATCATGTTACAATCTGGCTTTAATCTACATTTTCATATCATCTCTACCACAGACCTCTCAACTTACATATACAACTTATAGCTCAAAAAACCAGACCAAATACTATTCCTGAGTATAGCAGGAAATTGAACATATTTTGCATGTTGTTGCTTCTGGCGTGGATGCTCTGCTCTTTATGACTGCTTGTTAATATTTTATTTATCTTTCAAGACCCAAATCAAAGGTCAACTTCTCTTTGAAACCTTTCTAGACTTCTCCAGGCAGAACTAATTATTCTCTCTTCTGCTATTTCACAACTCACTTATGCATTAATTAAACAATTATTTATTGAATTTTACAGGGAGTATACTAGGCACAGTGGTGAAAGAAATGGTTACCTAGATGGGTATTTTACTGTGAGTGTCCTAGAGTAGATTTTCTAGAGCATTAGAGAAATTGAAAATTGTTACTAATTACTGATTTATAGCTGTACTACCACAATTTTTCTATGAACAGTTTCCATGAATTATTCTATTTGTGGTTGTGGTTCTGAATAATGTGTTTAGTATATAACCAATTCAGACAATGTTTGTTGAAATGAAACAAAAACATCCATTCATTTCAGGGCTATTTCTACAGCTGTATGCTAAAACTTCCATAGTTTCTCTGTTATGCTCATTATTCTCTGTTAGAAACATACTTGATCTCTCCACACTCAAATCAAATGGAGCACAATTTCAGTAAATTATATCTCAAGTTTCAACTCTGCCTTTTCCCCAACTGCACACTGGTTGTTCCTTCAGTTGAATACTTACACTGTGATTATTTTTTATATAAATTGTATGCCTATTAACTAAAGAGGAAATAAAACATGTTTTTTGACCTAGAGATTTGGGAGTGCACCATTTTCTATATTTTGTTTATTTACTTACTTTACAAGGTATTTCTTTTCTTCCATCAAGAAGAGCTCAAGTGTTAGGCTGTTTGGAATAGATTTGAAAGATCTATTCCCTTTAGAGATATTCAAGCCAAGATGGAGGCACCGCCTAAGATGCTCTGGCAGGCAATTTACATCTGTTGTTTGACAAGTAATTTATAATGAGTTTGAATACTCTTCAGAGAGAGGTTCCAAGATTTTCACCATTGCCATAGAGTAAAACTGGGAAATTTCCAATTGTGTAAACACTACATTTTTTTTCAAGATTTATTATTTATTTATTTTATTTTATGTAGTTTTTGGCTGCATTGGGTCACAGTTGTGGCATGTGGGATCTTCACTGAGGCACGCAGGATCTTTTGTTGTGGTGCGCGGGCTTCTCTCTAGTTATGGCATGTGGGTTTTCTCTCTCTAGTTGTGGTGCACAAGCTCCAGAGCGCATGGACTCTGTAGTTGTGGTGTGCGTGGGCTCTGTAGCTTTCAGCAGGCGGGTTCTGGTTGAGGTGCGCAAGTTCAGTAGTTGTGGCAGGCAGGCTTAGTTGCCCAGCGGCATGTGGGATCTTAGTTCCCTGACCAGGGATCGAACTCCCGTCCCCTTCATTGTAAGGCAGATTCTTTACCACTGGACCACCACGGAAGTCCCTAAACGCTACATTCTTATCTAATTCAGCTCATGAATGAATGTAAGTTCATATTCCCTGTTACCTACAATATTCATTTTTCCTAGACTGAAAACCAGTTCTTGAAAATGCCAGGAGTCTTGCTTTTTCCCATGGTTATTTTATCAATCTTGTGGGTGATTCTTCTACATGTCCTCTATCTCTGATCATTTTGTTTGATGTCAAGACAGGTGAATGGGATTCTCTGGCTATAATCAGCTCATATCTTCATGAAGAAAGGCAGCTGTCAGTGTTCAGCAATTGGGTCAAGGTATTTTCAGAGAGATTCCTTAAAGTTCATTTTATTTTAGTTTCCTAATGTATTTTCAAATGGTTTTTTTTTTTTTTTTTTGGACATAGCAGCATCCCTTTCAGTTTTATAAATATGTGTGTGTGTTTTTTAATGAAGGTACAAATGTAACATTATACTTTATGTGAGACTGTAGCTGATTTAATTTTTATTCTTTAAAGAAGGTAAAGGAAAACATTCACTGCTATAGTTCATCAATGAAATTATAAAATTTTAAATTTGGTAATACTAGATATTAAATAGAATTATGTAACAGAAGATGCTCCATTAAATAAGCAAATGTTTCTATCAGTATTGATTTATCCTTGAGAATTCAGGTTTGTTTATTATGAAAATAAATGAGCATGTTGATTAACAAAGACCATTGGCACTTTGATCTCTTCAGGTATATGCTTTTGAATTGCATAGGCATCTGAAAATATAATTCCCAGTCTAAATTTTAATGTTAATTTTTTTAAATTAGAAGGTTCAACATGCCATAGGGCATACTTTTCTATGGTGATAAAATCATCAAGAGCAACTATGAAAATTGGCCATAGAACAATATTTGGAAAAGAGTTCACACAAGTTGTTCATTGTAAAATTATTCACTATTCTGCCCCCAGGTACAGTTCAGCTGAGGAGAAATTGACAGTGGAAGATGAAGGCATATTTATTTTGTTGATCAGGCTCAGTCAATATACAAATATAAATGCTAAATGTGTAGAAAACTGGGAGCAGCTCAACTTGATTCACCCAAAATACAGACACAAAATCAATACCAGGCAAAACAACAGCTCACTGAGAAAGTTCTGAGGAAATCTTGATGTGCAGCACTTCACAATGAAGCTGAACCAAGTGTCTATGGGTGTCTTGGTACCAGAGTCCTGAGTCAGATAAACAACTACTAACTATTCCAGTACTTTTGTTGCCCCCTCCCCTTCTTTTTACATCAGCATGAGCGTGTCAGAAAGATACTATAGAATCCTTTTTCTGTTTTTAAATTTTCTTAAAAAATATTTCACTGACTAGAACAATCGCAATTTCTTTCTTTTCGTAGTAGAATTGGTAATTTTAGCAGATAAAAATATTTCATGGAACATTCTTTTACAAAAGATTATTCATCGTTTATCTGAAATTCAAATTTAACTGGGCATCCTATATTTTATCTGGCAACCCTACTTGAATTAAAAGACAAAGAAGCCCCATGCACTGTTTCAACCTGAAAATATAAAACGTATTATTGGGATGCTGAAAGAAGATCATTTTCTTTCTGGTTTATTTAGAGTTCTAATCCACTCAGCTGAAGTTGGACACTCACAATGGTGCCCAGACTGTTTTGTTTCTGTAATCTTTTTAGAATCCTAAAATTTGAACTTCACTGAGTGGGGCATGAGCTCCTTTTTCTTCCACCCTTGCTCCAAAGAACATACATTTGCAAAAGAAAAAAAGAAAAATCAGTCTGGAAAGTAGGCTAATTAATCTGCTCAACATTTTCGAGACATGGAGATACTAGGGTTGAATCTTTCCAAACATACTGTGGAGCTTGTGTTTTTATGAGGAACTGAAAAGAGGGTGTTACACCAGAGAGAATATTAGCTTTGGACTCAGGAGATGTGTTTTATCTTTATTTCTATCTTTAACCGGAGCAAATAATGTAATCTTTTAGAAACTCAGCATCTTTCTCTTTAAATAATTAAAAAAAAAGGTCCTTCCTAAGGTAGCTCCTTTCAAATTTAACAAAGTGTGAAGATATATTTCTCACTGTAATTAAAACTTTAATCAAGTCATTATTTGCAGAGCCATTTAAAAATTCTATTATCTTTGAAATTCTGTTCTGTAATTTCTTTGTTTCATCATGACACAGATCAGTTATCCCCCTTTCAATATAGTATTCTCAGGATTCAGTACATATTTCACACTTAGACGGCATAAAATAAATGTCCAGATACCGAAGGAATACTGAGTATACAGAATGATAAGGTGAAAATTATATATGGCTTTATGTTGGTTAAATTATAGATTTTTCCCCCAAAGTAGTATCATGATTTGAATGAAAGCTCCATGAGGAATGGAATTTTTTCTTGCCTTGTTCAATGCTATATCTTAGCATCTAGGAGCAGGTCTGGCACATATTAGGCATTCAATAAATACCTATTGCATGAATTAAGAAGTCTGCAGAACCTCTTTATAGCACTCAAAATGCAATGCCTATTTGCTCTGAAATAAAATTCAATATAAAATTCTTGGTATAGAAAGGAGAAAATGTGATTTTCCTAAATGAGGTCAAGCATTTTTAATTTTATGAGAAATAAAACGTGTCAGTTTTGTATGATATGTAAACAAAAAAGTAGTTATTAGCTTTTATTTTTTAGTCTTTTTTAATTATAAAAGTAAAAACTACATATTTAAGAATGGCTTTTTGAAACTCTAAAATAAAAATACTTTTCTTATTAATGCATTTTTTGTTTTTAGACATTACATTTTAATACTGTCATAGTCAACAGTTGAAGATTTAAAATGAAAAGGTCCAACATTTAATTTCCCAACCTTTTTGTGATTTGGAAACCATTTTCATGGTAGTAATTTCATAAATATATATAAGCTAATATAGTACACACATTTTAACATATAATATATACATTTATTCAATGTATCTAATCTCTTAAATGTACTTCATTTAGTTAGGTCCTACTGTCAGGTACCAGTTAAGATACTGGGGAGAGACAAATCTGAATAAACACATCCCCTGCTTTCAAGGGCATTCTGGTAAAATCCTGATGTCAATCTTTTTTTTCCTCTAGCTATGTTGTATAGTTTTAAGGGATAGGCCATCTGACTTTCCCACAGCACATCTAGTATAGTGAATTTCAAATTAAATTAAATAACGTATTAATTAAGTGCTTCTGTGTGCACAGCAAAGTTATTTAATGAATTCTTTTGGTTAGATTGTACTGATCTCTGTAAGGTTAATAATGATGCTTGATTTACTTCAGTGACTCTTCCATTTCAATGACTTTACACCTTTCTATGCAATCACAGTGTTCTCAATAATAAATGATTTTTAAAGATTTTAGTATATCAGGTTCCCTTCAAACAACTTTTTAGACGACATCTCCTTTGATCCTCATTAACAGGTAGAAATAATTATTATCACTGTGTTGAAATTGGAAAAGGAAGCACAGAGTAGTCTACACAGTGTGTAAGTAGTAGAACTAAGATTCAAGACCAGACAACGATAAGCAAAGACAAATTTCTCTCCATAATTAAAACTTCAATGAAGCTATTATTTTAGGGTTCACACATCACTGCTTCAAGTTGCCTTAAGAACCAACTGATTACCAACAACTTTCCACTGAACTGTCCAGGCTAGAACTGACAGTTCATAGTTTTTTTCATTCATAAATATTTATTTAGCATTTACTATTTGCCGGTTACTCTTCTGCACTAACAGAGCAGAAAAAGTTTTTGGCCTCATGAAACTTATACTCAGAAAGAGTAGAGACTGAAAAATAAATGCACAGAATCTTTTCAGGGAAAATGTTGTATAATAAAGAATATGGCTAGCCTTTGCCTCAGTTTCTGAGAAGGAGTCTCAATCCTTTTCCTAAGTGATGGGAGTGTCTTTGTTTTTCATGGTAGATACTGATAGTTTATGCTAATGAAATGATTTATGGTGGACCCCAGATAGTTTGCACAAATGAGAAGGTTCAGAATAAGGGCTGGCCATGCCAGAAAGACTAGCCATGTGATTAGAGCTTTGGGTTTTGAGCTCATTGAGAGCAGCTGATTTCTGAGAGGAGGAGAGAGGCTAAGAGACTGAATTCAATCATATGACCAACGACTCAATCAATGAACCTCCAACAAATGTAGTAAAATCCCAATAAAACTGGAAAACAAAGCTTGGATGAGCTTCTCTGATTGGTAATACACATTTATGTGCAGGGAGGGTGACTTGTCCTGACACCCTAGGGAGAGGGAACCAGTAGATTTGCATCTGGGATCCTCCCAGACCTCACCTTATGTGTCTCTTCTTTTAGCTGATCTTTATTTGTATCCTTTTTGCTATAATAAAACTGTAATAGTAAGTATAGCACTTTTCTCAGTTCTGTAGTTTGTTCTTGTGAATTATCAAACATGAAGGGGTAATGGGAACCCCCAACTTGGTAGCTAGTTTGACAGAAACTGTAGGTGGCTTAGGAACCCCAAGCTTGAGGCTGGTGTCTGAAGTGATGGCAGTTTTGTGAAGGACGGTGCCCTTAATCTATGAAATTTGTCCTAACTCCAGTAGTCAGCCTCAGAAGTCATTGCAGAAAGGTAAGTGCTTTCAGGGCAGTTAAACAAGGTGCTAAGAAAGGGAGTATCTGTGAGTTGATATCTAGAATGGAAAATCAAACATGGCTCCCAGGGTTGACATTGGAGCTGAGATCTGAAGGATCAGAAAGATCCAGAAGTGAGTAATCTAGAGGTAGAATACTCCAGGCAAGAAGAAACAGCAAATTCAATGCCACAAAAATGTTTGGGGCAAAGAAAGAAGCTAATTGAGTTTAGAGCAGAAGGAAACTGACAGATGACAAAACTAGACATATGATATATCATTAAAAGCTAGATCTAACAGTTGTGGTAAAAATTGTTTACTAAAATCCACATTCTTTTTTTAAATAGGAAGACAGCTAGAATTATGTTTCCCAGCATGTCTTGAAGTAAAGGAGGGCCTGTGTGATTGAATTCTAGCCAAGGGAAAGAAAGTAGAAGTAGTGTGTATTCTTGCTAGACCACCATTCTCTTTCTTTTAGGAAGGCTTAATGCAAATGACAATGAAAATGTAGAAAATATTAGAGCAACAAGATGGAAAGGAGCTGCATTCCTATATTACCATATGGAGGAGAACCATTTTCTGATCAGGAAAAAAACAAATTAAAATTAACAAAAAAATAAATCTTTATTTGGGGTTTACTCTAATACAGAATCTGATTTCTTACCCAATGTAAATCGCTGTGATGACTTTTGTGAACCTTTTTGACCTTGGAGGGCTTTTAGGTAAGGGTTGAGAGTAGAATTTCCTAACCAGAATTTTCTAAAGGAATTTCTAAGCCACAAATTTTAGTAAGTGCTAGGAATCAAGCCACTAAGAAAAGAATTAAGATAAGTGCGATGGGCAATATGGCAGCAAAAAATAAAATATAATCTGTCGGCCAGGAGTTTGATGAAAGAATAAGCCAAGAAGGAGCATGAACACAAAGTGAGTCATTGGGAACTGCCACCAAGACAATAAAATGCCCTTAGCTTATCAGTCTTGGCTTTAGCTGTAGAATTCTATTATATGCTAGACATAAAGGCATAGGTATAGGTAGACAATAGTAATAACTACAATTTATTAAATATCAAATAAGATTTGGACACTGATGTTTTACATATAGTTCCTCAAAAAATTTAAATAATCCAGCATATACTGTGCTGAAGGGACTATGGCAGGTAAAGATAATAAGGTTTGGGAAGGTTGAGGTTAAATAATTTGATTAATTTTGTCCAGCTATTACGTAGTAAATCCTAGATTAGAACCCAGTTTGACTGACTTCAATGTCACTCCTAGAAAACAGCAGCTGTCTATCTGCATAATTTCTTTTCTTCCTACTTGTCTTAAATTTAATTAAAGAACTTCACTGATGGAAAAGACAAAGTAGAAAAGGTTTCACGTGACTCTAGGTCTTTATTTTATATCACCTTAAGAAAACTGTTCAAAAATACTCTTCCCACTTTGGTGTGAGAATAGATTAATGTGCTCTGACAGTTGGCATAATACTCCTATTGCTATAATTATGCAAGGCACAAAGTCTAATGTGAAACCACATCAGCTACACAGTAGGCCTACTATTTGCAAGATTACACGTGGAACAGGTCAATTTAAGAGGGTGATAGTTTATTTTTTTGCTTGGGATGAACAAATACATAATTTCTCAGCTACTTCAGTGGTGTAAGTATTAAAAGGACATACCATAAAATACTACTCTATTTCCATTTGGCATATACTAGTAGTATTTTTCCCTTTAAGTGATTTCCCAAAATTTTTGAAAGGGAATGAAAATAGCTTTTATTTGAATAGCTATCTTTTGTCAGGTACTTTTGCTATACTTATGCTATACTTTACAGACAAAGAAATAAAAACTCAGAGAGGTTACGTTACTTGCTTAAAGTTACAGAAAGTCTGTGGCAACAATCAGGATTTATACGCAGATTGATCTGAATATAAAACCTATGGTACATTAAAAGTTTGGATTTACAAGTAAAACTGTTTTCACGTTAGACCTTGGCATTTATATCTTTTTAAATGAGGGAAAACTTTCACTTTTTTCTGTAGTCATATTTGAGTAGACTTTATTCACTCACTCAGCAAATAGTTATTATGCACCAAATATGTACCAGGTATTTTGATACATATAAGGTCTAAAGCAATAACCATAGACAAAACTCTGGAACCTCACTGAGTTTTTTACATTTTAGGTAAGAGAGACACATAAAATAAATTAACAAAATGTATGTTACATGGGAACTTACTTTAAAGTTCTAAGTGTACAATAATATGGAAGTTTTTTTAGAAAGTTCTGTTAAAATAGACTTTATTGGTCTTCATCTTCAACCAAATATGTAGTTATATGACTATTATGCAGGGTGCTGAATTAATTTCTTATACATTTATAAACTTGTTTTACCTTAGAGTGACTTACTGTAGTTGTTGGAAAATACATAATAGTTGTTAAATGACAAAGATAAAAATAAATCCTGTGACAATGTTCTTCTGAAAAGAAAGATATTTTAAAGATTCTAGCAAAGTTGTTTTGACTACTAAGGGAATTCCCTGAATATGCATAAATCATAAATAGGACTGCTATTTTAATCTATATTTTATTTGTCTATATTTTAGATACCCTTCTACATGTATAGTTGTAGCAGCCCAGCTGATTATTCAAAATTAAATATTTTAAAAGAGTCCAACTAACAGCACATGAAAACTAGGACAATTTTTAATAAGAAGAAAAAGGTGTTATATCACATATCTAAATTGATTCACTGATCTAAAGCTGTTTGAACATCTGTTTAAAATGGGCCTCAAGAACATGTTTCTTGTTGGATTAAATGAAGATACTTCAGAGAAAATTATAGCTTCTAAAGGACAATGCATACCATCATCCCCATTTCTAACCCGTGCCTGTCTTCTGGAGCCCAAACCAGATGCAAACGGTTTAATGGCATTTAATGAAATCTTTGGAGACCTGCAGTGGAATAGTGCCCCCCGGTCATTATTCAGGCTTACCAGGTATTTCATTTATTTTGCATTTTCTCCTAAATATAGAAAATATAATAATCAGTGTGTCATAATTGCCATCGCTCAACACATTGTACTTTTTTCTTTCTTTTTCCTGCCTTACAGACTAAGTTTCTTATTTCTTTTTATTTAGGTGAAAGAAAATGGCTCTAAATGATAGGAACATCATCCTTTAGCTCTGTTTTCTTCATTATAGGAGATACAACTGCACATGCAAAATTGCTCTGCCCAGGGGATTGTTATTTGAACTCTTTAAATCCACTGTGGGAAAACAATCAAGTGGACATATAAATGTGATTGAAAAAATTCCAAATTGTTACCTTTGAAGCTACATTTGCAAGATAAATATTACGCTCTACATTTCCATTTATTCTGTGGGTTTTTTTTTTCTTTTTCAAGACAGTGGTAACTAATATAAAATATTCTTGTGCCTTTATTTAAATGAAAGCTCAAAAATGCCTGGAATATATTTGATATTTTTATGTCATGAAGTGCTTATCAATTAAATTTTCTAAGAAAACCTTTCAGTTTTTTATCTCAGAGAAAAGCAAAACAACATTAGCACAACCTTCTTGTTGAGAATAATCACATTATTGTTACAAAATTCTTTGGCTGTATGGAATTTATTATGATATGGGAAAAACAAACATTTTTTCCTAATGTATTTTTATTTTTCACATTATGTATAGTAATTTTATTTTTCATGAGACAAGTCTTGTCAGACAAGTTCAGTTGAAAATATGAAATCACATGCAGTTCTCCCCAAAGAGAGCCAGGGACTGGCAGTCTTGTGGAGAGCAAGGAAGGATTTATCTTTACCGAGAATGAAAGGGGAAGTTTGTATATTTCTTATTGCATAATAGTCACACAAATCAGAAAAACTAGTTAGTTAATTTGAAACACATTTTCAGTTTCTCAGGAAATTAAAAAAAAAAAAAAAGACTCCTGTTTCAGTTCCAGCAGATTTGGGATAATTCAGTATCACTAAGGTCATTTGTTCCCAAGCAGTACAATTCTTGCACCCCTCACTTCTCCATCCCAGGGATATTTAGTAATATCTGAAGACATTTTTGATTGTCATGTCTGGGGGTGCTACTGGCATCTAGTGGGCAGAGGACATATATGCTGAATGTATAATGCACAGGACAGCTCCCACAACAAAAAATTATCTGGAATAAAATGTCAATAGTGTCAAGGTTAGGAAACCATGTCTAAGGTAAAGACAATCTTGTTATTACCAGTCACTAAGGCTAACTGAAGAGTTTTATGGAATCCATCTTTCTGTATGGAAGGAAGTAAAGCACAACCTTGTCTTTAGAATCTTATACTGTGAACGTTTTATGTACGAACACTCAAAATACTTCAACATTAAAGAAAATAAAGTTGAAAACTCATCTATTTATTAATTTATCCAACTAATATTTATTATAAAAACCCTATGTGACAATTCCTGTGCTAGATACAAATACACAGTCTATACACAAGGACATTACAATTGGATATAAATGTTCCATAAAAGCAGGGAATGATGGTGGTGTGTTTAATGTTATATTTTTCAATTACTAGCATAGAGCCTGAACACATAAGGCTTAATTAATATTTGTTGCATCCACCAAAAAAATAATGAATGTATTAAAGTATATGACATGACAAGCATATATCAGGTACACTGGCTCTTTAGAGAAGGAATTAGCATGCATGGTCAGACATATCAGAAGGGCCTTCATGGATAAGGGAGCATTTGACCTAAGAATATCTGAGTGAGAAAATAATGAGAACATAGAGAGAAGGGGAGAGAGAGATTCAAAGATGGAATATTTGTAGAAGTGAGGGATACAGATAAAAATTAATCTTTATAATATTGTATAGTACCATGAGAGCCAAGAGAAAAATGATTTTTTAAAAGAATTACTGGTTTACAGTGACAAATAATGAAAAGAACTCAGTGAAGATGAGATTTCAGAAAGGTCACTGCGTTTTTCATTAGGAGGTCCAATATTTCATACACATATACCAGGTGATAGAAAGGATGAGGGTCAGAGGTCAAGGGAAAGTCACCTGAAAGAGCTGTGAAATTTCACTCCTCTTTCTAGTACCACTTTCCTGGTTCACAGCCTCATTCTATTTTACTTGGGTTACAGCCATAGCCTCCTAAATAGCCCTTCCCTGGCACAATGCCTTTTATATACAGCTTCAATATGAATCTTTTCAAATCTCAAATTTGAACATAGTACTCCCTTGCTCAAAAGCCATCACGGACTAGTCATTACTTACAGTCCCAAATTTTATTGTGGAATTCAAAGCCCTTTTGAATCAATTTTTTCTTACCTTGTTTTTTTTTATGTTTCATCACAGTTTGAATAATTATGTAACAGGCAGTTTTCTGTTTTTACTCCATTATTTCTTGACTGAATGTTCTTTCTCATGTTTTTATTTTTCCCACTTGGGAACATCACTTTTTTAGTTCCTCAATGTCAATATCCAAGGCATCTTTCATGCTATAGATTTAATACTGTCTATTCAATTAGACTCTCCCTGATTCTCTACTTGCAGATCATTTCTGTTTTCCATTCTTCTGAAGTATCTCCAGACCTCCCTCATAGCACTTATGTACTTTTTTAATCATATTTATGTACTTTAGTTGATATATACGTATATATTGCTTGCCTGCTCAGCATCCATTCCACACGCTTCTGTTAATGGCAGCCTAGCTAAAATTAGGTGACTACCTAGGCCATGTGGTTCTAGGATTACATTCACATAACCTATTCCCATGGCCATGGTGAACTGGCTTATGATCCAAGTGAGGAGGGTGGAACAATCAAGCATCAACACCTGGATTTTTCTGACACTATAAAGAATGATGTGTTCACCTTCTACTAGAGTCACGTAAGTGACAGAATTAATGTCATGAAGAGGACTGGCCTGGGAATTAAGTCAACGTAGATTAAAATGGAATTAAGAAAAATGAGGATGAAGAGAAAAAAGGCCAATTTTAATGAAAATTTTTTGACCCTGGATTTAGGAATTCTGTATTGCATAACTACAGGGAACAATGTTCACTTGTATTCTGTATCAATGGTACCTCCAGGAATTTTGTGATGTGGTAGCCTGACCTCTTAGTTATTTGAGCCAAAAAAATTCTCAATCTCAGATTAGTCCAATTTAACTGAGTTCCTGCCACTCATTTGCAAATGAAACATTTATATGTAGCTTTTAAAAACATTTTTTCTACCAGAGAATACACTCTTGAGTACTATTTTGCTTGCTCATTTTGAATTCAAGTGGTCCCTAGCAGTGCTTTCCCCATAGTAAACAAATTTATGTTTTAGTGTATTCTATTAAGTTGGCCGGTTCTAAGATTCAGTGAATGTCAATAAAGAGAAAACCAAGGACTATAAACCATAAAGGAAGGGTTTATGTGGTATGTACAGGGCTAGTAGTTTAGGGAAAATATCAAAATTCTCTTTCAGGGAAAGTTACTTGTTTCTGAAAAATTAAATTGAAAAACTCAAAACAATTATAATTTACATTATATCATCCCCATTATTAGAATTTATGAATCATTGCTATAGTTCATTGTTTATGTCATTATTCTTATTACAGGATTTTTATTTGTATAACTGAAAAACTGTGGGTAATATGGAGGACTTTTGATAGATCTGGTTCAATAGCTATATCTATATATCTATCTCAATAACTATATCTTAGAAGAAATATGAGCTTATTCTCAGCACTCGAGAAAGTAGTCTGACACATACATCCACAGTTAAACTATAGTAGAGCCATAATAATAAGTGACATTCTGTCAGTTTTTGGTAAGAAATCTAAGGAAAATGACTACCATGATCTTCCCTTCCTCTTAGACTCATCAGCTAATTTTTAAAATTCTCCAACTCAGAGCCCTGCTTTACTCAGTCCTCATTTTTTTATACATGTTTAAAAACATAGTAAATATCTTTATATTATAATAAAGATGAATAAGAACTTGAAGAGTGTTTTTCTGGTTTTAAAAGATCAGTGAAAAGAAACAGGACTTGGGGAAGAAAGAGTGCCGGCAAAAATTATTTTACTAGTTTTTACGGAGTAGTTGAAAATAGTGATCATGAGCGTGGGACACAAAAGTTAGTGGGTTTCTAAAATGTCAAAAAGTATTTAAGTTAAAGTGGGTAGAAATGGAGTCTTTTAAGGTTTGGAATGCTAGAGAGGACGACTATGCTGGGTGTGGAATCATTTTCTCTGACGTTATTAATGCTAAGCCAAATCATTCCTTTTCTGGCCTCTTTCCAAGGCAGTTATGCCTGGAGATGTGAGGATGGACCAGATGACTTCTTGAAATGCTTCCTTTGATTTATAACTATCAAGATGAGTATATGTAGACATGAATACACATGTACTCAATTTGAGAAATAGCAGTGCTCCAGATATGTGTGCTATAACAGATGTGTACTCCCTGAAGAAACCAATGGAAAAATCTTTGTATATAGACAAAAATGTACAACAGAAATTGAAAGAAATTTCTCAAGATTACTTTTACCCTTCACAATGAAAATCTACAAAGGCATTTTAGTGAAACTTCTATAATGAAATAGTAAAATTTTCTAAGTGCTTTTTTCCTGCTTAGAGAAAAAAAGCCCCATATGTTAAATAAGGTGATGCAAATTAGTATCATTATAAACAATCCAAGAATGAGCTTAGCTAACAGGAACAGGAAATAACCCAATATGTCTTTTAATTACATTTACATGATTACTAGTCAAACAGAGCAAAATATTTACATTTCTGTTTCTGTGTAGTTCTGACTCTAGAACATACTTTATTTTTAAGCAGCTTTGATATTTCCTTTAAAGTAACAAACATACCTCAAGTTATCTAAAAAAAAATCAGATCATGGCTTCATAATTAGAAAATTTTAGCTTCATCCTTGGATATTTATTCTCAGTGGATTTTAATGCTGTTATTCACTTCACTTTAGTTATGCAGTAGGAAACCAGTTTGAGGCAAACCAACATTATTTCTCTGAGCAATTTAAGCTTAGAAAATCCTGAATGTTAAAGTAATGAGAATGGTAATGGTAATGTAAGGTAATGAGGATGGGTGGCATAATCTTTATGTAAATACAAAGAGCTTTCCCATGATATTCAGGAGAGCATAAGTTAACGTTAAAAAATATTGCTTAACTATTTTATAAAGCATGACCTTCAACATAACTAAATAATAATAATAAAACTCATCACAAAGACTCTAGGATCTCTAGAAATATACCTGTTTTGAGATTAATCTATAACTATATAAGATAATCCTGTCTGATGAGATTTTAAAATCAAAATTAAAAAATATCATTTCCTTAAAATTTTTGATGTAATACTATCTGTGATCGAATATATTGAAGTTCAGGGTGAAGAAGAGAAATCTATACAGTGTTCTGTCTTACATGATGATGTAACTTAGTTTTCCAATTCCAAACCAATAGTCTAGCACACAGTTCTCTTGGTTAGATGAATAACTTTTCTCTTGTGTTTAAATAATATACATTCTTTATTAACTTTGATTGCAGTGTAGTCCAAAGCTTTCAGTAAAATCTCCCCTTTTCCCCACCATCAATAACATTCTCATTTTATACCTGTTCTGCCATATGCACTAAAAGTCTGGGACTCATGACAAGTCCAAGCTATGTCTCAAGACAACTTCAATTGTTAACAACACTTTGCAGACTAGGTACCTAAAGGGAGGCCTATTATTTCTGAGAACTAAGCCGCCAAGCTATCCATCCTCAAGGAAACTTTGGAACCTCTAAGTTTATACAAAACTCATTGAGTTCCCTGGGCGTAATCCAGCTACTCTAATTCTGTTCTCTTTTTGTGATTGCTTTCCCAATTATTTGTCTTGTATTTAAATAATGTGTAGCTGTTTCCCTGGTACTGCTTGCTGCTTAAAAATATTTTGGTCTGATATTACTATAGGCTCTCTAGCTTTCCTTTGACTTGCATGTGTCTGCATATTGTTCCAGGAATTTACTTTCAAAATTGATCCTTATGTTTGGTATGCCTTTGTAAACATAACTTAGGTGGGATAGTTTCTTTTGTTTTTGTTTTGTTTTGGTATGTGGTTACTAATAAAATTCGGATTGATTACTAGCATTTTAATGTGTTTCTCTTTGTCCTACTTTTTACATTCTCCCTGCCTCCTTTCCACCCCAGCTCGCCAGTTTTTACTCTTTTCTGTTGACAGGGAGATATATTTACATCTTCCATTTAAACAACGTAAGGAACTTCAAAGATATTAATTCCAGTTAGAAACCTCATGACTCATAAGGTTGTACAGTATTTTAATTGTATTTTATTTTTTTTAGATTTTTAAATTATTAATTAATTAATTTTTTGGCTGCACTGGGTCTTCATTGCTGCACACGGGCTTCTCTAGTTGTGGTGAGCGGGGGCTACTCTTCGTTGCAGTGCGCAGACTTCTCATTGCGGTGGCTTCTCTTGTTGCGGAGCACGGGCTCTAGGCATGCGGGCTTCAGTAGTTGTGGCTTGCGGGCTCTAGAGCGCAGGCTCAGTAGTTGTGGCACGTGGGCTTAGTTGCTCCGTGGATGTGGGATCTTCCTGGACCAGGGCTCGAACCCATGTCCCCTGCAATGGCAGGTGGATTCTTAACCACTGTGCCATCAGGGAAGCTCCTGTATTTTGTTTTATCATCTCATAAAACAAATATCATTAATATCTTGTAAAGCTAAAGTTTGTTTAGATTCATCTTTTTGGATTTTCTTTATTCAGCATTGCTTTTTGTATTTTCAACTTTTCTTTTGTATTCATTTTGCTAATTTCATCTATATAATCTAAAAAATTTCTTCAGCAAGGGTCTAATGGTTGTACCATATCAGTTTTCCAAAAACTGTTTTTAATATGCTCCCATTGAATAATGGTTTCCTTAGGTACATGATTTTAGATTGCCAATTATTTTTCTTGGTTATATGAGCATATAATTCTGATTTCCATTGTGGCAGTTGAAAATGTCAAGTGTCAGTTTAATTTTTGTCTTTAATTGTGGGGGGTGGGCATAGTTTGTCGTTTTTCCTCTGGCTTCTTTTAAGGTATTCTCTTTATCTTCATTCATCTGAAGTTTCATTATAACGTGCCTTATATTTCCTTTCATTCATCATAGTAAGTTTTTTTTTGCTTCTCTAAATCTAATTATTTGTATTTTAAGACAGTTCTGGATATCTCATCCAATAGCTCTTTGAATTTCATTTTTCATTCATACTCTGTTTTCTCTTTCTGAATCTCTTCGTTCTCTTTCTCATGGTTAACCTCTTCATCTCTCTGAATTATGGGAAACAACCTTCAGATAAATTTTCTAGCTCACGAGTACTCACTTCAACTATTTCCCATGTACTGTTTAGTTTATGAAAGAATTTTAAATTTTAATTGTTACTTTTTTTTCATTCCTAGAAGGGCTCTTTTAAAAGTTCTGCTGGGTCTTTTTTTTAAAGTCTCTTGTTCCTTTTTCATATGCTAAATACCTTCTTTTTAATTTTAAACCAACTAAATAATTCTTATTTAAGTTGAAATGTCAACTTAAATGTCAACTATTATAATGCTAAAATCTGCAGTCTCCATGAATCTGTTTCTGTTTGTTATTATTTCCTACTCTCATGCTGGCATGTTTCATTGTTTTTTATAGCTTTTACTGTGAGCTTAATTTCCACAGGACTTTACCCTGTGGTAAGACATTGAGCTCCAGGCTGAAGGTTATTTCTTCCAGGGAGGAGTTTCCTCTTGCCATGCATCTAGGACACAACCAATTTGTAACTATTTTAAATTCAATTCTGGTTTGTGATTAGAAATTCTTCAGGGAGATTTTTTTTTTCCCTCTACTTATCCAGAACCAAGGCTGAGACAATCTTTCATAACATCTCCTTTTGGGTCATGGCATCATATTAAGGCATCCATCCAACTTCTCTGCTCACACAGGTCCCAGACTTTTCTTTCCATCCCACATTTATGTGAACTTTCAAAATGGAAAGCTGTAGACAAGGAATGGCAGATGTCTTAAGGGCAGCTGTTGGCTTTAGTCCTTGTTGGCCTCGCCAGAGTCATGCTTTTTTGTGATTTTGTTCTCTGAGAATTCCCCTCCCTTTATTTCTAGTTCAGCTATAAATTCAAAGCACATTAATACATATTTGACTCATAATTTTTAATTTTCCAGTTTTGAATGGATTTTGTTAGTTATCTAGTCTATCATATTTCTAGAAATAGAAGTGCCTAAACTAATTCTGTATATTTAATATGGGCTGATAAATGAGCCTAGTTCTACACAGTACATGTGGACCAGCCACCTCACAAGTCTAGTTGTATATTGTACTGAGTTGAATAGTGTCCCCTCAAAATTCATGTTCACCTGAAACTTGCAAACATAACCTTATTTGGAAATAAGTTCTTTGTAGTGTAATCAAGTTAAAATGAGCCCATACTAGATTAAGGGAGAACCTATATTTAGTATGACCAGTGTCTTTGTAAACAACGAAGATGGGACACAGAAAAGAACAAACACAAGTATCATTCCATGTGATAAACAGAAGCAGAGATTGGAGTGATGCATCTTACACACCAAAAAACACCAAGCATTGCAGGCAACAACCAGAAGCTAGGAGACAGGTGTGGAATACATTCTCCCTCAGAACCTACAGAAGGACCTAACTTTGTGGATACCTTGATTTCAGACTTGTCTCCAGAATTGTGAGAGAATAAATTTCCTAAATAAATTTTTAAGCCACCAAGTTCCTGGTAATTTGTTACAATAGCCCTAGGAAACTAATACTTATTAACCATGGGACCCCCTGATTTTTTTCTGATGTATTCCTCCTAAGTTTTATTTGCATCTGTGGATATGCATCAGTAGTCACTCACTCTATATACAGAGAGTATATGTTATGCCTAAAACCTTGAGGCATTATTGTAGAAACTTTATTTTCATGATTTAGTAAGAGAGTAAAATCATATAAAGTTCATAAAATTATGTCTAAAGAGAAAGTGAAAATCACGTAATTATTTTGATGTATTAATCACTAGTTATAGACACTAAGCAGTTAAAATCAGAACTCTTGTAATAATCTTTCAAAAATAAAACAAATGAAAATATTCTATAGTATATCCATAATAGAAAATTTCCAGATGGAAACTGTCAGGATAATTTCTGAAATACTTTAATGCTCTCAAATCTATGACATATAGACAAGATAATATGATAACAGAGATATATGTTATATTGGTTTCTTGCTTGAGGAAGTATTAAGATGTATTGTTGCTCAAGGTAAATATTGACTTTAGAATGTGGACCCTCAATATTTGCCTCATCCATCAACGTATTTTGAGAGTCCCTTCAGAGTTCAATATTTCCTTAGTGTTAAATGAAATGAAAGGAGTAAAAGCAGTTTATCTTTGGGCTCCCTCTAGCAGATTTTATAGAAGATTTATTTGGAACTAGAAACAAACTACATCAATAGGATCTGAAAACACTGGCCTCTTGCTAGAGGTGTGTGTGTGTGTGTGTGCGTATGCCTGCATTAGCAGCATAAAACAGATGAAACTGTAATGTGGACTTTACTGAGTTGTAAGCAAGAGATCTGGGGAAGAGTCATGTAGTTGTGATGTCAAGATACATTTTTAAGGATTATTTTCTTATATTGATGACAACTTCTGCATCACTGTCAAAATAACTGTTTTGGTTATGTGAAAAATATACCTCTAACTGCATTCTATATTTTACCTCACATTGATAATATATATTAGATATACGTGTATACATGCACATACACATCTATATCTATATATAAAACTCAAATACACACATATGATAAAAACAGAAAGCTACTAAATCTTAAAATAGAAACCAAATTTCAATCCCTGATGTGAGCCAACTTTATCTGAGCTACCTACTTACATGTTCAGTAGATACATACATTGAGTAGTTACATATATTGACTCTGAAAGCTTTTAGGATAAAATTTGAATATTCAATTCTGTTGGGAGACTGGTGCCCATTCTCCTTCCTCCACATTATGCCATTAAAAAAGTTTAAATACCACATAAACAATCTCCGTATCTTAAGACAACTATCAATCTACAGTTGATACTTCACCATGGCAGTGTATAACCACACCTCAACTTCCTGGATGCACACTCCTGCCACGGCCCTCATCTGGCAACACTCTTCTGGCTTCATCCAAATAGTCACCACGTTTGCACCTGCTCTCCAGCAGCTGAAAGCTCTTAGAGAAGTCACACACCTAGGCTGACTCATCACTTTAAACAAATCACCACGAAACCTCAGCTGAGTACTCAAAATGTTTTAAAATTACACTACATTTTCACAGTGTTTAGATAATCAATATTACCTTTCTCTTGGTGTTTGAAGTTCTCTACTGCAAAGAAAAAAAAATACTATGAAGCTCCAACTTTAAGTTTCTCAAAAGCCTGGATTGGGAAATTTTAGTCAGAAATTAAAATGAATAATAGAAATTAAGAGATGCAACTTCTTGCAAAAGGGCATTTGTGGACTATAACTCATATTTACTATAGTATTAAATGACTTCTCTTTGAGGGAAACTGCCTGATAATTCTTTCTTGTTCTCAATCTTACATAATGAGCACATTTTATTCTTCCTTTAGAAACTGCTTGTTTTAAAGGGGAAATTTCTGTAGTGGATACTTCTGTAGTGGATACACATTGTAGGCACAGTTTTTCCACATTTCGTACTCAGAGTCTACATAATTCAAGATTAAAATTTCCATCTGAATACGAAGAATGAACATGCACATGTGTTTGCATGTGCTTATTCTTGGAGCAAATAAATCTAAAAGCATTAATATATGTTTCTCTTTGATGTTGACTTTTATTTGTGCAGAATTCTCTTGTATTCTGCAGTGCGTGATCCCTGAAATAAACTACATGGTGCATAATAATGTCATCTGTCCTCTTCATTAGCTTATATGGCTTCTAACTTTCTCTCTAAAGTTATTGGGTATTAAGCGTATTTTTAGTACCAGACTCATAAATTAATGAGTGCTCAGGTGACATTGTTATAAGACAACATTTTAAATTATGTAATGATATAGAAATAATAGCGTAAGAATAAACAAATCCCTTACAGAGGCAGATTCTGGAGTTCTCTTTCAAAGTGATTCCACGAAGTGAAAATACAGTACACATAGTTTACAGTTCACTTAGTCTCTGATATTTGAAATTACTCAAATTCTGGAGTCTTTAAAATTGAGATATTTGCATAATTAAAGAATATACATAGAAAGTGACATTTATTAGTATTTTATTGTATAATTTAAAATTCACATCATTCATACATACAAAAAATTCAACTTATATGGTTTGTGCTCATCAGCAATCATTCACCTTTCTCTTGGTTACTATACTCCTAGAATTCACTGGAATTCCTAATCATCCTCTCAATACTTAGCAATGTGTCTGGGTAGGATTGACTCCCACCCAATATAGGGTTGAACCAATTCATTTATACTCTATCCTTACATAAAGATGATGTGATGAAAAATATGTAATCAATCAAAGAGAGTGAAATGGAAGATCTTTCTTTCTGATGCTTCAAGGAAAAAGAAGTTTGCAATTTCTTTCAGATTAGGTGGCACAAATGTATAAGATTTGAAGCTGCTGCCATTAATGCAATGCCATAGGCTAGTACATAGAATTAATGCACATATAGAGGCAGGCCCAAGAGAGAGCAACCAGGTATAATTATATTTTTATAACTGATTCATCGTTATAACTGATTTAAAGACTCTTGGAACTAGTTTTCCTGAACTTTCAGCTTATATGATAGTAAATTCCATTCTTTTAAGTGAACATATTGAACTTTATTTTTGTTATTTGAAATTGAAAATAGTATATTTCAATGACCAAATCTTCAATTTTTCTTTCATTTGCTTCCTTTTGCTCCATTTTAACACCTATTACAATGGAATAAATGTTCCTCCTCTTGTCAAACAACAAACTCTCCATTCGTTCTCTGGATCACAACTCTCTCAATTTCTCAAGAAGTTCTTCAGTTATTCCCTCACAGTTACAACATTAGTTTTTTTCCCCCTTTCTATAATTCCTGTCACTGAAACCTTCCAGTATCTCCCGCTTAAAGAATAATCACTTAAAAGAAAATCTTCCCTTGCCTTTACAACATCCTCCAAATGCCATTACATTGCTCTGCTTGAGTTTTAGCAAAGAGTGGAGGTATTGTCTACACTGTCATTAAGCACTTACTTCCCTTTTTGGAATACTCCAATCTGTCTCACATTGTTACCCCTTTACTTCCAAATTGTTACCCCTTTAATTTCCAAATTAACACAAATCATCCTCTTCTCTTTTCTCAATCTCCAGTTGCAGCATGAAGTACCATACACACTCTTTCTTCTTACCTTACAGGCTTCTCCTTATTGTATTTTGTTATGATATCTCTACATTTTAACTTGTTTCTGAGATTCAACTCTTGTTCCCTTTTCCTTGCCTTCCTCTTTACTATTTCTTCTGTTACATCTATTCTCTCCTCTTTTTTTCTCTTTCTTTTCATTAACACGGTGCTTTTAGGCAATTTATTTAATTCTAGGATTTCAGATGATGAACATGCTGATGATCTCAAAATGTATATCTCAATCTAAGACTTGATCTCTGACCTTCAAGTTTATAAGCCTAACTATCCGCTTGACATTCATTCCAATAACACACATTTATTAAGCACCTATGAAATGCCAGGCACTTTTCTTTTTGATGCTTGGGATATATCACATAAATAAATATAGCAGGCTCAACAAACTTTTACTGTAAAGAGCCAGAGAGAAAATATTTTAGGCTTTGCAGACCATATGCTCTCTGCTGCAACTCTGCTGTTGTAGCAGAGAAGCAGTCAGAGACAATATGTAAGTGAATAAGAATGTCTGTGTTCTAATAAAACTTTACTTACAAGACCAGGTAGTGCACCATATTTGACCTATAGTGAGCTGAACTTGGTCTATAAAATCTCTTATAGAATTACCCATGGGTATCTCAAATGTCTCATATCTAGGACAGAACTCTTGATTTTCCCTGTCACAGGTTTTTCTTCTTCAGTCTTTACAAATTCAATGAATGGTATCACCTTTAATTTATTCAAGCAAAAAAATTAGTGTTAATTTTTATATCTTTCTTCTCATTATCAACATTCAATTTCTCAACAAGTCACACAAGTTCTATCTCCAAAATGTACTTCATAACATTTATTTCTTTACATCTCCAGATCACTATTAATTTTCACTGGCCTGTTGCAAGCAATGTTTTATTTTACTCCCTTCTTTATCTCTTTCCCTCCTCATGCATTCTCCACACAGCAGTAGAATGACATTTTAAAAATATAAGCCAAATCGCATTATTCTTCTTCCACAAACCATTCAATAAATTCTCGTTGCCCTTTGAAATAATTTCAAATGTGTATGATCCAACTCTACTGGAATTCCCTAAGTTTCCTGAATACACCAAGGTCTTTCCTGTCTAGTGGAGTTTGCATTCACTATTTCTACACCTGGAATATTCTCCCTCCAGTTCTTTGCATGACTGCCTCCTTGAATATCTTTGTTAAAGTGCTGTCAACTTTTATCTCCTATATCAATTTCTATTATATTATTCTGTTTATTTATTCTCTAACACTTATCACAACCTAATTATTTATGAGTTTATCATTGCTCTCTTCCTCTGGTATTTAAGATCCTCAAGTACAGGGTCCTGGTTTATCATAGAATCCCTACCACCATCAAGCACAATGCCTAAGAGTCAATTAATACTTAAAAACTGGGTGAATAAATGAATCTATCTTTTTTTTTTTTTGGCGGTACGCGGGCCTCTCACTGTTGTGGCCTCTCCCGTTGCGGAGCACAGGCTCCGGACGCGCAGGCCCAGCGGCCATGGCTCACGGGCCCAGCCGCTCCGCGGCATGTGGGATCCTCCCGGACCAGGGCACGAACCCGTGTCCCCTGCATCGGCAGGTGGACTCCCAACCACTGCGCCACCAGGGAAGCCCAATGAATCTATCTTTATTAAAGAAATTGCAAAGGAAAATTATATACTAGTAGAAACAAAAGGGTTTTTTTGTTTCTTCATGTTTCTGAATCTTGCTTTTCTTCATAATGAAAAATTAGTTTATTTATTAGTTTTTGACTTATTCGTTCAAAAAATATTAACTTGTACAGCAGAGTTTCTCAGTCTCAGCACTATTGACATTTTGTGCTGGATAGTCCCTTCTTGTGGGGGCTGCCCAGTGAGTTGTAGGATGAACAGCAGCCTCCTTCATCTTTATTCACTAGACATTAGCAGCACCCACCCTTTTCTTTCACCTTCTGCCTAGCTGTGACAACTATAAATGTCTCCAAACATTGCCAAGTGTGCCCTGGGAGGGAAAAAATCACATCCCCCCCTAGTTAAGAACCATGATGAAGAGATATCTGTTGTGGCCTACATATTTTGCTAGATGCTGAGATTACAAAATAAATGAGAAGCTTTCTTCCTGCCCTCAAAAAACTAAAATCTAGTAGGAAAGAGAGATACTGAATTAGTATTTTAAGCAAGTGCTACGAAGAACTATAGGCTAAAATTAAAGTATGCAACAGGGAAGTGTAACCTAAACTAGGGGCTGGGAAAATGTTCCCTTCTCGATG
Source organism: Mesoplodon bidens (assembly GCF_964165515.1). Taxonomy (NCBI): domain Eukaryota; kingdom Metazoa; phylum Chordata; class Mammalia; order Artiodactyla; family Ziphiidae; genus Mesoplodon; species Mesoplodon bidens. The sequence continues at coordinate 92,258,482 of NC_138167.1, forward strand.
TCATTGTAAGCTGAAATATCAGTATTCTAAAAGAAGAGGCTAATTAGAGGAGACTGAGAAAGGGGAGTGAGTATAGAAGAAAAGAGTACTCCAGACAGAGGAAGAATCATGTAGAAGAACAAAGTATGGCCCATTTGAAAAAGTGAAAACAAAATGCCAGTCTATGTAAAGTATGGAGTGCAATCCATCACATGAAACCTGGAGAGGTCAGCAGGTGCCACATTATATTTACACAGGTGCATTCCATTAAAGATTTGGGACTTTATTCTACAAAACCCATAAAATGTTAGAAACATGATCAGACATGAATTTTAAAATTTTGCCCTGGATTATCTGAATAAAATGGATGAGTAGGAGAAAGAGGGCCTATAAAGTGAATGGAGAGGGCATGATGTAGTGTTTCAGATGCCAGGTAATAGTGAAATGAGTGGGAAAGGAGAGAAGTGGGTGGAAATGAGAAAAATTTTGAGTGTGAATCAACCGAGTTCACTGATTAAATAGATGTCAGGGGCCAAGGATAGAACCATGATGTAAGCCACTGAGCAGATGGTGGTATTTTGTTATTGTTAATGCTAGGTCCACACACCCAAGCTAATACAGAGAATATCTCAGAAAATATAAATGTACTTTTGAGTACAAAGAAACTCTTCATAATGACAATTTATATAACAATTTAAAATGTTATTCTTTTCATTGATTTTCATTGCTATGCTGTTCTCTTATTCATTATCTGTTACAGCATAACAAACTACCACAAATTCAGTGATTAAAACTATTGTTTTATATATATATATATATATATATATGTATATATATAAAGTATATATATATAAGTATATACTATATATATATATATAGTACCTATTGGTTGGGGATCTAGGCATGACCTAGTTGGGTCCTCTGATTCAGGATCTCTCACAGGGCTGGGAACAAAGTATCAGCCAGGGCTGGGGTCTTATCTGAAGGCTTGAGTGTGGAAGGATCTGCTTCCAAGCTCATTTGATGGATCCTAACAGAATTTAGTTCCTTGTGGGCTGTTGAACTGAGGCTCTTGGTTCCTTACGAGGTGTTGGCTGGAGTTTTTCCTCAGTGCTGTCACACAGGCCATTCCATATGGCATCTAACTTCATCAAAGCCAACAAGAGAGAGAATCTATTAGCAAGACAAAAGTCGTAATCTTTTGTAGCCTAATCATGGAAGTAACTCCCTCTCAGTGTTTCTATATTCTCTTGGTTAGAATACATTACTCAGGGGAAGAGATTACACAAGGCCATGAACACCAGGAGGTTGGACTCTTTTTGTGCCATATTGGAAGTCTGTCTACCATAATTTATATATTATTTCAAGCATTCAGATTAAAATAAAATAAACACAATATGAACATGCTGGCATTTAGATGTATTAAGAGTCTAAAATAAATGTTTTACTTAAAATTAGTTCTTCCTAGGACTACTTTTTCACAAATTTTGGAAGCTAACATGTAGCATGGACAAGCAAATATATGTTCTATGTACAACACACAAGTTGAATGGAGTAAGTTGAGAAAATATTTTATTTAATTATATAGCTATTTATAGCACAGGATGGAACTAGGCAGGGTCTATGGAGAGGAGACCTAATGTTAAGTGCCAGGACTATAAACTTAAAAGCATAAATTGTTTCAATTTTCTTTAATAATGTCACATTATTTCTTTTAAGAAACATTTGATTTTGACTAATCAAAATTAGGCTTGATATCCTAATGTCTTTGTAAAAGTTGGGACACTCAACATAACATCTTTTTTGCTGAGTATCCTATTTTACATAATTTCCTACACATTGTTTGGAATTGGTCTTGACAGACTTTAATCAGGTTGATGAAACTCTGTAGATTGTCAAGCATAAAATGAAATGTTTGGTCTATCCATTTTAGAAGACTCTTAAAATGAACATAACTCATCTGTGGCAGTAGCAACAAATGTTTAAGAATGTCTTCTTCCTTTTTCTACAATGTCCTCAGTAGGTAGGGGGTTTCCAGAGAAGGAAAACTTCCAGATCTTTTGCTTACCTTAACATGACATCTTATAATGGTGATATTTTCAGGTTATTGATGTTCAGCATGTATGATTTGGATTTTTTTCATTAATATTTTCCATTTTATTTCAAGCTGATGTGAGTGTTCTGGTTACTGTTTTATCATTCCCAAAACACATTTTTAAACTTTAAAAATAACTCAGTTCTATGTCATAGTTCATTTTAGTTAGAATTTTCCATGTAAATAACTCAGGAAAGGCCAGCACTGTCAATTGTATGATTTAATTAATTGATCCATGATGTCAGACACTTATTATAAATAATGAACAGAACTTCCTTTCATCTAGAGCTAATGTGATTCATAGGGAAATTGGCCAATTTGGAATTTAACAAGCAGGGAAGTAAGATACTTTATTAGATTTTTTCTAACTTTGCTCATGTCCAATAATGTGTAGTGCATACTATTACTATTGTCTGCTGTAAGTTAGTAAGACAGTAGTCTCAGGTTAACAGGCTTGGTGAAATTTCTAAGTTCCAAGACTATCTCTTTCCACTTACATTTCCACAAACTAAAATATTAACAAATCAAACAAGTTATTTAAATTTTTTTTGCTAGCGTTGAACTGTGTATGCTGTGTTAATGTAACACAGGGGACCTAGTTAAGAACAAAACAAAACCACAAAACTTGAATTTCAGCATTTTTAACTGGCTGTCAAACAATAGGAAAAAGACCAACATTAAATTTTTAAAGGTTCTTTGAAGTGAAATTATGAAGGATCCAGACCTCCATCACCAAAAAGAGAGGGTATGGAGGAAAGGGTTTGTAGGGGAGAAGTGAAAGCTACCAATCCTGGTGGGGCAAAACGGAAACATTCTCAATGCTGAGAAGGGGATAATGGTTTATTCCTTATAGCAAGACCTGAGCCCAGCAGAACAGCGCCACTGTGGAGTGGTAGTGGGACCTCAGAAGGGAGTGGATCCATGGACTTTGCTGTGCCTGAGAAGGCAGGCTGTATAACACGGAGCTTCATGTCAGGGCAAGAATTCCCAATGGACACTAAGGCAATGAAGATTTCCACCACCTCGGGACCATATGAACTTACATAATTAACTGATCAAACTAGGGGACCTTGGACTTCCCTGGCAGTCCAGCGGTTAAGACTTTGCCTTCCAATGCAGGGGGTGTGGGTTCGATTCCTGGTTGGGGAGCTAAGATCTCACATGCCTCACGGCCAAAAAACCAAAACATAAAACAGAAGCAATAGTGTAACTAATTCAATAAAGATGTTAAAAATGGTCCACGTCAGAAAAATCTTTAATAAAACAAACAAACAAAAAAACTAGGGGACCTCGTTTCGCTTGTATTAACATGGGAAAGAGCTTCAAGACCTTCTCAGGAACCTGGTAAAGAGAGGAAGATTCAATGACAGAGGTTATTTGTTTGTTTTGTTTTGTTTGTTTAAAATTATTTGGTAAGAGGAATCTGGGATCTAGGTTGAAGAGTGGGCAGAAGCAGATTTGCTTAGATTTTTTAAAAAAGCAGTTGCTAGGAGTTTCTCTTTTTGGCTGTTTAAAATCTATACTATCACTTTGAATTTTGTTTGCATGTAATTGAGGAGTATAAAGAAGTGTAAAATGATCTTTGCCAATGTGGAATATGTACAGTAGAGAATTCTAGTAGAGAATACAATAGTAACACATAAAATATATAGCTCCCTGTAAAACGTATTGTATTATAAAAGACAACTGAATGATACTGAAAATTTTTGCTGCAGTAGCTGAAAGGAAAAGAAAATACTTCAAACTGGTGAATCAAGAGAGCCTCCTAGAGGGTAGAGGAGATGCTGTTTGAAGTGGGATTAAAAAGGTGGGACTTGTTTCCTCCAACAGAGAGGACAGGAAAGATATAACCTAGTGATTGCTTGTAAAAAATAAAGGGTAATAAGACTCATTTTGATGAATTGTCTTCCCAGTAAACTTGCAATTCCGGGCGTATATCATTGATACTTTAAGATTGTTTTAATTTCTGTATATATTTTAGAGTTGAAAACTGAATCTAAAAGAGGTAAAGTCTATCAGATAGTTTTACTAATTGCTGCCAATCAATTCAATCATTAATTAAATTAATTCAAACTCAAGTCTCTTGCTTTGATTAAAGAAATAAATGTAAATTTCAAAAAGAAATGTGAATTCTACATTCACTCTCACATCAATTTGATTTATAAAAGTATTTTTTAAATGAACATGAGAACACGTCTTGTTCCAAAGTTGTTTGTCAATGAACCATTGTAAAAAATTTGCCCTGCCCACAGGGCCTGAAATGGTACCTTTTTTTTCTCTTTAGAGACAATTTTTTAGAGCAGTTTTAAGTTCACAGCAAAATTGAGAGGGAGACAGATTTCCTACATATTCCCTGCCCCCGACACACACAATCTTCCCCCATTATCAACATCCCCATAAGAGCGATACATTCGGCGCAATTTATGGACTTACACTGACACATCATCATCACCCAAAGTCTATAGTTTACGTTGTGGTTCACTCTTTGTGCTGTACATTCTCTGAGTATGGACATGTATCCATCATCACACTATCACACAAGGAGATTCACTGCCTTGAAAATCTTTTGTGCTCTGCCTATTCATCCTTCCCCCTAGTCCAAGCCCCTGGCGAGAACTGATCTTATTACTGTCTCCACAGTTTTGCCTTTTCCAGAATGTCATTTAGTTAGAATCTTTTCATGGCTTGATAGCTTATTTATGTTTAGCATTGAATACTATTCCATGGTCTGGATGTACCAGAGTTTCTTTACCCATTCATTGACTGAAGAACATCTTGATTGCTTCCAGGTTTGGGCAATTATTAATAAAGCTGCTCTAAACATCCTTGTGCAGATGTTACATGGACAGAAGTTTTCAACTCCTTTGGGTAAATATCAAGCAAGGAACACGACCGTTTGATCACATAGTAAAACGACATTTACTTTTATAGGAAAATGCCAAACTGTCTTCCAGAGTGGATGTACCATTTTGCGTTCCCACCAGCAATGAATGAGAGTTCCTTTTGCTCCACATTCTCACAGCATTTGATGTCAGTGTTTTGGATTTTGGCCATTCTAATAGGTGTGTAGTGGTATCTCATTGTTGTTTTAACTTGCCTTTCCCTCATGACATATGATGTGGAGCATATTTTCATATGCTTATCTGTATATCTGTATCTGTATATCTTCTGTATCTGTATATCTCCTTTGGTGAGGTCTCTGTTAAGGTCTTTAGACCATGTTTTAATCAGGCTTTTTGTTTTCTTATTGTTGAGTTTTAAGAGTTCTTTATATATTTTGGATAACAATCCTTTATCGGATATTTCAGAGACATCTTTTTTTAATTCTATGACCTGCTGGCAATAATTTTTATTAGTTCCCAGGAGGAAACCAACTCAAATAAATAAACCATAGCCTCTGCACCTACTTCCTGAGTCCTTTTATAATAAGAGGCTGTCATTGCAAATATTTCTTGTTTTGTGGTTTGTTAGTGAAATACCTTATATGGTACTTGCAACCTCATCAAATACGTTTTTGCATAGCACAAAGTTAATTTTTTGAAGGTAGATACTCTGTTTTAGATCTTATTATCTGTTCAACCTAAAGAATAATTGTAAAAACAGGAACCACTCAATGCATTGTTTAAATAAAAATCAATGAATAATACAGTGAAAAAAATAGTAGTTAAATATCTGGTTCATACAGGCTAATCTTGCTTCCTATCTTGCTTTTGCAAAGGATTCCCTTTTCTTGAAGACTGGGGGCCACTCTGGGAAACCAACTTCATTCCTGGGGCCATGTTAGCTATGGAAAGATTTTTTGCTTACCTAGATTTCATATATTGCTGCCTATATCTGCCTGCCTTTTTTGTGCTTTTCTGTTAAGGCACTGTACTTACACTTCCCCTTTCTGTTCTTTACCTATACCCTAATTTTATCCTCAGGGTACTATAAATTATCCTTTCCAATTCTGTTTATATAGTTAAGATAAATAGCTTGCATTGAATAAAAGAATGAATCTATAAAAATGGAAGAGTGAAGGTGAGTTACACCTGTGGAAACAAACTACAGTATTCCTAAGTATGACTTTTTGTAGTTACACTGATTTTATTTTACTTGAATATTTTAGGATATAGAAGTGTTAGTTCAATGCCCTTCCCTATGCTTTTCATCCCATGATGCTTTTAATTATTTTAAAGGAAATGAGAGTAACATCAAATATATATACATATATATGCATATGTACATATAAATTTGAATGTACATGTATATATGCATACACGTATACATATATATATAATTTTTTTCAACAAGACTTGATATTGTGCTTGTGGTTTAACAGACTGTAGAATTTTCTTGTGGAAAAAATGTAGTGGATAGTTGCTTTTTATTGCCAACAGATCTCTAGCTTTCCTCTAGGTGACCATCCCTCTCTACTTGCAGCCACATGTTTACATGAAGCTGTCTGCCAAGGCACATTTGCTTAAAACCATAAGTGCCATAAGTGTTATCATTATGTGTTATCAAATGACTGGCTTATTAAAAATATAAAAATTTGATAAATTGCAAATACAGACGTCATCTCTTTATGACTTCTTTACACAGTGTTTAGGAAATGTGGCCATAATAGTCTTTTAAACAGAACTAATACAGCTGCACAAAAGACCCTCATAGTCAGTGTTTCTACCTTCTTTTAGTTTTTAATTCTAAACGCCCACACAAGCCCCCAAAGGAAGGTTAAACTCAGGAAAAAAGACAAAAGTATAGGATCAACGATGTTAGGTCTCTTGCTCCAACAAGGCCCAGGGCAACTGGTTGTCAAATTTGGACTGTTTGTTCTGGCAGAGAAAGAGAAACAAAAAGCAGAAGTTTGTGAGTACGCTTGCAGCTTGTTGAGCTTAGCCAAGCTCTGTCTGCTATCTTTTGGGCTGAGATCCTTGTAAATCTTACAACTGTTTCATTGCCTAGCTGAGCCACGTCGGAAGTGCGCAGGGACTCTTATTTTAAAGCCCTCTGAATTCCTAGCTACCTGTCACCTTTTTAACCTTCCTTTGAAATGAAAAATAGTTTGAGATGTTCCCCTAGACATAATACTGAAGAAGAAAAAGGTTGCAATAACAAAATTGTTTTAACAAAGGGCAAGGGCACAAGGTTGTCTCAGCCATTTGTGAACTATAGCTACAGAAGTTCGATATTATTACTTATAGGTTATAGGAGGCTGTGAGAAGCATTACATAATGACTAAAACCAGATTTGCAAACTTGGAACCAGTCCAAATGTTCCTCCAATTCACCTGTGAAACAAAAAATAGAAAAATGTTTTGCTGATTATTTTTTTTCCTCCCACAATGGCCTTCTTTATGCTAGAAGTTCCATCTCTATAAAAAGCCATTCTATTGGGTTAAAATGTTAGCTACCATTTATTGAGAATTTACTATACACCAGGCATTGTTATGGATCTTAAATGTTTAGTATGCATTTTGTGGTCAGTTATAAAATATACTGTGAGCTGAGGAGAAATCCAGGAGTTTGGGAAGATCATGGCACCATTTGGTAGTGAAATTCAATAGAAATGGGGCTTTTAAAATGTAACCTTCGTTTGGAATTTTGTGCAAATTTTTGTGGCAGATAATGTTTTTAGACACTTATTAAGAATTCAACTTCTAGGGATTCCAGGTAACCTCCAACATTTTGGCAACAACTAGGTAGCTGTGAGAGCTTTCGATTTGCCTGGGGATGAAGAAATATATCCAAGAACGAAAACATTATTGCTCAGCTTTGTATTTCAAATTAAGCTTCTCCTAAAACCCATACGATAAGCAATAATCCTGAAAGCTGAGATTGTAATTGTAGAGTTGGTACTCTTAGAGAGAAAAATATATGTTGGGCTTCAAGGTACTAAGAACCTTAAAGAACCCAGAGTGTACAATTTAATTAATACCACAAAACAAATCAGATAAGGTGTTTTGACTAGAGAAAAATGTGACGATTTTTTCCACCTCCTGACTCTATAGTTTGAATTTTGAACCAGAGCTTAAAGAACTTCAAAACACTCCTGAGGATATGAATGTGGATTCTCTTTTAGTAAAGTTACCCATGGAAGGTACTTGGATGAGGGAAGGGATGATCCAGTTCTCTGCGGTCACTGCCAAGCATCACGTACATCATTACTTGGGACTATGAAATAGTCAGGAAATCAGAACCTCTGGGAAAATGCTTGTTTTGATATTGTAGACCTCTAGCCCTTTCAGAGAAAAGCTACAGAGCTAGTTTTGGGGGAAACTAAAGAAGAGACTTTCACAGGGTTGCACACAATCCTTACAGCAAGTCCTGTGAATTAAACATATTATTTTCTTTATCTATAATTGAAGGAATTGATATTTAAAGTGCTTAAATAATTTTCCCAAGGCTCCAGTCTGTGGGAGAAACAGGATTCAGACAAACCTGGATTTTTCTAATTCTTCAGCCCATGTTTTTGTCACCATGGAATACTAACTCTGCCACAACCTAATATGTGAAAAAGCTCCACACGTGTGTAGACAGTGAATACCACCCATATTTCTGTACATTGTGAAAGCCATTGACACAGTATTCTTATTTTCAGATATTGAACTCTGAGCAAATACCTCTTTTCATCTCCAAAACACAAAGTACTTTGGCTCCTTTTTTAAAGCAAAAACCTTGTCCATTTGAAGGGAAAAGGAGGGATGTACTTCAGGCTATATCTGGGGTGAAAGGCAGAAAGGTGGTCTCGCATTAGTCTTTATATCAGGGTAAAACTCTGTTAAGTAAGAGACAGCTCTTCCTGATAAATTAATGCTCTCTTCTGACATAGGGAAGGGTTCCTGTTTAAACAAGTTTTGGGGTTTGTAAATGTGAGGATTACCTCTTCATTCAGTTGTGTCTCTCTAAAATTCATTTGAACATGCATTTATTTAATAAAATATTTATCGAGTATATATTATATTCTTGGCTTTGTAATAGGCATTGGAAATAAAAAGCATAATAAGACACTCTTCTAGTGCATAAAAAGATAATTACTGCCTGTGGAGACAAAGAAGCTCATATTCCATGTCTAAAGATATGCTATTTAACTCATTTATTTTGTACAATAACTACTTATTGCTGACATACTTTACATTAGACATTGGGCTAGGAGATGTGGTTCCCGTGTAGATAGAAATTCTGCTGGAAGTACTTTCAGAATTCTAGGCATCAGGAAAATTAAAGACACCCGAGAAAGTGTGATCTGAGGACTACAAAAGGGTTTAGCTAGACTAAAAAATAGAAACTTCATCTTCCAATTTTGAAATCTTGACTAACAAAAACTCTAGGAAAAAAGTTTATTGTCCTTAATTTATCTTGATCGATTTTTGCAATGAAAATCAAAGCTATTTTAATTGCTTTTGAATATAAATCATAACTCGAATTCCTTTCTCCTCTTGACCTTCTATGATAATATCAGCTTCAGCAGTGATGAATATGTTCTTGGTAGTTTTCATTGTCTCATATCAATACTTTATGTCCTAACTTGTCACCGTAGAACTCAAGTTGTGATATATTTCTTTCAAAAGATCCAGTAGAATTTAATTTTGTTCCATATAATTGAATACCTTCTTTCAACGGCAAATTAATAAAACTTATAAGATTTACCTTATAAAAAAGAATAATGCTCATATCTAAAATTCAGAAAATGAAAAGTGGTTGAAAATATTCTACAATTTCCTGACATTTTGACTGGCTCATTTTCAAATTTCTTTCTTCCTGTTGTAATCTCAACATTTTCAAAGTTAATTTGTGGCACTATTTGCATAAGCCCACAATCTGCTAAAGTTTTTCTCTTTCTGAAGTTCAAAGAGTTTATACGTCAATTTCCATTCCCACAGTCATCAGGGAAACAATGTATCCGTGAATATGCTTTTCTAAACTTCTATCAATCTTAAACTGCATGAAATAAGCCTAGTCACCCTTAAACTCTTGCTGTCAATCAGAAAATCAGAAAGCAGGATACAAATAACATATGCTCATAGCATTGTAGAATCCACATGTGGTTGACATGCTGAATGATTCATACATATCTTTAAACCCCAGAAAAGCAGAATTTGAATGAATAATAAGGCCAAAGTGAATCCTAAACATTCAAGTTATTTCCAGAAATCAGAAAAGGGAAAATGAATTTTTCATTAAGGGAGACAGAATAAATAAAGTATAGGCAATTTGTTATAAATGGCTTTAGGGTAAGCTAGGTAAATTTTACATCAAAAATGAAATATAAATGCTGATTTCACATATATATATGTATGTATATATTCAGTTTTAAAGGGAAAAATGGATATAATCTATGAATCAAGACTGTCTTTATAAAAGCCTATTTTAAGAATCGGTTATCAGTTTTAACCTATTCATAGTTGGAAGGAAACCTTTTGTTTGAAGATTAGTTGTCAGTATACTGCATCTATCTTGTTTTCAAATGAATAAATATTATGTGTTTAAATTATTTGCTTTGGTTGGCATTGATTTGGGCATTAACTTGTTGAACTGCTGTATTAGAGATTTATGACAAATTCTCACAGCAACACTAAATATGATCATTAGAAAATCAGAGTTTAGAAACAATTTCAGACATTGTCAATGTGGTTCTGATTCACCAGGGTTGGAGCATTCCTACGGCTATCTGGCATTAAATTTTACAGCTTTGATTAAAATTCAGTTATCTTTGGTGATTGAACTTTTTTTAATGATTTGATGTGTACACTTTGGGTGTTTGTTATGTTAAATCTCTGGCAATTTACCAACAAAAAAAGTATGTCTTTATAAATAAAATCAAGAGATTATATGTCTTCTTTTTCTTTCCAAATCAACTTTTCAACTCTAATGCATTTCTTGTACTGTCAATCACAGCTGTTTTGGACTTCCTGTAATTGGTGAAGTAATTCCTTTTCATGCTTTTAAATCATGTGTGCATTTTGTAGCTATTAATCAATTTCCTGCTGTGCCCTGAGTTAAATTAAATTATAACACTAATACCAGAACAGATCCCAATAGCTTTTTCTCTATACTTTAGTGAAGCAATCGTCGATGTAGAAGCACAATTTTATTTTTTCTATATAAAATGTAGAGAACAACTGTTTTGCTAGAGCTGACAGATGGTATCTAATACTCTTTAGTGCTTACTGTTCTGCAACAGTAAAACTGGAATAATATATTATAAGCAATTAATGTGGTACAAGTGTTTAGTAACTCCAAACAGCAGCATTTGCCTTTTTCTTCTGCAGCTGCTGCCTTGCTCTCTCATTTGATGAAAATGAATGTAGAGTGAATGTAAATACATTTCTGCTCTCTTCTCACTTTCATGGCTACATTGCTTTAGTCAAGCAGTTAATTTAAACCAGTACATCCAGAACTTCTAGGTAACAGCAAGGTGGATTTCATGCCTCAAAGTAGCTCCAATTGGAACTATACCCAAAACTTTAATCAACAGATAGAGCTTCATGATAACTAGATAGAGAGATGCTGGTTGCCATATGGGGAAAGATTATTATGCAGGGATCCAATGCATGTAGTTTCAAGTTGGTGGGAAGCTATTTAAGTTTTATTAATTTATCAGAACATAGAATTAATAATGTTATGATTGGGTACATTTAAAAATTAAACTATGCTGAAGTTTAGCATAGCATGAAACATCGATCATAAAACATAAGCAGGAATGAATTTAAATATCTCAAAATGGAAAATGCTTGTCCCATTTCACCCTTGGAGAGAATTTCAATACGACTTGCCCATGATTTCTTGCAATTAAATAGAACTTAGCCTTCCATTTTGCTTAAAAATGGGACCACAAAATAAATGTAAATGAATTAATTGCCTAAAATGTTGCAGGTAAAGTATATAATAGAAAAAGATAAAGTTTTACAAGAATTAAAATATACTTTTTATTTTGAGGTTTTTGGAATGCTTTCTGCTAAATGCATTTTTATAGAGATATAAAATTAGAGTTACTATGTAAGTGTTGCAATTTTATGTCTTACAAGAGCTATGAAGAGACTTTTTTTTTTTTTCTTTCTTTTTGCAGTACGCAGGCCTCTCACTGTTGTGGCCTCTCCCGTTGCGGAGCACAGGCTCCGGAAGCACAGGCTCAGCGGCCATGGCTCACGGGCCCAGCCACTCCACGGCATGTGGTATCTCCCCGCACCGGGGCACGAACCCGTGTCTCCTGCATCAGCAGGCAGACTCTCAACTACTGCGCCACCAGGGAAGCCGGAAGAGACATTTTTTAAAGATGTTTATAGCAAGCACATCATAAAACAAAAGTTATCTTAAAATAGAGAGTAGGAACTGAATGAAAAAATAAAAAGGAAGATTAGAGGATAAATGTAGATGTAAAAGCTATAATAAATGCCAATCTTTGAAAATATCAAATGAAACAGCACAATTAAAGATGCTAAAGAAAACATAATGAGTTAAGGAAATATTTTCTACCTTTTTCTCTATAATTCTTTTGCTGAAGGAGATGGTATGTTTTTAATTTATTGTTTTAGTGATGAAAATCTTCCTTCTCTTACCAGTTATACACAGTATCATATGATTTTTTCTTTTTTAAAAAATTCTATTTTACCCCATAACAATTGAAACAAAATATGTGAAAATAGGAAAGCAATGCTTCAGACCTCATTTAAGTACAATTCTTTGTGCTCATGAACTATTTCTAGGGGAGGAGAGAGGACTGGTAAGGAAGACAGATATTCTACAGGAATGTCAATCACATTTAATAGGCAGTAGTGGAAGGTAATCTTCTTCTCACCATCAGTCTCTAGCAGACTAGTAGACAGAACTCATTACTGTGCAGATGAACCTGCCAGATGCTTCAGCCACTTTCCTCACTAGAGGTCACAGAGAGTTGACACCAGTTAAAGCTGGTTAAATGTGGCCAGGGAAGGAACATGGAGACAGAGCAGCTCCATAAGTGGAAATAAACAGTATCATATTGACAACAACCTTAAGGAAGTTTAAAAAGTCCTTGTGGAATTGTGGAAGGACAAAAAAAAAAGATTGCACCAAAGTGGTTCATGTGTTTAAAATTAGTTCCTCCCATCGTTTAATATATATGAAAAATGGCATTTAGGTTTTCCAATATTATGGTAACAAAATGTCAGTTCAGCAGCTTTTAGCCTATAAAGAACTACAGATTTTTAAAAGGTTCATCTCACTTTCAGTGGGCTACAGCTTCTCACCGGGTCAATCTTTTGACTTCAAAATACTCAGTGCCATCTTCTCACTAATGGTGGTAATACTGACTATTATTGTTAGCTCCACTGACTGTTAGTTACTCGTTTTGAAGAGCTCTGCTAAGCATCATCTTGTTTAATTTTCAAAGTCACTCAATGAGATAGGCATCATTTTCTTTGCTTTACAAAGGAAGAAGCTGGAGCTACAACAAGTTGGAATTTGCATCAAGTCATGAGTTTAAAAGCAGAAGAGGGGGCTTGACTGGTAGCGCAGTGGTTGAGAGTCCACCTGCCGATGCAGGGGACGTGGGTTCGTGCCCCGGTCCGGGAGGATCCCACGTGCCGCGGAGCGGCTGGGCCCGTGAGCCGTGGCCGCTGAGCCTGCGCGTCCCGAGCCTGTGCTCCGCAACGGGAGAGGCCCGCGTACCGAAAAAAAAAAAGGCAGAAGAGTTCTAATCTAGACTCAGGTGTGTCCGACTCCAAAATCCAATCTACTAGAGTCTCATTACTGTTTTCTTTAGCTTTTTCACTTTATTATATTTCTCTTCAGTAATGTGTTTATGTAGGTATAATGAGAACATACATACTTAAATATATAGTATTGTAAAATGTCCCTCCTTAGAAAGCCAGTTGTAATTTTATAAAAATAATTATAGGTGATTGTTGAATATGTACTTCATAGATGAATAATTCCAGGGTAATAGCTTAATATTCAACTTAAGGAAAGGAAAATGAAGGTAAATTTTAGGGACTTTCCTGGTGGTCCAGTGGTTAAGACTGCACCTCCACTACAGGGGGCACAGGTTGATCCCTGGTCAGGGAACTAAGATCCCACATGCCATGTAGTGGGGCCGACAAGATAAAAGGTAAACTGTAATATTACTCTCAATCGTGGCTAATGTGTATTAAATACATTTTTTTTTAGGTACTCTCTTCAGTAGTTTTCTATTTGTATTAGGGTTAATTCTTGCAATAGTTATATAAGATAGATACAATTTTTTCACATTAGATGGATCAGATAATTAAGATTTAGGAGTTAATTTATTTGCTCAAATCTAGAAGGTGAGTACAATATAAAGATTCAAATCTCTTTGAATGTCTAATTCTGAGCCACTCCTGTAGATAGTCTTCCAAATATGCTCTAGGTATACCACCTATGGCATAAACAAGTACTGTATTAAGATTAAGATTAGGTAAATAAAAAGACTATACAGTTTTTCCAGGTTTTGTTATGCATTCTAAAACATCTCTAATAACAAGTGATCTAGACTAGAACTCACTCAAGGGAACTTTGAAAATCACTATGTCATAAGAGAACAATGTTATGAAGACTAAAATTATGATGAAGAATAACCAGGAGTTCCTTTTATTTCTCCAATATCCTCTCTGTTGGTTCTCAATTCATGCTCATTTCCATGTAACCCTTTTCCCCAAATCACATACTTTCTGGCAAAATGGTCAATTACACTCATAGTATTTGAATGTCCCTGGTTTTCTTCTTATATTCCATGTTCACAGGACAGAGGAACTGAAATGAAGTCAATAATGTCTCTGATTTCCTGCTTTAACAAAAGCATATTTAAAAAATATTTTTGATTATTTCATTTAAAATAGGAAAATATTTATATAAGAGAGTTAGTCTGTTTAAAACTTCTTAATCATATCCATTGTACAATAAATTCAATAACTATAACTACCTGACAGTGACAAATATTCTGTGTGCAATATTACCTTCATTGTCAAATCTATGCATATAACTGAATGTTGGACTGATATCTTTTTTAAAAGAGAAAAATCATAAAATTAACTAGCAATCTCTATCTAATATATTTTCCTAGTGGACTTTCCAGTGTTTCTCTAGCCATGGTTCCAAAGTTAACCTTTCAAAGATGAAAGAGCTGAAAATAAACAAATCAATGTGAGAGGAAAACTGGAAAGATTTTATCTGTGGAAGGCAGAGGAAGAAAGAGACTGAGACAGACAGAGGGAAAGATCAGAGATACATTAATCTTAAATATTCTAGCCCAGAAGGGAACAGTGGAAATTGAGAACTAGTGATGGGTAAGCCTTTCAAGGTTTAAAGATGGGTTCCAGATAAGAAACTCAACATTCTTGTGATTATCCTCATCTTTCTCATAGAGGTTGAAATCAGATTGGAAATATGAGAACAAGCTTTCTTGTAATATATTGCTCCTTCCAGAATCAGTCCAGCTGGAAATGCATAAAAGCATAAATATGAAAAAGAGAACAAATAGAAACAAGCTAACCAAATCTTGAACCATAGGAAAGATTCATTTGGGTTTGCGTAGGCATAGGTCATTTTTTTTTTCATCTGTACTGATTGTTCCTTTGTTTCTAATAAGAGCGCTTTGTTGTTTTTTGTAAATGAGGCTTCATAGAAATAGTTCATCATGTCTTCACAAAGATCTGGGATTATTATTTTTTCCCTGAGAAAGAGCTCAAAACGTCATGACAAAAGTGTTGAAGAAAAGGACATGGTTTTGGATTAGGGTAAAATGGTTGAACGTAATTAATGAGAATATTCTCACAAATGGTGCTGATAGCAAAATGGATGAATTATGCTATATTATAATAGACTCAGGAAACCTTTGAAGGCCAGAAGTCTGACAGAATGATATAAAGGGATCAATGTACAAATTGCAGTATTACTGCTCTGATTCCATTTTTCTAAAGAGAAATATTATAATTACAGAGCCAATTATCTCAATCTGTAATAATGTGCTGAATAAGTGTCTACATAGTCATATCTAAACTTATTTTATGGTTCAGGGAACAAAACTACAGGTTAGGGAAGCAAAATTCCTGAGTATTTTAATTTGATTTGAAGAACAACAGTTTTAGGCTGTGTTAAGAGAAAAGGAAGAACTTTACATACGGCAAGAATCTCTCTCAATTTTAAAAGACAAAATAAAAACCAAACTGTTTTCTCAAAGTCCAAATTTTACACATAATACACACACACACACACACACACACACACAATTTTGTCCTTACAGAATGTAAAAGCCAACTCAACCATGCTTCAACGCTGGAAAAGATCAAACAGATTTCTGCAACTATAAAGCTCAGAAATTATCCAAGCAGGACTCCAGCTCCATTTTTCACGACACTTTTAGCAACGCCCCCTTCCCTAGGTTGGTATATCTTACATAGTATAAAGAATGGCTGCCATTAACACCAAAGCTACAAGTTCTCTGATTCACATTAATAATGAAGGAGAGCATCGACTCTAATCGCTATCACATAACCCCTGAATTTGGCCAGCTCTTATTTACTGAGGCTACTGATTTCTAAACCAAACTTTCAGCAAAGGGACAAAATTTTGTTGACTGGATGATGTCACTGGGGGCCTATCCATGGAGCTTGGTGTGAGTTTAATACTATCAAAATCATAAAGATGAATAAAATTGGAGGAGGCCTGGTTTTTCAAAGGAAAATCTGGATGGGTTAGAAAAAAAGGGATAGTTAGTGAATAGAAGAGCAATAACTACTCAATACAGTAATAAAGATAATGGATATAGAGATAAAAGACCACATATAAGAAAAACCATAAAAATGGGACTGTGCATAATAAAGCTATTTTATTTCTATTTATAATCATTATTGACTGAATCATTCTAAATTCAAATTTGATGTCTTACAAAAGTACTTTATTCTTTAAAAAAGTAACAAATCTGTGTACTCTTTGCATGATAGGAAGTTAATATATCCAGGCTTAGCTCTATACCACCACCTCTTAACAATCTGCCCTCATTCCTACCTTTCAGCCCCTATTGCTCAAACCAAATTCCAAACAACTTCTTCAACCAAAGCACAATGGGAAAAACAGAAAAAGTAATTAAGGAGATAATTTTACTTCAAAAATAATAATTTGTATCTTTACTTAAAATATTCAGTTTAGTTGTTTTTCTTGCACTTATTCAGTATAAATGTTATTTGATGTTATTCTATAGGTACTAAATGTTAAAAATATTCTTACATTTTCACAAAAATAACCAAATTACATCTAAATTTGAACTCCTATTTCTACAAAGCTGTAATTTTTTGGTAATTTTTATCTTCTGTATGTCTATAGCTCTTTTTCTTTTTTCTCAATTTCTTTTACATTTATTCATTCATGTATTCATTAACAACTATTTTTTTAACTTTTTATTTTATATTGGAGTATAGTTGATTAACAAGGTTGGGATAGTTTCAGGTATGTAGCAAAGTGATTCAGTTATACACTGAATCTATTCTTTTTAGATACACTGTACCTACTCTTTTTCAAATTCTTTTCCCATTTAGGTTGTTATGTAATATTAAGAAGGGTTTCCTGTGCTATACAGTAGGTCCTTGTTGGTTATCTATTTTAAGTATAGCAGTGTGTACATGTCAGTCCCAAACTCCCTATCCCTCTCCCACCCTTCCCCCCGCCAGTAACCATAAGTTCGTTCTCTAAGTCTGCCTGTTTCTGTTTTGTAAATACGTTCATTTGCATCAATTCTTTTCAGATTCTGCTTATAAGCGATATCATATGATATTTCTATTTCTTTGTCTGATTTACTTCACTGAGTATGACAATCTCTAGGTCGGTCCATGTTGCTGCAAATGGCATTATTTCATTCTTTTTAATGGCTGAGTAATATTCCATTGTATATATTTGCCACATCTTCTTTATCCATTCCTGTGTTGATGGATATTTAGGTTGCTTCCATGTCTTGGAATATGTCTATTCCATGTCTATTGTAAACAGTGCTGCAATGAACATTGGGGTGCATGTATCCTTTTGGACCATGTTTTTCTCCAGGTATATGCCCAGGAGTGGGATTGCAGGATCATATGGTGGCTCTATTTTAGTTTTTTAAAGAACCTCCATACTGTTCTCCACAGTGGCTGTACAAATTTACATTCCCATCAACTGTGTAGGAGGGTTCCCTTCTCTCTACACCCTCTCCAGCATTTATTGTTTGTGGATTTTTTCGATGATAGCCATTTAGACTGGTGTGAGGTGCTATCTCATTGTAGCTTTGATTTGCATTTCTCTAATAATTGCAATGTTGAACATCTTTTCATGTGCCTCTTGGCCATCTGTCTGTCTTCTCTGGATAAATGTCTATTTAGGTCTTCTGCCCATTTCTTTCTTTCTTTCTTTTTTTTTTTTTTTTGCAGTACACGGCCCTCTCACTGTTGTGGCCTCTCCCGTTGTGGGCTCTGGACAAGCAGGCTCAGCAGCCATGGCTCATGGGTCCAGCCGCTCCGCAGCATGTGGGATCCTCCTGGACCAGGGCACGAACCCAGGTCCCCTGCGTCGGCAGGCGGACTCCCAACCACTGGGCCACCAGGGAAGCCCGTTCTGCCCATTTCTTGATTGGATTGTTTATTTTGATGATATTAAGCTACATGAGCTGTTTGTAAATTTTGGAGACTAATCCCTCGTTGGTCACATCATTTGCAAATACTTTCTCCCAATCTGTGGGTTGCCTTCTTATTTTGTTTATGGTTTCCTTTGCTGTGCAAAAGTTCTTAAGTTTAATTAGGTGCCATTTGTTTATTTTTATTTTTATTTCCATGACTCTGGGAGACAGATTGAAAAAAATATTGCTGCGATTTATGTCAGAGAGTGTTCTGCCTATATTTTCCTCTAAGAGTTTTATAGTGTCTGATCTCACATTTAGGTCTTTAATCCATTTTGAGCTTATTTTTATGTATGGTGTTAAAGAATGTTCTAATTTCATTTATTACATGTAGCTATCAGTTTTCCCAGCACCATTTGTTGAAGAGACTGTCTTTCCTCCATTGTATAGTCTTGCCTCCTTTGTCGTAGATTAATTGCCTATAGGTGCATGGGCTTATTTCTGGGCTTTCTAACCTGTTCCATTGATCTATATTTATGTTTTTGTGCCAGTACTATGTGCCAGTACTATTTTTGATGACTACAGCTTTGTAGTATAATCTGAAGTCAGGGAGCCTGATTTGCCCAACTCCATTTTTCTTTCTCAAGATGGCTTTGGCTATTCCGTGTCTTTTGTGTCTCCATACAAATTTTGAGATTTTTTATTCTAGTTCTGAAAAATGCCATTGGTAGTATGATAGGGATTGCATTAAATCTGTAGATTGCCTTGGGTAGTATAGTTATTTTGACAAGATTGATTCTTCCAATCCATGAACATGGTATAGCTTTCCAGCTGTTTGTGCATCTTAAATTTCTGCCATCAGCATCTTATAGTTTTTGGAGTACACATCTTTCGTCTCCTTAGGTAGGCTTATTCCTAGGTATTTTATTCTTTTTGATGCAGTGGTAAATGGGTTGTTTCTTTAATTTCCCTTTCTGATCTTTTGTTTTTAGTGTATAGAGATGCAACAGATTTCTGTGTATTAGTTTTGTAAACTGCAACTTTACCAAGTTCACTGATGAGCTCTAGTAGTTTTCTGGTAGCATCTTTAGGATTTTCTATGTATAGTATCATGTCATCTGCAAACAGTGACAGTTTTACTTCTTGCTTTCCAATTTGGATTCTTTCTATTTTTTTCTTCTCTGATTGCCATAACTAGGACTTCCAAAACTATGTTGAATAAAAGTGGCGAGAGTGGACATCCTTGTCTTGTTCCTGATCTTAGAGGAAATGATTTCGGCTTTTCACCATTGAGTTTGATGTTAGCTGTAGGTTTGTTGTATATGACCTTTATTATGTTGAGGTATGTTTCCACTATGCCCACTTTCTGGAGAGATTTTATCATAAATCGGTGCTGAATTTTGTCAAAAGCTTTTTCTGCATCTATTGAGATGATCTTATGGTTTTTATTCTTCAGTTTGTTGAAAAATAAAGACTTTTCTTTGAAAAAATAAACAAAATTGATAAATCTATAGCCAGACTCATCAAGAAAAAGAGGGAGAGGTCTTAAACCAATAAAATTAGAAATGAAAAAGAAGTTACAACTGACACCACAGGAATACAAAGGATCATAAGAGACTACTACAAACAACTGTATGCCAATAAAATGGACAACTTGGAAGAAATGGACAAATTCTTAGAAAGGTACCATCTCCCAAGACTGAACAAGGAAGAAACAGAAAATATGAACAGACCAATCACAAGCACTGAAATTGAAACCATGATTTAAAAACTACCAAAAAACAAAAGTCTAGGACCTGATGCCTTCACAAGCTAATTCTATCAAACGTTTAGAGAAGAGCTAATACCTATCCTTCTGAAACTGTTCCAAAAAAATTACAGAGGAAGGAAAACTCCCAAACATGTTCTATGAGGCCACCATCACTCTGATACCAAAACCAGACAAAGATAAAACAAAAAAAGGAAATTAGAGGCCAATATCACTGATGATGATAAACGAGAAAATCCTCAACAAAATACTAGCAGTCCGAATCCAACAATACATTAAAAGGATCATACACCATGATCAAGTGGGATTTATCCCTGGGATGTCTGGATTTTTCAATATCCAGAAATCAATCAGTGTGACACACCACATCAACAAATTATTAACAACTATTTACAAGTACTTATTATGTACTAGATATTCACTTTTCTATTATTGGAATACAATGAAAAAACTAAATAAATGAAATCTCTAGCCTCACTGAATTTATAGACCAGCAAAGGGCAGTGAATAATAAATAGAATATAGTATCTCTGATGATAATACAAATTATTGAGAAAAGAAATAAGACAAATAAGAGAAACAGGGAGGATAAGGAAGGATGGCTTCAAAGTTAAGTAAGGTCAGCAAGATAGAGCTTAAGGAAGGAAATAATGAACACCTATATTGAAGGTATTTATATGGATATCTGTTGAAAATGGATTCCAGACAAAGAAAAGGCAGGTGTAAAGTCCTGAGGCAGAACATGGCTTGATTTTTCAGGGACAACAAAGAATAGTGTTGTTGGGCAGAGGGGGAGTTGGGCACAGGGAGATTAAGTTAGAGGGAGAGTTAGTGGGAAATTAGGTCAGAGAGGAAGCAGGAAGCTAGACTGTCTCTCTCACACTCTCTCCTTCTCTCTTAGTTATGAATATGAAAGCATTATCTGATGACTCATTCCATGACTCACTGTCTAATCATTGTCTTTATTAACACTGTTTTGACTTACTCTTTGAGTTGTAAATTCATTATTTTTTTTAATTTGTGGTTATTTTGTTGTCCTTTTTCTAGATCTTTGGGAGAATAAACTTTATTTTCAATTTTCCTATTTGATGATAATGAGATTAAAGATATCTGTTCCTTTGAGTTATCACTTTAGCTCGACCTCCAAGCTTTTGATGCATTGAGCTCTCTATGTTATGTATTTATGATTAGGTTTTAATTCCCATTCCAATACTCTTTTTAATCCATCTGAAGAGTGTTTTATTATAGGGGTTATGAATTTCCAGATCTATAAATATTTTAGTTACTTTTGTTATTATATCTTTTATTCCATTGTACTCAGACAAAATGATGTGTATTATTTCTGCATTTTGGTACATTTTATTATTGACATTGTGCTCATTTTTTGTGGATACTACATATGGGTTTGAAAGCAATATATATTCTTGCTCTTGGAGATTAAAAATTTAATTTTATCTGTACCAGGCAGAATAATGACCCTCAAAATATGTCCACATACTAATCCCTGGAACCTGTGAATATGTTATTTTACATGATAAAAGACAATTTGCAGAGGTATCTAAGATTAAAGACCATGAAGTGGGACGATTATTCTAAACTATCTGGGTGGGCATAATCTAAACATTTGAGTCCTTCAATGCAGAGAAATTTTCCCAGCTCTGGTCAGAGAGAGAAAGATGTGAGAATTGAAGAAGAGTTTTAAAGATATGTGACTTTGATGTTTGAAGATGGTGGAAGGGAGCTATGAACAGCCTCTAAGAAGCTAGAAAAGTCAAGGTAACAGATTCTTCCCTAGAGACTAAAGAAAGTAATGCAGGCTCACCGACACCTTGATTTTAGCCCAGTGAGAACTGTGCCAAACTTCTGATTTACAGAACTGTAAGATAATCCATTTGTATTGTTTAAAGCACTAAGTTTGTGATAATTTTTTACAGCAGCAATAGAAAACTCATACAATATCTACTAGATCAAGCTGTTGATTCAGTTATTTACCTCTTTTACATTATTTTTATTATTTTTGCCCTTACTTGTCAATTTCTAAAGCTGATTTGATAATCATTGGTTTTTTGTTATATTTTTCTTCTATTTTCATCATTTTCCTTCATATATATATCAAAGCTATATTGTTAATTGAATATCAGTTTAGAGTGGATGTATTTTCTTAATATCCCCCACAGTAAGAAACGAACATTTAAAAATGGAAGACTGTCTTCTATTCTTAATACTATTATATTAATATAAATACAATATCTATGCAATAACTATGTCTATATAAGAAAAAGCTAAATTATGACTTAAGTTCTCCTTTCATATTTGTGATTAGTTTAGGAAGTCTTGCCATTCCTATGGGGTAACCAAAAATTGCCAGAAGAGATCTGTTAACATGATGAAAGTATTGGGTAGTGATTATTAAAAAAAAAAAAAAAACTTCAGTAATTGGTTTTATTAAGCCTACAGAAAAGACAAAGAACCTTTAATAAAGATCTTCAAATAAGAAGTAATGCAAGACAATCAATGAATCATCCCTTTTCTCTAAGAAAAACTATATATATTAGAGCAGAGCTTAATTTATCCCAGACCAAAAAAAGAGAAATATCTAACTTTGGAATTTTAAGGATTTCAGATGCAATTTACACTTATTCTACTGAGATACTTAAAAATTAATGTGAAAAAGCTGGTTGTCTGAAAGTTTGCTTATAATATCCTACCTTTAGAAGAAACTACAGTGTCCTATGAATAATATCCTATCCATCTTGCTACTATCAGTGCCCTTCAGCCAAAACCACCAGGAACACACCTGTAGTTAAATCAGTTGGGTTTATCACCGGTTGCAGCAAGAGAGACCACTCACGGTGGGAACCATGGTGCATATCAGTAAAAGGGTATTAGAAAGAACTTGTACGATTTGAGCAGCGGCTGAGTAATTTGGTGAAAGAAGCAAGGAGATATGCTCTCAACTGGGTATTGTGAGACAGCAGAGATGATTTTGTGATTAGGCATTTCAATAAATCTTACCGCTAGGGAGCACAGACTAGAATAAGGATGAAGATATAATAGGTAAAGAAGTAGCAGTCATTCATTTAGTAATAGAGAGGGAGATGTTTGATATTTTGTGGGTTGCTCAGTGACCTAATCTGAAATGGATGTTTTATGAGATTGTTTATGTCCAATGGGAGCACAACATGACTTAGCTTTAAGCATCTGATAAATGTGTAATAACATGAAGGCTTAGCTGTGAGTGTCAGATTTGTTGCCTAATGTCCAATCTAGGGCTGCTTTTCCCTCCCTTCACACTACATATTTAGCACTAAATAACATTTAAAAAAAAAGGGAAGATGGTGTTTCTTTGGTTTTAACAAAATCTCTTTTTAGAAAGACAGTGTGATATTGGGTAGTTCTGCACATTTTAAAGAAAATTTTATAATTGCTACATTTTTATTAGCTAAAATATAGAGTAATGTATTTTTCTGAATCCAATTAAAAATTTTCTCCATTTGAAATTTACAAAAAAATTTTTTCTTCCTTTGTATGAACTGTGTGGTTACATGAAAATTGTTTTCCAATATTTCTTCCATTACATACTATTTCATAAGTACCTAGAGAATTTACCCTGAAGACTCATCAGGAAATTGGGCCAACCTCCTTAAACTGATTTGTTGGTGCATTACATTGCATGAGTAGGATTTATAGCTGGATGAAACAGAGCATGAAAAAAGGTAAAGATTCACTGGAATCAAATAAGAGCAAAAAAGTTAGTACTTTAGCACATTCCTTAAGGAAATTACTATCAACTCTGACTTTGGGGAACCATTATGAAAACTATAAGGAATATCAAATGGATCTGATTTTAAAAACAACTCATCTTTGATTTCACAATATAGAGAATAGTTATAAAAGGTTTTGTTCCTTCAATCCATATTAGGATAAGGCAGGGTAAGAAATTTTGCTTCGCTAGCAAAAAGTGAAGCCAAAGTAATTCAATGTAATTACCTTGTGATATATTTTATGTGTGCTTTTACTTAAGCAATGCTTCAGAAAAGTTGATTCCATGAGGCAACTGAGTCCAGCCATTTGCAATAGAATAATCAGGTTTTCATTGCCCTTTTTTGAGACTAGAATTACAATCTTAATTTACAACAAAGATTTATTATTTAAATTACTAAAATGCTACCTGCAACTGGGCTAAGTGAAGTTTTACCCAAATCCCTCTACTTCTACCTCACAAAACGATATCTCTCTTCAAATCTGCATATATAGAATAAAATAACCCTGGCACCTCAGATTAATGAGAAATAACTTTCAATAAAATTTTTTGAACTTCTGAATCTCAGATAAATTTCATTTTAGACAAAATTATTATTCTCATGTTGTGTGGGATATAGTGTCAGTTATAGTGACTGAATTAAAAGAATACACTGTAGTATTTAAACCGAAGAATTTATGATTTGCAAGGAATAATATGATTACCACTTTAGCGGATGCCAAACTTATCAAAATTTATTTTTATTATTTAAATATGCTTCATAAGAAAAAATTATATCTATTTTCAAAACTGGACAAATATTTACCAGTACATAGTCCTTAAAACTCTTCCTGTTGTCATACCCTATTTCATCACAGACACTTCCTTCAGAGCAGCACTAAATGGCCTGCACTTTTTTTGAGGCTTGAAGTGTCCAATTGAGGTACTAAGCTGGCCACTTAATTCTGAAGTTTGCTTTCAGTTGGACTGTTCCATGAGTTGTTACCAGTACCATCCTCTGAATGATTCTAGTGGTGGAGCTATTCAAGTAGAACAAAAGAAAATGAAACGAACAATACTTTCCCAGGGTGGGTTCTCCAGAGAGTTTACTGTGAGATGTTGATTAGTGTAAAGGAGGTTTATTAAAGAGCTTTCAAGATCAACACCTGTTGAAAGAAGTAATGAAGCAAGGATGGACAGAGGGAGAAGATGAACTTCGATGAGGTCTCACTGGAGGCGGGGGCTGAGGTATTTCTTCAGAATTTTCCCCAGGAGGGTGAGGGGACTTGGCTTTGATAACCCTCATATTGAATAGGCATCTTCTGGAGTTGCCCTTATATGGGAATGTGACCTTGTGAAAGGTCACACTCCTGAGCTGAGGCAGTGTCCAAAGCTGGCAGTCCTTACTTCTGGAAGGCAGTTCTGGGTGGTCCATCACAGGTATACCCGAACACTAGGCATCTATCTTTCACACTTGTTTCTGCAGATGTAAAAAGTCCTTTTGCCTCTGATCAGAATTACTTCACTAAAAACAAAAAATATGTTATGTACCTTTTAAAAAACTAATTGGTTTTCAAACTTTATTTTGTAATAAATATGAACATCTCTGTTTTATTGACTTCCTGCTAGAGGGGTTTGGTGTGTATGTGTTTGTCTTTTCTGCATATGGTTGCAATAGTTACTACATTAAAACACAGCATACATAAATATATAAATAAACCAGGTATTTGTGTATCCAAGTCATTCCATTTTCCCAATATATCAAACTGCATAGAATTTATGTGCTCAGGATTGTAGAAGACTCTAGGTTAAAAAAAATTTAAAAACAAAGTTAAAGTTAAGATACTGTTAAAAACAGTTAAAAAGCAGGAAGTTAAAAAACATTTTTTGTGGGTGATGTAAAAAACCTTGGTAATCATCATGGAACACATAAGAAGCATTACTGGAAAATATGGCAAACACTGAGGTGTAAATTATGCAACTAAAGTTATTGGGAATTGCTAAATATTTCAAGATTGTATAATGAAAAAAGTATTTCCATTAATATAATAAAAACCCCAAGCTGGGGAATTCCCTGGCAGTCCAGTGGTTAGGCTCGGTGCTTTCACTACTGTGGTCCTGGGTTCCATCCCTGGTCGGGGAACCAAGATTCCCAGAAGCGTCGTGGCATGGCCAAAAAAACAAAAAGAAAAACCAAATCCCAAGCTGTATAGAGCATAACATGTAATAACTGGGTATTTTATTGATGTCAAAAACAGGTAGAAATTAGACTTTTAAACAGTGTCTTAGAAAAATTTTTAATAATTTTTATATGAAAATAATAATTTCTACCATTTCCATGAAAAGAATGAGTTTTCTCACTTGTTAAACAAGGGTATTAGAAACTGTCCTGTTGAGTTATTATGAGATTTAATTATATAATTCATGGAAAGTGCTGAACACCGTGCCTGATACATTGTAACTATTCAATAAGCGTTAATGCTTATTTTTATTGTTGTTGTTCACGTGAAACTTTTATCACAGCATTATAAAAATAGTAAATATGAATCAAGGCATTCTATGACTTACTTGACAATGACTTTTAAAGTTCACATCCTCCAATGCTAAAGTGTTAGTCTGAAAACAAATTTTAAAATCTTGTATTTGCTTATATTTCTGAGTATGGAAAAATTTCACCAAATGTGAACTTTAGCTATTAATATTCACTAAGCATATTCTAGATATAATATTTGCAATGTTCTCTGATGTAACCAGATTTATGCTTTTTATGGTCATACTGTTTTGTGAGGATTACTTAGTGAAATAACCAAGAACTTTGCTAATAAAATTATAGTTCATATAAATACATTTTAGAAAATGAGTGCATTATTTCCTATGAGTATTTGACTGGAAAAAATATTGAGCACACCACTACTTATAGCCATTTCTTCTAGGAATGAGGAGTAAGAACAAAATCTAAGTTAAAAAATTAATTTTACAATGAAAAATGGCTGTTTGGGTTGGAGTGCATATAATTTTTAATTATACACCTCAGAATCGGGAATTATAAAACATCTCCATTGGCCCTCTAAATTGTACTCTTTGTTTACAACCTCTTTCTCTTAATAGGTGTCAGACATGTTGTGCCCTTAGCTTCCTTATAGAAATCCTTTCTCTAGAAAATGTTTATGTTCATTTTTAATATTTTTGTATTAGGTTTTATGTTACTGATTATTTAATTCAGCTAAGGACCACTCTGCAGATTAGACATCCAAAGGTAAATGTGTGGAGTCATCACTTCCAGAAAGCCATTAACCAAAGGTTACTTGGAACCTAAGTAAGTCAATCTGGGCTGGGCAACAATACAAGTAAATGTAGAAAGATTATCTCCTAATAAGACTGAAATATAGTTAGATGCTCAAGATATTTTCTTAAGTAAATAAGAAGTTCAAATTCTAACCAGAAGTTCATGAGATAGGACTGAGGGGGCAGTGGAACAAAGTGTTTGTTACACATTTCTAAAACATAAACATTTTATATATAGGTTCATATATAGGTTCATATTCCAGGAAAGGAGGGAATGACTTGTTAGGTTTCACTTTATTTGGGTAGGCAGTGAATGTTCAGGCAGAGAAGGGAGCTCTGACCTTCAAAATGTCATTGTAAAAAAAAAATGTCATTGTAAGTTGTCAAGGAAATTCTAATCCTTTATGATGTGGAAAATAAGGTAACGAAGATCTGTTAAGAACAGAACTTCTATTTATTTGATCATGTGTAGGGTCGTTTATGTCAATGTGAATAACTTACCAGTGTATTATAGTCTGCTCTATTACTTGCATTGTTTATTGCATTGTTATATTCCATCATTCTAGTATGAATTCACATCTAATAAGAGGATTTTGCATTCCCTCTCAAAATCATCAAATATCCTCATACAGAATATGAAATAGCTTGATTGAAAGTTGTTTTGTGTGAAATCTGTGGCTTTAAAAATACTAGATAATTGTGGCTACATGAGTTGTTCTTCCTGAAGTTTGTAATTTTTCCCAATTGATTTATCTTAAAAACATTATTTCTGTGAAACATCTACATCAGTAATAGTGGGCACTGAACTGACAATGGAACAGATGTGATGTAATTTATATACTTTTGAACTGGTCTCTACAGTGGGGGTGGGGAAGGGAGAGTGAAGGTATTTGTCAAATGGAAAGCCAGAGAGAAGACGGACATTCATGAAAGAAAATAACTAGAACAAAGATATCCTGCTAAAAGTTTTGTCCTTAGTCCTTCATTTTTATTTCTCCCTAGCTCCCAAGATACAGGATTCTCCTGTACACATTGTCTTCTCCCAAAGGTGTATGCTTTACTTCCAAAGATGTACTACTTCACATTTGGTCTTAGATCATCTTATTGCACATCAGTAATGTACAGGAAACTGTACATAGAATATAAATAATTTCCAATGTCCTGAGATTAGGATAGATTAGCTGCTATAAGGACCATAAAGAAAACACTGTCCTTTGGGAACCAGAAAAATTTGACCTTAGTAAATTATAATATTCTGTGGCTATTATTCCTTTTCTTTACTTGTTGCTTTTGTTTACATTTCTTTGAACAATAAACTTAAAATCAGGCTTTAGTCTTTTTATCATGTATGATTCCTAATCCCCAAATCCCAGTAACCCTTGGTCAGGAGGTATACTTAAGGGTGACAATTTTAATATTTAATTTAATTCTGCTGGCTAGAACATCCTCTTGCTTTTGTGAAATGCTTCTGTGTAAGAGAGACTTTGGTTATGTGCCAGTTATTCTGTTCCAATGTTGACATGCTGCCAATACACAGAAAATGGAAATCTATTTTGTAAGTATAATTGATCTTGAATGAGGTCAAACTGCTTATTTCATTCAAATATGATGCTAAATTAACTTGTTAATATGTTCACAGGGCACACACAAAACATCTCAGATACACTGTTTATGTTCATAAATTGATGTGTTAATGAATTTTCCTCAGCAGGGTTCCATCACACAAATCCCTTTGGGCTTATTATCTGAAACTCCTAATCTGTTGGACACTGTTTGGGGGTGGTGATTACCCAAGGTTAGAATTACTTGGTTCCTCAGTACTATCCTTTGTGTGTTGGCATTTTTCCTCCAAGGCATAAAGCATTTTAGCTGAAAATGTACTTAAAAGATTTCCTTCAGTCCAAATCTAGGACAAGGACCTAAAAAAAAATTAGACTGAGTACACTTGAGGATATAAGGAAAATAAAAGACTGGCTAATTTAGGGCAAACTACACACAAATCAATGCTATAAGGATTTGTCCATTAAGTAAAAATGTAACTCTGTAGAAACATGTTGATATTTTTGTGAAAAAAATAGATAAATAAAACTGAGCTAAAAATAACCAATAGTCACATTATTATCTTCATAATTTACACATTAAAAAAAAGCCTTGTAGCTCCACACTTAATATTTGAATAGTTTTACTAGTAACTCAACATCTCTCTATATGAGAGAAAACCTAATTGCATTTTCACTAAAGTTTCCATGGGTGTTAATACAGAATAGCCAAATTTATGCTTAGAGAATTGTTTATTCACTGTGATAGCTGGGCTGAATAAAGAAGAAGGAAGAGTTTAAAGCATTGAAATTGATCATTGTTCAGTGTAATGCAGCGAAAAATCATGAAAATCAGAAAGCTTAATCAGAAAAATAATACCTATACACAAAATTATAGGTATTATTGGGAATTTCAACTATAAACATGGAAAGGTTCAATATTTCAGTGACCGATATTGACTTTGCTCTGTTGTTTCTCCTTCTTCCTACCAGTCTGATGACATGCCAGTCTGATTTCATAGTTTGTATTCCTGATTGGTTGTTAACTGTCAGCTGTCATCCATTTCCTGGTGGGGGAGGAGGAAGGAGCATAGCCTCATTGATTTCCTCTGTCTCTTCTAGTCTGTGCATGTTGACAAAGCTTCTTCAGCCATTAAGTGCTGGAGAACAGCAACTCACTCTGCTTTCCTTCAATTCTTCATGGTAAATCTATACAACACTTTACCCTCTCTCATATCAAGAGGCAGAAGAGGCATAGTAGACCAAAGAGCAGGGCTTTTAAAAACCTGGCCTTGGAGAATTTAGTAACTTTGATCTCAACAGGGTGTTCACTGCCTCCACCATGTCCTGCATTCTTTGGCAAGCTCTGGAGACAGGACCATATGTCAATCAGTACCTCATACAAGCTGTACCTCATAAAACCACTGTACCTGGGGGAATATATAGTGAAGGGAGATGGTTTTTAATAAGTGTAAAACTATATTGCAGCCAAATAAAGACAATGCATTTGGAAGTAGTTTGAAAGTCACTAAGTCAGAAAACCTAGATTCAAAGGCATTCGTTCATTCATCTAATCATATATTCATGCATTCATTCAACAAATATTTTTTGAACTCCTACTATATGCAAGTCACAGTGATGGGAGTAAGGAGTTTACAACATGCAACATGTAGCTCTTTTTTCAACAAGCAACAGATTCAGAAATGGACAATGTTATCTAAGAATCTCAGTGTAAACTACTGTATAAAAAGAGAACAGAATAGAAAAGCCACTCACTGTACAAGATAGCTTATAAAAAAAGCAAAGTTAAAACGAAGCTAGATACTAAGTAATATCCTTTGAAAGTAATTTTGGATTATATCAGCTTATGGAACATTTAAGGAAGTTAGAAATCAGTAATATATTAGACACAATTAAGTAATAGTTCTAATATAATCTGCCACATTTATGCTAAAATGAATTATTTTGATATAAATTTTAGATTTAAGAATTTAAATTTTAAAAATTATAATACTATATTAAGCAAAAACATAAATTAACTTATTGAACATTTCATATATTCTAGATATTTCCACATATATACAACATAAGTAAAAGGTTCAATTTATAATGTGGTAAATAATATGGCTTCCATAATATATTAGTGAGATTCATTATCATAAACTAAAAATAAAAACAAATAGAAAATCCTACAAAGTAGCCAAAAGAGGAAAAAGGCACACTAGCTTCAAAGGCACAATAATAGTATCTACTGCTCATTTTTCAACACTAATAATAGGGCCAAGAAGACAATGGAATACTATTTTAAAACACAGATAGACAATAACTGCCAACATAAAATTCCCTACAAAGTAAAAATTACTTTCAAAAATCAAACAAAATAAAGATATTTTCAGCACACAAAAACTAAAAGATTAACGAGCCAGCAGAACTTTAATAAAAGATATCATAAAGTAAAATTCTTCAGATAGAAGGGATGAAATCTCAGAGAGAAACACAGAAGTGCAAGACGAAATGAGGGACAGCAAAAGGGCATATCTGTAGATAAATGTCAGTAACTATTGCTGCTAAAAAATAATAATGGTATGTTGTGCTATTTAAAATATATGTTTAATCAAAATGCACAAAACAATAAAAATAAAGGTGGACATGATGTAAATGTAATTAAAGCATTGTAATCTTATAGCTTTGTTGGGAGAGAAGAGAAACAAAATTTGTATTAAATTTTAATAAATCTAGGAGTCATAATCTTTAGATAACTAACAAGTTAGTGAAGTAAAAACAGGGTAAGGAAAATATTACCTTCAAAAAAAGACAAGAAAGGAGAGAAAAAGTAATTTATCTGTTCATTTAACATAAGTAATTATTATCATGTAGGTCAAATAGAACACAAATAAGAAAATGGTAGTTATAGCCCATATGTTTTAGCAATTATTCTAAGTATAAGTTAACTAGTAGTTTTAAAACTATAAGACTGTCAGACTGGATAAAACATAAAACCCAAATATACGCTGTTTACAAGGGACATACTTTATATCTAAACACAGAGAAATGTTGAAATGAAAGGATGGGAAAGATAAACACCAACCTAGTCACCGAAGGAAGGTGTTGCAATACTAACACCAGACAAAGCAGACTTTAGGGCAAGATATTTTTTAAGATAAAAGAGGGAAATTTCATAATGATAAATTAGTCCTCCAGGAAGATATCACAATTCTAAATCTACACGCATCCAATTACATAGTTTCAAACTATATAGAGAAAAAAAAAACTAACACAATTAGAAGGAAAAAATAGATGAATCCACAATTGTAAGAGAATACTCTCAAGAGCTGATAGAACAAGCAGAAAACCATCAGTCAGGATTCAAAGGACGTGACATCCCAATTAACAAGCTTGACCTACTTGACATTATTTACCATGCATATCTGCAGCCAACAATGACAGAGTATGGATTCTTTCCATGAAGCATCTCATGAAGCATCATGCAACACTGCACGTATCACATTTATTGACACTGTAAGCAAGACTCATCATATTTCATAGGATTGCAATATGTTCTCTGACCACAGTTAAATGCAGCTACTAATTAATAAGGTAACTAAAAAACAACTAAAACATTGCAAAGACACTGATCATAATTTAGAAGAGTTCTTTATTTTTATATAGACATCAGATCAAATTTAAAACTAAAAAACTGCAATATATAACATTTTCTAAAATATTTTTAGATGTCAACATTTATAAAGTAACTTGGTTTAAGTTGAAGGTATTTCATTCCTCATATTCAAGCATGGAGGCAGCATTGGGCAGAGGTTAAGCAAATGAGATCAGTATGCCTAGCTGAGTTTTTCATTCAGCCTCTTGCAAGCTACGTGATCTTTTTTTTTGTTTGGTTTTTTTTTGTTTTTTTTTTTTATTAGTTTCTGCTTTATAACAAAGTGAATCAGTCATACATATACATCTGTTCCCACATCCCTTCCCTCATGCATCTCCCTCCCTCCCACCCTCCCCATCCCACCCCTCCAGGCGGTCACAAAGCACCAAGCTGATCTCCCTGTGCTCTGCGGCTGCTTCCCACTATCTATCTACCTTACGTTTGGTAGTGTATATATGTCCATGCCTCTCTTTCGCTTTGTCACAGCTTACCCTTCCCCCTCCCCATATCCTCAAGTCCATTCTCAAGTAGGTCTGTGTATTTATTCCCGTTTTACCCCTAGGTTCTTCATGACATTTTTTTTTTTTATTCCGTATATATGTGTTAGAGTCTGTCATACAGAGTGAAGTAAGTCAGAAAGAGAAAGACAAATACTGTATGCTAGCTACGTGATCTTAAACAAGGTACTTAACCCCACTAAACTTTAGTTTGCTGATCTGTAATACAGGGATAATTATGGTACATATGTCACAATCTGCCTGTAAAGATTAAAATGTCAATGCTGCTAAAGCGCTTTACACATAGCAGAACAAATACTTCCAGAGAATTTGGTGGAATGTATTCAATACATAATATTTACCTGTTATTCAGTCTCTCTGATTCCACAGAATGTAACTGGGCAAGGTATTTTTTGGAACTCAGGAGACATGCCTTGGGGCAAGTATTTTTCACAACAGCACTGTAGCAATTCTTTAATCTCCTACTAAATACATTTGTTTGCCTCCAGGAAAGTTACATTTATGAATCCATAGCAAAACTAAAAGACTGCAGTGGTAAACATCCTTCACTTGATAGTAGAAGTAGCTCAAAAATTATTTTCCCTTTTATCTTTCTTTTCCTTGTGTCTGAAACAAACACCATGATAGCTAGGTGAGCTAAGTTCTCTGTTTCTCAGTCCAAGGTTCAAAACTGAAAGTATTAGAAATGTTCAAAATAAGCTATTGTGATTTTGGGGATCAAAACATTTGACCATGATGTAATTTTACAAAATAGGATGAACATTTGTTGTAAGAATTTTGATTGACTTTACCTCTGGACTTATTTTTAAAACGCTGTATTTGACTATCATTTGTGTGAAATTGAAAAAAATTAAAAAGTAATAAAGAAAGAGTTATAAAATCATAGGTATGTCTACTATTTTTATGCTTGAGAAACTCTGACATCTGTTAAGAGTGATCCACTTCATTTTAAGTGTAACGTTATATCTGTTCAATTGTACTAGGTTTCTGTTGACCTAGTATAATGTGTACAAACTCAAAAACTTCTAAATAATAAAAATGCCCAAATATGAGAAATTTATTGTTTTTAAAGTGTCAGTTTGTATTAGCTTTCTATTGCTGAATAAGATTACCTCAACTTTCGTGGCTTAAAACAGCTCCATTAGCTCACAGCTCTGTAGGTCAGAAGTCCATGCATGTCATGACTGGATTCTCTGCTTGTGGTCTTACAGGCTAAAGTCAGATTGTCAGAAGGGCTGAGTTCTAGGGTAGAGGTCCTGGGGAAGAATCTGCTTCCAACTTAATTCTGGTGTTTGGCAGAATTAAGTTCCTGTGGTTCTAGGACTAAGGCTCTTGTTTTTTTTGCAAGCTGCCATCAGGGGTCAGTCTTAGCTCCCAGTTGCCACCCATGTTCCTTGTCACTTGGCCCCTACTATCTTCAAAGCTAATAGAAAATTTCTCATGTGTAGAATCCCTCTTGTTTTGAATAAGCATTTGGTCAAAACAGATGGATAAACTCCATATTTGTGGTCAATTGATTTGAGGCCTTAATTACATCTGTAAAATCTCTTCACAGTAGTACCTACATTAGTTTTTGATTAAGTAATTGGAAGGAGTATGTGTGCACCAGGCTGGGAATCTTGGAGGTGGTCTTAGAATTTTGCCTACCACACAGCTTAAATAATATTCTTAGTTATACAAATTGAATTTTTTAACTTTATTATTTCCTTTAAAAAATCCCTAAAATAGCAGAAATGGGGAGATACTATTTTAGCTGTCATCACTTAACTGCCAACCTAGTAACATCAATTAGTTGACAAAATGGATTCTAGTAACTTTTCCTGTTTTATTTTTTTTTCAACTTTTGTTCATTTGAATTGACCTTTTGCAACCATTAGCAAAATACTTTATTCATTATGTTTTGCATGATTGAGCAGAAAAAACTCATAAAACTGTCTTAAAGCAGGGCCTACTATATGTAACAGAACTTTTATCTATAGTATTCAAAACATGGCTCAAATTCTGTCTACTTTTCCCCATTTCTTTAACTTGAGTAAGATGATTGATTAATCCAACCTGAGGTTATTATCTGATTATTGAAATCTTTTCTTTATTCAGGTAGACAAAGTGAAGGAAGCTAAGCATTGATTAAATACAAAATTAAATCCATAGGTTAACTACACATAACTCAGTAAAGGGTTACCAGTCTTTTCTCTTAAGGCCAGATAGCAAGTATTTTAGGCTTTGCAGGCCATAAGGTTTCTGCTACATTTTCTTTGTTTTTAGCTTCTTTCTTTTTTTTTCCTTTTTTCTTTCTTTTTTTTCTTTTTTTCTTTTTTTTCTTTCTTTCTTTCTTTTCTCCCTCCCTCCCTTCCTTCCTTCCTTTTCTCTTTCTTTCTAACAGCCTTTTAAAAATGTAAAAGACATTCTTGCATCATGGGCCATATCAAATCAGGCCACAATCAAGCTTAGCTGAGGGGACAACAGTCTCTCAACCACTCTAAAAAGAGAAAAGGAACACAGTGAAGAATCAACAAGTAGTCTTCCTATTATTATTTTTATTTTAATATCATTTAAAATTGACTCAGAGTCTATTATGTGCCAGATTTTGATTTACATGTATTATGTCAGGAAGAAGGCATGGGTTTTTTTTTTTTACTTAGTGTTTTTTTTTTTTTGGTACGTGGGCGTCTCACTGCTGTGGCCTCTCCCGTTGCGGAGCACAGGCTCGGGACGCGCAGGCTCAGCGGCCGTGGCTCATGGGCCCAGCCGCTCCACGGCATGCGGGATCCTCCCGGACCAGGGCACGAACCCGTGTTCCCTGCATCAGCAGGTGGACTCTCAACCACTGCGCCACCAGGGAAGCCCAGAAGGCATGGTTTTTATGCTTATGTTACCAGTGAAGAAATTTAGGCCAAAAGAGACTAAGTTGTCTAAGGGCACAAAACTACTAAATAGTGCTGCCAGTATTAGACAGCCAACTCTATACTCTTAATCTCTATATCTGAAATTGTAGTCTACATAGGAACATACAGCACATACCTATACACATGAAATAGCAAAATAAACAGTAAAATCAATCTAGAAAACACGTACAAACCCGGAGATGAATTACTAAACTTAAGACTTTTGATTCTATGAGATTGTCACCTCTGATGCAGTTCTCTTGCTGTGAGATAAAAGTCAGATTTTCCTATTTCAACAAGAATATAGACAATTCCAAAGAAAACTATTTGCAGACACCAATAACTGGCTATTTTTGTTATATTCTGAAGGTCAGCTCCTCTTTGAAAAATATTAATCAATTCTTTTTTGATGCTTTGAAAAACAACTAGTGCCTATAATTTACTTTCAAAGCAGTAAAACGTGGAGCTCTTTTAGGTGTGGAGACAATAGTTTTCTTTTCCCTCAGGACTTTCCAAATAGTATTTGAATATTTCTTTACATAAGGGATTACTTACTTTATCGGTGAAAAAAGTATAAAATGATCATATCCATCAGACATAAATTTTTTACAAGGAGGATTATTGAATTTATTTATTGAAACTATTCTCAAAAGTTCCTAAAACAACCTTGTTCAGAGAGGCACAAGGTATACATATACTTTTTGGTGCTCTAAAATAGCAGGGTACAAACTTAGTCAACATTTTTTAAATTTCCTGTGAGTGCCTGAGTTTTAAATTGCAAAGTCTTGAGTGGAGCTAGTCCAGAACGCTTTTAAATGTATGTTATACAACTTAACACAGCAATAAGTTGTACAATTTAGATTAAGTGGACAGATTCCATGAAAGACACACTCATTATCAAAATCAACACAAAAGTAAATAAAAAATCCAAAAGCCTAAAGAAGTTGAAATTTTAATTGGAAATCCATCTCACAAAGAAAAACTCCAGTCATGGATGGCTTTGTGGATTCTCTCAAGCACTTAATATTACACAATCTTGTTCATAAAATAAATGATGTTAGGAACATTTCCCAACTCATTCTATGTGGCTAGTATTACTTGATATTAAAACCTTATAAAGTCATAACATTTTTTAAAACCAACAGACAAAAAATGTCCTTCAGGAAAGTAGAAGCAAAATTTCCCCCAATATATTAGAAAATAGAACTCAGCTATAACTAAGAATAAAACATTATAAGCAGGTGTGATTTATCCCAGAAATGCAAAGTAGATTTAAGTTTAAACCTTAGTCAATATGATTTATTATAATAACAACATAAAGCAGAAAAAATAGATGATCAAAAAGAAATATGTAAAACTCAACACAAGGGCTTCCCTGGTGGCACAGTGGTTGAGAATCTCCCTGCTAACGCAGGGGACACGGGTTCGAGCCTAGTCTGGGAGGATCCCACATGCCACGGAGCAACTAGGCCCATGAGCCACAACTACTGAGCCTGCGCGTCTGGAGCCTGTGCTCCACAACAAGAGAGGCCGCAATAGTGAGAGGCCCGCGCACCGTGATGAAGAGTGGCCCCTGCTTGCCACAGCTAGAGAAAGCCCTCGCACAGAAACGAAGACCCAACACAGCAAAAAATAATTAATTAATAAACTCCTACCCCCAACATTTTCTTAAAAAAAAAAAACAAAACTCAACACGAGTCATGATGAAAACTCTTTGCAAAATAAGAATAAAAGAGAACCTTCTCAAACATTTAAAAGACATTATGATAAACGTGTAGCTGTCATCTTTTTCCTAACATCAGGAAAAAGACATGGATTTCAGTCTCATTATTTCTACTTAACATTTTGTTTGGAGGTTTACTCAGTACAACATAGCAAGAAAAATAAGTAAAAGCCAGATAAATAGTCAGACAAGATGACTGTATGGGTAGAAAATCCTAAAGGATCTCCCAAAAAGCTACTGGCATTGATAAGGTGGTAGGATACAAGGTCAAAACATAAAAATGTTATGTCTGTACACTAGCAATCAAAAATAGGAAAATAGAATTAAAATAGACCATTTATAATAACATTCAAAAACATGCAGTACTTAGGAAAAAATGTAACAAAGATGTATATAAACGTTACAAAAGATAAAGAACTGAATCAATGGAGAGATATATTTATGTCTTCAAAGACTCAAAATATTACTGAAATATCAATTTCCCCAAATTGATCTATAGATTCAACATATTCCCAATCAATATCCTATCAGGAGCCATAAAATGGTTCACAAATGTAAAAAATATGCAGAGGCTTAGAACAGCCAAAACAATTTTGAAAAAGAATAAAATTTGAAGATGTATATTACCTGATAATAGAACTGACAAAGTTACAGTAACCAAGAAAGTATGATGTGACCTAAAGATGGGTGAATGGACCAACTGAACATAATAATGAGTCCAGAAATAGAATTACACTTACCCAGTTACTTAAGGAAAATGTAAACGTATGTCCTATAATTGAACCCCTCATGACATTAACAGAATCTTTATTCATAATAGCCCAAACCAGGAAACAATACAATTGTCCATCACAGTGAATGGATAAACAAATTGTGGTATATCCATACACTGGAATACTATTCAGCAAAAAATGAAAAGGAACAAATGACTGACTCATGTAATAACACATTGAATCTGAAAAATATTATGCTGAGTAAAAAAGCCAGACACAAAGAGTATTTATTGTATTGAGACAGACTGGGACCTGGGACACTTTGCTGCAGTGCTGTAATGCTTGCACCTGGACAAACGTCTCCTCAAGCTACAAAATACAAAGGAACTATGAGGGATTAAAAATAACTGCGTGATGTGCAGTTGGGGCAAATTCTGGACAAAAGATGCAAAATGACCAAAAAGCTCAACTGCCACTTCTGAAGACCTGGGAGCAAAAACAGGGTCAGGAGGGCTTCTCTGGTGGCACAGTGGTTGAGAGTCCGCCTGCCAATGCAGGGGACACGGGTTCATGCCCCGGTCCAGGAGGATCACACATGCCGCGGAGCGGCTGGGCCCGTGAGCCATGGCCGCTGAACCTGCGCGTCCGGAGCCTGTGCTCCGCGACGGGAGAGGCCACAGCGGTGAGAGGCCCGCGTACCGCAAAAAAAAAACAAAAACAAACCAACAACAACAAACAAACAACAAACAAAAAAACAGGGTCAGGAGCCAAAGCAGGGTACTGTGCATGCCCCCTGCATACAACAGCACCTAAGGGGTGGGCAAACCACCTAAGTCACCCCTCCTTCTGTGTGTAGTATGCAGTGTAGATGACTATAATTTCTACTGACATCGTCCAATTCTTAGTATGATAATTTCCAGGGAACCCAAAAATCAGAGTAGAATGATATCTGTTTATATACACTGAAACCTGCACTCAAATGATGGTACTATTATTTTTTTAACCCAATTTGCTGAAAAATGATTAAACCAGTTGGTGCCAAGTCTTCTTCTTTACTAAACCTAAATTTCCAAACTAGGTAATAATTTATTTTATTTCCTTTTAGATATTTGACTTTAATAATTATTATCACAACCAGCACCATCACTGCCATCATAGCTAATATCACCATCATGCTATGCCAGGCACTGTGCAAGTACATTCTTTTTTGCATTCTTTAGTACTTTCATACTAACTTCGAATTTGTAAATCATAGTTCAAATTAGTGAGACTCATCTCATTTTTTCCTTTCATGCAAGAATTTCCTTGTTATGGCTACTTTCTAACCAATGCCTATAAGATTAAGAGGAATATCCTTATAGTTAACCATAATAAAAATGAGATTTCCTGGTCTAAATTCTTATATCATATTTTAATATCGTGAGATTCCACTGCATAAAGTAATAGGGTTTTTGTAGAGAAGACCTGAGTGCACAGAAGTTTGACTTAAAATACAAGTACATTGGGTTCGTTAAGAACTCCTCATGACATGCCTTTCTACAATTCCCCCTTTAAGTTGACTCATAAGGCATATTGGGGAAATGTAGAGAAATTCATCTTAGACTCAAAGCTGTGATTTTGATGTATAAGCTTTCACAAAAGCATTTATGTGTTTGTGCCCCAGGCTGAAAAACTCATCTAAAAAGCCAGCCAAAATTCTTGTTAGCCAGAAAAATAAAACGTAATTTTTGTTTACAATTATTAGAGTAGACAGTCTGTACCGATTCTCAATGCCGCTCTAAGAGTTGGGGAATGTG
The DNA here is from genome assembly GCF_964165515.1 of Mesoplodon bidens. Taxonomy (NCBI): domain Eukaryota; kingdom Metazoa; phylum Chordata; class Mammalia; order Artiodactyla; family Ziphiidae; genus Mesoplodon; species Mesoplodon bidens. The sequence goes on from NC_138167.1 coordinate 92,298,742, forward strand.
TGTATCCTAACAGAACTTTACAGGTGAGGAGGAGCCATTTTATAAGGAGACACTGTTGACCCTGTAATGGTGGGAGCCGCAAATGGAATGGGGATATAGTAGGCTGCTTGCTCAGGAGAATAGATCCAAGAGGGAAAGCATCCAAATATATAAATGCAACAGGGGATACTTGAAATAGTCAGGTATGCCTTTACATCTTCAGCTCTTCAAGTGGCTTAAAAATCAACTTGAACTGAGCTACCCAAAGCTGACTTACTCTAAACCAAATTTAATTTTACGGGGTTTCAATCAGGAACTATCTGTAAAACATATTGCACACAATTCATAATTGAGTGTATAAAGTGATAAGATAGTCACCACAAGTGAAACTTCGATTTGGCTTGAACTGTAATGTTCAATTATTCATTTAAATTATAACAGCCTCTGACAGTGGAAGATTAGGAGTTTTATAATAGGTCATGAAAAATCCTGAATTTATTCTTTACATATACACTCCCAATTACTGACTGGATATTTAACCACTGCAGTCTCAATCTCAGCTGTGATTCCAGGAGTCAATGAAAATACAATTATTACCATGCTGGCAAGATGGAAATGCCAGGGGGCATAATTAAGGGAGGCATCAAACTAATTGCTTTCTCAAAGAGACTAAAAGGATATGAGTGGAGTCAAGAGTTCATATGGGCCTCCAGAGAGAACCATCCTCACTCAGAAAAGACAAGAGAACAAAAAAGAGAGAGAGAGAGAGAGAAAAAAAAAGAAAAAGGAACATTATGGCACACACATCACACATATTTGGGGCAAAACTGCAGGCTGAAGGAAGTGAAAGATTGATTGATTGGAAGAGAGGGGGGAGTATTTGATACAGGCAGTAACCCCTGAGTACCACCTGCTGAAGCATTTTCTCTGAAGTATGTATCCTGAAAGATGAACAGGATTTTCTCCACTTAAATGTGTTGGGTAAACTGCACAACATATTCCTCTTGTTGATTCAAAATATCTTTAGAATATGTAAACTTTTGAGTTCTAAAGTAAAAAAAAAAAAGTTTACCACTTCATTGTCTTACATTGAGAACATATTTTGGGACCTCATACCATAGAATATTTCTCATTTGACAAGGGAATTCTTTTTTGAGGGGATCTTTAGCCTGAAGGTTTTAATATTTCTGCTGTTTAAGAGCCCAACTGTAGAAGAGAGCAGAAGTAAATGGAATAGTCTTCAATAGAATGTTATATATCTGGGGAAATAAGTTATAGCTACATACACTAATATGAATACAGCTTTCAATCAAACTTAAGCTATATATTTATGTCATAAAAACTACACAAAGTATAAGTTTATTTATATAAAATAAAAGCAGGCAAAACTATCAATTATATTATTTAAAAACATATAGATAATAAATATTAAAGAGTGGAATGATTATCACAAAAGTTAGAATAGTGGTTATCTGTTGGGGAAAGAAGGGAGATGTGATGATATACTACAGGCACACATGGCAGAGAACAGAGGGACTTTTGGGTACTGACAATGTTCCATTTCTTAACCTGGATTGTAGTTATATGAATGTTTATATTTGTTCTTTATATTGTACATACATATTTATATACAGCTTTAATTCATAAATATGCATGTGTGCATGTGCACACATGCATGCACACACACACTCTAAGGCATAGCAGTAATAAGGCATTCCTGAGCTGCAAAAGGTGAATTTTCTGAGTATGTAGTGGGGAAAAGTAAACTTCCTCAGAAATGTTTCCTGTATTTTTAGAGTAGGTATTAAGAATAAATATAGCTGAAGTTATTGAAATAAAAAATATTGTAATTTAAAGTTTAATTTGAACAACTGCAGAAACTGAATACGCTGGTCAGTAGATATATCAAGTGATATACAGAATGGTATGAAAGACTATAGAACACAGATCGGCATGTGACAAAGATCATGCAATGAAACAGAGCCAGGATAATAAAAGAATACTTAGACTGGAATTAGGGCAGAAATGTGAAGCTTTTTGTCAATTATATACTAAAGAAAGGTTTGATTTAATAATGAAAAATTCCTATTAGAATATGAAAATTTTTATTCATAATAGTCACAACTTTTCTGTAGGAAATGACATGAATCCAGTCAAAAGTTAGGCATAATAGGGGAATTTTTGGCTTCTGTAATTAACATATAGGAAGAAAAGGGAGGAGCTGACCTGAGGGGGTCTTGAACAAGGAACTCAAACATAATCAAGTCTTCCCATATTACTTCGCTCTCTCTTTCACTGTTTTGTTTTTTGTTTTCATTTTTATTTCCTCTTTCGCTGAATATCTATTTTTTGTTGTTTGGGAAACAGAGGCAGTGGTGGAGGAGGGGGACTGAGAATTTCTATGTAATGTGTATTATGCATGTATGTAAAATCTATCACATGCACATATTACCAATTCTTGGATCTGTCTCTCTTTCCCAACTTACATAAGACAGCTGAGGCTTACGATGTCCTACAGAAACCTGTAAACTGATTTCTGTGTGTCTCATCTGCTTCCGTGCTCTTCCTCCCACCTGACCACCTGGTAATACCTAACTGCTTGCAGGGTCTTACTGTACCCACTTTCTCTGCTGTCCCTCTGTATTTTCTGTTTAGAACACCTACTCCTCCTCACTTATACTGAGTGCTTAGCCCTGTGTCAGGCAGGCTGAAGACTGTATCTTGGTCAGTGACAACTCCATTCTTCTATTTGTTCAAGCCAACCATCTTGTTAGTATCCTTTTCCCCTCTCTTTATTTAACACTCTGGTCCATCAGCAATTTCTTGCAGTTCTACTCCCAACCAGGTCTTACACCCTTCACCATGGTCATGGTGAAGTTTATCATCTTATCTTACGTAGATTATTTTAATAGCCTCCTAACTTGACTCCCTAGAAGATATTTTTGCATTTTCCCTATTGTATTCTACATAAAAATAGTGTTTATTGTAAACAGTATTCATTGAGTATGATTTTCCTTAGCAATCCTGTGTATCTTCCCATACACACACTTCTTTTTGGCAATTATTTTGCAGCCATGTCAAGGAATGATGCTAATGATGCTTGGACTGAGTTAACTTAGGGATTGTTTTCTTTAGTCCTTAGATGAGGTTCAGTTTCATATGATGAAGCCATCAGGGAAAAACCTCTAGGGACCTCATATTCTACTGCATCTTCAGCCTTATAAAATTTATTATTAAAAATAAGCTTGATAATTTCTTTTTTAATATATTACTTAGTATAACCCCTAGATCCATCAAGATTACTTTCAAACCATTTTGATTTGTTGTGATTATTATAGCTAAAACTAAATGCAAAATTCAGATGCCCCTGGAGAATTATTCCATTTCCCTTTAGCTTTCCAAGAGCTGGCTTAACAAGACTGAGTTAACTTAGCATAAGAATAAAATAATAGGGCTTCCCTGGTGGCACAGTGGTTGAGAGTCCGCCTGCCGATGCAGGGGACACGCGTTCATGCCCCGGTCTGGGAAGATCCCACATGCCGCGGAGCGGCTGGGCCCGTGAGCCATGGCCACTGAGCCTGTGCGTCCAGAGCCTGTGCCCCTCAATGGGAGAGGCCACAACAGTGAGAGGCCTGCATACCGCAAAAAAAGAAAAAAAAAAGAATAAAATAATATCTGCCATCTAACTCCAGAGGTATCCCTTTCTATAAGGCCATTTTCTACATCAAGAATTTCCCATTACAACATAGCATCCTGGATCATCTCTGTATCCTCTCCCTATATAAAAAAAATGTAGAGCATTAGGGGGAGGAATTATTTTCCTGGAATTCTCTATGGTGTGTCTATTCAATCTACACCCTGCTCGATATAGTGTGAATGTTTGTGCCTCAATTGTCCAACAGCTTCATCAGGCCTTAGCTCCTGGCTTTGCTCTCTCAATCTCTCTCTTTCTTTCTATCTACTATCTATCTATCTATCTATCTACAAAGTACAAATACAGTAGTATGAGGTTGTACATTTCTAGACAATCTACTCTCACAATCTTATTTTCCTATTTAAACTTTACTTTTTATACTGTTTTTCCACAAAAAGTATCAGAATTTTCCCAAACAAACTAGAAGCCAGGACACAGACTGGGGGAAAAGGTTTGCAAAAAACCCCACATCTGATAAAGGACTTTATCCAAAATACATAAAGAACCCTTAAAAGTCAACCATAAGAAAAGAAACAACCCGATTAAAAAATGGGCCAAAGAGCTTAACAGACCTCACCAAAGAAGACATACAGATGGCAAATAAGCATATGAAAAGATGCTCCACATCACGTCATCAGGAAAATGAAAATTAAAACAACAATGAGATACCACTACACATCTATTAGAAGGGTTAAAGTCCAAAACGTTGACAATGCCAAATGTTGAGGAGGATGTGGAGCAGCAGGAACCTTCATTCATTGCTGGTGAGAATGCAAAATGGTACAGCCACTTTGGAAGACAGTTCTGTGGTTTCTTACAGAACTAAATATACTCCTACAATATGATCTAGTAATTATGCTTCTTGGTATTTACCCCCCAAAATAGAAAACTCATGTCCACAAACAACTTGCACAAGGATGTTTACAGCAGGTTTATTTATAATTGCCAAAACTTGGAAGCGACCAAGATGTCCTTAGTGGTGAATGGATAAATAAACTTTGGTACATTCAGGCAATGGAATATTATTCAGTGCTAAAAAGAAATAGCCATTGAGCCATGAAAGTGATCTTGGGTGGCCTCAGCCTGCAGCAGCTTGAAGCAGGATTTTGGTTCTTGGCCAGAGAATGAAGTCAGTCTGGGGTAGTGAGAGTGCTGAATCTTAACCCACTAGCCCACCAGGGACCAGTGGACAAGGCCTTGGCCTGTATGCTGTATAGAAATGAATTTCCACATAGAGATGGAAAGTAGTGAAGCAAGTAAACTTTATTAGGAGGAAAAAGAGTATGTGTGGACAGACACATGGGCAGGCTCAGAGAGAGAGCTGCACCCACGTGGTAGTTTGAATCACTTTTATGGAGCATTTCTTCTAGGTTTCCTTTGACCAATCATCTTGCTTTGCCTGGTTCTAAGTCTGTATTTGGTATAGCTCAGGGTCCTCTCCTGTGTGCATGTGCATCTCTTAGCCAAGATGGATTCTAGCAAAGAGGCCTATGGGTAGTTGACATCACTTACTATGGGGTGGCCCCCTCCCTTTTTGACCTCCAAGGAGCCTTTCTGCACATGGGTAGTCAGGAAGGTCTCTTTGACTTCTAGAATGAGGAATATGTGGTCTTTTATCTCTTATCTGGGCAGGGCCCAGCCTCCTCTCTCGCTCCTGCTCTTATGGACTTTCTGTCCACAGGGAAGAAACTTCAGCTGTTCAGCCTGGGGCCCATGTATCTCCTGCCTCAAAAGGACATGGAAGAAACTTAAATGCATATTAGTAAGTGGAAGAAGCCAATCTGAAAAGCCTACTGTATGATTTTAACTAAATGACATTCTGGAAAAGGCAAAACTATGGAGACAATAAAAAGATAAGTGGTTGCCAGAGGTGGGGGGAGAGGAGAAGATAAATAGAGCACACAAAAAATTTTTAGAGAAGTGAAAAGTACTCTCTATGATATTATAATGAGGGATATATGTTGTAATACATTTGTCCAAACACATAGAATGTACAATACCAAGAGTAAACCCTAAAGTATGGAATTCCATGATTATAATGTGTCAATATACAGTCATTCTTGGTATAAAATACACTATTTGGGTGAGTGCTATTGATAATGGGAGAGACTGTGCATGTATGGAGGCAGGGGGTATAAGGGAAATCTCAATTTTGTTATAAACCTAAAACTGCTTTAAAATAAAGTTTTTTAAAAAAGTTTCCAAAATGTGAAAACTTCTCTGATGACTTAATATTAATACAGTTTGGTGAGTACACAGAGGAATACTGTGACAGCATAAAGAGAAGTAATGTCAAGAGAGGAGTTTTGTTAAGACGGAAGAGATAAGAGTGTGTTTTTATTCTGATGGACAGATTGATAGATGAACATGGGGGAAGAACTGCTGGACAAGATGTTTGGATAGATAACAATGGAAAACCACAACTGAATTATTAGATGCGCAACAGCATTTAGCAAGCCAACTACAAAAACCTAAAAAGTACTTTCGACAAAATGGAAAATAAAGACCCTAATTCTTCCTATTTACTCTAATTTAGTAAAACCTATGCCAAACTGTTCTCCTTCGCAGTAGGATTTGATGGGCTATCTCTAGGGTGAAGAATAAACAAATTTTGAAGACCAGCATTCATGAAATGAGAGGCTCTAGTATGCTACTCAACTACATTCTGCTTCTGAAGGTGTGCTTCATACTAATGACTGATCTCAGGGACTTGGGGGAAAATTATGATGATGAATTAGTAAAAAGTTTGAGTTGTAAAAGAAACAAAATTGGAAGAGCCTTCAGGGTGCTACATGGTTTATATGCATTATCACATTTAATCAGCAGAAAACCCTGATGAAGTAGTAATAATTATTCCTGCCTTATTGATGGGGAAATAGAAGTTTAGATGAGTAAGTGATTTGTCCAGGGTCACCAAGATAAAGCTGAGGATAAAACAGGTGCCCTTAACTCCTGTGCTATTGGTCTCATGTATCAAGCAATGGCGCTTAATACATTTTTAGTCTTTAACTTAAAGGTGAGTGTGGAGAATAATCCCTCCAATCCCTTTCTAAATATCTATTTATTTTTCTTTCTCTCTCTAGTAACTCACTAATATATCAAGCTTTTTCATTAGCCCCGGGGCACAAAACTTGGCTGTCTCTTCTAAATGTGGCCTTGTGAAATTTCTCAAAGGCCATCTCCTGGCTGTGTTTGCAATATTGGGAGCAATTGCGTTCTCCTTATTGAAACTGGTTATAAACACAAAGACGCTAATTTGGCTATTCTGTAGCTTAATTTATGCAAATAATACCTTTTAATTTTATCTATACCCCTGCGTTGGTAGGAAAGAGCAGGTAACATTTTGCTTCAGTAGACTATAACAACTCTAGCTGTGACTGAGGGCTAGACAGCCAATATAAACATGGAATGGGGTGCTTGAAATTGAGATTGTAGAGCATTGTAGAGAATGTACTTATTGTTAATGACAAAATATAGAGGGAATGACTATAGGAATGGAGAAGAAGATCATTGCAAAGGGTCAAATCACTCAGAAGCTTATTCTATGTTGATATTGAGGTTAACAGAAAGTAAAATAAAGTTAATAATGAAAAAATTGGTGGTAGTTTTGAAGATAATAATCTTCATAAAATGAGATAGCAGTTGCTAGATTACTTCTACATTGAAAGGTAATGATTGATAAACTAAGTGTTTGTAGTGAGGAGGCGTCGTGTGTTTGGAGAGGAACATTTTACCATTGGTACAGGGGTGTAGGAGAGAACACAACCGCCACTTGAGAGGATTGTAGAAGAAGCAATATACTCAGGAGAAAGCCAGTTTTCTAGTAGACCAAGAAGGTGAAGGAAGTGGAATTTCACAGGACATTTGAAAGGAGGAGGAGTTACCTTTTTCTTTAGTAAAAAGACTGAGTTAGACTCAGGGATCAAGACTCAGGGATTGTTAGGCTCCATCCCTTCCATAAAACCTATAATTCTGTGATTCTGCAAGTTACGTGATGTGTTTTCTTTTCCAGGGATTATTAATTGAGTGACTTTCCTGGAGGTCATCTAAGAGTCCTTCTTCTCTCTTGCACCTCATATGTAGTCAAGCACCAAGTCTAGTTAATCAAGTCTACTTCTTCCTCTCCTATAACCCAAATACAAGCCACCATCATCTCTAATGTTAGTTACCTGTTTTCTCTCAATCTACCTTTTTTGTTAATATATCCCCTGAACCTAATGAAAACTAAAATCCTTAAACTATATATATATTTTTAAAGAAAGCTTTAAGTAATGTGGTGGCTACCTATTTCTTTAGCTTAAGTACTGCCACCCTTCTCCTTTTCCTTAATGCTTTGTTTACAAAATAATTCTTCTCTCCCTTGAATGTACTGTAACCTTTCATCCTTTAGTGATTTCATCCATGCTCTTTTCACTTTTATAGTGTTCCTATCCTCTATTCATTCTTCATTCTCAGTTTAAACATCATATTCTTCAGAAATCTCTGGTCTCTAGATTAGGTTATAGCTGCATGAATAATTTCATAGCATACCCTACCCTGTTTGTCTCACTTTTAATTTACATGTTTTAAACTAAAAACTACATTGAGAGTTGTCTATTTTACCTGTTGGTTAAATAAATCAATAGGAAGCATGGGCTTATTATAATAACATAAACATAAACTTGAAATTAACTGATTTTCTAGAACTTGATGCAAGTATCATAATAGAATGTAAAAGTGGGATTTTGCTTCAGAATCAAAAAAGACCCAATGGTCCAAAACAACAGCACCAACAACCATAGCAAATGTAGGAAATATTTTAAATTGAAAAATGCTTTAGTAGACCATCAATGTAGAACTAGGAAAACAGTGGGCAAAAACAACCCTTCACACACCTTGAATATATATTGATATAATGGTTGAAGTTGAAGTGACCAACATGTTGGAAATGGGGAGTGAGAATTTCTTTGGAGAAACTGTGCTCTGTATCAAAACACAGAGATCTCGCTTCCTCTTTAGCTCAAGCCAGATGAGAAATGGTTTAAGAAGCCCGTTTGTTGTTCGAGGGGGCAGAGTGGATGGATGGGTCTTGGGATTGAAGAGGAGGAAAGTAAGGGTGAAAGGTGAATATTGATCTGAGGCAGCAGAAGAAAAAGAGTTTTATTTGTTTTGGGAGCCTCTTTTCTACTGATAGTAGAGGCAAGGGTATTTATGTTTTCTTGAGGATCAAGTTAAAGCTCCACAGGAGAGAAAGCCACCCAGGAGCTAATTCTAATTCTTCCTGAGTGGCTGTCCAGAGAGAGAGTATGAGCCCAACAAAAGGATGAACAATACAAATCTCAAGATCAGAGAAAGAACCATAAAGGGCCTACCAAAGAAATCTGCATCATCTTGCAATGGGAATGCATTGGAATGTTTCTAGTGTGACTTCCAAAGCCTCCAAAACATCTACATCAGCATGAGCTAAGTCCAGAGCAAGTGGACTTTAAACACTCCCCAGTGGCTGAGATATGCAGGCCAGAACACAAGAAAAATCCTTTTCCTCTCTTCTCCCACTCTTCAACCTGGAGGAAACAGAGGCCCCCCTCCTGAGTGGAGGAAGAGAAGGAGAAATCAAGCTGGGGAAGAGAGAGGAAGTCAATGACTGGCATCTTTTCCATCTCAGGCTCCCTACCTATGGCAAGTCCTAGCTGGGAGAAGAAAGACACATTTACTCTAAAAGAATTTTGAGTTATGACTATTGTCTTCCAATAAATGAAAACTTTTTTTTAATGAACATAATAATTTTAATCTCTATATGTTTGACCATCAGAATAAGTAGCTGGCAATTATGGAGGTAATGATTAAAATAAACAAATAATTAAATATTTAAATGAAAACACAAATAATAATATAAGAAATTGCTAGTGTTAAAACTCTGGATGAACTGGGAGATTGGGATTGACATATATACACTAATATGTATAAAATAGATAACTAATAAGAACCTGCTATACAAAAAAATAAATAAAATAAAATTAAAAAAAATAACTCTGGACAGAGGGATGCTTTCTCCATTAATAAAAATTAAGAAGATCAGACAATTACATACCTTGACTTATTAAGATTTTGATAATTTTGAGAATAGGATGTCGGGTTTATCTCTTAGTTGATAAGTAAAAAGAAAAAAATCAACTTTGAAAAAATTTCACTCTAACTTCCTGAATTTTTTGTTTTTATCTTCCTAAAATGCTGCAAACTATATTCAGACTGCCTAATTCTTAGCATAAGTAATGTGTTATTTGATTTTTAAGTATACAAGCTCTATTTCTGAATCAATTTATATTAAACCCCAGTTGAAATATTTTATTATGTGCATATTTCCAGTAAGCGATTTCCTCTGTTAGGTCTGTGGTTTAATTTAAGCCTTCAGTATGTAAACCCTTTCCAAAATAGTGCATAAAAACTTAGTTAAATCATGGGGAAATGTGAAGTTGGTGGGGAAAAGAAAGAAGAAAACAAATAGGAAATAAGAGGAGTGGCAAACAAAACTATACCATTTGTTTAGTTAAACCAAGTTCAGTTTTAGTAGTCTTGCTCTTAAAGCACACAGAAAACACCTTAATTTTTTAAGTTATATTATTGTTCATGGGAACCATTAGGAAAGTCTTTAGACTATATTTTGAGAGCATTCCAGCAGAGTAAGATAAAGTATATTATTTAAAGTTCTGAAGGCCATTATCATCTTGGCTTTACCTGCTGATAGAAACAGGCAGCTGTTGGAACAATTTTTTTTCTTTCTTCCCAGGACCTTTCATTACTCAGACCGTACTACTGTGTTGAAGCACTAAGTGGTGAATAATTCCATACAAGTCTTTTCCATTTTACTGCATTTCCAGGAGCTTTGGATGCCTTCAACAAATAAAACAGTAGGCCCTCTCTATATTACTTAAATTGCCAGAGTTGCACAGTGGTTGACCATACAGGTGAGTCTGTATACTAGATGAATCCCCCTAACACACATAAAAAGAAGTAACCACAATGTCAACATTTTATATTCTGTTAAATGAAAGCAATATTCTAGAAGCAAAGGACATTTATAAATAGGTCACAATTTCTAGAAAAATTATCAGGAACATTTCAATTTTGTTCAGCTGTTGTAAAAGGATATTATCCAAACACACAGCTGATGCACAGAATCACTGATACCTTTTGAGATTTTCAGTTGTTTTTCTTATTGTACTTGACAGTAGCTTCAAGTTTAGAGTGTCCTGACATAAAAGGAAAGCTTAACATAACACTGCAGCACATTATGTTACAGCAATCTATTTTCTTGTGGTCACAAAGTCAGAGAAATGAGGATAGTTTCTCATTAGGAAGACATTTTTGCAAACTGTAAAACTAAATAAAAATATTTTAGCCAATAATGCCACCTAAGAAAGTATCATCAGATATTTGAAGAAACTCAGTGTTTTGTTCTTTATGACAAAGGATAAACAGAACCTACTTGTGGCTGTCTCATTGTTATTAATTTATTATCTTCAGGTATGCATTGAAGCAATAACTTCTATTTTGCTTGACACAAAGTCTGGCCAGGGTATCCTTGAAGCTAGAGATTTTAAGCAAGAACCCAATGTCTGTTATATATTGAAATAATTAAGATTCCTACTTTGGGGAATTCTACTTTGCTTTCACTGCTAGCTTTTAGGAAATACATTCTTCCCTTTAGGTGATTGGAAAATTTCAAACTATTCAAGGCAGAAAACTGCTATGAAATGCTTTTTTTAAACTGACAATATTTGTGATTACCTCACTTGTATATTTTTTCTATCTCTCATTCCATGAACTTTTACTAGACCCTTCTGGATGTACAGAACAGTATAATGTCTTAAAATTTTTCTAAATGGCAATTATAAAACAAATATAAATAGCTATAGATTATAAAAAATTAAAGTTAAGATATTATAAACTTTATGTATGCCTTTGAAGGTAGCAAAGTAAAAATTGTATCATAATTTAGACACAGTCAAAAAACCATACAAAGATAAAGAATAGTTGTAAGTAATTTGTTTATACATTAACAGATCAACTTTACATCACAGAGTAAGTACTCTCAGATGAGGTAAACAAAAAAAAAGAGATATGGTTTCTGCCCTCACAGAAATCCCAAATGTATTGCAATATAGCAATACAGCACTTTTTAGTGATTGATTCATTGATTCATTCATTCACATAGATAACCCCTTGAGCAGACTCTATGCTTACAAAGATTAAAAAGATATAACCCTGTTAATGAGTCACTCACATTTCATTTGAAAAAGAAGACCAGTAAACACATATTACATTATAATGTACAATATAATGAATGTTATTATCAGAGTTTTATAGGGGTACCTTAAACTGTGCCATTACCCTTCCTATTGGAATCAGGAAACTTTTTCTCAAATTATGTGACATGTGACAGAGACTCAAAAATAGAAGTAGATAATTTTCAGATAGAGAAGAAAGGCTATTCCAGGATAAGAGTTGCAACATGAATGTGAGTTTAGGGAGTCATGGTCTACACAGGCCAGATGGCAGACAGTGAGTGGGAATGAAAGGGATGACAGGAGATAAAACTATTGGGTCCAGATGTTAAAGAATCTTGAGTGACCTAAAAGAAAGTTGTAATCTTTTTCTATTTTGTTTTTTGATGCAGATAACATGTAAAAAACAGTGGATGGCTAGATTTGGTACAGCTACTATGGAGAACAGTATGAAGGTTCCTTCAAAAAGTAAAAATATAGCTACTATATGATCCTGCTATACCACTCCTGGGCATATATTTGGAGAAAACTATAATTTGAAAAGATACATGCACCCCAATGTTCACAGCAGCACTATTTACAACAGTCAAGACATGGAAGCAACCTAAATGTCCATCAACAGATGAATGGATAAAGAAGATGTGGTATATATACACAATGGAATATTACTCAGTTATAAATAAGAATGAAATAATGCCATTTACAGCAACATGGATGGACTTAGGAATTATCATACTAAGTGAAGTAAGCCAGACAGAGAAAGGCAACTATCATATGATACCCCTCATATGTGGAATCTAAAAAAATGATCCAAATGAACTTAAATACAAAACAGAAATAGATCCACAGACATAAGAAACAAAGTTACCAAAGGTGAAAGGGGGTAGGGATAAATTAGGAATTTGGTATTAATATACACACACTGCTATATATAAAATAGATAAGCAAAGAGGACCTACAGTATAGCACAGGGAGCCATACTCAATATTTTGTAATGACCTATAACGGAAGAGAATCTAAGAAAAATATATATGTGTATGTATAACTGATTCACTTTGCGGTACACATGTAACTAACACAACACTGGAAATCAACTACATCGATACTTCAATCAATCAATCAATCAATTAAATAAATACCATTAAAAACTCACAAACCAGATTAACAAGAATAGATTTGAAATTTTCTGTTTGTCCTATTCCTGGGCTTCTGTCTCATTCTTTGCATTACTAGCCTGGAGCAATGCTTCCATCACATTCTAGTGATGTTTCATTGTGGTTGTTTTTAATAGAAATACTGTTTAGGACACCCCTGACAAACATGGCTTTGGTGTGTAGTTTTAACATTTTAACATTTTGTGAGCTGACCTGAATGTGAGTCGTGTAACAGTTTGTGCACATGTACCTGTATAATGTATGGACTGAGAAATGGATGAGAGGTAAGTTACTTAACTATCTGTGAACAAAATTTTGCCCAGTGTCTGTCCATCAAAATTGTTCTGTTATTCTTTGCTCTTCACCAGGGACAGAGCAGTTGAAACATCAATTAGCTCTTCTGAAGAGTGGGAGAGCATGGTGTACTGGTGGCTTTTTAAGGGGTATCATTATTACTATTGTTGTTGTTTTTGTTATTTTGAAACTGTTGGGCACATTCTACAATGTTTAGGAATTAAAGGCATTTTGTTCCCCAAAGCTACCCATCTCACTCTCTTAAAAGAGAAGCTGCCTTTTTGTAACCAGAGAATTACTCATGCTGGTTTCTTAGCACTCTACCGGTAAGATCCTTTCCTTGAATTGTTTTAAAACCTGTACAGCATTGAAGAGTTCTCCCTTCTCCTTTGTGTGAAGGAGGGCAGACAAGAGTGTTTTACCCACAGTCATCCTTTGTGAACCCAACTCTGTCACTCTTCTTCCAAGCACAGTGATCTGTCTTGCTCTTTTGTAATGGAGAATATTGACAATAATGGCATTATTAATTCACAGCACTTCCTTCTTTGTTTGGGCATTTCATTATCAAATAGAAAGATCACAACTAGGTAAGTAGCAAGATAGAAAGACTTAGAGCAGGCCCTGCTGCTGATCTTTCCCTCTTATGGAACATAAAAAGTATGTCTTGAGAGAGAAATGGTCCAAACCATGCTCTTATAGTGACAGTTCATCAAGTCGGTAATTATTTTTCCAGATGAAGAAAGAATGATCCTGGGCAAAAGGACAAAAAGTGCCCCTGCTGTGTGAGGGATGGTGTAGGTTCTACTCACACAATGTTGCAATCAACTCTTGTTCTTTAGTGCTACCTGGCTAATCTTTAGGCTTTGCTACATGGTGGGGAAAGTTAAATTTACTCTCCATCATGTACCATGGTTCTCCAACTTCATGGTCTACCTTAGAAATGGGGCCATATGTAATCCATCCTTGGTATAGTGATGATACATTGTATACAGTAATCATGATCTTGTGACACAACTGTGAGAGGTTTATGGTAAAACCAACTGCTCCAGCCCACTGCCCTGGAGTGCCCACTTTGGGACTTACTGCACAGTAATTGATGGAAAGATACTGAAGGAGTCAGTGATCCAGAGCCTAGCCACATATTATACATTTAAGCGTAACCTGACCTGTTTATACACCTGTCTAGCTGACATGCCCACTTGGATTTCTAACAAGCATATCAAATCTACCAAGTCCCAGATGACCTCCAGATATCATCCCCCATTTCTGCTTTCTCACAGACTTTGCCATCTCTATACATGGCAATTCTATATATATATATATATATATTTTTGGCTCAGGCCAAAAACCTTGGAATCACTTTCAATGCCTCTTTATTCTCATACCCTAAATGTAATTCACTAACATATTATGCTTAGCTCTACTATTCAAGATATATTTAGAATTTAATAAATTGTCACCACTTCTCTGCTATCGGGTCTCATCTGCATTATTTTAATGGCTTCTCAATATATCCCCATTTCTGGTGTTGCCCACCTTTGATCTGTTCTTAATCTGGCAGAAAAAAATTATCCTGCAAATTAGTAGCCTGATCAATTTTATTCCTCAGCTCAAACTCTACAAGGGCTTGGCTGACTCAAAGAGAAAGTCAAAGTGCTCATGATGACCTACCGGTCCTTACATTATTTATTCTCTTACATTCTCTAAACCCAAACCTTCCATTCTCTCCTCTTCCCTACATTTGCTACAGCAGCCGTGACTGCCTTGCTGTTCTTTGAACAGACTAGTTGTGCTCCCTTCCGAAATGCCTGTACGCTTAGTAGTCCTTCTGCCTGGAATCTTCTTCCCCCACATATCAACATAACCTGAGTCCACATTTGAACTCTTTACTCACATGACGTCTTTGCAGTGCCAACCTCCCTGGCTGCCTTCGCCCTGTGGACTTCCCTGGCGATCCAGTGGTTAAGACTCCTCGCTCCCAATGCAGGGGACTTGGGTTCGATCTCTGGTCGGGGAACTAAGATCCCGCATGCCTCACGGCACAGCCTAAAAATAAAAAACAATAAAATAAAACTACATCTTGCTGCTCCACCCTTTATACCCCTGCCTGTAGCTCTTCCTATCTCCAATTATGTCTTCATTTATCTTTCTTTGGTGTTATTACTGTCTAACATACTATACAATTTAATAATTTCCTTTCTACCTCTAGCTTCTTCACTAGAATGTAAGCTCCAGAGCACATTTTTATAAAAATATGTTCTGTTGTTCAATGTACCTAGAACAATTCCCGACATATAGTGGGTATTCGAAAAATCAACGTTGGATAAACAACTGAATTTTAATGATTCAATCCTCAAATATTCATTAAGAATTCTACAAAAATGGCGGAAGAGTAAGACGCGGAGGTCACCTTCCTCCCCACAAATACATCAGAAGTACGTCTACACGTGGAACAACTCCTACAGAACACCTACTGAACGCTGGCAGAAGACCCCAGACCCCCCAAAAGGCAAGAAACTCCCCACGTACCTGGGTAGTGCAAAAGAAAAAAGAAATAACAGAG
The DNA here is from genome assembly GCF_964165515.1 of Mesoplodon bidens. Taxonomy (NCBI): domain Eukaryota; kingdom Metazoa; phylum Chordata; class Mammalia; order Artiodactyla; family Ziphiidae; genus Mesoplodon; species Mesoplodon bidens. The sequence continues at coordinate 92,314,690 of NC_138167.1, forward strand.
ACAAAAGAACAGGGACAGGACCTGCGACAGTGGGAGGGAGCCGTGAAGGAGGAAAGGTTTCCACACACTAGGAAGCGCCTTTCCGGGCGGAGACTGCGGGTGGCGGAGGGGGAAGCTTCGGAGCCGCGGAGGAGAGCGCAGCCACAGGGGTGCGGAGGGAAAAGCGGAGGGATTCCCACACAGAGGATCAGTGCCGACCGGCACTCACCAGCCGGAGAGGCTTGTCTGCTCGCCTGCCGGGATGGGCGGGGCTGGGAGCTGAGGCTCGGGCTTTGGTCGGATCCCGGGGAGAGGACTGGGGTTGGCTTTGTGAGCACAGCCTGAAGGGGTTAGTGCGCCACGGCTGGCCGGGAGGGAGTCCGGGGAAAAGTCTGCAGCTGCCGAAGAGGCAAGAGACTTTTTCTTGTCTCTTTGTTTTGCGGTGCGTGAGGAGAAGGGATTCAGAGCGCCACCTAAATGAGCTCCAGAGATGGGAGCGAGCCGCGGCTATCAGCAAGGACCCCAGAGACGGGCATGAGACGCTAAGGCTGCTGCTGCCGCCACCAAGAAGCCTGTGTGCAAGCACACTGTCCACACCGCCCCTCCCGGGAGCCTGTGCAGCCGGCCACTGCCAGGGTCCTGTGAACCAGGGACAACTTCCCCGGGAGAACGCGCGGGGCGCCTCAGTCTGATGCAACGTCACGCCGGCCTCTGCCGCCGCAGGCCCGCCCTATATCCGTACCCCTCCCTCCCCCTGGCCTGAGTGAGCCAGAGCCCCCGAATCAGCTGCTCCTTTAACCCCTTCCTGTCTGAGCAGGGAACAGATGCCCTCAGGTGACCTACATGCAGAGGCAGGGCCAAATCCAAAGCTGAACCCCAGGACCTGGGCGAACAAAGAGAAAGGGAAATCTCTCCCAGCAGCCTCAGGAGCAGCAGATTAAATCTTCACAATCAACTTGATGTACCCTGCATCTGTGGAATACCCGAGTACACAACGAATTATCCCAAATTGAGGCTGTGGACTTTGGGAGCAACAATATATATTTTTCCTTTTTCTCTTTTTGTCAGTGTGTATGTGTATGCTTCTGTGTGTGATTTTGTCTGTATAGCTTTGCTTTTACCATTTGTCCTAGGGTTCTGTCTGTCCAGTTTTTTTTTTTTTTTTTTTTTTTTTTTTTTTTTTTTAGTATAGCACCTGATATCATTGGTGGATTTGTTTTTTCATTTGGTTGCTCTCTTCTTTCTTTCTCTATTTTATTTTATTATTTATTATTATTTTTTTAATAATTATTTTTTATTTTTTATTTTAATAACTATTTTATTTTTTTCTTTCTTTTTTTCTCACTTTTATTCTGAGCCTTGTGGATGACAGGGTCTTGGTGCTCCTGCCAGGTGTCAGGCCTGTGCCTCTGAAGTGGGAGAGCCCAGTTCAGGACATTGGTCCACCAGAGACCTCCCAGCTCCATGTAATATCAAATGGCGAAAATCTCCCAGAGATCTCCATCTCAACACCAAAACCCAGGTCCACTCAACGACCAGCAAGCTAACGTTCTGGACACCGTATGCCAAACAACTAGCAAGAGAGGAACACAACTCCACCCATTAGCAGAGAGGCTGCCTAAAATCATAATGTCACAGACACCCCAAAACACACTACCAGACATGGACCTGCCCACCAGAAAGACAAGATCCAGCCTCATCCACCAGAACACAGGCACTAGTCCCCTCCACCAGGAAGCCTACACAACACACTGAACCAACCTTAGCCACTGGAGACAGACACCAAAAACAATGGGAACTACGAACCTGTAGCCTGCGAAAAAGAGACCCCAAACACAGTAGGTTAAGCAAAATGAGAAGACAGAGAAACACACAGCAGATGAAGGAGCAAGGTAAAAACCCACCTGACCAAACAACTGAAAAGGAAATCGGCAGTCTACCTGAAAAAGAATTCAGAATAATGATAGTAAATATGATCCAAAATCTTGGAAATAGAATGGAGAAAATAAAAGAAACATTTAACAAGGACCTAGAAGAAATAAAGAGCAAAGAAACAATGATGGACAGCACAATAAATGAAATTAAAAATTCTCTAGAAGGAGTGAATAGCAGAATAACTGACGCAGAAGAATAGATAAGTGACCTGGAAGATAAAATAGTGGAAATAACTACTGCAGAACAGAATAAAGAAAAAAGAATGAAAAGAATTGAGGGCAGTCTCAGAGACCTCTGGGACAACATTAAATGCACCAACATTTGAATTATAGGGTTCCCAGAAGAAGAAGAGAACAAGAAAGGGACTGAGAAAATATTTTAAGAGATTATAGTTGAAAATTTTCCTAATATGGGGAAGGAAATAATCAAGTCCAAGAAGCACAGAGAGTCCCATATAGTATAAATCCAAGGAGAAACACGCCAAGACACATATTAATCAAACTATCAAAAACTAAATACAAAGAAAAAATAGCAAAACCAGCAAGGGGAAAACAATAAATAACTCACAAGGGAATTCCCATAAAGTTAACAGCTGATCTTTCAGCAGAAACTCTGCAAGCCAGAAGGGAGTAGCAGGACATACTTAAAGTGATGAAAGGGAAAAACCTACAACCAAGATTACCCAGCAAGGATGCCATTCAGATACTATGGAGAAATTAAAACTTTAACAGAGAAGCAAAAGCTAAGAGAATTCAGCACCACCAAACCAGCTGTACAACAAATGCTAAAGGAACTGCTCTAGGCAGGAAACACAAGAGAAGGGAAAGACCTACAATAACAAACCCCCCGAATTTAGAAAATGGTAAGAGGAACATACATATAGTTACCTTAAATGTAAATGGATTAAATGCTCCAACCAAAAGACACAGACTGGCTGAATAGATACAAAAACAAGACCCATACATTTGCTGTCTATAAGAGACCCACTTCAGACCCAGGGACATATACAGACTGAAGGTGAGGGGGATGGAAAAAGATATTACATGCAAATGGAAATCAAAAGAAAGCTGGAGTAGTAATTCTCATATCAGACAAAACAGACTTTAAAACAAAGACTATTACAAGAGACAAAGAAGGACACTACATAATGACCAAGGGATCAATCCAAAAAGAAGATATAACAATTGTAAATATTTATGCACCCAACATAGGAGCACCTCAATACATAAGGCAAATGATAACAGCCATAAAAGGGGAAATCAATAGTAACACAATCATAGTAGGGGACTTTAACACCCCACTTTCACCAATGGACAGATCATCCAAAATGGAAATAAATAAGGAAACACGAGATTTAAATGAGACATGAAACAAGATGGACTTAATTGATATTTATAGGACATTCCATCCAAAAGCAACAGAATACACTTTCTTCTCAACTGCTCATGGAACATTCTCCAGGATACATCACATCTTGGGTCACAGACCAAGCCCTGGTAAATTTAAGAAAATTGAAATCGTATCAAGTATCTTTTCCAACCACAATGCTATAAGACTGGATATCAGTTACAGGAAAAATCTGTAAAAAATACAAACACATGGAGTCTAAACAATACATTACTAAATAACCAAGAGATCACTGAAGAAACCAAAGAGGAAATAAAAAAATTCCTAGGAACAAATAAGAAAACCATAATTCAAAAAGAGTCATGTACCCCAATGTTCATTGCAGCTCTATTTACAATAGCCAGGACATGGAAGCAACCTAAGTGTCCATCGACAGATGAATGGATAATGAAATGTGGCACATATATACAATGGAATATTACTCAGCCATAAAAAGAAACAAAATAGAGTTATTTGTAGTGAGGTGGATGGACCTAGAGACTGTCATACAGTGTGAAGTAAGTCAGAAAGAGAAAAACAAATACCGTATGCTAACACATATATATGGAATCTAAGAAAAAAAAAGGTTCATAAAGAAACTAGGGGCAGGATGGGAATAAAGACACAGAGCTACTAGAGAATGGACTTGAGAACATGCGGAGGGGTAAGGGTAAGCTGGGACAAAGTGAGAGAGTGGCATGGACATATATACACTACCAAATATAAAACAGATAGCTAGTGGGAAGCAGCCGCATAGCACAGGGAGATCAGCTCGGTGCTTTGTGACCCCCTAGAGGGGTGGGATAGGGAGGGTGGGAGGGAGGGAGACACAAGAGGGAAGTGATATGGGGATATATGTATATGTACAGCTGACTCACTTTGTTTTAAAGAAGAAACTAATACACCATTGTAAAGCAATTATACTCCAATAAAGATGTTAAAAAATTCTACTTTTATATTTAAAATTTTATTTTGTACAACGTATACCTAAAACACAGCTCTGTATGTAAGAGTAAGATGAAGAATGAGATATAAAACAGAATATCAGGTTCATAAATTATTGTTACATATAAGAACAAAAATAAACATAAGAACACATAAAAACAGAAAGGTGCACATATTAAACAGGCTGGGATGGTTGCCTGTGGGAGAACAGGGGCATGGGAATGAGGTAATTGAATAGCACCAAATAACTAGAAAGAATGAAAGAGGAACACTGTAGAGTTTGATGATAGTGATTAACTCAATCCTCAGCATCTGAAGACACGTGTACAAGAGAAAGAGATAGAGGGAGATAGAGACAGAAAAAGAGCGATTGAGAGAAAGACAGAGAGTAGGCAAACTTGCGGCCAACAGTGAAGTTTAGCCAATAAGACCTTGATGTCAACTCCCTTCTTCGTTGTCTGATTCTACCACAGAGACTGCAAGGCTGCAACTGTTCAAAACAAAACTTGAACTGAGATTTTCTTGCACCTAGTGGTGGGTTGTTACTTACATTAAAAAAACGATACATAAGTAAAAGTCCATGAAAGAACAACCCTTCCTAAAGAAAAAGGAAAAGCCAGACTGGAAGAAAGTCTTTCACTTTTGCCCGTTGACCTTCCCTCTTCTTGAGGAGAACAGTAATGCTGCCTCTAGGTACACAGCCAGATTGCAAACTTGAGGACAAAAGCCAGACAATAAAGGTTGTGGAGCAGAGAGATCGAAGAAGCACAGGTCTTTTTCAACATTCTTGAACGGCTCCACAATCATTGGGCTGCTTACATGTGGAGTTCTTGTTACATGGAAAAATAAACCCTTATCTGTTTAAGTCCTTATAATGTTTTTTTCTATCACCTGATGCCTCTATCCATCTAGTTAGTCTATTGAATATCAGTGCTTCTTCTTATTAAGATCTGATACATCATTCACTGTCAGTTAAAATGAGGATTTATTTTGACTCAGACTCAAAAATATTATTTGTATCCATCAGATGATGGAGGGAAGCCAGACTGAATTTACTTGAATGACTTGGCTAACCAGGAAGAACAAAATACAGACAAGTTTAAAATGTAGACTAATAAAATCAATTTTATTCCATTTCATGGCTGATGGCTTATAAATATAAATAGATATTGAATACATTTTGCAAAACTGCTTGCATGAAGAATAAATTAGGTTGGGTCATTTCTATATAGCAGACTAATATAGGCACAGATTCTTTTTGGTTTTGACAGTCATAGATGTTAGAGCATTTTGAGAACTCCAAAGTCAAAAAAATATATCCTTTGAACTATATTGTTGCCAAACTGTTTGAATATGTAGCTACTACAAAACCACTCTATTAAGCTTAAGCAGTGTGTCTTCAATTGCAATTTACTCACTCATTATGGCTATTTATTTTTTAATCTGAAGTGCTCCATTGTGTATAATTTACAGCATCTTTAAAGAGCAGATGCAAATTTTATCAATAAGTTAGTCTAGCATAAAAGATTTGCTAATAAGTACACATCCTTCAAATGCTCAATGTCAACCTTTTAGTTTGTTCTAAATGATTTGTATGTAAAGTTGATACCATGCATTTGAATGAGTTAAGGGTTGTAATATATTTTTGATCACTAGGAGAAAATAAAGGGTAAGAAAAATTGGCTTTTATTTTTAAAATATTAATGGAACCAATAAAGACACACTAGAACTCTTTTCTGTTCTTATTTAGTTTCTTAAAAAGTCACTTAAGGGCTTCCCTGGTGGCACAGTGGTTGAGAGTCCGCCTGCCGATGCAGGGGACGCGGGTTCGTGCCCCGGTCCGGGAGGATCCCACATGCCACGGAGTGGCTGGACCCGTGAGCCATGGCCGCTGAGCCTGCGCGTCTGGAGCCTGTGTTCCACAACGGGAGAGGTCATAACAGTGAGAGGCCCGCGTACCGCAAAATTAATTAATTAATTAATTAACAATAAATAAATTAATAATAAATAATAATTAAAAAAAAAAGTCACTTAAGAGCAATCCAGCACTTATAATCTGGACAAAACTCTTGTATATTCACTATCATTCCAAAACATTTTATAGATATTTATTCAATTTCTGTAACTAGACTCTGAAGACCCTCCAGCTCATTTTCTTCTGTGTCATGAGAAGTTCACAAATTCATAAGAACTTCTATTCATATTGAAATTGTAATTATGATTCACTGTAAAAGTGGGAGCTGTAGATTAACATTCATTCATCCATCCAGCAATGTGCCAAGTGCAATGAAGTGCTGGTGGATCAGGTATATATAGGACCTGACTTCATGGAGCTTCGCATGTGGTCAAGAGGCGGCCTTGTAAAGAGGACATTATTAGGGACCTAATAATTAAGTAATTAGAGGTATGAGAGGGGAAGTTCAGGTATTTTAGGAAATTTAAGAAGTGGGACTTAATGTGGCCTTAAGGTTTCCTGAGGAATGATAATAAGTTAAAAGCTAAAAAATGAGTAGGAAATATCAAGGCAAAGTGTGGGAAGAATTGTGAGGAAATGGATTCAATGTAAAGGTACACCACAACTAAAGGGTCAGAGGCAGGAGAGAATATTGCTCTTTCCAGAAAGTGCAAACAGTGGGTCATGGATAGAAAATAGAATAGGAGTTTGGAAGTGGGCTAAACATCAATGGATAAAGTCTGATCATTTCTCTAAGAAGCAAGATTTCTGTAGCCTGCCCTCTTTTCTCCTCACTACTCCTCTTTAGTCTTCTTAAGTTTGTACTGATCTGACTTCCTTAAGACACTCAGTATTTCCTTGACACTCAGTATTTCCTCATTTATTCACAGTTCCTTTTAAATTGGATAACCTTATAACTTCATGCCAAATATGGGCACATGGTTCTCTGCCAAGCTGGAAGCCCTAGTCCTAGTGTTCAACATTATACAAAGGATTCCTTTTAAAAGTCTGACTTACACAAACCTGGGTTGTAAGTTTTGTAACAACCGTCAATCTGCCTTTAAGCAAACAAAGAAAAGGAACGCTGTCCTTTTCCTGGGAATGAGGATGAGGGCAGGGATGCTGACACCCTCCAACTGTTCTTACTAATTCACCCTGTTAACACTAGTAGGAGAATAGAGTTTAGAATCAGACTGATCTGCGATAAAGTCTCACTTTTACTACTTTAAAACTATGTAAACATGGTCAAGCTACTAATTTCTTTAAGGTTTAGTTGTTTCATCTGTAACACTGGAGACATAAAACCTATGTCGTTGTGCTGCCATCAGAGTTAAAAAAAAATTATGTATGAAAAGATTTTAGAACAGTATCTGATATCTCGAAAGAGCTCAATACATGAGAGATATTACAGTAAGTCCCTTACATATGAATGAGTTCCATTCCGGGAGCGTGTTCCTAAGTCCAATTTGTGTGTAAGTCCAACAAAGTTAGCCTAGGTACCCAACAAACATAATCAGCTATATAGTACTGTACTGTAATAGGTTTATAATACTTTTCACACAAATAATAAATAAAAAACAAACAAGAAGTAAAGAAAACATTTTAAATCTTACAGTACAGTACCTTGAAAAGCACAGTAGTACAGTACAACAGCTGGCATACAGGGGCTGGCATCGAGTGAACTGGCAAGAAGAGTGACTGACTGAAGGAGGGAGAGGAGGTGGGAGATGGTAGAGCTGAAGGATCATCACAATCGGAGACAGAGGGCAAGCTGCAATTTCACTCACGCCTGACGCTGATGGCACAGGTTCTGGTTCCTTGCTGGATTCAATTCTACCTACACTTTTGAAAAAATGATCCAGTGATATCTGGGTAGTAGTTCTTTTTTCTCATCATAGATGACACAGTAACACTGGATTGCATTCTGAACAGCTGCTGCAACCTTCATGTACCATTCTACGTTTGGGTCCTATGCCTCAGAAACTAACAGTGCCTCCTGGAATAAAGAAAATCCCCTGGCCATTTCCTATTTCATGAATCTCTTCGGTTCTTCTGTTACTTCTTCCTCTTGTCATTCTTCGTTCTTTCTCTGGGCCTCCAATTCCTGGCGTTTATTAGCAGTACCAGCTACATCACTGCTGCATTTACACTTGCTTCCAGACATTCTGGCCTTGAAATAAAGATACTGTACTACTGTACTCTATACAGTATTTCACAGTAAAGTACACAAAAGCACAACCACTTGTAGAGGACGCACGCACTTTACAATGTACGCCAGACACGTGAACTAACTTAACGTGGTTGGACGTGAGAACGCACGTTCGCATCTTTGAAATTTCACAACTTGAAGGTTCATATGTAGGGGACTTACTGTATTGTTAATTTTTTTCTGAACCGTAGTTTTTTCATCTTTAAAATAAAGGTAATGTTGTCCCCATCAAAGGACTATTATGAGAAATAAAAGAGATTAAGACCACAAAACACATAGAGAAGATACCTAGTACATGGTAGATACTGAACTAACATGAATGCCCCTTCCTTACGTTTAGTGTAGAAAAAAGATGGTTGAATTCAAGGGTGTTCATATTTTTCATATGACCACTAATCTGGGAGTAGGGGAAAGGTACATGTGAACAAACAGGAGAGCAAATGCAACGTGCTCCAAGGAATTCATAGAAATGAATACTGATGCTTCCTTTGTTATAACAGTGGGTAGAGTTGTAATTCCTCACTTGTCTAAGCTGTTAAGTAAAATAACTAGGATGTTCAAGTCACTTGGTAACTCTATAACTATTTGTATGAATTTTTATACAAATTAGGAAAATTCAGTCTGTTCTGGTTAATTTATTATAAAATGTATACAATGTAGTGTTATATTAACTGAGGATAATTTTGACTGAATAACATGCTTATTAATATTTTATCTTAAAATATTAAAAATATCAACTCAAATTTCATTTAAATTCTAAAATGTATGGAAATGTTTAGTTTTCTTCCGATGCTACAATCCCCTAAACTTTATGATTTCATCGCAAAGCTACACAAAGGAAACCTATAGGAGACTTGCCAAATCACAAAGACAAAATAATTCTCTGTGATTTTTTACAGAGATGATTATTCATACAATTTGGATCACATTAAGAATATAGCATTGCCAAATAAAATATCATTATCTGGCATTTTGGATGTCCTTTGAGTATTCAACAATGATTCTTAATCTTTAGTGTTCCTTTTCGGATATTAAAAACCACAAAGCAATTTGTAATCACTCAATTTTGCTGTTATTCACTTTTCAGTAAAAACACGATAAAGGAGGTGATACAAGGCATTCACACGATTCTGAGGCATTCACAGCTTTTCTAATAATATAAACTGGGTTATGGTCTCTATCTGAATGCATTCTAATTTAGAAGTTATGGGTTAACCACAGAAAATTAAAAGAAAGCCTGGCAATATCATTCATCATATCTTGGTATTGTTGGTGTTTATCGTATGTTGGTATTGAACATTGACAGATAAAGAATAATTATCCTCAATTCTATTGATGAATCTTTCATTGGATTTAAGGTTAAATTTTTTAAAAACTTCCTCCAAAATAATTTCCCAAACTCAGTTTAAACATTTCTTTTGGCTCAGAACCCTCCTGTTGATCCTTCACAGACCCTGCATTTTTTAAAAATAGTTGCATCTCCTTGATACCCAACCTTGTTTGAAAAAACAAAAACAAAAACAAACTGTCTGTGGGAATGACAGGAGGCTTTCGATTAGGCTTTTATAACTTAGCACTAGCCAACTGCCCTAATCACAAATCAAATGTTTCAGTGTGTTGCAGGCTAACGGATTCACAGAAGGCACCCATTTTAGCAATATGCATATGTTGTTTTGTACACTCACCCAGAAGAAAACATGCAACTCACAGTACTAGAAAGGGCAGACAACAGACTAGCTTGCCTGAACCTCTCAAATCTGGAGATCGATTTATGCAAATGAGACATCCTGTCTAGCAGTCAGAGAAGGGGAGGAGGGGCTGTTTAACCTGAGTTGAATAAAAGTAGGAAAAAAGTTGCATTTTGTTGGCGATTCTATTAAGGTTAAACTGACATCTGGTTCTAATTTGCTTTCCAAGATGAATTTTCTTTTTTTTTTTTTTTTACCCACTTCATACTGGTCTAAAGTTGCCATTTAGAAAACCTTGCATTAAAAAAAAAAAAATATATATATATAATTTACAAAATGAAATGCTATTGTTAATTTCTGCACACTAGAGGGCACTAAAATATCCTAAGATAAAAATGTACTCAAAATTTTACCTTAAACTACTTTGGAAGGAATAGTGACCATAATTTTAAAATTCATTAAAAGAAACCCAGGGACAGTAATAAAATTAATACAGCATTGTTAATATTAGCTTTAAAAAAAAAAGATTGCGGGCTTCCCTGGTGTCGCAGTGGTTGAGAGTCTGCCTGCCGATGCAGGGGACACGGGTTCGCACCCCGGTCCAGGAAGATCCCACATGCACAGAGCAACTAAGTCCGTCTGCCACAACTACTGAGACTGCACTCTAGAGCCTGCAAGTCACAACTACTGAAGCCTGTGCACCTAGAGCCCGTGCTCCGCAACAAGAGAAGCTACTGCAGTGAGAAGCCTGCACACCACAATGAATAGTAGCCTCCATTCAATGCAACTAGAGAAAGCCCGCGCGCAGCAATGAAGACCCAACGCAGCCAAAAATAATAAATAAATAAATAAATAAATAAATAAATATTTAAAAATAAGCAACACCTAATTTGTCAGATCGAAGCAAATGGCAGATTTGACAAACAGGGGAACAGTAGTTCTAACCTCGAATGATGTAAATGTCTACATAATATTGGCATATTCTGGTTGAATTAAATTTGTTAATATGAGTATCCATTTTTTTCTAGTTTTTTCTCCTTATTTTCTATGTTAGATATATTCTATGTTAGGTATAATTAAACATCAGAAGCAGCACAGTGTAATGTCTCAGAGTTTGAACTCTGGAGCCAAGCCTTCTAGGTGGAATCTTGACTCTGCCTTTTACTAGTGGCATGAGCTTCAGCGAGTGGTTTAACCGCCCTGTGGCCCAATTTCCTCACCTGTAAAATGGTAATAAGAGTAGAAGTGGTGTTTTGAGGGTGAAATGAAATTATTCATCTAAGGAGTTTAGATCAGTACTTGAACAGCAGTTTGCAAATGTTTATTAAATATTTAGAGACTAGGACAATCTGAATTAATGATGTGTTATTTATGATATTTAGAGAAATGGCAATTGGTATTTTCAGTTTTATATACCTCCCTGAACTAAAATCTGGTTTTAAGGATTAGCTAGCAGCTAATTGAAATAAGCATAGCAAAATAAGATCCTAAGCACCACTTGGCTCTGCTTATCTATTTGATTGTAAATGTATTTCCAAAAGTGCTTAAAAGCATTTGATTCTTTAATCATTCTTAATGTTACCCTTCTACATCTAGTTTACACTATGGATTTGAACAGTTAATCATTTGACTATACACCATACATGTATAATTTTCAGCTCAATCTATCAGAATATAAAAAGACTTCTCAAATCTTCTAATCTTCATTATTGGCCCCTATTTTACATAGCACTTAACAGAGGTTTCTTTTATTTGAAATTATTTGCATATAAATATTTCCACCTATGTATTTTAGAGCTCCAGACATATATAACCAGAGGTTAAAATGAGTGATTTTATTTTATTTATTTATTTTTTTTGCGGTACACGGGTCTCTCACTGTTGTGGCCTCTCCCGCTGCGGAGCACAGGCTCCGGAAGCGCAGGCTCAGCGGCCATGGCTCACGGGCCCAGCTGCTACGCGGCATGTGGGATCTTCCCGGACCGGGGCACGAACCCGTGTCCCCTGCATCGGCAGGTGGACTCTCAACCACTGTGCCACCAGGGAAGCCCGAGTTTTTTTAATATACTGAATTTCAGTATTCTGTGTGTGTGATGATTTTGAATTTCTTATTTATTTTACCTCAGAAGCCTAGATTGAGTTCAATTTTTTTTAAATTTTGCATTCATATTAACATAGCACTAGAGTAGATGCCATGGAGAACACAGATGAAAAAGACCTGCAGGATACACAGGTAGAAAGATATACATGCCCATAATTTTAACTCAGGGTAGTATGCATTAAGGGCTACATCTAATAGATGTCAAAAATGAGCTATGAGGATTGCAAAATATGAGACATATTCTTAGAGGTAATGATGTTCTGATGGACTTTAGCTATGAGTAAGAAAATAATTCCTGCCAATCAAACCAGCTTGGTCAAAGGTAAAGACATGAAGATACATAAGACAGACTTCTGGTATAACAACACCAGTGATAACTAATCAAATATGAATCAGGTGCTGCCCTAAGCAGATTCTGTATGTTAGATCCAGTTAATCCACATCAACCCTGTGAAGTAGACACTCTCATTATCTTAGCTTTATATGTAAGAAAATTGAGCTATTCAGAATTATTTTGGTTGTTGTACTTAATTTTCCTTTTGAGTACCATTTTTCAGGGGTTATATACATTCATGTGACTAAATGACAATGAAGATAAGCTTTGGGAACTTCTCCAGAATTATTGGATAAAATGTCTTCACTTAAGGGCTTCCCTGGTGGCACAGTGGTTGAGAGCCTGCCTGCCGATGCAGGGGACACGGGTTCGTGCCCCGGTCCGGGAAGATCCCACATGCCGCGGAGCGGCTGGGCCCGTGAGCCATGGCCACTGAGCCTGCGCATCCGGAGCCTGTGCTCCGCAACAGGAGAGGCCACAACAGTGAGAGGCCCGCGTACCACAAAAAAAAAAAAAAAAAAAAATGTCTTCACTTTTTATCAAATTCAATAAGCTGAGAGAATATTAGCCTGGACCTACCCATCTGTCAATAGTCATCAACCTCACTCTGTAGGTAGAGATGGCCTAATGATATTTCACCAAACAGGGTAAAGCTGAATCAAGGAACAGAGAGGCCCGATACCCCTTTGATATTGTTTAATTCCCGAACCAGCAACATTTAAGATCAAATACCCTCTCTTGATTTACTTATTATATGAGTTAGTAAAACGTCCTTTTCTTTTTTGCTTAAAATAATGTGAGTTGTTTTTTTCTCACTTCCAACCAGTAAACATCTAAGATGAGTAAAAGGTGGGGAGGGATAGAGAAATGCCAATTTATTTTCTGAAATAAGAAGGAAAATGTGAATGATAAAGAACAATCTTTGAAAACCTGTGCATCATTTGTATTTTGCAATGTTATGTCTAGCATAATGCAATGTAATTGTAATATACTACTTACTGCAATTTGTCAAAATTAATTTTATCTTAAAAATACATTGTATATTAACAATTTCATATCAATGTTTTCTTAGTTAGAAAGCTGAATTTCCTAGATACCTGAAAACTGATTCTTACCTATCATTTCACCCAATTATATTTTTATCAATTCAATGTTAATTTCTGTCTCAATATTAACTCTGTATTTTATCTATACATGGCTTTATTATATATCAACAATTACATAAATAATATATTATAGTTTATACTTGTAATTTCTTGGTAACCTAGGTAAATTGTTGAGTTTATGTAATTGTCAAAATTGAGCACTAATAATTACTTTCAGTTTCCCTTTTGGTATGATGCTGTGCCTACTCATTAAAAAAATCTATACACGTGTGCTTTCTTAACCTCATATTTAGAAACAAGAATTGTCATAAATAATAAAAAAGTTGTTTCTTAAAGTGCATTTTTCTTAATTTTAAATTTTCTTTAAATTTAACTACAAGAAAAATAAATGGGCATTTTCCTTCAATCAAAATAAATTAACAGTGTAGAATTATTATTTTCCATTTATGAAGGTTGTATAAAGTCCTCCACTAATCTCTCCATAACATTGTCAGGAAATAATGTTATTCATACTTGGATTAGATAACATGTAGAAATCTCCTATAAAAAAATTAAGATTTTATTTTTTTCCCCAGGAAGCAAATCTGAAAACTGTTTCTTCTGATGTGCTTTCAGCAAGATTCTTTTAGAGTTGAAAATAGGTCAATATAATTAGCATTTATAAGTAACTACATTCTGTCTCTGAAAATGACTTTACTTATTAATATTTGTTACTTGCATAAAATATATGTAACATATATGTAAGTTATAAGCATAATACTATTATGAAGCATAGTAATATAAATATTACTTATGAACTCTTTACTAAACCTAAAAACTAGAAAATTTACAGTAATTTGAGTTTACTGATCAGTCCCTCCCGCAATCCTTTCCTCTGCCTCCCCCCCTCAGAGATGTTAATGATTTTCCAAATTGATTTTGCCTAAAAAAAAACAGTAAATTTTATAATTTCATTATAGTATTTATTAGAAGAAACAATTATATAGTTGATAGAAAAAGAATGCAGTGAAGTTATCTTTGATAAAAATTCACCTAGAATAATTTTTATTTACCAGACATAACTTTTTTAAATAATAGGAAATCCAAGGCTCATATTTCCCACATATTGAATCCAACTATGGATTTTACAATAGCATAATAACAAAACGATAATTTTCTATTGACCTCGGATAATCTCCTAAGTAGCTAAATTTGAAATACTGGAAAATGTATTACTTTTTAAATTTATGTTGCTTATGTATGTTCTTTGGCAAATTAAATAGGCATGCAATTCCTAGTTTAGTGCAAATAACATTTCTCCCCACATTTTACAAATTCCTGAGTATATAAACTAATTGAAGTTAAATGCAGTCTTAGAGTTTGAACCTAACAATATGTTCTGTTTTGGCTGCCACAGTAGCTAAAAAGAACCATTCTGATTTGACAGTGAAGAATTCAAACAGCCATTAATCTAGAAAGAAATCTGCAAAATGTATAGAAGTTGAAAATGGCATGGAGTCTTTTTAGCTCTGATTTTCATTTTAGGATTATTCATGTTATTCTCAAGAAACTTACAAAGGATATGACAGCCCTTAAAGTATGTCTTTATTATTTTCCAGTTATGTGGAAAATTCTCTGTTGAGCATGCCTAAGTCATCAAGGAATGATGTTATTTAATTCCATAATAACATCATTCATTCAGTCAACAAGTATTTTATTCAAAAATATTTATTGAGCCCATACTCTGTACCAGGCTGTATTCCAGGTTCTGGCAATCTAGCAGTGAACAAGACAAATTTTCTGCCCCATGGAGCATCAACAAACCAAACTAACCATTATTTTAAAAATTCAGTGTGGAAACAGTAAATTCCAAATAGAAAATATCATTTTTCTTTTAACTTTTCATTTGAATGATTGGTATTTACAGATAAAGTCTAAAATCATCTCTATTAAAGGTCAATGATTACTTTTGGAATTGTCATTTATTGAGTAATGCATTTGAAAAGAGGCCATGACTTTAAGGATATTCAAGAAACAGGTTTAGGGAAGAAACTGTCCAATTTAAGACATAAGTAATACCAACTTCATTCTGAAAAATATAGATCTTTATTAATAAAATTGGAGACAATGAATAAAAAATGATATTAGTTCAGTGAAATATTAATATCATAATTTAATTTTCTTGCCTACGTAGTAGAATTCTACTTCTTTTTAGATTTGAGATTTAGGGAAATTTTATTTCCTACACATGTTTAAAGGGTTTGTGATTATGTTCTGTAGAACTGCATTGAAGAGAAGTAGATTTTAATATCTACCTGTTCTTCACAATTTTATTTTCATAATTTTTATGAATTCCCATGGAGGAGAATGCATATTATCACCCAGTTATTTCTGTGACTTTACTTCCCACTGGAAAGGTAGCTATCTAAAAAGAAGCATCCTTACTATGCTACTGTACAACCCTCTACATTGTTTGAAATGGTAAGAACTGTACGGGATCCAATATGTTATTGAAGTTTAATTTTTCTATGCTCCATTCATTGTTCTCATACTGGGAAATGTAGTCAAAATGAGCAAAATAGAACTTTTTTTTTTTTTTCCAGTTGGGAAATAGCATGAACAGTTGCCTCATAGTTCAGAAATACAAATCAGGTAAATAAATTATTTAATTGTTATAGCATAATTCCTGCATATAGATGATTTGTTTGGTTAATGAGTGTAAAAGAAATTTATTATAAAATATGAAAAAATATATCACAGTTTCTAAAAATTCTTTAGTTTGTATCTACACCCTTTGCCATGTGATGTTGCAATACTTGTAACTACAAAGGCAGAGTTTTTTCCAAACTGTGAAGTTGACCTAACCTTGTACCTTGTTTGGCCAATAGGATGCTGTGGACATGGATGCTGTGGGGTGGATTCCCACTCTATATCTCAAAGACTGTGGGTGTTTTTGTGGACTCTCTGTGCCTCTACCATCACCACCATGAGAACATGGCCAGGCTAGCCTGCTGCAGGGTGAGAGACATGTGGAGCAGAGCTGACTCACTCCAGTCAACCCAGGAGATTTCAACATTTATCTAACATGCAAAAGCATGAGTGGATCCATCTGAAGTCATAGTGCTGCCTAACTGATGACAGTTGATGAGTGAGCAATACACTAGCTGTAGTATTTCACAGGAGCTGTGTGGCCATTTGTTATGCATGATTATTGTGCCCTTAGACAATCGATTAAAAAAGAACTAAAATATTTTCAAGATCTACTTAAATTTTTTGATGGTTAAAGTGTGAACGAATTAACTGTAGATTGCTCATATAGGTTATTTTACATTTATATTGTTGTTTTAGGTTCTAAATTCTAAGGGCTTGCATTATATTGTCAGCTCTCGAACAACTCAGCAATAACTCATTAGAAAAGGGTGAAATGAATTTGTGATATGAGACAAAACTAAAATCTGTAAAAACTTACAAAAGATTTTCTATGACTGCAATCTCCTTTGTTTGAACGAAATAAATGTTTCCACTAAAATCCAGAACAATTAATCATTAATTTACATTTATTTTTACTAAAATATTTTCCCATTCTAGACAGATTTGAATGTTAATAGAGTCAAGTATGTTTTAGTAAAAATGTTTTTAGTTCAGGGAAACCCAGTTCTAAAATGTCTATGCTTTTAGATTTTCTTCAAAAATCACAAGTGTAACTAACATGAAAATGAATTAAATTCACCTTACTTCATCCATCTATAAATAAGATAAAAGTGTAATCACAGAGACCTTCAAATGATAGAATAAAATGGCATAAAATGCAATTAGAGTTTTATGAACCAATAATTATGAGGGTTTCATATCTGTGCTTTTCTTTAACTTTGAATCCAACATTTTCAATGTCATATTAAAACTGTAATTACAAACTATGTTCTTATAATATTTCAATAAAATATTCACAATTAACCCTTTGGAGGTCCTTCCTTTAAATCCTAAACAACAAATTAATGACAGGGTTAATCAGTGTTAATTCCTATAATTCTATGGTGGTGTAAATAGATGCATAATTTTCATCCAGCTCAACTGATTGCAGAAATAACATTCCATCAAAAAAATTCAATCATTAATAAGTTTCAAAGCTCAGTGGAGGAATTTGTCTAATTCAAAATCTCTTCTAGGCCATTATTTTGGTAAGGAGTCTAGTGCACAAGGGTTGATGTTATTTTGGTAATGAAAGTTGTAGATGATAAAAATGCTTTAATTTCAGAGATATACAAGTGAAAACTATTTTCTCTTTTATCTCTCTTCTTTTTAATTTCTCTAGTTCTTTAACTTTTGGCTATGAAAATGTTTTCATTTTAAAAATAGGCATCTCATATGTGTTTGTTTTCTAGCACTTTTAAGGCATTTGCCAATCTCTGCATTTCTTTGTGATTACCGCCTCTGACAATTGCTTATTTTTCCAGTGGAGCGTGCTAGATTTTCACGCTTTACTCTACTGCTTTAAACATATTGTAGACTAATTCAAAAGCTATGTTATTTTTCTTTGTATGTTAGCAAAAATTATTTAAAAATTAATATGAATGCTAATGCCTGAGTTTAGAGGAACAATTATTCTTTAAGGATCATTTCAAAATTATTAGTTAGTTTAAACAAAGCTATTTCATTATCTTATGTTACTTACAGTCATGTTTTATAGGGTACTTAGACCTATAATGATAGTCAGAAATAAAAGCTATCATCTATTGTTTGCTTAATCTATTCCAGGAAAAATGTTAAATCAATTATCCTAAAAAGCTGTTCTTAAGGAATTACCCTATTTTAGGAATGTGGTAGTTGAGGCTTGCAAAAAAAGAGTGACTTTCTGAAAGTTGTGGAGCTGCTGAACTGTACGGCCAGGATGTGACCAAAGTGTATCTGATTTTAGAACCTATTTATAATGTAGTCAGTCATCACTGAATTTCTAAGGCTTTTTTTTCTGATAAATTTCAGCATCATCTCCACACACATTCCCCCACCATCAGTGTGTGTATTTAAGCTGTTCTAATAAATTCATCTTATTAATTAGAAGTCAGATAGTTTTATTTTTGTAGCACTTTTCATATGATAAAATAGCAACAATCTCAGTTTTAAGACTATCAAGTACCAGCTTGATGTTTGAAGATGGCAATATTAACTGGAAAGAGACCAATTGGACATTGTAAAATGATGCTAAATTAAGGAAAGGATTAGATTATGCATATTGTCAAGATGCATAAGGATGCTGAAGAATGCCTTTGAATGTTGACATTAAAAAAATACACAATAAACACAAGGTCATTCAAATGGCTAGTGTGTAGTTTTTAAATGAGTGGTTTCTATGCCTGAGCAGACCTACACCATTGCTTGGCTTACTTTAATAAAATTGAGCCAGGAATCAAAAACGTTGCTTTAATCCTAGCTTCATCGTGAATTAGATTTTGGGAGAATCATTTGATTGTGTTAGAGCCTCAGGATCCCCATCTATAAAATGGAGGTTGCTAAAAATCTCTGTACCTAATTAGCTGTCACAACAACACAATCTACTCAAATCAACTCAGTAATATGAAGTGATCATCTACCACATACAAGGGTTAGGAACTATGTAAACGAAGAAACCTCTATCCTCATGTTAAGGATTTTGCAGTCTCTTATTTGAGGTAGACATTGAAATACATAATATGATGTGAGAGGTGCAATAACATTCTTATGTTCAAGATATAGAGAACAAAGGAACGGATTCTATTCATTTAGGCAATTTGAAGTTTCCATAAAATGAGTGGCTTCATTGACAGACTGCTGATTGTACCCCCAAATCTGTTTTCTTCCTCTTCCTCAGGATATGGTCTCCCAGTCTCCCTTGTAGCCATGAGTGGCCAGGGTTGGAAGAGTGACTGATGCACCTTCCTCACTTGAGCAGAGATAAACTGCTGCCTTGGATTTTATCTCATTTTCCTCGTCCTGCAGACTGGAATGCAAATGATTTGCATCTCAGCTTGGACCACGCAGAAGAGCCCAATGTCTAATAAACGGCAGAGCAAGTGAAGGGAGGAACCTGGATCCCTGAATGACTTCATGGGGCACAGCTGCCTCACTAGCCTAAACTAGTTGGGCTCTTCCATGAGAAAAAAAAGCACTTGTGTCTCTTTGTTATAATTACCCTAGCTTAGCCTTCACCTCAATGGATACAACATTTGAATCTGAACTAGGCCATGTATCACCAGGTGGCAGAGAATGAGAGCAGAGTAGTTGAAACTGAGTTTGAGAAGGTAGTAAGAAACCAGATCTTTATGAGCCTTCAATTTCATTGAAAAATATTCTGAAGGGAAATAAGATCAAAGACAGAAAATAATTTGACTCTGAAAGAAAAGTATGTTGTTTGATTGCAATTTGCTTAAAATGGCATAAAGATATCCACGAGGGAGGACACGTGGCAGCTCAGACACTTACCAGGATGGTAGCGCCATGAAGTATTCAGCGTGACTCAGATAAGCCCAGAAAACATTAATATTTTAAGTTGACATGTTCTAGCTGAACTTATAAGTTCTGTCAGATATTTTTCAATAGAGTGAAAGGGAATAGCCTTCCATGGACAATGTGGTAACCAGTATACTTTTTGCCTGCACTGATAATTCCAATATTCATTTGAATCAGAACTTGTGACATTCAGTTCCAGAAAATTCTGACTTTTAGCACACAGTGACCTGTCAGTTTATGGCTGCTTAGTGGTAGAGAAATCAGTTCCAACTATCAGGTAGTGACAATTTGCACAGTTTCACTCAAGTGAGAACAGAGTTAAAACATTTCCTCTCACATCTCCTCCAACACCATCGGTTTTCTTTATGTTCATATGCAAAGAATCGTAATCAAAAATAACAAGCAGGGTGGTGGCAGGGTGGGTATGCCTAACCTACAGATGTATAGACCTGTTTACAACAAAACGTGTTTTCCATTCTCCTTTCAATTTTGTAATTTCCCCTTGCCCTTATTTATAATTTAATAGAAATTAAATGTTAATTTCTAGGTTAAGGTAACCGACCATCCTAGTTTGCCGAGGACTAAGGGGTTTCTCGAGATGTAGGGTTTTCAGTGCTAAAACCAGGAAAGTTTTCGAGAAAGTGGGAGGAAGTGTTCACTGTATTCTACGGGGAGATAGAGAGAGAGAGAGGTGTTCATGAGATGGGTTGAGAGCCATTAGCATGGGGGACATTTACAATCATCTCATTTTTAAGCATGTTTCACTTATAAAGCCTTTGTTTATCCGTCTATTCTCAGCTTGTGACACTGAGCCCTGGGACTCTGAAAAATTACATTTCTCCTTTATCAGTTAACTTCCTCTGTCACTAGGGAGATCTGGAGGGAGAGGGACTCTGGAAGCAGGAAGAAGAGAGAAGGGACTTTCTTTTTCCCATTTATTGCTGTTTCTGTCAGCACAGCCCAAGCAAGGGCACTTTACCTGGGCAACAGTAGCTGGTTCCAGGGTTTTTGACACTCAGCACAAGCCTCGTTAAGCTCTATCAGAGATATCCAATAAGCTGAGCAACACTACCTCCTTAGAAATCTTAGCCCCAACTCCAAATGCCCTTATTCTGAGCTCCTGAGTCACTAGCATCAGCCAGGCAGCAACCCCTCCTCAGAGGTCTGAGTGCCAGCTTTGTCTGGCCCCACCCCCAAGCTTCTAGATTCTGATAATCCTGCTTCCTATGTGCAGTAGCTACTGCCTACTGTTAGTACCTTTATGTCATTTTAATGTTCCTTTTTGCTTTTTCAGCCCTCCACATGTGGAACCAAATCAGTATATTGAATTTTCTGTTGAAATATGTAGTGTAAATTCCATTTCTTGGTCCAAACCTTGACCAATGCAAGCAGTAATTTAAAATTAAAATTTAAAAACTCCTACAAGAAATATTATTAGATAAGTTCTGTAACCCCAAAAAATAAATTTAAAAGTTACAAACCAATTAGCTTTTAGCTAAGATTGTTTACTGTATCAGGTTTCTTCTGAATATGATTATAATTTTCCAATAAATAACTAACCAAAGATGAGGCCCTTATTTAGGAAAGGTCAGTCGTATCACTTAAAAATTTCACCAGATTTTTGTATAAGGAGCAAAAATAAACTTATGAAGATCCTTTTATCTAACTAATATAAATATAATTTGCTTATTTCTTAGAAAATATTAAAAAAAACAGAAGTTTTAAGCTCTTTAACTGTAAATATAAACAATTTCTCTAGAGCACATTTAACTTATAAACCTTATTTACTATTTACTGTATAAATATAAAGAAAACAAAGAAAATTACAGAAGGCACTATTTAGTTTCCATCCTATTAAGAACCCATGATCCCTATTACTATCTACAAAAAATAGATGCATTTGTATATTCATATGGTAATATTTTATACTTTTTTTAATAAGCATCTCTAAATGATTAATTGCTAACATGGAGGGCTTACTACTCTAGGCACAGTTGTAAACCCTTTAATTATAAATTAATTTATAATATAGTTACTCTTCTGAGGTAAGATGATAATTTTATTCCCATCCTCCAAATAAAGAAATGGTGGCACAGAGAGGTTACATTACTTACCCAAGGTCACGTAGATTGTTGAAGCTAGTAGCCAAACCAAGACAGACACACTCCTATTAACGAATTCTCCAAACCACTCCAATATGCTGCTCCTCATCCAAGTAGATACCTACAAAAAGTTGTTGATGTCTGGACATAAGGAAGAACATGAGACAAACAGATCATTTTGGAGAAGACTACTCTAAGTAAGCAAGAACAAACACAACAAAATAATATTATTAATCTTTTGTAAGGAGACACTTATTTTTTTCTTTTAACTTAACATTACTCTTTATGCAATTGAAATAGTTTTATTTCCAGTAACTACCTACATTGTTCTGCTGCAGAGAAAAATAAATCCACCAGCTAGCGTGGTGATCTGCCTATGAATCTAGCATATATTTTAGTTTGAAATTAGTGGGGTGTTTTCATGTAATTTCTTCAGTGAGTGATTTTAATTCATTAGGCA
The DNA here is from genome assembly GCF_964165515.1 of Mesoplodon bidens. Classification (NCBI taxonomy): domain Eukaryota; kingdom Metazoa; phylum Chordata; class Mammalia; order Artiodactyla; family Ziphiidae; genus Mesoplodon; species Mesoplodon bidens. The sequence continues at coordinate 92,337,351 of NC_138167.1, forward strand.
GGCAGAAATTTGTGGGGGGGGGGGTACTATTTTTCAAGGAAAATAATCTTTGACAGGTTTCCATTACCAATAAAAGGAACATATACCAAAATTATAAATTCCTCAGAAAAGTATAACTGCAACCTTAAGGTCTATTCTATTATATAATATATATTAGATGTTAGGCTTAAGATTGAAAAACAGAAATGAAAAAGCTTTGATTTTATTGAAGAGGCAAAGTATATTTCATTAACAACATTCATTAACCTTTCATTCATTAGGTTAACATTCATGGTCTACTACAAGTATAAATCAGGATTTTTTTTTTATCTTAATTTGCAAACAGTCCATCATGGTTAAATGAGGAGGAGGTGGTACGATCTGTAGAAAAGTTACTTCTAGAAAACTTGGTAGATCCTAAGAATGTGAGGTGGTGGGGTATACAGGATACAAGTAAAGAATTGCACATCCAATTGGTTTCTTTATATTCCTGGCTATTCCACTAAAAACAGTGTGACAAATGGGACTCATAGTTTCCTTTTCTGCAAATGATGAGTGCATGGAACACTTACGGTCATTTATGTCACAAGTCTTCTAAGTGATGATGGTTATTTTATAGATATAGGTTAGACACAAATATAGATACAGATATAGATATAAACTATTTTATAGTTATAGATATTTGAGGCTAGATACAGTAGAGAAAGCAAGATGAAATTTTCTCACATTGTAACTTGAGAGCATAGGTATTGAGTTGAGAAGAAATAAATGATTAGAGGCTATTATTTTGGTCAAAAGTCCCATTCCCCATCCCCACAGATCAGACTTTTGACTTTATGTGCTATACTTAAAAGAGCTGTCGTATCACATGAATAATTTTAGAGCAGCAGCACGGTCAAACAGACCTTTCTGCAATGATGGAAAAGTTCTATATCCTCATATGTGAGCACTGAGCACTGGAAATGTGGCATGTGCAATTGAGGATCTAAATTTTATATTTTATTTAATCTTATTAATTTAAATTTAAATAGCCACCTGTGGCTAGTGGCTATCACATTGGGCACTTCAGCTTTGAAGGGCTTATTTGTGGGCAGAAAATACAAGTAGTAGCAGGGAAGACGGCAGACAATTTTGGGAGTCCACTCATCTCAAACAAAATTCTATGTACTAAGTCTTCTGTATACGAATGCTGGTTTTAAGCAAAGAACAAATAATATGCTACAGCAACAAATGACCCCAGAGACTTGGGTTATAGTCTCATGAAATCATAGAATGTAAGAGACTTGAGGGACCATGTATATCTAATGTCTCATTAAATATTTAAATATAAATTAACTCTCAGACATTAGTTAACTCACTTGAGGTCACCCAGGAAAAGAATTGTAAAGAGACATCACTGATTTAATTAAAATTTAAATAAACAGTAAGAACAACTAAATGTCAGCTGATAATTATATGACAGCATAAGCTACCTTATATAGTAAGTATGGCAAAGAACAAACCTGACTCCATATTGGGTCTATTCCTATAGCTCTAACCTGTGTGCTCTTGCCTGTGTTTAGTCATGCTGGCTCTACATCCTTGTAAGGGAATTTGCCTTTAGCCTGAAATATACATAATAGCCCTTTCTCAAGGCTCTGCCTCCCAGGCTTGACCTTTAAAGGTATAACATTTTTCATTCATACAGAGATTTAAAAAGTTCCAGAACAGAGAATAACATTTGTCTTGTTGGAGGTTTACAGGAACATTGTGACCAGATCTATGTGCACAGCTGAAAGAACAAAGGATTATTACATCCCCTCCAGGTCTGGCCAGCACCAAGAAGTTTGCAACAGCCAGCCACACCCTCTCCCCTTTTAGTATAACAAAAGCCTGAATTCTAACTCGGGTAAGATGGTACTTTGGGACACTAGTCTGCCATCTTCTTGGTCTGCTGGCTTTCCAAATAAAGTCACTATTCCCTTCCCCAACACCTCATCTCTCAATTTATTGGCCTGTTGTGCAGTGAGCAGCACGAGCTTGGACTTGGTAATATAAGCATTATTATCATCCTGTCCTGTTTCACAGAAAACTCAGAGAGCTTAAGTAATATTCCAAGGTTACTGTGATATAATAAGAAATATATAATTTGATCTTCATCTCCACTCCTGATTAGAGCTCCTAAAACCCTTCTAATTTCCTAAGTGATAAGAGCAATAGAAGCATCTTCTGTTATATATGGTTTTGTTCTTGGCTCTTGAAACAGCTCTGGAGCATTAAATTGAAATGAGTGTCTTTTGCTCCTCATAAGAAACCCCTTTCAACTGTACCTGAGTTTATGTTAATGAGATGACTATTGAAAAGCCCCTAAGGATGAAGGGCTGATCGCCAGGGCAACCAATTGTGATAAGAGGGGTGGAATTTTGGGGTCTACCCCCTGACCTCCAGGGAGGGAGAGGGACTGGAGGTTGAGTTAATAACCAATAACCAATGATTTAATCAATCATGTTTATGTAATGAAGCCTCCATTAGAAACCCTAAACACAGGGGTTCAGAGATATTCCAGGTTGATGAACACATCCATGTCCTGGGAGAGTGACATACCCTGACTCCCCAGGGACAGAAGCTCTTGCATTCAGGATCCTTTCAGACTGCATCCTATGTATCTTTTCATTTGTCGGATCATTTGCATCCTTTGAAATAACCTTTACAATAAATCCGTAGCAGTAAGTAAACTGTTTCCCTGGGTTCTATGAGATGTTTTAGCAAATTATCAAACTCAAGGAGGGGTTTGTGGGAACCTCTGATTTGTCATCAAGTTGGATAGAAGTTATGGGTAACTTGGGGACCCACTACTTGCAACTGGCATCTGGGAGGAAGGTAGCAGTCTGATGGAACTAATCCATTAGCCTGTGAGGTCTGTTCTAACTCTGGTCTGTTAGTATCAGAATTGAATTAAATTGTAGGACACCCAGTCAGTGTCTGCCAAGAATTGAAAAATTACTTGGTGTGGAAAAACCCACACATCTGGTGTCAGAAGTGTTGTGAGTAGAAAGAGCAGTGAGTTTACTTTACCAAGGTTACAGAGATGATAAATGGAGGAATTCATAAGCAAACTCCAGTCTGACCCCAAAGTCTGTTTTTTTCTCACTACATGAACTGCCTCCCAGGGACACCAAATTCCATAAGGTTAGGGACAGAACACGTGGGGTCAACATGAAGTTCCCCTCTATGGAACTGTGGGCCACATTAGGTGGTTCACCAGAGAAAGACCGAAAACCCATCCACAAGCAGAGCTCAATGAGTTGCAGCACTACAGAGGATGGAACTAAATGTTGAGTCCTGCCTTCTAACCCCGAGGCAAAGAACATCAATCACATTTAATTGAATACCTAAGTCATTTTAGCTTTTTAGAAATGTTCCTGGGTTGAATAGAAACTAATCATTTTCCAGGTGATCTAGAGGAATGAATAACATAGGACACAGTATTCCCAAAGTGACAAAGATATTTCCGCTTTAGTTGTAAGAATGTCTAGCAATGATGTGCTGGATCTGGCATTTAGTGACCCGCAAGACATGACTGTTTAATTCCAGGAATTTTGTAAATCAGCTGAACTATATTGTTAGCTTGAAATTGGCAATGATGGCAGAATTTTTGCATGGAAAACAGCGAATTTTACAAGACAACCAGCCTCCCCAACCTTTGAAAAACCAGTTGTTAATTTACCAGCATACCACTACCCTTGAGAATCTGATTGGCGAGAGGTACCAAAGTCTGTCTAATAATCAACTTTAATTGTAACATGCATCTCTTGTTCCAGCTTGCAATTTAAGTCTATTCTTATTTTTTCTATGCCTCTGTGAATGCTCTTTCTTACTTCTTTGTTCTACCAACAAAAATCCTACTTACCATGTGCCAAAAATTTTCCCCAGCTGCTTTTATATATGGGTTTTACGATCTTCTCTTATTTCTTCTAATCTTACAGTCAGTATCAGGCAGTTTTTCATTCAATCCATTTCACTTGGTTTTATATTTATTGATCTTTTTCAAATAAATAAAATTATCTTATATTTATTTTTATTTTGCATATCTCACACACCAAGCATGGGTTTTTAGGTCCTAATTAGTGCCTAAGAAATTTGAAATGTAGGGGACACATTGGAAGACCATGAAGATTTTTTGGGTTGTGTGTTCTGATCGATTTTCATTTACTCTGACCTGCCAAATTTCAGCATCTCAACATTTAACAGCTATCTAGTAAGCCAGGTCTCTGCCTCTTCCTATTCTCTATCCATACAAGTGGAGAAAAACACATAGACATGCTAACTGGTCACCAAGCTTGATGAAGTCCTTAAGGCTGCCTGCCTATTGTATTATATTTCCCTTGTTCATTTCTTCTACTTGAATACATAATAGGTAACACATATTTAGCCTGTCCAAAATAAGCTTCTAGTCTTTGTCTTTAAAAGCAAACCTCACAAAATCATCCCCATCAAAGTTACTAGTAACCTCATTGTATCAGATAGCTTTTGCTATGTAACATCCCCTACCCAACTCCGCCAGCCCCACAGTGTAGTGGCCAAAAACAGAAATCGATTAGCTAGCAAATATTTATGTGGGTTGGAAGTTTGGGCTAGGATCAGCTGGGTAAGTATTCTACTTCTCGCAGCTGGGCTCACTCATGCATCTGAGATTAGCTACAGATCAGCTAGATTGGTTCTTTTTTGAGGGATTAACTGGTTATTATCAGAGAAAACATGAGTGATTGGGCTGCATGTTTCTTATCATCTGGACTCCTGTTTGGGCTTGTTTGCATGGAGGCTCAGGATTCAAGGTGAGCAGGAGGGCAAGCCCTAACATGCAAGCACTTTTTAAGTCTTACGTATTACTGTTACACTGGCTAAAGCAAGTCACATGGCCAAGCACAGATTCAGCATAGGAGCATTTAAAGGAATATCCTTGTATTCAAACTATGTGGATCAGGAAGATGAGAACAGATTGGGTTCATTGGCACAGTTAATCCATGTCATCAATCCTTTAGTTACTCAGGCAAAACCTTACAGTCAACCTTGGTACCTCTTTGTCTCATATCCCACATCTAATCCACAAGGAAATTCTATAGGTTTTACCTTTAAAATATATCCAGAATCAAACTATTTCTTACCACCAGCACTTCTTCTCCATGGTGTGAATCACTGTCATCCCTCATCTAGTTTGTTATAGACTCATAACTAACTAGTTTTCCTTCACCCACCCAACCACAAGTCAATCTGTACTTAACACTGCAGCCAGAATGATCCTTGAAAATGAAAATCAGGTGTTGTCACTCCTCAAAGTCCTCCAGTGGTTTCCTACTCATAGAAGAAATGAGTATGTGTAAAGGTCTACATTCCCTACCACTTTTGGGGCACTGATATCTTTCTGATCTCATCTCTTACCACATTCCCTCTATCTGCCTCAGCTCTAGCTACACTAGGCTCCTTGCCATTCCTCATACTCACCAGGCACCTGGACCTGGTATTCTCTCTCCCTGTAATACACTTGCAACCAGATCTCCATATTGTTCTCCTTCACTCCTTTTGATCTTTCTATTACCTTCTGAGTGAGACCCTTCTTCATCATTCTATTTAAAACTGTAGCCCCTAACTCTAATTGTTCTCCTAGAAATTATCACATCTAACTGCTATATATACATTTACCTAACTTACTTTGTTTATTGTCTCCTATCATTAGAACATGAGCTTTATTATTCCAGGAATTAATGGTTGCTCACTACAGCATCCTAAACATCTAGTGTATTTCAGGCACATAGTAGTAAATTGATAAATTAATGTTTGAGTACCCATTGAATGAATGAAATACTGAAACTGCGCAGGGCCCTACGAGGCCTTCCTGGGACAGACCCCCACCTCCTCATGTCCTCCACCTGCCTCTTATTCATAGAAAAAACTTTAGCCTCCTAGGCCTTGCCCTAGTTCCAAAAAATATATGTAATCAGAGAAAAGAGAAAATGCAGAAACAATGGCAAATAGTCAAATAAGACAAAATAATAATAGCTTAGCCACTAACTTAAGTCATGGACCCTTAGTTCCTCTTCAAGGGCTATAGAAAATATTCTGAGCCATATCCTTTGAGCTGTTTTGCAGATAATAAAGTCCCCAGCAAGTGGAAGAAGTTAACTATATGATGCCCAGACTGTAGCCATGACATAAGCTGCTCCATCTTACACAATTCCAAGAACTGGCCTCAAGGAAATGGGAACCAACCAACCCTGGAACTGAAGATTAACCATACTTAAAACAATCAAGATGAAGCTGATCAGACCAACATATGACCAATTGCAAGGTACCTGTCAAAGCTAACTATTCTGTTCTGCACATGGTCTCCTCCCTCCGTCTGTACACCTCTGAAACTCCCGTTAAAAGCTCTTGCCCTCTGATCTAGAGTTGGGAGCTGGCTTTTGGACATGAGTCTGCTTTCTCCTCAGGTTGCCAGCTTCCTGAATAAAGCAACCTTTCCTTTCCTACCAACACTTGTCTCTCGAGTATTGGCTTTCAAGCCGTGAGCAGCCGAAGCAGAGTTTGGTAACAGTGCTACTAAATGACTGAAACTGTCCTAGATTCAAGGCATGTAGTAGTGAATGTCAAACTGAGTTTTGTGTAGATTGTATTATTGTTCCTAATTATTTGATGCACTCCTTCTAAGAGGAACATAATCCTTACTCATTGTCATATGATTTGCATGTACATCCAAGCAGGAAAATACCATTTCTTGTTTAAGTAACATCAAGGTTGCCCATGCAGTTTTTACCATTAATTTTTTTCTCTGTGCCATGAGAATGGCATGTCTCAGATAGTGGTTGCTTCTTCAGTTTGGATTCCAGAATGAATATATGTGGAGCAGAACCTCAGCTGACACATGGCTTGCATACAGTGTGAACAAACAAAAACCTTTGTTTTTTTAAGCCAGTAAAATTATGGGATTATTTGTAATAACAAAGTGGATCAGGAAAACTGACTAATATAGTTTCTGACCTCATGACAGGCACAAAAGGAAAGCCATCAAACCTACTGAAATATTTCTTATATTCTACTTAATTAACTTTAAATCATAAGGGAAACTTGTACATGGAAACTTTACATACTGCAAAGAAAACAGAATTCAGGTGTCTCTGAAGAATGCTGGGCATCTTGCCCATATTTTTTATGATATGTCTTCATTCTGGCCACACTCACACTTTCTCACATCTGTTTATTTGGTGTCTTTCTGTTCTTCAGAGACACTCCATGTAGAAGCAAGTCACTGAGATGAGGAGAAAGAAGTAAATTTGATCAAGTTGTTACAGTTTAATGGATTCCTACTACACGGAGTCATTTAAAACCTTTAAATAACTATTCTATTTTATTTTATAGAGTTTGATGTAAATAGTTTATTGTGGAAAAAATGCAGCATTTCAAATACGAAAGAGTCATGATTTGAACCTAATAACCCAACTGAATTTCTGTAAATAGAGCCCCACAATGATTCCAGTGTATAAGCAAGTACAGGGGGTAAAACAGCAGGAGAGAATGAATACAACTCCCAGCTAGAAAACTTTCTACAAGCATATACCTCGAAGTCCATCCTAAGAGGCCAATGCACAACTGATTCCAACAACATGCTTCTTTGTTCTTTGTTTGCCTGTGTGCGTCCAGTTATACATTTAAACCAAAAGCAGTGCATAACATGTGGCAAGAAAAGGACTTGATATTCATAAAGTTACCTTGTTTCTTAGGTAATTCTTTATTATGTTACTGTGTTTAAATGAAAAAAAAAGTCTAATTATGTCCCTGGGAATGAGCAAGGGAATAAAAATTTGGTTAAAACACAGTGATAGGAATAAATTCATGGTGGTGAATAGTTAGGAAATTCAGGTTCAGATGTAAGCCGAAAGGAAGAGTACAGTGATGGTTTCATGGACTTTATCACATAGCAATGATATTACTCAGAATAATTTTTAAAATCTTCTGTAAACATGTGGTTGCAGGTAAGGACTTTCAAGGAAAAATATTCCTTGAGACCAAGATTTGTGTTTCTTTTTTTTTTTTTCTTCAAACATAAAATGCCTCATATATTTCACATTAACATAATAATTAGAAAATAATATTTAATCAGTAACTACTTATTGTTTTTAGAATCCTGTGTAATATTTGAAACTTTTAGAGAATATATAAAACATGTATGTTAATTACAAAGTAAAAAAGATGAATTCCTGAGGACTGACCACCTAACATGAGCTAGTTGTTTCCAAGATAATGCAGTCCTTACCATCTTGCTCCTTTCTTATCTCAGGCATCTATTACCCCCAGAGGTAAGCATTCATTCCTGGATTTCAGTTTGTTATTTCCTGAGCACTAATTCTTTGCTATGCACCTATTACTTATTCCCCCTTGTTTGAAGCCCCACCATGTTTGACAGGATGGCATGTGAAAAATCTCTACACAGAGACCTCATCTTTTTCCACCTTGTGCCCTACTCCAGTGTATCTGTCTTAGTCTGTTTGGGTGGCTATAACAAATTACTGTACACTAGGTAGCCTAACCAATAGAAATTTATTCCTCATAGCACTTGGGTGAGTAAGTCAAAGATCAGGGTGCCAGCATGGTCGTATTCTGGTGAAGGCTTTCCTCCTGTTTCACAAATAGCTGTGTTCTCACAAGGCAGAGAAAGACAAGCTCTTTCTTGCCTTTTCTTATTAGAGTACTAATTCCTTCATGGAGTTCCACCCTCATGATTTAATTACCACCCAAAGGTCCCATCTCCAAATAACATCACATTGAGGTTTAGGGTTGTATGAATTTGGGGAGGACACAAACATTCACTCCATAATAGCACCTGAATTAACAAATTTATTCTAATTAAAAATAATATAAACATGCAATCATAATAACATTTGGATTAAACTATTGGCTTTTGATCTTTTCTCATCTTCACAACAACTATATGAATCAGACTAAAAATGTATAATTTTAACGCCAGTCTAGAATTAATGGTGTTGACTATCAAAAAGGATAAGTGATCTTTTCAGTCATGTTGCTAGGAGAATAGCCGTGCCCAGTGCCCAGGGTACCTGACTATTATCCTCATGATGAATAGTTAATGAGTCCCTATTATTTACCAAGAATTTTCAGTAGGTTTTGCCAACAGAACTATAAGGTATGTTCAGTTACTATCCTCAGTTTCCTGTGGAGGAAACTGAACTCAGAGCAGTTAAGAAATTCATCTATGATCACACAGCAGGAAAGTGGTAACGCAATATTCATGGCAAGGTCTGTATGACTACAAAACACATTCTCTTAACCACTTAATTTTGTGACTCTCAAGCTATTTTGTCAAGTCCTTTCTTTGTGTTACATACTAAACAAAGATGTGATAATATTTCAGTGAAAGAGGACCTAATATAACTTAATGTAATAGGAAAAAAAATTTTAAGGAGAAAGCATAAAATTTAAAGAAGCTGAAAAGAATAGAAAAAAGAGAACCATAAGTGATGATAACTATGTAGCTTAGTTATAGTCTATACCATTCGGGATCTATGGCCCCAGTTATGAAGGTTGATAAATGTGAATAATTTTGTCCATTACTTGACTAGTTCTATGTATGTATCAGGAATCGGGCCTTCATTCAGAGAATCTACGCAGTAGCGTAACTGCATGTCAGAACGCAACCTCAGCAATGATCTTTGGCTCCCCCTATTTACACAGTCCTTAATTTCATAGGGATACAACAGTGTTTCCTAGCCATCTATGCTTGAACAAAAGCCACCGTAAATGTCTGCTTTAGAATTCAGACAACAAAATGAAGGAATATTTCTCAAGCCCATTTCCTCTTCAGTTAGTCTCTGGATCATAACATGGTCAGAACATTTTATAGTGGTGTTGATTCATTCTCTATCCAAGGATGCAGTTTTGAGCTGGCTGGCAGTTGTGAGTGATATGAGCTATACCGTAAATTAAAGTTTTGTATGTTATATCAGTAGGAGAATAATATTGTAAGCCAAGGTAATAACGTTGGAGATGACAAAGAAGTGTGGGGAGAATATTGTGGAGGATAAAGATTGGTATAAAGGTAGATTTTAAATGATCTGGTAATTATTCTGAAAAGCAGAATAAAGGGATAACTCATTACTTATAAGTAAGGGTGTGAAATAACCCAATTCCTGTGTTAGGAAGAACTTTTGCCACCAAGTGATAAATTCTATAGAGAGATGGGATGTTAAAAGCACAAGTTCTCTTTGTTTGCAATTTTAAAAAATATTCATTAGTCAACCAATATTTAGCAAGTACCTAGTATATGTCAGACACTTCTATGCCACAGCAAAAAAGGTAGGTATGAATCTAGCCCTTGGCCCATAGTATAGCTGGAAAAATAGGTATTAAACAAATAATATAAGTTGAAGGACTGTTATAAAAGAGGTTAAAAATTGTATGGAAATATAAGACAAGGTGATATTTTCTCACTGGAAACTCAAGAAATGACCTCAGTATTGAGTATTTCATGATTCATTGCAGTCAGGCTTTTAGGAACTTCTGACAAAATAATTAGTCATGTTTTTATTCCAAATATTCTCTCATTTTATCAAACTACATTGGCAAGAGTTAATTACCAAATCTGTAAAACCAGTAATATTTATAATGGTACCATTTATAAAAATCATGCTCCAACTCAATGTTAAAGCATGTAGAAATCTCAGATAGAAAACTACTGGGAGTAAATGAAAACGGAAAATGGAGAAATACTGTCTGATGGGGCAGGACAGAATGTTTGGATTAATGGAAGAAGAGACAAAAAACATGGCCGCTTTTGAGCCTTACTCCCTTACTGTCGAGGAGCAAAAGCTGTAAGGTATGTGTGTGGTGGGGGGGGGGTGTGGGGCTGAGCACAGGACGGTGTACAAGAGCACATGGAGGATTGATGTCAATGCGTGGATGTATTATTTTTTGTACTCCAGAAATGCTCTGTATTTTTCTGTATATAAAACCTAGGATGGCATCATATTGTATTATTTATGTGTTTATCAGTCATCAATTAAGTTGTTGGATTGTGAAATCAAAAATCAAGTTAAGTACATGTGTAGTTTTAAAAACCATATTCATAAAAACACTTCCTAGTTTGAGAGACTCAGGGATAAAAACAGGATTTCTTTCCGTCTTTGTGGTTATGAGGCAAAGAGACTCTACTTTCAAAGAAAAAATCAGATGTCCTTATGGAAAGGGCATGAGTTGTCAAATTATTCTTCCAGTACTTTAATAATCATAATATTCATTGATAAAATCTTTTGGACCTAGCAATTAATCTGTATATTTGCTAGGAATGGTCCACCATCAATTTTGAATTCAACTGATTTTTGAAAAAACTTAGCGAATTATATCCTCAATAAGTCTTTAATAATTGATAACATGAACATGCTCAAAATGGTCCCAAGGGAGGTGAGAGAAATTATTAATTATTCATAAAATAATTTATAATTATTCTGACATTCTCCTCTATGTTGATGGGATGGTCAGATATTTTACTGCTGCTTTTATTTCACACTCAGACATGATTTGAAAACTGGAACACTGAAAGACATTAGATAACTGTCTGAGTAATTTGGGTATTTTCCGCACTTCCAGACAGGAAAGTTATCAATGTTCTTAGAGCAGATCCTGTTAGCAAGCAAAGTTGAGATTTCAACTTAGAGGAAAAAAAAAGTATTGGCAGAATTAAGTAAAGTAGGGAGAATGACATCTCTGAAAATGAGTTAGGATTTCATTTCTTGAGTTTTAAAAATCAAAGATTTGGAGAAAGAGTGCTTAAGAGTATAAATTTCATAATTTTACAGTGCACTTACTTTGTGCCTAGGTGCTTTTGTTTAAAGTTTTTCTTTGTTATAATCATCCTTTCTTCTCCCTTTACCTTACAAATTGGAGTAACAACTACCTTCACTTTTATTGTGTTCTATACAGTTGTTATCATTACTGGAGAGGTAGATATTATTATTCCTATTTCACAGACAAGAAAACAGAAGCCCAGAGGTTTTCAATAACTTATCAAAGTCAGACAGCAAGTGGCAGACCCAGGACCAATGCTTATGCTCCCCTCACCGCACCCGTGAGAATACTTTTCCACTCACACGTTTTTACTCCTTCTGCCACTTCTTATTCCAATTGGTGTAAGAATTGGCCTTTTGGGTTTGAATTCTTCTCACAATATTCTTAGTGCACAGAGTGTCCTCCTCCCAACTTCTTCCCATGTCCCGTCTCCATCTCGTGAATTGAATAAGTATTTCTCTCACAGAGGCAAACTTTCGCTCACATGCCCCCCCACCCCCAGCTGGTTGTTCCTTACATTATGTTATTTTATTATAAAAATTAATCTTATTTGATATTTCTTGGGACACGAAGTTAATTATTTCTTTACTCGGCTAATTTTGGAAGTGAGAAAATTTGAATATGAAATATATTTCAATTAAGGAGTAACCGGAAATGTCTACAATGGACTTTGACATATCTATGTAAATATATAAGAAAAACAAAAATATCAACAACTCCATGGTTTGTGTTTTATTTTCAACTCTTTGGAGAAAAAAAAAAGTCTAATAAAGATGATTAAATGTCCTTCAGTTAGAGAAATAGATCTTGTTGAGTTTCATTGCATAATATTTTTTCTTGTTTATGTGACCAAAATGGTAAGAGTGGAGGATATAAATATGATCATGTATGATTTCATCAATGCCTTACAGTTATGTGATTTATAGTGAACATATATGTACGTGTGTGTGTGTTTGCCACATATTCTTAAACTGGTAGCTATATAATATATATATATATATATATATATATCACTTCCTTTCGAGAAAGTCTCTGTCCAGATGCTTCCTGGAATTCTACCTCTAATGTCAGGGTTAGGACAGGCAGGTGGGAGACTCAAGTCTGAACAAATGAAATAGAACATTCTGTAGCACAAAGTAATGGCTAAGTGATGAGCACCCAGACAGAACATTGAGATACAACGTGATGCTTCCTGGGGCCACTGAGAGGCAGAGACTCTTCCCTGTTGGACTTAAACCTAAAAGGCTGGGGGGCTGAGAACAAAGCATGTATAGTATATTCAGAGCCAAGACATGTAGAGAAAATAACTCCTGTTGACAACATTTGAGGCTTTGGATCAAGCTGCACCTGAAAATTTACAGCTGGACATTTCAGTTACATGAGGCAATAAAATTTTTTGTGTTGTTGTTTAAGCCAGTTTGAATTGCATTTCCTGTCATCTGCAAGAAATAATATTAACCAACACAAAACAGATGACTTGGACACAATGACCTAGCAGAACCCGGTTTATATTACTAGCTTTAAAACTTGGAATTTCTAAGAGAAGGAGTTCTGTTTTGCATAGAAAATGGAAAATAGTTTGGAGATGGAGATATGTGGGAAGAAAAAGAGATGAAAGAATATTCATGTCTGTCCTGACATTGAGGCATCAATAACAATAACATTTATAAGGCAGATTACTACTAAAAATGACAAGCAAGTCAGATGTGGTCCCTGCACTCAAGGCTTATTGGAGCAAATGACCATAAGTAACTTGACAAATAAGTAGCCTTTTGATGATTTAGTTAAATGTAGTTTTGATGAGTTCTAGGAGGACTAAATTATACAATGAAAACACATGCAAAGCTTACCTGAAAAATGGTAGTCAAGCTGCCACTAGAAGATCTGAGGAGTAAAACTTAGGTGAATGGGAATAGGAGAGGGTCATAAAGGTTGAGGCTTGAGCCAAATAAGTATGGGGAAGATTCTGTGCTAGGAAGTAAAGACCAACTTTAAAGGCTTTAAAATGCCAGTGTAACTGAGATGTAGTGACAAAAAGGAAGTGAAAGGTACTTGCAAAGGACAACTTAACCTGCTGTATTACAGAATCTATACAGGGAGGTAAAGAAAGACAGGAAGCTGCTGGTGGATAGAGAAGGCAAGGAGAAATCAAAAGTTAGGAGGTCCCAACCAGGGTGTAGAACAAGGGATGTAGTATTTGAGAGAGATTTATAAAAGTGAAAGGTGTGACATTGTGATTCTAGATAAGGGAAGTTTGTGGGAATGACAGAGTTCAAAGTATGACTGAGAAGATTAGTTACCAAGGTAAACTGAGAAAGTTTCTTAGAAATAATAAAGCTCAGGTCTCAGCAGTGTTGACATCACCCAGTTTGATGGTAGGAATTGGAGTGTAACAAAAAGAAGTCAACTGATTGCAAGTTTTCAAAGAAGTAGGAACATTTGTATATTACATATAGCAAGAGGCAAATAAAGTATTGAGAGCTACTTAGTATTGACCACATAAAGTATTAAGCAAATGCTAAGTATTTTATTTATATATGTTATTTTAACTAAGATTAACTTTTTCCCTATCAGGTAGGTACTTGATAGTTTTGATTTTATAGATGAGGAAATCAAACTGTAGAGAGGAGTAATTAAGTAATTTGCCAAAAGCCACATAGTCAGGATTTGAACTCATGTATTTTGATTCAAGAACATATACTCTTGACACCTATACTTCCATGTTAAAAGTAAATTGCATGGGTGTTAATGAAGTAGAGGAAGTGGCAGTGAAAAGGCAAAAGATACTGACCCTAGGAGAAGTTTTAGAGGTTTGTTAAAAATAATATAGGGAGATTAAAGAAGGGTATTTATCAAGCAGTATGAAGATGATAAAGAATAAACCATTTGATTTCATTTGAGGCCTGAGAGGTCTGGGCTCAATAGTCTTGGGACTGTTGATACTTTTTCTGGTGTTTTTCAGATGTAGGCCCTGTGGTGGACAGAGTGCAAGCTTGGGATAAGAAAAATCCATTCGAACTCTGTATTGTTTGCAAATGGTTGCAGGAATTTACGTTCTTATATCCACATCCTTGGCAGTCTCTTCCCATACTGAGTATGTTCCTGGCCATGGGACAATAACCAAGGTGACTGTGACTTGATTTGGCCAATGGGGAAAAAACAGCATGATTCAAGGGGAGACTTTAAAAGTGTTTGTTTATTAAGATTTTCTTGCTCTTGTGGCTCTTGGGAATTTTGAAACCACCATCATGTGAAGAGCCTCTGATGGTCTACTAGATGAAGAACACCTCAGGTCTTTTGTTTATTAATGAATAATGCTTAGAGTCATTAATCTTACAATTCATTTTGCTGAGTTTTAAGAATTTATTTCTATTATATTAAGAGTAGATAAGTAGGTCAATATTTTTTCCTATTTATATTTTTCTTTACTTCAATATTTTTCTTGTTATTCCTCCAATTAAAACTCTTTGAACCCCAGATCTCAGGTTTGTCGGCATATAATAAATATCTCATAATCTCATTGTGAGGTTAAAATGAACAAATAAATGAATTGATCAGCATAGTCTTTGGCATATAACACATGCTAAAAAAGCCATTATATTTTTTATTAATAAGACCAGAGGTATAGTGTCTTTTACCATTCTTAATATCTTTCAACACTTCAGAATAAATATTGGTTATAATACTCACTTTGGAAATGCATGCCTTTTGTCTGTGAAGTGAATTCAAAGTTTTTTTTTTAAAGCTGCAAAGTTGATACTCCTTTAAAACACTGTTGATACTCCATATTCAAATTTCATAAATTAAACAATAGTTGATAAGTTTTTTTGGGTTATATCTAGAATATCTCAATCTTCTATATTGTTCAAGAGTTATGTAACTTCTTAGTAAATGACTGTGTTTAAATTACTAGATACCCATCTTTGCTACCAGTAAATGTAAAACAAACATTATATAAATATCAATTTTATAAAATGCAAAAAATATTTTTTAAATCATATTAACTTTTCCAAATTGCATACAACAAATACATCCATGTGTTTCAAAGTATTTTTGATATATTGATGCAGAAAGTAAATATCTTTTATGTTAGTCTTAAGAAAGGGAGGCAGCAGTTGAGAAGGCATGACACTGGGGACAGAGAAGCAGGGATACAGCTACTTGATTCAATTTTGTGAACTTGGACAAATTTAGTAACTTTGTGACACTTGAATTTCTTTATCCATAAGATGAGAATAAAAGAATACTATTTCATAGGGGTTTTGATAGGATAAAAAGGGATAAAGTATGCATAAACTTTTCATAAGTTGCAAATTAAAATTTTTATTTATATATTAAAATTAATCAATTGTATTTTAAATTAAATTAAAAATAGGAATGTGGTAAATGAAAGCACATAATCTTTATATTCAAATATTTGTTCCTGAATACTAGCATTACCACTTAATAATGATAGGATAGTGGAGAAGATTAATGAACTTTTAAAAAACTGTATCTCCAGATCTGTACAACTGAGATAATAACATCTAGCTCATATGACTTATGATTATTAGGTGAGTTAACATAAGTCAGTGATGATCCTTAAGGCATAAAAGGAACTCAGAAGGAAAGTCATTATTATTACCATCCATATTATAAGTCTTTAGTTTCATTATTTAATAAAGTCATTATAGAAAAATTCTGTTAGGATACTATTAGAAAGTTAATAAATATAAAGTAAATATAAAAATAAAAGTCAATAAATTGAGTTATATTTAAATTGTGCCTATAGAGCTGTTTCTTTAATTCCTTTTCATCAGTATGATTCAGAGTTTAATTGGTATATTTATATATTCTTACTAATTAACATGACCAATAACACATTTTTATGTGTATGGAATATCATAAGCCTTATTAAATTGTATTTATTTATACAATTTTAAAAACTTGATTAATTGATATAATACTTATCAATCACTAACATCATTGTTAATGCTTTAACAAAGTGAGCTAAATAATTTAGCATCAAAAGTTTAGGAAAACTGACAATCAATTTGGATAAATGGTTAAAAAGAATTTAGAATGTATTTGAATCACATAAAATATGTGATTTGAAAATATATGTATTATTCTTTAGCAACATGATTTCCCTTTGACTTTCATGTAAAAAATTACCTACAGAGTTATAATTGTATGCGTGTCATATTTAGAGAAGACAGCAGTAATTACTTCAGTTTTCGACTCTGGGATGGCATGCTGAATGAGTTTCATATTTCTTTTCTTTAAAAGGGTAGAATATCTATCGTTTTATTTTGACAGCTATAGACAAGTCCATATTTGATTAAGTCCTATATATCATCTACTGAGCTAAGCAGAAAGATTTTTAATTATAGAAAGCTAGGACATTTCAAGCCTTGGAATATTAATTAATCATTCAGGGAAGATGTTAGTTTCATCTCTTGTGTTAATTTTATACCCTGACACTTATTCATACTTTGTTTACATTTTTATAGACTATTTAATCTCATATTTTCAGAGGAGGAGAAGTAAGATGAACTGTTTTCTATCTTGTCCCAGAATTGAGTAGTAAGAACCAGAGGAGAGAAAGGTCCTGCATAATAGCCAGAATAAATGCTCAATCCAATGCTTCATAAGCCATTAAAATGGCTTAATCACTTTGCATTTTTAAAATACAGAAGTGGAAGAGATATAAGGATTTTTCCCTCCCTTCTATAATTCACAGCACATTTGGACTGTGATCAATGCAATACAATCAGAGGAAAAAGAACAAAGTGGTGCCAAGGAAAACAGAATGACAGACTAAGATTAATTATAGAAAAACACATATCATTATTCTAAAATTAGTTCAATTAAATAGAGAAATATACCAGCTATGAACAATAAGTAATATTTTAGTTTGTGTTTTTCCTCTCCTCAGTTTTTCTATAAAGTGGAGACTGTTGATAAAAGTACGATATTCTAGGCATAATATGTCTTCTTTCCTCTGTTTAAAAATGAACAATACAAACAAGTATACAAACTAAAACTAACATATTATCTGTGATGTCGGGGGTTTCTTTCAGAGTGATCTTTTAGTCACCTCCCAGATATGTGAAAATGGCACGTCATTGTTCCCTAAAGTGTATGTTTTATGGAACATAAGTCCCAGGATGTGCTCCAAGACCAAAAGGTCCATGAAGGAAAAGTGATTCCATGGTTGAATGGTATTCTTTTCTAGAGTAGTCACAATGATATTAACCCACTGAAAATACCTAGAGATCTTTTGATTTGATAAAGAAACTGATTCAGCTTTGTGACCTAGTGTTTTTCAAACTTATTTCTCTTTACATACTTTTTAAAAATAAATTTATTTATTTTATTATTTTTTACTTTATTTTTTTTGGCTGACTTGGGTCTTCATTGCTGCGCACAGGCTTTCTCTAGTTGCAGGAGCGGGGCCTACCCTTTGTTGCAGTGTGTGGGCTTCTCATTGTGGTGGCTTCTCTTGTTGCAGATCACGGGCTCTAGGTGTGTGGGCTTCAGTAGTTGTGGCACGTGGGCTCAGTAGTTGTGGCTCACGGGCACTAGAGTGCAGGCTTAGTAGTGGCACATGGGCTTAGTTGCTCTGCAGCATGTGGGATCTTCCCAGACCAGGGCTTGAATCCGTGTCCCCTGCATTGGCAGGTGGATTCTTAACCACTGTGCCACCAAGGAAGTCCCATACTTTTTTTATATATCACTTTCTTCACAGTTAGTATTACTTGGCAGTAAAGTGGAATGTGGGGTCTGAATGCCTGGGTTCAAATCCTGGGTCTGCTACATTCTAGATGCAACAACCAAGACAAGTTATAGAACATTTTAAAGTAATTTTTTAAAGTTTAATTAGGTTCTATTTGTTTATTTTTGCTTTTGTTTACTTTGCTTTAGGAGACAGGCCCCCCAAAATATTGCTGAGATTTATGTCAAAGAGTGTTCTGCCTATGTTTTCCTCTGAGAGTGTCATAGTATCCGGTCTTAATTTTGGTCTTTAATCCTTTTTAGTATATTTTTGTGTATGGTGGTAGAGAATGTTCTAATTTCACTCTTTTACAAGTAGCTGTCCAGTTTTCCCAGCACCACTTATTGAAGAGACTGTCTTTTCTCCACTGTATATTCTTGCCTACTTTGTCATAGATTAATTGACCAGAAATATGTGGGTTTATTTCAGACCTAATTAAACTTAGAAGCTTTTTGCACTGCAGAGAAAACCATCGACAAAATGAAAAGACAGCCTACTGAATGGGAGAAGATATTTGAAAATTATATGACTGATATGGGATTAATATCCAACATATATGAACAGCTCATACATCTCAACATCAAAAAAAAAATCCAACTAAAAAATGGGCAGAAGAACTGAATAGACATTTTTCCAAAGAGGAAAAGCACATGGCCAACATTTTTCCAAAGAGGAAAAGCACATGGCCATGAAAAGATGCTCAACATCGCTAATCATCAGGGAAATGCAAATCAAAACCACAGTGAGATATCATCTCATACCTGTCAGAATGGCTATCATCAAAAAAAACCACAAATAACAAATGTTGGGAAGGATGTGGAAGAAAGGAAACCATCCTATGCTGTTGGTGGGTACATACATTGGTACAGCCACTGTGGAAAACAGTATGGAGATTTCTCAAAAAACTAAAAATAGAACTACCATATGACCCAGCAATTTCACTCCTGATTATATATCTGAAAAAACCAAAATCACTAACTTGAAAAGCTACATGCATCCTAATGTTCATAATAGCATTATTTAAAATAGTCAAGGTATGGAAGCAAGCTAAGTGTCCATCAATAGATGAATGGATAAAGATGTGGTATATCTATAAATATATATTATATATATATATATATATATATATATATATATACACACAATGGAATATTACTCGGGCATAAAAAGAATGAAATAATGCCATTTGCAGCATCATGGATGGATTTAGAGATTATTATATTAATTGAAGTAAGTCATACAGAGAAAGACAAATACCGTATGATATCACTTATATGTGGAAGCTAAAATATACAATAAACTGGTGAATAAAACAAAAAAGGAGCAGATTAACAGATATAGAGAACAAGCTAGTGGTTAACAGTGGGGAGGGGAAACAGGGGTAGGCGATTAAAAAAAGGGGGTTATTATGAGATTATATGAAATCATGTTTGTGAAATGTCTGAAAATTGTGAAGCACTGAAGAATTTAAAGAATCTTTCATTCAATTAAAAAATAAAGTAGCAAAAAATAATGTTTTTAAGAACAGTTGTAGACTTACAGAAAAATTGTGAGGATGATATAGGTAGATTCCTCTATATGTTGGTAATAATATTGGTAACTATTTTATTGTGTACAAAGTTCTTTAAAAATCTTTCAGACTTGGTTCCTGCTTTCATGAAAATGAGAACACTCAGAGCAATCAATGAAGTGAGATGATTAATTGGTTTGGAGTTGGTGAAGATAATGCAGTCTTAGGGAGAAAGAAAACACACGTTTATTTATATGTTTAGAAGAAGGAGTATATCTTTAAAATATAAGTAGGCTGAACGCAGAAGATTTCAGTCTCCTGCATTCTAGGCTTTGAAAAGATATGTATTAAATGGGAGGCCACAGCCTACTTACTAGAAAAATATATTTTATGAAGATTGTAGACTCATCAAATATTCCTTAGCATTTCAGAGAGATTTTTTAAAATGTTAGCCTTTTGGGACTACAAAAGGTATGGCATTTCATATTCTGCAAAGCAATATTGGCCTAAAATTGAACCATTTATTTTGTCCTTGTTATATGTCACAGTTGTCCTTTCCCTTGAGTTATTAGTTTTATCACCTGCAAGTTCTTTTCAGGAAAAACTGGTGGATTTCATTAAGGATCAAAATAGAGAACTGATTTAGTCTGAGGACTGGACAACTAGTAATTGGAGACCAGTAAAGTGTCTCGATCACCAAAAGAGCTATTTAAATCAAGGATTCTGGACTTGTAAGGAACTGATCCTATTAAATCGAAATACATACTGAAACAAAGAAAACAGACTTATTGGTTCATCACAGAGGTCAAAAGCACACCAAAGAAATTTTCTATAAATTTTCATGTTTTTGACATTTCTTCTTCCTTTAAAGATTTGTAAAATCAGATTATTCTCCAGGAATAAAAGGCTAATTATTCCCTAAAAGCAACATTATCTAGGCTCAGTGATGGTCATAAACTACAACAAAATAGAAGGCATTTGGTGTGGTTTGTAGGACAAATCCATCAATCACAGGTTAATTACATATTATACTTTTTTTTTTTTTTTAATTAATTTATTTATTTTTGCTGTGTTGGGTCTTCGCCCCTGTGCGAGGGCCCTCCCCAGCCGTGGCAAGCGGGGGCCACTCTTCATCGCGGTGCACAGGCCTCTCACTATTGCGGCCTCTCTTGTTGCAGGAGCACAGGCTCCAGACACGCAGGCTCAGTAGTTGTGGCTCACGGGCCCAGCCGCTCCGCAGCATGTGGGATCCTCCCAGACCAGGGCCCGAACCCATGTCCCCCGCATCAGCAGGCAGACTCTCAACCACCGCGCCACCAGGGAAGCCCTACATATTATACTTTTACATCTTCTTTCCGTTGGCCCAAGCTCTGTTGTCTTTGAATGCAAATCTCTTACATTTTTATTGTGTAAATAAATTTATTCGATTCTTCTTCACTGTGAGTCTTGAGAAGAGAGTGAATTAAAACTATCTGGTCCCTAGGGGAGGAATAGGAAGGAAACACATAGGCCTGAGATGTGGACAGACATGGAAAACACACAAAGAGGGAGCTTAGAGAATCAAAATCCAATATGTTCACACACTTTCATGGAGATTCCAAAGGAAAATAATGAATAGCAGGAAAAGGAAAAAAATCAATACAGACTGAGACGATTTTCAATATGAAACCTAGAATAAATGGTCAAGCTGCCTAGGAAATGGAGTAAAAGACCTTTATTATTCGTGAATGATATGGAATTGGACAACATGTGTTTGATAGAGGATTCCAGAAGCAGAGTTTGACCATGAGAAGTACTGGCAGAGATGATGTGAAGAGATCAGAACCCTCAGCTGACCATGCCTGAATCTAGAGCTGAGTGAAATCCTAGTACAGAACTGGAGAGGGACTGTATGCCAGCAATTTAGTCAACAAATTGACTGAACCAAGAGTTAGGTAGGGAAGCTGCAACCCAGTGCTCACAGGAGCTGAGAAAACTAGATATAACTCATTTCTCATTGAATCCTACCAGATACCCCAGAGTGGAACAAGAAGTCTAGTTCCAAATCCCATCTTACATCAAAGGGAAGGTCACACCTAAAGTACCATTAGGCAGTGCTCAGTGTTTCAGGCACTGGCAATGTGTGCTAAGGTAAACTGTGGAAGCTTTTAGTACACATGGCTGGCAGGTAAAGAAAATGCAAAGACTGAGAAAATATCCAAATCCTAATACTAATCCTTCACTTCTGTGAAACTACTAATCCTGTCAGGGTTTGCATAACCCTCAGTATAATAAACAGTATGCAGAAAAATGGGCAGTTACACTAGTTCAGGGTATATGTGAAAAGAAATGTCTTAAATTTAAGTGGAAAATAATCTAAGGATAATCATCAGACAACAAACAAACAATAATAACAGCTGTAGAAAATAGACATGTTGAATAGGAATTTTTGAAAATATTATGCAGAAAAAACCATTTCATTTATAGAGAATTTTTTAAAACATATAGAGGATAGATAGCAGACCCTTTTCATTTTTCAAAGTACTCACAAAAAAATATTTTCCTCCATTCAGGGGATTGAGGGGAGAAGAGAAATAAGTGAGGGAGATTAAGAGGTACAAAGTTCCAGTTGCAAAATAAATGACTCATGGGTATTAAATGTACAATGTACGGAAAATAGTTAACAATTATGTAATCTTTATATGGTGACAGATGGTAATGAGACTTATCGTGATGATCATTTTAAAAGGTGTAGAAATATCAAATCACTATGTTGTGTAACAGGAACTAACATAGTGTTGTAGGTTAATTATACTTAAAAACAAACAAACAAGCAAACAAACCAACAAACTCATAGAAAAAGAGATCAGATTTGTGGTTACCAGAGTTGGGGTTGGGATGGGGGAAGGGAAATTGGATGAAGGCAGCCAAAAGGTAGAAACTCCCAGTTATAAGTACTAGGGATGTAATGTACAACATGATAAATATGATTAACACAGCTGTATGTTATATATGAAAGTTGTTAAGACAGTAAATCCTGAGTTCTCATCACAAGGAAAAAATATTTTTTTCTCTTTCTTTAATTTTGTATCTATATGAGGAGATGGATGTTCCTATAATTATGGTAATCAATTCATGATATATGTAAGTCAAATCTTTATGCTGTACACCTTAAATTTATACAGTGCTGTATGTCAATTACAATCTCAATAAAGCTGGAAGAAATAAATATGAGAGAAAAAAAATTTCTACTCAGGCTGACAACATATGTTAAATATTTTTAGCAAAATTATCAATTATATACATTTGAGAAAATGCACCCATCTTGAAAAGAAAACATGTTCTAGTATCTACTTCAATTTTAAATTAGAGAAAAATGAATACTATGAATTAAAAATATAAAAACCATAATACTAAATTACAGATTTTGTGCATTAATATGAAAAAACTGATTGGGAATTTGTTGAAACTTTCGAATAATTTCTGAATGCTCTGAAGAGAGTGGAGTATAACCAAAAATTCTCAGACTTTTGTTGAATTGCTTATTATTTGATCACTTGCTTTTTTTCTTTAGTGTAAATGAGGAAAATATCTAATTCTAAGTACTTGAATATTAAAAGAGACAATAGAATGCATACTAGGAACCACATCTTGAGCTATATTCCAGTATAGCCAGATGCTTTTTCTGTAGCCATTGGATAGGGCCCCACAGAAGTGTAATTGCATAAGGACATTCCTAGGATACATAACATCCCATAGGAAGAGAAAGGCATGCAGATTGGTCTACTAATAATGCTTGTCTGGTTAAGGAGCAACAAAAGTGAAGGCTACACTGGAAGTTGGCTGTATCTCCTCCTAAATCATAACAACATTAGTTGTTTCCTGTGTACTATACATGGTCCCAGAGAAGGCAACCAGCTTAGCATTGTCTGTTAAAAAGAAATTCCCCTAAAGGATTTTCTGGAATGACATCATGACTCAAGCAAAGAGGTGACCCAAAAGAAGCAAGAGAGCAATAGAGGGGATTCAAAAAGTTACTGGCAGGAAAGGGTAGAGAACACAGTCTGTGTTAAGCAAACTGTGGTTGAAGAAGCCAAGAGATGAAGCTTTGAGGACTCTGCAACAGCCCCTGCAGTGGAGACTGTGGATCAGTATTCCCTGTACTGTATGCCTCCTTGCACTATAGAGACTGAAAAGCTAAAATGTGCATTTTCTAGGCTCCCTTGCGATTTGGTTGCACATAAAATTTTGATTTGGCCAACCTGATATATTTGTGTGGGACAATGAAGGTGGGAGTAAGGTGGAGTTCAAACTTCTGCTGGTTCTATGGTTTCTACAGACACGCAGGATCACAGAAGCCCTTGTTTTTCTGTGTTAATATCAGCAAAGTACCAGTCACTGAACTAAGGAAGTCAAGAAGGAAGACATGCAGCACCCATTTTGTTGATGTTACACATTTCTGGAGCATACACAGCTTCCCAAATATGACAGGCTTCTGATATTATGATCCCTGATTAAAGCCACAGCAATGCAACCATTCTCTGAATTACAGATAAGGCAGTGACAATTTGGTGTCCTGCTTTTGTGACCTATGTCTTTGGGAGACATTCCTAAAAGCTACTTTAAGAGATTGTGTCTTCTGCTCCCCTTACCCTGCTATAACATTTGATACCAGAAGTGGCCACAGGCAAGAAGCACTGAGGTGCAGGGCAGTCTGAGACTGGTCATCCTCTGGCCAAGTTTGAAGACATCAATGTCCTCATGAACATTAGAAAATGGAGACTGGCATTTTTATTGTCCATTATGGCAAAAAAGTTACTCTAGCCTGCGGTGCTGAAATAAAATACCTATTGAAGACGAGTTTTTGACAGACTGAGGGTCTGCTACAATAGATTATCATGGTAAAAATAAAAATATTATAATAATCAGGCTACTTCTATCTGTGCTGGAGAACATAAACATAAAAAGACCAGGTTCAGGGCAGAGTCAACTGAGGAGTCTCCTGTGACTGCCCTTTTTCCTATCTATGATCATGTGAGTCTCTGGATTAACTCAGATTTGCCTTATCTTTTATGTGAGAAGTAGGTCCTTATTTGGGAAAGAGAGGGGCAAAATATCATTCCTGTGGTATTCCTAAACAAAATGAAATAACAAACAAATCCAAAGTGAGGAACACTCTACAAAATAACTGGCCTTCACTATTCTAAAATGCCATGAAAGACAATGATTGACAAACCATTCTTAATTTAAAGAGGCTATAGAGACATGAAAACTAAATACAATGTGTGGTCCTGCATGGACCATGTATCAAGACAGATAATTATCTTACACATAAAGTGCATTATTGGGAAAATTGGAAAAGTGTATATGGTCTGTGAAACAAACAACTGTATTAGATTAAATTTTATAAATTAATAAATATATTTATATTTATTAATTGTATTTAGATTAAATTAGGTTAAATAATCTGATTTTGATAATTGTACTAAGGTTATGTACGGAAATGTTATTATTGTTAGATAACATATACTGAGCGCTTAGAATAATGTGGTATGCATATCTGTAATTTATCCTAAAATCGTTCAAAAATTATATATAGATATATACAAGCATATATATGTATATGCTCAATTGATATAAAAAAGATAAACCTAGTGATTGTTCCTTGCTGCATAGAATTTTTTTATTTTCATTACACCACTATGTGCTTTTAAATAAATATTTATGTAATGTTTTTGTCTATTTAGGCATTCAGAAGACCACAATACGTTATCTAGTGTCAATAAAATTGACTGTTATGATGTTTAATAATAAATTAATATACAACATTTAAAATTAACCAATATAAGTAGTTATATGTGGGGCTGAATAATTTCAATAATATTCCTAGGCAGTACACTAAGAATATACAAATGTTGTCTAAAATATCAAATAATCATGCCACAAATTAATAAAAGAAGAAAATAGGGAATATAAATTTTAAAAATTTCACAGAATTCTACTAGAAAAAAGTCTTTACTAAACTTATCTTTAGTATTTGAAAAATTATACTGGATCATTGAAACTTTTATTAATCCACCATTTTGTAAGTTCAATCCATGTGTGATAAAACATTTTACATCATATTATTTTATTTAAATTTTTTCTAATCATACTATCATGGTTAGAGTACATTATTAGTGAATATGTTAAGTACATAATTGTGAAAATAGTGAATATGTAGTATACAAAATACATTGACCATATTTTAGAAATACAGAAAGTTGGGTTCTATTAGCTTAATATATTTTGAGTACAAAAACAGACTCTCCAAGATGTGGGGGATGATGTTATTGACATGGACCAAAAATAATATATTCTGTAAAATCATTGTGCCTTAGAATAATTCCTTTTAATTAATTTCCTAAATTAACAATCCTACCAACTTAGAAACACAGGAAAGAAAAGAGGTATGAAAAATCAAGACGCCAATCATTTTATGCATTTGACTTCCAAGTATTATCAAAACATTTGCCACAGTTTTTATGTGATTTTAATTTTCTATATACTAACATTTTTATGCCACATGTTGCAGTATCTCTTTTTAAAAAATGTACTCAAGGGCTTCCCTGGTGGCGCAGTGGTTGAGAGTCCGTCTGCCGATGAAGGGGACGCGGGTTCGTGCCCCGATCCTGGAGGATCCCGCATGCCGCGGAGCGGCTGGGCCCGCGAGCCATGGCCGTGGAGCCTGTGTGTCCGGAGCCTGTGCTCCGCAACGGGAGAGGCCACAGCAGTGAGAGGCCCGCGTAGAGCACAAAAAAAAAAAAAAAAAAAAAAAAATGTACTCAAGCAAAAATATTACTCCAAATCTCAAAAAAGTAAGTGGTTAGTGAATTAAATGTTAATGCTTTTGACAGTCAAATAAAATAACCTGAAAAGAAAAGAAACTTTAGTCTTCCTTATTATGTAAAAATAATATTTAGCTTTGCACGTTATGAATAAAGTTTGTATGTTGAAATTTTTAAGGCAAAAATATTCAATAAGTATAATTTTTTCCAATGTATTAAGGATTGTTAAAAACCGTTAAAGATAATAACAAATGGTTGTCCACAGAATGTAAAGGGCTAGAAAAACATAAAGGAATGTAATAATGAATTTGTAGTCTTTTTCATTCCAGTGAGGCGGATCTTAAAGCTCTAACAAAAAACGTCAAGTTTAAGAGAAACAGACGCACACTGTTTTATTTTCCAATACTGAGTATATCTGAAACCAGATCCCTTTCTTTTTACTTACTCTGCTTCTACATGTCATTTTAAATAAAGTAACACACGCATTTACCCGCCTTGTCCCATCTCCCTTTTTGAGTTTCAGCTATAAAATGTAATTTTGTGAAAAACATATTTCCCTCAGATAAAGCTTCCTGAATGAGTCCTTCATTATATCCAAAGGGCAAATATATTAGCCTGAGGCTTATCATTTAAAACTTTATTATTCTTTGTAAAATGTCCTGAAAATGTAGTGACAAATATAACAATTTCCTAAGAAATATTGGGGAAAGCTTCAAGGGGATTTTATGTTTCCTTTTACACAGATAACATACATAGTATTTCTTTATGATGGAAGTTTGATGATTAAGTATACTGGGGCCAAAAAAAGTTCCTATATTTCAGATTCAAAATGACTTTTAGAATTAGAAATACTATATAGATTTTTTTTTAATTTTTTTTATCGGAGTATAATTGCTTTACAATGTTGTGTTAGTTTCTGCTGCACAATGAAGTGAATCAGCTATATGTATACATAGATCCCCTCCCTCCTGGGCCTCCCTCCCACCCCCCCATCCCACCCATCTAGGTCACCACAGAGCACCGAGATGAGCTCTCTGTGCTACAACACAGGTTCCCACTAGCTATCTATTTTACACATAGTAGTGTATTTATGTCAAACCTAATCTCTCCATTCATCCCACCCTCTCCTTCCTCTCCTGTGTCCACACATCCGTTCTCTATGTCTGATAATAAAAAGAAAGTCACTTCATTGCGCTGTTTATTTTCCATAGCTGTTTAGGATGTATGTGTGCATATGTATGCATGAACATATATAATTGGGTTGGCCAAAAGTTTGTTCGGGTTTCCCGTAAGATGCTACAGAATGAATGAACTTTTTGCCAACCCAATATGAGTACCTGAGTATATACATGTATATATGTAAATGTACAAGTGCATACATATGCATATGTGTCTGTGTCTTGTGTGTGTCCCTATCTGTGTGTTCCCTCTCTAACAAAAGCAACTTGCTTTTTCCTGAAGACAAAGTGGGCATTTCATCCTTTGGTCAGTTCCTTTACTTGGAAAACCCTTTACTTGGAAAACCCTTCTTCTCTATCATTCTCCATCCATGGAAACACATTACAGCTGGGCTCCTAATCTAATAATACCATGTGGTAGAGTTATTTTTACCTATCTTATCTTTATGCTTTATGTTGATTCCTGGAAGCTATGAACCTGATTTCTTCCATCTTATTTACTGCAGTGTCTCATAATCGGTAGCTGCTCAAAGACTATATTTGCTATCTGAATGAGTGAGTTTTGCCCATATCATCCAAAGTGCCTTATTTCCTTTATCATCTCTGCTTGAAAGCAGTTTTGTGGGTTGTTTGATACAATGTTCTCACAGATGTTGGAGGCAAGTGCTCTATAAAGCCCCCATGGAAGGGAGGTTTATAACTATTTTTCATTTATTCCACTGCTTTAGTGGCTTAGTTAGGGAAGCATATAATATAGCTTGAAGCAGTGTGAGACACTGGAGCATCATAATGAAGAGTTTGAGTTTCATCTCAGTTTTTTTCATGAGCACAATAAAATAATAATGTCTACCTCATAGGTTTTACAAAAGGAAAATGAAGCGATGCATGTGAAATACTTGGCAAAAACCAAGCACGTACTAAGCAGGCAGTTAGGCCACAATAATAATAAAGAACCTTGTTTTTTCATAAATAAAGAAACTGCTCTATGCAAAATAACCTGAGTATTGCTTCTACAACATCCCTCATAGGTAGAGTGACTTATGGCTCCTATTTTCCTGGACTGTATGCTCTACATATTTCATATTTTGTATTTTGCTAATACAGAAAGTTGGGTTCCATCAGCTTAAAATATTTTGAGTATAAGAACAGACTCTGCAAGATGTTGGGGATGATTTTATTGACACAGGGCTGAAGATAATGTCTTAGGTAAAATCATTGTGCCTTAGAATAATTCCTTCTTATTAATATTCTAAATTAACAATCGTACCAACTTAGAAACATGGGAAAGAAAAGAAGAATGAAGAAATCGAGATGCCAATCATTTTGTGCATTTTACTTCCAAGTATTATGAAAACATTTATCACTGTCATATAATTATTAATATGATTATTATTTATTTTATTATTATTGTTAATTTTTTACTTTTTTTTGCGGTACGTGGGCCTCTCACTGCTGTGGCCTCTCCCGTTGTGGAGCACAGGCTCTGGACGCACAGGCTCAGCGGCCATGGCTCACGGGCACAGCCACTCTGCGGCATGTGGGATCCTCCCGGACCGGGGCAAGAACCCATGTCCCCTGCATAGGCAGGCAGACTCTCAGCCACTGCGCCACCAGGGAAGCCGTATTAATACTATTAATATTATTCCTTTTTACTCTCAAGAAGTTTTCTAGTTTGGAAAATGAATTATATAACCACCCTACTCCTAGTCCTCCTTCATGGCTTCTTTATATTTAAAAGTATTATTGAGCCATCCAAAAATTGTAGAACTGGAAAATTTTTAGAATCCAAATAAGCAAAGTGGTCAAGTATTACTGCTTTCTTTTCCTTCTCTTTAGGAAGAAAATGAACAAAGTTTTAGGTTATGCCATAGGAAAATATCTTACTGTGTTTTAGGAATAATTGCATTCTTCCATTTTTCTTAAAAAGTAATTTTTAAAAATGTGCATGTCTCTATGTTTTAATGTTGAAAGTTGCATAATTTCACAACATAGTTTGCTTGTGACAAAATTGAAATGAAAGCGTTTTGTACCTAAAAGTTTTCATGCTTGATTTTTCAGGAAAACTAGAAAGTGAACCACCCCCCAAAAAAAAGCATAATTGAACAAACAAGAATATAACTACATAAAAAATGTCTAAAAAAGAAGACCTACTTAAAAAAATTTTCTATAAAATGGTACCTGAGTAGGAATAGAACATGAATATTAATTATTTTTAAAATGGAGCTTGACTTTATACATATATATATATATTCTTTAATTTACTCATGACTCTTCTTAAATATATTACAAAGATACAAAAGCATATATTTATACATTTAATCAATAATTTTCACAAATACTATCTATACATGAAAACAGGCATTTATATAAAATAGCTTTGAAAATCTAGAACCCAGTGAGTGTACAAATAGGAAGACTCTCTGAGAAATAATTCTGTCTTAAATTAGAAATGGACTGGGCTTTATAACTTAGTTTGCTTATTACATTCTTTGCTTATTTGCTCTAGTTGGTTCTATTACTTGACACCAAATGGATACTTGTTTGGCTAGAAATCATCTTATTTTTAAAATGCTGGGATATAATGGCCTAATAATCCTTCACACATTGCATGAATTAATAAAAAATGTGTTTCCTTATTTAAACTGAGCTAATGCATGTGGTTTCCCCTGTCAGGAATGGAGAATGTTGGTAATTTCAGAGAATCTTTGAACTTCATAGTAGAGCACAATCTAAATGGCAGTCATATTGGGGGTGTGCTTGGCTGTAGGATGGAAGCAGGTGGTAGGAGAGAGTTACCAAAAGGAAAGAAGAGAGAAGCCAAAGACAAGCCATTTTACCAGACTGTGACTTTAGTAGCGGGATGTTGTTGAATACATGCCAAATAACCATTTGTTCACTTTTCTGGTCCACAGAAACCTGTGTAGAGTATACCAGCCTCAGGAAATAAATTATGATATACGTAAGTCAGCATTTTCTTAGCTATGGAATATGAACCAATTGTGAGTCATAAAATTAATTTGGTGGGTCAAAACCAATTGAAACAGTAAGGAAAATATCAAAATACTTTTTTTTGATATACAGTAAACACAGTTCATAGAATTTCTGTTTTTATTATAAATATAAATTATGTATAAAAATTTTTATTTACAAATAATTTTCTTACTGTGGGATACTTTTAAATTCACAGATATAAGCCAACCATGGAAACTCTATCACTGGTGCCATTGATATGTCTCTTGATGGACAGCAGTCATGTCCTGATCATAGATCCTCAAGGGGATTTTTGCTAGGTGTTTTTAAGAGAAAAATTTATTCCCTTACAGGAAGGAGAGCAGAGATAGAATACAGGTTATTTTTCTTTTTAACTCATCTGCCCTTCTTGTTGGTATATTACTGCATGTTAATTAATGCTCAGATCCATAGAAAATAACATGTGAATATTACACTGAGGATAACAGAACAAAATGATTAAAAAATCTGCATCCTTAATGACATCATTAAGTCACTGTGGTGTGAAATGGCCCACCTTCTTTCTAAGTTATGTAATAAAGGTCTGAATTGTTTAAGCCATTATTTTATTGTTATTCTTTAGTTTGCAGTGAAAATTGAATGACTATAAGTCTAAAGCCAGTTATGCTGAGAAAAAATTTGAAATTATTTCATGCTTTGTCTCCACTTCCATTGTCTTTATCTTTTACCATTTGCCCCTCTTTTTCTAAGTCTCAGATTTTAAATTAATACTTGGCAATACCTATATTGTGTTTACTTCACTATTACTAGATAAACTTGCTCCTTTTTTAGCTCTTATTTCTGTTTTGTCTTGCTTTTGGTTTTGTTTTGAATAAATTGTGTTTAAGGTCAGTTGCTTCTTCCCCAATTGATCTTGAGGCTACTACTTAACCAGATTGACTAATTATGGGACTCAGCATCAAGAATTTTGATCATCACACCTTGGATATTAGTCAGATGTAAGTGCTGACTGTCCCTTAAATAGTTCTTTCAAAAATTTTTTCCAAATCCTTTCCTTTGCTCTATTAAATTACATATTTCTTAACATATTCCATTTTATTTATCCTTACTCTGTACCATGCAGAATCATAAGCTTTGGCCTATAAAAATATTAATTTTCATGGTAAATAGAGTGAAGGTAGAATTTAATTTTAATGAAGCTTGATGTAACAAACATTCCACTCCAATGATGTAATACAAAGTAGCGGCTGGGGACCAGCCATGTCCCATGCTCTTTTACTGTACTGAAATCTTGCTATAACCAAATAAAGCAGATACATCCTTGAAGGTTTTGATGAACTTTGCAAATATTCAGATCAGGTCTTTCATACTCTGTATTAGCTAAAATGCAAAAAAAGTTCATTCTCTTTGGAGGTTCATTAGCTTCTCTTTGAGGCTCTGCCAAAAATTCAGTTCTCTGTCAACAGACAGAGGTGATGTTGTATTGGACTATTTTGGTCCTAATGCCATTCCTTCAATATAGATAACCAAAAACATCCATTATGTTTATAACAATATACATTCTTTATTAAAACATAAAAGTATCAAAATACAGTTATAAATTATACAAAAGGAAAATTTTAAAAACTAGGGCTTTAGATGTTGGAGATTCCTCTCTGATAAAAGTCAGGTAAATAATTCAACAGTTTCAAGAGGCAAATAATTACATAATGATAAAACTCCCAGTAGAAATCTGTAGTAGTAAAATTATGAGCTATATTATCTAATAAAAAGAGCAGAAAGGGTGATATGTTCACATAATTTTTGGCAACAGGAAATTTAAGTTAATAATGTCAATGCCATAGATTTGTACAGGTGTCATAGTTACATGAACCTTAGGGAAACCAAATATAACCAAAATATTTGCCTCTAATTAATCAAGATGTGATCAGAAATACAGATAGACTCCTTTTCTAGACTTCACTATAGGCAAAGCATGGTTTGTTAGCCTAGTAACTTCAGTTTGGGTTAAAATAAATTCCTAATTGTTTAATATGAGGTTGGTTTGCATAATTCTACGTGTAAGCTATGAAAAAGGCACAGGAGGATAAATAAACCTGGGTCATAAATTTTAGCATAAAAGTATCACAGGGTACAAATGGAGTGAACATGAGGAACTCTTTCTATAAGCATTGTAGGATATTTTTAAGTGGTTTGAATTTAGCTCCAATAATTATAATGTATTGTATTTAAATACTGTGTGTGCATATTGGAAAGGAAGGTAAGAGGTTTTCAGGCAAAATGATGAGCATGAAGTAGCCAATTGTTTAAGTTATAAGAATGTTGTATAAAATAATGTTAAGATTTTAGATTCAGTTTCTGCACAAGCAAAATGTTTTGTTCTAGAGATTTAATCATTGTAAATTAAGCAATTCTTTCCAGCATGCCTATTTTATACCAGGTATTATGATAATCTCTGGAAACATAGTTCTTCTCGCTAGTGTTATTATCTTAAAATCTACTAAAGGTGTATCCTACGTGAAGGTACATGCAATTGGGCCCAAAATCCAGATACATTATTAAATGTGTGAACATCAAGCTTCAATTTACTTATAATTCAGAGGATAATAATATTATTGAAAGAGTTCAATAAAGTGATAAATATGTGTGTGAACATGTGTGTATCTCTCATGTGCTTAAGTGCTTAAGCATTTAATAAATAATAGATGATATGAACACAGAAGTTTGTATTCAATAAGAAGGATTTATGAACTACTGTTGTTCTAGTACAAACAGTTCTTAGAGTAATAAACACAGTGCCTAATCTATATTTGCTGAATAAATGGATGATCAAAGAAATAAATGAATTATTGGATATATAAGTAAATCTTTTCAGCTACATATCAATGTAATAATAAACAGAAAATAGAAAGAAAGGGGGACTTTCTTACTCTGAAATGATACAGTTGCTGATATCAGAATAAGCCTCCCACTGAGACTATAAAAAATACCTGAATAAAATATAAAAAATTTAGCCTTTTATAGCATTGGAAAGCATCCAAGAGAGGCAGGAATTTGAGGAGGCAAGAACCTTGAGACAATGGACTGCATTAAGTTGATGCCTATTTTGGCCACTTTTTTCCCCCCAGGTTGTTTTCTGATTTCCTGAATGGGGCATAAAAAGCTGCAGTTTAGAGTTTGTGACACTCTAGCATGCTTTGAGAGAAAAAACGGAATTTCAGGGACAACAATACAGGAAGGGTCTGATATAATGGGCAAATTTTCCTTTTGAGTAATTTGCTAACTCTGAGACTTAGGACAAAATGAGCATGCTGATAAGGTTAAAAAGCAGAGCCTATAACAGTACCTTGAAATTGGTGACTATAACTGAATCTAAGTCTTACAAAGCAATGGGTTGAAATGCTTGAACTCTATTTCCTAAGAAACTAAACAGACTCATCTTGTTTAGTCATAACAATAGAGGAAATAAGATGCATATTGAAAATACTCCATATTATAGTAAAAACAGAGGAAAGGAGAAGGAAAAAAGAAAAATAACATGTAAGACAAATATAAAATAAATAGAAAGCTGGTAGACTTAAACTCTGCCATATAAATAATTACATTAAATGTAAGGGTAAACAGCCCAATAAAAAGATAGAGACTCTCAGATTGGATAAAGCAAGCAAGACCCAACTGTATGCCATTTATAAGAAACATACTTCACATATAAACTCAAGAACATATTAAAAGTACTGTAAAAGGATGGGAATCTTTTATGTCTTTCACACAATGAGAATAAAATACCTTTAAGAGAAAAATGCCAGTGGGTAAAGATAATGCTGGAACAATTACTTACTTATGTGAAAAAAAAAAAAAAACCTAGATTTACACCTTATATACTATATATATGCTAGACTATGATAAGTTAAAAGTGAATGCTCTAGCCCCTAAAACAACCACTAAAATATTGAAATGAATGGTTATGCTTAATAAGACTTCAAAGGACATAAAATAAAACAATAAAGTTTTAAAATAATTTAAAAAACAAAAAAAAGATGAAAAAGAAATAAAGATCACATGGCTCCAATAAAAAGCAAGTGGCAAGATGATTTATTTAACTATAACAATAGCAATAAACACAGTCATCGTAAATGGTCTGAATAAATCACTTACTAAAGATCTATTTTCAGACTGAAGAAAAAAATGAAGACTCAAATATGTGCTGCTTACCAGAAAGGAACTTCAACTATAAAATCACAAATATGTTAAAAGTAAAAGGATAGAAAAATATATACCATAATAACACTAATAAAAAGAAGTCTGGAGTGGCTATTTATATCAGAAAAGTATATTTCAGAATAAAGAATATCACCAGGAATTAAAAATGTCATTTCATAATGATAAAGAGTCCAACTCATTGAGAGGGCATAGCAATCCTACACTGCTAAGTACCTAACAACAAAGTTCCTAAATATATGAATCACAATATGATAGAACTGTAAGGAGAAAGAAACATATCTAAAATTACAGAGTATAGAAATTTATATACTATTCTGCAAATAATTGATAGAACAAGGAAAGAAAAACTCATGAATATAGAAAATCAGACAATCACATAATAAGAAATGAAAACTACAGGTGAATATTCTTCCTGGATATGTATATAAAAAAACCTAAACAAAAATTTTGCAAACAAATTCAACAATATAGAAAAAGAGTACAGTAATGCATTATGACTCAGTAGAGTTTATCCCAGGAATGTAAGATTAGTTTAACATCCAAAAACTAGCCATGTGATCTACCATATTAGCAAACTAAAAGAGGAAAGCCATGTAATAATCTCATTAGGTGCAAAAAAAGAAATGATAGCATCCAACATACATTCAGGATAAGAACTCTAAGGAAAGTGGAAAAAGAGGGTAACTCTCTCTACCTCATACATACATACCTCTTCAAAAAACCTATGGCTAATATTATACTTAAGAGTGAAAAATTAAATGTTCCCCACCAAGTACAGGAAAAATACAAGGATGTCCACTCTCACCACTTGCATTCAACATTGTTGTAGGAGTGTTAGAGTACAGTCAGGCAAGAAGAACAAAAATATTAGCCAATCATATCTTATAAAGGACTTATATCCACAATGTAAAACAATTTTTCAAAACTCAATATAAGGAAAAAAATTAAAATGGCTGAAAGATTGATACATATATTTTATCAAAGAAGGTATACAGATTGCAAATAAGCACAGAAAAATCTTTGTTGATGTTAATGCTTAATTATCATTAGACATTAGGGAAAATGCAAATTAAAACCAGGAGATACTATTACACATCTGTTAGGCTACAATTTAAAAATACTGACCACACTCACTTTGCAAGCATGTAGAGCAACTGGAATTCTCATACACTGATTGTGTGAATGCAAATTGTACAGTAATTTTAGAAATCAGTTTGGAAGTTTCTAAGAAAAGTTTTTAATAAAGCACCACATGTATCAGCTATTCCACTCTTAGGTATTTACTCAAGAAAAAGAAAGTATATGTCCATATAAACACTTATATGTGACTATTCATAGCAAGTTTGTTTGCAATAGCCCCAAACTGTAAATAACCCAGATGTCAACCAACAGGTGAATGAATAAAGAAATTGTGGTACGTCCACACAATGGAATTGAACTCAGCAATAAAAACAGCTCAACTATGATATACACAAAAACACTGATAAATAGCATAATAATTATACTGGGTAAAAAAAGCCAGACAAAAAGAAATACATATTGTATGATGCCATTTATAAAATTAAAGAACCCAATCTATAGTGACAGAACACAGATTGGTGGTTATGTGGGGGCTGAGATGGGTGTTGGGAAAGGAGTGGAAGGAGAGAGCGATTATAAAGGGACATGAAGAAATTTAGGGGGATGATAGATGTAGATGGTACATGTCCATTATCTTGATTGTGGTTACGATTTCATGGTTTTATATATATACATATATATATGTATATGTCAAATTTTCAAATTACACCTTTTAAATATGAATATTTTATGTTTAAATTCTATGTCAATAACACTGTTAAAAAATATTGGGCTGGCCAAAAATTCATTCGGTTTTTTCCATAACATCTTATGGAAAACCAAAATAAACAAGAAATAATTAGAAACCTACAAATATCTAGTAAAATTAAGATAATACATGATGCTAACATCAACAGGAACTCACCATTCAGTAATGTATACAAAGCACCTCATGGTATGTAGAAGAAATTTGAAAGTGTTAGGAAGTGTTTCACAGTTGAATTTTCCAGGCTTTTCCAGACGTTTGATATGATATAATGGAGATAACCAGGCTTAGATTATTACAGTGAAATTTGTTAGACTAAAATTATGAAGCGGCAAGTGCTGGAATGGGATGAGTGTTGCAGAGAGTCAAGAAAAAACTGAATTATGAATTAATTCAAACATAGTAATATAAAAGTAAAGAGGCTCTGACAAAACAAGCAAAAAGAAAAAAATTTATAAAAATATTGCAATGACAACTGGAAATGCCCTGTTGTTACAGTTTTTCTTTCACATTTTCAAACAAACTACATATAATTTTTTAATACGTTATTAACGGTTATGTTGAACTTATCAGATACATTTTTAAAAAAATATTTGATGCTATCCAAAATATTCCTATTATTTATTTGTTTCAATTTGGGTCAGCAGGAAAAGATGAGTCCGTAATAACTTTGGTTCAGATATTTATTTTGTATAGTCAATATATTGTTAAAAATTTTGAATGATATTACAAAGAAACTTTTGAGAAGAGTTACTAAGTCTCAGTAAATCTATACTAATTTTTAAAATAATTGTAAACTTTAAGCATTTATATTTATAAATGGAATTTTATTTCCCTTTATAAAAAGAGGGCATGCAATTTCTTATCTCTAAATAACATTGCAAATAAAATTCAAAGTTTACAAAACTTAAAAATCAAATTGGCTATTCAATTTGCTTTTTATACAATTACCTTCAATCAGACAGACCACAGGGATAGGTGAAGCATGAATTACTTTTGTTGAGATATACCTTTATGGCATTAATTTTTTTGACTTGTTTAAAATGGTATTAATTAACACCATAGTAAACGTTGATTCCCATTCACCTCAATGAAAAATCATTATTTATCTCTAAATGGTATTAAAAATAAATTTAAATTGTTGAACAAAATCCAAGTACTTCGCTTTCAACTTGACCACTACACTTACATCAAACCTTTGAAAATACTATAGTGTTAGTGAACATGAATAATGAATATATCAGGTTACATGATATGTACTCAAACTTCTTGTTTAAATCAAATTTGATTTAACTGTATGTGTTTAAATCACATGTGTTGTATTATAAATTTCCTTTGTTTGAATAAGTACTATAGTAAAAATATATGGTAATCCCATAGGAAAATACTGATGGTTTACACTTGAGGCAATCAATTTTACAAAAAACGATACACAAGAAATTAGCATGCTTAAAACAGTGTCTCAAATTTCTCAACAAAGGCTATAAAATTATATCTTATTTTTGACGTTAAAATTTTTATCTTGTTTCTTCACCACAAATGTAGCCATTTGCTAAAGCTGTCTATTGCTTCCAAAATGAAATATTGTACTGTCAATAAATGTGAAAAATGTGATGTGTTAGACGCAAACAAGATGAGATGCGAGTGGGAATGAAAAAGAAAAAATAGTAGAACACCTTAACACATTGTAGTATAAACCCTGATAAATTTTTTTTTTTCCTTTTTTGTAGTGCAAGTGCCTGACTTAAGCTTTGATTGCCTGGGCATCCACTTCATAGAGACAACCCTTTCAAAGACTGCTATTTCAAATAAACACATTGCCAGCCACAGACCTAGATAAAGAGCCAGGCTGTCTCCACCTACTGAAGCTCCTTTGTTTTAGAGATTTTGGCTGATTTTTATAACTGACCATTTGGGCCACTTTTCTTTTCTCTTTTCCTGTGCTTCAAATTCTCACTCTTACATTTCCAATTCACCAATGAAGAGTTAGCCTGCAAAACCTTAGGCTCCTACCCTCCATCCCAATAAAAGCAGAACCCCAGGCCTGCATGTGCTTTCTCTTTCTATCTGAGACCTCACTGTGTGGCCTTAGGTGTGCTGTGTAATTTCCAGGTCCTGTAAGCAATACACCTTTATTTTTTCAAAGTTTCCAAAGGTTATTGCTGAAAGGCATCCTGCAATCATAAGAACCATGAGACCTGGTCCAACCACAACATTGCTTATTGATAGGCAGAGACCAGCACAAAACAATTGGCACAGTTGGCAGGATTGCACGATTGCCCTTGCAATAATCTACAACTTGGTTACTAATGAATGACCTAACTCAGGTGGATAATACCATCTGGGAAAGGAGCACTGCTTGATGTGGGTCTGTTCCATGAACATGCTATGTGTTTTCACAGATTGTTCTGTGGTGTGTTGCCTGCAATATCCAGCCCAAAAGGTCACAGCTGCCATAATAATCCAATGATCTTTTCAGAGTAGTGTGACCAATGTCATATGGTCTAATGAGACAATTAGACCACTATTTACAAAGGCCTTAATTGATTATTAATGTGAATAAGGATCCTTCATGCCTCAAGACCAAGGAGAGCAAAGGAAGGTAGATTGAATTGCAAGGATATTGTTACCACCCAAGGAGAGGCTCTGGGCTAAAGAAACAAGGAAAAGATTCCTGTAGGTGAGGAGGATGGGAGACCTCTGCCTGCAAGCATTGGGTCAGAGGGTTATGCCCAGAATCCATGTCCTAACCCACAACAGTGAAATAGCCTTGCAATCAGAAATCAATGGCACCACCAGGGGGAAAATACAACATAGGCTTGTGGTCTCTGTGTCACCACTTTACTCATTACTGTTGCTCCTCATCCCCTGACCTGATGGGATATTATGGGTCCAATACCTCGTGTGATGTTACTAAAAATTAATGGACAAACATAAACATCCTGAACATCTGGGGTCAATGTCTCCTAAGAACTTTGAGGAGGTATACTTGTTCTTTGATAAATGCAAAACCCCACGGATGCTTCCTGGGTATTATTCAATGTTATGCATACCATCATGCCAAGACTCTGGTATTACACTCCATAGGCCTAGGGGCTTTTCTCAAAAACCTTGTGCATATTGCACTGGTGGAGGCACAGCCCAATCCCAGAGAGACCTTGTGGGACACCCTGTAAAGAAAAGCAGTCACCCACAAAGAAGGCTCACAGTGACACCACCCAAAATTTTCCAGTAACACTGTATAAGATGAAGGTAACAGGATAAAAACAAGAAGTAGAAAGTGAGATAAAAAATTATACCTTAACTGAAAATCAAACCTTTCTTAAAGATTTATGCAGCCCCTAGGAAGGAGAGAGGGGGACTAATTGACTATTGCAGGTTTTCTTGTTTGCTTGGAATGGGCTCTGAATTGTTACAGTTGCTACGTGTGTCAAATGACTGGTATCTCTAAAGACCCTAAAATCCAGAACTTTCTTAAAGATCCAGAGAGGCTCTATGCTCATTTCCTTCAAGATACCACAGATCCTGAGCCCCTTAGTTTTCCCCTGAATGGGGCAGAACTAGAAGCATGCCTCATGAGGTGTCCCTGCCGCCAAGGGGAAAGCTGACAGGGTTATCAAGTCCTTTAGTGAGAAGAAAGAGGGAAATGGGAAGGCACAGACCCCTAGAGCCACTGATATTTGTAAGAGGGCCTATCTTCTCCTCACTTATTTGTCACCTGGTACCATGTCCATCCTTCCATCACAGTGATCAGACCTAAGGCTCACAATAAATAGAAAGCATTGGGATGAAGCCCAAATCCTGCTGTGCAAAATTGTCATGGTACAATGGGTTTATTATTGCCATAACCATAGTAACCCAAATGACCCCCTCTTCTTTTCTAATCCTGAAAAGGCCCCATTTGACCTTGAGCCCAGAGAATTATTTTTTATAGGATGCTCCCTTAACTAGAAGGTTGTGCTACTACACTTTACTGGAACTGCCAAAACACTCCAAAAAGCTTTAAAATGTCTAGCAGAAAACTTACATTTTTTTTCCTCTGTCTCTTGAAGATGTAAATTTACCATGACTTTGAAATGTAAGCACCCCATAAGGTAACTTAAAATTACTTGCAAAAGACAAATACAAATCTTAAAAGTCTTTTCCACAAATATTAGTAAAAAGCTTTAGCCATTGGAGAAGGTAACCTTAATTTTCCTTATCAGCCAATTTGGAAGAAACTGTTGTCTATAAACTAGTGACTTTTATATTGTTGTACTTGACTCATGGCCAAAATTTTGGAATGGAAGCTATAGGGTTTTTGTTTGTGTCTGTCTTGTGTTTATGTATGTTTATAGATGTATGTTATGTATATGCAATTTTTTTTCCTCTCTATCTCTGGATGGTATTGCCAAAATTAATTTGTTAAAGAGTTCTATTTAGTTGGTTTAAATATAATTGCTTATGAATAAGCATTCCAAATATTCAAAAAAGAGAAACTAACCCCAATGTTTTACAAGTCATGTGATCTGGGATAAATTTTAGTAAAAAAAATAAAGCTAGTTTAAGTTTGGTTTAATTAAAATATGTTCAGAGTTATCAGCATTAAACATAATTCATATAAACTTTTATTTTACGTGGGTTTACTAGTCAAATAATTCACGTTATCTTTATTACAAAAGTTGTCAGCACGAAAAGTAACTTGGGATGATAGCTGACTTGATCTAGTGTCTAATGAAGTTTCCATGTGTCATCTAAACATAATTTTGGGGAGTAAATTATCTAAATAGATACAAGTAGGATAAGAGCTTTTAGGTGACCTTTTCAGCAATAATCATGTGTTATGGTATGTCTACTTAAAAATAGTTTCCTAAATCTCTGGTAACTTGTACCCTTAGAATTTTGTTAAGACATATTAAATGATGGGAATACATTGAATGTCTAGATCATTTCCAAATGAGATAAAATCCTGAAACATTAATTGCAAAACAATTCTAATTTTCCCTACTTTGACCTTATTACTGAGAAACGAAAGATATTTGGTCCTATTAGTAAACATGTTTTATGCTACACTGCAAAAGTGTGCTATGAATAGATGTATGTTTCTACAAATTATTAAACATATTCATAAATTTGCCAGTCTAAAGAATGCTGGTGTAACACTGCACAATTGCTTACTTCTTAGTTTTCACTAGAAATTGTTTTTTAAGGGTTAAGAATTCTAATTAATATGTGTAAATAAAGCTACCATAAATAATAAGGGAAACAACTCTGTATGCAAGGAAAGTAGAATGTATTTTGGCTAAGAGAGGGTATGAGCTATGGAGATGCATTTTTTTTAAGGGAAAAGAAAGTAAATTGGTCCTAAAGCAAAACTGGTTATTTCAGAATGAGAAAGAAGAAAACAAAGGACAAAATGTATAGAAAGTTGGAAAGAAAGAGATATTTTTACCTTGTGTGGCCACGTTGTCTAAAATTGATTTTTTATTATAAAGTTGTTTTGTTTTTTAAAAATAAGCTTTAATATCAATAGTATGCTTATGTAGTTTTCTTTCATCTGCTAAAAGAACAAAATTTTCTTGAAACATTGTTCTGCTCCTGATAAAAGATTATGAAAGTTTTTTCTTTACCTTTTAAGTAATATGCTAGAAAGAAAAGATTTTGTGTTTTATCAAAATAATTTTCTGTGCTTCATACTGTCTTAATCAAGTCTTTGATTTCTTAACAAAACGAAGTCTTCTCAATACTAAACGAGTTAAAAGTTTTGCTCACAACTATGTAAACTTTTGTGTTTGCCTTTAAAAACTTTTGTCACTTTGGTTAATTATTATTTCATAATGATCTGTGACCCTATTTAGTCAACTGTCCAAAGCTTTTTGACATTTTTGACAAATTTCCTAAAATCAAATTCTAAATGAAGTCTTTTTGACCTTGAACTAACTTGGAGTTTTCCAGAGGGTCCCTGAAATGTCCCCAAAGATTCATTCTCTCTCCTTATAAAAAGAGAGACATTAAACTAATTAGGCTATTTGATAGTTAAATTACATGGGAAAATTGTCAAAAGAGAAGTAATGCTAAAACTTCTATATGGATATCTTTGTATGGATATATGCTATTAATATAAGTGTTCCAGAAATTATATAAAATTCTTAAAAGTCTAATATGTAATGTCATCAGTCATAATTCTAGTTATCATCCTAAAATCTTGTGTGTCACAGAAATAACCAAATTTCCTTGTCACTTGCATTATAAAGATCTCTTATCAGATCTTTAACTACGGGCATTTTTAAGCCTTTTGACATTTATAGACAGTTATTGTTCTACTCTGATGTGTTTGCAAAAGTGCTTCATCTTCAAGGAGATTCATGGAAAAGACTCTAACAAGTACAGGTTTCTGTTAACCTTCAGATATTATCACTGAATTAGGTTATAATTTACATAACTTTAAGGAAAAACTAGATTCATAAAATTGTTAACAAAAGATCAATATCAAGAATTAATTACATGAGACTAGATGAACTGATGAGGATAATTATATGACTTTTGTTTGAAAGATTGCTGGTTCTTTAATCTTTTGTTTCCCAGATTTAAAGAAATTTTTCTTTTTCTAGTTATGACTTACAATAACTTGATCAAGTGTATCTTTGTGAACAAAGATGAAACAATTATCTTCTCCCTATATTTTCCTTCCAGAATTCAGGAACTCTCAGTGAGTATTTTTATCTTCATGGCAATATATAGTTATTTGCATAAGTTCAATAAGTATCTGTTTTCCTTGTAACAGATCACAATTGAAAACATGGGTTATATTACCAAAGCTTTGACTGGAA
The DNA here is from genome assembly GCF_964165515.1 of Mesoplodon bidens. Taxonomy (NCBI): domain Eukaryota; kingdom Metazoa; phylum Chordata; class Mammalia; order Artiodactyla; family Ziphiidae; genus Mesoplodon; species Mesoplodon bidens. The sequence goes on from NC_138167.1 coordinate 92,381,238, forward strand.
TATCATACTTGAGAGAGACATACATATACTCAGATATGATCAGACAGCTTTACAAAACTAAATTTGACTTTACGAAGCCAATAAAGCCACTTGGGAAAATCTACCTGGTACCTTGCTTACAGGGTTTCAGCAGATTTATGAGTTGAATAAAGAAGGTCACTTCCTGGCAGGCCCAGGAACCTCAGGATATTTGGGGGATCTCAAGAAGAAAGGAATTCACCCAAATCTATAGGTATTGCAGGCCAAGTCTGCTGGCAAGTTCTTGGCTTGGCTTCCTAGCCTCAAGAGACTTTTAAAAGTTCAATCTGAGTTTTCTTATGAAAAGTTAGAGCAAAGCAGCCTATATGGTTAATCACTGTTCTTGCTGCACTTATATAAGACCACGTTTATTGAGATTAGACTTATTTTTGCAAACAAGTTAATCTTACTTTGATTATCTCTGATAGAAATGGGGTAAATGTAGAGAGAGAAAAATATATGTTTCAATGGAAAACTATAGTACACCCTTGTGGATATCAGATTCTAGTCCTGTTAATTGCCTTTGCGGTTTTGTTTTATATCTGTTAACTGGACTGGATGCTGAATTCTTCTCATTTCCTCTAATATCTGGCTACAACTCTCCAAACTAATGTTTCCATTTTTCTCCTACCCTTACAACTTGAAATCATTGAGAACTAAAACTGCCCTTTTCCCAAAGCCATGCAGGCTAAAGTGGGACAATTTGATAAAAACTTCAAAGAAATTACCACAACAGCTCATGTATAGAAAATCTTCATTCCTGTTGCTGTGTGGGCCACTCAGAAAGATCACCAGAGACATTCAAATGGCAAACCAGGAAAATCTGTGATTGTCACTGTCTTCCCTCACTACATCTGAAGATGCTTCAAGCCCAACATTTAGAAATCTCCTTGACTGGATTCCTTCAAAACTCAGAAACTGGGATAATAATCTAATCCAATGATTAACTTTTTTTTCTTTTGTTTCCATGAAAGTGCTTCTTACTAAATACCTGATGCAAATAATTGTGCCAAATGGGTCTTACTTGGGAAATCCACCTGTTTCACTGTCTCCTGAAATGAGACAAAACCCTATAACTGGACTGACCTATTCCCAGGACTAAGTCACTGGCTTGATGAGATATGGGGCAATCTACCAACTCAGGACAAGTTCAAACCTGCTTACACCAGATGACCCAAGATATTAAAATATTCCACAACACTACCCACATTTCTGAACAGATTCCCAGGGCCCCCAAGATCACTCACCTATTTTCCCAAGTTTGAAACAATGGTTATGGATGAGATTTCAACCTATTGCCTGTGTAATTATTAGAATTGCTATTATAACCTTACTTAGACGTGCAATTTCTGGGTTACAACACATCCTACCCCTGGCCTTTAGCTTATCATCTTCCCAGGCCATTAATGTCTTTAACTCTGTTGATTCAGCATCACAGGGTAGATTGTAGTGTAAATGCTGACAGTTGAGTTTTGTTTTCGTATTTTTTCTTTTTTGTAATGCAAGTTTCTTAAGCTTTTGGTGTTTTTTGGGCAACATTTTATTAACTTTATTTTCTTTAATTAAAAAAAATTAACATCTTTACTGGAGTATAACTGCTTTATGATGTTGTGTTAGTTTCTGCTGTATAACAAAGTGAATCAGCTATATGTATACATATATCCCCATATCCCCTCCCTCTGCGTCTCCCTCCCACCCTCCCTATTCCACACCTCTAGGTGGTCACAAAGCACGGAGCTGATCTCCCTGTGAGATGCAGCTGCTTCCCACTAGCTATTTTACATTTGATAGTGTATATATTTGACTTAAGCTTTGATTGCTGAGCCATTCACTTCAAAAAGGCATCCATTTCAAAGACTGCTATCTCAAGTAAATATGTTGCCAGCCACAGGACTAGGTTAAGAGCCAGGCTGTCTCCCCCCAGTAAGGCTCCTTTGTTTTAGCGACCTTGGGTTTGATAACTGACCATTTGGACTACTTGTTTTTTCTCTTCCTATGCTTTAAATTCTTGCTCTTATGCTTTTAATTTATCAATAAAGAATAACCCATGAAACCCTAGGCCCCCACCCTTGACCCCAATAAAAGCAGAACCCCAGGCCTGCATGCCTTCTCTCTCTCTCTCCCTCCCTCCCTCTTTCTCTCTTTCTTTTCCTGAAACCTTCCTACATACCTACCTGTGTGGCCTGAGGTGTGCTGTGTAATTCCTAGATTCTGTAAAACCTTTATTTTTTCAAAACTTACTAATGGTATTGCTGAAGGGCATCTTGCAATCATTCTTAATGATTCTTAATCATTCTTAATGTGGTTCTTAATGAACCACAAAGGCCAGTCCAACCACAACATTGCTTATTGGTAAGCTGAGGTGGGCACAAAACACACATGAAATTGCACAAAACTTTGAAAAGGAGTTTTGTATTTCATGAATCTATTCTCCACTGGTATGATATTCAGTAGAGAATACAAAGTATTGCTGCTAATAAGCTTTTAGTACTACCTGTCTTAGCAGAGCCCTTTTCCTGTTAATACTGATGCCTTGGAAAAGCAATTTGCTTTGTGGAATAAAAAAGAATCAGCACAACCCAGACAGAGAAATCCAATTTTATCCTCAGACAGGCACAAAGCTGAATGCCTTCCATTTTAATGACTGACAGCTTCTATTTCTTTATACAAGCATCATGTAAGAAATGAAAACAACTGCCAACAGAAGCACAATCCAGCTTATAAGCACTGGTAGCATCCTCTTTGTGGACAGTTCTCTGCATAGGCACATACTGAATTCAAGCCCAGAGAAAAATATTGCAACCTTATGAGTTCTATACAGTATTTCCACAACAAAATGAACAATATTATATATAGGCTAATGTGTCCTTAAAGAAAATGCTAGAATTATGAGAAAGAATTTCTTGACAAACTGTACATAATAGACCCTGAGATTCCCAAGTGAAATAATTTCTCTGTGGGACAACATGACATGATGAACATATTTTGCGTGTGTTTGTGTGTGTGTGTGTGTGTGTGTCTGAGAGAGAAAGAGGGAGGATGGGAATAGAAGTAAAGTGAAAAGAGAGGAGAGCACGATTGCCTGTTACATGACTATCTCTGAGTGCTCAATTCTTCAGTAAATTTACTAAGAAATGTTTGACAGAGGGTGTTCTTGTGGAAATCAGTGAAAGAACTATATTTCATAATTAAAGAAATTTTCTAGAGCAGAAAATAGACAGCAAAAGGCAGTCAGGAGTAAAAAGGCAGAGAATATAGACAAAAGAGGTCATAAGCAGATATTGAAGAGATTTGCAGAAATTGAGGAAATGGCGCAAAGCGTAAGGAACTGGAATTGAGGTTTAGATCAAATTTATACTTTCTGGATCCTTTTTAAGAGCTATCTAAAGTGACCACTGTAAACTACATTATATTTCTATCTTGAATAATTCAGTTTGCAACATAGTTTCATTTGCTACGATGGCTCTGAACTCCTTAAATTGAAAAATTTAAATGCCAGATCCTGCACACGTGAAATAATTTTGTCAGCACAGCCAACTAGTTAGTGAAAAATGGAAACCAGTTTGGAAAGAGGGGATTATCCTTCAAGATTCATTACTTTGTTTTGCATATTTATATTAATGAGATGAGAAAAATTAAAGTAGCATTTTATATTTTTGTTTCAAAGTGAATAGATGTACATCTATTATGGAGCTCAAATTTCTCTCTGTATTCCAAAGTAATCTGGGGCCTAAGCACATGGTTTTCAGCTCATTGTTTCATTTTGTACCATAGGCCACATTTAGTTTACCTCTTTTCCAGTGGAAGCCAAATTTTTCATATAATTGAAATCTTAGAGAAATGAGCATGGAGGCACTAATATTTTTTAGGTTCCAGTGTCAGGCTTACCAATAGAGCCTCATAGTTAGTAAATTAAAGAACCAAAATTTGGATCCCTTAAGGCTGTTTCCAATGCATATTAACTACTCACGATTCAATGTTGATAGTGAAGCCAATGATTACTGAGAGGTACTTGTAGAGGGAATTTATTTTTTAGAAGAATCTCTTATTTATCTTATTACTCTTCTCTCTGTCTCTATCTATATACATATAATTAAATCTGTGTTTTCTGATGAAATTTAGGGAATACAGTTATTCATAGACATAATGGCTTTAAAACTGATTGCTATTATTATTGTTGGATATAATATGAAGGTATTACAATGTTTCAATATTCGACTAGTTAGGTAGACTGTTAGTCCAGGGTGCCATATTTGAATAACAATATTAGTTATTCTGAATTCATTTATTGTTGTAGTAAAAGTTCATAAAACACATTTTGTTGAGTGTTTATAAAGGTAATGGTTACTATAATTAGTTTAGCTTTTAAATCTGGCATTTTGAATTCATTTAAAAGTGAGGAAATATTTTCAGTTACTAGAGCTTGCTATAATTTAAAAATTTCTATATTCTAATTTATTTTTCTTTTCCAGCTGTTGCTTTCAAAATTGGTCACTTTAGACACGATGATATTTCCCTTCTCACTCCAGGTTTTAACCTGTAGATTCTAGAGCCAAATGTGTTTGAATATTGTCTCCTTTACTTATCAGGTAGATGTCTTAGCAAATTTACTTAAACTTCCACAGCCTATTTTCTCATTTACTAACAGTGAGTGCTAGAAAATGTAGCTCAAAGAGTAGAGCCTATAGTAAGCACAAAAACACCCACCACCATAATCAACATATTATTGTCATTGCTATAATTAATTGACAATATCATTAGTGGTTCACCTCAATTAGAATTTCATATGGTTTCTATATGTCTGTTTTAATCTTATCCAGCATTTAGTTTATGCCTATTATTATTCTGATTATGGTGAAATCAATTGGTTGGTATCTACCTCGTGAAAAGAGGCTTTAGGGTTATACAAATAAATTACACTTATTTTTAAAGAAGTACTCTTATTATGTCAGAAATAACCTTTTTCTAAAGAAATGTATATTTACAAGATCAATATAAAAATAAACTAGAAATTAATCAAAGGAATAGAAGGTCTTATCTGGAAAAGTGACTATCATTGAGTATCATTAGAATTAGAAAAAAAAAAAAAAAGTCAAAGGCCTAAGCAGAGACTTCGGCCCTGGTCAATTTGATCAAAAAGAGTTTCAGATGGTATTTAATATACATCTGTAAGACTAATACTTTTGCAAATGACTTTTAATATAGTCTTTCACTTCATATCAACAATGTTTTAGTCCTGGTTGGCCTATTACTTCTACCTTCTGAGCTCTGTGGTCATTGAAGAGAGGAATTTTTCTCCAATCATTCCAGAATTTGTTCTATTACAGTCAAACAGTTCAACCTCATATTCCATAAGAGTGTCTGTTCTCTGCATTTTTTGGCAAATTATCTCTTTTTAAATGACAGTAGTTACAGAAGGATGTTCATGGGTTCATGGGGTTTGATGGGCTAATCATTAGTGGCCCTATTATTATCATCATTTAATTCCCTAACCCTGTACTAGAAACTGGGCAATATGGGCTTTCCTTAGTTTTTCCCTCCCTTGTTTCTGGAAAATGAAATGTTTAGGTAGCATCTTCCTTATGTAAACACTACCAACCCAGCAAATTTAAAACGATGGAATATATTCAAGTACACAAGAGTAAATTAAAAAAAAAATTTCTAAAAAGTACCTAAAGTTCAGAAAATTATAAAAATTAATAGATAAACTTTTTTAAGATCACCTGTATTAATTTCCAATAGTCAAGATGTTAGAATCTTCAAATAATAACAAAGAAAGGGAGTACTACTACAGGGAGTTTCACCAGGGCAACTTAGTTTTCAGCTAATAAGAACTTAGAAAAAAACTGTCATTCATATTTTTGCTGAATGTGTCACAGTGTCATTATTACTATCTTAACAGTATAGCAACTTCAAATCTGTGTGAGATATATGAAGACATCAAAAAATAATTTTAAAAGTCGAGAACAAAGCAACTCCCAAAAGAAAAAAATAAAAGACATTTGGACATTAAAACATTACAGCATCACAATAAAAAAATTAAAATTTCATGTCAACTTAGCAATAGTTTTAGAATAAGAATACACAAAGATGAAACTATACAGTCATATATTACTAGTGCATACATTAATTGCTAGTATCTTTTAGGAAACATATGATATTCAGAGATTTTCTTAATCTAGTTATTTGCCCCATCAATAATGAATGCCCGTTCCTGCTTTGCCACATGAAAAGTGATTTTCTTTGCACATCAATGTGCCAGACAAAGGAGATGGAACACAATTAATCTAGTTCAATTCTGACCCTTTATCCCCCATTTTCAGTCTTTCTCCTGCAATTGACTGTTCTCATGTGATGCAGTTCTGGCTAATAAATCATGAAAATGTTGCTAGTGGTCTCTTAGGAAGACTATTTCCTCCATGACCAAAGGAAAAAAGGTATATTAAGAAGTCTCCTGTCACTCTGATTAGCTCTTATACTTTCTGTGTTTGAGCAGTTGTGTAAGGACATGAAACTTGGAGATTTTGCAGCCACTCAGCAACCCTCAGGGAAAGATTAACTGAATTTCTGAAAAAATGACATGGAGGCTTGATGTCACTTAGTCACTAAACTGCCTTCCTCTAGACTACTTTTTACATGAGATACTTAAATATTTTTATGTTTATTGCCTTAGGGATATAACAGACATTATGGTGAGGACAAAATGAAAAAGCCCAAAACTAGAGGTCACCTAATTACCCTGTAATAGGTGCCTTAACACAACAGAATGCATGATATTTCATTAAAATTGGGTTTTAGAATTTTAATGGAGAACTGCTTAGGATACATGGCTATGAGAAAAATACAGAATGCATCATTTTATAGAAATATTACTCTAACCAGGTGAAAGCCATATAGAAAAATTCAGAAAGGAAATATGGTAGTATCAATAGATAGTGGAATTATGAGTGACTTCCTTTCTCAGCTTCTTTTACTCTCATAATTCCCAAAGTCTTGTTTATAACTATATGTTATACTCTCATATATTATAATCAGCAAAATAAGCCAAAGATCATTGCTATCAATGTTATTTAGTGTTGGAATATTTAGCTTACCACACATAAGTAAGAATTCCTAAAAGTTTTCAATCTATTATAATAATTGATTATTGTTAATAGTGTACTATAGTTGCAAAGAAAAATGTCAGGTTTAGAGAGCAAAAAAAAATGTGCTTTGTAAAAGATAAAAAATAGGCCAAGTTGCTAGTTTTAAAAAAATATTAATATACAAAATTGACTTATAAGCAACAACTTATTTACCTATGGATGCTAAATAAATGATGTTGCTCTATTAATCACAATAAAGTCTCTATGAAATGTGGTCTTAAGAAGTGGTATGAACAGTCACATTATTCATTAGCTCTTTAAAAGACATACTTTTATTTAGAGGGCCTGTTTTATTTTAAAAATATTATAATTAGTTTAGTTTTAACTACACCATTTACCATAGCTGTTTCTGGGATTTTTTTTAAAAGCATCTGTTCATTTTATAAATGTTTTCTCAGACATTTAATATATATTTTATGTTTCCTTCACTTTGTTTTTCATACCATAATATCATTCTTTGTTGAGATTGGAGAATAACTTCTAAAGATTTGTTACCATTTGGAGAAAAACCATTAATGCACTTGATATTTGAAAGTGCACCAACTCTGAAAGTGAGATGCTCTGGGGGAGTATTAAATGTTCTATTCTGTACAAGAAGCTGACATCATCTTGGGGATGTTGCCAGCAGATATTTGAAGTGTCAAATGCTAAGGAATTTTAGTGTCTGCTGACAGTCTCTGATTTCTCTTACTCTGGCAAGTGTTTGAAAAGACTGAGTATAAGGAGTAAATAATGTTCAGAGCTTCAAAAGTGCTTTTCCAATATAATGAATGATTGAAATGGCTAATACTCATTTGTATTTACTAAAATATCATTTCAGAACACATAGGAATTACTCCAAAATTTGATGTACAATAAGTAGCTTATAATTTTAACATTTCATGAACTAATTCTGAACTGAAAGAAACCTTTGGAGCTCATCTAACATCAAATCTTATTTTACAAATGGAGATATTGAAGCCTATATTGTTAGTAATTTATCCAAAAATCTTATAGACTTTGTATAATAATCCTTTTATTATACAACAATTATAAAGATTGCCCATATTCTGATCTTTTAAAACAAACTTGATTTTTTTTCATGTCACTAGAAACCAATAAACAAATAACCAATCAAAAACCAATGGTGGGAACCTAATAAAATATACTATGCAATTGCCTTATAGCTGTAAATGTGTATATTCCTGTTATATTAAAAAGAACAATCTCAGCCTATTGATATAAATGTATATTCCCAAGTTAATTGCGTGCTAAGGAATGCTTATATATTTATTTTCATTGCCTTTTGCCATGTAATGTATCTCTTGCTTAACTTAAATATTTTTCCTTTGTAATATGTTACTGATTTTGTGTATTCAATATCTTTTTGAATACAGAAACATAAAAAAAGGAAAACTAGTAATTGCTATTCAAGATAATGACCTTCTCAGATTCCAGTTCTTAACTTATAAACTGAATTACCTTGCTTCATTTTTTACAATTACTAAATCTATTTAATTTGAACCATTAGGGGAATGGTGAACAAATAATATTCAAAGTAATATTCTGTCACATGGAATATGAGTATAATATTAAATGGAGCCCCCAATCTCTCATCAACAAATGAATTTGTCTGTACAGCCTCTATTTCATTATACTGTTATAATTTCAGAAGACACTTACAGGAATGGCCCGCAAAGCTATAATGTAAATCACATGCACTCACATACACACACACAGAAAGTCACACATACTCACATAGTTAAAAATGAAGCATTGTTTTTTAGAAAGGAAAGTAAACAAGGATTATTTTTCTGTAGGATAATATAGGACTTTTCCTTTCCATCACATATTTGAAAATAGTTGTCGTTTTTCAATTGTTTTTGTGAAGGATTCCCCCCCATCTAGTTAATTAACGCATTTATCACCTCACATATTTTTCCTTTTTTGGTGAGAACATTTAAGTTCTACTCTCTTAGAAAATTTCAATCTTACAATACAGTGTCATCAACTGTAGTCATCATGTTTTACGTTAGATCCTCAGTCCTTATTCATCTTAGAAATGAAAATAGCTGCTTTTTAGTAGAGCTTTATTCATTATATTTTCAAATAGTTTTTTAAAATTTATAATTTTCTGGCCACTTTTTACTAATCTTTACTACTAGTGATAAACTTTGACCAGAAAATAATTGCTGGCACTTTAACTAATAATGTATTATTTTCTCTGTTACTCCATGGGTATAAAGTTTCACTCATGCTATGAATAAGTTCTAGGGACCTGCTGTACTGCACAGTGCCTGCAGTTAACAATATGGTACCATGCACTTCAAAATTTGTTAAAGTGTATATATCATGTTAAATGTTCTTACCACAAAAAAAAGAAAAACCGAAACAAAAGGACACAAGGAAACTTTGGGAGGTGTTAGACATGTGTATTACCTTGACTGTGGTGATGGTTTCACAGGTGTTTGTCTATGCCCAAACTATTCAACTTGCACACATGAAACGTGCTGTTCTTTGCATAACAAGTACACCTCAATAAAGCTGTTGGAAAAAAAAAAGAATTAAAGAATTAGATCCTTATCTCCAGAATTTTCTTGACTGATATCTTAGTATTCCATTGGAATCTGAATCAACAAAGTCAAAACATGTCTAAAACTGAGTTTTTGTTATGTATCAATTCCTTGAACTTGTCAGGTAAGTAGATCTTGCTGCAGTAAGAAACAATCCCCAAATCTCAGTAACTTAAAAAGCAAATATTCTAAATTGTTGATAGTGGAAGTTTGTTTCACGTTGCTTTCTTGGGAACCAGGACTCAACTCCCTGGGCCATTGTCAAATGTCATGACAGATGGACAACTGTGTACACATATAACACATCATATCACTAATGCTTTGGCCAAAGAACGTTCCTTAGTCACACCTAACTTCAAAAAAGACAGATATGTGTAATTCTATTGTATTCTTAGAAGGAACAACACCAGTGTCTTCTACTGCTTTTACTAAAGAAAATAAAGTGATTTCTCTAAAAGAGCAATCAAGGAATTTACAGTTAGCATACTGTCTTTAAAAAGTCTAGCTTAGCAGAATGTTGAAAAATCTGGCTCTAAGATCTGAAAAGGATTAATTTAAATACTTATGCCATTTTTTAGTTGTGTATGTCTTTAAGGAATTTATTTAATATATCTAAACCTCAGTATCCATTTCAGAAAAATGTGTTAGTACTCTGCTGCCATATAGAATGATTATGAAAATTAAATAGGACAACCTATGAAAAATGCATAACATGTAGTTTATATGTTGCAACATGATAATAACACATACTAGGTACTAAAATGACAATTACTATTATTTAATTATAATTAATATAATAATATGTTACATCAGAAATTCACCAAGGAATATATACTGAATCCATATTTCATAATGTGGATTATTCAGGGCTGCAGCACAATAAACTGGGCAGTTTAATTAAAAAATTATTTCTTTAGTTGTTATTATATGGAGGACATTGTTTTAGATACAGAGAACACAAAGATAAGCAAGATTTGGTGTTAGCCACAATTTCAAGTAATATTTTGAGGCAACACAATTAAATGCTCTGCTAAGAATTACAGAAAAGCTGCAAAAAAGACAAAAGGGAGAGGCATCCAACCTGGCTACCTGAAGAGGGGATTATTAAACTGAGAAAAACTTGTTGGAGCAAAATATAAGGCAGAAGATCACAGTCAGATGGATATATCTATGATCATATTATATATGTCTATCACCTATTTCACTTTCTTTGGATTTCCAGCTAGTATGATGCACAAAGGATTGTGATTATCAACTATGATAATAGCATAATTATCAAAATCTCAGTTGATATAGGGCATATTTGGCATCTCCTAAAAAGCAAAAGAAAAGGGAGAAACAAAAATGGAAAATCTTGAAAATAATATTTGCTAATTTTGTAGAAAAGTATTTATTTAATTTGGGATTGAGATAATAGATATCATCCTCTTTTTACTTAAACTAATTTCAATGTGATGTTCATTTATTAAAATTTTATTATTTACACTTAATTTTATGTCAATTTATATTATACAATAGTAATGTGAGTTCCTCAATCTGCTCAAGAGATTTATTCTCTAGACAATAGGATTTCCTTCAATTAGTCACCACTGTGCTGGGAACAGCATTGGTGTTGGATGTCAGAGGTTGTCATGTATCCAATTCTTATTACTACTTTTTGCTGAGGAAAAGAAAGTGATAATAATACCTCTGGAAAAAAACTATGGATGAATGAACTTGGGGATTTTGATTTGACAAAACATCTTCAAATTACTTTGAGTGCCTTGGTTAAGGCAAAATATTTTGTCAAGTAACATTTCTCATTGCTTTATCTTGTTAAACAAAATTGAAAACATATGGTCATAATTACTCACATATATCTTAGCAAAACATTAGTATAAAAAAAGTTTATGAATTCAGTGTAGATTTATGAGTTACATCCCTTTACTAAGTTTTTTACAACATTTTAACTGGGAATTGGGATTTAAAGAATGAGAGCATTTAAGCTATTTAGAATCTACTGAAGTTCAAGAAGATGGGGAATGATATGCTCATCAAATAATACATCAGTGGATTTTCATATGTACAATAGTTTTGAAGATGATTCATGAGCTAGTGTGACAACATGTAAAAGAAAATTGAACCTGGAGTCACAAAACATGAATTGAAATCTAGACTGCATTTTAATTCTCTAAGCTTCAGTTTCTCATCTATTCAATATATAATAGAGATATTGATTTGTACTCCACAGAACTGTTCTGAACATTATTAGTAAAATACATTAAAATAATACATGATGCCTTGTACAGGGAAAGCATATATGTTCTTTTTGAATGAAATGGTATACCATGGAGCTTTGTGGATCAAAACTTAAAATTACACACAACAAATCCTCTTTTCATTACTTCTATGTACTATTTATCTATCTACCTACCTATCACATCTTGTATTAAGATTTTCAGAGCTGGTTCCATTGATAGCTCTGTATCTTCCTGAGATGGATAGCATCCATAGCCAGCTAAATTCTTGTGTATTAGTGGACTGGCTGGGCAGTTGTTCAGCAGTTACCTCCTCCTCCCTTTTAAATACATTTGCAACAAAGTTTTATATTGAGCAGAACACCATGTACTGGTTACCAGTGCCAGAGTGGGACTCCAACTACATGGAAAACAGCAAAGATCATCACAATGGTAGCCACCAGGAATTGAAGTCCCTGGCATCTTGGTCTCTGAGTCACCAAGGAAAGCACAGAACAGCAAGCATTGATGGAACAATGCTTTAATTCACATAGAGAAGAGACAGAACAAGATCAACTCCAATGGTGTTTGTAAGTCCCTCATGACAAGTGGTGTCCCTGGAAGCAGACACAGAGCAACTGGCCTGTGTGCACTGCTCTCATGCCCCAGCAGAAGGACCTTGACCCCTCCTCTGTGAAGTATGGAAAACTGAGAGTTGCAGGCATGCCTGAGGTCCACTGACATACATGCTTAAGAAGAGCAAAGGAACACCCATTGAGCATGAAATCAGAAGAGATATTCCCGTAGAAGGTGATCAGCGTCACTGTGTAGGATCTTTATTGCTTGGTAAGGAAATATTTCAGGCCCAAAGCCCATGTTACCAAATGGCCTGATTGAGGGTCAGTGCAGACCACTGACTTTCCCAACATTTAAAATTAAATTTCAGTCAATAAAACTGCAATAATACACCAATAGGAAATTTAGAAAAAAAAGGTTTATCACAAAGAGGAGCAAAAAGTACATTTTACATGATAAATCTGGAGAATTCAGATGTTTCTAGAAGTCTCTTTTAGATATATTTTTTAACATCTTTATTAGGGTATAATTGCTTTACAATGCTGCATTAGTTTCTGCTTTATAACAAAGTGAATCAGCTATACATATACATATATCCCCATCTCTCTTCCCTCTTGCATCTCCCTCCCACCCTCCCTATCCCACCCCTCTAGGTGGCCACAGAGCACCAAGCTGATCTCCCTGTGCTATGTGGCTGCTCCCCACTACCTATCTATTTTACTTTGGTAGTATATGTAAGTCCATGCCACACTCTCAATTCATCCCAGGTTACCCTTCCCCCACCCCGTGTCCTCAAGTCCATTCTCTACATGTGCGTCTTTATTCCCGTCCTGCCCCTAGGTTCCTCAAAACCTTTTTTTTTTTTTTTGATTACATATATATGTGTTAGCATACGGTATTTGTTTTTCTCTTTCTGACATACCTCATTCTGTATGACAGTCTCGAGGTCCATCCACCTCCCTACAACCAACTCAACTTCGTTTCTTTTTATGGCTAATATTCCATTGCATATATGTGCCACATCTTCTTTATCCATTCATCTGTCAAAGGACACTTGGGTTGCTTCTGTGTCCTGGCTATTGTAAATAGAGCTGCAATGAACATTGGGGTACATGATTCTTTTTGAATTATGGTTTTCTCAGGGTATATTCCCAGTACTGGGATAGCTGGGTTGTATGGTAGTTTTATTTTTAGTATTTTAAGGAACCTCCATACTGCTCTCCATAGTGGCTGTATCAATTTACATTCCCACGAACTGTACAAGAGGGTTCCCTTTACTCCAACTCCTCTCCAGCATTTATTGTTTATAGAATCTTTGATGATGGCCATTCTGACCAGTGTGAAGTGATACCTCATTGTACTTTGATTTGCATTTCTCTAATGATTAGTGATGTTGAGCATCCTTTCATGCATTTGTTGGCAATCCGTATATCTTTGGAGAAATATCTATTTAGGTCTTCTGCCCATTTTTGGATTGTGTTCTTTGTTTTTTTGATACTGAGCTGCATGAGCTGCTTGTAAATTTTGGAGATTAATCCTTTGTCAGTTGCTTCATTTGCAAATATTTTCTCCAATTCTGAGGGTTGTCTTTTCACCTTGTTTATGTATTCCTTTGCTGTGCAAAAGCTTTTAAGTTTCATTAGGTTCCCTTTGTTTATTTTTGTTTTTATTTCCATTTCTCTAGGAGGTGGGCCAAAAAGCATCTTGCTGTGATTTACATCAAAGAGTGTTCTTCCTATGTTTTCCACTAAGAGTTTGATAGTGTCTGGACTTATATTTAGGTCTTTAATCCATTTTGAGTTTATTTTTGCGTATCGTGTTAGGAAGTGTTCTAATTTCATTCTTTTAAATGTAGCTGCCCAGTTTTCCCAGCACCACTTATTGAAGAGGCTGTCTTTTCTCCATTGTATATTCTTGCCTCCTTTATCAAAGATAAGGTGACCATCTGTGCATGGGTTTTTCTCTGTGCTTTCTCTCCTGTTCCATTGATCTATATTTCTGTTTCTGTGCCAATACCATACTGTCTTGATTACTGTAGCTTTGTAGTATAGTCTGAAGCCAGGGAGCCTCATTCCTGCAGCTCCGTTTTTCTTTCTCAAGATTGCTTTGGCTATTCAGGGTCTCTTGTGTTTCCACAGAAACTGTGAAATTTTTTATTCCAGTCCTGTGAAAAATGCCATTGGTAGTTTGATAGGGATTGCATTGAAAATGTAGATTGCTTTGGGTAGTATAGTCATTTTCACAATGTTTAATCTTCCAATCCAAGAACATGGTATATCTCTCCATCTGTTTGTATCACCTTTAATTTATTTCATCAGTGTCTTATAGTTTTCTGCATACAGGTGTTTTGGCTCCTTAGGTAGGTTTATTCCTAGGTATTTTATTCTTTTTTTTGCAATGGTAAATGGGAGTGTTTCCTTAATTTCACTTTCAGATTTTTCATCATTAGTGTATAGGAATGCAAGAGATTTCTGTGCATTAATCTTGTATCCTGCTACTTTCCCAAACTCATTGATTAGCTTTACTAGTTTTCTGGTAGCATCTTTAGGATTCTCTATGTATAGTATCATGTCATCTGCAAACTGACAGTTTTACTTCTTTACCGATTTGGATTCCTCTTATTTCTTTTTTGTCTCTGATAGCTGTGGCGAAATCTTACAAAACTATGTTGAATAATAGTGGTGAGAGAGGGCAACCTTGGATTGTTCCTGATCTCAGTGAAAATGGTTTCAGTTTTTCACCACTGAAAATGATGTTGGCTGTGTGTTTGTGGTATATGGCCTTTATTCTGCTGAGGTAAGTTCCCTCTATGCCTACTTTCTGGAGAGTTTTTATCATAAATGGGTGTTGAATGTTGTTGAAAGCTTTTCCTGCATCTATTGAGATTATCATATGGTTTTTGTCTTTCAATTTGTTAATATGGTGTATCACATTGATTGATTTGCATATATTGAAGAATCCTTGCATTCCTGAGATAAACCCCACTTGATCATGGTGTATGATCTTTTTAATGTGCTTCTGGATTCTGTTTGCTAATATTTTGTTGAGGATCTTGCATCTATGTTCAGCAGTGATATTGGCTTGTACTTTGTTTTTTTGTGATATCTTTGTCTGCTTATGGTATCCAGGGGATGGTGGCCTCGTAGAGAATGAGTTTGGGAGTGTTCCTCCCTCTGCTATATTTTGGAAGTGTTCGAGAAGGACAGGTGTTAGCTCTTCTCTAAAACTTTAATAGAATTTGACTGTGAAGCCATCTGGTCCTGGGCTTTTGTTTGTTGCAAGATTTTTAATCACAATTTCAATTTCAGTGCCTGTGATGGGCCTCGGAAGTTTGTGCTTTTCTACAAATTTGTCCACTTCCTCCAGGTTGTCCATCTTTTTGGCATATAGTTGCTTGTAGTAATCTCTCATGATTCTTTGTATTTCTGCAGTGTCAGCTGTTACTTCTCCTTTTTCATTTCTAATTCTGTTGATCTGAGTCTTCTCCCTTTTTTTCTTGATGAGTCTGGCTAATGGCTTATCAATTTTGTTTATCTCCTCAAAGAGGCAGCTTTTAGTTTCATTGATCTTTGCTATTGTTTCCTTCATTTCTTTTTCATTTATTTCTGATCTGATCTTTATGATTTTTTCCGTTTTGCTAACTTTAGGGATGCTTTGTTCTTCGTTCTCTGATTGCTTTAGGTGTAAGGTAAGGTCATTTATTTCAGATTTTTCTTATTTCTTGAGGTAGGATTGTACTGCTGTAATCTTCCCTCTTGGAACTGCTTTTGCTGCATCCCATAGGTTTTGGGTCATCATGTTTTCACTGTCATTTGTTTCTAGGTAGTTTTTAATTTCCTTTTTGATTTATTCAGGTGTATCTTGGTTATTTAGTAGTGTAGTGTTTTGCCTCCATATGTTTGTATTTTTTACAGTTTTTTTTCCTGTAATTGATATCTAGTCTCATACCACTGTGATCGGAAGAGACACTTGATACAATTTCAATCTTCTTAAATTTACCAATGCTTGATTTGTGACCCAAGATATGATCTATCCTGGTGAATGTTCCATGAGCACTTGAGAAGAAAGTGTATTCTGTTGTTTTTGGATGGAATGTCCTATAAATATCAATTATGTCCATCTTGTTTAATGTATCATTTAAAGCTTGTGTTTCCTTATTTATTTTTATTTTGGTTGATCTGTCCATTGGTGAAAGTGGGGTTAAAGTCCCCCAGTATTATTGAGTTACTGTCAGTGTCCCCTTTTATGGCTGTTAGCACTTGCCTTATGTATTGAGGTGCTCCTATGTTGGGTGCATAAATATTTACAGTTGTTATATCTTCTTGGGTTGATCCATTGATCATTATGTAGTGTCCTTCTTTTTCTCGTGTAATAGTCTTTATTTTAAAGTCTACTTTTTCTGATATGAGAATTGCTATTCCAGTTTTCTTTTGATTTCCATTTGCATGGAATATCTTTATCCATCCCCTCACTTTCAGTCTGTATGTGGCCCTAGGTCTGAAGTGGGTCTCTTGTAGACAGCATATATATAGGTCTTGGTTATTATGTATACATCCAGCCAGTCTATGTCTTTGGTTGGAGCATTTAATCCATTTACATTTTAGGTAATTATTGATATATGTGTTCCTATTACCATTTTCTTAATTATTTTGGGTTTGTTATTGTAGGTCTTTTCTTTCTCTTGTGTTTCCTGCCTAGAGAAGTTCCTTTAGCATTTGTTGTAAACCTGGTTTGGTGGTGCTGAATTCTCTTAACTTTTACTTGTCTGTAAAGGTTTTAATTTCTCCATCGAATCTGAATGAGATATTTGCTGGGTAGAGTAATACTGGTTGTATTTTTTTCCCTTTCATCACTTTAAATATGTCCTGCCACTCCCTTCTGGCTTGCAGAGTTTCTGATGAAAGGTCAGCTGTTAACCTTATGGGGATTCCCTTGCATGTTATTTGTTTCCTTTTCCCTTGCTACTTTTAATATTTTTTTCTTTGTATGTAATTTTTGATAGTTTGATTAATATGCATCTTGGTGTGTTTCTCCTTGGATTTATCCTGTATGGGACTCTCTGTGCTTCCTGGAATCGACTATTTCCTTTCCCATATTAGGGAAATTTTCAACTATAATCTCTTCAAATATTTTCCCAGTCCCTTTCTTGTTCTCTTCTTCTGCTGGAACCCCTATAATTCTAATGTTGGTGCATTTAATTTTGTCCCAGATGTCTCTGAGACTTTCCTCAAGTCTTTTCATTCTTTATTCTTTATTTTGCTCTGTGGTAGTTATTTCCCGTATTTTATCTTCCAGGTTACTTATCCATTCTTCTGCTTGTTATTCTGCTATTGATTCCTTCTAGAGAAATTTTAATTTCATTTATTGTGTTGTTCCTGATTGTTTGTTCTTTCATTC
The DNA here is from genome assembly GCF_964165515.1 of Mesoplodon bidens. Classification (NCBI taxonomy): domain Eukaryota; kingdom Metazoa; phylum Chordata; class Mammalia; order Artiodactyla; family Ziphiidae; genus Mesoplodon; species Mesoplodon bidens. The sequence goes on from NC_138167.1 coordinate 92,399,142, forward strand.
TTCTAGGTCCTTGTTAAATGTTTCTTGTATTTTCTCCATTCTATTTCCAAGATTTTGGATCATCTTTACTATCATTACTCTGAATTGTTTTTCAGGTAGATTTCCTATTTCCTCTTCATTTGTTTGGTCTGGTGGGTTTTTACCTTGCTTCTTCATGTGCTGCGTATTTCTCTGTCTTCTCATTTTGCTTAACTTACTGTGTTTGGGGTCTCCTTTTTGCAGGCTGCAGGATCGTAGGTCCCATTGTTTCTGGTGTCTGCCCCCAGTGGGCAAGGTTGGTTCAGTGGGCTGTGTAGGCTTCCTGGTGGATGGGACTGGTGCCTGTGTTCTGGTGGATGAGGCTGGCTCTTGTCTTTTTGGTGGGCAGGACCACCTGTGGTGGTGTGTTTTGGGCTGCCCATGAACTTAGTATGATTTTAGGCAGCCGCTCTGCTAATGGGTGGGGTTGTGTTCTTGTCTTACTAGTTGTTTCGCATGCGGTGCCCAGAACTGGAGGCTGCTGGTCGTTGAGTGGACCTGGGTATTGGTGTAGCAAGAGAGATCACTGGGAGAGCTCTCACAGATTGATATTACATGGGGCTAGGAGGTCTCTGGTGTTCTAATGTCCTGAACTCAGCTCTCCCACCTCAGAGGCTCAGGCCTGCTCCTCAGCTGGAGCACCAAGACCCTGTCAGCCACACAGCTCAGAAGAAATGTGAGACAAAAAGGAAAGAACAAATAAAATAAAATAAAAGTTTTTAAAATAAAAAAATTTTAATTATTAAAATAAAAAATAGAAAAAAGAAAAAGAGAGCAAGCAAACCAATAAACACATCCACCAGTGATAACAAGCACTATAAACTAAACTAAGATAAACGTACAAATCAGAAACTAGTCAGTTGCATACAGCAAACCCTAAGTCTACAGTTGCTCCCAAAGTCCACCTCCTCAATTTGGGATGATTCATTGTCTATTTACATATTCCAGATGAAGCGTACATCAAGTTGATTGTGGAGATTTAATCCACTGCTTCTGAGGCTGCATGGAGAAATTTCCCTTTCTCTTCTTTGTTCGCTCAGCTCCTGCAGCTCAGCCTTGGATTTGGCCCTGCCTCTGTATGTAGGTCACCCTGTGTTATCTGTTCTTCACCCAGACAGGGAAGGTTTAAAGGAGCAACTGATTAGGGGGCTCTGGCTCACTCAGCCAGGGGGGAGGGAGGGGTGCGGAATGCGGGCGAGCCAGCGGTGACAGAGGCTGGTGTGACATTTCAACAGCCTGAGACGTGCTGTGTGCTCTTCCAGGAAAGTTGTCCCTGGATCACAGGACCCTGGCAGTGGTGGGCTGCAGAGGCTCCCAAGAGGGGAGGTGTGGTTAGTTACCTGTGCTTGCATACAGGCTTCTTGGTGTCTGCAACAGCAGCATGAGCATTTCTTGTCCATCTCTGCTGTCCTCGCTGATAGCCGTGACTCATGCCTGTCTCTGGAGCTTGTTCAGGCGGTGCTCTGCCTTCCGTGGGCAGACAGGGAAGGATCCTCTCTCCTGGTGCACCCTGAAACAATGGTCTCTTGCCTCTTAGGCAGGTCCAGAGATTCTCCCAGACTCCCTCCTTGCTAGCTGTGATGCACTAGCCCCCTTCAGGCTGTGTTCATGCAGCCAACCCCAGTCCTCTCCCTGGGATCTGACCTCTGAAGCCTGAGCCTCAGCTACCAGAACCTAGCCACCCTGGCAGGTGAGCAGACAAGACTCTCAGGCTGGTGAGTGTTGGTCAGCACCTATCCTCTGTGTGGGGATCTCTCTGCTTTGCCCTCTGCAACCCTGTTGCTGCACTCTCCTCCGTGGCTTCGAAGCTTCTCCCCTGCCCTCCCCCCGTCTCCACAAGTGAAGGGGCTTCCTAGTGTGTGGAAACTTTTCCTCTTTCACAGCTCCCTCCCAGAGGTACAGGTCCTGTTCCTATTCTTTTGTCTCTGTTTTTTCTTTTTTCTTTTGCCCTACCCAGGTACGAGGGGAGTTTCTTGCTTTTTGGGAAGTCTGAGGTCTTCTGCCGCATTCAGTAGGCGTTCTGTAGGAGTTGTTCTACATGTAGATATAGTTTTGATGTATTTGTTGGGAGGAAGGTGATCTCCACGTCTTACTCCTCTGCCATCTTGAAGGTCCTCCCCCCTCTTTTTGGTATTTTTTAAATCATTTTAAAAAGCTTGACAATTTAGCATACATACAATTCAAACCCCGATTTAGAAGACAAGTAAATCTTTAATTTTCAGAAACACGTTTCCTTGCTAAAGGGTCTAAACTGAGCAAGTTTTAACATTTTCCTTCACACCTTTTTCATGCATATAACCCCCATCAACATCACTGAACTCCCACTGACTTCAATACGGACAATTTAATAGAAACCTCTGCATGCCCAACTGCTAATAACATAAATTGAAGGAAAAAAGATAATTAGTTTCAGTGGGAGTTACATGAATGTACAGACTACAGATTGGAGCCAAAGTCGTTCTTCATTTTCACAGTTTTGATGGTCTTCCAAATTAGAATCAAGGTCTTATTTTTAAAATAAAATAAGAAAATAAGATACCCATTTCTACTGTGGTACAGGTTAGGAGTGAGATGAGAGGTTTTCTTGTCTCTCCATCGCTTCAAACCACGTTTGTTTTTTAATACACCATGAGAAACAGTGTACAGCATATGAAGACTGATCTTACTCTCTTTAAGAAAATACCTGTGTAAGATATCTTTCTTAGATAAAAGATTTTCTAGTGTTTATTTTCTGAGGATGTTGTAAGTGAAGTTAGGAACCTGATTGAAGCAAACCTTTTATTTACAGTAGATGCTAAATATAAAGCCATGTTTAAACCATGAACTATAAAACTAAGCACAGGGAGATCAGCTCGGTGCTTTGTGACCGCCTGGAGGGGTGGGATGGGGAGGGTGGGAGGGAGGGAGATGCATGAGGGAAGGGATGTGGGAACAGATGTATATGTATGACTGATTCACTTTGTTATAAAGCAGAAACTAATTAAAAAAATAAATAAATAAACTTAAAAAAAAAATAAAAAAATAAACTGAATTACTATGTTTTATTAAGCAAATTCCTATTTATTTTAAATTTGTCTTAAGATATCAATTACATTCATTTTAAAATTGTAGAAACTTGCACTGATAATTCCGTATTCTTTCTGAGATTCAATAAAATATAAATTTTTTAGGGGAGTCTTTTTTTTTGTCATAAGATGACCAAATACAGTCAAACTAGAAGAAAATTTCAAATATGAAAATCTTATTAATATAATTTATAAGGCCAAAGGCCCTGAGGAAATTTAAGCCATGGTATACTGACACGATATCTTCATTTTTTAAAAAGTAATGAATACTATTAAGTATTCCTTTGAACTTTGATAATATTTACCTTAGAGTATTACTTTAAAATGCACTATAATCTTAGAATAAAATATATGGAGAAAACTGGTGGATAAAACTAAACACAAAATACTATCCTATATCAAACCAATATGTAACCTTATTAATATGCAATTCTAAGTATATTTGCCAAATAAAAGATGTTTTGCTTGGTTAATGGTTAGGAACCAAGTCATTTATAAAATAAAAAGGCATAACATTATTTCTGAGGGACTACTTTAATTAAAAGAAGGGTATTATTAAGAAGGAATAGGATTTTAAAGCACTTAAATAAATAATGAAGTAGAAAATGATAAATTGCCAACTTAACAGAAAGAGTAAAATTATCTTCTGATTGATAGATCATAATTGGATGTATATATTCAAATGAATAACAATAGGTACTGCTTTTCCTTGAATCTTTCTAATAAGTTCTTAAATCACTTATTTTTTTCCCAATAATACAGACTTTTTTTTCTAAAAAATAAAAAGTACTATTTTCTGAAAGCTCTGTATTGAGAATTGTTTGTTTGTTTTCATGAGATATATATGTCTCTATCCTGAACATTGACTTCCCTATAAAAACCAACATCTGTAATAGAATTTGTCTATAATATACTATAGGGAAAGTTTAATAATTATTTTAAAACTTTCTTCCAGCTACCTTTACTCTTCTACTTTGTTACATCAATCCAAATTGCTGCAAATCCTTGTACAGATATGGTTTCCAGATATTAATGCCTGGGAAAGCATCCTTTCTTAGAAATCCAAGGTTCAGAACCAAGTGTGATGATCTTGTGTGTTAAAAAATTTATGTTGCAGCTGTTAGCTATATTGATCTCAGGCCAGCACACCTGAAACCTAAAACTAACTCTACATCCCCAATAGAAGTCTGTTAGCGCAAGACAAATAATTCCCCTGAGGACACAACTTCTTCAGAAGATGCAGTTTGTCTTAAATATATGCTGATAATTCAAAGAAACTGAAACACATCTGCTTAGTTCTTTCCAAAGTAACTAATTACAAACAGAAGTTAGAGCAGAACATTTTGTGAAATGGTGGAAAATAGACCCATAATTCACAATTTCAGAGCACGCAAGTTGAGTTCATATCATCTACTTACAGTTTTCCTGAATACTCAACAAATAAATGAAATAATTTATGAAATGATTTATTACTTTCTTTGTTTCAGAGTTTTAAAACAATGAATGGAAAGGAATAGAGTCTCTTATATGGAACTAAATCTTGAACTGCTGTATAAACATAGGCTGCAGGTAGATAAAATTCCCATGCAAACAGCCAGAAGTCTGGTCAGAGGAATAAACAGTAAAAATGAGCCTGAATGCAAAGTTTATTGTGGAAGCTGTTATAAGGCAAAGAAAGCTCCTCTCATATCAAAGTCTGGCTTAGTACATGACAATTTCTTGAGAGAGGGAGGTAAGGAAGAACATTTCTTTCCTTAAGTTTTACGAGGTAGTTTATAAAAATATTAAAAGGCTGGTGTGTTGCTTCCTTCAATAACATTGCTCATAGAACTGATAGTTGCCAAAGACCTACCATTGGTTCTTAAGAAACAGTAAAATCAAGTCCTTATCTCCTTGGGACCAGAAGTCTTCTTCTCAGTATTTTTACTTGGCAATCATAAGCTTATGTGCTTTGGCCTGGTCCTTTACTTCTGAGCTAGCTGTGAAAATCTCTTACAACCTGTAATCGTTGGCCCTGATGCATTTTCACACACCAGGCACATTGGCTTAGATTTACCACTGAGTCTGGTAAAATACTTCTGCACTGATGCTTTGTTTTGTTTAGTTTTGAGTGATGAAGTCAATATTCAAACACAGATTAGTGTTAAAATTGGAATCCTATAATGGTAGGATAAATTTTCCTCAGTTGAGTCTGATATGCAATATTTCCTGTGACACCTAACACTCAACTACTAGGCTGCCAATTGGAACATATAATGAAGATTGCAAAAGGCTCAAAATTTGTGGTATTTCTATCATTTAGCACTGTCATATCAGGTAGTGAGTCTGAATTTGTTCCAGGGCCTATTGAGACTACCTAAATGCTAGATCCTTGGAAGGAGGTGATGTGGAGAATTTTTTTTCAATTTGAATCACATTAAGACTCTGATTCATTTCTGGACCAGCCTATGATCCTAGACCCCTGAAATGTTGAAACTGGAAAATCCATCCACTACCATTTCCAAGTTTGGCTGAGTATTAGAATCACTTGGGGAGATTTTTCTTAGAGATCCTGGGGACATGACACAGATCTACATTTTCTATTAACTGGTATCATTGCATAAAAACCATTCTCAAAGTCAGAGTCTTAAAATAACCTCAGATTATTACATTACATGATTGTGTTGACTGGCTTGGGCTCAGCTAGGTGTTTTTTTGTTTTTTGTTTTTCTTTTCTTTTTTTTTTCCTCACATGCTAGTCTCACTTATAGTTTTTCCTTGGCAGCATTTCTCTGGAGCATGGCTGGAACTGGGCTGTTTAAATGGCCTCTCTCTCCATGGCCTCTCCAACACCAAGTCACTAAGAGTGGGGCCTGGAGATCTGTATAGTACTTTAAAAGACACTTTCATAAGTGATCTTCACTCATTGCAATCTGTAAAGAAACCAACAAGGAAATGAGAAACTGTATCTAGACAGGTTCAGTGAATGAGGCAACACAACTGGTTAATAGTAGGCCCAGTCTGGACTCAGATCTTCGAAAATTAGGGGCATAGCCTTGTTTGTCACATCATTCAATATTTTGATGCTGCATATGGAATAGTGAGGGCTTAATATACTGAGTAGTGCTATAGGGCCATGCCTTGATATGTGATACTTCTAAATATATTATAAAATTATGGTTTTTGATGGATAGCAAATTTATGTTTGTAATTTTGTGTATGTTGTGTGTTTATGTGTGAATGTGAGTGTGTTTATGTATACCTAGCTGAAGAGCAAGGAAATGCTTTTACTCTTTGGATATAAATAAATGTTGAGTTCCAGTCTGCTGGCTTTCATTGGGATTCTAGTTTCTCCATGCCTTCTTCTTTAGCAGTGATTTTAAACCATAGGTTTATATTTTCAGCTCCGTCTTTTTCAAGGTTAAGGAAGAAAAGAGTCTTAAGACCTATACCATTAGGAATACTTCCAAAATCTCAACGCCCTCATCCAAAGGCCAAGCTTAGCAAGAGGATATTTTCCCCAACATATGATGAAGGACTGCCTATAGAATACCATCCCATGTCTAAGGAATGCCATTTTCACAGCAAGATTTGCAGTGAGATTTTACTTTTTCTTTATGGAAAATCACACCAACATCCTCACAGGTGCAGACATCCTTTTCTCTCTTCTTCCAAACACCAGAACACAGTCATCCAGCATCTAAGCTACTAAAAGTAAATTAAGCAATCCAGATTAATTACATTTTATAAATATTCCTTGAAGACAAGATAAAGACTGATCTACATCTCCAGTTTATCTTCAAGCCATGCCTTAAAAGACAACAGGAAAGTAAACAGACAACAAGAATCAATAATATGCTGGCACAAAGTAGACTAAATCAAAATTGAAAAAAATGAACACTCTTCAAAAGGAAATGTTTTATTTAAAACAACTACTCTGCCTTTTATAAACAAATGTTTTTGGTGTTAAGCAGAATTATTTAGCATGTTGGAGATAAACCCCCAAATATGTCTTTTAGGAAAGGCTTCTCCTCCTCACCCCTAATCAACTTTCCTTTCATTTTGAGCACATTACACATTGCAGCTCCTCTTCTCCTGACTTAGGCAGAGCCATATGACTGGTTCTAGCTCACGTGTTGTGGGAAGAAGTGAAACCAGTGTGAGACTCCACTGATCTCTTCCCTTGTCAGAACAACCACATCAGCCTTCTATTGAGATAGAGGAACAAATTGGCATAGTCTGGATCATTGAGTAGTAACATAGAAAATAGTTTTCCTGGAGAGTCACCCAGGCTTCAAGTACACTTAGTAGGAGAAATAAAATTTCCTTTTTTGTGCCACTGAGGTTTTCATGAATTTTGTTTGTTTTGACGGCAACATATCCTATCCTACTCCAACTAAGGAAAGTTAATTCTAGAAGACTATTGCTCTAACTCTTAAATAACAATTACAGTGGTTTGTCTAGTGATCATTTATTAACGGTAAATTAAGCTCTCCTTTGGTATTTTATAATATGTTAGATGGCTGCTGTCCTAGAAACTTACATTGCTCTGGGGTAGGGAAGGACATGAAGAGGGTGTTTGAGGTGCTGGCACTAGTTTGTTTCATGATCCGGGTCTTGTTTACACATGTAAGTGTAATTTGTGAAAATTCATCAATGCTGATTACAAAGGTGTGTTCACTTTTAATTTGTAATCTGTACACTTAAAATTTGTATTTTTTTAAAATATATTTTATTTTTTTTAAAGTTTACTGAAAATAACATTAAATAACATAAAATTAAATCACTGTTTTACTTATATTTGCTTAAAAGCCTCTTCTTGAAAAAATTATATCTTTGAGATCTGGAATATCAGATTATTTTAAGTCCCCAGAGCCTGGATTTCAATTTATTCTTGCAAAGATTAATAACTTTTCTTAAGGATATCAGAAGCAGAAAAATGGAGAATACCCTTGTGTCTGCATCAACTGAAATAAAATCAGCTCAAACTTCCATTGTATTCCTGAAGGGAATCTAAGTATTTCTCAAGATTTCTGCAAATTTTGGGGTATGGGAATCAATGTGTGCCATCTTTAGCTCTGGGTTTCTGATTCCATACAATTGGTTTAAAACATAGCTCCTATAATATGCTTATATGTCATCTCTCTTCAGAGATGAATTAACTGAGATATAAAACTCAGCCATTTAAAAAAAGAGCAAAACAATCCTTAAAACTCTCAGAAGGTCCTTATGTATGTGATAAACTTGACTGGAGATTGGATATAGCTAAATAAAGAAGGAGTGAATGTTAAATCTGCATACACTATTTAAACTGGATATCATTTATTATTTACCTTAAAAGAACTTTAGTGAACTTCTGGTTTTAAGTCTGACACATGAAGAGCTTGGAAATCCTTACTCCCTTTCTTCTGACAAGAAAAACAAAAACAAAAACCAGTAAGCTGAACATTAATTTTTCTTGGGTCTTTCAAAGAACATAAATGGTAATTTTGATGCATATTTAGATGTTGAGTTTTGGAGTGAAAACTCTGAGAAGCTGAAATCTTAGAGGAGCACAGGCTTTTATGGACTTCACCTTCAGAGACCCCACCATGGTCTCATGGACCTGAGAAACATCTCCTCCTAGCTCTGGCTAGGAAGGGAGAAGGGATCAATAATCAACATGAAATACACTCAAAACATTCTCCAAAACACAGGCTTACTTCCTAGGTGAAAAGATTTTATTTTGCCTTTTTCTAGCTGGAGAAGGGCATTTCTCCCTCTCTATCAACAATCCAACTCTTCCTGCCTCATTTAAGGGGGAAAAAAAAAAAGCTATGCCAGGGGAGAAATACTTGTGAAGATCACAGCCTAGAGACACAGGCCGACTAAAAGTTTGAAATTTAATCATGAGGTTACAGAATGCTTCTCCTCTCTAACACCTTACCACTACACCAAAAGGGCTGTAGTATAACAGTGAATTAAACCTTAGAGAGCTGCAAGACACAACCTATCTCTAAAGAGGAGTATTTAGGAAAGTCCAAAATGCAGAGTGGATACAAAAACAAAGAACCTAAAGCATTGGAAGACTCTGGAACCTTTAACTACAGCAAATATTAAACCTAGCCAGCCCAACTCCTAGCCAGATAAACAAGAGACCTCACAATAAAGGCCTATTTCTCTCAGTCCCCACTACCTGATGCATCTTATCAGGTGTTCAACATAAGATTTCTAGACATACCAAAGGGAAGAAAAAACACAATCTGAAGGGACAAAACAAGCATCAGAACTAGACATGAGACAGATGTTGTAATTATCAGATGGGATTTAAAATAACTGATTAATATGTGGAGGGTTCTAATGAAAAAAGGAGACAACATGCAGGTATGTATTATAAGAAACATAATGAAATTATAAGAATTTTTTAAAAGTTAGAAATGAAAAATACTGTAGAGAAATGAAGAATGCTTGTGGTGGAATCAACAGTAAATGACACCAAAGAAAGGATGTGAGATTGAGGATAGGTCAATAGAAACTTTCCAAAGAAAAGAATGAGACAAAAATGGAATGGAACATTCAAAATGTGGAACAATTTCAAAAGATAAAAATACAAATAACTGTAATATCAGAAGGAGAAAATAGAAGAAAGCAGAGGAAATATTTGATGTATTGAATATTAATGGCTGAGAACATAGCAAATTAATTACAAACACCAAACCAGTGTTACAGGAAGCTCAGGAAACATCATACTAGATAAATACAATACAAAACAAAAACAACAGAAAACCTACACCTAGGCATATCATATTCAACTGTGGAAAACCTAAGACAGAGCAAAAAAAAGTGAAGGCAGCTAGAGAAAAATAAGTACCTTACCTATGGAAAAGAATCATAGTGACAACTGCATTAAAAAACAGGAAGTCAGAAGAAAGCGAAACAAAATATTTAAAGTGTTAAAAGGATAAAAAAATGCCCCAGTAACCTAGAATTCTATATTCAGTGAAATTATTCATCAAAAGTGAAGGAGAAATAGAAATTTTTTGAAAAATATAATCTGAGGGAATTCATCTTTGCTAGACCTTCCTTACAGGAAATATTAAAAGATTTTCTTAGACAGAAGAACAATGACGTAAGATAGAAGTTCAAGTCTACAAAAAGAAAGGGAGACTATTAGAGAAGTATAAAATATTTTATTTTTCTTATTAATTGATATAAAAGATAACTGTTTAAGAAAAAAATAGTAGTACTTCCAGACAGTGGAATATTAAACACAGATTAATGTATTAGGTCATCACATCATATGAATGACAGCAATAAGTTATAAGGGAAGGGAGAAACTAGGAATGTTTTGTTATAAAGTACCTGTACTAGGGCTTCCCTGGTGGCGCAGTGGTTGAGAGTCCGCCTGCCAATGCAGGGGACACGGGTTCGTGCCCCAGTCTGGGAAGATCCCACATGCTGCGGAGCGGCTGGGCCCGTGAGCCATGGCCGCTGAGCCTGCGCGTCCGGAGCCTGTGCTCCGCAATGGGAGAGGCCACAACAGTGAGAGGCCCACATACTGAAAAAAAAAAAAAAAAAAAAAAAAAAAAAAAGTACCTGTACTATGCATAAAGTGATATAGCATTTGTCTTTTTGATACTGAGCTGTAATAAGCTGTTTGTGGGAATGTAAATTGGTACAGCCACTATGGAGAACAGTATGGAGCTTCCTTAAAAAACTAAAACAGAGCTACCATATGACCCAGCAATCCCACTCTTGGGTATATATCTGGAGAAAAACATAGTTCAAAGGATACATGCATCCCAATGTTCACTGCAGCACTGTTTACAATAGCCAAGACATGGAAGCAACTTAAATGTCCATCGACAGATGAATGGATGAAGAAGATGTGGTACATATATACAATGGAGTATTATTCAGCCATTAAAAATAATGAAATAATGCCATTTGCAGCAACATGGATGGACCTGGAGATTATCATACTAAGTGAAGTAAGTCAGACAGAGAAAGACAAATATATGATATTGCTTATATGCAGAATCTAAAGAAAATGATACAAATGAACTTATTTACAAAAGAGAAATAGACTCACAGACTTAGAGAACAAACTTATGGTCACCAGGGGGATGTGTGGGGGGTAGGGATAGATTAGTAGTTTGGGATTGACATGTACACATATTTAAAATAAAATGCCTTTCCATGAAAAAAAATAAAGTAAATAAAATTTAAAAGGTAAAGTGATATAGTGTTGTTTGAAGTTAGGCTTAGAATATTTGAAAACTATATTTTAAAAGAAGACCAGTGTAAGCCTAAAGCAGTAGAAGAAAATAAATAATAAACAGTAGAGCGGAAATTGGTATAATTGAAAACAGAAAAACAATAGAGAAACTGAACAAAATCAAAAGCTGGTCCTTTGAAAAGGTAAATAAAGTTGATGATTCTCTAGCAGAATAACAAAGAAAAAAGAGAAAAGATACAAATTACCTATATCAGAAATGTAAGAGGGTAATTACTACTAACTCTCTGGACATTGAAAGGATAATGAAGTACTACTATAAACAACTATGACCATAAGTTTAATAACTTAAATAAAATGGACTAATTTCTTGAATGTCACAAACTATCAAACTCATTCAAGAAGAAATAATCTAATAGGCCTATATCTATTAAATGAATTAAATTAACTATTAATAACCTTCATAAAAAGGAAGCACCAGACCTAGATTATTCCCATAGTGAGTTCTATCATACACTTAAAAAAGAAATAATACCAATTCTTCACAAATATTTCCACAAAATTGAAGCAGTGGGAACATTTTAAAACTCATTCTATGAAGTTAGAATTACACTTATAACAAAACTAGATTTCAAGAAATGAATTCTGCAACTAACATATCTCATGAACACAGATGTAAAGTCCTCAACATAATATTAGCAAATCAAATCAATGTTTAGCAAAAGTTACACACCAACACCAAGTGGGACTTATTTCAGGTAAACAAAGCGGATAGATTCAACATTCAAACATCAGTGTTATCTACTACATCAAGAGGCTAAAAAAATAAACATTATATGATCATGAAAACTGATGAAGAGAAAGCATCTGACAAAACCCAACACCATTTATGATAAAAATTCTATGGATTAGAAGGAGAGTTTCTCAACTTGGAAAAGAGCATCTACCAAGAAACCTATCACTAACTTCATACTTAATGATGAGAGACTGGACATTTTCCCTTTAGACTGAGAACAGGCAAGGATGTCCTCCTCATTGTACCCATTCAATATTGTCCTAGAAATCATAGCAAGTGCAATAAAAGAAGAAAATAAAATAAAAGGTATACTGATTGAAAAGGACAATAAAACTATCTTTATTGCAGATGACATGAGACTTTACTGTCTATGCAGAAAGGCCTAAAGAATTGACCAGAAACAAAAACAAAACAAAACAAAACAAAACCTCTGAACTAATAAGTGAGTAAAGCAAGGTCACAGGATATAAGGTTAATATACAAAAGTCAATTGCTTTTCTATAGCTGAAAAATAAACAAGTGGCATTTGAAATTTAAAAAAAAATGCTATTTAACATAACTTAAAAAAAATCAAAGAAATACTTAGGTATAAATCTAACAAATTATTTATAGGATTTATATGTGGAAACTACATAATTCTGATGAAAGAAATAAAAGAATATCTAAAGAAAGGGTAAGATTCTGTGTTCATGGAGTGGAAGACTAAATACTGTTAAGATGTCAATTTTGCTCAAATTTGTCTATAGAGCAATGGAAACTCAATAAAAATCCCACTGAGCTTTCTTGTTGATATTGAAAGACTGATTCTAAAGTTTATGTGGAATGGCACAGACATAGGATAGCATACAAGGTACTGGAGAAGAAAAGTCTCCAATCTACCTGATTTTAAGGCTTATTATAAAACTACAGTAATTAAGGTAGTGTGATATTGGTGAAAGTATATACACATAGATTAATGAAAAAGAACAGAGAGCCCAGAAAAAGACCTACAATAATATAGTTGATTAATCTTTGACAAAGAAACAAGGAGATTTAATGAAGAAAGGATACTCTTTTTAACAAATGATGCTGGGAAAGTAGAAATCAATATGCAAAAAAAAAAAGATACTTCAGACTTATTAAATCTTCTGCTCTGCTAAAATCACAATTAAGATAACAGATAAGACACAGACTGGAAGAAAGTAATTTGAAAAATAGAAAGAACTCATATACAAAATAAAGAACCATTAAGATTCAACAAGAAAGCAAAGAGCCCAATTTAAAAAGTGGGCAAATGATCTGAAAAGACACATCATCAAAGGAGATATAAAGATGACAAATAAACATATAAAATGATGCTCAACATCTTTTTTCATTAGTGAATTGCAAATAAAAGCAATTACAAAATACCACTACAAACTATACAAATGATCAAAATCCAATAATATGGACAATGCTCATTGTTGGCTAGGAAGCAGAGCAAATGGATCTCTTATTATTGCTGGCGGGTGGAGATGCAAAATGGTACAGCCACTTTGGCAGATTTTTACAAAGCTCAACATAGTCTTACCATGCAATCTAGCTACTGTTCTCTAGGTGTACATCCAACTCATTTGAAAACTTATGCCCATGTAAAAACTTGCACATGAATGTTTATAGCAGTTATTTTCATAATCACTGAAAACTGAAACCAATCAATAAGTGAATGGGTAAACAACCGGTGGTATATCCATACAATCTAAGATTATTCAGCAATTTTAAAAAAAGGGCTACCCCACCACAAAAAGACATGGATGAATTTTAAATGTATATTGGTATTTAAACAAGCTAACTTGGGAAGTCCATGTATTATAGGGTTCCAATTATATGACATGTGGAAAAGATAAAACTCTAGCAACTCTAAAAATTCATTGGTTGTCAGATGCTCAGAGGCGGGCAAGGAGTGTTGAATAGGTGAAGCACAGGAATTTTTTTTTTTTAGAGTGATGAAACTATTTTGCATGATACTGTAATGGTGAATGCATGGCATAATGTATTTATCAAAACCCATGGAACTTGGGCACTTGGGTTGCTTCCGCACACACAAACACACACACTCACACACACACACAATGGGATATTACTCCCATAAAAAAGAATGAAGTTCTGCCATTTGTGGCAACATGGATGAAACCTAGAGAAAGTTATGCTTAGTGAAATAAGTCAGACAGAGAAACACAAATACTGTATATCACTTACATGCAGAATGTAAAAAATAATACAAAAAAATGTATATGCAAGACAGAAACAGACTCACAGATATAGGAAACAAACTAGTGGTTACCAGAGATGGAAGGGGGAGGGGCAAATTAGGAGTAGGAAATTGAGAGATACAAACTACTACGTATAAAAAAATAGATAAGCAACAAGGATATATTGTACAACACAGGGAATTATAGCCATCATCTTGTAGTAACTTTTAAAGGAGTATAATATATAAAATACTAAATCACTATGCTGTATATCTGAAACTAATATAATATTGTAAATCAACTATATACCTCAATAAAAATTACATTAATTAATAAAACAACACATGATACTTGGCAAAAAACAAAACAAAAAACCCATAGAACGTTATAATACAGCTGTTTCTTTTAATTCTATGAGGTTTTATGTACATTCATAGGTACATAGGTATTGACAATTATTATACGTCCTACAAAAGAAGGTAATAGAATACAAATCTGTCAGTAGTCATAATAAATGCAAACTTATCAATTTGCAAAGGGTCTAGAGTCTAAAATTGGATGTTAAAAATATCCAGCTAGCACTAGTCTAAAAACCACAAATGAAACATAATTATATTAAAAAGTGAAAAAAAGTTTTACCAGGTACTCAGTAACCAAAAGAAACCTGGCAAAGTGATAATAATATCATATACTTTAGGTAAACAGGCAATAATAGCGCTAAGGCTAATAAAGATCCCTACAAAAATAATAAAAGAGATATTCTGAACTATTCTGAACACTATAGTTTTTACTGGGTTTTGTGTCCTTAAAAATTCGTATGTTGAAAACCTAATCCCAATATGATAGTGTTTGGAGGTTGAGCCTTTGGGAGGTAGTTAGGTCATGAGAATGGAGCCCCCATAAATGGAATGTGACCTTATAAGAAGAGGTCAGAGAACTAGCAAGCTCAATTTCTACCATATGAACATACAACCAGAAGTCAACCCTCCCCGTAAAGCAGGAAGAGGGCACTCACCAAAAATACAAGCATGCTGATACCCTGATCTTGGATTTCCAGACTCCAGAACTGTGAGAAATAAATGCTTACTGTCACCCAGTCTATGGTAACTTGTTATAGCAGTCTAAGACAAAGAATATACAAATTATAATAGGAGGAAAACTACAAAGTACTTGTGAATAAACCTTTCAAAAGATGCATAAGATTTAATGAAGAAACTCATGAAACTTTATTGGATAACAGGCACCAAAGAAGAAATATATATAAAATCAAAGAGCTTTTCTACATACATAAAGTTATATACTTGGCTTATGGAAAGACTAAATATAGCAAAGATGTCCTTTTTCTCCAATATAACTTACAGTTTAAATGAAATTCCAATTTTGTGTCATGATATGTAACATGCTAAGCCAAGCCAAAAACTCATATAGAGAATTAAAGGGCTCAAAATATAATATTTGAAGTAGTAGGAGGAGACAGGATATTAAAACCCATTATAAAAGTGTACTGACTATAAAAATACTATTAAAAGTACACAAAGTAAAACAAAGAGTTATTTTTATAGAATTCTGTGTGTGTGTATGTGTGAGTGTTTATGATGTACTATCTAAGTAATACTGCTGGAGAAAAAAAAAGCTATTCACATCAAAAGAGTGATAAACTTAGATTTGTACCTCACACCATAACTTAAAATACTGGTGTATTAAATACTGTATTAGTTATCTGTGGCTGCTGTAACAAAGTGCCACAACTAGGTGGCTTAAAACAAAAATTTATTCTCTCAAGGTTCTGGTGTCCAGAAATCCAGGATGTTAGCAGGACCATGCTCCCTCTGAGATAGTGGGTAGCATCCTTGCTTGCCTCCTTCTAGCTTCTAGTGGTTACCATCAACCACTGGCATTCCTTCGCTGGCAACTGCATCACTCCAATCTCTGTCTCTTTCATCATATGCCATTATCCTGTCTGTCTCTGCCTCTGTATCCAAATTTCTCACTTATTACACTAGGCATTTTGAATTAAGAGCCTACCCAACTCTAATATGGCCTCATTTTAACTTAACTAATTACACGTACAATGAGCCTTTTTCTAAATAAGGTCAAATTCTAAGGTAATGGGGATAGGACTTCAACATATCTTTTTGAAGCACCCAACTCAACCTGTAACAATCCACTTCTGCCTAACCCCCCAAAATGCATGTTCTTCCCATGTGCAAAATACATCCACCCCATCTGAACATCCCCTAAAGTTTTAAGCATTCCAGTATCAACTCTAAGTCCAAAATCTCATTTAAAGGTCATCAATTTAAAGTCCCAAGTCTCATCATCTAAATCATTTAAATCAATTATGGGTGATACTCAGGACATGATTCATCCTGGGGCAAAATTCCCCACTCTCTGTGAACCTCTGACTAGACAAGTAGTCAATTTCCAAAATACACCAGTGGAAAAGCATAGGATAGATATCCATACTCCAAAAGGAAGGAACTGGAAGGAATACAGATGTTACAGATGTGAATAGGTTCAAAATCCAGCAAGGCAAATTATATTAGATCTCAAGGCCTGAGAATAATCTTTTGTGCCTCCATACTCTGTCCTCTGAGCCCACTGGGGCAAACCTGCCCCCTCAGCCCTGGGCAGGGGAACTGCAGCACTGTCTTTCCCCTCCACCAGGCCTGTGCCTTCTGTCCCATGGTAGGAGCTGTAGCCCTGCCTGCCTCTGCATTCTGGCTCTTCCCTCTAACTGGTTCTTCCCTCATTTCTTCCCATCTCTCTTCCTTTCAATCCATATTGGCATTGTATCTATTGGTAAAAAAAAATCAAAAACCTTGGTCTTCCATGCAATTCTAAGGTTCCAAGTCATCAAACGAGAGAGTCCTACTCAAATATTTCCTGGATAATCTCATCTCTATTCCTGGCTTCTGCTGAGAAGGTTGATTGGATTAATAAATTACCTACCTGACCTCTTCAGTAAATGATTGTCCAGCCCACCCTTGGTCTTATTTTTAGAAAAGGCTGTGAATTTTCTAAATCATCAACTTGCTCGTTATCTTTTTGCTTACAAGTTCATTATTCAATTTATCTTTCCTCTTGAATTTTACCAAAAACAGCAAAGAAAGATAGATGCACCTTCTAAGACACTTTCCTTGGACATTTCCTCAGCTAAATATTAAAGTTAATCACTTACAAATTCACTTTCCACAAAAAAGTACATATACAATTCAACCAAGATCTGCCACTTTATGATAAGGATTACCTTTCCTCCAGTTTCCAATAACATGTTCCTAAATTCCATCTGAGACCTTTCCAGAAGCACCTTTAATACTCACGTTTCTGGTAACATACTGCTCATGATGATATATGAATTCTATAAGATAATACAAGCTTTCTCTGCAGCTCTCCTCACTTTTTTTCTGAGCCCTTACCTGAACTGCCTTTAAATTCCTTATTTTTACCAACATCTTTGAGGCCATCATGTACTTCAAAATGCTTTCATGCTCTACTCATTATTCAATTCCAAAGCCACTTCCATGGTTTTAGGTATTAATAACGGCAGCAGCCCACTTCCCAGTACCAAAATCTGTATTAGTTTCCTAGGGCTTCCATAACAAATGACCACAACTGGGTGGCTTAAAAGAGAAATTTATTCTCTCACACTTTTGGAGGTTAGAAGTCCAAAATCAAGATGTCAACAAGACCATGCTTCCTCTGAAATTCTGGTTAGAACTCTTCCTTGCCTCTTCACAGCTTCTGGTGGTGGTCTTCAATCTTTGGCATTCCTTAGCTCACAGCTGCATCACTACATGGCATCCTCCCCATCTATCTCTGTCTCTGTGTCCAAATTTTCCTCTTCTGAAAAGGACACCAATCATATTGGATTAAGAGTCTACCCTATTCTGTATGACTTCATTTAACTTAACTAATTCCATCTGTAACAATCCTCTTTCCAAATTAACTCACATATGAGTTAGGAGTTCAACATATTTTTTAGGGGGACACAATTCAACCCATAACAAATATGTGTATTTGTAAAGCAAGATTACAAAAACATAACTTGGAAGAAAATACAGAAATGCTTTTGGACACTGTGGAACATTAAGATTTTTTAAAAGACCAAAAATCAAAAATAATAAATAATAAATTTGACTACATTGCAATTATATACTTCTGCATGTGGAAATGATTAATTAGCCACATGCAGTAAAATCTTCATACTTAGGAAAATATTTAGAACTCACATTGCCAAGAAAGGAATAGAAATTTGATTATGTTAAAAAAATACCAAAAAAATTCTACATATTAATACAAAAAGACAAACTCTTGAAGATAAAACACACAAATATGAGTAATGAATTCATAGTAGGTGCTGAAAAATCACTAGAAATCTGGAAATTCATTTTTTAATAGGACCTAATTAATCACTCATTAGATTGGCAAAAAGAAGAAATATTAAAATTTAACACTATATATTGTTGGTAAGGATGTGAGAGATATGAATTTATCAGTGCTACTAAGAGGAGTATAAATGATTACATTCACCTTGAAAACAATTCAAGAGTACCTTATAAAATTTTCTTATAACTATCTCATCCTTTGATTCACTACATCAGTTAGCTGTTGCCACCATGATAAACCACTGTTTACAAACCACTATGGAATAAACCACTCCAAAACTCATTGATTCAAAGCAACAGTTTTTTTATTCTCATGGATCTATGGGTCAGGTAAGACATGCTTTTTAAAGGTGTTAGCAGAGCACAAGTGAACAATCAGTATATGCATAACGGTACTTAAGGTTTTGGCTTAGAACTGGCACATCATCCCTTCCATCCACATGCTATTGATCAAAGCCAACTTCAGAGTCAGAGGGAAAAGTGCACTTTGACTTGTTATGGAGGAAACAGTTATATATCAAGGGGCATGGAAACAGGTAAGAGTGAAGAATGTTAGCCATTCTATTAAATGCAGTGTGCTCTCTTGGTCACATTTATTCACAAGCTTGTTACATGTAAAACATGTTCACTCTCATCCCAAGACCCTAATCTAAGAACAGAATGAGGCCTGAAATCCAAGATCTTGGGATCTATTTCAGTATCAACTTTGGATTAGTTCCTCATGATTCAAATATTTATGAACAAGAAAGAAAACATCCCCTCAGCACATTGGGCTGGCCAAAAAGTGCCTTCGGTTTTTAAGTAAAAATAAAAGACACATTTTTCATTTTCACCAAGAACTTTATTGAACAACGTATTCACCCTTTTGTTCCACTACCTTCTGCCATTTGTCAGGCAACTTCATAATTCCATCTTACCAAAACTTTTTTTATCTTTTTAAGCAAAGAACTGTTCCAGGTGCCTTTTGCAGTCTTCCAGGGAACTGAAATTTTTTTCCAATAAGAGAATCTTGTAAAGACCGAAATAAATGGGAATCCGAAGGTGCAATGTCTGGTGAATACAGCGATGAATAAGAACTTCCCAGCCAAGCTGTAACAATTTTTTCCTGGTCATCAAAGAAACATGTGGTCTTGCATTATCCTGATGGAAGATTATGCAATTTTTGTTGACTATTTCTGGACACTTTTCATCGAGTGCTGCTTTCAGTTGGTCTAACTGGGAGCAGTACTTGTTGGAATTAATCGTTTGGTTTTCTAGAAGAAGCTCATAATAGAGGACTCCCTTCAGGTCCCGCCACATACACAAGATCACCTTCTTTGGATGAAGACCAGCCTTTGGTGTGGTTGGTGGTGGTTCATTTCACTTGCCCCATGATCTCTTCTTTTCCACGTTATTGTACAGTATCCACTTTTCATCCCCGTCACAATTTGTTTTAAAAACAGAACGCTTTCATTACATTTAAGTAGAGAATTGCATGTGGAAATACAGTCAAGAAGTTTTTATTCGCTTAACTTATGTGGAACCCAAACATCAAAGCGATGAACATAACCAAGCTGGTGCAAATGATTTTCAACACTTGATTTGGATATTTTGAGTATGTCAGCTATCTCCCACGTGGTATAACTTTGACTGTTCTCAATTAATGTCTCAATTTGATCACTATCAATTTCAACTGGTCTACCCGACTGTGAAGCATCGTCTAGCGAGAAATCTCCAGCACGAAACTTCGCAAGACGCTTTTGACATAGTCAGGCATAACGTCTTCTCCATATACTGCACAAATCTATTTTTGTGTTTCAGTTGCGTTTTTACCTTTCTTGAAATAATAAAGCATAACGTGCCAAAAATGTTGCATTTTTCTTCCATCTTCAATATTAAAATGTCTACACAAAAATTCACCAATTTTGATAGGTATCTTTTTAAATGCACACTGATATGATAGCTGTCACAATACAATGTAACAAAGTTGTTTCGAATGAAGTTAAAGACAGCTAAGCGCTACTAGAGCCATCTTATAGAAAAACTGAACAAGCCGATAATACAATGGTAGAACGGGGAAAGGATATCCACAATAAAAACTTGTATTTAGATAATTTGAGACACATAGGAGTCACTTGTTCATTTGTCCATAACCATTCTGAAATCCTGCTGGATAAATGATGCCAGATCTCCCTAAATGTGGGGTAGGAGATGCATTTTATTAGGCACTGATTCTGCTTCCTGGGACTGCTTTGTCATTCCAATATTCTCCAAGACTCTTGGATTTGCCCTAGGGACATCCTTCTTTTTCCATCATTATCTTTGACCATTTTTAGAGAGAATTGTATAACATGTTTTTTTTTTTTTTTTTGAGATGAACAACTTTCCCATCTTTCTTCATACCTATAGAAAGTTGGGGACCAAGAGAACTTTTCTCAACTTGCACTATTTCAGTTAAGGCTTGCTGCACTTAAAAAAAATATATTTCTCTTAAAAACTTCATGGATTTTCTATTTATTTGAGTTCGGTCAATTCTCTTTGCCACATTCTATCCCCATAATTCTTTTAGAGACATCTATTTCCCTATAGATATAATTAGAAGTCTTTAAGTATATCTTTCCTCAGCAGAACCATGAATTTATGCCTTTCATAAATTATTTTGCCCAAATGAAAAGATCTACTAGATGTCATCTTTATTCTTTCAGATATAAAAGTGACTCCCCTTCTTTTGATTTTGTCTGTGTCCCCAGGCTGTATCTTAATTTGAGAATATTTTACTGACAGGAGAGGTGGGAAACAAGATACAGTTTTATTTTTCTATCCTAAGTTTTGGGCTCTCTATATTATCTCTAAATTATGCCTGAAATCTGTCCAGTTGTTTTCTGAGTTTATCCATTTTCTTGGTAGCTTATATGCAGCAACAATCTCAAATTTTCAGCACTTGCCTAGAAGTCACCTTGCCACAAGTTCATTGGATACATTTTCTATTATTAAATTTAACGTGATAGTTTTACTGGATGTTTCACCACCACATAACATTGACTATAATAATATAAATTGAAGATAATACTAATGTATGATACTTTTTAAAATATTTGATAAAATGTCATATCCATTCCTGAATAAAATAATTAACAGACTAGGAATAAAAGGAAACACACACACACACACACACACACACTTTATATCTTGATTTATATTGAACCTTTCTTGCAGCAACAAAAATTATGGTACCATTCTGCAGCATTTTTCTGAATTGTGCTATCATCAAAAAAATCTCAATACCAAACAATAGGTGTTTTTTAAAAAAATATTAATCTAGACAGTATTGTGAGAATTGATCTGTAGAAATATTCCCAAGTTTTTAAGATGTTAAAAAATGCTGTTTTATATTTGTATACTTTCTTTCCATTTGAATATAGCAAAAATCTAATTGTAAACTTTAATAATAATTGTATGGAACCTATGGGAATATAAATATAACGCATATTTTTAACAGTTAGGCTTTGAAACAAATGGGTTTTGAATGGTGTACAGCACAGAGCACTTGTAAATAACTAAATATCACTAGGTATATCCAATAGAAGAACTTCCCTTTCATAAACATTGAAAGAAAAAACACCTTGAAACAAAGAAATTTTTTATAATATATGCAATTCCATGTTCTGTTCAGCCAAATTAAAATTTACACATTATATATAAGTTTAGGTCATGCTGAGAAATTAGTTTACTTAAAAAATCCTTTTTTGAACACCTGCTAACATGATAATTAATAATTCAAAACAATTACTGAATGATTATAGATCCTTGGATAAGAAAAAAATTTCCTTTTAAGGTTAAAACATTTTCAGAAAAACAAATTGTCCATTTTTTTTATTGTAGTTATCATCTTTTTAACCTCCCTTTCTGAGCATCCCTTTTATTATACTGAATAAAATTATAAAGTACTTTGAAAACTAATATGATAGAAGTTTATAGATTATCACATCATTACCTTTTTGCATATTTGCTAAGTTTACCTTGCTTAACAGCAAAGAAGCCTCCCATTGTCAGCTAACTTGCTGTTAAGCTCTATCAATAGAGGGCTCTAGAAGGCAATTAGAAGACAGAAAGAAAGAAGACATTTCTTCCCCAATTGCTTGTCATTTTTCCAGCAAAGCCACACAATAGCCCTTCAGCTGAAGATAGCAATTACCTCCAGTTTTCAGCTTTTGTCTGTTTTTATAGCACTCCCAGAATGAGACTCATCATTCTCTTCCTCCAAACTCAATAATATGAAAACAACTCGATTAAAAAAATGGACAAAAATATCTAAACAGACACCTCACCAAGGTAGATATACAGATTGTAAATAAGCATACAAAAAAGATGTTCAATATCATATGTCATTAGGGAATTACAAGTTAAAACAATGAGAAACCAGTACATACTTATTAGAATGGGTAAAACCCAAAACACTGACAACATCAAATGCTGATTAAGATGTGGAGCAATGGGAACTTTCAGTCATTGCTAGTGGAAATGCAAATAATACAGCCACCTTGGAAGACATTTTGGAAGATTCTTACAAAGCCAAAAGCCAAAAATGGACTTACCATAAGACCAAGCAATTGTGCTCCTATGTATTTACACAAATGAATTGAAAACTTATGTCTACACAAAAACCTGCAAAGGGATGTTTATAGCAGCTTTATTCATAATCACCACAAATTGGAAGCAACCAAGAAATTCTTCAATAGGTGAGTGGATAAACAAACTCTTGTCCATTCATATAATGGAATATTATTCAGTGATAATCACATATGAGCTATCAAGCCACAAAAAGACATGAAAGTCCCTTAAATGCATATGGCTTAGTGAAAGAAAGCAGTTTTAAAAGACCATCTATTGTATGATTTTAACTATATGACATTCTGAAAATGTCAAAATTGCAGAGATTATTGAAAATATCAGTGGCTGCCAGAGATCTTGGGGGAGAGATGGAGAGATGAATGAATAGAACTTGCTTATTTAACACTGCCTTCTCACTGGTCTAGGTGATACACCTTTTCAACTGATTGAATCATGTTTTCTAATATCTGACTTATAATTTATTCAAATCAAAGACTGCACAGGGTGGGCAATAATCTGCATACAGTCATGAAGGGGTAACTTTTAACTGGCTCTTAATTTGTCTTTTTCTGTAACACAAAAAACTACTTGTGTTTATCAATAAAAAAGACTTTCATATTAACTATATTATGATAATTGAACAGCCTGTAAAAGACTATTTTAGACTACAAGATTTATTTTTCTTATAATTAATTCCAAATTTCTTAAGCCACTTGATCACAGCTCAACTTACATGTGGGTATTTTAGTGTAATTTAACTTTTTTTATAGTCTGTGCTAGGGGACTTATAAACATTCTCCTTTTGGGGTGTTAGACTAATAAAACTATCACTTTAAGTGCAAAAGAATAAAGATGTAATGACATATAAAATGAGCTAAGATTTCCATAAAGATTGATTTAATTTATTGAATTACATGATGAGGAAAATACACAGAATCTACTTATAGAGCATGCGTCCATTGTGTAAGCATATAAAGTATCTCATTGATCTCTTGTAAATTTGTTGAACAATGCTGTTTATTGTATTTTCACTGACTTCTTTCAAGAACTTAGATTTGCAGTTGCCAGAGTAATTTTAAATAGAAAAGAAATACCCCTGAAGCTTTATATTATGTGAGGACATATCTCCCTATATAAGTGGTTCTGTACCACATTAAGCAAAATTCCTGATTTAAGTTCATCAAAATCACCTCAAATAAAATTCGAAGTCATGCTATATTTTTGTTATTCCTACCTTTAAAGTTTATCTCTGAAGACCTTGGGGGAAAAATCAGCTATTTTTTGATGATGAGATTTACAAACATTAACGATAAAATTATCTTGAGAATTTATAAACAAGATAAAGTTTCCTATATCTTGGCTGCCAGTATTTATTCCCTGATGTAACTTTCTACACAAGGTGCGTTAGTCTGCTTTCTCAAGAAGCAGATGGCCAGGTGTGATGAGACATGCAAAAGATTTATTGAGAAAAATGACGGTGAAGAATAAAGGAGAGGAAGCAGGAGAAACTTCAGACCACAGTGCAGATCTGGTCTGTGCAGGAGAATGGGAAGGAATGAGGAGAGGAGGAGGAGGAAAACTCTCACATGGCAGTGCAGTTCTGAGAAAATTTTGGCCAGGGTAATTGTGGGTGTGTGAGTCAACTTCACCTGCCGGAGCAGTCCTACTTCCCACAGGAAAGGTTCAGTGCCAGTATCCTGGGAGTAATTAGCTGGGAGCAGCTCTGGAGAAGGGTGGCCTTGTCATAGGTGTGATGGTAGATCTGGAGGAGCAGCAGTAGCTGGGACTGTTGGTCAACTATGTGGTCCCCAAAGCAATAGATCTGAGTGACTCATTTTCATGGCTACTCCTCAACGGGTATTACAGAGGAGTATTTTCTTTCCCAGAGAGGAGGATCTCTCTGATTCCTCTGAAATGATGTCAATAGTTTAACTTCCTTCTCTTTGGTGAAGAATTTGAAGAGGGTCTGTTGTTTCTTTATTTCATAGGTCGACATTTTTTTGTTGTAAAGTACCCAACTGCTAGAATTCCAGGGAAGAATTCAAATCCTCTTGAGTACTTGAGATTTATCTCTATTATTTATTTGAACTTTTGAGTGAACATTTTTCTTCCTTCCACCTATACTGATCCTTATATTTCCATCCTCCTGGCTATCTGTTAGCTCCAGAGTTCTCCTCTATTTTATCCTAATGAATATGAATACATTAATTGGGGAGAGAAAATTACTGTCATGGTTAAGATCAGATGCCTTCTGTTTCTCTTATGTTTAAGCATTATAGAAAAATTTTACATCAAAACTAGGAAGAAAACTTTAAAAACTGGTTGTATAAGTGAATTATATACAACTCTTTTCCTCCAACTGTGCTCAAAAACTAAATACATTTTCCCAGAGAAGTAATCTTTATTATAATGTAAATTTTAGTTGTATTGATATTTGAAGATCACTGGATTTATTAATAATACATGACGTTCAGTTTTCATTAAGTTTTAATTACAATAAGATTATGTTATGGCAAATACCAAAAGAAAGAGTGTTAATCTCTTATAAGCTTTTAAACTAGAAAAATTTAATCATATAACTCTCTGATATTAAATACTTTTTATCCAATTTGAAAATGTGGCTGAAGTGTAATTTATTTATAGTTGGAGGATTTCTAACTATTTATCAGCAGGAGCTTCCTTACATTTATTAAAGCAGTATATTTAATAAATTCTCAACAAATTCTGCACTGGGATGGATATGTATAATTTTCTATCCAGTGAAAATTAGATATCTTCATCTTAGGAAATATTTTACCTAAAGCTAAAATATAATTTTGATTTTATACTTGTCTTAATTTTTATTATTTTCAGTATCTTAGATGAATCCTCATTATAATCTTGTTCCAAGGTTGTTTGCATTTAAGCCAATTCAATCAACATTTTTTCCCATTAGTATCTTGATGCTATATTAACTTGACTCAAGTTGCTAAATTCAAATCTCAGCTCTAACACTTAAAGACTGTGTCAGCTGTCGACCTTTTTGGGTATTTTTTTATGTATTAGTTGTGAAGATATGTGATCTAATCCCAAATCTGTTTTCCCTTTGATTTAGAATAAGGTCACATTTAATTTTTATCATAATACAACTCCAATTTCCTTTGCAACTAACAATGACTAATTGAGTATAATCTGCCTATTAAGATGTAGGGAAAGGAATGTGTATAAAATTCAGGATGGTTCCTTTAAAGTGTAACTTGTGGCTTTCCTTTTTGGTTGGTTAAAACATAGATATGAAGGCTGGAATATCCAGCTTGATCTTGAGGGAATCTGGAGAATATGAAGTTTGCCCAGTAAAGCCAAAGAAGGTTATATCTTTGAGGACTTTGTGGAACATAGCCTTAACGTCAGCTCTGAAATTATGTTTCCTCCCAACAAATACTAGTGAATTAGAAGCAAATACATTTTATTCTCCTATCTTCTTCATTTTCATTTTGTGTACCTATCTTAAGTATCTCTATCAGAATAAATATTGATTAATAGTACAGACTTTGAGCCAGACTTCTAAACTCGAATTCCTCTTCTAACATGTAACAGCTATAAAAACTTGGGCAAGATATTTTACCTATTTGTGGCTCAGTTTCCTCACTGGAAAAATAAAGATAACAATAATATCTGGCTCATTGGGTTGGTGTAAATACTTAAAATATTGCTCTGCACATATTAATTGATTTCTTCTCCTTCTTCTTCCTCCTCCTTATTCTTATTCAGCAGTTGTTTTCCAAATATATTGGTATACAAGATGATTGAAATTAAAATATGAAGGGTACATAGATTAAATAAATTTTGATAACTTCTATTAACTATTTTGGATATTTCTAGCTTTCATTTACTTAATATTCAAGGAACGCTTATTCAAAACTTAATATGTAATATACTTATTAACAGAAAATTAAATTAGAAAAATAATTACCTTGTATTACTTATTTTATTGGAGTTTTACAAAGAAAATAAGAGTGTTTTCTTATTGGTATGTTTTAAATTTTCTGCAATGAATATATATGTAACACAACATTAAAAGATTGTGAATACATTTTAAAGTGAATTTTTATTCAATTACATTAAAATTCACATGTGAAAATGGTTCTTAAATTGGTTGTTTTTGCCACCACACATTTATGCCAGAAATAATCTTATTGGTTATATATTAAGTTTAAAAATAAAATAGAATAAAATGACGATATTCTGTGCTTAAAAAAATTTAGGGCTTCTTGTTTAGCTTAATCATAGCCGATTTGGATGTCTTGTTTATTTAAAATTTCCAAAACACAGCTCTGTTAGAGATGTGTCTTCTTCACTCCTCCTTAAGGACATACTGCTTATCACACATCTCATCTCATCAGAATTATTCTGGCAAGCCATTATAAGATGTTTCCTTGTTTTTGTTTTTTTAAGTGTATTTTATTTAATTTATTTATTTATTTATTTTTTTGTGGTACGCGGGCCTCTCACTGTTGTGGCCTCTCACATTGCAGAGCACAGGCCCCGGACGCGCAGGCTCAGTGGCCATGGCTCACGGGCCCAGCCACTCCGTGGCACGTGGGATCCTCCTGGACCGGGGCACGAACCCATGTCCCCTGCATCGGCAGGCGGACTTTCAACCACTGTGCCACCAGGGAAGCCCCAAGTGTATTTTATATTTGTATTAGACCCTCAACAGATAGATATACCTGTTTTTAGTTTTATAATAAAGTATCCTTAAAATACAGATATGATGCATTATACTAAAGTAATGTACTTCTAATAATAAATAATTAAAATAATATTATACATTATTAAAATAATTATTCCTAGATTTTTAAGCTACCATTATAAAAAAATTAGGTATTTTTTTCATGTTATAGAGGGAAACCAGTTGTGATCATGCTTACATAAATGCACAAATCATATTTTATTTGAAGTATGTATTTTTATTTTAGTGAGTATGAAATAACTTGATTGAAATAACTAGGATGAAAAGGAAAGATGCTTGCCAATCTGGGCATATTTCCCTATCATGCTTTAAAAGTGGTCCAAAAATGCTTTATTGGCAACCTACGGCAGCATTCATGTAAAAAAATGAAAAGTAATATCAAACTGATGCTTAAAGATGCAAAAGAAAACAAACACTTCTGAGTGCTCTAAACATTCAAGTGTAAGTTCATCTGCTTTCTATTGCTCTGTTTCTCTCTTAATTAATCTAAAGTTTCAAAACATGTTCCTTCTAAAAGTAAAAAAGGAAAAAACAGATGTCACTATAAATAAATCAAACTACTTAATGGAATCTTCAAAAGTAAAGGAAAACAAACCCATTCAATGTTTACATTACCAAAAAACAAAAAAGTTGGGGGCAACTTCTGGATTAAAATGGAATTAACTTCTTCCTTCTTTCCTAGAAACTATTCCTAAGCAGGAAACACATAAAAACTCATTAAAAGTACTAAACCTAAGACCAATAAAAAAACAAATGCCACCCTCTGGGATAAATACCAACTAAATATAAATTACACTTATAAAAACCATCAGTGGCAGAACTTTTCATCGCCTCATGAAACAACTGAAGCCCTGAGTGAATGAAAGAACATGGGGCCATGAGCTGTTTTCTAACATTTACTCCTGATTCAGAGAAATACAGTTATGTCGAACAGAAAACGTGCACCCTCTCTCCTCTTTTCTGTTGCTAATCTTTATAAAGTAGTCATCTGTTCAAGGTGACTTTTCCAGTCTTGCCTGCCCAACACCACTTTCACAGCTTTTCAGAGAATGCAATTCCTACAAACTACTGTGGCAGAAAATACAAAAGTTTAGTGATACCACATTGCATCCTGGTAAAGGTAAAATTTAACAATAAATTCCTGTAGAAATGTAAGAGGCAGGAAAAGTCTTCATTGAAAGGTGTGGTCAGGATTGTACAAAGTCACCTGTCTACCTGTCAGTGCTAGAGACTCAGGCAGTGGAAAGAGGAGATAACCATGTGGTTCAACAGATAACTTAGAAATTGCACTGCCTATTACCCTGCTTTCCATGAGTATGTCTGAGAAGGACTTCAGCCTTACCTAAGGTTATGGTGAGTGAAACCAAAAACAAACACAACAAATAAGTCCCATGAACTTTGCCATTCCACAAGCGTGTAACTTGACTATGTTTTATCTGGATAAAAAAAAATACGTAAAGGGAAGTCAACAAATTTATGATAGAACATGATAGAATATAAGCAGCAAAACTTCTAAAAGACACAAAGAGACTTCGTAACAAGGTTCCAGTTCCACAGAGGCCAGGGACATGTTTGCACAGTGGCATCCTCAGCACCTAGCACAGTGCTGGGTCCCCAGGATGCACTAAGTGAACGTCTGTGCATGATATGTAAGGGTAAGCAATGACTGTGGGGATAGAAAGTAGATGAATGTTGAATATAAGTTTTAGCAGATGTGGAAAATAAGAAAAAGAGTGAAATGGCAGATCAAATGATTCATTCCTAGATGACAGGGAGAATAATGCTATCAAAAATGCAATGTGGCTATCAGTGAGAAAATGTGTGAGGGGAAAATAAGTTTTATAATACAAATATTTAGTAGTAGACACTATTACTATGGTTAAATGTTAGGCAAAATTCTATTATTATGTAATTTAAAGGGAGCATTAAAAATGTTTTTTTGGGTAGTTTTGTTTAATGCACTTTGATAATATCTTATAATAGGAACAAGAAAAAAATGTTAGGTAATGGTTTAGATTCTTCTATATGAGGTAAGAAGTTAAACTCTCAGAGAAAGGAGTAAATTTCATAATAAGGGAAAAGACTGATGTCAACAAGAAAAGTTTAAGACTGGAGAACTTGGAATCAAGTAATGGGAGCTGATCTTTGAGCCTGACTGACTGCAAGCTTCTCTTAATTATAACGTATGGAATTGCAAAACTGAATGCAAATCATCATTCAAATGAAATATATAATATAAGATAATAACATGGAAATATTATGAGCCAAAATGCAAAACTTTCACATTCTTTATGATTATGATTTTATACATTTTAATCATGTATATTTTAAATTATATAACTCATCTCTTCAATCTTATTAGGTTTATCAATCACAACTGAATATCTTTATAATAGTTCCAGCCTGATGTAACTCTGTAGAATATCATCTTTTAAAATCATGCTCTTACTGATTTTAATTTGAACAACTTAATCCCTTCCTGACTCAGAGAAAATAAATATTTACAACTGTGATTCATTCATAATGAAAAAGGGAACCTTGTTTACATGGAATGTAAGTCAATCGATGTTCATCACAGACCATGCAATGAATGAATAAATGTAAAACTCTTGTAATACCATTTTCATTAACCTACACTATCCTAAACAGAGAATATGGAATTTAGTGTGTCAGGCTGAATGTATTATCCTTTTTCTAAACTACTGTTGTCCTCAAATTGTCCATTGTGTCAGAGAGGCATGGGTTATAATGGTGACTTTGCAACTTATTACTTTTATTATTCCCAGTTTTGTGATTTGTTGTATAGAAGATATTAATACCTCACAGTATAGTATGAGGACAAAATAAGACAATAAGGTAGACAATAGGGTAGAACTGATTGTTGTTATATTTTCAGTGACTTGGAGGGTCCCTGACACACATTCACACAAAATAAATGAAGACAGAAACACTTTTTTTTTTCCCCTTGGCACATAGGTAACCCTTACTAAGTGAAAAAAAATTAATTCTCTCTGATTGATAAAATGAAGTACCCGTGCAGTTTTCTGTAATGAGTACTGAGTCCTTAAATATAATGCATGTTTGAAACACCACCTAACATATTAAATACATTTTTGTTTGTTTAGAATGTGGGTATTTCTGCTATAAAGCATTGCTCATTAAACTATATTGTACAATATCACAATTTAGGTCTAACATTTCACTACCAATAAATTTGGGCAGCATGATTTATATATTAAGAGTGTTTAAATACACATACTCTCTTGTCAGAACTTACATGTTAACAATTAAATTATCGCTATAAATCTGAATTGTTTTAACCTATTGTGATTTATATTCTCTTCAAATGAGCAGGTAATTTTTTGTAACTGTTTACCTTAGTTTAAAAAAAGCTAATTAATAAGGGAAATATTTATTTAAAAATTATATATTTTTCAGAATTAATTTTGTGGTGCAAAAACAAGATTCCCTCCTCAATTCAATATATCAGTTTTTTAGTTCCGTTTTGAAATTGTGAAAAATGTAGTACAAGTTAAGGATGTATAGCACTGATGATCTTCAAGAAGTAAGGTATTTCTAGATTTCAATCTGTTTTGTCTGCTCTTCACCACATCACTAAATTCTGTATCATTAAGAACATATTTCACCAGCAAACAAAACGCATAATAGAATCATCGAAAAACTCCTTTGATCCCATGTGCCTGTCCAACACAAGCTATTCTCACATCTTTTTCCACTTCTAGGAGACTTTCTCAAAACTGTCATTCATGCTCTTATACTCACACTTTTCACCACTTTAGACTGTTTTCAACCTATTCCAGATGGACTTCTTTCCTCTCAACAGAAAGTCTCCTGTTGAAGTCCCCTTGCTTCTCCTTTTATGTCTTTTCTTTCTACACTCTCTGCTAAAGTGGACTTATATCAATGCTCTAAAAGTCATCTACTTGCTTGTGACTCTCAAATCTATGTCTTCCAGAAATTGTTATAGTTAATACAATATTCTAAAGTGTAAATATAATTGTAATAAATACAATTCTCATATTTCGTTCTTATGCTTTATTCAGGTCTGTGCTGAAAAAGTCTTCCTTGATCACCCATTCTAAACTAAAACCCTTTGTCATTCTTTATTCTGTTATGCTGCTTTATTATTTTTTCTGCAGGAGTCTTATCACCATTTCATATTTTATTACAGAATTATTTATTTATTATCTATTTTCTCCTCTATTATTTTTATCTATTTCTCTGTTGTCAATTTATTGTACCATCAGAATGTAGACACAAGACAACTAGGTAATCTACTTTGTTTACTACTGTAACATCAGCACTAAAAGATATAAACTAGCACAAAGAAGGTGATCAATAAGGTTTTTTTTTGGTTTGTTTTTTTGTTTTTGCAGTACGTGGGCCTCCCACTGCTGCAGCCTCTCCTGCCGCGCAGCACAGGCTCCGGACGCACAGGCCCAGTGACCATGGCTCACGGGCCCAGCCGCTCCGCGGCATGTGGGATCCTCCCGTACTGGGGCACGAACCCACGTCCCCTGCATCGGCAGGCGGACTCCCAACCACTGCACCACCAGGGATGCCCTCAATAAGTTTTAATAACGAATGAATTTATCTTTTGTATAAGCTCTCAAATTTCTTCCTACTATTATTAAAATAAAGAACAAATTTGAAACCTGATCTAAAAGCCTACTTATAATTCTTCACAAACTCTTTAACTCATCTCCATATATTCTCCTGTGTCATTTATTGCTTTCCAACTACACTGGTCTTATTTGTGATGCTAAATACACCAAACAAATTCACACATCAGAATCTTTGCCTGGATTATTATTGTCACATCATTGATGTCTGTCTCCTTCTAATCACTAGCTGGAAAATTTTCTGTGTTGTTCAAAACAACATACCTTAGACCCTCTTAGGTACATTATAGGAATTCAGTTGATATTATTTTAATAAATTATTTAATATATGAAATAATTCGACTGTTTAATAAGCCGGTGAAGATGAAGTGGTAAACTTAAGAAAAATTTCAGGATGAAAGCCAATTTGGTGGTCATGAAAAACAAAGGCGAGTGCTTTTCAATAAAAAGAAAGTAGTTAACTCTTGTGATTTAAATTATATCCAGGGTATTGATTACTCCAACACCTATATATTCAACTTGGTTTTCTCTCCTATTTATTTTCTCTGCTACCTAGTGAACAATTTACACTGAACATCTAACAGTACACAAACCCCAAAGGGTCTAAAATCCATCTAATTAACATCCTCCTGAAATCTGCTATCCTATCTTGACAATATCTGCAGGTTAGTTTCCCTGGAAATCAAACCCTAAAGCAAAGATTTATTGACAGTGATCAACACACAAGTTCTGTCAGATGAATGCTGAACTGCTGAATAGTGTCCAAATTTGGTTCATCTGTCACACCCTAAGCAGCTAGTGGGAATGAATACTTCTGCTTCCAAAAGAAGTAGATATCCGGGAGCACACCTCAGTGTCCATAAGCACTAAATAAGATCACTGTCAAATTCCAGTACCAGGTGAAATTAGCAGCTTGAAACAGAATTTATTTTTATTAAAAATCCTCATGCTTTAATAAGAAAATATTTTAATAAGTATCTAGGGGTAGAAAAGTTGACCTTTAGAGTATGAGTGTTAGTTAAGGGCCTCAGAAACTGAAGAGACAAAGTGCACTAGGTGGAAAATTAGAGAAACTTATTTCTGTTCTTAAGAAAGAAGAATTAAGAATTACAAGGTGGGGGGGCAGGGTATTGCCTGAATAACCAGATGCTGAGATGACATGGCATCGAGAACCATATAAAGTGAAGCAACTTATAAATATTTTTTTTGAGGGAAGTAATAATTATAATTGTTGCTCTTTAACGTTCTATTTAAATCAATGTCTGTTGTTTGGACATAAATATATCTTCTGTTCTGCCTGCTAGCATTTGAATCTTCAATATAGTCTTCTACATTTAAATATCTCCTGGAGGGTGTGTGTGTGTGTGTCTGCATGTGTGAATTTTATATATATGAAAGCACAATGAAACAGAGATTACAACTGTAGGATACTGCAGTAATTGCTAAATGGAGGCAATTCATCGTCAATGGGAGTTCTGATCTCTGGATGAGAAAGAAACTTAAAGCTTTCTAGGAGTTTATGAATTCTAAAAATAGCGCCTTGCAATTCCACAGTACATGCACATTTAGTTATTCCTCAAGGCATCCTGCTTTGGTGCAAGATTGTAAACTGCTGAAATCAGATAATATGTTTTATTCAGATTTTGTAAGGATTACGTCTACTAGAGAAGGTCCTCTGGAGTATAAACAGAAGTCAAAATTTTTATCATTGCCTCTCACTGTTTTTGCATTTAGTTGCTGGGGTTATATCGTCCCATCCCTCTGGTTGAAAACTAAGGCAAGGTTCATGTTTAGTTATCTATTGCTTTGTAACAAGTTGCCCCAAAACTTAGTGGCTTAAATTAACAACATTTATTACATCACCATTTCTGTACATCAGGAATCCAAACATGGTTCAGCTGGGCCATCAGGCTCTGAGTCTTTCACAAAGTTGCAATCATAGTGGTGGTTAAGGCTGTGGTCTCATCTGTAAACTTGACTGGGGTTGGATCCATTTCCAAGCTCATTCTACTCATCGTTAGCAGGATTTATTTTTTCACAGGCTGTTGAACAGGCCTCAGTTTCTTACAAGCTGTTAGCAGCAGGCTTCCCTCACTTCCTTGCTACTTGGGTCTTTCCATACAGTTCTTAACATGGTAACTGGCTTCATCAGAATGAGTATGCATGAGGTCAGAAAAAAATGCCAGCAAAACAGAACTCACAGTCTTTGGGAACCTAATCTCAGTAGTGATGTCACATTACTTTTGCCATATTCTATTCATTAGGAACAATTCACTAGACCCATCTCACGCCCTAAAGGAGAGGATTATACAAGGGCATGAATATCAGTATGCAAGATCATTGTGGGCCATCTTGGAAGTTGTCTACTAAAACCTATGAATTTTAGGGTGGCACTTAGGTAACAAAAAGTGTCTTCAAATATGACTTCAAATAATAAAACACAATCTTGGTTTAGTCATTTGAAAGTTTAGTCAAATGTGTTTGTCAACTTTTCAGTCTTAAGTTAAAAAATTATTCCCTGATCTTTTCCCCATTCAAGTCTATTGAGAAAGATGATTGTTTCACATTACTCTTTTCCCAGCCAACCCTTCCATGCTTCCTATCCAGAACTGCTACACTGCATATGTCCTGAGATGGTATCCACATTTTGTTTAAATGGGAATGATGCCCTCTGGAGTGATAAAAAGTGGGTGGTCTGCCATTTCTTATTATAATCCGAGTTTCTGATCTTTTCAAGGTTGAGGTATAAAGAAAGAGCAAAATATAGGAGTAAAGTTATAACTCAACTCACAGACTTGAAAGTTTTTAAATCGGATTTTCTCTTTTAAAAAACTGTATGGATGTTGCCCATCACTCAGGGGCTGGCAGTTAGTTATCTATAGATGTCTTGATAAGGGCAAACACATCTCTACACCTTTACGTCACTTTGTCTTTGTTCAACTACAGAGTTTGTAGTGGTATCTCTAATGTCTCTCTGCTGAAGTATTTTTACACCTCAAGGTAGTTTTCTTGGATAGTGTCCAAGACAAAACCATCCTAACTCTCTTGTGGCATGGCACACATCTGGTCCTCGGTAAAAACACATGCTTTATCCCAACAAGCTCTGGGAGTGTGGGCCACCCAAAGCTTCTACTTTTCTACCACTTATGTGTCCAAGCCACTAGTGATATCATCGCTCTCTAGATATATCTATAGGATTCACATGCCAGTGCACTTTTCATAGGGCATTAATCAAGCTCACTGAGTTTTCTTAAAGCTTTACTTCCTGCCCCCCCACCCCCCAGCCCTGGTGGAGGAAGAGGAACTTAGAGCAGACCTTAGATTTGTCAGTAAATTTTATTCTAACCTCCAACTCCTGGTACTTTTAGACTTCACAGTGTAAGTGAACGTGGAAAAAGATTTAAAAAATTAGAACCCTTTTTGCTCATCCTTTGAAAAACCTCTTCTACAGTCTTGTTTCTTACTTTAGGATATGACATTTGCTTTAGTGATTCCATAAACAATACCTTATACATATAGGTGCTCCATAAATATTTTCAAATAAGTGAATATTATTATGCTGATTAACTATTATATCCTTTAAGGATATTTCAGTTAGATAGATAATTCCTTGGTATTCCAACCATAGCATGTTTTATATGGTACACAACAAGTGCCCAAAAATCTCATGAAGCATTTTCCTAGGACAGTCTCCCCAGAAGCAGACTCCAGAGTTGAGGATAAGTTTGCAAGTGATATATCACATTAGCTGTTTTGCTTTCTTAGATATTCTCTTTCCTGTGAGGAACAAGCAGTTGTTTTTTAGCACTGCCTGTATTGGGGTGGTTGGATAAGGCTGTTTAATTCAGTGATACAATCATTGTTGTTGTACACCTAAAGTATGTAATCTACAAGTTCTAGATTTGATACTTTGCCCGCCCCCCATTTTCTATCCCTCATTGGTTCAGAATATAGAAAATAAATTAAATATGTTATATACATTGATCCCCTCAATCCTCAAAATTTATCAATAAATCTATAAAATAGATATATATATATTTTAATTTTTTAATTTTTTTTATTTTTTGCTTTATAACAAATTTAATCAGTTATACATATACATATGTTTCCATATCCCCTCCCTTTTGCGTCTCCCTCCCACCCTCCCTATCCCACCCATCCAGGTGGTCACAAAGCACCGAGCTGATCTCCCTGTGCTATGCGGCTGCTTCCCACTAGCTATCTACCTTACGTTTGGTAGTGTATATATGTCCATGCCGCTCTTTCACTTTGTCACAGCTTACCCTTCCCCCTCCCCATATCCTCAAGTCCATTCTCTAGTAGGTCTGTGTCTTTATTCCTGTCTTACCCCTATGTTCTTCATGACATTTTTTTTCTTAAATTCCATATATATGTGTTAGCATACAGTATTTGTCTTTCTCTTTCTGACTTACTTCACTCTGTATGACAGACTCTAGGTCTATCCACCTCATTACAAATAGCTCAATTAAAATAGATATTTTAATAGCTGATTAAAAGAAAATACACACACATACATAAACATTCACACATATAGGTATACATGAACACACATACATACACCTACATCTATCTACTGACCAATCTATTTACATTATAGAATTACCACGTAAAATAAGAAATGGATCCTTCATTTGAAGGAATATAAAGAGATAAAATAGAAGTTGGAAGCAATGAGTAGTGTGGGGTTATGCACTACAGAGAAGGAGCAATGTCCAGGATGGCTATTGACACTGGGGAGGAACAACGGGATTCCTGTCCCAGAATACATGACGCTGGCTCATTTCAAACAGCAGCAGTTGAACTTCACCTCCTACCAAATCATTCAAGTAAGACCTGGCAGCATCACACCCCTTCATACAAAAAGGCTGTTATAAATAGATATATAATTCAGCTAAAATAATAAGAAATCAACAATACAGGACAAGCATGGATCCAAGAACCAAATGTCTCAAGGCAATCAGTATTAGAGAAGAAACAAACACATACCCAAACACGAGGATAGAGCCAAGAGAGTACTCATAGGAAAATATATA
The DNA here is from genome assembly GCF_964165515.1 of Mesoplodon bidens. Taxonomy (NCBI): domain Eukaryota; kingdom Metazoa; phylum Chordata; class Mammalia; order Artiodactyla; family Ziphiidae; genus Mesoplodon; species Mesoplodon bidens. Next base: position 92,436,832 of record NC_138167.1, read on the forward strand.
GTATTAAATGTTTTTATTTTAAATAAGAAAGACAAAAAGAAATTAAAAGAGTAATTGCTATAGATAAAGCTGGAATTAATGAATTGGAAAAACAATTGTATAATTCATTAATTAAAAATTCCTATTCTTTACAAACATCACTGAATCAGCAAACTATGCTAACTGTGATTAGAAAAGAAAGGGAGAAAGCATATACAAGCAAGATTGGGAACAAAAAGAGCACAAAACTAAAGATTTAAGGAAGAGTGGTAAATAACTATAAAGAGTGAATACCGTATTCAACTTTATGGCAATAAATTTGACAACACAGACAAAATGGTCAATTTTCTGGGAGAAATATACATTTCTAAATCTGGCTCAGAAATAATTATAGTACCTCAAGAGATCAATAACTGCAGTAGATATAAAAAGCTAGTGAATTTTCTACCTATAAAGAGAGACAGTGCCAAGGCAGTTTTAGAGAAGATTTTAGCAAGTATTCAAGGAAGAGATCATTCTCACGTTCTATACAATATTCTGGAGAATAATTTTTTAAAAAGCAAAGAAATGAAATTGAGCTATTTGTAATGAGGTGGATTGACCTAGAGTCTGTCATACAGAGTGAAGTAAGTCAGAAAGAGAAAGACAAATACTGTATGCTGACACATATATATGGAATTTAAGAAAAAAAATGTCATGAAGAACATAGGGGTAAGACAGGAATAAAGACACAGACCTACTAGAGAATGGACTTGAGGATATGGGGAGGGGGAAGGGTAAGCTGTGACAAAGCGAAAGAGCGGCATGGACATATATACACTACCAAACGTAAGGTAGATAGCTAGTGGGAAGCAGGCGCTTAGCACAGGGAGATCAGCTCGGTGCTTTGTGACCGCCTGGAGGGGTGGGATAGGGAGGGTGGGAGGGAGACGCAAAAGGGAGGGGATATGGGAACATATGTATATGTATAACTGATTAAATTTGTTATAAAGCAGAAAAAAAAAGAAATAATTATAACGTGATGAGTGCTATGATACAGGAAGGAATGTATAAAAGTATAAAGAAAAAAATAAAATAAATAAAAAGCAAAGACCTTTCCAACACATTTTACAAGGATTACAGAGTCCTGATACAAATTTCTCTAAAACAAAAAGAGTACCAGTAAACAAACTGACCAACCAAAACCAAATAAAACTGTTGGCTAATCTCACTTGCAAATATAGGTGCTCAAAATATAGAAAGGAATAATTGCATTGCACACATGAGATTTTTTAAAAGGAACTAATTTGAAGAAATGCAGAATTATCATAAGATTTATTTCAGAATTGTGAGGATAATCTAACAACACCCCATACCAGAGTACTACATTTGTTACAATTGATGAACCTACAGTAACATATTATAATCACCCAAAGTCCCTAGTTTACATTAGGGTTCACCCTTGGTGTTATACACTCCATGGTTTTGTAAAAATGTATAATGACATGTATCCATCATTATAGTTCCGTACAGAGCATTTTCACTGCTCTAAGTCTTCTCTGCTTTGCCTATCAATCTCTCCCCACTCTTCAGTCCCTGGAAACCAGACATTTTTGCCATCTCTATAGTTTTGCATTTTTCAGAATGTCATATTGTTGAAGTCATACATGTAGTCTTTTTAGACTGGCTTCTTATATTTAGTAATATGCATTTAAATTTCCTCCATGTCTTTTCAGGGCTTGATAGCTATTTCTTTTTATCATTGAATAATATTCCATTGTCTGGATGTACCACAGTTTATTTATCCATTCACCTTCTAAAGGAAATATTGATTGCTTCCAAGTTTTAGAAATTATAAATAAGGCTGCTATAAACATCATGGGCAGGTTACTACACGGACATAAATTTACAATCCTTTTGGGAAAATAACAAGGAACACGATTGCTGGATCATTCAGTAAGAGCATGTTTAGTTTTATTTTTTAAAAAACCCAAGCTGTCTTCCACAATGATTGTACCATTTCACATTCCCACCGTCAATGAATGTGAGTTCCTATTGCTTTATATCCTTACCAGGATTTGTTGTTGTCAGTGTTCTGGGTACTGGCTCTTCTAATAGATGTGTAGTGGTATCTCATTGTTACTTTAATTTGCATTTCCCTGATGACATTTGATGTGGAGTATCTATCATATGCTTATACAACTCGTATATCTTCTTTGGTGAGGTGTCTATTAAGATCTTTGGCCCATTTTGAAAATTGGGTTATTTGTTTTCCTATTGTTGGGTTTTAAAAGTTCTTTGTTTATGTGGAATAATGGTCTCTTGTCAGATGTGTCTTCTGCAAATAAATTTTCCAAGTCTGTGGTTTGTCTTCTCATTCTCTTGACATTGTCTTTCACAGAGCAGAATTTTTAATTTTAATGAAATCCAGGTAATCAGTTATTTCTTTCATGGATAAAACCTTTTTGGTTACACCTAAAAAGACATTGCCACACCCAAGGTCATTTAAATTTTCTCTTGTGTCATTTTCTAAGGGTTTTATAATTTTGTATTTTATATTTAGGCCTATGATACACTTAGAGTTAATATTTTGAAGGGTGTAAGGTTTGTGTCTCATTTCATTATTTGTATGTGGATGTCCATTGTTCCAGTACCATTTGTTGAAGATAAGACCTTTGTTCCATTGTGTGACATTAGATTCTTTGTCAAAGTTCAGTTGAGTGTATTTATATGAATCTATTTCTGGGCTCTCTATTCTGTTCCACTGATTTATTTGTCTATTGTTTTTTACCAATACCACACTGACTTGATCACTGTAGCTTTTTAGTAAGCTAAATAGTGTAGTGTCAGTCCTCTTTCTACTTTTCCTTTGACATGTGTTGACTATTCTGAGTCTTTTACTTCTATATAAACTTCAGAAAGAGTCTGTTCATAGCAATAAAATAACTAGCTGGGATTTAGATTGGAATTGTGTTGAATCTATAGAGCACGTTGGGAAGAACTGAATCTTGACATTTTTGGGTCTTCTCATCCATGAACATGGAATATCTTCTCATTTATTTCTTTAATCATATTCATCAAAGTTTTGTAGTTTTCCTTATATTAATCTTGTAGATACTTTGTTAGGTTTATACTTAAGTATTTCGTTTTGGGGAACACTAATGTAAATGGCATTATGTTCTACATCAAATTTCTCTCATTCATTGCTGATATACAGAAAAGTTATTTACTTTTGTATATTCACCTTGTATCCTACAACTTGGTATAAGCTTATTAGTTCCAGGATTTTTTTGTCAGTTATTTTATATTTCTTCATAGACAATCATGTCATCTGTGAGCAAAGATAGTTTTATTTTTTCCTTCTCAATCTGTATGTCTTTCATATTCTTATCTTATTGCATTAGCCAGAACTTCCAGTACTATATTGAAAATAAACGGTGAAAGGCGACATCTTTGCCTTGATCTTGGTGGAAAAACTTTGAGTTTCTCAGCAGTAAGTATGGTGTTAGCTGTGGGGTTTTTTTGTTTTGCTTTGTTTTGTTTTTGCAGATATTCTTTGTCAAGTTGAGGAAGTTTTGCACTATTCCTAGTTTACTGAGAGCTTTTATCATGACTGGTTGTTGATTTTTATCGAATGCTTTTCTGCATCCATTAATAAGATCATGTGATTTTTCTTGTTTAGTCTGTTGATGTCTGGATTTAGTTAATTGAGTTTTAAATGTTGATCAAGCCTTGCATACCTGGGATAAATTGCACATGTCTGTGGTGTATATTCTTTTTATATATTGTTAGATTGGATTTGCTAATATTTTGTTGAAGTTTTTGCATCTATGTTTATAAGAGATATTGGCCTATAGTTTTGTTTTCATTTAATGTCTTTGCCTGGTTTTGGTATTAGAGTGATGCTGGTAACAGAGAATACATTTGGAAGTATTTCCTCTGCATCTATCCTCAAAAAGAGATTGTCAAGAATTGGTATAATTTTTTTCCTTAAATGTTTGGTAGAATTCACTGAGCCCATTTGGTGCTGGTGCTTTCTGTTTTAGGAGGTTATTAATTACCGATTCAGATTTTTAAATAGATATAGGCCAAATCAGATTATCTATTTATTCATATGTGAGCCTTGACAGCTTGTGCCTTTCAAGGAATTAGTCCAACTCATCTAAGTTATCAAATTTGTGGGCATTGCAGTGTTCATGTCATTCAATTATTATCTTTTTAACGTCCATGGGATCTGTAGTAATGCTTTCTCTTTTATTTCAATGTTAGTAATTTGTGCCATTTCTCTTTTTTTTTCCTTTGGTTACTCTGGCTAAAGCCTTACCAATTTATTGATCTTTTCAATAAACCACATTTTGGTTTCATTGATTTTCTCTATTGGCTTTTGGTTTTCAATTTTATTGATGTTTATTCTAATTCTTATTATTTTTTTCCTTCTGATTCCTTTGAAATTAATGTGCTCCTCTTATTCTAGTTTCCTAAAATGGAAGTTTAGATCATACTTTTAGCTCTTTCTTTTTTTCTAATACATGCATTTAATGCTTTAAATGTCCATCTCAGCACTGCTTTTGCCACATCCCACAAATTTTTATAAGTTGTGTTTTTTTCATATAGTTAAAAATATTTTTGAATGTTTCCTGAGATTTCTTCTTTGACTCATGTGTTATTTAGAAGTGTGTTGTTTAATCTTCACATATTTCTGGATTTTCCAGTGATATTTGTTATTAATTTCTAGTTTAATTCCACTGTGGTCTGAGAGCAGACATTGTATGATTTCTATTCTCTTAAATTTGTAAAGTGTGTTTTATGGCCTATATGGTGATCTATCTTGGATCTATTTTATAGGAGTTTGAGGAGAACGTGTATTCTTCTTTTGTTGAATAAATTAGTCTATAGATGTCAATTATATCTAGATGATTGATGGTGTTATTGAGTTCAACTGTGTCCGTGCTGATTTTCTGTTTGCTGGATCTATCCACTTCTGATAGAAGGGTGCTGAATTCTGTAACTATGATAGAGGATTCGTTTTTCCTCCTTGCATTTCTCTCAGTTTTTGCCTCAGGAAGTTTGATGCTCTAATTTAGGCATATACATGCTAAGGGTTGTTATATCTTCTTGGAGAATTGACCTCTTTATCATTATGCTATGCCCTTTTCTTTAAAATCCCTGATAGATTTCCTTCCTTTGATGTCTGGTCTATCTGAAAAAAAATTTTTTTGGCTGCATTGGGTCTTTGTTGCTGTGCACAGGCTTTTGTCTAGTTGTGGTGAGTGGGGGCTATTCTTTGTTGCGGTGAGTGGGCTTCTCATTGCAGTGGCTTCTCTTGTGGAGCACAGGCTCTAGGCGAGTGGGCTTCAGTAGTTGTGGCACACAGGCTTAGCAGTTGTGGCTTGCAGGCTCTAGAGTGCAGGCTCAGTAGCTGTGGCGCATGGGCTTAGTTGCTCTGTGGCATGTGGAATCTCCCCAGACCAGGGCTCGAACCCATGTCCCCTGCATTGGCAGGTGGATTCTTAACTACTGCAAGACCAGGAAAGTCCTCTGTCTGAAATTAATATAGATATTTCTGCTTTCTTTTGATTAGTATTAGCATGGTATACCTTTCTCATCCATTCATTTTTAACCTCTATGGGTCTTTATATTTAAGAAGACAGCATATACTTGGGTCTTGCTTTTTGATCAACTCTGATAATCTCTGTCTTTTAATTGGTGCATTTAGGTCCTTGATGTCCAACATGATTATTTATATAGTTGGATAAATATTTACCATATTTGTTACCGTTTATACTTGTTGCCCTGTTCTTTGTTCCTGTATTTTTTTTCTTCCAGTCTTTTTCTGCCTTTTGTGGTGTTAATTGGTCATTTTATGTGATTCACATTTTTCTGCTTTCTTAGCATATCAAATATATATCTATCTACATATGTGTATATATATATATATATATATATACACACACACACATATATATATTTAAGACATTGCCTGAGTTTCCAATATACATTTCCAATTCATTGAAGTGCACTTTCAAATAACACTGTACCACCTCACGAGTAGACTGAGTACATCACAATAAAAAAAAAAATCTTAATTGTTCCCTCCCATTCTTTGTATCATTCTTGTATCACTGCTGTCATTTATTTTACTTATATATAATGTATATAATATGTATTATATATATAAAATCATACATAATTGAACACATTATTATTATTATTATTTGAATGAGTTGTTACCTCTCAGGTCAATAAAGAATAAGAAAATTAAAAGTTTTTATTTTATAGTCACTTATTCCTTCTTCAGTATTCTTTCTTTATGTAGATTTGAGTTTCTGACTTCTATTATTTTCCTTCTCTTTAAAGAATGCCTTTTAACATTGCTTGAAAGACTGTTGTACTTACAACAAACTCCTTCAATTTTTGTTTGCCTGAGAGTCTTTGTTTCTCCTTCATTTTGAAAGATAAATTTTCAGGGTACATATTTCTAGATTGGTAGGTTTTTTGGGGTTTTTTTCTCTCAATACTTTAACTAAATTATTCCACTCTCTTCTCACTTGCATGATTTCTGAGGAGAAGTTGGAGGCTTCTATTGAGATATCTTCAAGTTCAGAGTTTCTTTCCTCAGCTGTATCCAGTCTACTAATAAAGTTATTCTTCATTTCATTACAGTGTTTTTTATCTCTAAGATTTATTTTCAGTTATCTTTTAGGATTTCCATCTCTCTGCTTACATCATCCACGTGGTTTTGCATGCTGTCTACTTTATCCATTAGAGTCATAAGCATCTTAATCATAGTTGTCTTAAACCTCCCCCTCTGATATTTCTAACACCCCTGCCATGTCTGGTTTTGATGCTTGCTATGTCTCTTCAAATTGTACCGTTTGCTTTTTAGTATGTCTTGTAAATTTTTCCTGATAGCTGGACAGGATGTACCACATAAAGGAACGGCTGTAAATAAACCTTTAGTAATGAGGTATAAAGAGATGAGGAGAGGGGAAGCTTCCTATAGTTCTTAGAGTAGGACTCAGTTGTTTAGTGAGCCTATACCTCTGGATTGTGAACTTCTCCAGTGTTTGTAAGGTTGTTTCTTTTTTTTTTTCCTCTCCCCTTAAATGGGAGAGGGTGTCTAGAGTGGGGTGGAGTTGAAAGTTTGTTTTCCCTCAGATTAGTTAGGCTCTGATAATACTCCAGCAGGTTAGGCTCTGATTAACTAGTTTCTCCTGATGGAAGGCCTTGTTAAGAAGAAAAGGGTGCTCCGGCATATTTAAAAAATGGTACTTAGGAGGGTTCCCTTTTCTCCACAGCCCCTCCAGCACTTATTGTTTGTAGATTTTTTGATGATGGCCATCATTCTGACTGGTGTGAGGTGATAACTCTTTGTAGTTTTGATTTGCATTTCTCTAATAATTAGCCATGTTGAGCAGCTTTTCATGTGTGTTTTGGCCATCTGTATGTCTTCTTTGGATAAATATCTAGTTAGATCTGTGGGAATGTAAATTGGTATAGCCACTATGGAGAAGAGTATGGAAGTTTCTTAAAAAGCTAAAAATAGAACTACCATTTGACCCAACAATCCCACTCCTAGGCATATAACTCAAAACAATACATGCACCCCAATATTCAATGGAGCATTATTTACAATAGCCAGGACATGGAAGCAACCTAAATGTCCATCAACAGAGGAATAGATAAAGATGTACATATATGTGGAATATTACTCAGCCATAAAAAGAACAAAATAATGCCATTTGCAGCAACATGGATGGACCTAGAGATTGTCAAACTTAGAGAAGTAAATCAGACAAAGACAAATATCATAAGATATTGCTTATATGTGGAATCTAAAAAAAGAGTACAAATGAACTTATTTATGAAATAGAAGTAGAGTCACAGATGTACAAAACAAACTTAAAGTTACCAGGGAGTAATGGGGGCAGGGATAAATTGGGAGATTGGGATTGACATATATACACTACCATATATAAAATAGAAAATGAACAACAACCCACTGTATAGCACAGGAAACTCTACTCATGTTGATTCTTCCAGTCCAAGAACATGGTATATCTCTCCATTTATTTGTATCATTTTTAATTTCTTTCATCAGTGTCTTATAATTTTCTGCATATAGGTCTTTTGTCTCCTTAGGTAGGTTTATTCCTAGGTATTTTATTCTTTTTGTTGCAATGGTAAATGGGAGTGTTTTCTTAATTTCACTTTCAGATTTTTCATCATTCGTGTACAGGAATGCAAAAGATTTCTGTGCATTAATTTTGTATCCTGCTACTTTACCAAATTCATTGATTAGCTCTAGTAGTTTTCTGGTAGCAGGGACATTCTTATTTGCAGAAGACCTAATTCTATAGGTAGAAAATTCTAAGCACTGTACTCATACGTAAAACTAGTAAATGTACTGATCAGAGCTGCATGATACAAAGTCAATATGTCAATTATATTGCTATATGGGCAACAAACAGTTGGAAGATAAAAACAGTCATATGTATAATCAAAGACATCTCCTTAGCAATAAATTTTACAAGTATACAAAACCCCTACATCTAACACTACAAGAGAGACAGTAAAACAGATATAAATAATGGAGAAAATATACATGGTCATGAATTTTAAGACTCATTATTAGCATACCAATCTTTTCCAAATTGATCTACAGATTAAATGTTGTCTGAATCAAAACCCTTGAATTTTTTTGAAACTGACAGACTCACTGTAAAATTTATGAAGTATTGTAAATATTTAAAATAGGCAAGACAATATGAAAAATGAAAAGTTGGTAAATTTGCATTTCCTTGTTTCAAGACTTAACCTAAAATAATCAAGGAACTATGGTATTGACATAAAAATACAGAGTTAGAGTAATGGAACAAAATAGAGCCTGGAAATAAACCCATACATATATGGTCACTTTTTTATCTTCAAAGGCTCCAAAAATGTTCAATTGGGAAAAAAATCTATTTAGAAAAAATTTGTTCTTAAACAGCTGTAGAAACATAGGGGAAAAAGAATCTTCACTGCTAACTTTTATCATATTAAAAATTAATTTAAGATTGATCAGAGGCTTAATCAAAAAAGCTAAAATTATGAAGATTTACAAAAATACTCAGAAGAATATTTTGGTATACTTATGGTAGGAAAATATTTTTGAGACAGAAAACACTAATTAAAAAGAAATAAAAGTGACATATTGGACTTTAACAAACTTGAATATTTCTCTACATCCAAATACATAATTTAGAAAATGAAAGGACAAGCCATAGATTAGAGAAAATATTGGCAGTGGACATGTATCAGACAAAGGAATAATATCCAGAAAATATTAAAAAACACTAGAGATAGATAACTAAAATAATGTGACATAAGTGGGTGAAAATTCGAGCATACATTTTCCAAAATATATGGAAATGGCCAATTAGTCCTTGAAAATATTCTCAACATTGTTAGTCTTATAGAAACACAGTATGAAACAACAATGAGTTATGATCATCATTTTTTAGAATGGCTAAAATTAAAAACAACTGACAATAAAAATTTGGCAAGGATGTGGAAAAATCAGAATTTTCATATGCAGCTTGGGATATAAAGTAACATAACACTTTGGAGAACAGTTCAACATTTTCTTATGAATTTCATGTACCTGCTACCCTAGGTATTTACCAAAGAGAAATAAAAGCATTTGCTCAAAAAAAGATTCATATAAAAATGTTCATAGTAGCTTAATTTATAATATCCCCAATTTGGAAACAACCAACAGAGGAACCGATAAACTGACTGTAGACCACCACTCAGCAATAAAAAGAATGAGGTACTGATCCATGCAGCAGCATAGATGAGTCTCATGGGAATAACATTGAGCCCAACCCAAAGATTCATATATGATTCTCTTCATATGTAATTTAAGAGAATACAAATGTAACATATGCTGCTTAAAATCAAAACAGAGTTTGCTGTGAGGAGCAGATGTTGGCATTGATTGGAAATGGGCATGAGAGTACTTTCTGGAATGATGGAAATATTCATCCCAATTGCAGTGGTAGTTACTTCACTATATATTCCTCGAGTCTCCTCAAATTCAAATAAGGCTTGTACATTTCATTGTATGCAAATTATATCTCACTATAAAAATAAACAGCATCAAGATAACTGAGGGACTAGAAGTGAAACATGTATTAGAGAAATAGAAGAAATAAACAGCCATTATTGTCCCTAAAATATATGTAAATTATATGCAAAGTTGCTTGACTTCACTTATACTAAGATAAATGTAAATTAAAATTACTTTGAGATAGGTGTTTTTCACCTTTTATATTTAAGGCAAAATTCCAAAAGCTTATAAACAAGGCAAGACTGACAAGACCGTGGGGGTAAAAACAATTTCATATATGGCACGTGAACAATGGTAATATCCCTATGGAGAGAAGTTAGGAAAATTTTATAAAACACAGTTGGTTTGGCCTTTTGTCCAGCAACCTCACTTCTAGGAATTTACCGTAAAGACTAATTAGAAAATAATTTCACTAATTAGAAAATAAACACACAATGACATAATATCAACAACAAAAATACATGCACAAATGCATTCACAAATGCAATTTTCATAGTAATATGCTGGAAATAATCTAACAGCATAATAGGTCATTGACTGGAAAAAAAGACACACACATATATATATATATATATATATATATATATATATATATATATAATGAAGCATATTACTATGAAAATTGCATTTGTGAATACATTTGTGCATGTATTTTTGTTGTATTTTAATGAGAATACTATGCAGCTATAAAAATATAAGAAAAATCTCTGTGAACTTATATGATATGTTTTCTAGGCTACATTTTAAAGTTAAAAAAACAAGGTGTAACAGTATATATAATATGTTGCTTTTTATGCAAGAAATGAAAATAAGACTATTTTTGAAGAATTTTATACAGGAACAATAAACTTATGAAACTAATGAAAATAGGTGCTTACAGGAGGTGGGTTGAAAATGATAAAAGTGTGGAGTCAACTTTTGTGAATACCTTCTCCCACAGTTTTGAATTTCGAATTACGTTATTATTATGCATCTAAATGTCAAGTTAAATTTGTTTATGAGAATAATAAGTAAAGATATTTAATTTCTCAGGAGATACTAATATGGAACGGGGAAAGGAAAGGAGAGCAACAATGATGCTGAAATATGATGTTGAACTGGAATTAAGGGGATTGAGGTTAAATCCTTATTAAAAGACCGGAAAGCTGACTCATTAGCAATGGGAATATTTTATGCCCACTCTAAATACTATTCTCTACTAAAAAAAAACAAAACAAAGCAAAACAAAAAACTGGTGCTTCTTGTAGAAATGATTGATTACTATTCTGGGACGGGGGAATTTCAAAGTAAGGTAAAATATCTAATTGTTCATTAAAGTAAGAAAATGCTCCCAGACTAATGGAAATCTGGCAAAACCACACAGGAGCCAGATTAAACAGCTCCCACCAGCCAAAAATGAGCTTAAAATGAATAAATGACAGGGCTTCCCTGGTGGCGCAGTGGTTGAGAGTCCGACTGCCGATGCAGGGGACACGGGTTTGTGCCCTGGTCTGGGAAGATCCCACATGTCGCGGAGTGGCTGGGCCCGTGAGCCATGGCCGCTGAGCCTGCGCGTCCTGAGCCTGTGCTCAGCAATGGGAGAGGCCACAACAGTGAGAGGCCCACGTACCGCAAAAAAAAAAAAAGAAAAAAAAAGAAAGAATAAATGACAGAAATGGATCCAACATAGTGATATCCAAAAAAGAGTATTCAAGTGCATACTTACACTAAAACAAAATAACACTTAAAAAGTAAGAGAGGAGCAAAGGAAAAACTTTTCTTTATAAAATAATGCTACTTGGTAAACAGGGGACTTCATTTCACTAAAAATTCAGGGTATGCTTTGTAGAAGACATCCATGCACATAAATCATTTTATAGAAATAAATTTAAAAATGAGTATTCATAATGAACTCGCTTAAAATATTAAGGCACAGTGACACACACTCACTTGAAAATTTTTAAAATTGTAAGTCACAATCCTTTCTTGCAAATTATGGGTATATATTTTAAGTTTTATGGGCAAAGATGAGTATTGTTTTTTTGTTTGTTTGTTTTTTTACACGGGCCTCTCACTGTCGTAGCCTCTCCCGTTGTGGAGCGCAGGCTCAGCGGCCATGGCTCACGGGCCCGGCCGCTCTGCGGCATGTGGGATCTTCCCGGACCGGGGCACGAACCCGTGTCCCCTGCATCGGCAGGCAGACTCTCAACCACTGTGCCACCAGGGAAGCCCCCGAGTATTGTTTTTTAAGTATGTACATTATTATATACAACACACTGTCAAATATATTTTGTTATTTGACAAATGCAAAAAAATTAAAATAATATCGTACACCTCTTTTTGCTTAAAATACATCATGTATTCCTATTGTGAAGTCAAGAAAGTCCAAACTTCTTCCCATCTCCTACAAGGCTCTGCCTGGACTGGCCCTTCCCTTCCCTCTTCCACATTCTTTGCTGTTTGCACACCATTCTTTGTCTCATGGCTGAACTTTACCAAGTTCTTTCCTGTATCAGAAGCTGCACGCTTTTTGACTCTATCTTCAATGGTTTTCCTCCAGTTCTTTTCATAGCTTTTTTTGTTGTTGTTATTTTAGCAGACAAAGTATATTTTCCTGAGCACTTCATATTCTCACTTGCTTTATTCTTCTCATTAGGCTATTATTATCCCTTCAGAGAACATTAAAATATTGACAATATTTACTTGAGCATTTGTTCACTTGTTTAGTGTTCGTTTCTTTTACCAGATTGTGAATTCCTTTCTCCTTACAGAATGATGTAGTTACCATGATTTCCCTAGGGCATAGTATGGTGCCTAGCACATATTAACGCTACCAATATAGATTTTTAAAATATAGGAATGAATCAATATTATCATTAACAACTCACTATTTAGTATAGATAAATGTATTATTCTTTAAAGCAATTTTATTTACTATTAAACATTTTAGTTTGTTACCCATGTATTAAGCATAGGTACTCAGCTGGTGCTGTGGGAACAACAAAGGTGAATTGAATGTTTCGCAGACACTGCCAACTTGAATCCACAATGCATGTCTAGAAGGTCTGGCGAGTCGCTAGGATTTGCTTTGTATAAAGAATGTAGACGCTTCTTGTGGAAGAGGATGGAATAGTGGAAGGGACATTAAGTAAGAAAGCATGCTTAGTAAAAAATAAAGCCCTAGTGGTCAGAATGGAAAAAAAAAATTTTAAAGCTCCCTCAGGTGTCAGCTTCCTTTTTTCCAAAGGGATAAAGCTTGGTGTTTCTCATTTAAATTTGTCGTTAACCCAATACCATGAACTCAGACCTGAATTCTGGGAAGAGAAAGACAGGTGCAACAACTTAAAAACCATGCAACTGTTTTCAGACAAGCTTCTGTGAGATGTTGGAATGAGAGGATGGTATCAAGACTGGGGAAGGTAGAGGCAGCCTATTCACTCCTGCCCAGTGCAGGCTCTGGTACAGAGGACTTGGCAGGCAGAGGGACAAAAATCATGTTCTGTCAGGATAATAGGCACCTGACCAGAGGAAGAGGAGAACTTCAAGTCTTTTTCTTATGACACTCATTAGACAACTCCTTTGGGCTCCAAAAGGTAAGAAAGAAGACTTGTAGAGGAACTAGTATTTGTAATAGTGGATGGGAAAAGATAAATTTTGCTTATTGTCACTACTTCATTTTTACTTCCAGGCCACTATGACCCAGGGTTACTCATAGTCCTTGGTTTCGAAGAGTTCATAGGCTAATTTATCTACCAGAATATTATAGAGTTTTTTGAAGCCAAAAATGTAAAGGTTTCAAATATTCCTATAATATGTCTGTATAGAGTAAGTAAATGAAAAAAGAAAGTGTAATAAATAAGATATTTTGGAAATTTTAAAAGATAAACCATTATCATAAAAGGGTATAGAGAAGTAATTTGGATAAGCGAAATTTTAAAAAGAACTCTAATAAAAGACTGCTGTAGAAGATTATCATTTGTATCAAAATAGAAATTATTAGCTTATTGAACTCCTTGTAGCTGCACAAATTTTTACTAGAAAGTAAAAGGATCATTTTGTTATATAGGTACCTCACTAATCATAATCAGCAAAGACCACTTAGAAACATACTGACCTTTAGTTTGAAAGGAGATTAAAGAAAATATAATGCAGAAAATACTCAGTCTTTTAAAAATTTAACTCATAAATTTGATAACATATTTTCTTATTTTGACTTCTACTGATTGATAAGTTTCTTAGCCAAGGAAGTCCTTAAGTCACCTCCATGACTTTTTAATTTACTATCTTTCAACTTGAAAGAAATTATAAAAGTATAGAATTAATTTTCAAGATATTTATTAATAGTTATTTGTTATAATTATTAAAGTAATAGAGTTTCACATTACAAATTGGGCAACGCAAAGTGTTTCCAAACAGCATTTCCAAAATTTTTCTATAAATATGCACACATATAAGTAAAATTAAGTTCATTGTCTGAAGCATAAATCCTTATATTCACTTACCATTTTTATAATTTCTATACTTAATAGTCTCTAAAGGTTAAATTAGGTGGAATTCTAGGAAAAACATTAAAGATGATCTTTCTGTACCATAATTCTTAAGCACCCAATCCATTCTGTGCTCATTGTAATTTTATTCATTACAAATTTTTTGCAGGGATAGGAATTGTTAGATTCAATATTTGGGGATTTTTTGATCAGGAGGTGCTAGACTTTATTGCCTGAAGTGGTACCATTTGTTCTCTGTGAAATATGGTTAGCATCACCTTATTTTTTATTAAGTGTATATTTATATCCTTGAGAAGCAAATGTACTCTATCCACATGGCTAGCGTTTATTGTTTTATGTTCTGCACGCAAAGCTGCTTTTCTTAATAATAAGAAACAGCTGTTGTAAGCACAACAATGAATGCAATGGGTCATACATGCCTAAATTAGATACAAAGGGAGCCAAGCAGGGCTAAACTCTTTAATTCTGTCTCACTCTTACATGATTGATGCTCTCTAAAAAGAGCAGTTGTACACTGTGTTGAGATTTAACAGATGCTAAAAGAAGCCCATTCCAGTGTACATTTGTTAGGCAGCTGTGTTTTATACCAGCAGTGATTACAATGGAAAATCAATGTTTCCCTGACAGTAAGACTGACAGAACTTACATGCAGCAAAACTAAGGTAAAATAATGGAAAATATTAGTGCAGTTCACAAATGCAATAAATCATTTCCATGGTATATATATGAATGTACAAAGTTAGATATCAGTACTCTGGTTTTGTTTGTCATATCAGCATATATACATATATATATCACTCATTAAATCTAAAGCTCTATCCTTTGCATAAATGATAACTGACTTACTGAGCCATGAAGAGTGGTGGTTATAAGACATATGGAGCTACGTATATTTTGAGAAAAAAATAGAAATAAACTTAGAATTTATGGCGTGTGGTACATAAGGATAGCCAAAAATTTTGCTTCTATTTAAACCTCTGTTTTCATGGATTTAAATGTCATCTTTTGATTATATATTTCATCTTTTAAATTTTAACAGTTCATATTAAGAAAAATTTGACACAAAATGAAGTCATTTCCGATGTAGAAATCTAGTTTGGAAGGAGACAAAAACTACATACAAAATAATGCCTACAGAGGATTTACATACTATAGTTTCAAAAATTTACAGTTAAATATACAGACTTCTTTCATCTTTTGGCTGTCATGAATAATGCTTCAGTGAATATGGGAGTGCACATATCTCTTCGAGGTCCTGTTTTCAATTCTTTTGGAGAAATACCCAGAACTGGGATTGCTGGATTATATGTTAGTTTTATTTTTATTTTTTTTTGAGGAATCTCCATTCTATTTTCAATAGTGGCTGTGCCATTTTACATTTCCACCACAGTGCACAGGGGTTATAATTTCCCCATATCCTCACCAACATTCATTATTTTCTAGGGTTTTCTGATAATGGCTATCCTAATGGGTATGAGGTGATATCACATTGTAGTTTTGATTTGCATTTCCCTGACAGTGATGTTGAGCATGTGTTAATATACTTGTTGGTCATTTGTATATCAACCTAAATATCCATCAAATGATGAATGAATAAATAAAATATGATATACACATGCAATGGAATATTATTCAGTCTTTAAAAAGAAGGAAATCCTGTCATGTGCTAAAACATGGATGAAACTTGAGGACATTATGCTAAATGAAATAAGCCAGTCAAATAAACCAGAATGAATACTGCATGATTCCACTTATAAGAGGTGCCTAAAATAGTCAAACTCATAGAAGCAGAAAGTAGAACAGTTGTTGCCAGAGACCTGGGGGGATAGGAGAATGGGGAATTGCTGTTCAATGGGTATTGGGTTTCTGTCAAGCAAGATGGAAAAGTTCTAGTAATCTACTGTATAACAATGTACATATAGTTAATAGTACTTTACATTTAAAATTTTCACAGGGGGTAGATTTCATGTTTTTTTTTTTTTTTACCAAGAAATTAGAATATAGAAAAATAATATAGTTTTGCACATATTTCCATTCACATAGTTAATTATTAGCACACAGCTATTTTGGTTTTATGAAATATTTTTAAAATGTGTATTTAATAAGGAGTATTAGTCTTCTCGGGATGCCATAACAAAACACCACAGATTGAGTGGCTTGAACAAAAGACATTTATTTTCTCATGTGCTATAAGTCCATAATCAAGGTTCCAGCAAATCTGGTTTCTGGTGAGCGCTCTCTTCCTAGTTTTTGTCCCAAAAGTCACTGAGGTATAGTAAAGTTCTTCAATCTTTTTATTTTTTCTTTCTGTTCTTCAAAGTAAATCAATTTAAATAATCTACCTTCAAATTCATTAACGTTTTTTTTTTCTTATTTCCATTCTTGTGTTAAACCCGTCAGAACTTTTTTTTTTCTTTTGTATCAGCTATTGTACTTTCAGTTCCAGAACTTCTAATGATTTTTTGGTTGTTTTAGTTTTCTTTTCTCTGCTGAGATTCCTCAAATATTTTCTTATTATATCTATCTTGTCCTTCAAGATTCATACATTCTTTCAACAGCTGACAAAGTTTTTCTTAGCTATTTATTTACCTAAATCATCTTGGTGTCAGTTTATGTTTACTAATTTTTTCCTGATTATAATATTTTCCTGCTTCTATACATATCTAGTAATTTTTTACTGTCTGCATGACATTATGTATGTTAACTTGAAGGCTATTTGGATTATGTTGCCTTCCATTAAAGGGTATTAAATTTTTATGCCGATATACCTTTTCATTCACTTTTGTTAGAAGGATTTCCTACATTTGCTTTCTCCAATTAAAAAAAAAAACCTTTATTTTACTTCCAGTTGTATTCATAGTTAGGTCAAAAAAACAATAAATACCTTAGGTATTTTAAGTAGGAATTGATTTAATAAAAATAATAATTTGCTTAAAATTGTTGAGAGGTCTAGAGGGGAAAAGGTCAAGAAAATTGCTATTAATTCTCAGCTTTAATAATAGTTTTTAGGGAATCAGAAAGATACTTGCTCCTTGAGCAAAAGATTTTCTCAGGTATTTAAGAACAATGTTAGGGTTTTCATAGGGAATATTGCAAAGCTTTGTAAGCTCATGTGTTTATATGAGGCTTCTGGAGAAAAACTAATACCTTCCAAATATCAAATGAGTGGCTAACTTTAAAACTGGCCCTGGAGCACTGTTGGAAGAAAGATTTTGTGAACAGTACTTATGCTTCTAGACGCTGTCCTACATATCATTTGTCATAATCATTATATAATTATAGTTGAGTTTCCCCACCACTATCTTGTTGTATCCATAGTGCATTTTTTTTTAATTTTGTCATTCTCTTTCTTTGATTGGTATGTGCATTTTATTCTGTTGATTATCAGCGATTCTTGAAAGGTGTTGCATCCTTGCTTTCTGAGATATTGTTCTGCTTTTCAGGAACTCTCTTTTAATTTACCCATTTTCATCTCTGAATTAGCTCTGTCTACACACTGAGGCAGAGTCTCCTTAAGTGTTAGAATTCATTCTTAAATTTAAAAAGTCATACAAAAAATTACATACTAGGGAAGTTTTAGGGGAAAAAATCAAGGAGCTTAGTTAATACAAACACTACCATGCAGGCAGGGGTTACTCTTTCATATCTTTTATAATTCAGGATCACACAGTTAACTGCACATAATAGGGGTTAAATAAATATATTGCATGATATATGAATTAAGAAATTAAAGAATAAAGGAAGAATTGAGATAAGCAGATGCGACAATCTCTTTTTGGAATAAAGTCTTCTCCTTCTTATATTTTAATCCTAATAACTGAAACCAATATCTAAAACAACGACTGCTTGAGTTTTTCTCTCCCCCGGCAAATGTAGAAGATAATTTTGTGTATAGGAGCAATGAAGAATTTCTAAATTCAAGGGATTACTAATAACTTAGTAAAGTATTAAATTATATTTTTTCAAATTATATTTGGTCCCTTACTCTTACTTCTAGAATTTGGCGACGGAGCACAATAATAGGAAATCAAATCTCAACTGTAAATAAAACAACAATGACGGTGATAACGAGAGTCAAAGCAATTTGATGGGAAAAGGAGAAATATCTTTTAAAAAGTGGTGTTAGAATAATAGGGTACCCTACAGAAATAAAGAAACTCACCCTCCCACCTTATACCATATGTGAGAAATATTAATGTGTGATGAATTATGAAGCTCAACATAAGAGTTAGAAAAACACAATTTATAGAATACCACATTGGAGAAAATCTTTGAGACCTTGGGTTAGACAAAGATTTCTTAAGGGATATAGAAAGCATAAACTGTACATTTTTGTGTAGAAAGTTAGGCTTTATGAAGATTAAAAATTTGGGCTCATCAGAAAAGAAAAGAAACTTCATCAAGAAAATAAACTATTTATGTACTGGGAGAGAATATCTGAAACACTACTATCTGAAAAAGGACTTTTACTGAAAATATATAAGCAATACCTGCAATTCAATAATAAAAAAACAAATATGCCAATTTTCAAAAATTGAGGAGGAATTAAACTAACATTTTCCAAAATAATATATACAAGTGACCAAGGATCATAAGGAATGTACAGAACATCATTAGGGACATACAAATTAAAACTATACTAAGATATCACTGCAAAAGTTAAAATGAAAAAAAAATGACCATACCAAATGTTGGAAAGGATGCAGGAGTAACTGCAACTCTGATACTTTTTTGTCTGTACTGTAAAACGATACAACCATTTTGGAAAACAGTTTGGCAATTTCTTCAAAGAACTTAAGCAATATAGGAATTCCAGTTCTATATTTAAAAGGTATTAATTAAATATTTAAAAGGTATTAATGAGAATATATTCAGAAAACAATTTCTATATGAATTTTTATAATAGCCATACTCATTACACCCAAAACTTGTAAATAATCCAGATTTCCATAAACAGGAATATAGAAATTCCACTGTATATATTTATATCGTGGAATGCAGCACAGCAATTGATATACTGATAAATGTAACAACATGGATAGAACACGCTCTATGATTCCATTTATCTGAAAAGTTTAATAGGTCATAGGTCTCTCTCACATTGATGGGGGATAGGATTACAAAGGGCATTGGTTATTAGGTCTCATCTTTAAATTATACCCATGACACTAAACTATAGTTATAGATATCATATCAGCAATTGTTTCTGGGATGGGTAATTGACTGGGAAGGAATACAAGGAAACTCAGTGAGGCGATAGAAATGTTTTGTGTCTTTATCTGTTTCAAAATTGATTGAAGAATACACTTAAAATCTGAGCGTTTCCATGTATCTAGATTATAGCAGTATAAAAATAAATCATACAAAACTATATACAGGTAAGTATGTGCTAAAACTGTACTAAGAATTTAAAGTACATAGTATATTATACTATTCACAACAACCCTATAAGATGAATATTATTTTTATTCCCATTTTACAGTTTATGAAACCGAGGATCAGATATCTTATGCAATGTGATTAAGATCTCATGATTAATAAAGAAGCCAACATTCAAATCTAGATTTGTCTAAATGAAGAATTAAGATCCTATACAACCATTCTCTCAATTCTTTATTGGTAGATAACTTTTTCCAGACATTCAAGTTATTCTACTATATATGATGACTCTGATGATGATTGTGAATGGAAATATATTGGTTGTTTAAAAAAATAGTCAGTTGATTGACACATAAAAGGAAAGATACAGCTATGGGATGGGTAAAAGTATAGGGGATCTCGAGTTGACAGAACTATATTTTTCCTTACCAAAATACCAGTGTGATTCCTTCTTCTCATCATTCAAAAATCCTACTTTCTTGTTAAAGCAATTGTTTTTATATGGATGACTTGTCAGTTATACAAGGTCAACAAGTACAGTAAGCAACTTTTATTAGTTTTTATACACTCTCGGTCAAAGTTTCAAACTCTGATTATTGCCTAATGAGAGCAAGAGTGTCCAAGACTTGACAATGGCTGTATTAGCTTTGATTACCAGGATGGCTACTGCATATCCAGAAGGTTCTGGCAGATTTTACTAAAATTGAATCAAGAATACTTCCTAAATTTAATTCTTGTAGATAATCAACAAAACAATCCTCTGTGTTTATGAGAATTGGATCCAGTTCTTACAGGAAAAGACACTATCGTTGAATTCCCTATCAGGGAATTAACACCACTAGGGCTTAGCAGCATTCTGCCAGCTCTGAGTGAATATTTCTCATGGATGCACTATGGTCCTCTTCACCATCCTTGAAACAAGCTCCACTCTAAGCACAGCTATTAGTCTTACTGCCCCCCAACATTTTGATGATTGGTGTGATTATATTATTAGCTAAACATGAAGTAGAATTTAATCACTAGAACAGGGAAAGGTACAGCTAATCAACAGATCTTTTCCTAGTAAGCATGTTTGATTCATGAAAACATTACTATATCTTGATTCGATATAAAGCTGAAGTATCTTGTTATCATGCTGCAGAGGAGGGGAGAATATACTTAGGTTTGGGGATGCTCCTTTTAACAGTTGAGTCTCAGGTCGGAAAGCATAATCACTATGAAGATTATAAAATAGGGAATTTATCATAGAAATGAACTTTTACCCAATTGTGTGAGGAGATGGGGAAGAAATGGCTTAAAACGGAATTGATTAGACCAAGGAAAATATACTTATCAACCCCGACACAAGAGAAAGAGTTGGGGCTTTCGGGGAAATTTGGAAACTAGACATATGTATATTCAGCTGCTTGACTGGAAATCAAGAAGGGAATTGATGTGGGAACCTGTGAAATGTTAGCTCTTGATGGCTACTGTCGCTATCAAACTGGAGCTCAGTGTCTGGGGGTGGGCTTGGGTCAGGAGTGGTGGCAGTTGGGGAGAAGAGTTAAGTGAGAAGTGGAGGAGGTTGAAGGCAAACTGAAACTCACTGTTAGCTCTGCCTGTGCCTTTTATCATTTCTAACCAACAATGGCCTTCAGAGAAAAAGGATTCTCACTTCATTTTTGTCTTTTCAATTTTGTGTAAATTTACTTTTGTACAACTCTTTCCTGTCACTTGAAAGGAATAACAATTATAGGAAACAGTTTTTGGAAACACCAAGTTAACAACAGAATAATCTAACACACAGGAGAAGATTAACTTCTGGGAAGAATGTGGAGGTGATGGCAAAGCTTAGTTTGAGTGTACATTAAAAACACAGACACTGAGAGATCAGTTGAAACTAGGTCAACGTAAGAAATATGAAATTCAAACACAAAATGACCTTAAGATAGGCATTCTTGGGAAAATCTGAGGTTGGACACAGCTGAGATACCTCAAAGCAAAGGAATGAGGCCTTAGTTTGATAGAATTCAGGTACATTTCTATGAATAGCTTTTTGTTACAATGAAATCTTAAAATAGGTAGATGGTGCGCCTTGCAATATCAAAGTGGACTAAAAGTGAACTTATATATAACATTTTAGGCTCATTTCCAAGCCCATTTTCTTTTCCTCTCCACTTAAATATTTGTGTTCCATGGCTTCATTAACTTTCCTCTTTTGTGAAAATGTTTCTACAGAGGCCTATATCTCTAAGCAACAGTTAACCTATTTGCATGCTTCATTAATGACATCATACTACAAAATCCTTCTAAAATGTTGTTCCCTTAATATTAGGTTTTTGAAATTTATCTATACTTTAACATACACATTTTAGTTGTTATATTATATTCCATTGTAGGAACACAAAATAAAATTATCATTGTATTGTTAATGAGCATTTAGTCTGCTTCCAAGATTTAACTACTGCATACAATGGTGCCATGAACATTCTTGAACATTGTGTCTCATGCATGTTTGACAACTCCTCTCAGGTATATATCTAAAGTGGATTTAATGGGTAGAGGGAATGTTATTATTTACCTGTGTTTGTGCCAGTTTGTTTTCCATGTTGACTATGCTATTTTATAGCATCACTAGCCATGTATGGACATTTCTGTGGCTCAAAATAATTGCAAACACTTTGTATCATCAGTATCTATTTTTTTTTGCCAGTCTGAACAATGTGAAGTGATGTTTTCTCCCTAGCTTTAATTAAAATTTCCATATTGTGAGTCTAAAAACATTTTTATATCTTTATTGGTATTTGTAGTTTCTTTATTGTGAATTGTCTATACAAATCTTTTGTCTAATTTCCTATTGTGATTTTTTTTGTCTTTTAATTATTATAAACATTCTTACACATTCTGTATACTAATTTGTTGACAGTTATATACACTGGAAGGACCACAATTGAGTGGCATTTATTTTCATTTTGTTTTGCTAATTTTAAGGCGTTCAAATTTACCATTCATTTTCTTTATGGTCTGTAATATATATAAAGATATTCTCTTATATTGTAAGTCATTAACAGTTTTCTTTCCCAAATAAGATTTTAATTCATATAGAAATAAGTTTTGAGTAGGGATCCAATTTTTTTCCTTTTTTTAATGTAGATATTTTATTTCCTGATACAATTTACTGAATAGCCTATTTTATTCTTCACTGAATTTTAAAACATTTTATTTTTAAAATACCAAATCTACTGAAAATTTGAAAAAATAGTACAATGAACACTCATATGTATCTTTCATCTAGACTCACCAATTGCCATTGTTTAATAACATTTGCTGTCTTTCTCTGTGCGAATTCACAAGTGCAGAAAACTCACAACATTTTTATATATATTTTGATATATCATTTAAAATAAATTGCAGATACAATGAGACCTTACCCTTACTTACATATTTCAGCATGTATCTCTCAACATAAACAAAATATCATTAATATATTCATGGAAATTAACATTGATAGAATTATGTTACCTAATCTAGAGTTCATATTAAAATGTTCCCCATTGTCAATTTTTATCTTATAACCTAGAGCCATATCTATAATGACATTAACATTTTTGAAAATCCATGCCAGCTGATCTGCAGAACATTTTGTCTAGAACATGCAGTACAATGTTCAACTGACGTAGAATAGATAGTGGGCATAGCTGTCTTACTTCTAATTTCAAAGGAAATGCTCCAAAATTTTGTTCTACAAGAATAATGTAGGTTGTTGTGTTTTGTTTTTCTTTTTTATAGATGACCATTATAAGGTTAAAGCAGTTTCTTTCAATTCCTAGTTTGCTAAGAAATTTTGATTAGGAGGTCCTTTGCATTTGAACATAATATTTTCCTATATCATTTGAGATCATATGTCCTAAGCTCTTAAAATGATTATTATTTTATTATCTTATTATTTTTATTTTGGGAGAGATGCTACTTTGGTAACATTCTAAAAACAGAATGCCCACATGGCTATTTTTTTTTCCTTATCTAAAATTTGCCACTGACATTTGAATAGGTTGCTAGTTGAATTAGCCAAAGAAATTGGAGACACATTTAAAATTTGATTCAGCTCCATCCACAAACTCATTCAGGTTTTGACATTTATTTTTTATTGAAGTTTAGCATACATTAAGGTTCACCAATTTCGAGTTCCTTGTATTTTCTTATTTACAGATGGAGAAAACTAAGTCTCAGGATGGCTTGGTGATTTGTCTAAAGTCAAACTGCTAGTAAATAGTGGAGTTGGAATTCAAGCTTGTACATGTCTGACTGCAAAGACCATACTGCTTCTATGAGTCAGAAATGAGGAAAACTTGATTCTTGCTTCAGAAGTGAAATTATGATTAAGTATACAAAAGTGAGCTTAATTTTTTCAGGCAATAATGGAAGAAGCCATAACAAAAATTCAAGGTCTTTTAGGAACAATCAGTGCTGCCTGTTGGATCAAAGATGTCTCACTGAGGCAGAAGACATTGAGTAGATCTGCATGGCAGATAGAACTGCAGCTGGAGACGGCACGAAGACACTTGCGAATGGGAGCAACATGCAGTGATAGGCGTTGCAGAGAGCAGAGAGGTGTAGAGAGAGGCAGGTACATGTTGAGAGATACTGTTCTTGCTCAAAGTGATGACCCTAGGCAAAGACAGCCCTAACTGGGTCTAGGTAGGAAGTAGAGGAGTTAAAAAAAACCCTGCTCTTAGAGACTTTAAGATCCAAGAGAGAATTCCTACAATATGTGGAAAGGGATTTAAAAAATCAAGAAAGCTTCAAGGACCAACCCAGGAGTCTGCTGAAATATCTGTGGTGGGAAGAGCTAATTCTGGAAGTAGAGGGAGTAGCTCCAGGGCTCTGTTACCCAGTCAGCCAATGGTATCAGAACTGGGGACCATTTTACATTGGACAGCCGAAAGATGTTGTCCCCACTGCTTCACAGTTAGAAGAAGTGCACCCACATTCCCGGGGAGTCATTTCCTGACCCATAGAGTTGGTTTTGTTGCATAAACAATGCAATTCAAGATGTTTCTATCTTCTCTCCTCCCCCAATCTGTCATTCATCCTAAGAACTAAAGGACTTAGAGTTTATAGGTCTCCCCAAAGAGTCATGACTTATGATAAGATATGAAGTATATTACTATGTATTCCTAGAAACCCTGTAGCTGACCACAGACCTAGACAGGAGAATGGAATAATTTCCATTTGAAACATCTAGGTGTTAGGTTGCCAATAAAGAGATAGATGATGTGATTTTGTTGAAGGTGGATGGGCGCAAAATTATTTAGTGCAGGTGTGACTTCTGGAGCTTCCACTTTCATGTGTTGCAGGATTTGTAGGGTGACTCCTTGGAATTTACCCCATGGCAGGTGACTGTTCTATAACAGTCATGGTCATTAAGACTCCGTGCCTGTGATGGCTTGATAATAGACATATGACTCAATTTTGGCCAAAGAGATAGGCTGTAAAATTTCTTCACTTCTTAAAACCCCACAGAGATAATCCCCTTTACTTATTCTGGTTGTTATCATGTCAGAGGTGATGTCCAAAAAGTGGGAGACATATTGCTACCATTCCTATGATATTTCCCAATGATGTCAAATTGAAAGGTAGCAAAAACCTGGGATCTTCATGACGATGCTGAGCAATTGAATCAACTCTGAAGACCAGCCTTTCCATAGACTTTTATTTCCAGTGGTCTTTATTTATTTTCTGCACATTTGAGTTTCTTTCTTGTCTCATTTCATTTCAGAATGAAAAACATTTTATCATTTCTTGTAGTGACAGACTCTCTCAGCTTTCATTTTTCTAAAAATGTCATTTAAACCTTGCCTTTCAAGGATATTTCCACTGTATATAAAATTCTTGTCAACAGTTTTATTTCTTTCTTTCCTCCTCTCTCTTTTTTATAACTTTCAGCACTTAGAAAGGTCACTAGATTGACTTTTGGCCTCCACTATTTCTGATGAAAAGTCAACAGAACTTTATGCTCTCTGTTACCCTGAATATAACATGTCTTTCTCTCCTGTGTATCTTGTTGAGGCTTATTTTTAGGATTTTGGGGGGGATAGGTAGAGAGTAGATGCAATTCTAGGGCAATGTTTCTCGACCTTGGTGTTATTCACATTTTGAAGCAGATAATTTTTGTTGTGGGGGCTGCTGTGTGAAAAGAGGACGGCTAGCGCCATCTTTGGCCTCTACCCACAAAATACCAGTATCACTTCACAATTTGTGACAATCAAAAATGTCCCCAGACGTTGACAAATGTCCACTGGTTGGCAAACCTGCACCATTCACCTCCTCTCCCATTAAGAACTAGTGCTCTAGGACATGGTCCTTTCTCCTAATATGTGGTGGTCTTTCTGTTTTCTCAGCCAGATGCCATGAATGTGTTAAATTAAATACAACATGGAGACTAGACTTGAAATGCCCCTGAGCAGACAAAACCATTTAAGCCACATAAACAAAACTTACTTCATGAACATACACAAAACTTAGGTTATATCTTGTAAATGCCTCTGATAATCACAAAAGAATCTTAAGTCATCTTCCTGAAAATGGTATAAGATAATAATTTATAACTAATCCCTTTCAGTCTGGAAATCCCCATTGTAATTGTAATAACCAATCATTGTGAAGGTTAATGACTGGTTATTTTTATTTTATAAACCATCCTGTAATGTCATACCACTGAGCTTTCTATCAGTTTTAAATTTGAAGGTTTCCAGTTCACGAACTGTTCTTATACACACAGTAAACTCTTACTAAATATTACTTATTGATTTGGTGGTTTTAATTCTGCTATTTTTGGACTTTTGGCAAATGTTAATAAGTTATGACAATTCTGCGTGGGCCACAACTCAAATCTTTCCTTTTTCTGTTCTTGCCAATGCAACACAATATCTCTATCCTGTTCTTTAACCCATTTGTTGCCACTTTCTGGAAAGCCTCAACTCATCTTACTCCCTGAATGGATAGCCCACCTCTCAGTCATGAACTTACAACAAACCCCTTGATGTACTTCTCAGGCCCTTTTTTTTTTTTTTTAAACATCTTTATTGGAGTATAACTGCTTTACAATGGTGTGTTAGTTTCTGCTGGGGCCCTCTCTTTTTGTAACCCCTCCTCATCTATTCAGGCTCTAGTTTTCTGCAATGTGGTCAGGAAATTGACTCTAGGCAGGAAGTAGGGCATTTGTGACAAAGCTGACTTTGTAAACTTCCCTTTTCTCAAAGTTGTAGTATTACTTTTCCTGTTGACTTGAAAATCATTTCATTTTATACACTGTACAGTTTAAAATTGTTTACTGCAAGAGAACTAGTCTGGCACCAGTTATTGCATCATTTCCAGAAGCATATTTAGGTTATTTAGATTTATTAAGTATTTGCTCACATTTTCTTTACCTCAGAATATTATGAAGAGTTTTTCACATTTTCAGTTGAAAATGCAAAAGGAAGTTAAGATTCATCATATTTGTTTACTTTTTATCATTAGCAATTTGGTTATTAGTGATTGTCCACTCCTGGAACTTCTCTCTTTAATTTGTATAGTTGGCTTCAAAGGAAGGTTTGTATCTTTCCAATTATTTTGTATCAAAGGCTCTTCCTTTTCCTCCAATTCTTTCCAGTCCTTGATGCCAAAAGCCCTCCAATTGTTGGGTAGTACAAGAACTTTCTTTTCTAATTTCTCATTTATTTATCCTCCAGAAAAGATAACAGGAAAGGAAGATTTCTTCTTATTTTTCGCTACTCTCGCACCTCAAAAGAAAAATGAAAAACATTTCTTGGACCCACTAAAATAAAACCTCAAATATTTTCCTTCCCACCATAAGACAGTATTTTCTCACTGTACCCTCTGGTCAGAAGTGAAAAAAAAAATTACTTGTTTGAATTTTGCCTTTTCTACAGAAAATGCCTGTTGCTAATTAAGCAATTTTTATTAAATTATTCCAGCAACAATTCAGCTAATTTTCTTTAGAACTTTAAATTTTACTAATGTTTTACTATATATCTAAATGTTGGAATAATTTTTTGAAAAAGTAATAAGTTGATCTTATTATTAAAGTATTTAAACCAGTATCTACTGAAAGCCTGCTGCTCTATGTAAAAACACGTATTTGGTTTCTTAAAAGAAAAGCAAGATAGGAGAATAAGTAATTTAGGAAGAAATAAAAAGTGGAAAGAGAAAGTGTTAAGTGTGGAAAAAGTAGGATAAAACTTATAAATTGGATGTGTGTTATGGCATACAATCAATTATGTTAGGAAAGAGATGTACCCAGGCTTAGGGGACAGATTAGCACATTTCCTTGTAAGTGTAGGGGAAAGAGGAGGGACAATATTCAAAAGCAATTTGAAATTTAAGTTTCATTATCATTCCTTAGTTTTTGGCAAATAATTACTAGATAACACATAACTGTTACCTGGTAGAGTTGTGGACAAAATGGGTTTGTAATCTTACAGTGTGGTTGTAAATCCCAGCTCTAATACAAAGTATTTATGATAGTGGACTTCATTTGTTATTTATAACGTGCAAAAAGAGTTGATATGAAAAATGCCTAAGATAACATGTAAATGCTCAGCAAAATGTGGCATATAGTGACAATGTATTTTATGAAGATTTCCTTCCTCCCTGAAAAAAAAATGACTTGTATACTCCATAGAGAGGACATAAATCCAATAAAAATTTGGTTCATAAGTAAAAATTATTCTTACAGTTTCTTAAGTATTTCTATTACAATATCACCTATTTGATATCGAAACCATCTAAGACTAAACCTTATGTGCACAAAAATATGGAGTAATTCTTATTAAGTATTCATTCTATAAATCCACAGGATAATATAAAACACAAGATAATGTAATATATTGATTAGCAGTTTAAATCCTATACACATTGATCCTAAATTCTTCCAGTTTCCTCCAAGTACCTCCCAATAGAATACTTATTAATGACAAAAAGAAAAAAATAACATATCTACAGGGCAGAAGCCTGGAAGATCCCATTTTAATCAATGATCAAAGTTAACATCACCAGGAATGGGACACATTGCCACTGTGCGTCAATTCACAGAATGTAGTATTTTGCTGGAAGGTAATTTGAGGCGATTTAAATATCTCATTCTTCATCATATTCTGACTTAATTAAATAATGTCAGTAGAAATTCAGACCCTTATTCAAAACTTTATAAATTGTTACTATAATTATATATATTTTTTGATTCTCAGAATGTCTCTGCTTTAGGCAGTGAAAAAACCCTCAAGCTATTTATAGGTCCTTTTGACATGGCTGAATTATTCTTTAAGCACTTTATTATTTTATGGCAAAACTAAATGTTCTAGGTTCCTTTGAAATTTCTCTGACTAAACCTTGGAATCAACCATATCTCAAAAAAAATCCTCGTTTCTTATTTTAGTAGAGGTTGGCATATGCAGGCATGGTCTGAGGTGTGCTCATTAATCTTGAGTGAGCTCAGTAGACAAAGCTTGTGACTAAATTATACATCTATATTTATTTCTCTACCTATTTACATTTATATTGAAAACCATGCGTTCACACTGACACCATAAATATATTAATGCAAAACCACAAGGCTTACTAGCCCTCTCTCTCTCTCTTTTATTAATTTGTGACTCACTTCTCAGACAGTGAGACACCTGGCTCCCATTATATAAAATGAATATATTTATTTGAATGGTCCTCCGTGCATAACCAAATTCTCATTATTGCCTTACTGTGTAGACTTCCTCTCTCTTCAGTTGGGTTCTGACATCCTGAACCTGGTTGCTCCTTCATATGTGAGTACTCTCCTTAGCTCTAATCCCCATCCTCCACCCTGCACTGGACAGCCTCCCATATGCCACCCCAGGCTACTGCAGCTGTGAAACTCCATGTTCCTCAATGAGACAGCTTCCTCATCTTTCTTGGGCTCTGACTCTTGAGCCAAGCCACACCCCTCCCCCACATTTTGAACTTCTTCCTCATTTGAGGATGGCTCTAAATTAACACTCTGGACTACTGTGATTCTCCTAAATCCAGATGCATACAATGCTCAGCCCTGTTAACCCCTGTATGTAGGACTAAACTGTTCAGGAAATGAAGGTAAGAAAAATAAAAGAGAGGGAAAGAAAGGAAAAAGAAAGGGCAAAATAAGAGATAGAGAAAGCTACAGTTCCTTTTGTATACTATTTTTTAAAATAGGAGATTTGCATTAACAGCCTAAACTGAATTCTGAAACATCTATCATTCATCGAACACATGTGTATTAATGACTTCCTGTGTAATAGGCCTAGCGGAATTCAATTGTTTCCTTCACTTACAGAACTTATAGTCAAAGATATGATATGTGTGTTGAAAAAAAGAGCAATACTTGTGATTTTCTGGACAACTTTCAATTATTAATTTTGAACCTATTATAGTTCAAATTATGTTTGTATATATGTGAATTAAATCATATGTATATCTATAACATGGGAGTCTATTTAGCTACATAGGATTCATTAGTTAGACATAAGAGAGAAACAATTATGTATTATTATATATACCACATACTAAATACTTATTATATGCCACACACTTTTATAGATACTTTAAATACATTAGCTCATTTAATTCACACAATGAATTCATGTGTAAAGTTGTATTTCTATACTCTCTTATAAGATGAAGAAACAGGTACAAATTCAATTTAAGTGATGACTGCCACTTCTGGGAAGAGGTAGTAGACACAATTTTCCCTATTCCTACTATTTAATATAACTAAAACTCATGGCCAGTATATATAAAACAAACATAAAAAGACTCCAAAGGTGAAGAGAATGAGGCAGATTGACCAGGAACATCGGGATCTGATGAATGACAGGGTGTCAAGTTCCCTGGGTTTTCTTTTTACTTCATATATTCCAGACATGGAGCTAAAGAAGCCAGCAATCCAGAAATGCCAGCAAGAACAGACCAAAAAAATAAATAAATGAAAAAAATAAAGCTTCCCCCAGTGTCTGCTATCTTTAAACAAAGGGTCAGGAAACTTATAGACAGTAACAGCCGTATTCCATCCACACTACAGAAGAAAAATGTTGTCCCACCTGCACACATGACAGCAAAGGTTTAGGATGAGCGTACATCACCCTTTCAAGGCTGTAATAACATACCCCAACTCAAAATGGATCATAGACCTAAATGTAAATCATAAAACCATAAAACTTTTAGAAAGAAACGTAAGAGAAAATCTTTGAAATCTAAGGACAAAGAGTTCTTAGATTTGATAACAAAAGAATAATCCATAAAAGGAAAAATTAATAAATTGGAGTTCATCAAATTAAAAACTTTTGCTTTGGAAAACAGCTTGTTAAAAGGATGAAAAGACAAGCTACACACTGGGATAAAATATTTGTAAACCACGTATATCTGACAAGGACCTAGTATTTATAACGTATAAAGAACTCTAACTCAGCAGGAAAACAGACAATCAAATAAGAAATGAGCAAAGATATGTTACTGAAGGTGATATACAGATGGCAAGAAAGCACATGAATAATTGTTTGCCATTATTTGCCATTAGTGAAATGCAAATTAAAACCACAATGAGATACCACTAAACACCTATCAGAAGGAGGAAAAAACAGTGACAACACCAAGTGTTGTTAAGATGTAGAGAAACTGGATCACTAATGTATTGTCAGTAGAAATTTAAAATGATAATGCTAGAAGACAGATTGGCAGTTTCCTAAAAAAAAAAAAAAAAAAATCTACATATACAACTACTATACAATGGAGAAACTGCACTCCTGAGCATTTTCCCAAAGAAATGAAAATATATGTTCTCACAAAAATCTGTACAAAAAGATTTATAGCAGCTTTTTTCATAAAAATCCCAAACAGAAAATAACCCAGATGTTTTTCAATTGATGACTGATTAAATAAACTGCCATACATCCATACCAAAGAATGCCACTCAGAAATAAAAAGGAAAAATATCCATTATACACACAACATCCTGGATTAATCTCTAGTATGCTGGAGAATTTCCTCTTGCTCAGAGGAAGTCAAGCCTTTTGTACTATTCAGGCCTTCAACTGATCAGAGAAATCTCACCTACATTATGGAGAGCAATCTGCTTTCTTCAAACTCCACCAACTTAAATGTAAATCTCATCCAGAAACAGCCTCACAGAAACAAATATCAGGGCACTGTGGCCCAAGACAAGTGACATAAAACTAACCATCACACAGGGCAATTACTCTAAGTTAGAAGAGGATATTAATACTCAAAAGGAAAACTGCAGGAAATTTCACTTTATTTTAGTTAATTAAAAGATTGTTGAAGGATTAAGGAAAAAGGAAACTCTAGGATTTCACAATGTCTTGTTTGTAGAAGATGCACAACAGTGAACAGGACATAGGTTCTGGTTTATTGGACAGAAAATTCTTTTTATTTTTCCCCACCAAGTTTAATTTTATGCAAAAATATTACAAGGAAACCTATAAAGCTCTCACTACGTATCAAGCATTTTCCTAGGTGTTTTATATACATTAACCATTTGCGTCTTTATAATACATTAGGAAACAGGATTTATTTGTTAAAAATGAAGTAATTAAAGTACAATAGGTTACAAAATTTGCCCAAGGTCACAAACATTAAATCTCAGAATTGAATCTGAACATAGGCCATCTAGTTTTAGAGTCTGGTTGTAACCACTGTCCTCTAATGTCTTTCATTAATATAACTGAGATTTTCACTTTGAATTTGGATCTACTGTGTTAACATTTAGAGTGATAGCATGCTCTAAAGTATAGGAGAGTATTTGTGAAGTATATCTAATCTGTCAAATGAGAATAATTACTTTGTTAGTTTATGAGGATTAAAGATAAAGTTACCATCACAATGCTTGGCACACAATAGAGCACAATGATTTATTTTCCTTCTCTTCTCCCCACCTGCCTTCCTGATGACTATTAGACCTCTTGCCTAATCTTTCTATAGATGTTCCCAAGTATTCTAAGAAAGGAGGATATGTTAGCTAAATTGGAATTTCAAAATGACTGGACTGGAGAACATTTTGGTTTAGGAATACCTGACACTGGAGCCATGTATTATGGGATGAATATGACTCAGGCTAAGACAGCATTAAAAATGTTATGGTACAAAATAAAAAAAATATATTTTTTAATCTGCAGAACCCTTACTTCCTACTTCAAAACAAGAAATAACATGACAGACTATAGGGGACTTTGTCTATAGCTACATTAACATAGAATTTGCTTTTTAACACAATGAAAGCTTTAACTCAAAATGTATGTCAATATATATTTTTTATGTTATTAAGGTAAAGTTTTATATATATGTGTATATATATATATATATATACTGTATTTAGCATATATACACATATACCATATTTAGTAGATAGATAGATGTTACACAGACTATCCTCTCTAGACTAGTACATAACTGTTAGATTATTTATTTCTTGAAAGTTTGAAAGCACTTCCTGACAAAACCAGGCAGGCCTAGAGCCATTTTCATCTGGAAATGTTTCTCAGTTTTTTTCCTGACTGTGATTAAGTTTTTTCTTCTAAACATAAAGCCAATTTTGCAATTTATTTTTAATAAGAATGCTAGTCACACTAGATTTTTCATAGTATTTAGCATAGCCTTATATAATTAATTTATACAATTTTCATTTCTTTTTTTAGCAGGTAGCCTAATTTTTAACCTTGAATTTTATTAATGAAATTTTAAAAATAAAATGCAGGTTTAAAGTATGTGAAGCATAAATCCATGTACTATAAACAAAACCATCCTGGCTAAAATAAATTTATTTTTAATCACTCTATGACGTGGGACCAGCCTTTCCTTCATTTTGGTTGATATTGAACTTGACCTATAGACAAATTTCATAAAGGTTAATGCCATGTGAATAAATGATGTCCTATTTCATTATTCAGCTGGGATCATCTGAGTGGATTTCTGGAAAGGAGTTATGAATCTGTGCCTATATCACCCTCTTGTCCATAGTTTCTCTCACTGGTTTCTTGTTTTAACATCTTTAACCCTTTTATGCTTCCATCACCATAAATACAAACCTTTCTCAACAATTTATTTATGTTCTTTCTCAAAGTTTTTCCTCCTCCCTCCCTCTCTTCCTTCCTCTCTCTCTCTCTCTCTCCTGTTCTATCTTTCCTTTCTTTCTCTCTCTCTTTCTCTTTTGACAAAAAACAAAGACTCACTAGAACCAGCTCAGGCAAGTGGTTTTTATATGGGTACATGCTGTAATCTCACAGAAACCCACAAACAGACCAAAATACATCCAGACCTCTTATGGAGTGCAACTGGTAATCTGAAAGCCATCAAGAATTCAGATTTCTATTTATCGTGGGCAAGAATGTCTCTCAGTCACTACATTTCTGTTCCTCTCTAGATGTCTGAACTTTTTATATTTTTTATCTCAAGTGCTCGGTAGCAACTGGCTCATCTCATGATTTCTAATTCCAAGTTCATAGAAGATAAATCTAATAGTCCTAACTCATATTTCTTTTTCAGGACTTTAAAAGGCATATGGAGTGAAGCAGCCTCCTTCTTCATTAAAAGAGCTGTTATGGCCTATATATTTTGTATAGACATCACTTAGATCTCTTCCTCTCCTGCTGCATTTATGACATTTCTCTATTCTAGATGCTCATTGCCTCTAGCCTAACCATTACAATACCCTCCACCTGATTTCCATACCTGCATCTTTTCACCACCTCACTGCATCCCCTCCAGGACACCATGAATGTAATCTTCATAACTTTAAGGAATGAGGATTATAAGTCTGTAGGATACTGATGAGAATAGGAAAGAAGAGCAGGGACACATGATTAGAGATATTACAGACCTTGAATTCAGGTAGAACAGACGTGGATTTTGGTTCTCTTATGAGTTGTTTACTTCCTAGAATGTTGCTTAATTTCTAAGATCTTTAGGTTCTTTATCTGAAAAATGTGGATGTTTGTAGTTAAGATAGAATCCCAAGAACTAACTACCCAGGGAAGAGGCCAAGAAACAAGATGACATGTTTCTTCATGAGTTTGCAAATCAAAGTGACTAGTCTGGCTCTTGTTCTAATAGCTAAAAATTTTGATTTGTCAGCACACTCAGTATGATTTCAAAGTGACTCCTTCTGTAGTATTATTGCTATTTTTTTACATAATTACTATTTTAAAAACATGTTCTTCTCTTCAAAATACTTACTGGACATGCAAATAAGATCTAAGTGCTACAGAGGACAAATACTGCTATAGATACTTACACTAAGATATTATCCATTTGTGAGTACCAGAATGCCACTGGGGTTAGCTGTCCTGTTTATCATTCTGAAAAAGTATTTTCAGCCTGGAATGAGAACAGAGCTATCTTCCAGTATGGGTATGTTTTGTGCTATTTGTGGCATCTGAATAGTAATATGCTGTGGTTAGTCAAAATTCTAGTGGCTGTCATCAGTGGGAAAGGTGGTGTAGAGGAAATTAACTTGAGGCAAGGAAATAATAACGGCCTGAAACATGGATTTTCATTTTTATTTAGACAGTAATTTTCCGAGTCAATAATAGCATTTGTGGTGCCATTCATTGGAAATTTGGTCTCTACAAAGTTTCCAATTACAGATGTTATTAATTTCCCTCAGAAGCCACACATTACAACATATTGCAGGACTGTTGATTTATCTCTCTCAGAATATCATAAAAAATTTTATTTTGAGTGAGGAAGAGGCAAAACAGAAAATCTAGAAACAAATTATTGCTGTGAAAACCAAGCACTTTTTCTTTAGTGCAAAACCTTGGTTTCAAATCTAAAATTGAATTTTATGGTAACTGAAAACTAACAACCAAAATATGTTTTTTCACGTAGTCTCATGTCTTGTGCCTTACATATTACTTTTTCTACTTATGTTACAAGTTTCATTTAGTTTTTAATATAATACTATTTACAATTAATAGTTCAGAAAGAATAATATACTAAAAATTTATGTTTAAAGTAAGGCAATTTAAAATTTATACAGGGGAGATCTTAAGACAGCTGTTAAAAATTTTAGATTTTGTTTTTAGTAGCAAATGGTTACTCACACGTCTATAAGAAAAAAAATCACTTTTTTCAGAAAATCCACTGTCTCTGACACTTCTCAATATCAGTCACACATCTATGGGCTGTCACTTCCACTCAGCTATGTCTGTCCCTTGACCAGTCTTATGTCTAGAATAGACAAACAACAACTAGGACATCTACTTCATGAAAACTGTTCTTTTGGCCCTCGGGTGAAATCAATCTGATATGGCCACTGGTCTAGAAGTGCAATCACCCAAAACATGGAAAAATACAGACAAAATGGCGTCCAGTAATCTGCCTACATTTTTGGGATTCTGGATCCATGAACTGAGTCTATGAAGAGTTAAAATCCTCATGTGCTTGAAGGTTGTTCTAAAGAAAGCAGAGGAAACATACAATGTCCTGGTATTGAAAGACAGTTATTAGAAGACAGTTTTTCAAAGGAATATTGGAGTGACTATATGCCCCCATAGAGCAGGCTTCAAATTCAAGCAAATGTCCAATGGAGAGAGAAGTTACTTAGTATGAATCCATCAAAGTGATATCAAAATCCAGGAGTGATGAAAGAAATGTTATGATCCATCCAGTCTTTGTTTTAGATACTATAAATGATGTGGAAAGAGCTGTTAGGATCCAAGTTTGTACATTGGGAACTCCTAACACCCCTCTCTTACATAATTGGAAAAGTATAAACTGTGAAGACATATTGGTAATGACAGAAAAGTTCAGTGGAAAGAAAAAAAATCTATGAAATGGAAGCTATAGTATAAAAAGAGACTGTGAGAAAATCTTACTACAGCACCAAAAGAAGGATCCAGGATAACTTTTCATGGTCTGGGTTTATTTAAACCCTAGAGTCAGTGAACAAACTGGGCAAATGGGAATGACAGCAGCTATTGTAAAAAATAATAAAAATAAAAGCTTCACAATGGGTGAATGAAGGAGTTAAGTCTGCCTAGGGATTTAAAGAGATCTATTTAGTGACTAGCCCTCTTTTCAGCTATATAACCTAGCCCATGAAGGACTGAAATATTTTACTTGGACTGTTGTAGTTAGCCACAGAGAGGGTATAATCTTTCTGGGATTATGATTTGCCTGAATAATAAACTATTGGAAGTGATGCAAAAGTGAAACTTATAATATTGTGTTACTTCTTCTACCTCTCCTATGATTTTATTGTGTCCCTATAATTGGTGTTCACTTTTTTAGTGTCTCAGCTTAGTCTGAATATATTATATTAAATCTCTCAGGTTGGCAGCAATTTTGAATATTTACACTGGATGGTGAGCCAAACCGCTATTCCTAGTTTCATATAAATTTAAGATTCTACATTACAAAATATAAGGGAAAATGTGTTTCACATTCATAGAGACTCTATTCCATACCTAATTTTCAAATTTAGAGTCAAATGACACTTTTAGTAAGCACTTTGTTAACTTTTGCTTAACCAAATTTTCTCCTATTCATTAATTGTACAAATGTTATTGTTGGAGTATTATAGATTTTGAAATCTTAGTTTGGATTCTGGGTTTCTTAAAACAAATATACCTATGCATTTTCCTTTAAAAAATATGAAAAATAATATGTATATATAATGACAGTGCATAAAATTGTATTATGCAACATATCAAGTAACTAGAAAACCAATGCCCAGGTGACCACCATCTAGGCTAAGGAGAAACCTGCAGTCTGCCCAGAATCCCCTCATGTGTCCTTGCTTCATTATACACCACCCCTCAGGAGTAACTACTAATGCAAACTTTTTTATGGTAAATAGCTTTATATTTTTAAAATATTTTAAAATATTTAGTATATATCCCAAAAGGATCCTACAAGTAACATATGATGACTCTGATGATAATTACTTCTTTGTTTTCACTCATGTTTTTACCACCTGAATGTTTGTGTACCTCCCACCCCAAATTTATATGTTGAGATTCTAAGCCCCAGTGTGCTGGTACTAGGGGTGGGTGGGGCTTTTTGTAGGTGATACGCTCGTGAGGACAGAGCTTTCATACATGGGTTTAATGCCCTTATTAAAAGGACCCCAGAAAACTCCCCCACGCCTTCCTCCACAGCAGAAACTCAGGGAGAAGATGCAGTCTATGCAACAGGAAGGGAGCTCTCACCAGACACCAAGTCACCAGCACCTTAATTGTGGACTTCCCAACCCCCAGGACTGTGAGAAATAAATGTTTGTTATTTAAGTCACCAGTCTATGGTATTTTTCTTACAGCAGCCCAAACAGACTTAGATACTACCTATGCATATGTCCCACTAAAGATACAATATAATATTATATTTTTGACCTTTTTATAAATGTAATCATATTGCATATTTTATCTTGTGTTTGTATCTTTTAGTATTGTCTTTATGGTATACATAAATATTTACATATGGCTAGAGTTCAGTAAATTTAATTGTTGTATATTTGTTAATTCATTGTATGGCCATATAACAATTTATTCATTCTAATAACAATGGGCATTTCAATTGTTTTGAGATTTGGGCTAGTACTAACAATGCTGCTGTGGATATCCTTGTCATTGATTCTGGTGTACATATGTATGAGTTTCCCTAGAATATCCACCTCAGAGTGAAACTGTTAGGTCATAGATAAGCATATCCTCAGCTTTGCCACATAAAGCCAAACAATTTTCCAAAAAGTTGTACTTATTTACACTTCTTAACAGGAATGTTTCAGAGAACTTGCTCCATACTTTAGCTGGTACTTCTTATTTCCAGACTCTTTAGTTTCACGCCAATCTGTTGTGTGTGCCTTGCAGAATTTCATTACATTTTCCTAATTACTACTGAATCTGATTGCCACTTCCTGTTACTTGATCATTTGGATTTTACTCTTTTTAATTTTGAAATAATTTTAGAGTTAAGGAGGAATTGTGAAGACAGTACAGAGTTCTCATATAAACTTTACCCTGTTTCTCCAATATTAACATCTTAAATAGCTATAATAAACTTAAGAAAACAAAAAAAAATCATATTGGTACAATGTTAACAAATTAATAGGCTTTATTTGAATTTTAACAGTTTTCCTACTAATGTCAGGGTTTTATTCAGGATTAAATCCAGGATAACACACTGAACTTTGTCATCACCTCTATTCCAATCTGTGACAATTTCTCCGTCTTTCCTTTTTTTTTTTTAATGACTTCTACACTTATGAAGAATCCTGGTAAGCTACTTTGTAGAATTCCTTTAATTAAAGTTTGTCTAATGTTTTCTCAAAATTAGCCTGGAGTTATGGATTTGGGAGAATAGCACAGAGGTAAAATGTCCTTCAAAGTAAATCATATCAGAGGATACATAACATCAGTATGATTTATGTCTGGTAACGTTGGCTTAAATCATTCTGTTCTTGTGTGCCAGTTTTTATTGTTGCAAACTTAAGACTTTTCACTTTCCATGCTCTATTCTTTTAACACAAATCTCTAAGTCTAG
This sequence comes from Mesoplodon bidens, assembly GCF_964165515.1. Classification (NCBI taxonomy): domain Eukaryota; kingdom Metazoa; phylum Chordata; class Mammalia; order Artiodactyla; family Ziphiidae; genus Mesoplodon; species Mesoplodon bidens. The sequence continues at coordinate 92,476,312 of NC_138167.1, forward strand.
TCCACACTTAAAGGGAAAGGAATTAATATCTACCTCCTGAGGGAGGAATATCAAGGCATTTTCACATAGTTAGACCATCACAGTAATTAATGATGATGCTTTGAGGCTATAAAAATATTGATCCTTCATAAAGTTTCATCCACAAATTTTAGCATTCATCAAGATATTTTGCATAATGACCTAATACTGATCTTCTATTGTATTTTTATTCCTTCTACCTTTGGTTTGTGGAATTCTTCTGAAGAGAATATATGTCTCTTCTCCTCTGTTTTAAAATTTATTTTATCATTTATTTATATCAACATGAGCTTAGATACTTATTTTATTCTTTGGTTTATAACTCAATATTGTCATTATTTATTTTGTTGTTCAAATTGTTCTAGCTTTGGTCATTGGAAGCTTTTTCAGTTGGCTCCTGTTCCCTCTGACACACTCTCATTCTTCTGGTTTTGACTCAGTCTTCCTTATTTTTTGATAATGAAAAACATTCTAGGATTGTCTTGTGTTTTCCCTAGCCCAGTCCTAGAATCAACCGTTTCTCTGAGGAACTTTGGTTCTTGTTACTGGCGAATGATATTTAGAAACCAAGGTCTTTGTATTTGACATGCTTATTACTACTGGGGTACTTCTAAACCCTCTCAGTGGACAAAGATAGCAATATATGTATATGCACCGACCAATGTAGAAATCCATGTCTATAACTGTTTCTGTATACAGCTATCAGTATATGTATTAAATTAATAATGAGTTCATATTGATGTCAGATAAGACAATTTTAAAACGTTTTGGCAAAGCAAAACTTTGAAGCAGATTTAACAACCAGTTTTAATGTAAATAACAGTTAAAATAGCAAAGATATCTCACCACCCACTGTTTCCTATTTCATTTACCAAACACTTTAGCATAACAGAAAGTAGAGAAAAACACTATTAATAAAATTTTTGAAATAGCAAGCATTTTAGACAAAATTATAACCATAAATTTAAGAGTAATGATATTAACAAATATAAATGGAAAGCTGTATTATTATTGGGTACTTTGAATGAGGAGGATATATTATATATGATTAGTAACATCTAATTCAACCATCATATATTAATTGATCTTTCTTTAGCCAGTCAACCTTGGCTTCTTCAGTGGTAAAGCAAGAGCAAAACCAGATGTTGATTTGAATTAAAAACAAATGTTTGTTTCATTAACCATGTAATGTCATATATAATTATGTTTTATGAACATTGTGACAGTAACAGTTGGCAGAATTTCTGTACAGCAAAAGTGTACTTAAGAACTCAAGTTGTTATAAAAGATCTCACTCTGAGATGGAGTGAAAATTACAAACTACTGCTAAACTAAACTTAGATTTAATTTTATAATAATTTTAACAAAAAATGCAGAGGCATTACCCATATTTCTTTCATTCTAGAAGGGACTCAATAAAAATTAAAACATCAATAAAGAAAATAATTACATGTGAAAAAGAAGCACTTGTTAATCTTAAATGAAATAATGTTTATTAAATTTTAATTAGAAACTACAAAGCCTAGTATGTACTGAAAGAAACTGATCAGTTCCACAGTATGGTATAGATAAATCAAAAAAATTTTTTCAGGGCTTCCCTGGTGGCGCAGTGGTTGAGAGTCTGCCTGCCGATGCAGGGGACATGGGTTCGTGCCCGGTCCGGGAGGATGCCACATGTCACGGAGCGGCTGGGCCCATGAGCCATGGCCGCTGAGCCTGCGCGTCCGGAGCCTATGCTCCGCAACGGGATAGGCCACAACAGTGAGAGGCTCACGAACCACAAAAAAAAAAAAAAAAAAAAATTCATAGTTAGAGAATATTTGAGTTAAATACTTAGTGCTAGAGCCTATTAGCTTCCAATCCCAGTTTCTGCTTCTGGTCAATAAGATATCCATCAAATGAGGACTACTTAATATGAAAATTTAGACTAACACATTACTTCTGTCATTCCCTAAAAGAATTCTCCTCTAAAATACACAAATAAGCCCCAGTTTTATAATTAAAAAAGAGAGGAAGAAAGAGGCATTGAAAGAAGAAAGAGGGACTTTTACAGATGGACTAAGAGGAGGAGAGATGAGTGGAAGGTGGGAGGTGAATAAAATGGGATTAATACCAGCCTCATGCACTGGATTTTGATCTTGTGTAGAAAGCTCAGACCACAGTTGTGAGCAGATTATTTGCAGGAAACTGAGCAAAGTTAGAGATACTTCAGTGTAGCACTAAGTTGAGGACGGTCTTCTTCCAGACTCTTTACGGAACCCATTATCATTTTTTAAATTAGCATACAGTAAAATTGACTTTCTTTTTGGTGTACAGTTCTATGAGAGTTAACACATGTATAGATTTGTGTAACCACCACCATAATCAGGGTAGTAGTTTTAGCATCTCATTAAAATATATCCAGGATAATAGTTTTAGCACCTCATTAAAAAATCTCCCTGGTGTTTTGTCCATTTGTAGTCATGTGTTCCCTTCTAACCCGTGGCAACCACTGAGATAATTCCTGACCCCTGTCATTGTGTCTTTTTCAGCAAGTCATATAAATCAAATCTTGAGATATATAGCCATTGAAACTGTTTTTTTTCATTTAGCAAATGCATTTATGATTCATCCATGTTATTGCATTAGTCAACAGCTTGTTTCTTTTTTATTGCTGAATAGTATTCCATTGTATGGATATACTACAGTTTTGTTTATTGATTTACTCAGGAAAGCCATTTGAGTTGTTTCCAGTTTGGGGCTATTATGGATAGAGCTGCAATTATCGTTTATGTACAGGTTTGTGTGTGAACATGAGTTTTCATATCCCTTGGGTAAATACCCAGGAATAATATTTCTGAGTCATAAAATAAGTGGATGCTTAAGTTGCTAAGAAACTGTCTCACTGTTCTGCCGAGGTACTGTACCATTTGTCATTTACACTGTAAATCTATGAGATACCTAGTTGCTCTATGTCCTTGTCAGCACTTGTTATTATCAGTTTCAATACCATTTTTTATCGTTATTGTTTTTATTTTAGTCATTTTAATAGGCATGTTTTAGTGTATCATCATGATTTTAATGTACAGTTCCCTAATGGACAACAATGCTGAGCATTTTTCAGGGGCTTATTTGGCATTCTTCTTTTCTCTTTGATGAAGTATCTATTCAAGTTTTTGCTTATTTATGAATTGGGTTGGTTTTTCACTACTGAGCTTTGGAATTCTTTTTGTATTCTGGATACATGTTCTTTGTCAGATATGATTTGAAAATATTTTCTTTAAGTACGTGCTTTGTTCTTTTAAAAACATCTTTCACAGAGCAAAAGTTCAGTTAATCTTTATTTTTTTCTCTGTGGATTGTGTTTTTTGTGTCACATCTAACAATCCTCTGAATATTTTTGCCTATTTTATTCTAAAAGTTTGTATTTTACATTTAAAGTTTTAAAGTAAAATTTTTATATTTTACATTCAGCTCTATAATCAATTTAGAATTAATTGTAGTGTAAGTTATGAGGTATAGTTTGAGGTACATTTTTTTGCCTATAGAATATGCTTTTTTCTAATACCATTTGTCAAAAGGATCTATGTAGAATGCTATATAGAATTATAATTGATTTTTGTGAGTTGACGTTGTGTCTCGTGACCTTACTAGACTCACTTATTAGTTCTAGGTGATTCTCTGTAAATAACTTGGGGTTTTTAAGTTAGGCAATCCTGTGGTCTACAAATAGGGAAAATTTTACTTCCAATTTGTATGGATGATATTATAATTTTTCTTTAGACTGTCAAACATATATTAAATAATTTAAGATGGAAAGAATAGTCTGTCATAGTTACCCAAATATTAATAATTTCTTTGCTCTTATTTCATTCCTCATGTTACCCGGCTCCCTTTAGTCACAATTCTCTTCCGTTTAAATAATATCCTTTTGAGCGTATCCATCATGTCTGCTGGAGATACATTCTCTTAGGTTTCTTTCCTCAGAGATTCTCTTTATTTCACCTTTATTCCTGAAGTATATTTTCACTAGAAATAGAACTCTGAATCAAGCGTCTTTCTTTTCAGCTCATTATAAATTAAAATTTTTTTTCCTCACTTCATTCTCACCTTCATGGTTTTTAATAAGAAATCCTAAGTCATTTAAGTCACTGTTTCTCTATAAGTGAAACTATAGAGAAACTCTAGCTTCTATTAAGCATTTTCTTTGTCATTAGTTTTTAAGTTTGATTATCGTGAGGCTGGATATGGATTTTCTTGAGTTTTACCTGCTTGGGATTTTCTCAGCTTCTGAATATGTAAGTGTATGTCTTTCACTATGGTTAGAAGGCTTTAACCGTTATTTATTTTTTAAAAAATACATGTTTCTGCTCCACACTTATTCTCTTTTCCTCCTAGAAGGCTTATGCTACAGATATTAAATCTTTTAGTATTTTCCCACTGGTTTCTGAGACTCTGTTAATTTTTTTCATTCTTTTTTTCCTCTCTTTTGTTCAGCTTGATCTATCTGCAAGTTCACTGATCATATTACTGATTATAAGTCCTCAGTCTTATCCATTATGCTACAGAACTCACCCATCGGTTTATCTTTGTACCTATTATTTTATTGTTTAGGTTTATTTATTTATTTTTTATTTTTTTACTTTCCTTATTTCTTGGAGAATGGCTATAAGAGCTGTTTTTAAGTTATTCTCTGTATTTCCAACATGTGTGTTATTTGGATTTGAAGTCTGTTGAGTTTTTTAATCTTGCAAGTTGAGACTTTTCTGATTCTTCAGATTGCATCTTGAATATTTTGAATATTATATCCTTAGTCTCTTGTTCTTGTTTGAATCCTAAAAATAATGCTGATTTTTATCTGTTTGTATGTTTTACATAGACATTCCACCTTTTTGGGTTCAGGCTTTTCTGAGGGCTGAATTCCAATATGAGCCTCATTTTTTTAATGCCACTTTATTGAGATATGATTGACATACAACTAGCTATACAAATTTAATGTATACAAGTTTGGATATAAGTATACACCTGTGAAATTATTACCACAATTTATGCCATAAACATATTCACCACCTTCAAACGTTTCCTCCCACCCTCTTTATTTATTATTTTTACTTTATGTGATAAGAACACTTTACATAAGTTCTACCATCTTAGCAAAATTTTAAGTGTACAATATAGTATTGTTAACTTTAGGTAGTATGGTGTATAGTAGATCTCTAGGATCTAATCCTCTTGTGTAATCATAACTTTGTAAGTTTTGAAAGCCGTTTTTAGTGCTATCTGGAACTGTCTTTCATAAACGCCACCCAGTGGGCAGTCTGTGACTTGGATGGTGACTTCTTTTCTGTAGTTCAGTTTTCAAAATGTTTGATATTCTGTTTAGGGACAGGCCTATGCAGTGCAGCTTGGGAGTGAACCCAGGAAATCATAAACAATTTTAAGGAATTTCTTTCTTGAGCACCTTCTTCTCTGTGATTGTTCTAACTCTTCTGCTTCCCTTGGGCTTCACTCCTTTATATTTCCTACTCTCCTGCACACTTCCTGTTACTACATCCACATCCAGAGCTAACTATCAGGATAAAGAAAGAAAAGATAAGCAGTGGAACTTCAGCTCATGTTCTTGGGACTAAAACACCCATGGTTAGAGAGAAAGCTTTCCCTCCCTTTCAGTTTAAGGCCACTGCCTGACTAGCACTGTGGCTTCTGTTCCACGCTTGCCACCATCACCATGGCAGTCACTGGTGGTTGGGGTGAGAGAGAACAAAAAAAAGAGAAAGAAAGAAAAATAGAACGCTCCCCAAATTGTCTCACCATTAGAAGTTTCCTTTTCCCTCTTATTGGACCAGAATATGGGCACTTCCTTTGAAGATTTTTCTCACTGCACACTTTTGGGCTTGGGGCTATTATTGAATGTAGGCTGAGTAATGCCAAAGGCAAGAGAAAAACAAAATGGCAATCTCACCACTGGTTCAGTGATATTACAAAGTCTGGTCTCCTTCCCTAATCAGCCTACTACCATAACGAATATGCTGGGGAAGAAATTGTGCCTGATCATAGCACCAAGGAAAGTTGTGATTCATGTAAGTCATTGTAAAGTCTTAATCTAAGGATATCGTGAATTTTAAAAAATGATCTAACTTTTTAGTTTTAGTTAGGTGTTAGAAAGCTTAAGTTTTTAAAAATGTGACCTTTCAAGTACAATGTATATATCATGCATAGTTGCATTTCTGGCTCCTTTTAATCTCAAAATCTTGTTAATTTTTCTTTACTTCCTATATTTAAACAATGTTATTATATTATTGATATGTTCTTTTAAGCTTCTTTAAACAACCAGGGTAAAGATAAAGATGTTTTCCCCTCCATTTAGTGACAGGTACAGAGATGTACTGCTCAGACCCTTCCTGAGAGGACTGGCTGCCTAGATGTGAGGAATGTGATTAGCTGACAACTCCCACCTGTAAGTGCCTATCTTAGCTTTTGAACTAATTCCATTTGCTTCTTAGGGCAGTCCCCAACCACGCAGTGGTACAAAGGCAGGCCTAGGTGCTTATGTTAAGTGGGAAGAAAATGTTGATAGAAAAGGAAAATTATCTAGAACCCCGAATGTATTTAGAATTCCAGGAGAAAATAAAAGAAAAGTTAAACAAGTGCAGTAGTTAAAAATTACTGAAAAAAGTTTCCCTGAGTTGAAAAGACTCAATCGAAGATTGAAAGAGCTCAGACAATTCAGGATGAATTGATAAGAAAAAATAAATAAATAAAAAGCAAAACCAAATGAAACACAAAACTTAGCATATCCTGGTAAAATTACTGAAGTCTCATCATAAAGAAAAATATCTATATCCTTTCAGTCATAACAAACCATCATTATTAGTTTTGTATGTAACATTATATAGAATGTGGACAGATTTAATTCTCCTTCTATAATGCAGTCTCAGATTACGTTAACATGAAACAAATAAACTAAATACTGTTTCCTAAACAATGACATAATTAGACTAAGCGAAGAAAGGCTGAAAATAATACTTTGTAATAGAAAGACAGGTACATGAAAACAAAATGAGCACAAACACGAATATTCACATTAGATATACCGAAATTTGAGAATAAATATATAGTGGTGACATTATTGGTGAATAATAATACATTATTAAGAAGAAATACCCATCATAAACATGTCATTGATTGATTTCATAATAAAATAAATTCCATAATAAATTAATTTTATAATAAAATAAAATTTTATAGTAAAATACATCATAGAGAGATAGAAGTAATGAAAAAGGAATTAGGAGAGGGGGAAGAAGGCCTAGAAAGAAAAGAAGAAAATCAGAAAATTTACTTTCCCAAATAGACAATATGCATATATTATATAAATATCCACTAGTATAAGCTGTTAGTAAAACCTCTCAAGTTGCTACCACATGGAAAACTTAGACAATTAAGATTTTATAGGCTATTTTCCCTTATTATAATATAATATAGTTAGATATGGGTAATAAAAAGGGTGTTAAGAAATAACTACTTGGAAATTTGGAAAAACACATGTATGTGACTCTAGAATCAAAGAGGAAAATTAAAATAATGAAATTTCAAACTATCTAGAAAGCAATGAAAAGGAATATATTTTATACTTATACATATGAAATAAAGTAAATGCTTTGAGGTAAAAAGTTTATAGCTATAATTCATTAAAAAAGAAAGAGGAAAAGTTGCTAAGAATATGGAATTATCTTTTGAGATTAGATTACCAACAAAAACAACAAAAATACAATGATAAAAATTTTAATAACTAAAATGATTTATAAGCTCTCAGCAAATTAAATAAGGAAAAAGAAACAAATATGTAAATAATATTGGAAAAACAGGTTAAGCTATTTTAAAGAAAATACTAAATGTGACTTTATAAAACAATTGTATATTTGTCTAGAGACGTGTGAATCATCAAAATTGATCCAAGAAGAGGTGAAAAGTTTGAGTAAACTAATTGTACTTAAAAACATTAGGAAGGTTACTTAATGCATATTGAAAAATGAGTTAGTTCTAGTTGGATAATGGCAAAATATTTAAATTATTATAAGCTATAGAAAAATATAGAATTTCAAAATTTATTTTATAATGTCAAGTTCCAGTTATCTTCCATGAAGAAACCTTGCTGACCACCCATAATTCATTAAATACCCGTGGAAAGTCAGGCCTTAGTAGTAGGGATAAACTAGCAATAGATAACAGCTACAACAGACACAAGCCTCAAAAAAGTCAAGCTCATTTACGGGTAACTTACGTACCAGCCACAGAAAATCATACAATAAATAACATAAACTAAAGATGAAAAAACTAGAAGATACAACTGTAACTTAGGATGAAATTAACAGTAATTTAGAATGGGCATACAAAAGATCAGTGAGCTTTATGACATAGCAATATAAACTATCAAAACTAAAGTCTGGAGAAATAAAACACTGAAAAAATAATGTGAGATTCAGTGACCTGTGGAACTATACTGGATACTCTAAGAAGCTTACAGAAATATGTTTGAAAATACAATTAATGGAGGGACCTCCTTTATCTATTATCCTTCTCAGCTCCAGGATCTACCTTGTGGCTAAAAATGTTTTGCTTTGCTTCCTTTCTTTATCCTAATTTTAGTTTGAATCTTCACTTATCCTAAAATGGACAAGGGGAACATTATATTCTCACAGTCAACTTGGATTGCAGGCCACAGACAGAAAGCCATTTTTAGCATTTACTTCCTAACCTTTCTGCTTTTAGAGAGGTTACCATTATACTAAGTATATCTCTGTGTTTGGAAACTTACTCAATACCTAAAGAAGTAGGCAACTCAGACAACTTGTGTTTTTTTCTGTATAAATACATATTATTCATAATTACATAGTCGTCATAAGTACATGTGCCCCAAAGTGCAGTAGGCCAGTTTACCAAAAAGGGAACAAGCCAACTTGAAATGCACACATTTCTGAATAGAAAATTCACTAGAAATATCTCTGAATAATCATTAAGCACATGAAAATGTTCTCACCATCATTAGTTATCAAGGAAATACAAATCAACACCGTAATAAAAACACACCAAATGATGGAAGATTGTGGAATAACCGGAACTCACATTATTGGTGGCAGTGTTAAATGTTTTAGCCATTTGGAAAAATGTATTTAAGTTTCTTATAAAATTAAAACTATACCTACCCTATGACTCTGCCATTCCAATCCTAAGTATATACCCAAGAAAAATGAAAACGTGTATCCACAAAATATTTGTATGAAAATATTCATAGTGGCTTTCTTCATAATGGCCCCAAACTAGAAACATTCCATATGTCTATCAATAGGAGTATAGATAAATAATAAAATGGAACACTACAGAGAAATAACAGACTACTGATACATGAAACACAATAGGTTATTCTCCAAAACCTTATGCTGAGTGAAAGAAGCCTTAAACAAAGAGTAAAATTGGTTGATTGCAATTTTATGAACTTATAGAACAAGCAAGCCTCATCTATGGTGGAAAAAATTCAGAAAAACCATTATTTCCATACACGTGGGGCAGGAGTTGATTGTAAAGGCCATTCAGAAAATTCCTGGTATTATATAATAGTGAGATTCTATATCTTGATAGCATTATGGGTTACACGGGAGTACACACTTCTCGAAACTTAGCAAAAACACTTAATATTATATTTTTATTTAGAACAAGAGTTCATATGCTGAATTTTATTCCTTTTTACCCTTAGAAGTTTGTGAACTATACTATTTCTCCCAACCCTTTATAATTATAGGAATCATTTAGCTTATTTATTAAAAATGTGGATTCCCAGGTCTTTTTTCAGAATATTCTGATTCACTATATATGGACTGTAATCCATCATTTTTATAAATCTCCTAGATAGTTATTTTAATTTGTACAATTTGGAGGGTTTTGCTTTAAGAAATACACATTTCCAAGCTAGAAGCCAAAATTTTAAGCTCACTGAACTTGATGGAATATACATTTGCTGTTTTTAATTATTCTCTTTATCACTGATATTCAAAATCAATTTCTACAGTAATGCTGTTATTTATAAAATATGTGGATTATCATGGTCTTCCTTACAAAGAGTTAGTCCCTATTTATAGAAAATTATCGTTTCCGGGAAGAGATAAACTGTGATTTTTAGAAATGTTAAAAAAAATATATACCCCGGAAGACTTATTTTCCAACATTACTATACAATTAGAAATAAATTTGATGTTATTAATTGCAGAATTTGGTAACAGTCAGGTAACACTAATCCCTCTTAACATTTTTCCTTAACCATAAAAAGAAGATAGTAATAGTATTTGCCCATTAGTTGGGCATTGAATGAGAAATTCTGTGAAAACATGATTTTGTAGATAAAAAATTCACAAGTATTAGCTGGACTGTTTTGGAATTAAAAGATATATATATATAGCTTTGGGGGATAATGCAATAGAGTTCAACAGAATGTATGTAGAATATAAACATTGTAAATAGGTATGCTTAGCTAGGGGAATTTTCTGACAAGCTTGAAAATGAAAACCTTAACTTTTTGTTTGTCTTGCAAAAATGTGTGTCAGTGTGCATTTGTGTGTGTATATATGAGTATTAATTAGTTCTTTCTTATAGCTTGAATTAGTTCTTTCTTACAGTTTACATCTATTCATTCAATAAAGGGAGGGATAAGGAATCCCTTTGTTAAACTTGTCCATGCTGTAATGTACATGCTCTGCTGTTTTTCACATTTACACTCAAGATTGCTCCAATATGTTTTGATTGACCTTGCCTCAACCTCAAGACTCCAAGTGCCCTGTGACTTTTCATTCAGACACATGAAAGCTGGGAGTTGTCAGGAACACCTAGATGTATACGTAGCTTTCACAAGTAACATCAAGTGTGCAGGTGAGAGCAGAGGTTAGATTATTTAATATTTCCCATCATCTATAAATAAAAATGGCCTTTTTGAATTGAAAGGGAGAATCGAGTAGTCTATTATTGTTACTAGGAGGAATTTATTGTTGCTATTAGAAAGATGATAAATTTTGTGAATGCAGATATATTGCAACAACTATGACACTCCTTCTGGAGCAAATGAAATGTTTCCTACATGTTTAGTTACTGCCATTCTGATATTTATAAGCATATCATTCTTAATTTGAAATAATTTATTTTATTCTACAATAAAAAGTTATTAGCCAAAAGGTAAAGCTTTCAGTGGAACCACTTTGGGGGAGGGGGGGTCAAAAATGTCAAATAACCAGTTGGATATTTTCTGTTTTTACAGAAGTTAGTCTATTCTTAAAAGCAGTGTTTTTTGAGATGTTCAGATTGACTCATTCCACTATGTTAGTTGAAAAGCATTTATTAATGGAAAGATTACAAAAGGAATTGTTCCTTCTTTATTTTAATTTGTTTGGTCTGTTACCAAGGAGTAATTTTGTTGATGCTCTACATACTTTGTGTTTCACAGTAACTGCTAATTATATTTTCACAAAATGGGAATCATGCACACCTTTTGAAGCCAGTGGGATGTAATGAAACAAGAAGTTATTTTGAAGTAAAACAAATCTCCTTTTTAAAAAGTTTACTTTATAAAAATATCAATTCTCAATCTCTCAATACCTGGTTATTGCTATATGAAATGGTTCTAAACATGTATAAAGTTTTGAGATAAAAATATAATACTTTTAAAAGTATTTGGTAGTATGAATCAAAACAATGCCTTCTCAAAATTTTAAAGGAAAAAAACAACAATCAGAGGTGCAAAATCAAATACACTTAAAATATTTGTCTTTAAATAATCTCTGAATTCCTCTATGCTCTATTTGTTGTCTGATTCCTCACCTGACTGCATGTCTAGGAGTCAACGTAAGCTAGGTGTTCTGTAATTATTAGCCATTCATTATTCAAGAAAGCTCCTTTTAGCTTGCTAACTGTTCTTTGAATTTCCATCAAAATTTTGGCTAAAGTGATATAACAAATGTGAGCAATTCTTTGAGTATCTTTGTGTATCACTGAATCCGGGAGATATGAAAATACTGAGGTTATTGAAGAATTCTGAGTATCTATTCCCTTTAGTTTGACTTACAATCTTTCCAACTCTGCTGGGATATATTCGAGTTATCCGATCACAAATGATATATATTTGTAATTGAATGGTATCAAATTGTTCTATCTTTATGCTGCCTTTTGTTGTTAAAATCTGCTGTCAAGGGAACACATTTGTGTTGGTATTTCTCTCATTGATTCTATAGAGTGTTTAGAATTTTGAGATTGGCCTGTCTTTTTAAAAAAATTTTGCCTGCTTTTGTTTGTCTTTGCATTAGCCAAGCTGATTCTTCATAAACATGTTTTCCTTCCATAAAACCATTCTGAAACAAATCAGAACATAAAATTTAAAACAATGTTTTATGTTTTCAAATACATATCAAGTTTTAAATTTTGCACTGTGTGACCTTGTGTTTTCTGGTTGTTTTCTCCACTTACTTTACTTCGAGAAGGATGAATTTGACTGGAAACCAGTGATACTGCCATTTTCTTAAAAGTTAATAAGACTATTGCTGTTCCATATTTATTGTTTCTACTCCCAAATCTCCCAGTTCTTTTGAAATGAGAGCAATCAGACTCATGTTCCCACTGCTCCACTGAAAACAAATCATTGTCACTAGTAAGCTCTATTTTAACAAATCCAACAATTAATCCCTCGTCCTAAAATTTCTTGACCTCACTGCAACATTCTAAATAGTCAATCACTGTCTTCTTTACTATAGCTGTATGGAAGAAACTCCTAATCATTACCCTACTTATTTTTTTCCTTCTTCAATAGTAATAAAGTTTTAGCTGGACACATTGCCATCTCTTTAAAAACTGTATTTTCAAATTCTGCAGCAGGTAGGTAGGGACATGAAATCAGGTACTTGCCATTAGGGTGTGTGCAGAAGTGATGTGTGCCTCTTCAGGATTAGGACCTTAAAATAAATGAGAGTAAACTCCCTTTGCCACTTCTTTCTTTTCCGTCATCTGGGAGATGACTGGAACAGGAACAGACACGTGGACCCAGATATGGAAGTCATATTGAGAGTAACAAAACTGCCTTAACAACCTGGACTGTGAATTCCTGGACTAATCATTAAAACAATTCTATTGAACCCAACGTGTGCTTCAATTTTTGTCTTACAATACCTTAGCTAGTACACAAAATTCTTCAGTACACTTACAGGACTACTTATTCTCCTGGTTTCCCTGTCAGTTATTTGGTCACTTCTTCTATGTTTCACTTATATGCTATTTCTCTTCTTTTTTGCCAAAAAATTTAGCTACCCATGGTTCAGCCTTCCACTCCTTTCTCTTCTTTATGTAATCCTTGGCTCTATGGCTTTAAATAGCACCTATATATTGGTAACTTCTGTGGAATATTTTTTTTCAAAACTCCATTAAGTCATATTTTCACTTGAAAAACTACCAGGAATCTCAAATGTAACATGTTGAAAAGGAATCTTGATTTTCTTCCAAGTCTCTTCCTCCGTCACCTCATCTTAGTGTATGGCAGATCCAATAACCAGCATCCTTAGATGTCAACCTTGCACTTATCTCTCATATCCAAATCTCATCAGGAAGTTGGAGTCAATTTGTTTCTTCAAAATATCTCATTAAGAACCTCTTAACCCAAGTCCCTCTGACATTAATAAAAGTCATTATCTTCCCTCACTTTTACCACTTGGTTTCTTTATTCCTTCCTTGCTATCCTGTACAATTTTCTCCATTGAGTAAACATCAAGATATGTGCTACACGCCAATTGGATTATGCTGCTTTCCTTTTCCAAATCCTCCAATCTTCCTAAAATCTAAATTTCTCAGTGTGTCCTACAGGCTGGTATAGTAAATATTCCTTGTTTGTGACTTCATTTCCTCCCCTTCATGGCCTTATCTTATACTATTAAATCCACACTGCCTTATAGCCTGTGGCTCTGTTTTGATCATAGCTCTCATCACCAACAGATTTTATGTTACTTGCCCCCATGTGTTATTTATTTGTGTGTGTGTGTGTGTGTGCGTGCATGTGCATGTATGTGTAACTCCACCCACTCAACTGTAAGCTTCTTAAGGGCAAACTTTATTTTACTACTGCATTCTGAGAGACAGTACAGTGCCTGAAAAATAGTAACAGTCACTATATTATGAATGAATATATCAATGAAAAAATAAAAATAAGATTTGGCTGAGAAGCTGGAAGCTGAAACATATCTACATAGAAGAGTGGAGTGACAAATGCAAGAAGAGGCATACGCAAAGTGCGTGAAATGGATGACAGCATGGCACACTGAAGAGACTGTAAGTGCCTGAATACTCCTGAAAACACATGATATTAGGTTGGAGAGATGAGACAGTCTTTGATGATGAAGAGCCTGGTGATACATATTTAAGACACTGGACTTTACTGTGGGAGAACTGGAAAGCCAGGGAAGGATTTTATAAAATGATTCTGAACATCTATAATGTTCCAGGCTACATATTAGATATTGTACATATATTAAAATTTGTATTAAATTTACAAGGTACATATTATCATTCTCATTTAGCAGATGAAATTGAATTTCTCAGATCCCAAGGGCATGGCTTCTAAGTGGTAACCTATGGTTTATGTCATGTCAGTCTGAATAAAATCTGACTAAAAATAAAATGCTTTTACTACTACATTTAATCTTGAATATGCAAAAGAAGGCTTCACACTATTGTTTTGAAGATTGATGAATCATTTCAAATACAGATATACACATTTTCTGTATTTAATAAAATAATAGTTCATAGTATAACTGTAATAAGGAACTCCCATTTAATTTAGGATAAAACGTTAAAAAATTTCTTCATAATATCAAAATTATCCCCAACTACTGAGTAAATATTGATGTGTGTGTACATGTGTGTGCATGTATGGGCACCTATTAGAGATGGCTTTGTATTTTTCCTTCTGCTTGTTTTCCATCAAGAAGCATAGATCAGGGCTTCCCTGGTGGTGCAGTGGTTGAGAGTCCACCTGCCGAAGCAGGGGACACGGGTTCATGCCCGGTCTGGGAGGATCCCATATGCTGCGGAGAGGCTAGGCCCGTGAGCCATGGCAGCTGAGCCTGCGCATCCGGAGCCTGTGCTCCGCAACGGGAGAGGCCACAACAATGAGAGGCCCAAAAAAGAAGTATAGCTCAAGTCTTTAGACCTCATGCCATCTAAGCTGTGAGAAAGAATTGGTCTTGTTTTTAAAGGTCATTTTGTTCTACATTACAGGCTATGATCTTAAACTTAGAAAAGAAGGCAAACTACTTCCATATACATATATATATATATGTATATGTATCTATATGTATTTGTATGCCTATAAAATTATTAGTTGATCAGGAATAGTATTTCCTAATGGTCACCTTTATTTAAAAGAAAATATTCCAAGACAACATTAGATTTTAAATAGTACTAAAATTTCTTGTATAGTAGTAATAAATGCCTCTATCTCTGATTTTTTTTCTATAAGGAGAGAAAATCCAGTATCAAAAATCCCAAAGTTATAGTATACAACATATGTGAGTCATTTGGTATTTTATTTATTCTGCTCATACTCTGTAAATCTATTAAACAGAAGGCCCTTGTCTCAATTCTGTTCTAAAATTTGTTCTTGTATTATTCCATTGATAACATCTTATTTTCCAATCTCTTATATTCATTCCACTTGGATCTTGGGGCTTTTAGATTAATCCTCTTTGTCTTTTATGTTTTCTCATGTTTTCTTTCTACTTGACTTTTACTTTTAAGTTCTTCAGTAATTCCCCAAATCTTTCATTTCACCAATACACTAAACTTTTAATTATCATATTTTAATTTTACAGATTTTTCTGTTTTAACTATTCTCCTCACGATAAACAGTTGGGCTGTTTGCAGCTATTATGAATAAAACTGCTCTGAATATTGTCATTTAACTTCGTATCTCTTGGGTAAATAATTGGGTGAATATCCAGGAATAGAATTGCTGGGACTTAGAATAGGTTTATAATCAATGTTATAAGAAATTTCCATACAGTTTGCCAGTGTGGTTGTGCCATTTTATATTGACACAGTAATATATAAAAGTATCAGTTGCTCCACATCCTCCCCAACAGTTGATGTCATTAGTCTTTTTAATTCGATAATTTATGTGAGTATAAAATAGTATTTCTTGGTAGTTTAAACTGGCATTTCCCTAATTATTATTAATTTTGGCACTTTGCATGTGTTTATTGGTCATTTCTAAAATGTCTGTTCAAGTCCTTTGTCCATTTTAGTCATTTGTCCTTTAATTATTGAGTTGTAGGATTCTTCATATTCTGGATAAAGTCATTTGTCAGATAAACATATTGAAAGAGTTTCCCCCGGTGTGTGGCTAGATTATCCACTTCCTTTTTGCTTTCATATGTTACAAGCATATGTTTTTAATTTTTAATGATGCATTACTCAATATTTGTCCTTTATGGTTATTGCTTTATGTGGACTATCTTTAATATCTATTTAATATTACACTCCAAGTATCCCCCATTTATACTACTCAGAATTTATGATTCCCTTCATTTTGTTCCACCTTTTCTCTTTTCCAGTCTTAATCACTCTCTACCATGACATAAAATTTAGTCATTTATAAAATTTATTGTTTATTACTGAATATTAGCTGCTTATTATTCATTTCTCTCAGTAAAATGAAAATTCCTTAAAAACAGGCATATTATCTCTATGTTTACTGATGTATCAAAAAATGTCTGGAGTGGGTTTTCATGAAATGCTGGCTGAATGAATAAACAGATAAATGAGTAGGATATGTGTCTTGATTTGGTTTTCCCTCATGCTTTTATAAGAGTAAGTCTTCTTGGATGAGCTATTTTTATGAGGTTCATACAGAGGTGGGCTGCATTCTTCTTTGAAGGAAGCAGGAATTATTATTGTTTTAAATGTTTATAACTGTGTATATAAGTAAGTTAACTCCTAGTCCTTATAACTGAGATCCACATTCACAGTTAGAAGACATTTCCTCTCTTCTATCCTGATTATCTATTCCATCTTGTATAAACTGATTTTCTGAATGAGTCCTCATTTAGACCCACACATATATTCCAAACTACATCCAGGGATGCTCCCACTTCTAGCCCACAAAATTATGTTCTATTTTTTTTTCAAACCCATTATTGTTTTATTTCCTTAGTTTGTGCAACTTTCTTGAGAGAAAAAATTAATAAAATCAATAATATTAATAACAAGTTTAGCTAACATTCAAAAGCATTAATAGTGTCTAACATTCAAATAATCCTTACTGTGTGACTTGCTTGACTTACTATAGTTCTAAGTGATATATATATATATATATATATATATATATATACATATATACATACACAGATATAGAGTAACATTTAATTTTCTCAGTGACACTATGAAATAGGTCATATACTGATTTCCATTTTAAATTGAGGTTACTGAGATAAAAATTTTAGGTAAATACACTTAAGTTCAAAAAGATTTTAAATGTTAGAGATGTGTTTCTAATTCAGATGTAATGGCTGAGGAGTCTATGTTCTTAAATGCCATGTAGAGAAATGTCATCTGCCTTTTTTATAGGGTACACATCTTTGAATGTTCCCTCTTTCAATGATCAAAACAGACCAACAAAATTGATTTTATTCAAGCTATTGCAATAGGGAGAACACCCCAGATCCGAAGATGAGAGTATCTTGGCAGGATGATATTGCCTTATACTTTTACAAAAAGCAGGAGACAAGTTATAGTTGGAATGATTTACTATTGGAATTGATCTTGCAATTAGGGGGATCTTAGTCAGTCAGAAGAACAGGAAATATTTATCTCTGTGTCTAATAATTTAGAGGGACAAACAGTTCAGCTAATGATTCATGCGGCAATGGATAGGAAGTTGGAGGGTCTGTGTCTGACCTTGTTATGTTCGGTAAAAGGCAAAAGATCTGTGTTTAGCCTTGTCATAGGTAAACAAAGGTGTTACTCATGAGTCTTACAGGGGTCATGAAAAAGAGTGGATAATAGGTCTTAGTAAATCATATGAGGAAGGATGGTTCTTTGTGGTAAGCCATTTTCTAGGACACAAAATTGTGTAGGGTGATTTATTAACCTTTGCTGTTTTTAGGGCTCAGGTGAAATTCAACATTTTCACCTCTTAGGGACTTTCCACACCTCTACTTTATGCTCATTGCATTCGACCAGTTTTCTTTATGTATTGTGGTTTGAGGTTACAGTTGTCTCCTAATATTATTAAAACTTTCTGAGAGGAGATGGTGACAATTTTTTCCAAACTGTGCTAAAAATAAATATTAGATCCAATACCATAGAAGAGATACTTAGGACAATGAAAGTATTTCCATAGCACATATGTTACTTATTTCTATTCTTTTTTATAGCTTCCTTCTTTGGCTGTTTCCTTTTTATTTCCTAGAAATGTGTCATTATCACGGCTCATGCAGAAATTTTATAATCATATCAGTTATAAGAATTCCACTTTATTCTCTAACAAAAATACTTTTATGCAGACATCTTTACTATCCTGCCAAACTTTATAGAATCAGAACTAGTACAAGTATTTCCAGATAATTAAATGGGAATTTTATTAGAATGAAATTTCTTTGAACTATTACTGAAAAGTTTGTTGTTTATTTTTCAAAAACACACAATGTAGGTATAAGTTATGAAGTGAAAGATAGGTCTATATAAATTGGCTGAGACTATCTATTTGGTAATTATTGTGTAATATATTTTAAATATATTGAAGAAGTTATATTTATCATTGTTTTTTATTACTTAAAAGGAATGTTTGTCTTCTTTATGGAATAGGTTATATATCAGAATTCACCACTTGCATACTTAACTCATTGTCTACAAACTGCCATGCGTGTGAATGGCCCTGTAGCCAAAGGAGAAAGGTCCAAGGAAGACTCAAAGATAATAATGATAGCCATGCAAGGAAGGCCTCACTGACCATTTTCCTCCCTAGAAATGAGCTAAGATGTTTGGATTTTGCTAAAACCAATAATCATGGTATTAATTTTTTCATCAAAAGTTTGGTTATGATCATTAATACAAACAAATTCTATTTCAGCCTATATTTTATATTATTTATGTAATATAAGTGAACAATAGATGTGAGGCCTTTTATAATATTACTAACCAATAATTCCAACTTCAAAAGGAAGCTGTGTTGAGGGCAAAATAATAAGGCATTTACATAGTGAAACAATATAAGAAAAATGATATTATGTAAATATATCAATATGAAGCTTATACATATTTTCCCACTTCGGGGGAATGGGTTGTGGCAGATGACCAAAATTTAACTGAAAAAAAATAAATGGATACCAATTAAAGTCACTATCAAGTATGAGCCTCAAATATTCAAAATGAATATAAACCAGTGAATGTGGGGGAATCACAATTATCATTGGCCTATTTATTATTTGAATAGTGTTTCCACATTTGGTGGAGGAGACTACAAAGAAGAGTGAACTCTGTCCATAGCAAACAGAAAAGAAGGGTAGTAGGAATTGTTTAAAGTATGGACTTTGGAGACAGACAAACATGGCTTCAGTTTGTTTTTCCTTGCTTGATCCCATTACTGTACATTCTCCCATGCTTTCACATCTTGAGTAATAACACTATCAGTTATATAAGCTTGAAATCTAGGGGACATTCTTGGGTCATTCCTTAGGCCACCTGTTTGATCTCTCAAGAATTCTGACAATATTAACTCAAAGTGTATCTAAAATCCATAACTTTCTTTCCACCAGGATTACTGCACTACTACTACCACACACACACACACACACACACACACACACACACACCCTCATACATATACACACATATTTGGAAGTAGATAAATACCCACAAATTTATTGAGTGCTTCCTATGCCAATCACTGTATCTTTAAATTGAATAATGACTGAAAATAAATGAAGTGGCATTACTTTCCCCATTTACAAATGATGAAAATGATACTCAGAGAATTTACTCATATGGCTCATTATTACTTAGCTCATAAGGAATACTGCTAAGATGTGAACTTAGGCAATTCTACTCCAGTGTCACAGAGTTCCTAAGCATCAATCATGGAATGTTTCCTTCTCCAGACCAGTCAGTTCACTATCAGCACCTGCCTGTATAGAGGGAATAATCACAACGTTCTTATTTCCTCCTCTATGCCACTCTATTCCAAACTCCTCACTTATGCAATATTGATAACTTAAAACTTACACAGGGAGAGTGGTACAAGGTGGAAGAGTGAAGGATGTGAGTTCACTCCCTCTTGTGAGAGAACAGCAATCACAATTAACTGCTGAACAATCAACAGGAAGACACTGGAACTCTCCAGAAAAGATACCCCATATCCAAAGACAAAGGAGAAGCTGCAGTGAGATGGTAGGAGGGGCTCATTCACAATACAATCAAATCCCATAACTTCTGGGTGGGGGACTCACAAACTGGAGAACAATTATACCACAGAAGTCCACCCACTGGAGTGAAGGTTCTCAGCCCCACATGAGGCTTCCTAATCTGGGGGTCCAGCAAGGGGAGGAGGAATTCCAGAGAATCAGAATTCGAAGGCTAGAGGGATTTCATTGCAGGACTTTGACAGGACTGGGGGAAACAGAGACTCCACTCTTGGAGGGCACACACAAAGTAGTGTGCACATCAGGACCCAGGAGGAAGGGGCAGTGACCCCATAGGAGACAGAACAAGACCTACCTGCTAGTGTTGAAGGGTCTCCTGCAGGGGTGGGGGGTGGCTGTAGCTCACTGCGGGGACAAGGACACTGGGAGCAGAAGCTCTGGGAAGTACTCCTTGGCAAGAGCCCTCATGGAGTCTGCCATTAGACTCACCAAAGAGCCTGTAGGTTCCAGTGCTGGATTGCTTCAGGCCAAAAAACCAACAGGGAGGGAGCTCAGCCCCACTCATCAGCAGAAAAGCAGATTAAAGTTTTACTGAGCTCTGCCCACCAGAGCAACACCCAACTCTACCCACCACCAGTCCCTCCCATCAGGAAGCTTGCACAAGCCTCTTAGATAGCTTCATCCACCAGAAGGCAGACAGCAGAAGCAAGAAGAACTAAAATCCTACAGCCCGTGGCACGAAAAACACATTCACAGAAAGACAGACAAGATGAAAAGGCAGAGTATTATGTACCGGATGAAGGAACAAGATTAAACCTCAGAAAAACAATTAATGAAGTGGAGATAGGCAACCTTCCAGAAAAAGAACTCAGAATAACGATAGTAAAGATGATCCAGGACCTTGGAAAAAGAATGGAGGCAAAGATTGAGAAAATACAAGAAATGTTTAACAAAGACCTAGAGGAATTAAAGAAAAAATAAACAGACATGAACAATAGAATAACCGAAATGAAAAATACACTAGACGGAATCAGTAGCAGAATAACTGAGGCAGAAGAATGGATAAGTGACCTGGAAGACAGAATGGTGGAATTCACTGCTGCAGAACAGAATAAAGAAAAAAGAATGAAAAGAAATGAAGACAGACTAAGAGACCTCTGGGACAACATTAAATGCACTGATATTCGCATTATATGGTTCCCAGAAGGAGAAGAAGAGAGAAAGGATCCAAGAAAATATTTGAAGAGATTATAGTCAGAAACTTCCCTAACATGGGAAAGGAAATAGCCACCCAAATCCAGGAAGCACAGAGAGTTCCAGGCAGGATAAATGCAAGGAGAAAAATGCTGAGACAAATAGTAATTAAATTGACAAAAATTAAAGACAAAGAAAATTTATTAAAAGCAACAAGGGAAAAATGACAAATAACATACAAGGGAACACCCATGAGGTTAACAGAGGTTTCTCAGCAGAAACTCTACAAGCCAGAAGGGAGTGGCACGATATATTTAAAGTGATGAAAGGGAAGAACCGACAACCAAGATTACTCTAGCTGGCAAGGATCTCATTCAGATTAGACGGAGAAATCAAAAGCTTTACAGACAAGCAAAAGGTAAAAGAATTCAGCACCACCAAAACAGCTCTACAACAAATGCTAAAGGCACTTCTCTAGGCAGTAAACACAAGAGAAGGAAAAGACCTACAATAAGAAACCCAAAATAATTAAGAAAATGGTAATAGGAACATACATATCAATAATTACCTTAAATGTAAATGGATTAAATGCTCCAACTAAAAGAAATAGACTGGCTGAATGGATACAAAAATAAGACCCATATATATGCTGTCTACAAGAGACCCACTTCAGACCTAGGGACACATACAGACTGAAAGTGAGGGGATGGAAAAAGATATTCCATACAAATGGAAATCAAAAGAAAGCTGCAGTAGCAATACTCATATCAGATAAAATGGACTTTAAATTAAAGAATGTTAAAAGAGACAAGGAAGGACCCTACATAATGATCAAGGGATCAATCCAAGAAGAAGATATAAAAATTATAAGTATATATGCACCCAACATAGGAGCACCTCAATACATAAGGCAACTGCTAACAACTATAAAAGAGAAAATCGACAGTAACACAATAATAGTGGGGGACTTTAACACCTCACTTACACCAATGGACAGATCATCCAAACAGAAAATTAATAAGGAAACACAAGCTTTAAATGACACAACAGACCAGATAGATTTAATTGATATCTATATGACATTTCATCCAAAAACAGCAGATTACACTTTCTTCTCATGTGCACACAGAACACTTTCCAGGATCGATAATATCTTGGGTCACAAATCAAGCCTCAGTAAATTGAAGGCCATATATGACAAACCCACAGCAAACATCATTCTCAGTGGTGAAAAACTGAAAGCATTTCCTCTAAGATCAGGAACAAGACAAGGATGTCCACACCTACCATTGTTATTCAACATAGTTTTGGAAGTCCTAGCAACAGCAATCAGAGAAGAAAAAGAAATAAAAGGAATCCAAATTGGAAAAGAAGAAGTAAAACTGTCACTGTTTGCAGGTGACATGATACTATACATAGAGAATCCTAAAGATGCCACCAGAAAACCACTAGAGCTCATCAATGAATTTGGTAAAGTTGCCAGATACAAAATTAATGTACAGAAATCAATTGCATTCCTATACACTAACAATGAAAGATCAGCAAGAAAAATTAAGAAAACAATCCCATTCACCACTGCAACAAAAAGACTAGAATACCTAGGAATAAACTTACCTAGGGAGACGAAAGTCCTGTACGCAGAAAACTATGACAATGAAAGAAATCACTGATGAAAGAAATCAAAGATGACACAAACAAGTGGAGAGATATACCATGCTCTCAGCTTGGAAGAACCAATACTGTGAAAATGACTATACTACCCAAAGCAATCTACACATTCAATGCAATCCCTATCAAATTACCAATGGCATTTTTTACAGAACTAGAAAAAAAAATCTTAAAATTTGTATGGAGTGACAAGGACCTTGAATAGCCAAAGCAATCTTGAGAAAGAAAAATAGAGCTGGAGGAATCAGGCTCCTGGGCTTCAGACTATACTACAAAGCTAGTAATCAAGACAGTATGGTACTGGAACAAAAACAGAAATATAGATCAATGGAAAAGGATAAAAAGCCCAGAGATAAACCCGCACAACTATGGTCAACTAATCTAAGACAAAGGAGGCAAGGATATACAATGGAGAAAAGGCAGTCTCTTCAATAAGTGGTGCCGGGAAAACCGGACAGCTACATGTAAAAGAATGAAATTAGAACACTCCCTAACACCATATTCAAAAATAAACTCAAAATGGATTAAAGACCTAAATGTAAGACCAGACACTATAAAACGCTTAGAGGAAAACATAGGGACAACACACTTTGACATAAATCACAGCAAGATCTTTATTGAACCACCTCCTAAGGTAATGGAAATAAAAACAAAAATAAACAAGTGGGACCTAATGAAACTTAAAAGCTTTTACACAGCAAAGGAAACTATAAACAAGACAAAAAGACAACCTTCAGAATGGGAGAAAATATTTGCAAATGAATCAAAGGACAAAGGATTAATCTCCAAAATATATAAACAGCTCATGCAGCTCAATATTAAAAAAACAAACAACCCAATCAAAAAATGACCTAAAAAGACATTTCTCCAAAGAAGACATACAGATGGCCAAGAGGCACATGAAAAGCTGCTCAACATTACTAATTATTAGAGAAATGCAAATCAAAACTACAATGAGGTATCACCTCACACCAGTTAGAATGGGCATCATCATAAAATCTACAAACAACAAATGCTGGAGAGGGTGTGGAGAAAAGAGAAGTCTCTTGCACTATTGGTGGGAATGTAAATTGATATAGCCACTATGGAGAACAGTATGGAAGTTCCTTGGAAAACAAAAAATAGAATTACCATATGACCCAACAATCCCACTAATGGACATATACCCAGAAAAAACATAATTCAAAAAGACATAGGCATCCCAATGTTCATTGCAGCACTATTTACAATAGCCAGTTCATGGAAGCAACCTAAATGCCCAATGAAAGATAAATGGATAAAGAAGATGTGGTACATGTATACATTGGAATGTTACTCAGCCATAAAAGTGAACAAAACTGGGTCATTTTAAGAGACATGGATGGATGTAGAGACTGTCATACAGAGTGAAATATGTCAGAAAGAGAAAAACAAATATCGTGTATTAACGCATATGTGTGGAATCTAGAAAAATGATACAGATGAACTGGTTTGCAAGGCAGAAATAAGAGACACAGATGTAGAGAACAAATGTATGGACACCAAGGGGAGAAAGTGGTGGGGAGGGGGCAGTGGTGGGATGAATTGGGAGATTGGGACTGACGTATACACACTAATATGTATAAAATAACTAATAACCTGCTGTATTAAAAAATTAAATTAAATTAAAAACATAAAAATAAATAAAACTTATACAGGATAATGTCAGCTGATTAGGTATATAAGTAGAGATTTTTGGACTGTCTGGTGCAGGGACATGAGTGTCTAACTATGCATAGAATGAGAAATGCAAGCACTTCCAAGCTCTTAGGATTCTCATTTAGTGTAGGTGGTGATATTGGCTGCTGTTATGCCTTTGTGCATAAGAAGGATAAGCTATATAAGCCTGCACAATGGGAAATACACTTCAGTGCCAGTGCAAAGACATTCAGGCTGATCTCTGGCACAGAGACAGCTTACAGCAAGCAAAAAAATAAAAATAAAAACAAGAAATAAAGCAATAAGAAACAGTAGCTAACCCTGGGCGAGACAAACCATCTGATTTTCAGAATCTATATTACAAGATTCAAGTATCCAGGGTCAACAAAATAAATCATCAAAAGTATACAAAGAAACAGGAAGTATGGCTCATTCAAATGAAAAAAAGAAATCAACAGAAACTGTCCATGAAAGCGACCTAAAGGCAGATATACTACACAAAGTCTTTAAAAAAATATCTTAAAGATGCTCAAAGAACTAAAGTAAGATATGGAGAAAGTCAAGGAAATGATGTGTGAAGAAAATGAAAACAAGCAAGATCTCAAATCAACAATGTAACTTTACAACTTAAGGAACTAGAAAAAGAACAAAGTAAACCCAGAGCTAGAAAATGAAAGGAAATAATAAAGATTACAGCAGAGATAAATGAAATAGAGAGTAGAAAAGCAATAGAGAAAATCAATGAAATCAATGTTGTTTCTTCAAAAAGATCAACAAAATTGACAAAACTTTAGCTAGATGGATTAAGAAAAAAAGAGCAAGCATTCAAATTACTAAAATCAGGAATGAAAGTGAGGACATTACTACCAATTCTACAGAAATAAAAGTGAATATAATTGTATACATCAACAAATAAGATAACCTAGATGAAATGAACAAATTCCTAAAAACACAAAAGTTTACCAAGCCTAAATCACAAAACAGAAAATATTAATAGACATAGAACTAATAAAGAGTTCAAATGAGTAATCAAAAACTTACCAAACAATAAAAGTCCAAGACCAGATAGCTTCACTGGTGAATTCTATGACACATTTAAGAACTAATACCAACCCTTCTCAAACATTTCCAAAAAAATTGAAAAGGAAGGAACTCTTCCTAACTTATTCTATGAGGACAACTTTCCCCTGGGAAACTAAAGACCAATATCTCTTATGAACACTGATGTAAAAATCCTCAACAAAATAGTAGCAAATAGAATTCAGCAGTATATTAAACGAATTTTACACTATGACCAAGTGGGATTTATTCCTGGAGTGCAAGGATAGTTCAACACATAAAAACTGATGCACACAAAATGCTACATAAACAGAATGAAGGAAAAAAACTACACAGTTATCTCAACTGATGTAGAAAAATCATGTGACAAAAGTCAACACCCTTTCATGATAAAAACAACAAACTAGTAATAGAAGAAAACTACCTCAACATAACAGAAATCGTATATGAAAAACACAGTGAATATCAGAGTTAACGGTGAAGGACTAAAAGCATTTCCTCTAAGATCAGTAACAAGGAAAAAATGCCCACTTTCACCACACCTATTCAACTACTGAAAGTTCCATCTAGAACAATTAAGCAAGATAAAGAAATAAAATACATTCAAATTGGAAAGGAATAAATAAAGCTACCTTTTTTGCAGATGACATGGTCTTATATGTAGAAAACCCTAAAGATTCCACAGACACACACACACAAAAAACTGTTAGAACCACTAAATGAAGTCATCAAAGTAGTGGGATACAATGTCAACACACAAAAATGAGTTGCACTTCTATGCATGAGAAATCTGAAAAGAAAATTCAAAAAAAATTCATTCATAACACCATCAAAAAGAAGAAAATACTTAGGAATTAACTAAGGAGATGGAAGACATGTACAATGAAAGCTACAAAACATTGCTGAAGTAAATTAAAGATATAAATGAATGGAAATACATCCCATGTTCATGGATTTGAAGTCTTAATATTGTTAAAATGTCAATATTAAGTGTCAATTTTTAAAATGCCAAAGCAATCTACAGAGTCAATGTAATCACTATCAAAACCACAATGACATCTTTTTGCAAAAATAGAAAAACTCATTCAAAAATTGATATGGAATTTCAAGGGTCCCAAATAGCTAAAACAATCTTGAAAATGAAGAACAAAATGGGAGGACTGACACTTCCTGATTTCAAAACTTAGTACAAAGTTACGGTAATTAAAATAGTATGGTATTGGTGTAAAGACAGACACATAGACACAGACACATAGCCCGTGCTCGCCGCAACTAGAGAAAGCCCACACACAGCAACAATGACCCAAAGCAGCCAAAAAATTAATTAATTAATTATTTTTTTAATGTGCAAGAAACTTGAATAAGTATTTCTCCAAAGAAGATATATGCATGGCCTATTACACATGAAAAGATGTTGAATATCACTAATCATTAGGGATATGCAAATCAAAACTACAAGAAGATACTAAGTCACGCTATCAAAAACAAAAAGAAAACATAACAAGCATTGGCAAGAATGTGGAGAAACTGAAATCATTGTGCATTGCTGTGGAAATGAAAAATGGTAGACCTGCTGAGGAAACGGTAGGGTGGTTTCTCAAAAAATTAAAAATAGAATTACCATATGATCCAGCAATCCCTCTTCTGGGTTTATACCCAAAAGAACTGAAAGTAGGGTCTCGAAGAGACATTTGTACACACATGTTCATAGCATCAGTTTTTCACAATAGTTAAAATGTGGAAGCAACACAAGTACCCATGGAGGGTTGAATGGACAAGCAAAATGTGGCATATACATAAAATAGAATATTATGCAACCTTAAAATGGAAGGAAATTCGGACATAGGTGACAACGTGGATAAATCTTGAGGACATTATGCTAAGTGAAATAAGCCAGTCACATAAAGACAAATATAGTATGATTTCACCTATATGTCATAATTAGAGTAGTCAAAATCATGAATACACAGACTATAATGATGGGTTCCAAGGGTGGGGGAATGCAGAATTATTATTTAACAGAAATATTGTTTAACAATATTGTTTAACAGATAATTTAACGGATAGAGTTTCATTTTTCAAGATGAAAATAATTATGGGGATGGATTTGGATGGTCACACAACAATGCGAATGTCCTTAATGCTACTGAAGTGTACACCTAAAAATGGTAAATTTTATTTTATGTGTATTTTACTAAAATTTTTAAAAAGCAATACCATTTTCACTTTAAAAACATCATACCTGAGATATTGTTTGAATCAGAATTTCCCATGAAGAGAACAAAAAAGGTGGAAATTAATGACAAGTGAGAAAAAAGTTCTTAAGCGTTTGCTTTCATTATGATTGAGCTGTATTACCTAAAAGGGTAAACTGCTTAGAAAATTCATTTATGAAACAATAAGACATCCAGGAAACACTGGGAAATGTTTTGGGATTGGCTGGTACCAGGCTTTTGCACCAAATAAAGTGGCCAACACATAACCAGTATCTAATAATAGTCAGACAGTAAAGGGGTAAAGCAAAACAAAACAGAGTTATCCATGTTATCTCCATTTATCTTAAATTCATAGATTAGAAGATTTTAAAGGCTATAAAATATTTCTAATGACATATTAAAAGGTGTCACAATATTCCTCCTGTAAAGTAGTAAACATTCATCAGTTTCTCGACAACTGGATTACTCTCACCAGCAGGTTATATGACATAATTCTATCTGTTACCGGGTTTGGCCTCATCCTAGTCTACTTGGGGTAGGGTCCAGCCAGCATTCTCTTTTAAGGACTCAGTAGTCTGAGCAATTCTTCATCCACATCAGTCAAACTGCCCTTCCCGAGGGCAACATATCAGCACAGAGTGAGTGCTTCCCAGTAGGAAAAACCTGAGTACTGCTTGAGGCAGAGTTCTGAAATCCACCCCTGAACCAAGATAGACTCACTTTATCAAATTCATAGATTTGGCCTCAAATTGTTTGTGCTTCCTAAAGCTTTTTTTCCTTTACTGTCTATTTTTCTTTTCTGGGAAATAAAACAAAACCTAGACCTATCACTATTACTCCAACAACTCTTTGAACTATTTGGGAGATGAAATTGCATTCATAAAACTCATTTATTATACTTTCCTTTATCAATTGAATTATTCTCCCTCTTTCATGTGAAAATTAGAAACAAATCAGTTGACTTACAGGAGAGATTTGACTTCCATAAACTTTATTTTAATTGAGTATCTGCACGGATTTGTGGCTTAGAACAAGATAACTTATTTTC
The DNA here is from genome assembly GCF_964165515.1 of Mesoplodon bidens. Taxonomy (NCBI): domain Eukaryota; kingdom Metazoa; phylum Chordata; class Mammalia; order Artiodactyla; family Ziphiidae; genus Mesoplodon; species Mesoplodon bidens. The sequence goes on from NC_138167.1 coordinate 92,505,606, forward strand.
AATTAACTGTCATCTTTACATAAAAAATTAAGCTAAATTGTCACAGTTTGGAAAAAAGGAGTCTCTTCAAGCTAACTCCTTTTGACCAACTTCTGATGTCTTTCAAAATGATAGTTGTTTCTCAAAAGAAAGATTCAAAACAACAAGATGAAGCAGTGTATATTAAAGTGAAAATGCTATTAGATACCAGTATTTGTGCCCTATGAGGTTTCACTATGTTGCTATATGTAAGCATATGGAATAAAACAGGATAACATATGCATTGTTATCATTTTGAAATATAAAGTAAAAATGTGTTATAAATCTTTCCATTTTTGTACATTTGCAAAAAATTTAAGCTTACTTTAACTTTAGGTTTATTATTAATTTAAATCTCTCTTCTTTTTAAACCAAATTAATCATGTTACCCTGTATACTATTAGTTTGCTATAACAAAGTAACCCACTGGGTGGCTTAAGTAATAAAAATTATTGTCTCAAAGTTATGGAGTCTAGAAGTGCAAGATCAATGTATAGGCAGGGTTGGTTCCTTCTGAGGGTTGTGAGGGAAGGATCTGTTCCGGGTGTTTCTCCTTGATTGGTAAAGGGCGATCATCTCCCTACTGTTTCTTCATGCCATCTTTCCTCTAGGTATTTCTCTTCGTTAAAATTTCCCCTTTTTATAAGGACACCAGTTATATTGGATTGGAGCCTACCCTAATGACCTCATTTTACCTCTCTGAAGACCTATCTCCAAATAAGATAACATTCTGAGACACTGGAAGATAAGACTTTAACATATAAATTTGGGGGGAGGACACAATTCAATCCATAAGACTGACATACCAAAAATTGTGTTTAAATCACATGGTTGCCACAAAGATTAGAGGTAAATAATATTCTTCTCTTTGATCTTTGCCTTAGCATTCTGAAATTGACTCAGAAGAGTAGCAGTCAGTCGATTACTATTTTTAGCTTTACTAGAAAACTAATAATATTTCCCTTATAGACATAAATAATACTATTAATTATGGTTAATATTTAGAGAATGTGACCAAGCTTTCTCATTTAAAATCTCACTTTATGCTCAGAATCGCCTTATGAGCAGGTACAATTCATTAAATTGTTCCTATTTTAATGAAGAGGAAACAGATAAATAATTGAATTCCACACAGCTCTATGGACAAATGCAAGATGTGAATCACAGTGTGACTAGAATATCTGCTCTTATATATATTACATCCCCTCCCATTGAGTAAACCATTGTGCACAGAAAGTTCTCCAAGCTCAAGGGATAAGAGATGTTCAAGGCTATAGATATATTTTGCCAGTTTGATATGTGGAAGGGTAGTATTATTTGCTTATTCGGTTAGACTGTATATTTCACTCAATCTTTACATCATACGAAGTTCCATGATGTTCACTTCTGGGGAATATCCATCATGGCTTTTTGTTTTCTTGGGTGTTCTGTAATTTAGCTGGGTTTTTAATCTAGTGAGGTTTTCTCTAATTTTATCTATGGTAGTCCTTGGCATTTACTTTAGTCAGTTACTCCTGGCTGCTACCAAACTTGGAACTATTTAATATCATTTTCTCAGTATGAGTCTCCTCGACCATGTTGTAAATACCCAAATAAACAATTTTCCTCTTCAGCTACTTTTGCTAGCTAAGGGGATTTCTGTCAACATTTTCATGGAGGCTGTAGATGCTCTGAGGTTCAGCATTAAAAGCCAGTATTAAAAAAAAAAAAAAAACAGTATTTTTCATTATCACAATTAGTAAACGACTTAAGTGTGACTATAGCTTGAAGGTTAGGTTGCAAATTTTGGGTTCAGCTTTTTTTTCCTTTGCCTCAAGGGATTTTTGTTATTCTCCTGCAAGCACAGTGTTGCATTAACAAATGTTTGCTACATTTTTCCAGCATTTATAGGCATTTTCTTATCAGGAATTTTTTTCAGAGCATCTGTCTTGGCATAGTAGTAGAAAAGGAAGTCCAGGTTCTTTCTACTTTCTGTAAATATGATAAACAAAGAACTTTGAGCTTTTAAGTTCCTATAAAAGAACTCATGGCTCTGAAAAGAGAAAAGGGTACAAAAATCAAAAAGCTTGAGAACAAGGTAAATTCTGAAGGTTGGCCACAAATTTTATAAATCAATAAAGAGGTAACCAAAAATTGTTCACTGAAGTGATAAAATGTTTGTCACTTGTATCAAATATAGGTTTTTAGCCAATAAAAATAATTTTCCTCTTAAATGTGATTCCATTTGTATCCTCTGAAATCACTATAATTGTTCTACTTCCATTATATTGGGTTGGCCCAGAAGTTCATTCGGGTTTTTCCATAAAAACCCAAACGAACTTCTGGGCCAACCTAACATAAAGCAGAGTTTTATCATAAAGTAATAAAAAGTAAAAACTTCACATCACTTCTATACAATTGTTTTTGTATATGTTACACAAAATGGAGATACTATACAAAGAAACAACTATTTTAAAACCAAGAATTTTTGTTCAAGTATAAATATAAATTAAAATGATTAGGGAATCATTAGGGAATCTGATCAAGATTGTTTAAAGTAAGATATACATTAATAATTATTGAAATGTTACAACTATTCCACTGTACACTGTCAAATACCTTCTCCAGATACACACTGCTTATATAAGCACAGGATTAAGTTATCATTCTGTTATTTTTATGACAAATTGTCCAAAATTCTTCAATTGGGTTGTTTAGTCTGTGCTGGGCTGGTACATCATATTCTCATTTAAAAATCTATACTATTCATCTATTTCATCTCATAGGGAATTTTCCTGAGCTATTGGAGCTTTAAACATCTTGCATCTAATTGTGATTATAATTTGTCATTCCAACTTTAAAAAGATATAAGTGGAAAAATATTAAAAAATAAATGTATTTATTTATCTCATCTATTTGACTATATATATCCTAAAGATCAGTATGAATAATTCATTTCTTAATATTAATGATTTTGATTGACTAAAAGAAGTTCTAAATTTTATGAAATGCTCTAGTTCATAGAAAAGTTGGAAAGTTTATAAAGTACAATCTGATAGCAAATTTGCCAAACATTGTATTAAACTATAAATTCATTTGTAATACATCAACTGTCACCTTTACCTGCTTTATATATATATTCATTTACTTGTCTTCATCCACAAGATTATAAACTCCAAGAGACCGTGATAATTTGTTTTTTTTTTTTTACTCATATAGGCTACAGTTACTGATTTTGGCCAGTCAGCATTCCTTTCTCCTTACTTATATTAACTGTTCCTGATATTCATTTGGGGAACTGCAACTCACCAACTCTCAACCCGTGCTTTTTTCATGAACAGCTCTAATTCCTGGTTCAACTTGAAGTTTGTACACTAGGACTGGGCACGTGGATACATTTCACTAGCTTGCCACAAGGACTATTTCTGAAGATGAATTCTGGCTCAAGTTGGGCAAATCAGAGCTATTGAGTCTCAGTTTGGTACTTGGTTGAAATTAATGGATAAACATCCTTCCTCTTCTGGATTAAAATTGTGAATGTATGACACAGAAAATTCTTCAGCTATTGTGTCAACATAGCTGAAGAACCTCTTTAAAATGGAGAAAACAGACAAATAAGGTAGAAAAAGGGTAATATTTTATGACACTAAGATATCCCATGCATTAAAAAGTAACCTAAAAATGCCAAAATTATTGAAAAATACGCAAAAAAGGAAATTAAAGTTATACATATATACACACACGTGGGATTTTTAACTTTGATCACTAAATAAATACATTATTTGCATATTTAAAGAATTTATATTTTTCCTTTTAAAATAAGCAAATATATTTCTACATATATTTCCACCGTTGTATAGAGATATAAAAATAGATGAATCCACAGGGAGAGAGAGCTCCCAATGCTGGCAGAAGTAGAGGAATACCTCCAGTCCAGTCGAATAAGGAAATAATACAACCCTTTCATACATCAAATTGCCTAACTGCATTTATAGTCCTTACAATTCGCCTTTGATCCTGGAGCACTCTCTATGAACAATGGTTTATTCAATGGGAGGGAATGTAGTATATATAAGAGAAGAGATTCTAGACAAACTGCCTATTCGCATCCTGCATTAGTCTGTAGAGTTGTGTAACATCCATTTACCTATTTGATCATCCTGTGTTTAGTTTCCTCCTCATTAAAATAGGGATAACTGTACCTGCTCATAATGCTGTTGTGACTATTGTGAAAAGGTTTAGCCACATTCTCCAAATAGTAACCATAATTAGTAGTATTCATTTCCATATCTGTAAGAGAAAATATTATGAATTTAAACCTCCATAAATAAAGGACAGGTATATAAAAATATAGTAGTATTTTATGTATTTTTTCAAATTGATAGTTAAATTCACAATATAATAACAGACTAAAATTTATGATTAAAATTATAGGTTAAACTTGAGGTAAATTTTTGTATAGCCATTGTGGGTGTTCTGTAAACGTAAATGAAAACATAAATTTACTTCCTAGACATAAACATATGGACAAAAGTAAATAAGTTAGAATATTTTGCAGCATTTTGGATGTTTTGTTTTTGTTTTAGTTTTTTTTTCTACTCAATATTCTGGAGTTTCAGTAACTGCGTAAGGGGTAAGAGCACAGGCTCTGGAGTCCAGACTCTGGAGCTCAGACTCTGGATGTGTCTCTGTCACACTAGCTGAGTCACCTGAGCAATTTCTTTAGCACAGTTTGGCCCAATCTACTTACCCATAAAACAGGAATACTAGTAGTAGCTACCTCATAGGCGTATGATTGGAATTACCACAGTTAATATGTAAAAAGAATTCATACCAATGCTTGGCATGGATTAAATGACATGAAAGTTTACTTAAATAAAATAAAAGAGTAAAGCCCTTTATAGAAATAAATAGGAATTATAAAACATGCCTATTCTTTTTTTCTTTAAATATGTTCTTCAAGGTAACTGTACATATGTTCTTGATAATATATCATGCATTTGTATGAAATATACCTTTTTATTTATTTTTTACTAATGCCAAGAATACTTTCTTCTAGGAAAAAGAAGAAAAGCCTAAATTTGAGACAAAACCAAACTTCATAGAAAATTTAGAAATGAGGATACAAAGGTATGAATAAAGACACTTTACAAACACCATTATGTCCACAGACAGACATGATGTTTTTTTAAGAGTAAAGTATTTTTTCTATATAAAATATTCAGAGTTATTATCATTAATAAATGAAACAAAGTATAAATCATTTTTAAAGCTCTAGTGTGCTGTTTTATATTGTCATGTAACCTTCTGACCCATTTAAAATGAACATGTAGGGAATCCATTTTAATAGCTTCTTCCTGTAGGCTTGAGGGAGTCTATAGCTAGCTCAAGTCCTAAAATGTCACTGGGTATTTCTACTCATTTAAAGATTTCTATGCCAGAAAGTTTTGTGTTGAGTTGGCATCTCCTAGGAATACAAGTGAATAAACAACAGAGAAAGAGGAAAGACAAGAGAAATATTTGTTCAACACTCTGCATGTTGTAACAACGCACAACATCATTTATGATATGTAACCTTAGCCAAGAATGACATGATGTTATAAATCACTAATTTCTCAGTTTGGGAAAGGAAGTTGGAAATATGGGATAAGGTCATATTCAGTTCAGGTCATGAAAACCAAAAATGCACAGGTTGGAGTTTTTATAATGTTTTACTAACTCCCAAAGGAGGTTCAGTATCATAGTTATTACTATTATTTTCCTCTTGGAAAAGAAAGGAAATGGAAAAATTCTTGCCTGATTTTTGAGGCATCATAATATGGCCTGGGAGAGTTCTACCTTTTACTTAATACATATTAAATCCTGGTTATTCTTTATTTCATAAGCTAGTATTTCAGCAAATAAATATTAATAACTTTTTTTTGCATTCCCTACTCCAGTAATGCATTTTTGTCTACCTGCATTGATCATGCTAAATTTCTGCATTCTGGATTTTGATCTAAAAGAATAGTTCTAAACCAATATTGGAATACATCTTTTAAAAACTTTATGCCACAATGTTTTCAAAGTTGAGATAGTCTAAGGAAGTAACAGGACTCTAGAGAATCAAACAGCTGGTTTGAAATGGAAAGACTGCTCTGCTAGAAGAATAAGAAATACATGTGTTTTCAAAGGCTCTCCCCTGTCATTGTGCCAATGGGCTCTCTTTTACCCTCAATCAAACTTCTATTTCTTTTACTTGATCTAGGTGGAAAGAATCACACAAAGAACCACAGGTATAAGATGAATTATCCAACAGGAGAAACAGAAAACTTAGCTGTATGTGTTTCAGAGGATGTTTAATTGCCTGGAAAAGTCCCCTTGATTCTTCAGAGGTCAGCAGGCTAAGGATGGACATTGGCTCCCTGTTATGGCCCCTTTTTAGACCAAATCTATCACCTTTATGTTTTGTACTCTAGTAAACAGCAGCAAGTCTACTGAATAAGGTTACTGGAACTTTATTTTAGAACTTGTTATGTAAAACAAATCCAAGATAAACTTTATTTTATGGAATTCTTACTGCCCTTTTCATCCATTTACTCCACAAACATTCATTGCCTATTTCCTATGTTTAAGCCTTTTAAGCAATTAAAATGGGGCAATGGAATTGACATCCTCTGCCTATAATGGAAATGACAGCCTTGTGAAAGAGGTGGATAAATTTAAAGTGAAGTAGAAAGAAACAGGAGCCTTCATAAATATATACAAAAAGTGCAACAGGAGAAAGTGTGGCTTAGATGAAGGAGTCAGACAGATAGAGATTAATCTACCATTTTTATGTATGACAAAAGCTAGGTTGGAAGACACGGCTTGCTAACAGTACATTGAAGAAGTACACTTATTTACCCAGGTACAGACATAACTGGAAAACCAAAGACTTCCTCTACTGAGGTTACCCTCGTAAAATTTATAACATGAAGAGACCCCTGACTCTAAAAGAGGAAAGAGCTAAGCTGAGCATATCCGGCTAGTTTTGTTAGATGTCTAATCAGAAAACTCACTCCTCCCACAGAAAGAAATGGATACCCAGTGAGGAAAGAGCTTGAAGTATTATTTTAGTGAATTCCTCCACATGGAAATGTGAAGAGCTGTAACATAAACAGCAATTTACCAAGAAGCATGACTCTAAGAATTGAATGACTATAAGGCAGATGCTCCCTGGGGTCACTTGAGTCCTAATCCCCTTTCACAAATCTCCTCACTCTAGGAACAAAGCAAAAATCTTGGGAAGCTTGGACCCTGATACCTCACCCTCACCAGATCACTTCCCAAGCACAGTATGGCATGGAATAGTATATATAATCCTTATAATGTGTAATATTCTGGGGGTTTTGACACATATTAAAATATTATTGGCCACAGCAGAGTTTAAGTCATAATAACTGAGGATCGATTATGTAACTTGAACTTGAGGATGAAAGTATTGGACTTGGAAAATAATTCTTCTTATATGGTTTGCTTTATGAAGGGAATGTTTTAGTTCACTCACACTCCTAAAGAAAGTGATTTAACTATGTATTTAAACAAGTCTGTTAATAACATCATCTTTATGTTTACAAAAGCATATTTGGGCCTGAAAAGATTTTCTCTGTCTCTGTCTCCCTTTTCCTTTTTAGAAATGCAACTTAGACACAGAATTTTGGTTGAGATAATCACAAATGTTACTTTAAAATAATAAACAAATGGAAAAAAAGATCCTTTCTTAATATAGTTAATGTTACAGATATCCTTCTCTTCTAGAGTGTACTTAAATAAAACTTTATTATTTCTCAGGCTCACATAGCCATAATGATTTCTCTAGTGATATCTCAGAGAAATTTTCTGGCTTAGGAAGAATACCACAGCTAGAAAGAGGTAATTCTCTCTGGCCAAGTGTATGTTTTCTTGTTTGAGAATAACAGACCTAGTTTTGCTGGTACCCTTTCTTCTATCATAGCATCTCTACTTTGGTAGAGCGACTACTGTTTCGGGACTTGAAAAAAATCACCTGGAACATTTAAATTAAGATGAGGATACTTTGTTACTTTTCAACTGTTGATTGCCAGAGAGAGACAAAATTTAAATTTCATCTTCTGATAACACAATATCAAATAAAAATCAATATTTTAGTATAGAAATACAAAATTGTTAGAATGGATTATGTACTAAAGCTTGCATAAACCAAAACTAAATAAATGGTCAATAATGTTTATCTGCACTTTCCCCAAAATACAAACCTAATTACTTGAATATTTTTGACATGTTGACAACTGTTAACCCCATGAGAGACACTGCCTCAAATGAACTTCATTAACAAATTAAAATAAGCAAACTTGCCTTGCAATTATTCTTCCTTCTGCCTTGCCACTATATCACTAAGTCTGGGGTTCACTAAGATTTTTTAATCTGTCAGTTTATATTTTCTTCAAATTTTAGAAAATTTTGACCAGTATTTCACCAAATATTTCCTATGATTACCCTTTTTTTTTTGAGGACTACAATTACATATGTTATACATACTATATATATTAGGCTGCTGGAGATTATTTCATGTCAAACTTCCTGGTGTTCTGCTCTTATTTATTTTTTGAATGTGTTTCATTCTGGATGGTTTCTATTGTCATATCAACAAATCCAGTGTTGAGAGTATAGTATTTCCTATAACAGCTTACTCAAGTATAATGAGTGCCTAAGAAATCACCCAAACTTAAAATCTTGGGAGTTTACACTGCATAAATAATTTAATTTTAATATTTATATTTTTGCTTGTCAAAATAATCGTTGACATGTATATAGAAATATTTATTGAATAATCCTAGGAATTCATTTCAACAATAATTGGAAAACACTGAATGATTATTATTTAGCGACTTCTATGCCAGTTATTGTCCTGTAACCACAGCAAACCTTGAGGGTAAGTACTATTCTCATTTAACAGGAGAATAGGTTATCAGGATTAGGGCAAATAAATTACCACGGTGCTGGTAAACTGTAGAGCTAAAGGTAGACTCTAATTCACTCGACCCCAAAGTCCACGGTCTTTTCCCCATGACTTGGAGAAACTACTCTTCTAAGGGAACAAATAAACATTTTCTGGGGATGGGAGGCGGAGCACTGGACTTTGAGAACTTACATCGAATACTGTATTGTAAAATGAATATTTAAGAAATTAAGGAGTATATATTTTGCAGCATAAATTCTAGAAATTAAAGCTTGACAAACTTAGCTCAGCTGTTAAGGCATGAAATAAAATAAGGTTAAAGAAGTTCTGTGTTAAAAATTCCAGGAATTTCCCTGGCGGTCGAGTGGTTAACACTCCATGCTTCCAATGCAGGAGGTTCAAGTTCGATCCCTGGTCAGGGAACTAAGATTCCACATGCTGTGCAGTACAGCCAAAAATTAAAAATTAAAAAAAAATCCAAATTACTGTAAAAACATGATTCCCCCCCAAAAAAAAATGATGGCCCCAAATCTACTAATTCTAAAATGAAGAAATTTTAAAAAGATCTAATTTTACATTCCGTATTTTGAATCAGTAGATACTGTTATATCTATACCTACATTAGTGGCAAAGAATAAGTCAGTATTTTTGAAAAAAATAATCGGTTTACATTAGCATTCCCTGCCTCTGAAACACCCAGATAACTATTCAGTTAACTGAGAACTAATCATTCAAAATACTTAGATGTGTTGGTGTCGTGGAAATATGTCATTAGGTAATAGATTGGCATTTTCTATCAGAATTGCAGCTGTTGAGATTAGAAAAGCTGGGCAAACATATTCTTGTTTCCAACTTTTGAGACAACAACTAATTGTGTAATTTTAAGTATACCTCATGGAAAAAAACGAAATGATAGTATGGAACAAATGTATCACCAGCAGACATATTTCTTACAACAATTATTTGCAGACTTTGAGTTACTTGTCTATTGAAAGAACATTTTTCTTTACTTTTTTTCTTAAATGACAAGTTTCATGTTTTATAATCCTTGTCATAACCACTACAAACAAAAGCAGATACTTTAACAAGAGTACAGGGAATACATTCAAATAGGAAGTTCTTTCATATTCATTATTTCACACAATTTTACACAGTTAAAATATTTAGACCCATCAGTGTGTATTATTCATTGAGGATTTTATGACATGCATCACAGAAGTGGGAAGAAAACCAGATTTTTTTTTCAGGATTACACATTCCTCCTCTTAATAATAAATTGTTAAAAAACAAAAAAAACCCACAATTATTCTCTTATTTTCTCCAGGCCTTTTTTTCTAATATTCTTCATTTGTTTTGTTGTTTTGAATCAGTCAGAAAGTTAGAAAAAGTTCTGAAAAAAGTAAGAAACCATTTTTCTCTTGGCTTCCTTTTGCTTGAAATTGGTGACATATGTATTATATAAAATGACGTGTTATCTTAACCTAAATGAAATGCTTGAGTACAAGCTGTCAATGAAAGCTTTAGTAGAAGATCTTGCTGGGATTTCATTAACTCACCTACATTAGATTTGTAAAATATTGGAACTTATTTTTTACAGTTTTAACAATTTTAGGACTTCATATAAATCCAAAAAGATACAATAAAAATTATATACTATGGATGCTTTTGCGTCTGGCTTTTTGTTGTTCAGCATAATCCATGTTACTGTGTGTATGAGTAATTAGTTGCTAAGGGCATTTGCATACAAATCTTCTTGTGGAATATGTTACCTTTTAGGTAACTATATAAAAGTGGAAATGTTAGGTCATATGGTAGTGGTACATTTGTCTTTATTAGGAATTACCAAACTCCTTCCAGAGTGGTTGTAACATCTTACAATACCACCAGCAACATGAGCCTATTCGTTCCCCATTTTTGCCAAAACTTGGTACTGTCTGTTTACCATTTGCATATGAGTGGATGTGTTTTTGTAGTTTGAGTTTGCAATTCTCTGAAAACTAATGCTATTGAGCATCTTTTATGTGTTTATGGGCCATTCATATCTTCTTTGGTGAAATTTCTGTTCAAATCCTTTCCAGACTTTAACATTGTATTGTTTATCTGATTATTGAATTGTGAGTTCTTTTTTCCCCCAGTTTTAATATAATTACCATATTACACTGAGTAAGTTTAAGGTGTACAGTGTGATGATTTGATATACATATCTATTGTGAACAGACTATCAGAATCAGGTTAGTTAATACGTTCATTGATTTAAAATTAGGATTTCTAATGTGTATTAGGGAAATATATTCACTTTCCTTAGAACATGAGTACCCTATTTTTGCTTCCTAACATCATGAAATGTTTGGAGATGGAGAAAATGTGGAACTGCCTATCAGAAGGATGAAACACTTGAGATGGTACCTGGTTCAGTGATTGCTCCTTTTCTAAGACTGGTCTTAATCCATGTTATTGGGCTGTAAGCTTTTTCTGTGCTAACAGCATTCTAGCTCCAAGCATTCTAAGCCCAACATGAAGCATAATCTGACCCAAGTTGAGCCAGTCACGTTAGTCATATCTTCCTGACTACCCCTGTATGAGTCATAGCTGTGCACATGTATCAAATTAAGCCATTTAGAACTCTTTACTAGATTTCCCAACCCATAGCAAAGAGCAGGTGGATCCTCCTCTGGTAGTACTAACTTTGATAGAAGAGTTTTAGAAGCTATCGGTGACTATAGTTCATGTGGAGAAAAGAGTTGAAGAGTACAAAGTTCACTGGCAAAGAACAGAAAGGATGAGATGGAGAGATGATCCATGGTAATTTTCCAGAACAACTAAGGGCAGTTAACTCTAAACGGTTATTAACCCTGGAACATCTTCTATGCCAAGTGAAACTACCATTATTTTACATTCAGTGGGGAAAAGAGAATAAATATTCACTGTTTTTTTATAAATTTAAAATTTGATTTAGTTGTGCCATATTCTTATTTTGAGAGATTTGATGATCTGAGGATTATCATGCCTCTGTTATCTTTAGTTACACATAAATATTAACTTATGTTCATAATCTTTACCAATGCCAAATGCAAAAAAATATTGAATTATCCTTTATAATTCAATGAATTAAAAGGTGAACTTGCATGAAAATACATATGTATTGTCCCATAAAGTTGAACCTATCATACTAGGAAACAAAAACAACTTAAGAACTTTATGTAAGTTCAAAAAATTTCAGTGATTAATTGTCTTCTCTTCTGGCTAAATTCCTTCCTGAAGAGGATATATTATTTAACAATAAAATATTATTCAAAAATAAACCAAAATTATAGTTAAATATGGCCTGTTTTTCCCAGATAATTAAATTGTATTGAAAACTTAATGCTAACACATTCTTAAAAAAAAAAAAACTGACACTGATTAAAGATATACAAGAAGTTATAAAGTTAGGATAATAGATATTGGTAGAATAGAGAAGTTCATTGTGCAGAGATAATGACAATTGTTTCTATTTTTTTGCATTTTAGATCAGTCCATGCTATATTTAGTAGTGACATTTAATGCTTGGATTGACAATATTTTTTCTGGCTGTGCATTTCTGCCCGGAGTAGGATAAGGAAACAAGAACACTCATCCTCTCAACACTCAACACTCTCATCCTCTTCAGACAATTCCCCTGAAGCTTTATTTATACTGGAATGATTTCAAAACTGCTCTCAACATTTTAAGGATTGTCTTGTTCCAGTACAACTTATGGATCTAAATTCCCTTTTCTAATTTTTTTTACTCTCTACAAGGTCTGTTCTACAGTCCTTACTTTCTCTTTGGGGATTTCTTTAATACTGATGATATAGTTTTATTTTATTCTACTCTAATTGATAAATAAGCTCCATTTATCTAGGGACACAGCAAGTGGGTAGTATTATGTAAAAGTGCTTTCTTCCACTCATAGGGTAATAGGGGCTGGGTGTCCAGTTCCAGAAAGAGATAGACTGGCAAATATATTCCTCAAACACTAAAATATTACATAGGAGTGAAAGTGTGTGTGTGTGTGTGTGTGTGTGTGAGAGAGAGAGAGAGAGAGAGAGAGAGAAGAGAAAGAGAGAAATACAGGGTTTTTTGTTTTTGTTTTTGCCGTATGTGGGCCTCTCACTGTTGTGGCCTCTCCCGTTGTGAAGCACAGGCTCTGGACGCGCAGGCTCAGCGGCCATGGCTCACGGGCCCAGCTGCTCCAAGGCATGTGGGATCTTCCCGGACCGGGTCACGAACCTGTGTCCCTTGCGTCGGCAGGCAGACTCTCAACCACTGCGCCACCAGGGGAGTCCAAGGGGTTTTTATTTGATTGTAATTATGGTCATAATTAAATTCTCCAAATTTCTATTTTCCATAAACTATATTAGTGTACTATGGGTGGTAGACATTAGAGAGATCACAAATATTCCACTTGCCTCTTCTTCCAGATACTCTGGCTTATATTGCATTTTGTCCTCCCACTTGAATTTAGTGGTGACATGTGATATGTTTTGGCTAGTGAAATAGGACAGGAGGGGATGTGTGTCACTCCTAGGTAGACATTTGAAGAGCCAGTGAGTACTGTCCCCTACTCCTGTCCCTCTACTCTAACAACTCACAATAGCAGATAATGGCAGTACCAGCCTGGTTTCCATGGTGAAGATGATGATGACAATAGGTAGCTTGCACAGATAACTCAAAATAGACACTGAGTACGAACAAAACATAAACCATGATTCTTGCCACTGATATTTGGGAGGTGTCTGTTACTTCAAAATAAGCTAGATTTTCCTGATAGATATAACCAAACTTGAATGACACTCAATTACCTATAGTATTTAATAGGAAATGTCTTTATTCATAATTAATATACATACTCTGGGAAATACAGTTTTATAAATCTTTATTATCTTGTAGTTTCAAATTCATGATGCAATGTTTAGTAAATTAGTGAATAACTTTTACCTGATAGGGAGTAATTTGGAGTAACTTTTAAGAATAAAGGCACCCGGGACTTCCCGGGTGACACAGTGCTTAAGAATCTGCCTGCCATGCAGGGGACATGGGTTCGATCCCTGGTTCAGGGAGATCCCACATGCCACGGAGAAACTGGGCCGTGCACCACAATTGCTGAGCCTGTGCTCTGGAGCCCACAGACCACAACTACTGAGCCCGCGTGCTGTAACAACTTAAGTCCGCATACCCCTGCCGGCCACAACTACTGAGCCCATGTGCCACAACTACTGAAGCCTGCATGCCTGGAGCCTATGCTCCACAGCGGGAGAGGCCACTGCAATGAGAAGCATGCACACTGCAATGAAGAGTAGCCCCTTCCCGCCACAGCTAGGGAAAGCCCGCATGCAGCAACGAACACCCAAAGCAGCCAAATAAATAAATAAATAAATAAATATAGAATAAAGGCACAGAAAAAGCTATGTTACCCTGACATTCAGAATCGTAACCTCTTTAATTATGGATATGTTATTTTGTTCAACTTTTATATGTTTTTAATTCCTGAATTACTATATTCAATTTTTGCTTTAATTATTAAAATTGTTCTGCAATTAATATTTAAAATGTTCCCGTTCATTCTGTTTTATTTTTTGTGAGAATCTTATCAAATACACATTAAAATGTTTTGTTACTTTTTTCAGTTTCACTTTTTGAGTATTTTCTATCTTTCTGTCACTCTATGCTTAGTGTGTTCTTTGGATACAGCTTCCAGTTCTTTATTTCTATTTTCCGTTGTATCATTTTTGCTCTTTCATCTGTCTGTTCACCTTTACATTTTTTAAAAATTATGTTTTATTTCTAGAACTACATTTTAAAAAATTTTCTTGAAAATCTTATACAGGTATTTGGCTTCCTAATATTGTGTTTCTGGCAATTTCAATAACTTATGTCCTAGCAGATAATTAAAATCATTTTTTTCACACATAGGTATTTCTGTGCTTGATGATATTTATTATAAGACCATTGCCATGTTGTCATCTGGGAGATCCCTGTGAGACTAAACTGGCATAATGTTTGTCCAAAATGGATTCATATATGTATTTTTTAAACATCTTTATTGGAGAATAATTGCTTTACAATGCTGTGTTAGTTTCCGCTGAATGACAAAGTGAATCAGCTATACATATAAATATATCCACATATCCCCTCCATCTTGAATCTCCCTCCCACCCTCCCTATCCTACCCCTCTAGAGGTCACAAAGCACCTAGCTGATTTCCCTGTGCTATGCAGCTGCTTCCTGCTATCTATTTTACATTTGGTAGTGTATAATATGTCAATGCCACTCTCTCACTTTGTCCCAGCTTACCCATCCCCCTCTCCATGTCCTCAAGTCCATTCTCTATGCCTTCATCTTTATTCCTGTCCTGCCCCTAGGTTCTTCAGAACTTTTTTTTTTTTTTTTAGATTCCATATATATGTGTTGGTATACGGTATTTGTTTTTCTCTTTCTGACTTACTTCACTCTGTATGACAGACTCTAGGTCCATCCACCTAAATACAAAAAACTCAATTTCATTTCTTTTTATGGCTGAGTAATATACCATTGTATATATGTGCCACATCTTCTTTATCCATTCCTCTGTAGATGGACACTTAGGTTGCTTCCATGTCCTGGCTATTGTAAACAGTGCTGCAATGAACATTGTGGTGATCTGTATCTTTTTACAAGGAGATGTACCTGATATGAGTACATTTCAGCTCTCCTCAAATTTCTTATCTCAATATAAGACTATGAGGCTCAGAAACTGGCCCAAAGCTCACTAACCCAATATCAGTAATTGTCTGCTTAACCAATTCCTGTAATACTTCCAGAAATATGTAACCGGGTTTCTAGATCTGGCACCAATTTGATTTTTTTTTTAAATTCTAGGTAGAGTGCTGTTGAAGAAATTTCCTAATGCTTACTATACCAGCAATGCCTCAAAAAATGTGTCTTTCAGCATTCAGTGGTTCTGCAGTGAGGGTTCCCTTAAAGATTTCCTTGCACCCCATGGTTTAGGATCAAACTCTGGAATCTATATTTTCACAAGTCCACCCATTGGTGATTGTGACAGTTGGATCACTGAAGAGCCTCTGAGAAACACTGCTGTTAATATGTACAAAATTTATTTCAAAAACCATTTAAAGGGTCTTCAGGCTATCAATGACAGGTTAAAGTATTACATTTCAGAATGCTCACTTTGGTATCACTCTACAGAGTGAAGGGAAGAGATGGACTGGAGGGAAACAAAACTGGGTCCAGTATCAGAGGAAGAAATAAGAAGGAATGAGCTAAGGTAATCACAGCAAAGAGAGATGGAATTAAGGAGATTTAAGACTAAGAAATATAATTGATGAGCTTTGAGGACTGTTAAGTGGTGAGAGGTTAGTAGATAGAAGAATCACATTTGAACATTTATTTCCTTATCTTGGTGGATGCTGGTTACATTACTTAAAATAGGGAAAGTGAAATTTTTGATAAATTTCTTTGGGGGTTAGAGATGGAATAGGATGACTTTAGCTTTAGGTACTCTGAAATTGGTGTGAAACTACAGGGATAGTCAGGAGGTAGTTGTTTACAGATTTGAGAGTCAAGATATGAATTTGTTCCATACATTTTGAAGCTATCAGCATATATATGGTATCTGAAACCATAGAAATGAATTGTGTGATCCAGGGAGATTGTAAAGACGGGAGAGGAGATGAGACAAAGAATCATAGGGTATAACAGTATTGAAAACTGACAGAGAAGTGGAACTAGTGAGTATTGCCATGATACCTATTTATCCAAGCACAAAGAAACCACCGGAAGACAATATTCTGTATTTGGTTTTATTTGTCATTTTTGGTGATCTGGACACTAGACTCTATTATTATGTGTCATAATAACTTCTGGTGGTCTCAGAAATAGACATTCTTGGGCCTTATCCCTCAAAACTTTTAATGAGAAAATTTTTTATATACTGCCAGTTTTATAAATCACAGCTTCATACTTATCCAAGTAATTTTACGTGGAGTTAAAAAGTAAAGGTTTAACTGATAATGGCTTAATCTGTGCTAATATACTAAAAATATGTTATATATTACCATAAATTCTGTATATACCTTGCTATTTATTTTAATTATCTTTATATGCAGCTATTTATAACTTATTGTGCCAAGCATTTACTTATTGTCTCTGAGATTCAATTCAAACATTCTACACCTATAAAAAACTTAAAGAGAAACTTCTAAGGCATACATTGTCTTCTCTTTCTGTTCCAATTTAATGCTTTTAAATGTTTAATGTTTTATATCTCAAGGTAACATACAGAAATATATATATATATATATATATATATATATATATATATATATATATATATATATTTCTCTTCTCTACAGAAGGAAGAGAAGTCACATTGAGATGGCCAAGTCAAGTGCCAGCTATGAACTGGCGAAGTGGTTATATATATACGTATATATGTGTTTATATATATATACAGAGAGAGAGAGAGAGAGTCAGTCCAGTGTTAACATATAGGAAGATTGGATTAACACTCTTTTTGCCTATGTTTCGCATTATAAATCAGTTATGCTCAGGGGACTTTTTTCACTCAGAACTCCACTAGGTGGCATTACAAACTGTACTGTTTTAATAATTCATTGATTAAACACTTAATAAAATTGTGTAATAAAGACACCTGCTCATAATTTCTTTCAAATAATCTGAGTTAGTTCTTCTACCTTTATTTTCAATATTAATAATATAAGGCTTTTATTAAAATTAGGATTCATCAAAAATTTTATTGAAAATCTACAAAGTTGTTTAAGTATTTATAATAATGAAGGGCCTAGTTTGGAGACATTATTATAATGTTGTATTCTTACTCTCCTGAGACACTTTTAAAATCTCATAGGGTTTATATTTCAAAATCCCACCTGTTTAATGAATATTGCCTGAAAAAGGAAATAAAAACAATGGAAATAGCTTAGGTAGCAAAACTTGGAGAACATTTATTAATGAAAGTTGGCATGGTTAACTTGAGTCTGATCTGATCCAGGAAAATAGTTTTATTCCCATTTCTACTTAAAACTGTCAGAACTTCAGACTGTGTCTGGCTGAAACCATAAGACTAAACGTTTGAATCACCTGAGGAATAATTTTATTCAGATATCCAATTGAAATAATTCCCTGTCCCTGATAGCACTGAATTTTGGTTTAGAATTTCCATAGAGAGATTATCTGTATAATACTCCCCAGTCTGGGGAATGAATCTGCAGTTTGTTGGAAATGATTAGAAAAAGAGAGAAGAGAATTTTGGGAAGACACACTAGAGGTAAAATGGATAGAAATGTGGGGACATATGTGATATATAGCCTTTTGAGAAATAATGGAGGCTGCAGAATAGTGCTTCCATGCCTTGTAGCTGAATTTCTGCATTGGTGAAGGAGGTGGAAATGGAAATGAGGAAAGGCTCACTGAATGGCCAAGTCAAGTGCCAGCTACACATGCCGGAAAGAGGTTAACAGGAAAAGAGCTGAATCGAAACTAGCTAGTGTTTTGGGGAAGTGGTTTTAGAAATGCCACAGGGTATATAGGAAAACGTTCTCCTTAGCGATGCCAAACTATGTAAGTTATAAGTGCTACCTAAATTTTTCATGTCTCATAGGGTCAGGAAATCTGCATTTATTGAGTAAGGAAAGGGGTATGAGGCTGGAGTTAATCCTGTGTTTAAAGCAATTGTGGTCACACAGTAAAACTAATCAACTTACTATGAGTTTAATACTGTTCTCCTGGACTCAAGTGGAACATGGGAAACTGAAAGAGACTATTTGGATGTGTGGATTAGTGCTAGATGAAAAACAAATGTTTTGCTAAGGCGTGTGATAGAAGAGATAGATGATAGTTGGGTAAACGTGGTTAAACCATACAAAAAAAATGGTAGTAGTCAAGAGATTCACTTAATTGTATAAAATAAGAAATGCCATGCATCTGTTTCTCGATGAGGTGAATTCATTTCAATTTAGATCAAAACGTGAATATTAACTCTTCTGGATAAAATATGCTAAAAGACAGGGAAAGTAACAGGTCAAAGCTCAGTGTAAAAACAATTTTAAGATCATGAAGCACTCATGTCCAGGAAAAAAATTTGGTTATCATGTAGACAGGGAGACAAAAATTATTCCCAAAAGAAAAAAAATGCATTTTTATAGAATGTACTCATTAGGATACAAATCTTGTATATAATTTTTGTAACTAAATTCCTAATCTAACTGCCATCATGGTCAACAAAATTGCTCCCCCAAGCAGTGTCCTCGTCCCAGCTAACTCTCACATTCTTTTCGCTCAGGCACAAAGCCCGAGTTTAATCTTTACTTGCTCTCACACCACACATCCAACCTGCCTATAATGTTTGATTCTGTCTTCAAATTATATTGAGACTCCAACCCCATCTTATCACTTTCACTGCTACCAGTATGGTTACAGCACCCAATATCTCTTGTGATGATAGCAGCTATTTCCTCCTAACAATATTCTTGTTTCCACAATTGCCACCTCCTCAGTCTACAAGAGAGCAGCTTGCATGAACTTGATAAAGACTCTTCTGAAGCCTTCACTGGCTCCCTGTTTCCCTCAGAGTAAAAACCAAAGTCACCTGAATAGCCTGAAAAATGATTTAGTCCTCCACCATTCCCACACCTCCCTCCATCCCTGTCTTCTATTATAATGCTTCTTGTTCTAATAAAATGAACAAATCTTTGGTAACATTCATTGGAAAAAAAAAGAAAAGGCATTCATATCAGAATACAAAAATACTATGATTAAAAAAAGTACACAGTCAATTTTATTAAAAAATTAGTTGACAACTGAGAGGAAATGGGTAAATCTCTCATAAAATTCAACATATCAAAATTTACTTAAGATATTATGTGTCCAGTCTGGCATGTAAGGATTTTGAAAGTTGGTAATCCATTCTAATAATAAATAAAAAGTTGAACAAACTGAAAAATCAATAACTCTTCTTAACTTCTTCAGAGAATTGAGGCCACAGGGCAAACCATTGCCCCCCAAAATAGGAGACACACAAATGGATACAGACAATGACAACTTACCAGCAAACCAACTAGCAAAAACATCCCTGGGAATCAATACTGGAATAGGAAAACGTACTGTAACTGATGAGTTGCTGAAGGCTCAGTGTAGATAAGACTGAGAGTTAGAAGGAGACCTCCACCATTTTGTGAGTGTTACCTCTTGTAGCTCTACCTGATTCTCACTTAAAATTCAGAGAAAAATCCCCTTAGACTTCTGGCAAGGAGAGGGAAAAATTAACGATTTTGAAAGGCCAGAACTTTTCTATACTTCTTTAGAAGGCCTGCCCTCAAGAGAAACTATTTTAATAGAATGTAATCTATTGAGGTTATATCAAAGACTGACCTTGGGGAAGGGAAACATACCACTCTGGGCCCCTCCAGCCATCATGTCTCTCCTAAGGTGGGGGCAAAAAAATGAGAGGTAGTTGTGAAGTTTACAGCCCGGAGGCACAGGGTAACTAAAAGTTGAGACCTAATCATAGAACTAGATTACACACCTTGCCCACACCTTACCACCACATCACTAAAGGCCTTTTTGCCATAGTTCCTGTTACTCAGTACATCATATCTGGCTTTTAACAAAAACATTATGACATACTAAGAGGAAAAAACACACACACATCGTTTGAAGAGATGGAACAAGCATTAGAACCAAATTTAGATGTGATAGGGATGTAGGAATTATCAGACTCTGAATTTAAAATAGCTGCGGTTAATATGGTAGAACTCTAACGGAAAAGGTAGAAAACATGCAAGAACATATTGGTAATATAAGCAGAGATATAGATATTTTAAGAACAAATTTAAAAAATTCCAGGGCTCAAAATAACTGTAGGAGAAATGAGGAATGCCTTTCTTGGGCATATTAGTAGACTAGACACAACTGAGGAAAGAATCTTAGAACTTGAGATTCTTAAAATAGACACTTCCAAAACTGAAAAGCAAGTAGAGAAAAAAAAAAGGCTGAAAAAAATTGAACAGAATATTCAAAAACTATGGGATAATTGTGAAAACTGTAAGACATACATAATGGGAACACCAGAAGTAGAAGAAAGTGAGAAAGAAACAAAAGCAATATTTTAAGCAATAATGATTGAGAATTTCTCCAAATTAATGTCAGACACCAAAAACACAGATCAAGAAAATTCAGAGCACAGCAAGTAGAGATAAATGCCAAAAAATTTACACCTAAGGATAGCAGTTTCAAAGTACAGAAAATCAAAGATAAAGAAAAAAAAATCTTAAAAGATGCCAAAGTAAAAAAAAAATCACCTAACCTGTAGAAAAGTAAGGATAAAAATTATATCTGACTTCTCAGAAACCATGCAAGTAAGAGAGTGAAGTGAAATATTTTAAAAGTTGAGTGAAAATAACCTACCAACTTAGAATTCTGTACCCTGTGAAATCATCCTTCAAAACAGAATATGAAATAAAACTACCTCAGCAAACTAAAATTAAATGAATTTGTGTCCAATAGACCTGAACTGCAAGAAATATTAAAAGGAGTTATTCAAAGAGAAGGAAATGAAAAAAAAAAAAGAGAGAAGGAAATGGTATACATGAGAAACTTGGATCCACATAAAGAAAGAAATAATACTGGAGAAGAAATAAGTGAAGATAAAATAAACACTTTTATTTTTCTTATTCTCAGTTGATCTAACACATAACAAAATACTAACAAACCGAATCCAACAGCACATTAAAAGGATCATACACCATGATCAAGTGAGGTTTATCCCAGGAATGCAAGGATTCTTCAATATATGCAAATCAATCAATGTGATACACCATATTAACAAACTGAAGAATAAAATCCATATGATCATCTCAACAGATGCAGAAAAATCTTTCGACAAAATTCAACACCCATTTATGATAAAAATCCTCCAGAAAGTAGGCATAGAGGGAACTTACCTCAACATAATGAAGGCCATATATGACAAACCCACAGCCAACATCGACCTCAATGGTGAAAAACTGAAACCATTTCCACTAAGATCAGGAACAAGAAAAGATTGCCCACTCTTACCACTATTATTCAACGTTCTTTTGGAAGTTTTAGCCACAGCAATCAGAGAAGAAAAAGAAATAAAAGGAATCCAAATCAGAAAAGAAGAAGTACAGCTGTCACTCTTTGCAGATGACATGATATTATACATAGAGAATCCTAAAGATGCTACCAGAAAACTACTAGAGCTAATCAATGAATTTGGTACAATAGCTGGATACAAAATTAATGCACAGAAATCTCTTGCATTCCTATACACTACTGATGAATAATCTGAAAGAGAAATTAAGGAAACACTCCCATTTACCACTGCAACAAAAAGAATAAAATACCTAGGAATAAACCTACCTAAGGAGACAAAAGACCTGTATGCAGAAAACTATAAGACACTGATGAAAGAAAATAAAGATGATACAAAGAGTTGGAGAGATATACCATGTTGTTGAATTGGAAGAATCAACATTGTGAAAATGAGTATACTACCCAAAGCAATCTACAGATTCAGTGCAATCCCTATCCAACTACGAATGACATGTTTCACAGACTAGACCAAAAATTTCACAATATGTATGGAAACACAAAAATCTCCGAATAGCTAAGGCAATCTTGAGAAAGAAAAACGGAGCTGTAGGAATCAGTCTTCCTGACTTCAGATTATACTACAAAGCTGCAGTAATCAAGACAGTATGGTACTTGCTCAAAAACAGAAATATAGATCAATGGAATAGGATAGAAAGCCCAGAGATAAACCCACGCACATATGGTCACCCTATCTTTGATAAAGGAGACAAGAATATACAATGGAGAAAAGACAGTCTCTTCAATAAGTGGTGCCGGGAGAACTGGACAGCTACATGTAAAAGAATGAAATTAGAACACTCCCTAACACCATACACAAAAATAAACTCTAAATGGATTAAAGACCTAAATGTAAGGCCAGACACTATCAAACTCTTAGAGGAAAACATAGGCAGAACACTCTATGACATAAATCACAGCAAGATCCTTTTGGACCCACCTCCTAGAGAAATGGAAATAAAGACAAAAATAAACACATGGGACCTAATGAAACTTCAAAGCTTTTGCACAGCAAAGGAAACCATAAACAAGACCAAAAGACAACCCTCAGAATGGGAGAAAATATTTGCAAATGAAGCAACTGACAAAGGATTAATCTCCAAAATTTATAAGCAGCTCATGCAGCTCAATAACCAAAAAACAAACAACCCAATCCAAAAATGGGCAGAAGACCTAAATAGACATTTCTCCACAGAAGATATACAGACTGCCAACAAACACATGAAAGGATGCTCAACATCACTAATCACTAGAGAAATGCAAATCAAAACTACAATGAGGTATCACCTCACACCAGTCAAAATGGCCATCATCAAAAAAATCTACAAACAATAAATGCTGGAGAGGGTGTGGAGAAAAGGGAACCCTCTTGCACTGTTGGTGGGAATGTAAATTGATCCAGCCACTATGGAGAACAGTATGGAGGTTCCTTAAAAAACGAAAAGTATTACTACCGTATGACCCAGCAATCCCACTACTGGGCATATACCCTGAGAAAACCATAATTCAAAAAGAGTCATGTACCACAATGTTCATTGCAACTCTATTTACAATAGCCAGGACATGGAAGCAACCTAAGTGTCCATCGACAGATGAATAGATAAAAAAGATGTGGCACATATATACAATGGAATATTACTCAGCCATAAAAAGAAATGAAATTGAGTTATTTGTAGTGAGGTGGATGGACCTAGAGTCTGTCATACAGAGTGAAGTAAGTCAGAAAGAGAAAAACAAATACCGTATGCTAACACATATATATGGAATCTAAAAAAAAAAATTTTTTTTCTGAAGTACATAGGGGCAGGACAGGAATAAAGACGCAGACGTAGAGAGTCGACTTAAGGACATTGGAGGGGGACGGGTAAGGTGGGATGAAATCAGAGAGTGGCATTGACATATACACCCTACCAAATGTAAAACAGATAGCTAGTGGGGAGCAGCCACATAGCACAGGGAGATCAGCTCGGCACTTTGTGACCACCTAGAGGGGTGTGATAGGGAGGGTGGGAGGGAGATGCAAGAGGGAGGGGATATGGGGATATAAGTATACATATAACTGATTCGCTTGGCTATACAGCAGAAACTAAAACAACAATGTAAAGCAATTATACTCCAATAAAGATATTTAAAAACAAACAAACAAACAAAAAATACAAAGCTTGTACAAGTGGATCAAAAAAAATCTGAATATATGTTGTCTATAAGAAAAACACATTAAATACAAAGACACATATAGACTAAAAGTAAGTGGATGGGAAAAATAAACTAACACTACTCAAAATAATTCAGGAGTAGTTATATCAATTTCTGACAGTGCAAATTTCTAAGCAAGAAAAGTGTTCAGGTATAAGAAGGAACATTATATCATAATAAATGGAATCAATTTTCCAAAAAAGACTTACCAATTCTTAATGTACATACGCCTAAAAACAGAGCATCAAAATACATTTGGCAAAAACTGATAGACTGTAAAAAATAGGTAAATCCCCTATTATAGTTGAGGATGAAGTAGACTTCAACACCCCTCTATCGGACTAGACAAATCCCACAGGTAGCAAATCAGTAAGAAACTGATAGCAGAACTCAGTAGTTAAGAGTCTGGAGGGCGGGTGCTGAAATCCACTCCGTGGTCACCCAAGACAAGTCCCATAAGTAAATTCCCTTGCTTATTAAACCTGCCAGCTACCAATCTGCTGTGTACTGCTCTTTTTCTTTGGTCTCTCCCTGACTTCCACATATGGGGGTAGATTTCAGATTACACCTGGGAAGCTCCCAAGTAGGTTATGAAGCAACATATGGTGATAACTTTTTAGACACAATACCAAAGACATGATCTATGAAAGAAATAATTGATAATCTGGACTTGGCTAAAATTAAAAACTTCTCTGGAAAAGGCAAGGTTAAGAGAATGAAAAGACAAGCACCAGACTTGAGAAATTATTTGCAAAAAAACTATGTGATAAAGGACTGTTATCTAATATATATAATATGTATTGTATCCAATACAATTATCTCTTAAAACTCAACATTAAGAAAACAACCCAATAGGAAATGGGCAAAGGATTTACATAGATACCTCATCAAAAAGATATACAGATGGCAAGTAAGCATATGAAAAGATGTTCCACATCATATGTCAGTGGATTAAAAGATATGCAGATTAAAACAATGGGATGCCACTTAACACCTATTAGAATAATCCAAATCCAGAACACTGGCAACATCAAATGCTAGTGAAGATGTGGAGCAACAGGAACTCTCATTCATTTTTGGTGGAGATACAAAATGGTACAGCCACTTTGGAAGACAATTTGTCA
This sequence comes from Mesoplodon bidens, assembly GCF_964165515.1. Lineage (NCBI taxonomy): Eukaryota > Metazoa > Chordata > Mammalia > Artiodactyla > Ziphiidae > Mesoplodon > Mesoplodon bidens. The sequence goes on from NC_138167.1 coordinate 92,531,034, forward strand.
GTTTTTTACAAAAGTAAACATATGCAGACTATATGATTCAGCAATCACACTCCTTGGTGTTCGTCAGAATGAGTTGAAAACTATATCCACAAAAAAACCTACAGATGATGTTGATAGCAGTTTTATTTTCAATTGCCAAAACTTAGAAGCAACTAAGATTTTCTCAGTAGGTGAATGGATAAATAACTGTGATACATCCAGACAACGGAATATTATCCATATCCAAAAAGCCATGAAAAGACCGAGAGAAATTTATATTACTAAGTGAAAGAAGATAACCTGAAAAGGCTACATACTGTATGATTTGAACTATACGACATTCTGGAAAAGGCAAAACTATGGCGACAGAAAAAGATCAGTGCTTGTCAGGGAGAGGGAAAGAGGAACGAACAGCAGGAAAACAGAGTATTTTTAGGGCAGTGAAACAATTCTCGATGAATCTATAATGCTGGATACTTGCCATTATACATTTTTGAAAACACATAGAATGTAACATCTAGAATGAAGCTTAATGTAAAGCATGGACTTCGGTTGATAATGATGTTTCATTGTAGGTTCATCAGTTGTAACAAATGTACCACTCTGGTGTGGGATGTTGACAGTAGGGGAGACTGTGTTTGTGAGGAGTAAGGAATACATTAGAATTCTCTTCTTTCTGCTCAATTTTGCTGTGAATCTAAAAGCGCTCTAAAACAAATATTTAAAAGGAGGAAAAGAACCAACTTAAGAAAAAACATCTTCATCTGAGTTTTAAGAAGAAATTTAACAGTGAATATCTCATAACAATTTTTAAGTTATTTTATAACTGAAAATCTTACCCCGCTCAAAAATCCACCTGCTCCAAAAGTCATTTCCATAAGCATTTAAGGAACAGAATATTAGAATCATTCACAAACACTTTTAGAGAACAGAACAACAGGGATCATTTCCCAACTCATTTCTGAGACTAGGATCGCTATTACCAAAAGATGATAATAATAACGCATGAAAAATAAATTTCAGTCTAATCACATTTATAATTATATATGTGAAAACCATAAACAAAATGTTAACAAACTAAATCCAGGAAAATATTAAATAAGGTAATCACTCATGGTCCTTTTGACCTTATCTCAGAGACTCCAGGAATAAAAGGTTTATTTAATAAGAAAAGTGATTAATAAAATCCACTGTATTAACAGGAAAACAACTATATGATAGTGTTAATCAATGAAAAAATACATATTTGATAATGCTCACCATCCATTTAGGATTAAAAAATATCAAACCAGAAATAGTGAGCAATCTACTTAAGGTTTTTAAGGGCATTGAAATCTCTAGACCTCTCATTAGTATCTGTTAACTTGAATAAATCAACAAATCTTTTCTTAAGGATTTTGTAATACATTATATTTTATGAGGCAGTTTAAATATAGACTATATCACTTTACTTTATCCTTAAAATAACATAATGGATTATATAAAATAAATTAAGGCTGGGACACAGAGATATTACAATGAATGTCAAATAGTGAAGTTGGAATGTGGCAAAACTTTGTTTAGAATTTATATATGATGACTCCAAGTTAAGAGCTCTTTTGAGAACTCTAATCTCATCTAATCTCATTTACAACCATGGATTTTTGTGAGTAGCCAGAAGTCATTTCTATACGTATGATTTAATGTGAAAAGGAGCAACTACATTGCTTCCTTTCCATTTCATCCTTTGTATTGAGTCCTCATTCTCCTCATGCCTTGTCCACACATTGTCATTGCCTGTAGTGTTGCATCTTTTAGGTGGTGACTGTGTGAAGGAAGGCTTGTGAAAGATAAAATAATGGAAATTTATACTGACAAAATTGAGGTGACTGGTCCAAATTCTCCAGCTCCTTTAGGCAAAAGATGCAAATATCAACGTAGTAAAAAACATGTAGAATTTGACTGTTTCTTGGAAAAATGAAATGCCATAGTCAAAGTAAAGCCCAGGAAACTCAGAAAATTAGGGAGGATTTATCCCCCTTTGGACTTCAGTGTGCATTTTAATCACATGGACTTGAGATCAGGTAAGACTGTTTAGATGATTATGTATGATAGGCTAGATGTAAAGATATTCCAAAGTTGTTCTTAAAAACAAAGAAACAGCTTTTACATATTGTTTGCTGGTCAAGAACTTGAAAAAAATATCTGAAAATTTTGTGGAAATTGATATTTAGAAAAGTAATTCACAGTTTGTGCCCTGAAGTTTTAGTGATACTAAAAGTATAGTGATTATTTTCACATATTTATACAAATATAAGTAGACACACACACACAACTGAAAGTCATCAATTCATCAATGTTAAATCATTCTCTAATTAGCCACTCACCTGAAACACATTCTAAGGAAATTATATGATATCCATGTTTAATCACCTGACATTTAAACTTAAACCAAATAATGGTTTGCTTACATATATCAAATACACAAAATAATTCTTGATTAGTATTTAATGATTTTTTTAAATTGATCATTTTAATAGTTTATGACATTAAACTTATTTCTCTGAAACAATATTTTGTTTGTTTTGAAAGTGCAAAGATATCATTTTGTGAATGCTCAGAAAAAAATCCCATTTTTATTTGGATCATCCTTGATCCAACAATTTCTTTTCCCAGCTCAATAAGAAATTATTTTACATTTATTTCAGAAATCAAGCAAAACTACTTCCTTTCATTTACATGCCAAAATTATAAAACAGCTAATATTTTCTGCTGTCAATCTGTATAGGAGTGATAGCTGTATATCATTACTTAAGGCTAAAGAAAAAATATTATTATGAAAGAGATACAAAACATTATATTTAATAAATTAAGTATAGGCCTCATTACATATAATGTATATTTGGCTATAAAGCTTTTCAATAGAAATTTTATCATCAAACTTTTATGTATATTTAAAGATACTAATATATATATATATAATATGAAACATATCTGTAAAAATAACCTGAGTCTAAAGATATATAGTGAAACTAAATTCAAGGAACTGGAAGTGAAGGATATTCTGGAATATATATTCAAATTATATATTCCTCTAATTTCTAGAGGCCTGGCACATGCAGTCAATAACTACAGGCAATGGAAGGTTTAAAAAGTAAATCCCAGAAGATGAAAGTTGCTTTAACAAGTATTTTTCTTTTAAACATCAAGGTATATACTTCAGAACACCTCAGAACACTTCAGTGACAGAAAATTTGCTACTAAGGAATCCACTTGATAGCTAAACACTTCAGACCATGAAGTTAACATAGGTTACCTACACCTTACAACAAATGCTACTTCCATCTGTTAAAATAAGCCAACATGAAACTAGAAAAGAAAAACTAGCTCTGCTTTTAGCACCTAAAGTTTTGTTCAATAGAATATGTAATCTTTTGTTATTTATGTATAATCTGTTCCCCACTTTGCCTACAAGGTTTTACATTATCTTCAGTTTGCACAGATACAGTCCTGACACTAAGACTTCTGTTCATTTCCTGTTGGTTACATTTTGTCATTCATAGACATATATGGTTTAATCTTTCATAATATGAATGAATATACCACAAGCAAAAGAACTTTTTATTTCCTGGCACTGTAATAAATACTTTCTGATTATCATCTTATATAATCTTCACAATAACCACACAAGAGGGCTATTTTTGCTACCTCTCTTTTTCTTGATGAGGAGACTAAGTTCTAGAAGGGCTAGAGAACTTGCTCAAAGTTATACAAATTTTAAATGCATGACAAAATATCCTGTTACCTTTTCTTATATGTGAAAATATAATGTGGCAATTTTCAGAAGTTTACTTGAGAATAATTATCAAAAATAATGGTTATAGCTGAAAAAAATAGGAAAATCATATTTCTTACTTCCTGCAACTAAAGTACAGATTATAAAAGAGAGTCTAGACATTAAAGCAGGTAAAAAACAAGGAGACTCTATCAGAGCTTCTTTCTACTTCTTCATAGCTGGTTACTTGCTCCAAAGTCACAAGGATAAGAGACCACAAGGTAAATTTCATTTATTTTCCTGCTTTACAGGTTTTTCATCATGTTTCAGAGAAAAGAGTGTTGTGTTTACAAATTAATTTTTATCTTTTTCATTTGCACTAAATTGGCAGCTGGGTCTATATAGTTTAGAGAGTGTAAAAGTATATGGATACGATGCCAGATTTGCCAAAATGTGGAACCTCCCAGTGATTAAAACATCTGTGAAATAACTATTGAATTAAAACAAAATGATAGAGGTGAAAAGTTGAAAGATTTAATTTGGCAGAACTATAGATTTAGCCAAGATCATACTAGTGGGCATTAGTGAGAAGGAATGTCATCTGGCCTTGGTTGTTTTCTTTAATAATCCTATTCCATTCTTTCAAATACTGTGATAAAATTATCTTATTATATATTTATGAGGGGACACATTTCTCAGCTAAATCTTCTTAATGAAGTTTTAGAAATTCTGTGCATTATGGATCTTTATGAATTGATAATGTTAATTTTCTTTGAGCTAGAAAGTCAGATAACTGACATTGTTAGGTATTATATGGGAAGTAATGGCCATTAAAGTTTTGAAAATGACCTAATATAGGATTTGTCAAAATTTCTTTCTAGGGCTTTCTATATCAAACTGTAGAACATCAGTAGTTCTTACTGAAGATAGAGATTCTGGTCCCTACTCTAGATTTACTGAGTTTGGTGAAGCTTAAAATATTTAAGCTCCTTAAGTTATTCTTATGTATATCAAATTTGAAAACTCCTGACTCAGGAAATACAATACTTTAATGCATGTGTTCTTATAATATTTTTGACCACACTTTTCAATTTATAATTGAGTCCCCAAAAGTTGAGAGTACCAGAAGCCTTAGTTACATTAATTCTTTCATTTAATATTCTATCCTCAATTCAACAAACATCCATTCAGCACTTACTATGTACTGATTGAGGAGCTTCATTTGGCACTGCAGATATAATGATGACCAGAATACTATTCTTACTTTTAAGACACAAACTAATAGAAGACATAGGCATGCAAATCACTACATCTAACCCATTTTGATACCCTTTTCTTAATTTGGACTTATGTTTTAACTAATACACATTCTTTGTCAAACAATATTTAGATAAATATTGTTGGCCTTTAATATATGACTTTATATGGTAATATACAGTATTTTACATTTTATTTACTGCTATAAATAATACATCTTTGTAATCAAAGAGTTTAAAGCATATTAAAGTGACAAAAAATGCTTTTTTTCCAAGAAAACACATGTATTTGTCCTAATGTGTGTCTTTCTCTGTACATGCTCTATTGCTTTCATTGAACAGTGTACGCAAACATCAAAAATTTATCTGCACATTTTTTAGTCTAACATTTTACCCTGAACAGAGACAGGTTCCTTTGAATGGCAAATCCCTTAGCTGTTCACATTTATGAAAATGGTAATTCTTTGATGTTAGTTGTCTGGATGATTTTTCCCCCATTTGCAGACGAAAATCAAACAAGATAAGCACAATAATTATGTTTTGACCAATGGAAAAGTGAGCATCTTACAATGAATTACTCATGTTAGCATATTCTTTCTTTGCCTGTTTTGCTCATTTATTTCTAAGAAGGCCAAAATTCTCAATAATTATATTCATATGTTAATTAATTTCTACATCAAACATTTATTGAGTAACTTGTATGTACCAGGTACTCCTGTAACTGCTATTGATGTCCTCACGCAACTTATATGCTGGTAGTAGGAACAAGAAGTCAACAGATTAACAATAAGTGTATTATATGATATACTGGAAAGTAGTGCTAAGTGCCAGAAGAAAAATGAAGCCAGATAAAAGGGGAGAAAATGGTAGATGGGAAGTAGGCTTAAGTGGTCAAGTCATCTTAAGAGATAATGAAAATGAGCCATGCTATTATCTTGGGGAATATACTTCCAGGCAGAAGAAACAGCATACAAAATATGCTGGTATGTTTGAGTGATGGCAAGAAACTTATTGTGGTTGAAATATATTGAAAGAGAAACAGAGTGATAGAAAGTGACTGCCAAAGGCCAAATTATGTAGGGCTTCCTAAGCAAATAGTTTAGTTTTTATCCCAAGGTGATGAAAGTTTGCTGGAAAATTAAATTTAGAAATTTAAGAATTATTTTCTGCAGAATTTTATATCAAATGCTATTAGAGTGGGTTGACTGGTGTACCACAGAGATGCCAAAAAAAATTTTTTTTTGTATTTATTCATATAAACAGCTCCAGATGTTTGTAAGTGTATATATGAAGTGGCAATATGAGGGTAGCTCCTATACAGTCATTCAGGGACTCAAACTTATGAAGACTATGCCATATTCAAACATATCTTCCAAAATCGCTAGAGTATTTTCATCCAGTTAGCAAAGGAAGAAAGAACTAGAGGATCTCATATACAGGTGCTTTTCAGGAACCAGGCCTGGAACTGGTAAATATCAGTGCTTTCACAGTTTAATAGTCCAATAGCTAGAACTCATTCACATGGTCATGCCTAACTAAGTGATGAGAAATATTGTCTAGTTATGTGCCCAAATGAAGAAAAAAATGCATGGGAAGGTAGACATTTCTGCCATATCAATATTTTAGATTTCATAACATCATGAACACTATTTTCTGTGTATCAACCGATATTTTGTTGGATTTCAAAATTGTATTAATTTGATTGAGGTGTAGTTATATGCAATGAAGTGTACTCATTTAAAATGAAGAGTTTTGAGAAATGTATACTTCATACCCATGTAACCACCATCTCAAAGAACATTTCTGTTATTGCCAAAATCTCCCTGCCGGTGTTTTTTAGCTACTCATCTCCACCCCCAAATATAGGCAATCATCTGGTTTCTGTACTAATATAAATTAATTCAATCATTTTTAGAATTTCACATAAATGGCATCATGCAATATGCAGTCATTTGTATCTGACTTCTTTCAGCACAATATTTTTGAGATCATCCAAGTTGCATGTTTCACTAATTTGTCCCTTTTTGTACTTAATAATATTCCACCGTATACACCAATCAGTTTAATGGACACCTGGCTTATTTTCAGTATTTTAGTATTATGAACTGTGCTATTATAAACCTTCATGTGTAAGTGTTTGTATGGAAATATATTTCAGTTTGTATTAGGTAAATACTTAAGGGCTACCTAGGTAATATTTTCTTTCTAACATTTGGTGCTGGCAGGTTGTTTGTTTGTTTTTAATTTTAGATATTCTAGAGGGTGTGCAATGGTATCTCTGCAGTTCTAATTTGCATTTTTCTAATAGTTAAAGGCATTTTATTAATTTCCTTCATGTAAATCTGTAAATCAATTATCTAGGTTTTCTTATTAGATGTTTCATATTTTCTTTTTTTTTTTTTTTTTTTTTTTTTTTTTTGCAGTACGCGGGCCTCTCACTGTTGTGGCCTCTCCCATTGCGGAGCACAGGCTCCGGACGCGCAGGCTCAGCGGCCATGGCTCACGGGCCTAGCCGCTCCGCAGCATGTGGGATCTTCCCGGACCGGGGCACGAACCCGTGTCCCCTGCATCGGCAGGCGGACTCTCAACCACTGCGCCACCAAGGAAGCCCAAATATATTATATTTTCTAATATATGTATTCAATGCTATAAATTTCCGAGTACTGCTTTATTTACAATACACAAATTATACTATTATTATGTTTTCATTTTCCTCTATGTCAAAGAGCATATGATTTATATCATGTTTTACTGTTACCTACATTTTACCTTATACATATATATAAGTGAAAATTCCTTTCTCTTTTTCTTTCTATCATATACATACATATATATACACACATATACACACACATACATATATATAGTGGTCTGATGAATTAATCATTTTTTAAGCTGTTTTCCATTATTTGCATTTTAATTTCTTTTTTTTAAAAAATACTGGATATGATCTACTCTATTGATTTCATGACCTGCTAAGGATTACTACATGCATTCTGTGACAGAATGGAATTGTGAAGAAAAAGAAAGCTTTGGACATGGAGTAAAATGCTAAGTTCACGGGCATTATTTCTGCCATTGTATCAGTCAGGAAAGGCAAAATTATGGTTCTATAAAAGCTCCAAAATATTATTTAATAATATTTCTTACTTGTTCATGCCTTCTCTTCACTGCACGTAGGCAAGGGATTTCTGCTCCTAATGGTAGGTCAGGGCCCCAAGCTGATGATGAAGCAGCATCACTGGATCTTAAACATCACTGGAGGAAAAGGAAAATTCTAGTGTATGGATCTTACCTATGTCTAGAATGGTGAATAACAGAAATATTTTGCAAAAAGCACTAATGATTATTGCATTCATTTACTAGTTGCCTCTTATTAGAAACTTAGCAACAATTTAATTTTTATCTTAATTTCTTGCTAATATTAGCAAATATCAAAAATGGCCTTATAAATATATCTAATAAATACAGCTTGTCTATGGCTTGACTACAGGCTCTGGAATATGTCTAATTACTTATGTTCCCACAGCTGGCTTCATATCTTGGACTTACATAATTAGCATTTCAACTTTTTTGATTCTGTAATGTTTTAGAAACTTCTCCTAGAAAAGACAATTCCTGAGATTTTTTTTTTTTTTTTTTTTTTTTTGCAGTACGCAGGCCTCTCACTGCTGTGGCCTCTCCCGTTGCGGAGCACAGGCTCCAGACATGCAGGCTCAGCGGCCATGGCTCAAGGGCCCAGCAGCTCCGTGGCATGTGGGATCTTCCCAGACCGGGGCACGAACCCACGTCCCCTGCATCGGCAGGCGGACTCTCAACCACTGCGCCACCAGGGAAGCCCAATGCCTGAGATTTTTATGTCAGGTAAGGGATTGCATTTTTTTACAATCAAATTTATCAATAATAAAACCTTCTATAATCTGGTTATTTCTTTCCTGGTATGGAGGATGGATTAGAAAATTAATAATTATACATAGTGCAACTGAATTTTTTAAATATAACCAGCAGTAAGAAATTGATATTTCTTTCTTTGTGTAATTTACAAATGATTATTTTGTAATCTCAGAAGTAAAGTTACATTATACTTATCGAATTACTTGCTATGATTTAATTTATCATCTGTTGATTTTACTAAACATTGTGGAAGAACTGATATTTAGCATTCACCATTTGCCACCGAAATGATGAAAGAGAAGGACGGTACAACTTGCCAAGTTTGATCGTGTTTGAAATAAAGCAACCTGCCTGTACTTTGCTGATGACATTCTTTCTCCTATCTAGTTGAATTTAGTGACAATAACATAATGTGGTTTACCAGATTATTTTAGGATTAATGTAATAGAAGTTATATTTGCATAAATATAATGTTAGTTGCCATGTTAAAATTTAAAAAGTCTTGTTATTTCTTGTAATATTTATGCATTAACTTCTGAAGATTAACAAATTTTTACATACACACTTTGTTTTTTTCCATGCCTGCTGAAAGATAAGGTTGAAAGAGGGACATCATTGTTTTATCCTTAGGACAAATTTTTTTTAAAAATAATTAGTTCTTAAAATGTAAAAATAAATATTATTTTATTTTGCTAGAGATAATAATAATTAAAGTTGCATCTTAGTTTTAGAAAGGAACAAAAAGAACAAGATGTCTGTAAAAAGAATCATTTGACTTCATATGAAAGTACTATCTTCTCTTGGTAAAGGATTTTTGTTTGAAATTATGCAGGCAATATTGTGACTACAATTTTTAACTGTGTTATGTTCTGAAAAGATTAAATCAATTTTTTTCCTGATTATGGACTCTTTGTTATACCTGTGAAGTTGTTTCAGTGGAGGAGCCGTCACTTTTCACTGTTAAAAACATATTAGTAATAAAAATATGACCAAATATCTTATGATTGTTGAGCAATCATTATATAAGTATGAGCAATATGTGTAATTACACAAAGGTTACTAGTTTTATAGACAATGAAATAATGAACTTAGCATAATTTTTCCTCCAAAATTTAAATAATAATTTTGAAAACTATTAATTACTTTTTCTCAATTCTTTCTTTAACTGTAAGTCTATAAATTACATATAGGAAATTACAAAAGAATGATATACTCTCCTCTTGGTATTCTTTGAAAAATAATCTTTCATATTAATAGTGTACTAGAGAGGGAAAAGTATTTCTTGATATTGTGTATATTTTTAAATATATATTTGTCCCCAATAAAATAATTGTATTATTTTATAATGCCATATTTTCTACTATAATATGTAAACTTTATGTAGCATTTTTATAATGTATAAAATATCATAATTCCATCAGTAATTACTAGAGAGTAGTTTCACTGTGTGGGTGTGAAGCTGTTAGAAAGAGATGGTCACAAGAATACCAATAAATCAATTCAATTTAGGCATTTTCAAGATGAGTTCATCTTCTGTTTTTGCATTTATTTTATGAGCATAATAATTATGACTTAGTGGTATAAAATTAAAGAAAACATCAATGAAGCAGCTCAAGTAAAAGTTGTTTTAGTAACGTCAGAAAAAAATTCATTATTTCTCTGTTCACAAAACTAATTGCTAGTGGGCCTAAGAAGGGCTGAAAGAGTGTAGTAGTACCTAGGCAACCGGCTTTGTGAGGGTTAGCATCTGACCTCTTGAGAAAACACAGCAGATCACTGAAATGAGCAAATATTAGCAATGATATTATAAAGGCTTCTTCAGGGCAACTAACTTCTTTGCAGACCCTGTGACACAGATATATGTTACACCTGCATGTCAAATGAGTCCGTTCTTCATTTTGTAGTTTAATTGGGGCTGGAAAGTTTCCAGGTGATTACAATTAAAAGTGTTTCACCTAACTTTTTTTTTTAATTAAGTAATAGCATCTATTCATTTTAAGAATATCACTTGGTAGGGTTGTACCAGGAAACATGCTTTCTATATCCAAAGTAAATAAAGCTTAGATTATAACTGCAGAATTCTATTTGACTTTAAGTTATGAATTGTATCTACTTAAAGAAGTAATAATTTATTCAAAATTGAACATGCTGTAATTAATTACATACCGGTTTATACAATTATTCGAACACATGAGCTAAGTATCCGTTATACACCGGACAATTCCAGTTTGTCGTTGTGAAGATGAATTAACACGTCAGTTTGTTTTATCAAAGTATACAATACGGCTCATCAAAGAAATGCAGGCATAGAAATAAAGGCAACAAGGCATTACAGGCTACAATGTGGTGCCAAATAGTGCAATCAGTTCTTTCCAGCACAGGTGACTGGTAGCACACAAAGCTTCATTGCCATGGTTTTGTAAAACTCAGGTCCTGAAAGATGAGTACCCGCTTTCTAGGATATTGCTTTCAAATGTTTTTGAACATGCACCAGAGTTACAAATACAACCTACGCTTCAAAACAGCCCATAACTCAGACACACACACATATGAACACATAGACACACACTCATAATAATTACAGAAACTAAAGTCCCATGAAATCATGCGTATCCCTATTGTGTTTGATGCACTCATATCTTCAATCCTATTTTATTCAATTTTAACCCCTAAATTGATTTCACAGCCCCACTAATGGGTTATGATCCTCTAATCCATTATCTCAGTTTCAAAAACACTGCACTAGAAGTGATCATCCTGGTAATTGGGGGTAGTGGAACGATTTTAAGCACAGGAATTATAGGAGCAAGAAAGAAAATTGTATGTTTACAACGGAAAGATGAGGGGGGTGAGAAGCCAGGAAAGGAGTCATTTTGTGTGTGTGTGTTTTCTCCCTTATCTTTTTTTTTGTTTATGGCTTCTGATAAATCCTTTTAAATCAATAATTTGAGATATGGGTGAGTCTCAATTTAACCTAAGCATAGGAGAGATATACCTGGTTGAATCTGTTAATCATATAGTCTGGTAGAAAAAGAATAATAAAGTTATGTGCACAGTTAACTAGCACTCATAGAATAAGAGCTATATACTTTCAGCTTAGCCTTTGTAAGTTCAGAATCTCATCACTTCAAAAGAGGTTTAGTAAACATGTGGTAAGTGTGGAAATTAAATAAGTCATTCCCATATAATCTGAAGAAGCCACTTTAGAATTGTTAATAGTCAATGAAAAGTTGTCAATTAAATTATCAAACAAATAGCTGCTATTAATATAATTTCCCAGAATTGTGCCTTGGGAACATTCATTTTAAATTATGGTTACAAAAGAAATTCTCTAGAAATCCTCTTATGTAACTATCCTTAAGACATTGTCAAATGGTGAAATAATCTCCTTCTCAATCTCAGAATATTTTACAATGTCTTCTCTGGTTCTGCTGTTTAAATTTTCAGAAATAATTCTGTCAACCAGTGGGTATCCAGAAGAGCCAGAGGTCATAATGCTTTCAAACTTAGTCCAGATATATAAACAATCTGCATGCATTTTGTAGAAAGATATAAACACCAGGGCATAATATATTAGTATTAATGAAAGTTAAATTAAATTAAGGAAATAAATCTTTATTACATGAGTTTGGTTGCTTAACCAAGCAAAAGAGATCAACTTTGCCACTACTCACTCCCTTTCCCTTTTTCACTCCTTATAATGTGACAGATAAAGAACCACAGAAATTAAGTTTTTTATTTTTCCAAATCCAAACTCTTGAAAGTAAAAAATACAACTGTTAGAAATACTTTATCACCATTCTAACACATTTTGGAAGAAAAAATTTGATCCTTGGACATTTTACTCCAAGGAAAATGTCTTAGAGCAGTGAAAAGCAGAGAAAGCCACGTGCAAAACGTGATATGACTTGACACAAGCTGCAAACTCTGATGTGCCAGCCCAGGCTTCTCTGCCTATCACTGTGCCCACTTCAAGGGCTCTATGGGAAAGCAACAAGTGCCAGATGAACTCTATTATTTGCTCTCAGCCACCTGGTGTGATGACTTATTCTGACCACACCACAGCCATCACACCTGTGGAGAAGGCATTTACTTAGTTCTCAGCATTCAGTGTGACACCGGGGACCAATGTGATTTAATATATAGCCTCTCATCAGTCAATAACGTTCACCATGAGGGTTATACCATTCCCCTAACTTCGTACCTAAAATGATAATATTATCTAAACCTTGACTGATTATCTATAGACACATAATACTGTAAGCTTCTTCTCCAGTGACTTAAATTGACACTTTCTCCCCTCTTTCAAATTTTCCCGTTGAGTCCTCTGAAACTCCAATCATTCCATGATTGATAATCTCGCTACCTCCTGCCCTTAGCCTCCAGTACAGTATCCTTTGAGAATAACCATTTCCTATAGCGCACACATTATCTCACCTCAACCCTGAAGCAGCTTCAAGGAAATGGCTTTTCCTTTACTAAAACCCCTGCTTCTTTGCTTCTTTGATGCTTATTCCACTGAGTTTGACTACTTCTTACTCCCATATTTTCTCCGGCTATTTAATCTATAGACTCTTCTATTTTCTTCCTTACCGGTACTGTCATCTGTCAAAGCTTACTTTTCTTCAAGTGCAAGCCCCATTCTTTGAACTGTTGTCTTTCAGACCTTCTAAATACCAATATTCTTTTTCTTTTTCATATCCTGGAATAAAAAAAAATCTCTAAATAAATATAAAGCCTGTCTATATGCTTATAGCACGCTAGTGATCACTGCTAGGAAAAAAAATCCTACAACAGAGCATAATAAATGAGTCTTCAATATTACCTTCAATATTACCTACAACATTTACTACTCTGTTTGGTCTGGCAATCTTTACGATGCTTTCTTCCTAAACTTTTATGTCTCTACCCAAACACATCCTCAATAGAAAACATTTCCTCTTAACAGAGATGGATGGTTGAGAAACAGCACAGGATTTCTTTTCTTATGAGTATCTTAATTTTTCGACACAATTGGGCTTATTAATGATAGTCCTGTTTGTGTTGTAAGTAGTGATGGTAGTTTTTGTTTGGAAATAAAGCATTTTATGAAGCACCGGAGAATAAAACTTAAAACACCATGAGAATAAACTTAGATCCAAGCAACTTTCTCTTAGCTCTCATTATCCAAAATAAATAAATAAATAAATGAGAGAGAGAGAGAGAGAGAGAGAGAGAGAGAGAGAGAGAGGGAGAGATTCCTCCTAAAAATTATGAAGAAAGGGAGACCTTCAAGACGGCAGAAGAGTAAGATGTGGTGATCACCTTCCTCCCCACAAATACATCAAATATACAACTACATGGGGGACAACAACTACAGAACACCTACAGAATGCTAGCAGAAGACCTCAGACTTCCCCAAAAGCAAGAAATTCCCCACGTACCTGGGAAGAGCAAAAGAAAAAAGAAAAAAACAGAGACAAAATACGGATGGGACCTGTACCTCGGGGAGGGAGCTGTGAAGGAGGAAAAGTTTCCACACAATAAGAAGCCCCTTCACTGGCAGAGGTGGTGGGTGGCAAGGAAACCTTCAGAGCCACAGAGCAGAGCGCAGCAACAGGGGTGCGGAGGGCAAAGCAGAGAGATTCCTGCACAGAGGACCGGTGCCGACCAGCACTCACCAGGCCGAGAGGCTTGTCTGCTCGCCCGCGGCGGGGGCTGGGAGCTGAGGCTCGGGATTCAGACTGGGGTTGGCTGCGTGAACACAGCCTAAAAGGGGCTAGTGCGCCACAGCTAGCCAGGGGGGAGTCCGGGGAAAAGTCTGGAGCTGCCGAAGAGGCAAGAGACTTTTTCTTACCTCTTTGTTTCCTGGTGCGCGAGGAGAGGGGATTAAGAGCGCCGCTTAAACGAGCTCCAGAGACCGCGGCTATCAGCAGGAGACGCTAAGGCTGCTGCTGCCGCCACCAAGAAGCCTGTGTGCGAGCTCAGGGCACTATCTACACCCCCATTCCGGGAGCCTGCGCAGCCGGGCACTGCCAGGGTCCCGTGATCCAGGGACAACTTCGCCGGGAGAACGCACGGTGCGCCTCAGGCTGGTGCAACGTCACGCCGGCCTCTGCCGCCGCACGCTCGCCCCGCCTCCGTGCCCCTCCCTCCCCCCGGCCTGAGTGAGCCAGAGCCCCCGAATCAGCTGCTCCTTTAACCCCGTCCTTTCTGAGCGAAGAACAGACGCCCTCAGGTGACCTACACGCAGAGGCGAGTCCAAATCCAAAGCTGAATGCCAGGAGCTGTGGGAACAAAGAAGAGAAAGGGAAATCTCTCCCAGCAGCCTCAGGAGCAGTGGATTAAAGCTCCACAATCAACTTGATGTACTCTGCATCTGCGGAATAGGAATACCTTAATAGACAACGAATCATCCCAAAATTGACGTGGTGGACTTTGGGAGCAACAATATATATATATTTTTTCCTTTTTCTCTTTTTGTGAGTGTGTATGTGTATGCTTCTTTGGGTGATTTTGTATGTATAGCTTTCCTTTTACCATTTGTCCTAGGGTTCTGTCTGTCCATTTTCTCTTTTTTTTTTTTTTTAGTATAGTTTTCAGCAATTGTTATCTTTGGTGGATTTGTTTTCTGGTCTGGTTGCTCTCTTCCATCTTTCTGTCCTTTTCAAAAAAATTTTTAATTTTTAATAATTATTTTTTACTTTAATCACTTTATTTTATTTCCTTCCTTCCTTCCTTCCTTCCTCCCTCCCTCCCTCCCTCCCTCCCTTCCTTTCTCCCTTTTCTTCTGAGCTGTGTGGCTGACAGGGTATTGGTGCTCTGGCCGGGTGTCAGGCCCACGCCTCTGAGGTGGGAGAGCCGAGTTCACCGCACTGGTCCACCAGAGACCTCCCAGCTCCACGTACTATCAAACGGCAAAAACTCTCTCAGAGATCTCCATCTCAACGCTAAGACCCAGCTCCACTCAACGACCAGCAAGCTACAGTGCTAGACACACTATTCCAAACACAAGCAAGACAAGAACACAACAACACCCATTAGCAGAGAGGCTGACTAAAATCATAATAAGGTCACAGACACCCCAAAACACACCACCAGAGGCGAACCTGCCCACCAGAAAGACAAGATCCAACCTCGTGCCCCAGAACACAGGCATTACTCCCCTACACCAGGAAACCGACAAAATCCACTGAACCAAACTTAGCCACTGGGGGCAGACACCAAAAAACACGGGAACTACAAGCCTGCAGCCTGCAAAAAGGAGACCCCAAACACAGTAAGATAAGCAAAATGAGAAGACAGAAAAACACACAGCAGATGAAGGAGTGACGTAAAAACCCACCAGACCAAAATAAGCATTCTACCTGAAAAAGAATTCAGAGTAATGATAGTAAAGATGATACAAAATCTTGGAAATAGAATGCAGAAAATACAAGAAACACATAACAAGGACCTAGAAGAACTAAAGAGCAAACAAACAGTTATGAACAACACAATAAATGAAATTAAAAATTCTCCAGAAGGAATCAATAGCAGAATAACTGAGGCAGAACAACCGATAAGTGACCTGGAAGATAAAATAGTGGAAATAACTACTGCAGAGCAGAATAAAGAAAAAAGAATAAAAAGAATTGAAGGCAGTCTCAGAGACCTCTGGGACAACATTAAACGCACCAACATTCGAATTATAGGGGTGCCAGAAGAAGAAGAAACAAAGAAAGGAACTGAGAAAATATTTGAAAAGATTACAGTTGAAAACTTCCCTAATATGGGAAAGGAAATAGTTGATCAAGCCTAGGAAGCACAGAGAGTCCCATACAGGATAAATACAAGGAGAAACACACCCAAGACACGTATTAATGAAACTATCACAAATTAAATACAAAGAAAAAATAGTAAAAGCAGGAAGGGGAAAACAACAAATAACATACAAGGGAACCCCTATAAGGTTAACAGCTGACCTTTCAGCAGAATCACTACAGGACAGAAGGGAGTGGCAGGACATATTTAAAGTGATGAAAGGGAAAAACCTACAACCAAGATTACTCTACCCAGCAAGGATCTCATTCAGATTTGATGGAGAAATTAAAACCTTTACAGACAAGCAAAAGCAAAGAGAATTCAGCACCACCAAACCAGCTTTACAACAAATGCTAAAGGCACTTCTCTAGGCAGGAAACACAAGAGAAGAAAAGACCTACAATAACAAACCCAAAACAATTAAGAAAATGTAATAGGAACATACATATCGATAATTACCTTAAATGTAAATGGATTAAATGCTCCAACCAAAAGACATACACTGGCTAAATGGATACAGAAACAAGCCCCATATATATGCTGTCTACAAGACACCCACTTCAGACCTAGGGACACATACAGACTGAAACTGAGGGGATGAAAAAAGATATTCCATGCAAATGGAAATCAAAAGAAAGGTGGAGTAGCAATTCTCATTATCAGACAAAATAGACTTTAAGGTAAAGACTATTACAAGAGACAAAAAAGGACACTACCTAATGATCAAGGGATCAATCCAAGAAGAAGATATAACCATTGTAGATATTTATGCACCCAACGTAGGAACACCTCAATACATAAAGCAAATGCTAACAACCATAAAAGGGGAAACTGGCAGTAACACAATCATAGTAGGGGACTTTAACAGCCCACTATCACCAATGGATAGATCATCCAAAATGAAGATAAGTAATGAAACACAAGCATTAAATGACACATTAAACAAGATGGACTTATTTGATATTTCTAGGATATTCCATCCAAACACAACAGAATACACTTTCTTCTCAAGTGATCATAGAACATTCTACAGGATAGAGCATATCTTGGGTCACAAATCAAACACTGGTAAATTTAAGAAAATTGAAGTTGTACCAAGTATCTTTTCTGACCACAACACTATAAGACTAGATAACAATTATAGGAAAAAAAAACTGTAAAGGAAACAAACACATGGAGGCTAAACAATATGCTACTGAATAACCAAGAGATCCCTGAAGAAAAGAGGAAATCAAAAAATACCTAGAAACAAATGACAATGAAAACATGACGATCCAAAACCTATGGGATGCAGCAAAAGTAGTTCTAAGAGGGAAGTTTATAGCAATACAATCCTGCCTCAAGAATCAAGAAACATCTAAAATAAACAACCTAACCTTACACCTAAAGCAATTAGAGAAAGAAGAACAAAAAAATCCAAAGTTAGATGAAGGAAAGAAATCATAAAGATCAGATCTGAAATAAGTGAAAAAGAAATGAAGGAAACAATAGCTAAAATCAATAAAACTAAAACATGATTCTTTGAGAAGATAAACAGAACTGATAAAACATTAGCCAGACTCATCAAGAAAGAAAGGGAGAAGACTCAAATCAATAGAATTAGAAATG
Source organism: Mesoplodon bidens (assembly GCF_964165515.1). Taxonomy (NCBI): domain Eukaryota; kingdom Metazoa; phylum Chordata; class Mammalia; order Artiodactyla; family Ziphiidae; genus Mesoplodon; species Mesoplodon bidens. The sequence continues at coordinate 92,549,307 of NC_138167.1, forward strand.
AAAAAGGAAAAGTAACAACTGACACTGCACAAGTACAAGGGATCATTAGAGATTACTACAAGCAACAATATGCCATTGAAATGGACAACCAGGAAGACATGGACACATTCTTATAAAACCACAACTTTCCGAGACTGAACCAGGAAGAAATAGAAAATATAAACAGACCAATCACAGGCACTGAAATTGATACTGTGATTAAAACTCTTCCAACAATCAAAAGCCCAGGACCAGATGGCTTCACAGGCAAATTGTATCAAACATTTTGAGAAGAGATAACACCTATCCTTCTCAAACTCTTCCAAAATACAGCAGAGGGAAGAACACTTCCAAACTCATTCTAGAATACCACTATCACCCTGATACCAAAACCAGACAAAGATGTCATAAAGGAAGAAAACTACAGGCCAATATCACTGATGAACATAGATGTAAAAATCCTCAACAAAATACTAACAAACAGAATCCAACAGCACGTTAAAAGAATGATACACCATGAGCAAGTGGGGTTCATCCTAGGAACACAAGGATTCTTCAATATATGCAAACCAATCAATGAGATACACCAGATTAACAAACTGAAGGATAAAAACCATATGATCATCTCAATAGATGTAGAAAAAGCTTTCAACAAAATTCAACACCCATTTATGAAAAAAAACCTCTAGAAAGTAGTCATAGAGGGAACTTACCTCAACATAAAAAACGCCATACATGACAAACCCAAAGCCAAGATCGTCCTCAATGGTGAAAAACTGAAACCATTTCCACTAAGATCAGGAACAAGAAAAGGGTGCCCACTCTCACCACTATTATTCAACATAGTTTTGGAAGTTTTAGCCACAGCAATCAGAGAAGAAAAAGAAATAAAAGGAATCCAAATCGGAAAAGAAGAAGTAAAGCTGTCACTCTTTGCAGATGACATGATACTGTACATCGAGAATCCTAAAGATGCTACCAGAAAACTACTAGAGCTACTCAATGTATTTGGTAAGGCAGGATACAAAATAAATGCACAGAAATCTCTTTCATTCCTATACACCAATGATGAAAAATCTGAAAGAGAAATTAAGAAAACACTCCCATTTCCCATTGTAGCAAAATATCTAGGAATAAACCTACCTAAGGAGACAAAAGACCTGTATGCAGAAAGCTGTAAGACACTGACGAAGGAAATTAAAGATGATACAAATAGATGGAGAGATATACAATGTTCTTGGATTGGAAGAATCAACATTGTGAAAATGACTGTACTACCCAAAACAATGTACAGATTCAATGCAATCCCTATCAAACTACCACTGGCATTTTTCACAGAACTAGAGCAAAAAATTTCACAGTTCGTATGGAAACACAAAGGACCCTGAATAGCCAAAGCAATCTTGAGAAAGAAGAACAGAGCTGGAGGAATCAGGCTCCCTGACTTCAGACTATCCTACAAAGCTACAGTAATCAAGACAGTATGGTACTGGCACAAAAACAGAAATATAGATCAATGGAACAGGATAGAGAACCCAGAGATAAACCCACGCACATATGGTCACTTTATCTTTGATAAAGGAGGCAAGAGTATACAGTGGAGAAAAGACACTCACTTCAATAAATGGTGCTGGGAAAACTGAACAGCTACATGTAAAATAATGAAACTAGAACACTCCCTAACACCACACACAAAAATAAACTCCAAATGGATTAAAGACCTAGATGTAAGGCCTGACACTATAAAACTGTTAGAGGAAAACATAGGCAGAACACTCTATGACATAAATCACAGCAAGATCATTTTTGACCCATCTCCTAGAGAAATGGAAATAAAAACAAACAAATGGGACCTAATGAAACTTAAAAGCTTTTGCACAGCAAAGGAAACCATAAACTGGATGAAAAGACAACACTCAGAATGGGAGACAATATTTGCAAATGAAGCAGCTGACAAAGGATTCATCTCCAAAATTTACAAGCAGCTCATGCAGCTCAATAACAAAAAAACAAACAACCCAATCCAAACATAGGAAGAAGACCTAAATAGACATTTCTCCAAAGAAAATATACAGATTGCCAACAAACACATGAAAGAATGCTCAACATCATTAATCATTAGAGAAATGCAAATCAAATCTACAATGAGATATTATCTCACACAGGTCAGAATGGCCATCATCAAAAAATGTACAAACAATAAATGCTGGAGAGGGTGTGGAGAAAAGGGAACCCTCTTGCACTGTTGGTGGGAATGTAAATTGATACAGCCACTATGGAGAACATTATAGAGGTTCCTTAAAAACTAAAAATAGAACTACCAGAGGACCCAGCAATCCCACTACTGGGCATATACCCTAAGAAAACCATAATTCAAAAAGAGTCATGTACCACAATGTCCATTGAAGCTCTATTTACAAAAGCCAGTACATGGAAGCAACTTAAGTGTCCACTGACAGATGAATAGATTAAAAAGATGTGGCACATATATACAATGGAATATTACTCAGCCATAAAAAGAAACGAAATTGAGTTACTTGCAGTGAGGTGGATGGACGTAGAGTCTGTCATACAGAGTGAATTCAGAAAGAGAAAAACAAGTACTGTATGCTAACACACATATATGGAATATAAAAAAAAAAGTTCTGAAGAACCTTGGGCCAAGACAGGAATTAAGACACAGACCTACTAGAGAATGGACTTGTGTATATTGGGAGGGGGAAGGGTAAGCTGGGACAAAGTGAGAGAGTGCCACAGACATATATACACTACCAGACGTAAAATAGATAGCTAGTGGGAAGCAGCCGCATAGCACAGGGAGATCAGCTCAGTGCTTTGTGACTACCTAGAGGGGTAGGATAGGGAGGGTGGGAGGGAGGGAGACACAAGAGGGAAGAGATATTGGGATATATGTATATGTATAACTGATTCACTTTGTTATAAAGGAGAAACTAACACACCACTGTAAAGCAGTTATACTCCAATAAAGATGTTAATAAATAAATAAATAAATGCAAAATAAAGACTCCCAGATAGACAAAAAGAAAAAGAAAAAAAGAGGTAACTGTAAAGTTAAATTCCCCTCTATACAAAGTTATGTTTACTCATACCTCCTTCTTTGTGTTTGAAAACATTTGCTCAGTATAGAGCAGGGTTCTCTTAACTGTGCATGATTGGCAAATTTATTATCTAAATTATTAATTTTAAATAAAAATAAAATAAGTCTATATCCCATAAGAAATTCCCTGGTGATAGAAAAACCTTAGAAGCAATTAGATAGCAAGGAAAAGTTATGTTTTAATGTAAACTGTTTAGGAAAATCCATATTACAGGTATTATATTTTCTGGCAATCAGAAGTTGACTATACTGAAAACAACAGTGAAATAATGGTTTACATTTAGATATGTTCACACTTGGTAATAAACAGAGATTTCTATAAACCAGACTTGATTAAATGGTTATAAAGCTAATTTCCTATAAAACCAGTCATTGCATTTTAATCACTGTCCGCAAGCTCACTCTGGAGAAAATATTTGAATATCTATCATCATTCCTTAGCTATTACTTAGAAAATAAATGTAGCTCAGGGATTTAAGTGTCCCAGAAAACACAATTTTTAAAGCACATTAAAAAGCTCATGACTTTAGAAAAGTAAAAGGTTTTTGCATGACTATTTACCAAAAAATATATAAACTACTACTTTGTGAAATCAAACAATTTCACGTGTAAGTTTTAGTATCTTTCATTCTGATTTTCTAAAAATCTCTCTTTAAAATATTACAGCATATTTTGGCTGATGTAAAATGTTAAATCTCAAAGGTATACTTTTTTTCAGATTACTTTATTTATTCAATCACCATGGCTACTCACATTCAACTCTTCACACCTGCAGGTGAATCAAAGCCAACTTCTAAGATGTTTTAGCATCTTACTTCTTCATAGGGGAAAAGAGAAAGTCAAACTCTGGTTTTGCTGACCTTAAATTATAGCTTACATGGATATAGCAGCAGATATCCATGTCATCTCCCCCTGTTGGTCTGCTTTACTCTCAGTGATTCTTTTCTTCATGAGACTCTGCATGTAAAGACTAGTTGAGTATACATATAAAGGGGAATAATTTTGTTGCTGCTTCAGGATGCATTGCCTGATCCAACTGTAATAAATTATGGCATGTCTTTATGATTACTTATACTAGATGACTGAATAATGTCTCAACATATATTCCTGAACTGCTTAAGTAATCATGTCTGCTATTGTGAGCTTTATCTGAGACTAATGGACTGCAATGTGAGTTGTGAGACCTCAATTCAAGCTCTTGTTATAATATGATACTTAACTTTTTTGCCCCAAAGGTTACATGATATGTGAAGATTATAACAATATGTGTGCATGAACATGTGACTATTGACTAATAATTCTGGCTTCTTTTCTGATTAAGTAAAGAAAAAAGAAAGTACCTCAACATTAATAATCAAGTTTGTTATTGTTACCCACCCATAAAAGATTTTTAAGAAAAAAGTACAGTTTAATTGATTGTATAAAATGAAAAGCTTAAAAATTTTGGCATAAATTTATAATTGTATACATATTTATTTATCCAAGTTCTGAAATATTACTCATTCTTTCTTTTGACTCTTTGGTTTTTAGGTGCCAGTGAAAATGGAATTTTTGTTAAATTTCCTATATTACCCAATTTATTAATGTATGGTTTGAAGCTACAGCATCTTAGGGGACTTAACTTTTTTAACTTTTAAAACCAAGATGGTGTGTTCAAGTAAATGCATTTGTTTTTATTAACTACATAACAAAATGGGTTTAAAAAATGGACAATGAATTTTACTCCCATTAGATATAGTCACCTTGAATAAAGTCTGTAGTGTTTACTATGTCTAACCACTTGAAAGACCTTATGTAAAGCTTTTAGACAGTATGTTGTGACAATAAAACCAAAATAGCACAAATCATACCAACAGAGCAAATCAGGAAGGGGGTGAGATGTGCCAACCAAAAATTGCTAAATCTAATGTTATGCTATCCTAAAAGAACAACATATTTCTTATACAGAGAGCTGCAGTTGAAGAGGGTTTAGAGATATTCTTTTTAGAAAAAAATATTGGAAAGACGCTGTAGGAGTAATCATTGAAAAATTCAGGATAATGGCTTTTCTGAATTGTAACTGTTTTAGAAGATATAAAGTCAGGAAGATATTAATAGTGATATAATAAATTTGTTTTTGAGAATGGCTTTCTGTATAAAATTTATCACCATAGGAAAATACACGTTCCAAACAAAAACAATTTGAATAAATGTGTTAGACATATGTTGGGGATACATTTATCACGATCTAAAAAAGATATTCCATTTATATATTTTACCATATTTAATGTATTATCTTTTTGATTAATTTCAGTATAAGAGTAATTATATAATATCTTGTAAAGGGAAGCTATTCATGTTTTTCTCCTTGTGAGGGCAGAAAAGATATTCTACATATGTGTAATCATGCCTTGAGCACATGATTTTCCACTTTTCCAAGAATTCTACAAAACATTCTCACATACTTAAATTTATGCTCAACATCACTAATTATTAGAGAAATTCAAATGAAAATTACAATGAGGTATCACCTCACACCTGTCAGAAAGGCCATCATCAAAAAATCTACAAACAATAAATGCTGGAGAGGGTATGGAGAAAAGGGAACCCTCTTTCACTGCTGATGGGAACGTAAATTGGTACAGCCACTATGGAGAGTAGTATGTAGGTTCCTTAAAAAACTAAAATATAGAGCTACCATATGATCCAGCAATCCCACTCCTGGGCATATATCTGGAGAAAAGCATAAGTCGAAAAGATACATGCACCCCAGTGTTCATTGCAGCACTATTTACAATAGCCAGGACAAGGAAACAACTTAAATGTCCATCAACAGAGGAATGGATAAAGAAGATGTGGTACATATATACAATGGAATATTACTCGGCTATGAAAAAGAATGAAATAATGCCATTTGCAGTGACATGGATGGGCTTAGAGACTGCCATTCTGAGTGAAGTAAGCCAGACAGAGAAAGATAAATATCATGATATTGCTTATATGTGGAATCTAAGAAATGGTACAAGTGAATTTATGTATGAAACAGAAACTGAGTCACAGATGTAGAAACAAACTTATGGTTACCAAGGGGGAAGCAGGGGTGGGATAAATTGGGAGATTGGGATTGACATATACACACTACTATTGGGTTGGCCAAAAATTCGTTCGGGTTTTTCTGTAGCATCTTACGGAAAAACCCTGACAAACTTCTTGGCCAATCCAATATATAAAACAAATAACTAATAAGGACCTACTGCATAGCACAGGGAATTCTACTCAATACCCTGCAATGGCCTATATGGGAAAAGAATCTAAAAAAGAGTGGATACATGTATATTTATAACTGATTCATTCTGCTGTACAGCAGAAATTAATATTGTAAGCCAATAAAAATAATTGCCTAATTTTTATTTGCCTATATTTTTTATGCACTTGGCATTCAACTTATGCCAAGTGCATAAAATGATTACAAATTTAGATATCTCGTTTAGCAGTAGAACTTAAAAACGTGTCTTAAAAGAATGCATCATCATTCGTGGTGAGGAGAAATTGCAGTAGATCTCTAATGTGAACAATTAGAACTATGTTCTAAGCCTGTTTTATATCACACTAGATGCTGTACTAGTCATATTAACTAAATGTCTCTATTAGAATTAAAATTAATTTAATTCTACTAGAACCATGAGTTTTTATTAAATCCACTGAACACTGAAAATACAATCAGTACTCATCAAAATAATTGGTAGAACTTTTGCTTATAAGTAAGTATGTAAATATGGTATAGTTGGGGAGGTAAGTCCAATATTTTTTGAAATGTGCATGGCTGGCTCACAGGCTAGAAACTCAAGACAGTTGACACCGCGGACTTGAGGCAGAATTTCTTCTTCCTCGAAGAAACCTCAGTTTTGCTAAGTTGCCACATAAATCTAACCATCACAAGAACTAATCAATTTGTTTGTGACAACACAGCTGTAGTTACGTGAAGAATATGGAATGAAAGAGATTTTACATAATACTCTCCTACTAATGCTCAACATGGCCATTTCTTTAGAGTAGCTTTGTAACTCAGGGAGCAGAGCTATTGAAGATATCTGACCATGGTGGGAATCTGGGTCCCTCCATCTCTACAGTAATGAAGCTTAGTTTTCTGTGGGTCTACCAAACGCTTAGTTTTCTTAGTTAATTAAAGAGACAGTATTGGTACAGAATGAAAATAACTGCACATTCTTGCTCTCTCCTTGAGTTTTATGGAAGGGATAATTTTCTAATGGGAGTGGTCGAGCAATCATATTCCGAGACATGGAATCTGCTATATAGCTGACTGACTTTATAACCACTTTCCCCTCCAGACTTTTACATTGATGTTGTCATGCATTTTGGTTCCAAATTTATTTCAAATTACAAAGTCTTTTTAAATACTGTTTTGTATGGACAATATTCATTTATATTTATCCATATTTTCCCCTTTCCACTGTTACTTGTTTTTTCTTGTATCTCCATGTTTACATCTTGAACTTTTTCCTTTTGACTACAGAAATCAATTTTATGATATTTTTAGTGCAGGTTTGTGTAGTGAGAAACTTCCTCAATATTTTTTCTTGTTTTACAATACATCTTTCAAATTTATTTAAAGTTTTTTTGGGGAGTATAGAATTCTAGTTTAGAGCTATTTTCTTTCAGCACGTTAAAGATAGTACTCCATAGTCCTTGTCTTTGAATCAGTTTTGTTGAGAAGTCAGGTCTCAGACTTATTACTCTTCTGAAACTAACATGTCTTCTTTCACTAACTACTTTAAAGACTTCCTATTTGCCTTTGGTTTCATTTATGATATATTTTGTTATAATTTTCTTTATATATGTTCTGCTTGTGATTCATTTCAATATGTGGATTGATGTCTTGCATTAGCTTTGAAAAATTCTTGGCAAGTATTTCTTCAAATATTGCTTCATTTCCATTCCATTCTGTCTCTGGGACTCAAGGCAGACATATATTAGATGTTTCCAGTGCATCTCATGTATATTTTATGCTCTATTTTTCTATTAACATTCTTTGTTTCTGTTTCAATTTGACTGTTTTTATTCACCTATGTTACATTTCACAATGATTAAGTTTTCAGCTCTGTCAAATGTATTGTGAAATCCGTATGCTACATTTGCAATCAGGTATTTGATGTTCCACTTCCTCAACTTCCATTTAATGCTCTCTTATAGACTTCAATTCTCCAATGAATTTTTCCATAATTTCAAACACTTTTTTCTATTTTTTGCATTTTCTGGAACATATTAGTTGTTACTTAAACTTTTTCTATTAATTCTAATGTCTGAATTACCTTTTGGTTTGCCTCTATTGTCTGTTGCCTTCTCTAGGTTATCAGTCTTACTGTCTTATATTTTAACATGTCTAATAATTTTTTACTTTATGTCAATAAATTTGTTAGAAAAGAATCATAGAGGCTCCAGATGATGCTGTATTCCAAGAGAAGGCATCTTCTTTCTTCTGTTAGGTGATAGGACTGAATTAGAGATGCTGTGTGGGGATGAAATAGTCTTTGGTGCCTTCAAATGATTTATTTTTTTAATTTATCCAGTTTTTTTCTAGTTGCTATCAGCAGAAGTATTGGCTTCCTATTACCTAATGTATCCTACTTGTATTGGAAGTCACAAGTGGCTATTTTAAATAAAGAATGAATAATTTTCCACAAGATGAGTGGAATGCTTGGAGTAGGAAATGAAAATTTAAGAAAATCTTAATCTAGTTTTGATAATGTTCAAGATTCAATAAGCCTGAATCAAAACTAATATAATAATAAAAATAAGATCACAGGGCTTCCCTGGTGGCACAGTGGTTGAGAGTCCGCCTGCCGATGCAGGGGACACGGGTTCGTGCCCCGGTCCGGGAAGATCCCACATGCCGCGGAGCAGCTGGGCCCGTGAGCCATGGCCGCTGAGCCTGCACGTCCGGAGCCTGTGCTCCACAACGGGAGAGGCCGCAACAGTGAGAGGCCCGCGTAACGCAAAAAACAAACAAACAAACAAAAATAATAATAAGATCATATACTAAAAAAAAAATCTAGATTGTTTAGGAAAGAGAGAAATATTTGTTTTTCCCTATGGTGGTACTCAACAAAAATTAACGTTTACTTTCTTCTTTTAGTTCCATCATTCATTCAGTTGTTGTGACGATAAAAAGTTATTTCAGATACATGTCATTAGTAATTGTAGATTATGTTCATTTAATTTTTATGTCATGATTCTTACAGGTGCTTTCATTATCATGGTGGTAATAATTACTAGTAAACAAGTTTTCATAGTTTTACTGATAATTTCTTTCCTTTGTCTTTTTTCTTGATTTCTTTAGAGAATAAAATAATTTATTGATAGATTATGTTTTGAGTATATTTTTCAGGAGATTTTATGGATGTTTTATTTCTTCCACCCTTAGATATCTGATACTTTGTGTCTTTTGCACTTACACAAGGATTATAATACACCTTGTTAAAATTCTTCAATTGAAGTACTTTTTCCTTAAACAATTATTATTAAATATTTTTATCACTTAGAACTAATGTTAAGCCCCCACATTATTCTATTATGAAAGTCTGTTTTTGTTTTCCCCTCATATGGCTTAGCCACATTACTTGTTCTCAAAATAAACTTAAAATACCAGGATATTTCTTGAGAGAGGTCAAATTCTATAGATTTTGCTTGTTAATCAGTGAGACATTAGGGGAATTATCTTCTATCTCTTCTTTGATTATTGTCTATTCCATTATAACCTGTTCTCTAATTCTAGAATATTAATTTGTCAGTGTTCCTTCTTTATTCTGTTTTCCATTATTTATATTTTCTGTAACTGAGTCATTTTATACTTGGATAAAGGACAACAATCCTAATATTACGTGAAGTGATTGGATATTATTATAATGATACATGTATATGTGAAAAAGACATTTATTTTATACATAAATATACTTAATAAAAACTGAACAACTCTGATAAAATGCTTGGATCTGGGGACCGTAGAAAGAAGCAACACAGTGCAGTAGATAAAAGCACTGTCACTAGAATCAGTCAACCTATGAACCTGTGGCACTCTTTAGAAGTTATCTGACCTCAGACAAGTTACTTAAGCTTTCTGTATCTCTGTTTATGCAACTATAAATGGAGATAATACAATTGCCTACCAAGTGGATAAAAATACCTCAGGTTAACCCTTCTGGAATACATAGAAAGAAAAGTATAAGTTCTCCCAATAAGAAACTGTGTATTTCTTATTGAATAATTCTTATTTACACTTTGTCATATTCATATTCTTATTCAATGATGTAATATTCTTTTGAATATTCTTATATCACTACTACATATTGGAATACCTTGCTTGCTAGATTTATTTTTCCTGAATAAAATCCGCAACCAGATTACGCTTACTATAGACTGTTGGTTTTTTTCTTTGCAATCTAAAAGTGGTGATACTTAAAGTATAAAGGAAACCTCCTCCTTATTTAATTCAATAAGAAATTTACATTAAGTTCCTTTATAATTAAATTTATTCAAGATAATTAAAAATAATTGCAGAAGACATAAAAATTATTAATAAAAATTAAAGATAACTCAAATATGTATTAGATGACATGAATAAAACAGTAGAAAACATTAGTACTCTTTCCCCTCACAGCATCCTTTTTTTAATGCTATACTTTTGTTATTGTTATTATGTCAAATATACTTTAAAAAAAGTCATTGCTGCCACTCATGAACATAAAGTAAATCAAACCCTGCTAATACTTCTGCTTTTCTTCTTCATCTTAAAAAAATTATTTCCTAGAAAATTTTTTCATAGAAAAGTTTAAGCAGCATTCCTCATCTCAATTTGATGATTATTATCACTCTTAAAAAAAAACCTTTTACATCAATAATAAGACAATATACAATAGCTGTAACTATCAAAACTTTGGAGTTTCTCAAGTGTAAAACTCATCACAACATGGCAATAGAGATTTGGTTTTTGGTTTTTTTGAAGAATTGATCTGAACTCCACATCCTTAGCTGGAATCCTGCAGTATTTTCTTTGGCTTTCATGTTTTGAAATGTGGCAGTATAGTTGTAAATGCAATGTCTGATGGAAACTGTTGACTGCCAAAGGGCCCACAATTTGAAGTGACAAAGATCCCATTAAAGAGATCAAGAGTTAACATTTCATAATGTTTTTATAAAAGAAATTGACAGAGCACTGACTCATCCAATTAGAAAACTGGCATAGAAATAAGCCAGGCAGAAAAGCTGGAAATGGACCTCAAATACTGGTCCTAGAGAAAAAGAAAGTTAATTAGATTACTTTACAGAAAGCAAAGACTTTAAATTACTGAGACAATGTCTTGAAAAATTTTAACTAGTGAGATCTATATTTTCCAAGTTGCAAATTTCTAAGGGAAGGAGAATAATGAACATAGTGGAGGTGAAGTCTAGAAAGTGGTAAGTAGGCAAAGTATTCTCTCTGATAGCTTTGTAGTTAGTAACTTTACTCTTCAGTGGAAAAGTTTGGGCAGTTGAAAGGCTAGTGAAAGGCACATTTTATATCTCTTTCATTTTTTAAATATTTTTCAATGTACCTCCTCTTTGAAAACAGTTTCCATGTTCCCTCATATTTTCTTCTTCAATATTCTACTCATTATGGTGTCTAAATAATCAGTTTAGTATGTTTTCAGGTTAAGCAAAAGACTTTATTTTAGAATTTGATCAAGGTTATAATGCTGCTTTAAATTGTTAAATGGACTTGCATCAAATGCCAGCCAAATTACATAATTTACTGGGAAGTCACATCATAAATAGAAAACAATGGTAATATTCTGTAATATAAAATAATGGTTTTATTGCACTGTAATTTTTTTCATATTTCCCAATGAAGTTATGTAGAATTTGAGGTTAGATAATACGTTATGCATGTAATAGCTTCTCAGATCTTTCATGATTGCATGTTTACTTTTTTCTTTGATAGCTCAATTCAGCTAGCTGCTGTTTACATGGTTCCTTGCAGATAGTTATTTTATTATAAAACATTAATAAGAGTTATGAACTTTAATGAAAATAGTAATATTTATTATTATTAAATGGATAAATCATATTTTGACAGAGTAAACATTTCCGTTATTTAAATCTTAATTGAAAGCAAAATAAAATGACTTGTATGCAGAAAGGGTGATGGTAAGTGAACAATTTATTGAGCATGCCAGTTTTTTCCTCAGAATGTCATTTCCATCCTAGCTTTCATATTGCATCCCTGAATAATCCAAAGTCTCAATATTTCTAAAGATTAGCAAAAAGAAATTACTTCACATATTAGATGTCCCCAAAATGAACTGTTTCAAGATTTGAGTCTTTGAGATGTCACCTATTTTGAAACAAAGAAGAAATTCTAACACTTACAAATAACTTTTTCTCTTTAATTTTTATTTACAATTCTTTTGATTCCAGTGTTGAAGATGTAGTGTCATAAAAATAGCTCATTCAGAAATGTTTCTAAGTCCTGGAAAGATCATATTCTGGCTAGACATTATGTGTAACTGAGGTTAAAATTAAACTGCTTCTCCACAAACCCCTTGCAGGACATTTGGTCCTATCCAAATTGCCCATATTTGGTCCATGCCAAAAGGTACTTGATATGTGATCCTGTCCAAAACAATTTGTCCTGGATCAAATATGCTTGTGGACATTTTGGACAGGACCAAATTTCAAGGACTTTTTGCATGGACCAAATGATTTAGGGAAAAAGTGTCTTATGGAACAATGTCTTATGGATGTTTTGGACAGAACAAAATGTCTGCTAACCCACAAACCTTGTCTCTGAAACTGTATCATGTTTCCTGTCAACTGTGCTTCTTAAAGGTAGTCTTTCTCTCATTTCTTTCTTGCCATATTTCATTTATTGTTTATATGGTCACTGACGGAAACTAAAATATAGATGCAATAAAACCTCATATTCCTCTTGTTCATTAATAATCCTCTAATCCATGTTTTTCTTAACATCTTTATTGGAGTATAATTGCTTTATGATGCTTTGTTAAGATTCTGCTGTATAACAAAGTGAATCAGCTATACATATACATATATCCCCATATCCCCTCCCTATCCCACCCCTCTAGGTGGTCACAAAACACCGAGCTGATCTCCCTGGACTATGGCAGCAGTTTCCCACTAGCTATCTATTTTACATTTGGTAGTGTATATATGTCAGTTTTATTTAAATTAATCCATGCTGATGAATATTTCTATTATAAAGATTTTGAGCTTTCAATTCAAAGCATACTATAGCCACTTCCCTTCAGCTATTTCTTTACATAACAAGAACTTTATGGAATATGCTGATTGTAAATTTCAGTGGGAAAATCACAGTTTTTATACACAGCAGGACAAATTACAGAATCCTCTAAAACTGTAGCATTTAGCTTGAATGTTAAAGATGGAAAAATCTACAATGGTTTTGCTGATGCCTGCACAAAAACAAAATAATTCATTTAGTTGTTAAAACTTCATAGAAAGTTACTCTTTAAAGTTTACCAAAGTCTTTTCCTACCTATATTTTGTGTTTACCTGTTCTAAGCATAGAAGTAATAATCCTTTCACAATAGTTACCTTGATTTTATTCTTAGTCTAAAATGAATACTGATATGGAGGAATCATTAAATACTTTTCTGCATCAGTTTCCAATTTTTAAAAAGCTGTTAAAATCTGTTTATTGCCTAATGAAAATGTTAAAGTTATACAGTGCAATTAATAAAGGTTTGGAAAATACAAAAAGAAAAGCAAATAATAATAACAATAGTAATAGTAGTAATTCCACAACACAGGTAATATGATCAGTAACAGTTTGTGTTACACCACTTATTCATTCTTGCAATAATTCTGAATATAGTTAAGATTATACTGTAAATGTCATTTTTACCCTGCTTTTGCTTACTGAAGATTCTTCCTATCATTCTGTTTTTTCTCTCATTCTGTATCAGAGGAGAATTACTGTGTTACATATATATTTTTTACTTGCGATATCATGAACCATAATAAATTAACAGCCAAGTGGTAATAACAGGGGTTATAAAATTAGATTCCTGCAGTTTGAATATGAACTATATAATTTATTAGCTGTGCTACTTGAACAACTAATCTAACATCACTTAAAGTTTTTTATCTACTAAACATGCAAAATAGCACACTACCCGCTGTATGTCAGTGTTTTGAGGATTAAAGTAATTCATTCAAAATCTTCAGCACATAGAAAATGCTTAATAAGTTCTAGCCTTCTCTCTTCCTCTTTCTCATTTTTCTCTCCTTTGTCAATTACTACTGCTGCTGCTATCACTATTCTCAGGTCAATTACTATTACAAGTAGCGATACTACCTTCTAATACTAGGTCTGATACTATATTCTAATGAGCAGAAAGCGTCAGATTTTGCTTGGCATAACGATCTCCAGGTTCATCCACGTTGCCAAAAATGGCAGAATTGTTTTCCTTTTTTTTTTTTTTTGCCTTGCTGTACGGCATGCTGGATCTTAGTTTCCCAACCAGGGAAAGAACCTGTGCCCCCTACAGTGGAACAATACTATTTCATTGTGTGTCAAATTTTCTTTATCTATTTGGGCAGAAATTGACATTCAGGTTGCTTCTATGTCTTGGCTATTGTGAATAATGCTGCAATAAACATGGGGGTGTAGATATCTCTTTGATATCCTGGTTACATTCCTTTGGATATATACCCAGAAATGGGATTGCTGGATCATATAGTTCTATTTTTAATTTTCTAAGGAACTTCTATACTGTTTTCCACAGTGTACAAGGGTTCCCTTTTCGCTACATCCTCACCAACACTTGTAATCATTTTTTTTATAATAACCATTCTATCTGGTGTGAGGTGATAGCTTATTATGGTTTTGATTTGTCTTTACCTGATTATTAGTGATGTTGAGCATCTTTTCATATACCTGCTGTCCATTTGTATGTCTCCTTTGAAGAAATGTCTGTTCAGTTATTTGCCCATTTTTTTTTGCTACTGAGTTGTAACAGTTTCTTATGTATTTTGGAGTACATGATACCACTTATTTGTGAAATATAAAATAGTCAAACTCATAGAAGGGTAAAATGGTAGTTGCCAAGGCCTGGGAGGAGGAGGAAATGGGGAGTTACCAGTCAAAGTGTACAAAGTTTCAATTATCAAGACGAATAAGTTATAGAGATTTGCTGTAGAGCATAATGACTCAATTAACAATACTATATGGTATACTTAAAATATGGTTAAGAGTATAGGTCTTATGTCAAGTATTCTTATCACAAAATTAATAATAAGATAATAAAAAGGGCAGGAGAAAACTTTGGGAGGTGATGAATATGTTAATGGCATAGGTTGTGGTGATGATTTCACAGATGTATACTTCTCTCCAAACTCATCAAGTTGTATGCATAAAAAAATACATAGCTTTTTGTATGTCAACCATACCTCTATAAAGTGGTTTTAAAAGGAAATAAATGAAAACCTCCATCAGAGAAAACAAAAAAGAAAGTGTCAGATTTTGGAGTGAGACAAACATAGATAAAATCTTTAGCAGACTTTTATTAACTGTGGGATTGAGAAAAGTATGTAATCTCTCTGCAATGCAGACTTCTCATTTCTAGACATGGGGATAATAATACAGCCACAATGTTGTCATTTTTTTATGCGTGCCAATGTGGCTTGCAAAACTTCTGGCACACATTTGGCATCAGGTAAGTACTAGTCCCTGTTTCCTCTCCCAGTTTCCCCTCTGCAGTTCAATTATTGGAATCTAATTTTGTGCTAAATCGAATGATCATCAATATGTTCCATAATTTATATTCACCATTTAGTGAGGAAAAATATGAATTGCTGAAGGTCCAAACATCTAAAACAGTAAGAGAAGGAAAAGGAGGAAACACTGAAAATGTCACTGATGTTGTAAAATGATTTTCAACATTTCTATTCCTAAAACTCTGTTTTAATAGCTGGAACAGGGAAATTCAAAAGGTTAGAAGAATACTTATGTTTAACTTAGTTTATTGCAATCTTGTCCATATTTTCTCTTAAGAAAATGTGTTATCGATTTATGAGATAGAAATCTCTGATTATGTTCAGTTGCATAGGATTGACCTTTGTGTAGAGTTGCAATTAATACATTACTTTTATTTCAAAATAAATCCCTCAAGAGATGTTAGCTGTTAACTTGGAAAGTGAAATCCTTTTCCACTGGATTAAATATGTCTACATCAAGAGTTATAATAATATTTTAATATTGTAATACTAAGCTAGACCAGTTAATTGTGACCCTTTAACACTTAAAAACAACTTTTTATTTGAAGAATGCACTTTTTAAACAAATATGTTTATAATTACAATTCAGGTCTGGAAATAATGTAGGTATTTGCAGAAATCTGGAGGCAAAGGTTACAAGAAAAACTTTAAACACCTGTTCAAATAGAAGCCATTGGGTATTTTTGAAAAGTATCTCCTGAATAAGATCCGTATATAGAAATCTCCCTTCTGAAATGGTTTCATATTTGATCGCCACAAGACCAATGTTGTGACATTCTATATGTTCAAGTTAAGAAAAAAGGATCCAGAGATCACAAGTTCCCCAGTTCATGACAAAATTTTAAAAGGATAAATAATTTTCATGAAATACTATCAACTATGGTTTTGTTTGAATGCCATTATACATTTTTCTATGCACTTAAATAGATGTTTAGACCATTAAATTTCTATTTCAAACATTTTGATGGGTAGATATTTTTACAGTATAAGCTTCTTATTTTTCTTCTGCAAATCAATTAAATATAGGCTATTGCTGAATTACAATAAGTCTACTAGTCCCTGTATTTTAATAATTTATATGTCAGTGACATAAACCTAAGATATAGGTTTGAAATCTTGGCATGAGAAAACTAGTATCACCAGAAAAGAAAAACAGCTAACAGGGAAGTTATTTAGAATTGAAAAGACATAGAAAAGAGAGGGAAAATTATCTAATTAAGGTCTACGCTGACAAGTAAAACTGATGCATTGATTTTTTCCCCATTGTCTGATGCAGTGTACATTGTTACCAAGAAATATTTGCTCGGGCCTCCCTGGTGGCGCAGTGGTTGAGAATCTGCCTGCCAATGCAGGGGACACAGGTTTGAGCCCTGGTCTGGGAAGATCCCACATGCCACGGAGCAACTGGGCCCGTGAACCACAATTACTGAGTCTGCGCGTCTGGAGCCTGTGCTCCGCAACAGCAGAGGCTGCGATAGTGAGAGGCCTGCACACCGCAATGAAGAGTGGCCCCCGCTTGCCACAACTAGAGAAAGCCCATGCACAGAAACAAAGGCCCAACACAGCCATAAATAAATAAATAAATAAATACATTAAAAAAAAAAAAGAAATATTTGCTCATTTAAAATAGAAGCCCCAGTTGATTCTTGCAAATTGCATTAAAAACTTTCATGTGTAGGGTTGATGCTGTGGGGAGGGGGGTTTGGGATCCAACTCATTCTCTCTCTTTTTGTTTTTGTTTTTAAGTCCATCCTAGGGGTAGGTGGGGAGGCTGGAGAATGGTCGCTTCTCAAGACTTTAGTGTGTGCTGAGCTTTCTTTTTGATGCTGACAGGGGAGGATGGGGACTGGGATGGTGAGTGAGTCCCCTATATCAAACCCTTTGGCAAGCACGAGACGGAATGCTTGAGTTTCGGTTTATTTTTTTATGAATGTCCAGATCTGTTTCCCCCTGGCCTCCCAGACTTGTGTGGCCAGTTAGAAATGTCTGGTTTGTGTTCATCTCTCCCTCATTTCTGGAGCAGGGGCTGAGACCCCGCCACATCTCTTGTGCTTTGCATCCACGCCTTGGACATTAAAGGTCGATTGATGCAAAAAATAAATTGAATAAATAAATAAATAAAATAAAATAGAAGCCCCAAAGTGACTGCTTGGAAGTTCAGTTAAGCATAATAGAACTAGTTATATAATGAGAAGATGAGTAAAAGCTTTGAGGGTTAGAATTTATTTTTTCATTTAGGAAGAGAATTTATTGTCCCAAGAGGCCATTTGGTGAATCAGTCACTTCCAAGACAGCAGAAAATAACCTGAGAGCTCAAAGCAAACAGAGAAAGCTTGATCACCTACTTAATAAAATTGGTACCCTTTAAGAATTAATACATTACATATCTGTTTTTTCTGAGATCCTCGTTTCCAGTTTCTGCTATTCAGATTCCTGGTGCCCTTCATGTACAGGGATTCTCCACCTCAGCACTATCGATTTTTTTGCACTGGATAGTGTTTGTTTTAAAGGAGATGTCCTCTGCATTGTAGGATGCTTAAGAGCATTTCTAGCCTTTACTCACCAGAAGCTAATACCACATTCTACCTCAATCATGACAGTCAAAAGTGACTCTGCATTTTGCTGATCTTCCCCAGGAGGACAACATTGCCCCATATGAGAACAAAAACAAACACTCTAGGCTCACATCCAACAAACATTTGAAATCCTTCTGTTGCCCCACTACACCAGGTCCTTTTGTGGAGATAATTTCTGGACCCAGAGCTCATATGTCTACAATAGCTCTTTCCCCATCACTACCTCATTAACTTCCTCTCCTCACCAGGAAACAGAAGAACAGATATATCAATCTGTGCTCCAGGGATTAAGTCAGATCAAAAAGCTCCTGCTGTGACCACTGCTTCTTCTCACCCACCAACCCAAAGAGTGGACATTGGAAAGCTCTTCAGAGCCTCGTGTGTCCTCAACCTTGACAGCTAGAAGCAACAGCCAAGACTTACAGGAAAATTATCTATATGCTGCTTTCCTCTTCCAAGACTTGCACAAATGCATCAAATTATCAGAAAAAAAATTGTATCCAGAACCCTGGCTTCAAAGAGACTCTCTTTTCCAATTTCTTTAAATAAGAGGAAGGAGAACTATATTAGAATCAATTCAAATACCCTCCTACTGAGGCAGATTTACTATTTAGCTAGTGAGGGGTAAAACCCTGGCACCTCTCTTATACAGATTTCAATGACTGCTGGAGTATTGGGGGATTGAAGATTGTTCTAAGCGAAGTAGGAAAGTCAGGTGCAGACAAGAAGTATTACAGTATGAGCACTTATGGTAAAATGCTAAAAGACATCTCAGAAGAAAGAAGTGTGAATCTCTATAGTACATGTGTGAGAAAAAAACCACTTTTAGCCCTAATTTTTTATTAATATTATTGTGTTATTTTTCTTAAGGTTTCCCCAAATTATGTGAGTGTTAGGTCTCACAAAACCTGTTTTTGCTCCTGCTTTGTACAGATTACAGGAGGGATGTTGAAATAAACAATTGCCTGTAGTTCAGGAAATATATACGGTCTGGAGATGTATTTCTGGGAATTGTCAACAGATAGAGGAAATTTAAAGCCATGAGTCTATCACCAAGGGAGTAAATACATATAGAAAAGAGGTCTAAAGAAGGATCCCTGAGGCAAACCCCAAATTTAGAGGCCCTGGAGACAGTGATGTTAGACACACTGCCAAAGATGAAAAAGTCAGTAAAGGATACTGGAAAAGAACAGTGAAACAAAAAAATCAAGAAATGTGGTTCAGACGCCAAACGAAAATAAGTTTCTCTAAGAGAAGTGATCAGCCATGTCACATGATGGCTATTTTCATTAATACCAAAGATATACACAATAACAATAACAACAACAAAAGCAATAGCTAACACAGACCATAATTACCTTGTGACAAGCAGTGTTCTAAGCACTTTAGGTCTAGTCGAACTCACTTAATCCTCCCAACAATTTTATGAGGCAAGTCTTAGTAACATTTCCAATTTTGAAAAATGAGAACTCTGAGATCCACAAGGGCTAAGCAGTGACACGTCCAAGATCATACAACAGGTAAGTAGACAGGATTTGCTCCCAGGCCACCTGGCTCTGGAGTCTACCTGGTTCACAACTCTTTTATAGACCATTTGTATATCCTTCCTGTGAATTTTGCCAATGACTATTTCAGACTTCAATGTGTTCATTGTCTATGGAATCTACCTGTTTAGTATAATTATGGGTAATTTATTTCCTTCTTACAAACTAATAACTTATATAATATATAAGGGGATTCCACTGTCTATGTTTTTTGAATCCAAGACCTTATCCCTGGGAATCTTATTTTTCCTCACTTTATCCTCCATTCTATACGGTCATCTATCTGCATTTTTCATCTAACTGTCAAACACTGACATACCACTAAAATGTAAAGGGCAGAAACTGAGCTGTCGATGAACGATTCAGTGCACCTGTTTCTAATTAGGAGATGGCAGTGGCTGTTAAATGCCTCTCTGTGTATCTGGACGGACACTCTTGAGACCACGTCGTCTATTTATCCTCTGAGTTACTCCAGAACTAGTGCAGCAGGGAGGGTCTTCATCCCTATTGCAAGGGATTCTCCCCGCCAGGAGGCACACCCTCCAGCAGAGCCCAAACCATAATTGAGATTTCCTGGCAAATTCCATGTGTGAAGAATCAAATCCTGAGAAACCCTGCAAGAGGAACTTTCCATTGATTTCAGCTGTACCTAATTTGCCATAAAACTTTAGAGAAGGTAGTAAATTGTTTAGTGTTTTCAGATAGATTTTCCTATTATACAGGACAAAAAAAAAAAAAGGAGGAGATGCACTATTTTGTCTTTGAAGGTGAAAGAAATCTGCTCTTTACGCCACTTCAGATACCCATGACTAAACAGGGATGGCCACGTTGAAGGGGTGGGTAGAATTCATGTTTTGCTGTGAATTTTATTTCAGTGGAACAAAGCTGATCGTCTTCAGCTTATAAAAACAGGCACAGAAAGAATGAAACTCAGACACCCTAAAATTATTTAGTGGAAACTGTGTGATTTGATGCGACAGAGTGTCACTAATACCTATGGTTCAATCTGTATTTATAAACAGAGTTTGCCACTTGTCACAAATCCAGAAAACAAATACATTTGTTGTACTGTGATGCCCTTAGGAAGAATCACATTTGATCATCTACCTTGGTCCACTATGAAAGATTTTACTGAAATAAAAGAACTACAGTAATATGTGAACTAGAGGTTCCACTGGATTTATAAAACAGCGTGTCAAAAACTTATTTCTTTGAAAAATTGAAAAGATCCTCAAAGGGTTTGGGGGTATGTGGAAATCCGGTCTCAAATAAAAAGAGGGAGAAATCTCATACTCGCTAGGAATGAGTAAAGCAGAAATAATAATAACTTTATTAAAATGATGTACAGCACATGTTAAACAAAAAGTAATACCATAACCAAATTTATCTGAGAATTTTACAAAGAATAATTAGAGCACCTGACTGCTATCGTTTCGGTCTTTATATTCTGAGAAAAGATTGTTTTGTCATCAGTTTTGTTTCATAAAAGGTGTCGAGGGCTTTCCTGGTGGTGCAGTGGTTAAGAATCCGCCTGCCAATGCAGGGGACAAGGGTTCGAGCCCTGGTCCGGGAAGATCCCACATGCCACGGAGCAACTAAGCCCATGCGCCACAGCTACTGAGCCTGCGCTCTAGAGCCCGAGAGCCACAACTACAGAAGCCCATGTGCCTAGAGTCTGTGCTCTGCAACAAGAGAAGCCACCTAAATGAGAGGCCCACGCACCACAACGAAGAGTAGCCCCTGCTCTCCGCAACTAGAGAAAAGCCCGCGCACAGCAACCAAGACCCAATGCAGCCAAAAATAAATAAATAAATAAATAAATAAATAAATAAAAAGGTGTCCATAATTGTACCAAATCCATTAGGTATTCTTTTCTGGAGGTGATAATATTCTGTTTCTTTAAATTATTTGTTAAATATTTAGCCATTCCAACAACTTAGAGAATTACTTATTTCCCTAAAAAACCATGTGACAATTGTTTTGAAGTACCCCATACCCTTATCCTAGTTCACACCTAATTATAATCATGACTACTCTCTGTTTCTTAATTAAGAGTGTTGAATTTTAAAGTAGGGAAACAGTCCAAGTTACAAATATTCTACATATATATTAAGATAGATAGATCAGCTCGGTGCTTTGTGACCGCCTGGAGAGGTGGGATGGGGAGGGTGGGAGGGAGGGAGATGCATGAGGGAAGGGATGTGGGAACAGATGTATATGTATGACTGATTCACTTTGTTATAAAGCAGAAACTAATTAAAAAAAAGATAGATAGACAGACAGACATAGATAGGTGATATTTTAGTTATCATGGATGGAGAGCAGATTTGAAAGTGGAACTTTCATGTACTGACAAAATATTATTAGCTAAAAGTGTTATCTATAATACATTATGTCTTTATTTCCTGGCCTGTGGAGTCAGGCCTACCCACTTTTGAATCTGGGCTCTCTTCCTCAGAGGCTGTGTTACTTTGGGCTTGTTAATTAATAGACTTGGCTCCCAGTAACCTTATATGTATAATTGGGACCCTAATATAATTTACTTGAAAGAGAAGTTATTGGACAAAATAGAATAACATACAAAGAGCAAAGGAAAACATTTGCTTCATAATAAATATTCAATATATGGTAACTATTTTTCTTCTCCTTTTTAAATTATATGGGTTGATGTTATAAAGACAATACATTTTTGGATATATGTAAATTGTAGAAGTTTATTATATTTCAAATACAGATGACCTGAAGATTTAGACCCTGTTAACCCTTTTTTCTCACTTTTCTATTATATATATTATAGTTTTTAAATGAGTTGAATAATTCTAAAAATGGAATGTCTACATCATCTAGAGTATACAGAGCTAATATTATCAAAAAATAAGTGTTCTCAAAATGAGTCAAACTTTTAGGAATGCCTTGGCCAACAAATAGTTATAGAATTGACCTTTTTTTTTTTTTTTTTAGAAGATGTTGGGGGTAGGAATTTTTTTTTTAATTAATTAATTAATTTATTTTTGCTGTGTTGCGTCTTCATTTCTGTGTGAGGGCTTTCTCTAGTTGTGGCAAGCGGGGGCCACTCTTCATCGCGGTGCGCGGGCCTCTCACTATCGCGGCCTCTTGTTGCGGAGCACAGGCTCCAGACGTGCAGGCTCAGTAGTCGTGGCTCACGGGCCTAGTTGCTCCGCGGCATGTGGGATCCTCCCAGACCAGGGCTCGAACCCGTGTCCCCTGCATTAGCAGGCAGATTCTCAACCACCGCGCCACCAGGGAAGCCCCTAGAATTGACCATTTTAAGGTGGCTTTGAAATTTATATCATTATAATCACTTGTTAAATTTTGATTATAAATATCTATATTTTGTTTAATTGAAGAGTATCACTTAATGATAATAAAGGTTTTGTGAAAACTGATAGTTCTCCACAATCTTTTTTCGTTATGACATTCTAGCTCACTACATTATTTCAAGATACAATCCATCCTCATAATTTACAGTAGTCATAATCTATAAAGTGGCTGCAAATGCTAAATTAACGAATACTGAATCATTGCTCCTAGGAGAAATACAGGGTTAAATTCTTGTGAGCCTCTGGTCACAACACTTCTAGCAACTAATCATTAGGTAACTTGTTTTATGTGTTTCTGCTTAAAGACACTTTAATATACATTATTGATTCATTAACACTGAACTCAATGAACTCAGTAGAAGTCAATTGCATTATAACTCCTGCCTCAACAAGCTTATCTAACACATGCATCATGCATTTTTTCCTTAAGGCACATCACTGCCTATTTGTGCTTAGGAACAGGAGACCCACTTCAACACTATGCTTGGGTACCATTTTAAACAATAGAACCACCAACAAAAAGCACAAAAACTGGCACTAAATAGACCACAAAAAGAACACATTTACAGTATAAGAGCTGAAGCAAGAATTAACAGCGTCACTCTGTCAGGCCTCAGCTGGGAACATGTATGTCAGGCAACTCAAATTTTTTGCTTCTCCCCTAAAATCTGTAAGTGACCACGAAAGTGTCATGAGTATTGACTTGAGGGTTACAAATAAATTTTCTCCAGTAGGCAAATTTGCAAATACGTTATTTATGAATAAAGAGAATTGACTATTTGCAGCGAAATTCTGTCTCCAATGGATGTCTAGTGGAACTGGATCCTATTTTTCAAGTTGACATGTATTAACCATGAACTTCATGTCCTAGAAAGAATGTGAACCAGCCAAATCCAAAAAGAAATTATCACCAATAATGTCTTCACTATGAGAGCTGGCTAAAATTGGTGTAATAATGAACACAGACCGATTTTGATGCACCTAGAAAGACATCTAGTTTAGAAAAAATTTCTTTACCATAAAAAAGTCTTCCTTATAACACAATTTTTTACATTTCTGAAAACAACAATGACAAAAACAACAGCGACAAAAGAGGAGCTTTATTTTCTTGATCCAGGAATGCAAAATTACTACTCTAAACATCTATATACATCTTAGAAGTAAACACAATTAGATATACCTTCATTATGTAGTCTCCAGCTTTACTCCAGACAACAGTGGTGCATGTGACACCACAATTTGTAGCGTTTTCAGTCATGGAAGAAAAACAACACAGGAGGTTTTCTGACTAGGTGATAAGAAAGTAAGTTTCCAGAAAGGAAACACTGACTTGTTGAAGACCTTTTTTGACTTAAGATGGGCATCTCATTCATAATTTAATCTATCCATGAGTTTCATTTTTTTTTCTGTCTCCTAAAAGCTATTTGAAATGGAGAAGCTGATCAAGCAGATAGATTTTGACATTTTCTAAATTCAGTGGAAGTGGATGTACAATGATTAGAACATTTCTAAAGAGAGTTTTAGTTTTATAAAAATGATGATCCCTAAAATACTATTATTTCAAACTTGAATATTTAAATAGTAAAATGTATTTTGAAGCTATGACTCATAATTTCTTTCATGCTATAAAGTGTAACAAAAGGACTTTATCAGTAATCACATTTTTCAGTTACTGGCTCTTCTATAATTACAAACATAAAAGGATATATTTGAAGAAAAAAGGAAAGGTTAATGTCAGCTGAAACGGGGAAAAAAAAGATCACTGTGTTGTGCAAGGTGTAGGTGATGTCCAGTGATGTGGTGCATAATTTTTAAAAATCCGTTCTCAAAACACACACACACACACAAAAAGACACACATGAACAACTTTTTATTTTGTAGTACTTGCCGATTTTCACGGTGTAAAGAAGTACTCCCACCATGGCTGATTTTAAAGTACCAACAGGTCACTAAAGATGAAACACAGAGATGGGAAGCAACGGAAACATTCAGTTCGGACAAGATCATGAAAGTTGACTCCAGCACACCATTGATTATATCTCTAAACAATTCTTTTCATAAATATGAATTTTTCACCAACCAACTGATAAAATTATATTCTTAAGGAGTATGGTTTATCTTGCATTATGTGTAGTATTAGGGCAAAAAGTGCCAATATTCTTGAAACTTAACTGAGCTTCTTTATTTTTTCTAAGTTTTTATATACTATTGAAATATTGTTATTAACACATCTTTAAAGATACAATTTATCATTTATAAATACCTACTTGCTATATAAATAATTACTATGTATAAGCATATAGTTGTTCATCAAATATTTACATTGAAATGGTCAGGCTGAAAATAAATCTTGTTTTCCTTTTGGCATTCTTCTTAATGCCTAAAAGGGCAGTGCATGGGTATATGTGTTTGTGCATGTGGGTATATATATGGATGAGTATGAAGATGAATGTGATGGTGAGAAAGAAAGAAAAAGAGTGGGGGGGAGAGAGAGAATTATCTTTCCTAAGTACTATTAAGATATTCTCAACAAGCTTAATTACCAAGAAAACATATAACTTACTGGGTGAATAGGAAATGATTTTTGACAAGGTGTCATAAAAATATCGGTAATATATTAAAAGGATTGAGGGTTTTTTCAGTTAAAATTTTTCAAAATATATTAAAAGGATTGAGGGGTTTTTTTTGTTAAATTTCCATTCTTTGTTTTGTTTTTTTTAATTTTACTTGACATTTTCTTTTTACTCTGGAATTAAGATTTCAGAATAGGATTACTTTTTTCTTCCTCCTTTTGTTTGAAATTTGTAATAGAGTCTGAATCATCAAAGTGTGTTTTAAGTATTTGAAGAAGCAGTAGATGAGAAATTGGGAATCACAGCTTAGGAGCACTGGTACAGATTCCTGCTCAAATTCTGTAAAAGTGATCTTTTTATTTTAGACTGTAATTGCAGAATTTTGCATAAGCTCGTGTTTAAAACATCTAATTCCACCCACTACCAAATTAATGTACTACTTTTCACAATTACTTCTACTGCAAACAATGTTTTCAAATTAAAGATTATAAGGGTTTTACTTGAATCTGATTTCATATTCACACCTATTTTTGCATTCAAAATGAATAAAAATCAAATATATCTTTAACCATTACTATTAGTTTGCTAATGTTTATTTAACAATAAGGTTACTAAAGTGTAATTTCAAAAGGTAAAATTATGACTCTCATGCAAAGATAAAATGAGCACATGTCAATATTTTATTAAAATTATTACTTAATTAGGAAACAATAAGATGTTAAAATTATGTCAAAGAGAATTTGATGATTTCATATTTAAGACACATTTACAGATACATTTCAATTAATGATGGAAGTTAGGTGTTAAATGCTAAATTGGTTATGTCTTAGAGTGCAATGGTCATAAATTTCCACTAAAGAGAAATTATTTGTGCTTTTATGTAAAATTATCTACATTTTAACATGTGAAACACTAAATATAATTAAATAGAAGTACCATTAAATATTATTAAATATTGTTTGACAATATAGTTTGCTACTTAAAAGTAGACTTACTCCATGCAATTTAGTTTGCTTTAAATTGGGGTCTTCAAACACATATGGTTGCAGAGACTAAGTAGGTCATATGCAAGAGTGAGAAAGACCAGACAGAGACTGAGGCAGATAGGAGAGCCGCAGCTTATCTAAAAGGAATAGTTCTCTGTCTGACTTATTCCACTCAGTATGACAGTCTCTAGGTCACTCCATGTTGCTGCAAATGGCATCATTTGATTACTTTTTATGGCTGAGTAATATTCCATTGTATATATGTACCACATCTTCTTTATCCATTTCTCTCTTGATGGACATTTAAACTGCTTCCATGTCCTTGTTACTGTAAATTGTGCTGCAGTGAGCATTGGGGTGCATGTATCTTTTCAAATTATGGTTTTCTCCATATATATGCCCAGGAGTGGGATTGCTGGATCATATGGTAGCTCTATTTTTAGTTTTTTAAGGAACCTCCATACTGTTCTCCATAGTGGCTGTACCAGTTTACATTCCCACCAACAACATAGGAGGGTTCCCTTTTCTACACAGCCTCTCCAGAGTTTTACCGTTTGTAGATTTTTTTTATGATGGCCATTCTGACCAGTGTGAGGTGATACCTCATTGTAGTTTTGATATTGCTTATATGTAGAATCTAAAAATTAGGGTACAGGGACTTCCCCAGCGGTCCAGCAGTTAAGACTTCATCTTCCAATGCAGGGGTTGTGGGTTTGAACCCTCACGGCCAAAAAACCAAAAACATAAAACAGAAGCAATATTGTAACAAATTCAATAAAACTTTAAAAGATGGTCCACATCAAAAAAAATCTTTAAAAAATAAAAATAAAAAAATTTAAAAAGGTACAAATGAACTTATCTACAAAACAGAAATCAAGTTACAAATGTAGAAAACAAAGTTATGGTTATCAGGGGGTAAGGGGGGGAGGGATAAATTGGAAGATTGGGATTGACACATACACACTACTATATATAAAATATATAACTAATAAGGACCTACTGTATAGCACAGGGAACTCTACTCAATACTCTCTAATGGCCTATATTGGAAAAGAATATAAAGATGAATCGTTATATGTATAACCGATTCACTTTGCTGTACAACTGAAACTAACACAACACTGAAAATCAACTATACTCCAACAAAAGTTAAAAAGATAAAAAATAAATAAAAGGAATAGTTGCCTAGATTTTGAAGCTAGGTCAACACTTTCTGTGAAAGCTCAAGTTGCCCTGGGCCTGTGACTTGACAGTTTTCAAGCTGTGGTTTAGGAAGTATATCCCATCCTATACCCTAATTCTCATATTCTTTCTCCCTGTACTTCCACCAGCAGTCCTAATAAAAATTACAACATTTATCCAGTATCTTCTATGTGCAAGCCTTGTTTAAGGCATTTATATGTATTACTTTTTTTTTTTTTTTAAGTTTTATTTTTATTTTTATTTAGTTATTTATTTCAGTACGCGGGCCTCTCACTGTTGTGGCCTCTCCCGTTGCGGAGCACAGGCTCCGGACGCGCAGGCTCAGCGGCCATGGCTCACGGGCCCAGCCGCTCCATGGCATGTGGGATCTTCCTGGACCGGGGCACGAACCCGTGTCCCCTGCATCGGCAGGCGGACTCTCAACCACTGCGCCACCAGGGAAGCCCTATATGTATTACTTTTTAAAAATTTATTTTAGCTTTATTTGACAGAGAAGTGAACTGTCCCTTACCCAGGAAGCAGCAGATCAAGTATTCAAATGGCCACTGGTTAAACTCCACACCACACCTGCTGATCCATCACACCGTGCTGCCTCTTCACAAATATGCCAATCAGAAAGTAGACTAACATTCGTCATCAGTAAAACTAGATATTCCTGCTGACGTAACACCTACTGCAAGATTCTAAAACCTATGCACACCCACCACTGAGTTCTCAAATGCTTTTAATTAATTTTGTACTGGTTAATGGTGTTGAGTATAACTCAGAGTGTTGTAGTTGAATGTTAACTACATAACTACACTATAATGTCAATATAGTTGACTTTTAAATTGTCAACTATATTGACATTATTTGGCTCTGAGGATATGTATGAAGCTATACTGGAATACATGTTATTTAGGCAATTTATTTTTTTAATTCCCAATTTTTATATTTTTAATAGATTTTTTTTTAGCAGTTTCAAGTTCATAACAAGATTGAACAGAAAGTTCATAGAGTTCCGACAGGCCCCGTGCCCCACTCATGCACAGCCTCCCCAGTGATCAACCCCCTGTCAAAGACAGGTACATTTTTAAAAATCAATGAACCTACACTGACACACTCTTGGTGATGTAAATTCAATGAGTTAGATAAATGTATAATGGCATGTATCCACCATTATATTATCACACAAACTGGTTTCACTGCCCTAAATATCCTCTGTTGATTCATTCTTTCTTCCCCCAATTCCCCGGCAATCACTGATCTTTTAACTGGCTCCATAGTTTTGCTTTTTCCAGAACGTCATGCAGTTGGAATCATACCGTATGCAGCCTTTTCAGATTGGCTTCTTTCACAGTCTTTTCGTGGTTTATAGCTCATTTCTTTTTAGTGCTGAATAATATTACATTGTCTGGATGTACCACAGTTTATTTATTCATTCACTGACTGAAGAACATCATGATTGCTTCCAAACTTTGGCAGTTATGAATAAAGCCGCCGTAACATCCACGTCCAGGCTTTCATGTGGACATAAGATTTCAAATCACTCGGGAGCACAATCACTGAATCATAAGAGCATGTTTAGTTTTTAGGAAACTTTCACAGTTTTCCAAAGTAGCTGCACTATCTTGCATTCCCACCAGCGATGAAGTAGAAGTCCTGTTGCTCCACATCTTCACCAGCATATGGTATCATGAATATTTTAGATTTTAGTTACTCTAATAGGTATGTAATGACAACTTTTCACATGATTATTTTCTATCAATATATATATATATATTTTTTGTAAGGCATCTATTTAGATCGTTTGCCCATTTTTAAATTGAATTGTTTTCTTACTGTTGACTTTTAAGTGTTCTTTGTATACTTTGGGAATATAGTACTTTATTATGTATGTCTTTTGCAAATAATTTCTTTCAATCTGTGGCTAGTCTTCCCATTCTCCTGACAGTGCCTGTGGACTTAATTTTAATTAAGTCCAACATACTAATTATTTCCTTTCTGTATCATGTCTTTAGTGTTGTATCTAAATAATCATTGCTAAACCCAAGGCCATCTAGATTTTTTTTCTATTTCCAAAAAGTTGTACAGTTTTGTGTTTTATATTTAGATTTATGAACCATTTTGACAATTTTTGTGAAAGATGTAATGTGTATGTCTATATATATAAAATAGATATAAGATATAAGATATATATGTATATATATATATATATATATATATATATATATATATATATCAAGTTTTGGAATAACTGACATCTTGACAATGCTGCTATGTCTTCTTATCCATGAACATGGAATAGCTCTCCATTTATTTAGTTCTTCTTTGATTTGTTTCATCAGTTTTATAGTTTTTCTCACATAGACCTTGTACATATTTTGTTATATTTATGCCTAAGTATTTCATATTGTGGTGCTAATATAAATGTTATTGTATTTTGAATTTTAAATTTCAATTGTCCATTGCTGGTAATAAAGAAAAGAGGATGACATTTGTATATTAACCTTGTATTTTGTAACTCTGCTATTGATTACTGCTTATAGGTAATTTGGTGATTTATTTTTATATGTCTGAATGAAGTTTAAAGACACTGACACTAGAACCACCTCATGTACAAGCAAGTCAATACAAACAGCCAGGAGAAGAAGGATTGCATATAGGTGCATCCATCCCACTGTCCAACAAAATGTCTTATGTAGTATTCCCTGGTTCCTAATACTCAGTTCTCTTCCAAGATTTTATCCCTCCTAGCTGCTTCATAGTATCTTGAACTGTGCCATCTCTGAGTTAGTGAGAAAAATATGGATGACCCTGTGAAGCATAAACAGATCTCTTAATTGAAACTTATTATTTCAACTCTAGCAATGGTTGGTAACAAAGTTGAAAATGGCCAAATTTCACTGCTGCTTCGTGAGTGCAATTATAGGCAGCTACAGACTGCTTTCTGACTTTTGTCCCCAACATATTTGGGGGAAAAATAAGTTGTAGTCTGTGACTTTCATGTCTTCATTTTGCCAGTGTTTGTATAACATTCTGGCAAGTATCACCCCTTATTAGAACTCAGTGGAGATGGCAGTCTACTACTCAAGCCTACTAACCTACACATTGATGTTGCTGAGCCAGTTATATAGAGATAAATTCCTTCCTATGACACGAATACAGACATTTGCAACAGCCACTTATTTCCTATCAAATCTGAAGCATAAATTCTGTGCTATTTACTTAAGATCCCGTAACCAAGTTTACATCCCAATTTTGGCTTAACTAAGTAATTTACCATCTTATTTTATACTTCTCTTGCCAGCCACTGATGGGGAAGAGTAATACAAATATGCAAACTGTTTTAGGACAAATCAGAGCCTTCAAAATATACAGACTTATAACAATGACAAGAAATAACTCTAAGGTTCAATTTTGAAACAGGTTAATTTCTCCAGAAAGTAGAGACTGAGATTTGCATGCAGAAATTATATTAGGGAATGCTCTTAAGAACTATAACTCTGAGGGTTTGCAGCACTGCAGCTATAACAGCTCTTCAGAGTTGAGGGCTGAAAATAGAATTTAAGGCCTTCATGTTTTCATTGACGTGTCATCTTTTCCTCTGCAATTCCCTAATGAGAAATTTCCATTCTTCTTATAACTTCCTAAAACTCAGCCGTACAAGGACCAGATGAGGCACTGGGCTCAGATACTAATCCCAACTCTACTATTTACTAGACATATTACTTTATGTCTTTTTTTTTTTTAAAATAAATTTATTTATTTATTTATTTTTGGCTGAGTTGGGTCTTCGTTGCTGCGCGCTAGAGCACAGGCTCAGTAGTTGTGGCACACGGGCTTAGCTGCTCTGCAGCATGTGGGATCTTCCCGGACCAGGGCTCGAACCTGTGTCCCCTGCACTGGCAAGCAGATTCCTTAACCACTGCACCACCAGGAAAGTCCCTACTTTTGTCTTTTGAATTGAATTTTGTCATCTGTAAAATTAAGGGATGTAAATAATGATTCTACAGAATCTAAAATGCTCTTGGACTTCCCTGGTGGTGCAGTGGTTAAGATTCCAGCTGCCAATGCAGGGGACATGAGTTCAAGCCCTGGTCTGGGAAGATCCCACATGCCATGGAGCAACTAAGCCCATGCACCACAACTACTGAGCCTGCGTGCCTAGAGCCCATGCTCTACAACAAGAGAAGCCATCGCAATGAGAAGCCCGCACACCACAAGGAAGAGTAGCCCCTGCTCGCTGCAAGTAGAGAAAGCCCACGTGCAGCAACAAAGACCCAACGCAGCCAAAATTAAATAAATAAATAAATTTATAAATAACATAAAATAAAATGCTCTGAATGTGCTTAAATAATCACAGATGAAATGAAATGATGACTATGACTCTCATTAATATAGTATTTGGGTGGGGAAAAGGAAATAGGTATATAAATAAAATAAGATTTAAGGTAGGGGACGGATTTATATCAGTTTATTTTGAAAGTCGCTCTATCTTGGTTCATGTTTGAAACATTCCCTAGTAAAAAGTACATGAAAAAGACCTGACTCTAAAAGTCTTACTTCTACATTTTGTTTACAAAAATATTGATCAAAAGTTAATATAAAATATAAGGGATTATTTTCTTAGTCTATCAACTATATCCAAAATTTCTGTCACGTGAGCATACAAACACGCATCCCAAAACCACAACATAAACATCCCAAGAATTTCAAGTTTTCCTAATACTAATATTAGAGTTTAGGTTTTTTTCTCATTATTAAAAATTAATATTGTGCTATTTTGTCACCACCGGAAAAATAGCACTATGGCTTCATATTCACAAGTGAGGAGACTCTCTCAAGGTCATTAAACTTGTATTGGCTCCTATGTCTACTCTAGTAATTTATGATTACCTTAAGCCCAAGCCTTATCTTTGTAAACATGGTGCTATGTTTAAAATCAAATTGAAATAAAAAAATCACACGTTCATTTTGGTATTCTTCATAAAGACATTCATATAACATTTTACTCTAGTTACTGCACAACATGTTTTACTTTCATTATTACTATTATTATCATCATTAATACCAATTTCCTCTGTTACATTATGAATTTGTTGAGGATTGGGATCTTAATATAATTTTTTATTTTTTAGCAATTAACACAGCATCTGGCACAGAACAGGTATAAAATGAATTGTTATTAAAATTAATTTACTTAATTTAATTCTATTCACTTCTTTTTTTTCTGCTCCTGCTTTTTTTTCTTTTCTCCTCCTGCTTTTTTTTTTTCCTCCTAGTTTTTCCTCTGGCCATTTATTTTTCTTATAAAACTTTTATTTCTTTTATAAAAAAAGTTCATTTTTCTTGTGGTATTTTGTCATCTCCTAAAGAATAGGACACCATGGCTCTGTAAACACAGGCTTGAAGACTCTTTCCAGTATATGAAACTTTTCTTGACTTCTAGGGGTAACTTAGCAAGTTATAATGGCCGTAAACCATAATCTTTCTCCTGTATATAATAAAATATATAATCTATCTCACTGTTGATCTGCTTTTGGTTTTCCTTTGTTTTCGTTTTCAAGACGGTCTTTTATTATTACCTGACAGCAAGGTTCAATACATAATAGAGAGAAGTTCCTTTAATACCTGGATAATGGGAATCTTAATGATGATTATAAAAGAGAAGAATAACACCTTTAAACATGAAAAAAAGTTAGTGAAGTATGAAATAGAAATAAGCCTATCCCCAGTGAGATATCATTTTACACAAATATTACCTAATGTATTAAAAAGTAAAATTGATTATCTCCTGCTCAAATGTGTGCCGACTACACTGTCTAGTCTTCCTGGTGACTCTTCTAGACCATGGATTAATTTCTCAAAATGATGTGAAGACTGTTGTGGAATTCAACAGGAATATTCAAAAGGAACACATTTTCATTTGAGTAATGAATTATTATTTGAATCAGTCACTCAGTGAAACAATGGCACATCAGAAAAATATAAAAGTGTCTGTGAAGTATGAAGGGGTAATAGAAATAAAGGGTGCCTGTAGTATAATGGACAGCACTAGGTCATATTTGTGCTTCTTGCATACACTTAGCATCTTAATCAGTTTGGGCGGCCATAACAGAACACCATAGATGAGGTGGCTTATAAACAACAGAAATTTATTTCTCACAGTTTTAGAGACTGGGAAGTTCAAGATCAAGGTGCTGGCAGATTCTGGTCTGGTGAGAGCCCACCTCCTGGTTCATAGATTGCCATCTTTTTGCTGTGTCCTCGCATGGTGGAAGAGGAAGAGAGCTCTCTGGAGTTTCTTTTATAAGAAACTAATTTCGTTCATGAGGGCTCCACCCTCATGATCTAATCACCTCCCAAAGACCCCACTTCCTAATGTTATCACATTGCGGGTTAGGATTTGAACATATAGATTTTGGCGAGACACAAACATTGACCCATAACACTTACATATGAAGCAGAAGGATAGCAGATTTCTATCTTTTCCTTTCCCTCCACGAGAAAACATTAAACCAACTGTGATGGGAAAGTAATTAAGGTAGGAAATTGTATAAAAACCTTCTAACATCTATCTTTGATGCTAAAGATAGCTCTTGTCCTGCCAGGCTCCTCTTTCTCAACTGTGATTATTTATTTATTTATTTTGGAGATTGTTTTTCCCATGAATAGTTGCAATGTTCATTGCACATCAGTATTCATGAATAAATGCCACAACACATTTTCTAAACCTCAAGATATATAAAATGCACATAAATTGGAGAAAACATTATATTAATTTTTCATACATATACTGTGGACAGGAAAACACAACCTACCAGAGGTTTCTCTAATGAGACTTCAAAGGTGTAGGAGTTTCCTAAAGTAAAAGGTCTTCTGAACATCACGGTATCCAGAGAGGAGCAGAGGAACATGTCCTTAGAATGAGTGAAAGTAGAGGGTGGATTGCTTAGGATTTGAATAGTTTTGAGTCAAACATACCAAGAACAGTGATGTAAAGCTCACAGGCATTGTTTGAACAATGGGAAATTATCTCATATACTTATGTTTAAGAGTTACCAATGACTGTTGTCTTTTGAGAAATTAGCACTTCTTTCACTGCAAAGTCAATGCCATCTCTCTGGGAAATGGAAATCTTGTTTAAATAAAGCTCATTTAAGCTTTATTTTGACAGATACCTCATTATGACAGTGACTCAAATACCAATTCCTTTATGAAGCTTACAAGGAATATGTGCAAAGCACTATGCTGAGAGAAGCACATGAAAATATATACACAGAAATGCACTTTCCTTGCTCTTGAAGAATATGCAAACTGACAGTAAGAGTAGACATAACCCAATACTGTAACAAAGGATACAAAATAATATATGACAGGATAGAGATATTGTTCCAGTGTTATGGGAATTTAGAAGAGGACTAGATTAATTCTGGCTGGGGGAAAATTTTTGTGGTGGCAGAGGGATTTGAGTTGGGATTTCCATATTAGAAAATACGGATTTAAGGAGGATTCGTATTCTGGGGAAAGGGATTGTGTAGGCCCAAAACAATAAATCAGGAAGATGAAAGGTGTATGTGAGGGATTTTGTTTAGTTTGATTAAAAATAAAATTCAGTGAGAGGGAAGAATGACTGCTACTTTGGAGTAGAGTTGTGGCGGGATTTTAACAGGCAAGCTATGAGTTGCTGGCTTAAGCACTGAGATAGGAAGTGTTACTGTTTATAAAGATAAATAACTACAGTTAAAAAGACATTACTTTGTTGTATAAGGATAAAAAAGCAGATTTTGTGTTGTGACAACTGTTTACAAAGACTATATGATTTTGACTTTCTATGTCTAATGCTAAGTTTCTAACAGTCACCCTACATAAAAATTCACTGAATTTATTTGCTTCAGGTTTGGGTCTGTTGGCAAAGGTGCTGAAAATATTTGACTAGTTATTTTGTTGCATTAGACTTAATTATTTTGTTGGCATTTAAAACAAATCTCTAATACTCTGGGGCACTGAGCTGATATGACTACAGAAGGAATCCCGTTGGGGCTTCTGTTAGACCATTTCAGTGTCCACTGCAATGAATGTTCGCAGGACGTGGTTTAGGAGATACACCAATAACTTTCTATGAAAATTAACTGCTAATATACTTCTGAAAAAGTTTAGTGGGGTTATCGAAAAAGAAACACATGGTATAACTATAGTACTTGTGCTGATGTTAACTCACTGGGAAGTGATTTCACTGGGATTATCATAGTTACCCACTGAGCACTGCTCTTAGTTTCTACCAAACTACTTCTAGAAGGATCTTTCTGGAAGTTCTGCCCTCTGGCTTTTCACCTCTTTCTAGGGCTTTACAGCATGCTGATATCAGAATGAGAACACAACTAATAAATAATGGGTATTGGCATATACACTCTAAAAACATTCTTATCCACAATTCAACATCTCATGACCTTGGGAAGCTATAGCCTAAAGGGTCTCCCTATATCCTCTTATTTCTGAGAATACCATAAGTAAAGAACTTCAGGAAAAGTTTCAACAAGAGCAGTGCCAATTTCAGAGGTTCTAGGTCCACTAAATTCACTTTCAAGGCAAACATGACACATTTTTTTTAAAGTATGTAATATATTCTTTAGCATTTCCAAAAACTTCATACATCGGTGCACAATAAAGTATGAGAAATGATATATAGTTTAGCATGTATTTATTTAAAAATTTATGGGAAAAAAGAAACAAAACACTTTTAAGCATTAGTTTTAAAGTATTCAATAAACAATAGTAGGCAGGAAGATATAATGTTGTTACTACTCACTTAAACTGTCCTACTATTAATGAGTATCTTGGAATAAGGTAATTCCCAACCTCAGCTCTCACTCCCATCTCTCTCTA
Source organism: Mesoplodon bidens (assembly GCF_964165515.1). NCBI lineage: Eukaryota > Metazoa > Chordata > Mammalia > Artiodactyla > Ziphiidae > Mesoplodon > Mesoplodon bidens. The sequence continues at coordinate 92,586,287 of NC_138167.1, forward strand.
GCTTTCACCCCCACACACCTACTTTTAAGGAGAAAATGGCAAGTAAATATATTCTTTTTAAAAGACAGACTATAGAGAGACATAATTATGTGTGACTGTAGAATAGAATCATCAATATATTACTGAAACAAATATTTTATTTATTTTTCTCCTTTGGTACCTGTGGTGTGAGTCTGAGTGCAGAAAATGAGAGACTCCAAGTACATAAACTCAAGAGGAAAGAGAAGACATAGGCCCTTAAAAAATAATTAGCAGAAATATGATTTTTTTCACTAGATACAATCTTAGTGACCACTGAGATCTTGCTTGCTTGACCTTATCTGAAATAGAAAACAAAACAAAACGAACACTTTAAAATAAAAATTAATTTAGAGAACAGATTTATTTGGTTTAAAAAAAACAAATATCGGTTTGAAATATTCTAAATACACATCAACTTATTATCTTCATAATAGGTGCAAAAGAAATTGAAACACTATTTTATTTTAAGTGTTAATTTATTTATATTATGTATTTATCATTATATTCAAATTTATGATTTAAATGTAAATCTTTCACATGTGGATACTGAATAAAGTATCCACATAATCAATTAAAAACTTAATTGTTCATCTAGTTGTTTGTAGAAAAACTAGCATTTAGTAATGTCTCAACAAAAATATATTGTAATTTAGGACCTAAGTTTTATACACACACATACACAATCATAGACTAAGCCATAGAAAAGAAAAGCAGGAGGGAGTGGGGAGGAAGAAAGAATTTGATGAGTAGTTTTTTCGAATGACCTCATCTTTGTCTATAAGATTTCATTAAGAAAAAAGCCAGGCTTCTGACATCAGCATGGTCTTTTGTTATGATATTACATCTCTTTTTTTTTTTTTTTTTACAATTACCTTCTAACTCTTGACTTGCCCTGTGATAACATTCTTGTGAAACCTCTCAAGTTCTAAAATAATGAAACATAAATATCTCCTATAATATTAACTATATTCTACACAATGCAATTTATTTGTTAAATTTTGTCTAAAAATCCCTTTCAGTCTAATGAGACAAACAATATTTAAATAAATTCCTTCAAAATGGTTGTTGTAATAATAATCATAATTAGACATGGCAGCCATCAGTTAAATCATGTGATTCAGTGGGGACTCACTGGATTTTATTCTTTCTACATAAGTACTGTACAGTTAATAGAAGTGGTTTGTCGTCAACACTGGAAATTATTCACAAACATTTTAATGAGGTGATTCTTACAAAGGGATGAAATTAAATTTGACAATTATCTTGTTTTACTAATTGTTTTCTAGACGTCCAGAAGGCATTTTGATAAGCCTTTCGTTTCAATTCAGCCAATTTTTTTGAGAAACTATAGTCTGTGTAAAGAAGTCTGTTTGAGTCCTAATAAAAAGAATGTTTTTCAGCCCCAAATTCTTTAAGCAATTTGAACAGGAAGCAGGCAAACAGAGCTGTGAAGAACTCCCTCAGGGATTGTAAAGAAAATGTCCATTATGACCTTTTGAAATCTGAGGCAGGAAAAAGAAAAATAAATTAGGGGCATCAAAATAGACAAATGGGAGTTGTCAGTGGTTTCATGGGGATTAGCCATTCAAAGTACAGAATGTAACTGCATTTGTTGACTAAATACTGAATGAAGAGAAAATGATACTTTTTATTTGGAAAACAAAAACATGAATCTATTTATTTGAATAAAATAATTTACAAAAATTTTTGTTAAGTCCTATGGAGAAAACTGCTTTATAATAACTGAGTGCTGTTATTTACTGACATTTAGGAAAATGTTCGTGTATGTGGCTACGGGTCTTACCTTTTTAAAACTGTGTGATTCAGGTCAATTCAAACTAAATATAAGCCTCACTACTAGAACAATATTGGATTATCTTACCAATTGGTATGGATAAGCATATTACACTTAGCAATTTGGCTGACTTGAAAGATATTTTGGCACAGGGTGTAAGGGCCAACTTAATTAAAGGCTGCAATATCCTGATGTAGGCTTAAGTGACACTGACTCTCACAATACATAATTAAATTCTCTCTATGGTGATCTTTCACATGAGAATTGTTGTAGCTTTCTATAAATCATGCACTGAAACTGTGCGTTGGGAAAATACCTTCAAATTTTGTTGGTTATAGAGATAGAAGGGCACTGCAGTCATCTATTTAAAACAAAATAATTCTTTTATTAGATACACTTAAATACTTGCAGTAACTAATAGCGGCTATACAGAAAAATACTTTAATTTTCATATTAAAATGAGCCCCTTAAAAAGTGCTCCTCATCGGTTGCAAAAATTAAATGGAGATACAAAAAAAAAAAGTATCATTTTCTTAATGAATGGGCCAAACTTAAAGAGAAACAAAGTGAATGCAATAGTGTACTCATAGGCAAGAATCCAAAAGCAGAATTTAACCAAGATTTACTTCTGTTAATATTTAAAAACAATTTTTATGCTGTGATTTTTTTAATGATTCTTGACTTTGTTTAGCTCAAAACACCCAAGTACTAAGAAATGAAAAATTCCATTATTTACATCTAACTGCACATACAAATGGCTAATGTCTCCAGAAGTCAGGCTACCTTTTGTGTCTGATTTTATTTTTTCTTTTAATGAAGAGGGGGCCAACTTCCCCCCTCTGAGCTATTTGACTGATTTTGCCACCTCCCATTTAAGAATGGAGGATAACAGGGTTATTCCCCATGAGTGACTCCATCACTTCACTCATGTCTAAACTATTTTTATAGCTTGGCCATTGTCCAGAATCCTAACAGCAAGAATACTGACAAAACTCATGGTGCAGTTAGAACCGCCTGGCTGCATTTGAACCTTTAAAATTCACTAAAGGGTGGGGTGATATATGGAAAGAATAGTGGTGTTTTGGCTCGTCAGGCCACTCAGGTTTCATACGTTCTGGTTTCAATAAGATTTCAAAGATTTCCCAAACCTTTGAAGTGTCATTTTAAAAAGCGTACACACATACCCACCCAAAGTAACATAATGTGAATTTCTGAATCATCAACATGGAAAGCAATAAACTATATAATATTTTGGCAAAATACAGGGAAAGGCATTTGAAATTGCTTTAAAAATGGCCACAGCAGGTAACTATATAGAGTTTACAAACTGCAAGCAGCATGCTAAGCAAATGTGTGTATTCTCTCCTGAAATGCTCCAATAGCTTTGTGAGACACGTTAGAAATTATTGTACTACAATTTAGAATATAGAAATTGAAATAGAATATAGAAATAATAATAATACAGAAGTTATTCTATAATTTTAAACATATATCATAGATGGGGATACAGACACAGAAAAATTACGTAAGTAATCCAAGGTCACAGACAGAGTGAACAGAAGAGAAATTACTTGAACTCAAGCAGTGTGATTCCAGAAATTGTACCTTTAGCTACTATATTATGCAGCCTCCCATTTCTAATCCAATAAGTCATTTGGTAACAAAATATTTTATATTTTTAAGAAAAATCATAAATGTCAGTGATTCTAATGTTTAATTATGGTAACTCACAGATATTCTATTTTCAAAACTATTCTATATACTTTTTAAAGAGGAGATGTACAGTCAAGCTACATATGTATAATTATTCTCATTATGCATTCTTACTAAGGAAAATTATTGTTTGTTTTTTAACAGAAATAAATATTTTCAAAAACTTAAATGTCTAAACTCGTTAGTTAAAATGTTTGTACCAAGGGGGTTAATACAGTTAAATCAACTTACTATACAATTAATAGAGCTTATCCAATTCTCAAAATTTAATGTTATGATTCATTTTCTACATTGTGTTACTATTATGGGTAGATGGAAGATTCTTTTTCCCAATAAATAACACATTTAACTTAGAGGGTCTAAATGTCTATATTGATTGTATTAATATGGTTTTAGATTAGAAAATTAACATAGGACTGCAGTTTCAAAGTATTTTATCTCCAGCATTAAACTGTCATTTACATTTGTCATTATGTCTCTAGTAGGATTATTTTATGTATTTCATTTTGTGTTTACTGCACAGGAGATTTGATTGGTACAATTTTTTCAAAAGTCTGTGCTACACTTTCTTGTGGTTGTGTGACTGTAGCGTTTTTGCTCTTACACACCTGATATCTGCTGTCATCTTGTGGTAGTAAACTCTGACAGCTAAGGTAAAAGATTATGGTTGGTTGTAAAAGTCGTATTGCAATTATCATGGGAATCAAAAATCAATTAAAATAATGATAAAAGTACATCTTTGAAAAAGGTATTAAAATTATAGAGACCTGCTTCTGGAAGATGGAAAAGAAATCACCTACATCCTATAAATAGTAGTTTTCAGAAATACTAATTTAAGTAACCCTTAGAAAGTATTTGGACTAAAAAAATATGTCAGCCTCTGTAAGACCAATGTGAAAGAAATATTTATAATTATACAAAATAATTAAAATTTACACACTAAAGATGACTCAAAAACTGTTGGTCTTGACTTTTGAACAACTGTGCTTACATACTAGTGTGAAAACAACTGCATATTAACAGTATGTTTTTGTAGAATCCTTAGAATTAATCAAATTTATATCAATGTATATTCATGTTAGTGTTAAGTATAATATGTAAGAAGAAACTAGAAATTATTTTACTTGGAGTCAAGTCAGAAGTTATTGATCATATTCTAATTTTGATCCTGTCTATCATTTTGGACAAGTCACTGATTTTTTTAATATAATTCATTTTACCTGTCAAATCACAGAAAGAGCTAATATCTACATCTTAATATTAAACTGTGCCATTAAATCTAAATATCATTCAAAAAAAGACAGATTGACAAAGCAGATTTAAAAAAATGACCCAACTATATGTATATGAGAAACATACCTCATATTCAACAATATAGGTAGGTTGAAAGTAATAACATGGAATAAGACATACCATGAAAACATTAATTTTTAAAAAGTGGTTATATTAATATCTGAAAAAATAGACTATAGAGCAAAGAAAATTACTAGAGCTAAAGGGACATTACGTAATGATAAAAGGATCAGTCCACCAGTCAGACTTAATAGTCTTACCTTCTTTTTCAAGTATATTTTAGCTTAGTAATTCTAAGTTGGACAGGTTTTTGTTTTGTCTTGTTTTGTTTTTTTACTTTTTATCTCATTACTTAAAAAATGCCTTCCATTATATCAATATAACAGTTCGCATTATTCCTGACAAGAATTCAGGTAACATTCTTATCATTGTTCTCTACCTGTTATATGTCTTTTTATCTCTGGCAGCTTTCATGATTTCCCTCTTTAATTTTGGTTTTCAGGAATTACTTCCAAGTGTCTAGGTGTCATTTTATCATATTTACTCTACACGGGATTTCCTGAGGTCCTAGAATATGTACTGATAGATTGATGTTTCTATGGAAAATTCTGACCAGTTTTTCTTATAAAGCTTGTCTGTTCAATTTTCTTTCTTCTACTTGTTCTAAAATTAATCATTATGTTACATTTCAACTCACTGATAACTAAGTTCACTAACCCTTAGTCCCAACTTTTCAATTCTAGGATTTTAATTTGATTGTTGTTTATGTGTTTGTTTTTTAAAGACCTCTTTAAAAGTTAATTTTAGACTTACAACAAGATTGAGCAGGAGGTACAGAGATTTCCGATACACCCTCTGCCCCCACGCACGCAAAGATTTCCCCATTATCAACATACTCAACAGAATGATACATTTTTTACCAAAGATGAACTTACATGGACTTATCATAATCAGATAAGGTAAAGGTCAAAGTCCACAGTTTACCTTAGCGTTCACTCTTGATGCTATACATTCTATGGGTTTGAACAAATCTATAATGATATATATATCTGTCATTATTCTCTCATTTTCACTGCACTAAAATGATTGTTTTTATAGTCTTCAGTTCTCTGAAGATAGTCCCCATCTGTTCATTCATTATTTTTACCATTTCTTGCAGATCATGATCTGCTAATTCCACTGTCTGAGTCATCACTTGTTCTGCATTTATTTGTTTTGATTATGAGTTCCATTTTTTTGCCTTTCACTTTTTAAAAAAATTTGTAATGTTTACCAGAATTTATTAATAGATTAACAATGGAAGCTGATATATATTATTATTTTGCTTTATTCATTTTGCTTTTCCCTGAAAAGCATATTCCTTCTTATGTCTACTGGCTAAAGTGAGGAGATGATCATTCACATTTCACCAGGTGCAAATTGATTTGGGGTGCACCACAGGTTTTGATAATTGCTATGGCTGCTAGAGTCAGTATATTTGATCTTATCAAAGTTGACTCCTGGGAGTTGGGCTGTTATTTACCTTTAGATTCATTAGTAGCATAGCTTCTAGTTTCAGAGACTTTAAATATAATACACAAATACTATGATAATTGTTTCTGATTTTCAGTCTCAACTTCATTGAACAAGTATTTGTGTTATTTTAAGAATAGTAGTTACCAAGGTAAAGTGGTATTCTGCAATTGAAATTATAGTTAGATGAATATGAATTATAGATAAATATTCCACAAATATAACTAAATGTTATAGAGTGAAACTGTGTTGTCATAAAGGTTCTTGGTTTTATAAGCCACAGAAACTCTTTAAATTCCTTCCAGAACATAATAATTCATATTTTCAATGATAAGGGAAAACTCTGTCACTACTTTATGTTTGATTTTTCTTTTTGTAAGAACGTACAAGTTAACTTTTTAACCTAAAATCCAGTTCTGTCATGGTTCTTTGTTTCCATCAGCAAGTTTGTAATAACCTCCAATCCCTGAAAACGTTTAGTTTCCTCACATAAAATAATAAACCTTAAAGATATATAAACCCTAAAATTCTGTTTAAAGAGAAAACTTATTTGAAAAACTAATAAGGCCAAGTCACGAGGTTAATAGTATTCTCATTGATTTTATCAATTATTAATTATTTTATATTTTTCAAAAAGTTATTTTTACATAGTTTCTCATTATTTCTATTTGTCCAAATACATTCTGATAACTCTGTGAGTTAGAAAGCTGTTGTTAAAATAATTTGATTATGATAATATAGAGATGATACTTATCTCCTCAGTTAAGGACAGAAATAGTACTAATTACAAAGCCTTCATATTTCCAATTCTTCCCATTTCTACTATTCAAATTAATGACAAATATGTACATATATATCTAGAGAGAGAGAGAGAAAGAGAGAGAGAGAGAGACAGAGACAAAGTATTCCAGTATGTGCAAGATACTGGGGTAATTCTTAGAAATTTTATCAAGCACTAATACTATTGATATATTTATTATGTAATCTGCATGCACAAAACCATATTTTTCCAATACATAATGGAAAGTGTTTATTATTTTCGAAAGAACCTGAAATTTGTAGTTTAAGGAAGTTGAATTTGAAATTAGTTCTACACTAACTTGTCACAAGTTCATTAAAATATGGATAAGTACTATTTTTCAGTAGTTTTAGGAAGAATACATGAGATATAAATGGAATGTGCCTGGCATATTGATTATCCTAATTAATATAAATAATTGTATTAGGAAAATCAAAGGGGTGTTCAGAGAACATTCAAGAATACAAAACATTAAAGGTGCAATTTTTACTCTGGCACTGATTTTCTGTCTGCCTTTCAGCTTCTCCATGACAACTCTGGAAATACTTAACCATCACACAGAGTTTTCATATGGATTAACCAGTAGGTGGCTTTATGCTACTCTATGAAATGTATTCACATGGTGAGCTCTCCCATCTACTAAGAAAATGATGCAGTGTTCGTTTAAGAAAGTACAACATCCATAGTCACCAGAGGCATTTTGAATGGCCTCCTTGTAATAGTAATGTATTTATTCTACTCCATCCACACACTTGATGCCTCTTGTACCCAGCAGTACTCATATCAGGGAATAAACTTTCAATGAGTGACCACGGAAGATAAAACAAAGAAAAGAGCTTGCAGTTTTCCCTGTGAGAAAAGCTGTTTGAAAGCTTCCCTTGTTCTTATGTTTAAAAATAAGTTTCCTTTCATTAATCCAGTTTATAGTGTGCACACATGATTTACTAAAACAGAGTTCACTACTCATGAATATATCTATTAGACATGTGAATTCTTTTCATTTTTGGTCAATTTGCACTGAGGAAAATTGAGAGAAGGTAAGAATTCATTATGCAAAGGAATATGGAAAGGCCCTTGTAGTTACAAGACATGTAAGGCTGTTTATAAGGTAGTTTGATGGAAAAAAAGAAATTAACTTTTTAAAATTAAACAAAAGAATAATTAATACATCCTGATGTTACAAAATCAGATATGACAATGCCTGTGATTTTTATGTCAGTCTGCTTATTTACATTACATAAAAAAGTTAAAGAGTTACATCTTTCTTTGCTACCATTTTGTCATATATCTAGAGAAACTTCCTTCTTAATTACCTGGGTCAAAGATACCAAGTGACAACAATTTACCAAATTATTTGCCAAAGCAACCCTCACTATTTGGGTTTTTATTAGTTGGTTCCCACCAGAGAAAACTTTTTTCAAACATCCCTTTTATCACATCTTGGAGTAATTAATCTTGCTTGAGTCTTTCTTAGTGGGCAGCTCATTAATTTTCACGATGTTCTTTCATTGCTGATTAACTCTCATTTAAAACACAACAAACAAACCATAATTTTTTCAATTTTTCCAAGGTGCATTTCCCTGACACTTCTTTCTAAATCTATTTATCTCACTTCTTTCTAAAGCTATCTATCTATCTATCTATCATCTTAAGATAGATATCTATATACATATGTGTGTTTATGTATCTATATATATTTGCATCTATATTTACATCTAATATGATAGTGAAAATTATCTAAAGGAGAATTTATACATGAAAGAGGAGGGTAAAATCCTGTGGCTAGTAAGTGCATACTTGACAGAATGAGTGACATTTGAGACTACTGATGAATTAGATTTTGACAGGTTTATGGCAACTACCTGATAAGTTTCCCATTGTCTAACTGTGATGGATCATGGAACTTGCTGAAAATAATACTGGCAAGAAAACTAGTGCTCATGTGATCTTAGAATCGCTAAGAACATAATAGTAAAATAGTAAAATCAATGATTCCTCTTAAGTAGAAACCTTCTGTGTGTGGTATGGTTTCAGAGACTCTAACCTGATGCTACCTGTTAACAGAGTCAATGTTTCCATATTGTCTGGGTGTCTTCCAGGTTAAATTGACTGAGCCTGGATTATATTAGTGGTACTATAGTAGCAAAATTGCATCTGGAGACCATACGCACACTTTCTTTCTTACCAATTTTCACTTGGTTGTATTTACTGAACTTACGGAAGTGCTGAGTGAGTCATGGCAAGCTGCCTGTCAAGTAAAAGGTGCCATCCAGCCTGGCTGAAGTAAGCTAAGGGACTCAACATCTTTATATATGTGACTAGTAGGCAACAACGTGGCTATTTCATAATTGCATATGTAAGCAATAAAATCACTATTATTATATGCACAAAATTATAGTTGTTGGAGTATTTTTGTCATTTTATCTAATGTGAGAATGCCTTCCATCCAACTTTCTATTGAGATGTCCACTCAGATTCTTTGTGTATTTCCAATACAAGCCTACATTAATCAAACACTTCCATTGTTGAGTTGTTCCAATGGCTGGCTATTTGTTAACTTCTAGATTTACAAGAAAAGCAGGAAAAAAAACTAGCCTAGCAGCCAAATTTGTCAAGAAGACGTTGGGATATAATATCTGTAGGCAATAGGTACAGGTGATTCCATTATCAAATTAGAAGTTGTACTGAATAAACTCATAGTAACTTTCAACTGTAATCCAGTCAGTTTAAATGCCATGCATGTCAGTTTCTGAAAAAATAAATCTCTAATCCTTTCACTTAATATTTGTCTTTTGCATTTCCCAAACATTGATCTCAGATCTTCAAAACAATGACTTTTAATGGGGGGCAATTTTGCTGGTCAAGGGACATTTGGTAATGTCTAGAGATATTTTGGTTGTCACAACTGGGGAGGATGGGTGTTATTGCATCTAGTGCGTAGAGGCCATGGATGCTGCTAAACACCCTAAAATAAACAGTGCAGCCCACAACAAAGAGTTATTTGACCCAAATTGTCAATTGTTCCAAGGCTGAGAAACAGTGATCTAAGGATACACAAAATTAATCTAATTATTTTACCATATATACTTTTTTTTATTTAACAAATTTAATCAGTTATACATATACATATGTTCCCATATCCCCTCCCTTTTGCGTCTCCCTCCCGCCCTCCCTATCCCACCCCTCCAGGCGGTCACAAAGCACCGAGCTGATCTCCCTGTGCTATGCGGCTGCTTCCCACTAGCTATCTACCTTACGTTTGGTAGTGTATATATGTCCACACCGCTCTTTCGCTTTGTCACAGCTTACCCTTCCCCCTCCCCATATCCTCAAGTCCATTCTCTAGTAGATCTGTGTCTTTATTCCTGTCTTACCCCTATGTTCTTCATGACATTTTTTTTCTTAAATTCCATATATATGTGTCAGCATACAGTATTTGTCTTTCTCTTTCGGACTTACTTCACTCTGTATGACAGACTCTAGGTCCATCCACCTCATTACAAATAGCTCAATTTTGTTTCTTTTTATGGCTGAGTAATATTCCATTGTACATATGTGCCACATCTTCTTTATCCATTCATCTGATGATGGACACTTAGGTTGTTTCCATCTCCGGGCTATTGTAAATAGGGCTGTTATGAACATTTTGGTACATGACTCTTTTTGAATTATGGTTTTCTCAGGGTATATGCCCAGTAGTGGGATTGCTGGGTCATATGGTAGTTCTATTTGTAGTTTTTTAAGGAACCTCCATACTGTTCTCCATAATGGCTGTACCAATTCACATTCCACCAGCAGTGCAAGAGAGTTCCCTTTTTTCCACACCCTCTCCAGCATTTATTGTTTCTAGATTTTTTGATGATGGCCATTCTGACTGGTGTGAGATGATATCTCATTGTAGATTTGATTTCCATTTCTCTAATGAGTAAAGATGTTGAGCATCCTTTCATGTGTTTGTTGGCAGTCTGTATAGCTTCTGTGCAGAAATGTCTATTTAGGTCTTCTGCCCATTTTTGGATTGGGTTGTTTGTTTTTTGGTTATTGAGCTGCATGAGCTGCTTATAAATTTTGGAGATTAATCCTTTGTCAGTTGCTTCATTTGCAAATATTTTCTCCCATTCTGAGGGTTGTCTTTTGGTCTTGTTTATGGTTTCCTTTGCTGTGCAAAAGCTTTGAAGTTTCATTAGGTCCCATGTGTTTATTTTTGTCTTTATTTCCATTTCTCTAGGAGGTGGGTCAAAAAGGATCTTACTGTGATTTATGTCATAGAGTATTCTGCCTATGTTTTCCTCTAAGAGTTTGATAGTGTCTGGCCTTACATTTAGGTCTTTAATCCATTTTGAGCTTATTTTTCTGTATGGTGTTAGGGAGTGATCTAATCTCATACTTTTACATGTCCCTGTCCAGTTTTCCCAGCACCACTTATTGAAGAGACTGTCCTTTCTCCACTGTACATTCCTGCCTCATTTATCAAAGACAAGGTGACCATATGTGCATGGGTTTATCTCTGGGCTTTCTATCCTGTTCCATTGATCTATCTTTCTGTTTTTGTGCCAGTACCACACTGTCTTGATTACTGTAGCTTTGTAGTATAGTCTGAAGTCAGGGAGCCTGATTCCTCCAGCTCCGTTTTTCGTTCTCAAGATTGCTTTGGCTATTCGGGGTCTTTTGTGTTTCCATACAAATTGTGAAATTTTTTGTTCTAGTTCTGTGAAAAATGCCAGTGGTAGTTTGATAGGGATTGCATTGAATCTGTAGATTGCTTTGGGTAGTAGAGTCATTTTCACAATGTTGATTCATCCAAACCAAAAACATGGTACATCTCTCCATCTATTTGTATCATCTTAAATTTCTTTCATCAGTGTCTTATAATTTTCTGCATACAGGTCTTTTGTCTCCTTAGGTAGGTTTATTCCTAGATATTTTATTCTTTTTGTTGCAGTGGTAAATGGGCGAGTTTCCTTGATTTCACTTTCAGATTTTTCATCATTAGTATATAGGAATGCCAGAGATTTCTGTGCATTAATTTTGTATCCTGCTACTTTACTAAATTCATTGATTAGCTCTAGTAGTTTTCTGGTAGCATCTTTAGGATTCTCTATGTATAGTATCATGTCATCTGCAAACAGTGACAGCTTTACTTCTTCTTTTCCAATTTAGATTCCTTTTATTTCCTTTTCTTCTCTGATTGCTGTGGCTAAAACTTCCAAAACTATGTTGAGTAAGAGTGCTGAGAGTGGGCAACCTTGTCTTGTTCCTGATCTTAGTGGAAATGGTTTCAGTTTTTCACCATTGAAGACGATGCTGGCTGTGGGTTTGTCATATATGGCCTTTATTATGTTGAGGAAAGTTCCCTCTATGCCTACTTTCTGCAGGGTTTTTATCATAAATGGGTGTTGAATTTTGTCAAAAGCTTTCTCTGCATCTATTGAGATAATCATATGGTTTTTCTCCTTCAATTTGTTCATATGGTGTATCACGTTGATTGATTTGCGTATACTGAAGAATCCTTGCATTCCTGGAATAAACCCCACTTGATCATGGTGTATGATCCTTTTAATGTGCTGTTGGATTCTGTTTGCTAGTATTTTGTTGAGGATTTTTGCATCTATGTTCATCAGTGATATTGGCCTGTAGTTTTCTTTCTTTGTGACGTCCTTGTCTGGTTTTGGTATGAAGGTGATGGTGGCCTCGTAGAATGAGTTTGGGAGTGATTCTCCCTCTGCTATATTTTGGAAGAGTTTGAGAAGGATAGGTATTAGCTCTTCTCTAAATGCTTGATAGAATTCGCCTGTGAAGCCATCTGGTCCTGGGCTTTTGTTTGTTGGAAGATTTTTTATCACAGTTTCAATTTCAGTGCTTGTGATTGGTCTGTTCATATTTTCTATTTCTTCCTGATTCAGTCTTGGCAGGCTGTGCATTTCTAAGAATTGGTCCATTTCTTCCAGGTTGTCCATTTTATAGGCATAGAGTTGCTTGTAATAATCTCTCATGATCTTTTTTATTTCTGCAGTGTCAGTTGTTACTTCTCCTTTTTCATTTCTAATTCTATTGATTTGAGTCTTCTCCCTTTTTTTCTTGATGAGTCTGGCTAATGGTTTATCAATTTTATCTTCTCAAAGAACCAGCTTTTAGTTTTATTGATCTTTGCTATTGTTTCCTTCATTTCTTTTTCTTTATTTCCGACCTGATTTTCATGATTTGTTTCCTTTTGCTAACTTTGGGATGTTTTTGTTCTTCTTTCTCTAATTGCTTTAGGTGCAAGGTTAGGTTGTTTATTCGAGATGTTTCCTGTTTCTTAAGGTGGGATTGTATTGCTATAAACTTCCCTCTTAGAACTGCTTTTGCTGCATCCCATAGGTTTTGGGTCGTCATGTCTCCATTGTCATTTGTTTCTAGGTATTTTTTAATTTCCTTTTTGATTTCTTCAGTGATCACTTCGTTATTAAGTAGTGTATTGTTTAGCCTCCATGTGTTTGTATTTTTTACAGCTCTTTTCCTGTAATTGATATCTAGTCTCATAGCATTGTGGTCAGAAAAGATACTTGATACAATTTCAATATTCTTAAATTTACCAAGGTTTGATTTGTGACCCAAGATATGATCTATTCTGGAGAATGTTCCATGAGCACTTGAGAAAATGTGTATTCTGTTGTTTTTGGATGGAATGTCCTATAAATATCAATTAAGTCCATCTTGTTTAATGTATCATTTAAAGCTTGTGTTTCCTTATTTATTTTCATTTTGGATGATCTGTCCATTAGTGAAAGTGGGGTGTTAAAGTCCCCTACTATGATTGTGTTACTGTCGATTTCTCCTTTTATGGCTGTTAGGATTTGCCTTATGCATTGAGGTGCTCCTATGTTGGGTGCATAAATATTTACAATTGTTAGATCTTCTTCTTGGATTGATCCCTTTATCATTATGTAGTGTCCTTCTTTGTCTCTTCTAATAGTCTTTATTTTAAAGTCTATTTTGTCTGATATGAGAATTGCTACTCCAGCTTTCTTTTGGTTTCCATTTGCATGGAATATCTTTTTCCATCCCCTTACTTTCAGTCTGTATGTGTCTCTGGGTCTGAGGTGTGTCTCTTGTAGACAGCATATATATGGGTCTTGTTTTTGTATCCATTCTGCCAATCTGTGTCTTTTGGTGGGAGCATTTAGTCCATTTACATTTAAGGTAATTATTGATATGTATGTTCCTATTCCCATTTTCTTAATTGTTTTGGGTTCGTTATTGTAGGTCTTTTCCTTCTGTTGTGTTTCTTGCCTAGAGAAGTTCCTTTAGCATTTATTGTAAAGCTGGTTTGGTGGTGCTGAACTCTCTCAGTTTTTGCTTGTCTGTAAATATTTTAATTTCTCCATCAAATCTGAATGAGATCCTTGCTGGGTAGAGTAATCTTGGTTGCAGGTTTTTCTCTTTCATCACTTTAATTATGTCCTGCCACTCCCTTCTGGCTTGTAGAGTTTCTGCTGAGAGATCAGCCGTTATCCTGATGGGGATTCCCTTGTGTGTTATTTGTTGTTTTTCCCTTGCTGCTTTTAATATGATTTCTTTGTGTTTAATTTTTGACAGTTTGATTAATATGTGTCTTGGCGTATTTCTCCTTGGATTTATTCTGTATGGGACTCTCTGTGCCTCCTGGGCTTGATTCACTATTTCCTTTCCCATAGTAGGGAAGTTTTCAACTATAATTTCTTCAAATATTTTCTCAGTCCCTTTCTTTTTCTCTTCTTCTTCTGGAACCCCTATAATTCGAACGTTGGTGTGTTTAATGTTGTCCCAGAGGTCTCTGAGACTGTCCTCTGTTCTTTTCATTCTTTTTTCTTTATTTTGCTCTGCATCAGTTATTTCCACTATTTTATCTTCCACCTCACTTATCCGTTCTTCTGCCTCAGTTATTCTGCTATTGATCCCATCTAGAGTATTTTTCATTTCATTTATTGTGTTTTGAATAGTTGCTTGATTCATCTTTAGTTCTTCTAGGTCCTTGTTAACTGTTTCTTGCATTTTGTCTATTCTATTTCCAAGATTTTGGATCTTGGAAATAGAATCTTGGATCATCTTTACTATCATTATTCTGAATTCTTTTTCAGGTACACTGCCTATTACCTCTTCATTTGTTAGGTCTGGTGGGTTTTTATCTTGCTCCTTCTCCTGCTGTGTGTTTTTCTGTCTTCTCATTTTGCTTATGTTACTGTGTTTGGGGTCTCCTTTTTGCAGGCTGCAGGTTCGTAGTTCCCGTTGTTTTTGGTGTCTGTCCCTAATGGCTAAGGTTGGTTTAGTGGGTTGTGTAGGCTTCCTGGTGGAGGGGACTAGTGCCTGTGTTCTGGTGGATGAGGCTGGATCTTGTCTTTCTGGTGGGCAGGTGCACGTCTGGTGGTGTGTTTTGGGGTGTCTGCGGACTTTTTATGATTTTAGGCCACCTCTCTGCTAATGGGGGGCGTTGTGTTCCTGTCTTGCTAGTTGTTTGGCATAGGGTGTCCAGCACTGTAGCTTGCTGGTCGTTGAGTGAAGCTGGGTGCTGGTGTTGAGATGGAGATCTCTGGAAGACTTTCGCCATTTGATATTATGTGCAGCTGGGAGGTCTCTTGTGGACCAGTGTCCTGAAGTTGACTCTCCCACCTCAGAGGCACGGCACTGACTCCTGGCTCCTCAATTTGGGATGATTTGCTGTCTATTCATGTATTCCACAGATGCAGGGTACATCAAGTTGATTGTGGAGCTTTAATCCACTGCTTCTGAGGCTGCTGGGAAAGATTTCCCTTTCTCTTCTTTGTTCCCACAGCTCCCGGGTCTCTGCTTTGGATTTGGCCCCGCCTCTGCGTGTAGGTCGCCGGAGGGCGTCTGTTCTTCGCTCAGACAGGACAGGGTTAAAGGAGCAGCCTCTTCGGGGACTCTGGCTCACTGAGGCCGGGGGGGAGGGAGAGGCATGGAGTGCGGGGCGAGCCTGCAGCGGCCGAGGCCGGCGTGACGTTGCACCAGCCCGAGGCGCGCCGTGCGTTCTCCCAGGGAAGCCGTCTCTGGATCCCGCGACCCCGGCAGTGACGGGCTGTACAGGCTCCCGGAAGGGTGGCGTGGACAGTGACCTGTGCTCACACACAGGCCTCTTGGCGGCGGCAGCAGCAGCCCCAGCGTCCCATGCCCGTCTATGGGCTCCGCCCTTTCAGCCGTGGCTTGCGCCCGTCTGTGGGGCTCCTTTAAGCAGCACTCTTAATCCCCTCTCCTCGCGCACTAGGAAACCAAGAGGGAAGAAATAGTCTCTTGCCTCTTTGGCAGCTCCAGAGTTTTCCCGGACTCCCTCCCGGCTAGCTGTGGCGCATTAGCCCCCTTCAGGCTGAGTTCTCGCCGCCAGTCCCAGTCCCCTCCCTGCGCTCTGACCAAAGCCCAAGCCTCAGCTTCCAGCGCCGCCCGCCCCGGCGGGCGAGCAGACAAGCCTCTCGGGCTGGTGAGTGCCGGTCGGCACCAATCCTCTGTGCGGCAATCTCTCCGCTTTGCCCTTCCCAGGTACGTGGGGAGTTTCTTGCCTTTTGGGAGGTCTGAGGTCTTCTGCCAGCGTTCAGTAGGTGTTCTGTAGGAGTTGTTCCACGTGTAGCTATATTTCTGGTGTATCTGTGGGAAGGAAGGTGATCTCCGCATCTTACTCTTCTGCCATCTTCCCCGGAAGTCCAACATATATACTTTTAAATTGAAGTCATATTGCTTTTTTGTTGAAATATAATTGAGATATAATATTATGTAAGATACAAGTATACTACATAGTGATTTGACATTTGAATACATTATGGAATGATCACCACGGCAAGCCTGAAAATCCTCTGTTCCCAGACAAAGTTATGGGAATAACAATATTATTGACCATATTCCTTACACTGTATATTACATCCCAATGGTTCATTTATTTTATAACTGGAAGTTTTTACTACTTAATCCCTTACACCTACCTCACCCCTCTAACACCCCTCCCCTCTGGCAACCACTGGTTTCTTCGTTCTCTGTAACTATGTATCCGTTTTCATTTTATTTTGTTTGTTTGTTTGTTTTCTTTTTTTAGACCCCACTTTATGAGATCAAAAAGTATTTGTCTTTCTATGTCTGACTTATTTCACTTGGCATAATACCCCCTAAATCCATCCATGTTGTCACAAATGGCAGGATTTCATTTTTCATGGCTGACTAATATTCCAGTGTGCGTGCATGTATATTCACACATACACAATGGAATATATATATACATATATAAGATATATATATACATACATATATATATATATGTGTATATATATATTTACCACATCCTCTTTATCCATTCATTTATCAGTGAACAATTTATCTTTTCAAATTAGTGTTTTTGGTTTCTTTAGGTAAATACCCAGAAGTGAAATTGCTGGATTGTATGGGAGTTCTACTTTGCATTTTTGGAGGAACATCCATACTGCTTTCCATAGAGGCTGTATCAATTTACAATCCCACAAAATAGTTCATGAGGGTTCCATTTTCTCCACATCCTTGACAACACTTGTTATTTGTTGTCTTTTTGATGATAGCCCTTCTGACAGGTGTGAAGTGGTATCTCATTGTTGTTTTGATTGGCATTTCTCTGATGACTAGTGACGTTGAGCATCTTTTCAGTTGTCTGTTGACCATCTGTATATCTTCTTTGGAAAAAGTCTATTCAGGCCCTCTGACCATCTTTTTTTTTTTTTTTTTACATCTTTATTGGAGTATAATTGCTTTACAATGGTGTGTTAGTTTCTGCTTTATAACAAAGTGAATCAGTCATACATATATATATGTTCCCACATCTCTTCCCTCTTGCGTCTCCCTCCCTCCCACCCTCCCTATCCCACCCCTCTAGGTGGAGACCATCTTTTAATCAGGATTTATTTTTTGATGTTGAGTTGTATACGTTCTCTGTATATTTTGGGTATTAACACATTAATGGTTGTATGATTTGTAAATATCTTCTCCCATTTTGTAGGTTGCTTTTTCATTTTTTTGATAGCTTCCTTCACTACACACATCTTTCTAGTTTGATATAGTCACATTTGTTTATTTTTGCTTTTGTTTCCCATATTGTTTTCTACATTTATGAGAGTATATTAAGAAACTGAGGCAGATGACTTGAGCAGTGTCACAGAGCTAGAACATATCTTCCAGTTGATGCCAGATTTGCCTGGATTCACATAATCAATGCTTTATCTGCTTTATCCACAGTATGTAAGATAATGCTTGCTTGCTTCTCATGGCAAAGGTATCATTAATTCAGAGGCAAATCATGACTCTCCTTGTTAATAACTGTTTCCAAGACAGTTAACCAAAACCAGAAGAATTTTTAAAGCCCTTTACCATGTTTTTACCTCTCTAGCTGTAGGGTATATGCCTAGGTGTTCTTTCATCTCTAATGATATTGCCAAAAATGATTCATTTTCTTACCTCTCCACTCTATGGGATGTCTGCCAGTTACTTAATTCTGCATACTGTTCCTTTCTATTAAGTGGGAGGAGAGAAATGAGGAGTGGAAACTCTAAGTCTTCTGTAGTTTACTTAAGTCTGTATCTAGCAAATGTTTGCTCATTCCTTGTTTTGAGTAGTGATGCACAATTCTCCTTATATATGCATTCTACAGATCATTTGTTACAAAGTTGCACAAGGAGTAGGGCATACTTATAGAGATCTATGGTCAATTTATACTCATGACTCAAATATATTCTTTTAATTTAGTAAGTGAAGAACATTCTTTTATAACTCAGCAAAGTAATGTTGGAGTAGAATAGCAAGGTCCAGTTTAATGTCACTGATGGTATCTGTGATAGTAAAGAAACACTGGAAGCAAAAGTGGGACACATGCCAGCCTCAATTTGTAGAGGGCATGGAAATCTCTGTAGGACAAAGCTGTGAGATAAATTAAAATCAGAAACAAAAATTGTGAAACATAAGCTACCACTTTATTTTGGTTTGCAGAGTGGTATGAAAGTAGTTCTTTTTTAACAGAAAAATAATCATGAGGAGTTTGGTATAGTCAACTCATAGTGACTCTTTAATCCTATTTTCTCCACCAGATTTGTGTTCTACTTGCACACACATTTGCCAAAGTTTTAAAATTTCCATTGTAAAGACATAATTCTTATTCTTCAATATTTAACATTTTGTTCATGAAGACTGAAAAGTTTTATTTAAATGTTTCTATATTTTTTCTTTCAGTTTTATTGATATATAATTGACATACAGCATTATATAAGTGTAAGGGGTACAGCACAATGATCTGAAATACTTACATCATGAAATGATTGTCATAATAAATTTAGTAAATATCCATCATCTCATATATAATGAAAAGAAAGAAAAAAATATTTTCCTTGTGATGAGAACTCTTAGGATTTACTCTCTTAACTTTCCTATATAACATACAACAGTGTTAATTATATTAATCGTGTTGTACATTACATCCCTCGTACTTACTTATCTTACAACTGGAAGTTTGTACCTTTTGGCTACCTCCATCCTATTCTTCCTCCACCTTTGATAACCACAAATCTGATCTCTTTTTCTATGAGTGTGCTTGTTTGTTTGCTTTTTGAAGTATAACTGACTTACAACACTGTTAGTTCCTGGTGCTCAACATAGGGATTTGATATTTCCATATATTACAAAATAATCCCAAAAATATATTTTAAAATTTCTGTTTTTTAAACTATTGACTTATTTTTTATAAGCTTTCTTCTTCTTTAATAAATATTTACTTTTGAAGACAGATGTAACTTTTCAGGTATTTTCAACTAGTCTGTGTCCTCCCCACTCCTACCCGCCACCTGCCCTCTAAACACTTCTCCCTGATTCAGCTCGGCAACAGTCATGTCCAGGAAGATTTTTTCTTTTGGCAACAAAAGTGAGAACAAAAAGCAGCTGAGATGGAGGCAAATACAAAAACTGTAACGTGCTTCTAGGAAAATACAGAGACCTCACTATAAGAAACATAGCCACTCTGGATAAGGGAGTAAGAGCAATTATCCTGAAGAAGGCTTGAGTACAGAATGACAGCTCCTGAATTTGCTCTACTTAAACTTGTACCTCTACACTGCTGAAACTGAGGAAACTGAGTCCCCTTGTTTTAGCCTTATCAACAGTATCTTGGTACTAACACTAGAGGACAGCGCCCAGTGCCAAGTATTATTTGCCAGCATAACCCAGTACTTATCAATGAGCAGTTTCCCCATTTCTCTTCCCTAGACCTTAGTAATCCCTAGTTAAAAAAATAAATTTAAGCTGTGGTGATTTTTAAAAACTTCTATTCTTTACACATTTCTTCAACGTGTATTTTACTGATTTTTCAAAAGATTCACTTACTCTTTCATTCTAACAGCTATGTTGGTGTTATTTGAACATTGATCATGTTTTTTCTTTTAATTATAACAGAGTATGTTCTAGGTTTATCTAAAATATTTAATATACATTCTAATTCTTAATATGGTTTTGGGTGCTTATTATTTTTTAATTTATAATAAAATATTTTAACATATTTCATTGTAGTTATTTTTAAATTTGTATCTAAATCTTGAGTAGTTTATGAAGAAACAAATGCTCATTGCTACAACAAATATGTAATGAGAACTAACATATCATTCTATATTTGCTTTAATTGAGAGATCAAGTAACTGCTTTTTGAGCATCTGCAAACTGCCTATGGATGTGGTAAGAGAAGAAGATAAATAAACAAGCAATACAATATGCCTGCCTTAGAGACATTACACTCTTGTGGGAAAGACCAAAAGCAACAAATACAACACAATGCTTATACAGAACATATATATGTAAAAAATAGTCTGTGAGCACAAAAACTGGATATATTTAATTTTAGCTGGGTGGGAAATAAAAGGCTCGACAAGCGAGCACAAAATTTTTCCAGAAAAGTTATAAACCATCTTAAAATCCACAATCTTAATTTTCTTGATTTAATGACAGCCTTGGTATTACTGAGTAGACTGTTCAACTGAAATTATATATTCTTTGGGTAGGTAATATATCGTTACTTTGTGCTGGTGTTCACAAAAACAAAAAAAAACAAAAAAAAAAACCACACACACACTGACTAAACAGAAGAGCTGGTGTTTTTAATCATTTTCATGGCAGTGACCACCTAGAGGGGCGGGATAGGGAGGGTGGGAGGGAGGGAGACGCAAGAGGGAAGAGATATGGGAACATATGTATATGTATAACTGATTCACCTTGCTATAAAGCACAAACCAACACACCATTGTAAAGCAATTATACTCCAATAAAGATGTTAAAAAAAAATCAATATAGCCAGAGTCTTTCTTTGTAGGTATATGTGGCTGTTATATCAGAAACCCTTTACAATATGAAAACAGAATTCACTCTCTCACTTTCCTGTACAGACTGTTATCTCTCAAAACAACCTATTTCATTTTGAGATATCTATAACTTTCAGCCCAGAAGTTTTTACCATTTTAATAAACTAATATGACGTGTCCAAATAAATGGAATTACACTTTAATTATTTTTAATTAAATTTCAATAGAGCCAAAACCAAGTTCAAAATGGAATAAGTTTTCTATGGTCTTTCTTATAATGGTTTATTCACATTTGTATCCATTCAGATTTAATTCAGTGTCTATCCAAAATCAGGCATTTAGATATATGGTTATTTGAGATTTTATACTTTCTGAAAAGTGGACATTTAAAGCAATCTGCAATTTACAATAAAAAATGTTAGGCTTGAGGATCATATTCATGCATATAATTTTAAACTGAAAATGCATAAGAAACAAACTTTCCCATGTGAATTTTATTTTAAAAACTCACAGCATAGTCCAGGTACAAAAACTTCAAGAGTGCCACACAATTTGTTTAAACTTTTTTTTTGTTTCAATTTCTTCTGAGATTAAACAGACTTCTACATCTATTGCCTCAATGTGTTCACTGACTTTCCGGACTAATCAGAAGTTTTCAAAATGCAATGATTACATGAAATTAATGAACTCCTTTGTCCTGCGTAAATCTGGAATTAATTTGGCGATGTACAGTGAATGGAATCTGAAATATTTCAACAAAATTCAAAATAAAATATTTATTTCAGTTAGCTTTTGCCACAATTGACCTTACGATCCTGACACTTCCACAGTCATTATTTCAAATGAAAAGAAAAAATACTTTATTTCAAGTGAGTGAAAGTTGAAATAAAGAAAAATTAAAAGACTTTTAGAATTGTTGATGTTCTTAAAACCAATACTAATGTATCAAAGATCCAATTATTTCTATTCACTTTATATATACACACACATATCTCTCTATTTATATATGTATCATATTTACTTGAAGATTTGGGTTTTAATTTAAAATAATTTCTTGAATTATTTTTTATACTGTCTTCCATTTGGCTTCCTCTACTCTTTTACTCTGCAATCCTTTTAGTTGGAATTTGGTTGTCCTAGATTGCTTAAATATGTTAACCTAGTTTCTCTAATTTTTTTGGCTGTGATTTTTTATTTTTCTGTTTATGTACTCTTCAATTCCCTGAATATATTTTTCCTCCAGGGACAATTTTCGTTTTGTTGAGAAATTAATTTATGATTAATAAAGTAAAAGGAGAGGCTACTATGTGGTTTTCATTCATGAATGAAACCTGCCAACTGATATATTTCATTCTAGAATGAGTTGGTGAAGAGTCTGACATTTTATTGAGCATTCCCAAATGCCAAAATGCAGATGATTTATTCTGGGCTACAACTGCAGCTATTCTAGTCCTTTCCAGTCATATAATTACATTTACTTCTATGCATCTACCTAAGGGGGGGATGTTTGCCATCTAATCATCCTGTGTGCAGGAATGGGTGATTTGGCATTGGCAGATCATCTCTCTCCTCTTTCTTCAGCCTTCTCTGAGGATGTCCTGCACTATGACTTCCACTGCCTTACTTTATCTAGCAAACATACTAAGTGTTCTTCTTCCAGGTATTTTTTACAACCGTTTTCCATTAATTGCCTCTCCACCACTGTTCTGTTTATTGATGTGGGTTTATATGTCTTTTAAATCTTGTAATGAGGTTCCCGGAGGGCTAGCAGATCAATCTAGTTCAAAATATTGAACCAGAATCACCAAATACCTATTAATGTTTGTTGTTTTGATCAGTCTAAACCCTTGGCATGAGATACTATCTTACTCATCTTTCCTTTGTTAGTACTTGGCATAGTGTCTGGCTCAGAGTTGGCACTTGATGATGTCCATATGAGTAATTAATGTTTGTCTGCAATATGTTCCTTTTTCAACACTCTTTACTGTTCTCAAGGGTATGAAAGAAAGAGATTCTCTTTCTATAGGTTATGTGTATGCATTCTTGTTCTTCATAATTCCCCAAGAGGGCATCTAAGAGAATGCCATTGAACGACCTCTAGTTCATCCCAATTTCAGTAAAACATGTATGACATCATGGACTTTGGAAGGCAAGTAAATTATAAACACCAAGATGAAAGTATGTTTAATGTGATTGAATTCTTAAATGTTCCCAAATGGATTATGTAATTGATCAAGAAACCCATTAGTTTAAACAACCAAACGTATTTGTTAGTGTGGTATATCACATTGACTGATTTGCAGATATTAAACCACTTTTGCATCCCTGGGATAAATCCCACTTGAACATGGTGTATGATCCCTTTAATGTATTGTTGAATTTGGTTTGCTAATATTTTGTTGAGGATTTTTGCATCTGTGTTAGTTGGTGACATTGGCCTATAATTTTTTTGTGGTGTCTTTGTTTGATTTTGGTACCAGGGTGATTCTGGCCTGGTAGAATGAGTTTGGAAGCACTCTTTCCTCTTCAATTTTTGGTCATAGTTTTAGAAAGATAGGTATTCATTATTCTTTAAATGTTTAATAGAATTCACCTGTGAAGCCATCTGGTCCTGAAATTTTCCTTGTTGGCAGTTTGTTTGATTATTGATTCAATTTCATTACTGGTAATCATTCTGTTCATTTTTTCTCTTTCTTCCTGATGCAGTCTTAAGAAACTGTACATTTCTAGGAATTTATCCATTTCTTCTAGTCTGTCTACTTTCTTGCACTACAATTTTTCATAGTAATCTCTTATAATCCTTTGTATTTCTATGGTATTGGTTGTAACTTCTATTTCATTTCTGATTTTATTTACTTGGGCTCTGTTTTATTATTGATGAGTCTTGCTAAAGGTTGATAAATTTTGTTTATCTTCTCAAAAAATTAGCTCTTAGTTTCACTAATCTTTTCTATTTTTTTAATTCTCTATTTCATTTATTTCTGTTCTGACCTTTATTATTTCTTTCCTTCTACTAACTTTGAGTTTTGTTTGTTCTGCTTTTTTCTATTCCTTTAGGAGTAAGGTTAGGTTGTTTATTTGAGATTTTTCTCGTTTCCCGAAGTAGGCTGTATTGCCATGTACTTTTCTTTTACTGCGTCCCACAGATTTTGGATTATTGCATTTCCATTTTCATTTGTCTCAAGGTATTTTTTTGATTTCTTCTTTGATTTCTTCAGTGACTCATTGGTTGTTTAGTAGCATATTGTATAGCCTCCACCCATTTGTGTTTTTGCAGTTTTTTCTTGTACTTTGAGTCTCATAGTTGTGTGGTCAGAAAGATGCTTGATATGATTTCAATCATCTTAAATAATATTATTGAGACTCGTTTTGTGACCTAGCATGTGATGCATCTTGGAGAATGTTCCATGTACACTTGAAAAGAATGTGTATTCTGCTTCTTTTGGATAGAATTTTCTATATATATATAAAGTTCATATATAAAAGTTCATTTATATATTTAAATAAAGTTCATTTGGTTTAATATATTATAAGGACAGTATTTCCTTAAGGATTTTCTGTCTGCATGATCTGTCCATTGATGTAAGTGGGGACCATAAAATTTAAAAAATATATAAATAGATAATCTGAAATATGTAGTACTGGCTTAGAATATGGAAGGACAGGCAGTACTGCAGGCTAAAAAGCTGGTGATCCTTATTATGTTTTGGCAAACATTTGGTTAAATTGCTGTTATTTGTTAACCTAGAAGGCACACCACATGCCCATAAGCCTATAGCTATACTGAATAATTTGGGGTATATCATATGTTTGAGGAAGTTATTCAAATGTAATTAGAAGGAGATATTATTTTTGTTCAGAGATTTGCTCTGAGGTCTCTCCTTTAGAATTTCAGCTAGATCTTGTGAGTCAGAACTGAGGTTATAAAATAGTCTAAGACAGGTGTTTCAGATAGCTTACTGCTTCAGATGTCCTTATTAAAAACAGGGGGAGACAGATGATTCATGCACAGAAGTCAGTAACCAAAAAAAGATAATCAATAGATTTAAGTATGATGTCAAGAATAGATTTTTTAGGTTTGGTTACTCAACAGTGGAATTTTCTGCAAATGAATAAACTAGAAACCTACTACATAAATTTACTGCCAGAGAAATAAGTCTGAATTACAAAATTATCTCAGATTGTTTTATTCCTATAATGGCCCCGAGATTTCCAAACCTTCCCTAGCAGGAAATAGATTCCAAAAGCTCACCATTTCTGGAGAAGGCACACATTTCAACACTCATTAAAATGTAGCCATGCAAAAAAAAAAAAAAATGAAGCATTAGTCAGTGTAGACTGAGTTTCACTGCAAGACTAAAATCTCTATAGCATAAGACCAAAAAAAAAGTCTTATTTCTTATATCTACAATGTTTAATGTAAAATCAGACATCTCTCCACGGCAGATGGCTCCCATGTAAATACATGTTTCCACCATCATTAGGATGCTTCCATTATTTCACTGGCCAAAGAAAGCCATGTGGCCATATGTAACTTCAACTGGGCATAGAAGAACAATTTTTTCCTCTGCCTATAAGTGGAGAGAAGCTCATTAGTACTGAATATTAATAATATCTACTCTAAAACAATTTTAAAAATCTCTCTCGAAGAACAAAACCAGGAACCATAGAAAACAAGGTATACAGAGTTATTTCCAGAGAAAAGAACAAGGTGCAGGCTGATGGGCTAACAGAAGTACTTAACTCTGTTGACAGAACAGAATTCTCCTCAATTCCAGCCTATCAGGAGTTGATAATTGAATGTGTTTGCATTCTTCCTTTTTCCAAGTGGGAGTTTTTATTGTATTCAACAAGTTCCAGTTTTGTCATTTTATATTCAATGTGAGAAGATAAATAGCATGCTTTTTTTAAAAAAAAATTAAATCAGTTTCATATGCTAATTGATAGAAGGGAGATCACATTATTCAGAGATCCTGAATTTTAAACTGGATGAAATAACCATATGGGACATTGGATTTTCTTCATTGGAGATAGAGTAAATGTGTTCTATATTTGGAGAAAATTATATGAATTGATATTTAGTGGAACAGAATTCAAGATCATTACTGAGAAAGCAAAATGTTCCTGGGATCCATTATAACCTTCCTCTTGTGTGACTGAACCCCTAAGATTTTAGTTAAGCACATGACCACTATCTCATTCTGGGTCCTCTGAGAAGCATATGACAAAGCACAATTAGATGTGAAGGAGATTTAAACTCCAGGCTAAGTGAAAAAGGATTAAGAGCTGGCGAGGAGCACTTTCAGACTATGATACAGTATGGCATCTGTGAAAGGAAGAATGGAATGTAAAATGATTAGGTAATAAGGTCTGAGTTTAGTGCAGCTTTGAGGAAGCATATGCCAGACATTTAAAGAGACCCAGAAAAAAATGATTACCCATCAGAGAGGTTCCAAACAGAAACAATCTAGCTTTAGTAACCCAACAAGCACAACTGTTGACTTGGTATAGGCCAAAGAGAGCATATCACTGGCTAGAATGCTACAGTGAATCCAAAAGTCCAGCAGCTGGATGATGTCTGCCAATTACATTTCTCCTAAACTATTCTCTTAAAGAGAGTTTTGAGCCGTGTATTTTCATGACTGGCACATTACTCAACTAGAAACTACCTTTATCAGTCTCTCTTGAAGCTAGGTGTATTAATGACTGATTTTGGTCAATGGAATAAGTGATTTTTGCAACTTATAGCATTTTATAAGGCAATTTCTTGCTTTCCATTTTCTCTTTCCCTCATTACAAAAGTGTGTATGGGCTTCCCTGGTGGCGCAGTGGTTAAGAGTCCGCCTGCCGATGCAGGGGACACGGGTTCGTGCCCCGGTCCGGGAAGATCCCACATGCCGCGGAGCGGCTGGGCCCGTGAGCCATGGCCGCTGGGCCTGTGCGTCCGGAGCCTGTGCTCCGCAATGGGAGAGGCCACAACAGTGAGAGGCCCGCATATCGCAAAAAAAAAAAAAAAAAAAAAAAAAAGTGTGTATTATATCATGTGAAATAAGAAAAAGGCCTTAGGTAATGATAAATCAAAAAGATATAAGAAATATGAATTTCTTTATGACTTTCAGGTGAGTTGCTTGCCATGCTAGTTTAGCAGCCCATTCTTAAATCAATTGCCCATCTCTAGATTGTTACTTGAGAGATAATTAATCTCCTAACTTGTTTGGGTAAAAGATGTTAAGAGTCTTTTTGTGGTAGCAATTAAACCTATCTAATACAAACAAACATTACCCAAATATGAAAGCAAAGGTAACCAAGCTTCAGAAATTCATTCTTCAAGTTTCCATCACTAGTAATCAATAGAACTAGTGCTCAAATTCCAATTGTAGAACAATCTCTAACCAGAAATATGATTAGTGTTTAAGATCCTTCCTAGATTCAGACAATTGGCATTCAAATGCTGGCTTCACTATTACTAGCTGTGTGATCACTGATGTCATTTATAATAACTTCTCTAAACCTCAAGTTCTCTTTCTACTTTGATGTGGTTATTATAATTGTACATATTTAATAAGATTATGAATATAACTTAAAAAGGATGGTATCCCCAATAAATGTAGAACTTAAACATTATTGATAATTATTCAATATTATTACTATTTTTGTTCTATATCTCTTCCATTACTCTCTTTTTCCCTAACTGTTCTAACCCCACACTTACTTGCACTCACTTTTTGTAGATGCACAAATATAGTTGCTAATATTTTAAAATAATCCCACTATAATCCTAAATGGAGATATCCTTTAGTTATATGTTCATTTATAGATTTTATTTGATAAAGTAAAAACGAAAACACAGAACAGATTTTGATAACACAGTATGGACTATTAAAGGGTATTTCATTAGTTTAAAATGTGCAGAAATGATAGAAAACTTGAAGGATTATGGAGAGATGTCAGAAAAAAAGTTTTAAGTATTAGGGGACAATTAAAAATGTGACCAACAGTGAACTAGCTATCAATAATCATACAGATCAGTTAATGAAATATAACCAGTGACTCTGACAAGCCTTCAGAAAATATAAAGGATGTAAACGCTATTTGTTGGTGTGGAAAAGATATTGTCTATGAGGAAAAAATAGATATAGAGTTAGGAAGAGTAAGGTTTTGTTGTTGTTGTTTGAGTGATTGTTCAAACATATTTTTATGGATATTGAAATGAGGGGGAAAAACAAATTTCATATGAGAAATTAAAGTCAAATTTATTATAATCAATGTGTTTTAAATATATTTATTTAGGTGAAGAAATTACACTCTGAGAGTACTGACATAGGGAAAGGAGATAATAAAATGCATATATATTTTATGGCAGTGAGTTTTTGGAATAACATCTTTTAAAAACCTGGAATTTTAATGGGAACATTGGGCTAAAAGTGCATTTGGCTTCTGAAAAGGAGGCCTGGAGTTGATTTGAGGTGTTTCCAATTAGAGACAGCAAATTCTGGCACAAATTTGTACACACCATCTGTGATTAAACATGCAAATACCTACTAGCTATGAGAGGTTAACTACTCTCTTGATCAATATCATGTTACTCTAAATTGCTGCTCTAGATGTTTGTTTTTAAACATCTGAACATTTAAGCTCATTCTTTTTTTTTTTCTTGTCTTTCACTAAAGACAAACCTTAAGATCTAAATTGGTTCTAGTTTGAACAGAATGAGGTTATCATTATCAAAAACATTTACTATTTTCCTGTTGGTTTTTGAGGCGTTGCAAATGAGATAAAATTGCCTCAACACCTTTGCCCCTTTCCTCTCTGGTAAAAATGGAAATATTCCTCCCATAGCAAGGCTAATCTCACCATCTCTATGCTGTATTCTATCACCTCCTCTTCATGCCTTTAATAATTGTCTCTTTTATTCACACCCAAAGACCAAGTGTCTCATTCCCACTAAGACTTGTGTCCAACCTTTCTTTATTCACACCTCAAACTCTTGCAGCCTGGGGTCTATACTCAAATCTTTACCGAAACAAGTCTGGTTAAAGTTGTGAATGGTCACTTTGTAGGAAAACTGACTTTTAGCTATTATTTTTCTTGGTTTCTCTTTGATTTAATCAACCTCTCTTTTTCTGCCCATGAGTTTTTACCTTGAAATCTGCGATAAAACACCTTCCCATATTTCCCCCTACATATATATAGCAACTTTTTCTCCATCTTTTTCATGGTATTTTTCTCTATGATAAATTTTTATCTGTTGGTGTTCACCAGTTTTCACCACCCACCATCATGTCTTCTAATGGCACACTCTACTTAGTAAAAACATTCATTTCCATGACTTCTCTCATCACCTAGATTTTTTAAATCTTTCCAGAGTTCTGCTCTAAGATTATATTTACTTATTTAGTTCTATATTAGAAATTTTGATTTGGACATCCTAGAACAAATACTTCACTCAGAATGTTCTCAAACCAATTTGTCTCCCATTTACCACAAAATCTCTCCCTTTTCTGGTGTTAATAGAGAAGGACATTGTGTAATAGCCAGTGTCTAAAGCTAGAAATCTAGTTTTCAGTTGTCAATATTTCCTCTCTTTTATCCCTGCATCCAAACACTGATTGAAATCCTCTCCATTCTCCTTGTCTCCATTGCCATTTCTTATTTCACATGACTTCACTTCTTATTTCATACCTCTCACCAGATTAATTCCACAGTCTTCTAATTATCCTTCCTTTTTCTGTTTGTCTTTTCTCCAGTCTTCTCCATTTTCCATATTGATTCCAGAATGTTCCTTTTACCAAAATAATCATATCATTCCTTTCATACTTCTTTATTGATGGGAGAATCAATAATAATTCAGACTAAACTAGAAAATATATAGAAATAAAACTTCCATTTGATCCTAGAAGAATACTTCTTATCTCACACAAGCAATTTCTATCAAAACTACAGACAAATAGTTTTAATTTGAAGCAATGGGAACTAGGTTAAAGGTATGTAGAATTCAGTGCAAGTTCTAATCATGTTCCTGTTTCAAAGCATTGCTGTAAAGATAGGATGTGATAAGCCAAATGTATTTTGCACTCTATATAGTTTCAAATATAGGCATTATTTGTATTCATATCACTGTTCTCTACCTTCTTTCACTAACTCATTGTGGTTATGCTTTTCTACATGCATTTTCTATTCCTACTTTTTGCTGTAATTAAAACCTGATTCTCTCCCTAAATCTTTAAATAATCTTTTAAAAATCACTGTTTAGCATTATTTAAGACTTCTTAAAATATAACAACAGCTGTTTCACATTTTCCCCCTGTCAATTCCCTGCTATTGTGTTAGCAACCTGACAGCACATTCTTTTAACCATTCAGGATCCTGGACCATATAGTCATTTAATGCCTATGCAGACCCCTTCTTTCTTGCCCAATTAGGAACTAATATGATACATCAAACTTCAACAAAGGATCTTTAATTCATGTATAATAACATCTCCTTCTCTCAAGTCATTAGTCATTTTACATTTGCTCAGATCCAGTTTCTATTCTAGAATCAGCTGTCATGTTATATGACACCAAAAATGTTTATTAAATGAATAAAGTCAAATCCGGATATATGTTGAGCCCCTATTATGTTCTCTGCTTTGGTGTGTGTTGCAACTGAAATAGAGAAAACTGAATCAGGGCTATCAAGAAATTAACATAGCAATAAATATATAGTATTTTAAGGAAATTAGCACTAGCCTGGGTAAAGTTGGATTTAGAGTAGGGAAGAAGATGGTGGTAGGAGAAATTAAAATGATAGATTATATTCCACAGAATATAAAATGAGGAGGAAATGAAATTTTTCTATTTTGTTCATTGCTCTTTTTGTGGTTTTTAAATTCATTTCTTTAGCTCAGTGGTTAGAAGAATACCTAGCATATAGTTGACACTGATTTTTTTTTTTTAATAAATTGCTTCCCTTAGAAGAGAAAGACATGGTTTTACAGGGGATTTGGAAATTGAAAAAAAAAAAAATTAAGATTTCAAAGATCAGATATGCAAAGTTAGAAAATTCTAGGCTCATAAGATGCTGATAATTATGGACCTTCTCCGACTAAGCCCTCATTCTCCTACAGAAGAAAAGCAACAGTAGATGCTTTTCCATTTTGTTTTCCTTCACTGAGGGAGTAAGGATGGAGGGAAGTCATAAATAGAGTTTAGTTAAATATCACAAGAGATTCTGAACACACTTTGAAGAATCTCTACCTATTTGGACACCAATGGAAAACAATATTGATTTCTGAAGCAAAATAAGCATAGCACATTGAATTATAATTTCACAGGATAACTATGCAAGGGAACTGCATGCTTATGTCAAGGGGGAAATACATAAAGGGAGAGACCATTAGTGAAACATGTCAAAATGGGATTCTTCCTATCTCACAGGTGGTTCAGGCTAAAGAGGTCAAGGCTAAACTACAGATCCAAATACCCCACATTATAAATCTAGTTGTCAAACCACCTGTACAAGGTATGCTAAGAGATTATAATAGTGGTTCTACTAGCATTAGGCTTTCATCCCCTCCCCCAGGCAATATAAGAGAGAAAGAATTTATTGAGCTTTTGATGGGACTAGAGAGTGAGGTTTTCTTCACAAAAGAGCTGTTAGCTTATTATGTAATATATGGATGATTTCCATCAACTCCAGTCCAAGGAAAAATATATCAAAGAGAACAAATTTGGAGATCTTTTCAACATAACTTTATAGTTATAGTTGAAACTATCTTTGTACTTCCTCCACAATCTCACATTTTTCTTTTTTCTTCAAAGCTAAGTACTACTGCATCTATGTTCTTATCATTTGGTGCATATGTACATACCTATATTTGCACATATCTATATACATATGTGTACACATATACTACATATACATGTATAAAAAGTGACAAAACACTGGTGTGTATAATCAACAAAACTTGCTATCATAATATATGTATGCAACCTTTTTTTACACAAAATTGTTTTTACAATTTTGTAAAACTGGATAATTCAATTTGGATAATTCAAGTATTCAAGTACAACTGCATTCACTCTGCTGTTGCTTGATGATCCATTGTATTTATAGTTTATTCATGATTTACAATCTTGAAATCTACTTCATTTGTTTTCTTTTCTATCGCAAATAATGTTGAAATGAATAACATTACAGTTATCTTATCATACAAGTATAGGAAAGTTTTCTCTGGGATATATTGGTACCAGGGGTTTTCCTGCATCTTAGAATATAAGACTTTGTCTGATTTAATAATAATGATAGCCAACATGTTTAAGTTCTGTTTCTGAATAATCTATTTGCCTATCCCTGGTTCAACACCCAAATTCTTGAATTTTATAAATTTGTGTCTTAAACCTTTAAATGTCATATCTTCTCTCCTTGGGTTTATGTTATATTGTCTGGCCTATTCGTGGCTTTTAAAATTCCCTAAAAATTTCATGAAGGTTTTTCAATTTTAATGGAAAAAAAAAAGTGGTGGTTTTGATCTCACTGCTTTGAATTTATAAATTAATTTATAGAGAATTGATATCTTTTGAATATTGAACATTCCCATTCATGAACACAATACATCTTTGCATATAATTATCTTATTTTAAAACATTCATTAAAAATTATAATTATACCTATAAATATCTTGCCTTTTTGGCTTATTCCTAGGTACTGGAACATGCTACTACTATTGTGAGATATTTTTAAATTATACTTTCTAATTGTTGCTAGTATAAAAAATTTTTTAAATGAGTGTATATCCATGAACTTGCCATGCTCAGGCAATATTTAATAAATAAGCAAATTTTTTGCTAGTTTTTCTATTGGAAATAAGAATACTATCTGCAAATGAAGAAAAGTAATCCTAATTTCTCATGTGCATCTATATCACTATTATTAACATTATTATGATTTCACCTAGGGCTGCCCATGTAATACCAAAAGCAGTAAAATAATGATGATATTTTTACTTTTATTGATACCTAAAGAAACATTTCTAATAGCTCTCCATTTACTAAAATGTGTGTAGGTTTTTGTTTTTATTTTGTTAATATGGTTAGGGATATTTGCTTCTATTCCTTCTTTGCAAAAATGTTGAATTTTAGTAATAAGTATTCAGTATTTAATAAATATTTTTTTGTATATGTTGAAATCATTATCAAAATGTTACATTTTATTTTAATAATAAGGTAAAACATACTGCTAGATTAAACAACCTAGTGTTAAATAGTCATTCCATTCCTGATTCCTTGGCTCTCCAAAATATATGCACCTTCTTCATGTGTGTGAGGCTGACTACTTTATTCTCATTCATACTTCTGAGTTTCCACTGTTGCATGGAATTTATTTTTTCCTCCTCTAAAAACTTGAAGGACAATATAACCTCACTTCAATTCTAAAATTTCTTCTCAGACCCTTAGAATCCATACCAATGCCAGGTTCCCTTAATTTATATTGTCTTTACAGTCATTACAGCATGTAACTATTTAACTCAAGCCACCTTTCTTTACCTAAGTTTATTATAAACTGTTTGAAGGAAAGAATCTTGCCTTAGAATCCTTTGCATCACTTCCATTTGTTAGCATAGTGTGGTATAAGATGAATAATTAATATATAATGATTGATTCATTCATTAAAAGAGAACAAAGACAGAGACAGAATACATAAATGGGGAAGACACACACACACACACACACACAGAGAAAAATATGCAGAGAGCTCAAGTTATGTATTTGGAATAAAGGAATGAACAGTAGGAATACAGTAAAATGTTTTTTAAAAAATAGCTTACAAGATTGACAAAGGCAAAAAGATGAATAGAAGAGTACTTTAGTGGATAGTGTTTGAAAGTAACTACTTTGGGACATTTTTATTTTCTACTAAATTATTACTATTTGTTCAATTAAAAAAAGACAGCATTCACAAATCAACATCTCACCTGTGAATGTTATGGCAGTAAGGGGCAAGGAGAAAGGGTACTGATTAGACAAGAAGATAGATTATACATATACGTACATATATATATATATATATATATATATATATACATATATATATTTCTAAACCAATTTGTAAAAACTGTACTTGTTGCACTGTGCACAAACTTTTTATACTAAATAAATATCAAACTACATTCTTCTAAAAGATGTTTCTAATATTTCTAAGTCAATTCCATATATATTATGTACAGTGAAAACATTTTTAAAAAGCAATAACTTGGGCAAAACAACCCTAATGGTTCATTAAACCATTCCTATGTTCTTATTTAAAAATCATAAGATTGTGCTTCTGTATAAAGTTTGTATATCCATCAGTGTAAAATACTGACACATTTAAAAAATAAAAACAAAGTTGAAACTCAGAATCCTTTTGATTATATGCTCTTAGGTTTTCGAAAAAGAGAAAAAATAATGCAAGACTCAGAATTTGGGAGTGGTTGGTGTGCCTTGCCTTCATTTTACTTTTTGACTGGCTGCCTATATGTTGATGACAATGTAGCTGAGCTGTTTGTGTTACTGCTGACTGCTATACCCATATCTTTTAAATAAAGTTTTGTCATTAATTATCTGTTTGACTCTGAGCAAAACACAAAAGAAATTATCTCTTAGTCCTTTTTTACATTGGTGTGAGATAAATAGTTCACCTATACCAGCATTTCTTAAAATGTGTTATTTGGAACAGTAGTCCCATGATATACTCCTCAAACAGCTATGTGTAGATAGATGGATAGATAAAACGTATGTGTGCCTGCGTGTGTGTACACACACATTTTTTTCCCTAGAAATGCTGCCTACTATATCATCCCTTGGAGATTTACAGTGCTCTTGAACCATATTACATAAGATCTCAGAATTCCTGCTGTAAAGAAAATTGTTTGACCATTTGCTCCAACATTTTTACAAAATAGTTTTAAAACACATAACTATGATATTTTCAAGGTCACTGTCATATCATAATTATTCTTATTTGATAACTCTAACCCTAGCAACCTATTTTAAGGGAAAATAATTACTGAGCTGCAAAAACAATGCCCGACATAATCATCTCATTGACTGTAGCATTTTAAGCTGACAATTTGTCCCAAGCTAAGAGTTTTTAATATTTAAGACAGACTAGAATACTAGCTTAGTATTGGAATACTACAATACTAGAATACAAATTTGGAATACTAGAATACCAAAGTTGTCTTGGGTGAAATAATATAAGAATTCTGGGCATGATTATCACATTGAGAAAGACCCAAGAATTCATTTATGTGCTTATCTCAAGAAACAGCAGAAGAAATATTAGACATGTATAAGTTGTGTTCACGTATGTTTATACATCCGTTCTTTGGAAATAAACAATCAATTTTCTATTTGCACATAAATCTTTGATTTTCAGGATACTGCAGAAACTTCTTTTTTTTTAAACATGATATAGTTGAAGCTTTATGTATTTATATATTATTCTTATGATAAATTAGTCAAAAATAGAACAATGCTTAAGTGGTATGATTTTTAATAAATATCTTGAGCAGTGGAAGTTTCAGAGTAAAAAAAAATGAAGGTATAGAATAGAAACATAATTTAGGGGTCTTTAACGGATCTTCTGAGCACTCTCAAAATTAACAGAAAATTAAACTTGATTTTTAAAATAATTGCATTTTTAAAGAAAAGGCTTTCTCTTTGCTAAAAAATGAATAGTGCTGCTTTAATAAACGTTGTATGTTTACTTTTTAGTTATAATAAGCAAGTTACGAAAACTCCAGTCTTGTGAGAATTGTATTGAAATAAGGAAAAGCAATCGGTAAAAGAACATTACAAAGACAGAGTAAAAGAAATTTTCATGACTTTCCGGAACAAATAAAAATATTTGTGGTGCTTCCCTGGTGGCACAGTGGTTGAGAGTCCGCCTGCCGATGCAGGGGACGTGGGTTCGTGCCACGGTTCGGGGAGATCCCACATGCCACAGAGCGGCGGGGCCCGTGAGCCATGGCTGCTGAGCCTGCATGTCTGGAGCCTGTGCTCCACAACGGGAAAGGCCACAACAGTGAGAGGCCCGCGTACCGCAAAAAATATATATATATATTTGTGAAGATAGCTTCAAGATGGAGGAGGAGTAAGATGTGGAGAACACCTTCCTCCTCACAAATATATCAAAAGTACATCTACATGTGGAAGGAACACCTACAGAACACTTACTGAACACTGGCAGAAGACCTCAGACTTCCCAAAAGGCAAGAAACTCCCCACATACCTGGGTAGGGCAAAAGAAAAAAGACAAAAGAATAGGGACGAGACCTGCACCTCTGGGAGGGAGCTGTGAAGAAGGAAGTTTCCACATATTAGGAAGCCCCTTCACCGGCAGAGACAGAGCAGGGTTAAGTGGGGGGAGATGGGGTTGGTAAGCAGAGGGGGGAAGCTTCGGAGCCACGGAGGAGAGCGCAACAACAGGGGTGCAGAGGGCAAAGCGGAAAGATTCCCGCACAGAGGATCGGTGCCGACCAGCACTCACCAGCCTGAGAGGCTTGTCTGCTCACCCGCCGGGTTGGGCGGGGGCTGAGAGCTGAGGCTCAGGCTTCGGAGGTCAGATCCCAGGGAGAGGACTGGGGTTGGCTGCGTGAACACAGCCTGAAGGGGGCTAGTATGCCACAGCTAGCTGAGAGGGAGTCCGGGAAAAAGTCTGGAGCTGCCTAAGAGGCACCACTGTTTCAGGGTGCACAAGGAGAGATTTCAGAGCACCACCTAAACGAGCTCCAGAGACGAGCGTAAGCCACGGGTACCAGCGCAGACACGAGAGATGGGCATGAGATGCTAAGGCTGCTGCTGCAGCTACCAAGAAGCCTGTGTGCAAGCACAGGTCACTATCCACACCTCCCCTGCTAGGAGACTGTGCAGCCCGCCACTTCCAGGGTCCCATGATCCAGGGAAAACTTCCCCGGGAGAACATACGTAGTTCCTCAGGCTTTTACAACGTCACACTGGCCTCTGGCGCCACAGGTTCGCCTTGCATTCCGTACCCCTCCCTCTCCCTGGCCTCAGTGAGCCAGAGCCCCCAATCATCTGTTACTTTAACCCCGTGTGGTCTGGTGGGGGGGAGGAGCAGATGCCCTCAGGTGACCTACACGCAATGGTGGGTCCAAATCCAAAGCTGAACCCCAGGACCTGGGCGAACAAAGAAGAGAAAGGGAAATTTCTCCCAGCAGCCTCAGGAGCAGCGGATTAAATCTCAACAATCAACTTGATGTACCCTGAATCTGTGGAATACCTGAATACACAATGAATTATCCCAAAATTCAGGTGGTAGACTTTGGAGCTATGATATATACATATTTTTTCCTTTTTCTCTTACAACCAAGATTATTCTACCCAGCAAGGTTCTCATTCAGAATTGACGGAGAAATTAAAACCTTTACAGAGAAGCAAAAGCTAAGAGAATACAGCACCAACAAACCGGCTTTATAACAGATCCTAAAGGAACTTCTTTGGGCAGGAAACACAAGATAAGGAAAAGACTTAAAATAACAAACACAAACAATTAAGATAATGGTAATAGGAACACACATATTGATAACTAACTTATGTAAATGGATTAAATGCTCCAACCAAAAGACATAGACTGCTTGAATGCATACTAAAACAAGCCCCATATATATGCTGTCTACAAGAGACCCACTTCAGACCTAGGGACACATACAGACTGAAAGTGAGGGGATGGAAAAAGATTTCCATGCAAATGGAAATCAAAAGAAAGCTGGAGTAGCAATACTCATATCAGACAAAATACAGTTTAAAGTAAAGACTATTACAAGAGACAATGAAGGACACTACATAATGTCAAAGGATCAATCCAAGAAGAAGATATAACAATTGTAAATATATATGCACCCAACATAGGAGCACCTCAATACATAAGGCAAATACTAACAGCCATAAAAGGGGAAACTGACAGTAACACAATCATAGTAGGGGACTTTAACACCCCACTTTCACCAATGAACAGATCATCCAAAATGAAAACAAATAAGGAAACACAAGCTTCAAATGACACATTAAACAAGATGGACTTAATTGATATTTACAGGACATTCCATCCAAAAACAACAGAATACACTATCTTCTCAAGTGCTCATAGAACATTCTCCAGGAGAGATCGTATCTTGGGTCATA
Source organism: Mesoplodon bidens (assembly GCF_964165515.1). Lineage (NCBI taxonomy): Eukaryota > Metazoa > Chordata > Mammalia > Artiodactyla > Ziphiidae > Mesoplodon > Mesoplodon bidens. Next base: position 92,624,903 of record NC_138167.1, read on the forward strand.
TATAAAACCTTGGTAAATTTAAGAAAATTGAAGTCACATCAAGTATCTTTTCTGACCACAATGCTATGAGACTAGATATCAATTACAGGAAAAAAACTGTTAAATATTCAAACACATGGAGGTGAAACAATACACTACTAAATAACCAAGAGATCACTGATGAAATCAAATAGGCAATCAAAAGAATACCTGGAAACAAATGACAATGAAAACACGATGACCCATTCTATGAGATGCAGCAAAAACAGTTCAAGAGGCAAGTTTATAGCAATACATTTCTACCTCAACGAACAAGAAACATCTAAAATAAACAACCTAACCTTACACCTAAAGCAATTACAGAAAGAAGAACAAAAAAAAAATACAAAGTTAGCAAAAGGAAAGAAATCATAAAGATCAGATCAGAAATAAAAAGAAATGAAGGAAACAATAGCTAAGATCAATAAAACTAAAAGCTGGTTCTTTGAGAAGATAAACAAAACTGATAAACCATTAGCCAGACTCATCAAGAATTAAAGGGAGAAGACTCAAATCAATAGAATTAGAAATGAAAAAGGAGAAGTAACAACTGACACTGCACAAATACAAAGGATCATGAGAGATTACTACAAGTAACTATAATAAAATGGACAACCTGGAAGAAATGTACAAGTTCTTAGAAAAGCACAACCTCCCAAGACTAAACCAGGAAGAAATAGAAAATATAAACAGACCAATCACAAGCACTGAAATTGAAACTGAGATTAAAAATCTTTCAACAAACAAAAGCCCATGACCAGATGGATTCACAAGCGAATTCTATCAAACATTTACAGAGGAGCTAACACTTATCCTTCTCAAACTCTTCCAAAATATAGCAGAGGGAGGAACACTCTCAAACTCATTCTATGAGGCCACCATCACCATGATAGCAAACCCAGACAAAGATGTCACAGAAGGAAAAGTACAGAACAATATAACTGATGAACACATAGATGCAAAAATCCTCAACAAAATACAAGCAAACAGAATCCAACAGCACATTAAAACGATCATACACCATGATTAAGTGGAGTTTATCCCAGGAATGCAAGGATTCTTCAATATATACAAATCAATCAATGTGATACACCATATTAACAAATTGAAGGAGAAAAAACACATGATCATTTCAATAGATGCAGAAAAAGGTTTTGACAAGATTCAACACCGATTTATGATAAAAACCCTGCAGAAAGTAGGCATAGAGAGAACTTACCTCAACATAATAAAGGCAATATATGACAAACACACAGCCAAGATAATTCTCAATGGTGAAAAATGGAAAACATTCCCACTAAGATCAGGAACAAGACAAGGTTGCCCACTCTAACCACTGTTATTCAACATAGTTTTGGAAGATTTAGCCACAGCAATCAGAGAAGAAAAAGAAATAAAAGGAATCCAAATCGGAAAAGAAGTAAAACTGTCACTGTTTGCAGACGATATGGTACTATACATAGAGAATCTCTAACATACTACCAGAAAACTACTAGAGCTAATAAATGAGTCTGGTAAAGTAGCAGGATATAAAACTAATGCACAGATATCTCTTGCATCCCTATACACTAATGATGAAAAATCTGAAGGACAAATTAAGGAAACACTCCCTTTTACCATTGCAACAAAAAGAATAAAATACTTAGGAATAAGCCTACCTAAGGAGACAAAGGAACTGTATGCAAAAAACTATAAGACACTGATGAAAGAAATTAAAGATGATACCGACAGATGGAGAGATATACCATGTTCATGGATTGGAAGCTTCAACATTGTGGAAATGACTGTACAACACAAAGCAATCTACAGATTCAATGCAATCCCTATCAAACTACCAATGGCATTTTTTACAGAACTAGAACAAAAAATTTCACAATATGTATGGAAACACAAAAGGATCCCGAATAGCCAAAGCAATTTTGAGAAAGAAAAACGGAGCTGGAGGTATCTGGCTCCCTGACTTCAGACTATACTACAAAGCTACAGTAATCAAGACAGTATGGTACTGGCACAAAAACAGAAATAGATATCAGTGGAATGGGATAGAAAACCCAGATATAAACCCACTCACATATGGTCACCCTATCTTTGACAAAGGAGGCAAGAATATATAATGGAGAAAAGACAGGCCCTTCAATAAGTGGTGTTGGGAAAACTGGACAGCTACATGTAAAGGAATGAAATTAGAACACTCCCTAACACCATAAACAAAAATAAACTCAAAATGGATTAAAGACCTAAATGTAAGGCCAGACACTCTAAAAGTCTTAGAGGAAAACACAGGCAGAACACTATATGACATACATCACAGCAAGATCCTTTTTGACCCATCTCCTAGAGAAATGGAAATAAAAACAAAAATAAACCAATGGGACCTAATGAAACTTAAAGCTTTTGCACAGCAAAAGAAACCATAAACAAGACGAAAAGACAACCCTCAGAATGGGAGAAAATATTTGCAAACGAAGCAACTGACAAAGGATTAATCTCCAAAATATACAGGCAGCTCATACAGCTCAATATCAAAAAAACAAAGAACCCAATCGATAAATGGGTAGAAGACCTAAATAGACATTTCTCCAAAGAAGATATACAGATTGCCAACATGAAAGGATGCTAAATATCACTAATCATTAGAAAATGCAAATCAAAACTACAGTGAGGTATATCTCACACCAGTCAGAATGCCCATCATCAAAAAATCTACAAACTATAAATGGTGCAGAAGGCATGGAAAACAGGGAACCCTCCTACACTCTTGGTGGGAATGTATATTGATACAGGCACTATGGAGAACAGTATGGAGGTTCCTTAAAAAGCTAAAAATAGAACTACCATACTACCCAGCATCCCAGTACTGGGCATATACCCTAAGAAAACCATAATTCAAAAAATGTCCTGTACCACAATGTTCATTGCAGCTCTATTTACAATAGCCAGGACATGGAAGCAACCCAAGTGTCCATCGACAGGTGAATAGATAAAAAAGATGTGGCACATATATACAATGGAATATTACTCAGCCATAAAAAGAAATGAAATTGATTTATTTGTAGTGAGGTGGGTGGACCTAGAGACTGTCATACAGAGTGAATTAAATCAGAAAGAGAATAACAAATACCGTATGCTAACACATATATATGGAATCTAAAAAAAAAAAATGTTTCTGCAGAACCTAGGGGCAGGACAGGAATAAAGACGCAGATGTAGAGAAGGGACTTGTGGACACGGGGAGGGGGATAGGTAAGCTGGGACGAAGTGAGAGAGTGGCACGGACATATATACGCTACCAAATATAAATTAGATAGCTAATAGGAAGCAGCCACATAGCACAGGGAGATCAGCTAGGTGCTTTATGTCAACCTAGAGGGGTGGGAAAGGGAGGGTAGGAGGGAGTTGCAAGAGGGAGGAGATATGGGGATATATGTTTATATATAGCTGATTCACTTTGTTATACAGCAGAAACTAACACACCATTGTAAAGCAATTATACTACAGTAAAGATGTTAATGAAAGTGTTTGTGAAATAAGTGAATGAGGAGAAAACAACAAAAAATGAAAGGTTAAAGAGGTGTGATTTCTTTAGGTTAATTACCCTAATTCATATAAATGAATAAATATTTATTTATTCAAGTCATAAATAATTCTGAGCAAAGGGAATTTAGGGACCTTGGAGACCTCAGACCTTCATAATAAAAGAGACTGCTTCAATGTGTTCTGCTTCAATGGGAGTACCTACTACAATCTATTTTTATCTTGTGATTATCAGTCTTTTATCTCATTAGACTATAAGGTATTGGAGGGTAAAGAATGGGTACAAGGGTTTTTTATGTTAGCCATACTCAGGAAGGTAGACAGGAACAAGGCACTCTTACTGCCTTGCCAGGAAGAATAAATAGTGACCATCTGGATTTTGATATCTCTGGGATATCCTGTGGAGTCTGTCTCCTTGAATCTACAATATGCAACATTTGAATTATCTAACAAATCTTAGCTTGTCCTTATGAGTTATTTTCCACAATGGTGAGATCACATTTAATCTTATTTATTATGAAAATCACACTTTAAGATAGGTATATTTAAATTAAAATGTGTACAAGGAAAATAAATAGTTCTGAAATGCATGCATTAAAAAAGTAGTTGGAAACTGAGTTTGCTAGCTTGTAGACAGAATGACTCAAGATGAGAGGAGTGGTGGAATATAATGGTTGCTTTCAAATATTTGAAAAACAGACTAATATGAGTGGAATCAGATACAATGGTCCTCACAGATACAATCAGATCTCATAATGCAGTTGGCTAATGATTTCCCTGAAATACCAAGATGTACTTTCCAACTGTCTGCCTCAAAAAGTAGTGAACTGCTATCATTGGTAGTATCAAAGCATAGGCTGGCAAAAACAGGCATTTGTAGAGGAATTAAATATCAGATAGTTAACATTTTTTTAGGATTTTATCTAACCTTGATATACCCTCAAACTAAATTTGTGGTTAACCTCTGCAAATAAGGTCTAGACATCGAAGAGAAAGTTATATTCTCACTATATATGTATTCTGCTCATTCACTGATGTCAAATTATGAAATCAGCTTGTTTCTTTCTTTGCATTACTTATAAATAAATTTTTTTTTAGGTTGAAGTTGTTCCTCTTTTCAGCTTTGCTGTAAATCTGTCATCTCAGAAGGGTTCTTTCACTTTGGTGTTTCATCTAGAGCTGAAAACTGAATTCTCTATCACATGGTGAAATCTGTAGTTTAACAATTCATCAAAAGTGAGCCAGCCAAGGGATCTTTTGAAACCTCCTTTTTTGCCTCCACTTGAATGCTTTTGGCCTTTGTTCTGTATCAAAAAAAAAAAGGGTTTTAACATGTGGAAGAAATCACCAGAAACTTGAACAAGATTTTATTCTAAGACACGTAAACTTGAACAAATTCTTGCCAGTGACAGGGCTATCAAAGGAATATGACATCCATCTGGGCAGGTTCTCCCAGATAGTCCCCCAACTGACTGAACTTCAGGCAAGTCACTGGATGCCAGTGTAAGTAAGCACTATCTGGCCAGTCATTTCCCAAAGTGCAGTGAGCCAAGAATCCAGATGTTGCTGCTGCTGTTACTATTACTGAAAATAAATGTGTGTCAACCAGGTAACCAGGACATGCAGCTGTACTATTCCCTTTACATCCACTGTACTTTTCATTTTATTTCTAGAGAAAAACTTAGAATTTAAAAAGTTCAAAGAGTTATACATGATGTGGAAAACATTGGGAATTCAAAGGTGCATTAACTACCAATTATATCTCTCAGCTTAAAACAATATGTTGGCCATTGTTAGTGTTCAGTGTATTTGCCCAGTGTTAATGATACTCTTTTATCTTTGTGGAGGGCATTTTTCTTCACCTGTGGCCTTAACAGCACTATCCAACCTAACTTCCTACTTAATGATATGCAAAGACATGCCTAATATATCTGGCCACATCAAAACAATAAATAATCTTACTGAACATGATGTTAACACACTCAAGGTTCAATTTTCATCAGAAAGATCAAAGACAGTGATTTACTATAAGAGTAGAATATGTTCTTCTTATCATGAGCTGCTTAACAACTTTGGTGACAAGCTTTCTAATGATTAATACTAAACATACATTAAACCTCAACTGGAGATTTACTCCATAGTACAATTTTGCTAAATCACATCCAGGAAAATAAGCTATGAACTAATAGTAGCATATGTAAGGATGGTTAATATATTCTCTTTTTGGAGAAATAGATTGCAAACTAAAAGAATTTTTAAATTTTACATGTAAATATATATTTACAGTCATATGAAATTTACATGTAATCCTACAAATATTGTTACCTTACAGAAACAAATTTCATTTTAATATTCCCTGAAATGAGTGGTTTCTATCATGAGAATTATTCTTCAATAATTTAAATCTTATTGAATTATTATGTTTATATTTCAATAGTTTTATAAATATTTTAAAAAGGAATTAGCTGAAAAATGCCTCATAGACAACCAATGAGACATCCAATACTACAGATATTTCTTTTTTAAGTTATTTTAGAACTACACTTGGTGAGTCTATATTATTAACATTTATAGTGAATGCCTGTCATGTAGGGGATAAAAAGAGCACAATACTTATTCTTTCTTCTTGGGGGAGTAACATCTAACTTCATTAAATAAAATTCTATTTTAATTTATATATTAATGTATGTATTTAAATATGTTTATTTATTTATTAAATAAAGTTCTTGCCTTTTATTAAATTTTTGAATCTCAAATAGGGACACTTTGCCCATTTCCTAATGGCTATTAATGGCTGCAGAATAAAGCTCAAAATCTTTGAAGAATCTTACTCAATATGCAAAAGGCCTGTGGGTCTATTTTATATAACCAGCCCCATCTCTCTGCACTCTTTCCCTTTTAATTCATTATCTACCCTGACATTTCCTAAGAGTGTGTTCTGGGTTAAAATATATTTAGTTAAAAAAAATTAAGCCAAATCCCTAATACATAGTGTATTTTCTGTGAAATTCCCAAGGAGCAGAAGATATCAGTTTATTTGACCACAGATGCCTTTCATTGCTGACCATTTCTCTGAAATAATACTTTAAGGAACACATTCTGCAAAATGCTTCAGCTGCATTTATGGCTCTTTTTTTTTTTTTTTTTTTTTTTTTTTTTTTTTACCACCATGCACTGTCATGCCTCTCTACCTGTTGCATGGAAAACCTTCTTTACATTTCTCCTCCTGGTAAAGCCTTGTGTATCCTTCAAGGTTCAGTTCCATTTTCAATTTTTTTGTCAAATATTTCTCTGACACCTGCAGACTATGCTAATTCATTACTCTCATTCCATATTGTACAGCTCTTTTTTCCTCTATTTTAGTAGTATTCATATGCTATTACCATTGCCACATTTCATCAAATATAAAACATAAATGGGTGTATCATGTACCAAAATTTTTAATCCTCTAAGAAACCAAAACTCACTGTTAATATAATATTAATGTATCATTCTACATAAAAATATATATTACTAGTAGAAATAAGTGTTTTAGACTTATTTAAAATAATTTATTATATGATACTTTTGTGCAGACCTAAGAAGGAAAATATAAGTGAAATAAAGAGGGTAAAGTGTTTCTAAAGCTACTTCAAATTCTGACTTCTTTTGCTAAGTTACTTTTCACCTCAGGATTATAAATATTTGTTATATAGTATCATTCTCTATCATCAAGAGCATTCATAATCTATTTCTTAAGAGAGGGCTTCAGTACTGTCTCTGGGTTTTACTTCTACGTCATACCCTCCCATTCTGTAATTTTTGATGTTGGTGTTTTCTTGATCACACAACAGTGTTCCGTGCATGTGAAAACAATGACAACTATATGACAATAATAACTTGACAAAAATTGTAATACACTATTGACTCTAAGAGTCATCCTAATTTTAGAGATATTACAATGTGAAAAATATACACCTTAGGACTGAGGAATTGTGGTATTTTTCCATATCTCCAGTAAGCAATGTATCTCTTTTTTTTTTTTTACATCTTTATTGGAGTATAATTGCTTAACAATAGTGTGTTAGTTTTTGCTTTATAACAAAGTGAATCAGTTATACATATACATATGTTCCCATATCCCCTCCCTCTTGTATCTCCCTCCCACCCTCCCTATCCCACCCCTCCAGGCGGTCACAAAGCACCAAGCTGATCTCCCTGTGCTATGCGGCTGCTTCCCACTAGCTATCTACCTTACGTTTGGTAATGTACATATGTCCATGCCTCTCTTTCGCTTTGTCACAGCTTACCCTTCCTCCTCCCCATATCCTCAAGTCCATTCTCTAGTAGGTCTGTGTCTTTATTCCTGTCTTACCCCTAGGTTCTTCATGATATTTTTTTTCTTCTTAAATTCCATATATATGTGTTAGCATGTGGTATTTGTCTTTCTCTTTCTAACTTACTTCACTCTGTATGACAGACTCTAGGTCTATCCACCTCATTACAAATAGCTCAATTTCATTTCTTTTTATGGCTGAGTAATATTCCATTGTATATATGTGCCACATCTTCTTTATCCATTCATCCAATGATGGACACTTAGGTTGTTTCCATCTCCGGGCTATTGTAAATAGGGCTGCAATGAACATTTTGGTACATGACTCTTTTTGAATTATGGTTTTCTCAGGGTATATGCCCAGTAGTGGGATTGCTGGGTCATATGGTAGTTCTATTTGTAGTTTTTTAAGGAACCTCTTGAGGGAAGGACCTTGTCATTTTAGAAACATCCACTGGCAATCTCAATTCCTACCTACAGGTATACACACAGACACACACACATACATACAAACACACTTTTTTGACAAAGATTTGCAAATAACTAATCTATTGTTGGTGCATTTGTATAAATATCTCCTGCTGAGTCTTATGATACACATTTTTTAAACACTTTTGATGCTGTAACCCCTAAACTGAATAATAAATAGGTGAATAGATAGGTACACGTTTGGGATAGTTGAGCAACTCCTCACTGAGCCTTAAAGATTTACTCCTTATTGCAGATAACTTTGCATATATTGAGCCAATTTGTTTTTCAAAATCAAGAAGGCCTTGCCAATATCTATTTGCAGCCAAGAAGTCTATGGGGTTACTGTTATCCAATAAGTATATCTATAGTGTCTAAACAATAGCATAATGTACTTTCTTGTAAGTCCTAAGCATACTTAGAGAAACTTTTTTTTTGCATAACTTATACACATTCAGAAAAGAGCTCTACCAATTTCTGAGAACATCCTTCCCATATACATTTTTAAAAAATAGAATTTTCCTCCTGATGAGCAAGTCTGTTTGTGCAGACAGATGGAGCATTGACTAAAGTAGCTAAGCAGTTTTAAACACTGACAGAAAATGCTGACTTATTATTTTTTTTAATCTCACTTTTCTCAGGCAATTGAGCACTTGCATAACTTGATTTATTTCATGATAATTTAACACGCTGTGAAAATCTGCCTGGGGCTATTTCCAAATTCAAAACAGAATTTAAAGTTAATACCCCCTAAGTAGGTATTTTTATCTTGAAGAAATCATTGCTTTCTAGAGAGCCACAAGAGCTGTTATAGGTCAAAGTACCAAAATCCATACACTTGGAGTTTTGGGACATGAGATAAAAATATTATTCATAATTTTTGTCATTGTTTTTTAATATCTTAGATAATATTTTAAACGTTCCATCAACTTTTAGGAAATATTTAGTTTGAGATAAGAAGGAAAACATTTAAAGGCAGAAAGAAAGGCCAAAGAAAATGAAAACACTAATTCACAAATATACATTCACCCCAATGTTAATAGCAGCATTATTTAAGTAGCCAAGAGATGGAAGCAACCTATATACACACACACACATACACTCACGCACAATGGAATATTACTCAGCCATAGAAAAAGGAATCATGAAACTTGGCCATTTGCTAAAATATCAATCAATCTGGAGCGTATCATGCCTAGTAAAAAAAGTCAGACAGAGAAAGACAAGTACTGTATGTTGTCGCTTATATGTGAAATCTAAAAAATAAAACAAATGAATATAATAAAAACAGACTTGCAGATTTAGAGAACCAATTAGTGGTTACCAGTAGGAAGAGGAAAGGGGGGAGGGGCAAATAGGGACAAGGGATTCAGGGGTACAAAAGATTATGTATAAAGTAAATATGCTACAAGGATATAGTGTACAACACAGAGCATATAGCTATTATTTTATAATAAGTTTAAATGGAGTATAATCTATAAAGATGTTGAGTCACTATGTTGTACACCTGAAACTAAAATAATATTGTAAGTTAACTATAACTCGAAAAAAGTTTAAAGGTACTACTTTGTCTCATAAGTCTTAACATTCTTATTTTCATGTTGTTAGACAAGAGTGTCATATGATTTACTTACTGAATTTAACTTAAACAAAATATGACTGGGCATCAAAATGTCACATACGAGTTAAAATAAGCCAGTTATATTTAGAAAAGTGTGTGAATGAAGATGAACAAGTTTTCTCTCTTTAGCAAGCGGTATCTTTTAAAATAAAATAAAAATAATGAGAAATGAAGTCAAAAGAAATTAAAACAATGGGTTAAATAGTCTACTGAGTCATGTAAGATACTTCCACTGAAAGGAATTACATGTATAAATGTAACAATGAAAGCACGGTTGGAATCTAAATGGAGAATAGTTTTGATGAAGGTTTTCACATAGTCACATCTTTTTTCAATCTTGCCTTCGGAGCAGAACTAGAAAAAATTAGTTTGCTGTAATCTTGGCAGAGAGTCACGACAGCTGAAGCATGTGTTCGTGTGCGTGTGTGTGTGTGTGTGTGTGTGTGCAGGTGCGTATGCATGTTTGTGTATGAACATACCAGAATGGAGTAAAACCAAAAAGAATACTGTTCCCAAATATTTTGAATATAAAAAATAAAGGAGTGTAAGCTAATGTCAGGCTGTTGAAAATATAACATAAACATTACTTTAAGTAATAAAATATGTAATACTTCACAATTTTGCAGTGTTCTTTTTATCTCTTGTAGTAAGCACTAAAATTATTTAATTTGATTATATCATTTCTGTTACTGACTGACTGGTACAGCAATAAATAGTACATAAATTTCTCTGAGGAGTTTTTGGAAATAGCCTCAAATACTTTGTATTTACAGTCAGTATATATATATATATATATATATATATATATATATATATATATATATATATATATATATATATATATATACACACACACAAATATAATTATACATGATATATTACATATATAATTATACATAATATATAATATATAGTACATAATATATACAAAATACTGAAATGGAATCAATTAATCTTATTTTTTGTATAATTATACATAATATATAATATATAGTACATAATATATATAAAATAATGAAATGGCATCGATTAATCTTAATTTTTGTATCATTCTTAGAAGCTAAAAAGTTTGAACAACTGAATCAATGTTTTAGACAGAGAAGTTACATCTAAAAAGACCAGCACTGTATCTTGTAAGTACCCCTATATTCTATATGTAGACATCATAAAATGATGTAATTTAAAAGTTTGATTTATTCAATTAAAACATTTGAATCACATAAAAATCAGGATGTTCAAAGAAAATATGATTATTTTTCTATTTATATAGTTTTTTTTTAAGTATGGAAAAAACCTGAAGGTATAGTCCTTACATACATACACTTTTTAATTGCATAAATCATTATCGTTTAATGAAGCAGTGTTGCTGCAATGCACAAATGCAAGGCTACCATTTGGAGGTGTAATCTGGAGATTAGTTTATTCATTGTCCATTCTATTCTCTTTGTAGTGAAACTTTAAATGGTAACAAATATTTTAAAGCAAGATGGAGACTGAAATGAAGTATGGTGATTTGGTCATTGGCTCCCTTTGGAAAATATAATTTGGGTAGAATTATAGAGGTTATAGGAGACTAGTAGAAGTGAGGAACTTGAGACAAACACTGACTACTCTACTGGCATTAAGAATTTTGGTGGTAATTGTGGGTTCAATTGTGGCCGCTTCTGAAGGTTCTCTGACCCATTTGATACCTTTATTTAATATAAGAACAACAGGCAAATGTTTATTTCCTGGGGAAAAAAATGTCAGTAGGGAGAAAGAGCTTATAAATACAAAAAAAACAGAAGGGCTATTTAAAGAACAGTAGCTGAAAAAGGAAGGACGCCAAGGGAGCAAAAGTTGAAGTTATAATAGTGTTTTAGTGAAGACTTAAAGTTCTTCATCTTTAAAAATATGAAGTGAAAATAACTATACTTGTATCCTCTCAGCATGGTCCCTAGAGAGCTGTATGTTTTAAAACTACTTAAAATAGAGTGGAAAACTATACAGATAAATCACTGGACAGACAAAAGTTCCTGCGTATTTTGTAAACTTCGAATTAACAAAAATGGAATGTAACACAAAATAACAGCCTAGAATAGATCCATTGTTTACTAGAGACAATGCTTTCTTGGTTTTCTGGTTTGTTCTATTTATCTCTGTAGTCTTTTTCTAGGTCACAGAGCATATCAATATTTGTATTCTTTTAGTACTAAGAAAAGTGTTTTAGAATTATGATAGAAATTATAGCAATAATTCTTTTTTTATCCTACAAATACTACTCTTCCATTTTATCCTAAAATGTGCATCTAAAAGACATTATTATTTTTTTTTTTATGAATGCTAACATGCTAACAGGAGCTGCCCTTTACTGGAAGAGCCTCAACTGAAATTAACATGTGGATACTTTGGGAGAAATGTAAGAATGTATAATATATTCTTTGGCCCAAGTATATTAAACTTACTAGATAGGATTTTTGTCTAAAGCACAACTCTAAACAAACTTTGTATTCCCTAGCACTTTGAATATTAATGCCCTTTGCTTGGCAAAAGTTCAGATAAGAATTTGAATTAAAAAAAAAACCTATTTAAGGTGAAAGATTTTTCTACCTACAGATTTTTCAGATCTGACATGCTTCATTTTGTTAAGAACATGAATGTCATTTTTCTATTGTTTACAGTTATTTTTTTATCATTTTTACATTCATCTACTCAAAGGTAAATGAATGGAACAAATTATTATTTCTTAAAATCTAGGTTGTTAATATTAGGGTCTCTTAGTCATTTTAATTAATTAAAAGTTTAATTGATTAAAAAGTTATAAGTTGTCTTAGTGAATTCTGAAATAAGAGACTAACCCAAATTAATTTTTAAGCATTTTTTGTTTATCCTTCAACATGAAGAGATGCTATAATATCATGAGATTAAGGGGGAGATGCCTCTCTGAGATAACTTCATTTCTTCCATATCAAAGTCATGGAATTAGGGTCTTACTAGGTGTTTCATGACTATATATCCCACAATAAACTCTAGGATTAAAGATATAAATGAGAATGAAAGAAAAAGTTACAGAGAGAGAGTAGTAGGGAGAGACGGGGGTAGTGGAAAGGTAGAAGAAGGGAATGGGAGAGAAATAAGCCAATGAAAAGAATGGAATCCTAATGAAAAACTAATGATTTTCACTATGGCTACCTTAAGCAAAAAATGAGAACAAGTTGTAAGAATACATGGCAGTCTCCAAAAATCCAAGGACATGCATACAGCTAGGTCTCAGGAATAAACTTAAACTAGAGACTGTAATACCTACTAGGGTCAGATTCATGGGCTCACAAACAGCCACTCAGAGTCTCTCACTCAGAAAGGCTGGTGCTTAAAAGTTAATATTCTGTGGTTACTCTTGAAATTACCTAACATTTATCTCTGAAATTGTATTTGTAGGTGAAGTTACACAGGACAATGGAGCATGTCATAGGGCCCTGGAGCCTAGGCACCTAGGTGGTCTTGCCTTCTGCCTCTCCTCTTCCCAGGTTGCCTTTCCCCCTGTCCTCTGGCACCCTGGCCTGCCAGCCCATATCTCCTCTCAGCTGCCCACTGGTCCCTGCTGCACTTGCCCCCCAGAGGCTTGGCCCCTGCACTGCTCCCCAACCCCTGATCTACCCAGCAACTGTGGAGACCTGGGCACAAGTCAGAGTTGGGAATGCAGCATGGGCAGCAGCCATCCCCACCCCAGGCTGGCAAAGCCATGGCACATACATCAGACAACTTGGTAGTTTGAGACTGTCGTGTATTCATGATTCAGGTATTAATGTGCCCTGGCACAGAGATCACAATCCCTTCGGAGTCTTCTCTCACTCTGGGTTGGGAGTGATTGGCTTATGGAAAAGACTGACTTTCCCTGGCTGGGTCACAGCATCTTAGACCAGTGCCTGGGTTGGGGGTAGGGGATGCATAGGGGAGCAGAGTGTGCATCCATCAGTGGGCACTTCTGAGGGTCTGCACTTGCCCTGCAAGTATCCTCATTCTTAAGGAAGCAAAACATTATGTAGGAAATTAAAAACACTTGATAGGTCAAGAAAGGGACCACAAAAGACGGAGGAAAAGTTTTATATTTTTGTACCTTTAACAGCACTTTGTTTTTGCTTTTTTGAATAAGAGGTCTCATGTTTTCATTAGCACTGGGCCCCACAAATTATGCAGCCAGCCCTGACACCAGGAATACTTTTCTTCTTTATCTCATCTTTGTTTCTTTCTAAATATCTGCTTTATTCTTCTATTTTTTGTAGCTCAACTCTTCCTCTGATATTATGACCCATAATGCAAACACACATGTGCACACACAAACACACACAAATATAGCTACTGGAAGTATTTAGATTTTTATATGAATCACCAAGAACTAATTTCTTTTCCAGAAACAAATTCCAAATGAAGAGACTCTAAGTTGTCTTTGGTCAATTTTAAGTATGTCTGCTTCCACTCTAACCACATTAATCTTAGGAGCGGAAGAAAAGATGCCAGGAAAAAGCAGGGCGATAATGCCAACTACATATGTAATAGAGTAAAATGCAAATAACAGGGTCTCAGGTTCAGTAGGAATTTTCCAAGCATACCTGTAAAAATAAATCCCATAAATAAAAATTATAATAAACTAGACTCAGTTAAAAATAAACCTATTACCTTCTAAAAGATATCAGAAAATTAAATTGATAAGAAGCAACTTGGTACATGTATAGGAAAACTATACTTCAAAACTGTGAGAGGAGGTAGGTATCAGACCCTTGCTCCTCCACTTAACATGACAACTGAAACCACTGAAGCAAATATAACTTATCTGTTTGTTCTAGGAAATGTAAAACTTCAAACTAACCCATCTTTGCACTGCTTGCTTCAGAATATTAATATAAACAAGTTTAACTGGGCAACCAATTTTCTCATCCAAGCAAACAGCTTTCTTTTTAGAGCAATTTTCTCACTTGAAGAAAACAGCTTAATTTTATTGTAAAGCAACAGCTTGCTTATCAAAATTCATCTACAGACCCTTAAACTTAAGCGTTTTATCATTATAAAATGCCCTCTAAAGCATACTTCATTGTAACGTCAGAGGCATTCATTATTCACTTAACAAAATCTAGACAGCTGTTTTTTTTTGATCAGTGCTCAATTTTCTATTGGCATGAACTGTCATGTTCAAATGTATCAGGTATTTTCCATTTTACTTATTTTTGAGAAACATACATGGTCTGTGGTGGAATATAATATTGGACAGCATGGTGGTATTCTGGTTTTGTCTTTTGTTTGCTTAAAGATAAGCATTACTTGTTAAATCCTAAACAATATAAATATATATATATATATATATTTATATTTGCATTTCTTTTTGTCTTCAACCAGGAACAATTTTGCACCCATGAGGATATCTGGCAATATTTGGACACCTTTCTGCTTGTCACAACTGGGATAGGGTAATAGATACTACTGGAGTCTAGTAAACAGAGGCCAGGGATACTGCTCGACCTCCCTACAGTGTACAGAACAGCCCTACACAACAAAGAATTTCTGGCTTAAAATGTCAAGAGTATCAAGGTAAAGAAACCCCAGCTATAAAATGAATGGTGCGTTTACATCTGAGCCACTAAGTGCAACGAGGGGGAAGGGATATGCTGATATATACAAACTATCAGTGGTTACTCCTGACGTTGAGAGCAGGATTAACCATCCCATGGCATGAAAAAGAGGGAGGTGCGGCTACAAATATACTGAGTACAGTTTTGCCAGAAGTAATGAGCCCAAATTCAATAGACATCTATCATAATCATGTTTCACCTCCGCTCTTTGGAGATATATACATATCTATATTTATCTATATTATATCTATATATATTCTACATTTCTTACATTTTATGGTTTAAAATATTTACATTCTGCTCTCTAATAATAATTTCCAGGGAATTCCCTGGTGATCCAGTGGTTAGGACTCCTCACTTCCAATGCAGGGGGCACGGGTTCAATCCCTGGTTGGGGAACTAAGATCCCGCATGCCACGTGGCACAGCCAAAAGTTTTTTTTTTTTTAATTAAAAAAAATAAGCTCCATAGTTATTTTTAACCCTAGTTCTATTTTTATGTGGAGTCAAAACTTTCTGTACCTTCTCAATTTATCACATGGTAGAAATAAAGTTTATTCTCAAGTTGTTTGTTCAATAGGAAATCATGGATAAAAAGAATCTCTGAGTTCTCCCAGGTTTGAAGATAGCATTTTAACCAGAACAGTAGTGCATTAGTTATCTGTTGCTGTACAACAAACCACTATAAAATTTATTAACAATATATCAACCATATATTTCTGTTCATGAGTTTATAGATAAAGTAGGTATTTCTGCTGATCAGGACAAAGTTCCAGCTTTAGCTCAGCTTCAAACCCATTCTTCATTCCCCTGCCTTCTGATGTGAGGGCTGGGACTCTGTGAATCACATTCTACTTTGCTAGTTGGCTCTTAGGCTCTGCCAGATGGGATGGTAGAGGGGATCTGGAAGTCTGGGGGTGAAGAAGAGATTGCTGCCACCTGTTTGCTTCTCCTTCCGGACAATGTCATCACAGCAACCCTTCATCCTGGCAGCTGTGACTTATTCCAACCTGCAAAACTAGCTTGTTTTTGCTTCTTCAGATAACCCTGAAGATTCAGCACAAGTTGAGCAGTGGATACTTCTCCAAGGTCTAAGTTGACTATCTCAGTGTTACCTTTGTTATCCATTTTGGTTTATTTTTTTCAATAATTATACAACATTTTTGCAGTAAATATTCTCTATTAAAATAATTACTGTGGCACAGCCTTCTGTATGCTATAGTTCCTCTCTACAGTACTGACCTGCCCTTGAGAATTCCCTCACACAATTACTCTCTTTTCAAAAATCACAGCTGAAATATTACGGAAAGGCAGTGAGGAAAGCAGAGTAGAAGTACAGCTCTATTTCCCTTCAGAAGGACAAGACTGAGCATGGCAGTGTCACAGTCATGACAAGTCCCCACTAGTGTTAAGTTTCTGGCTGAGGCAATCATTTAGAAACAGATTAATGATCAAATATTCCAGATGATGTCCTTCTATCGTTTTCCACATTTCTATGGAGTCACCTATTAACTGTTGACACCAGATGCCAAACATCAAGTGACTCGGTCTGCAAAAGGAATTAGATAGGCTACTTGTCAATTTTGCTGTTATAAGTGATATTTTTCACTTAAAAAAGAAACTCCTTATCTTTCTGATATTTTACTTATGACATGACTGAAAGACATCTTCACTCAGAGTCTTTCGGAGTCTCATCCTAACACTGTTTAAAACAGCGCACTTTTCTCTGTGTGCCACACTGCTTTAACCTGAGATATTGAGTCTCAGTATTTTATGTGTAGGGAATAAATACTCACAGTGACATTTTCAGGACTAATGTCAGATTTAGGCAAAGTGAAGACCCACGTGAAGTGTAACACTCTTTAAACAGGTCCTGGATGTAGTTTGACGCTGTCTCTGTTCTTTCTTAAGCTACCACTTCAAACTGTTCTTATTTTCAGCATATTTTGCTTCTCTGAGAAATAGTGTTCTTACTGTCTCTGAAATTGGCTGGGAAAATCTAGTTAGCTCTCCTTAGTGAGTGTAAAAACACAGAACTCTAGTGCTTATAGTTTTTGTCTTTTTGATTCATATTAGTTTGTTTTGTTTTGGGGGAACTTGATGGTACTCACATATATATGGTACATTAGTCACATATCCAGTAGTGGGATTAGTTTCTCTAGACTTCAAATTACCCACAGTTTTGAGAGAAAAGACTTGGTGTCATGAGTTTTTCTCAAAGAATGAGGTCATTTCTTGACTAGAGGAGATATGAGCAGGATGCTGGTAAATGTTGAACATCAGGCTCTCTAGAGAAAAATATGGATAAAGAAAGCCCTGTTTTCTAGTATTTGCTGATTTCCATGGTGTTAATACTCCTAGCATGGACAATTTCAAGCTACCAACGTGTTGTTACTGAACAAAGAGTTGGGAAAAAATCACTCTCAAAGTAAAATACAAGTTACTTCTAGCACACCATCGTGAAAAATAAAATATGCAAATATTCTAGTCCAACTACACAGTATCCCCCTACTGATTAATCGGAACTAATTTCCAGGGTAGTCATCCTTATATACGATAGTAGATGACAAGCTTCAAACTTGTAAAATCACATATTTGGTTAAGCCTTATTTTTTAATTACCTTCTCTGTTAAAGACACTTTGTTCCAAGGAATGCTTTAAAAAAGACACATCAGGCTTCCCTGGTGGCACAGTGGTTAAGAATCTGCCTGCCAATGCAGGGGACACGGGTTCCAGCCCTGGTCCAGGAAGATCCCACATGCCACGGAGCAACTAAGCCCATGCGCCACAACTACTGAGCCTGCGCTCTAGAGGCCTCAAGCCACAACTACCGAAGCCCACAAGCCTAGAGCCCATGCTCTGCAACAAGAGAAGCCACCGCAATGAGAAGTCCGAGTGCCACAACGAAGAGTAGCCCCCATTCACGGCAACTAGAGAAAGCCCGTGTGCAGCAATGAAGACCCAAAGCAGCCAAAAATAAATAAATACAGAAATAAATACAGAATTTTTAAAAATAGTAATAAAAAAATAAAAAGGCACATCAACAAAAGAAACTGACAAATACATTTTAGGTTGTTTTTCTCAGATTTCTTTTTAGCTTTCTATTTGAAATTTTATTCTCTCCCTTCCCTCCCACCAAACTCGTCACCCATTCTCGTGGTTTCCCAAAATTTTTGTAAGAATATATTCGATGTGTCTATGTGTATGTATCTTTCCTTCATATTTAAAGATTTTGGAATAGTTCCATTTCTCCTTTTAGAGGTAGGCAAATTCTTGGTTTTGCAAGGCAAGAGGATGTAATTTTTGAATAATGAAACAAAACTTCTAAAATATTATGAGGTAGACAAGTATAGAGGCAAAAAATAGATATCCTAATGAAAATAGAAAACATCTTCTATTGTAAATAATGGTGATTATAGGAAACTGTTTTCAATTGTTCTATGACCATTGGAGTTTTGTTGTGATTGCAGCTCAATTATAGTGCACAACAGTGGTCTAATTATTTTTGAAGAAAATTTTATGAAAATTTTTCACAGTGAAGACAATTTTAATGTTTATAAATTCCCTGTAGACAAGCAAGCAAACAACTTTAACTTGGAATACACATAGCCATGTATAATCGTTTTTTATATAAAGGATTCAATTTTGTTAGAAAATAATTGTGTTTCGAAATGCTAATATCTAATACTGATTTTTTATTAACAATGTTCAATATTTTTGAAATGCTCTCTATATGTCAGACACTGTTGTGTTAACTTGTACATATGTGTATACGTGTGTGTGTTTGTGTGAGTGTATATATATACACCCATTTAATCCCTGAATTAAGTGCTGAAGTAAGTCCTGCTTTCAGATAAAGAAACTGAGGCACGAAGAGGTTAAGTCACCAATGGTAAATGATAAAGCTCAAATTCAAGTTCAAGCAGTCTCACTCTGAGCTTGGATTCTCTAAAGCAGCACTTTCCTGCATCTCTACCTCTATTAACAGATTATTAGACAGGGTGCTGTAAGTATATGATGTGCCAAATGGATTTTAGAAATGGCTTTTGACTTGGAAAATTTCAAACCATAAACTTCCGTTCTTGAAAAATTTTTCGCCTTTAGTTCTGTACATTTGTGCTTATTCATTATTTTCTGTAACTGTCTTTTCCAAGGAGATATGGTTAAATTTTAGTTGGATAAAGTATTTTTCACAAAACTTATATAAAACTACACATAAATCTTGTGAGGTAGTGTAAAAACGTCATTTAATTTGTGTTTTAATTATAGAATTACTATACTATTGTCACACTTTCTTTCAATTAATACCTTTCTACATAGTTAATATATTTTACATTATATTGTAATATATAATTACATTAATGTTTCTGCATTAATCCATATCACTTATACATTGATTAGTATAGTAATTATAATAATCATTACAGTAGTTTTCTACCTAGCTAGCCTAGTTACAATCTCTCACTGACACCTGTATAATTCATATTCTTAGTGGCCACCTGATTCTTTTCATATGCAGAATTCTTTCACATATATTAAATAGCACCCTGATTTTCATCTGGAGGACCATCTTTCCTCTACTCACTCCATGTAATTGAAGTGCTGAAGACTTCAACCTGAACTTGCCCAATTAGAAAATCATGTCTCCTAGCCAAGATGTTTGATCGCCTTGAATATATACATTGTGATAGGACACACCTCCAGCTACTTGGATATTAATTTGTTAACAAACAGAAAAACATATAACTTAGTGTACACCAAAGTTGCGTCCTACCAGAAAATACAGACAGCACAAAAGCAAACACAACAAAGTGATGGGCCTGATTACCTTATTTCAGTCATGACTAAAGCCAGCTATTTGCAAACACATTTCACTTACCTAGTGGCAAGCATGTCTTCATCTAGTAAGTATTAATATATATAATTACATTTACAATTAGTATATAATTATATATCATATATACATATTATAGTTGTGTTGTTAGTATTTACATAAGCGAGAGCTTTTTCTATTTGTCGTAAGTAAAAGAAACCTAAATAAACAATCCATTACTAATAGAATACTAATTTTCTATGAATTATATGATCATTTTAACCTCATTTTGCTAAAGTTTCAAGTGTTTTTATTTTCAAATGCCCCTCACATTCTCTCTTTCTCTCCCTTTTATTCTCTCTCTCTCTGTTTTCCACATTTCTTTAATCACACACAATAAAAAGGTATATTATTTTTTGGAAAATTAGAAAAAACAAAGATTATGAAAAATATCACCCTAATTTCATAATTCATAAATAAAAACTGCTATATCTTTACCTCATGAGTCTAAATTTTCTACTAAATGCAATATTCTTTTCAAAAATGGATACTCAATATAAATATGTATATAATCTGCTTAGTTTTTTATTTGATTAAGACAATAAATATTATTCTACATTAATAAATACGCCCCTCAAACACTGTGAAATGGTTATATAGTGTGCCCTCATTTGGAGAGAACACTTTGTTTACCAATTTCCTTTTGCTGCTCATCTGGATTGTTTCCAGATGTGCACTATCATAAATAATGCTACATTAAATATTAATATGTAAAAATATATTTGTATGCTTCTTGGATTGTTTTCCAATAATAAAGTATTACAAATTTAATTACTAAGTTAAAATTTATACACACTTTCAGTGTCCTTCTATTAGGAAACACAGATGGCCCATGATCATCCCCCAGCCCCCCTCTTAAAAACTCTTACATTCTTTTTCCAGTAGACTTGTATTTGAACTGTTTTCTGGTCTCTCTCCCTTGTTAGAATAGCCTTGAATAAAATCTTTCTTACCTCTATAACTCTGTCCAGTGCAGTTTTTGCTTTGATAATTCCTATCCACATGGAAAATGAATTCTAGAAAAGGGGACAAAGAGAGCATATATTTTTAAACATCAAAATATTTTGAATGCCACTTTCTGAGCAGAACAATAACATTCACTATACCTCACCCTTCCCACTTGTAAAATGGTAGTGATAATGCAGTATGGGATCTGTTTCAAAGTATAAATGGTATATACACTTTGAAGTTAACTGGTTCATATTAATTATTCAGTATACCTTTGTTTTCAATATATACCGTTGGGAATGCTATAAGAATGTTTCTCAATATTTTACACATTAACTTATTCACTTCATCTCCCTGACTTTAAGATAAGCTCCATGAATCCAAACTCTACTACATTTGTAGACTAATTATAGTGTTAAATTTTAATGGTCCTTCACATCACTCTCCTTTAAAAAGCAAATTAGCAGATCAAATAAGCATCATGACTTTTATATTCTTGGCTTTCTGAATGTTTGGATATTTATATATTGACAGTTTTCCTGTATGGAAATACAAAATTGTTATCTATGGTAATCTTTCCTGCCAAAAGCTACATTTCAAGGAATTATTCCCCAGCCCTTCAGATCTTCTCCAATGCTCTTAAGACAAAATCTTGAAACCAAATGTAGACTTTGCTGAAGAAAATCCATGTTACTAAAGCCACCAACTAAATCCAGATGTGGAAAAAGTCAAGCCATGGTGAAATTATGCCAGAGTTATGTAGGTCATAATTTAGGTGTATAGCACAGAATCACAAGTGTTCAAAATTTCCCAAATGATTTTATTTTCTTTACAAATACTTTGAAATTCACCTATTGATTCTGTTTTCAGAGCTTATTCTCATTGCTGTAATTATAGGTTTCTTTTTAACAGCATTGTCTTGAGTAAGTTTTTATTACACTCACAATGCATGAACATCTAACAATATAAAATAATAAAGGATATAATATGTGTACATGTTTTCTGATTATTCTTTCCTATGTAGTTTAATCTTGTTATACAAGTCATTACTGAAATGTATAGGAATCCATTAGGGGCAATTTACCACGTCATTATTATTGCTGTTTATTGGTGGTTTCCTTGAGCATAATGCAGGGTACAGTAGAGTAATAGCTTTTAAAAGAACAATAAGTAGAATTCCCAAGTGAGTTTGAACATTTTCAGAAAACCTTTCACTTCAAACTCTTCTGCTTTCTCAATCAATTGGTGCTTTTTTTCTAGTTTATAAAATCCACACTTAAATGTGTGACATTAACACCTGGCTTACCAGGAGTAAATAATACAGTAGATTTTCTTCTGATATGTATCCTATTGTTCTCATGGTAATAAAATTGAGCAAACTACTATCTGTTAACAACTAAAGGTACTGAAATTATATGAGTATGAATATCTGAACTATATCCTTTCATTTTTGCCCTCAGTACCCTGCCAATGCATTCTCCATACCGCTATTTGTTATTTCAGAAACGCAAGTCTATTCTTTCATTTATTATTATAAATGCTGAATTCCCATCACAAATAGGATAAAATCTTAAATTCTCAATGCTGTGTACAGATGCCTTCAGGATCTGTTGGCTCCTGCTTATCTTTCCTTCCTAATGCAAGAGGCTTGCTAGAAGGATTAAATGAGACAATATGGCTGGCATGTAATAAGAGATGCACACATGCAAACTCCCTTCCACTGCAGGCCTGAGTCAATCTGGAGGTGGGTCAAGGAGGAGTAGTGGCAAGACTGCAGAGACCTTGACACTAAGCCAAAGTATTGAGATGAGGTCCATTTTTTTGGCTCTTCAGGCTTCATCACTGCCATCCTATATTGTTTCCTCAGCCTCTCGTCCTAATCACATTTACCTATACCCACTTTTTATTCTCCAGGGTTACTTCTTTCATTTTGAGCAGTAGTGTAAACATATCAAGATCTTTAAGGAAATTTCTTCCACTCAAAATACCCCTCCTCCTTTGGATTCCTTTGCAAATGTATTATTCAGTCCTCAAAACTTCCCTATGAATTCACCTCATTTTTGAAGCCTCCTTCACATATTTCTGGCACCCTAGGATCACTCTGCCTCTGTACATTGAAACTTACTCAATAGTTTTTTTCATATCACTCCATTATTGAATTACGTTCTAGATCTACCCTTCCAACTAGTCAGTGAACAGCTTGAGTGCAGAATCATGTTTTATTCATATTTTTTCCTTTAGCACTTGATGTACTATTTAGAAGAATTAAGCACATAAAGTTATGTGCTGAAGCTGAATTTGAAGAGGTGTGTGTATCTGTGTATGTATGTGTGTATAGTATTAGTTAGAACTGTATTAATAACCACATGCATAATACTAAAATGGACAATTTGAATTTAAAAACTGAAGAGCTATAAGGAGCCATGGTGATGAGCTTTTATGATCTTACCAAATTTTCAATTAAACCAAATAAAACAGTTAAAATACATTAAGAAGAATATTGAGGTAGTAGACTCTTATGGATTAAAAGTTTAGATAATTCAGATTATACATTTCAGTTGATCAAGGTAAAGTGTTTTATTTTCCTCAATTGCAATAACTATATTTAAGTAATGAGATATCTTGGTACTGAAAAAAACCTGACTAGATGAATGGTTAAATAGTTTGAAAGACCTGACTGACTCATGTCCCAAATTTTTAGATGGATTCTGCCAAATGGAAATCAAGAAAAAGCTTAAAACTGTCTTCTGACAAGACACTTCAAATCTTCCAATATTCTCGTTACTCAGACTCTAAACCTACCTTTATATTTAACACCTTCCTTTGCTCCACATCAACCTACTTCAGGCAAACAATTATTGCGTCTTACAGAATCCTCTCTTTAAATAAGAAATGCATCAGTCCACTCTTTCCTTTTCATGATATTACCTATTTTATTCCTTCTCAACTTGTGTATTTCAACAGTATTTTCTGATTTCCTCACTCAATTACTCCCTAAAAGAATTTTAAAAGCGACATATATACTCACATTCTTAAGATGAAATATGAAATTGTTCATCTTGTCTCAATAATTGTAAAGGAATTCTATAGACTGACTTTTAAAACTGTTGCAATGCCACTTAAAGGTAAGTAATAAACTAAATACGATAATGACTTAACATCCACCACCACTGATTTAAATATTCATGTAAATAACCTTTTAGACAGTCAGAAATTCTCAATTGCTGCTTGAAATCATAGTTACATGTATTGAATTTGAATTTTACTTTTCTGAAGAACTTTACCCTAAAACATTTTTATGCATATAAACTTTACCTTATATATATTTACATACAAACTATTTCTCGAGAATAAATTTTTCATGTTTGTGTGTGTGTGTATGTATATATGTCTATACATTCTTTGCACATAGTTGTAGTCATACAGTTATCATATGAATGACCTCATTACCTTTATTCAGTAACTTTCCACATTTGGCAACTTAATTCTGTAAAGGAGAAGAAGCATTCTGTAAATGACTGCCTACCCCCTGTGATGGATGGCCACATGCTCTCCCTTGGCAAAAATCCCCAGCCTCATATTGTGCAGCATATTCAAGCACTCACAGATACACATAGACATAGAAGCTCACCATACATACTAGAATCAATTTCTTAAAAAAAAAAAATCACTCCCTTCTTCAGTCTCCAGAGAACCCTACAAAGCCATATGTCCAGTTATTCACTGAGATAAGAGGTATGGAAAGATTGAGAAAGCCTGCTGAAATGTTGAATAGTAATCAGTTTACTGATTCACTTATGCCTTTATTTTGAATAAAGCTAAATTTATAGCACTTTATTGGTAAAACAGACACATCAATACAATTCAAACAATATTCTTTAATACTGACTATTTACAATATACTGCAGGTACATTATCATTTGCCTAATCAGATTAGAAATAATTTTTTTCGCTTTGAAAATTAAAATTTACTTAAAAGAAAACTAATAACTAATGTCAAATTAAAGAAGAAAATGCATCAGGGAAGATTACATAATAAAACTATACCAGAATCATTAATAAAAATGGATAAATGACTTCTAAATAACTGTGGAATTAGATTCAGTGTTCCCGGATGTGGGGTTTGCCTTCTTTTTTATTTTGCCTATGGATAACTATCATTATTAGTTCTGTAAAAAAAAAAAAAAAAGGCATAGGACTTGAAAAAATATGCATGTTGCTATATTACATTTAAATATACATTTGTTTTCATAAGTGGAAACAGACATGTCTCTAAGAACTAGAAAATGAGAAAATAAAGTTGCTTTTTGACCAATATTATAAAGTCATTCTATAATTGATTATATCAGAAGTATGTAAAATCACCTTAAACAAATAGAATGACACATAGGACACTGACACATATGAGAAAGAGTGAATAAAATAGTAACATTAATTAAAAATCTGTCAATACACTGAGGGTGTTGTTCCTGCTGGAACATATGAGAAGGACATTCATTGAGGAAGGGACTTCCAAATCTAGTCCAGGGAAAAGATTTCTTAGGCCTAAAGAATGTGACTGGCTTATTCAAGTGGTTTACAAATCTGCCTTATAAAAATAAATTACAAGGACTTTGTACTAGTAACAAGATTGTACAAATAAATAAATAAATAAAACATTTTAGTTCCTCATTTTGAAAATGTGATGCAAGCAATCATAAATATATATATTTTTTAATTCTTTGAGGGTCTTATCACTAAACAGATTTATGATAATAATTTGGCTTTCCCATGTTGTTTTATGACAAGAAAGAAACATTCAGCAGATAATACAAAGGCATTTCTTTCAGCAGATATATTTTCACTTTCAATTAATACATTGTAGTTCTGGTTTGTATAAGAGTATCTTTGAACTTGTCTATTACATATATTCATTCTTAACAGAAGGAGCTACTATCATTAGGCAGAAAACTCATGATTTTAATTCTAAAACTTAGATACTTACTCACCAGATTTAAAGACCATCTTGTGGAATCTCTTGATGAATAACCAGATGGTTCTCTCTCACTTACAAAGAACCCTCTGCTCATACTGTGTATCATATTGTTCTTTTAATTAATATGTTTTAATAGGTACTTGGTGAATATTTACTAAATAAATAGTATTGGAATATGCTATTGAAATGGAAATTTAAGTTGAATGAAGATCTCTTCAAATACATACAAAAAAAGTCACGGAATAAATTAGTACTTTCATTCATTCATTTATTCATCCTTTGTAATCATCGTATCTAGTTTCAAATACAATACACGCTTTCTTATCAAATAATGACAACCCAAAATGTTTCCATACATAATGGTAAAGCAATGCAAAATAACAATAATGTAGTAAAACAATATATGACCCTGAATAATTGTAAAATTGATTTCTGAACTTTCCAGAAACCATTACAGGAAAAAATAATAAATGGTAAGATTTCTTGGGTCCATTATAGGCTTTCTTAGAATATTCTGGACGTTGCTTTTTGGCAAAAGCTCCTATTTAAGTATAAAAAAACTAGGGCCAAAATGTTAATTCTATTATTGTTAAACTGTAAAATTCAATTCAATCTCATTAAGATTCAGTTTCCTCAATTTGCATACTTACTAAGTTGTCATAGGGATCAAGTGAGGCAATACACCAAAAGGTGCTTCGGATTCACAGATAATTCTATTATTTCTGTCATTTGAGCTCTAAAAAGTTTCTTAGAAATGTTTAGTCATACTGTTGGGTATTTTTTAACATCTTTATTGGAGTATAATTGCTTTACAATGGTGTGTTACTTTGTGCTTTATAACAAACTGAATCAGCTATACATATACATATATCCCCATGTCTCCTGCATCTCCCTCCCATTCTCCCTATCCCACCCCCCTAAGTGGTCACAAAACACTGAGCTGATCTCCCTGTGCTATGCAGCTGCTTCCCACGAGCTATCTATTTTACATTTGGTAGTGTCTATATGTCCATGCCACTGTCTCACTTCATCCCAGGTTACCCTTCCCTCTCCCCGTGTGCTCAAGTCCATTCTCTATATCTGCATCTTTATTCCTGCCCTGTCTCTAGGTTCTTCAGAAACTTTTTTTGTTTTTTTTGATTCCATATATATGTGTTAGCATATGGTATTTGTTTTTCTCTTTCTGACTTACTTCACTCTGTATGACAGACTCTAGGTCCATCCACCTAACTACAAATAACTCAATTTCACTTCTTTTTACAGCTGAGTAATATTCCATTGTGTATATGTGCCACATCTTCTTTATCCATTCATCTGTTGATGGACATTTAGGTTGCTTCCATGTCCTGGCTATTGTAAATAGAGCTGCAGTGAACATTGTGGTACATGACTCATTTTGAATTATGGTTTTCTCAGTGTATATGCCCAGTACTGGGATTGCTGGGTCATATGGTAGTTCTATTTTTAGTTTTTTAAGGAACCTCCATACTGTTCTCCATAGTGGCTGTATCAATTTACATTCCCACGAATAGTGCAAGAGGGTTCCCTTTCCTCCACACCCTCTCCAGAATTTATTCTTTGTAGATTTTTTGATGATGGCCATTCTGACTGGTGTGAGGTGATACCTCATTGTAGTTTTGATTTGCATTTCTCTAACGATCAGTGATGTTGAGCATCCTTTCATGTATTTGTTGGCAATCTGTATATCTTCTTTGGACGAATGTCTATTTAGGTCTTCTGCCTATTTATGGATTGGGCTGTTTGTTTTTTTGATATTGAGCTGCATGAGCTGCTTGTATATTTTGGAGATTAATCCTTTGTCAGTTGCTTCATTTGCAAATATTTTCTCCCATTCTGAGGGTTGTCTTTTCATCTTGTTTATGTTTTCCTTTGCTGTGCAAAATCCTTTAAGTTTCATTAGGTCCCATTTGTTTATTTTTGTTTTTATTTCCATTTCTCTAGGAGGTGGGTCTAAAAGGATCTTGCTATGAGTTATATCATAGAGTGTTCTGCCTATGTTTTCCTCTAAGACTTTTATAGTGTCTGGACTTACATTTAGGTCTTTAATCCATTTTCCATTTATTTCTGTGTATGGTGTTAGGGAGTGTTCTAATTTCATTCTTTTACATGTAGCTGTCCAGTTCTACCAGCACCACTTATTGAAGGGGCTGTCTTTTCTCCATTGTATAGTCTTTTCTCCTTTATCAAAAACAAGGTGACCATATGTGCAAGGGTTTATCTCTGGGCTTTCTATCCTGTTGCATTGATCTCTATTTCTGATTTTGTGCTGGAACCATACTGTCTTGATTACTGTAGCTTTGTAGTATAGTCTGAAATTCAGTAGCCTGATTCCTCCAGCTCCGTTTTTCTTTCTCAAGATTGCTTTGGCTATTCAGGGTCTTTTGTATTTCCATAAAAATTGTAAAATATTTTCTTCTAGTTCTGTGAAAAATGCCATTGGTATTTTGATAGGGATTGCATTGAATCTGTAGATTGCTTTGGGTAGTATAGTCATTTTTACAATGTTGATTCTTCCAAACCAAGAACATGGTATATCTCTCCATCTGTTTGGATCATCTTTAATTTCTTTCATCAGCATCTTATAGTTTTCTGCATACAGGTCAAAAATCCTCAGTAAAATACTAGCAAACAGAATCCAACAGCACATTAAAAGGATCATACACTATGATCAAGTGGGGTTTATCCCAGGAATGCAAGGATTCTTCAATATATGCAAATCAATCAATGTGTTAAAACGTATTAACAAACTGAAGCAGAAAAACCATATGATCATCTCAATAGATGTAGAAAAAGCTTTCAACAAAATTCAACACCCATTTATGATAAAAACCCTCCAGATAAGCATAGGGGTAATTTACCTCAACATAATAAAGGCCATATATGACAAACCCACAGCCAACATCATTCTCAATGGTGAAAAACTGAAACCATTTCCTCTAAGATCAGGGACAAGACAAGGCTCCACTCTCACTACTATTACTCAACATAGTTTTGGAAGTTTTAGCCACAGCAATCAGAGAAGAAAAAGAAATAAAAGGAATCCAAAGCAGAAAAGAAGTAAAGCTGTCACTGTTTGCAAACGACATGATACTATACATAGAGAATCCTAAAGATGCTACCAGAAAACTACTAAAGCTAATCATTGAATTTGGTAGAGTAGCAGGATACAAAATTAATGCACAAGAATTTCTTGCATTCCTATACACTAATGATGACAAATCTGAAAGAGAAATTAAGGAAACACTCCCATTTACCATTGCAACAAAAAGAATAAAATACCTAGGAATAAACCTACCTAGTCATACTGTTTTAAACCAGAAGTTTGCCTTCAAACTGAGTTTAATTGTCTTTGTTTGATATGGGAGGAGGCAAAATCTTGGAAACATTATTTAAAGTTTCATTTTGTGTCATTTGCATTTACTTAATACCCCTACTAAATTATAATAGTGTTCTTAAATGAACTTCTGCATAAGAAAAAACTAAAAACATATAAATCAAATTCATATCTATTAAATTACTTTCCATATTTCAAATATTTTTCACTCATTTTCATTATATTAAGCAAGCAAAGTCAGACCATTATGTACAACCAATTTATTTCTAAATTTAAAACACGTGTAAATGTGAAACAAGTGACACATTACTCCCAAAACTGAAAATGCAAAAAGTTGATCAAAAACACCCAGAAATCAGCTTTTGTATGTTTGCTTCATATTTCAGAAGACTTCTTTTGTAGCGCTACAAAATAACTGAAAGGCCTGATTATTTTCCTTTATTTCACTGATAAATTTTTTTAAATAATAGAATTCACTTGATGGCTCCACTTCTCACCTCCTTTTCAACCTTAATGATTTGGCTTCTATTCTCATCACTTTAGCTAGCTGCTGTTTGGATGATTTACAATGACCTTGTAATAGATAAATCAATTTACATCTTCTCTGTGTTCATCACTCTTGACTTCTCTGTAGTATGTGTCAGTACAGCCCTTGTCCTCTGCGACATTTTTCTCCCTGGGTGTCTGTTATGTTACACTTTTACACTCTTTACACTCAAAAGTAAGAGAAAAAACAAAGTCATTATTTTAATTCCCAAGTCTCTTCTTCCTTTTTCTTTTTTTCATAATGGAATCACAATTCAGGTCAGACAGAGTCAAAGCACTGGAGACATCATCTACTATTCATTTGACTTTGTGTGATCCAGTTTTTGATAAGACAGCTTGAGTGAAATTTTAAAACCACTAGCTAAATCTGTCACTTTTCTACCTAATGTCTTCCAATCCCAATTGAAAAAAAAAATGATCAAAATTCTTTATGGTGGCTTATAAAGCTCTCTCTACTTCTCTTCCTCTTACCATTCCAACCCTTGTCACTCAAGCTCCAAGCATAGAGACCTTCTTCCTATCCTTTGAAATCACCACATTTCTGCATTTCCTCCTCAGTAGGCCTTGGCACCAACTACACGCTCTATCTGAAGCATTCTTTCCTTTTATTGTTGCATGACCTGCCGCTTCTTTACCATCACATTCCTTCTTCTACATCACCTTCCCAGAGAAGCCCGCCCTAACCAGTCTGATTTAGAACATAAGCTTCCCAAGAGTGGGGAGTTGGAAACTTCTCTATTTTGAAATCTTTCTATTATTAGGTCCTAGAATAGTGTATGACATGTAGTTGACATTAAGTATTTTTTAAGCAATGAATAAATATTACTTCTAATTCAAAAAATATCTTCATTCATCCCTTCTTTCCAACATGTAATAGTTCAGAGTATTGTTGCCTTTCCGCTTAGAATACTAACTACCTTGACTAAATTCTTTCCAGTCTGGCCCCTCTGATAATGTTACTTCCATTCTCAACAATCTGCATTGACTTTCCACTTCTCAAAGAATGAGTCTCCATTCATCGTTTTCCATTATCTGACCCATGCTTGCTGGTCCCATGCAGTGCCACTTATAACTCTTCCATCCTCCCTTTTCCTGAAACTCCTCTTTCCTGAAACCAAGCTATCCCCATTCACTCATCTTGATAAACTGGACTTATCTGTCTCTTGAATATATCTTGTACATTTGTCAACTATGGTTTTTATATTTCATTTCCTAAACTCAGACTGCTTTCAAAATCTCACCAGCTAAAGTCATATATTTGCTAGTGAGTCTCAGTTCAAATCTCATCCCTTTAGGAAGGACATTATTGCTCCCTTTGGGTAGAATTAACGTGTCACCTCTGTGAGTAATGTAAGAAGCACATTCAGATAAGTACAGAGTGAATATCTTACATCGGTTGCTCACTCATCTGTTCCTACACAAGGTTGCTAACTTCACTAAGGCAGGAGTAAACTTAGTACACATTTTTAAGTTCTCATTTTATCTAACACATGTCTTGCATAGAAAGGTACTCAGTAAATAGATATTGAATGGATATTTGCATGTTTAAAATTTCATAATAGTAGTATCATTTGACATTTCAGTTTATTACTTTCAGGAATTATTTCATAAAGTATACATTCAAAATTTCCAAATAGAGAGCAATTACTTAAAATTATATATGCATTTAAACTTCAAAGTTAAAGCTGAAAAGCAAAGAGAATTACTATCTTACTATTTCATATATGGATTTTATTTACTGTCCATTCTCATATTTTTATTTTATGCTTACTTTAGTTTTCAACTGATGTTTTTCTCTTCTTTAAAATTTTTATTTCAATTCTTTGATTTGTTTGTTTTCATTATTCTTTTCAGGACACAGAGCTGAATGTTTGAACTTGCCCATCTAAGTTCTTTATACTTCAATTATAACTGTAGCTCAGTTTTGAAAGTATTTCTACCATTACTAGCTCTGAATACCCTGATGCTTCTGAGATGTAAGCTGCCAAAACCCCCACCCATCCAACTATAATTCAACTTATCCTAGGGACTGTTCTGTTATTTCTTATCTTGGGTTCTATAAAATTCAGTTCTTAGAATTAGTGAATTAAAAGTGTTTATCTATCTCAAAAAACTAAAATACCACAATCACACACACCCATTCATTGAATTTGATATTGAAAACTTTGAAAGAATTTATTATAAATAATTAAATGTAATTTCTTATTTTAATTAAATTTTTAAATGTATTAAATTTAAATGTATTAAATTAAATTTTTATTTAATTTACAAGAAGTTTTGATTGGTTGCTTTTCTAGGATGTGTCATTCCTTAAATGAGATTTTAAAGTTTTATAAATTGAGAACTACAAAGCATTCAGTATCTAATTTCCTTGTCACATCACTCTGAAATGTATTACCTGATGTTACATCTCTAACCAGTCCCAACAAAATGTGACAAAGCAGGCACCATTTAATGGTTCCATTTACAGCACAGAAGATTTTTATACCTGTTCCATTTTCTTGTAATTTTAAATGGCAGATGTCTTCTGTAGAATAAATTAAGTATTGAGAAAATGATCAGACATTTTGAAATGCACCCTCTAGTTTAAACTACTCTGAAATCTTTAAGGGTAGTGCTTCTTTAAAAATAACAAAATTAAAATGTTAGTGAAAACAAAAAATATTTCCTTAAGATTGTTCATGAAGGGTTTTTGTTGTTGTTGTGTTTATGTTTGTTTGTTTTGGAAATTTCTTTTTTTGAAATATATATATTTTTAATATCTTCACATTTAATTTCCAGTTAATTTATTTGGAAAGTTCTCATTGGAAAAGTGCAGGTTATGAAAACTAAGTCTTCTCCATTTGCTGTCCCTGAACAACAAAATATGTGGTGGAAAATATGTCTTTATTTTCAGAGCACTAAGAACTATTAAGTCAAATTCAAAATTTAAAGCATAATAAAAATAAAATTGATTTTTTTTAATGACTACACCAATACAACTACTACTACTAGGATAAGTACTGAGCCAAGTGCTGGACTAATTATATTTCTTGTTTTATTTAATTCATACAACATCCACAGAATAGAGATGTAGAGAAATTCAGTATTTTACCAAAATTCTGAATATAAGTTGCAAGAGACATATTTTATTTAACATCTAAGACAGAGATTATATGAACTGTTAACTGTTAATAATTAACTGTTAACTGTTAATAATTCTGCTTCTTTCCTCCTTCAAACCAATATGTATATACATATATATATTTCAAACATTGAATCAATTGTTATACACACACACACAATTGATTTAATGTGGGAAAACATATTTCAAAAACACTGAGAAACCTACTATTATGCAGAAGGTCTTTGTAAGTTTTCAAATATTTAGGTTCACATATCTCTGAAAGAAATCTTTTTTCCTCATGCTATCCAGTACAGGATATCAGAAGAAATGTTGGTTACTGGTGGCCAAATTAACTCATAATTCATTCTCAACTCAGTTTAGAAAGCCATTTAATAGTCAAGAATTAGGTGCTATAGCTGTTTTCCTATCCAAGTCAATAGTTACTTGCTATATATTCATTATTCAATATGTAGTATGCCAAAATAGTATTACAGGGAAATTTAATCTGGCCCAAAGAAATTTATATTCTATTTAGCACATTTATTTTCTCCATTTATATTATTTATTCAAAGTCTGTTTTCTCCTCAGCTTTGTTTCTTAGTTTAATGTTTGAGATATTTATAATAGGAAAGGGGATATACAAGTTCTGTGTATTTGTTAGGATATTAGCTGTTTTCTTATAATATTTTAACCAACTTATCTCGATTGTTTTCTTCTTTACTACATGATTTTGAGGCATTGTATAAATAGTAAATGTGGTGTCTGTCAAAGCACTACGTGCGTGCACACACACACACACACACACACACCCCTAAAGTACTATTTCTGTCCACATAGTTTGAACACTGCTCATACAATACTAACTGAACAAGCTAATTCTCATTCACAGATCTGAAATTTATTTAGAAAAAATATTCCTATAATTATTGAGTTAAAATTTATTTTAATATATAATGCTTGGGGCTTCCCTGGTGGTGCAGTGGTTGAGAGTCCGCCTGCCGATGCAGGGGACACGGGTTCGTGCCCCGGTCTGGGAAGATCCCACATGCCGTGGAGCGGCTGGGCCCATGAGCCATGACCGCTGAGCCTGTGCATCCAGAGCCTCTGCTCTGCAATGGGAGAGGCCACAACAGTGAGAGGCCCGTGTACTGCAAAACAAACAAACAAACAAACAAACAAAATATATATATATATAATGCTTGATATTGTATCATTCCCTCTGAAAATTCCCAAACCCCCACACCACTGACTTCATTGACTTAATAACTGTTGACAATCCAATCATATTAACAATTTAACGTGTATAGGTAAAAGATAAGAGGCATCCAGGTAAAGAATTTACAAAGATGAAATGTCTATTTAACAAGTAATATCTTAAGACTCTGTGCAATGAGTGAAATTTGAAATGGAGAGCAGGATGGATGTGCTCTTTCCCTCTGAGTGCTTACAATATAAAGCAGAAAGCAAGCAATTAAAACAAAAGTACAAAAAAAAAGTGACACTGTGGTAGCTGAAGCTAAACAAAATAGGGAGCATGGTAAGAAGATAAACATTCCTGAAGTACATAAAGAGCATGACTTCTAAGGCGATACCTGAAAAAATGACTAAGATGTATTCAGGAAAACATGGCAGGAGATGATCAAGTGAGAGGTTACAGCCCACACTAAGACTAAGAGATGAGAAGGACGAGCACAATCAAGCAACCCAAGAATGGAGTGCAAAAGCAAGAAAGATGAGCACTGAAGCCATAGGAGTATGCAGGGGTCAGGCTGGAATGGCTCTGTGAGTCATTTCAAAGACTGCTGAAATATCCCAGGGGCAAGGGAAGCCATTTCAATTTGTATCTTGCATCAGCATATTTTCATTTCACTTCAAAATGTCAGTCTGCTTACGTTCAGGTAAAGAGATTGCAGGGGGCAGTAAAAGTTACGCAACAATAAGATGCAATATTTTTAAAATCTTGTAGATACAAAAAAATGTGGAAAAGACGTCAAAGCTATAACTGGCTTAATGGCGATCCTGAAGAGTACAGGGCCTGTAGGGAGAAACCATACCTACTCCCTAGATTTGCCTCCATATGGCAGGTTGAACTGAGCCAAGGTTGTGAGCAGACACTGAGAAGAACTGTAACGAGGAAAGGCAACAGAAACAGGAAAAAACTAAAAAAACATAAGGAATGGCAAGTCATTACTCATTGACATAGAACATGTGGGCGGGCCTATGAACAGAATGTAGGAGAGAAAGGAAACATTTAAGAGTTCTTATGTCATTCAACATAAAACGACAGACTTATTTGCTGTTATCTGTTCCTCTTGCCTCATATTTTGCCTTAATGTATATGCACAGCTGTTGTTTCAGACCCCAGAGACTTTATATTCAACCAATTAGTCTACGGTTTTAAGGGGATTTTTTTTTTTCATAGTTGTCATTCATCAAGCTTTTAAAGTAATAAGTTTAGTTAGAAACACATGTTTTTATTCCTTGTGGAATAACCTCTCAGGTAAATTAATACTGTATTGCAAAACATTCTAAGATCTGTCATATAACATTTAATGTTTAAAATCATTAAGCCATTTGAAAATCATTAACTTCCTATTTCTTAAGTAATGTACTTTTAAGTCTTATATAAGGTTTTGCCTAGAATTTTAAAAATAAGTGGCAGAGGAGAAATGTATATTAGAAAACTGCTGCAAATTATGTTGTACTGGCACTTAGACTCTATTTAATAAAAATGATTGCTTAGATTATTGAGGTTTTGATTTAGTCATTAAATGTTTCCTCTGGCTTTCAAGAAGTATTAGAAAAATCATAATCAGAGGAAGGGCCTGTATAAAGAAGAGCTTGGAGTCTAGACAAATGTGCTATCTCAAGGAAACAAAATCTTTCACATGGTTCTCTTGTTTCCCAGCCTTCCCATATACTGCTCCCCAACCATATTCCTACTACATGCCAAATTTTGGTCTCATCAGATATACACCTATACTGGAAATTATAGGAAATGTTATGGAAGGCTTATGATTTCAAGCTAACTCATAATAGCATGAATTTGAATTTGTATCCAAATTCTATCATTCAATAGCTCTTTGAATTTTTACAAGTTACTTAAAATTTTGCTTCATTTTATTCAACTTTAAAGAGGGGTTCATAAAACATACTTTAAATAAGATTGATAATTAAAGTTGATAATTTAATGAGCTGGGGTATAAAAGCCTTAGTTTCTGCTTCATACATAGCAAATTGTCAAGAAATAACAATATTATTATTTTATTACTACTATGTTTTTTTCACCCACAACTACTTCCAGTTTTAAAAAAGTACATCTGGGAAACTGAATATTTTAAGTAGAAATTGGTGGTAATAATTTATTCAAAAATTGAATTTTTATGATGTGTATAAGTTAGCAAGCAAATACATCATTTGATTATACTTGATACTTGATTGAAAAATGAATTACACACATTGTTAGAAAAGCACTGATTCCTTACAGCATGGATATAAAAAAGGTGAAGATTGTTTCTAACACCCATTAGGGAGAAAAAAAAATAGAAAACGGTGGACAGTATCTGAAAACCCAGCTAACAAATATTAATTCTGTAAGTATCCAACTACCTAAGACTGAAAATAGGACTTCAACAATAATTAATTGGTTATTTCATTAAGCATTGCAAAGTGACTATATGTTTATATGTATAGATATATTATAGCATTTTTGGTAATGTGCTTGATTGTCCTTAACTCAGCACCACCAGAAGTCCCTTCTAAAGCTGGGGACAAGGTTTCCTAGAATTTCCTTCCATACCTGGTCATGGGTTAGAGTTTGCTAATGAGGGGCAAGTCATGTAACATTTGAGAGGTAGAAGTGACAAAGAAGTCATTCTGCTCAAAAGGTCATGGCAGCCAGATTCGAGGAATCTGCAGAACTCAAAGATCTTTAAGAACTTCCTTTCATGATGGTGACAGAAGTATCAGCAAATCAGCTGACTTCTCCATGAGTTCGGGCTTCTACTGAGTCCTGTTCTTCTGGCTGAGTCCTTAGTGATTGAGTATGGATGGCCTTTCAGACCCTCACTGATGCAGGCTCCACTCACATTCTTGTAAGCCACAATTTACATATTAAATACCTTACTTTTTTATTCTAGTAGTAGCTCAATTTTCCTGAAAAAGCCAAACAGATAAATTTTTCCAACACATGAGGCATTTATCTGAATATCTCATTAACATTCTAGTGATGATCACATAGAGAGGAATTTTAGGCTGTCTGCATCATATAAATATTTCATATGTCATTTGAATAACAACAACACAACCCCAACAAGATTTTTTGCATGCACTCTACCAAAATATTTCATTTAAATTACCTGAGTTAGTCCTCAATTTATATTAAGAAGTAGAAACTATGGATGCCTTTAATTCATAGATTTTGAAAATATATTTAAAATGTGTTTTGGTAACATTGAAATTAACACTATCAGTAATTAGTCATTCTTAGGATACCTTCTACTGTCCTCTTCAATTAAAAACAGTAAGCTTCAATAAAGAGATAGATGGTTCATATGCTTCAGGCAAATACTAAATACTCTCATCTCTATTACTACTATTACTCCTGATAATACCACCTATTTCTCACTTTACAACTGGATATGTTCCTGGAAATCCGCCATTAGGCAAAAAGCCCTTACGTGAAAGAGAAATTCCTATTATTTTTAATGGGAAAAATTATTTGTTCTATTCCAATCCAAGATACCAAGCCAACTCTTAAAGATATGTAATGTCTTTTGATCAATTGAAACATTATGCATTAGAGTACACAAGTAATAAAAAAGTTGTATATTATATAGATATTAAAAGCTACTGATGTTAATAAGATCAGTTTGTATATCAATATAATGTAAGGAAAACTTATTTATTTTCCAATCAAGAAGAGAGGTCAGAGACAGTGGGTGGTGGTTGATGGGGGAGGGATGCAAGGGACAAATTTGTGGAAGGTGGTGGAGAGTCAACTTTTAGGCAGGCAGTTTTGTGGGGTTCTTTTTCATCTTACACTCAAATTGCACTTAAAATTATAGAAGAGTAAAACAGCCTTAGAACAAAATAAAGGCTAACCATGAAAAAGCTTTCAAATACATGGAACTATCACATATACACAACAGACTGAAGTGTCATAGAAAATGCTACCGCTTCACCACTCTCACTGGCTATGTGTTTGCAAACAAAGTGATTTGCATTTATCTAAACATAGGGGGCAATTAAATTTTTCTTACTTTAAACTGGTACCTTATAAACTGGTAAATATGTCATTACCTGAAATCATAATGCCAAAATATCACTTCTTTTTTCCTGTCATTGTAAGATTTTAATAAAATGAAAAAGATTATGGAAAGTGCCTGGAACCATACCTTTTTTTTTTTTTAATGATCACACATATTCTCTGAACTCATATGTAATTTTCTGTATCTCTTTTTTTTGAATTTTTGTATTTTATGTGTTATACAGCACGTTCTTATTATCCATTTTATACATATTAGTGTATACATGTCATCCCAATCTCCCAGTTCATCCCACCACCACCACCCCACCCCCCACCCCCCGTCGCTTTCCCCAAATATCACTTCTTAAAGCCTTTTTTTAAGTACCGTTTTTTCTACTAAGTCTAAAATTGCTCTCTGAAACCTTCTACCTCCTGACCAGAGCTAGCATTCCTACTCAGAATGGTTGCTTGAGTCTGAGAAGGGCTACAGAAAATTGTTGAGAGGTGTTTGCTTTCTGGATCAACCCTTTCCTTGACTTGCATTTGCTTCCAAAAGGATTACCAAAAGACAGAAATTCGTGGGAAAGTAATGTTGACCTAAAAGTATAAAGGAATAGAATTCTGCCTCCTGTTGCAAAGTGGCTCTTTCCTTAAACAAACATAAAGATATAGATAAAGCTATATAGAGGAAGCTATTTTCCCAATTTAAAATCCTTTCTATAATATGTTATTTTAAACTGTTTAAAGACAATTATAGTCTATGTAAGATTTAACACCTGTCCTTTCATATTGGCTGGTATCCTTTGCTACTGTACTATCCTTTCCAGCTTTCTTCTAAATTTTTGTTTTAATTGGAATGTATTCTTTCTTCCACTGGATCAAAATGTAAATAACTTAGTTACAAAAAACCTGTTGGCACTGGCTGTGTTTTTAATTTCCTTTCTAATAGCTATCTTTCCCTACATGGCTGAGTGTTGACATCTGTTCTTTGGTGCTACAACAGGATGAATAATTATTTTCACGTGTTTGGTGAATATCCAGTGTTTCCCAGTGGTTTCATAATCATAATGTAAGTACACTGAAAGAAGCATAATTCCAAATTGAAGTTCATTGAAATCTCGAGCTTACTTAACATTTTAAATAAAGGATTCTTACCTCCCTTTATTTTGATTCACAGTTCTTTTAAAATCACTTTAAATTTGTGGAATTATCTAGAAAAATTGCATTTACTCACAAAATTGTTGGACTGATAACAGAATCCACTTCCTTATATTCCCTAAATAACATAAAACCAGTGTAAGAGTTGCCATTTTTCTGCTCCATCTTAGGCTCCTGTGCTTTCTTCTTATTAGGCTTGACTGGAGCTGTTTGTGTGCAAGTAAATACACATCTAGAGAAAGCATGCCTAGACGCATGAGCTTTTGTATAAATTCTATTTTTTCACCTAACATTTCATAAAGGGTCATGAGGGGGTCATTTACCCTAAATCTGAGAGGAACTCATGTTCATAAATTTAAGTAACTGTATAAAATATAATGGACAAGAGTATGTATTCAGGCCAGATGGAAGAATTTTTCAGAGGTAGTAGGACACTTTTGCTTCTTTCCTTCAACAGGAAATTTTTACAGCTCCCTGAAACAGTGCCAACATTTTTGGTATACTTCCCTCAAATTCCTGATCACCGCTAGCATACAAGCATGAAAAGTCGCATTTCTATAGTTCACTCTTTTTTTTCCAAGTATGTAAATGAAAATAGTTGAGCTTTGCATAGTTTTATTCTGAGTACAATCTTAAGAAAGTGTACAATCTCTAGCATCAAATTTCCAAAGGAAGAAGGGGGATGTAGATCCTATAATTCTCCAAGTC
The DNA here is from genome assembly GCF_964165515.1 of Mesoplodon bidens. Taxonomy (NCBI): domain Eukaryota; kingdom Metazoa; phylum Chordata; class Mammalia; order Artiodactyla; family Ziphiidae; genus Mesoplodon; species Mesoplodon bidens. Next base: position 92,665,378 of record NC_138167.1, read on the forward strand.
CTTAATTATAGTAAGATAGAATGGAGTGGGAAAAAGCCAAGAAAATGGCTACAAAGATTCAGGAAAGTTAACCTTTCATGATTGTCTTTGTACTCCTTTAACATGTTACCTAGATAGGAGTGCCTTCTCCTCTCCAACCCTCTTCTCTACCTTCTCCTGCCCAGCCCCAGCCTCCAAAGTCCACCCATCTCCTCTCCTCTAGCCTCTGTCAGTTTGCCTGGTATGTATAATCCAAGTTTATTTACCATACAAAAATCATCAAGGCACTCTTGGCATATTTTTAAAATTTAGGAGTTAAAATAAGTTCTTTATTTTAATAATGCTTTATTCAGATATATTAAAGTTATGCAATTCAATGAATAAAAAAAAGAGTGCCTACACAAAATTCAGGGTTTTTTTTTATAAGTTTAGATTTCTTGGAAGTCCATTCTGTTTTCACAATTATTCACATAACGTGTGTCACCTGAGAAGTAAAATTAGAATATGCTTATGACCTATGAAAATAGTCAATCATTAAAGTAGAGATTGTGCTTAAAATATAGTATTACTTTAAATCTTTCATTTTTTGTAACATTTTTTTATTTTCAAATTATCATATGGTTTCTGCTCAAATAGAGAAAAAGCAGAAAGATAATATGACAAAACATTAAAATGTCAAACTACTGCCAGGATTACATATAAAATGAAACGATTAGATATTTCCATTAAAGCTGTTAGCATGAACAGGTCAGAAGTGAGCCAGAACACTGAAAGCAAGATCTTTCCAGCTTCATTGCACTAATTACCAAAATTTTATGGAAAAGAGTCTTTGCAATGACCCAAATATGCAAATATAAAACTTGTTTCATCTGAATAAAAGTATCAGAGATAAAGTCTTTCTTTAAATGTTGCTTCATTACATTCATATTAAAGTGAGGCAATTTATGAATAACAATATATGCACATAAATTTAAATTTTTTTAATTTATATTTCTTTTTGCAAGTCATTTTCTTTACAAAGTTTTTTACTTGATCTCAGCTTAAACTGAGAAGCAGAAAGTGTCATTAACATTATGGAAATGTTGGGTGTTTTGAGGTGTTCCCTTTTCTGACCTTCAACTTTCTCTTCACTTTAAATTGACTTTTTTCTTTTTTTTTTTTAAGTTGGGCAATGTGGAAAGGACATCAAGTTTATGTGTTTGGGGAAAAGTGAGGCTTCATGGTACAGAATATCTCAGACCACAGAAGATAAAAGGAGCCAGTGGGATGTCAGTGAGAAGGAGCTTTTCTAAGGTCATCACAAAGGAGGAGCCTGTCACTGCCCTATATTAGTTAGTGTTCCTATTACTGCTGAAACAAATTCCCACAAATTTAGGAGTTTATCAACATAGATTTATTGTCTCACAATTCTACAGGTTGGAAGAATGGACTGCATCACACTGCACTAAGATCAAAGTGTTGGCAAAGTGTATTCCTTTCTGGGGATGCTAGGGGAGATTACATGTCCTTGTCTTTCAGTTTCAAGAGGCTTTCCTTGTTCATGGACTTCGTCCAAAAGAAAGCCAGCAAAGTTGGGCTGAGTCTTCTCCTTCCATCACCTCTCTGGTTCCGATTCCTTTTGCTACTTTTAAAGACCTTTGTGATTATATTGGGCCCACCCAGATAATCCAGAATAAACTTCCTATCTGATTAACAACCTTAATTCCATCTACAAATTTAATCCCTTTCTGCCCAGTAATCTACTATATTCACTGGCTCTGAGGATTAGGACAGTGCCATCTTTGGGGCCATTATTCTGGCCATCACAGTCCTCTTCCTATAATCCCCAAATTAAACTCTAATATTGGCTGCAGTGGTAGTGAAAGAAAGAATGAGGAAGTTAATTCAGTTTTCCACAAATATTTACTACTATTGGGAGATCTAAAGCTGTTCTAGGAAATAGGAATTTCTATAAAGTCAGAAGTGCACCCTGATTTTGAGTGTTTATGGTCTAGTCACAGAAACAATAACATAAACAATTGATTACAAAATAATTTACTAACTCAAATATGCATTTTTTTAGTTGTGAATCAGACACAGTAGAAGATGTTTGATGAAGAAGATAGAAAATGAAACAAAACAACAATCTTAATTAAAGGAACTTTGTAAGCCTTGTATTTGGAGAATGGCTTTAAAATAAATTGTATAACTATATGTGGCAGTTTATCAACTAATTAATACCATTTGGTACTGATATTGCCTTTGATTTTCATTAACAGATATTTCAAAGAACAAAGATCCACTTAGTTACCAAACTGAAATGCGCCTGGAAAAATTATGATCTAAACACTCTCTTCACAACTAGAAATCAAATAAAGCATGGAAGAATTATCTTCAGTAATATGAGTAAATCTACTCCCTATCCTCCCTATATAAAATAATACTGAGATATTTATTTGATTGAATTAAAAGGTGTTTGACTTATTTGAACTTATTTAGGAGGCATAAGGAGCTAATGATTTGGAACGAGCATATTCCTCGACCTTCTCTGTCTACACCAGAAGGTGCTTGGCAAGTAGGGTCTTCAAAAGGGCAGTGGGGGAAAGCAGCCATGAGTAACTGTAAAGTTAGACTTGGGTAGACTCTGTGCCATTGAGTACTGAAAGCCTTCAAAGCATAAGAGTGATTGATGCACAGTCCATGTTCCTCTAGAGAATCTAGAAGTCTGTATGAGATAGAACATGAAAACCCAACGTTTACTTTTATAAAAAAAAAGAGGAGGAACTCGAATAACCTATATCTAATTACTTTTTAGAGAAGTCAGAGTGTCTTCTGATAAAGAGAGTCACAAAATCACAATTCAAACTGTCTTCATAAGATTATAAAAAATACATTAACACACTATATAGCTGGAGAATCTACAGACAAGGGCATATCTGTATTGGTTCATTCAGCAATGTATCAATAATGTTTCTAATTATCTCCTTTTGTACTGCCTCTCTGCTCAGCAGTCTACAGGGTCAAGAGCAGAATGTAGGGTACGGGCTGAATACTTCTTTTGCATGACCAACAGACGGGAGAGTGTGCTGCTACAAATAAGAACAAATAGAACTGGTTTAGTTCTGATTGACCTTGCCCTATTTAGTGACTCCAGGGAAATACAGAGCACTGATAAGCCTTTGGTATAATTGCATCTTGGAACAGAACCCTGTGTCAGAGTAGATGGGATTATCCAGATTGGCTCAGATCATTGAAGTTCCATCCCTGAAGCTGGGGGTAATATCAATCTCCTTACGGCACATGAAACTTGAAGAGAAATAATGAACACCAAATAAGGGTACCCTAAAAAAAAGGAGAAGGAGCTAAAGCTGCTCAGAAATCAACTAGAAAATACTCTATTTTATACCCTACATATATATATATATATATATATATTTTTTTTTTTTTTTGAGATATGCGGGCCTCTCACTGTTGTGGCCTCTCCAGTTGTGGAGCACAGGCTCCGGACACGCAGGCCCAGCGGCCATGGCTCACGGACCCAGCGCTCCGCGGCATGTGGGATCTACCCGGACCGGGGGACGAACCCGTGTCCCCTGCATCGGCAGGCGGACTCTCAACCACTGTGCCACCAGGGAAGCCCTACATATAATTTTTAACTGTATCTGGAAAGTAAAAATTTATGCTCTATGCCATTATTTTTTAAATGATAATCATGAGAAAATTAAATAGATCTAGACCAATGTGAAATATACTAGGAAACATTCACAGATAAAATTTGTACATACAAGTGAATGACTTTGAGGGATTGAACTAAATAAACTATAGAATATAAACATGAAACTACAGGTATTGAAGCCTTCTGGTGAATTCTACTCACATATTAGGAAACATCAATCTAAGACTCCTTTGAAAATATAATAGTAATTGTGAAATAAAATTCATATTTTATGGCAAGACAAGAAAAATTCAAACATAAAAATTATCTCTGCTCTTTGGCCTCTCTCCCCACACTGTGCATTGTGTACCTGCATTATGCACCGACCAAAACTCCCCATTGCCAGAAACACCTGCTCAACCATAAAGGGCAACATCAACAAGACAACTCCTTAAAAGATAGCATTCTTTCTTGATCTTGTAAGGGACCACTTGACACTTAGATCTGGATTGTGTAAACGGTCAATAATATGCCATTTAATGTACAAAAAACTTGTATAACTGTGCTTTGACTTCTAATGGGCACAACAGTTCTCAGAGCTTTCTGAGATGTTCTTCCTGGGTTATAATCCTCAAATTTGGCTCAAATAAAGTTTTCCATTTCTTTCTTAGATTGGCTGATTAATTTTTCATTGACATAATGAAAAAAATAGTTAATATAGTTCATATAGATTTTTTCAAAATCTCAAATTAAGTAATGTATGCCTAAAATTGAAAGAGTTATTGAAGTTATATTTCAGAAGAAGCCATAATCTTTCACTGCTTTAAACTATAGTTATTAAAAATAATTGAATCATAGTTTTAATTTTATTTAATGCATTTTACATAATTATATATATTCTTAATGCACCTTTCAAGTTGAAATATATGAACCTGTATTTCTCAAATGTTTTTGTATAAATTATAGGAAATATATTAATTGGACTATAATAGTGTAAAAACTAGGAAAGAGAGTTGATTTAGTTTCCCTTGACAATGTCAACTTGAAAAAGCTTAAGAAAGATACAATTGATGGCACAAACTAAAGAAAATGGCAAAATTAATAGAAATTTTAAAATGATTCCTGGAACTGATTTTCCGAGATTCAATTATCTCTAATAATGCTGTCATTCCCAAAGCTCAGCTCTGCTGTCATACTGACAGCACTTGTCCCAACACATACACCTACACAAACACACTTCCTCTTTCTCTCTCCAAATTCTAATCTATCTTATTCCATTTCTCTGCTCAATTCTTGTCTGTCTTCTCTATAATAATACCATATACCCCTAGGGGTTTGGAACAGGCTCATGATGAAACAACGGCAAGTAGACAAAACTAACATGAGATCAAAAGTCAACAATAGATCTAACATGAATATTTAATGTATTCAGAAATTAATTCTGGGGCTTCCCTGGTGGCGCAGTGGTTGAGAGTCCGCCTGCCGATGCAGGAGACATGGGTTCGTGTCCCAGTCCGCGAGGATCCCAAATGCCGTGGAGCGGCTGGGCCCGTGAGCCATGGCCGCTGAGCCTGCGCGTCCGGAGCCTGTGCTCCGCAACGGGAGAGGCCACAGCGGTGAGAGGCCCGTGTAACGCAAAAAAAAAAAAAAAAAAAAAAATTAATTCTGATAAAAAGTCATAAAACTAGAGGACTCTGCCAAAATTGTATTACTTATTCCTTGAGTTATTGAGAAATTGAAGTTAGAAAATAGTTTAGTATATTTCATATTCTTGAACTGCTTTAAATAATAGTAACAATAGAGTTAATCTCAAATTTCTATAAATTCAATTTTTTTTCTCTCTCTTAATCTCCCTCTCTCTTAGACATTACTCTGTCAGTCAATTCAGTTTTTTTAAAAGCTCTTCACTCTAAAAGTATTTAGAGTACACTGGTTATGCTCCAGGACTCTTTCGTATTCTTGAGGTATAATAAAAATGACAATGGGCTTGATTCCTGCTGAGAGTCTAGTGTCAAAACCAATTAAGTAAGTGACTAAAATGAAATATGATGGGGCAAACCCATAGTTCTATGAAAATAAATAACTGGAGGCCCTGACCTATTCTGTAAGTGAGAAAGTATTTTATATAAGATGTAACAATTAAGATTAAAGATTTTTTTTGACATGGTGAAGTAAACAAACCAAAATAGATGGGGTTCTGTTTGCCTAACTATCCAGAAATAAAACCCCAGAAGCTTCTAAATGGACGCAAACTCTGAAGTGACATTGCAGAGAATATGAATTTTGTGTAAGTTCCTTACTCTGCATCTTCTTCTTTGTAATGGAGAGAATGACATTGACAACCCCATAGAATTTAGAGATAATGCATGTCCTGCTCAGAGAAGTATGCTTGGCATAATGTGTCCAATAAACTTTAACTAGTATTATTAATATTATTATGAATGTATTTAGCTAGCTATATATCCCTTTCAGGCTAGATGGGCTAAAATGATCTAGGAAACAGGTCTGGACTCCAGCCCAAATTTTATGAGAGTGAACAAAGATAGGAGGTGCTTTCAATTCATATATAGAAGTAGATTGTTAATGGTTAAAGTATTCAGAGATAAAGAAGTAGATTTCCAGAAGGAGAAGAGAATACTTTGCTTAACAGAGGTAATGTGATATCCAATACACACTTCCATCCAAATCATTCCCCCAGGCTATTATTCTGAAAACCTTTCCTTAAATCTCAGCCTCACTCAGAATCTAGCATATAGACACAAGTAACTTGGGATGAAATCCAAACCATACCCTGGGACTTCCTACTTCTTTATTCTGCTTTATTTTTTCCCCAAAACTGATTCTCATCCTCTACCAACTAGGTTGTATGTTTATTGAGGGGAAAGATTTTCTGAGTTGTTTTAATGCTGTACCTAGTGTACCTAAAACAGAGCCTGACATATGGAAACTACTCTATAAATATTTTTTGAGTGAACTAAATTTTACAGAATAGAACAAGGATATAGCAAGGAGCTCAGTAGTTAAAGTCCCTTCCTCTTTTCCATTATTTCACCTAAGAATAACTAGGGTTATTATATTTGGACATGGTAAGGCACATCCAAACCACTGAACCACCGAATTACATGATTGATAATATCTATATGTTTGTTAAGTTATTAATTTTTTTACTTCATATGTAAAAGGGTAATGGAATAATTTTAAAAAAACTGTAAGTCAAATGGTATATCACATTTGAAAATGTATGTGAAAAAGTAAAATGTATGTGAAAAGTATGGTTTATATTGTAGTGGAAATTCAGAGGATAACACTTATCATTTAACCATAATTTATATATACTGATTTATTATTTCTACCTAGATGTTTATGGACCATGTAGGTAAACACACTTAATTCTGAATATGAGGAAATTGTGTGTATCTTCCTACAAAAATTATGGCATGAATTATATGTTTTGAATAGTTGTACTTCCTTTTAATAAGTTATAACCTAAAGCCATATGGATAGACTATGAAATATGATTCAAATAAGAAAATATGAATAGTTTACGGCCTTTTTATTTTCTATGCAGTACTAAGATGCTATATTTGACAAAATTCTGTGTTTGACAGTTCTGGTTATATGTTTCATGTTTTATTGATATTAAATTAATGTAGATACCAAGCTAGGAGCCCAATCCCTTTAGGTAACAAGAATGTTGCCAAGGGAAACTGAAGGTAGCATTTTTCTTTTTGCTGTAAAATTAATGTTGTCCTGAAAATGACATAGCAGAATCTTTTTGACCAGTTATTAACTGGTTGAATGTTGTTGTTTCTTCTCTCTCTCCCTCACCAAGTCACAAAAATCTAAAGTTACATACGAAATGTGCTTGGAATATAGTAGGTATTCAATAAGTATTTTCTGAGGGAAAGACATAGAAAAAAGGAAGAAAGGAAAGAAGGGGAGGGAGAGAGAAGAGGAGAGAGGGAGACAGAACAGAAGAAAGGGAGAGAAGTGGAGAAGGGGGAGAGAGGAACAAAGGAAATCTTTTGTGGAATGTGAAACTAAGTATCAATGCCGTCAACCCTTCTCTATATGGAGACTTTTGCTCCCCAAGCAGTCCAGTTTATATTATTGTACACTGGGTATCTCATGTGGAACGTATACATCAGATCACAGGTACCTAACATTCTACCATTATGAATCATTTTTACTGATTAAGGAATCTATCCCTGTTATGACTAATGCATTGTATGATTAATTCTAAACATAACAACGGGAAAGAAAAGTATTTTTCCTGAATCTTAGAGAAGCAACATATGATTCTACTACAAAAGAAAATAGTCACATACAATGCTTTTCCTTTTAATGGTTCTATTTTATAACCTACTGAACATTTTTTTGTGTTTTACAATCTATGGATGAAACCAAAGTGCAACAGTCTCTCAAGTAGAATTTCATTGTAAAAACTTTGTTTTTCTCTAAGATTATTTACAATTATTTTATGTGCTTCAATATTTACTTTTTACACAAGACATAAAAACTCTTTATAGTTTTTTGCATTTCCCTATAAACCACTGCATGACAAGGAACATTCAGTTTCCTTTACTTAACAAAATTCAGTAACACAAGGTAAGCCTATGAAATATTTCCAGTAGAATATGTAACAGTGTCTACTGCCCCTTTTGAATGTTTGGCAAATAAACAGAGAATATCTCTACTGAAATAAATTTTCTTAACATCTAGGATTCTATGATATAACCACTTATTCCACTTTGTTCAAGGATAAGAAAATCACCATAGGAGAAGATCCCTGTATTCAAGGTATCATGCATGACCGATCATTTGTAACAAATTTTACTTTTTATTCCACCATAGAATGGAGAAATTTTGACTTTGGGTCCCTGCTAACAACCTAACAATTTTGCCATGCTGGATTATCATTATTCAAACTAGTTATTACAATAAAATCTACCTAAATCATGCTTGATTGCCAGCTATTATCAAGTAGGTATTTAGATAGTGTGCAGTTTGAATAAAATCTGGCCCAAGTTATGTGACTTAAGAGGACTCCAGGTATGGAGAAAATATTGTGATTCAAGAAATAGTCTCCAAATGGTGTTTCTTTAGAATTGGAAGAAACTTCATAGATCATTCATTCAAATACAAAGATTTAATGGAGTCTAGATCAAATTTAACATTATCCAATTAGGTAACTGTTTATTTTATCTATTTCTCCATAGACTTTAAACTCCTTAATGAATAAAACAATATTTTTATTTCTTTCTATAGTAGCTACTATATAATTGGTGCTCAGTAAAGTTAGTTAATAAGTTTATATAATACCATTTATTATAAATCTACATTTAAGATTATGTTTAGATTTTTTTAAATACCTAAAAAATAACTTAATATGTCACTCTGCCACACAATTTTAAATGGTTTCAAAATTAATTCAGAGGGAAGTACCATAAAAATTCATTGGTAACATGGGTATAATAACTTCAGACTAAAATTTCATTCATTGGTTTCACCTCAATACTTTTTTTTCCAATAGTTTTAAATTTATTTATTTATTTATTTATTTTTGGCTGTGTTGGGTCTTCGCTTCTGTGCGAGGGCTTTCTCTAGTTGCGGCAAGCGGGGGCCACTCTTCATCGCGGTGCGCGGGCCTCTCACTATCGCGGTCTCTGTTGTTGTGGAGCACAGGCTCCAGAAGCGCAGGCTCAGTAGTTGTGGCTCATGGGCCTATTTACTCCGCGGCATGTGGGATGCTCCAAGACCAGGACTCGAACCCGCGTCCCCTGCATCGGCAGGCGGACTCTCAACCACTGCGCCACCAGGGAGGCCCTCAATTCTTTACAAACTTTTTTTTTTTTTAATATGTAATCCTCAAGATTTTTGAATGTGTAGGAAACAAACCTTCTTTGTGAGTAGGTCTCAGGTATCCTTTGTGAAGTAAAATTCATATTTAGTAGCAAGACAAGAAAAATCTAAACATAAAAATTCTTCTCTGCCTTTTGGCCTCCTCTCTCCCTGCACTGTGCATTGTGTATTTGCATTATGCATCAACCAAACCTCTCCCATCAGCAGGAATACCTGCTCAACCATAAGAACAACATTGTCCTAGCATCAACAACACAACTCCTTAACAGATAACATTCCTTCTTGATCTTGTAAAGGGTCACATGACTCACCACAATGACGCTTAGATCTGAATATGTAAACTACCAATAATACATCATTTGATGTAAAGCCCTCTGTCTCAGAAATTTTATATAACTGTGCCTTGACTTCTAACTGGTGGAACAGTCCTCAGAGCTTTCAGAGATGTTCTTCCCGGGTTATAATCCTCAAATTTGGCTCGAATAAAATCTTCCATTTCTTTCTTAGATTGACTGATTAATTTTTTTGTTGACACCTTGAAGCATTAATTGAAATCAATCCTGAAAATATTATCTCATAGGATACGACTTTTAGAATGAAAATATCAAATCACCACTTAAAAAAAGCAAAGAATTAGCATTCTTAATGGCAATTTTAAATTCTCTAATAATGCAACATGATCTATGTGAGGAATTCTTTTATAAAACTGTGTGGTTCATCTCAGGTACTTACTACACTGTCAGAGTTCTTTTCTTTTTTCTTAACCTATGAGCATTTAGGCAAGTTTTCCTTAAAACGTGCAGTATCCAAGAACAATAATATGATATGTAAAGACAAAAATGGGGCCTCTGAAAAATCTTGCTCTTGAATTCATATTCTGCATGAGCTCCCTTGTCTTCCAGTCCTCTCCTTTGTTAGCTACTAGGGATTTATTTTTTGCTTTTCTACTGGCCATTCAAGTCTTTTCTGCACTTTGTGGAAATATGCAGAGCGTTTCCTCCCTTCTAATCCTGTCATTTTACTTGATCTTTGACCTGGTGTCACTCTCTAGTGTCTGTATTATCTTGATTATTATTATTTACCTTATCCTTACATACCAGTCTTTATTAATTCCCTATAGATAATTTGCTTGGCTAGCTATTGAAACTAAATGGCATAGTTTCTGCCCTCAAGACACTTAGAGAGAAGCAGTATGTGTATGTGGTTTGGGTCAAAGCTTTTAGGATCAGTGGAATCTAAGGCTCTCAGGATGCTGCTTACTAGGTTTTCAAGCTTGGAAAACATAGCTGAGATTTCTGAGATTCATTTTTTCACTACTGTATATTTCACATAATGTTGTGCCAGTTATAAAATAAGTTGTCTAAAAATTGGTATAGGATCTGATTTATAATTGGTACTTAAAACATTGTTGTGTGGGCTTCCCTGGTGGCGCAGTGGTTGAGAGTCCGCCTGCCGATGCAGGGGACACGGGTTCGTGCCCCAGTCCGGGAAGATTCCACATGCCGCGGAGTGGCTAGGCCTGTGAGCCATGGCCGCTGAACCTGTGCATCCGGAGCCTGTGCTCCGCAACGGGAGAGGCCACAACAGTGAGAGGCCCACGTACCGCAAAAAAAAAAAAAAAAAAAAAAAAAAAAAGAAAAACACTGTTGTGGTGTTATTATTGATAATATTATCATTATAAAGTACTGATTATTATATTATTATATTTTTAGGCCTCCTTCTTATACCATGACACTATTTTGAAGTCCTCAAGGGTAGGCCTAATTCTTCTCTGCATTTCTGCAGTGGAATGTATTTCCTTAAATGACAAGATTGTTTCCTTGGGGACCTCCTGGAAATTATCCATTTACTACCTAAAAGATCATGAAAGAATAACTCAGGATGTAAATGTGTAAAAATGCACCATATGTTTTGGGAAGAGGTAACAGTTTGCTCTATCTAGAATATTCCATGGGAGGGGAATGAGTATAGGTAGTTCTGAAAGGTTAAATTCAAATGAATTTATAGAGCATTATATTCTATGCTACAGATTTATAATTTACCTGGAATCAACAGAAACTCAGTTATTGGTATTGATGTTTTATTTTTCTTATTTATCTATTTTTTCTTACTTTAGAAAGATGACTAATAGTAGATCATTAGCAATGTAAAAACTGTGGCTAATGAAATCTAACAGAAAAACATTTATTAATCCAGATGAAAACTGATGAGTACCGAGTACCTAAACTTGGATATTAACCATAATGATGGAAGAGTGAAAATGGGAGGATAGAATCATGTTAATATCTTATCATGTGTTATGTAGATATCCAAGTGTGACTAGATAACACACACTCAGCTCTCAGTGAACATGAAAACTGTAACAGGATGTTACTAAGTCAAACTTATCTTCCTACCTATTTCACATGAATTTAAACTACAGAGCATTTAGCATAGATTGTTTTCTTTCAAAATGAAACAGAAACTCAAGCTTGTGCTATTGATGTTACCTGATGAAGATCAGAGGCCCTAACAACTCCTTTCCTAACCATGAGTAGCCAGGAGGAAACTACAACAATTTTCTCAGCTCCAAACACACCATTTTTATACTCCGCTCTATAAAGCTGAGTCTGTGACTATGCAAACTACATTTTTTCTTTATAACTGATTCTTTGTTAAGTTATTCTAAGTGGGGAAAGTAGAGGGAGACTGGAATATAAGAGGAAAGCCTCATTTCTGTTCACTTCTCATCCTTAGTAGCATCACCCAACAATGCCTTCACACTCAGGCAGCACAGCTGGTTTCTGTTTCCAGATTTTTCCCAGCCTTTTTACGCCCCTGAGAAATATCAGCACCAGCTGGGCTGCCTCCTTCTCAGATACAAGTTCCAGCTCTGGGGGTCTCAGGCTCTCTCCTCCGAGTTTCTACAGAACCATCACTAGCCATCCTCTTCAGATTCTTGGTATCAGGACCACAAAGGCCCTCCTCCAAGCTTCCAGATAATGGTAACTACTAAATTTCCCCATTCTTAAAGATGGTAGCTGCTTGCTGAAGTTACTAAACCTATATTACTTCAGGGTTCCCTTTTAATATTTTCAGTCCTCAGAATGTGCATAACCAACACTTATATTAAAATCTCTTGACACTTATGCATACATTGCGATATAAAAGCCTCCAATCTCAACTAAGTCTTTCCTTTTACAGAATCCTCCTCATCTTTAACTTCCCTAAGAGATTAACTCCTTTCATTCACTTACATTGATTCCAGATATTTTGTTCTTCAGAGAACCATTTTCTAACTCAGCTGTTTCCTCTATTACACTTTGAAAGCAATCAAGATGTCCTTCAATAGGTAACTGCACAAAAAAGCTATGGTAAATACAATGGAGTATATTCTGTGACAAAAAAGTAAATTAGCTATCAAGTCACAGACATACATGGTATATTCTTAAATGCGTATTGTTAAGTCAAAGAAGCCAGTTACCAACTGTATGATTTCAACTCTATGACAGTCTAGAAAGGTAAAACTATACAGTCAGTAAACCAGTCAATGGTTGAAAGGGTGCAAGGGCAGGAGGGAAGAGATGAATTGGTAGAGCACAGGGCATTTTTAGGGCAGTGAAATTATTCTGTATGATTTTGTAACAGTGGACGTGATATTATACATTAGTTAAAAGCCATAGGACTTTAAAACACAGAGTAAATTATAATAACTATGGAATTTAATTAATAATTATGTATCAATATTGGTTCATCAATTGAAACTGCACTTACGTAAGATATTAGTAACAGGAGAAACCACGTGTGGGGGGAGAAGCAATTATGGAAACTCTAATTACTATATGTTCAATTTTTCTGTAAACCTAAAACTTCTCTAAAAAATAAAACTGTTAAGAAAACTAGACATAAATGAATCTTCTATGACTTATTGAATACTAAATGAACTAAAATAAATTAAAATTATTTTATATTGATTTTTACTTAATTTGCAGACCACTTAGGGATAACTAGAGACACTGATGTTTCACAAACCATAGGGTTGTGTTTGATAATCTACACGATCTGGTATTCATCAGATTCTACTTAATGGAAAATGGTTTACATTAAATTTGTTGTTCCTGGTGTTAGTCTCTTTTACAATAAGTACTAGTAGAATATCAGCATGAACTATAATAACACAGATGAATACTTTTTAATAAATGTTTTGCATACTTTAAAGTGGGAAATTAATTAAACTGGAGGGATTCCAAATGCCTATACATAATATATCTATGCACTTTAAGATATACTAATATAATAAAGCATGGAAAACAGACAAATAACATATGTAGTCCTGGAACCTGGAGACAAGAATCAGAGGTTGTGAGTCAAATATTCAGCTAATAAATAGTTGCTTGCACTTTGATAACATCTAATCTCTGAGCCTCATTTTCTGATTTGCAAAATGAGAATATTTGTATATATGATCTTCAGTTATCTTTCTGGATTTAAGTTTGTGTGTGTGTGTATTTATTATAATATAGTATTACTGATTTGAGACAGACATCAAGTTACAATCACCTTTTATGAAATGATCATTCTTTCCTGCACTTCCAGTTATCTAATTATGCAAAGGAAGATTGCTAGAGTTACATAATATTCTACTTTATTTATTTTATGTGTCTTTCTTGGGAATTATTATACAGTTATTGTTTGAGATTTTGGCACAAGGGATTTCTCATTAGTTTCATATTCAGTATGTTTATGATGGTTTTAAATAGTAAGAGACAGTTAGTTTACATCTTACTAGCTATGGAAAAAACATTATAAGTATTCTGAACTAAACATTAACACTTGTCCTTGACTCTAAAACTTGACCTGGTGAAGGGTCTGGTTCTTTAATGATAAAACACATAATACTGTCTTGCCTCTGTTCTTCAAGTACATTAAATGTTTCCCTTGAGTTTTCAGTGAAAAGGAAAACATCTATGTTTTGGTGCAAAATACACATGTAATTGGCTCCTTGACAGATGTTAAATTTTAACTTCTTGAAAAATAAACATCTGACTATACCATACAGATTTTGATATTGTGCATCTTTTGGAATCCAGGACATCTGGGCTACCGGGTGGGTTATTAACCTTTCTCACCACTGCTATTACTCCTTTATCCTACACAGTGTATATAAGTTCCTCTCTTTGATAGGATATTTAAATCATTTCTTATACATCCACATTTTAGTATATGGGTTTCTCACTTGATCTCATCCCTCACTTTTGTGTTCCTCCTATGTTTTCTTTTCATTCTACGTGAGCCAATACAGCTCAAGCTACAAGACTGCAAGTTCATGGTACATCATTTTCACCAATCCTTTGATGGTACCCCCAATCCCTTTGCCCTATTCCCTTCCCACTACTACTATTTACTATTCCTTATCCTTTAATTCTCTTACAATTGTTTTCTGTGGTTCCAGGAATCTGGGTTACTAAACTTTCTAAAAAGGACCCAAAAGAGCACTGATAAGTCTTAAGAACATGCGGTCTCTAAATTTACATGGGCTCATTTAATTTAGCAATCTATATACTTGTCCTTAATCATCCCCTATTCACACTCTATTCCTTTTCTTATATTGGCTCTCACATCTAATAGTCTAGCTTCCCAGATGTCAGTGCAACACTATCTTTAAACACAAACACAAATACACACAAAACAGGGTTAAAAGAAAATTTTGTCATTGAGTATGACTGCATAAAGATTCCTCCCACAATAACCCTGATTGAGAATCAATTCATATTTACTTAATTGCATAACTGTTTAATTTCAGGGATGTGAAACTCAAGGCTTCAAAAATGAAAATTCTTATTTTTAAGTAATTCTATTTTGTTAGAATGTTCTCCCTCCTGAAAGAATGAAACAAAAATTAACATAATATCTATAGGACTGTATTTAAGTCATCTCAAGATGAATAGATTTACTTTACTTATTTCTAAACTTTTGAGGATAGACACCTTACTTTACTTTGATAATTTTACTGTGTTTCTAAAACTCTCTGAACTTTTTCGGTTGGTTATTTTTTGTTTTTCTTTTGTTTTTGTGCTAAGTGTTTTGAGAAGATGATTTTTTCCAAGGGTAATAGTAAGAGGCTTCAGAAGAAAAGTTAACAAGCAAACAAACACACACAAAGACAAACTTCTTAAACTCAAAATGTATTCAACCTGGACTTTGTATTAACTTGAAAAGAAATGCTAATTCTAATATCTTAATTAAGAATAGAATTATATTCTACATTACTAAGGAGATATGTTTGTCACTAGAACTTACTAATTGAATTAATTTAATTAATCACTAACAAAATCTTTTTTCCATGTGAGTACACTTTATATATTAAATGCACATCCACTAAACAAAATAAAAATTGAATTCTTAGGGAATATAAAACAATCTGTATTCATTGGCAAGACAGTGTATCCTTATTTAAGTTGTAATAGCCCCTTGCTTGTTAAAACATAGTTTAAAATGTATCCTGAAAATTATACAATATTTTTTAATTAAAAGAGGCCTGCAGTATATAGCAAGCTCCCCAGATGTGTATGAGATTACTTTCAGGTGGTAATGTAACCTCAGAAAGGAGCTCTATGACTTGACTAAATTATATTTTGGTCTTTTTTCAGGGTCAAAATGAATAGTTACATAGAATATGTTGTTATATAAGAGAGCAGGGATGGAGTGAAGTATAAATGTAGACTGAAATACTTGCTGAAAAACAATAACTCAGGCTCTTAATCCTAAAAGTGTGATGAAACGTGGATTGATGGAACTACACATTGTGGAAAAAGGAATAATGTGCTATGAGAAACAGTTCTGATGAGTCTCCAGGGCCCTGAGAAGACTACTCCAGTGAAAAGCCAGTGGTTCTAATTCAGGAAAAAGATTATAAAACTGTATAATTGCAAACATTTGTGTAGCACTTTTGTTTTCAAAGTGTTTTCCTTATATTTATCACAGTTGATTCTCAAAAAAGAACCTTGTATAGTAGTCATAGTACTGAGCATTGTTCTAATTTACACAAAAACTGTATAAGGGAAATTAAATCTTATTAGGAAATCCACTGTGCTATTTATGTAACATACTGATATAACTAAACCTTACAAATTTGAGGAGGTTGAAAAATTCTCCGAAAACACTGGAAAATACAGAATTGAGGGAAGATAAACATGTTCTTGTGCTCAAATCACAAAAATTACAATTGGCTAACTGCATTATAGCAATTTCAAAAGCATCTTTTTAATCCAAAATTAATTTTAGGGTTAAAATATAACCCTACTTCTTAGAGATATGACATAGAATTTATTGCATTAAAAATAATAATCCTGGGACTTCCCTGACAGTCCAGTGGTTAAGACTTCACCTTCCAATGCAGGGGGTGTGGGTTCAATCCCACATGCCTCAGGGCCAAAAAACCGAAACATAAAACAGAAGCAATATTGTAACAAATTCAACAAAGACTTTAAAAATGGTCCACATCAAAAAAAAATCTTTAAAAAAAAAATAATCCTAAAATCTCTTAAACAAGCATTTTACATTTAAGGTAACTTATGATGGGATTTCCTTTTCCTCTCTTTTTTGGTTTTCCACAGATGTGAGCTTTATGATTTTAAGTTCATAGTTACCTGTTAGAAGAGAAAAGGAATTCAACCATAATAATCCACAATTTTTTTCTAAAAAAAATTAGTCAAAGAATTCACGTTATAACAACCAATACTATAAAAAGCATAAAGGTCTTTGGAAGCCTATCTGTAACCACCTAAATTTTAATTTGATTTTTAAACTGAATCCGAACTGAGTTATAGAAGGTTTGAAAAATGTTATCTCTCTCATAGTCTTTTACACCCACATACAAATATATTTGTGTAATGCCTATTTAATGATAGGTAATTTTGAAAATTATAATATACAGAAAGTGAGCCAAAGTAGAATAAAATTGGTATCATGAAGATGAAAAGAGTGTATGTGAAATGACTTTTTGAGTGAACTTGACTATTTGAGTAATATAAACTGTTACTAGACATTTCTAGAATTGTTTACTACTTAGATGTAGATATGATGAATAAATTATTTCAAGTTTTAAACAAACCTCATTAGAAAATAAATTTAATGTAAAGAATTAAATTTATTTTCTAATGAGATTCCCCCCCGCAAGGCAAATGGTAGTTACAAAAAAGAACTCTACAAGTTCTTTTTATTTTTTTAATTTTTATTTTTTTATACAGCAGGTTCTTATTAGTTATCTATTTTAGACATATTAGCATATATATGTCAATCCCAATCTCCCAATTCATCCCACCACCACCACCACCCCCCCTACAAATAAGTTCTTATAAATGATATAGGTATTTAAAGTTCTTGGATGGCACTATCTGATCAATCTTCAGTGATTTTCTTTCTCTGTATTCGGCATAACATATAATATAAAATGCCTTATATCATTCTAAGAAATAAGCTAATCCCTTAGGGAATATGGATGCAGTTTTATGTCTAAGCACAATAGGATATTTCAACAATGTTCTTATGAATAATATACTAAATGATACTTTACTAACTGAAAGAGTAGCCTTTTATTTCTTCTTGAAAATTGAACATGATATATACTCCTTTTTAAATCATATTTGTTTTTAGTAAATAAATGCAATATTTGTATGACTTCTACCATTCTTAACTTCTAACTTCCCATTATTCTGCAGTAAGATCCGACTGGAGAACTCTCACTACGGAAACAACTACAAAACATTGACATAATAGAAAATAACCTGAAGTCACTACATATTAACAGAAGCAGGCAGACTCTGGAGAATAGTGTAGGCTCAGAGAAGACAAACAGTATGAAGTTAGTTGCCCATTTAGCCTGTGACTAACTGCATCTCACATGGCAGTTCATTGTCAGCAGCAGCACTGGTGGAAAAGCTACAGTCTTTCTGGTTGGGGGAACCAAAAAAACTATTGGTGGTAAACTATCATATTGTCAGCGGAGGAAGCACAGAAAGAAAAGAGACAGAGAAAGGATATGCAAATGTTGTCCACCTACATTTCTCAGTGACCTCTGAGTCACCCAAGAGACTCAAAGTAGCTTACCTAAAAGCAAAAGAGCTGAACTGACACTGAAGCTGCCATTTGTGAAACAGAGTTTGCAGTTTAAGTACAGGTAAGAAAATCCCCTGATACACAAAGGAAACAACACCATCAGAGAAATATAATGCAACCTCAAAGCTATAAAACTTAACATTCATAATGCCCAGGATACAATCCCAAACCATTTGACTTATGAGGAACCAAGAACATGGATTGAATTCCCAAGAGAAAAGAAAATCAATAAAATCTGAACTTGAGATAAACCACACATTCAAACTAACAGATACAGATTTTAGAGCAGGTATTACTCCTATCCTCAATGATGTAAAAAAAAAAAAAAAAAAAAAAAGTTTACTAGAAGAATGAAAAATAGGAAATTTCAGGAGAAAGAGAAATGATAAAAATAGACAAAAAAATTCTGGAAAGAGGTGGAAAATAAAATATCTGAAAGAAAAAAATTCACTGAATAGACTTAACAACCAATGAAAGAGGATAGATTAAAAAAATTAAGTGAACCAGAAAAATAGATCAATAGAAAGTACTCAACATTAATAACAGAGGAAAAAGATGAAAAGATATTGGTGGTGGTGCAGGGAGCAAATAGAGCCTCACTAATGTTTTACATAGTATTAAACAGCCCAACATATGTGGAATTAAGATTCTAGGAGAGTAGAGAGATCAAGGTTGAAAAAATAATTTGAAGAAATAATAGCCAAAGTTTCCCCAAATTTGAAGAAAATATATAAATATACAGATACATGATATTTAGCAAATAACAAGCCAATGAACACCAGAGAAAACCTCTCCAAAACACACAATAGTCAAAGGGTTGAAAGTCAAAGGTACAAAGAAACTCTTGAAAGCAGCTAACTAATAATGATTCATAATAAACAGAAAACCAACCGTTTGGTCAGTGGCTGCCTTCTTATCAGAAATAAGGATGCCTAGAGGGAGTGAAGCATTATCTTTAACGTGACTAAAGACTATCGACACAGAATTCTACATCCATCAAAAGTAAACATATTTTCAGGGAAAAGTAAAACTATGAGAATTCATCTCCATCATACCAACACTAGAAAAAGTTTAAGGAAGGTCTTCAAAATGAAGTAAAATGATACTTGATAAAAATCAGATCTACGAGAAAGAATGAAGAGCACCAAGAATAATAAATATCAATACAAATGAAAAGCAGTATTTTTCCTTTGTGCTTTTTCCCCCTCTTATTTAATTTTATAAATCATATAATCATTTAAAGTTACAAAAAGATCGCATTCTTTTCCATTATGGCTCAGCATAGGATACTGAATATAGTTTTCTGTGCTATGCAGTAGGACCTTGTTGTTTATCCATTCTATATATAAAAGCTTACATTTGTCATCCCCACTATGATAAACCATAATGGAAAATAATTTAAAAAAAGAATGTGTATATATATATAACTGAATCACTTTGCTGTATAGCAGTAATTAACACATTGTAAATCAACTATATGTCAATAAAAAAGATTGTATTCAAATACTCAAAAATATGGCTATAAAGAAAAAAAAAGGCAAGTAGAAGTAAAATAATAAAATTTTTGATCCAAACCTAACAATAACATTAATCAGATTAAAATTTATAGACTCCAATGAAGACATATGAATGGACAACTGGTATATGAAAATGTTTTCCTTATCACCAATCATCAGGGAAATGTAAATCAAAGCCACAATGAGATATCACCTCATAGCATTTAGGATGGCAATGATCAAAAAACCAAAAGGTAGCAAGTATCAGTGAAGATGTGGAGAAAAAGAACTCTTGTGCAGTTCTGGCAATAATGTAAACTGATACAGCCACTATGCAAAACAGTATGGAGGTTTCTCAAAAGTTCAAAACCAGAACTACCATATGATCCAGCAATTTCATTTCTGAGTATATACCAAAAATAACTGAAATCAGAATCTTTGAGATATCTGCACTTCCATTTTCATTGCAGCATCATTATTCACAATAACCAAGACATAAAAGCTACCTAAATGTGCAGTGACAGAAGAATGGATAAAAAATGTGAGATATATATATATATATATATATATATATATATATATGTAATGACATATTATTCAGCCTTAAAAAGAAGAAAACTCTGCCATATGCAAGAACAACATGAATGAACCTAGAGGACATTATACTAAATGAAATAAGCCAGGTACTGGAGGACAAATACTATTTGACACCATTTACATGAGGAATCTAAAATACTAAAACTCATACAAGCAGAGAGCATAATGGTGGTTGCCAGGGGTTGGGGAGAGGGGGAAACAGGGAGGTATTAGTCAAAGGATATTAAGTTTCAGTTATGCAAAATAAGTTCTATAGATTTACTGTACAGCATAGTGACTAAATTTAACAATATTCTGTTGCATACCTAAAAATTTGCTAAGAGGGAAGATCTTATGTTAAGTGTTATCACAAATAATAATGATATAATAATATTAGCAATAAAGAGGAATGAGAGACTTTTGGAGGCAATGGATATGTTTATTGCATAGATTGTGGTGATGGTTTCACAAGCATATACTTTTCTCCAAACTCATCAAGTTGTATACATTAAATATGTGCAGCTTTTTGTACGTCAATCTCAATAAAATGATTTTAAAAAAAGAAATTTCCCCTCCTAAAAAATAAAAAAGATTAATGGACTATATACACCAATTAAACAACAGAGATTATCTGAATAGACTAAAATAACTACTACATAAACAACACCCAGATATGTGTTTCCTAAGTGAGACAGACTTTAAATATAAAGACATATATAGGCTAAAAGTAAATGACTATGAAAAATATACCATACAAACAGTACATAAGTAGGTCATAGTGGCCTATTATTATCAGATAAAATAGATTTCAAGCCATAATATTAAAAAAAATAATAAAAGTGTCAGTCAGAAAAATATAAAGTCTTAAAAATTTATGTACCTAATAGCACAGAATCTAAAAACATACAGCAAAAATGGACAGAATTAGATCCAGAAATAAACAAGCCATAAATGCAACTGGAGATAACACCGTTCTCTCAGTAAATTTGAAAACTTCTAGACAAAAATAAATTAAGCCATAAGAGACAGACACAAAAGTACCACATTTATAGGATGCTGTATGCAACATGTAGTGCAAATTGTACTGTTACCAAAGTAGATATTATGTCATGAAACAAGACTATTGAGCCTTGTATGAAAAACAGAGTAAAAACGGAAGTAAACTGAAAACAGAATATGTTCTCTGACCACATGGAAATTAAATCAGAAATCACTAACAATATGATTTTAAGTATGATTATAAGTCAAATTTTAGATATTAACAATATACTTCTAAATAATTCATGGATCAAATAATGGCAAAAAATTAAAGTATGTTAAGGTGTATAATGAATATAACATTTATATAAATGTATAGATATAGCTCAAACAGTGGAAAAGTTTGTGGTTTAGCTGTTTATATTCGAGAGAAAGAAAGAAAAGGAGAAGAAGAGAGAAAGGAAAGGGAGGGAGGAAGATAAATATTTTGAACCCAATAAAAATGGAAATACAACTAATTAAAAATGATGGGACACAGTTAAAATGGGACTTTGAGGGAAATATATAGCATTAAATGCATACATTAAAAAAGAAGAAAGATCTAACATCAAAAATCTAAACTTCAGCCTTAGTAACCTAGAGAAAGAAGAATAATTTAAGCTTAAAACAAGCAGAAGAAAAGCAATACTTAATATTAGACCAGATCAATGAAACTTAAAAGAGGAAAAATAGGTAACATCAATGAAAGCAAAAGCTGATTTTTTTTTTTTGCATAGGCATGCTGAATTGTATTTGTTGTTGTTGTTGTTGTTTAATAGATCTTTATTGGAGTATAATTGCTTCACAATACCACGTTAGTTTCTGTTGCACAACAAAGCAAATCAGCCATATGCATACACATGTCCCCATATCCCCTCCCTCTTGAGCCTCCCTCCCACCCTCCCTATCGTACCCCTTTAGGTCATCACAAAGCACCGAGCAGATGTCCCTGTGCTATGCTGCTGCTTCCCACCAGCCAAATATTTTACATTCGGTCGTGTATGTATGTTGATGCTACTCTCCCTTCACCCCAGCTTCACCCTCCCACCCTATGTCACCAAGTCCATTCTCTATGTCTACCTCTTTATTCCTGCCCTACAACTAGGTTCATCAGTACATTTTTTTTTTTTTAGAATCCATATATATGTGTTAGCATACAGTATTTGTTTTTCTTTCTGACTTACTTAACTCTGTATGAGTAATATTCCACTGTCTATATGTGCCACATCTTCTTCACCCATTCATCTGTTGATGGACATCTAGGTTGGTTCCTGGTCCTGGCTATTGTAAATAGTGCTGCAATGAGCATTGTGGTGCATGTCTCTTTTTGAATTATGGTTTTCTCACGGTGTATGCCCAGCACTGGGATTGCTGGGTCATATGGTAGTTCTATTTTTAGCTTTTTAAGGAACCTCCATACTGGTATCCATAGTGGTTGTGTCATTCCCACCAACAGTGTAGGAGGGTTCCCTTTTCACCACACCCTTTCCAGCATTTATTGTTTCTAGCTTTTTCGATAATGGCCATTCTGACCAGTGTGAGGTGATACCTCATTGGAGTTTTGATTTGCATTTCTCTGAAAATTAGTGATGTTGAGCATCTCTTCATGTGCCTCTTGGCAATCTATATGTCTTCTTTGGTGAAATGTCTATTTAGGTCTTCGACCCATTTTTTAACTGCACTGTTTTTTTGATATTGAGCTCCATGAGCTGCTTGCATATTTTGGAGATTAATCCTATGTCTGCTGTTTCATTTGAAAACATTTTCTCCTGTTCTGAGGGTTGTCTTTTTGTCTTCTTTATGGTATTCTTTGCTGTGCAAAAGCTTTAAGTTTAATTAAGTCCCATTTGTGTATTTTTGTTTTTATTTCTGTTATCTAGGAGTTGGGTCAAAAAAGATCTTGTTGTGGTTTATAACAAAGAGTGTTTTTCCTATGTTTTCCTCTAAAATTTTATAGTGTCTGGTCTTACATTTAGGTCTTTAATACATTTGGAGTTTAGATTTGTGTATGGTGTTAGGTAGTGTTCTAATTTCATTCTTTTACATGTAGCTGTACAGTTGTCCAAGCATCACTTTTTGAAGAAGCAGTCTTTTGTCCACTGCATGTTCTTGCCCCTTTGTCATAAATTAGGTTACCATATGTGTGTGGGTTTATCTCTGGGCATTCTATCCTGTAACATTGATCTATATTTCTGTTTTTGTGCCAGTAGCATACTGTCTTGATTACTATAGCTTTGTGGTATAGTTTGAAGTCGGGGAGCCTGCTTCCTCCAACTCTGTTTTTCTTTCTCAAGATTGCTTTGGCTACTCGGAGTCATTTGTGTTTCTATACGAATTGTAAGATTTCTGTTCTAATTCTGTGAAGAATGCCATTGGTAGTTTCATAGGGATTGCATTGAATCTGTAGATTGCTTTGGGTAGTGTAGTCATTTGTTTCATCAGTGTTCTACAGTTTTCTGAGTACAAGTCTTTTGCCTCCTTAGGCAGGTTTATTCCTAGCCATTTTATTCTTTTTGTTTCCTTACTTTCTCTTTCTGATTTTTCATTGTTGGTGTATAGGAATGCCAGAGATTTCTGTGCATTAATTTTGTATCCTACAACCTTACCAACTTCATTAATTAGTTCTAGTAGTTTTCTGGTGGCATCTTTAGGATTCTCTATGTATAGTATCATGTCATCGGCAAGCAGTGACAGTTTTACTTCTTCTTCTCCAATTTGGATTCAGTTATTTCTTTTTCTTCTCTGATTGCTGTGGTTAAAACTTCCAAAACTATGTTGAATAAGAGTGCCAAGAGTGAACATCTTTTCCTTGTTCCTGATCCTAGTGGAAATGCTTTCAGGTTTTCACCATTGTGTATGATGCTCACTGTGGGTTTGTCATATATGGCCTTTATTATGTTGAGGTAGGTTACCTCTATGCCCATTTTCTGGAGAATTTTTATCATAAATGGGTATTGAATTTTGTCAAAAGCTTTTTCTGCATCTATTGAGATGATCATATTGTTTTTATTCCTTAATTTGTTAATGTGGTGTATCACACTGATTCATTTGCATACATTGAAGAATCCTTGCATCCCTGGCATAAATCCCACTTGATCATGGTGTATGATCCTTTTAATGTGCTGTTGGATTCTGTTTGCTAGTATTTTGTTCAGGATTTTTGTATCTATGTTCATCAGTGATACTGGTCTATAATTTTCTTTTTTGTGATATCTTTTCCTGGTTTTGGTATCAGGGTGATGATGGCTTCTTAGAATGAATTTAGGAGTGTTCCTCCCTCTGTAATTTTTTGGAAGAGTTTGAGAAGGATAGGTGTTAGCTCTTCTCTAAATGTTTGATGGAATTCACCTGTGAAGTCATCTGGTCCTGGACTTTTGTTTGTTGCAAGATTTTTAATTACAGTTTCAATTTCACTACTTATGATGGGTCTGTATATCTTCTCTAATTCTTCCTGGTTCAGCCTTGAAAATTGTACCCTTCCAAGAATTTGTCTTTTTCTTCGTGGTAGTCCATTTTATTTGCATATGTTGTTTGTAGTAGTCTCTTATAATCCTTTGTATTTCTGCAGTATCAGTTGTGATTTCTCCTTTTTCATTTCTAATTTTATTAATTTGCATCCTCTCCCTTTCCTTCTTGATGAGTCTGGCTAATGGTTTATTAGTTTTGTTCATCTTCTCAAAGAACCAGCTTTCAGTTTAATTGATCTTTGCTATTAATTTCTTCGTTTTTATTTCATTTATTTCTGCTCTGATCTTTATGATTTCTTTCCTTCTACTGACTTTGGGTTTTCTTTGTTCTTTTTTCTCTAGCTGTTTTAAGTGTAGGGTTAGATTGTTTATTTGAGATTTTTCTTATTTCTTGAGGTGAGACTGAATTGCTATCAACTTCCCTCTTAGAACTGCTTTTGCTGTGTCCCACAGGTTTTGGGTCATCATGTTTTTGTTGTCATTTGTTTCTATGTATTTTTTAATTTCTTCTTTGATTTCTTCAGTGATCTCTTGGTTATTTAGTATGCACTGTTTAGCCTCCATGTATTTGTGTTTTTTACAGTTTTTTTCTGGTAATTGATTCCCAATCTCATAGTGTTGTGGTCAGAAAAGATGCTTGATATGACACCAATTTTCTTAAATTTTCCAAGACTTGATTTGTGACCCAAGATGTGATCTATCCTGAAGAATATTCCATGTTCACTTGAGAAGTGTAATCTACTGGTTTTGGATGGAATGCCCTATAAATATCAATTAAATTCATCTGAACTATTGTGTCATTTAAAGCTATTGTTTCCTTATTTATTTTCTATTTGGATGATCTGTCCATTGGTGTTAAGTGGGGTGCTAAAGTCCCCTACTATTATGGTGTTACTGTCAATTTCTTGTTTCATGGTTGTTAGCATTTGCCTTATGTATTGGGGTGCTCCTATGTTGGGTGCATAAACATTTATAATTGTTATATCTTCTTCTTAGATTGATCCTTTGATCATTACGTAGTGTCCCTCCTTATCTCTTGTAACAGTCTTTATTTGAAAGTCTATTGTATCTGATACGAGTACTGTTATTCCAGCTTTCTTTTGATTTCCAGGTGCACAGAATATCTTTTTCCATCCCTTCACTTTCAGTCTGTATGTGTCCCTAGGTCTGAACTGGGTCTCTTATAGACAGCATATATATGGGTCTTGTTTTTGTATCCATTCAGCCAGTCTGTGTCTTTTGGTTGGGGCATTTAATCCATTTACATTCAAGGTTATTATCAATATGTACGTTCCTATTACCATTTTCTTAATTGTTTTGGTTTGTTTTTGTGGGTCTTTTTCTTTCTTGTGTTTCCCACTTAGAGAAGTTTCTTTAGCATTTGTTGCAAAGCTGGTTTGGTGGTGCTGAAGCATCCTAGCTTTTGCTTGTCTGAAAAGCTTTTGACTTTACAGAATCTGAATGAGATCCTTGCTGGGTAGAGGAATCTTGATTGTAAGTTTTTCTCTTTCATCACTTTAAGTATATCTTGCCACTCCCTTCTGGCTTTCAGAGTTTCCACTAAAAAATCATCTGATAACCTTATGGGGAATCCTTTGTATGTTATTTTTTGTTTTCCCCTTGCTGCTTTTACTATTTTTTTCTTGAATTTAATTTTTGTTAGTTTGATTAATATGTGTTTTAGTGTGTTTTTCCTAGGGTTTATCCTGTATGGGACTCTCTGTGCTTCCTGGACTTGGGTGACTATTTCCTTTCCCATGTTAGGGAAGTTTCCCATTATAATCTCTTCAAATACTTTCTCAGACCCTTTCTTTTTCTCTTCTTCCTCTGGAACCCCTACAATTCGAATGTTGGTGCATTTAGTGCTGTCCCAGAGGTCTCTGAGATTGTCTTCAATTCTTTTCATTCTTTTTTCTTTATCTGCTCCTTGGCAGTTATTTCCACCATTTTGTCTTCCGGATCACTGATTCTTTCTTCTGCCTCTGTTATTCTGTTAATGTTTCCTTCCAGTGTATTTTTCATTTCAGTTATTGTGTAGTTCATCTCTGTTTTTTGGTTCTTTAGTTCTTCCAGATCTTTATTAAACATTTCTTGTATTTTCTCTATCCATGCTTCCATTCTATTTCTGAGACTCTGGATCATCTTTGTTATCATTACTCTGAATTCTTTTTCAGGTAGATTGCCTATTTCCTCTTCATTTATTTGTTCTTGTAGGTTTTTACCTTGCTCCTTCATCTGTGACATACTTTTTTGCCATCTCATTGTTTTCTTTTTTTATGAGTCGGATTGTGTTCCTGTTTTACTGGTTGTTTGGCCTGAGGCTTCCAACACTGGAGTTTGTAGGTTATTGGGTAGAGCTGGGTCTTGGTGCTGAGATTAGGAACTCTGTGAGACCTCACTCCAATGAATATTCCCTTGAGTCTGAGGTTCTCTATTAGTCTAATGGTTTGGACTTGCAGCTCCCACTGCAGGTACTTCCCCCTGACCCCAGGTTCGTGAATCAAGATCCCAGAAGCCACATGGGGTAACAAGAACAACAACAAAAAACAGAAACAACAAAGTAAAAAATAAAATTACACTAGGAATCTAACAGATATGTTAGAAAGAATATAAATATTAAAATATAGATGAATCAACTAGAAGATACATTTGTTTTTCTCTTTCTGACTTACTTCACTCTGTATGACAGACTCTAGGTCCATCCACCTCACTACGAATAACTCAATTTCATTTCTTTTTACGGCTGAGAAATATTCCGTTGTATATATGTGCCACATCTTCTTTATCCACTCATCTGTCGGTGGACACTTAGGTTGCTTCCATGTCCTGGCTATTGTAAATAGAGCTGCAATGAACATTGTGGTACATGACTCTTTTTGAATTACGGTTTTCTCAGGGTATATGCCCAGTAGTGGGATTGCTGGGTCATATGGTAGTTCTATTTTTAGTTTATTAAGGAACCTCCATACTGTTCTCCATAGTGGTTGTATCCTCTTACATTCCCACCAACAGTGCAAGAGGGTTCCCTTTTCTCCACACCCTCTCCAGCGTTTATTGTTTGTAGATTTTTTAATGATGGCTATTCTGACTGGTGTGAGGTGATAGCTCATTGTTTTGATTTGCATTTCTCTAATGATTAATGATGCTGAGCATTATTGCATGTGCTTGTTGGCAATCTGTATATCTTCTTTGCAGAAATGTCTATTTAGATCTTCTGCCCATTTTTGGATTGGGTTGTTTGTTCTTTTGATACTGAGGCAGATGGATTCTTAACCATTGCGCCACAAGGGAAACCCAAAATATGCATTTTTGGCAAACGTTTTCAAAAACACATCTATTGTATGAAGCAATGAATTCCTTGTCTGCTTTATAATGGTATCATTAGTCCACAGAAAAGTTTCTTCCCTGTCACATTAAGATTCTTCATTTAGATAGCTATAGACTTGTTTTGACATGCTTACATTATTGCGAAATGTCGTATTTTCCCTTTGTAAAATACATCCACTTTGAGTAAATAATATACAAATTATAAATTAAGGCACCAGATAGTTTGAATTTTAATAGTGAAAGTGAGATATTCTACATCTTCATGTTATTATAAATTTATTTCAGGTTTTAGCCTCATTGTTGCATTCAGTTTTTAATGAAGAGTTTCAGTTACATGGACATAGTTACTGCTTTTTATTGATTATAAAGGATTGTCAGCCTTCTGTAACATAATTGCCAGTAAAATTTTCTGTGGTGCAACTGTATCTGTTTAACTGCTAGGTCAATGTATTCATAGGAAAAAGGGAGGAGGAAGAATAAAGCTTGTTGTTCTATATCATTAATTCTCCAGCATACCAATATTGAAGACATTAAAACCACAGGGGAAAAATGTATTCACCAATAGAGGATTTTCTCTATATAAATAACATTTCAATGGTGGTCAAAGGGAAGCTTAGGAGAAAGGAGAAAAGATATAACCACATGTGCATAGTGCTTGGAAAGATACACAAAGTAACAGAGTCTGTCAAATAAATTTATATTTCAAATTAAATACTTAAGAAATACCTCAACATGAATCTTAATCAGCACACAGATCTATTGCAAAATATTCAGCATGTAATGGTAGCCATGCTATCAGAGGAAAAGATAAATAATTTTACCTACCAAAGAACTGCAGAACTGTCTTTCTCAACATTCACTGTTGCCAAAAACAACACAATAATAGATGTGCTTTGCTATAGTATGACTATCCTTTTTCTGGAATGGACAGTGTCATCTTAAGCTCACAGGACATATTTTGTCCAAATAGATGTTGATTGCTAAAACTGTGTATGTATCTGAGGAATTATTTGTAGTAAAATCATCTATTTATACATCTTAGGGTATGCCTCTTCCCCTGCAGTTCATTTATATATTGTGGTAGAATTTCCAAATGAATTATCCTTTGTTTAAATTCAAAGTATTTGAGAAGAAGAAAGAAGAAAAAGAAAACCTTGAAAGCAGACTAAATATGTCCAAGTTTCTTATATTTAATTATTCATGGGATACTATGATATGTCAAGCAGATGAGAAAGGCCAGCACAAGAAGAAGACCTTGCAAGTACTCTGTCTTCTCAATTGCACTCATGTTGAAGAAATAATCTACAGATGTACAGTAAGGAGGGGAAAATGTCAGCAGTTACAAGGATGAAGACTGAGTCAAGTATTTCATCTTTAAAACTTTGAAAAAAGTACTGTGAGATTTAATTTTAGCTCATGCTGTTGAAAATAATTTTATGTCACTCTTTTTTTCCCCAAAATTTTCAGTAGCCCAGAGAGTATAATTAAATTTTATTTGTATATTTTTCTTTGATTTTGGTTATATGTAGGCATATTTTATTTTTATTCTAATATATATCCTCTAATAAGCGTACTCTAATAATATTTGACATAAACATAGGTATAAAAATGAAGATAATTTTCTATTTTGTAAAATACTGCAAACTGCATAAATACCCTGGATGACATTCACATTAAGCAGCTAAAAATTCTTATATCTTTTCATATCTTGTATGATATGAAATTTTCATTTTAAATGCATTGTCAAGTTAACAAGAATATATGGAAACAGGAAAAGCCAAACAAAGTGAAAAGGGGGATCCTTTGAAGGAAGCAAATTCAGAAGCTGGCTTTCCACCCAGAGGGTTTCTGCTAAACCCCGGTCACTTGAAATTTCAACTTGAGAGGTGTATGAGGAGTGGGAAGAAGGGGGTGAGGTAAATGACAAGAAATAACGTCTAGGGCTTTCCCAGGGTTGAATAACTAATAGAATCCCCTGATATAAAGACTGGACCACAAAGTCCAGGAAATAGTTTTATTCATAGGAGAGAATGCAATGAATTTGGACAGTCTCACATGAATCTTGGTTTTCTGAAGGGTAAATAAATCTATCCTAAAGATTATAATCACAAGACAGACCGCATCTAACTATGGTAACCAATTTCATAAAATCTATGTTGTTTCCCCAAATCTCTAGCAAATATTTTAAAGTGTTCTTCGGTTTGTGTAACCCATATGACTGGCGGAAGAAAAAGTATACCTTCTCTGAATGTGTCAAAGATTCTCACAGGTAGAATTAAGTGAAAAAAGCAAGTCACAAGGCATAGACAAAACCAAGTTACTATAACCAAGAAATATCAGACAGCAAATTCAGACTTGCAGAGATGTTAGAGTATTTGACAGCAATTATTAAATAAATATATTTACTTTGTTTAAAAAATAAGAGTGCCTTAAGAAAAAAGCAAGGAACAGAGAACAGAAATACAGATGAATGGAACTGGACAGAAAGCCCAGAAATAAACCATGAACCTATGGCCAATTAATCTATGACAAAGGAGGCAAGACTATAAAATGGAGGAAAAACAGTCTCTTCAATGAATGTTGCTGGGAAAACTGGACAGCTAGATGTAAAAGAATGAAATTCGAACATTCTTTAACACCATATCCAAAAATAAACTCAAAATAGAATAAAGACCTAAATGTAAGACTGGATACTATAAAACTCTTAGAGGAAAACATAGGCAGAACACTCTTTGATATAAATCATAGCAATAGCCTTTTTGATCGGTCTCCCAGAGTAATGGAAATTTAAAAAAAAAATTAACAAATGGAACTTAATTAAACTCAAAAGCTTTTGCACAGCAGAAGAAACCATAAACAAAATGAAAAGACAACCCAGAGAATGGCTGGTTGTCAGTTGCAAATGATGCGACTGACATCAAGGGATTAATCTCCAAAATTTATGAATAACTCATGCAGCTCAATATCAGCAAAACAAACAACCCAATCAAAAAAATTGGAAGATGATGTAAAGAGACATTTCTCCAAAGACATACAGATGGCCAAGATGCACATGAAAAGATGCTCAACATCACTAATTATTAGAGAAATGCAAATCAAAACTATGAGATATTGCCTCACACCAGTGAGAATGACCATCATCAGAAAATCTGCAAACGACAAATGCTGGAGAGGGTGTGAAGAAAAGGAAACCTTCCTACACTGTTGGTGGGAATGTAAATTGGTACAGCCACTCTGGAGAACAGTGCAGAGGTTCCTTAAAAAACTAAAAATAGAGCTACCATATGATCCAGCTATCCTACTCTTGGGCATATATCCAGAGAAAAACATGGTTTGAAAGGATACATGCACCCCGATGTTCATTGCAGCACTGCTTACAATAGCCAAAACATGGAAGCAACCTTAATGTCCATCAACAGATGAATGGATAAAGAAGATGTGGTACATATATACAATGGAATATTACTCAACCATTAAAAAGAATGAAATAATGTTATTTGCAGTAACATGGATGGACCTGGAGATTATCATACTAAGTGAAGTAAGTCAGAGAAAGGCAAATATCATATGATATCGCTTATACGCCGAATCTAAAAAATGATACAAATAAACTTATTTACAAAACAGAAACAGACTCACAGACTTAGAGAATGAACTTATGGTTACCAGGAGGGAAGGCTGTAGGGGAGGGATAGATTGGGAGTTTGGGATTGACATGTACAAACTGCTATATCTAAAATAAAATGCCTTTCCATGAAAAAAAATTAAAAAGGAAAAGAAAAGAAGCAAGGGTAAGGGAATGATGAAAATATTCAAGCAGTTATGGAAAAGACCACATAAATTTCGTGAAAATTAAAAATGTTAGAAGTGGAATATAGAAGGATTTAACATCAGATTAGATTCTATTGAACAGATAATTACTGAGAGGGAAAAAGGTTTTAATTTAATATAAGGTATAATGAAAAAGAAAACATAAAATATAAGTAAAGAGGGATGAAGATTAGAGAGGAACATTTAACAGAAAAACTCAGACTTCCAGTGGAAGTTAAAAATGAATAAAAACCATGATATATTCAAAGATATATATATCCTGAGAATATAAAGATATATTAATTAACACAGCATAGCATTGAAAGGAATATATGACTAGACTACACTAAAGAGATTAGGAATAGGTTTATGTCTTCTGGAAATACAATAAATGACAGCTGGCATGACAGATAAATAATGAAATAAAGTACTATTAAATAAACAGTAAACCATACTGAAAAAGAAAAATACCAAATAGTTTAATTACTTAAATGTTAAAGGAAAACCTATACAACTTAAAAAATATGCATTCTACATATATAGAGTATATGCACACAAACCTGTGATTTTAAATTAGGAAAGGGTACAAATGAACAGAAATTATGTTAAGTTCTGTGCTTCTAAAATTACAAATCTCTATTCATTAAGGATGTCATAAGAAGAGTGAAAAGACAAGCCACAAACTGGGAAAAATATATTGCCATAGATATCTAATGAAAGATTCACAAGAGGGAGGAGATATGGTGATATATGTGTATGTATAGCTGATTCACTTTGTTATAAAGTAGAAACTAACACACTATTGTAAAGCAATTATACTCCAATAAAGATGTTTAAAAAAAGAATATGGGGCTTCCCTGGTGGTGCAGTGGTTGAGAGTCCGCCTGCCGATGCAGGGGACACGGGTTCGTGCCCCGGTCTGGGAAGATCCCACATGCCGCGGAGCGGCTAGGCCCGTGAGCGATGGCCGCTGAGCCTGCGCGTCCAGAGCCTGTGCTCCGCAACAGGAGAGGCCACAACAGTGAGAGGCCCGTGTACCGCAAAAAAAAAAAAAAAAAAAAAAAGAATATATATACACATTGAAAAATATGACATGTATGTGTCATAACTTGTACATTAGAATATATATTTTATATGTGTGTGAAATATATTCCACACATTTTTAAGACATAAACAACCCAAAGGGAAATGGATAAACTTTTCTAAAGGTATTTGAGGAGAGGACATACAAATGGCCAAGAATCATGTGAAATTTTGTTTTTACTTAATTTATAATAGAAGTGGAAATAAAACATAATGTTGCCACCTAAACTTAGTAGAGCAGTAAAATTTTTTTAAAAACAAAACAAAGAAATCTAAATATTGCAATAGTTTGTAAGCATGTGGAAGAGAGAAATGCCGATGAAAAATAATTTGATGATACCTTATTTTTCAGGTACTTTTTTTTAGACATATAACCTGGGGAGAAGAGGGTCTTAATTCGTATACCAAAAGTATATATGAGAATTTTTATGTTAGTAAGTTTGTAGCAGCAGAAGTCTGTGAGCAAGAAATATCAAAAGGAAAACGCTTACACACACACAAACACACACACACACAGTGGTGTATTCGTGAAGTAGAATGAATTAATTTTAGCTAAATAATCAACATGAATCTCAACATACTACTAAGTGGAAAAAATAGAAGGAAATCTATTATATTGTTTAATCTATATATATTTCAAAACAACATGGAAATCTATATAATCCATAATCTGATATAAACAACTCACATGGCAAAATTTGCTTTTTGCCAGAGAATACAAAATTCAGAGAGAAGGCAACCTCTGGTAAAAAAGGTTCTTGTAATGAAATGGTTATGTGCTCTGTCACACTGGATAATGGTTACAAGAGGGTTAGAATTATTGTCTTTATACTCTCCACATACACTAGAAAAATTGTATTTCTTCAATATTTAATTTAAATCAGGAAAGGTATTGTTATAAAAATATTGTAAACATAAAATAAATGAATAAAGGAGTATAATTATTTCTGTGGAAGCTACTGGGAGAAATTTCTATGGATGTTAATACCAAAATTTGCTGTAAATTCTCCGATGGCTCAATATGATATCTCACTAATGGTGTGCATTTATAATAGAAAAATATTATTTTTCAATGTTGACCATGAGAAACCTCTTGATCAGATGTGTGGCTCATTTGTTATATACAGATTTGTTATACACATATATATATGTTTGCCATTATGAGTTTCACCATTACTTATCAATTTGCTACACTTCCCTTTTTGTCCTCTCATCCAAGTTTTGCCATTGTGCTTGCTGTTATAATACTCAAAAAATCCTTCTTGCATACATTTGGAAATTAAAATAAATTAATTAATACACAAATATTTATGAGACATTTTATAGGTTGCACACATGTACTAACATAGTTTCATATTAATATGATAAACCTAAGAAAAATCACAGGTGGTATGTATTATAGATATGCGTAGGAAATAGTAGCACACTACATGCTCAAGACGCTCACAGAAGTATTTTGTACTTTATCTAAAAAGACAAGTAGGCAACAGAAACTAATTTATCTTTAAATCATTGCCAATTTTTCTCTTCTAATAAAATTCACATATTCTTGACTCCAAGCTGACAAAATCATTATTTTCTAAAATATGTAATATGGCTAGACTGTGCTACGCACGTTCTGAAAAAAAACATAATGCAACTTAAATTCTAAACCAAAGAAGTGGAAAATAGAGAATAAGAATATGCCATTTTAAATAGCAAAGTAGTGAATTCTGCAAAACAGTATTTTAAGGTCTGTTAACAATAAAGGAGAGCGTTTGCTTTATGTAGGAAAAAAAAATGACAGCCTTGTACTAGCCTTTTTCTTTTTTAGTAACCTCCTAAGTCTAACTTAGCAAGCTAGCCTCTATTGTATTTTCCATTATTTTATCTTATTTTATTTTGTTTCTTTTTTTGTTTTCTTGCATGTCTTATTTTCTAAATTCTGATCTTTTGTTTGATGGTAGTTTATCTGTGGATATGTTGGGAGTCATTGTTTAAGATGCTGTCCCCTTGTGAATAGTTTTAATCATTTCTACCAGTTCACTAGTAGCTTTATACAATCCTAGGACCGTATTAAATACATTTTTTGCTTGAGGCTTAGGGCCATTCCATTTCCTATATCCCCTGCTGAGTATATCATGTCAACTGCTCCATGTAGGAAAGTGGTGAATGTCCATATGGTTGAATAATGGCCTTCCTATTGGAATTATTCCCCCTGTATATGATTTTAAGATAAAAAAAAATTAGGGACCATTTTTCCTTTGCCCTGCTGTACTTTGTGATGGCCTGGTATACTTCAGATGGAGAAAATATATGTTATGTGGTTTATATATTCCTGGTTATTTGGAATATTTTTCATTGGTAAAACAGGATGGATATCAAGGAGACTGATCATGTTCAATGTGGTCATGCAATTAATGTTTCAAATTGATTGATTGATAATGATGAGTAAAGAACATTCTTAAAAATGGACTGAATTGAATAGTATGTCTACTTTGGGTTTAAACAAGTAGAAATATAAGTATATGATGAAACAGCAATCTCACTGCATTAATTTAAAAAAGAACTGTGTTTTCTTACCTCATTAGATACATTTTTATAATCTTCCCATTTCCATAGTGAAAAAAAAAAAACTAGCTAATAGTGTTAACTGTAAAGAGCCATTTCCATGAGGCAGTTGATCAAATTTTTTCATCTTAATAGAATGTGGCAGTCTATGAGCCTTACAAAAAGCCTTTTTTAAATAAGAGCCATTCTACCTCTGGGCTTGTGGTGCAATCAGTATATGCTCCAACTTTTTCAGTATAGTCATTCACATTGATTTAATATAGAATTAGAACACAGCTTTAATGGAAATATTAATTTTCAATACAGATTATGTAATTAAATGAAACTAAAGGAGAGTTAACTAACGAATTGCTGTTTGCTTCAAATTCTATAGGAGAAAATAGACTTTTAAGTTTAAAAATAAGTTGTAATAAATGCTAACATTATAACTCTTACAAGCAAAATGCAAATTACTGCAGGGTTTGTTTTTGTTTTTTTCCCCAATGACTACAGAATTGGAACCACACGCATTTTTCACCTATCTTCTTGAGGCTTCAGGCTCAATTAAACTAAAAATGGGTGATCCCAAATATAATTGCTTAATTTTTAGGTCCATGTATAATTTGTTAGAAATTTAAATCTCTCTACATTATAGATTTATCTACAATTGGCTAATTAAAATTTGCTTAGTTAAGATTTTTGGACACCAAGGAGACTTGAGAGCCTTTTAAAATCACCATTCGTGAATATCTTCCCCTTGTAAATAACAACACAGAAGCATGTATCAAGAAAACCAGATGATCCACGATCCAAGAAATAAAAGGTCCTTTTCATTTTGTAAGGCACAAAGTGGTTTCTGTACGCTATAGCACACAAACTTCTTATTCTAATCCTTGTAAAGTGACCCAAACAAGTAAATAGATAATAATTAATGAAGCTAAATTCAATATTCCTAGAGAAATATTTTTTTTTTAATTTTTAATTTTTTTATTAGTTTCTGCTTTATAACAAAGTGAATCAGTCATACATATACATCTGTTCCCACATCCCTTCCCTCATGCATCTCCCTCCCTCCCACCCTCCCCATCCCACCCCTCCAGGCAGACACAAAGCACCAAGCTCATTTCCCTGTGCTCTGCGGCTGTTTCCCACTATCTATCTACCTTACGTTTGGTAGTGTATATATGTCCATGCCTCTCTTTCGCTTTGTCACAGATTACCCTTCCCCCTCCCTATATCCTCAAGTCCATTCTCAAGTAGGTCTGTGTCTTTATTCCCGTTTTGCCCATAGGTTCTTCATGACATTTTTTTTTTAATTCCGTATATATGTGTTAGCATACGGTATTTGTCTTTCTCTTTCTGACTTACTTCACTCTGTATGACAGACTCTAGGTCTATCCACCTCACTACAAATAGCTCAGTTTCGTTTCTTTTTATGGCTGAGTAATATTCCATTGTATATATGTGCAACATCTTCTTTATCCATTCATCCGATGATGGACACTTAGGTTGTTTCCAGCTCCGGGCTATTGTGAATAGAGTTGCAATGAACATTTTGGTACATGTCTCTTTTTGAATTATGGTTTTCTCAGGGTATATGCCTAGTAGTGGGATTGCTGGGTCATATGGTAGTTCTATTTGTAGTTTTTTAAGGAACCTCCATACTGTTCTCCATAGTGGCTGTACCAATTCACATTCCCACCAGCAGTGCAAGAGTGTTCCCTTTTCACCACACCCTCTCCAGCATTTATTGTTTCTAGATTTCTTGATGATGGCCATTCTGACTGGTGTGAGATGATATCTCATTGTAGTTTTGATTTGCATTTCTCTAATGATTAATGATGTTGAGCATTCTTTCATGTGTTTGTTGGCAGTCTGTATATCTTCTTTGGAGAAATGCCTATTTAAGTCTTCTGCCCATTTTTGGATTGGGTTGTTTGTTTTTTTGCTATTGAGCTGCATGAGCTGTTTATAAATTTTGGAGATTAATCCTTTGTCAGTTGCTTCATTTGCAAATATTTTCTCCCATTCTGAGGGTTGTCTTTTGGTCTTCTTTATGGTTTCCTTTGCTGTGCAAAAGCTTTGAAGTTTCATTAGGTCCCATTTGTTTATCTTTGTTTTTATTTCCATTTCTCTAGGAGGTGGGTCCAAAAGGATCTTGCTGTGATTTATGTCATAGAGTGTTCTACCTATGTTTTCCTCTAAGAGTTTGATAGTGTCTGGCCTTACATTTAAGTCTTTAATCCATTTTGAGCTTATTTTTGTGTATGGTGTTAGGGAATGATCTAATCTCAAACTTTTACATGTCCCTGTCCAGTTTTCCCAGCACCACTTATTGAAGAGGCTGTCCTTTCTCCACTGTACATTCCTGCCTCCTTTATCAAAGATAAGTTGGTCATATGTGCGTGGGTTTATCTCTGGGCTTTCTATCCTGATCCACTGACCTTTCTGTTTTTATGCCAGTACCAGACTGTCTTAATTACTGTAGCTTTGTAGTATAGTCTGAAGTCAGGGAGCCTGATTCCTCCAGCTCCGTTTTTCATTCTCAAGATTGCTTTGGCTATTCAGGGCCTTTTGTTTTTCCAAACAAATTTTGAAATTTTTTGTTCTAGTTCTGTGAAAAATGCCAGTGGTAGTTTGATAGGGATTGCATTGAATCTGTAGATTGCTTTGGGTAGTAGAGTCATTTTGACAATATTGATTCTTCCAATCCAGGAGCATGGTATATCTCTCCATCTATTTGTATCATCTTTAATTTCTTTCATCAGTGTCTTATAATTTTCTGCATACAGGTCTTTTGTCTCCTTAGGTAGGTTTATTCCTAGATATTTTATTCTTTTTGTTGCAATGGTAAATGGGAGTGTTTTCTTGATTTCATTTTCAGATTTTTCATCATTAGTGTACAGGAAAGCCAGAGATTTCTGTACATTAATTTTGTATCCTGCTACTTTACCAAATTCATTGATTAGCTCTAGTAGTTTTCTGGTAGCATCTTTAGGATTCTCTATGTATAGTATCATGTCATCTGCAAACAGTGACAGCTTTACTTCTTCTTTTCCAATTTGGATTCCTTTTATTTCCTTTTCTTCTCTGATTGCTGTGGCTAAGACTTCCAAAACTATGTTGAATAAGAGTGGTGAGAGGGGGCAGCCTTGTCTTGTTCCTGATCTTAATGGAAATGGTTTCAGTTTTTCACCATTGAGGACAATGTTGGCTGTGGGTTTGTCATATATGGCCTTTATTATGTTGAGGAAAGATCCCTCTATGCCTACTTTCTGCAGGGTTTTTATCATAAATGGATGCTGAATTTTGTCGAAAGCTTTCTCTGCATCTATTGAGATGATCATATGGTTTTTCTCCTTCAACTTGTTAATATGGTGTATCACATTGATTGATTTGTGTATATTGAAGAATCCTTGCATTCCTGAAATAAACCCCACTTGATCATGGTGTATGATCCTTTTAATGTGCTGTTGGATTCTGTTTGCTAGTATTTTGTTGAGGATTTTTGCATCTATGTTCATCAGTGATATTGGCCTGTAGTTTTCTTTCTTTGTGACATCCTTGCCTGGTTTTGGTATCAAGGTGATGTCGGCCTCGTAGAATGAGTTTGGGAGTGTTCCTCCCTCTGCTATATTTTTGAAGAGTTTGAGAAGGATAGGTGTTAGTTCTTCTCTAAATGTTTGATAGAATTCACCTGTGAAGCCATCTGGTCCTGGGCTTTTGTTTGATGGAAGATTTTTAATCACAGTTTCAATTTCAGTGCTTGTGATTGGTCTATTCATATTTCCTATTCCTTCCTGAGTCAGTCTTGGCAGGTTGTGCATTTCTAAGAATTTGTCCATTTCTTACAGGTTGTCCATTTTATTGGCATAGAGTTGCTTATAGTAATCTCTCATGATCTTTTGTATTTCTTTAGTGTCAGTTGTTACTTCTCCTTTTTCATTTCTAATTCTATTGATTTGAGTCTTCTCCCTTCTTTTCTTGATGAGTCTGGCTAATGGTTTGTCAATTTTGTTTATCTTCTCAAAGAACCAGCTTTTAGTTTGGTTGATCTTTGCTATCGTTTCCTTCATTTCTTTTTCATTTATTTCTGATCTGATCTTTATGATTCCTTTCCTTCTGCTAGCTTTGGGGGTTTTTTGTTCTTCTTTCTCTAATTGCTTTAGGTGCAGGGTCAGGTTGTTTACTCGAAATGCTTCCTGTTTCTTAAGGTGGGATTGTATTGCTATAAACTTCCCCCTTAGAACTGCTTTTGCTGCGTCCCATAGGTTTTGGGTCGTCGTGTCTCCATTGTCATTTGTTTCTAGGTATTTTTTAATTTCCTCTTTGATTTCTTCAGTGATCACTTTGTTATTGAGTAGTGTATTGTTTAGCCTCCATGGGTTTGTATTTTTTACAGATCTTTTCCTGTAATTGATGTCTAGTCTCATAGCATTGTGGTCGGAGA
Source organism: Mesoplodon bidens (assembly GCF_964165515.1). Taxonomy (NCBI): domain Eukaryota; kingdom Metazoa; phylum Chordata; class Mammalia; order Artiodactyla; family Ziphiidae; genus Mesoplodon; species Mesoplodon bidens. The sequence goes on from NC_138167.1 coordinate 92,705,704, forward strand.
AGATACTTGATACAATTTCAATTTTCTTAAATTTACCGAGGCTTGATTTGTGACCCAAGATATGATCTATCCTGGAGAATGTTCCATGAGCACTTGAGAAAAATGTGTATTCTGTTGTTTTTGGATGGAATGTCCTATAAATATCAACTAAGTCCATCTCGTTTAATGTATCATTTAAAGCTTGTGTTTCCTTATTTATTTTCATTTTGGATGATCTGTCCATTGGTGAAAGTGGGGTGTTAAAGTCCCCTACTATGATTGTGTTACTGTCGGTTTCCCCTTTTATGGCTGTTAGTATTTGCCTTATGTATTGAGGTGCTCCTATGTTGGGTGCATAAATATTTACAATTGTTATATCTTCTTCTTGGATTGATCCCTTTATTGTTATGTAGTGTCCTTTTTTGTCTCTTCTAATAGTCTTTATTTTAAAGTCTATTTTGTCTGATATAAGAATTGCTACTCCAGCTTTCTTTTGATTTCCATTTGCATGGAATATCTTTTTCCATCCCCTTACTTTCAATCTGTATGTGTCTCTAGGTCTGAAGTGGGTCTCTTGTAGACAGCATATATATGGGTCTTGTTTTTGTATCCATTCAGCCACTCTATGTCTTTTGGTGGGAGCATTTAGTCCATTTACATTTAAGGTAATTACTGATATGTATGTTCCCATTCCCATTTCCTTAATTGCTTTGGGTTCGTTATTGTAGGTATATTCCTTCTGTTGTGTTTCTTGCCTAGAGAAGTTCCTTTAGCATTTGTTGTAAAGCTGGTTTGGTGGTGCTGAACTCTCTTTGCTTTTGCTTGTCTGTAAAGGTTTTAATTTCTCCATCAAATCTGAATGAGATCCTTGCTGGGTAGAGTAATCTTGGTTGCAGGTTTCTCTCCTTCATCACTTTTATTATGTCCTGCCACTCCCTTCTGGCTTGTAAAGTTTCTGCTGAGACATCAGCTGTTAACCTGATGGGGATTCCCTTGTGTGTTATTTGTTGTTTTTCCCTTGTTGCTTTTAATATGATTTCTTTGTGTTTAATTTTTGACAGTTTGATTAATATGTGTCTTGGTGTATTTCTCCTTGGATTTATTCTGTATGGGACTCTCTGTGCCTCCTGGACTTGATTAACTATTTCCTTTCCCATATTGGGGAAGTTTTCAACTATAATCTCTTCAAATATTTTCTCAGTCCCTTTCTTTTTCTCTTCTTCTTCTGGAACCCCTATAATTCGAATGTTGGTGCGTTTAATGTTGTCCCAGAGGTCTCTGAGACTGTCCTCTGTTCTTTTCATTCTTTTTTCTTTATTTTGCTCTGCATCAGTTATTTCCACTATTTTATCTTCCACCTCACTTATCCGTTCTTCTGCCTCAGTTATTCTGCTATTGATCCCATCTAGAGTATTTTTCATTTCATTTATTGTGTTTTTAATCGATGCTTGATTCATCTTTAGTTCTTCTAGGTCCTTATTAACTGTTTCTTGCATTTTGTCTATTCTATTTCCAAGATTATGGATCTTGGAAATAGAATCTTGGATCAGCTTTACTATCATTATTCTGAATTCTTTTTCAGGTAGACTGCCTATTACCTCTTCATTTGTTAGGTCTGGTAGGTGTTTATCTTGCTCCTTCACCTGCTGTGTGTTTTTCTGTCTTCTCATTTTGCTTATGTTACTGTGTTTGGGGTCTCCTTTTTGCAGGCTGCAGATTCGTAGTTCCCGTTGTTTTTGGTGTCTGACCCCAGTGGCTAAGGTTGTTTCAGTAGGTTGTGTAGGCTTCCTGGTGGGGGGGACTAATGCCTGTGCTCTGGTGGTTGAGGCTCGATCTTGTCTTTCTGGTGGACAGGTCCACGTCTGGTGGTGTGTTCTGGGGTGTCTATGGCCTTATTATGTTTTTAGGTAGCCTCTCTGCTAATGGGTGGGGTCGTTTTCCTGCCTTGCTAGTTGCTTGGCATAGGGTGACCCGCACTGTAGCTTGCTGGTCGTTGACTGAAGCTGGGTGCTGGTGTTGAGATGGAGATCTCTGGGAGATTTTCGTTGCTTGATATTATGTGGAGCTGGGAGGTCTCTTGTGGACCCGTGTCCTGAAGTTGGCTCTCCCACTTCAGAGGCACAGCACTGGCTCCTGGCTGCAGCACCAAGAGCCTTTCATCCACCCGGCTCAGAATAACAGGGAGAAAAAGTAGAAAGAAAGAATTAGTAGAAGAAAGAAAGAGAGAGGGAAAGAAAGGAAGAAGGGAAGGAAGGAAGGAAGAAAGAAAGAAAGGAGGGAGGGAGGGAGGAAGGATGGAAAGAAAGAAGGAAAGAAAGGAGGGAGGGAGGGAGGAAGGAAAGAAGGAAAGACAGGAGGGAGGGAGGGAGGGAGGAAAGAAAAAGAAAGTGGAAAGAAGAAGGGTGGGAGGGAGGGAGGAAGGAAAGAAAAAGAAAGAAGGAAAGGAGGAGCGGAGGGAGGGAGGGAGGAAGGGAAGGTAGGAAAAAAAGAAAGAGCAGGTAAAGTAGAATAGAATAAAGTATGAAATATAGTAGCGTTATTAAAATTAGAAAGTAATTATTGAAAAAAAAAAAAAAAACCACGACCGATAGAACCCTGGGACATATGGAGGAAGCAAAGCTATACAGAGAGAATCTTACACAGAAGATTACACATACACATTCACAAAAAGAGAGCAGGGGGATAAATCAAAAATCTTGCTCTCCAAGTCCACCTCCTCAATTTGGGATAATTCATTGTAAAAAGAGGAAAAGGGGGGAAAGTCTTAAATCTTGTCCTCAAAGTCCACTTCCTCAATTTGGGATGATTCGCTGTCCATCCATGCACTCCACAGACGCAGGGCACATGAAATGGACCGTGGAGCTTTAATCCGCTGCCTCCGAGGCTGCACAGAGAGATTTCCCTGTCTCTGCTCTCACAGCTCCCGGGTCTCAGCCTTGGACCTGGCCCCGCCTCTGCGCGTAGGTCGCCGGAGGGCGTCCGTTCTTAGCTCAGACAGGACGGGTTTAAAGGAGCCGCTGATTCGGGGGCTCTGGCTCACTCAGGCAGAGGGGAGGGAGGGGCGCGCAGTGTGGGGCGGGCCTGCGGCGGCAGAGGCCGGCGTGACGTTGCAGCAGCCCGTGGCGCTCCGTGCGCTTTCCCGGGAAAGCCGTCCCTGGGTCTCGGGACCCCGGCAGTGGCGGGGTGCACAGGCCCCCCGGAAGGCGGGGCGGACAGTGACCCGCGCTCGCACACAGGCCCCGCGGTGGTGGCGGCGGCGGCGGCGGGCTGCAGCGGCGGGCCGCGGCGGCGGCGGCGGCGGCGGCCCACGCCCATCTCCGAGGTCCGCGCCTTACCCGCGGCTCGCGCCTGTCTCCGGCGCTTCCCCAAGCAGCCCTCTTAATGCCCTCTCCTCGCGCACCAGGAAACAAAAGGGAAAAAAGTCTCTTGCCTCTTCAGCAGCTCCAGACCCTTTCCCCGGACTCCCTCCGGGCTAGCCGTGGTGCACTAACCCCTTCAGGCTCTCTTCCTGCCGCCAGCCCCAGTCCTCTCCCTGCGCTCCGACTGAAAGCCGATACCCGAGCCTCAGCTCCCAGCCCCGCCCGCCACGACGGCCGAGCAGACAAGCCTCTCGGGCTGGTGTGTGCCTGAGGGCACCGGTCCTCTGTGCCAGAATCTCTCCGCTTTGCCCTCCGCACCCCTGTTGCTGTGCTCTCCTCCGCTACTCCGAAGCTTTCCCCCTCCGCCACCTGCAGTCTCCGCCCGCGAAGGGGCTTGTAGTGTGTAGAAACCTTCCCTCCTTCACGGCTCCCTCCCACTGGTGCAGGTCCCGTCCCTATCCTATTGTCTCTGTTTATTCTTTTTTTCTTTTGCCTTACCCAGGTATGTGGGGAGTTTCTTGCCTTTTGGGGGGGGTCTGAGGTCTTCTGTCAGCATTCAGTATGTGTTCTGTAGGAGTTGTTCCACGTGTAGATGTATTTCTGATGTATCTGTGGGGAGGAAGGTGATTTCCGCGTCTTACTCTTCCGCCATCTTCCTCCGGGCTCCGAGAAATATTTTTCAAGAAAATAAGTTGTCTTCTAATCTTTTCCACAGCACTTTTCCTTAATTCTGTTTATACTTACACCACAATTTTATGTATGTGCGTAAAAAATAAATATACTGCACTAAAGGAATTTTCTTGATGTACCCACTTCGACGTACAGGGATTTTAAGTTAAATTCCCTAATTAAGAATTTTACACAGTAATATTAATGTTATATGGGGATTAGTTGAGTAAACTTTGATTTTTTCTCCAGCAAAAATTTTGTTTGAAAAATAGAGATAGTATGACCATAAAATGAGTTTCTCTATCTCTCTCTAATTCATTCTGTCTTTCATCACCCTCTCTCCTCTATATCCACACAAAGATGTGCACAAGTGCACACACATAAATACACAGATAACTGTCCACAAGTACACACGATGTACTGAAATTACATCTGATGAATAAAGTTTTAATTAATTCTATATTTTTAAAAATATTTTCAACAAGCACATATGCATGTATTGCTTGCTTATATTTGTTTATAAAAATCATTTACATGGTCCTTGATTATGGATTAAAAATAAGCAGCTATTGTTTTATTTCTAGATAAGTTATACTGTGTAATTATCCACAGTAATGATTCCCATGGCTTTATTATAGAACCTAGCAATTATTTCCTTCTTTTGTAAGTTTTTTTTTAAAGGTCTACTGAAAAACTAATATTTAAATAATAACAGTAATGTAAAATTCAAATTATCCACATTTCTATCACCTAATAAAATCAGTATATTTATTTTTTCCTTTTTTTTAACATCTTTATTGGAGTATAATTGCTTTACAATGGTGTGTTAGTTTTTGCTTTATAACAATATGAATCAGCTATACATATACATATATCCCCATATCTCCTCCCTCTTGCGTCTCCGTCCCACCCTGCCTATCCCACCCATCTAGGTGGTCACAAAGCACCTAGCTGATCTCCCTGTGCTATGCAGGTGCTTCACACTAGCTACCTATTTTACATTTCGTAGTATGTGTAAGTCCATGCCACTCTCTCACTTCGTCCCAGCTTACCCTTCCCCTCCCCGTGTCCTCTAGTCCATTCTCTACATCTGCGTCTTTATTCCTGCCCTGCCCCTAGGTTCTTCAGAATTTTTTTTTTTTTTTTTAGATTCCATATATATGTGTTAGCATACAGTATTTGTTTTTCTGACTTACTTCACTCTGTATGACAGACTCTAGGTCTGAGGCTGATGCTAATGTTGTTATGTACTTTACATTGCACATACATTAACTCACAATGTAATATTATAGTTTTGCATTTAATGGTCATCTTGTTACTAAATTAAGAAGTAAGGAAAGTCTGCCTTTTATATTTACACAAAAAATTAAGATGTCAGCTGTTCTGTATTATTTTCTGTGGATACGAGTTTCCTTCTAATAGCATTCCCTTTAGCATTCTTTTATTCTAGTACAATTTTGTTGTTAATGAGTTTTCTCATATTTAATTCATAAGAAATGGCTATTTTTACTCTTATTTCTAAAAAATATTTTCATTGGATATAGAATATTAAGTTGATAATTGTTTTCTTTCAGCTCTTTAACGTTGTCATTCTAATATCTTCTGGCATCCATTTTTTATCACACTTGTATTATTTCTTTATATATATATATTTTTTATTAGTTTCTGCTTTATAACAAAGTGAATCAGTCATACATATACATCTGTTCCCACATCCCTTCCCTCATGCATCTCCCTCCCTCCCACCCTCCCTATCCCACCCCTCCAGGCGGTCACAAAGCACCGAGCTGATCTCCCTGTGCTCTGCGGCTGCTTCCCACTATCTATCTACCTTACGTTTGGTACACTTGTATTATTTTTATGTGTCTCTAAGTTTTGTTTTTCTTGCAGCATTTATGGTTTTCTCTTTTTTACTTTTGATTTATAGCAGTTTAACTATGAGTTTTGCTTTTCTTTGAATTTTTCCTATATGCGGTTTGCTGCTCTTCTTGGATACGTAAGTGGATATTTTGGGTTCATTTGGAAAAACTTTTAGACACTATTTCTTCCAATATATTTTTATGCCCAATTCCTTCTTATTTCCTTCTGGAATTTGTATTGTACATATGCTAAAATACTTGATATTGTCTCATGTCTCTGAGGCTCTACCTTTTTTGATGTTGTTTTTGAGTCATTTTTTTCCTTTGTTCGTCAACGTGTGTATTCTCTATTTATTCATCTTTAGTTTCACTGATCTTTTATTTTGCAGTCTCCATCTGCTATTAAAACAATCCAGGGAATTTTTTACTTCATATACTGTATTTTTCAGCTCTAAAATTTCCATTTGAATGCATTAATTCTTGCTTTTGTTTTCTAAATAGTATCAATTTCCCTACTGATATTCTCCATATTTTCACTCATTATGCATATTTATTCCCTTAGGCATAGAACATGTTTATTGTAGCTATTTTAAAGTCTTTCTCTGTTAACATCAATACCTGAATCATCTCCAAGTTTATTCTATTGATCACCTTTTTCGTTGTTTTTGATAACAGGTCACACATATTTGTTCCCTTGCATGGCTAGTCCTTTGTTTATTGTAGGACAGACACTGTGCATGTATATTATAGAGACTGGACTATGCTGTTTTTCTTTAGTGGGTATTGATAGTGGTTTAAACTAGGCTTGGTAGTCAATTAAACTACTGGATAATTCTTTTGATCCTGTTAGCCTTCGTTTCATTGTTTATTAGGGCTGTTTTGTCTTGAACCCATAGTGTCACACTTACTTTAGGTTGTGGTCTTTACTCCTAATTTGTGTCCCTTTCTGGAGGTGCTCAAGAAGCCTTATACTCAGACTGGCCCAAGTACTGAATGAATGCTGATATCTGTTCAGCTCTCAGCCCCATGGCAGCTATTCTCTGGGAGGGTCTCTCAGCGACATGCCCTGAGCATGCTCATCCCAGCCCTCAGCAGGGATACATGAGAAATTCCCAAGCAGAATTCTGGAGAGGACATCCAGTCTCACCCCCACCCCAAAATCTGGACAGCTTCCTCCTTGTAGATAAATTGCCCAACAAATATTAGCATTTTAATCAGTTGTAGACTCTGATCTCTGCCTCATCAGCTCATGATGTCACTATGGCCAGCTTAAGCTTGTCAACCCTTCCATTCTATGGTCAATAAAGTCCCTGTAAGCGGAGAGGTAGAGTTGCCATAGGACCTTCCTCATGCGTTTCCCTCTCTCAGTCATTACAGACCATCACTGGTTGTAGTCCACTGCCTGAGAAAAAAATGTCTCACGCATTTTATCCACTATTAAACTTGCTTATCATGAGAGGGCAATTCTGGTAGTATTTATTCTATTGTTTCCAACAGTAAATTTTAATCATATCCAAATTAATTTGTAAGTTAAGTATAATGTCAATACATTTTTAAATATAATATAAAATTTATGAAGAAAAATATCAGCATTAACAAGAACATTATATAAAAGTACAAGGATGGTTATATGGTAAACTAATTGTAATCCAAATATAGTTCCCATGGGAGTAGAAACAAAGAACAATACAATGATTAAAAAAAGCTTAGAAGTAGATAAAGATTTTAACAAAAATTTAATGTTTAGTAAATTTCATATTTTGATTCAATACATAAAAGAGAATATGCTTTAAAATGGTACCATAATTAGCTCTGACTCTGGAAGAAAAAACTTTCAACAATTTACTGAGAAGGTTCAACTCACTGGGGAATAAATATAAAATGATTTATTTCTTCCAAACACATTCTTCAACCGTACTCTAATGAATGTCCTTTTCCTATCTCCTAGTGATAGCTTGGGGAAATTCCATAAAGTTCTGGTTACTTTCTTGCATTAAGACTTAGTTTATAAAACAAACCAAATATAAAAAGACAAATTTTAGATATCTTAGGAAGTTTTTAAAAGGACTGAGTGGGAGAAGATTTTGAGTAACTGTTATTGCCTGGCATGATGATGACATTGTGGATATGGAGAAAATGTTCTTTTTTCTTCAGGTTAATACTGTTTACTTTTGGGTAAAATGATATGATATCTGGATTTTCTTTGAAATTCTTTAGATAATATACATAATATGGTGGGGTAGAAGTGGGTGTGGGCATATGAAAAGATGTTGATAATTACTGAAACTGGGTACAAAACATAAATTGGAGATAAATGTTCTCTATATTTCTACATGTTTGTTATGCATCTATGTAATTGAGTTGTGTATCTATGTGCCTTAAATGCTTTACTTTTTGTGTATTTGGAAAATTTCATCATAAAATGTTGGGTGCTGGCTTCTGGTTATAGTTCCAACATGCAGAGAGACTGGAAACTCTCCCTCCTAAACTTACAAGAAGAAAAGCTAAACAGACCAATTCAATGAATTTCCATGGACCCATCAGAGAACTGAGGTCACAGGGCAAACTACCATCCAAAACTACCACGCTCATCTCAAGGTGAGTTTGGAGAGCAAAAAACTTGTAGGAAGTCTTCAATGGTAATTTTGACAAATTCCTGAAGGCTGAGTTTGGCCTAATATGGTAGTGAGAAACTCTTACTATTGCAGATGACAGCCATTCATAGGAGGACATCCACATTCTCACAGGCTCTACCTACAGGAATCATTGCAGATTCTAATGACAAAGACACAAGAAAGATCCCACATGAGCTTTTGCATTGGTGGTGGGGGAGGAGTGACTGTTGTGAAACACACTCAGAACTTTCTTAATAACAGAGGCTTACTTTCAATTGAAAAAGAGTTGATCACAGTTTTACATACCTTGAAACAAGGCATTTTTTGATCCCAGTCTCCTCTGGCCTTCTTTCACTTGAGATGTGTGTGTGTGTGTGTGTCTGTGTGTGTGTGTGTGTGTGTGTACCTAAGACACTTATGATGGTCTCAGCCTAGGGAACTGGCTCTCTGAAAAGCAGTAGTTTAATCATAGGCTTTTAGAGAGCTTCCCTCTCACATCTCCCCACATATTACCACACTCCATGTATGGATTATAGCTAAAGGAGCTGCAAGATGCAGCTAGAAAGAGTTCTTAGAGAAGTCCAATAGTAACAGGTGAGATCAAAACAAGGATATGAGAGAAATTTTAAACCTCTGACATTTACAACTACAGCAAACATTAAGTAGAGCCCAACCCCTACCCAAATTAATAAAACTTCACAGTAAAGGTCTGTTTATTCTACACAGCATGTCCAGCTTGCAATAAAACATTACAAGGCATACTAAAGGCAAAAAAACAAAAATCAAACAAATACAGTCTGAATAAAGCATCAGAATTAGACTCAGATATCACATAGATGTTGTAATTATCAAATATGGAATTTAAAATAACTATGATTAGCATCTTAAGAACTGTAGTGGAAAAAGCACCCAACTTGTAAGAATGGATGAGTAATATAATCAGAGCAACAAAAACTCTAAGAATAAAAATAAAATGTAAAACACAAAAACACTGTAAAAGAAAAAGAATGTTTTTGATGGGCATGATAATGGTTTAGATGTTGTTAAAGAAAGAATGAGCAAGCATGAAGATAGTTTAATGAAACCTCACAAAAGTAAATGCAAAGAGTAAAGAATTAAAAACAAAAGAGATCAGACATGCAAAAAATGAATAATATTCTTGGATTTCAAAAGGTGTATCATAGGTGTAATTGGAATAACATAAAGTATCCAAATTGGAAAAGAAGTAAAATTACATCTGTTTGCAGATGAGATGATCTTATGTGTAGAAATTTCTAAAAAATTTCTAAAAATTTTCTAAAAAAGATGTAGAACCAATAAATGAATGCAGCAAAGTAAAAAGATGCAAAGATAATGTGAAAAAATAAGTTGCATTTCTGTACATAAACAATGAACAATCTGAAAAGAAAATTACAAAAACAATTCCATTTATAATAACATCAAAAAAGGGTAAAATACTTAGGAATTAACTTAATCAAGGAGATGAAAGAAATAAATGGAAATACATCCCATGTTCATGGATTGGAAGATGCATAAAGAGCCCAGAAATAAACCCTTGCATATATGAGCAAGTAATTTTTGAAAAGAGTGCCAATACTATTCAATAAGGAAAGGACTGTCTTTTCAACCAATAGTGCTGGGAAAACTACATCTCCACATATAAAAGAATGAAGTTGGGCCCTTATCTAACACCATATACAAAATTAATTCAAGATCTATGAAGTACCTAAATGTAAGACCTAAAACAATACAACTCTTAGAAGAAATCATAGGACAGAAGTTTCCTGACATTGGATTTGACAATGAGTTTTTGGACATGATACCAAAGGCATAAGTAACAAAAGAAAACAGTAGATAAATTGGACTTTATGAAAATTTTTTAAAAATATTGTGCATCAAAAGACACTATACACAGTATACAATGGGAAGAATTATTTGGAAATCATACATCTCATAAGGGATTAATATACAGAAGAATATATAAAGAACTCCTAAAACTCAACAATAAAAAAACCCAAACAATCCAATTAAAAAATGAGCAAGATGCACCTCACACCCATTATAATGGTTAAAATAATAAAAAATAGAAGAAAAGAACATGTTGGTGAGAATGTGGAGAAATTAGAACTTTTGTGTACTTTTGGTGGAAGTGTAAAATGGTATAGTGTTTGTGGAAAACAGTATGGTGGTTCTTCAAAAAATTAAAAATAGAATTATCATATAATCTAGCAATTTCACTTCTAAGTATATATCCAAAAGAACTGAAAGTACAGTCCTGAAAAGATATTTGTATTTTCATGTTTATAGTGACATTACTCACAATAACTAAAACATGGAAGCAATGCAACTGTCTACTGACAAATGAATGGAAAAGCATAATGTGGTGTGTGTGTATATATATATATATATAATAATATATATATATATAATATATATAAAATAGAATATTATCAAGCCTTAAAAAGGAAGGAAATTCTGACATATATTACAGCACACTTGAAGTTTGAGGGCATTACTCTAAGTGAAATAATCAAATCACAAAAATACAACAACTGTATGATTCTACTTATGTGAGATACTCAGAACAGTTAAAATCATGAAGACAGAAAGTATAATGGTGTTTTCCAGGGGCTTGGGGGCGGGGGGAAAGGGGGAGTAACTGTTTAATGGGTATATAGTTTCAGCTTTACAAGATGAAAAGAGTTATGGGGATGGGTGGTGGTGATGGTCGCACAGTAAATGTGAATGTATTTAATACCACTAAACTGTACACTTAAAAAGGTGAAGGTGAAAAATGTTGTTTGTATTATACCACACACACACACACACACACACACACACACACAAGCAGAGTAATGACCCAATAAAAATTTTTGACTGAGAGAAAAAAAAGTAAAGGGAAGGAAAAAGATATGCCATGATAACAATAGGCAAAAGGAAGCTGGAGTAGCTGTATTAATTTTAGAAACAGAGGACTTCAAGAAAAATAATCAGGGATAAATATGGGGCATTACATAAAGGGAACAGTTTTCCAGGAAAACATAACAATCCTTATTGTGTATGCACCTTGCAAGAACTGTCAAACTGCATGAGGCAAACTGACAGAACTGCAGGGAGAAACAGGCAAACCCACTATATAATTGGATACTTCAACAACCGTCTTTCAGTAATTGATAATCAAGCTGACAGAAAATCAGTAAGCATGTAGTTAACCTGAAAACTACTATCAGTCAAATTGATGTAATTTATAGAATACTACAACAAACAAAAGCAGAATACATCCTGTTTTCAAGCTTGCAGAGAACATTCAGAAAATTGGCACATTCGGGGCCATAAAATACACCCTAACATATTAAAATAATAGAAATCATATAAAGTATACTCTCAGAGCACAACAAACTTAAACTAGAAATTAGTAACAGAAACGTAGCTGAAAAACACCAAAATATTAGATTAAACAACATACTTTTAAACAAAATTTGGGGCCTAGAAATAATCTCAAGAGAAATTTTAAAATATTTTGAACTAATGGTAAACTTTTTTTTTTTTTTTTTTTTTTTTTTTTTTTTTTTTTTTGCAGTACGCGGGCCTCTCACTGCTGTGGCCTCTCCCGTTGCAGAGCACAGGCTCCGGACGCACAGGCTCAGCGGTCATGGCTCACGGGCCCAGCCGCTCCACGGCATGTGGGATCATCCCGAACTGGGGCACGAACCCGTGTCCCCTGCATCGGCAGGCGGACTCTCAACCACTGCACCACCAGGGAAGTCCCTATGGTAAACTTTTTGACAGAACAATTTGTAAAATTTTTCAAAATTTATGAGGTGCAGTGAAAGCAATGAGTGAATGCTGAGAGTAAATATTAAAGTATTGACACTAAATAGAAGAAAGATCTAAAATCAACAAGCAAGATTCCACTTTAGGGTATTAGAAAAAGGAGAGCAATTTTAGACTACAGCAAGAAAAAAAAAATGAATGTAATAATTAGAGCAGAAATCAATAAAATTGAAAATAGGAGACCAATAGAGAAAATCAATGTGATCAAATCCAGTTATTTGAAAAGAACAGTGAAATTGATAAAACTCTAGCCAAGCAAATCAAGAAAAATGGAAAGAAGTAATAAATGTGAATATCAGAAATGACAGAGAAGACATCACTACTGATTCTAGACATTAAAAGGATAATAAAAGCATCATATGAATAATTTTCTGCCCACAAATTTGACAACTTATATAAAATGAATAAATTCCTTGAAATATACAGATACCAAACTCACAGAAAGAGAAATATGTAATCTGAATAAGCCTATAGCAATCAGAAAATGTAATCAATAACTTAGACCTACCAAAAAGAAAGCATGAGGCCAAATGATGTCACTGCAAAATTCTACCAAATATTTAAGAAAGAAATGATACAAAATTCTATGATGTCCTCCAGAAATTAGAAGCACAAGGGGTCACTTTCTAACTCATTCTATGAATCAGCATTACCCTAACAAGAAAACATGATAAAGATAATACAAGAAAGAAAAAGCATAGTCCAATATCTCTCATGAATTTAAATGAAAAAATTCAAGAAATTACTAGCAAATTTAATGCAAAAATGTATAAAAAGAATTATATACCTCAACCAGATGAGATTTATTCCAGGCATGCAAGGTTGATCCAACATTCAAAAATAAATAAATGTAATCCATCATATTCAAGAAGTTAAAGAAAAAACATTATAGGACTATTATCAGCTAATACAGAAAAAAATCTCATAAATCATTCTCATTTTTAATAAAAGCTAGTTTCATTTTTGTTTGTTTTTGTGATTAAAAACTCTTGTAAACTAGAAATAAAGAGAAGCATTATCAACTTGAAAAAGAAAAAATATAAAAAATTTACAGCAATATTCATACATAATTGCAAGAAATTGGATGTCTTTTCTGAGATTAAAAACAGGGCAGGATGTCTCCTCTCACTGTCCCGTGTTAACATTATATGGAAGTCCAAATGAGTATAATAAGATAATAAAATAAAATGGGGACAACATACAATTGCCTTTTTTAGCAAATGATATGACAAAAAACCTGGAACTATCAAGATTATAGGACATAGGATTATTATACAAAAGTCAATTGCTTTCCTATATACCCACAATTAACAATTAGGTTTTGCAGTTAAGAACACAATATCATGTATATTAACACCAAAAAATGGGATACTTACGTATTGATCTAATAAAACATGTACAACTCCTGTATGTGGAAATTACAAAACTCTGATAAACGAAATCTTTAAAAAGATTTCACTACTGAGTGAACACAGAAAACACCTCACACAGGTCAGGATGGTCATCATTAAAAAGTCTACTGTATAGCACAAGAAACTCTACTCAATATTGTGTAATAACCTAAATGGGAAAAGAATAGATATATGTAGATATATAACTGACACTTTGCTGTACACCTGAAATTAACATTGTAAATCAACAATACTCCAATATAAAATAAAAATTAAGAAAAAAGTTTTAAGTCTATAAGTAATAAATGACTGATAGGATGTGAAGAAAAGGGAACCCCTCCACACTGTTGGTGGGAATGTAAATTTGTGCATCCACTATGGAGAACAGTACGGAGGCTCCTTAAAAAACTAAAAATAGAGTTACCATATGATCCTGCAATCCCACTCTTGGACATAAATCCCGAGAAAACTGTAATTCGAAAAGACACATGTACCGCATGTTCATTGCAGCACTATTTCCAATATTCATGTTCACTGCAGCACTATTTACAATAGCCAAGACATGGAAGCAACTTAAATGTCCATCAACAGATTAATGGATAAAGAAGATGTGTGTGTGTGTGTGTGTGTATGTATATATATGAATACAACTCAGCCATAAAAAAAGAAATAATGACATTTGCAGCAACATGGATGGACCTAGAGATTATCATACTAAATGAAGAAGTCAGACTGAGAAAGACAAATATCATGTAATACCACTAACATGTGGAATCTAAAAAAAATGACACAAATGAACTTACTTACAAAACAGAAACAGACTCACAGACATAGAAAACGAATTTATGGTTACCAAAGGGGAAAGGCGGGAGGGATAAATTGGGAATTGGGGATTAACAGATACACACTACTATATGTAAAATAAACAACAAGGACCTAGTGTATAGCAAAGGGAACTATATTCAATATCTTGTAATAAACTATAATGAAATAGAATCTGAAAAATAATATATATGTAAGTATAGCTGATTTACAATGTTTCAGGTATATAGCGAAGTGATTCAGTTTTATCTATATATAAAACAAATGAATATATATATATAAATCTAAATTGATACATTAAAGAAATAATAAATAAGTAAATACTGTACAGTTTCTAATTCCCATTAAGGAAGTTTTTATAAATTTTGTTTCACATTTAAAAATAATACTTTTTGGGCTTCCCTGGTGGCGCAGTGGTTGAGAGTCCGCCTGCCGATGCGGGGGACACGGGTTCGTGCCCCGGTCCAGGGAGATCCCACATGCCGCAGAGCGGCTGGGCCCGTGAGCCATGGCCGCTGAGCCTGCGCGTCGGGAGCCTGCGCGTCCGGAGCCTGTGCTCCGCAATAGGAGAGGCCACAACAGTGAGAGGCCAGCGTACCGCAAAAAATAAATAAATAAATAAATAAATAAAAATAATACTTTTTCCTATAAACACTAGATTTGGTAACTGAAAAGAGGGCTAATGAACTGATTAGTTTAATCCCAAAAAAGTTTTGTTTAACAGCTCAGATTACAGAAGAAAAGAGAGTTTAGGATTTCATTCTATTCCTCATTTTCAAAGCACAGAGCAACTTTTACATAGCTCAGTTTGACAGTCCCTTCCAACACACAGGTGTTTCAAGGTCAGAGCTACGTATTGTTGGCAGAGATGTGGGAGGAATCCACTGAACACCAGCCAACACGTACTTGGCTTCCATCCCTTGGTTTCACCAGCACTAATTTCATTAATTGATAATTTTTAAAGGTAAAATTATTACTGCCTCTTCAAATCTTTACTAAATGATTTAAGTAAGTTTATTTTCTCTCCTTTTCCATTTTATGCTCTAGCATTGCAAATGGGGATTGCTCCTAAGTGAACAGTCTTTCAAACCAGATCAATCAGTGACTGAAGGTACTAACATTTTTTTTTTTATATCCACTTATAACATATGCTTGGGAGGTTTTCTGGTTTCCAGTTAAAAGCAATCTTCTTACTTAAAAATAGCTTTTAAACTGTAACTCTACCTAAAAATGTAACCTTTATATCATTTTGTCTTTTTTTTTTTTTTTTTAGCTAGCAGCATTTGTTAAAACTGCATCATCTCACTAAAATGTCCAAACAAGACTCAAGGTTGAAGATGGCGGTTTGTAATGGCCATGGGCACTTTATATTGGGGGGATTTTAAGATATAAGAAGAGTAAGTTTGTTCCTTGATTTCACACCTAAGACAAAGAAATTTCCCATTCACTTTTTCATGGTGTTGAATTAAAAAAATCAGAGTAGAGGGAGACAGAAAATCAACACATATAAGACTTTGTCCAAGTCTTGACTGAAGATGTATTAGATAATCACAATCTATGCAATTCAAGATTATTCAGAGTCACTTCCTTTTGGAAATTCAATCTTGGTCAATAACTGCTCAATCTGTAAGAGTCTTGCTCTCTTTTCAGGATAAATCTTGGGAAATTTTCTCCTCTTCTCTGAGGTCTCCCCTGAAGAATCTGCTGCTTACCTCACAAATCTCTCACATATAATCCCTCTGTACATCATCATCTAGATCCTCTTATCTTTTGCCGTCCTTTTTAAAACTCTTGGTCAGAAAGAATTCATATCTCATCTCTTAGTAGGGAGAAAATATAGGTTGTCAGCAAATGTTCTTTTCAATTCTCTGCTCTGAATTACTTGGATCTCTCCCTCTCTATTCAAAGCTCTGTGCTTGAGACCTTGTTTCCAGTCTATTTCTGTGACCTTGAGCTTCATGAGATACCCTCTGTGTCATTATAATACAATAATACTATTTATTATTTACACTTATCAGTATAATGAATAATTAGTATAATGAATACTATTTATCAATTTATTAATAAAACAATATAAGAAAATAAAAACCATATGTATCTCCTCCCAGAGATTCTTGTCACTTGCAGCCTAGAGTACTAGGCACTATGGAAGTGTAAGTTATTAAGAGATAATGTCTTTTAACAACATTAAGCTTAAAAATCATTTAAGCAAATTATGAGTGCTTCTGCATGGCTTACCACATGACTGCAGGTTTAAAAAGCAACTACCATATTTAAAAAAACAACCTCCAAGGTCGATTGTCTAATTCTTAATTACAACTTTAATGCATGTGTAATCTTGGGCAAACTATTTGTGCTTTGATTTATTCATCTGTAAATTGGGATTTTTTAATGGTATCTACTTCTTAAAGCTTGTTCAAAGACTGAGATATATGTGTAACAATCTTAGCATGGTACCTGGCACATTATAAGTGTACTACAGATGTCAGTTATTACTAACTGCTGAATATATATATAATATTATATATATGATATTATATAGGAAATAAATATATACATATGCTTGAGAAACATTTCAGAATTTTTAGAACTCCTATTCCTCCTTCTGTTGGAGCACTCACCACTGGGGTAATCCTTAGGGGGACACTGAGCCTGAGCCACATTTTTCTTGGCCTTTTTGCCCCTCAACATAAACAGGCACACAGTAATACACAACCAAAGTCAATTTAATAAGCAGGAATTATAGGAGGTACATTTAAAGTCAAATTTCTGACACACATACGTAATTAAAATCAAAGGTTAAAAGCTAACTATCTGTATAAAGACTCGTGATGCTCTCTTAGCACCAAAATTTAGATCGTCTGCCCCCCTGCCCTCACCCCTGCCCCAACTGCACTGCTTCTTCAAAGACTGGGGCCTAAACTGATCATCTGATTGCACTGTAGCCTCTGAAAGTCTCAGCATTATTATTATTTTTTGATAAAAATATTGTACTTAAGTTAGCTTGTAAAAATGTATAAAACACCATGATGAAAATCTGTAAAATCTCCTGGGCCTTATATCCTAGACAATAATTACACCTCATGATCAGCACATTGGAGGGAAAGGCAGAGGATAGGGACAAGTTTGACTATGTCTTTTTATGGTTGGGGCCTAGCGGGCAGCAGTGAATTTACTGCATCCAGACCATTCTTCAGTTATCTTGAGTTACAACTACAAAAATGTTAACTACTACAGAATGTCTTGTAAAAAAAGAAGAAAAAAAGCATTTTTGTCTATGTATTGTGGGCATTGTTGCCACTGAAAATTATTAAAAGTGTAAGTTGCAATATCTTTTTAAACTGGCCCCACGTAAGCATCAGAAGAGAGTGGCAAGGTGTCAGTAAGAAACAAGTCTCAGCAAATGGCACTCCAGAAATCCTCCTAAAATCTCTAGCTTGAGCTTCACTGAAATCAAACAGTTAATGGCAGTGCCATCACTGCCTCCTCTGAGCCAAACAGACCTATTTCAGAACTGCGACAGATGTGTGTACACCGGGAGGAGAGGGATGGCATCTGTGCTGTGCAGCACTGTATATTTTCCTTTGAAAACCTGAGTGTGGTCTGATTCTAACTCTGTTATGTTTTTGTGTTATGGCGCTCTGTCGACACTAGAGCACAATATTTGGAAAGCTATTGTTTCCACAGCTTGCGCTGATTTATGCTTCATTCTGTTCAGAGGCCTTTGTAGTAGCTCAAACCTGAATGTCATGTGTAGCAATGTACTACAAGATTGTTTCTCACTCCTTTAAGCCACATGCTATTAGATGATCTAAGACTGTTTTGTTAACTGGACTTGGATTATCATTTACAAAAGAAGTTTCAAGAGATTCAAATAAATGAAGGGAATTCTGTCTAAAGCTGTAGGTATGAATGCATCTAATCTTCTCTAGCCTGGCAAAATAATAAAAGAATTGTGAGAAAGAGTGTAAAACTTCTCTTAACAACATGTTCTTTGGGGCAGGGTTTAATGAAATACATGATTTCAAAACTATTTTCATCCTAAAAATAAATTAACTTTCTAAAAATAAATTAACTTCCTATAATGTTAGTCAATTTTCTTTCCTTCTAAGAGATGGTTACAAAAAAAATTATGCACAAATTTTTTTAGAAGCAAAGATAACACATTTTCTAGAGTTAAAAACATTACTTTGAAGCTAACAGGGAGGCAAGGAACCATCTAGACAAAGTCCTCAATTTCCAAAGGCTTGTATTTTACAGAATTTACCAGTGTAAAAATCACACCCTCTCAATAATCTCTAATGAATTCAGGCAGTAAAATCAGTCATTTTACTGTTGTGGTTGACTCTGCTTAAAGATTATTCCTATGAACCAAGATAGTCAATCCATAATTATCAATGCCATCTTTGCAAAAGGTGCTTTTCTGACCAAGCCCTACAGTCCTGCTTAGGGGATTCTGCGTGCACAAATCGAGAGAATCGTTTTTCTCTTCAGCTAAATCACCAGCTTTCAATTTTAGCTTTCCAAATATTTCTCTTAGATGGCTGGCTATTTTATTTAATACCAGAATCTTTTATTGCCTTATGATCATACATTTTTCTTTTTGCATGAGGCATAGAGCAGGTGATTAATAAAAACGTGTTGATTGAACAAAATCAGGTGCATACATGGTCAGTGAACTAAGATGAAATGTTACATGGTAGGTGATTTGTTATGATCTCATGATATACCCAATGAGAGTAGTTGAAATAATGTCCTGTGCCTAAGATGGCGCTGCTTTTGCCTGGGCACTATGTCAACAAACCACAATTTAGATAACTTGTGTGTCCCTGTAAAAGCTCTGCTTCACCAGAAATACAGTATATCCAGTCAACCCATCCCCAAATGCCAGGCCAACTCAGGGCCTTCTCACCCCAAAGCTGACTAGGTGGCAACAGCCACTTAAGATATTGTCTATTTTTCTTTTCCTTGTTCTTTATTCTCTTATAAGAGATTGCTGCCTTCTCCCCCGCTTGCAGTTCTCCTAAAGGAGCCTGTCCATTTCTTTAATCATTTTTAACATAGTATTACACTCCAAATACTATACTCAAAACAAACTGCTTCCAATTTGATTTTATTGACCTGGGCTAAATACCTTTCACGAAAATATCAATAGTAGGATAGTCTAGATGGTTTTGAGGGAGAGTCATAGGAGAACTATTCATGAATAACCTGCATACAGTCAACATGTGTATTTTATTCCATGTTCTAACTTAAAATTATCAAGATATTGTAAATTCAGCTTTGTTTTTATACAGTAACTTCACATGTTAACATTTTAATTCACTAAGTTTTTTTAAAAGTTAATTTATTGTCGGTGTATTAATGAGTAAGTTAGTATATGTGAAATAATAATGCAAAAATAATCACTACTAAATATTTAAAAGTATGCTAAAAATATTAAAATCCCTAAAATTAAAAGTTTAAAATGGTATGTCTCAATTTTCACAGTTGATCAATATTCACATCTTAAAGGTTTTTTGAAGTATCTATACCATATATTGAATACCAGAAAACATTAATTATTGAATATGTTCCATGCCTTTGCTCCTCCTTCCTACACAAGGTCAGGAAGAAAATCCTGGCTTGTGGATTAAAATGGCCAATCAAAAGTCTGGGGGATATGAACATGGAGATTTATTGAACTAAAGCAGTGGAAAGCAGCAGCCATAGTACATCAGTCTTACAACAACAATTAAAACATAATGTTTATAAATCCTTACAAGCCTTACAAATAAATGTGTTAAAACATTCCCACCATAAAAGGCAGTTAAGTCTTTTATGAAATGCAATCTTCTGTAAATGAGGGATCAGAAACAATAAAACAAGTTTAAAGTTGCCTTTACTTTATAATCCATTGGTTCTAATCTGATCTTAATGCCTTCCACCTGCTCCATAAACTGGGTGAAGCTTGTGCCTATATTTGAGAACAATGAAACTTAATTTTTATGTTTTCTTCTTTATAAGTTTTTAAGTCTAGTCTCCTGATAAATAAATGAATCTCCCTGTGCTGCACTTTCTTTGACTAATGAAAGCTTTTAATTTATATGAAATGTTTGGTTCATTTAAAAAGAAACAAAGTGGTTTAATTATGAGTTTTTTAAATTTCCTTCTCAATATTTTCCATAGTTTGAGCTTTTGTAAAATAAATGTGTATCATGATTAAAAGTCAACCCAAACTGCTCTAAAAAGTAAAGTCTTTTAAAAAGTCAACCCAATTTTAAATTGAAACTCAAAATTTAAATTTTAATTGAAAGTATAAAAAAAAACTAATACAATATTGAATTCTGGCCACAATAAACACTTCTGTATAACTCAAGAGAGGGGAGTTTACTTTCTGCTCTGACAATGATTAAACTCTCAGTGTCTGAACCATGACTGGCTAACCCATGATCCAAGGAGGAAGATGAGAGATAGCTGGAGCAGGGCTGCTGAGTTGCCTCTTCTGAGCCTAGCCCATATCAACAGACATTCAGGGGCCCCAAAGATGTGTGAGTGATTATGAAAAAATTTTGTTTAAGCAACTGGTTTGTTATCTATTAAAACACACTGAGGTAGCACCCTACTTTTAAAACCATCTGTTACCTCCTTGATTAATAAAGTAAGATGGATAAGACACTGTACCATTTCCAGACCTACATTTTAAGAGTAATGGCAGCTGTGTCTTGTTTGCTGGACACTCTAAGCTGCCATATAAGAAGTCCAGCTTCTCTAATACACAGAAAACTTGAGACACCCTGAAAATACATGGAGTGGGAGAGGGGCCTAGCTGACCCCTGCTTCCAGCCACTACTGCCAAAGCACTAAGTATGTGATTTTAACCATCTTGAACCCTCCACATCAGGCCAGCTGCCAGCAAGTTATCACCAAGTGACCCCAGTTGACATTATAGGAAGCAGAATAATTGCTCATCCTAACCATGCCTGAATTCCTGTGAGATATAATAAAATGAATGTTGTTTAAAGCCACCACGTTGGGTTAATTTATTACACAGAAATAGATTGCCAGAAGAATTATCCAAATCTTTGGAATTACAACATGCTAAAGCTCAAATATGAGTGCCATACTACTCTCCATTTATTGCTTATTCTTCCAGTTTGAGTTGCATTGTGATTAGAGAGCTCCATCCCTTTACACACATAGTTTTACTCATTTAATGTAGGAAAATTAAATTTAGTACCATAAAAAACTGTCATTCCCTAAAAATATTATGACATAACTATGCTAATAACCCAGTCATGTTATACAATAAAGATATAGGAATTTAGATTTATTTCACAGCCATTCCATTACTCACGAAACACAGAAATACCATTAAACACAAAAAGACAAACTACGCTTGATTACAAATGAAATCTTAGCCCAAGTCTCTAATTTCAGTTAAAATGGTTAAAAGATTAATATTTGCATTAAAATAACTTTTATAATAAGAAAATACTTCAAAAAACAAAATAAAGATTATAGTCGACAATGCTATATTATAAGCTTAAAGTTGCTAAGAGACTAGATTCTAATTGTCCTCCCCATAAAAAATAAATGATAATTATGTGATGTGATAGAGATGTTAGTTATACAATGCTGGCAATCATACTGCATTATATAAACCTATCAAATCAACACATTTTACAACTATAACTTATACAATTAGGTAAGTTATGTCAGTTAGACATAAAATAAAATAAAATAAAATAGAATAAGAGTTGTGCTAATTAGTTTTTTTAATATTAGAAACATTTTAAATTATAAGATAATCATCAATGTGATTTTGTAAACTGACATTTATTATATTTCCTGAGCTAAGATAATTGTTATTTATATATATAGTATCAAACTAAGAAATAAAGACACACTAAATACAGAAAATAAATATCTCCCAGAGTAACTGCAAGAGGTAACAATTGATTGCATGACTGGAAGTCTGGTCTGAAATTCTGACTTGAAATGGGTGTTGGGTAAAGACAAGATGATACCTCTTTTTGAATCCAAATTAACTTGATGAAGTCAAACTGAAATCCCTTCCAAATATCAATTCCATTCAGGGGATTCAAAGTTTCATGAATTAACTGTCAGTCTCAACTTTTTCTTAATAGAAAAATTGCTGCTAAGTGATAAACTGCTATTTTGTCTTTATTCTTAGTATATTTCCAACAGTAATAATCACCAGGATGGCCACCCACCACTGAGTGACACTTCCAGGTATTAGTTGAAAGCACAATATCTTTGAAAAAAATTAATTTAAATCAATGATTTAAATGTTATCAAGGTATTTCTCCCTAAATGTTTACCAGGTGTTTATGTGTATGTTTTCAGGAACCACAATCAAATGGTAGTTTTTAATTGAAATAACTCTAAATTTATGAATCACATATCCTTGGCAAACTTTAATTATTGTACAGAGGTAATTTATTTTAATTATAAAACAAAGCACATGATATAATTTAATGTGGAACTGACATACTTGACAGAGTAAAATGAAAGAGAGGGGGTTCAAAGTCTATCATTCTAGACTACATAATTTTTTTTTTTTACTTAATCAGACCCTTGTTTTATTTTTTTATTTTTGTAACAAATAACACCATTTTCGTGTGTTAAATTGAGTCTACAAAAATATGTGTAGATAAACCATTTATTTTTATGATTTTAAATAAATCAGAGAAAAATAGCCAAAATTTTTTCCACCTTATTGATTTTTTTTTTTTTTTTTTTTTTTTTTTTGCGGTATGCGGGCCTCTCACTGCTGTGGCCTCTCCCATTGAGGAACACAGGCTCCGGACGCACAGGCTCAGCGGCCATGGCTCACGGGCCCAGCCGCTCCACGGCACGTGGGATCTTCCCGGACCGGGGCACGAACCCGTGTCTCCTGCGTCGGCAGGCGGACTCTCAACCACTGCGCCACCAGGGAAGCCCTATTGATTTTTTTAAAATTACCAAATAATAGTTGATAAATATAATACAGCTAAATGAGGAAATTTACAAAGAAAAAGTTAACAGACTTCTCTTATCCTCCAATCCCCAACTCCACCACTCAACAAAGTAAGCCATGTTTACTCTTTGAGACATATATCTATACATATATATATATATATATATATATATATATATATATATATCTTTATTTAAAGAAATATAAATTTTATTTAAAGATATATATCTTTAAAATTATTTTTTCTGTTCAAGCAGGCAGACATACATATACTTTCACATTACATAAAAATGAGACCACTTTATATACATCATTTTCTCTTCTTAATTTTGCTTGCATAGCAGCATAAAATAGATATTACTCTAACTTCTTGGATAATGGTGACTGATAAATAGATAGTACAACTCATTCTTTTTAATAGTTGAGCAGTATATCCTTGGTTTCTTGAATATGCACCATATACAATGGTTAACAGCAGACTTTAGAGACCAGTCTTTTAGTATTTCGTTCATGTTATGCCATTTCTTAGCTGTGCGTACGTGGAGCAATCACAAAACTGGCCAAATATATTGCATCATAAAGACAATCAAGGTGCATAAGCAAAAATGTTGTAAATGCCATTCTCTGATCACCTTATGATAAATCTAGAAATTAATAAAAAAATTAAAATCCCTTCCTATTGGAAATTTTTAATACTTCATTAAATTAAATAATTGAAGTAAAAATATAAACCAAACCTACAGTGCTTTTAAAAACCAAAGCCTCACGCATTATACAAAAATTCTGAACTTAAATGTAAAACATAAAAATTTTAAACTTTTACAACATAAAAAAGAATATCTTTCAGAACCTAAAAATAAGAAGAGCTCTTAGACTTGATACCAAAAGCACAATCCATAAAAGGAAAATTTTATAAATTGTATCTTATCAAAATTAAAAATACATACTGTACAAAAGGCCCTGTTAAGAGGATTAAAAAACAAGCTATAAATTGAGAGAAAATATTTTCAAACCATCTATCAGACAATGAAATACCATATAGTATATATAACAACTCTCAAACTCAACAATTAAAAATCAGGTAATCTAACTAGAAAATGGCCATAAGGCATGAAGTGGCATTTCACTGAAGATGATACATATATGGATGACAAATAATCACATGAAAAGATGTTCAAGATCATTACCCATCAGAGAAGCATAACTTAACCACAATAACATATCACTACACATCTACCAAAATGGTGAAAATTTTAAAATGGTGATAGCATCAAATACTAGTGATAATGTAGAGAAACTGGATCATACATCCATTGCTGATATGAAGGTAAATTTGTACAGCTACTCTGGAAAATAACATGACAGTCTCTTATAAAAGTAAATATAGGCTTACCAAAAGAGCCAACAATTGCACAACATTTGCACTGGCATTTGTCCCAGAAAGTGATCTGTATATAAATGTTCATAGCAGCTTTATTCATAATAGCCCAAAACTGGAAACAACTGAAATGTCCTTCAGCAGGTGAATGATTAAACAAATTGTGGTGCACCCATACAGAGGAATTCTACTCAGCAATACGAAGGAGCAAACTAATAATACACAAAACTTAGATGGATCACAAATGAGCTACGATGAGTGAAAAATGAACAATCTCAAAAGGTTATATACTGTATAATTCCATTTATATAGCATTCTAGAAATGACAAAATTATAGAAATGGAGAAAATATTAGTAGTTGCCAAGGACTGGAGGGTGGAGAACAGGGAGGAAGGTGGCTAGGTCTATAAAGGTGTAGCATGAAGGATCTCTGTGATAGGACTGTTCTGTATCTTGACTGTATCTTGATAAAAGAAACAACACATGGAATAAAATGTATACACATATACCCCACTTTTTAACTTTGCTTTATGCCACTTCACTTTTCAAGGACCTGCATTAGTACCAGTTTTTGCTAACCAGAAGAAATTCAGGCGGTCCTCCATGGCAGTCCAGTGGGTAAGACACCATGCTTCCATGGCAGGAGGAACAGGTTTGATCCCTGGTTGGGGAACTAAGGTCCCACATTCTGTGCATGGCAAAAAAAAAAAAAAACCCAAAAAACTAATGCTGAAGAACTCGAAGGAAGATTTTTGTATGGTTTTAATAGTATTATTGTATCTGGTGTTTTTATTGTATGTAGCTTCAAACACTTCTAAAAGTAGGTAAGTTGTAAATAAGTAGTTAATAGAAAAAATGGCCAATACTGAAAGAGCTAGAGAATAAGAATTTGGGAAAGGTTAAAAGGAATAAAGGATATCTCCCAAAGCCTATCTATTTCTAGCCTCCCCAGAAAAGCTAGGTAGCTGGGTTTCTGTTACAAACAACTCTAGTTTGTGAGTTTACATATAAAGACACTACATTCACAACAAGCAAGTAGATGGTTTCTATTTTTTTAATTCATTCTTACACAGAACATATTCACTGATATAACCATACTTAAAATATATTTATCTCTGGGGGCTTCCCTGGTGGCGCAGTGGTTGAGAGTCCGCCTGCCGATGCAGGGGAAATGGGTTCGTGCCCCGGTCTGGGAAGATCCCACATGCCGTGGAGCGACTGGGCCTGTGAGCCATGGCTGCTGGGCCTGTGCGTCCAGAGCCTGTGCTCCGCAACGGGAGAGGCCACAACAGTGAGAGGCCCATATACCGCAAAAAAAAAAAAAATATATATATATATATATATATATATATATATATATTTACCTCTTATTCAAAAGGTATAAATATAAAATTATCTCATCTGTATTTTAAAAGGTGATCTTTTTATCAAAATAGGAAAAAATCTTGTACATTTTAATACATATATTTATGATTGCAACTTTTAGATCATTTGCATTACTTTCTTCCTTCTATATTTAATATGAAACTACAGTCTGTAAACTGTATTGAAATAATAGAACATATACAAGCACGTGTTAATATTCAGACAGTCTTGCAAAGTAAATGTCAACGATATATTGTAAGAGTAAAAGTCAACGATATATTGTGAGATGTGAATTAATCAGTTGAAATTGAGTTGTTATAGGGAAGATACTAACTTACGGTGGACTGCTAGATGGTGTCAAATAAAATATTTAAACAGTTCTAAAAATTACTTAAAATCAAAAGTAAAGCTTGTGTTTGAATATGTGAAATCTTTGAAAGGATTTCTGAACTGTCTGCCCCCAGAATTAAAGGATTAAGAATACTTAAAAATCATTTCTTGGAACTTCCCTGGTGGCGCAGTGGTTATGAATCCGCCTGGGATACACAGGTTCGTTCCCTGGGCTGGGAAGATCCCACATGCCGCAGAGCAACTAAGCCCGTGCACCACAACTACTAAGTCTGAGCTCTAGAGAGTGCATGCCCCAAATACTGAGCCCACGCGCCACAACTACTGAAGCCTGAGCACTCTAGGGCCTGCGTGCCACAACTACTGAGCCTGTGTGCTGCAACTACTGAAGCCTGTGCACCTAGAGCTAGAGCCCATGCTCTGCAACAAGAGAAGCCACTGCAATGAGAAGCCCATGTACCGCAATGAAGAGTAGCCCCTGCTCACCACAACTAGAGAAAAAAAAGCCTGCATGCAGCAATGAAGACTCAGTGCAGCCAAAAAATAAAGAATACTTTAAAATCATTTCTTAAAATATAAAAATAAAAGTAGAGAATACTAATAAGATAAATCAGAAACTGGCACAGCAATTAAACTCTTCTTGCCAGCCTGCAGTGTTTTCACTGAATTATTATAAATAGAATAGTCTATTCATCTATGTTTAAAAAAAGAAATACTATGCCTTAAAAATTAAGAAAGGTATCACATCAGTCTGCTTCTTTTAACAATGTCCAGATGTAAAAACAAACAAACAGTGCAATGTGAGAATTACTATGCCAGGATTACTTTAAATGTCTACATTTTCATAAAATTATTCATGGGCTTTCAAAAAATAGTGCCTATTTAGTCCAATTCCAGTTACTCCAATTAAGACCAGAAGGGTTAATGAAAACACAAGTTTAAAAAGTATAACAGAAAGATTAGAACTCTATTTTAACTATAATTGTCATAATGTCTTTCCACTATGTCAGGTTTTATTTAGTGTTTGCCATGAAACATAGAAATATGCATATAGGTTATTTCTATTATTAGTTTGAAGTATGGCATGCAAGTTAAGTACATGGGCCCTAACATATACAGTCTGGGTTCAATCCTATTTGTTCCAATTTAGCTGTGTGATCTTAAGTAAATTAATTAACCTAAATCTTTCTAATTTTCTCACCTGAGAAATGGGCATGACCATGGTACTTACCTCATTGCTCAGTTTTGGTGATTAAATTATAAAATATGTGTAATGTCTTCAGCATGCTTCATAAAACAATTTAAACACACAATACATAATATGGTAGTAAAAATAATGTAAATGAAAATAAAGTCACCAAAAATTTTTTTTAGAAAATAAATCTTTACATTGATCTGGAGAAAAATTTAAATGAAATAGAAATAATGGCAAATAGATTAAACTGTCAAAATCACATAAACTGGCTCAACAGTAGTAGCAAATCTGACATGTTGCAAGTGTATCATATTCGAGGTAGAGTATATGTAACCTCACTCAATACAAAAAGCAAAGCTTAATTGGCATTCAATACATAAATAATCAATTTTATAATGAACTAATTGTTAGGTATATTAGGGTTCTCCAGAGAAACAAAGCCACTGCAATGTGTTGTGTGTGTGTGTGTATGTGCATGTGATAGAGAGAGAGACAGAGAGACAGAGAGAGAGAAAGAGAAAGAGATTTTAAGGAATTAGCTCATTCAGTTGTCTGGGCTAGTCCCAAGTCTTCAGGGTAAGCCATCAGGCTAGAGACCCAGGGAAGAGTTGATGTTACAGCTTGAGTCAAAAGACAGTCTGTGGGCAGTGTTCCCTCTTCCTTGGGGACCTTAGTGTGTTTTCTATTAAGCCTTTCAACTGACGGGATGAGACCCACCCATATTATGGAGGGCTATCAGCTTTAAAGTCTACTGATTTAAATTTTAATCTCATCTAAAAAAATACCTTTACAGAAATATACAGACAAAATACCTGGGTACTATGATGTACTCAAATTAACATACAGAATAAGTCATCACAATAGGTCAACCCAAAATTGCTCTTTAGCAATACTCATTCATTTCTGAAGCTAGAAAACTGATCTTCTCCTTCTCCTCTTCCCTTTATGAATACATAACCCCCTTGCCTCCTTCCTTCCCCTTCACCCATAATATCCAAGAAATAAGTCAGTTCCCTTGGCTGTAAACTCTCCCACAAAGATTGCCAGAAAAATATTTTCATCAAATAAATTTGAGTTTATTAAACTTACTTCAGCAAGGAAGAATGCCACCTTGAGTCCCAATAGTCTCAGAAGAGTCAAGTTAGGGAAAGGTATTTACAGAGTTGGGGTCTAGGTTGAAGGTGAAAGTAATTATTGGTCTACAGAATTACTTTCCTGGTAAAGAATTTTCTGGAATAAATCGTTAAGTAATGTTGACACAAGTGGTCTGGATTTTCAGTTCAGTTATGTCTACTTTACATTCTCTTTCTTTTCTGCCCCTAGTCATCATTTTTTCTTCCTCTCCCTTGGATGCTTAAAAATGTTATGTAGGGACTTCTAACCTCCCATTCAAACCTACTTCTACAATATTTTCTCCAATTTTTTTGAAGAAAAGTAAAAACTGCCAACCTTATCCTGCAATTCTCACAGTAAATTCATTGACTGTCTCTAGTCTCCAAGTCACCAGAAATAAAAATCCAAACTCATGACAACAGTCCTCATTGTTTGACCTGGTTTATTTCTTCAATATCTTCCCCAGCCAAACAGCTACATATAACCTTTGCCCTAGCCATGACAAACTTAGAATTTCCCCTAACTCCATGTTAATTTCAGGGAAATTTACTTTTGGGATCCCAATACTTTTCCCCCAAATAATGACTTTTTCCCACCTGAATAACTACTAATCCTTTAAAGCCTACTATAAGCATCTCCTCCTCTATGAAACATTTTTTTTGATTAACCCCCATCAGTTAATTTCAGACAGATTTGCCTTTGGGATCTTGCTAGTTTTCCCTATAATAATGCCTTATAGTTTTCCCTATAATAATCTTTTTTTCCCCACGTGAATAACTACTAATCCTTTAAAAGCCTACTATAAGTATCTCTTCCTCTATGAAACATTTTTTTGATTAACCCTATCAGAGTTGATCAATCCATTGTTTGCTTTACTATTGCATCTAGGGCATAGGTCTTTTAGCTCTTACATGTAATTATTTATGTTCAACATATTTATTTTATTCTATTTAGACTGACAGCATCCTGAAGTGCACAGCTCTATATTTCTCTTTCTG
The DNA here is from genome assembly GCF_964165515.1 of Mesoplodon bidens. Taxonomy (NCBI): domain Eukaryota; kingdom Metazoa; phylum Chordata; class Mammalia; order Artiodactyla; family Ziphiidae; genus Mesoplodon; species Mesoplodon bidens. Next base: position 92,735,591 of record NC_138167.1, read on the forward strand.
TCCTCAGTCCAGCACGTATTTGGCAAAGAGTAGGCACAAAATATTTGTTGAATAAATTATCAAAGGGATCTTTATAAAAACAAATTTAATAGAGTGAATTCTTTTACTGGTAGAAGGTCTCTAAAACACATTTATCAGTAACAAGGTAACGCAGATATATGTGAGTACATCTGTATTTTGGGGATGAAAGTGATCAAATCTATCCATTACATTCATTCTTCAAGGTCTATATTTTTATCATATCATATTCATATTTCCATTTTATATTGGAAGATAAACTAGAAAACATTTGTTTCAATATGTTATATAACACATTATTCTGTCCAAAAGAAGAAAAATCTTCCCAGATGTAGAGGAAGCTAGAGACTTTCCTTTAAAGAAATAAAATCTAGATTACAAAGCATACTAATGAAGCCTGATATAAATTCAGATATTTTGCTAGAGTTCTAACTGTATGTTTCATATAATCTTAAGGGTCAACTTGAATTTATAAACAATTGATTAGTCTATATAATTGAGTGTTTACTATTTGTCAGGACTGCAGCTCTGTGCTTTGCAAGATGTATCTATCAACAAAGCATCTAAAAAGCTTCCTCAAAAGTAATCTTTAGATATATTTACTGTGTCTGTGTCTATGTGTCTGTGTGTGTATGTGTATTGATGTTGGGCGTAGACAAAGAATACAGTTGATCTTTGAACAACTTGGGGGTTAGCATCGCCAACCCCAAACACAGTGAAAAATCCACATACAACTCTGCAGTCAGCTTTCTATATCCATGGCTCTGCATCCACGAATTCAACCAGCTGAAGACTATATAGTACTGTAGTGTGGATTTATTTAAACAGATCAGCTTATAAGTGGAACTGTACATTTCAAACCATACTGTTCAAGTGTAAACTGTATATTGTGAAAGAGTTAGAAACATGCAATAAAGGAAAGAATGATCTGAGGAAATTAAGCCTAGTTATAATCCTTTTACTTATAAAATTTTAATTGAGTTATAATTCATCTACATAACTAAATTAGTTTCAGGTGTACAAAATAGTGATTTGATGTTTTTATAAATTACAAAGTAGGGCCTCCCTGGTGGCGCAGTGGTTGAGAGTCCGCCTGCCGATGCAGGGGATACGGGTTCGTGCCCCGGTCCGGGAGGATCCCATATGCCGCGGAGCGGCTGGGCCCGTGAGCCATGGCCGCTGAGCCTGCGCATCCGGAGCCTGTGCTCCGCAATGGGAGAGGCCACAACAGTGAGAGGCCCGCATACCGCAAAAAAAAAAAAAAAAAAAAAAAAAAATTACAAAGTAATCACCATATATATATATGGTATGTGTATATATAATGTATACAGACACAATGCAATATTACTCAGCCATAAAAAAATAATGAAATATGGCCACTTGCAGCAACATGGATGGGCCTAGAGAATACTATCCTTGGTGAAATAAGTCAGACAGAAAAAGACAAATATTATATCACTTGTATGTGGAATCTAAAAGAAGATACAAATAAACATACATACAAAACAGAGACAGATTCACAGACATAGAAAACAAAGTTTTGGTTAAGAAAGAGGAGAGGGAGAGGAGGAACAACAAATTAGGTGTATGGTATTAACAGATGCAAACTACTATATATAAAATAGATAAGCAACAAGGACTTACTGTATAGCCAGGGAATTATACCCATTACCTTGTAATAACCAATAGTGAAATATAATCTGCAAGAATACTGAATCACTATTTTGTACACCTGAAACTAACACAATATCATACATCAACTACATTTCAATGTTTAAAAATGATGAGAGATTTAAATTTAAAAGAAAAAAATGATCACAATAAGATCAGTTAACGTCAGTCATTGTACAAAGTTGTTACAGTATTATTGACTTTATTCCCTATATGTACATTATATCCCTGTGATCTATTTATTTTGTAGCTGGAAGTGTGTACCTCTTAATCCCTTCATCTATTTTGACCAACACCCCATCCACCTCCACTCTGGCAAACACCAGTTTTTTCTCTGTATCTGAGTCTGTTTTAGCTTTGTTTTATTTTCTTTGTTTTCTTTTTTAGATTCCACATATAAGAGACACCATATGGTATTTGTTTTCTCTCTCTCTCTTCACCTCTGGGACCCCAATAGTGCATATGTTGTTATGCTTGATGTTGTCCCAGAAGTCCCTTAAACTTGCCTCATTTTTTTAAAATCATTTCTTCTTCTTGCTCTTCTGATTTTCACTATCTTCCAGATCACTGATGCATCCTTCTATTTGCTGTTGATGTCCTTGTAGTGTATTTTTCAGTTATTTTATTCTTCACTTCTGACTGGTTCTTTCTTATACTTTTTAAGTCTTTGTTGAGGTTCTCACTGAGTTCCTCCATTCCTCTCTGGAGTTTAGTGATCATCCTTATGACCGTTTATTTGAACACTTCATCAGGTGAATTACTTATCTTTCATTGGGGCTTTTTTCTAGGGTTTTTTGTTCTTTTGTTTGAAAAGAATTCCTCTGTCTCCTCATTTTGTTTGACTGGCTCCTCTGAGGGCTCCCATAGAGTGCTCTAGCAGTCCCCTGTCCAACTGGCAGAAGTTCTAGGGTTTGTAAATGGATTTCCTTCTTGTATAGTCTAGGTTCCCTTTAAACTGCTGTGGGGTTTGTTTTGTTTGGGATTTTTTTAATTTTTTTTTTTCTGTGTCCCAGGGCAGGTAGTCTGCACTCTAGCCCCTCAGCTATATGCCTCCCTACTGCAGGTCACTGCACTGGGGTGGGGTTTCCATGGATACCATGTCTCCATCTTTTCTACCTGTTTCTATGTGTCCTTCTATATGCAATAGCTGTTCAATCAGTTCTCGAGTCTTCTTCAGGAGGAATTGTTCTATACATAGGTGTAGATTCAGTGTGTCCATGGGAGGAGATGAACTCAGGGTCTTCCTACACTCCATCTTAGACCCCTCTCTAATCATTTTTAAATATTAGGGATTTCTTATATATGTGACAGCCTTGAACTTTTTTCACTGCCATCTCACATTTTAAGAGATACTGTTAAAAAACTTACTCCCCAGTTATTTACAGGCATCAGAAAACTACATTTAAGTGAAACAGTAAAGAATAAAATGATTATTTGTAAGTTTTTCCAGCAATTCAGGCCTAGTTTCATTAGGATCTACATGAGAGTAATGAAAGTGAGACTGGAAAAGAAGAAGTGCAATTTATACATATTGTAAATGATAACCAGCAGTTCCTTGGGGGCTGAAAGTGAAGGAGGTATTAACTATGAATTTCAGCATTTGATCTGGAATACTGCATAACACCTACAGCATTTACCAAAATTATATAAGGAAAAAATCACTTTTGTGAGGGAAAATGCTGACTTTGTTTTTGATATTATGAATCTGAGGTGACAAAGATCCTGCATTAGAGTTTTCTATTGTCAAAAATGAAAGTAAGATTTAAGGTTAATTTAGTAGTAGTAGCACATGCAAAAAATATTTCTATAAATGCACAGTCTGAAAACGTGAGAGAATATTTCTCACAGAAATAAGAACAGGAAAAGAACAAAAGACCATGCCTTTGGTCTTACAAAATTCCCATGATTGGGATCAAGGTGAGGAGGAGGAGATGGTGAAGAGAAAAAGAAGTGTTTAGATGAGAGGAGAAACAGGTTACTGCATTGTCAGTAAAACAGTAACATAATAATACTTAGGTACTAATATAGGACTTAAATTCAGTTCACAATTTTCTTAAGAAACGTGTGTGTGTGTGTGTGTGTGTGTGTATATATATATATTTATGGCAGTTAAGATTTCTATTCTCATATTTCTATAAGATTAGACCTGAAAAATAATCCACATTAAGAAACACAGGTTTAAGAAGAGTGAGCTTTTATAAACACGAGTGTTTATAAATCATGCTTATTTTCCACTCTTGTGTAAAAGTAGAAGGCAAAATAAAAGCCAAAAAGATGGAATGTGTTTACGGAAGGATAAAAATACCAATGTGTATTACAGAGAAAGTACCAATGTGTAATAGAAAAGTACCCATGTGTAATAACTCTGATACCAAGTTATCTCAGGAACATAATGAGTTTCTATACCACCTGAAGCAAATGCTTTTGGATGAACTATCTGACTAAAAACCTAATATTCGTATTTGTATATTTCCATGAAATTTTGTTATTTAAAATGAGGAAGAGTGGGAAAAAAAGCTCATTGTCCTCCTTCTCTAAACCTGACCAAACTATTGACAAGCAATCAGAAAATTGGTCTAAAAACCACTTGTCAATAGAAGAAGAGAAAGTGGTTTTAAACCAAAGCAGAGCAAAAAGTGACAAAGTTGATAACTCTTACATAAAAGTTTTGTTCTAACAATTTAGCTAATTCCCTGACTATATCAACTGTTATTTATTGGGCATTAACTGTATACCAGACACTTTGCTGGGCACTGTGTGGCTTACAGTGAGTGGCATTTTATTCACAGTCCCTTCCACAAGAAATTTACAGCCATGTTGAAAAATAAACCAAAGGCATTTATAAATGTCAAGGATTTAAAACTAGAAGGAAGTTTAGTGAACATCTATTAAAATTATCTTCAGAAGTCTCAAAAATATTAAGTCCAATAGACTCTTAACTACTTGCAGAGTTGGGCTTATTTTTATATGATCTTCCTTTTCATTAAGAACATTTAAAAATAAATTATGAGTTAACAGTATTAATAACACTAAAAGTAACAACACAATATATATTCCAAGATGACACATGATTAACTCCTAAGGTAGTAATATGTAAAACCAGTGCTGTTAGTTTAGGAAAGGAAAAAGAAAACATAATAAAAAACCTTCAGTGCAATAGTGAAGATATAGGTTTGGGTCATTTTTGAGTTGGATGAAATTTCACATTTTACCTTTCAAATTCATTACTGTTTGCTGTTAAATTATGAATAAAACTTAAATGGAAAATTAAATCAAATCATAAAATGCAATTGAAGATAAAGAATTTATCATTAAATCAGTCCAAACTTATATCAAGAATACAAAGATTTTTGAGCAGATAAAAATTTTGTACAACAGTATTTTAAACAGTCTTTCACACATGCAGGCAAACATCCCCGTTCAGGGATGTGTGCTTTTATTACAGAGTTAGACCATAAGCTTAGTCCACATGCCTTGTACCTCTCCATACTTGTACATACATTATTTGGTATTTAAGTAGCGCTTTTTTGTGATGAATGCAATGTGGTCATTAAACCTTATTCATTTTTGAGAAGTAGCTTCCATTTTTGGAAGGTTTTTGCAAAGCTCTCGATCTTGTTAGGCATCTGGAAAGAGTGACACAGAAAAACTGAAGAATATGATAGAAATATTATTAAACATTCTGTCTCACTGGGGTCAGAACTTTTTTCTCATCTACACAGTATATACCAAACAGATGGAGTGTGAAAACAAATCTGTGCTGTGGGTGGCCTTATCTTTTCAGCCAAAACAATCCATACATACCCACAAAAGACATGTATCCAATAAGTCCTCTGAAAAAACTATTTCAGGGATTTTCCTCAAAATATTTGTCTAATTTCTTTCTAACATTCAACAACTTTTCAAAATAATCTAATTCTGGAAACTAACACTTGTTTTAAAAAAGAAAATACTGGCAAAATATTCAGCCTTATTTATATTATTAAAAACATACTGCCATCTAAGTGTCCAACAATAGAATAGCTAAGGAATTTATGTTTCATGAAATTGATAGACTTAGCCAACTATCAAAATAGAGTTATGTAGAAAAATGGAATAGTGTTTGCCCTGTAATATTAGGTAGAAGAAGTATAGACATGATTTTATGTATATTGTGATTGTAACTGTGAAAGACATACATGGAATTATAGGAAAGCTAGAACTATGATAAAAAAAAGAAACTGTTGGCTTCAGTATAATTTTTTTCTTTACATACATAGTTTATGTTGCCATAGTCTTCTCTGTATTATAACCAAAACTACAGTTAAATTTTATTTTTTTTTATTTTAAAAAGCATTTGGCTTTTGTCTCAGCTCCTCCGTTATTTTTCTGATCACAGCTCTTGTACACAATGAGCTGACCTAAGTAAAGTGAATAACATGTGAGTGGATTGTAAGCCTGTTAACACTTTGTCTTCCAACTGGACTATTGTTTACTGAGTTATGTTTGTCAAGATATCTAGTTCATCAGAGTGCTTTGCAAAGACTGTTACAAACAATTAAAAATATTTAATGCCTCAAGAAATGTCATTGTAATTTGTAAAAGGCAGTTACTGGAAAAAACAGATCTCATATGAATTTTTAATTATAAGACTGATATAAAGTTCCACGCAAATGTCATCTGTGATGCTGTTGGCCTTTTTATGGCCTTCAGATGTAGTGATTCAATAATTTATTTAGTGAGGGATGTTTGCAAAATTCTGCAAGAGGCATTAGGAAGAATGTGAAATATCAAGCTTTTGTATAAATTTGATTTTGTACATTAATAAATAAAGCCAAATTTTTGTTTTTCAAACAACTTTTTTCAAAAGTGTCAAGGAAATGATACCTGGAGGGCTTATTCATCTCATATAAATGGATTGCCATGTAATTAAACCAAGATTACAATATAAACAAGTGCTTTTTATTCTAGTATGTTCATGCTTCCTCTCAAAAGAAAAAAATAATAATACAGAACCTGTGGTAGTCCCAGGACCTTCACCCACTGGTGTTAGTTCCATGAATTCCATGAATATGTCATGTTACATGGCAAAAGGGACTTTAGAGATGCAATTTAAATTACTAATCAGTTGATCATAAAATAGGGAAATATGAATTATCCAGTGGACCTAATCTAATTATATGGACCCTTAAAAGTAGAGACCTTTCTCTGGCTAGTAGCAGAAGGAAAAAGAGAGATTAAAAGCATGGAAAGGATTTATCTCCTGTGGCTTATTTGACAGTCAGGAGGACCACATGGAAAGCATGAGAAGGAAATGAATTCTGCCAACAATCATTGACTTTGGAGGTGGACTACAAGACCCAGATGAAAACTGCAACCCTGGCTGGCACACTGATTTTAGCCTGTTAAGACCCCGAACAGAGAGTTCAGTCAAGCTTCTTTAAACTTCTCACCTACAGAAATGTGGGATAATCAAGGGTATTGTTTTAAGCCATTATATTTTTGATAAATTGTGGTAATGGCAGCAACAGGAGTTAATACAGAACCTGTCCTCCTGACCTTGCATAAGGAAAATGGAAAAGCAAAGAAAGTTATACAATTAAATTTAATTAACTTATACCTTATTTTTCTCTATGATTCTTACTCTTGTTGTTTCCCTTTCTTTCTGAAGTCATCAGAGGACAACTGGCAGTATTATAGTCCCCCAACTAAGGACAGTTCTCTCAAGATAAATGCACCTGTTGAAAATCAACCCCATCAAAACTTTCTTTTTCTTTAAGTCTGGCACACTAGAGAGAAAGGTAGGAATTGCTTCTCAGATTTTTCCGGTGGTATTTCCATTTCAGATTTGGATACATGAAGAAACAGCTCAAAAGTAATGAATCTGAAATGAGGTGTTAAAATTCGGGAACATGATTCTATTGCCCACCCTATCAAACACACTGCTATTCTGCCCTCTTAAAGGAGGAGTTATCCATGAAATCCTCTCTATGCATATCTTTAATATGAAATCATGATCATGTATAATTGTCTGAAGTCATTTTTTAAATAATTTTATTTATTTATTTGGCTGTGTTGAGTCTTCGTTGCTGCGCGCGGGCTTTCTCTAGTTGTAGCGAGCAGGGGCTACTCTTCGCTGCGGTGTGCGGGCTTCTCATTGCGGTGGCTTCTCTTGTTGCAGAGCATGGGCTTTAGGCACGTGGGCTTCAGTAGTCGTGGCACGCAGACTCAGGAGTTGTGGCTCGCGGGCTTAGTTGCTCCTCGGACTTAGTTGCTCCTCGGAATGAGGGATCTTCCCAGACCAGGGATCGAACACATTTCCCCTGCATTGGCAGGCGGATTCTTAACTACTGCACCACTAGGGAAGTCCTATATGAAGTCATTTTTAACATTATTTTATAATCTGTAAACAAATCTATATGACTGTATTTTAGATACAAATAAGAGAAAACCCAACTCAAACAGGTCAAACAAGAGAGGAGTGCAACTGGTTTCATTGAAGGTCAGACTTCAGACCAGTTCAGCTGGGTTCATGTCTCTAAATTTTTGTGACTCTCTCTCATGAATGCTTTAAGTATATTTGGTTTTCTCCAGGTGTTTGCTGCCCTCAAGACCCCAAGGTGACTCTCAAAAATTGAAGGTAGATTCCTTCTACCTCCCTGAGCATATTTGTTTGGTTGGGAAATGTCCTGTATTGATTAGCTTAAGGTCATGTCACTACCTGTCTCTTATCCCTGTGATAGGGTCTGGGGTGTGGGAAGATTACTGTTACAGGCTTACACAAATCAAGACCCACCCAACAGATGAAGCACTATGGGGGAAGTGTTTAGTAAGGCTGTGATCTAGTCCACCATTCTTGCCAATCTTCTAGGAAAAATTGAGAAAATTTAGTCAATCATTTAACTCTTGAACTTACCATCACCCATATCTATTTTCTATTTATTGTTCAGTTTGCTCTTACCCACCACAAACACTATTTATTACTATTTTACTCAATTAGTAATAAAAAGTTCAATCTAAAATATCATTCAAAACTCTGAGCTTTCTTTAAAGTTAAATATCCTCTCCTTGTGTAGCTTGGACCAGCTTTTGGCTGCAAATTCACCATAGGAAAAGGGTGTATGTGGTTGGTGTCTTCTCTAAATTTTCTAAAAAGGAAAACGAATGGCCTTATTTTAAATTGATAGTGCCTTAAACTGGGTTTGTACTCTGTGGAGCTAGTAAGTATTTCAACATGATTTTGTTATGGAGTATTTTCAAGCAATCCTCAGAAGGTCCCCACTAGGCTCCCCATCCTGAAATTCTTTTAATCCTGGAATGCTTTTATTTTCTTCTGGTATTCATTTTTGGCTCCTTCCTCAGGCTCCAGAAGTTCACATCTAGGTGCTGATAGAGTGCCTTCACCTTTCCAGGAAGCATGAAGGATCGAAGACCATCCCACAGAGTCATATGGGACTAGTATATCTTCCATGAGAAATGGTCATGCATACCTGTATGCTACAAATTCTGGGAGTTCAGCCCAATTGATCCCAGCAAAGCAGCATTCTAAAGGTTCCAAATTCAAAGTAATTCTCCAGACTGTCTCTAGTCATCTTAAATTTCTTTAGCAGGAGTGAGATCTTCAGAGCAGTGCATCTTCAATCTACATGAGACTCATATTAAGTATTCTGAGTAGCTTAACAGAAGTCCCACCCTCACTTTCTTTGAAAGGTAGATACTACCCCCAACAAAGTGGGATGGAAAAGGGGCTTACAGCCCTGCTTTTCTCAAAGATATCCTATTCACAGAAACCTACTTTATTCATCTCTCTCATTCTTTTTACATTCTCAAAATGTGGTAGGTGGGAAGGGTACGTTCTAGGATGCTGGAGTCATGAATGAGTAGCAGGCCGTATCCTTAAAAATCTGTGCATTACAGATTATACATAGCATTGCATGTCAAAGCTACTGTGCCTAGTTGAAATTTCAACTTTTATGTCTTACTGTATTTGTGATGATTAACTTCAATAGTTCTCTGATTTACTTACCTTTCATATTTTCATTGTGAAATATACAGATGCTTGTTTAAAAGTGTGTAAAGCAGACGCAAAAGGGAGGGGATATGGGAACATATGTATATGTATAACTGATTAAATTTGTTATAAAGCAAAAAATAAAAAAATAAAAGATAAAAAAATAAAAAAATAAAAATAATTAAAAAATAAAAATAAAAAAGGGGATATATGTATGCATATAACTGATTCACTTTGTTGTACAGCAAAAACTGACACAACATTGTAAAGCAACTGTACTCCAATAAAAATTAATTTAAAAAATAAATAAATAAAAAATAAATAAGTAAATAAATAAAAATAAAAGTGTGTAAAGCATTTTAGAACAATCTTCATGAAATTTTAAAAACATATTCATTAATAGTTTAAAAACACTTCGTGAACTAAAGATCAGTGTTCTTTTGACAATTTCAATGTTTCATTATAAGGATAGTTTTGTTTACAAATTCAATATCTTATATTAGTATAAAATAAGCTTTGTATTAAATTATCTGGGACATATAGACTATACTATCAATATATTCATTTACAGCATTAAAGTTAACACTTCTTGATTTACATGTGCATTTTGAGAAGAATGGGGCTAGTGGTAAAAAAAAAAAATCATAGACTAACACTGATTTAGTTGTTACTCTTTTCTAACATTTCTGGCAAAGGGTAGGTACTCAAAGAATGTTTTTGAATACAATGACTTAAAAGGATATCTTAAAAGTATAACACAGATTTCTGCCTCAACTTATTTCAACACACACATTTTTTTCTCATTCTCATCTTCTCCCTTCTTAAAAGCAACCAATAAATTTTTCAGGTCCATGGTTCACCAGAAGAAGGAAATCATTGAATTGATCACAAATATTAGTCTAAATATACTCAACCCCATTTAAACTGACACTAGCTGAATTCATTCAGAATGTAAATTCTGTAAAAGTACAACCAAAGAAGGACAAGAGAATCATTGCTTTAAAAATGCTGAATATTTACATGCATTTTAATGAGACTTGCATTTAGATGAAGACAATTAAGAAAGAGACTCTTAAACAGGTTGGAACTCAATAAACACTTCTGAAACTTTTTAAAAATATAATTTGCTTTTCAGCCAAGTTCTTCCCTGGCAGTTTCTCTATCAGTTCTGAGCAGCATATTCAGTGTAGTCAATGAGCCAATTCAAAGATATTTCAGGAACCTAGTTTGTGCTTAGAGGAAGCATTTTGATAATGAGGACTTCTAGTCTACACAAGTGGAACTTATTAGGGAGAGTATTTAAAGTGGTTTGAGCAGGTAGAACTATTTGTACTTATTTTCTGAGCTGCCAATATGTTAATCTAACATCTGGTGGGGAGGGGCAACTTTCTTTGTTCTGCCTCTAAACTTATCTTTGTTTTTGCTTTTCTTATAGAACTTACTGTTCTTTACATAAGTACATTGCTAATGCATATACTTCCCGAGATAGTATTTGCTTTCTTTTGATCACCACAGTGCTTAGTAATTATGGTAGGCCTTGCACATGGCACCTCTTTAATGTATGTAGAACTGAATTAAACTTCTGAATTGTATTATACTCAAGCAGCCATGGATACATGCTAATTTCATGTTTTTAAACAACAAAAGTAAAAGCAATAAGAATAAAATAGCTAATATATTATTGAGCACTGAAAATAAGTCACCCACTATTTCAATTGCTATGTATTAACTAATCCTCATAATAAATCTATCAGTAGGTAGATTTTTTTTTCTTGCTTACACAATTAGAAGTTGAGATGATATGAGATTAAATGACTTTTTCTTGGTCATGTATACAGTAATGGATGAACTCAAGATTCAAAATCAAGCATTCTACCTTCACATAATTTGTATATGGAAATAAATATTAAAGTAAGAGGCATTTCTGCTTATTGTTAGGATGGAATAATTTGCAACAGAGCAATGCTTACATACACACCAACTATAAAAGCTAAATAAAACAAAGAAATCATTTACTTAAAACATCAGAGAGCTGCAGAAACAGGGAAGAGTAGAAAGGCTAAGATTTTGGAAAAGAGAGATTCCTGAAGGGGAAAGCTTATTATTTGCAGTTGCTTTTTTTTCTGGATTATGTGCTAATTCTGGGCATGGGCAAGAGGCTGAGAGTACAGAGTAAACCTGGACAGAGGACTGTACCTGAAGATTAGAGAAACCAGGAAACTTGAATCACATAGAGCAATACTGCTGAAACATAAGACACCTAATATACCTAAATGGTGTATGTACATTGTTTTTTAAGACATAATATTATTGCATACTTAATAGACTAGAATATAGTGTAAACAATTTTTATATGCAGAGGGAAACCAAAACATTTGTGTAACTTGCTTTATTCCAATATTAGTTTTATTGTGGTGGTCCGGAACCAAACCTGCAATATATCTGAGGTATGCCTGTATATGTATATCAAAACATCAAGTTATATACCTTAAGTCTATACAGTTTTATTTGACATTTATACTTCAAAAAAACCTGGGGGAAAAAGAAAAGATATTCTAAAACTATTCCCTAAATAGGGCTTTAAATTGGGTGTTAAATAAATGTTTGAAGAATACAGAGTTTTTCTATGAGAATTAATAAAAAAATTTTATTTGTCAGTGAAAGTATGTCTCTGTAAATAAACACAGTGTATATCAATATTCTGGCATTTGTAGGAAAAATGAATAAATATGTGTGGGTAAGTTAAAAAAAGTGGTATCTGTTAAAGATGTTTCCACATAATTCTCCATATGTTTTGGCCTATGGCTGGGGTTAGGTGAAAAAGTTATCTTTAAATTTTAGGTATTACTCAAGGTCCAACATCTAGAAAGTAGTATTAATACGTTTGTGTCATACGCAAGTACACATAAAAGAAAACTATAATATATGATTGAAACATTTCATGTGATGGAATTTTTAAGCTGTTTTCTTCTTAGATTCTGAGGAACAATCCATTTAAAAACAGTAGAAATATAATTATTGAATATTTAAAGGTAGTTCTGGGGAAAATGAGGATCACTCATTTCCTGAATTGGACTATTTTTAAGTCTGTAAATTTATAAATTTCTAGAAATCTATCCTAACTTCTCCTTCTATACCCTTTCCTGAGGTGAGCTCATTCATTCCCAGGGCTTCTAATTTTAGTCATCTGCAAATAACAACCAAGTATTTATCTTGAGCCTTCACTTTTCCAGTTGACTACTTTGCAACTCCCTTTGGATGTTTTGATATATCAAAGACATCTAAAATTCAACATTTCAAAACAAAACTAAACACATCTCAGCATATTTCCCCACAAAACATGGTCTACATGCAACATTACTTTATGAGCAGTTGCCAAATATCTATCTATTTATGCAAAAACTATCTCCTCCCCGCTCCCAACCTTATTCACAGCCAGTTCAACACCAAGAATTTCTGTATTATCTCCTATATATCTGTTGAACTATTAGATTGAGTTTTTTTGTTTGTTTGTTGTTTTTTTTTTTTTTTTGCGTTACGCGGGCCTCTCACTGTTGTGGCCTCTCCCGTTGCGGAGCACAGGCTCCGGACGTGCAGGCTCCGGACGTGCAGGCTCAGCGGCCATGGCTCACGGGCCCAGCCGCTCCGCGGCATGTGGGATCCTCCCAGACCGGGACACGAACCCGCGTCCCCTGCATTGGCAGGCGGACTCTCAACCACTGCGCCACCAGGGAGGCCCCTAGATGGAGTTTTATAAGGACAAACTACACTTAATTTTGCTCACTGATATATGCTCAAAACTCTGTTTGGTACCTAATGCCACAGAAGTACTTAAATGTTTGTTGGATGAATAAATGACATATATAGACACTTTGGTATACAACAATCAGTAAACTTACATAATGTTTCTATCATTCAGGGTCAAGCAAGAGAAACAGAAACCAGTATTTAAAATAGAGGGACACTCAGAATGGCTTTCATCAAAAAGACCACAAATAACAAATGTTGGTGAGGATGTGAAAAAGAACGTACCCTTGTACACAGATCATGGGAATGTAAATTGGTACAGCCACTATGGAAAACACTATGGACATTTCTCAAAACACTAAAAATAGAACTGCCTTATGATCCAGTAATTCCACTCCCAGGTACTTATAAAAAACAAACAAACAAACACTAATTTGAAAAGGTACACACACATGTTCATAGCATCATTATTTACACTTGCCAAGATATGGAAACTTCCTCAGTGTCCATCAACAGGTGAATGGATAAAGAAGATGTGGTACATATAAACAATGAAATACTACTCATCCATAAAAAGGAATAAAATTTTGCCATTTGCAGCAATATACATTGACTTGGACAGTATTGTGCTAAATGAATACAGACAGAGAAAGACAAATATTGTATGATATCACCTATATGTGAAATCTAAAAAATAAAACAAACTAGTGAATATAACACAAAGAAACAGACTCACAGACACAGAGGACAGTCTAGTGGTTACCAGTTGTGAGGGTGGAGGGGCAAGGGAGGCATAGGGGATTAAAAGATACAAACTATCAATACTACGTATGAAATAAGTAAGCTACAAGGATGCATAGTACAACATAGGGAACATAGCCATTATGTTATAATAACCATGAATGGAATACAACCTTTAAATATTGTGAAGAACGATGCTGTACACTTGAAATTTATATAATATTGTACATCAACTATACCTCAATACACAACACAAGAAAATAAAATAGAGGGACATGATGATAGTGAATTGGTTACACAGTTGACAGAAAATCTGAGAAGCTAACTAAGAACAGTAAAGAAAATTAGAGATGTCGAAGAGAAGAAGCTGCTAACTCCTAGGCTAGAGGAACAAAAGGAGGAGGTAAGTTTATGTAAATAGAGAGACTAGTGTCATGAACAGCATCTGGATGTCACAAGCGTATTCTGTATGTCCTGGAGCCATAGAGGAAATGTAATCTTTTCCAGAGATGACGGGTGAGGCAAGGAGATGGGGAGACCTACCACACCATCTCCAACTGATGCCTGCTAATATCCAATAGCCTAAAGCAATATGTCACAGGATCTAGAGAATGCAGCTTCCATGTACTACTATATATTAATACAACATAATAATAATAATATTAAGAAGAAGAATATGTATGTATGCACAGAACACAGGAGAACAGAGTGAGGTAAGGATGAACTTAATATTAAAATAGTCTAAAGACGGGCAGGTTGTCTATATATATGAGAAAAAGTCTGAACTCTTCACTGAGCACCTGGACAAAAGTCATTTAACGATGTTTGATCACATGGACTATGAAGAGATATATTTCTCTAAGTACAATAATTAGTATTGAAGTCCATAAAATGTTATCTGAAAACAAAACAACAAGTAATCATTCACACTAATATTCATTAGACAACAGATGGTGTCTAAAAGTTTTGTCTTTCACTTAGTTAATTTGTTGGGCATCAAACACCATACTTGGCAGAGAAAGACAAATACCATATGGTATCACGTATATGTGGAATCCAAAAAGTCATACACAGAGAAACAGAGTGGAATGGAGGTTATTAAGGGCAGTAAGGTGAGGAAAATGGGGAGATGTTGGCCAAAGGGGACAAACTTTCAAATATAAGATGAATATAGTTCTGGGAATGTAATGTACAACATCGTGACTATAATTAATAAAACTACATTGTACACTTTAAATTTGCTGAGAGAGTAAATCTCAAGTGTTCACACCATACACATACACTAAATAATAACTGTGAGAGATGACGGATGTGTTAATTAACTTGATTGTGGTAATCATGTCGCAACATATATCAAATCATCATGTTATATACCTTAAATATATACAATTTTACTTATCAATCATACCTCCATAAAGCTGGGGAAAAAAGATCTCTGATGCCTTTGACAAAAATATAACTTATAGGGCTTCCCTGGTGGCGCAGTGGTTGGGAGTCCGCCTGCCGATGCAGGGGACACGGGTTCGTGCCCTGGTGCGGGAGGATCCCACATGCCTTGGAGCAGCTGGGCCCGTGAGCCATGGCTGCTGAGCCTGTGCTTCCGGAGCCTGTGCTCCGCAATGGGAGAGGCCACAACAGTGAGAGGCCCACGTACCAAAAAAAAAAATATATATATATATATATATATATATATATATATATATAACTTATAACTTTAAATGTATTTTGTCATTGCTTTATCTCTTTTCTTTCTCTTAATTATTTTCCATAGTCAACTTTTACAATCAATTTTTTGCATGTTCCTTTTTCCTCTTGTAACTCTCCCATTCCAGTTACTCTGTTGATCTTAAACCCAGGTTATATCTACCTTTTGTATGTCTGCACTGGCTTGAGCAAAACACAATGGCTTTGACTGGTCTAACTTTGACTAGCCTCTCTTTAAAGTCATAGCAACTAAGGTAGCTCAAGGATCTTTAACAGTGCCCAGCAATCATACTTTCTCACTCCCCAATATCAGATGTAACCATTTAATACCCTCCCCTGGAAACTCCAACCACTACTTCTCAACACAAATGCTCAGTTTATGACCTGCCCGCTATTTTATTGAGAAAAAAGAAACAAGGTTGAACTTCAATAGACTCCCATTCTCATAGCACACACTCTTACCTTTGTGTGGTAAACTACCCACACTCCTATCTATTGTCAGTCTTTCTGTGTGTCTATTACACAATTTTGCAACTACAAGACAGAGGGATTCCCTGATGTTTTTGTTATATCATGAACCTAAGTATATTTAGCTATTCTATTTGAAGGAATTGCCTAAGATATCAGATATCAGAAGAATGTGATATTTTTGTTGTAACCTTTTACCACTTTCAAGTTAGAATAATCACTTTAAAAACTCACTTTAGTTTTGAATTAAGGAAAAATAATAATAAAAATGTAATATTCTGTGAACAGAAGTAGGACTTAATGCAAATACAGAATGCCAGTTTCTGACCATATCTTAGGAAAAAATAATAATAAAACTAACCATGTCTGTCTGCCTACATGAAACCCTAACATGGAACACCAGATTGTTTCTAGATACACCTAAGGGAGATGGAAAAAAAACTGTACTCCAACCATCTTGACTGGTTTAGGATTATCAATCTCCCCTTCATCCCCCCAAATTTTCACTAATAAAAATGTCATCAGATGGGAAACATATTTTTTTAAGATTCACAGAAAAAAAATTTTAAGTATTTCATATAAATATAATGATATAAGAGTACACTTCCACGCCTCAATCAATCCTTTTTTAAATGGCATATAATCCAAATTCATTTTTAGACTCAAGCAGTGTTGTTGTGATTTCAGTTGATCAATAACATATCTTCACTTTTAGGAAATATGCAATTGGGACTCATGCAAAATCAAACTCTCTGTCCATGAAATTCTTCAGAGTTTATCTTGCATGAGAAACTAGGAAATGTTCGATAAATATTCATAAGCTGGCAGCTACCCATTGCTGAGATATATTTGAGGTATGAAAATAAAAGCTCATAGAAAAATTCAACCTGATTATTTAAAATTGAGGCAGGAACTTTTCTCAGGGCTCATGCATGATTAATGTCTTTATTTTAAACAGCCCCTTTTAGTCTGTTATTTTCTATGTTTTATCCAGTATTAATGTAAAATAATTTCATGTAATAGATATTATGCTTTCATTGAGTACTCTGCTATATTGATCTTTTTGCTTGGAGGTTGTGATAAATAGGAAAATATTTTTTATACACCCTGTCAATACTTACGAAAACCTCCACATTGTTATTTATCATCCTCACTTCTTTATGTGATGTCTGCCAATTTTCTAGTTTTACCTAAACTTCCAATTTACATTTATTATAAATTTACCAAAATCAAGGTTTTTGTTATTTATCAAAAGAAATACTTATTTAATATAGAAAGAACATAATACAGAAATTGTCTTTATAATTTTTTATAAATATATACATACCAGGTGATGGATAGGATTATCACTTTTGTGAAAAGCACTGAAAGATATTGCTATAATTATCACATTTGGAGTACTGCAGGATTCTGAGTTCATTCCCACTGACTCAAAGGAAACTTATGCAAATGATACAAGTAAATGTTGCAATTCCCCAACTAAACTGAGCAATATAAAAAGGTCCCTTATCATTAGGAAATTTAAAAATTGTCTAGAGGCTAGACAATTTTAAACAAAACATATGCATACTACCATATATTGTCATTTTAAATATGAAAAATAAAATATATGACCAATGTATGTACTTTTTATTGTATCAAAGCTATTCTGAAGATAATTAATATTATCTTTGGTATTCTTATTTACAATTATCACAGTCTCAGAATTACTCTTATAACTTACATTAATAAAAGAGTTGGAATTTTGTTGCACAAGAAATAATTTTCTCTGGCAGGAAATTTTTGACATTAGTACGCATATGTTATGTTAATACACCAATTTAGTAATGCTTTGGAGTGGAATGTGTGAAAAATGGGACTATTACTTTTGTCTCACTTCTAGGAAAAGAAAGAGACCATGTCTATATGAAAGTGGATGAAATAAATCAGATCAACTTTGGCTATTTTTCATGACTGTACATCTTAATATGACCCAGAAGCATCAGATCAATTTTACAAATTTCCTTAAGATTGTTTCTAGGATATCAGACCATTTAAATATGTTCTTCCATATTGACTCTAGTCACATCATATAGACTCAGCAATAATCTTTTATATCCAGATTGTTTTTAATTGAGGAAAATTTTCTATACAGACCATGAGGGTACAATTCAAGTTTTGATAAATATATATGTACTATATAGCTGTGTAACAACTCTCCCTACCAAGATGGAGATGATCTACATCACCCTGAAAATGTTCTTGTGCCTTTCAGTCAAAATCAAGCCCCATCAGTTAATACTCTTCTGAGTTCTATCACCATAGATTAATTTTGCCAGTTTTTGAACTTCATATAAATGAAGTTATATAGTACCTACTCTTTTCTCTCTGGCTGTTCTCACTCAGTAAAAACGTTTTGAGATACAACGAAGCTATAACATACACTAGTAGTTTACTCCTTTGTGTTTGTGAAGAATTAAGCTGTGGTCTTTGCCCTTCACTCCTGAGATGATACCTAGGTCCTTAGAGTGTTGCATAGGTCAGGAGTATCTTTGTTTGCATGAGGGCTTTGGCTACCAGACAGTCTATCAGCATTATTTACAATGGCAGCTTTGAGTCATGCAGTATCAGTTCTTTCCAGAAGGACTGGAGAATAAATGTATCAGCCAAACCTCTGGAAGGGCCAGAGATGGCAGAATGTGATCAAGCCCCAATAAAAACTCTGGGCACCAAGGCTTGAATGAACTTCCCTGGTTGATAGTACTCTTCTGTTTTATCACACATAACAGGAAAGTAAGCCATCCATGACTTCTCAGGGAGAGGCTAGTGGAGGCTCTGCGTTTCTTGGACTCTGACTCTGTGCTCTACTTCCCTTGGCTAATTTTCTTCAGCTTTATTGGGGTATAAGTGACACATATAAATTGTATACATTGAAGGCATACAATTTTGAAATTTTGATATACATATATATTGTGAAGTGATCACCACAATCAAGCTAGTTAACATATCCATCAACTTCTCACATAGTTATCTTGTGTATGTGTGCATGTGTGTGTATGTGTGTGTGTGTATGTGTGTGCTGTGTGTGTGGGGGGGGTGAGAGCACTTAAGATCTACCCTTTTAGCAAACTCTAAGTATACAATACTGTATTGTTAATTATAGTCACGTTGCTGTACATTAAATCCCCAAAACTATTCATCTTGCGTAATTGAAATTTTGTATCCCTTGAATAATATGTCCCCATTTCCCACACCGCTAACCTCTGGCAACCATCATTCTGTGCAGTCTTTCTATGATTTGACGATTTTTGATTCCACATTGAAAGTGAGATTATGCAGTGTTTCTCTTTTTGTCTGGCAATAGCTAAATACAAGAATACGGAAGAAGCTATACCTTTTTGTTTATAACAGCGTCACCAGGGCCTAAAACACAGCATCTAGTAGTAGCCTTTCAATAAACATCAGTAGAATAAAGCATTTTTTTAAATGCTGATTCAGAAGGATCACCTATCTCGGCCCTCATTTCTCACAGGACACTAGCTGGGTACAAATTAAGGGGTGATGAGATAATACCAAACAGAGATCTTTGAGGTCAGTTATTTACTTAGTATCTTAAATTTTCAGTAAACTAGGTTATGGTAGTCAACATTATTCTCTTCTACAGGAAGGATACCTATTTGGTCCAGATATATATATACATACATATATATTTTTTATCTCTCAGAAGATAGAAGGTAATGGCATGGATAAAAACTGCTCTCTGCTCTTGAGGATCATCCTAGAAAATTTGGGCAATTTAGAAAAGTCTTTGTGTGACTGGCACTAGCTTCCTTTGGCTTTCTTTGAGAATTTGGCTTATCAGCAATAATAGTATCTCACACTTCTTGCTAGATATATCAGCACAGGTGCCTACCTCCCAATACTATGGACTTAGCCAAGCACACATATCTTGCTGGAAAAGTATCTAAGAGCAAACATGATCATGACCATGACTCCAGACTCTGATTAAAACACAGATGAGCACTGGATCGAAGGACAGACATGCTACGTTTCTAGCAGTTTAATACAAAGCACTTGCCAATTCTCAACAATGATTTCTAGCAAAGCTGGTAGGAATATTTTCAACTGAGTGGCATAAAATCAAACATCCAGTTTATAATGGGAAAGAAGATAGGTACAGAGAGAGTTACTGATTTATGCTGAGGGCACAGCACTAAAATACATATCCACAGCCTGCAGCCTTTAATTCTGCGTAACCTGTTTGCATTCCTGAGAAGTTCTGGACCTTATCCTTATAAGGTCACATCCTTATCCTCTGCATAGCTCTAAAATTATTCTCTTGTTACTTAAAATAATTTGTGTGACTCTCTGTTCCTTCTGACAAAAAGCATTTAATTAAAATACTTTTGCATGGAGCTCACACTTACCTAGATGACTACTCCTACATTGCTGACACCCTGGTTATAAACTATGATGTGACTTCTTTGTCCCTTCACTTCAATTTTTCCTGAGTCATAATTAAATCTTTTGGTATTAAAGAAAAATATCCCATTTTATTTATTGAGGAGACCACTCTATTGTCATCTGCAGCCCCAAATTTGTGCCTCGCCCCCAACGCCTCTTCTTTAGAAATTCTCTGCATCACTCTTACCCAATCCCTTCCTTACTTGGTGAATGTCTTCTTATTTCATTATTGCTTTACCTCGGTTTAGGAATGTATTATATTCTTTTGCATCTGAAATGAGAATTCTCTTCCGTCCAATATTTTTCTCTCAAGATATTATCTGTTTACCATCACATGTCTTAAAAGAAAAATCTAGATTCATGTTTTCTAATTCTTCGGGGAGCATTCATGCCTCAATTCTTCTGAAATATTGCTCCTACTCAACTTCTCTGTTATAAATTCTCTTTCATATCACTAATGACCAAGTATTCACAAATAAAATGCCTTTATTTTGGCTTTGATTGTGCATAACTACATTGAAGTATATGATACAACTGATAATGTGATTTACCTTCTATATATCCATAACTTATCCCCAAGGGCCAAGGGCAGGGACAGATGAGACAGAATGGAATAGTACAGCATCCTATGGGGACAAGGATAAGAAATATATCCTTTTTCTTGTTTCTTAAATAACGAGAAAATCTTCTGCTTGTCTCAAAGTTTGGTGTTCTTATGAATTTTATCCTCAGAACTCTATTTTTTCACTCTTTATCCTCTGAATGTATATCTTTTGTGTGTTAACCTTGGGAAGAATCTTAAGAAGACAGATTGCTGCTAAACACCAAACTTCTGTGTGCATTCTTACAAACCCTTCTCCATTCTGCTGTATGTATCAGGAGGCTAATCTATTCGATCTACATTAACAAACTCACTTATCCTACAGTTTACGGTTAGGTTTGGCCAATGAGTATCACTAACAGAAGGTTAAGGAATACAGGAAGGTAAAGTTCCAGTACGTATTCTACTGTCTTTCCTCCAGAAGAGATTTCCAGTGTTGGCAGCATCCCTAGACAGGTCATAGTCTTTATCTGTTGGTCCTCTTTAAACAGTTGTTTTACTCTGAATTCTGGGAGCAATTTCCTCTTCTTTAGAGTTAGAGGCATGAGTAGATTTCAGCTATTACTAATCCTGGGGTTAGTATCTCTTCTAGTTTTCATAAACACTTTATTAAACTCCTCTCATATTACCCAGTTAAAGAATGCCATCTCTTTCTTCTCAGGGCACTAACAGATATATCCAAGAATTTTCATTTTCAGTAATGTTTTTGGGTTGTTTCCTTTTCCATGTCTACCCCCGAATGATAAGCAAATTCTCATTTCTCTTTACCATAACTCTGGACTAATAAATGCATCTTAATCACCTGAGCACCTTGACATAAGTAGTAGAAGAAATGAGTCAATGGTAGAAAATGCCCTCTTGTTCCCATTTTGATCTCCATTTACATTTATTTCACTGTTCTTATGCTCACCTGGCTCTAATATTTATGAATCACACCTTTGTATAGTGTTTTTGCTTTTGGCCACATAAACACATCTCTGTTTTTAAGAAAAGACACTTTCTCCCTTGCCCAGTCACTTGGAATTCCACTGATAGTTCTAGTTTTTGCCGTCTGATCTCTACACAAGTAAAAGGGTTTAGTTAGGCTTAATAACCAGCCCTCTTTTCTCACCATATACACTCTCCCTTAGCAATTATATTCACTTCATAAATTTAACTATCACCTCTTTGCATAACTTTCAAGTATATGGGACATGTTTTACTGTTTCTTTGGTTCTTTCCCTAAACTCTAATTTCTTCATCTATCTATATAAGGTATTCATTACACAAATAATAAATCAATTCATGTAAAGAATATAGTTCTAGCCCTGGTATAAAGCTAGCATTTGATGAATGATAGCTAGTAGTAGTAGTAGTACTTACAATGGACATTTAATGAGAATCTAAATTCCACCACACTCAAAACTGAATCCATTATCTTCTTCTGCAAACTTACTCTTCCTGAGTAGTGGACACTGAATAAACTGGACTGAAAGCAAGCAGAAGTAACGGTCTTTGTCTTCACTGAAGCTAAAATATAGCTGGATGAAACTCCACACTCTCCTTCTTTACAAAGATCTCTAGACCCTCTGTATGAATGAAACAGATCTGATGTCTCACTTCCATCTGGTGGGGTGGCATATAATCTTCCTTAACCTTCAGAAAGAATTACATACATTTGAATGATCCAATTCACAAGCTTAAATAACATATTTTTGGGTAGACCAAGTCACAAAGAGTGGTGCTATCTCCAGGGTTCATCTCCAAATGTAGCCTTTATTACATGGTGGACCAGGGTCTTAGGTCTGGGATTATCAAGACAGAGACCCATACTGGAGGAGATATTTGTTAAATTATTCTATTGTAAAGATGAAAACTTGAATTTTCCTAGAGACGGCTTAGTTATAGGAAGACTATAGTCCGTCTCTTTGCTCTCCTTAACAAGCAATGGTCTAGAAATACATGAAAAGCGGTTGAATGTTAACTTGGAAATCATGGAATGGTTTTTAAATACTTCCATTTGAAGGGAGGACAAGATGGACTTGGTGCCATCAAAGAATGGCAGGCTATATTATTTATAATTATGCTCACGGTCTTTCCCAATTTTTACCTTTATAAAAGTCCTTCTACCTAGAATTCCCTTCTTCTCCAGTTAAATTTTTTCTATTTTTTGAAACTAACTCAAATCATTATCCTCCTCTAAGAAGCCATTAATGATGTCCACAAATAGGACAAGTCTTAATAAATTCACATAACACTTTGTAATTACATTATAGATTGTCTCACAACTTACTTGTACTTATGTTTCAATGATATTTATTTAGAATCTGTCTCCTCTTATCTGTGTCTTCAGAAATCACATTAGGCTCCATTAATCCAGAAACAAGTAAAATGTCAAATGTAGATACTCAAAAGAAACTTGTTGAAATAAAATGCACTTTTTATCTAATATGTAGTTATTTATAGAGTGATTCTAGCTTATGATAAAATAAATTTTTGTCTTTTTCCCTAATTTGTATGTTATTTTTCATCATAACCCTTTCTAAAGACACTTATAAGAACAGAGACTGTTGCATCATTATCCTAGTGATATTCCTTAAATATCTGATCATAAGGTAGTGCTTCTGGATAATGATAATATAAATCTACATAAGAAATCTGGCCATCTCTAACTCAATAAAGACATACACCCACCTCTGTCTGAATACATCATTCCTTCAAATTACAGTCCACAGGAAGTAAAACAAAGTTCTCACAAATTAGAGTGAATAATACCTTTTTGAAATTATTTATGTAATTCTTACCAGATTCAGCTGTCAGGATGATTTTCAAACAGAAATTCTTCACCTTTCATATATCTTGAGCTAGTCTATTTTATATGATGCATAACTTTGCTCTGCATTTTTAAAAATATTGTATGTGTATTTCATGCTAGAATAACATTTTCAAAGATGCAATATAGAGTTTTTGGTTTTAACTATCATCATATCTGCAATATTATTTCAACCTAGTAAACCATCATATGCCACCAATTTTATAACTCCTTAATTTTTTACACTAATAATTAGCACTTTGAAAATACACACAGATTTTATTTTTTTATAGTTTCTTCTCTTGTCAAGTCACTGACCTCAGAGGATGTTGTGTTTATTATTTGAGTTGCAATTCACAAGGGCTCTTCACAATTAGAAAATTAATAACATGAAGAGACCAACAAAAAGCATGCCCTACTTCCTTTTAGTATATATCTTGGAGAATAAACCAATTTCTTTACATTTAACTTAATCAAAATTGAGACATTTAATTTTTAGGAAGGACAATAAGATATATTAACTCTGCTTATAGTAGGCTTAAATATGTCAAGTCATGGAATTTGATAGAAACTCTTCTCACAAAACAGGTAAATTATAGATGGAAAAAGCCTTCTTTTGTTTGCTAATAAATGATTGCTAAAAATAGGGAATGTTTCATATTTTTTCTAGAATCATTAAAGCACATCCGTACACTTTCCTTGTAGGGATTATTGCAACTTTTTTCAACTTGCTTTCTGTGCCTACATACATGTACTATAATTTTAAAATATTATAATGTAGAAAATCATATCAAGAATAATTTAATAAACATATTGAGCTATATCAAATTCCTGATTAACTCTAAGCTAAAACCTCCATATTTCTAAGATCTTTGAATTCTAAAGCAGTTTGAAAAAGCATCCCTCTACACAGAATGAAAATATTTAAAAGGCAACCAAAAGATTACAGTCTTATATACTTTAATTAATTAAATTTCTGAGTAGAAGTAAAGGTACACCATGACCTGGCAGGGATACAGCAAAATTATACTGAGTTTCTAGGTGCTAGATACTAGGAATAGGATGGTGAACCAAAAGCGTGTAGAGTTTATATTCTAATGTGAGAGACTGACATTCAACAAACAGCAGGTGCACAACAGTGTACAGTCTGAGAAATTCAATAGCCATTAACATCAGCCCTGCAACTCAGAAGCGCATGCAGAAAAATATCAGTTATTTTTAAGTTCAACTTCTCTACTACACTCTAGACTCACATCAAACTGCCTAATCAAATCTCCATTTGACTGTCAAATAGATCTTTCTTACTGGATACACCTAAAACTAAATTCTGTATTCTCTCAAAATCTGCCTTACCCACAACTTTTCTCTCTGCTGATATACTGGATGTTGTACTCGCTGCCAAGATCCCTCACAAGCACGGAGGCACTCATTCCCCCAGGTACTAGGAGTGTTGGCTGCTTAGAGATCACAGCTGAGTTCTTCTCCCAGTGTTTCCTGATGAAAATGGATGGAAGCTCATGTGGCAAGACTATGCCCCATTTCCAACAGTAGTTTACATCCAATGAATATTCAATGTAGGGACAACAAGGCCCAACACTCTTGCCTAAACTTTGGACAACTCAGAGGGTCCATCTTAGCTCCAGAATTACTAGTAGCATCAGCTAAGGCCTCTGTTGTAACTGAGTCATATTTCTAACTCTGCTCTACCCTGCTTCCCTTATTCCTTACAGTTGTTCATCTCCCACGATAAACCACCTGGGTGAAATCTCCATTTCTGATTCTGTCTGCTGGAGATTTTGACTGAAGAGAGTTGGTCCTAAGTGTGGTCTTAGAAGCAGACTGTAAAATGGGAATTAGGAGCTGAATCACCGACTGACTGACTGGCACGAATACGCTATCCCTGGTGGTAGAGTACTGATAGCCCCTGGTAAACTCTCGTGGTGACATTGCTATATATTTCACAGACACAGAATAATCTTAGTAAAAGAGAACACAGTCTTGTATACAATACATCAGGTATTTGAGAAATCAGAGAAAATACTAACTATATAGGACAATGAATGCACTGGAGGAAAACAATGAGGGCCTTAGGGTAATTACTCAGTAATTTAAGGTGAAGTGTAAAAATCAGAGGACTTTCTTGTCAGTATATAAAAAGATTCTCTTCTCCCGGAGCTAAGGAACAGATGAAGTTGAGGCCAAGGGACAGAATGTCATTATAAGGGTAGCAGAGTTTCCGAGAAGGTTTAATTCTCGACTCTAGCATTAACTGGGACGGAAGGTAATCTGCAACTTGGGATGTACACATCTGGCTCAATGCACTTGAAAATCTGCAGATGTGACCCAATTTCTGACTCTTGTTTAACAATAATCCAGAGGCCTCTTCCTTGCAAGACCACACATGCACTCCTGAGGATATACTCCTTCCTTCCTTCCTTCCTTCTTGGTCACTAGACCAGTAACTATGGTTGAGTCACAACATTTCCCAGGGAGTGCTGAGCTTCCCGTGGTGAATGGGTTATACCCAGGAGAACAGGAGTGGAGGACCCAGCCAACATGTTTAGAAAGCAGCAGCTTCCTGTGTATTTACGGAAATGAATTTTGAAAATGGTGAATATAGGGCAAAGGGATAGAAGTTGAATAAAGGAGAGTTTATCAATAAAGGAGCATTCTTTGCAGTATTTAACTCTGTAGCGAGGACCTCAGGAAAATGAAATTAATATGCTGCTTCTAAGTTGGGGTTTGGAAACTGGAAGCTTGCTGAAAGGGGTGTCCCACTTTAAATGTTGTAGAAAGACCAGAATAGATGTGGCAGATGGTAGAGACAAGGACAAAAAGCCACAGAGAAGTGTGCATGCTAGATTGAATATACCATATAACATCAGAAAATTTCAGCCAATTATCTTCTATGGGACACCCTAGAATATACTATTTTCCAGAGCAATAAGGCTCTCCCCTGTAGACAATAGCATCTCTGAAGGAGATGCTGTTATTGAACTGGGCGCACTGATAGCAATGGCATGATAGAATCCTGAACTGATAGAGACCAAGTGGTAACACTTAGCCTTCAAAGAAAAATAGGCCCAATGATAACAAAGAGTGGGAAACATTTGAAGGCAGCAGGCAGGCCTAACTTCAGAGAACTATGGCGACAATTAATAGAGGATAGGTCAAGATAGATGGGTAGCCAACAATAGATCACCACAGTAATATAACAAAGAGAAATCAAGGATGAGTAATTGGGATTTCGAAGGAAGCTAACCCAATAAACAGTCTATGGAGCTATCATAGCTCATTTCATTCCACCTACTATAAAAAGAAGATGAATAGTAGCAGACACCAATGATCAAGCTTTGCCATATAGAACCCCAGTTGAAGCTGCTATGGCAGATGTGGAATCTGCCAGAAAAAAATGAACAAAGACTCAAGTACATAGTATGGAGTCATTGATCAGGCAAGTACTTTCTTTTTTACCTCTGAAGAAGGAGAATCAGAAGCAGTTCACAATCAAATGGGATGAAAAATATAGCACACATTTACAATTTTACTCCAGGCTAAGTTAACCCTTCTGCCGTCTGTCCTAATATAGTCCAAAGAGACCTAAACCACCTAGACATTCTGTAGAATATCCATTTTACCAATAACAAAACATTGACTGGATATAATGAACAAGGAAATGTCAAATAAATTGGAAGGCTTAGTAAAACACATACTCCTGAGGAAAAGACATAAACACTATGAAGTTTCAGGGGCCTGCTGCATCAGTGGAGTACTAGGGAATTTAGTGAACCTCAGGATGCTGGGATATCATCTCCAACTTAAAGGATATATCATTGCATCTCACACAGGCTAATAATTAAGGAGGAAGCACAACACCTGACAGGCTTCTCTGGGTTCTGAAAGCAGCCTATTCATGCTTGATGCTACTTCTCCAGCCGTACACCGAGTGACAAGAAAAGCTGTTTGTAAAAATTAATAAACAGAAACCTCAATTAAAAAGAGGTGGGGGACCAAAGGGGGGGGGAATCTCACACCCTGTGATAACAGCAGAGCCCAATGGAAAAAGAAAGATTCCTCTTCTTTCCTGACAAGGACTCAGCCAATGAAAAGCCATGGGCTCTTTGTTTATTATGACCCTCCCAACTACCTTTTTCTCTCTATAAAAGGTTTCTCCTTCCCTTCCCATGCAGGGACTTGAATGTCGCTCATGTGGTTGCAGACTGTGAATTGCAATTCTCTGTTGATTCCAAATAAACTCATCTTTGATGGAGAAATATCTGCAGTCTATTTGCTTCAGGCCAGCAGTTCCACAGCATGAATGAATTCTGCTGCAGGTCCAGCCATGGTACAAGAAATCCTGCCACTTGGGTCATATGACTTGGCAAGAATTATGGCACTAAAGGTACCTCTGATGGGAAAAGGTGCTATTTGGAGTTTATGGCATGCTCCAATAGGAGAATCAATCACAACTTAAATAAAATCTAAATTCTTACAATGGCTTATGAAGTTTTGCATTATCTGTTCTCTGTCCTCTCTCTGACCTCATCTTCTGTTATTATTCCCTCAACACTATTCATTCCAGTCACACCAGCCTCTGTGTTGTTCCAGGAATGCTCCCAAAACAGGGAGTTTGCTAATTTCCCTGCTGCCTAGAAGGCTCTTCTCCCAGATGTCTGCACGACTAATTCCCTCACTTCCTTTAAATATTTGCTCCAAGTCACCGTGTTAATAAGGTCCATCTTGTATCGCAGCCTGCACTCTTGCTCCAGCATTCCTCACATCCAATATTCCCAATCTCTAGTATCCTTCATTATTTTTCATTTTTTTAAATAGCACAAGGTCTTATATATTCAATATTTGACCTATTTTTAGGTATTTTTACCTGTCTTCGCTTTCTTGTTTTGTTTTTTGTTCGTTTGTTTGTTTTTGTCTCTCTTCACTGCTAGAATATAAGGCAATGATTTTTATTTTGTTTACTGACAAGTGCTTAGAACAATTCCTGGCATAGAGTAGGTGCTCGATAAATTTTATGGCATGAGCAGGGAGAAGAGAACAATCACCACTCTGATTACAATAGCCTTTGAAATGATAGTCCTTTTACTTCAGAAAAGTACTGAAGGCAGGGATGAAAAATAGTACATATATCTGAATAATTCCTAAGGGCATCTGTTAACCAGAGTGGAGACAAACAATTCAAACCTGTGAGGAGAAATTGATACAGTTGGTAAAACAATTATATGCTAAATTAGTCAGTCCTCTGAAACCTTGTTAACATATACAGAGTTTCTTCTCTATCTACAGCACAACATAAATATTATTGTTCATAGCAATAACTTGAGATTCATAAAGGAAATGCTGCTAAAATACATTCCATGTGTACCCTTAAAAGTTTGGAGAAGATAATGCATTTATTCATTATTTTTCATTTTGTATAACTGAAAGCAGTTTGAACAGTACAAAAAAAAAAAAGCATAAATGGTTAATTTCTCAGTTATTTAGGAAATACTGATGTAGATTAGCACCCTGGCCAGTGATTCTAAATAAAAGAGGAGATGCACAATGTCACACTGTGAAATCTCAATTATCAGTGTGTAGTTTTTCCAGTCTGTGGATTCTGTAGATTATGTACCATGTGTTTCAAATCACAGAGCAACTGCTCTACACTACACAGAACATTTCTGACTGTCAGATTCTGTCTCCATCTCTAACCTCTGCCTATCCAGGTGCTCCCACGTGTGTAGGTTACCACCTGCAGATTCTGGAATTGGCAACAGTCTAAAACTAATTCAGACCCAGCTGAATCCATAGGAGATATTTCCATCCTGAGGCAATAACCTAATAAAATCATTAGTCCCACAGGGGGCCTTAGATACCATATAATCATATGGCACATAAGCAGAGCCCTAAGTGGGCAGGTCTGAGTACCAAATGAGTGGCATAGAGTGTTGACTTAAAAGGCTGAATTTTTCTAGTCTCCTTTAAACAGAACATATCTGTTTTACTTATATTTCCTGAAGTTCCACTTGAGACATTTTTTTTTCAACCAGAGTTTCAAAGATTTTTTTTTGGTTAATTAAAAACACTACCAAATTTTATTCTTTACAGATAAAGAATCAAAATTCCAGAGAGTGGAAAGAGCCCCATGACTCAGGCACAAATGTTCTTTTGTTTAATTCATGCATGAAACCATTTTTTTATACTATAGTCTAAGTATTGGAAAGGTTCTGTAAATTTCCTGAGGTTAATGATACAGAGCCAATGTAAGTGGTGGGAAAGTCTTTGGAATTCAAAGTTTAAAAAACGTAAAATCAAGGAAGCTTTAGATTGTAAAAACCAAAACTGGGAGGAGGAGTAGCACAATGCCTTGAGGATCAATAAAAGCAGAGTTATTAAGATATATGGGCTACTCTAAAATCTACATCTCCAGTTCTTAACTTTCTTTTGAACTCCAGCTGTCTCCTTGACCTCTCCACTGGATATATAAGAGGATTCTTAAACCTTAATGCACCTTCCTCAAGAAAATGCTTATTTATCTCCTTCCAATTCTTCTCCCTCAGTCTCTCCCAGCTCTGTAATTAAAACTATAGACCCAGAAGCTCAAGCAAAATATTTAGTGTTTTATCCTGGTCTCCCTCCTTTCTTAGTTCCCTCATTAAATATATGAGTAAATCTTCTCAGTACTATCCCAAAACATAGCACCAATATTTTTATTTTCTCATTTTCACTAACCTAAATCTAGTTCAAGCTACCACTTTCCTGCAACTGACCACTGTAAAGGCATTTATAGCTATCACTGCTATTATTCTGTCACCTATTACTGACAGAGCAGCCAGAGAAATCTGCTCTGGCCATCTAAAGTGATTATTCAGTTATTCTCAATTACCTCACTTTTTTTAATTTTCTGGATTGTACTCATCATTATTTGATATTTGTTGGCATTTATGTATGTGTTTCATGTTCACCTGCTTGTAGTACTTAATGAAATGAAACATTAAAGCGTCATGTCTATCTCATTCTCACTAGCATCTAGAATATGGCCAAGAACATGATAGTTGCTCAATAAATATTTGTTGAATAAACAACAACAAAAAATCAAATTATGTGCAGTGTATCCACGGCTTGATGCTTTTAAATTCCTATTTTCTAATTCTTCTGTAACCATGTTGAGTCTTTCTTAACACGACCAACTTCACCAATTACAACATGAAATGTGCAGAGTTCAGAATACTGCCAGATAGAGTATCACTTGTTTTCTGCCCTACAGTGGCTGATTATACAGACAGTGATAATTAATGATGATGTTATTTTTTTTAACAGGAAAGGAATCTTTCCCAGTGACCGCCTTATCCATTCTTAAGTTTCCTTTTTGGGAGGAGCAATTCATGGTGTAGATAACATTAATCCCATTTATATTTGCTTTAAGATCCCACATCTTTTGGGTGTACTTTGGTTACTTCTTAAATTATATTTTACATATGTTAGTGGTAATTTTATTTTATTTGAACAGCACATCTAAAGATGTCATGAAGAGTCACTGTCCATATTGGCACTTGGAACCTAAGCCATAGCCATTTGGGGAATATGCCCAGAGTTAAGAGAAAAAAAAAAGCTAAGATTAAAAATAAATTTTGTTTATGAGTAAAAATTAAATCTGCTACATTTTAAAAACTGTTTCATTGGTTGACCACACTACTTCCAGGGATTAAATCACCTGCTCAAGTTCTCACAGCTATCCAGTGACTTACTTGGAACTGGAAATAAGAACCTCAATTAAAACTCAATGCTCATTACACAGCATTATCTGCTCTATGCATATATCTATTCATTAAAGCCATTTCATGATCATCCTCTATATTTTAGGCAAAGTACCTAATACTACAGGATACCGCAGAAACATTGAAATTAACACAGTTGTCTACAGTTATGGAATAGTTAAAGAAAGATACATTTCAAAGTTGGCTTGTTACTGGTCAGACTGCTTGGCCTCATGCTGACTCCCTGAACCTTGGAAAAATTTCTTCCTTCCTACTTATTCTTACTCTTACTTTTACTCCCTGATTCAGTGACTGCTTGCCAGACAATTACTCCATTTACTAAAATATTTTGTTATATACTTGATATACATTATTATATTTAATATTCATATCAAACCAGTAAGCTAGCTATTATGAATCTCATCTTTAGGTGATGAAACTGAGATTTATATATTATACTTAGTAAGAAGCTGAGCTAGGTTTGGATCCCCTATCTCTACAGCTTATGCCTCCACACATTCAGTTACGCCATGCTTTCTTATTATTATTTTCCCTTCATCTTTAATACTTGAATGTTTCCTAATTTTTAACTTCATTCATATTTTTAAATCTTCAATCTATATAAGATTTTGGTCTCTAGGTTTGCACTATTTCAATATAGGTTTTTAATTTTGAGTCCTTGCCCAGGAATTATTTTTTCCAGTCTTTATCTATAACCTTTCCCCCACAACCAAAGCTTGGGACCAAGCGCTGCCACTGACGTTTATCCAAAAGGTATTTTGGGTGCACCAAGAAATAATATGATTTTAGTATTAACATACACAAAAATAATTATAAAGGTGAATGATCTGGG
The DNA here is from genome assembly GCF_964165515.1 of Mesoplodon bidens. Classification (NCBI taxonomy): domain Eukaryota; kingdom Metazoa; phylum Chordata; class Mammalia; order Artiodactyla; family Ziphiidae; genus Mesoplodon; species Mesoplodon bidens. Next base: position 92,768,372 of record NC_138167.1, read on the forward strand.
CTTCCCTGGTGGCGCAGTGGTTGAGAGTCCGCCTGCCGATGCAGGGGACACTGGTTCATGCCCCGGTCTGGGAGGATCCCACATGCCGCGGAGCGGCTGGGCCCGTGAGCCATGGCCGCGGAGCCTGCGCATCCGGAGCCTGTGCTCCGCAACGGGAGAGGCCACAACAGTGAGAGGCCCACGTACCGCAAAAAAAAAAAAAAAAAGGTGAATGATCTATCGAAACACATTTAAGTTACATTTATAATACACATAAGTGACTTGGTTTCAATGACAATAGTTGAGATGAAGGACCAGCACAGAGAAAGATTGCCTTTCTGTTCTAAGATAACCTACTGTTAACCATTATTATTGCTATTGTAATGGTGATCACAAATATTGAAAGCATCACCGATACTCTTTTCCATAACAGACTTGTCAGGTTGTACCTGGTGAATCTAGTCTCTTTTAAGATCAACAAGAAAAGAAGCCTTGTCCAGCCTGTCTCCAACTTGGTGTTTATCATTGCAGAGAGTAACAGAGATGGAGTTTCTATGCTTATATCTATTTTATTTTCAATTTATCCATGGCTTTCAGGTGAACCTCAATATTTGGTTTTCATGACCTTTTATTTATTTTGTAGTTTTTTTTGGCATTAGCTTTGCTAATTGATATATACTTCCCCATCTTAAACCTTCTCCTTGGCTTCTGGAGACAGTTCTAAACATTGACTTCAGGCCTCATGCATTGACATGAAACATCATCATTCATAGTCCCTGCTCTCCTGAGTGAGAAGAGGGAGATGATTCCATGTTAGAATGGTGATATTTGCAGTGTGACTTAGGAATTATTTTCTCTCACATTTTGAGGGCAATGGGAGGGAGCCTCAGTCTTATAAATAACAAAGAGAAGAGGCGTCTTTATTTTGACATGTTATAAACATAGTAAGTAGTCAGTAAAACAATTCACTCTTTCTACTTGTTTTTCCATTAGGCAAGTGCTCTGTGTCTTTAAATTTTAATGCATTCTTAAAATAGTAGTAAAAAATTAAATAACTACAGCAACAAAAATGCTTGTACTCACAGACTCCCTATATATAAATAGATGCAGGGGATAATTAAAAGTTCAAAGAATATTCTTTTGAATTACCTCTTATCTCCCCATATTCACTGATCTGAATAAAATGCCTTTAAAATTCAGCTGAGTCTGAAAACTCATATAGTGGATACTAAAAGTAAATAAATAAATATGTCTTTCAGTATTGCTCTTTCCAATTTGAGTTTGCTGTTAGTTAGACAGAGAGTCAGAGACAAATATAAATGTATTTACAATAACTGACTGATGAAAAATGCACAGGACAATTTCACTTCCCCTTTTTAGAAAACTGTCAAATAAACACATCAAACTGAAGACCCAGGTCATGTTATTTTAACAACACCTATTTGCGACTTATCTTGAATATGTTCAGTTTCACACCAAGTGTCTGGATAATTCGACAGCCCACCTACAGAAGGTTCCTGGCCACATAAAACACACAGCCAGGACACATTTCCTGTTCACTTTTAGAAGCAATTTAAGCACTGATTTTAATGTTTAAAGAGGGTTTGAGTTCCAGATACCCAGATGCCTAATTTTTATGCTGCATTTTTTTTAATGCTGCATTTTTATAAGAACATGGTTCGATTTATGAGTTCCTGTGAACAAGTTCTCAATTTGATTTTTGGAGAAACAGACAGATAAACTTTAGGGGCCCAGGTGTATGTGTGTTTTAAATGGTGCCTTGTTATTGTGAATTATCTTCTGGCAAATTTCATGATCTTATTTGTTTGACAATCAGTATATTACAGACACCTGCAACTTATTTTATACTTAATATCTAGACTGATATATTTACCTAAAGTAATAATATCATAATACTCAGCAAAAATATTGAATTTTACTTTATCTTTTTCTCAAATTGTATATTATAAAGAGAATTGGTATTAGGAAAATTACACTAAAATTTTAAGCAGGGACATCTGTGAAACTGGAAAACAACAACTGAGTTCAATTCTAACCATGTTCCTACATGAATGTTAATGGAATCTAACTAGAAACCAAAATTCCTATTCCATTAAATCAACTATTGCAGTGTAAGGCTCAATGTTTCAAGCTAGAAATCACACCACAATATGATTGATGAAGGAAAGTTCCTGTTAACTTCTCATTCAGGGCCTTGAAAACATGAATAGAAACTTGCAAATCTATTTTTGGATTTCCCACAGAGTTTGAATAAATATCAGATTCAGTACAGTAAAACAAGTTTCTAATGTTCTATATCCATTCCTGATCAGACATCAAAATCCAAATTTTACTTTGTAAAACTACTTTATTTGGTCTTTGAAACATATATTGTGGAAGTATCAAAGGAAATGTCAATACGTAAAAGCACAATGCCTTCCAGCATATAGCAGAAATAAGTACTAAATGCTAACACTAACTTGCCTGATATGCACTGGGGCTATGGCTCCTAACTGCCTCTATTCTCAGATCAGTTTTGGAATTTGGGATAACCAATTAGTGTATTCTTAAATAGTTATATTTGATCTAGATATGAAGGCTTACATCTGGACCCAAATAGTTTCTAAATGTAGTAAAACCATTTAACTATATATCAGATTTTATATTTTATAATAGAAGTAAAAATACATTTTATATACATGGAAATATTATGAGAATAACATTTAGAAAAAAAGAGGTGTATTTCTGTTATTACTTATTCAAGGAATCTATTCTTATAATGGCACCTTTTATCCCAACTAGAAGATATTTATTTTTCTCTCATTGTCAAATATCCCAGTGGTCCCTTTCAGAGAAGAACAAAAGCAATATGGTCTAAAATATTATGAAAAGTCATTTAGATCATGCTATGAATGGAATTTTAAAAATCTAATTATACAGCAGATATAGTATTGGGGAAGAGATTTAATAAACAACTATTAAATATTGGATTTCTTGTGGCAATTTTTTTTTGTATATTACATAATTATGGTTTTCAAATCTCCACATACATTTTCTTATTTAAAGCTCACAAACTCACAACAACCTTTTCAATAGAACAGTTACTAACACTACTAAATTTTAAAAATAGATAACCTAGAATCAGAAAATTTAAGTAATTTGTCACAAACAACCAAGATTTATTATAGACACTGACTGGGACACATTCTCCTCTTAGAAATAAAAGCTACAAAACAACCTTAAGATCTTTCAACTATTTTTTTTCTCTTTTTCCACAGTTTTAGAATAAATTAGAGTGACTAACAGCAGAGTCATAAGAAGGGGGTCAGCTAAACAATGACGTAAACTTTGGCACCAAGAACTCTTCTAGTAAAGTTGGAAAAAGCAGACCAAAAATGTAGAATATCCTTTCTTCTAGCAAACCTCTGACTCTGCTTACAATGTAAATGAAGAGAGTGCAGAAGATTCTCCCAGCATTATTCTCTGGTTCACTTCATTGCTAACACACCAGGTTCTGTATGCATAATAATGAGTGTCATTGGCAATGGATTTTGTATATTCTATAACCAAAAGAAATAAGTCAAATCCTTTTAAAGCCTATGAAAAAGTAATGCTTAACAAAAGAAGCATAGTAATTCTGTTATTCAGTCCTGGATTTGGTTCATTTGTTCTTTGTTATTTCAATCTGGTAAACATTTTCTTCATGCTCCTGCACTTATCTACTATATCATGAGTTTATTTTGTCCTCTAAATTTAAAATTGAACAATGTGACATTCTCTTTAGGTCTGATACAGTGTTACACAAGGGTTTTTTTTTTCAGTTATTTTGCTTATTTCCTAATATTGGACACTGTTATTTTACATTTAATCAAGTCAATGTGAATCCAGAACATGAATATTTTATAAATACATGTACTGAAAGTAGATTTTTGAGAAAGTCACAAGGTAGGCATAATAAAGAAATTGTGTAATTTAATACTGTCCTTCATATACTTCTAGTTTCAATGTTGAAATAGCCTTAGTCCATCCTACACTATATTTACCCATGATTCTAGGCTGGTTTAGATCCACATCCATTCAATGGGGACTCTTTCATATACTACTGGCAGTTGTTTAATACAATAATTTAGAAAAATATCAATATGGAATTTTTTATTCAAATGCTAAAAAAAAAGCTTATGTTCTTTAAATCAGAATAGACACTTCTAGGCACCTAAGTCATGGAAATATTCTGAACCACAAAGAGGAAAGCTTACCCAATGTTTATCTCAAAATTATTCATGTAAAATATTGGAAAGAATATTAATGTTCAATATCAGCTAAATGTCAAGTGCATTATAAAACATCTAAAATAATGGGTATAAGCACTATTTAATCACACAGGAATCTAGTCTAGTGGTTAAGAGTGCAGGTCCCATTAGACTTTCTGAGTTCTTCTACAACCTGCACCCACAAAATATCTTCCACAAACTACTAATTGAGTAGTTTGGGAAAAGTTCTTTCTTTTCCTTTTTGGCTCAGCCATTAAACAGGGATGGTAACTACCTCACAGGTTGTTGTGAACATTTAATCCTTGCAGGACATTTCATCCTGTCCAACATGTCCACTGAGACATGTGGTCCATGATTTGTTAAAGAATACAAACATTTAACTTTGCCAAAATGTCTTTAATTTGTCCTGTCATTGCTTTTATGTTTGTCTTGTATCACTTCAATAAATCTCTAAGTTGAAGGGTGATGCACTACCATCAGCTTTTGAAATTTGCTATGCCAGCCTTCCATTGCATTGTTTATCCTATGATTGCTATTCAGTACTGGTGTATAACCAGTAAGTTTCTGGTTGAAATCTTGGAGCTTCTTGTTTTCTTCTCTCTCTGCCACACCTTTCACGGACTTATACTGTCTCAACATAATACAGTAGGTCATCTAAATGTTCTTCTGCATTCTCCACAATGTACTTAGAAGTTTCAATTACATCTTCCAAAGCCACAAAAAAATGGAAGTCCAAACAACATGGATGCACTTACATGTGTTATTTTCCATTTTTATATACTCACATGTTAGACCTAAATAAGATATTTTTCACCACAGTGATGGTGAAAAGTGAAACAATCAACATTTACGTGTGCATTTAGTAAGCATAGTCAAATTGCATTCATATTTGCAATCTCAAAATCCATCATGCATAAGGAAGGGTTAATGCTGAGATTTCTTTCTTATGCAAATGCAAATACTTTTTCAAATTTATATCTGTAAGTGTCTTCTGGCCTTTTCATTGTTAGTACATAAATCAGTGGCATACTGTAATCCAATACTACACGGTGCACAGACATAACTGAGTGAACTGTGTTGGTGCCATTGTGAGGTGCCATCAATGAATACTGTGGTATTGGCACTTGAACATCAAATATTGTCATAAGCTGTGTAAATAATTCTTTCATCATCTTGAGCACTGGAATCATGCAGAAAAAATGCTCCACATCTGGTCACTATACACTCCTCTGGAATTTAAATTCCGTGCAAAGACTGTTGTCTGTTTTGAATGCTATTTACTTTGCTACTTCAATGAGTTTCTTTCCGCCCTTCATCATGAACATCATGGAGAGTTCTTTGAAGTGACTGGGATGGTGCTGCGTTTGGTCCTTCTTCTGCCTGTCATTTTAACCTACTCAGTCTTCCTTACTTCCTCTTCAATACCAACGTTGTGCTCATGTTTTCCTGTCCCATCTAGGATGATTGTCATATTATCCAAATCCTGACTAGTTGTACACTGGACATTGCAGGTTCCCTTCTCTTTACAACAAAGGTACCTTTTACTCTTATCTCTGTTAAAGAAATAGAAAAGGTAACAAACACCATTATAAGGTAGCATTGGCTTTTCTTTTTGTGAGTATAGTATTTCTGCCATATTCCACTAAGAATTTTCAAATAAAGATGTCCTATGGACAAGCAACAGAAAAATGGTTATGGATGGATGGATGGATTGCCTAGGTAGGAAAAACCTTACTGATGTCTTATGGGTTCAACTCCAGGTTCATCTGGACTGAATCAGCTAGTAAGCAGGTACCAGCCAGTGATGGTCCATGCTGAGTAGCAGGTATGTGTGTGAGTCACACCCACTAAAACCTCTCTGAACAGCAGCAGACACTTATTGTGGTCTACTGCTATCATACCTTTATAAGACATCAGTTCAAGGGAAATATTGCCCTTTAACCTTGGGAATGATTGCAGAAGCATTAATTAGATGCCCGGTATCACCCTCAAGGTGTCTATTACACTCAACCACTAAGGAGTAGGAGAGCCATACCTATTCTCACTCCTCCCAAACAAGTGAGACTCTCTGTAAAATGTTTACCTCAATGTGTTTCCAGCCCATTTTACATAGCAACTTGACCAAGTTCCTCCTTTTAAACTCTACACTTATTGAATGATCAAGCCACATCCAAACAAATGCTCAGTAGCATATTAACACATCATGCATTGTGAGATCCTGTCCAAGACTTGTTGTCCTCTGTGCATTTCTCAAACTGTAGGACTCTTCCTCAGTATATATAGTTAATATAAATTACACTCTTCTGCAAGATTCAAACTGTGACCCATCTACTTAGCCCTACGTGTGATTACCAAGTCTACCAAGGCAAGAAGGGTTATTATTGGCAATACAACCACAACACAATTATTGGACCAATAAAACATAATAGTATTTATGTATTAATCCTGTCAACAAAAAGTATAAATAAAGGTTAGGGGCTATTTGAACCCAGGGATGTTTTCTAAGCATGGACATTTTTAACAGGCTCAAATATTAAGGACCATTTGTCATGGACCAAATATGCTCATGGATGTTTTTGATAGGACCAAACTTCAAGGACATTTTGGCATAGACCAAATGTCTCAATGGACATTTCAGACAGGACCAAATATCAAAAACTTTTTGGCAGACCAAATATCTCAATAAACGTTTGGACAGGACCAAATGCAGCTAATCCGTTTAATAAATTAATGCACATTAAGCTCTTTGACCAGTGTTTGGAAGGTAATTAATGCTCAAAAAAGATGAGCTATTATGAGGATTTTATTTTAACTCTAAAGTGTAATATCTTAACAACTTTGAAATAAGCAAGAATAAAAATATTAAAATAATTACTAAATGTAATTGATATACAATGATAATATACATTGATATTACCAATGATGACTTTATTTAAAATTAACTTCATTTTTTTAATTTTTCAAATATATTTACAAATAAACCAATATTTTACAATAAAAATTAGAAATGTGAAAATATACTTAACAATTAATGTAAATAATAAAAACCATCACTGATAACTGATTTCTAGATCCTTTGAAAAACTGTGGAAGCAGACTTCTACAAAACTATTTCAGCCAGATTAGCTGGGTTACACTGTACTTTAAAAAACAGAACAAAACAAAACAAAAAATGAAATGTTATCTCGAACTAAGGGGTTTAAAACAACAAAGGTGTACTTTGTGTTTTATTACACGTCTATCACAGGTCAGCAGGTGGGAAGAGACTGCTCTGCTTATCTCAGTTTCTCAGGAACCCAGACTAATAGAGCAACCACCATCTCAAAGTTCCATTGATGTGCAAGAGTAAGAAAAGCTCTAGACGACCTTGTACTGGCAATTAAATCGTCACACTTCCTGTAACAGATCATTGATCAGAACTTGTCACATGATGACACCAAACAATGAGAGACCCTTAATGTGGCCAAAAGGATTTTTGTCTTCTTTCATAAAAGCATGCTAAGGGCTAGGAAGTTAAGGAAAATGTCCAGCAGTCTGAGATTTAAATGTTAATTGGATAATATTCCATTATGTCCTAAGAATACCAGTCTTACCTGTCAAAATGAGGTGCTCAGTAAAACTGAAACAAGAGGAATTACAAGGGGTCAAATGACCAAAAACAGGCTGGTAAACTTCGGGTTTAATTAAGAGGTCAAAGGAAAAAATTTCAATATGCCACCAAGTTCTACACTTAAGAGTTTAGTAGCAGATGTCTAAAATCAAGCAGGGAAAATATCCCTCCCCGAAAAATAACATAAAAAGCAGATGAGATAATGAGCACAGTATGAAGTAACAGTAACACAAATCTCCCCCAAAAGTGGCTGTTTCTGTCTCAGAGCTATTTTAAAAGGGCCAGGAACAATCTCCTCTTTCTTCAAGTGCCAGAAAATTTTATTTCCATATTAGTAGATTGAGAATTAATTATTTGGTGTTCTTGGACATGTAGTTTTAATTTGTAAAATAATTTTATTGTGTTGAATAACATAAGATTCCCTTGATTTTGACAATTCTGAACTAAAGGTTTAGATTAAAATCAGTTCTCTATTTCCCTTCTCCCTGCTCCATTAGTAAGAGTTGATCACTCACTCTCACCTCCTGTTTTCATTCAATTTTCTGTAACCCATGGTCTCATTGTCTTTCTTCTATGTTTTTAGGGTCTCCTCTCAATCATTTGTTTATTCCCAAACCCTACAAGTTGTTGGGCCCAGAGTTTATCTCTTCAGATTTCTTTTTCATCTACATTCTAATTTCTATCAAATCTTTGGTGAACTCGTAATTGCTTTAAATATACTGAAATCTCCTAGATTATTATCTCAAGCCCACAGCTCTCTCCTCATCTAGTTCATGTAACCAACTTAATTACTCGACATCTCCACCTGAATATCTAATAGAACTATTAAACCAATATACTGAAAACTGAGCTCCTGATTATTCCACTACCCCACCTCCCAAACGCAAATCTATTTCTTCATCATCTCTGAAAAAAACAATTTTAGTTTCCAAGTTGCTCAGGGTGAAAAACTCAGAGACAGTATGAAGCACAGTAAATTATTTGGTAAGTTACAAAATCCTTGCTTTTTAGGTAGATCACTCAAAGGTAGTGATGTAGAGTTAGCATAAGCAACTCCATTTTGGCCCTGCTGTCTTGTTTTCAACATCTACTACTATCCTCTTGGCTCACTTTGACCTCTTAACTGTTCTATGCCTCAGGACATTTGCACTTCTGTTTCCTCTACATAACATATTCTTCCTTCATAGACTTGCATGGCTGACTCCCTCTCCACCTTCAGATATTTAATAAAATGTCACATTTTCAATGAAATCTTCCCTGACTGTTCTATTTAATTTTGCAAAACCAGTATTTTCTTTTATTCAACTCCCTAACCTCCTTCTAAAACCCCTCTTATTTTTCTCTTTAGTACACATCACCATTTTTCATACCATTAAGTTAACTATTCCTTGCTTTTTGCCTAATTTTCCCACTACATGAAAGCTCCTATAGGCAATGATTTTTTTGTTTGTTTTGTTCATTGTTACAGTTCCTTTGCCAAGAAAAATGTTGGTATATATTGTTCTTTTGTGTTGACTAATCAAATTGATTATTTAGAGTCAACAGAAATATTCTGAACTGTGATGGGAATAGTTTCTTTACAACTTATCTAAAATTTTATATTTGATCTTAGAGTGTTTATGAATATTTATTTTAGCTGCTTCCATAGTGTTTGAATTTATAGACAAAGAATAATTAGTGAACTCTATCAATGAGAAGGTTATAATATTAAAGCAACTTGCTATTAACTAAAAGGCCTCAGGTTTGGTACTCTTGAAAGGAAAAGTATAAAATAACAAAAAAAATCAAACAACTAAAAAACACAATTGATATATTTTCTTATATTGCTAAAAAATTTTACATTTTTTCTGTAGTGTTGTACAGTAGTAAAATGTTGATCAAAAATTATGTTGTTTTACACAAGTTGAATTCCAACCCAGAGGTGACTCATTTTACCTTATTAGGTTCTAAAACAAGTATGTGCAGCACATATGGTAAAAATTTCCCTTCATAATTTTATAAATAACCCTTGAAATATAAAATCTAGCCTGTTGACTGATATTCTATATAAATTAATAATATATAAACTGACTTGTAGTATTTAGCAGAATACATATGCAAAGTCTAAGTATTTAAAAATATAGATATAAGCAAGTGATCATATATAGCTGACTTCAGTTAAAAAAACATATGTTGTAATCCCACTGTTCAGATATGGGATATTCATAATCTAAAACACTTGGATTATTTCCTAGAAATTTTACAAATGATTCAGATCTCTGAATATGATTCAATGGACTAATATAAAACTTTTAGTTAAAATAATAAAACATAAATTTCTGCTAAATGACAATATCTTTAAATGACAAAGTTTAGTAATCCATTTTGTATAAATAATGATTTAAAACTGTTTCTATAAAACTACATAATACTTAATTTTTATCATCAAATTTTTACATCTGACCACCAAAATTGATTTTAGTGTGGCTGATCACATCAATGCTTACTTATACACAGTATTTTCACACATCTTACTTGGCAATTAATAGGGCCTTTCCACAGAGACAAAAAAAAATTTCATATTCAATATTAAAGTTGTTTAATATAACTATTTTCATTGAGGCCAGTTTAATAGATCATTGTTTAATATGTTTAAAGAATTACTTAAATAAGACTACATATTATAAGGTATTTTCTCTGGCTAAAATTAATTTAAAAAGCTATATTTCAAAAGCTTGTGAAATTTGCATTAAAAGACATTAAAATCACAGGATCTTATTTCATTATGTAATGCTGTTAAACTTTTAAAAGCAGAATTGGCATGTTAGTGGCCAAGTTCCTTTATAACATGTTAATCTGAAAAGCCACATAAATTGTACACTTGCAACTTGGCACCTTAGAGTATCTCTCCCAGTCCAAATACTGTTACCCAAATAGTGTTCCACACAGACTTAAAAACTCATAAAGATTTTTAAACTCAGTTGGTGGTCCCTGCATCTTCCGATGGCTCCATTCCCCATATATTAAGATGGTAGCCAAGGTAATTCACACAGAGAAGAGTAAGAAACCAATATATGCAAAGACCTATGTCAGACTTTATTCTAGGAGCATTATATACACTATCAGTTTAAAATCTTCATGAAAATCCTTAGAGGTAGTAAATTTATTCTGATTACACAGATGACTAGATTAGAGACAACTCACCTAAACCAGGCTGTTGGGGAATAGCCTCAAGTCCTGACTAGGTTACGTGTTTCAGTGTTTCTACCATTAAGAATAATAACAGTAAAAGTGATTCGGTGCAAGGCACTGGGCAGTATGGCTTACACACTTTATGCTATTTATCTATCTCAGTAGCCTCAAAAGATAAGTGCTATTATTATCTTCATTTTTTAGAGAATGAAACTGAAAGATGACATACATTTCTCAAGGTCACAGAAACAGAAAATGGAAGTGTTAGCACCTTTCACCTTGCTCAACCTAGAAACACAGCTAGTGGGTCTACCTCCTTTAGAAGCAAAAGAGCTTAATGGCTAACTCAGAAGATTCCAACTACATGAACCTGAAAATTATAGGAGAAAAACAGCACAGGATTTTTTACTGCTGTGTGACCAGAGGAATGCCACTTTCTTCATATTAAATAGGAACAGAAAGAATTCATTCCTTAAAAGATTATTGTGGGATTTAAGTAAGGAATTCATTTAATGTACTTAGCACAACATCAGTGAGGTACCCGCACCCCACCCCTTCCGCCAGCAGAGGAATAATAAAAACTCTTTCCTCATCATGGTGAGGCATAAAGACAAAGTTGTTGTCTTAAGCTTTGCCACAGATTCCTCCCTAAGTGAACCAAGCTTAGAGTTACATAATTGGTTAGAAAGCATAAATTCACCAGGGACACAGCACAGAGAATAATAAAACAAAACCACAGAACACCAAGAATGTAAATCATCTCATAATGATAAAAATACCAACCATCTGGCTTTAGAATTTCATTAGAAACTTTACTAAAGGATGTATCTCAAATAATATCTCAATTGCATTTTATAATTAGGAAATCTGTTTTTTATTTAGTAATATAATTTGTTAGTATAAATGAAAAGTGAACTTATCCATTTATTAATTTATATGACAATTCCCCATTACAAATTGACTACATAAAGCAAATGACAGAATTTCAGACAATACTAATGAGTTTCTGAGACAAAGAAACCTTAATTATTGTTTTATTTATTCATAGATCACCAAGTTCCAAATACATTTAACATTTAAGCCTTCTTATAAACTATATGAAACAAAACAAAATGAAATAAATTATGTGTTTATGAAAACAAAAACAAAATATTTCAAATAACTTTACATATGTGACACCATACTTATTTTGCTAAAGGATTAATTAAACTTTTACTGAAAACTAACCACTCTATGTTATGCAATAATTTTCACAGAATATTTATTTATTATATTATTTTGGCTAAGTTGGTTTTTATTCTCAAAACAAATTAATAATTGAAACAACACAAAAACTCTTCTGCTTTTCTATCTGATAAGTAGTATCTGTTTTGTTTTTTACAGTTGAAACTACACTTCCATGGCAATAGAAATTTTAATGAAAATTTAATAAATATTTATTGAGTTCCTACTAGAGCAAGACATTTTGCCAGATCCTGAGGGAGATAGAAAGGTAAATAAAATTTGGTTTATGACCTCTAAGATTTTCCCATATTATTTGTCAGGAATGTAGGTTATATAATGTGATGGAATAGAAAATTAGATTGAAAGGGAGGCTGGGGCCAGATCATGACAATTCTTCCATATTGTGATAAAGATTTTGTATTTATTTATACCATCAGGAGGTTTAGCATCAGACAGACCAAGTTCTTTTGTTGTTGTTTATTGAAGCATAGTTGATTTACAAGATTATATTAATTTCAGGTTACAGCATAGCAATTCAGTATTTTTACAGTTTATATTCCATTAAAAGTTATTACAAGATAATGGCTATAATTCCCTGTGCTGTACAGTATATTTTGTTTCTTACATATTTTATACATAGCAGCTTATATTTTTAAATCTCATACTCCTAACATGCCCCCCACTTCCCTCTCCCCACTGGTGACCACTGGTTTGTTTTCTATATCTGTGAGCCTGTTGCTGTTTTGCTACGTACATTTGTATTATTTTTCAGATTTCACATTTAAGTGATACCTTTCTCTGTCTGACTTATTTCACTAAGCATAATATTTTCCAGGTCCATCCATGTTACTGCAAACGGCAGAATTTCATTCTTTTTATGACTAATATTCCACTGTATATATTTACCACTTCTTTTTTCATTCATCTGTTGATGGACACTTGGGTTACTTCCATACCTTGGCTATTGTAAACACTGATGCTACAAACACTGGGGTACATATATCTTTTCAAATTAGTGTTTTCTTTTTTTTCCAGATATATACCCAGGAGTGTAATTGCTGGATCATATGGTACCTCTATTTTTAGTTTTGTGAGGAACCTCCATACTGCTTCCCATAGTGGCTGTGCCAGTTTACATGCCCACCAACAATACTTCCATCTGGTCAGCAGTGAGATATTGATAAAGCCACTATAAGATACTCTCAGATAATGTCAAAATGGAGTTGATATCAACTTTCTTTTAGTGATTTGCAGCTAGTATTTTCTCACTTTCCCTTGGAACTTTCCACATTCCTAGAATATGGGACACCTCCATCTATTTACTTTATCAACACCTACTCTTTTACTCTTCTTTTAGAGGTCAACTAAAACTTTACATATTCAGGGCATTTATTGATATCGTTACATACATCATGGATCAGTTCCCCTTTTTAAATTTATAGCACCCCTTATTTTTCCTAACTTATGTTTCTGGGGCTGCCCTGGTGGCACAGTGATTAAGAATCCGCCTGCCAATGCAGGGGACACAGGTTCGAGCCCTGGTCCGGGAATATCCTACATGCTGCGGAGCAACTAAGCCGATGCACCACAACTACTGAGGCTGCGCTCTAAAGCCTGCGAGCCACAACTACAGAGCCTGCGTGCCACATCTACTGAAGCCCGCATGCCTAGAGCTCGTGCTCCGCAACAAGAGAAGCCACCGCAGTGAGAAGCCCGCGTGCAGCAACGAAGACCCAACGCAGCCAAAAATTAAAAAATTATGTTTCTGTAATTCATTATAAAACAGAATTTATAGCCGCCAGAGGGGCTAAGACAACTTTCATTTGGCTTACCATTCATTTTCACTGCTTAGACTAATAATTGCACATAGTAAATAAACAATAAATATTTAGAAAATAAAAAAAGAAATGCCAACCATTAAAGCCCTAGTATAAATGTATTTTGTTTTAACACAATTTAGTTTTGAAAATCTATGCTGAAGAATAATAAAGTTAATGAGAGATACATTTCTCGTTAAAAAAGATAAAACAATTCAGACATAGTGTTAATTTTGAGACATATCTAGATTTCAGATATAAATTGTATACTGTTGATTAATGTTAAAGTAGACTAATGTGTGAAAGCTCTTCATAAAGAATACTAATGAAATGATTGTGTATCAAGTGAAATATAAACATTAAGAAGCTCATGGCTTGGTATAATGAAACCTACCAAGAAGACAACATTTTACCTGAAAAAGCAAATTACTAAGATAATTTTCTTAAACTGCAATACTGTAATAACAATAACAACAGTAATAATAGAATAATTACTGTTTATAAAAAGTAATTGTCATATCATGATGTCCAGATCATAATTTTCAACCATCACAAATTAAATAAGTAAATTTCCTGGTCTCTGGCATGTGGGATTTCTTTCCTCAGATTTAAAATATAGCTTTTAGATTGTCTCTATACAGTAGGAAAAATGAGAACAAATTTTAAAACATTAAGCAAACCATCAAAAAGATTTTTTTACTCCTGTGCATTCTTAGAAAACATTTGTGTTCCATTTGGATAACATTTGAAAAGAAGATAACATGCTGAAAGAAGCTAAACTAGCAGCAAAGTTTAATCCTGAATCCACATTTTAGAGTTAAAATCAACAGGGAAATATAATAACCTATTACACCTTGGATTTTAGCATACGAAATAACACTTGGGAAGCATCCAAAATGTTTTGAGGAGGAAATAAGGTGAGGAAATGAGAAAACTCATATTTTCTCTGATTTGCAATCATAAAGTCTCCTATGAAATGTTTATCATTCAAACAAGATTTCTCCCCCTCTTTTTTTAAATGGAGTGACTTGCATATTGGTCAGGGTTCTAAAAAATGGGAATGATCATTCTTTCCATACTGGCTCACCCTACCAGTATCGGGTGCCCCTTAAAAACACTACTTTAGAAAGCATCTGATATAGACTCCTTAAAATCAAGGAATCTAATTTGCCAGATTAAAGGTGAGTCATTTCTCTGTGCACATCTTATCCAGTGTATGAATTTTAAGGTGCATAAGTAAATTTTAATCATAAATTAACCCCACAAATATTCAATCATCAGTATCTACTATATAAAAATCAGTCAAATTATCTATAGGACTCATTTCATTCATGTGCCCTTCACTCGTGAAAACATAATCAAGGATTGAATGTCCTTGAATTTACTATGGAATATTTCATATGAAAGCTATTCTTTCTAAAAACTTGTTTTGACAGGTGACAGATAATTTGAATATTAAAGTGATTTTAATGTGATGATGTGACTCTAATTGCTTTAAATCACTGCAAAATTATTCTTGTTGGCTAATTTATAATGAACCACTTTTTGTCTACTTATATTATCATCTGACAACTTGCAGGCTCCAAGAATTCGGCTTACTCTTTTCTTTTACCATCACTTTCTGTGACACTGGATTCACCTCAGTTTTTTCATTTTCCTCCAATTTGTTGCCTGTGAAAAGTGCACAAATAACACATTCCACAGGAATTCTAGCTGAGAATGAAGATTCAGATGTGATTAAACAAAGAAACGTTGGCCAACAAGCCTAGCTCTTTCCTAGGCACCTTTTCTAATTTTATTTGTAATGTTCCCTTGTGGAACCTTCTGGACCTTTTCTTATAAATCATCTACAGTATAGACAATCCTGTCAAGATTAGATACCAGATTAACTTACTTACACTTATGGCTGCTAATTTTTCATTGGCTTTTCTGTCCCTTCAGGAGCCAACCTGAAATATTTTTTCATCAGGTAAGAAAGAGGTTTCAAATAACTCTCTAGACCCATTTCACGTTCACAAGAACCAATAGTTTGGTTCTTGGCCTTCTAGATGAGGAATCACTTCCTGTTTTATTTCAAAAATTAGTTCCCTGACTTGTTAATATACCCTAGACTTGAAATCACTTCCTCCCACCCAAGGAACAATATTTTCTGAAAATCTCTATCAATCTGAACCATTGTCTCTGGGCTATTTAGTGTGGCTCAATCACTGATTATACGCAATCTGACAGAGTCCAGGGTTCACATACCAAATCTATCCCTTTTTCTCTTTTTCTATAACAACTTTATTGAGATATAATTCACATGCTATAAAATTCACCCATTTAACTATACAATATATATATTTTTTTAATTTTCAGAGTTGTACATTCATCACCACTAAATTTTAGAATATTTTCAACTATCCAGACCCCCAATCTGCTCATCTCCTGGTCTCCCTCCTCCCAGCCATAGGCCTCTACTAACCTACTTCATTTCTCTATAGCTTTGCCTATTCTGGGCATTTACCTTGATTTTTTTCATGGAGCAACCCACCTCAGCAATTTTCTCCACAGCAGTGTGTCAACCTTTTTACAGACAGAGAGCCCTCCATTGTGTGCATGAACCCTGACTTACTCAATTGAGTCCCTATTGATAGAGATTTATCCCATTTCTACTCTTTTGCTATTATATTACAAAGAGTCCCACTGAATAGCCTTGTGCATACATCATTTGGACTTTTTTCTACTGCATGCATCTATGGGATCTAGTCTTAGAAGTGGGTTGCTGAGTCAAAGGGTAAATGCTCATCTAATTTTGCTAGCTATTGCCAAATTGCCCTCAATGGAATCTATACTATTTTGCATTCCCATCAGCAATTTATGAAAGCACCTGTTTCCCCACAAGTCTTCGCAACAGAATATGCTGTAAAACTTGAATTTTTGCCAATCTGATAGGTAAAAAATGGTAATTCAGTGCCATTTTTAGGTGAAATTCACAGAACACAAAATTAACCATTTAAAGTGCACAATTCTGTGGAATTTAGTACACTTACAACATTGTGCAACCATCACTGTATATCTAGTTCCAAGATATTTTCATCACCCCAAAAGAAAACTCCGTACCTCTTCGGCAGTCACTCTTCATTCACTCTCCCATCCTCAACCCCCACTCAGTCCCCTGACAACCACCAATCTGCTTTCTGTCTCTGTGGGTTTACCCATTCTGGCTATTTCATATATATGGAATTATACAATATGTGACGTTTCTGTGTCTGGCTTTTTTCACATAGGTTTCAAGATTTATTCACAATTGTAGTATGTGCCAATACTTCATTCCTTTTTAACAACTAATTAAGAATGTGTATACCAAGTTTTGTTTCTCTATTCATCACTTGATGAACATTTGAGTTGCTTCCATCTTTTGACTGTTGTGGATAGTGCTACTATGAACATTCTTCTACAAGTATTTGTTTCAGTATTTTTTCAGTTATTTTGGATCTGTACCCAGGAGTGGAATTACAGGGTCATATAGAATTTTTTTTACTTTTTGAGAAACTGTTAAACTGCTTGCCAGTGCTTCATGATTTTATATCCCCACCAGAAATGTATGAGGACTCCAACTTTTCCACATCCTCACCAACACTTGTTATTTTTCTCCTCCTCTTTTCATTCTCCTTCTCCTTATAATTCCTATTTTTTTTTTATTCTTATTTTTATCCTCATCATCAGAGCCACCCTACTGGGTGCCAAATAGTACCTTATTTTGGTTTTGACTTACATTTCCATAATGATTAATGATGTGGAGCATCTTTTCCAATGTTTGTTGAACATTTGTATATCTTCTTTGCAAAATGCTGGTTCAAGTCATTTGCCCACCTTTTTTTTAAGGTTTTTGGATGTTTATTCTCCTACCCTTAAGAGGAATCACTCTCCTCCAGAGACAAAATTCTTGATTCTCTCTTTTTTGTTTTGGTTTGTCTATTTGTTGTAGAGTTGTAATAATAAACTCTTATCAGATATATGACTTGCATATAGTTTCTCCTGTTCTAAAGACTGACTCTCCACTGAGTTGATAATGTCCATTGATACACACAGTATTTAATTTTGATGAAGTCTAATATACCCAATTTTCTTTTGTTGCTCATGCTTTTAGTGTCATATCTAAGAATCTACTGCCATGGATTCATAGTCAAGATCATGAAAATTTATACCATGTTTTCTTCTAAGAGTTTTATAATTTTAGCTCTTCTATTTAAGTCACTGATATATTTTGAGTTGATTTTTATATATGTTGTGAAATAGGAGTTCAACTTCATTTTATTGCCTGTCTATATCCAGCCAATCCATTAGAATTTATTGAAGAGATTACTCTTGGCCATTGAATGTTCTCAGCAACTTGTTCAACATTATAGGGTCACAGATGTATGAGTTTATTTCAGGATTCTCAATTCAACCCCACTGGCTTAAATTTGTATCATTATGCCAATATCACATTGGGTTTTTTTTACAGTAGCCTTGCAGCAAGTTTTGAAATAAGGAATTGTGAGACTTCCATCTTTGTTATTCTTTTTCAGTATTAATTTGGTAATTTTAGGTACCTTGCAATTCCATATGAATTTCAGGATTTACTTTTCCATATCTGCAAAATAGGCCATTGGGAATTTTGGTAGGGATTGCATTGAACCTGTAGATCACTTTGGGGAGTTTTGCCAACTCAACAATATTAAGTCATCCAATCCATGAACACAGAATGTTTTTCCATTTTATTTAAGTTTTTAATTTCTTTCAGCATTGTTTTATAATTTTCAGTATACAAGTTTTTCACATCTTTGATAAAATTTATTTCTAGAGGTTTTATTCTTTTGTATGCTCTTGTAAATAGGATTGCTTCCTTAATTTCCTTTTTTTATTGATCATTGCCGGTATATAGAAACGCAATTTATTTTTGTGTATTTGTCTTGTATCTTGCAACTTTGCTGACTTTGTTTATTAGTTCCCATAAGTTTTTGGTAGATTCTTTGGGATTTTTCTATATATAGGATAATATCATCTGCAAATCAAGATAGGCCAGTTGATATTCTGGTGATATTTTCAAATTGCAATTGGAGAAATAACTATCTAAATAGATGTAATACCCTGCTAAATTGTCAAGCAAGATTTTGAAGGAAATATACACAGTTACAGACCTTCAAGATTAAGAACTGTCCACACAAAATTTACTTAAAATTTTAAAACTCAGATAGGTTACAAGTAAAAGAATAAAGACTTTTGCTTATTACCCAGTTAAGTAGTTCCTACCAGACCCAGCTATGCCACAGATAGCAAATATAAGCTTAAAGAAAAATGCACACACACAAACTCACAAAAACTATCCAAAGGCAGCAGGAGTCTGAAGGCAAGTCAATATCTGGAAGTAGTTACACATTCTTCCAGCTTTAGCTTGAGTGCTGGCTAAAGTCAGTGTATTGTGTAAAGGATAAAATCCTAAAAAAAGAAAAAAAAAACAAAACCCACAGTCTTTCTGGCCTAAAAAACCAGAGGTAGAATGTATGGCATCCATATTCGCTAGAAAATAAGGTTTTTATTTTTAAAAAGAGAGAAGCATTGATTGGGAACCTCAAATGTTATGTACAAAGTCTTCCCAAATATCTGGCTGACTTCTGAACTACAAATGTACTATACCCACTCTTTCTGAGAATGAAAAAAGTGAATTAAGATTTAGGCTTCCACCTAAGAGACAGTTTTCAGTTTGGGTAGGGCCAGATTATTGCCTGCTAAGACAAACAAACCAGAATCAATGCTCTTCAGAAGAAAAAAATATAAAACAAAACAGAATTTAGAGTCTTCATAACATAACATTCAGAGTGTACAGAATACAATCCAAAATTACTTGGAATACAAAAACCAAGAAACGTTGATCCACATTTAAGGGAAAAGACAATGAAAGACCTACATTAAGATGGCCTTGATGTGATGAAGAAAAACCATGATTTTAGATTGTTTATTCATGATAAAAATTCTCAGAAATATAACAATAGAAGGAAACTTTTTCAGCCTGATAAAGGTTGTTACTAGTGAACCACACTAGTAACACATTTAATGGTAAAAATGGACAAGTTGCCCCTAAAATCAGGAAAATGGGAAAGAATTCTGATTCTCACCACTTTTCAACTCATTGAAAAGTAATAATAATTTAGTAGTAATAACTACTAAAAGAAGATAACAATGAAGTGAAGATTAGAAAGCAAGAAATAAAGCTGTCTCTATTTACAAAGGACAAGATTCTTCATATAGATGATCCTAAGGAAGCAACTAAATTATTAAATCAATTTAGCAAGATCACAGGATACCAGTAGGTTAACTTTTAATAATCTATTTTTATATGCTGGTATCACAATATTGCAAATTATATTTTAAAAATCAGACATAAAAAATTCTTAGTAATATATTTAACAAACATCTTGAAAGACCTCTAGAGGGGTCTTGTGGGGCTTTAATGTAATCTGGGTAGAGACTACACATGTTCATTTTATCACTACTTTAAAAACTGTGCATAGATATAATACATATGTTTCATAGGAAGAGTAAAGTGTTTATAGAACATTCCTAGCATACAGTAAGTTATCATTCCCTCTAGGTAAAATCCACTTAGGTAGTATTCTAAATGAGTATTTCATCAGGATAACAGTATCACCTTAGTAGACTCAAAAGCATATGCCTGTATTCCAGCAAAGTTACTTAAATCTGCAACCTTCCACATTCAGATAGATTTTCTCACTTATAAATAAGTCAGAACATGTCACTTTCCTGCTTAAAACCCTCTAATGGATTTACATTCACTTCAGATTAAAAATCTAAATTTTACTATGCCCAATGTGGTCTGCTGCACGCCTCCATGATCTGGCACAGACCATCACTGTTTCCCTCCATGCACTCCTTTGCTCATGCTGGCTTTATTGCTGGTCCTTGAAACATATCTCCACTCATACTGCCCTATTCTTTTGAACTGGAAATCTCTTTCTGAGGGTTATCATCCACTTCCAGATGTCTGTTCAAATATCACTCCCTCAGAGACTCCTGCCTGATCACCCTCTTAAAATGACATCTTCTCAATTCCTATTATCTAAACTGCTCATTTTTTTCTATAAAACTATGACCATTACAATACATTTTACATATATTTATATTATATATGTTATCTATTATATACGTATTTTTTTAAATTAGATCCCTCCCTTAATGGACTGTAAGTTAAGTGCCACTAAATTCTATAGGAACACATACCCGGTTTCATTTGTTGCTATAACTCCAGTGCCTAAGACTGTACTACCTACATGGTTTGCCATCAATAAACAGTCATTGAAAGAATGAAGTAACTAAGGACTGTTTGCTTCTCTTTGCATAGACTCTCTATTAAGTTTATTTTGTTAAATATGATTAAATCCATTAATCTAAGATAATTCGAAAGCATAGAAGATTAACTAACACTCAGACCTGTGAAAGATCAAGCGTTCCATGCCTCATATTGCCAGATTAGCTCACTTCCACAGAATCTCCTTCATGATTCTCAATAGTTTCACCCTTGTGCACACTCTCACACGCACACAAAATTTTTCACAATCTATCACTGGAGTTTTACAATGTGCCTGAACAGTAACAAACACCACTTTTCCCAAGGGAAATGTAATTTCTTTATATAAACATTAGGAGTTATTTCTGGCTAGATTTACTCATTCTAAAAATTACACAATGTGTAATTTAAAAATATTCCCTTTGCTATTGGTATAGTGTGATTAAATGAAATTGCCAACAGTCATCATAATAACATATCCAACTTCATCTATCTTCCTGAGTAGTTTTATAATTTAGTTAGCTTTTATTGTATTTCATCACAGTTTTGCATTACTGCATAAATTCCTTAAGGCATTTCACACATTAATAGTTATTTCATCCCAAATTTTAATCTTAAATATCACTTTATTTTGGTTCCTGTGATAATGGAATCCATCTGTATATTGACATGACTTTGACAGAAAACAAGTGGTTGCCAAACATTCTGTAGAATTACACTCAGTGCCAGTTTGGTTTTGGCAAATATTAATGGAAAAGAAAGCACTAATGAACCCTTTGTCTAGAATAATATTTGATACTTATACAGTTCCTCTCATCAAAAGACATCAAACATGCAACAAGTGAAAATCTCGTTAACCTTCAAAATATCCCTGTGAGAAAAGTAGAGGTCATATATTTCTACTCCAGTTTCATGCACTTTCTGTTCTACCTTTCACATAGATAAAGCTTTTAAATAATGACACATACAAAGGTAGGTAGGAAGGAAAGGAAGCTGTCCCTTATCCACAGAAAAATTATTTAAACCAGATTTGCTCAGACACTGGATTCAAATTAAATTTTGATAGGTTTCTTTAGAGCATTTCACACATGAAGACAGATGTTAGTGATTACACAATTTTTTGAAATGTGTTATAAATTGATTAAATCTAATATTGGTCAGGAAGCATTTTGTTACACAGTATATTACAGTTCCTTGACTATATCTCAAATAATATATTTTCATGAGTGGCAATTTTATTAGTTCATTCACTCATTGTTTTAAAATCTTCATAAATAAAAATTCTAAGTCAAAAATGAACCTTGGAACTTCGATTCTTCTGTCCATGCTGCCTCCTCAGTTGCCAGCTATTGGCTTCCTCTCCCTTCTAGCTTAAGTCAGAGTCTCGTACTTCTCCCTCCATCTTTCCCCTCCCCCATGCCCATAATTTCCTCTATATTACAGTGATTCTCCACGTGTGATCCACAGACCAACGGCATCAGTATTAACTGGGCACATGCTACAAAAGCAAAACATCAGGCCCCACCCCAGACCTAGTAAATCAGAGTCTCTGGGACTGGCTCCCAGCAATCAGTATCTTGGGTTGTGACTCTGATGGTGCTAGGGTTTGAGAGTCACTTTTTATATATTGTACTAACCACGCCCATGAAAGTCTTATGCTATAGGCTTAGACCCATATTTCTCAAGATAAATAGTGTATATGGTGTTCTATCTGTTGCAGTGCTTAATGCAGCTATTTTCCTTATTTCTGAAGACTTCTCTAAGGAGGTAACATTAAATTAAGATTGGGGGACTTCCCTGGTGGCACACTGGTTAAGACTCTGCGCTCCTAATGCATGGGGCCTGGGTTCAATCCTGGCTTAGGGATCTAGATCTCACACGCATGCCGCAACTAAAAGTTTGCATGCCACAACTAAGGAACCCACGTGCCACAACTAAGGATCTGGTGAGCTGCAACTAAGGAGCCAGCGAGCTGCAACTAAGGAGCCCGCCTGCTGCAACTAAGACCTGGCGCAACCAAATAAATATTTTAAAAAATTAAGATTGAAAAAGACAGAAGAAACTAGGCGTGCCCAGAACAACGGATAGGATTTTTGAGGATGCAGAAACTGTGTGAAAGCCCATGGCATGAAAAGCATGTTGCATATAAGTAATATGAAGTGGCCAATGAGTGTTCAACATAGTGGACACATGGAAAGGATGAGAGAGATGAGAGAACAGGTATGTAGGAGTCAGATTTAGCTTCTTTCATTTAGAAAAACACATGTGAAATTCAGATGTATTACGCAAATTGATAGTTTGCCCTTCCTATTACTTAATTTTAGTCCATTATATCAATGTAGTGTAGTTTCTTTAAACATCCAAAGTAAAAAGTTTAGATTTTATTGTAAAAAAATGAGAAAAGTCTTTGTGGGTAAAAAGCACTGGAGTGACATAATCCATTGGTGTCTGTAATAGATAAAGATGTTCGCTTGCACCATAGTTAATATATTTTTGAAAGGTCTAGTAACGCAACATGGCATGAAAGGAAGAATAAGTTTGATTAATAAAATACAAAATTAACTAGCACCTCCATCACATCACATAATTACCATTTCTTTCTTTTTTTGATGAGAACATTTCAGATCACTCTCAGCAATTTTCAAGTATACAACATAATTCTGTTAATTATAATCACAATGTTGTCCATTAGATCCCCAGAACTTATTCATCCTCTAACTGGAAGTACGTACCCTTCAAATTGAAATATATAAATGTAACAATCAGTATACCATACACCTCAAACTTACACAATATTTTATGTCAATTATATCTCAATTAAAAAGTACAAAATTAATTTCACATGCTTATAACTTGGAAAATGTTTAAAAACTCAAATAAAAAGTACCTAGAATCAGTAATAGGAAATATAAATAGTAACATTACTATTGGATGGGGGGGAAACTTCGAAGCAGATAGTCCTAGCTTCTGATTGAGTAGCATCATTTACAGAATAGGTTCTTTTGATAGTTATTTAGTTTCAATGGGCATCAGTGTCCTCATGTGTAAAGCAGGAGGAAATAATATATTTTTGCAGGTTTGCACTTAAGATTAAAATAACAGTACAGCCCACTGCTAACATCATACTCAATGGGGAAAAGCTGAAAGCTTTTTCTCTAAGCTCAGGAACAATACAAGGATGACCACTCTCACCACTTTTATTCAAATAATATTGGAAGTACTGGCCTGAGCAATTAGGCAAGAAAATAAATAAATAAAAGGCATCCAAATTGGAAAGGAAAGAGTAAAACGGTCACTATTTGTGGATGACATGATATTATATATAGAAATCCCCAGAGACTCCACCAAAAAACTGTAAGAACCAACAAATGAATTCAGTAAGTTGCAGGATACAAAATCAATATACAGAAATCAGTTGCATTTCTATGCATCAATAACTATCAGAAAAAGAAATTAAGAAAATAATCATACTTACAGCTGAATCAAAAAGAAGAAAATACCTAGAAATAAATTAACTAAGGAGGTGAAAGACCTGTACAGTGAAAATTTTAAGACATCCATAAAAGGAATCAAAAAAGAAACAAATAAATGGAAAGATATTCCATGTTCATGGACTAGAAGAATTAACATTATTAAAATGTCCATATTACCCAAAGCAATCTGAAGATTCAATGAAGACCTTATTAAAATTCCAATGGCATTTTTCACAGAAATAGAACAAACAGTCCTGAAGTTTGTATCTAACTACAAAAGACTGGGAGTAGCCAAAGCAATCCTGAGAAAGAGCAAAGCTGGAGGCATCACACTCCCTAATTTCAAACAATATTACAAAGCTACAGTAGTTAAAACAGCACAGTATTGGCATAAAAACAGACACATAGATCAGCAGAACAGTTGAGAGCCCAGAAATAAATCCATGCATATAGGTCAATTAGTTTACAACAAAGGAGTCAAGAATATACAATGGGGAAAAGACTATCTCTTCAATAAATGGTGCTGGGAAAACTGGACAGCTGCATGCAAAAGAAGGAAACTCAACCACTATATTACACCATACACAAAATTTAACCTCAAATAGATTAAAGACCTGAACCTACTGAATTAGAAAAAATATCTGCAAATAATATATCGTATAAGGAGTTAATATCCACAATATATAAATAACTCATACAACTCAATAGTAAAAAAAAATCAATTTGATTTAAAAATAGGCAGAGGATCTTAATAGACATTTCTCCAAAGAAGAGATACAGAGGGCTAACAGGTACATGAAAAATGCTCAACACCACCAATCAACAGGGAAATGCAAATCAAAACCACAAAGATATATCATCTCACACCCATTAAATGGCTATTATCAAAAATAAATGCTGGTGAGGATGTAAAGAAAAGAGAACCTTTGTGAACTGCTGGTGGGAATGTAAATTGGTGCAGCCACTGTGGAAAATGGTATGGAAGTTCCTCAAAAAATTCAAAACTGAACTACCATATGATACAGCAATTTCACTTCTAGGTATTTATCTGAAGAAAACAAAAACACTAACTCAAAAAGGTATATGCACCCCCATGTTCATTGCAGCAAAATTAACAATAGCTAAAATATGGAAACAACCTAAGTGTTCATCAATGGATGAATAAATAAAGATGTGGCATGTGTGTGTCTGTGTGTGTTTGTATAAACACACAATGGAATATTATTTACCATGAAAACGAATGCAATCTTGCCATTTACAATAATAACATGGATAGACCTTGAGGGCATTATGATAAGTAAAATACATCAGACAATACTGTATGATCTCACTTACATGGACAGTCCAAGACAAAAAAAAAAAAAAGCAAAATAAAACAAGCTTATAGAGAACAGATTAGTGGTTGGAAGAGGTGGGTGGTGAGGATGGGCAAAATGGGTGAAGGGATTCAAAAGGTACAAACTTCCAATTATAAAATAAATAAATCATAGGGATGTAATGTACATCATGGAGACTACTGTTAATAATACTGTCTTGCATATTTGAAAGCTGCTTAAAAAGCAGATCTTAAAAGTTCTCATCACAAGAAAAAAATTTCTGTAACAATGTATAGTGACAGATGCTAACTAGACTTAAGTTGTGGTGATCACTTTGCAATGTACACAAATATCGAATCATTATATTGTAAACCTGAAACTGATATGTCAATCATACCTCAAAAAATGACAGTGCAAATAAAGACCATAATAGAGAAAAAGTACCTCCAAATTAACTATTAAGATCATCCATAGGATCTCCACACTGCAAATATATGGGAGCAAATGTACACATGTACCTTTATTTTCCTATATAATAGCAATAACCAATTGAAAAATACAATGGAAAAACATAAATTACATAAGAAGGGAAGCTATCATTTAATAAGAATATTGAAGCAAAAACTGTGTATTTATCAAAACATTTTAAAACGTAGAAGAAAATACTCTCTTACAATTCTAAGCATGTATCATATCTGAACAGGTTATGTTTTTCATATAAAAATATTAAATTATTTTTCATATTAAAAATAATTCAATTAATAACCTAAAAACTTTTAAAAGCATTAAATTTATTTATGACT
The DNA here is from genome assembly GCF_964165515.1 of Mesoplodon bidens. Lineage (NCBI taxonomy): Eukaryota > Metazoa > Chordata > Mammalia > Artiodactyla > Ziphiidae > Mesoplodon > Mesoplodon bidens. Next base: position 92,795,366 of record NC_138167.1, read on the forward strand.
TTGGAATAAAAATGTATTTTTAATAGAAACAAAATGCAAAAATGAAGAAAAATAAATTTCATCGCATTAATGTTTAAAAATTCCATGAGTCACAAAGATTTTTTAAATGTATTTTTTAATTTACATATGGTAAAATTCACTCTTTTTGCTATTCAGTTCCATGAGTATTGACAAGTGATAAAGTCTTGTAACCAACCACCACAACTGAGACAGAGAAGTTATATCAGCCCTCAGAGATATCCCTTTATGGTACTTGGTAGCCAGACCCTCTCTCCTCCTCTTCTACCGCCTGACTATCAATAATGTTTTTTACTATAATTGCCTTTTCCAGAATGTCATATAAATAGTCCTACTTCCTACACTTAACACATTTGCAATTCAGACATGATGATAAAACTATTATAAACATTCCCATACAGGTTTATGTGTAAATATCAGTTTTCATTTCTCTTGAGTAAATATCTATGTGTGAGATAACTGGGTCATACAATAAGTGCATGTTTCACTTTATAAGAAAGCACAACACTTCTCCAAAGTGGCTGTACCATTTCACATACAGGCAATGTATGAGTTCTAACTGCTTCATAGCTGTGTTAGCACTAGATATTCTCAAGTTGTTTGTTTCTTTGTTTTTTAACATAGCCATTTTAATAGGTGTAAAATGGTATCTCATTGTGGCTTTAATTTTCAATCCCATAATAACTAATAATGAATATCTTTTCACTAATTGTTATCTATATATATTTTTGGTTAAGTGTCTTCTTAGTATTTTTTCTATTTTAAAAATTTGATTTGTTTTTGTCATTATTGAGTTTTGAGAATTCATTATATAGTCTGGATACAAATCCTTTATCTATTATTTTCAAATATTTTCTCTACTCTATGACTGTTCATTCTGTTAACTTTATCAGAAAAGAGAATTTCAAAATTGTGGTTAAATCCAATTTATAATTTTCTTTTAATGGACCATAACTTTGGTGTTGTACTAACAACTCTTTGTCACATGCAAGGTCACAAAGATTTACTTTCAAACACTTCTGGTAGGGATGTCAAATAGTACAACCACTTTGGAAAACAGATGAACAGTTTCTTAAAAAGTAAAACATACACCTGTTGTAAGATTCAGAAATCAGACTCCTAGTTAGTTACCCAAAAGAAATGAAAGCACATATTCATACAATGGTTTGTCCATGAATATTCATAACAACATTGTTTGTAGTAACCAAAAACTAGAAACAACCTGACTGTCCATCAAATGTGAATCGATATACAAATTATGATCTATCCATAAGTGGAACAATACTCAGCAACAGAAAGAATTTATTGATATATACAACAAATGTTTCTCAAAATAACTATACTAAGTGAAAAAAGCCAGACAAAAAGAATTCATAAATTAGTATTCTATTAATATAAAGTTCTAGAAAATGCAAACCAATCTATAGTGACAGGACACAAAGTAGTATTTTGTCTAGGGAAGGGGTAGCGGTGCAGAGAGAAATTGGGTTAAAAAGTGATACAAATAGATTTTGGAGATTTTACATATGTTTATTATCTAAATTGTGGTGATGGGCTCATGGATGTATACATATGTCAAAACACATCAACGTGTACATTTTAAATATGTTCAATGTCTTTTATGTCAGTTATACTTCATTGAAGCTTTTAAAACAAAATGACAAAAACAATAGGAAATCCTGAATTAATGGATTACAAATACTAAAATGTCTGGACTTTTGACATATGTGTAGGAAAATAATTTGAAAGTACAAAGACATCTGAGCAATTAAGAGATATAACTACAAATCCTCAGCTTTTACCTCTATCTTTTATGTCATCATAATCATAATAAATATTTATGAAATATTTAATTTCTATATCCAGGTTGATAGCAAACATAAGTTGTTTAACATACCTTTGGAAAGTTAAAAAATGGGTATTTACTTATACTACTCACCATCAATTTTATTCCATGTAGAAAAATTATAACATTTTGCAACTTTCCATGCATACATCTGTGCAAGTTAAGATTTATTTTCTTATTTCCTCAATCCTAGTCTAGAAATACACATTTTGGGAAGAGCTAAAGAATGTCTGAGGTGTGTATCTGTATTTGAAAGAATGTCTGAATCTTGAAATGGATTTTAGTTTGTGGTAAAAAGCAACATTAGAATGGAATTTGTTTTTTAGTATGATTCCTCTTGAGAAAATATTGTCTGATAAATAAGAATCCATGTTTTATGTCCTGGCAAAAACAAAAGGTTTATACAAGTTACCTAGGGATATTTCTGATACATCATGTCAAAATTAATAAAACTGTAGACAATGACCTTTTCCCACAAATCTCTTAGGGATGTTCTGTTTTATACTGCTTTGGCTTGCAGTGGTATAACATCTGAAAAAAACATCCACATCAAGCTTAAAAAATAAGCATAAATAAGTTTAGCCCATCAGTGTGCCTCTAAATGTACTAAATGTTGGTGCTTATTATTGCTGTTGCCTCCCTAGTAATCAAAGAAATGGATGACTCGCTCACAGAAAGCAAGTGCCAATTTTGTCTCAGTAGTCAAAGTGTGGTTTGGAGTAGAACCATTCTGAGAGAAAAAATATGACAGAAATAAGGAGTCTAAGAGCTAGAAACCTTGTTTCTCTGTGCATTCCTTACATGGTATCAGCGACACTCCCATATACCTTCTCCCTGATTCTATCCTTATTATGAAAAACATCCCATGGGGGACTAAGAATGTTCACATTTGATAATGGTGAACCATTCTTAAGCTTACTCATCAGGGTAATCAGCTGGCATAATACTTTTAGTTGTAATGTTTCTCTAGCTTTCCCAGTACTAGTAATATACTTGCTAATATATTAATACACTTTAGAATATTTCCTAATTCTCCTTGCCCCTGACACCAGTCTAGACTTCATATCACCAAAAAACATTTTTATCCTTTGACTATCAAATAGATTTTTAATATTTTGATGTTGTTTTCAGAGCCTCTGGGTTTTTTTGTTTGTTTTTCCAATATTATGTTCTCAACATTATATCCTTCATTGATTTTATTATTATCGATCAAAGTTTTTTTAGTGTCCATCATTAATTTTCTATCATTATCCATCTTCCGCTGGGTCATTTGTGCCAGAACAAATTATAGCGAGGGAGTGTGGATGAAAAGGTATTTTCCAAAAATGCATTCATTTTTAATTTTTAATATATTACTCAATTTCAATATATTACTCAATTTTTAATATATTACTTTTTTTTAAGAGTCAGGACTAATTAAACTGACAAAATTTAGTGTCATCCCCTTCACATGAAAAACTTTAAATCCTTAGCTTAACTTTCACATGGATTTTATAGTATTTTTTTCACCTTTGAGTCTCCTTGAGGCATCCTCCACGGACTTGAAGGTGGATGTATGTATTAACTATTGTTTCAGTAATTATTCATAACAGAGTGCTACAAAAGTGGGAAAAGATCATATATTTCTCACTCCCACATCTAAGGGCTGCCTGTGGAGACACTGCTCCACATGTTTTGTTCTGGGCCCAAGGATGGAAGGGCAGGGGCTGTTCAAGGAATGGTTTCCTATGACAATGGCAAACATGCAGGACAGCAAGGGAAATAGAACAAGCATTTAAAGGTTCTGTCTGGATTGCATCCATTGGCCAAAGCAAGCTACATGACCAAACTCAAAGTGAGGAAGTATACTCTTCCCATGGAGGAGGTGCTATCTGGGAGCTAAGTGGTGAGTATTTGCTGAACAATACTCTATCTAACACACCAGTAGAGGACTTGTAAACCCTTTACAAAAGCTAAAAGTTTAAAGAAGTAAAATAGTAACTAGTCTGGAATTAGTGGTTCAGTGAGAAAGACATATTGATTTATTTTCCCATAAAAATATAGTTACATATGGAGATTAGAATCAATTTTTAAATTACATTTTGGGTCAAGTGTATTTGAAAACTGGCCTGAACCCAAACCACCATGAATAGCATTATTTATGTGTTCCAAGTCATAAAAGTTCAACCTATCAACACTTTTTAAAGGAAAAAGAGCAATTTGGGGATGGACAGCATATACTGCTATACTTTTTATACTTCCCACAAAACACTTAGAATTTTATTTTTGATTGAAATGATGGAAGCTTAGAAGAGGATGTGAGTTTAATTAGATGTGCATTTCCAGGTCTGCATAAAAACATAGCCCACAGCACACACCAGTTTCTGATATATTAACAGAAAGTTGTCTTAGAGTATCTTGTGTACTTTCTTTTCTTAGATTTGTGTATTTAACATAAACTATATAGTCATCTTTTAAAACTGCCATTCATCTATTTATATTACACGATAGATTTTAACACAATAAACAGTGGTTAAATATAACCTCAAAAAAAAAAAGAAAACAAATGTTCAAGTAGGATATGTAACCTTATACTTGCTCATCTCCCTATTCTCTCTCTGAAGCATTCAGGTGACCCAACAGCACACTTGTCAAAGAACAGGTATGTGGTGCGATGAGAAAAACACACAGGCAGTGCATACACATACACACATACCATGATAAGCTCTTAAATATGTGAGCTTCCTAAGGTCCCTTGATATTTAATCAGGCCCTAGTGTCTACATTAGCTGATTTATTTCTTAGAAATTCCACTATCTATGCTTATTATTGACAATAAAATAAATATGATTTTGAATACACAGAATCTTAGATAATCTAATTAAAATATATTTTATTGAGTTATAACTGAAACAACATATTAGTTTCAGGTATATAACATAGTGATTTGATATTTGTAAATACTGCAGAATGACTACAACAATAACTCTACTTAACATCCATAAAATATCTATTTAAATATATAACTAGTCCTTTCAAATTCTCTAATAGAAGTAGGGAGTTTATTCCCCTTATAATAAAAGTTAACATTGTGTTTATTAATTACTTATCTATCTTTCTTCAAGCAGACTGAGCTAATTCTAATATTGACATTCATGACCCAGTAAACATGTCTAAAATTTTATGCCAACTTTCAACACCAGATTTATTTTGTTACCATTCAATAATGAAACATTACAAAGTAACATACCTTATAAACGGTCTATGACATATATAGAGGCAGAATTCCATGGAATTTGTCTTGGTATCTGATTCAGGATAAGTTGGTTTAGGATACTTTGGCACGAACTAAGTGTTGAAACATTCTGCATTACTTGGTCCATTAACAAACTTTTATAATTCTAGCACATTAACAACTATGGAATACAATAATCATGACATAAAAATATATCAATAATTTGTGATATCTGATTGTAGCTACCTGTGAACTATACCAGTGGGTACCATATCTCTACCCCACCCTAAGTTCTCTAGTGTCAGCATTTGGGGATCTCTCAAACCAAGCAGTTGTTTTTATTGTGGCTGTCAGTCATAAGAGTAGTTTGCAGACTAAAAGGTATTGCCTTGCAAATGGAAACAAAAATATGTTGGCCTGCTACAGTTTTATAAATCTAGGTTTAGAAGAATCTTGTACTAGTTCATCTGGGCCAGTTTTCAGGGCCCATGTCAATGTGATATTTTCTTGTAAACCAGCAGTTGTGTAACCAGAACACAGGAGACTTGTCTTAAATACAAGGCAAAACTGAAAATATACATCCTTTTTCCCATGTCCCTAACTCTTAGCTTCTGGTATGTAAAACTCCTAGTATGTCAAATGTAGAATATATTAAGGACCAATGAAGATGATGGAAGGCTTTAAATTAATCCTGGTAACAGAAGGTCTGGCCTTTGATCTGCCTCAAGGATCTGTTTTCATCTGCATCAGTATCTGACATCTGCAAAATCTAAATTCTCCAATTGTTGCTAATTTGTCCTCTAGTTGAGGAGATTTCACTCCTGTTTTCTTGATATAGTGGTACTACCTAGGGGGAATGGGAAGAAGATAGATCCTTAGGGACTGAGCCAGGGTTTTCACTGCCCTACTGTGTGTGTGTGTGTGTGTGTGTGTGTGTATCTGCTCTGAGCAGAAGCAGCACATCCTGGCATGTTTCCCATCACTCTTCACCTCAAGATGCAGTTATTTTATAGTCATACCATAGAGATAATTTATTGTCAAATACCTCTTCACCCCAGAATAAAAATGTACATGTCAGACAAAAACATATAAGCACATTATAAGACTATCTCTTGGTACACTTCTAACCCATATGCTTGTACTCTTGACTTACATGTATTAAGTAGGAATGGAAATAAAACATTTCTCTATTGATAGAAATGGTAAACATGCTGATATTTGAAAGACATGCTATATTACAAAAAATAAATACTACATAATATTTAAACTATTTGGCAATTATCTTTCAACTTTCATGTGTCTGTTACACAGACCTGGGTAGCATTTATCATGCACTCCTACTAAGATACAGAACCTGGAGAAGGGGTGGTTCATTTGTTAGGATTAGATTCACTAGATTTATCTAAAATCTCCAAAATTAAATTTCAAAAGTGTCTCAAACAAGACAGAGTTTCTCTGTCACATAAATGAAGTATAGATATCACTAGTCCTGGGCCAGTAATCTCAACTCCTTAAAAAAGTAATTTCTTAAGTTGATACATATCCACTTACATCTTATTGGTAAAAATTTAGTCACATGGTCATTTACAGTTGTAAGCAACCTGGAAAATGTTGTATTTATTCTGAGCAGCAAAATAAAAACTTCTGAAAGAAGTACTTGAGACACTTTAAAGAACAAAAAGATAAAATTAAATCTATGGAGACTCAGCTTTGAGAGAACTACACAAAAATTAAAACAGACAATAAATTAAACTAAAAATAATAAAACCACTTTATTGATTAAATAAGTATATTTGGGTACCTACTAGGCACCAGCATATTCTAGGCACTAGGATTCCTAAGTGAAAACACAAACACAAACACACACACACACACACACACACAATCTTTGCCTTCATGTGGCTTACATTTTAGTGGATGAAAACAGGTTTTTTGTGTGTGTTTGTTTTGTTTTGCTATACTTCCATAGGTAGACTGATTTTGCTAAAATTGAGAAATCATTCTGACTTTCTCCTGAGAAGCCTCCTGGTACCTAAAATTCCAGGTGGTTTTGTATTGATAAAGTGGTCTGTGTTTCCAATCCTATGCCTGTGGCAACAAAGTATTCAACTCCATATTCCCATTTTGTTAATAGTATCATCCTCTTTCTGTTGCTCACACTTACACACCTGTGTCTCTCATTTGTAGAGAAACAAAATACCAGTTATTGTCTCCACAAGCTGATCTATACCATCCTTCATCTTTTTTTTCTTTCTTTTTGCGGTATGCGGGCCTCTCACTGTTGTGGCCTCTCCCGCTGTGGAGCACAGGCTCCGGACGTGCAGGCTCAGCGGCCATGGCTCACGGGCCCAGCCGCTCTGCGGCATGTGGGATCTTCCCGGACCAGGGCACGAACCCGTGTCCCCTGCATCGGCAGGTGGACTCTCAACCACTGCGCCACCAGGGAAGCCCACCATCCTTCATCTTTAAAAAACAACAACAACAACAACAACAAAACTCCAAGAAACCCAGGATTTTAATTTCCTGATTCTTCTTTCCACCAACAGATGGGATATTTGCACCATATTCTCCCCTCTCTCATAATCTAATCCTACACTGGATCCTGAGTTTTGTTGAGATGGATTTATTTGTTTGATTTCAGCCTATGACAGTCTTTTCCCTTTTGTGTGTTTATTCCATTTCAGGAATACTTATTAAGCATCATTACAATTTTGTCACCAACTTTGAATCTTTTGTGAGTCCATTGTTATCTTGCACTGTAATTGCAGTTAAAAATAGTTATAGCTCATTGGGGCTTCCCTGGTGGCGCAGTGGTTGAGAGTCCGCCTGCCGATGCAGGGGATACGGGTTCGTGCCCCGGTCTGGGAAGATCCCACATGCCGTGGAGCGGCTGGGTCCGTGAGCCATGGCAGCTGAGCCCGTGCGTCCGGAGCCTGTGCTCTGCAACGGGAGAGGCCACAACAGTGAGAGGCCCGCGTACCGCAAAAAAAAAAAAAAAAAAAAAAAAAAAAAGTTATAGCTCAGAAAAACAGCTTTATGGCAACATAAAGGCTAAATACGAGGGTGCTTCAGTGTCAGAGAGCCTACTACACAGGGGTTGAAGTATTTAAGAAGATGCTGTACCTCTTTATCCCTATCACTTGTTTAAGGCATGTGAAAGAAAACATGTGCCACCTGATATTCTCTGATAGGAAATTCTTCTGAAAAAATAATTGCTGAGGATGCTTTTAAGAGAAAAAGAGGGGAAAAAAGATTTGCTGCCTAAAAAGTAATGTAGCTTTTCAAGAGCTAGGAGGATAATTATAGATGTGTACATCTATGTGTATGTGTGTGTATATATATAAACATATAACTTATATATATATAAGGTATATATAATGCATTGTGTCACGCACTGTGAATATATGCATGACAAAGTAGGTGGAAGAAAGGGTAAAATTAGATTTGTATCAATTTACTTGTAGGTATATCCATTATATATAAAGTTGCTATTGATACATTGTTAAGCAAGTTTTAGATTTATTCATATAGTATGATTCTATTCATATAAAACAAAAAAATTAAAATCCATACGTATCTGTGTACATATACAAATATGTATGTGGAAACAAGGAGAACTTGGTGTGAAAGACTGGACACCAAATTTCCTAACACTTTAACAATTAAGAGCACCCTCTGAAAAACATTTAAGTGCTGTTATTTATGAACTGCATTCTTTCCTCTTTGATGCCCTGAGAGAAACAAGTAATAAGGTAACATTTTCAATTAGTATTCAACTGCTTTCTATTTTATTTGCAGAAAATGATAGAAAACCATTCAGAGGCATAACTACTTGGGCTCTGGTATACAATGGGACTAAACATGTTTAAAACATATTTTTCAGATTTTAAATTTGACAAAATACATAGACTCTTGGGTAACTCCTATTTTTCAATTTTAGCTTTCTGCATTTGGCAATATTTTTAGAGGAATATTAATATGTATAAAATTTAGTTTTTTGTAAAATAAATCACCAATTCATCATAAATAATAGTATGCCATGCATTTTAAATTCAATTTCAGAATTTCAGCCAGCTGTAACTGCCAAGATAATACTACAATCAGGCTTGTTTCTAAGTTAGTGATGTGGCCCTTAGTTATAATGTGCAACATGAAGATCCCCCAAAATACTTAGGGATATATCGGTCCTCACCAAGTTTTAAATTGCCACTTTAATTGGAGCAGAAAAAATTTAGTTTCTGCCAGATATGTTAATTTGTGCTTATGAGAAACCCTATTAACTGGCTTCATGTTTTAAATGTATTCCAGTGATCGCTTATCATCCTTGTAGATTGGAACCAGGCATCTGCCCAGTTGGCCCAGGACTTAATGAAGGACTACTCTTCACATCAGCTGGCAGTGAGTAGACAGCTCAGTAATGTGTAGACAGACAGACAGACACACACACACACACACACACACACTCACAACCCCCTCCTAGATGCTCTCTGTGTAATTCAGCATCTGTGGGACATCTAAATATCTGGTTTTGCCTTTCATTCCCCATCTCATACGTGAGTTTCTATGCATATATAATCTCATTTCCACCATTCTGCATGAAGATCTGCACATCTTTCAAACAAGGAAGGTAAATGGCCTTGACGCCTTTCGATGTACTTCCCATCATCCCATTAAAAGCCTCATTTACCTACAATCTACCTTCATATTCAACAAGGTTTTTTTCTCCTGTGTTACTAAGATATCACTGACATAAAACATTGTCAATTTAAAGTGTACAACTTTAAAATTTCATATACATATATATTACCATTTTTTGTGTGCGGTGAGAACTTTTAAGATTTACTCTCCCAGCGACTTTCAGGCATACGGTACAGTATTAACAACAGTCACCACACTGTACATTAGATCCCCAGCACTTACCTTATAACTGGAAGGTAAGTGCCACCTTCACCCATTTTCCTCTCTCCCTCCACCCCCCCCCACCAATATTCCGTTTCTGTGAGTTTCGTTTTTTAGATTCCACATATAAGTGAGATCTAACTTATTTCAAGTTTTTAAGTTGCGTTTATGTTTTAGCTTTTCATTTAGAAACAGCCCTAGTGTTTCGCGCAGCTCTCAGCCTATCGATTGCATGGCTATCGTCTAGAAATGCCTGGGGGCCCAGCTCCCAGGGCGCGAGTGGGTCCTCTAAAGACTTTTCCCCCTCAGAGGCGACCTGTGGCTGGACCAGCCCTTGTTGTTCCCGTTATGACTGCAAAAGGCACATCAGCACCAACTGTCAGGGAGCTTTGAAAAAAAAAAAAAGTTTTATTACTCACACGTCCCACAGCACTCCACTCGCACAAGTCACAGGTAGAGAAAGCTGGCGCATGGGCGCCTGGGGCTCTGCTCTGATTGGGGGCGAGGGGAGGGGCGGGGGCGGTCTCAGGGGTCACTCTTTATTGGTGAATTCAAAACCTAAGGGCGGGAAATAAAGCCCAGGGAGGGAAAAAACAAGTGACGAAGCATCAGTTATCTACGTCAACTTGAGACCTCTAGTGCAAAGGAAACTTCAGGGCTGCGGCAGCCTGGCTCTTTTTCTAGTCATGTAGCTGGCAATGTGTTTATTTGAGATAGTTGTCTTTGAAAAGCTTAATGCCCGGCACCTGCGTTACAATCAAAAAAGCCAACGGTCAGGTGCTCACACTCCACATAGATTGGCAGCAAGTTCCAAAGGTAAGAGAGGACCCCGGTACCCTTCCCCAAATTCGCCCTAAAGATTACCTCCTACGTAATTCTAGTACAAAATCAAAACCAGGAAGCTGGAATTGGTACAAGTGTGTCTACCTCTATGCCATTCGGCCCATGTGTACATTTGTGTCATCACCAATTCAGTCAAGATACAGAACTCTTTCATAACCACAAAGATCTCCCTCATGCTACGCTTGACAGTCACACCCATCGCCCTCCCCCCACCATCCCTAACCCACGGTAAACACTAAAATGCTTTCCATTTCTATAATTTTGTCATTTTTAAAATGTTATGTAAACTGAACCAGACAGGATGCAATATTTTAGATTAGGGGTTTTTTACTTGGCATAACGTCCTGGAGATCCATCCAGGGTCTATCCTTTATCCTTTTTATTCCTGAGTAGTATTTCAAGGTATGGTAGTACAGCTGACTCTTGAACAAGACAAGTTTGAACTGTGCTGTTCCACTTATATGCTTATATATTCTTTTCAATAAGTACTACACAGATCCATGGCTGGTTGAATGCGAGAATGCAGAACTGTGGATTTGGAGGGCTGATTATAAAGTTATATACAGATTTTTGACTGCAGGGGGTGGGGTAAGCACCCCAACATTTATGTTATCCATGGGTCAACTATACTATATTTTGTTTACTATAGTTCTTTCCAGATTTTGGTTATTTGCTGCTATGAACATTCATATACAGGTTTTTGTGTGGATATAAGTTTTCATTTCTCTAGGTTCAGAAGTACAATATCATATACTTGGGTCATATAGTAAATATATGTTTAGTTTTGGGGTTTTTTTTTAAAGAAACTGCCAAATTATTTTTCCAGAGTTACTGTAACATTTTACATTTGAAGCAGCAGTATATGAGTGATCCAGTTTCTCTGTGTCTTTGCCAGCAATTGGTACTGTTTCTTTTAAAAATTTTAGTTGTTCTAATAGGTAATCTCATCACAGTCATGATTTGCATTTCCCTAGGCTAGTTATGTTGAACACCTTTCCAAGTGCTTATTGCTATCTTAGTGTCACCTGCAGTGAAATATCCCTTCATGTCTTTTGCTCATTTTCTAATTGGATTGTTTGTTTTTAACTGGTGGGTTTTGAGAGTCCTTTAAATATTCCAGATATGGATCCTTTATCAGATAGGTAGTTTGCAAATATTTTCCCCAAGTTTCTCACTTGTCTTTTCATTTTCTCATTAAGGTTTTTCACAGAACAGATATGTTAATTTTGCTGCAGTCCGAGTTATATATATATATATATATTTTCTTTTGTGGATCATGTTCTTTGTATTGTGTAAGAACTCTTTGCCTAACCCTTGCTCCTGAAGACCTTCTCCCACTTTCTTTGAAAAGTTTTAAAGTTTTACATTTTACATTTAAGTCTGTGATCCATTTTGAGTTTATTTGTATAAAAGGGGTAAGGTTCAGGGTGAGGTTCACTTTTTTTTTTTTTTTCGGTACGCGGGCCTCTCACTGTTGTGGCCTCTCCCGTTGTGGAGCACAGGCTCCGGACACGCAGGCTCAGCGGCCATGGCTCACAGGCCCAGCCGCTCCGCGGGATGTGGGATCCTCCCGGACCAGGGCACGAACCCGTGTCCCCTGCATCGGCAGGCGGACTCTCAACCACGGCGCCACCAGGGAAGCCTGAGGTTCACTTTTTTGCTTATAGTTTTCCAGTTGTTCCAGAACCATTTATTTAAAAGGCTATCCTTCCTCCATTGAATTACATTTGCATCTTTGACAACAATCACTTGGCCCTACTTCTGTGGGGCTATTTCTGGGTTCTTTATTCTGTCCCTTTGATCTCTGCATATATCTCTCTACCAAGAACACAGAATTTTGATTACTATAGCTATAGCATGTGCCCTGAAATCAGATAGAGTGATTCATCTCACATTTTCTTTTTAAAATTGTTTCAAAATTGTTCCTTTGCTTTTCCATACAAATTTTAGAAAAATTTGCCTATAACTACAAAAAAATCTTGCTGAGGTTTTGAAAGAAATGGATGAGAGTGAAAGTCCAGGCTCCTCAAGGTCTCTCCTTACACTATAGAGGGATGGAGAGATCTTACTGTCCAGTGGGGAGAAAGTCCCTGCTCCCCAGTAGACCTCCTCTGACACCAGCGGTAGATTGGGCTATGTTATTACAGCCTAGCAAATGTGAGTAACTGGGCTCTCTTCTCAGTCTTTACTGGCAAAGTTGTAGGGGGACACAGTATTTTTCTGTGGTGTATAGCTAGAATAAAGCAGTTATTTTCTAAAAGCTTTCTGTCTTGCTAAGCTCCTTTCCTGGTCTCATGGCTACAGAGAACAGGTTTACAGGTTTTTGTTATAGTGATTTTTTTTTTTTCTGTGCTATTGGTGTTTTAGGGTTGCCAGCTTATTCAGACCCAAGTATGAGATATATGAGGCAAAAAGAAAACCCATGATACTCACTACTGTGCATTCCTTGGGTGATTATCCCATAGGTCTTCTTCTGTTTACCTTTCATCTTCTTCTTATGGTTGCTTTATATATGATGTTTCAGTCTTTCAGTGTACCCAATAGGGTACAAAGGAAAAGTACATCTCTTCCACCTTCCTTGAAGCCAGCGTCATAAGTTTATAATTTAACATCTCTTATGTGCCCTGTATTGTGCTATACAAGGAAAGTTTAGATCTTAAGGAAATTATTTTCTACTAGAGAAGGAGCAAACCTATATATATTATTCCTAAATGATGTAAGTGGGAAGAAATAGATATGTACACTTGTCTAGAAATCAGGGGAAGGAAAGCTACTCAGCTTAAACCAGAAGTTCAGAGACTATTTCTTATAGGGTCTGATACCTGAAATGAGACTTAAAATATAAGCAAAATTCACCAGATGAATAGCGTAGAAAAAAAATCCAATCAAAAATGTACTTACACGAAAAAAAGATAATTTGGCACAATTTATAAAAAAACTGTTTCAGAATATGAGGATGAAGAAATAGATAGAGATTAGGCTTTGAAAGTCTTTGAATTATGTCATAAAGATCATATATATGTTTTTCTGAAGGCAAAGTTGAATCATTGAAATGTTTTATAAAACTTTAGGATAGGCCAGACTTCTTTTAAATGGAATTATCTAGAAGTTAGGTAAAGAATAAATAAAAAGGAGATGATATTAAAGACAAGGTGAACAAGAATGAAATTATTGCAATATTTCAAGATATGTATAATAATGGTATTAAACATAGAAATGGAAATAGGAATCTTATTAAGGGAAAATAGAAATATTCCATAGGTAAAATTATCTGTATTAATTGTTGATTTTTCCCTATCCACTGCTATAAGAAAGTATGATATTAAATGTGAAGTTCAGAGGAGAGGTCACGATTTTGAAGGCCTCAATATTTAAAATGAAATAATTATAACATTGTATGGTATACAGAAGTAGAAATATAATGTTATACATATGAAAGTTATATTATAAGTCAACGTTACCTTAATAAAAAAAGTAATTATAGTGAAACACACATTTTAAGGGGAACACACACCAGGAATTTTAGAGTGAGAGTAAGCTAGGACAGAGAACTTTGAGAGAATAACAACTCTGGGTATAGAGATATTTAACAAGGCAGTACCTATTACAAGTATGAACGTAGTATAGAAGCCCAGTAAGAAACCTGAAAAATATGATTGTTCATTTTGCCAATAAGATAGTTTTGGTGTTCCTCGTAAGAGCGGTTTCTCTGGTGTGTGTGTGTGTGTGTGTGTGTGTGAAAATTGAATGTTAAGGGACAGAATAGTCCAATAATTTGGGGATAACATGTATAAAGTTCACATCTTTGTTATTTGAAATCCCAGACAATACATAAGCTTACTTACAAGCTGATATGAATGACTTAGCCGAAAAAGGAGAGGAATAATTAATTCTGAAGAAGGCTGAAGGAACAAGCCAATCCAGCTTTAAACAGTGCTCCTCGGGCTTCCCTGGTGGTGCAGTGGTTGAGAGTCCGCCTGTAGATGCAGGGGACACGGGTTCCTGCCCCGGTCCGGGAATATCCCACATGCTGCAGAGCGGTTAGGCCTGTGAGCCATGGCCACTGGGCCTGAGCATCCGGAGCCTGTGCTCCGCAGCGGGAGAGGCCACAACAGTGAGAGGCCCGCGTACCCGCCCCCCCCAAAAAAAAACAGTGCTCCTCACAATGTGTGGCACAGAGCAAGTGCTTTTGAATTCCTTCTTGACTAAATGGAAAGTGATTTCAGCCCTTGAAACTGTAGAATAGGAACTATTGATACTTTAGATCAAGTTCCAGATAAATATGTAAGGGTGAGTGGCGTGGCCAGGAATTTAAGATTGTCCGTATCTAGAAGCTTCAATTTCTCAGATTTCAATGGAAATCTTAGTCATCTGTTAAATGTAAGAAGCTCGGTCTTGCATGGTAGTCTTGAGGAAAGAGGTTACATTTATAAAAATTGAGAGGAGACTAAGAAGAAAAATGATTAAGAACAAGGAAAAATAAAAACTAAACTAAAAGACATATGGTTGTTAACCATGTTGCAGGATCAGTTGAAATTGAGAGGGTAGCAATTTATAAGTAAAGCATTCACAATTTAGATTTGTCCTTCCTTTGTTCTTATATTTTAACTAACCAAGACAAATTTTTTTGAATAAACTATTACTGGGTTTTATAAAAGAAAATTAAGAAATCCTAATTTGTTTTTTGTTTGTTTGTTCAATCCCAAACATTCTCCCTCATGAAAAAGGATTTTATTAAAAATTTAACTAGCATCTATCAACTATCAAAGTGTATTAGTTATAGTCACTTAATATTTGTTGAGCAGCAAATGAATCATTGAGTGAATGGGTTTCTGACATTGTGAAATGGACACAAATATCTGTCCAGTACCAAAATGTAGGCTTTTCATCATGTGAATAGTTTCAAGGATAGTGTTAGCCTCTGTTTCATCTATGTCATCCCTTCCTACTATTCATCATTTTCCAATGTTCAATTATTTTCTTTAGGATGGCAACTTGCCACTGTAATATTAAATTTATTAGAAGAGGCAAATCTAAGCAGTCATCTCATCCATCAATCTGTCTTCTGATTAGATTACATCTAAAATAATTCTATTTATAAACACCTGCAAAAGTGGAGATTCCACAGCTTCTCTTGACAACAATTTAAATATCTAATCTTCTTTGCTGCTAAAAAATGTCTTCCTTAGATTTTCTTCAAATGCCACATGTTCAAAAGGGAGCCAGCTTTCTTTTCTTCCATGTGTGTTTAAAAGATTTGGCCACAATTATAAAAGAATCTTGAGTTTATTCCTGAGAACTGAACCATAAGCAATCTGTAAGTGAACCCTGACTAACATGGTAACTAAATGAACACATTTCAAGGACATATTGTTTTATTATTGACTTTTACTATTTTTATTAAAAGACTGTATATTTTAGGATAGTTTTAGATTTACAAAAAAAATTAGGCAGATACTACAGAGAGTTTCCCATATATCTCCTGCAGCCAGTTTCCTCTATTATTAACATCTTACAATAGTATGGTCCGTTTGTTACATTATGAACCAATTTTGATCCATTATTATTAAACTAACGTCCATATTTTATTCAAATTGCCTTAGCTTTTCCAAATTCTCTTTTTCTGTTCTAGGATCCCAACCAAGATACCACATTATATTTAAGAGTCATGTCTTCTTAGGCTCCTCTTAACTGTGACAGGTTCTCAATCTTTCCTTGTTTTTGATGACCTTGGTGGTTTTGGGGAGTACTGGTCATATACATCACAGAGCCCCTCTATTGAAATTTGTCCAGTGTTTTTCTCACAATTAGACTGATGTTATGTGTTTTGGAAAGGAGAACCACAGAGTTATAGGGTCATGTTCATCACATCATATCAAAGGTCCATACTTATCAAAATGATTTTTGACTATTGTTGCTGATGTAGGACAGAGATGAAGCTTAAGAAAAATGACCCTATTTAGCCCAATAAATTCCCTTGTTTGAAGTTGACTTTGTCTGAAATTAATATAGCTATACTAGCTTTCTGCTGATGAGTGTTAGCATGGTGTATGTTTTCTCATTCTCTTTACTTGTAATCTGTCAGTGTCCTTATGTATTTAAAGTGGGCTTCTTGTAATCAACATATATTTGGGCCTTGCTGTTTTATCCACTCTGCTAGTCTCTGTGTTTCATTGGTGTTTTCATACCATTCACATTTAAAGTAGTTATCCATACAACATTGGCCTGTGAGACTCCTCAATTTTACTCTACCCCAGTAGCACCACACAGAGCAGATTCAAAGGTCTCCTTTACAATCTAAAGGATCACCCTTTAGGATTGCAGTCATTTTGCTTTTTAATCCCTCAAACCCAAGGAAAAGGCTCAAATGTTAAAACCATTCTCTCTGTGAAGAAAAAGCTTCTTGAAATGCACAAGCCTCTTTACTCTCCTCTACATTGGGTTTGGCTGAGACTTAGAAAAACTAGGGACATAAACACCCCTATTCCAAGTCAGGCAGGAGAGCTTTCTAGAGGTTTTAAAATAAAGCAGTGAGAATAAATCTTAAAAATATCTCTCTACTAATTTAGGGTTTCTACCATCATTGCATTACAGGTGGTTAAACAGCCAACTATCCTGGGGCCTGCTAAACATAATTTTAGTGATGCAACTATCTACCTCACATTATCATGTAGTATACTGTTTTCTCAAGTAACATGGCAGAAATATGAAATCTAGACTTTCCCTCACCTGGACACAAGCACAGACATCCCCTGTAACTATGCACCACATTCTTTTCTTCAGTAGTTGATTCAATGTCTTTCTTTATCTCAGAGTTGAACCTCTTGACCATACTTAACTTCTCAGCCAATCTCACCACAAAGCACGTACACAATGTAATTTAGCAATATGTGTGAACTTTTACTAGCTTTAGATATAGTTCATATATTGTCTAACAAGCTAGGGGGCTTGTTTATGAACTACATTAGTATAACCCTTTCATGCGCTTTATGAAAATTCACGTGCCTAGCTTCCAGAGCAGGAAAAAGCATGCTATTCTTGACCAATGCCATGTACTGCTATAAAAGAAAAGGGAAAACCAGCAAGGAAATGGCCTATTTTGAAAAGCAAAGGGATGCTTACTACTGGAGGGAGGGGAAGCTAAATGGAAGTCGAGTATGTAAATACTGAAGAATGCTCCTGGATTTATCAACAAGGAAGCACTTTGTAACCCCAGAAAGGGCAGATTCAATATAGTAGTAGAGTGAGGGTAGATTGTAATAGAGGAATGAACATGCAGTGAAGCAGTGGAGACATTGAATTTAGGGTTACATTGCAACCAGAAGTTTGAGTTTTTAAGGATCTTTTAAGTCAGGGTGCAAATATTGAGGAAAGCTTATCTCTCTTGTTTCTTCATGTTTTTATTTATTGAGCATTTCCCTTTAAAACTTTTACTTTCTGTCTTTGAATGCAACCTGCCTCATACTCTTTTTTCACAGTAAGCACAGCACAATGTATGAAAAAATAAATGAGTTGAAAAATACCCTTTCGTATGAGTTGTAGTCACTGTAATGTTTCAAGTATTTTATTCTTAAAGTCTCTTGTTCATCCTCTTTTTCTTTGAGATTCAATTATCCTCTACTTTGAAAGAATCAGAAAATCTTAATATCATCATTTAATGACAATTTTATGGTTACAGGTATTTCTACATAGAGGATTTCTCCTCGAATGTCTAAATGACTTCTTTCTCTCTCTAGATCTGATTGATAATGTAGGAAATATGAAATAGACCTCATTATATTAAGCCTAGAAAAAAAAGCACTCTCATCAGCTAGCTGAATGTAGAAGCATAAATAAGGAATATTTATTAAAATATATGAAACTATATTCATAAATAAACTACCTTTGGGTGGTGATATATTACTCATTTTTCATGATGTAATCAGTTTTAAAGTTTGAATAATCACCAGTAGGGCCATCTGGAGTTACTTCCTTTAAACAGTTCTGTCGATGTGGTTTAAATTTCATATTTCAATTGTTATTCAAGTTGATTTAGCATTACTATTCAAATTGCTCTCACTAGCATTAGAGAGAGAAAAAGAAAAAATGAAAAGAGTAAACTTCTAATTTCTACTAAGCTATACTGTTTAAATTATATATATACATATATGTACATATATATGTAAAACAGAGTAAAACATTATTTACTAAACCAAAATTACTTAGTGCCAGTTATAAACTGTATTTAGCAGAACTAGAAATAAGAATTGGATGAGCAGGAGAACTAAATGTCATCAAAATAAGATTCATTAATTAACTAAATAATAGATTTTTAGTTCTTCCTGAAGATTGAGGAATAATTACAATCATACTCTGTTCCATGAAATTTGCATGATTTTGAATTAAAATTCAATCCTTAGAGCAAGTAAATTCTAATTTGTTTGGAAGCTGATTTTGAAGGCTATACAACAAGTTATCAAGCACAGTTCTTCATTCTTAAGTGCACAGTTTTTCTGTGGTACATTTTGTGGATTTTATATATTATCAAGGATTCATTTGTGATGATAACTTAATTTGCATGGGCATTAAGATAACTTAGTTAAATTCTTGAGTCAATGAAATTCTCCAGTTATTTCATTTTGTCTTCATTCTTTGCCCAGAGTTTTATTGTTAGGCATGTATTCTTTTCCAAATGAGGTGCTTATTTTATAAACATAGAACTAACTGTCCTTAGTGTTTTCCTTACTGTTTTAACACTAATTCTGCAAATGGCACCTGAAGGAATGCTTTGATAACTAAAATATAGAACTAAAATCATGTTCTTCAAACATAGAATTTAAAAGCATGCAAATAATATATATTTATTCTGCTGTTACTCATTACTCAGCATCTTATCAAGCAAACTAAAGGTCAAAAGAATCAAAATTTGCAATTTAAGAGATCAGAATGAATACTTTTGCTTTAATTTAACAACTAAGAAATACAATAGACCAAATGTTGATTAATTTTTTAATTAAAAGATCAAAATAAAATATTAGTACCTTTATGATTATGAAGGTTATGTTTGTTTAATTGGTTTTCCCTTTATGTTGTTTCAGTTATCTTTAACAATGTAAGTGTGATTTTTCTACTGTGCTCAGAATTCAAGTTCACGATTGATTAGAGAGTTTGCTCACTGTATTTTTTTAGATTAAAATCTGCAGTTCTCTCAGTCATTGGACCAAAGGGAATTCTGTTTACTTGTTTTCCAAGAGTCACCAAATTATCTACAGTGCTCACCTTTCCACTTTCTGAGGATTCTATGAAGAGAATGAAAGAAGTCATGGGAATCATTAGTGATGCCCAAATTCTAAAAGCATGCATGAACACATACAAAAATCATATGAACACAAACACTCTCACAGGCGACTAAAGAATTCCAAGGCAAATAATAGGTACATATTGCCATTGAACTGGAAAAAAAGAAAGCAACATCTTAATAAGCTAAAGTCATTTTGTTGTTGTTGTTGTTGCCGTGTATATTCAGAAGTCACAAGCAGTACCCTAGTGCTTCCTGAGAATTCTCCCCAAGGACTGTTGTTTAACTAGGTGATATGGTCACCTTTGGCATCCTATCCAGCCTTGTTTCACATAGCCTTTGCCTAACAGCATCCTGAGTTTGTTGAGACATTCATGCCTCCTCTATGGAGGTCATGCCTGGTATTACTGGTATAATAAGAAAAAAAATAGTTTTACAAGTGCTATTGGATTCCAGGAAGGAGAGATTGTTTCTAATTGGAAGAAAATAAAAGGTATTACAGAAGATATAATATTTGATCTGAATGCCGAAGAATTTACTGAATTTATGGGATTTTGATGGGAGAGGTTAGAGAAAGAGCATTCCTCTTAAAGGGGAGAATATTGGCCAAGAAATGGTGTAGTGAAAGTCTGGGTCATCACCAGGAAATAGCAGATAGTCCAGTTTGTCTAGATTACATGATATATCCAAGGAAAACGTCTAGAGGTAAGACAGATATTAATTGGCTTTGGGTAATTTGTGAAGAAATTTGGATTTTATTTTGTAAATAATTGGAAGCCATGTTTTAGAAATATAAACCTACACTAAGGCATAAATAAAAGACATATAACATATCCTGAGGTTGGATCCTATTTTTATATTCTAGGATATATTTAGGATTCTATTTTTTATATACTAGGAATGTATATAAAAGATGTATTAGTCTGAAAGTTTCTTTAACAAAAATACTTCAAATCATTCCATCACTGCTTTTTCTTACTGCTTTTATATCCTTTGTATTGTATTTCTATAAATATTTTTCCCTGAAATCAAATTATAAGACTTAATGATAGTTCTTTTCATTTATATGTATTTCTTCTTTAGATCAAGTCCCTAACACACTCTCATATATAAGAAAACAAAATTACTTTCTCAGTAATTGGGAATAATCGCCCCCAATTTATACTAAGGTCCAAACATGCAGTACTCTAATTAAGAGGACAACTACTAAAAAACTGCTTTAAAGTGTATGATCAATAAGTACCTGCTAACAAGCTAAATAAAGGCCCAAGGCTTATATTTTCTGTCCTTTATTTTGCCTCTAGAGAGACTAGAATTGATTGAGGGAAAGGAGAAAGCTAGACAAACTTATTATATAAGGCAATCCAGATACATGTCTTTTTTAAAAAAAATTTTGCTGGAGAATCTGAGAAAGGAAAATGTGAAGTCCCTTGCTTAGAATAATATGTGATTTAGAAAAAAGAAAAAAATAATAATATTAGCTGTCTAGAAACCTACTCTGGTTTATGTTAGCTCACATCAAATTATATAGTCTCTCATCTTTAGAAAGAAAGATTTCTCGAACTAAATCAAATTTATCAATATTTTAGCATTCAATATAGCTACATGAATTATTCTCATTTGTGATAAAAGGATATCCTTAATTTTCTTTCAGTCTACTCATACACTCAGCTCAATGCCATGCCCTGCACTTTACACACATTCACAGTGTTTGAAATCTTTAAGCAACCAATCAGATATTGTGAAGAATTTAGCCTTTTCTACATTCTATCATAAGAACTACATCAGGCCCAAGAAAAATAGAAGGCCATTTAAAAAAATGAAATAGGATGCTCTGCCAAAGGAATTATATCTCCTCTGCTATTATAATTTATTTGGCCACTGGAGGACATCAAATAGTTGTTAAGACTGTTTTCACTTGTCTCCCATTTCTTGGGTTAGAATAATATTACATACTCTCATAGCATCAAGTTTATTATGAGCATCGTGATGTGATAATATTTGCTAGACCACTAGGAAAAAAAGAAAACGACTTTGACAATCCATTTGAGATTTTGGAAGAGGTTTATTTATATTCAAACTGCAATTTGTTGGCCTTATGCCAAAAATTGATGCCATAAAACAGGAGGGACTCTACTTCAAAAAATACTAGTGTTTTTACTCTAAATATTAAATACTTGGTGGCAGTTATAAACAAAGATCTTTAGGGATGCTTATTTAACTCCAAATATATAAGCTTAGGAAATGCTTATGAACAGTTATCCCCTAATTTTTTTCCATAGGCCAGCCTAGAGCTATCAATCTAAGCATATTTCTCCCAAATTAAAAAAGTGCATCTCTAATAAACTCCTAAGTGCCAGACTTTCTGCCAAATCAAATGTTTTGGCTGGAACAGTGATAGATTATGCTGATAAGAACCTAATAAATTATCTGGTGAGGCGATCTGTCTCACAGCCAAGTCACCCAGCTAGATTCTCTCTTTACCAAAAGGAAATGCAAGAGCAAGACAATTAAACTCCATGTTAATTTCTATGTTTGTTGAACCTGAAGTATAATTTAGTTTCTATTTCCTCTAGAGAATACTTCCATGTGAGAAAATATTTCTGTAGAGTGTTTGTAGGTTAAATATGTCAATAGGTCAGTGATAAACTCTTGAGTATATTCACCCAGGTAATAAAAACTGCTCTTTGATCATAAAATGAGTAGTAATATTGAGATGCTTATGCAGCACTGTGGTGTATAAATGATGATTTCAAAATCATTATTAAACCAGTAAACTAATACTTTTATAATGAGGAATGTTGTCACATCAAGAAAGCCACAGGGCCTCCCTGGTGGCGCAGTGGTTGAGAGTCCGCCTGCCGATGCAGGGGATACGGGTTCGTGCCCCGGTCCGGGAGGATCCCATATGCCGCGGAGCGGCTGGGCCCGTGAGCCATGGCCGCTGGGCCTGCGCGTCCGGAGCCTGTGCTCCGCAACGGGAGGGGCCACAGGAGTGAGAGGCCCGCATACCGCAAAAAGAAAAAAAAAAAAAGAAAGCCACGTGTTTTTTATTAAGGAGTATATTAATATTTTGAGTTCATCAAGTCAATAAAATATCTTAATATAGAATAATTCTTTTCTTGGACTGGCTGACTTCAGATTATCAGTGCATATCATTTGCTGTTCTTATATATAACAATGAATTCATGTTGGAAATACACAATCATTACAAACAGTGCTCAGCACAATGTCATAAGAAGCTATTTTTCATTAAATCTCTGTAGTGCTGCTGACAGATATAGGCAGTGTGTGGTGTGTGTGTGTGTGTGTGTGCGCACACACACCCACATGCACGTGTTTATACACAAAGGATAAGGTGGAAATAGGAAATACACTTTTAGCCAACAGGGAAGAGGAGATATTTTAATGTACATGTTCTAAAAATGAAGAATATTTACTTACAGAGCCTCAATTTCCTCATCTGTAGAATGAGGATTCAAAATAGTTCCTATATCATAGATGTTTTGTGAGGAATAAATGGAATAATGTATATGACATGTTTAGCACAAAACAGTATAATAGGCATACAATTAATGTCCTTTTTCCTATCATTTTTTATCTTCATGTAATTGGTTAGATTCAGTTCATATATTATGAAAAGAGATTATTTGTCTACCATATATCTTGAGATATTTTCTTAGTTTGTAGCTTTCCTTCAACTTTTATTAGAGTGTTTATTGCTATACAGATGTTTTTAGTTTGTACATAATTAATTCCGCCCCAGTTTTCCTATATGGCTTCTGGGTTTGTGTCAAAATTAGAGGTTTCTCCTGTTCAACTTTATGAAAATATATTTTTTATATTTTCCTGTAGTCTTAAAATTTAAACCTTCAGTATTGAATCCATTTGAGATGTATGAATGATGTCCAATGGGTATAGAATTTATTTTCCCAAATAGTGAGCCAGTTGTTCCAAGTCACTGAAAGGTTAATTTCTATATCCCCATCGATCTGAATTGTCATCTTGATAATATACTAAATTTCTCTAAATAATAGGCTATCTTCCTGAACTTCCTATTCTGCTTTGTTGATACCTTCTTTACCTTCAGAACCAAGCCATCAAAAATTCCTACCTGAAGGCATGGGCTGGAGTTCCAGCTCTGCCTTTCATGAGCTGTGGAAATCTGAGCAAGTAAAAGAAAGTAATTCTTAAAATATCTATTTTAATTTGTAAATGCTTGGGTATGCCTATATTAACTTACATGATGAAGTAGTTAGATGGCTATACCTATAGAATCAATAGTTCCTTGTATTTTTTGGAAATTAACCTCTTTTAAGATACATGGTTTGCAAATATTTTCTCCCATTCCATAGGTTGCCTTTCCACGCTGTTGATTGTTGATAAAAGTCTTAAAAAGCTTTAAAAAAAATTCCTACCAATTCTATTTCTAAAATATAGCTGGAATTCATCTTGATCCCCACAGACATCACACTAGTCCAAATTACTATCTTTTTTTTTTCAAATTGGCTAAATAATAGCTTTCTAAACAATGTCCCCCATTCCAGTGCCCCTCCCCATGTCTATTTTCTGCAATGCGTACTGCATGCTTTCAAAACACAAAAAGTCAGATCCTTTGCTTTGATTACTTCAGTGGTGCACCATTACAATTGTAAGAGTCAAACTCTTTTTGTAAGACCTACAAGGCTCTAAAGTCTAACCCGAGACTTCCTTCCTCTTTGAATTTATCTGGCAATATTGCTCTCACCCACCAAACTGGCTTTTGAATGGTTTTTCAGGCAGGCCAAAACCTTTTCATTTTCAGCACCTGTTCTCTTCAATTCTGGGGCCTTCTTTCATTAGTTCTTCATTGGACTATTTCCTAGTTATAATTCTGTTTTCATTTCAGATGGCCTTCCCTAACTCATGCCTTCAAACCTAAATGAACGCATGCTCTGAATACAAATCCTATTGACAGATTTCTCTTAAAGGTCAAAGACTTTTCAGTTAATTTTAAAGATATAATTGCTCCATCTTCATAGCCGAATATTCATGTTTTATGAATATGTTGTCTTCCTACCTCTCACTTAGGATACTACTTTAATATTTTCAAAGTACCAGCTTATTTCCTGAGTTAGTTGTATTTCAGTGAGAAATGTTTTCTCTGATAACTTGTTCTCCTCTTTTGGGGAGTAAATTTTCTTCAGTTGTAATTTTCTCATAGTCAAAAGTTCAGATTTAGATTAAGAAATAATATTAACAGGAAATGGGCTTCCTCAATATTGACAGAGGGCACTTTTTAATTTACCCAGAACAACTCCCCAAAGCACTGCAGTTGACCAGAGAGGGCAACAGAAGGAATCTGCCCTGGATGAAGTGAGTGGGTAGGAGTAGGCATCATGTAAGCTTCCTTCAAGTGTACAGCTTAATCCTTGTGATGGTTAATTTTATGCATCAACTTGACTGGGCTAAAGGATGTCCAGATAGCTGGTAAAACTATTTCTGAGTGTGTCTGTGAGGATGTTTCTGGAAGAGACTAGCATTTGATTCAGAAGACTGAGTTAAAAGAAACACCCTCACCAAAGTAGGATCGTCATCCAATCCATTGAGTCTGAATGGAAAAAAAAAAAAAAAAAAGGAAAGGTGAATTCTCTCTTTCTCTTTTCTTGAGCTGGGATATTCATCTTTTCCTGACAATGGAACTCCTGGTTCTAGGGCCTTCGGACTCCAAAACTTACTTTACCAGCTCCTCTGATTCTCAGGCCTTCAGATTCATACTGAATTATACCACCAACTTTCCTGGTTTTCCAGCTCACAAATAGCAGACTGTGGGATTTTTCAGCCTCCAAAACTATGTGAGCCAATTCTTATAATACATCTCACACACAGGCATACCTTAGAGATATTATGGGTTCAGTTCCAGACCACCGCAATAAAGTGAATATTGCAATAAAGCAAGTCACACAAATTTTTTGGTTTCCCAGCACATAAAAAAGTGATGTTTATACTATACTGTAGTCTGTTAAGAGTGCAATAGCATTATGCCTAAAAGAAGCAATGCATATACCTTTAATTAAAAAATAACACACCATTGGAAAAATGGTGCCAATGGAGTTGTTTGATTCAGGGTTGCCTCAAACCTTCAATTTGTAAAAAAACACAATATAAGTGAAGCACAGTGAAGTGATACACAATAAAACAAAGCATGCCTCACAGGCATAGTGTTTGCTCATTTCGTATCTGTGTCACATTTTGGAAGTTCTTGCAACATTTCAATCTTTTTCATTATTATATTTGTTATGATGATCTGTGGTCAGTGATTTTTCATGTTACTATTGCAAAAAAAATTACAACTCTCCGAGGGCTCAGATGATGGTTAGCCTTTTTAAGCAATAAAATAATATTTTTAAATTAAGGTATTACTTATATATGTATATATATCCTACTGGATCTGTTTCTCTGGAGAACTCTGACTAATATGATCCTCCCTTAAATAAGGTGGAAGACAGACCTTTTGGCTTAGTTTCAATTATGTTGTTTTTCTGAAAAGCTAAGCCTGAGGCCTATGCCTGGACAAACTGCTCCACTTTTAAAACTCTGTGGAGTTCTGAATGCCTTTCAATATGCCACCCAGCGTGTTCTTGAAATATTAAGAATGTCTGCATGTAGCTAGAGATATAGTTACAACTGGGGAAAAGGAGATTTGTCTGTAGAGTTAGTAAACCATTTTTTTTCTTTTATCTCTGTTAGTTTTGATAGAACTAGTCATAAATAATTATAGGAAAAATAATGAATGATTTTGGTGGAGGAAAGAGAAATGAACAAATGCCTAGTTAGCTCAAATGAATTCATAAATATAGTACATTTTTCACATTTTTTTACTTTGGCTTAATAAATAACCTTAGGTTGTATTGTAATTAGCAAACTATATACCAAGCCAGGACTTATGTGGAAAATAAGGTGCTACTAGAGAAAGAGGTCTGTTGATTGATGAAGAGACTCCAAAGGGACTGAAAACAGAAAAAGAAACATATAAAAAGATATGGCAGGGCTTCCCTGGTGGCGCAGTGGTTGAGAGTCCGCCTGCCGATGCAGGGGACACGGGTTCATGCCCCGGTCCGGGAAGATCCCACATGCCGCGGAGTGGCTGGCCCCGTGAGCCATGGCCACTGGGCCTGCACGTCCGGAGCCTGTGCTCCGCAAAGGGAGAAGCCACAGCAGTGAGAGGCCCGCATACTGCAAAAAACAAAACAAAACAAAACAAAACAAAACAAAAGATATGGCAACATAGTACTTAAGTTAGAAACAAGTTAGAAGCTTGGAAGTCACTACTCCACACTAAACAAGTTAAAACTGAACAAAGTGAAAAATCAACAACTCTTCTTACATCCATAAGAGAAGTGAGATCATGAAGCAAACAACTGCCCCCCAAGTTAGAGAGACCTACAGGCTAATACAGAGAATCACAGCTTACTAGAGAAGAAACCCACAAGCCGCAACCTCACCAGGAACCAGTGCTGGGGTAGGAAAACCTGAATTGTAATTGACAAAGTGCTGAATTTACCAATGACATACCACCCCTGTTAGAAAGTCCAAAATCCAGTAATACTGAATCAAATGCTGGCAAGGATGTGGAGCAACCGGAACTCTCATTGCTGGTGGGAATGCAAAAGAGTGCAGCCACCTTGGAGAATGGTTTGACAGTTTTGTACAAAACAAAACGTACTCTTATTATACAGTTCAGCCATTGGGTTTCTTGACTTCAGTCACTGTGAGCTAGTGGAAGGGTGACTTTAGCATGGTTTTGATTGCAAGGAAAAGTTGACCTTCACATTATCTACTAATTTTTCATGTGCACATGTTTGTGGGGAGTGGGCTTGGGTAGGTGCTTTATAAATACAATTATATACAGCAGCAGTGTCAGGATTTTTTTATATTGGATAACAATATTGAATTTTACCTGAGCCCTGTGCTCTTGGAAACAGGAAAGGTTAAAAGAACCACTGTTCCTGGAGAATTAAAGTTCTTTCTTCGTCGCAGAAGAATTTGGAGACGAAGCAGAGAGGTTAAGAAAGTATAGTAAGAGTTTATTTAAGCAAGGATGGGCTCTCAGAGGGAGAGCGGGCAGACAGGTGAGGAACTGCTGCCCTGTGTCTTTGGCAAGCTGGTTATGAGGGGCACACAAATGAAGGGGGGAATATTCACTGGGGAAAGGGGAGTTTGGGGGTTGTATTCCCTGATTTTCATCTCAGCTCCGTCTTCCCAGGAGGAGGACGTATTTTTGTCGCTATTTAGCTTAGGTCAGAAATGTCATGGCGTCGGTGCACGATGGGTGCACTTCTTACCTGTGAGGCTAATTGTATTGTCATGAGAGCATAATGAGAAACGGGTTACATAGGATGCGGGAGACTCCCGCCTTTCCCCCACCTTTCTTTGTCTGCTGCCGACACTTATCACCCAGAATGTGTGGCTTCCTGTCAGTCTGGAGGTTCCTGCTTTCCTTTGTCTGCCTATGGACCCCCGCTGTTCACAAGCTGCGTGATTTCCTGCCACCTGGCTCCTGCCCCCATTTCTCTGCTCTTACCTAGCTACCTGCCTGCTGTAACACCACCACCACCCTCCCCAGCCTTTGTGTTCTGGAAGATAGCTTCCTGCAAAGAACTACACTTCCCAAAAGGACTTAGACTAGATGCCACCCTTCAGATACAGACTCTCAAAGTTCCCTTTCTTGGCCTCATAAATGATTTTCTGAACTGCTTGTCCCCACTGATCAATTACAACAAAATGCTTTCAAACCAAATTTTGGTTAAGCTTCTCTCCTTCCTTCAGAACCCTGAGCTTCGGCTCACTCTCAGCCTGAGCCAGCACACAGCCCCTCCTGAAAACAGGCTGTCCTCAAGGTAAAATATTCTCTGATCTACTATCAACCCTGCCACCGTTTCTTTCCTCCCACTTCCTCACACCTGTTTTTCCCCCTAGCATTATTTCCTCTCTATAAAAAAACAAACAACAACAATAAAAATTTTTTTTCTAACTCTTGAGCTGCTTGCAGACCCTGTGGTCAGAGCGTTCTCCTTACCGCAATTGTCCCTTTCTCCCCTTGCAATAATCCTTTTGAATAAAAGTCTCTCCTTACTAAGTTTAGACTTGTTTGCTATTTACATGAGGATAAATACTAAAATCTTTATTGTAAATATGACTCTGGAGGTATTAGTGTTTGATGTGCATTCTGAAATCTGAAATTATAAATATTACTGTCAAGTAAGTTGGTACCTCACTCAAAATATTCCTTCGGTTTTGCAAAATGTGCAAAATAAATAAATACCTATGAACTTTTGCTTAATAATACTTACCCATGTACAGCAACCAATTACCTGGGAAGTTTTTTGTGTGTTAGTTTGTTTTTCTTTCAAATTTACAAATCACTAAAAGCATTTGGCATATACTGGGCATGGTTTGATTTTATGGAATTTTGCTCCTGATAATCTGTGTGGTTTGAGATTTTAGGGCTAGAATCCCTAGGTACAGGTTTATTAATCAAACAACTAGTCTTTAAGGAAAAAGAAATTGAAAAATATATCTCGTCAAAGTATCATTTCGATTAGCTATGGCTTTGGCTTTTTCCCATTCCACACATATACTCAAATAATAATTTATTGTTTTATAAATTTTAAAAAATAGCATTACTTTTTGAAAGCCATAAGTTGGAAGAATTTTAATAAACTGAGGAAAAGTTCACAGTATTTAAGTGGAAAAAATGGTTACAGTAAGTTGTAAATAGGAAGCTCCAGATTGATTCCAGTTGTGTGCATATTTGTGGGTATAGATATATATCTACATGAAAGAGAATATTAGCAATGGTGGTTATCTCTATAAAGTAGAACTTTAGATATTGATCACGTAGTCTTTGTACTTTTCCATATGTCCCCAATGTTCTTCAATTAGTATATTTTTAATCTATAAAAGTCTAAAAGGAATGTTATTCTTATTAATTTTAAAACTAATCTCTAAAATTTTATTTTTATAACAATGATTTTTTCAAACAGTTTTAGTTCATATCATGTAAATTTGATGCCATTTTACAACTATGGAGTGTTTCAAAATGTCAATATTATTTTCTTTTATAGGGTGTAGTAAAATTTTAATTTTGGATTACTAAGAGGCTTACATGAGGTGAGAAATATCATTAAGACAGTCTGGTAGGATATTCTACATATATATGTACAAATAAGTGTTTAATATATGTATAATTGATTCATGGTATATATATATATACATATGGTATATACATAAACATTAAGACAAAATGATTTCTGTGGAGATATAACAATTATAAAAGTATAGATTCGTATCTAAAAAAGAAGAACAATTTACTTTTCTGTCAGAAACTGTTCTACATTTCTACTGGCATGTATGGATGAGCCATCATGTTTTCTTTGTGTCCCATGTGTACCAGATAATCTTCCTGTAAGAAAAATCGAAAATACATGGAAATGTATAAGGTTAGAATTTGATGCAAAATCTTTTAAATAAATGTTATGACTGGGGCAAGACCACCCCTAGTCTATTAGATAATACCTGTGGATGAAGGGAAAGGAAACTTACCTGAGCTTAGAACAGAGACCTATGCTCTATGAATGATTAAAAGAACACAGAGAAGAATATTTTCTAGTGTATGTTGTGGGGTGACACTCAAATATCCCCCGACCAGGAAATGAGATGAGTTTCTTGACATAGGAAGCTGAAAACAAGACAGCAGTAGTCACATAAGTGGAAGGATGCTTCAGTCACTTCTGTGAAGCAGCTCAGCAGTGACATGAGGATTGCAGTGGAAGATTGGCAGTGACAGGAGGAGCCATGCCTCTGTGACAACGAAAGGAGAGCTATGTGCCAATAGTAATGTCAAGCATGAACCACGAGGCGGAACTTGTAACAGCTGGTAAAGGCCTAGAGGCAAATAAATGTATGTAGATGAGCACCAAGGACTGCAGCTAATTTTAATTGCTGTCAAGGCAACACTGTGGATTTTTTTTTAGTTTCTTACAGAGACAAAAATAAATAATAAATGTAAGATTTGAAATCTTATCAATTCCAAATGGCATAGGTTCAAAATAAGAGAGTATTATTGACATTACTACCAAAATGAATATTTCCTGCATTCATTAGGAAATTAGAATCAAAGGTTACTAAAGGGAGAGGGAATGGGATGTGGAGATGGGAAGGTGGTCAGGGGAAACGTTCTAAGATTCAAACTAGACCATTATTAAATTCGGTTAATCCAGTACCTGGTGTTGCAGCATGTCTAATTTTAATTTTCTTCAGCAATGCAAGGTATCACAGAAGAAAGGAGAGGTCAATTTCCCCTTTTCCTTCCAAGAAGAAAAGTTGAGCTTCGAATGAGAAAGGAATAGGGCTCCTTTGCACCAAGTAGAAAGATAAGGGAGTTTTGTTCTTCCAAGACTATGATCAAAAAAGCAAATAGTTGTATTGTGCCAGATAGGACTGTCTCATACTAGCCAAGGATTCTGAGCCATGGGAAATAGAGAGAGGAACTCAGACCTTGGGAAGGGAGACGAAAACTTTGAGGTTTTCCTCTAGTGCAGAGACCAGGACTCAGCAAATCATAAACTGATTATTTTTGGATGCTGATATAAAAAGCATCACGGACTTAGAATGTCATTAAGGGCAAGGACAGATGGAGAGTTTGTAAGTCGAGAAGCTTATACAAAATGCAACAAGGAAACTCTTCAAGAAAAAACTGAAAATTATGAACACAGTACTAAAATACATGTTTATTTAAATAAGAAAAAGAATCCCAACAAATTATAAATTTTTAAAGAACTAACAAATAGCATGATACAAATTCAAAATAAGAAAATAAGATTTTATTAACTACCCTGTTATATCTCTGTAATACATTTTTGGTCTTTATTTTTGGCTATATACTCTAGTGTGTATGTGTATGTATGTGTATATATATATATATATATATATATATATATATATATATATATATATACTCTCCTTATATAAAAACTATTTTAAAATATGGTTTTTGTATAGAGGAGAAAGGAAAGTTAGTCTTTCTACAAGATTATCAATCAAAATTTAATTTTTGTCATTGGTAGCTTAATAAATTCTTCAAAACTTGTTATTAATAATAGTATCTATATTTTTAGGATTATTGTCAAATCTGGGAAACCTTTATCAAGATGTAAGATATTCATGTATTTCAAGTTCATTTTGGCAGTGACTAATTCTAAGTAGTCTTTAAATTGGTAACATTCATTATCCTGTTTATCATAGATGTCTGTGTTATAGAAGCATTTTTTAAATTATACAAATCTCTATGTCAGTATTTCATGTCAAATCAATGAGTTTACATTTTTAATGTGTTCATGCGATTCACTCCTTAATATTAATTGGCTTATCAAGCAAACTGACTTTACATTTTATTTCATTGAAATATATTCATTTCACTGAAGCAAATTCCTCTTAATTATTATTTACTATGTGATCTAAAATACTTTTGTTACAAGTAACTTCTTGATATCCGTATTAACTTCCTAAGGCTACTATAATAAATTGCCACAAACTTGATGGCTTAAGACAACATAAATTTAGTCTCTCACAGTTCTAGAGGCAAGAAGTCTAAAATCAAGTTTTCAGCAAGGCCATAGTCCCTACAGAAACGTTAGCGGAGAATCCATTTTGTGTCTCTTCTAGCTTTTGGTGTTGACAGCTTCCGCAGCTTGTAGCCACGTCACTCCAGTCTACCTCTGTCCTAACATCACCTCCTTCTCTATGTCTGTCTTCTCATCTGGTATTTGACTCTTGTAAGAACACTCGTCATTGGATTTAGGGACGACATGGATCATACAAGATAATCTTGTCTCAAACTACTTAATTACATTTGCAAAGACCCTTTTTCCAAATAAGGTAACATTCACAAGTTTCAGGGATTAGGATGTAGACATATCTTTTTGGGGTCACCACACATTCAAACTTTTCTTATCTGAAGACCAGTAATTTTCATGAATAAACACTTTTCCACTATCTCAATCTCATCAGTCTATTTCCAGAGCATCATAATGGTTGATTTGATAGTTTTATTCAACTTTACAGTTGCTTTTTGGAGAAAGAATTTTTAGCCTCTTCACTCCATCATGCCAGAGCAAATCTCCAAACTGTTTTTCAATTTTCTCCCTATTTTGCATTGTTTCTAAAATCTTCTTGATGCTTAAGATAGTAAAGAGAGTTGTTATTCTGATTAGTTTTTCAAGCACATGTATTTAGTAGGCCAAAAATTAGGGGCAATTAGATTTTTGTTTTGTTCAAATGGATAGTTTAAGTTTAAAATCTAGGCAAATGATACATCATATTTTATAAGATGTTTCTTAATCATTTCAAAATCAATTGGTTGCATTATGTATTCCGTACAGATGCTGAGGCTTTATAAAACCCAAAGTGCATTCACTTTAATCAGCTTTTACGTTGTCTACTAGAGATTTATTTATTTATTTACTTATTTATTTATAGTTACAGCCTTGTCTCAATGTTATATGTCATTAAAATGTGATCTTACTTTGCTGGTTGAATTTAAAGAATACATCATTTCTGTGATGGTCAAGGTGAAAAGTAAAGAATGTTAAATGCCAATGCCATTCTCACACATACTAGCTATAAACTATGAAATACCAGTGTGAAGATCAAGAAATAACAGGTATTTCACTCAAGATCAGTAAGGTATCTCCAGGAAAATATACCAGCAAAGATTAGGTGTCAGTGAGGGTTAGATTGACTTGGTGGGAATTTTAGAATGGTTTCCTAATGGAAGTAAAAAAAAAAATTCTAAGGGAGATGGACTCTTCTGAGATATCATATGTTCATGAAAACATTAGGTTTAATATAATTAGCATGTGGAAGGAGAGAAAATTTACACCCAACATTGCAGAACAAACTTTAAAATAAAAATCAAAGAAATAAAAATGATTTTTCAGGAACATTATTCCAGAGAATAATGTTCCTGAACACTATTCTATAATCATGGACAAAGGACTATAGTAAAATCAGAGCATAGCATGGTGGAGAGTGTGTGGGAGTGAGGATGAGGAAGACTTTGTCTAACTACAGGATAGAAGAGTTAATCCCAGGCACCATCAAAAGGAGAATTCTGTGTCTACACAAACACTATGCTTTTAAACAGGAAAAATCTTTTTTTCAAAATTAAACAAACCAAAAAAAAAAAAAACTGTGCTGTGAAAGAGGAATCCCATAGAAAAATATGAAAATAAATACCAAGGGAGATGAAAGAGAGAGACTATATAGACAAGGGAAAACTTTTCTAAATTTTCACAGTGGAGGTGGGTAAAAATGGGTGCAGCTATTATGCTGGGCATAAAAGTTGGGTACCTTCAATGTTTGCCCAAATTGTGTTAATGGCATGCATATGTTTTTCTACTTCATTCCACACTTACAAGATTCTTTCTTATACCTGAAGTACACTTTTCCTAAGTTCTATCCATTTTTATGCATGAATTCAAATGTCATCTCTGTAAAATTTTAATATGCTAGCCTAAAAGAATTTAACCCATCTTCTCTTCTCTCTCCCTTTCAGTCTTATCTCCTATTATTCTGCTCTATAAACTTTGCGATCCTGCCTAACTCATTACTTGCTATTCCTCACTGTCTCTGTTGTCTTCCCTTTCCATAAGCTATGTCCACTGTATGGAGTTGTCTTTCTCTGCCTCTCCTTGATTCTCTAGCCTTTCAAATCCTTTCAATATATTTTAAGACCTATATGAATTAGTAAATTCTGTTTGTGAAAAACTCATTGGGGATTTAAATAGTGAGGGAAATGGGGCTGAGATTCTTTATTGAAAAAAAATGAGAAATTTCAGGAAAGTTTAAATATTCTAATTGGGAAAGATACAGTAAGCAAACAAATGGATAAATAAATATAATAAAGTATACTATAATTTTGGTTAGTAAAAAGTGATATGAAGAAATAAAAGAGGGTAATGGGTAATAATATAGGATAGTAATATGCCTGAAAGAAACTCAGACACAGGACAGACCAAGAGACAGGGTGGTCAGCTCATCTTGGTTAAAGAGATAATATTTGAATTAAGGCATTAATTTTGAAAAGGAGCCAGCTGAGCTGAAACTAGTAGTAGAGGTGGGAACAGAACACATTCCAGACAGAGGTTACAGCAGTTACAAAGACACTGACATGGGAACTAACTTGAGCTATCTCAGTATCAGAAAGAAGATATATACTATTGGAACATAATATGGAAAAAAGTAGCAGAAAATGAATTCAGACAGACAGGTAGATATCACATCTTCTAAAATGTGTTCAGTATGGTCACAAAGTAGGCATAGATGCCATATGAGTTAAATCATTCTCTAACATCATCAAAATAAAACTTCATAGTTATTTGTTGATATAGTGCCTTATATCTCTTGAACCCTTCTACCATTTTGCAGTTTAATTATGGATTTTACTGGTCTCTACACCATGTTATTCATGCAGGGTTTTAAGTTATTTAGCAGATAATCTCCCTGAACCTGAGGACCATATCACTTCTTCATGTATCCTTGAAACACTTAATTTGGTATCTTTATCATGCATTAGTAATTGTTTTTTGCCATGTTTAGTATATTGGGGATATATTGCTACTTATAAAATTAATCTGAAAAGAATTTTTGTTGGATTAACTGGCATGACTTACTATATGCTAGCAAGTTGTTATTCAGTGAAGAGTTTTTCTGATGTTATCCGTGATTCTTTGTTTATTTTAAAGTATAGTTGAGGTTCTTATAAATGACACTGGTAAAATAGTATCTAAGGATACGTTAGATTTACTGGAATATGGGACTTTATCTCATCAAACTTCATTGGCATACTTACTTTAGACATTAAAGCAATTTTAACAGTTAATAAATTCAAATGGAAATCTTCTGCGTGTTGCAACTTCTATAAAATTAATTAAAGGAAACTCAAGGTAGTAAATACCACAGATGCAATATATCAGATCTGAAGAAGTACAAGGAGACTAGATTATTGAATGCCAAGAACTTGCTTACATTTCAGGGATAAGGTAAATCAATGATGTGGGAAATAAAACTTTACAGCCCTTGTTGTCTTTAGTGTTCAGATTCTTTGTCCCAATCTTTAAGATGTAATGATAAGAATACTGCTATATTCTTGAAAGAACATTAAATTTGTATTTGAAAGGTTCTACTGCAAGGTAAGTCAAGTCGATAGAGCTGTATATGAGAGACATTAAGTTAAATGCATTTAATAAACATGGAAAAATTTAAGAGGAGAGTAATAGTATTTTCTTCCAGTCTTGTAAACATGACTGACATATACAGAAGTCTCTAAGTGTGGATTTCAACTATGTGGGCTTCAGTGTGTAGTATTTTATTTCCTGATGGTTCATAAAACTTTGTTCTTTGGGTCATTGTGAATAATGTGAAATAAATCACCTTTAATAAAATAAGTTCATTAAGTGACTTTTCTCCTTCCTTGTGTTAAACAGAAAATGGTTTCTGCACAATAGCATGTAGTTTCTCAAAAGAATACAAAAGGAAAGCAAGCCCTATCTTTAGTTTTGTTGGTGTCAGCTCTGTCAAAGAGTATCTTAATATTAGGCCACCATTGGTCACCAAGGAAATTAACAGCTTTTGTAAGGATTTTAAAAACATAACAAAGGAATTGTGAATGGCAAGTGTACATTTCTATATGTTTCTTTTTCAGTGAATGAAGTAAATAACATTCCTCTCTAAATTATAAAAATCTGCCAGTGTCAAGTGTTCTAAGGAAACATGTCTTTATTTCCAAATATTTACTTTTTGAAAAGTCCCATGTAGTCAAGCTGTTTCTTCCTATTTACCAGTTTACTTATTCTTTGTTAATCTGAACATATAAGCATAATTTTACAATTATAGGATTGGAAAAACTTCGTGTTCGAGTGTCTGTTGTCTTTTTGTGTGGGTTTCTTACACTTTTGAGAATCTGATGAAAGCCGTGTACCCTCTCCTCAGAATAATACACTAAGACTCCCACCCACAAACTTCCGTATACAGTTTCAAAGGGTTTAGGACCTTCGATTTTGTTCATTCCATTGTCTGATAAAAAAAAAAAAAAAACAGTTTTCTACCATGTTCCTAAAGCTCTTAAGAAAAGATATTTCATAACATCACTCAGTAATGCATTCCAAATGCTTCAAAAACTTTCTTAATCAGTACCATATCTCAGAAGGGATCAGATCTCATAAGTCACTGTAGACAAAAACCAATTGCCCTCCTTTTCACTGTTCTTAGGTTAAATTGACTGGTAAAATGATAGAAAAGTAACTAAAAGTAATCCAGATTTTCTTTGTGCCACATTGTCGAATGAAACTTTCCCTCTGAACTATTGAAAAACTGATAAATATAAAAATTACATGGTGACCTGTTTTATAATACAGACATCTGTATTAAAAATTTCCTCTAGTACAGTCAGGGAAATCTGGAGGCATTTCCCAAGACTACAGATCGTAAAGAACTGAGGGTTGAAAGCAATGACTTTCTCAACAGATTTGAACATCTGCTCACTGTCAATAATCTCAACATCTCATCTATTCTACATTCCCGCTATTTTTCCTTGGTTCTACCTGAAATATAAGTGGAAAGCGGCCTTGACACCATGCAATCTATATTTTGTCTTTACACTTAAAAGATTTCAGCAGCATAAATTCAAAAAAAGTATTTGTTTACATATAAGCTTATTAGATTTTTGCCCTCCATAAATTACAATAGTTTTTTAGCCTTCTCCAATCTCTTTCTTTTTTTTAATTGTTGGTTTCAAAAGTCACAGATTATCCTACAGATTTCCAACCTTGAAGACAAAAAGAAAAGATTTAACTATCCTTACTATTACAGACAGACATACAAGTGAGGGTAAACCTGATAGTGTAAAAAAGTGAAAATGTATGTCATTATCATACGCTATTGAATAATATGTAACATCATTACCTTTATTTAAGACAAAATGAAATATTCTAGGACACTTCATTATTTCACTCATTTCTACCATTTCACCCACATTCTGTGTGATTCTATTTAAATCATATTTAGTTTTTAGAATTTGCAAGCATTCTTTTTTTAAATTTATTTTTTAATTGAAGTATAGTTGATTTACAGTGTTGTGTTAGTTTTTGGTGTACAGCAAAGTGATTTAGTTTTATATGTATTTTTATATTATTTTCCGTTATGGTTTATTACAGGATATTGAATATAGTTCCCTATGCTACACAATAGGACCTTGTTGTTTATCCACTCTATATATAACAGTTTGCATCTGCTAATCCCATACTCCTAATTTATCCCTCCCCTCCCTTTCCCCTTTGGTAACCATAAGTTTCTTTTCTGTCTGTGTGTCTGTTCCTGTTTAGTGAATAAGTTCACTTGTGTAATTTTTTATATTCCACATATAAGTGATATCATATGATATTTTCTTTCTCTATCTTACTTCCTTCACTTAGTATGATAATCTATAGGTCCATCCACGTTGCTGCAAATGGCATTATTTCATTCTTTTTTATGGCTGAGTAATATTCCTTGTATATATGTACAGCATCTTCTTTATCTATTTGTCTGTCAATGGATATTTAGGTTGCTTCCATGTCTTGGCTATTGTAAATAATGCTGCTATGAACATTGGGGTGCATGTATCTTTTTGAATTATGGTTTTCTCCAGATATATGCCCAGGAATGTGATTGCTGGATCATATGTAAACTCTATTTTTAGTTGTTTGCAGAACCTCCATACTGCTTTCCATAGTGGCTGAACCAATTTACATTCCCACCAACAGTATCGGAGGGTTCCCTTTTCTCCACACCCTCTCCAGCATTTATTTGTAGACTTTTTAATGATGGTCATTCTGACCAGTGTGAAGTGATACCCCATTGTAATTTTGATTTGCATTTCTCTAATAATTAGCGATGTTGAGCATCTTTTCATGTGCCTGTTGGCCATCTGTATGTCTTCTTTGAAGAAATGCCTATTTAGGTCTTCTGCCCATTTTTTGATTGGGTTGTTTTATTGTTGATGTTGTTGAATTGTACAAGCTGTTGGTATATTTTGGAAATTAAGCCCTGTCAGTTGCATTGTTTGCAAATATTTTCTCCTGGTCCATAGGTTGTCTTTCTGTTTTGATTATGGTTTCCTTTGCTGTGCAAAAGCTTGTAAGTTTTATTAGGTCCCATTTGTTAATTTTTGCTTTTATTTCTATTCCCTTAGGAGACTGATTAAATAATATTTTTAATTACAAAATTTAAAATACTTGTGTAATTTTAATAAAAGTTTAATTCTCATGCCAAACAACTTTCTAGGAATGACTAGAATGATGATGCATAGACCATGGGGCAAACAGGGGCTGGTAATCCACTGAGATATAACCGACACTACTTAGAGAAATGTGTTTCTCAAAAACCCACTAAAATGATGAATAAAATAATAAAATAACATTTAAATCCACAAGGAGAAGGATAGAGTGCAAACTATAGCCTATGAGAGGTATAAATATTTTTTTCCCTTTTTTGAAGACTGATAAATGATTGAAAGATTTCTAGTTTCTGGAACATCAAAATCTACCAAAAAATTTTGTAAATGCCTTAAAAATAAAAATAGCTAAATATAAAGCTTTGTTTGAAAAAAAGCACAGGGAATCCCCTGGAGTGCATAGGAATCTGAAAATCAGAAGAGTAAGTACAAGGTCCAAAAACTGAGAATGCTATCTGGAGATGTCAAAGGAAAATTAGACATTTGGAAAATTTGTATCTACCACTATGACCTTGACATGTTCTCAATACTTAAAGACTATTCTGATGATATCAATATTTATATTAATACAATTTTTTGGAAGTATGTAATGAAATGTGGCAATGCTTGGAAGATATGCATGATTCAATAAACCAATATTTTCCAAAATCATACATGGGTAAAGAATTCATTCAAAGTGTAAGATAGACTGATGAATTTTAATATAACAGTAGGAATTTGTCCTTCATATGGTTTCAGTTTCCACATTGCAATGACCATTCAGAAACTATATATAGTGAGTTAAGGTTTAGTATTAAAGAAGAATATCTATAATTATCTGAAAACTGTATATCTGTGTGAAGCTGCATTTATTTCATATACTCCAAGCAAAATAGTATTTTCCAACACAATAAATACCAAAACAGGTATGGCAATATATTAAACAAGACATTCAAGAGATTTGGTGAAAATAAAAAGCAATGCCACTTTTCTCATTAAATTTTTGTGGGTTTGGAAAAGATTATTAAAATGTAATAAGTATATTATTGTCATTTTAAAATGAATTAATATATAAATATCTTTTAAATGTCTCTGTTTTATTTTAACATAATAACTGTCAACATAGTACCACAAAAAACAAAAATTCTCTAGGGCTCTCAGTAATTTTTCTAGCGTAAAAGAGTCTTGAGACCCAAAAGTTTGCGAACTGTTGAGTTAGAATGTTACGTAACTTGTCCAGTAACACACAGGAATAGAAATTAGTCTGACACTTCAAAACCCATATTTTTCTGACTCCACCAAGCTATTCTACCTCATCTCCTAATATCAGCCAGATCTTTTGGGACTCAGATAGTCACCAAACAGAAAAATATACTGTATGTATATATGTGGGCAGCCATATCCTTTCCAGGGGTTGGTGTGTGTATGTGTATGTATGTTGTATGTTTGTATGTGTGTAGTTTGTGTGTGAGAGAATTCATAGATGTGTGTTGACAAAGGTTAATGGCTTTGCTCAATTATTCATATACCAGTAGCTTTTTCTGGGATATCAAAAAATATATGCATTTCTTTGAAATGCCAATCATTTTTAAAATTTTTCTTTTCTATTATTATTGGTCTTAATTATTTATAATTAAGTAAGAGAGTGAGATGTTTGAAAATATGTCCTAGAAGTTGAAAAGTTTAATCATAGTTTCTTTATTTATGCTGTTTATTACAATGCAAGCTCCGTGAAGTGTTTTTTCTTCTTTGGTTGGTTTACCAATTTTGTTGGCTACCTTATTAGGTAGTAGCTAGAAAAATCCATGACATTCAATAATTGCTTTATAAATTAACAAGTAGTAAGAATATATAGCAAAGAAATTGTAAAAAAAAAAAAGAATCACAGATAAGGTGACATCTATTGGATATTTCTTTCCATTTTTTTCTTTCTGAAGATTTTATTTCTTTACTTGGGTCCCTTTCTCTGGCAGCTCAATTCTGTCCTCTCTTGATTATACTTTTTTTCTCCAGTCAGTTCCAAGATCCCCAAGCCTTGTTAACACAACCTCTAAGCAGATAATCAAAATTCATATAACAAAATTACTATAATATCAGTGCAATATTTTGTTATTGTTGGCTAAGCCTCTTTTATCTGGGCTTGCCTTTCATGACGAAAAGCACTAAATAAAGTTGTTTTTCTTTTTTCCTGATGAAAAGAGTAACTAACCTTTATCATATCATAAAATACAGATTTTTATCTATAAGAAATGGGGATCCTTTTGACACTTTAATTAAAGGTATGACATCATGTGATATGTCTTTTAGAAAAATAATTGGCAGAATTTAGAAGAGAGAAAGACTGGAACCAGAGAGACTTGTTAGGAAGATATTGCAGTAAATAGGAAGAGTAAGAGTATGAACTAAAACAAAAGCAATTAGCTTGGAGCAAAGGAGATAGATTCTAGAAACATGCAGGAGAAAGTAATTACACGTGAGATAAGGGAGAACTCAGGAATGACTGAAATAATACGTTCACTTTCTGGGAGAATAAAAAATGTTATACTTGAGATACTGGCTATAAGAAAAAAACCCATGTGTGTAGAAAGAAAAAATTAGTTTGGAAATCTTGACATGTGGTGCCTATGAAGCAGTGAGATGAAGATGTCTAGGGAGTATTTAGAAATATGTGGTGATGACATTTAGGAGAAAGAGCAGAGCTGGGGAAAGAGATTTGACAATCACATATTACAGGTGGAAGGAGGAGCCAATAAGAAGGATGAAATCAATTAACAAAGCAGAGAATGAGCCACAAAAGTCCCTAAGGGTAGAGACCTATGGCTCAATGTTCTCAAATATTTTTGGAAAGTTAAGTAGGACGAAGAAATATATTTTAAAAACCAAAAATGCAAAAGGACATTCTTTGTATCATCTATCCAATTACCAACAATTCAGCGATTCCCAACCTTTTTGGCACCAGGGACTGGTTTCGTGGAAGACCATTTTACCACAGATGGGAGAGGGGGGAAGGGGGAATGGTTCAGGTGGTAATGCAAGTGATAGGTAGAGATGGGGAGCAGCAGATGAAACTCTGCTGGCTCGCCTGCTGCTCACCTCCTTCTGTGTGGCCCGGTTCCTAACAGGCCACGGACCTGTATCGGTCCACGGTCCATAGGTTGGTGACTCCTGACCTACATCAATCCCAAAATATAAATTAAGAAAATTTTTGTATATCAAACTCTACAGATCATAATTGAATCATAAAATGACTGCACACTATATTCATTAGGAAAATATAATACTAGACTAACTATAACATGGAATCATAAAATACTAAGTGCTATGTAGTATGTAATGCTATGATTACACTGTATAAAAATGTCATCATAGAAATAACTGTTGGGAAGCAGAAGGGAATATTTCAATATGGGTTCAATTACCAGATTATCTGGATTTGAATACAAACTTTGACAATATTTTCT
The DNA here is from genome assembly GCF_964165515.1 of Mesoplodon bidens. Taxonomy (NCBI): domain Eukaryota; kingdom Metazoa; phylum Chordata; class Mammalia; order Artiodactyla; family Ziphiidae; genus Mesoplodon; species Mesoplodon bidens. The sequence goes on from NC_138167.1 coordinate 92,838,215, forward strand.
GACTCCTGTAGGTGTTTTCCTATTTCTTTAAGCCTCAGTTTCCTCTTTTGTAAATTGGGAATAATAATAGTGTCTCTATCTTGCAGAGAGTTTTAAATGTGATAATTCATGTGTTTAGAACATAACTAGCACTTTGCAACTGCTAGATATAATTATTAATTTTGATTAGTGGAAGAAAATAGAGAAAATAAATTGCTATTTTTGGATTGTTGAATGCTGTTTCTGAGAGAGTAGACACTGTGGTCAGTCTCTCTTCGTTCAATTTCTACATCCTGGGGAAGTTACTTAATCTCTCTCAGCAAATAATAAATAACAGTAGCATTTACCCAATAAGAGTGTTGTGAAAATTGAAGAAGATAAAACCTAGAATAGTGCTTTTACATATTTAGAACTCAAATTTTGTGTTAATGTTAATAAATTTTAATTATTACTGTAGAATGGTCATTTTATGCATTACTTTATTTTTTTACTTAATGTTTTAAAAATATACACTGTTCTTGAAATACAAATTCAAAGTATAGAAACATCCAACAAAAACAGTATTGATATGAGCTTTCTGGACCATCAAACATAACCAATTTCTTTTTACTGATTTCGTTAATCAGCAAAAAATAGTATATAATCACTATATTGTATAATATTGTGCATTGATATTTAAGCTTACTTTGTATATGTGTTAAAATATATGTGACTATCTGTTCTTCAACTTAGGAGATCACAGACCATTTATTTTCATATTCTTGACATTTTGTGCATTATATTTTGACTTTTAATGTTTATGAGTTCTATGATAGAAAGTAAGCACATACCATCTTAAAAATCAGAATGAATACTCAAGAAAATGCAGTCTCAGAGTTATATAACCTTAAGTTTAAGCAATGTAAGCTCTCCATAATATCCACACTCAAATAAAAAAATAGGAAATGAAAGACGTGAATAAAAACACAGACCTACTAGAGAATGGACTTGAGGATACGGGGAGGGGGAAGGGTAAGCTGTGACAAAGTGAGAGAGTGGCATGGACATATGTATACTACCAAACGTAAAATAGATAGCTAGTGGAAAGCAGCTGCATAGCACAAGGAGATCAGCTCGGTGGTTTGTGACCACCTAGAGGGATGGGATAGGGAGGGTGGGAGGGAGGGAGACACAAGAGGGAAGAGATATGGGAACATATGTATATGTATAACTGATTCACTTTGTTATACAGCAGAAACTAACACACCATTGTAAACCAATTATACTCCAATAAAGATGTTAAAAAAAAAAAGGAAATGAGAAATGTCAAGGGTAACCAAGTTTATTCACAACTACATAAAATAAACTAAATCCTTCAGAAACTGAGGAGTAAAACTAAGGTACAAAAAAAGGAAAACAGGGCTTCCCTGGTGGCGCGGTGGTTGAGAGTCCGCCTGCCGATGCAGGGGACGCGGGTTCGTGCCCCAGTCCGGGAAGATCCCACATGCTGAGGAGCACCTGGGCCCGTGAGCCATGGCCGCTGAGCCTGTGCGTCCGGAGCCTGTGCTCCACAAAAGGAGAGGCCACAACAGTGAGAGGCCCGCGCACCGCAAAAAAAAAAAAAAAAAAAAAAAAAAAAAAAATGCAAAAAGCAAATATATCTGTGAATGTACAAAACAACTCTATAAAATTATTGCTGTCACTATTGTTTTTTTGTTGTTTGTTTTCAAACAAAATAAGGTACCCTAATGGTATATCATGTATCTCAAATGTTTATCCTTCCCTTCACAGTAATATAAATCCTACCATTTCCTGAAGAATATATAGAAATGTTATCATGTCAGAGAACAAGTTCCCTTTAGGAATTCCAGGTCAAAATCAGATACACTCATTGATATTCTACTATCATTGCTAAAATATTATTTTAGTTATTGTGATAAAATTATATATCCTATAATAACAGAGCATGTTTTTCTCTTTTATGGGCAGCAAGAAACTAAGAGATAAGTATTACTTCACCATGTTTAAGAAAATGGACCCTATAGCCAGAGTAGTGTCTTTGGATTTAACTCTGCAGCTTAGTAGTTGTATGGCCTTGTACAAGTGTCCTAATCTCTCTGCAACTTAGTTTTCTCACGTGTAAAAGGAAAATAATTATAATTACCTATAATAGTAATGCAACTCTTGGAACTATTATGAGTATTAAATGAATGAATGCATACGTAGCACTTAAAACAGTGTCTAGCAAACAGTAAGCACGCAATAATCACAATAAGCATGATCTTCTATTAATATATACAAATGCATATGTGCACAGGCTTTGAAGCCTATGAATTTTTGCAGGTAATTTTTTCTGATGAGCTAGTAATCCTTCCATAATAAAACTTCCACATCACATTTTAAATTCTGGAATTTCTGGACTGCCACAGTTAATATATCTTTAGAAGAGGTGTCTCTAGCTGATGATGTGAAAGTCTTGGAGCAGGTCAATAAGTTAATGTTTTCCTTCAGTCCAATTATGTTAGTGAATCTATAATAATAGCCTTCATGGATAAAAGATTATGTCATTTGGGGACTTCCCTGGCAGTCCAGTGGTTAAGACTCTGTGGTTCCAGTGCAGGGGGCACGGGTTCAACCCCTGGTCAGGGAACTAAGATCCCACATGCTACACAGCCCAGGCCAAAAAAAATTAAAAATGTTCCTGGTTAAATATCAAGGCATATTGTACTGAGCCAATTTGGTACAAAGGAGGTAACCATAATTCCTCATAAGTTCATGAGATGCGTCTAGTGTACCAAGAGTAAACCAAAAAAAAAAAAAAAACTATTAAAAAATTGTAGAAAAAGATTATGTCATTTGATGTTTTTGAACAATGTGGTAGGAAATAAGACAGCAGAAATATTTTACAAGAGCAGTAGAATATAACAAAATGTTACATCCCTCGTTACCAGTTGAAAGCAACTTTCTCTCCAGGACAATTTTTTTTTTCTCCACTATTTACTGTTTGTGTGACCTTGTACTAGTTTTTTTTTTTTTTCTATATCAGTTTCTCATCCAAAAAAAAGGCGATAACATAGGATGTTTCTCATAATGTGAAAATATAAAGAGATGACACATGTAAACAGTTACCAACTCTAATATAGCAACATTCAATTATTGAACTTGTTATTTGGACACAAAATGGAGTTGCCATCATTTACTCCTCTTTTTTGCTGAACTAATCATTTTGGATCTATCTTCAAAATATGCTCTGAACTCCACTTTTCCCCACCATTTCTACTGAAATATCCCAGTTCAAGCTTCCAACAGCTTTAAGCTGGGCTCCCTGCAAAGTTGCTCTGACAGGACAGTTGGTTTTACTCCTGCACCCCCTCCCTTTTCAGACTATTCTTACACACTAGCCAGAAAATGTTTTTGTTTTGTTTTTGTTTTTTGCTGTACACGGGCCTCTCACTGTTGTGGCCCCTCCCGTTGCGGAGCACAGGCTCCGGACACGCAGGCTCAGTGGCCATGGCTCTTGGGCCCAGCCGCTCCGTGGCATGTGGGATCCTCCCGGACCAGACCACGAACCCATGTGCCCTGCATCGGCAGGCGGACACTCAACCACTGCGCCACCAGGGAAGCCCCCCAAAAATGGTTTTAAAATGTGAGTTAAATTGTTACTCCACATCTCTTCTCTAAACTATTCATGAACTGCAGTGCTTCCCCATTGCATTTAGAATAACATTGAAAGTCTGTAATAAGATCTGGCTCCTCTTCCACTTGTTTATAACAAACCATCTACCTTCATCTTCTTGAGGTTCCTTGAATAACTCAGACAAATTTCCACATTATGACCTTTGCACTTACCACTTTTGGTTTGGTTGATTATTGCCCAGAAATAATATATGGCTCATTATTTCAGTTCATTCAGGCTTCTGCTCAAAATTCATACACTCTCTTTTCCCTTACTGTTCTCTATCATTCTATTTATATGCCACTGCTTGACATATATTGTGAGCTTAATGAGCAGAAGTACTCTTTTTATTCAAAGTTGTATCCCAGTGCCTAGAACAGTGCCTGAAATGCAGTAGGTACTAATATTAATTAATTAATCTGATTGCTATTATAATTATTATCTAAATAAGATCCAGAGTGTATACATTTCTTTTTCTGATTGTTGAATTGTAACTGCTTATAAATTTATAAATTTTAGAAAATAAAGTATGTGGCAAAAATTATATTGTCAAGAATCATCATTCCCCACCCTTACTCCAAGAGATAATATTATTGAAACTTTTTGACATACTTTCATTCAGAATACTTTTAGTATATTTCTATTTTAAAGAATTGAGATGAAAAATAAGTCCTTTGTGCCAGTAAAACAGAAGTCATTAGAGCTATTTAAAACAAGAATAGCTTTAATACAGGTAATTAGATGTTTATAAAATCATTGAGTAATGAATGTATAAAGGTACAAAAAGTCACTGTTTAATCGTATTTTCTTTTCGATTTTCCCAGTTTGCTGCTTCCTCCCAAGATGTCAGGCTGTTGCAGGAATCACAGGAAGCTTCAAAGGATGTTTATAGCTGCTTACACCAATGAGGTAGGCAATATGGGGAAAACAACAAGAAGCACTGCAAGTCTTGTTTCTGCTGAAGTCCATGCTTGTCCACTAATGCTGGAAGAAAAATAATAAGCCCCAAACTGTTTCTCCCTCATTTTTCTCCCCCTTAATTAATGCTGTTTCTCCAAGTTGCCCACGCCAATAATCTAGATGATATTATTAACATTTAATCTCGCTTCTCCCAAATTTTTGTCCTACTTGAAGTGCTATTTATTCTAATTCCAAAATTATCTTAAATGTCCCCCTTTTTTTGCATCTTTACTTGTAGCATCTCATCTCACTACTCAATTGCTGCAACGTTCTATATTCTAGCTCCCCTCAAATCTATTCTCCACATGGGAGAAAGAACTTTATGTGTTAACTTAAATGAGAAGCACTTACATTACACTTAGGGTAGCATTAAAATTCTATTTGTGAAGCACAAGATACAGCAATTGACTAAAGTGTGTAAAATTTTAAAGGAAGGTGGGAGTGGTTTATGCACTTTAGAAGTAGACTGGATAAAGATATCAAGTAAGCATTTGAATTGTGTGTTTGGACCATTGGTTAGAAATTGAAAATAATAATGAAAAAATGGAAATCAACAGAATTATTTCTTCTAAGTCCAACCTAGTGATAATAACCTTCCCAATACACTGAGTTCTTAGTGTATTAAAATGAAATTAAGATTCAGTGATTAGTTCATGAAATGAAGCACAGAAAAACAGACTAAAGGTGAAGAAAAAAAGAGCAACAGCAGAAAGTTGTAAAAAGAAAAAAAATAAGATCCAGATGGTAAGCCTCTTTTTCAAAGTGAGTTAGATACTGGAGAAAAATCTATAACTTCATGCAGTGATTCTAGAGCTAAGCACTTCTGTATGCTAATAAATTCTCACCAGTTTTAGTCTTTACCAGTGGGATGTTGGAAATCTGCTACACAACACAGATACACACACACACACACACACACAACCTCAATTTAAAGACAACCTCAAAGAAAAATTATCAGAATCTATTGATTATAGGCCTTTTTATACTGTTTATTTCTGTCTTCTTCCTTAGATATTTGATCAAGAGTTTTAGCACTCCAATTAAGTAACATGTGTAGTTTTTAAGAAGACATTCCATATAATAACACATAAAAAGCCAAAATGATATGAAAGATATATTCGTTACCAAAAATATGCTGACCTATATGTAATCATATTACAATTTTTAATTTTCTTTTGTCAAACAGGTTTTTTGTATCTTTAAAATTTTACAGAAGCTGTGTTTTAAATACATCTGCTAATGCCTCTAAGGTCAAAACCTGTTATTTCTTTCTCAATCCTTTGGTTTTAATATGTTATTTAAAGAAACCAGACATCAGCTTTAACATATCAGATGAAGCCAACTGTGATCCAGGTATAGGCTTACCCTTTCATAGTCGCCAATTCTCCTATTTTATTTAACTCAGAACATTTGTTCAGAGATAATGATAGAAAACTGACAAATGTTAACTGACAAGCATCTGGTACTTATTAAATAAGATCTACAATTAATCATAGATCATATACCTTTTTTTCAGTAAAAAACTCAGCACAAAGAAACTGACTAAAGCCATTTTCAAATATAAGAAAATATTATTATGATGGAAATATAACTAAATAAACCAATGATTTTTCTAAAAAAAAATAAAATGTAATGCTGTTAATGCCCCCCCACACACACTTTTACCTTAGGAACAACCTCTTAATTTCATCAGGAACAATTGCTGCTATCATTAGCTCACCAGCTAGAATGACAATCTCTTCAGCAAACCCATTGCAACTAACTATTATCCACCCAATGCAATCTAGTAACAAATCAACCACACGCCAATATGGAGATCACCATCACTGAATGTGTAAACGTTCTTCTCTCTAGCAAGAAACAACTCAACTGAGATAAAACCATGATTTTTAAAAGTCAGTCTACCCAATCAGAGAGTCATCATTTTAGTAAATTGGAAGCAGTTAAATAGTGGTCTAATAGTTAAAGACTAGTACTAGAAAAGGAAAGAAGCTGAGAGTAGAAGTAGAACATTGATTTGCCAGTGGCATCTAATATACACACTTATGGAACATCTGCTCTCTGGAAGTTCTGCTTTTCCAAATGAACCCACAACTTCTGTTAAAATTTTTCCAATGTATTTCTGCAGATCAAGGATGCAACAGAATTGCAGTCAAAGGATATTTATATTTATGCAGCCATCTCAGTTGAGACAGATTGGGGCACATTTTATCTAGAAAGGGAGGGAGGGAGAAAGAGAATAAATTTTCTCTGCCCTAATTACTCGCAAAAATATTCCTATATATGGCATTCTTAAGATATTTTTATTTGCTGTCTTCTACAAAGTGACATTTTATTCAGTTACATATAATCTTTAGAAACTGACCAGCTAAAAGTTAAGATCTCCTTACAGTTAATGCTCAGCTCTAAGATCTACAAATATGGAGATGATCACTCAAAACATCATTATTAGATTTCTTTGAAAATAGTCCATTCTCCCTCAATATCTGTGAATAACATATACCCCAACTACATGCCCTATTGCGTTGGGAGGGTAGTCCTATACATACCATCATCTGAATAACCCCAAGTAAAGAATTTTGGGGGCACACAAACATTCAGTCCTTAACAAGTATGTTGTGGGAGATGAAAGAAATAATGAGAGGAAAAAAGAAAATTCAGGAGTTCTGTTTTAAATATCATTTAAAGCAGTGCATGCTTTCAAATGAAAATATAATACATTCAATTATCAACCCAAGAAGTGGAAAATAACATGCAAGCTTTGAATATGAAAACATTTTTACTTTAATAAATCTTGTCTGCCAAATGTTATTATAACATATGTACGATGGAATGAATTTCAGCAAAAATAGATACTTTTCAACTTAAACATAAAGATGCAGCATTTGGAATGTTTGAATTCTATACTAATTGTTTAAGTAACACAAGTCACCAAAATAAAATCACAGCAAAATGAAAGAATAGGTTTTTATTTATTTATACAGCAATATCAGCAGCAGTCCTCAATCCATGCAAAGGTCAGATACAGGTTATTATGAATCATGCTGGTGCAGTTTTATGAGTAAAATGACCTTTGACCTTCATGTTTCCAGATGTTACTATTTGCTGTTTAATAGTCAAAACAGCTCTAACCCACACTGAGAACTGGCAGGAATTCATAGTATAGTAGGTTGGGGCTATTTATTTTACATATCAACAGAGTTTGGGCGTGTCCCCAGTCAGTGTATTCTCATAAATCACTATTCTACACATGTTTTCTAAGGATTCTTTGAATTAATGGCTTTGTATTCGTCTCCTTTTTCTTTCCTCCCATCTCACTGTGAGTAAATTTTTTCAACTGCATTAGCTGAGAATACAACTTTCATTCACTTCATTAAAGAAAGATTGAGAAAAACAGATAACATTAATTCCTCTGATTTCTATGTATCAGAAGAAAAGTTTTGAGCACTCCACAGATGTAGATGTAAAACAGAATTTAAAAGTAGTACTAGGGGCTTCCCTGGTGGCGCAGTGGTTGAGAGTCTGCCTGCCGATGCAGGGGACACAGGTTCGTGCCCCGGTCTGGGAAGATCCCACATGCTGCAGAGCGGCTGGGCCCGTGAGCCACAGCCGCTGAGCCTGCGCGTCCGGAGCCTGTGCTCCGCAACGGGAGAGGCCACAACAGTGAGAGGCCCGCGTACCGCAAAAAAAAAAAAAAAAAAAAAAAAAGGTAGTGCTAAGTAGGGCTTCCTTGGTGGTTCAGTGGTTGGGAATCTTCCTGCCAATGCAAGGGACACAGGTTCAAGCCCTGGTCCGGGAAGATCCCACATGCAGGGAGCAACTAAGCCCGTGTGCCACAACTACTGAGCCTGCGCTCTAGAGCCCGTGAACCACAACTACTGAAGCCCTTGCGCCTAGAGCCCGTGCTCCGCAACAAAGAGAAGCCACCTCAATGAGAAGCCCGCACACCTCAAGGAAGCGTAGCCCGCCCTCTCCGCAACTAGAGAAAGCCTTCACGCAGCAACAAAGACCCAACACAGCCAAAAAAAAAAAAAAAAAAGTAGTGCTAAGTAAATGTGATGTAACATATTTTATTTAGGAAAATGGGTTTGAGATAACATTATTATCACTTGCCTTTTTAACATAAGAAATACATTCCTAAAAAACAGCACAGAGTTTATCATTAAGAAATTTTAATTTGTAAAAATAGTCATATGGGAAGTGGGTTTGTTTAATCCTTTCTATCTATCTGTAATTGGGGGCAATCTTTTAGTTCTTTAAAGCTAGCAGAATCTTCATTCTCAATAACCTTAGATTGAAATCTCAAAATTGGGAAAAAATGAGAAATAGTTACCACATATTAATATATCATATGTATTTAAGCCAAAGAAAAGATTTTCATAATCATTCCCATACTTAGAATTTATAATATATTTATCTCAGTGTATAAGGATTATTTGCATAGTATTTGTTTAGTTTTATATATTATATGCAATGTATTTGTAAGTTTAATAAAAATGTTTAATCAATGCTTTTACTTTTATAGAAAAAAACTTTTAGATTTTTATTAATACTATTATTTATTTTTAGAGTGCAGAATTGGGTAAGAAATATAAAAGTGTTGCTTAGCGTTTTCTGAAAAGTTATAATATTGTGTTTCCTCTTGAAATTAATGTGTAGCATGTTGAATGTTTTTTCTCCTAATGCTCTCCTTCTCTTGCTCTTTCTTTTTCTCTTCATCCTCTTACCAGTGATAAGTACATATTCTGTGGCATCATATCAAACACTTTATGTGGAGTCTATTATTAAACCTCACCACATGTACGAACACTAACAATCCAGATGTATCTTTCTTCTTTTATTGAGAAGGAAATCAAAATTTGGGGAGATGAACTCACAGCCCTTTGAATAGTTGCCAAATATAAATGAACTTAACTTGTGAGCAATATTGCCTCATTGGAGTTAACAACATTCCCTGTAAGATACTCAGATTTTACAGATTCTAGGGATAAAATATTCCAGTAAAAGGCAGAAAAAAGACTGTGTTAATGTGGTTCAGAGTGGAAGAAAGAATTAATTCTCAGTGTCCGTGCAGTCATTCTCAGTTCTTTTCCCTGGACCAACAATGTCAGCATCACCTGGGTACTTATTAGAAATGCAGACTCTTGGGCCCCTTCCCAGATGTACTGAATCAAAACTAGTTGCAGCTCAGCAATCTGTGTTTTAACAAGGCTTCTGTATGATTCTAGCTAAATTTGAGAACCAGAGTCTTTGTGTATCTTTTGATACTCTCCCTAACTGATTGAAATTTGCATCTCATAATGAAAATACTCCTTTTTTAGAAAAGGTTCATTTGGAAGGACTTTCAATACCTGATCCAGGCTGGGGAAAAAGCTTATAATTAAGGAGAAAAGAGTGGAGAAAAATTAAGTGGACATCTTATACATTCCTTAAGGAGAGAAAGATTCTCACTCAAAATAATTCTTAGCCATTGTTTGTGTCCTCAAATTTATAAATATGAGTCTTTTTTCCATAGGTAAATAAAAGGGATATCTATAGTAGGGTAAAAGCAGAAAGGATGCACACAGATGACAGTGGAAGTGGATGAGGGTGCTGTGTAGTGATGGGAACCTAAAAAGGAGCAAGCCACAGCCCCAACAGAAGCTACTGCCTAAGGCCGCGAGCCATTCCAGGGACTCTTATGAACTATTTTCTTTGGTTAATTTATTTCGTCCTTTTTCTTATTTTTTTTTCTGCTAGTTATCCTAGATTATTACTTACCTAATAGGGTTCATTTCATTTTAGCCTTACTTCTATTAATATTTGCTTAATCTCTTAATTGGCCTTCTATGTTTATCTTACTTAAAATTGTATTTAAATTTACCTAGATCAATTTATTTTGCTCTTAATTTTTATTTTAAATTATTCCAGATATTTCTTAGTTGCAGACTAATATTTTTGTTTATATATCTTTCATTTTAAATTTCATTCACTTTAAGACTATACAGAATAATACAAACATTTCTTTACATGTACATTCCAGTTTTGATCACCTGGCGTTAAACTTAAGCTAAGATTCTCTGGGCTTCCCTGGTGGCGCAGTGGTTGAGAGTCCGCCTGTCGATGCAGGGGACATGGGTTCGTGCCCCGGTCTGGGAATATCCCACATGCCGTGGGGCGGCTGGGCCCGTGAGCCATGGCCGCTGAGCCTTCGCGCCTGGAGCCTGTGCTCCGCAACGGGAGAGGCCGCGGCAGTGAGGGGCCCGCGTACCGCAAAAAAAAAAAAAAAAAAAAAAAGATTCTAGTATTTGGGCCAAGTTCACTTTTCCAGAAGGAAAAGGACATAGTTTAAAAGTGATGGGCAAAACTTTTTCCATATATAGGTATGTTGGCTCTTTGTCCAACTTTGCCAGTACAGTCCTTAGTTTCACCTGTTGTACCAAAATAATTATTAATAGCACCCAGTTCAGTGTTCAAATGTAGCCCATTTGAACTATAAATTAAATGAATTAAATGAATATCTGCATAGAAGAAGTTGAGCTAAGCTTTGGGCTCTTCTCTAAATATGTATTGGCCAGTGTGATATCATGATATATGTAAGAAATATATACTTAGTTTTCGTCCCTGGTTCCTGGCACAGAGCTCCTAAAACCCTTGGAATTTCCTTAGTGATAGGATTGAGAGGATAGTCTTTTGTTTTTTATAATCAGCACCTTTCAACCATTCCTGAGTTTATAGTAGTTAAGTGACTCTTCGAGGATGGGGGCTTGTTACCAGAGAAACCAACCACATGATTAAAGAGTTAGAGATTGATTTAATCACCAATGGTTGATGACTTAATTAATCATGCCTATGTAATGAAGCCTCCATAAAAAACCTAGCCAAGGGAATTCAGAGAGCTCCTGGGTTGGTGAACACACTGAGGTTCAGGGAAGGTGGAATGCCTGGAGAAGGCGTGGAAACTCCGTGCCCCTAACTTACACCTTGTCCTGTGTACCTCTTTATCTGGTCTTTCATCTGTATCCTTTGTCGTATCCTTTAGAGTAAACTCGTAAATGTAAATAAATGTGTTCCTGAGTCTATGACCTATTGTAGCAAATTATCAAACTAGGGAAGGGGGTCATGTGTGCTTCCAATTTATAGCTGGTCAGTCAGCTACACAGGTGACAACCTAGCCTTTTTTTTTTTTTTTTACATGTGTATCACACTGCCTAGCACACAATTGGCACTCAACAAGTTAGATGATGATGATTGTTGGAAATATGGTTCTAGTGATGAGTGCAGAGTGCAGGGCAAAACTGAGGGAGGAGACGGAGATGGGCAGTGAAATACGAGGCTAAGGGGTTTAGGTATCATTTTCAACTGAGGTGAATGGGGGGTCAGGGATAGAGTAATCTATCAATAAAACAGAATACAAGGGGAAATAAGAGGAGACTTCCCTGGCGGTCTAGTGGTTAAGACTCCCTGCTTCCACTGCAGGGGACTCAGGTTTGATCCCTGATGGGGGAACTAATCTCCCACATGCCATGTGGCATGCCAAAAAAAACACACCAGAATAGAAGGCCCAGAAATAGATACAACATAAATTAGACTTTAGTTTATGATAGAATAAGCATTATAAATTAGTGGAGAAATTATGAACCATTTAATAAATATGTTAGGACAACTGGCTTCCTTTATGGAAAAAAATTACATTAGATCCCTACGTCACACCACACCCAAAAATAAACTCCAAACGTCTTAAAGACCCAGATGCTTGAGAGAATGTTTTTATGACATGGAGACAGGGAAAGATTTATTTTATAAGACGTGAAAATCAGACATCAAAAAGGAAAATGTCAAAATTTAAAGCTTTGGAAAAAATAAAGGCAAGTCATAAGGAAGGACTAATATTTGAAATCTATAGAGAAATTCTTTATGTCAATTTTTAAAAAGGACAAAGAGCCCAGCTAAAATATGAATAAAGACTATAAACCAGTAATCTACAGAAGAAATCCAATAATCTGAATATCCAATCCAATAAACATATGAAAAAATGTCTGGGCCTCACCAGTAAACAGGGGTATGCAACTTAAACAAGGAAATGCAATTTTTCTTGGTAAAAATGGAAAATTATGACAATACAAAGTACCGGTGAAAATGCAGGGAAATAGGAATTCAGCAGGTAGGTAAAATAACTTTGGAGAACTGTTTTGGCAAACTCTAATAAAATTGCAAATACACATACCCAGTGACTGAGCACTCCACTTCCAAGATATATCCTAGAGAAAATTCTATACATGTTTTATAAACATTACTTATAGAAACCAAAAAATTTAAAAACCACAAAATGCCCACCAGTGAGATATGGATAAAATGAATAAACTGGGGAGCATCCATATGGTGGAATACTATACAGCAGCTAGAATACATGGATCCAATCTATATGTGACAATGGAGCCAGATCTAGACAACACAATGCTGAGTGATAAAAGCAAGTTGCAGAATCTTATGTATAGGAGATAACCATTTTTCTTTTTTATTTCTTTTTTTATTGAAATGTAATTGCTTTACAATGTTGTGTTAGTTTCTCCTGTACAATGAAGTGAATCAGCTATATGTATACCTATATCCCCTCCCTCTTGGACCTCCCTCCCATCCCCGCCCCCATCCTACCTATCTAGGTTGTCACAGAGCACCAAGCTGAGCTTCCTGTGCTTTATAGCAAGTTCCTGATAGCTATCTATTTTACACATGGTAGTGTATATATCTCAATCCTAATCTCCCAGTTCGTCCTACCCTCCTCTTCCCCCCCGCCCCCATGTCTACATGTCCGTTCTCTATGTCTATATCTCTATTCCTGCCCTGCAAATAGGTATCTGTACCATTGGCTTCTGAAGTGGGGAGTAGTCTTGTGGGACTGATCTGTAGTATTTGTGTTTGTAGTTGTTTGTTTGGGCAGTTAGTATCAGAATGAATTAAATTGTAAGACAACCAGCTGGCGTCCACGGAAAGTTGGAGAATCAGTTGGTGTGGGAAAATCCCCACATTTTGGTGTCAGAATATTGTAAGAGCACAGGAAAAACTTTGCCTTTAGCCAGCAAACAAAGGGGGAAAATATATTTAACTCTCATGGCCACACTTTTAAAACTTGAAGCTCCTTCTGAACATTCTCTGTTTCCATCCTCTGCTTTAATTTTTAACATGGCACTTAGCACTGTATATTTTATTGAAATGTTTTTTGTTACTTCCCTCTAGGGTCTAAGTTCTCTGAGGCTAGGAGTTTGTCTCTTTATTCACTTCTCAAATAGTGTCCTCAGCTACTATTTGAGTGTTTTGCATATAACGGATGTAGTCACTTCACCTCTGAATCCAAGAGGAAGATGGCATAGGTTGGAAGAACAGCTAGCCAGTCGATACCACATAGTCTCTATCCAATAATTCTGTTCTGCAGTTCTTGACAGATTAATCATGCAATTTGTTTCTGTCTGCTGCTGACTCTATAGTAGCTTGCTTCCTCTTGTATTATGTTATTTTAGATTAAAAGATTATACTTGGTGGGACTTTATCTCAGAAATTCTATGTTGTCTGAGTTCCCAGACCTCACAAGTAACGTAGTATAAATGTCAATACAAAATCCATGTGAAACATATGGTCACAAAATGTCATGGGGAATATTTTTTCTAACCTATCTACAGCCAAAACTGAAACCCACAATATTTCTTTTCATTTCCTTTTAAAAGTGGGATTTTTTTTTTCTGTCCACATTTACACAGAGGGCTGAGACCCTTTGAAAGTCCAGGCTTCATGCCAAAGTCTGTTTCTCAAATTCTCATATCCTACCTTGACCCTGTACCTGCATAGCCATAAGCACTCAAGCTCTTTGATTATCACTATCAGCAAATGCCACTGAGCACAACTGAAGCATCAGTACTCACTTTCTGCCCTACTTTTCAACTTACCTACATTCTGTCCTTTGGACCTTTATCAGCCAAGCCTTTGGTTACCACTATAAAGACATGCCTCCTGGCACAGCTGCTGCATCTCACTTTCTGTGTGATACGGTTATTCTCACTTTCTACTCTAGCTTCCAATTTGTTATTTGTTTTGGGACCCATGATGTTGCACTTAAAATCCTGAGAATTTCAGTATACATTTGCAATAATGTTTACTATATTCTATTCAACATCCTAAGTGTTTTGTCATAAGAGATTTTCAAAGTACCTTGTCTTTTATATTTCTGAAACAAGTTTTTTTTTCTTGTATCTTCCTTCTCTTACTTTCATGATAGTTTAACAACTTCAATGAACATCATTTATCTAACAATGTTTAAAGTTAGCTGTTATTATTAATCTCCCGCCAAGATATACAATATGCTTATTATCTATTACCTCTAATTATGCCACTGCCTCCTGTCTTACACATTTTTCTTGTCCATAATTTTTCATATCTCCAAATTTTAGGTAAGCCTTCATTGGTTTTATCCATATATTTAACATATTCTTTGATCATTATTGCACATAGCATCATACTCATTTTAGTGTATAGAGAATTCCTTTCTCTTAAACATCCTTAGTAAGTTTTTTATGAATGTCTATGAGTGGTGGATTCTCACTCATTGTTTCTACAGAAATTTTCTATTTCATGGCTACTCTTTTTTTTTTTTTTTTTTTTTTTGTGGTACGCAGGCCTCTCACTGCCGTGGCCTCTCCCGCTGCGGAGCACAAGCTCCAGACGTGCAGGCTCAGCGGCCATGGCTCACAGGCCCAGCCGCTCCGTGGCACGTGGGATCCTCCCAGACCGGGGCACGAACCCGTGTCCCCTGCATCGGCAGGCGGACTCTCAACCATTGCACCACCAGGGAAGCCCTCATGGCTACTCTTAATGGTAGTTTACCTGGGGTTGGAATTCTGGACTAATAATTATTTTTTTCTGATCACCATGAATATATCATATTGTCTTTTGACACTTTGCTGATTTCAAATTTAATGTCAAACTTATTGTTCTGAGTAGTTATCCTGTCCTTTTCACCAGTGTGCTAAAAAGATCCCTCTGACTCTGAAATATCCTTTAGAATATTTCTAGGTATAGATTTACTGTTATTCATCCTTATGGGGACTGACTATACTTCTAGTATTTGACAATTTAAGACATTCTGAAATATTGTAAATCATTTTTACATCATAAATTGCTACTATCCTTCTCTTAAAGAGATTCCATTAGTCTATGTTAGACCATGTAATTCTACCCCACAAGTCTTTTAAACCTCACACTTTTTTTGTCCCTTTTCACTCTGATCTGCATTCTCCTTAGTCCTTTCTTCCAGTTAACTAATTCTATCTTCAACTTTATCTAAACTGCTATTTTCACCCATACAATACGTTTTAAATTTTAATAATATTTTTATTTCTAAAATTCTATTTTTAAGCCTATATCCATTGTCTCATGGTATCTTATTTTTAAGATTTTAAGATTGTGACTTAATCATTTAAAATATTAATTTTACTACCTATCATAACACTTTTATAAATTCTTTGCACTCTAACCTACTTTTATTTAATATTCATTGAATTCAATCATATTAGATTGTTTCCTAATGGGCTTTGTAATTTCAGGTTTTTTAGCTCATAACCTGTCATGCTTTATCTATGAAAATACTGTATAATACAGCTTGTCAGAGAGCAGAACAAAGAACCCAGGAGTCAAAGCCAAGTACCACAGGGAAAACAAACAAAAAACCTTCAGAGTACAGAGAGTAGGACTGAGTCTTAATGAAAGAACTGCCATCATGTACCTGGATGTATGGACCAATCACTGTTATATAACATTTTTTTGCCATCTTTTTAAAGTGGATGTATCAATAGAAGTTATCCATGCCTGTATCACCATAGATATTGCATACATTTGGGAGAAAAATGTGGGCAGGGAATGCAGAAAACATATCTCTGTTTCACAGGTCTTCATATCAAGAGTAACTGTATCTGACAAATTTCATCTGACCTGTATCTGATTTGGATTTTGAGATCTGGTCCTTGAGCCTGAACATAATGCTATAGTGAAATATAATTTTTGAGGGGTCTTGGGAGAAGTTAGGTATGTTTTTCAAGTGGGAGGAATACAAATAATTTGTAGCCAAAATGCAGACTGTGATAGTTTTAAAACATGTCCACAAATCCTTTAACACTTCTCTCACTGAGGGTAGTTTCTGTGTTTCCTTCCTTTGGCTGATATAAATAACTCACTGTTATAGAATATAGTGCATGTGATGCTGCAGGACTTCTGAAGCTATATTATTATATTATAAATGGCAATGTCGATTCTGACTTGTTTACTAAGACATTTCCTTTTGGAATCTTGAGACCACCATGTAGTGGAGAAGCCCAGGTAACATGGAAAGGTCACATGTTGGTGCTTCTGTGAATCTTAGCTAAGTTTCTAGACAACAGCCAAAATCAACTCACAGACATGTGAAGACTCTGGTTGATTCCAGCCATCACATGGAGTCACCCCTTCCCGTCAAGTCTTCACAAGTCTATGTCTCAGACATCATGCAACAAATAAACCTCTTATACTATCATCTTTCTGAATTCTAAACCCACAGAACCCATGAATATATGAAAAGGTTGTTTTAAGCCAATAGTTTAGTGGGAATGTGTTATATAGCAATAGTAACCCTAATAGGCTTGTAAATTTACATTTATGTTACAAGCTAAAAATTTGTAATGCTTTATCCTAAAACTCTTGTATGGCATGGGTTTAGAGTTTGTGCTGCCCCAGAAATGCAGTTAGTTTAGAATTTAATTTTATATTTATTTATCAGCTAGACTTTTCCTGAGTAAAGTTGTGGTGTACACTGAAACCATACCTATTTGTTGGCACGCATATAGTTACAAATTCTTAGCAGACATTCCAGCTGCAGCCCAAGCAAAAAAATAAATACTTATTTTTCATTTTTCTTGTTTGTAGGTGGATATTTTAGCCTTTTTTTTTTTTTTTCACTGAAGGTTAGTTTTACAGTAGGGGTTTTATTTTCAAAAACTGACATTTCAGGGTCCTGACACAGAGTTCTTTCTGTATAGATAGTAAGTCCCAATCCTCTAGATTATAGAAAAGCTCCCATTCTTCTTCACATACCCACCAACTTAGAAAAGCTACAACACAAGCCTCAGCATTGGTTGCTTACTGAGTTTGTTTTGAGCTCTTTGTTCTTAGTAGAAAATTAGGAATTGTGCTTTCCTTTGTAAGATCTCAGTTATGCATGCTTGATATAATTTGTTGTGTACATCCAGGTATTTATAGTAGAAAGTTTTTCAGATTATAAATTCATGCATATTGCTATCCCATATTTTATTTTTTCTTATGAACAAAAATATAGTACTATGCAAAAATATAAGAAATAAAATGATAAAGAGCAGGAATTAATGAATTAAATCAATAAGTAAATAGAATCAACAAATGGGAAGTTGCATCTTTAAATAGCTGGACAAAATTGAACAAACTCTCACAAGAGTTGACGAGAAAAAAAACAGAAAAAAACAACAAAATAAAAGTTATTAAGAATGAAAAGAGATAACTACAGACACAGTAGGGAAAATAATACAAAAAAACAAACAAACAAGCATGGTGAAACTATGTATTATATAATTCAAGTAGATAGGAATCAGCAACAGGTAAAACTTATAACGTATTGTTTGTTTAAAATGACCGAGATAAGAAACAAAATTATAATAAATTTGAGGCAGAGAGAAGGAAAGGGATGAAGATAAGGGCATTCAAAAGTTATGTAATGTTCTATTTTTCTTAGGCTGTTTGATGAATTCACAAGTATTCATGATATATTTTGTATTATATATTGTAGTTATTCTGTTTTGTGTATGAGATATTTCATAATGAAATTTTTAAGTGATAATTTTTTGAAAGGATAATAGCAGATTCATAAAGTGAATCTCTCTAACTATATGAACATATTTTACTGTCAATTCAGAAAACATGATACTTATATATCTTTCTAATTGGCTATCTAGCTTGGAGGTAGAAGAAAATGTAACTGTTAATATAGTTATGATTACTTGCATTGCAAAAAACAACTTGTATCTTGAATAATTTATCTATGACTATTCCATCACACAACTTCTCTTCACTACAAAAGAGAAGATTTAATTAATTTAAATAAAACTTCTTCCTGACTAAAACATAAATCATATTTTTATTGGGATAGTTCATACAATAAATATTCCACAGATAGCATTTTACTATAAAATAAAATAACTATATTTTAATATTAACATTATTTAATATTTCTCTGCTCTGTTAGCTCAGGCAATTTCCTATGTGGTTTCAGTTGACATTTTTCATTGTTCTTTGCTTGTCTTAATGATCCAGAAATTTAAAAGGGGTTATGACATATTCATTAAATTTGTTCAGACCTTGAAATAGTCAAATAATAGGAAGTATGCCTTTGCAAAGCATAGGCATGTTAGTCTTTGATTTTTTCTATGGCTTAGACTGCTTTATGACTTTCTCTCAATAAAAACCATAAAATTAAAATGACCATGCAAGGGTTTATGAAGCACCTCTGACCCAACATAGTGAAGCTAATGGTAGCAAAATTGTTTCTTAAATCTGCTAAAATACCTGGAAGGAACAATTTTACAATACATGGGCAGACAGGAGGCCTGGGAAATCCATTTTTTGGGAAACCCCTCATCTGGCAGCTGCACATAGAAAGAAAAGTGTCAGTGTTCACAAATTATATTTTAAATATTGCAAAATATATGTCAAACCACACCTTAGCTATCATACTTGGGAGAAAAACAAATGGATAAAAGACCTTGACAAAAATTAAAGTATAATTATTGCTGAAATAGTGAACATTAATAGTTACTAGAACATTACTCAAGATCCATCTCTCATTGCATTTTTTTTCTAATAGTAGAGAGAAGAAATGAGTGATAAAAACATTGGATTGTTGAATTAAATGCCTCTCACCATTATTTCTTTCCTAAAATAAAAATCATACCATCTGAAGGATCTGAGTTTATAGGAATGGACTGTATCCTCAAATTATACTAACCCAGTTTTTTCTCTAAACATCTAAATAGATTTAATTCTCTGCCTTACATAATTTTATATAAGGGGGTTGAAACTTACACATATTGCTCAGTATATAAAACATTACATACATTGATCAACACTTAAGACCTTGGAAATCTTAGCATTCATTGGCTTTGTGTTATGTTTTGAGGGAGACTGAGATCAGAGGACTGAGAAAAAGAGGCAACATGACATAACAGTGAATTGATGCAGTCACTGTATTTGAGTGCTATCTACAACCTGGCTTTCAAATATTTTATTACATTATTGTTAACTTGGTCTTTATAGTATGTATTATCTTGGTCATTATCAAGAAATCTGTGCCTAACAATGGTTAGGGTTTTTTTATTATTACATAACAAAAAGAGGTGGTGATGGTAATAGCTGGAACAGCTCAATAATCTTCCAGTCTTCTGTAACTGTAATCCTCATGGCCTTTCACGAACATCCTAAGATGACCACCATGGCTCTAGCAAAAATAACCTTTAAAGGGCAGGAAGACGGGAGAAGAGTGGTTCAAGCTATAACTATCCCTTTTATCAAGAAGTAAAAGTCATTTCATGATCACCTCTTGCTCATGTACATCTTATTGTAAAAAGTAGCATGCGACTCCTTTTCAGGGCAATAAGTCATAATCGTTTTGCAGTAGTAACATCAAAGATCACTGATCACAAATCACCATAACAAATACAATAATAATGAAAAGTTTGAAATATTGCTAGACTTACCAAAGGTGACGCAGAGAGATGAAGTGAGCAAATGCTCTTGGGAAAATGGCACCAATAAACTTGCTTAAGGCAGGGTTGGCACAAACCTTCAAATTGTAAGAAAAACAATATTTGTGAAGTGCAATAAAGAGAAGCACAATAGGGGCTTCCCTGGTGGCGCAGTGGTTGAGAGTCCGCCTGCCGATGCAGGGGACATGGGTTCGTGCCCCGGTCCAGGAAGATCCCACATGCCGTGGAGCTGCTGGGCCCGTGAGCCATGGCCGCTGAGCCTGCGCGTCTGGAGCCTGTGCTCCGCAACGGGAGAGGCCACAACAGTGAGAGGCCTGCGTACTGCAAAAAAAAAAAAAAAAAAAAAAAGAGAGAAGCACAATAAAAAGAGGAATGCCTGTATTTTATTCTATTTTGTTTGTAACATCTAAATCTGGATCAAAGGATATTATTTTTAGTCTCTTTTAAAAATATATGCATTGTGCTGTGAGCTCCTATGAAGATTTTTGTTTCAGCCTATAAAATTGGATATTATGTGTTTAGTATCATATATAGTCTCTCTGTATATACATTATAAGTGTGATATTTTTATTTAGCACTTGAAGATATTGTTCTTTCTTCTGCCATCTGTGTTTTGCCAAGAAGTCAACTATCAGTCTAACTGATATTCTTTTGTAGGCGATAGTTATTTTTTTCTCTGTATGCTATTAAGATGTTCTTCTTGACTTTGATGCAATGAAGTTTCTATACAATCTGATTTACTTAGGATGTTTTGGACTTTATGAATTTGAGGATTCATGGAAATACCATGACATCTTGCTTGACTTCGTCTTCACTCAAAAGTTTGTGTATTACTTTGGCCAGCTGCCTAGGCAGCTCAACAGCTGTACTCATCTGAAAGCTTACTCCCTCACATGTATAGTACCTGAATGAGAAGACTTGAACTGTTGGAAACTGGAACAGTTGGGACTCCTCAGTTAGCTCTCGACATATGTATGTGTTCTCTCCAGCCTAAAAGCTTCAGGGTACTCATATTTCTTACACTGCAGCTTAGAGCTCCAAAGGCACTTGTTCTAATAGAAAGGGCTAGGTGGAGTCTGTGTTGCCTTTTATAATCTCACTTCAGAAGTCACATAGTATCAATTCTGTCATGCTCTATCACAGGAACTTTAAGAGAAATACCCAGGTTTAAGAGGAGGGAAGTTTTTTAGAAGAGGTTGTGAGACAGAGTTTATATTGGTGAGGCCAGATTTGGAAATTACAATAGAATCCAAACCACCTGATAACTTTTCAGAAAATTTCCTTGGCTATAGTTTATTTTGGAGATTCAGGTAACATGGATATGAGTTCTGAACCTACTTATGATTTCAAGTTTTCAGGGGAGTCTCATTTCCAAATCAAGACCAAGACGTAAGTTTCCTTTGTGGATTGGATTTTGTCATGGCAGTGGTGGTGGTGCTGGTTAAGTTTATCATTTCATCAAACAGCAGTCTTTCTTTAGGGAGGGTTGCCTGTTTCAATCTCCCAACATGGCACTAATCAAATTGTAGACTCTAGGCCTTCTTTTTCATCCTTCCATGCCTTTTAAAACCTAAATGAGAAGTTTTACCCTTGGAGAAGAGTCGAGTAGTGACAACAAGGGAACTGTGAGAGAGCTTCTGGGCTTTTATAAATGTTCTACTTCTTTTTATGGGTATTGATTAAATAGCTAAGTTAACTTTATGAAGACTGATGGGTACATTTATAATCTGTACACTTATATGTATTGTGCTATAATTCAATAGGATGTAAAACAAACCAAAAAGTGAAAAACAAAGCTGTGGATAGCAAGAGATTTACAAATAATTTCCTAGAGCTGTCTTCTAGTTTAACATTTTAATTTTTGTGGTTATTTTCATTTTCTAATCTACTCTATTACTAAAAATGGATAAATGGAAGTATAAAGCTTTTCACACTAAATTCTTTTTTGAATGTCATTGTTTTTAATTTACCCAAGTCTGACACCATTTAAACTAGTGCATTGCCTCTGTGAGAAGGAATATAAAATTCATAGAAAGTCTGCATATATCAAAGCATAAGTCAAAGGATATTTGAGACTAAACTATCAATTTTCACAAAGAACATTGTGTTCACAATAGAAGCAGGATTGTCATAGTATTAACATCAAAGAGTGGATCTCCTATTAAAAAAAGAGGAAATTAGATCTCTCAAAAATATGAGATAAAAAAGAAAGTGCAGCATTTTTATTTGTATAATTTACAAAATCGTTTCAAACAAATTATTTGATTTTGGACTCATACAAAAGTGTGACATAGATCTTATTACCACAGTTACCCCATTGGTGAAATGTTTTCTATTACCTCTAGGTAAACATACTGCATTGTCTCTGGCTTGGCCCCTAGGATACTATTATTTATATTATTATTTAATTATTGATATTGCTAATTTCATACCAGACACATGTATAGGACTTAAGATGTGAAGCTCTGAACCCATAGACACTCCAACAGCAAACTTGCAATTGCTATACGTAGCCACATGGCACTGAAGGAGAAAGTTTATTACCCATTTGGCTTTATCCAGGACGGGGTGACTAACCCTGCCTTGAATTGACTTTCAATCCCACACAGTTCAAACATTAGTATGTTGATGGCCTTCCCCAAAATATAGGAAATGATGCTTAAGTTCTAGAATTTTTAATACTCCTTTAGAAATTTAGGATGTAGGTAGGTATTAGAAAAAATTTTAAAACTTGGTTTGCTCAACTAGTCAAATTTCTGAATTCCTCTCATGTGCCAGGTTCTACCCTAAGAAAAAATTTTAACTTGGTTTGCTCAACTAGTCAACAAATTTCTGAATTCCTCTCATGTGCCAGGTTCTACTCTAAGTTACGGATGTAAAAAGATTGCTAAGACATAACCCATTGCCTTCAAAGAAATCACAGGACTGTTTTCTAATTCAGGAACATTCAGAAAATAAACCTAAAAACCATTTAGTTAAGAAGGTATCCCCCGTATCTATAACTCTGTTTCTGTCTTATGTTTGTTCATTTGTTTTGCTTTTTAGATTCCACATAAAAGTGAAATCATATAGTATTTGTCAAACAGTATTTGGTGGTTGCCAGAGGGGAGGGGTGTCAGGGAAGGAAAGAAACAGGTAAGGGAGATTAAGAGTACAAACTTCTAGCTGCAAAATAAAAGAGTCACAGGTATGAAATGAACAGTGTGGGGAATATAGTCAATAACTATGTAATATCTTTGTATGGTGACATATCGTAACCAGATTTATCATGATGATCATTTTGAAATATATAGAAATATTGAATCATTATGTTGTGTATCAAGAATTAACATAGTGTTGTAAGTCAATTATACTTCAAAAACCAACAAACAAACTCATAATAAAAGAGAGCAGATTTGTGGTTACCAGAGGTGGGGGATTGGGGGAAGGGGCATTGACTGCTTTTTAAAAAAAAGAAAAAAAGAGACATCCCCCTTTTCTATTCTATTCATGACTTAGTCTTTTTCATTCTTCAAAAAGAGTAAGAGAAAATTGAATTTATGTGTAAATGTGTGTGTAGTTGTTGGGATTACATGTTTTAATCTTTCTGGAATTTCAAATTACTACTCTTCCCATTATGTAATAAAGCATGTAGGCTTTTTGCAGTGAAGGCCTATGCTTCAAGACAGGAGACGATGTGGAAAGACCAGCCCCGATTCAGATTAGCCAATAATTCTAACTAAAAACAAAATAGACATTGAGATCCCCAGGGAGAACTTGGCATATGCTCTACGTAAAGGCCAACATCAGTTGTAATCAATGTCTTACCATACCCTCAAGCTCTGGCTTCTCTGCTTTTTCAACATGAGCAAGCCACTCAGATCTCATTGGAAACTCTTTTTTTTCTGAAATGCTCCTACCAGGGAGATCCACTCTCAGACAAACAAATTGCAGTTGATAGTG
Source organism: Mesoplodon bidens (assembly GCF_964165515.1). Lineage (NCBI taxonomy): Eukaryota > Metazoa > Chordata > Mammalia > Artiodactyla > Ziphiidae > Mesoplodon > Mesoplodon bidens. Next base: position 92,862,539 of record NC_138167.1, read on the forward strand.
ATTGATTTTAAATTGGAATTTTGTACAATTTCAGATATACTTTGTGAATTCTACCAAATGACCTTGTGCAATTTACAAGTTGAACCCTAGGTATACCACTGATAAAGTAGCTGAAGAAAACATCTGAAATTTAAGTGGAAGAGAAACATTAATTTATTAAGATGAGTAAACGTGTTTATCATAGATGCAGATTGCCCTTTGGATTCTCTGCACTATATATCAATAAAGTTTATGTGTAAGAAATGCATTTTTATGTTTATCTTTTCCTGGAAGACAGAGAATATAAGACGCTATTCAGGATTTGTCACAACAAGTTGCACCCTACACTCCAGCCACACCAAACTACATATGTTTCCTGAATATGGCTCCAGCTCATACTGGGCCTTCTGCCTAGAATCATATTCCCTTTACTCGCCCATCTCTCTTTCACACATACACATACACACAGACACACACGCACAACATGATTTTTTTTTCTGCCTCGTAAACAGTGATTCCTCATTCATTATCATAAGCTCCTTATAGTATGTTGGTTTGTTAATCTTTTAACTCCTTGCTTAGCAGTGAACCTACTACATAGTAGATACTCAATGAATAGTAAATGAAGAAAGGCAGGACAGAAGTAACCAATAAATGGAATATATTCAGTAAAACACTGTGGTGAGGATTCACAATATTTCATTCTCTCAAATAACAAATTTAGGAATTTCAGAGCACATAAAATCTAACTAATAAGTGAGCAAGAATGTTTTCAATTATCACTAATTCATGAAGAATCTGAATATTGAAAACAATTATAAACATGAAATAAAAATAGTATGTAGGGCTTCCCTGGTGGCGCAGTGGTTGAGAGTCCGCCTGCTGATGAAGGGGACACGGGTTTGTGCCCCGGTCCGGGAAAATCCCACGTGCCGCGGAGCGGCTGGGCCCGTGAGCCATGGCCGCTGAGCCTGTGCGTCCGGAGCCTGTGCTCCGCAACGGGAGAGGCCACAGCAGTGAAAGGCCCGCGTACCGCAAAAAAAAAAAAAAAAAAAAAAAAAAAAAATAGTATGTGAACTCATCATAGTAAAGTGAAACTCAAATCTTATATCTGTTGTGGAAACCTACAGAATGTGTGTGTGTATGTGTGTATCCTTGTTTTACATATGAGAGACAAATTAGTGAAGCCATAGTGATTAAGGCATAAGGCATGTAAACTTTCCACAAAGAATGAGTTTCCAGCAATGATAATATTACATTAAAAGTTTTCTGACATGATGAAAGGACACAATTTTAAAAGTCACAGCAGGAAAAATGATTAACAGTATAACTGAACACATAAAGTCAAGTTAAGCATTGCAAGACGCATGCACATGGCAGCTTTTTAGTTAAAAAATATATGAAAAATAATGGTTTAAAGAAAAATTGCCATTTAAGTTTACAGTCAAAAATAAATACAAAGTACCATAAAGTTTAAGAAATGTTTCCTTCTTTCATACCTGAATTTAATGATTGTGAAAAAATATATATCGACTCGTTATGATTAAAATTGTATTATTGGGAAAAGTCACAGTACCTTATTGATATATATGAGTGACTCATACTATATGTTGTTTATATACATATTTTTTTTACTGTTGTTTAAAAAACACGTTTTTTCTTCCCTTGTTTGTACTTTATTTACTCATTGTCAGCACAAGAAAACTCTGGTGCATGTGGATAAATTTTGGGGAGTACTATATGCTTTAATATTATCCCAGTTTTTCTTTTTTTCCTTCTTTACTTTTCTTTCTGAATCAGTTGGTGTTCTTGAGATTCACTTGTAGTAGGAACTCATTACTCTCTGATTTCCTTTATTTGTTTCCGTATGCAGAGCTCTCCTGGGCCATGTAAAAACACATATAGAATGTTTCTATTGTTAATAGGTGCCCTGTGCCTCCAGATCCTACCTAAATCTATGTAATTTATATCTATTATCCATAGAATAAAATCATGTTTTTCTCCTCTTTAAAGAAAATTACAGTTGTCCTCAAGTGTGGATCAGTTGAATAGCTCTGTGGAGTCAAGTGTCCCATGAATAAAACCAAGGAAGATATAAGCTTATTATTCCCCACTGGATATTATAGACACAACATTTTAAGTAAAAACGTTTCCTGGATTGAAACGTTTGGGAAAACTCAAATATTTCAGTGACGGGAAAATACTCAAATTAATTATGTAACTGGTAATTTGTTTCTATGCAGCTTACTTTTTTATATGTCCCTGTTATTTAAATGTGCTATGTTTTGAAATGTTTTTATTCAAACCACATATATTCTGTTGCACCCTAAAAAACAACAAAAAGACCATCAAAAATAATAAAAGTACAATAAAAACACTGACATACTGATATTATGCTGAAGGCTGGAAACTAGCATATGCGTCTGTGTTACATTATAGTACATCCTACGTCAGAAACCATTTGGTAAAGAAGAAAGTGGTGTAGTAGCAGGGTTTAGAGATGGGAGTCCCAGGGTCAACTGGTTGTATTGAAAACATCCGAAGTTCATGGGGCTTGGTGTCCTTGTTTACTGGCTTGGGCTCCATGATGTCCAAAGTGCCACAATCATGAAACAGATGAAGTAAGAATCAGCTATATACCTTTCAAAACATCAATTTATATATTGATATTCATAGGTTTTCTACAATGAGGTCTAACTTACATTAAAACCTTTACTAGGAGAATGTGCCTACTTCAGAAAGCAAGTTCATACTCATCACACAGCTGATTCTCCATTTTTCCTTGATAGTTTTGCAGACACTTGGAAACCCTATAAAATATAATAGAGTCATCCCTCAGTATCCATGGGGGGTTGGTTCCAGAACCCCCAAGAATATCAAAATCCATGGCTGCTCAAGTCCCTAATATAAAATAGTGTAGTATTTGCATATAACCTACACACATCCTCTAGTACACTTTAAATCACCTCTAGATTACTTATACTACCTAATACAATATAAATGCTATGTAAATAGTTGCCTGCACATGGCAAATTCAAGTTTTGATTTGGAGAACTTTCTAGAATTTTTTAAAAAATATTTTCCATCTGTGGTTGGTTGAATTCCTAGATGCTGAACCCATGGATATGGAGGGCTGACTGTACAGAAATACATTTGTATATTTTCACCTTGTAAAATCAAATAATACCTTTATTCTTCAAACTTAGTGTTTAGCTAATCTTAGCTATTAGTAATTTCTTGGTAAAAACTTTTTGCACTTTTTTACTTCATCTTTATCTTTTTTCTCTCTTTATAGAATTAAAAAGGAAAAATCAAACAAAAGAGAAAATAAATATTTGTGATACTTAACACTGTAATATGATTAGCACTTTAATGTATTTTCTTCAGGTTTATTTTCCTTGGTACAAACATTACATTGTAGGCTTACAATGATAGGGAAAAAAATAAATTGTGTTCTGCTTTTGGTGACAGTGGAATGGTGTCAAAGGAGATTGGTAGAGCATATGGGGCTTAGGGGCTCCACTGCCTGGAGTTGAGACTTGGCTGCATTTTAGAAGCTGTGAAGCCTTATGTAACCTTGCAAAGATTGTCTTCTTGCTTATAAAATTGTGAGGATATATATATATACATATATATATATATGCAAGGGTGTTAGCACAATAAGTACTCTAAATATGAAAATATGATAGCTATTATTATTGTTATTTTTTCTTATTATTACATCATAATATTTCTATGTTATTAAATATGTTGAAAACATACATAAAACCTACAGAATAACCTATCAAGTGGTTAAAGCTACTTTATTAAGCAACCCTGACATGCCCTTGTATAGAATTTAAATTACATTTAGTTCATCATTATTTTCAATAATTTTACTTTGATAGACTTGCATTCATCTTTAATTATCACCACAAGATAAAATGCTGAGTGTTGTATCTGCTCAGTTATTATCTACTCTCTTCCGCTTTTTTAGTTGGATCGGTTTTGGTTTCAGAGCTATAGTCTTTTAACTACTATAGTGTTTAAAATGTTTTCAAAATATATATTCATCAGATTAGATTCTCTAACCTTATTCTTATCTTCCAAATGTTTCTTGGCAATCTTCCCATGAGGTTTTCCTAGTATGATCTTAAAATTATTTTGTGTCCTCTGTATACATCCTGATACCAATTGTCTTTATATTTTCTCATTTCATTCATTTTCATTACTTTAGGACTCAATTTGTTGAAAGCATATTAACTGATGACCAGGAAGCAATTTGCTATGCATTTTATATGCTATTTCAATAGTTTTTATGTTTATACAGACGTTTTACTGGGTTGCAGTTATGTCTAGGATATTTGTTGATGGTTTTGATTTGATTGTGACCCATTAGAACATTTTTAATTTCAAATAGTGAGAAATAGGAACTTAGCATCTTCCTGCAAAGTGACTGATTTTCATGAATAGATTAAACAGGAGCTGCCTTAGTTATATCATCCAGTCATGAATTACTGTATTTAATGCTACACCCTAGTCCAAGGCATTCTCAACTCTGCCCTCAAGTAATGCAAGAGCATCCTGCTTCCAAACTTGCCCCTTTAGCTTGTTCTCAACCAAGCAGCCACAGTGATTGTTTTGAAATGTAAAATAAGTTAACTTACTCCTCTGCTCAAACACTACTTTGGCTTCCTATTTCACTTTAAGTAAAACCCAAAGTTATTGCTTAAGTCATCTGACCCGCTATGGTCTCTCTGACCTCATAATCTATTATTCTCAATATCTTCTCTCTGATGAAGCCATGCTGTTTGTCAAACAGGCAAAAAACTCTCTTTACTTGGAGACTTTGTACTAGCTTTTCCCATTGTCTGGAGTGTAATTCCCTTATGTATTCACATACTTACTTCCTCACTTCCATCAAGTTTATTCTCAAATGATAATCGAAGGCTAAAGCTTTCCTTGTCCACCCAACATAAAGTAACACTGCTTTCACCAGCACTCCATGTATCCCTTCCCTGATGTTATTTTAATCCATAACATTTATTACCATCTGAGTACATTTGCTTCTTGTCTGATACCAGCACCTTTGGGACATATCACTTCCTCGGTGGGCTCCATGGTGCCTATTCCCTGAGCTCCTAAGATACTAGCAGTAGCAGAACATATGGTAGTAGTTGTCTGCTTATTTACTTATTGTTTACCTCTTCCCACTGGAATATAAGCTCCATGAGGGAGAGGTTTGTTTTTCTTTATTGTTGTTTTTACTCTTAAAACCTAAAGCCTAGTAGAGAGACTAAAGTCAAGCACAAAGGATCTCAATAAATGTGTTGAATAAGAAAATGCTATCTGATTATCATCAAAAACCCCCTTCCAAAACCCCCACCATGTATATACAAAAGCACATACTTACTCAGTGCTCCCTTATGCACCATGATGGTTCCACTAGCTACTATGTTCTTAAGGAATACAAAATCAATGATAAAATTAACTGCCATGATCAACTGAGAAGGTAAATCTACTGAGAGAAAAATACAAAGTGATATTTTCAGAGCCTATTCAAGTAATTTGTTTCATTGTCTGTTGTTTGGGATTAATTTTCTGTTATTTTCATTTGCACAGATAACTAAAGCTCTGAATTTAATTGGTTTACTTGGGACAAGATTAAAGAAAATAAGTTGCTTTTGTAAACTAAAATTGGCATTTATATGATGTTAAAATATTTCATAATTTTAGAGGATTTTCTTAAATCTGTTGATAGATATTTAACCTCTTTTAGAACAAGTTTAAAATTAAATTACTGTCCATAAATATTTTTGAAACATATGACTTTATATGAAAAAATACGTATATAGAAATATATATTCACTATTCATAAAATACCCCTGACAAAGGGGAAAAAATTAGGAGAAAGAATAAGTGAATTTCTAGCTTAAAATTTGCAATGTTTTATTCCATGATCACTTCAGGTCATACATAAGTACTAGATAAATAAAACTGAAGAAAAATATCTTAGGTTAAATTAATGGTTGTATATCAAAGTAAGCCATTGGTTTGCATTTTAAACTTGAGGTCGAGCAATTAATATCATATTAATTTAGCAGATGGAACATTCAAAAGTTAAATTTTACTCACCAAGAAAGTATTCTAAAAATTGGCTATGTACTTAATAAAATCCAGTGTCTGAGATGGCCTAAACTTGATAATTAATTAAGATAAGATATCAAAATTGAAGTTCAGGAAATTACTAGAGAAAAATAAGCAAAGCCTCAATAAACTGTTGGACAATATCAAGCAGTGTATTGTATACTTAGAATCCCAAAAGGAAAGGAATGAGATATTGACAAGTTAGCTTACATTGTTTAAAGATGTGTTAATTGATGGCTTACAAATTGTTTTAATTGGTATCTTGATTGGCTTGGCTACTTGACCACTGGATAGAGTTGCCAGATAAAAGAAAGAATACCTGTGAATTATTTTACACTAATTTATATACATATTTTTAAATTGTTATTTTTCTGAAATTCAATTATAACTGGGATCCTATATTTTATTTACTAATTCAGGCAACCCCACCAGGAGGGCATCAAACACCCTACTTGAAATATTTGTCTAAGTTCTCCTGAAACAAAGATTTCTCGCACATATCTTGATAGATGATAATCCAGACACAAAGCTCCCTGAAGGAAGTGTCTTAGGACCCCAATTCTTACCTGTACTTGCTTTTTATGTATTTTTAAATCTACTAAAACCTTGTATAAATATGCTCTGTGGAGTCTTGGGAGTTCTTTCCATTATTCCAACTCGTGTGAATATTTTTTAATATTTTGGATAGAATATTAATGGAGAGAGAATATTAATGGGGTCAACTTGAAGAGGTGCTCACTGGGCAAAGATGCATACATAAAGTCATGAAAGAAGTTAAGTGAAAAAACAAATGCATAGAAGAAATTGGAAAGCACTTTCTTAGAGTAGAATTTCAACTAATAAGTACAGAAGGACTAATGTGGTTAGATAATCATTGTTAGAAGCTAAAAGGAATTGAATGTTTAGTGAGAAGCAAGATATTTACATAGTCTTAAAATATATCCCCATAAATTACTAATTAATTCCTAAGGAACACGTATTATCTCCTCAGTGGAGAAATCTGGTAGACCTCGCCTTAAACGGATGATCAAACCAACCATGTTCCATAACAGGACAGTCACTCATTGTGTGCCTCCTAATAACAATGCCCTGAGATGGATACATTACTTCAATACTACTCCTGACAAAGAAACCCAAATTGAAGACATTCTACAAAATAGCAGCTCTTTAAAAATATCAAAAGGGGCTTGCCTGGTGGCGCAGTCGTTGGGAGCCCGCCTGCTGATGCAGGGGACGTGGGTTCATGCCCCGGTCCGGGAGGATCCCGCATGACGCGGAGCGGCTGGGCCCATGAGCCATGGCCGCTGAGCCTGTGAGTCTGGAGCCTGCGCTCCGCGGCGGGAGGGGCCGCGGCAGTGAGGGGCCCGCGTACCGCAAAAAAATAATAATAATAAAAATATATAAATAAATAAAAATATCAAAGGTAAGAAAGATAAAAGGTGATGTGTTACAAATTATAGGAGACTAAAAGATCATAAAACTAAATAAAATGCATGATCCTGGATTTGATCCAAAACCTGGTTAAAAAAAAAATGTTATTGGGACATTTGACAACATTTGAATATGATCTGTAGATTACACTTATTTTACCAATGTTAGATAGATAGATATAGATAGATTATTTTCTCTTTATATATCTATCCAAATAGATATTGGATATCTATCTATCTAATTATCTAGAGAGAGGGACAGAGAAAAGAGCAAGAGAAGGAGAGAGGGAAAGAAGGTGGAGAGAGAGAGAGAGGGAGAGAGAGATGGCATACCAAATATAAATAACTGGTGAATCTAGATAAAGGTCGTGGGGAGGCTATCTATCATTTTTGTACCTTTTCTTCAAGTTTGGAATTATATTGAGCAAAGTGAAAAAAATTAACACTAGCAATTATCTACACTTTTCAGGTTTTTTTTACAAGAAAAACACTCAGTGCAAACATCAAGATGGATTTAAGTTATATTGATTCTGTTTCTTATTTCTTTATTGAGATTAGAAATAATACAACTTCAATTAGGGAAAATCTGCATTAATATGAATTTAGTTACATGGAAGTTGGTCACCTCAAAAAAATCTTTGATTTAACATTGTTTTAATTCTATTATCTACTACAAATTTCACAAAAGTTAATGTAATTTTTTAAAGAATCCATTTCCTAAAACATGAGCTATTATGCCACTTATGAAAGGAAACAAAAGAAAGAATTCAGTAAGTGCTAATTTAGAAAAGTGAGGGATGTCAATTTAGTTTAAAACAATAATAATTCCTCAGGTTCTAAGTTGTTAACATTTGTGGACTTTGCTTGCTGGGGTTTCATATTAAATGATCTTCTAGTATACTGCTCAAAAGAGACATGAATCTGAGGAAATTGTTTTCATAATTAATCATAAATTTTACTTGCTACTCTAAAGGCAGTGACCTGTTAAAAATTAATTAAGAAATGAATAGTGTCAATTCTCAATTCTGATGCAATGGCTCTTTGATTTATTTGTTCTATTGTATTTATTTAAATGAATGTCTTGGTAATATAATGGGAAAATATCATAGCAGCGGCATCAAAGATTTAACTCTTTTTTTCAGCTCAGAATTTCTTACTGAGAATTTGGTAATGTCATATAATTATCAAGCTCCCACATAACAAAATCTAGGCCTTACCAACTTCTCAGTATGGAAAAGAGGTTATCATACTATACCAGAAAACAGTAATATTATTGCCACTTAACCCTAGTTTTTTGAAGTCCTGGCCTGTGTCTCAAGCTTAGTTTATTGCTGATGAACATAGCATAGAGCTCCATTCATAGTAAGTTTTGATAAATTCTTAATAAATGAATGAACTATGAGTATAAGGTTAATACAATGACAATTATTTGAGCATCTACTACAAAATACACATAAACATCAGTGTGGGAATATAGAGATGAATAATATATTTGATTAATTCAGAGATGTTGGGCAATATAAAGATTTGCCTTTCCACTTGACCTTATATTCAATCAATACCACATCGTCCTGATTGCTTGATTTCTTCTTTGTATCTTTTAGAGTTGTTAGTGAAAGTTCACATAATGGGGAAGTTCAGGATGTAAAGAAGCACACTGTCACTGACCTATCTTGGAAAGCTGAAGGAATGTGACCTTGAGAAAGTGACATCTATGGTAAGATATAAAGATTGACTCTGGTTTTGAATACATCACATAGAGTGAGGAGGGCAGTATTAGAATGCTCAAGACAAAGGGAATAGAAAACATGAAAAAAGAATGTGAATGATATTTTCTGATTATTGAAAAACATTGAAGAGTACTGGAATGTAGAGGGAGGAGTACTAAGAGACAAGACAGGAGAATTAAATTGAGGTAACAGTTATAAAATGAGTCTTGTTCTTTAGCTTAAGAACAAAGGGAAGTCATTAAAAGTTATTAAGCAGAGAATGACATGAACAAATTCAGATCTGCATTTTCAAAGGAGTGATTAGTGCAAATAAAATTGAGGTTGGTGAGACTAGACATTAAGAGAGCAGCTAGAAGACAATTGTATCAATCCAAGCAGGAAGTAATGGCCCTCTGAAGCAGAGTGGTATTCGTAGGGAAGAAAGAAGAAATGCAATAATAGGAAGTATATAGGAGTGTCTGACAGCATTTCATGTTTGATTTGAGAAACAAATCAAACTATTTAACAATAAGAGAGTTACCACTCAAACCCGCCTTATTTGAGAAGGTATTTGAGGTGATTTACAAAAATATATGCAAATGTTAACATAAATATGGTGGTTAAGAGAGATAATTTCACACTGTGGGCCAAGATATACCTTTACTAAGTAGCTGAAGTATATTTTTTCAATAAACAAGTCAATTAATAAATTTGTTTGTGTCAGCTGTTAGTTAATAGTCAGCTATAACTAGTTGAGTATTGTGGTAATTCACAATGATTCTTGCTCACAAGTCACTGACTATAAAATTAAATGGTTAAAATAAGACCTATGAAAATTTGAGGTAACAATATAAGAAAGTAAATGATAGGAGTAAAAGTCATTCATTTACTCAGTAGACATTTATTGACTACCTACTAGACTCAGTGCAATTTTGTAGGGTCTGGGCTATAAAAATAAAAGTTAGTTGTAAAAATATATGTATTTTAGTGAAAGTATGCACATATAAAGTGAAAAAAATCAATTTTGCCATCTGGAATTAGATAAATAACACTTCATTATTGGAATGCAGAAGAAGAAATAAGCTTAAAGTTTTTAATAATAACATTTGTACTTTCAAACTTAATCATATCCCTTATCCAATTGATTTAACTTTCTTTTTTAATGTCCTAAATTTAGGTGGTCAAATGTGTTCCCATTCATATTTAGAATTCTTCTGGTTGGACAGTCATAGATTATTGCTTAAACTGAAATGATTAATATCTTCAAACTCACTGTCAGTCCCCTGCTGTTAGACTGATCTTAAATGCAAATATAAACTTTTTCTTTTTAATTCTGGGGATTGATGATTTACCACACTATCTGAGGACTTATATATCTGAAAATTAAAATATTCAAAAACCTTAATCAAAATTTTTTTAAAATTCTGTGTCAAACTGGGTTACTCTAGAACCCAGATTCTGAGCAAAGACTTGAATGAAAGCAGCTTATTTAAGAGGTAATGGAAACACCATTTGAGATGTTATAAGTCAAGGAAGGGAAACAAAAATGAGTGCATTATCAAACCACTTGCCATTGGATTAAGTGCTTAAATGTTTTAAAAAAGAAAACAATAAAACAAAAAATTTAGGAATATATATGGTACCTAGGATTTGGGAAGATCATTTTAATTAAGTCTGAAAGCAATACAAGAAAAGCCATCCTTACTTGAATATATAAACAAATTTTTAAAGTTATGTAGTACAAGATACTAAATCAAAAGAAAATAAAGTTTGCACCACAGCTGGTGGATGATGTATTCATACCGATGTTACTCAAAGGCATCTGCATACTGAAAACTATAAAATAAATATCTCAATAGAAAAATGTACAAATTAACAATTCAAAAGGCTGCTTTCAATAACCTGTAAGTATACCAGAAGATGTTGAAGCACTCTGTAAGTTGAGGACAAAACTGATTTAAGACAAAATTAAAGTAATATTGAAAGCTCACTTATTACCAATACAAAAGAATGATAATAGATTACAACACTGATGACTGGCATTAATAAGTGGAAAGATGAACTTTCATATATTGCTCATAGAAATTTAGTTCATTATCTCAAGTGGAACAATTTAGCAATAGCAATTATAGTTAATTATAGATAAAATAAGTACAGTCTTTACCCCAATACTCCCATTCATGAGCATCTATCTCAGAAAAATAAAAGGACCAATATGCACAGAAATGTAAAATGTAGTTTGTTGTAGAATTGCTTGTTGAAAAAAAAATTAGAAATAAAATGAATGCCCATCAAAAGGGGAAGGGTTGAAAAAACACTGAAACATTGTTGAGTAACATGGAATATTTCCCTATAAAAATAATTACTTGTATCTATGCCATTGACTTGAAGAGATTTTCATAAGGTAATGTTAAAGTTAGGCAAAATGTTGCTTGAACAATATGTGATGTATTACTGTTGAAAAGCAATCACACTAAATCTTCTGTAAGTGTGTGTGTGTGACAATTTTTGTGTAGGATTATATATAGAAATGTGCAGAAGGAAACCCATCTAGTTGTTTCCTTTGGGGATGAATTATTTTAAGGAAGCAAGTAGAAATGACTTTTTAAAAGTTGTCAATCATAAAAATAGCACAGATGATCTCCTACAAAGACATGCATTGAATGTGGACACAGAAAATCAGAACAATGCAATTAACTAGACAGCAGACTTTATTTGTATTCAAGTAGTTTTTGTTGTTGCTTTTTTTACTATTATTCTTTCTATTTTCCAGGACCCAATCAGGATCACAAATTGCATTTGGTCCTCATGTCCTTAGTCTCCTGCAGTTTGTGACAGTTCTTATTCTTTCCTTATCTTTCAAGACATTCACATTTTTTGAGAAATACTGGCCAGTTATCTTTGCACAACATCCTCATTTGGGATCGTCTGATATTTTGTTATAACTGAATTGGAGTTACACATTTTTGGCAATAGTACTGCAGGGGTGATATGCCCTTCTCAATACATCCTACCACAGATGCAGAACATCAATATTACTTATGAGAAGTGATACAGCCACTATGGAGAACAGTATGGAGGTTCCTTAAAAAACTAAAAATGGAACTACCATATGACCCAGCAATACACTACTGAGCAATATACCTTGAGAAAACCATAATTCAAAAAGAGACATGTACCACAATGTTCATTGCAGCTCTATTTACAATAGCCAGGACATGGAAGCAACCTAAGTGTCCATCGACAGATGAATGGATAAAGAAAATGTGGCACATATATACAATGGAATATTACTCAGCCATAAAAAGAAACAAAATTGAGTTATTTGTAATGAGGTGTATGGACGTAGAGTCTGTCATACAGAGTGAAGCAAGTCAGAAAGAGTAAAACAAATACCATATGCTAACACATATATATGGAATCTAAAAAAAAAAAAATGGTTCTGATGAACCTAGGGACAGGACGGGAATAAAGATACAGACATAGAGAATGGACTTGAGGACACAGGGAGGGGGAAGGGTAAGCTGGGACAAAGTGAGAGAATGGCATGGACATATATACACTACCAAATGTAAAATAGATAGCTAGTGGGAAGCAACTGCATAGCTCAGGGAGATTAGCTTGGTGCTTTGTGACCACCTAGAGGGGTGTGATAGGAAGGGTAGGAGGGAGGCGCAAGGGGGAGGAGATATGGGGATATATGTATATGTATAGCTGATTCACTTTGTTATAAAGCAGAAACTAACACAGCATTGCAGAGCAATTATACTCCAATAAAGATGTTAAAAAATATATATTTTTTCATTTTCTTAAAATATTTCTTACATATATATATTTATAATAAACCTGTACAAGTTACATAACCAATGAAAACAAGGGGCAGTAAATGAAAGTTCGGAGATGGTGCAGTAATTAAATTACTAACTTTGTTTATAGCCCTAGATACTAAATAGGCTCCTGGTTTTGTGAGTTGTTTTTTCCTTTCTAATTTTCTTATTTTAATACCTATCTAAAGAGTGTTTGTTCAGAATAGAATAGTGTTTACTAAAAATAAATAGAGACATGGCAAAAAGAAAAGGATTCCCATCACTTTTAAGCCTTCCAAATGAGTGAAATAAAATTTCTCTCTATATCCATACGAAGAAAAGTAGTGATTAAAAAAAAATACAAACAGTACAATGATCTTTGTGTTTGTAAGAGGAAGGACATCAATCTGATGCTCCAGTTAATGGGGTCTGTAAAAAGGCACCATTTTCATTTTCATTTTATAGTGTAATTATGAAGGATTTTTGGAAACCACATCCAAAAATGTTTTGAAATCCAAAGCATTCTTTTTAAAAGAAACTGACTAGTGTTTAGTGACCAACCTGGCACTCTTTCTTGATTTCAGACGAAACAAAATAAGCTGTCTTCCAATTCATTAAGAATATCTGATGTTAGCCAACTTTTTCCACTATTAAATGTGTTATAGTTCTCAATTGTACGTCAAAGCTATGTTGTATAAATATTACAGTAATCAACAGTGACGGTCCCAGATGCATTGTGGAAGAGAAAGGGAAGCCTTTTATCAAAAGCCAGTTCCTGCTTCCTGAACAATGATACAGTTTCTTCAGTTTCTCTCTAGAGACTTAAATTTAGTTAATATTCATGGAATGGGAAAATGAAATTTTATAATACACGTGCAGGCACACACACACACTGTATGCACTCAATCTTTCCAATGACCTTATGAGTATTTTTCTTTTGTAGATGTCTGTTTTAATGATTTATTGAGACAAATGTGCTTGTATTAGTGTTTGTATTAGACAACAATTTTTAATGCTCTTCAAGGAAGGAGAGCTATTACTTTTATTTTTCCTTTGTAAAATGATTTTACCTTCTGCTGCTCATCTAAAATATAACAGGAACTTAGTATAATGACTAGATGTTATACTAATTTATCCAGACCATCTTTGGCCTGTCATTCAATTTACTACAAATTATTTCTCAAACAAGAAAATTTATATTATACATGTTGTCACATTAACTTTAGTTATTTAACCTGGAAGCTTAGGGCAATATCTTTAAAAAATTAGGCTTGTTATTACTATGCTAACAGGAAAACTCACACCATCACTTTATCATTATAATACTTTGTAGCCATCGGAAATGTACTTTACTACCTTAAATATATTTATGTGGTTTCAGGCCTCGGTACAAAACATATGTGTTTTTCTAAGTGTTCATTTCTCAGATATTTAATGCTCTCTTACAGTGTGTTAAGGATATAAGTATATAAAAAACATAGTCCCTGCCCTGGAAAATCTCACTTTATTAGTTTGTGTGTACGATAACATAAGGATAAATGTTTTTCACCCTTGGCTCTCTTTAGCATCAAAGCAACATTTTTATATTGATGTGTGTGCATGTGTGTATACTTGAGGGCCTAGGAAGAACATTTTTATTTTGTTTTCAGACTGGTTTTGCTTTTGGATATAGACCATTAGGTCCAAGTTTAAGGTGAAGACGTTTTCCTGTCAGTCTTTCCAGCTTAGAGAGGCCCTGAGGTTGCACTGCCCTTTCCCTGCTACACCATCAAAGCCAAAAGTTTACATTTGGCTAGATATGTAAATGCCCATGTTTTCAGTCAGGTTCCCCAGGAAAGGAACTCAGAGGTAGATTTTGCTTTTGTGGATTTATGGCAGAGTGCTCTTAGGATTTCTATAGGTAAAAATATTAAGAAAGTAAGATACTACCTGGTGCCTTGGGAAGCTCTGAAGCTGCAATAGCAAAATGTTGACAAGAGAACCAGACCTTGTGATCTGCCCACATTGATCAATCATTAGATAAGAGTTTTACCCACGGAAGGTATATCAGGCAAGGCAGCTCCTGGGAATAAGGTAGCCTAGATCATATATATATGTATTTTGTATATGTATTATTGTATATATATGATTATATATGTGCATATGTATATGTATTTTGGATATTTGTGCTTTTATTCACATCCTAAGTAATCCAAGTTTTTACATGATGAATACTTGATTAAAATAGCCACACATAAAAATACCCATAGAATAAAACATAAGAAAGTGTATATCCATATATGTAGGACATTTTTGAAGATATCTTCCAAATAAAACTATTCTTGAATAAATATTATAAAGATGCTAGTTTACCATAAATCCCTGTATAAATTTAAATAATTATAAAATAGTTTTAAAGGCGATTAAAGAATAGCTAAAAAATTAATCTAAAAAAGGTAGGGAGTATAAATACAGGGTTTTTATAAAATTCAAAGAATAATTTTAATATTGTGCTACATGGAGAAATATCCATAAAAAGGGAATAAAATGAATCTTTTAAAAATTAATCTAATGAAGAATTGTCTGAGGAAACAATTTCTATAATACTTTAAAATAGATAATTTTTTTTTTTTGATACGTGGGCCTCGCGCTGTTGTGGCCTCTCCCGTTGTGGAGCACAGGCTCCAGACGTGCAGGCTCAGTGGCCATGGCTCACGGGCCCAGCCACTCCGCGGTACGCAGGATCCTCCTGGACCGGGGCACGAACCCATGTCCCCTGCATCGGCAGGCGGACTCTCAACCACTGCACCACCAGGGAAGCCCTAAAACAGATAATTTAATCTTATTAAATAGAAGAGGAAAATACAAAGGAATAAAAAAGCATAAATTAAAGATTTAACGTCTTATGAAGGTGACAGTACAAAACACTGGTAAAGAATTGTGGTGAAGGATTATTTAATAAACAAATTTAATTAGAAAAATTTAATTACAACTTTAGCATGTGCTATAGAAACTCACTGCAGCCAACTTAAGTAAAAAATAATTTTATTCAACAAATACGTGTTAACAAAAAAGAATTTTAAAAGAGTAAAGAAATCAGGCCTAAGGAAAGACAAGTTTAGAAAGGCTCTGCAACTGAGGTAGCAGAAAATAATTACAGTCACGTCAGGGTGCCCTTGCCAATTTGAATGGCTGCTACATTTTTTAGTGTTTGCATTTTCTGTTCCAAATTCAAAAATCCATCTCTTATAAATACTCTTCATATGTTAAGTAAGGTAGAGGTAAAGATGAACATGATAAAGAGAAAAGTTGAAATATGAAAAATACCCAAATGGAACTTCTAGAGAATAAAAATATAATATCTGATTTAAAAAATACACTAGGGGGATTTACATCTAGATACTGTAAAAGAAAATATCAGTAAATTTGAACATAAAGCAAAATAAATACCCCCAAATAAACACAGAGAGGAAAAAAAATGAACAGGAAATCAGTGAGATATGGGATAGTACCATCGGGAAGCATATATATAATTGGAGTTCTAGGAAGAGAAATGGGGAACAGAATATTTTAAATAATATAGGCTAAAAATTCCAAAATTTGATGAAAACTATAAACTTTAAACCCAAAGATTCAAGAAATTCAATGAATCTCAAGCAGAATAAAGAAAAAAAATTTTTAAAAAGAAGCCAAGAAAAATCACAATGAGATTGAAAAAATCCCACCACAGTAATAAAGGTAAAATCTTAAAAGCAACCAGGGGGAAAGATAGATTATATAGAAAGGAATAAAAGTAAGGACGAAGTCAGACTTCTTGTCAGAAACTAGCCAAGCCAAACAATGGTAGAAAGACGTCTTTAAAGTACTGACAGACAAAAACCATCAACCAAGCATTTTTTATGTAGTGAAAATATTTTTCCAAAATTAGCCAAATAAAGACTTTCAGGCAAAAACAAGGGGATTTTGATTATTACCAACAAGTGTTCACTTCAACAAATATTAAAAGAAATTCTCTAAGCAGATGAAAATGATAACAAGTGGAAATTTGAGCCTACCCAAAGGAATGAAGAGTACCAAAAATGGATAATATGCAGGTATAAACAGAACAGATATTTTTTCTGATATTCTCCACCTCTTTAAAAGATGAGCAACTCTTCACAGCTCTTTAAAGTTAAAAAAAAAGTGTTGAGTTCTGGACTTTATGTCATAAATAAAAGTGAAACAAATAAAGTATGGAAGGGAAAATGATATGTAATGTTGTAAGGGTCTACATCATGTGTGAAGTGGTATATTACTTGAAGGTAAACTGGGATAAATTGAAAATCTATACTGTAAACCCTAGAACAATCACTAAAAAATTAAGAAGATTTATAGCTAATAACCCAATTGTGAAAATAAAACAGAATAATAGAAATGCTCACCTAATACAAAAAGAAAATAGAGAAAGGGATAAAGAAAGAGAAAATAAGAGAAAACATATAACAATATGGAAGATTTAAAACCAACAATATCCATCACTGCATTAAGTGTAAAGCCTTTCGTTATATAATATACAAATACTCTTAGATTAGATAAAAAGACAATAGCCAACTATGTGCTGCCTGAAAGATACCACCTAACAAATAGATTTTAATAATTAAAAATAAAAGTATGGCAAAAGTTATACCATGTAAACCCTAAGCAAAGGAAAGCTGGGTGGCTATATTGATACCTGACATTTTATGGTAACAATTATAGTTGGAAATTTTGACACTTCACTCTTAATAATCAATAGCAAAAGTTTTGGCAGTAAATCAGTGGGGATACTGAAGACTGGAGCAACACTATTAACTAACTTGACCTAATTAACATTTATAAAACACTCCATCTGATAACAAAATACACACTGTTTTCAGGGGCACCCAGAGCACTAAGTGAAATAGATATTATTATGAGCTGTATAACAGTCTCAATAGATTTAAGAGAATTAATATTATGCAAAGTATGTTCTATGACCAGCAGAGAATTAAACTAGAGCTCAGTAACAAAAATATCTGCAAAAATTTCCAAATATTTGGAAATATACCCATGGATCAAAGAGAAAATCACAAAAGATATTAGAAAATGTTTTGATCTGAATGAAAATAAAAATATAATGTATCAAAATTTGTGGAATGCTACTAAAGCAGTGCTTAGAAATCTATAGCCTTAAATGTTTTCATAAGAAAAAAAGAAAGATCTCAAGTCGATGATCTCAGCTTCCACCTTAGGATACTAGAAAAAGAAGAAAAAATTAAACCAAAAGTAAGCAGAAGAAAAATAAATCAATAAAAGTTATTTTTTAATGAACAGTTAAAAAAAATTCAAAATCCAAAGCAGAGGGCCCAGTTGTTCTAAATTTGGTCATGTGTCTTACTTGGGAGAAAACAAGTCACCATAAATGAAGACAACTGCAGAGTATCTAGTTTTCTTAAAATTAAAAAAAAAAGGGGGGGTTTCCCTGGTGGCGCAGTGGTGGAGAGTCCGCCTGCCAATGCAGGGGACACGGGTTCATGCCCCGGTCCGGGAAGATCCCACATGCCGCGGAGCAGCTGGGCCCGTGAGCCATGGCCGCTGAGCCTGCGCGTCCGGAGCCTGTGCTCTGCAACGGGAGAGGCCACAGCAGTGAGAGGCCCACGTACCGCAAAAAAAAAAAAGAAAGAAAGAAAGCTACAGCAATATTATCACAAGAAGAGAAAATGAAAGCATCATTAGACAAAATAACAAATGTTCACCATTTTCTCATAAAATGAACATTCTCCCCCCTACTAATACTCAAAGCCATGCTTATAAATAGGTCATAGAGATGTAAGTTATTACAATTATTTTGTAAAAGTATTTTAGTAGTTTCTAAGAGACATAAAAATATTCATATCTAATAATTTGATTGAGAATCTGTCATAAAGAATTAACCTGCAACTTCAGCAAAAATGTATTCACAAAGAGTAAGAATAGACTCTGTTAAAATTTTTATTTCAGGTTTTAATCTCAGATCTGTCACTTACAAAACCATAGGACTTTGGCAAGATTTGGTTCCACCTATACAATAAGAATAAGTGCACTCATGTTATGGGGTAACTGTGAGGAGGAGAGTGAGCTGACAGTAAGTGGAAGCCAATTATGTTAAAGATATTTACTATCCTTATTTACATTAGAGAAAAAATGTAAAAAATAAATTTGGTTAAACAAATTATAATATGTTCATCAGATAGGATAAAATACAATCCTACACATTAAAAATAATGAGACAAAAAAAAAGATTGTAAGTAGAATAGTCATCCCATGGGAACGTGTATATGTTGTTCAGCAAAATAAAATATGCTAAATTTTTATAATAACTGTCTTTTAGTTTTAATATTATGAGGATTTGGGATTTTCTTTCTTTTTACTTTTCAGTGTTATTTTAATTGAAGTGATACATTTCACTTTATCAAATAAAAAATGTATTGGTTTCTTCCATTTGACAAAAGTAATTATGAAAAAAAATAGACTTAAAGATGTTACTACTAAACAACTAGAAAAAGATAGTAGAATGGACAAATGAAAGGAGTGTGCCAACTTGCTTTTATTATAGGATAAAATAGTTATAACTTTTCAACAGTATTATCTTATTAAATGGGAAGCTATGAAAATCATCTTGTTAAAATTTTGTATAATACCTCCTAAAACGTTATATTTAAAAACTACAATAAGTGAATTTGATTTACCAATCTTGAGCATTTTGTCCTACCTAAAGTATGAATGATTGATACAATTAAGCAGTATTATCTACAAGTTATTATATTACCATAAACATTTTTAATTAAAAGCTCCTAATTTTATTAGAAAAACCTTCAAATATATCACTATTATTAATTTTACTGTCAAGATTTACTATAAATTCTGAACAGAATGCTTTTTACCCCATAACTAAATCTGTTGATGGAGTTTGATGGAGTTTGATCATGGTGGTAAAATAAAATCACAAATTTTAAGTCATGAATAAATGAAGATAGTCTATGTATTTCATGAAAATAAGTCTTTTAAAAAAAATAACCATGTGCTTAATTAATTGAAGAGAAATAAATATTATAAATGATGAATTGCATCCAGTAAATCATTTAAAAGTCTTGAAAATACCAATCTCAACATTTTTCTCAGCTTGTTTTAATAATGAGCAGATTTGCTAGAGGTACATTTTAAAACACTTCATATCAGTATGAGAAAAAGAAAGTATTTTAATGACAAGCTATACAAATTAAGTTCTTGATACAAATAATCCAGTGAAGATGTTTTACAATGGGCAATAATTGTATTACTCTTAATCTGGACTACATTTTATCAAATATTTATCCAAAATTGTATTATAGTAGGTAGCAGTTGAGAACACATCATCTTGACAGTCATCTATTCTAGTGACACCC
The DNA here is from genome assembly GCF_964165515.1 of Mesoplodon bidens. Lineage (NCBI taxonomy): Eukaryota > Metazoa > Chordata > Mammalia > Artiodactyla > Ziphiidae > Mesoplodon > Mesoplodon bidens. The sequence goes on from NC_138167.1 coordinate 92,882,989, forward strand.
ATGAAAATTTAAACACACATAATTCAAGTTGTATTAAGCCCTGGAATTTTCTCATGCACAGTAATTGTTCATTAATAGTTCCAAGGCTTAGTAGATAAAACAGAAAGAATTGGGGAATTTTAATCCCAATTCTACTTATCTAATACATCAACTTTCATTTTTGTTGCTGTTATAGTATTCCTTGATAATCTATAATGAAAGACCCTATTCCTAGAAAATGAACAAACATTTAAAATATTTAAGATATATAACCCACCACATAAATTTTCAAGAGGTCTTGAACTCACTTGGAACTAGTTATTATTCTTATGAAATTAAATGTGTGTATGAAAATAAAATACGCACCATAATTATCCAAATACATTTTTAAAAACACATTTAATCAAAATGCTTATGTTAATACTTAGAACGTCAACCTCTTTTAAAAATTATTATGGAAAAGATGTTGGTACCAAGAGGTTTATCGTTGCATTATTTAGTATACGTTTTAAGTCAGTCAACTAGTGGGGAAAGACATCAAGTAACCCTGGAGGATTAAATAAATTCTTACTTCTAGTCCCTGTCATAACTACATTAAAACAGCAGGGAAGGAAATCTTTTTTAAAAAATGTTAACAAAGAAATGGTAGAAAAGATAATAGCAGAGGAGGGATGACAGCAAAACAGGGAAAGATAAATGGAGATGGAGAATTGACAGTTGACGTAGCAACTGTCAATTCCAGAGTTAGGAGTCTGGAACCTATGTGCCTACAGCAGGACAAAGTTAGCAAGAAGCAAGTATATTTATGACTCAAAACTCCAGGAAGGATGAATAACTGACTCAACAAGAACATTTAGAGGATGGAGAGAACATTGAATTAAAATCAAAAAGGTTTGAAAATTTGTGTAAGGAGCAGTTAAGAATCTCAGATCTCTTCCATTAGCCCCTACAACAAGGAAAACTGTCCTTCTTGTCCACCTGCACTCTGCAGATGAAAAGAAGATTTAACTCTGGAGATAAATATAGGCTCGTTCAACAAAGGAACATTACCAGCATGCCAATTCACCTTTTCAATTCACTACATGGCCAATTCCACAACAATCAACTCATGGAAAACCAATTAATGGCTCCAGATGGCTAATTTACTAACTGGTAAATTTGTGAAATGATTAATTGGCTAAATTTACACGCTGCTTTTAACTATTTCCTTTAAAAATATTTCATATAAATACACACAGCATATAATTATAGTATGAATTATTTGTATTAAGTGTATATTTGAGAATGCATTCATGAACATATTCAAAATTTATTTCTAAGAATAATACATGCACAGAGTATATAGCCTTCATAAAATATTTATTTAATACACTCAGAAAGCATATATGTTTAGACTTATATTTCCAGCAATATAGTGAGCCAGGTGTTCAGAGAAAACCTTAAACACAGCTATAAACACTGGATAAAATACAAAAATATATTTAAATATAGGGGCTTGTTTTTGTTTTTATAATCCTCCTTAGTTTTAAAATACAGTTTTAAACACAGTTTCTAGTCTCTAGTTATGTGGAGGTAAACAAATAATATTTACTGAAGTCAGAAATGACAAGAAAGCACAAATCCATAAGATTAAGAAAACTTTGGAAACAGTGTCAGCCTGGGTGAATCTACCTATTTCTGGAGTACTAAAATGTGCCTTTGATTAACCAAATGAACCTAGTACAGGGTCAAATCTTGGCACCTGAGGTATGTGTGGGGGGGTGGGGGTCAGCAGGAAAAAGGGAGTTTCACACCAAATCACTTACAAAAAGTCAAGTTCTGTGCAGAACAGTTTTAGTGGATACATTAGCAAGGAACTTGCTCCATAGAAAGGGGGCGCACCCACCTAGAACTTGGCTCTGGGCAATTCCTAAAGGTAGGACCAAGATACAAAAATGAATTGTTATCACATAAAATGCTTCACCCATGAGTAAACTAAATACTGATCATATAAAACAATAACAGTAATATTTAACTTAATGTGTTTAAAAAGTTAAATTAGAATTGAAATAATCCTGGATTATTATGCTCGGCTCGCATAATGCATGAGTGAAAGAGGTAATCAAGTCGATAATTAGAAAATAAATGGAAAAGTTTCATAATAAAATTTATAAAATTTTTAAAAGGCAATAATCTATATTTTCTTCTATGGACTATTGTGTTCAGTTTTGTGTGTGTGTGCTGTTGATAGAAGCTTAAAGTTTCTAAGGTTTTAGAAGTAATTTTTGAAAATCATTGTGGAGGCAAACCCAAACCTCTAAGCAAAACTCATGGATGGCAAATGAATTCACACACAAAGAAAAGCTTCAGCTCCATCTCTGTGAACAAAATCCTGTAAGTTTTGCTTTAGTTCAGACAAGGTTCAGATAAAATCTGAGCTCATGGTCTCCAGCCAAATTAAATAAAAGGCCAAAATTTTGACATTGTCAGAATAGCTTAATAATTTCAACATCTGTTGTTTCATACTCTTCTGTCTGCAAAGTATGGATGAATAATAAGTGATTTCTTACAAAAAGCATATTGCCTTTGGAACTACACTTATGCTTGCTATTCATAAACTATACCATAATTAATACTTGTTAATATTTGGGATGAAGTGACTCAAAGAATCAAAATTAATATCTCCAATTCCACAATATTCTGGAGGAATTAATCTTGCTAATATCTGCTAGGTTCAAAATATTAAGGAAAAGCATATAGTTTCTAAATTACATCTTAGTTGAGTTTAGTTGCTTTTCTTTTGTTAGTCTATAAGGAAACAAAATGGAAACAGCTGACATTCTCACATTAGGATAGTTAGAAGAGAGTTTATGGATAAGAAATTAATTACACAGGTGTGAATAGAGTAGAGAGGAAGTGAAAGGGATAGTCCAGAAACACAGAGCTAGCAGCAATGGGCCGACAGCACTCCTAGGCCCAAAGGGCAAGGGGAGAGAAATTACTGGAAACCAGAAGGAAGGAAGTCCGTGTACAGCTGACCACACTGAGAGCAGAAGTGATCCCCGCTTTGAGAAAAGCTGGTCCTGGTGACCTCAAGGAAACAGGAAATAAATACAGTAGCCCCCTCATCCGAGGTTTCAGTTACCCGAAGTCTACCACGGTCTGAAAATATTAAATAGAAAATTCCAGAAAGAATTCATACGTTTTAAATTGTGTAGTTATGTACCATTCTGAGTAGCATGATGAAATCTCGCGTTGTTCCCACCCAGGACGGGAATCATCCCTTTGTCCAGGTTTTCCCTATTAATCAATTAGTAGCCATCTTCGTTCTCAGACGGACTGCGGGGCCGCACAGCGCTTGTGTTCAAGGCACTCTTTCTTTACTTAATAATGGTCGCGAAGCACAAGGGTAATGGTGCTGGCAATTCAGAGAGGCCAAAGAGAAGCCATAAAGTGCTTCCTTTAAGTGAAAAGGTGAAAGTTGTTGACTTAAGGAAAGAAGAAAAGTGTATGCTGCGGCCGCCAAGATCTACCATAAGATCAAATTTTGTATCCATGAAACTGTGAAGAAGGAAAAAGAAATTTGTGCTACTTTTGCTGTCGCAACCCAAACTGCAAAAGTTATGGCCACAGTGAGAGGTAAGCGCTTAGTTAAGATGAAAAAAGTATTAAGTGTGTATGATAAGAGATTTTGAGAGAGAGAGAGAGAAAAAGAGAGACCACATTCCCAGAGCTTTTATGACGTATATTGTTATAATTGTTCTATTTTATTATTCATTATTGTTGTTAATCTCTTATTATGCCTAATATATAAATTAAACTTTATCATATATATGTATCCCTAGGAAAAAACATATTATATATAGGGTTTGGTACTATCCGTGGTTTCAGGCATCCCCTGGGGGTCTTGAAATGGATCTTCAGATGAAAAGGGGGGACTACCTGACTTCTCTTGCCTCCTTCCCAGGTGTTCTGATCAGTGTCCTATTGACACAACTCAAACTGAAGGCAGATGGTACAGATTACAGTGATGTAATTTATAAATATCTACAACCTGGTTAGAGATCAGAGCGGGAAAAGGTGTAATGTAGATCTGGAGGGGCGATTGAAGAAACTCAACACACTTTAATGTTCTGAGCTCAGGAAGATACGTTACAGGAGCAAAATAAAAATGAAATGTTAATTATATTACCAGAATTCTCTGATTTGAAAAATCGCAATAACCAAAAACATCCCAAATTTCCAAAATGCAATGTCAAATACCAATGAAAAACTGGAGTACAAGTTAGTTGAACCACTTCCTTCTGTGTATGTGTGTGTGTATATATACATTCATATTTCATTTTTCTTTTGAAGTAAAGCTAATGAAATGTTTTAAAATGCTTTAGTTAATATCTATATGAAAATGTATGTATTATAACTCCAATATTGTAAGCATTCTTCTATGATAATAATTCTATTATAATGAATATTTTCTAAACAAAGTGAAATATGCCATTTTTCCTAAATTAAGTTCGTAATGGCCCTCACATAATAAAGAGTTAATATTAAAACCTGGATATAAATTTTAAAGTTCATTTCATTTAATCTTCATGAATCCAATGACATTTATAAGATTATAAAACCTTATCTCCTCATTTCAGAGCAAATCAGGACAACTGTTAAAATGGCATATTTTCTTGTAATTGCACTTAAGAAAGAAATATCTCATTCCTTTTTGTTAACTAAAAAGCCCAACCAAAATGGGGGAATTTTGTTTCTTGATGACATACAGATATGTGGCACCATTCTTTACTTGTTTTTATTAATTTGGTGTGACTGTTAAGAATACTACCTGTGTAACCACATAGACCTTGGTTAAAATTCTGACTTGGGCGATGTTTTGCTATTAATGGGCAAGGTACTTAATTTCCATAAACTCTACCTCTTTATCTTTAAAATGGAAATGATAATATTAATATTAACACTAATACATACCTACCGTATGTTTTAAAAATGTAAAACCAAATAAGTAAAAGTTACACCTCTACCCCATAACCCCAACAGCCATAACAGATCCAAATATCTACAAGCTTCTAACAGGGAGATTTAAGCTGGTTTCTGCTAGGAAGAAAATTTCCTTAAAATCTCTGATTGAAATATGGTGCTAGAGCTAAAGTGCTAAGAGGAAATTATTTGTTCACACCCTAATTGAGAAAAGTAAGGCAGATGTAGTCAGAATACATCAAGAGCTCACTGTCTCTCTGCTCATCTAATAATTTATTTTTAAGTAAATATAAAGCATATCTGTATTTGTCAGGCTTCTCCAGAAACACATAACCAATAGGATACACACAGACACATACATACATACATACATATACACCCCCTTGTCTGGCTGAACTTTTTATTGCTAAACTTAGGGCATAGATTTAGTGAATAAACTTTCTCCTGTAAAATCACAATTGCTTATGTTTACTGAAACCACGATTATATGAAAGGGTCCAGAGAAATGAGACAATCCTATAAATGAAACAAGGTAGCCCACAGAATGCTACAGATTTTATTTTGTTGCAACATAAGTCGTTTGCAAAACCTAATCATTTGCTAAAACAAGGAGAATTTTACTTGCGTTTATAAATATCTGTCTCCAGAGTTATTATATGTATAAATATAAATTAAAAGCGATTCATCCTATTTTTAGTCTAGAAATTGCATATTCATTTATATTAGGTAAGAAAGAAACTATTTTTATTGCCCTCAATTGAGGTCATACCGTAGATCAGTTAGAAATTGTACTGTAAGATATCAACTCTGTATATTGTGTGGCTCAAAACAAGATATGAATATGAATCATACATTACATGGAATAATCCAAATAATTTTTAATCTAAGAGCCTCTATCTTGTATTTTCCTGAATCCAAATATTCTGTCCAATAGTCCTTATTCATACATTTGTATATCTGATATTTGGTTTGGAAAATGTTGCCACCATATAGTGCTAAATATCTAGGGGTAATTGGTAAAGATTTAGGAATATTATTGTAAACTTTCTTTTTCTTTACATCCCACTCTCTTTTTATACTTATGTATTCTTGGTTAAGTTATCCTTGTTTTATGAATTTCAAATTGAATATATTTTGCCAAGTGTGCATATTCTGAGTATATTCCCTTCAATTAAAAGAATATTCTGAATATATTCCCTTCAATTAAAAGCAGTTAGTCTATAAAATATTTTACAGTTAAATCTAGGCACTGAGTGGATTGCCTCTGATTCTTACTAAAATATAAAAATGTAAGGCAGAAAATAAGAGATTTTGCAAATAGCAAGTTATGTATGCATCAGCTTTAACATCCTTTACATTGCAGAGTATAGATTTGTGAATATTGTAAATTAAGAAGCATCACAATATTTCTTTATATTATTTCCTCTAGTATTTGATAGAACCTGAAAATCATAAGTAAGAAACTGCTAATTTTTACCACTAAGAAACTTGGAAAATCCTGAAATTCTAGACAATTTTAGATCTTTCTCCTCTGATGAGTATTACAAAGGTGCTGCTGGCTTTTTGCCACAATCTGTTTAACTTTTTCTTTTCTTCATGGGCACTGAATCAGTTAGCCTGTGCTATCTAACAATCCATGGCAGAGTTAATGGTTCAAATTAACAATCTTTTTTTTCCTTCGTGTTCCCAAGTCTGTGAGTCAGCAATTTGTACTAGATTCAGCTGAGAAGTTTTTAGGCGCCGGGCTTGGCTTACTAAGGCACCTGCAGTCAGCTGTTAGACCTACTGGGGCTGGATGGCCTCACATATCTGATGGCTGGCAGGCTATTGGCCAGGTTCTCCTCCATGTGGTCATTCCATCCACTTTAGTTTGATTTCCAATCTTGGCAATATTGCAAGAGAGAAAGAGCAGAAACAGCAAGCCTTTTCAGTTGTAGGTTCAAAACGTGCACAAGTCACATCAGATCTTTTGGTTAAAGCAACACATTTGGACAAGACCTGATTCAAGGTGTGGGGAAAAAGACCCCCACTCCTTGATGAGAGAGACTACAGAAATGTGTAGACAGTTTTAGGTCTAACATAGGTATATAATTACTTCTGGCTTTTCCACCCTCTAATCTATTTGAATGTGGCCCTATGACTGAGTTCCAGCCTGAGAAATATTAAGATGAAGTAATGGCCATCTTCAGGCATAACCAAGAACACCTCCCATGGATGATTTGCCATGTTTTTTCCGTTCCAGTTCATCGAGATTGCAATACCTAAGGTGGCATGAAACCAGGTATTGAAGATCAAACTTTCTTCAGCCTAAGTTTCTGAATAACTGTGTAAACAGAGCATCCCCATCTACCCCTTATCGCCACACCTATCCCGCCTTCCTGAAGCAATCCTAAACTGCATGTGAGTAAATTATAAATTTACTTTATATTAAACTGTTACCTATTAGGGACTAATATTTAGTATAGTCTAAGTTATTTTAAATAATACAAGTTTACTTGGGTTTTTTTGTGTATTTGTCATAATATAATAAACTTTTAAAATACTAAAATTGCTTTTTTCTTAGCAGAAGTTTTTGAGAGTAAGAAGTCCATTCTTTAATGGAAACTTCTACAGTTTCACTGAAGGCATAATTTCTATGTGTAAACATGAAGTTTGTTGATAAAACTATTGCAGTTATGTGAAACAACTGCAAATTTTTCACATAAGTTATATAGTATTCTAAGGCCTCTGTCAATCAAGATTCAGTGTATATGATTTAATCTAATCCTTAATAAAGCTTAGAGGTGCCGAAAAATCCTATGTGATGTATATAATATTGTTTTAACTTGGAAATTCAAAAATAACTTTCACGAAAATGATTAAATAATCTTTGAGTAAAATAGAATGCTCTGGGTGCTCAAAATTGACTTCTTTCAGAAACTTTTAGTAATGCTGAGAATTAATCAGATTACTAAGAAGATTCCCGCAAACTCTAAGCAATAATATTGCTAGTAGCAATGAGTTTTTGAAAGAAAAATTCCAAAATACTCTAGTATTTTTTAATGTATAATGTCATCATGACACAGTAATGAAGAGTATTTTTTGAAGATTATTTTTAATAAATGTATCTACAACTTTTTTCTTTTTAAAGTAATGTGGAAGTATGTTAAAATCTACATAGTAATGGAGATAAAGTGAAAATTAAATGCCTCTTTCTTCTGCACCATGACTTCAACTCGCCCCCCTGCTAAAAAGTAACCACCCTCCACAAGTTCTTTGAACCTTCAAGAAAATTTTATTAGGTTTCTTTTTCACATGATTCTGTACTTTGGGACTTTAACTTAATAATATAGCATAGAGATATTTCTGTTTTAAAATGTACATAATTCTCTATTTTATGACTTTCTGATTTCAGACAAGTTTTGTTGATTCCTTTAAAAAAGTAAGGAAGTTGGTACACTTTTGTAGTTCTGTCATTTCCTTTTACCACCTCTTTCCAGATAGTCTCACTTATTATTTTTATATTGTCAAGATTTAAGACATTTGCATTCTGCTCTGTACATAAAATTCCCAGAAATATTTATTTATAGTTTTCTATTTAAATGCCTTTCATGTTCATTGTCATTCTTTTTACCACAGTTTCTCAAAAATTAAGGTATTATTATTATTATTTTGGTATATCCCTAGATGACTGAATTTTAACCACAAGGTTTTATTAATTTACATTTTAAACTGATAATAACTTGGCTGGGAATAAAACTATTCAGTCATACCTTATGTCTCAAAGTTTTTAGGTCTGGAAAATGTATCTTCTAGTATTGACCAATGAATCCTTTGTAAAAGTTTTGAACTCAGATTGTTATTTTTGTTGTTGTTGTTTTCACTAATAAGTGGTTGACTTTTTGTACTTAGAGACCATAGAATTTTTCTTTGTCTTTGAAATGGAAAAAAGCAATAAGAGATTATATCATCTTGTTGATCAGCCTGTACCAAGGTTTCTTGGAACTTGGTTTCCTTTCAGTCTAAAGATGCAGGTGGCAGCAAATGCTGTGTTTCACCTATATCATTTCAGTTCCCTTAATCATTTTCATGCACACCAACTCCCAGTGTGTTCTCACAGCAGTGAGCACCAGGGTCTTTTTTGGAGGACCTGTCCTCAGGCTACCAACCTCATTGCACCTGCTCTTGAAAAACTAAGGGTCCTGAGAATTTATATCCCCACTTGGCCTGGGATTAGCTGTTAAACAATGACTGAAGCATGCAAGGGTCTAAATAATGCAATTCCCTTGCCTCTGACTGGGACAACTCTCAGAAATGAGCTATACTGCCTCCTGAGCTGCCAAGTGGGATTGTGTTCATGTTTCCCCCTTCTGGAATTTTACTAGGTATCCTACCACTGTTTAGCTTCCTTCCATTCCTGTGCCCATTTCTCCACTACCCTGCTGTTTTTATCTTGGAAACACTGATAATCCTTTGCAGACGTTCCTCATCTCAAAATCTGCTCCTGGTATATTCCTTTATTTCAGGAAAGTTTTCTCCTTTTATATCAGAATAATTTTTAGTTCATTAGGAGTTTGGTTGCATTTATAATTCTTGGTGCCTTTTGCACTGCAAACAATATGGATATTGTTTTATTTTCTTCTTTTCAGTTAAAGTTATCCCAAACTCTACTTTTTTATCCTTTTGAAATGAGCTTATATTTCTAGCTGGATAGTTTCAGGGTTGGTTTGTGTTTTTTCCAGTGAAACTCAATAATGCCAGTATCATAAAAATTGTCAGGAGAGAGAGAAGAATTGTGTGAGAACTTTGTGCCCTCTTCTGTTCTTTGTTATTTGAGTTTTTGTTGAACCTTAAGCGTGGGGCCTGCTCCTCCAGGTGGGAAGCTTAACCTGTTCTCTGAGGGATGGGAAATTCCACTTGGGTTTGTTTTCGTCTCTTGCTGAGGGATAACAACCAATTTCGTTAGATTGGTTAGGTCTGGTGATAGTGACAGCCCTGCAGCTCATGGGCTGTACTGTTTGTAGTTCAGTACATAATTTTCATTGCACGGATGCCTCTTTTCTGCAGGAGAAAAGCAAAATTGTGTGCACAGCTCACCCCTCCCAGTCAGGAAACTGATTCGGGAGGAGAGAAAAACATACTAGCTGAGCAATTTCTTCTCTGAGGCTGCTTTCTCTGACAACTGCAGTGGAATAATTAGCTCCAAAAGAGAGGTTTACAGATCTTCATATAACCAACATATTCAACACATCTTCAGCTCTGTCCTGGCAATCTTGTTATTATTGTAGGAATCTTAAGAATTTATTTTATTTTCCAATCCGCCATGACTCACTGTGCTTCTAAGCTGGGAAGTGCGATTCAATATGAAAATCTTGTTTTGGTTATGTCCACATTTAATATGTGACAATTAATCTTGTATATGAGTAGATGTAAACACGTGAAATTTTTCTTTTTTAATTATATTTTATTTGCTGAGTATATTTGTTGATTTCATGTTCTTTAGTATAAAATAAATGTCAATTTTTTTCATTTTGGTTAAGATTTTACACTCTCAGACCGTCTGAGTTCAAATCCTGGCTCTGTGATTTAGAATGGTTATTAAACTCTCTATGTCTCAGTTTTTTTATCTTTTAAATGGGGATAATGATAGTAACTAATTTATGGTATTGTTTTGAAGATTAAATATGTCCATTCATATGCTGAGTTTATTATAACAAATACATAGTAAGAACTTAATAATTGTTGACTTTTTAGCTATCATGTTTTCTGGAATTCCCTGGCTCTGTTCTTTATCTACCTTATCACATTCAGTCCTTCTAACAGTATTATACTTGATTATAAGTTACATTCTACACATGAGCAAACCAAGGTTCATAGAATTTAATTCACCTGCCCAAATCCCATTGACAGCAAGTGGTCAAAACAGCATTTGAAGCCAAAGTTAGCCAGTTTTTCAAACACCAAACATGTGTTTTCCACACGTGACAATGCCTTTTGTAATTTTCAAATGCATTGCAGAATATTTCTCCTTAGAGTCAATTATTACTTGAAATGTTCTCCCGTACCATCTCATGCATATATAAGATTTAAGTATGGCAAAAGAGACACAAATGTTCTAGTAAACTTTGAAACAGTAAAAACGTTAATTTCAAATATCTGAAAATGGTGATATAAATAATTTAGGTTCAAAACCTAAAGCTATCATGTTGACTATATTTCTGCTTTGGTACTACAACAATTTCAGTGAACTGCCTTATTTACTGATTTTTTGGGAAACTTTGTGAATTTCATGAGATGCCTCTGAAACAGTTTATAGTAATGAGTGTGTGCGTGACAGAGAGAGAGAAAGGGAGAGAGAGAGAAAGGAGTTGAATGGGGAAGATAGAGTGGGAAATTCTTTGCAAATGGAGACTTCTGTACTACAGTCTGTCTCTCAGTTTACCACATGGTTCACACTCAGTCTTTTTCATGTTACTATGTCTTTTTTTGTCGACCAGAAAAATGTACACTATTCACTTAGTTTTCTTATATTGTCCCTTATTTCCACAATGTACTTCCTCCATTCTAAACATTATTTTAGGCATTACTTTAATATTACAGGGGTTTTTTTGAGAATTGAGACATTCCTAATGATCATAATTTACAGTTTTAAAAACAGAATAAAAGAAATTACCCATGGAGTTCTGAAATCCATGCAACTGAAAAGGATGCCAATTGAGTTAATTTAGGAATTAGTTTGAATTCTAAACACATTTAGAGGCAAATAGTCTGATTTTAACTTATTTTAATTGAATTTATCACCCTACATTGGATTTATTACAAAACGTGAATTTTAAATTATCATCTATAATTTATCTCAGAGATGTCTGCTGCCTTATATGTTAATTCACTTTACATTCTTTCAATAAACATTTGTAGTCAGAAAAACATTGGTTTGAATTCTGTATCTGTCATGATATCCCAGAACAAGAAATACAGTCTTGTTAGAGCTGGTTTCCTAATGCAAAATAAGGAAAATAATACCTAACTTAGAAGGTTTTGGTAAAAATTAAAATATGTATATGTTAAGAATATACACTCTTGGCATATAGTAAATGCATTTCTTTCAGGAACAACACTGTAACAACTAACTGTGGGTGATAAAGGGAAGGAGGTGAATGTGACAGGAGGGGCAGGCTCTGATGAGATAGAAGGCTACTAAACATAAATGCCAAAAAACTCAGCTACCAAGAATAATATCCAGGACACGTTAAATTTGAAAAAAATAAAAGGAAACAATACATATGTATAGTATGAATATTCTGTATAAAGAGAACAAACACATATACATAATATTAGGCATTTCTCATTTGATCCTAAATGTCCGAAGACTGACCTGAGCTTCCTGAAACAAGAGAAGGAATTTTATTGAAAGCCTATTTGATTTTCTCATGTAATAACTAAACCAAAGGCAAGGCATGAATCTGCTTAGTTGCTATGGACATGTAGAACCAGATATTCAGTTCTCTCTCTCTCTCTTTTATCTGCTTCTATCTGCAAAACCACTTGATTCTTTCCTACTGAAGATCGCCTGTCACTGTTAGTTCATATCATGGTTGTCAACAACTCTCTTGATCAACTCAGCCTTCAGCTGGAGCAATATGAGGTGACGGGCCAGTTTTGCTTTTCATTGAGGTGTAGCTGACATAGGACATTAGTTTCAGGTGTGCAACATGATGATTTGATGCCTGGGTGTATCATGAAGGGACCTCCAAAATCAGTCTAGTTAATGTCAACCACCACACAGAATTAAAGTTTTTCTTATGATGAGAGCTTTTAAGATCCACTCTCTTAGCAACTTGTAGATATATAATACATTATTGTTAACTATAGTCCTATGCTGTACACGATAACCCCCAGCACTTATTTATGGTCTGACCCAGGGGTCCCCAACGCTGGTACCAGTCCGCAGCCTGTTAGGAACCCGGTCGCACAGCAGGAGGTGAGTGGCGGGCTAGTGAGGGAAGCTTCATCAGACGCTCCCCATTGCTCACATTACCGCCTGAACCATCCCCCTCATTGTTTGCCTTCCTGCCTGAACCATTGTTCGCATTACTGCCCAAACCATCCCCACACCTCCCCGTGCCCAGGCCCGTGGAAAAATTGTCTTCCATGAAACCGGTCCCTGGTGCCATAAAGGTTGGGGACCACTGCTCTAACTAGAAGTTTGTATCTTTTGACCCCTGTCACCCATTTCAGCCACAGCCCCGACTCCTGTCCCTGGCAACCACCAATCTGTTCTCTATGAGTTGGGTTTTCTGGATTCCATACAGAAGTGAGGTCATGCAGTATTTGTCTTTCTCGATATGACTTATTTCACTTGGCATGTTGCCCTTGAGATCCATCCATGTTGTCGCAGGTGGCAAGATTTCCTTCTTTTTTATGGCTCAGGAGTATTTCCACTGTGTGTATGTATTTATGTATGTGTATATGTGCTGCCTCTTCTTTATCCATTCATCTGCTGATGGACATTTGGCTTGCTTCTGTGTCTTGACCATCGTAGGTGGTGCCATTGTGAACGTTGGGGTGCATGTATCTTTTCAAATTAGCGTTTAGAGTAGATGCCCAGGAGTGGAATTGCTGGATCATACAGTGGTTCTATTTTTGATTTTTTGAGGAACCTCCATGCTGTTTTCTGTGGTGGCTGCACCAGTTTGCTTTCCCATCAGCAGTACAGGGGGTTCCCTTTTCTCCGCATCCTCACCAGTATTTGTTGTTTGTTGTCTTTTTGATGGTGGCTATTCTGATGGGTGTGAGGGTTGTATCTCATTGTGGTTTTGATTTTCATTTCTCTGATGGTTGGTGATATTGAGCACCTTTTCGTGTGCCTGTTGGCCATCTGTGTGTCTGCTTTGGAGAGGTGTCTGTTCTGGTCCTCTTCCTGTTTTTTGACCGGATTGTTTGTTTTTTTGCTATTGAGGTGTATGAGCATCTCAATAAATCATTGAGAAAGGTTGTGTTTCATTACTCTTTAGTTGGGAAATTGACTGTCTTTATGTTATCAAATCTGGATTTCCATCCTTTTTGTCAAAGCTAAAAAAAAAAAAAAAACATAAAAAGCATTAAAACCACCAACAGGGGCTTCCCTGGTGGCGCAGTGGTTGAGAGTCTGCCTGCTGATGCAGGACATGGGTTCATGCCCCAGTCCGGGAAGATCCCACATGCCACGGAGCGGCTGGGCCCGTGAGCCGTGGCCGCTGAGCCTGCGCGTCCGGAGCCTGTGCTCTGCAACGGGAGAGGCCACAACAGTGAGAGGCCCATGTACCGAAAAAAAAAAAAAAAAAACCACCAACAGCTCTGTTTGCTTCAGAGCAAAAGTACTAAAAGATTCCAGGACTTGCTTTACATTTCCTCTCTCCACCCCCAAGTCTTGGCAGCCTGGAAGTCTCCCAATGCTTCTCACATGCTCCCCTTAGGAAGGTAATGAACCTGTTACACCCAGGTCCAAAGCTTGCTTTTTTTAATCTCATATTTATTATGCTCAAGGTCTTTTACATTAGGAGGGTCGTTTCCAAGGACTTCGTGGAACTTGAGTCAGTGAATCATAAAATATTAAGAGCAGGATTCTCCAACCTGACACTCAGTTAATCCTGCTTCTAACAAATGAGCTGCAGAGCCGAGGCTGGTAAAAGAGAGTGGCATTGTTCTTCTTTTCCAATGGTGACTCTTGGCTGCTTTTACTAAAAACACGCAGTCTGATGTTTGGAAACCTCTGTGCTGGCCACTGTTCCCCCCTAGAGCAGAATTTAAATCCTCCCACCCAAAAAGAAAACCTCCAGACATGACTTTCCCCCAGAAGGTAGGGAATGAAATCACATGGCAGATACACCAGAGAGAGGTCAGCCTTCTTTTCCAAATCCTGCCTTAAAAGTACTGGTCAAGAATCCCGAGAGTCTCAACTAAGTGAAGTGTTTACTCATGGATCATTGATTGTGCACAGGGAGGTGTAGTCAAGCAGTGCACACGTGGACACCGAGAGCCCCATCTTTAGTTTCAGAATGATTCCAGAAAAGCATGAATCATGACTTTGGCAGCTTACTCCAAAGATTATTTACTACATCATATCTATATGTAAATCTATACCCATGTCTACTTAGATATAAGTGTATGAAACAAAATAGGGGCAGGGGGTGGTATGGAAAAAGGTAAGGAAGATGGGGACATTTACTTAATATCCTTATGACTATTAGGATATTTTTTGATACATAGCTTTAATAAATTATTTGGTGGTTGGCAAAAAGTTAAAGTATGCTTAGATTGTATAGGCTGCATTAATCGACATAGAGTCTTCAGGATAGTGAGAAAAAAACCTATATTAATCCAGTGAGACCACATTTGAAATATATCACTTTAAATGGGTATAGTCAAACTCTACTAAGTCTAATGAAGAGTAATTAGCAAGGTGAAGGAAAACTATCATGGGAAAAAGGATTTCCCTGTTAGGGGGAGTCAAAGCAATAGCCAATTATCAAGTTTATTGTAGATGATATTTGTGAATCAGAAGGAGGTCTGTTAAATCAGAAGATCTTAGGGGTAGGAGTTTATTAATTAATGTGGGGTTTTTTGCTGTGTTGGGTCTTCGTTTCTGTGCAAGGGCTTTCTCTAGTTGTGGCAAGCGGGGGCCACTCATCATCGCGGTGCGCGGGCCTCTCACTATCGCGGCCTCTCTTGTTGCGGAGCACAGACTCCAGATGTGCAGGCTCAGTAGTTGTGGCTCATGGGCCTAGTTGCTCCGCGGCATGTGGGATCCTCCCAGACCAGGGCTCGAACCCGTGTCCCCTACATTAGCAGGCAGATTCTCAACCACTGCGCCACCAGGGAAGCCCTAAATCAATATTTTTAAACTCAGAGTTGAACTGAAATGTTTCCATGATAGCAGCTATTCATTTTGTCTGTTTGTTCACATTTGACATAAGATAGCATTTTATCAAATGTCCTTTAAAAGTTTACAAATTATAACATTAGATGACTCAGTTCTTTTCTGCTCTGGGATTTAGTTCCCCCTGCTGACAGCAATCATGCCTATAACCAATACATCTCAGTGCTAAGTAAAAATGATGAATAATAACTTGTCACTTTCTCATAGTTTTATATCAGTTTGCCTTTAGAGTTGTTATATTTACTCTAACATATATTATGAGACTTTGAAGATATGTTATACAAAGTATATTCATGTGGCATGCACAAAGATTTGATTATATAATTTACTTCTTTTTATTATAGTGGGCTCTTAAAATTATTAAGAAATTATCAATACCTGATAAGTATGACTTTCAACAAATGAAATAGTAAAATGTGAAAAGTGTCATTTTCATCAATTTCCATTTAGAAAAAAACATAAAATACAAATAGGAATAAGATGCATGCAATATAGCAATTTTTCTAAAGGAAAATGCATCTATAAATGGGAGATTATACAAGCATTCTCAAATTTTGTGGCACTTTATGGTATATTAAACACAAAGTTAAAAGAAAAGTTTGCCTACAGCTGAATAGGGCATATTATTTTTCTGGGAACTATTTTGTAATTTACTCTGAGATCGTATTGTTTTATTCTGAAGAAAAGTCAGAAAGCAAAATGAGAACTATTTGTTGGAAAAGTTCTCTCTTTTTTCCATTGTGTTATTGGCAATGTTTAAGGAAGCAATTTGATAGCACAGAGATAGATAACAATAGAAGACATAACAATTAAAAGTAAGTTATCACTTCCTAGCTTTTATCAGAATTATTTTCTTATTTGCCACTAAGTGGAAATGATAGAATAAATTGTAATTTTTAAAATTATCACCCACTTTCAAGATACATTCTTTGTCTTTATTTCAGTAGATGAGTCAAAAGACAATTAAGTGGTCTCCTTTCCTGGAATTTATTTTTACAAATGTTTGTCATTCTGTAATAACCTCCTATTCTCATTCAGCATTACCTTATTAAAAAAAGAAAGAAATTTTTTTCATCATGGCTGTATGTGAATTTGCCTAATGTGTTTAACGAGTGTCACATGCCTATAAATGCTATCTGAAATAAAGAATTGGCTCTCAATTAAGACAATAACATTATAAAAATAACATTTTTTAGAAGCTTTGAAAATATTGACTTAAACTCTTGACAGAGTAAAGCCATAACAACATAAACAAAACAATAGAATAGAAAGAAGATAAATCAGACTCAACAAAATCATAAGATAATTTATAAAGTGAATAACATAAAAATAAACATTTAAAAAACACAAAGTATTTTTTAAATGTATCTTCAAAATTTTTTCTTTTTATCTTTTTGGATAATTCAGTGTGAAAAGACAACTCAAAAATCAAAACAAACATAAAATGATCAACATATAGGTTCATTCATCAACAAGTATTTTTAGCATACACTAGTTATTCCTAGGACAAGCGTACTCGAGTTGGAGGTATTATAGGGTTGCATAAAAAGTAGAGGTAAGAGTGTCATCTAAGAAATGGAGCATGAATGTACAAACAGGAAGAGACTGCATGACATAAGTGAATTTATAATAAGAGAGTTAGCATTACTTTGTACGATTGTCCAGCTATATCTAGTCCAGAAAGAGCAGGTACAAAATAGAAATCTGAATAGAACCAGGTTTGCAAGTAACAGGTTCAAGGGAGTTGAAGATGACTGCAGGAAGATTAATAAAATAAATGCCTATGATTTATTCTGGTAAGGAAGGAACTATCCTGTAAAAATAGTGAAAAGTTGTAGGATTAATGGATTTTAGTTCTTGATGGAGTTGAAAAATTATTCAAATTTGGGTACTAGAGAGAGTGAGCTGAAAAGGTGTGTTTGAGATTGTGATGCTTATACTGGAAAAATAAATGCATCTGCAACCCAGATAAATCCTCTTTATATAACGTGAGTTTTAAAAAGACACTAGTGTAGCTAACAGCACAACTTACCATATTTATAGAAACACATGTCAAGGCATATGTTCTATTCGTGAAGGGCCAAGAACATGAAGAACAGCATGCTATGTCATTGCCAAAGGTGCTGAGAAAGCTTTAACTTCTCAGCCAGTAGAATCTTGAGCAGCAGAGATGTTGCTAATAATAACATCTTAAATATACTTTGCTTATTAAGAAACTCTTGGCAGTCACAGTCATGATAATCTCTTGTATATAATGGTATAGAAATTCAGGTCAGAGCTATGTTTTCCATCCAAGAGCCTTTTATTTTTAATAAAGGGTTTGCATTATATAATAAATATATATTCTTGAATTTAAAATTTAGATAGGGTGAATAAAAAAATGGAAGCAACCCTCCCACTCCTGTTATAAATCTTGATATTATTCTTCTTAAGAGTATCCTACATATCCTTATGAAAATATTCAGAAAATCATTTAATTTAGCAGAACTTAAATTCCAAAATAAATTTCTAAAACAAAGAAAAATTATAGTTAAAATAATAATGAGCTGGTTTGTTTTAGAAATGTTAGACTCTGACACTGATTTTTGTGCCAAGTTATAGAGATTAATCTTATTCCATTGTACTGCCATACTGTTCCAGTGTCTGGAGGGGAGGTGGGTTGGGGGCACTTTTGACTCCTAGAGCATTTCCTACACTAGGAAATTATTAACTATTTTCATGTACTAATAATCTTATTTTGATAAATTCTATCTGAAAATGATATATTTCTTTTCACGAGTGGGAAAAGTTTTATTGAAAGAAAAATGTGAAATGATTTGTCTATAACAAGATGTTGGCCTAGACATCTTGGATAGAGCATCAAACTTTCATGTACACCAAACTTCAACCTGAAAATTATTTGAGGAGCTTTCTAAAATACACACTCTAATCTTAGGACAAATGAAGAGACCATATTCTCCAACAAACATATCCTTGTGTTTGATACAAATTACTGATATTTTCCCTATGCAAACAGCTTTGAACTTCTATTTTCAGCCTGCTTGTTAAGCCAAACTTCTGCCATATATAAATTTTGAAATATTATTACACTACCTATAGAATGAAATAAGCACATGGGCAGAGACACAAACCATTTTGTTTAAAAAGAACTATTGTTCACCATTAGCTGATTAAAAATAAAAGACCTAAAGAAGTGCTCAGAGAAAAAAAAAGGACCCCTTACTAATTCTACCCCCCCACCACTCTGGTTCCATTACTGCTAAAGTAACTTCCACTGCCACTATCACATTAAGGAAGGAAGGTTCAAGACAAAGGCCCTACAACTTTTACCTTTACACTTCTTCTGCTGAAACATATATCACCACATCCATTTCATAATATAATTAGATGGAGATCTAAATAATTTCTTTCTTTACTTGAGTCTTAGAGGTTCTGGGGTATAAAGATATATACCCATCTAGATGAGAAGTAATAGCAGTTAAAAACTTGGTGTCAGGCATTATGGCTCAGGAAACTTTCCTCTTCCACATACTAAGTTTCTGACCTTGGGTAACCCCACTGATTCCATTGGCCTCCTTTTACTCATCTGCAAAATGCATGTATTATTTGCCTATGTCATAGGATTGTTTTAAGTATTTTAAAAAATAATTCACAGAACTTTGCACAATGTTGCATAATGAGCACTCAACAGATGTCATCTTTTCTTATTATTCAGGCTGGTATATTCCTACAGCCACTCTTCACAGGTACTTTTTTCCAACTGTCAGACAAAATCTGTGATTCCCCGTATCACTGGAATAGCAACCACACCAAAGAACTCCCCAAGTTCTAGGGACACTGTGACGAGAACTTGCCTCAGAGTGATCCATAAAAGGTGTTATGTCGTAAAAATTATTTATTTCACTCCTATAGTATTTATTTTGCCCTCCACCCCCTTATACACCACTTATTCTTTAATCATCTTATTTATACTTCTCTGTTCTAATGCACTAATTAAATTTATTTTTTTCTGCTTATTGATTACCACTTCTTAAACTGACTTGAATAGGAATTCCATGAGGTCAGGATCTGCCCTCTTGGTTCATTTGTTCACTGATTTTCCTATTGTATTCACTGGAGCATCTCAAAAGACGCTCAATAAATGTTTTTGAAATAACTAATAAGTCCAAGGGAAGTTCTGTCTCATGCCCAAGATAGAATAGGGGTACAATTCAAAAATTAAAATTGCTGGATTTTCCACTTAACTATTTCAGTCTGAATCTTCCTCTGAGTATAGTTTATACATAATTTTACATTTAAGTTTGTCTTTATTTTCTCCATGTATGGTTTATTCTATTCCTCAAATAAGTTATTTTATAAAATTGAATAAAATACAGAAGTAAATAAAAAATAGATAAAATCAAGACAGGACCTCCTCCTGGTGCTGCACAGAGAACGTCATACAAAATCTGATCAGCCACATGATATGGCAGTGGGAGGTAACTACAAGTTAGAATTGAAAGTCAGTGGAGCGGAGATTAAAATTCAGTGACTTAGAAATTCACCCCTATAATCTGTGAAATCCTTTGTATCTGCCAGTCTTCACAATCAGACTATACACTTCTGATGGTAAGAAGTATACAGTACACATTTTAGTTTTATAGTGACTTTTTGATAGTCAAGGAATTAATATAGCATGTTATGAAGAAATACTTTTTATTATTTGTAAGAAGTGCTAGCTAGCTCTGTCAGTTACTTACTGTGTGACTTCTTTC
The DNA here is from genome assembly GCF_964165515.1 of Mesoplodon bidens. Classification (NCBI taxonomy): domain Eukaryota; kingdom Metazoa; phylum Chordata; class Mammalia; order Artiodactyla; family Ziphiidae; genus Mesoplodon; species Mesoplodon bidens. Next base: position 92,903,584 of record NC_138167.1, read on the forward strand.
AAATTAGGTTGACAATAATGCTAAATCTTCCTTTAGTGAGATTCAGGAGAGAATTACAGTAGTTAAGAACCAGAACTCTGAAATCAAAGAGTACTGAAACTACATCTTGGTTGTGGAATTTACTACAGGAGTCAGTTTATTCATCAATTGATTGGCTTAGTTTCCTCCAAAATAGTTGATGATAGTACCAACCTTGTGGGATTACTGCAAGGATTAAATGAAATATTGGACATAAAGCATTTGGCACAGTGTTAAGATCTTAATACACATACACACACTCTTATTAGGAATTTTTAAGTTACAAACTCAGAGGGTTGTAGATATTAAGTAAGATAACATGTGTCAGTCACCGACGTAGAGAAAGTGTTCAACAAATGGCAATACAAGATTCATGTGAAATATTCTACATTAAATAATATATGCTACAATAAATAAAGAGGAGATGGGGAGAGAGTGGAGGGGAAAGATTAGAGTAGAGGAAAGGAAGCAATAGAGGGAGGGAGTAAAAGGAGAGGAGACAGAGGAAAGGGGGTTATCATCATATTTCAAGGATGCGAAAAATGTGATTTTAACACTGAAACTTTGTTTTACTCTCATTTTGCTAACTTTTAATTTTTTCCCCTTTATCATCTTTTGTAATTTGCTGGCCAATGGCTTCAAGTAAGAGTATTCCTTTGTTGCTGTGACCCTTAAAGATCCTAGAATTTGATAAATTTCAAAGCAGAATAAGAAGTAGAAAAATCAAAATCAAAGGCAGAATTAAAACTTAGAATTATATTTTGATAAACCCATCATCAAAACAGGACTAGACACTCTTGGGTCATGTACCTACAGTTATGATATTTCAATATGCAAAGTCAACTACTGAAGCAGTGGTGGCACAATATTGGCCTAAAACTTAGATGACTTATTTTTCCAACGTGGCTTTTTCTTTAGAAATATTTTTTCTTCCAGTTTTATTGAGATATAATTGACATACAGCACTATATAAGTTTAAGGTGTACAGCATAATGTCAAACAACTTACATACATCATGAAATGATTACCACAATAAGTTTAGTAAACATCCATCCTCTCATATAGATATAGCATTAAAGAAAAGAAAAAATAATTTTTGCTTGTGATGAGAATTAATGATTTACTCTCTTTTAATAACTTTCAGATATACCATAGAGCAGTGTTAGTTATGTTTATCGTGTTGTACATTGTCTTTTTGATGCCATTCTGATGGGTGTGAGATGCTATCTCATTGTGGTTTTGACTTGTATTTCCCTGATGATTAGTGATTTTGAGCAACTTTGCATGTGAATGTTGCCCATGTGTGTGTCTTCTTTGGAAAAATGTCTATTTGGACCTTCTCCCTACTTTTTAATTAGGTTGTTTGTTTATTTTGATGTTGAGTTGTATGTACTCTTTCTGTATTTTGAATATTAATCCCTTATTGGTGATATCATTTGCAAATAATTTCTCCCATTCAGTGGGTTGTCTTTTCGTTTTGTCGATGGTTTTCTTTGCTGTGCAAAAGCTTTTAAATTTAATTAGGTCCCATTTGCTTATTTATGCTTTTATTTCCTTATCCTTAGAAGACATATCCAAAAATATATTGCTACAATTGACGTCAAAGAGTGTTCTGCCTGTTTTCCTCCAGGAGCTTTATGGTTTCCAGTCTATATGTAGGTCTTTAATCCATTTTGAGTTTATTTTTTTATATGGGGTGAGAAAATGTTCTCATTACATTCTTTTACATGTAGTTTTCTAGTTTTCCCAGCACTACTTATTGAAAAGATTGTCATTTCCCCATTATATTCTTGCCTCCTTTGTTGTAGATTAATTGGCCATAAGTGTGTGGTTTTATTTCTGGGCTCTCTATTCTGTTCCATTGATCTATGTGTCTGCTTTTGTGCCAGTAACATACTGTTTTGACTAATGTACCTTTGTTTTATAGTCTGAAGTCAGGACGCATGATACCTCCAGCTCCATTCTTCTCTCTCAAGATTACTTTGGCTATTCGGGGGTTTTGTGTTTCCATATATATTTTAGAATTATTTGTTCTATCTTTGTGAAAAATACCATTGGTATTTTGATAGGAATTGCATTGAATCTGTAGAGTGCCTTGGGTAGTATGGTCATTTTAACAATATTAATTTTTCCAAACCATGAATACTGTATATATTTCCATCTGTTTGTGTCATCTTCAGTTCTTTCATCAGTGTCTTATATGTTTTGGAGTACCAGTCTTTTGCCTCCTTAGGTAGATTTATTCCTAGATATTTTATTCTTTTTGATGTGGTAGTAAATGGGATTGTTTCCTTAAGTTTTCTTTCTGATACTTCGTGGGTAGTGTATAGAAATGCAGTGGATTTCTGTATATAGTTTTGTATCCTGGAACTTTACCGAATTGATTAATGAGCTCTAGTAGGTTTTTGGTGGCAACTTTAGGATCTTCTATGTATAGTATCATGTCATCTGTAAATGGTGGTAGTTTTACTTTTTACTTTCCAATTTATATTCCTTTTATTTATTTTTCTTTTCTGATTGCTGTGGCTAACACTTCCAATACAGTGTTGCATAAAAGTGCTGTGAGTAGGCATCCTTGTCTTGGCCCTGATCTTAGAGAAAATGCTTTCAGCTTTTCAGTCTTGAGTATATTTTAGCTGTAGGCTTCTCATATATACCTTTTATTATGTTGAGATATGTTCCCCCTTTACATACTTTGTTGAGAGTTCTTATCATAGATCAATGTTGAATTCTGTCAAAAGTTTTTTCTGCATCTATTGAGATGATCATATGATTTTTATTCTTCAATTTATTAATGTGTTGTTACATATTGATTGATTTATGAATATTGTACCACCCTGCATCCCTGGGCTAAATCCCACTTGATCATGGTGTTTGATCCTATTAATGTATTGTTGAATTCAGTTTACTAATATTCTGTTGAGGATTTTGGCATCTATGTTCATCAGTGGTATTGGTCTATAACTTTCTTTTTTGTGATATATTTGTTTTTGGTATCAAGGTGATTACTGGCCTTGTAGAAGGAGTTCAGAAGCATTCCCTCCTCTACAATATTTTGGAGTAGTTTGAAAAGGATAGGTATTAACTCTTCTCTAAATGTTTGGTGGGAGTCACCTGTGAAGCCATCTGGTCCTGGAGTTTTGTTTGTTGAGAGTTTTTCTTTTTTTTAAATTACTACTTCTATTTCATTACTAGTAATTAGTCTGTTCACATTTTCTATTTCTGCCTGATTCAGTCTTGGGAGATTATACATTTCTAAGAATTTGTACATTTTTTCTATGTTATCCATTTCATTGGTATAAAATTGTTTGTAGTAATATCTTATGATCCTTTGTATTTCTGTGGTGTCATTTGTAACTTCTTTTTCACTTCTGATTTTATTGATTTGGGCCCTTTTTTTTCTTGATAAGTCTGGCTAAAGATTTATCAATTTTATTTATCTTTTCAAAGAACTAACTCTTAGTTTCATTGATCTTTTCTATTTGTTTTGTCTCTATCTTATTTATTTCTGCTGTGATCTTTATGATTACTTTCCTTCTCTAAAATTGGGTTTTGCTTGTTCTTTTTTTAGTTCCTTTAGGTTAAAGGTTAGGTTGTTTAATTGAGATTTTTCTTCTTTCTTGAGTTAGGCTTGTATCCCTATAAATTTCCCTCCTAGAGCTGCTTTTGCTGCACCCAATAGATTTTGGATTGTTGTTTTTGTTTGCATTGCTCCCCAGGTATTTTTTTATCTCTATTTTGATTTCTTCAGTGATCCATTGGTTGTTTAGTAGCATACTGTTAAGCCTCCACGTGTTTGTGCTTTTGCAATTTTTTTTCTTATAGTTGATTTCTAGTCTTATAGGGTTGTAGTCAGAAAAAATGTTTGATATGTTTCAGTTTCTTAAATTTACAGAGACTTTTTTTGTGGCCTAGCATGTGATCTATCCTGGAGAATATTTCATGTGCACTTGAAAATAATGTATATTTTGCTGCTTTGGGGTGGAATGTTCCACATATATATGGAACATTTGACCTAATGTGTCATTTAAGGCCAGTGTTTCCTTCCTGATTTTCTATCTGGATAATCTGTCCATTGATGTAAGTGAGATGTTAAAGTCCCTATATGGTTAGTGTTACTGTCAATTTCTACCTTTAGGTCTATTAATGTTTGCATCATGTATTTAAGTGCTCCTATGTTGGGTTCATATATATTTACAATTGCTATATCTTAGTTTGGTCCTTGATCATTATGTAATGTCTTTTGTTACAGTCTTTGTTTTAACATCTATTTTGTGTGATATAAGTATTGCTATCCTAGCTTTCTTCTGATTTTTATTTGCATGGAATACCTTTTTCCATCTCTTCTCTTTCAGTCTGTGTGTGTCTTTAGATATAAAATGAGTCTTGTAGGCAGTATATATATGGAACTTGCTTTTGTATCCATTCAGTCCACTCTATGTCTTTTGATTGGAGCATTTAGTACATTTAGATTTAAAGTAATTATTGACAGGTATGTACTTATTACCAGTTTTTAAATTGTTTTGGGGTTGTTTGTGTAGTTCTTTTTTGTTACTTTCTTCTTTTGTTCTCTTCCCTTGTGATTTGGTGACTAACTTTAGTTTATGTTTGGATTACTTTCTCTTTTGTATTTGTGTATCTATAATAGATTTTTGGTTTGTGATTACCATGAGATTTATATACAAATATGTGTGTGTGTGTGTGTGTGTGATTATTTTAGTTGATGATCTCTTAGTTTCAAATGCATTTTAACAGCCCTACATTTTTTACTCCTCTCCCCTCATAACTACTGTTTTTAACATCATATTTTACATCTTTTGTTTTGAGTATCTTTTAACGATTTATTGTGGCAATAGTTCATTTTACTATTTTTGTCTCTTAACCTTCCTACTAGCTTTGTATGTGGTTGATTTACTTCCTTTACTGTATACTTGCCTTTACCAATGAGATTTTTCCTTTTGTAATTTTTATATTCCTAGTTGTGGCCTTTTCTTTTCTACTTAGAAAAGTCCCTTTAAAATTTCTTGTAAAGCTGAATTTTTGGTGCTGACCGTTTTTAACTTTTGCCTCTCTGTAAAACTTTTGATCTCTCCATCAAATCTGAATGAAAGCCTTTCTGGGTAGAGCATTCTTGGCTGTAGGTTTTCCCCTTTCTTCACTTTAAATATATAGTGCCACTCCCTTCTGGCCTTCAGAGTATCTGCTGAATAGTCAGCCGATAGCCTTATGAGAGTTCCCTGTAGGTAACTTGTTGCTTTTCCCTTGCTGCTTTTAATATTCTCTCTTTATCTTTAATTTTTGCCATTTTAATTACAATGTGTCTTAGTGTGGTCTTCTTCGGGTTGATCCTGTTTGGGACTTTCTGTGCTCCCTGGACCCGGAGGAAAGGTTTCAGCTATTATTATCTTCAAATATGATCTCTGCCCTATTCCTTTTCTCTTCATTTTCTGGGACTCCTATAATGCAAGTGTTAGTACAACTGATGTTGTCACAGAGGTCTTTTAAATTTCCTCATTTTTTAAATTTCTTTTTTCTTTTTTCTCTGTTCATCTTGAGTGATTTCCTCTATTCAGTCTCAGTTCGCTTCACAGTTCCTCTGTATCACCTTATCTACTGTTGACTCCTTCTAGTGTAGTTTTTATTTCAGTTATTATATTCTTTAGCTCTGTTTGGTTCTTCTTTATATTTTCTAATTCCCTGTTAAATTTCTCACTGTGTTCATCCATTCTTCTCCTGAGTTCTTTGAGCATCTTTATGATCATTACCTTGAACTCTTTATGGGATAGCTTGCTTATCTCCACTTCCCTTAGTTCTTCTTTTGGGGTTTTATCTTGTTTCTTTGTTTGAACAGGTTTTGCCTAATTTGTTGTTTTTATTTCTACGTATTTGGTAGGGTGTTTATGTTTCCTGATCTTGGAGAAGTTTCCTTTTTTAGGAGACATCCTATAGGGCCCAGCAGCACACTGCCCTCTGGTTACCAGAGCTACATGCTCTAGGCATGCCCTCTATGTGGGCTACATGTGTACTTCTGTTATGTGGGCTCACTACTGTGGGCATGCTGTTAGGTGTGGCTGGCTCCTGGTCCTGTTGCTTGCCAGGCCCTGCCTACTGGTGGGCAGAGCCAGGTCATGAGGCAACTGGATGTGGAGTCCCTGAATTTCCTGGGAATAGTTCTGGCCCACTGGTAGGTGAAACAAGATCCTGGGTGATGGGCTTCAGGTCCAGGTGTCCTGGAGCTAGTTCCAGCTTAGTGGTGTGTCTTGCCTGGTCTTGACATGGCTTACTGTGTGGCTGAGATGGCTCTGGAGCTACTGTTGGCCCATTGGTGGGTGGAGCCAGTGCCCAGGGGGTCCCCAGGCCTGGTGCCTGCCCACTAATGGGTGAGGCTGGGTCCCTGGACTAATGCTGACCTGCTGGCAGGTAGGTCCATGTCCTGGGTCTGCTTGTGCCTAGGAGGTCCGACAGCAGCTGGCTTGCTGTGGGTGAAGCTGTTTCCTGCCTAGCTAACTACTTGGCCTGAGGCGACCCAGGACTGGTGCTGCCTGGCTAGTGGGCGTGTCTGTGTCCCAGCACTAATAAGGTAGAGAGAGGATTTCCAAAATGCACTTGCCAGCAGCAGTGTCCCCATAGTGGGCTGAGCTCCCCAAAATGGCTGCTGCCAGTGTCTATGTCCCTGGGATGAGTCCCTCCTGCCTCCTGCCTTTTCAGGAGGTTCTCTAAGATCACAGGTGGGTCTGAGCCAGGCACCTTTGAAATTATTGTTTCTGCCCTGGGTCCTGGAGCATTTGCAATATTACATGTGCCCTTTAAGAGTGGCATGTCTATTTACCACAGCCATCTGGGTCTCTGAAAAGTAAGCTCCACTGTCCTAGAAAGCCAAACATTCTGGGGCTCATCTTCCTGGTTCAGGATCCTGGGGCTGGGGAGCCTGAGGTGGGCTCGGAGCCCTTGTTTCTTTAAAAGAAACTTTTTAATAGCTACTCCATAAATACTTGTAATTTTGGTGTGCTTATGGGAGAAGGTGAGCTCAAGGTCTTCCTCATCTGCCATTGCAGCCAATGATCTAGAGTGATCTAAGTTAAAAAATAAAATGAAACTGTATTTAATTAAAGCATTCTAGTTAACAATCCAAAGTTGTGTGTAAACCATTCCAAAATTTTGTCACATAAAATGACAACTACTTTACTATCATTATGGATTCTGTGCATCAGGATTTAGACAAAATACAGAAGAGATGGTTTATCTCTGATTCACGATGTCTAGGGCATCAGCTGCCAATTCTCAGATAGCTAGAGGAGACTCTCACAGCTGGAGAATCATCTGTAGGTTTCTTCATTCACATGTCTGGTGCCTCGGCTGGGAATACTTGAAGGCTAGGCTTAGCTGGAACTATTAACTGAAATGCCTATGTATGGTTCCTTCTTATGGCTTAGGCTTCCTCACAGCCTCAGAATAGTTGTATTGTACGTTGATTTTTACTTAGATACAATAGATATAACATTGTAGTAGTTTAGGTGTCCAATATAATGACTCAATATATGTATATATTGCAAAATGATTGCCACAATAAAGTTAATTAACAACCATCATCACATATAGTCATACATTTTTTTCTTGTGATGAGAACTTTTAAGATCTACTCTGTTAGCAACCTTCAAATGTATAATACAGCATTGTTAAGTACAGTCACCATGCTGTACCTTACATCCCAGGACTTACTAGTTATATAACTGAAGTTTAAGGAGGTCATTAAGATTAAATGAAGTCGTAAGAGTGGGACTGTAATCTGATAGGGTTGGTCTCCTTTTAAGAAGAGGAAAGGACACCAAAGATCTCTCATGCACACACAGAGGGAAGTCCATATGAGGACAAAATGAGAAGGTGACCTTAAGCAAGCCAAGAAGAAAGGTTTCACCAGAAACCAGTACTGCCAGAAATTCTTCTTGGACATTCAGCCTCCAGAACTATGAGAAAATAAATTTCTGTTGTTTAAGCCACCCAGTCTGTAATATTCTGTTGGCAGCCCCACAAACTAATACAGTAGGGAAATATGAGAAGATTTTAAGTAGGGAAGTGACATTTACATTTTAAAGTGGTCACTGTGTCATATGAAAATTGGAGAGTGAAAGCAGAGAAAATTTTAAGGGTTTGGAAAAATGATAAGAATAAAAATTGGTACAATCATTTTGGAAGGCGGTTTGGCAGTGCATATAAAATGTTTATAAATGCATAAAAGTTGTTGAAGAAATTCCATTTTAACTCCTTTACAGATGAAGTCACACAATTATCCAAAGAAATTTATAGCAAGATGTTCATTGAAGCATTATTTATAATGCAAAACTGGGTTTATCTAAAACTCTAAGAGTTAAACCAATTATTGTATAACTATAGGGTACAATAAAATATAGTAAATGAAAATAATTATATGATTTTTATTCCTCTAAATATATATATATACATATATAAGTCAAAGTCTACATAAGATATTGTTAGCAGTTGTTACCTATGGGAGATGGAAATGGTTAGATGTGTGAGTACAGTGAATCAAGAAATTGACTATTGCTTTTCCTTTAATGCACATCTACACTCTTAATTTCTTATGAATATGTATTTCCATTAAATAAACTGATCTACTTTAAACAATGAAATATTAAAATTATATATCAACCTTTTCTGTGTAGTTAGGGTCCTTAAATATCTGGGTTTGTATGCATTAACTACATAATAATTTGGTTTCAATTTTGCTGTGTACAATACAACAACAAAAACCTCCCATAATTATAGAGAAATTTGTTAGCCAGACAGCTGGTAAATAGGAATGCTTGAATACATAGTGAATATGATTTTATTGACAGTGCAAACAATGAAGCAGGTGGAAAGCATCAAATCATTTTCAATAAATTTTTTAAAGACTATGCAGTTACTTTTTATCAGAGGACCTCAAATAGGATGCCTGTGTGACTATTTGCCTTGTTAATCACTAGGATATTACCTGTGATCTTTATTAGGGACTTTTTGTACTGCTTTATCATCTTAAATGGAACATGTTTCTTAATTTCTCAAGACAATTACTTAATTTTAAAAAGACAACTGTATTTAAGACAGTAAAACTTCTACCACATATTTGAAGCACTATATCCAATGTGGTTAAATAGATCTGTATCATTAAATCATTTTTAGCGATCATACCATGATGTAGCAATTTATTAATTTAATAAGCTGAATGATTTCTTATTAATCTTCATTTGCTGTTATCTATTAATATAGCTTCAATATTGTTAACCTAAGTCGTAGTGATATGGGTCATCATTATTTTAGAATAAGATGAGGCTTCAAATTATATTGTTCTCCTGTTTCATGTCTACTCTCATTTTCTTTATGATAGCACGTTTTTCTATACCTACTTTGTTCATTTTATTGTTTAGTTTCTTCTCTTGCATTGCCTCATTTTAAAGACCCTAACTTACGTGTGTATAGTAAATCTCCAAACTATCTTCAGTAATCTTCTATGAGCCATCTGTGCAGTAAAATACATTTACCATACGATATTATATTGTACTCATATTTTATCTGAAAATTTTTTCTGGCTATTGAACATTTGTTAACATTTGATGGTAAATAGACAAGACATTGTTTCTTTCTTTTATATCTTTATCATTCTAGTAGAAGACAGTATAATTGGATATTTGAGAGTTCCTTAGGAATGGAAACACATGCCCCCTTATTCTGCCTTTCTTCCTGAGAGATTGTATTATTTCAAAATCATAGTATTTTTAGTAATTTTGATGTAGATTGGGGAGGCATTAAACTGTCTACTTGTCTTGGTACTCATGCTTTAAAGTGTAAGAAAAATTGTAATTTTGCCTATGTCTATAAAAACTCCACCTATGTACACATTGACAGGAGGCTTTAATATACAGTAAAAATGCACCCAACCAATTTGTCCATTTGTCCACTCTTTGCCCATGTGGCTAGCCATTTAATTTAGGGATTAGTAAATTATGCTTTCTAAAATTATGACTAAAAGGAGACCTCTGTTGCTTATTATACTATTCCAAGGATCCTTGGGGGAATCCCTTAAGGAAATTTAAAACTATAAGCTATGTTGTACCTGCTTAATTAAAATGATCATTATAGGTTTTATCTATGCCAAATCCATGCTAATTTTTGGTCATCATTTTCTATTACTAAGTGTTATTCTAAATATATTATGCTCCCATTCACTATAATGATTTCTCAGGTGTTATAATCATGATCTTTGCTTAACAACTCCGTATTAAGTGAGATATATTAGGGTGAAACTAAAGTAGATGAGGTCTGTCTTGGGCACTTATACATCTCTCTTTGATAAACCGTCTGCTCTTGATGGTGCCCATATTCTCTGGTATAAGGTATCTTCTTCAATTTCTTTGCTATTTCTGTCTTCTACGCCTCTATCTACAACCTTTCACCCATGATTTTACTACTCATGGGTCATAGAATTCTTTCTATGGAAAATAATTAGATACAGTCATTCACATCTTAGACATTTAGGCAATATAAACCTCAGAAGAGAGGTCTTTCTTGGCAAATATGGAAAATATAGAGAAAAAAATGAATCATTCATCCATTTTTGTTTTCCTTCCTACCATGGGCTAAGCACATATTTTAATTTTTTTAAATAAAATTTACATCTTAAGGTAAAATATGAAAATTGACTACTTAATTTAAAACTTTTAGAAAACTAGATGAAATTGAAAAAAGATTGTATAAAAATTCTTAAACCTGGGGCTTCCCTAGTGGCGCAATGGTTGAGAGTCTGCCTGCCGGTGCAGGGGACACGGATTTGTGCCCGGGTTTGGGAGGATCCCACATGCCGCGGAGCAGCTGGGCCTGTGAGCCATGGCCACTGAGCCTGCGCATCCGGAGCCTGTGCTCCACAATGGGAGAGGCCACAACAGTGAGAGGCCCGCATACCGCAAAAAAAAAAAAATTCTTAAACCTGTTGAAGATACCCCTGATCATCATCCTCTTTTCCATCTTTTCTTGTATATTGCTGCCTAAATAAATTTTTTGTAATCAAAATTACATTAGAATCTTGTATGCTTACCATGTACTGGCATGATTCTAGTTAAAACAATTCTAAAACTTATAAATAATGTTTTATTTATTTATTTCATTGTTTATTGTAAAAACTTAGAAATGATAGAAAAATAGAATAAAGTAGGGAAAAAATTTTTAGCTAAATCCTATTAAAGTCAACCACTGTTTTCACTGTTATAATTTTCTCATTTTCTATCTTTGCAAAATAAATAGTTTATATACAATTGTGTATTTTTCCGCTTATCATTAAAATGTCAGTTTTATCCCATGTTCCTAAAACTTAAGTATGACTTCTAGTAGCTACTTAGTAATCTATTAAATAATAGTAATATATTAACTAAGTAAATATGAGATAATTTACTTAACTAACTCACGAGTAAGTTTACCTATTTATTTTTTTTTTTACTATTTTACCATCACGAATAATTACAGAATGAACGTGAGCTTGCATGTATTTTTTCTTATGAGTTATATTCTTTTATTAGAATTTACAACTAGAAGTAGAATTACTGGGATAATATTATATGAATGATTAAAGGTTCTTGATATATGTTAACATAATACTTCAAAGAAGACTTTTACAAAGTCCATATGGTCAAATTTATTGATAATTTTCTTTGTGACTTTCTCCAGACATTAATTTAAAAAGTATTTCCCTGTCATATACACCTTCACCTCAGATTTGGTCTAATACTTCATGGACATCTATTTGTTTGTGAATGGGAACAATTCAAAAAATGTTTATTTCAAATTTAAAAAATCAATTACCTAGGAATATAAGTTAGTTTTACCTTTTGAATAGGTATTTCATTTTTCAAATATTAAAGTTATTTTTTTGATTAACAGCTTTAAAGAAAGATAATTCACATCCCATACATGAACAATTCAGTGGTTTTGAGTATATTCACAATGTTGTGCAACCAACACCACAATCAATAAAACATTTTCACTACCCCAGCAAGAAACCCCATACCCTTCAACAGTCACTCATTTCCCCCAAACCTCAACTAGCTCTTAGCAACCACTAATCCATTTTCTGTCTCTAGAGATTGCCTTATTCTTTATATTTCATATGAATGGAATCATACATTATGTTGTGACTGGCTTCTTAGAATGTTTTGAAGGTACATCCATGTTGTAGCATGAATCAGTACTTCATTACTTTTTATTACCAAATAATCTTCCTTTATAGAGGTATAACACATTTATTTATCTACTCATCAGTTGATGAACATTTGGAGGTTTTCTACTTTTTGACTACTAGTATAATGCTTCTTATAGATATTCCTGTACAATTTTGGGGGTGAAAATATGTTTTTGTTTTACTTGGGATATACCTAAGTGTGAAATTGCAGGCTCATATGGTTACTCTATGTGTAACCTTTTAACGAGGTGTTAGTTTTTCAAAGTGACTGCACCATTTTATGTTCCCACCAGCAGGGTATCAGCGTTCCTATTTCTTTACATCCTTGCAAATACTTGTTATTATATGTGGTTTTAGTTATAGCCATCATTGCAGGTGTCAAGTGGTATCTCATTATGGTTTGATTTGCATTTCCCTGATGGCTAAAAAGTTGTGTTTAAAGTTTATATTCTATTTCTACTATTCTGCCACATTTATATATCTTTCCTTGACCCCGATATATATTTTGGTTAATTACTATAGTTCTATAATATGCTTTAATGTTTATTTCCAGTATAACCTTTTTATACACATTTCTTGTGTATACATCCTCATTTCTTAATTGTTTTAGATTAACATTAGAACTATTTCTTATGGTTTGAAAAACACAATTGCCAATTCTACTTCCAAGTATTTATCCAAAAGAAACAAAAGCAGGAACTCGAGTATTTGTACACCCATGTTAGTAGGAGCACTCTTCACAATAGCCAAAAGGTGGAAGCAACCCAAATGTCTATCAGGTGGTGAATGGATAAAGAAAATGAGGTATACACATAAAATGGAATATTATTCAGCTGTTAAAAAGAAGGAAATATAGCACATGCTACAACATGGATGAGTCTTGAAGACATGATGGTAAGTGAAATAAACCAATCACAAAAGGATTGTATGATTCCAATTATATGAGGTACCTAGAGTAGTCAAATTCATAGAGACAGAAAGAGAATGATGGTTTCCAGGGACTTCAGGACAGAGTTTCAGTTGAGGAATATGTAAAAGTTCTGGAGATGAATTATGGTGATGGTTGCACAACAATGTGAATGAGCTTAATGCCACAGAACTGTACACATAAAAATGATTAAAGTGGTAAAATTTCTGTTATGTATATCTTACCACAATAAAAAAAAGCTAGTAAAAAACACAACTGGAAACTCCAATAGAATTTCATGAAAGCAATTAATTTAAGAAAAAGAGTTGACATTGTAAAATTAGTTTTCACACTACGGAAAATTCTGTCTCATTTGACATTGAATTTAGTTTTGTTATTGAAGTTTTATAGTAGTTTTCCCAATATTTCTTTTATTAAGTCTATTCCAATCTCTTTTATACTTATATTACTAATATAAATAATATTTTAAAATACAACTTCTAGTAGTCTATTTGTAGTATAACTATAATATTATTCTTGTCTGACTACTCATTAAGTTTTATATTTTAAACTTATATATCTTGAATTTTCCTGAAGCTTGTTTATTCAAGAAAATTCTCAATATTATATGGTCATCAATTGAAAACTTTAGTTAAAACAAGAGATCTTAAAAATAATGCACCTATATGTAAACACTTTAATGAAAATATACACATGGGCATTTACTCACCACTCCATTTAGCTAAGGCAAAGGCCACATTTCTGAGTGTGGATCTGCCTATTTTAGTTTTGTATAGTCTTTCTTACCTAAATTATAATCCATCACATATTTTTTTTGAGTGTGGTGGTTGAAAATCATCTGGCCATGATGACAAGAATCATTCTAAATTCAGGTTCACTAAGCTCAAGTCAGTCTTTTGTGCTGCCCAAGAGTCCTATAACATTGCCTGGTCCAGGCACTTTGCCACTCTCTCAAAAAACTTCTCTCCCTTCCAGCATCCAGTATTGCCTTCTCATCCATGCTTCCAAGTGATGACTAAGCTTTCTCTTTCATTGAAAAATAAAGAAGAGAAATGATTTGCCTTTCCACTGCCACACCAACCAATTTCTTTCCATAGAACTCTCTTCTTAGTGTGAAAACTAAATTTTACAAGATGTCAACTCTTTTTCTCAAATTAATTGTTTTCATGAAATTCTATTGACATTTCCAATTGTGTTTTTTATTCTGGTAAAATAGACATAGAAATTTACCTTCATCTTTTTCTCTGTACCTGTGGAATGGATGATCTCTCCATTCTGCTAAGACCAAACTTTTCACATGTGCATCAGATCTCTTTTCCTTATACAAGAGCATCCCTTCAGCAACTTTTCCTACTCTAAGCTAAATCATCCACTTTTCCTTCCCATTGATTGGATCATCCCTATGAGCATATGAACCATTTGGTATTTCTTTCATCCTACAACAACGCTCTTTTAGGCTCACATTCTTCTGCAACTACCAGCACCTTTAGATTTTTTGGTTTCTGTTTAGAGAAAATACACAAAACAAAATAAAACTTGAATGAGTTGCATAAGCCAGTTTCTAATCCAGGGCCACCTGTTGTTCCTGATTTTTATGTCTGATAAATCCCTTTTAATTAACATTAAGCTTTTTTATTTTATTTTAATTTTTTTTAATTTTATTTATTTATTTATTTTTGCTTTACGCGGGCCTCTCACTGTTGTGGCCTCTCCCATTGCGGAGCACAGGCTCCGGACGTGCAGGCTCAGCGGCCGTGGCTCACGGGGCCAGCCGCTCCGCGGCATGTGGGATCCTCCCAGACCGGGGCACAAACCCGTGTCCCCTGCATTGGCAGGCAGACTCTCAACCACTGCGCCACCAGGGAAGCCCAACATTACGCTTTTTTTAATGTAAATGACTATTGAAGAGACAAGGCTAATTTTTCTGCAAAAATATACATCTTTTTACATTTCTAAAGTTTAGTCATGGAAAGATGTGAGCATGCAACTAAGTGACTTCTATGAGCAAGCCTTTTTCATTATTTTGTTCCTAAAAAATACATTCTACTTGGAATTTCTACTTGAAATTTAAAAATTCTTATGGTAAATGTGGGTCTTATCTTTTTTGTTCTTACAGTCTGTGGTCAATGTCCATGGGGCAGGGGAGAATAATGATAAAATAAAACATTGAAAACTTTTCTAGACATATGTCAACAGATCAACAAAAATCTCTGATATTTACTCTTTATAAGGTGTGTTTTTCAATTTGTGTGAAATATAAAGAGCTCTTTTTTTTTTTTTTTTTCTCCACAGCATAATAGTCAGGGACAATTCTCTTGCTAATTCTGTGGTTTTGACCTCTTAACCTAGTTAGTATACAGGGAATAAGGAATAACAACATGCAGACCTTTGAGAACTGAAGCCCAAAAGACACATCTGGTTATCAGAAGGGAATATAGTATGCCAATAGCAAATAGTCACACTTACATGATGCCATCTGCTTTAGCAGAACTAATGGAGGAATGAAAAGAGATAATTTGAAGTAAATGACATATAAGTGGATTGCTGATCCAAATAGAATGGGGTGAGGGATGCCACTTTCCCATATTTGGTTCAGTTTAATATGTGGGCAGTGACTTTGATAATCTGAGTGGTGTTCACTCTTCAATTTCAAGAGGATTTCAAGTGATAAACATCTCAGGAGAAATCAAACCTTTGGAAGAAGCAGCTATGTCTCTTAGCATGAGCCAAGAAACTTGGGATTTTAGAACAACAAACTTATCTAGATTTTGAATCATCTAGTCAAGTAATGCTTAGAAAATAATAATTTTTCCAAGATGATGATGTTCATCACCATCAAAAATACTATCCTTTTTCTCTGGAAATGTGAAAAGTTGGCAGAATATTTCTGACATATACAAAAGTTTTGGCAGCAGGGAATTTTTTTTTTTTCTGAAAATAGAGTGTTGACCCAGCCCCATTTTCACTCAGTTTAGCTGTTTCAACTTCTTTAAAAGTGAGGTAAAATACGTGAAAGTTGAGGTAGGTTAACAGAAACTCCTATGTGACTTAAAAGAGAAACAGATCATTGAGTACCTTGGATGGAAAATGAAGTTTGAAGCATTGCCTTCTTGAACATTCTATTGACGATTTCTCCAGTGAACAATTTTATTTGGAGTTTAAGAAACGAAAGGTCAGCTAAAACTAGCTGGTTCTGCAACAGTAATATTGAGGCCTCAATATTCTTAGAGCTATAAGAGTCAATGAAAGTGTCAAAGGATTGCACAGATTTTTGAGTCCAGCCAAAGAAGTTTCAAGAGACCCTCTGGCATTGTAACGGTGGTATTTGACATTGATTTAGCATTGGCTGCCGCTTCTTACATGTATATAATCATATATGTTAACAACTCACAAAACTTTACTAGAGCCCTAGTATTAGGGCTCTGACAATAAGAAGATTAGTAATAATTATTTTTTCCCTTATAGTAGCAATTAACTATTCATTCTGTGTCTTCTTGCTTTATATCATGAAATTGCTTCTGGATATTATTCCATTAATCAATACTGAAATATGATAATCTTGCAATTAAAGAGCCATGCTAAGTGCATGTCCTATGCCATGATCCATGCACACTTAACAAAGAGCAAGCCCCTAACCATTTAATCCCTAAGACATTTGAGCCTCAACTTATTTTTAGGCAGCATACTGATATGTAAACAGCATGGACATTGTCTTAAAGTATAAATAATTTTTTCTTTCTTTTGCATTTCTCTGTAGAACCAAGTGCATTGCCTGGCCCAGTGTTGACAAATTTTGAATATGTGTAGTTTAGTCTTCCTTTGTTTTTTATTTAATATAACTTCATTTAAAAGTGTTATTCATTTGACCTTTGTTATGCTAGTGTGTTGGGGATTATTTTCTCAATACCTATTTTAATAGGGCTTATATTATTATTCCCAGATGGGGGAATATGTCTTTGAAACAGTGTATTACTCAATGGATCTAAAATGCTGTAAAGGCAGTTACGTTTCTCTGATATATATAGATTTAAATTTGGTGAACATATGTAAAAGCACATGAAACCACTGTAATAACATACAGGCAGATGCTAGAAAATGCTCCCACTTACATTAGAGGAAAAGAAGAATTAATTTCTAACATTTTTGAACTTTTAGAATATTTTTTGGAGATAGGTCCCAATTTTGAACTTGTATATATGTGACTTTCAAGGGCAACCTTTCAAAGTAGTTATTTTGTACCTTTTTTTCTTCTTTTGGTGTATCTGGCAACAATTTTTCCCTAGTTTTTTACAGTTTCTAAAAATATATCTTGAGATTCTCAAAATACATGAAAGCAAATTCCCAGCTAGTTCCTCACTTGAGTATATTTGCAATGGTGGTATGAGTCTAAAAATAATATTTATGTTTAATGTATCCTGCTTTGAGATTTGTATAAGAGGTTTTATAGCTTTGTGAGTTGTTAGCATATATGATTATATAAATTTAAAAGCAGCAGCCAATGCTAAGTAAATGTCAGTGTGGTTGTGAGGGAAAAATGTAATCATTTACATCAGCTACCAAGTCTAAACATTGTATAAATATGGTAAAACCTTTTAAGAACTGCTCCTGACAAAGAGGACAGAATTGTGCAGCTATAGATTCTGCAGAGGATGAAATAAAGGACAAAACTAATTTTCCCTGATTTGGGAAGCTTTGGCAATCTCAAGATATCAACTTTAAATGTAGAGAAAATTAATCTCAAATGACACTTGATAAATAAAGCAATAGTTTCATACACTTAGCAAAGAATAAAGTGTGTCACACATTCTTTTGATGCAACACATTTTCATGTGTAGCACTGTTATGGCCATTTTTCATTCCCTCATTTCTGCTCATTACTTTTGATGGTAAGACTTTCCTCTTCAATCTCAAATCTTGATAATAAGGAAGAAGTAGAACTCATTGCCATTCCTAAAAAATAGGGCAACTTAATTATTGTTTAACTTGAAAACTGACCTGTTCATTCTATTCTCCAAGCAAAAATACAATAGATTTCTTTTGTTGTTGATGATGATAATTTTTGTTTCATTTTTAACTGTTTACTCTGCAGCACAATTTCTCAAGCATAGGACTATTGATATTTGGAATCAAATAATTATTTATTGTGGCAGGGAGTCTTATGTGTTATAGGATGTTCAACATCACCCCTGATCTTTACTCAATAGATGCCAGTCCCACAGAGTGTGACAATCAAAACATGTCTCTAGACATTGCCAAATGTCACCCAATAGGCATTGAGAACAAATGATCCTCAGGATAGTTTGGGACTTTGGGGGCTTACAGTACTAGACAGAAATATAAAGGGAATATAAACACAGCATTTTTTTTACAATAGAAAACATAACCCTAAAAGTAAGAAAACTAGTGTAACAGTTGTCATATATATACAATATCCATGTGTTCCAAACACGTAATTGTCACAGATAACTTACTAAGCAGAGATGTACTTGTCAGGACAATGAGACATTTGAAATCTAGATTCTCCTAGCATGGCAAATATGTTAGGTTTTGCTGCTTTTTACCTCAGGAAAGAGTGAAAGAGTAGTGGGGTAATTTATGATTTTTTGGTCCATTTATGGTTTGCTGTTGCCTCACCATAGCTACTTAGTACTCTATTTTCATAATATATGTGCAGTGTAGTATGGTATTTTAGAAGTCTATTGATACAGAAACATCAGGAAATGAACTCACCTTTGCATCTCAAGCTCAATTATTAGCTTTGAAGTATTCTATTATGTAAAACAGTTTATACTGTATGCTAATATTGTTAAAAATATTAAACAATGTAAAAAACCCACATTTCTGTGTTGACAATTACAGAGCATTAGTTGATTTTATCTGTTGAAAGACATGAATTAATAAAACCATGTTTCCATGACAACAATGAATCTCCTTTGCCCTAATAGCTGCAGTTTTAATTATAGCATATATTCTCCTAGTAATAACTCTTCACTGTTTCCTCACTACTTTCTATACTGAATGTTTTCTCTTGGTGCCTTAGCCATTAAAGATCCAGTTTACAAAGGCTAAATGTCAGGTTAATACACGTTAAAGCTGGATTTTTCTCTTGGATACTACACCTTGACAATTAACACTAGAAAGGGTGACATTAAATTAAAGCACATGGATAGTTTCTAATGTAGAGTTCTCTATGTGTATAGCATTATTATTCAGATTTCAACATTTATTTGTTGCTTCCACTGAGCAGTAATAAAATAAAAATTAAGTACATTGTAATATGATCTTAATAGTATATATTTCAGATTATCAAGAAAAACTTTACAACAATATTTAGAGAAATTTTTAAGTTAAAAAAACTATATTTGGGTAGAATGTGTCTTTTGGATGACCTCTTTGGACAAAGAATGTCACTGCCATATCAGTAAACAAAGGACGTTGCAGCCATCAAGCCATCAGCCACTGCAGCCATGCTGCCCCTACCCCCCTACCCCATGGGGGATTCAGGATGGAGAAAGCAGGATAGTGGTCCTAGATAGTTAAGGTATATATCAAAGAAATGATTTCAATTAGTCCAGACTCTTGCACCTTCCCTTACATAGAAAAGTGCTAAATGCATTAACTTGAGATGTCTGGTTTTTCTTTAATTAACAGTAATCTTTTTTTTTTTTTTTTTTCTTTTTGCGGTATGTGGGCCTCTCACTGCTGTGGCCTCTCCCGTTGCGGAGCACAGGCTCTGGACGCGCAGGCCCAGCGGCCATGGCTCACGGGCCCAGCCGCTCCGCGGCATGTGGGATCCTCCCAGACCGGGGCACGAACCCGCGTCCCCTGCATCGGCAGGCGGACTCTCAACCACTGCGCCACCAGGGAGGCCCCAACAGTAATCTTTTGATGTTCTGACTAACTGGTTTTTTTTGTTTGTTTGTTTTCAAAAACTCTTTATATCCTGACTCCTCCCTTACCTCTTTGGGACAGTCCCTCAGAGCTATCTGATTAGCTATTTCCTGGGCTTAAGTCCTCAGTATGTCTGCTGAATAAAATAAAACTCTCAACTTTTAGGTTGTGCATTATTTTTCAGTTGACACTCCCTAGTCTGTGTCTTTATTATTTTGTTATTAGGCCTCCTCTGCTTTCTCACGTGTCACCCTGTCATCCAGGATTTCTCTGCTTTGTTCCAGGTATTATGTTGCTCTCCCAATGTCGAGTTTGAACCTGTGAGCACTATCTAGGCTTGAATTCATTTCCCCTGCCTCCAGTGCTTCATTATCAGTGTGCCTATACCATGTTCAAGATTCAACAATAGTAAGTCCCAAGTATTCTTGGGCGCTTTCACAGATCATCTTACCTCATCCTATCAGCCTCTAAGCTTCTTAGTGCCACTTTCAATTTGACGATGATGAAGCTGAGGCTTTGAGTGTTTTGACTCACCTGGCCATGGGCACACAGCTTTTTCCTCTGAGCCTTTCAAAGTTTGACTCACCCATCTGATAAATTCATCTCTGCTACTGTGGCCACTAAAGACCACCATGTCCCTTTTGGTAGAAATATTTTTCATGGTAGGGGGTGGTCGTGGGATGCATTGGGAGATTGGGATTGACATATATACACTAATATGTATAAAATGGATAACTAATAAGAACCTGCTGTATAAAAAATAAAATTAAATTCAAAAAAATTTTTTTTCAGAGAATCTTTTAAAATACAGTGACTTAGATTTTGTTTAACCAAAAAGTAAAATAATGCTGCTAATCTCAGATCAGGTGAGAAGGACTCTGTGGCTCTGAGAAGCAAAGAAAAGATATTCTAAATGACAAATCTTTTCTGGGTTTTGAAAAAAGTTATATTCATATGTTGTAATGCTAATGGCAGTTTAACTCATAGAGATGGTTGCAATGTTTTAAACCAAAGTTCATGGAATTACAATTAGAATGGCATGTTCTAATAAAAAGCACTTGCAATTTTTGAATCCTTGGTAAGTCAGATTAGCTATGAACTATGTATGAGGCATATTTAATAATTAAGGGCCCATTTTGTCCTTGGCTTTTCTTCTGGAGAACTCAGCCCTTGGAGGTGGTACATTATAAAGTATGAATAGATATTAAAAATGTAATTTTAAAGTAGAAATGAAGTGAGGCCTCTGTCTAGAATGTGACTTGTCTAGGTTTATTATTCAGATAGTTAAAAAGCATTTTATTGAGAATACAAAAGATAAAAACCCTGACTTTTAAGTCTCTCTCTTAGAAATGAATAAAATATTAATGTCCCTACAAGAGGATAATGGTAGAAATGTTCATCGTATACATTATTAATTTTATGAAATCAATGTAGTTATTTCGGGGAATTATAGATTTTTATGGAATATCCCTTACTAGATTTACAAAATTTATGAAGTCACAATACACATTATGGAATTAGGAGGCTTGTTCAAAAATAAATTCTGTTCCTCTTCAGGAAATGAAGGCCCAAAGCATAAGGATAAAGAGTAAAAATTCTGTTGTTCAAGGGCATAATAACTATCATGTCAATTATAATTATTTGTTGGTAAAAAAAAATTTAAAGACATCTGAATGATCTTTAAAATTTTTTTGGTCGACATATATTACTGACCTTAAGCACAGATTGCTGAAATGAACATCAGAACATTTGTTAAGGGTGGTAAATATTATAAACTGATGTAAGAAAAAGAAATTAAGTATATTAGAATAAATTATATTAGACAAGTTTGCTAATTACTATAATTTTCAGGTAAGCTACTCCAAGTCACGATCTCTCAGAAGGTGTTACAGAGAAGTATAAAATAGGAATAGCAAATTGTACTTTACAAACTTAGTATATGGAAAAATTCTACAATGGCATTAATAGTATAGGCCATAAGAAAGCAGCCTAAAAAGTTAAACACAAGTTCAGTGAATTCTATTCTGGGGAGGTTTGAACATTAGGTACAAAAATTTATCAAAGAATTCAAAAACATCTGCATAGTGACATGATTTTCTAAGTACCAACCAAACTATTGGCAGTTGTTTTTCTCAAACTGAAAATTGTTTTTGTCCCATCAGAACAAAATCAGATGCTATAAAACTCTATTTCCCATAATAGTGCATTGAAAGAAATGCAGCAGTGGGCATATACAAGGATAGTGGTATGAAGTAGAGAGCCTTGACCCAGAGTTAGAAAACCCGTAGTGTGTGAGTGTGTATGTGTCTCTGTGTGTGTGTGTGTGATAATAAGCAGACGTATAGGCATTTTCAGTGCTACTGAAAAAGAAGTTTATATTCCAATATTATATGAATACATAAATCAATTACAGAGAAATAGTTAATCAAGGATCTTTTAATAAAACAAATTTGGAGGACTGATATAATAGCAAAACAATAATTTGCAATTGATATTAGAACTCATGCTATAATTTCTCTCCCCCTGCACCTCCCTGCCTTCCTAGATGCAGCCAACCAGCGATCTGCTTTCTCTCACTAACAGATTAGTTTGCATTTTCTGGAATTTGATAGAAATGTAATCATATCATATATAGTCTTTTTAAAGACTTCTTTTGGTATAGGCTAGAGTGGGATGTAGACAATGTGGACATAGATTTGTGCATGATGTCAAGATAGATTGCAAAAAAGAAAATCTGATGGAAAACAAGACAATGATATGAAGATATTACCTGGATAAAAATTTCCACAACTCTTTGTAAAGGAGCAATTAGAATTTAATATCGGAACAACATTGTGTATTACTTTTACCTTGTTTCTAAATATTCATACTTCCTTTAGTTATATATTTAAATACATGTATTTTTGTTTTTATAGTGTAGGTTCAGAGGTCCTTCTATTAGTTTGGTAAAGCTAGCATAACAAAATACCACAGATTGAGTGACTTAAACGACAAAAATTTATTTTCTGACGGTTCTGGATGCTAGAAGTCTGAGATCAAAATGTCAGCAGGTTTGGTATCCTCTGAGGCCTCTCTCCTTGGCTTGCAGATGGCTGCTTTCTCTCTGTGTCCTCACACTCTCTTCCCTCACTCTGTATCTGTAATCTATTCTCTGCTTTAAGGACACAAGTCATATTGAATTAGTGCCCACCCATATGTTCAAATATAGTCACATTCTGAAGTACTGGGAGTTAGGACTTCAACATATGAATTTTAGATCATTAAAATCCTCAATTATCTTTTTCTTAACCTTTCCAAAATGCTAAATTGAAGGAACCTAAACCTAGATCACAACTGACAGATTCAATTGAAAATCTTCTGAGCTTTTAGAAGGATGCTGCTAAGACTTGGATGTGACGATTATTACAATGAATGCTTTCTGCTACAGGAAGTACTTGTAAACTATAAAATGATATGTGTCATTTTCATTTAACTCACAATTAGATTCTTCTGTGTAGTAGTGACTGCTATATACAGTGTATCACTTTGTTTCATCTTTGTTCTGGGAAGTATGTTTACAAACGGTTCATATAGAGAATATAGGTTTATTACTAATTTTGTAAATTATCACTATGGCATCTCTAAATAATTTATCACTGTATTTTCAGGTAATGTCATTTTTCTAACTTTTTATTTCCTTTGATAACCATAAATACTAACTCTTCTCTCATTTGAGGGGTAGCTTTTTTTTTTTTTTTTTTTTTTTCGGTACGCGGGGCTCTCACTGCTGTGGCCTCTCCCGTGGCGGAGCACAGGCTCCGGACGCGCAGGCTCAGCGGCCATGGCTCACGGGCCCAGCCACTCTGTGGCATGTGGGATCTTCCCGGACCGGGGCACGAACCCGTGTCCCCTGCATAGGCAGGCGGACTCTCAACCACTGCGACACCAGGGAAGCCCTGGGGGGTAGTTTTAAAAAAATTCACCAGAATTAAAATTTTTAAATGTGTCAAGTTTTTAAATTTCAAATTTTAAGACACTAAGTCTGAAAACTATAATCTTTCTCCAAAAGATATAGTTGGTTGTCTTTTTGAGACAATACAATTTGTTTTAAAAAAAGGAGATACTTTAAGTTATTTAATATCTGTCTGTGATTTTATAACACCAAAAATGATCTAAGATTGTGATCATAGTCTTTTATAATGAATGCCAAATATTTTTTTATTTTCTATAAATACAGGATTGTAAGTGGGTAAATAAAGCACTTTCCTCTTATGCATTGCATCAGATATTTTACATGTTTAATGAGATACATGGTGCATTTACTTAAATCATCCATTATTTATTCTAGGCATTGTGCTTTATAATCTCTAATGTTTGTATATTATATATATAATATACATATATATCCAAACAATAAACTAAAAATTTCCAGCAAATTTAAGCACACATGGTTTCAGAAGTCCAATTTTTAAAGCTTACATTGTTTGCTTTAAGTTTAATTAATAGTTGATCTTATTGTTTTAGACACTGTGAAAAGAATGGTTACTATTTATTATGAAACTGATAAAACAAAAGCAATCACATAATATAGTATACATTACTAAATTTAATCTACAAAACTTCAGATACTTGAGTATAGTAGTGAAATGATATGTGCCTAACAGCCACATGAATAACAACTGCATATTGCAAAGATAGTGCAATCACTTTGTGATAGATTTTGTTATGGGATGAATTGTGTCCCCCCAAATTAACATGATTAATATGTTGAAGCCTCAACCCCCAGTACCTCAGAATGTGACTGTATCTGGATCATATTTTTAGTGAAAAAAATTAAAGTGTTAATAGCAGCTTTCTATAGCAGTGGATATATATGTGCAAACTGATTTGGCTTAATCCAGTAAATAAGCAAATCACCTGTGTCCTTTGAACACACACACACACACACACACACACACACACACACCTATTAGGTTCCCATTATCCCATTATGCTAAGCCTTTCAGCTGATTTCTTGATCTCTCTGATGGCTGATTTTGAGAGGTTAGAGGGGAAATCTAATTAGAATGTGTGAAGAGAAATGTACAGACCAGGCTTTCCTTGCTAAAGCTAAAAGGACTATGCTTTGCTAGTGAACAATGTGGGATGGAGAGTCTGCTGTTGCCGACCCTTCACCTCTCTGACTCTGGTGGTCCTGAACCTTTCTTTGAGCATTGAACCACTCTGTTCTGATGGTGATTTCAGGGCTGCCTATCTGCTCTCAGCATCTGCAGGCAGTTTGCACACAGGAGAATTTGTTTGCGCATAGCCACTACAACTTTCAAAGTGAGCACAGATGTCCTACACCACCCGACCTTCTGTTTGTCCTGGGTGAATCTTTTCATCCATTTCTTACATGACTTGGTCACTTATTCACAGTAATAAATGATAGGAAAAACACTAGAATTGCTTCTGGGCCACATCCTAGGCTTGAAATGTGTGTGATTTTTACACGATAGTTTATAATAGATGATTGATTTTAAAATACATGTCTCACTTATACTTTGATATGAAGACTGACAATTTCATTTTCAAATCTTCTGTATGGTAAAATTAGAAACTGATTTTAAAATTAACATATGCTCTCCTATAAAGATCTGATATGTGTGTTTAGATTACTTTCAGGATGCTAGAGACTCAGAACAATCCTTTAGCAAAGTGTTACAAAATGCACGTATACATTCCATACTTTCTGACACTTAGGAGTTAACATAAACTTGTCAAGTCAAACCATGACCTCAATTTGAGACTTCGAGTTGTCTATGTAATTTATCTTGTTGATGTTAATTCACATAGAATGATATGGGTAGATTAGTCTTTGGAAAGTAATAGAAAGGACTTGGGTGTTTTTATATACTTTGTATGTAAAAAATACACTATGACATGATTAAGTATTGCTTTTATTCTTTCAAGCGTTCTAAGGCTGGGTTTCTTAACAGCAATACCTTTGTTATTCTGGGCTGGGTAGTATTTGCCGTGGAAGGTGTTCTGTGCCTTGTAGGATGATCAGCAGCAGCCTTATACTATATTCACTAGATGCCAGTAGGACAGCCTCCCCCGCACCCCCCCCCCCGCACACATACACACTGTGTGGTAACAACCAGAAGTGTCTCCAGCCATGCCAGTGGCCTCTGGGGAGAAAAACCACATGCAGTTGAGAACAATGGCTCTAAGGAATTTATTGAAACAT
The DNA here is from genome assembly GCF_964165515.1 of Mesoplodon bidens. NCBI lineage: Eukaryota > Metazoa > Chordata > Mammalia > Artiodactyla > Ziphiidae > Mesoplodon > Mesoplodon bidens. The sequence continues at coordinate 92,929,855 of NC_138167.1, forward strand.
CATAAGCATATTAGAAAACAAGAGTTTTTAGTCTGTATACCAGAATTTAATCTCAACTTTGCTACTTACTAGCTTTGACTTTTAGTGTGTCACTTTATTCTTTGGGATTTTATTTTCTCATTTAAAATTTGAGGGCTACCTTCATCCACTGCTTAGAAAATTTAGAATCAAATGCTAACTCCTTAACATGGTTTTGAAGGAAAACACAATCTATGATTAAGGAAAATAACCCAAGGAAACTAATTTAATTTTGTTGGTCAGAAAGAAACCTCTCAAAGGTGACATGTAAAATGAAACATGAAAGAATAAAAATGCAAGTCTTGGGATGAAGAGGATGAAGAGTGGTCTGTAGAGGAAAAAGAAAATAAGTACAAAGACCTCAAGGTCTTTGTCTAAAAGTACATGTGATTTTTCTCCCATTCTATAGAGATTTTGTCTGTTTGTTGAAGGAGATCAGAGTGTCACACTAAAATTTGCTACTTTGGCATATGGATTACTTTGAGCTGATGGAAGTTGAGACACAGGAAGAGCTCCATGCCCCCCGCTCATCTGCCTACACAGGACATCAATTCCCCTTGTGAAGATGTCCTCCACTCTCCCATAACAGGAAGAGGGGAACAGATCTTATCACCAGAGAGGGGGGCAGCACAGAGATGACTCTGCATGAAGTAACCATACCAAATAACCCTTATTTACCATTAGTTTCCCTTCCCACAATTTACTACCCTCATAAACCCAAACCCCCTTTCCTTTTTCTAGTCGCTTTTCCACAATATATCATTCTTTGTTAAAAAGATATATAAGCTCTCATGTCTGACCACTTCTTTGAGTTTTTCACTTTTGTGAAGCCTCTGTACACATAAAAATATATTAACATTAAGTAAAATTGGCATTCATTTCTCCTGTCATTCTGTCTTTTATCAATATGAGTCAAAGGCCCCATTTATAGAACCTAACAGAGTAGAAGAAAAGCTTTTCCTCCCCTACAGGCATGATATGTCTACTTACCACCAGAAATTCTGGCATATATTAGGGTCTCACTAATTACTTGTTGAATAGATAAGTGTATGAGAATAATATTGACATTTATTTCTAGGCCTGATATCAAAGGAGGCACTGCATGTGAAAGAACTACAAGAATTATATAGTGTCACACATAGCTAATGGTTATTATTACCATTTTTGTTTTCACAGTTTATTATATTGATATTACACAAGCCAATATAATACATATAGTGAAGAAACTTCTACTTCATTAAGTTTGGATTGGCATAATTTTGAATTTAGGATTACAGATAGAATCTTACCCTTCTATGTAACTTGGTTCCAGCCACATTCCTGTTATATTTCATTCTTGGTTTCTAAATGAATAACTCATCAAAGTTTATGCTGAAGGATGTGATTCCCATATTCTAGAATAGGTATGTTATAGTTGCTGTAATTTTAAAAACTGTAAACATACTGTTCTCTGTAAAAAACACAAACTTAGGACCCAATTTTGGTTCTTAAATAGCATGTTTTGTTAAAGAATTCCAGACTTTTCAAGAACATTACTTTTATTTAACATATTTAGAGAATTAACTCTTATGGGCTATGTGGCATTTACGACCTTATTGATGCTACTGAGCTACAAATATAACTCTATGAAAATTTCATTTTTCATATTAAGTTGGCTTTGACCATCCCTTTGATGTCTAATTGAAGTGTTATTTTTGCCCTAAACTCCTGATTTTGTCTCCATGTTGTCTCCTTGAGTTTACTATTCCTTATGAACCTTTTCAGCTGCTAATAATTTTATATAAGTGTTGAAATTAAAGATATGCAGCTTATAAATCATAATAATTAATTCACCTAAGGCTGTGTCTCTGTATGGCATGATAAAACGATTGCGTGATATTTCCAAATATAATGTTATGAATGAGAAGATAAAACATATTGTTTACACATTCAAAGACAAGAAAGAATTATAATTTCAGGCACAGTGGTTATCTGGAAGTTATGCTGTATGGACACTGGCAAACTGAGGCTAATCTATTCCTGAATCTAGATACTGATATTCTATTTTATCTGTATCTAGAAGTAAGTAAGAGAATGAACCTGAACTACTGCATTAAGACTCCAGAGACAGTTCAGGTAAATTAAATAGCATGCTTCCCAAACAAATACATTTGTTCAATAATATACCTATATATCCTGGGCCCAAGTGGAAATTTCATAAATAAACCTATTTTATTAGTCACAAATTAAATATAAGGGGAAGTTAAGAATTATTTATCTCTATGGCCAAATAAACAAAAATACTGAGTCAGGATAAGATGGTTTCCGATTTCTGATGCTTCATCTTTTTAATCATTGTTATTGGAAGTACCTGATCTTAATCAAGTTATAGGATTTACAGTTGAGTTCTGTAAAATAAAAGGAGATTGCTATGATATTACTAAGCTTTACCATATCTTCCTAAATTCTGTATTTACGTGAGAAGAAAAAAATCATGAGATCTAATGTGTTTCCATAGTCAAAGATTTCCTGATTTCTTTGCCTAAAATTATCTTCAATTCACATCTTTTTCACTTTTACACTGGAAGAGTCTTATCATATTATGATACCTATTTTTTGGTGTCTGTGGTAGGCAGAACTCTAAGGTGACCCAAGTTTCCTGCCCCTTTGTGTAATCACCTTTCCTTGAATTTGTGCAGAATGACAAATCACTTTGTGATTATGTTTGGTCATATGAAATTTTGCAGATGTAACTTAGATTCCTAATCAGTTGACTTTGTGTGAATCAAGAGGGAGATTATCCTGGGTAACCTGGTCTACTCAACTCAGGTCTTAGAAGTGATCAGAGAGATCTGAAGTGAGATTCTCCTACTGGCCTTACAGGAGCAAACTGCCATATTGTGGAGAAGGCTATGTGGCTAGGACCTGAGAATGTCCTCTAGTTGACATCTAGCAAGAAAACAGAGACCTCAGTCTTAAAACCACAAGGAACTAAATTCTGGCAATAACCAATGACCTTGGAAATGGACCCTGAGCTCCAGATGAAAATATAGCTAGAATGACACCTTGAAAAAAGAACCCAGTTACAAAAATATCTGGACTTCTGATCCATAGAAAAATATGAGATAATAAATGGGTGCTGTTTTAAACCCTACTTTGGGGTAACTTGTCTAAAGTCACTAGGTTTGAGGTAGCTTGTTACACAGCAGTGGAACACAAATATTGTATTTTTCTCTAATAATTCCCATTTCTAAAGTGTAACAGAAACTCAATGAAATTTAGCACTTCAAGGAATCATTATCCCTGTCATTTCCCAGTTTTATGTTCAATCTTGAACATGTGTTTAAAAGTAGTAAAGGAGAGAATAAAAGGCCTGGATCTATCCTGCTTTGAAGTATGTAACATCCTAGAAATTTAAAAAGGGGTCTTAACTTATATTGGGTCAGACACTCACTTTACAAGGGAAAAACTGAAGGACCTGAATTTATTTTTTAATCAACACTTCAAAAATTGGGGTAAAAATATAAAGTAAGATTAAAAAATTAGTGCAAATAACCAAGTAATTAAATTATTTTCAAACACATTTGAATTCTATTATGATTTACCTATAGGTGGATTATTCAGATCCATTTGCTACTTATCCTTGTACTACTTCTTTCTTCTTTCTTCCTGATTTCTGATTATATCATTGCCTATAAGCAGAAGTGAGCAGTGCCAGAGAAATTCTCTGTGAATATCTTTTAAAATTTATTAGCATCAGTGATCAAAGATTTAGTGAAGGACAAGGATGAAATTAATGTTTAAAAATTAAGTTATAGTACTTTGGGTAATATTGCAAGTAAAAACAAAAATCATAAAAAATTTAACTTTGAAACATGGTACTGCAAATTCTTTTTATAAAAACTGCAAAATGAGAATTTTTAGCTAATGAGTGAGACTTGGCAGGACATAAATGGAAATATGTTTCATTGGCCAACATGTTCTGGAGGCATAAGAGTGTTTAAATAGATGACGCTCAAAAGAATATTTTTGGCATCAAAGTGCCTCTAAACATTTTGATCAGGAATTTGATTGCCATATGTCCGTATCCTCCAACTTAAATGATGAACATACTTCAGGTCTCTTGGGATTTTTTAGTTCCTGGCAGTACTGACTCTTTAACCATTAAGAATTTTGTCTTGCAAAATACGTTCTTTTCCTCTCTTTCATAATTTTCCTTGTTCATTGATCATTTCAGTGTAGACTGTCTGGAATTCAAATTGAAGCAGTGATTTTTGAAGCTCAGTATTGAGAGAAGCAGCCATGTTTAGGGTTTGCTTTTGAACAGTGCTTATGAATTCCACTGTCATGACACTTAACCATTAAAGCTTCATTTTTACAGATTCATCTTTAGTCTTAGATTTTCATTTAAAAATTATTTATTTATTTATTTATTTGGTTGTACTGGGTCTTAGTTTTAGCAGGCGGGCTCCTTAGTTGCGGCAGGCGGGCTCCTTAGTTGTGGCATGCGAACTCTTAGTTGCAGCATGCATGTGGGATCTAGTTCCCTGACCAGGGATGGAACCCAGGCCCCCTGCATTGGGAGTTTGGAATCTTAACCACTGCACCACCAGGGAGATCCCAGATGTTCATTTTTTATCTAAACTCCTAGATTATAAATGTCTAAAGTGCATAACATGTCATTTTCGTCTTTGTTTCCCCACAGAAACTTTCAAAAGGAAGGTATCAGAAAATATTTGCAAACACATTATTTTTTTTTTTTTTTTTTTTTTTGTTTTTTTTGCGGTACACGGGCCTCTCACTGTTGTGGCCTCTCCTGTTGCAGAGCACAGGCTCCAGACACACAGGCTCAGCAGCCATGGCTCACGGGCCCAGCCGCTCCGTGGCATGTGGGATCTTCCCAGACCGGGGCACGAACCCGTGTCCCCTGCATCGGCAGGCGGACTCTCATCTACTGCGCCACCAGGGAAGCCAGCAAACACATTATTGAATACCGTATTCAGTCATGCTAGATATTTCATTTGTTTCAATAAATCCCATTATTTTAATAAAACATGCAAATGTCACCAAAGGTAGAGATCTGAGTTTGGGGGGAAGATAATTGGACCTGAAACTTTTCTGATGCATTAGAAATCCTCAAATTACTTAAAATGTATGAGGAAGGAAACATTTTGTTAATATTTTTCCAATTCTCCTCACCATTGTCTTCCATTTTTTTCGGATACCATGAATATACTTAACATTTGTGTGTATGCACAAGTAATCCTGCAATATGGAAGTTAGGAGTAGCCATTTTTTTCAGCTAACTTTCTAGATCTGACAGTTCTAGATATGCATTGTTGGCGATTGATGGTTGCATGTTTCTTAAATTAATAGACTATTTTCTTAGACAAGTTTAGGTTTACAGAAAAAATGAAAGTACAGAGAAAAATGGTTACATTTTAGTTATAAATGCTTATTTCAATTAGTAGGTCTTGTGCACCACATTTTTGCAATTCCTATCCTCCATTTCATTTTATCTTTTAAATCAAAATTTTTGCTTCGCCTTATTTTTTTAATGTTCACTCTTTGAATACTGGAGTTTATAATGTGAATGTCTTGTTAAGGAACCCCAAGAATCATGAAAAAAAAAGCATCAAAATGAAATATAACTGACTGACTTATATTACAGGCAAGGTTGGCATGCCTCCTAGGCAGCAGTAGAAAGGGTTCAATCAGGAGCTCAAGTGCCATAATTGAAAATAAAGGTTTTTATATTTACTACCTCACCTACTGAAAAGGGGGAATTTCTCTCCTGCATTAGATAGCTTGAGGCCTCAATCTCATACCTGATGGTGTCTGGGCCCATTTAAGTTATATATCAAGTTAAATAGCTCCCTGGCTGGCAGACATTTATGAGTAGAATTTGAATGATTTCAATCTTTCAATTTAATAAAGGAGATAGTGTAACTTAATAGGTTCTGTGTATTCAAAGAACTTCATAGAGTTCAGCGATGACTGAATACAAAGCACTTAGAAGACAAGAAGAATGTCTGGTTGAATCAGAGAAGCATTAAGCTGTCTGTTCACAGTCTGTGCACCACATCCTGATAACGGTGCACAAAATGACCTCGTTTCTCCCTGTGGCAAATTGCCATCCTTGACATCTGTGGAAATTGTCACACATCTGAATCCCTGAGATACTGTTCTGCATCTTCCATCCCTCAGCAGGACCTCTTTCTCCTAACTCAAGTGCAGAGAGTGCAGCAGAAAGAAACAGTAACATTGGGAGTGTGGTCTGACTGCACAAGACACCACTCAGCATGAAAATATTGATAGAATTTGGAAAACAGAATAACTGTATTACCAAAGTGAAGACAATGTACTTGCAACAGTTATCTATTTATACTCAAAGATGAATATGGAAACCTAGAGTTTTTACTGCTTCTGTAGGTGATATTCTAGCCAAGTTGTGAGTGCAATCCTCTTTATGACACGGTGTTCATTAAGCCAACTGTTCTCTCAATAAGAATGTCTGCAGGTTATATCCTACAGCCATCCATCCTACCATCCATCCATCCATCCATCCATCCATCTATCTATCTATCTGTCTATCTACCTACCTACCTACCTACCTACCTATATCTTATCAATCACCTATTTACCTAAATCTATTTTCCTTAGAAGTACCTCCTGTAAAACCTTTCAGTGTTTCTTCATTTGCCTCTACTAGCTACCAATTTATCGTTAAAGGTTTTTTAATGTTTTGCTGCATAGTACTAAAAGAAATGCCACTTCTTTCAAGAAAAGACTTACCATTTTCTCAAGTCTTATTTCATCTCCATACTTCTCTATGACTCCTCCATTATATCACATACTAGACTATCTGTCTAGTGTTTTTGCCTAATTTCATGACTTCCTAAATAGATTTAAGATTCTTCACATCAGAGACCATATTTTATTTGTTTTTGTATCCTTCATTTTTCCTCACTTAGTGCCTTGTGAATAGTCAGAGCTAAATAAATATATATTGTGTTAGTGATAAAGAGTATAATTTACATTATTATGCTAACCTACTTTAGAATATAGATATTTTTGTGCATCTATTATAACTCGTAGCTGTGAATAAGACTAATAATTATGAGTTCCTACTACATCAGACTCTGTGCAGCATACTTCATACACATTGTTGCATTGGTTTCTGAGCTGGGAGATTCAAAAGCATAAGGAAGCTGAGGGTTATGGAGGTTAAGAGACTTGTCCAGATTTAGGGTGTGGTACAAATAGGATTTAATTCCTGAGTTTTAAGCCTCCCCATATAGGGTTTGTAACTATTGTACTATACTTTGTTGTAACTGCTTGAGTTGGGCATATGAGATAGTCATTAAAAGGTTCATCATTCTAGCCATCTTCCTTGTGGACACATGATCCAACTGAATTTTCCCACCCCACTTGATTTTAGCATGGCTATGTGATTTCCTATGCCATAAAACATAAGCAGAAGCTATGGAGCCCTTTCTTACAGAAGACTTGAGTGCCAGTTTGTGATCTGTCATGTTCTCTTACCACTGCTGACATGATTTTGGAAAATTCCATCAGTCTGAGCCTTTGAGTGACTACAATAAGCATAGCCCTAATGCTGGTCTATGTTGTGCCTAAACCATGAATGAGGAAAAAAAATTATTGTAAGTCACTGACATAATGGGGTTGTTTATTACTGCAAATTAACCAAGTCCATCCCGATATAACAAGAAACTCTTCTTCTTGTAAAAGATCTTTTTCCATGCTTTTTTCTTCAGTTACCTGTTTCTTGTTTGAACAGCAATCTATTTATGGACAGATACATGATTACAATGTTTTATTCACTGATATGCCACAATAGTTGGAAGGCCAATACTTATGGAGAATTGAGAGTCTTGAGGACCCTTTTACCAGAATCATCTGGGAGCTTTTAAAAAAATACAGAGTCTGCAATCCACCCTAAATCTACCAGATCAAAATCTCTGAGAGTAGGCCACTGAATCTTGATATTCACTGATACCTTAAAGGAGTGTTACATACAGTAAAGTTTGAGAATTAATGCCATGGATAGTAGAAGGCAACATTTATTTCCATAGCTAAGTCCTGGCCTCAGTTTCCTTCTTGAGGCATGGCAGGAGTTATTCCGAGGCTTTGCCTTAATATCTTTTTGGTAAATGGCAACCATAAGCAACAACAAAAAAATTAACTTGCCATGCAAATTAGAAGTTTAAGAACATTTCAGTGTTTTCAAGGTAAAGTGAGCAGGATGTAATGAAAAAGCATATTTAGAGAAAAGAAATTGAGATTCAGAATGTAATTACTTTCAGATCATGTTCCTTGAGCAAGAATCCAAGTAATATGCTTTCATTATGGAAAATATATGGATACAAACTACAGATAAGAAAAATATGAAAGAAATCAAAGTAAGCTATAATGTGGTATGTCTTTCCAGACTTCTTTTTTTTCTTCTTTTGCTATGATATCTCTACTGGATATATAATGGCACCCATATAGCATAAGTGATATCATACATTATAATACTTTTATTAACTATTCTGTGGGATATTGTTTCCTTTTATTATTTTATTGTTTTTAATAATATTGTCATGCTTATGATAGTGGATACTGTTTAATGTGTTTATAATATATTCAAGTTTTATAATCTGCTATTACCCTCCATAATTTCTCAGTTTGAAGGCACCTGGAAGATATGGCTTTGAAGGCAGCTCTGCTACTAATACATGTGACCGTAACTGAGTTACTTAAATCCTCTGAGCAATCTGTATATTCCTGGTACCATACAACCCTTACTTGTCCTCTTCAGTCCTTGCCACACCCCTCTAAAATAAGTATCTTTATCTCTTTTCATAGAGGGAGACAGAGTACTCTAGAGACGTCACGGAGCCAGTAATTAAAGTTGTGTCGTCTACTTCTAATGCCTCCAGACTTCTTCCCACAGCTTCAGCATGAGGCTAGTTTTCTTGATTGTCTTTTTTTTTTTTCTTTTTAATGAACTCTGCCTTCAAATATAAGAAACACGTCATTGTAAAAGTTAAGAATGTCTTGTTTCCTCTTTGGATGGTATAATCAAAAGGGTACTGTCTTTGGAACAAAAAACTCCCAGGATTCAAATATTCCCCTCTAGCACTTGCTAAGCTCTGTGGCCATGGTCAAGTCCCTTTTCCTGTACAAAAGAATGTACAGAATGTAGATTGTCAGAATGTAGCTTGCTTGAAAGATTGGCTTGATTATAAATAAGGAGCATGCTCTTTGCATTAAATGTTGTATGGCTAAGCAGGCTGGATTCATTTGACTTCCCAGACAGCCAGAGTTGGATTCAGAAGCAACTAATTGCCTTGGGGACCTTCCTTTGGCATCTTGCCCAATGTACTCTTCGTGGGAGGAGCAGCTTCACACACAGTGCTTCGAAGCATCTGGGTTGCTGCTGTTCTGAATGCTACTGCTGACAGATTTACCATCTGCCTTTGAGAAAGACAGCAGTCTGGGGAACTTTGATAATAAGCATTCACATGATAGCCTTTGACAGTCAAAAGCCCTCATTAAATAAGATACTAAAATATGTCCCATCTAAACTAAACAAACAATAAAACACCAGCTTTATTTTGGTTTTCATTCTTTACAAATGTAACATGGAAATTCATTGATGGCAGCGCATTTATTGAACATTAACTTTGTTCCTATGCTAAGTGCTTTACATTTTCATGTTTAACTTACACAACCACGAACTTGGGTAGGTAAAATTTTTATCTTTGTTTTGAAAATAAGGAAACTAATACTTAGAGAATAAAAATTTTGTTCAGGGGCTTCCCTGGTGGCACAGTGGTTGAGAGTCCACCTGCCAATGCAGGGGACACGGGTTCGTGCCCCAGTCCGGGAAGATCCCACATGCCGCGGAGCGGCTGGGCCCGTGAGCCACGGCCGCTGAGCCTGTGCGTCTGGAGCCTGTGCTCCGCAACGGGAGAGGCCACAACAGTGAGAGGCCCGCGTACCGCAAAAAAAAAAAAAAAAATTTGTTCAAGCTTACTTTAGATAGTGTCAGAGCAGGAATTTGAATCCAGGTAGTCAAAGTCGGTTTACCATAAGCCTCATCTCTGCATATACTACATTTTTAACCATTTTCTCCTGGAAGTTGATGTTCTGGATTACCTTAGTATAGGTTGATTATTTAATGATGCAGTTGCATAGTATATTTCTATTACAGTAGATTATACAGTCAGGATAGATTACTCAGCATGTGGTTATATTGAGATCAAGGTTGCATCTGATCTTTTCTTGACTCATTAGCTTCTCCAGAAGAAAATGTTATTCAGTGAGAGATGGTATCCCTAATCCTTAAAGATGCATGTCAAAGGTCAGACCAGGTTGACAGAAGTGCACTTCACCTTTAAAACAACCAGAGTACTTGTCACAGTGATGTGAAAGTACTTAAAAAAGTAAAAACTGGGAATTCCCTGGTGGTCCGGAGGTTAGGACTCAGTGCTTTCACTGCTGTGAGCCCGGGTTCAATACTTGGTCAGGGAACTAAGATCCTGCCAGCCGTGTGGTATGACCAAAATAAAAGGAAAAGCTGTATGCAATTTTAAGTTATATCCTATCTAAAAGATGGCACATTTGGTTAGCCTAATGTTTATTAACACTCGCAATTTATAAAATAGCTTTTTATCATCATTATGTCTTGCTTTCTTAGAGGATTGATAAAATATATACTCTTAGCAAGTGAGATGTCATAGGCATGTATAATTATATTTGCACACAACTGCAATTATATACACTGCTTTGCTTAAACATTCTTGGCCTGCTCTTTAAACACTCAAAAGCTGATGATCTCAATGCCATTAATATCTATGTTAACTTTAAATGGCAATTTAATTTAAAGTCCCTAAACAGAAATGCATGGATACATTTAAAATTGAATTGCATCTTTTAAAATAGCTCCCTGTGGACATTCTTTATGTTCCTTAAAAGGCAGGCACATTCCAGCCATAAGCACTTGCATTTGGAATGCATGTCAGGACTGATAGTTGCCCTGCTTTCTTTTCCCTTCGGGAAATCCACCAACCTGGTTGCAGACTGTCAGTAGGAAGATAGGTGGAATGATTTATAACCAGCCTGTGGCTGTTTATACTAAAGTGCATATAGCCAAAACACACTGGAGGGGAACGTGGAGTGGAAGATATTGATTCATATTTTTTAGGACTAGCTCTAAACCCTATAAGCACAATCAATATTGAGTCTATTAACTTATATGTAGTACACTAATGAATAGTAGAAAAACTTGAGAGCAATAATCTTAAATGTAAAGGGAATACAGCATACAAAGATGACGTGCATGAGTCTGAAACTCACGATTTAAGATTACTCTGTATAAATGAAATATAATTCCCAATTATATTTGAAGACTCTGGATCCTTTTCTGGTATCAGGCAAAGAAACAAGTTAATTTATTTGTTGGGTATAAATGTTTACAATAAATCAAGTCAGAGATAAAGGAAAAGAGAAAATGTATGGATAAATTAAATCTAAGGTAATGTGTATGCATATGCACTAATCCACAAGAGAGTGGTATAGTGACAAGAATTGTGTCATATGAGTCTAGTTTCACCAATGTGGGAAGAATTCTAGGATTTGAAGACAAATACACGTGAGGACAGATCTTGATTTGGCCACTTGGTAGATGTACATCTCTAGATAAGTGGCTTAACTTTGCCTCTGATTTCCCTCTAGTTGCAAAATGGGATAACACCAATTTCGTATTTTTCTTGTGAGGTTTTTTTTTTTTAATTTATTTATTTATTTATTTTTGGCTGCCTTGGGTCTTTGTTGCTGCGCGCGGGCTTTCTCTAGTAGCAGGGAGCAGGGTCTGCTCTTCGTTGCGGTGCACGGGCTTCTCATTGTGGTGGCTTCTCGTTGCGGTGGCTTCTCTTGTTGCAGAGCACAGGCTCTAGGTGTGCAGGCTTCAGTAGTTGTGGCTCGCAGGCTTTAGAGTGCAGGCTCAATAGTTGTGGCACACGGGCTTAGTTGTTCCGCGGCATGTGGGATCATCCCAGGCCAGGGCTCGAACCTGTGTCCCCTGCATCGGCAGGCAGATTCTTAACTACTGCACCACCAGGGAAGTCCCTCTTGTGAGGTTAAGATAAGAGGAAATGAATTGGTTGCCACATTGAAAACAGTGAATCAGTACTAGTTTCTGTCTTTGCTCCATATTTGATCCCTTACTGAAAATGTCTTAGTCTGATGTTTAAGGCCTTCCCTAACCTGCTTTTGCCCATTCCTCCAGCTTGATGTCCTATAATGCCCCTTTCAAAAGTGATACTTCCACTAAATTGGTTGGTAAATAGTCCTTGACTTTCTTATATTTTGTACAATTCCTACTTTTTCACATTAAAAGTGAAAAGGTGTTTAAATCTTTGTCAATTTAAAACCAGTCTTTCTGTAAGTCAGCTGACCAACAATCATTTTGAGTTGTTTAAAAGAGACTACCAGTCAGTAAATTTCTGTTAGTCAGAATGCCTATGTTTCTCGGGTTTTTGGTTTTTTTCTCCTTTTTAAAAAAACAATTCTACAGAATTTTTTAAACTGGATCTTCAAAATATTTTCAAGACCGTAATAAAATAAAGATTTTTCTCCTGTTCAGACCACATTCCAGTGGCCTGAAGGGATGGGCATATTTATGTAGCTTATATATCAGGCCTCTGTGTAAGGTTTTCCTTACTAAAGGAAATTAAAACAAACAAACAAAAAAACCAAACCAAAACAAAAAAATTGTGCCTTGAAGGAGTTCCATATAATGGTCTAGAAATTCATATCAGCAAACTGAGTAGATAGGTTCAAACCTCAGGAATTTTTGGCCTTATATTAAAACTATTTAGATCAATGGTCCCAAACACAAGTGTTTTCAAGGATAAGAAGAATAATATAATGGAGGGCAGTAGACCAGTAGATATGACATGGAGTGCTGACAACAAAGGCGTATTGGAGTGGAGGATCCATCTAAATTTATAGCTCTGTGTCTCAGTATCTCTGCTTCTCTACCTCTGTATCTATCTATCTAGCCATCCATCCATATAATTGTTCATGCCAGTTCAAACTTCATCTACAAGACACATTCTTCCAGAGTCCAGCCAGTTTGTGATCTTTGTACTAGTGCAGATAAAGAAGCTACACTACAACAAACATACACATACACACATTCATATATTTACTTGTAAGTATTGAATTTTAAAGGGAAAAGTATTTTGCCTTGAGATGATATAAAAAAGATTGCATCAAAATTGGAAGTCGTATCATTCCCCATACTCTCCTCTCCCTGTCTTCTTCGTTTTCTTTTTTCTGTTCTTCATCATATACATCTTCCATGATCTGTTTTTCTCCCATATTCCAGCAGTACCCAGGCATATCCCTTTTCCAAGGCAGACTGGAGAGAGGGAAAGAGAAGGACCCTCACTAAGGGAGAGGGAAGTCCAAGCAGTGTGCGTGTCCTATCAGGGGAGATGGTCCCCTTTTTGGGATAGTTAACGGAATCTATAAGACTAGCCAGTGGGGACGCTTTCTGATCACTGCCCTTACTGCTTAAGCTTGGCCGAGCCATTTCAAATATTGCTGAAACAGAATTATTTTGTTAAAATGGTACATTAAATGTTATTATATATGTACACATATTTGTTTCATTTTTATAATATATAAATCTACTGTTCAACTTTTATACTTCTGGCTTTCAGACAGAGTTTCAAGAATATGTTGGGTATAAAGTAGAGGATTTCCTAAAGTTCCCAGACTTTCCCTCTCTGCCTCTGATAATCAAATCCTGTATATGTCTCCCAGACCAACTCATTTGCCATTTGACTCCACAGATTTTTTCCTATCTAATCAGAGTAAAAAATTGCTGGCTCCTCCTGTAAAGCACTATTTTTTTTTTTTTACCTTTTTGTGGCACTTATTTGATAGTTTATATCATAATTACTTGTGATTATGCTAATCTCTATTCTAATGCCACCTTTTCAGAGAACTTAGACATCTTTCTCACCCACCCTGCAGATGCTTTGTGCTCTGTGCTGAAGCAAATGTGAAAAAGAATAATTGGCTGCTATAATACTTTTAGAAATTGGTAAGATTAGTCAAATTAGATCATCTACAGGATTCTTTTAATAATAGTATGATGTTTGATGAATTTTCATCAATATTAAGAATCAGTTAATGCATTTCAAGTCAAATAAGAAGTTAACAGAAATAAACAAAGATAAGACATGCATAATGTATCTCATGCATTCATGGTCTCTTTAACTTTGGACCCCCAGGTATTCTAGAGTTGAGCAAATTTCCTATGTGTGTATATATTTTCCTCAGTGATCCATAGCTGTCTTCCATTCAAATTTCCAAGCATGCTTTTATCTGCTATTCACTCCTTAGCACACTCTGACACAGAAATTACAGGAAGGTATTTCCTCTATTTTTATCCCAATTCAAAACAGAACCTATATTATTGCATACTTTTGTCTGTCTCCTTTTGTCCATTATAAGTTTAATACATTCAGGACTTGATGTCATCTTCACGTCTTACAACTTATCACTACACGTTGGCTTAACTGCTAAAGCCATTAGGTGAGGTGTGCATGCATTTGAGGAGAAAATGTGGTTGTTAATCTCAAAAGGGATATTCATCAGCCTCTTTTTTTTTTAATTCAAAATTTTAGCAAGGTTAGTACTACATAAGTTCTAGAAAAGTAATTAAAATCTTAAGGACAGGGTTATAATTATGATTTCTTGAGGAATACCATATAAATTCAGTTGAGTATTTTCCAAATCTTGAGATTTGCATTAAAAATAATGCTTATTTTTGACAAAAGGTGTCAATAATGAAATAAAAAATAGAGTTGCCAGTTTAATCTTCCCTGTAGGAAGCAAATTATCTCATTTCTTTCTCTGAAAATTAGTAGATTTGAAAAGCTGACCTTGTAAAAGGCCTCACTTGCATTATTAAAATGGGCATCTAAAATTGAAAAATAAAAAAGTACTTTATAAAAATATTGATGTGGTAATGACTTTGCAATTTTGGAGCACAACAGAAAATCTCTTCATATAGCTACTATTCCATTTTGCATTGTTGCATCACAGTTTTAAAAATACCTAGTGCATTTCAAAAACACACAAAGCAAAATCATATTAAGAGAAGGGGAAGTAAATTAAGGAAAATAAAGGAAGCATCTGTTGCATGACTGGAGACTTTCATGACTGTTGTTAGTAATGTGAAGGAAAATTGAGAGGTTGTAAGCTTTTTACTGAGGATATGGTGAGCCATATCATGCTTTTCTTACATTATTTTATTCAATCCCCACAGTAAATTGTTAAATTGAGTACTATCTAGTTTTACAGAGAAGAAAAAATGGTAGTCAGGAGATATTAGGGTGTCATTTGCACAAGATTACACATATAGTAAGTTGCAGGCCAGGAATTAAACCCATGGCTCTTCTTTTTTCACTGTTTTTAAATATTTTTTTAACATCTTTATTGGAGTATAATTGCTTTACAATGTTGTGTTAGTGTCTGCTTTATAACAAAGTGGATCAGCAATATGTATACATATATCCCCATATCTCCTCCTTCTTGCATCTCCCTCTCACCCTCCCTATCCCACCCGTCTAGGTGGTCACAAAGCACCAAGCTGATCTCCCTGTGCTATGCAGCGGCTTCCACTAGCTATCTATTTTACATTTGGTAGTATTTTTTCTGAATACCAAAGCACATAAAGATATTGCTGAATTGTTAAGGGTCAGTGAATACCAGTGGAATTATTCATCCCAATAATGTGATATCAGAAGAGAAATTTTGCAAGATTAAAATATATTATAATAAGGCAAAGAGGATGATATGTATTTACTTTTCAAATATGTTTGTCTATTTTCTATTTCTATGACTGAAGAATATAATATAAAGGTAAAGGTGGTAGCTTTTTAAAAATATTTTTTGAAAGTAAGGATTATTACTTTCTTCACCTATTTCCTAAAGTGGTTTAAAGGGTTTTCTTGGGAGATTAATTTTCTTTCTGTTAGTCAATGTAATCAAAATATGGCTGCATGTAAATGGAGAGGATTGACAATAGCACAGACTGTTTCAGAAACATGGCTCTATGGTATATTATTGTATATCAAAAACTCAAAAAAATTTAAGTGACAGTTTACAATACTTCAGTGAGTCATCACTAAAGTGTAAAAATATTTCTTCATCACTCTTGTTTTTATGTTCCTTTAATATTTTTAAAAATTTAATATTACCTATAAAGCTTTTTGTTTTTGTTGTTGTTTTTGTTTTTTTTTTTACAAACTATCTCTCAATTATTCCATTAAGCTTGCCCTACAGGAAGTAAAATACTTATTAATTGATTAAAATATTTAACAGGCACCAGAAAATGCACTATTCTAGGGTCTGGGCATATCCACAAATCAAAAGAGCAACAAATTATATGCTCATGGTGTATGCTTTTTAGTGAGAGACAATTTTCCCTTGCACTTATGCCTAACTGTCATTACTATCATTAACTGTCATTAATTTAAATATTTTAACTATTTCCTTTGATCTGACTCCAGCTATCAAAGGCCTTAGCCTTTACACGTGTGGTATTCCCAGAATGCACACTTGGGAAAACAGCTGTAAATAACCTAGCCACAGGAAAAAATATTCAAAGTATAAATGACAAAATTCAGATTTTGTTTTGTGTTTATTTACTTGTTTGTTTTGGTTTGGTTTGTGGCAGTTATCTGTGGGTTTTATTTGCATTGATTTACTTTTGTAGGCCTTGCTTGGCCAGAATAAGATTTGGACATAATGGTTTCATCAAGGTAATGCCACCCTGTGAAACATGACACAGCCAGATGGTAGGCCTTTCTTAATCACATTGCTTCCCCCCATCATGGCCTTCAAACTGCAACATTAACTATACTGTTTAAACTTTTACCACATGTTCTTCCATAATGTTTTAAATAAGTTGTCTGTTAAGTGGGCTTCATGTTGGACGCTTCTCCAGATACAAAGAGAATTGCATATGTAGCCCTAATAATTAAATTTAGCCAATTGATATTCAGTAAAATTGTTAAAATGACAGAAATAAAATTGTTCTAAATTCTTGGTTTTTATGTAGTTAGTCTGATTGTTTGCAAAATATTAAATGGTAAGTTTAGGACAGTGTTATGAAAAACTGTGGTATAAAATAGCATAATTTAATAAATTCATTGCCTCTCTAAGGCCATTTTATATCTGAATATTATTGCTAAGTATTATAGAATTGCTTCCTTTTGAAAATGTTTAAGGGTAAGCTAAAGAATTCATTGAGAATGCAATTAATTTCTTTTCAAAAATTGCTAAAGTATGGGCCTAAGGACCCTTCATTATGGTTCTAATTTTTTCAGTTAAATTTCCAAGATCAGGAGTAGAGTCTGATGTCAGTATCTAGAAGTGGGTCATTTCGACTGTAATACCATGAACTATTTTAAAATTGCTCTCTGGTGCTCTGACATTGAATGCAAATAGAGTAAAAATTATATTACCTCTATTGAGCTTTGTTATTTCAGAAATTTTGTTAATTTTATGTATTATCTTATTTAATAATAATAGAAGTGAGAGACCTTAAGTATGCTGAATTATTCCATACTCTCAGCTCCCTTGCAAAATATTATTATTTCCATTTTACAGTTTAGGATCAAGTAACTTGCTAATTAGCAAAGAGGTAAATTTACTTGCCCCAAATTGCACAGCAAGTATTGAAATTACAATTCAAGCCCAGGTCTGTTAGATCCCCCTTTGTTTCATAACTATGCTATGTTATCTTAGTACAAATAGAAAGAGCCAGAAGGTAAAATGTAGAAGATCCTTTGATGCCAGTTTACGGAATTTGGTTTTATCTGCAAAGCAACGGGGAAACCTGAAGCAGAAATTCCTCACTTTCTCTGAAGCCTCATTGTGTATCACTCTCTCTTTTTCTGAGTGTGCTTCAACGTTTTCAAGCCCCTTTGAGTCTCTGGGTCTTTTCTAATTCTATTGTTCCTGTACTTATTTGCTACACATTCTTTAAATCTCAGCTCTAATATTATTTCTTATGTAAAGTCTTCCCTCACCATTAGGTCTCCTGTAACCTACTGTATTTTATTTTTTTGTTTATAGCAATTAAATATATATGTTGAATGAATGAACTAATAAATGAATGAGGTACATATTATGAGTGCAAAGTAGAATATTAAGAAGAGGTGATTCTACAAGAGTATATTTCAAGAGCTAGAGAGGCAAAGTAATGGTTTTCATCAAAACTGGAAGGCTTGACTGCAGTTGTTGAAGAGGGAATTGAAAGGAAAGGATGGGTAAGAAGGATGTGATAAGGGATGTTATATCAATATTTAAAAACCTAGGAAAATAAGAGACTTATGGCAAAAAGAGAAATAATCTTAAAGGGTTACTACTTTGACAGTAAAAAGAATGATTTTGGGTTAAGACATTGAGGTAGCAGGCGTGTTGAATTTAAAGAATTTGAATATACAAATTGTACTGTTCAGTAAAGAAATAGAATTAATGAGGCAAAATACTTATAAATATCTTTTAATTTTTTAGACTCTAAGGAATTCAAAGCAAATAATTTTAAACCACACACTTTATTGAGTGTGTGTATATGATTCAGTGTCTTGAACTTGTGCAACTTGGTGGTAAAGTAAGAAATCTCAAATCTGAAGTTTTTGTGAGTGAATTCTAGATAATTGTTATAGCCTGGCAGAATCATTCTTTGGCCAGTAATACCGTGTGTTCCACTATTTGTCAGTAGTATTTTTGTGTGGTTGGGGATTAAGTGCTGAGGTTTGAGGCAAATAAATGGAAATGTTAAAAATATTTCAGTCAATCAGCAAGTATACATTAAGATCTTTTTGTGTGTGTGCCTAGCAATGTGTTGTTTGCCTTTCGTAGACATAAGCCATGGTGTTTATTAGTGAACCAAAACACAATCCAAGGATATTCGTTCAACCATCTCAAGTAATGATTGTGTTTGTTTGATTACAAAAATGATACTAATTGGTGAATCAGAAAGCATAAAGAAATGTTTCAAAATTATGCAGGTGAGGGAATGGTAACCTAGATCTCCTGAATCTATTTCTCATTTTACACAGGCTGTCTTTGAAATCCTAATGCTCCCTAAAAGCAGAGGTGAGAATAAGTACCTTTCATATTATCAGGTTCATTGCTTTGATAAGCTATCTATATTATTCCTTCTTTTTCTCAAAGAGACCAAGATGGTCTTAATATTACTGCACTACCCTCCATTTTCTTTTACCTATTTTTATCATATGCTATATTTATGATCAGACGATCTTATCATAGGTATGAATTAGAAATATCTTCTAGGGGAATTTTAACCATTAAACTTAAAAGATCAAGTTCATTCTAGCTTTTTCCCCAGATATATTGCTAGGATAAGAAAAGCAATGGTATTATGGTGATATTATGGTTGGTATTATGCTACTACCAGAACTAACGAGCACACACACAGCAGCGTAACCCCTGACAGTTTTTTTTTTCTTTTTTGTAACACAAGTACCTGACTTAGGCTTTGATTGCAGATGCATCTGTTCAATGGGGCATCCCCTTCAAAGACTGAACATACTGTCAGCTACAGGACTAGATAAAGGGCAGGTTGCCTCCCCAATCTGAGCCTCTTTTATTTTAGAGATCTTGGCTGATTTTACTAACGGACCATTTGGGCTACTTGTTTTTGGTTCTCTTCCCACACATTAAATTATCGCTCTTATGTTTTAAATTCAACAATAAAGAGTGAGACCACGAAACCCTAGACCACCACCCTCAACCCCAATAAAAGCAGAACTCTAGGCCTATGTGCTCTCTTTCCCTCTACCCTTGACTTTGTTGTGTGGCCCCAGGTGTGCTCTGTAATTTCCAGGTCTTGTAAGTAATAAATCTCAATTTGTTTTTCAAAGTTTCCTGATGGTTCTTATTGAAGGGCATCTCACAATCATAATAAGAACCGCAAGAGCTGGTCCAACCACAGCATGTTATTGATAGGCTGAAACCGGCACAATAGGGACACACACACACACATACACACACCCTGAAATATCCAGTGAAGTCTATTCTCATCTGATAAAGTAGTTACACTCCCCCCACTCCCTGACATAAATTTCAGAGTCTGAGGTAAATTTTTCTAACTGCTAAATATTTAGAAAAATTGATTTCAAAACTAAATATTCAAATGGGCTAAAGAACACACTGCTACATTATGTTGCAACAGGAGTTATTCTTATTTGTGAAATCAGTATGATACATTGGGTTGGCCAAAGAGTTCATTTGGGTTTTTCCATAAGATGTTACAGAAAAACCCGGATGAACTCTTTGGCCAACCCAATACTTTGCTCAACATTTCACATTCAGTAGTATACTCTGATGATCCTATAAACTTTTCTAATACTATAGAAACCTTCTAATTGTCTGAAAAGGAAAATTCCTGAGATTATATTCATTTGGGTAAAAAATTATAGATTATCATATGGGCTTTGTATTAGTTTTTAAATGTATTGAGAAAGGATGGTATATCACATACATGCAAAGAGAAAGGATGGTATATCACATACATGTAACATTTTCCAGAATTATGGGTCAATGGGAAATTCTTAACCTCTCTGTGTCTCAGATTTATCATCTGTGAAAAGGAAAAAGTCATGCCTACTTCAAATATTAAATTATTTCATGCAGGGTGACTAGAGGACAGGGGAATAGAATTACTATCATTATTCTGTTACTTTTTAAATCGGTTTCCACTTTAAACATATGCTACCCATTACAGGGAGTTTTCTCTATCACTTTCCTTTTTTCTTGCTTTTTATTCTTTCTTTATATGTTGCCTTTATACTTATTCTTCAAAGCCATTTCACAGGAAAGAAGGGATGGAAAAATCCAATATGAGAGTTGGTCAGAGTTTGAAAGGGCAACCACTTTCTTTATCCTCCGTAAGTCCAGTAACAATAGTGACAGCTAAAATATTATGTTCTTCATTGTTTAAGAAATTCTTTAAAAGCTGACTCAGTCTTTGAAATATGAA
This sequence comes from Mesoplodon bidens, assembly GCF_964165515.1. Classification (NCBI taxonomy): domain Eukaryota; kingdom Metazoa; phylum Chordata; class Mammalia; order Artiodactyla; family Ziphiidae; genus Mesoplodon; species Mesoplodon bidens. The sequence goes on from NC_138167.1 coordinate 92,950,955, forward strand.
GGATGTTTTCATAATGCTTCACAATATAGTCAATCACAGCTGTATTAAAGCAAAAATGGAGTGTTAATTACATAAACCATATAGTGTGCACTCTGGCTCACCAACTAAGCTCTCATATGCCATTCCTCCAGCCTACCAGAACTCTGACTTTTTCTGGATTTCTACTCTTCTCATGCAGAATCTATTTGGCTCAGGGGAAATCAGCCCCAAGAGTTAGCCTCAGATGGTTTCAGCGAATTAATCATTGCATTACCTTAAAGTCACAGGTTCAGTAGAGGCATATGGCCAGAGCGACCTAAAAAGTTAAGGATGCTTGATTGGAACACTGAGACTGAAGCATCCTCTCTATTCTTCCTTTTTCTGGACGGTGTTATACATGAAAGTGGGACTCAAAATGACTGCAGTTATTTTATCACCCATGTGAGGACAAAGCCAATACACAAAGAAAGCAGACTCAATAAAACCATAGGAACTAGAGGCAGAATCTGAGATCTTCTATCTCTCTGGACTTCACGTTATATGAAAGAGTCAAATTTCTAATTTTAAAGCCAATTTGGGTTGGGTTTTCTGTTACTTACACACAAAGCCATCCTAAATAATAAAGGATAGGATTTGAAAAATTTAATGTAATGAGAAAAATTGAGGCTTGGATTAAGCAATGTGATGTGTCAGGTCCAACAGTTAAGTTGTTTGTTGCAGAAGTAGAAGTTGTCCTCAGATCTCCTCACCCATTGTTATCCTCTCTCACAGTAAGTGCCTTGCAGTAAAGCTCATAAAAAGAAAGTATAAACAGTCGAGTTCCAATGTTATCATATTGTTCCATTTTGCTAAGAAACAGATAAAAACCCTCAGTTGATTTCAAAGGGAATCGTGTCTCCTGTTCTTGTCTCCATGGACTTAATTACATGCTTACCACTTCAGAATTTATATCTTAAGTCTAAATATTTCAGCTGAACTCCTCACTGACATACTCACATATGTCGTTTAACTTAGACAGTGTATTACTGAGACTAGTAAAGCCAGCTGAAGTACCAGTATAAAGAGGAATGAGAGGACTTGTGTGAGATTGTTTATACCCTGACTTTTTGGAGATTTATTTCTGACTTATGCACTGATAATTTTTCTCCAATTTTTTTTAAATACCCCAAATTTAAAACATGTTTCTGGCTAATTTCTTTGACTTACAGTTCATAAAATTGTTAATCAATCTTCTAGACACAATAATGTGTTTGACACCTTTCCTGACCATATTAGTTATTTCTATAATGTGCTACCCAAAACTTAGTGGCTTTAAAAAAAAAAGCAATTAGGGCTTCCCTGGTGGCACAGTGGTTGAGAGTCCACCTGCCAATGCAGGGGACACGGGTTCGTGCCCCGGTCCGGGAGGATCCCACATGCCGCAGAGCGGCTGGGCCTGTGCACCATGGCCACTGAGCCTGCACGTCCAGAGCCTGTGCTCCACAATGGGAGAGGCCACAACAGTGAGAGGCCCGTGTACCGCAAAAAAAAAAAAAAAAAAAAAAACAATTAAACAAGTAAAATAAGAGAAACAATATTAAAGTTTAAATTACAATAAACAAAGAAAATGAAGAAATAAACAAAACAACAAAAAGAAGAACAAAGTACATAAAAAGGAGAAAAAAAAAAAAGACAAAAGAAATAAAAAGAAGAAAACAATGCTTGTCATTACTTATGAGGCTACATATTGACTGTATTGTTCTGCCGATCTGGGCTGGATCACCAAACTTTTTGTCCTTCTTCATGCATCTGACATCTGGAGAGTGAGAACATCAGTTGGGATGATTGATTCATCTCATCTTTTGGGAGAATAGTCTGGGTTTGTTCTCATGGCAGAGGCAATATTCCAAGAAAGAACAGAAGAGCTCTAGACCCCTTGAGGTCTAGTCTCAGAACTGGCATAATGATTTATTAGTCATGTATTTTAAATCTGCTCAGTGTCCTAGCATAAATTTCTTTATCATTAATTTTTTTTTTTTTTTTACAAAGTTTAGAGTCATTAGACCGGCATTCATCTCTCTTTGTAAGATGTATAGGCAAAGAACCATAGCATAAGGACTGCCCCCATCAATAACAAAACAATGACAACAATAAATCATTACTCTGACAACAAAACACTATTTAAGTTCTGGAATATTTGAACTTCTCTTTAAAATACATTTAGGAAAGGATCGAACATTTTAGGAAATACTAGTTCCTTGCTCCTGAAAAGATTTAAGATGATATTATGAAGAAAGAACAGGATGAACTAAATAAAAATTGTTAGAGTGAGAATTATGACAGAGGCCCTATGACCAGCCACAGGTTTAGTGCTTTGCTTAAAAGGCTCACAGGACTCAGCATATAGTAATACTAAATGACTAAGATTTATTGCAGTGACACAGCAAGGATACATAGCTGATTCAGTAAGGGAAAAAGACACATCAGGCAAGTCTGGATGAATTCATCGGCAGACTTCCCAAGTGCTCCCTGAGAGGGCCTCACAGAGTGCATCCTCCCTTCCAGCAGTGAAATGTACTTAACACATGCACAGTGTTTCTACTCAGGAAAGAGCTATTTGATTCTATTGTTTTCACTGGGAGCTGGTTACACAGACACAAAATCAACTGTAACTACTGCAATTCTATACTCCCAGAAAGGAAAGCAAGTGTTAGTGCCCCAAACTGTTCAAAAGCCAGTGTCCTAGGGAGCCAAGGACCATCCCTATAAGCAGGTGTTTCTAAGGAAAACAGCCCACCTATTACCTAAATTAAAAGATCACTGGGGCTTCCCTGGTGGTGCAGTGGTTGAGAGTCTGCCTGCCGATGCAGGGGACACGGGTTCGTGCCCCGGTCTGGGAGGATCCCACATGCTGCGGAGTGGCTGGGCCCGTGAGCCATGGCCGCTGAGCCTGCGAGTCCGGAGCCTGTAGCCTGTGCTCCGCAATGGTAGAGGCCACAAGAGTGAGAGGCCCATGTACCGCAAAAAAAAAAAAAGATCGCTGGAAGCCAAATAAAATAGAATCAGCAATGTTCCCAAGGTAATCAGTGATTTGGAAAACAAACCTGGGAAAAATGCCTACAATATTTAATCAACAGACAAAGACAAGAGGCTGTGGAAAACATAAAAATTGAAAAAATAAAACAGAAAGTAGAAAACAAAATGCATGTAAATTATTTTTTTAATCTTTACTCCCTTATTTTTCATAAGAGAGTAAAAGAACAAAATTTAACAGAAACAATAATCTAACTTAAGATGGGGGGGAAGGCTTTTCTAATGTAATGCAGGTCATTAGTTTGAAGGTCACCATGTTTATGGCAAAATTTAAGAAAATTTAAAAAAACAATTATAAGTATATTAAAATTGTGAATTCTAAGAATAAGAAAGTAAATACTTGTTTTTTTAGAAATATGAGGGTGTCTATGTTGCTTTTTTCATTCAAAGAAATGAAAATATCTTTAAATTTTTTTAAGAATGAGAGTATGAACATGACAACAAGCTTGTATATAATAAATGCATAAATATATCAAAATTTGGATCTAAAAGATGATGGCATCCATCTCTTATCTTGAGCACAGCGTACCTTTGGAAACAGAATTAAAAGGCTACAAAAAGGTCCCACTAAATTTTCTTAAACTTGGTTCGCAATGAGTCAGGTTAATACTGAGAGCAGAGTGACAGTCATACTATACTAGGATGAAGGGGGAGTATGCAATGCCACTTGTTTTTTAAAATCAACTTCCCTATAACAATAGACTAAAAATGGTTCTGTTCTAAAACTGGCGCCAGAATTGAAATCCAAAAGGATTCTCACATAGAACCAGAAGGGCTAATCGCAGAGTATTCATCAGATTTCGTGGGAACATTCAATTATTAAACATCATATTTCTTCTGCCTTGCTTCTTCTTCTCTTTAACCCTCCCTGTCTTCTCACCAGTTCCAATGCTGAAGGATCAGATAACTGTGCTCACTTTCCTGCTCAAGTTCCAAGGATAAAATTAAGAAAACATTTCCATAAATGAAGATAGGACTTAAAGAGAACACACACATAAAGTCCCAGAGAAAATGGCATATCTGGATATAGCCATCCCCATTAAAAGATAAAGAGTGCTCAGAAATAAATCCAAAATGGGGTCTATCATAAATGGCATTTTAAAACAACACACACACACACAGAAAAAAAAGTAGAGAAATATAATAGCATCAAAGGCCTAAACATTATTTACTTTGCAAGAAGAATTTGTCTAGGAAATTAAAGACAATTTTAGATTAAAACCTTTCTACTTTCTAAAATAAATTTTAAAATAATACAGGCTTTTTAAAACAAAACAAAACATAAAAGAAAAGAAAATCTAAAAGGACAGATGAAAAGACAATGGAATGAAATGATAGCTGGTGGTACAAATTAAACATAACAAAGAAAACATTAAAACCATTCCAGAAATTAAATAAAAGAAAAATTAGAAGCAGCAAAATGTAAAGTCACATGATAAAAATAAAGTTAGTCATAGAGGATAACTTTGAGAAAAATGGGAAAAGATCAAAAAGCTGTCAAAATTCAGTAAAGAAGTGTGAAAAGCTCAAAGTGAAAGTAGAGAAAATGATACATGGAAGGCAGACAATGATATAAACATTTAATGCATAAAAGTGTGTATTTTTAAAAAGCAAGAATAAAATATGAAAAAGAGATATTAACATATATAATGGAAGAATATTTTTTTGCAAATTTAAGAGAGAGTTTTACAGGAGATTTAAGGCATTTAATGTATGTTAGAAATGAGAAAAAATGAAAAGAACAGTAAACGCCAAACAACATGACATTCTGATGAATTTACTGAACATTAAAACAAAAAAGAATACTATAAACATCTAGACAGAAAAAACAGATCATTTACAAATATAAAAATGTCAATGGTATCATATTTTTATACATCCACAGTGAGGGCATAATAGAGTGCTGTAAAGTCTAGGCAGTTTAAAATTTTTTAAAAGGATGTGGCATAATTTTTTAGTTCTTTTAGCCACACTATAAAAATTAAATTTACAGGCAATATCAGGAAGGCAGGCCCAAGAATGCTCCGCCCTTTCATTATCAGTCCAGATTTGGGGGCTTGGCCTCTGTGGTCCATGCTGGTGGAATATGATTTGGGGTCTGTTATATTACTTGTCATGTGGGAAAAAGCTCCTGAAATAAAGCCAAAAGGGGCTAAGGAGTGATTGAAGTTGGATATAAGGAAACACTGGCTAAGTTGAATCTTAGTTTAGTCAACAAGGCTACATTTTGATAGCTGGTTCCTCAATCCTGTGAGTTGCACTAGTTCTTTGGGCCAAGAAATTTTCTTTTATCCTTGAACTAGTTAGATATATTTTGGTACTTGCAAATTCAGGAGTCATAAAGGCTTAGAATTATATAATTAATAAAGATGATTTATTAGATTTTAACTATATGTGTATATATATATGTTTATAAATATAATAGTGAACTTTTAACTTTCACTCAGAAAATTTAAGCTTAATCCATGATTTGAGGAAAATTTTTAGTTTTACATGCATATATGAGAAAAGGAGAAATGAAATTCAGTGATCTAAGCATCAATCTCAAGAAGTTAAGAAAAAAAATACAACAGCAAATTAAGCTTTAAAAAAAAGCCAAAAAAATAAATAAAGGCAGCAATCAATGAAACAGCATCAAACACACAAAAGAGAGGGTGTACTAATAAAATGTGTAAAACTTCCTGGCAAGTCTGATCAATAATATTTTCCTTGAGAGAAGATTGATTTTTGTTTATGGCCTGAAACACTTCTCGAGGCGAATTATCTTCAGTCCGAAGATGGACTGAGAAGGTTACGTACGTTCTCTACTCTTTCTGACAGCTAGTCTGTTTCTGGTTCACCCTCATTCCTTTAGGGCTCCCACTAGAAGCCTGCAATTTTTACCAGAGGCGCTTCTCCTTCTCAGACTTCTGACTTTTCTCTCAAGCCCTATGAGACCTCTAAAAACTCCACTTGGTTTATTATCTTTTCTGACACCAATTTCACTTTTAGAATCAGCAGTTGCTTAAGGGGAAAAAGTGGCCTCAAGGTTTGAGTTAACTTCTCTCGTCTTGTCTTCTTAGCCCAGCATATTCTCACTGTTGATAATTTCCTGAGGCTTCCAAAGAGATTAAAAAACATGTTTTGTCCAGTTTATTGAAATATTCTCAGCATGAGCTACAGTCTCAGACAGTCTAGCCTATTATTTTTGAATGTGAGATCCCATCTAAGTAACTTTTAGGTCAGAATACATACCGAGACAGAAATTATGAAACCGCTTAAGAACTTTCCCTGTTGGATGAATTTTATTTCCCTAGTTTACATCTTTATGGAGCCACAGAGGGCATTGAATTTTCTGTCTTCTCATTCTGACCCTGACTCCATCTCTACATTGCATTATCTCAGTGCCTGTCCTTGTTTCTCTGAAATTATCCTGGTGTCTGTCCTTGTTCACTAGCTAGTACCAGTCTATCAGTTTGCATGCTTCAGAAGCTGACGTCAGACTCCCTGCAGAGATCTGACAACACAGATGGCCTTAGAGCTTTGTTGCCACCAGTGCGTATAAACACTGATTTAATATTAACATTCCGGTTGCTTTCATTTAAAGGCTGTCTTCCTAGTCTCTTCTTTATATAGGCTGAAGGTATGTAGTTGAAAGGGTGATGTGTAAGGGCTTAGCTTGGCTACATTTTAGTAATCCTAGATGAAGTATTTTGGCAGTTCCTTGACACTCTGTGGAGTTATTTTGTGACTATTGATCATCACAATTTTGGAGCTCAACAGAAATTTCCAGAATAACAAGAGAAATTCCCTACATTTGCTTGTATTAAGTTTAGTTAATTTTGGTTTGAAGTATCTGATGAATTCATTAATCTGAGACTTCAGAAAATAATGCAGAATCCCAAACAAGACTCTGGAAGTCCTACATAGATAAGCTTTTTTGTAAACGTAGTCATAACTAAATGTTTGTTATACAGCCCTGGTCCCGTTTGACTGCCAGTTCCTTTATACTAAGAATCAGCGTCTCTCCAGAACATGGTTAATGCTGTGATTCTTTATTTTTTTCCAACAAAGAAATACTTAGAGCTAAGGAGAATGGGCAACTATCCCGAGAATTTTGCATTATGTTTAAATCTTATGCAGCTTGTAGTACTCCCTCACTTCATACTACCCAACATTTAAATAAAATTGCCTCACCAGAAGGAATGAAGTGTTTATCTGGTGTCTTAGTGAACCTTCCTCCTCTGTGTCCCACAGTGACTGTTCTCTTTGAGAAGAGCAATCTCAGATTAACCGGTCACTCTAGTGTGACTGCATATAAATATCAAGTCAATTAATATTTACGAAAGCATTTAACAAATGAGGAAACAGAGGCACGGAGATGTCGACTAAGTTTGCCAGCATGGTAAATGGCAAACCCAGAGTTCCAGGAGCCATTCAGTCTCCATATCTCCTGCTCTAAGCCCCTGCGCTATCTGGCCATGGTTCTGGTACTAGTCCTTAACTGCCCTGCTGTTCCATACACTGCTCTTCCTCCTGCCACAGTAGTTTTTCTGGTATATAGGATTCTCAGACTCCTACAGCATTTGCTTATCGTTTAATTTTTAACAGCATACTTTTTCATTTACACAAAACATGTTGGCAGAGTCTCTGTCGATACCTAAACTTGACCACTCTTTCTTTGATGTACCTCTATACACTTCTATCATAGAAACTACAGCACTTTTAAATTTATAATACACACTTAGTGTTGCCCCACTAAACTGTAAGATCTTTGACTCCTAGGACCATGTCTAATTTAACTCTATGTTCCCCACACCCTGCATTGCATCTGATACCTTCAGCCTGCTCGACAGATGCTCGAAGCATTAAACAATTCAAATGTGCTTTACCCCTAAAAGCTCTCTGTACTCTTGTTTCTGCTCTTTTGGTCATCTGTTTCCCTGCATTCTCTGCACTTCATACTTCTGTACATTAGGTATCGTTATGCCAAGACTTTTTGTGAGGGTTCTTTGTCATGTGGGAGAGCTAGAAATCTGCATTTTCTCTTCTGACACCTTCCTCCAACGGTAAGATTATAGACAACCAGTTCTAGTCATATTATCATTGCATGATGACCTCCTGCCTTCCAGAATTTCCCCTTGGGCCTAAGGGCATTAATGCTGTTGGTCAAACTTTTGTCTAGTATGATTATGCAACTATTCTCAATATACTGGTTATATTGGCCCTCTGTCAGGTCCAAGGAATGTGCACTGGCAGCACTGCTATCTCTTATGTCTATAGAGTCTGCACATGATTGAGTTTGTCACCATTCTGCAAATGAGAAGGGAATTTGTTCATATTCTGCATCCATCACTAATTAGGAAATGGGCCCTTACCGGACACTGAATCTGCAAGTGCCTTGATCTTGGACTTCAACCTCCAGAACTGTGAGAAAATTAATTTCTGCTATTTAAACCACCAAGTCTGTGTTTTTTTATGGCAGCCCTAGAAAACTAATATAGAACTCAGTTTTTATCATTCATCGCCATTACCACATATTGTTGCTTAGAATTATTATTACATCTTTCCATATGCACAGCTTGTCTTCCCAACAGATTAATAGCATTTTCAAAGGCAGGAACTTACCCTGCACTTTGTTACTTTCTTAACAATATTCAGCAATACAATGCACACAACAAAAACTTAATATTTTTGTTAAGTCAGTTAATGACTTGGAGTAACATTTATCTTAATGGTAAAAAGTTTGACTAATTCACAAAACATGGAAGTGAAATATTTCATATCTATCTCATTTCTACCTATATATTTTATTTTTAATAGGGAATGAGAAAGGAAAATCAAGAAAAATGGATTGATCAGGCTTTTATGCTTTTACATTTATGTCATAAAATTTATCTTTACCCATACTTATTATAAAACCAAGATAAAGAAATGAAGCAACAAAAGAAGAAAAAAATTCTCCTTTTAGGAAACAGCTTTAATTTTCACTGGTTTTCTTCCTTAATTCCATCAAGACTTCAGGGTATGGTAGTGTCTGAAGAACAAGAGAATATCAGATTTTAGGTCACTGGACTATTATTTAATGGAGAGAAAATGTAATTTTGAAGAGAAAACAGTATACTAATCTGGTAATGACAAATGTTACTGAAAAACAGTAAGTTTTGTACTGTCTGTAACAAAATGGAGAGCACATCATTTGAGCTCCTCAAGACTGAATCAAATTACTCCTTTAACACTGGTGAATAGTTTGGAGACTTAAAGACAAAGCAACATCAGTTGGTATAAGCTACCTATGATGCTTTAAGTTGTTCATTTTTATGTCAGTAATGATATTTCTTAATGGCTGTAACTGACTTTATTTGGTGAACAAATATTAACTGAGCTAGCAACAATGGTTCTATGATTTAATTCCAAGCATAAGTTGCTCAATTATGGTTGGCTAAAATGGCTATAAATGTATATATCCATGGCTAAATCAGACCTGGCACTAAAAATTTCATACTGATTAACTTGAGTTTGTCCTTTTATCATGTGTTCATTAGTCCTAGAATTGTTATTCATCTACTGAGCCGTAGAATTGAGTCAACCGTGATTTTACTTAATGTAATTTATATATATTCTAAAGTCATCTATTGTCTTTGAGTATATAGTATCTTTTAGTATCAAAAAAATGGATAAAGAAATTAAAGATCACCAGCAAACCACCAGAAGCTAGGGAGAGGCAAGGAAGGATTGATTTTCCTCCTACAAATTTCAAAGGGAACGTGGCCCTGGCAACACCTTGATTTTGGACTTCTAACCTCCATTTGTCTTACAAATACATTTGTAAGACAATACATTTCTGTTGTTTTAAAGCACACACACAGAAAGTGGACACAGATTCTGAATTGTGGTAAAACAGAACATAACTGTGGTAAAACAGAATTTAAAAAGCAAAATAAAACCAGTGAGTCAACATGGTAATTAAATAAATGGTCGATGCTGAGTGTGTATAACCACAAATGAAAGTGAAGACTCAGCATCTATTCTCAAATACACTTTTATTTTTAGATGGCAGGCAGAATATAAATGCATGGAACATATTTAGTATAAATATATTTAATGTAAATATATTTATACTACATGAATATATAAATGCATGAAATATATTTAGCATTTATAAAATTACAAATATGTGAGTTAATTGGATACAAATTTAGTAGGGACATTGCTGATGAAACTGAATAGGGTTAATCAGTCATAGTTTCTATATGAGGCCACATTGATGATTCTTTTTCAATTGTATTGTGACAAGATTTTCAAGAAGAAAATTTTTAAGTAATATCTTTTGTGGCTACATAAATATAAGATCTAAAGATAAAGGTATTCCTGCTAAAGCTTTTGATGATTAAATTTGTATCAGCTTCTCTCTCTCTCTCTGTGTGTATATATATATATATATATATATATATATATACACACACACACATACACAGAACCCTACTTTACTGCTATTTCTTCACCTTCTTATGATCATTCACATTTATATTCTAATTAGGAAAACACAATTAACACCAATATCTAATATGAGAGATTAGTAAAATAATATAATGCTCTGTGTACTTCCTTTTCCTCTTTTAAGACCAGTACATATGTTGCCTCTGTGAGTAGGAATATAGGCTTCTTATAACTTATAGGTACATCTTTCCGGAAATTGCCCTTGGTTAAAACGGAGCTATCTTGCCCAAGACACAACACTTACCCCAAGAAAAACCTGTATCCAGTGACAGGCCAATAGTGAGGAACAATGCTTGGCCATTTGTCTTGGTTGAGAACAATTCCAAAGTACTGATCTTTCTCCAGAGGTCACTGTGGGATGGGCTGAGGGTGCTGCTGTAACTGCTTTACAATTCAGCTTTTCTTGCTGGCCTGTCCTCCTCCTTCACAGGTGTTGCTCCTGAGAGCATTCCCCAAAATACCTGTGGCATTCAAGTCCTCTCCATCTCAGAGTCTGTATCCAGGGAATCTGACTTAAGATTAAATGAAGGTAGTCTATTATCATACTTACAATTTGAATATTTGAGAAATAGATAGAACTCCTTCTTTGTGTACAATATTTGGGGAAAGAAACAAAAGGTTTTCAGTTTTGGAAATAATATGCATATATATTTTTAATGATTAGAGTTGGTATGTGGACACATGGGAGCCAAGGGAGAAGTAAAATGACATGAAGAGTCCTGACTCCTATCTCTAGATATTTGGCATCTCTCCTACTTTATTTTATTTTATTTTTTAAGTGAAATGAAAATGTATTGAATGGACACTGGCATACTTCATAGAATTGAAGGAAGAACTGTAGGCATCAGTGCATTTCTGAAATACTGAAACTTGATACTCTCAGGATGGTCTCTGCTGTCTCTCTCTCTCTCTGATTTTCTTCTTTTGCAGCTTCATGCTTTCTGTGTGGTGGGGAAATGTGCTCTGGGGTTATATCTATACAGCTCTATGACCATAGAAAAACAAGGTATCTCTACCCCACTCCACATGCATGGACACGCAATACATCCAACCCCATTATACAGGTACATTAATTCCAGTTAAAAATCAGGGAAATGATTCCAGATGTCCTTTCTTGGATTGTTATGTGCACCTCTGGATAAATCTTTTGAAGCTAGTTTATAGATTTTGAGTCTTCCAACTTAGGTCACATGCCTGGGGTCAGGGATTACATTCTGTCACCAGAAGAAGAGAGAAGGAGTGCTGGGCAGACAAAGAGAGTAGACACCACAATAACTGAAATGAACATGTTGATTAGAATAATTTGAATAACTGCTTTAATTCTCTATTTTTTTCTTCCCTCTGGGCAGAGGTATAAGAAATAATTTAAGTATGTACAAGCTTTGGCATTCACAAGGGCAAGGCAAGAGGGAGGTGGGCATGAAGAGAGGCCTAGTGAATCTTTGGGAACCAATTTAATTTCAAAAATGTTGTAAAAATTGCCAGTACTTTAATGTTTATTCAAGTATTTGCAATATTTTACAATTTTAAATTACATTAAATGAGACCTTACTATTTTTATGTTTATAAAAATAGACCATGGGTTTGTAAAGGTTTAGAAAAGTGATGTAACAGGACTTGTTCTGCTGAAGAAACATAAACTATGAAATTGATCCCAAAATAATGTTTAGAAGTAAATTTGCTAAATGTCAGCAATGAACAAGGTTTAACTTTCCACTTACTTACCACCCCATGTCTAGTGAATACTCAGTAAATCTTTTGGATATTGCTTAATGAACTCTCTAATGTCTCCCTGAACTTTAGATAGCCTCTCCACTCCCTTTCTTGCCTTTTGTCCTTATCACTTCATTACTAAGAAGGACAGAAAGCACAATATTAGCAGCATCCCCAACAGATGTGATTTTCAAATTTTTTTTCAAAGGAAGAATATTCCTTGATCTTCTCTGTGAAATTTCCAGTACTACCAATTTAACTTTTACTTGTTGAAGACATAAACTAAGGGAAGGACTTTAATGAGACAATCAATCTCCTTTAATATTTAATAAAATTTTGTGCCTGTGGACTGTGCTTGTTCATGCATGCACATATATTGAAAGAATTTCCAAGGCATCTGTGAATCAAAAATATGTTAAAATGGCAGTAAAGGGTGTGGGAAACAAAAAGTTTTTGCCTATTTAAATAAAAATATTTTAGCAATTTTAACACTTAAGACCTAGTTCATTCCATTGGAGATCTACTATATACACTGCATAATACTAGTAACACTATTTGCAAAGATATATCAAGGGCTTGCTCAGAGCTGAGCTCTGTTCTGAGCACATTCCATACATTACCTAATTTAATCATCCCCATACTACAGTTGAGAATATTGCAGCTTAGAACAGTAAGACTTACCCAGAGTCATATAAGTGAATGAAAGAATCAGAATTGATATTCATTTCTGGTTCTAAAACCCATTTTTTTTTGGGGGGGGCAGGAATAAGGTAGGCACTAAAAAAAGTGAATTGAATTAGATTAAGATTTTGATATAAGAAATATGTGATAAAAGATAAATGAAACATATTTACCATTTATTAAACTGTCCTTCAAGTAAGTAACTTATAATATCCCTTCTGCCCCTCTCGATCCCATAATTTTTTTTCTAATAGTTTTTAAAATATGTGATAAGGGATTGCTCTCTTTAAGCTTCACTTATTTATTCAAAAAATTATCAAACTACCATTGTATGCCAGGCATTGTATTGTGAATTCAATGGGGGCATAAAGAAGACATTGTCTTTGTCTTTTGAGGACCTCCGTTCAAGCAAGAGAAACAAACAATAAACAATTTTAAAATAAACAAACCTCATAGCTTTAGCTATAGTGTTCAAGGAAGCCCTGTCCTTTTTATTATTTAAAACTAATTATTAAATTGCACTAAACTTACCAAATGAATTCTTCAGTTTCTAAGGGATTGTATGCATTTTTTAAAAAGGAGGGATTTTGAATGTATAAATTCTAAAATCATTTCATAAATACCTGTTCAATACTTTAGACAGAAAGTGAACTATGTAGTTCATTTTGTTCAATCTTTTCTTTTTAAAAATGAGAAAACAGAGTTCCTTATTAGTTAAAAGACTTGGGAATTACATAACCAGAACTGGGACTAAAAGCCAAGTGTCGGGGCTTCCCTGGTGGTGCAGTGGTTGAGAATCTGCCTACTAATGCAGGGGACACGGGTTCGAGCCCTGGTCTGGGAGGTTCCCACATGCCGTGGAGCAACTAGGCCCGTGAGCCACAACTACTGAGCCTGCACGTCTGGAGCCTGTGCTCCACAACAAGAGAGGCCGCTATAGTGAGAGGCCCGCACACCGCAATGAAGGGTGGCCCCCGCGTGCCACAACTAGATAAAGCCCTCGCACAGAAATGAAGACCCAACACAGCAAAAATAAATAAAATAAATTAATAAACTCCTACCCCCAACATCTTCTTTAAAAAAAAAAAAAAGCCATGTGTCATGTATTCTGGGCAAATGTTTATTCTGTGACACAACAGAGTCTTTGTCTAAGGTCTTACGGAATTGGGGAGTTCTGAAAGGAAGCTGGGCTTTGCCTAATGAAAAGCAAAGGAAAGAATGAGTGAAAATATTTTTTCATTGGCTTTTCCTTCTATTCCTTTAAGTGTCTTGGGAATTTTTTTTAGAACCCGTGTGCTTCTCCAGGTACATGGAGTTCCAAAGAGAATGGTCTGGGATTTACCACAATGGAAATGATGTCTTAGAGAAAAAACTAGAGCCATCGAATTGCAGAAAAGAAAAAAGAAATAACTTTAAAGTCATATAATGCATTGCCCTCTTTTACGTCTAAGAAAATCAATATGCAGAGAGAGAATGAATGATCCTCTACAAATTTAGGCTAACTCTAAGGACTTTTATGAGTGCTTTTATTGTGACAAACATAGTCCAATGTTTGATGTAAATAGATACTTAATGATGTTGAAAAATGGATGGACTGTTAAATATTGGAATGATAAAAATTTCCTTAAGTTAAAATTTAAAAACAAAAAAGATCAAAGTCTTCATGTATTATAATGTCTCAGAGTGGTTCTTACCTGAGGTACAAAGAATAAATGTAATACTTCTTACAGAATTTTTTATATTATTCTTTGTTTCTTATTATTCTGTTTTCCTTTTGGGTTTATATAAACCTTGGTCAACCTAATGTTTTATGGAACATGTGTAGTATACCTATACGTACAATGATTAATCTTAACCATTTCCTGATTTTCTGCAAGGAATTCTATTCCTAAGCCACTGCTATGCTTATATTCTCTTGTCTGATAGAAACATTTCCTAATATGGCATACTTAAATGTAGAGGAACAAATTTAGAACTTTTGTTGATTTAATATTCAACATGGGGATTAATGAAGTCATAAATTAGAATGGAATTTGGGCAAGTAGCTGTTCCTATGTTCTAAATTTTCACTTATGTAGACACATGTACACATATACACACACATGGCACATGTAGTTTATGCCAATTTTACCTTATCTAGCTATTTTCGATCACATTTCTTTTCAAATGGTTTGGCTCAAGAAAATTGCTTTTAAGTGATGTCATAGTAATGAAGCATGAAGGATATTTAAAAGAAGAGCAGAGTAAGAGCACTGAAGACCAAAAAATAAAATAGTCATCCTACTGGATAAAAAGTGCACAAAGATATTTGGTAATTTTATGTATTGATGTCCTTAAATAAAACATTTTAGGACTGAATTTCCTGAGTAAGTTTGTAATACGTGGTGTTTTGCTCCCATGTTGTTCCTGACCAAGTGGTTTCAAGGGTTCTTAGAAACCACTCTAGGGCACTCTCTTGCACCAGTTTTGTCTTAAAGTATACGAATACACGAAGAGAAGGTATGAGCAGAGCTTAAGTACAGTCAATAAAAGTTCAAAGATTTGATAATGGCACACAGAGATGTCTCTCAAGTGGCCTTTTTTTTTTTTAATGAATGTTATTAAGAGCCAAAGCAGAGTCAAGGAGATAATGATACAAGAGCATGGCATGAACACTACAGCCCAAGAGAGCCATAGGTTTTATGTTAGATGTAAAGGAGTACACAGAAGCTTGTGACAAGCAAGGAAATGAGCCTAATGACATACAAAAACAAGTGATAGAGATTTGACATATGAAATAATAAACCATTGCAACTTAGCCTCCCCTACATTTTTTTTTTAATGAATGTTATTTAGAGCCAAAGCAGAGTCAAGGAGGTAATGATACAAGAGCATGGCATGAACACTACAGCCCACGAGAACATCATGCTACCTATGGTGCTACTGTAGCACCATCGTGCTACACTGACAGTGAATGTTTGAGGGCCTCATGGCTTAGCTAACAGGTTTTAGTGGTAAAAAATCAGTGAAGTTCAAAAATAGATAAATTGTGGTTAAGGTAAGGAGTGTGTGGTCACAAATCAAGGCAAATATGTTTAGGACAAAAAAGAGGTTTACTCAGCTACCCTGGCCTTGTAAGCATGTGGTATGCTCCTGCCAAGCCTTGTTTTAAACGTAATCAGAGAAATATTTCTTTTGAATTTAAAGAAGATGCACCAGAAAAGCCAGTATATTCCAGTTATGTTGCTAGCCAAACTGGGGTGGCTTTCATGTGGCATTTTGTGGCTTTTGAAAATACAGTCAAGTAAGTGCCCATTTACAAATGTTGTTAAAAAGCTCAACTTATCACAGTTGAAAAATCTATTTAAAGGAAAAGAAACAACAAAAAAACCTGATGTTGAACAACCCACATACTGATTTAATATTTGTGACAGCTCTCAGAACCTGTTAACATTGCCACTTTATCTTAGCTTTCCTCAGAGTGGGTATATAATATTAGCTCTGTGTTGTGGCCTGATGATGAAAACTGTGATAAGTTTTGGGGTCTCTTAAACCTTAAAAGATAAATCCAATCTTTATTGTCTTAAAAAAAAAAGTCTAAAGCAAGTGGGAAAAAGCCATATGGTACTCCAAACCACAAGGGAAATTATACTTCTTTATATGAAGCATTCCCACTAGAAAAAAGGGTAACCCTTCTGTTTATCATTATATTTTATGAGGTAACTTCAATGAAATCATGGAAGCATTATCACACGAACAGCAAAGGATAAAATCTCTTTTGCCAGGGTCCTCAAAGGATAGGAAATTTGGAATATGGCACAATTGGAACTTATTTTCCACACTGCAGATGAGGTTCAAGATGTGGTGTGGGTGAGTGACAGAAGGCTTCTTGCCATCAAAGAAGATGGTCAGCGTTTTCAAAACTTTCATGTGGGACATGAGGGTGTATTTTATGGGCCCAATACAGGAACTAAAATGTACTTTTAATACAGTTTACATTGATATTTTATGTGGGAAGAGTTTGTTGACTCAAATGTTCCAATGTGTGAAGGAAGTACCAGCAAACATGCACAGGGAACTCACTAAAAAAATTACATGTAGGGATGGTTTTTAGAGGAAAATTGATGAAGTCATAGCAAGGGTATTTTCCATCAGATGAAAACTACCAATGCTGTCTATTCATTTCCTTTGGAAAATAGAAGATCAAAGAAAATATTTTAGTAGAGTGTTTCTTTTCAAATACAACAAAGATTTTTTTTGCAGTAATAATGTCTCTTTCTCCTTTCCATATGCTCATTTATGCCCTCATCAAATATGTGCTATGTGACACACACTGCGCCATATTATAGTAACAGCAGTCAGCATTTACACAGCCTTTATTATGCCACTTAGCAAGATAAGTGCTCCAGGCCAATCTATAGCCACAAGAAAACTGAGGGAAGTGTTCATGTTTTACAGCTGAGGAATGTACAACTTAGCGAGGTTTTGGAAGTGATTTTAAGACTTATTATGGAACCAATATTTGAATTCAGGATATTGATTTCATAGCCCAAACCTTGATGACTTCCCTCCCCATAAATAACTTGTGTCTCAAGAGAGACAGAGATTATTATTCAGTCATCAAAGACATGGAACATTTATAGGTAATTCACAAGGAAATAAAAGGAAAGTGCTTTGAAATCCATAAAAAAAGGGACATGATAAAATCCGGCATGCCAGAGTCACTTTATTAATTATCATTTTTAAAAATAATAACTTGTATTAGGTAATTCACTATATCAATATACTACATGCACTAAAGCAAATAATTTATTTTCCACTTCCTTCTACAGCTGTACTGAAATGCACAATGTGGTATGACTGACTCTTTGATTTGAGCAGAACCTGTATAAGTAGACCACTTGAATGGCTACAGAGCATAAATATTTAATTTCCTCACTTTTAAGCAAATAAAGCTCTATGTACATAAAAATTAATTTACCCAGTACATAAAAATTAATTTACCCAGCACGAAAACCAGTTTTAAATATGAAATAAAAATAAGTCCCTGGATTGAAATAATTATAAACTGACCAAAAAAGGTTTTCATCTAAATTGCAACCATAAAAATGTTGCACAGGTGAAGTAATGACTTCATCTGAGAAAGAACTAAGTATTTAGGATCGAAGTTACATTAATTATCACTTATTGTGAGCAGTTACCTTGAAAGTTCATACATTTTTACCTAGGAAAACTTTTTGTCTCTCTAAATCACCCTTTAACCAGACTCCAGTAGCATTGTCTCCTCATCTTCAGTTTTTAAGTGACAATTCTCTATAGAAAACAATGTCCTGAATAAATTATTCCATTATCTTATAAAAACTCTTTGTTCTTTAGAATTTGGAACCTAAATAAATTTTTTGAGAATTAGAGGGAAAAAAACCTTTCTGTTTCCTAAAAAAAATTGTGAGCTGTTTCATCATTGCTTATGAGAATGCAGAGTTGTACATTCATCTTGACAAATATATTGACAATTTCTTAAAAACTAAACATTCTCTTGCCATATGATCCAGCAATTGTGCTCCTTGGTATTTATCAAAAGATGTTGAAAAATTATGTCCACAAAAAAACTCCTGCACACAAATGTTTATAGCAGTTTTATTCATAATTACTAAAACCTGGAAGTGAACAAGATGTCCTTCAATAGGTGAATGGATAAACTGTGGTACATTCACACAATGGAATATTATTCAACAATAAAAAGAAATGAGATATGAAGCCACAAAAAGACATGGAGCATATTTAAACACATATTACTAAGTGAAAGAAGACAACCTAATGGCTACATATTGTATGATCCCAATTATGTGACAGGGTAGAAAAGGCAAAACTACAAACACAGCAAAAAGATCCGTGGCTGACTGAGGGTCTGGGGAAGGGAGGTAATGATAAATGGGTAAAACACAGAGGACTTTTCAGGCATTAAAGCTATTCTGTGTGATACTTTAACAGCAGATACATGTTATTATACATTTGTCACACCCATAGAATGTATAACAGAAATAGTGAGTCTTAAGGTAAACTATGGATTTTAGTTAATAATGACGTATCAATATTGGCTCATCAATTTTAATAAATGTAGCACACCAACGTTAAGATGTTAATGATAGGAGAAACAGGAGGTGGGGAAGAGGAATATATGGGAACTCTATACTTTTTGCTCAAGCTTTCTGGAAACACGAAACTGTTCAAGAAAATAAAGTCTGCTAAAAAATTGTAATGGAAGAAACAAAGATTTGATCTCAAAAAATATACAGTTAATCATTTGAACACGGGTCAAATCAGTTGTATAAGATATGATTCAATAGAAGTCTGCTGTGAATAAAATCTGTTAAAATTAAGAAACTTCCCACAAGGCTAAGGAAAAAAAAAAAAAAAAAGACAGGAAAATGCATGTTCCCTTTACTGTTTCTGTATGGTTAAGCAAAAGTAAAGTTGAGTGTGCATTACACTAAGGATTGAAATAAACATTCCAAGGGGATATTTTGTCTTTTAATTGTGATATCTATTCAAAATGTAATTTCTTACTTTAGTTATTTGATTTATAGCACTAAAATTTTGAGTATTTTTTTGAAAGTGGAATGGTTCACAATATTTTTTTAATAGATTGAAGTAAAATTTGGTAGTGGTATTAACTGGAACTTATATTTTGGTAAAGTCAAAAACATACAATGAGAAATAAAGTCTAATAATTACTGAACATTATCCATGTTCCAGATATTGTGAATATCTCATTTACTCTTAGTTGGGTTAAGTACCTATTGGGTTGTGTTACTACATCTTCCTTTTCAAAGATGTGGAAAAAAAGCTTAGAAAAGTTAAGTAGTAACTTGTTCAGTGTCACAAGGTTCATAATTGATGCAGTTGGAAAGTCAACCCAGGGAATTTGACACAGTCCCTATTCTTAAAAATAATTTCCAGTGTTGCTATAGAAATACTGCAGAAATAAAAATGTTATTATCATTTAGCAATGCAAGCATTCATTTCTACTGTACAAACAATATAAAAATCTAAATTCAAAAATCACCTCTGTATCACAAAAATATCACTAAGAAAATATGTCATAGAGAACAAACGTATGGATACCAAGGGTGAAAGCGGGGGTGAATTAGGAGATTGGGATTGACATATATACACTATTGATACTATGTATAAAATAGATAACTAATGAAAACCTACTGTATAGCACAGGGAACTCTACTCAGTGCTCTGTGGTGACCTAAATGAGAAGGAAATCCAAAAAAGAGGGGATATATGTATACATATAGCTGATTCACTTTGCTGTGCAGTATTAATTAACACAATATTGTAAAGCAACTATACTCCAATTTAAAAAACTAAACAAGAAAAAAATATATGAACTGTATAGAAATACATATATACCAAAACCTAGCTTCCAAAAATGTAGCTTTTATGTAAGTCATAGAGCAAAAATCTCATGGTTGATTTGCCAGTATGCATGGGCTAATATGATCATCCAGTAAATAAAAAAAATTCATTTAGTATGTAATGTTAACTGTAAATATGCCTAATAAGTGGTAAACACATTTAACTAATAATTAAAACACATTTTAAGTGATTCAGAATTTCTTTGAGTTATAAAGTAATATTGTCTGATAATGCCAAGTATCACATTTATATGATGGTTACGTGTGTGAAAAATCTAGTTAACAAGCCACATTGATAAATTATAGGATAATATATGTCTGCCTGTAACTCATGGAATTTCCATATTCAGACTATTAATTTAATGCAGTTATTTTTAGCAGTTGTAAATTACTTTGTTATTTAGACATGTATTAACTTCATTATGTGATTTAGATAATTTAATGCTCTGAAAAATTTTTAATGAGAACACTATAATTACATATTCGAACATGAGGCAGTTTCTTTTTAAAATATTTGTACACACTTGTATTTAAAATAGATAACCAACAACCCTGAGGGTTGTCTTTTCATCTTGTTTATGGTTTCCTTTGCTGTGCAAAAGGTTTTAAGTTTCAATAGGTCCAGTTTTTTATTTTTGTTTTTTATTTCCATTTCTCTATGAGGTGGGTCAAAGAGGATCTTGCTGTGATTTATGTCATAGAGTGTTCTGCCTATGTTTTCCTCTAAGAGTTTTATAGTGGCTGGCCTTAGATTTACATCTTTAATCCATTTTAAGTTATTTTTGCATATGGTATTATGGAGTATTCTAATTTCATTCTTTTACCTGCAGCTGTCCAGTTTTTCCAGCACAACTTGTTGAAGAGGCTGTCTTTTCTCCATTGTATATTCTTGCCTTCTTTATCAAAGATAAGGTGACCATATGTGTGTGGGTTTATCTCTGGGCTTTCTATCCTGTTCCATTGATCTATATTTCTGTTTTTGTGCCACTACCATACTCTCTTGATTACTCTATCTTTGTAGTATAATCTGAAGTCTGGAAACTGATTCCTCCAGCTCCATTTTTCTTTCTCAAGATTGCTTTGACTATTTGGGGTCTTTTTTGTTTCCATACAAGTTGTGAAATTTTTTGTTCTAGTTCTGTGAAAAATGCCATTGGTAGTTTGATGGAGATTACATTGAAACTGTAGATTGCTTTGGGTAGTATAGTCATTTTCACAATGTTGATTCTTCCAACCCAAGAACATAGTAGAACTCTCCATCTGTTTGTATCATCTTTAATTTCTTTCATCAGTGTCTTATAGTTTTCTGTATACAGGTCTTTTGTTGCCTTAGGTAGGTTTATTCCTAGGTATTTTATTATTTTTGTTGCAATGGTAAATGGGAGTGTTTCCTTAATTTCTCTTTCAGATTTTTCACCATTAGTGTATAGGAATGCAAGAGATTTCTGTGCATTAATTTTGTATCCTGCTATATTACCAAATTCATTGATTAGCTATAGTTGTTTGCTGGTAGCATGTTTAGGATTCTCTATGTATAATATCATGGCATCAGCAAACAGTGAGAATTTTACTTCTTCTTTACCCCTTTGGATTCCTTTTATTTCTTTTTCTTCTCTGATCACTGTGGCTAAAACTCCAAAACTGTGTTGAATAATAGTGGTGAGAATGGGCAACCTTGTCTTGTTCCTGATCTTAGTGGAAATGGTTTCAGTTTTTCACCATTGAGAACAATGTTGGCTGTGGGTTTGTTATATATGGCCTTTATTATGTTGAGGCCAGTTCCCTCTATGCCTGTTTTCTCAACGGTTTTTATCATAAATGGGTGTTGAATTTTATCAAAAGCTTTTTCTGCACCTATTGAGATGATCATATGGTTTTTCTCCTCAATTTGTTAATACGGTTTATCTCATTGTTTGATTTGTGTATATTGAAGAATCCTTGCATTCCTGGGATAAACCCCAATTGATCACGTTTTATGATCCTTTTAATGTGCTGTTGGATTCTGTTTGCTAGTATTTTGTTGAGGATTTTTTGAATCTATATTCATCAGTGATATTGGCCTGTAGTTTTCTTTCTTTGTGACATCTTTGTCTGGTTTTGGTATCAGGGTGATGGTGGCCTCGTAGAATGAGTTGGTGAGTATTCCTCCCTCTGCTATGTTTTGGAAGAGTTTGAGAAGGATAGGTGTTAGCTCTTCTCTAAATGTTTGATAGAATTCGTCTATGAAGCCATCTGGTCCTGGGCTTTTGTTTGTTGGAAGATTTTTAATCACAGTCTCAATTTCAGTGCTTGTGATTTGTCTGTTTATATTTTCTGTTTCTTCCTGGTTCAGTCTCCGAAGCTTGTGCTTTTCTAAGAATTTGTCCATTTCTTCCAGGATGTCCATTTTATTGGCATACAGTTGCTTGTAGTAATCTCTCATGATCCCTTCTATTTCTGCAGGGTCAGTTGTTACTTCTCCTTTTCCATTTCTAATTCAGTTGATTGGAATCTTTTTCCATTTTTTCTTAATGAGTCTGGTTAATCGTTTATCAATTTTGTTTATCTTCTCAAAGAACCATCTTTTAAATGTATTGAACTTTCCTATTGTTTCCTTCGTTTCTTTTTCATTTATTTCGTATCTGATCTTTACGATTTCTTTCCTTCTGCTAACATTGGGTTTTTTTTTTATTCTTCCAACTCTAATTGCTTTGGGTGTAAGGTTAGGTTGTTTATTTGAGCTGTTTCTTGTTTCTTGAGGTAGGATTGTATTGGTGTACACTTCCCTCTTGGAACTGCTTTATCTGCATCCCATACGTTTTGGGTCGTTGTGTTTTCATTGTCATTTTTTTCTAAGTATTTTTTGATTTCCTTTTTGAGTTCTTCAGTGATCTCTTGGTTATTAAGTAGTGTATTGTTTAGTCTTGATATGTTTGTATTTTTTACAGGTTTTTCCTGTAGTTGATATCTAGTCTCATAGCATTGTTGTCGGAAAAGATACTTGATACAATTGCAATTTTCTTAAATTTACCAAGGCTTGATGTGTGACCCAAGATTTGGTCTATCCTGGAGAAATTTCCATGGGCACTTGAGAAGAAAGTGTGTTCTGTTGTTTTGGGATGCAATGTCCTATAAATATCAATTAAGTCCATCTTCTTTAATGTATCATTTAAAGCTTCTGTTTCCTTATTTTCATGTTGGATGATCTGTCCATTGGTGAAAATGGGATGTTAAAGTCCCCTACTATGATTGTGTTATTGTCGTTTTCCCCTTTTATGGCTGTTAGCATTTGCCTTATGTATTGAGGTGCTCCTATGTTGGGTACATTAATATTTACAATTGTTATATCTTCTTCTTGGATTGATCCCTTCATCATTATGTAGTCTCCTTCTTTGTCTCTCATAATATTCTTTATTTTAAAGTCTATATTTTCTCATTTTAGAATTGCTACTCAAACTTTTTTTGATTTCCATCTGCATGGAATATCCTTTTCCATCCCCTCACTTTCAGTCTGTATGTGTCTCTAGGTATGAAGTGGGTCTCTTGTAGACAGCATATATATGGGTCTCAGTTTTGTATCCATTCAGCCAGTCTATGTCTGTTGGTTGGAGCATTTAGTCCATTTACATTTAAGGTAATTATTGATATGTATGTTTCTGTTACCATTTATTAATTGTTTTGGGTTTGTTATTGTAAGTCTTTTCCTTCTCTTGTGTTTCCTGCCAGAGAAGTTCCTTTAGCATTTGTTGTAAAGCTGGTTTGGTGGTGCTGAATTCTCTTAGCTTTTGCTTGTGTGTAAAGGTTTTAATTTCTCTGTTGAACCTGAATGAGATCCTTGCTGGGTAGAGTATCTTGGTTGTAGTTTTTTCCCTTTCATCACTTTAAATATGTCCTACCACTCCCTCTGGCTTTCAGGGTTTCTGCTGAACTATCAGCTGTTAACCTTTTGGGGATTCCCTTGTATGTTATTTTTTGGTTTTCCCTTGTTGCTTTTAATATTTTCCCTTGTCTTTAATGTTTGATAGTTTGATTAATATATGTCTTGGCGTGTTTCTCCTTGGGCTTATCCTGTATGGGACTCTCTGAGCTTCCTGGACTTGATTGACTATTTCCTTTCCCATATTAGGCAAGTTTTCATCTATAATCTCTTCAAATATTTTCTCAGTCCCTTTCTTTTTCCCTTCTTTTTCTAGGACCCCATATAATTCAAATGTTGGTGTGTTTAATGTTTTCCCAGAGGTCTTTGAGACTGTCCTCAGGTCTTTTAATTCTTTTTCTTTATTCTGCTCTGTGGTAGTTTTTTCTGCTATTTTATCTTCCAGGTCAGTTATCCATTCTTCTGCCTCAGTTATTCTGCTATTTATTCCTTCTAGAGAAATTTTAATTTCATTAATTGTGTTGTTAATAATTGTTGGTTTGCTCTTTAGTTCTTCTAGTTCCATGTTGAACATTTCTTGTATTTTCTCCATTCGATTTCCAAGATTTTGGATCATCTTTACTATCATTACTGTGAATTCTTTTTCAAGTAGATTGCCTATTTCCTCTTCATTTATTTGGTCTGGTGGATTTTTACCTTGCTCCTTCATCTGCTGTGTGCTTCTCTGTCTTCTCATTTTGCTTAACTTTCTGTGTTTGTGGTCTCCTTTCTTCAGGCTGCAGGTTTGTAGTTTCTGCTGTTTTTGGTGTCTGCCCCCAGTGGCTAAGTTTGGTTCACTGGGTTGTGTAGGCTTCCTGGTGGAGGGGACTAGTGCCTGTGTTCTAGTGGATGAGGCTGTATCTTGTCTTTCTGTTGGGCAGGTCCACATCCGGTGGTGTGCTTTAGGGTGTCGGTGACCTTATTATGGTTTTAGGCAGCCTCTCTGCCAATGCGTGGTGTTGTATTCCTGTCTTGCTAGTTGTTTGGCATAGGGTGTCCAGCACTGTAACTTGCTGGTCGTTGAGTGGAGCTGGATCTTTGGGTAGAAATGGGGATCTCTGGGAGAGCTTTCGCCACTTGATATTACATGAAGCTGGGAAGTCTCTAGTGGACCAGTGTCCTGTACTCGGCTCTCTCACCTCAGAGGCACAGGTCTGACACCTGGCCAGAGCACCAAGACCCTGTCAATCACATGGCTCCGAAGTAAAGTGTGGAAAAAAGAAAGAAAGAAAAAATAAATAAAATAAAGTTTAGAATTAAAAATATTTATTAAAAATTAAAAAAATAAGATGAAAAGAAAGAGAGCAGAGAGCAACAAAACCAAAAACCACATGTACAAATGATAACAAGCAGTAAAAACTATCCAAAAAAAGAAGAAAAAAAAAAATGGACAGACCAGAACCCTAGGACAAATGTGAAAGCAAAGCTCTACAGACAAAATCACACACAGAAGCATACACATATGCAGTCACAAAAAGAGAAAAAGAAAAACATATATATATTGTTGCTTCCAAAATGCACCACCTCAATATTGGTATGATTCGTTTTCTATTCAGGTATTCCACAGATGCAGGGTACATCAAGTTGATTGTGGAGATTTAATTTGCTGCTCCTGAGGCTGCTGGGAGAAATTTCCCTTTCTCTTCTTTGTCCACTCAGCTCCTGGGGTTCAGCTTTGGATTTGGCCCCATCTCTGCCTTTAGGTCACCTGAGGGCATCTTTTCTTTGCTCAGAAAGGTTGGTTAAAGTAACAGCTGTTTACGGGGCTCTGGCTCACTCAGGCCAGGGGGAGGGAGGAGTACAGAATGCGGGGTGAGCCAGCAGCAGCAGAGGCCGGCATTACGTTGCAAAAGCCTGAGGCATGACGTGTGTTCTTCCAGGGAAGTTGTCCCTGGATCATGGGTACCCTGGCAGTGGCGGGCTGCAGAGGCTCCCAGGAGGTGAGGTGTGGATAGTGATCTGTGCTTGCACACAGGCTTCTTGCTGGCTACAGCAGCAGCCTTAGTGCCTCATGCCTGTCTCCAGTGTCCGTGATGATAGCCGCGGCTCGCACCCATGTCTGGAGCTCATTTAGGCAGTGCTCTGAATCCCTTCTCCTCCCACACCCTAAAACAATGGTCTCTTACCTCTTAGGCACGTCCAGACATTTTCCTGGACACCTTCCCGGCTAGCTGTGGCGCACTAGCCCCCTTCAGGCTGTGTTCACTCAGCCAACCCATTCCTCTCCCTGTGATCTGACCTCTGAAGCCAGAGCCTCACCTCCCAGCCCCTGCCGGCCCCAGTGGGTGAGCAGACAAGCCTCTCAGGCTGGTGAGTGCCGGTCGGCACCAATCATTTGTGCGGGAATCTCTCTGCTTTGTGCTCTGCATTGCTGTTGCTGCGCTCTCCTCCATGGCTCCGAAGCTTCCCCCCGCCACCCCCTGTCTCCGAAGGGGCTTCCAAGTGTGTGGAAACTTTTCCTCCTTCACAGCTCACTTCCAGAGGTGTAGGTCCCATCCCTATTCTTTTGTCTCTGTTTTTTCTTTTTTTTTTTTTGCCCTACCCTGGTACATGGGGAGTTTCTTGCCTTTTGGGAAGTCTGAGGTCTTCTGCCAGCGTTCAGTAGGTGTTCTGTAGGATTTGTTCCACATGTAGTTGTATTTCTGATGTGAGGAGGAAGGTGATCTCCACGTCTTACTCCTCCACCATCTTGAATGTCTCTGATAGACATTTACACTTTTTCTAAAGTCTTCCAGACAATGTCATAAATATATCTTTTGTTATATTTATTTTTTAAATAATCTTAGCATAAAATTTTGTTTCCCAAACATTATATTTGATTTGTTGGGTTTTTAGCTTCTTGGAAATATTAACACAACAACAACAACAAAACATTATCACAAATTTGCATCATTAGATATATTGAATCAGACAGTTTGAGATAGATAGATAACTACAGAGAAAGAGAGAGTGAGAGAGAAAAAAGTGCTTTGTTGGCTCAGCTATATATAGATGATAGCAGACAAGTTTTCAAATCTAGCTCAATTGGTTGCTGGCCGGTTCCGTTTGAACAAATTTCTCTATGTTTTAGTTGCTTTATCTGTGAAACGGGGAAAATAATAATTCTGCATAGCTTGCACCATATAGGTTTTAAATACAGTAATGGATATAAGTACCTGTTACAGTGTTTGGAACAGAAGAAATGTAATAATTGTACATAAACTACCTCATTACCTCCACAATATGAATTCTTATTCTAGTTTTATACTCATTATGGGTTCTGACTGGGCCTCAGGTGCGACTCAGTGTCTCATTTTATTGAAGACCCAGTGGACTGATGCCACTGGGTACCAATTCACCTTAACTGATTTTCCATAGGTATGGAGACCTGTAAAGAGGAGGAGGATAAAATGAGGAGTAGTGGGAGAGGACAGGGACAAATAGTCCTACAGAGGGCACCAGTGGGAACCCCACTGAAGTCATTTTTTATTTTCAGTGATATCAAATCATGAGAAGACTAGAGGCCAACAAATGTAACAATTATCTTCATAAGCACAGTTGAGACATTCCTATGGTCTCCAAAAAACTGGGGAAGACTGAAAAGGATCTAGATGTTCTGTAGTGCATGAGCATGAGCAATTATCCAGAAAATAATTGCTAGGGAAATACAGTTACAGATAAGAAACAGCACCTCAAAGTAGGAGAATAATTTATCCAAGTATATACACCTAATAAGGGTAGATTTTCAATCTCAGGTCTTTCTGTGTGCAAAGTCTATGCCCCTAAACATGAAATTAGCCACAAAACACCTTGCCTCATTGTTCAGATACATATATATGTGTGAGTATTGTTCAGTAACATATTTCTGCCAGTGAATACTGGCTGCTTCTTGAGGATTTTGCTTTTAGGTGTTGTTTAAATAAAACATGGAACCAGTGTAGGATTATCATTCCCAAGATATTTTCTCAGGGATTATTTCAGCAACTCAATCCCTTCTACATATAATTGCCCTCATCCTCACAGCTTCATAGAGTCAAAATTTTCATTGTGAACCTCCAGAGTCACCTGAGAGACATCTCCCTAGAGTTTTTGGATTTGTCTTTCATTCTCTGAAGAAGAAACTAACAAAAAAACCTCACATAACATAAATAAGGATGAGATTATTTGGGAGCTTCCATCAAAGCAACTTCAGGCACAAACTAGTCAATCAAATTTAAGGTAGGAGCACTGGATATTGGTAACAGAGAGATGAGATTCTGTGAAATTTGGGGGCTTGAAGGAATACAGTATAATTTAAAACCAATTATGGATATTTTATATCCTACTCTGGGTAATAGCATAATTTTACATATAAAATAATGTTTAAGATGATTTGGAATCAAGCTTACTTTGTTTTATTTAAATAAATCTAGAGCTTTGAAAAAGAGTTAAGCTGTCTTTCTCAATATAGTAAATTGCCATCATTTATTTATTAATTTTTATTTCATTTGGTAATCACTGATGAGGTTTCTTAAAGTAAATATTTCTTCAATATCTGGTCTTGATATTAGGATATTGATTTTTGCCTAGCTTTAAAATTTGCAATTATGGGTGCCTACTAATAAAAATACTCTAAAAATATAAGATTCTGAATGTGGGAAATTGTGCTTTGTGTTTTCCATTTAAAGTCAAAAGGGCAGAAAGGGCATAGAGTTTTTAAACAAATGACCTTTATCATAATGTGTCTTGTAAACTGAATTTCAAATAGAACATGCTGGTTGAAAGGCAAAGAAATGACTGTCATTGAAACACAGGATTCATCAAGTTATAATGTCAACTTAGTAAAGAAAATGCTTTCCTACATTCTTGTCAATTGACAGGCTGTCATCACATATTAAAATCTGACAAGACATTGATGAATTAGGTTGTTTTTAATATGTCCAAAGCAACTAACCTTCAAAAAAGCAGAGGGTATTGCTCATCAGTTAAATATACCATTATTTGACTTTATAATTATTTTAAAGAAAAATAAAGTATTTAGATGAACTTGTAAAATTCTAAGTAGATGTAGAACATAATTATACATTATTAAATTGTTTTAAAGAGCTTAAATACTAATAACTGTGAAATTGAACACATATCACATGTATCAAATAATATGTCTATTGATGATAGAGGAGGAATATAAAGCTTAATTTAAAAACAATAATTCTATTCTTTATAAAACATTTCTATAAACTACAAAGTACAAAATGTTTGGCTATTTAAAATGTAATTTGTTTAACTATACAAAAGAAAATATGGTGAAAGAAATTCAAGAGTAGACAAATAAAATTTCCAGTGTACTGGAAGTTTCTTTCACCATTTTGATGCTAGATTTTTTGATACCTGGCACTTATGTCCATTTTCTTAATTTACTCCCTTAAGATGGTAAAACATATCTTCCAGTAGCCTTTTAAGAATGTATTCATACATAATAAATTGTTGATAGCTTGATGTTTAAAATGCCTGTTTTATCCTTACACTTGGTGAAGTGTAAATCTAAGTAGAAATCATTTTGCCTCAGAATTCTGAAGACATAGCTCTATTGTCTACTAGCTTTCACTTTTGCTGATGACTGATGCCTTTCTGATTTTTGACATACCGTTTATGGTCTTTTATTTTTCCTCAAATAAAGGATTTGATGATTCTCATCTTTATATTTCTTGATCTGAGTTTTCATGAAGAATGCATTGGTGTGGATCTAGTGTTTATATTTCTGTGTGTGTGTGTGGGTACATGTGTAGATCTTTTTATTGTGGAGAATTATGTTCTCTAGTTGTTTGACTATTTTTTTCTATCTTTGATAATTTCCTTCCCTCCATATTTTTGAGCTCTTATTAATTAATTCTAATATTTGTATATCAAAACTGCTAAATGACAGTCTGTATTTCTTTTTTCTAATATTTTTTAAAATCAGGTTTATAGTGATATAATTTGCATACAGTACAATTCACCCTATTTAGCTGCACAAATCTATGAATTTTAACAAATATAGAAAGTTGTGAAATCACCACTACCATCAGAATACAGGATAATACTGTCACCTCCAAAAGTTCCTTCATACTGCTTTGCAGACAATTTTCTCTTCCCACCCAAGACCCTGGCAACCATTAATCTATTTTCTGTCTCTATAGACATACCTACTTTGGACATTTTATATAAGTGGAATCATACAATACATGGCCTTTAATGTTAGCGTCTCTTAATTAGAATAATGCTTTTTAAATTCTTCAATATTATTACCTGTTTCAGTAGTTCATGTCTCTGTTTCCTCAGTAGAATTTACTTGCATAGATAACAGCAGTGTTTTATTCATTCACCAGTTGATGGTCATTTTGACTGTTTCCAGTTTGGGGAAATTAAGAACAAAGCTGCTATAAACTTTCTTTAATAGGCTTTCTGTGGACATATGATTTCATTGCATCTTCTGCAGCAGTGTCTGAGAGTTCTCCCTGCTTACTACACATATTTGTCAGCATTCAGTACTTTCAATCTTTTCTTACTCTTTCTTTTATTTCAGTTTATTTCAGTTTGGTTTTATGTTTAGCCATTCTAGTGGGTCTGTAGTGGTTTCACATTGTGGTTTTAATTTTCATTTATCTGATGATTAAAGATGTTAAGCATCCTTCCATTCCTTCTGTGTGCTTATTTGCTATTCTTATATCTTCTTTGATCTGTCTGTTCAAAGCTTTTGCCCCTTTGAAAATTGCATTGTTTGTTTTCTTATTAATGAGGTTTTGAGGTTTCTTTATATATTGTTGAGGCTTTAACCCTATATGGATTTTGCAAAATTTTTTTCTAGTCTAAGGATTGTATCCAGACTTTCTAATAATGCTTCTTAAAGAGAAGTTTTCACATTTTGATCATACCCAATTTAAAAAATGTTATAGTTTATTTCCTATCTAAGAAATAATTGCCTATTCCAAGATCATAAACATATTCTCCTGTATTTCTTCCAGAATTTTTTTTTTTTTTTTTTCCGGTACGGAGGCCTCTCACTGTTGTGGCCTCTGCCGTTGTGGAGCACAGGCTCTGGACGCGCAGGCCCAACAGCCATGGCTCACGGGCCTAGCCGCTCCGCAGCATGTGGGATCTTCCCGGACCAGGGCACGAACCCGTGTCCCCTGCATTGGCAGGCAGACTCTCAACCACTGCACCACCAGGGAAGCCCTCTTCCAGAATTTTAGGTTTTACATTTAGGTCTATAATCCATTTCAAATTAATTGTTGATATTTTTAATGTGCAAGTTTTATATCATTAATTTTTTTCACTATTGCCATTATGTTCTTAGTTTCATTGATTTCCTTCTAAATATTGCATTATCTGTGCCCTGCTGTGATATTGTGATTTATGAGAAGAAATATATATATTTCCTCTTCATTCCCATTTATAGGACAAAGTTCCTAAAACCCTTGGAACTTCCTAAGTGATAAGAGCAACAAAGGTCTTTTGTTTGTTAATGAGGTGACTTTTGGATTCCACCTAAGGATGAGGGCTAGTTGCCAGGGGATTATAAGGTAGGAACTTTAAATCCTACTCTCCTGACCTCCAGGGAGGGGAGGGGGCTGAAGGTTGAATCAATCACCAATGGTCAGTGAGTTAACCAATCATTCCTTTGTAATGAAGCTTCCATAAAACCCAAAAAAGGACAGGATTCTGAGAGCTCCCAGTTGGTGAAATGACTGAAGAAAGTGGTGCTCTGAGAGAGCATGGAAGTTCTGTGCCCTTTACTCATACCTTGCCTTACCCATTTCTTCTATATGGCTATTCCTGAATTACAGTTGACTCTTAAACAACTCAAGGGGTTAGGGGCACTGACCCTCCATGCAGCTGAAAATCTGATTATAACTTTATAGTCTATATCAGTTTTGTAGGATGGAGCCCTTAACTGGTGGGATCTGATACTATCTTCGGGTAGGTAGTGTCAGAATTGAGATGAATTCTCAGACAGCCTGCTGGTATCCAAGAACTGCTTGTTGGTGTGAGGAAACCTCCACATCCACCCCCTACCCCACCCCCCCACACACACAGGTTAGAACTGGGTCCCAGAAGCATAAGACCTGCATACTTTATATGTTGTTTTTATTTTTACTCAATTCAAAATATTTTTTAAACTAACTTTGATTTTCTCTTAGATTTATGAGTTATTTAGAAGTATGTTGTTTAGTTTCCAAATGTTGGGACATTTTAAGATATCTTCCTGTTACTGATTTACAGAATTTAGTGATGATGAGAGAAAATAAATTGTATAATTTCAATTATTTTAACTTTGTTGGATTTATTTTTATGGCACAGATATGGTCTATCTAGTTAATTGTTCATTTTAGTGTCCTTGGATTGACTTATATTCTGCTTTTCTTGGGTAAGGTGTTCTGTAAATATCAATGCCAAGTTGACGATGTTTCAGTCTTACATAGCCTTATTTTCTGTTTGTTTATTCTAGTGATTTTTCAGTGAGGCATGTTGAAATCTCCAAATATAATTGTAGATTTGCCTATTTCTCCTTTCAGGCTACCAGTATTCACTGCATGAATTTTAAAGCTCTGTTGTTAAGAATATACACATTTAAGATCATCATGCCTTCTTGGTGAATTGATCCCATTATCATAATGCAATGTCCCTCTCTATTTCTTATAGTATTGATTGTTCTGAATTCTCAATATGATCATTCCAAGGGTATTATTTAACAAATATATTGTATACTTTATGAGTCTTACTGTATAAATTAAGTACCTGAAAATACTGACTAATCCTCTAGTTGTTCACCATCAACTCTGATGTAAGCCAGGTTCCAAAATGGATTATAGTAGTAATATACTGTCAATGGACAGCTAGTGCTGTATAATTTATTCTGCCTAGAGAAATCAGAGAAGGTAGCACAAATAGATGATATCTGGGTTAGACTAAGTAAGGGAGCTATTGCATTCCAGACAAAGGAAGGTAGCTGTATATGGAGAGCTATTCAGGGGATCAATACAACAATTACCTAGGGTCCGTGGTGGAATGGCATAAAATCATGAAGTAAGCCTGAAAAGTAGTAAGCTGTTTACTTCTATCTTCTTCCTAACTGTCTGACTACTTGGACATTAGTAAAAATGATTAAGTTTTCCTTTTTTACTCTGTCAAATAGGAATAATAAAAGCTATTTCTCAAGATAGATGTAAAGTTTAAAGGAGAATTAAATATATATATAACATCTTGCACAGTGCCTGGCAGTTAAAAATTATACTATCTTCAACTGTTGTTTTTATGTTTGTTGTTATCATTATTATTGCATCTCCAAAAATTTAGGATCTTCCTTGCAAGAGTTTTTCAACATAGAGCCTCATTTTATTATTCCAATTTTATAACAGAAGTAAAAAATTTTAAAAAAAGATTTTCTTAACATATTCCAAATGAGTAGTAACTAGCCCTCAGAGAGCATGTATTATGGGCTAGCTGCTGTTCTAAGTGCTGAAAGGTGACAGAATATGCCACCTCAATATATGTCACTTTGGCATAAAAATTATTTTGAACCAAAGGCACTTAATAAAATAGTAGATGCAGGAAGGGCACTCTAATCTCCCCTATTCTTCCTGAAAGCAGGAGATTAAAAACTCCCATGTAAAAGATGCCCTTTCTGTACCAGGAGAAAAGAAACATTCTTCGATAGGAAGTCAAAGCCAAGAGAATTCTATACAAACAGACCTTGTTAAAGTAATTCTTATCTTCCTTTAGCCTCCCTGTATTTTAGTCACTTTTCCACAATTACCTCTCTTTGGTCAATCTAGTATAAAAGCATTTAGGTTTTGCCACTTGTTTGGGTCTTTATTTCCTTATGAGGGCTCTTATGTCACCTAAAACATATAAATGTGACTGCTTTTCTTCTGTTTATCTGTCTTCTGTAAATTTAATTCTCAGATCCATCTGAAAGGCCTTAAGAGGTTAGAGGTAAATGTTGCCTTCCCAACAGTGCTTTACAAATTTTGTTCATTTAATCTGATACTATGGAGGTAGGTACTATGGTTATCATCATGATCATTATTTTTCTCAGGAAGAGAGACTCAAGAATTTTAAAGAACTGTCTCAATTACATAGGAAGTAAAAGGGCTTGGTTTTGAACCTAGGAAGATTAGGTCCAGAATCTGTGCTGTAAACATTCTGTTATATGGCCAAGCCCAAGAATTTTGAGGGGAAAGAGGAAAGTGGAGACATACAATAAAACTCTTAAATCAGTTGACAGAATGATTCAACATGGTGGCTTAACTCTTATCCAAAGACATTATCTTTGGCTCCTCTTTTCCAAACTTAAGTTCCAATGAAAAGATGTTTAGAGTGTTCTCTCTCTCTCTTTTTAACATTCATTTATGTTTTTCCTTTGGAATCAAGTATACTTATGGTAACAAATTCATTTTAAGGTGAAGTAGGTGAGACATAATAATCAAATTCTCTAGAGAGGGTCTATGGTTTGGGTATGAATATAGTCAACATTATCTGTGCTTTGTTATGTTACAGGATTGCCTCAGTCTCCAGGGAATGAACATACCATCCATCCTATAAATGGTATTTCAACGTGTGTTTTGTGTGTCTACTTTAAAACCCTAAAGCACAAACTGCTACAAAAGGAGGATTTTTGTCTATTAAATAGCATTAACATGAAATCTCTTTGGATTTCTTTAATAATAACCTCGTAGTAAGGTTGAAATGTGAAAATACAATCCAAGATTATTCCAAAATCGTTTTTCCTTTCACCAAAAAACACTAATATGAAATAGAAAAGGGGTGGTTTACATCACCAAACCCCAAATTCTTTGTAGTAATTTTATTATCATGTGTCATCAGCAAGTATCATTATCAAAAGGAAATCTACTTCAAATTACTGTCAGATTTAATTGGATATCCAAAATAATCTTTAGTAAATGTATAAAGATCATTATGAATCATGAGTTATTCTCTGAATATTAAGTAGAATGTTGTTAAATCCTTTTAAAATTTAAATCTGAAGTATAAGTATTCCTTCATAATCCATCAAGATATGAAATCTACCTAAATGAAATCATCCTCTTTCTATGCTGTTTATTTCAATCCAAGCAAAGTCAGTCTCCAAGAAAAAAGAAAAGTTGATAATTCAATGAAAGGACAAGTTCTAGGTGATTAAATGGTGAGGCATTTTGAATCAGAGACTCTCCTACTGCAGAATGCCTTTCGCAGGCTCAGTTACTTTTTTGAATCCTGTTGTAATTTTAAATTATTTTAACAAAGGACAAGGGCATAGGAACTGGCTCTCCTTTTGTTTTTATGACCTCAAATAACAGTGTAGAATACTTTAAAGGAAAAATGTTGGAGTTTTTCAAGAAAGCTTTTCCAAAATACTGACTGAAATATGCTTGAGGATCTGGAAGAATGATCACTGCTTACTAACCTATAAGAGGGGAGTAGTCTGTACAGATATTTCTATCAAAGTTTATTATTTTCCCTGCAATATCTGTTTTTTGACAAAGGTGAATATTTCATGGCAATGATGTTTGTTTGTTTGTTTTTCTTAGGAAATAAACAACATAACAGGCTATGATATAATGATATTCAATACAATCTTATTTTTAAATGTTAGGCAGACTATAAAGAGGCAATAGAAATAGGCTTTTGAATGAGACAGTGATTTCTTTGTCATATACTTCAAATAATTACTTGAAGTTAATACTTCAATTGATTGTTGTTCTTATTTGATTCTCTCAAACTTCTTTCCATTTATCTCTACATTTTGTCACTAATTTCCAAGTTGTTTTTTTTTTTCTCATTTACTTCTTATGTACCTGGTCAACATCAAACAAGAATTTTCTTTAAACATGAATTTCGATGGACTTCAGACCTAGTTGAAAAACTTTTTATAACAAAAGTGAGACTAAGTCAAAATCCCTGAATAAATACTCTTCATTATTTCTGAAAAATTCCTTTCAACATATATTTTCAATGATCAAAGTAGTGCAGTTTAGTGGAATCAGCAGTTCACAGATTTTTTAAGTAAACTCTTCTTTTGTTACAATCTAATTTTTTGACTTAGTCTCAGTTTTTAACTGAGAATTAGAATAAAAAGTATAAATGACCCAATGAAATCTTAAATATGGTGCCAAATATTAGGCAGTTGAAACTAGTGTCTTGTATTGTCCCAATTTTAATTTAACTGCTTCTTTAATTACAAAATGATAGGAATTCTTTATATACTTGGTATACTAATTTTTTTCTTGTAATGTATAATCCAGATATCATTGCTTGTTCTTTGGCTTATTTTTTCACTCTTTAATATATCTTAGGATGAATATAATTTATTAATTTTTATGTTGTCTAATTTATCAACATTTTCTTTTATGGGCAATAATTTTTGTTTTTATATTAAAAGATTTTCCTTAAATCAAGGTGATTAAAAGATTTTCCTGGTATTTTATACAGCTTTATTGTTTCACCTTTCACTTTAGGCTTGTAATATTTCTAAATTTAATTTTGAGATTTAAGAGTCTAGTTTTACTTTTTTATACTGATAGCCTCTTATGCCAGTGACAATTTTCAATTTTTAATATATTTTTAAAATATCTACCTTCTTTCTCCCACCCCCCAGTAAACATCCATGGATGTTAATTTCCTATATATTCTTCTGTGTATAATTTTAATACACATAGAGGCAAATAGAAATATAGATTCCTTCAGCTACTTTTACATAAAATGTAGCATACCATATTTACACTGTTCTTCAACTTATTTTTGTTAACAAATAATATATCTCAGAGGTCTTTCATATTAGTAGAAAATAATGTTTTTATTATTTTAATGACTACATATTATTCCCCTATATCAGCATAATTAATGGATAATTCTGCCTTTTTTGCACCACTTTGCAGTCTCTGTCATGTCACATAATGACAAATGTATGGGACTGTTTCTTTTTTCTCCATATCTTAAGTTAGTTTATTTTTAATTTCTCCACTAATATCCCATTCTCTTAATTACTGTAATTTTAAAACAAATCTTGGTATATGAAAGAACAAGGACCTTTTATTATGTAATTAGCTATTTAATATCTACTTTAAAGAAGTATTTTTGCTTTTTATTTATCCCTCTATTTTATTTATTTTTTAAATTTCTTTAATTTAGGCTGTTAGGTTCTTATTTCTTTCCATCTACATTTGTTTATTTTGTGCTTGCTTTCAAACATTTTAAGGTGGTCAGTTTGCTTGTTACTTTTCAGCTCATGCTCTTCCAATGTTAATTTTAAAGCTATAGCTTTTCTTCTAGACACAATTTTAGATGCAACCCACAAGATATTATGTGTAGTATTTTCATTAAAATTCCTTTATGCATTCTCCTTTGACCCATGGATTATTTAGATGTATAAACTTGCAAATATATAGTGATGTTCAGTTATATTTTATTGTATATTTCTAACTTGATTGCATTGTGGTTTGTAAACATGTGTACACTTTCAAAATCCTTTGAAATTTGTTGAAACTTACTTTATAGCCCAGCAAATAATCAAATTTTTTAGGTGTTTGGCATTTGCTTAGAAAAAAATGGTATTCTGCAGTTCTTGTGAGTAGGATTCTAACTATGTTCCTTAGCTCTTGTTTTCATCAAATTATTCAGACCTTCTAGATCTTTCCTAAAATTTCTTTTCTGCTATTATGAAGTTTTTTTCATCTGTTACTGAGCAAGATTACCACTTGATTTTGGATTTGGCTATATCTTCTTACATTCCTCTAAGTTTTTGGTCATTAGAGGCTATGTTATGGGATGCATACAAATTTAAATTTGGTATATCTTTCTGGAAAGTTACACATTTCATCATTCTACCATGTTTCTCCTTATCTCTACTTTTAAAAAAATTTAACTTCTAAATGGTCTTTAAAATGTCTACAAAAAGATACATCCTCGGGCTTCCCTGGTGGCATGGTGGTTGAGAGTCCGCCTGCTGATGCAGGGGACACGGGTTCGTGCCCCGGTCTGGGAGGATCCCACATGCCATGGAGCGGCTGGGCCCGTGAGCCATGGCCTCTGAGCCTGTGCCTCCGGAGCCTGTGCTCCATGATGGGAGAGGCTACAGCAGTGAGAGGCCCGCATACCGCAAAAAAAAAAAAAAAAAAAGATATATCCTCTATCCATCTTTTAACTTTGTCCATATTTTAATGCTCAAATCTTCTGTGTCCTTTGTTTTAGATATGCCTTTTTTAAACAGCATTCAATTGGATTTGGTTTTTAGCAGAGTCCACAACCCTATTCCTTCATAGCAAAGTGTTTAGACTGCTAATTACTGCTATATTTGGATTTAAGTCCACCATCTTATTTTCTATTGGTCCCTCTCTTGGACATATTTTTTTGCTATTTTTTTAACCTTTCATTGAATTAGTGTACTAATTTTTATTAATGTAATTTTCCTGATATCTATCTGTTGACCTAAATACAAAGCAAATATTTTGAGAGGATACAAAATTGTAAATAGAACTTAACCAGGGGAATAGAACTGCACTGAAAGGTAAGAAGGAGCTTCAAAATTTGATGTTTACATTGTTTGGTTTGATTTTTTTTTTTACACTGGGCATATATTTTTATACTGACTTTTGGAAACCAGATCTGCAGACTACAGTAATTCTGCTAAAAGATAATTCAAAAAATGCATGCAAAAACAAGTAGAAATTGTTTATTCCTTGAATACTTTAGACTATCTGTTCAGCTTTTCCCCACTATCTACTTACTCTCATGCCTAATAGCATAAATGTAATTTACATAGCAAAAACATTCACAGAAAAATAATGTAGCTTTTATAATATGTTTCTCAGCATATCATTGAGTGTTTTTTATGCAAAGTGGCTTCACTGGGTTCTGGCATAGCGTCTTCAGAACTGCTCTGGCCTTTGCATGACTCCTTGTTTTCATTAAGTGATGAGCTCTTAGTAAATGTGATATAGGAAGAAAGGCTAGAGTAGTGAAAAGATCACAAAAAAGTTTGGGGTTTTTCGGTTTTTTTATTTTGGTTGGTTGGTTGGTTTTTGTTTTTGTTTTTGTTTTTTGACCTTTGTCAAGTCTTGATACATCTGTAGGCTTCATCTGCAAATAAAAGTGTTAAACTAGAGTTGGATGATTTTAGACCCCCTACCAGTCATAAGTACATAACAACGGAAACATTTTGAAGACAGGCAATCTAGTCCTACTTTCAAATTCTGCTCCTTCCTAGCTATATGATTTCGACAGTTACCTGATTTCTTTGGCATGTGATTCTCTTTAATACATCTTGAGTTATTCTGAGTAAATTCCCAGTAAATCACTGAGTTATT
The DNA here is from genome assembly GCF_964165515.1 of Mesoplodon bidens. Classification (NCBI taxonomy): domain Eukaryota; kingdom Metazoa; phylum Chordata; class Mammalia; order Artiodactyla; family Ziphiidae; genus Mesoplodon; species Mesoplodon bidens. Next base: position 92,990,479 of record NC_138167.1, read on the forward strand.
CCCAGTAAAGCACTTGGGGAAAATCTAAGTTCTGTCCCATGGAACAGAATTATTATTATTTATTTTCATCTTTCTAGCAGATAGTAGGCAGGTGATGATTATTAGTTTCTACTTCTTACTGACATCCTAGAATTGTATTGTAAGGAAATTGCAAATTAGTTCTATGAAAGATTGATGTAATATTTCATTGTCTAACCTGGAATTTACAAGTGCTCACCTCTTGCACATTAATAAAATGTGAAATATTAATATATATTATATAGAACAGTTTTCAACAAAAGATGTGAATCCTTATGCATCCATGACTCTATATTAAAACTTTAACAAGTTTACACATTTAAGTAGTGATATAATCTTATAAACAATATATAAATGGTATATTGGCAAAGACAATATAAAGAATCAGGAAAAATACAATCAAGCAGAAAATTGAATGTAAAATTATTTGAGATTAAAAAAATCTTACTACCATCATAACAGCTTTTTTATTTTTATGTTGTATTGTCATGTCACAATTATGATAAATTTTACTACAAAGTGGTCAATATCATATTTGAAGGTCACTTTGGTAATTGGAAGTGAGTCTCCTAAAGTGATGGCAATTGGAAAGCACAACATTTTACTTTCACGAATGCAATGATTTAGTTCTTTGACCTCTAGCTGGTTAAGCATGATATATAGTAGAACATTTCACTTCTGATATATGCACGTGAAACCCTGACAAGAATTAAAGGCAGAGTGCAGATTTAAACTGCTGGCATCCCTCACTCTGCTTGAATAATTGCTAAAGTTACTTTGAAGTACCTTAGAAAGAGAAAAAAAAAAGAAAAAGAGAAGGAAGGAAAAGAGAAATGAAAGAAACATCAGAACAAAAAACAGACGGGGAAAAAGGAAAGAAGGAAAGAAGAGAAGGGAAAGGGAGGGAAGAATGTAAAAACGTAGTCAATTTGCTTATTTTCCTTTCTGCACAAATAGCATCCTAAAGAAAAAAATATATATTTGAAAGGCTTTTAATGTAAACATGGACAGCTGTTTTAGACATTGTAACATGTGCACATTTGAAAGACACATCATGAAAAAAATTCATGCTGAAATGTCAATTTTATAGCTCTAAGATAGAGGTCCTAAGGTTTAGAAGTTAAAAGTAAGTTAACTCCTTGCTTATTCAAACATTAAACTGTCAGCATGGAAATAAATTTAAAACTTATGATGGTCCGAAAATGTGGTGCTAAATGAAGTCTGAAGACCTATTAACCTGCCTGAGATGTAAACCAGGAACTATTACACTCTGCTCTTCAGCATGTATTCAAGTACTTTCTAGTAGTGTGTGAGCTATTAAGAGGTGAACAAGGAAGCTGAATAGTATCTCTTTTTTCCTAAATGTAATGATAATGTTAGCTATTTTCAGTATTCATTTAGGAATTGCATGCATGTAGGAAATGGAATACTTGCTTAAAAAGGATTTCTTCAATTTTTTTTATCAGTAATGCTGAACTGACAATCCTTTAACAAATTGGCCAATAATCCATTTTTCCTTTGTTTTAGGGCTTTATAGGGATTTAAAGGTAAAACACAACATTTGTAAACATACTTACATGTAGGTGGTAGACACTTTAGATAACTTTTGACAAATTATTCATTGTTTTTTTGACTTTTATTAAAAAAGTTTTTCATTATGTTAATCATAAAATATTTTAACGCATGAGCTCCTTAAAGTATTTAAACTTAATAAATTCAATATGAGATAAAAATAATAGTAATTAAATTAGTTAGGTAAGGAATATGATCATCTTTCCTTTTGCAGTTAAAATATGTTTCTACTTATTATTGTCATGTCAAACAAATATACTTTTAAAAAGCTTCACTAGGACATTTGTCAATTATTTTAAGATAACATATCAATTATATATATATTTGATTTACATTTGAAAAGGCAGAATGGACTAAATCTGAATTACCTCAATTAAAATTAATGGTGAAATAAGCCTACTGACTGAGAAAACATATTTTGTTATGAAAATATCTTTTTCCCAGACCTCCCTGTCTATGGGTTTTTAAATTCAAGTGGGAAAGATAATAACCATTTTTGTTCCATACAACACTGTTAGAAATATATTTTTAAAGAGAGTTACACCAAAATATTTGAGTAAGAAACCAAAGAGTTTCTTTTTCTGGTTACTAGAGAACATTTATTCCTGTCTTAATAATAATTAATTATTCCTTAATTAATCTTAAGATTTAATCTTAAGTCTTACAAACATTGTTTTAGGTGTTACGGAGTAAAGCAAGAGAAGGCTATGACACACTTGTTCCTCACAGAGCTTATAATCAGCCTGTGGAGAAGAGATAATGAAAGCAAAGATAATAAAAGATATTAGCATTCCAGTGCCTAAGTACTTGATACACACAATAGGTACTAGGAAATGTGAGAAGGGAAAAGATGAATTTAGGGCACCATGATATGACCTGAAATGGACTTTGAAGAATAAATTAGATGGTTGTCTCCTACAGAACTGACAAGGAATTGGTCTGTGAGTTCATCTGGTTCTGGAGTATAACAAAATGTGGAAAGTACTGAAAATGTGGAAAGAACCTCAATGACATCTGAGCTTTGATCTTGTGTCAGCCTCTTTGTTCTTTGATGAGTGCTTGATGCCCACCAGCAGGTCTAGAACATGGATAAGAGACATAGTTAACACTTTTAATTTGCTGAATGGCTTTGTTGTCATCCTCTGCTTCTCAGTGAATTGCTCATTTTGTGTGGGCAAAATGTGCATTTATTTGATTTTGCATTTATTTATTAAAAAGATGAAAAAAAATGGTAAGGAAAGTAAAGTTAAGGTTGGAGAAAAAATAAGAGAAGAACAAAGCTTGTGTATTTAAATACACAAAATAACTTCTATGTACTCCAGTATAGTTTTCCAGCCTCTCTGCCCTAAGTCCCATTCCTTTAAAGTTTTGCTCTCTTCTAAGGAACAGATAAATACTATTATCTTAGCAAGAATTAACTTGACATGGACTTTAGAGGGCAATGCCATAACCTAACCCCCAAAAGAAACATGAATTCAGTTATGATGGGTACAAGTGTTTTAGTTCTATTTAATCCAAAGATGTCATAGAAAGTAATTATCGTAAGTATTTATATGAGATATCAGACTATGTAGTTACAAACATTCCACTTACTGCTCATTGAGTAATTGATCTAACTTCTCTGTGCCTTAATTTCCTCAACATTACAATGACATAATCATTTAATTTATCCCAGGGGGTTGTTGTCAAGAATAAATGAGATAATCCATATGACACACCAAACTTAATAACTGGAACATTGAAGCAATAAATAAATGTTAACTCTTTTTAATTTTATAACATCATAAAAAGGTAAATTTTTGATTCACTTGTCTTCTAAGTTTGATACAAGTATCACTCCAAATGGAGTATCGAAGAAAGTTATATCTTTCAGACTTCAAAGTGTCCCATCATTATTCTACTAAGAAACAAGTGGAGCAAGTGGAAGCAATACTGCTTTTCTTGGTCCACTTGTTCCTGTATCCTCTTTGTTGCACTCTGACCCTCAGGGCTGAGTGATACTAGTCAAAATTCTACTCCTGACTACCTCCTTTCCACCCAGAGTTCACAATAAAATATGTATGTATTATTCCATTTTGATGCTGTCATGGAAAGTGGAATGTGAATTATTGCTCCCCTACTCAAAATGTGGTCCATTGACCAGCAGCATTAGCAACATTTAGAAGTCTGTCAGAGAGATCTCAGCCACTCCCAGCACTTGCTGAATCAGAATATGAATTTTAACAAGAGCTCCCAATGATTCAATGAATATCAAAGTTTGTGTTGTATAAGATATCTTACCAGATAATGCAGATTGTTGGTAATGATTTGGTGGTGGCAGTGGTCATGGCCGCACTTTCAAGTGCCCGCATTTCTGATTGACAAGTAATGATCAAAGTAATTGTCTCTGTTTTAATCTCTCTGAAATTAGAGAATACTATTTTTTTAATCAACTAGAACATATCCTATGTTAATTTCAAGTGAGATCCTCCACCTCTCTCTCTCTCCATGTTTCCCATTTAAAATTATTATCTTTTAATATATGACTTAACTTCAAAGTTCTCCATAGATGAATAATTAGTTCTCCACAAGTGTAACCTTACTTAGTGATATACCCTTGTTTTCTAAATAAATGCTATTTTATAAATATTAGATGTAAATGCTGGACATATTAATGCTAATGATTTCATGGGCCAGGAGGTTTATTAACAGGAAAAAGGGAATAGAGGACAAAGATCCAAATATGGGAGAAAAACTTCTCATGAATTAGCCAAAACAAAAATAATTATGTTTTAATAAAGTAGGGACTGAAAATAACCATTGGGATATTAAGTCAATAAGCCTATGAAAAGATCTTCTTAATATTTTTTGTGTGAAGTTTATTTTTCTTATGGTATAAAAAGAAGACCAATAACCTAGAACAAAACTGGGTATTTCTAATATTGTATTATTATAACATGACAAGACTTTAAGAGACTGTTAAAAATGTTGAGATTCTTGGGGCTTCCCTGGTGGCACAGTGGTTGAGAGTCCGCCTGCCGCTGCAGGGGACACGGGTTTGTGCCCCGGTCCAGGAAGATCCCACATGCTGCAGAGCGGCTGGGCCCGTGAGCCATGGCCGCTGAGCCTGCGCGTCCGGAGCCTGTGCTCCGCAACGGGAGAGGCCACAACAGTGAGACGCCCACGTACAGCAAAAAAAAAAAAAATGTTGAGACTGTTAAGATTTCTATAGCCTGTAACAATGTTCTGCCATTCTCACACATTATTCTTTCCTTAGGTAAATTTGTTTCAGGCAAATTGATTTATTTCAGTTTCTTGAAGAAGGCATGCTCCCTGTGACCACAGAACCTTTGCATATACTATATCATTTCCCTCTGCAAAGACTGACCAACCATTTTCATTCCTTAACTCCTGCTAGGTCTCCAGATTTCAGCTCAATTATCAATCGAAGTCTAGGTCAGGCTCCACTTTTACTGCACCTTGCCTCATTGTGTATTACTTTTACTCAGTTTTCTACCTCATAGGGTTTTATGGAAACTAAACAAGTAATACTCTTAAGGCACTTTCCACAGAGGCAAGAACACAGAAAATGCTCACTAAGTATTAGTGATTTTAAACATGGCTTATACTGCTTGCATCAGGTAGTAGTTTCCTGTATTTTAATAGATCCCTAAGTAAGATACCAAGCTCTTTCTATAAAGAAACTGCCTTCCCACAGCAATAATTCAAATTTATTCCAAACTTCTTAGTTAAATAGATTTCACTTCCCTGGATCAGGCAGATCTAGGCATGTATTGCCTCTTGTTTCTCAATAGATTTTTTTTGTCACTACTTCTGTGAATCTGGGCTTTCAGTACTTCTCTAATCTCTGTCCTCTATTCCTTTTAGTTTGACGCTTTATTCTCCTTCCTATCCTCCTCCTCCTCTTCCTCTTCTGCTGCTCTGCCTTCTCATCTGCCTCTTGTCTCTTCTTCCTACTCCCCTTTTTTCTTCTTTTTCGCCTTTGTATGTTGCAAGAACAATGGAAGATACTATTCTGCAGTGTCTTCTGATTTTGGATTACGCTCTAGGTTGGGTATGAGTTATATATAAAAACACACCACCCATTACACAGAAATATTGATGCCATAACTTTCATATGCAATACCATTAAACATCTCCTTTGGTTATCTCAGCATTGCATTTTATTGTTTTGCCTGTTTACTCCTTTACAACGTAGACAATAGTTACCTTGGGCAATTTTATATTTTCAGAAATAATAGTTTTTTAAAGGCTCCTCAAGCCATATAATATTCATAGTTGGAACAACATTCTTAATTTTACAGATTAAACTATCCTTTCTACAGACAATAAAACTACTTTTTAAGGACAATTATAAAACCTGATATTTTAAAGAAAAAACTCTAGAGAGTTGATTGATAGTTGCCAGCAGACATGTGGTCGTCATGATAATAATCCATCCTTAAATTTGAAGAACTTGGCTTCAACTTTTCACAATTATGCACCTGCGGCTTGTTGATTAGATAAATGCAGTCTTTCCTGGCTTGATGCTTAATTCGAAGTGATCATCGTTATAGATACAGATATCGGTATAAATGTTATAGATATTGCTATAGATATATTTGAATGTGAGTTGCAATTAATGCTGTGCAATTCATGATGTTTTATCACATCACCAACAACATTTTCCATATCACCAAAGTCAACATTTTTTTTATTGTTCTGAGTGGTTGGCTGTCCCATTCTCCATCCTATTTCTATATGTAGATTTAAAAAGGAATTTTTGGCCCACTAAGTTTTCTCATGGGGACACATGTTTACTTGAGTCGACTGTTTATCGGAGTTTCTTCCCTAAGCAGATGCAGAATCATTGCAGAGATAATGTCCACTGTGCTGGGTTGGAGTTTAAAACTCTTACCATGATTTGAAAGGGTATGGTTGGTGATGCTTTCTGTAGTTTCTGCAAGAGTTGAGCCAGAATTTCGCCAGTGATGGAGGCAGGGCAGTGCCATCACTGTTGCCGTAGTCAGCTTTCCAGCTTTTTTTTTTTTGCGGTACGCGGGCCTCTCACTGTTGTGGCCTCTCCTGTTGTGGAGCACAGGCTCCGGACGCGCAGGCTCAGCGGCCATGGCTCACGGGCCTAGCCGCTCCGTGGCATGTGGGATCTTCCCGGACCGGGGCACGAACCCGTGTCCCCTGCATTGGCAGGCGGACTCTCAACCACTGCACCACCAGGGAAGCCCAGCTTTCCAGCTTTTTATGTGGTAAAATATATGTAACAACACTGCTCCCAGTCTGTCACACAGCTCAGACTATCACGTGAATCAGATCTTGTCATGGTGTCCCAACTTTCTTCTCAGCTTTTCACATATATGAAACAAGATTTTGCTAATGGAATATTGTACAAAAGTACAGAAAACTGTCACTACCTCTGGAGTTTATAGGTGTTAAAGCACTATGTAAAGTGTCAGATTTCACAGGAGGAAGTTTATACACCTGGAAGGAGCTATTCTATACCCTGTAATTTTACAAAGTCATAAAAGTTGAGTTGAGACAAGTATTTCTCAGAAGAACTCACATACTCAGATATTCATGACTCACCCTTACAATTAAATGCATTGTAGAACAGACTGTATAGTTTAGGCTCTTGTTCTACTAACATGATTCCTTGTTTTCTCAGTGGAAAAGAGGTCAGTGTGCCTGTAAATACCAGTTTACCTTGCTTTAGTGAAACATATGGGCAACAGTTTCTTTAATGAACTTTTAAATTTTAATCTCTTCAGAGGAATGAGAATGAAATCTAGGCGTAAGACCAGTGAGGAAAAAAATAGCGGTAGAGATAGGTAATAAAAATCACTTTTGAACAGGACATTCATTTAGGCAAAAATAAAGGTGATTAGACTGATTTATGTGAAGGAACTAGAACTGCAATGATTCATGCTTTCACATAAGCCTCCTAGCACATATTTAAACACATAAAAATAGGGGAAAAAGTTGGTCTTTAGAATTCGACTATAATTTCAATTTCTACTTATCAATAATGAAATAATAAAAAATAAAATTGTCTCTTTATTATTAGATATGTGAATTGTATTTTATCATAAATAAAATGGAAAATACTTCACAATCTTATCACTATTTTCTCCTTTCACCTCCTCAACACACACCCATACACAGAAACATACAACCATTCAAGGAAAGAAGAGAAGTGTCTTTTCTAAAGTTAAATTGTTTTCTTTAAAAATAAAGTGCACCATTAATTCATCTCTGGAATGTTAAATTTAAAATACTGCAATCCTCTTTAGGCAAGTAGCCTCCTTCAGAAATGCTTTAAAGAATCCGTTAAATCTATTCAAGGTCTTTTATTTCCACGAAAGTTGCAACTGCTTTATTTCACCTGTTACATTCCCACCTGTAGTAGACACTGTTAAACTGTCCCCCAGGATCCATTCTCACCCTTTTTCATTTTAGTAGTGGAATCTACCCCTCCCTTCTCCCTCTTACTTGCTCCCCAGCCTCCCTGTGTTTGCGCTGGGCTTATTTCCCAGCCTCTCTTGCAGTCAGGTGTGTCTACCTAAGTTCTTACCAGTGGTATATAAACAGAAGTGATGTGCACAATTCACTGGTCGTTTTCAACCTAAAGACAAGTTGTGTGCCCTGACTCCACTTTTTCCTCCTCTTCTGACCAAGGAACCACAACTGCAGATGCAAACTTTGATACAGAGATGGAGTCATGTTTTGTGTAGAGCTGGCTGGCCCAGAAGTAGTCATCAGCCAGAGCCTGCCTACACTTATATTCTAAAATGAGAAAGGCACAAACTTCTAGTTTATTTACTCAACTGTATTTTTAGGCCTCTTTCTTATAGTAGCTGACTCTGTATCCTGACTTATAACACACCAAAGTATAAGCTTAGAGTAATAGTGTTCTTGAGCCTTAAGTTATTGGTGCAGAAAACTGAGGTGAAAACACAGTATTTTAAAAAGTGGAGTGCAAAGCAAAATCAGCATTTGCTCTTTTTCCCCCCAGAGATCTTCTCATCAGTTGGTACACTTAGTTTGCATTCCACAAGGAATACTGTATAGTCAAAGTAAATCATGTATCTTGAGAATAATAATACGTATCTATTGCACAGTTGAGAAGAATGAGCAACGTACACTATATACCTCTAAGATCACAATGCACATGTGGTGAGCATTGGAATGAGATTCTTCATAGCATTCAATAGCCATTCCTCTGTGCTTTGCTTCATCATTGTAAATCCATTAGCATTCATATCTGTGGTCCTCAAAGTGTAGTCCCCAAACCAGCAACATTAGAATCATCTAGGAAAGTGTTAACAATTCAGCACAGATGCATTGAATTAAAAATACCCAGTAGGGCCCAGAGACCTGTGGTTCAACAGTCTCTCCAGGTGATTCCAGTGCATGATAAAAGTAGAGAAAAATGGCTTTATATCAACAAGCTAGTAAAGTAGAATTGGCAGTCATTAATAAAGGACATTTGTTGAAATTACATTGATTTAAAAACACTGATCTCAATGTGTGTTTTTAAAATGTCTCAACCTGAGTGATTTTGACTTCTGACACTCAATTTATCTTATTTAATTCTATAAAAATTCTGATTTTTTAAAGTTTCTAAATATTGCAAATGGCAAAATGCTTTATTTTTTCAGGTTGGAATAGGCAACACTACTTAAATACTATATTCTCATTCATGTATTATGTCAAGACTTTCTCTTTTCTGCTATATATATAAATGGTACTCTTAAAATTCCATTAAGCCCTACTATATTTTAGAAAATACACATGATTTTTATCACCATACTTTCATGTTTATGTGATTGCCCTTGCATTCCTGTATAATATTCAGAAATAATAACTTAAATTGTTTAGTATTTTACCTCACACACATTTTCCTACTTATTAACTAACTTGAGGGTCCTGTTATGTTAGCTCTGTATTCATTTAAGAGCAAACAAGAAATTTAGAGAAATTGTGAGATTTACCTAACATTACACACCTAGTAAATGAAACAGCCAAAATTAACATTAAGGGCTTTTAAATCCAAACCTAAACATTGTACTTGCAAGGAAATAAAAATAATAAGATACAAATTCAGTCTCAAAAAGGATATTGTCCCTACAATTAGTGTTGCAAACAAGCAGATTATTACAAAGGAAAGTACAGCTGGGGCATTGCTAGACCTCATCTTTCTTATGAGCTCTCATAGACCCACAGCAAACCAGCTGAATCAAGGTGGGTAATTAATTTCAGTGAATTTCTACATCTGGGGAAAGAAGAGGATTCTGGGAAAAAGCTACTATGGAAGGTGGGAAAGAAGTAAGTCGACTCAGCAAGTTTGTTTGTTTATGTGTTATAGCTAGGATATCCATCTGGCATTCTCTAAGAAAGATCAATAAATATTTAACTTGCTTTTCCATTGCATTAACTGGCAGTAAGGTATGTCTTTTTTTTTTTTTTTTCGGTACGCAGGCCTCTGACTGTTGTGGCCTCTCCCGTTGCAGAGCACAGGCTCCGGACGCACAGGCTCAGCGACCATGGCTCACAGGCCTAGCCACTCCACGGCATGTGGGATCTTCCCGGACCGGGGCACAAACCCGTGTCCCCTGCATTGGCAGATGGACTCTCAACTACTGCGCCACCAGGGAAGCCCAAGGTATGTCTTTAAATGCAATTCAGTTCCAAGGTTAATACCAACGTGAGAGCAAACTTATCTTTTCCTGATTGAACTGATATTAAGTCAAAAATAAATATATTAGGCAGTAAAATACCAACATAATGAAAATTTAGGATATATTATGCTATTTCAAAGGAATATCATGCTTACTGCTGCATTGGATTTTGTCCTCAGACTTCCTGCTGCAAAAAATTCACTCTTTTCTCCCCTTGAGGAATCCTGGTGGAAACAGGTAAGAGGCCTTGGGCCAAAGATTTATAATATGATTTAAAACACATAAAAATTCTTTATGTGATTATTTAAAATATTTTTTCAATATGAAAGTGAAATTATTGCTATAAATGAATCAACCTTCAAATACACCTACTCATTCATAAATCAGAATAAAAATGCTATTTTACTTGGTAGGTGGGATTATTAGTTGTTTTCATCAAATGTCCAAGAACTTGTTTCCTGCAAGTGTAATGTAATCAATATAAGGGAGTGTGTCTCCTCCACCGTCCTAGTGAATTTGTACAGGTAACCTTGTCTACCCATCCTTCAGCTTAGTGGCAAGTTTTTCATCTTATTTTGTAGGTTGCTCTTCTCTTGGCTCATTCATATGCAGAATTGACTTTGTATGTTTTTATTTCTGTCCACTTTTTATGAATATGTTGACACTAATGAATCCAGTAGTGACCCAGTTGAATCGAGTCTGCTACCAGCTGTGCCACCACTGTAATAACTGCCAAAAAAAAAATACATTTCTCTCTTTCATTCACCTGGGAGTTGGTTACTTCCTACTATCCCTGAGTTCACAAGAGGCAGGTACTAGTTTTCTATTATCTCAGTCCCACATTACAAGAGTAGCATTCCAAATGAAGATGAACAAACCTGGACTCATCATCTTTGTATAGAAAAGTGAAAGATGTTATTCAATTAGCTGGTATTAATCTTTTAGGAGGCTTGCCCCCATCCACCCAAATACTTTGAAAGTCCATTTTGGATGAAGAGTTTTGATCCCTGAACTGATGGTTTGTAAAGATGATGTGTAAACAGTGTTAAAGTTCTCTTTATAAAGAGTTGGGAAGAATGTTGGTACTGGATCAAACAGCAGGAGGGGAGAAGGTAGAAGAAAAGGAGGTCACCAAGCTGGAGTGGGGAAAGCTGGTACTCATGGTAAATAAAGGATAGTAAGAAATTCATTATAATGTGGCCAAAGCATCTATTAGAATCCAGAGATTTTACTATTCAGTATTAATTTATACATGCAGGTGCAATAAAAAGTCTTTGGCCCAGTCTTTAATGGAGTATACCAATTAAGTAAATGCTTTGTATGAATAATTTGGGGGAAATCAAGGAAAAATTCTTATAGTTTAGTGATTCTCAACATATGTGCCTGCAACAGCAACATCGCATCACCTGGGAGATTGTTAGAAATGCAAATTATCAGGGCTTAACCAGACCTAGTGAATTAGCAACTCTGAGTAGAGCTTAGCTTTCTGTGCTTGAAGGAGGCCTCTAGGTGATTCTGACACAGGGTATGGTGTGAGAACTACTGTCTTATTCTGTATCTAGGTTTATGTGGAGCAGAAAGAAGGGGACAGTTATAGGAGATGAGATGCTGCAGAAATTAAGAAATCTGTCAAATAGGAATTTGGTGTTAAATTGCTAAGGACACATGAAAGCAAAGTAAGAATTATCAAGTTCTTGGGAAACACATGGTGGCATATCCTACCATGTAGTAGGTAGTTTAAATCTATATAACCAAATATAAAAAATTTTAAAAGAAAGGCTGACTCTAGCTTTGGATAATATTTTTAAAATATAAAATTATTCATATTTGATGCTAATAATTCTACTGTTGTGTATACTAGATTGGTGGGAAAACTTCCAAGAGCACCAAATGATTTTTATCGAGGAAAGGTTTTGACAGGTCTATCAGTTTCTATATTGTCTACTTTAACAAGCTGGAAACGTCTTTTGAAGAATATTTAAAGTTTCTTTTAATGTTTTAAGATCCACATCTTCCAACCTTTGTGCAAACAGTAATAGGCATTCAATTTTAAGGCGCAGTTAAAACTACCTTAAAGATTTGGATGAAATATGTATTTTAGACAAGAATATCTTTTTTTTAACATCTTTATTGCAATATTATTGCTTTACAGTGGTGTGTTAGTTTCTGCTTTATAATAAAGTGAATCAGCTATACATATACATATATCCCCATATCTCCTCCCTCTTGCATCTCCCTCTCACCCTCATTATCCAACCCCTCTAGGGTCTCCCTCTCACTCTTATTATCCTACCCCTCTAGGTGGTCACAAAGCACCGAGCTGAACTCCCTGTGCTATGCGGCTGCTTCCCACTAGCTATCTATTTTACATTTGGTAGTGTATATATGTCACTGCCACTCTCTCACTTCGTCTCAGCTTCCCCTTCCCCCTCCCCGTGTCCTCAAGTCCATTCTCTACATCTGCATCTTTATTGCTGTCCTGCCTCTAGGTTCTGCAGAACAATTTTTTTTTTTTTAGATTCCATATATATGTGTTAGCACACGGTATTTGTTTTTCTCTTTCTGACTTACTTCACTCTGTATGATACACTCTAGGTCCACCCACCTCACTACAAATAACTCAGTTCCATTTCTTCTTATGGCTAATATTCCACTGTATATATGTGCCACATCTTCTTCATCCATTCATCTGTCGATGGACACTTAGGTTGCTTCCATGTCCTGGCTATTTATTGTAAATAGAGCTGCAATGAACATTGTGGTACATGACTCCTTTTGAATTATGGTTTTCTCAGGGTATATGCCCAGCAGTGGGATTGCTGGGTCATATGGTAGTTCTATTTTTAGTTTTTTAATGAACCTCCATACTGTTCTCCATAGTGGCTGTATCAATTTACATTCCCACCAACAGTGCAAGAGGTTTCCCTTTTCTCCACACCCTCTCCAGCATTTGTTGATTATAGATTTTCTGAAGATGTCCATTCTAACTGGTGTGAGGTGATACCTCATTGTAGTTTTGATTTGCATTTATCTAGTAATTAGTGATGCTAAGCAGCTTTTCATGTGCCTCTTGGCCATCTGTATGTCTTCTATGGAGAAATGTTTATTTAGGTCTTCTGCCCATTTTTTGATTGGGTGGTTTTTTAATACTGAGCTGCATTAGCTTTTTATATGTTTTGGAGATTAATCCTTTGTCTATTGATTCATTTGCAAATATTTTCTCCCATTCTGAGAGCTGTCTTTTTGTCTTGTTTATAGTTTCCTTTGCTGTGCAGAAACTTTAAGTTGCATTAGGTCCCATTTTTTTGTTCTTGTTTTTGTTTCCATTCCTCTAGGAGGTGGGTCAGAAAAGATCTTGCTGTGATTTATGTTAAAGAGTATTCTTCCTATGTTTTCCTCTAAGAGTTTGATAGTGTCTGGCCTTACATTTAGGTTTCTAATCCATTTTGAGTTTATTTTTGTGGATGGTGTTAGGGAGTGATCTAATTTCATTCTTTTACATGTAGCTGTTCAGTTTTCCCAGCACCACTTATTGAAGAGGCTGTCTTTTCTCCATTGTATATTCTTGCCTCCTTTATCAAAAATAAGGTGACCACATGTGCGTGGGTTTATCTCTGGGCTTTCTGTCGTGTTCTATTGATCTATATTTCTATTTTTGTGCCAGTACCATACTATCTTGATTACTGCAGCTTTGTAGTATAGTCTGAAGTCAGGGAGCCTGCTTCCTCCAGCTCCGTTTTTCTTTCTCTAGATTGCTTTGGCTATTCGGGTTCTTTTGTGTTTCCGTACCAATTTTGAAAATTTTTGTTCTAGTTCTGTGAAACCTGCCATTGGTAGTTTGATAGGGATTGTGTTGAATCTGTAGATTGCTTTGAGTAGTATAGTCATTTTCACAATGTTGATTCTTCCAATCCAAGAACGTGGTATATCTCTCCATCTGTTTGTATCATCTTTAATTTCTTTCATCAGTGTCTTATAGTTTTCTGCATATAGGTCTTTTGTCTCCTTAGGTACGTTTATTCCTAAGTATTTTATTCTTTTTGTTGCAATGGTAAATGGGAGTGTTTCCTTAATAAATCTTTCAGATTTTTCATCATTAGTGTATAGGAATGGAAGGGACTTCTGTGCATTAAATTTGTATCCTGCTACTATACCAAATTCACTGATTAGCTCTAGTAGTTTTCTGGTAGCATCTTTAGGATTCTCTATGTATAGTATTATCTCATCTGCAAACAATGACAGCTTTACTTCTTTTCCGATTTGGATTCCTTTTGTTTCTTTTTCTTCTCTGATTGCTGTGGCTAAAACTTCCAAAACAGTGTTGAATAATAGTGGAGAGAGTGCAAAACCTTGTTTAGTTCCTGATCTTAGTGGAAATGTTTTCAGTTTTTCACCATTGAGAACAATGTTGGCTGTGAGTTTGTCATATATGGCCTTTATTATGTTGAGGTAAGTTCCCTCTATGCCTGTTTTCTGGAGGGTTTTTATCATAAATAGGTGTTGAATTTTGTCAAAAGCTTTTTCTTCTTCTATTGAGATGATCATATTGTTTTTATTCTTCAATTTGTTAATATGGTGTATCACATTGATTGATTTGCATATATTGAAGAATCCTTGCATTCCTGGAATAAACCCCACTTGATCATGGTGTATGATCCTCTTAATGTGCTGTTGGATTCTGTTTGCTAGTATTTTGCTGAGGATTTTTGCATCTATGTTCATTAGTGATATTGGCCTCTAGTTTTCTTTTTTTGTGACATCTTTGTCTGGTTTTGGTGTGAGG
This sequence comes from Mesoplodon bidens, assembly GCF_964165515.1. Taxonomy (NCBI): domain Eukaryota; kingdom Metazoa; phylum Chordata; class Mammalia; order Artiodactyla; family Ziphiidae; genus Mesoplodon; species Mesoplodon bidens. The sequence goes on from NC_138167.1 coordinate 93,005,524, forward strand.
ATGATGGTGGTCTCATAGAATGAGTTTGGGAGTGTTCCTCCCTCTGCTATATTTTGCAAGAGTTTGAGAACAATAGGTATTAGTTCTTCTCTAAATATTTCATAGATTCGCCTCTGAAGATATCTGGTCCTGGGCTTTTGTTTGTTGGAAGATTTATAATCACAGTCTCAATTTCAGTGCTTGTGATTTGTCTGTTTATATTTTGTATTTTATCCTGGTTCAGTCTCAGAAGGTTGTGCTTTTCTAGCAATTGGTCCATTTCTTCCAGGTTGTCCATTTTATTGGCTTATAGTTGCTTGTAGTAACCTCTCATGATCCTTTGCATTTCTTCACTGTCCATTGTTACTTTTCCTTTATCATTTCTAATTCTATTGATTTGAGTCTTCTCCCTTTTTTTCTGATGAGTCTGGCTAATGGTTTATCAATTTTGTTTATCTTCTCAGAGAACCAGGTTTTAGTTTTATTTATCTTTGCTATTTTTTCCTTCATTTCTTTTTTATTTATTTCTGATCTAATCTTTATGATTTTTTTCCTTCTGCTAACTTTGGGGCTTTTTTGTTCTTCTTTCTCTAATTGCTTTAGGTGTAAAGTTCAGTTATTTATTTGTGATGTTTCTTGTTTCTTAAGGTGGGATTTTATTGCTATAAACTTCCCTCTTAGAACTGCTTTTGCTGCATCCCATAAGTTTTGGGTCATCATGTTTTCATTGTAATTTATTTCTAGGCATTTTTTGATTTTCTCTTTGATTCCTTCAGTGGTCTCTTGTGTGTTAAGTAGTATATTTTTAGTCTCCATGTGCTTGTATTTTTTACAGATTTTTTCTGGTAATTGATATCTAGTCTCATGGTGTTGTGGTTGGAAAAGATAGTTGATACAATTTCAATTTTCTTAAATTTACCAAGGCTTGATTTGTGACCCAAGGTGTGATCTATCCTGGAGAATTTTCCATGAGCACTTGAGAAGAAAGTGTATTCTGGTGTTTTTGGATGGAATGTCCTAGAAATATCAGTTAAGTCCATCTTGTTTCATTTGTCATTTTAAGCTTGTGTTTCCTTATTTATTTTCATTTTGGATTATCTGTCTATTGGTGAAAGTGGGGTGTTAAAGTCCCGTACTATGATTGTGTTACTATCAATCTCCCCTTTTATGGCTCTTAGCATTTGCCTTATGCATTGAGGTGCTCTTGTGTTGGGTCCATTAATATTTCCAATTGTTATATATTCTTCTTGGAATGATCCGTTGATCATTATGTACTGTTCTTCTTTGTCTCTTGTAATAGTCTTTATTTTAAAGTCTATTTTGTCTGATATGAGAATTGCTACTCCAGCTTTCTTTTGATTTCCATTTGCATGGAGTATCTTTTTCCATCACCTCACTTTCAGTCTATATGTGTCCCAGGTCTGAAGTGGGTCTCTTGTAGACAGTATATATACTTGTCTTGTTTTTGTATCCATTCAGCCAGTCTGTGTCTTTTGATTGCAGCATTTACTCCACATACATTTAAGGTAGGTATTGACATGTATGTTCCTATTACCATTTTCTTAATTGTTTTGGGTTTGTTATTGTAGGCATTTTCCTTCTCTTGTGTTTCCTGTCTAGAGAAGATCCTTTAGCATTTGTTGTAAAGCTGGTTTTGTGGTGCTGAATTCCCTTAGATTTGCTTGTCTAAGGGAAAGACAAGATTGTAAAGATTTTAATTTCTCCATTGAATCTGAATGAGATCCTTGCTGGGTAGAGTAATCTTGGTTTTAAGTTTTTCTCTTTCATCACTTTAAATATGTCCTGCTACTCCCTTCTGTCTTGCAGAGTTTCTGCTGAAGGATCAGCTGTTAACCTTATGGGGATTCCCTTGTATGTTATTTGTTGTTTTTCCCTTTCTGCTTTTAATATTTTTTCTTTGTATTTAATTTTTGATAGTTTGATTAATATGTGTCTTGGCGTGTTTCTCCTTGGATTTTTCCTGAATTGTACTCTCTGCCTTTCCTGGATGTTTTCAACTATAATCTCTCCAAATATTTTCTCAGTCCCTTTCCTTTTCTCTTCTTCTTCTGTGACCCCTATTATTCGAATGTTGATGTGTTCAGTGTTGTCCCAGAGGTCTTTGAGACTGTCCTCAATTCTTTTCATTCTTTTTTCTTTATTCTGTTCTGTGGTAGTTATTTCCGCTATTTTTTCTTATCCGTTCTTCTGCCTCAGTTATTGTGCTATTGATTCCTTCTAGAGGATTTTTAATTTCATTTATTGTGTTGTTCATCATTGTTTGTTTCCTCTTTAGTTCCTCTAGGCCCTTCTTAAACATTTCTTGTATTTTCTCCATTCTGTTTCCAAGATTTTGAATCATGTTTACTATCGTTACTCTGAATTGTTTTTCAGGTAGACTTCCTATTTCCTCTTCATTTGTTTGGTCTGATGGGTTTTTACCTTGCTCCTTCATCTGCTGTGTGTTTCTCTGTCTTCTCATTTTGTTTAAGTTACTGTGTTTGGGGTCTTGTTTTTTCAGGCTGCCGGTTCGAAGTTTCTGTTGTTTTTGGTGTCTGCCCCCAGTGGCTGATGTTGGTTTAGTGGGTTTTGTAAGCTTCTTGGTGGAGGGGAATGGTGCCTGTGTTCTAGTGGATGAGGCTGTATCTTGTTTTTCTGGTGGCAGGACCACATCCAGTGGTGTGTTTTGGGGTGTCTGTGACCTTATTATGATTTTAGGAAGCCTCTCTGCCAATGGTTGGGGTTGTGTTCCTTTCTTTCTGGTTGTTTGGCAAGGGTGTCCAGCACCCTTGCTGGTCGTTGAGTGGAGCTGGGTCTTAGTTTTGAGATGAAGATCTCTGGGAGATCTTTTGCAATTTGATTTTATGTGGAGCTGGGAGGTCTCTGGGGGACTCGGCTCTCCCACCTCAGAGGCACAGGCCTGAAACCCAGCTGGAGCACCAAGACCATGTCAGGCACACGGCTCAGAAGAATAGGGAGAGAAAAAGAAAAAAGAAAGAAAAAATACAATAAAACAAAATAAAGTTATTAAAATAAAAAATACAAAAATTATTAAAAATAATTAAAAATTAATTAAAAAAGAAAAGAAAAAGAAGGAAATAAAGAAAGAAGGGAGCAAACAAACCAAAAAACAAATCCACCAATGATAACAAGTGCTGAAGACTATACTAAAAAAAAGGACAGACAGAACCCTAGGACAAATGGTAAAGCAAAGCTATACAGACAGAATCACACAAAGAAGCATACACATACACACTCAGATAAAGGGAAAAAGGAAATATATATATGTGTATATATATATATATATATATGTGTGTGTGTATATATATATATATATACACATATATATATATATATATGGAAGAGAGCAACCAAAGCAATAAACAAACATACCAATGATAATAAACTGTAAATACTAAACTAAGATAAACATAAAACCAGAAACAAATTAGATGTAGAAAGCAAACCGCAAGTCTAGAGTTGCTCCCAAAGTCCACCACTTCAATTTTGGGATGATTCGTTGTCTATTCAGGTATTCCGCAGATGCGGGTGAGGGTACACCAAGTTGATTGTGGGGATTTAATCCACTGCTCCTGAGGCTGCTGGGAGAAATTCCTCTTTCTCTTCTTTGTTCACACAGTTCCTGGGGTTCAGCTTTGGATTTGGCCCTGTTTCTGTGTGTAGGTCGCCTGAGGCATCTGTTCTTTGCTCAGACAGGACTGGTTTAAAGTAGCAGCTGGTTAGGAGGCTCTGGCTCAGTCAGACTGAGGGGAGGGCGGGGTACAGAATGTGGAGCAAGCCTGCAGTGGCAGAGGCTGGCGTGACATTGCAACAGCCTGAGGCGCACCATGTGTTCTCCCTGAGAAATTGTCCCTAGATGCCGGGACACTGGCAGTGGTGGGCTGCACAGACACCCGGGAGGGGAGGTGTGGATAGTGACCTGTGCTTGTACACAGGATTCTTATTGGCTGCAGCAGCAGCCTTAGCATCTCATTCCTGTCTCTGGTGTCCATGCTGATAGCTGTGGCTCACGCCCATCTCTGGAGCTCGTTTAGGCGGTGGTCTGAATCCCCTCTCCTCGCACACCCTGAAACAATTGTCTCTTGCTTCTTAGGCAGGTCCAGACTTTTTCCCAGACTCCCTCCCAGCTAGCTGTGATGCACTAGCCCCCTTCAGTCTGTGTTCATGCAGCCAACCCCAGTCCTCTCCCTGGGATCTGACCTCCGAAGCTGGAGCCTCAGGTCTCAGTCCCCACCCGCCCCCGCAGGTGAGCAGACAAGACTCTCAGGCTGGTGAGTGCTGGTGGGCACCAATACTCTGTGTGGGAAGCTCTCCACTTTGCCCACTGCACCCCTTTTCCTGCACTCTCCTCCATGGCTCTGAAACTTCCCCCCAGCCACCCCACCATCTCTGTCAGTGAGGGGCCTTCCTAGTATGTGAAAACTTTTCCTTCTTCACAGCTCCCTCCCAGAAGTGCAGGTCCTGTCCCTATTCTTTTGTCTCTGTTTTTTCTTTTTTCTTTTGCCCTACCCAGGTACATGAGGAGTTTCTTGTCTTTTAGGAAGTCTGAGGTCTTCTGCCAGTGTTTAGTAGGTGTTCTGTAGGAGTTGTTCCACATGTAGATGTATTTGTGATGTATTTGTAGTGAGGAAGTTGATCTCCACATCTTACTCCTCCACCATCTTGAAGGTCTCCAAGGAAATCTTTTAAAATAGAGTATGTGTACTCTTTAGTATTTCATCTCTGTATATGTCTAGAACTAAATCATTATTTCTATTACAATACTCTTTTGCTGATGCTATTAGAACAAGTAAATGACCAATTTATTTTTTTCAGAAACTATAAACTATTTATTTTTTATTTTTTATTAAGTTAGGGTTGATTTATAATACATTAGTTTCAGGTATACAATATAGCAGTGTAAAATTTTTGTAGATTATACTCCATTTAAGGTTATTATAAAATATTGTCTATATTCCTTGTGCTGTACAATGTATCCTTGTAACTTATTTATTTTACACATAAGAGCTTGTATTTCTTAATCTCCTACCCCTATCTTACTCCTTTCCTCTTCTGTCTCCCACTGGTAACCACTACTTTGTTCTCTATATCTGTACTCTGTTTTTATTTTGTTATGTTTATTCATTTATTTTTTAGATTTCACATATAAGTGATAACACACACTATTTATCTTTCTCTAACTTATTTCACTAAGCATAATACTCTCCAGGTCCATCTCCTTCCATGTTGTTGCAAATGGAAAAATTTCTTTTTTATGGTTGAGTACTATTCCACTGTGTGTGTGTGTGTGTGTGTGTGTGTGTGTCTTTCATTTTGTTTATCCAGTCATTTCTTGATGGACACTTGTGTTGCTTCCATAGCTTGGCTATTGTAAATAATGCTGCTATGAACCTTGGGGTGCGTATATCTTTTTGAAATAGAGTTTTTGTTTTCTTTGGATGTATAACCAGGAGTGGAATTGCTAGATAATATGTTAGTTCTATTTTTAGTTTCTTGAGGAGTCTCCATACTGTTTTCCATAGTGGCTGCACCAATGTACATTCCCACAGACAGTGTGTAAGTGTTCCCTTTTCTCCACATCCTTACTGACGTTTGTCATTTGTGGTCTTTTGATGATAACCATTCTGACAGGCGAAATCTAATTGTGGTTTTGATTTGCATTTCTCTGATTAGAGATGTTGAGCATCTTTCCATGTACCTGTTGGCCATCTGTATGTCTTCTTTGGAAAAATGTTTGTTCATGTCTTCTGCCCATTTTTTAATTTTTTTTTATATTGAGTTATATGAGGTGTTTATATATTTTGGATATTAACCCCTTATAGGTTTTATCATTTGCAAATACTTTATCCCTTTCAGTAGGTTGATTTTTCCTGTTGTTGATGGTTTCCTTGGCCATGAAAAAGCTTTTTAAGTTTAATTAGATCCAATTTCTTGATTTTTGCTTTTGCTTCCTTTGCCTTAGGAGAGACATTAAAAAATATATATTGCTACAATTCATGTCAATGAGTGTGCTGCCTGTATTTTCTTCTAGGAGTTTTATGGTTTCAGGTCTTACATTTAGGTTTTTTAAAATCCATTTTGAGTTTATTTTTGTATATGGTGTAAGAAAATGTTCCCATTTTATTCTTTTACAAGTATCTGTCCAGGTTTCCCAGCACCACTTATTGAAGAGACTTTTTCCCTATTGTATATTCTTGCCTCCTTTGTCATAGATTAATTGACCATAAGTGTGTGTATTTATTTCTGGACTCTCTGTCCCACTGATCTATGTGTCTTTTTTTGTGCCAGTAGCATACTACTTTGATTACTGTAGCCTTAGAGTATATTCTGAAGTCAGAGAAAGTGACTCCAGCTCTGTTCTTCTTTCTCAAGATTGTTTTGGCTATTCATGGTCTTTTGTGTGCCATACAAGTTTTAGAATTACTTGTTCTAGCTTTATGGAAAATGCCATTGGTATTTTGATAGAGATTGCATTGAATCTATAGATTGCCTTGGTAGTATGGTCATTTTAACAATATTGATTCATGATCATGGTTTATCTTTCCATCTGTGTTGTCTTCAAATTTTCTTAAATCAGTGTCTTATTGTTTTCCAATTACAGATCTTTTACCCGCTTAGATTTATTGTTTTCTTAATTTCTCTTTCTGATAGTTCACTGTCAGTGTACAGAAATGCAACAGATTTCTGTAAATTAATTATGTATCCTGCAATGTTGTAGACTTCATTGATGAGCTCTAGTAGTTTTGGGTGCCATCTTTAGGGTGAATAATCAATTAATTTAGAAACAAAGATTAAAATACAGGATAAAAAATATTCATGCTCAAATATTTTATTTTATCTTAAAATGTAAAAATGTACATTTTATTTATCAATTGTTTTATGAATGGTCAAGATTTTTTAAAAAATATAAGTCTGTTGATTAAAAAATTCTGTCATCTTTGGTATGTAAACTACACCCACAATGCACTCTTTTTTTGATTTTTCACAGCAGACCCAGGATCTTAAGATACAATATAAAACAATTTGCATGCAGAATTATTTTATCACTTTTAATGGAAAATCACAAATTTGCTTGTTATCCTTGTAGAGAGCACATGTGGAATTATTTAAATATTTTATTTTTCTCAAACTTTTACGATTATGCCACCCACACCTAATTAGATAGCAACTTTAAAATTGGCTCATCTTTATTAAACCATTCCAAAACACTCAGCTTTGTTACCATAGAAATAACATTTTTAGTTAAAGTAGTATTAATTACAATATATAATTAGAATAACATGTTTATCTAATATAAAACAGTTTGAGGAACACACATAACAGTCTATTAATTGCATTCAAGTTAGCTGGAGGCCACTGAGTTGTGTGGACAGGCTGGAGAGCCACCGCCAAGGTCAAGGCACTAACGTATAGTCAGTATCTCGCATAGAGAGAATGGAGAGGGCTAGTTGATCTAGAGTCAAGAATGTGGACTAAAAGTGGTTCTTCATTGATATTTCCATAATCTAAAGTTCTGATATTTATATTTTTAAAAGCCTCTAAGTGAGTAAAAGCTATTACTTTTAAATTATATTTTGATTATTTAGGTAAATCAGGTTTAAATAAATATATTTTATTTAACTATAATTACCTCTAAATTATAATGTCCTTTGAAATCATACTGACTTTTTGCATCTTTTATGGAAAAAAATGGTTGTTGGGATGAATTGACAACCCTCTGAGAGATCTGTGCTTTGCATGATGTATTGCCACTGTTCAAAATATGCTACAAGACCTGCCACACAATCTTCTGACTAGAGAGGAAGTCTCAAGGCCAAGATCAGTATTTTATTTGTGCATATTTCATAAGTGCCTATTCCAAAGAGGAGCAGTGAGTAGGCACTGAGTAATTGTTGAATAAGCAAAAAAGAAAGGGAGAGATTCTGTGATATGATTTTTTTTTCTTACTGCTCTTCTGATTTTTTTCTCCTGATTTCTTTCCTTTTATTTTTTCTACATGCTATCTTAATTTTAATGTAATATTCCTTTCTTCATATTCTAATCACAAGATAGTCATTTCACCTTGTTCTGTTGTTCTGGAGAGACATAAAAGCAGAGACAGGCTATACCTTGCCTTGTGGAATAAGAATAGAAAAATGACATTCTGTGGACATCAGTTTATAATATATCCTACGTGTACTGTGTCTTGCTTTGTGGTCAGTAATCTAAAAAGCAATTTTTATTTAGAAACATGCTTGTTGGAAATAATAAAGCATTATATAAGGTAACTCACAATATTTATAGACTTAGAGAGAAGATTTGGAGTAAAGAAAATGCATGTTGGATTAAAGGTAGTTTTTTAACTTTAGATTGAGGATGCAGAAGCAATTTATAAAAGGTATCAAACATTAATTTATAGAAGATGCCAAAATATCTGACTTTTGAAACCTAGAAACAAATATTTCTTTACCTCAACTTACGGAAAGTAATGAGATCCATAGAACAATAGGTCAAATAGTTGTGGTACTCAAATATTCACCTTGAAACATTATTTAAATTTTTGTAAATGTAGTCATAATTAAAGCAATATCACCTTTTAGTTTTCACACCCACTTCTCTGGCCTTGTCGTATGTTAAAAAAAATTCATAAGTGGATTCTACATATGTGGCATCTATTTCTACGTCATAAACTTGCTCCATAATCTCTTAAAATATGCTTTCTCTTCTTAATTTTAAAATTCAATTTAGTTGTATTCAATTTGAATAATACATAGTATATTTTATAAAAAGTAATTTAAAAATTGTTATATTGAAATATTTTTAAGATTAATTTTGAGAATAGTTGAGAATTATTATGCAAATAATTGACCACACCAACTGAAAAGTTTAGGTGCATATGTAATCTAGTGGCCTAGAACTAGAAATGCCCTGATTAAAGGCCTCATTAATGCATCTGCTCTGGAGGGTAGCAGCTCAAGTCAGGGGAAATTAAAGATTTTGACTTTTTTTACTGGCAAGATGCACCATTGAGGTTATTCAGATATTTTTTCTGCCTCTATACTTATTTTCACCTAATTTATTCTCTACACAACTTAGGGAGTCAGGGCTGGCAATACATAAAGAAATGCAGAGTGATATAAGCCTTGATTCAAAAAAAGAAAAAAAAACACTCAGTTAAAGGTACTAAAATGTAAGACATTTCCCTCTAAAAACATGTCATAATTTGTAAACATAATACAGGTAATAGGGGTACATGAAAAACAACAGAAACCTACAAGTCGCCCCCCAGACCTTTGGTATGTGTATCCACCTCACCGTCCACCTCCTGACTTGGTATCTTTGCTAGGCTTTTCGACATTCTGCTCTCTCCATTTGTTTAGCATCGATTTATCCTCCAGGTTGCACTTTAAAAGTCACTTCCTCAGGGAACTCATTATTTACTTTACAGAAGCGTCTTTTATTTTTCATTCAGACACATCCTAATAACTATTTATATAATCATTTAATGTTCTGTACCCCATTGGATTGTCATCTTCTTGAGGGCAGTACACATTGTTTTGTTATTCACTCTCTTCTCAGGGCCTGGAGTAATGCGTATTGTATATTTTTATTTTTAAAATGCCTGTGCATGCTGTGAGTTGAACAAACAATTGAATGGATAGAGACCCCAATATATAATACTTGGTGAAGTGTTTGTTACTCTCCATGAGGAGGCTGTCAATCAAGGGAGCAAATAACCACCGCTGTGACATCTGCACAGCTCTGCTTCCCACTCTGTCAAGGCATTTGACATTGAGGAATAGAGGGTAAAAAAAAAAAAAAAAAATCTGTGACTCCAAGATTGTTCATTTTCAGCTTTATGAATTAGGAAGTAAAAATAGAGCTGAAGAGATTCAGATATGAACCTCCCAATCTTATTTAATTTTTGGCCGAGACAGAAATGTTGATTGGTAGCTCTACCATCTCCAAGGAACAAAGACCAAATTACTGGCATTAGGAGGTTAGTGAAAGTGTTGAGAAGAGATTAATATCTTGTCTGTCATCTCAGCTACTATGGAGGTAAAGGAGTATCATTAGTGAATTCTGTAACCATTGCCCTAAAAAGGACACAGTGAGAGCCTGCAGTTGGCCTTATAAGCAAAAGCCTAATGCCCTCAGGTGTAGATAAAGATGCACGAATACAAGCCAGCCAGGGAAATGTCAGAGATGTAAGGTTAAATTTGGGAATTTATGAAAAGCTAGAAACTAAAGTTTCTGGAATAAGAAATTGGGGGTATAGAGTTCTCCTTATAAAATAAAATAAGAAAAAATTGGACTATTTGGTTGATACCAGCCTTTTAAAAGTAATTAACCCATTAAAGTTGAGTCTGTTATAAAGAATATGACAATGGAACTTACTTTGGAACATTACCAGCATTTTATATAACCACTATAATTTGTTGCAAATGCTTGTGATAAAAATTATATATTTCAGATCCCGTGATTATTTCAAAAGAAATCATTGTTTCAATTATTTTGTAAAATTTTATTGGTATTGTTATCACATGTATTGCCACACTTTTCACAGAAGCAAATAAACATTCCTCAAAAAAATGGAAGATTTTGAAATGATTTAAATTTAGAGTACCTAAGAATAAAAAATGTTAAACCTTTCTCTTGCCTGCTACTCAGGACTAAAATACTGGAAAACAAAGGCTTTGATTTTTGATCCTATCCTTTTATGATTAAAATGAGAAGGACAGCTGTAAAAAAGAGATTCCTTTTTCGCACATCACTTCTTTTTGATATCTTCCTAGTTGTGCCTTTGCCCTTAGATACTTTAGAGCAGCTTCAATAAGGGTATGCATTCCTGTTAGGTGTTTCCTTAAATTCAGACAGCTCTGGGACTAGACTAAAGGAATCTCTGCTTTACAAGCCTACACCTCTTACCAATTGAAGAGAACAATAAGCAGGATTATCTCCTGAGGCCAATTAATCAAGGAGAAATTGGGTAGCCTGAAGCTTTCTTTCTAGCTGACAGCACAAAGTAATAATTCATCTTAAGCAGTTAGAACCTTCTGATTCTTTGCATTTTTCCTCTATTTCCTTAGTTCCTCTATTTGTCTACTATATATATATATATCTATATATAGATATATAGATATATATATAGATATATATATATAGATATAGATATAGATATAGATATATATAGTTTCATAGTTACACAGATTTGATTTTCCCCATGTATTTAGAAGGGTCATCTATAACTATGCTAATTTTATGATTTACTTCTTGATATGCTTTGCAATTTTCTGTTATGGTATTTGGAGCCACATCCTATTTTAATTTTTTGAACATTGCTGTGTTTCTAATTTAATGATTTTATTTTCCAGTATCAGCTTTTCAGTCTTAGGTAATGACATCAGAGACAGAGGTCCAGAATTGATCTTTAGATTTGGTCCATCTGACTTAAATCTTGGGACTTAAATTTTTGCTGCCAGAGCCATGACTTTTCTATTCATTGGAGGAGGAATTCATGCTATATCTAGTCCCCATAAAAGCTAATTAAAACTTTCTGAAAATAATGTAACTATGTATTGCCATGTCTTAATCTCTAAATTATAAGATTGAAAGGGACTTAAGAATTTCAGTGACCATACATCCTTTTTCACTTGAGGCAGTCCAGATTTACAATTATCGCCCATCAGAATAAATGTTGTGCTCCCATTTAGTCTTTTTCACCTTTCCCAATGTGAATGAAAAAAATATTTGGCCCCCCGACTTAGATATCATTTTTTCCCTTCTCTCACATGTCAGAAATCTCTTCATGGGATCACTGATAGGTAGTTAATTTTTGCTTGAGAAATTCTAGAGCTACAAACCATTACTTACATAGAATGGCCTGCCTTCCTTGTATAGATCCATTTGAAGTTATTTCTTATATTGAGTTTTCATTAAGCTAACTACTATTAAGCTGAGTTTTAAAACAAAATACTGTAACTATCTGAAAGAGCGAATAGGGACTTCTAGTTCCTGGTTCCTTAACCTGCTGAGGTATTATCAGAGCCTAACTGATCTGAAGAAGAGGAATACCCAACTCCAGCCATCCTACCTACCTAAGCGGGGAGAAAAAACTGAGAAATGCTTTTGAAGTTCATAATTAGACACACAGGCTCAGTGAAAGACCAAGATCTAATCAAGGACTCTAGAACACGTTCCTCCCCCCACACCTCACTACCACATTACTAAGGGCTTTTTTCTTTTTTGGCTGCACCTTGCAGCTTGTGGGTTCCTAGTTCCCCAACCAGGGATTGAACCTGGGCCTTCAGCAGTGAAAGTGCAGAATCCTAACCACTGAACTGCCAGGAAACTCCTGCTAAGGGCATATTTATGGCAGCTCCATTTACCCAGTACATAATTTTCACCTATCAAGAAAAAGTTACAAGGTGTACCAAAAGGCAAAAAACACAATTTAGAGACACAGAGCAAGCATCAGAAAGAGACACGGTAGGAATGTTGGATTTTTCAGACCAAGAATTTAAAACTACTATGATTAACACACTAAGGGCTCTTGGATCAAGTAGACAGCAGGCAAGAAGTGATGATCAATATAAGCAGAGAGATGAAAATCCTAAGAAAGAAACAAAAAGAAATGCTAGAAATTTAAAACTTAACAGAAATGAAGAATGCCTTTACTGAGCACATTAGTGACTGGACACTGGATGAAGAAAGAGTTTATGATATAGAGGATATCAATAGAATCCTCAGACTGAAAAGAAAAGAGAGCAAAGACTGAGAAAAATCAGAACAGAGTATCCAAGGACTGTGGAGTAACTACAAAAAAAAAAAAAAAATGTAACATACACATAATGGGAATACCAGAAGGAGAAGAAAGAAAAGAACAGAAATATTTGAAACTATCATGCCTAAGAATTTCCCCAAATTATAGTCAGACACTAACCACAGATCCACAAAGCTCAGAGAACATCAAGCAGGATAAATACCCTGCCCTCACCCACCCCCCAAAAAAGCCCTACACTTAGGCCTGAGGAATATCATCTTCAAACTACAGAAGATCAAATTAAAGAAAAAATCCTAAAGGAAGCCAGAAGGTAAAAATACCTTTGCCTATAGAGGAAAAAAGATAAGACCTCTACCTTCTCCTTGCAAGAAGGGAGTGGAGTGAAATATTTAAAACGTTGAGAGAAAAAAAAAAACCCACCAACCTAGAATTCTGTGCACTGCAAAATTATCCTTCAAAAGTGACGAAGAAATAAAGACTTTCTCAGCAAATAAAAATTGAGGGAATATGTTGCCAGTAGACTTGTCTTACAAGAAATGTTAAAATAAGTTATTTAGAGTGAAGGAAAATAATATATATCAGAAACATGGATCTAATTAAACAAAGGAAGAGTGTTGAAGAAGGAATAAGTAGAAAAGTAAAATAAAAACTTATTTTTCTTACTATTAACTGACCTAACAGAAAAGTTTGTTCAACTATGTAGCTTTAGGTATATATCTTGTTTGTATATGTTTATGTGTGTGTATATATATATATATATATATATATATGTATGTATATATATATGTATACTTATGTAGGCTTATATATAAGTAAAATGAATGACAGCAATGATACAAGAAGTGGGAGGAATGAATTAAGATTATTTTGTTATAAGTTACTCATACTATCCATGAAGTGGTATAGTGTTATTTAAAAGTGTACTTTAATTAGCTGCAAATATATATTGCAAATTCTAGAGCAACCACTAAAAATTTTTTTTAAGTATAACTGATATGCTAAGAAATGAGAGAAAAATGTAATCATCAGAATTCTCGATTCAAACTGCAAAAGGAACAAAACATAGTGAAAGACAAAAATAGGAAAAAGAATAAAGGCAACAAATAGACAACAGTAATGAATATGTTAAATTAATCCAACCACCCCAATAATTGCTTTTAATGCAATGATGTAAATGTACTAATGGAAAGACAAAGATTGTCAGAATGGATCAAAAAAACATACCCTACTATATGCTGTCTAAAAGAAACCCACTTTGAATATAAAGACACATATGAATTAAAAGTAAATGGTTGGAGAAAAATGTACTATGCTAACACTAGTCAAAAATAAAAATAAAAACAGGAGTGGCTATATTATTTTCAGGCAGAGCTGACTTCAAAGTAAAGAAAGTTATCAAAGAAAGAAAGGTATTACATAATAACAGACAGATCAATTCTCCAAAAAAGACGTAACAATTCTTAACTTATATGTGTCTGACAATAGAGCGTCAGATTACCTGGGAGAAATACTGATAGAATTTCAAGGAGAAAAATAAGAATCCACTTTCATAGCTGGAGACTTCAACACTCCTCTCTCAGAAATGAATAGATCCAGCAGGCAGAAAATCAGTAAGAACATAGTTGAACTCAATAACACCATCAATCAACTGTATATAATTAACATCTGTAGACTCTTTCACCCAACAACAGCAGAAAACACATTCGTCTCAAGCTTTCATGGAACAGTCACCAAGATAGAACGCATTCTGGGCCATAAAACACACTTGAACAAATTTAAAGAAACAGAACTCAAACAGTGTCAGTTCTTAGATCACAATGGAATTAAACTAGAAATCAGTAAGAAAAAAGAAACTGGAAAATTCCAAATATTTGGAGGTTATACATACTTCTAAATAACACATGGGTCTTAGAAATCTCAAGGAAAATTATAAAATATTTTGAGATAAAATAAAACGACAAGTAATCAAAACTTGTGGGGTGCAGCAAAAGCAGTGCTTAGAGGGAAATGTATAACATTGAATGCTTATATTAGAAAAGAAGAAAAATTAAACTCAGTCACCTAAGTTTCCACCTTAGGAAACTAGGGGAAAAAAAGAGCAACTTAAATCCCAAGTAGGAAGATTAAAATAATAATAATAATTAGAGGAGAAATCAATGAATTTGAAAGCAGAAAATAGAGAAAATCAATGAAACAAAGAGCTTGTTCTTTGAGAAGATCAGTAAAATAAATGAGTCTCAAGCCAGAGAAAAAAAGAAAACAAATTACTAATATCAGAAATAAGAAGGGAGACAACATTGTAGATCTTATGGAAATTAAAAGGATAATAAATGAATTTATGAACAACTCTATGGCCACAAACTTGATAACCTGGATGAAATGGACCAATACCATTACTAGTTATTGTCTTTCAGGGATTATCAAGCAAATGTTTCTGCATGTAACTATCAGGTGATTGTATTATAGATTTCAGTTTCTTACAATGGAAAGGAAAAAATCAGTGCGTATGTTTTAATTATAAACTTAGTCTTTGTTTTCCCTTTTCTGTTCCCCTCATTTCCCCATCCTCTCTAGCTCATGTCTGTCTCTTCCCTTTTGCTCCTCTGTGCCAGATTCTCTTTGCCTTACCTTGTGAGTACACATTCTGATACTTAGTCTTCATTAACGCCCAGACAGTATAAGGTTGGGATGAAAAGTGTGGGGGCCTGGAGACGAACTTCCTGGATGTGAACACACGTTACATCTCTTGCTAATTTTTAATTTTTCTTGTTTCCCTGGGAAAGCTGCTTAAGTTGTCTGTGTTTGAGGTTCCTGTAAGATGGAAATGTTAGTCATACCTACCTTGAAGGATATTGGGAGGAATAAATGGCTTCGAATTTTCCTATTCTAACACAGTCCTTAGAACACACATCTGAAAAACACACTGGGGGTGTGTCAGCAAGGAGCTCCCTATGGACCTACTGAATCAGAATCTCCATTTTTACACAATCCCTAGGTGATTTGTATGTATGTCAAATTTTGAGATGTACTGTAAAACATGTACATGTAAAATATGACTGTTTATATATAATGTGTCCTTACTAAGTGCTATTCTAATTATACTATAAAAAATATGGATAGAGAAAAAGTGTGGTATTATTAATAGAAACAAATTTGTTCAAAGCTTTTTTCTTATCCACTATCTTGTTATTTACACTAACGTTATACAGTTTAGGGTTTGGGTTGTGAGTTGTGCATGCACACATGTGCATGTATATGTGTTTAAGAAAGTGAGGAAGAGAGGGAGACAGGGAAAGGGAAAATATAAGACTTCATAGTCGGTAAGGGAAAAAATGTTATTATATTGATTCCAATTATTCTCTTTAGAAAAAGATTAGTGAATGAGTGTCTTAAATTGCCCTTAAAATTCCACCTATACTACTTTAAAAAGAATCATCTTATAATTTCTCTATTTTGTCAGATATGTTGAATCAAAAGTTTTCACGTGATGACTCTGGTGTGGATACGTTATTTAAAGCAAAGTATCCACACTTTGGAATAGAATTACAGAAAGTAATATACACTTGTATTTCTGAAAACTTAAGATTCTTACAGTTGTATAAATCTTAATAGGAAAGACATTGACTCCTTTTACCATAAAAAGTTTATTTTCTTTTTATCAAATATATAAATAAAAACAGGATTTAAAGCATTTTAAGAATAAATCATCTAGTGTGCTTATGTACCCTCTACCACAGAGAATGAAAAGAAGGAAAGCATCCATTTTTAAATTAAACTTTTCCGAAATACTGTTCACACAGGTTACTACACTGGTTAACAGCCTGTTCAAATTAAGGTAAGGGAGCAATGATAAATATTCATTTTCTACTTTCCCACCACACCAAGATGTAAATATAGCTAACTGTGGCCTGCTAAATGCAATTATTAATCAGTTTTGCAGCAACATGTTATTTATGCCCAGATGTATGCAAATATTCAGGTTTCTCTTCCTCCAGATGGTGTTCATTAAGTTCAAGTAATCATATAAGCAAGTGCTCTACCGTGTTGTTCCCTCTGTTCACAGGAAGGGAAAAGCAAAACAAAACTAGCATCCAACAGCCCTGAATTGCTTAATGTTCTTGATGTGCTAGAAATTTTAAGAAATTTAAAAGACCCAGAGTCATCTGAACTTTCAAAAGCCAGGCTGTGAAATGAAGTAACCGTACTGCAATAGTACCCACACAATAAAATTTCATTCCTTCTGAATTCCCAGATAAAAAAATCAGACTAATGCATGAAGAACAATGCTTTCTAGTTGTGATAAGCAGTCATACTTTGTTATCTTGTGTATAAGATTACATATTTTTAATCTTTTAGTTTGAATTTTCTTCGGTTTTGAAGTTTTTAAAAATAATTCTGTTACCATTTCATATTTGGGAGCAGAATAAATTAATCCTGTCATACCTATTTTAGTTGAAATGTAAAACAAAGATCTGGAAGACCTGCAGTAATAAAATAACTCAGGTTTTCATAACAAAAAACATTAACTTCAGTATACAGGAAAATTTCCCATGGATATTTCAAAGTTAACTTGACACAAAAATATTTGAAAGTTTTGTAAAGGACAAACATATAACAGCATATTTTGAAGTATATATGTGTGTCTTCATTGCATATTTAATAACTCTAATGATTAGAAAAAATTTGAATCTCTGACTCCTATTAATAATAGGTTTTTATGCCCTTTGCCTAAATTATGTACATTTAACTATTTTATTCATGAGAAGGAAAAAATAACACACCTCTTTTATAATGCTTTTATAAGCTCCATGAAGATAATGATTATTTCTATCATTTATTTTAACCTTTCAATAGCAATGAGTAATGGTAATATTTAGTGAGTAATAATTAATTTGAATTTCATCTCTCAATTCCTACCATAACACTATAAGCATGGTGTTGTTATTTCCCTTACTTTACTTGCAGCATTTTCTTTATTGTTGTAAAAACTTGATTTCAGAGAAGTTAAGTAATTTGATGAAGTTAAGACTAACAAAAGACAGACAAATTTTAAATCAAAGCATTTTGACAATAGAACCCATACTCTTAACAATTAACAAATCAATTCACATCCTTCGTTCTGATATTTGATATGTAAATCAATTTGTATTCATTTAAACTGTAGGGTGTTCGTAAGTAAGTGCCATTGTTTTTTCGGAGTCACGGATGAGGAGACAAACGCACTCTGAGGGCTTAAAGAAAAAGATGCCTTAAGGAAGTTGATGACCTACTGTTAAGTTGATTTGTGACCATATTTGCCTTTTTACTTAATTAACAATATTGGTGACCAAAATGAAATTAATTTAGAAGCACGACTTAGCTGAATTAAAAGTAACGTTTTCATATCCATTAGCTTTTTTTTTTTTTTTTTTTTTTGCTGTGCTGCATGCGGGATCTTACTTCCCTGATAAGGGATCAAACCCACCCCTTGCAGTGGAAGTGCAGAGTCTTAACCACTGGACTGCCAGGAAGTCCCTACTTTTAGCATATTTTTTGAAGTTGATACTCAGAAGAAATCAGGCTTTCATCTTTGTCCTTTACTATATAGTATCGTTTACTTAGTAATTTAAAGAATAAAAAAGTTACTACTTCTGTAATACTTCCTTTGTGCCAGGCACTGTTCTAAAAGCTTTATACATGTTACTTCATTTAATTTTCACAGTAACACTGTGTTGCATTATATTATTCTCATTTCCATTTTATGCAGAAATAGGAATGTTTTTAGGTTGAGAATATCTGATAAGCTATTTGAATATTTAGCGTCTAGAAGCTCTTACTACCACATTATCTTTAATAGCCTTCCCAAATATTTCCATTTACTGGTGATAGGAAGGAAATAGTCACTCTTAAATTTTCATTATAAAAGAAAGCATGGGATTTTAAGGAATATGTCATAGCACATTTAGTTTATCTAATTGGCAGTGTTACATGTTCTCTTCTGTAGTCTACAGGAGCACAGGTTTTTTGCTTATCTAGAGAATTACTGGATTAATACAAATATTTGCTTGACGAATTTGCCCAAATAAATTGTT
Source organism: Mesoplodon bidens (assembly GCF_964165515.1). Classification (NCBI taxonomy): domain Eukaryota; kingdom Metazoa; phylum Chordata; class Mammalia; order Artiodactyla; family Ziphiidae; genus Mesoplodon; species Mesoplodon bidens. Next base: position 93,024,358 of record NC_138167.1, read on the forward strand.
TCCTATGTAAGTGATGAAAATGAAATTGGTCACACATCATCTGGGAAAGATGCACCCTGTGTAAGTTCTAAGTGCTTTGTAAATTGCTATTCCTTATTGGGGTTAGATGCCTTTTTGGACACTTGGTTACGTAAATTATTTAGGTGACCCATAAACTGTCAGACATAGCAACAGGATGTACACACAGGAGGTATCTTAGTTTGCTATCTATCTCATCAGTAAGCCCAGGTATGTCATCTGTATGATATTTGGTTTCCAGCAACTAAAGGAGTTGTCTCTACTTTCTTTGGCTTGAAAAATACTGTTCCTAGGAGAGGGAAACTAAATGAGATCTACTCTTTAAGCTACTATTTCCTAGGTTTCCTGAAACCCTTCCTTGGTCTCAGAACTTAAGAGACTGAAACATGACTGGCTCTCTTCTACTAGACTGTGAACATTTGGAGGACAGGAATTTTTATTCATCTTTGTATTTCAGCACTTATTTAAGTAACTGACACATAATCAACTCTCAGTATTGAAAAACTAAATACAGTAATTAATGAATAGTAAATGACTCAGAAATATAAAAGATATGTGAGTGTAACCAATTAATATAAGCTGAACTAAATAAGCAATCCCAACTATTAAATTATATGGATCTTTCTGTTGAGCTCATTCTCCAAGAACATTATCCTTGTGATTTGCAATTGCAAACAAGAAGAATACTACCAGAAAGATAAATGTCTTAGAAAATATTGTTTTGTTCTAACACTCATTAGTTTCTTCTGCTATCTTCTCTCATAATTCTATCATAGCTATGCCTGGCTGAAACTCTACCAGTGTTATGGGTTGAATTGTGCCTCCCCCCCACCCTCAAATTCATATGCTAAAAAGTCTTAATCCTCAGTATTTTTGAGTGTGACCTTATTTGGAAACAGGGTCATTTTAGAGGTAATTAGTTAAAATGAGGTCATAAAGGAGTAGGATGAGTCCCTAATCCAATATCACTAGTGTCCTAAATAGCTCCTAACAATGAATATTTTGGACTTTAGGATTGTGGTATGGAAACCAGGAATATGACATGCTCTTACCTATTTTCCACTTTACAATTTCTAGAGAACAATAATACTTGCCTTTCTTGTCTTTCACTTATCCCTAACCACCAAATTAGCCATCATATATTAAGGAAAGAAAGCCTCTCTAATAATTTCACAAATGAGACACCTAAATTAGCTTTAAGTTTGATTAACTTCAATTATAACAAATTTCATTTTCAAATGTGATATTTTCACTTCTTCACATATGTGTTTTACCTATTTTCTTTGTTTTTTTGCTCTGTACTAAGGTTTCGTTTGAAACACGGTATCTGATGCCAAAACACTTGAAAAACCAATGATCTTGTTATTTACAATGTATAAATAGTATAAATGATAAATTTAAAAACAATACATAAAAGCATACTTTACCTGAATTTTTATGTTAATTTATGGACTTTTAGATATAATAGGATTATGGAGATTATTAACATCAAATGCAAAGGCCTACAAGAGGAGGAAATAGCCAAAAATTTTAGCTGTCTTGTACAAGGTCCCAGAGTGAATTAATGCTAAATTAAGGATTAGGACCCAAATTTTCTGATGATGTTCTTTTCAAAATACAATAATGCTTCTGTCTACAGTAATCATAGTTTCCTAAATAATGAACTGGTCTTTGGTCAGTACCATTTTATTACTTTGCATGTTTACTTTTACAGAAGAAACTTTTAAAACAAAACATTTGTGATTTAGTTTCTTTATTTTGACTTCACAGGAGGAAATGTTGTTTGGGATGGTTTTCTGTGATACACCTTCAATAAAAATAAGCATTCTAGTCTTAAATTGAACATATTGCATTTATATATGTTCTCAGTTATCAAAGCCTTTAAAACTGGTCAGTTCCCTCCTGCTAGGAAGTAAAAGGGATTTATTATTTCAAATTGGGAGGCTTATTTAAATTTTTAAATTAATTCATTACTTTTACTTAGCAGAGCTAAAAACTGGCTTTACATAGACACCACAGAAAATTTTTGACATTCTTCAGTTGCCAAATTCCTTAACAAAATATACTTAAAATCAAATACTTGCTAGAGCCACTTGAAATCAAAAGATAGATACTATGAAATGATCCAGACCTTAGGTCAGTGAATATGCCAGCATTTATGACTGGGGAAAGGGATGAAATGAATGGTTATATGGCAATCACAGTAAATTAAAAGGAAAACAACTGGAGAACTTTTTAAAATGATTACAAGTATAGAAATTGTAATATAAAAAGTCAGATGGTTTTTAAATAAGTTCTTGTCTGCATTTTACATCCTGCTCAATATTTAAATAATCGAGGCTAAATATGACAATGGCCTATTGAACACAGTCCTCAAAATTTTTGGATTTAGTTTCCTGAGTGTATGATACAACCTTTTTGCCATCTGGCATTTCATTTGGGATCATAGCCTTTGCTTGAAGAGGAGAATTATCACAAGCTAAATTATAGTTAATATAGGGTAAACTATAGTAACATCTGTGCACATGACAATTTATATTTAGTTGTATCAAAACTTCTTTGGAATTCTAATGACCATGTTGAAATTTTACTAGTTTGTAGGCTAAAATAACATGTATTTTCCAAGGAAATTGGTTTTCTTATTTATCTTCTCTGATTTCAATATAGTATATGAGCAATCAACTACAGATTGACTTTGAAAATGTCCTTTGATTATTGCCAATTCTTTTTAATCTTGAATTTAGGAATTTTTTGAAATAAATGGCTCTTTGCATTTATCCCCATTACCAAATACCCTGTATTTGGTATTTTCACATCGAACTGGAACAAACATGTCTTACCTCCTCACTACTTCTGAATTTACATATTATACTATTTCACATCACTTTTTAATTTATTCATGTAGCAAACATTTAAAGTGTACAGATCACGAGTATATACCTTGGCAGATTTTAGCAAAGTGAATATACTTGTGTAATCATATTGCCAAATAGAAATTTGTAATTTTATTCTATTTCATACTAGAAATAGCTTCCTAAGAAGTGCTTCATAGGAGTTCTCTTATACTCCATCCCAGTCACTATTCATCTCCTTCCCAAAGTTTGTCATTATCCAGACTTAATTATCAATTGCTTTGTGTTAGAGCTCTATATAAATAGAATTACAAAATAGGCATTATTTTGAATCCAGCTACTTTCACAAAATATTATATTTGTGAGATTCATTCATGCTGCTGTGTATAGCAGTAACTAATTTTGTATAGTATTCCATAGTATGAATGTAAAACAATTTCTCTTCTTTTGATATACATTTGGATTGCTTCCAGATTATTACAAATGAGATTGATAAAACCATCATTCCTGTGTTTGGCTGACATATATATGCATTTCTATTAGTAATATACCTCAGAGTAGAGTTCTTCAGAGGTTCTGTATTTGTCCAGCAAATTGATTTTCCAAATTGTTTGAAAGAGTTCCAACTTATTTACAAATATGGTTATATAGATTTACTTTCCCATCAGTAGTGTGTGATTTCCAGTCGCTTCACATCCACACCAGTACTTGATAATATCAGTCTTTTAAATCTTTCTGGTGTATGTGTTGTGATATCACTTTGGAAAGAATCTTACTCCAGAGAACATTCTCCTAACTGCTGTGCTATGATATTAATTTTCTGATGTTCAACATATATCAGGATCTTATATCTTTACCACTTTCACTTGTAATACACAAAAGCAAAGAAACCTGATTAAAATAAAGGCAAGGAAGCTGGCTGATGTGCTATATGATGTATATATTGATTCTTGCTCTGATTTTTTTTTAAAGTTCAACCTTTTAGTAAAAATTCTGGATGCCATTCATATTTATGAGACTTCAGCAAACTACTATGTACCACCCTACGAACATGTTGAAGTATCAATTATCTCAATAACAAACAAAAAGGAAGTTGTTTTATCTGTTTCTCCCATTTTTCATGTTTTTACTTATTTTCTACTCACCATATTTCTTATAAGTGCAGTTATCTTCCCTTCTTGAACATCCATCCATTCCTGGATACACTGTAGTCTGGTTTATCTCACAACTACATTCCTAGAACTACATTCAGCTACGTCATGAATGATATTATGGTAGGTAGAATAATGGCCCCCAAAATGTCCACATCCTAACCCTTAGAACTTGTCGATATGTTATGTTACATGGCAATAGGGAATTAAAATTGCAGGTGGAATTAATCTTGTAAGTCAGCTACCTGAAAATAAGAGATTATCCTGAATTATTGGGGGTGGGGCCAATGTAATCACTAGGACCCTCTAAAGGGAAGAGGGGAAAAGGATTAGAACCAGAGAGATGACATCATAAAAAAACTTGAGTGACCATAGCTGGCTTTGAAGATGGAGGGAGGCCATAAGACAAGGAATGCAGGCAATCTCTAGAAGCTTGTTAAAGGCAAGAAAATTAAATATTCTCTACAGCCTCCACAAATGAATGCAACCCTATCAACACCTTAACTTTAATCCAGTGGAACTCCTTTTGGATTTCTGACTTCCAGAACTGTAAAATAATACATTTGTATTGTTCCAAGTGATTCTATTTGTAAGGAATCAATATTGCAGCAATAGGAAACCAATATAAATTCTGGTTTCTGAAAGTGGGGAGCTGCTGTAACAAATACCTAAAAGTGTGGAAGGGACTTTTGGTTTGAGCAATTGGCCCTCAAATTTTGAGGAGCATGGTAGAATATGCCTAGATGGCCTTGAACAGACCATTAGGAGAAATACGGATATTCATGACTCTGCTAGTAGTGACTGAGAAAGAAGTGAGAAGATTTTATATTCTTGTCCTATTTTCTATGGCAGTATTTGATAATACTGAACACTCTTTTCAAGAAAATCTTTATTCCTTTAATATCTTTACATCTTTCTTTCATACTTCTTCTTCAAACCTGACTATGCCTTTTTGATTTTCTCATTTAATTCTGTGTATATTGGGCACACCTTTATCTTCTGCAAATCTACATAGTTTCCCTAGATAATAGTATCTGCTATGAATGACTTCATCTGTTCCTACAAAGAAATGATTCACAAATATTTGTCTTCAATACAGACCCCACATTGAACTCCTGATTGAAAATCCAATTGCCTAATGAGCAAACTTAATAAGATATCCCTCAGGTAATTCAAAATCAACGTGTTAAACAATGACCTTATTATTACCTTTCAAATCTGTCTCCCTCTCTAAACTGGTGCTGCTATCATCAGCCAAATAATGGAACAAGAAATTTGAGGTTATCTTCTACTCATTATTCTATGATTTTCTTTATATCCCCCAAACCAACAGATTCTGCTTTTTAATTTTCTTATAGTTATTGATCACTTATCATGTGCCAGGTGTAGGTTTTCAAAGAAAAACACATGTATTAATTATTTCAATTCTAATAACAATCATATGACGTATGTTCTATTGTCATCCTCATTTTACAAATAATCTGAGACAAAGGAAAACATTACCCAAGGTCATGCAGAAGTAGGTAGATAAGATGGGATTAGGAGGCAGGGAGCCTGGCTATAGGGCCTATGATTAAATAATAATGCTGTACTGTTATCTCTTGAATACACCCTTTATTTCATTCAGAAAATAGTTTCTTGCTTTTCTAATCTGAATTTTTTCTTCACTTTTTTCTGCCGTTATTTCTGCCTTTCTCTCTCTTCCTTCCTCTTCTTTCCCCTTCTCCCTCATCCTCTTTCCTTTTTTTCCCTTTCTGTCTTGCCTTCTTTTCTTCCCTAAAAGGCTATCCCAATTTTAGTCTATCTCTACTGAGATTCAAACACTACACCACTGTCCAAGCAATTATTTTAAAATAAAAATCTAAGTCACTCCCTTGCTTGATACCCTTTAGTAGTTTGACAGTGCCATCAGAATAAATTCCACTATTTTATACAACATTCAAAAGATTCAACAGATTTCACCCCATCTTAAATCTTATTTCCTCTCTCTTTTCCTTGCATCTTGCTATTGATTTTCTTAGTTCCTAGTAAATGCCACATGGGTTCCTTTGCCTTTCCAACTTCATATGTCAGTTAATAACTTCTTTATAATTTTTATCTCTAGATGATATGATTTGTGTTTGTTTATTGTCTCTGTCTACTACTACTAGAATGTACACTACCTGAGGACAAGGATGATATCTGTCTTATTCACTGCTTTACCCCAGCATGTAAAACAATTCCTGGTATGTAGTTGGTGCTCAATAAATGTTGAATCCATATGTTGAATGGGTAAATTAATCAAAAATCAACAGAAAAGTATGGTGCTTGTCTTCTTTGTAGTAAGATGGAAACATGTAGCTGCCCCAAATAAGAGTTACTTTGTTACAGTTGCCATCACTAAACATTGTGCATGTACCTATTTGTTTTATCATATTCTTTACAATAATTGCTATGATTTCTTTACAACTATATCTCCCCTACTTGATAGAAAACTTCCTAAGGATATGATGCTCATCCTTTCTTTCCTAATCATAACTTAAAATCTCCAATCGTACTCTAATATTTGACTTAAGATAATCAATAAATATATTGTATATATAGCTAAAGTGATACCAGTTCCATTTACTTTTAGCAACATGTCTTTTTTTTTTAACCTCATGAAAATTTTTTTATACTTACCTACTCAGATGATAGTGCAATCTGATTTTTCTTTCAGGTATTTGTTCAGTCCAGTTTAAAGAATAGCTTAAAGAGCCTCTCTAGCTTCTCCTAATCAAATGTTAATTTTAGGAATAAAATACTTCTAAATAAATTGATAATTTTTCATAAACAAGGACAATGTCTTTTGTTCTTTTAAATCTCTAAATATTAATTAACATTGTTTGAATTTAATGCATAGTAATGATGAAGAAAACTGCGTTATTGGCAATACAATATTCTGTTTTCCTCTCTCCAAAGTGACCATTTCAAACCCCCTCTCTTCTCTCCTCATGCTCCTTTTACTCTCACTCCTCTTAACTCACAGGTAAAGCAAGTAGACATAATAAACTTCCTGATCTTCATTGTACCTGATCTAGTATCATATCGGCATCTGTATTCAAACTCCTTGCCTACCTGTCTGTTGCCCTAGAGGTAATATTCACTGACTTTTTTTTTTAATTGGAGTATACTTGATTTAAAATGTTGTGTTAGTTTCAGGTATACAACAAAGTGAATCATTTATATGTGTACATATATCCACTCTTTTTTTCGATTATTTTCCCATATAGGTCATTGCAGAGTATTGGGTAGAATTCCCTGTGCTATACAGTAGGCCCTTATTAGTTACCTATTTTATATCTAGTAGTGTGTACATGTCAGTCCCAGTCTCCCAATTTATCCCTTCCCCCCTTATCCTCTGGTAACCATAAGTTTGTTTTCTACATCTGTGACTTTATTTCTGTCTTGTGAGTTCATTCATATCATTTTAAAAAATTCTACATATAAGTGATGTCATATGTTATTTGTCTTTCTCTGTCTGACTTCACTTAGTATCATAATCTTTAGGTCATCCATGTTGCTGCAAATGACATTATTTCATTGATTTTTATGGCTAATTAATATTCCATTGTACATATGTACCACATCTTCTTTATCCACTCCTCTGTCAATGAACATTTAGGTTGCTTCAATGTCTTGGCTATTGTAGCTGCAGTGAACATTGGGGTGCATGTATCTTTTCAAATTATGTTTTTCTCTGGATATATGCCCGGGAGTGGGATTGCTGGATCGTATGGTAGTTCTACCTTTAGTTTTTTAAAGAACCTCCATACTGTTCTCCATAATGTTGTAACAATGTACATACCCATCAACAGTGTAGGAGGGTTTCCTTTTCTCTGCATCCTCTCCAGCATTTATTGTTTGTAGATTTTTTGATGATGGCCATGTTAACTAGTGTGAGGTGATGCCTCATTGCAGTTTTGATTTGCATTTCTCTAATAATTAGTGATGCTGAGCATCTTTTCATGTGTTTTTTTGGCCAATAATTAGTGATGTGGAACATCTTTTCATGTGATTTTTGGCCATCTGCATGTCTTCTCTGGAGAAATGTCTATTTAGGCCTTCTGCCCATTTTTTTGATTGGGTTTTTTTTTTTTTTTTGATATTGAACTGCATGGGCTGTTTGTATATTTTGGAGATTAATCCTTTGTCAGTTACTTCATTGCAAATATTTTCTCGCACTTTGAGTGTTGTCTTTAAGTCTTGTTTATGGTTTCCTTTGCTGTGCAAAAGTTTTTAAGCTTCATTAGGTCCCATTTGTTTATTTTTATTTTTATTTTCATTACTCTAGGAGGTGGATCCTAAAAGATATTGCTGCAATTTATGTCAGAGAGTATTCTGCCTAGAGGTAATATTTCCTATATACTTTGCCTAGAAATTTTGAAACCTAGAATTTAAACTTGTATCATGCAATAGAATTGAGATTTATTTTGTTAGAGGAAGTGAGTTTTCCAAGTATTGTCTTGTCAAATATTTATTGCTCTTATTCAGTTTTTATTTATTGAAAAAAAAAGACAAACAATAATGTAAGCAAACAAATAAAAACAGCAAATATTAATCCTGAGTCCAGGGAATACACATTCTAGATGGAGATTCAGACAAGCTAGCAAACAACTGTGGTACAGTGTTAATCCAGCAGAGGTATACATGGGGTATCTATAGGAAACAAGTAATAACAATAACATAGTAAGCAAGTAATTAAGTCCTAAAAGGAGGGGTAGTAATGGGAACAATTTCTTGTGAGGAGGAAACTATTTCATTCTGAAGGACAAGGAAGAGATAGACAGGAAAGAAAATGTGAATAAGTATATACCTTTTTTGTTGTTTGGCTTGAGGCATTCCAGCACTGGAACCTGCAGGCTGTTGGTTGGGGCCAGGTCTTGGTGCTGAAATGGAGACCTCCAGGAGGGCTCATGCCGATCAGTATTCCCTGAGGCCTCTGCTCACAGTGTTCTTGCCCCCACAGTGAGCTACAGCCAACCCTCGTCTCCCCAGGAGACCCTCCAAGACCCCTAGGTAGGTGTAGCCCAGGTTTCTATGGAGATACTGCTTTGTTTTGGCTCCCAGTGCATGTGAGACCTTGTGTGCACCTTCCAAGAGTGGGGTGTCTGTTTCTCCCCGAAACAGTGTGGCGTGTGGAGCTCCTGCACTCAAGCCCCGCTGGCCTTCAAGGCTAGATGCTCTGGGGATTCTTCCCTCCAGTGCCAGACCCCCAGACTGTCTTGGCTATTTTTATGTGGGAACGTCCCTGTGTAACCTGCATGGGTTAATATTTTTTGGTGCAAGGGCTGTTTTTAGTGTGGATGTTTGCCACCTTTTTCCTCAGTGTATGCTGGCCGTTATCCCCTTGGTAGGAGGTGTGACTGATGTGGTGACCTGAGCCAGCACTGGATATTGAGCAGGGCCTCCCCTTTGCTCTGCTATTGTCACTGCGCTGTCAGAGATGGTGTCTTCTCCCTAGCTGTTGGAGTAGAGGCTTGAGTTGAGAATACAAATAGTAAGATTTTAGGGTCATAGGATATGCATAAGTTCAGAATTAGTGGATAATTAAACAGTTTTCCATAGTGTTTGTAGAAATATACACGTTCACTAGCAATATATGAATTCCAGTTTCTCCACATTCTGGCCCAAACTTGTTATTTTTAATTTTTTTCATTTTAGTCACTCTAGTGTGTGTAGTTTCCAGTACAACTTAACATTTTTTTAGCCTTCTACCATGTCAATCCAATTTATGGATTTTGATTTTTTGTCGTTTTTTTGCTTGCTTGTTTTCTGCCATTGTATCTATGTTACATTACCCATCATGGGTTAATACGTTTTAAAAATTTCCTTAATGTTATTTATGAGGGTTTTGACAAGGGATGGAGTTAAATGTATGTGCACAATCTATCTTTCACTAGATGTCCATTAAACCATTTTCAGTTAAAAAAGAGATGCAGTAAAAATGCACTTACCCTAAAAACAATACAAGTATCATTCTTAAGTGGAATACTTTGTTTTTTCAAATGAAATACTTAACATTAAATATACCTTTCCTTTCTTGCTCTAGCGCAGTCCATTATATTAGGTAGAAATAATTTAACTTCCTATATTTTAGGAATTCTAAATTATTTTAAACTTATTTTAGTCTATGTGCATTTATTCCCAATAGATCCATTACAATTGTAACAATATCTTAAATTCAGGAAATCTAGAACTTGATAATGCTCTGTTTTTTGTTGCTAATTTTAACATACCTACAATGCAATTACGTCCTTCAGGTTCACTTCTCTGATCACACAAATGCAGTATACTGAGTCAATAACTTTAACACAAATAAAACAAATTCTTGGTCTATGAAATTCCAATTAAATCAGTTCTGATTTTAGAGCCTACTTTTGAAGACCACACTGTATAACAACTTATGACTGTTTCAGTTTTAAAAAGTATTATCTTTAATGTGACGATAAAATTTTCTGGTGAGTGAACAAAGCAATCAAGTAATTGGCCATGGTAAACAAATCATTTTGACATTTTAATAAAACTCACTTTTAAGCACTTCCCAGTTATATTTTTAAAGATACCCTAAATTCTATCTAGCTATGAAGTTTTCCTTATTCATGAGCACATGGAAAATAGATGCTGTGTTTTTATAATAGGCCTTCTTTAGCAGACACTTTAATAGGAAATATAATATTTATTTTTAGGGGTTTAGGGAAAGTATTGAAGCCCAGACCCTACTTCTTATTCCTTTTTTTCCAAATTTCTCTGAGTCAATAAACAAACAAATATAACAAATAAGATAATACTTTTATAAATCACCAAACAATTTCCCAATATCCAATATTCCAAGTGTAGACTTGAGATACAGTTCATATAAGAGACCTAAGCAGGGTTTCCTAATTTATTCTGATTTAAAATGAGAATAAATTCATCTGAAAGACAGACGAGTTCATTTTTCTGAGTAGCAGAATGAACAAGTATGAGCAGACTTTTTAAAGGGATAAAAGATATATGCTTATTACAGGGGTGGTGGGGAGAGAACACAGAATGCGTGAACACTGGCTTTGACTAGAGTGATATAGCTTACTAGTAAAACACAGCATATACTGAAATTGAGAACAAATTCATTAATTTTATTTTCTGGAGGATAACCATGAATAAAACATCAAAAGTTCTTTCAATTGTTTCCTCCTAACAAAAGAGGGTGTATTCATTTGCTAGGGCTGCCACAACAAAATACCAGAGACTAGGTGGTTTAAACAACATACATTTATTTTCTCACAGTTCTGGAGGCTGGAAGCCTAAGACCAAGATGATGGCAGGTTTAGTTTCTCCTGAGGCTTCTCTCCTTGGCTTATAGACAGCTGCCTTCTCTCTCTGTCTTTACATGGCCTGTCTCTGTTGGTGGACATCCCTGGTATTGCTTCAACTTTTTTATAAGAACACCAGTAGTACTGGATTAAGGCCCATCCATCTGACCTCATTGAACAGTTATTACCTCTTTAAAGGCCCTGTCTGCAACTATAGTCACACTCTAAGGCACCAGGGGGTTAGGACTTCAACATATGAATTTTGGGGGAGGGTAACACAATTCAGTCCATAAAAGAAGGACAAAATTTTGGATAGATGTTTTCTATTTATGAGGTAGGCATGCCCCTTTTCCCTGCCACTTAATATATACAACACTAATTTGAATACATGTTTCCATTGCATCAATGGATACATGCAATGTATACAATTAGCTGTATTCCTTTTATCAATAAATCACTCTGAAAGGGAAAGCAAAGCACAATCTATCTATGGCTAATGAAATTTCTTCCAATAATTTTAAACTATGGAGGTGGACAAGAGATTAGAAATATGATTCCTTTGGGGCAGAAATAAGTGTGTAATTGATCTTTTAACCCAGACAGAACACTTTGTCTAATACATACTAAATACTGATATCTAGTTTTTTGGTCAATGATAGTCAAATGGAGAAAAAGATAGAAAAATCCAGGTGGTATAGGAAAAATCTTATTTATTCTATTTAAAATCTACCAAATATCCATGGGCACTTCAAAGTCATCAGTTTCCACCTATACCATGGTTACTCCTCCCAAATTCAACTTCTTAGGGAATGGAATCACGATTCCCTCCCTCATGCCTGTCAGGAACTTAGGAACCATTGTTAACTTCTTAAACTCACAATTCCAGTCATAAAGCCCTCTAAATTCTACCTCCAAAAACCTGTCATGCATATGTTTCTCTCCATACCCAATGTCACTGTTCATATATAGTATTTTATATATAGTATTTTAACCTGCTTTACTACATTATTTACCCAGCTATTATACCAACCTCTATCTCTGATACTCTTATACCAACTTCCCAGTCTGTTTCTATTTGTCAAATAGAAATCTGATAATACCAATAATTAACTCCTCTTGTGGCATACATATCTTGTCACCCAGCTCCCTGTTTACATTTCTGACCCTTGTCATAGCTGGACATCTGTCATGCATATATAATAAAGTTATACTAAATATTTTATAGACTGTGTCCTTAGGTTTTATATATTAATCCCTCTGTCAGGAAATATACTTATTCACATTTTCCTTCCCGTCTATCTCTTCCTTGTCCTTCAGAATGAAATAGTTTCCTCCTCACAAGAAATTGTTCCCATTACTACCCCTCCTTTTAGGACTTAATTACTTGCTTACTATGTTGTTGTTATTACTTGTTTCCTATAGAAACCCCATGTATACCTCTGCTGGATTAACACTGTACCACAGTTGTTTGCTAGCTTGTCTGAATCTCCATCTAGAATGTGTATTCCCTGGACTCAGGATTAATATTTGCTGTTTTTATTTGTTTGCTTACATTATTGTTTGTCTTTTTTTTTCAATAAATAAAAACTGAATAAGAGCAATAAATATTTGACAAGACAATACTTGGAAAACTCACTTCCTCTAACAAAATAAATCTCAATTCTATTGCATGATACAAGTTTAAATTCTAGGTTTCAAAATTTCTAGGCAAAGTATATAGGAAATATTACCTTTATTCTAACCATAAAATAAACAGATCTTCAGAGGTGGAAAATATAAACAGATCTTTATAGGTGGAATTTTGTTTTTGTTTTGTTTTTTTGGCCACACTGTGTGCCATGTGGGATCTTAGTTCCCCGACCAGGGATCAAACCTGTGCCCCCTGCATTGGGAGTGCGGAATCTTAACCACTGGACCGTCAGGGAAGTCCCTATAGGTGGAATTTTGAATGACGTGAGGAATATTCATAAATTAGAAGGTTACTTGGATTGAACATAAATGCATTATACATAAGTGTATCATACTTAAATACATGGTAATGAAACTTTTTTGGATTCTTACTATTTATCCATTTATTTGTGTATCACTTAAAATAACTTCCATTTATTAGCTGTCATAATTCTCTGGAATTGACTGGGCTTAGGTGGACTAGTCTTGTTTGTTCCATATACAAATTGTCCCCAACTTACAGTGGTTTGACTTAAAATTTTTTGACTTTATGATGGTGAGAAAGCAGTAAACTTTCAGTAGAAAGCATACATCACGTTTTGAATTTTGATCGTTTTCCAAACTGGCAATACGAGGTACATACTTTCTCACGATGCTGGGTCAAGTGGCAGGGAGCCATAGCTTCCAGTCAGCCGAGGGATCATGAAGGTGAATAACCGATACACTTGGTAATGGTAATGGTTGTACCCATACAACCATTCTGCTATTCACTTTCAGTACAGTACTCAATACATTACATAAGATATTTAACACTTTATTATAAAATAAGCTTTGTGTGGATAATTTTGCCCAACTGTAGGCTAATGTAAGAGTTCTGAGCACGTTTAAGGTAGGCTAGGTTAAGCTCTGATGTTCAGTCAGTTAGGTGTATTAAATGCATTTTCAGTTGACAATCTTTTCAATTTATGATGAGTTTATTGGATATAACCTCACTGTAAATCAAGAAAGATCTTTTCTACCATCTGGACTGCTTTCATCTAGTGGCTTAATCAGGGCTGAGATATTCAAGATGACTTACTCATGTAAGTTACAATTGGTGCTGGCATTGGCTGGGGGTTCAGGCATGGTTTCTACGAGAGAGCTTTGATTTACACAGTATGGGTAAGATAGGTAAATGAGAAAATCTGCTTTAAAAAATTAGATCATAGACAGCTTGGATGTCATGTTCAGGAATTTGACTTTTAATAATCATTGGAAGGTGATGAAATATACTAAGCAGAAGAATGACTTTTAAAATGTCAGTTTTTTTATGAATGTAATTTTAGCAACTGGATAAAAGATACTTGGGGGTAGGAAGCATGCCCTTGACATGTATTAGTTGAGAGTTTACAAAAGACAGATATAAAGCAGTAACATTATTGGAGGGAAAAAAAGAACATTGAAAGGCATCATATCACAATAAGAGGACTCCATTGACGGTCTCAGGGAAAAATAGGAAAGATGATGTTTGAGGATGAGTTTGAAGCTTTAATCTTGGGGAAGTGGATAGTTCTGACATCGTTCATGGAGACAAAACAGAAAAAGGCATAAAATTTGGGGGGGAAGATAACAAGTCCAGTTTAGTTTTTAACCAAATCTGAGGTGGCTTTGGTACATCTGTGTACTTTGAAATATGGCTCTCAGCATGAAAGAGAAAGAGGGGATAGAAATACAGATTTTGCAGTTATCAAGAATATGCTTTGGAAAATAGCGTTACTCAGGATGAGACTGGCAGTTTTATATATTACTGTAGGACTGTAAATTTATTCAACAATATTCTCAAAGAAATTAAATAGCATGAAAAAGTTCCTATTAGAATAAGTAGGGGGGAAATATCCTAAGCTAAATATGTAATATGTATTCAACAATTGTCTTTTAGTTCATCGATTCAGAGGCTGCATCTTGTCTTTCTCCTCCTTGCTGCCTCCTTTTGAGCTAAATCACATAAACTGGGACAGTGTGGATAATGAAAATTTGCTTGTATGAGTAAATCATACAGTGCTTCAGGCCTACTTCTCCAGTTGTTCTTTGTATTAAACAAAATGTAGATTTTTAAAGATATAATGAATGTATAACAACAGGCTTTTTCATTACAAGTATCAAAGTAACCACTGAAGGAAAAAATTAGCTTTTGATTCCTTCTTTTTGTAACTAGACATTTGATGATCAATTTGAGGATTAGTATTAAGGGACCCAGAAACCATTTGCAGAAAAATTTAAAGGAGTGCTTCCTCAAGAATGTCAATATAATAGCCTGAAGTGTTTGTAGCAGAGGGCAGAAAACCTTTTCTAATATTCCACATAATAACTACCTCAAAGCCAGATTTTGACCATAACACCAGGACCAAAGCTCAAGATGAAAACCATAAAGCTAGGATTCATTAATAATAGGTATAGAGGGGCTTCCCTGGTGGCGCAGTGGTTGAGAGTCTGCTTGCCCATGCAGGGGACACAGGTTCGGGCCCTGGTCCGGGAAGATCCCACATGCCGCGGAGCGGCTGGGCCCATGAGCCATGGCCGCTGAGCCTGCGCATCCAGAGCCGGTGCTCCACAACGGGAGAGACCACAACAGTGAGAGGCCCGCGTACCGGAAAAAAAAAAAAAAAAGGTATATAGAGAGAATTCAAAATAAATATCAAAAGTAATAAAAATGAAATTATAAAAACTTTCAAAAAATAAATTTTATATAAGAAACATTTCAATATAGCTAAAGAAATGTGACATGTACATTTTTAATGTTTTTATTAAGCCAAAACATTTTTATGCTAATATGAATATACTAATATTTTTTGCTAAAAACTCTGAAATTACAGAAAAGCATAAAAAGTGAAATTAGTCATTCATCATCCCCATATTAAAAGGAAATCTCTACAAAAACTGTAGCTATGTATATTACCATATGTAGTATAATGATTATGCATATGTATTATGCACAATGTATTATATTTATTTTACATTTTATGACAAAAACTTACCAATGAACTATGAACATTTTCATATATTACCAAATAATCCATTTATCTTCATAGAAGTCAATTTTATGGCTTTATCATAATCTATTTCTTAATCTTGAGAAAGTATAATTTAAAATTATCAGATGGCAGGCAGTGATATAGTAGTGTATGAAGCAGTTATCAAAGAAATTGTCTTGAGAACCAAAGATACTAAAAGCAAAACGAGAATAAATTGATCATAGAATGTTTGTATGTAACAGTGATTAGCTAAAGCTGGTGGGAGGAGGGAGAATAGGTGGGGAGAGTTAAAGAAGGACTTTGAAAGCCACACTTAAAGAGTTCACATTTTATCCTGAGGGCATGTTTGTGTACAAAGGCATACTTTAATAAAATCAGTGTTTTTGAAAGTTTAATCAAGTGGCCATATGTTATGGGAGTGGAGTGAGGAGAGACTGAAGACAAGCAGACCTGTAAAGTGGTTACTGTATTAATCCCAGCAAGAGATGAAAGGGATGGCATAGGGAATGGAAAGAAAAAGACAGATGAAGAGAAATGTTTTGAGTAACATGTCATGTAACTGAGTCCCTCTGATCGGAGAGGAAAAGCAAAAATTACATTGGTTTTGAACAGGAAATTTGAAGCTATGGCAAACCCCCAACTCAAAATTATGGTGGCTCTTTGGAGTATAATAAAAGAGTCTGGTGCAGTTCTGAATAAGTAACAAGTGAATTTAACTGTACAGAAGTTACCTGCAATATTGGAGCCCTGGGCAAGAATAAGCTAAGGATAAAAGGAGTGAATAGCAAAAGTTTAAGAAGTACATGGAAGGAATGTCCATAGTAAGGAAGGCAAGAGGAGGAAGATAACCAGGAACTTTTGATTCTTCTGCCATCCCCCGATAAATGGAAGACATAATACATAGAGTACTGGTTAGCTGACGGAGAAGCAGGCATGCTCACACTGTCTGTACAGAGCTTCACAATTGTGTATCACACTCTCTGAGAAATTTCCTGGACTCTTTTTGCTTCCCTATGATCTCTCCAGTGTCTAATCTCTGTTGTAGCCGTTGGTTATATAGCACTTTGACATTTAGACAATATCCTTTATTACGATATATAAAATTTAGCATATATTTACATTTCTAATTATGGCATAAGGTTACTGATGTAAATTTAAACATATATATAGCCAAAGGTGTTGTAATGAAAGAGAACTGGACATAACTTGAAATATGTGCAGTGTAAACCAGCAACTGCCCCTTAATAAATGTGACAATTTAACCCCTTCAAACTCTGTTGCTCTTTTCAGTCCTACATCTTTTCATTATGTTTGGTGTTTTCCTTCGTTTCCTGAGACTTGTTTGGCCTCTTTCCAATTTATAATTTGTAAATTCTCATTGTGATAACTTAGTAGGTTTCAGCCCAGGGGACTCAATTTTTCTTCTAAATACATATCAAATAATATCTTAGTAGGGTGCCAACCTGTTTAAGTTTAAATTCTAGGGAGACTGTGATCACTAGGCTCTTGCCATAGATTTCTGGGATCAAAAACTGATCCATTGTTTTCCAAAGTCAGCTTCACATTGTAATCATCTGGGAAATCTTTTTCTTTTTCTTTTTTTTTTTTTTTTTTGCGGTACGCAGGCCTCTCACTGTTGTGGCCTCTCCCGTTCCAGAGCACAGGCTCTGCACGCGCAGGCTCAGTGGCCATGGCTCACGGGCCTAGCCGCTCCGTGGCATGTGGGATCTTCCTGGACCTGGGCACGAACCCATGTTCCCTGCATCGGCAGGCAGACTCTCAACCACTGCGCCACCAGCAAAGCCCTGGAAAATCTTTTTCAAATACTGATCCCTAGCTCTCACTGCATACATCGTAATTTAGTTTGTATGGAGGGTAACCTGGGAATCAGATTTTTTTTGAACTCTCCAGGTGATTCTAATGTGCAGAGAAGTTTGGAAACCACTGGATTACCCTTTTGTCTGTGTGTCTTATAGTGCACATGCACCCACCTTATCGTTGAGCATTGAATCATGACACCTGATTTCTACCCTTCTGGGATCTCCTTGTTCCTCTTGAGCTAGGGGAACCAATGCATTTAAACATTTCCCACTGTCATAGCTTGCACGATAGAACTAGCCCAGAGCTCTTCAAATATTCTGGTACCCCAGCCTTGCCGCAGTCCAAGGTATCTCTTAATGCTTTAGATGAGGAAGTGTTTTCTGGACTTTCTTAGGGTTGGAGGGGCAGGTTACTCCAAAAAAGCCTGCTATTTCAGCAGCCTATGAACTCCTTTCCCAATCCTGTGCTGTTGAAATTGCTGCATTTCAACCGCATTGATTGTAACTAATTGCTTAGTCCAGGCTTTGCTTGCTAACCCAATAGACTATTAATAGTAACATCAATCACACGTGCTTACAACAACACATTAATACCCAAATTCTCAGTGAGTGCTCACCAAGTTAATGAATTCATCCTGATCAAGTCATGATATATGATCATGGTGTATGATGATGTCACGTTATCTCTTCTTCCATACAGTCCAACACTTTTAGATTGCATTCCATAATACTCCCCAGTTTCCTGCAGATACAGATGCTTAGAACTTAGAACATTTTTGGTGTAATAGCGATCTCTTTCCAGGTAGAAAAGCATATCTGTTTGAATTAAATAGGACTCTAAGTCTATATATACACCTGAAGGAAATACTCTGGAAAGAGATGATCTTGAGGAGATTTGGCATTAATTTATGAGGTATCTTTCTCAGAGTTAACTACGGAATGGCTTTTAGGCATAGGAGAGCAGCTTCCTGGGGAAGAGAAGGGCTGCTTTGTCCAGGAAGAACTCCAGAGAATTTAGAAGTTGTCAGGCTCTTCCATGTATGCCCCCAAATTCCTATGCCACATCCCAAGTTCTGTTCCCCTACCCAATTAGCACTGTAAATCTGCCACTGCTGCAATCCAATCTAAACTTCTTCAGCCATATCTGCTCTTCTATTACTGGAGATAGGATGCTTCTTCAAAGGTTTCATGCAGGCTCTCTGCTTCTTATTTTAAGATTGTAGATTTTAGTTCTCTTTTTCCCGGTGTAAACTCTCTAGAGCTATGGGAAACAGCCAACTGATTGCACAAGCTTTATAACCACTACTTCTTGTACCTACAGGAACTTGTTCTCCCAACCTTCTTTCTTTCACCTACGCTTCCATTCATGCCATAAGAGACAATAATTTATTTGGATCTGATGCCACTTCTTGACATAGATTATGCACGGCCCTTTTCTCCACCCTACCCTCCACTAGCAGTGAATTTATGCCAGTAATTATTTACTCTTTGACCAATACAATCCCAGAATGCCATTATAAGTGTCTCTTTCCTGGGGTCAGTTCATGTACCAATTACCCTACCAATCAGGGCCTCAGTAGGAGATTGTTGGCACATTCAGGATCATTTGAGGATAGTTTGTTTTCAGAGAGACTATTTATAAAAGTCTGCATGTGGTAGAACCATGAGGATTAGTGCTGGACTTAGTAGTATCACTCCTCTTACCATTCCTAGTCCCACTGGAAAAAGGGGTAGGGGTAGTGGTTTTGGGAACCTGGAAGTAAATAATTCTATAGAGTTAACATGGGCCTTCAGTCAAAGGAAATAGCCAGTTCCCTTCAGAGAGGGATCTGGGGGAAAATAACCTGGCCACTTTGTTCTCCTATTAGGTTTTCCTGTTGGCCAAACCCAATCTGAAACCAAAAGACATGGGAACTTGCTAATGTAGTTCTTACAAATGTGCCTCACAGACCAGAGAGCAAGGTTTAAGAAAGTTGAGAGCAGATATGAAGATTAAGATACCCCATCTGCTCTCAATTTAGAATAACTGCTTGGAACTTATACATTTCATGCCTATGAAAGAGATTTTTTAAGAAGAAAGAATTGTCCATATTTTAATAGTAGAATTATTTTCAAAGGCATCTTAATCAAAGTTTTACTACTTAGGATTTGTATAATACTGAGCTATGTTATATTGAGTGTGTCCTATAGGTCAAGCATATTACAAATTTATTTTATTTATTGTCTAATTTGATTGTCAAACAATTCTATTGCTATGTATCCATTGTTAGGGTACTATTGTGCCAATTTTGTGGGTCTGGAACTGGTGCTTGATGAGATTAGCTTGTTTTTAGTCAGTAGATTGTAAGTGGGAATTTAGGATATGACTTCTGCTCTGTTTGACTCCAAAGCCAGAACACTACATTAGTTGGTATAATATTGGGGAAATTTTTCAGCGATTATCTCTTCCTATGTATACTTTACAGTTATTCACTTGGCATCTTCTATGAGGCAGACAATTTAACAAGGATCACAGTAGATATGAAGAGGGATATAACACAGACCTTGTTCTTGGCATGAATATGGTGTTTTGGAGAGTCAGTGTGCCTGCACTGAAGAAATATATGTGTAAGAGGCATGGGTGGCAATGTTGTGGTCATAGTGTGACCTGCAGCATTATATCAGAAAAGCTTTCAGTGACCAAGGAAACAATTCCAGCTTCCTAGAGTAAGGACAACAAGCCTCAGAAAACCAGGTAGGATTTAGATAGGTTCCTCTTCTAGTAGGATGGCAAATAAAATCAAGAACTCAATATGCACTTGAAGGTATAAATAAGCCTTTAGCTTATTATTAAATTTATAATTTTAAAAAGGAAACAGGGACTTCCCTGGTGGTGCAGTGGTTAAGAATCCACCTACCAATGCAGGGGACCAGGGTTTGATCCCTGGTCCAGGAAGATCCCACATGCCGCAGAGCAACTGAGCCCATGCACCACAACTACTGAACCCACGTGCTCTAGGGCCCTGTGTCACAACTACTGAGCCCATGTGCTGCAGTTATTGAAGCCTGCACACCTAGAGCCTGTGCTCCACAGAAAGAGAAGCCACCATGATGAGAAGACCGCCCACCACAATGAAGAGTAGCCCCTGCTCACAGCAACTTGAAAAAGCCTGCACACAACAACGAAGATCTAACGCAGTCAATAATAATAATAATGATAATAATAGAGATAAAAGCAGAAACCAGTGAAGCAGCAACAACAAAGCCAAAAAACAAACAAAAAAGGAAACAGTCCAAAATTATCTGGCATTTGAAGAAATTTCAGAGAGGGTAGGATAGGGACATCATTGAGGAAGAGTGTCCAGCCTACCCTTGGTAATCTTGTTTTCCCCTCTCTCATCTTCATGACTTTGAGTCACACCCACCTAACCCAATTAACAAGAGTGTAAAATGAATGTACCTGTAGTTTCAGATGCACTCATTCCTCATTTAGTCATCTCAGATCTTTACAAAGAGAGCTCTGTATTTACCCTAAAGTATCATTGCTTTTGGAAAATATCTGAAAGGATAAATCTCAAATTCTCAATGTGAAAAGTGTGTGTTTTATTTCTCACCATTCAGTAATGGGTTGGCTACTTGCAGATATTGAAGAAAAAATGCAGTTATTTTGAAATATCCGTTCTCATAATCATTTAGGAAAACACACACACATACACATTGGTCTTGGTGACAAATTCAATGATAAGCAATAAAGACAAACTCTTTCTTTTAAAAGTTTATTCTCATAAATTAGCTCACAAAATTACCAAATATATGTTGCTGTAGTATGTTCTTGCTTAATTTCCTAATATCCATTTCATCCCCCGTGATTAATCAAAGCACATCCTGGCATGACTATTTTATTGGTGATAATTGTCACATGATCCAACCAAGTTATATGCATGATACAACCCTGACCATTGAGAACTAAGGAGAAATCTACTAAAGGTTTCTAGGAAAGGTTTATGTACTTCTGAAAAGGAGAGGTGAAAAAACATATGTACATGTTCTTCATATGGACACTGACAAAGATGTTCAGCTTGGAAGTTCCATGGCTATCTCACTATCAACCCAATAAAATAGCCACACACAAGGAGAAGTACACACCAACAGGAACACTGAGGAGTGGGAACAGTGTACCAGCAGACCCTGCCTGGAGAGCCATTAACTGTCATTTATTTTTGAGTTTATACATTTACTTGTTACTTAAGTAGGCAGAATTTTCTGCTACCAGGAAATGTACCCACATAAAGCTGTAGATATAAATCAAGGATGTCTTGAGCGAGATTGTTTTCACAAATAGACACTACAGAAAATAATTCCAGCATTTACTAGCTGTGCTCAAAGATCATATAGAGGTGCCTGTATTTCACCTCTGCAACTTTTCTGCCCACACATATTCTGTAATATCTGGTACTACTCAAGAATAATATCTTGTTTTTTGTATGACCTGTATTTACTACATAGTCTAGCCTGAGAAATCTTCAACAAAAAATGCATCATATGCAGTTCTTTGGGGAATGTGGGTCATTCTGCCTTTTGACAAATACTTTGATTTGGAGAATACACCAATTCCCCCATGTAGCATTTGCCTGTCATTCCCTAAGACAATGGGGGCACATGGGGGAGATTAGAAGACAGGATGTAATGTTCTGTGGGAGAGCTGGACATACAGGTGAGAGATAAAAGGAAAGTATGTGAACCGAACAAATAAGTGGTTTGTATATATGTGTAAATAGGTAAATAACATTCTACAAAATAAATAAGTCAATAAAAATTTCCAGGAAGTACAGAATCTTCACTGGAAAAAAATAACATAAAAATTCCAAGTTCAGAGTTACTCTTTATTATTTCAATGACAGTAGATTAATTTCTATTGAAATATTTCCTAAGACTGACTGGAAGTTGCTTTAACAATAGGAAAAAAAACATTATTTTATAGGCACTAGTATTTTATATTTCAATATCATGTGTTTATAGCTTTCTAAAGTGATTAAAAATTGAGTGGCTATCATTTACCCTTAGTCTGTGATTGAATGGCTCCAGAAATCATTGTAATATTACATGGATTAAGGCTATGATCCAATTTATAACATTCTACCATAAGTAATAAACAGAGATGAATTTTCATAATGGCAGGTGTACAATAAAAGAGGCCATTTTACTTCTTTCATGACTTCATTTCATTTTCATCACATTCAAATGACTAATCATGCCTTTTTTATTAATAAAGTCCATTTTGAAGACGTTTTGTAATCTGTTAAACAGACAGAATAAGCTTGCTTAGGACAATTTGGTTTTTGTTTTGTTTATAGTGAAGTTAACAAAGAAATATCAACTTCAAGGAGGTTCTAAAAATAATACTCATTACTTAAACAGTATAAGAATAATTACCTAGTAAAGATGAATATATTGAACAGCTCTCTAAATGGTTATTCATAAAACACAACTAAGAACACACTCAAAATAGAATATAGACATTATAAAGACATTATTTCAGTAGATGGGATTACATTATACTAGATACATTTGAGTTTCCTCCAACTCTTTGATTCTCTGACACTTTATTAAACACAGAATTATATTGTCTTCCCTTGAAACCATCCATTTTTTAGTTTCTACATTTTGGAAGTTGGGTACTCTTAGAATAAAACTTAACTGAGATATTTTATTTAAGATTCAATTTTTGAGAATAAAATATTGGGCAAGGAGAATCTCAATTTCTGTCTCTGGCTTCTGTTGGTGAAATGACAGCCATTTTTATGAATTTATTAAAACTAAACACACACACACCCGAACACAAGAGAACTTTCCTCAAGCAATATATAGTCTATTGGTGACTGGGGCAGTTATGTAGGGTAGGAAGTGTTATGGAAGACATACAAGCAGAAGAAGAATTCTAATGCAGATTCAGTGAGTCAAAGAAAGGTTCTTTGGGGAAGGGATTCTGAAGATAAAACCAGGAGGATATATTAGAATTAATCAAAAAAAGCATATTAGCAGCATAGGAAATGCTGGATGCGAGTGTTACAGATCTCCAAGGATTTGAATCCAGATGAAGAATAAAGAGCAAGGGGAAGGAAATGGAGTGTAGAGGCAGGCTAGAAATATGCTATGGAAGCCTTTGATGTCTTAATAATGATGCTTTCCCAAATATTTTCAGGAAGTATTGGAATAATTCAAAACAGTGAAGTAACCTGTTCAGATTTGTGTTTATGAAAATACATGTGGATAAAATAATGCAGGTATATTGAAAAGGATTAACTATAAATAAAATTTGAGGAGCTATTCTGGGCAAGAAAATATGTAATTGTATTGAGATTTGTGATATTGGAAATGAGAGAAAAGGATGAACTGGAGCAAACTTAAAGAAATATTAAGAAGACAGAACATAGTGATTGGTTCTGTGAGAGAAAGGTGGGAATTAGGAGGGTGGGTTAGGAAACATAAAATTCATACCAAGGTCTGAGGATATCCATAGGGATAATGGATATGATTATGACATTCCCTTAGATGAGTTTTAAGTAAGTTTCAGAT
This sequence comes from Mesoplodon bidens, assembly GCF_964165515.1. Classification (NCBI taxonomy): domain Eukaryota; kingdom Metazoa; phylum Chordata; class Mammalia; order Artiodactyla; family Ziphiidae; genus Mesoplodon; species Mesoplodon bidens. The sequence goes on from NC_138167.1 coordinate 93,048,746, forward strand.
TACCTCTGTGACTTTTCCAAACATGCTCAGTAAATAAATGATACCTGAAATGTAAGGAAGATATTTGACTCAGTTATTCATAGATAACATAGTCAATGAAGTACAAGTTAGCATTTAAAGAGTCTCTGAATATTAAATGCCAAAATTGTCTATTTAAACAAAGCTTGATGTGGAATCTGCATGTCTGAAACCTGGTATTTCCCTGAACATTCATCAGGTATTGCTGTATAACAGAACACACAAAAGTGTGTATAATACATACTTAGACTATGTGCCCTGATAATGACACACTGTTTCTTATGTATGAAGCCAGTCTGGTTATGGTACAGACCTGGATTTCTGAAGCTTTCAGACCTCTCAAGACCATGGTCATGGCGTTCTCTTTGCTATGGGATGCTGTCTGCCATAGGCAATGTTCTACCTTTGCAGCCTGAGCTCATGAGAAGCACCTTTTCATAACTGATCCACCACTGCTCTTCACTTTCTCTTTGATGTCGCATTAAAAATAGCATTTAGCTAAAGCTTTTCTCCTTAGATATTTTGGAGCTGTAGTAAAAGGCACAAATTTTAGGTGGAATGAGAGGGAGGGAGGGGGATTGTGTGTGTGTGTGTGTATATGTATGTGTTTGTGTGTGTTTGTGTGTGTGTGATAGACTATGGTAAGATGCTTGTAAATTATATTTTCTCTTTTAAACAAAAGTCAAAGACCTTCCATGTCCATTATCTCTGCTGGGTGTATTTTGGTGGACTGATTACAGTGGTACAGATTTTCCAACCTTCCCTGTATTCACAAATTTTGCAATGTGAAAAATTTCTCCTGTTCTCTCCATTATGAGCTGGAGTTTATTTCCCTGGTCTTTGAATCTGAGCTGTGACTTGCCTAGGCCAGCAGAATGTGTAGGAGTGACAATGTGCCAGTTCAGAGCCTAAGACTCAAGAGTCCTTGCATGCTTTTGTTCTCCCTCTTGCTCTTCTGCCTTCGTTATGGGAATAAGCCTTTATTAGCCTCCTGGAGGATGAGAAGGCACATGGAGGGGAACTGATTTGCACAGTCAATGGTAGACCGATTCCAAACATGTGAGTGAGTCCAGACAAAATTAGCACAGCTGCATATCCATCCCACAGCTAAATACAGATGCATGAGAAAGCCCAGATAAAACCAGAACAGCCAGCCATAGGATAGACTAGTAAGCAATAAGGCACAGATATCATTTTCAGCCACCAAGTTTTGGCATGGTTTGTACAACAATAGCAGACTGATGAAGTTCTTTATGTGCCAGAAGTATAGAGGTACCATCTTAGTACCATCACTTAGGTGGATGAGATTACTGTGACTTTATAGGTTGGTTGAATCATATCTTCTTGGTTTATTTAGTCACTCCTAATTGTATCCCAAATTTTTCTGCTGATGGGTTATGGCTACCAATCCAAGTCAATTTATAAATGCTATAAAGATAATGTCCTTTGCCTTCACCCATATTGAAACAATATTAAATGTATTTACACATGTTTATTTAATTTATTTTTTAACATCTTTATTGGAGTATAATTGCTTTACAGTGGTGTATTAGTTTCTGCTTTATAACAAAGTGAATCAGCTGTACATATACATATATCGCCATATCCCCTCCCTCTTGCGTCTCCCTCCCACACTCCCTATCCCACCCTTCTAGGTGGTCACAAAGCACCAAGCTAATCTCCCTGTGCTGTGTGGCTGCTTCACACTAGCTATCTATTTTACATTTGGTAGTGTATATATGTCCATGCCGCTCTCTCACTTTGTCCCAGCTTACCCTTCCCCCTCCCTGTATCCTCAAGTCCATTCTCTATGTCTGTGTCTTTATTCCTGTCCTGCCCCTAGGTTCATCAGAACCACTTTTTTTTTTTTTAGATTCCATATATATGTGTTAGCATACGGTATTTGTTTTTCTCTTTCTGACTTACTTCACTCTGTATGACAGACTCGAGATCCATCCACCTCACTACAAATAACTCAATTTCATTTCTTTTTATGGCTGAGTAATATTCCATTGTATGTATGTCCAATATCTTCTTTATCCACTCATCTGTCGATGGACACTTAGGTTGCTTCCACGTCCTGGCTATTGTAAATAGAGCTGCAATGAACATTGTGGTACATGACTCTTTTTGAATTACGGTTTTCTCAGGTACTGGGATTGCTGGGTCATATGGTAGTTCTATTTTTAGTTTTTTAAGGAACCTCCATACTGTTCTCCATAGTGGCTGTAGCAATTTACAATCCCACCAACACTGCAAGAGCGTTCCCTTTTCTCCACAGCCTCTCCAGCATTTATTGTTTGTAGATTTTTTGATGATGGCCATTCTGACTGGTGTGAGGTGATATCTCATTGCAATTTTGATTTGCATTTCTCTAATGATTAGTGATGTTGAGCATCCTTTCACGGGTTTGTTGGCAATCTATATATCTTCTTTGGAGAAATGTCTGTTTAGGTCTTCTGCCCATTTTTGATTTGAGTTGTTTGTTTTTTTGATACTCAGCTGCATAAGATGCTTATAAATTTTGGAGATTAATCCTGTGTCAGCTGCTTCATTTGCAAATACTTTCTCCCATTCTGAGGGTTTTCTTTTGGTCTTGTTTATGGTTTCCTTTGCTGTGCAAAAGCTTTTAAGTTTCATTAGGTCCCATTTGTTTATTTTTGGTTTTATTTCCATTTTTCTAGGAGGTGGGTAGAAAGGATCTTGCTGTGATTTATGTCAGAGTGTTCTTCCTATGTTTTCCTCTAAGAGTTTTACAGTGTCTGGCCTTAAATTTAGGTCTTTAATCCTTGTTTATTTGAATTACAATTTAATTATTTTAATTACATATGCTTTTGCTAAAATATACTTTGAGTAACAGGCCCATGCATCCCCTTTTATCCATTACTGATGTTTTTCAACCAAAAGAGCTCAGACATTTTTCTCCTGAAAATATGTTTTGAATCTCTACCCCAGTTTTCCTTTCTGTTTTATGATATTGAAAATGCCAAAACTTTTATAGAGTGTCAAAATATTGACACCTTGTTGGAACCATCATCAATATTTCTCAACACAGCCATTTCCTTTGTGAACTAAATCAAGATTGCTTAATTCTAATTCAATGTGTTCTCTTATTTCAAAAGTGATGATGTATGTAAGTACATGTGTGTGTTTATTCCAAAATATGCCTGACCACATCATATAATTATAACATTTTACCTAGGTAACCCCTAATAGGGTGTTTTCTCTGTATTTAACAACGTATCTCTATTGTTTAAAACTATTACTCTTCATCTACTCTTTTAATCAAAAAGACTAACAGTTAATAGTGATTAACTCATATAAGCCATGAATGTATCTTTTCCTTACAGTATGAAAAACTTAGCTTACATTTTTTTCTATTTGACTTCACTAACCAATATAGTTTTTTTAACTACCAAGTAGACATACAGACCTGTAGGTGTGGGAGAGGAGAGAGGGGGGTGGGGTGGAGCGAGGTAGAGAGGGAGGGAAGGAGACAGAGAGAGAAAGAAAAACTCTTGAGAACTATCTAAAAGGTCATATTGAGGTGATTACAATGAGAGACATGTTCCATACTGCTGGCTCTGTGGATGAATCTTGTCTGGAGATGTGTTTTGTTTGGCATACACATTTTTAAAAACAAACTTGAATTAATTGTCACAATTAAAAATAGGGGAATTTCTCCAAAATGAAAAAAATTTATCTTCTCTTGAAAAATCAGAAAATACCTCCACAGTGGGCCTACATGCTTGAATTACAAATGTCTGCTAGAGCCTAATAGTAGCTGCACCCTCTGATGGGGGATGAACTCTCCAGATCCATCAACATCAAGTGTTCTATTGCTTATAGCATTTGGCTAAGACTTAGAAATTCTTATTTTTTAACAGTAATATTTTTATTCTTTTGCAGAGACAAAATTTAGAGATTTAAGGGCTTTGGAAAATCAGGAAGTAAGGGGGTGAAAACTATTGTAATATTTACCTGGCTTGTTTAACCCATTTGCTTGCCTGGTTCCTCTAGGCTTTTTGGTTTCAATCCCTGATTTAAGGTTTTAGAAGGACTGAAATAGTCAATACTTTGGGGTCATTGGTGGCAGGAACCAACTCAAATTTCTTTAAACAAACAAAAAGTGGGAAGTTAATGCTCACATTATTTGTTCTAGCGGTCATCAGTAATCTATTTCTTTTGTTCTTCATTTACTGATGCCATTGTGCTCCCTGTTGGCTACATTCTCAGTCTGGTTCTAGCTGTGAGATGAGAAAGACAACTGGTCCCCCCAGGCTTGCAGCATCTTTAATTTCCATAATTCTAGATGGAAGGAGAGTATAATTCCCAGTAATTCCAATGTGACAACTTGGAGGGCTTTCATTAGCCTGTGTCAGGCCACATGCACAACCCAACCAATCAGTATTGCTATGGGGACTGTGGTATTTTCATTCACCAGGTCCAGATTCTAGGTTATCTGCTCATCTCTGAGGCAGGATCAAGAACAATTAAAATTCATGAAATAATATGCCCATAGTAAAGAAGATTTCTGTTTATAGAAGAAAGGGAGAGAGATTTAAGTCAGGCAAAATGACTCCAAGATAACTGCAAATTAAGTTACAACACTAGGTAACTGTGTAGTTATTCAGGAATGAATATTTGAGTTACTAAATGAGTCGATAAAATAAAAATGTTACTCACATGTATTTTCCAAGAAATAAGGTATGTATAAGCATATCATATATCTTTGTACAAATGGGCCACTGAGGAACATAAGAGTTGTTATTAAGGAAGTAAAATCAGTCATATTGTAAAAGAAAAAAATAATGTAGTAGGAGACAGATATTGTAGATATTATCACTAACAGTGTTACCTTAACTATGCCATTTATTCTTTTAGGACCTTAAGTTTCACATTTTAAAAAATTGTCATAGGAATAGATAGGAATGTACAAATGTACACACATACTTTAGAAAAAATAATAAAGCAAACACCCTTGTTACTACCACTCGGTTTAATAGTGAAAATATTACCCTTCACTTAGAACCCCCTGAGATACCCTCATATATATTATATATCCCTAAAAATGTCATTTAGTTTTGTCTGATTTTTAAATTTATAAAAATGGAATCATATTATAGGTTTATCTCTATGACTTATTTTGCTCAACATTTATATGTTTAAGTATCATTAATGCTAATGCTTATAGCTGTTATTAGGGTACATAGACATTCCACACTGCATTATCTTTCTCACAAATTGAATTTTTATTTACTATAAAATGAAACTCTTTATCTTTGATAATGCCTTTCCTTACCTTCTGTTCTCTCAGTAAATCATACAGCAACCCCTGTTCCTTTTGGTTAGAATTTTCTTGACTCATCTCTTTCCACTCTTTTACTTTCTATATACATTGATTTTTAAAAACTTTTTCTTTTTTTTCCTTGCAGTTTTATTGAGGTATAACTGATATATAGCACTGTGTAAGTTTAAGGTGTATAACATACTAATGTGACTTACATACAGCATGGAGTGATTACCACAACAAATTCAGTGAACATCCATCATCTCATATAGATACAACATTAAAGACATAGAAACAAAGTATTTTTTCTTTGTGATTAGAACTCTTAGGATTTACTTTCTTAACAACTTTCATATGTAATTTTTGGCAGTGTTAATTATATTTATTGTGTTGGACATTACAGCCCTAGTGATCATTTAACCTATAACTGGAAGCTTGTACCTTTTGACTACCTTCATCCAGTCCCCCCCAATCCCCACCTCTAGTAACCACAAATCTGATCTCTTTTTATATGAGTTTGTTGGTTTATTTGTTTTTGAAGTATAATTGATCTACAACATTATGTTTGTTCCTGGTACATAATATAGTGATTTGACATTTCTATATATTTCAAAATGATCACTATAATAAGTCTGGTTGTCATCTGTCACCAAGTACAGATATTACATAATTATTGGCTGTATCCCCACACTGTACATTTCATACCCATGACTGATTTATTTTCTAACTGAAAGTTTGTACCTCTTAATCTCTCTCATCTACTTCTCCCCTCCCCACCCCCTTCCCCCGACAACCACCTTTTTAATCTCTGTAACTATGACTATGTTTTCTGTTTAGTTATGTTTGTTCATTTGTTTTTTAGATTTCACATATAAGTGAAATCATACAGTGTTTGTCTTTCTCTGTCTGACTCATTTCACTTAGCTTAATTCCCACTAGGTCCATGCATGTTGTCACAAAAGGCAAGATTTCATGCTTTATGGCTGACTAAAATTCCGTTGTGTACATATACCACATCTACTTTATCCATTCATCTATTAATGGGCACTTGGGTTGCTTCCATATCTTGGAAATTGTAAGTAATGCTACAGTGAATGTAAGGGTGCATATATATTTTCAAATTAGTGTTTTCATTTTCTTCATATAGAAACTCAGATGTGAAATTGTTAGGTAATTATATTTTTAATTTTTTCAGGAATCTCTAGACTGTTTTTCATAGTGGTTGCATCAATTTATATTCCCAGCAACAGTACACAAATGTTCTCTTTTCTCCACATTCTTGCCAACCCTTATTTCCTTCTTTTTGACAATAGCCATTCTGACAGGTGTGAGGTAATAACTCACTGTGGTCTTAATTCCATTTCCCTGATGATTACTGATGTTGAGCATCTTTTCATGTGTCTATTGGACATCTGTATGTCTTCTTTGGAAAAATGTCTATTCAGGTCCTCTGCACATTCTTTAATTGGGTTGTTTGTTTTTTTGATGTCTAGTTGTATGAGTTCCTTGTATATTTTGTATAGAACCCCATGTCAGAGATACTGTTTGCAAATATATTCTCCCATTCAGTAGGCAGCCTTTTAATTTTATTGATAGTTTTGTTCACTGTGCAAAAGCTTTTTAGTTTGATGTAGTTCCATTTGTTCATTTTTGCTTTTGTTTTCCTTGCCTGAGAAGACAGATCCAAAAATTTTGCTAAGCTCAATGTCAAAGAGCGTACTGCCTGTGTTTTCTTCTAGAAATTTTATGGTTTCAGGTCTTATAATTAAATCTTTAACCTATTTTGAGTGTATTTTTCTATAAGATGTGAGAAAGTAGTCCAGTTTGATGATGTTGCCTGTAGCTGTCCAGCTTTCCCAGCACTACTTATTGAAGGGGCTGTCTTTTCCCCATTGTATATTCTTGCCTCCTTTGTTGTAGATTAATTCTGATATATGTGTAGATTTATCACTGGGGTCTTCATTCTGTTCTGTTAATCTATGTGTCTGTTTTTGTGCCAGTACCATACTGTTTTGATTATTATAGCATTGTATTATAGTCTGAAGCCAGGAAGCATGATGCCTCCAACTTTGTTCTTTTTTTCTCAGGACAGGTTGGTTACCCAGGGCCTTTTGTATTTCCATCCAAATTTTAGAATTGTTTGTTCAATTTCTGTGAAAAATACCATTCATATTTAGATAGGGATTGCACTGAATCCATAGATTGCCTTGGGTAGTATGGTCATTTTAACAATATTGATTCTTTCAGTCCATTATCATGGTAATCTTTCCATCTGTTTATGTTGTCTTCAGTTTCTATCATCAGTATCTTACAGTTTTCTGAGTGCTGGACTTTTACCTCCTTAGTTAGATTTACTCCTAGGTATTTTAATCTTTTTGATGCAACTATAAATGGGATAGTTTTCTTAATTTCTCTTTCTGATAGTTTATTGTTATAGTATAGAAACACAACAGATTTCTGTATATTAAATTTGCATCCTACAACTTTACTGAATTTATCAGTGCAACATAGTGGAAGACACAGTAGTGGAAATCACTGAAGCTGAACAGAAAAAGGAAAAATAATTTTAAAAAATATGAGGACAATTTAATTCATATTATAGGGGTCCCAGAAGGAGAAGAAAGAGAGAAAGGGGCAAAGAACATATTTGAAGACATACTAGCTGAAAACATCCCTAACGTGGGAAAGGAAACAAACATTCAGGTCAGAGAAGCATAAAGAGTCCCAAACAGGATCAACCCAAAGATAACCACATTAAGACACAATGTAATTAAAATATCAAAAATTAAAGATAAAGAGAAAATATTAAAAGCAGCAAAGGAAAAGAAGTATTACATACTAGGGAACTCCCACGCTACCATCAGATGACTTTTCAGCAGAAACTTTACAGACCAGAAGAAAGTGGCACAATATATTTAAAGTGATGAAATGGAAAAACCTACAACCAACAATCCTCTACCTGGCAAGGCTTTCATTCGGATTTGAAGGAGAGGTTAAAAGTTTTACAGACAAGCAAAAACTAAAAGAGTTCAACACCACAAAACAAGCTTCAAAAGAAATGTTAAAGGGACTTCTTCTCTAAATGGAAAAGAAAAAGCCAAAACTACCACAGTGTGAAAATTACAAATGGAAAAATCTCACTGGTAAGGCAAATATACAGTAACAGTAATAGCTCAGCCACTTATAAAGCTGGTAGGAAGATTAAAAGACAAAAATAGTAAAATCATCCCCTTATATCCACTATAAGCAGTTAGGGGATACACAAAACAAAACGATGTAAATATCATGTAAAAACAGTAAAAAAATGGGCTTCCCTGGTGGCACAGTGGTTGAGAGTCCACTTGCCGATGCAGGGGACACAGGTTCGTGCCCCAGTCCAGGAAGACCCCACATGTCGTGGAGCAGCTGGGCCTATGAGCTGTGGCCGTTGAGCCTGCGTGTCCGGAGCCTGTGCTCCACAACGGGAGAGGCCACAACAGTGAGAGACCCACATACCACAAAAAAAAAAAAAAGAAAAGAAAAACAGTAAAAATTGGGGGGGACAGTAAATGTGCAGGATTGTTAAAATGTGTTCAAACTTAAGAGATCAGCAACTTAAAATAATCATGTATATATTGCTAAATAGAGCCTCATGGTAACCACAAACCAAACATTGATAATAGATACAAACACAAAGAAAGAAAAAGAAACCCAAACATAACACTAAAGACAGTCATTAAAACACAGTAGAAGAGAGCAAAAGAAGAAAGGATCAAAAAACTACAAAAACAATCCGAAGTTAAATAAAATGACAACAGGTACATACCTATCAATAATTACTTTAAATGTAAGTGGGAAAATGCTTCAATCAAAAAACATAGAGTGGGGGCTTCCCTGGTGGCGCAGTGGTTGAGAGTCCGCCTGCCGATGCAGGGGACACGGGTTCGTGCCCCAGTCCGGGAAGATCCCACATGCTGCAGAGCAGCTAGGCCCGTGAGCCATGGCCCCTGGGCCTGTGTGTTCGGAGCCTATGCTCCACAACAGGAGAGGCCACAACAGTAAGAGGCCTGTGTACCGCAAAAAAAAAAAAAAAAAAAAAAAAAAAAAAAATTGAATCAGTAATTAAAAAACTCCCCAAAAAAGTCGAAGATCAGACAGTTTCACAGGTGAATTCTACCAAACATTTAGAGAAGAGTTAACACCTATTCTCAAACTGTTCCAAAAATTTGCAGAGGACTGAATGCCTCCAAATTCATTCATGAGGTCAGCATCACCCTGATACCAAAATCAGACAAATGCACACAAAAAAAGAAAATTACAGGCCAATATCACTGATTGAATGTAGATGCAAAAATCCCCAGCAAAATATTAGTAAACAGAATTCAAAAATACCTTAAAAGTGTCACCCATCCTGATCAAGTGAGATTTATCCAAGGGATGCAAGGATGTTTCAATATCCACAAATCAATCAGCTTGATTCATCACATTAACAAATTGAAGAATAAAAATCATATGATCATCTTAGCAGATGAAGTAAAAGCTTTTGACAAAATTCAACATCCACTTATGATGAAAACTCTAAACAACGTGATTACAGAGGGAACAGATCTCAACATAAAAAGGCCATACATGACTGACAGCTAACATCATACTCAATATGAAAAGCTGGAAGCATTTCTTCTAAGATCAGGAACAAGACAAGGATGCCCACTCTTCCACTTTTATTCAACTCTTATTGGAAGTTTTAGCTACTGCAAAACTTATACTGTCCTTCCAAAACAATATAAAACCCACAGAACACTTTAATTTTTCTTCCTCTTGACAAGTTTTTCCTGTTCTGTATTTGAAATCTACATATATAATCCCATTAAACATTGTATTATCTCTTTGTTTCAGTAAGTATTTGTTTAAATTTATTCACATTTTTGTTACTTCCTGTGCTTTTTCTTTCATTCATTTCAGCCCCTTCATCTGGGACTCTTTCTGTTTACATAGAGTGTATCCTATAGATTTCAGTGCAACTCCACCTGTGATCAACTTTATTAGTTTTGTCTGAAAGTATCTTTATTTTGCCTTCATACTTAAAATAAGTTTTCAGATTCTCACTGAAGGTGTGAATCTCCACTCTTGTAAAGGGGAGAAATCCTTGTAGGGGGAACAAGTATCATTGAGTTATGAATATTTGGGTTTTATATACTTAGTGAATCACAATAAGGTGGTCCTAGCTATAAGTGCACAGGCTTGTTGTTAATCCTACCCAACTGGTTGTGAGATTCACCTGTATGTAAATCAGGCAACTCTAAAGTGTTAACACTTGATGTGATTTATGAACATTTGGCTCTTTTACCCCAGCCATCTAGCTCCAGTTTTATGTACATGCAAAACTGGCAGACATTCTATGGTGATGTTGATTAGATGTGATGTCTTTTCATGGTGGCAGTCAGTACTTTTGTGTTTGTATTGATACAGTGAGACAGATTTATCTGTCTCTCACACACACACACACTCTCTCTCTCTCTGTCTCTGTCTCTCTGTTTCTCTCTCTCTCTCTCTATACACTCTCAACTCTGCTATTGCCAAATCACTTTTCTTAAAGTCCCTTGGGATTAGTTTCCTCTCGATTCACACGACACTTACATTGAGAATAGCCGTTGAAATACTAGCTTTCTTGATGGAGGTATATAGATGTCTCCTGTTACACTCCCTATCATAGGAAAGCCTAGGGCTTTGGGTTTGGGCCATGTGGCGTGGCATGCAGGAATCTGAGTTCCCTGACCAGGGATCGAACTCATGCCCCCTGCAGTGGAAGCACGGAGTCTTAACCACTAGACCACCAGGGAAGTCCCAGGCTTTGGGTTCTGTTTCAGTGTCTTATGAGATCAAAAAAGCATCAGTACAATATTATCATGGTTGGAAAATATCTTTAGGGATAAAGTGGGTTTCTGTGTTCTGCTTGCTTCTCTGCATAATTTTATACTAAGATTTTGACACGTTAATTTCTTTTATCTCTATTTTATGAAGCTTTTAAAATAATTTCTTAAAATATTTTAATCAGCCTTTTAATTGATTTCAGAGGGAGGAATAATCTGAATAGGAATTCTGATGGTTACCAAAGACAGGGTGACAATTTTTCACATTGTCAATATCTCAGAGTAGGGTGGATTGGTAGGGCTCCAGCTCTGTAATTGTGTGACTCAGTGATTAGGTGGAATCCAAAGACTTGCTTCCTCCTCTCTCTTCTTAGCTCTGCTATAGAGTACACAGAATTTCTAAGACAGTCTCTTCTCTCGTTCTAGTAGTAACTAGCAAAAACTAGAGGTTGACTCATTGCTTGGTGGCTTAGAAATTTCCCATAATCACTTATTATAGAAATTCCTGTACTTCAGAGACTATTTTCTCTACAAATAAAATTATATGACAAAATATGGGTGGTATTTGGCTGATGAAAATTAACCACAAAAATCTGTTACCAAGATGTGAAAAGCCTTAACAGTACTAACTAAATTCAAAATCATATTGTATTTTTGCTGGTTTTATATTTTAAATTATGCATTATAGCTTAGCAATATTTAAATGCTATTCTCTTCTTCCTTAGAAGGAATTTTACACATTAGCTATAGGATTAATTTTTGCTGATTATTCATTGTAGAAATTTGCATGATGCATGTGTTCTTGTTGTATATTGGGTTCGGGGTAATGAACATGAACCAACTTAAAATGAAGGTCACTGGGTATATTTTATGAACATGTCTCTGATATTGAATATATGAGGCAGTTTTATACACTAATATGTAATTTTATGATGTTTTGCATTAATATTCTATACTATAATAATATTGGGCTTTATTTGACAGCTTTTGCTGCAAAAGCGCTCTGTAACAAATAACCTTTGACTTTCAGTGGCTTATGTAACTGTAGATTTATTTCTCTCTCACATTTTATGTCAGTGCCTGTGGGTTAGATGCTGACTCTTGTCCAAGTTCAATGTCAGATGTAGGTCTACTCCAATATGTCCTCTAATTCCAAGACCAGCATGATGCAGATTCGCATATGAGATGTGATGTTTTCATGGGAAAGTAGAGGAATACAAAAGGGGCACAGAAACTTGCCCTACCTTTCACAGCTTTTACTCACATTGTACTGACCAAAGCAAACCTTATGACAAAGTGGCACATGAATGTGTTGAGAAGGATATTCTTCCCATGAAGTGTGGCAAGGGGAGAGTGAAGATTTGCAAATAAGAAAATCTACCTTAAGGACACTTTGGTTATTGTTTTTGTTTATTTTTTTAAATTTTATATATATATATATATTTGGCGGTAGGCGGGCCTCTCACCGCTGTGGCCTCTCCCGTTGAGGAGCACAGGCTCCAGACGTGCGAGCTCAGTAGCCATGGCCCACGGGCCCAGCCGCTCCATGGCACGTGGGATCCTCCCGGACCAGGGCACGAACCCATGTCCCCTGCATTGGCAGGCGGACTCCCAACCACTGCGCCACCAGGGAAGCCCAATTTTTAATATTTCTAACAGAAATAAAACTATAGAAAAATAACATAAAAACCAATATGCCATCCAACAAGTTTTAGCAAGATTAAATATTCTTCCATGTCTGCTACGGGCATTGTTCTTTAATAAAGCAAGCCTTCCAGAGATGGTTGGAATCCATGTTTAACTGTTTACCATTCATACCATTATCATCTTTTCTTTCCCAGAGTTAATTACTATCTTGAAATTAATATTTCACGTTTTCATGCATATGCACACATTGATATGAGTACTTAAGTGAGAAAGTACAAATGTGAATTTTTCATCAATATAGAAATATTATTGTATGTATAGCATTCTACAAATTGATTTTTTATCCTAAAATATTTTCCATGTTAATATACATAATTCTAGTTTCATTCATTTTAACTACTGTATAGTATTCCATTGTGTGAACAAGTAACAGTTATTTAATCCATTTAGACAGTGTTGAACATTTAAAATTTTCTATTTTTAAAAACTGATTTTGCTTGATTTGCTTTATCTTTGCTTTATAAATGTTTTGGTAAACATTTTATGCATGGCTTCCAGTACAGCTGTGTGTTATTAAAATATTACACTTCAAGTGGATTTGTTAAGTCAAAGGGTATGTACATTTTTAACATAGAGTTTTTTCCAATTTTTATAATTTTCCTTTTTTATCCACTTGACTGGAACATCTATTACAAAGTTGAATACAAGTGGTGCTTTATTCTGAGCTTAAATAGCTGGCTTCTAAATTTTTACCATTAAGAAGAATGATTGTTGTATGTTTGGGAATAAATATAGCAGATTATAGACATTACATTTTTTCTTAGTTTGCAAAGGCTTATTTTTAAAATCATGAATAAGTGTTTGATTTTATCAAAGGCACTGTTTTGGGCATTTTTGCATAGAGTTTTTCCCTTTGTTAATATGCTAATTTTTATTCAATTTTCTGATGTTGCTTGCCTTTAACATTGTTGACTATGGTCTACTGTTTTAAGTTACTACTAGATTAAATTGCTTTGCCTTTTATTTAGATTTTTTTATATAGTTTCATACGTGAGATTACTCTGAATACATTTTCTCTTTAGTGTGTTCATTTCTGTTGTTTGTTAGCAAAGTTTAACTTGTAAAATTAGTTGGAACACTTTCCTTCTTTTCCTATTCTCTGGGAAAACAAAATGTACATAATATATGTATTTTCTACTCCTTGATGATATAGAAAACTCCCTTATAAAGTTGACTGGGCCTGTTTTAGGGAATGGGGCCATAGAATATATTTGAAAATGGATTTGACTTCTTTAATATTAGTGCTTTATTTAGATTTTCTGTATCATTTTGAATCAGCTTTGGTTATGTTTTTTAGAAAATTATGTAGTTTATCTAAAACATAAAATTTACATGTTTCATTTATGATTGTTTAATGTCTACTTAATCTGTAGTTATAGCCTTCTTTTCATTCTTAGTACTATTTTTTGGCTATTCCTATTTTTCCTAGGAATTTATAATTAGGGGGGTTGCTGTGAGTTTCTCTCTGATTTGTTTTTATTTTTCCCCAATAAGCAGCTTTTGGTGTTAAAATTTTGTCCACTGTTTTATTTCAAGTTTAGTTTCCATTGTTTCATTTCTAGTTTATTTTGTTTCTTAATTTTTGCTATTTCATTTAATTAAAATTTTTTTCTTACATTCTTTTTTTCATAAATTTTGTGTAGGGCATACAAGTATTATTATATGCTTTTAAGCCTATACATTCTGATCTTTAAAAGCCTTTTCCCTTAAATCCTACAAGTTTTTATATTAAGAATTTTTAGTCTTCTAAATATTTTAGAATTTTAGTCTTATTTTTCTCTTTAACCCCCTTAGTAATTTAAATTTTACCCTTCCAAACTCATGGATGTTTTTAGGTATAATATACTTCACATTTTAAAATTTCTAATCAATCACATCATGATATCCAGGTATTAAGGACTTTGCAGACCCAGTCTTTGAGAGAGTGGGCACCTTGGTTTAATTGTTGGTCTTTTTGCTGACAAAGCCCCAGTCTTGTCACTGAAGGCTCTTTTCTTTGCTTTCTTTCATTGAGCAGGATTAGGATCAAACCCAGATCAAATGCTTGGGCCTAGCTCTGAGGTCCTGTCTGACCAGAAGCCCTTTTACTTCTCTTACCCACATGGTGGTTCAAATTTCTGTTGGCCACTTCATGCTTCCAGAACTTGAACCTAGCAGGGCTGTGGCAGTAGCCTTGCTCTTTACTTTCCATTTGTGGTTTTTTTTAAGTCCAGTGAGAAAAAATTATCTTATTTTTAGACACAGATATGTCCTACTGGCTTTCCATTTTTATATTTTATTCCTCACTGCTTTGTGTCTGGAACAGATTGTTTCTGATTAAGTATTAATTCACTGTACAATATCAAACAGAAATTGCACCCCTTCTTAAGATATGTAATTTTATGAAGCACACTGTGTTTTGACATTCCATAGATAATTAGTGCCAAACACATAAATCAGCCATTTCTTTAGCAATATTTTTAAACATGTATTTTCTTTTTAAAAACATTTATTTATGTATTTTTATCAAAGTATAGTTGATTTACAATGTTGTATTAGTTTCATGTGTCCAGCAAAGTGATTCAGTTATACATACATATATGTTTTTTCAGATTCTTTTCCCTTATAGGTTATTACAAAATATGGAGTATGTTTCCCTGTGCTATACAGTAGGTCCTTGTTGTTTATCTATTTTATATATAGTAGTGTGTATATGTTAATCCCAAACTCCTAACTTATCCTCACTTTCTCCTTTGGTTACCATAAGTTTGTTTTCTATGTCTGTGAGTCTGTTTCTGTTTTGTTTATAAGTTCATTTGTATCCTTTTTTTTTAGATTCCACATAGTGATGTCATATGGTATTTGTCTTTCTCTGTTTGACTTACTTCACTTAGTATGATAATCTCTAGGTCCAACCATGTTGCTGCAAATGGCATTATTTCATTCTTTTTTATACCTGAGTAATATTCCATTGTATAAATATACAACACCTTCTTTATCCATTCATCTCTTGACGGACATTTAGGTTGCTTCCATGTCTTGGCTATTGAAAACAGTATTGCAGCAAACACTGTGGGCATGTATCTTTTGGAATTATGGTTTTCTCCAGATATATGCCCAGGAGTGGGATTGTAGGTTCATATGGTAGCTCTATTTTTAGTTTTTTAAGGAACCTCCATACTATTTTCCATAGTGGCTGTACCAATTTACCAACAGTCTTCTGAAAGATGTTACTAGTATTTCTTAGGTTACTTCCATATGTATTATGTACAATGAATCCATTTTTAAACACTTATCATGACTCAAATATGGTTCTCTCCTCAAAGAACTTAGGCTGTTGTTGAAAAAGAGAATTGAAAAGAATTAGGAGAGTATGTTATTTTTTTAAAAAAAAGGTAAAATTAACATCCCTAAAGAACAAAAGTTGCACCTTGTCTTCCAAGGCTGGAGAAAAGGCAGTGAGGGTAGGTACAGTTGTAGAGGATGGCAATTTAAATTAATTCAATTTAACAGCTATGATTGTTTCAGCGAATGTAGAAGGTAACCAGTTGTAAGAGATGAGGCAGCATGGAGAATTTGTGGAGATTATAAAAGTTTTATCCAGAGGCATAAAATTTACACGTTAAGAATTATTTTTTAAAGTTGAGGGCCAACTGGCTAATGATACTTGAAATCAAGTGCTTGAGAGGTGTTCACAACTAGTAAATATCAAAGAATTGGTGATTGGACTGCCTTCAGTCTCCAGGATTGTATGCAGTTCTGTAACATCATCCAGAAGCCCAGATTTAGGAGCAAGGGAAATAGAATCACATAAATTAGAAAGTGTAGCATTTTGTGAGACAAAAAGGCAAAAAAAATTAGGACATAGAATGTTAACAAGAGTGACTGTGGTGGTGCATTTTATTGACTAGGGGAGGTGAGGAAGAAGAAGAAGAGATTGTTAGTCACTTCCATTTCTGTTTCCTATGCTTGATTTTGAGTACTTTGAGATCAGAGTTATATTTCTTTTTGCTATGTATCCATAGCACTTTCTCTGACATACAGTAGGATTCAATAAGTGGTTATTGAGTTGAATTTAATTTGTACAAATATACTTTAGTTCAAAAAATGGCAAATGAAAGCTTCCACAATTCATAAAAAGTGTCTCTTTGAACACTGAAAGTGAATTTAAACCCCAGTATCCAGATAATCTTTCATAACCAGGTATTTGTGAGGCAGTGGAAATTGCTTTCTGAAATAAGTCACAATGATTTCTATTTCCAGGCAGAAGTCCACTGACAGTCTAGAATTTCTCACCTGGATCTCTCCAAAACCATGCATGTTCAAACTCTTTTTGGAAGTTTTTGAATAAAGTCATCAAAAGTAGAAAGACTAACATACAAAAGAATGACATGATACATTATGTTAATCTTTTTCATGTGGGAAATGTAATGGAGGTAGAAAGAAAGAATAGTCACTGATAATATTTAACAAAAACCAAGTGAGAAACCTTAGTGTGGGTACATTTAAAATTCCTAAATATGAAAGCAAAGTAATAACCCATCATGAAGTTAACATCTTCTTTGTTCTGCTTTCAAATACAGCATGTGACGTTCTGCAATAATAGGAGATTTAAAAGAAACAGTACTTGAAGCAGAGCCTTCAAGTTTGCCCATTGAAGAGAGCTATGTGTTTGCTATTTTTTTTTCTGGGTGTATTTTAGTGGCATTTTACAACACAGCTAAAGGTAATGTTCCCCCAATATAAAAAATAAATAGATCTATCAAAAGGCAACTCTTTTATAGCATTAATATTTTGTAACAAAATAACTGAATTATATTGCTGTATTCTATTTTATTCTAGTAAATATAATGTTAAATACAAGTTTATTCTCTATCTGATTAACTTTAAAAGCTCAAATTTATTATAAGAATTCTAAAATTGTATGTTGTCAAGGAGAGGTAGATTTCTACAATCAGGGTGAAAATGTTCTGAGAAATTAGAGTATATTTTTCTCTCCAAAATATCTTATTTTTATTTCTCTAGTATCAAATTTGGTTTTTGTTTCAACATGTTCTTTGTAAGAAATTTATAAGAAATCAGGAACATATTCATTGTATACATTTTATTTAAATATAGATTATATAGAGTCATTAGGTATTAAAGATAAGAGTTCTTAAAGATCATCTAGAAAAATTCCTTCACAGCTAATGATACTGTGGCTCAGTGATAAAACATTAGAAATACGTTGATGTAGTTTTTAAATATTTGAAATTTCTGCCTATTTATCCAAATAGAAGTTGATGTAAATTAGTTTATGAGACAAAAAAAAATGGTTCTAAAGAACAAAACATACATAAATTGAAAAATTAATGAATACAAAATAAATAATGAACTTCTATCAGTGAAGAAATAATATTGCTTTGAATCTGACCAATTTGATGTTCTGCCTTAATAATATTTCCAATGAGTTAAGTCTGTTTCAAAATGTTAATTTGAATTCTGAATAATTCTATCAAACATTACCGGATTAGCACTTTCATTTTGTAAAAACTTCTTTCTAATTTAATTGGGGAAGGTGGTATGGTTTTAAGCATGGTTTTATCCCATAGCTGACATGTGATTTTCAGGAAGTCACTTAATTTGTCTAAGTCTCAATCTTTAATTCTGTAAAGGAATGTATCTCATTTCTTTGGGGAGATTACCAATCATGTCAACAACAGCTTCTTCCTCTGTCTTCCGTTGTTTCCCCAGTTCATTCATATTGGTGGGATTTTTAAATTTTAATTTTATAGAGAGAAGGTTGTCAAGAGAGGGATTCATGGGGAGAAGAGGAAGACACCATGTGTATATAACAGAGTACCTACCCACCAGCAGGTTCCTTATACTGGTTTTTGAACCAGGGAATGTAGGGATTAGGTATGTTTAGAGACAGAGCTAATAGAGCATTCAAAATTTTTGTTATAACTGGGCACAGAAAAGCTTGGGGCCAATGGTGAAAAGAGACACAGAAGAGACCCTCCCCCCTCTACTTTGACATGCACACAAGCACTAACTATTTTGGTACCGGGAAGAATAGAAAGTTGGGGACCATCAATACCAACAACCACCGCTGAGATGCCAGAATTCTCCTGATGGGCTCTGATGCTAATGAAGCTTCTTTAGCAAGCATCTCAGGCAGCAGATACGTGTCGGCGAGACCAGAGAAGGATGAAGCACAATAGGGCAAAATCTGAGTTGTGACATTAGGCACCAAACAGATTTGTAGATCCGTGTGTGACATCTGTTGGGGATGTCCAGAAGTAATTCTGAATCCTCAAATCCAGAAGAATCTCTCTCTGCTTCGGGTCCTGATTGCATGTATGGTCAGAAGGCTGCCTTTCAGTACATCATATATGCTAATATCCTCCATTTAACAAGAACGTTAGCATATGGAAGGCAGATTAGTTTCTTAAACTTTTATGTTCCTTAATATCTAGGAAAAGGGGAAACAAAAGTTATATAACTGATATATAAGTATGGATATATTTTAAGGTGGCAACAGTGAGATAATTTATTTTCACAGAAGTGATACTGTGGCAAACACCATACTGTATACATTAGGTTATGATTATTTTATTAACCTGAGGAGAAGTTTCAAGGAGGGGAATATAGGAAGGTGTTTGTGAAGAGAACAATAACATTGGTGGCTCAATGTAAAATCTAAAAATAATTACATGCCTGCCTCAATCTGGCTGAGAATGAACACTCCTCCTGAATTTATCTTGGCAATAGTGTGAGAAAAAGACCCTAAAAGACAGATGTTTGAGGTGGAAATGGAAATACTTCTGGATTAAGAGAGAGATGTTTTAGTCACAATTTCAGCTGTGCCTTTATTATTCTCAGATCCTTGATAAATTGCTTTCCCTCATCATGTAAGATTTTCCTTGCTTGCATTTATAATTCATTCTTAATTTGAATAATGGTGAGCTATGGCATAAGTCATGGGCAGTGATTGATAGGCCAAAAAGGCTTCAGGGCACTTATTTTGATTGTGGTCTGAACTTTCAGCTTGATATTAGACTAACTCAGAAAACGCTCTGTTTCTCCAATTGCAGAGTGACAAAATTATGTCAAGGAGATGTGATTAAAAATGGTAACATAACAAAAAATAGTAGACAGAGGAAAAAGTATGTTTGGAAAATCTTTGTGCTCTTATGGACAACAAAAATAGATTGACTCCTTTTGATGTTTTTCTGAATTAAAAATTAGAAAAAGCCAAATGGACTGATATGGTACAATACTTCCACACTGCTCCTTGTCAGATATTTGGAATTATAATTATGTGTTAGTATACCTTTCTGTATCTCCAGTTTTTGAAAATATGAATACAAAGCATATTTGCATATATGGGTTAGTTTAGATATACTTTTTGACTACTTATCCCAATACTTTTTAGAAAGTGAAGAGGAATAATGTCAGTCAAGTTTACAGTTGCTTCCTCAGTGCCTAGAATTGTGCTTGGCTTTGAGTAATAGCTTAGAAAGAATGAGTAAGTGTTTAAAGGCAGAAAGATGAGCAGGCTCATATATGGTATACATTCATTATACCTAACAACAGAAGGCGTCTTTCTAAAGCTTAACCAAGTTATAGTGTCCCTAACCCAGTATATTTTTTAAAAAAATAATTATCATTAGTTAACATTCATGATAAATTTTGAGCCTATTTTAATGCTGAAGTAAACAGTAGAACCATTCTATTTAAAGGAACCTGAGGTCATCTAGTCTCACCACATCATTCTGTAGCTTAAGCTGGAGGCCAGCACCAGTATGTGACTTATCTGTAATCATACAGCTAATTGCAGAGAATGGGGACTCTTGTCCTTTTCCTCTTTCCCACTCCAGTGTTCTTTTCACTAACCAACACTATAGACAAGCTAGAAAGCTCTCATTTTTCCTCTAACTCTAGCTTATTTCCTGTTGTCCTATTCATTTTTCCACATAAGCCAGAATTACTCAAATGTTTTTCTAAATGGTCTTCAACTAATGGGCATCTAACTAAAGGCAGTTTGGCTAAAGTAGTTCTTGTAGGCAATCTTAAGTCAAATGCACATAGCTATCATTTTTATTATTGAGCACTTACTGTAGGCAGACCCACTCTGAGGGACATAACACTACCCTTTTCTTTGACTTATTCTTCATTCTAAACCTATGAAATTAGTTCTGTATCATCATCAATATTTTGACTAAAAGAAATTGAGAGTGGCTGGGGGAAAGTTAAGTGGCTCGTCTGAAGTCACTGTTAGTAAATGGGAGGACTAGGATATGGTTAGTAGAGCCAGTTACTTCTAGAAGCATTTGAGAAGTTTCCTTTGTGTAGCTAGCTTGGTCATCAAGCCACAGGCCAGATGTTTCACACCCTGGATGGATCTCAACCAGTTCCTTTAACTCTGTTCCAGCCCAGCCCTACACAGGATGCTTGGGTGGCAGCTAATGCCGTATTATTGAGACCTATTTTGCAATAATATGTAACTTTTAACACAGTTTGAACACAATAAGTGTTATAGAATATCACATTTTAAGGTAACTTCATGAATTTTTATTATTTCAAACAGAATTCGCCCACCTGGTTCAATGTAAAGGAAATTTAAAACACTTTATAAACTGGTTATTGACTTCTTGGACTGCTCAGAGCTCTTACAAAACACCATTTAAATAAACTAAGTGTAAATATACTGGAAACATATGAATTAAATTTCCCTTGAAATGCACTGAGTTTAAAAATTGGGAGGAAGAGTGCTTGGCCAAGGCATTTTATGTTTTGCCAAACCCCAAATGTTTGAAAAAATAGTTTTAAAACATTTTATTGAATCAAAATGCTACTGAGTGTACACATTCCTTAAAAATCTATGTTTACTTATTGAATCATAAGCCATATTACGTTGGTACAAATTAAGTGATTATGGGGCAATGTGTCAAACTATTCAGAACATTAATGTAAAGTGTTTGCTAATTTAGCAGTGGTCAAAGATTGACAAAGCTATACAAAGTGTCCTCTGTTCAACCTAATAGCTATAGAACAGCACAGCCACAGAATTATTTTCCAGAGAAGTAGCATAGGTAGTCATTTTAGAGAAAAAAAACATGTTCTCAAACTTAATGACTCTAATAATTATGAAAAGAACTTTAATTGACTAAAGGGGAAAGGAAACAATTTTAAGAATGACCTGGTCACAACAAAACATTGATCACTGTGTGTGTGTGTGTGTGTGTGTGTGTGTGTGCAATTTACTCAAATTAGAACCAAACACATTTTTTGTATAAATAATCAACAGATTTCAAATTCCTTCAGTGTGTAAGTCTCAATTTTATATGAACCCTAATGGGAAAAGATTTACAAAACTAACTTCTGTAACAGTGGGTGGGCATGACCTACCCAACTCAATCTTGCTGGGTGATCCATTAGCACGTCAGTCCTTTGAATCTGAATGGATTTATGGTCTTCTTGTGTCCACTTTTAAAATAGAATTACCCCAGAGTGTTAGATGATTGCTATCTAGGTCCTTGGCAAGAATTGTTTGAAACTATTGGTGGTTGGATTGACAGCTAGCTAGCTGGAAACAAGGCTTTGTGGGAATAGGCTTTAGCCCAAGAGTCAGATGGGAAATGTCTGAGACATCTAAAACTGCAAGTATAAACGGTCTGCAGTATGAGAAAACTTGCCTGGCTCTTTTAGTCAGAAATCCATCAAAAAGTTCTCCATGTGCTACTCTTGGCTCTTTATGGGACACAGTACTTTCCCATGACTGCATCAGGGTACACACTACAATGTTCTTTTCCCAACACTGATCTTAGCCAGCAACTTCATTCTTCTTTCACTTTTCAGATTAAATTTTGCCTACCAAGTAAATAGTTGGATGACTGACTCTCTCTTAAGTAGGTCCTCAGTTATCTTCTATTTTATCTTCTTTTTTGTTTCCTTTATAGCATTTACTAGAATTTTGAATTATATTTATTGCTTAAGAATTTTAAATTTACCTCCTTCACCAGAGGAGTTCTATGGAGAGAGGTAATGTCTGTCAAGTTCACAGTTGACTCCCTAGTACCTAGCATTGTGCTTGGCATTGAACAAATACTTTTGAATGAATAAGTGTTTGATGGCAGAAAGATGAACAACAGGCTCATATGTGGTATATTCATTGTATTTAGCAATAGCAGTCATTTGCTAAAATTGAAGTAAATTATGGTGTTACTGCAATGCAAGAAATTAGCAAATTAACTTTGAATGAACTGAGCCAATGGCTGCTGATATGATACTGTATTCTATTTCTTCACTCAAGGTATGAGCTTAATAAAGCTATCTCCTGGAAGGAGTTTCAAGAAGGCTGGGAGGTTTCCTAATAAGGAAAGCTAAAATGAGAGAAGAGGCTGAGTAGGGCAGTGGGGAAGTGTGGGGGAGATGCTTCCTCTAAAATTTTCTGAGTATTCGTCTACTTTTGAAAACATTAATATATGTCCTTTCTGAGCTGAAATCAGCTCATTTCCAGGCAAAGATTTCATAGAAAATGGTGGCCCAAAATAAGTGAGATTCGATGGAGCCTTCTTGCTATGAGAACAAGCTCTGGTTATTCTCTTGACATAAGGTCTATTTGGACATTCAACTGAAAAATAAATCCTGAGTGTTTTTTCTCTAGTTGCCATAGTCAAGATCTGTCTTCTAACTCTTTCTCCTATATCTCACCCCAATTTTATACTAGTGTCTGATTTCCTCTCTTCCTGCCTTACAAATATTTTAGCATCTATTATGTATCTGGAAATTGGTAGTATAGTAAAAAAACAAGATGTGTTCCCTTTTCTCAAGGGGTATATACCCTTTCCTATGGACCTCCACAACCTACCAACATATTCATGGGTTGGAAAATTAGAGTCAGCCTGGTTTTTTAAAAATAATTTCACTGGTTTTGAGATTGGTCCTTGTACTTCTTACATTGAAAGGGCTAGATGCAAAGAAAGAATCAGGGAGACTGCCAAATTCGTGCATAGTGTTCTGTGTCATTTTTCTGTTGCCATAAAAGGAAAAACATAGCCCCAGTGGGTGATGAGCAAGAATGCAGCAAGGACATGTCAGTGACTGTGTGAGGTGTTAGGAGGTGCCTCTAAGAACAAGTTGGCAAGGAATCCAGAGTCCTCTCCAGACTTGGCAG
The DNA here is from genome assembly GCF_964165515.1 of Mesoplodon bidens. NCBI lineage: Eukaryota > Metazoa > Chordata > Mammalia > Artiodactyla > Ziphiidae > Mesoplodon > Mesoplodon bidens. The sequence goes on from NC_138167.1 coordinate 93,072,750, forward strand.
TTAGATTGCCAGCACTTCCTTGAGTTTTCTACTAGCATTTCTATCCCTCTCATGTTACTATCCTATCAGTTTTATTCTATCAGTTTTTTCCTAACTTATGATTCTTAGAATCCATTTGTTATATTTGAGTTAGAAATTCAAATTTTGATCATTTTCTAATAAAAAATGTTACAATTTCAGATTGAACTGAAACTGGCTCTTAGAATCTCCATAGAGCATCATACAGTACCCCTGGTATATGTTTTGAGATGCCTGAAATCACATAAGCAATTGAAAGAAGAGGCCAAAAGTGTAAGGAAGAGGCAAGAACTCTTAGTGCCTTCTCTTTATAGCAGTTGTAGTGAAAGCTAAAAACCAGTTAAGATGGAAAATGTTGGTTTGGCCCATAAGAATGCCTTTATATCAGGAGTTTACTAGATGTTTAATACTTTTTATTGGTATGCAATTTATAGACTATAGTAGGTCAACAGTAACATTGGAGTTAGCAAATATCATCAAAATGACAGGGGTGGTATATATTATAAACACTTTTTTGGTATAAGTGAGATGGATGTGTTAAAAAATAAAATATTTGCCAATCGGTTCTTTTTATAGTCTTACAATCATTCTGCATCTTGCAAATATATATATTTTTGCCACTGTTTTTCTCATTGGCCACATGAACTTGCTGAAATCTAAGCTCATTATAGCAATAAAAGGCTATTTTACTTATTAGTCTTGTTACTAGTCTAAATTCCTTTTTTCCCCCCTGAAATGGAAGAATTTAACCATTTCTAAAAATATAACATAAGGGACTAATAGAATGGGAATTTGCTATGGTATGCCTGACAGGTCCACATGTATGTATTAAGTTTTTATTCCAATTAATTTAAGTGTATTTTATCAATGTACAGTATTGAGAGGGAAACCACCTCTCTCCTCTGCTCAGAGAAGAGCTTAGAGCAATACTTGGCCTCTTTTCCCATTACTCACATGCTCATCCCTATAAGCACAGAATGAATTATCTGCTAAATTTTGTACTAGGAATTATATACATTCAATCCCTCTCCCTTTCCCCTCTCTATTTTGGTGCCAGCCTCAAAAATCACAAATTTTTGTGCCTTTAGTATGAAGCTTGCCAGGGGAAGCTTTGAATTATTCAGATCTATTCAAGTATGTTTAATAATAGTTTGAAGTACTAGCAGGCCCTCTATGCTGAAGATTTAAAGCAAATTCTCTAAATAGCCTTACTGTGATTAAAAGCTGATATTTTCATCTCAATGTCTTTGACTCTTATGCTTTATATCATAATCAATTCCCAACCCAAGAGAGGAAGAAAAAGATGTTACTTATTCAAACTTAAAGACCCCAACACAAAGAATCAAATAGATTTCAGTTTTACTTTTCATTTACAATACTATGGTGAATATTTCACATATTCACCTAATGCACATATGGAAACACTAAAATGTGTGTGTGTACATACACAGGCATCCACACACTGAGGAATCCACATAAAAATTTTCTATGAGATAATATTTTTCCATATTGAAGAAACTCTCAGTTGAACAATAAGTTACAAGTTTCTGTTCTGATTGAAACTTGATTTCCATAGCTTTCAGTTATATATAACTTAAAGGTGACTTTATTTTCCTTCTGCCTGAAATGTTTGAGATACTTTCATAGCAAAGATTCCATGTATTTAAATTGTACTTATGTTAAGAAGATGAGATAAAAGAACCTAGATGAAAATATACTTAAGAACTTCAAAGAGAAAATTGATCCTTCAGTATAATCCTCATCTTTGTAAACTGTTTTAACTAAATTTACTTAAATTATTTTACTTAACCTAATTAATATCTGTCTCTGGTTTTCAAGAGATAACATTATATTAAAACTGTGTATACTAATTCACAAATATTTTTCAAAGATAAATCTGTGTTTACATAAAGCAATTGTTTTGAAATTCTTAAACCTCAAAGACGTGTATTCTTAATTCTCCCTCACAATTTTTTTTCATTGAAATCAGTTTATTAATGCTTAGATGCTGAAGAGTTGATAGAATTTATCAATTAATTGTCCAACAGAACACTTTTACATTAAAAAAATGACGAAAATTACATTAACAGGTTAAGTTGGAAACAAACATAAATATGGAAGCTTCTTTATAATAAATAAAATGGACATTTCAGGTTTCAATTTATTTTATTTTTAGCAGCATTTGACTTATTAAATATTCTCTCTCATTTGGATTCCTCTTCACCTGCATTGGTGGAATTATATCGGTTTTCCTCCTACATCTCTAGTGTCTCCTAGGTCATCTACTTTGTAGGCTCATTGTCTGCTACTTGGTCGTTAAAGTTCGACTTCCTTAAAGGTTAGTCCTAAGTCTCCTTTCTCCTCACTTCACATTCTCTTTCTTAACCATATGCACATATTCCTCATGAACTTCTCTAGCTGAGGAAGATTGCTTTGTATTTCCAGCCCTAACCCTTCCTCTCAGCATGGATGGATATAGTCACCCCTTATTTGGCATTACTGCCCAGTTATTTAAAGTAACCTCACACCTCATTCTCTTTCACTTTTCTCCTGAGCATCCCCACTATTCCTCCAGTTTCACATTTCAGAAAGTGAGTCATCATTGACAACTTACTCTTCCTTATTCTCTGTATCCAATCTTTTATAAATTTTATCAAATGTGTCTTTCAAATCTCTTTCATCCATTCACTTTTTCATTGTGACCATTCTAGTCCAAATTCCCATTATTTCAGACATTAATGGTGATTTAATGTGATATTAATATTAATTATTAATATCTATTTTAAATATTTATAAGTTAATTTCAGTAAAATATAACGAGAAAGCTACACAGAAGACAGACAATTTTGGTCATGTAATATTATGTTATTAATATGATTTTAGTCAGGAAACTGGGGAGTACTAATTGATTCATTTCTCAAGAGTAAGGATTAGTATGGACCATAAGTAATCCATAAATCATTTATTGTTCTGGTGACTTCTTAGGCCAATATCCTATAATAAGTTTACCTAGATGAAGATCTTTGGTTATATTTAAAATGTAGTAGATAGTTCACTAAAGACCTTAATTATTATATTTTATTTATTATTATTAGACTTTCTTCTCTCCGTGTATCCATGGCATTTCTTGGAGGACTTTGTGACTTACCAACAATGTGTTTCAGGAGAGATCACAGAGGGATGTGTTAAATAGTGAAAAAGAGCTTTGCATTTGAATTAGATCAGAATTTAAATCCTAACTTTGGTCACTTGATTTTGTAGAAACTTGCATGCCTTCTTTAATTTCCAGCTCAATTTCCCCATCTGTAAAAGGGGGACAATAATACTTTCTCTTGGCTTATGAGGAATATCAACTAAGATACAATTCATGAAACACATTATGGGGCTTACATCATGACCTCATATGTTCTTGAACAAAACTAAAAATATATGTTATGGGAAATATTTTAATTTTCTTTAGTTGTACTTTACATAAAGATTAGAACCTAAATTTAGCCCTAAATAATCTGAATTCCATGAATAAAAGTATTTGGTGTGTGGTTTACTTCATTAATATATGCTTATTAACTTATTGGATATGATCCTTTTATTTTAAGTTACTTTAAATTCTTCGTGGGAGCTATGTAGTACATAGGTTGTAAACTAATGAATTAGATAAAATCTTGCATCTGTTTTTTGCATGATTCCTAGTCTGTCATACCTGTGTAATAAGTTACCTTAGAAAGTGCAACTCATGTAATGCATGGTTATCATTACAAACCAATAGTAAAAGACCAATTATGTAATTTTTTGCTAAATCTTTATCACCTGAATTTTGAATCTGGAAATTTAAACCTGAAAAGACCAATTAAATATAATTCACCTGTTCAGATGGAAAATTTATGCAATTGTTCTGCTTACTTTTTTCTAAGTACACAGTTTCGTGCCCAATTTTCTCCATTCAATGCATTTTACACAGAGCATATGGAATAGCTTTTTTACATCTTCCATCAAGCATGTGGAGGTTGGTGAGAAAATAGATCATAAGAAAACATTTTAAAAAATACATGAAATACATTCAAGATGTATAAGGAAAACCAAATGCAGATTTTTCATGGTCTGGCATATTTAGGAGTGAGAAAAGCACTGAATTCAAAGCCTTGATTTCACTTTTGCTCAAACTACTAAATATGAGTAAATAGAAAAAAAGAAATATTTATTTTTCTATAATTTTCATGAGGCAAGAAAAAATAATCCAATTAAGATTTGATTTAGGTTACTGATTATATCTATATTTCAAGAGTCTAATAATATTTATTTACATCAAGCAGAAAAAGCAAATCTAGTTCCTTTGGAGCAACACCTGTATAATAATCACATGTCATTAGAGATTAGAAATGATAGAATTTAGGAAACAAATAATAAAACTAGAAGCAGAGAATATGCAGGGGAAATTTTTAAAAGTATTTCATGTTCCTTTAGCATGGTTTCTGAACATGCTAAATAATGTTTAATTGTAAATTTTTGTAAAAGTAAATAGGATATTGATCTCTGCAACTTCTTAAGTTCAAAGTTCTATGCTAATAACTTTATGTACTTTTTATCATTTAACTCTTATAGCATGATTATATGATGGTAAGGTACAATTAATAAAATTTCTTTTTCTCCAAAGAGACTGAGGCTTAAAGATAATAAGAATTATGTCTAAGATCACACTTCTATAAATTGGTAGAGTTGGAATTTGATTTCAGTCTTTGGATTTGAGAGCTTAGATTTTAAATCACTAATGTATACTACTTTTTATATAAAAGCATATTGATAACCTGACAAAAGTTATTATTATATCTTATTACTTTCGCATACGGCAACATCTGTAATTACATATACTATATATTGTCTTGTTATAGTTTTCAAATGATCTGTAACTATCTAATCTCAAATGAGTTTTATAGATAATACAAGTTAGATCTTAAGCTAGATTTGTTTCAGATCAAATAGAGAGTAAGTAGCAGAGTTGAAATTTAAGCTTAAACCCTCCAATTGGAATGTCTTGGAATGGGTTGTTATTCTAGTTGTGTGAGTTGTTCAGTTTATACTGATTCATATATATGCTTTTGTATATTTCTTCCTTTTGAGCATGCCATGCATTTGTAAGATTACTAGGTGACATTTTTTCCCCTTTATTTCAACAGAACTGTGTTTACTTCCTATTATTTGCCAGATATATATTGTTATGGATGTAAATTTTGTTAAACCAAATCTAGCCTTCAAAACCATAAAGCCCAATAAAAAATACAAGTAAACAACCAGTTATAATGCAGTGGTTAAGTACTTTCCTTAGCAGTATAAAAAGATTATTATGGAAGTGGGGCAGTTCTCATTCTGCCCTGCTTTGGAGCAGCCTGGAAGAAGAGATTATACTGAAGCTCTGGGATAGACTAAAGCTAATTAATTACTAATTTGGCCTAATAAATAGTGTGTGCCTATCCCTTGAGTTAATCAACTACAAGATTACTCAGTCAATACATATGCTTTAGGCAGCTCTGTTTGAGAAATCTTACACCTGCTCTGTTGGTCTGTCACTTGGCTGCTGCCCTCAAAGAGTTCACAATGAAGCCAAAGAAATGAGAGGCCACATTTCAAAAAATGTTTGTTCCATAAGGACAGGGGATTTTCTGCTCTGTCCATGAGTATATTCCAAGTTATTTGTAAAGCCTGGTTCCTAATAAGCAGTCAAATAATTATTGAGTAAAGGACTAAATGATTGAATGAGTGTGAAGGAAAATGTAGACTTTGACACCTGAGTTCAAACCATCATATCCTCCAACTACTAACTTTTTGACTGCAGGCCTTTGGGGAATAAATGCATCTAACTTATATGGTAGTTCTGATGATTAAAAATAATGTATGTGAATTATAGGTTTTGGGGTAATTATTCATAAATAAGTATAAAAATTGTTCAGCAATATCATGAGAAAATTGTAAACCCCAATAAGTTGTAGAGAGGGTTGTGCTGAGTGAGTCGAAGAGATAGTGGGTGAACTGAACTTGAGCTTCATGGATAGAACTTTGTTATGTTTCTGGTTTCTGAATTTCCTGCTTCTCCTTCAAGCATGTTGTTTGACTTTTCTATAAAGCTTAGATAATAATACTTACCTTACAGGGATTAAAGATCTGGAGGATGACTAATGCAGGGATTTCATAAAAGGTATCTAGCTAGTGATCATTGTGGATTGGAAGAGCTAAGGGAAGTTTTACACAGGAGAAAAATGTAAATCAAATTAAAAACAAAACAGAACAGCAACAAACCTAGAAAAGTACTCAAATAGAGAATGGAGGCACATAATAAATTAAGCATATTTGTACGGAAAAGTTAAAATGTTTATGTTGCTTAAAAATTTATGGACGTAAGAAGCAGCAGCAATTTTATACAGTACTACGGCTGTTCTGCATCCATAGCTAGCTTTGCTTGAAAAAAAAAGAATATGTATTAATTACTTTGTGATATATATATTATATATAAGTATAATATATATATTATAATTTGAAAGCCATTCCATTATCTATAAGAATTCAGATGCTAGCCCAGTTTTTTAACATCATATTATGTAAGTTAACTAGGTTGCCTTCAGTTTCCTCATCTACGAAGGAAAGAAAATAAAAGTATCTGTTTCATACAATTATTTTGAGGATTAAATAAAGAGGCACGTATAAATCCCTCAGAACAGAGTCTGGAAGGTTTTGGTATTCAATAAATTTAGCTACCATTATTATTTGTCATTTCTTTCAAGATTTCCTTGAGCTAGAATGGGCCTCAGAGACCAGTTTATTCATTTTAATCATTACTCTTTTCACATTAATTTTCTAAGACTGAAGAGTCCTAATCTTCTGGTTTTTCATGGAGGCATTCCATCATCTTGGCCATTTAAATTACATCTTCCTGAGCTGCTTCTATCTGCATTACATCTTTCATTTCACTAGCAATCACAGTATAGAACATTGCAGGGGGGCCTCACAATAATTTCAGAGTAGGATAAGCTTATGTTTGTGTCAGTTCCTTACCTTTCCTAATGCTGCCCAACCTTTTTAGTCTTTTTGTGCACCCTAAGGGGAAAAAAAGCTAAATCATTATTTCCTTTTCCTGGATTGGAACTAAGAGTTCAGAACCCATCATCTAAAACAATAGTGCTTACACTTGTTTTCTCTAAATGCATTATCCTAATTAAAATAATAATACTTTATATTCTCATAGTGCTTTATAATTCAGAAAATCCATTTGATCAGAAGCCATAAAGGTACCATCTCATTATGTATTTTTACTGTTCTACAGCATTTCTTAAGCACACATACACACCCACACAGATATAAAGCCAAACCAAATATTTTTTACCCTTCATTACAAATCTTACTCTACAACTAATATGAGGTGGGCTTTAGAATGATTTCTGTAGTATGTACATCCTGTACGTAAAAAAAAAAACCAGAATTTTGGAGGCATTTTTTGAAATGTTCAGAATAAAATGTATGTATCATCAATTACCAGTTTGGATTAAACCAAAATCTCCTGATAACCAATTACATTCTTAAAATTGTGCTCAACTGACTCTTGGTAGAGCCACAGAGACGCCCCTGGACAGCTCAGCTTATGAGGGTGGGTAGAGCAGTGAACTGTGAGCAACCAGCCCCTTTACCAGAATAACCCAATTTCAAGTGTTTTTATCTGGCTTACAATTTCACTTGAAGAAAAGATGCCATGGTTAAAACTGGATTGAAAACTACTATAGTGGGTAATAGAAAAAGGGATTTTAAAAACTCCCCATCCTCAGAAATCAGATCAACAAAAAATTTAGTAAGTCTAGTTAACTGACAACCCTAAAATCTCAGGGGCTTAAAACCATGAGATATATTCAGCAGAGGGCTGTGCTCCATTTTGTCCATGTTTAGAGACCTTCCTGTGGCATCTCTGTTTACTCTGACAGAGAAACATAGATGGCAAATTAGTCACTACCTTCCAAGGGTGACATTGCTGTGTGCATCTACTAACTTTTCATCAGCCAAGCAAATCACACCATCATGCCTAACTTCAAAACATGTGAAAGTTTGCTTCTACTCTGTGTGTGATGGAGGAAAACCGGAGGTATGAGCAAACAAAAGTAATTACCACCACAGGAACCAACTTTATGTAAGAGAGTATGCTGAATAAAATGTGAAATATAAATACCTACACAATTCCTAAGCTCATAGATCTTAGAGAAGTAAGTAGTTCTGTTGGTACAGGATTTATAGATAAATCATGTGCTTTCACCATAATATGGAAATATAGAAGCAGAACCAACCAGAATATAAAAAGTGGACCATTATGGAAAATGAGACCTTAAAGGTCATCGATCATGTGTGCCATCGTAAAATCCTTCAACCTCTCTGTTTCCCACTCTCCTTGTTATAAATTGTAATTAAAATTAGTAGGACAAATATGACTATGGTTAGAACAATGATTTCAACTTTCAGAAAGAAAATTCCATTTTTATAAATATACTCAAATATTTTACAAAATATCAAGTAAAAGATTATTTTTTTAAACAAGTACTTAATTAGCTTTAAAAACCACATTCTTAGACTAACAATTCATGTCTTAAGCAAGGAAATAATTGGCCTTTTTTCATATACTTTCTGTAAGCCTGTGACTAATCATTTATCAATTCCAGAAATCTGAACCAAGCGAACACATTTTGATACCTAATCCGAGGAGAATTGTAAGAGTCACTCATTCATCAAAATTTCTTCCAACATTATTCTAATTGCCAGTCTTGAGGAAACAAAGGATAATATAATTGAGCATGATAGATTTTTATTACAAACAAATATCTCAGATGCACTTACTACAAAGTTTTAAGAAAGGGAAGTCTATCTCCTCAGAGAGTGGAGGAAGGGTACTTCTGCTGGTACCCAACTTTTTTTTAGACTTATCCGTCTTCTCAGCTTTTCTCATCCCACTCTTTGGACTCCACTCCTTCCAAGGCAATGCCCAAATCTTAACATAAAAATCATGGCAATGGTGAGCATTTGAGTTCTCTTTTAATTTCATAATTAGCCTAATTCAATTGTGGGTAAGACTTTGAACCATGCCTGCCTTATACTGACAAAGAAAAGAAAAAGGATATTTAAGGCAACAATAGAAACTCTCTCTTGTTCTCTGATTTCTTGAGATGAAAGCTGAGTTTATCTTTTTAAAAGGTCTTCATAATTGTTAGAAGCAGCCAACAAATACTGGACACCTCAAAGCTTTTCCCTATATTGGTATTTCATCTCAAATAACTAAAAGTAATAATATGTGATAATATAGATAATCCCAATGCATCTGCAAGCCATAGATATTAGCAATGCATTTTTCTTTAGCCAAAAAAGCTTTTATGTGGTCAAACTCCAAGAGGAGAGAAATCCAATCCCAAAATCCCATGTTGAGAGTCTCCTGTGGAGCTATTCCTGGTACTAAGTCTGTATTAGTAAAGGTTTAATTAGCAAAACAGCCCATCCTAAGTAGTGCAACAGAATGAATGAATTACAAAAAGATAGATGTGCTGGAAAACCAAAGGATGATGAGGTAACCAACAACTACTAACAGCAGGAGACCATGATCACTTTGGAACTGGACAAGCCGAAGTGGGAGATGGTGTGACCAGAGTCAGGTCCAGCTAGTGGAAATTGGAACTATGAGGGAGGCTGCCTGAGGAGAGCTGGAAAAATGGAGTAGAAGCAGGAAGTGCTGGTTATTTCCTTCCTCAAATCCTCCAGATTCCTTACTGTGTGTCTATTGGCCAAACTCAACTAGAATCCTCTTGGTAAATGATCCTTAGAAAGATAGTGTGAAGGTTTCAGTGCCAATCAATTCAAATTAGGTTGAGAGAAATTCAGGAAATTAACTGAGAGCAAATGGGGGAAGTGACAAGCATGCTCATTGTCATGACCACTTTCAAAGATTAAAGGAGAGTAATATATTTGAGTTTGTAAGAGATGGTCACAATCTTTTATAATTTAATTTTTAAAATCATTTTGTTCTGGAAGAAAGATTGCTTCAAATCTTTCCTTGGTAATAGCTACATGGTCTAAGCATGGCTCCTTGAATCAGGAAGTTCTTAGTTCTGATCCTTAATCATTTGAAACCAATAAATATTATTCTTATCAGTTAACAAAAATGATTATGAAACACAGCCATGTTCATTTTTATCCTTGACTTCTTAGTGTTGGTACAGTAGTGCTTTGCACGCTTATCTGATGTATGTGTCGTATCTTAAAATAACCACTATGTATTCTGGAGGCTCCCATTTTCTCTCTAATGCTTTTCCTGTACTATTTTTGATTTCCTATATTTATTCTAAATTACAGTATCTGCCTTTATGAAACAGACATCACATACACGAAATTGTTCAAATGGAGGTTTCAGTTGGTCTGGCAACCTTGAAACACAGCATAGCAGACTTACTAAAGCTCAAAATAAGCTTACCTATGACCAACAATCTCCCTACTCGATAATGTTCATTAAAAGACATGTGAAAGAAGACTCATAGCAGTGTTATTTGTAGTAGCGCAAAACTGGAAACTATCCAAATGCCCATTTAGTGATAAAATAGATAGACAAATTGATTTATAACACAATTTATTACTGTTCAACAATGTGAATTATCTATAACTATACAAGTCATTATGGGTGAAGCTAATTGAAAGAAACGAAAGAGCATATGATATATGATTCCATTAATATAAAATAAAAGAGGAAAGTATTGAATCTATGCAAATAGAAATCAGCATATATTTCCCTTGGTAACACAGGGTAGTGGCCAGAAGGGAACATAAGAGGGTCTTCTGTGGTGCTGGCAATGGTCTGGTTGTGTGTGAAAATTTTACCAATCTCTACATGTTGATATGGGCTGAATAGTATCCCCTCTAAATTTATATATTGAAGCCCTATAACCCTTAGTACCTCAGAATGGGGATGTATTTGGAGATAAGTCCTTTAAAGAGGTAATTAAGTTAAAATGAGGGCCTTACACTGGACCCTAATCCAATTCGATGGACGTTATTATAAGAAGCGGACATTAGGTCAAGCAGACACCAGAGCACAGTGAGAAGACCATGTAAGGGCACAGGGAGAAGGCAGCTGTCTGCAAGCCAAGGACAGAGGTCTCAGAAGAAACTAAACCTTCCAACACCTTGGTCTTGGCCTTATAGCCTCTAGAACTGTGAGGAAATAAATTTAGGTTGTTTAAGCCACCCAGTCTATAGTATTTTGTTATGACAGCCCTAGCAAACTAATACACATGTGTATTATTCTTTATGTATACTATACTGCACTTTTTACAAAGCTTATGACACGTATACCACTTACTATGCAATACTCAGGAAAGTCTAGGGTAATACACTTTAACCACACTGATAAATCTATAGCAAACTATATGCCTATTCAGACTAAGTGGGATAAATAAAAATTACAAATAGCCTCACTTCTGTTTGTGTCAGATTTAGCTGCTCCATGAATTTTGGCATCAAACAAACAAAAAGAAAAAATTTTTAATGTTTTTTAAACTAAAAGTCCTATGGTTTTTAGAGCTCTGTGGATTTGGAACTGTGGATAAGTAATTGTAAATCTGATCTACAATTATTTTAAAATGTGCAATAATGTCTATTTCCAACTGTTGTTCTCCACTGTAGTAACATCAATTGCCTTCTAAAATAGTCATGGAGATTTCACATTGTCATTTGAACTACAGGACCCTTAAAATGTTTTAAGCAGCTTGAATTAGAGCACAGTAAATATAAATACAGGGTCTTTGTGAGGACGTAGGATCTACTCTGAACCTCAGAGTATAATACAGCCAATATATTAAAAAGGCCAATAAAGTAAGGCTGAAAGAATAAAATAACTTATAAAGTACCATGAAATATGCCCCTGAAAATTATACTCTTCTGAGTCCAACTTCAATTCCTAGTAAAACTATGGCATTAACATAAAATAGTATTGGGACTATTAAATAAGTATAAAAATATCATGATAGTCTTTTATAGAGTTATAAAATGAAGCTGATAGAAAAATAACACTTTTATACTTACTCAGAAAGTCACTTGATGATGTCTCAGGGCAAATGCCGATCTCATTTCAGGCCAAAGGAGGCATATGCCATCCTAAGCACCAATAATTAATAAACCTTCTGCTGGTTTTATTTTCATCTTACATGGTCAAACCCATGTGATACTGAAAACAATTTTTACTTTTATTTGCTGTCCTGTATGTTTCCTGTATAAATGAAAAATTTTCACAAATCAAATCGGCGTTTAAATAAAATACCAAATACTTGTATGTGTGGCTCACAAACTGTGTAGGTTGTTTTTCTTCTGGGAAGTGAGACGGTGTTGAAAATATCTGTGAAGACCACTCTAAAATAGAACTTGTGTTTCCTATGGGAGGAGAATACTAGAAATCTAAGTTAAAGAAAGGATCATGAGAGCAAATGACATTTTGAGGAAGAGAGATGATATTGTGAAGTTTTATCTGCTATCCTCTGCCCTCTTTAATTCATGCACGAGACCACCATTTTTGTAACAGGCATCTTTTAATGGCAAAATCATAGCGTATGTTTATAGCAACAAATTTGTGGCTCAAATTTCAAAAGTTGAGCTCCAGATGTAATATAAAAACTGTTGGAAGAATGCATGATTAGGCAGAATCAGACTGCATATTCCTCCCATATCTTTCAGTTTGGAACAGGGAAAACTTGACAGGAGTTGCCCTCAGTACCACCTTAGATTGCAAATGACTGAGAGAGTTGTGAAGGCAAAGAACATTCTCCATCTTGCACTGGTGAGAGAGTAGACTACATATCTATAATTGATCTATTCACTATTATGTCTACTATGTACTGTGTATTGTGCTGAAAATTTACATAGAGTATCTTTAATTTATAAAGCATGGATGTTTAGAATAATTAAGCACCTTGCCCATGTTTCCCTAGCATGACATTGACAAATCTGGAATTTGAGCCTGGCTATTCTGTCTTTAAAACTCATGGTGAGAATATATGAGGAGAGGTGGATATTTAGAAATGAACAGCAGTTTATGGGAATTTGGGAAAAATGGCTATGGAGTCAATTCTAACAAAGTGGGCAAGAAAGAAAATTCAAGTTGAGAAAACTAAATGTCAGGCACATTTTGCTCACTAACAGAAATGTTAGATCTAGAATAGGAAGTTAAATTTGAAACAAAGAGTTAACTGAGGTATTCTTGAAGGTAAGGATTGGATCATGTTTTGCTCTACTTTTTCTGGTACTCTTTGGATATTCCATATTCTTGTGGAATGAATCAACAGGCTATGAGTATTTTATTGGAATATCAGGCATATATTTAAAAAGCTCTGTTTGGAGAAGCTAGATATTAGAAAAAGAATTTTAATGTTTCCCTTCCTTGGGATAAAATATACTCTTATTATTGTTAGAAGTCAGAACATATTCTTTCATGGTTTGGTTCTCTGAGAAACCTCACAAACCCCCAATGATAAACTTCACTTATTTCTATATATTCTTCTAATAACATTTATCTTAGCCTACTCTGTTAGGTGCCCTTTTCTTCTATGTTACACTTTTGCCATCTCCTTGTTTATATTCCTAGTATCTAGCAGAATACTTGCCATATAGTAAACACTAAAAATATCCAGAATATGTCCTCTACTTTTTAAGCTATTTTCCATATTTCTATATTATAGTATGGAGGAAGGGTAAGCATAAATCTCTACAGTACTTCTGATTTGAAATGCAAATATAACTAAAAGAGGAAATGAATGGATTTGCTGAAGCCTTCACTTAGAAGGCTCTAGAAAAGAACGAGGTACAGAAGGGGAAGGGAAATTCTGATAGTGCTGCCGAGAAAGGGAACCCCATGAAAAGCCACAGAGAAGGTGGTGTTGGGAATTATAAAATCACAGCACACTGCTTACTTTACAACCATTTAGAAAGTTGAAATATCTAGCTCAAGGTTATCAAGTTAATAGATCTTATGTTAGACCACGAAACAAGTCTTAATACATTTAAGAAGATTGAAATCATATCAATCATCTTTTCTGACCTCATCGTTTTACATTCTTGCAAATCTCTTCAATGTTCAGCTTAATAGAAAATGAATGGTATCTCGTATCTGCTTCCTCCATCTCTTGCAATAAGACACAACATATAGTCTCTAGAAAACTCCATTATACATTCATAGAAAATGAAAGATAAAAGAGCAAATGACATCTTAGTATTTTTGTGAAATTAGTTTTGATTTATAAGAAGTTTTTAGAGGCCCCCGAAGGAACTCAGACCTCACTTTGAGAACTACTTCTGTAGCAGATATTTAAAATAATTTTCTGGCACTCTTCTATTTCTTGTGGAGGAGGCTGTCGCCAAAATATATTTTTCTTCTTATATCTGAGTTCTTTTACATAGCTAAATGCGTATAAGATTCTTTCTTTGTACTTGAATTTTATTAACTTCACCAAGATATGCTTTGCTATTTTTTGTTCTTTATCAGTTTATCATGACTAAGCTCTGACCTTTTAGACAACAATTGAAGGCCCTCTTTCATGCAAGACAGCCATTCCTTTATTTTTAAATGTTATTCCTGTTCTGTTTGTAGTTTTTTCGGGAACACTATTATGTTTATGTCAGACCTTCTCTGTATGTCATAGTTACTTAATCAAGAATTTCTGTTGATCTTTTAAGTTTTTTATGGTCATATATTCTGCAGGTCTGTCATCCATAATTGACTTTGCAGGCAATCCACTTCTTGCTTCTAGCGTGTACTCATTTTGATAATAACAATGTTGTAATCTACAGTTTGATGAGCACTGCTCTCTGTTCTCACTTTTTATGTTATTCTTTTATCTTATTAGTTGTTCTCTGAGCAATATTTTATGGAATCAAGGGATATCTTATTTTCAGTAGTTTTAAGAATGTAGGGTATTATTTGCTTCTAAAATGTCATCTTTTCCTGGAACAACTTTCTTGTTTTTTTTTAGTGTTCTGTCATTTATGATACCTCCTTTTTCTGTATATAGAAGTAGATATCATGTTGAATCCTTATGCTTATTATATACAAATGGAAGGGGGTTTTAACCACTTTACAGAGGTATTATTGACAGGTAAAAAGCTGTATATATTTAATATATACAACTCAATGAGTTTGGATATAAGTATACACCCAGAAAATCACCACCACCATCAAGACCATAAACATATCCATCACCTGCCAAAAATTTCTCCTACTCCCTTTATCATCATCATCATTATTGTTTCTGTGTGGTAAGAACACTTAACGTAAGATTTATCCTTTTAGAAACTTTTAAGTGTACAATAGTATTATTATTATTACCTATGGGCACAATGTTTTATAGTAGCTCTCCAGAACCTGTTTATCTTGCATAACTGAAACTTTGTACCCTTTGACCATCACCTCCCCATACCCGCCTCCCCACAGCCCCTGACAGCCATCATTCTATTCTCTACTTCTAGGAACTTGACTATTCGAGATTCTACATATAAGTAAGATTATAGTGTTTTTCTGTGTCTGATTATATCACTTAGCATAATGTCCTCCAGGTCCAGCCATGTTGTTGCAAATGGTAGTATTCCCTTCCTTTTTTTTTTTTTTTTTTGCATTACGTGGGCCTCTCACTGTTGTGGCCTCTCCCATTGCAGAGCACAGGCTCCGGACGCAGAGGCTCCGGACGGGCAGGCTCAGCGGCCATGTCTCACGGGCCCAGCAGCTCCGTGGCATGTGGGATCTTCCTGGACCGGGGCACGAACCCGTGTCCCCCGCATCGGCAGGCGGACTCTCAACCACTGTGCCACCAGGGAAGCCCTCCCTTCCTTTTAAAAGTTGAATAATATTTCATTTTCTTCTCCTCCTCTTCCTTATTATCATGATTAATATTATTATTATATTTCACTGTATTGTGTACCTCAACATAAAAAAAAAGGATATATACAAGAAGCCCACAGCTAACATTTTCCTCAACAGTGAAAAACTAAAAAAAGGATACCCTGTCTGGCCATTTCTGTTCAGTGATTTAGTGTTTATATTTATCTGATCAGCTGACTTGGATTAGCAGGTGGGAGGCTGACTACAAGTTTCTTTCTGTTCTGTACCTTTTTATCTTCAGCCTGCTTCTCATGAATAATAGTTTGAAGAGGGGAAAAAATAGTGTATCTATAGCAGTTCCAATTCTCAACTTTGCAGTGAATTTCGTTGTTTCTCCTATAACTTCTCTCCCATATCCCTACTCTTTATAACTAAATTTAAAAGTTTCCTTCCATCTTTCAGAACTTAATTAGTTTTATAAAAATTTTTATCCTGCTAGAGATCAAAGTGAACAGTATTATTTTTTTTATATTGATAAGATTGAATACACTGCATGTTTTTGTTTTTGAAGAAATTGTCTAGCAATACTGCATATGTCTTGAGGGCAAGAATTGCGGCTATGGACACTTGAAGTCTACAAATATTGCAATTATTGAAGCATAGTATTATCCTCATAATATATTATGTTTCCTAAGTTCATTAGCAATGAGAAAAGTAGCCATCTATAACAGGGGTTAGAAAACTACAGCTCATGGGCCAAATCCTGATCATGGCTCTTTTTAATAGATAAAAACTTATTGGTACACAGCAACACGTTTATTTACATGTTGTCTATGGCTGCTTTTCTTTTACAACAGCATAAAATTAGCAATTGTGACAGACCCATGGCCAGCAAAACCTATAGTATCCATTATTTGTCCCTTAACAGAAAATAATTGCTGACCCCTGATCTATGAGAAGAAAGTAAAATGAAAAGTTATTGAAATTACATGAAGATTCTTCTGCTCTACTGAGCTCAAAAATTTTGTATATCTAAGAAAGAGGAGAGCTCAAGATTTCAGGAAAACTTTATTAAAAAGGGAGAAACTACTAGATCATTATAGGCAAAGATTCTAAGCATGCTAGGGGGAGACACATGTATATTGGCATTAAATTAGAAAGAATTTTTGTGCAAAAATATAGCATAAATAAAAATAACTGAAATGTACAAATATAGCCAAGGTCAAAATGGAATTGGTGAGCTCTGAAACATCAATCACAAAATAATTTTCTGTACAAAAAACAGAAATAGCTAAATAAAAGGCACAACATCTCACATATAGGATGATGTTTCTAAGACTTTCCTTAAGTCTCCAATGTCTTTTTAACAAACAAAAGCAAATCCTATTTCAGATGGAAAACAGTATTTTCCTGAAATAAATAATAGGATTGTTTACAACAAAAAAGGAATTCAGTGGAAATGACAAAATAAGCTTACTGTTTAAGGAAGCAGAACATTTACTTCTGCTCTCTTTAGAGACCAAATTTATAATTTATTTTTCTGCATGTAAAAAGGAGAAAAAGATAAAGTAAAATTCACATGTACTTTTTTACTAGACAGCCATGCACTATATGCATAATTTACAAGAACAAAACAGCAAAATATATTTTTAAATCCCAATATATGGGTATTAGATTTAAGCTTCTAATGTTTAAAACAAAAGGCAACTTCATTCAAGAGGTTTTATTTATTTTTCTGAATTTTTGAAGTTTATTGATTTTTTTATACAGCAGGTTCTTATTAGTCATCCATTTTGTACCCATCAGTGTATACATGTCAATCCCAATCTCCCAATTCATCACATACCCACCACCCGGGGCTTTCCCCTCTTGGTGTCCATACGTTTGTTCTCTACATCTGTGTTTCAATTTCTGCCCTACAAACCAGTTCATCTGTACCATTTTTCTAGGTTCCACATATATGCATTAATATACGATATTTGTTTCTCTTTCTGACTTACTTCACTCTGTATGACAGTCTCCAGATCTATCCACGTCTCTACAAATGATCAAATTTTGTTCCTTTTTATGGCTGAGTAATATTCCATTGTATATATGTACCACATCTTCTTTACCCATTCATCTGTCGATGGACACTTAGGTTGCTTCCATGACCTGGCTATCGTAAATACTGCTGCAATGAACATCAGGGTGCATGTGTCTTTTTGAATTATGGTTTTCTCTGGGTATATGCCCAGTAGTGGGATTGCTGGATCATATGGTAATTCTGTTTTTAGTTTTTTAAGGAACCTCCCTACTGCTCTCCATAGTGGCTGTATCAATTTACATTCCCACCAACAGTGCAAGAGGGTTCCCTTTTCTCCACACCCTCTCCAGCATTTGTTGTTTGTAGATTTTATGATGATGCCCATTCTAACTGGTGTGAGGTGACCTCATTGTAGTTTTGATTTGCATTTCTCTAATAATTAGGGATGTTGAGCAGCTTTCATGTGCCTCTTGGCCATCTGTATATCTTCCTTGAAAAATTTCTATTTAGGTATTCTGCCCATTTTGGGATTGGGTTGTTTGTTTTTTTACTTTTGAGCTGCATGAGCTGTTTATATATTTTGGAGATAACTCCTTTGTCTGTTGATTCGTTTGCAAATATTTACTCCCATTTTGAGGGTTGCCTTTTTGTCTTGTTTATGTTTTCCTTTGCTGTGCAAAAGCATTTAAGTTTCATTAGGTCTCATTTGTTTATGTTTGTTTTTATTTCCATTACTTTAGGAGGTGGATCAAAAAAGATCTTGCTGTGATTTATGTCAAAGAGTGTTCTTCCTATGTTTTCCTCTAAGAGTTTTATAGTGTCCGGTCTTACACTTAGGTCTCTAATCAATTTTGAGCTTATTTTTGTGTATGGTATTAGGAAGTGTTCTAATTTCATTCTTTTACATGTAGCTGTCCAGTCTTCCCAGCACCACTTATTGAAGAGATTGTCTTTTCTCCATTGTATATCCTTGCCTCTTTTGTCATAGATAAGTTGACCATAGATGCGTGTATTTATCTCTGGGCTTTCTATCTTATTCCATTGATCTATATTTGTTTTTGTGCCAGTACCATGTTGTTTTGATTACTGTAGCTTTGTAGTATAGTCTGAAGTCAAGGAGTCTGATTCCTCCAGCTCCGTTTTTTTCCCTCAAGACTGCTTTGGCTATTTGGGGTCTTTTGTGTCTCCGTACAAATTTTAAGATTTTTTTGTTCTAGTTCTGTAAAAAATACCATTGGTAATTTGATAAGGATTGCATTGAATCTGTAGATTGCTTTGGGTAGTCTACTCATTTGCACAATATTGAGTCTTCCAATCCAAGAACATCATATATCTCTCCATCTGTTGGTATCATCTTTAATTTCTGTCATCAGTGTCTTATAGTTTTCTGCATACAGGTCTTTTGTCTCCCTAGGTAGGTTTATTCCTAGGTATTTTAATCTTTTTGTTGCAGTGGTAAATGGGAGTGTTTCCTTAATTTCTCTTTCAGATTTTTCTTCATTAGTGTATAGGAATGCAGGAGATTTCTGTGCATTAGTTTTGTATCCTGCAACTTTACCAAATTCATTGATTAGCTCTAGTAGTGTTCTGATGGCATCTTTAGGATTTTCTATGTATAGTATCATGTCATCTGCAAACAGTGACAGTTTTAATTCTTCTTTTCCAATTTGGATTCCTTTTATTTTTCTTCTCTGATTGCTGTGGCTAGAACTTCCAAAACTATGTTGAATAATAGTGGTGAGAGTGGACATCCTTGTCTTGTTCCTGATCTTAGAGGAAATGCTTTCAGTTTTTCACCATTGTGAATGATGTTTGCTGCGGGTTTGTTGTATATGGCCTTTATTATGTGGAGGTAGGTTCCCTCTATGCCCACTTTATGCAGAGTTTTTATCATAAATGGGTGTTGAATTTTGCCAAAAGCTTTTTCTGCATCTATTGAGATGATCATATGGTTTTTATTCTTCAATTTGTTAATATGATGTATCACATTGATTGATTGATGTATCACATTGCTTATATTGAAGAATCCTTGAATCAGTGGGTAAAATCCCACTTGATCATGGTGTATGATCCTTTTAATGTGTTGTTGGATTCTGTTTGCTAGTATTTTGTTGAGGTTTTTGCATCTATATTCATCAGTGATATTGGTGTGTAATTTTCTTTTTTTTATAGTATCTTTGCCTTGTTTTGGTATCAGGGTGATGGTGGCCTCATAGAATGAGTTTGGGAGTGTTCCTCCCTCTGCAATTTTTGGAAAAGTTTGAGAAGGATATGTGTTAGCTCTTCTCTAAATGTTTGATAGAATTGAACTGTGAAGCCATCTGGTCCTGAACTTTTGTTTGTTGGAAGACTTTTAACCACAGTTTCAATTTCATTACTTGTGATTGGTCTGTTCATATTTTCTGTTTCTTCCTGGTTCAGTCTTGGAAGGTTATACCTTTCTTAAGATTGTCCATTTCTTCCAGGTTGTCCATTTTATTGGCATAGAGTTGCTTGTAGTAGTCTCTTAGGATGCTTTGTGTTTCTTTTCTTTTTTTTTTATTAGTTTCTGCTTTATAACAAAGTGAATCAGTCATACATATACATCTGTTCCCATATCCCTTCCCTCTTGCATCTCCCTCCCTCCCACCCTCCCAATCCCACCCCTCCAGGCGGTCACAAAGCACCGAGCTGATCTCCCTGTGCTATGTGGCTGCTTCCCACTATCTATCTACCTTACGTTTGCTAGTGTATATATGTCCATGCCTCTCTCTCGCTTTGTCACAGCTTACCCTTCCCCCTCCCCAGGATGCTTTGTATTTCTGTGGAGTCTGTTGTAAGTTCTTTTTCATTTCTATTTTTATTGATTTCAGTCCTCTCCCTCTTTTTCTTGATGAGTCTGGCTAATGGTTTACCAATTTTGTTTATCTTCTCCAAGAACCAGCTTTTAGCTTTATTGATCCTTGCTGTTGTTCTTTTGTTTCTATTTCATTTATTTCTGCTCTGATCTTTATGATTATTTTCGTTCTGCTAACTTTGGGTTTTGTTTGTTCTTCTTTCTCTAGTTCCTTTATGTGTAAGGTTAGATTGTTTATATGAGATTTTTCTTGTTTTTTGAGGTAGGCTTGTATAGCTATAAACTTCCCTCTTAGAACTGCTTTTGCTGCCTCCCATAGGATTTGGACCATCATGTTTTCATTGTCACTTGTCTCTAGGTATTTTGTGATTTCCTCTTTGATTTCTTCAGTGACCTCTTGGTTATTTAGTAACATACTGTTTATCCTCCATGTGTTTGTGTTTTTTACGTTTTTTTCCCTGTAATTGATTTCTAATCTCATAGCGTTTTGGTTAGAAAAGATGCTTGATATGATTTCAATTTTCTTAAATTTACTGAGATTTGATTTGTGACCCAAGATGTGATCTATCCTGGAGAATGTTCTGTGCACACTTGAGAAGAAAGTGTAATATGCTGTTTTTGGATGGAATGTCATATAAATATCAATTAAATCTATGTGGTTTGTTGTGTCACTTAAAGCTTTTGTTTTCATATTAATTTTCTGTTTGGATGTTCTCTCCATTGGTGTAAGTGAGGTGTTAAAGTCCCCCACTATTATTGTGTTACTGTTGATTTCCCCTTTTATAGCTGTTAGCAGTTGCCTTATGTATTGAGGTGATCCTATGTTGGGTGCATATACATTTATAATTGTTATATCTTCTTCTTGGATTGATCCCTTGGATTGATTGATCATTACGTAGTGTACTTCCTTGTCTCTTGTAACATTCTTTATTTTAAAGTCTGTTTTATCTGATATGAGAATTGCTACTCCAGCTTTCGATTTCCATTTGCATGGAATATCTTTCAGTCTGTATGTGTCCCTAGGTCTGAAGTGGGTCTCATGTAGACAGCATATATATGTGTCTTGTTTTTGTATCCATTCAGCAAGCCTGTGTCTTTTGGTTGGAGCATTTAATCCATTCATGTTTAAGGTAATTATCGATATGTATGTTCCTATTCCCATTTTCCTAATTGTTCTGGGTTGTTTTTTGTAGGTCCATTCTTCTCTTGTGTTTCCCACTTAGAGAAGTTCCTTTAGCATTTATTGTAGAGCTGGTTTGGTGGTGCTGAATTCTTTTAGCTTTTGCTTCTCTGTAAAACTTTTGATGTCTCCATCGAATCTGAATGAGATCCTTGATGGGTAGAGTAATCTTGGTTGTAGGTTCTTCCCTTTCATCACTTTAAGTATGTCATGCCACTCCCTTCTGGCTTGTAGAGTTTCTGTTGAGAAATCAGCTGTTAACCTTATGGGAATTCCCTTGTATGTTATTTGTCATTTTTCCCTTGCTGCTTTCAGTAAGTTTTCTTTGTCTTTAATTTTTGCCAATTTGATTACTATGTGTCTTGGCATGTTTCTCCTTCAGTTTATCCTGTATGGGGCTCTCTGTGCTTCCTGGACTTGGTTGGCTATTTCCTTTCCCATCTTAGGGAAGTTTTTGAGTATAATCCCTTCAAATATTTTCTTGGGTCCTTTCTCTCTCTCTTCTGCTTCTGCGACCCCTATAATGAGAATGTTGTTGTGTTTAATGTTGTCCCAGTGGCCTCTTAGGCTGTCTTCATTTCTTTCCACTCTTTTTTCTTTATTCTGTTCTGTGGCAGTGAATTCTACCATTCTGTCTTCCATGTCACTTATCCGTTTTTCTGCCTCAGTTATTCTGCTATTGATTCCTTCTAGTGTAGTTTTCATTTCAGTTATTGTATAGTTCACCTGTTTGTTCTTTAATTCTTCTAGATCTTTGTTAAACATTTCTTGCATCTTCTCGATCTTTGCCTCCATTCTTTTTCCGAGGTCCTGGATCATCTTCACTATCATTATTCTGAATTATTTTTCTGGAAGTTTGCCTATCTCCACTTCATTTAGTAGTTTTTCTGGGATTTTATCTTGTTCCTTCATCTGGTGCATAGCTCTCGGCCTTTTCATCTATCTTTCTGTGAATGTGGTTTTTGTTCCATAGGCTTCAAGACTGTAGTTCTTCTTGCTTCTTTTGTCTGCCCTCTGGTGGATGAGGCCATCTAAGAGGCTTGTGGAAGTTTCCTGATGTGAGGGACTGGTGGTGGGTAGAGTTGGCTATTGCTCTGGTGGGCAGAGCTCAGTAAAACTTTAATCCGCTTGTCTGTTGATGGGTGGGGCTGGCTCCTCTCTCTGTTGGTTGTTTGGGCTGAGGCAACCCAACACTGGAGCCTACCTGGGCTCTTTGGTGGGGCTAATGGCAGACTCTGGGAGGGCTCACGCCAAGGAGTACTTCTCAGAACTTCTGCTGCCAGTGTCCTTGTCCTCACGGTGAGACAGAGCCACCCCCCCATCTCTGCAGGAGACCCTCCAACACTAGCAGGTAGGTCTGGTTCAGTCTCTGTGGGGTCACTGCTCCTTCCCCTGGGTCCCGATGTGCACAGTATTTTGTGTGTGCCCTACAAGAGTGGAGTCTCTGTTTCCCCCAGTCCTGTCAAAGTCCTGCAATCAAATCCCACTAGCCTTCAATGTCTGATTCTCTAGGAATTCCTCCTCCTGTTGCCAGACCCCCAGGTTGGGAAGCCTGATGTGGGGCTCAGAACCTTCACGCCAGTGGGTGGACTTCTGTGGTATAAGTGATCTCCAGTTTTTGAGTCACCCACCCAGCAGTTATGGGATTTGATTTTATTGTGATTGCGCCCCTCCTACCATCTCACTGTGGCTTCTCCTTTGTCTTTGGATGTGGGGTATCTCTTTTGGTGAGTTCCAGTGTCTTCCTGTTGATGACTGTTCAGCAGTTAGTTGTGATTCCAGTGTTCTCGCAAGAGGGAGTGACAGCACTTCCTTCTACTCTGCCATCTTGAACCAATCACATTCAAGAGATTTTAAAAGGCTATCTGTGATCAACGCTCTGAAAAGCTTAGACCGCAAATGTATAGTTCAGCATATTTGGCATAACTGACAGTGTTATCACAAGTTGAAAAAATATTCAAATTGAATATACAAAAAGAATAACAATTTGCCTATGTGTTAGGATACATTATTCTGTTGTACACTACAGAAGTCCAACTCAAAACTACTTTAAGCACCAAAAAAAAAAAAAAAAAGGAATTCACTGACATATAAATAAAATAATCCAAGATACTGTTCAAAGTAATATGAAAATACTAGGATTCAGGTGACATCATCAGAATTTAGATTTTCCTCAAACATGTCTCTTCTCTGTGTTAGATTTATTTTGCCCCCCATAGGGAACCCTGGCTACTATATGCTTATATGGCCTCCTTGCTCCACAGTATAAGAAAGAGAGGTTCTCATTCTCAGGAGTTGCAGAAAAGGTCCCTGCATTACTATAATCCCATCAAATTCCTAGAGTTTAAAAAGTTAAAATTCTCAGTGCTGACTAAAGCCTAACAAATTGTATTGTTTATGGGAATGGAAATTAGCAGAACCATTGCAAAGAGTAATTTGTCAGTATCTGAGAGGGAGGCAGGATATTATGAGGAACATGAGTAAACTTTTTGAAGTCAAATAGCATCTCTAAACTTAAGAAACTTTGGCCAAAATATCCAATTTCTGGACTATAAACTTAAGAAATAATCAAAATAAAAATATTTTATTCAGCAAAAAGTTAATCAAAACCTTATTTATCATTAGATGAAAGAGTTTCAAGGGTGCTATTATAATACTGTTTTCCAGTTATACATATAAAAGGTTATAGCCATCTAAAAATATCCAAAATATTTAACTTCATAAAGAATAAATGATCATCTAAAATATAAATATTAATATACTTTAAATAAAATTCTTATAATTTCAAAAAATTGGAAACAAAATATTCAATAATATGAAAACTTTAAATTGTGCCACATACTTTCAAAAAATATCAATACCATCATAGCACTAAATATTATTAATTCTAATTTTTACTTTGCCATTTATCTAAATATATAGATATAGGTATCTTTCTGTTGTCTTTTTATCTAATTCTGTAATGTTATTTCTTTTATTACCCTCCTTCCTGCTTGTGAATTTCTTCTCCTTTCCTATTTTTTCTGCATTTTTTATACTATAAGTTCATCAAATAGAAATTATTTTCTATTCAGCAGTAGATTATATTCTGAGGATTTTTTTTCCTTTTAGATTACTGAGTGCTTTGTCCAATATCTTTCCTCATACCCGTGGCACTTTTTGCTCATGGGCCCTATGTTGTTTTGTGTTGCTTTTCTTCTTACTCATCATCAGTAAAGACGCAGTGTTTGCCAACAGAAAGAATGGAGAAATTTTTCTTGATCTCAGTCTACATTTGTATGGTGGTCCTTTTTCAGATCTACAGTTGAACTACCCAGGGGTCCATCCTATCACTTAGCAATTGCCACTTCAAACCAAGAAGTTTTTCTGTTTTTTTGTTTTACTGTTATTTTTTTTAATTTGAAGACTCTGCATGTGTGCAGCAATCATTTCCATGAGAGCTGAAAATAACAGTGTAGAGGGTGTACCATCATCACCAAACAGTTGTTGAGGAATAGAAAGAAATATTTTGTGTTCCTGAGTTAGACATTGACTCCCAACCATGTGCATTTTTTTCCAGGCAATCTCTGTACATTAATCTGTTTTTGCTATGAAACAAACAACCTCAGTATCTCAGTGGCTTAAAGTAACATGTAATTTGCTTGCTTCTTGGTCAGCTGGGTGGCACCGCTTCAGGTCTGTTCCATGTGTCTCCCACCATCCTTGTTTCTAGGATGTCTTTCTCATGGGGACTGATAGAAGTGTAAAAGGAACAAGTAGAAACAGTATACTTCATAATATCTTCGTTTAGAAGTGGCACACTGTCATAACTGTCCATATTTCATTGGCCAAGGCACGTTACATGGTCAAGTTCAAAATAAATGGGGCAGAAAAAGATACTTTGCCCATTCTAGTGAGAGCAACCTACTGCAAAGTCAAATAGGAACATGCATCAATTAATTCTATTATAGAGAGAGAGTGAAGAATTGGTAATCAATTGGCAACACTTACCACATTCTGTTTCATGAAGCAAACCCAAGCTTCATCTTTTGTTGTAGCATAAGCAGATTTTATTGTTAACAAATCTGATCTGCTTTATAATGTATGTCAATTTCTTTCAGATTCTCTCATTAAATTATCTGTCAATCTGGGCTTTTTGTGCTGCAAGCACAAAATCTTACTTATCTTACTCTGTGTGTCCAATGGTATGTTACTGAGAAGATGAATGAGATCTTGTTGGAGCTTGTTAGAAAGTCATAAGGTTGAACTGATGACCTGCATTCTGTTTTGTTTTTTAAAACTAGAGTTGAACTAGACTTCTGTTTGAGAAGGATACAAAAACAATTTTCAAGTTATATGTGGAAATATATAACTTTTAATCCTATAGATAGTACAAAACAACTTTGTAAACTGGGATAAACCTAGATTCTCTCTTAGCTTCAGTAGTTTCATCTGTAAAGAAAGAAAATTAGAGTTATTGAAGTTAAAACTTGGGTAATGGCATATTCTTCAGTAATGTAAACAAAATATTTTCCAATAAATTGTTAATCATGTGCTATCAAACAAATGGAAAAAACCACTTTCTTATCTGTAAATTATATCTTTGGAAAAAATCTCATAATTTTTCAATTACTCTAGTTATTAAAATGCATTAAAATTAAAATTCTAATTAAAATTAAAATTCTAATATTATTTCTGATTTATTTCCTCTGGGAAGAGGCTGGAGGGAACCTTATAGGGTCTGGAAGTATTCTATGTCTTGATAGAGATGTGGGTTACATTGGTGTATGCACTTGTCAAAAATTAAAAAAAAGTGTACATTTAAAATTTGAACATTTCACTATATGTAAATTTTATTATAAAAAAGAACTACAAACAATGTTTTAGTTAGTAAGTTTGTCTTTAACAATGGCATGGGTTATCAATTCTCAAACTACTTTTTGTATATCATATAGGTTTGAACAAATAAGTAAATCCATTAAAAATAAGAGGAGTCAGGGAGAACATTAGTGAAGAATTTTCCTCAGCTTGTCCACTGAGAGGGTATAAAACAGTGACATACCAATAACAATGGGCATATTCAGAACCCAGATCTTGGTTTCCAACAGTCATTTTCCAATAAAGGGAAACAGGGGTCTTGGAAAATAGACTCAATCTACGTACAGGAAAAGTGAATCTTTCCTGGAACACTTTATTATGCCATAAGTGAATAAAATGTCTAAATAATGATGGGAACATATGAAAAGTATATAAATGCTAGCTTTAAGGCATTTAAACTGGACAATCTAGGACATTTTGATCATCAAAATATGTAAATAACAATAAGGAACTAAAACCCATTGAATAAAACAAGAATCCATGAAGCCATGCAGACAGGAAAGAAGGAAGGAAGGGTCATTCCTTGAAGTAGACTGTTCACAAATAATAACAGAGGACGTGATGGGCTAGAGGCAAAAGAATACTTGGCAATGTGGGAAACCTTGAGAAGCTCATTGAGGCTTCCAGTGGAGACTGAAGTCTGACTGGATGAAATGAAGGTAAAGAAGTAGGTAGTAGCCTAAAGGGTCCTATAGGCTGAGTTAAGGGTCTTGGATTTTTTTTCCCTTTAAGAGTCATGGAGACCCACTCAAGTACTTTAAGCAGGACATTGGCATGATCAGATCTGTACTTTAGAATGATCATATTCATGTCAACGTGAAGCACAGAAGATTCGCAAAGAAGCTACTGCAGGAATATTGCTGAGAGATGATAATGGCCCAAGCTGAACTAGTGGCAGTGTGAATGGGTAGATGGGGACAGATTTATGGCTGTTAGGCAGCTGGAATTTATAGGACTTGGCATCTGACTACATGAAGGGTAGAGGGAAAGGTGTTCTGGTTTTCTGGTTTGGACAGCTAGATGGACAGTGAGTACTACTCAAAAGGTAGAAAACACAGAAAAAGGAGTGAGTTTCTTAATCTGTGTGTTTCTTTATCTGTGAAGTTGGCATTATTTTAATTATCTTGTAGGGTTGCCTATAGTACACTAAGAACTAAATCCCTGGCACAGAGATGTTCAATAAACAGCAATTATTTTTATGTACAAAGTTGCATAGAGGCAGTTAACCATTGGCAGCGGGAGACAAAGTGGTTACCAAGCATGTCAGAGAAGACATGGCAGGGCTATTGAGCTGGGCCTTAAATGATGAGTACAAATCACCAGGGCATAAATGGATGGATGGGTGATGGGAAACCAAGATGAATATTCTTCCTCTGTGATCCCATAGCACCTGGGCATCCTTTTCTCTTTTCCTGTGAGATCTTTGGGACCAGGGTCTGTGGACTTACTCACTGTTGTATCTGTACCTAACACAGTACCTGCCACAGAATAATGACATGGAATAATCATTTGTTGAATGCCTGAATGAATCAAAGAATGAATAAATGGACAAATGAAAGCAAAACTAAATAAAAGGAAGCTTGAAGTATTACGAGAAGGAATTTAGAGGTTTATCACACACATCCACTTGCCTTTGTCCTCTAGGTCAAAAAACATTGTCCTTTCAATTCTCCAAAAGCACTACACTCACTCCAACTGCAGGGCCTTTGCACCTGCCTGAAATACTCTTCTGCCCAGAGTTAATGCCCCTTATCCTTCACATTTCAGGTCAGTCATCTTTTCAGTAGGGAAGGATTCTTGCCAATACAAAGTCAGTCCCTCTACTATTTTACCCTCCTAGCACCAGGCATCTGTACTGTATCATTCTCACTTAAAAGTAGCTCTATATTTATGTCTGTGACCGTTCCTTTAGTAACTGTTTCCTTCAGTAGACAGTAAACTCCAAAGGACAGAATCATGCCTGTTTTTAATTCACCATTGGATTCCCAGTGCCTAAAGTACAGTGCCTGACACATAAAATAAAATTTGTTAAATAGATACATGAATTAAAAGTGGTCTCATCAGCAGTTAGTTGGTTCATTTCAGCACTCTGTATACAGTAGGGCTCAGTAAGTAAGAGTTGTTTGTTAAATGAAAGATTAGAACTGATTTTCTTTCCCAAATTTGTAAATGGTTGTTAACTAGTATGCTTGAAGTAAATAAATTCATTCCTACAAATTAAAAAAATAGAAATGATGGAATTAGAAAATCAATGAATGCTAAAATGATTGAGTATAATTTTGCTAAGAAAAATGGTATTTACATAGTTTCAAAATATCTCCTCACAAAGTACTTAATAATTATGAAGGGGGAAAGGAAATATAGTGACTTCATATTAGATAAATTTTGCAGATAACCTTTAACCATATGATCAAATTAATATCACATGCCTTTTACATGATGCCTTGAGTAGGACACAATATCCCTTCTGTGATATTCCTGACAAAAATGTAATAGCTGAAACTGATCATAAACATCAGACAAATTCATGTTGAGGTATTTCACAAGATAGTGACATATATCTGTGTGTATATACACACACATGCATACACACTGTTTATTAGACAATTATGTAAAATGTTAAATATCCTGATCTTGATAATTATTCAATCATTATATAAGGGAATGTTTTTATTCTTAAGGCATAAAAGTGGAAGGATTTAGTGGTAAAAGAACATGTGGATATACAGCAAGGTCCTACTGTATAGCACAGGGAACTATATTCAATATGCTGTGATAAACCATAATGGAAAAGAATGGAAAAGAATGTATGACTATGTATAACTGAGTCACTTCACTATACAGCAGAAATTAACACAACATTGTAAATCAACTATATTTCAATAAAAAAAGAACATGTTTCCAATTTACACACGTACAAATACACACTATTCTGTTCTCCACCTTAGGCAAGACTCATGGCTTAAGGAGTTTGAAGTAGGAGCAGGAATACAATCTATACTTTCATTCCTCCTTTTCTCTGCAACTGGCAAGGAATGGTCAGAGTAAGGGAGGGGATAGTGTTTGGCTAATAGTTGAGTGTGGCAGGGCTCATTGTACAGCCTCTTAACAAATCCTAAAAAGTAGTTATGTCTCCAGTTGTTTGTTGGTCTCTTTAGAAAGCCTCTGTTTTCAGCTGGGGCCCCATCTGTCTATTAAGAAGGAACAAGAAATATCCCATTTATCATTCTATGATATCAGCTTACATCTCTAACATTCAAAGTCTGGGTGAGGTAATTACATCCTTATATAGTGTGTGTAAAATACAGATTCTTTACAAGCTTGAACTCACTATAACACTGACCCTAACCTAAACATCACTCCACATTCATATATATATATATATATATGATATATAATATATATTAAAGTATGAATATGTATGTATACATATATATGTATATTTAAAAATAAAGCCTATATATATATATATATATATATATATAGGCTTTATTTTTAAATATACAGCCCAGGCCTGATATTTGAGTCAATTAACTCTGCTACTAGAAATCTTTATTTATAAAGCAAAGTTTGTGCTGCTCCATAGACGTTACATTTCCCAGATACTCTCAGAGAGCCACTGGCAAAAACTATTATCAAGTAGAAAGAAAGCTAAAGAAGTCACTGAAGCATGGTGTCAGAGAGCTCTAAATAAACAAGGAAAACAAAGATTTATAGAGTAACTGAGGAAAGAGAACATGTGGGTGTGAAGAATAAAATTGGCTCTGGAGGTTTCACTACAAATATATTGCCCTCAATTTTTCTGGAAAGGAGGTAGAAGATTGCCTGATGACATTAAAATGCAGTGCAGAATGAAAGCAGCAAACATGTAGGAGACCAGAATAACCCCAAAATAAAACTTTACCTCATTCATAATATTTATATCTATATAGCCGTGAACCAGCAATCTACTTGCCAACTGCATTTTCCTTTCGTAACCAGATGATGTGTGTCATATAGACATCAATTCCACCCAGAGTTAGGATATGTGACTTTACAATCAAACACTTAATATTTGGAGCAGAAAAGGTTATGTTTGTCTTATGTACAAAGAAAATAATGTTTCTCTGAAACAGTCATGCAGTCATTCAGTATGTAACATACAACGGCCGCTATGAAGAGAAAATATACTAAACAAATAACCATTAGGCCAAGCAAAGTAATCTGCTTTGGATTCTACCTCTCATAGTCCCAAGATTGTAAACAAATAACTTTTTTGTCTTAGTATACTTATTTGTAAAATAAGATCATTTTCAGGGTCATTTTTGTCATTTCTAACAATTGTGAAATTCTGATTTCAAATACTGGTAAAAAATATCTTTTAGAGCCTCTTATTCCAGAGAGAAAAATAGTCAATTTTAAATTGTTTAGGTCATTATGAACCCATTGCAGCTTTTTTTTTTATTAGCCTACTACAACAAAGAAGCTGATTTGTTCAAAATTAAGAATATGCAAGGTCCTCAACTAAGGCAGGCACCTTGAAAGATGATGCTTGCCATTCTTAAAACCTTACCTTTCCTTGTTTCTAGAGCAGTAACTGGGGGCAAGTCTCAGCATGGCCTAACTAAGGAAATACCATATCTGGGGCAGGGGGTTGGGTAACTTTTTTTTTTCCTTGCTCCATCTGTTGAAAAGGTTTATAAGCAATTATATAACAATAAGAACATCTACAGGTCAAATATTTTTTTCTAAATACAATTCTCCACTAAAAGGAACCCTAGGCTCCTTAGAAGAAAAGACTGATTTTAGGGCTGAGGAAGGGAAGGTACATGAGACTGGAACATCTTGTCATGCTAGAAAATAAGAAAATGCTCTAAGAATGATGGGACATGTCAAAAGGACACAGGGATTATCTTGAGGGACTCATACTGGTCACTCTAGGAACATCAAAAAATAATAACAATAGATTTTAACTCATTCAAGAAACAATGGTCCATAAGTCCATACTGACTTACATGCATGCATGGATGTGTTTGTTTTTTTTTTTTTTTTTTACTGAGGTTGAATGCCAAATAAAAAGTATAGAAAAATTTGATGCTGTGAGAAAATCATCAGTGGATACTTAAACAAGAGGGTAAAAGTTAAATGAAGGATAGAATAATTGCATAAAATCAAAGTATATATCTCTCCCACATTACCTAAGAACAAAGGAGCAAAGTGGAATTTTATAGTGGAGAAACGCTTCTAGGCAGATGCCAC
The DNA here is from genome assembly GCF_964165515.1 of Mesoplodon bidens. Classification (NCBI taxonomy): domain Eukaryota; kingdom Metazoa; phylum Chordata; class Mammalia; order Artiodactyla; family Ziphiidae; genus Mesoplodon; species Mesoplodon bidens. The sequence goes on from NC_138167.1 coordinate 93,104,767, forward strand.
CTTAACCATATGATCAAATTTACTATACTGGAGCAAATTAATACCATGTATTTCCTGATATAATGTCATGAGAAATATTCCACACCTCTTCTGTCATATTCATGTCCCAAATACATAATCTAAGTCTAATCATGAAATATTAGAAAAATCCAAATTGAAGGACATTCTACAAAATAATTGCCCTCTACTTTTTACAAAAGTCAAATTCAAAAATGACAAAGCCTGTGGAACTCTTTCACAGTAATTGAGACTAATGAGAAAGGATACTAAAGGCAGTGTATGTTCTTGCATTAGATCCTGGACTGGAAGATATAACAGCTATATATGAAAAACATTATTGAGACCACATTATGGAGATGGAATCTTCATATGTTGTCGATTTAATATCAGAATTATATTACTGTCAATTTTTATTTTGATAGTTGCACTATCGTTATTAAGAGAATGTTCTTGTCCTTAAGAAATAAACACTTAATGCACCCACTTTAATGTAAATGTTTTATCTCCAACTTACTCAAGTAATTCAGACAAAATTTCACACACACATGGAGAGAGAAAAAATAAAAATGCAGTGAGAGCAAAATATAAGCAGTTGGTGAATCTGAGTAAAGGCAAATAAGAGACCTTTGTACTATCCTTGCAACTTTTTCTTAATATTTAAAAGTATGTAATAATTTTAAAAATACAAAAAATATCAACAGTGCAGGAACAGAGAGATGATATAGTTTACTACAATGGAAAATAATGAAACCCTCCCCTAGTCTTTACAGTTGTCTCAGTTCTCAATCTTAGAGCCAATCAAAGTGGTGGCTGTGTTCTCTTGAGAAAGAATCCTACAACACCCAGCAGGTTTAGGCAATACTAATCACTTTCACATTTCCTTAAAGCAATTTACCAGAATAACTGTCTCTGTGAAAAGGAGAATGATCAGATTATTCAATGGCTATTGCTTACAAGAAAAAAGGTGATATATATATACACCCACATACATATATAGGTATACATGCATATATGTCTGTATGTATATTTAAAAGGAAGAGAATGGGTCATGGTGTACTGGTAGGCTAGCTTTCTGGGGGAAAAATTCCTAATTTATAGTGTTTGCTAATTTTTGAGGCATAAATCCTCCCACGATGGCTAATTTCAAGCCACCAACAGTTAACAACTGGCTTATAAATTTAAAAATTTTTTTTCTAATTTTTAACTTTTCAAATATTTTTATTATTGAGGTATAATTGACATAAACCATTATATTAGTTTCACGTGTATGACATAAGGATTTGATATTTGTATAAGCTGCAAAATGATCCCCACAATAAATCTAGTTGACATTTGTCCCCATACATAATTACAATTTTTTTCTTGTGATAAAGACACTTTTAAATTAATTTTTATTGAAGTAGAGTTGATTTACAGTGTTGTGTTAGTTTCTGCTATACAGCAAAGTGAATCAGTTATACATATATCCACTATTTTTTAGATTCTATTCCCATTATAGGTCATAACAGAGTATTGAGTAGAGTTCCCTGTGCTATACAGTAGGTTCTTATTAGTTATCTATTTTATATATAGTAGTATGTATATGTCAATCCCAATCTCCCAATTTATCCCTCCCCCCACTTCCCCTTTGGTAACCATAAGTTTGTTTTCTACATCTGTGACTCAATTGCTGTTTTGTCAATAGGTGCATATTTTTAGATTCCACATATAAGCAATAGCATATGATACTTGTCTTTGTCTGACCAACTTCACTCAGTATGACCATCTTTAGGTCCATCCATGTTACTGCAAATGGCATTATTTCATTCTTTTTTATGGCTGAGTAATATTCCATTGCATGTATGTACTATTATCTTTATCCATTTATCTGTCAATGGACATTTAGGTTGCTTCCATGTCCTGGCTATTGTAAATAGTGCTGCAATGGACATTGGGGTACATGTATCTTTTCGAATTATGTTTTTCTCCATATATATACTGAGAAGTGGGATTGCTGGATCATATGGAGCTCTATTTTTAGTTTTTTAAGGAACCTCAATACTGTTCTCCATAGTGGCTGCACCAATTTACATTCCCACCAACAGGGTAGGAGAGTTCCCTTTTCTCCACACCGTCTCCAGCTTTTATTGTCTAGATTTTTTGTTAATGGCCATTCTGACCAGTGTGAGGTTATACCTCATTATACTTTCAATTTTCATTTCTATAATAATTAGTGATGTTGAGCATCTTTTCATGTGCTTTTTGGCCATCTGTATTTCTTCTTTGGAGAAATGTCTATTTAGATCTTCTAACCATTTTTTTACTGGATTGTTTGTTTTTTTTTGATATTGAGCTTCATGAGCTGTTTGAATATTTTGGAGATTAATCCCTTGTCGGTCACTTCATTTGCAAATATTTTCTCCCATTCTGTGGGTTGTCTTTTCCTTCTGTTTATGTTTTCCTTTGCTATGCAAAAACTTTTAAGTTTAATTAGGTCCCATTTGTTTATTTTTATTTTTCTTTTCATTACTCTAGGAGGTGGATTGAAAAAGATCTTGCTGTGATGACAGAGAGTGTTCTGCCTATGTTTTCCTCTAGGAGTTTTATAGTATCCAGCCTTACATTTAGGTCTTTAATCCATTTTTCAGGTTACTTTTGTGTATGGTTTTAGAGAGTGTTCTAATTTCATTCTTCTACATGTAGCTGTCCAGTTTTCCCAGCACCACTTATTGAAGAGACTGTCTTTTCTCCATTTATTTTCTTGCTTCCTTTGTCATAGATTAGTTGACTATAGGTGCATGGGTTTATCTCTGGACTTTCTATTCTGTTCCATTGATCTATATTTCTATTTTTGTGCCAGTACGATACTGTTTTGATTACTGTAGCTTTGTAGTATAGTCTGCAGTCAGGTAGCCTGATTTCTCCAGCTCTGTTTTTCTTTCTCAAGATTGCTTTGGCTATTCGGGGTCTTTTCTGTTTCCATACAAATTGTAAAAATTTTTGTTCTAATTCTATGAAAAATGCTGTTGGTAATTTGATAGGGATTGCACTGAATCTATAGATTACTTTGGGCAGTACAGTCATTTTGACAATATTGATTCTTCCAATCCAAGAACATGGTACATCTCTCCATCTGTTTGTGTCATCTTTGATTTCTTTCATCAGTATCTTATAGTTTTCTGGTACAGGTCTTTTGCCTTCTTTGGCAGGTTTATTCCTAGGTATTTTATTATTTTTGATGTAATGGTAATTGGGATTGTTTCCTTAATTTCTTTCTCATCTTTCATTATTAGTGTATAGGAATGCAGGAGAATTCTGTGTATTAATTTTGTATCCTGCAACTTTACCAAATTCATGAGCTCTAGTAGTTTTTTGGCAGCATCTTTAGGATTTTCTATGTGTAGTATCATGTCATCTGCAAACAGTGACAGTTTTACTTCTTTTCCAATTTGGATTCCTTTTATTTCTTTTTCTTCTCTGACTGTCGTGGCTAGTACTTCCAAAATTATGTTGAATAAAAGTGGAGAGAGTGGACATCCTTGTCTTGTTCCTGATCGTAGAGAAATGCTTTCAGTTTTTCAGCATTGAGAATTATATTTGTTGTGAGTTTGTCATATATGGTCTTTATTATAATGAGGTATGTTCCCTCTATGCCCACCTTCTGGAGAGTTTTTTATCATAAATGGGTGTTGAATTTTGTCCAAACCTTTTTTCTGCACCTGGATAAAGACTTTTAAGATCTTCTCCCTTAGCAATATTTGAATATGCAATACAGTATATTATATTAACTGCAGTTGACCCTTGAAGGACACAGTTTTGAACTATGTAGGTGCACTTATCCATGTTTTTTTTTCAGTAGTAAATTTGACAGTACTATGCTATCTGTGGTTGGTTGAATCAAAAAATTCAGAGTTGTGGATGTGAGAAACTGCAGATATGAAGAGCTGACTGTAAGTTATATGTGGATTTTCAACTTCATGCGGTTTTGGCACCTGTAACCCCTGCATTATTCAAGAATCAACTGTATAGTCAGCATGCTATGCATTACATACCCATGATTTATTTATTTCATAACTGGAAGTTTGTACAATTTGACCCCCTTCCCCTATTTTACTTAACCCCTGTGCCCCCACCTCTGTATCTGTGAGGTTGTTGGTTTTTTTAGATTCCATATGTGAGATCATAAGATATTTTTATGTCTTTGTCTGACTTATTTCACTTGGCATAACACTCTTGAGGTCTATCCATGTTGTCACAAATGGCAAGATTTCCTTCTTTGTTATGACTGAATAATATTTTATTGTATATATACATGCCACATTTTCTTTATCCATTTGTTAACTGATAGACACTTAGGTTATTTCTGTATCTTGGCTATTGTAAATAATCCTGCAAGACTGTGAGGGTGCATATGTCTTATTGAGTTAGTTGTTTTCATTTTCATTGGATACATATCCAGAAGTATAATTGCTGCATCTATTTTTACTTTTATTGAAGAATCTTCATACTGTTTTCCATAGTGGCTGCACCAATTTAAATTCCTACCAAAAGTGCACAAAGGTTCCCTTTTCTCCACATCGTCACCAATATCTGTTATTTCTTGTCTTTGATAGTAGCCATTCTAACAGGTGTGAGGTAATATCTCATTGTGGTTTTGATTTGCATGTCTCTGAGAATTATTGATGTTGAGCATCTTTTTTTTTTTTTTTTTTTTGCGGTACGCGGGCCTCTCACTGTTGTGGCCTCTCCCGTTGTGGAGCACAGGCTCCAGACACGCAGGCTCAGCGGCCATGGCTCACGGGCCCAGCCGCTCCGTGGCATGTGGGATCCTCCCGGACCGGGGCACGAACCCGCGTCCCCCGCATCGGCAGGCAGACTCTCAACCACTGCGCCACAAGGGAAGCCCCTGAGCATCTTTTTATGTACCTGTTGGCCACCTGTATTTCTTCTTTGGAAAATGTCTATTCAGATCTCTTCTGCCTATTTCTTAATTATATTGTTGCTGTTGTTGCTATTGAGTTGTATGAATTCTTTGGATATTAACTCCTTATCATTATTTTCTCCCATTCAATAGGTTATCTTTTCATTTTGTTGATTATTTCCTTTGGTGAACTGTCTCAATTTCCTGAACTGTGGATTAAGAGCTATTGTGATACAAAGTCCAAGTGGAAAGCCTTAAAATGCACACATTTCCCTTGCCAAATAGTAAGAAGTACAGTTGACCCTTAAACACCACAAGGGTTAATCCACATGTAATTTATAGTTGGTCCTCCATATCTGCAGTTTCTCGCATGTGCCAATTCAACCAACCACAGACTGTGTTGTACTCTAATATTTACTACTCAAAAATATGTGTATAAGTGGACCTGCACAGTTCATACCTACATTCAAGGATCAACTGTGATATCATATTCCAGGTGTAATGGCAGAGATTAATTTTATCACCCTGTAAAGTGTCACTGAAGTGTGCATGAATAATTGTCCCTATCATAATGCTCTTAATTTACTAGTAAAAACCCTGCAAAATCCAGAAGAATAACGGTGGTAATGGTGAATGTATTAGATATTTATTGCTGCAAGATGAGTCACCACAAACCTAGCAGCTAAAAACAACACACATTTATTATCCACAATTTCTGTAAGTCTGGGCACAGTTTAACTCAGCCCTTGGTTTCAGGGTCACAGGAGGCTATAATACATGTGTAGGCTAGAGGGTCAGCTGTGGAAATATCTGCTTCACAGCCCCTTCAGTTTATTGGCAATATTCATTTCAAGTGTTTGCATGACAGGTTTCAGTTTCTTGCTGGAGAATCCTATTCCACAAAGAGGCTACACACAGTTCCTTGGATGTGGGATTTCTAACATGGCCTTTACTCCATGGCAGCTTGCTTCTTCAAGCCAACAAGGGGGTATCTCTAGTACATTGGTTAGTAAGATGGAGTTCACATATATCATAATTACAGTAGTGACATCCCAGTGTCTTTGCCGTGTTTCATTGTTTAGAAACAAGTAAAAGGAAGAGCTTATATAAGATCATGAATAGCAGTAAGCAGGAATCATTTGGAGTTACCTTAGTGTTCAGTAGAGTGGACTTCTTAACTTTCTTAATCATAGCTGCTGTTATACTAGCTATAGTATATTTGCTTGAACAGAGAGGGATATTTCATAATGATATAGGAATTTCCTCTCAGGAGGATATTATAATGCTAAATCTTTATGTAACTGATAACATAGCTTTAAGTTGAAGCCTACCAAAATTCTTATAAACAACAGAACGGCTAAATTATGGCAGAGCCACACAATGGAATACTACAATGCAATGAGACTGAATAACTCCAATATGGTATATTTCAAAACGTTTCTAAAAACCTATCTAAAGTAGTTATGCATGTGTATTTTTACAGAAATGAGAGAACAAAAACATTGACTTCATATAAAACAGAAATCCAGGCAAAATTATATGTAGTTTATTTTTATTGCTAAAAATATGAACTACCATGAATATTTATCTTTTATGACACCAGACAACTTCAAAACATAATAGCAACAGTTTCAAAACATGACAACTAAGAGTACACAAAGAATACAGCCAACTTAGTTTTAGCTTAAAGCAGTCCCTTTAATATGTCTTGCAAGACCAGTCCAGTGGTGATGAACTCCTTTAACTTTTGCCTATCTAGAAAACTCTTTACCTCTCCCTCAATTCTGCAGGATGACCTTGCTGGATATATTATTCCTGGCTGGCACTTTTTTTCTTTCAGCACTTTGAATATCTTGTATTATTCCCTTAAGACATGCAAAGTTTCTGCTGGAAATGGTGCTGATCTAATGGGGTTCCCTTATACATAACAAATTGTTTTTCCCTTGTTGCTTTAATATTATGTGTATCCTTGTAAGTCTCCGGGGTTTCCTAGATCTGGATGTCTATTTCCTTGATCTGGTTAGTGAAGCTTACAGTTTTTATTTTTAATATAAGTTTTCTGCCCCATTCTCTCTGTCTTCTCCCTCTAGGACCCCTATAGTTCCAATGTATTTCCATTTGATGTTGGCCCCTTAATCCCTTAAGCTTTTTCACTCTTATTTATTTACTTATTTATTTTTTATTTTTGCTTCTTTGATTAGGTAAGTTCTACTGCCCTCTCTTCCAGTTCAGTGATTCGTTCTTCTGCTTCAACTGGTCTGCTGTTGAGCCTCTCTATTGTATTCCTTATTTACATATTTTAATTTTTATCTTCTATTGGAATATAGTTGATTTACAATGTTCTGTTAGTTTCCGGTGTACAGCAACATGATTCAGTTACACATATACATATATCCCTTCTTTTTCAGATTCTTTTCCTATACAGGTTATTACAGAGTATTGAGAAGAGTTCCCTGTACTATACAGTAGGTCCTTATTAGTTATCTATTTTATATATAGTAGTGTGTATATGTCATTCCCAATCTCCCAGTTTATCCCTCCCCCTGTCCTTTCCCCTCTGGTAACCATAAGTTTGGTTTCTACATCTGTGACTCTATGTTTTCTAAATAAGTTCATTTGTATCGTTTTTTTAGATTCCACATATAAGTAATGTCATATGATAGTTGTCTCTGTCTGACTTACTTCACTTAGTATGATAATCTCTAGATCCATCCATGTTGATGCAAATGGCATTACTTCATTCTTTATGGCTGAGAAATATTCCATTGTATATTTGTAGAGCATCTTTATTCATTCCTCTATTGCTGGACATTTAGGTTTCTTCCATATCCTGGCTATCATAAATAGTGCTGCAATGAATATTGGGGGGCATGTATCTTTTCAATATGGTTTTCTCTGGATATATGGCTGGGAGGGGGATTGCTGGATCGCATGGTAAGTCTATTTTTCATTTTTTAAGGAACCTCCATACTGTTCTCCATAGTGGCTGCACCAATTTACATTCCCACCAACAGTGTAGAAGGGTTCCCTTTTCAGCACACCCATTCCAGCATTTGTTCTTGGTAGATTTTTTGATAAGGGCCATTCTGACTCCTGTGAAGTGATACCTCATTGTAGTTTTGATTTGAATTTCTCTAATAATTAGTGATGTTGAGCATGTTTTCTGTATTGCCATCTGTATGTTTCTTTAGAGAAATGTCTATTTAGATCTTCTGCACATTTTTTGTTTGGGTTGTTTGTTTTTTGATACTGAGCTGCATGAGCTGTTTGTATATTTTGGAGATTAATCCCTTGTCATAGCATCATTTGCAAATATTTTCTCCCATTCTGTGGGTTGTCTTTTCATTTTGTTTTGGTTTTCTTTGCTGTGCAAAAGCTTTTAAGTTTACTTAAGGCCCATTTGTTCATTTTTGTTTTTATTTTCATTACTCTGGAAGGTGGATCAAAAAAGAAATTTCTGCAATTTATGTCAGAGAGTATTCTGCCTATGTTTTCCTCTAAGAGTTTTATAGTGTTCAGTCTTACATTTAGATCTTTAATCAGTTATGAGGTTATTTTGTGTATGGTGTTAGAGAATGTTCTAATTTCATTCTTTTACCTGTAGCTGTCCAGTTTTCCCAGCACCACTTATTGAAGGGACTGTCTTTTCTTCATTGTATATTCTTGCCTCCTTTGTCATAGATTAATTGACCAAAGGTGTGTGGTTTATTTCTGGACTTCTGTTAATCTATATTTCTATTTTTGTGCCAGTACCATACTGTTTTGGTTACTGTAGCTTTGTATTATAGTCTGAAGTCAGGGTGCCTAATTCCTCCAGCTCCATTTTTCTTTCTCAGAATTACATTGGCTATTTGGAGTCTTTCATGTTTCCATAAAAATTAAAAAATATATTTGTTCTATTTCTATGAAAAATACTATTGGTAATTTGATAGGGATTGAATTGAATCTGTAGATTGCCTTGGGTAGTATAGTCATTTTGAAGATAGTGATTCTTCCAACCCAAGAACATGGTATATCTTTCCATGTACTTGTGTCACCTTCAATTGCTTTCATCAGCATCTTATAGTTTTCAGAGTACAGGTCTCTTGTCTCCTTAAGTAGGTTTATTCCTAGGTATTTTATTCTTTTTAATGCAGTGGTAAATGGATTGGTCATGGATAGTGAATGGATGGTAAATGGGATTGTTTCCTTAATTTCTCTTTCTGAACTTTTGTTGTTAGTGTATAGAAATGCAAGAAATTTCTGTTTATTAATTTTGTATCCTGCAACTTTACCAAATTCATTGATGAGCTCTAGTAGTTTTCTGGTAGCATCTTTAGGACTTTCTATGTCATCTGCAAACAGTGACAGTCTTACTTTTTCTTTTCCAATTTGGATTCCTTTTATTTCACTTTCTTCTCTGATTGCCATGGCTAGGACTTCCAAAATTACATTTAATCAAGGTGTCCAGAGCGTGGACATCCTTTTCTTGTTCCTGATTTTAGAGGAAATGCTTTCAGATTTTCACCATTGAATATGATGTTAGCTGTAGGTTTGTCATATATGGCCTTGATTATGTTCCCTCTCTGCCCACTTTTTGGAGGGTTTTTTTTTAATCATAAATGGGTGTTGAATTATGTCAAAAGCTTTTTTTGCATCCATTGAGATGATCATATGTTTTTTTTTTCAATTTGTTGATGTGGTGTATCACACTGATTGATTTGTGAATATTGAAAAATCCTTGCATCCCTAAAATAAATCTCACTTGATCATGGTGTATGATCCTTTTAATGTGTTGTTGGTTTGGTTTACTAGTTTTGATGAGGATTTTTGTGTCTATGTTCATCAGTGATATTGGTCCGTAGTTTTCATTTTTTGTGGTATCTTTGTCTGGTTTTGGCATCAGGGAGATGGCGGCCTCATAGAATGAGTTTGGGAGTGTTCTTTCCTTTGCAATTTTTTGGAATGGTTTCAGAAGAATAGGTGTTAACTGTTCTCTAAATGTTTGAAAGAATTCACCTGTGAAGACGTCTGTTCCTGGACTTTTGTTTGATGGAAATTTTTAAATCACAGTTTCAATTTCAGGACTTGTGATTGGTCTGCCCATATTTTCTATATCTTCCTGGTTCGGTCTTGCAAGCTTGTACCTTTCTAAGAATTTGTCCATTTGTTCCAGGTTGTCCATTTTATTGGCATAGAGTTGCTTGTAGTAGTCTCTTAGGATGCTTTGTATTTCTGCAGTGTCTGTTTTAACTTCTCCTTTTTCATTTCTAATTTTATTGCTTTGAGTCCTCTCCCTCTTTTTCTTGATGAGTATGGCTAAAGGTTTATCAATTTTGTTTATCGTTTCAAAGAACCAGCTTTTAGTTTCATTGATCTTTTCTAATGTTTTCCTCATCTCTATTGCATTTATTTCTGTTCTGATCTTTGTGATGTCTTTCCTTCTACTAACTTTGGGTTTTGTTTGTTCTTCTTTCTCTAGTTGTGTTAGGTGTAAGGTTAAGTTGTTTGAGATTTTTCTTGTTTCCTGAGGTAAGATCATATTTCTATAAACTTCCCTCTTAGAACTGCTTTGCTGTGTTCCCATAGGTTTTGGATTGTCGTGTTTTCATTTTCATTTGTCTCTAGGTATTTTTTGGATTTCCTCTTTGAGTTCTCCAGTGATCCATTGGTTGTTTAGGAATATGTTGTTTAGCCTCCACGGGTTTGTGTTTTTTACAGGGTTTTTTGTTGTTGTAGTTGATTTCTAATCTTATAGTGTTTTGGTCTGGAAGGATGTTTGATATGATTTCAATTTTCTTAAATTTATCGAGGCTTGATTTTTGGCTCAGCATGTGATCTATCCTGGAGAATGTTCCATGTACACTTGAGAAGAATGCATTAATATATTCTGTTACTTTCAGATGGAATGCTTTATACATATCAGTTAAGTCCATCTGCTCTAATGTGTCATTTGAGGCCTGTGTACCCTTATTAATTTTCTGTCTGAATGATCTTACCTTACATCACATCCATTGATGGAAGTGTGGTGTTAAAGTCTCACACTATTATTGTGTTACTGTTGATTTCTCCTTTTATGGCTGTTAGCATATGCCTTATGTTCTGAGGTGCTCCTATGTTGGGTGCATATATATTTACCATTGGTATATCTTCTTCTTGGATTAATCCCTTGATCATTATGTAGTGTCCTTCTTTGTCTCCTTATTTTATTGTCTATTTTGTCTGATATGAGTATTGCTACTCCAGCTTTCTTTTGATTTCCATTTGTATGGAATAACTTTTTCCATCCCCTCACTTTCAGTCTGTATGTGTCCCTATATCTGAATGGGTCTCTCGTAGACAGCATATATACAGGTCTTGTTTTTGTATCCATTCAACCAGTCTATGTCTTTTGGTTGGAGCATTTAATCCATTTACATTTAATGTAATTATTGATATGTGCTCTTATTGCCATTTTGTTAATTGTTTTGGATTTGTTTTTGTAGGTTGTTTTTCTTCCCTTCCTCTTTTGTGATTTGATAACTATCTTTAGTGTGTTTGGGTTGCTTTTTCTTTTCTGTGTATCTGTTGTAGTTTTTTGGTTTGTATTTGGTTTGTATTTGGTTTGTATTTCCCATGCGGTTTTGATAAAGCAGTACAAGATTGTTTTAAGTTGCTGGTTTCTTAATTTCAAATGCGTTTCCAATTTCCTGAACTTGTACTCTCCTCTTCTCACAGTTGCTGGTTTTGATATCATATTTGCGTGTGGATGACTTCCTACCTTTCCTGTATGTTTGCCTTTACTGGTGTAATTTTCCATTAATAATTTTCTTATTTCTAGTTGTGGTCTTTTCTCTTCCACCTAGAGAAGTGCCTTTAGCATTTGTTGTAAAGCTGGTTTGTTGGTGCTGGATTCTCTTAGCTTTTACTTGTCTGTAAAGCTTTTGATTTCTCTGTCGAATCTGAATGAGAGCCTTGCTGGGTAGAGTATTCTTGGTTGTAGGTTTTTCCCTTTCCTAACTTGAAATATATCATGCCTCTCCCTTGTGGCCTGCAGAGTTTCTGTTGAAAAATCAGCTGATACTGTTATAGGAATTCCCTTGTATGTTATTTGTTGCTTTTCATATTTTCCCTTTGTTTGTAATTTTTGTCAATTTGATTAATATGTGTCTTGGCATGTTCCTCTTGGGTTAATCCCGCCTGGGACTCTCTCTACTTCCTGGACTTGAGCAAGTGTTTCCTTTCCCATGTTGGGGAAGTTTTTGGCTATTATCTCTTCAAATATTTTCTCAGGTCCTTTCTTGCTTTGTTCTCCTTCTGGGACTCCTACACACCCCCATGGTGTGTTTCATGTTGTCCAGAGGTCTCTTAGACTGTGTTCATTTATTTTCATCTTTCTTTATTCTGTTCTGCAGCAGTTATTTCTACCAATCTGTCTTCCAGCTCACTTATTTATTCTTCAGCCTCATTTATTCTGGTATTGATTCCTTCTAGTGTATTTTTCATTTCAGTTATTATATTGTTCATCTCTGGTTTATTCTTGAAATCTTCTAGCTCTTAGTTAAGCATTTCTTGTATCTTCTCAGTCTGTGCCTTCATTCTTTTTCTGAGATCTTGGATCATCTTTACTATCATTATTCTGAATTCTTTTTCAGGCCAATTGCCTATCTCCACTTCACTTAGTTGTTCTTCTGAGGTTTTTATCTTGTTCCTTCATCTGAAACATATTGCTCTGCCATCTCATTTTGTTTAACTTTGTGTGTTTGTGGTCTCCATTCCACAGGCTGCAGGATCTTAGTTCTTCTTGCTTCTGATGTCTGCCCACTGTGGGTGGAGCTTGGTCTTGTCCATCTGCTGGGCAGGGGTGTGTATAGAGGTAGCCGTGGGCTCAGGACGACTTTAGGCAGTCTGTGTTGATGGGTGGGACTGTGTTCCCTACCAGTTGGTTGCTTGCAGAGGCATCCCAGTACTGGAACCTGCAGGCTGTTGGGTGGGGCCAGGCCTCAGTGCCAAAATGGCAACCTCTGGGAGAGCTCACACTGAGAAATATTCCTTGGGGCCTCTGCCATCAGTGTCCTTGCCCCCACAGTGGGTCACAGCCAACCTGCACCTCAATAGGCGATCCCTCTAAGGCTCACAGGTAGGTCTGGCCCAGGCTCCTATGGGGTCACTGCTTTACCATGGGTCCCAGTGCATGTGAAAACTTGTGTGCATCCTCGAAGAGTGGAAACTCTGTTTCCCCCAGTCCTGTTGAGCTCCTGCACTCATGACCTGCTGGTCTTCAAAGCGAAATGATCTGAGGGCTCCTTCTCCCATTGCCAGACCACCAGGCTGGGGAGCCTGCCATGGGGCTCAGAACTCTCACTCCTGTGGGAGAACCTCTTTGATATAATTATTTTCCAGTTTGTGGGTCACCCACCCACCAACCATCACGAAAGTGCCCCTCATACCACCTCATTGTAGCTTCTTTGTCTTTGGATGTAGAACATCTTTTTTGGTAGTTTCCAGTCTTTTTCTTGATGGTTGCTCAGCAGTTAGTTGTGATTTTGGTGTTTTCATGAGTGGAAATGAGCTCAAATTCTTCTACTCTGCCATCTTGTCTCCCTTCCTCTATTGCATTCTTTAGCTCTGTGACTTCTATTTGGTACTTTCTTAGAGTTTCTCTGTTCATCCATTCCTCTGCAGAGTTTGGTTAGCATCTTAATGACCATTATTTTGAACTCTTCATCTGGTAAATTACTTATTTCTGTTTTATTAAGGGTTTTTTTTCTCTAAAGTGTTATTTTGCTCTTTAGTTTGGAACATATTCATCTATTTATTTATGCTTATCTTGACTTTGTGTGGCTCTCATGCATTAGATAAAACAGCCACCTCTCCCTGTCAGAAAAGAGTGATCTCATGTAAGATATAAACCTTACCATTCAGTACTGCCCTAGCTCTTGGTTGTCTCTTAAACCTCTGTGACTGTCCAAGCAGCCTATTTTATTTACAGTGATTCTCAGTAGATGAGGGTGTGCCAAGACCTGTCAGTGTCCCAAAGGGGAAGATCTCAGTTGGCACCTAGATTATCTTTCTACATTTTTAAACTCCTTACTATCAACAAATATGTTTTATTTTTTTTAAAGTATTCACTTTTAAAAATGTTCTTCCTATACACCAAATAAAACATCCATCTATTTTTGCTAAAACTCAAAAGATATTCACATACATTTTCTGCCATCTTAATCTCAGACTACGAACAGCCATATCTGTTTAATATAGAGATAATTTATTGACTCAAACACAGGTCTATTATAAATGACTGCATGGCACCTGACTTCTTTAATTAACATAATTTTGTCTATGGAACAAAATCAACAACAAAAACGGACAAATTAGTTCATACCAGAAGGTTCTAAAAAGATCGAACATTATAAATATTTATAAGAATGAAAACATGTCAAAATCAACATCACAAAACAACAGCCTTTTTTACTCGAAATGAAAAGGTTGCATTCTAGTAGTTAATTTATAAAATAACTTATTTTCACAGTTAATGTTTCCTGCTTAAGATACTTCAGCATCTCCAATTATTCTTTAAGCACTCTGATATTAAAAATCCTTATCTATTTTGTTACTATACTCACCTGAGGAATTGCTCATAGAATACCTTTAGAGTATTTAGCCATTAATAAGAAAATCAGGGTGAGCCTCTGAATTCCATTTGATATAAAATTGTCAAGTCAGCAGGAGTAAATTTATGTTAACTAGGATGTGCACTTATGCTTCTTCAGGGAACAGAAATAAAGACATCAAGAGTTAGCTAAGCTACGTGAAAGAGAAAGAATGCTATTAGAGTTCCCTTTGACACACTGAGTGGTTGCTTAGAGAAAAAGATCTGATGTCTTTAGCTTCAAAAGAACTAAATGAATGAGTCATGTCCTTTTGTTTCCAACAAACACCTCACACCCAAAGATATAACACCAGTAATATTTTAGTTAAATCAATTGGAAAAACTTCAATGGAAAAATCTGTAGATTCTGTACTTCAAGGAATATTATTTATTTTGGAGTAGATCAGACCTGCTAGTCAAAATAACAATATTTATTATAGCTAATATTTGAGTGCCTACTACCTGTAGACATCTCTTACTAAAATATTACCTATTTACTCCTTATCAAAAAAAAAAGAAGAAGTCAAGGGACAGGTATAGGGAAGTCAGAACTTATCCCAGGTCACATGGCTTTGAACGTAAACAGATTCACTCCAGAGCTAGGACTGAAAATGGGGATCCTATAAGCAAAGTTACAAAAATAAGATTATAAAACTTAAATGTAGAATAAGATATTTTGATTCTTTATGCTTTTTTTCCTCAATTATATGGATTTTATATAGGGGAGTTGAAGATACAGGATAAAAGTTTGGTTGAGCTGACATTATGACGAACCAATTATGGACTCTGGAAAATAATAGGGACCTGGGAAAGCTTTCCAGCAGAGGAACAGTAAAATCAAAGTGGTGCCTTAAGGAGAAAGAAGACTAAAATTTAAATTAATGTCAACGATTAAACTGCTGTTAACCTATAACCTTGGAATCACATAAGATGTGAGAGTATTGAGTATGCTTTTGAGAAATAGCATTACTTCATGGTTCCACTCAGATTTATAATGAGTAATGAAGCACATTTTGGTATCTGTTAGGTATCCTATGAATAATCTGCAACTGGATGGACTTCTTGGGTAACAGATACATAATGTAAATCCAAACTAATATTAATAATATACAGATAACATTTAAAATTTATTAATTAAAAATTAAATATCCTATAATTCCCATCATTTCCCATTTCTATTATCACTAACCTAATTCAGGCTGCTACAACCTCATGCACCAAAACAGTGCATCAGCCTCCCTAATAGTGACTAAGTTTCAATCTATCACCTTCTAATTTACTATTTATCTCTACAACTAAAATCCCATGATTCTCCTCAAAACTTTTTGACTCTCAATAACTTACCAGTGTAATTTCAAACTTCTTAATCTGGCATTTAAGACTTCCAAAGTGTCCCTCAACCTGTCTGTTTAGTTTATCTCAAATTAATTACTATGTCATTGCCAGGTTATTCAATAAGATGGTTATCTTGCTTTCTCTCCACAGAAAGAAAAGAAGGATAAAATTTGGGAACAGAAATGAGTTTGATTCTCAGTCATTTACCCTCTTGAGCCACAGTTTGCCATTTTATTAAAACAGATTTTTAATACTTCACTCAACAAGTTTTTATAAGGATTAAAATAAATTTAAATTATTAAATTAAAATGTACTAAAATACATGCATTTTTCCAACAAATATTACTGTGTTCCAGGATTTGGAACAGGCACTGTGGCTGCAATGACAGTATTCTAGAGATTGCTATATGAAAGAACATGGACTAATGTTAGAATTCAAGAGGGTATAATAATTATACCCATTTTCCCCTTCTAAACTCAGAACCAATGCAGAGATAAAGAGGCCAAAATATCAATTTTGTTACTAATAAAATTGTGAGAAGTAACTTAGTCTTAAAGTCCAAAGACCAGTCCTACCATTCTCTGCACCTATAGGAATATACATCGGATGCCTGTCCCATCTGAGAGGTATTTTGCTTCTAGAAACAGATATATTTGCCCAAGAAAGCTGCCTTCCATTAATGTGTGAAGGACTATCCAGTCCTAGTGGGTATTACATTCAACCTATGTATTTAGGCAAGAATATTTCACTATATTGTTTTTAAATTCCTGGCAGAATCCAGTAAAAATATTAACAGTGGTAGATATTTCACTGGTGGCCTAAGTAGTAAACTAATTAACTTTTCTATCGTTTTCTCTCCAGGAGGGAGTTAATTCCCAAGTATTACTTGACACTTCACTATTTACTTCCAAACAACTATCTTTAAGTCCCTAAGATAGTCTGTTTATTTCCTGATCTTTATCCTCTGATGTAGACATTAATAGAATAATTCTATCATTTGCTTTATCTTTGATGGCCTCCTTCATACATCTATTGAAATTTCCTGACATACACCAGAAAATGTAGAGAATAACAATCATATCAACTGTATAAGATGCTCCCAAATGCAGTTTTGCACTGCCATATGTTTCAGGTGAATAGACTAACATTTATTTGCTAAATCTAATTCATTTCCCCAGGACTTTCCCATTTATACAAATTTCCCATTTCAATTTCTGGCTACCATGGAAGCAGTTGGACTTGGTATTTGCTTTAAGTCCTCTATAACTGTGTGATAACAAAATGACTTGTCTTCTAAAGAGGGACCCTTCTAAGAGTAAAACATGGCTGTATTAATAGTCACACAGAAACAAGAGTAAGACAAGACAGTCCCAAACTGGGTACAAGATTACCCTCCCTAAAATTGACCATAAGTCTCTAAAGTCCCATTTGGCTTCTGTACAGACAATTGAGTCAATATATGGTGCAGGAGCAAGAAATATCTGTCCTTTTTTTGTATATCCATTTCAATTATTGATTCTTACGGTATACTGTTCATGGTTCACTGGACGGCCTCCTAGAACTTCCACCTATATAAAGGAGATGACCACTACTGGACCCAGACATCTATTTCTTTACATGGTATTCATCTGAAATCTCTCTCAACTTCCCAGGATTTAATAATCATGGATGCACAAGAAATGGGTATGACATTATTCAACCTCTATCAATTTGTCTGTTGCACAAATCTATGATGATTTTTAATTCAACTAGACCCCTAACAATTATTAGGCTAAGAGGACCTCACAAGCCTACATCTTCTACATTCAGGTTTACATTTGCCTCTTTGAACTAGATATTGTGAATTCTCATCCTGTCTTAAATCTTTTAATTTTAGGAAGATACCTTTAACTGTGGAAAGTAAAACCTCAGTATCAACAGTAAAGTCCCATAGATTTCACTTATGGGCAATCCCCTGAGTTTAAGGTAGACATCCCAGGCCTAGCAAAGTGCGAGGACCATAGATCTGGTCTGCTTCCTCTCTCATTGGGTTTATGTTATCCCAGTTGGACTCTTACCAGTTCTTAAAAACACTGATTTCACCTGAGTGGGGTAATTTATAATTACAGTGGATACTTGAACAACACAGGTCCACTTATATGTGGATTTTTTTCAATATTTACTTCAGTAGTATAGAATCCTTAGCTGTTTGAATCCACGGATGCAGAACTACAGATATAGAGAAACAACTGTAAATTCATACACGGATTTTCCATTGTGTTGAGGGTCAGTGCCTCAAGCCCCACATTATTCAAGGGTCAGCTGTATAGCAGATAATTCTATTGACAACATTTATAGCTCTAAAACATGGATAACCCCAGTCATTTATTGCCCAAATAGTGCTCTGACCTCATCCAAGCATTCATGGCTATCTTCAGTTTCCCAAGGCCTCTAAATTCCATCATTATTGTATTTAGTCTTCTCCCTTGGAAAGTGTGTTCATCTTTTGGGTCCCTCTGATCTATATTCCTGCTCTCTACTTAGAAAGATGTGCACAAAGTTTAATGATAAATGATCTGGCTCTGAGTAAACATCCAGATCAGAAGTACGAAGAACACAGGTCACAATTTCTTGCACGAGTAGACTAGGTGATGGGTCATTTCATCATTTAAGGGTTCTTTTTAGCATCTCAGTTACAGTTTCTGTGTTTTACTTCTAATGCACTATGAGGTTAACACCTAGTCTGGTCATGAACTACCACTCAGTTCAGAAACATCTTACCTCTTCTGGGTAGGTCGATCTAGAGGAAATCCCCTCATTCCAAAATCTAGCCCAGGATTCATTTCTACTAATTGTAGCCTTCCCTGTTTGCCCTTTACTTTTACATCATGCTCCTATAACTTCTCTTAGATTTCTAATTCCATATACGTCTTGAACATTTTTCCTCAGGGCACAAGCAACATCTGAGTGAGTTTCAATAACTGAGTCACCTTGAAAGTCACCCAATAATACTTCCAGTATTTTAGTTATCCAAATTTTATGTATTCATATTCTGTAGTTGCCCCAATCTTCAAACAGTTGTTCATCAACTGGTTTTCTTATGAATCTTCTATCTGAAATTTGACACAGTAAATATCAATTTTGGGGGACATTAGTTTTTTGGGGGTTATTTATTCCAGGTTTCCCATGAGCTCTCCCCTTTCTTTTTTTGTTGGATCTCTTTGAGTTATCATTGACTTACCTAACTGAGCAACCATTAAAATTACTTCTTTCTAATGATAAGGGGTTAATATCCAAAATGTATAAACAGCTCATACAACTCAATATCAAAAAAGCAAACAACCCAATTAAAAAATGGGCAGAAAACCTGAATAGATATTTTTCCAAAGAAGACATACTGATGTTCAATGGGCACATGAAAATATGCTCATTGCTAATCATCAGAGAAATGAAAATCAAAAGCACAATGAGGGCAGGCAGAGTCAAGATGGTGTACTAGGAGGATGCAGAATTTGCATCTCCTCACAACTAGGGCACCTACAAGGGACTGGTGGGGGACCACGAACAACTAAGGGGACAGGAGGAACCTGCAGCAACTGGGCAGGATGTGGGGCATGGGGGGGGTGAAGGGGGAGGAGAAGTGGAGGTGAAATGGGACAGGCGCCCCTGAGGGGCAGCTGGAGGAGGGGAAGGGATCTCAAGCCCAAAGGAGGAAATAGGGGAACCATGGGGAGGGCAGAAGATCAAAAGAGAGTGTGGCCAGGCTTCCTCTGCCCCCTTGGACCTCCAGAAAACTGTTGAGATCCCGGGCCTGATCCCCTGCACACTGAAACCCCCTCCAGCCACATGGTTCCTGAGTGAGAGGGAAGGGGGAGCAAAAGTAAAGGCTGGACCTTAGGGACCAGCACCCCTGAGCAGTGGCTGGGGAGGGCAGGAGTTCCTACACACAGTAGGAGCCACCCACAGTTAGAGGTCCAGGAGTGATGGAGAGTTCCTGGGGGAGATGGTGGGGGGGGGGAGGCAGGAAAGAAGGGAAGAGGGCCAGTGCTTTCCCTATCCACTTAGGCACCGGGGAGCCTGTTCAGCTCTGGGCCTAATCCTCTGCACTCAGAGCCTCCCTCCTGCACAGAAACCAAGCCCCACCCCTACCTCTACACTTGGAGACTCCCCCCAATGAGCTGGGCCTAAACCCCACCTACACACCCTCACTCAGGGCCCTACCTCCAAACTCTGGAGCTCCACTATCCAGAGGCCCTCCTTTTGATGTGCTGCCTCTCCCCCTCTGTGCAGGTCCTAAGCAGAGGCCCCAACCCGTGCTTGAACGTTGCCCCGCTGCCACCTGCCTAGGTCCCACCCCACCTAAAACTGTGCCCAGGTTCCACCCACCCCCACCAAAACTCCACCCTCATAGCCAAGGCTTTCTTCTTTCCTGTTTTCCTCTTTTAGATTGGGGTCCTTTTTTACCTTGTTGATTCATTGTTGTTGATTCTTTTATAATTTTATCTTTCCTAATCTTTTATTTTTCTAATTTTATTTTATCCATTATACTTTGTTAGTGATCTCTTTTTTGGCTTGTTTCCCCCTGCCCTTTTTATTTCTTTGTGGTTTTATTTTACCTGTTGCAATTGTTACAAATATAGTTTTATTTTTCTTAATATTTTTTTATTTTTCTAATTTTTTATTCTTTGTATTGTACTATTCTTTTTTTCTTCCTTTTTTTTTTTTTGGTTTTTTTGTTTTTTTTACTGTGCTACAAACTTTGCAGGAACTTGGTTCCCAGGCCAGAAGTAGGGCCCGAACTACTGCAGTGGGAGCTCAGAGTCCAAACTGCTGGACTAACAGAGAACCTCAGACCACAGGAAATATCATTAAGAGTGAGGCCTCCCAGAGGTCCTCATTACAGCACCAAGACCCAGCTCAGTCCAACTGTCTGCAAACTCCAGTGCTGGACATCTCAGGCCAAGCAAACAAAAAGACAGGAATACAGCACCACCCATCAAAAGAATAAAAAATGAATTCTTACACACAAAGGAGCAAGGTAAAAACCTGCAAGACCAAATAAACGAAGATGAAATATGCAAGCTACCTGAAAAAGAATTCAGAGTAATGGTAGTAAAGATGATCCAAAGTCTCATAAACAGAATGGAGAAAATACAAGAAACATTTAACAAGACTCTAGAAGAACTAAAGAGCAAACAAACAGTGATGAACACCACAATAAATTAATTAAAAATTCTCTAGCAGGAATCAATAGCAGAATAACTGAGGCAGAAGAATGGATAAGTGACCTGGAAGATAAAATAGTGGAAATAACTACTGCAGAGCAGAATAAAGAAAAAAGAATGAAAAGAATTGAGGACAGTCTAAGAGACCTCTGGGACAACATTAAACACACAAGCATTCGAATTATATGGGTCCCAGAAGAAGAAGGGAAAAAAAGAAAGGGTTTCAGAAAATATTTGAAGAGATTATAGTCGAAAACTTCCCTACCATGGGAAATAGTCAATCAAGTCTGGGAAGCACAGAGAGTACCAAACAGGATAAACACTAAGAAAAACACGCCAAGACACATATTAATCAACTATCAAAAATTAAATACAAAGAAAAATATTAAAAGCAGCAAGGGGAAAGAAACAAATAACATACAAGGTAATCCCCAAAAGGTTAACAGCTGATTTTTCAGTAGAAACTCAGCAAGCTAGAAGGGTGTGGCAGGACATATTTAAAATGATGAAAGTGAAAAACCTACAACAAAGAAAAATTATTCTAACCAGCAAGGATCTCATTCAGATTTGATGGAGAAATTAAAACCTTAACAGATAAGCAAAAGGTAAGAGAATTCAGCACCACCAAACCAGCTTTACAACAAATGCTAAATGAACTTCTCTAGGTAGGAAGCACAGGAGAAGGAAAAGACCTACAACAACAAACCCAAAACAATTTAAAAAAATGGTAATAGGAACATACATATTGATAATTACTTAAATGTAAACGGATTAAATGCTCCAACAAAAAGACATAGGATGAATGGACACAGACACAAGACCTGTACATATGCTGTCTAAAAGAGACGCACTTCAGACCTAGGGACACATACAGACTGAAAGTGAGGGGATGGAAAAAGATATTCCATGCAAATGGAAATAAAAAGAACGCTGGAGTAGCAGTTTTCATATCAGACAAAATAGACTTTAAAGACTATTACAAGAGACAAAGAAGGACACTACATAATGATCAAGGGATCAATCCAAGAAGAAGATATAACAATTGTAAATATTTATGCACCCAACATAGGAACACCTCAATACATAAGGCAAATGTTACCAGCCATAAAAGGGGAAATCAACAGTAACACAATAATAGTAGAGGACTTTAACACCCCACTTTTGCCAATGGATAATTCATCCAAAATGAAAATAAATAAGGAAACACAAGCTTTAAATGACACATTAAACAAGATGGACTTAACTGATATCTATAGGACATTCCATCCAAAAAAATAACAGAATACACTTTCTTTTGAAGTTCTCATGGAACATTCTCCAAGATAGATTATATCTTGGGTCACAAACGAGCCTTGAAAATTTAAGAAAATTGGAATCATATGAAGTATCTTTTCTGACCAAATGCTATGAGACTAGATATCAATTACAGGAAAATGTAAAAAATACAGACATATGGAGGATAAACAATACACTACTAAATGCACAAGAGATCACAGAAGAAATCAAAGAGGAAATCAAAAAATACCTACAAACAAGTGACAATGAAAACACGACAACCAAAACCTATGGGATGCAGCAAAAGCAGTTCTAAGAGGGAAGTTTATACCAATACAATCCTACCTCAAGAAACAGCTCAAATGAACAACCTAACTTACACCTAAAGCAATTAGAGAAGAACAAAAAAACCCCACAATTAGCAGAAGGAAAGAAATCATAAAGATCAGATCAGAAATAAATGAAAAAGAAATGAAGGAAACAAGAGCAAAGCTCAATAAAACTAAAATCTGGTTCTTTGAGAAGATAAACAAAATTGATAAACCATTAGCCAGATTCATCAAGAAAAAAAGGGAGAAGACTGAAATCAACAGAATTAGAAAAGGAAAAGGAGAAATAACAACTAACCCTGCAGAAATACAAAGGTTCATGAGAGATTAGTACAAGCAATTATATGCCAATAAAACAAACAACCTGGAAGAAATGGACGAATTCTTAGAAAAGCACAACCTTCAGAGACTGAACCACAGAAAATATAAACAGACCAATCACAAGCACTGAAATTTAAACTGTGATTTAAAATATTCCAACAAAGAAAACCCCAGGACCAGATGGCTTCACAGGCGAATTATATCAAACACTTAGAGAAGAGCTAACACCAATCCTTCTCAAACTCTTCCAAAATATAGCAGAGGGAGGAACACTCCCAAACTCATTCTACGAGGCCACCATCACCCTGATACCAAACCAGACAAAGATGTCACAAAGAAAGAAAACTACAGGCCAATATCACTGATGAATATAGATTCAAAAATCCTCAACAAAATACTAGCAAACAGAATCCAACAGCACCTTAAAAGGATCATACACCATGATCAAGTGGGGTTTATCTCAGGAATGCAAGGATTCTTCAATATATGCAAAACAATGTGATACACCATATTAACAAATTGAAGGATAAAAACCATATGATAATCTCAATAGATGCAGAAAAACCTTTTGACAAAATTCAACACCCATTTATGATAAATAGCTCCAGAACGTAAGCATATGGGGAACTTACCTCAACATAATAAAGGCCATATATGACAAACCCACAGCCAACATTGTTCTCAATGGTGAAAAACTGAAACCATTTCCTCTAAGATCAAGAAAAAGACAAGGTTGCCCTCTCTCACCACTATTAATTATTCAACATAATTTTGGAAGTTTTAGTCACAGCAATCAGAGAAGAGAAATAAAAGGAATCCAAATCAGAAAAGAAGAAGTAAAGCTGTCACTGTTTGCAGATGACATGATATTATACATAGAAAACCCTAAAGATGCTACCAAAACACCACTAGAGCTAATCAATGAATTTAGTAAAGTAGCAGGATACAAAATTAACACACAGAAATCTCTTGCATTCCTATACACTAATGATGAAAACTCTGAAAGAGAAATTAAGGAAACTCTCCCATTTACCATTGCAACAAAAAGAATAAAATACCTAGGAATAAACCTACCTAAGGAGAGAAAAGACCTATTTGCAGAAAACTATAAGACACTGATGAAAGAAAGAAAGGTGATACAAACAGATGGAGAGATATACCATGTTATTGGATTGGAAAAATCAACCTTGTGAAAATGACTGTACTAACCAAACCAACCTACATATTCAGTGCCCTTTCAAACTACCAAAGGTATTTTTCACAGACTAGAACAAAGAATTTTACAATTTGTATGGAAACACAAAAGACCCCGAAGAGCCAGAGCAATCTTGAGAAAGAAAAACAGAGATGGAGGAATCAGGCTCCCAGACTTCAGACTATACTCAAAGCTACAGTAAACAAGACAGTATGGTACTGGCACAAAAACAGAAACATAGAGCAATGGAACAGGATAGAAAGCCCAGAGATAAATCCAAGCACATATGGTCACCTTACCTTTGTTAAAGGAGGCAAGAGTATACAATGGAGAAAAGAGAGCCTCTTCGATAAGTGGTGCTGGGAAAACTGCATAGCTACATGTAAAAGAATGAAATTACAACACTTCCTAACACCATACACAAAAATAAACTCAAACTGGGTTAAAGACCTAAATGTAAGGACAGACACTATAAAACTCTTAGAGGAAAACTTAGGAAGAACACTCTTTGACATAAATCACAGCAAGATCCTTTTTGACCCACCTCTTAGAGAAATGGAAATAAAAACAAAAATAAACAAATGGGACCTAATGAAATTTAAAAGCTTTTGTACAGCAATGGGAGCCATAAACAGGATGAAAAGACAACCCTCAGAATGGGAAAAAATATTTTCAAACGAAGCAACTGACAAAGGATTAATCTCCAAAATATACAAGCAGCTCATGCAGCTCAATATCAAAAACACAAACAACCAAACCCAAAATGGCCAGAAGTCCTAAATAGATATTTCTCCAAAGAAGATATACAGATTGCCATCAAACACATGAAAAGATGCTCAACATCACTAATCATTAGAGAAATGAAAATCAAAACTACAATGAGGTGTCACCTCACACCAGTCAGAATGGTCATCATCAAAGTCTACAAAGAATAAATGCTGGAGAGAATGTGGAGAAAATGGAACACTCTTGCACTGTTGGTGGGAATGTAATTTGGTACAGCCACTATGGAGAACAGTATGGAGCTTCCTTAAAAAACTTAAAATAGAACTACCACATGACCCAGCAATCCCACTATTGGGCATATACCCTGAGAAAACCATAATTTAAAAAGAGTCATATACCACATTGTTCATTGCAGCACTATTTACAATAGGCAGGACATGGAAGCAACCTAATTTTCCATCGACAGATAAAGAAGATGTGGCACATATATACAGTGGAAAATTACTCAGATATAAAAATAAATGAAATTGAGTTATTTGTAGTGAAATGGATGGACCTAGAGTCTGTCATACAGAATGGAGTACGTCAGAAAGAGAAAAACAAATACCGTATGCTAACACATATATATGGAATCTAAAAAAAAGACAAGAATGGTTCTGAAGAACCTAGGGGCAGGAGAGGAATAAAGACGCAGACATAGAGAATGTACTTGAGGACACAGGGAGGAGGAAGGATAAGCTGGTACTAAATGAGAGAGTGGCATGGACATATATACACTACCAAATGTAAAATAGATAGCTAGTGGGAAGCAACTGCATGGCTCAGGGAGATCAGCTCCGTGCTTTGTGACCACGTAGAGGGTTGGGTAAGGAGGGTGAGAGGGAGCCGCTGAGAGACAGGATATAGGGATATACGTATGCATATTGCCTATTCACTTTGTTATACAGCAGAAATTAGTACAACACTGTAAAGCAATTATACTCCAATAAAGATGTTTAAAAAGAAAAGATATATGCACCTCAGATATGGAAACAACCTAAGTGTTCATCAACAGATGAATGAAGTTGTGCTCTGTGTGTGTGTGTATATATGTATATATATACAGACACACACACACACATATACAGACACACACACATATACTCAAATGAATATTACTCAGCCATAAAAAAGAATGAAATTTGCAGCAACATGTATAGACTTTGGGTCCTTTATGCTAAGTGAAATAAGTCACACAGAGGAAGAGAAATACTGCAGAATAGGAATCTAAAAAGTACAGCACACTAGTTAAGATAACAAAAAAGAAACAGACTCATAGAGGACAAACTAGTGGTTACCAGTGGGGAGAGGGAAGGGGGAGGGGCAATATAGGGATGGGGGAGTGGAAGGTACAAACTATTGGGTGTAAAATAGTCTTAAGGATGTATTGTACAACATGGGGAATATAGCCAATACATGTAATAACTGCAAATAGAAAGTAACCTTTTAAAAGTGTATAAGAATAAAAAAGTAAAACCTTTAAAAATTATATAAAGAATTTATTTTAAATAAATAAATAAAACTATGTGTAAATGAACTATTCTAAAAGAAACAAACAAACCACAATGAGATACAACCTCACACCAGTCAGAATGGCTATCATCAAAAAGAACACATGTTGGCCATGATGTGGAGAAAAGATATCCCTTGTGCACTGTTGGTGGGAATATAAATTGGTGCAGCCACTATGGAAAACAGTATCAAGATTTCTTAAAAAACTAAAAATAGAGTTACCATATGATCCAGCAATCCTACCTGTGGGTACATATCTGAAGAAAACAAAAACAGTAATTTAAAAAGATACATGCACATCAATGTTCATAGCAGCATTATTTACAGAAGACAAAATAAGGATGCAACCTAAGTGTCTATCAATAGATGAATGGATAAAGAAAATTGTGTATATACAATGCAATTCTCCTCAGCCATACCAAAGAATTAAATTTTGCCATTTGCAACAACATAGATGGACCTGGAGAGTATTATACTTAGTGAAATAAGTCAGACAGATAAAGACAAATATTATATGTTATCACTTATATTCTTTCGTTTGCCTTATTTTTAGATTCTACATATAACAAAAAAGAAACAGAATCACAGATATAGAGAACAAATCAGAAATTACCAGTGGGGTGTGGGCAAGATAGGAGTAGGGGCTTAAGAGGTACAAACTACTGTGTATAAAACATGTGAACTACAAAGATATTATACAGCACAGGGAATATGGCCAATATTTTATAATAACTTTAAATGGAGTATAATCTATAAAAATTTTGAATCACTTTGTTGTACACCTGAAACTGATACAATATTGTAAATCAACTATATCTCAATAAAAAAGCACCATAAAAATGAATCTCAAAAATAATATTTACTTCTTTCTAGCATTATTTCTAAAATTACATCTAGGTATATTTTTAAAGCATGTATCTTTTATTTTTTTTTTAAACATAGGATTGATTGGCTTTAAAATCTGAAGTCTCCTATGAAATTTATCAATTCTTTTCTATATTCCTCAACTCCTGCCGAATGTATTCTTTACTATTTCCAAAACAAAAGCATTTAAAAAAGTTATCCTAACAGCCGTCTATTTCATTAAAAATAGTGGTCCTCAACTAGGGAGGTGACTAGAAATGTGGGAAACACTTTTGATTGTCACACTGACCGAGGGAATATTTGGCATTTGCAGAGTCAGGGTCGAATGTCCAATATGTTATCATAAATAGGATTATCTCTCATATTGGGACAGTTTCCTGACTAAATGCCAGTACCAAGTACACATCCATGGAAGAACACTAATCTGAAAATAATCAGGTTTTATATCATCTAAGTATATTCATTCCTTGTAGGACAATCTAAATTTCCAAACTGTGATATCCCAGATACAGATACATTTTAGTTATTTGTTTTGCATTTTGGTTTGTAATGATTTAGCTTTCTTTCTAACATTGTTCTAATAAGAAAATATTCCCAATGATATAGGGGTCCAAGGTAGTTTTATTTGTGGTTAATAAAGCTTTCTCTATATTTATGTGGGTAACAGTCACAATCTACTTTTCAAGTTTCACAAGCACTATTTACAGAGAAAAGTCTCAAAGATTATGTGGCTTAGTCTGTAATTTCTACATAAATCTATTGATCTTAAAAGAAAATGATCATTTAATGAAAAAAATATTTTGTAGTACAAGAGACATGGCTGAAAAACACAACCACAGAAACCAAATGATTCTATCAATGAATTTTTAGATACTCAGAAGCAAATTCTAAACGAGTCTTACCAACTCATAATGACTATCAAAGTCAAAGAAACATATCCAGAAGGGGATTCTGGAAAGATGGCAGAGTAGGTAGCACAAGATAAGGATGCCCACTCTCGCTACTTTTATTCAACATAGGTTTGGAAGTCCTAGCCACAGAAATCAAAGGAGAAAAGCAAATAAAAAGAGTCTAAATTGGAAAGGAAGGAATAAAACTGTCACTGCAGATGATATGATAATATACATAGAAAACCCCAAAGATGATACCAGGAAACTACTAGAGCTCATCAATGAATTTGGTAAAGTTGAAGGATATAAAATTAATATATAGAAATCTGTTGCATTTCTATGCATTAACAACAAAATATCAGAAAAAGAAATTAAGAAAACAATCCCATTTCCCATCAAATCAAAAAGAATAAAATACGTAGGAATAAACTTACCTCAGGAGGTGAAAGACCTATATTCTGAAAACGATAAGATGCTGATGAAAGAAACTGACAATGACACAAACAAATGGAAAGACATACTGTGTTCTTGGACTAGAAGAATCAGTATTGTCAGAATGACAATACTACTCAAGGCAATCTACAGATACAGCTAAATCCCTATCAAACTACCAATGGCATTTTGCACAGAACTGGAACCAAAATTTTAATATTTGTATGAAAACACAAAAAACCCCAAATAGCCAAAACAATCTTGAGAAAGAAAAATGGACCTGGAGGAACCATGCTCCCTGACTTCAGACTATGCTACAAAGCTACAGTAATCAAAACAATATGGCACTGGCACAAAAACAGACATGCCTAGAAACAAACACATGCACCTATGGTCAATCTATGACAAAGGAGGAAAGAATATACAATGTAGAAAAGACAGTCTCATCAATAAGTGGTGCTGGGAAAACTGGAGAGCTACATGTAAAGGAATGAAATTAGAACATTCTCTAACAGCGTATACAAAAATAAACTCAAAATGGATTAAAGACCTAAACATAAGACCAGATACTATAAAATTCCTAGAGGAAAACATAAGCAGAACACTCACATAAATCATAGCAATATTTTTTTGGCTTCGTCTCCTAGAGTGAAGGAAACAAAAGCAAAAATAAACAAACAGGGCTTAAGTAAACTTAAAAGCTTTTACAGCAAAGAAAACCATAAGCAAAATGAAAAGACAACATACTGAATGGGAGAAAATATTTGCAAATAATGAGACAGACAAGGGATTAATTTCTAAAATATAAAAACAGCTCATACAGCTCAATATCAAAAAAACTGAACAACCAAATCAAAAAATGGGCAGAAGACCTAAATGGACATTTCTTCAAAGATGACATACAGATGGCCAACAGGCACATAAAAAGATGCTCAACATCGCTAATTATTACAGAAATGCAAATCAAAACTACGGGTCAAATGGCTATCATCAAAGTCTACAAATAATAAATGCTGGAGAGGGTGTAGAGAAAAAGGGAACACTCCTACACTGTTGGTGGGAATGTAAATTGTTGCAGCCACTATGGAGAACAGTATGGAGGTTGCTTAAACAGCTACAAATAGAGTTACTATGTGATCCAACAATTCCACTCCTGGGCATATATCTGGAAAAGACAAAAATTCTAAGCCAAAAAGATACATGTATCCCAATGTTCCCAGCGGCACTACTTACAATAGTTTAGATATAGAAGATATAGAAGCAACATAAATGTCCATCTACAGAGGAATGGATAAGGAAGTTGTGGTATATATATATGATATATATATCATATATATATCATACACAGTGGAACATTACTTGGCCATAAAAAAAGAAATAATGCCATTGGCAGCAATATGGCTGGACCTAGAGATTAGCATACTAAGTGAAGTCAGAGAAAGACAAATACCATATGATATCAATTATGTGTGGAATCTAAAATGTGATACAAAAAAAAATGTTTCCAAAACAATAATAAGCTCACAGACATGAAAACGAACTTATGGTTACCAAAGGGGAAAGGAGGTGGGGGAAGGATAAAGTAGAAATTTGGGATTAACACATACACACTACTCTATATAAAACAGATTAACAACAAAGACCTACTGCACAGCACAGGGAACTATATTCAATACCATGTAATAACCTATAATAGAAAAGAATCTGAAAAAAATATATAGATATATTAATATACGTATGTATAACAATCACTTTGCTATACACCTGAAACATAGTAAATCAATTATATCTCAATAAAATTATTTTAAAACCAGAAAATCATCATTTAATGGAAAATATATCTCATAGTACAAGAGATGTGGCTGAAAAACACAACCACAGAAACAAAATGATTCTAACAACAAATTTTTAGATAACTCAGAAGCTAATTTTAAATGAGTCTTACCAACTAAAAATGACTGTCCAAGTCAAAGAAATATATCCAGAAGAGGATTCTAGGAAGATGGCAGAGTAGGTAGCACCAAGAATCTGTCTCCACATCTGGACAATTCCACTAGAAGGATGTATCTAATATAATCATTTAAACTCTGGGGGCTGTTGAAGGCTTGCGCTTCCAGGGGAAGACTTGGATGGAAAAATACAATTAATTGAGTTCAATTTCAGCTCCTAGCAAAGTAGCAGCTACCTTTCCTCCACCCCCAGCCATGTGGCAGGCAGCTGTGCACCACATTACTAGAAAAGCTGTACACAGCTTGCTGGAGCCAGGATGGGCAAAGAAAGGAACCTGGTCTCCAAATACTGGGGATCCCAGCCACTGATCACAGAGGTACAGACAAAAAGTGGGTGGCATCATTGTTGTTGCACCACCAACACTGATGCAAGCCCATCTCCCTCCAGCTGAAGTGACTGCCAGGGGATTTAAAGTTACAGCACCCCTTTTTCCTCTTTCAGGAGCCAGATATTAAAAACATGGACATTCAAAAGCAACAGCATATAAAGAGAAAATTAGAAAGTACTTGTGGATGCCCCAAAAAAGAATGAAAAAAATACACGATGAGACCTTAAGTTAAGATCTGTGGCTGATCCACAGCACAGAGACAGTCTAAAATAATCAAAATAACAAAATCAATAAAAACAACAATAAATAAAACCTGGGGAGGGTAGATAATCTGATTCCTAGAGTTACCACAATATTACAGTTGAATGTCCAGTGCTCAAGAAAAAAAAAAAATCACAAGGAATGCAAAAAAAAAATTAGTATGGCCCAATTAAAGGAAAACAAATCAACAAAACTATCCATGAAATAGCAGTAATGGCAGATGTACTAGAAAAAGACGTTAAGTATCAAGTATTGTTTCTGACCATAAAGCTATGAGACTAGATATCAATTAAAGGAAAAAAAAAAAACTGTAAAAAATACAAACACATGGAGCCTAAACAATGCAATACTAAATAACCAAGAGATCACTGAAGAAATCCAATACGAAAATAGAAAATACCTAGAAACAAATGACAATGAAAACAAGATGACCCAAAACCTATGGGATGAAGCAAAAAGCAGTTCTAAGAGGGAAGTTTATAGCAATACAATCCTACCTCAAGAAACAAGAAACATCTCAAATAAACAACCTAACCTTACACCTAAAGCAATTAGAGAAAGAAGAACAAAAACACCCCAAAGTTAGCAGAAGGAAAGAAATCATAAAGATCAGATCAGAAATAAATGAAAAAGAAATGAAGGAAACAAGAGCAAAGCTCAATAAAACATGGTTCTTTGAGAAGATAAACAAAATTCATAAACCAATAGCCAGACTCATCAAGAAAAAAAGGGAGAAGACTCAAATCAACAGAATTAGAAATGAAAAAGCAGTAAAAAACTCACCCTGAAGAAATACAAAGGATCATGAGAAATTATTACAAGCAATATATGCCAATAAAATGGACAACCTGGAAGAAATTGACGAATTCTTAAAAATGCACAACCTTCCGAGACTGAACCAGGAGGAAAAAGAAAATAAAAAGAGACCAATCACAAGCACTGAAATGGAAACTGTGATTAAAAATCTTCCAACAAACAAAAGCCCAGGACCAGATGGCTTCACAGGTGAATTCTATCAAACATTTAGAGAAGACCTAACACTTATCCTTCTCAAACTCTTACAAAATGTAGCAGAGTGAGGAACACTCCCAAACTCATTCTATGAGGCCACCATCACCCTGATACCAAAACCAGACAAAGATGGCACAAAAAAAGAAAACTATAGGCCGATATCACTGATGAACATAGATGCAGAAATCCTCAAC
The DNA here is from genome assembly GCF_964165515.1 of Mesoplodon bidens. NCBI lineage: Eukaryota > Metazoa > Chordata > Mammalia > Artiodactyla > Ziphiidae > Mesoplodon > Mesoplodon bidens. The sequence goes on from NC_138167.1 coordinate 93,137,204, forward strand.
AAAATACTAGCAAACAGAATCCAAGAGCACATTAAAAGGATCATACACCATGATCAACTGGGGTTTATCCCAGGAATGCAAGGATTTTTCAATTACACAAATAAATCAATGTGATACACCATATTAACAAATTGAAGGATAAAAACCATATGATAATCTCAACTGATGGAGAAAAAGCTTTGACAAAATTCAACACCCATTTGTGATAAAAACTCTCCAGAAAGTAGGCATAGAGGGAACTTACCTCAACATAATAAAGGCCATATATGACAAACCCACAGCCAACATCATTCTCAATGGAGAAGAACTGAAACCATTTCCACTAAGATCAGGAACAAGACAAGGTTGCCCACTCTCACCACTATTATTCAAAATAGTTTTCAAAGTTTTAGCCACAGCAATCAAAGAGAAACAAATAGAAGGAAGGAATCCAAATTGGAAAAGAAGTAAAACAGTCACTGTTTGCAGATTACATGACACTATACATAGAGAACCCTAAAGATGCTACCAGAAAACTACTAGAGCTCATCAATGCATTTGGTAAAGTAGCAGGATACAAAATTAACACACAGAAATCTCTTGCATTCTATACACTAATGATGAAAAATCTGAAAGAGAAATAAAGGAAACACTCCGATTTACCACTGTAACCAAAAGAATAAAATACCTAGGAATAAACCTACCTAAGGAGAAAAAGACCTGTAGGCAGAAAACTATAAGACACTGATGAAAGAAATAAAGGTGATACAAACAGATGGAGAGATATACCATGTTCTTGGATTGGAAGAATCAACCTTGTGAAAATGACTATATTACCCAAAGCAATCTACAGATTCAATGCAATTCCTATCAACTACCAATGGCATTTTTCACAGAACTAGAGCAAAGAATTTCACAATTTGTATGGAAACACAAAAGACTCCAAAGAGCCAAAGCAATCTTGAGAACAAAAAACAAAGCTGGAGGAATCAGGCTCCCAGACTTCAGATTATACTGCACGGCTACAGTAATCGAGACAGTATGGTACTGGCACAAAAATAGAAATATAGATCAATGGAACAGAATAGAAAGCCCAGAGATAAACCCCCGCACATATGGTCACCTTATCTTTGTTAAAGGAGGCAAGAGTATACATGGAGAAAAGACAGCCTCATCATAAATGGTGCTGGGAAAACTGGACAGCTACGTGTAAAAGAATGCAGTTAGAACACTTCCTAACACCATACACAAAAATAAACTCCAAATGGATTAAAGACCTAAATGTAAGGCCAGACACTATAAAACTCTTAGAGGAAAACATAGGTAGAACACTTCATGACATAAATCACAGCAAGATCCTTTTTGACCCACCTCCTAGAGAAATGGAAATAAAAACAAAAATAAACAAATGGGACCTAATGAAATTTAAAAGCTTTTGCACAGCAAAGGGAACCATAAACAAGACGAAAAGACAGCCCTCAGAATGGAAGAAAATGTTTGTAAATGAAGCAACTGACAAAGGATTAATCTCCAAAATATGCAACCAGTTCATGCAGCTCAATATCAGAAAAACAACCCAATCCAAAAATGGGTAGAAGACCTAAATAGACATTTCTCCAAAGAAGACATACAGATGGCCAAAAAGCAAATGAAAAGATGCCCAACATCACTAATCATTAGAGAAATGAAAATCAAAACTACAGTGAGGTATCACCTCACACTAGTCAGAATGGCCATCATCAAAAAATCTACAAACAATAAATGCTGGAGAGGTTGTGGGAAAAAGGGAACACTCTTGAACTGTTGGTGGGAATGTAAATTGATACAGCCACTATGGAGAACAGTATGGAGGTTCCTTAAAAAACTAAAAATGGAACTACCATATGACCCAGCAATCACTCTACTGGCCATACACCCTGAGAAAACCATAATTCAAAAAGAGTTATGTACCACAATGTTCATTGCCGTATTATTTACAATAGCCAGGACATGGAAGCAACCTAAATATCCATTGACAGATGAATGGATAAAGATGTGGCACATATATACAATGGAATATTACTCAGCCATAAAAAGAAATGAAATTGAGTTATTTGTAGTGAGGTGGATGGACCTAGAGTCTGTCATACAGAGTGAAGTAAGTCAGAAAGAGAAAAACAAATAACATATACTAACACCTATATATGGAATCTAAAAAAAAGTGGTTCTGATGGACCTAGGGACAGGACAGGAATAAAGATGCAGATGTAGGGAATGGACTTGAGGACACGGGGAGGGGGAAGGGTAAGCTGAGACGAAGTGAGAGAGTAGCACTGACATATACACTACCAAATGTAAAATAGATAGCTAGTGGGAAGCAGCTGCATAGCACAGGGAGATCAGCTCGGTGGTTTCTGACCACCTAGAGGGCTGGGATAGGGAGGGTGGGAGGGAGATGCAAGAGGGAGGAGATATGGGAATATCTGTATACATATAGCTGATTCACTTTTTTATACAGCAGAAACTAACACAACATTGTAAAGCAAGTATACTTCAATAAAGATGTTAAAGACGTTAAAAATAAAGACTTTAGGGCTTCCCTGGTGGTGCAGTGGTTAAGAGTCTGCCTGCTGATGCAGAGGACATGGGTTCATGCCCTGATCTGGGAAGATCCCACATGCCGCAGAGCGGCTAGGCCTGTGAGCCATGGCCGCTGAGCCTGCACGTCCGGAGCCTGTGCTCCACAACGGGAGAGGCCACAAGAGTGAGAGGCCTGTGTACCGCAAAAAAAAAAAAAAAAAAGACTTTATGACAACTACCTTTATAATACTCAAACCGAAGACATAAAGTCAAGAAAATGACATGTGAGCATAGTGGAAACATCAATAAGAGATAGTAAAGCTAAAACAGAATGAAAAAGAAATTCTGGAATTTAACAGTACAATAACTGAAATAAAAATTACACTACAAGGATTCAAAGGAAATTTGAGCAGACAGCAGAAAACTTGTAGAAAAATGGAAATCATTGAGCCTGAGGAACAGAACGAAAAGTAAATAGAGCCTAAGGGACCTGTAGGATACGATTAAGCAGACCACATACTCATCATGAGAGTCTCAGAAGGAGAAGAGAGAAAAAGGGGCAGAGAGAATTTTTGAAGAAATAATGGCTGAAAACTTAATGTGACAAACGATATGAATGAAGCTCAGCAAACTCTAAGATGAACTCAAAGAAACCCACACTGATTCACACTATAATCAAACTTTCAAAAGCCAAAGATAGAATCTTGAAAGCACCAAAGAGAAGCAAATCATCATATACAAGGGATCTTCAGTATAATTATCAGATTTCTCATCATAATCTCTGGGGGTCAGAAGACAGTAAGCCAACAGATTTTTATTTTAGCACTTTGAACATATAAACCCAAAATCCTATATACAGCCAAATTGTCCTTCAAGAGTGATGGAGAAATTATGACAGTCTCAGATTAACAAAAGCTGAGGATAGCTGCTAGACCTGCCCTGCAAGAAATGCTCAAGGAAGTCTTGCAAGATGAAATGAAAGCACAGCAGTCTGAAGCCATATGGAAAAATAGCTATCTTAGTAAATATGTGGACAACTATAAAAGTTAGTATTGTTGTAACCATGGTTTGTAACTTGTGCCTTTTGTTTTCTACGTGATTTAAGAGACTGATACGTTACATGGAAAAACAAAACAAAACAAAACAAGTATTAGTGTGAAAGCTAGTATTACTGTAATTTTGGTTTATAACTCCAAACCTTATTTTCTACATAATTTAAGAGACAGGTGCATTTAAGAGAATTATTAGTTTATGTTTGGGGGCACATAATGTATAAAGATATAATTTTGTGTTATCAATAACCAAAAGGGGTGGGGAAAGGGCTACAAAGGAGCAGAAATTTTGTATGTAATTGAAGTTAAACTGGTATAAATTCAAATTAGAGTATTATAATTTTAGGATGTTAATTGTAATCCCCACCGAAACCACAAAGAAAATAGCTATGAAATGTACACAAAAGGGTGTGAGAAATCAGTGTAAATATTTTACTGCAAAAAATTAACCAAACACAAATGCAGGACAGTAATGCAGAAAATGAGACACAAAAGTGCTATAAAGTATATAGAAAATAAATTTCACAATGACAGAAATAAATCACTTATTATCAGAAACTACTATAAATATAAATAGACTAAACCCTCCTATCAAAAGACAGAGTTTGGGGCTTCCCTGGTGGCGCAGTGGTTGAGAGTCCGCCTGCCGATGCAGGTGACATGGGTTCGTGCCCCAGTCCAGGAAGATCCCACATGCCGTGGAGTACCTGGGCCCATGAGCCATGGCCGCTGAGCCTGCGTGTCCGGAGCCTGTGCACCGCAGCAGGAGAGGCCACAACAGTGAGAGTCCCGTGTACCACAAAAAAAAAAAAAAAAAAAAAGACAGAGTTTGGTAGATAAAACAACCATGAACATGTATGAACCTAATAACAGACCATCGTAATATATGAAGCAAAACTGACAGATTTGAAGACAGAAATAGACACTGCTATAATAATTGTTGGAGACTTCAATATCTCACTCACAATAATGGATAGAAGAACCAGACAGAAGATTAATAATAAAATAGAGGACTTAGCACAATACACCAAATTTAACTAGCTGACATATAGAGAAAACTCTGCACTACAACAGAATACACATTCTTCTCAAGTGTACATGGGACACTTTCATGATAGCCCTCAATATATTTGAAACATTTAAAATATTAAAATAAATATAAATAAATATTGAGATGTAAGCCTCACTAAATTCAAAAAGATAGATATCATGCAAAGTATCTTTTCCAATCACAGTGCCATAAAGCTAGAAATCAATAACAATGAAAAGTGGAAAACTGTAGAAATTTAATGACATACTTTTAAACAATCTATGGATCAAAGAGAGAGAAATGAAATTGAGAACAAAATATACCAAAACTTATGGAACACAGTAAAAGTGGCACTAAGGGGGGAATTTATAGCTGTAAGTGCTTACTTTAAAAAATAAGAAAGATCTAAAATCAACAACCTAACTTTACAACATAAGGAATTAGAATAAGAACAAACAAAACCCAAAAGTGGCAGAAGGAAGAAAATAATAGAAAAAAGTAGAGAAAATCATTGAAATCAAAAGTTGGTTTTCAAAAAGATCAACAGAATTGACAGACCTTTAGCCAGATGGACTAAAATGATAAAGATTCAAATTACTAAAATTAGAAATGAAACTGGGGTTGTTACTATCATTTCTACAGAAATAAAAAAGATTATAAGAAAGTATTATGAACATTTGTATGTCCACAAATTGAATAACCTAGATGGAATAGACAAATTCGTAGAAAAACAAAACCTGTAAAATTAAATCATGATGAAATAGGAAATCTAAATAGATGCATATGTAGTATGAAGAGTGAATCAGTAATCAAAAATCTCCCAACAAAGCCACTGGCTTTACTGGAGAATTCTACAACATACTTAAAGAACTAATGCCAATCCTTATCAAACATTTCTAATATTGAAGAGGAGGAAACAAATCCTAACTGATTCTGTGAAGCCAGCATTACCCTGATACCAAAGCCAGAGAAAGATACTATTGATACAAGAAAAGAAAGAAGGAAGGGAGAAAGAAAGGAAGGGAGGAAGGGAGAAAGGGAGAGAGGGAGGGAGGGAGAAAGAAAGAAAAAAGAAGGAAGGAAGAAAAAGAAAGAAAAGAAAGAAAGAAAGAAAGTGAAAAAAGAAAGAGGAAGCAAGGAAGAAAGAAAGAAAAGAAAGAGTGAAAGAAAAGGAAGAAAGGAAGGAAGGAAGGAAAGGAAGAAAGGAAGGAAGGAAGACTACAAACCAGTGGTCAAATGATTGTTGGCAAGGGTGCCAAGACCATTCAATGAGGAAGGAACAGTCTTTCAACAGACAGTGCTGGGAAAATTTGATACCCACATGCAGAATAATGAAGATGGACCCTTACCACCATATATAAAAATTAACTCAAAATGTAAGACTAAACCAATATAGCACTTTAAAAAATACATAGGATAAAAGCTTCATGATACTGATTTGGCAGTGATTTCTTGGATATGACACCAAAGGTACAGGTGACAAAAGAAAAAACAAAATGGACTTTATGAATATTAAAAATAATTTATCCACAGAATAAAAGGCAATCTCCAGAATGGGATAAAATATTTGGAAATAATATAAGGGATTAATATCCAGAATATATAAAGAACACTTAAAACTCAACAACAAAATACAAACAATTCAAAAATGTCTATTCTGTGTCTATTTCTCAAATGTTATAGTGAATATACCAAATGTTGGAAATAAATAATATCTTTTTTCAGAACCAACTGGGAAAGAAATACAATAAAAATCAACATATATTCTTTTTTCCTATTAAGTTGTTGGAGAACATGAACAGTGAGACTCATGTAGGTTAGCTGGCTCTTCTTGAAACGCTCATCAATTTAAAAATAGCCACAGGAAATTTTGGCTCCATAGAACAAATGCATATAGCCAGAGTGGCTGCTAACACTAATCTGAGGTGGAAAGAGAAGTCAGAGACCAAATCCATAATGCTCATATTTTTTACACACGTTAGCTCTATCTAAGTGAAAAATATGTACTGATGCTTGTCATTCCACAACTAAGAAAGTCACTCCTTCATGAGGAGGAGTAAAAGTGGAGCAAGAGGTCCTGAGTGTTGTTCTGGTGGGGAGCCTTTACATGTATGACAAACTTTTCTACCTTAAAAGCTGTAGAACACCAATGCTTATTGCAAAGCTGAAATAAAGTTGCAAATGATCGATTTTTCTTGAAGGAAAGCATGCTAGAGGAGGTTGCATACATTTCAGAATTCTAAAGTACTATTAGAAGTCCATCAGGTGGCCCATGAAGAAGAGTCCTTCACAGAAAGAAACTGACATAGGCAAAGCATGGAAGCATAAAATAGCAGTGTGTGCATGGGGCACTGTAAGTAATTTGGCATGACTGGTGAACTAAACACACAGTTGGCGGAAAGATTTGGCAGAAATACAGTAAAACAAGCAGGAAGAGGACAGTTCATTTAAGGCCTTACATGCCAGCTAAAGAGTTTGAGCATTATTGCAAAGGCCATAGGGAAAACTTGTAGTTTTTAAGCTGGCTTGAAAATCAGATTTCAATATTAGATCATTTTAATTCCTTTATGAATGAGGGATAGAAGGTTTGGGGGACTGAGAGTGTAGTAATGAAAATTAGAAGACTACTCCCAGGCCCAAAGGAGAAATGATGAGAGTCTGGACAAGTCAGTGTTGATAAGGAGTTAAATTTTAAGAGATGTTTAGGAGGTGACATAAGACTTGATCAGAGGAAGGAGTCTTGGCTTACTTCTAGATTTCATTATTTATGATTGATTGAATGCCAATGCCTATGGGCATAATAAGGAGAAATGGAAAAATGTGGGGAAAATACAATGAGTTTGTGAATAAAGCTATTGACTTTCAAATGCTTAAGTAAATGCCAGAAAAGCTATTCAGTATGATCATTTTGGATCTTGGAAGATGGGAGCCAGGTGGCAATATAGATTATTAGCATATGAGGTTATTAGCATATGGGGTTTATGAAAGGTAATTTGGAGAAAACAGAATGAAAAGAGAACATAACCAAGAAAATGTTATCATTTAAGAATGTGGTTAGTAACAAATAACATAATAGGATTCCCAATGAATAGTAACCTTCAAAAAGGCTTCCAAAATATACAAACAGCTCATACAATTCAACAACAACAACAACAAAAACCCAAACAACCCAACTGAAAAAGGGGAAAAGACCTAAACAGACATTTCTCCAAAGAAGACATACAAATGGCCAATAGGCACATGAAAATATGCTCATCATCACTGATTATTAGAGAAATGCAAACCAAAACTGCAGTTAGGTACCACCTCACACTGGTCAGCATGGCCATCATTAAAAAGTATCCAAATTATAAATGCTGGCGAGGGTGTGGAGAAAAGGAAACTCTCTTACACTGTTGGTGGGAATGTAAATTGGTGCAACCACTATGGAAAACAGTATGGAGGTTCCTCAAAAAACTAAAAATAGAGTTGCTATATGATCCAGCAATCCCACTCCTGGGCATACACCCATTCCTCTGTTGATGGACATTTAGGTTGCTCCCATGTGCTGGCTATTGTAAATAGAGCTGCAGTGAACATTGTGGTGCATGTATCTTTTTGAATTATGGTTTTCGTTAGATATATGCCCAGGAGTGGGATTGCAGGATCATATGATAGCTCTATTTTTAGATTTTTAAGGAACCTCCATACTGTTCTCCATAACAGTTGTACCAATTTACATTCCCACCAACAATGTAGGAGGGTTCCCTTTTCTCCACACCCTCTCCAACATTTACTATTCACAGTTTTTCTTTTTTTTTTTTTTTTTTTTTTTTTTTTTCTTTTTGCGGTATGCGGGCCTCTCACTGTTGTGGCCTCTCCCGTTGCGGAGCACAGGCTCCGGATGCGCAGGCCCAGCGGCCATGGCTCACGGGCCCAGCCGCTCCGCGGCATATGGGATCCTCCCAGACCGGGGCACGAACCCGTATCCCCTGCATCGGCAGGCGGACTCTCAACCACTGCGCCACCAGGGAGGCCCCCTATTCACAGTTTTTGATGATGGCCATTCTGATCTGGGCACACACCCAGACAAAACTGTAATTTGAAAAGATACATGCACCCCTATGTTCACAGCAGCACTATTTACAGTAGCCAAGGCATGGAAGCAACCTAAATGTCCATTGACAGATGAATGGATAAAGAAGATGTGGTATCTATGTACTATGGAATATTACTCAGCCATTAAAAATAATGAAATAATGCCATTTGCAGCAACATGGATGGACCTAGAGATCATCATACTAAGCGAAATAAGTCAGAAAGAGAAAGACAAATACCATATGATATCACTTATAAGTGGAATCTAAAATATGACACAAATGAACATATCTACGAAACAAAAACAGACTCACAGAAATAGAGAACAGACTTGTGGTTGCCAAGGGTGGGGGTGGGGGAGGGATGGATTGGGAGTTTGGGATTAGCAGATGCAAAATATTATATAGGATGGATATATAGGATGGATAAACAACAAGGTTCTACTGTATAGCACAGGGAACTATATTCAATATCCTGTGATAAACCATAAGGGAAAAGAATATGTAAAAGAATATATATATGTATAACCGAGTCATTTTGCTGTACATCAAAAATTAACATAACATTGTATATCAACTATACTTCAATAAAATTAAAAAATTAAATAAAAAGGCTTATTCCTCTCACATAACTAGAAATCCAGAGGCAACCACTCCAGGGGTTTTGCAATGGTTTAACACCGCCTTCAAGAACCTGGCTTGTTTCTTTGTTTCTACTCTGAATCTACCAGTGTGTTGGATTTCATGTTCACACTTGCTTCTTGATGGTGGTAAGATGGCACTGCCCCTCTGTCTCATATCCACATTCTACACAGAACAAAAGAGAAAGAGGCACTTTCAATATAAGAAAAGGAAAATATGTTTTTCAAAAAGTCTAAGATACACTTCGTTGACCAAAATCGTCATATGACTATACCTGAAAGAAAGGAAAGCATTGTATTTTGATCTCAGCACATGGCTACTCAAAGCCACTTCTATTATTAAGGAAAAGAGTAGGCAGTGCTAATGGTAGGCAATTCATAGTCTCCAAAAAAAAGTAAAAGAAATTTGTTCCAACAATTATCAGAAGAGGCAGCCCTTGTGAAGTATATTGAAAAGGAGCAGCCCAAAAGACCATGAGAATCTTAGAATTATGACATATAATTCAAACAAATAGGGAGTGAGCAGCAGTATATATGTGTGTGGAGTTCATGTACAAGAGAACTGATGAAAACGTATGTTGAAAATGCTCTGAAAAGAGTAACTTCTTGTCTTGATTGCTCTATTTAATTTGCACATGAACTGTCCTTCACTTTGAAAAACTGCTCTTTTATCTCTATCTTTTGAAATCCTGCGTATTTTCCAGGTTCTGCTCTACTTGTTTCTCTGTCTTCTATGATGATCTTTACTTCTTTAATGTCTTAGTGAACTAAATATATTTAATCATGTGGGTCCCTATAATCGCTTCTTTTGAAACACTTTGATAATTTATTTGTATCATCTGACCTTGAACATAATAGCATATTGAAGATTGTGGGGCCTCTCGGAACTAAAACGCGTGTTCGTCCTGATGCTGAGCAGGTAACTGAGACCAAGGCAGACATTACGTTTATCTGAAAAGTGCCACCTCCACCAAGGAAGCTTGCTTTCAGTGCTTGATGTGGGTTATAAATATTCCCCCTATTCTGATCCCAATTCTAGACAACCCTACACTGTCAACTCAGTTCCAGAGCTCTTCTTACAATCACAGACTGACTTCTCCCTTGACCTAACGCTGCTTTCTTCACTTGACTCCCAGGAGTTTACCTTGAGAGTACTCTCCAATAAACTTCCTAACCATTAGCCTTCATCTCAGACTCTGTGTCCAGGGGAACTCATAAGTATTTCACTGACTTTAAAAATATATACTAGTCTCTGATTGATTCCTTTCTTTCTTCATTCATCCAATACATACATGTGTGAAACACTATTGTCTGTCAGGCAAAATTCTTTTGCAATAAGGAAAGAATAAAACAAATGACATCTCTACCTTGTGATGCTTATGTTTTAGTAGAGGAATACAGATAATAAGTAAATAAAATGTAGTTGTACTGTCTGTCTAGATTGTCAGATAATAAGAAGTCCTGTGGGTGCCACTGCCATGAATTGAGATACCTGTTAGGCATCCAACTATAAAAGTTGTTGGATAGGCAGTTGGATAAAGAAATCTGGAGTTCAGGGTGAAATCTTTATTGAAGATGTGTATTTGGGAGTCAGCAGCACACAGATGGTATTTAAAATCAAAAGAGTAAATATTAGTAGAGATCTGATTGAGTCTTGGGCCATCACTGTCTACAGAGAATAGGAAGATGAAGAATCAGCAAAAGAGCCTCAGAAGGAGTGACTAGTAAAATAGAAAGAGAACCGAGAGAGTATTGATCCAGAAGGCAATTTAGACTGATAGGTGAGTGGAATACAAAACAGTGTAATGGAAAAAGAGTGAGGAGGTAAAATGGATTAAAAATAATCACAAAATTCTTATTCTCTGGCAGTAAGCAGTTCGAGAAAGGAGAGAGTAAGTGGAACTGGAAAGTCGTGAGAAATACTGGGAGAAATAAATTGATGCTGCTTAAATTTGGATCGAATTTTGGATAAGAGGGTGAGAAATAAGAGTTATGTCTTAATTGTTTTTATCTGTCCTCATGCTCTGCACACTGTTTTGGTCATCCTGGATAGGTGATGAATACTTGTTGAATCTCTCTCTTCAAACAGCTCTACCTCTAATTTTCCCATTTTGGTTAATGATTTCTTTGTCACTAACCCTCATTAACCAAATTGGGAGAATTGGAGGTAGAGCTGCTTGAAGAGAGAGATTCAACAAGTATTCATCACGTACCCAGGATGACCAAAACAGTGTGTTAATTGTCTTTATGTGTTCTTGTGCTTAAGACCTAACTTTTCTTTGAACATGAGCAATTTGTATACCATTTTATCATGTCCTAAGGCTACCAAGATGAATAAGTTACACAGTCAACTACTATCAACAGAATTTCAATCCACTTAAAAAAGGGATAACGTGTATTTATGACGATGGCCACCTTATGTGTAGCAACAGCCATTTGCTTTACAATGTACACATTTAGTCTCTGTTCTTGCAATGCGAAATATAGGATTTCTATCTCCACTTAATGGACAAAGAAACAGGGCTAGAATTAACTATCCAAGATGTTGAGTAATGGTATGAAGATTTGGAGTCAGAGCTATCGGAGCTCAACCCACATTCTTTCACTATGCCATATCCCTTTTAGTCACAATGCAAATCTGTGTATTTTCCAGAGGAAGAGATGGTATTCAGTTGGATGTGTCAGGAAGGAGTCAGGAATTAAGAAAATGTTTGTGAGTTACCACAGCCATATTTATGCTTGCCTTTGTATTATTCTATTTAAAATATTTAAACAATCCATATACTAATTTTTAAAGAAACCTTGGAGATTGCTTAATTGTGGCTACTTAAAATTTTCTGTCAAGACATTGGGACATCAAAGGATTGTGAGAAGGTAAACCCAGGACCCACCACAAGTATCAAACTTTTTTCAAGTCAATCTTTGGTCTTAAAACTGTATATACTCTTTCATTTTACTCTATAATATGACTATTCCTATAAGTACAGAATTTTGATTTCAAAACATAAACATATATCCAGCATTATGCTTCACCTTGCTGTCTCATATGCCTTGCTAGCTCCCTCTTAATCCAAGAGTTAGATTTTCCATAATTGGAAGAAAACTCAGTTGGGTTACCAGTCAGAGAGCCTTGCAAAGTTCAAGGTATTAGAATTCGATTCCAGTTCAAATGCGCTTATCTGTGAGTGACCAAGAGTCCATTGTTATCACCTGAGTTTAGGCTGTATTAATAATTAAAATTATTTTAATTGGGAAGTGAACAAAGATCCCTCAGAAAATTATCCATGCAATTTAGATAATATGAATTATAAAAACTGAGTTGAAGTGTGAATGAAACGCTTATCTGTGATATGTTGATCCCTTGCTGTGTGTGGGGCAGGAAACACCACATACTTGTATTTTACCCTCTCTTAACACTCCTTTAAAAAACCTCTCATCCCAAATGGAAAAAAAAAAAGTTCTCAGCCAAAAGGAGTTTATTTTGTTTCTGTCGGAGTTTTGAGGGAGATGTCTAGTGGCGTTTATTGTTTCTAAAATTTTTGGCAGGACAAAGAAAAACATTTTTGCTTATAAAAACCATAGGGGAAATTTAAATTAATAAAAAGAGAATGAGAGCAAGTTTAGGCCATTCCTTTGAAGCTGGCTAGGCAATTCAAAGTCACAGGGTAGGGCATCAAAGAACCACTGCCTAGAAAGGCCTCTCTCCACCAAATCAAGCTTAAATATATTCAGAATAAATTGTATATCCAATACAACAAGCTTAAAATATTTTATTTCATATTGGCTGGGGTTAGAGTTATTGTCCTTTTCATTACTTCAACGTCATTTCTCTTTGTGTCTTTTTCCTCCCTCGTTGCCCTAGTTGATCTTTTCCAAGTCCCTTGTACATAAATATATCCTTCTCCAAGTATCTTCCCTCTCATCTCTACTGCCTCTGCCTTCTGATATTTTTTGCCACTGATTTAACTCAAAAAATGATATGAACACATTATCATATACACAACGCCTCACACCTTTGTGTTGGTAAATTTGACACAGAATTCCAACCAAAAAAAGCAGGCAGAAAAACAACATATTTTTTAGCTTTAAAAGATAACGTGTTCAAGAGGAGTTGCGGAAAATGGCGGAAGAGTAAGACGCGGAGATCACCTTCCTCCCCCCAGATACATCAGAAGTACATCTACACGTAGAACTGCTCCTATAGAACACCGACTGAACACTCGCAAAAGACCTCAGACCTCCCAAAAGGCAAGAAACTCCCCACGTACCTGGGTAGGGCAAAAGAAAAAAGAAAAAACCGAGACAAAAGAATAGTGATGGGACCTGCACCAGTGGGAGGGAGCTGTGAAGGAGGAAAGGTTTCCACACACTAGGAAGCCGCTTCACGGGTGGAGACTGCGGGTGGCAGAGGGGGGAAGCTTCGGAGCCACGGAGGAGAGTGCAGCCACAGGGGTGCGGAGGGCAAAGCAGGGAGATTCCCAACAGAGGGTCAGTGCCGACCAGCACTCACCAGCCCGAGAGACTTGTCTGCTCACGCGCCGGGGTGGGCGGGACTGGGAGCTGAGGCTCGGGCTTCGGTCGGAGCGCAGGGAGAGGACTGGTGGCGTGAACACAGCCTGAAGGGGGCTAATGCGCCACAGCTAAGCAGGAGGGAGTCCGGGAAAAGGTCTAGACCTGCCGAAGAGTCAAGAGGCCTTTTCTTCTCTCTTTGTTTCCTGGTGCGCAAGGAGAGGGGATTAAGAGCACTGCTTAAAGGAGCTCCAGAGACAGGAGTGAGCCACGGCTAAAAGCGCGGACCCCAGAGACGGGCATGAGACGCTAAGGCTGCTGCTGCCGCCACAAAGAAGCCTGTGAGCAAGCACAGGTCACTATCCCCACCTCCCCTCCCAGAAGCCTGTGCAGCCCGCCACTGCCAGGGTCCCATGATCCAGGGACAACTGACCCGGGAGAATGCACGGCACACTGCTGCAACGTCACGCTGGCTTCTGCCGCCGCAAGCTCGACCCACATCTGTACCCCTGCATCCCCCCGGCCTGAGTGAGCCACAGCCCCAGAATCAGCGGCTCCTTCAACCCCGTCCTGCCTGAGCGAAGAACAGACGTCCTCAGGCGACCTACACGCAGAGGTGGGGCCAAATCCAAAGCTGAACCCCAGGAGCTGTGCGAACAAAGAAGAGAAAGGGAAATTTCTCCCAGCAGCCTCAGGAGCAGCGGATTAAATCTCCACAATCAACTTGATGTACCCTGCCTCTGTGGAATACCTGAATAGAAAAGGAGTCATCCCAAACTGAGGAGGTGGACTTTGGGAGTAAGATATATTATTTTTTTCCCCTTTTCTTCTTTTTGGGGGGGTGTATGTGTATGCTTCTGTGTGACATTTTGTCTATAGCTTTGCTTTCACCATTCGTCCTAGGGCCTGTCCATCCGTGTTTTTTGTTTGTTTGTTTGTTTTTAAAATTTTTTTTCTTAATATATTTCTGTTTTATTGTAATAACTTTATTTTATTTTACCTTACTTTATTTTATTTTATCCTCTTTCTTTCTTTCTTCCTTTCTCTTTCTCTCTCTCTCTTTCTCTCTTTCTTTCTTTCTTTCTTTCTTTCTTTCTACTTTTTCTCCCTTTTATTCTGAGCTGTGTGGATGAAAGGCTCTTGGTGTTGCAGTCAGGAATCAGTGCTGTGCCACTGAGGTGAGACAGCCAACTTCAGGACACTGGTCCACAAGAGTCCTCCCAGCTCCACGTAATATCAAATGGCAAAAATCTCCCAGAGATCTCCATCTCAACACCAATACCCAGCTTTACTCAAAGACCAGCAAGCTACAGTGCTGGACACCCTATGCCAAACAACTAGCAACACAGGAACACAACCCCACGCATTAGCAGAGAGGCCGCCTAAAATCATAATAAGGCCACAGACACCCCAAAACACACCACCAGATGTGGGCCTGCCCGCCACAAAGACAAGATCCAGCCTCATCCACCAGAACACAGGCAACAGTCCCCTCCACCAGGAAGCCTACACAACCCACTGAACCAACCTTAGCCACTGGGGACAGATACCAAAACAATAGGAACTACAAACCTGCAGCCAGCAAAAAGGAGACCCCAAACACAGTAAGATAAGCAAAATGAGAAGACAGAAAAACACACAGCAGATGAAGGACCAAGGTAAACCCACAGACCTAACAAATGAAGAGGAAATAGGCAGTCTACCTGAAAAAGAATTCAGAATAATGATAGTAAAGATGATCCAAAATCTTGAAAATAGAATAAACAAAATGCAAGAAACATTTAACAAGGAACTAGAAGAACTAAAGATGAATCAAGCAATGATGAACAACACAATAAATGAAATTAAAAATACTCTAGAAGGCATCAATAGCAGAATAACTGAGGAAGAAGATTGGATAAGTGACCTGGAAGATAAAATAGTGGAAATAACTACTGCAGAGCAGAATAAAGAAAAAAGAATGAAAAGAATTGAGGACAGTCTCAGAGACATCTGGGACAACATTAAACACAACAATATTTGAATTATAGGGGTCCCAGAAGAAGAAGAGAAAAAGAAATGGACTGAGAAAATATTTGAAGAGATTAGAGTTGAAAACTCCCTAATATGGGAAAGGAAATACTTAACCAAGTCCAGGAAGCACAGAGAGGCCCATACAGGATAAATCCAAGGAGAAACACGCCAAGACACATACTAATCAAACTATCAAAAATTAAACACAGAGAAAACATATTAAAAGCAGCAAGGGAAAAACAACAAATAACACAGAAGGGAATCGCCAAAGGTTAACAGCTGAATTTTCAGCACAAACCCTGCAAGCCAGAAGGGAGTGGCAGGACATATTTAAAGTGATGAAGGAGAAAACCTACAATCAAGATTACTCTACCCAGCAAGGATCTCATTCAGATTTGATGGAGAAATTACAACCTTTACAGACAAGCAAATCTGAGAGAGTTCAGCACCACCAAACCAGCTTTACAACAAATGCTAAAGGACCTTCTCTAGGCAAGAAACACAAGAGAAGGAAGAGACCTGCAATAACAAACCCAAAACAATTAAGAAAATGGGAATAGGAACATACATATTGGTAATTACCTTAAATTTAAATGGATTAAATGCTCCCACCAAAAGACACAGACTGGCTGAATGGATACAAAAACAAGACCTATATATATGCTGTCTACAAGACACACATTTCAGACCTAGGGACACATACAGACTGAAAGAGAGGGGATGGAAAAAGATATTCTGTGCAAATGGAAATCAAAAGAAAGCTGGAGTAGCAATTCTCATATCAGACAAAATAGACTTTAAAGACTATTACAAGAGACAAAGAGGGACACTACATAATGATCAAGGGATTGATCCAAGAAGAAGATATAACAATTGTAAATATTTATTCACCCAACATAGGAGCACCTCAATACATAAGGAAAATACTAACAGTCATAAAAGGGGAAATCGACAGTAAGACAATCATAGAAGGGGACATTAACACCCCACTTTCACCAATGGACAGATCATCCAAAATGAAAATAAATAAGGAAACACAAGCTTTAAATGATACATTAAACAAGATGGACTTAATTGATATTTATAGGACATTCCATCCAAAAATAACAGAATACATATTTTTCTCAGTGCTCATGGAACATTCTCCAGGATAGATCATATCTTGGGTCACAAATCAAGCCTTGGTAAATTTAAGATAATTGAAATCATATCAGGTATCTTTTCCGACCACAACACTATGAGACTAGATATCAATTACAGGAAAAGATCTGTAAAAAATACAAACACATGGAGGCTAAACAATACACTACTTAATAACGAAGTGATCACTGAAGAAATCAAAGAGGAAATCAAAAAATACCTAGAAACAAATGACAATGGAGACACGATGACCCAAAACCTATGGGATGCAGCAAAAAGCAGTTCTAAGAGGAAATTTTATAGCAATACAATCCTACCTTAAGAAACAAGAAACATCTCAAATAAACAACCTAACCTTGCATCTAAAGCAATTAGAGAAAGAAGAACAAAAACACCCCAAAGTTAGCAGAAGGAAAGAAATCATAAAGATCAGATCAGAAATAAATGAAAAAGAAATGAAGGAAACGATAGCAAAGATCAATAAAACTAAAAGCTGGTTCTTTGAGAAGGTAAACAAAATTGATAAACCATTAGCCAGACTCATCAAGAAAAACAGGGAGAAGACTCAAATCAATAGAATTAGAAATGAAAAAGGAGAAGTAACAACTGACACTGCAGAAATACAAAAGATCATGAGAGATTACTACAAGCAACTCTATGCCAATAAAATGGACAACCTGGAAGAAATGGACAAATTCTTAGGAATGCATAACCTGCCGAGACTGAACCACGAAGAAATAGAAAATATGAACAGACCAATCACAAGCACTGAAATTGAAACTGTGATTTAAAATCTTCCATCAAACAAAAGCCCAGGACCAGATGGCTTCACAGGCGAATTCTATCAAACATTTAGAGAAGAGCTAACACCTATCCTTCTCAAACTCTTCAAAAATATAGCAGAGGGAGGAACACTCCCAAACTCATCCTATGAGGCCACCATCACCCTGATACCAAAACCAGACAAAGATGTCACAAAGAAAGAAGACTACAGGCCAATATCACTGATGAACATAGATGCAAAAATCCTCAACAAAATACTAGCAAACAGAATCCAACAGCACATTAAAAGGATCATACACCATGATCAAGTGGGGTTTATTCCAGGAATGCAAGGATTCTTCAATATATGCAAATCAATCAATGTGATACACCATATTAACAAGTTGAAGGAGAAAAACCATATGATCATCTCAATAGATGCAGAGAAAGCTTTCAATAAAATTCAACACCCATTAATGATAAAAACCCTGCAGAAAGTAGGCATAGAGGGAACGTTCCTCAACATAATAAAGGCCATATATGACAAACCCACAGCCAACATCGTCCTCAATGGCAAAAAACTGAAAGCATTTTCACTAAGATCAGGAACAAGACAAGGTTGCCCAATCTCACCACTATTATTCAACATAATTTTGGAAGTCTTACCCACAGCAATCAGAGAAGAAGAAGAAATAAAAGGAATCCAGGGCTTTCCTGGTGGCACAGTGGTTGAGAGTCTGCCTGCCAATGCAGGGGACACGGGTTCGTGTCCCGGTCCGGGAAGAACCCACATGCCGCGGAGCGGCTGGGCCTGTGAGCCATGGCCACTGAGCCTGCACATCCGGAGCCTGTGCTCCGCAACAGGAGAGGCCACAACAGTAAGAGGCCTGCGTACTGCAAAAAAAAAAAAAAAAAAAAAAAGGAATCCAAATTGGAAAAGAAGTAAAGCTGTCACTGTCTGCAGATGACATGATACTCTACATAGAGAATCCTAAAGATGCTACCAGAAAACTACTAGAGCTAATCAATGAATTTGGTAAAATAGCAGGATACAAAATTAATGCACAGAAATCTCTGGCATTCCTATACACTGATGATGAAAAATCTGAAAGTGCAATTAAGAAAACACTCCCATTTACCACTTCAACAAAAAGAATAAAATATCTAGGAATAAACCTAACGAAGGAGACAGAAGACCTGAATGCAGAAAATTATAAGACATGAAAGACATTAAAGATGATACAAATAGATGGAGAGATATACCATGTCCTTGGATTGGAAGAATCAACATTGTGAAAATGACTCTACTACCCAAAGCAATCTACAGATTCAATGCAATCCCTATCAAACTACCACTGGCATTTTTCACAGAACTAGAACAAAAAATTTCACAATTTGCATGGAAACACAAAAGACCCCGAATAGCCAAAGCAATCTTGAGAATGAAAAGTGGAGCTGGAGGAATCAGGCTCCCTGACTTCAGACTATACTACAAAGCTACAGTAATGAAGACAGTATGTTACTGGCACAAAAACAGAAAGATAGATCAATGGAACAGGATAGAAAGCCCAGAGATAAACCCATGCACATATGGTCACCTTATCTTTGATAAAGGAGGCAAGAATACACAGTGGAGAAAAGACAGCCTCTTCAATAAGTGGTGCTGGGAAAACTGGACAGGTACTTGTAAAAGTATGAAATTAGAACACTCCCTAACACCATACACAAAAATAAACTCGAAATGGATTAAATACCTAAATGTAAGGCCAGACACTAGCAAACTCTTAGAGGAAAACATAGAACACTCTATGACATAAATCACAGCAAGATCCTTTTTGACCCACCTCCTAGAGAAATGGAAATAAAAACAAAAATAAACAAATGGAACCTAATGAAACTTAAAAGCTTTTGCACAGCAAAGGAAACCATAAACAAGACCAAAAGACAACTCTCAGAATGGGAGAAAATATTTGCAAATGAAGCAACTGACAAAGGATTAATCTCCAAGATTTACAAGCAGCTCTTGCAGCCCAATAACAAAAAAACAAACAACCCACTCCAAAAATGGGAAGAACTAAATAGACATTTCTCCAAAGAAGATATACAGATTGCCAACAAACACATGAAAGAAAGCTCAACATCATTAATCATTTGAGAAATGCAAATCAAAACTACGATGAGATATCATCTCACCCAGTCACAATGGCCATCATCAAAAAATCTACAAACAATAAATGCTGGAGAGGGTGTGGAGAAAAGGGAACACTCTGGCACTGTTGGTAGGAATGTGAATTGGTACAGCCACTATGGAGAACAGTATGGAGGTTCCTTAAAAAACTACAAATAGAACTACCATATGACCCAGAAATCCCACTACTGGGCATATACCCTGAGAAAACCATAATTCAAAAAGAGTCATGTACCAAAATGTTCATTGCAGCTCTATTTACAATAGCCAGGACATGGAAGCAACCTAAGTGTCTGTCATCGGATGAATGGATAAAGAAGATGTGGCACAGATATACAATGGAATATTACTCAGCCATAAAAAGAAAAGAAATTGAGATATTTGTAGTGAGGTGGATGGACCTAGAGTCTGTCGTACAGAGTGAGGTAAGTCAGAAAGAGAAAAACACATACCGTGTGCCAACACATATATACGGAATCTAAGAAAAAAAAAAAAGGTCATGAAGAACCTAGGAGTAAGACGGGAATAAAGACATAGACCTACTAGAGAATGGACTTGAGGATATGGGGAGGGGGAAGGGCAAGCTGTGACAAAGTGAGAGAGTGGCATGGACATATATACACTACCAAACGTAAAATAGATAGCTAGTGGGAAGCAGCCGCATAGCACAGGGAGATCAGCTCGGTGGTTTGTGACCACCTAGAGTGGTGGGATATGGAGGGTGGGAGGGAGGGAGACGCAAGAGGGAAGAGATATGGGAACATGTGTATATGTATAACTGATTCACTTTCTATTAAGCAGAAACAAACACACCATTGTAAAGCAATATTACTCCAATAAAGATGTTAAAAAAATAAAGATAATGTGTTCAAGAAAACTTAATCTGTAAATCTGTGTTCTTCAAACCTAATCCACTGGCATTTTATATTAAATGTGTCAAATTGCACAATGAAAATTATAACAGATAAAGAACTTCTTTTGATCTTCTCTTCAGGTTCTAAGGCCCTTAATAGTGGGATTTGACATAAAAGAGGTCAGAGAAAAATTCCTAGAGATAGTGATATGTAAACTCAAAGTTGTAGGATGAATAGAAAATATCTAGTTAAGAGTGGAAAAAGGAGTGTTCAAAGCAAAAGGAGCAATATATGCGAATAGTGAGTATGAAGGACGGGAAGAAAGCCAGTTGGGCTGCATGAGAGGAAGTAGAGGAAGACTGGTACAAGATGAGGCTAGAGCAGGAGGTAGAGGTTGCATGACACAGGGTGCTGAAGGCCATGGTAAGAATTCTACCCTTTATCCTGAAAGCAGTATGTATCATTAAAGGGTAGCAAGCAGAGGGGGGAACATGATCAGAAACGTATTTGGCCAGATCACTCTGCAATACAGTATGGAGAATGGATTAAAGAAAAGTTTAGAGAAGTTTGGGGGAATCAGCTTGTGGGCTATTGAGAATCCCAAGATTGTAATAAGTACAGAAGGAATGTTGTGTTGGCCTTGCACATGGAAAATAAAAATCTGAGATATATTTAGGAAATGTGACTGACAGGACCTAGTGATGCTTTAGGTATGGAAGGTGAGGAAGAATGCTGTGTCCAAGATGACAGCTGTTATTTGCTTGTAAAAAATAAAAGGACTGCAGTGCCATTCATGGAGATCAGGAAAGCTGAGAAAGGAATAGAACTGAGGGAGAATATTATGAGTTTATTATTTTTTATATCCTATATCTGAGGTGATTTTGAGATTGCCAGAAAGGGATATCAGAGAAGGGGCCTGGGTAAGTGCATCTGTTCTCTCTGTATAGCTAATAATAATTGAAGTCATAAAGGTAAATGAATACATAAGAGGTGAAAACAGGAGAGATTCTACCATTAAGTTTAAGGAACTTCAATATTTAATGGCCTATAGTGATGAGCCCAACAAGAAATACAGTGAGGTAGGAAGACAATCAAATGGTACTGTTGCAAGAAATTCAAAAGATGAGAATTTCACAATGCAAGAAAGTAGAAGATAGAGCTGAATGTTATTGAGAAGCAGACTAAGAAGGGTATTAAAAATATTCTTTGGATTTAGAGACAGGAATGTGATTACTGATCTTCTCAGTAACTGTTTTGGTAGAGATGAGGTGCCTGATGTCAGATCAGTTTGAGGAGTAAGATAATAAATGAATGCAGCAATCATACACACCTCGTTTGAGAACACTGTATTAGGATTTTCTTGCTCTATATTTTGGTGAAATGACACCAAAACTCATACCCATGTTAGAAACATGAGTGTTAATCAAGATTCATACTTTTAATTTACTATTCTACTCTCAGTTTGAGTTGAAATTTGCAAAGTTTTGTCCTTAAAGACTTTTTTTTTTTTTTTTTTTTTTTTTTGCGGTATGCGGGCCTCTCACTGTTGTGGCCTCTCCCGTTGCGGAGCACAGGCTCTGGACGCACAGGCTCAGCGGCCATGGCTCACGGGCCCAGCCGCTCCGCGGCATGTGGGATCCTCCCAGACCGGGGCACGAACCCGTATCCCCTGCATTGGCAGGCGGACTCTCAACCACTGCGCCACCAGGGAGGCCCTCCTTAAAGACTTTTATGGCAAGCAGCATCTTAGACTAGAAGGAATGTTAGCCATGGATTTGAATCCCAAATCTATCAATGACTAGCTGTAAACCCTGAGTAAGCTACTTAAGCTCTTTAAGCCCTTATTACATCATCATAAAACATAACTACTAAAATTTCTCTCATAGAATTTCTTACAAATTAGAGAGATGACTGTAAAGTGCTTATTAAAATGATAGTCATTTTAAATACTAAAATTAGACATTTTTTACCCTTGTCTCCTTTTCCTTCCCCCAGCAATACTTATGTTCGGGTTTTCATCAACTTTTGCCTGGTTTACTTCACTTTTGTCCTAACTAGCCTCTCTTCCATTCTCTTCCAGACTGTTGCCAGGATGAACTTTCTAAAAGGCAAGCATGATCATATTGCTGCCTTCCTCAAAGCCCTTCAATAGTTGCCCCTAGCTTCCAGAATAAAGTTCAAATTTATCAGATTATCATCCAGGGTCTATCATGTCGTGATGCTTGCCCTAAAATCCTAGCTCTGTTTCCTGCCATTTGCCCATGTGAACACTTCCAGTCAACCCCACAGAACTTCTTGCCATTCTCAAACAAATAGACTGTATTCCTCACATTATCACACAGATAGTTCCCACTGTTCAGAGAGCTCTTCTTCCTATTCCTTCTTCAAAACTAAACTGAATCTCCACTGTAAAGATTTTCTTGAATCTGATTGGTATGGATTTTCTCTATGCTCCAATAGCATCCTGTGCATTTTCCTCTCTTGTGTATGGGTTAAAGCACAGACATTGGGTAGATTGCCTGGGTTCAAATATTGGCTCTGATATTAGTTATGTGCCTGTAAGCTAATTATTTTACTCTCTCTGTGACCCACTTTTCTCATCTGTAAAATTAGGGACATTAAAAGGGTCACCTTTTTGGATTGTAATAAGGAATAAATACATGTAAAGCATTTAACACTCAACTGTTAGACGTTAATATGGAGGTAGACGTTAATATGGAGGTAGCATGACACCTGTTAGCTGTTAACACAGAGGTCTTGATAGCCTACTATACTATGAGCTCCTTGGATCAAAGGCCTTCTATTGTTTGCTTTTATAATACCAATATGTCACAGTTGCTCTAATGTCTATTGCTGCTCAAGTAATACTGAATAATGAAGTAAGTAGATGTAATAAAGAATACATTTCAGTACATTTCATCTGAGATCTGAAAGCACCTATATGAAACAAGGACTAATATGGACACTGAGAAAAATCTCTTCCTTTGTATTAATAAATTAAGGAAAAGTGCCTTTCTAACATGGCTGCATGCTTACATCCCATTATTTACTGTTTGCAGAAGAAATGAACTATTGTAAATACCAGAAATAAACATTCCTTGAAGAGAGATAAATTACGCTTTATGGGAATTTGAATATGTCTTAATTGTAAATTTACTGTTATTAACAGAATAAATAATCATTTAAAGCATCATTATTCATATAAATTAGATATATTTTCAATAAAAAATCTAGTTTCCATTTTTAAAAAATATTATATCTAGTTAGTTAATATGTATTATATATTGTATTATTATTATTAAATTTTCTAGTGTGGTCACATGAAATATTCAGGTGTTAATTAAGCATATTATGAATAGCCCAAAATGTGGTATACATTGTGGTCACTAAAAATATCAGTGTACTTACTTATATAAGAATAAATGGAATAAAAAATGGTTTGGTTTCCTAATTTATTTTATATAATCTGAACTGAGCTCAGCAGTTCAGAGCATATCCTCTAATTTCTAGTGAATCAATTTCAACCATCTGTCATTCTTCACAGTAAGGTCAATTCTCAGGAATCAGAATTATTTGTTTTACAAATTACGAGAATAATTTATGAGTGACCATCTTAGAAGATTTTGCTCTCACCAAACAATACAAAGTGATAAGTGGCCATGAGCTAACTTACCTGTGTGAAGCATAGTAAATACCTCTCAGTTCCTTTTTTTTCTGGTACGCGGGCCTCTCACTGTTGTGGCCTCTCCCGTTGCGGAGCAAAGGCTCCGGATGCGCAGGCTCAGCGGCCATGGCTTACGGGCCCAGCCGCTCCGCGGCATGTGGGATCTTCCCGGACCGGGGCACGAACCCGTGTCTCCTGCATCGGCAGGCAGACTCTCAACCACTGCGCCACCAGGGAAGCCCCATACATAACCTTTTGAAGATTCTTTTTCTCCAAATAACTTTTCTATTCTAAACCTACCTATGACCTGGTTGACATGGACCCTTGCTTCAAAATCATAATCCATTGAGAAGAGTTTTGACCTCTTACCTTGCTCATGGCCAAGTCCTGGTGTTGTCCTTATTCTTCCCTTGAGTTCTTGAAACTTCTAGTCAATTTGATATTTTATCACTTGCTTCACGTTCTATGGTTGCTCTATACTCAACTTTCATATCTGACGTTAAACATTACTCCCCCAATGACCAAAATTCCCAAATCTGATTTACCTTGCTCCTTGGAACTGTGCCTGCTGTGGTCACTTATCCAGCAAGAAGCCTAGCAGAACTCCATCCCTGGGAATAAAGATAAGATCATTTTTAAAGACAGGGAATAGAGAGTTTTGAGTATGCATACATTTCTAGACATAAAGTATATTAAATTACTTTTCTCCAAGTTTGAAACATACTGATTTAAGCATTAATACTGAAAGGCAAGTTTAGATTTTAATATTCACCTTAAGTAGCAAAATGAATGTTTTAAAAAATAACTTGGCAGGAGTTTGAAAAATTGAGAATTATTCTAATAGATATGATCTAAAACTACATAAATATGAAAAAAGGTATTCCACATATTTATCCATTAAATGCAGAACTTAAGCAAAGGAAATATTAAAACTGAAAAATTAGATCAAAAAGTTTTTTAAAAAGCATTCAAATCAACGTTTTGGCTATGCTGAGCTGAGCAAGATAGACCTAGCCTTTTATGGGTACTTGTTTTCAAATTATATTCCATAATTATCACCAAATGTTTTATATTCCTGAATAGGAAAAAATAAATAATCACACGTCACTTTAAAATATGTGTTCTTTACTAACCAGAAACAGAAGCTGTTTAAAGTAGAAGTATGGATATCAACAATATAAATAATTCTGCTCTAAAATATAAAATTACCCATATTTTATCATAATAGGTATAATGTGAGAAAATTTATCCTGACTTCATTTTTCACAATATCAATCTCTAAAACGATTTTATTAGTAATAAAAACATTAACTACACACTTCTATCTTGTATTTTTCTCCCAAGAAAATGCTACAGTATCTTATTTTAATATTTTGAAATTTTGAATTTGGAAAATATGGTCTAAATATACCAGGGACACATATAACTGTCTATAGTCAAAAAATGATAAGAACTCATAGGAAACATGGTTTATGCAGTGTGATATTTCAGCCATTCTTTCAATTAATACTAATGGATTTTGTTTGAGCTATAATCATAATTATTAATATTAAGCATGATCATTGTTTCTTACTCAAAATCACCTTATGATTTTGACAGAATCATCAAAACCTTTTGGTTGTTTTCCTGAATTAGGTAGATTTTGACATCACTAGTATCAAGACCATAGCAGCCAAAATGGATTGATTACCTGCTCATTTTTACAGGCAGAACCAGATTCCATTTCAGAAACAATGTGTTCTTTAAATTTGGGTACTGGAATATATTTAAGGGACCTTGGGTATATGTTCATTTATTGCACTTTCTGTGTCAACTTCTTTCATAGTAGATACCGAATACAGTCAAAAGTTCACAAAATCAGATACGTAAAATACAACTTTGTTTATAACTTCAGTTACTGTTATTGAGATCCCAATTCCATGGATATCAAAAATGTTTAACTCTACCAATTCATGGTAATTAAATTATTTCTGTTTTAAAAATGAGTCTCT
Organism: Mesoplodon bidens; assembly: GCF_964165515.1. NCBI lineage: Eukaryota > Metazoa > Chordata > Mammalia > Artiodactyla > Ziphiidae > Mesoplodon > Mesoplodon bidens. Next base: position 93,163,662 of record NC_138167.1, read on the forward strand.
CGGAATTCCACCACCCACACACACCACCACCATCACCAAGCACACACAAACATACAGAGGTGTGGTTCGCCTTAATTTCTCACTGAGTCATCGAAATCCTAGTGTGGAACTATATATCATCCCAGCATTAGAAGGGAGGCATCTGGTCCTCATGCCAGTTTCTGGCTTCTCTGGTCTACGTGGAAATGTAGTTTACATTCATCTGGCCCTCACTACTGTATTACCTTCACTGATCCAGTTCATGTCTCCATAACACTGTTTTAATTGTCAGAACCATATAATGCACATCCTCTTTGTCCCAAACACAAGTCTTATTCTGGTACCTTGATCCTCCCAACAATTCTGAACCTTTGGTGGGGATTGGTTGCTCAGGAACATTGGTTATCGTCCCACACTACTCTGGGAGTTCATGACTTTATATAGTTGAACTCATACTGATGTGACTAAGAACCTCCTTCAATCACTGCTACACTAATGCTGGGTGCCATTTGGATAGTGGGTTTTCCCATAAAATTTGCTGATTTCTTTATTATACTGTGGGAAGCCAAGTAATTAGTCTTTTCTGGGGGTTTACTTCATCTCCTCCACTCTTTGGGGCTTGTTTCAAAACGCAGGGGATGGGCATTTCCCAGAGAAACATTGTTTCTAAGGTCTAGCCACATTCCTTTGTGATCTCTCTTGCCATAAGCGAATCAGTCTAAACCTCACTTTCCTACCCTAACATATCAATTCTTGGCTCAAATTCCATCAGGCACTGGCTCCTCATACTTAAATGGAAGCTTCTGGCAGTGAAAGAAAAATACACATTTCTACTTCAAGCACAAATTTCTTGCAATTAAAATCCAGTCTTTTCAAAACATTGTCTCCACCATAGGTTTTCAGACATTGAGAGATGAAGAATTTGACTCCTTGTTTTTTTTCCCTTTTGTTTTATTCTTATCATCTCTGCCCTGAAGATACAGTTTAAACAAACACCTCCTGCTGCCTCAGAGGCTGAGCCCATGAGAAAGGAATGGAAAAACTTGGTTTCAATATCAAAACCCTGCCCAGTGCACTTGCCACTGTCAAAGCAATTTAGACTAGACTCTAGAGCGTGGTATTTAACGGCCCACTCACATGTGCTTTTTGCCTCTGTAGTTGTTCACGGGGTTCCCTCACGTTCTTCCCTCCAGGTTTGTATATTCAAGTCCAAGCTATTCTAAGCTCAAGTCAAATGCTGCCTCTTCCATGAAGCATCTCTACTCAACAGAAATAGTCAAGATGATCTCTTCACTAGAAATTATTATGGTGTCATATCTGTACCACTGTTATGAAGTAGAAAACTTCAGACTTATATTGGAATACTCTTGTTATATGTTTTTTTCTTATATATTTCTTTAGTAATATTTTAAGTTCCCTAAATGTAGTAATTGTGTCTGAGTCCTGTATTTATCACTAGCCATGACTGTATCTGAATGAGATATTATATCAGTTTACTTCATAAATTGATCAAACCATTTAGCTTTCTCCAGGGCCTATTAAAATAGACAGTATGTATTCTAATATTAAAATACATAATTATATGTTAGTTTCCTAGGGCTGCTGTAACAAAGTACCACAAACTACATGGCTTAAAAGAACAGAAATTTGTTCTCTCAATAGTTCTGGAGACAAAGAAGGCCAAAATCAAGGTGTCAACAGGCCATGCTTCCTCTGACACCTGTGAGGGTGAAATCCTTTCTTGCCTCCCAGTTTCTGGTGGTGGCCGTTAATCCATAGTGTTTCTGGGCTTGCAACTACATTACTTCAATCTCTGCCTCTGTTGTCACATGGCTTTCTCCTTGTCTGTTTCTGCCTTCACATGGCTATCCTCCTTTTTGTGTGTGTCTTTGTCCAAATATCCCTCTCAAGGACACCAGTCGTCTAAATTAGGGCCCACCCTAATGACCTTATCTTAATTTGATTATATCTGCAAAGACCCTATTTTAAATAAGTCCACATTCCATAGAAACCATGGATTTGGACTTCAACATGTCTTTCTGGGGAGATACAATGCAACCCATAACAACAGTTGGTGATGTTTGACACACAGCAAATATTTAAAATATATTTGAAGAATAAAAAACAGTTGGTTTAAAAACAAGGCGTTTTCATAATTTAACATACCTACTTTATATATGCCAGCTTATAAGCAACATGTAGCAGCATGATCCTTGCATTAATCAAATGGTCCATTTGAATTTAAACAAGTCTCCCTCTATATTACTGACTAGTAGTTCACATTCCCCCTGAAAACGTCCTTCATTTTTATTTTAAAGCTTTTGATCTGAAACTGACTGCTACTGTGAATTTCCTGTTAAAGGTCCAAATCAAATCCATTTAATCAGTAATGGAATTGGGCCCATTAATCTATTTCATTACACATCACAGAGAAAAATCAAACTGAAAAGAAATAAAAAATGATGCTGTACAATATACTCACCTGCCTCTCTAACCCAAGCCCTTGGTTCAGCTGTTCAATTTAATTGCAAATGACTGAAGATAATGGATATTTATCAGCCTTATATTGTGTCTAGATAGTTGTTGAAGCATCTCTGAGATACACCACTGTACTGACATAAAAATATTAAAAACCTAGCTGTGAAAACTGAATAGCACTGCACCACATAAATGGTATTTGTGGTTATTGATAAGATATAAAAATTCAAGGGTGAGTAATATTGTGGATGAAATGATATCTGAGTGGTGATCTCAATTAAAATTGCTTAAGACAAAAGAGTGAATGATTAAATATTATCACATTCCTACTCCAAAGTACTAAACTCCCACAATATAAAGTTATTTCCAGTTGTGTCACTTATATTTGGCATTATTTTAAAATACCATTCAAAATAATTTAGGTGCTGGGAAAACTGGACAGCTACATGGAAAAGAATGAAATTAGAACACTCCCTAACACCATACACAAAAATAAACTCAAAATGGATTAAAGACCTCAATGTAAGGCCAGACAATATAAAGCTCTTGGAGGAAAACATAGGCAGAACACTCTGACATAAATCGCAGTAAGATCTTTTTTGACCCACTGCCTAGAGTAATGAAAATAAAAACAAAAATAAACAAATGGGACCTAATGAAACTTAAAAGCTTTTGCACAGCAAAGGAAACCATAAACAAGATGAAAAGACAACCCTCAAAATGGGAGAAAATATTTGCAAATGAAGGAACTGACAAGGGATTAATCTCAAACAGCTCATGAAGCTTAATAACAAAAAAAACAAACAACCCAATCCAAAAATGGACAGAAGACCTAAACAGACATTTCTCCTAAGAGGACATATAGATGGCCAAAAAGCACATGAAAAGATGCTCAACATCACTAATCATTAGAGAAATGCAAATCAAAACTACAATGAGGTATCACCTCACACCGGTCAGAATGGCCATCATCAAAACATCTACAAACAGTAAATGCTGGAGAGGGTGCGGAGAAAAGGGAATGCTCTTGCACTATTGGTGGGAGTGTAAATTGATATGGCCACTATGGAAACAGTATGGAGGTTCCTTAAAAAACTGAAAATAGAACTACCATTGACTCAACAATGCTACTCCTGAGCACATTCCCGAAGAAAGCCATAATTCAAAAAATTACATGCAGGAATATTCATTGAAGCTCTATTTACAATAGCCAGGACATGGAAGCAACCTAAATGTCCATCTACAGAGGAATGAATAAAGAAGATGTGGCACATATATACAATGGAATATTATTCAGCCATTAAAAGGAATGAAATTGGGTCATTTATAGAGAGGTGGATGGACATAGAGACTGTCATACAGAGTGAAGTAAATCAGAAAGAGAAAAACAAATACCATACATTAACGCATATATGTGGAATCTGGAAAAATGGTATAGATGAACTTATTTGCAATGCAGAAATAGAGACACAGATGTAGAGAACAAACATATGGATACCAAGGGGGGAAATGGGGGGTGGGATGGATTGGGAGATTGGGACTGACAATATATACACTACTGTGTATAAAATAGATAACTAATGAGAACAGACTGTATAGCACAGGGAACTCTAAATGCTCTGTGGTGACCCAAATGAGAAGGAAATTGAAGGAAGAGGGGATGTATGTATACATGTGGCTGATTCACTTTCTGTACAGCAGAAACTAACACAACACTGTAAAGCAACTATACTCTAATAAAAAAATTCTTTATAGCCATGGTAAGAGACCCATGTGACATTTACAACATAGCAACGCATGAGAAAGTAGCACAGAGATAATGTTTGATATAAGTAATTTTGAAAGCATTTCCACCTGCAAGTGTAATATAAGTCTTAAAAAACCGCAAATAAATTGTCTTGAATATTCATATTAATTCTATACCTCAGTGAGAAAATATACTGCTAAAGAGTAAAAAAGGAAGAATTAGTCATAAATACATTTCACAACTATGAACTTTTTCATATGACAATACCAAATAAATGACTACATGTTTCTAAATATCTCATTTCATTTCACAAAGTATATATTGTTACTCACCATTATAAAATTTGAAACTCTGATGACAAAAACAACTGAAATCTCTTTTTTTAACATCTTTATTGGAGTATAATTGCTTTACAATGTTATGTTAGTTTCTGCTGTATAACAAAGTGAATCAGCTATACATATACATATATCCCCATATCCCCTCCCTCCTGCATCTTCCTACCATCCTCCCTACCCCACTCCTCTAGGTGATCACAAAGCACCGAGCTCAGCTCCCTGTGCTATGCAGCTGCTTCCCACTAGCTATCTGTTTTACATTTGGTAGTGTATATATGTCCATGCTACTCTCTTACTTCGTCCCAGCTTACCCTTCCCCCCACTGTGTCCTCAAGTCCATTCTCTACATCTCCATCTTTATTCCTGTCCTGCCCCTAGGTTTGTCAGAAACATTTTTCTTTTTTAGATTCCAAATATATCTGTTACCATACAGTATTTGTTTTTCTCTTTCTGACTTACTTCATTCTGTATGACAGATTCTAGGCCCATCCACCCCACTACAAATAACTCAATTTCGTTTCTTTTTATGGCTGAGGAATATTTCATTTTATATATGTGCTACATCTTCTTTATTCATTCATCTGTCGGACACCTAGGTTGCTTCCATGTCCTGGCTATTGTAAATGGTGCTGCAATGAACAGTGCGGTATATGACTCTTTGTTTCTTTTTTTTTGCGGTACGCGGGCCTCTCACTGCTGTGGTCTCTCCCATTGTGGAGCACAGGCTCCAGACGCGCAGGCTCAGCGGCCATGGCTCACGGGCCCAGCCACTCCGCAGCATGTGGGATCCTCCCGGACCAGGGCATGAACCCGTGTCCCCTGCATTGGCAGGCGGACTCTCAACCACTGCGCCACCAGGGAAGCTCTATGACTCTTTTTGAATTACTGTTTTCTCAGGGTATATGCCCAGTAGTGGGATTGCTGGGTCATGTGGTAGTTCTATTTTTAGTTTTTTAAGAAACCACCATACTGTTCTCCATAGTGGCTGTAGCAATTTACATTTCCACCAACAGTGCAAGAGGGTTCCCTTTTCTCCACACCCCCTCCAGCATTTATTGTTTGTAGATTTTTTTTTTTTTTTTTTTTTTTTTTTTTTTTGCGGTATGCGGGCCTCTCACTGTCGTGGCCTCTCCCGTTGCGGAGCACAGGCTCCGGACGCGCAGGCCCAGCGGCCATGGCTCACGGGCCCAGCCGCTCCGCGGCATATGGGATCCTCCCAGACCGGGGCACGAACCCGTATCCCCTGCATCCGCAGGCGGACTCTCAACCACTGCGCCACCAGGGAGGCCCTGTAGATTTTTTTGATGATGGCCATTCTGACGGGTGTGCGGTGATACCTCATTGCAGTTTTGATTTGCATTTCTCTAATGATTAGTGGTGTTAAGCATCCTTTCATGTGTTTGTTGGCAATCTGTATATCTTCTTTGGAGAAATGTCTGTTTAGATGTTCTGCCACTTTTGGATTGGGTTGTTTGGTTTTTTTGATATTGAGCTTCATGAGCTGTGTGTGTATTTTGGAGATTAATCCTTTGTCAGTTGCTTCACTAGCAAATATTTTCTCCCATTTTGAGGGTTGTCTTTTCTTCTTGTTTCTGGTTCCCTTTGCTGTGCAAAAGCTTCTAAGTTTCATTAGATCCCATTTGTTTATTTTTGTTTTTACTTCCATTTCTCTAGGAGGTGGGTCAAAAAGGATCTTGCTGGGATGTATGTCGAAGAGTGTTCTGCCTATGTTTTCCTCTAAGAGTTTTATAGTGTCTGTCCTTACATTTAGGTCTTTAATCCATTTGGAGTTTATTTTTCTGTATGGTGTTAGGGAGTGTTCTAATTTCTTTCTTTTACATGTAGCTATCCAGTTTTCCCACTATCATTTTTTGAAGAGGCTGTCTTTTCTCCATTGTATATTCTTGCCTCCTTTATCAAAGATAAGGTGACCATATGTGCATGGGTTTATCTCTGGGCTTTCTATTCCATTCCATTGATCTGTATTTCTGTTTTTGTGTCAGTACCATACTGTCTTGATTACTGTCGCTTTGTAGTATAGTCTGAAGTTAGGGAGCCTGATTCCTCCAGCTTTGTTTTTTGTTCTCAAGATTGCTTTGGCTCTTTGGGGTCTTTTGTGTTTCCATACAAATTGTGAAATTTTTTGTTCTTGTTCTGTGAAAAATGCCATTGGTAGTTTGATAGGGATTGCATTGAATCTGTAGATTGCTTTGGTAGTATAGTCATTTTTGCAGTGTTGATTCTTCCAATCCAAGAACATGGTATATTTCTCCATCTGTTTGTATCATCTTTAATGTCTTTCATCAGTGTCTTATAGTTTTCTGCATACAGGTTTTTGTTTCCTTAAGTAGGTTTATTCCTTGGTATTTTATTCTTTTTGTTGCAATGGTAAATGGGAGTGTTTCCTTAATTTCTCTTTCAGATTTTTCATCATTAGTGTATAGGAATTCAAGTGATTTCTGTACATTAATTTTGTATCCTGCTACTTCACCAAATTCATTGATTAGATCTAGTTGTTTTCTACTAGCATCTTTAAGATTCTCTATGTATAGCATCATGTCATCTGCAAGCAGTGACAGTTTTACTTCTTTTCTGATTTGGATTCCTTTTATTTATTTATTTTTCTCTGATTGCTGTGGCTAAAACTTCCAGAACTGTGTTGAATAATACAGTGAGAGTGGGCATCCTTGTCTTTTTCTTGATCTTAGAGGAAATGTTTTCAGTTTTTCACCATTGAGAACAATATTGGCCTGGGTTTGTCATATATGGCCTTTATCATGTTGAGGGAAGTTCCCTCTATTACTACTTTCTGGAGAGTTTTTATCATAAACGGGTGTTGAAATTTGTCGAAAGATTTTTCTGCATCTATCGGGATTATCATATGGTGTATACCCTTCAATTTGTTAATATGGTGCATCACATTGATTGATTATATGTAAAAAAAAAAAACTAAGCAGGCTGTTTTAAAGCTCAGATAGAAAATATAATAAATATGGATAACCAGGAAAATTCTTTAAAAGAAAGCCAGTGAGGGCCATTAGCCCACTAATATAAAATATAATATAAAGCTTTCATAATTAAAACAAGACAGTACATTAATAGACTATTGGAGTAGAAGAAAACATACAGAAATACACACACACTAACATGAACATATTTTAATATATGAAGATATTTGGATCTCAAGTTAGTAAAGAAAAAATAGCTCATTCTATAAAAGGTTTTGGGAAAATTGGGTAACCATCAATACAAAAATATATTTGGAACTGTATTTCATATCATACATTAGAAAAAAATTCAAAATGAATCAAATACTGAAATGTCAAATTTTAACAATGGCATGTGGTACAGCTGTGAAATGAATGCCCCTAATTTGGTCTTGCAAAACCAGAATGACCTAATTACAGAATTCCATTTTCTAATTCTTGAACCACTGGACATATGTGAACATTTTTCAGCTATTCATTTCCATTTGAAACCCTCTAATCTTTGGCTTCAGTGACTTCAGTGTTCAGTGCAGACTCAGGCCAGGCAGACAGTTACTTGTTCAAGATGCCAGTACATAAAGAACATTAAAATGTCACTGAATAAGTGATGAGAAGAAAAATTAACTCCCAAGATATTTTCTAGGTATATTATTGATTAAACTGCTTGAGTCTGAGGGAAATTCTTCCTTGACTCACCTTTCATAAACAATGTTTTACAGAGGTAGGTTTTTAAACTCCAAGGTTTGTTTTGCTGAGGATTAGGCAAACTGAGGCATGTCTTTTCCATCATCCTCCCATTCAAGTATTTAGCCTCTTCTCTGAATTAATGAGAAACAGCCACTTACAGAGTGACATTGGAATAGACATCCAGCTATTGTCTTGTATTGTAGACACTAAATCTTCAGATCTCCCTGGTCTTTTAAAGTCTTCTTCCCTGGGGCCTTTAATGTTTTAAAATATTACTGTTTTCCCCAGTTGGGTCCTCCCCTTCAGAGATCTCATCTGCTCTCATAATTCAAAAATAAAAAAGTATAAATTGACGACTCCAAAACCTGTAATTATATCTTTAGTCTAGAAAACTTTTAGCTCCAAACCATTATTACCAATTTCCTATAAATTGTTGTCTCAAGTCAGAGACAACCACATGAAGGCAGTTTAACATAGTAGTTAAGAGCTTTGGAGCCAGACTGCCTGGGTTAAATCCCAAGTCAGCCAATTACTAAATATGTGATCCTGCACAAGTTGCTCAGTTTCACTGTGGTTCAGTTTCTCCAGATAGTTAAATCATTTAGTATTTACAAACCATGTATAACAGGTTATAAGACAGAGTAAGAGCTATTTAAGTGTTAAATAAATATAAATAAGAATAAATAAGGGAAATTTACAATGGGACCTCCAAGGAACTTATCCGTGTGCTTCATTAGAAAGCCAACAGTTAGATATCTGTCACCCAGGACTCTGATGACCCATCAGCCTTAAGGAGGGTGACAGTAAAAGAAAGAGTACTGCTCATGCAAGCCCAAAAAAGAGACTTGTCTCTTTATTATCTGTTCCTAGAGCAGTTAGAGACATAAAAGCATAAGATAGAAGGTGGGGAGGTATCCTAAGAGACATACTATCACCTTCCATTTGACTCCTGGTGATAGTAAGAAAATGAGAGAGCAGACCACACTTCCTCCCCACTCCAAGTCCTTTGGCCCCAAACCAGGGCTGAATTATGATGGGGAGAGGATATGAGATTAGAGTTGTAAACTAGACTTTTTAATAACTTAAAGTAGAGAGAAGTTCTAGAATCTGCCCAAGACATCATTAAGAAATCTGCTACCCAGCAGAGAAGGAAGATTTGACATCACACAGTTGGGAGCATTGATCAGAGAAAATATAAATACTTTTCAAGTGTGTACCCTATAAAGCTCAGACTCTCCAATAAACCTGTTATACTATACACAGCTATAAAGAGCTTTGACATATGAGAGGCAGGCTGTGGCACTCAAATGGCTCTGGGTGGAAAAACTTCTGCAAAATTTAAAATATTTTCATCAAGTCAAAAAAAATCAATAACATTTGACAGAAACCAGGAGTCACTTAAAATGGCTTATACTATAGCTGATTTTATTGCTGTAACAGAAGAGTCTACTACTAAAAATGACTCTTTTGCCCAATACAGTTTCATTAAACTCAGGAGTTTCTAAAGATGATACGTCTTAACACACACACAGTCATACACAAACGTAGTCAAAATTTAGAAACTAAGTCATATTTTTAGCAAAATAAAAATTATGTTCTTAAATATTCCCCTCTTCATTCATTGTTTCATATGAATTATGTTATATAAGGAGGATACAAATAAAAGTGATTAAAAAAAAAGGCTCACAATAAAAAAGGGTGGACAACCACCTCCACAGTGCTGTTTGAAAAATGTCAAAACATCTACAGAGGCAGAATTATATTTTTCCTATTCCATTTATTGAATAATAAATTGATTTTCTCATCTTTCAACATTGCTATTAACACCACTCTGGGATTAGGATAATAAAGCTGGGGTGGGGGAGGCATTATTTCAAAAAGACAAATTAAATCAGGTTGTTAACATATAAAACACTTAGTAGTGTAACAAACATTAAATATATCTAGCAAGCATTAAATATATGTAAATGTTTGGCTACTATGGTTAATGGCAGGGATTTGGGGAGCTTACATAGTTCCATCAAAGTCCATTAATTTATTAATTTTGATGGTTGAGACTTTTGCTTTACTGAAGAATTGAGACAGATAATTGAAAACTCTCAATTTTAGATTAATGAAAGAGTAAAGAACATAGAGCAGACACATGAGACAACATGAGGATATTAAGAAATAGATCACAAATGATCCTTTGCAAAAATCTAGTCTTTGGGGGAATCACACCCAAAGTAAAGGAAGACTCAACTAGTTCCTTCACCACTTAAGAGATTTTTACCAAAAGAGTTTTGTTTTCAACTTAACTTTCATAATAACACCAATAGAAGACACAGAAACAACGTGAAAAATGAATGATACAGGGAGAATGCCATGTGATGGCAGAGGCAGAGATTGGAGTGATGCAACTGCAAACCAAGAAATGCCAAGGATTGCAGGCAACCTCGAAGCTATGACAAGGCGAAGGAGGAGGCTGCTTTTCCCCCATGTTAATTTGGGCTTTCTACCCTCTAGAACTATAATAGAATAGATTTCTGTTGTATTAGCCACAAAGTTCATGGCACTTTATTAAGATGACCCTAGAAAGTGAATACATATTTTGGTTATAAGAATCTGCCTGTTATATAAAGACCTCTAAACACAATGGAGATGGAAGATCTTTGCTTTGTGTTAGTTTCTTTAGGTCTTTCTCATGCCCCCAATACAGTTGATCCTTGAACAACACAGGTTTGAACTGTGCAGGTCCACTTATATGTGGATTTTTTTCACTAAATACTTACTATAGTACTACATGACCCAGGGTTGGTTGAATTAGCAAATGCTGAAGCATGGATACAGAGGGCCTACTGTAAAGTTATGTGTGGATTTTCGACCACACATGAGGTGGGGGTGTCAGCACCCCTAACACTCTCATTGTTCAAGGATCAAGTGTAATCCTCTCTAAATCTGAATCCATAAATACAACAGAAAAATTTACTATAAACACCAATTTTTCCAAATCAGCTTCAGCTGGTTCCTTCAGGCATTTCAGGCATTCTGTATACTTTTAGAATCTCTACGAATGTCAGCACCCTGGTTGTTCCAAATCCTCTCCCCCTTTTTCCTCCTCCTTCCTGTCCTTCTCCCTATTCTTTTACCTTTGTCTCTATCTCTACCTCTTTTATTACTGCCACTCCTTTCTTATTTTGTCAAATTTTAAGTATGAAATATTGCCCAGAAAACACTTCAGGACAGTTTCTCTGACAACTGCCCACTTATCCAGCTAGTATATACAGCTAGGAGGGCCCAGGTCTCACCCCTTAACCTGTTCTATAGAAAACTGTCACCCCAGTTTCCCAAGGTCTCTCTGGAAGAAAGTCAAACAACAAAAGGCGATGGTCATCAACCAGACATTCTATTGATATGTGGTTCACAAATTGTGCCCCAGACTAGCAGAAAAAGTAATACTTGGGGGTAAATGAGGAGTGCAAAATTTCTAACCACATTCCAGACCTGCTAAATTAGAAACTCTGGGGTTGAGGTCCTGCCATTTTTGTTTTAATAAGCCTCCAGGTGATTCTGATGCATTTTAAAGCTTAAGAATTACTGCTGTAGATGATGTTCAGCAAATTAACTCTCCATGTATAAAAGCCAGTTAGTAGCTGAGTCACAGGAGTGATCTAGAAATAAATCAACATGGAAATCAACATGGTTAATTAAGAGAGAAACAGTGAAAAAGCTAGACCTATGTACTGTAGTTCCTTTCCTGATGTTTATTCAAATGGCTCACAGAGGTAGAAGGAGAAATTGTACTTTAATTAGAATAAGTAAAAGGATCACTATCAACTAGTTATGATGAAAAGATATAAATTTCTATTTATGGTTTGATATAGTCATTTATTTACTCAGAAAATATTTCTTGAAACTTTTTCTAGACCATGAGGATACTGCAGTCAAGAAGACAGAGACCTTACTTCATAAAGTCAAATCCTAGTAGGTATAAGGAAAGAACATCTCTTCCATCCTCTTTGAGTCTCCGGCTAGGCCTAAGAATTAAACTGACATAACATGGATTAACAGGAGAAACGCATACAAGTTTAACCAAAGTCTTACGTACACATGGAAGCCTTTACAAGAGAATGAAGACCTGAAGAAGTGACCAGAACAGAAAGCTTTTAAACCTTATAGACAAAGAAAATAAATTTGTGAAAAACTGACAAGACAAAGGAGTTTGGCCTACAACAATAAACTGTTGAGAAGTGATCAGGAAGTAAGGGTTAATTTAACAAGGCTGGTTTGTACAGATTTTTCAGCCTCAATTCCCCATCTCTGGTGATAAAAATGTCTTCCTTCCTTGTGGTACAGGAAGGGTACCTTTCACATGGCAGTTTTATCTCTGGCTTTCAGGAAGAGGAAGGGAGGGTCAGAGTACCTTTCCTGTACCTGCTGTTTCGCAAGTGCCTTTAACTTAATCACTGTGCCAAAGCAGCATATTTTGGGGTGATATGCTCTCAATTCCTTCATAGCAAAGAAAGAAAAACTAAATGTTGTATAATTTTAGGGAGTGGTAAGAGTGATAAAGAAAACTTTGTAAGGGATTAGTGATGGCTGGAACGAAATGACGGATGAGCAGAAAAGAAGAATATTTAAACAGAAAAAGGAATGAAGTTTGGGATGTAGACTTCAGTTTGGGGATAATAGATTCTGGCAGAGAAAACAGAAAAATGCAAATACCTTGGACTGGACTGAACTTATACATTTCAAAGAACAGCAAGAAGGCCCGTGTGGCTGCAGCAAATTAGCAAAAGGGGAGAAGGTAGGAGATAGAAGTAGAGGGAAAGGCCGAATCATGTAAGGCTTTGAGGACATCACCAGGATGTCAGGTTTTATTCCAAATTTGTTGTGAACTCATTGGAAATTTTTCAGTGGGAGAATTTTTTTTTTTTTTTTTTTTTTTTTGCGGTACGCAGGCCTCTCACTGTTGTGGCCTCTTCCGTTGCGGAGCACAGGCTCCAGACGCGCAGGCTCACCAGCCATGGCTCACGGGCCCAGCCGCTCCGCGGCACGTGGGATCCTCCCAGACCGGGTCACGAACCCATGTCCCCTGAATTGGCAGGCGGACTCTCAACCACTGCGCCACCAGGGAAGCCCTCAATGGGAGAATTGACATGATTTACTCAACTGCTGTGTGAAGAAGCTCTAAGTGTAACAAGAGTAGGAAAAAGGTAAGACCATTTAGAAGTCTAGTGTAGAGGTCAAAACAAGAGTAGGTGGTAATTTGGATGAGAGTGGTAGCAGATGAGATAAAAGGAACGGTCAGATTGTAGGTGTACTTTAAAGGTGAAACTAACAATTTATGGATGGATTGGGCGTGAAGTGTGATAGAACAAGGATATAAGGATTACTTATAGGTTTGGGGGCTGAACAACTGCAAACCTGATAGTGCCTTTTATTGAGCTGGGAACCAGTATGGCAGCAGCAGTCCTGGAGGGGGATATCGAGGTCAATTATGGCATGTTAAATTTGTCCATCCAAGTAGAGATGTCAAGTAGAGAGTTGGATATACCATGCTGGTGCCGAGGGGAGAGACAAGACTAGTGAGAAAAATTGGGAGGAATTCATGATTTAAGAGAGAATCGTTCTGAAGACAACACAATCCATAGGAGGAAAGGAGGGAAAGAGTTTGTAGGTAATTAGGGAGCTACTGAACTTTTTTGGTGTGAAAGTAAATGTTCACCAAGAAATAGAGAGCAGGATTTCAGGTAAGCACCCAATAATATTTGTTGACATCTGTTCACATGTGTGACTCTGTTCACAAATGTGTGTCTGCCTAGTTTGATAAATTACTAGATCAATAGGACCTCATATTTTCTTTCCATGATCACCTTTCAGTGAACTGCAAAAATTCAGAGATTTTCTACCAATTAATCAGGGTTGGTAACATTTTAATTCAAAGACAAAATAGGGAAGGAAAACTGCCTCAAAGGAAAAATAGTCAAATTTTAGATGTATGTTTTTTTTTATGTGGAAAAGGGCTAGAAGAGAGTATTTATAGAAAATATACTATTATTAATTAAAAAACACTTACAAAAACCCATAGATCTACAGCCAAGCTTTAATGATTTATTTAATGTATTACATATTGTCAAGAGAGTTTAATAAATGTGTTCTATTGCCCATTAATAGAGTATGCAGAAACAAATAAAATGATTTAATATATTTTCTTAAAATGTTTCTATATATCTTCCTGGCCAAGTTGTTAAAATAACTTGTAACTCTAAATATTTCTTCCATTATAGCTTAAAGCCACAGAATCTATTTTTGTAAACTTGTTGAAATGTACATATTAAACGACTCTAATATTTGTATTTGAGAAAATTAATTAATGAATATTTGTCCTAAATGGTATTTGAGCATTGTAATTTCAAACAGCTGACTTTTGCTTCTAAGTTAGAAGAAATTTATAGTAACCATAAAGAAAACCCCAGAAAACATAAAATTATAGCTAAATAAGAAAGCAAAAAGCTAATAGTAAAATAGTGAAAAGTCCAATTAACATCATGGCTTTTTCCAACAGGTATATTGGAATATGTAAATCAGTTTTTAAAATATTGAAGAGGAAAAATTCTTTTGTAAACAATACTTTTTGGTTACAAATTCACGCTAGTAATTTTGTAGCAAATCTATAACACGTGAACCACCATGAAGACAGGGCATGCTGTAATCAGGCTGATTTATGAATTTACTATAAAAAAATGATTAGACACTGGATTTAATCATGCCACATCTGGGATTTGGCATTCTAACTGTAGAATTTGGCACTGTAGCCCAGCTGCCAGCCCTGCCACAGTGGTAGAAACTTACCAGTCCTTTGTAATAAGCTTGTCTGGAGCTATTCCTTTGATTATTTTCAAGAGAGAGAGAGAAAGAATTACATATATCTCCTACATGTGCTGAGGTGGCATGACTCATTTGTGACTGGAGGCTTTCTTACATATCTTACTACCCAATAATATCCGTATGAGTGATCACTGCCGTGAACTCAGGAAATGAATATCTGGATAGTTTTCATTATGATACTAATAAATTATTCTAATGAATTCTGATGAGCAGGAACTAATACAATAATCTCACAAATTTCAAATCATATTATGCTGGACCATAGAGTAGCTTGCTGTAGCCTTAGCCAGCTGCCTTTCCAAGTTCTAAAGTGATGTATTATAGTATAAATATTATAATAAGGAATTTGATTTTGCTGCCAAATCATATCTACTAAAATTTAACAACTGAATGTATCAAATACCTGTAAAAGAGTTAATTCTCCTATGGTCAGATTTTGAAATGACCCTGTTCTCAGTCTCACCAAAATCCCAAACTGGAGAGGTTACATCATATATTCTTTTTTGACAACTAACTTCTGGAATGATGTTGTTAACAGAAAAACAAAGATGTTGCAAAGGAGAACTGATTTGAGGGGAATGTTAAGATTCTGTTTTGAGACTTTAGAATTTTAATTAACATTATATTATAGAGATAAAGATTGAGGAGATAATTTGTAATTATCTTACTGGTGTGCCTGAAATAAAGTAAATGATGCTAGCTGCTGTAATAACAAATCTGAAAATCTTAGCAGCTTCATACAGTGCATGTATTCCTTGCTCCAATGCAAATATTTCTGTTGGCAAGCACTTCAGGTGATTATTCAGGGGCAGGCACTTTATATCTTCTTGCTCAGACCATGTCCAGTATCTCCATTTATTTGCTGAATAAAGATTAGGAAAGTCAAGTATTGTGTATGAAGATTTTTAGAAGCTGGGTTTTGAAATGACATACATGAATCACCCTTGTCCACCACTGTGTAAAACCGTAAGGAGCTTGGAAAATATAGTCTACTTGTGTGCCTAGGAGTAAAAGGTGAACATACAGAATCTCTGCCACATTTTGTTTGGTTAAGAGGTGAGGAATTGTGATGTGAACCTGAGCCGCAGAATGGAAGTGACCGTGAAAACTTGATGATAGGTGGGGATTTTGAAAAAGTGTGTGTACATGAAAAGGCCAAAGTTTAAACAGCATCTTATAATTATTTCATACATGTGGGGAAAGAGTAGATATAATTTTTAAAGTATATTAGTATTAAACTAATCTTAGTAAATATGAATCATATTAACTAAGCATTTCTGCCAATAAGATAAATGAGATCAACACATTGAACTGGCTGAAGGGATCCAAGTTCTTTTCTTCAGTTTTGTTCATCGTTTAATGTGACTTCTGGGAAAACATTCTCTTTTTTTTGGAAATTAAATTTATTTTTTTCTAGTTTGAGCCTCTGTGGAGCTATAGCTTCATGTTAGACCTGCAAAGGAGGACTCTTTATTTTAAATCCTACTTTCCGCAATATTATATACCTCTCCTACACTTTTTCATAGATAATGTTGCAGTTCCTTGTTGTGTTAACTCAAAACTATGCAAAATAAGAGACCAGTGATATTGTTTCTCAAGGCATACAAACAGAACCCATAAATAGATATATTCAGCATTTCAAGTTAAATATCACATAAAAGTAGCTTTGTGCCTACCGTGTGGTGAAATACTCTACACATTTCATGGTAAAGAGTGTTAACTGAGATTTACAGTGGAAATTTATCTCAGAGTCTGTTTTTTTTAAATGACATATTTTCCAGTAAATGAGTGGTTTTTTTAACTGGCACATTCTAATATGCTCAATGTTCATTTCAATTATAGACATATTACTCTGACAGATGTTTCCAAGGGAAATGTTTATTTCAATATTAGCAGAGAAACATCTGCTGTTGGAAGGAGAAAGATTGCCATTTTATTTCTCCAAAGCTTACAAAGGCAAGTGGCTCATCACCAAAACCGTCTACCATCCATCTTAAACAAACATATTTATATTATTAGGAGTGAGCAACAATTTCCTTAATATTTCCTGGAACTCCAATTGTGTTCTGCTGAGATACATGAAAATGTTTTTTGCAATTCTATAATCTTTTTATTTGCCTATATTCATACAACCCAAAACTAACAGGGGTAAGATAGACTCATAACTCAGTTAAAAACTATTACAAATAGAGTAATGGAAAGAGAATACCTACAATATAAAAGGCAATCAACCTTCTTATTGATACTTATCCATCTGAAAATAACTTCAGACTTGGAAGAGGTTTTTCTCATTATAAATTAAAGGTTAGAAATATATCTGGTGTTTTCTTGAGTTCTGTGGTTGTAGAGAGAAGTTTTACCTTGACCTGATTTTTATCTTGTAAAGAGTTTTAAAAGGAAATGGAATTGCATAACCCATGGCATACACCTTCCTATCACTACTTTTTAGGAGAAAATCAAACTTGGTAAGCTTTTATTTAGTAAATACCTTACAAGTAATGATCATTTTTTAATAAGTAAAACCTAATGTTCAATGTAAAGACTCTTAAATATGACTGCTAACTCTCTAATGAACTGTGACATAATACTAAAGAGGAAAAGTTTACATTTATCATCGCTTCCAGCAGTAGAATATCTGGACATAACAGAAGTAATAGCTGTATTGATTTGAGTCCATGTGTTTTTGTCTAAGCCAAATAAAAATTAATAACATCACTTTTGCAAAGTAAAAATTGTTTTTTCCAACCCAGGTAAATATGATGATTATATCTCTTTACACAATGTATTCTTTCCCCTCGGAGTTATGACTAGTCCCCAAGAAGCCTAGAGGGTAAGACTTGTTTGTAACGTTGAGGAAAGGAATTAACAATTGGTTCAAGAACTTCAAGAAGCTCATAACTATGGCTGCTTTGACATAGGAAAAGTGATGATTGCAGCAGGAAGTTTAACAAGAGAATTTGTTCTCAAGTTTACTTACAGAAATTCAAATCCCAACTCAACAGCTGTCTAGCTCTGTGACTTAGACAAATGACTTAACCTCTCTCTTCTTCACCTTACTTATCTGCAAAATGGAAATAATGATAATACCTAATTTGTGGTATTGTAAGTACTAATTTTGCAAAGTCCTTACGACAGTACGTAACATATAGTAAGCTATTATTGTTATTAATTTTCTGTTAAAGTAAGAGAGATTGTAGGAGAGCACAAAAGAAATATATAACCTGGTGTTATTCTTCTATTTTAGATCAATGAAATTAAATTACATTACACATGAATTTACTCACCTATTTAATAAATTTTTTGATTCATTTTTAATTGAGGTATAGTTGATGTGCAATATTATATGTTTCAGATGTACAACATAGTGATTCACAATTTTTAAAGGTTATATTCCTTTCATAGTTATTATAAAAATA
Source organism: Mesoplodon bidens (assembly GCF_964165515.1). NCBI lineage: Eukaryota > Metazoa > Chordata > Mammalia > Artiodactyla > Ziphiidae > Mesoplodon > Mesoplodon bidens. The sequence goes on from NC_138167.1 coordinate 93,182,164, forward strand.
TTGGCCATATTCCCTGTGTTGTACTATATATCCTTGTAGCTTATTTATTTTACATAGCAGTTTGTACCTCTTAAACCCCTACCGCTTTCAAGTCCCTCCCCCCTTCCCTTTCCCTACTGGTAACCACTAGTTTGTTCTCTATATCTGTAAGTCTGTTTCTTTTCTATTATCTTCACTAGTTTGCTGTATTTTTTAGATTCCACATGTAAGTGATATCAGGCAGTATTTGTCTTTCTCTGTCTGCCATTTAATACTTTTTAGTCATAGCCTGTATCAGGCTATTTATTAGGAGCTTCGATTCTAGCAATGAACAAGATAGAAGTGGCCTGGCCCTCAGACAACTCAGAGAATTCCACCACTAGAAGGTATTATACAATTGTATGCAATTAAGAGTTACAACTGCCTTGAAGCAACCACTATGTGCTATGTTTTTATAATTAATAAACATAGCAATACTCTTAATACTGTGTTAATTTTAATCAGCAGTTATTTTACATTTATATCTCTAACTTCACAACAACTATAGGGTACCTATTACACCCATGTTATAAATAAGGATCTTGAGATCGCACAGAATTTAATGACTTCTCTGAGCTCATGCAACTAGTAAAATGACAGGGCCAGAATTCACGTCTCTGCTCTCATTCACTGCACTAGCTATTATAAAGCAGAGGTCTCTTCTTAGAAATCCCTAGACTCTGTACTCTGCACAGTGTTTTTGTTCTGTTTTGTTTGTGTGTGTGTGTGTGTGTGTGTGTGTTTTGTTTTGTCTTGTTTTGTTTATGCTGAGTGCTTTCTTCCCCCTCAGGGAACCATCTTCTATTTTCACCCCAAATCAAAACGCAAATTTTTTAATCAAGCTATTGGTTCTCAAACCTCCCTGCACATTGGATTAACTCTTAAAAAATACTGATGTAGGGCTTCCCTGGTGGCGCAGTGGTTGAGAGTCCGCCTGCTGATGCAGGGGACACGGGTTCGTGCCCCGGTCCGGGAAGATCCCACATGCCGCGGAGCGGCTGGACCCGTGAGCCATGGCCGCTGAGCCTGCGCGTCCAGAGCCTGTGCCCCGCAACGGGAGAGGCCACAACAGTGAGAGGCCCGTGTACCGCAAAAAAAAAAAAAAAAATACTGATATATTGTTCCTACCACCAGATTTAATTGGTCTAAGATATTGCCTGGATATTGAATTTTTTAAAGTACCCTGAGTGATTTTAACATATTTTGAAGGTTGATAGCCAAAGAACTAAGATATAAATGACTTCATGGGTGGTGCTTAAAATAGGGATCGGAGATATAAATTAAGGGACTAAGTTTATATAATTTGGAGAACTATAGTGAAAAATAAAATAATAAAAATTACAAATTCAATTTTACAGGAAAAGTATTTTGTAGTATTTCTATAAAGATTAGAAAGATAATTGATTAAAACATATCTTCTTATTGTTGATAGGTTTAACAAGACAAAAGACATAAAATCTCCCCATATATTTTATATGTTCTATGATTAGATCTTCCACAAACTAGCTTCTGCCTTCACACATTTCAAACTTTGTATTTTCTTTATTATACACATTTTTTGGGGGGCACTGAGAGCCATAGTATGGGTTCACATTTCAGTACAACCTCTAACCCTGTCAGGATGCTCTGGCAGATTTGTATAACGGGTAGTGGTAGTATTCCTGAAAGCTATTCATACCTGGCACAGCTAGCCATTATTTAGCTATACACCAAAGATACCATGAACTGTTCAAGTACATCCTGCTAAACCCAAAGTACATTTATCCCCAACTCAACTTTCCCTTAACTAGATCCCAATAAGCCTGTGGCTAATCCACAGGTACTATACTAGGGGAAGTGTAATGGAGGGGAAAGTCATGTAGTGAAGAGACAATGGTCTCAAGTGATTGTAGTTATTATACTACTTTTGAAAATCTTACCAAAAATTCATGACCCTTAAGGGACCTGTACAAGTGAGGGATCCTGACAATTTAGCTTTATGATATTCATGGCAAATCCATCTCTAAATATTAGCTACTATTATTGTCAATAGCATCTCCATCATTTCAATAGAGGGTAATAATCTGGTTAGAACATGTAGATAAAAATTAATATTAGTAAATGCCATTCTAAACATTTCACAGATATTAATGCGTGTAAGCCTCACAGAAACTTTGTGTAAGTAATATTATGATCACCAGCTCTCAGATGAAGAAGGTGAGACCCACAGAGGTCAATGATCTTAACTCACAAAGCAAGTAAATGTCAGATATGATGTGAACACAGGCAGCCCGACTCTAAAGGGCATGCTAGGGATCTCTATAAAGCTCAGCCTCTTAGATTATTCTTGAAGCTGAAAATGCATGGCCCTTTACCCTAGTTTGAAGAACCATCAAATATTTATTTCAAATAACTGAATAGGGACTGTGGTAGTTGATGAAAATTGTGGAAAACTGCTTGCTTGAAATGAAAGATAGGTGGGTCTATGGGGTCAGTATGGGAGTCTGCCACATACTGTTGAGACAGCTCACATAACACATAAAGGAAAACTTTAAGGTGCGCCTGACAAGGGAAAAGGGAACAACTGACAGAAATGCCAAGCGAAAGGAAAACCGAGTCAATTTCCTACCTTGTGTCAAAGCAAAAGCCCAAAGCAAAGAACATTTATAATGTGGTTTACAAAGATACACAGGATCAGTTTACAAGTTCCATATTTGCTATTAAGATAGATACATCATAATGTAAAGGCATTACAGGTCTAATCAAAGAGCTTACAAGGTATGGAATGCAGTGTTAATTGTGGTTCACCCAATCAGAAATCAAGAAGTGGAGTGTGTTGTGGATAACTGTATCCGTTCAACATAAAATGTGTAATAGTTATGTTAAGTATGTGGTTTGAGAGGGGAACTGGGACTAAACTGAGGATCAATGTCACTCTGAATTCCCATTTATCCTAATTCAATTCAGAAGTCAGCAGACAAAATCAGATGCACCAAACCCTGACACACTGCCTATTCCTTGTCTCTGTCTCTGTCTGTTTGTCTCTCTTATAACTTATCAGAGCATTTAGCACTTATCATAATCATTTAAGTGCTTATTTATTTGCCTGTCCCCTCCAAAACATAGAGACCTCTCTACTGGCAGATCTTATCTTTTACTTCTGTGTTCTGGTCTTTTCACCTTGGAAGTGTTCCACAAACCATAGAATGATGAATGAACAAATCAGTGGGGGAGGGAAGAAATGCAATGTCTCACATCCTGCTTACTATGCATCACAGGGTTTTAAAATCAGCACCACTGAACACAACACTGAGCAATGGCCAGGAATGTGACTTCCAAAACTTTCCACAAATATTGTACACTTCCAACCACCCTTCGAACACTTGGAACACTTTTATTCTCTTATAATATTTATTATATCCATTCTCCAACAAATATGTGTATATTGAGTATGACTAGGCGATAGACACTATTTCAGGCAATAGTGTAAAAGTGTTGGACAAAATGATTCTACTTTGTGTTCTATTTATAGAAGTATTGTTCTTGTCTAATTCTTCTATATTAAAAAATTTCTTATGGCCTACTCAACGTTGTATCACCTATAATACCTAATAATTCATCTAAAACATAAGTCCCCTTTTTAATTGCTAAGTGAATTTATACTGAATAAAAGCAAAACTATGTGTTCAAATCTTGCAAGCTAAATTCATAGTGAACGGATATAGTTATGCCATCACTAGTTCCATAGGAAACTATTTATTAACTGCAGAATAGTCTTTCCCGAGGAATTTGTGTGTGTGCACTGCTGCTACTGAATCAGAACCTATGCTTTAACAAAAGATAGGATATTACAGAAGCCCTCTTCTGAGATATCACCCCATCGATATACAAAAATCCTTGATCTGCAGATACTGAGGTAGCCAAGCACCAAATAATGTGGTATCATTTTTGAGCACCCCCTAGTGTAAACAGTAACTTCCTCACTAAGTCTGTGGAATCAGAATACATCATCTCCTGTTATTACTGAGATCTGAAATTCCAATTTCTCCATCAATTTAAATAATTTATTTCTAGGCTATGAAACGATGGCCTGATAATACTTTTAAAATCCTTTTTTGTTTTATTTCAATAGTGTTTTTTAAAAAAGAATTCTGAATTTTTATTTTAAAAAATTACTACGTTTACAACATGCACTTTCAAGCACCCGAGCTCTCAATGAATTTATGAGCGCTGTCTCAGTGTCCCTGCCGTGCAGGTCCCGCCAAACGTTCTTTTGTTTGTTCTTTGAGAAATCAATGCTGTCTTCTCTAACGGGACAGAAAAGTTTTCCTGTGAAGTCAGTGTTCATTTCATTGTTTTGATTTTACCTCCCCACTTCCCCCAAATGCAAATATAGTTTTATAATTTTATTTATATCTAAGGTTTCGCTTGTTCCTTCTAGGAATAATACATGGAAAAAACAAGGTTAAAAAAGCTATATGTTTTACAATTAAGTAAATATTGCTAGGAATTTAGAAGACTAAGAAACATGAACTCTGAAACATTTTAATTCTTACCATCCCTCCTATTTTGAAACACATATAGTACAATATGTAATTCTATTGAGAATATTCTCCTCTCCATGTGGTAAAACTCGACATTAATTAACTCCCTACATGTCTATAGATATAACTTTTAGTAACTTTCCTTTCCTATAGTGGAATTTAAGCAAATTGAGTCCAGTCTAAAGATGAGGTTCTACAATGCCTTATCTACTTCATATTGCTTATTAATTATTCTTTCTTGAAATACTCGCCAAATTATTGTTTTTTTAAGAAAAATGGATATATTTTAATGTGTGACTTTGGGCACGTTTGTAGGCTTTTCAAAGTCAAGCATTAACTAATATTCACTCATCTTCTCATTTTACATTCCTACTCATATTCCTTCATGTGCATACAAATTCCACTAAGATTAAGGTATGTCAGTTCATATCTACTTATCTCCATTAATTTCACTATCTTTACCTAATGAAAGGATTAACTTCATAGTTTTGATATTGTTAAAATCATAATTAATTTAGGCCATGGATAACTTTATGGAAATCAGAAATATGTCTGCTTTACTCATTGCTTGAAAAAGACAACATTTATTCAGCAGTAGCAAAGGTGGAATTTATTTCTTCTTTATAAGTAAAGATATGAAGCTCATTTTTCATATTTCAATACCTGAATCAAAAATGCTAATGAATTCCTCAAGATAATTCTACAAGAAAGAAAACTTCTAGAATCTAACAGAATATTTAACATTGCGTGAAAAGAAAGAGAAGGTCAAAAAACAGCCCAAATTCTAGCGACAATCACATAGCATTAACCTTGGAGAAATCACTTGTACCTCAATAATTTATGAAGGTCTAAATCCACAGTAACCAAATGTTAATAACAAACTCCCATGCTGTGCTCAAGAACAGCTCAAAAAGCATTTTATACAACATATTGCTGTAAGTCAGATTGAAATCCAGAGTTAACATGTGCCTTGTTTTCAAACTAGAAGATACAAAAACATAAACGCAGAATTAAAATATTGTTTTACTGGCTGCCTCAGTTAGCAAATTGTTTTGCTCCAAGGGAGAAAAAAAAATGTGTGGGTTTTGTGTGTGCTTTCTTTTAAATCTCTTCTTAACATTCTAAGCTACTTTAGTATCATTACAACTTTAATATTACTACTAAAGTAATGTTTATTTTTATTATTATTTTTTTTGTGTGGTACGTGGGCCTCTCACTGTTGTGGCCTCTCCCGTTGCGGAGCACAGGCTCCGGACGCGCAGGCTCAGCAGCCATGGCTCACGGGCCCAGCCGCTCCGCGGCATGTGGGATCTTCCCGGACCAGGGCACGAACCCGCGTTCCCTGCATCGGCAGGCGGACTCTCAACCACTGCGCCACCAGGGAAGCCCTAAAGTAATGTTTAAATAATACTACTAAAGTATTATTACTTTAGATTTAGATTTGGGAGTGACCAATTAAGTACATGGTCATTAAAACCTTCAAAGTAAATGCAAACCCTTAGACAAACTGAAAAAAGCATAGTGAGAAAAGAGGTGAAAGGAGAAATTTGGAGAAAACTATTTTTAGGGGTCAAACAAAACAACAAACAGAAAAGGAGACAAAGCTAATGAGCCAGTAGAGAGGGTCAGCGAGTTTGAAGATACAGAGAAAAAAGGAATCGATTGATTCAGGAGTGTTTTGGAGACGGAGAGGAAAGGGGTTTAGTCATGGGAGCCAGAGGATAAAGTATAGAAATTAACCTTGACTAGAAGGAGAAATACCTCGTCTGCATAGAAAACATTTAAATATGGATGGATTTCGACGTGGATGTTGCCTTGCAGGAATGGCAGTAGAAGAATTCAGAAAAAAAAAGTCACACACATTGTCATGTTGGTGATAGTTAAATCATTATCTATTTTAAAATATCTATAGTAAGAAATAAAATGGGAGTTTTTCTAGGAGCATGTGGATGAATATGAGTGTGGAAGACTGTAGCCATAAATAGACTTCACTTTTCAAGATATTTGGGATGGAGAAACAGATTGATGTTTTTTACTGATTAAGAAGTTCAAAGACTTTTCCTTGTTGTTTGTCATCATCATTGTTGTTCTGCTGTTGGGGCATTTCAGAGGGAACAGTTAGAGCATGAAAAGATGAAGAAGGCAATAAAAATAGTAGTGGTGCAATTTTAGATACGTGGGATTTTTAAATAGGTTAGCTTGCTTTTCTCATGTGTAAATCCTTGTGCTTGACCTTCCTCCATTCAACCACAAGTATCTTGGAGAGAATTAAAATTGAAAACGAAAGGAAAAAGTTAATGAACAGCTTTGCCTTTCAAATAGTCTTGTGAAGCTCATTTCATTGAGGGACAAGTAACAGCAAAAAAACTTTTATTTTGCAACAGCAGAGATCGTCAAGAAGGAAAAACAGGATGAGGATCGAGGATCAAAAATCAAAGCCCTGAAGGAACATGGCATTAACTTGATTCATAAACATAGTTTTAAGAGGTAGATGAAGAGCCATAGTTTATAGTTATTCTTTGATAGTGTTAGTTCTGACTGAAAGGCCAGGAAAACCCATAAGGCAGAAAAGGGAGAGTCTCCCCAACCAAAGTGGACCATTCTCGTTAGGGAATCCCCACTTCTTCCAAGAGCAAGTACTATCTATACCAGCCCCGGTAAGAGGGAGACATTGCCTTGCTGAGGAGCTATGTAAGCAGTCTTTCATACCGCAGGTAGTAAGGGGAAGATAGCCTTTATAGATACCAGCATGATGCTGGCCAATCTTCAGCAGGGTAAATTCCCACCACAACGACTCCCATTAGACAAGCTGTTCTTCAATGTCCTACAACACTGACATGCTCTCCAAATAGGATAAGGTCCTGGATAACCAGAGAGGCACTGGAAAGCAGAAGGAATGACAAAGCTCCATACGCCCCTGGGCTTGGAGGGGAATAAGCAGAGCCAGCTCCAGAATCCCCACACTCCCCAACAGGGGCAGTGGTGAAGTCTATTCCAGTTACACTTTTTAAAAAGAGGACAATTGATGTAAAAAGATCTTAGGAGGGAGAATCTAATCAAGAGCAAAGGTATATGTCAAGTCACATATAAGGAAGCAGGAACATGCTTCTCCTGAGGTGGAAAGGAATCAAGGGGAATTAAAATACAGAGGAGCAAATAAGGAAAGTGAGGGAACTATCAATATATTCACATAAATATAGGAGACTAGATAATTTATGAGAAGATGGTGCTGGGAGGATGGCTGGTCTGTGTTTTGGGGTTTGAGAAATTTAGGGAATCTTGGATAATGTGACATGCTTTAAATAAGACATATTACAAAGGTCCAGCTGAAATTAGGTAGCATAAATATGTAGTTTAAAAATCATTAATTACCAAATTATAGCAACATTCACCATGGTTCAATTTATTTTGGTTTAATTTATTTCCCTAGTAACAGATGTCCATGTTACGTGCTAGTTGCCAAACCACATGATTCTGTTTTGATAATAACTCTGGTGCTTATTTAAAAATATTATTTGTGTTATTAGACATAAACTGAATATTTAAATGTCACGAAGTAAAAAATTTTTGAAAACTAAGGTTACAGAATTCCAGTGAAATTACTCACACTTCTCCCATCTGTTATGCAAAAAACGTCCAGGCTTAAAAAATGTTAGTATATATAAATACTTGACTTCCAGCATTTGCCTATATACTGTGATTTACTAAATTGTTACTTTAAAAGAACAGAAATAATAAAACGAAAAGGGAACCAGCAGTAATAGACAAGTTTTATTAGCCCAGAGAGGCATTATACAGAAATGTCAAAATGACCACCTACTGAAAATGGCTGGAACCCTCACTTATTTCTAAGTGTCACCAACTGCTCAAAATAAACACTATGGATGATGTACTAGCAGCTTTATATGATGTTCTTTTAATGTTATCCATACTTTATTCACTCTTTTTTCCTCCAAACTTCAAGTGACACTGCATTTTATTTTGCTTTTTCCCTAGCAGCATATGCCATAAAACTCTTGCTTTCCTCTCCTAGATGAACTTCTTCTGGAACAGCCTCCTTCAATAAACCCATCCAATCCTTCAAGGCCCACTCCAGCTCAACATGAAAAGGGCACAACTTTTAAAGTCAGAAAACTTGAGTTCAGAATTCACCCTTTGCTAGTTATGTGGCCCTTGAGCAAGTCTCACTCTGGACTACAGTTTCCTCCTCTGTAAAATGAAAGGATTCTGAGTCTCACCCTTCAACCTTTAACAGTCTGTGATTCAAATGCATAACCCATTAATACTAAGAAGCTCAGAGAAGCAGCAATATACAACCAAATTAGGATCAAAAAGCACACCAAAACTGTCTTAGAGGGGAAACCTGGGCTTCTACACCAATATTTTTCTACCAAATTCCCCAGATTTCCCATTTTGGGTTTAAACTTTCACATGAGCGAGACTATCATTGATAACATCAGGAAAAAAAAAGATTAATTTGTGTATATATGTGTGTGTGTGTATATATGTGTATGTATAGATTACATATATATGCGTGTGTGTGTGTGTGTATATATATATATATTCTAGAAACCATCTTACAATTCACAGAAGTCAAAAGGCATTCACAAAGTACTGGTTGGCAATGTTAAGATTTGCTTACTTGATAAACCATATCCAACCATATGACTGCTAGGAAAGCAGTCATATAAAAACATCGGATATGTTATTTGTATAAAAAAATATGCTTTGAATCATAAGAACAAACTAGTGCCAAGAACTTGTTATGATTCCTAAATATTTAAAATTATTTTGATGTAAGTGTATGCCATTTAGGAAATTACAACAAGTGTGCATTTACATTATTTTTTTTTAAATCTCTGAAATAAAACTAAGCTATTTTGTTTAGTATCAAGAAGGAATGTTTAGAGTATTTTTCCAAAATAACTAAGTTCAATGAATTTGCCATTTAGTTTCTGCAAAAAGTACCATTTATATGCTCATATACGTATATACATGTAGGTAAAATAAGTGATAACACCATAACATTTTCATCGAACTCCCATTACTTCTTAATATTTCATCAATTATTTCCATGTACTGAGAATGCATTTTAGAGCAAAAACCAAGAGTCACAGCAAAAAATTTTTAAATGTACTTCTGAAGCTTATAAATGCATAAAAGCTATAGGCAAGGCCAAAGGCTAATTTATAAAGATCACCAAAATAAAATGAAGCAGGAGAAATCAGATCAATTCTAAGAATCATTTTGCACCGACAGGATATTGGCTTAACTACTGTCTGAAAATTATAGAAACTCGTTAAATCATCTCTTACTGTATTGCCTTCATGTGTGTCAATGTTTTGCGGGGTCCTATATATAAAGACAACTTTGCACATTAATCCTCCAAGCCTTTATGGCTTCAGTAAAATATTATTCAAAATTGAGTTATGGACTAGATTTTTAAAAATCACATTAATACGGAATATCTCAATGAAGAGCCATTTACACGAGAGTATAAATTTTTACCTTTATCGTTATTTTAGAGTATACAAATGCCATCTCAAAAACAAGGTTCATACGACATGTGAATTGCACACTCATCTTTTTAAATTATTAATATGAGAAGGAAGAATGTTACCTCTCAGTGCAGGTGGCTACAGTGGCAAGTCCAGCAGCTTATGACTTAGAATCCTGTAAGAGCTAATTTACAGTATTCTTCTATTTCAAAGTGCTTATGTCTTAGATGGGTTCATGCCTCTAAACACAAATTCGTATCTTTCCAGCTCACTTAACTCTAATCATTAGTCCCACTCCAATAACTCTTCAACCCACTGGGACCACTAATTTATTTAGCTATCACTTTTTCATTGGCAACCAGTCCCTCATTTTCTTATTTTTTTAAATATCCAGTTTAGATTCCTGGTCCACAGCTCTCATCTAGTCTTTGAACAAAACCTGAGCTCCTGTACTTATGCCCTCACCTGTACTTACTTGAAGAAAAATAAAAAACACAACCCTCAATCCTAAGTAAATCCAACTTTCTTATCATACCATGCCTGTACCCACGCTGCTCAACATGACTGTAGAAACCACACACAATCATGTGGGCTAGTCTCACATTACATTCGGGACCATTTATCTCACTCTGGACCTCAGCAGTGCTCTGGAATTCTAATATACATCCCCAGTGAGTTCACTCTCCCAATTACGAAGATTACCTCATACCACTTTGCATCTCCTCAAATTTTCAGCACCCACTTCTCCTCCCCACTCTCAGGTGATAACCACATTCTTAGTTCACTGAACAAACTGAAGCAACCAAAACAGACCATCTCCTCCTCCCATGCCTATGTCTCTATTGATGAATCCTGAAGATCCTTTTTGTTACACTGGATGACAAATCTCTACATCTATCTAAGGTCAACCCATTCACTTATATGCATTTCAAACTTGTCTCCATCTCAAGGACTTTGTTCCTTTAGTTATCACTTCTCTCTCAAACATAAATTTTATTTTTTCTCAGATTATTGGATAGTTTCTATTTGCACACCAATGTTCTATAATAACTTTCACTAAAGAGGAAAGAAAACTATACCTATGTGCCATTTAGTCACTGCTTAAATTCTCTGCTTGCATCTTGGCAAACTTTCTCAAAGGGTTTATTTATGTTTACTGCCTCCTTTTGATCTCTTAGGGCTTTGATCACAACCATTCCATTGAAATTGTTTTATTCAAGGATAATGACAGTCTCCAAGTTGGCAAATTCCATGGTTATATGGTCTATATGTAGTTTTAATTTTACTCAACGTTTCAGCAGCTTTTGACTAGATATTTCCTCCTTCTTGAAACATTTTCTTGTCTTCAGTTACAAGACACTACATAATCCTGGTTTTTATTTTACTGTTTCTGTTCAGACTCTTTCTCTGTATTTTCTTCCTCTTCCTGACTATTAAGTACTGGAATGACTTAGAACTCAATCTTTGCCTCTGCTTTCTCTATCCACCCTCACTTCTTAGGTAATGTCATCCAGTCTTAGGGCTTTGGAAACCATCTAGATAACTTGACAACTCCTAAATTTATATCCTCATCTTAGAATGCCCCCACTATCTCTTGACTGTTCATCTAACTGCCAAATCTCTCTTCTCACTTGGATCTTTAATAGACATCTCACACTTAACGTTTCTAAAATAGACATTTGATTATTTCTGTCCCTTCAAACCTGGCACCACAAGTTGCTCTGGCCAAAAACTTTGGAGTATTTTTTTTTTTTACATCCAAAATTCAAATCCTAAATCATGAACAATTACAGTGTGCTCAGTCTTTAGAATATACCTGAATCTGACTACTTTTTTTTTTTTAACCTCCACTGCTAGCACCTTATTCTAAGATATTACCTTCCACAGTAGCTGGAGGGATATCAATCTTTTAAAACTCTGTTTATGACACTTCTTATGTCAAAAACTCCCAAAGGCTTCCCATCTGGTTCACCTTGGGGACCTTACATCATGGTCTAGTATAGTCTCTATGACCTCTCTCTTACCTCTCCCTTTAACCTTATCTCCTAATGCCCCTCCCCTATTTTCTGAACTCAACATATTTACACTTATTTCCTCTTCCTTAATTCCTTTCTTCCTTATATTGAGAAGATTTGTTCATTCACTTTATTAAGGTCTTTTGTCAAATTTACCTCCCCAGAGAATCCTTTCATGAACATCCTTTCTAAAATAACATTCCCCTTTTATTCTCTACCTTTAATCTGCTTTATTTTTCTTCATAACACTTATCTCCAAGAAATATTATAATAGTATACATATTTACATATTTGCTTATTTATTGACTAACTCTTCCAATGGACTATAGACTCATAAGGACTTACTCTCTGTCTTGCTAATTCCCTTATCCCTAACACAGTACTTGGCACACAGTGAAAGCAAAATAATTATGTATTGAATGAACAAATGATGATAAAACAAATGAATTTAGATAAATCCATTACAAAATTCAACAGTTAAAACTTATTCTATTTAAGATTCTATTACCTATTCTCATGTGTCACAAGTAGTGCATCCTTTGTGGCTTAAGTAAAATGTTCTTTAGTATTTTTATCAGTAACTATGAATTTCAAATATAGGAGTTGTCTAGAGTTTCTTTAGTCTCACTACTTTAGCATGATATTCAAAGATGAATCCCATTCAAATATAATGACATTCACCCGAGGGTCTCACTTGCCCTTGTTCTAGAATAGTATTTCATTGTAGTTTTGAGTCAAACTACCTGACCTCCAATACAGACTTAACTCGTTATTAGTTGTGTGACCTTAAACAAATGATTTAACCTCTCTGTGTCTGTTTCTTCATCTGTACAATGGAGAAAATTCCCATAATATAAAGGATTAAGAGATATAATGCATGTAAGGTACCTACATATAGTACCTGGTCCCCAACTTGCACTCAAAAAATGTCAGGTATTATTACACATATATTTCAGAAGGTCCTGACTGCTTTGTCCCTGACTTAAGGTAAAATATTTATGGGGACACTGGCTTCCTTCTCACTATAAATTATTTTGTGAACATGTGTGGTAGACAAGGATTGAAAAAAAAATCAGGAGTTCTAGGATTAAAACTTGCCAGTGTTACTTGTTTATGATATTAGGTTCTGAATATCTGATCCTCAGATTCTGAATTCTGCTTACCTTTCTACCTCAGAGATCTGCCAACTTCTCTTTATTCAGGAGCCCTCCCAGGACTTGCCTACTTTCCTTTATCTACCGAATACTTACTTGATAGTCAAACACCACTGCCTGCCATTTGCCAGATCTTTGTACATCTTAAATCTAGCACTTTTATCTCTCTGCCACAAACTTTGTAAATCATATTTCTGGCTCTGTTTCTGACTATGTTTCATTACAAGTTTGTGTATTTATTCTGATAGGTCAATATGACATACTTCTTAGCATATTTTTATATTATGCTCTTTGGAAAATTTAGTCAGAGATAGAAAAACAACTAAATTCAAACTAATGTCAGCATCTATGTTAATGTTTCTTCATCTATTTTACTTTTATTTTTCAGAGGATTCTTTTCTCCTTTACATAAATTTTATCCCTCTACATATCTCTGAAACAAATGCTCTCTATTGAATACAGTAAATAATTTACATGATTAAAAATCAAGAGGATTTTTCTATTAAAATGGATTTCATTTGTTTTTTTCAAAATATTTTATGAGAGGGCTGTTATTCTCAAGCAACTAGCTAGTTCCTCCTAAAATCTAGTATGCGCTATTATGTTGTGTTACACTCCTTGATTTAAACTCTAAACTACAAGTGAAACAAATAAAATAGTTATAGGTTATTTACTAAATTAAAAATGTAGTCTTCCAAAATATATTTCTATTGCCACTCTTAAAGTTCAACAACACTGTCTTATTGGATAGATTTGAAACATTCCGTCAGAACAAGGTCATAAAGGGGCATTTTTTTCATGTTTAAGTGAGCATATTACTTGAAAATTTGGAAAAAAAGACTTTAGCATAACTATTTCAATGTATACACTACCCGCTGATGCTTGTCTCTAAATTTTAAAACTGTTTACATATTTATAAATTTGAAGGTCAAAAAAGTAATGTAAGCTTTAAGAGTGAAAAGCAAGAATAAAATTCACCTTATATTTTACACTAAGATTTAATACCTTCATAGTGCTAAATTACAGTGTGAAAATGCAGGCATTTGGTACTTTAACTGGATTAGCAAACAACACACAAGTAGACAGCAGAAATGAAACTGAATGCATATCAAATACAATACCCAAGCAAATAACTAAGAAGAACACTGTGTTGTAAATATCCCCAAATGAAACTGACGTATGGAAGGTCATGCTGATTTACGTGCTAAATAAATATAAATCAACAGTGTGATTCAGCTTTTAAAGCTAATGAGTTATGGAGGTGCTTTTACAGTATTTAGAATAGCAGTGCAGATGTAAAGTGAAGCTTTCTAAATTACCTAAACAAAGAAAAACATACAAGGGTTAGTAAGGAGTCAGAGGAAAGATCCAGAATAAGAGTTTAAGACATTAGAAAGACTTCATAATACATCAGAGAATAATGAAAAATTGTTCCTAAAGTAGATTGCAGAATGAACAAGATATAAGATAAAGGAATAGCACAAGATGGTCATATAGTGAAATATTTTGACAATAAGGATAGTTAAACACAAGATTAACTTTAAGTTGTGCAGTCATTTGCTTAGAGAGATTTTAGCATGGACTAGGTCTTCATAGATGACATAGCTGGAACATAGTTCTTTCAAAAATGCTAAAATGTTCACTAGACTGCTTAGAATATGTTTGCAATTCCAAAAAATAAAACTTGGAATGTAGCGTCAGTGAACCTGATTCTGAATTCCAGCTGAACCAGTGTTTATTCTCACTCATCATGGCAGAAGTATAAAGACGTAAAGTTGTTTGTTAGTGAGAAGAAATAACACAGACATGCACACTTATGTCAAAGAGAGAGACAGACATACAGATTCAGGAAGCCACAGCCATTACCATTCATTAAAAAATAAATACAAATAATAATAATAATAATAATAATAAATAAATACATACATATATAAACACATATAAAGTAATCATTAAAAAAAATAAGCTCCCAGCCTTTGTGATATGCATATTGATAGGAGGGACACAAAGTCTTCTTTATAAATCACAAATAATGTCTCATTGTTTTATTAATGTGTATTTATTTATTAAATTCATAAGAATAATACAAATTTAAACATGATTATTAATAATGGACCAAATTCAAAAGCAGATATCCCAGTCCAGAAAATCATAGTTGTGAGATTCAGAAGAGGAAAAAGTAGAATTCAGAAGAATAATCTCAATCATACCAGAATTGGGACCAGTCCCTTGGTTCTGAGGTTAATAATTATAAGTACTTTCCAGGTGAGAGGAAACTAGAAGTTGACTTCAAAATCCCAATCTATAGACGCCTAGTTATTCATCATGATACCTGAGTAGAAAATATGCTTATTTTTTATTCCTTAATGGGTTCAGTCATTGCCAACAAATCTTTTTGTCATCTTCAATAAATCCTAAATCTAAGAAGAAAAAAAAATACTCTCCAGGTATTGCTATACAAATCTCCATGAGTTAGATTATCTGTTCCCAAATATTTTAACCTGAAGTAAAATATAATAATAATAACAAAAGGTAAATACTCTTTAAGAAAACCATCTTAAGCAGGCTTAACTTTGGATGCTCCACAAATGACAAAATTAAGATTAGTAGTTCTCGTATTTGGTAAGTATCTGAAGAATTTAGAAAGAACTATAAAGCTTTCTTTAGAATACCAAGTTTCAGTATTTAGTACTAGAAATTTTAAGATTAAAAATATGGGATGGGGCTTCCCTGGTGGCGCAGTGGTTGAGAGTCCGCCTGCCGATGCAGAGAACGCGGGTTCGTGCCCCGGTCCGGGAAGATCCCACATGCCGCGGAGCGGCTGGACCCGTGAGCCATGGCCGCTGAGCCTGCGCGTCTGGAGCCTGTGCTCCGCGACGGGAG
Source organism: Mesoplodon bidens (assembly GCF_964165515.1). Classification (NCBI taxonomy): domain Eukaryota; kingdom Metazoa; phylum Chordata; class Mammalia; order Artiodactyla; family Ziphiidae; genus Mesoplodon; species Mesoplodon bidens. The sequence goes on from NC_138167.1 coordinate 93,198,255, forward strand.
AGGCCACAACAGTGAGAGGCCCACGTACCACACACACACACAAAAATATATGGGATGGGGCTTCCCTGGTGGCGCAGTGGTTGAGAGTCCGCCTGCTGATGCAGGGGACACGGGTTTGTGTCCCGGTCTGGGAAGATCCCACATGCCGCGGAGCGGCTGGGCCCGTGAGCCATGATCCCTGAGCCTGCGCGTGCAGAGCCTGTGCTCCGCAACGGGAGAGGCCACAACAGTGAGAGGCCCGAGTATCGAAAAAAAAAAAAAAATGGGATGGCACTCTAATGTTTACTGTATGGCTCCCAATTGTTTGCGATACACAATTAAGATACACAAATACAAGTAAATATGTATTTTAATTTAAAGCCATGAAGGAGAATTACTCAAGGACTGAAACATTTATTTACTAATATCTTCTACAAATATCATGTTAAACTATATGAAATTGTCATTTTTGTAGTGCAGAAGTAGTTGAATATTGGTGATTTCATATTGTTAAATTCAACATTTATTCAAGCACATTTGTGTTTGAGGATCAGTTACAGGCACTGAGGATACAATGTGAGCAAAATTAGAGTCTGATGTGTAAATAAATTCATCCTCTTCAATTTTCATGGCCTTTTAGTATATCTATATCTCCCATGGATGACTGTTTTCAGTCCATCCATCCACTGGTTCATCTATGCATTCATTCTGCAAATGTTTATTTGGCACTTGATACATGCCAGATATTTGTCTAGGTATTAAGCACACATTCATTATCAAAAAAAAAAAAAAAGGGCTCCCCTGGTGGTGCTGGTTGAGAGTCCGCCTGCCGATGCAGGGGACGCTGGTTCGTGCCCCAGTATGGGAAGATCCCACATGCCGCGGAGCGGCTGGGCCCGTGAGCCTGCGCGTCTGGAGCCTGTGCTGCCCAACGGTAGAGGCCACAACATAAAGATTGTGATAAGTGTATTAAAAAAATATGTATAAGTGGCTTTATGAAAGAGTAACCAGGAAAATCTTGCCTGATTTTTGAGGTTTCACATTTTGTAATCAGTAGTCCACATTCTTTGAGGCATCTCAAAACTGCAAGGGGGGAACCTGTAATAATGCTTAATAGCCAATGTAACTTGGGCTAAGTACTTTACAGATGTTTTCTCATTTAATTGTCACAGCAAAGCAAACACAATTCTAGTCCCCATTTTACTGATCAGGAACCAAATCTTAACGGGTTAATAATTTGCCTAAGAATACAAAGCTAATGAATGATCTCAGAATTTGGACTCTAGCAGGGCCTTTCTCTCCATTATCTCTGTTTTCAGCCTTTGCTTATGTTGCCTCCTATAGCTCAACTCTGATTTATCCTGTCTGGCCTGGAACTCCGGGGCTAATATAACAGCCCCAGGACACAACTTTTCTAGAAAATATCCCTAGGGTTTTTCAACTAAGCCCTTTTCTTTGTGTGCTGAGATGTAATTGGGAAACGCAGGGCAGGAGAAGGGTGACACTTGATGGCATGGTCAGTCAGCCGAGAAACGACTGAAGCTAAGGTGTCTCAAGCAGTCATCATCTCTGTTCACATAATCCTATGAAATGTGATCTGAAGTTCCCTTTTAGTTTAGGACTGATACCTGATATTCAACAGTTATAAATTGAAGCAACCTTTACTCAAATCCAAAAATGCATACTCCAAAGATGCTAAAGTTTACAAACAACTGTAACATAAAATCCTCAGAGTCTCACAATGCCTCTTTGTGTAGAGTTGAAATGGAAAAAAAAAAAAAAAGAACATAAGCTTCAAATTTTAGCAGACAGGGTTAAAACTTAAGAACTAGGTGAAATACACAATGTTAAATCCATAAGCAAATTTAACATAATTTGGACAAGTGAAAGACATCTCAGAATACTTGACAGGAATTCTTCTATTAAGTTTCATGGCAAATGACCCTTATTTACCTCTTCTTATCACTCCTGATAAAGAAGTGATACTGTGAACACTACCATTTAATGCACTTACTCTGAAATATAACATTAAAAATAATGTAATTATGATTACAGTCAGTAAACACCAACTATAGAAGACAAAATTTCCTGTACCATCAAATTCCCTCTCTTTGATTATCCACCTCTCCCATGTGGCTAAGAATAGGGATTTAATCTTTACCATTTTCCCCTAGGCCTCATTTGTAGGAAGCATTTCCACTATGTCCAGAAGCCATAAATACATATTTTTTATGGATGTCTTCATCTGTATGAAGCTGCCAAGTTTACTTTGAAATCTACCATACTCAACATAGTAAGATGAAACATTATTTATAGTACTGTAAAAGTTGTTACTAATGTGTGGTATATGAGTTTATATATGACACAGGTTTCTTTGGTTGCAAGCAACAGAAACCAACGTGGACATTCTAATGAAAAAAGGAATGTGTTGGAAGAAGATACAAGAGCTCACAAGATCCGGGGAAGGTAAACAACCAGATTTAAAACTGACAAGAAACAGGCAACTACAAATCCTACCAGACCTTCCAAGTCACCACTGCTGCTACTAGGATCAAATGCCAATCATTTGTTCTGTTTTGAATTACTCTGTTCAAGTTTCAAATCCACCCCACCCCCCAAAAGAGAGAGAGAATCTGGCTGAATAAGCTTAGATTATAGACCTCTATCTTTTTCCTAGAGAAAGGAGAATTCTAGTTAAGTCCTAGTAAAAAAGCCCCCAAAGACCCCTTCTGTTTCTGGAGTAGGAAAACTTGATTTATTGCATTAAAAAAAAACTATGTACTGATGGTGGATCTTTCTCCAAAAGGAAATCGGCATGCAGTTAAAATGACAAATCACTGTTGATTGGCAGAAGACAAGAAAATTAAATAAAACAATTTTCCCCCTAAACTGTAGAATATATGCATCTCCTTTGACCCAACAATAGCACTCCTAGACATTCACCAAAAAAGAAATGCATACATATGTTCACAAAAAGTACGTACAAGAAAATTCAGAGCAATATTCTTGGTAGTGGGCAAAAAACTGAAAATTACTCAAATGTCCATTAACAGTAAAAAGGGTAAACACTACATGCATAACAAGGTGAATCTCACAAGTATTCTGTCGAGGGGAAGAAGCCAGTACTAAACAGAACCTGGTGCGTTATCTGATGCATTCTTCTGTTATCAAATTAAAAACAGGCAAAACTAACCTGAGATGTTAGAAGTCAACATACGAGTTACTCTCAGGGAAGGTAGGAACTAGAGGGGACAGGAGGAAGTTTCTAGGGTGCTACTGATGGTCTGTTTCTTGATCCAGATGCTTCTAAATGCTGTATTCAGTTAGTAAAATTCTATCCAACTGTGTATCTTTGTGATTGGAGCACTCTTCGTTGTGAGTGTGTGTATCACTGTATATCTACATAAAATTACATAAAGGAAATAATGGTGACATAAATGATAGAACAAAAATAGGAAAGATGAAAGGAATCCATATAGCCATCCTAATGCAGACATGACCAAAAAACAAAATGGAAGCAGCACAATATGTTCATTAGTTTTCATGTAATATTTATGAATCACATACATGGCATTTGCCTTTTCAGTAAAAAAGGCAGACTTGAAGTGATTTGCCTAAGATGGCATTACTAATGGCAGCAGGCACATGGAATAGGCTTCCTGAATGCCTGATGACAGTTTTCTTTTGTTCATATCACACCTCTCCTATTAAGCAGTTCCCAAAGTTTATACAGTTTCCATTTACAGAAAGCAGGATAAATGAGGTCCTACAATACCAAGTGTAATGACATAGAGCCGAATGGATGTCCCTACTTACAGCACACCTAGAAGGAGAAGTCACATGCCTGTGAGGAGCAGCTGCTTATGTACACTTAACAAAGAGGAACTGTCATTTAAGTTCACACTGATCATTGATTATATCATTGCACTTAGGGGGCCTGTCAGGGTGATGCCAACTCTTAGGTAGAGGCAAGGGTCATTTTCTAAAATCAAAGCCTTAAGTGAAAGCCACATGTAGGTAAACATTACCTCGGAAAAAAATTCTTATCGCCCACGACTTAACAATATACATATTATCTGTGTGTGCTCTTATAGAATAGTTCTTGATAAAGAACTAAAGTCTAAACTAGCATAAGATAAAGTCTAAACTAGTATAAGAAGAAAATCTAGGTATAGCAGCCAGAAATTCAAATAGTTTTGACAATTATATATTGATCATATTCCTAGTAGCAAATGAATGAGGGGCAAATTGAGAACTATGAAGTATCCCTGCTTGTTTCATTTTATTTTCAATATTAAACCTCTAAAATGTAATCAATTTGTTTGTTATGATTTTATAAACTAGTGTGTTCACACATTGGAGGGTGAAATCGATAGTTAAGACAGCGTGAAATGAAATGAATTCATGACAGAGGTCATAAGATGATGTCATCATAGTATTGAACTTTAAAAATACCTTGAGCAGAATATGGTGTATCCTCCGCCTATAGTTCACATATTCCCTAGACTTCTCATCAGATGACTGAAATGTCTCTAGGAAATGCAAATTGTAAGCCTGAAACCACAGTTGCCATTATAAATAAAACAGATTTTTCCACAACCACAGACTCCCAGTACATAAATCAGAGAGTTTCGTAATCCAGACCCACTGGGAAGATATGTAATATATAGAATATGTGCTGGATTACATTAAAAAATCTAAGTCAAAGATCTAAAAATCTTCTGCATTCTGAAACCCATCTGAGCCCAAAGATTTCAGATAAGGAATGATAGACCCTTATAATTTAGTAAATTATACAACTGCAGATTTAAAAGAGTGTAATATTAGATTGATGAAATTATTCTTTGTGTAGGTCAAAATAATCCAATATCAACACTTTTATATGGTCCAACCCAGTTGTTCCTCATTCCTCATACTTTCAATTATTGGTGTAACAAGATATTAGAATGTACCTGGTTCTCAGTTTCAACTGAGGCTCCAATAATGAGTATGGGTCAGACTCACCTTACCGCCCACCCAAAGGGATTTTAAAATAGGAATGCAAGAGAACCTATTCTGTGGTCCTTGGGACCCCTGATCCACACCAAAGATATTTATTAAAGAGGAGAGAAGGGAAGGCTGCTTAAAAGTCATGAAATCCTACTTCTAACTCCTAGCACTAGTAAGAGGAGACAGGGCTTCAAGTCCCCTACCTAGGAAAATTGGTTTTGAAATATGTTGGCTGAAATTGTTGGATACAGAGAAGGCTGGTACTTGGTTCAAGCTTGAGAAGTCTAAGCTATAAATGGGATCTGGCTTCTCCCTATAAGAGATGTGCTCCATCTTTGCTTAAAGGATGAAGCCAGGAGAGTGAGACTTTAGAAGGATCAGCTTGCACTTCAGAGTGCGATAGGTCACGAGATCCAAAAAAAAGTGTTACCTACAGACAAGCGAAGGCCATACCAGGAAAAGAGCAGGCAAGGAGCCATCTTGGGTCTGTCCCTATAAGGCTGTCTGGAGGGACCAGAGACCTCTGGAGAAAGAGGCCAGAGTTGTAGCAGTGGATGCTCAGAGGCCAAAGAAGTCATCTAAGGGACCTTTCTCAATAGAGAGGTTTCCTCCACAGAAAAGGGGGACCAGAAACAAACCTGGGAGGGACCCAAAAGCATACCTCATTATGCAAGCCATGGTGCAGGACAGAGCTTATTACCAGATCACACCAAATGAAAGTTGTTCTTGTCCTAGTCCCTGAACAAATCTTCCTTCCCCTTATTGAGGTCAAGACAGCAATTGTTAGAAGGAGAAACCTGTCTCACTGATCATCCCAGCTCCTTTTTTCGTGATAATTTCCAGTCTGAAACAGACCTTTGCAACAGCGAAGGGGGGTAGAAGAAAAGATTTAATACATGCAAATTCAGTGTTTAATTACAGGTATTGAACATTCTAACCTGGGTTGAGATTATATGCAGTTTAGAGGGACTAAGGTCTATGCAGAAAACACATGAGGTGTGTTTCTGAAGCATACTTGTTTATATTTATTAAACAAGATATAAAATGAATAATAATAACTCTGTCATGGACTAACCACATGAATATGTAGATAAAATTTGATTTTTCCTATATAACTTTTTCCTATGCAAAAAGAACTAGAAGGACACACAGTACAATTTCTGTGAATGCAAGAGAAACTCCCAGAAATGCTGCATTAAGATTATTTTTTAATTATAGTATGGAGGTTCCTTAAAAAACTAAAGATAGAACTATCCTATGACCCAACAATCCCACTCCTGGGCATATACCCAGAGAAAACCGTAATTCAAAAAGATACACACACCCCAATGTTCATTGCAGCACTATTTACAACAGCCAGGACATGGAAGCAACCTAAATGTCCACGAACAGAGGAATGGATAAAGGAGATATGGTACATATATACAATGGAATATTATTCAGCCATTTAAAAGGAATGAGGTTGGGTCATTTGCAAAGATGTAGATGGACCTAGAGATGTCATACAGAGTGAAGTAAGTCAGAAAGAGAAAAACAAATATCGTATATTAACTCATATATGTGGAATCTAGAAAAATGGTATAGATGAACTGATTTGCAACACAGAAATAGAGACACAGACGTAGAGAACAAACGTATGGATACCAACGGGGGGAGGGATGGATTGGAAGATTAGGATTGACATATATACACTACTATGTATAAAACAGATAACTAATGAGAACAGACTGTATTGCACAGGGAACTCTACTCAGTGCTCTGTGGTGTCCTAAATAGGAAGGAAATCCAAAGAAGAGGGGATAAATGTATAAGTGTGGCTGATTCACTTTGCCGTACAGCAGAAACTAACACAACGTTGTAAAGCAACTATACTCCACTAAAAAATAAATAAATAAATTATTTTAAAATTATAATTATTAGGAGTAAAATACATGCAATTAGTAATTGCATGCAGTTAGTAAATATCAACTTTAATTCCATAAACTATCTTCAATATGAAATGATCATAAAATATTGGTCATGAGTCAAATGTTTTAAATGTATCTAAAGATTTAGTAAGGCTTTGCATCAGAAAATAAACACAAGGTAATTCAGACTGGAAACTTCATTTCCTGTTAAGGTTTAAACTTCTATGAGAAACATAACCACATATTTCAAGCCCACAGCTTGAGGATTTTTATCTTATATTTATCTGCACTCAGAGCTACTGTGTTTATGTATATAATCTTCTCAACTAATGCCTCACATTCATTAATTCATTCTACACGTATTCTGAATACCTACTTACATTTCAGATGTTCTAGCCAATGGGTAGATAAATAATAGTGAACTAGACATGAATGCATAGACTGCTCTCAGGAAGCATTGCACAATTAATAACAAGTATGACACATGTCACAAAATGATAGAAAGCGTAAGAATGCTTCAAGGAGTGATGCATAGTTCTATCGGGGAGCAAGGGAGGGTAAAAAGTCACTCATTATTTTTGTGCACGATCAGAAATGTGGTCACTGCAATAGATTCACTATGCTCTTAAAATGACAATCAAAACATAATAATTGTGGTACTGATAAAAAAATAATGTATATATGGGACTAAATGAATGATTTCAAGTCTTTTTTCGGCATTATTTTCAAACAATATTTTCAAAGGTGGCTCTGCTATATTTTAATCCAAAAGTTCAAAAGAAATACAGTTGACCCTTCAACAACACGGGTTGTATAAATACTCGCGTCTACTTAGAAGTGAATCTTTTTCAACAGTAAATACTACACTACCACACGATCCACAGTTGTTTGAATCCATGGATGTGGAACCATGGATATGGAAAAAAATGTGTATAAGGAGGGCCAACTATAGGTTATACTTGGATTTTCAACTGCAGGGAGCGTCAGAGTCCCTGACACCTACTTTGTTCAAGGGTCAACTGTATTTTATTTTTCATTCTGTGTGATGTCACAGAAATTTTACTTGGAGAAATGTATGCCTTTATCTCACAATAGTTCATCAGACTATTATCCTCATTGCTGATTCAACTTTTCAACATGCTTCTGTATTATTTTTTATTTTTTCTTAAATTGCCTAAACATATGACTATGATCAGCACAGTTTTTTCTGTCCATCTCAGTGACAGAGTCAGAAGATAAATAAAGAAGTGAATGACCAAACATCCATCCACTGAAAGTATCTCAAAGGAGGCATATTTTAAAAGGTACCCCAAGGCACACGGGAAGTTAGTTTTGGATTTGAAAATACTACTTCAGAAAAGCAATATTGTTTATTTGGAAGAAAAACTGAAGGAAAAGAACAATGGGTTAGGTGGAGAGCAAAATAATCTACTATAAAAATAAGCATCAAAGAGAAAAGTAAAAATATGCCATGTGGAAAAACATATGTCCCCAATGTGTTGTGAAAAGTAGCAAATACTGCTAAATCATACTGAGGAAGAGACATTTTGTCCTAGTGATTTTCTACAGATGTCAGCTGCGGCAGGCCACTAATTTATGTTTAGAGAAATAAATAAGAATAGGTTTAGTTGAAGAATTTTTAGGTTTGATGCTTAAGTTTTCTTGGAGGGATCACTGGTTATTTTTTATGCATAAAGAATACTTGCAACCAACAAGGACCTACTGTATAGCACAGGGAACTCTGCTCAATATTATGTAACCACCTAAATGGAAAAGAATTTGAAAAAGAATAGATACATGCATATATATAACTGAATCACTTTGCTGTACACCCAAAACCAACACAATACTCTTAATCACCTATACTCCAATATAAAATAAAAATAAAATATGTATTCTAGGCAATAATTAATTAATTAATTAATTAAAGAATACTTGCAAACACACACTCGAAGTAATCTTATTTGTGATATGAAGGCAGTAATGATCTGTAAAAGGTGCATGCATCACTATGGTAATAAAAACAATCAACCTCAGTCTCTCTTCTCATCCCTTCTTACCCTCCACTCACACAGTAGTTATTCGTTTTCCTGTTTCTGCTAATGGTATCACTATTTTCCTGCCTTCCAGCCTTGAAAGCAGCAGTTTAGATCACAGGTTTGGAATCAGACAACCACCCGAGGCCCAGCTATGTCACTAGCTGGGCTAATTACCTAACCTTGAGCAAAATACTTAACCTCTCTCAGCCCCATTTCTTTACTCTACACAACAGAGATCACACTATCTTGCTTACTCCGTTTTTGTAAAGATCACAATAATACATGCAAACCCATAGAGGAAGCATTCATTACATGGGCTAGTATCACTGTCACCATGATTATCCACCCTTCCTTAGCAACACTATGGTATTTATCCTTCCTTCTCCTTTCCTATTCATCTTCATTCCGTCACCGAGCCTCTGACCCTCACTTCCTGCTGTCTGTATCTCCATCTACTAGTGTTCTTCTACCCTCTTCATAAACAAAACCAAAACAGAAAGGATATTCCTCTTCTGTACACCTGGTTTCTGCTACAAACACAACCTGTCCCTTCCTTCCCCTTGCGAAGCCTGCTCAAATGTGACACCCCATCTGCATGAAATCACAGGCTAATAGGCTATCCAGCCTAAAATGTTTTTGGATGGGGAAGCCTAGGATTACTACCTATCCTATCTGGTAAGTAGAGTCTTGTTCTTTCTGAACAAGATTACTCTCCGACCTAAGGCATTTAACCTCTGTCAGTACCTTTCAACCTCCACTCATAGAAGCCCTGGTACTCACTGTAAAGAAGAAAACCTGAGCAGAGAAAAAGGGAGTTTCTCTTTTTCCATAGATATTACAGTCTCAACACATATGCTGTAAGTGTTCCCTTTGGTTCCTTACCACAGGCTCCTTGGAGGACAAGAGGTCATGTTGAGCTTTGGGGTTTTTCCTTCTCTTTCTTTCCCTTTCTCTCCTCTCTCTGCCTCCTGCCCCTCCCTCTTGTCCTCCCCTTCTCCTCTTCTTTTTTCTCCCCATTCTCCCTCTTCCTCATCATTACACCTGGATGCCTAATGTTTTTTTCAGATGATCCTAAGCATGTCTGAGTACATCAAGGTGCATCTGGCTTGAGCAATACTCTGTCAATCACCCAGCAGAGCATCTAGAATCTCCTGTTCTGCATGGATGACATAAAAATAGGGCAAGGTATCAATATTCAGTCAGGTTGGATAAATGGAATTTAACTCTGTGTGTTTTATTTCTGCCTTAACCGCCTTAGAAAAACTAAACCCATTCTAAGAGAAAGTAAAGGATAAGGTGTATAGCCAGCCCCTACAGCACTTGTCTTCGAATAATATGAAAATATATCGCCTCACTTCTAGGCAGAGAATAGTGGCCACACATAAGGTCTCCTCGGCTCCACTGTCAACCAGGAGCAGTCTGGGAGGGAGAGTACTGCAGGTATAGATGACTTAATATACCAGGTCACGCTGCCTCCTCATGCTTCTCTGTGGCAAAATGTCAATATCACTTCAGAATATGATTGTGCGCTATTGAATGTAGTCTACTGGGAAATGTGTTGTTCCTGCTTTTCATAATACACTTTCCCATGTGCCATTACTTCATCAGTTGAAGGGTAAGCCCAGGTGACCAAGGGAACTACTAGACTCTACAAACACTTCAGTACCTCTGACACACCATTATGCTACATTTTACCTCCACATCTGCCTTCATCCTACCCATCCTCTCTCTCTTCTTAATCATACATGCTTCCCTCTGTCTGGGATCATTTCCACCAGATAAACATTTTGAAATATCTCCCACATCAACACAAAACAAAAACCTTCCTCTGATATTCATATTCTCCTCCAGATAACATCCAGTGTCTGTGCTCCTCGTTTAGCAAAAAAAAATATTTTAAAAGTTTTTATCATCTCTGTTCTACTTCTCTCATTCTCTCTTGAATCCAATGAGGTTTTCATCTTTGCTTTCCACTGAAACAATAGTTGACACACTTGGCAGTTATCTCCACTGTTGCTAAATACTGTGGTTGTTCTTTGGGTCATCTTCTTATTTGTTTTAGCCACAGCATTTGACACAGTTGATCATGGTCTCCTTCTCATAACAGTTCCTTGACTTAGCATTTTACTCTGCCAGATTCTCATCTTCTCAAATTCTAATTTTTGGAGTTCTTCTGGGTATAATTTTTGGGCTCTGCCTCTTGTCTCATGATTTTCTATCATCTATATCCTGCTAATTTCTACATTTATATCTACAGTCCAGTATCCCTCCCCCACAAATTCATTTCACGAAATAAAATACTTTAAGCCTGTTTTAAACTATTTTAAGTGAAGTTATTTCTCTACTCTAAGCAGTTTATTCACCTATGATTGAAAACAATATCTATATTTTAGGGTTGTTGCAAAGTTGAAATGAAATACCTTAAGTGGACATACTATTTTAAAGTGCTAAAAAATATAAAGGATTAAAAATTAGAAAATATATTTAATGTTACTTCTCAAATACACCCAGATATTAAAAATTTTAGTGGTACAAATATAGTGCTACTTTTCAAAATGGCATTCCTCTATTCAATATATAATGAATATATCTTGTAAGAATATGCATTTTCTATGGAACTCATTAGAGTAAAATTGTATGTTAACTTTTAACATGTATCTGGCAAACATCTTTATTTTCTCTGAACCGATCCTTCAGGGAAAAAAATGTGTCCCCCAAAGAAATTAATGTTACTAATGAAACAGCACCAGATCAACCCAGTTAAGACAAATTACTCCATTCATAATATTTACTTTCTGATTAGTCTTTGTAGAAAACTTCTAGGGAAAACCATAACTAAAAGAATTCATTTATTAGAACAATCAAGAAAATTGATACTTTTTAAAACCTTAAAGTTCAAACAGGAGTTGAATGAATTTTTTATACTTTCAAACAGTTATTTTGATGACACAAAGACATGGACACAGTGGATGCTGCACGATGTTTTGCTCTGTAAGTCTAATTACAAAAGCTTGCTCTAAAATACAAAAGGGGGTCAGCAGGGGACACAGCTGACTAATAAATGTGGATGAGATTAAAGCAAACTGTACAAACCAAATACTGTTTTTGCAGCCTAATGATTTTTGAAAACTACTTGCTGGGTAATTATGATGAATCCAAAAGAAAATCTGGCATCCAGTGCTTTTAATTCAATTTATGAGTGATTAGGGCATTGAGAAGGTAAGATAATAGCTCTCTTAATGGGGTGGCTTTTAAGCACAAACTTACCTTTTGAATGCTTGAAGAAAAACATTTCAAGATTTAAAGAACCTTGCAGTGATTATTAAAACCTCTGACAAGCATTTTCTATGCTCTAATAATCAAACAAAATAAAAGTTCTTTGCCCTACCTGGCTTTACCCTTTCAATCCAGGTCAGCCAACCCACCCACGTTGTCACATCTTCAACCTCATCTTCATTACAAGCTCTATAATCTCAAACTTATTTTCCCCCTTTGAGCACAACTTCTTTTCTTTCCCCTTTACCATTTCTTTAATATTGCAGAATCTGATCATCAACCACAACATGATCCCTCATCCCCCTACTTATTTTTGCTATCCTCAACTCTTTATTTCACTTAACTCTATTTATTCAACCTCTCTACCATAGACATACACTTCAATCAAATTCTCACCATATCTCTCTTGAGCGTCTGCTACAACATGCAAAGAGAACATTCAGAGCCTCAGTGGATACGGCCGAGATAACTGGCAAAAGGCCACTGTGATTATAAAACAAGGAGAGATGGACACAAATAACAGCAGCGAGGCAAAATGAAATACTGGGATAGAAAAGAACCAGGACAACACGACCAAAAAAATCAGAAAAAGTTCAACAGGACAGAGATCTGGGTGAATATAAGATCTCTGTGGCATATATGTGAAAGCTGGCTATGTTCAAATAGCCAAGGATAGAATAGATCCTATTACCCACACTGGGCCCCTTTCTATGCCCTTGAGTTCATCTGCTGGAAAGCTTTGGCATAGGCTGGTTCATTTAGCAGATGGGCGGTGATTTCTTGTGATCATTATTCTGAGGCTTATGTCTTATCTAACAAGTCATTGGAGTTATTTATTTATAACTCCAGTAGTTATAAATATTTAGTTATCAGATGGAATTAATGGTGGAGAATTGGATCTTATTATTTGGTATATGGTTCAGGGAACAATAGCTGTGTAGCCACCCCTCTTCCTTAAAGACACACACAGTACAATGTTGAGATTATATATGTTACAATAACAAGACAAGATATGACTGATGTGGGCTCAAGACATAAACAGAGCCTCTAATTTTCCCTAAGTAAAAATAATACACATGGGATTTCCCTGGTGGTCCAGTGGTTAGGACTCTGTGGTTCCACTGCAGGGGGTGCAGGTTCAATCCCTGGTTGGAGAAATAAGATCCCTGAATGGGGTGCGGCGCAGCCAAAAAATAATAATGATAATAAAAATAAAGACATGTTAAAATATATAAATTTACACATATAAATACACACACACACACACACACACACACACAACCAGTCAGGGCTAGCTTCATAGTGTGTGACCTGGGCAATCACAAAGAGCCTCATGCTCTGAAGGGACTGGGCATGCTTTAATGCTCTGTTGTTGCCTTCTTCAAATTCCTAATAATTTTGTCTTTGAACTTGTGTTTTGCTAGTGAAAACTGATGGGACAGTGGAGCACGCATGTTACCAGAAAAGATATGCACACTGTACATGTGCATCTCTGTACCTGCTTATGCCATTTGCAATACTTCATGACACAGAATTCTGGTGGACACACAATGCATGTGAGTTCCATAAGACTCAAAGTTAGCACAAGATACCTGTGTTACATCTACAACTGAATAAGCAGAGCATGCCAGACCTGAGAGGTCACACTTAACTATTAGAACAAGAACTTGCTTCAAATGCAGACAGAAGTCAATCGTATTCTAAAAAACACGAAAAACCAAGAACTCCTACAGTATCTTTTCATATACGTGTTACTTCCATGTATGAGCTACACATTTACACTGAAAATGATGACATACGGAATAAAAGGGAAAGATAGAGCAAGCTGTAGTTCCTTTTCACTTCCTTACTCACCAGAGAGCTGAAGGCAATAAGATTAATAGAATGTGTGCATATCAAAACGTAATATAAGAACAAATTTTGTGCAGCATTTCCGTATGTATGAAGTATGAATTGTATACTTTTGGTATTTCTAACAAATTAAATATGTTGCTATTTCTATGTTATAAACTGGCATTGTGTAATATAAATATGAGCAGTAAAATTCAAACTAATAATTAAAAATTTAATTTTTTTTACTTAAAATAACATTAACTAACCAATACAAAACACAATGGCAAGTCAAGAGAGAGACTATGGAAGAAAAGAAAAAGCTTCATGTTCTGTTACCGTTAATTGTATTTTTGCTCCTTTTTGAACAGGGGGTCCTGCATTTTAATTTTGCACTGGACTCCACAAATTATGTAGCCAACCCTTGAACCGGTTTACAAATAGAGAGGGTGGAGCATGTTTAATTGTGTGTGAAAGAGAAGAAAGGAAAAGAATATGGCTAGGCTTATCCTTGGGGTTAACCTTGCTTGATTACATATTTGGACATAGGAAGACAGGATGCACAAAATATGCTTATGTAGTCATAACATTTTAATATACGTGCCCAGAAAGTTTCCAATTTAGAGAGATGAAAGTTGTGGGATGAAGCAATAGTTTTCTTCTGTTTCTATCCAATTTCCCCTCCTCCCACTTTTGAGAGTAAAATGAGTATTTATTACAATTTGTGGAAATTTTAAGAGATGATTAATTATATTATTGAAAATCTAACCTTTTGTAACGAAATCTGCTGGTTAACATTATACTCTAATCTATAGGAGAAATACAATGATGGGGTAGGTGGATTATACAAAACAGCATGTAATTCTCTGTATTTCATTCCTCTTCAACATGACGATCGGTTTTTTCAGATTTTCCCAGGTATGGATACTTATAAATGATTGCCATACTTAATGGCTTTCTATAACAAGTGCTCTAATAATACAGAAATTTTCCAGAGTTTAGTCAGTTATGTTGTCCTTCATTCATCCCATCACCATTGCTCAACATTTAAGCTAATCTTGATTTATTTGTTTTGACATCTCTTTCCTTTACTCAGTGCAGATGGAAATAAGTGCTTTTAGAACCTGGAAGAAACTTTAATTCCTATCAACTAAGGAAAAAATACAAAACATTGCCATTTCTACCACATTTAGAAACAGGCAAAAACTACCTTTTTCTTTTCAAATTTAGTAGTTCCTAAAAGCAAGTATGCATTATTTGTCTGTCAGAATAAGGTAATTATTAGTGGAAATGATTAACATTTGCATGTACCTTGTCCTCTCAAATTTCTCTTGTTTTTTCTCACACATATCAGGCTGGTGCTCAGTAACTGTGCACCTAGGGAATCCTTCAAATACTGCAGTATTTCAATATGCACCTCCTTGCTTCTCATGATTGCACAGAAGCTTTGGTTCATAGGTGCCCTGTGGGAGAGTGTGTGCCTCTGAAGTTGCAGGTTTTTTATAATCATGTCAAGGTCTTACTCTTTTCAGGAAAAAAAACAAAAACAAAACACTGACTTTGTTTATAGTTACATGTATTATCAATACTTTGCTTTTCTAGGAGATCTTCAGCATCACTAGTCAGTTTTCTTATAGATAATGGACTCAGACATAACTTTTGGAAGGTGATAGAGTAAACATTCTTTGAGAAACAAGTTTGCCAGTTTTTCTTTGTCTTTTGTTTCCTAAAAGATATAAGATAAAGCCCTCATCTTTCTATGGTTCTATAAAACATTGTTTATAATATATTTATCATATTGATTTTAAATATTATTATAAGAAACTATTTGTCCTCCCTCAAAACTGTGAGCTTTTGGCAGGATCCGGTAGGGTAGGATAAACAGAAATTATTTGTTCATTTTGTATCCTCAGTACTTAGCAAGTTAATTTATATACTAAGCACTGAAGAAATGTTTGTTGAATAAATGAAGTGGTTGAACTTAAACCTAGATTTCCCCAGGGAGACCATATTCAGAGTTAAAACCCAAACATCACTGGTCTGCTCTATGTACTTATCTACTGCAGGAATTTCAGCTTCTTACTGTGGTGTGTGGTTATATATGGTGAGGAGGCACATGGGCTCATAAACAGTGTTGCTGTTGCCTTCATATAAAAATTACTTGAGATGGAAGCTGCACGTTGTTGGAACATTATGGCTACCATTCACAATGACACAGTCTTCTTGCTTAGGGCATTAATTTCCCAAAGCTAAACCCTGAAGCTACCAAAGCAGTACTGGGTTCCCTTCAGTCAATACTGTTCAGGTGCTCTACTGTTTTCCATATAAAAATGGAACTCTGTTCTCTCCAAATAAATGACAGACATTGTCATCATTAATTCATGTATTCAATTAACAAAGCTGGGTTGAATGTATTGTAGGTGCTAAACACTGCTCAAGGCACTGGCGATCAAACAATGTACAAAATAGTAAAGGTAAAATAATGTACAAGATAGCAAAGGTACCTGTTCTCATGGCATTTAAATATAAGTGAGACAAGAGATGATAATACTTGACAAATCTATGATTTTAGATAGTGATATAGCACAGCCTGTGCTCCATATCTCAAATGCCTCATTTCTTTCGATCTGAGTCACAAGTTGCCTTCATATTTTATGGCTCTGAAATCAGGATGTCTGTTACATTGATATGTAAATTTAATGCAGTGCATCCTTTTAAGTTGTTTTCTGTGAAAACCTTTTATTGATAGTGTTTGTGATGAAGAATGGCTCTTAAGTGGAAGGAAATATTGCAGTCCCTTCTGAAGACACCACTTTTAAGTTCTGCCTGCTACAGCTCTCATGGAGCACTGAAAACCAATTCATTCAATCATGCTGAGAAATAGATGATCCACCCCCATCAGCTCATAGAATATATTCTTGATGGGTCTGTGTGACCTCTTCACTAGATATATTCAGACATACCTCAGACTTAAGCACAAGCTCTACTTCAGCTCAAGCTGTAACATTTTACAGCTGGAAATTATCTCATCCAATCCTCTCCTTTTAAAGGTAAGAAAAGTGAAGCCTCAGAGGTTAGGTTAGATGTTCAAAGTCTACTCCCATGTCAGGATTGGATCCTATGTATTCCCAACTTGGAATCCATTTATCCATTTAGCTACCAACTACTTTAAATAGTTTAAAAATTCTTTCACCTTGCTTCCAGACATTATTGTTCCTAAGTAACATATGTGAAATCTTCAAAATAAAAATATACAAGACCTTGAAACAAGCTTAGAAAGATATCATTGGACACCTCCTCTGTAGTGGGGTTACAGGATATATGAGAATGTGTAAGAAGCTGCCTCCTTGAGAATCACAGTGTCATGGCCAATTGAATAGCAGGTATTGTAATTTATGATCATCTTCAAACAATGCTTGCTCAAGAAGAATATATTAGTGTTATACCAACAATTTCTGTTTAATAACTTAAAACGATTGTCAGTTGCTGGTCCTACCTAGGTTGGATCCTATTAAACATAAAGGACACTATAAATTCTGGGTGATTTATCAGTGTAGGCTTCATGTTCGATGATAAAAAAGAAAAGTTATATAAAATGCACTGCAGGGGACTTCATCCCACTCTTTCTCTAAAATCCATTTCCAGCCAAGCAGTGGTAAAGCTAACAAAATTCTCCCTTTATGGAAAGGCCCAGAGTCACATCTATTTTCTCTTTCCTAATAGGCTACATGAACAAAAGCATCAATGGGAAATGATGGTGGGAGATTTTGCTCAAATAAAAGATGATTTCTTTTTCTGAGAGCTCTGTGAGAAAAAACTATGTGAAAGACTTCAGCCTTTGTGATTTATATTTTAAAGACACTGAATATGAATAATGCTATATTTTTATAAAAGGTAGAAGGATGACATATACTTAGTACTAAAAGGATTATGGAAGAAACCTTCACTCTTAACCACTCTTTAATTTTGATCTTAGAACCATGGGTTTCATCAAATATCACCCAAGTATTACATACATCATCAAGCAAATATTTGATAGGAAATCTTGGAAAAGAAATCTTGTTTCCTCACAAAAGACCCTGAATAGCCAAAGCAATCTTGAGAAAGAAAAATGGAGCTGGAGGAATCAGGCTCCCTGACTTCAGACTATACTACAAAGCTACAGTAATCAAGACAGTATGGTACTGGCACAAAAACAGAAAGATAGATCAATGGAACAGGATAGAAAGCCCAGAGATAAACCCACACACATATGGTCACCTTATCTTTGATAAAGGAGGCAGGAATGTAGAGTGGAAAAAGGACAGCCTCTTCAATAAGCGGTGCTTGGAAAAATGGACAGGTACATGTAAAAGTATGAGATTAGATCACTCCCTAACACCATACACAAAAATAAGCTCAAAATGGATTAAAGACCTAAATGTAAGGTCAGACACTATCAAACTCTTAGAGGAAAACATAGGCAGAACACTCTATGACATAAATCATAGCAAGATCTTTTTTGACCCACCTCCTAGAGAAATGGAAATAAAAACAAAAATAAACAAATGGGACCTAATGAAACTTAAAAGCTTTTGCACAGCAAAGGAAACCATAAACAAGACCAAAAGACAACCCTCAGAATGGGAGAAAATATTTGCAAATGAAGCAACTGACAAAGGATTAATCTCCAAAATTTATAAGCAGCTCATGCAGCTCAATACCAAAAAAACAAACAATCCAATCCAAAAATGGGCAGAAGACGTAAATAGACATTTCTCCAAAGAAGATATACAGACTGCCAACAAACACATGAAAGAATGTTCAACATCATTAATCATTTGAGAAATGCAAATCAAAACTACAATGCGGGGCTTCCCTGGTGGCGCAGTGGTTGAGAGTCCACCTGCCGATGCAGGGGACACGGGTTCATGCCCCGGTCTGGGAAGATCCCACATGCCGCGGAGCGGCTAGGCCCGTGAGCCATGGCTGCTGAGCCTGCGCATCTGGAGCCTGTGCTCCGCAACGGGAGAGGCCACAACAGTGAGAGGCCCGCGTACCGCAAAAAAAAAAAAAAAAAAAAAAAAAGAAACACAAAACTACAATGCGATATCATCTCACACCAGTCAGAATGGCCATAATCAAAAAATCTAGAAACAATAAATGCTGGAGAGGGTGTGGAGAAAAGGGAACACTCTTGCACTGCTGGTGGGAATGTGAATTGGTACAGCCACTATGGAGAACAGTATGGAGGTTCCTTAAAAAACTACAAATAGAACTACCATATGACCCAGCAATCCCAGTACTGGGCATATACCCTGAGAAAACCATAATTCAAAAAGAGTCATGTACCAAAATGTTCATAGCAGCCCTATTTACAATAGCCTAGAGATGGAAACAATCCAAATGTCCATCATCGGATGAATGGATAAAGAAGATGTGGCACATATATACAATGGAATATTACTCAGCCATAAAAAGAAACGAAACTGAGCTATTTGTAATGAGGTGGATAGACCTAGAGTCTGTCATACAGAGTGAAGTAAGTCAGAAAGAGAAAGACAAATACCGTATGCTAACACATATATATGGAATTTAAGAAGAAAAAAAATGTCATGAAGAACCTAGGGGTAAGACAGGAATAAAGACACAGACCTACTAGAGAATGGACTTGAGGATATGGGGAGGGGGAAGGGTAAGCTGTGACAAAGCGAAAGAGAGGCCTGGACATATATACACTACCAAATATAAGGTAGATAGCTAGTGGGAAATAGCCGCATAGCACAGGGAGATGAGCTCGGTGCTTTGTGACCGACTGGAGTGGTGGGATAGGGAGGGTGGGAGGAAGGGAGACGCAAGAGGGAAGAGATATGGGAACAGATGTATATGTATAACTGATTCACTTTGTTTTAAAGCAGAAACTAATACACCATTGTGAAGCAATTATACTCCAATAAAGTTAAAAAAAAAAAGAAATCTATGTTTCTTGTCCATAATTTGATGAACCTGGAATTCTACTTAACATTCCTCCTGAAGGCAATGATAAGAGAATACATGTGAGGGGTGTAGTAGCTAATGAAATCATGGAAAGTTCTACACTTCTTTCCTAAAGGTTAATATGCATATTAGCCAATATGTTACTTTACTAGAGCTGCTGTAACAGTACCACAAGCTGGGTGTCTTAAAACAATAGAAATTCATTGTCTCATAGCTCTGAAGGCCAGAAGTCTAAAAGTAAGGTATCAGGAATGCCGTGATCCCTCTGAAGGTGTAGGGTAGGATCTGTTCCAGGCCTCTCTCCTAGCTTCTGGGAGGGAGTTCCTTGGCTTGTGGCACCATCACTCCAATCCTTATATGGTGTTATCCTTGTGTGCATGTCTGTGTCCAAATTTCCCTTTTATAAGGACACAGTCATGTTGGATTAGGGGTCCTTCCTACTCTAGAATGACCTTCTTCAATTTAATTAATTACATGTGCAATAACCCTATTTCCAAATAAGTTCATATTCTGAGGTCCTAGGGATTAGGATATCAACAAATAAATTTTTAGGGAACACAATTCAACCCATTACAGCATATTAAAATCTTTTGGAATACCACTAAAGAATAGCATTTAATTTTGGTTTTATTTAAGAATTCCTTTTCTTCTTATTATTTTTTTTTTAGAATAGAACACTTCACTACTATATTCCTGTTAGCATCTTATAAAACAGTATAAAAAAGAGGCAAAAGGGAAAAATTAAGGCGCAAAATGTAGACAGCATCTGAAGTTAAGGTGGTGGTAGTGTGAATGGAAAATGGAACTTGAGAAGGAAGCTGTGTAAATAATTGCTGCAGAAGTAGAAAGACAGAAGTGCAATGAATATGAAGGGAAGGAGAGATATCAACACAAAGAGGATATACACTTGGTATCCTGCCTGTATCAACTGGCTTTTGCCACATAACGGATCACCCCAGACCTCAATGGCTTAAAACAGAAACATGTATTTCTCATGTGTGTGGAATTCAGCTGCTCTCTCTGCTAAATTTGGCTGATCTCTGCTTATTCCCTCATACATCTGTGGGTTGTCTTTGTTCTATGTGTCTCTCAATCTCCTCCTGGGATTAGTAGGTTAGCCAACATGTCCTCTTTGTTCAATGTCCAGGGTAAAGAGAGAAAGTGGAAATATATAAGGCCTCTTGAGGCCTGGGCTTGGAAAGGCACAACTCTGCTTCTGCCTCATTCTATTAGCCAAAGTGAATCATATCACTGAGCCCAGAATCAGAATGAGAGGTCATTCATCTTCACATCTGACATCCCACCTGAAAGCTAGAGGCCAAAGGAAGCTAATTAGCCCTATCTTACTACCCACAGATGCATCAACTGCAAGTTCTTTACATTTTTAATGTATCTCTTCAACCTGGAGTGCCTCCTTCCAGTAGCAATCATGGGCTTTCGTAAAGCCAGTACCTGGGAAATCTAAAGGCTATCCAAGGGAATATTTGGTGCATATGTTCATGTTTAACAGTGATATAAATAAAGTGTATGTAAATAGGTACTGAGCTGCAGTATATATAGGTATAATATATACATATATATATATACATACACACAAACACTCAACACATGTATTTGTTCTGCACGCTAAACAAATACATAGACTAAAACTTTGGCCTCTTCAATGTAACCTCCCTCTTTATTCCCTAAGTCTACCTTCCTATTTTTTAGTACAGCCAGTGCCTTTCACCTCTTCCTGTTGGACCATATATTCTGATATGCAGTACTCCAAGAAATAGTTCAATGGCCTGAGATATAAAACCTGAAAATATCATTGAAGAGCTATATAACCCTTCTGAACACATGGCTGTGTTTTACTTGCATAAAATTAGCTATGACATGGAAATGGAAAATTCAATGCATAACAAATTAGGATAACTATGCATTCATCTAATATTTATTGATCACCTACTGTACACCAAGAACTGTTCTAGCTCTGGGAAGAAACCTTATATCACTAAAACCATCTATTTCAAAGGACTTTTTATCATATCACATTAAATCAGCTCTGACATAAGAAAAATTTCAATACATAATACATTTGATACTTGTTGATTCATCTAATATGTATTGAGTGCCTATTATGTTTCATTCACTATTCTAGGCTCCGGAGATATTTCAGTAAACTCAGCTTAACATTTCAGTGGTAGTTACAGACAAACACCAAATAAATATAAAAATAATTCCAGGTTACTATAAGTGCTATGCAGAAAAGTTAAAGCAGAGTTAAAGGGTAGACTGTGATGGGTAGGTGCTATTTTATATGGATCTATCCAAGATGATAGACCAGGGGACACCTAAACAAAGTAAAAATTACACAGGGAGAGAGAAAGCCAAGAGAATACCTGAGAAAAGACTCTACCAGAGATAACTGCACATACAAAAGCCTTGTAGTGATGTTATGTTTGACATATTTAAGAATATAAAGAAAAAGACCAGAGTGGCTACCAGAGAGGGAGCCAGCATGCAGATAAGGTAGGGGATCCATTAGAGGCCTTGTCAAGATTTGGAATTTCCTCCTAAGTGTTAGGAAAGTCATTGGATGGTTTTGAATAGTGGTTGTAGAAGGACAGTGAGTCATTATTCTTGTTACTAAAGAATGCTTTTACTCTGTCCATCCAAGCTCTACAACCTGGAACCAATCAATCTACCTTCCAGACTTATCTTAACAACATTATTCCATAAATCCTAATTCTCTAGGAAAAGATCCTGTCATCATTTCCCACTACTTCTGTCATTGCTTATCAAAATCTTCTCATCTTTCAAGGCCTCCAAGGATAAATGCCACCTCCTTTACAAAGGAACATTTCTGATTGCAATAATTTCTCCATCTTCCACTTTTTATCTTTTTGATCTCTCCATAAATTTTTATTTCTATGTTATTCCCTAGAGGTCCTGTTATTCAATACAACTGTCCAGTAATCAGTCAAATAATTGAAAAGGTCTATAAAAATGTGGAATTTTAAACATTGAGTCATTCACATCCTATTTTATAGTAAATTAAAATATATAATTACACATTCATGAATATTTTAGTGTAGGGCCAAGACCTTTTCTTTGAGTGTGGATCTATTGATTAAAGTTTTGCATAATGCTCTCTCCTAAACCATGCTCATAATGCTTTGCCTACTCATCTCAATTTTACTTAATATTGAACAGCAACTTAAAGAAACCTGTACATAAATCTCAAGGTAAAATCTTTGAAAGTTTATCAGTTTTCTGTCTTTTAGTATCTTCCAGAATCTTGTTGCTCAAAGTATAGTTTATGAACCAACACCCTCATCATCATACCTTGGAACTCGTTAGAAACACAGACTCTCCAGATCTTTACCAGAATTAATTTAATGTGAATCCATACTTTAACAAAATCTCCAAGTGATTCTTGTAAACATAAAACTTGGCTAAAGAATGGTCTAGCACTTATCCAATTCAGCTGCAATTTTTAAAAAACTACCTTTATTAAATCTCTTCAAAATATTGAGCTTAGTTTTCATAAACACAACTACTTTCTCTCTTGATCTCTATTTTTTCTGCACTCATATTTCATTTGTATATGAATCTGCAAAAAAGACTTAATAACATAGTAGGCCTGAGACTGTTCTCCTTAGAAAGTCCTGCTTGCAAAGCTGGCCCTTGGCTGGTGTTAGGGTGCTTGACAGGGAAACAATTCTCTACATTGGTATGAAGTTGTCTAGAAATAGTAAAAGTGGCTCTCTGTGCTTAAACTGTGCCAATGATGTAGTTTATGGTGAACACTTGTTCTCCTTCTGAGAGTCTGCAATTGTGGTGTATGGTAGGTAGAGGATGCCTATGTGACTGACTTTCAAAAACCCTGGACTCGGGCTTCCCTGGTGGCGCAGTGGTTGAGAATCTGCCTGCTAATGCAGGGTTCGAGCCCTGGTCTGGGAGGATCCCACATGCCGCGGAGCAACTAGGCCCGTGAGCCACAACTACTGAGCCTGCGCGTCTAGAGCCTGTGCTCCTCAACAAGAGAGGCCCGTGCACCACAATGAAGAGTGGCCCCCGCTTGCCACAACTAGAGAAAGCCCTCGCACAGAAACGAAGACCCAACACAGCAAAAATAAATTAATTAATTAAAATAGGTTTAATTAAAAAAAAAAAAAAAAACCCTGGACTCCTAGGCTCATATAGGTTTCCGTGGTAGATAACACTTTACATGGGTTGTCACAACTAGTTTCAAGAGAAATTAAGTGTATCCTGTGTGATTCCACTGGGAGAGGACTCTTGGAAATTGGTGCCAGGTCTCCTAACTCTGTACCATTCACCTTTTCTGTTTGCTACTCTGCCTTGTGTCCTTCCCTGTAATAAATCTTAGCTGTGATTACAACTATATACTGAGTCCTTCTAGCAAATCACTCGAGTTGGGAGCAATCTTAGGTACTCAAAACACAAAGTAATTCTAAATTAGATTACCATATTACTAAAATAAATACAGCTGATTTTGGAACACACAAAACTGATTTTTAGTGAGCATACATCCCAATTAGCAAGAACAAAAGTGCATGGATCTCAAGAGTCACCAAGGGCAATTAGTACATCTCAAACATAGATCAGCATATTTTCAGAGAGATGAGGAGATAGTATTGGTTAATTCTCCAAGGATATAAAGCTCTCCTTAAGGCAAGATCTAAGCTTAACAGACCCGTTTTCCCCCACAGAATATAACACTGTGCCCTACACATAATAAGCTATCAGGGAATATTTATTAAAGAATTATTTAACTGTTTAAATATTTGACTGAATTATATTTTAAGCAAGGTAAAAGAGTCACTAAGACATTTTTAAATAAAGGAAATGTAAATGACATGTACAGGTAAATCCAGTTTGCCTATAAATATTTTTAACAAAAGAAAACATACTATGTTTCCAATCTTTCACTATCAACTTACTATGTCAGTAGTTTATTCTCAACATAAAGCAAAGTACTGTGTTTTTATTTTATTGGCTGCCTGACTATTTCAGGTTTTATGGTTTTTATTCTGGATCACAAAAGCCCTCTAAGGCAGAGAAAGTCACAGGGGTGTTCCTGCTCCAAAACAAACCTGACATTACCCAAAGCCACCATTCTTCTTAACTGGTCAACAGATTCACTTCAATTTGTTGTACTGATATAAAACTTGAATTCTGAAAACTAAATACCCCAGGAAGCTATGATCCTTCTATGATAGTTTGAAGGGCTTTGCCATTTAGACAAGTAAATGACTCCGTTTAGAAACTATTATGAAAACCAAGAACAATTGTTAAAAATGTTGATTTATCATAATGTAGGTAAATTGCTTTACTTTGCAGCTAACATGATTTCCCACAGCCTTTGGTCACCCAGAGAGGGTTAACTTTAAAAACATTAACTTAGAATGGCCTCTGATATACATGTGCTAAAAATTATTTCATTATCATTTTTTTTCTGAATTAGAACACTTTGAATACCTAGACATCTGGTACCAACAAAGTCTATGTGATCATAATTTTGTCTGAATCCTCAAAATTACTGGTCAACTTCAACTTGTATTGGGCTGACCTATGTAACCCTGTGGAATGGAATACTGTTATGTACAATTTTCCACCTAATCTGATGCAGAATCTTTTGTACTCATCATATATAAAGGGCCACAAAATAATATCTTGTTAAAGACATTTAGAACATTTATGGACAAGGAAAACTAATTATAAATTATAGATTTCATTTTAAGTTGACTAAAGCTATATCTTCCTATAGGATTTTTCTCCTTGCCTTTAACCATAGAGTTCACAAAAATGTTAGCATACTGAAACAATTTGAGATATTTATAAAGGCAAGAAAAGGGTCTTCTGCTATCCTAAGGAAAAAATAAAGTGGGTTTTACATGAATCATTTTTCATTCATATGCTAATAAGTTTAGAACAATTAAAAAATTCCAGAATAACTGTATTTTAAATTTACCTGAGCATCATTCAGCAATATATATATATATAATATATGTATATATATATTTTATTAAGATGTTGAATCTAGCATATTGATTCAGAGACCAGTCCAGTAGTTGATGCATAAAGGAACAAAATAAATATCTCTTGAATAAAAAAATTAATGAAGGCATTAACAAATAAATGAGTGAATGTGTAAATTAGTGAGAGAATTTTACAGGGATCTATCTTGACCTCTCTGAAACTACAAAATTTACTAGGAGAAAAAGAAGAGGTGTCTAACATAGTACTTTTTTGCCTTTAACATATTGTTAAAATAACACAGACATTGGGATTAGGAGAACAAAACATCATGCTGTATAGTAATTCTTTGTGATGCATGATTCACCCCTCAGTTCTTAATATCTAAATCAAATAAGAGGCTACCATACTATCACAGATGTTTCTAATCATGGGTTTATTTACCAACCTATATAAATAGTATGAAAAGTATTTGTTTGTAGAACATGTACGTGTATATCAGAATTCCCAATTTCTTTTAAATGTGTTTTTCTAAATCCCTGTAAGGGTCTTTGTTAATCACTATACTCACTTTTAAAATTGGAAAATTGGAGATGAGATAATTACATGACTTGCAAAAGGGTTTAAATCAAGTAAATAGAAAATCATGCAATAAAATGATTTTATGCAATAAAATCATACAGTGTGATGCAAAGGTGTTAACTATTCTTATAGTCATCAATGCTATTGTGAAATAACAGATCACCAAGTAGTTTTCTTAATTCTTGATTTAGGAATTTAAAAAATTTTGGATTTTAATTCTATTGGAAAATTCAAAAGAGAGACAAATGCATCAACCATCAATGTTAAACCACATGGAAGTTCTTTTGTCAAAGAAGATAAAGCAAAATATCAGTAGACTGCCTTTGAAAAATACAGTAAAACCCCAGGCCTGAAAATATACAGAGAATGAGATGTGTTTTGCTCTGATTTCCAAAGCCTGAGATCTGCACATAATACATCAGCTTTGATTTATTTCCATTCCTTGACTTCCTCAAATACCTGGTACCTAATTCTGATGTCTTCTTTCAAAATTAGTATTTTAATGTCCTTATACACTTTATATGGGGGCTATTTCCACTATAATCATTTTCTAGTGGAAGAGAATGATGTGATTCAGTCTGTGCCTTGGGATGATATTTTATCACTTGTCTTTCCTTTCAGTATAAACAACGGTTTAAAATGTTCACTTGATGCCTGAATGGAAAGTCTGGAGTATTTATATTTATGGAGTGAATACATGAAAAAAAAAAAAAGATTGCAAATCATTGTCATAAAAAGAAGAATCACTCCTCAAACTATGCAGGAAAAATTGAGAATTTACATATATTTTTTATATATTTACATATGTATTTTAAATTTCTGTATGTTGTTATGTCAAAATAAAATTGTATGTAGTATGTAAATGAGTTGGTTGTGATGTCAGTAATATTTGGATTCTTGGCAAGTCAGGAGGGCTAGGACAATTTTGCTGGCCTCAGGTATTGGAACCATCAGGGTTGTCTCCTTCATTCTCATCTCTGCATTCCTTTGCATGTTGGCTTAATTCTGTCTTGCTGCTAAGATAAACCTTCTGCCAGTCAGGGGCATGGCATTAACAAATAGTGGCTCAAATTTTCACATCTTAGTGACAGAACTGAAAGAGCTCTTCTTCCATCAAAAGTTGGAAATACTCCGGTGAAGGGGTATAACTGTCTGGGCTTAGGTTCGTGGCCACTTCTCAAATCACTGCCATGGCCAGGGGGCAAGTTCCATAGAAAATATATTAGTTCTCATTTGGACAACAAATTACAGTTAAGATGGTGTTACTTTGCTCAATAGAGGAGGAGATGCTGGCAATCAAAACAATGCAATCACAACATAAATGTCCAGCATTGTTTACATTATTAGCAATAAAAATGTAAAACAAATTGCCTATAAACAAAATTAAAATATAGTGTTATGTAAATATACGCTCACACAAGTGAACATGATCATTTTATTTCTCTCTCTCCTTTTTTCACTGAAAAATAAGATTCATAATTATTTTCTAAAAAGATTATTCTGAAATTAAAATACAAAATATCTTTAAAGTAACAAGGGCTTACCTTGACATGAAAATCGTGACTCATAATTTGTTGCTAATTGTTCAAAATTTAAATGGTCACAATCTATATTCACTTTGAAAGAATTCTGCTAATCTTGCCTAAGTATTATTTTCAAAACAATATGCTTTGGGGTTATTATTTTTGTTAATAATAATGCCACTCATCATTCTGATATTCTGGATATATTGGCATTTGCATTTGTAGAATACCAGCATAAATGAATACACGTATTGTATATAGATAACGCAAAGTGATAACTCAATAAAAGGAAAACTGAATAACAAAAAAAATTATCTTTTACTATTGATATACATTTCTTCTACCAAGGTGTATATTTAGCATGGTGCTTTTATAAATAATCTACTTGTATAATTTCTCTCCAGAGATTATCAACTCGGAGAAGCAATTGTACTAGAAATAATTACTCTATGGCAATATTGTGATTTTCTACATTAGCTGGGCGGAGTGAAGGTGAAGAACCTTGCCTTCCAGTCAATGAAACAAGAAAAACTTTCCACAGCTCAATATTACTGAAAAGAAGGACTCTGTGCATCTCAATTTTAGGAGTAGAAAGTTGTGATGTGTTTGAACATTTATAAAACCTAAGTCTATATTTTCAGATTTTCTCTGCATTACCTCAGTTTACCTTTCACCTAGGAGTGTTTCAAGGGATAACTCTTTCCTAAAGTTTAATTACAAAGATATTTTTTTGTAAGTACATAATGACTAACCATGTACAAATAACTGTTGCCTCAAGCCACACCAGCCCAAGAATTGATATGGGGATTTATTACCAGTAAAAAGCTCCATTCACTGTTTGCTACCACCATATACCAAGGTGCAGTCCCCTGGTCCCCTCAGGCTTACTCTCCATGCAGAATTAGGGAGAATTCCCAAGAGGTAGCTGAGGCCATCTCTCAAACAAATTTAGGAACTTTCTACCCATAAGTTCTGTGGCTACACTGTAAATCCTTCAGGTGGCACTGTTCTCACCACTCACTGTTAACCTGTTCTGGACACCACTATTTCCTTTGTATGCCTTAAAGTCCAGTGGTCATCAAAGCCAGCTCGACTGCTGACTCTACTTCCAGTTACCATTAGACACAGCTATGATTCCCCGTGGGCAGTATCAAACCTTTCAGGCACTATCTGTTCCAGGGATTGTGACAAAAAGACAAAATTAGAGAATGTCCATTAGTGTTACATTCTGAACCAAGTTCTAGAGCAATGCTTAATAACAGGTATCACTATTTCAGCACTCACAATGTGTTAGGCACTCTGCTAAATCATCTCATCCAATGTTCATTGTTTAAAAATTAAAATCTGAAGCTAAAATTATTTTTTTTTTTTTTTTTTTTTTAAGTTTATTTATTTATTTTTTTAATTAGTTTCTGCTTTATAACAAAGTGAATCAGTCATACATATACATCTGTTCCCACATCCCTTCCCTCATGCATCTCCCTCCCTCCCACCCTCCCCATCCCACCCCTCCAGGCGGTCACAAAGCACCGAGCTGATCTCCCTGTGCTCTGCGGCTGCTTCCCACTATCTATCTACCTTACGTTTGGTAGTGTATACACGTCCATGCCTCTCTTTCGCCTTGTCACAGCCCACCCTTCCCCCTCCCCATATCCTCAAGTCCATTCTCAAGTAGGTCTGCGTCTTCATTCCCGTTTTGCCCCTAGGTTCTTCATGACATTTTTTTTTTTAAATTCCGTATATATGTGTTAGCATACGGTATTTGTCTTTCTCTTTCTGACTAACTTCACTCTGTATGACAGACTCTAGGTCTATCCACCTCATTACAAATAGCTCAGTTTCGTTTCTTTTTATGGCTGAGTAATATTCCATTGTATATATGTGCCACATCTTCTTTATCCATTCATCCAATGATGGACACTTAGGTTGTTTCCAGCTCCGGGCTATTGTGAATAGAGCTGCAATGAACATTTTGGTACATGTCTCTTTTTGAATTATGGTTTTCTCAGGGTATATGCCCAGTAGTGGGATTGCTGGGTCATATGGTAGTTCTATTTGTAGTTTTTTAAGGAACCTCCATACCGTTCTCCATAGTGGCTGTACCAATTCACATTCCCACCAGCAGTGCAAGAGTGTTCCCTTTTCTCCACACCCTCTCCAGCATTTATTGTTTCTAGATTTCTCTTTTTTTTTTTTTTAATTAGTTTCTGCTTTATAACAAAGTGAATCAGTCATACATATACATCTGTTCCCACATCCCTTCCCTCATGCATCTCCCTCCCTCCCACCCTCCCCATCCCACCCCTCCAGGTGGTCACAAAGCACCGAGCTGATCTCCCTGTGCTCTGCGGCTGCTTCCCACTATCTATCTACCTTACGTTTGGTAGTGTATATATGTCCATGCCTCTCTTTCGCTTTGTCACAGCTTACCCTTCCCCCTCCCCATATCCTCAAGTCCATTCTCAAGTAGGTCTGTGTCTTTATTCTCGTTTTGCCCCTAGGTTCTTCATGACATTTTTTTTTTAAATTCCGTATATATGTGTTAGCATACGGTATTTGTCTTTCTCTTTCTGACTAACTTCACTCTGTATGACAGACTCTAGGTCTATCCACCTCATTACAAATAGCTCAGTTTCGTTTCTTTTTATGGCTGAGTAATATTCCATTGTATATATGTGCCACATCTTCTTTATCCATTCATCCGATGATGGACACTTAGGTTGTTTCCAGCTCCGGGCTATTGTGAATAGAGCTGCAATGAACATTTTGGTACATGTCTCTTTTGGAATTATGGTTTTCTCAGGGTATATGCCCAGTAGTGGGATTGCTGGGTCATATGGTAGTTCTATTTGTAGTTTTTTAAGGAACCTCCATACCGTTCTCCATAGTGGCTGTACCAATTCACATTCCCACCAGCAGTGCAAGAGTGTTCCCTTTTCTCCACACCCTCTCCAGCATTTATTGTTTCTAGATTCCTTGATGATGGCCATTCTGACTGGTGTGAGATGATATCTCATTGTAGTTTTGATTTGCATTTCTCTAATGATTAATGATGTTGAGCATTCTTTCATGTGTTTGTTGGCAGTCTGTATATCTTCTTTGGAGAAATGCCTATTTAAGTCTTCTGCCCATTTTTGGATTGGGTTGTCTGTTTTTTTGCTATTGAGCTGCATGAGCTGTTTATAAATTTTGGAGATTAATCCTTTGTCAGTTGCTTCATTTGCAAATATTTTCTCCCATTCTGAGGGTTGTCTTTTGGTCTTCTTTATCGTTTCCTTTGCTGTGCAAAAGCTTTGAAGTTTCATTAGGTCCCATTTGTTTATCTTTGTTTTTATTTCCATTTCTCTAGGAGGTGGGTCCAAAAGGATCTTGCTGTGATTTATGTCATAGAGTGTTCTACCTATGTTTTCCTCTAAGAGTTTGATAGTTTCTGGCCTTACATTTAAGTCTTTAATCCATTTTGAGCTTATTTTTGTGTATGGTGCTAGGGAATGATCTAATCTCAAACTTTTACATGTCCCTGTCCAGTTTTCCCAGCACCACTTATTGAAGAGGCTGTCCTTTCTCCACTGTACATTCCTGCCTCCTTTATCAAAGATAAGTTGGCCATATGTGCGTGGGTTTATCTCTGGGCTTTCTATCCTGATCCACTGATCTATCTTTCTGTTTTTATGCCAGTACCAGACTGTCTTAATTACTGTAGCTTTGTAGTATAGTCTGAAGTCAGGGAGCCTGATTCCTCCAGCTCCGTTTTTCGTTCTCAAGATTGCTTTAGCTATTCGGGGCCTTTTGTTTTTCCAAACAAATTTTGAAATTTTTTGTTCTAGTTCTGTGAAAAATGCCATTGGTAGTTTGATAGGGATTGCATTGAATCTGTAGATTGCTTTCGGTAGTAGAGTCATTTTCACAATATTGATTCTTCCAATCCAGGAGCATGGTATATCTCTCCATCTATTTGTATCATCTTTAATTTCTTTCATCAGTGTCTTATAGTTTTCTGCATACAGGTCTTTTGTCTCCTTAGGTAGGTTTATTCCTAGATATTTTATTCTTTTTGTTGCGATGGTAAATGGGAGTGTTTTCTTGATTTCATTTTCAGATTTTTCATCATTAGTGTATAGGAATGCCAGAGATTTCTGTACATTAATTTTATATCCTGCTACTTTACCAAATTCATTGATTAGCTCTAGTAGTTTTTCGGTAGCATCTTTAGGATTCTCTATGTATAGTATCATGTCATCTGCAAACAGTGACAGCTTTACTTCTTCTTTTCCAATTTGGATTCCTTTTATTTCCTTTTCTTCTCTGATTGCTGTGGCTAAAACTTCCAAAACTATGTTGAATAAGAGTGGTGAGAGTGGGCAGCCTTGTCTTGTTCCTGATCTTAGTGGAAATGGTTTCAGTTTTTCACCATTGAGGACAATGTTGGCTGTGGGTTTGTCATATATGGCCTTTATTATGTTGAGGAAAGATCCCTCTATACCTACTTTCTGCAGGGTTTTTATCATAAATGGGTGTTGAATTTTGTCGAAAGCTTTCTCTGCATCTATTGAGATGATCATATGGTTTTTCTCCTTCAACTTGTTAATATGGTGTATTACATTGATTGATTTGCGTATATTGAAGAATCCTTGCATTCCTGGGATAAACCCCACTTGATCATGGTGTATGATCCTTTTAATGTGCTGTTGGATTCTGTTTGCTAGTATTTTGTTGAGGATTTTTGCATCTATGTTCATCAGTGATATTGGCCTGTAGTTTTCTTTCTTTGTGACATCCTTGCCTGGTTTTGGTATCAAGGTGATGTCGGCCTCGTAGAATGAGTTTGGGAGTGTTCCTCCCTCTGCTATATTTTGGAAGAGTTTGAGAAGGATAGGTGTTAGCTCTTCTCTAAATGTTTGATAGAATTCACCTGTGAAGCCATCTGGTCCTGGGCTTTTGTTTGATGGAAGATTTTTAATCACAGTTTCAATTTCAGTGCTTGTGATTGGTCTATTCATATTTTCTATTTCTTCCTGAGTCAGTCTTGGCAGGTTGTGCATTTCTAAGAATGTGTCCATTTCTTCCAGGTTGTCCATTTTATTGGAATAGAGTTGCTTATAGTAATCTCTCATAATCTTTTGTATTTCTGCAGTGTCAGTTGTTACTTCTCCTTTTTCATTTCTAATTCTATTGATTTGAGTCTTCTCCCTTTTTTTCTTGATGAGTCTGGCTAATGGTTTGTCAATTTTGTTTATCTTCTCAAAGAACCAGCTTTTAGTTTGGTTGATCTTTGCTATCGTTTCCTTCATTTCTTTTTCATTTATTTCTGATCTGATCTTTATGATTTCTTTCCTTCTGCTAGCTTTGGGGTATTTTTGTTCTTCTTTCTCTAATTGCTTTAGGTGCAGGGTCAGGTTGTTTACTCGAAATGCTTCCTGTTTCTTAAGGTGGGATTGTATTGCTATAAACTTCCCCCTTAGAACTGCTTTTGCTGCGTCCCATAGGTTTTGGGTCGTCGTGTCTCCATTGTCATTTGTTTCTAGGTATTTTTTAATTTCCTCTTTGATTTCTTCAGTGATCACTTCGTTATTGAGTAGTGTATTGTTTAGCCTCCATGTGTTTGTATTTTTTACACATCTTTTCCTGTAATTGATGTCTAGTCTCATAGCATTGTGGTCGGAGAAGATACTTGATACAATTTCAATTTTCTTAAAATTACCGAGGCTTGATTTGTGACCCAAGATATGATCTATCCTGGAGAATGTTCCATGAGCACTTGAGAAAAATGTGTATTCTGTTGTTTTTGGATGGAATGTCCTATAAATATCAACTAAGTCCATCTCGTTTAATGTATCATTTAAAGCTTGTGTTTCCTTATTTATTTTCATTTTGGATGATCTGTCCATTGGTGAAAGTGGGGTGTTAAAGTCCCCTACTATGATTGTGTTACTGTCGATTTCCCCTTTTATGGCTGTTAGTATTTGCCTTATGTATTGAGGTGCTCCTATGTTGGGTGCATAAATATTTACAATTGTTATATCTTCTTCTTGGATCGATCCCTTTATCGTTATGTAGTGTCCTTCCTTGTCTCTTCTAATAGTCTTTATTTTAAAGTCTATTTTGTCTGATATAAGAATTGCTACTCCAGCTTTCTTTTGATTTCCATTTGCATGGAATATCTTTTTCCATCCCTTTACTTTCAATCTGTATGTGTCTCTAGGTCTGAAGTGGGTCTCTTGTAGACAGCATATATATGGGTCTTGTTTTTGTATCCATTCAGCCACTCTGTGTCTTTTGGTGGGAGCATTTAGTCCATTTACATTTAAGGTAATTATTGATATGTATGTTCCTATTCCCATTTCCTTAATTGCTTTGGGTTCGTTATTGTAGGTATATTCCTTCTGTTGTGTTTCTTGCCTAGAGAAGTTCCTTTAGCATTTGTTGTAAAGCTGGTTTGGTGGTGCTGAACTCTCTCAGCTTTTGCTTGTCTGTAAAGGTTTTAATTTCTCCATCAAATCTGAATGAGATCCTTGCTGGGTAGAGTAATCTAGGTTGCAGGTTTCTCTCCTTCATCACTTTAATTATGTCCTGCCACTCCCTTCTGGCTTGTAGGGTTTCTGCTGAGAGATCAGCTGTTAACCTGATGGGGATTCCCTTGTGTGTTATTTGTTGTTTTTGCCTTGCTGCTTTTAATATGATTTCTTTGTGTTTAATTTTTGACAGTTTGATTAATATGTGTCTTGGTGTATTTCTCCTTGGATTTATTCTGTATGGGACTCTCTGTGCCTCCTGGACTTGATTAACTATTTCCTTTCCCAAATTAGGGAAGTTTTCAACTATAATCTCTTCAAATATTTTCTCAGTCCCTTTCTTTTTCTCTTCTTCTTCTGGAACCCCTATAATTCGAATGTTGGTGCGTTTAATGTTGTCCCAGAGATCTCTGAGACTCTCCTCTGTTCTTTTCATTCTTTTTTCTTTATTTTGCTCTGCATCAGTTATTTCCACTATTTTATCTTCCACCTCACTTATCCGTTCTTCTGCCTCAGTTATTCTGCTATTGATCCCATCTAGAGTATTTTTCATTTCATTTATTGTGTTTTTAATCGATGCTTGATTCATCTTTAGTTCTTCTAGGTCCTTGTTAACTGTTTCTTGCATGTTGTCTATTCTATTTCCAAGATTATGGATCATGGAAATAGAATCTTGGATCAGCTTTACTATCATTATTCTGAATTCTTTTTCAGGTAGACTGCCTATTACCTCTTCATTTGTTAGGTCTGGTAGGTGTTTATCTTGCTCCTTCACCTGCTGTGTGTTTTTCTGCCTTCTCATTTTGCTTATGTTACTGTGTTTGGGGTCTCCTTTTTGCCGGCTGCAGATTCGTAGTTCCCGTTGTTTTTGGTGTCTGACCCCAGTGGCTAAGGTTGTTTCAGTAGGTTGTGTAGGCTTCCTGGTGGGGGGGACTAATTCCTGTGCTCTGGTGGTTGAGGCTCGATCTTGTCTTTCTGGTGGACAGGTCCACGTCTGGTGGTGTGTTTTGGGGTGCCTATGGCCTTATTATGTTTTTAGGTAGCCTCTCTGCTAATGGGTGGGGTTGTGTTCCTGCCTTGCTAGTTGCTTGGCATAGGGTGACCTGCACTGTAGCTTGCTGGTCGTTGACTGAAGCTGGGTGCTGGTGTTGGGATGGAGATCTCTGGGAGATTTTCGCTGCTTGATATTATGTGGAGCTGGGAGGTCTCTTGTGGACCCGTGTCCTGAAGTTGGCTCTCCCACTTCAGAGGCACAGCGCTGGCTCCTGGCTGCAGCACCAAGAGCCTTTCATCCACCCGGCTCAGAGTAACAGGGAGAAAAAGTAGAAAGAAAGAATTAGTAGAAGAAAGAAAGAGAGAGGGAAAGAAAGGAAGAAGGGAAGAAAGGAAGGAAGGAAGGAAGAAAGAAAGGAGGGAGGGAGGGAGGGAGGAAGGATGGAAAGAAAGAAGGAAAGAAAGGAGGGAGGGAGGGAGGAAGGAAAGGAAGAAAGGAGGGAGGGAGGAAGGAAAGAAAAAGAAAGTGGAAAGAAGAAGGGTGGGAGGGAGGAAAGAAAAAGAAAGAAGGAAAGGAGGAGCGGAGGGAGGGAGGGAGGAAGGGAGAGTAGGAAAAAAAGAAAGAGCAGGTAAAGTAAAATAGAATAAAGTATGAAATATAGTAGCGTTATTAAAATTAGAAAGTAATTATTGAAAAAAAAAAAAAAAAACGGACCGATAGAACCCTGAGACATATGGTGGAAGCAAAGCTATATAGAGAGAATCTTACACAGAAGATTACACATACACATTCACAAAAAGAGAGCAGGGGGAAAAATCAAAAATCTTGCTCTCCAAGTCCACCTCCTCAATTTGGGATAATTCGTTGTAAAAAGAGGAAAAGGGCGAGAAGTCTGAAATCTTGCTCTCTAAGTCCACCTCCTTAATTTGGAATAATTCGTTGTAAAAAGAGGAAAAGGGGGGAAAGTCTTAAATCTTGTCCTCAAAGTCCACTTCCTCAATTTGGGATGATTCGCTGTCCATTCATGCACTCCACAGACGCAGGGCACATCAAATGGACCGTGGAGCTTTAATCCGCTGCCTCCGAGGCTGCACAGAGAGATTTCCCTGCCTCTGCTCTCACAGCTCCCGGGTCTCAGCCTTGGACCTGGCCCCGCCTCTGCGCGTAGGTCGCCGGAGGGCGTCCGTTCTTCGCTCAGACAGGACGGGTTTAAAGGAGCCGCTGATTCGGGGGCTCTGGCTCACTCAGGCAGAGGGGAGGGAGGGGCGCGCAGTGTGGGGCGGGCCTGCGGCGGCAGAGGCCGGCGTGACGTTGCAGCAGCCCGTGGCGCTCCGTGCGCTTTCCCGGGAAAGCCGTCCCCGGGTCTCGGGGACCCCGGCAGTGGCGGGGTGCACAGGCCCCCCGGAAGGCGGGGCGGACAGTGACCCGCGCTCGCACACAGGCCCCGCGGCGGCGGCGGCAGCGGCGGCGGCGGCGGGCCGCGGCGGCGGCGGGCCGCGGCGGGCGGCGGTGGCGGCGGCGGCGGCGGGCCGCGGCGGCGGGCGGCGGGCCGCGGCGGCGGCGGCGGCCCACGCCCGTCTCCGAGGTCCGTGCCTTACCCGCGGCTCGTGCCTGTCTCCGGCGCTTCCCCAAGCAGCCCTCTTAATGCCCTCTCCTCGCGCACCAGGAAACAAAAGGGAAAAAAGTCTCTTGCCTCTTCAGCAGCTCCAGACCCTTTCCCCGGACTCCCTCCGGGCTAGCCGTGGTGCACTAACCCCTTCAGGCTCTCTTCCTGCCGCCAGCCCCAGTCCTCTCCCTGCGCTCCGACTGAAAGCCGATACCCGAGCCTCAGCTCCCAGCCCCGCCCGCCACGGCGGCCGAGCAGACAAGCCTCTCGGGCTGGTGTGTGCCTGAGGGCACCGGTCCTCTGTGCCAGAATCTCTCCGCTTTGCCCTCCGCACCCCTGTTGCTGTGCTCTCCTCCGCTACTCCGAAGCTTTCCCCCTCCGCCACCTGCAGTCTCCGCCCGCGAAAGGGCTTGTAGTGTGTAGAAACCTTCCCCCCTTCACGGCTCCCTCCCACTGGTGCAGGTCCCGTCCCTATCCTATTGTCTCTGTTTATTCTTTTTTTCTTTTGCCCTACCCAGGTATGTGGGGAGCTTCTTGCCTTTTGGGGGGTCTGAGGTCTTCTGTCAGCGTTCAGTAGGTGTTCTGTAGGAGTTGTTCCACGTGTAGATGAATTTCTGATGTATCTGTGGGGAGGAAGGTGATCTCCGCGTCTTACTCTTCCGCCATCTTCCTCCGGGGTAAAGCTAAAATTATTGAGTAAATTGTTCAGGATCACTCAGTAAGCAGCAGTGCTGATTTCCCCACCTATGTTTGACTCCAAAACTCAGCTTCTGAACCATGCTTCTAAATATTTACAGAGGTTTCATGAAACATTCTTTCAGCTTTTATTTAAAGCCCTTTCTTAACCTCTATGTGAGTCTATGAGCTGCTGTGCTGTGAGAAATCCAAATGAAAAGCACTATGTTCTATGCAAAAGCTTTCTACCCCACAACACTGATACTGTGTTAAAGAGCTAAGCCTGTTGTATATGATTTTCTCTTTGGAACAAGTTTCTTTCCAAGATTGAGTTACTTTGCTCAATACAGGGGTACATGCTGTCAACCAAGACAATGCAATTACAACATAAATGTTCAGCATTATTTACATTAACTGTTAGCAATAAAATGTAAAACAAATTGCATATAAACAAAATTAAAATATAGTGTTATGTATAAATGCTCAGATGCATAAGATGCCTAAACATCTTATATAAATAGATATAGGTTCTAAACCTGCCTGGAAATATCTTAGCCCAGCAACGGATAAAGCTGGTATCTGTGTATCTGGTATCATCTGGTCTAGACTAAAAATTCTCCTACTTTTTTATCCTAGGACCCCCAACACCCTTAAAAATTACGGAAGACCTCAAAGAACTTTAACCTGTGAGTTATGTCTGTGTATATTTACCATATTAGATATTTTTAAAGTGTAATATCTTAAATAGAACCACAAATTCTTTGCAGTTCCTTCAGAAAATAGAGTCTATATCAGAACTTTGAATACTTGCTAGCCTTTTGACTTGCTTTGGCCAGAATAATGCAGCAGAAGTGACATTCTATGACTTCCAAGACTAGGTCTTAAGACAATTTGTAGCTTCTGTTTTTGCTCTTTTAGAATTCCAAAATCACCATGCCCTGAAGAAACCACACCTAGTTTAGGAGATTAGAGGCCTTGTGGAGGAGAACTTAGATGCCCCAAGTAACAGACTTATGAGTCAGGACATCCTGTACTTTGTAGCACAGCCAATCCTCAGCTGACTGCAGTGTCATTATTGAGCTTAGAGGAAACCAAGAGAGGAAACTCTCATTCATCCTAAATAATATGGAGAAATAATAAGTCACTGTTGTTTTAAACCATTAAGTTTGGGGTGAGTTTTTACACAGAAATAGACAACTGTTATGGAAATCTTATGCAGTCTTAGAGTAGTTTTGGGTTCCTAAAAATTTGAAACACAAAGAAAATTAGATTCTAGTTAATGAAAAAAATGTAATGCTACTTTAAATATAATTCACCCAAAGTGCTTTTTTCAGCTTATTTCCATTTTTTTCCCAAAACCTTTGCTCTTCTGATTTTCTGAAAACAAGAACTAGCTTGATTTGGAAAGACAGCTTACAGACTGGGAGAAAATACTTGCAAACACGACCAACAAGGGTTTAATTTCCAAAATATACAAACAGCACATACAGCACAATATCAAAAAACAAACAACCCAATCTAAAAATGGGCAGAATATCTAAGTAGACATTTCTCCAAAGAAGACATACATATGGCCAACAGGCACATGAAAAAATGCTCAACATCACTAATTATTAGAGAAATGCAAATCAAAACTACAATGAGGTATCAGCTCACTCCAGTCAGCATGGCCATCATCAAAAAGTCTACAGATAATAAATGCTGGAGAGGGTGTGGGAAAAAAGTGACTCTCCTACACTGTTGGTGGGAATTTTAATTGGTACAGCCACTGTGGAGAACACTATGGATACTCCTTAAAAACCTTAAAATAGAATTACCTGCAATCCCACTCCTGGGCATATATCTGGAGAAAACTATACTTTGGAAAGATACATGCATACCAATATTCATTGCAGCTCTATTTACAATAGCCAAGACATGGAAGCAACCTAAATGTCCATCAACAGATGAATGGATAAAGAAGATGTGGTATATATATATACAATGGAATATCACTCAGCCATAAAAAAAAATGAAATAATGCCATTGGCAGCAACATGGATGGACTTGGAGATTACCGTACTAGGTGAAGAAAGCCAGACAGAAAAAGACAAATATCATATGATATCAGTTATATCCGGAAGAAAGATACAAATGAACTTATTTGTAAAACAGAAATAGACCCACAGACATAGAAAACAAATTTATGGTTACCAAAGGGAAAGACGGGGGGGCAGGGATAAATAGAAGGTTGGGATTAACATATACACACTACTAAATACAAAATAGATAACTAAAACAACCTGAAAAAGTGTGTGTGTGTGTGTGTGTGTGTGTATAAACTAAATCACTGTGCTGTAAACCTGGAACTAACATGACATTGTAAATCAACTATACTTCAATTAAAAATAGATTAAATTAATTAACTAATCAAACAAATAAAGAACTAGCTTTATTTACACAATAGCTTTTGGGAGGGTATAAAAAAATTTCCCAAGACTGTTCAGCTATTCCTTCAAGTGATGTGTGTGTGCATGCACACGCACATGCATACATGTGTGCTTAATATTTAAATTTTTGGCAACTTCTGCTGATTATTTGAATAGCTGAAACATTTTAATGTCCCTTTTGTATATGCAGCAAGAGTTAGTATAATGGTGCCCAGGATCCTTAATTATTATATTAATAAATTTTTCGATGTGTTCTAGTTTTAAGTGAAATGTACAGATTCTTTGACACTGAGGCTTTGTAAGAACAGGTCTAAATTAAACACAGAGTTGAGACAATTATCTGGCTAATCAATTCCC
Source organism: Mesoplodon bidens (assembly GCF_964165515.1). Taxonomy (NCBI): domain Eukaryota; kingdom Metazoa; phylum Chordata; class Mammalia; order Artiodactyla; family Ziphiidae; genus Mesoplodon; species Mesoplodon bidens. The sequence goes on from NC_138167.1 coordinate 93,238,914, forward strand.
AAACCCTATTATTAAGAAAAAGCAGAGGTTTGAAGTTGAACATTTTCAAATTGGCTGTCTACATTGATTAGAAGTGGGTGGAATAAAGGGAAGAAAAGGGAAGGGAAAGGAGGAAGGAAAGACAAAAGGAAATAAGAGGAAAAGAAACATATAAAGAACTATCATACCTAGAAAAATAATAGGAATAAATCTCAAGCTGAAATCCTTATAAATGAATGATAAAAGCTTATGTAAGATAAAGCCACATTATTATTTTTCACATGAAAACTAAAACTAAACTTGAAAAAGTCACATTAGGATAAATCCTTAAAGATTTATGAAGGATGACAGATACTTAACTGCCTCAAGGATCAATTAGTACAGTTCCTTCATGACATTTGAAATTTAGCATCATATTTTATACTTTAAGCATAATAAGCTCTCAAAACATGTTTGTGGTCAAATAACATAAAGCTGTCTTAGCTAGAGGGAAGGTTAACAAAAACATGAACCAACAGAAAAGTGTTGAAAAGTGGACTTCAACATTTTGATACAGCATTATTTAAAAGTTATTTATTCAAATGGTCAGTAAATATTTCCTATATTCAGGTTCAACAACGAATAGCTAATGATCTAGATACAAGACAATTTATGAAAAAAAAAGTCATTGCCACACAAAGTGTATAGAATCAAGTTGAGAAGAAAGAACATTTATGTAGAAAGATTTTTTTTTTTAAATAAGGTGGGATTTATGCTCCTGACCAATTTCGAGTATTGGGGGCTAGATTTATCCTCCTGTCTAAAACCACATGAAAAATAAGCAAAATATAGGAAACAGTATTTTTAAAACACTGGCCATCAAGTGACAAAGGACATTGTGATCTCTGAGAGCAACAAATGAGGTGAGCCCCAGGATTGCACCCACATACTATATTCAGAGTCATTCCAGACCATGACACAGAGACAGTAATCCAGATGGAGCCCAACAGTCTCCTTAAATTGAGGAAATGGAGCTGAGAGCCAGGGGGACCAAAGTGGCTAGAATTCACAGGGCAGACTCCTGGTGAGGGGAGAGTTGCAAAGAATAAATACCCCAGAGGTCTGCAGAGGCCCCCCCTCTTTGAATACTCCACAGAGTATTGAGCAGCACATGTGTGTGAAATTACTCAAAGCCAGGAAAGAACCACTTAAAAAGATTAAAGGAAATAGTACTCAGAGCACACACAGGAACAGGAATAATGTGTATCCTTTTGCCAGAATGAAAACCTGTAACTCACAGGACATTGGAGATTATACTCGGAAAGATCTTGCCTCAGTAGTGGGGAATAAATAATTAGCCACAGACTAAACACTGCTCTGGTTCTACCTAATAAATCTTAGAAGCAAGACCTAAGAGTACCAGTTTTCCAAGTAACTCAACTATATCCCAGGAACAAAGCTCAAGAATATGTCTAGGAATATAAAAAAAAAAAAAAATACCAACATCCAACAAGGTGAAATTCACAATGTCTGTATCTAAACAATATACTGAAGAGCACTAGAAATACTATGTTGGTAAATACATTTTTTTTTCATTTTGTAAATTTACTTAAAAGAGGAAACTGGACTTCTGCTTCCAGGAAGATGCAGTAGAAGCACTTTTCTTTATTCCTTTTCTAAGTACAACTAAAAACTCTGAATGTTATATAAAAAACAAATATAAAAAGACTTTGAAAGGTAGAGAAAAGTCAGACTGGGTAGGGAAATAGGGACCCAAGGAATGACATGGTGGTGAGTTCCCTGGGTTTTCTTTTTGCCTTATAACATTACAAACTTGGAGCTATAGAAGCCAGCAACCCACAGAAAGGATATTTATGTAGAAAGTTATTATTTTTGAAAAAGATGGGATTTATGTCTGTGGCCAATGTGGAGTATCAGGGACTGGATTTACCCTCCTACCTAAAAGCACGTGAAAAACAGTCAAAATATAGGAAACAGTGATTTTAAGAACATTGGACATCAAGTGGCAAAGATGTTTAAGTGTGATAACACACATACCTGCATACACACACACATGCACACAGCTTCAAAGAAAGTCTGTGTGTTCTAATGATAAGGCAGAGAAAAGGGGCAGCCTAGTAAGACAGAAAAGTTTTACACAATAACTGTTCTATTCCAGTCAAACATGACAGAAAAAAAAATGAAAATAAAAAAAAAACAACCTGTGGTCACATATCACTGACTCCAGGAAAGGCTGATTGCAGAATCTAGACTTCTAACCTAGCCAGGATGTAATGAGTCATCCCAGCCCCACCCCATTGCCAGGGTGGTGTCAGAGAAGCACAAGTAGGAAGCCAGGACTTTTATCCTTTCTAGGTGGTAAAAAATCTCCACCCAAAGAGGTATCAATGAAAACCACCGAGGAGCAGTAACAAGAAACCCCTGTCTCTCCAGCCAGGCTGACACCAGTGGGGGCCCAGAAGGGAGCTAGAACTCCCACTTCCATGCAACAATAATTAGGAAACATTTTCTTTTGTGTCAAGAGGCTGTGTGGGGAAACTTCACTGTAGGTCTCACCTTGCATAATGAGGTGATGCCCTCTTGCCTGCTGAAGTTAAGGTCAGAGAAAGCCAGCTAAAATGGAAAGTTTAAACAAGATCCAGATACTCATAACATACAAAACATTCAGATTCCAATTGAAAATCATTTGTCATACCAAAACCCAGTAAAATTTCTACTTGAAGGAAAAAAATACAAATCAATAGATGCCAAGACTACATGACAGATAATTTAGAATTATCTAACAAAGATATAAAGCAGCCATCATACAAATGCTTCAATGAGCAAACAAAAACACGCTTAAGAGCAAATGAAAAAAACAGAAATTCTCAATAAAAAAATTAAAAGTATTATCAAAAAATAGAGAAAATAGTAGATAATAAAAAAAATAAATAGAAATTTTACAACTGAAAAATACAAAAACAAAAACCCAGTGGAGGGGATTAACAATAGACAGGATAAAGAATCAGTGATGTTGAAGATAGAATAGAAATTTTCTAACATGAACAATAGAGAAAATAATACAGACACAGAACATCAGTGACCTGTGGAATTAGAACAAGAGATCTTACATTTGTGATATTTGGGTAATAGAGAGTAGAAGGGGGCAGGATGGGAAAAATATTCAAAGAAATAATGACAAAACTTTGCACATTTGGCAAAAAAACATAAGCCTAGAGATTCATAAACCTGAACAAACCCCAAGCAGGATAAACCAAAAGAAATCCACACCAAGACATATTTTAATCAAACTTCTGAAAAATAAAGACAGAAAAAACTTTAAGGCAGTGAGAGAGAAGTGAGAAGTAGAGGGAATACTCCCAAACTCACTTTATGAGGCCAGCATCACCCTGATACCTGAGCCAAACAAAAACACCACAAGAAAAGAAAATTACAAGGTAATATGTCTGATGAACATAGATGCAAAAATTCTCAAAAAAATATTAGCAAGCTGAATTAAACAACACATCCAACCATGATCAAGTGGAATTTACCCCTTGGGATGCAAGGTTAGTCTAACATAGGCAAAAATTGATCAGTGTGATGCAACACATTAACAGAATTAAAAAATAAAAACTACATGGTCATCTCAATACATGCAGGAAAAAGATCTAATAAAGTTCAACAACCATTCATGACAAAAACTCTCAAAAAATAGGGATGAAGGAAACTTACTCAACACAATAAAGGCCATGTTATGAAAAACTCACAGCTAACATGATAATCAATGGGGAAAACGGATAGCTTTCTCCTCTAAGATCTCATATAAGGCAAGGATGCCTACTCTTGCCACTTCTATTCAAGAGTACTGAAAGTCCAAACAAGAGCAATCAGGTAAGAAATAGAATGCATCCAAATTAGAAAGAAAGCAAATTCTCTGTTTACAAATGACATGATTCTATATGTAGAAAGCCCTAAAGCCTCCAAAAGTCTGTTAGAATAAACAAATTCAGTAAAGTTGCAGAATAAAAAATCGACGTACAAAAATCAGTTGTATTTTTTTACACCAACAATAATTATCCAAAAAAGAAATCAAGAAAACTATCTCATTTTATGTTGGTATAAAATAGAATAAAATACTTAGGAACAAATTCGACCAAAGAGGTGAAAAATATCCACTGAAAACTGTAAAACACTGATGAAAAAAATTGAAGAAGAATGCAAATAAATAGAAAGATATCCATTCTGATCCATGTTCATGGATCAGAAAACCTAATAGTATTAAAATGTCCATCCTACCCAACATGATACAGGATTCAACACAATTCCTATCAAAATTCCAATGGCATTTTCACAGAATTTTTTTTTTTAATTCTAAAATATGTATGGAACCACAAAAGACCCTGAATAGTCAAAGCAATCCTGAGGCATCAAATTCCTGATTTCAAGTTAGATTACAAAGCAATTGTAATCAAAATAGTATGGTACTGGCATAGATACAGACACGTTAACAAATGGAACAGAATAGAGAGCCCAGAAATAAACCCAAGCAAATTCAGTCAACTAATTTCTGACAAGGGTGCCAAGAATACACAATGGGGATAGGAGAGTCATTTAATAAATAGTGTTGGGAAAACTGGATAACCACATACAAAAGAATAAACTTGGACCTCTATTTTAAATCATACTAAAAAATCAACTCATAATGAATTAAAGAATTAAACATAAGACTTGAAGCCATAAAAATCCTAGAAAAGAAATAGGAAAAATCTCTTAGACTTTGGTTTTGGCAATAATTTTTTAGATATGACACCAAAAAAAAAAAAAAAAAAGAAAGAAAGAAAGGCAAAAAAGCAAAAATAAACAAATGGGATTACATCAAACTAAAAAGCTTCTGCACAACAAAGGAAATAATCAACAGAGTGAAAAGGCAACCTACAATATGGGAGAAAATATTTGCAAGCAATTTAGTTGTTAATGGATTAATATCCAAAATATATACAAAGAACTGATACAACTCAGCATCAAACAAAAAACAAACCCTACAACTAACCCAATTTAAAAATGAGCAAAGGATCTGCAAAACATCTCTCCAAAGAAAACATATAAATGGTCAACAGGTATATGAAAAAATATGTTTAACATCACTAGTCATCTGGGAAATGCAAGTCAAAAACACAGTAATTGATATAACCTCATGACTGTCAGAATGGCTATTATTAAAAAAAAAAATTCAAGTGTTGGCAAGGATGTGGAGAAAAGGGAAGCCTCATGCACTGTCACTGGGAATGTAAATTGGTACAGATATTGTGAAAAAGAGTATAGAGGTTCTTCAATATGATAAAAATAGAATGACTGTATGATCAAGCAATCTCTCTTCTGGGTATATACCCAAAGGAAATGAAATCAGTAACTTGAAGAGATATGTGCATTCCCATGTTCAGTGCATTATTTACTATAGCCAAGATATGAGAATAACCTAAGTATCCACTGGTAGATGAATGGATAAAGAAATGTTATATATATATATATTCAAACTTAAAAAAGAAAATCCTGCTATTTGCAACAACATGAATGAACCTGGAAGACATTATCCTAAGTGAAATAAGTCAGACACAGGGGAAAAAAAAATGCTTGATCACACTTACATGTGAAATCTAAAACAGTCAAATACATAGAAGCAAAGAGTAGAATGGTGGTCACAAGGAACAAGGAGGTGAGGGAAACGGGGAGATGTTGCTCAAACGGTACAAAATTGCAGTTATGTAGAAGGAATGATTCTAGATATCTAATGTACAACGTGATGATTATAATTAACAATACTGTGCTGAATAATGGAAATCTGCTGAGAGTTGATTTCAGGTGCTCTCATTACACACACACATACACACACACAAATGGTAACTATGTTAGAAGATATATTAATTAGCTTGACTGTAGTGATAATTTCACAATGTGTATGTTTATATATATATCAAATTATGCTGTAAACCTTAAATATATACAGTGTTTATCCAAAAATTAAAATAAATTATAAACATAACACTTGACTAAGTTATTGGAAGATTTTTCGAAGTATGTTTCAGCAAATTGATTTTCTGAAACTTTTATAAAAACCTATGAAATCTGATATGCCTGATTAAATTTAACTAAAATTCCTAATTGCACATGTTGCAACTGTGAAATACTGGATTTTGAATGTCATTGTGAAGAAAAATCTAACACATCTTATTCATGATTCTGATGTGGATTATATTTTAAACGGATAATATTCTGGGTTAACTAAAAATGTTATTAAAAAATAACAATATTATCATATAATGTAAGTGGTTTAAAACCCTTCAAATAAAAGACAGAAATTATTAAATTGAATAAAAGAGAAAGCACCAACCATGAGAAATTCTCTTTTAATATAAAGACATATAGGTAACAGGTTTAAGAATGGATAAAGATATAACATGACAGCAATAATCTGGTAGAGTCTCAATGTTAATATCAGTCAAGTAGATCAGAGCTAAGAATATCGTCAGGGATAAAGCAAGTCATTTCATAATAAAGCAGTCAATTCATCAAAAGAACATAACAGTGTTCTTTATGCACCTACTAACAGAGCTTTGAAATGCATGAAGCAAAAACCAGAACAGCAAAGAGGCAAAAACAAATCTGAATTACAGCTGGAGACTTCAATAATGCTCTCTGAATAAATTATGGAACAAATGGACAAAATATCTGTAAGAACATAAAATATTTGGGTTTTTTTAATGCATTTGAAACTAAGAGATCAGCAACTTAATCACACACACACACACACACATATACAGTGCTCATTAAGAGATGAATAGATAAAGATGTGGTATATATACACAATGGACTATTACTCAGCCACAAAAAAAAGTGAAATTCTGCCGTTTGCAATAGTGTGGATGGATCTAGAGAGGATTGTGATTAGTGAAATAAGTCAGACAGAGAAAGACAAATATTCTCTTTTGTTTTTGCTTGTTTGCCTTGTTCTGAAAACTATGAACATCTGGCAATGCTAGACACATTTTCCCCCAAGGAAACACCTTTGTCACTTTTCCAACTAAGGCAGTTACACTGGCCAGTTCTACAGTAGCTGCTCAACTTTGTTCATTGAGTATTAATTGCCATCTACCATCATAGTCACAGTGTTATTTTCTTTACAGTAAAGGGGAAAAAAATTGTTTCTCGTGAGCTTCATTCACTTAGATTCCCTGCTTTGGTCCTGGGGCATTTTACTTTGAATGCCTGCTATATAGACTGTTATTAAGATCTTAACTGATTAAAACTTTGATTTTTCTTGGTCTTCTTAGGGTAATACACCCAATGGCAAGCTCTGTACCCATGGGTACCTCTGTACCCCTGGGCTCCACATCTGTGGACAAAAACGAAACACAGAACAAAGATGTTCCGAAAACAAATTCCAGAAAGTTCCAAAAATCAAAACTTGAATTTGCCGTGCACCTGTAAATAGTTACGTAGCATTTACATTTTTAGGTATTATAAGTAACCTAGAGATGATTTAAAGTATACGGGAGGATAAGCATAGCTTACATGCAAATGCATCTTTTTATATAAGGGACTTGAGCATCTGTGGATTTTGGTATATGAGAAAGGTCCTGGAACTCACCCCCCCTGGATACTGAGGGACAACTGTATACTTTAACAGTAACATTGCCAAGCAGGAAACATGCAAACTGGTACCCTTGTAAGTATACTGATGTTGCTGCATAGGAGACCTGTATTCTGTTTGGGAGCTCAAAAGAAGCATCTCTTCCTTGACAAATGGAGCAAGAATAAAAGCTTTCCCTTTGCCGCTCTGTGATAGAGAACGGAGTTAGCAGAGAGAAATTGTGGTTAACAAGTAAAGAACAGGAAGTCAGTATTTTATAAGACATATTAGAGGGAAGAAAGTCTTTCATAGAAAACAAAAAATAGTCAATGTGAGTTAGACTTTAAACACTGGCAAAAACAATAATAAATGCTTACTGCGAAATATAATTTGGCTCCTGATGGGACAACTATAAGTTTGAGAGTTATTTTTAAATATCAGTGCTTTGAAAAATAATTGAGACTGGAAAGCAGTCAGAGGACCCTTGATCAGAGTGGCATGTGAATCCTTCCTTACAAATAAGTCTAACATTTATATGAGCTAGGAACTATGCTAATCCTCACAGAAACCCTCTTAGGTGCAATTTCTTCATTATTCATATGAAGAAACTGAGGCACAAAAGGGTAAGGGAATACCTGTGCCAATGTGCAAATTCAAATCCGTATGATCCCAGAGCTCTTGTTCTTGCCCACTTCACTGTACTACCTTTCTCTTCCCTTCATGTCAAGGAACAGAATACTGAAACAAGAACTCTAAGTACACTGCTTATCTTTGTTGTATGTATATATTTATACTTAAATTGATACACAACCGTCAAATCTTTATACTCATTCTAAGGAACAATTGACCTTCTCCAGGCAGAAGCCATTACAATGAAGAGATTTCTGGATCAGTCTGAAAACAACCTAGGACAAGTGGATGCAAAAATTGTCAAACGAGCCTGGAATCTAGGAGCATTCAGATAACTCAATTTGTTTACGGCCCTGTATTGGGACACAAACACTGTTTAATACTCTCAGATTCCCTCAGTTGCCACGTTCTTCCTCTCCTACAAACCACACTGGACTCAGATGAAACATCACACCGTGGGTTATAGGATCTGGTTTTCTGATTTAACTAGCAAGGCACTTTCTCTCTGGGAGTAGAAAAGAGTAAATGTTGACCACAGGAAACGAGAGGTTTACTTTCCTGATGACTACTCCCAGTGACAGTTTCTCCTCGCACTCTGATGACGTTATGACTGCCAAGTAAATACGCATAGTGAGTGGCCTGCTATCTCTCTTTCCAGCTTATTGTGAGATAGGAACTTAGAGGCAATGCATAACATCTTCCCTTTACTGACTTGGCTTTCCTTTTTCCTTGTCAGTACTCTGGGTTTGCACTTCCCAGATACCTATCAGTCCTTTAATCCTTACTTTAGACACAATTTTCCAGAGGACCCAGCCTAAGAAAATTGATACTGGAAATTGTTATATAAAATTGAACCTTGGGCTAATGTTTTATAATTGGATGGCTCACTTGTTTGAGAACAATTTCTTGTAATAAGGAGGATAGTATGAGCTGCATATACACTGCTGCCTTAACTCGTAGAGGACCTACCTCCACCTTATTGTGTCCAATCCCATTGTCAGTAGTGCTGAGGCTTTCCAATCTCACCAAAACATCCTGTGTTCATGGAGCTTACTTGTGTTCAGATAACTGGATAAGATGTGGTCCACAAATCATATGTCAATCAGGAATGGCAGACAAAGACTAGGTAGACACTGCATAGCCATTGGTGGTTGGTAGTCTTCATTCATTGATAGCTCTGTGCTGAAGCAGCATTTACTATCTCTCTGATCCTAGAAATAAAAGGTCCATCTTTCCATGCCCCATTTAATTGACATCTATTTGGGGACAGCTTCTGGCCATGTCTCTTTTACCATGAGTACCTTTTTAAATTTTCTTTGCATATCATATGACCTGATACTCCTTTCCAACTAATGAGACAAATAAAATGGTATAGAAATTTTGTTTGCTAAGACATGACCTGTGATGAATATTGAAATTAACGTTGCGTTTATGGCCATTCATCACTGAACCTTAGCATCCGAACAGACAATGATTATTTGTAAGTGAATTATTGTAGTTTATTTTTCAAAAAGCAATTCAATTTACAAATTTCTAAAATCTGTCTGTAATGGTCCATGTTATGGTAAATAATTCTAACTTGCGAGTAAAGAACTGAGTCTTAATTTCAGACTGATCATAATTAGCAAAATCTAATAGAACCCATTTCCCAGCCTCATCTTAATGGACATCAACTTCTCTACATTCTCAAAATTGCCATCTTTAATAATGGTGAGTTAGTAAGATCCATGGAAGCCAAAACCAGAGCATCTAAAACACAATTTTCCCATACTTTAAATCCTGTCAGCATCTTCTTCCATCCATTCCCAAGTTTCAAAAAGATCTGCAGGTCTTGAACACAGTATTTTCTTTCTTAGATGCCACTGGGCCTTCTTTTCATAGTTCTGAGGTAAGTCATTGAATCATTTAGTGTTCAAGTTATATTCCCCAAAGCTCTCTTAGTAGCCACTAATCCCCCAAATGTTTGAAATATCTGTAATTAGTAGGTCAATATCAATTAGTGATGGTTTATATTTTTAAGGGTTGGTGCTCAACGAGTGTTTAGATACCATCAACCCTATCTTTCCTGGAACAATGGTATAATCCATGCCTAAATCTACAGACATCATAAACCTATATGCCACGTGTAAGCTAGCACCTATAACATCTTTGCTGTGTTTTAGTATCTTACCAAATACATTATTTAAATGAATAATACTTCAAAAAATTCATATCTCAAAATTAAAATTAATAAAATTTAGATTAATAAATTATAAGAGGAAGTTTTTTTGGTGGTGGTAGTGGAAGTTTTTGTTTGCTTGTTTGTACTTACTAGCCATTGGGTATCTGCTAAAAATCACTTAAGTCCAACATTGGCTACTGGTTCCCAAGTAAAGAGTTCAAAGCATCTTAAATTTAGGGTGTGATGTGTTCATTCACTTTAATGCAACTCTGTTTTGCCAGATTCTTTTTCCTGTATTACCATCAATGGAGATTTTACTGCTAAACTGCAAATTTTCAATGTGCTTCTTCACCTTCTTGGTTTCAGACAATGCAATATCCCTAAAGTTCTCCCCAAATTTCCTAAGTTTATTCAACTTCATCCTATGTTTCCCCATGGAAAGAGAAGCCATTTCTTCTGTCTTGGAGTGTCTCCCATAGACTTTCTTTCTACTGTGAACATATTGAGGAGCCTTCCAAAATCAGTTTCTAGGCTTTTGTATGGGGAATACTCTAGGTACCACCCAGGATGAGAGTGAATTAGGACACAATGACTAGTCTATCTGTTCTGCCTCTCTTGCATTAGTACACAGAATGTGGAAAGAAAGGGCATCCAGTTATTGGATGCCTTCCTGCTGCTGACAGAGTTGAACTTAAAAAATAATGTTGGAATTCATTGCAATCAGAAGTGTCTACGCTTCTGAACTCTTTCCAAGTCTGGGAATATAAGTGTGGCAGTATCTACCTACTGAATGCTGCTATTATCTGGTAAGGAAATTCCAATTAAATGATACCATTACCTAGATATGGATGGGTTCCAGAATCTCAGCATAAAGAGAGAAAGAAAGAAAAACAAAATAAAGCCAAAGTCTAAATCTGGAGATGTCTCTCATGTTTTTGAAAGAACTAATACTGCTCTCTGGGACCACAGAGTTTCTTCCCTGTCACCATACTGCGTCACTACTTGGGTCCATGATCATGGATCAAGGTGGTATACCTCAAGTATCTCCCCTGGGCTATCTTAAGACATGTAACACCACTATTGGAACTTATATTTGTTTTGATATATGCTCATTGGCAGTAGTAGGTTTAGATCTTGGCCAGTGTCATTTCCACATGCCCTTCTAGGGAATATTTTTATACCCTCTCTCAGCTCGCCTTCTACTTCTGCCTCCTTGCCTTCCTTGATCAGCTTTAACAACTAAAAGAAGTTGTAGGGTGAGGGGGAGCAATCATACTCTACTTTTCAGACAGACCAATTCACTTGGAAAAGCATGAGCTAGGAACTGATCCAAAAAAACATTTGAACTCATATCCAGATTCCATAGAATTTTTAGGTTGCAAAGACATATTTTCCCCTAGCATTCTGGGAAGTTATTATGAAAGTAGCTACAACTGCCCTCCAGCTCTCTACACACCAAAATTCCCACTTGAAGGCATTTACACATTCTGCCACAGTTACTGACTTTCTTGCTTTTTTGATTTGTTTTGATTTGGCCTAGCAGTCACGTACAGAGTTTTCTAACTCTGCTACTTCTGAATCTAGCAACAACTCAGGAAAACATGCTGGGTCACAGTTCAAAAGGTCCCTGACCTGATACTGGGGTAGGATTTCCTGAAACCAGTCCCAGCTTTTGGTTATGGTTTCTTCCAATAAAACAGGAAATAAGTATCCTGAAGCCAAGATGCATTCATCAGTTTGGCAAAGTATTTTCCGACTCCTCCAGATTACCCGCCTTGAGGCTCTCTCCTTTTTTAAAGGATGCATGAGGAAAAATCTGATCACTTTTTATTGGACCTCAGACTAGCTTCCAACAAACCCTCTTTATTTCAATAGGCTAGCACACAAGGTAGATAATTAATTGCATAGAAACTACTCCCTTTGGTACAGCCTTCCTAAGTACTCATGTCTAATATGATTTTAATGATGCTTGCAACATCCCATAGATCCTATTCACAGTGGGTCATTATTCCTATCACCAGAAATGTGAATATCAAAATTGACCTTTATCCCTATGCATTATTCCTGTATGAACCTGGTGCTAAAGAAAGAGAAATATGTTTAATTCCAGCTTAGAGGTAATGTTACTGTGAAGTACTTCAGGTTTTACTCAGGACTTTCTACATTGAAATGTGAGCAGATGTGTAAATCACCTAAGAAGAAGGTGGAAAGTTAGACCAAAAGAGACAGGGCCTACAGCTTTTACCTGGCACATGGCAAGGTTATATCTGTGTATCATGGAAGGGCCCCCCAGATTAATGGGGATGGTGCTGACTCAGCTCAAAGACTTCCCAGCCAACTCTGTAGTTAGTACAAGGCTTTCATTTCAAGCCACTATTGCAGGTGGATTTACTTTCTAAGTAGTACATGAGGTAGAATTTAGTATCAAACCATCATTCCCCTGGGATAATGGATTATCACCAGCTCGGAGATCTCTGTAGAGACTGCCCATATGCATTACCTTCTACTCTACCACCTACATGGTGGTAACCCATTCTGACAATGGGGTGCAAATCAACCTTACCCAGTTGTTACAGGAGAATTTCTAACGCCATACTGATTGTCATTTCTGATTCTAGTAGCCCACTGAGACTTACCTGCTTTCGTCAGACCCCTACTCTAATGTCAGCAAGTCTGCCTCTGAACCCCCAGGGCAATAACAATGTCACATGAAGAAAACCTTCTCAGATGAGCTGTTAGTCTACCTGGATTATACGTATCACCAGTGATATGCAGGTGTGATGGTTAATTTTATGTGTCAACCGGGCTAAGGTATGCCCAGATAACTGGTAACATATTATTTTGGGGTGTGTCTGTGAGGGTGTTTTCAGAAGAGATTAACATTTGAATTGGTCAACTGAATAAAAAAGATCACCCTCACCAGTTTGGGCGGGTATCATTCAATTTGTGGAGGGCCTGAATAGGACAAAAAAGCAGAGGAAGGGTGAATTTGCTCCCTGCTCAAACTGGGATATCATCATTTCCTGCCTTTAGACTTGGCTCTCCTTGTTCTCAGCACTTTGAGTTCTGACTAGAATTTTACCACAGACTCTCACAGGCCTCCAGCAGGCAGAGGGCAGATCGTGGAACATCTCAGCCTCCATAATCACATCATGACTTGTATTATATTTCTGTAAATATTCCTACCCTGGCCAGTTTAAATCTGTCACTGTATCATTACTGAATGTAGAGCTGTGCACTAGTGGCTGGCATGAGCGGATAAAACTAGCTCCAGCACACCTATCTAGATTACCCATGCTTCCTTTCTTCATACTCCACTTCTTCATCTTGGAACCTCTTTGTCAATTATTTCACCTGAACTATAAAAGTGAATGACCAGTACATTGTGGAATCCACCCAGCCCACCCCCAACAGAATGTCTGTGTGTGTAAGTAAACTTCCCTGTTCAACTAGGCCATCAACATTGCCATATTTATTCTCACTATGTGCTCAACACAAGACCGAAATGTACAGGTTTAGTGCCAGACCCTGATCCTGGATATTTCACCAATACATCATTAAAGAACTCTAAAAAATAACAGGACAAAATCAAGAATGCTAGAATATATTTACAGTCTTTGTATTTTAGGTCAGTTAACATCAAATTAAGTTGATTACCGACTACCAATAAATTGTTTCATACCAATAGTGTGAAAACAAATGACTCCATGTTATTGAACTATCAGAAGCACTCATATGAAAGGTTACGGGTTTCAAATTTTTTGGCTACCTTTTGTCATGAAATAGTCTAGCAGGTTGTCCTATTTCTGAGCTTCACAGTGAGTAGCCTAATTGAGGGCACAGCTGTTCTTGTGTAATTTGTCACTGTCTCTCTCTGACCATACTGAGTTTCTTTTCTCTGATATTATCTAAATTAAAAGTAAATCAACAAAGATAGAACACACGAGCTGGCTAGCTAACAGGGTGAGTAGAATTTTAAATCAACTAAGTAATCAAACGGAAGATATCTGGTAAAACAAAAATGTAGTAGAGGAAAATGGTTAAGATCTAGACTTCCTGAACCAGAGATGTGTTTCAATCCCCACATCTGCCAATATCAGCTGCATGATATTGAACAAGTTACTGAACATCTGTTGGCAGAGGCTGCCAGCTGATCACCACAATGACTTTTACTTCTCGGTTTCTGGCTACACTATATCTCTCATCTGCCCAATATTAGCGATGGAAAAGAAAAGCAACAGATGCTACTTTGGGGCTAAGAATGTTAAGAAGCCAGTATTCATCCTCCATTCTCCTTTTTCAGTACAGACTGAAATACAGATTCAGATGACAATAAAGACTCCGAGGGATGGTGAAACAAAGTGGAACAAGCCTGGTTCCTTGAATCACCACAAGGAGAACAGTCACCTGCAGACCAAGGCCATCACTTTGACTTTTCCTTGAGTGCACTGTCTTTGAACTTCAACGTATCTGTTACATCAGTTCAACCTACCCAAATGAATACAACATCCGTTTAATGAAAGTATAATACCACTACCTGCCTTAATTAACATTGTCTTGGCTGGGAGTAGCAAAACTTCACTGAAGCTACACTAAGTTAAATAGAGAAATTTTCTGTAATGAAGTGGTAATCCAGGAAAATACCTGTCTCTCTAGCGGCAATAGAAACAATCAGAAAAGTCATTTAAAATCTAAGAAACCACTTTTAAAATATCTCTTATCTCTGTATATGTTCATTATTCTATCTTTCCATGTAAATGCCACTCCACAGGTTGATTTTACACACCCATGTTCAAGAAAATAACATCTCTCAATTGCAATTTCAAACTCAAGGGAATAGAATCTATTTGACCCATCTTAGGCTAAATGTTCACCATTTGTAAACTTTAGAACAAAGCAATGAGATCACAAAATACTAACATTGCCAAAGGCCCACTCCTATGTGTGAGTCAAGAGGAGCGATTCTCAGTGTAAAACGGTTTGGGGTAAATAGACTCAAAATGGGTCAAGTACACTATCTCATGAATTATCATTAAAATTAAATGAAATCCTCCTGGAATCCTTAGCAAATTTCCTTACACACAGTAAGGAACTTGTTATTCTTATGATTATTATTATTAGACATTGTACCAGTTTTCTGTTGCCATAACAAATTATCAAAAACATAGCAACTTAAACAACATTCATTAAACAACATTCATTTATCTCACAGTTCCATGGGTCAGAAGTCTGGGCACAGTGTGGCCTAGCTGGTTCCTCTGGTCCAGGTCTCACAAGAACCAAATCAAGATGTTGGCAGGATTGTGTTCCTTTCTAGAGGCAGATTTTTGGAGGCACTTCAAAGCTCTTTTAGTTTGTTGGCAGAATTCAGTCCCTTGTACTTATAGGAAATAGGTCCCTGTTTCCTTGAAGACTGCCAACTATGGGCTGACTTTATCTCCCAGAAGCCTCTCTCTGTTCCTTGCAGTTGGCCCCCTATAGCTCAGGACAAGCAATGGTGCTTTGAATCCTCACTCAGAATCTTTGCCTTCCCCTTCTGCAGCATCTTTCCTGCCTTCTCTTCCACCACATCTCTCTGACTCCAGCCAGAGAAAATTATCTGCTTTTAAGGCTTATGTGATTAAGTTGGACCCACCCAAATTATCTAGAATAATCTTCCCATTTTAAGGTTCATAACCTTAATTGAACCTTAATTACATTTGCAAAGTTCCTTTTTGCTGTTGGAGTTGCATACATTTTTTTAATTGAAAGAAGTTAGCCTCCTAAGTATTGCTCTTACAGGTTTATCGAAGTCAAGTATTCATACCACTTATAAATTTTAAAATATATGTATAGAAAGTAATTTACATATAAAGGCAAACACAAATTGTATGCTTACATAATATTTAAAAATCATTACGGCCATGTTTATACCATGACCTGCTTCAAAATTTCTTCAGAACTATTCACAAGTAAATGGTAGTTGGGTCATATATGTCTATCATAATTTCTAAATTAGAGAAGTCTGGAGTAGTAATATTTAATGTCTTTATGTGGTAGGTAGAATTGCCCCCCGAAAATGTCCATGCCCTAATCACTGGAGCCTATGAATGTTATGTTTTCATGTTAAAAGGAACTTTGCATTTAGTTCTGAATAGTTCTGAAGAAATTTTGAAGCAAGTCTTAGTAGAAACATGACTGTAATGATTTTTAAATATTATGTAAGCATACAATTTGTGTTTGCTTTTTATGTAAATTACTTTCTATACATATATTTTAAAATTTATAATTATTCTCTTTGTTAAGTAACACATCCTCTGATTTATACATTCATTTCACATATTTTTTTTTTTACATGCTCACAATTTCAGGTGCTAGAGATACAGTCCTGGCCAGCACAGTTTAGAGTCCTGTGCCATGAAGGAGCCTACACACTAGTACCGACAGACAAGCAATAAGCAAGTTAACTTAAAAATCAAGGTAATTTCAGATGGTGATATAACAGAGTTATGTTTTGGAGAGGGCCCAGAGAGCTAGGTAGGCAAAAGGCAGCTCTCTTTTAGATTGGCTGGTCAGGGCACATCTCCCTAAGGAGGTAGGATTTGAATCTTACCGGTGAAGGTACAGTAGAAGAATGTATCCACAGGGAAGGGAACCAGTTTGAAGGGATGTGGCAACAATCTTGGGAAAAAGTGACCAATGGGAGAAAGGTACCAGATGAATTCAGAGAGGGGGACAGAGGCCAGATCACTTGCCTAACACTTTTAAATTCTAATTGTCAATATAGGTACTTAAAAATTACAATCTGATATTAAAGCCATAAAACATACAAATAATCAGTTCAAACTAAACTTCACCAAACTTGTCTGCTTGGACACAGTATTTCAATCAAATATAAATGTATAGTTGAAAGAGAAAGTTATAATGATTAATTTCACCCCAATGTTCCCAAGTCCACCTAGTCCTATAAAATCATTCTTCTCCTTCAAGTGTAAATAGAACACATATTCCTTCATGGAAAAGATGTCCATGTCCCATCTGTAATGGGAGAACTAAGAATCCTTCTTTTTCCTCATGCCCTTTCCCATGAATCTTTAGAGTTCATGTTTCTTCAAGCCAGTTTGCCCTAATTTATTGCTCTTGCTAAATTTTAGTTTCACTTATATCTGTCTTCTGACGGTTTTTTACTTCCTCCCCAATTAGGAAAAGAACACATTTTCCTTAATTTTCTTCAAATGCACTCTCAAATTCCTCCCCCCCACAACAGTTATATGTAATTGTAACAGACTGGTTACTTATAGGAAAGAAACAGGAGTAATATTGCAGCTACTTCAAACTTAATAATGGTCATTCCTGTTCCAAATGACGTTGGCCATTCCCACCTGGGGGGTGGGAGTGTTCATACTGTTCTCTTAGCATTCAAAAATGTTGCACTCTGATTTCTTTATTCCTCTTCTATCACCTTAGCCCCTTTCTCAGGATTGTCAAAGGAAATCGAAATCAGTTATCCCCATAGCTGCCACGTCATAAGAGTACCTCAAGGTTTTTCCTTAAATGATACTTCTGTCTTTAACAGGAATTCTGCTGATGGACTGTATTTTATTCCTTGCCTTATAAACTATGAAGACTTTTTTTGAAAGACATAGATAATTTATTTTTCCTTTAGGCACTAACTTTCTTCATTATGCCATATATCACTCACACACACACACACACACACACACACACACACTTTCAGAGGAAACATGCTCTATAAATGCAAAAAGGATGATGATAACTATTATTCATAGTTTCTTGTGATATATACTAGAATTCATCTGTAAAATGATCTGTTGCTGAGAGATGGACAGAATGAGAGATATTTAAAACCTTAGAAGGAAAAAAAGATCTAGTGGAAATGTGTAAAAGTCTTATTTTATTCAGTACCCCAACTTAAAAATGGCATTGTTAAAAAGCTCTATTCAAATTTGTAGTGAATAGAGATCTAAATTTAATTAATCTGTTGGCTTGAGAACTTTTAGAACATTTTATCTTTCTTACAGAGTCCTAAAATATGGTCTGTAAGCAGCCCTTGACATTCTTGTACATTCGAACCATATGTCTCTTGTTCAGACTCCCACTTTTTAACATTACATAGTTTAATGCCTTAAATACCTTGGAAAAAAACCCAGAATTCTGACTCTTATAAATCAAATGATAAATACCACAAGTTGTTAAATGATGATTCTGTCTGTTAATCAACATCTTAATATAAATGCTGTGACCATTTTTCAGAGAAATGTGTATTTGAATAATTTATGAAATCTCATTGTTTTGACAAGGGACATATAAGATTAAGGCCCAACTCTGTCTGGGTATTAATTCCAGTAATTCCAGTTCTGTCATTTACTAGTAAGTTACTTCACTTTTTGTGCTTCCATCTCCTCTTTTGTTATATAGGAAATAGTTCACACAGTTGTGTTAGAATTCAATGAGTTAATACAAGTAAAGAAGTTCTTAGATCAATGCCCGGCATGCAAAGGTATTTTTAAAGGATTAGCTATGAAACTATATGAGATATGAAACTATATGAAGATAGTAAATTATTATATTAAACTTCACAGAAATGGGGAAATGAAAGTATTGCTTCTACTGAGAAAACATTAAATTGAATAGGTTATCCAAAACTTTGCCCTTAATCAAGGGCCAACTGGACTAATCTTCACAAGTGAATGATCAAATTATGAAGAAAAAAGTTGTACAAAGTGTTGGGAAAAGTTTATTGTGTCTAAATTATAACACTGTCAGCTCTCAGGAGACAGACTCAAACCACAACTCATATCATATAAATCTCTTAATTGTACATAAAAAAGAATTTGTTACTTGCTTTCTTCTTAGTTCACTTTTCTCCCTATGCTTATTTCATCACCAATATATTCTCTAAAATAAAATGAAGACTTTTTTGCATGCTCAAATCTAAATGCATTAGCAAGATATACATGTAATTCACAATTTTTAGGCCATCTAGAGATTTTTTTTCTCCTCTAGAGATTCCCAAGTCACTGATACATTTTTCTTTCTTCAGGGGTAAAACAAATTTCATTATCTTTATTTACAAGTGACTTTGCCTTTCACAAGTTATAGTCTATAACACAACTCTGTTTTAAAGGTAAGCTACAATTTAAGAAATTATGATGGGTGATTCGAGCATTTTACTTTTTAAATGTACACTGGCCTTTTTCTCAGATTATCCATGATTGTCAGTGAAGATTTATAGATATAAAAATTTTAAAAGGAAGAAAGCCATAAAATGAGATAAGTGGCCATGTCACTAAAGCTACAAGGTTAAGAGTCATGGCGACACAAACCAATCATATGTCTCCTGCCCACTGCCCACCCCCAGCAAAGCGTGACACAGGAAAACGATTCAGGGAATGTTAAGAACAGGATAAGATTAAGATCAACTCTGATACTTTTTTGTGCAGGTGAGGATCCCCCTGGCTCAAACAGAAAATGTGAGTAGTTCAAGGATAAAAAGGGTTCAGACTTTTTACATCTGAAATTCACTTCACAAGACAAGAGATATTTGACTACTCTCTCTTGCCCCCATAAAAGAGAAAATCTTATGTGGGCCTTATCCTGGGAAAAGAAGTGTTGCAGAAGTCTTGTTTTCATTCCTTTTCTTCCTCCCTTCTTGCCTTCCTTCTTTCCTCATTCATTTGTTCATATACATATAGATATAAAGGTATATAGACATAGATATAAATTTTAAACAAACACAACATTAAACGTCACATTACTTTTAAATGTTGTGCTACCTTTTCCTCCCCTTTTTTGACACTTGTTTTATCACCATCTGAAATTACCCTGATCTTTTATGTGTTATGATGTTTCTATTTTCTTCTCGTCTCTCTCTTCTTGTCACATAATCTCCCTCCAACCTCCCTAGCAATTCTCATATCAGACAAAATAGACTTTAAAATAGACTATTAGAAGAGACACAGAAGGACACTACATAATGATCAAGGGATCGATCCAAGAAGAGGATATAACAATTGCAAATATTTACACAGCCAACATAGGAGCACCTCAATACATAAGGCAAATCGGAACAGCCATAAAAGGGGAAATCAACAGTAACACGATCATAGTAGGGGACTTTAACAGCTCACTTTCACCAAGGGACAGAAATGAAAATAAATAAGGAAACACAAGCTTTAAATGACACATTAAACATGATGCAATTAATTGATATTTATATGACATTCCATCCAAACACACCAGAATACACTTTCTTCTCAAGTGCTCATGGAACATTCTCCAGGATAGATCATATCTTGGGTCACAAATCAAGCCTTGGTAAATTTAGGAAAACTGAAATCATATCAAGTATCTTTTCCGACCACAACGTTATGAGATTAGATATCAATTAAAGGGAAAAAAAATAAAAAATACAAACACATGGAGGCTTAACAATACACTACTAAATAACTAAGAGATCACTGAAGAAATCAAAGAGGAAATCAAAAAATACCTAGAAACAAATGACAATGAAAACACAATGACCAAAAATCTATGGGGTGCAGCAAAAGCGTTCAAAGAGAAAAGTTTACAGCAATACAATCCTACCTCAAGAAACAAGAAAAATCTCAAAAACTACCTAAACTTACACCTAAAGGAACTAGAGAAACAAGAACAAAAAAACCCCCCAAAGTTAGCAAGAGGAAAGAAATCATAAAAATCAGGTCAGAAATAAATAAAAAAGAAAGGAAGGAAACAATAGCAAAGTTCAATAAAAGTAAAAGCTGGTTCTTTGACAAGATAAACAAAATTGATAAACCATTAGCCAGACTCATCAAGAAAAAAAAGGAAAAGACTCAAATCAACAGATTTAGAAATGAAAAAGAAGTAACAACTGACACCGAAGAAATACAAAGGATCATGAGAGATTACACCAAGCAACAATATGCCAATAAAATGGACAACCTGGAAAAAACGGGCAAATTCTTAGAAAAGCACAACCTTCCAAGACTGAACCAGGAAGAAATAGAAAGTATAAACAGACCAATCACAAGCACTGACACTGAGACTGTGATTAAAAATCTTCCAACAAACAAAAGCCCAGGACCAGATGGCTTCACAGGCGAATTCTATCAAACATTTAGAGAAGAGCTAACACCTAAACTTCTCAACCTCTTCCAAAATATAGCGGAGGGAGGAACACTCCCAAACTCATTCTACAAGGCCACCAACACCCTGATACAAAAACCAGACAAAGATGTCACAAAAAAAGAAAACTACAGGCCAATATCAGTGATGAAACTAGATGCAAAAATCCGCAACAAAATACTAGGAAACAGAATCCAACATCACCTTAAAAGGATCAGATATCCTGATCAAGTGGGGTTTATCCCAGGAATGTGGGGATTCTTCAGTATATGCAAATCAATCAATGTGATACACTACATTAACAAATTGAAGGATAAAAACCATATGATAATCTCAATAGATGCAGAAAAAGTTTTTGACAAAATTCAACACCAATTTATGATAAAAAACCCTCCAGAAAGCAGGCATAGGGGGTACTTACCTCAAAACAATAAAGGCCATATATGACAAACCCACAGCCAACATCATTTTCAAAGGTGAAAAACTGAAACTATTTCCACTAAGATCAGGAACAAGACAAGGTTGCCCACTCTCACCACTATTTTTCAATGTAGTTTTGGAAGTTTTAGCCATGGCAATCAGAGAAGAAAAGGAAATAAAAGGAATCCAAATCGGAAAAGAAGTAAAACTGTCACTGTTTGCAGATGACATGATACTATACATAGAGAACTGTAAAGATGCTGCCAGAAAACTACTAGAGCTAATCAATGAATTTGGTAAAGTAGCAGGATAGAACATTAATGCACAGAAATCTCTTGCATTCCTATAAACTAATGATGACAAATCTGAAAGAGAAATTAAGGAAATACTCCCATTTACCACTGTAACAAAAAGAATAAAATACCTAGGAATAAACCCACCTAAGGAGACAAAAGACCTGTATGCATAAAACTATAAGACACTGATGAAAGACATTAAAGATGATACAAACAGATGGAGAAATATACCATGTTCTTGGATTGGAAAAATCAACATTGTGAAAATGACTATACTAAACAAAGCAATCTACAGATACAATGCATTCCCTATCAAGCTACCCATGTCATTTTTCACAGAAGTAGAACAAAAAATTTCACAATTTGTATGGAAACACAAAAGACCCTGAATAGCCAAAGCAATCTTGAGAAAGAAAAATGGAGCTGGAGGAATCAGGCTCCTGGGCTTCAGACTGTACTACAAAGCAACAGTAATCAAGACAGTATGGTACTGGCACAAAAACAGAAATACATATCACTAGAACAGGATAGAAAGCCCAGAGATAAACCCACGCACATATGGTCACCTTATCTTTGATAAAGGAGGCAAGAATATACAATGGAGAAAAGACAGCCTCTTCAAAAAATGGTATGGGGAAAACTGGATAGCTACATGTAAAAGAATGAAATTAGAACACTCCCTAACACCATACATAAAAATAAACTCCAAATGGATTAAAGACCTAAATGTAAGGCCAGACACTATCAAACTCTTAAAGGAAAACATAGGCAGAACACTCTTTGACATAAATCAGCAAGATCCTTTTGGACCCACCTCCTAGAGAAATGGAAATACAAACAAAAAGAAACAAATGGGACTTAATGAAACTTAAAAGCTTTTATAAAGCAAAGGAAACCATAAACAAGATGAAAAGACAGCCCTCAGAATGGGAGAAAATATTTGCAAACGAGGCAACTGACAAAGGATTAATCTCCAAAATTTACAAGCAGCTCATGAAGTTCAATAACAAGAAAACAAACAACTGATCCAAAAATGGGCAGAAGTCCTAAGTAGACATTTCTCCAAAGAAGATATACAGATTGCCAACAAATACATGAAAGGATGCCCAATATCACTAATCATTACAGAAATGCAAATCAAAACTACGATGAGGTATCACCTCACACCAGTCAGAATGGCCATGATCAAAAAATCTACAAACAATAAAGGCTGGAGTGGGTGTGGAGAAAAGAGAACCCTCTTGCACTGTTGGTGGGAATGTAAACTGATACAGCCACTATGGAGAACAGTATGGAGGTTTCTTAAAAAACTAAAAATAGAACTACCATATGACCCAGCAATCCCACTGCTGGGCTTATAACCTGAGAAAACCGTAATTCAAAACAAGTCATGTACCACAATGTTCACTGAAGCTCTATTTACAATAGCCAGGACACGGAAGCAACCTAAGTGTCCATTAACAGATGACTGGATAAAGAAGATGTGGAACATATATACAATGGAATATTATTCAGCCATAAAGAGAAACGAAATTGAGTTATTTTTAATGAGGTGGATGGACCTAGAGCCTGTCATACAGTGTGAAGTAAGTCAGAAAGAGAAAAACAAATACCATATGGTAACACATATATATGGAATCTAAAAATTAAAAAAAAAAAAAAGGTTCTGAAGAACCTAGGGGCAGGACAGGAATAAGGATGCAGATGTAGAGAATGGACTTGAGGAAACGGGGAGGGGGAAGGGTAAGCTGGGACGAAGTGAAAGAGTGGCTTTCACTTATGTACACTACCAAATGTAAAATAGATAGCTAGTGGGAAGCAGCCGCAGAGCACAGGGAGAGCAGCTCTGTGCTTTGTGATCACCTAGGGGGGTTGGATAGGGAGGCTTGGAGGGAGACACAAGAGGGAGGGGATATGGGGATTTATGTATACATATAGCTGATTCACTTTGTTATACAGCAGAAACTAACACAACATTGTAAAGCAATTACGCTCCAATAAAGATGTTAAAAAAAAAACAGGACAAAAATAATAAAACAAAACTATTAAATCCATATATTTCAGAAGCTTTTGATATCCAAAATAAAGTAATTTACTGTGCTCTACATTCATGATTTTTTTCAATATCAGGTAAACTTTAAATGATTCTTAATTATTGGTTTTGAACTATAGACAACTAGGAATCATTTTCTGTCTTTTCTAAATAAGGATATGGCAGAAAATGGCATATGTAAAAAACCATCAACTTTCTTTAAGATAAAATTATGTTATTTGTTGTAACTTGTAATATTAGGCTTTAAATGTATCTGTTGTATGTATATAAGATGCTATTTAATTTTTATGATAATCGTAAAGGTTAAGTAAATGACAAGATAGCTTTATATTATCATTATATAAGAGGCCATATAGATTAAAAGGTGAATAAATTAAATCAGGGAATACTAATGATCAATTCAGATAGTATAATAAAAAAATAGAATCAAAATTCAGTATAAAGTGAAGGAATTAAACATACTCAAGACTTATCACTTATCAACAAGCTCTGAGAATTGTCAAGAAGTTTCATATGAGAGACAAAAAGGAGAAGGAAACAATCTCTAACTCTTAAAAATAAGCACTGAACATGCACAATTTTCAAAAGTAAAACCCCTGGATTTTCTAAAAAGAAACTAAAATTACAGACCCTTATTAGGTGTAAACTTGAGATACTGTTACTCTTGACTGTATTTGGACTTATCTTTACAATCAAATTACTTCCTGAACAGCTCTTCGGCTCTGAACCATACATAGGCCTTTCACAAAGAGGATACGGTGACCCACCCAGAGTTTCGTACTTTGGTAAATACAAGATGGAGGAGATCACCTCTTGTGAAAGGTCCCCATGTCAGCAACTTAGGAGAGCACTTACAGGAGAAATGTACTTAAGAAATACCAGGAATCAAAGAGACCAGTTTATCTTTTAGAGAAAAAAACACTAATTCAAGACTGTTTTTTTTAAAACAAGAGTAAACACAAGCCAATTCTGTCCACCCTCTAATACAATTAATGTGTGTCTTAATGCTTAATTTCTTTTTTTAAAAAAAATCTAATTTGTCTTTATTATCAATATGTAATTAGAAACACTGAAGTACCTTCTCATAAGATGGTTCCTATATCAGCTATGGGTTCTGTTCTCTGTTTAACACAGAAAAGAGGAAGGAATAGAAAGAAGGAGGGAGGAAGAGAAAGAGGAAAGGAGAGAGGAAGAGAAAAATAAGTTCTGCAAGTTACTCTGAGTCTTGAATTGTGCCTTAATCATCTGTAGCAAATTAGAATAAGTCATCAGGACATTGTGACTCTCCTCAGAAACAGGATTAAGGTTTCAGAAATCAGCATGGTATGAATCATGTTGGATTGAGAAAAAGCATTCTACTTAAATAGGAGGAATTATAAGGAATTTGTAGCACCTTTAATCTCAAATGTTTGAACAAAGAGAAAGATCAAAGTGTAATTTTTACCCACAGCCTTTGAAACCTTAGTTTTGCTTCATCTTTGGACGGCAAATTTTGGACAAGAACAGTTGTTCCTTTAATTTTACTACAGCCCCTACTGAAACAATAGGACTCATCAGAATTGTTTCTTCTCAGAATTTAAGTCCTTATTTTTTAATGTTTAATAATTTATTAAAAATGAAGAAAAATCAGTTATTTTAAATACTAGTGTGAGAACATTGTCTGGAATGCTAATTCCTCATTAATATTTGTGAGACTACTATAAAATAATTCATTATTGATAACGTTTTAAGGCCACATGTGTCATGTGTTAGTCAATTCATGGTTTTTCAAAAGAATCCCCTTTGGTTTTCCTCACTTTACAGACATGAAAGCTCTTAATTGAACAGCTGGATACTTCATAAATGGCTGATTTTGCAGCACAAATCACATTGTCTCTCCCATTAAAAGAGAGCAGAACCTATATAATCCATTGCTGTTCTGATATTTTATGATTTATTATATTACAATTTATTGTATTATCTAAATACATTCAGAATTTTGTCCATGTTTTGCAATTTTAACTGTTATATATATATAATGCTCAGTTTTTTTTGGAATTATTTTACAAATCTCCATACTAACATTTTAAGGTCTCAATATCAAATTCTACAAGTCTCCATGATGCTGTTCCCATAATCCAAATAAAAAACAACATATAAAATATTTGAGAGCTGGCACTTTGGTTAAGTGTTTCATTGCCAATTATGAAGTTCTAACTAAACAATTTTTCTTTTTTTAAGCCAAGACTTCATCATAATTAAAGATATTATAGAAATCCGACTCAGCAAGCTTAGAAGTAATTTTGGAAAGCAAAATTAAAAAAACCATAAACGAGCAATTTGCATGTTTTTCTCCTCTGTTTCATTGCCATAGTGGTGGGAAAATAGACAGTTTATGGATTATGGTGGTCTCATCATTTCTAGTAAATCAACTGACTGACCAAAGTCTCCAGAAAGTTTCATGGTTCATGAAGTTTTAAGTTACAAATTCTCACATCATCCATCTTTCAATTTATAGCAGCTGGAGCAAAAATCTAGTTCTAAACAATTAGCTCAGAAAGTGCTGACCCCTTTTTGTTTGATTCCATCAGTATCATTCTTGAATGTGAATCCTAAGTCTCTAAGCCAATTCCTTGGCGACTTCTTAAAAGGGCTCCAAATATTTGCTCTCTTGGACTCCTTATTCACTGACAGATATTTTGATAGCATTAGCTTACATTGATCACAAATATTTCATAGCTTTTGCGTTTTTGCTTGTGTGTTGACTTTTTTTGAGAGGGAAACATTGCAGTGAATTACAGGAGAAAGAAATGAAATATATCAGATAGTAATTGACTGGCAATTAAACAAACTGAAGCATATGAACTCAAGGGCATGCCCTAATTTGATGCTTATTGGTTTGTAATTTATGGCCTGAAAGGGTCAATATAAGATAGCTGCTGCTTAGATATCAAGTACGTATATAGATTATTGTGTCCTCAGCTTACGCGATATCTGAAAACTGTCTGGTGCTAAAGGCAAATCCCTACTCCCTGAAATACTCTTTTCTCTTCTGTGATATGTTAAATTTTTTAGGGAGGTTTCTACATACTTTACCAGTTATTCCTTCTCTACCATGTTCTACTGCTGAGTTTCCCTGTGTTTGGTAGTGAGCCCTATACCTGGTAGTTGTACCTGTTCCCATAGTGTTAAATATTATCTCTATGCTGACAATTCCAAAACCGTATCTCCTATTAAGACTTCTCCTTGGATTCCAGGCACTCATATCCAATTTTCTATACAGTATTTTTAACTGAATGTTTCACAGCCATCTCAAATAAATCCCAAACAAAACTCTTATCTCCCAGCCTTCAGCAAATTGTTCTCTCCCAGTCTTTTCTAGGTATATAGGGTACCATCACATGCCCAAATTGCTGACAGTGATATCATGTAGGTGATACTAGAAAACTGGGAGTAATCCTAAATTCCTTCCTCTTCCTCACCACTCACATTCAATCTATCAGCATATCTCATGATTTCTGCCTCAAAAATATATCTTGATTAGGTCTGCTTTTCTTCAGCTAATCTCCTACCCCCTTTGTTGAAATCCCCTCCAGGGCTACTAAAATAGCCTCTTACTGGTGTCTCTGCTTTTCCCACGGTCTTCCTCCATCCTATTGCTACACAGCAGCCAATTGAACATGAACCAGATCAGGTCAGGCCTCTTTGTAAAATCCTTTAACATTTCCCCATTGCACTTCAATTCAAATGTTCCAATGTTGGCCTACAAGTTTTTGAAAAGTCTGACTCTTGATTATGTCTCCGATTTTACATATCTTCTTAATTACTATTAGCATCACTTCATCTCCTAGAATAGTCACTTTATCACTTTTCTTCCCTACCTAGGGACATAGTACTTATTTTTCATGGTACCTGAAATGCTATTGTTCTCCAGGTTCTGAACATGGTTGGCTGTGTCACATCCTTCAAGTCTCAATTTAAACGTCACCTCATCAATGAGACCTTTCCTAACCACCCTGTCCATGCTCTTATGCTCTACCAAAGTTCTCTAGTCAGATAAGCTGAAGCATGAAGATGACAGGCTCTACCCAAGCTCACATCCAAACTTTACCTCTTCATACTGTAGAATGTTGGACAACTCACTTGACCTCTTTGTACCTCTGTTTCCTCGTTTTTAGAGCACAAATGACAATAGTACCTACCTCCTAGATTACTGAGAAGATTAATGAGAACTGGTTCTGGCACTGTTGTGTCAACGTTCAATTCATGTTAGTTTTCTTCACAGCACTTCACAATTTGCAATTACTCATTTTTTGGTTTGCTTTATTTTGTTTTAGTTTATAGTCCGTGTCCTCCAGAGGACTAAGAACTCTATTAAGCAGGGTTTATTTATGTGTGTTCTTTTTATATATCATTGTAAACTCAGTGGTAATATCCAGGACACAGTAGATGTGTAATAAGCAATTACTGAATCAAGAAATTATTTTTGAATTGGGTTCACAAACTCACACTTAAACATACATACATCTGGTTTTGTTTTTCCTTTGACTATGCGGAAAAAATGTGTGGTTGCTTTAACCAGGTATTAATCATTCACTGATGATTAACATAGATATACATGTAAAGAATTATATTTTATTATATAACTATGCTCTTGTTTTTAATCCTAAATTCACTCTTACTAAACTTAAAATGTTTTAGCCATGAGTCACCAGATCCATTTACACTTCATTTTCTCTTTATTCTCTACTTTTAATAAATTTTATCCTTAAACATGGGGCTTCTGTATTTTTTGTAGCATCAGGGGCTTTCATTGTAGGGTTTCAGACCACATCTGATCTTTCAGAGATACCAGTGTTATACTTTAAACGTCTCTAAAATTTAGGCAAAAGTTCTACGTTACTGTTGAAATTGCAAAACTTTCTCTTGACCTCTGCATACTTGAGCTCCGCAGAAGGATGTTTCAGTCTTTAGATCACAGGGTTTTCTTTTTTTTCTTTTTTTTTTTTTGCTCTTTGTTTTTTACTATATTTACTTTGAAGTTTGTCTTTGACCATCTCTTATCCTGAGATAGGTCTCAGGATTTCCAGTCTTCAAAAGGACTGAACCGTTAACCTTATGTCCATTGCATGACCTGTCTTCCTCTGGGCTTCCTGAAAACATTGGCTATACTCACCCTTTGCCATGCCGTGAAAAGTCTACATCAAGCCTCTTAGTGACTGATCAAGTCTGCTCAGACTGTAACACTGCATCGCTCCATTTTAACCTTTAGTTTTCCTTACTTGATAAAGTAATATACTATTGTGAGATGTCATTTAAAAAAATAAAAAAAGTGGCCCTGGAAATAACTTGCTTCCTTCCTATAGCCCCTCCATCTCATCTGGTTACCAAGACTTAATCTCACCCTTGCATTGGCAAAGTTATCTTCAAGTTAAATAAAATTTAGATATATTTAAGTTTATTTTTAGCACTTCCATCATGTCACTTGTTTTGGCACAATTAGATAACCATATATGAAGGCAGATTACAGTAAAGGAAACACACATGATAAATAGAAAAAAAATTTGCTTGCCTGTAGTCATTATTAAGGAAATACCTCTTGAAACAACAATGAGATTCCAATTTTTCACATATTTGATTAGAAAACATTAAGTTTGGTGAAACCTACAATGGACACAAGTGTGCATTATTGGCTGAAGTATAAATTGAAGTGCTCATTGTGGAGAAAAATTTGGAAATATCCAGGAAAAGTTAAAATGTATATATACATTTACCCAGCATTAGTACTTCTAATAATATACCTAGCAAACAGCAAAATACACAACTTTAAAAATTTACAAAGATTTGTGTACAAACTACACAAATTTACAAGACTTAACAGTTTCTTACAAGGAACTGGTAAGCATTTTTTTTCCTGTTCTATCTACCATCTTAGTTCATGTTCTTTCAGCAGGGTTGACATCCCATACCCCAAAAGCAGCATATGACCCAAAATTGAATAATCAGAGAATCACTTTCCATGACCCCAGCAACTGGTCAAGAGAAGGGCTTATGAATGAGTCATACCAGGGCTTCCCTGGTGGCACAGTGGTTGAGAGTCTGCCTGCTGATGCAGAAGACACGGGTTCGTGCCCCGGTTCGGGAAGATCCCACATGCCGCGGAGCGGCTAGGCACGTGAGCCATGGCCGCTGAGCCTGCGCGTCCGGAGCCTGTGCTCCGCAATGGGAGAGGCCACAACAGTGAGAGGCCCGCATACCACAAAAAAAAAAAAAAAAAAAGAATGAATGAGTCATACCCAAACAGAGTAATTTCTATCACTTTTGCCTGAGGAAACAGAAGAGAGTGTCCCTCTTTTCTGCTGGTTTCCTGGGACAAGGCTCTGAGTCTAAAACTGCTGGCAGCCATTCTGCCATCTTGAAAAGGGAGCCAGCCTAATGAGAGAATCAGCCCAGAGGGGAGGCAAGCCAAAGGATGGAGAGAGACCAGTTACAGACGATATTATTTGAAGCTGTAGACCCAAACACACTCAATTTCAGTTGTACTTCTGATCTTTTTGAGCTCTGATGGCAAAAATTTCCTTTTTTGTTTAAGCCAATTTTAATTGGGTTTTTATAACACTTTACAAACAAAAGCCCAATAAAAATATAGTATTTTAGCACACAAATGGAAAAAAATCATCTCTGTGGAGAATTTTAATTATGACATACTTAAATGGAATATGAAACAGCTATTGAAGATAATAAGATACAGCTATAGATATTTCTATAGACAGACACACATCCAGGATATAATAAAGTTCTAGAAACAAAAGTATATTACAGTGCCACTTAAAAAATGTTAAAATCTATATACATATATATTTACATAGACTTGTATAGAAAATTGCTGAAATAGTGAATAGTGGTTACTTTCACGATTTCTCATTTAATGGCATACTTTTTATTTTATATTCATCTGTACTGTTTAAATATTTTACCATGAACATGTACTTAAATTTATAATAAAGGTATATTTAAAAAAAATAAAGACATAGAAGCAACAAAACATGGAAGTCCTATTTTCTTTCTAGCCTAAGTCAAGGTGAAATCAATCTACTATAGAAGAGGGAGTAAGATCTAATACCATTTACTATTTCTTTCTCTGCTCAGGAATTAATGGTGTATATATCATACAACTGTGACAAACTGAAACAGAAAATAAGGAAAGTTGTCAATGTATCAAGCCAAAATATTTTTATTTTTCTTACTGTACTCGACATAATTGATGTGGTGTAGAGAACACAGACTTTAAGATGGTCCCCTTGATTCCATCCCTGGTGTTCTTTCCCTTGAGTATGACTTGCTTTTAGCCAACAAAATGTGGCAAATGGGATATAATGTCACTCCCATGATAATGTTGCCTTATATGGGAAAGGAGATGGAATGGCACTTCCGTGATTATATAAGACTCAGTCTTACTAGTCAACTCACTCTCAAGTCTCAGGAGTTCCCTCTCTGTCTCTGTCACTGGTTTTGAAAAAACAAGCTAACATGAATCCTATACTCACAAGGAACTGAATACTGTCAACAACTAAAAGGATCTTGGAAGCTGATCCTTTCTTAGTAGACCTTCCAAACGAGAACCAGCTAAGCTATGCCCAAGCTTCTGACCCATGGAAATTGTGAGATAATAAATATGTGTTGTCTTAAGTCATCACATTTGTGGTAATTTGTTACACAGCATAGAAAGGTAATACAGATGAGACAGACTTGAATTCTAAATTCCATGCAAAATTTTGTGACTCTTCTCTCTATTCTAAGATAAAAATATTCTTTACATACCTGTTCAAAAACATATCAATAAAAAAGCTAAGTATTTTTAAGTTGTATATTAATTAAAAGGGGACATAAATAGCAAAGAAAAGAGATGACACCAGGGATAAATTATATTTTCTTTTGGGAATTTATAAAACCCAACTTTGCTATACTAGTTCCTGGCATAAAATGAAATTCAACACTAACTATTTTTTAGTAATTCAAAAACCTAAAACATAAAATTCTGGTGCTTTCTACCAAAAAAGTCACTTACACTCATTAAAAATAAGTGGAATGATGGGAGAGGATAAAATAAATGTGTACACACCAAAGGGAGATGTGAGAAAGGTTTGGTTTACATAAAAATCATTTAATATAATTTAAATTCTTGCCTTATAAATAATGCAAATTTAGTAAAATAGTCTATCCTAAGATGCACAGGTAAAGCTCTCAGTAATTTCAAAGGGAATTGTGCTTGCATATGTACTGTCTAAATTTTCCCTCTAAAAAGCAACAACAAAAACATGTCTATATTTATAGATATATTTAGAATGTGTTGTTTTTTCTAATATTTAGTAAACTACACACATACTTAAACACTTATTTTAAAATATAAAATAAGATCCTTTCCAATTTTGAATGGATTTTAATCAAGTCAACCCACACACAAAGTCCCACATAAAGACATATTTTTACATGAAATATTTTCTTCAGTAGAGTTCACATAAATATAGTCTCTCAGACTTTTTAGTAACTGTGGCAAAAAAAAATTATGATTGGGAATTTATTTTTCTTACAGCTTGTATATGTTTTCTTTTTCTTGGATTGTCTGCCCTGGTAGTTGGGGGATTTGAACAATTCTTTCCACAATGGTAACAGAGTCAGAGGTCAAAAGTTTCCAAGCATGGACTAAACCTAAATGGCAAGAAAAATATCAAGATGCATGCAAAAATATACAGAAATGTTATTGATCTCATAAAAGCAAAACATACCAGAAAGCTGCCTTAAGAAAATAAACCTTGCATTTGTCCAAAAAAAGCCTATCAAGATGTATGTAATAATCACATAAACTGACTTAAAAATTTTATTTATAAAACAAAAATAGCCATATCTATAGAATGAACAGTATCAGGCAAAGAAAAAATTTAATGCCCTGTTCAGAATGATAATTATGGAGGAACAGATAGTGGCCAGTTTAATTTAGGAAATGAAAACCAACCAAGTGGAAAATTTGACAACTAAATTAAAACAAAAAAAAATCAAACTAATGTTGTGTATAAAAGTTCAAACTAATGTTGTGTATAAAAGTTTCCAGAATAAAGTGGAGAATTGAAGTAATTATCTGGATAATTAAAGCTCAAAAATGTAAATCTTTCTGCTCCATTGTTTAGGTATTTCAGGGAAATTTTTACTTGGAATTTTCACGTTACGTGACTGTACTGCTGTATTTCATGAATTAGCATTTCTCCAAAGAGGATAAGTAAAAACTCAAGGGTTGAGAGTAATTAAAGAGAACTCAACATAGATACATAAATATCTGAAACTTCATACTTCACGTAACTTCAGAGGCCTCTGAAAGCATTATAAGGAATTGGGGCTTTATCCTAAGGCTAAGGGAAGACATCCGTATATCATATTTGCATTTGGAAAAATGTACTCTGGCTATAATATAGAGAATTTGTCAGAACAGACCTGGAAGGGCAATAATATTGATGCCAAAGTAAGAGAATATGAATATGCTGCTTGTTTCACTCTTCTGTACTTCAACTTATTTTCTCTGCTTCCTTTTCTCTTTGTTCACATTTTCAGTTCAAATGTCATCCTTTCTATGGAACAACTTCATAAAATTCCAACCTGTTCTGTAAAGTCAACCATTCCTGCTTTTGTACCCCATTAAACTCAGGATACATTTCTACTCTCTTACATAAACCACTGAGTTGTATACTTAAATTTGTCCTTCTCCTACTCAATATGTTCTTAATGACACTTATTTTCTGTTTCCAGGATCTAACACAATGTCTGGACCTGTGCTTATCAAGAAAGTTCTGATTGACATCAGGAACAATTAGTTTGGTACTATTTTCCATACCCTCACTAAAGACCACTCTTAAAAAGATATTTTGAAAATGCCATTTTGGTAAATACTATTGAGCTACTTCAACAGCACTGTAATTTAAGTTGCTTAAGGAATATATCTTGTCTGTGTTGTTCACACTGCATCCCCTGGGCCTAGAACAATGTCTGTCTGTCTGTCTGTCTCTCTCACATGTGCACACACACCCGCCATTCATCTCTGAAAGAAAAGTATTTATTTTCAATGTTCAGAGGCTAAACAGTTAAGGCTTGTATTAGAGAGGAACACACACCTGAACAACCAAGGCAACAATAACAATATCACTACAATGTTAGACTCCATCACTACCCATCTGTATTAGTTTCCTGGGGCCGCTGTAACAAATTACCACAAATTGGGTGGCTTAAAACAATAGGATTTATTCTCTCAAAGTTCTAGAAGCTGAAAGATGTCAAGCAAGGCCATGCTCTCTGAAGGTTCTAGAGGAAGATCTTTTCTTGCCTCTTCCTAGATTCTGCTGGTTGCTGGCAATCTTTGGCATTTCCTAGTTTGTAACTTCATCACTCAGATCTCTGCCTCCTTTGTCATATGGTGCTCTTCTCTCTGTGTGTATTTGTCTTTGTGTCTCTTCCTTTCTTCTTATAAGGACACTAATCATATTGGATAAAGGGCCCATCCTAATCCAGTGTGACCTCATCTTAGAAAACTATATCTACAACAACTCTATTTCCAAATAAGGTGACATGCTGAAATTCTGGAAAAGATATGAATTTGGTGGTGAGGAGGGTGCTATTCATCCTAGTATACCATTTTGAATAAACCATTTTAAATAAACCTATTTCTAAGCTGTGCTATGGCTCTGGTACCTATCTGTAATAGCAACAGGAATCACTACGAGAATAGTCTATAACAGAAATCTGCAGAAGCTTTAAAATCACAGCATTAATTTTTCTGAATTCAGAATGAGGCTAGTATCTTCTTACCCTGAAAGTCTAATATTATATGCAGGTGATAACATATGTGGAAATTCTATAATTTTTTCACATGGAAGCTATTGCGAAACTACTTGTCATAAAGCTAGTTTGTGGCCCGCTCTCTTGTAAATATATACAGAATCCAGATTATTTTTCCTTAACCTTGCTCATATGTAAAGCCTTATGAAACTTCTCTCTATTCCCCCTGCCATCGGAGCTCTTTCTGCAGCTGTACACTGATTAAAAGGGCGTTTTGTTATGTAGAGGAAGTCCAGAACACATGGAGATTGGGAGTGTTTGTGGTCTTGCCCTTTTCCCAGATTAGGTTAAGTAAATCTGGGCCCAGCAGCTTCAGAGGAGGACTCTACTATTTATTCTTATCCTTGTAGAAAAGTGCCTGTTCATCCTTGTTTTCTGTCACTAAGCTAATTGACTATCCATGACTAAACAATTTCTCCCTGGACCCACCTCAATTTCATAGTAACTCACATTCTTAGAAAATAGCCCTTGATGAGGAACTTTGCCAAAATCTAAATGAAGTCTAAACAACATATATTCACTAACCCTCACTAATTCATTATTTTAGTTACCCACTCAAAGATCTATAGTAGTCAAGCATGATTTCGTTTTACTAAAACCAGGTTCATTTCCTACTAGAAGGTCATATTTATTTATGCTTTCAGCATTCTTACCTTTTATCATAGATTCTACTGGATTATTGGCTCCACACTTTACACGAGATAAAACATAAATAGGTCTAGAGAATTATTTACATTTAAAATGTCAATAAAGAATTTAAATTATATTTATATATCACTACATATTATTCACATAAACCTTATAAAAAGATATTTCAAGAAAGAAAAGTAAAATCACCCCAGTTTCCTCAGTCAAAACCAAGGCATGAGAAAACTAAATAAGTAAAACGTTCATGACAACATAGATTATTCAAAGACAGAACTGAAAGACAGAATTATCACTACTAAGGATAAATTTCCCCAAGACTAGAGATATTCAAGCATATAGTTCAGATAAACAAAGTGTCCTAGAAGATGGAGAAACTGAGGATGAAAGTGAAAGCAAAAGAGTAGCAAAGTATGGGCTTCCCTGGTGGCGCAGTGGTTGAGAGTCCGCCTGCCGTTACAGGGGACACGGGTTCGTGCCCCAGTTCGGAAAGATCCCACATGCCACAGAGCGGCTGGGCCCGTGAGCCATGGTCGCTGAGCCTGCGCGTCCGGAGCCTGTGCTCCACAACGGGAGAGGCAATGAGAGGCCCGCGTACAGCAAAAAAAAAAAAAAAAAAAAAAAAGAGTAGCAAAGTATGTTAGATCACCTTTACGATTCTGAGATTTGGTGATTCTATTAAGTTATTCTATATTATCTCTATAGACTCCTGCTTATTTCACAAGAGCATAACTCTCCCCTTAAAAAACAATGTTATTTTATTTTGTTATATGACATATGTCATGTAATAAATGCTTAACTCTTTTCTAGGAAACTAGATTTTAGTATATGTGTTTTCTTATCTAGTAGCTTTGAAAATACTATTACTACCCTAGGTTATGTTCAAGAATAATGTTCTCTATTTTAAAACCATTGCACTAACATATTCCCAAGAGTTGAAATTGTTTCATGAATCATAGCAATTCTTTCTAGGTCAAAACTGGCAAACAATGGAACAAATATCTCTTTGTGCTCTCATAATTAAATCTTTTTTGTGTGATTTGTCAATGATATGTGCCCCAGAAAGGGCCTCTGTAGTTTTTTCACTTAGCATGAATACTCTAAAATATTATTCCTCTTTCCAAACCACCTTGACAACTAACTGAACTAGTCAATTACTCTGTCCAATTAGAATTCAGAAATTCATATTTGCATTTGCCAATAATTTACCATTTCTTTCCTTCCAACTCTTTCTGCTACTTGAAATTTGCTTTTATTTCTTTGATTTTGATTCCATGATTGTCCTTTCACATGGCATTTTTTTTAAAAAACACTCGATACAAAGTGATAATAGAGACTATCTCTAATAACTGCCTGAGAGATTTAAATTCAGTTTTTTTTCCTCTTTATAAGGTCCATACTAGATTAACATATTTTTTTACTATTCCAGTCACTGGTTTTCCTTCTGCATAATTATTCTTTTAATTATACAATACATGAACGTCATTCTCATAAAAAACTGAGATGTTACAGAAAAACTAAAATCCCCTTCATATCATCATCCATACCACTCCTCAGATGTAACCATCACTTTTTACATAGATATTCTATTGTATTTCTGTGCATTTACACCCATATATGCACCCACAGAAAATACATAGTATGGTTATGTGGGTTTAAAAAAAACAAAACAAAACAAAGCCTTAGAGATCTATCACAATACCTCTTTCTTTTCAACTCTTACATCATAATCCATACAATGGATATATTATTGTTTATCTATTCTCTTACTGGTGAGCATTTAGTCATTTCAAAATGTGTATCAATAGCGTTATAGTGAATATCCTTATACCTGCTTTCTTAAGCACACAGCATTTAATATTCCCTCCCTTCTCTTCTTTTCCTGTTGTTCTATTAAATGTCTTTCAGGGTATCTCAAATATTACTAATCTCTGGAACTCTGTATAATAGTATTTTTTTGACTCTCCTTAGAATATGGTTGACTTTTCATTTTGACACTTAATGTAGCCCAGTTTCTTTCACAGTTATTTGTAAAATATCCAGATAATTTTGGATATTCTTCTACTTCTTGGGATATCCAGATAATTTTCTTAAATTTCATCCATTAATGAAATCTTTATAAGCATGTTCTATGTCACAAAGAACTGTTTTAAGTACTAGGAATGCAGCAAGAAACAAAACACTATAGGCTCTGCCCATATGAAAAAGAAAGGACCATCTCCTATATTTTGATTCTCTTCTAGTGCTGAACATAATGTCATAATTGATATAAACGTTCAATAAATCTTTGGTAAGGCTGACTTATGCTCATAATATATAAGTAAATGAGCTAAGACAACTATATACATAGTGTGATAGTTAATTTTATGTGTCAACTTGTTTGGGCCATGGTGCCCAGCTTTGTGGTCAAACATTATTCTGGATGTTTCAGTATGGATGTTTTTAGAAGAGATTAACATTTAAATCACTGGATTTTGAATAAAGCAGATTGCCCTCCATAATATGGGTGCGCATCACCCAATCAGTTGAAGACCTGAATAGAACAAAAAGCCTGACATCCCCCAAGCAAGAGAAGATTCTGCCAGTAAATGTCCTTTGAACTTGAACTGCAGTAGATCTTCTTCCCTAAGTCTTCAGACTGATGAACTTTGGGCTTGAATAGATTTTGGACATGCCAGCCTACATAAAAACATGAGTCAATTCCTAAAACAAACACCCGTGTGTGCAGGCACGTGCGCGCGCACGCGCACACACACACTATTGTTTCTGTTTCTCTGGAGAATCCTAACTCATACACATAGGGAAAATAGTGAAATAGTTTAGCTCTTGCTCTGGGACCATGGAGAGGCTTTTGATTGACAGTAACCTCTATTATTGCTGAGCCTCCCTTTCTGAGGATGGCCTAAATCAGACTTGACTATGTACTTAGTAGGAACCCTTCCCATGGGAAAACTGTACTGCCCCACTCTATTAACAAAATAAAACTTGCCCATGTCACTCACTTTGGCCAACAAATGAGTATCATCTATGCCATTTGCAAGTATATGCTATTTTCCCTCTGCCACACAAGCAGCATGTCATAGAAAGAAGACTGCTCCTTCATACTGAACCCCAGAATGAAAAGGCATAGAAACTAGAGCTGTGACTAATTTATAAGTGCTGAACATAAATGTTAACAAGAGATAAGCCTTGCTTGTTTTAAGGATTTTGCAACTTCCATTATTATAGAAAATGTAGCCTTAATGGACTAGTATAGGTGACCCTTGAACAATGAGTGGTTAGGTGTGCCAACCCTTTGAAGAGTCAAAAATCCACATATAATTTATAGTCAGCCCTCCATATATGTGCTTCCTTCATATCTGCAGTTCCACATCCATGTATTCACCCAAACATGAATTGTATAGTATTATCATATTTACTACTGAAAAAATCTGTGTACAAGTAGACCCTTGCAGTTCAAACTCATGCTGTTCAAGGGTCAACTGTCCTGTCTCAGTAGATTATTGAACTAATGCCCTCACCCATCACCAAAAAACCTTATAAAAAAGATTTTGTGTGTGGATGGATGGATAAAGAAATGTATTCCTCCTCCCACTCTAGGGAGAGGGTCCACATATATCTCATTGAATTCTCAAATGGTTTTGTATTAAAAAAGATTAATAATCACTGCAAAACATGGGATGGAAAAGAAAGATGTTCACAATAAGTTGTGACGAGTATTCTAAGGAAGAAGCCTTCAGTAGCCTTCGGTAGACATCTGCATTATTCTGATTTACTCTGTATTTTAGAAGTTCTCATATGAGGAAAAATAATTACTGTGCCTGCTTAAGGCACACAGCTCTAAGACAGAATTCATTTGTTAAAAAAAATATACATCAAGCACCAACTCTGCTAAAGCATATGGGAGGCACTTGTGACAAAGATAGACATGGTCCCTGTACTACTGGAGCCTGTGTTCTAGAGACAGACTATATAAAGCTAGAGGTTTCTTTAGCATAGAGAATAAAGTAATTCATGGATCTAAATGTTAGCCTTCCTAAGAGTAGTAAATATAAGTTAAAACCTTGACATTTCCTGTCAACTCTGCCCATTCCCTATCTATCCCTTACTGATTATCAGCTTGTGAGCTAGATGAACAAAGACTAATGTGGAGCTGTTTAATATGAAAATAAAATAGTATACATTTTCAATAAAAACACACATTTACCAAAATGTATATATATATATGTAATTTCTGTATCTTTGTCAACCACTATGTTGAATATAAAATACATACTCAGTGTTCTTGAATAAATTTCATTTTTCATTCACCCATCAAGTCCCTAAGAACAGTACCTAGCAAACTAGGTGTTGGTTTGCCTCAATGACAGAGTTAGAATCACATGAATATAATGTATGTGGAAAGAAACATGTAAACCATGAAACCAATGCTCGTAGGCAGCAATAGTAGCATAGGTAATTCTAAAGAAATAGTGGAGATTCCATTCATACCATTCATCATCCATTTCTTAGGGGGGAGGTAAGGTAACCCTCAGAGCACTACCAAAACAATACAGAACTGCTGGCAACTACTTAGATGCCTAAGGCTGCTATTTAAGTGGAGGAGGAAGGAG
Source organism: Mesoplodon bidens (assembly GCF_964165515.1). Classification (NCBI taxonomy): domain Eukaryota; kingdom Metazoa; phylum Chordata; class Mammalia; order Artiodactyla; family Ziphiidae; genus Mesoplodon; species Mesoplodon bidens. The sequence goes on from NC_138167.1 coordinate 93,279,307, forward strand.
CCTTGCTGGGAATTTTAAAGGAAATCCTAGAGAACTACATGACTAGGGAACTTTGAAAATCTCCAACAGGACACATTCTGGAGTACTGAAAGGATGTACACATGCCTAGGAGAGACCTAGGACAGAAGAAGGTGGCAATTGCTCACCTATGGTTGATATTGAGGCCTGCACAATCGTTGTGAAAAGCTAAGCCTGTCCTGTAAAATGTGAGAAGTTTGAGGTGAACCTTCTTACACAGAACCCTTTGGGAAAGGGTGGAAAACATACAGGTAAGGCATTTAAGGAAAACTGACTGATGATTTACAGAACATTAAATTATACTGACCTAAGTGTGACCTCTAGAAAGCAGGCTTAAAAATAAAAACAAGAATTTAAAAACAAAAAGCTAGTAGAAAACTCAGTGTCTACATACCACAGGGAATACAGAAGCAAAAGAATTCGTCCAGGAAGGTTGCTAAACAATAGGCAGCAACACACACACACACACACACACAAAAGCTATAAGAAGTGCTAGAGAGTGGAGGAATTTCATACCAGAGTTGATACATTTCTAAAATGCCCAGTTTCAATCAAAACTTATGAGACATGCAAAAAAAAAAGGAAAGTACGCCACAGCAATGGGGGGAAGCAGCCAAAAGAAAATGTCCCAGAGGGAAGCTCAGATATCAGAATTAGTAGACAAAGACTATTATAAGCTATTATAACCATGTTTTAGATTTTTTTTAAAGAAATGCCTAAAGCATGAAAAGAACGTAGGATCATGACATCTTGTCAAAATAGAGAATATCAATATCAAAAAATAGTCCTAAAAATTATAAAAAAGACCAAATAGAAATTCCAGAGTAGCAAGTACAGTAACTGAAAGGCTCAACAAAAGATTCCAACTTGTAGAAAAAGAATCTTTGAATTTGAAGAGAGGTCAATTTAGACTTTTCAGTCTGAGGAACAGAATCAAAGAATAATCAGTAAAAATGTACCAAGCCTCATCAATCTATGGGTTACCACCAAATATACAAATATACACCTGATAAGAATCCCAAGTGAAGACAAAAAAAAGTAGAAAAAACATTTGAAGAAATAATAGCGAAAGACCTCACAAACTTGGTGAAAAATATTAGTCTACTCATTCAATAAGTGTGAAAAAAGAAAAGAGATACACACTTACACAGGTCTTAGGCAAATTGGCAAAAGTCAAAGACCAAGGGAGAATATTGAAAGCAGCAAGAAAATAATGAATTATCACATACAATGTACCTTCAGTAAGATTAATAGCTCACTCCTCATCAGAAACCATTGAACCAGGAGGAAAATGGATAACACCTTCATAGTTTTGAAAGAAAAACTGTCATTCAAGAATTCAATATGCAGACAAATTCTTCTTCAAAAATGAAGCAGATAGGCGTCCCTGGTGGCGCAGTGGTTGAGAATCTGCCTGCCAATGCAGGGGACACGGGTTCGAGCCCTGGTCTGGGAAGATCCCACATGCCATGGAGCAACTGGCCCCGTGAGCCACAATTACTGAGCCTGTGCGTCTAGAGCCTGTGCTCCACAACAACAGAGGCCGCGATAGTGAGAGGCCCGCACACCACGATGAACAGTGGCCCCCACTTGCCACAACTAGAGAAAGCCCATGCACAGAAAAGAACCAACACAGCCATTAATTAATTAATTAATTATTTTTTTAAAAAGCAGAAATTAAATCACTCTCAGATAAACAAAAACAGAGTATCCACTGCTAGCAAATGGGCCCTATAAGAAATATTAAACAGAGTCCTTCAGGCTGAAACAAAAGGGCATTTAGATGCTAATTCAAATCCAGACAAACAAATAGAGTACCTGTAAGAGTAACTGCATAAGTATTATAAGAATCAGGATAAATATATTTTTCATTGTATCTATTTTCTTCTATTTTAAAAGATAACTGCACAAATAGTTATAAAACACTTTTAAACATGTTTATTGTAGTATAATTGCTTTACAAAGGTGTGTTAGTTTCTGCTTTATAACAAAGTGAATCAGCTATACATATACATATATCCCCATATCTGCTCCATCTTATGTCTCCCTCCCAACCTCCCTATCCCACCCTTGGAGGTAATCAAAAAGCACCAAGCTGACCTCCCTGTGCTGGCAGCTTCCCACTAGCTATCTATTTTATGTTTGGTAGTGTATATATGTCCATGCCACTTTCTCACTTCGTCCCAGCTTACCCTTCCCACTCCCTGTGTCCTCAGGTCCATTCTGTATGTCTGCATCTTTATGACTGTCCTGCCCTTAGGTTCTTCAGAAACTTTTTTTTTTTTAAGATTCCACATATATGTGGTAGCATACAGTATTTTTCTCTTTCTCACTTAATTCCCTCTGTATGACAGACTCTAGGTCCATCCACCTCACTACAAATAACTCAATTTCATTTCTTTTTATGCCTGAGTAATATTCCATTGCATATATGTGCCACGTCTTCTTTATCCATTCATCTGTCAATGGACACTTAGGTTGCTTGCATGTCCTGGCTATTGTAAAGAGAGCTGCAATGAATATTGTGGTACATGACCCTTTTTGAATTATGGTTTTCTCAGGGAATATGCCCAGGAGTGGGATTGCTGCATCATGTGGTAATTCTGTTTTTAGTTTTTAAAGGAACCTCCATACTGTTCTCCATAGTGGCTGTATCAATTTACATTCCCACCAACAATGCAAGAGGGTTCCCTTTTCTCCACACCCACTCCAGAATTTTTTGTTTGTAGATTTTTTGATGATGGCCATTATGACCACTGGGAGGTGATACCTCATTGTAGTTTTGATTTTCATTTCTCTAACGATTAGTGACGTTTGGCATCTTTTCATGTGCTTTTTGGCCATCTGTCTTCTTTAGAGAATTGTCTATTTAGTTCTTCTGCCCATTTTTGGATTGGGTTGTTTGTTTTCTTGATATTGAGCTGCATGTAAATTTTGGAGATTAATCCTTTGTCAGTTGCTTCATTTGCAAATATTTCCTCCCATTCTGAGGGTTGTCTTTTTGTCTTGTTTATATGTTCCTTTGCTGTGCAAAAGCTTTTAAGTTTCATTAGCTCGCACTTGCTTATTTTTGTTTTTATTTCCATTTCTCTAGGACGTGGGTCAGAAAGGATCTTGCTGTGATATACTTCACAGAGTGTTCTGTGGGGCTTCCCTGGTGGCACAGTGGTTGAGAGTCCGCCTGCTGATGCAGGGGACACGGGTTCGTGTCCCAGTCTGGGAAGATCCCACATGCCGCGGAGCGGAGGGGCCCGTGAGCCATGGCCGCTGAGCCTGCATGTCTGGAGCCTGTGCTACGCAACTGGAGAGGCCACAACAGTGACAGACCCATGTACCACAAAAAAAAAAAAAAATAATAATAATAATAATAATTTAAAAGTAATACAAAAAAAAGCAAGGAAGAAAGAAGAGAGCAACCAAACCAAAAAGCAAATCCACCAATGATAACAAGTGCTAAAAACTATACTAGGAAAAAAAAAAAATGGACAGACAGAACCCTAGGAAAAATGGTAAAGGCAAAGCTATACAGACAAAATCACACAAAGAAGCATACACATACACATGTACAAAAAGAAAGGAAAAAAATATATATATATCTTTTGGGAAGTCTGAGGTCTTCTGCTAGCATTCAGTAGGTGTTCTGTTGGAGTTGTTCCACATGTAGATGTATTTCTGATACACAGGAAGTGAAGGAAGGTGGTCTCCACCTCTTACTCCTCCACCATCTTGAAGGTATCCCTAAAACATTTTTTGATGGATTTATAATTTTAATGATGCAATTCATTTGAACATTGTAGAATGTGGGAAGGACGAATTACAGCTAAATTTTTCTGTAGTACAGAACATATGTTAGTATTAATCCAAACTAGATTAAGATGCTAATTATCTTCCCCAAGGCAACAAGAAACAAAAAACAACAAAAAAAAAAGTTAAAAAAGAAACACCTAATACATTTCAAAGATACACTGGAAAATATCTATTTAATACAAACAAAGCAAGAATTGAGAAATAGACAGGGGAAAACACAGAAGACATGCAGAAAATAAATATCAAATGGCAATGGCTATACTAATATTAGGCAAAATAGCCATTAAGACAAAAATTTTTGTATGAAAAGAGGGACATTTAGAATGATCATAGGGTCTTTCCATCAGGAAAATATTCTGTTAGAAACATATATGCATCTAACAACAGAGCACCCCAAGATATAAAGCAAAGCTAATATAATTGATATGAGAAATTGACAATTAAACAATAAAAACTTCAAAGTCTCACTTTCAGTATTTTATAAAAATAGACGGTTAAGAAATAAATGAAAACCTGAACATTATAAATCAACTAACCCTAAGAGACTACTTATGCTCCACCCAAGAACATGAGAATACACATTCTTCAAGACCACATGGAGCAGCTCTACCCACCACCAGTCACTCCTATCAGGAAACATGAAAAATCCTCTTAGATAGCCTCATCCACCAGAGGACAGACAGCAGAAGCAAGAAGGACTACAATCCTGCAGCCTGTGGAACAAAAACCACATTCACAGAAAGATAGACAAGATGAAAAGGCAGAGGGCTATGTACCAGACGAAGGAACAAGATAAAACCTCAGAAGAACAACTAAATGGAGTGGAGATAGGCAACCTTCCAGAAAAAGAATTCAGTATAACGATAGTGAAGATGATCCAGGACCTCGGAAAAAGAAGGGAGGCAAAGATCGAGAAGATGCAAGAAATGTTTGACAAAGACCTAGAAGAATTAAAGAACAAACAAATAGAGATGAACAATACAATAACTGAAATGAAAACTACACTAGAAGGAATCAATAGCAGAATAACTGAGGCAGAAGAACAGATAAGTGACGTGGAAGACAGAATGGTGGAATTCACTGCTGCAGAAGAGAATAAAGAAAAAAGAATGAAAAGAAATGAAGACAGCCTAAGAGACCTCTGGGACAACTTTAAACGCAATAACATTCACATTATAGGGGCTGCAGAAGGGGAAGAGAGAGAGAGAAAGGACCCAAGAAAATATTTGAAGAGATTATAATCAAAAAATTCCCTAACATGGGAAAGGAAATAGCCACCCAAGCCCAGGAAGTGCAGAGGGTCCCATACAGTATAAAGCCAAGGAGAAACACACCGAGACACATAGTAATCAAATTGGCAAAAATTAAAGACAAAGAAAAATTATTCAAAGCAGCAAGGGAAAAACAACAAATAACATACAAGGGAACTCCCATAAGGTTAACAGCTGATTTCTCAGCAGAAACTCTACAAGCCAGAAGGGAGTGGCGTGACATACTTAAAGTGATGAAAGGGAAGACCCTACAACTAAGATTACTCTAACCATCAAGGATCTCACTCATATTCGATGTAGAAATCAAAAGCTTTACAGACAAGCAAAAAGCTAAGAGAATTCAGAAGCACAAAACCAGCTCTACAACAAATGCTAAAGGAACTTCTCTAAGTGGGAAACACAAGAGAAGAAAAGGACCTACAGAAACAAGCACAACACAACTAAGAAAATGGTCATAGGAACGTACATATCGATAATTACCTTAAACGTGAATGGATTAAATGCTCCAACCAAAAGACACAGCCTTGCCGAACGGATACAAAAATAACACCCATATATATGCTGTCTACAAGAGACCCACTTCAGACCTAGGGACACATACAAACTGAAACTGAGGGGATGGAAAAAGATATTCCATGCAAATGGAAAGCAAAAGAAAGCTGGAGTAGCAATTCTCATATCAGACAAAATAGACTTTAGAACAAAGACTATTACAAGAGACAAAGAAGGACACTACATAATGATCAAGGGATCAATCGCAGAAGAAGCTATAACAATTATAAATATATATGCACCCAACATAGGAGCACCTCAATACATAAAACGACTGCTAACAGCGCTAAAAGAGGAAATCGACAGTAATAAAATAATAGTGGGCCATCATCAAAAAATCTACAAAAAATAAATACTGGATACAGAGTGGAGAAAAGCGAACCCTGTTGCACTGTTAGTGGGAATGTAAATTGATACAGCCACTATGGAGAACAGTATGGAGGTTCCTTAATAAACTAAAAATAGAACAACCATATGACCCAGCAATTCCACTACTGGGCATATACCCGGAGAAAACCATAATTCAAAAAGAATCATGTACCAAAATGTTCACTGCAGCTCTATTTACAATAGCCAGGACATGGAACCAACCTTGGTGTCCATCAACAGATGAATGGATAAATAAGATGTGGCACATATATACAATGGAATATTACTCAGCCATAAAAAGAAATGAAATTGAGTTATTTGTAGTGAGGTGGATGGACCTAGAGTCTGTCATACAGAGTGAAGTAAGTCAGAAAGAGAAAAACAAATACCATATGCTACCACATATAAATGGAATCTAAGCAAAAAAAAAAAAAAATGGTCAGGAAGAACCTAGGGGCAAGATGGGAATAAAGACACAGACCTACTAGAGAATGGACTTGAGGATATGTGGAAGGGTAAGGGTAAGCAGTGACAAAGTGAGAGAGTGGCATGGACATATATACACTACCAAACATAAAATAGATAGCTAGTAGGAAGCAGCCGCATAGCACACGAAGATCAGCTCAGTGTTTTGTGACCACCTGATGGGTGGAATAGGGAGGGTGGGAGGGAGGGAGATGCAAGAGGGAAGAGATATAGGAACATATGTATATGTATAACTGATTCACTTTGTTATAAAGCAGAAACTAACACACCATTGTAAACCAACTATACTCCAATAAAGATGTTAAAAAATAATAATAATAATAAAAAAATAATAGTGGGGGATTTTAACACCTCACTTACACCAATGGACAGATCATCCAAAATGAAAATAAATAAGGAAACAGAAGCATTAAATGACAACATAAACCAGATAGATTTAATTGATATTTATAGGACATTCCATCCAAAACAGCAGATTACACTTTCTTCTCAAGTGTGCATGGAATATTCTCCAGGATAGATCACATCTTGGGTCACAAATCAAGCCTCAGTAAATTTAAGAAAACTGAAATCATATCAAGCATCTTTTCTGACCACAACACTATAAGATTAGAAATGAATTACAGGGGAAAAAATTAAAAAAAAAAAAACACATGGAGGCTAAACAATACATTACTAAATAACCAAGGGATCATTGAAGAAATCAAAGACGAAACAAAAAATACCTAGAGACAAATGACGATGAAAACATGATGATCCAAAACCTATGGGATGCAGCAAAAGCAGTTCTAAGAGGGAAGTTTATAGCTACACAAGCCTACCTAAAGAAACAAGAAAAATCTCAAATAAACTATCTAACCTTACAACTAAAGGAACTAGAGAAAGAACAAACAAAACCCAAACCTGGCAGAAGGAAAGAAATCATAAAGATCAGAGCAGGAGTAAATGAAATAGAAACAAAGAAAACAACAGCAAAGATCAATAAAACTAAAAGCTGGTTCTTTGAGAAGATAAACAATATTGATAAACCATTAGCCAGACTCATCAAAAAAAATAGAGGGAGACGACTGAAATCAATAAAATTAGAAATGAAAAAGGAGAAGTTAAAACAGACACCCAGAAATACAAAGCACCCTAAGAGATTACTACAATCAGCTCTATGCAAATAAAATGGACAACCTGGAAGAAATGGACAAATTCTTAGAAAGGTATAACCTTCCAAGACTGAACCAGGAAGAAATAGAAAGTATGAACAGACCAATCACAAGTAATGAAATTGAAACTGTGATTAAACATCTTCCAACAAACAAAAGTCCAGGACAAGACAGCTTCACAGGTGAATTCTATCAAACATTTAGAGAACAGCTAACATCCATCCTTCTCAAGCTTTTCCAAAAAAATTGCAGAGAAAGGAACAGTCCCAAACTCATTCTATGAGGCCTCCATCACTCTGATACCAAAACCAGACAAAGATACTACAAAAAAGAAAAATTACTGACCAGTATCACTCATGAATATAGATGCAAAAATCCTCAACAAAATACTAGCAAACAGAATCCAACAACACATTAAAAGGATCATAAACCATGATCAAGTGGGATTTATCACAGGGATGCAAGGATTCTTCAATATATGCAAATCAGTCAATGTGATACACCATATTAATAAATTTAAGAGTAAAAACCATATGATCATCTCAATAGATGCAGAAAAAGCTTTTGACAAAATTCAACACCCATTTATTATAAAAACTCTCCAGAAAGTGGGCAGAGAGGGAACCTACCTCAACATAATAAAGGCCATATACAACAAACCCACAGCAAACATCATTCTCAATGGTGAACAACTGAAAGCCTTTCCTCTAAGATCAAGAACAAGACAAGGATGTCCACTCTCACCACTATTATTCAACATAGTTTTGGAAGTCCTAGCCATGGCAATCAGAGAAGAAAAAGAAATAAAAGAATACAAATTGGAAAAGAAGTAAAACTGTCACTGTTTTCAAATGATATGATACTACACATAGAGAATCCTAAAAAATGCCACCAGAAAACTACTAGAGCTAATCAGTGAATTTGGTAAAGTTCCAAGATACAAAATTAATGCACAGAAATCTTTTGCATTCCTACACACTAATGATGAAAAATCTGAAAGAAAAATTAAGGAAACACTCCCATTTACCACTGCAACAAAAAGAATAAAATACCTAGGGAGACAAAAGACCTGTATGCAGAAAACTATAAAACACTGATGAAAGAAATTAAAGATGATACCAACAGATGGAGAGATATACCATGTTCTTGGATTGGAAAAATCAATATTGTGAAAATGAATATACTACCCAAAGCAATCTACAGATTCAATGCAATTCCTATCAAATTACCAATGGCATTTTTTATGGAGCTAGAACAAAAAATCTTAAAATTTGTATGGAGACACAAAAGACCTGAAATAGCCAAAGCAGTCTTGAGGGAAAAAAACGAAGCTGGCAGAATCAGACTCCCTGACTTCAGATTACACTACAAAGCAACAGTAATAAAGACAATATGGTACTGGAACAAAAACAGAAACATAGATCAATGGTACAAGATAGGAAGCCCAGAGATAAACCTAGGCACCTATGGTCAACTAATCTATGACAAAGGAGGCAAAGATATACAATGGAGAAAAGACATTCTCTTCAATAAGTGGTGCTGGGAAAACTGAACGGATTAAAGATCTAAATGTAAGGCCAGACACTATCAAACTCTTAGAGGAAAACATAGGCAGAACACTCTATGACATAAATCACAGCAAGATACTTTTTGACCCACCTCCTAGAGAAATTGAAATAAAAACAAAAATAAACAAATGGGTCCTAATGAAACGTAAAAGCTTTTGCACAGCAAAGGAAACCATAAACAAGATGAAAAGACAACCCTCAGAATGGGAGAAAATATTTGCAATTGAAGCAACTGACAAAGGATTAAACTCCAAAATTTACAAGCAGCTCAATATCAAAAAAACAAACAACCCAATCAAAAAATGGGCAGAAGACCTAAACAGACATTTCTCCAAAGAAGATATACAGATTGCCAACAAACACATGAAAGGATGCTCAACATCAGTAATCATCAGAGGAATATAAATTAAAACTACAATGAGGTATCACCTCACAGCAGTCAGAATGGCCATCATCAAAAAATCTACAAACAATAAATACTGGAGATGGTGCAGAGAAAAGGGAACCCTCTTGCACTGTTGGTGGGAATGTAAATTGATATAGCCACTATGGAGAACAGTATGGAGGGTCCTTAAAAAACTAGAAATAGAATTACCATATGATCCAGCAATCCCACTGCTGGGCATATACCCAGAGAAAACCATAATTCAAAAAGACACATGCACCCCAATGTTCATTGCAGCACTATTTACAATAGCCAGGTCATGGAAGCAACCTAAATGCCCAACGACAGACAAGTGGATAAAGAAGATGTGGTGCATACCCACAATGGAATATTACTCAACCATAAAAAGGAATGAAATTGAGTCATTTGTTGAGACGTGGATGGATCTAAAGACTGTCATACAGAGTGAAGTAAGTCAGAAAGAGAAAAACAAAGATCGTATATTAACACATACATGTAGAACCTACAAAAATGGTTCAGATGAACTGGTTTGCAGGGCAGAAATTGAGACACAGATGTAGAGAACAAACATATGGACACCAAGGAGGGAAAGCTGCAGGGGTGTGTGTGTGATGAATTGGGAGATTGGGATTGACATGTACACACTGATGTGTATAAAACTGATGACTAATAAGAACCTGCTGTATAAAAAAAAATTAAATAAAATTCAAAAATTAAGAAAAAAAGACCACATAGAATATTCTCCAGTAGAGATCATATGCTAGGTCAGAAAACAAGCCTTAATAAATTTAAAAGAATTGACCTCACACCATTTATATTCTGCAACCACAATGCAATTAACTTACAAATCAACAACAGAAGAAAATCTATACTAGACACCACACTAAGCACTGAATATAACAACATGATGAATGCAACTTACCCTTGATAAACTTACAATTGAGGGAGGAAACAGACATTGTATCTCTTATGTTTAATATAACTTAAATACATTTTAATCAAAACCATGCCCCTGTAGATTTAGTACATTTTTTAAAATATTTACTGTATAATCTAGTTGGCAAAACAAGTTCACATTGTAAAATCAGTCAATCTTACTTTATGTCAGGAAAAAAGTATGTTAACTTTATTTTTCAATTCAAGTTTAATGAATTTTACAAAATACAACAAAATAATTAGATGTAGTCAGATAGATAAAATATAGTAGTAAAAGGCATTATGTTAAAAGTAGTGTTACCAATCTAATACAGTTAAATTTTTACAATTTAGAAAACTAACATATCAATATCTTGTTTCTTATTATTTTATAATAAACCAATACAATGAGTAGCTAATATTAAAAGTTATCTATGAGGTGAGGAATTCCTTTGGGGAATGTATTTGTTTGCACATGCATAAATTCCTCAAAACTGGAGTTAAGCTTTTATGAATGATTAAATAAGAAACAAGAACAAAAATTAACTATCAATTTCATTCTACATGATGACTCTACTTTCCTAGTTTCATTATTTTATTGTAGTAAGAACACTTAACATGAGATCTACTCTCTTAAAATTGTTGTGTACAATGCATTATTTTTGACTATACATACCGTGTACACAGATCTCTACTTAACTGAAACTTTATGCCCCTTGACAAGTAACTCCTCATTTCCCCCTTCACCCAGCCCATGGCAACCACCACTTCCCTCTGGTGCTATAAATTTGACTATTTTACATTCCTCATATAAGTAGAATTATGAAGTATTTGTCTTTCTGTGACTTGTTTATATCACTTAGCATAATGTTCACAAATGTTGTACCATATGTCAGAATTCCTTCTTTAAGGCAAAATGATATTCTATTATATGCACCTACCACATTTTCCTTATCTATTAATCTGTTCATGGACATCTAGGTTGTTTCCACCTCTTGGCTATTGTGAATAGTGCTGCAATGAACATAGAAGTACTGATATCTTTTTGGGATTCTGATTTCAATTCTTTTGGATAAATACCCAGAGGGGGATTTCTGGTTCTATGCAACAGTTCTATTTTTAACTTTTTGAGGAAACTCCACACTATTTTCTATAGCAACTGCACTATTTTGAATTACCACCAACAATGTGCATGGGTTCCAGTTTTCCACATCCTGGTCATCACTTTTTGCTTTTCTAATAGCCAGCCTGATAGGGATGAATGGATATCTCATGGTGGTATGAATTTGCATTTCCTTGATGACTACTGATACTGAACATTTTTAATGTACCTTTTGGCCATTTGTATATATTCTCTGGAGAAATGTATGGTCAGATCCATAAGCCATTATTTAATCTGGTTTTAAAATTTTTCCCTATTGAGTTGTCAGATTTCCTTGTATGTTTTGGGTATTAACCCCTTATATATGGTTTGCAAATATTTTCTCCCATTCCCTAAGTTGTCTTTTCATTCTGTTGTTTCCTTTGCTGTGAAGAAGTATTTTAGTTTGATATGGTCCTGCTTGCTTACTTTTGTTTTTGTTGCTGTGTTTTTGGTTTCATAACCATGAAACCATTCCTAAGACCAAAATCTGTAAGCTTTTCCCATTTTCTTCTAGAAGTTCTACAGTTTCAGGTCTTGCATTTAAGTCTTTGATTCATTCTGAGTTGTGTATAGTGTAAGAGCCCAATTTCATTCTTCTACATATGATTTTTCAGTTTTTTTCAACCATTTATTGAAGAGACAATCCTTTCCCCATTGTGTTTTCTTGGCACTTTTGTTGAAGATCAGTTGACCTTATATGTTTGTGTTTATTTTTGGGCTCTCTCTTCTGTTCCTTTGGTCTATATGTTTCTTTTTATTCCAGTCTTATACTGTTTTGATTACTATAGTTTTGTAATATAGTTTAAAGTCCAGCAGGATGATGCCTCCAGCTCTGTTCTTTTTTAAGACTGATTTGTCTATTTGTGAACTTTTATGATTCTATATAAATTAAATAATTATTTATCTGTAAAAAAATGCCATTGGAATTTTGATATATCACTTTGGGTAGTGCACATTTTAACAATATTGTTTTCCAATTCATGAGCACAGGTTGTCTTTCCATTTGTTTGTGTTTTCTTTAATTTCTTTCATCAATGTTATATAGTTTTTGATATAAATGTCTTTCACCTCCCTGGTTAAGTTTATTCCTAAGTATTTTGGTCTTCTCTATGCTAGTGAAAATAAAATTATTTTCTTAATTTCTTTTCATGTAGTTTGTTGTTAGTGTACAGAAATGGAACTGATTTTTGTATTTTGATTTTGTGTCCTGCAACTTTACTCAATTTGTTATTAGTTCTAAGAGTTTGTTTCTTTATGGAGCTTTTAGTGGTTTCTATATATAAAAGCATGTTATCTGCAAACAGGGACAATTTTACTTCTTCCTTTCCAGTTGGGATGCCTTTTCCGTTTCTTGCCTAACTGCTCCAGCTATGACTTCTAGTCCTATGCTGAATAGAAGAGGTGAGAGTAGGCATTCTTGTCTTGTTCCTGATTTTAGAAAATAAGCATACAGTTTCTCACCATTGAGTATGATGTTAGCAGGGGGATTTTCATATACGGCCTATATTATGTTGAGGTAGTTTCCTTGTAATCTTAGTTTGAGAGTTTTTATTGTGAAAAGTGTTGAGCTTTGTCACATGCTTTTTCTGCATCTACTGAAATGTGATTTAGTTCCTTATTCGGTTAGGATGGTACATCATATTAATTGATCTTAATATGTTGAACTAATTTTGCATCCCAGGGATAAATTCCACTAGGCTATAGTGTCTGATCAACTTTTACATCTATGTTCCTCAGGGATACTGACCTGTAATTTTATTTTCTTGTGGCATCTTTGTCTGACTTTGGTATTAGGGTAATGTTGGCCTCATAAAATGAGTTTGGAACAGTTCCTTCCTCTTCAGTTTTTGGAAGAGTTTGAAGAGGGTTGGCATCAATTACTCTTTAAATGTTTGATAGAATTCATCAGTGAAACAAACTCAGCCTAGGCTTTTCTTTGTTGGGCAGCTTTGATAACTGATTTATTCTCTATATCAGCTATAGGTCTATTCATACTTTCCACTTCGTCATCACTTAATCTTTGCAAATTGTATATTTCTAGTATTTCATCCATTTCTTCTAGGAAATCTAATTTGTTAACATATAATTGTTCATAGTAGTAACTCATGATCCTTTCTATCTCCGTAGTATTAGTTGCAATGTCTCCTCTTTCATTTCTGATTTTAAGTGTTCTTTTTTCCTTAATTTAGCTAATGGTTTGTCAATTTTGTTTCATTTTGAAAAGGTAACTTTTAGTTTTCCTGATTTTTTCCTATTACTTTTCTATTTTGTTTGTTTTTGCCCTAATCTTTGTTATTTCCTTCCTTCTGATAAATTTGGATTCAGTTTGTTCTTTTTCTAGTTCCTTGGCATATAAAGTTAGGTTGTCTGAGGTATTTTTTTTTTTAAGTAGGCACATATTACAAACTTCTCTCTTAGTACTACTTTTGCTGTATCTCTTATGATTTTTATGTTGTATTTTCATTTTTCTTTGCCTCATGGTATTTTCTAATTTCCTTTTTGATGTCTTCTTTGGCCCAACGGTTGTTCAAGAGTGTGTTGTTAAATTTTCACATATTTGTGAATTTTCCAGTTTCTTTTTGTTATTGATATCTAGTTTCACTCCACTGTGGCCAGAAAAGACACTTGGTATGATTTCAATCTTCTTAAATTCAATCTTCTTAAAATCTTAACTTTGTTAAGATTTGTTTTGTGAGCTAATATTTAATTTATCCTGGAGAAAGTTGCATAGGTGTTTAAGAATGTGCATTCTTCTGCTGTTGGGTGAAACAGTCTGTATATGTCTATTAGGTCCAATTTGTCTATATTATCATTTAAGTACATTGTTTCCTTATTGATCTGTCTAGATATTCTAGTTTTCTATTTTTAACCAAAGAAAAAAACATAATGTGCTGAATATTGTGCCTACTAGCTAAAATATTTTTGGTTAAAGAAATTTGTCAAAAAAAAGCATAAAATATTGGGCTTCCCTGGTGGTGCAGTGGTGAAGAATCCACCTGCCAGTGCAGAGGACATGGGTTCGATCCCTGGTCCAGGAAGATCCCACGTGCCACGGAGAAACTAAGCCCATGTGCCACAACTACTGAGACTGTGCTCTAGAGCCCGCAAGCCACAACTACTGAAGCCCGTGTGCCTAGAGCCCATGCTCCACAACAAGAGAAGCCACTGCAATGAGAAGCCCGTGCACCACAACGAAGAGTAGCCCCTGCCTGCCGCAACTAAAGAAAGCCTGCACACAGCAGCGAAGACCCAATGCTGCCAAAAATAAATAAATAAATAAATTTATGGGGGAAAAAGAGCATAAAATATTAAGCATTTTGTAGAAGGAAATAACGTGAAGTTTGACTGTGATTGGGACATATTACACATGATTTGATAAAGATCCGTTTTTGCTACCTTTTAAAAATATACATATTAAGTCTTGAAAAAAGAAAACATACAAGTTTTATCTTTGGATTTTATCCAGCATACCTAGATCATTTTTGTAGTCCCAGAAAATACTTTAGTGATTTTTTTTTTAAACTAACCTATTCTGCTTCAACTTTTGTGTCTGTTTTTATTTCTAACTAATTATACACCCCAGAGATTAGGGTCTAGATTAGTTAAGAATTGCTTATGTTTAAATACTTGAAAATGCCACTTTTAGCAGTTAGTAATTTTTGCTCCCAAGGACTCTTCCATCCAGAGGGGGAAAAAAAAAGTATTTTTTAAAATTTTTTTTAATTAATTTATTATTATTATTGTTATTTTTTTGCTGTACGCGGGCCTCTCACTGTTGTGGCCTCTCCCATTGCGAAGCACAGGCTCCGGATGCACAGGCGCAGCGGCCATGGCTCACGGGCCCAGCCACTCTGCGGCATGTGGGATCCTCCCGGACCAGGGCACGAACCCGTGTCCCCTGCATTGGCAGGCGGACTCTCAACCACTGCGCCACCAGGGAGGCCCAAAAAAAGTATTTTTTAAAATGGTGGAAATGGGGATGGAGGTAAGGATAAGTAGGCAAATTTTTAAAAAGACAGTTGTCCTTATATTCAAGACCATATATGACCCTATATCTGAATACAGAATATCTCAAAAGACCAAAATATCCAATTTGTAAAAATCACGCTTCATTCTGAAAAAGATAAATACACAAGGAAAGTAAAAATGGGGAAGCACTCAGACTTTAGGCTACCTTAATTAACCATTGAAGGATACCTCTCACTTGTTTGTATCCCAGAGGTTTTTATATACAGGAGCAATGCCCCATAGCAAGATTGGGGAGCAATAAAAGGGATGGTCAGAGGATTGAGGATTATTTTACATCTGTAAAGGAAAAGTGCCATTGTGAGTAAAGGAATATCTCAGGCAGAATGATATTAGGAAAGAGAACATAAAGTTGATGTAGAAATTGCCTATGTAATTCTTTGGAATTCTCAATTTGATGACCACTGATTTAAAACATAAATTTTGGGAATTGGAGAAAGCTGATAAAAGAGGGAATAGAAGAGAAGCAGGAAGGAAAGAAGCAATGGCTTAACTTGGCAATAGGTCAGAGTCCAGCAGAAAGCTGCAAAGGGAGAAATTCATGATCCAGGAGTGACCAAGAACTTTTAACATCATGGTGGTTGGTTCCCAGGGATTCTTACTTCCTTGTACTCATATCCTTGTGTAACATCATTTTTTGAGTGAATACTGGACCTAGGGAGTTGCTGCTAACAAATAATACTTCAAAAGCAATTAGATGTCAATTCCAAGATTAGATACAGAAAGACTCTGACTTCAGTCCCTGTCTCTCCCTCTCACACATGTACACCTCACTGTGGGGGGAAACAAACTGCCGTGTTGTTAGTAACTCCACACAGAGGTCTTCATGGCAAACAACTGAGGTTTCCCACCAACAAACAGCCAGACCTGAGGCCTGCCAACAGCCATGTGAGTGTGCTTGGAGGCTCCCCTACTGAAATATCTATAGCCCCAGCCTGTCCCTTACATTGCAAGTATGTGAGAAACTTGGAGTCAAAGGCACATAGCTAAGCTGTGCGTAGATTCTTGACCTCCAAAACTGTGAGACAATAAATGTTGTTTGAAGCTGCTAGGTTTTGAGGTAATTTGGTATACAGTGATGGATAATTAATACAGACATGATTATCTAATATGCTATATTTAAGTGCTTACCTTCAACTATCAAGTAAGAAACAAAAGACTAGTATAGAATTCTGAAAAATCAGTATCAGAAATCTTATGATTTTTAACAAAAATACACAGATGTACACATACATATGCAAAATAAAGTGAATTCAGAGAGCTAAAGTCTCTGATAAGGCTTTCTAATTCTCATCTATAAGGCTTTCTAATTCTCAGTTAAAGTCACCTTTCTTCATCTTCAGTTCATTCCCTTCTACATGTCCACTTTCATTTCCTGCAATGCAGACACAAGTGCATACGTGAGCACACACACTGGAGAAGCATGCTATATCACTAGTTAGATTTACTGTTGCTGTTGGATATAGGTTAAGTGCTTTATGAAGCACCTGAGATGATTCACATCATAATTCAAATTTAGAAAAAATTTTCCATTTTTTTGTTGTTGTCTACAACCATCCTGACTCATGAAAACTAATCTAAATAATTCCTGCCACAATTCCACCTATTTTTTAACCTATGAAATAAAATTACATACCTGTTGTCAAAGAATTCAGAGAAAAAAAAATGACTACATTTAATAAAGCTGATAAGAACTTCCCTTTACAGTATATTTGACTTCTGATTTCTTAGTTTTGAAGAAATAGTGTTTCCTATCCACAGCAGGAGCTCTCTTTTCATAATGTTCCAGCAAAATGTCAGCACCTCCTATGGAGATGGTTGTCAACTTTACATCCTGAGCAGAGATACTGAAAACGATTGGGTTATTTATTTTAAGGCTTCAAAATACTGTGAGGTAACATTCATTCCACATGTCATACCTTAAGAATGGTTTTATTTCTTCATATAAACTTCTTTATAACACTGTCCTCAGATTCCTTTTTCTAAATCTCATTGCTTTATACCTTTTCTTTTTGACCTTTGAGTAATTCATATGGAATCCACCACACACTCATTCTACACCGTATTTCATACAATAAATAAGATTGTTTTAATCCTAAAATATATTTTAAGATATACTTTTATTATGAAAGAATTTCTTCTCTTGTGGAAGTGTGTACTATGCACAAACTAAACCACATTACTCACACTTAGGCTATTCATCCATTTGGAATATGCTTACGTAGAAGAATTTTTCCATCAAATAAGAAAGAGCCACAGATTTTATTACTAATGAAGGAATCCATTATACATTTAAGTAAATATGACTCTGTTTAAACAGTCTCAATGCTTTTTAAAATTAAACTTGGCTGATTGTTTGTTTTCCAGGGTGATCATTAAAGGACAAAGCAAAATGTCAGTGCAAAGTGTTACTGGCAAGCTTTGCTAGTTTGCTTCTCTCTGTAAATGAGCAGCCAATGGAACTTCTGTGCTTATGACAGTGTTCCAAGCAACCCATCTTTCTCAATCTAACATCCATTTGCCTATTAAAGTCTTATTTATCATCAATTCACCCTCTTCTCTTCATGTCCATTGCAGCTACCTTACTTCAGACTCTCATCATCTTTTTCCTTAAATTTAAATTTTCCTTTCTCTTTAAATTTTATATTTTGAAATAATTTCAAACATATAGAAAAGTAGCCAGAATTCCCATATCACCTTCAACCAGAATATCCAATTGTTAACATTTTACCACATTTGTCCCATTGTGCCACCCTCTATATACATATATACATATATGTATATACACATAGACAATATGTATATATACATGTACATAAATACACACAAATATGTCTAAGTCCTTTCCAGAACCTTTTGAGAGTAAGCTGCAGATGTAATACCACATTATCCTTAAATACTTCAAACACTCCAGTGTGTATTTCTTTACAAGTAGAACACGCATCTATATGAACTACCATATAACCCTCCTAATCAGTTATTCAGCATTGATAACATTGCCACCTTTTCAGACCCCATTCCAAATTTGCTTACTGTACGACTGTGGTAGACCAAAGATGGCTGCAATGACTTTGCTATTTCTCCCATCAAGATGTTTTGTCTAATTCCTCTACCCTTGAATCAGTTGACATTAATGATTGCTCATCAATACTGTGTGTGGTGTCTTGAGCTGCCATATAAAGTAGTCTGATTTCCTGAAACCACTATGCTGGAGCTGCCACAGGTAAGCTGTCCCTCTGAAACCCCCAGCTGAGCCCAGTCTTCCCCTGCCAAGTCTTTAGAAATATGATTGAGGTTGTACTGGGCCCTCCATTTCTGCCCACCTGCCAACGCTCAATACCACATTGCACAGAAGAATTGTTCAGGTAAACCTGGCCAAATTCCTGACCTAAAAAAAATCATGAGATATAATACAATGGCATTTGCTTTATATCACTAAGTTACCGGGAACACTTTTCCCCAGAAATAGATAGAACACCTCACAATGTCCCTTTTCTTGCTAGTCTAAGATCCTAGAAATATGCTTATACTTAGGCATTGTGTATTATAGACTCCTTCAATCTCGAACAATTCTTAAATCCTTCTCAGTCTTTCATATTCTTACAGTTTTGAAGAGAACAGGTCTTATAGCTTGTAGGATGGTTTTTAGCCTGGGCCCATCTACAGAGTCTTCATGACCAGAATCAGACCATGCATTGGGAGGGAAACCACAGAAATGATGCTGTGCTCTTTGTGGTACCTAACATCAGGAAGCACACAATGTCAACCTGTCCCAAATGATAGCAATGCTGATGACCTGGTCTTAGTGGTGTCTAACAGCTTTCTCCACCTTAAATTCACAATTTTCCTGATTGTAATGGATTAGCATTAGTATTGTAATGGATTAGGTATTCCAAGATTACACTAATACCCTGTTCCTCAAATTCTACCTACCAGCCTTAGCATCCATGGACAATTTCCAACTGAATCAACCTCATCTGATGTCTGTCAAATGGTGATTCTCTATTTCCAACACTTACTGGAACTCTGAGGAATAGCTTTCCATTGCACTGCCATTTACCTACTTGCTTGCTTAATTAATATATATTAGCATACATTAATAGATTTTATTTTATTAAAATAATTAATGACTATCATTGTTTTGATACTCAAGTCCCCTTCTATTCATCTATTGAGAGTGCCTTCAAGCTGGTTATTTTATCATTTTGAGACATTTTATTTTTGAGGACTTACTTTCTTTGAATAACATGTTTAAGGCACATCTTGGACCTTCTCTGCCCCAACCTATCATCAGCCATTTCTCCTTTAAAGGAGGATGATACTTAGAAAGAAAATTCTGGCCACTTGGGACACTCATTGCTCCTGAGACATCATTGTTTCTAAGTCCTCTCAGAACGAGGAAACATTTGTATTGCATCTATATAATTACAACTATATAATATCACATATGTAATACATGTACATACTAGGAGTTAACCTGATGCCCCATACTATCATCTAACAACCAAGAGTTCTTCCAAGTCTTCCCCATATGCATGATTGTATTATATCTCCTCCAGGATTGAGAAACTTGACTGAGTATATTTATTCATTTGCTCAATTTACTTATTTGTCTGATGTATCCCATCTTCCAACACATAAACCATCTCCTCCCGTTGCTGCCCCTGCAGCAGCCCCATGTGGTCCCATGTCCTCTTTTTCCAGGCCTGCTATCTCATGCCTCCATGGAGCTCCTCAACTCTGGACTGATTCTTCATCTAGCTCCACAGTCCTCCCTCCTTGCTCCATGTCTTTGGCTGCGGTACTGACTGTGCCAGGAAGGAAGTAGAAGACAGTGAAAAAGGGGAAATGGGAAGTGAGGAGATGTCCTTGTTCCCTCTTGTGACACTGAATACATTCTTAACAGTTCTCCTTGTCCTGATTCATCCCCTAGCTCATCTCTTTCCTATCCTACAAACTGCAGACAGTATTCTTAGAGAGAGTACGATGTGTAGTGATGAAAATAGGAAGTTGAAAATAAACATTCCAATTATGTCTTCTTACTCTTTCACTTACTTATTGTTACTATGGACCTTTGACTTATCAGAGCCTCGGTTTCAAATAGGGAAATAATGCTTATTTAGAAGACACATTGCTAAGTTTCAGATTGAACATGCAGAACGCCAAGAACGTAATTGTAGCTGTTGTGGCATTTATGATTATCGTGAAAAATTCTAACATGATTCTGAAACTCCTGCTCAAAACACCTTAATGTAAAATTCAATAAAAAATTTAAAACCTTTCAATATACCTCATCACCTACAGTATCAAATCTAAACTCTTTTGTGTTATTTTAAGAGATTTTCCATGAGCTGGCCTCAGCTCACATCTCCAGCCTCACATCCCAACTCTCCCCAATGTCACTTACACCTCAGTCAACTTAACGGCCTTGCATTTCCTTGACTTTAGTATGTTGTTCTCTTTCTATGCTTTGCACATACTATTGCCCCAACTGAAACTGTTCTTTTCCTAAATATCCAACTATGTTAAACTTTTACTTACACTTCAAGATTTGGAGTTAAGTTCATGTCCTCTGGAAACCTCCCTTAACCATCTCCAAAACAGAGTTAATTCTTCCATTCACTGGGCCACGACTGTGATTCTTAGGTGCCTTAATTATGTATAACACTTGTCACAACATATGGCAACTAACTGTACACACACACACACACACACACACACTTGCCTTACTAGACTGTGAGCTCATTGAAGCTAAAAAGTACATCTTGTTCATTTTGATATACCTAAGATATATTCTGGCCAATAGTTCAGTCTCACCAATAATAAATCTTCAATAAATATTTGCTTAATAAAAAATCCTTATAATGGTTAGAATAATCAATTATTATTGATCACATATTAACTACTAATTACTCAGTACCGTGCTAAAGCACTATCAATTTTTCATACAAATCAAAACCCTGTTATGATCATTCTAGAAGATCTCTATCCTATAAATAAGAAAAATGAGGCTCAGAAGAGTCACTAATTTGTATAAGTTTGCAGCATCTAGTAGAACTGACATCACAGAGCTGAAGCTTTTGATATATCTATAATGCAGAAAATATGTAATATATACATGAATACCAAGGTAAATATAAAGAAAACTATCATTTTAAAATAGGCTTTATTATATACCTCATTTTTACTTGGACACAATAAATCACTAAAAATAATAAAAGTAAATGTTGAGGGTGTAGCTAAGCTACTCTATAATACTGCTTCCTTGGCTCCACTGTAAGTGACCAAGTAGCCTACAGAGGATTTGAATGGACACTAGCCCCTCCATGGAGCACATGCCCTAGATAACAGCCTGCAGAGTCACAAGTAAATGAAAGTTCATAATAAGAATCCTCTAATGGCCCTTGTGATAAAGTTTCCCTGCCTCCCAAAGCCTTCCCTTGGTGTGCTCCTTAGATAAGACACTCAAGAAGCATATCAAGCCCCTACTCCTTTTGGTTTGAATTGATTAATCTGGACTTAGCCCAAAGCACTCCAGCTATGGACTTTATTAAAGGCATGTGCCCCAGGTCCTGCCATCTCTCTGCCTGCATCCTGCCTTGACCTCCCCATGTGGCCTCTTAAGGCATGCCATGTACCTTCTCCAGGAAGTAATAAACTTCTCTATCTCAATTCCCTTGTGATCTTCTGTTAAACCAAGGCTCACCATCCAAGACCCCAGGGCTCTACTTTAAAAATGATAATTTAACAAGGTCACAAAGGTAGACCACATGCAAAGGGAATGTGCTAAACATTTTATATGCAAGAACTCATTTAATGAGTCATAGATGAGAGACCTGATGTTCAGAGAATTTGAATGCCACACAGCCAGTAAATGGCAGAGCTCAAGATTCTCTGTTCTATCTAATTCAAAGTTTATTTTGCTGAACCACCTTGCTATCCTAGAACTTTCAAAATATAAAATACAGCCATCCTTCGTATCCCAGAAGACAAAACATAACATAGATTTGAGTGCAAAAAAATTAGACAGGAAGTAAATTTTAAAAAGAGTAATTACTAACAGGTTAAGGCAGGGTTTGGTAGACCTTTTCTGAAAAAAAGCCAGTTAGTAAATATTTTAGGCTTTGTGAGCCATAATGTCCCTGTCACGACTCTTTAATTCTATGGTTATAGCAAAAAGCAACCAAAGGCAATACATAAATGAATGAGTGTGGCTGTGTTTCAATAAAATTTTATTTATAAAAGTAGGTAGTGGACCATAGCTTGTGACCCCCTGGACTAAGAAAATGGATATTTTTAATCATAAAAAATATTGAAAACTATTGAGATTCACATTGTACTTCAAGGCCTATACTCCAAAAGAGCAGTAGGAAGTAGTATAGGAATGACGTGATAAAAAACAAGGTTTACTTGCAAGTAAACCTCAAGGCAAATGTGGAAACCGTTGGCTTTCTTGAAAATGCCAAAAAGGAAAATTGCCATTGGGTAGTTAATGTGTAAGATATTGTATAAAGATATAAGCTTGATGGAAAGTTTCTCAGAAACATGTGGTCACTAGTTTATAATCATTTAGAAGTCAGAAGCAAATATTTTGTTTCTAGGTATATATATCCATGTAGAATTATTTTACTGTGAAACAATCTTTTAGCATCTAAGATGCTTGTAAAACCTATCCTCATAAATATCATTATAAGTGAGAAGAATTTCTCTCAAATGTTAGTGGATATTAAAATCACTTGAAATGTTCATTAAACATGTTGATTCCAGAGCCCCACCCCCAGAGATACTGATTCAGCAAGTCCTGGGTAGAGTACCCCAAGTTATTCTCATGAGGATGATCCAGACCACACACGAGAAATTCTGAACTAAAGTAACAATTCCATGTATGGCATGTATTATACTAAACAGCCAGGAGCTTCTGGGAAGCAGAAAGTAGATTCTGCTGGCCACTAGGGATAGTAAACAACCAGGAAGACTTGAAAATAACACTGGTTACCTTCTAAGTTGGGATATGGTTCTTGAGAGAGATGTTTCTAAGAAGTTTTGTGTTTAGGAATTGGAGATTAAGAAGCTGCTCCCATCCAGATTGATAGTAAACCAGGAACCTGATCATTTAGCAACCATATCTATTGGCCTTCTGGGTTCCCCAATGTGTTTATTTCCTACTGCTTCTGTAAAAAATTACAACAAACTTACTGGCTTAAAATCCAAAATGCTTTATAATCTTGCAGATCTAGAGGTTCAAAGTCTGCTATGGGTTTCACTGGGCTAGAACTAAGGTCTTGATGGGGCTGCATTGCTTCTGGAGGCATTAATGGCAATCAATTTCCTTGCCTATTTTAGCTGCCGGAGGTCACCTACACTTCTGTGAGCCCTTCAGCGATCTTCAGATCCAGTATCACAGCATCTTCACATCTCTGACTCTGACTTTTTCTTCTGCATTCTAAAGGGATCTTGTAATTACATTAGGCCTAGACAAATATTCAGGATAATCTACTTTCAAAATCAACTGGTGAGCAAGCTTTATTTCACCTGTAATTTAATTCCCTATTGCCATGTTACAACATATTCACAGGTTCTTGGGATTAAGACCCAGACACCGTGGAGAGGAGGAAGTACCCATCATTCTTTCTACCATACCCAGAGAGAAGCTTTCTCTCCAACCACAAGAAAGTAGAGAGTAGGAAAAAGAAAAGAGATTCTATGAGAAAGTGAGAGTAGGCTCCTAAAAATGTTAAGGGTATTGAAGGTGCCCTGGAAAGCAGCACCTATACATTTAGAGTGTGAGTTGCAGCCCAGTACAATTCAGCAGTGGAAAAACCAGAAGGAAGGAAGCAACACACCACATAAAGCTGCAAAGGGAAATTATATGGTCACAGAGCATGAAATGAAAGACCTATTGTCTGAGAAAGAGAAATAAAAGGGTGTTATAGACTGAAGGTTTGTATCTCCCCAGTATTCATGTATTGAAGCCCTAACCTCGTGTGGCTGTATTTAGAGATGGTACCTCTAAGGAAATAATTAAGGTTAAATGAGGTCATAAAGGTGGGGCCCTGATCCAATAGGATTAGTGTCCTTTTGAGAAGAGACAGCAGAGATCTTTCTCTCCATCCCCATGCAAACACACCAAGGAAGGGCCATGTGAGGACACAGAAGGAAGCTGGCCCTCTCCAAGTCAGGAGGAGATCCTTCACCAGAAACCAAAGGTGCCAGAACTTTATCTTGGACTTCTAGCCTCCGAAACTGTGAGCAAATAAGTATGTGGTTTTTTTTTTTTTTACACCACCCAGTCTGTGATATTTTATGACAGATTGAGTAGACTAATACAGAGGGAAAAGGAACAAAGGTAGATATAAAGAACTATGAGCCCAAGCAAGAATACAGATTCATGTGGTTATCTTATAGATCTCAAAGTTTGGAAAATACATTCCCACAATTAAGCTACTAAGCCAAACCTTATGCCAGGTCAATAGTCAATTTATTCTTTTTTAAATACATGTTTAGAGATATCCCTTGGGAAACATTTTCTATAATAATATTAAGATTAATACCTTCTCATTCTTGTAATAAAACTCATTTTAGGAAAAAGCCAAGTATTTTGGAATATTTATTATGTTTATCCTTACAGGTTATTAATGTATAACATATATAAATGTGGATAAATCAATATACTTAGATGCATTCACTTTACAGTTCATTGAAATGCATTTATTCAATAAGATCAAAAATTACTTCAATTTTCAAATTAAAAATTGAAGCCTTGGGCTTCCCTGGTGGCACAGTGGTTGAGAGTCCACCTGCCGATGCAGGGGACACGGGTTCGTGCCCCGGTCTGGGAAGATCCCACATGCCGCAGAGCGGCTGGGCCCGTGAGCCATGGCCACTGAGCCTGTGCGTCCAGAGCATGTGCTCTGCAATGGGAGAGGCCACAACAGTGAGAGGCCCGCGTAGAGCAAAAAAAAAAAAAAAAAAATTGAAGCCTCACTGAAAAATAAAAAATTCCATTTGTCTTCACAGGTCACTCTTTTTATATTCATGAGCCAATCATTTTCTTTGCTTGAATAAATTTGTTTTCAAAACTAAGTGTTTAATATGCATAACACCTTCCACAATATATGAGGTCAAAGAATCATAGAGCTTTAGAATCTGAAAATAACAAGATATTGTATTTTCCAAATCCTTCTACTTATTACTAAAGAAATAAGCATTCATAAAACAGACAAAAATAGTCTTATAACCCTATAACCCTCTGTTTTTCTCCTTCCTTATAATTTTGTTTCAGGCTGGAAAGTATGGCAGCCATGTCAAAAGCACACCAGGATAGCTTGGGTAGGGAATTATTTAGAAAGGGTTTATGGGAAATAGGCTAACTGGAACCTTGTTTGAACTTGAACAAATACCACCGTGCAAATATCAATGAATTTAGTAAGCTGAGCCTGAACATGTCAGAACTACATAAAAGATGCTGCATAATAGTTAAGTCCATGAACACAGGCCATCTGTTGGTATTCCTTTTACACAGTGTCTAGCGACTTTTACCAAGAAGTTACAGCCATAGTGAATGGGATATGCGGTGTTCAAGGGAAACACTGATTAAAAAAGTAACACTGACTTCTAATAGTCTACTCAGATATTCAAACACATCTGAAACAATGAAATCATAAAACCTTTACATATTTCTATTTATAGGTAAGGAAATGCGGTATTATAGAATATCTTACTGCTGAGATATTCTCTGCTTATGGCTGACTTTAAGAAGAGATTCTAAAATGCTAGGTTGTGAGATAAATTTAGCAGTACTATTCTTATCATTATCTTATTCCCTTTTGGGACTAGAGCTTTGATTAAGAGTGACACATATTCCTTCAGAATGTTCAAGATTTGGACACAGTAAGATTCAGATCAGTAATTGAGACTGATCATACACATTAGTGCCAAAATTGCAGCCTTTTCACATATAACACTAAACACGGGAGAGGGGAAGAGGGGAGGAAGGGAAAGCTAACAATTGATTTTCTTACTCCCCTTGACAAACAAAAGGAAATCCCTAAATGCAGTCGTTCACATATTCCTGAATGTGTTACATTCATAGTGATTGAACTTTGTGGCCTCGTAGTTAGGTTTGACTACTAAGAAAAACTACACTAACCCTTTCTGAAATTTGCTTCTTCCTTTACCATCTAATTTGACGAGTCAAGTCAGTCTAACAAGTTAAACCATCTGTCAGTATGGATGACCCCCAATCTACACGATTAGAGGATTGCCCAACTTGTCTCTCATTCACTTCTCCTCTTGATTCTCATTACATTTTAATGAAGTAAAAGTAGAAAAATAATCATCCACACTTAATACAACCAGCTCATTCTTACCATTCAAAAGAAAAAGGAAATAGAGAAATTTTATAGTGAAAACACTAATGAATAATAGGAATCAACCCTAAGTTGAAAAAAAAGATGCAAAATTGAGAAAGAGAAAAGCAGTTTTTATTAAGATCTTAATTTAAACTCAAGAGTAAATTTTAACTAAATATAAATTAGGGTTTCTTTTTTAGTGTTCTAATGATATGTGAATATTTAAGAATGTAAATAATAAAAATGATTCATAACCATTAAAATAATATAGTTAGTGTTGTCCAAATGCGGGTTGGAAAAGAATTTCCAGACACAAGACAGAATGTAAAGAAGATAGAATTTATTAGAGGAAAGGGTCGCTGCCAGAAAAGCAGGCCGACTTCCTAGTAGTCTGGGAGAGTAGAGCCCGAGCATGTGCTGTTGATCAGTTTTTATAGGCAAAAAACAAAAGAATGTTCCTAGGTGAAATTTTCATTTACTGACTGGTCAAGGCACATATACATTCCTTCTATAGCGTGGGAGTGGGACAGGGCATATGCCTTTCCTTATTTGGGACAGGCCCTGTTGCGAGGGGGGCATCTCCCAGGTAGGCTCAGGAATTTCTTAATGATTGCAACATGGTGGGGAGGGCTATTAAGAGTCCAGTAGGGGGGTGTAATGCTGAAACTTTTTCAGGTAGGGCTGTCCTTTGTCCTTGAAGCACCACTGTCCTTGGAGCACCACAGTTAGCAGTTCCCCAACCAGAAGTGATGAGATAAAATAAGAAAGAGAAATCATAGGCACATACCAAGTAAAACTCTTTCTTGTATTATAGGAACTTTAAAAGGAAATGTACATAACTTGTAACTCCTGTAATATTAGCCTGAGAAAGTAATGAGGAAGGTTGTGTAAGATATCATGCCTGCTTCACTTATCACCAGCTTGATATCTAGGTATCAGGGTGGTCACACCACATCAACACTAACCCAATCTCCTGAGACAATAAAAAGAATATTAGCATAAGCTATTCTCTTAGTCTTCTTCCATTTCAAACTTACTACAGCACCAACTGAGAACTTTACACACAAAAGCCCAAAATTTTAGTTCTCATTTTGTGTTTCAATAGGATGCCACCTCACTGTTGCTTTGTTTACTTAGAATATTTTTTAAAATCACTACCAAGCATTATTTATAAAGACACATCAACTACAATAGCAGTCACAGAAGCCCTAACCTGTAAAGGACACAAAGTTTCACTCTACTGGATACAGAGTATATGAAGAAACATTTAAGATGCTGAGTCCTGAAGGACTGCATGAGAAGAATATGGCACAGCTGTGGAGGAAGATGTTTCTGGAGTTTGGGGAAGCTCAGGAAAAACTCTACAGGGGCTACAGGGTAGAGGATGTGCAGTAGCTTAAAGAAAGATTAGAACCTGGGTAAATTAAACAATGATTTAGAAATGTGTCCGGAAGAGAAAAAAACCCAGCCTCTCCAGAGAAGAGAATAGAAAGAGAGAATGAGGTAAATGGCAAAGTAGAGGGAGATAGATTTCACATTCAGTATTTAGACATTTGTTTTTAACCCACATTTCCAAACCTTAGTCCAATATGAACAAGTAAATAATCTAAATTCCTTGGGTGGAGGAGACAATCTGAACAACAACTACAACAAGACTTAAGAGATAGGTAAAAGAGTGGGTTCACTCTGGAAAATTTTATCACCTTCCTAGCTCATAGGTCAATAGCTGGGGAATGTTTCTAGGCATTGGGAGCAATTGCAGGATTTTAAGCATAATGACAATTTAAATGAGGCACTGAAATTCTTAAACATTCATATATGTTATTTCACTTAATCACTCAGGAAAGAGTGGCATAGGCAAAGCAGTGTTGTGGAAAATTCATCTGGGTAAAACTTATAAAATCTATTAAAAGAAGCAGGAGATACACTAGGAGTCTATCACTTAGAACAAAATAATAATAATAAAAAAAAACACTAAGAAGACTGTCAAGGAAGAAATCTGGTACACTTCAGAGAAATAAAGAATTTTAAAGCTACCTTTGGAACCGGAGCACAAGTCAGCCAAATTGAGAATTGTAGTGGATTTAACACTGACCTTTTGATGACAGTATTAGTATACACCTCCTGCTTAGCTTTCCGTTGGTCCTGAAGATGAAAACACAAAGAAATTCCAAACCATTAGATTCAGAAGCAGGTACCTTCAGGTTTTTTTTTTTTTTTTTTTCACCATCTCATCTCATTTAATCCATCATTTGATGTGAATTTATTTTTATTTTTATTTTTTATTTTTTTAATTAGTTTCTGCTTTATAACAAAGTGAATCAGTCATACATATACATCTGTTCCCACATCCCTTCCCTCATGCATCTCCCTCCCTCCCACCCTCCCCATCCCACCCCTCCAGGCGGTCACAAAGCACAGAGCTGATCCCCCTGTGCTCTGCGGCTGCTTCCCACTATCTATCTACCTTACGTTTGGTGGTGTATATATGTCCATGCCTCTCTTTCCCTTTGTCACAGCTTACCCTTCCCCCTCCCCATATCCACAAGTCCATTCTCAAGTAGGTCTGTGTCTTTATTCCCGTTTTGCCCCTAGGTTCTTCATGACATTTTTTTTTTAATTCCGTATATATGTGTTAGCATACGGTATTTGTCTTTCTCTTTCTGACTAACTTCACTCTGTATGACAGACTCTAGGTCTATCCACCTCATTACAAAGAGCTCAGTTTCGTTTCTTTTTATGGCTGAGTAATATTCCATTGTATATATGTGCCACATCTTCTTTATCCATTCATCCGATGATGGACACTTAGGTTGTTTCCAGCTCCGGGCTATTGTGAATAGAGCTGCAATGAACATTTTGGTACATGTCTCTTTTGGAATTATGGTTTTCTCAGGGTATATGCCCAGTAGTGGGATTGCTGGGTCATATGGTAGTTCTATTTGTAGTTTTTTAAGGAACCTCCATACCGTTCTCCATAGTGGCTGTACCAATTCACATTCCCACCAGCAGTGCAAGAGTGTTCCCTTTTCTCCACAACCTCTCCAGCATTTATTGTTTCTAGATTTTTTTTTAAGTTTATTTATTTATTTTTTTAATTAGTTTCTGCTTTATAACAAAGTGAATCAGTCATACATATACATCTGTTCCCACATCCCTTCCCTCATGCATCTCCCTCCCTCCCACCCTCCCCATCCCACCCCTCCAGGCGGTCACAAAGCACCGAGCTGATCTCCCTGTGCTCTGCGGCTGCTTCCCACTATCTATCTACCTTACGTTTGGTAGTGTATACACGTCCATGCCTCTCTTTCGCCTTGTCACAGCCCACCCTTCCCCCTCCCCATATCCTCAAGTCCATTCTCAAGTAGGTCTGCGTCTTCATTCCCGTTTTGCCCCTAGGTTCTTCATGACATTTTTTTTTTAAATTCCGTATATATGTGTTAGCATACGGTATTTGTCTTTCTCTTTCTGACTAACTTCACTCTGTATGACAGACTCTAGGTCTATCCACCTCATTACAAAGAGCTCAGTTTCGTTTCTTTTTATGGCTGAGTAATATTCCATTGTATATATGTGCCACATCTTCTTTATCCATTCATCCGATGATGGACACTTAGGTTGTTTCCAGCTCCGGCTATTGTGAATAGAGCTGCAATGAACATTTTGGTACATGTCTCTTTTTGAATTATGGTTTTCTCAGGGTATATGCCCAGTAGTGGGATTGCTGGGTCATATGGTAGTTCTATTTGTAGTTTTTTAAGGAACCTCCATACCGTTCTCCATAGTGGCTGTACCAATTCACATTCCCACCAGCAGTGCAAGAGTGTTCCCTTTTCTCCACACCCTCTCCAGCATTTACTGTTTCTAGATTTCTTGATGATGGCCATTCTGACTGGTGTGAGATGATATCTCATTGTAGTTTTGATTTGCATTTCTCTAATGATTAATGATGTTGAGCATTCTTTCATGTGTTTGTTGGCAGTCTGTATATCTTCTTTGGAGAAATGCCTATTTAAGTCTTCTGCCCATTTTTGGATTGGGTTGTCTGTTTTTTTGCTATTGAGCTGCATGAGCTGTTTATAAATTTTGGAGATTAATCCTTTGTCAGTTGCTTCATTTGCAAATATTTTCTCCCATTCTGAGGGTTGTCTTTTGGTCTTCTTTATGGTTTCCTTTGCTGTGCAAAAGCTTTGAAGTTTCATTAGGTCCCATTTGTTTATCTTTGTTTTTATTTCCATTTCTCTAGGAGGTGGGTCCAAAAGGATCTTGCTGTGATTTATGTCATAGAGTGTTCTACCTATGTTTTCCTCTAAGAGTTTGATAGTTTCTGGCCTTACATTTAAGTCTTTAATCCATTTTGAGCTTATTTTTGTGTATGGTGCTAGGGAATGATCTAATCTCAAACTTTTACATGTCCCTGTCCAGTTTTCCCAGCACCACTTATTGAAGAGGCTGTCCTTTCTCCACTGTACATTCCTGCCTCCTTTATCAAAGATAAGTTGGCCATATGTGCGTGGGTTTATCTCTGGGCTTTCTATCCTGATCCACTGATCTATCTTTCTGTTTTTATGCCAGTACCAGACTGTCTTAATTACTGTAGCTTTGTAGTATAGTCTGAAGTCAGGGAGCCTGATTCCTCCAGCTCCGTTTTTCGTTCTCAAGATTGCTTTAGCTATTCGGGGCCTTTTGTTTTTCCAAACAAATTTTGAAATTTTTTGTTCTAGTTCTGTGAAAAATGCCATTGGTAGTTTGATAGGGATTGCATTGAATCTGTAGATTGCTTTCGGTAGTAGAGTCATTTTCACAATATTGATTCTTCCAATCCAGGAGCATGGTATATCTCTCCATCTATTTGTATCATCTTTAATTTCTTTCATCAGTGTCTTATAGTTTTCTGCATACAGGTCTTTTGTCTCCTTAGGTAGGTTTATTCCTAGATATTTTATTCTTTTTGTTGCGATGGTAAATGGGAGTGTTTTCTTGATTTCATTTTCAGATTTTTCATCATTAGTGTACAGGAATGCCAGAGATTTCTGTACATTAATTTTATATCCTGCTACTTTACCAAATTCATTGATTAGCTCTAGTAGTTTTTCGGTAGCATCTTTAGGATTCTCTATGTATAGTATCATGTCATCTGCAAACAGTGACAGCTTTACTTCTTCTTTTCCAATTTGGATTCCTTTTATTTCCTTTTCTTCTCTGATTGCTGTGGCTAAAACTTCCAAAACTATGTTGAATAAGAGTGGTGAGAGTGGGCAGCCTTGTCTTGTTCCTGATCTTAGTGGAAATGGTTTCAGTTTTTCACCATTGAGGACAATGTTGGCTGTGGGTTTGTCATATATGGCCTTTATTATGTTGAGGAAAGATCCCTCTATACCTACTTTCTGCAGGGTTTTTATCATAAATGGGTGTTGAATTTTGTCGAAAGCTTTCTCTGCATCTATTGAGATGATCATATGGTTTTTCTCCTTCAACTTGTTAATATGGTGTATTACATTGATTGATTTGCGTATATTGAAGAATCCTTGCATTCCTGGGATAAACCCCACTTGATCATGGTGTATGATCCTTTTAATGTGCTCTTGGATTCTGTTTGCTAGTATTTTGTTGAGGATTTTTGCATCTATGTTCATCAGTGATATTGGCCTGTAGTTTTCTTTCTTTGTGACATCCTTGCCTGGTTTTGGTATCAAGGTGATGTCGGCCTCGTAGAATGAGTTTGGGAGTGTTCCTCCCTCTGCTATATTTTGGAAGAGTTTGAGAAGGATAGGTGTTAGCTCTTCTCTAAATGTTTGATAGAATTCACCTGTGAAGCCATCTGGTCCTGGGCTTTTGTTTGATGGAAGATTTTTAATCACAGTTTCAATTTCAGTGCTTGTGATTGGTCTATTCATATTTTCTATTTCTTCCTGAGTCAGTCTTGGCAGGTTGTGCATTTCTAAGAATGTGTCCATTTCTTCCAGGTTGTCCATTTTATTGGAATAGAGTTGCTTATAGTAATCTCTCATAATCTTTTGTATTTCTGCAGTGTCAGTTGTTACTTCTCCTTTTTCATTTCTAATTCTATTGATTTGAGTCTGCTCCCTTTTTTTCTTGATGAGTCTGGCTAATGGTTTGTCAATTTTGTTTATCTTCTCAAAGAACCAGCTTTTAGTTTGGTTGATCTTTGCTATCATTTCCTTCGTTTCTTTTTCATTTATTTCTGATCTGATCTTTATGATTTCTTTCCTTCTGCTAGCTTTGGGGTTTTTTTGTTCTTCTTTCTCTAATTGCTTTAGGTGCAGGGTCAGGTTGTTTACTCGAAATGCTTCCTGTTTCTTAAGGTGGGATTGTATTGCTATAAACTTCCCCCTTAGAACTGCTTTTGCTGCATCCCATAGGTTTTGGGTCGTCGTGTCTCCATTGTCATTTGTTTCTAGGTATTTTTTACTTTCCTCTTTGATTTCTTCAGTGATCACTTCGTTATTGAGTAGTGTATTGTTTAGCCTCCATGTGTTTGTATTTTTTACACATCTTTTCCTTTAATTGATGTCTAGTCTCATAGCATTGTGGTCGGAGAAAATACTTGATACAATTTCAATTTTCTTAAATTTACCGAGGCTTGATTTGTGACCCAAGATATGATCTATCCTGGAGAATGTTCTATGAGCACTTGAGAAAAATGTGTATTCTGTTGTTTTTGGATGGAATGTCCTATAAATATCAACTAAGTCCATCTCGTTTAATGTATCATTTAAAGCTTGTGTTTCCTTATTTATTTTCATTTTGGATGATCTGTCCATTGGTGAAAGTGGGGTGTTAAAGTCCCCTACTATGAGTGTGTTACTGTCGATTTCCCCTTTTATGGCTGTTAGTATTTGCCTTATGTATTGAGGTGCTCCTATGTTGGGTGCATAAATATTTACAATTGTTATATCTTCTTCTTGGATTGATCCCTTTATCGTTATGTAGTGTCCTTCCTTGTCTCTTCTAATAGTCTTTATTTTAAAGTCTATTTTGTCTGATATAAGAATTGCTACTCCAGCTTTCTTTTGATTTCCATTTGCATGGAATATCTTTTTCCATCCCTTTACTTTCAATCTGTATGTGTCTCTAGGTCTGAAGTGGGTCTCTTGTAGACAGCATATATATGGGTCTTGTTTTTGTATCCATTCAGCCACTCTGTGTCTTTTGGTGGGAGCATTTAGTCCATTTACATTTAAGGTAATTATTGATATGTATGTTCCTATTCCCATTTCCTTAATTGCTTTGGGTTCGTTATTGTAGGTATATTCCTTCTGTTGTGTTTCTTGCCTAGAGAAGTTCCTTTAGCATTTGTTGTAAAGCTGGTTTGGTGGTGCTGAACTCTCTCAGCTTTTGCTTGTCTGTAAAGGTTTTAATTTCTCCATCAAATCTGAATGAGATCCTTGCTGGGTAGAGTAATCTTGGTTGCAGGTTTCTCTCCTTCATCACTTTAATTATGTCCTGCCACTCCCTTCTGGCTTGTAGGGTTTCTGCTGAGAGATCAGCTGTTAACCTGATGGGGATTCCCTTGTGTGTTATTTGTTGTTTTTGCCTTGCTGCTTTTAATATGATTTCTTTGTGTTTAATTTTTGACAGTTTGATTAATATGTGTCTTGGTGTATTTCTCCTTGGATTTATTCTGTATGGGACTCTCTGTGCCTCCTGGACTTGATTAACTATTTCCTTTCCCATATTGGGGAAGTTTTCAACTATAATCTCTTCAAATATTTTCTCAGTCCCTTTCTTTTTCTCTTCTTCTTCTGGAACCCCTATAATTCAAATGTTGGTGCGTTTAATGTTGTCCCAGAGGTCTCTGAGACTGTCCTCTGTTCTTTTCATTCTTTTTTCTTTATTTTGCTCTGCAGCAGTTATTTCCACTATTTTATCTTCCACCTCACTTATCCGTTCTTCTGCCTCAGTTATTCTGCTATTGATCCCATCTAGAGTATTTTTCATTTCATTTATTGTGTTTTTAATCGATGCTTGATTCATCTTTAGTTCTTCTAGGTCCTTGTTAACTGTTTCTTGCATTTTGTCTATTCTATTTCCAAGATTATGGATCTTGGAAATAGAATCTTGGATCAGCTTTACTATCATTATTCTGAATTCTTTTTCAGGTAGACTGCCTATTACCTCTTCATTTGTTAGGTCTGGTAGGTGTTTATCTTGCTCCTTCACCTGCTGTGTGTTTTTCTGCCTTCTCATTTTGCTTATGTTACTGTGTTTGGGGTCTCCTCTTTGCCGGCTGCAGATTCGTAGTTCCCGTTGTTTTTGGTGTCTGACCCCAGTGGCTAAGGTTGTTTCAGTAGGTTGTGTAGGCTTCCTGGTGGGGGGGACTAATTCCTGTGCTCTGGTGGTTGAGGCTCGATCTTGTCTTTCTGGTGGACAGGTCCACGTCTGGTGGTGTGTTTTGGGGTGCCTATGGCCTTATTATGTTTTTAGGTAGCCTCTCTGCTAATGGGTGGGGTTGTGTTCCTGCCTTGCTAGTTGCTTGGCATAGGGTGACCCGCACTGTAGCTTGCTGGTCGTTGACTGAAGCTGGGTGCTGGTGTTGGGATGGAGATCTCTGGGAGATTTTCGCTGCTTGATATTATGTGGAGCTGGGAGGTCTCTTGTGGACCCGTGTCCTGAAGTTGGCTCTCCCACTTCAGAGGCACAGCACTGGCTCCTGGCTGCAGCACCAAGAGCCTTTCATCCACCCGGCTCAGAGTAACAGGGAGAAAAAGTAGAAAGAAAGAATTAGTAGAAGAAAGAAAGAGAGAGGGAAAGAAAGGAAGAAGGGAAGAAAGGAAGGAAGGAAGGAAGGAAGAAAGAAAGGAGGGAGGGAGGGAGGGAGGAAGGATGGAAAGAAAGAAGGAAAGAAAGGAGGGAGGGAGGGAGGAAGGAAAGAAAAAGAAAGTGGAAAGAAGAAGGGTTGGAGGGAGGAAAGAAAAAGAAAGAAGGAAAGAAGCAGCGGAGGGAGGGAGGGAGGAAGGGAGAGTAGGAAAAAAAGAAAGAGCAGGTAAAGTAAAATAGAATAAAGTATGAAATATAGTAGCGTTATTAAAATTAGAAAGTAATTATTGAAAAAAAAAAAAACCGGACCGATAGAACCCTGGGACATATGGTGGAAGCAAAGCTATACAGAGAGAATCTTACACAGAAGATTACACATACACATTCACAAAAAGAGAGCAGGGGGAAAAATCAAAAATCTTGCTCTCCAAGTCCACCTCCTCAATTTGGGATAGTTCGTTGTAAAAAGAGGAAAAGGGCGAGAAGTCTGAAATCTTGCTCTCTAAGTCCACCTCCTTAATTTGGAATAATTCGTTGTAAAAAGAGGAAAAGGGGGGAAAGTCTTAAATCTTGTCCTCAAAGTCCACTTCCTCAATTTGGGATGATTCGCTGTCCATCCATGCACTCCACAGACGCAGGGCACATCAAATGGACCGTGGAGCTTTAATCCGCTGCCTCCGAGGCTGCACAGAGAGATTTCCCTGTCTCTGCTCTCACAGCTCCCAGGTCTCAGCCTTGGACCTGGCCCCGCCTCTGCGCGTAGGTCGCCGGAGGGCGTCCGTTCTTCGCTCAGACAGGACGGGTTTAAAGGAGCCGCTGATTCGGGGGCTCTGGCTCACTCAGGCAGAGGGGAGGGAGGGGCGCGCAGTGTGGGGCGGGCCTGCGGCGGCAGAGGCCGGCGTGACGTTGCAGCAGCCCGTGGCGCTCCGTGCGCTTTCCCGGGAAAGCCGTCCCCGGGTCTCGGGGACCCCGGCAGTGGCGGGGTGCACAGGCCCCCCGGAAGGCGGGGCGGACAGTGACCCGCGCTCGCACACAGGCCCCGCGGCGGCGGCGGCGGGCGGCGGCGGGCGGCGGCGGGCGGCGGCGGGCCGCGGCGGGCGGCGGCGGGCCGCGGCGGCGGGCGGCGGGCGGCGGCGGCGGCAGCCCACGCCCGTCTCCGAGGTCCGCGCCTTACCCGCGTCTCGTGCCTGTCTCCGGCGCTTCCCCAAGCAGCCCTCTTAATGCCCTCTCCTCGCGCACCAGGAAACAAAAGGGAAAAAAGTCTCTTGCCTCTTCAGCAGCTCCAGACCCTTTCCCCGGACTCCCTCCGGGCTAGCCGTGGTGCACTAACCCCTTCAGGCTCTCTTCCTGCCGCCAGCCCCAGTCCTCTCCCTGCGCTCCGACTGAAAGCCGATACCCGAGCCTCAGCTCCCAGCCCCTCCCGCCCCGGCGGCCGAGCAGACAAGCCTCTCGGGCTAGTGTGTGCCTGAGGGCACCGGTCCTCTGTGCCAGAATCTCTCCGCTTTGCCCTCCGCACCCCTGTTGCTGTGCTCTCCTCCGCTACTCCGAAGCTTTCCCCCTCCGCCACCTGCAGTCTCCGCCCGCGAAGGGGCTTGTAGTGTGTAGAAACCTTCCCCCCTTCACGGCTCCCTCCCACTGGTGCAGGTTCCGTCCCTATCCTATTGTCTCTGTTTATTCTTTTTTTCTTTTGCCCTACCCAGGTATGTGGGGAGCTTCTTGCCTTTTGGGGGGTCTGAGGTCTTCTGTCAGCGTTCAGTAGGTGTTCTGTAGGAGTTGTTCCACGTGTAGATGAATTTCTGATGTATCTGTGGGGAGGAAGGTGATCTCCGCGTCTTACTCTTCCGCCATCTTCCTCCGGGGCCTCCCTTCAGGTTTGAAGAAGAGGAGAAAGCAGATGCTACAAGCCAAACAAGATATATAAACCAACGGTTTGCAAAGCAACTCTATCAGCATCACCTGAGAACTGATAGATATTCAAGTCACTGGGCTTTCCCCCTCATCTACTAAATCACTTACTCCTGCTGTAGAGCCCCTGAGTCTGTGGTTTAACAAGCACTCCTGGTGATTCGGATGTATGCTCAAGTTTAAGAGCCACTGGTATAGCTAGTGTTATACAAGCAAGGGAGACCATTGAGTTCAGTTCAAGATCTGAGAGAGCAGCTTCTTGAGAAAAGAGACCCAGTCAAAAAACCTAATTGGATCATTCCAGAGGGTAATTAAATACTTCAGTTTGCCTATGCCCAAACAATGCAATCTTCTTAGAAATGACCCTCCTGAAAAGACACAGGAAGAGAAATTTAATACAAAACTCAATGTCAATAGTATTTTATAACACCAAATCAATTTGATTTTGTATTTCCCTCTCTTTGGAATTACCCATTGCCAACTCCTCCTCCTAAACACACAATCTGCTATATTACAAGAAAGAACTTTTATGCTCAGGGGAAGGAAGGTATTTGATAAAGTTTTGTTCTATCATAACATGTAGCAATACTTTCCTGAAGATTCATATTGAACTGAAGAATATACTCTATAATATTTCATTTAATAATATCTTTTATTAGAACCAAAAAACCCAAAGTTAGCAGAATGAAAGAAATCATAAAGATCAGATCAGAAATAAATGAAAAAGAAATGAAGGAAACAATAGCAAAGATCAATAAAACTAAAAGCTGGTTCTTTGAGAAGATAAACAAAATAGATAAACCATTAGCCAGACTCATCAAGAAAAAAAGGGAGAAGACTCAAATCAATATAATTGGAAATGAAAAAGAAGTAACAACTGACACCGCAGAAATACAAAGGATCATGAGAGATTACTCCAAGCAACTCTGTGCCAATAAAATGGACAACCTGGAAGAAATGGACAAATTCTTAGAAAAGCACAACCTTCCAAGACTGAACCAGGAAGAAACAGAAAATATAAACAGACCAATCACAAGCACTGAAGTTAAAACTGTGATTAAAAATCTTCCAACAAACAAAATCCCAGGACCAGATGGCTTCACAGGTGAATTCTATCAAACATTTAGAGAAGAGCTAACACCTATCCTTCACAAACTCTTGCAAAATATAGCAGAGGGAGGAACGCTCCCAAACTAATTCTACGAGGCCACCATCACCCTGATACTAAAACCAGACAAAGATGTCACAAAAAAAGAAAACTACAGGCCAACATCACTGATGAACATAGGTGTAAAAATCCTCAACAAAATACTAGCAAACAGAATCCCACAGCACATTAAAAGGGTCATATACCATGGTCAACTGGGGTTTACCCCAGGTATGCAAGGATTCTTCAATATATGCGTATCAATCAATGGGATACACCATATAAACAAACTGAAGAATAAAAACCATATGATCATCTCAATAGATGCAGAGAAAGCTTTCAACAAAATTCAACACCCATTTATGATTAAAAAAACCCTCCAGAAAGTATACATAGAGGGAACTTACCTCAACATAATAAAGGCCAGACATGACAAACCCACAGCCAACATCGTTCTCAATGGTGAGAAACTTTCCACTAAGATCAGGAACAAGACAAGGTTGTCCACTCTCACTACTATTACTCAACATAGTTTTGGAAGTTTTAGCCACAGCAATCAGAGAACAAAAAGATATAAAAGGAATCCAAACCGGAAAGAAGTAGCTGTCACAGTTTGCAGATGACATGATACTTTACATAGAGAATCCTAAAGATGCTACCAGAAAACTACTAGAGCTAATCAATGAATTTGGTAAAGTAGCAGGAAACAAAATTAATGCACAGAAATCTCTTGCATTCCTTTACACTAATGATGAAAAATCTGAAACAGAAATTAAGGAAACACTCACATTTACCACCACAACAAAAAGAATAAAATACCTAGGAATAAGCCAACCTAAGGAGACAAAAGACCTGTATGCAGAAAACTATAAGACACTGATGAAAGAAATTAAAGATGATACAAACAGATGGAGAGCTATACCATGTTCTTGGATTGGAAGAATCGACATTGTGAAAATGACTCTACTACCCAAAGCATTCTACAGATTCAATGCAATCCCTATCAAACTACCAATGACATTTTTCACAGAACAAGAACAAAAAATTTCACAGTTTTTATGGATCCTGAATAGCCAAAACAATTTTGAGAAAGAAAAAAGGAGCTGGAGGAATCAGGCTCCCTGACTTCAGACAATACTACAAAGCTACAGTAAATAAGACAGCATAGTACTGGCACAAAAACAGAAACATAGATCAATGGAACAGAATAGGAAGCCCAGAGATAAATCCATGCACATATGGTCACTTTATCTTTGATAAAGGAGGCAAGAGTATACAATGGAGAAAAGACAGCCTCTTCAATAAATGGTGCTGGGAAAACTGGACAGCTCCATGGAAAAGAATGAAATTAGAACAATCCCTAACACCATACACAAAAATAAGCTCAAAATGGATTAAAGACCTAAATGTAAGGCCAGACACTATCAAACTCTTAGAGGAAAACATAGGCAGAACACTCTATGACATAAATCACAGCAAGATTCTTTTTGACACACCTCCTGGAGAAATCAAAATAAAAACAAAAATAAACAAATGGGACCTAATGAAACTTAAAAGCTTTTGCACAGCAAAGGAAACCATAAACAAGACAAAAAGACAGCCCTCAGAATGGGAGAAGATATTTGCAAATGAAGCAACTGACAAAGGATTAATCTCCAAAATATACAAGCTGCTCATGCACTGCAAGATCAAATGAACAAACAACCCGATCCCAAAATGGGCAGAAGACCTAAATAGACATTTCTCCAAAGAAGATATACAGATTGCCAACAAACCCATGAAAGGATGCTCAACATCATTAATCATTAGAGAACTGCAACTCAAAACTACAATGAGGTATCATATCACACCGGTCAGAATGGCCATCATCAAAAAATCTACAAACAATAAATGCTGGAGAGGGTGTGGAGAAAGGGAACCCTCTTTGCACTGTTGGTGGGAAAGTAAATTGATACAACCACTATGGAGAACACTATGGAGGTTTCTTAAAAAACTAAAAATAGAACTACCATACGACCCAGCAATATCACTCCTGGGCATATGCCCTGAGAAAATCATAATTCAAAAAGAGTCATGGGGGCTTCCCTGGTGGTGCAGTGGTTGAGATTCCGCCTGCCGATGCAGGGGACACGGGTTCGTTCCCCGGTCCGGGAGGATCCCACATGCCGCGGAGCATGAGCCATGCTCATGCCCGTGAGCCATGGCCGCTGAGCTTGCGCGTCTGGAGCCTGTGCTCCGCAGCGGGAGAGGCCACATCAGTGAGAGGCCCGTGGACCGCAAAAAAAAAAAAAAAAAAGAGTCATGTACCAAAATGTTCATTGCTGCATTATTTACAATCACCAGGACATGGAAGCAACCTAAGTGTCCGTCAACAGATGAATGGATAAAGAAGATGTGGCACATATATACAATGGAATAATAGTCAGCCATAAAAAGAAATGAAATTGAGTTATTTGTAGTGTGGTGGATGGACCTAGGATCTGTCATACAGAGTGGAGTAAGTCAGAAAGAGAAAAACAAATACTGTATGCTAACACGTATATATGGAATCTAAAAAAAATTAAAAAATGGTTCTGAAGAGCCTAGGGGAAGGACTGGAATAAAGACGCAGGTGTAGAGAATGGACTTGAGGACATGGGGAGGGGGAAGGGTAAGCTGGGACGAAGTGAGAGAGTGGCATGGACATATATACACTACCAAATATAAAACAGATGGCTACTGGGAAGCAGCTGCACAGCACAGGGAGATCAGCTTGGTGCTCTGTGACCTAGAGGGGTGGGATAGGGAGGGTGGAAGGGAGATGCAAGAGGGAGGAGATATGGGGATATATGTATAGCTGATTCACTTTGTTTTAAAGCAGAAACTAACACACGATTTTAAAGCAATTATACTGCAATAAAGATGTTAAAAAATATATCTTTTATTATTATTATATTCAGAACTGCTCCTCTCCTAGACTTTTTTTTTTTTTCAGCACAGGCCTAGCCAACTGTTTCTAAACTACTTTGACTAATGCTATAAAAAATAAAATTAAAAATCCATCTCATAGTACCTATGAATCTTTACTATGAGAAGGCTCAATATTATATACTTGACTAAAGATATGATTTTATTTTGAAGTGTAGATTGTTCTGATTTCCCCATAGAACATCAGACTTTTCAATAGAAAAAAAAATAAGAGAAAAACTAAAATCATTAAAGCTTTGATTTCTTACTCATTTCACTCAGTTTCAAAGTCAGGCTAGTTATAAAAGTTCTAGACATGCCACATTATGTTTTATTTCTGCACTATTACTTTACTTTTATATAGAATTTGGGAATCATATCAAAGGAAATATTTTAAACCATTCCAGACTCTAGGTTAGTGTGATGCAGCTTTTATTTATTTATGAAATTTCCCATCCTGTAACTATCCAAGTTTTGTTAAAGTGGGTGATCTGAAAAAGAAAGGCCAGTTATCAAACATACCCAAATTGTGAAGGTTTTTATGAAAAGATTCATCCTTCTGCTCTGACCTAATTGTTTGCTTTATGGGGATCCCCATAAAATTAGTCAAAGAAAACTTGTGTTTCCAAATAGTATATTTGCAAGCTCTTTTGCCAGCAGCAGAGGTGCTCAGAAACCCCTTCATGAGAATCATCCTTTCATTGGCAAGGAAATTCCTCAAGTTGTCAATTCAAAGTCATTTATGCTATATCTTGAGATTAGATCTTTCACCTTCTACTAAAAAGATGGAAAACATCTAACTATTACCATTACAATTGTTTCCTCAAGTAGCCATTAAAACTTAAGGAGAGGAGGCTTCAAAATATTTAGATGTCACTAAAATGATATTTGTGCTTTCGTAATGTAACAGGGTTATTGAAATGGTTTTTATATACAGAACATTATCACATTTATTCAATTTTATTATAAGTTTTTTACACACATAAACAATGGAAAGGAGAAATGAGATTTCAGAACTTCATATTTCCATAGTACACAGCCATACTGAGTTGCTGAACCTTTATTATATAAGTGATGTAGACGCCAAAGGAACAGCCGTATTTTCATTTAAAATCATGCCAAAGTTAAAATTGTTACACCAATAATGTTCTCTCACACTCATACTCACCAAATTTATCTTTTCCCCCATTCTAATTTTGGAGGGAAAGTTAGAAGCCTTAAAAAAGCATTGTTTCCAACATTTAAAATTTAATATCTTCTTATCCTCCTTCTCTTCAAACAAAAGAAGAGGAGAGCTCAAATAACTGAATTTTCCAAATTAGAAACACACACACACACACGCAGACATACACATATAGAAGCCAGGACATATGGCACTTCATACAATTCAGGTAATCAAGAATCCTAGGCAATATTCAATGGCATAGTGTTAAGTAATAGATGAGTAATACAGAATCTCTGAATCTGGATAGCAAGACTCAATATTACCAAAAAGTTAATTCTCTCCATTATACTTTATATATTTTATAAATCCATCTAATTATAATTAAAATCCATAGGAGATTTTCTTATAAAACTTAATAAGATGGTTCTGATACATAGCTGTACTAGATAATGTGGAACAATACTCCAGATACAGGGAAAAGAAAACAACCTTATTTAAAACTGGGAAAATTAAACAGAGAGGTAATTTGCAGAAAAAGGAATATATTGAAGATCCTTAGACTTGCCAGTGATCAGAGAATTGCAAATTAAAATAGTAATGGGATATCATTTTTCCACCCAATTCGTCCAAAAAACAAAAACAAAAAAACACCCAATACCCAATGCTGGTAGAGGTATAGTGAAATAGGCATCAACAGGTAATGTTTCACAGTACCTATCAAAATCTAAAATACTTACATGTTTTGACATAACAAATTCTTACACAGAATCTATCCTTCAGAAATATTTAAACAGAAAGAAAAATATAAAAGTAGATTCAACACAACATTTTTACAGGAAAGCATCAGAACAGTAAAGTTCCATGTCTGACAATGGATGACAAAGGGATGGCAATGTGCCCATGATATATAGGTTGTCTGTATTGTTATATTTTCAAAAAGAAACATTATGTGCATATACATAAAGATATGCATGCTATTAAAAAATTTATAAATGCATAGGGAACAATCTGAAAGGACGTTAATAATAACATAAGCATAATAATAAAAACAACTAAGATCAAGTAATCACTATATACCAGGTACTGTATTATGTATTTTTTTATAGATTATCTCAATTAATCCTCCTATCAACCTTGTGAATATGTGGGACTATTTAATAAATATGGAACCTGAAGATAAACATCCAAGTTTCCACAATATTACACTGTGGAGTGGAAATAGGGATGAGGGTGAGTACCCCAGTAAGGTAGAGTTATTTATAC
Source organism: Mesoplodon bidens (assembly GCF_964165515.1). Classification (NCBI taxonomy): domain Eukaryota; kingdom Metazoa; phylum Chordata; class Mammalia; order Artiodactyla; family Ziphiidae; genus Mesoplodon; species Mesoplodon bidens. The sequence continues at coordinate 93,323,581 of NC_138167.1, forward strand.
TTTTTACTACTATATTGTTGGAATTTTAAAGAAAGCATGCATATGTTAGTTTACTAATTAAAAATAAAAAACCAAAATAGTTCTACTACAACACAGAACATGTTAAATACTACAAGCCATGTGGTAATAGGTTTCAAAGAAGAGAGAGAAGAATTTTGACTGAATAATAAGAATCATTTATGAAGGAAGTAACATTTGAAATAGGCCATGAAAGATGGGTAGGGTTTCAAAAGGTAGAGAGTACTTCAACAGACCCTCAAAAGGAATGAAAAAAGGGCAAAAAAGTAAGTACAAGATGAATACAGGGAACAGCAAAGAACTGCTTAATGGGATCTGAAGAAGTATTTAACAGAATAGCAAGAGAGACAAGAATAGAGCTATAGGACGCCTTAAATGATTCTGATATGTCCAAGAAATGACAAGGTAGAGTAGGAGATAAGGCTGAAGAGGCAAGAGGGCTTAAAGCATTTGATTTACTTAAAAAATGACTAGAAAGCTAGCCCTTTGGATTAAACTAAAATACAGATTCTTCAAAGAGGTGATTCCCAACCTACAGGCCACAGATCTTTGGAACTGGGCAAGGTTTTTGCAAGAGGTTCACAAATCCACAAACTCAATAAACTTTTTAAAAAATGTCTACAGTCTAATTATCTTGAATTTTCAAAGTGGGCCTGTTTTCAGGCTGGATGTCACAATAGAAAAGGTGATGTGGTCAGTTTCTTATTTTTTTCCATCTGAGGCTCTCATTTCTGCTTCCCCACTCCGTAGACTGTATCCAGGTCTTCAGGATTGAAACAGGGGAAGAAAAAGAGGCAAAGGACAAAAAAAAACCTCCCTTGACTGGCACAGATACAATTTGGTGTTGGTTTCCCTTAGGCTTGCCAATGCAAAATATATATATATTCTTTCTACAGGAGCTTATTTATGGGTTCTTCAAAGCACTTCCATTGCTGGGGACTCTCACTAGCAGTTGCCGTAGCCAAGGCTCTTCATCCTGTGGGTGAATGCCCTTTGTTCAAGATTTTATAAAAAAGATTTTATTTGGGGGTCACCTCATTCCTCTTGAACAAAAGCTTACATTTTTCCTGGAAAATGGATCATCCTTGGCCTGGAATAACTCTGGGCATACAAAGTGTTCCCAAAGCTACTATGTCTCATTGTTCTATTATGAGAGCCACTCCCCGGCCACAGTCTCTTATCTCTGGGCCTTCTCAGGTGCAGATATGAAACTATATTCATTCAGCCAACTGGAAACACAGGTGAAATTCTTCAATTTGTCTCTGAAGCCCCTCTAGGGCTTATGTAAGGAGGAAATAGCCTCTTCAAGGTGGAAGAAGGGGTCATCAGCATTCTAGCAACTCTTTCCATAGAGAACATGTGACTCAAAAAACCTAAAGTATTTACAAACTTTACAGAAAAATTTTGCCAAACCTCATCATATAGCATCAACTCTTTGTGTCTGGCTTCTGCCCCTAAGCTTGTTTTAAAGATTCATCTGTGTTGTTACATATCTTTATGTTGTTTCAATTATTCACCCCTTACTATTGCTGAGTAGTGTTCCACTGTATGAATATAACAATTTGTTTATCAACTCTTTTATGGATTAAAATTTGTAGTTTTTTAAGTTTTGGCTACTAAAAATAATAGAATATAACATATATATTACAAATAATATAGAGTGCTATAATATAAGTAGAATGGTGTTTTTTAAAGGCTGTATGGGTTTAATTCTACCAAAGCCCAATTTATCATTTTTTAATGTTTAGTGCCTTATGTGACCAAAGGAATCTGCCTACTCCAAGGTTATAAAGAATCTCTACTACTTTTTTAGAACTATATTTATTTTGCTTTTCCATTTATGTCTATAGCCCATAGCAAATGTATTCTTTGTAAAGCATTAAGGTGTGTTTTTTTTTTTTTTTAATTCAGCTATTCAGTTGTCTCAGCATCACTTGTTGAAAATTATCATTTCTTACAAAGACCTACCTTGGTAACTTTGTTGAAAATCAGTTAATATACCATGTTTGGGTCTAATTCTGGAATTGTTTTCCTATTCCACCAACTTATAGGTCAAGCAGAAATACTACTCCATTTTTTTTTTTTTTGTAAAGATTGTTTTAGCTATTCTAGGTCCTTGGCATTTTCATGTAAATTTAAAACTATCATTCAAATTTCTACCAAAAGGACAAAGAGGATCTGCTAGAATTTTGATTGTTATTTCCTTGACTCTTCAGACGAATTGAGGGAGAATGGACATCTTGATAATGTTGAGGTTTCCAATCTATGAATTTGGTATATCTCTTCATTTGTTTGCATTTTCTTTCACTTCTCTCAGCAATGATTAGTAGTTTTCAGTTCACAGGTCTTGAACATCTTTTGTTTAATCTTACACATTTTATATCATTTTATTTTATTGGAAATGCTTCTATATTTTTATTTGATTTTCTATTTTTTAGTTGCAGTATTTAAAAATACTATTATTTTCATATTGGCCTTCTACCCTGTGGGTTGCTAATTTGACCTAATTCCAATAGTATTTTAGAAATGTCTTGTGATGTTCTACATAATGTTGGCTATTTATATAGAGAGTTTTAATTCTTCCATTCCAATCTTTTTTTTTAACATCTTTACTGGAGTATAATTGCTTTACAATGGTGGGTTAGTTTCTGCTTAATAACCAAGTGAATCAGTTATACATATACATATGTTCCCATATCTCTTCCCTCTTGCATCTCCCTCCCTCCCACCCTCCCTCTCCCACCCTCCCTCTCCCACCCCTCTAGGTGGTCACAAAGCACCGAGCTGATCTCCCTGTGCTATGTGGCTGCTTCCCACCAGCTATCTATTTTACGTTTGGTAGTGTATATATGTCCATGCCACTCTCTCACTTCGTCTCAGCTTCCCCTTCCCCCTCCCCGTATCCTCAAGTCCATTCTCTAGTAGGGCTGCATCTTTATTCCCGTCTTGCCCCTAGGTTCTTCTGACCTTTTCTTTCTTTCTTTTTATTTATTTTTTTTACATTCCATATATATGTGTTAGCATACGGTATTTGTTTTTCTCTTTCTGACTTACTTCACTCTGTATGACAGACTCTAATTATGTCTCTTTTTTCCCTTGCATTCCTGGAGTGACTAGGACAATTTATTATTTCATTATTTGTCCTCCAAGTTATCCATTGTGCATTTTATGAAATATTGAAAACACAGATCACTCTTTTCCAAATTCCTGTTTCTTCCCTAGCTAACAATAGAAGAAATGATATATATTTTTGGCTTTGGGTTTGGGCAGCCCCTCACTTCCAGTATCAGTTTCCCTATGAGTCAAGTGTGCTGTAATTACAAACAACTTCAACATCTCAATGACTTAATATTTTTCTTGTTCATGTTATATAAGAGCTGCTGGTTGTCTGAAGCTCTATTCAGCTGTGGTTCCACTCCATATATTCTTTATTCTGATCCAGGTTGAAGGAGTAGCCCCAATTTGGCAAATACCCATTGTAGTGCCTTGTACTATCCACCTGTTAAGCTGAGAACTGTTTTCCAGAATCTACTTCCCTCTAAAGCTCCATACTAGAGTTAGCCTGAAGAAGATTTTGCTTTATATCTGCAAAGCAGAAGTGAAACTGTGGCCATTACTCTCTGAAGAACATCAAAGTAAGATACCATGATGGATAGATGAGGAAGTCAAAACTTTATGGACTCAATACAGATAGACTAGTTATGGATAGACTGGGTGCACTGTAATTTACTCTTGCTCTTTTTTGCTCTGCATTTAAGTACCCTTTCTGAATGTCATCTTGTTGACCAATAGTGGTGTCAGACTCACCAGTAAACATTTGGTTGTAGATGCACATGGCAAAAGACCTCCCCACAAACTTCCCCTTCTATGGCCAGATGTACTTAACTTCTGAGATTCATTAATGACTTCTCTGATACTCAAAATCTCTGTCTATATCTTCAATTCTTCATCTCTTTCCACTATGTAAGTTCTAATTCTTAAAATAAATTCTTCATTTTATAAAACTCAGAGTAACTGTTCCCCTTTTAAATCCTGACTGATACACCCATTCTCTAACAGACAGGACATTTAAAGTAATCATTTGGATGTGGCATAGATCATCACTCTTCACATACCATTGGCATTGGCCAAAACATATTACATGACCAAGCTGAACATCACTGATATGCAGAAGAATCCTTGAATGTGGATATGAGGGTGTGAATACTTGTCAGAATAATATAATCTACCATCCTTACCTATCCCTGAAGCAATCACTAGGTTATATGTTTGGATTTACTATTGAGAACCCTCAGAAAGGTTGGAGGATGGACACAATCTTACTTAAGTTACATGACTGACTAGATGGGAAGGATATTTTCCAGAGTGAATTCAAGATATGGCTACAAGAAAACAAGGAAAATCTATAAGAAGCAGTGACTCACAGGTGTTCACCATGATTAATTGGTAACAAATAAAATAGTTGTTCATTTCATAGTAAAGTTTCAACTGTCCTTAAATAATCCTTGCACATTCCTTTTTAAAAATCCAGAATCAAAGAGCTCCTTGGAGTGATGTCAGCAACAGAGCTGAACAAAACACCCTCTTGTATCCCTTCCCCAACAATAATTTGGCATCCATCCACAGATAAAAGTACCTTTGTGGGAGCTACAGGACTTAACACAATACGCCACAGGACCCAGAAGGAGACTTGCCCATCCATGCACTGGGTAACAGGCACACAAACCTCAGTCCTAGCTGTGGACCCTGCAGTGTCTTATGAACTGGCTTCAGCCCCTCTCCGCCACAGTCCAGGAGCCTTTGGAGAGCACTGTCTTGGACAATCACCCACAGACAAAGAGCTTTTGTGGAAGTATAGCTTTCCAGTGTAGAAGTTTCAGAAAACCATTGGAGAAAAAAAATAGAAGTTTGGACACATTAGAGAGAGTAAGAGGAACAGTTTGACTTTATCTGCATTATTCTCTCCCCCGAATGGCACTGCTTAGTGCCAAGAGAGATCATCTCAGCCTGTGATTTCTCCTGCAGGGAAAAGTAAAAGTGAGTGAGTACCTGGCTTCCCCAGCTGTATAGTATCTTGCCAAAGAGGCCCATTTCTCTCTCACGCCATCCATGAGTTATATAACTGGGAAGTGAGAAGAGACTGAGAAAGCAGCAGATAGGACCTTCAGAAGGTGTTAAAGGGACATGGATCCTACAAATTACATTGTAGACTCTATTAATAAGCTTACTCATGAGCAACAGGGGATGCCTGGTGCATAGATACCCCAACCAGGCAATGGGCACCCCCAGTGCTCTATACATTTTACTCATATATACCGCCATCCTGTAGCCAGCTCCTTATGCATGCTCCCAACAGCAATGACAGCAAGGTTTGACAGACACCTAGTGAGCATTTGCAGAAATCCAGCCAGAATCTGTGGGTCAGGGAGAAACAACAAACTTGAGCTTTACCTCTGCCCTTGGGAAAGTAAAAGGGAGGCTATCAGCACCCATGCTGGTGCTTTGCAGACCTGAGAAAAGGTATATAAGCTTAACTATTCTCTCACAAGAGTGAGCAAGAAACATCCAGCAGGCATATCCATAGGAGGTCTGAGAAAGCCTCAGAATTTCTAGCAGCTGATAGAAGGTATTTCTTTCCCAAATAGAAGGTATTTCTTTCCCAAAGTGAGTTAATAGAGACTAGAAGAGACAATCACTACTTCAAATGTGAAGACAGCAACACAAGACTTCAAGAAAAGTGAAAAATCAAAGAAAGAACACACCACCAAAAGATCACAATAATCTTCCCATAATTGACCACAAAGACAGGGAGATATGCAGTTTACCCAAAAAGAATTCAAAATATCTGCTTTAAGGAAAGTCAATGAGCTACAAGAAAACAGAGACAATTCAATAAAATAATGAAAATGATACATGAAAAAATGAAAAGTTTAATTAAGGGATAGAAATCATGAAGAAGAACCAAACACAAATTCTGGAGCTGAAGAATAGAATGCCTGAAGTAGGAAAAAAATGTAATAGAGAGCATCAACAGAAGAAAAAATCTGTGAATTAGAGTTCAGGACCTTTGAAGTTATCTAATCAGATGAGAATAAAGATAAAAGAATAAAAAAGAGTGAAGAAAGACTACATGGTCTATAGGATACCATCAAAAGTAATAATCTTCAAATTATTGTAGTCCTAGAAGGAGAAGAGAGGGAGAAGGGGAAAGAAAATTTATTAAAAAAAAAATAATGGCTGAGAACTTTCCAAATTGGGGAGAGATTTGGTATCCACAATTCATGAAGCTCATAGGTCAGCAAACAAACTCAATTTAAAGAGATCTTCTCCATGCAAAAAAAAAAAAAAAAAGAGAGAGAGAGAGGGATCTTCTCCAAGACATGTTACTATAAATCAAAGAAAAAGAAAGTATCTTAAAAGCAACAAAAGTAGCTTGTACCTAACAAGGGCACCCCCATATAACTATAAGCATGTTTCTCAACAGAAACCTTACAGATCAGGAGAGAGTGGGTTGCTAAATTTAATGTGCTGAAAGAAAAAAAAAAACAACTACCAACCAGAATACCAGCAAAATTTTTCTTTGGAAATGAAGGAGAGATAAAGACTTCCCAGATAAATAAAAGCTGGTGGAGTTCATCACCACTAGACCTGCTTTATAAGAAATACTGAAAGGAATTCTTCAAGCTGAAAATAAAGGACACCAATCAGTAACATAAAATATGTGAAAGTATTTTTTAAAAAGAAAAAAAAACTCCTGTTGGAATGCTGGCAGCAAAGTGAGAGGTAAGGTTAGTAATCAGGGGCCAACTCCAAGGTTTAGGGTGATGGAACAGCACTGAGATGCCAGTCTGTGGTCCAGTTCCTTTTCCTGATTCAGCAGATGATTACTGAGCTCCTCCTCTCTGAAACCTGTGCGAGGATTGTATCAGAAGTAAAGGGGTGAATGAGAGGCTGTCTCTTACTCACATAACTGACAACATAGGGTCCTACCCTTCCAGTTCACTATCCCTCAAGTACTCTCTAAGCTTTAACCATACAAATGGTTCAGCATGTAACACTGATTTCAGTATGACCTGGGCAGTGCTGGTTTTGCAATTTAGTAGTTGTATTACTTTGGACAACCTGTTTAAACTCACTGAATTTCCATTTCCTCATCTGAAAAGTAGGGTTTATAACACTCACTTCTTCAGAAGATTATTATGAGAGTTAGAGATGGTTTACATCAAGAACTTAGAACAGAGTCAGATATATACTAAGTGGTCAATACTCAGTACACTTATTAATATGTTCATTGTAATCAGGCTTTTGAGTTACTAATAATAACAAATACCATTATTTGGAATATTATTCAGCCATGAGAAAGGATGATATCCTGCCATTTGCAACAACGTGGATGGACCTTGAGCACATTATTTTAAGTGAGTACAGTATGATATCACTTATATGTGAAATCTAAAAGAGCCAAACCTGTAAAAAACAGAGAGGAAATGGTGCTTACCACGAGGGAATAAGATTGATGGTGTTTAAGGATACAACTTTGTAATGAGGAGGAACTAAGCCAGAGAGCTCTAATGAGCAGCATAATGAATATAGACAATAATATTATGGTATAATTATGTAATGTGATAAATATTGCTACACTGGCAATATTACAATATATAAACGTATCAAAGTAACCACTGTACACCTTAAACTTACACAATGTTACATGTTAAATTTATTCAATAAGAAATTAACAAAAAACCATTAAAATATATGACAAACCAGTAAAGGTAAATATATAGTCAAATTCAGAATACTCTTATAATGTAATATAGTGGTATATTAAACACATACACTCCAGCATAAAAGCTCAAGGACAAAAGTATTAAAAATAATTATAGCTACAATAATTTGTTAATAAATATACAATATAAAGAAGAAGAAAACTGAGACATCAAAAATATATGTGGGAGGAATAAAAGGATAAACATTTGCATGTAATCAAAGTTAAGTTGTTATCAGCATAAAAAGACTGTTATAACTATAAAATGCTTTATGTAAGCCTCATGGTAACCACAAGGCAAAAACCTACAGTAAATACACAAATGATAAAGAGAAGGGAATCAAGTTTATCACTACAGCAATCAGCAATTCACAGAGGAAAGCAGCAAGAGAGGAAGGATGGAACAAATGAACTATAAAACAGCAAGAAAACATTGAGATGACATTAGTAAGTCCTTACTTAACAAAATTACTCTAAATGTATATGATTTAAATTCTCCAATCAAAAGGCAAAGAGTGGCTGGATAAAAATTTTCAAAAGACCCAACTATATGCTGCCTACAAGACACTCACTTTAACTTTAAAAATGCACATAGGCTCAAAGTTTAGGGAAGTAAAAAGACATGCCATGCAAGTGGAAACAAAAAGACAGTGAGGGTGCCTATAGTTATAGCAGACAAAATACACTTTAAGCCAAAAACTGTAACAAGAATCAAAGAAGGTCATTATATAATAATAAAGGCATCAATTCATAAAGAGAATATAACAATTGTAAATATATATGCAGCAAACATCAGAGTACCTACAAATATTAAGCAAATACTAACAGATGTGATGAGAGAAATAGACAATACAACAGTATTAGGGGACTCTAATACCCCACTTTCAACAATGGATACATCATACAGACAAAAACTTAATATGGAAATATTGGACTAGAACTACACTTTAGACCAAATAAACCTAATAGACATATATAGAACATTCCATCCTATAGCAGTAGAATACACATTCTTCTCAAGTACACACTAAACATTCTCCAGGATAGATCATGTGATAGGTCACAAAACAAGTCTTAGTAAATTTAAGAAGACTAGAATCATACCAAGTATCTTTTCTGACCACAATCGTATGAAACTAGAAATCTATAACAGGAGAAAACTGGAAAATTCACAAATATGCGGAAGTCAAACATACACTTCTGAACAACCAGTGGGTCAAAGAAGGATAAAAAAGAAAAAATTTAAATATCTGGGAAAAAATGAAAATGAAAACATAACATACCAAAATTTGTGGGTTGTAGCAACAGCAGTTTTAAGAAGATAGTTTACAGGGGAAAATGTCTACATTAAGACCAAAAAAAGATTTTAAATAAACAATCTAACTTTACCTCAAGGAACTAGAAAGTGAAGAACAAACTAAGCCCAAAGTCAGTAGAAGGAAGGAAACTGCAAATATCAGAGCAGAAATAAATGAAATTGAGAATAGAAAGACAACAGAAGATTAATTACACTAAGAACTAATTATTTAAAGATAAACAAATTTGACAAACTTTAGCTAGATACCTTTACTGAGAAAAAAAGAAAGAAGACTCAAATAAATGAAATCAGAAATGAAAGAAAAGGCATTATGACATACCAAAGAAATACAAAGGATCATAAGAGACAACAGTGAACAATTAAAAGCCAACAAATTGGATAACCTAGAAGAAATGGATAAATTTCTAGAAACATACAACTTACCAAGACTTAACCATGAAGAAACAGAAAATCTGAAGAGACCATTAACAAGTAAGAAGGTTGATCTGTAATCAAAAATCTCCCAACAAAGAAAAGCCCAGGACCAGATAGTTTCCTTGGTGAATTCTACCAGACATTTAAAAAATACTGCCAATCCTTCTCCAACTCTTCCAAAAAATAGAAGAGGAGGGAATACTTCTAAACTCATTTTATGAACCCAGCATTACCCTGATACCAAAGACAGATAGGACACTATAAGAAAAGAACTATGTGCCAAAGTCCCTAATGAATATAGATGTAAAATTTTTCAACAAAATAGTAGCAAGAAAAAAAAATTCGACAGCACATTAAAAGGGTTATAGACCATGATCAAGCAGGATTTATCCCTGGTATATAAGGATGTTTCAACATACATAAATCAATAAATGTGATGCAACACATTAATAGAATGAAAGATCAAAATCATATGATCATCTCAAAAGATGCAGAAAAAGTACTTCCTTTGTTTATTAAGAACTCTCAACAAATTTGGTGCCTCAACATTATAAAAGCCATACATGGCAAGTCCATGGTGAAAGTTTTAAAGTTTTTCCTATAAGATTAGGAACAAGACAAGAGTACCCATTCTCACCTCTACTGTTCAACATAATACTGGAAGTCCTAGCCAGAGCAACTAGGCAAGAAAAAGATATAAAATGCATCTAAATTAGAAATGAAGAAGTGAAATTATATGTCTGCATATGATATGACATTATATGTAGAAAATCTTAAAGACTCCACGAAAAACACTGCTAGAATAAAAAAATTCAGTAAAGTTGCAGGATGCAAAATCAACATACAGAAATCAAATTCATTTCTATACAATAACAAAAAAATATATGAAAAAAATAAAGAAAATAATCCCATTCACAATAGCATTAAGAACAATAAATTACTTAGGAATAAATTTAACCTTCTAGGAATAAATTTAACCATGAAGGTGAAAGCTTTGTACACTAAAAAGCACAATACAAGATGCTGATGAAAGAAAGTGAAGAAGATACAAATAAATGAAAAGATATCCCATGTTCATATATCAGAAAAATTAATATTGCTAAAATACCTATAACACACAAAGTCATCTATAGATTCAATGCAATCCCTATCAAAATCCCAGTGGTGTTTTCCCATAGAAATAGAAAAGAACAATCCTAAACTTTATATAGAACCACAAAAGACCCCAAATAGCCAAAGTGATCCTGGGAAAGAAAAAAGCTGGAGGGATCACAATTCCTAATTTCAAACTATACTACAAATAAAAACAGTATGATACTAGCATAAAAATAAAAACATAAACCAATGGAACAGAATCAACAGCCCAGAAGTAAGTTCTCCCATATACGGTCAACTTATTTTGACAAGGGAGCCAAGAATTCTCAATGGGGAAGGCATATCTCTTCAATAAATTCTGTTGAGAAAATTGGGTTAGTCTCCAAAATTTACAAACAGCGCATGCAGCTCAATAGCCAAAAACCAAACAACCCAATCAAAAAATGGGCAGAAAACTCAAATAGACATTTCTCCAAAGAAGACATACAGATGGCCAAGAGGCACATGAAAAGATGCTCAACATCACTAATTATTAGAGAAATGCAAATCAAAACTACAATAAGATATCACCTCACACCAGTCAGAATGGCCACCATAAAAAATATATAAACAATAGGGAATTCCCTGGCAGTCCAGTGGTTAGGACTCCACACTTCCACTGCAGGGGCATGGATTTGATCTCGGGTAGGGGAACGAAGATCCTGCAAGACACACAGTGCAGCCAAAAAAAAAAAAAAAAATCTATAAACAAATGCTGGAGAGGTTGTGGAGGAAAGGGGACCCTCCTACACTGTTGGTGGGAATGTAAGTTGGTACAGCCACTATGGAGAACAGTATGGAGTTTCCTTAAAGAGCTAAAAATAGAGCTACCATATAATTCAGCAATCCCACTCCTGGGCATTTATCCAGAGAAAAACATGTTTGACAAGATACATGCACCCCAATGTTCATTGCAGCACTGTTTACAACAGCCAACACACGGAAGCAACCTAAATGTCCACTGACAGATGAATGGATAAAGAAGATGTGGTATGTATATGCAATGGAATATTAACTCAGCCATTAAAAAGAATGAAATAATGCCATTTGCAGCAATATGGGTGGACCTGGAGATTACCATACTAAGTGAAGTTAAGTCAGACAGAGAAAGACAAATATCATATGATATCACTTATATGTAGAATCTTTAAAAAAATGATACAAATGAACTTATTTACAAAACAGAAACAGACTCACAGACTTGGAGAATGAACTTATGGGGGGAAGGATGGGGAGGGAGGGATAGATTAGGAGTTTGGGATTTGTACGTACACACTGCTGTATTTAAAATAGATAACCAACAAGGAACTACTGTAAAAATAAAGGAAAAAAAATTTTAATACAAAAAATATAAATAAAATAAATAACTAATAAGGACCTAGTGTATAGCACAGGGAACTCTACTCAATACTCTGTAATGACCTAAATGGGAAGAGAATCTGAAAAAAGAGTGGATATATGTATATGTACAACTGATTCACTTTGCTGTACAGCAGAAACTAACACAACATTGTAAATCAACTGCACTCCATTAGAAAATTAAAACAAAATTCTATTGGGATAATTGGATAATCATGCCGAAGAATGAATTGGGCCCCTACCTAACAGCATACACAAAAATTAACTCAAAATGTATTAAAGACTTAAACAGAAAACTCAGATGCATAAAACTCCTAGGAGAAAACACAGGGAAAAATTTATTGATATAGATTTTGGCTATAATTTTTTGGATATGACACCAAAAGCACAAACAACTAAAGCAAAAATCAACAAATGGGACTACATCAAACTAAAAAGCTTCTGCACAGCAAAAGAAACAAAATAAAAAATGCAACCAACAGAATGGGAGAAAATATTTGCACATCACATATCTGATGAGGGGTTAATGCCCAAAATATATAAAGAAATATATAAAGAAAACACACACACACACAATCTGATTTTAAAATGGACAGAAGAACTATATAGACATTTTCCCAAAGAAGACATACAAATGGTCAACGGGTACATGGAAGATGCTCAACATTAATAATCATGAGAGAAGTGCAACTCAAAATCACAATGAGATATTACCTCACACCTGTTAGGTGATTATTATCAAAAAGGGATAGAAAAGTATCAGAGAGGATATGGATAAAAGGAAACCCATGTGCACTCTTGATGGGAATGTAAATTGGTATAGTTACTATGGAAAACAGTGTGGACGTTCCTAAAAAAATTAAAAGTAGAGCTACCATACGATCCAGCAATCTACCTTTGGATATTTAGCAAAAATAATTGAAATCAGAAACTTGAAGAGATATCTGCATTTCCATGTTCACTGCAGCATTATTTGCAATAGCCAGGACATGGATACAACCTAAATGTCCCTCTGCAGGTGAACAGATAAAGAAGATGGGAGACAGATGATAGATAGATAGATAGATAGATAGGCAGACAGATGGATATAATGGAGTATTATTCAGCCATGAAAAAGAAGGAAATACTGCCATTTGCAATAACATGGATGGACTTTGAGGGCATTGTGCAGTGAAATAAGACAGAGGAAAAGCAATACTATATGATACCACCAATATGATATGATATCACTGTATAAGTGTTTGTAAAAAAACAAACAAACTCAGAGAAATAGAAATTAGAATGGTGGGTGCCAGGGGCAGGGAGGAGGGGAAATGAGGAGAGGTCAGTCAAAGGGTACAAATTTCCAGTTATAAGAAGAATGTGAATATGTTCTGGGGAATCTAATGTACAGCATGGTAACTATAGTTACAATATTGTATTATATACTTGAAAGTTACTAAGAGAATAGATCTTTAATGTTCTTAACAAAAAAAAGAAAAAAGAAATGATAATTACATGAGGTGACGGAGGTGCTAACCAACCCTACTATGGTAACAATTTCTCAATAATAAGTGTATCAAATTATCACATTGCGCACCTTAAACCTACACAATGTTATATGTCAATTATATTTCAATAAATCTGGAAAAAAATTTTATTAAAAAAATCATTAAAGGTATTCTCAAGGATAATTACTTGAACTAAATATAAAAGTACTGAAATACTACTCTTGTTCAAATATTGGTATACCATGTAAATATTCCATATCACCAAAAAATTAGTTTTGGGGGTTTAGTTTGGCCCCCTAGTTTGGGGCTAGTTTGCACTTCATGTTAGAGAATGTTATTCTTGGTAAACAGTGCAACCCTGTCTCTCTGTAACTTTTGTGTGTGCTTGAACAAGAATTTAAAGGCAATAGGTTCTTAGCAGAAGGTGAATGCTACATCTTCTCCGTGCTAATGTTCCTTACTTCTTTTTCTACTGCAGTTAAAATCATACTTCTGAAACAGGGAGCTTGAAGGATCTTCTCACTTGGGTATAGTTAGTAACATACATACCTTCCTAAGCATCCTTAGGAACAAACCGAACAACCTAGTTCAGGTGGCCCTACAGCCACCTCTGTAGGGTTGTCCCTTTCTATGCCATTTTAATTGCATTCTGACTTTCACAGAAAGCTGGCATTTTCAATGAAGGCATCAACACCCAGGCAGAGCCAACACCCATGGCTTTATACTGCCTCATATTTCAGGCTCTAACAAATATTTTTAGCTGGATCAAGTCCATAGTGCTAAATATGCTCTATTACATTCATTCCTATGGAAACAGACACACAATGTCACAAATACAGGATTATAAATTCACTGTCTGATGGTGGGAAAAAAAAAAGAAAAGAAAATCTTCTTTGGCTGAAAGAATAGAGCTCTATTTAAAAAAAAAAAAATCCTGTAGCAGGAACAAGGAAGACATAGGAAACAACCGAAAATTACCTTTTCTTTCGAAATACTGAGTTTTTCCAACAGGAAAGACTATAGTTTGAAAGCTGCAATTGACCTATTAGATACAAATTTAATGAGAAAATAATTTCAAGTGATGTCAGCTACTTAAGGCTGGAAGTTATTTTCAGGGCTATTGATTCCATTATTTATTTATTTATTTATTTTTAACTGAGCAGCTGCTTGTATGGAAAACCATACTTAGTACAGCAGCCCACTTATGGACTATGACACCAGCCTCTTAACTCTGCCTTTCCCCTTTCAACCGTGTCACTCAGAACCCCTAAACACTCTTATCTCACAAAATAACATGGAAACTCCATCATCTGGCCTTCAAGCTTACCCAGAGCCTGACTCCAAGCCCACTTAATAACTTCAACTTTTAGGACTTTACTGTATGTACCTTCTGTGCAAGTCAAGTCAGATTGAGGGGGTTAGCTGTGCTCACTTCTTGTGCATTTCTGCCATCCATATTTAGCTCCTATTTTTCCCTCTGAAGTAAAAGTTCTGACCCATCATCCCATCATCTCCACATTTTAAAATCCACCTATACTTCAAGTCATGCATCAAATGTGACTTCTATTTTCATAAACCTAAGACTCACTTCTTTGAACTGCCTTTCTTTGTTAGACATTTTTTTTCCCTCATCACTAGACTGTAAGCCAATGTACTGAATTTGAAAAACACTTATATACATAATAAATGTTTAGTAAATATTACTAAAAGTAACCAGCAATTAAGATGCTGAAAGTTTCATCTACATAAAAATTTAATATAAATGTATCAACTTCAGGTAGAAATTAAACTGGAAAAGAAAAAATGGTTCTTGTAAATCTCAGTGCTGCACTGAAAGGACTGAAAAGTCCTTTTCAGCCCTTAAACACTCACATTTGATTCAGAAAAGTTTGATAAGTCATGGTGAAGAGGGTGGATGTTTTAGCATCTTTCTCTTATGAATGAGAAAATGTATATGCAGAGAGGCTATATGGTTTACCCGGTCACAGTGGAAATCAGAGCTACTCATTCAGGCCAATGGCGTCATCCACTAAGCCGTACCTCTAAGAAGCCATTTCTAAGCCTCCAACAGAGTGGTTCTGAACTCTCCCATGATAGTGAGTTGTTTTGTTTTTAATTTGAGTAGTTCACATACCTCAATATCCCCACTGAAAATCAGTCCCAGGAAAAGTCAGAGAACACGGGGAGTCAGGAAGCTAGTATTGGCATGTGGTTTTATTTATTTATGAAATCATCAAAATATTTCCTCTGATATGGGCTGGGAGGTCTATAGAATTCAAATATTCTACCTCACTTCTCTAACAGACATGCAGACCTCAAACCTCAACTACTGGTGATAAGTAAATGCTAAGGAAGAAACATTTTCATATCTCTATTGCCAGAATTGGCTCCAGATCAGAGATGACTGATAGATGTCAGGGTTACTGCCCTCCATAGATCAAACACTTATTTTGCTATAATTTGGGTACCCTAAAGTAATTAAAAGAACATGTCCAATTTTTAGGATATTTGCCTAGGATCAGTTAAAAGACCTCTAGGAACTTACAATTCGCAATTTAAAACTTAGACACTACTGAATGAAATAAAATCTATTTTCCAAGCCTACTGCCCTCAGTAATTTGATGATTACTTTTCTTCTTGTTGCAATTGATGTCTGTTTAACCTATGCATGCCTGAAAGAAAAAGAGATAAATATTTTTACTTTAAAAGGAATCACATAGCTGAGATTTTTAACTCAAGTATGTATAAACTGAGTTTATGAGTGGACATAACTTCAACATTATTTGTCAATCATATGTAAAAGAGCTAAGATCTAGACAAGGTGAATTTAGGCAGTATAGTATGCAGCTTTTGACATAGTTCACAAGGATCCCTGACTCTTGATATTCATCCCTTTGGGTAATACCCTCCCTGTGCATGTGTGCTGGACCTAGTAATTTTCTTCTAGTAAATGGAATATGACCAAAATGCTGGAATGACACTTCTGTTATTAGGTTGTAAAAATCCTATGACTTCCCTCTTGCTGGTATTCTTTATTGCCTTCTTGATTTGCAGCTTTGATGAAACAAGCTGTCATGCTGCAGAGGCCCATGTAGCAAGGAGCTGAGAGTTGCATACATCCAATAGCTAACAAGAATCCGTCACGCCAATAATGCATGAGGAACTGACTTCTGCCAACAGCCATCCAAGTGAGCTTGGAAGCAGATACTTTCCCAGTTGGGCTTTGAGATGACTATAGTCCTCACTGACACCTGAATTCCAGCTTGTGAGAGACCCCGAAACAGAGAACCCAGTCAAGACATGCCCATATTCCTGACTCACAGAAACTGTGAAATTATAAATGTGGTTGTTTCAAAACAGTGTTTGAATTATTTTTTAATACAGCAATAGATCACTAATACCATGTACAGTAATGTTCCCAGGAAGCTGATACCATCATTGGAACCAAGGGTAAATCAATGGCTCACAACCTAGGCAAAGCAATCAGTATATTTCATATCTAAATGCACAGTGACTGGCTTAGATTAGACATGTGACCTAAACTGGGCATTCGTAGTGAATCTTAAGCCATCACAGCCCTGGGAGTAGCCCTTGGAGCCACAAAGGGAGGCAATTTTACAATGAATTTGAATCCAAAACAGACAGAGTGACAGAAAGAAATTTGGTCTTCAATGATATTACCAGACACTAGATCAAGCCTTGCTTGAAGTGAGTGAAGCTCTGGGTTTTTCAGTTAAATTAATTGTTATTTAACCTAGGATGAAATGAGTTGACTGATAATTTGCCCCATTAATATTACCCCAAATATCATAACTCTTGCATTCCTCACACATTTGACTAATTAAAACTAAGAATTTTAAAGGGCCTTAAAGAGCACCTGAAAACTTTTCCAATTAAGTGATAAAATATACCTCCCATAACAGTAACAGACATAAAAAGCATATAATACAACTAAATATTGATATATGATAATTGAACTAGAACGAATATCAATGAAAGTAGCAGGTAAACAATTCAAGAAAACACCAACACAATTTTTTTTATAATAGCTTTTTTTTAACATCTTTATTGGAGTATAATTGCTTTACAATGGTGTGTTAGTTTCTGCTGTATAACAAAATGAATCAGCTATACATATACATACATCCCCAAATCCCCTCCCTCTTGCATCTCTCTCCTACCCTCCCTATCCCACCCCTCTAGATGGACACAAAGCAGTGAGCTGATCTCCCTGTGCTATGTGGCTGCTTCCCACCAGCTACCTATTTTACATTTGGTAGTGTATATAAGTCCATGTCACTCAATTTAATTGTGTTTAACTGCTTTGTAATAATTAAACATCAAAGTCAACACATATAAAAGGGTACTTCTGAAGCAGCCACATAAAGTGCCTCAAAGCCAACTTTCTTTGAAGATAAGCTATGAAGTCTATTACACAGAAAAATAAAAATGCCCCCTGTGTAGAAGGTTTGGAAATTGAATGGAAACCTAAATAGCTTTTGAACTGTCTAAAATGTGTGGGGGGATTTTCCATAACTTCAGAGAATTTTCAAACAATTCAATATTATACTTTTTTCCTCCTAATTCCCCAACTTATTAATAAAAATTTCTATTAGACTACATTATCCAAAAGAATGAAAAGAAAAATAAATCCTGAAAGTTACAAGAACAAAGAAAGGATATTCAAGCCCTCATTAGTAAGAAAATGGATCAGAGTTTCCCCTCTGTGATGGGAAATAATGTCTGCATAGCCACCCACCCAAGTAGCAGAGCTGTTTTCACAGGTCTAAGTCTTTTAGGATGGCCAGCTAAAGAGATCATAAATAATCTGACCCAAATGTTCTGTCCTATTTGCACAAACCACACAACTTTTGAAAGTTCTAGAAACCCCTAATATTTCCCTGTGGAATTACAAATGTCAAGTATTTTTATAGCAATGTAAAGAGTTCTATTAAGACAAATATCAGGCAAATTTGTTTCTCCCTAAAATCTACTCAGCCAATTCTACTGCTAGGAGATAAATGAATTAAATTTAATGAGAGCCTACTATGTTCTAGATACCATTCATTTTCACATTACTTGAAAATAATTCCTGTGGTGGTATACTTTTGTTATTATCTTTCTACATTTTTCTACAACTGATGACATAAATACACCCCTTCTTCACCCAACAACTATCCCCAAAGAAAACAAGGTTTCCTCCTTAAGATAAGTCTATAAATCAACTCATAATAAATCCGGACAGACATATACAAAGTCACCTTAAGAATTCTGAATGACTTCCAAGTCAGGAAGTCTATTAACATATCTAAACATAGTCTGCCTGAATTAGAAGAAGAGTTGGTCAGCTATGGAATCATAGATAAATCAAAAAGCAAAGTGGTACCTTCAAGGACTACTCAGACCATAGCTGAGTGGGTCTCTAACTTGCTGCTCATTGATCTAAAACTAATTTTAGATTAGCTAATTTGCTAATTTTAATTAACCTGGGTTGTGCCTAGGATACTGTTTTTGTTGTTTGTTTTGTTTGTTTGTTTAAAGCCCTCCAGAACTGCTATCTTATCTCCAAGCTGTGATCCGACTTGCCTGCATATTGTAGGGATAAACCCATAGGTTACTGGGAGAGGTAAAGAATGTTTTTCCCTATGTGTTTCGTATTATAGAGGTATGGCATAGGATACCAAGTCATATTGTGTTTGGAAAATGAAAAAAGTGAACACGGTAACTGGAAAAGAAAGGATCTGAAACCTATTAAGATACAAGGTGAAATCTGAAACAACAAATCCTAAGGTGTTTCCTCTACCCTCACCCTTTCTTATGAATCTAGTGGCTACTATGGAAGGAGGAGACTGAAAAAATTATGGTAATTTGTTAAATGAAACTCTGCTTAACTTCTCTAGGGCGCCATATAAAATGTGGCTAAATCATCATCATCGTGGTCAGCTTCATTATCGTCATCGTCATCAAACTTTCCTCCACCCACCTGGTTTCTGCTTTAATTTACATTAACTTAAAACTCCAGGAGTCATAGCTACAGGGAGAATGAGAATAAGTCCTGGACAACTTAACTCATTAAGTGGAGTGAATCTTGGAAAATACCAAAAATAGAGATACTCATCAAATATTGTCTCTTTTTTTCTATATCATAAGGGTCTAAGTCCAAATGTGCAAAACAGCTTCAATCATAATCCTCATGTTACAAAAGTTTATACTTAAACTCTCTTTTACCAGGTATTTAGATGTTTAATAAATGTTAAATATGTGAATTACCTTTTTACTCTGTACGTGTTATAAACAAACAATATCGATAGGAAGCTTAAAAAGCTGATTATATGATTTATAAATCCATCCAATATTGAGGAAAGAAAAATCCAACAGGGGCATACAGTAAAATGAAAAATAAATAGTTGCCTTACATATTACCCAGCCTCAGAAGTTACTTCACTGTTTCCATTTATGCTCTCTGAGATTATAATCTCTCATTTTTGTAGAATTACTCATTTTTCTCTGTGTGATTAAGAAAAACCCTATTTGAAATCAATATGTAATTAATATTTTCTCAGGTTCGACCAAACTTTGGATTCAAAATAAGTCACATAAACAATAATAACTCAAATTTCAATCATATGTTGCTACTACCTGTCTAGTCCCTGATCTCTACTCCCATCCCTACATCATCATACCCCTCATCCTTAGGGGTATTTCAAACGTGTTCATTAACACTATTTTGCCTCAGTTCATCATTCATTCCAGACATATGTTTGTGCACCTTGCATGTACTAAGTAAATCCCTTCATTAATATTTACCCCTTGAGGATGCTGACTCCCATAAACTCCTTCCACTGATCTATTTTGAAACAACTCTGATTATTTATTCATGTCTCCCATTTGCCCCCAGAGGTTCCAAAGAAAGAGGTGGCAAAAAGGGAACTGAGTGCACTTCATCCTCACTGGGCTGAGCTGTCTTGTCCTCTACAGATATGGGGAAAATACCCAATTTTTTGAAGGTCTGTGTCATCTCTCATTATCTCTCCATTAAGGCCATACAGTTTGGGTGTCTGCCTCAGATCCCTTATAAAAATTAGAATCTTCAGCTTCTGCTTGCCATCTCTGTTTTAATAAGGCTCATACACATACCTGAGAGTTGGGATAGAAAATACCCACCCTCCTTCAGTCTCTGTCTTCAGGAGCTTACCTTTCCCAGTTTTCTTTCTCTAATTCAAATCAATGCATCCAAATAAAAGCCTGGAAACCATTTGTCCCACCACTTTATCACCCATTCCCAACCCCGAAGGACAGTTTTGCCTCAGAGAGGACTCTGCTCTACTTGTAAACTTATATATCACTTAAAGTAACAAGACTGATGCATATAAATAGTAAGTAATAATTGATTGCATAAAAAGTTACCTTCTACCTGCCTAATACAAATAATAAATAAAAGTATTCGATTAAAAAAAACAAGAATCTAATCTAAAATAATATCAGGCTCGCTACCTTGCAAACAGGCCAAAGCAATCTGTGGCAATGAGGAAATTACACGTTGAGGTAGATCAGAGTGCTACTGGCTGAGCATGCTTTGGCCAGATCTCAAGAAAGCAACACAATTAGTTAAATTGATGAATAAAGCATATTTATCATGAAAGGAGTATAAGTCAGGCATAGTTAAAAATGTAGCACACAATATATCTTCCTAGTGAAGAATGATAGAATATATTATGCATTTGTTCCTATTAAAGAAAAGATATTTCATGACTCTTCCACCCTCGCCACAGATCACGGGTCCAGGGTTGGATATGAGACTAAAAAGCTAGCAATCTACGTAGATCACTCAAAAGCTGACTCAAAAGCTAGCAATCTTATACAGATTGATGGATCAATGAAATCAATGGGATTCTCTTTCTCAGGGAGTTTGAATGTATGACTTAGAGAGAGAGCCAGTAGGTTTTAGAAAAGGCAAAAAGACAGAAACAAAAAATCATATAAAAAAAGAAATGGAATTGTTGATAATGGCCAGAGAGTAATCAAGTCACCATTCTGATGCTGACCTGGAGGAAGGATGGAACGTGGGGGAGGGTAGGAATGGTGACACATTACTTACTAAGGGCCAGCCACCACCCTATATATGCTTAACATGTAGTAATTCATTTGTTCTTCAAGAACATATTAGAGGGACTTCCCTGGTAGTCCAGTGGTGAAGAATCTGCCTTCCAACGCAGGAGATGAGGGTTTGAACCCTGGTCGAGGAACTAAGATCCCACATGCCGTGGGGCAACTAAGCCCACGCACCACAACTACAGAGCCCGTGTGCCCTGGAGCCCACGCACCACAACTAGAGAGAAAAAAACCCACATGCCACAACTAGAGAGAAACACAAGCAGACCGTGCGCCGAAACCAAAAGATCCCACATGCCTCAACAAAGATCCCAGTGTGCTGCAACTAAGACCCGACGCAGCCAAAAAAAATAAGGAAAATAAATAAATAAAACCCAAAACATATTAGAAAGATACTATTTTTATCTGCATTTTACAGAAATTGCAGCACCTGCCCAACATCTTAGAGCTGAGAACAGGTTGAGGGTGTGGTTCTGAGATAGACTGCCTAGCTTCGAATACTGGCTCTGCTGCTATGATGACCAAATGAGTTAATATTTGTAAATGTGCTTACTATATTGCCTGGCACATAGTAATCACTATATAAATAAAGAACAATTACAAGTACAAAGCAAATATGTAAAAATATGAAGCCACGCAGTCCAAGTCTATGTTAGTCAGAGATTTCCAGAGAAACAGAACCAACAGGATATATAGAGATCTCTATAAAGAGGAATATATTATAGGCTCACATTACTGGCTTCCATGGTTATGCAGGCTGAGAGGTTCCACAATCTCTTGGAGAAGCAGGAGAGCTGGTGATATAATTCATTTTGAATCCAAAGAACCAGGGGAGCTTATGGTGTAACTCTCAGTCTAAGACTAAAGGCGTGAGAACCAGAAGGGCTGCTGGTGAAAGTACCAGAGTTTGATGGTCCAAGAGCCAAGAGTTCTGATGTGCAAGGGCAGGAGAAGATGGATGACCCAGCTCAAGGAGAGAGAGAGAGAATTTACCCTTTCTCCACCTTTTTTGTTCTATTTGGGCCCTCAACAAATTGAACCATGCGATCCCACATTGGAGAGGGCAGATCTTCTTTACTCAGTCTACTGATTCAAACGCTAATCTCTTCTGGAAACACCCTCACAGACACCTCCAGAAATGATGTTTTACCAGCTATCTGGGCATCCCTTAGCCCAGTCAAGTTGACACATGAAATTCATCATCACAGATTCCATATCTATGCTCTTAGTCACTATGGCTGTGTTGCAGTGTGAGAGGAAAAATTGACAGCAGCTATCCTGAGGGTACAAAAAATAACAACCAAGTTGTTAAATAAAATCTAGCCATTTATACAGTTTCTTCTGGTTTTTTAATGAGAAGAAAGAAGAAAGCCAGTTTGGCAGGTTCTGTAACCTAATATATTGGAGTGTTTCCCTAAGCCATCAGCTCTGCTTTGGGCTTATTTTGCATCAATCCATCAGTAAGAAAAAAACTTTCCAGCATTTAGTCCTAAAAATGTCTTTTTCTCCTTCATGTTTGGTGTGTGGAGGATTCTCCAGTGTACCACATTCTACTGTTTCATTATGTGGCAAATAATCTGTATTGGTAAATAAAATTCTCTTTTTAAATGCCTCAGAAATTATCAAAAATTATGTGCACATCACATATCATTGGTCCGACAAGTGAAAATAGGTCCAGGATGTATATATTCTTTTAATCAAGACATATTCTAGAGGAATCATTTTTGGGGAGAAAGGCTTTAAAATTATTAATATATTTTTGGAAAAAATAAGCGTATTCATTAAGCATTAATAATCAATAGAAATACTTAAAAATAGAACTTGTGAATCTTACAGTTTGTGCGTAAAAGTTTCTCAAATTGAGATATTTATAAATTACTACTGAGGAAATACCTAACCATTTCATAATGATTTCAGTACAGAGATATTAGAAGCAGAAAAACTCTTAGGAAAAAAGATGTTTTATATATTTATAAAGACCATAAGTTGAGAAAACATGTATAAAATTAATATTAAGAATAATTCTCAAGTTAAGTCTCTGCAAACACCAAAAAAATGAAAGGGTGGGTTTAAATACAGAGGTCAGCATAATAACCCCATTTTCCTCAATTATGTGAATAATTAGGTAATAGAAAAGATTGTTCTTGAATTGCCCAGACACTTGTGTCAAATTGGCCAAGATTAACAGTATTATGCCTATAGCAATTGGAATACATTCATGACAGTACAGCCAAACTATTTTTCTCCTATTTAAAAATCCATGTAGGTAGTTGCTCATGCATTCAACTGTGATGTATCTGTAAACACAAGTCAGTAAGCCAGAATGGGCAAATTCAGCTAGATCCCAGTCTGGAGCTATGGAAAAAAGAATTATTTCTCTGTTTCCTGACCCTACTGAGATAAAAGAAGGCTCAGTTTCAGTGACACTTAATTCCCATGTGTTTCTCAAAAGCTTGGAGCAGAATTATTGTTTTATCTAATGCCAAATTTATGTATCCTTTCTTCTACACCAGCTGGTTGATCAGGTTCAAAAATAAATCCTCTTTTATTTAATATGAAATTTAAAGAGGGAAAGATTATTTCTGTAGTTTCTTTTCTTTCCATTGATGTATTTTAAAACAAAACAAATGAAATGGTGCATACAATCAAGACTTTGAAAAACATCCCCAATAAGGAAAGTTTTATAAATATCAGAAATTCTCTACAGGAATAGGAACATAATGAGATGTTATTTCTGAACCTAAATTGGAAGAAGACAAATTATAGGACAATATTGTAAAACTGTTGATATCATTTTCCAACCCCTTTATTTTGTTCCCTGTCTGACTTAAATAAACCTGAAAAGTCCATGCTATATTCATCTTAAATCACTAAATTTAATGGACTGAATGAAAAGAAAATCACTCACACATTTTCATCAGATTTAACAAGAAGTCCTGAATTGATCTGTAAACAAAAATTGTAAAATTACATGATGTTTCAGGCTTACAATAACATAATTTAAGTAAACCATTTATTTCACTATCACAAAACATAATCTACCAAATTTTAACCCTCAAAACAACAAATTCCCAATTCCAAGGTTTTGATTGACATATTTCTTTTTTTTTTTTTTTTTTTTTTTCTTTTTGCGGTATGCGGGCCTCTCACTGTTGTGGCCTCTCCCGTTGCGGAGCACAGGCTCCGGATGCGCAGGCCCAGTGGCCATGGCTCACGGGCCCAGCCGCTCCGCGGCATATGGGATCCTCCCAGACCGGGGCACGAACCCGTATCCCCTGCATCGGCAGGCGGACTCTCAACCACTGCGCCACCAGGGAGGCCCTGATTGACATATTTCTTGAAGGGGACTTCAATTATTACTTATAATAGCAGTCATAAAAGTTTAAATTATGGTAAATTGGGGTAAAATTTACCAAATTTTGGTAAATTTGGGCAAAATGGCACTCATGAGCACATTAAAATAGATTTTGGTCCTCAACTACTTTATTTGGTCTATACTGGCATTAACTCTCAAAAGGGAAAAAACAGTCTGCCAGTAGAATTATTTGCCTAAAAACAAATACATCTGATAGGAACAGGGGGTTCTAAATAATTTGTTACTGAAAGTTAGCTAAACTGAGCCAGGAAAATGAATCACTTATTTCTGTGATGAAACATATGGTGCAGCAGTGTGCTTGAGCTGGCCCATACCAACTCACAAAAACTGATTAATTCTCAGGAATTTTGCAAGCTGGTTGTTAAACACAGCTATTACTAAAAATTACATCATATAAATTTACAATTCAGTAAATTTTATATGTATTAAATGCTCAAACCTCATCACTTCCTAATTATCTTAGTGTATCTTACAATTATCTTTGATTTTGATATTATTTACCTCTCATTTCTATATGTCAGAAAAATATAGTGTGCCACTACACACCTCTTCCTAATTTCATGCTTTGTCATCATGTTGGTAGCCTGAAGTCAGCCATTGCAAGAATATTTACACCAGAATAACTGGCAAACCCTATAAACCAAGGCTTGATTAATTGATTAATGGCCCAGACTTAAGTAATAGAGAAAATGTTAATATTGCAGGGTAAACTTAAAGTATACTATGGCTGTATCTGTTCCACTGTGAATAGCACACAATATTGAGGAAATATTCTTCCAGTATTTGAAAACCATTATCTGATTCAGCAAAGTTGGTAATGTCATTAGCAAATGAGTGAAATTCCAACATACGTCTTTGTAGTTTCATTTTGTCTTATTCTTAATGCAAATAAAAATATCAACCAACAGTCATGTTGGAAAGACATTCATTGGTTGCAACTATAGCTTGAATGTGGATATACAAATTGGGCAAAAACCAGAGCATTATGTGAGAATCAATTGGCTATATTGTACTTACAATAAAGAGTATTGTATACTTCATTATTATTTGTAAAACATATGTTATACATTCTTTATATCTGTAAAATTTATAATAAATATATAAATATGCACCATTTTGTTTTATCGTAGCGAAACCAGTTGTTAAATTTTTACCAGTACACCAAAGATTCTGTATCCCTATCTTGTCCTAACATAGCTGGTGAGTAGCTTTTTAAAGTGTGTTCTGGACTTGCATGGAGAAGCTAAGTCACCCCCTCCAGGTGAGTGGCATCTAGATCTTTCCTAACTGCCACCAAAGTCCCTGGATGTTTGCCAGTTAAGGGAAGGAATCTTCCCTATCACAGCTGTGCCCACATTTGACTGTACAGGAAAGTTTATAATAAACTGAGGTGAACAAATGGTAGATATGGTAATTGCTCTGACTGAATCACCTATCCCAACAGAAGGGATTAGGAAATTTCAAAGGCTATTAATTCAGAAAATTACAATGTAGTCAAGTTCTTCCATCTTTCTTTTCTGCCATTCTAATTATTTTGGTTTTTGTCTTTTAAATGGTTGAAGCAGCTCCCAACCATCATACCCTCACACTGAAACATGCAACAGAAGAAAAATCTTTTCCTTACTTTGCTTTTTAAAGGCAAGAAAAACTCTTGCAGTAAGCTCCCAACAGACTTTCTCGCAGTCTGTGTTGTGTCACTTACACACTCCAAACTCACCGCTGACAAGAGGATTAAGTTACCTTGACTGATTCCCTCTCTGTGTCATACTCCCCTGAACCACAAAGCAACCTGACACCTAAACAAAATTGAAGTTATAGGAGAAAGTGAGGTTTGTAAGCAACAGTGTCTGCTGCAAGAATTTTCTCACTTTAAGAAAACTATTTCTGAGCCTTTGGAAGGAGGAAAGGAGTAGGGGAAAAAGAAACCTAAACTTTGGTAAAAGAACCCTTATTTATTAAATTATTTAATGTACACATGGAGTATTTCCTACATATTATACTTTTTACCAGATGCTGGGAATGCACAGATAGAAGACCAAACTTTGCCCTGAGAGAATTCAATCGTTTTTATTAAGCAGACAAGTAAATGAACAATTACAATACACTGTGATAAGAATTCTAATAGATATTCCTCAGCTGGGTCATCTCTACATTGACTGTGAATGGAAACAAAAATGAAATCTGTGACATCAGCAAACGTGAATTTAAAAAATATCCTACACGAATAAATTCTGATGGGTGGGCCCAAAGGTATGAGAACGCCAAACTAGGTTCAAACCCCAAGTTCTTCCCATAACTTCATGTGTAACATTAAGCAAATTCTTTAAATATTTGGTTATTCAGTTTCCTCATCTTTAAAAAGTGAATGAATGTATTAAATCAAATTTAAAAGCAAGAGAAAAAACAATGTACATGTATGTAGTGATATCTTATGGGACCACAATGAATGGAAGGGTTTTTTTTGCCTCCCCATCAAGAGAAAATATGCATAAATTTTAAAGCAGAGAAACATTGAAAGTGCAGAAACACTTTCAGCTAAATTGAAATGTTCTTATTAGATTAACTTAAAATTAGGGCTCTCAGAGTAAGAAGAGTGTATATAGAAACTAAAAAGCAAGAATGTGAGAGAAAATTTGTCAGAGAACGTTCCATTTTAGCATCAATATACTTTCACCTTGCTAAGATTTCAGCTGTTCAACTGACAAATACGTATTGGATGAGATGCTTTTCAGATGATTCACTGTTTTTTCTAGTCATCAAGACTGCAGAAAGATGATGGCCCTGGAGGAAAAGAAAAGGACATCTCCTAATGGAGTGTAACATGATTAAATGGATGAAATAGTGAATAAATGAATTTCTTCATGGTGGCACACTTCTGCCACCTTATGGCTACAAGCCAAAATTACAGGATCAGCTTTTCAAGACATGAGCCAGAAATTTCTTCTTTCCTATTTGCTTTCTTCCTTTTTCCTTTCATCTGCCACATTGTAACTGCAGGCATCATGTGCAACATTGTGCTAGGTTCCAGGAATGCAAACAATTTTCACCATGATCTTAACTGTCAGAAAATTACTATCTAGTGAAAGAAATAAATATATACCCCAATGCAACATATTAAATACTTCAATGGATGCATGTGCAGAATGGTATAGGAGCCCATTAGAAGGCAAATATATTTTTTTAAGAAGATATCAGATGACCGTGTAATAAATAAAACTCTTAGAAACGTATTATCTGTCTCTGTGCTTAATTTAGGGAGCAGTAACTTCTCCCTATCTATTTGAATACGCAATATCTGATTCAATAAAATCATTGACCATAAATGAGAAAAACACCACAACTTTCATCTCTTCAAGGGATTCAGTACCAGGCACCACTACCTAAATCATTCAAATCATATAGTTGTCTATCAAATTTAGTGATTCCCTAGGGATTAAGAATTCACAGCAACCTAACAACCCTTGGTAACCCAGGTCAGCATTTGATCTACCGTACCAGCAAAGACACCTTCCCTATGTGTGAATTCCTCCTTCACAACAAATAAAGTCCATTTTTTTTCTCAGTCCACACCTGGGAAGATGAAGAACAAGTGAGCAAAAGAATGTCACCTTAGGGCTTCCCTGGTGGCGCAG
The DNA here is from genome assembly GCF_964165515.1 of Mesoplodon bidens. Taxonomy (NCBI): domain Eukaryota; kingdom Metazoa; phylum Chordata; class Mammalia; order Artiodactyla; family Ziphiidae; genus Mesoplodon; species Mesoplodon bidens. The sequence continues at coordinate 93,352,199 of NC_138167.1, forward strand.
TGGTTGAGAGTCTGCCTGCCGATGCAGGGGACACGGGTTCGTGCCCCGGTCCGGGGGGATCCCACGTGCCGCGGAGCGGCTGGGCCCGTGAGCCATGGCCGCTGAGCCCGCGCGTCCGGAGCCTGTGCTCTGCAACGGGAGAGGCCACAACGGTGAGAGGCCCGCATACCGCAAAAATAAAATAAAATAAAATATTAAAAAAAAAAAAAAAAAAAAAAAAGAATGTCACCTTATAAATAGCTTTTTTTTGGTATTCAAAGACAATTATTCATTTACTGCTTTTGATTTCTCTTTCCAGAATAAATAATGACAACTTCTTTACATTATTAGCCTAAAAACAATTTCCCCACCACTCTAATCACTTTAAGTGCTCTCTAGCCTGTTTCCTCATTTCCTGAAATGTATGATTTTAAACTGGACACAATATTTAGGTAAAGTTCTCTTTCAAGGATCTTGTAAAAAATGATTTTTAGAAGGGAAAATAGAATTACATTCTTTTGGAAATTATTAAAACGTATACAAGTTTTTGATGTTAAAATAATATTATTTTAAAACCAAAAATAGAAAACCATTTATAAATGTATTCCTTTAACATAAAAAAAAAATCAAAGGCTATATGAGAGGTTATTTTGCATTTCCAAGTGTCAATCTGTGGGAAATCATTATTATGTTCCTCATCATACAATAGCTTACTGGAAAATATAATTTTCAAAAAAAACTTTCAAGTGCTTGGTCAAGTTATAACTGCTTTGTGAATTGATTTTGAATGTTGATACACTTCAGCTTTGACTTGGCAGACAAACTACCCTAACTTAATTTTTTGTTCAGAATTTTGACTAATCGTTAGTCTATCTCCAGCGAGTTTAATTTTCTGTGATAGACTTACTGACTAAGAGCACCAAAGCTTTGAAAAGTTTCTAAAGAAGTTAGAAAGTTTTGGCACACAACATTTATTCATTCATTCACTTATGTACAACTTTTACTCACACTCACAAATTTGAGATACCTAACACACAAGGATATAGAAATAAAATTAAGGAATCAAAACCAAAAAAATAATTTCATTCTTTTACATGTAGCTGTCCAGTTTTCCCAGCACCACTTATTGAAGAGGCTGTCTTTTCTCCACTGTATATTCTTGCCTCCTTTATCAAAGATAAGGTGACCATATGTGCGTGGGTTTATCTCTGGGCTTTCTATCATGTTCCATTGATCTATCTTTCTGTTTTTGTGCCAGTACCATACTGTCTTGATTTCTGTAACTTTGTAGTATAGTCTGAAGTGAGGGAGCCTGATTCCTCCAGCTCCATTTTTCTTTCTCAGGATTGCTTTGGCTATTCAGGGTCTTCTGTGTTTCCATACAAATTGTGTAACTTTTTGTTTTAGTTGATACAGCCACTACGGAGAACAGTATGGAGGTTCCTTAAAAAACTAAAACTAGAACTACCATATGACCCAGCAATCCCACTACTGGGCATACACTCTGAGAAAACCATAATTCAAAAAGAGCCATGTACCAAAATGTTCATTGCAGCTCTATTTACAATAGCCAGGACATGGAAGCAACCTAAGTGTCCATCAACAGATGAATAGATAAAGAAGATGTGAAACATATATACAATGGAATATTACTCAGCCATAAAAAGAAATGAAATTGAGTTATTTGTAGTGAGGTGGATGGACCTAGAGTCTGTCATACAGAGTGAAGTAAGTCAGAAAGAGAAAAACACATACCGTATGCTAACACATATATATGGAATCTAAAAAAACAAACAAAAAAAAGGTCATGAAGAACCTAGGGGCAAGATGAGAATAAAGACACAGACCTACTAGAGAATGGACTTGAGGAGGGGAGGGGAAAGGGTAAGCTAGGACGAAGTGAGAGAGTGGCATGGACATATATACACTACCAAATGTAAAATAGATAGCTAGTGGGAAGCAGCCAAATAGCACAGGGAGATCAGCTCGGTGCTTTGTGACCACCTAGAGGGGTGGGATAGGGAGGGTGGGAGGGAGACCGATGCAAGAGGGAAGAGATATGGGGACATATATATATATATATATAACTGATTCACTTTGTTATTAAGCAGAAACAAACACACCATTGTAAAGCAATTATACTCCAATAAAGATGTTAAAAAAAAAAACCAAAAAACTATTAGAAGAGAAAGTCAAGTTTCAAAAAGAATTCCAATATATAAGTCATAACAGGGTATATAAAACTGAGCTTCATTTTTTGTATTTAAGCTCCTTGATAATTAAAGTGAAAGGAGAATAATGTGGTCATTTACTACATATCTCAGAAAGTCTTTTTTGTTGATAGGATTAAAGTGTAAAAAAATGTTTTACATGCTGCTTTAAACTCCACGACCTCAAGTGGTTATATGGACATAACCTTAAATTATTCAAAAAGCAAAGAGAGCAACAGAATTTCACAAGATGCCAACTTTCATTAGTATTAAAACACAGCTCAGTGAACAAGTTCTATGGATACAAGAGCCTGGCCTTCATATATGGGGCTGGTCACCTTGCATTAACAAGAACACACACAATTAATATTTGAAATGCTTGAACCTATTAATGAAAATAAGTTTACTGAGTGTTCTTTTGTTTCTGATAATCCCTTATTTTCTTCTTAGTATTTTTACAACTGGAAAAATAACTACTTCTTTATCCTTTCAGGCTTATAGCGAGAGACCACTGTTTACCTCAGATCTTCTTCCTTTGAGGGAACACTGCAAGAAACTTCTGGACACCTGCATAACTAAAGATATTTCTTATCTGGGATAAGATAAGAGATCAAGAGATCAAGCCTCTTGTCACTTTCAGCTTAAACTAGCTTTCAGCAAAAGCCTTTCCACATTAGAGAGCAGATAATGCAAGTAGCCCTTATCACATTTTATGTTGCATAAATGCTAACAGAAACAAACATCTCTTACTTTTCCTGTAAAAGCTTGCTATATTCTCTCTTTTGAATCCATATATATATTGGGTTGGCCAAAACGTTCCTTTGATTTTTAAGTAAAAATAAAAGATGCATTTTTCATTTTCACCAAGAGCTTTATTGAGCAACATATTCACTGTTTTGATACACTACCTTCTGCCATCTTTCAGGCAACTTCATAACTCCATCTTCCCAAAGCTTTTTATCTTTTTGAGCAAAGAACTGATCCAGGTGTCTTTTACAGTCTTCCAGAGAATTGAAAATTTTTCCTTTAAGAGAATTTTGTAAAGGCCAAAATAAATGGAAATATGAAGGTGCAATGTCTGATGAGCACAGCAGATGAATCAGAACTTCCCAGACAAGCTGTAACAGTTTTTGCCTGTCATCAAATAAACATGCGGTCTTACGTTATCCTGATGGAAGATTATGCCTTTTCTGTTGACTAATTCCAGACCCTTTTCACTGAGTGCTGCTTTCAGTTGGTCTAATTGGGAGCAGTACTTGTTGGAATTAATCGTTTGGTTTTCTGGAAGGAGCTCATAATAGAGGACTCCCTTCCAATCCCACCACATACACAACATCACCTTCTTTGGATGAAGACCGGCCTTTGGTGTGGTTGGTGGTGGTTCATTTCACCTGCCCCACGATTTTTTCCATTCCACGTTATGGTACAGTATCCACTTTTCATCGCCCGTCAAAATTTGTTTTAAAAACGGAACGTTTTCATTATGTTTAAGTAGAGAATCACATGGGGAAATACGGTCAAAAAGACTTTTTTCTCTTAACTTACATGGAAACCAAACATCAAAGCGATGAACATAACCAAGCTGGTGCAAATGATTCTCAACGCTTGATTTGGATATTTTGAGTATGTCGGATATCTCCCGCTGTTGACTGTTCTTAATTAACGTCTCAATTTGATCTCTATCAACTTTAACTGGTCTACCCGACAATGGAGCATTGTCCAGTGTGAAATCTCCAGCACGAAACTTCGCCAGTCACTTTTGACATGTTCAATCAGTCATAGCACCTTCTGCATACACTACACAGATCTTTTTTTGCATTTCAGTTGCGTTTTTACCTTTCTTGAAATAATAAAGCATAATATGCCGAAAATGTTGTTTTATGCCGTTTTCAATATTAAAATGGCTACACAAAAATTCACCAACTTTGATAAGTTTTTTTTTTTAATTCATGCTCTTATGACGCTGTCACAATACAATCTAACAAAATTGTTTCGAATGTAGTTAAAGACAACTAGCGCTACTAGAGCCATCTTACAGAAAAAAACAAAAAAACTAATGGGCCAACCCAATACAATGTAAGGGCAGATTTCAAAAACAATGAGGTACTGCATCTCTGATTTATCATGCACAGTATTTAGCGCTAAAGACTAAAGTCAGGCAGAGAAAGACAAATATCATATGGCATTGCTTATATGTGGAATCTAAAAAAATGGTACAGATGAACTTATTTACAAAACAGAAATAGAGTCGCAGATGTACAAAATAAACTTATAGTTACCAAGGGGGAAAGGGGTGGGGAGGGATAAATTGGGAGATTGGGATTGACATACATACACTACTATATATAAAATAGATAACTAGTAAGAACCAACTGTATAACACAGAGAACTCTACTTAATACTCCATAATGACCTATATAGGGTCTAAAAAAGAGTGGATATATGTATAACTGATCCACTTTGTTGTACAGCAGAAGCTAACACAACATTGCAAATCACCTATACTCCAATAAAAATTAATTTAAAAAAAAAGAATGCCCAGAAAAAAAAAAAAGACTAGTGTCCCTACCCATATTTTAATATTTAAAAGTACCTACTAGGATTACCCAGCATGGGCAACACAATATTGAAATAGAAGAACAAAGTTGGAGCTCTGGCACTGTCTGACTTCAAGGCTTACCATAAAGCTACAGTAATCAAGACAGTGTGGTATTGGGGGGAAAAAAAGATTAATGGTATAAAATAGAGAACCCAGAAACAGACCCCATAAATATAGCCAACTGATCTTTGAGAAAGGAGCAAAGACAATATGATGAAGAAAAGATAGTCTTTTCAATAAACAGTGCTGGACAACTAGACATTCACTTCAAAAAAAGAAAAAGAAAAAAAAAAAGAATGTGGGCACAAAACTACATCCTTCACAAAAATTAATCTGAAATGGATGGTTGACCATTTGTAAGATGAAAAATTATAAAACTTCTAGAAGTTAAAGTAAGAGAAAATCTAGATCACCTTGGGTTCAGCAATGACTTTTAAGATACAATACCAAAGACATGATCTATGAAAGAAAGAATTAATAAGCTGGACTTAACTAAAATTAAAAATTTCTGCTTTGTGAAACATACTGTGAAAAGAATGAAAAGGCAAGCCACAGACTGTGAGAAAATATTTGCCAAAGACATATCTGATAAAGGACTTATTTAAAATATACAAAGAATTCTTAAAACTCAACAATAAGAAAAACAACTGGTTAAAAAGTGGGCCAAAGACCTTAAGAGACACCTCACCAAAGAAGAAAGACAGATGGTAAATAGGCATATGAAAAGATGTTCTATGTCATATGTCATAAGGGAAATGAAAATTAAAACAACAATGATATATCACTACATACCTATTAGAATAACCAAAATCCAAGACACTGACAACACCAAATGCTGAAGAGGATGTGGAACAACTGAATCTCTCATTCATTGCTGGTGGGGATGCAAAATGGCATAAACACTTTGAAAGACAGTTGGTGGTTTCTTTCAAACTGAATTTACTCTTACCATATAGTCCAGCAATTGTGCCTCCTAGAATTTAACCAAAGGAGTTGAAAACTTATGTCCATACAAAAACCTGCACACAAATGTTTACAGCAGCTTTATTTGTAATTACTAAAACTTGGAAGCAACCAAGATGTTCTTCAACAGGTGAATGGCTAAACTGTGGTATATCCAGAAAAGGAAATATTCCTTAATGCTAAACTAAAACAAAACAAAACAAAACAAAAAAACACAAAAAAATGAGCTATCAAGCCATGAAAAGACATGGAGGGACCTATTCACTTACATATTACTAACTGAAAGAAATCAGTCTGAGAAGGCTACATGCTGTATGGTTTCAACTATGTGACATTCTGGAAAAGGCAAAACTATGGAGACAGTAAAAAGATTGTGATTGCCAGGGGTTAAGAAAGGAGGAGAGATGAAGAGGTGGAGAACAGAGGATTTGGGGGGCAGTGAAACTAACTCTGTATGATACTATAGTGATGAATAGATGCCATTACACATTTGTCCAAACCCATAAAAGGTACCACTAAAGGTGAATCCTAATGTAAACTATGGATTTTGAGTGATAATGATGTGTCATTGTAGGTTCATCAGTTTTAACAAACATAGCACTCTGGTGAGGGATGCTAGTAATGGGAGAGGCTATGTATGTGTGGGGGTAGGTTGTATAGAGGAAATCTCTCTACCTTTCACTCAATTCTGTTATGAATCTAAAATTGCTCTAAAAGTTTTTTTTTGTTTTTTTTTTTTTTTTTTTTTTTTTTTTTTTTTTTTTTTGCGGTACGCGGGCCTCTCACTGCTGTGGCCTCTCCCGTTGCGGAGCGTAGGCTCAGCGGCCATGGCTCACGGACCCAGCCGCTCCGCGGCATGTGGGATCTTCCCGGACCGGGGCACGAACCCGTGTCCCCTGCATCGGCAGGCGGACTCTCAACCACTGCGCCACCAGGGAAGCCCTAAAAGTTTTTATTAAAACATAAAAAGTACTTGGGATCTATCCCCAGGCAGACCCAGGTTTTCTGTGAGGCTAAAGTAAGCTTACTGAGAAAAATCCTAAAATTACATGATTGAAAATTTAAAGGAATAGTGTATATGACTTGATTAATAAAATTTAATTCCACTATAAAAGTCAAATTTAAGTTTATTATACATATTGTATATATTCTCATGTCAATGCTCTTGCCATATAATAACATATTCAAATAACTTTAATAATATTATGCTAACATGCTTGGATATTTACTATTTATTTGCCAAAGAGTCAGCTGAATATTGTACATGTTATTTCATTTAAATCTCATAATAATCCTTAAGGTGAGTATATTGCTGTTTTCCCTTAAGGGCACTGCCCTTTGTTGCGGTGAAATAACCCACTTAAAATTGACTTCCATTTTTCGTTTTACTGTAAGACAGATACAGAAAATACTTGAGCCTTTTGTGCAAACTTTCTTAATAAAATCTTTCATTTTAAGGTTGATTCAATACCTCTTCCTAATTAAAAAAAAAAAAAACTCTTAATCAAGGTTCTTTCAAGAAACCCCTTCTTAACAACTTCCTGCCTCACTCAAAATAAAAACTAAAGTGCTTATTACAAAGTCTAAGTCTAGACGGTCTGAAGCTCCATTAGCTTTCAGATCTTTGAAGATCATGTTCTTCTTTAAATATGCCAGATAAACTATTATATCTGGGCCTTTACATTTGCTGTTTCCTCTTCCAGAAACAACCATTGCCCAGGACTCTCTTTCACATCCTCAAGGTCTTTACTCTCAGTGAGTTCATCCCTGGCTACCCTACCTAAAATCAACCCATCCAAACATCTCAATCCATTGCCTGGTTACAGTTTTGGGTTTTTTTGTTTTTTTTGTGGTACGCAGGCCTCTCACTGTTGTGGCCTCTCCCGTTGTGGAGCACAGGCTCCAGACGTACAGGCTCAGCGGCCATAGCTCATGGGCCCAGCCTCTCTGAAGCATGTGGGATCTTCCCAGACCAGGCATGAACGCGTGGCCCCTGCATTGGCAGGCAGACTCTCAACCACTGCGCCACCAGGGCAGCCCTGCCTGGGTAGTTTTTATCCTTAATGTTTACCATTGACTAACTTAATAAATCTACTTATTTATCTTATTTATTCTCTGCCTCTTCCTCTACAATCTCCAAGTTTACCTGGCCCGTATTAGGCGCTTAATAAATATTTTTGAGTAAACTACTTCAACAGAAGCCAATATTCTGCTTAAAAGTGAACAATTAAAATAAAAAAACAAGAAAATGATACCTACTTTACCACTATGTAATACTGTTCCAGGAGTTCTATATATGCTATAAAACAAAACAATGACATCTAACAATTAGAAAGAAGAAAATAACATCTGTTTTTAGATGGTTATGACCATTTTTTTTGGTATTATAACCTACAGCTTTCATACAACATACAAAAGTAGAATAAAGAAACATTAATATTCATTAGGGATTTCAATAAGCTGACCAAGTATATGTAATAATTTATATCTTGCTTATATTTTAGAATAAAATAAAAAGTTGGAAGACCAGACCTTATCACAATAGCATCCAAGATACATATCTTAAGATAAAATTTTAAAGAAATTATAGACTTCATATGAATAAAACTATGGAAACTCAGTGAGAAACAAAAGAAAGCATTAATAAACTGATGAGAAAATACAATATTAAGATGTCACTATATGCAAATTAATTCCATATTAATTTTGGCCAGAGTAAATTCCAGATCAATTACACCATGAAAAATTAAAAGATTAAACGAAAAATAAGTAGAAAGATAGAAAATTATTTCTCCAATATTAAAGTTAGGGTAGCTACCCTCAACATGAAAGTAAAGAAACCAAAACCACAAAGGCAAATTTTGATGTATTTAAACTATATTTTAAAACTCCTATTTAAAAATCATGTTAAGCAAAATACATACAGACAACAAACCAGGAAGAAATATTTGTAACATATGGGAAAGCCAAAGGTTGCTTATTTGCACTATGGAAATTGTACTTGGAAAAAAATAAGAAAAATATGTTTACCTCCTATGTCAAGGAAAATAGATATTCACAGAAAAAATTAAAACAACCCTGTAACATATTACAAACCTTTTTCCCTTACGAGGAACAAAGATATGTGAATGGAATACCTAGTGCTGCTGAGCTTACATTACAAAGGGCACCTGAGTACTATTTGTGGGACTATAAAGGAAGACTACTTTGGGGAAACAATCTGGAAAAGTGTTTCAAGGCCTTATAAGTGTTTCTATGATTTATCCCATAGATTCACTTTGGAAAGTGTGTTTCAGGAAAATGATCATAAGAATATTTTTTACTATTTTTATCTAGAACTGTGAAAAGTTGGAAACAATCTAAAACTTTCTATAAATATTATAATATATAAGCTTATATTTTAAGGACTTTGCAAGAGGAAAATTCTCGTGATGTAAAGTTAAATGAAAAAGTGGACCTCAGCATTGTACTTACTGATGATCTTAATTTTACACAATACGAATATATATTAGCTATTAGATGTACCTAATATATAAGCACTAAATAGAAATTATTATTTTTAAATGCTTTTGCTTGCTATTTTTCTTGATAAGCATAAGCTTACTAATTTATTTTGGTTTTGAAACAGAAGTTTATGAATATATTTTACATCAGTTGGGTTGGGGAAAGATGGGAATAAAGGTGATTGTGTCCTCTCTCCATCCTAAGAAATTATGGTGTTCAGTGGAGTGGGTAAGATGAGTCATTCAGGAGTCAAACTATGGGCTCCCATCCCAATCAGCTTCCTATCAGCTGTGTGAGTTCAGATAATCAGTGAGAGTCTCTGCCTCAGTTCTCTTATCTGTAAAGTGGGAATAATAATAATAGTGGCCTAATTGAATTGTGGGAGCACTGAAATAGTTAATGCCTATAAAGCTCTTAAAACCATCTTAGGACATAGCAAGCACCACGTAGGTGTTAGCAATTATCATCATTGTTACCACAACTCTACTGAACTGACAGAACCCTCAGGCAGTCATTTATTCCAATCCCCAATGTCTAGTCTCAATCTTGTGCTTTGAATATTATTTTAAGGAGTGAAAATGTATTAGGAACATCATGCCACAGTGGTGGGTGGCAGTATTAAGTCAAGCCAGATCAAGCTGGCAACTAAGTTTTGTTTTTTTGTTTTTTTGTTTTTTTTTTTTTGCGATACGCGGGCCTCTCACCGCTGCGGCCTCTCCCGCTGCGGAGCACAGGCTCCGGACGCGCAGGCTCAGCGGCCATGGCCCACGGGCCCAGCCGCTCCCGGCACGCGGGATCCTCCCGGACCGGGGCACGAACCCATGTCCCCAGCATCGGCAGGCGGACTCTCAACCACCGCGCCACCAGGGAAGCCCGCAACTAAGTTTTATATGCTCTGTGAAACCAAATTTGTCTCAAAGGAAGAATTTTTTTTTAACAGATGTCTGAGTAAGTGGATGGCAGACGACTCTTTACTAGATTTAATAATATGTGGCTCAATAGCCACGAACTTGCTGATAAAATCAGGATTGTTGAAAGGTACAGCTCATTTAGAAATATGCATGTACTAGAAACAGCACAACGGACACCTCCTACGTGGTTCACTCGCCTGCTGACATTTCTCTATGATTAATCAGACACAAAACCTCTGCATTGGAAATGATTGAACCAATGCACATTTTTCCCTTTGTGTGTGTTCCATGTTCTCTTTTCAGTGTATAATTCCAAACCGAACTATGGGTACAGAGACATTAAAAATTCCGTGTGGAATTTTCAAGCAATGAGGCAAGGTAATTTATTGAGCTATTAATTTGTATTCTGTTCTCACTGAATTTTTCCATCCCCACATTCCCATCAGGTATCCAGATCTTTTTGCCCCTTTATCTCAAAAGAGGTTTGTGGTTACAGGGCTCAAAGCATTAACTGCATGCAGATTCCCTTCTCAGCTTTTGTGTTTTGAAAATTAGATTTCAAGGATGAGAAGACAATGATAGGGTAAAAAGGAAGAAGAATATTTTTGACAAATGTAGGAAAAAGCAAAAATAAGAGGGAAAATGCTGAGAGTCATCACAACTAAGGGTAATGGAGGTTGCTGTATCCTGAGAATAGTTGGGAACACATTTCCTATCTCTGGCAGCACCCCATTATATGGCAGGGCTTCAGCTGGAGACTGCATTAGGGAAGTTGGACCTACCACATGGACTATAGTCTTGGAAAAGATACCCGTCCCCACATTTGATATAAAAGCAACAGATATGATTATCCCCAAGCTTCAACAAGCAGTGTATCAGCAGCTACACAAACAGACTGAGGACCGTCTTCTATTTGCCAGGTTTTTGTACAACACCAAGAAGAGAGCGTGCCCCCAATAATCAAACGACTGTAATTTTACAAGTCTGACTCCCTATAAGTTCCAAGTCTGACTTAATCATATGTATATATGTGTGTATGTATGACATTTCTTGCCCATCTGAATTTATAGACGATGACTCATAACTTATAAAAATGTAATATAAATATCAATATGACTGCATATGAGAAGCATACTCATAACACATATGAAAAGTTCCAAACTTTTATCTCCATGATTCCCAAGTTGTTGCAAGACTGAATGAGAGCTTATGTTGTGTCTTTGGATCAAATGTAGACGGGTAGTAATAAAAATATGATTGCATTCTATTTTCCACTTTAAAGAAAATGATAGGTTTCTTTTCAAAGTCACAAGTTAAATTGCTACATTGATTTTTTTTTTTTAAAGGAGCACAGTTGAAGCTAAATGATACACTACTTGTGTATTTTATGAACTATCTAGTGAAAGGAGTCATAATACCGGAATTTAGCATCCTTTATTATCTATTGAGCAAGTCAAGCCCATTCTTTACAAAAGACTGTGTGACAGCATTGAAGAATAAGTAACAAATCATTACGATTTCCTTTGCTATTCATTGAAGGAATGATAATCATAATTAATGTGCATGTAATCTGTAATTTCATAGACGTGAGGCCATATATTAAGCATTAATTATAAGACTTTCAATTCCTTCATCTATTAAAATGCCCAGCAATTCCCTTTAAGTCCCAGCTTTCAAAGAACCACTTGGCCATCCTCTTACTTTCAAGGTGAATCTGGGGTATGATAGATCTTTCAATCAGTAAGAGAGAAAAGGAAATGCAAATTGTTTTTCCTAATCTCTGTGCTCTCCCAGCATCATATTAGAGAACTGTTGCATAACTTTCTTAGTCTGGCTCAACCTATATCTCTGACAGAGGAAGAGAAATTTTTCACTCCAGAAGTACCCACTTAACGATTGGAAAAGAGTAAGGAAAAGTCACTTAGTCTTCATGAAGCAACTTCTCCTGCACTGAAAGCATCTCTTCAAGAGAACATGTCTTTTGAAGTCCTGATTCTAGAGTTATTTTCCATAGTCGACTATTTTGATGCCTAAAATTTATTGCTCTAATGTAGATTGACAACAAGGAGTATTACTGAAAATTATTGGTTTTTTTGTCAGAGATTTAAGACTGGGTTCCAATACATAAGTTAACTTTACCTAAAGCACTCATATCACCTTTTACTTTTGGAACAAGCTGTATCACAGTTCACAGTGATTCAGATACTTAAGTCACATTATTTTCTACGGTTGACAGTGCAAGAGCTAGGCTTCCGACAGCTTCTCGTGTCCAAAGGCCTGATCCGCTGCGTCAGTAAAGCGGGAGCGCTGTCATAGCATATTATGACATCTGTGATTTGTCTTCCTGACAACATCACAGTCTTTTGATTTACATGGACAGGACTTAAAATAAGTGAGTGGAATATTCCCCAAGGCATATAATCAATTGCATCTGTTGCAATCTCGGTATTTCCTTTGCCCTGTTTATACCATTACTGCCTCTACTGAAGCAGTATTATCATTAAGTGTTTCCATGAATATGTCCTGGCACCAGCTCCTAGCACCACTGCTATACTACAAACACTCTTAGCCTCAAAGGACCACGGCTGTATTAGCATTACTCCAATACTATACTGATTGTGATAAATGTTATGAGAGAAAAGAATATACATTTCTTATTGCATTTCTTTGTATTTTTGTGTTTGATGACATAACAGCAAACTGTGTGGAGACGAAGTCATCTGTGAGGTAATCTTGCTGTACTGCAAAATAATGTAAAAATAGATGACTGGATGTTTCTGAACAATATTCTCTGAAGTCTATAAAAATTGGAAGCATTCGACTTTGTTGTAGTAAGATTAGGAAATATCAGACAGGGAAATGTGCTTTGCATTTAAAACAAACATATGGTGGAATCAGACAATATTTGTGCAACAAAATGTATTCCTAGAAAATGACTATATCTTTGTATATATAGTTTAATCAGTTTACCTTACTGACAGACTCTACTAATTTATATGCCCTATATCCATTTTTGGCATCCAAGTGGATGAAAAAGATTAAGCTGAAAACAAGAAGGATTAATATCAGTAGGAAAAAAAAGATGAAAGAAAAGCTATTCTTTAAAACTAAACAACAGAAATGAAGACTATAAACTTTCTAGGTTTCCTTGAATGTTTGCTTTTATTTAAAAATAGTATCATATACCTTATTATATGTTTTAGTATTTAGGATGGCTCATAAATAAAGACAAAGTTTCACAAAGATTTTTTTTCATAATTAAATAAGTCATTATTCAAACCTATATAAGATTTTCCTAGTAAAAATGAAAGAAACCTGGTAATGAAATGATTCCATTCTATGCAATATAAGAATCCTTTGTATTAAATTTTATATAGAAATAAGATTTTGCTTTTCATGTTGGAAAATATATTAAAGTTTTATTGTTCTACCGATTTTAAAATATATCCAGTAGCTTATGTTAGATTTAATATGACTTTGCAAATGCTTACTAAGAAATGAAGAAAGTAGTGGTTAGGGTATTTTTCAAATAAAAGAAAAAACTTCAATGTTAAATGAATGTTAAATTTTTATCCTTAGTTTGAATACCACAGATGCAATGAAATATCTTCTTAAATTTCTGCTAGTATTTAAGATGAAAAATTCTCTAAATTAATCTGACTGAATTTCCTACCATTAGTAACATCTTTTTTTTTTTTTTTTTTTTTTTTTTTTTTTTTTTTTCTTTTTGCGGTATGCGGGCCTCTCACTGCTGTGGCCTCTCCCGCTGCGGAGCACAGGCTCCGGACGCGCAGGCCCAGCGGCCATGGCTCACGGGCCCAGCCGCTCCGCGGCATATGGGATCCTCCCAGACCGGGGCACGAACCCGTATCCCCTGCATCGGCAGGCGGACTCTCAACCACTGCGCCACCAGGGAGGCCCTAGTAACATCTTATATTAAAAACTTTCAAAACTGAACCTAATAGTTAGTAAAATATTCAAATATTTAACATTTAAAACATTATACAGTAGAAGTGTTTTTATTTTCAAAATAAATTTTAGAGGTTTTCATTTTTTGTTGTATCTTCTCATTTCCTAATCCCAAATGTAACCAAATACAAGCAAAATATAAGAACAAAAATATACAACTTTATTAGTGGCAACCTAATAGAGTCATTAAAATAAAAATAAATTCAAATGTATATAAATATACATGTGTATAATGCATTAGTGGTTGTTTGTGCAAAGGGAAAATCTCTGATTTATTCATGTCACCAGTTTCACCACTATCACATGACTTTATCATTATGACATGACTAGAACCATCCTGTAAAGTTTTGTCATTAGCTAGCTTCACATTTTATCCAAGGAACAACAGGGTCATGGAGAACAGAGACTGGGGCAAAGAAACACTGGAGGAAGCAGAGCAAACACTCGCCCTCTCAATCTTGTTAACTGACTCGCAAGCTTGAGTGAGAGCTGCATGAAACCCTCCAGTGGGTTTCCATGTCCCTCAGAGTCAGTGTCGAAATTCTTACAATAACCTACAATATCCTACATGATCTGACCCCATGAGTTCTGTGACCTTGTACCCCCTACACACCCCTTGCTCTTCCATCTCCAGTCCCACTGCAATGCTAGAAGCTCTAAGAACTTGCCAAGTATACTCCCACTCAGGACTTTGCACTTGTTCTTCCCTCTGCCTGGAACATTCGTGCCACAGGTATATCACTGTAGCTCAAACCCTCACCTTCTTCAAGTCTTTACTGAGTAGATTTTTTCAGTGAAAACATCCAGTGCCACTAGCAACTTACCTAACTACCCCTGAGCACTCCCTACCCTCCCCTTCTGTTTATTTCTCTTTAATAGACCATATACCTTATAACTTACTATATAGTTTCCTTAGTTTTTAATGTATTGCCTGATTTCCCCACCAGAATGTAAGCCCTTTAAGAATGGGGATTTGAGGTGGAGGACACCTGTGTTTTACTTTCTTTTACCCTCAGCACATTTGGCACAGAGAAGACACTCAAAATATCTGGTAGTATGTTGAATTGGGAAGATTGGTGGAATAAAAATCAAATTTAAGAATCAAAAAGTATTTCATTTTCTTGCTAATAAACACACCAGAGGATTGCTTCTTATGAAGCAAACTTCTGAAAATGCAGTATACTGATTATTCCTTCTTGGTCACTTCCAAGATGGCCAAATCTTGAGACCAAGTTGCTTTATTTTAAATGATGAAAATACTGTACAACAAAGTCTGGGCTGTAAAATTCTCTGACTCCAGTTTTTACCCTTTATTCTGTCACTGGCAGAAACTGGATTATACCTGAGCATCCTTCCAACCACTAAAGAACACTCTACCAAAATACTGATTTCTTAAAGCTGTGGTATGCAGCCAGAGATTTTGTGATATACAAAATGTTTACAGTCCAAAAGATAACCTACTTATAGGAGTACTTCCATTCAAGGTTACTGGACTATTTACACATAAGATCACTGAAATATTATAAACTGCAAATCAAAAGCCAAGAGTGTGTTATGGCATTCCCTGCCAATTGAAAAGAAAAGGTGAAGCTCTTTCTATCTTAGGAACTGATACTAGGATAGAAAAAAACAAGTTCTATAAATATAATCTTGGACCTGGAAAGAACCAAGGAGATCATTTTCCCTAATTCCTTCCTTTCATAAATGTCCAGCATATAAGAGACAGTAAGGAAATGTTTGAGGAATAAAATTAAGGAAATTGAAAACAATTATATGATTTGTCTTAATTCATATTAAGTGGCAGAAGCAGGAATAGAACCAGACCTCCTGATTTTTTACCCACAGCAATAACTTGAAAAATTAGAAAGCTGAAATGAGAATTATAAGAATTAGTTAATTCTGAAGTATAATTTTCCTATTTTTTTTAAAAAAAGGGACAATTCTGACAAAGAAGAAAATAGACAGAAGAATGTTTCCAAACTTACATAATTTTTTTAAAAAATCCATATTCCCTAAAGTCCCATCATGGACAAGGCAAATCAGAGTCTGAAGGTGAGCAACCTAGAAATAACCTAGTTTGGGAGACAATATTGGGAAACAATAGACAATGGCCAGGTAATTCCATATCTTTTGGTCCCACAACCAATCAATGACAGCAATTAAAAAGACTATTTTTGCTAACAGACCTGTTATGAAGAGTGAAGAACCAGCAATTGCACAATTTACTTCAGGATGAATCCTCACCCACCAGCCGTAAGGCAAATGACTTATCATTAATGCTTCAATATTTTGTACTCAAGCCACAGAGGATATGTCTTTGTCTCTCCCCAACCCCCTTCTCTCTAGCTTTCTTTTTCTGAGTTTCTTAGTGCAAAGAAAGTCCTCAGAATCTATAGATAGAAGCAAAGTTTAATCTCAAAAAAATCTCAGCTATCTGTAGTTAAGCTTGAGAGTATTAGGAATTCATGTTAATTTGCCAAAATTCAAATATAATGTGTACTTTCTCAAGTATTGCATACTTCTCAACAGATGTTCATACATCCATAGAGCCATGCTAACTTTAGACACAAGTTTTAATTTTGTGGAGTTTGTCTACCTTAATTCAAAGAAAAAAAAAGATAAAGACCTATTAAAAAATGAACTAGTTCTAAATATAATTTTTTAAAATGTTGTCTTATGAACTGTTTCTCATGATGATTATTTCCCTGTTTATTTTTATTTGAAACAAAATTTTCAAAAGCACTATTGGTTTGTCAAATTACCACACTTGGTCTTTATCTCTACTTTCCTACAGACAAAAACTTCAGAAGAGAAGGAAAAAAGTGTCAGGTAAAATTTTACATAAAGTATTCATAGTCATCATCAATAGCATTATCACTGTTCAACACATCAAGTGAGAAGTTAGAATTAATTTTCCATGATGCAAGGATGATCACAGTATAGAAGGAGAACATGACATATTCAGGAAAAAAAATATGAACTAAAAAAAGTAGTAATTTCTTAAAGAAAGGGAGGGATTTTTGAAAGGCTTTTCTGAAAAGCATGCCAGAATAGACCTTTAGGCAAGTGTTCATAAACTTTAGGAAGTACAGACAGTCCCCTATTTACGATGGTTCAACTTACAATTTTCTAACTTTATGGTGGTGCAAAATCAATATGCGTTCATTCAGTAGAAATCGTACTTGAATTTTGAATTTCAACCTTTTCTCAGGCTAGCAAAATATGGTACCATACTCCCTTGTGATGGTAGACAGAGGCAGTGACTGACAGCTCCCAGTCAGCCACATGACCATGTGGGTAAACAACCAGTGCATTCACAACCATTCTGTACCCATACAACCATTCTGCTTTTCACTTCCAGTACAGTATTCAATAAATTACATGAGATATTCAACACCTTATTATAAAATAGGTTTTGTTTGAGATCATTTTGTCCAACTATAGGCTAATGTAAGTGTTCTGAGTACATTTAAGTAGGCAAGGCTAAGCTATGATGTTCGGCAGGGTAGGTGTGTATTAAATGCATTTTTGACTTACAATATTTTCAACTTAAGATGGGTTTATCAAGACATAACCATATCATAAGTCAAGGAAGATCTGTACAATAAAACCAACAGTCTTCTCTACATATACATATTTTAGGGTTTGGACTCCACAGATTCTGAATAAATAGATTGGTCATGTAACTCAGGAATCTGCATTCTAACAAATACCTTAGGTAGTGTTGGGACTAAAAGTTTGGATATTTCAAACTATAATTTAGCTATTTAATTCAAACAATATCATTTTTGAAAATTACACAGCAGACTTAAGAAAACAGTGGTGTACTTGGGTACACCATGTTCCCAACTAGGTGTCTCAGTGCCACAAACACTCTTTTCTGCCCGAATTCACTCCCAAAGATAAATGGAAAATATAACTATCCATATTCTGTTCTTGGTCCTAATACTAACAAAGTAACATTTGGC
Source organism: Mesoplodon bidens (assembly GCF_964165515.1). Classification (NCBI taxonomy): domain Eukaryota; kingdom Metazoa; phylum Chordata; class Mammalia; order Artiodactyla; family Ziphiidae; genus Mesoplodon; species Mesoplodon bidens. The sequence continues at coordinate 93,370,302 of NC_138167.1, forward strand.
CTGGGCTGACACCTCTTCTCACTAGATCAGAAAATGCAGTTTCAAACAAAGATCTTTAAAGTAATGTTTTCTCTGGATCATCCAATTCTGACTCCCAATAAAATCAGAAAGCTTATCTCTTAAAATGCTCATTTCCATATCAGATGGCTTGTTTGTTGAACACATTGGACCGAGTGCAAACCATCGTATGCCTCCTAGGTCCAATTTGCTCATTTACAAGATGCTACAAAAAAGAATGTATTATGAATAGTAACCAAATATGGAGTTACTTTAAGAAAAGTTTTATGAGAAAGTCCCTCCAAGCTCCTCCTTTGGAGGTTAAGCAATTTCTTTCAGTCTACTCTTTTATTTATACTTACGAAACCAGTTAGAGCCACTTCCATTACTGAATAAACCCTAGCTCTTAAGATAGGTGTTTTACAAACATCAAGGGAGGTGGTAACAAACACTCCCGCCTACCATGCCTTTCCTTTTCACAATTGTGCTTCTCAGAAGAGGTCAAGCTTTGTCAGAATTCAGGGCACTCATAATGATTGTTCTTTTCCCTCAGATCATACTAGATATAAACCAAAGCTTGTAATAAGAATCAAGGATTTCATCAGGTATAGTAAATATATCTTCACCGTTCCTGTCATAATGCAGAAAATGTGAAGTTTAAGTGTTTGGAAGGAGGCAACTAAAGAAACTAGATTTGTCCTTTAAAATCTAATGTAATGTAAAAATCTAATGTAAAAAAAGAAAGCTCCTATTAAACATTAACATAGAACTTTAAATAAACTTAAGAAAAAAACTTCTGGGTTGAAATCTCTAGTTTTTGATTAAACATGAAAAAAAGATTATAGGTAGAAGCAGGATATTTTAATAGCCAGGGGATTATTTGTTCATCATAGAAAGTATTTATAAAACCATGGTAAAGAGACTTAGATTCTAGTTTTAAGTTTTTGACTAACTAGGTACATGATCTGGAACCTCATTTACTTTCTTTAGACCTCACATTCCTTATCTTTAGTGATAAGTTTATTACTGTCAGCAATCTGTAGGTACTTTAACAAGTTGAAGACTCTCATTCTAGATTAATCAGAGAAGGGTTTTTACTGCTACTTTCATTGAGCAGTTTATAAAAGGAAATGCCTGCTCTGGTTAGCAAACAAGGAAAAGAAAATAACTTCCAAGAGACTACTCAGAATCACTTCAGAATCTTACTTCTTAAGCCAAGTGACTGGAAATATGTTATATTGATTTAATTTTGATAAAAACATACTCTTCAGCATCTAATGGAAAGAATATTTAGCTGATTAAAGAGTGTTCAAAGAGCTTTAGGACTTCAAACAGTTCTTACAAATCATTTTACTGATTTTAAGTATTTGACTCCAGCATGTGGGTTAAATTGTATAAGAGTATAAACAGGTCAAATATTAAGCTTGAGAAAAAATAATTTAGGCTTTTGCTTGCCCCCAGTTGTCTGTAATTGAATTATCTGCAAATGTGGAAAGGTTTTCCTGCCCCTTACATATACTACAAAACTTAACAAAATGTCAGAATTTTCTGTCCTTCTTCACTTATTATTATTAAAACATTTAACTGAAAAAAGACTTAATATAGATGAAAATCAAAAAGTCTCATGAATAATTTTTGACTGCTTTAAGAAACATTCTAATTATGTAACTTTAGGTGAGGGGACACTTTAGAATCCATGTATCTGCACCCTTCAATTTATAGATGAAAGAAACAAAGCACATTGAGGTAAAGTGACTTATCCAAAATCAGATATTTTGTGACCAAGCAAGGCTAAATTAGGGTCTCCTTATACCTAAAGCTCTTCTCTTTTCACTACTTTGTTATTACCAAGGTTTTATACATTGGTAAGGGAGAAACAGGTGCCAATGTCTGAAAAGTATGGAAAACGCTGCATAGTTATTCCTCTTCTCAGAACTTCACTAAGCTCTTTAGCGAAAGAAAATTTGCACATACTTGATTTTGTTCAAGTCAATGGCCTCACTCTTCCTCTGCTACACACTGTCACTGTGCCTACATATATTGCTATTTAATATATTATTACATTTACTATGCAATCCTTAGAGTATTTGCCTCAGCCTATAGCCAAATTGTGTCCTAAAATTTATAAACCAAAACAGCTATACTATTTTACTAATATTAATCATAGAAATGTAGATAAAATACCTGGAAATGGATTTTTAAAAATGCTAGTCCAGGGAATGAAGAACATAAATTTAGGACAAAGTTATCTATACAGTTATACTTAACAGGAATTCTGGATTGAATGTGTTAGAGCAACTGAGCACACTTCTGATATTTGTTCAACTGACTGCATGAAATGAACTCACCCAAGGCCTAGGCTTAATAATTGAGGTTCTAGAACTTCTTTGGTAAAATGTAGATGAAAGAATTCAAAGACTTAGGAACATAGGATTGTTGACATGGATTTACCATATAAGACATAGTCATGCATCCCCTAGATGGCTCAGAACACTTTCCTTATCAGAGCATTGAGTGCTAATAGGGGAGGGAAGCACCAGCATGCCTTGAGAAGTTCACTGTCCTCTGTAGAACGGACCTTCATGTCATCAGACTCAACATCCTACCTATTAATTGAGAAGGGATCCATTCTGCCTTTATGGATCACAAAATGGATACTATCTGCACTGTCTTTGGTGATGGCTAATTCAACATGGGATCTGTTTCAGACAGACTCTGGGGTAACCCTAATGAGTCCCACCTCCTGGTGTTCATTTCTTTGTGTAATACTTTCCCCATGAGTATGGATGGTGTCTATGACTTGCTTCCAACAGATACAATATGGTGAAGGTAATGGATGTCTCTTTGGTGGTTATACATTATATGGCTAAGGTTATGGGCAGCCACTCTCATTATACATATATATATATATATATATGTATTGCATCTTGCTAGAAGACAGGCTATGGACTCACTATATGGTCTTTGATGAAGCAAATGGTCAGGTTGGAGAAGTCTACAAATCAAGAAACTACAGGGTTCCTCTAGTAACCAAGGGCAGCTCCAGTTGATAGCCATTAAAAAAATCTGGGGCCCTCAATCACAGAGCTACAAGGAAATGAATTCCAACAATTTGAATGAGTTTGGAAGTAGACTCTCTCCTGGTTGACCATCCAGATGTGAGTACAGCTTGTTTGATATCTTTACTGCAACCCTGTGAGTCCCTGAGCAGAACACACAACAAAACCATGCCCAGATCCCTAACCCATGGAAACTGTAAGATAATAGATATGTGTTGTTTTAAATGGCTAAGTATGTGGTAATCGGTTATGCAACAAAGGAAAACTAGAACAGAATTCCTAACACTGAAATAGATGGATAGCATTTAAAGTGGGGGGAGGGAGGGCTGTAGGATCTGAACAAACAAACACAAAGACAAAAAGTCTAGGTTTAAGAAAATGAGGCCTTGTTTGATTTCACACAATGAAAAATCATAGCCCTTTATCCAAATCTTTTCTCCAAGTTATTGCATATTTCCCTTAAATGAAAGTGATTCTAGAACCAGAAAAAAGAATTTGGTAACTCTACCACAAATAATGTGGCATTCATGGGTTGCTAAGACTAGAAAATTATGTGGGTCAGGTGATTGATGCAGTTCTGAAATTAATTTACCTTCATAATAGGTTAACTGACTCTAAAAAACTACCCTATAATTTTTCCCCAATACCTGAGTGTATGGTTGGGATGAGCTTGCTCAGCAATTGGAAGGTTTACCATATTGACTCTCTGATCCATGAAAGTGAGAGCTGCATTGATCAGAAAATCAGAAGAGCAAGATGTAAGTCCATGAAACTGCCCCTTCTACCAAAATATATGTATGTATATAAATATGTGTGTATATCAATACACACACACACATATATATAATATATGTATATAATCTTCAGTGAAAATCAAATACAGTGTCACTAAGAATGACTTCAAAGATGCAGATGATTTCTAGCATAACCTTTTTTTTTTTTTTTGTGCGGTACGCGGGCCTCTCACTGTTGTGGCCTTTCCCATTGCGGAGCACAGGCTCCGGATGCTCAGGCTCAGCGGCCATGGCTCACGGGCCCAGCTGCTCCACCACATGTGGGATCTTCCCGGACCGGGGCACGAACCCATATCCCCTGCATTGGCAGGTGGACTCTCAACCACTGCGCCACCAGGGAAGCCCTAGCATAACCTTTTTTAACTCACTTGTTTGCCCTATCAGAGGATGAATGGATCTTTGAGAATTACAATCAGTTTTCAAAAACTTAACTATTTAGTGACTCCAATTTCAGTTGCTGCTATTCTAGGTATAGTCTCTTTACTCAAATCTTTCCTTGGAACCTGGTATGCAACTACAGATCAGAAAAAAAACTTTTTTTTTTCTACCTCAATAAATGTAGAGGGACTTCCCTGGTGGCACAGTGGTTAAGAATCCACCTGCCAATGCAGGGGACAGGTTTGGATCCCTGGTCTGGGAAGATCCCACATGCCGCGGAGCAATTAAGCTTGTGTGCCACAACTACTGAGCCTGTGCTCGAGAGCCCGCGAGCCACAACTACTGAGCCCACATGCCAGAACTACTGAAGCCCACGTGCCTAGAGCCCGTGCTCCGCAACAAGAGAAGCCACTGCAATGAGAAGCCCATGCACCACAGCGAAGAGTAGCCCCTGCTTGCCGCAACTAGAGAAAGCCCATGCACAGCAACAAAGACCCAATGCAGCCAAAAATAAATAAATTTTAAAAATAAAATAAAATAAAAAAATAAACCTAGAATATCAGAATCAGTTTACTTTCACCTGACAAGAACCACAGGTCACTTCCACTGTCTTATTTCAGGACTATATCTACTCTCTTAAACTTTGTCATAATTTACTTCTCAGAGACTAATACCATTTTCCTGATTGGCTACATTGATAATATCATGCTCATTGGAGCAAATGATCAGAAAGTTCCCTAGGTATCATGGCAAAGCTGACATATCCCAGGCTTGGGAAAAACTCACAGAGAACATAGCAACTTGTACTCATTTAAATAGAAATATTCTAGGTATGCATTTGCTTAACAGGACTGCCATGCCTTTGCCACCATCAACAACTGAGAACTTTATGAATCCCTTATTCATCTTCATGGCATTCTGACTTTGAGACTTATTAGACAGCATAAGTATGCCAATAGTATGATGCCCTGAAGACTCATGATGTTAGCATATACCTCGACACCCCAAAAGAGTTCAAGGTCTTGTTGATGAATCAGTTACAACAACTGGGGGACACCACCTTGTATGGCTGCGTGTTTTCCTACATACTGCAATTTGTTCTGCATCAGTTATCAACTTATGGTGGAGTTATGAACATAAAAAGAATACACACAGAACTTGGAATTAAGAGGTAGAAATAACAACACTACCTCTCACCATTGCACCCAATAAGGCCAGCACACAATTTTGCTTCCTGTCCACAGGACTCTGCCTGGTTGATTTTTAGGTTTTAGAAACCTGACTACCTCCTGGAGACACAGCAATTATTCCAGTGAGCTGGAATTCGAGGCTGCCACCTGGTCATTTTTGGAACCACATGGCAATAAACCAACAACCAAAACGAGATGACTCTACTGTCTGGTGAATTTGATTCTGAATATCATAAATAAATATCATTATTGACACAGATGAGGGGTGAAGGGAGAGCAGTTTATATCTGACATTTCCTAAACTTGCCATGACCAGTATTAAATGTTAACAGGAGACTACAGCAACCCAATACAGATCCAAAATCACTCAGCTCCCTGAGGAACGAAGACATGTCTCCCCACACCAGGAAAACCACCAAACTGTCTAAGGTATTAGCTAATGACAAAGAGTGCGTGGAATGAGTCAGGGAGAAGAGAGTTACAGAACTCAACTATGGGCTCATGACCAGTTATAAAAATGAGGATGGAAGTAACTCCCTACATTTTCCTTCGTATGAAATGTTCTTCCACATATATATACATTGTATTAGTTATGGAAATCAACACATCCAGTGTTAGCCCACTGAATCCAGCTCCTCCAGTACTTTCAAAAATTTCATAACACACAGTATTACTTAAGCACAGTATTTTGTAAGTACATTATTACAGTCCTTTCCGCTTAAAATATCTAGATTGCTCCAAACTTAGGAAAAGAACAACTGTTCTTAATAGGATAAATAATGCTTACAAAAAGAAAAAAAACAACTATAAGAAACATATGCTCAGTGGTAAAATATTGCAAACTTTCCCTTGAGAGTAGTAACTAGGAAAGATGCCAACCACTATCAATTTTATATTTGATATAAACTAAATTCTTAACCAGTGTAATAAGACAAAAAAAGAAATAAAAGGCATAGGATCAGTAAGAAAGAAATAAAATGTCATTATTCACGGATAATATGATTTGAAAGACTCTACAGACATCTACTATATTTCAAAAGTTTATAGAATAAGTGAATTTATCAAGGTCTCAGTATACAATGTCAGTATACAATAACCAACTGTATTTCTAAATGCTGACCATAAACAAATGGAAAATGGAATTTTTAATAATACCTTGGACGGACTTCCGGGGAAGACTGCGGAAGAGTAAGATGCGGAGATCAACTTCCTCCCCACAAACACACCAGAAATACAGCTACACGTGGAACAACTCCTACAGAACACCTACTGAGCACTGGCAGAAGACCTCAGACCTCCCAAAAGGCAAGAAACTCCCCCACGTACCTGGGTAGGGCAAAGCGGAGAGATTCCCGCACAGAGGATCGGTGCCGACCGGCACTCACCAGCCCGAGAGGCTTGTCTGCTCGCCCGCTGGGACAGGTGGGGCGGGCGCGGCTGGGAGCTGAGGCTCAGGCTTCGGTTGGATCCCAGAGAGAGGACTGGGGCTGGCTGCGTGAACACAGCCTGAAGGGGGCTAATGTGCCACAGCTAGCCGGGAGGGAGTCCAGGAAAAAATCTGGAGCTGCCGAACAGGCGAGAGACTTTTTCTTCCCTCTGTTTCCTGGTGCACGAGGAGAGGGGATTAAGAGTGCTGCTTAAAGGAGCTCCAGAGATGGGCGCGAGACGCGGCTGAAAGCGCGGACCCCAGAGACGGGTGTAGGACGCTGGGGCTGCTGCTGCTGCCGCCAAGAAGCCTGTGTGCAAACACAGGTCACTATCCACACCCCCCTTCCGGGGAGCCTGTGCAGCCAGTCACTGCCAGGGTCGCGGGATCCAGGGACGGCTTCCCCGGGAGAGCGTACGGTGCGCCTCAGACTGCTGCAACGTCACGCCGGCCTCTGCCGCCACAGGCTCGCCCCGCCTCCGTGCCCCTCCCCACCCTGGCCAGAGTGAGCCAGAGCCCCCGAAACCGCTTCTCCTTTAACCCTGTCCTGTCTGAGCAAAGAACAGACGCCCTCCAGCGACCTACACACAGAGGCGGGGCCAAATCCAAAGCTGAGCCCCGGGAGCTGTGAGAACAAAGAAGAGAAAGGGAAATCTCTCCCAGCAGCCTCAGAAGCAGCGGATTAAAGCTCCACAATCAACTTGATGTACCCTGCATCTGTGGAATACATGAATAGACAACACATCATCCCAAATTGAGGAGTCAGGAGTCAGTGCTGTGCCTCTGAGGTGGGAGAGCCAACTTCAGGACACTGGTCCAAAAGAGACCTCCCAGCTCCACATAATATCAAACGGCAAAAATCTTCCAGAGATATCCATCTCAACATCAGCACCCAGCTTCACTCAATGACCAGCAAGCTACAGTGCTGGTCACCCTATGCCAAACAACGAGCAAGACAGGAACACAACCCCACCCATTAGCAGAGAGGCTGCCTAAAATCATAAAAAGTCCACAGACACCCCAAAACACACCACCAGACGTGGACCTGCCCACCAGAAAGACAAGATCCAGCCTCATCCACCAGAACACAGGCACTAGTCCCATCCACCAGGAAGCCTACACAACCCACTGGACCAACCTTAGCCACTGGGGACAGACGCCAAAAACAATGGGAACTACGAACCGGAAGCCTGGAAAAAGGAGACCCCAAACACAGTAAGATAAGCAAAATGAGAAGAGAGAAAAACACACAGCAGATGAAGAAGCAAGGTAAAAACCCACCAGACCTAACAAATGAAGAGGAAATAGGCAGTCTACATGAAAAAGGATTCAGAATAATGATAGTAAAGATGATCCAAAATCTTGGAAATAGAATAGACAAAATGCAAGAAACAGTTAACAAGGAACTAGAAGAACTAAGAAACAATCAATGATGAACAACACAATAAATGAAATTAAAAATACTCTAGATGTGATCAATAGCAGAATAACTGAGGCAGAAGAACAGATAACTGACCTGGAAAATAGTGGAAATAACTACTGCAGAGCAGAATAAAGCAAAAAGAATGAAAAGAACTGAGGACAGTCTCAGAGACCTCTGGGACAACATTAAATGCACCAACATTCGAATTATAGAGGTTCCAGAAGAAGAAGAGAAAAAGAAAGGGACTGAGAAAATATTTGAAGAGATTATAGTTGAAAACTTCCCTAATATGGGAAAGGAAATAGTTAATCAAGTCCAGGAGGCACAGAGAGTCCCATACAGAATAAATCCAAGGAGAAATACGCCAAGACACATATTAATCAAACTGTCAAAAATTAAACACAAAGAAATCATATTAAAAGCAGCAAGGCAAAAACAACAAATAACACACAAGGGAATCCCCATCAGGATAACAGCTGATCTCTCAGCAGAAACTCTACAAGCCAGAAGGGAGTGGCAGGACATAATTAAAGTGATGAAAGAGAAAAACCTGCAACCAAGATTACTCTACCCAGCAAGGATCTCATTCAGATTTGATGGAGAAATTAAAACCTTTACAGACAAGCAAAAGCTAAGGGAGTTTAGCACCACCAAACCAGCTTCACAACAAATGCTAAGGGAACTTCTCTAGGCAAGAAACACAAGAGAAGGAAAAGACCTACAATAACGAACCCAAAACAATTAAGAAAATGGGAATAGGAACATACATATCAACAATTACCCTAAATGTAAATGGACTAAATGCCCCCACCAAAAGACAAGGATTGGCTGAATGGATACAAAAACATGACCCATATATATGCTGTCTACAAGAGACCCACTTCAGACCTAGTGACACATACAGACTGAAAGTAAGGGGATGGAAAAAGATATTCCATGCAAATGGAAACCAAAAGAAAGCTGCAGTAGCAATTCTCATATCAGATCAAACAGACTTTAAAATAAAGACTACTAGAAGAGACAAAGAAGGACACTACATAATGATCAAGGGATCGATCCAAGAAGAAGATATAACAATTGTAAATATTTATACACCCAACATAGGAGCACCTCACTACATAAGGCAAATACTAACAGCCATAAAAGGGGAAATCGACAGTAACACATTCATAGTAGGGGACTTTAACACCCCACTTTCACTAATGGACAGATCATCCAAAATGAAAATAAATAAGGAAACACAATCTTTAAATGATACATTAAACAAGATGGACTTAATTGATATTTATAGGACATTCCATCCAAAACCAACAGAATACACATTTTTCTCATGGAACATTCTCCAGGATAGATCATATCTTGGGTCACAAATCAAGCCTTGGTAAATTTAAGAAAATTGAAATTGTATCAAGTATCTTTTCCGACCACAATGCTATGAGACTAGATATCAATTACAGGAAAAGATCTGTAAAAAATACAAACACATGGAGGCTAAACAATACACTACTCAATAACGAACTGATCACTGAAGAAATCAAAGAGGAAATTAAAAAATACCTAGAAACAAATGACAATGGAGACACGACGACCCAAAACCTATGGGATGCAGCAAAAGCAGTTCTAAGAGGGAAGTTTATAGCAATACAGTCCCACCTTAAGAAACAAGAAATATCTCAAATAAACAACCTAACCTTGCACCTAAAGCAATTAGAGAAAGAAGAACAAAAAATCCCCAAAGTTAGCAGAAGGAAAGAAATCATAAAAATCAGATCAGAAAGAAATGAAAAAGAAATGAAGGAAACGATAGCAAAGATCAATAACTAAAAGCTGGTTCTTTGAGAAGATAAACAAAATTGATAAACCATTAGCCAGACTCATCAAGAAAAAAAGGGAGAAGACTCAAATCAATAGAATTAGAAATGAAAAAGGAGAAGTAAAAACTGACACTGCAGAATTACAAAAGATCATAAGAGATTACTACAAGCAACTCTATGCCAAGAAAATGGACAACCTGGAAGAAATGGACAAATTCTTAGAAATGCAAAACCTGCCAAGACTGAATCAGGAAGAAACAGAAAATCTGACCAGACCAATCACAAGCACTGAAATTGAAACTGTGATAATAAATCTTCCAACAAACAAAAGCCCAGGACCAGATGGCTTCACAGGCCAATTCTCTCAAACATTTAGAGAAGAGCTAACATCTATCCTTCCCAAACTCTTCCAAAATATAGCAGAGGGAGGAACACTCCCAAACTCATTCTACAAGGCCACCATCACCTTGATACCAAAACCAGACAAGGATGTCACAAAGAAAGAAAACTACAGGCCGATATCACTGATGAACATAGATGCAAAAATCCTCAACAAAATACTAGCAAACAGAATCCAACAGCACATTAAAACGATCATACACCATGATCAAGTGGGGTTTATTCCAGGAATGCAAGGATTCTTCAATATATGCAAATCAATCAACGTGATACACCATATGAAAAAACTGAAGGAGAAAAACCATATGATCATCTCAATAGATTTAGAGAAAGCTTTCGACAAAATTCAACACCCATTTATGATAAAAACCCTGCAGAAAGTAGGCATAGAGGGAATTTTCCTCAACATAATAAAGGCCATATATGACAAACCCACAGCCAACATCCTCAATGGTGAAAAACTGAAACCATTTTCACTAAGATCAGGAACAAGACAAGGTTGCCCACTCTCACCACTCTTATTCAACCTAGTTTTGGAAGTTTTAGCCACAGCAATCAGAGAAGAAAAGGAAATAAAAGGAATCCAAATCAGAAAAGAAGTAAAGCTGTCACTGTTTGCAGGTGACATGATACTATACATAGAGAATCCTAAAGATGCTACCAGAAAACTAATAGAGATAATCAATGAATTTGGAAAAGTAGCAGGATACAAAATTAATGCACAGAAATCTCTGGCATTCTTATATACTAATGATGAAAAATCTGAAAGTGAAATCTAGAAAACACTCCCATTTACCACTGCAACAAAAAGAATAAAATATCTAGAAATAAACCTACCTAAGGAGACAAAAGACCTGTATGCAGAAAATTATAAGACACTGATGAAAGAAATTAAAGATGATACAAACAGATGGAGAGATATACCATGCTCCTGGATTGGAAGAATCAACATTGTGAAAATGACTCTACTACCCAAAGCAATCTACAGATTCAATGCAATCCCTATCAAACTACCACTGGCATTTTTCACAGAACTAGAACAAAAAATTTCACAATTTGTATGGAAACACAAAAGACCCCGAATAGCCAAAGCAATCTTGAGAATGAAAAATGGAGCTGGAGGAATCAGGCTCCCTCACTTCAGACTATGCTACAAAGCTACAGTAATCAAGACAGTATGGTACTGGCACAAAAACAGAAAGATAGATCAATGGAACAGGATAGAAAGCCCAGAGATAAACCCATGCACATATGGTCACCTTATCTTTGATAAAGGAGGCAGGAATGTACAGTGGAGAAAGGACAGCCTCTTCAATAAGTGGTGCTGGGAAAACTGGACAGGGACATGTAAAAGTATGAGATTAGATCACTCCCTAACACCATACACAAAAATAAGCTCAAAATGGATTAAAGACCTAAATGTAAGGCCAGACACTATCAAACTCTTAGAGGAAAACATAGGCAGAACACTCTATGACATAAATCACAGCAAGATCCTTTTTGACCCACCTCCTAGAGAAATGGAAATAAAGACAAAAATAAACACATGGGACCTAATGAGACTTAAAAGCTTTTGCACAGCAAAGGAAACCATAAACAAGACCAAAAGACAACCCTCAGAATGGGAGAGAATATTTGCAAATGAAGCAACTGACAAAGGATTAATCTCCAAAATTTATAAGCAGCTCATGCAGCTCAATAACAAAAAAAACAAACAACCCAATCCAAAAATGGGCAGAAGACCTAAATAGACATTTCTCCACAGAAGATATACAGACTGCCAACAAACACATGAAAGAATGCTCATCATCTTTAATCATTAGGGAAATGCAAATCAAAACGACAATGAGATATCATCTCACACCAGTCAGAATGGCCATCATCAAAAAATCTAGAAACAAAAAATGCTGGAGAGGGTGTGGAAAAAAGGGAACACTCTTGCACTGCTGGTGGGAATGTGAATTGGTACAGCCACTATGGAGAACAGTATGGAGGTTCCTTAAAAAACTACAAATAGAACTACCATATGACCCAGAAATCCCACTACTGGGCATATACCCTGAGAAAACCATAATTCAAAAAGAGTCATGTACCAAAATGTTCATAACAGCCCTATTTACAATAGCCCGGAGATGGAAACAATCTAAGTGTCCATCATCGGATGAATGGATAAAGAAGATGTGGCACATATATACAATGGAATATTACTCAGCCATAAAAAGAAACAAAATTGAGCTATTTGTAATGAGGTGGATAGACCTAGAGTCTGTCATACAGAGTGAAGTAAGTCAGAAAGAGAAAGGCACATACCGTATGCTAACATATATATGGAATTTAAGAAGAAAAAAAATGTCATGAAGAACCTAGGGGTAAGACAGGAATAAAGACACAGACCTACTAGAGAATGGACTTGAGGATATGGGGAGGGGGAAGGGTAAGCTGTGACAAAGCAAAAGAGAGGCATGGACATATATACACTACCAAACGTAAGGTAGATAGCTAGTGGGAAGCAGCCGCATAGCACAGGGAGATCAGCTCAGTGAGATCAGCAAAAACAAAAAATACAGTAGAGAAATAATATAACTTCTTAAATTGCTTTTCATCTTAAATTTACTGACAAAAAGATTGCCAGATGAACTGACAACTTAAGTGTTGTTATTCCAATTAGATGTTTGGAACCCCAAATTTCATATATTCTGTTGCACTAGCACCTACTGAGATGGTTTCATGAAAAAAGTGTTGGTTTCCTAGAAGTTTTTTTTTTTTTTTTGTGGTACGCGGGCCTCTCACTGTTGTGGCCTCTCCCATTGCGGAGCACAGGCTCCGGACGCGCAGGCTCAGCGGCAATGGCTCACGGGCACAGTCACTCCGCAGCATGCGGGATCTTCCCGGACCGGGGCACGAACCCGTGTCCCCCGCATCAGCAGGCGGACTCTCAACCACTGCGCCACCAGGGAAGCCCCTAGAAGTTTTAAATATTGGAGCTGCTAAGGAATTTAAGGTCAGAGCTGGTGTGGTCGCTTTGGACAGCAGGACATCCCCACATCTCCTAATAGCTCTGAGGTATGGGATAAGCACCTTCTGACATAAATAATACTATTAACATATATCATTTGTTTACTCCTGTGTTACATGTGTACTAGTGACCCTATTAAACATTGTCCTTCTTTGTATCAATGGTATCCAGAAAACAGTAAATATTTTTTTAAAATTTTGATGACTGAATAATGAATGAATGAAGAATATTATACCTTTATTGTTTCGTATAAATAAGGCAATAATGCCCAACATAATTAATTTTTCTGCGACATACTACATGTTATACCATCAAAACATTCCAAAAATATATAAAATTTATATCTTTTTACCTAAACTTATCTCATATTCTCCCATTTATGCCCGGTTGTAGAAAATGTCTTACAAATACAAAAAAAATCAGTCTCATTTGGTTTAAAACTCAGTTTTCCTAAATTAATTTTTAGTCAATTTAGGATTCTCCCACTGCTGCTGCTTCTTGCCTTTTCCCTAGATGGCATCTACATTTAGAATAAGTTTATATATAAGTTCATGCACAAAGGAGGGGGGACGTACATTGTGGAAATCAATAAAGACCACCCAAATAAGAGCAAGCAAAGGCTATTTATTCAGGGCTTGCTATAGCAAGGGAGTTAGCCATCATCACTCACATTTGGCAGAGACTCAAAGCAGACAGTGAATTGGAAAGCCTTAGAGCAGAAAAAAGGGAGGCTTCAGGTGTGCTGTGATTGGGAATTGTTGGCCTAGGGAAGTTAGAGGTGGGCTAACTAGAAGCAGGGCATCCGATGTGACTGGTTAGGGGAGGACAGGGGTGTAAAAACTTGGGAAGCTGGCAGTGATTAACCCAAGTATTAAACTTTGGGGCAGATTGCTACGGAGAATGTGGTTTGGCTTCCTGGACTGGTTGTCTCAGGGATTGTGGGTCAGCGTTCCAGTTTTATATATGGTTTGGCCACTGTCCATTTGTATATGCACTGTTTCTACATTTAGCCCAGGATGGTTTTCTGCCATTTCTGGCCTCTGCTGAGTTGCTCTTTGTTACCCTAGGTGTTGGGCTAAGTCATCAGCCCCGACTAAAAAAGTTATGTTTGCTGTAGCCCATAAGCTCCAGTCATCAGGAACAAGCACATTGTGAGGTCCCTTCCAGGCATCCCACCCTCCTAGCCATTTCTAGACCCCTCCTAGGGACAGCAATGGGATGTGGAGTGGGCTCTGGGATGCTGCTCTCAGACACGCTGGATTCTGGCCATCCCAACATCATCTCCACGTGACCAGGTTACACCAAGTTTATCCAGACAACAGGTCTGTGTGCTAAAGAAGTTGGCTCCCTTAACTTCTCTGGTGTTTCCTTTGAACTTTCTGTCATTCTGCTTTTCTTCAGAATTTACCATAGCAAATAGGACAGTAGATCTTTTCTTAAACCAATAAACCCCAATTACTTTCCCTCTGATTCTTTTACCACTTTTTAATGAAAAAAAGGGGGCTTTTGTATCAAAAGTGTTTCTCATTCTACAGTTTATGGAGTCTATTCTAAGGTCTGGGTTCTTTAGGGTTTGGTGCTGGAAGTTTAAAGCAAAAATTCTGGAAGTAAAACCAGGGTAACAACCATATCTTCTCCCAGCAGACAGTGGCATCCCTATACAACTGAACACCAGGGCTCTTGATGCAAGGCCTTTTCTAGATCTTTCCTGTAATCTTCTTAAGGGATCAAAAGTCAAGAATTTAATTCATTGTTGGTTCTCTAGTGTTCCTATGTGACAGCATTGAAAAGAAAGTCATTAGTTCCACATTACTGCTTGAATGGCATTGGGGAGAGAAGGGTAGGCCAGATAGGTGACTGCACATGGAAAAGAGAAGAGGTTAATAAAAAGAATTGAAAAATATAGTAAAATCTTTTCTCATATCTCTTTTAAGCACCACATTTTTTTTGAAAAAACTTTTTTTTTTTTTTTTTTTTTTTAGATGGTGGCTGTTGACATGTTGGGGTGTATCCCCTTCCAGTTTTTTTTTTTTTTTTTTTTTTTTTAGTTTCTGCTTTATAACAAAGTGAATCAGTCATACATATACACCTGTTCCCATATTCCTTCCCTCTTGCGTCTCCCTCCCTCCCACCTTCCCTGTCCCACCCCTCCAGGCGGTCACAAAGCACCGAGCTGATCTCCCTGTGCTATGTGGCTGCTTCCCACTAGCTATCTACCTTACGTTTGGTAGTGTATATATGTCCAGGCCTCTCTCTCGCTTTGTCACAGCTTACCCTTCCCCCTCCCCATATCCTCAAGTCCATTCTCAAGTAGGTCTGTGTCTTTATTCCTGTTTTACCCCTAGGTTCTTCATGACATTTTTTTTCTTAAATTCCATATATATGCGTTAGCATACGGTATTTGTCTTTCTCTTTCTGACTTACTTCACTCTGTATGACAGACTCTAGGTCTATCCACCTCATTACAAATAGCTCAATTTTGTTTCTTTTTATGGCTGAGTAATATTCCATTGTATATATGTGCCACATCTACTTTATCCATTCATCCGATGATGGACACTTAGGTTGTTTCCATCTCTGGGCTATTGTGAATAGAGCTGCAATGAACATTTTGGTACATGTCTCTTTTTGAATTATGGTTTTCTCAGGGTATATGCCTAGTAGTGGGATTGCTGGGTCATATGGTAGTTCTATTTGTAGTTTTTTAAGGAACCTCCATACTGTTCTCCATAGAGGCTGTACCAATTCACATTCCCACCAGCAGTGCAAGAGTGTTCCCTTTTCTCCACTCCCTCTCCAGCATTTATTGTTTCTAGATTTTTTTTTTTTTTCCATTTTTTTTAAGTTTATTTATTTATTTTTTTAATTAGTTTCTGCTTTATAACAAAGTGAATCAGTCATACATATACATCTGTTCCCACATCCCTTCCCTCATGCATCTCCCTCCCTCCCACCCTCCCCATCCCACCCCTCCAGGCGGTCACAAAGCACCGAGCTGATCTCCCTGTGCTCTGCGGCTGCTTCCCACTATCTATCTACCTTACGTTTGGTAGTGTATACACGTCCATGCCTCTCTTTCGCCTTGTCACAGCCCACCCTTCCCCCTCCCCATATCCTCAAGTCCATTCTCAAGTAGGTCTGCGTCTTCATTCCCGTTTTGCCCCTAGGTTCTTCATGACATTTTTTTTTTAAATTCCGTATATATGTGTTAGCATACGGTATTTGTCTTTCTCTTTCTGACTAACTTCACTCTGTATGACAGACTCTAGGTCTATCCACCTCATTACAAATAGCTCAGTTTCGTTTCTTTTTATGGCTGAGTAATATTCCATTGTATATATGTGCCACATCTTCTTTATCCATTCATCCGATGATGGACACTTAGGTTGTTTCCAGCTCCGGGCTATTGTGAATAGAGCTGCAATGAACATTTTGGTACATGTCTCTTTTTGAATTATGGTTTTTTCAGGGTATATGCCCAGTAGTGGGATTGCTGGGTCATATGGTAGTTCTATTTGTAGTTTTTTAAGGAACCTCCATACCGTTCTCCATAGTGGCTGTACCAATTCACATTCCCACCAGCAGTGCAAGAGTGTTCCCTTTTCTCCACACCCTCTCCAGCATTTATTGTTTCTAGATTTCTTTTTTTTTTTTTAATTAGTTTCTGCTTTATAACAAAGTGAATCAGTCATACATATACATCTGTTCCCACATCCCTTCCCTCATGCATCTCCCTCCCTCCCACCCTCCCCATCCCACCCCTCCAGGCGGTCACAAAGCACCGAGCTGATCTCCCTGTGCTCTGCGGCTGCTTCCCACTATCTATCTACCTTACGTTTGGTAGTGTATATATGTCCATGCCTCTCTTTCGCTTTGTCACAGCTTACCCTTCCCCCTCCCCATATCCTCAAGTCCATTCTCAAGTAGGTCTGTGTCTTTATTCTCGTTTTGCCCCTAGGTTCTTCATGACATTTTTTTTTAAATTCCGTATATATGTGTTAGCATACGGTATTTGTCTTTCTCTTTCTGACTAACTTCACTCTGTATGACAGACTCTAGGTCTATCCACCTCATTACAAATAGCTCAGTTTCGTTTCTTTTTATGGCTGAGTAATATTCCATTGTATATATGTGCCACATCTTCTTTATCCATTCATCCGATGATGGACACTTAGGTTGTTTCCAGCTCCGGGCTATTGTGAATAGAGCTGCAATGAACATTTTGGTACATGTCTCTTTTTGAATTATGGTTTTCTCAGGGTATATGCCTAGTAGTGGGATTGCTGGGTCATATGGTAGTTCTATTTGTAGTTTTTTAAGGAACCTCCATACTGTTCTCCATAGAGGCTGTACCAATTCACATTCCCACCAGCAGTGCAAGAGTGTTCCCTTTTCTCCACTCCCTCTCCAGCATTTATTGTTTCTAGATTTTTTGATGATGGCCATTCTGACTGGTGTGAGATGATATCTCATTGTCGGTTTTTTTTTTTTTTTTTGCAATATGTGGGCCTCTCACTGTTGTGGTCTCTCCCATTGCGGAGCACAGGCTCCGGACGCGCAGGCCCAATGGCCATGGCTCACGGGCCCAGCCGCTCCGCAGCATGTGGGATCTTCCCGGACCGGGGCACGAACCCGTGTCCCCTGCATTGGCAGGCGGACTCTCAACCACTGCGCCACTAGGGAAGCCCTCATTGTCGTTTTGATTTGCATTTCTCTAATGATTAAAGATGTTGAGCATTCTTTCATGTGTTTGTTGGCAGTCTGTATATCTTCTTTGGAGAAATGTCTATTTAGGTCTTCTGCCCATTTTTGGATTTAAGCACCATTTTTAATGTGCTTTCATATACATTGATTAATTTGATTCTCAAACAGTCCTGCATAGAGATAGAGCAACCACTTGTACTAATAAAGAGAAAGGTCCAGTGACTTCACCAAAGTTCACATAATTTAAAAACAGCAGAGAAAAGATTAAAATTCCAGAGAAAGCACTTCTCCTTTAACAAACTTAGAATATATAATAGGAGTACACAGTAATGAAAGTGGCTTTTGTTACGGCCATTTCTTAATAATAATGGGTTTAGAAAGCTTTTCTTTCACTAAACATTTGATATTCTTTGCCTTATTTGGAGGGAGTACACTTTCCAGGATAAAGTAGTATCTGAAAGGGAGACTGATCTTAATTTTCAAGAGAGAATATCAAGGATAATCAAACTGGCATTGCACTATTTTTTAAAAACTCTGGTTGCAAATAAATACTTTACATTTATTATTTATAATATTTAATTTTACCTTTAAAAATTTCTCAGCCACTTAACTATAAACAAGTGTTTCATATTCTTCAAAAAAATTCTTTTCTAAATCATAATTGATAAAGAGTCATGTACCACAATGTTCATTGCAGCCCTATATACAATCGCCAGGACATGGAAGCAACTTAAGTGTCCATTGACAGATGAATGGATAAAGAAGATGTGGCATTATATACAATAGAATATTACTCAGCTATAAAAAGAAACGAAATTGATTTATTTGTAGTGAGGTGGATGGACCTTGCTTCTGTCATACAGAGTGAAGTAAGTCAGAAAGAGAAAAACAAATGTCACATGCTAACACATATATATGGAATCTAAAAAAAAAAAAAGGTTCTCAAGAACCTAGGAGCAGGACAGGAATAAAGATGCAGACGTAGAGGATGGATTTGAGGACACAGGTAGGGGGAAGGGTAAGCTGGGACGAAGTGAGAGAGTGGCATGGACATATATACACTACCAAATGTAAAACAGATAGCTAGTGGGAAGCAGCCGCATTGCACAGGGAGATCAGCTCAGTGCTTTGTGACCACCTAGAGGGGTGGGATAGGGAGGGTGGGAGGGAGATGCAAGAGGGCGGGGTTATGGGTATATATGTATACGTATAGCTGATTCACTTTGTTATACAGCAGAAACTAACACAACAATGTAAAGGAATTATACTCCAATAAAGATGTTAAATAAATAAAAATATTTTCCAAATTTATTTATCTTATCTTTCTTTTAGAAAGTGAGATACAGGAGCTTGGAATAGCAGTTTCAGAATTTAATTTCTAGTTTAAGGTTCTTTCCTATGTAAATCTTCAATGGCTCTCCTAGCAGTCATCAAATAAATATAAATTAAATCAATAATTATATAACACTTTTTCTGCTATTAATTGAGCGATTTTTAAATGATAATATTTAATGATAATGATAATAAATAATATCATAATTTTTTAAATGATAATATTTAATGCCAGGATAAGAAGGTGAGTCAGGACCTAATATAAACTGCTATTGGAAGTGTAAACTGGTATAACCTTTAAGAAAATTTTTTTGTGTTTCAGTGGAAAACTGTATCTGCTATAGCACATTCTTATGGATTACCATTTTCTAGCCCTGTCTGTTGTCCTGAAGTTATTTTGCAACTCTATGTAAGTTGTAGATAACTAATATAGATATATAAATGCTATCCTGCTAGTCATTTTAATTGCCTTACCCCCTCTCTGTGAAAAAAAAAGAAAATCAGTGTTGTCTCAATTTGCTGTTCAGTTAGGGATTCATTTACTTCTTCATATACATTTGTGTTATTTTGACATTTCCTTTGAAATAGTTATAACATTTGCCTGGTTCCCTCATTTCTTATAAATAAATTATTTAATATGAATTCATTTTACATCTGTGTGAAAGTTGTGATTTTATCTTTTCCTGAAAATTTATTAATAAACCTTTCTGGAAAATTATTTGGCAGTACAGCTGGCCTTCTGTATCAATGGATGCTCAACCTGGGGATATGGAGGGCTAACTATGGGCCGTTTTAAGGGAATTGAGCACCAGTAGAAGTTGGTATCTGTGGAGGGACTGGAACCAATCCCAGGAAGATATGGAGGGCTGACTACAGTTACCAACAGTCATAAAAATTTTCAGACTATGTGCCCAAATAACTTCACTTCTAGGAATTTGTCCTAAAGATATAGTGAGAGATATATTTACAATGATCTTTGTTTCAACATTATTTACAATAACAAAATGTTTATTTGGGAAATATTTATTTAAAAATTAGAAAAACTATTAAATAAATTTTGGTTGTGCATAAAAATAAAAGTTGTGAACTATTAATAAATAAATTTGGCAAATCTGAAGGATACAAAATCAACATACAAAAATTAATTGCATTTCTATACACTAAAAATGAACCAAAAAAGAAATTGAGAAGAAAAGAAGATACATTTCCAATACCATCAAAAAGAATAAAATAGTTGGGAATAAAATTAACCAAGGAGATGAAAGACTTGTACACTGAAAACTACAAAACATTGCTGAAAGAATTTAAAGACATGAATAAATGGAAAGATATTCATGTTCATAGGTTGGAAGACTTAAAATTCTAGATGTCAATAGTACCCAAAGTGATCTACAGATTTAACACCACCCCTATTAAAATCCCAGCAGCATGTTCAGCAGAAATTAAAAAAAAAAATCCATCCTAAAATTTATATGGATTCTAAAGGAACCCTGAATAGCCAAAGCAATCTAGAAAAAGAAGAGCAAAGTTGGAGGTCTCACACTTCCTGATCTCAAAACTTATTACAAAGCTACAGTCATCAAGATAGTGTGATACTAGCATAAAGACAGGCATAAAGACATATAGACCAATAGAACACAATAGAGAACCCAGAAATAAATATATATACATATAAAATATATACACACACACATACACATACATATTCAAATGATTTTCAACAAGGGTGCCAAGACCATTCAGTAAGGAAAGGACAGCTTCTGAAGAAACAATGTGAGAGAAATGGATATCCACATGCAAAAAAAATGAAAAATCTTAAATCATATACAAAATTCAGCTCAAATGGATAAAAGACCTAAATGTAAGAGCTAAAACTACAAAACTCTTAGACGAAAACATAGTGGAAAAAAATTCTTAACACTGAATTTGGCAATAATTTCTTAGATAGGACACCAAAAGCCCAAGCAACAAGAGAGAAAAATAGATAAATTGGACTACATCAAAATTTTAAACTTCTGTGTATCAAAGGACACAATTAACAGAATGAAAAGATAAATCATAAAATGGGAGAAAATATTTGCAAGTTGTATATGATAAGCATTTATATCTATATCATATAAAGAACTCCTATAACTCAACAACAACAAAGAAAACAAATAACCCAATTAACAAGTAGGTCAATGGCATGAATAGGCATTTCTCCAAAGAAGATATACAAATTGCGAAAAAGCTCATGAAAAGACGCTTGACATCGCTAATTATTAGGGAAATGCAAAGCAAAACCACAATGAGACACCACTTCATACCCATTAGGATGGTCATTAAAAAAAAAAAGAGGAAAAGTATAATGTTGATGAGGATCTGGAGAGATTGGAGCGCTTGTGCATTGATGGTGGAACTGTCAAATGGTACAGCCACTGTGGAAAACAGTATGGTGGTTCCTTCAAAAAATTAAAAATTAACTTACCATGTAATCCAGAAATTCCAGGGTCTTGAAGAGATAGTTGTACACTCATATTCACAATAGCCAAAAGGAGGAAGCAACACAAGTGCTCCTCAATGGACAGATGAATTTAAAAAGTGTAGTGTAGGGCTTCCCTGGTGGCGCAGTGGTTGAGAGTCCGCCTGCCGATGCAGGGGACACGGGTTCGTGCCCCTATCCCGGAAGATCCCACATGCCGCGGAGCGGCTGGGCCCGCAAGCCATGGCCGCGGAGCCTGTGTGTCCGGAGCCTGTGCTCCGCAACGGGAGAGGCCACAGCAGTGAGAGGCCCGTGTACAGCAAAAAATAAAATAAAATAAAATAAAAAGTGTAGTGTATACATAAAATAGACTATTACTCAGCCTTAAAAAGAAGGGGATTCTAACACATTGCAAGACATTAGGCTAAATGAAATAAGCCAGTCATAAAAAGATCAATACAATATGATTCCACATATATGAGGTCTCTAGAGTAGTCAAATTAATAGAGACAGAAAATATCATAGCAGTTGCCAGGGGCTGAGGTGAGAGGAGAATGGGAAGTTATTGTTAAATGGGTATAGAGTTTAAGTTCTGGAAGATGAAAAGAGTTCTAGGGATGGATGGTGGTGATGACTGCACAACAATGTGTACATACTTAATACCATTAAACTACACACTTAAAAATGATTAGGGGCTTCCCTTGTGGCGCAGTGGTTGAGAGTCTGCCTGCCAATGCAGGGGACACGGGTTCGTGCCCCAGTCCAGGAAGATCCCACATGCCGTGGAGCAACTGGGCCCGTGAGCCACGCTGCTGAGCCTGCACGTCTGGATCCTGTGCTCCGCAACAAGAGAGGCCGCGACAGTGAGAGGCCTGCGCACTGTGATGAAGAGTGGCCCCCCGCTTGCCACAACTAGAGAAAGCCCTCGCACAGAAACAAAGACCCAACACAGCCAAAAATAAATAAATAAAAATTTAAAAAAATGATTAAGATGGTAAATTTTATGTAATGTGAATTTTACAATTAAAAATTTTAAAACAAGTAAACCATGAAGTATTATCTAAGGTGTGTTTACTCTGTGCATTTTCCCATTTAGAATCCTTATACTCACTCCAGGAGGTATGCTGGGTTTTCTTTGTTTTTTGGTTTTGGTTTTTTAATAGATCTTTATTGGAGTATAATTGCTTCACAATACTGTGTTAGTTTCTGTTGTCCACCAAAGTGAATCAGCTATACATATACATATATCTCCATATCTCCTCCCTCTTGCGTCTCCCTCCCACCGTCCCTATCCCACCCCTCTAGGTGGACACAAATCACAGAGCTGATCTTCCTGTGCTATGCGGCTGCTTCCCACTAGCTATCGGTTTTATGTTCGTAGTATATATATGTCAATGCTACTCTCACTCATCCCAGCTTCCCCCTACCCCTTCGTGTCCTCAAGGCTATTCTCTATGTCTACGTCTTTATTCCTGCCCTGCCCCTAGGTTCATCTGTTTTAATACAAGGAGACAGTATAATGCAGTCATTAAGAGCACATGCTGTGGAGACCAACTACCTGAAGTGTGAGCCTGGTTTCTCCATTTTCTAACTCTATATCACTAAGCAATTACTAACTTATCTATGCCTCAAATTCTTCATTTGTCAAAAGAGAAAAATTGATTTCATGCATGTGAAGCACTTAGAACAGGGGGACAAATAACATTCAATAAAGGTGAACCATTATTATCTCCAGGAATTAGATAACTTGTCCAAAATCAGACAGCTAGAGGATTGTGGAGCCACAGTATGAATCCAGATGTACTGGATTTTAAAAGCCAAGCTATTAAATATCAAGTGAAACAACATCTCAGGTGAATGTAGTCATTAAAATGATGTTTTAAAAAATGTGTAACAGGAGTATGTATATGTGTGTGCATCACTCATATATATTCCTGTTACATAGTCACACATCTATTGAAAAAATAAAGGAATTAAAGTTTTCAGGTGAATAATTTTTCAATAAAAATACATTTATGAAATATAAAAGTTTCTATAGAAAACAGTTCAGATGGTGTGATAAAGCTACCCTACCACATTATATAGAAGTGCTCACAGAAAAATTTGATCAAACACATCATAATTAGCTTTTATTTTAATGTATTTTTATTTCCATTTCACATATAATAATTTATATTGCACAGAAATAATTGAATGATAATGTATAATTATTAAAATTTGAAATGGATAAACCTCAAGTTTCTCAGTTCCTTCTTTGAGAGCTTATAGAAATTCTTCTCTATCATTTAACTGAAAAGCTCACATAGAAGACAGCTGGATTTAATGTTGAGCAGTTTTTGTTTGTTGCTTTTGTTGTTGATATTTTTAGTTTTTAACTTTCCATGTGTTTAAAGTGGAACAAGACCCCAGATGCTTTTATCTGGCTGTTCCTCCTTTTAAGGAGGCTTCAATGGGATGTGTGAACATGTGGTTGTACATCTAAAGTCAGCTGGTCACTGTTACGCCAGGGAAGCAAAAGCCTGTGTCTTGCAGTCATTGCCTTTATACTCCTGTGAGGCACAGATTATCTCCAGAAGGTAACTTTGGTTGTACAGTCAGAAGAAAGAAATCAAGACATAGAAAACCAGTATGGGAGGAAAGTTGATGTTTCACTGTAAGACCTTTTTTATCTTCTGAATTTTATAACACATACAGGTATTATCTATCTTTTTTAAAATGATAATAGTTAAAGTGTTTAAAATTTGGGAAAAAAATTATTGTCTAGATCATACCAGCAAAGAGTTTTTTATGGTACAAAATCATTACCATTTACTTTTATCAAATGCACAAAATGTTTCTTCATGATACATGGGAAAATAGTTTGTTGACATAATAGCTAATTATAAACTATGATATAGTGATTACATGCTAAAACCAGTAAAGTTGATTTTAAAACCTACAATTTAATAAACATCTGCCTGGCCAATATGGAAACAGAACTGGGTTAGATATGGAGAACACAGACTTACAATACATCCATCTTCAAGAAACGTATTCTGATTAGAGAAAAAGACATGCCTGTTAATCCAGATTTTAAAATGTACTAACACAATGATTGATCATTATGTGTTAGACACTATTATAAGTGCATGAAATATTGTCATCTACTTAATCATTACAATAAACCTAAGAGGTAGGTACTTTCATTAGTCCTAAAGTCCAGATGGGGCAATGAAAGCATAGAGGGTACTAATGACTTGATAGTTAAGGTCACAGAATCAGTAAATGGTAGAGAAAATATGGATCCAAACACTCTTAATTATTAAGCTAAAGTTCCTCCTGACTTCTGAGATATAGTTGTTAGTTGAAGTCTCCCTGCCCCAGGAGAGTACACTAGGATTCCCTCGATATCCCCAGCTGTGCCCCTGTAGGTCTAGAAACCATTGCAGATAATTTTAATTTCCCAGAGGCTTGGGTTCCTGTGGTTCCCTCTGATTCTGGGCTCTACTATCTCTAAATCTTGTTTTGCTTCTTTGTTATCATGTATGAAAAAGTGAGCTCAAACTCAAGTTAGGCAGAAAAATTTTCTTCAATCAATTTTAATGAGTTAATCTTTAATGGAGACATAGGTAGGAATCTGAGAGATTTCTACCTATAACATAACACTATATGTATAACATAACACTATTTCCCTTTTCTCTCAACTTCCCTCACTCATCTCTCTCTTTACCTCCTTCACCCCAAACAGCCATCAAGCCATTTTTACTAAGAAATACTGTTTTCCAAGAGGACTTCTGCTCATCAAAAATTATCTTCACTATGTTTTCCACACAATGTAAAACAAAAATATAAAACTTATTAACATGCACTGAACATGTACTACTGGCCAGACCAGAAAGATCTTTGCCTCCAGGGCATTTAGATTTTGCTGGGAGAAGAAAGATAATAACACATAAATAAAAGAAAAATATTATAGAATGACCAGGGCTTTGTAAAAAAAACCACAAAAAAAATTACAGTAGGCTTCGACTCAGACTGTAAATTGGATGGACAAGTAAAGCCTGTCTTGGAAGATGACATTTGAACTGAGAGCTCAAGAAAAGGAGTCAGCCAGATCAGGCAAAGGCAAAAGCTAACACAAAGCCCTAAAGTTGTAATAATCACTATGAGTTCTAAGAACAGAAAGAAGGCCAGTATGGCAAAATAGGGGGCAAAGGAAAAAGTGCTCCATCACAAGGTCAGAGATGGTTGCAGAGGTATGCTGAAGTACAGTTTTTAAGCTAGAGTGAGAAGTTTGGTTCCATTCTAAGTTGCTTCAGTTTGGGCCAATCAGAGAAGCAGAACCACTAGGAATGATACAATACAAGGGATCTTAGTGCATTTGTGGGAGTTTGTTAAACTGTTTGTCTTGCTGTTGCTTCTCTGTCTGGCTGAGCTTGAGCTTATTAGAAGAAATATTTGAGAGGAAAAGACAGGCATAAAGTAAGGGTGTAAAAGGAAAAATTGGATTTAAGGATGATGACCAAGACTGAGCTGGACACCACAGGGGCAAACTGAGCAGGCTGTGGCAACAATATCTCTCTCTACATTGACCTCTGGATCAGAAAAACAGCTGCTGCTTCACTTCTCTTTTCCAAGTCTCAAACAAACTCTTTTGTGGCCAATGCTAGCCCAGAGCCACATAGGGAAAGGAATTCTGGGGGACACAGTCCCAATTTAGTTGACACAGTGCAACACTACTACAAGAGTATAATGGGAAGTCATTGGATAGTGATAAGCAGTGGCATTACATGATCTAATTTTTGGGGGGTTTTGGGTTTTTTTTTTTTTGCGGTACGCAGGCCTCTCATTGTTGTGGCCTCTCCCGTTGCAGAGCACAGGCTCTGGACGCGCAGGCTCAGCGGCCATGGCTCACAGGCCCAGCCGCTCCGCAGCATGTGGGATCTTCCCGGACCGGGGCACGAACCCGTGTCCCCTGCATCGGCAGGAGGACTCTCAACCACTGCGCCACCAGGGAAGCCCACAGCATCTAATTTTTAAAAATCATCATCATGACCATTGTGGTGGTAATTAAGTTGGGAAAGGAGTCAAGTCTAACCAGTGGTATTCCAGTAAAGGTTTGCAACCTGCTACGGGAGGAGGAAAGGAATATTTGTGTGTTCAGCAAGTTCTGTGGTATAAAACCTCCCACCATGGCCAATTTCAAGCTACCAATAGTTTAGCGACTAGTTCACCAAATTCCTAAAAGTTTAAGTTAGTTCTCATGTGCTGGTACCAGTCAGCTCCAGCACACAACTGAGTTTAGCTGAGAGATGAAGACTAGTTGAAAATGAGTTTCTGATATTTGAGATTGAAAGAGTCACAGTTGATACTATACTCCACAGTGGTCCCTCCCTGTGCCCTGAGCAAGCTTGGGCACCTTGACTCTGTCTTTCTTGAGCATGAGATACTTTCCTGGGAGGTTCCTTCAGCATTTCTGCAAATATGCCCCTCATGTACAATTTCAACGTGCCTTTTAAATACTGTAAACTCAAGCAGGATCGCCCACTAGAGAACAAGATGAAATGACGCATGGCTTATTATGTTCAGCCATTGCACATTGACTAGAATTTGGAAGAAAAAAGTCTGAATCTAGGTGCAACAGACACAACTGAGCTTCTCACATCTGGTTACCTATCTATACTTTGAACAAACTAAAGGCTATCCCTTGGTCCAGAGAATCATAATTAATAACCTATACTCATGTGCAGGTTTTGAATTAGCAACTTCAGTTTTGTCCCTGAGACAAAACTATTATCTAACTAGGCTTTGCCCCATAAATCATCATCTTGAAATGCACAGAGCTCACAGCAAGGCAAGAAAATGCAGAGTTGCTCTAACCAACAGAGGGCATCCTTAAGGAAGGACGAGAATGTTCCCCTTCTACAAAGAGGAGCAAATACAAACGAAAAATTATCATTCAGGATGCAGGAGAATGATACAATAGTGAGAGTCACTTCATGAAATGGCATTCATCATTCTTTATTTTTATTTGCTACCTAGAGAAAAATCTTGTGATTTTTACACTGTCACAGAACAAGGAGAAAAATGAGATGACTCGTAATTTATACAGCTGACTTAATGATTTAACTCTCACATTTCTGAGAGTTACAAAAATCTTTCCTTCACTCTGGGACAACAGGCAATAAGCCAATCATGTGGAGTCATGGCTCCCCTTGCCCTCCCTCAGCATTGCTATGCTGATGGAGGCTATAATACTTCAGTGAGTTTTGCACAGAGAGACCTATTTGCAGGATCTCAGAGAAGACACAGCATTATTTTTATAAACTGATTTCTTGTTTGGGGTGAATCCTAGTTTTTTCAAGCAGAGTGCTACACAACAAGCCTCCAGGCTAGGAAAGTCATTAAAAGGAAATTTAATTTACCACCCTCATCTAATGTTTGTACTACATGTGTAGTATTTCTGTGTACCTTTGAACATCTTCAAACTACAAACTAAATGCAAGTCTTCTGGTTTCTCACCATTTTTTTTTTTCTTTCCGGTACACGGGCCTCTCACTGTTGTGGCCTCTCCCATTGCAGAACACAGGCTCCGGACGCGCAGGCTCAGCGGCCATGGCTCACGGGCCCAGCCGCTCCGCGGCATATGGGATCTTCCCGGACCGGGGCACGAACCCGTGTCCCCTGCATCGGCAGGAGGACTCTCAACCACTGAGCCACCAGGGAAGCCCTCTCACCACTTTTTTATTTATTTTAGGTATTCATTTATGTGTCCTTTACTTCTTAATGGAGTCTCTCTTTCTCTCTCATACACATAAATATATAGATAGATACATACATACAGATATGATTAATAATGGTATGGTTGTATGGGTGGTATCTATAAAGCCCTAGGTATGTGGAGTTCATCAAGGCTACACTACTTAGCTTGTATACTCAAGATGAAAATGCTCGTGAGAGTCAAGCAGTCCCACAAAATTAATTGATGAAGGGCTTCCCTGGCGGCGCAGTGGTTGAGAACCTGCCTGCCAATGCAGGGGACACGGGTTCGAGCCCTGGTCTGGGAAGATCCCACATGCTGCGGAGCAACTGGGCCCGTGAGCCACAGCTACTGAACCTGCATGTCTGGAGCCTGTGCTCCGCGACCAGAGAGGCCGCAATAGAGAGAGGCCCGCGCACCGCGATGAAGAGTGGTCCCCGCTCGCCGCAACTAGAGAAAGCCCACGCACAGAAACGAAGACCCAACACAGCCAAATAAATAAATAAATAAAATTTATTTTAAAAAAATTAATTGATGAAGAGGTAAAAGTAAAGTAATTAAGATGATGGTCTTGGTAACTAGTCACCTTGCAAACCAGCATTAGTAGACAGATGGCTAAGGATGACCAAAGGTCATGCTGAAACTTCTAAGGTCTTTACTTTTGGATAACTCAGAAGTCAGCCTATTATAGAACTGGGCTATGGGTCTGTGAACAGAAACAGGGTATTTTTTTTTTTTTTTTTTTTGCGGTATGTGGGCCTCTCATTGTTGTGGCCTCTCCCGTTGCGAAGCACAGGCTCCGGACGCGCAGGCTCAGCAGCCATGGCTCACGGGCCCAGCCGCTCCGCGGCATGTGGGATCTTCCCAGACCGGAGCACAAACCCGTGTCCCCTGCATCGGCAGGCGAACTCTCAACCACTGCGCCACCAGGGAAGCCCAGAAACAGGGTATTTTAATTACTATAGCTGCAAAATAAACCTCTCCAGACTTAGTGGTATAAATAACCATTGTACTATGCTCACAGATTCTGTTTGGTTAGGCATTCAGAGCCAGGAGAGCTTTCTTCTTTTTCTGTTTCCACACACACACAATGTCTAGTGCTTTAGCTAGGAAAACTCAAAGGCTAGAGGTAACAAAATGTCTGGAAGCTGAAATCATCTGAAGGCTTGTTAACTCATATAGGAACTCTGATAGGAAATAAAGGCAGCAGGCTCCAACCTTGGGTAGAGCAATTTTGTTTGAGTTCTAAGAGCATCAACTCAAGAGCACCAGGCTTTCCTGCCTTTTATAACCTACACTCAGAAGTGACATGCATGTGACTTCTACTGCAATCACAAGTGCACCCAAATTCAATGGGGAAAGAAACTAAATCCCCTCCTTCTCAATGGGAGGAGTGTCAAGGACACATTTTAAGAAGACCACGTGGGAGGTAAATATATTTGCAACTAACTTTGAGAAACAATTTCCCACTGTCTGCCCATTAGGCCCCCAAATTCATATATTCATGTGGAAAATATGCTCCTAATTCCCTCTAAAATCCCCAAATCTAATCCAATTATAGCATAAGCCTCAAAGTTAAGGGTCTTATTAACTAAATCAGGTCCAAATACATATGGGGCTCTTTAAATGTGACTACTTGGATACAGCTCCTTCAGTAACATTTCTGTCAATCTGAAAAACTGCGAACTAGAGTTATCTGCCCTAAACACACCCAACATATGGTGGTGGGACATCCATAGGATAACTGCTATAGATGCTCCCGTTTAAAAGCGGTGAAAACAGAAGACACATAGCAAGCACTGTCCTACAGCTATTTTGAAATCTAGCACATTTCTTGATTAAGTCCTACTGCCTGAGACATGTTCTCTATGGCTCTTGCCTCTTCCCTCTAAGTTCCTGGTTCTACCTTCTGGGCTTTTGACTTTGTCTTCCAAGTCTTCCTTTTCTATAAGAAACAGCCCATGTTGGCAGCTGAGTACTTCTCTCAGCCAGCTTCCTTATATCAGAGTGACTGGGTTTCAAGAGTGAGTGTCCCAAGAGAACCAAGAAAAAACTGTGTTGCCTTTTATAACCTAGCCTTGGAAACCACATAGCATCATTTGTGCTATAGTCACAAGCTCTCCAGATTTTAGAATAGGGAACACTATAGCCCCTACACCTGTGTTAAAGATAAATTTTGAGATTAGCTTGTGGGATTGTACAAAATGTTTAAGGCACTTTTGGAAAATATGATCAGCCATACTGGGGATTCTATTTGTTTGTTTGGTCATTTTAAACTGAAGGGTTTTGATTCAATCTTCGGAATCTTAATCCAGCTTAGCTAATACTAAGTATATATAGGTGCAGAGACAGTCTTACATGGAGGTAAAGTGGCCAGTGACTTCCTATATGTAATAGGAAGCCTTATTCAAAAAAATTTACCCTTTTTCCCTTGTGTTAGTAAAGATAGGCTAGGATGAAAGAGGAAAAAAGCCTCAAAAATATAATGTCTCTAAAAAATAATCATCTATTCCATGCTTTCTTCTGAGTGTTCTGGTTGACAGTTAGCTCTGTTCCATGTAGTCATTTAGGGATCCATGTCTTTAGGAACAGTCTACCATTTTCAGTAGTTGAATTCCAAAGTATTCTTGCAGGGGCACCATGCAACACAGCAAGAAGTAGAAAGGGAAGTAGAAAACAAAGTACTTAACAAGGTTTATATAGGCCAGATCTAGAAGAGGTCTGAGTTTACTCAGCTTCCATTGCCAGAACTCTGTAACATGGCATACCTAATTGCAAAAAAGGATAGGAATAGTAGCATAGTTTGTTCCCGTGATGAAGAGGCCATATATTTTCTTGAAAAGTAGCATCCAACTTCCCCCAAATACACTCCACCAACTCTTTAGCAACCACCATCTTCCTATTGTTAGGGTACAGCAAATCTCCAACTTTGACTATCACTTGTGTAGTTCAGTCTCTCTTCACACCCCCTGGAGATTCACAATGCACCCTTCTCTGTCCTGAGCTGCGCCCTGAGAGACTGATCTCAGGGTTTCATCCCCTAGGCTCGCTTGCCCTCTGGCTTCTGGTTGGGTTTGTCCAGTGGGAGACGGAGAGAGAAGATCTAAAGGTAGGAGGAAAGAGGTCAATGTATTGATTCCCTTCCCCTGTTCTCTTGCAGCTTTGCTGTTGCTCTACCAGCAGCTTCATCCGAAGGCTGGAGCTTCTAGAGAGTGGCCAGTTTTCCATAACTCCAGTCCCTTCTGGACTCCAATAACACCATTCCCTCTTCTGGCCCTTTTAGGTCTGTGGTGTTAACAGCTTTCCACTAAGGCTAGTTTCTTAGTATTTCTCTATTTTTTTGTTCGTTGTCATAACCTTTCCCACCACTCTCTAAATAGTTCCTCCATTGAATGGTTGTTAAACTCTTTGAAATGTCATCTACTTCCCATCTTGCCCTTAATTGATACAATCATTCGGTGGACTTAATTTGATTCAATATATAATTATGAGGTGCCTATTTGTGCAAATATGGGGTACATAGAATAAAAAGGGATTGTCTCAGTTTTAGTTATCTATTGTGTGCAATAAATTATACCAAAATTTAGCGGCTAAAAAAATTTAATATTTCTCAGTTTCTTTGGGTAACGTATCTGGGTACAGCTTAGGTGGGTCCTTTGGCTCAGGGTCCCTCACAGGCTACCATCCAGCTGGCAACCAGGGTGCAGTCATCTTAAGACTTGACTAAAAGAGGATCTCCTTCCAAGCTCACTTATATGTTAGTGAGAAGCCACCCTCAGTTTCTTGTCATATGGACTTTTCCATAGGGCAGCTCATACATAGCAGCTGGCAACGTTCAGAGGAAGCAAATGAGAGAATAAGAAAGGACAAATAAGACAGAGACAGAATCTTTCTGTAACCCAGTCTCTAAAGTGACTTCTCATTGTTTTTGCCATATTTTACTCATCAAAAGCAAGTTACTAGGTTCAGCCCACAGTCAAGGCAAGGGGATTATATATGGACAGGAAAATCAGGAGGCAGGCCTCATTGGGACACATCTCAGAAGCTGCCTACTATATTCCCTAACCTGCCTAACATTCTTGCTGGGTCCCTCCCTGCAGTTTGCAAGAACTACCAGTAGGGACTTTTGAGAGTATGGCCTACAGACACCTCTACCTCCCCCTTTCCACATCAGAAGTCAACATAGCTCACTGCCCATCATCAGAAGTCAACACAGCTAACACCCTCACTGCAAAGATAAAGATATATATATATATATATATATATATATATATATATATATATATATATATATATATATATATATATATATAAATTAGAACTGCACTGCACCACTTTTAAATGAAAATCATTGCATAAAGAAAGGAAAAAGATAGAATCTGGGTCTATATAAAACTCTCAGTCAGTAATTTCTTGACATTAATTGCTAAGTAACCAATCGTATTCCACATTCTAATGGAATCTCTAATTGTATAGAGTTCCTTGCTCTGGTCTTCAGCCCCCTATTCAGGGTGGGCAAAAATATCTATATACTCATTTGGGTATAGATTAACTCTCTGTTGGGAACCACTGAATAAACACAAAGTTAGAATAAAGTTACTTTTTTTTCCCCTTTGTTATAGCCTACTATAGTCACGTCTATTTTCTAAAGCCATGCCATCTTTTCCTTGAAAATAATATTTGTATGGTGGAAGGGATTTATTGAGTAAAATTAGATTTTCAAAAGGATCAGCAATAGAGGTAGACTTCAAAGTAATGTAATTTACACCACTGAGCTTCTTTTGACCTGTAAATTTACAACAGGCCCGCTGTCACTTTCTTGCTCAATCATGAGAGATGTGGAGCATCAGTCTTTGAAAGAAGACAGACGACCTCACAACACACCAGGTCTCCAGGGCTCCTCAACAATAGGGTATCAAAAGAAATTGCATTTTGTTTTTGAAGTGCTAGCCAATAAATGACTCTGCTGCTCTGAGTCCTTTTATGATTCTCTTAAATCTCAAAACAAGCTAAAATATCAGAACTCTCTTAAGAAATAGTATAGTACGGAACGGATTATAAATTAACAGCCAGCAAATTTAATTGAGCCCACTTTAACCTGGTGAGCCTAAAGAGATATTTTTAAAGTATAAAGAAAAAAGAAGAAGAAAAAAGTGTGCTCACTAGGCCAGCTTTTCCAATCTCTCTGGGCATTAATTTTGTCTTTTTTAATAAGGAGTTCCTATTAGCTACTGCATTTTCAAATGATAAAATATCACATTCAGAAGAGCTCATTTTAGCACTGATTTTTATCTCCTGAGTTCTTAATAGAAAAATTAGATTCAGAACACAGCAAACTGTACCACTCTATGAGACTGGTACCTTAACATCACTTCCTATATTGGTTTCTTCCTTTTTTTTTCTCTTAAATTCAAATCTCTCCTCCATTTCAATACATGCATTATTCTGAAAGTCAGATTTATATTCATAACTTCCCTCTCATAGCCTTGACTCCCAATATGGTTAAATGATTAGCCTTGACTCCCTCTTTAAACCACCACCTTCAATCTTATGTTATCATTCTGCCAAAACTCAGAAATTTAACAGCACTTTGATCCAAACCAAGTGGACTTTCTGACTTTGCTCCCAATTCCAGATCTCTTCTTTGCATTTGATTACACTTTACCAAGTCTTAAAATGTGCTAATTTCTCTCAAATAGACCACCCTTCCCTTGAGTCATTTCTTGATCCTCTCTTGCATCATCTCCTGAGCTTTTCTACATTTCCATGTTTCAGTCACCATTATGGTCCAAGCTCTCATTACGCTGTGTCTAGATTAAGGCAACACCCTCCTCCATGATATCCCTGCCATTTGCCCCTCCCACCAGTTGTGTGCTGGAGTCAGTTTGTAACAGTTTATGAGAGTGGTTTGTTAAGTTTTCAGGAATTGTGCCAGCTGGTTTTTAACAAAGTATTAAAAATTAACATATATAAACTTACATTGAAATAAATTATATTTAAAATAAAGGTAATAAATACGCATATCTCACCACTTCCCACTTTGCTACATTTTACTAGTTTCTGTGGTCTTGAGTTTATCTATAACTATTATATCTGTAAGCATGGAAACAGATATATAATGAAAGACTACTGTATACCTCTCCCCAATTTTTCATTAAAGGATGTATGAAATTGACCATGGTGGGAGAAACTGGTAAATCTTACAAATCAGGACATGGATTTTTAGAGTGAATGTTTTTGAACATTTGCCAGCTGTCACTGTCATTGCACTGTGACACATCAGCCTCCTCTGCTTCATCTTTTCCTTGGCGAGGAGCTCATGACTGGATATGGGTGCTGTATTAGTTAAGGTTCTCTGGAGAAACAGAACCAATGGGATCTACAGATAGATTGGATGGATGGATGGATAGATAGATAGATAGATAGATAAAACAGATAAGATAGATAAGATATATCCATATATAGGATATCTATATAGATACAGATATACAGACATAGCTATAAATATGGATATATAGCAATATAAATACATGTAATAGGAGATTTATTATAGGAATTGGCTTACACAATAATGAGTCTGAGAAGTCCCAGGATCTGAAGTCTGCAAGCTAGAGAACCAGGAAAGCTGGCAATGTCATTCATTCCATGTCCAAATGTCCAAGAGCCAGGGAAGCCCCTGTATAAGTCCCAATCCAAGTCCAAAGGCCTGAGAACCAAAAGTGCTGTGGTCCAAAGGCAGGAGAAGATGGATGTTCCAACTCAAGCAGAGGGGAAATTCATCCTTCTTTGACTTTTTTGTTCAATTGGAGCCCTCGGTGGATTGGATGATTGCCTATCTGCACTAGGGAGGGCAACCTTCTGTACTCAGTCTACTGATTCAAATGCTAGTCTCTTCTGGAAACACCCTCACAGACACACCCAGAAATAATGTTTTACCAGCTATCTGGGCATCCCTTAGTGGAGTCAAGTTGACACATAAAATTAACCCTCACAGGTGCATTTGGCCAGTCACTTATTGAAGAGCTGCAGGTCCAATACCAGTAGAGAGGTATGTGTGGCCTGTAACTATAGTTTCAGGTAAGATAGAGACACAGAGACAAGGGACAAGATGGAACAGAACATGGTATAAGGTTGTTAAGTATGAGAAAGATAGCTTATAAGTTGTGAGTATAATTTAAATTAGAAGACTTTGTGGCTGTATCTTGAAGTACAATCAGCAATTACGAATTGGAAAATTCCCATTCAATACGTGTGCTTCAATCTCTTTGATGTTTACTGTATAAGTTCTCTGTCTCACATGCAAGATGGTTAGGACTTTCATCCTTCGTCCTTTCTTACTTAGTATTTGTGAATCATAGGTTTTGGTTGAAAGCATTTTTAGCAGAACTTTTTAGGAAAATGCTTTATATTGTATTATAATACCAGTTACTTGACAGTAATTTTATCATCCAAAATAATTTCAATAGTCTGAATTGTCATTATATTTTATGTATTATGTTACACTAAATTTTCCTAAATAAAATTGCTTTCCTGAAAACTATAAAGATCAAATTCATTATTATTTTATAACTACTTTGATAAATCACTATATCAAAAAAGGCAACAGTTAATTTAGATGTCTCATTAAAAATGTTTCATACATATTATTATTGTTAGCTACTATGTATGCCTTTCTCCATTTTACTTTCTAAAACCTAATAAGAGTAAGTTATAATATTAATATTTCATAGCTCTGAATTCCATATCAATGTTTTCCAAATTTCAAGACTTGTCCTCTAAAATCAATTTTCCTTCTTCTAGTTGACTACATATAGAGAAAGAATTTTCTATAAATAAAGACAATGCAAAAGTGAAAGCATTTGTAATTGAACAGTTGGAGCTAATGG
Source organism: Mesoplodon bidens (assembly GCF_964165515.1). NCBI lineage: Eukaryota > Metazoa > Chordata > Mammalia > Artiodactyla > Ziphiidae > Mesoplodon > Mesoplodon bidens. Next base: position 93,406,920 of record NC_138167.1, read on the forward strand.
AACAAGGAAAACTTTTTTTATTGTTGTACCTCTCTGACTTATTCAAATTTGTTACAATGAACACTCACAAAAAAAGGAGTTGAGAGGTGATTGGTAAAAACAATAACTTGGGCTTCCCTGGTGGCACAGTGGTTGAGAGTCCGCCTGTCGATGCAGGGGACACGGGTTCGTGCCCCGGTCGGGGAAGATCCCACATGCCGCGCAGCGGCTAGGCCCGTGAGCCATGGCCACTGAGCCTGCACGTCCGGAGCCTGTGCTCCACAACAGGAGAGGCCACAACAGCGAGAGGCCCGCGTACAGCAAAAAAAAAAAAAAAAAAAAAAAAAAAAACAATAACTTTATTATACAAATAATTATTTTTATAGTGTATTAGTAAAGGATTAACATTAAACTGATGGCGTGGTAGCAACCAGAAAACAAAACAAATTAGTAACATATTTCTTTCTGCGTTTCTTTCAAAATCTCAGCACCAAGTCCTATTTGTTGGAAGAATAAGTCAAGATTTTGTCTCCATTTATATGCACTTAAATCTTTTTTGTCTTCCACATTTTCTTTAATGAGAACTTAATGTTAGTAAGGGTCAATTTCCACTGAAGTTTGTTTGCATTTGTGGCTAAAATCCTCCCAAGTTCTCTGGACCCAGTCATCTTGCATCTTAAAAATGAAGTAGAGAAACCAGCAAGAGGGTTGAAGTAACTAAATCAACATCTACATATCTGTAATCCTAAACAAAGACACAAAACATGTGGCCTTTGGATGATGGTTCAGTAGCAGCAAATACAAAGGACAGCATAGGCAAGTGGGGTGAAAATAGTAATGTTACTAAGTCAGCAAACCTAGGTGTGAAACGTACATGGACAACTGGCAGCTTTATGCACTCAAAGGAGAGACTCAACCAGTCTGCTCCTTGTTTTAAAAATGCCATGAAAGGATGCTATGTAAATTAATTCATAACATATAAAAGAAATCCCATCTTAATAATAATTGTTAATTCACACAAACTCTACAAATCTCTTATCTCACAGAAGTTCTCCACAAGTGCCACCCTAACTGAAACAAGCCTTTACCTTTACTTCAAGCATTTCACTAACAAATATTTTTACAGCCTCACTAGTCTACATTAGGTTAGGAAATAGAAAATATTTGTCAGACCTTTAAGATAGAGATCACTTTTCCTAATGAAGGTAGTAAGAAGTAGTGGAAAGAATACTGGCCTAAATATTCTGAAGATGATAAACCTAGTGGATGGTGACAATACTTTATTAACTGATTGCATAATTTTTCCATTTCACCACATAATTTTCTGCATCCACTAGGGTGCTGGGGATACAATAATGAGCAAGAAAAAATATTCCTGGCTTTCTCCCAGCTTAGAGTCAAATGAGAATAACAGACAACTAAGCAAGTAACTACAGTTACATGTGATATCATAAAAGAAATAGGAGCTCTAGTGGGAATGCATACAGGGATGCTCAAGAAGATCTAGAAGCTGGGGTTCCAGGAAGATTTCCTTCCATCCTCCCCCTAGCTCACTATGTTCAGCTCCACAGGCCTTTTTTTTTCTTATTCCTTGATCACTCAGGGCCCTTCATTTATTGATGTTCTTATTCCAATTCTTCAAGTAACTGGTTCCCAATCAGCACTCAAATCTCACTTAATGTCTACTGTTCAGAGTGAACATTCTGAGTCCATATCTTAAGCAATCACTAACACATCACGCTGTTTTATTCTCATCATTACATGTATACGTGATTAAAATTTTCTTCACTGAAGATTGGTTTAACCAGATGGTATCTATTTCTAGTACTAGGATAGGAGCTCTAGGAAGGCAGCAGTCCCTGTTTAATTTAATCACTGTTGAATGATCAGCATGGAAAACACCGTGGGTGATAAATAATTATTTGTTGAATAAATGAATGAATCTGCCTTGATTATCTCACACAATGTTTAGAGAGTCAAACAAAGAACAATTAACCACAGTAGCAAAAGCCCTGACATGTTTATATACTATTTTTCAGACTAAAAAAAAAGTTATATATATCATCTCATTTGAATCTCCCATCCTATTCTGTGAAGGAAGGCTGGCACGACTGAGGAAACAAAAGCTTGTGGAGGTCAAGTGACTTCTTTAAGCTCTCTAAGATAGTATGTAAAAAAAGGCAAAGCTGAAATGAAACTATAGATCTTCAGTGGACAATCTGACGCTTTCACTGTACCACATGGAAAGGTGAACATTTTGTATACAAAGATGGTTCTGCACAGCCAGAATCCTAAATGAACAATAAATTAGAAACTCACCAACCACCTCTTAATTCAGCTTAACTGGCAAACACCCCTAGATATTCATGACAAATCCATGCATTTGCTTCCTTTCCCCCACACAATATGTTATTACATTCTGACAACAGTAGCATGTTTTTTACCATAGAAATGTTCCTTACACTGAATGAAGAGAAAAAGTAATTATTCATTAGCTATTAGTCTGCACAATTATGTAGCTGCTTGTTATACGTCAGATGCCTAGATGAGACTTGGCAGAGAAATGTGGAATTGAATAGAGAACTGAAAGTGCAGTATTCTCCAAATAATGTGTGAATATAAGTAAATGGCTCAGCAGCAAGGTGAACTAATAAAAGAACACTGCAAATTATTCTATGAAGAGAGGATCAGGTCTTCATCTCAACAGGTCTCAATAACAAGTAGCATTTGGGATAAATTCATTATCACTCACTCCAAAATTTCCCTTGGAATACTCAAATTTGATGCCATTTGGAAATCTAAAAATGTAATGTACTTTAACTTTCTAAAAAATAACACAAACTTATGACTACTGAGCTTTTTTCCTAAGTATATATCTTCCTACTGTGAAGAGTAAGAACTGGGGAAGGGGACTGAGGAGGGAGGCTGGAAAGTCCATCTTTTAATCCATTTTTCACTCAGGACAGGAATAAAACCTTAGAGAATTTGGATTCTTTTAGACAAGAAAAAGAAAAGAAAAGAAAAGAAACCTATCTTACTGTGCTAGACTAGCATTGCTAGGGAAAGTACTTTCTCTGAATAACTGAAAGAAAACATTCCTTCTGGAATCATTGAAAAGCCAGAGGATCAGTGTGATTCCAGCAGAAACATGTGCAAAAATAAGTAAAATAAATAAAAGTACTTTAAATGTACACATTTAGATCCAAGCTTGGAAATGTGCTATTTCTTAATATTGTTCAAAACCAATATATAGCATTCTTATTATATTTTATGAATGTTTCAGTAATTAACCTTTATTGGTCATATTAAATATAAAAATTTAACACAATATTTATCTAATTCCATTGGTTATGATAAAAATGTAAAAAAGAGGCAATTACTCAATAACCATCCAGAAACTTTGTTTCTACATGAAATATTAATAATAAAGTTTATCAACAAAAAATTATGTCAGAGCAGAAACTAACACACCATTGTAAAGCAATTATACTCCAATAAAGAGGGAAAAAAAATTATGTCAGGCTTAAATCAAAAGTATACAGCAATGCACAAAATATTTTTCTGATGTCACTATTTTTTCAAAATTATTTAATAGTGTATCTTTAATAGAGTTCAACAAGCCTTTATAGAAAACAGACAACATGTCTGCTATTGTTCTTAAGATACAAAGATGAAAAAGATGCTGAAGCTGTCCCCAAACACAAAATTTAAGCCCACCTGTAATCATACATAAAATTGCCCCTCCCAAAATATGATCCTGACGAAAAAGTTTTACTTGGTGAATTTAAACAAATAGAAAAAGTTCATTTTAAAGCAAATGCAATCTTAAACTTCCAAAATTTTCTTGGGAGATTTATTTTCTGGCTAAGGTTGCTCCACATAATCATCTTCAACAGTAAATATAATTTTCCTCAACATGCTGATCTTTCTAAAGCTATGTAGGTAACAACACAAAGTAAATCAGTGTTTATATGTCTATAAACACCTCATGTATTTTCTCAGATACTGTACAGTGTTACCTCTGTTTCACATTCCTTCAGACTGTAAAATAAATATTCTTATTAAAATATATGGCTTTTCCAATACAAGCCTACCACAAGAAACAAGAAGAAACTCAAACAAACAATCTAACCTTACAACTAAAGGAACTAGAGAAAGAAGAACAAATAAAACTCAAAGTTAGTAGAAGGAAAGAAATCATAAAGATCAGAGTTGCAATAAATGAAATAGAAACAAAGAAAACAGCAAAGATCAATGAAACTAAAAGCTGGTTCTTTGAGAAGATAAACAAAATTGATAAACCATTAGCCAGACTCATCAAGAAAAAACAGAGAGGGGACTCGAATCAATAAAATTAGAAATGAAAAAGGAGAAGTTATAACAGACAATGCAGAAACACAAAGCATCCTAAGAGACTACTACAAGCATTTCTATGCAAATAAAATGGAGAACCTGGAAGAAATGGACAAATTTTTAGAAAGTTATAACCTTCCAAGACTGAACCAGGAAGAAGTAGAAAATATGAACAGACAAATCACAATTAATGAAATTGAAACTGTGATTAAAAATCTTCCAACAAACAAAAGTCCAGGACCAGATGGCTACGTTGGTGAGTTCTATCAAACATTTACAGAAGAGCTAACATCCATCCTTCTCAAACAGTTCCAAAAAATTGCAGAGTAAGGAACACTCCCAAACGCATTCTATGAGGCCTCCATCACCATGATAGCAAAACCAGACAAAGATACTACAAAAGAAGAAAATTACTGATGAGTATCACTCATAAATATAGATGTAAAAATCCTCAACAAAATACTAGCAAACAGAATCCAACAACACATTAAAAGGATCATACACCATGATCAAGTGGGATTCATCCCAGGGATGCAAGGATTCTTCAATATATGCAAATCAATCAATGTGATACACCATATTAACAAATTGAAGAATAAAAACCATGTGATCATCTCAATAGATGCAGAAAAGGCTTTTGACAAAATTCAACACCCATTTATGATAAAAACTCTCCAGAAAGTGGGCAGAGAGGGAAGCTACCTCAACATAATAAAGGCCATATATGACAAACCCACAGCAAACATCATTCTCAATGGTGAAAAACTGAAACCATTTCCTCTAAGATCAGGAACAAGACAAGGATGTCCAACCATGGCACTATTATTAAACATAATTTTGGAAGTCTTAGCCATGGCAATCAGAGAAGAAAAAGAAATAAAAGGAATCCAAATTGGAAAAGAAGAAGTAAAACTGTCACTGTTTGCAAATGACATGATACCAAACATAGAGAATCCTAAAGATACCACCAGAAAACTACTAGAGCTAATCAATGAATTTGGTAAAGCTGCAGGATACAAAATTAATGCACAGAAATCTCTTGCATTCCTATATACAAATGATGAAAAATCTGAAAGAGAAATTAAGGAAACATTTCCATTTACCACTGCAACAAAAAGAATAAAATACCTACGAATAAACCTACCTAGGGAGACAAAAGACCTGTATGAAGAAAACTATAAGACACTGATGAAAGAAATTAAAGATAAAACCAACAGACAGAGAGATATACCATGTTCTTGGATTGGTAGAATCAATATTGTGGAAATGACTATACTACCCAAAGCAATCTAAAGATTCAATGCAATCCCTATCAAATTACCAATGGCAAAAAATCTTTAAATTTGTATGGAGACACAAAAGACCCTGAATAGCCAAAGCAGTTTTGAGGGAAAAATACAGAGTTGGAGGAATCAGACTCCCTGACTTCAGACTATACAACAAAGCTACAGTAATCAAGGCAATATGGTACTGGCACAAAAACAGAAATATAGATCAATGGAACAGGATAGAAAGCCCAGAGATAAACCCACACACCTATGGTCAACTAATCTATGACAAAGGAGGCAAGGATATACAATGGAGAAAAGACAGTCTCTTCAATAAGTGGTGCTGGGAAACCTGGAAAGCTACACGTAAAAGAATGAAATTAGAACACTCCCTAACACCATACACAAAAATAAACTCAAAATGGATTAGAGACCTAAATGTAAGATTGGACACTATAAAACTCTTAGTAAAAAACATAGGAAGAACACTCCTTGACATAAATCACAGCAAGATCGTTTTTGATCCACCTTCTAGAGTAATGGAAACAAAAACAAAAATAAACAAATGGGACCTAATGAAACTTAAAAGCTTTCAGACAGCAAAGGAAACCATAAACAAGACAAAAAGACAACCCTCAGAATGGGAGAAAATATTTGCAAATGAAGCAACTGACAAAGGATTAATCTCCAAAATTATAAGCAGCTCTTGCAACTCAGTATTAGAAAAACAAACAACCCAATCCAAAAATGGGCAGAAGAGCTAAATAGACATTTTCCAAAGAGGATATACAGATTGCCAACAAACACATGAAAGGATGCTCAGCATCACTAATCATTAGAGAAATGCAAATCAAAACTACAATGAGGTATCACCTCACAGCAGTCAGAATGGCCATCATCAAAAAATCTAAAAACAGTAAATACTGGAGACGGTGTGGAAAAAAGGGAACCCTCTTGCACTGTTGCTGGGAATGTAAATTGATACAGCCATTATGGAGAACAGTATGGAGGCTCCTTAAAAAAATAAAAATAGAATTACCATATGACTCAGCAATCCCACTACTGGGTATATACCCAGAGAAAACCATAATTCAAAAGGACACATGCACCCCAATGTTCATTGCAGCACTATTTACAAAAGCCAGGTCATGGTAGCAACCTAAATGCCCATCAACAGATGAATGGATAAAGAAGATGTGGTACATATATACAATGGAATATTACTCAGCCATAAAAAGGAATGAAATTGGGTCATTTGTAGAGACGTGGATGGATCTAGAGACTGTCATACAGAGTGAAGTAAGTCAGAAAGAGAAAAACAAATATCGTATACTAACGCATATATGTGGAACCTAGAAAAATAGTACAGATGAACTGGTTTGCAGGGCAGAAATAGAGACACAGATGTAGAGAACAAATGCAGGGACACCAATGTGGGAAAGTGGCAGGGTGGGGGTGGTGTGATGAATTGGGAGATTGGGCTTGACATATATACACTAATACAAATAAAATGGATAACTAATAGGAACCTGCTATATAAAAAAATAAATAAAATTAAATTAAAAATAAGAGAGGGTCTTCCCTGGTGGTGCAGTGGTTGAGAGTCCGCCTGCCAATGCAGGGGATGTGGGTTTGTGCTCCGGTCCGGGAGGATCCCACATGCCGTAGAGCGGCTGGGCCCATAAGCCATGGCTGCTGAGCCTGCGCATCCGGAGCCTGTGCTCCGCAACGGGAGAGGCCACAGCAGTGAGAGGCCCGCATACCACAAAAATAAATAAATAAATAAATAAATAAATAAATAAATAAATAAATAAATAAATAAATAAATAAATAAATAAATAAATAAGAGAGAGAGAGAGAGAGAGAGAGAGAGAACAAGAAATCCAAAATTCTATACACTGAGAAAGATACAAATGATCACTCTCTGAACGCATATAATTACCATGATTGAGACTGAATTTTGAGTTCACTTCCTCGTTTATTTGCTTATGCTTAAAGTACAGTATGTGTCATGCAATGCTCATTATCTTTAAAAAATGTTCTACTGGTATTAACTTCTAAAATAAGTTTGTCTTATAAATCCTTACACAAGTGACAGACATTTAAAACCTAATTTACCACGTCTCCTGACAAGTTTTATAGCTTATTCAGGTATATTCTTCATATGTTGTTTTATGTATCAAGATATATCATATATTCTTCATAGTGTTGTTTTATGTATCAATTCTCAATGAGAACTGAATATACAATGTTAAACACAATTCAGTGAAGATTTCACTTCAAGAAGATAAGCTAATTAAGTTTTGGTTTAGACGTTTCAGGTTTTATTAGCTTGGTAGGGACATATAGCATATAGACTTCCTGCATTAGATATGGAAACTAGCAGATTTTGGGACACAACTAATCTACATTCATGATTTGTCTGGCCAACATTTAAAATTGAAAGAATTCACACATCAGTATTGATTCACAAATGCTCTTGAAACAGAAGATTCTCCCCCACTGGGCTTGCACTCCTGTATGTCCACCATCAGCTGGAGCTGAGTAAGGACTGCACCCTTTAGATACCACTTGAAGCTGTTCCTTTGTCTGTCACCTGACCCCCTTTGCTCATTTTAATTACCTGCTCGGGCCTTTTAGACCAAAGTCATAGAAAGAAAGAGTGTGAACTGAACAGTTATCCTGTGCTCAAGATGCATTTACATATTCACTTGTAGTCCAAAACACACCAGTTTTACACACTTACTTCTCCAGCATTTTTGTTGGAGGCAAAGAAATATTCTTAAATTCACAGAATTTTCTTAAACTACTATAAGGCGTATTTTTCACCATCTCTGACTATGTGGTATACACACATATGTACAAATCAAAACATGCTGCTAAAATAAAATGGTAATTGCTTGTGATCGGGCAGAGAAAAAAAAATTATTTCACAAGACTCCAATTCAAGATCTTTCCTTGAGTACAATTCAGAAAAGTCCAATCTATTCATTTTTTAAAAAGCGATGAATGAAAAAATTCTGCCGATGGGATGTCAAAAATGGAATTTTCACACTTCTCAAAACTTAATGCCTTTAGCATAAATTTTTCTGTTGTGTTGAATTGCACAAATATGTTTCTTTCCACTCTTGCTTGCTAATTTCTTAGAAGTTATTTCTGTGAGATTCAATTCCAATTTGACTGTTACAAAGCAAAATTTTAGAGACTGTCACAAGAACTTTTAAAGTGCTTATAACAATTTGGCTGTTTTAAAATTTCAACTGCATTTTGATAGAGTTGACATCTCTCTCCTGGCTTCCTTAGGGGGGCAGAAATTCTAAGAGGGAACTGTGTCACATTTCCCCTTCCTTCTCAGAGTGTTCATATATTTTTGTTTAAAGGGTTCACACAGAATACTCTGATAAAAAAAAAAAAAAAACTTTTGTGATTAGCTGAGAAAATGTCTTAAAAAAATAGATTTCAGGAACGTTTTCAATCCTCCAGCAAATGTCAAAACTGAAAACTTGGCAGATGTCTAATTATTATTGCAGTTTTTCAAATAGACTTTGTATGACTCACCAAGACTATGAAATCAGTTCCATTTAAAGACGTCTCCTATATTATTATGTCAGAATATCCTGATTTATATGTTATCTTCTGAGACTCATTGTGCTCAATCTGCCTTTGCTTCAAACATGGCAATATATCTTGTTCTCATAACTTGCTCCTGCTCTCTCTCTTCCATCCCTTCTTCCACACTCATCACAGCCTCGGAGGCAGTAACTATCAATTGTTCCCTTTAAGAGGTAGATACAATAACCATACTTCCAGGAACTCCCAGAACAGCTAATGTCACCACAGTCCACTTGTAATAAATGGATACTTAGCTCTTTGATACTATAAGGCTAAGTACAATGTATGATGGAGTCTTTATTCACAGATACCCAATTAAGATATCTAATGAAATTACCCAACTCTAATACTCAGTTCAGCAATTACCTAATATCCTTAGCATTGTTCTCTGAAAGAGGATATATGGTTTTTGAAATAAAACTTATGAGTGCACTTTAAATCTGTTTAAAATGCACAGGCTGTTAGGGTTACCAGTGGATTGTAAAACTGACTTTGAATTTTCCTTCAAATATGTTATGATCAGGTGGGAAAACTAAAGTGTTTTAAAGTGGTCTGCTCAAGGGAATTTAGAGGGAGACAGAAGAACTATGAATCCAGCTACATCATATACTGTATTATAAATATCAACAGAAGACTGTTAATTTTGTCTAAAGAAGGACTGAATCTGCATAAGATCACTGCCACATAGGATCAGATTGTCAAATCAGTTGTGAACAATCAGACCTCTTACCCATACAAAATAATATCGAAAGGCTAAGAAGCAGCAGCGAGAGGTTTAGGACGTTGAAAGCAGTTCCTCAGGTCCTTCTCTCTCGTATCATATGTGGGTATTTTGGCCCAGAATAGATGTGGTCTCTAAATGAGGTTCTTGTGTTCTTCACACAACTAGAGTTGTTTCAGTTAGGTTTCAATTATGATACATCTTCATCTTATACCCCAGAGAAGTGCATGGCTTACATGGCATTCTCGAAGGAGCCCTGTCTCTAGAACATGGGTTCGACTTCCTATAGGTAATTCTTTGCCAGAGACATCCTGCAAAAGGCATTTCTGATATAAGGTTTCTTCTTCCTAACAAATATCATTAGTCTGTTTACCCAGAGGGCCAGCTGACAAAACAATAAGACTCCTTTTTTTTTTCCTCTGGGGAAAAGAGATGAATGGATAGCAGTTCAACTGTCTTAAAGTCCTTCTCTCAGGGATCCAGCCGCATATTTTAGAGAACCCGAACACCCAAAATTAAACGACTTTTGAAAATTCCCATCTCAACCTGGTGAGATGTAAACTTTAGAATCACAGGATCATATAAATTATGATGGTACATCATATAAAGATTCAAATGATTGCAGTCCAAATCCACATATCATATTGCAAATTACCAGTAAATTCAAAATACAAATATAATAAAGCATATATATTTTCCCTATAATAATAAACGTTGCTGTCCAAAGATGCAGTTGCTTTTATTAGTTTTGTACTGGACAAGTAAATGTAATTACAGATTGCCTGAAACTATATAATATCCTGAATTTATAACAAAAAACCCAAATGAGTTTCCTGCCTTCATTTAGCTTATAATTTAAAATAACATAATTATAAATTTAAAAAATGTGAAGGGAAAAAAATCTCTTATGAGGGAAGGCTTGGATGCTGTTGAAAACCCATGGCAACAATGCTTAACCCAGATTTAATAATTGAGACAAAGTTTCAATTATTAAAAATTCAAGGAAAAGTTTCTCTAAGGAATTTGTTAAAGAAGTCCAGATAAGGTTAGAGAAATGACTGTTCAAGTTCAAGAAAACAGTGAATGAAAAGCCCTGTATTCAAAGAAACACAATGCATTTGAGAAATTGAAAGCACTTCAGTTTGGCATAAGGCAAAGCTGGAGAACTGAGCAAGGGCTTGATCAGGAAGTTCTGTTAATACATTTGAACTTCAGTGTAAGTACAATGGATTCCCACTGAAGAATGGTAATCAGAAGCATGGCATGATGCCTTTGGGAAATGTGCAAACCAGAAAACGGGATGGGACAACATTATAGGAAAACAAATGGTGATACTGTTGCAGGAATCCAGGTGAGAGATGGTAGTAACCCAAGTTTGAGTTGTAGCTATGGGGAAAAACTGACTGGGTTGAAAGATTTGAAACTGCCAGAACACAGAGATTGAATGAACATAAGGGATGAAGAAGACGGAAGTCAAGAATAACACCAAAGCTTATGGTTGGGCAACTGAGTAAAGGATTTGCCATTGATCACTGATTGAGGTACAAAACACAGGAAGAAGAGAGAATTGTGGGGAAACTATGAGCTTATTTTGTTGTATGTTAAACTTGAAAAGTCAGCCAGAATAACTTCACGAAGTATCCTACAGGAAGTTGGATGAGTAGATCTGATGCTAATGAGAAGTATCTGGTTAAAATTATTTACTTGGAAATCATTAGCATGGAGCTGGGAATTAGAGTCATGAAGTTGGATGCAACTTTTCAGGGGAATTTTCCCTCAAGAGAGATGAGAACAGAACACAAAAATTGCAGTACCAAGTGGAAGAAGAACATGTAAGGAAACTGTCTAAGAGCAAAGAAATGAGAAAGAAACAAACTAGTATGGTGTCATAGAAGCCCAGAAAATAGAAGGGCTTCTTCAAGAAGGGCAAACTCATAGTAGTACATGATGCCAAGGGCAACTGAGAAATACCCGTTGCAGCTTCTAAAACAAATGCAGTAACTTTGACAACAGATATAGTAATGGGAACACTGGGGGACAGAAATCAGATGGCATTAAAAGAGAAATGCATGAAGAGGTTTACAAGCCAAGAAGGCAAGGAGAATAAACCAAGAAAGAATTTTTTTTTTTTAAAAAAGTAAGTAGACAACTCTTTCAAGACAGTTGCATGCAAAGAGAGAATTAGGGAGGTGACAGGAGGTATGCAGTAGGTCAAAGAATGTTGTTTTATTTTGCTTATTTAGTATTATAACAAGAGAGACAGTCTTATTTACAGATTGATGCAAAGGAAAAAGGGAAGCTGAGGAAGGAAAGGAAAAAGACAGGGAGGACTCCACAGAATATGGTTCCTAGGAAAACAAGTGGAAGGATTAGTCTTGGAAAGGAGGAGTGAAAATCAGAGATGAGTGTGTTTGTCATTTAACGATAGGGAAGAGAAAATTGCTATTTTATATCATCATGTTCTCATTAAAATAGGATATACAGCCATTGCCAAAACTGAAGGGGGCTCAGGAGTTTGAAGAGAATGGAGAAGGTTTAAAATCATGTTTTGTGGAAATTAAGTACAAGACTGCTGAGAGAAACAAACAAACTTTTGGAGACATTATTTGAAGACACTGTAAAGTAACCCACAGATGGGATTAGCGGGTAGAGGGATTTCTAATTCAAGAATGAGTCAGCCATGAAAAAGAACAAAATAATGCCATTTGCAGCAACATGGATGGAGCTAGAGATTGTCATACTGAGTGAAGTAAGTCAGACAGAGAAAGACAAATATCATATGATATCGCTTATGTGTGGATTCTAAAAATATGGTACAAATGAACTAAACAGAAATACAGAACAGAAATAGAGTCACAGATGTAGAAAACAAAATTATGGTTACCAAAAGGGTAGGAGGGGAGGGATAAATTGGGAGATTGGGATTGACATATACATACTACTGTATATAAAATAGATAACTAATGAGGACCCTCGGTATAGAACAGGGAACTCTACTCAGTACTCTGTAATGACCTATATGGGAAAAGAATCTAAAAAAGAGTGGATGTATGTATACGTATAACTGATTCACTTTCCTGTACAGCAGAAACTAACAGAACATTGTAAATCAACTATACTCCAATAAAAATTAAAAAAAAAAAGAAGAATGAATCATTCCCTGTTGGGATATTCCTCCTTGAAACCACAAAAAGTTTCATCATCCTATTTTAAACCTTACCTTAGAACAGCCCATTTCAATCAATTATATAGTTCAGGAATGTGATAGTAAAAATAAATGGCAAGCTACAGTTTGCCAGAAATACTCCTTAGAATTCTCCTGCCTAGACAGGACAAGTGGCTTCCCATCATATTGAATAATTCTATCAGAAATGTAAATATTGTCTTCCTTCACAAATTCCTAATATTTCCTATGACCCCCTACACTTTCCTCTGTACTTCTTATCTCGGTTTTTCACTCCAAAATCTTGGAAATATATAAACTCTTAAATACCAAATGGTAAGTACTTTGTTAAGGTTAGATACAGATTTTTGACTCCAAAATGTCTGAGTTCAGACCCAAGTTCTGCCATTGACTACTGGACGATTTAGGCAAGTTACCTCTTCGGAACCTCATGGTCTCGCTTGTCAAATGGGAAGCATCATCTCATGGGATATTGCAGATTTAATACACTGGAGGGTCTTAAATCGACGCCTAATACATAGTAAGCTCTCAATAAATGTAAGTTATCATTACTTTGCTGTATCTGGGGAATAGGACAGGGGTTTGTGTTACAGGCTGGCTGTTCATCACTCTGTGCTCTTCTTCAAGGAAGATATTTTGATTTGGGGCACAGTTCGGTCCGGCAAAAGTTCCACATCGTAATAAGAAACTGCCTCACCAGTTTAATAGGTTAAGACTTTTCAAAAAGGCTGATAACCAAGAAAACCAAAAGTAAAAATTCTGGAAAGTAGAGCAAGAAAAAATTAATTTTTTTATTCCCATCCCATTTTAAAAATTAAATCCACTGCTTATCTCTTTCTGGGACCACTGTATTTCGTCCAGAGACTATTTTCATGGCTGGGTTAAATAGCAAGCAGATCTTACCGACTATAAAGGCTGGCAGACCTGGTAATGATTTACAGAAGGAGACTGTGGTGCCTACTTGTCTGAATAATTTTAAGGACTTGGCAGATAATTCTCAAGGACTTTTTAATTGTAGCCCTCAGAGAGCCAGAGGACAGGCTAATGACCTTTGAAGATTTCTTTCATTCTTGACTTGGTAACAGCAAATTTTTCGTTTACCCTAGTATGATATATTTTACATATAATGTGAATATGATTCATTCTAATTGGACATAGCATTACTGCCAAGGACGGTCATGGATAGAGCTCCTTCCTGTCTTCTGTGTAAGGCAGTGGCCCTGCCTGTTGTTTAAATTAGCCTTTCATGCAACCACTAACTCAAGTCTAGTGATGATTCAAGCCAGAAACAGTAATTTTATTTATATGATGTCTTGCATAGAATGGAGGGCAGGCTAGGAAAAGAAAAACAAATGTGGAATGGACAATGAATTAAATCAAAGCTGCTTTGTACTCGGGATATGTATGATAGAGTCTATCTACAGAGGTTTATAATGACTCTGCCAATATTAATTATTCACCATGCAGCTTACCATTTTCAGGGAACCTGGGCTAATGCTAGGAAATGTAGTTCTCAGGGTAATATCTTCCAGCTGAATGATACAGAGCACAACAGCTTTAGCTGTCATGTCACTAGTTGAAAAAGGCATTTTCAAGGCAATATTTCAGTGGATAGAATAAGTTCAGACAGTTCAAAAGTTCATAATAAACATATTTCATAGCTCTGTTCGAAATGGTGAAGGAAGGCTTAGTGAGGGAAATACTTGCATCTGATTCCATTGGGAGGGCCCAGTATACATGGTGGATTAAATATAATTAGCCCCTGTCTACTTCAAGCTTTCTTCCCTTGCCTTATACCTATAAATGATTTCACTGACTGAAACTGCATTTTATATCAAATGGAAAATAGACTGACTTGTTGGTTGGGTCGGCAAAAACATGTTGCCATTTATTGACAGGAAACCAAAAGCCTGTTTTCATGAATGAAGTCATACGTAATTCTGTTTGATGGAAAGCAGTCCGTTTGAAAGTAGTATTAAAGAAGACTCTGGGTTTTTGATGGATGTTAATAACAGCATGAGAAAAAGGCTCTTCCCAGTAATGTTTTATTGCTTTACTCTATCCTCAGGATCTAGCCTTTCGAAATGTGATGTATTCGCCTGAGCAGTGGAAAGGCCTTTCCCCAAAGAGAAATACCATGACAGCCTTGTCTTTGTTCATTCAGTGAAATGCTGTTTGGACTGACCGTGTGAACGTATCTTTAGATTTGGCATTTCTTTAATGGAAATAATAATAATAATAATAGTAATAATAATGCTTTGTTTTCCTAAAGCTCCTTTCTTTACAACTAACCATGCTCAGGAGAGCTCTAAAATATAAATTAAATGATTTTCTTTTTAAATATCTAAGTGAAGGACCATCTTCAGTTAGGCTATTTTTGAAAACTTTTAAATCCTTGGCTTTTTACATTATCTTAGAATCACTCTTTATAGTCGGAGCAGCTGCATGAAAATATAAATGAAATTCATATTACATTTCCTACAGTTGGACTCTCACTCACCTTAACTGTATTAAGTAATCATCAGGGAGATTCTATTCTTTGAGTCAGATTTGATTAAAACTGTACGGAGTCATTTTCAGGAAGGACTAAAGAACGATTTCCATGTAAAATACATCCTTGAGCTTAAAACAGACACTAAGCCTGATATTCTAGCATTATTATATGTTAGAAAGATGTGTTAGAAAATAAGATTTTCTCTAAAAGCCAGTGGTAGGAGTTAAGAAACAGGAGTTAATGAGCTAAAAGGAATTTTTAAAGTTAATTAGAAATGTGTTCTTCATAATAAGATGGGAAAATAATTAAACATTTTGGGGAGGAGTTTTAACCACTTTTTAGTTTATTTCACAGAAAGAGGTAATCTTATAATCAGAACAACCTTTAAAAATACTCCAATTAATCACTAAGGTCTATAGTTAATTATAAAATTGGGGGACAATGGAAATTATCATATTGTCAAAAAATTTTTTGAATTAGAAAAGCTTGTGCTAAAGTCAACGTAGGAAAGGTGGATACGTGCTGAAATCTTTTTTTTTCAATGTTTTAAGATCAGTTTGCTCATCTCATAAATGCTCAAATATGAAGAAAAAAAGACCCACTTAATAATTAAATAGAAAATGCCAGTGTCAAGAGTTCTTGACACTGCGATTGTCCAGATTTTCATATTCTGTAAAATATAAACATTTTGAAAATTCATGTTTTTTATGTGTATGCAGATGGGTAAAAAGTTATGCAGAATGAAATGAGGAAGCAGTCCATATTATAGGATTTGTGAAAATAACTGCATGAGTCAAAATATTTGACTTTGAATAATTTGAAACCTCCTACACTGATACTCCAGGTCAAAGTTATGATCAGGGAAGTGTTTCTACATTACCATTGTATTTGACCCTAAATGCACTTTCCTTATCTTTTTTTCCTAAGCTAATACACTGGGACTTACCAAGGCATGAAGACATGATGAATATATGCAAGCAAGACTGATCACGGAAAGCCAACTGGGAAACATTTATCTCCAAGATGCTTCTTAATATGGCAAAGATTAAATACATTTGTAATGCAGTTTAAACCCTGTCAGTCACAACCCAGAGGGGTAGACAGAGGAAGAGGGTACATGGTCAGCAATCATAGGAAGATGCTGTAACTGTTCCCTTTTTATCATCTTCTGACCTCATCCCACCCCTGACCTTTAGCTCCTACTTTATTCAATACACACAGCCCTGGCTACTCTTGTACATAGAGACATGGGTAATGTAAATTGTTCAAGCTGAAGATCCACAAAAGAACAGACTTGTGTCCACTCTCAGCGGGAATCAATGAGGTTAGCAAGTTATAGTGTTCACAGGTAAGAAGGTGTTCTTCCTCATATGTGTTGTGCTACAAGTCCACTGACAGTAGGATACAGACATTAAATGCTGTGTAAATTTTTTTTTTTTTTTTTTTTTTTTGCGATACGCGGGCCTCTCACTGTTGTGGCCTCTCCCGTTGTGGAGCACAGGCTCCATACGCGCAGGCTCAGAGGCCATGGCTCACAGGCCCAGCTGCTCCGCGGCATGTGGGATCTTCCCGGACCGGGGCATAAACCCGTGTCCCCTGCATCGGCAGGCGGACTCTCAACCACTGCGCCACCAGGGAAGCCCTGTGTAAATATTTTTTGAGACAACTAATCAAGACATAAAGCGCTTAGCAAATGTTAGTTTATGTTATCTTTAAAGCTCAATAGCAAGAGAAAGAAATAAAAATGTTTGTGTACTGCTCCCAAATAATGGCACAGTCTCTTTAGTTTACTAACTCAGGGTATTTGCTACAGCAAAAGAAGTGAATTAATGGGATTAACTAACAATTACTTTAATAATTTATATTTATTGAGTACTTAAAACTCCTTTAGGCTTTTTCATACATATTTTCCTCTTGCATATTATAGATTATTAACAAATAAGTGTGTACATTAACTAGATGCATAACACTGTGTTAAATAAAATACAGAATATATGGAAGTATATCATATAATCTATACCTTCAAGGAGTTTGCATCTTCTTAGAAAGACAACAAAATACATCCATGGGGAAAGTTAAATGGTAATCATATTTTAATAATGATGAGTATAAACATTATTTCTTATTTGGCCTGTATACAAACTTCAGATGCTAATCCTATGCAGATACTAAGGGAGATATTAATATCATACCTATGGGAGATTTAACATGTGGAAAGTGCTAGGACTTATATGATTTTTTCCAAAAAATGGCCCCAAACTTATTGTAGGAATTTGCAGGAAATTCCATTTTCTGATAAGGGATATATAAATTTTTTCTGTTGCTCACTATCAATGTTCAAGGATAATAATGCTATAATACACTACCTGTATGCATATTTATATTTGAAAAAAGCCATTATGTAATTCAAGGTATTTCTATTAATATAGCAATGCTTATCTCTAGGACTTCCCATCAAAAAAATTACTGATTTCTTTTTTTATCGATTTTCAAGTTAATTCATTTACAGGATTTTTTCTTATCCCCCTTATCTACCAACTAAATAAATCAAATTCTTCATTTTTTAAATTGAAGCTACTTCCTGGTCTTCAGCCTTAGAGAGTACTATAGCTGATTTACTGTTTCCCAGATCCAACGCACAGCCTCTGTTTTCTCCAACTACTTTTTCTCCAACTGATGTTTATAGAGAGCCTTTCCTGGAATCACATTTTTAACAATCCTGCTCAAATTCTGAACACCAAATTGCCTTTCCTTGAAAAATGTCGGAGGGTTGTACATGTAAGATAAGATAGTGGAAGATGACATAGTCTATGCAATTTGTCTACAGAAATCTTCACCAAATGATCAATGACCACCTCTAACAGAAATATGGTTTCAATTCTCCCTTTGACAGATGGTCTAGTCTGCATTCCTGAGAGATATGTTTTCCCTGTCAAGCTTTTTTTTTTTTTTTAATGTATGTGCTGGTGTTTGAGGCCAATTTAACAACTATATTACCCTGTTGGTGCTATTCTGAAGTACCACATCTGCTTTCACACTGAGTTTGTGTTTTTCCTATAAAGTGATATATATATATATATATATATATATATATATATATATAGTCCTATACTAGAAAGTATTTTCAACTCAGATTTCAATGTGGTCATTTCAAATCTAGAAGGAAAACATTCAAAAATTCAATGTGCTTTTCTTTTTTTTTAACCACTAAGAGCTCTGACGCATCAACAGTTACACAGATAATTTAGTGTAGTTGGTTAATTGTTTCAAGAGAATATAATGCCCCTACCTTTAACTTTGACATAATTCAATCAAAAAGGATTTGGGGTCATCCATTATGTTGTCAAAAATCACTTCCCTCCTACTGCCTCTCAGACCACAGCACTCAAGTGCTCAACCTGACAATCAAATTAGCTAAATTAAAAATCAGGTCTTAACATATGTATATGTATAACTGATTCACTTTGTTATAAAGCACAAACTAACACACCATTGTAAAGCAATTATACTCCAATAAAGATGTAAAAAAAAAAAAAAAAAAGAATCAGGTCCTGCCTTAAGTGGATTCCAGACATGCTACTGTCCTAGCACAGAGGGTACCAGTTACGAAAAATCTTCAAGTGACTGTTGCTGCCTTTCTAGCTATTTATCTTGCTTTCTATTTCAGTGGCTATACATCACCTTCTTATCTGCCTGGAATTTTGATTTCTCTCTCAGTTCCCAGCTGTCTAGACATAGAATCCTCTCCTTGTTCTGTTTCTTGGTAATTACTTTTCTCTTACCTGGGACAAGTTCAAAACTGGAATTGGAGTTTTAGAAATCAAAGTTAGGGATGTGGTTTTCACTATGCTCAATCATTATGAAATACAATGCAATTTCGTTTAGGGAAGATATCTAATTTAAGGGAGCAACATGGTAGTTTGTTAATAAGTTGCTTTGCTTCAATGGGTCTATGCATTTTTATTTAAACAGTGGATGACGAAGGGAACGGATGTGAAAAAATGTAAAAGCAGTCGAAATAAATACAGTTGGTGTTGATATAAAAAGAAAGACGATTATTTTTCAGAAAAACCTTGATGTAACCAAATGCTATTTGTTCAATGACATTTAAATCCTCCATAATACATATGTATGTTTAAACTATGATTTGAGCCTAAAATTTTCAAGTTAACATCTTTTTCTGCCTAAAGCATTTAAAAAATTATAAATCTATCTATTGAGATGAAGAGCTTGATAAGCTTGATTTTTGCCTGTCCATGTGGCTTTGGGCAAGGAAGTGATCTAAGCCTATGTATACATATGTCTATGTATACCTTGATTTAGCTTAAATATCAAAATTAAAATTAAACAAGTTTATTCAGATACCTACCTGATCTTTCAAGCCAGTTTAAACTTCCCTAGGATCAGTTCCTTGACCTCAATGGTTCCTTGTCTCATGGTGAGAAAGATATTAGTTATTACACTGTAACAGTGGTTTCTCAAGTCTGACTGTACATAAAAATCACCTGGTGGAGATTTTTAAAAAATATATTAAATGGTCAGTATCCACACCAAATGAGCAAAATCAGAATTTCTGTGGGGAAAATCTAGATATCAATACTTTTAAAGGCTCCTTAAGTTTGAGAACGGCTGCCCTATTCAATACACAGCTCTTGCAGCAAATATGACCTGCCCTCCAGGGTGCTATCATCTCCCTGAAAAGATAATGCAGTTAAAAAAATGTCAGTGACCACTGGGAGATAATTGTGATATAGCATTCAATCTGGAGTCAAATAAATATGCATTTAATTTTGGGCTCTGCTGCTCACTAGATATGTGACCAAGAGCAAGTAGGTAAACATCTCAGAGTCAATTGTTTCATCTGCAAAATGTTGACACCACAATACCTCAAAAATTTGTTGTAAGAATTAAATGTCAGAAGGTATTAACCAGCAAATTAGAGACCGTGTAATGTCTATATTGTGATTTAACAAATAGTTGTGGTAAAAGATTCCAGCGAAGACTGTTAGGTGAATGGGGAGCTTAACATGGATCAGGAAATATGTGGAGAAATGTTATACAAATTTAACTGTAGCTGTACCTACACAGAATTATGAATCAATAAGGTTGACTACAGTGACCAATTAAGTTAAAGTACCTGCTAAATTGTTCTTTTAACAGAATTTACCCTCCTGATTTGGGGTTTTATATATTGACTATGAAGTATCCTTTTCTATGATTTTAATTGAGATATTTAAACCTCATTCTAGTACAAGGATAGAATTTCAGCCAAATGGTACTGAAAGAGTGATATAAATCCTTCCTTTTATATCAACCCACCCTAAGGATTAGGAAGTTACCTAGAACGTGGGACTTTCAGTGCTAAAACCACAATTATCTCAAGCCAACTGGGGCTGGTATTCTAGATGCCTATAATCACACTATTGCCTCCTTGCCTAATCCAGTTCTCTCTGTATAAGCTACCCATTATCCAGATAAGCTCTGTCCAGATCCTAGCTGCGTATCCTACAGCTGAGCCACATTTGTTCCCTTCTGATTTCCTCAACTGGATTTTCTAGACTTTCCAATGATTCTTCCCATGATTCTTCCTTTTCTAAATTAAGTTGAATTCATTAATGTTACTTACAACTACGAATCTGATTAAAATAGCCAAATCAACAAGGAGAATTCTGAGATATTATAGTTACTATGCATTTTCAAATCTTTTCCATGACTGCAAGTATGTTTCCTGAGGCAGTGATGTCAAATGGGATCACTGCACACAGTAGGTGCTAAAAAAGCAGCTGTTCGATGACTAAATACATTTTCTCATTCGAGAAACTTGATACCCACTAGCTAGTGCACGAACAAGCCTGTGATAAATCTCATAATCACGGCAGAGGGAAAAATCAGGAACAGAGAAGCTGGAAACAGCTGGAGAAACTCACTATGTATTTAAAAATGAGGTTTTTAAAAAAACTAAGAACCAGAATTTGAAGATTTAGGAATGACCATGGAAAAACCATGAAAACAAAATGCCCCATAAGTAAAAAAGTTGTGTGTTTCCAGGTGTTGGAAAGATTGTGGGAATAAATAATAGCTGAGAAAATCAAAACAGCAAGTTTTTCAAGTTGTGGTTCTATGGTTAGTTAGAACACTCAATACATATACCTTCCCACCTACCCAGAGTATTATCTCCTCATAAATGTCCACTGAAATACAGTTATCCCCCACTCATTATTTTTTCCTTAGGAGAATCTTGCCTGACTCTCCACACTGCTCTATCTTTTTCAGACATATCTATTCTCAGCCTACTTGTTTTTGTAATGTTATGGTCCAACGTCTAATCAAGGTTTGTGCTTGTCAGGTCACTTTTATTTTTAAGCTCAACCTTTCAAAATAAGAATGTCAGGGCATTTCTATTTTTAACTTCTTTCAAGGCTCACAAACTATTGGGAATTTCTGGATTCTTTTGTCCTTAGAGAGTTTCTTTTTAATTTACTCATACTGTTTTAATTAAAAATGCTCATTAAAAAAATATTGGACAGCATATCTCTCGCTAGTTAGCCAAATGAAATCAAGAAATCCATGTAATCATTCCTTTCCCCTTCAAAGATTTCCCCCTCAAAGATTACACTGAAAAACTGTGTAAACAGCAAATGTGGAGTCCAAAGACACTACTACTGCTATTAGAGAAGAATGTTAGATTTTAAGGGACAAGCCAGCTGAAGGTACACATATGGAAACTAAAAGTATATCCTGTATTTTACTTTATTAATCCAATCCAATTGCTACATTACCCTGATAAAGTATCATATTACCTTAGCTTTAAAATAATCTCTATAGCCACTATTTTCCTTGTGCAAAATTAATAGTTCTTTTCTTCCCTCCTTCTTTCTTTCTTTCCTTAATAATTCAGACAAAGAGCCATTAGACAGTCCCAATCAAGGAAGGAGAAAAGCCTGGCAGGGGTTGAGGTCATGGAAACTTCCAAGTGGGATAGCAGCCCACTGGGACTGGGAAATTGAACAAATAAATAAATTGAGCTTTCTCACTGAAAGAGAAAAAAATTGTAAACATGAAAAAAGGGAAACCTCGATGATAAATAGATATATATTTATCTATTTATAAGATATATATCTCCACTAGCTCTGGAGAGTCAGAGAGTCTGGGAACAGTGATACCCCAATAGCAATCAGCACACACTCACTAAAACCTACTAGGGCTCCTTGGATTAAAGAACTAATTCTAGAGCTAGGGCAAGAAAATCACAGAATAAGCCTGGAAAATGTTATGCCAGCAATTATGGAAATGCACAAAGAAATATGGAAACATGTCAGACAGACACAGAAGCTAGCTTGTCCCCACTGGCATAATCTGGGACAATTTTTTATCAAAAGACTTGGTGATAGTAACAAATCAGGTCCCACTGAATAATATAGGAATCCGTAAGTCCACACTGAAATAAATAGATAGATAGATAGCAAAGTCTACCATATAGTAAACTGACAACAAATAAATGTAGAAGAAATAATGAAATTTGAAAATTACCATTTGTCAACCATAATCATAATAATTAATTCAGGCAAGAAACATCAACAAAACTGGTGGGTGAAAGTTGAATGAAGAATAGGATATTTATGTAAAGTATCTCCCCACAAAATATACACTAATTATAAATGAGAAAAGAATAGCTTTACAAGGGAAGACATCACCTTACTCAAGTGATCAAGGTTAAGGTTACCAGTGATGAGACAAAGCAACCCAAAGAGCCATCTGATGTCTTGCAGTGAAAAGGGCACAGAGTCACTACTATTTCACTCATAACCTGACTCTAGTAAGAGGAAACACCAGACCTTGCAAATTCTACAAAATAACTGCCCTGTAATCTTCAAATATCTTAAGGTCATGAAAATCAAGGAATGAATGAGGAACAGTTCCAGATAAGACAACTACATCCAACATGGGATCCTGGACTGGATCCTTTTACTGTAAAAGACCATATTTTAACAGTGGGTGAAATTATTTTTATGAAAAAGCATTTTATGGGAGTTTTCTATAGTGTTCTTAGAACTTTTCTATAACTTGGAAATTATTTCAAAATACAAAGTCCAACTTCATAACGTTTTATGGACAAGGAAGCAAAGGCAAAATGTCTGCCATGTCAAAAAAGCTAATTAACTTCTGAGCAGGCACTACAATTCCAACTTACCATTCCAGTCTTCTTTCCACTCTTCTGTCCTCAAGTAAAAAGGAATATCATCCCATAAGGTCAGGGGCTTTGTTGTCTACACTGCTGAATCCAAGTGCCGACAATTGTGGCAGGCTCCTATTTGGTGATGAAAAGTACTCTTTGGATTACTGTACTTTAGTTTGCAGTACTTTTGACTATAAGCAATACTTTTAATCTCCATTTCCAAATTGATATTTCTGATCATAATCAAATAATAAGGAAAAATGTTCACTGCTGCTCTCAGTCTATGCAACCTCTGAAAACTAAGAAGGAAAAAAGGAATTTTCCAGTGTTTTTCAGGATGCAGAAGTAGATCATGTAAACAGTAAAATAACCTATTGAGTTTTCTCTATCCTCACCCACACCTCTAAAGGTTGTTCCAGTCCATTCATGCACTCACTATAAATGTCACTCTTTGCCCTTTACAATCTGCTGTGGCCTCCAAGGGTGAGTCTAGACAGGTTAGTTTTCTCATTCCTTCTAGGAGAATAATATTGAACAATCACAGATACTTATAAATGCTTTATACTAGCTCATATAAAACTATAAAACCAATACAAACTCATAAATTAGGCATGGAAAAGACCACATAACCATTAAAATTCAGTTGATAATATCATTTAATGTCATAGATCGTGCTGTATTCCTGACACTACATCACCAGTTTTGAATTTTAAAGTAGAAAGGTATATTTATGAGTTTAATTCATCACCTGCCAACTTGATTCTTTAATTTTGGGCAAGAGAAAGCATCTATCCAAAATACAAATGCTGCCTAATGAAAATTTTTCGGATGACTATTTATAGTTGATGGTGGTAATTTACTGCTTCATTCACTCATTTAACAAATATTTATTGTGTAGCGGTCACTCTTTTAATTAATGAAACTATTGCCAAGAAAAACTACAAACAGAAATGGAATATGGTAAGACAGCTGCTGAAAAGCTGAGTAGGCTACTGTCACGGGTTCTTTTGGAGTAGTGTGCTTATAGCACTCACGACTTTTATCAAATTATTGTAGAAACTTTATTGACACGATGCTTCCTAAAGTCAATTTATTTCCTTTTAAGGGAATTCTATTTTAAGTCCCAAAACAAATGAAATCCTTATTTGCCATGACACTCAGTTATATTTTAGACTTAATTATGGCATATGTATGGTGTAATTTATAAATGTATCTTATCCATACTTTAAGTTTTAGCATCTTAACACAGGGCATAACACATTATTGATAATAAACACTTATTGAGTTAAATAATGGAGTGAATAAATAAATGCTTGTGTCTCTTCCAGAGCTCTAATTTCTCAATTAAAATAGTATATTTAACCAAACTGAAAGGCTGTCATCATATGGCTATTTTTGTTAATGTTTGCAAATATAAATGAAGAATCACAATGCTATGTGCCCACTGCTCTTATGACTTTTTAAAAAGTGTTTAAGGATACAGGAAACCTTAAAGTTTTGCTAATTTATTGGAATTGGAGGGGGATTTTGCATTGGATGGGATTTCTAATTTAAAAGGATCCCTTCCATGATTTATCTAACTTGCCTTTCCCTGGATGCCAAAAAGCATGCAAAACAATCAACTCAGAGGGAGCAGCATGTTCAGAGTAAAAGGACTCATAAAATCTTAACACAATTTAAATTAAAAGGAAAATAATAACAAATGATATTTTAAAGTCTAAAATAAATCGTTGCACACAGTTTGGAGAAAAACATGATTTCATAAGTATTATTATGTATTTCACATGAGGAAATCAATTATCCATGTATACTCATCAGAAGACAAGTAAAAGATTCTTTTACATCCTGATGACTCGCTTCATTAAAAGGAAAACAGCTTCCAGAAGAAGTTACGCTTTTAAAAAACAAGAATAGTCTCTAAACAACAAGGTCCTACTGTATAGCACAGAAAACTACATTCAATATTCTATGATTAACCATAATGGAAAAGAATATTAAAAATTAATGTATACATATGTATAACTGAATCACTTTGCTGTACAGCAGAAATTAACAAACATTGTAAATCAACTATACTTCAATAAAAAATGAAAAAAATAAGAATAGTCTCACTTTAGGACTCCATCTGTTCTCAGACAGAGTAGAACCAATGAAGTAGATAACTCTTCAAAGAATACTAATCAGATTTGTATACAAAAAGAGTTGCACTCCAATTCCTGGCAGTTTGGTGACCAAACATGTTACCGGAGGTTCTACATTTCTTCAGAGTATTGGGGTGGGGGCAGGGGAAGGTGATGGGGAGAGTTTTTCTTACAGTGCGAATTAAGCAACTTCCAAGGTGAAAAGATAAGCTTGCACTTTATCTATCCCAATGTGTTTCTGTAAGTATCAACTCCCATAATGCCATCCTGTAAGAGCTCAATTTATGCAGACACTATATTTTGATGATCAACGCGCAGGATTTCTCTTTTCCTCCCTGATACTGTTACAAGTGGTGAAGTTAGAGTAGGAGAGGAGTCACTTTTCATGGTTTGTTGTATTTGAAATGCCAATACGGATGCCAATAAAAATTTTAGAAATCAAAGGCATGTTTCTCTTTCCTCTTTGTGATATCTAAGTGTTAAAGCAAGTATTGCTGCAACTTAACCTCCTGAGTCACTGCATACTGATTATATATATACTGCATTTAATTAAAAGGTTTTTTTGTTTTTTGTTTTACTCACAGGATGATAGAATAATAGAATCAGCCCAGCCCTCTGACTTGTCACAGGAGCTTAACTAAACCAACCAAGGAAAAGGGTTATCCATTTGCTTCCTTCTCCCTGTTGGGCTTCTTCCTCTTTAATTTGTACTTTTACAGTCTTATTCTATTGTATTCTCTTTTCTTAGGCTTTATTGACATATAACTGACAAATAAAATATTCTATTGTATTCTTACTACAAACATACCCCAAACAATTTCTAGAAGTAGGTGAGATGTAAAAAATAAAAATGAAAAATAAAGTATCACTTTTAAACTATTTCTTGTGCAATGTATTTACTTGTTTCCAAAAGCACATTTATTAAGCTTCTATTTTGTGTCAGGTACATTCCTGTATTTCTGCTTCCTCTCTCAAAAAATAGGAAATTTTATAAAAATTTTAATCTGAATATAAATTTTAATCAGAAAACTACATTAATATATAATCATGATTTTCACTACCACAAAGGAGAGTTATACATTATTACAAGATAGTTTAGTAGCATACTGGTAATATTAAACTGGTATCATTTGATTAAAGAATCAAATGACACCAACATTTCCCTTATCAGAATATTTCAGAATACTGTTCATTCAATACATGGCCAGATTAGGTAGATTCTGTATATTCTCCATATGTATTTTTTAACTCCAATTTCTCATTTACTTAAATTCAGGTCCTTGCCTAGATCAACACAATAGCTAACCTAAATGGTTTCTGACTGTATCTCAAACCATTTCTACTAGAGTTACCATCACTAAAAAGTGTTACTTCTAAGCAGTGCAAATTTGACCATAACATAGAAGAAAGAAATGGCCATGAGCTGACAATTTTTGAAGCTGAGTAATATGGAAATGGAAGTTCATTATAATATAATTAGGATTTGTATATATGAAACTTTTCATAAAAATAATTGCAAAACCACATGATAACTGTCGGATAAGACAATTCCATCTCACAGACTTTTTTTTCAGATACATATCGATATTAAAAGCTTTGCCTAGAATCAAACAGAGTCATGTATTTTATACCCTAGTTTAGATTTCTAATGGCATCCTGATCATTCATATTAATAAATCATATTTCAACTTTTTCCTAGAGAAAAATTAATCACGAAGGGAAAATAGAAATAAGGAAGAACAAGCAAAATAAGAAACCAAAACAGAGTTTCTATTTCTATCGCAGCCCATGTGAATCTGGAAATGAATTATTTAACCTTTGAGAACAGTCTCCATGTGATCAAATTATAGTTATTATTTATTCTAAACACCACTGAAAATGCTTCCTACAGTGGTGTCATTATGTAAGTGCAAGTTGTAGTTAAATAAAAGTGGAACACAATTTTGTAAAACAAACTGAGCCAAACCTTGCAAATTGGCACATGTTCAGAAGATGACTAAAAAGTATTAGGAAGCACAAGTAAACTTTTTGATAATTTTGCTCAGATAGCACCAGTCATCTACCTACAAGAACATAAATATTGCTCTCAGTCTTGACAAACCTTCCATGATCCTTCATTAGGCTGGTTTTGATGACCTTAGAACTGATAAATGACCTTGTGAGATTACTGAAGACAGTCAATAAAAACAATGGACCTGGGATTCCCCAGTGGTGCAGTGGTTAAGAATCTGCTTGCTAATGCAGGGGACACAGGTTTGAGCCCTGGTTTGGGAAGATCCCACATGCCACGGAGCAACTAAGCCCATACACCACAACTACTGAGCCCATGTGCCACAACTACTGAAGCCCACGCACCTACAGCCCATGCTCTGCAACAAAAGAAGCCACCACAACGAGAAGCCTGTGCCTTGCAATGAAGAGTAGCCCCCGCTCGCCACAACTAGAGAAAGCCTGCCTGCAGCTATGAAGACCCAACACAGCCAAAAATAAATTAATCAAAAATTTAAAACAAACAATGGACCTTCATTTTTGCCCTGCCTTGCCTCCAATCCCCTTCAAGTAATAAAAGCATCTCAAATTTCCTTTAAGAAGCAATCCCTCCCCAACTTTTAGGCTACGAAATTCAGGTTGAACCAATACTACCCCCCTTCTTGATGTAAGTTTGACGAATAAGTGAATTCCATCCCACTGGTTCCAGCAATCAGTTCAGGGACATTTTTCCCAGGTCATCCTAAGACTTGTGTAGCACCTACTGGGAAAGAGAATGTTTCTTTCCACCAAGGTTAACAAGCTCTAAGGGTATGAGTCTGAAGCTACCAGAAGCCACCATGGGAAAGGCTTGGGAGGTGGGAGAGTTGGGAAAGAGCAACACTAAGAATAAATCCAACTCAGAGGGAAGCAAAGAGAAGGAAGTAAGTGTTATATAACCTCTTTGAAGAGCCTGAACTCAGCTGTGCTAGACAACACTCCCCTGGACACTCCTACTACATAAGCCAAAAAGCTTGTGTGTGTTTTTGGTTTCTGTGCCTTGTTGACAGAATCCTAACCAATAAACTGCTCTATGGCTTACTATGTCTCTGTTTTCTTATCTGCAAAACTGATATAATAGTTCTACTGAAAGGAGTAAATGAACAAATACATTTAAGGCTTTAGTCCACTGCTTGCATATAGGAAGTGTTTATTAGTATTACATGCAATTATGATAGTTATTTTTAAAATATTTAAATCTTATACACTAAAATAGACAAACGATGGCTTTACTTGTGACACCATCAGCACTAGTGAGTATTAAATATTCATGTAGTAGAATCACTTCGTAGTTTGAACACACAGAGATGCATTCCCACAACTTCACCAAATGTAAAACACAGTAATTGACTCCAGTAGAATTGCTATTTATTGAGATTAAATAACTGCATTTCTCAGAAATTAAGGAAATAGTTTCTAATGACTCTGGAAGTTAATTTTAATGTTATGAGTGGATCTTGTCTGCTCTTTGCTGGACTTACTACTATTGCCTTCAAGTCCACTCACTCTTCTAATACGCCCATTTCCATCAATTACTTGCCAACACTAGGACCTCTGGTCCAGTGACTTACACACTTGTCACTATCTACCAGCTCCCTCACTGCCTCACTTCCTTCCTTAACCAGTGAAATTCCTAAGGTCCCTTCTGTAAAAACTCAAGTCCCTCATCCTTTTCTCCTGTTGTAACACTCACCTGGCAAAACCTCAAACCTGGTTAAATATAGGGTTGGCCAAAAAGTTCGCTCAGGTTTGCCTGTAACATATTAAGGAAAAAACCCAAACGAACTTTTTGGCCAACCCCATATACTTCTTCACCTATTTTATCTGTATGCATGTATAAGTAGCTGAACTGGCTATAGGAAAACACCTCTGAAGACTGTGCTGATTGGACTCACTTTATTTTTATGACATGAAATATCAGGTAGGCTCTCACCACTCCAAGGCATTCTTTCCCATTTTCCTAGGTATTTAATTCCCCCATCCACAACACACACACACTATTTTACACCATCTGTTTTTTCTTCAATCCTCCATTACTTTTACCCCTTTCTCACTCTCAACTGAAGGCTTGGCTTCATGTTTCACTAGAACATAGAAATAATTAGATGAGAACTTCCTCATTCTCCTAGCACCAAACTAACACTTACCTGCATTTGCATGCAAATATTTAGGCTTCTGTCCTATCACAGTGGGTGAACTATCCCTGCGCCTATCTAAGGACAAACTCTCTATGTATGTACTGCACTTAGATCCCTTCTTGCATACTCATGGAATTTGCTTCTATGATTTTCCTTCTCCCTCTTACATCCTCAAATTTTCCTCATACTAACATTCCCATCAGTTTGTGAACTACAACATACAAACATCCTCTACCATAGCAACAAGGTTGGAAGGATTGATCCTGGAGAATGCTATTGTTTCTAATTACCTAGGTTGAATTACCACCTGCACACCTTACTAGCTGTGTGACCTTAGGCAACATACTTAACATCTCTGTCCTCAAATTTCCACTAAAACAGAAATAACAATATTGTCTCCATCCTACAGTTGTTAAGAGTACTAAATTAGATGTCTGGGTCTTCCCTGGTGGCGCAGTGGTTGAGAGTCCGCCTGCCGATGCAGGGGACACGGGTTCATGCCCCGGTCCGGGAAGTTCCCACATGCCACAGAGCGGCTGGGCCCGTGAGCCATGGCCACTGAGCCTGTGTGTCCGGAGCCTATGCTCCGCAATGGAAGAGGCCACAACAGTAAGAGGCCCGCGTACCGCAAAAAAAAAAAAAAAAAAAAAACAAGAAAACTAGATGTCTGTAGAACACATAGAAAAATGCCTGGCACATTGTAACTGATAGGTGGGTTTATTAAAATAATAGTAATCATGTAAATAAATCCCTTCAGCAATACACCCGCCTCTGGGTATTGATCAATTTATCTAAAGAGCTGTGCTGTGTTTGCACTGCCCTTACTTTCATACCCAGCATTTTCTCTTGAACTCCCACCACCCAGTCTTCAGTCTTCACCACCACACTAAAACCACCCTTACCAAGGTCATCAACTGCTCCATGTTTCCAAATCCAGTAGTGATATCTGTCTTCATTATACTGTAACTTTCAGCAGCATTTGAATCAGATGAGATGATCTTTCTTTTTTTTGAAATACCTTCTTCAGTTGGCCCCTGGTACATGCTCTCTTGCCTCTTTTACTAACTCAGTGGTTATGTCTTCTCAGACTTCTTAAATGGCTTTTTCTAGTTTTTCTGATCTCTACACTGTGCAGTGCTCTAAAATGTGGTACTTCTCTATCTCCTCTCATTTCCTAAGTGAGCTCATCCACTCCTATGGCTTAAATACTGCAACAGGCTGATAATGTCCGAATGCATACCTCCCTTACTGTCCATTCACGAAAATCCAGACTTGTAAATCCCATTTGGCCAAAGGAACATGCTACAATTGAACTCTTGATTTTCTTTTCTAAGCCCCCCCAGGCCTGCTCTTTTTGTCATTTTCTCCATTTTGGCAGAGAAGCAACTCCATGTTTCCAGTTTTTCAAGGCAAAAGCTTGAAGTCAACCTTGACTCCAAAGTTTCTATCACATCCCACATTCAACCCATTAACAATTACTGTACATTTCACCTTCAAAGTACATCCACGACCTTTTTCTCAAGATCTCTTCTCCCACTAACCTAATCTAAAGAACCATGATCTCGTACCTGAATTACCACAATAGTCTCTTAATTCATCTCCCTTTTCCCATAGGTTGCAGGTTGGGTTCTCCAGCAAGCAGACACTGAGATGGAATCAGGAATGCAAAAAGTGCCTTGGGCAGAAGTTGCTGCTGTACAGTGATGCTCACCTGATGACCTGATAAAGTCTCTGCCAGCCCAAGATGGGGGTCTGAAGCAAAGGTTGTCCACTAGAGGTATCCCACATTGAGCAGAAATGGCAAGACCCTTGTACCACCACCTTGCTTAGTAATTGGCCGGGGTCACTCCAAGAAGAGTGTGACCCCACTTAAAAATGAGGCAGAACCTGGATGAAGCTCACAACTAGAGCTTAACAGCCAACCACACGCTTCAAGCTGGGCAGTGAGTCCCTTCTAAAAGGGAATTAGAGTAGCAAAAATCTCCATCTTCCAGAGCATCCGTGCTCTTCACCATCTAGTGGTACTCCTCTACCATTTATTCTGCACACAGCAGCCACTGTTATTTTTAAAATGTGAGGCAGGGACTTCCCTTGTGGCACAGTGGTTAAGAATCCACCTCCCAACTCAGGGGACACGGGTTCGATCCCTGGTCTGGGAAGATCCTACATGCCGCGGAACAACTAAGCCCATGCACCAAAACTACTGAGCCTGCGCTCTAGAACCTGCGAGCCACAACTACTGAGCCCACGTGCCACAACCACTGAAGTCCGTGTGCCTAGAGCCCGTGCTCCACAACAAGAGAAGCTACCACAGTGAGAAGCCCGCACACGGCAACGAAAAGTAGAAACTAGAGAAAGCCTGCGTGCAGCAACAAAGACCCAATGCAGCCATAAATAAATAAATTAATAAATAAATAAAAATAAAATGTGAGGCAGACCATGTCATTCCTCTGTTCCAATACTTTCTCCTGTCACTCAACATACAACTCCATGGCCTAGAAGCCCCGACCACCTCTCCCTTCACTCTCCCTGTGACCTCATTCAACAACTTCCTTTCCATTCCCTCCAATCCAGTCCCATCTCAGGGGCACTTCCACCAGGATCTTGGCACTTGATGCTTCCTCATTCTCAAGCTTTCTTCCCGAAATATCTTTATTTCCTTCTGGTCTTTGCTTAAATGTTACTTTACTTGGATCATTCTCCCTGGCCCTTTATATAAAGTAGGCTGTACACCTCCCCCACCATTCTCCTTCCCTACACTTTATGTTAGTTTTCTACCAACTGACATGTAATAGATCACATTTATTTTTTACATAAACTTCATGAGTTCAGGGACTTTTTCTTCTTTATTCACTAATGTATCTTCAGTTCCTAGAGTATGCATAGAATAGACTCTAAACAAATATTCTGAATGAATGAATTTTCTCCCTGCTTCCTCCCATATCTTCCAAAAAGCTCAACTCAGTACAGCAGCTAGGAGATAACTCTAAATGTAAATCAGGTCATTAGGGATCAAAGCCTTATAATAGCTTTCTCCTGCAGTTATAATAAAGTCCAAAGTTCTTACAATGCTCTAGGTGACCTGGCCCTTGGAGACCATCTAATATAATTACCTTCTGCTTTTCCTCTTTCTCATTCCACACCAGCCACATGGGCTTTTTGCTGCTCTTTGAGCACACCCACCATGTTTGACAGCCATTGAGTGCCTTTGCACTTCCTCTTCTCTTATCCCAGAATTCTCTTCCACAAAGACATTTACATGGTTTTCCTCAGGACTTTGCCCTAAAGCTCTACCTTGAAGAAGACTTGTCAATCCGACTACCTATAATAGCATCACCTCCTGCCGTCTTCTGGTCCTTACACACTTATCACTAATTGATACATGTATTTATGTTTATTATGTGCCCCTCCTACCAAAATATCAGTTCCTTGAGGGCAGAGACTTTTTCTGGTATTTAATGATAAACAAAGCAAGGATATTTATTTGTATATCTACCCTCACAACAAACACACACTTGAAAGATCAGCCCAATTGTTTTGGAAATAAAGTCTAATGGTAAGACTTAGACTACTTCTGGTAGAATTATAGCACCTGAAATGTTTGGATTTTTTCTCTTTTGGTAAATTTTCCCTCCACGTTAATAATTATTATTGCAAATATTTTATTCTCACCCAAAAAATAAAACAAAGAGAAACAAGCTCAAAAATTCCATCTTTTTGAAACGTTGCTGTACCTTTTATATTAACTGAAGGAAGTTATTTCTAGATCTAATGTGATACAAATTAATAATATTCCTTGTGACTTTAATTACCTTCCACAGTATAACACATGATTTAATGGCTAATGAATTTGAATGCATTTCAGACCTCCAAGATGTTAAAATATTAAAGGCATACATACATTCTTCACACCCCAGGTTTCCATGTGGAGGGGCTTTGCTGGAAAAAATTCCTGGCCTGTAGCCTTACCCTTTACTCACTTTCCTGCGGGAAGAAGGAAACCTCATCTGCTTGGTAGGTTTGGGAGGAGGAACCCAGCATGGTCCTTCATCTCTCCCTTCTCTTCCTGAGAGGCAGCTGTCTGCAGGAAGCACATCATCACTGCTTTTCCTCGCCCTGAATTTTACACAGTCAGGTGCCCAGACAGGACGTCAGAGGCTTTTGATCAATGCCCATGACTTTGTAGGTAGGTTAAATTCACACATGAAGTAATAGCAGGGCTTCTTTGGTACAGGTCAAGCCACATTTCTCCAAATATGATTTCCAGACATAATTCTTATGTCTGTTTCTCAGATAAATACAAGCAGAGGGAGTTGTGTTATGCCTTGACCTACCAAGACACCAACAACCGCATCAATCTTCTTTTCAATTTGATAAATAATATGGCAGTTTAATTTTTAAAAATGTATAAGTACCCTCTTATCAAAGCACTGTGACTTTAAGATATTTAAGTAACATTTTTTCTAATGTCCCATTTTTTTCTTCCTATAAAGGTTCAAAGACATCTTAATAAAGTAATAAGAATAAGAATGAATTTAGAAGATGAACCCAAGACAGGCTTTGGTATCATAGAGTATAGCCTCTTTAAAGACTGGCTTTCTTTTCTTTTGATTATTATGGGTTGTCAACCTGCATTCAGAAGAGAATAAAGGAAAGCACTGCTCCCTTGAAATTCCCACCTCACCTTGCCTAACCTTGAAGTCTCACGTCCCTCATATCAAATCAGCGTGATAAATGACACCCAGCCCTGCTGACTCTTACTAGAATTTCAATTAATCATAACTTTTAAATCCTATGATTCTCTCAGTCCTTTCTCACTCTGTCTCCAAGGAAATTTGAGACACCTCGATAATGTTTACAAGCTGAATTTTTCATGGATATTTTCACAGTCATCTCAATAAGCCTCTCTACTATTTTCAAAATAGAAGTAAGTCTGGAATTTACTGCCTATTGAAAGAAGAATCCATTCTATAAGCATTAATTATAAAATAAGTGATATATAACAAACCTGTAAAAAAGGGGGTTGGGAGTGGCCTGCAGGGGGAATGACCTTGACAGAAAACAAATTGTCAGTAAAAGCTTTCACGGAATTACAAAGCATCACGTTTCAAACCAAAATCTGGAACAGAAAATTAAATATACATATAATGTCTTTTGGGGACTATTACACATATGAATGTAATTTTAAAGTGTATATTTTTATGAAAGACCTTAATACTAGATTAAATTGTGAAATGACAGTTTGATAGTAAGATCAGATAGGAAACTGCCATATAACATAGTGGATGCACGCTATATATCTTGAGGTTTTGTTTTTCTCTCCAGAAAAATATCCAAAATTTTTTTTGAGTTTGATTCCCCCAACCCACCATCCATATAAAGCTCCCATTTTCCAGAATCCAGCAGAGAATAAATATACCAAGATTCAATGTTATCTTTTTTTTTTTTTTTTTTTGCGGTACGCGGGCCTCTCACTGTTGTGGCCTATCCCGTTGCTCCGGACGTGCAGGCTCAGCGGCCATGGCTCACGGGCCCAGCCGCTCCGCGGCATGTGGGATCTTCCCAGACCAGGGCACGAACCCGTGTCTCCTGCATCGGCAGGCGGACTCTCAACCACTGCGCCACCAGGGAAGCCCTCAATGTTATCTTAATGAAAATTCACATGTTTTAGAATTCATATCTACAAATAATTTGGAAAATGATATAGACGTGAATAGACATGATACAGACATGAATAGATAAGGAGAGAACAAAAATTTTTCACTCAAAAATTCAGTAAAATAAAAACAAGTAAAATTTAGAAATTTTAGAGCAAATATCCATGTTTAATAAATATATATTGAATGAATAAATGAATTAATGTTTGAACAAATAGATACATGGATTGAGGAATAAATAAACAAACAGAATTCAATAACAAATTGCTAAAAGCTGAAGAATTTTTTTCTTACAACGTTGTGTGTACGTGGGTGTAGAGAAAGAAATATATATAATGCATATTTTATTGGTAGCTCTAATTACAGAAAAGTAAACTGGAATGTCCTAATAAAAATGGTACCCACGTTTATTACATATGCCCATCATATATATTGTATATTCATCTACTTTATGAAAACCAGCATGGTTTAATAAGTCACTTTTTGCAGAGTTGAAAACTTTATTATGTGTGGTGTTCTAGACAGAAAATATCATGCCTTTTAAATGCCTTTTAAATGCCTTTTAAAAATGCTATGACCAATATATACAGAAGTTTCTACTCATATAAATCGGTCTCTAGTAGAAGTAGAAAAAAATAATAATGTGTTAGTGCTTGTTTTATAGCCATATAGCAACTGGAAGAATTTATGTTTTTCGTATCACCAGGCTTGCTATCAAATTGTTTTTGTCTCATAAACATATCTCAAAAAAGCATCATAAAAGTTGATAAGATCTTATCCAAACATTTTTCTTATTTAATATTATAGATGGTGTTGATACACTGGGTTATAAAATACAAATATTCCCAAATGAGTGAGGTTATTAATAATCAAAGAAAAAACAATCAAAAACAATTATTAAAGCATCATTTGAACCTGGAAACAGGTTCACATCCAATAGCAATATTCATCCCCATAATCTTATAAAAACTGGCTACAAATGTTTTCCCCAACTTCCACGTTTAACTGGGCACCTATTACTATTTTAAATCTCTTCAGTTTGCAGTGGATAATAATGAGCCTACAGATTAATACGAAGTGTCTGTTTATTAAATTTAACTAATGAGACTTTAGGTTTTTGTCTTACCATATTGAAATATTTTATAAGAAATATTTATAAATTTATGTAAAATATGTAATGAAAAACTCATAGCATATATCAGAGACAGCTTTGAGCTTTCTTGACAAGGGCTATACAGTGTAAAAAAATTGCCTTTAAAGAGATAAACTATGAACAACCTGCCAGCTTCACTTTCTACCCCTGGTAGAGCCACTGTGAGTTCTTACAGAAGCAATAAACTCCTTCATACTGTTATTTACAAAACACCTACTTAAAATTTACAGGTATTTACGCCTTTTTCAGAACCACCTCAGATATTAGCTCATCCTAACCTCCCAAGGGCCCTGTAAAGTACATCAAGTGTATATTTTTACTCCAATATTAGAGGTTAGGAAATAAACCAACTTATAATAACTGTCTAGGTGGGGCCATTTAGTCATGTGTTCACATGAGGATAACAGCACTTCACTGTATGTCTAGATCCATTCCAAATTCAAGAATTCCTATAATTTTGTATCCTCACTTTAAAAATACAATATATGTTAAGGGTCTGGAGTTATTTTTAAATGTTTCTAGTCTTTTACTCTTTCTGGTCATATATGACATATCTAGACTGAATTGCTTCTTTCTAATCTGTTACATCCTAATATTTTGGGGAAAGTAGCCTTAAATACAGATATTTGCAGGCCAGTTTATGTTTTCTCTCAAAGAGTCACTGTGGTTTTGTAACTAAGAGACAAGCCCTGTCCCTCCCGGCCCTGTCCCTTCTGTTCCTCTCATGCCATATTTGCATACACATGAGATGTTTTCTTATATACCTTTGGCAACTTGCTTTTCTCATTGAAAGTCAAATGCAATAACAAATTTCCTCACTATGTTCTTGTATATTTTACTTTCTTTCAAAAATACTCCTCTAGTACCATCCAAATGCAAACAATAATTCATTATTCTTAAATTTCTCAGCCTATACAGGGGCGTGGGTTAGTAGCAGAGGAGAAAGAACACTAGACTAAGAATCAGGCCCCTAATTAGTTATGAGATACTTGACAAGTCCTTCAGTGTCTCAGTTTCAGAGGGGATTCAGCCAGATAAACACTAACCCTTCTAGCTCTAACATTTTATGGTTGTTCAAAATGAAAAGAAATTGATGATAGAATATGTGTTATTTACGTACAACATGCAAAAATAAGGATAAGAAATAGCACAGAGTGTAGGGTGTTAGTAAGAACATGATCCTCAGATTGAAAGTCTGTTTCTGCCACTCCATTTATCAATCAGAAGTTTCCATCACTTATCAAACCTAAAGTATAAAAATCAAATTTTCGAAGATGGTTTTTTGGGGACCCTAGTCTGCCATCTTCTTGATCTGCCAGCTTTCCAAATAAGGTCATTATTCCTTGCCTCAGCACCTCGTCTCCCAATTTATTGGCCTGTTGTGTAGTGAGCAGAGCAAGCAAAGCGAGCTTGGACTCAGTAACAAACTTGGCTTAGCCAGCCAGGAGCCTTGCTGCTCGTGGCTAGCCGGCCCTGGCCAGGGAATATTGGGGCAAGGTCCTAGGAACTGCCGGGAACATTTGTCCTGAGGATCTTTCCTTCAAAACTCCCTGAAACAGCACTGGTTACCCCAGCGCTTGGCAGTTGAAGCAAGAAACCGACAAACTTCTGTGAGTTGACAGGCTAGATTTTGGAGGCCTTTAGATAATATCACTGGACTGGGTAACAAATGACAAACCTAATGGAAAACCTGATTACTTCATCCAGATCAACAGGAATTAATTACATGGGACTGAATGAACTGTGAAGTAACACTGGCAAATCTGTACCCTGATGAATGAGAGCTGTGAAAAAAGATCAGCCTACAACCAAGAAACACAAGTCATCATTTCTGTAGAGGGAGAAAATTATAAGCCCTTGGACTTCCCTGGTGGTGCAGTGGTTAAGAATCTGCCTGCCAATGCAGGGGACACAGGTTCGAGCCCTGGTCCAGGAAGATCCCACATGCAGCAGAGCAACTAAGCCCATGTGCCACAACTACTGAGCCCACGCACCACAACTACTGAAGCCCGAGCACCTAGAGCCCGTGCCCCACAACAAGAGAAGCCACCGCAATGAGAAGCCCGCGTACTGCAATGAAGAGTAGCCCCCACTCACTGCAACTAGAGAAAGCCAACGCACAGCAACAAAGACCCAATACAGCCATAAATAAATAGACAGATAGATAGATAAATAAATAAAAAGAAAAGAAAATTATAAGCCCTGTTTGCTATTAAAAAACGTGACTGCCAGAGTCTTAAGGCCTTTAATTATCAGCTTTATGCAAAGCACCTTGGTGGGATAACAGACTGAAGAGCAAGCCTCAAACTTGTCACCTAACAAGCTTGTTGAAGCAGATGCCTGGCTCAGTAGATCTGTGGGGAGCCCAACAATTTGTCCCTCAGCAGCCCACAGATGATGATGGTGGTGGCGATGCTGCTCCTCAGACAACATTTCCATCATCACTGGCTTAATGTATGGTCTGGAAGCAAGACTACATCGGAAAGCCATTTCACAGTGAGATAAGCTTGCGGGACTCTCCCCAAGACATTTGATTTGAAGATGCTAAAAATTTAAGGCCTAGCTCATGGAGGAAGAAGAAATCCTTGGTTTCAGATTTATACCTGTTCTGTATTTTTAATCATGTGATCATAATCATATGACATCCTGCTAGTTTGTATACAGAAAGTCCTTCATGTCTTTTATTTATTTGTTTTATTTTTTTTAACATGTTTACTGGAGTGTAGTTGTTTTACAATGGTGTGTTAGTTTCTGCCGTATAGCAGGGTGAATCAGCTATACATATACATATGTCCCCATGTCTGCTCCCTCTTGCGTCTCCCTCCCAACCTCCCTATTCTACCCCTCTGGGTGGATGCAAAGCACCGAGCTGATCTCCCTGTGCTATGCGGCTGCTTCCTAATAGCTATCTATTTGGTGTTGTGTATGTGTCCATACCACTCTCTCACGTTGTCCCATCTTACCCTTCCCCCTCCCCATGTCATGGCCTTCATGTCTTTTAGAGCTTAAAATATTGTTGTGAAGTATAACCATTCATCTTGAAGCTATACATAGAGTTGCTTGTGATAGAAAACTTCATTTTCTGTCATTTCTCTTGTGTATAAAGCTTTTGAATTCTTTTGTGATAAATGCATCAAGATGCTGTCTTTTCTCCCTTCACACTCGATTGCTATCTAATTTATCTAAGAAATAAATTTTGTAAAGCAATGCAAAAAAAATCA
The DNA here is from genome assembly GCF_964165515.1 of Mesoplodon bidens. Lineage (NCBI taxonomy): Eukaryota > Metazoa > Chordata > Mammalia > Artiodactyla > Ziphiidae > Mesoplodon > Mesoplodon bidens. The sequence goes on from NC_138167.1 coordinate 93,447,045, forward strand.
AATTTTCCATTTCTTATCAAACCTAAAGTATAAATCAAAACACATATCCTAAGTAGCTTTAAACTGATGGTCCTAAATGGAAATTTTTAACAATGCAATATATATCTATTTGAAATAAACAACATCATCAACTATCAATTATTTATCTAACTCCCTATCTATCTCTACATTTACATCCTTAATCAATAAAAGTCATGTCTTGATTGTTGTTCTTTTACTGCATGAAAACAAGAAAGTTTGGGTAGATTTTCACCCAAGTTGAGGTTTTTGAAGTCTGAAGTATAATCTCTTTAGCATATGCAAAAAAGTCTCTTGAGATATCCATGTTAGGCACCCCAAAGATAGGCAATCCTGGAGTGTGTCAAGGGTGGGGCATGTGAACTATCAATCAATATGTACCACCCAAACATTTTAAGTCAGAGAAAACAAGATGGTTTTAAGTTTGAGCATCAGGTCAAAATCATAAGGGCAGACATTGGGAATTGGCAATAACTTGCTGTCAGAGTCTTTTTCAAATGGGGAACTCTTGGTATTGCTCAAAAGTTAACAGCAACAGAATTTGCTACACCCAGTTTATGATGATTCCTCTAAACAATGGAGAGAGAGCTGGTGATCAAAGTATTTATTAACCGCCCAGAGATGACATAAAGTTCATGTCTAAACACAGTGGTTCTATCTTATTCATTCACCAAAAAAATTTGCTTCTGGGAATTAAGTGAGACAAATTAGGTTAGAAAGAAAAAGAAGATGTGTAAATGCACTTACATTTTTATACAAAACGTTATCAACCATGAATTTTATCTCATACCAGAAACAAACATGAAAATGAAGTAGATCAACCTAAAGTCTCTTTGGTAAACTAAGACTCCAAGACACTAGAAATGAAAAACAATATAAACATGTCCCTTCAGGATATTTCATCATCTTGACAATATTGGTTGCGGGTATAAAACCTGTTTAATGGTCTAAACAAAATCTGAAATACACTCAGGAACTGGGTCACCTAAGTTAGAGTCATCTCAGAAATATTCTCAGTAATGACATAAAAAGTAATTTTAATTTAAAACAGTTACATCAATGAATTATAACTCTTTATTAATCAGAATCAGCTAGAATAAGTTAGATAACAAGTGACCGAAAATCTCAGTGAGTTACGCCAACAATTTTCACCCAAGCTATGTATATGTCAAGAATTTTAAAGCTCACCTGCATGTTGTCTCTTTCCAGAACTCACGTCTCTATCTGGAATACTGATGATCTTTGGAAGAGAAAAACAAAATATGGAAAACTACACACAGGCCCTTAAAACTTCTGCCTGGAATTAACACAGTCACTTTCACCCATATTTCATTGGCTAGAGAAAGTTGCAAGACCACTCCTGTATTCAGAAGGACTGGGACAGAATATTCTCCCACAGGATGGGGACACCACAGAGTGGGAATTCTACAGGAAGAAAAATTGGAATACAGGAACAACCTATTCAATGCCCCTACACTGTTGTGTTAGTGTTGTATTGAGTTTTGGATATGTAAACATAAGTTTTCCATTGGCCAGAATACACTATACACTCTATGAAATTGATCGTTCCAAATCAAAAGGCTTTCCACAAGAAAAACATGAACAGGGGAGCTACCTATGTACTTACTATGTCTGTACTTAGTGAACAATATTCCAATTTAACCCAGAATTCTAAATACGTTTGCCCCATGTTACCATGCACATTCTTTCTTTTGTTACTTTCATATTTTAGAATTAAATTTTATATTTTTTTATATTTTAGAAGTTAAAATGAGGCAATAATTCTATTGCTTAAAAGCAGATTGACTGGGAACTCTACTCAATAATCTGTAATGACCTATTTGGGAAAAAAATCTAAAAGAAGAGTGATATATATATATGTATAACTGATTCACTTTGCTGTACACCTGAAACTAATGCAACACTGTATATCAACTATACTCCAATAAAAATAAAAGAAAAAAAAAGCAGAGAGAGCAGACAGCAGAAGCAAGAAGAAGTACAATTCTGCAGCCTGTGGAACAAAAACCACATTCACAGAAAGATAGACAAGATGAAAAGGCAGAGGGCTATGTACCAGATGAAGGAACAAAATAAAACCCCAGAAAAACAACTAAATGAAGTGGAGATAGGCAATCGTCCAGAAAAAGAATTCAGAATGATGATACTGAAGATGATCCAGGACCTCAGAAAAAGAATGGAGGCAGAGATCAAGAGGATGCAAGAAATGTTTAACAAGGATCTAGAAGAATTAAAGAACAAACAAACAGAGATGAACAATACAATAACTGAAATGAAAACTACACTAGAAGGAATCAATAGCAGAATAACTGAGGCAGAAGAACGGATAAGTGACCTGGAAGACAGAATGGTGGAATTCACTGCTGCGGAACAGGATAAAGAAAAAAGAATGAAAAGAAATGAAGACAGCCTAAGAGACCTCTGGGACAACATTAAATGCAACAACATTCGCGTTATAGGGTCCCAGAAGGAGAAGAGAGAGAGAAAGGACCCAAGAAAATACTTGAAGAGATTAAAGTCGAAAACTTCCCTAACATGGGAAAGGAAATAGTCACCCAGGTCCAGGAAGCACAGACAGTCCCATACAGGATAAACCCAAGGAGAAGCACACCAAGACACGTAGTAATCAAATTGTCAAAAATTAAAGACAAAGAAAAATTATTAAAAGCAACGAGGGAAAATCAACAAATAACATACAAGGGAACTCCCAAAAGGTTAACAGCTGATTTCTCAGCAGAAACTCTACAAGCCAGAAGGGAGTGGCATGGTATACTTAAAGTGATGAAAGGGAAGAAACTACAACCAAGATTACTCTACCCGGATCTCATTCAGATTCGATGCAGAAATCAAAAGCTTTACAGGCAAGCAAAAGCTAAGAGAATTCAGCACAACGAAACCAGCTCTACAACAAATGATAAAGGAACTTCTCTAAGTGGGAAAAATAAGAGAAGAAAAGGACCTATAAAAACAAACCCAAAACAATTAAGAAAATGGTCATAGGAACATACATATCGATAATTACCTTAAACGTGAATGGATTAAATGCTCCAATCAAAAGACACAGGCTTGCTGAATGGATACAAAAACAAGACCCATCTATATGGTGTCTACAAGAGACCCACTTCAGACCTAGGGACACATACAGTCTGAGAGTGAGGGAATGGAAAAAGATATATTCCATGCAAATGGAAATCAAAAGAAAGCTGGAGTAGCAACACTCATATCAGATAAAATGGACTTTAAAATAAAGAATGTTACAAGAGACAAGGAAGGACACTACATAATGATCAAGGGATCAATCCAAAAAGAAGACATAACAATTATAAATATATATGCACCCAACATAGGAGCACCTCAATACATAAGGCAACTGCTAACAGCTCTAAAACAGGAAATCAACAGTAACACAATAATAGTGTGGGAGTTTAACACCTCACTTACACCAATGGACAGATCATCCAAACAGGAAATTAATAAGGAAACACAACTTTTAAATGACACAATAGACAAGATAGATTTAATTGATATTTATAGGACATTCCATCCAAAACGAGCACATTATACTTTCTTCTCAAGTGCACACAGAACATTCTCCAGGAGAGATCACATCTTGGGTCACAAATCAAGCCTCAGTTAATTTAAGAAAATTGAAATCACGTCAAGCATCTTTTCTGACCACAACGCTATGAGATTAGAAATCAATTACAGGGAAAAAAACATAAAAAACACAAACACATGGAGGTTAAACAATACGTTACTAAATAACCAAAAGATCAATGAAGAAATCAAAGAGGAAATCAAAAAATACCTAGAGACAAATGACAATGAAAACACATTGATCCAAAACCTATGGGATGCAGCAAAAGCAGTTCTAAAAGGGAGGTTTATAGCTATACAAGCCTACCTCAAGAAAAAAGACAAATCTCAAATAAACAATCTGAACGTTACACCTAAAGGAACTAGAGAAAGAAGAACAAACAAAACCCAAAGTTAGCAGAAGGAAAGAAATCATAAAGATCAGAGCAGAAATAAATGAAATAGAAACAATAGCAAAGATCAATAAAACTAACAGCTGGTTCTTTGAGAAAATAAAATTGATAAACCGTTAGCCAGAGTGATCAAGAAAAAGAGGGAAAGGACTCAAATCAATAAAATTAGAAATGAAAAAGGAGAAGTTACAACAGACACCGCAGAAATACAAAGCCTCCTAAGATACTACTACAAGCCAATCTATGCCAATAAAATGGACAACCTGGAAGAAGTGGACAAATTCTTAGAAAGTTATAACCTTCCAAGACTGAACCAGGAAGAAATAGAAATATGAACAGACAAATCACAAGTAATGAAATTGAAACTGTGATGAAAAATCTTCCAACAAACAAAAGTCCAGGACCAGAAGGCTTCACAGGTGAATTCTATCAAACATTTAGAGAAGAGTTAACACCAATCCTTCTCAAACTCTTCCCAAAATTTGCAGAGGAAGAAACACTCCCAAACTCCTTCTATGAGGCCACCATCAACCTGATACCAAAACTAGACAAAGATACTACAAAAAAAGAAAATTACAGACCAATATCACTGATGAATATACATGCAAAAATCCTCAACAAAATACTAGCAAACAGAATCCAACAACACATTAAAAGGATCATACACCATGATCAAGTGGGGTTTATCCCAGGGATGCAAGGATTCTTCAATATATGCAAATCAATCAATGTGATACACCATATTAACACATTGAAGAATAAAAACCATATGATCACCTCAATAGATGCAGAAAAAGCTTCTGACAAAATTCAACACCCATTTATGATAAAAACTCTCCAGAAAGTGGGCAGAGAGGGAACCTACTTCAACATAATAAAGGCCATATACAACAAACCCACAGCAAACATCATTCTCAATGGTGAAAAACTGAAACCATTTCCTCTAAGATCAGGAACAAAACAAGGATGTCCACTCTCACCATGATTATTCAACATGGTTTTGGAAGTTCTAGCCATGGCAATCAGAGAAGAAAAAGAAATAAAAGGAATACAAATTGGAAAAGAAGAATTAAAACTGTCACTGTTTGCAGATGACATGATACTATACATAGAGAATCCTAAAGATGCCACCAGAAAACGACTAGAGCTAATCAATGAATTTGGTAAATTTGCAGGATACAAAATTAATGCACAGAAATCCCTTGCATTCCTATACACTAATGATGAAAAATCTGAAAGAGAAATTAAGGAAACACTCCCATTTACCATGGCAACAAAAAGAATAAAATACCTAGGAATAAACCTACCTAGGGAGACAAAAGACCTGTATGCAGAAAACTATAAGACATTGATGAAAGAAATTAAAGACGATACCAACAGATGGAGAGATATACCATGTTCTTTGAGTGGAAGAAGCAATATTGTGAAAATGACTATAATACCCAAAGCAATCTACAGATTCAATGCAATCCCTATCAAGTTACCAATGGCATTTTTTACAGAACTAGAACAAAAAATCTTGAAATTTGTATGGAGACACAAAAATACCCTGAGTAGCCACAGCAGTCTTGAGGGAAAAAAACGGAGCTGGAGGAATCAGACTCCCTGACTTCAGACTATAGAACAAAGCTACAGTAATCAAGAAAATACTGGCACAAAAACAGAAATATAGAACAATAGAACAGGAATAGAAAGCCCAGAGATAAACCCATGCACATATGGTCAACTAATCTATGACAAGGGAGGCAAGGATATACAATGGAGAAAAGACAGTCTCTTCAATAAGTGGTGTTGGGAAAACTGGAGAGCTACATGTAAAAGAATGAAATTAGAACACTTCCTAACACCATACATGAAAATAAACTCAAAATGGATTAGAGACCTAAATGTAAGACTGGACACTATAAACATCTTAGAGGAAAACATAGGAAGAACACTCCTTGACATAAATCACAGCAAGATCATTTTTGATCTACCTTCTAGAGTAATGGAAACAAAAACAAAAATAAACAAATGGGACCTAATGAAACTTAAAAGTTTTTGCACAGCAAAGGAAACCACAAACAAGACCAAAAGACAACCCTCAGAATGTGAGAAAATATTTGCAAACAAATCAATGGAAAAAGGATTAATCTCCAAAATATATAAACAGCTCATGCAGCTCAATATTAAAAAAATAAACAACCCAATCCGAAAATAGGCAGAAGACCCAAATAGACATTTCTCCAAAGAAGACATACAGATGGCCAAGAGGCACATGAAAACCTGTTCAACATCACTAATTGTTAGAGAAATGCAAATCAAAACTACAATGAGGTATCACCTCACACCGGTTAGAATGTGTATCATCAGAAAATCTACCAACAACAAATGCTGGAGAGGGTGCGGAGAAAAGGGAACCCTCTTGCACTGTTGGTGGGAATGTAAATTGATACAGCCACTATGGAGAACAGTATGGAAGTTCCTTAAAAAACTAAAAATAGAATTTCCATATGACACAGCAATCCCACTGCTGAGCATATACCCAGAGAAAACCATAATTCAAACAGACACACGCAACCCAATATTCATTGCAGCACTATTTACAATAGCCAGGTCATGGAAGCAACTTAAATGCCAATTGACAGACAAATAGATAAAGAAGATGTGGTACATATATAAAATGGAATATTACTCAGCCATAAAAAGGAACGAAACTGGGTCATTTGTAGAGACGTGGATGCATCTAGAGACTGTCATACAGAGTGAAGTAAGTCAGAAAGAGAAAAACAAATATTGTATACTAACGCATATATGTGGAACCTAGAAAATGGTGCAGATGAACCCGTTTGCAGAGCAGAAATTGAGACACAGAAGAAGAGAAAAAATGTATGGACACCAAGGGGGGAAAGCGGCAGGGAGTGGGTGTGTGATGAATTGGGAGATTGGGATTGACAGGTATACACTGATGTGTATAAAATGGATGACTAATAAGAACCTGCTGTATAAAAAGATAAATAAAATTAAATTTAAAAAAAAGGAAAAGCAGATTGGCTAGAACCAGACTTCAGCAGTTCAGATACCTGCTCTGCTACTTACTAGCTATGAAACCTTGACCACCTGAGTTAGCTTTTCTGTATTTCAGTTTTCCTATCAAACAAGGAGAGCAATATTATCTTTCTCACAGTATTGCTATGAAATATAAATGAGACAGTACACAGAAATGCACTAGAATACATGCTGGAACCTAAGAAGCCCCGTGGAAGTGAAGATGATGGTCTGAAGTTGAATTGAAATCTCCCAGGTGACATTGAAACAACTTATTAAAAAATTCAAATATGATCAAAGCATTACTTGGCATCCTGTATGTGAGAAATAGTTACCTGCATGAAATTTTTTTCTTGCAAAACACCACTGAAATCAATTTGAATAGGTCAAGAGATAATCAATGAACTAATATAAGAACCTAATATGAGTATGTCTGATACATTTTCCAACAGGAAGAATCAAGTTTAAAATTGAGGTCAGATCATATACAGGTTGGACTGAGTGAGAGGGTGGTATCACATGATACACCTAATATAAATTATTTTACACTTATGAAGCATAACTACAGAAATTTTGACAAAAATTTGTCCTTCAAGCGTTTGCTTGCCCAGTTATTTCCTCTCATTCCTACCTTCAATCTCATCTCTCCACATATTCATACCCTTCTACCTAAGAACCTGTCCCCAAAAGAAAACCCTTCATTTGATACAGCTCACTCTCCAGCAGCCATTCCATATCTTCACATCCCACTTTAAGAATTCTTATAGGGCTTCCTGGTGCGCAGTGGTTGAGAGTCTGCCTGCTGATGCAGGGGACACGGGTTCGTGCCCCGGTCCGGGAGGATCCCACATCCCGTGGAGCAGCTGGGCCCGTGAGCCATGGCCGCTGAGCCTGTGCGTCCGGAGCCTGTGCGTCCGGAGCCTGTGCTCTGCAACGGGACAGGCCACAACAGTGAGAGACCCGCGTATCACAAAAAAAAAAAAAAGAATTCTTATAGAATTCTTAATTAACTCTTTAACACATGCATTTGACATATTATGGAAACTTCACTCTGGTTGTCTAATCATATTCCTATTTTCTAAGTCTTCAATTTCCTTCACTTCTTGAAAACATGTAATACTCTTGACCAAAATCCACTTCTTGAAAGTAGATTCCTCCTCTTCCATATGATATCTCAAAGCTTAGGTTAGTTCCTTCAGTAAATCCTTCCTTCTTCTATATTCCTGAGTCTCTAGCAAAAGTACTATATTTAATAAGATAATAAAGATGATGGTAGATACATTAACAAAATATATTCCTAATGGCAATAGCTAGTTAGAAATGGAAATGATATTAAATATTCAATTTGCAAGAGTGAAAAAAATCTATAAACTCTTATTGAAGGATGAGATAACAATTGAACAATTGGAAATATCATGTCCTTGGATGAGACGGTCTGTAATGAAAAAGCCAATTCTCCCCCAAATTAATTTAATGTAATGTCAGTTATAAACCTTAAGGTGTATTTGTTTACTTCCTTGTTTTTGAAACTTGAAAAGTTCAATTTAACATAGAAGGATAAATTTAGCAAAAATGGTTTAGAGTATTCAGAGGGAAACAAAGAAAATCAAAAGAAGGATGAAAGTAGGTAGCTTTACTTTAGATACAACTTAAGTGTACTTGAAAGCCACTGAAATAAAAACTGTTTGGTGCTGGCATAGAAAGCAAATACGAGGAAAAAATGAAGCAAGGCCTGCCCAGTCATACCCAGGGAGACTAATTCTGTTTTATTTTTTCTGAAGAGAATTTTGTTTCCTGATATGAGCTTAGCCAAAATTACATTGTCAAGAGATTACACAGTTTATGGTAAAGAGCTAACCACACTTGCAGCTTGAGGAACCAAAGAAAGTACCTGTTGGTACCAATTAATATCCTGTTAATGATACTAAGAAATACCAAAAATAAAAAAAGATATTAAACTTTTTTCTTGTACTGCAGAAAACAGTGGAAATGAAAATGTCTCAAGCTGGGTGCCAGAGGCCCATTGTACCAAAACTTCAGAGATCCATTTCTGCTCCATGATCAATAAGTGCTGGCTATGGCTGAGCCGTCACTCCTGTCTGAGTCTGGACAGTCATACCTACCACAAAGGGGGCTGATAATAATAAATGAGACAATTTATGTAAAAAGCCCTGAGCATAATACCTAGCATATATAAAATTGTCAATGTATTGGTCTGCTTTGGGCTTGGTGATAAATGTTCAAAATAATTTTAATTTTCTAAAATTTTATGTTTCTTATAAACCACTTGGGCTACGTTCCTTTCTATTTCCTTAGTAAACCAAATCCCGACTCTGATATGTCTGAGTTTTCTTTGTCACGTAAAGTTCATTAGTTTTGTAGCAAACGGATTTTGGGTGACAGTCTTTTAACCTCCAGTTTTTTTTGACTGAGAATACATTCTGCTGAGCAAAAATAATAATGTCCCAAGCTTGTTTATTCAGCGGTATAACTTCAAGACACCTTAATAGTCCTACGAGCCCAGTATGAACCTGTTGGATTTTGCTTGTGGAATCTGCTATCACAGCTTCTAGTTATTACTCTCTCAAGAGTCTGGGTAGAGCAGTGTGCTATGTGCTCATGATTCATCTGTCTCAGCGTGAACAGTTAGTGACAAGATAAAAAATACAAGCTTGAAAATGAAGCTGAATTTTCAGTAAAAAGTTTAGCCTTGTTAAGCATGCAATTGGCATAATTTCAGGTAAAGAACAAAACAATTTGCTTCCTTGCATAAATAATTTAAGAATCGGCCACTATGGTAGCAGCCACAGTGAATGTAAATTGCTCTTTCTGCAGATTTAAAGTTCTCTGGTAACAATAATTGACTCTTCGACCATACAGCTCTCACTTTCAGGCAACACTTAAGAGATAAAGTTTTCAATTCAGATATCTCTTGTTTATTTCAAAGAGTGGTTTTTAAACACTTGCTCTAAATGTTAGTACTATAAGATCATTTGTTATGTAAAAAGCTAGCATGGCAGAAAATTTAAAGTGTCATTGAGGGGTTAATAAAATCAAATCTACATGGTTTCAATAAATTTATGGTTTTGTGGATAGTCTTCTTCGATTTTTTTTTTCTGTTTTTATCTTTTCTTTTGAACACGGGAGAGTGAAATTTAGGTCTCTATGAAACTACAAGCTTATGGGATAGACCAAGAAGTCAGGGGGAACAAAATCTATGTGAAACTAGTCTATAAAATTTAGTTGTACATATTTTTAGTGTAGAAGGGAGTGTAATAATTTCCTTGAGTTTACGGAGTTTTTCCTTTATTCCTTTATATTCCTGTCATTCTGATAGAAAATAAAGTTCTAAGGTAATAAAATCCTTGTGTTGTATACACAGACACACACACACACACCTCTTGTGTCAGATGAAGGGTAGTTCTACCAGTACCTCCACCCCAGCCCTCACCTCACCCCCACCCAAGGAGCTCTTTGGCATTCTGTGCAGTGCTGAACAGTAGGACATGGAGTTTCCCTGGTCCTTACCCACTAAATGACAGTATTGCTCCCCTCTCAATATAACAACCAAAAAACAACCCTACACATTTAAAACCAACACGCTCCCCAAGAAGGGAGAGCAGCTGTCATGTACAGTAGCCAAGTTATTAACTATTGGATATTGTCTTGTGGAACGCAGTATGTTAAAAATCTCCGATATGGTGTTAGCTGTTATACTTGCCCCTTTGCTGAGTACTTTAAGGACAAGCAGAAGCGAGAATCTATGACTCTCAAACAGGAAAAGAGAAACATATTTATCTTCTCCCTGAGCTCACCTCTTCAATGATCCCATGGTTTCTTCTGAGTAGACATGCTTAGATAGTCAGGTCATTCCTTTCCTCTTCTTCGTATATCTCATCTTCCTAATGATCATCCTGAAGTTACCACCCCCCCTTTTTAATTCTTTTTAATATTATGAAATAGTTAAGTAACTCAAAAGTATAATGAAAATGGGGGACTTCCCTGGTGGTCCAGTGGTTAAGACTTTGCCTTCCAACACAGGGGGTGTGGGTTCAATCCCTGGTTGGGGAGGTAAGATCCCACATGCCTCGCAGCCAAAAAACCAAAACATAAAACAGAAGCCATGTTGTAACAAATTCAGTAAAGACTTTAAAAAATGGTCCACATCAAAAAAAAAAATCTTTAAAAAAAAAAGTATAAGGAAAATAAAATGAAGTCTAACCTACCAGCTTAAGAAATAAAACATTGTAAGTAAAATTGAAGTGCATAGAATAAGCACTTAATAGTTGGTAGCTTCCATTATTTTTGGTGCTATTGTTTCATTTATCTGTGGGAGAGTAAGCAGAGATGATTCTCTTTTGGGTACATCAATTTTGACCCCTGGGATACACCCCAGCCCCCAGCTTTTATATTGACCATAACATTTCCCTCTTCCAGTCTACATTTTAGGTTTTGTCAAAAAAGACAGAGGGGATGAAAAATTATATGAAAAGAGATCAAAGGAGAAAAGCTCATAATAATCAGTAATAACAACAATAATCACAAAATAATAGAAGCTGTCTTCAGAAGGACACTACATAATGATCAAGGGATCAACCAAGAAAGAAGCTATAAAAATTGTAAATATACATGCACCAACATAGAAGCACCTCAATATATAAGGCAAATGCTAACAGCTATAAACGGAGCAATTGACAGTAACACAATAATAGTGGGGGACTTTAACACCCCACTTTCATTAATGGACAGATCGTCCAGACAGAAAATCAACAAGGAAACGTAGGCCTTAAATGACACAGTAGACCAGATGGACTTAATTGATATTTATAGAACATTACATCCAAAGGAAGCAGAATACACATTCATTCTTCTCAAGTGCACATGGAACATTCTCCAGGACTGATCATATGCTGGGCCACAGAGTGAGCCTCAGTAAATTTAAGAAAATTGAAATCATATCAAGCATCTTTTCTGACCACAACACTCTGAGATTAGAAATCAACTACAAGAAAAAAAAACTGTAAAAAATCACAAACAGGGCTTCCCTGGTGGTGCAGTGGTTGAGAGTCCGCCTGCCGATGCAGGGGACATGGGTTCATGCCCCGGTCCGGGAAGATCCCACGTGCCGTGGAGCGGCTAGGCCCGTGAGCCATGGCCACTGAGCCTGCGCTCCGCAACGGGAGATGCCACAACAGTGAGAGGCCCGCGTACCGCAAAAAAAAAAAAAAAAAAAATCACAAACATGTGGAGGCTAAACAATATGCTACTAAACAACTAACAGATCACTGAAGAAAATCAAAGATGAAATCAAAAAATACCTAGAGACAAATGAAAATGAAAGCACAATGATCCAAAACCTATGGGAATGGAGCAAGAATATTTCTAAGAGGAAAGTTTATAGCAATACAATCCTACCTCAAAAAAACAAGAAAAATCACAAATAAACAACCTAACCTTACACCAAAAGCAACTAGAGAAAGAAGAACAAACAAAACCCGAAGTTAGCAAAAGGAAATAAAACATAAAGATCGGAGCAGAAATAAATGAAACAGAAACAAAGAAAACAATAGCAAAGATCAATGGAACTAAAAGCTGGTTCTTTGAAAAGATTAACAAAATTAACAAACCTTTAGCCAGACTCATCAAGAAAAAAAGGGAGAGGGCTCAAAACAATAAAAGTAGAAATGAAAAAGAAGATGTTACAATGGACACCACAGAAATACAAAAGATCATACGAGACTACTACAAACAACTCTATGCCAATAAAATGGACAACCTGGAAGAAATGGACAAATTCTTAGAAAGGTACAATCTCCAAAGACTGAACCAGGAAGAAATAGAAAATATGAACAGACCAATCACAAGTACTGAAATTGAAATTGTGATTAAAAAACTCCCAACAAACAAAAGCAGGACCTGATGGCTTCACAGGTGAATTCTATCAAACATATAGAGAAGAGCTAACACCCATCCTTCTCAAACTCTTCCAAAATATAGCAGAGAGAGAAACACTCCCAAATTCATTCTATGAAGCCACCATCACCCTGATACCAAAACCAGACAAAGCTGTCACAAAAAAGAAAACTACAGGCCAATATCACTGATGAACATAGATACAAAAATCCTCAACAAAATACTAGCAATCCGAATCCAACAATACATTAAAAGGACCATACACCATGATCAAGTGGGATTTATCCCAGGGATGCAAGGATTTTCAATATCCACAAATCAATCAGTGTGATATACCACATTAACAAATAGAAAAATAAAAACCATGTGATTCTCTCAATAGATGCAGAAAAAGCTTTTGACAAAATTCAGCACTCATTTATGATAAAAACTCTCCAGAATGTGGGCATAGAGGGAACATACCTCAACATAATAAGGCCATGTATGACAAACCTACAGCTAACATCATACTCAATGATGAAAAGCTGAAAGCATTTCCTCTAAGATCAGGAACAAGACAAGGATGTCCACTCTTGCCACTTTTATTCAACATAGTTTTGGAAGTCCTAGCCACAACAGTCAGAGAAGAAAAAGAAATAAAAGGAATCCAAATTGGAAAAGAAGAAGTAGAACTGTCACTGTTTGCAGATGACATGATACTATACAGAGAAAATCCTAAAGATGTTACCAGAAAACTCTTAGAGCCCATCAATGAATTCAGTAAAGTTGCATGATACAAAATTAATACACAGAAATCTGTGCATTTCTACGCACTAACAATGAAAGATCAGAAAGAGAAATTTAAGAAACAATCCCAGTTGCCATCACATCAAAAAGAATAAAATACTTAAGAATAAATCTACCTCAGGAGGCAAAAGACCTATATTCTGAAAACTATAAAACACTGATGAAAGAAACTGAAGACAACACAAACAGATGGATGGATATACCATGTTCTTGGATTGGAAGAATCAATATTGTCAAAATAACTATACTACCCAAAGCAATCTACAGATTCAGTGCAATCCCTATGAAATTACCAATGGCATTTTTCATAGAACTAGCACAAAAAAATCTTAAAATTTGTATGGAGACACAAAAGACCCCAAATAGCCAAAGCAATCTTGAGAAAGAAAAACAGGACTTCCCTGCTGGCGCAGTGGTTGAGAGTCCGCCTGCCGATGCAGGGGACACGGGTTCGAGCCCTGGTCTGGGACGATCCCACATGCCACGGAGCAACTAAGCCCGTGTGCCACAACTACTGAGCCTGCACTCTAGAGCCCATGTGCCACAACTACTGAAGCCCATGTGCCTAGAGCCTGTGCTCCACAACAAGAAAAGCCACTGCAATGAGAAGTCCGTGCACTGCAACAAAGAGTAGCCCCAGCTTGCTGCAACAAGAGAGAGCCCGCGTGCAGCAACGAAGACCCAACACAGCCAAAAATAAATAAATAAGTAAATAAATTTATTTTTTAAAAAAAGAAAAAAAAAGAAAAACAGAGCTGGAGGAATCAGGCTCCCTGACTTCAGACTATATTACAAAGTTATGGTAACCAAGATAGTATGGTACTGGCACAAAAACAGAAATATGTATCAATAGAACAGGATAGAAAACTGAGAAATAACCCACACACCTATGGCCAATTAATCTACAACAAAGGGAACAAGACTATAAAATGGAGGAAAGACAGTCTCTTCAAATAAATGGTGCTGGGAAAATGGGACAGCTACATGTAAAGGAATGAAATTAGGACATTCTTTAACACCACACCCAAAGATAAACTCAAAATGCATTAAAGACCTAAATATAAGATCGGATACTATAAAACTCTTAGAGGAAAACATAGGAAGAACATTCTTTGACATAAGTCACAGCAATATCTTTTTCAATCTGTCTCCCAGAGTAATGGAAATAAAAACAAAAATAAACAAATGGGACCTAATTAAACTCAGAAGCTTTTGCACAACAAAGAAAACTATAAACAAAACGTAAAGACAACCTACAGAATGAGAGAAAATATTTGCAAATGATGCAACCGACAAGGGATAAGTCTCCAAAATTTACATACAGCTCATGCAGCTCAATATCAAAAAAACCAAACAACATAATCCAAAAATGGGCAGAAGACATACAGATGGCCAAGACACACATGAAAAGATGACTCAACATTGCTAAGTATTAGAGAAATGCAAATCAAAACTACAATGAGATATCACCTCACACTAGTCAGAATGGCCATCATCAAAAAACCTGCCAACAATAAATGCTAGAGAGGATGTGAAGAAAAGGGAACACTCTTGCACTGTTGGTGGGAATGTAAATTGATACAGCCACTATGGAGAACAGTATGGAGGTTCCTTAAACAACTAAAAATAGAACTACCATATGACCCAGCAATCCCACTACTGGGCATATACCCTGAGAAAACCATAATTCAAAAAGAGTCCTGTACCAAAATGTTCAAGCGCCCTTTTTTATTTTGTTTCAAGTGAATACAGTTCTCCACTGGTTGACGTGCCATTTCAGCAATGAAAAATGGAACATCCGTTTATATATTCATTAAGAAGCCTTTTTGCCCTCTACTTACATACCACAGATGACAACAATGAGATTTCCCACAGAACAAAAGAAAAACCTTTCAGACCCCAGCAGTGACTTCAAAGAATGAACACATGAGAAGACAGCTCTGTGCAGCAGCATCCCCTCCCAGGTCTGCAGCGTGATATATGGCAGGTCACCTTCTTCCTTGCATTTTAATATCCTTAGATGCTACTAAGGAGTTAATAATGCTTATCACTGATCCCCTTCAGGCAAGGTTAGGAGGCTAACGAGAAAAGACTATAAATCAGTATACAGAGCCTCCGACTACTAACAAACCTTCTACTTTTAGAAATAAAATTACACAGAGCCTACTGCATACCCCTGGCCCAGCCCTGCACTGTATAACATACAAGCCCCCTCCCAATGGTGCTGTACCATATCCATGTGCACAATTCTCATTAGCCCCTCACACAGAGAAGTCTCTGCCCTACATCCAGCCCAATTAGATTGGAAGGAATAGTTTGATCATCTATTCATTCTGCTTTTTGTAAAGTTGTAAATTCCTAACCATAAAATTAAACTACACAGTATGAAAACCAGGCCTCATGGGCTCATTCTGGCTAGTGGTCTGAAGAGAATTCAATTAAACTGACACTTTAGCTCCTTGCCTGTGCGCCAACATCCCACAGGAGACACACTCTGAACAGGTGAAGCCCATAGAGGGGAGGGCAGGTGACTGAAGGAACAGAGTACACTCTGCTCTTAAAGGTTACCTGGTGTATTAGTCAGGGATTTCCAGAGAAAGAGAACCAATAGAATGTGTATGTGTCTGTGCGTGTGGAGGGAGAGGGAGGGGGAGGGGGAGGGGAGAGGGAGGGAGAGGGAGAGGGAGAGGGAGAGGGAGAGGGAGAGGGAGAGGGAGAGGGAGAGGGAGAGAGAGAGGGAGAGGGAGAGGGAGGGAGGGAGGGAGGTGGAGGGAGAGGGAGGGGGAGAGAGGGAGAGGGAGAGGGAGCGGGAGCGGGAGAGGGAGAGGGAGAGGGAGAGACTTACTTTAAGGAATTGGCTTATGCCACCAATGAAAGCTGCAAGCCCAAAATCTACAAGGTGGGGAAGCAGGCTGGAGACCCAGATAGGAGCCAGTGTTCAAGTCAGAAGGCTGTCTGCTGGCAGAATTCCTTCTTGCTCAGGAAGTCAGTCTTTCTTCTATTAAGACCTCAACTAACTGGATGAGACATACCCACATTATGGAGGGCAATCTGCTTTACTCAAAGTCTGTGGATTTAAATGTTAATCTCACCCACACAAAAACACCTTCCCAGAAACATCCAGAGTCATGGCTGACCAAATAGCTAGGCACTGTGGCCCAGCCAAATTAACACATAAAATTAATCACCACACCTTGTAATTATGTACTTACAACTCCATTTCATCTGTTACATTGAGGAAGCAAGGGGTCTGAGAGTGTCTTCACTGCCTTCGAATATTTAAGGCCTAGCCTAGTACTCAGTCCCCAAAAAGTGTGCAATAAATATTTATTAAATTGAAAAACGTTGTGTCTTGTCTCAGTACTTCTTTACGCTACTACGCAGTATAACCTTAAGATTCTTCCTTGTGAAGTTACCTAGTGAAAGGTATCCATCTGTTATGGACTGAATTGTGTCTCTCCAAAATTCATATGTTGAAACTCCAACCCCCAATGTGACTGTATTTAGAGGTAGGGCCTTTAAAGAGGTCATAAAGGTTAAGCGAGGTCACGAGGGTGGGACCCTAATCTAACATGACTGGTGTCCTCATGAGAAGATGAAGAAACACCAAAAATACAAACGCACAGAAAAAAAGCCACACGAGGACAGAGTGAAAAGGGACTTGTCTGCAAGCCAAGGAGAGAGGCCTCAGGAGAAACCAGTCCTGCTGGTAACGTGATCTTGGACTTTCAGCCTCCAGAGCTCTAAGGAAAAAAAATTCTGTGGTTTAAGTCACCCAGTCTGTGGTGTTTTCTTTTGCGGCAGTCCTGGCAGACTAATATACCCTCCAAGACGCTGTTCCCCAATTCATTAACAAACAAACCAGTCCAGTCCTGGCTCTGGGTCAGGATAGGGGCCTGTAAAAGTTGCAATGAAGGAAGCACAGTTGCTTTCAACTGAATGGAGCTGGTATGATATGTGGACTGGGCAGAAATTGCAATGAGGTCCCTCTGAGGAAACTAAATAAAAATCTAAAAGAGGTGGTGGATACATGCACATTGGCTTCCTTTCCAAACCTGCAGAATACAAGGCAAACTTTCATTTTCACAAAGTAATAAACGGCATAATCCCCTTCCTGGGATGTTTTGTTGTTGTTGTTTTTTAATTTAAATACCTCAGAAAAGTTTTAGGAATGTCATTCACACCTCAGTCTGAATTTGTTGTGATCTGCTTTCTCAAATAACTGAAATCTGAGGAAAAGAGGGAGAAAAAAATAATTTTGAATCAAAAGATCTTTAGTAGGGTGATACAGAGAATAATTTAACATGATCTTAATTCAGAAACATACTAGGGGGCTTCCCTGGTGGCACAGTGGTTGAGAATCCGCCTGCCAATGCAGGGGACACAGGTTCGATCCCTGATCCAGGAAGATCCCACATGCCGTTGAGCAACTAAGTCCATGCGCCACAACTACTGAGCACACATGCTGCAACTACTGAAGCCCGTGCGCCTAGAGCCCATGCTCAGCAGCAAGAGAAGCCACTGCAATGAGAAGCCTGCTCAGTGCAACAAAGAGTAGCCCCCACTCGCCGCAACTAGAGAAAGCCCATGCGCAACGAGGATCCAACGCAGCCAAAAATAAAAAAAAAAAAAATTAAGAAAAAGAAACATACTAGGGATATAGGGACTTCTTCCAAAATTTACCTAGGATTGGCCTTATTATCCCCTGCACCTTAGAGACAGGCCAGAGTTAAAGATCTTAAAAAAAATTTTTTTTCATGACCATTAAGTTTCTGTCTTTCAAAATAAAACCAGTAAGAAGAACCTTAATGCTACTGCATCTCCTTTAAGCATTTTTTTCCTCATTATTCCTCTAAAATTTATCGAGCTTTCCTATGTCAGCTCCTTTGCTGTTCACAGTATTTTCTTTAAAAAAGGCTCTTGCTCTCCTGCCCTCCTTAGCCATCTAAATCTTCACCATCCTTAAAAATATGGATAAGATACCAGAACCACTGTAAAGCCTTCCTCGATCAGTTCAATTAAAATTCCCTTCCATCTTTCACCTTTCTGTCCTTCCTATTCATTTGACACTTGAAATGTATACACAACATTAATTGTCTTTTCATACATTAGTCTTAATTCAATGATTAGATAATAAGTTCTTTTGCCTCAGGGAACATTTTGCACATTTAACTGCAGACTACATAAAGCATTGACTAAGCCTCAAAACACATAACATCTTCAAAATTTCTGCACTGATTGATGAGTGTGTAAATGATTAAATAGCAGTCTATCCTTGCTCCCAAGAGTCTGCTTGTTTTTTAAGCATAAATTTCATGCTTATAATGATGTTTAGTATGTGGATATATGCTACATGGGGTGTCTGATGTGTAATGAAGTAAGGCACCAAAGAATTCTAACGGGTTATGGAATTTTCTTTATCTTGGCTTTTGATTTAGTACAGATTTCTGCCTCCAGCAGAGATCTGTATTCAAGGCTAATATTTTCTGGGGACAATACAATCATTTATTCATTAAATATTATATTCCTGTGAGCGCCATTAACTCTGAGAGGTTCTGGAAATATAATAGTGTATATGCTGGGGGAGGGGGAGGGGGCAGGGATTAGCAGGACAAGGCATTAGTCTTCATGGAGCTCATAGTCAAGGGAGGAGACAGACATTATGAAAAACTGTACAAATGAGGACCCCAGGAACAAGACCCCAACCTAGTGCCTCTCCCTCAATCCATCTTTCCATTCATATAATATTACAATCACTGAAGTCCTACAAGGGGAGTTATACTGATCTATAAGAGCAGAAAGCAAGGGAATTTGGTCAATGTGGCAGGCAGCATCTAAAATGGCCCCCAGTGATCCCTCTCTTCTGGTACTCACATCCTGATGCATGAGCTGAACCTAGTGACTTGTCTCTAATAAAGAGAACACAGCAAAATTAGGTTTGAAAAACGATGAGTTCTCCCTTTTCTCACCGTAAAGAAATTGATGTACCACTGAAATCCTCCAAGACTGGATATGAGCCTGGTTCTAATCAGAAGTATTCACTCTGAACCACCTTCCTTTCCCCTGCACACACATACCCTTCTCCCATCACACTCACAAAGTTTTTGTTGAACTGGCAAAATAGTTTGGTATCAAATATTGTTTTACAAATATTTATTGAGTTGAATATAGAGATAAACACAAGAATGCACTTTGGTTCCCAGTTAGTCCCCTTATCAAGTCCTCATTAAATTTATGGGGTATCAATTAAATAATAAATGTTGGGAATATTTTTGCTTTAATTATATTACACCTTTTCATCATGTGTTTTACAAATGTGTCATAGAGGAGGAGAGGACCAGATCCCTGAAGTCTGAAAGACAGCCCACATGTAAACTACCTTAACTGATACAATAAACAACAAATCAGATATCAACTTAATGATGGGTTGCATGGTAAAAAATATAATAACAATTTTGGGGAGAAGATACCTTTGGAAAACTTTATCAGCTTTGTTAATTCTCATAAGAACAAGAATTTAAATGGTTTTGTTAAACAATATGCTAAAAGTTATTCTTAGCTCTGTTATAGAAATTTTAGGAGCATAAACACCCTATTAAATGGACTCTGGCATGGAACACTTACAGTAAAACTTATGTGAAGACAATCACTCCCCAAGCCAATGAAAAAAAATGGAATGGAAGGGCCATACCATCATAACAAGACACTAGATGCTAGCAACAGATGATACAGTCCATTTGTTTGTTCTCTCAACCATACAGTCATTTATTCACTTATTCATTAACACTGAGTGCCTTTTTCAGTACTAAGTACTAAGCTTGGCACCAGGGTTTTAACAATGAATAAGCCTTGTGTTTGATGGTGATTAGAGTCTAGTGAGGAGTATAGTCAAGTAAACCACATTTGACGCAGAAGCAATTGCAGAGATATTTAAGATATTGGAGAATCTGATAATAATTATAGACTCCCTTCCAAGAAAATGCACATTCTAATTATACCAAAGTTTAGTATACAATTGCAGAGGTTTCCAGGACCCTCAAACATTCATCCACAAACCACTAAATACTACCACAGAGTCAGAACATCTGGTTTACAGAGTCTCCTAATTTGTATTTGTGGTGTCCAACTGTAGGACAGCAGCACAAAAAAAGTTTTCAGTGACATGTGAACGTTTTCTGTAGATATACTTCTCTGTGGATAAAAATACCCTTGCCATGGGCCAGCTGCCTTTGGCACAAAGTAAGTTCTAGAGACTTACCACAGTTAGCTTAAAGTTTAGCAATGCATGCCCTGTTGTGCTTACATACTCATCTGTTTATAAAGAGCCGATCCAACAAGCATAAAGATCATTTTTATTTACCTTGTTTCCAAACCAGGTCATCTACCAGAAGAATTAATGTATAAGATAAGAAGAAAGGACAGTCCAATAGAATTGGCTCTGATAAAGTATCTGCTTGTGGTAAAAAAGAAAAAAATACTTTGTTGATATTTCTGGATTCATTCAAAGCTAAAACCAGACCTTTTTTTGCAGCTTAAATCTCCAAGCTTAATATTTTGAGGTTGCCAGTGTAGAGGATGCTAATTAAAAAAATAACTGAAGAACACTAAAATAACTTTCTAATTGTCAATTCAAACCTTCCATGAATTTAGTTAGAAAAAAAGTTTCTTCCTTCTTTTTATACAAATTAATAAAAAATATCCAATTGAAATGCATTTAGGTATAGATCTAGACATTCTTGAAAATTAGCTGAGTTTCAATCAAAAATAACAAGGAATAACTGAAACAAGCAAATGTTTCTTTTGGAAGGAAACTGATTAACTAAATAAAGTAGATTTATTTTTATAGAGTGAGAAACCAAAGCTCAGATTCATAAAAGGGGACTTGGTTACAGGGAAAATGATATAGTTTTACAGACAAAGCTTTCCAATTCTTATCAATATCACTATTTATACTAGCAAATGCTTTTGTTTTCAATTTTATTCAAATTCAATTCTGTAGGCATAGATTTAGCTAAAGGAAAAATAAAGCAAAACAGGGAATTTCCTTGAGGTCCAGTGGTTAAGACTCCACACTTCCACTACAGGGGGCATGGGTTTGATCCCTGGTTGGGAAACCTTGACTTTTATACCAACTAAACATTTAATGATATGAAACTTTGAGGACCTAAAATACATGACCTTAGAAAATAATTTAGGAAAAATATAGTTGGAAGCACACTCGAGTCAGAAGATTTTAAGTTCAGTCCAGACTGTTAGTTTCCATGACTAGGTGACTACAAAAATGCTGCGTCCACTTTACCTTGACTCTAAGAGCCTACTGATTTGTGGCTACATCTTCAAACTGGCTACAAAAGCATGCTTCTTTATTATCTACATATTGTCTTCCTTACACTTCTGCTCTCAGGGTCACAGTACTTTCTTTCTCTGACCTGCTGCTCCTTCATATCTCATTACTAAAGTCAGCAAATGTATCATGCAACCAAGTTTATCAAGAAACTTCTTCGTACTAAACACTATGGAGGATATTACAAAGGATACAGAAAAAGAAAAGTCTTAGGGAAGAAAAAGAGGAAGAAAAAAATAACAAAATATATTTTGGGCAAAGGAGTAAATAAGAAGATGATAAAGAAAGTGAAAATAATCTTTGCATTGCCAGCAACTTTATAAGGCAGACATGCATTTATTGAACAACAAGTATGTGTTCCAGCTATTAGCAGCTAATATCACCATATGATTACTAGGCATCAAGGAGTGTGCTAAGCACTGTGCATACATGATCTCATGCAACCCTTCTAGCAGCTCTGTAAGTCAAATAGATGGGTACTATCATTATCCCATATCATAAAGGAGGTTGGACACTTCACCCAGACTCTTCTCAAACTTCTGTTAGAATAAGAATCACTTGAAGAACTTGTTAAAAGTACAGAAACATGGGGCTTCCCTGGTGGCACAGTGGTTGAGAGTCTGCCTGCCGATGCAGGGGACACGGGTTCGTGCCCCGGTCCGGGAGGATCCCACATGCCGCAGAGTGGGTGGGCCCGTGAGCCATGGCCGCTGAGCCTGCGTATCCGGAGCCTGTGCTCTGCAACGGGAGAGGCCACAACAGTGAGAGGCCCGCATGCTGCAAAAAAAAAAAAAAAAAAAAAGCTCAATAGCCACAGCTGAGATATGGAGAAGGGAGAGATGATTTCTGCCTGAGCACAAAAGTAGGGAAGTTTTCACAAAGAAGAGGACACATGTATAGGGGTTTATAACTGAGTAGAATTTTACCAGGCCATAAAGGAAAGACAGGCACTGAAAGCAGAAGAAAGAAAATGATCAAAACATACAAGTAGTAAGCTTTTCATCAACATCTTATTCCTTAAATTATTATTCAGAAGATGATATATGACCCACAGTGGCAAGAATGGTCAGAAAGCATCAAGCGAATACACTGAAAAGATCAGTTTGAAATTGGATTTGAAATAGGACAGGTTAGAAATAGGACAGGTTAAGGAATTCAAATATATTTTTTATGGCAATGAGAAACTGAACAAAGCAAAATGAGATGAAGAATGTGGAAACCTGGGAAATACCAACAATTAAGAACAGATTCAAAATAGTATGTTGAGGATGCTGAGAATAACTTAATATGAGAAATAGGAGTAGCAGCTGCCTGAGGGGAGTCATCATTATAAATTCTATACATGTCAAAAGGATAAATTTTAAGAAAAGATCATTAGGTGTTGTAACCAGAGCAGAGTTGAGGGCAATTTCAACAGAAAGGTATACTCAGATTACTGTACGTTGAGGAATGACTAAGGGACTGAGGTGGTCAACAGTGATGGTGAATTTGATATTTTTAAGAGGTAAGAAGAAGGAAAGTAAACTTGTGAACATATGTAGGTCAAGGGTTTTTTTTTTCTTTTTAAAAAAAATTTTTTTGATAATTTTGTGTTATATGAGAGAGTCAGTTATAGTCAGAATCTGAAGAGAAGGAATCAATACAAAGAAAATGGAAGATGTTATAGAAAGAGGGAGTCAATAATGGGGCAAAGCCACAAAAGAAATGGGAGCGGGTGAAAAGAGCATTTTCTTAGACAGGACTAATAGAAGTAAAAATTGGTAAAGGTATAGTTTGGAGAAAATTTGAGCAAGCCCATTTTATTCTATCAAGACCAAAAGGTCATTTTTGACAGTGAAGGCTCAAAGAGGGATTGAAGAGCTTAAGGAAAATGGTAATGGTTTATGTCAGAAACAGGAAAAGGACTTGTAAAAGGATAAAGTTGCCAAGCAAAAGTGTTTTTAAAAAGGGCAAAAGAAGTGAATAGAAGCGTATTATTTTACTAGGGTTAGAAGGGAAAGCTTATCAGACATATGGCTGAAATTAGATAGATCCAAAAGAGCAGATACCTCTGAAATATGAGAATATCAGAGAATCTTAAAAGCCATGTTTTCTTATTTACCAAACACCGTCAGTTGTAAGGCACATCATCAATTAACTGACAAATTTAAAGGATTAAAAAAAGAGTTAATTGTGACTGGCAACATTCTTCTGTAACCAAAGACTCATCCAGGTGCTAGAAATATTAAAATATTAAAATATATTTGAGGAAATTCATTCACCTCCTTAAGAAGACAGGTCTTTTCTTTGAATCACTTTATTTTCTCAGCAGACCCACAACACTCAGCGTAGGATCTTCCTAAATTTATTTTGATACTTTAGTTCTTGCTGATTTATAATTTTTCAGTCCAGTGAGAGAAAGTCCCAGATGTAACTAACAGTGAGTAGAATGAAAAAGAAGAAGTTGTCATTTCTCCTAATGTAGAGTGACAAACGAATGTTTCTAAGAAAGGTTCATTTTGGACTCTAGAAATCTGAGATTTGTGACCATGTGATTATAGCACTAACGGAAAGAAAGTTGATTTTTCACAACGCATAGAGAAAGGCTTAACTAAGCAGCAGCCTAAATGCAATTGCAAGGAAAAACATTTTACCTGAGTAGGGAAAAACTATTATAAAGTACGTTAGAAGCAATAAAGAATATGAAATCACATTATGTTCTAATTACAAATCCATGGCATCTATTCTTAAGACCATTCCTAAGGGTTTACAGTTGGGCAATAACTTTGATGTCCTAGATACTACAACAAAGACATACTTAAAAGTAATAAAACCATTTCCTTCAAGTTTTCTGTGATTGTGTCTGCTCTTTATTTCAGAGGCTCTTCCCCAGGATTATTCTGCATTAATTAGAAGGTGAGTTCTGCCTAGATAGCTCAGTGTTCTGAATAAACCCCCTGCCCCTCTGCACAGCCCCTGTCCCAGCTCTCCATCAAATCACCCAACCCAAAGCCTCTCGTGTCTGCCTGATAACTCTGGTCTAGATCTGTGAGCTCATACCTACATTTTGCCTTGTCCTTTTGGAATGATGCCTCATTGGACTACCTGCGTCAAATTTCATTTTCAGATTTGTTCCCTCAAAACTACCTTTGAGATTCTACTGGCTATCTTAGTCTAGGGCCTTCAAGTCAGTCCTGTGGATCTCTCCTGCCTACATGGTGGCTCAGACAATGCCTCTGGGGCTCAATTAGACTCTGAGCTCCATGAGAACAACTACAGTGGCTGATGTATATGAGAAACTCAATTAATAATTAATTAACAAATACATCTAGTCCACGCCCAGCAACCAGAGTATCTGCTTCTCCAGGGAAGAAATTCAGACAAGTTCCCCCTTTCCTTGTCCCCTGGTACAAAATCAATGTTGCCTTCTGAATCTACAGAATTATACAGCAATTAGGTTAGCACTATTTCCTGTCCATTTAGCTTCCAATAACTCCAGAACAGATCTAAGGTTTTTTTATGCAGATACTGATGAGCAAAAATGGCTGAATGTCACTTCCAAAGTACAAGGATCTCAGAATTCCTGAAAGATTGCATAGTCCTCCTGCTTGTAAGACCCAAAAGGTAAATTTATGGGATGTAAACCCTGACTGCTTTTAGATATTCATGTTCTGAATCACCAAGTTAAGCCACAATTGGAAGCTTTGAACCTTTTCCAACAAAAGTTTCCTGGAATTTTTCAAACAATTCAGTTTAATTTAAGGCAGAATGTTAGCATCTTCAATGAACTTTAAGCAAAAGAGAAGGAGGTCATGTAATTCAGGGCTCAGAAACGGATGAGTACTGTACTTCAAAGAAAATCTCCCTCTTCTGTGAGTCTGACAAGAAGGCCATGATAGGAATCTGTACGTGAAAATGTGGTTAGTGAAACAGAGTTCAACTGTATTTTTTCCCCAAAGAATGTCCTCTCCATCTGGAGCCTAGAAACGCAAGCTCTTCATGGAGAATATCTTTCTAAAGAGCACAACAATCAGGGTAAAGGTCATCTTCATTAATCGTCCTCTCATATAATAGAGTCAACTGTAAAAAAAATGTATTAAGGCTAATTTCCTGAAGAGATGACGAGGAACCATGAAGCTCAAACAACTATCAGGCCTAAATGTTAACTGAAACAAGGCCCTTTCTTCACGTGCCTCTGACTGTTGTGGCTTCTGCAGTTTTCTCTTTTTCCCCATCTTCCCCTCTCCCCACCATGCTTTATGGAAGAAAAAAATCAAGGATAAAACCGAAAATGACCCTTAAATAAAAAGGTCATTTTAGAGAGAAAAGAGCAGTCTGAAAAATCCTCTATTTTGTCAAATGGGATTTACTTTTCAATCTACCCAAAATTCTATAAATATCAAATTTAAAATAATCTGTGACAGATTATAACTTGCATATTCTTTTCTGATCGTCACAAAAAGGAAATATTCCAATGCAACTGACTATAGTGACAGAACTTGGAAATGGCTCCTCAATTCATTGACAGTGTTTTCATGAACAAAAATATAATTTCTATTTAAGCTATTTCTGTCACCTTTAAGTAGCATAGGGACCATTATCCTTTACTAGCCTTTAAGTGAAATGACAAGTCACCAGTTGTTTACTTAATGTAAAATCAATAGAAATATTCACACGGAACGGAGTAATAGATTGAAAAATGAACAAAACAAAGGTGCAATTTACTGTCCGGAAGACCAAATACACACACATACACAGACACAAACCCGAGAAGAGTACCAACAACAAAAGTCCTTATTTTAGCTCAATCAGTAAAAATCTGTAACAGAGTTAATAAAATGAGTACATACATAAAAGAATATTTTTGCTTTGCAGACTTTTTCTGTAAAAGGCCTAATAGTAAATATTTGGGGTTTCATGGGCAATATGCTCTTTCATAACTAGTCAACTCTGCACTGTTAAATGAAAGCAGCCATAGACCGAGGCAACCAATACGGTGTGGCTATGTTCTAAAAAGATTTATTCACAAAAATTGGTGGCAGGTCACGTGTAGTCTGGGGACCATGGTTTGCAATCCTTGATTTATATCAGTGAGTGCAAGTTATCAGGCAAGTAGTACACACTGGCTAAAATTTGAATGAATAAATAGGTACGTTGTGGATAGGACTTCTGATCACTTACATACAAATATATCTGTTTCAACAGGGAGGAACTGTTTCATGTGGTATAACTAAATAATAGAATCTGACTTTTAGTATTGGAGGTGACCTTAAAAAAGTCTGAATATAATCTCATTAATTTTACAGATGAGGACCCTGAAGCCAAGAACATTCAGATGGTGGGTACTATGCTACATAGAGTTTTTTTTAAAAGGAAGAATGTTCCAGAAAAAAATCATAAGTAAAACCTAAGAAATAAATGCCAAAATAGGACCTCTCTAGATGCAGTGATAAGGAATAAGAGAAACATTACTGTCATGGGATTTTATTGTTTGTGATAAAGACAAGCAACAATTTAATGTTTCTGTTATTTTGTTTTATTGCTCTACCACAATTTGCCATAAATGACATTACTGAAAGAAGTGACTTTTTCTAACAAAAATAAACTAAGTTTCCATCTATTATCATTGTGAACAAAATTGTCAGGTACTGCAACAGGCAAAGAGGCTCAATTATCTGAGTAAGGTAGTATCTACTAATGTTTATCACCCAGTTTCCCACTGTATGACTTCTTTGGTTATCAGGCACATAAATTATTTTATCTACTATATGTTGCTGTTTCTTTAAAGGGAGGGTCTGCATATGGAAAGATTATACACATATCCATATTAATGGATCATAGGAAAAAAAGGTATTTATACTTCTATTCAATGGTCATTAAGGAGAGTAAAAAACCTTGGGTATAGATGAAATATGGGGAGAATTTTAAAGGACAAATGCACCAAATTAACAAAACAAAACAAAAACCCAATGTTATCTTGTCATTGCATTAGTTTTTCATGGTATTTTAGGGAAGAACAGAGGAGGGTCTTAGGAATAGTTACTAGGGATAGAATAAAGCATAGGTCAGTGCTAAAAAACAATCAACTGATAGTTATTTGGGAGAAGAGCCAACATTTGATACCCATCTCTATTTCACAGTTTCTTCTTTAAAACATTTCTTGTAAGGATGTTCATAGGTCAGGGAAAAACAGGCAGGCCAATTAATTAACTAAGAGAAAGTAAATACACTTAAAAAAAAACAAATATGCCAACCTCAAGGTTAAGAACATGTGTAAACTTACATAAACTTGTTTACCTGAAAGTGAAGTTACCCTCAGGATAAAGCATCATGATTCCATTAAAAACAGTGCTTTGCCAATCAAAGTGAACAACCTGGAGCCAAACACTTACTCTTCCTCTTTTTCAATATTCTAGTTCCTGAAATGCAGGTTTGGACTAGGTGTTCTGTAGGTTCCCTAGAAGTCTCTAATTTTATATGTGTTTGCACAAATGCTTTTTTTTTTTCCTAAATCATTATCCAACTAAATGAAACACTACCTGAACATAATCTAAACTTCGATGAGATCATGGAATGAGGGGATATTGGCCATTTCTCATTTATCTTTCATGAGAAAATGACTTTTAACCAGAATAAATTTCAACAAGAACCTTTATATCACAAACTGAATGACAAAGCAACATAACATATTAAAAGATTTTAATGAATTAATCATGTTTGGAGAACTTCCTAAACCAAAGGATAATGCTTCTTTTTATAAGGTAGCATGTTTTTCTGATTAATGTTGTCAAACAACAAGGACTGCATGTTAATAGAAGGAAATCCTGTTAGTTCATTCAGGTACTACCGTGTCACTGTAGATTAGAATATGGGATTTGGTACAGTATATCTCCGAAAAATTTTAATTGAGTAAGGTAATTAAATTTTTTCTCTACAGAAAGATTAATGCCTCTGTGCTCTAGGGTTGAAAGCTCTGAAAACCAACATGTATGTTTCAAAAGGTTTAACTTAAGCAGAACTAGTGCACGTTTCTAATCTTCACCAGTATCAATGAACTTTAAAACTGTTAACTGATTTGCCTACTTCTTGTAAATCACTTGTTCTAAGGGCATCTTTCACAATTTTATTTAATCAAGGGCAGAGTTATTCATTCACTTCTTCTTTTGGTTGTTCATTTGCTTGTTTAGTAAATATATATTGAGCATAAACTGTTTGCCAAGTATATATGGCTTTCTGATGTCCACTACAACACCCAAAAAACTAACTGAGGGGTAAAAAAAACTTTTGGTCCTATTAGAGCTAGGTATTTAGTCACATAATATATTTTTTTCTTTTTTTGATTAATGGTTCTTCTTTTACCATTAGCTACGTATGTTTTGCTTAATAATGACTTCAATTTACTAATACAGGCATACCTCAGATATTGTGGGTTTGAGTCCAGACTACCACAACAAAGTAAATATCACAATAAAATGAGTCACTTGAATTTCTTGGTTTCCCAGTACTTATAAATGTTCACACTATACTCTAGTTTATTAAGCGTGTAATAGCATTACATTAAAAAAATATGTACATACCTTAACTAAAAAAATACTTTATTGCTGAAAACTGCTGACCATCATCTGAGCCTCCAGCAAGTCCTAGTATTTTTGCTGGTGCAGAGTCTTGCCTCGATGTAGGTGGTGCTGACTGAGCAGGGTGGTGGCTGCTGAAGGCTGGGGTGGCAGTGGCAATTCCTTAAAATACGACAACAATGAAGTTTGACCCACAGATTGACCTTTCACATTTTCTCTGTAGCAGGCAATGCTGTTGGACAGCATTTTCCCCACAGCAGAATGTCTTTCAAAATTGGAGTCAATCCTCTCAAACTCTGCTGCTACTTTATAAACTAAGTTTATATAATATTCTAAATCCTTTGTTGTCATCTCAACAGTCTTCACAGCATCTTCACCAGGAGTAGATCCCATCTCAAGAAACCACTTTCTTTGCTCATCCATAAGAAGCAGCTCCTCACCTGTGAAAGCTTTATCGTGACGTTGCAGCAATTCAGTCACATCTTCAGGCTCCACTTCTAATTCTAGTTCTCCTGCTATTTCTATCACATCTGTAGTTACTTCCTCCATGGAAGTCTTGAATCCCTCAGTCACTCATGAGAGTTGGAATCAACTTCTTTCAAATTCCTGTTAATGTTGATATTTGACCTCTTTTCATAAATCATAAAAGTTCTTAATGGCATCTAGAACAGTGACTACTTTCCAGAAGGTTTTCAATTTACTTTGTCAGATCCATCAGAGGAGTCACTATCTATAACAGCTATAGCCTTAGAAAATGTTAGCCTTAAATAACAAGACTTGAAAGTCAAAATTATTCCTTGATCCATGGACTGCAGAATGCAGGCATGAAAACAACATGAATTTCATCATATGTTTCTATCAGAGCTCTTAAGTGACCAGGTGCATTGTCAATGAGCAGTAATATTTTGAAAGAAATGTTTTTTTTTCTGAACAGTAGGTCTCAATAGTGGGTTTAAAATATTCAGTAAACCATGTTGTAAACAGATGTGCTATCATTCAGACTTTATTATTCCATCTAGAGAGCACAGACAGAGCAGATTTAGCAAAATTCTTAAAGGCTCTAGGGTTTGGGGAATGGTAAATAAGCACTGGTTTCAACTTAAAGTCACCAGCTGCATTAGGCCCTAACAAGAGAGTTAGCCTGTCCTTTGAAGCTTTGAAGCCAGGCATTGACTTCTCCTCTCTAGCTATGAAAGTCCTAGATGGCATCTTCTTCCAATATAAGGCATTTCATCTACTTTGAAAATCTGTTGTTTAGTGTAGCCACCTTCATTAATGATCTTAGGTAGATCTTTTGGATAACTTGCTGCAGCTTCTACATCAGCACTTGCTACTTCACCTTGCACTTTGATGTTATGGAAACAGCTTCTTTCCTTAAACCTCATGAGCCCACCTCTGCAGGCTTTGAACTTTTCTTCTGCAGCTTCCTCACCTCTCTTGGTCTTCATGGAATTGAAGAGAGTTAGGGCCTTGCTCTGGATAAGGCTTTGCCTTAAGAGAGTATTGTGGTTGATTTGATCTTCTATCCAGATCACTACAACTTTCTCCACATCCACAGTAATGCTGTCTTGCTTTCTTACAATTTGTGTGTTCACTGGAGTAGCACTTTTAATTTCCTTCAAGAACTTTTCCTTTGCATTCACAACTTGGCTAACTGTTTGGTGCAAGAGGTCCAGCTTTTGGCCTACCTCAGCTTTCGACATGCCTTCCTCATTAAGCGTAATCATTCCTAAATTTTGATTTAAAGTGAGAGATGTACGACTCTTCCTTTCACTTGAACACTGAGAAGCCATTGTAGGCTTATCAACTGACCTAATTTCAATATTATTGCATCTCAGGGAATAGAGAGGCCTGAAGAGAGGGAGAGAGACTGGGAAGGGCTGGTCAGTGGAGCAGCTGGAACATACACATTTATCAATTAAGTTTGTCAATATATAGCAGTTAGTGGGGCTCCAAAACAATTATAATAACATTAAAATCACTGATCACAGATCACCATAACAAATATCATAATGAAAAAAGTTTGAAATATTGCAAGAATCACCAAAATGTGAAACAGAGACATGAAATGAGCAAATGCTGTTGGAAAATTAACACTTGCTGGATGTAGGGTTGCCACAAACCTTCAATTTGTAAAAAACATGCAGGACCCATGAAGTACAATAAAGCAAAGTGCATTAAAATAAGGTATGCCTGTATCTTTAAAACATAGATGGAAAACTATACCTCCATAAAGTAGTAAGCCTAAATGCCTCATCGTGCTGTGGATCCTCAGTCCCCAGGTATGATCTTCTGATCTCCCTGTTTGTGATCTTTGAGCCAAGCCACTCGGTTTCCTAATCCAAAGTCCTTGGATCTCAGTGCTAGGATCAGTAGTCCTAGAATCCACAGGTACTTATCTCTTAAGACTTCATAGACAAGAGTTCCACAGGGGATAGCATGCAATGGCAGGGAGGTAGATGTTAGAAGAAACAGAGATGGTGGTAATAAAAGCTAATACTAAGTGCCTCCCTGTCTGGCACTATGCGGCATTCTTTATATATAGCATTGCATGTAATCTGACAACTAGAAGGTATCATCACCTCCATTTTACAAATGGGAAAAGTGAGATTCAGAGCAAGCTCAGAATTAGTTAGGCTGAATACAATTCCATCTGACTCTGAGACTTCTTCTCTTTCAGAGTATTCCAGAAGCATAGATAGACCAGGAAAGAGAGGTAGAAGAAACAAATCCAAAGAAATGTACATATATGTTGCTCCCCCAACCAATGTCCTATGAAAGCAGGAATCAGATTGCTGTTGCTATTCACAGCACCTCACTGGGGACATTGTAGCCACTTCCTAGACATTGCTACATAAATGATAGTTTACTGGTATATTCTTCCTTCCACCTTTACATAGTGCCTTTCATGTTTATCATGGACAAAAATCAACAAGTAAAATAAATATAAAATTATACATGTATATGCAGGGTTGTACATTTATTACAATAAGAAATGTTGAATATTACAAAAGTAGATATAAGAAAATATGAGCTTGGGGCTTCCCTGGTGGCGCACTGGTTAAGAATCCACCTGCCAGTGCAGGGGACACGGGTTCGTGCCCTGGTCCGGGAAGATCCCACATGCTGCGGAGCAACTAAGCCCGTGCGCCACAACTACTGAGCCTGCACTCTAGAGCCCACAAGCCACAACTACTGAAGCCTGCGCCCCTAGAGCTCATGCTCCTACAACAAGAGAAGCCACCGCAATGAGAAGCCCGTGCACCGCAACAAAGAGTAGCCCCCGCTCGCCCACCGCAACTAGAGAAAGCCCGCTTGCAGCAACCAAGACCCAACACAGCCCAAAAAAATAATAAATTAATTAAAGAAATAGAAAAAAAAATTTTTAAAGAAAATATGAGCTTGAACATTTTAAAATGAATATTAATTGGCCTTAGCTTCAAAATTGTCAGAGAAGGATAATGCATAAATATACAAAGCAGCAAAATGAACAAAGAGTTATTGTCAATTATCTCAGAAGACTTTATTCTTGGCTAATTTCACCAAAATCATGTACCAGTTGGATTTATCATTTAGATGATCTTTCGGCTTTAGAGAGGAATACATTTATTAGAAAAACAGTGCTTATGATTCACATTCTCTTCAAAAATGACTATTCCCTCACTATGCTGTAATGGGGCAAAGATTATATTTAAAAATAGAAATTTGCGCCTACTGAGGTTGAGGGTATTGTCATTTTTCCATTGGGACTCCAAATTTCATTTTTAGAACTGAATAGAACAGGTTTAAAATTCCAAGCTTTCTCATTAATGTATGCAGTAATATCAGTCTCTAAGTGTAAACAGGAACTGAACAATGGACTAGCAAACAGTTGTTCTCTCAAACCTAAATAAAATATCACAAAGTTGAATTATCTGTATAATCTCATTGCCAGGAATGAATGGGCTTAGGAAAAAGGGCATATAACAAGTAGAGACAAGTAAAGGAAAGAAAAAACTCCTCCACCCAAGTATTCAGCTGGGTTGGTGGACTGGAGCAGCAGAAGATTCGTGATCCTCTGTGAAATGCCAGGGGTGCAGGCTATTTCTTTGGCATTCTTCTTGCTTCCTTTCTTGTCTTCATCACAGGAACTTTGTTACAGATTCTGTGCAATGTATTTAAAGCAACCAAAAAAACAAAAACAAAAACAAAAAAAACATGGGGTTTGGAGGTAATCAAACTTGATCAATCCAGGCTCTACCATGTAATTTGACTTGAGGACAGTAATTTCTCCAAAATTCAATTTCTTCCTCTTGAGATTGGAAATAGTGCAAGTTAACAGTTTGTTGGGAGGATTTGAAATAATGATTTTGAATGTCAAGCATTGGCATAGAGTAGATGCTTCTAAATTGATTAAAACTACTGCTCTTCTTGTTATTAGTAGTAATAATAGTGGTAGTAGTAATAGTAGTTAATAGTAGTAGCATTAGTAGTAACGTACTTAGCTAGTAACACTAGAATGCACTCTCCCTTTATTATGTAAAAAGAGACTTCAGTGGTGCTGAGCTAACCACGTCCTTCTCTTCCCCATTCCTGTATATGGAAATTATGGTGTCAGAGCCTCGAGTTCATTCTTCTTAGACAATTCCAGGTTCCCTCAATGTACCTTAAAACCAATGGCCTAATCACATAGTCCGAGACCACTTCTAGTTACTTTGTCTCAGGTAATGGGGTGCTTAAGCCAGTTTTCCCATTTGTGACAGATGGGCTGCTCCATGTCCAAACCTAGCTAGGGTCACACTCCCCAGTAATTCACTCCTCAGCTGATAGAATGATAGTGATTATGAACAAAATTTCCAATTCAGTTTTTTTGTTTGTTTGTTTGATTGGTTTTTTTGCAGTACGTGGGCCTCTCACTGTTGTGGCCTCTCCCGTTGCGGAGCACAGGCTCCAGACGTGCAGGCTCAGCGGCCATGGCTCACGGGCCCAGCCGCTCCATGGCATGTGGGATCTTCCCGGACCGGGGCACGAACCCGTGTCCCCTGCATTGGCAGGCGGACTCTCAACCACTGCGCCACCAGGGAAGCCCTCCAATTCAGTTTAAATTTATAGCTTTTCTTAGACCAAACCTCAATATTTAATTCTGCCGAAAATTGTAGCAAAAAATACAATCGGGCATTGACAACCACTATTAAGTCTGCCCAGTCACCATAATTGTAGCTAAAGACTTAAAAATTGCTAAACAATATCTATATTGTATAACAGAACCATATGGGAGGAAAGATTGTGATTAGAATTCAACCCTCAAATTCAGAAAGTGATAGAATGAAAGAAAATTCCCAACACACATTATTGCAAAAGGCCTTTTTTTTTTTTTTTTTTTTTACATTTGGACAGCAC
Organism: Mesoplodon bidens; assembly: GCF_964165515.1. Classification (NCBI taxonomy): domain Eukaryota; kingdom Metazoa; phylum Chordata; class Mammalia; order Artiodactyla; family Ziphiidae; genus Mesoplodon; species Mesoplodon bidens. Next base: position 93,482,075 of record NC_138167.1, read on the forward strand.
ATCAAGCAATTTAAAGTTTGTTCCTAACAGGACTGTAAAGCTTGGGAACTCTTATTAGTCCTCTGCCTTTGCAAAACTGTGATAGCACTTTCCACTAAATTAGAAACAATCTGAACTGACGAATCCATAGTCGCCTACTTTTTTCTTTGTAATCGCTTCTTCCTGAATTAAGTGATCCGTTTGGAGGATCTCAAAGAGGTATCCTCCGTACTTTCCAATGTGTGTGATCTTACTTTGAATTTATGTGAATTGATGCTATGCAGAGTACACCCCAGTTCAGATACCAGAAAGATAACAGTCCAGCTTGGGAATCTTCTTATAACCAGGGTTGGCTTTCTGTGAAAGAAAATGGACAGTTCCCTCTGGCAATCTCCTCTATTCCTCCTTTAGCTGCACTATTTGGTTTTATGTGCTATTTGTTTCTGGTTCTCAAACCAGGACCCCAGACCTCTCTCTGTCAAATCTCAACTGGGGCCAGTTTTGTTCCCTAGGGATTATTTGGCAATGCCTGGAGTTATTTTTGATTGTCACAACTAGAGGGCGCTACTGGCATCTACTGAGTAGAGCCCAGCAACGCCACTTAACATCCTACAATGCATAGCACAGTCCCCTACAATAAGTAATTCTGAGACCACAAATATCAATAGTCCCTTTGTTGAGAAACTCCACAAAAAGGAAGCAATGGATATTGTGTCAGAAAGAAAGAAAGAAAGAAAGAAAGAAATTTTCCTCTACCCTTTTAAGTTCTTCTGTCTTGTCTATGAATTAATTTGACATGAGATAGATTAACAGGAGAAAATCAAAAAAAGTTTAACAATATGTATACATGAGAGATACCCAGGAAAACTGAGTAACTCACCAAAGGGCCAAGACCCTCACTTTAAATACCATCTTTGGCTAAAGACAAAAGAGGAAGTGAGGGGTAGTGGTTTGGGACTTTAAAAAGGAGGAAGACAATTCACAGGGTGATGGAAAAGCAAGTATTTGGTAAACAAATGTTTGCTGCGCTATGCAGAGACAACGGGACATAGCATGAACTCTGATCCCTAGGTCCTGGCAGTTTCCCCTACCACATCTTGCCCATATTCTTTGTAGATACCTCTGTGATAGCTCTACTCTGGGGACAGATCCTTTATAAAAATTCTTTTAAGCAGTTAAGGGGGAGGAATCAAGAAAAACTTCCTGAGTCTTCTGCTTCTTAGAAATAATCAGCCTAAACTAATCCTCATGTCAAAGAGACACATTTTGGAGTGGCAAATTTTGCTCCTCTATATAAACTATTTTCAGTAACATTTATTTATTATTATTTTTTGTATCGTTATTGGAGCATAATTGCTTTACAATGTTGTGTTAGTTTCTGCTGTGCATTTCAGTAACATTTAAAAGTTGAATAAAATATGTGTTATCTAAGATCACAATGCACAAGCTAACCAGAATTTAAATTTATTGTTTTCTGTTGAATTCTTAATAAATTGGTGTGATGCTGCTTTTCCTGCTCATGAGAAGCTCTGATTGGCAACTGCCTTTTATTATAATATATAATGAGAAATGATTATTAATAAATGTAATTGAACTAGCAATTTCTTTTTTCAAAATACAAGGTCAATGGAGGAAAGAACAAGTGGAAGTCATAATGACTACTGGTAAAGTCGATAACCACTGACATAGGTCTTGGTTATCACAAAAGACTATTTCATCTTACAAGAAAGATAAATAATATTTTTTCTGAAAAAAAATTAATTTCCAAACTTTTTTTTTCTATTTTGAATTTCATGATAGTTTCACATAGTAGTTTATAACCTGTAGCTTCAGTTTTGATTATCTCCCTGCTCACTTTTTACTACCTGTATGGGTCTCTTCATGGGACTTTCAAACTTGAAAGCATTTTCTCAGTTATGAGTAAGAAAATAGTTTTCTTGACCCAACCATTATGCTCTCCTATGTCTCTCTCCCTTTCACTAAAGTTTTCAAGTGAAAACTCTCCTCTGTTCTCCTATGGTTTGATTTTTTTTTTTTTTTTTTCTTGCGGTATGTGGGCCTCTCGCTGTTGTGGCCTCTCTCATTGTGGAGCACAGGCTCCGGATGCACAGGCCCAGCGTCCATGGCTCACGGGCCCAGACGCTCCACGGCATGTGGGATCTTCCTGGACCGGGGCATGAACCCGCATCCCCTGCATTGGCAGGCGAACTCTCAACCACTGCGCCACCAGGGAAGCCCCCTATGGTTTGATTTTATTATTTCTGATCTACAAGAACCACAATGACCTAGGTCAACAACAAATCTTTCTCTGACTATTTATAAAGTTTCCTTGCATCTTCACTTGCCTTGATACATAAGGCAGGCAAAGAAAGTGAGAATGGGAAGGACAGTTGGTGACCCATTTTTAACACACAAGTCCAGCAGAGTTACGCTATTTCCAAATTGGAATCTGTGTGATATCCTTTCATCCCCACAGCCTATCCTCATCCTACTCCTGCTGAGACTTCGCTAAGTTTCTTTATTTTGTGTGAATCATCTTTTTGTAAAATTCTGAAATACATACTTTCTTTTCTCTTTGACATCCTATTCTCTAGACTATATAAGCTTCTGCTGCCTCTTAGAAGAGCAGAATAGCCACCTCAGCCTCCAAAGAAGATGAAATTCTAGAAGACCTGCAATTGTGGGAGGCTCAGAATTAACATAAAGGTTTTTTTTTTTAAAGAGATGACAAAAATCACATCACGGTCACTATCAAGATTGTGGTTCCTAAAATTTAAAGACCATGTGTTATGAATTTTCATTAAACCATCTAACCAACTGGCTGACTGTAATGTGCCAGTGAGACAGAAGGGAAGGGGGCAGTGCACAACCTTTAAAAGAATGACACAGCTGTTGAGGATATGACAAAACCTGGGTAGAATCGATTAGGCCCAAGATGGCAGAAGATTCGACTTCCAGTTGGCCTTGAGCCTCATTATACACTCATTGTAATACATTAGCATATGCTAAGTGATACAACCACAGGTGCCATGACAGTTCTGAGGCCGACTATAAAAGGCCAAAAAGTGGCCGGTGGCCCAATTCTTGGAAATCTCCGACCTCTTCTCCGAAATAGTTGGAGTAACCCTCCCACTCATTAGCCTATGAAATTACCCAGCCCATAAAAACTAACCACCCCATATTTCAGGGCCTCTCGCCTTCTGAGATGGCCCACACTCTGTCTATGGAGTTTGTATCTCCCTAAATAAACCTACTTTCCCACTTAGCTCTTGGGGCAGAGCCCTCTAGGCCTGCCCACTTGTATCCTTCACAAGCATCCTTTATTAATAAATCTGCTTCTTACCTATCACTTTGCCTTTTGCTGAACTCCTTCTGTACTGAGACATAAAGAACCTGAGCTTCATTAAGTCCTGTGATCAAGTGTGCAGTTTCTGCTGGGAGATTGCGGGTTCGAGTCCCCTCCTCAGCCTGAGATTGTGGGTTTGAGTCCCAACTGAGGTGCGATTGGGTTTGAATCCCAATCTGAGTAGTGCAGTTCCACCAGGACCCAGGCTAGGTGCTCATAAAACAAGCATGATCCTCTCTCACAGGGCTCATATTCTGTTACACGAAACCTATAGTTAAGCAAATGATTGCTAATACAATGTGACATATGGTATACTAGAGATATACACAGAATGTTGAAATATACACCTGTCATAGAAGCATAAGGGGACAGCAGTCAATCCTACAGGAATAGGAGAGGGGAAAGTCAGGGGAAAGGGAAACAAGTTGGGTCTTGAAATACTTGAAGTAGTAGTTTATCAAGCAAAGGGAACAGGTCTTCCATTTATACTTTCTTATTTCAAAAACAAGAATACTTTAAAACTGGAAAACTTTTCTTGTAAACAAAAGAGAAAAAGACTATGCTCATTAGATCTTCTATTTAAAATGTTCTATAACACTATACTATTCCCTCAATCTCTGTGTAAGATGCAATTTACTGCCTAAATAAAAACCACCAGTGTCTCTGATCTCTCTTCCTTTTTCCTTCAGCTCTTTATATTCTTCCTCATTTCCTCAATTAACTTTTCTCTGGACCCTTTCTTGACAACTACTCTTCAATTATCCAGACACATCTTTCTCCATTTCTAACCATGTAACTGCTATCTCAGTAGCAAAATATCTGATTGGGTGCAGCTTGACCTCCAGAGCACTTCTGTCCAATTGTCAGAGGAAATAAATTTAGTTGAGAGAGACTTTTATTCTTTAGGCATGAATTCTACTCTCCTTTTACTCCAACTGGGCCCATAGAGAGGACCCAGTTTTCCAGCTGGATATTTTGTCTCTGCCTCAACATGTGACTTAGGAAGCTTTCAGATAGAAGGAAGACACAAAAGTCTTAGTCAAGGCAAATTTTCACTCACAAAATAAGATTTTATGGGAATAGCCCAGTTTAAATTTTGCTTTTATTCTATAAATATATTCAAAAGTCACTTAAGCTTCCTTTGAAACTTTCTAGAGCTAATCCTTTTGCAGAGTTCCTCTGGTGCTTAAGCAAATGGTTAGCACTAATTGTTTCCCACCTTGGGGAAAACATTTTTAGTGGAAGAATAAACTAGATCTACAAAGCAGCTACTTTCTTATCTTGGACTCTACCATCTCTAATCCCCACAATGTGCTGACCCTGGAGCCCATACAGGTGTGATGTTTTTAGTATCCCTCCCTAAAATAGCCTCTGAAAAGCAGCTTATTTGATTTAGAAAATAATATGTTTGTTAAGTGTATTTTAACAATAATAATCCCTTGTTTTAAGTATCACGTGTGTGTGTACTATACACACACCCAAACACAAATTTAAGTTAAATTAGAATAACATACAATAGCTTGCAAGGAAATTAAAAGAATAATATGCTAACCATGCTTTCATTTTATAGATAAAGCGACTGATATCCAGAAACTCGGTAACTACTCAGTTATATAAGTTAATTGATAGCAGAATCAGTCTGAACTGATACCAGGAACTCCTCACTTCTACTCCAATGCCTTGTTCACATTATATATTTTACAATTAACTTGTAGGATAGAGAGTAGGGATTATTAAATGAGAAAATGCTTATAAAGTACAGTGCCCAAAATACAATAATCAATAAATGCCAACTTTTGTGGTTGCTATTGTTGTAGCTGTTTTGATTGTTATTATCACTCAAATGTTGTAACTACTATAAAGATAGGTGCCAGAATTATTTATGATCATATCGTTTCAGCCAGCATCTTGCCAACCAGGGATTCTTAGCTTAGGGTCCATGAGCCTTAAGATTTCATAAAGTGTTTAAGGAGACTCATAAACGCCCAGAAATGTGTGGTCAAGTTTTTGTGTCTGTATGTTTGGAATTTTTTTTTCTTTTTCTGGGGAGAGAAGAGATAGTTTTCATCAATTCTCAAGGCTTATCCATGTTGTTGAATGTCTCTGTATTTCACTCTTTTTATTGCTAAATAATATTCCATTACAGCTAAACTTTGAACTGTGTGGGCCCACTCATATGCAGGTATTCGTCAAGAGTAAAGACTATAGTACCACACAGTCCATGGTGGATTGAATCTGTGGATGCAGAAGAACAGTGGTATGAAAGGCCAACTGCAAGCAATACACGGATTGACCTCGTGTTGTTCAGGTCAGCTGTATATGGATAGATCACATTATGTTCATTCATTCATCAGTTGAACATTTGTGTTGTTTCCACGTTTTGGCTCTCATATATAATACTATGAATATTTGTGTCTTAGTATTTCTGTGAACACTTATTGGTGATTCTTTCGGAGAATTGCTGAGTCAAATGATAACTCTATGCTTAACTTTCTGAGGATTTGCCAAACTGTTTTCCAAAGGTGCTACACTATTTTACATGCCCACTAGCAATGTACAAGAGTTCCCATTTCTATACATCTTTGCCAATATTTGTTATATCCTTTCTTTTTTTTCTTTAACTATAGCCATCTTAGTGGGTGTGAAGTGATATTTTATGGTGGTTTTGATAGACACATCCCTGATGAATAATGATGTTGAGCATATTTTCATGTGCTTATCAGTCATTTGCATATCTTATTTGGGAAAAAAAGGTCTATTTAGATTGTCCATTTTTATTAAGCTTTTTTTGATTTAGTAGTAAAAGTTTTCATATATTCTGAGTAAAAGACCCTTGTCAGAAATGTGATATGAAATTATTTTCTCCCGCTCTGTGGGTTGTCTTTTCACTTTCTTAATGATGTCCTTTGAAGCACAAAAGTTTTTAATTTTTAGGAAATCCAATTTATCTATTTTTCAATTGTTTATGCTTTAGCTGTCATATTTTACACTTGATCTTAACCAAAAGGCTGAGAAGTGATTTAGCTGCATATTTTAAAAACCATTACCTAATCCAAGGTCATGAAGATTCACACCTATTGTTTTTCCAAGAATTTTATAGTTTTTGCTCTTACATTTGAGTCTGTGCCCTGTTTTAAATTTATTTGTATGTATATGTCGCAAGGTAGGAATACACCCTCTGGAATACTAATGCAAGACACTATGAGACAGTTGAAGCCGATACCCAAATGATCTACATTATTATATATAAAATCTCTCCTAACTAAAGGTTTATTATAATAACTTTCAATTTTACATAAGGGAAAATGGAAAATATGTATATTGCAATTTTTAAGTGCTTAAATTTTTAAAAATTATCCTAAATGACATGTACATAGTAGAGCTACAGAGGGAGTGTCATATTATTAGCATTTCATTCAATCTGAGCTAATCACCTTTCAGATCACATAATCTCAAGCAGCTCACAGAGTATTCACAGCAGAGAGACTAGCTACAAAATAATGGCAAAGAAAGAAAGCAATCCCTTAAGAAATAACTAGAAATGGGTATTTTGCTGACCATATTGTGGAAAGTGCATCTAAGTATCAATGAAACAAGCTTTGTGCAATTACAAATGTCAAAAGCTTAATTATTTTGTAAATAGTAACTTAATCTCAATTCAAGAAAATAGTATCCTAGCACAAATCAAAGCAAGACACTCAAAGCATCAGCAAAACAGGCAACTCCCAAAGAGAATTCAAGACTGAACTTCAGTAGAGATAATCATAGTTATAACTGGATAGGTACCTACTCAGAGCAAACTCTCTCTAGACTGTTACAGTCTTGATTCCAGTTTTAATATTAGGCAAACCAGGTAAACAGCCTCACAAAAGATAGTTATCTGTAAAGAGGTGTGAAGGCACCCATCTGTGTATGCAAAATGATCTATTAGAATGACAGAAAAAAACATTGGAATCTCTATTTAACGCTTTCAATTTAAAGAAAGAGAAAAACCAATATTTACTGGTACTTAGCTATTAATATGGTTTCATACTGATGTCCTCACTCAGTCTATATCAGATTACTTACGTAATTCAGATAAGTTCATGTCATGTGGGATTTCTCTCCCAAAGAAAGAGTAGAAATTCCACAATGGAGAGTTTGACATAGTGGTCCCACTCATCCTTTGGCTTTCAACAGAGGGTATCATATTTCAGTGGACGGGTAACCAAGAAGGAGATTTGTGTATTATATTAGCCAGTTGTAAGTAAACTAATCCTCATTAAATGGGTACAAAACTACAGACTATTTTTGTAAAAAATCATGGATTGGTAATATGGGGAAGAGGTAAAACTGAATAAAGAATGGCAGACTAAATCTTCTTCTAATCTCTAGTACCAGCTCCTCATCAGCCACATTGAAAGATAAATAATGATAATCTAATCTAATCAGACAAGAAGCTGCCCAAAATGTTGAAATTATCTAGAAGGCTTTTGAAATGTGAATTTATATATTATTTATAATGAACATTTTTATAGAGTGTTTGTGACTTTAACAATGAATGAGAAAGCAATTAGTTTCCAAAATAACTTCATGTTATGAAGAGAATGTTTTGGAGAAAAAAAAATTTTGGAAATCTCTCTCCTGATGTGAAGTTACTGTGAAAATGTGTGCATATCAATATGTTAAAAGAAAAGTTTATGTCTGTACACTTTCATTCAAAGAAATGGTTTTAGATATTTACACCATTTGTTCGAAATCTAGATTTTGTTTGCAAGAATGAATTATTGACTCCCAGGAGAGATTAGAATTTATAAAATGAATTCAATCTAGGAATCTTTGCATAATTAGTGAAAGCAGTTTAAAAGTGAATATCACGTTGTATTAGCTGCAGCCAATGAATTATTTCTTCCTTTTCTTTACACATGTTTTTAAATTTTTTTCAAGCTTTGAGATATAATTGGCATATATTATTGTATAAGTTTAAGGTGTACAACATCATGATTTGATACATGTATATTGCAAAATGATTATACCACAATAGGGTTAGTTAACAGCTCCATCATCTCACATAATTACCATTTTGTGTATGTATGTGTATGATGAAAACATTTAAATCTATTCTCTTAGAGACTTTCAAACAGATAATACAGTATTATTAACTATAGTCACCATGCTGTAGTTTAGATTGCCAGAACTTATTCATTTTAAAACTGGAAGTTTGTACACTATTTCTTCCATTTAAATGTCCTACTTCTATGACAGCCATTAAAACCAAGAATCAAACTGAATTTAAAACCTGACTCTTAAATCTCTTTAAATGATATTTAAACAAAGATTTTCAAAAATAATAAAGCATATTAAAACATAGTATATTCTCTGCAATGTTATTAATAATAATGTTGGATGAAAACAAATAAGGATGTTTGTGTTAATAATAAAAATGAATGAAATTATTTTAAAATGTTATTGCTCTATATTATTCTTTTAAATTTCTATTATGAAAGTTATATATATTGTACTTTAGTAAGTAATTTATTATTAAACAATTTTAGGTATACTAAGAGTATTCTCAAAATTGCTCATTAGTGCGTGTTATCAAAAAAGTTTGGGAATCACTGACACAGAGAATGTTGCACAACATAGGTTTATTATTCTCTGAATATGCTTTATGGTGCACAATAATCTAATAAAATGGAAATAGCCCAGCACTGAGTGACCTAGATTCTAATCCAATTTAAAAAGTTGTAAAATCCCAGGCAAGTCAACTCACCTCTCAGAAACATTTTTGCACATCTGTAAAATAAAATGGTTGGACTGGCTGATCTCTAATGGCCCACTTAGCCCTAAAATTCTGGTTTCAAGATGGTCTTCGTATAAGACTATGAATTTACAGCTATGTATTATTTGATCATAATTACATAATAATTTATCATAGGCTTTAATGATGACAATGGACAAACAAAAAAGCAAAAATTAATTTTCAGAAAAGGAATAAAAATTCATATTAAATACCAGTTCTCAAGAGTATAATCAATTTGATTGATCATTTTACAAGTACTGTTTCCTGCCAAATGTTAGACACAGTGTTTTGCTTTTGGAGGGATGCAAAGATTAACACAGTGTTATCCCTCTCAATTACATTCTACATAATACTTTGTAAATAAGTAATAGCAGCACTGATAGAAAGCTTATATCATTGCTTAATTCTCAGTTTACAATTGTGCTTTCTTTTCTTTTAAGTAGGGTTACATCCTAACATGCAAAAGGAAGGAAATAAAGCAACCTATATAGATGACCCCAAATAAAATGCATTAGAGGGAGTTCTTGTTTCTGGGTAAAATGTAAAAGAAGTTTTCATATGTTATTGATCTAGGCTTTGTTTCAAATTTTCCTCATATATATATAGATATACATATATATACACACATATATATATGTATATATGTGTGTATATATATGTATATCTATCTATCTATCTATATATCTATATATATCTTCCCAAATCTTACTTTTGGTCACAAAGAACTAAAGGTGTTGTTCTTTTGGCACTTTAATGTTTGCAGTCTTCCTACAGAGGGTGATCAAAGTAAGTAGACAGGTCTACAAAAGTGTCACTCCATCATAAAAGATAATGTGCCTAACAATAATATTTTAAGGAAAAAAAATGACTCCCTAATTCATTAGAATTATTCTATTCACTCATCAATTCAACAGATATTATCTAACACTCACTCTACATTGTACATTGTTGTAAACTTGGGGCACGTGTTATGAACAAGACAAAACTCCTATCCTCCAAGAGTTTCCATTCTCAAGAGAGAAATAAAGTTATTTAGCAAACAAATAAATAGTATAATTCTTAATAGTGATAAGTGCTCTAAGGAAAAATATAGCTAGTTTTTAACAGGTAGAGTGGCTATAATATAATGAGAAAGGTAGGATTCTGATGAGATGTTTGGAAGATTAGTTATGGAAGAGATTGGAGAAGTTTGGAATTTCAGATGTTGTAGAATTTCAGATGATATAAAAATCTATGGTCTGACCATGTAATGAGTAGAAGCATATAGCTTACATGGATTGGAATGGAATAGCAAACTCTGAAGGCATCAGCTGGGCCAGCAACAGCAATATTGAACCAGGGGAAGGGATGACAAGAGAGATTAAGGCAAATCGCCAAAATTCTTAATATACATGGGGGAGTAATTGATGTTAGAAAAGAGCCATGTTTAAAAGTAGGAGAGATAATCGGACTCCATTAGCCTGGAATAATGAATGGGTTTTTACAGAGAGATGGAAGAATGATAACCTCTATAATTACTCAAAAAATATTTAAAGAATGCTTAATTGATCTAAAAAAATAGTAAATCTAAAAAAACATGGGCATGTAGGAGAATAAGCAGCATTTAGTTTAAATGACTGTATAGACCAAGTGTCTTCAATGCACAAAGGAAATTAAGTCAACTAGGAGAAAGGATGTGAGAAGCATTCTGTGAAGAGGTAAAACATGTATGGGAACAATAGAAAGTTGTGTGAAAAATTAGAAATGGAAGAATGAACCTTGGATAGAGGAAAGCAAATAAGAATTTAAGTTCTGAAGGGAATAAGTAATCAGAGGGACTTATGTCCATAAATGACAAAAATGTAAATGAGTAAAGAGATACAAAAATATAAAGTCAATTCAAATTACTAGACACTAGCAAACATATACAATATAAAATGTAATACATATCAGACATATGTAATGATATGTATACATATTTTCTTCATAAGATGTTTAAGAGGCTTCATTTATTCATTCACTCATTATTTCAAGAACAATTTTTTGAGCATCTACTTACTAGTCAAAAGCATAATCAGGAAAAGTCTGCTGAACCCAGAAACATTTGATAACCTCAGGTTTCAAGACAACTGTGCTAAAACAATGAAGTAAGCATACACAGTAACATGAAATAATTTGAGTTACTTCCCTTCTCTGATCTGGTTCCCTTTATTGATACCTGATTTAGTGGTTGAAAAGGATTGAAGGGTGGGCATTTATTCACAGAAATCTAACTATTACAACTTTCACTAAGTCCTTAAATTTAGAATCTTATGCTTGTGGTAACACAAGCAGAATTGGCATATGAACATGTATTGTTAACCAGTTCATTAACTTTACAATCATTTTCCCATTTTTTCTATCATCTTTTTTTTTTTTTTTTTTTGCAGTATGCGGGCCTCTCACTGCTGTGGCCTCTCCCGTTGCGGAGCACAGGCTCTGGACACGCAGGCTCAGCGGCCATGGCTCACGGGCCCAGCTGCTCCGTGGCATGTGGGATCTTCCCGGACCGGGGCACAAACCCGTGTCCCCTGCATCGGCAGGCAGACTCTCAACCACTGCGCCACCAGGGGAGCCCTCTATCATCTTTTATGAGTTCATTTAGAAAGAACTCTTTCTAAATGTCTAAATGATATACAAGTATAAATGATTATCCCATAGTCCAGATAAGTCATCCTGTGGCTAAAACTTTTCAACATGGTACCTTTTACTTCCTAAGGAATTTATTATTTAGCAAGAGTCCATTACCAAGAAATTCCTAGGTAAGTATTTATAGTTAACGTGTTTTAGTAGTAGCAATCCTTTCCCCATCTCCAGTTATTAAGTTAAAACCATGACACTCTAAACTACTACAGGTGAAAATCAGTTTGGAGCACTCTTAGAGGAATAGACAGATTCTTACCACCAATCCACCTCCCTAAAAATGCTATGAAAATGATCAGGATAAAATCTGATTTATACTGAGTAAGAAAAGACAACAAGGAAATGCAGAAAACCAATCAAACAACAGAAAAGATAAAATTGGTCATTTGGTCATTTCAGTCAAACAACACACAGTGTCAGTAAAACTGGCTAATGGACTCCATTTTTTGGAGTGAATTAGTTTATCTTTTCAGTCACTGTGACCAGAGTATCATTAACAATTTAAACACATGTTTATGCTAAAATTGTCTATACAATATCGGTGATTGATATTACAATGACTCCAAAATTCCAGAAATTTAATATTTCTTATGGGGAGAGAGAAACAGACTGTTTACCACAAGTGCTTGCCTTGCACATAATCCAGATAAATAGCTTAAAACTAGTGTAACAAAAGAAAACTTTTTTTTTCATTTTCTTTTCTACCACTCAGTTTTCACTGAAAAAGCTTCCCAAGACACTCTTTCAGTAAGTATCTAAGTAATATATGAACTCTTCAAGTCAACACCATCATGCAGGCTCTACAGGCTTTAGGGTCATAAAGGAAATTTTACATCTTAAAGAATACACTGGTAATTAAATCAACATCTATGCTACACGAAGGAACAAAGACAGCAAAATGGGAGAAAGATATTTCCTGAGATCACTCCCTCCTCTCTGAGCAGTTTCCACCACTCTGTAAGCAAATATATCATTCTTTTGTTAACTGCCAATAAATTCTTGGTCTTCCTCCTTGCTTGTTTTTCTACCTGGAGGGCTGCGTTTGTTTTTTCCTGACAGCATTTGAGATTTCCAAGCTACCACAGGGGTGCCAGCCCATACTGTGCACAGTAAGTGAAGAAGAAACAATCTGGCTGTTGTTTTAACACTTTGCAAATAGCAACTTGTTTCTTCTGCTTGATTTTTGCCCCTGGACATCCAACAGAGCAATAATCAATCCACGAATAAAAGACAGGTTTCCCTTTCATCTTCCCCACCAGTAAATTTGGCAATTTCAGATGGATATTTACAATTCAAAGAAAAGTTTTGGTTTTTAATCATGCATTGGTATTCTTTTACACAATAAGAAAATCTGTTACCTTCCTCAATTTTTTTAACTGAATTTGAATAAATCACTCTTTGGAATTTATGCCAACCACAACACCTAAGAACAAGGCTTTTTTTTTTTTTTTTTTTTAATGGGTCCAAATGACAAGATTCTTCATCAAATTAACTATGTTGCTAAACATTATAGCAAACGATCAAAGGACAAGAAAACCATTCTTGTTATTTTGGTCCAACAAAATTATTTATTAAAATGAGTACTTATTAAGTTTGTCTATGGAAGCAAAAGTTACCACCCAAAAAATGCGTCTCTTTGGCATGAGGATTAATTTAGGCTGATTATTTTTAAGAAACAGAAAGCTCAGGAATTTTTCCTGTTAATTCCCTCTTAACTGCTTAAAAGAATTGAGGTAAAAGGCCTGTTCCCAGAACAGAGCTATCACCAGAGTTATCTGCCAAGAATATGGGTCTAGGTATGGTGGCGGGCACTAGAGATCACAGTCTACTCTGTGTCCCAGTGTCTCTGCATGGCCCAGCATACATTTGTTTACCAAACATTTGCTTCATTACTTCCATGTGAATTTTCTTCCTCCCTTTTGAAGTCCCAAGCCACTACCCACAACATCCTCCTTTGCCTTTACCTGAAGGTGGTAATTAAGGTGAGCTTTTCAGCCATTTTGGCAAGTTACTCAGTCTTCTTGGGTCTCTCCCATGTATACACGTACTTAAACTTTTAAAATTTTCTCCTGTTAATCTCTCTCATGTCAATTTAATTCTTTGATCAGCCAGAAGGACCTAACAAAGCAGAGGAAAATTTCTTCCTTGCAAACAGTTGGTGTAGTCTGCAGGATTCAGCTTTTCTCCCTGAGGCTGCTGCAGCCAGGAGGAGATCCTGAGACAAATGACAAAGGACAGCAGAAAGTTAGAATTCTTACCATGTCAGTCTCCCTGATCTCTGCCTGCAGGTCCTGTTGGAAAGGAGAATGAGTGCTAAGACTCTTTTTTCTTCTTCTAAAATTAGGTTAGCAGGAGAAAATATTTGTGGAACTAGTTCCTTGGACTTAGCAACTCTGGTAAATTTCATAGAGTAATTTATGGCTTAATTGATCATTTCCCTCCTGGAGATGGTCACTGTTTTTCTTTGTCTCTGTTGTGTTTTTTGTCTTGTTCTAAATCCTGAGAGTTTGACTTTTATGACCAGTGAGAATATACTTTCTGGTCTCTGCCATCTGGAAGGTGCACGTACTGACGTGTATTTGGTGGTCAATTGAATAGACTGGGATCTGAGCAGCTGTAGCGAGTTGATCAGAAGTAGGTAACAAAGCGACTGGCATTTGTTTGTCTACTCATGTCAGCTCTCAGGGGAGTTTGTCATAAGGGGTCCCAGTCCATAAGGGATCTTTGTCATCTCAACCTTTGTTGCTTTGTGAGTACACTTGTGCAACCTTGTTAAACTATTCTTGGGAGTGGACTTTCTGGACCATCTGAGGGCTGCATCTTTTTGCACTCTCCTTTGGGTATGCTTCTTGTGACAATGATTAAGCCATAAAAAAGCTTATCATTTGAGTCACTAGTAAGAGTCTACTCATCAATTGGCCAATGAGTCCCTTAAATTGGAAAAACTTCTAAATTGGTAAATTTTTCAGAGCGCTCTCATTACAAACAGCTGATTTTCTTGGTACCTAGGAAAAGATCAAATTAAAAGGTGGATACAAAGAAATAGAATAGCTAGTCTTAAGAACTCTCTTGATTAAAAAAAAAAAAAACAGTTCAGGAAATCTCATCAAATTTGCCTCTCAGCTTCTCCTCATGGGCCTTACAGATGCTAATTAGGTTAAGTAACAAAAGAATGGGAAGAGGCTAAGGGGAAACCAAGGGACTCTTCCCAAGTTGGAAATTTTTGAAGGGTTATTAAGGAATAAGGTAAATAAAGTAAATATTCAAAGAGGCAGAACAAAAAGGAATCAGAAAGGGAAGAATCATGGGACTCACCCCAGCAGGGTAAACATTTTTAGATGGTTATTAAGAAATGGGATGAATAAAACAGACATTGATGGGGTTAAAACAAACGTTTTAATACAGCACTATTGAAGGTTGGGTGGGTCATAGGGACACCTTTCTGGTTGCCTAACACTAACGGGTCCCGAACAAATGCACTCTATTTACCCCAGTTTGGAGAAACTTAAAAATGCAGAAGGCAAAATTTACAATGAGAAACCTAACCAGCAATGGCTTGGGGCAGCAGTTAGGCTGATTAATCTAATTAAAGATTGACAAAAGAACCTGGGTCCCTTGGCTTGACCCCTCACTGGGGACCTAAGGCCTTTTACAAAAAAGTAGGTAAAAGGGCCTGGGGGTAGAAAGGAGAAGTTTCCAGGATTCCTTGATGCAGTAACCCCATGAGCTTTGGTACCAAAATCTATTGGTGGGGCCTGGCTACAATTAGGGTTGATAAGATTATAAAGGTTGGAATATTTAAGTGGGTGTTATGTGAGGAGGTTATGTCAACATTGCCTTCGTGATTTATGGGAATGGATGTTCTGTCTGGCCAGTAACACTTCACCGATCTAGTGTTGTAAGACCAAGACTTGTGGATGGGGTCCTAGTGAAGGCAATGGTTAAAAGTATAAGGGTTGATGGAAGTGAGGTGAAAGTGTTTGAATGGGCTTTAGGTAATGTGGTTGCCTATTTGGGGCATGACTGCATCATCAGGATGGGTGTCATGTCTCACTGGGGAACACTTCCCCTCCCTGGTATTATAAAACAGAGTAGGTAAATCCGCCCCTTCAAGCTTCGTTAGTTAAACAAATGCTCAAGGGAACCAGTGGGATTGCCTGAGCTCACACAGTGTAAGGTAGAACCTTGGGGCCAATGTTCAAGGGTTAAGGGAAGCAACTACCTTCGTCTGGCAAATCTATACAAAATCAGAAATGTAAACACAGCCCACAGTCTCCTAAGACTGAGCCCAGTTAACTCAAGGAGTAGAACCTAAAACCAAAGGAAAAAAGAGGGGGAAAGAGACCTTTTAAAAGCACAAACTAGTGAAAGGCTCCCTCACTCAAAATCTAATTCAAGGTTAGATGTCAAGGACAAATACAAATGATACAAGTCTTTTCCACCAATAGTAAAAAGCCTTAGCTATCTGAACAGATAAACTTAACTTATTCCAACTGTTATTTATAAACTAGTGAATTTTGTACTATTGTACCTGCCTCCTAAGGTTTTTTTTTTTATATTAAATGAAAGCTATAAGATCTGTTTGCATCTGTCTATATGTTTTTATGTGTCTATTGTAGATGCACAATAGTTTTTTTATCCCCCAGATGGTATCACTAAAATTAATTTATAAAAGAGCTCTATTTATTAAGCTTAAAAGTAAGCACTTAGGGGCTTCCCTGGTGGCGCAGTGGTTGAGAGTCCGCCTGCCGATGCAGGGGACACGGGTTCGTGCCCCGGTCTGGGAAGATCCCACATGCCGCAGAGCGGCTAGGCCCGTGAGCCATGGCTGCTGAGCCTGCGCATCCGGAGCCTGTGCTCTGCAAGGGGAGAGGCCACAACAGTGAGAGGCCCGCCTACCGCAAAAAAAAAAAAAAAAAAAAAAAAAAAAGTAAGCACTTATGAATTAAACATTTCTAAATCTCAGAAGTATAATAGAAACTAAGCCAACTGTTTTTCAAGTTCACGTGATCTAGAATTAAACTTCAGTAAATTAAAACAAGTTTAAGGTTTTGGTTTAATTAAAATAGAGATGTCTTTAGAGTTATCAGCATTAAGTACAATTCTTTTATTCTACCTAGGTCTCCTAAAAGTCAAATAAGCTTATGTTATCTGTTACAAAACGTGTCAGGAAAAAGAAAAACAGCTTAAGGTGATAGTTGACTTTGATGTCTTATGAAATTTTAATAGGTAATAACATAATTGTAAAGAACTATAACACAGAAGAGCTAAATCGGACTCCATGTTGGATCTTTTTCTTTGACTTTAACCTTTGCTTTTTGTTGCTTTTTTTATTATGATCATACATAATGGCCTGCCTCGGGGAACCTTGCCCCTCTGCAGTTCAGCTCACCAGGAGACAATCTGACCCTGCTCACCTGTGGATGGCTGCAAGAAAGAAGAAACTAACACATCCCCTCACCCACCGCGGCTGGTCATTCCAGGAGATGTTTTGCAAGACTGATGGCCCTTTTACTTTACCTCCTCATCGCCTCTCCCTCTCTATTCTGCTTTTTTACTTTACTTCCTCACCGCCTCTCCCTCTCTGATTCTATACAAGAAACTGGCATCCAGACCTTGCTAAGATGGTTTTTCAGAGACACTAGTCTGCCATCTTCTCAGTCTGCAGGCTTTCCGAATAAAATCCCATTCTTTGCCTCAACACCTCGTCTCCTGATTCATTGGCCTGTCATGTGACGAGCAGAGCAAGCTTAGACTCCGTAACAGAGCAAGTAAAATTAAATAGATTTAAGCAGGATAAAATGTTTTGAGGTGAACATTTTAATAATAATTACATGTTACGGTATGTGTGTATGTAAAAATAACTTCCAAAATCTTTTTGGTTACTAGAAACCTTAAAGTTTTGCTAAGTTAAATATTAAGTTAACTTCATTGAATATCTAGATCATTTCCAAATAAGATTAAATAATGAAACACTGGTTACTGTATATAGGTTTAACTACTGTTTGCTTCCTTTTACAGAGGAATTAAAATATTTGGGTCTCTTACTAAGCATGTCTTATGACACACTGAGAAATTTTTTTATGAGAAAGCACATATTTCTAAGAAGTACTGGGTTGGCCAAAAAGTTCATTCGGTTTTAAGTAAAAATAAGACATTTTTCACTTTCACCAAGAATTTTATTGAGCAGTTATAAAATAACCGAACGAAATTTTTGGCCAAGCCAATTTACAAGCATGCCAATCCATAGAATGCTAATTTAAAACACAGTTCATAGGGCTTCCCTGGTGGCACAGTGGTTAAGAATCCACCTGCCAATGCAGGGGACACGGGTTCGAGCCCTGGACCAGGAAGATCTCACATGCCGCGGAGCAACTAAGCCTGTGCTCCGCAACTACTGAGCCTGTGCTCTAGAGCCCGCAAGCCACAACTACTGAAGCCCACGTGCCACAACTACTGAAGTCCACGTGTCTAGAGCCCGTGCTCCACAACAAGAGAAGCCACCACGATAAGAAGCCTGTGCACCGCAATGAAGAGTAGCCCACGCTCCCACAACTAGAGAAAGCCTGCGCGCAGCAACAAAGAACCAACGAGGCCAAAATAAATAAAAAAATTTATAAGAAAAAAAGAAGACAGTTTGTAATTGTTTACCTCTTTTCACTAGAAATTAAAAGTTTCTAAGGGTTAAGAAATCTAATTAATATGTGGTTAAGTCTACTAGAAATAAGGAAAGCATACCTGTATGTAAAGAATGTACATGTACATTGTGGTAAGAAAAATACGAGGAATAACCTTCTTACATTATATTGTAAGAACATTTCTAATGTTCTAGAAATTATATGAAATTTCTAAAATTCTGCTAATGTAATGGTAAAATGTTATCAGTCATAATTCTACTTATCTTCAAATTGTATGTGTTGCAGAAATAACTAAATTTACCTGTCAATTGCATTATAATGAATCAGATATTTACTATGCTTTTGGCATTTATAGACAATTATTTTTTTACTTTGACACTTTTGCAAAAATGTTTCATCTTCAAGAAGATTCATAGAAAGGATTTTTGACAAATATAGGTTTCTGAAAACTTTCATTTTATACCACTGAACTTGGAAAGAAAATACAGAACTCTAATGGAAAACTGATGGCTTCATAAAACTGTTAAAAACAGATCAAGAACAACAAGAACTACTTATAAGGGAGTCAATGAACTAATGAATATGATTACAATTTTCATGACTTCTTGTCTGAAATATTACTGCTGTTTAATCTTTGTTTTCCATATATAAAGAAACCTTTCCCCTTATGCTATGACTTGCAGAAATTTGGCAAATTATACTTTTATAAACAGAACTGAAACATTTATCTTTTCCTCCCTACCTGATCCCTCTAGAATTTGGCAAATTTTAATATTCTTATTTTCATGGTGATATAGTTTTTTATATAAATTCACTAAGAATCTGTTCTGCTTGTAACAGGACACAATTGGGAACACTGGTTATATTACCAAAGATTTGACTGGAATGTCATAACTGAGAACATGCCTTGAATCACATGTGACTAGACAGATTTAAGAAGCTAAGGTTGACTTTATGAAGTCAAAAAGTCCCTTGGAAAAACAGCCTGGTACATTGCTTAGAGGGTGTAAGCAGCCTTACCAGGTGATTAAAGAAGTTCACTTCCTGGAAGGTACAGGAACCATAGGAAATCTGGGGGACCTCAAGAAGAGAGGAGTTGTCCCAAATCCATAAGTATTACAGATGAGTCTGCTGCAAGTTACTGGCTTGGTTTCCTGACCTCAGAGGCATTTAAAAGTTCAGTCTGGAGAGTCCTTATGAAAAGTTCCAGCAAAGCATTTTTAATGGAGTCTATATGCTCAATCACTATTCTTGCTGGAATTATGTAATCAGGCCAGGTTTATTAAAACTAGACTTATTTTACAAACAGATTAGCCTCAATTTGGCTCTTTTTGGTAAAAATAAGTGTGATTTTAGAGAGGAAAAAAACAATGTGTTTCAGTAGAAACTATAATACACAATTGTGGATATTAAATTCTAGTTCCATAAATCATCTTCATTTTTCTACCTGTAAACTGGACTTGGTCCTATTTCTAGTTTCCTCAAATATTTGGCTACAACTCTCCAAACTAGTGTTTCCAATATTTCACCCACATTTTACTTAGAATGATTGAGAGAAAAAGCTGTCCTTCTCCTGAAGTCCTGCAAACAGAAGCTGAACGATTTGATATAGACTTAAGAGAGACCACAACAAAAGTCCATGTTTAGACAATATTTGAGCCTGTTGCTATGTAAGCCACTCAGAAAATTTACCCAAACACTCGATGACATCATCAGAGACACTTAAAATATAAAACAGGAAAATCTGTCAGATTGTCACTGCTTGCCCTCACTCCAGCTGAAGATGCTTTGAGCCTGACATCTAGAAATCTCAACTGGCAGCTCTCAGGATCTGGAGACTGGTTTTATAATTTGTTCCAATCATTAACCATTGTTTTTCTTTCACCTCCATAGAAATGCATCTTATTAAAATCTTTACTGCTTGCATATTATAGGCTTAACTTTGAGAGCCCACCTGCATCAGCATCTCTTGAAATGAATTTAACTGGACTGACCTATTGTCAGGACTAAGTGACTCAATAACATGGAACAATCTACCAACTCAGCTTATGGACTGTGGAATTTCTTGGAGAAGTTTCAAAGGTGGGAGTATAGGGGAGCAAAATTTGCCACCCCAAAATGTGTCCTTTTGGCATTAAGATTAATTTAGGCTGATTATTTTAAAAAAAATAGAAGACTCAGAAATGGTGGGATCAAGATGGCAGAGTAGGAAGACTCTGAGTTTACCTCCTCACAGATATATCAAAACTACAACGACAAACAGAACAACTCTAAAAGCAACTCTAAAAGCAGAACAGCTCTTCTACAATTAAGGATATAAAGAAAAAGCCACACCAAGAAGCAGATATCACAAATTTGGAAATCCTCCCTAAGGAACAAGAGGTTCAAGACCCACATTGCACACTCCAGGTCTGGGGACTGGCACCAAGAAAGTGAGCACCTAACATAGGCGCACCTAAATATATAAAGTAAATACTAACAAATATAAGGTAAGAAATTGACAGTTATGCAATAATAGTAGGAGACATTAATACCCCAGTTACATCGATGAATAAATTATCCTATCCAAACAGAAATCCAATAAGGAAACATTGGCCTTAAATGACACATTAGAGAAGATTAACTTAATAGATATCTATAGAACATTCCATCCAAAAAACAGAAAACACATTCTTTTCAAATGCATGTTGAATATTTTACAGGATAGATCACATGCTAGACCACAAAACAGGTCTCAATAAATTTAAGAGATGGAAACCATATCAAGCATCTTTAGCAACCACAATGGTATGAAATTAGAAATCAATTTAAGGAAGAAAATGGGGAAAAACACAAACATGTGGAGACTAAAACAACATGCTACTATAAAACAAATGGGTCAACAAAGAAATAAAAAAGGAAATAAAAAATACTTTGAGAAAAATGAAAATAGAAACACAACTTTCCAAAATCTATGGGATGCAGCAAAAGGAGCTCTAAGAGGGAAGTTTATGGCAATACAGGCCTACCTCAAGAAACAAGAAAAATCTCAAACTTAACTTTACACCTAAAGGAATTAGAAAAAGAAGAACAAAAAAAAACCCCAAAGTTAGTAGGAGAAAGGAAATAACAAATAACAGAGTGGAAATAAATGAAATAGAAACCAAAAACAATAGAAAAGATCAGTAAAGCTAAAAGCTGGTTTTTTGAAAAGATAACAAAATTGATAAACCTCTAGTAAGAATCATCAAGAAAAAAAGGAGGGAATAGAAAAAATAGAAATGAAAGAGGAGAAATTACAACCAGTTTCACAGAAAAACAATCATAAGAGAATACTACAATTATATGCCAACTAATTGGACAACCTAGAATATATATTCCTAGAAACATATAACCTACCAAGATTGAATTGGAAAGAAACAGAAAATCTGAACAGGCTGATTACTAGGCATTAAATTGAATAATTAAAAACTACCAACAAACCAAAGTACAAGACCAAATGGTTTCACAGGGGAATTCCACCAAACATTTAAAAAAGAGTTAATACCTATCCTTCTCAAATTATTCCAAAAAATTGAAGAGGAGAGACTAATTTTAAACTTATTCTACAAGGTCAGCTTTTCCCTGATACCAAAAACAAAAACCCTCTAAAAAAAAAAATTACAGATCAATATCCCTGATGAACATAGATGCAAATATTCTCAACAAAGTATTAGCAAAGCAAATTCAACAATACATTAAAGGATCATACATCACGATCAAGGGGGCTTTTATCCTGGAATGTGAGAATGGTTCAATATGTGCAAACCAATCAACATGATATCCACATTAACAAAATGAAGAATAAAAATCACATGTTCATCTCATTTGATGCAGAAAATGCATTTGACAAAA
Source organism: Mesoplodon bidens (assembly GCF_964165515.1). Classification (NCBI taxonomy): domain Eukaryota; kingdom Metazoa; phylum Chordata; class Mammalia; order Artiodactyla; family Ziphiidae; genus Mesoplodon; species Mesoplodon bidens. Next base: position 93,504,354 of record NC_138167.1, read on the forward strand.
TACAACATCCAATCATGAAAAAACTCTTAACAAAGTTGGTATAGAGGAAATATACCTCAACATAATAAAAGCCATTTATGACAAACCCACAACTAACTTCATACTCAATGGTGAAAAGCTAAAAGCTTTTCCTCTAAGATCAGGAACAAGACAATGATGCTCACTCTCACCACTTTTATTCAAAATAGTATTGGAAGTCCTAGCCACAGCAATCAGAAAAGAGATAACATAAATCCAAATTGGAAAGGAAGAAGTAAAATACTCACTGTTTCCAGATGACATGATTATTATACATAGAAAATCCTAAAGATGTTACCAAAAAACTACTAGATCCCATCAATGAATTCAGTAAAGTTGCAGGATACAAAATTAATATATAGAAATGTGTTGCATTTCTATACAGTAATAATAAACTATCAGAAAGAGAAATTTTAAAAATCCCATTTACAATCAAATCAAAAAGAATAAAATACCTAGGAATAAATTTAACCAAGGAGGTGAAAGACTTGTACTCTGAAAACATTAAGACATTGGTGAAAGAAATTGAAGACAACACAAATAAATGAAAATAATTTTTTGTGCTGTGGATTGAAATTAATATTAAAATAGCCATACTATCCAAAGCAATCTAGAAATTCAATGCAATCCCTATCAAAATACTCATGGCATTTCTCACAGAACTAAAACAAATAATCCTAAAATTTTTATGGAACCACAAAAGACCCAAATAGCCAAATTAATCTTGAGAAAGAACAAACCAGGAGGCATTACACTCCCTCCCTGACTTCAAAGTATACTACAAAACTATAGTAATCAAAAGAGTATGGGGCTTCCCTGGTGGTGCAGTGGTTGACGGTCCGCCTGCCGATGCAGGGGACATGGGTTCGTGCCCCGGTCTGGGAAGATCCCACGTGCTGCGGAGCGGCCGGGCCCACGAGCCATGGCCGCTGAGCCTGCGTGTCCGGAGCCTGTGCTCCGCAGCGGGAGAGGCCACAGCAGTAAGAGGCCCGTGTACTGCAAAAAAAAAAAAAAAAAAAAAAAAAAAAAAAAAAAAAGAGTATGGTACTGGCATAAAAACAGACACATAGATCAATGGAACAGATTAGAGAGCTAGAGAGCCCAGAAATAAATCCATACACATGTGGTCAATTAATCTACAGTAAAGAAGGTAAGAATAGGCAATGGGGAAAGACAGTCTCTTCAGTAGGTAGTGATGTGACAACTGGACAGCTACATGTAAAAGAATGAAACTAGACCATTTTGTCACACCATGTACCAAAAAACTCAAAATGGACAAAATGCTTAAATGTAAGACCTGAAACTATAAAACTCCTAGAAGAAAACATAGGCAGTATGCTCTTTGACACTGCTCTTAGCCTATTTTTTTCATATGTCTCCTCAGGCAAGGGCAAGAAAACCAAAAATGAAAAAAATGGGACAACTATACCAAACTAAAAAGCTTTTGTACAGTGAAGGAAACCATCAACACAATGAAAAGGCAACGTACTGAATGGCAGAAGATATTTGCATATGATATGCCTGATAAAGGATTAGTTTCCAAAATATATGAAGAACTCATACAACTCAACATCAAAAAAACAAACAATCTAATTAAACAATGGGCAGAGGAATTTTTCCAAAGAAGACATACAGATGGCCAGCAGGCACATGAAAACAGGCTCAGCTGTCACTCATCATCAGGGAAATGCAAATCAAACCCTCAGTGAGCTAACACCTCACACACTGCAGAATGGCCATCATCAACCAGACAAGAAATAACAAGTGTTGGTGGGGATGTGGAGAAAAGGGAATCCTCATGCACTGCTGGTGTGTTGGTGGAAAGTAAATTGGTACAGCCCCTATGGAAAACAGAATAAAGATTTCTCAAAAAATTAGAAGGAAAACTACCGTAAGATCCAGCAATTCCACTCCTGGGTATTCATCCAGAGAAAGTGAAAACACTAATTCAAAAAGATATATGCACCCCAATATTCATAGCAGCCTTATTTACAATAGCCAAGGTATGAAAGCAACCCATATGTCCACAGACCGATGAATGGATAAGAATAATATGTATTAATATTTAAATATATAAAATCTCTATACACCTCTCTCTCTCTCACACACACACACACACACACACACACAATACGGAACACTACTCATACATAAAAAAATGAAATTTTGCAATTTGCAATAATATGGATGGACCTAGAGGATATTATGCTAAGTGAAGTAAGTCAGAGAAAGACAAATACTATATGTTTTCACTTATATGTGGAATCGAAAAAACAAAACAAATGAACAAATAAAACAGAAACAGACTCGTAAGTATAGAGAATGAACAGTTGGTTGCCATGGGGAAGTGGGTTGGGGGATGGGTAAAAGGGATTAAGAGGTACAAATTACTAGTTATAAAATAAATAATTCACAGGATGTAATGTACATCAAAGGGGACAGAGTCAGTAATATTATAATATCTTTTTATGGAGTGTAATCTATAAAATTATCAAATCACTATGTTGTACATCAGAAACTAACATAAGTCAACTATACTTCAATTTTTAAAAATTAGACAAAAATAAATTTTCAATAAATAAATAAATAAATAAATAACAATGACTCAGAAAGTTTTCCTTGTTACATCCTTCTTAACTGCCTCAAAGAATTTAGATAAAGGGCCTGTTCCAGATAAGAGCTATCAGAGAGATATCTATAGAGAATATGATGCAGGTATGGTAGGGAAATTCAACATGGCCTAGGATCAAAGTCCACTCTGTCCTATTGCCTCTGCAGGGCCCAACAAACATTTACCCAAAATTTGCTCTTCCATCTCATTGTGATCTGCCTTCCTCCCCTCTGAAGTCCCAAACCCCTACCCCCAACATCCTCTTTAGTCTTTAACTGAAGACGGTATTTAAGGTGAGGGTTTTGGCCATTTTCAGGGGTTACTCAGTTTTCCTGGGTCTCTCCCATGTATACATATTATTAAATTTTTTTTCTCCTGTTAATCTGTCTCATGTAAATTTAATTCTTAGGCCAGTCAGAAGAACTTAAAAGGGAAGAAAAAAATGTTGTCCTCATCAACACTTCCATTTATACATAGTAGAAGTCTAACAAGTGCTCAATAAAATAGCCTCTCTGAGGGAAACTACTGACTTTTCCTAGTATCAACTCTTTTTAAGTATTTTAGGCTATGAATCTTAATATTTGAAGTATAAATTAATTACCTGGTCTTATTTAAAATTAATATTTTTGCCCCAATCCTAGAGATTTTATTTCAGTAAATATGTGAGTTCAGAAACCCCTGAATCTGCATTTGGTCAGATGAGTTGAACAGAGACAGCTCAGGAACTGAACTTGAGAAACACCCTCGGCTACTCATTACTGGCTTACAGCCTACTATGAGACACACAGGGTTATGAAATGAATTGTTTCCCTCCCCTCCAAATTTATATGTTGAGGTCCTAACTCTCAGTGTGGCTGTCTTTGGAAATGGGGCCTCTAAGGAAGCAATTAAGGTTAAATGAGGTCACAAGTGTAGGGTCCTGCTCGGATAGGATTAATGTCTTTATAAGAAGAGACACCAGGAAACGTACTCTCTCTCCACACATGCACCTAGGAAAGGCCATTTTGGAATATGGCGAAAAGGAGGTTGTAAGCTAGGAAGAAAGTCCTCACCAGAAACGGAATCAGCTGGAACCTGGATCTTGGTCTTCTAGCCTCCAGAACGGTGAGAAAATACATTTCTTTTTTTGAAGCCACTATCACCTACAAATTGGCACTTGCCATCTACCTCTACAAGGATCAAATTATGAGCCACTGAAGCTACTGACCAACATCCCCTGAAAGGAGTTCAGGGTGGAGATCGGGAATGAGGCACTCTGTGCTCTGGGAAAAACTGGCAGAACAGGTCTTTCAGATAGATATTTTCAGAAGAAGATTTTATGAGCCCAATTCTTGCATCTCCTCATATCTAGAAAAGCACTAAAATCCTTCATGGTGATATCTGCTCCTTGTGACTAGCAATAACCTTCATGAGACTAGCAGAAAACTTCTGCAAAAAATATGTGCTTGATTGCAGGTACACCCCCTTCACCAAAACCACATATATATTGACCCCCCCTCCCCCCCACACACACACCTACCTCTTCGGAGCAGTTTCTCAGAGCTACCTAAAATACTGTCTCCTGGGCTATAGTCCTCATTTTGCCCCAAATAAAACTTAACTCATAACTTGCACACTGTGCATTTTTTTTTCAGTTGACACCAACCACTTTGTGGTATTTTACTGTGGCAGTCCAAACAGACTAATATACACAGTTCTCATCAGAATTTTATTCTGGATCCCTGGAAACTTCTCCAGCCTCCTCCTCCTTGTTCCTCTCCTTAGACAACTAATCCCTTCAGACCAGTCTTACTTATTCTTCAATGAACTCATTAACCTACCCGGCTCCCTAAATACTTTATCTAGGGTATGTCATACATGGAGTACAGTTTTCAACACTTCAAATCTGCATAACAAAAAGACACAAAGCTATAGAAATACACAGAAAAAGTGGTAGAAACTAGTCAAGTGGCTGAATCACTCACTATCATTGTAGTCTACTTTTTCCTTCTTAAGACTTTCAAATTTGATTGAATTCATACTGAAATATTATATTCATAGCCAGGGATCAATGCATAAATTCCAAGAACACTCAAATATTGTTTGTAAAATGTTGCGTACATAGAAATTTCTCTGGTGAAAGAATCTCAATGGGATCTACTGACAAGACTTCCCTTAAGGTATAAAAATCTACCTACTTGAATTACAGAACGTGCTTTTCCAGGTGTTAGATATATGAATAAAAGTTTCCATTTTCAACTTAATCTGGTAAAATAGTCCCACGACGAAAGAAAAAAGTCACCCATAAAATGTTTAGAAGCTTAGGGCTTAACATAGAGAAGGAAAAAGAAGAATAAGTGTAATAGACTATTTCAAGTCCTGTTGCCTCCTTGGATCTTTCCTGAATTCTCCAATTCAAGTGTTGTCATCTGTTCCTCAAATACTCTATTTTCTTCTGTTTGTGCTGCCCAATTGATGCTTATACTCCATATCCAGCTGTTGCCAGTTTAGCTTTCATTAGCAGATATTCCTTCACCTTTGTAATACTTATAAGATGCAGGTTGGAAACCTTGCTGGAATTGTGAAAAAAGTCAAAACAATGTTTGAGAGAAAACCTGCACAATGGCTACAGAACAGTGTTTCTTTTTTTAGTGCAAACACTACATTAAAAAGAAACAAGCCTGAAAAGGAGTCACTTCTGCTAAACCTCACCCAGACTTAGTATCTAACCCACCTGCAGTTTCAGCCTCTCCCAGGAATGGAATTTTAAACCAATCAGTGTGGCATTTCCTCGTCAGCACTAATGAGGTAATCTGCATGATAAGACTCCCTCTAAGGAAAGGTTACCCAGCCTGAAACAATTCTTTTTTGGTTTTGTTTTGTTTTTTGTTAATAACCTCCTTGTCCCACCTTATATCTAGAAAAGCCTTCCAATTTGCAAAACTCCTTGGAGCACCTGTTTACTAGGTGGATTGCTGCCAGAATCATGAATCACTGGATAAAGCCAATTAGATTTTCAAATTTACTCAGGTGAATTTTGTTTAACTAATACATGTTCTCTTTTCATTGGACTTAAAGGTAATGTTTATAAGTTGCAGTGTCTTATTCATGCAACAATCTATACTGTCATGGAAAGAAATGAGTGAAACAAGGGAATATTATCTACCAAATTTAAAGACAAGAAAAAGTGTCAAGAATAATAATATTTAAAAGCAACACTTACCTTCTGTAACCAAACTGACAATGGTATTAGAGTACACGTCATGAATTTGACAATTTGAGACTATAATAAGGTAAGTTCAAATCGATTAGCTTCATAAAATCAAAAATCCGGCTCCCCACTCCCAAGACGTGACGGGGCCCGCTCAGCCCCTGCCGCTGTTGTTTACCGCCTTTTTCTTTTACGACAGAGATATACGCTTCAGAGTTGGAGCACCTGTTGTGCGTTTTATTTATTTTTATAAATTTATTTATTTATTTATATTTGGCTGCATTGGGTCTTCGTTGCTGCGCACGGGCTTTCTCTAGTTGCGGCGAGCAGGGGCTACTCTTCGTTGCAGTGTGCAGGCTTCTCATTGTGGTAGCTTCTCTTGTTGTGGAGCACAGGCTCTAGGCGCGTGGGCTTCAGTAGTTGTGGCACATGGGCTCAGTAGTTGTGGCTCGCTGGCTGTAGAGCGCAGGCTCAGTAGCTGTGGCGCAGGGGCTTAGTTGCTCCGTGGCATGTGGGATCTTCCCGGATCAGGGCTCGAACCCGTGTCTCCTGCATTGTCATGTGGAATTTTAACCACTGTGCCACCAGGGAAGCCCTGTGTGTTTTATTTTAAAGATTTTTTTTTTAATTGAGCTAAAATTCACATAACATAAAATTCACCGTTGTGACCATTTGAAAGTGTACCATCCAGGGGTACTTAGTACATTCATAGTGTTGTGAATCACCCCAAAAGGAGACCCCACGTCCATTAGCAGCCACCCCCCAGCCCCTCACACCCCCTAGTTTACTTTCTGTCAGTATGGATTTGCCTGTTCTGGAAGTTTCACATAAATGGAATTACACAATTAAAAAAAAACTGTCCCTGAAGGACATCTTGAAAGAAAAATAATGAGAAGGATGACACAGTACTGATTTAAATGAAAGCTAGATAACAGCAGCCCCTTGGAAACAATTCAAATAACTTGGTCTGGGAATAACTTGGATTCTCACATAAAGTATAAAATTGAGAGAGGCGGTATGACTAGGAAGCAGCTATCTGGCAGCCCTAACATTTCATACACTTTCAAAATGAAGAAACCACCAAGTTTCTTCTTCCATTTGAGAAATCACAGTGTTTGGCTATCAGTTGGGTCCAGAATAACCTCTCAAAAAGACTGAGGTTGACTTCCATTTTTAGCAATATGTCAGACTAGTCCTAAGAAATCTTCTGCTACACAATACCTAAGAAGAGTACACATGTGGTGACCTAGACGGGTGGGATGGGGCAGTGGGGAGGGAGGTGTCAGAGGGAGGGGATATATGTATACATATAGCGGATTCACTTCGTTGTACAGCAGAAACTAACACAACATTGTAAAGCAACTATACCCCAATTAAAAAGCAAACAAGCCAAAAACCCTTAAAAATATTCACTGATGAGCTGGCAGAATAAGGGCAATTCTCTGAAGCCAGAATTGTCAACAAAGTACAAACACATAAAGCCCTGAAGCACTAGAAATGGCATTCCCAAGGATTTGATTTTAACTGACCATAAGCCTGACTTAGGCGAGCATTAAAAATAAAGTTTAGGTCCCCTGAAAGTTGGGAAGTCAGAATGGAGACCTCCACCTAATGCTGGACACCAGGAAAGCATTCAACTTTGCTGGATGTGACAGAAACAGTATTATATGTTGATCATAATCCTTTCTCTTCCTGGGCACAGAGGAAGGCCCATTTTCCACCCTCCCTTGCAGTTTTTTGGGGACTGTGTGACAGCATTCTGGCCAGTAGGATGTGGGTGGAAATGATGTCCTCTATTTCCAGACCTGGCCCTCTAGAGGTAATGTATTCCACATAGTACAGTTTAAAAATGTGAGAGGACAGCCCACTCCACATCAGACTTGGCATGAGGAAATAAACCTTCATTCTCTTAAAGCCATTGAAATTTGGGGGCTTACTTTCAACTACATTTAGTCTACTAATTTTGATTATTAAAATAATTGAACCAGGAAAAAAGAAAACTTGCTCCACAGAGAGAAATAATTGGAATACCTGCTCTCAATAGGATGCTGAAATTAATACTCAGAGTTGTGTTGGGGGAAAAAAAAAAAAAAGAGTCCAAACAAAAATTAGAGTGGCCTCAAATTATTAGAGCCCCCAGGTACGTTGCAGATGAAATACAAATTCTCTCTCTGCAAACAAACTTTAAATCTAGGATCAAATATTCTCAAAGATACAATTCCAGGATTATGTTACAAATAAAAATAATAAAACACAGAAGGAGACAAGCCGCCATGCACAAGAGAGCAGAAAAAATAAACTGCAGAAGTAGTTAATGCAAAAGCAACAATTATTAGAATTATCACAGGGATAATATGTTTCTATTAATAAAATACTATATTAAATGCTACATTAAAATTGTAATTAAACAGTAACAGAGTTTCGAGATGTACCATGCAGATTTGGAAAGAACCAAATGTAATTTCTAGAAATAAAAATGTAATAATTGAATTTAGAAACTCAGATTAGACACTAATTAAATTCTGAAGAGAGAATAAATGAATTGAAAAGATATAAAAATAATATTTAGAATGTAGCACAGAAAAAAATATATAAAATATAAAAGAAGGGTTAAGAAAATAAGATAGTCATGTGTTCTAAAATATGTTTATAAAAGTTGACCCTAGTGATTGGAAATAGAATCAAACAAACTCTGGAGATTGAAATCTCTTTGAATCAATTTAACAGCAGAATAGACGGAGTTATACAAAGAACTAGTAAGCTGGTGGGTAGGTCAGAAGATATTATTCCTCATGAAACCTGGGGGAAACGATGCAAAATACAGATGAGAGTAAAAGATTTAGAACACATAGTGAAGCAATATAATAAACATTTCATTGGACTTCTAGGAAGCCTAGAGAGAAAGGGCAGAGGAATATTCAGACATAATAAAATTTTCCAGAGTTGATAAAAGACTCCTATTCTAGATTCAGGAAGCAAAATACATCCTAAGCACAATAAAAGAAAGAAATCTATAGTCAGAGCCATCCAAGGAAACTGAAAAACACCAAAACATAAAAAGAAGATTTTAAAGCCCATCAGAAAAACAGAACAACTTACAAAGAGCTTACATTTCACCAGCAATATATTTCTTAACAATGGAAGGCAAGAGAGTTGGATTAAATCTTCAAGAGAGAAAATTCAGTGTATACCCAATTTAACCATATTTCAAGAATTGTGATGAATTAAAGACATTTCTATGCAAACATTTACTAAGAATATTACCACCAACAAACACTCCTTAAAGGAACTTCTAAAGAAAGTACTTCAAGAAGAAACTGACCCAGAAGAAAAGCTAAGTTGTAATAAATAAATTCAATTCAACTAAATCATTGAAAGCTTGATTTTACCAAACCATAATATTAACAATGTTTAACTGATGTAGTTAAGAACTAATGACAAGAGTTCTGTTTTAAAATACGTCAGGACAAGAAAGCACTTTTGCTGCAAAACTGCACAAAACCAGATAAGTTATAAATATCATATTTTAAAAGCATCAGAGAACTTTAGAAGCAACAAACTAAAATTCCAGAAAGAAGAAAAACTCTTTTTTGTGAGCAAGGATTTTTCTTTCTTTCTCCTGCAGGCATTTTCTAACTCTGGGTGCCTGTGGAGGCTCTGGCTTGATCAGTCAGGCCCTTGGCTACAGAAAAGAGAAACTAGCAAAAATTTTAGCGATTCTGCAGGAGTAGTGGAACACATTGGAAACCTGGGGGTTTTCAAACTCGCAACTCCTCGTCCTCACAGAACATTTGCTAAGTTTTGGTGCTATACAGGAAGCTGAGAACTAGGCCAAAAGCTCCCTGAAGGCAAAGTGAAATCTCCGGAAGTCTTGTGGAAATAACCTAACTCAAATATACTACTAGTCTTACCTTCAAGGAATTGGCCGTATTTTGAAGCAAGGTAAGCTGGAAGACTGAAGAGCTGGGTTGAGATCTCTGAAGGACATATAGTTGAATTTTCTGCAGTCTTCCAAACTGGAGGAGACAGAGACGTACCGACTTAGAATCAAAACCCTGCGCAGGCAGAGACGGAGCACGGCAAACAAGATGAGCTGGCGTAAAGCAGAAGTAGGCTGGGTTTATATAAAACAGAAACCCAGCCCCCAACTTTAATTAACGTCTGATTGGATTCAGGTGCTCCAAGCCTCACTCTATTTACCAAAAAAGGAAGATAACATAATGTAGAGCCTCAAGCGTTATAGCACAATGTCCAACATGCATCAAGAAATTACTACAAGTGTGATGATGAGAAACTATGACCCAACTCTCATGAGCAAAGAAGAGGAGAGATGAGCCAGATACTGGAGTTAGCAAACAAGCCCTTTCAGAAACCTGTGGTTAATGTTAAAAAAAACAACAGAGAAAAAGAGAGGCAAAGTAGATCAAAGGGTGGAGAATTTAAAAGAGAATTAAAATCTATAAAAGAGAATGAAACGAACATTCCGTAAATGAAAGAAAGAAAATATCTGAAGCTAAGTAATTAATGAGTTGAACAGCAGACTGAACGCAGCTGAAAACAGTGACTAGAACTAGATGCTAGTGAACAAGTAATTAGTGTTTAAAAAACTGAAGCAAAAAAAAAAAAAAGGTATGAGAAAGCACACACATATAAAAATGTAAAAGATTGTGGGACATTGTCCTTGTTCAGGTACCCCAGAGAAAGGATGTTGATGAAAAGATTTGCATTCAGGACATTTAATAGTGAGAGCTCTCCAAAAAAACATTGTTAGGAAGCTAAGCATGATTGAGCAGGGGAGAAATTGAACTGAAATTCAATTGCAGGAGAGGCCTTAGTCAATCCTGTAGAAGTTTTGGAACTGGGATGGCCCTTCAGAGATGTCCCAAATTGAGGCAAGGAAGCTGGGCATTTTAACCTCCATGTTGCACCTGTCACTGAATGCAGTCTCCTCTGTGAAAGAGCCATAAACTTGGGCAAAGCTGCTCTCTTTGGCTGCCAGCCATGCCGAGCAGGGCCTCAGCTGTGAGTTGTCAGAAGTCAACATTCCTAGCGGCTGGGGGAATGAGAGAGGCATGTGGATTCACCAGAAGCTGGCTCCCCATAGCCTCCAGGATTGCCCACACTTGGAGCTACCTGCTTCATATAAGTTCACCTCCCTGGAAACAACTCCAGGATTCTGGTTTATCTCTTTTCCTGTGTAAATTTGCAAGGACAAAGTTAGTGGACATATTACAGCCCTCACGATTGCAACAGTTCTTGGAGATATAATTGACATTCATTGTCTCTCTACTGACCACTCCAGATTCACTCTTGGCCACCCCATCTACTGGTTTAGGTGCTTTATGTGTGGGGTGACCAACACTTATTCTGAGCATCTGTTCACTAAGCCTTTCTCTAGCCATGGCTGCTGCCCTCATCCATTCACCATCAACATTGGGCAAAGAAATGACAAAGGACACACACCTAGACCATTTGGGTGGTAAATATAGTCTCTTCCACCTTCATCATGTAACAGAAGCTCTAACTTCGCCTAAGGATTAGAGTCAATTACCCTTGCCAATATAGCGACTTCTTGTCCGCTGGTCTCTTGGAATGAGAAACACAAAGTGATTAGATGGTAACCATGGAATAAAAGTTCTTAGGAATCTGTGTCCCCTGATGGAAGCATTCCTTCCCTGGGAACCAGGCTCCCTATAAACTTACAATTGGGGGTTCAGTTAATATAAAATCCCCAAGTAGGGTTTCCCTGGTGGCACAGTGGTTGAGAGTCCGCCTGCCGATGCAGGGGACACGGGTTCGTGCCCCGGTCTGGGAAGATCCCACATGCCGCGGAGCGCCTAGGCCTGTGAGCCATGGCCGCTGAACCTGCGCGTCCGGAACCTGTGCTCCGCAACGGGAGAGGCCACAACAGTGAGAGGCCCGCGAACCACAAAAAAAAAAAAAAAAAATCCCCAAGTAGATCATCGAGAGTGATGGTAAGTGGGGCCACTCCTGTTTCCAGTTCTTGGTTCCAGTTCCTTGCATTCTAACTACTCAGGACAGAGCATCTTCTCATGGTTGCTAGTTAGGGTGTCTGCTGTGTCCTGGAGGATGGGGCCCAATCCTTGTAGAATACCATCTTCCAGGCAGTACTCAGGTCGTACCCTTAAAATCCATTCCATTGCTATAGCAGGCCAAACATTTCTGGGTGGTTTGGTAGGTGACTGGACCAGTGGATATCAAGTCACGTGCTCACAGCTACAACTCCTCTGCTTTAGAGGGGTTCTTAGTATGAGGCACGTTATATCACATATCTTCTCAGTGAATCAAACAACTATAAACCCTCATAGAGGGGTGCTGCCTAAGGCTCTCTGCAGGCAAGTTAAGCAAACAGGAGTATGGAATACATGTCAGTTCCAGACAAATCACTGTCAAGACAAGTCACTGACTTCGAAGATGTAAGGAATCTGGTATACTCAATTTCCTACCAATTAACTCTTTGGTCTCCTCCAGGGATGGGGCCAGACTGAGGTACAACAATGGTCTCTTGCTGGCAGGTAAAACATTCATTCACCAGTGGCACCCTTGGTGAATGGGAGCCCATGCAAACCCCATCCTAGCCACCATTGCTATTTCATGTCTGAGCCCACTGTGCTAGTAGCAGAATGGTGGGTGACGGAGGTTGGCTGGCATCAAGTTTTTTTTGTCGATTTTGCTGTTTAATGCCTACTGTGTCAGTTTTCCATGTATTGCCTCTTAGCCCTGAATGTCCCTTTCAATATATGCATTGTAACCAATAACAGATTCCTTTAAGATTTTCTCCTTTAAAATGAACTTGATGTTAAGCTTCCTTGGTGCAGGGTGCTAGAGAAATCTTACAGGAAGAAGAGAATTCCTGGAATATCCAGCGTGGGCTGGGGGTCAGCAGTGTGGAGGGGAGGACATCCAAATAGCCTACCCCAGTCATAGGCCTAGTGCATCTTCACTGCATTGCCTCAAAGCTATTTCAATTTTCATATTCTCTACCATAATCAATCCACAGCGAACTTGTTCACTTTCTCATCCCACCCTGGTTCACTACGTGGTGGCCATCATGCCAATTGGATCTGCTGAGTAGGATACAGCTAGCACCTTGGGAGATTATCAGTACCAGAAGGAAATAAACTCTATACCATTTCTGAGGCCCAGCATCTTAGTCAAATTTCTAGAGGTTCAATGATCTACAAAGTGCTAGGAAATTCCCTTTAAGAAAAGTTGTTATACCCAGCTCCACTTAGCACTGAAGTGGAGTCATAATGTTTACTAGGCATTTTTGGATTGTGAAGGCAAACGTCACATCTGAGTGTTCTGTTCTGATCCATTAAACAAGTAACCAGAAGTCTGAGAGTTACGGGGCTTGAAGCAAAAGAAGACTCTACATTAAGTCTGACCATAGTGAAATGTGTTTAGCAATTGGATTTTATGACCCAGCAAGTCCAATGATATTTAAACTGTCCAGGCCAAGGAGGGCTCTGTACAGAGCCTTTAGCCAACCCAAATAGGAGAATCGCATTGCAAACCCCCAAGCAATAGAAGTAAAACCATATCCTCTTCTGCAAACAACAACTCTGCTTGCTCCTAGGTCCTGGAAAAGACTGAATATCCCACCAGAGAGCATCCAGACGCCTTGAAACATGTCATGGACTGTTTTTTTTAACTGATTTAGCAAGTTTTACTTCAGTCATGCAAATCAGCAATTCAAAACCAAGTGGAAAGGGTATAAAAGATGTCAAGCTAAAGCAAGTCTTCAAAGGCACAAGTAAGTTGAATGACCAGATGGCTCAGATGTCTGCAGCAACTAATCCTGCTGCATTGCCCCTTCTGCCTTAACCCACACTTACAGCCTTATAAGATTTCCTTAATGATCAATTGACAAGAAAAAGCATAGGCCAGGTTTACAGACAATATTAAGAAGATACCACAAGATATTACAGTAAAATGGTTTATGTTGATACAACAGAATACCATTCAACAGTGAAAATGAATGAACGGTAACTACGTGCATCAAATAGATTCATCTAGGAAATGTAAATCGTTGAAATACTTTATGTAGAAGAGTATATTTAGTATAACTCCATTTATAAAAACTTCTAAGGCCAGAAAGCTAAAAATTAAAATATTTGGGGATACATGAGAGAAAAGCAAGGCATGATTAATACAAAGTGTAGGATATGTATGCTTTTTTACATGTGGGGTGAGCAGTGGCTGTAATTCTGTTAGAGAAACACAGAGGCCTTCAAAGGAATTGGTGATGTTATAGTTCTTAAGCTTATGATGTATATATGAGTATTAATCTATTGTCATTCTTTTTGCTAGTTGCTCTTAATCCAGGCTGCACTTTGGACTCATCTAAAGAGGTTAAAAAACCAAGAACAAAACCCAAAAACTGATGCCCTGGCACCGATTGATTTATCCTGAGGTGTCTGTGTTCGAATGCTTTCCAAGTGATTCTAATACATAACTAGGTTTGAGAAACATTGCTTTGCACTCTTAATATACTCTCTTGTATTTTTATATATTTCATATTTTTTTAGAAGACCAAAGATACCGGAAATGAAACAATTCTCTACTTAGACTTGTTGTGATGTATTCACCCATTATGCTCCATGCTCCATGGCAGCCAGGTCATGTGTTAGTTTATTGGCCTTTAGAGACAAGCCACATAAATGTTCTCATGAGGTAATGACTATTCCCAGCCTAACTCAGTCAACCCCGTTTGCTTCTCTTTAATCATCACCTCATCTGCTGATGAATTCTACCCTGGCTTAGCAAACTTCCTACATCAAAAACACAGGCATTTTTCTTTGTGCTATCTAGGTATTCTCTGATTCTGTATGTTTATCTTTTCTCTCTTATTATTTCACTTTTCCCTGCCTTTATGCCTTCAGGCTGCATCACTGTGGCTTTCTTCTTCCCTTGCTGACAATCCCATTTAGTGCTTTTTCCATTACTTTTCCTTCATGGAAATGTCTAAACATTGACTTAGGTCTCTTTCTAAATGAAGATTATTTTAGAAAGAAAAGAAGAGTTAAAATGCATTAACTAAGGACCTTGTCTTTTGAACTGGTAAAAGAAAAAACTAATTTAATGAGGACATTAACTCTGACAGCCCTGCCTCAGGTTTTTCTCTACTTTTATAAGTTCCTAAAAATTATACAGGGGTGGAATCAATAGCCCAAATCTTAAATGTCATGGTACTTTCAGCATGGTACTTTAATATCACTAAGAAACAGTATATTTTAAATATCCTTGAATCCAAATCAAAGATATCAAATGTGTAAAAATGAAAGTATGATCATTTAGGATGAAACTCAAGGAACTGAGCCCAAAAAAATCAATACTAGCTCTACTTTTATCATGTAAGCAAAGTGTGAACATTCAAGCTAATAACACATTGGGGAAATTTAAGACATGAAACATTTCAAATTCCCACTACTGAATGTGAGATGCTTAAATGTTAACGGTATGCTGAGAATAACTGCGATTTTTCACCAGCATTTTTGAGAACTACACTGGGATATTTCATAGCTTATGCAAGCTATTCCAAATGAAATATTTTTCTAACGCCTTTGAAGGGCCATTTTGTTATCCTAAATATTTAATAAAAATAGAAATAGAATAATTTCTGAAATGGCTTTAATTTTTCAGATATTTTCATTTATTTTCAGAGTGCAAGCATCTTGAAAAAAAGGAAATATACAAGGTTTATTCAAATATTTATGACATTTTCCAAAACATTTTCTCAAAATATTTAATAGAAACAAAGGTTAGAGATCATAGTTTTCCAAACATAATAGTATAATAAGAAAAATACCAGTTGCCAAGAAACTAGAATAATTACATAAAAGTAGTTAACCTTTGATATAAGACTGATTCATTTAAGTATGTTTCAAAAGATTCCTAGCTTCCAGACAGGAAACTTGAATAGGTCAACATAGTCTTTTCAGGAATGAAACTAAGATTAGGCAATTAACCTTTTAATCCACTTACCAGTTCAAATTCCCTTCATTTTAAAGTTATACAGGCAGCACAAAGATAATTGTTGGAGTTTAAAAGAGTTTTTATGGGGCTTCCCTGGTGGCGCAGTGGTTGAGAGTCCGCCTGCCGATGCAGGGAACACGGATTCGTGCCCCGGTCCGGGAAGATCCCACATGCCGCGGAGCGGCTGGGCCCGTGAGCCGCAATGGGAGAGGCCACAGCAGTGAGAGGCCCGCGTACCACCAAAAAGAGTTTTTATGAAAGAGAGAGATTATGGTGGGGTGTGTGTGTGTGTGTGTGTGTGTGTGTGCAGAAGATTTGGTAATTAAAAGTAAAAAAGACAAGGCTATGTGAGGAGATGTTTACCCTATAAAGATAGGTTTTTTATGAAGGTTGAATTTTAGGTCATTATTTTTATGCCTCAATAATTTAAGGTGGTGATGAGTATTATATCCTGGATTAATATATATATATATATATATATATATATATATATATATATATATACATATATATATATATATATATATAAACATTACACTTGGATAAACAAAAATACCTACTTAATTACCTAGTAGAATCCAGTGAGATACGTACAAAGATGACCTAGGGCAGAACTAAAGCACATATATTCTTGGAAGTGGATGTGGGAAGAAGGTGAATATGTCAAATAGTGTCAACAAGGAAGTGTCAGAATCTTTATGCTTCTATACAATTGGGGATATTTGCTTTTAGCTTAAGTAGACCTCAAATAGGTACATTTCAAACTAAAATAACTTTTTTTTTTTTAAGAAGATGTTGGGGGTAGGAGTTTATTTATTTATTTATTTATTTATTTTTGCTGTGTTGGGTCTTCATTTCTGTGCAAGGGCTTTCTCTAGTTGTGGCAAGTGGGGGCCACTCTTCATTGCAGTGCGCGGGCCTCTCACTGTCACGGCCTCTCTTGTTGCGGAGCACAGGCTCCAGACGCGCAGGCTCAGTAGTTGTGGCTCACGGGCCTAGTTGCTCTGTGGCATGTGGGATCCTCCCAGCCCAGGGCTCGAACCCATGTCCCCTGCATTAGCAGGCAGATTCTCAACCACTGTGCCACCAGGGAAGCCCTAAAATAACTTTTAAATGTCCAACCTTTTCTGATAATCTAGAGACTAAAATTAGCTTAAACAACTAGAATATTGACTATCTCACATAACATGGCATCCAGAGGAGAAGCAGACTCTAGATTGGTTGACTCAACAGCACAATTACATTTTTCAAGGCTCAGTTTGGGATTTATCTTTTTCTCAACCTTTCTGTAGTTCCATCCTTCATGTTGTCTTCATGTTAGGGTTCATAGTAAGGTGGCTGCATAATTTCCAGATGCTGGATCCAGATCCAGCAACATGCCTACAAAGAAGGCTCTTTTAAGAGTAAGAAATATTTTCCCTAGAATCCTCCAGAACTTCTAACATTTCATGAGACAGAATGGCCATATTCTTTTTGGAACAAGTCACTGACAAGAGGTAATTTAATACCATGTGGCTAGCCTATTCATTTGGGGTAGGGATGTTGGGGAGAAAACTCTAGTATTTACTACATATTTTAGCATATATGGTATTCATTATTTCATTTATTTAATAAATACTTCTTATCTTAGGTGTCTATTGTGTGTCACTAGAGATATAGTATTAAACAATGCAGTCACTGGTTTGATCTCATGCAGTTAACAGTCTAGCTGGAAAGGTAGATAGTTTTTAAATTTTTAGAAATAATTGAATGACTTAATTTTAAAAAATACTGTTGGATCTAACAAAATATGGATAAGATATATATGTGAAAAACAATCAAGCTCTGCTAAAAAAAAAAAAACCTCAAAGAATTAAATAAATGGAGAGATATTCCACACTCATGTATAGCAAACTCAGTACTGTTAACATGTCAGTTCTTCCCAACTTGATCTATAAATTCAATGTAATCCCAATCAAAATCTCAGTAAGTTATTTTGTGGATATTGACAAACTGATTTTGAAGTTCATATGGAGAGTAAAACACCTAAGTAGCCAACACAATATGAATGGAGAATAAACTCGAGCACTGACACTACCAGACTTCAAGACTTACAATAAATCTACAGTAATCAGGACAGTGTGGTATTTATGAAAGAACAGAAAAATAGATCAATGGAACAGAATAGAAATCTCAGAAATAGATCCACATATAGTTAACTGGTCTCTGACAAAGAAGCAAAGGCAATATACTGGAGCAAAGATAGTATCTTCAACAAATAGTGCTAGAACAACTGGACATCCATATTGCAAAAAAAGTGAATTCAGACACAGACCTTATACCCTTCTCAAAAATTAACTGAAAATGGGCCACTGACCTAATGTAAAACACAAAACTATAAGACCCCCTAGAAGATAATGTAGGAGAAAATCTAGATGACTTTGAGTATGACAGTGACTTTTAGATACAACACCAAAGTTGTGATCAATGGAAGAAATAATTGATAAGCTGGACTTCATTACAATTTAAAACTTCTGCTCTCCAAAAGACACTGTCAACATAATGAGCAGATAAGCCATAGACTGGAAAAAAAAAACTTGCAAAAGATATATCTGATAAAGGACTGTTATGCAAAATATATAAAGGATCCCAAAACTCAAGAATAAGAAAACAAACATCCTGTCTAAAAAATGTGACAAAGACTAGCAGACACCTCACCGAAGAAGATATATAGAGGCAAATAAGCATTCGAAAAGATGCTCCACATCATATGTCATCAGGGAAGTTAAAATTAAAGCAATTAGATACCATTATATATGTATTAGAATGGCCAAAATCCAAAACACTGACAACACGAACAACTGATGAGGATGTGGATCAATAGGAACTGGAATGGAAAATGATACAGCCACTTTAGAAGAGGGTTTGGAACTTTCTTACAAAAGCTAAACATCTTACCATACAATACAGCAATCAGTCTCTTTGGTATTTAGCCAAATGAGTTGAAAACTATGTCCACACAAAAACTTGCACACTGATATTTATAGCAGCTTTATTCATAATTGCCAAAACTTGGAGGTAACCAAGATGTCCTTCAGTAGGTGAATGGACAATAGAATATATATATATATATATATATATAATTATTATATATATAATATATATATAATTATATATATATTATATATATTATATATATTATAGAATAGAATATTATGTTATGGACAATAGAATATTATTCAACACTAAAAAGAAATGAGCTATCAAACCATGAAAAGACATGGAGAAATTTTACATGCCAATTACTAAGTGAAAGAAGCCAATCTGAAAAGGTTACATGCTGTACGATTTCAACCATATGACATCTGAAAAAGGCAAAACTATGGATACAGTAAAAAAAAAAAAAAAAAGTGGTTCTAGGGGTTGTGTGAGAGAGAGGAATGAATAGTCAGATCACAGAAGATTTTTAAGGCAGTGAGACTACTTTTTTCTGTATGATATTAGGCTGGATACCTGTCATTACACATTCGCCAAAACACATAGAATGAACACCATCAAGAGCAAACCCTAATGTAAACTATGAACTTTGGGTGAGTATGAACAATATAGATTGTTCATGGATTGTAACAAATGTACCACTCTGGTTCAAGATGTTGATAATGAGGGATGCTGTGCATATGCTGGGGCAGGGGGTACATGGGAACTCGGTCCTCTCTGCCCAATTTTTCTGTGAACTTAAACCTGCTCTAAAAAATAAAGTCTATTTTCTGACCCCCCTGACTTCAATCAACTAAAGCTCGGACACTGTCAACCTTTGCCTCAATTCTATGCTGAATTTTCCTCTGCTCAGGCCCTGTCATAAATATGCATGTACCCTTAGCTTAAAACTTCTCCAATTTCGCTGTTTGGGGAGACACTGCTTTGGGAAGTGTTCTCCTTACTTGCTGCAAGTAATAATAAGTCCTTCCTTCTCCCTATTTTTGGTTTGGTTGTGCCTACTGGTTTGACACTCCTCAAGAAGCGAGCCCAGTTTTCGGGTAACAGCTAGGACAATGATGTCACATAACATATGCTTACTAAAGGTTTAGAATGAATAAATGTCAAGCATTATATTACTTGCTACGAATAGAATGGCAACCAATATAAATACAATCCCTGCTTTCAGGGAGCTTATGATTGAGAAGATGAATAATAAAATAGGAAGTTACCCTACAATAAGTGTGGCAAGCTGTATGTTAAAGGGAATATAGTGTGCAATGCTTTTATTTATTTTTTTTTACCTTATCACTTTTTTCTGGGGTCAGAGTTTGCAGTTTGCATTGTTCCATGAATTAACAGTAATGACTATTGTTACAGTTGACCCCCAAATGTTTGAAGGTCCATATTATTAAATCACTTGTTGCCTTCCCTATTTGAGATTGTTCTCACCTCCACACTCCATGTCAGTGTTGTATATACAACACTCCAACCATGCAACAGACTTACAATTAACTGGTTTCTCCACTGGTGACGTCTAGGCAATAACATTATTGATGGAGATATTACAGAGACCAGTTATAGAACCAAAATAAGTCTGGGGTTAGTTTCTACATGGATGATTCACATTCATTCAGTTGCTACTATCATTTTCATACTTTCAATTTGATTATAAAATTCCTCAAATCACTATGACGAGTATATATTAGTGGCCTAATTAATATTTGGTGAATAAATGGACTGAAGCTCTATTGGTATCATACTGTAAATACCTCCCAAGGACAGGAGAACTGGATTCAATTCTCTTCTGTTATTAAGCACTCCATCAATGAATAGTGTACTGCCTGAGTAGCAGAATTTGGCAAGTGTTTAATCCTACACTGTTGGCACAATCCTTTGGCTGTGTTCCAGTACTGTGTTCTTCTAGCAAGCTTAAAATCAGTAATAGGGAGCTTTCCTGGTGGCACAGTGGTTGAGAGTCCACCTGCCAATGCAGGGGACACGGGTTCGTGCCCCGGTCCGGGAAGATCCCACATGCCGCGGGGCGGGTAGGCCCGTGAGCCATGGCCCCTGAGCCTGCGCGTCCGGAGCCTGTGCTCCACAACGGGAGAGGCCACAACAGTGAGAGGCCCGCGTACCGCAAAAAAAAAAAAAAAAAAAATCAGTAATAGGAGGGTTAGTTCTGGAATCTTCTCAACCCTTAAACTGAAATTGACTGCTCTGTAACTTAAAAAAAGTAACTTTTGTCTACTTATTTATATACCTTTTAGGAAACAATGCTTGAATGTGTGTATTTTGTATGCATAGTATCTATAAAATTTACAACCATTTTTGCACATGGACAACAGTTTCTTGTAGAGCCATTCAATTTTTTTCTTGTTTCCACAGAAAATCTGTGCCCCAGTCTCGGACTTTTTTTTCTTCCTTCATGACACTGTTTAGAACACTGAGGATGTTTGCCATGATAAGAGGATTCCAGCAAGGACTTGTCATAAGCAATTGCATACAATTAGGTTGAGTATGAGGTTGTGGATGTGGATTTTGTTCTTGACATAATGTCTCTGCTAAATTACTGACAGTAGTTTGAGGCTGTTCTGATTGTTCAGGAATATCAAGCCTTGAAATATATTCTACTCTTCTTTTTGATGTCTAGAGACACGCTAATTACTTTCTAACTGATTCTTTTCCTTTCAGACTCATTTCTTGTCTCATGCCAACTCTGTTATTTCCTTACTCATCCCTCTGTTTCTTATTCTCTGCCTTAAATGTACTTTCTTTCCCAAAAGAAAAGACATTTTTTCTTTTATGTTTTTTTCCTTATGATTCCACAAAGAGCAAGTACTATGAAATACTGTTTTCCAAGAATAACCTAAGGATGATTCCATGGCTCAACTGATTTGAACCAGAAGATCCATCTTTCTTATTTTCTTATATGTGAACTTCAATGGATATTTTCCTCCGGAAATCTCATTTATTTTTTCTGACATTTTTCTTGAACTCCTTTGGTACTAAAAGGTGTAATAATAATATAAATAATAATTACAATTTATTTATCTTTCATCTATAATTTTAACAGAAAGTATCTGACAAGTAAGCACATGTGCATATATTTCTTTGAAATTTTAATACAGGGCTTCCCTGGTGGCACAGTGGTTGAGAGTCCACCTGCCGATGCAGGGGACACGGGTTCGTGCCCCAGTCTGGGAAGATCCCACATGCCGCGGAGCGGCTGGGCCCGTGAGCCATGGCCGCTGAGCCTGCGCATCCGGAGCCTGTGCTCCACAACGGGAGAGGCCACAACATTGACAGGCCCGCGTACCACAAAAAAAAAAAAAAAAGTTTAATACAGTTTGTATTTAGTTTTAGGAGAACTGGCCTTTTGAAAATATTTGCATAGCACTTTCCTAACTTTAGAATTAGTTTTTGTAATATCTGCTAGATCAATGTTCATCAAACTTTAACGTACATATGAATCACCTAGGGATCTTGTTGAAATATAGATTCTGATTCAGTAGGCTTGAGGAGGGCCTGAGATTCTGGATTTTTAACAAGCTTCTGGTGGATGTCAATGTTATAGTATGCACTGCTCTTTCAATGGCAGAGTGCTAGATAGTAAAAGCTACAAAAGAGCAAAGACCTTGACATCTTTGCTCACCACCACATCTGTTTTATCTACTGTAGGGTCTATTACATGCTTGGTTTTAAATAAATATTTATGAAGAGAATAATGAGCTCCCCCAAATCATCCACACAGCACTGGGAGAGAGTAATGGCAAACACTATGTTCCAACTTTACAGAAGTTCCAAAAAGTAAAGTAATCTGTCAGAACCATAGCTTAATCTGATTGTGCTATTAACAAAGGATAGTACCTGCTCCTTTTTCCAGTGTCTGCTTACTTAATTTTCCCTTAGAAGATGCCAGAGTCTCCAGTGATTTCGGAGTACATAACTCTGCATTTGATTTCCATGAGTTGCGGATGAAGTCGTCTAGGAGGAAGCTAATTTATCTTTGAAGTGCTTTTATATCCACTCATGTGGTCATGTATAAAAGCCCTTGTAAAACTCTGCATGGATTTTCCCAGAGACCATTTGAATGGTAAAATTGGGGAATACCTTTTAGGAGGGGGGAAGATTTAAGATTCCAATTAAAAAATAGGATTCTTTTAGCATGACCCTGTCACTCCTCCTAAAAAAATACACAAAGTACAAAAATTCAAGGATATAATCACCTTGTTAAATTTGGAATTGCAAAAACAATGTTATCAGGAAAGAACGTGAAGCTCTCCCATCAAGGCTGTGATTTAGGGGCTACTAGTAGTAACTTCTGGAGCAGTGGGAGAAAATCATTTTCACATGTTGGAAGCCAATTAACTGTAATGAAATATTGTTGAATAACAATCAGTAATTCTCCTTCAAAGTATAGTAATGGATGGAAAGTAAACTTTCCAAAGACGCACGTTCATTGTGCAGTTCTTTAAAAGACCACTTTAATTGTCAGGTCATTTTTGATTCAAGGTGTTCTAAACCATATTTTAGCAGGAATTCTGACAGCTGGGAAAAATCCACCTGCTGAGTTACTACCTTTTCATGACCCAAATGAAGAACAAAGTAGAAAACATGACAAGCTTAAATAGAAAACGTGAATTTAAAGTTAAGAGAGTTATTACTCATACGTTCTCAGGTTCACTTATAGGTCTCCCATGTATGAGAGAGGAAAATGACGTTTCTTATTCACACCTCTCCCTAATTCTTTTCCTCTCTAAGGAGAATGGATCTTAGGGAAACTCATTTGCCCTCCTGAGTAGAGTGACAAGTAACGATAATTTTGGAAAATGACGGGGAGACAGGAGGTAAGAAGAGAACTAAAGCATTGCTAAATTGTTCCAAAGAAATGGAGGTGTGAATTTTATGAGAGGACGGGCGGGTCAGCCAGAAGACCGGAGTTGTGGAAATAGATGTGACACCTGCCAAGGACAGAGGGCAGAGGTAATTAAAATGGATCCTTTCTTTTCTGGCCACGTCGCACGGCTTGCAGGATCTTAGTTCCCCAACCAGGGATCGAAGCCAGACCCCGGCAGTGAAAGGACCAAGTCCTAACCACTGGACCACCAGGGCATTTCCAAAATGGATTTTTAAGGAAGTCTTATAAAGTGATAGATTTTATAAGGTCCATATCCCTCCAATCTAGGGTTTCTTGGCCTCAGCATATTGGCATTTGGGACTGGATAGCTCCTCACTGTGGGGACATTCCTATGCATTCTACTAACTTGGGCAGCAGGCGCTCACCCCTAGAGATAGCAGCGTTCTTCCCCCAATCGTGACAACCAAAATGTCTCTAGACATTGCTAAATGTCTCCTGGGGGGCAAAATCACCCTCCCTTGAGAACCACTGATCTAATCTCAAACCTTTTGATAAAGGTCTACACTGGTTATCTGTGCTTTCAGGGTTTAGTAGGTATATGTGTGTAATGTTTTAATTTATGCTAATGTTCTCCTTTGTTTGTTTCCTTGGATGTGCAAGTTGGTCTCAGTGCAGCACAGGGCAAGAACAGAAGTTTCCGAGTCAGTCCAATTACATTCAGATTAACCCTTGAGGGTTTCTGTCTAGAATACTTACCCTGGGCTTCCCTGGTGGTGCAGTGGTTGAGAGTCCGTCTGCCGATGCAGGGAACACGGGTTCGTGCCCCGGTCCGGGAAGATCCCACATGCCGCGGAGCGGCTGGGCCCGTGAGCCATGGCTGCTGAGCCTGTGCGTCCGCAGCCTGTGCTCCGCAACGGGAGAGGCCACAGCAGTGAGAGGCCCGCGTACCGCAAAAAAAAACAATATTTACCCTAAAATGCAAGTACAGCCACAACTCAATTTGAATTATCAACTTAGAATTGAGGCAACATTGCATCCCTGTAATGACTGTGAAGGGCAAGTCAGTGGATACTGAACTGACAAGAGGTGTGATGACAGACCACATCAAATGTAAAATAAGAGAGTAGAAAACACCCCTCAATCACACTTTCAGTTTTTCACAGGTTAGAGAGTTAAGGAAGTATTCAGGACTGGCCGTTTCCATTGAAAAAGCAGGTGAACACATGCTACAAAATCTTACTCTAATAAAATAATCCAAGGGAATCCATGTGAAATTCTAGACTGAAAATTGCAGTTTAACCCAACCTTTCCATACATGATGTGTCTTAATAAATTATATCATTTCCTGGAAAAGAAAATCAAAGAAAGCTCAGGTATAAGCTGATGTATGCCAGCAAATGTGTTAACAAAGTATATTAAAAAAAAGAAAAAAAGCACTCACTTGTAACATACATTTGCCGATTTCTGTGGTGTAAATACTACCACCATAGCCAAGTTCAACACTGATATTATCACTAACATGATGTCACTGAAGGCAGGGTTACAAATAATTGCACACCATTGTCTCTCCTGAGTCAATAGGTGCAGGCGCTAACATACTAGTAGGTCTGAGGCAGGCATGTTTGCGCTGGTTCACAGCCTTGTTATGCTTCACCTGCTCAAAAGTGATCCCTCAGAAAGCGAAGCTGTGGGGTATATTATGAAGTAAGTTTTAAAAACACTGATCCACTAGTCTCTTTGCCATTTCAAAATCTTCCCCTTTGGTGTCTCTTATCTTTCTTTCATTTTGTAGAATAATTTAGTGATCTTTAACACTGAAGTCGCTGGGGCTGTTATTATCTGGTGTAGACTAACTAGAAACACTGGGGCTCATGCAAAAATTTATTTTAGGTATGTAACATATTTATAGTTAGTATGCCACACACCTAAAACACTGAAATGTGAAAATACACACGTGCATGGGATGCTGCCTTCCAAGTCATGATTAGAACATACTTCTGGGTATTATATTGTATATCAAGCCTCAAAGGTAGATAAGTAACAGAGATGGCCTAAGAGTTTAGAGGATTTCAGTGCTGTAATTATATGAGAACTTAATACCCCAAAGCTCTAGGTCTATAGAAGAACATTGCACTTCATTCAAAAGAGCCTAAGAAAAGATGGAGAGATGTGCAGGTTCTTATATTTATAAGCATATGTAAACTTTAGAAAGAGATTTGCCCTGAATGTTTATGCAGAATCAAAAGATTCTGGTAGCAAGATTTGAAGGTTATGTGGAGTGTAGTTTAAAGAACTGGAAATGACTGGAACAAGGCAGAATCAACAATGTATCAGCACATTGGCACGAGGGACTGAAAAAGCTTAGGATTCCCCAGAGCCTGTACAGCTCTCACAGATGAGTGAAACCAAATCAGAAAGCAGAGGGAGAAGAACAGAAGGTGTTTACTCTGAAAGAATAAGAAAATCAGGTGAAGCACCAGTGCAGTAAGCTGTTGTCGGCCTGCCTTGGAGACCGAGGTGGGCTTCCTGACCACCGAGGCCCCCAGGCAGGAGGGTCAATTTCCAACCCGATTCCAAAGGCTCCTCAGAACCAGGCTGAGCCCTGGAATCTGCATTAAATGTGGTGAAGTATGATGAAAGCAAGATCATCATGATCACTCAGGCACTGTTCGCTTAGAAGTAGACCACAAGGCTAATGGGAAAAGTTTAACAAGTAACCCAATATTGCTCAACTCTTGGGAGATGGAAATCCTCCCAGATTTCATTGTAAGAAAGTAACTCTGAAAAATACTACCTGATTCCTACTGAAGACATAGGTATAGCTAAGAACTAAACTGGGCAGTTATTACATGCAGACCCATTGAAATTCTTATACCAATGGATTTGCCTGAATTACAGGGTCACTCTCTGCTATAACATCTCTGGAGGTTTCAATGATAAGAGGGGGAGAGGTTGTCAGTAAATAGTGTAGCTCAGTGTAAAGAAGATTAAGAAGTTGTTTTGTTTTTGTTGTTGTTATTGTTTTTTGTTTGTTACTGTACTGTGTTTTGTTTTATTGACTAAGAAGAATATGATGGAAAAAATATTTTGTTACATACCTAAAATAAGAAATACATATTATTGCAACCTAGTCCACACACACACACACACACACACACACACACACAAATTGTAGCAAAGGTCTTGCAAAACAAAACCTACTTATTTTCTGATCTATTATAGTTCAGTGAAAGAACACTGGTCTTACCCACCTTGGTTTCGGGATTCATTAACTCATAAATACCTATCTTTTGGAAACTATGTTACATAAAACCTCCTGTTTCAAGGTGCATTGATCCTAAAGTTAAATTTTTCTACATAATAAAAGATTAGAGAGGAGCTTCAAGATGGCGGAAGAGTTAGACGTGGAGATCACCTTCCTCCCCACAAATACATCAAATATACATCTACATATGGAACAACTCCTACAGAACACCTACTGAACGCTGGCAGAAGACCTCAGACCTCCCAAAAGGCAAGAAACTCCCCATGTACCTGGGTAGGACAAAAGAAAAAAGAAAAATAGAGGCAAAATAATAGGGATGGGACCTGCGCCAGTGGGAGGGAGCTGTGAAGGAGGAAAGGTTTCCACACACTAGGCAGCCCCTTCACGGGTGGAGACTGTGGGTGGCGGAGGGGGAAGCTTCGGGGCCACGGAGGAGAGCACAGCAACAGGGATGCAGAGGGCAAAGCGGAGAGATTCCCGCACAGAGGATCAGTGCCAACCAGCACTCACCAGCCCGAGAGGCTTGTCTGCTCACCAGCCGGGGCGGGCGGGGGCTGGGAGCTGAGGCTCGGGCTTCAGAGGTCAGATCGCAGGGAGAGGACTGGGGTTGGCGGCGTGACCACAGCCTGAAGGGGGCTAGTGCGCCACAGCTAGCCGGGAGGGAGTCCGGGAAAAAGTCTGGAGCTGCCGAAGAGGCAAGAGACTTTTTCTTCCCTCTTTGTTTCCTGGTGCGCGAGGAGAGGGGATTAAGAGCACCGCTTAAAGGAGCTCCAGAGACAGGCGCGAGCTGCGGCTAACAGCGCGGACCCCAGAGACAGGCATGAGATGCTAAGGCTGCTGCTGCAGCCACCAAGAAGCCTGTATGCAAGGACAGGTCACTATCCCCACCTACCCTCCCGGGAGCCTGTGCAGCCTGCCACAGCCAGGGTCCCGTAATCCAGGGACAACTTCCCTGGGAAAATGCATGGAGCGCCTCAGGCTGGTGCAACATCACGCCGGCCTCTGCCACCGCAGGCTCGCCCCGCATCCGTATCCCTCCCTCCCCCCCGGCCTGAGTGAGCAGAGCCCCCGAATCAGCTGCTCCTTTAACCCCGTCCTGTCTGAGTGAAGCACAGAGGCCCTCAGGAGACCTACACGCAGAGGCGGGGCCAAATCCAAAGCTGAGCCCCTGGAGCTGTGCGAACAAAGAAGAGAAAGGGGAATCTCTCCCAGCAGCCTCAGGAGCAGCGGATTAAAGCTCCACAATCAACTTGATGTACCCTGCATCTGTGGAATACATGAATAGACAACGAATCATCCCAAATTGAGGAGGTGGACTTTGGGAGCAATGATACATATATGTTTTTCCCTTTTTCTCTTTTTGTGAGTGTGTATGTGTATGCTTCTGTGTGTCATTTTGTCTGTATAGCTTTGCTTTTATCATTTGTCCTAGGGTTCTGTCTGTCCGTTTTTTTTGTTTTGTTTTGTTTTGTTTTCACGGTACGCAGGCCTCTCACTGTTGTGGCCTCTCCCGTTGCGGAGCACAGGCTCCGGATGCGCAGGCTCAGCGGCCATGCCTCACGGGCCCAGCCGCTCTGTGGCAGGTGGGATCTTCCTGGACCAAGGAACGAACCCGTGTCCCCTGCATCGGCAGGTGGACTCTCAACCACTGCATCACCAGGGAAGCCCTGTCTGTTTTTGTTTGGTTTATTTTTTAGTATAATTTTTAGTGCTTGTTATCACCAGTGGATTTGTTTTTTGGTTTGGTTGCTCTCTTCTTTCTTTCTTTTTTTTTTATTACTTAAAAAATTTTTTTAAAATTATTTTAATTTCAATTTCATGTAATTTTACTTTATTTTGTTTTATTTCATTTTATTTTATTTCATTTTATCTTCTGTTTTCCTTCTTTCTTTTTTTTGTCCCTTTAATTCTGAGCCATGTGGATGACAGGTTCTTGGTGTTCCAGCCATGTGTCAGGGCTGTGCCTCTGAGGGGGAGAGCCAAGTTCAGGACACTGGTCCACAAGAGACCTCCCAGCTCCACATAATATCAAACGGCAAAAATCTTCCAGAGATCTCCATCTCAACACCAAGACCCAGCTCCACTCAATGACCAGCAAGCTACAGTGCTGGACACCCTATGCCAAACAAATAGCAAGACAGGAACACAACCCCATGCATTAGCAGAGAGGCTGCCTAAAATCATAGTAAGGCCACAGACACCCCAAAACGCACCACCAGACGTGAACCTGCCCACCAGAAAGACAAGATCCAGCCTCATCCACCAGAACACAGGCACTAGTCAACTTGACCAGGAGGTCTACACAACCCACTGAACCAACTTAGCCACTGGGGACAGACACCAAAAACAACGGGAACTACGAACCTACAGCCTGCGAAAAGGAGACCCCAAACACAGTCAGTTAAGCAAAATGAGAAGACAGAGAAACACACAGCAGATGAAGGAACAAGGCGAAAACCCACCAGACTTAACAAATGAAGAGGAAATAGGCAGTCTACCTGTAAAAGAATTCAGAATAATGACAGTAAAGATGATCCAAAATCTTGGAAAGAGAATGGAGAAAATGCAAGAAACATTTAACAAGGACCTAGAAGAACTAAAGAGCAACCAAACAGTGATGAGCAACACAATAAAGGAAATTAAAAATTCTCTAGAAGGGATCAAAAGCAGAATAACTGAGGCAGAAGAACAGATAAGTGACCTGGAAGATAAAATAGTGGAAATAACAACTGCAAAGCACAATAAAGAAAAAAGAATGAAAAGAAGTGAGGACAGTCTCAGAGACTTCGGGAAACCTTAAACACACCAACATTCGAATTATAGGGGTCCCAGAAGAAGAAAAGAAAAAGAAAGGGACTGAGAAAATATTTGAAGAGATTATAGTTGAAAACTTCCCTAATATGGGATAGGAAACAATCAAGTCCAGTAAGCACAGAGTCCCATACAGGATAAATCCAAGGAGAAACATTCCAAGACATATTAATCAAACTATCAAAAATTAAATACAAAGAAAAAATATTAAAAGCAACAAGGGAAAACCAACAAATAACACACTAGGGAATCCCCATAAGGTTAACAGCTGATCTTTCAGCAGAAACTCTGAAAGCCAGAAGGGAGTGGCAGGACACATGTAAAGTGATGAAGGAGAAAAAACTACAACCAAGATTACTCTACCCAGCAAGGATCTCATTCAGATTTGATGGAGAAATTAAAACCTTTACTGACAAGCAAAAGCTAACAGAATTCAGCATCACCAAACCAGCTTTACAACAAATGCTAAAGGAATGTCTCTAGGCAGGAAACACAAGAGAAGGAAAAGACCTACAATAATAAACCCCCCCAAATTAAGAAAAGGGTAATAGGAACATACATATCGATAATTACCTTAAACGTAAATGGATTAAATGCTCCAACCAAAAGACATAGACTAGCTGAATGGATACAAAAACAAGACCCAT
Organism: Mesoplodon bidens; assembly: GCF_964165515.1. Classification (NCBI taxonomy): domain Eukaryota; kingdom Metazoa; phylum Chordata; class Mammalia; order Artiodactyla; family Ziphiidae; genus Mesoplodon; species Mesoplodon bidens. The sequence goes on from NC_138167.1 coordinate 93,534,711, forward strand.
ATATATGCTGTCTACAAGAGACCCACTTCAGACCTAGGGACACATACAGACTGGAAGTGAGAGGATGGAAAAAGATATTCCATGAAAATGGAAATCAAAAGCTGGAGTAGCAATTCTCATATCAGACAAAATAGACTTTAAAACAAAGACTATTACAAAAGACAAAGAAGGAAACTATATAATGATCAAGGGATCAATCCAAGAAGAAGCTATAAAAATTGGAAATATTTATGCACCCAGGATAGGAGCACCCCAATACATAAGGCTAACAGCCATAAAAGGGGAAATCGACAGTAACACAGTCATAGTAGGGGACTTTAACACGCCACTTTCACCAATGGACAGATCATCCAAAATGAAAATAAAGAAGGAAACAGAAGCTTTAAATGATACATTAAAGAAGATGGACTTAATTGATATTTATAGGACATTCCATCCAAAAACAACAGAATACACATTTTTCTCAGGTGCTCATGGAACATTCTCCAGGATAAATCATATCTTGGGTCACAAAACAAGCCTTGGTAAACTGAAGAAAATTGAAATCATATCAATTATCTTTTCCAACCACAACACTATGAGACTAGATATCAATTACAAGAAAAACTCTGTAAAAAATAGAGGCTAAACAATACACTACTTAATAACCAACAGATCACTGAAGAAATCAAACAGGAAATTAAAAAAATAGCTAGAAACTAATGACAATGAAAACGCAATGACCCAAAACCTATGAGATGCAGCAAAAGCAGCTCTAGGAGGGAAGTTTATAGCAATACAATCCTACCTTAAGAAACAAGAAAAATCTCAAATAAACAACCAACTTTATACCTAAAGCAATTAGAGAAAGAAGAACAAAAAAACCCCAAAGTTAGCAGGAGGAAAGAAATCATAAAGATCAGATCAGAAATAAATGAAAAAGAAATGAAGGAAACAATAGCAAAGATCAATAAAACTAAAAGCTGCTTCTTTGAGAAGATAAACAAAATTGATAAACCATTAGCCAGACTCATCAAGAAAAAAAGGGAGAAAACTCAAATCAATAGAATTGGAAATGAAAAAGGAGAAGTAACAACTGACACTTCAGAAATACAAAGGATCATGAGAGATTACTACAAGCAAGTATATGCCAATAAAATGGACAACCTGGAAGAAATGGACAAATTCTTAGAAATGCACAAACTTCCGAGACTGAACCAGGAAGAAACAGAAAATATGAACAGACCAATCACAAGCACTGAACTTGAAACTGTGATTAAAAATCATCCAACAAACAAAACCCCAGGACCAGGTGGCTTCACAGGCGAATTCTATCAAACATTTAGAGAAGAACTAACACTGATCCTTCTCAAACTCTTCCAAAATATAGCAGAGGGAGGAACACTGCCAAACTCATTCTATGAGGCCAACATCACCCTGATACCAAAACCAGACAAAGATGTCACTAAGAAGCAAAACTACAGGCCAATATCACTGATGAACAGAGATGCAAAAATCCTCAACAAAGTACTAGCAAACAGAATCCAACAGCACATTAAAAGGATCATACAATGTGATCAAGTGGAATTTATCCCAGGAATGCAAGGATTCTTCAATATACACAAATCAATCATTGTGATATACCATATTAACAAACTGAAGGAGAAAAACCATATGATCATCTCAGTAGATGCAGAGAAAGCTTTTGGCAAAATTCAACAATGATTTATGATAAAAACCCTCCAGAGAGTAGGCATACAGGGAACTTCCCTCAACATAATAAAGGCCATATCTGACAGACACACAGCCAACATCATCCTCAAAGGTGAAAAACTAAAACCATTTCCACTAAGATCAGGAACAAGAAAAGGTTGCCCACCCTCACCACTATTATTCAACATAGTTTTGGAAGTTTTAGCCACAGCAATCAGAGAAGAAAAAGAAATAAAAGGAATCCAAATCAGAAAAGAAAAAGTAAAGCTGTCACTGTTTGTAGATGATATGATACTCTACATAGATAATCCTAAAGGTGATACTGGAAAACTACTAGAGCTAATCAATGAATTTGTTAAAGTAGCAGGATACAAAATTAATGCACAGTAATGTATTGCATTCCTATACACTAATGATGAAAAATATGAAAGTGAAATTAAGAAAACACTCCCATTTACCACTGCAACAAAAAGAAAAAAATATGTAGGAAGAAACCTACCTAAGGAGACAAAAGACTTTCGTGCAGAAAATTATAAGACATTGATGAAAGAAATTAAAGATGATACAAATAGATGGAGAGATATACCATGTTCTTGGATGGGAAGAATCAACATTGTGAAAATGACTATACTACCCAAAGCAAGCTATAGATTCAATGCAATCCCTATCAAACTACCCCTGGCATTTTTCACAGAATTAGAACAAAAAATTTCACAATTTGCATGGAAACACAAACCACCCCGAATAGCCAAAGCAATCTTGAGAAAGAAAAATGGACCTGGAGGAATCAGGCTCCCTGACTTCAGACTATACTACAAAGCTACAGTAGTCAAGACAGTATGGTACTGGCACAAAAACAGAAAGATAGATCAATGGAACAGGACAGAAAGCCCAGAGATAAATCTACGCACATATGGTCACCTTATCTTTGATAAAGGAGGCAAAAATATGCAATGGAGAAAAGACAGCCTCTTCAATAAGTGGTGCTGGGAAAACTGGACAGCAACATGTAAAAGAATGAAATTAGAACACTCCCTAACACCATACACAAAAATAAACTCCAAATGGATTAAAGACCTAAATGTAAGGCCAGACACTATCAAACTCTTAGAGGAAAACATAGGCAGAATACTCTATGACATAAATCACAGCAAGATCCTTTTTGACCCACCTCGTAGAGATATGGAAATAAAAACAAAAATAAACAAATGGAACCTAATGAAACTTAAAAGCTTTTGCACAGCAAAGGAAAGCATAAACAAGACCAAAAGACAACCCTCAGAATGGGAGAAAATATTTGCAAATGAAGCAACTGACAAAGGATTAATCTCCAAAATTTTAAAGCAGCTCATGCAGCTCAATAACAAAAAAACAAACAACCCAATCCAAAAATGGGCAGAAGACCTAAATAGACATTTCTCCAAAGACGATATATAGATTGCCAACAAACACATGAAAGAATGCTCAATATCATTAATCATTAGAGAAATGTAAATCAAAACTACAATGAGATATCATCTCACACCAGTCAGAATGGCCACCATCAAAAAATCTACAAACAATAAATGCTGGAGAGGGTGTGGAGAAAAGCGAAGCCTCCTGCACGCTTGGTGGGTATGTAAATTGATACAGCCGCTATGGAGGACAGTGTGGAGGTTCCTTAAAAAACTAAAAATAGAACTACCATACGACCCAGCAATCCCACTACTGGGCATATACCCTGAGAAAACCATAATTCAAAAGGAGTCATGTACCACAATGTTCATTGCAGCTCTATTTACAATAGCCAGGACATGGAAGCAACCTAAGTGTCCATCAACAGATGAATCGATAAAGAAGATGTGGCATATATATACAATTGAATATTAGTCAGTCATAAAAATAAACGAAATTGAGTTATTTGTAGTGAGGTGGATGGACCTAGAGTCTGTCGTACAGAGTGAAGTAAGTCAGAAAGAGAAAAACAAATACCATATGCTAGCACATGTATATGGAATCTAAAAAAAAGAAAAGAAAAAGAAAATGGTCATGAAGAACTTAGGGGCAAGATGGGAATAAAGACGCAGACCTACTAGAGAATGGACTTGAGGATATGGGGAGGGGGAAGGGTAAGCTGTGACAAAGTGACAGAGTGGCATGTACATATATACACTACCAAACGTAAAATAGATAGGTAGTGGGAAGCAGCCGCATAGCACAAGGAGATCAGGTCAGTGCTTTGTGACCACCTAGAGGGGTGGGATAGGGAGGGTGGGAGGGAGGGAGATGCAAGAGGAAAGAGATATGGGGAGCTATATATATGTATAACTGATTCACTTTGTTATAAAGCAGAAACTAACACACCATTGTAAAGCAATTATACTCTAATAAAGATGTTACCAAAAAAAAAAAAAAAAAAAGTAGAGACACACAAAGAGAAAGATTTTGAAAGGGCAAGGAGACTGGTGGATCAACACTAGATATAGAAAGAGGCAGGAAAAACTGACTGTAGAGAGAGGAGGGAGGTGGATGATGTAATATCTACCAGATTAAGAGGCACTTTGAGGACTTCCCTGGTGGCACAGTGGTTAAGAATCCGCCTGAGAATGCAGGGGACACGGGTTCAAGCCCTGGTCTGGGAAGATCCCACATGCCGCGGAGCAACTAAGCCCGTGCACCACAACTACTGAGCCTGTGCTCTAAGAGAGCCCATGAGCCACAACTACTGAATGCCACGCACCTAGATCCCGTGCTCCGCAACAAGAGAAGTCACCACAGTGAGAAGCCTGCATACTGCAATGAAGAGTAGCCCCCACTTGCCGCAACTAGAGAAAGCCTGCATGCAGCAACAGACCCAACGCCACCAAAAGTAAGTAAATAAATTTATTTTTTTAAAAAAAGAGGCACTTTGGGCTTCCCTGGTGGCGCAGTGGTTGAGAGTCCGCCTGCCGATGCAGGGGACACGGGTTCGTGCCCCTATCCCGGAAGATCCCACATGCCGCGCAGCGGCTGGGCCCGCGAGCCATGCCGCGGAGCCTGTGTGTCCGGAGCCTGTGCTCCGCAACGGGAGAGGCCACAGCAATGAGAGGCCCGCGTACAGCAAAAAAAAAAAAAAAAAAAAGAGGCACTTTGAGAAAAGCACAGATATGATTAAAATGGATTTAAAGAAAGTTTTACCATATTAGTAGAATTGTAAAGCCATTCTTCTCCCGGAGAATAATATGAAGCATTCCACATTATTAATATCTAGCAAAATTCCATATTATTATTTACTGCTTTTAAAAGAGATATTTTGGTACCATAAAATCAATTTTTTGGTCCACCACCAGCGTTTTAAAAAATAGAATAGAAAATATCAGTGAGCACTGAATGTATTATTATTTTGTAAAAATATTGTTTTAGTTATATGTGCATATACATGTGTGGGTGTTTGTATGTGCTTGTCTGTGTACTGCACTACAATGTAAAATGAATTCTTTACTGAGGGTGGGAGTCAGAACAGTTTAAAAGCCACTGCCCTAGAATATTCTTAAACATGTATCCTAAGAAACACAAACCTTCATAGCAGCATTATTTATATGTTAAAAAAGTGGCAACTCTGAACATCCTTAGACAGGAAAATGGATAAATAAACTGTGGTATTTTTATATCATGGAATACTAGACTGCAAGAAAAATGAATACACCACAGCTTTACAAAACAGCACAGATAAATCTCAAAAACATGTCAAATGAAAAAACTTCTCACAGAAGAGCATACACAGACTTACTCCACTTACATAAAGTGCTAAAATAGTCAAAATAGAAAATATATGGCTTAGTGATACACACTGATATGAGAAAACTTTTTTTTTTAAAAAAGGAAAGGGGTGGTAAATACATCAGAATTCTGATTACATCTTGGAGCCTGAAAGGACAGACAGACATTTAGGGAAGTGTGTTGTTTCCACTTCTTAAGCTGATGTGGAGTGTATGTGTTTGTTTTTTGTTATACTTTAAAGTATATATACAGGTTATATGTACTCTTTTGTATGTATATTTTATAAAAAAAAATTCTACAGTGAAATTACTGTTGTTGGAACAATATTCTTTTAGTTAACAATGGAAGAATTATTGGTTTTGAATATTTTATATCTAAGACTTTAAAGAATACCTCAATATTTTAAGAGCTTTTTTGTTAATTTTGGGTGGGGTGTAGTTCTAGTTGTATAGTCATATCATCTGCATATAACAGTAATTTTGCTTCCTCCTGCTTGCTATAGTTCTTTTTGCTGTTGTTGTTTTATGTCAAATTGTTTTATCTAGAAGTTCCAGAAAAATTAAAAACAAAAGACATTTTTAAATTAAAAAATAAAATATTTTCTTTTATTCTACACTGTAATGAGCGTAAGGTAGATTGTTGCTTTAGGAAAATGTTATTTATTATAAAGGATGATGTTATGAGCTGAAATGTGTCCCTCCAAAACTTGTATGTTGACGTCCTAATCCCAAGTACCTCAGAATATAACTGTGTTTGGAAATAGGGCCTTTAAAGAGGTAATTAGGGTAAAATGAGGCTTTACTGGGAAGGTCCTAATTCAGTACGAATGGTATCCTTAAGAGAAAAAGAGATTAGAACACAGCATGTATGCACAGAGGAAAGACCATGTGAGGACACAGTGAGAAGGCAGCCAACTGCAAGCCGAGGAGAGAGAACTTGGAACACTAAACCTTGATCTTGAGCTTCCAGCCTCCAGAAATGGGAGAAAATAAATTTCTGTTGTTCAAATCACCTAGTCTCTGGTATTTTGTTATGGCAGCCAAGCAAGACAACTCAGATTGTATATCCTTAGAGTCAGAAAAAACTATGCTGAAGACCTGGTTCTAGCACAAACTAGCTATGTGGCTTTGGCTGCATTACTTGAGCTCTCCAATGGTTTTAAGCGATGAATAATAATAATACCTACAAAAGGGGAGTTATGAGAATATATGCCTGAAGTATTCATAGTAAGTTTAGCTATTATTAAAAGTTGTCGAATTTTTTAAATGCTATTTCAACACATCTCAAAATGCATAAAAATATCCCTATCATGAGGTGCAGGCATTTTACCCAATGGGAAAAAAATGCAGACAAAGGTATACACCACAAGATATTAGTCACAGCGTGGTTTATATTAACATAGAGTAGAAATAATCCAGGTATTTAAAAATAGTATAACAGTAAGATATAACTGTAGACAGAATATTTTGTAGTTATTAAAAAGCACTGTGATAATATTTGCAACACATTAAGTACAAACAACAAAACCTTATATTATGGTATGACCTTAACAAATTAAATATACCTAGAAAAAAGACTAAAAAGAAAGAGAGCATGTCAAGATTATTCATAGTGGTTCCATTTCCCTAAAAGCATAACCTGTGTGTGCGTATTACCTATCCAAAAACTAAATAAAATTTAACTGTAAATAAAAAATGTTAGTGATTACCCTATTTTTAAAACACAAAATAGAATTCAGATCTGTTTTGATAATTCATATGGCATAGAGTATAAGCACTGTAGGACTTAATAGTTTGGAGACATATTTCACTTCAGGTCAACAAAGTTTAAATAGCTACCTGTTTTGTGATAGATTCTTATATACTAAGAATTCTAGAGATGTAGTGGGTCTTCAAAGGAGAACTATGAATATTCCAGGAAGTGAGAATAACACAAAAAAAGAGACAGCTCTGTATTAATAGAGTCTAAGTAGCCTACTGTATTATTTACTATAGAAAATAAACACTTTGCTATAAAATTTGAACTATTTATAGCCGTAATTCTTAATAATTTCATTTGTATCACTCACAAGTTTTTATTAATTTCAAATGGCTATATAACTGAAAATTTACTTTATTATTTTTATATTTCCTCCTTTCCCTTTATTAATTATTTATAAACATAAGATTTATCATCATGATCTGATATTCAATCTTATGTAAAAATAAATAAGATCACAATGTAATAGGAAAGACCAAAAAGTAAGTAAGTTATTGCACATGAAAATTGATGGCAATTTACCAGCACATTAGTACTTAGGCTTTTATGAGTGAAAAATTAATAAGAAGGAATAATATAATTATTGTTTATTTTGTTAGTAGTATAAGAGTAAACGCCGAATGGTGTGAAACATTGTTAGACGGTTGTTAAGCCCATTACTAATTAAAACTCTTCCAAAACTTGTTGTATGAATAAGTACTTAAATAGAACTTGACTTAGTTCAATTAAGAATTTCTCTTTTTATGGTTCTTCATAGATGCCTTGTTTTAAAAAAACAATGAATGTGATAATACTACAAATTGCAAATTATTATTTTAATCATGTCAATTTTTGCATAATTGGTAACTGTTAGAAACGTCATTGATAAGAAATATCAAAGAATGTCTTTTGTTTCCATTTCCTTGATATTTTCAGGTTGCAAAACAGAAAAAGTCATAATAATTGGATCGGTTTTTTTTCAAGTAATATTTAATGAGCTATACAATAAGGACTATGCTAGATGCTAAGTGAGTAAAACTGACAAATTCCTTGCTCGTATGGAGATGTCATTCTAGTGGGTGAGTTAAACAATAAATAAGGGCATAAAATATAATCAAATTAAATGTTGCTGTAAGTGCTGTGAAAAATAAGAGCAAGTGGTAGTGAAACAGAAAAAGAAATGAGGATGTACAATCTATTTAGATGGTAACAGAAATCATTCTGAGATGAAGATCTCCCAGTTGAAACCTGAAGAATGAGAACTTGACCCAGCATGGCTGACTTTTAGGACCAAGAGGTAAAGCACCATGATGAGGCTGGAGATGCAGGGAGGGGCAGATTGTGCCAATTCTTGGATTTCATTTGAGATACAATGGGAAGTCACTTCCAAGAATGGAAGTGCTATGACTAAATTTATATTTTTTTTTTTTTTTTTTTTTTTTTTTTTGTGGTACGCGGGCCTCTCACTGTTGTGGCCTCTCCCGTTGCGGAGCACAGGCTCCGGACGCGCAGGCTCAGCGGCCATGGCTCACGGGCCCAGCCGCTCCGCGGCATGTGGGATCTTCCCGGACCGGGGCACGAACCCGTGTCCCCTGCATCGGCAGTCAGGCTCTCAACCACTGCGCCACCAGGGAAGCCCTAAATTTATATTTTTAATATGTTGCTTTTTGCTGCCTTTTGAGAATAAGTTGGAATGGGACAGGAATGGAAGTAAGGAGAGCAATAAGGAGGTTCTTATAACAGTCTAGACGAGGTATTGACATAATGGTAGCTTGGACTGGAGTGGTATCCATGGGAATTGAAAGTTCTGAACATTATGTAGACATTATAGCAGGATCACTTATCATATTTGTTCCAATAACCTGCTGACGTATCTGTACCATGCATCAATGTGAACCACCTGAGGACTGGTACGTTTCTTATTCATCATTGTCCACCAAATCTCTGATGCTCATTATTGAATAAAAATACGCATGAATGAAAGAATGCTCAACATCACTAATCATCAGAGAAATGCAAATCAAAACTACAATGAGGTATCACCTCACACTGTCAGAATGGCCATCATCAAAAGATCTACAAACAATAAATGCTGGAGAGGGTGTGGAGAAAAGGGAGCCCTCCTACACTGTTGGTGGGAATTTAAATTGAAACAGCCACTATGGAGAACAGTACGTAGGTTCCTTAAAAAACTACAAATAGAACTACCATATGACCCAGCAATCCTACTCCTGGTCATATACCCTGAGAAAACCATAATTCAAAAAGAGTCATGTACCACAATGTTCATTGCAGCTCTATTTACAATAGCCAGGACATGGAAGCAACCTATATATCCATTGACAGATGAATGGATAAAGAAGATGTGGCATATATATACAATGGAATATTACTCAGCCATAAAAAGAAATGAAATTGAGTTATTTGTAGTGAGGTGGATGGACCTAGAGTCTGTCGTACAGAGTGAAGTAAGTCAGAAAGAGAAAAACAAATTCCATATGCTAACACATATATATGGAATCACACACACACAAAAAGTTTATGAACAACCTAGGGACAGGACAGGAATAAAGATGCAGATGTAGAGAATGGACTTGAGGACACGGGGAGGGGGAAGGGTAAGCTGAGAAGTGAGAGAGTGGCATGGACATATAGACACTACCAAATGTAAAATAGATAGCTAGTGGGAAGCAGCTGCAGAGCACAGGGAGACCAGCTCGGTGCTTTGTGACCACCTAGAGGGGTGGGATAGAGAGGGTGGGAGGGAGGGAGACGCAAGAGGGAGGAGATATGGGGATATATGTATATGTATAGCTGATTCACTTTGTTATAAAGCACAAACTAACACACCCTTGTGAAGCAATTATACTCCAATAAAGATGTTTAAAAAAAAACATATGCATGAATGAATAAATCCTATGAACTTAAACCCCAGGCTTGAACATGCACATTTTTAATTGTACCATATAAGAATTAATAATGTTTATCCTTTTTTTTTTCATGCTGCCAAACAGCTGTGTTAACTTCTAAAACAGATTAAGGTCTAGAAAATATTTTAAGAATCACCTAATAAAACCCCTCTTTTCACAGGTCAGGAAACTGGAGCTCAGATAAAGGGTTACTCGAGATTATATTTGTTAGTAGCAGAGTTAGAAGTGGAACCCAAGAGTTCTTATTCCACAACTGGTGATCATTCTACTGTTCTATACCCTTCTGATCAAAATCGTGTGAAAACGGTTCAACCAGTTTGCATAGCATAGATATAACTAAAAGTTTCATAGAAGATCATGAACATAGTTTAAATTATAGACTTGCTTATGAAATAAACTCGCCTCAAAAATGACAAACTCTGGAATACCAACACACCACTTTTTAATTTACTCGCTCAAAGGACTTCATAAATTAAAGAGAACAACACCCACATACACATTAAATGACTAAATGTTCTTTGGTTTCCAAGGAATTCTCTCACCAGGCCTTAGAATAGAGATGTTTATGATGGAAGATGAGGTCATTTTTAAAAAGAAAACATTGGTTCTTTTGAATCTATGGACAAGCGAATGTGTGTCAATACGCTGCTGACTCAATCAGACCACAGTAACCATATGAGAATATTCTGCAGTGTTCCCAGACTTCTGAATACTTATGACATTTTCCCATACTAAGACTATGACCAAATGACAACAACAATAAAAATCTGCATAACATAAGCACTGCCACACTTAAGAAGGCACACCACAGGTTCTGTATTTCCAGTCCAGGGTTGATGAAACCTGTGTCACAGACTATATAAATTGTCCGTGAAGAATGGAACTCTTTATTCTCACATTGTCATTTATAGAGAGCTAAAATGTTAAATACCCAATTTTTCCTTCAGGGCTTAAAAACCCAACAAATTTGGGAGTCCATGAATGCTTCTGACACAGTTATAGATAGCTAAGCCTTAGAATGTTGCCATTGTATAAGGTTCTTTCAAATATGCTGGACATAGTTTAAGAAAACAGCATTGGCTCCTTGAAACTGACCTATGCCATAGTTTAAGAAAACAGCATTGGCTCCTTGAAACTGACCTATGCCTTATATTGACTGCAAATTCAGACATGTGTGGCACACCTGGAAGGGGAGTCTGTCTGTAGGAAGAAATGAGGAGACTCTTGTGAAAGAATTAATCCAAAGGGGATAGAGCGTAGATACACAAGTGTGGTCCAAGGACATTTGTTCCACCATGAATTCACAATTTCCAACCTCAACTTGGAACTAAAAAGTGACAGAAATCCTATGTTGTTTCCTGATCAAGAATTCATTCCAACACTCCACAAATATTGCAAACTCTGCTCTCCTAAAACCTCTAAGTCCTACCCCTCTCCTTTCTCTCAGCAGATGGTTTCACTTCCCACCTCAGAGAGATAACAGAAGCGATCAGGTATCAAAACCCTCGGCTCACTGCTACCCAAATCAGTAAACCTATTGATGACCATGGCCATTTTTTTTATGCTTTACTGTTGTTTCTGGAGAAATGACATCTTTCTTCCTATTCATGCATCAGTTAATTCAACAATAAATCATTGTAGAATGCTTTGAATTTCACCTTCTTTGGGGAAACTCACCCATTGGTTATCTTCTCTTTTTTCTATATCTTCAGTCTCTTCCTCCTTACTGAATCCTTCCCAGCAGCATTTAAACACGTTCAAATTTGCCTCATCTTAAAGAAACAAATGTACAAAAACAAAACAGTTATTCCTTTCACCCTAGCTTCCTAGTCCCCCAGTTCTTACCCATGGTTGTCCTTTCCTTCCCAAACTACTCATATAAGATGTCACTTCCTCTTGGTTATCTCCACTTCTACTTCTCCATTTACTTCTCAACCCACCCCAAATGGCTTTCAGCCCAACCTTTCTTCGGAATATGCTCACTTTTATCTCACTAATGACTTCTATAGAGCAAAATCCAACAGAGCAAATCCCCAAATCCAACTTTTCACCCCTTCTCTTGCTTGAAGTACCATCAGCATTCAAAATGGTTAGCTGCTCCCTTTTTCTGGAAATAATTTGCTTCCTTGGCTTCTCTGATTCCATATTCTCTCCCATCTCTTTTCCCCCCTTATTTCTATGGCCTCTTCCTCTCTGCCTCCATTGACAGCACTACATTTTAATGTCTCTCAGGGCTCAGTCCTAGGCCATCTTTTCCTCTCACCCTGTGTGTCTAATCAATTCTACCTACTCTTACAAATTGAATGACCTCCCATAGTATATGCTGAGGATGCTCAAACTTTATCTCCATTTTGGAATTCTCTATTGACCATCAGGTCCATTTCCCATCTATCCCTGACTTCTCTAGTTGAAGAAAGCAACCCAAGTTCACTTTTCAAACACTGCATTTATTACCTCCACTCATTCCCAGAGCTGTCAATGCAATCCTTTTTCCCTGCATCAGTAAATAGAAGCACAAGTGACCAAGTTATTCAAGCCAGAAACTTGAAAGTCACTTGCCTCCTTTCCACCCTTCACACCCTCATAGCCAAACACGTATCCTAAAAATTCTACCTTCTAATAGCTCTAGAATCTGTCTACATTGCTCCTTAATCAAAGTTCCAGTTATTGTCCAACTACTCGACTATAATAGAGTAATATATTGTAATGTACTCTACTGGTATACCTTTGTGATTGCATTCTTAAAACTGTAGCCAGACTGAGCTTATAAAATGCAATTTCTACTGTATATCTCCTTGTTTAGAAGCTTGAATGTTTTTTACATTTTCACTATATATATTTGCTTCCATAAATAATAGATACCATTTTATTTATGTATTTAACTTTTTTATACATGAACTGTATACTAGATATTCCTTTAGAACTTGCCTTTTTAACTAAACATCTTATTTTTTAAATGTTATCCTCAACAACTCATAAGCTCCAAGGCACTTTTTTTTCAACTCATGAACAGGGTTCCACTGTATGACTAAACCAGGGTTTCTTTATTTACCCCTCTACTGAGGACTATTATGTTAGTCCCACTTTTTCATTGTAATAAAAAATGCTGTGATTAAGTTTCTTGAAAATGTCTCCTGTGCATATATGTGAGGTCTCTAAAATAGATACCTAAAAGACAAATTGCAAGGTCATGGGGATCGCACTTTTTGAGCTTCACTAGATACTACATCATTACATAGGACTGATATACTCCAACTTCAGGATACTGGTTATCTGGAAAGACAGGGAGGAAGAAGGGACATGAGTCTGGGATTTTAGCTGAAGTGAAATATTTTATTTCTTCAAACCCTGTGAGGCAAATGCAAAATACTAGGCTCGATGATGACTATAGAGGTATCTAATGTATTTTTTTTTTACATTATTTTGTCCTTTTACAATATTTAATAACTTAAAATATTTTTAATCAAGCTTTCAGTGTTTCTCATTATCTTAGAATAAAAGTCAAGCCTTTTACTGTGACTTACAAGGCCCCCCTTGATCTGGTTTTCATTGGTATTTCCAGCCTCATTAAAGAAAACACAGAGGTCTCATTTGACCTCTTCAAATGGGGTTTGATCTCTGGGAATGCAGGGTCTCCACACATTTTCCTAATCCTAAATCACTGAATATACTGAATTCCCACATTTTAGCTAGTTGCTTTAGTTATTCTGTTAATTATTTCACTGCCAGAATATCATTTTTGAACATGGCTTGAGGCACAATTGCTTCTCCTCCAATTTTTCCCATGGTCACTTACTTATTTAATTCCTTCTCAGCTCTCAGATCTCAGCCTAAATGTTACTTCCTCAGGAATCCTTTCCTGACCCTCTGAGGCTGTTTAATTTCCCCTCAATATACCCTTTCATACCACTCTTTACTTCCCATTTTGCAACATCTCTTACATTTGTAATTATTTCTTCAATATCTTTTTTTTTTTTTTTTTTTTTTGCGGTTCGCGGGCCTCTCACTGTTGTGGCCTCTCCCGTTGCGGAGCACAGGCTCTGGACATGCAGGCTCAGTGGCCATAGCTCATGGGCCTAGCCGCTCCACGGCATGTGGGATCTTCCCGGACCGGGGCACGAACCCGTGTCCCCTGCATCGGCAGGCGGACTCTCAACCACTGCGCCACCAGGGAAGCCCTTCAATATCTATCTTTAAACAATAATTTATTGATTGATTTACTTGTTTGCACCTATCACCCCCATTAGACTCTAAGCCCCCTTAGGACAGAAACTGTGTCTGTCTTGCTCAAAACTCTATTTCCAGCACTCAGCACAATGCTAAGCACATACATGTTCAATCAATAGTCACTGGAGAATGAAAGTGTCAGAGAAACAGTGTTAGGTAGGGTATGCTGGATGTTCCAGATCAGCTCCCAACCCTCAAAAGAGCTGTGGAGATCTAGGGCAAGCGGCATGAAATTAAAAAAAATAATAATAAAATGAGAATCACATTGCCTCAGATCTGTGAGATATTGAGAGCATAAAGCAGCAAGACCTTGGGGCCCATATGAATACATGTGGTTCAGGTTGATGTTAAGTCAACTTTCCACATCTGGTGTGATAGTTGGTGCAGGATGGAACAAGAATGGGACACACAGGCTTCCCTGGTGGCACAGTGGTTGAGAGTCCGCCTGCCGATGCTAGGGATACAGGTTCGTGCCCCGGTCCAGGAAGATCCCACATGCCGCGGAGTGGCTGGGCCCGTGAGCCATGGCTGCTGAGCCTGTGCGTCCGGAGCCTGTGCTCCGCAATGGGAGAGGCCACAACATGAGAGGCCCGCATACCGCAAAAAAAAAAAAAAAAAAAAAAAAGAATGAGACACACAATGGTCTGAGCCACAGCAAGAGCAACCAGATGTGGAACCAAACACTAGACTTTTGAGGGAGAGGAGACATCATTGGGATGATCATAGAAGTGACCAGAATGGCAGAATGTCGTGTCTTAGTCAGGAGCTCTACCTTTACAAGCCCTTCTGAGAAGGTATCAATTTATCACAGAGTCAGTAGGGGCAGAATCATAGAAACAAAGAACTCGTATTATTATTGCTGCTCCATCACACAGACACTTGATTATTTTGTCACTGGATCACAAAATGAAGACTAGATACGTGAAATATTTTCATAATTCTATGTGACGTGGCAGAGCTGGAAATCATAGGTCTATGCTATTAGTTTTATCTAAAACACAGAAATATAAAGTGTGTTAGATCTTTAAGTAAGGGCAGATCTAAGGCAAAGAGAGTTCAAGTTTGCAAACAATCTATGGCTTTCAGTAAAACATCTGTTTTTAACTCTGTACCTGATCAGTTGCTGCAAGTTATCTACATCCTAAGAAAATACTTATTTATGCTATGTATACGTGCAGAGTTGAATAAAACATCCAGAAATATCTTTCCCTTCAAAAATTATTTTTTTTAAATGAGTTATTTTGTCTACCTGATCCTAAATCAGTGAATTGACTGAATTCCCACATTTTAGCTAGTTGCTTTAGTTATTCTGCTGTTTCACTGCCAAAATATCATTTTTGACATAAACCTGGCATAGAAAATGAAAACATAAGCTGTCTGAAGAAGCAACTCTTTAAATCCACCAGTTCTCTCATACCTCTTGCAGTTACCCTAGTGATGTTATAAAACATATTACTTTCCTGACCTCCTAAGACATTCTCTGGGGCCAGTACCCTAGACCCCATAATTCACTCAAAAGCTAAAGCTATTGTCAAGGCAGCAGTAATATATCCAAGAGTCTCGATAAATAATTCATTGAATGCATTCATTTCCAGAAGATGCACTCGGCTATGAACCTGATTCTTCTTCAAGACAGTGCAAATATTGCCTCAAAATTGAAGAGCTAGTTCAACATGGAACACCTATTGGGAAGGCTGAGGTAGAAAGACACATTTTAGTCTACAAACATTAAAGTAGATTGTACATGCCTGTTAACTTGCAATTGTATTGCTGTCTTCCAGAGCAGCATTTGCAACCACAGGGTGGGAGAGGCAGGGAGAGAACCCACAGACTGGGGAATGAATAGAAGTTTGTGGATCCTACAAGCACTTCCTTGTGATGGCCCAGGGAGGACGCCAAACCCCCAGATGGCTGTGGCCTCTAGAGGTGAGGGTGATCCAGAATCAGTGTGTCACCTATTTCCTCCTCTCCAGCTGATGTGCATTCACTGCTTCTCTAGTTAGCCTCACTGAAAGAGCAGGTAAAAATCCTTGTCACCTGCCATTTAAGCAAGTAGAATTGTATTCAGTTTAGCATTTCTCACGTGAGGCATACTGTATCTTTCTGCAAAACTAACGATCACCTGTGTGGCTTTGGCACACCGCCAGCACTTTCACTGGGCACTTCCCTCCTCTTGATGCTCCTGCTCATCATTAAGTCTGGCATCTGTCCTCCCTGGTTACCACAGAGACATCAGCTGGACCAGCCCATGTGGTCTCTCGGGTCTGGAGACTTCTGCCTCAGAGTCACTACTGGAATGTGGGAAACTTTAGAAAGGCTAGGAGGCCATGTGCCTAGGATATTAAGTCCTTGGAAGTGACATCCGAGGGAAATCTTTGCCTCTTTGCCGAACCTAACACAGTGTCTGTCAAAAATACCCGATCAATCGTTCTTTTCAATATTCTGTCTTTTTTATTTTGAATATAAGCCACATGAGGGCAGAAACTATATCTTCCTTGCTCACTATGTGCCTGGAACATGGTAGTGATTTAAGAAATATATGGTGAGTGAATAAATGTTTAGGGGATGGATGGATGGATGGATGGATGGATAAATGAATGGGTGATGGGCAAACATTTTCTCATAGGTCTTTGGGTTTCACAGAGTTCAATACTATTTGAAATGAATCATCCCAATATCCCTACAAAATGGCATAAAGAAAGAGGAAGAAAGCCTTGTTAAAGACTCCACTAGGTACAATTAGTGATATTAAAAAAAAGAAAGGCCCTTTAAGACCTCTGTGTTTATTAACCTCACTAGTATTCCTAAACTGAATATTATTTGCATTATGTAATCTGAACATGTTTAATTCTAGTAAATTAACATATGAGCAGTTGCTAGAGTAGGAGAGACTATTTGTGTTTTCCCTGAGATCTGCCCTGTCAATCACACTTCTAAATGCAACTACAATAATTAGTGCCTTTAATCAATTTCCAGACCTCTTTGTTCCATAGACTGTAAAGTTCAGGGAAGGCATTTCATGAGTGAGACTGTTGTGAAGACTCATATCTTCCACAGCAGTGGGCGTGTGCGTGAGGAAGGAGAGGGAGGTTCCCCTGTTCTCAAGCTTTCAAATCCTGTCAGTGGTGGGGGCAGCAACACAATCAGAACTATGTCTTTGAAAATCTATAACATCGCTTAGCTCTCTCCCAGATGCCTTAGCGCCCCTATCATATTAGCTCTGTTGGCATTTGGAGGGAAAAGAACTTCTAAGGCATTTTAGTTTCTGTGAACTTGGAGCCACGTGCAAATATAAATTTTTTTTCCTTTTTTGATGAGGAGTCCCTGCTAATATTTAATAATGTGATCCTGTGCTATGAAAACAGTCTCTCCAGTTGAAGAATAAACATAGGCAACATTCCAGGGCAGGCAAGGCTGAAAAACTTATTATTGTTATTACTATTTCACCTCAGTAATACTAGTCTGAGGCAACTAGTTTCATGGAAAATGTGTGTGGACCTGCACATGTAAATAAACACTGCCAGAAAATTGCAGAAGCATTGAACATCCATTCAAGGACCAAAGAAGAAAACTGCTAGACTCATTAATGACACATCTTTCAGGGTTATTGGTCCTTAGGAGACCAGCTATTTTAATTTTTTGGTCTTCCTACATTTGTTAGAAGTTATGCTGAAAACTTTTGTACCTGCACAGAGGAAGGGACAATAAACAAGAAAATAAACTCTCCGTTACCACCAGGAAAAAGAAAAACTAGTGATCTGCTGAGACATAGTAGAAGAAAAATCTGGAAAACTGGTAGTTTGATAGAACTTGGTGACCATTTTTCCTAAAATGAAATAAAAATTTAAGGAAATGTGATATTGCACTTTGACCTTCACCACTCCTAGAGTTCCAGTACACTGTAAAATCTGTTCTCCTAATTTCCATCTTCATCTTTGAGATTGCAGGAGCCTCCCAGGACTTTGTCTTATGCAAAAAGTTATCATCCCCTTTTGTATCAGGTCTGTTGTAAATGTTCATTATAATCACTGCTGCTTAATTTAGCAGATGGTTGGAACTGAACAATTCTTCTCGGAGGAATTAAATATGGTTATGTCATTTCCCAAGTTGATTTAAAAGAAGTAATTTGAGATCAAGCAATGTTTCAGATTCAGTACTAGTTCAGAATCATTGCCATAGATGTTTTCTTTTCTCCACTTCATAATTTTGAACATCTAAGATGAACTGCATTGATGTTCCAATTTTTTACATTTAATGTTCTTCAACAAAGAAGTAAAGATGAATAAATTATTGTACCCAAACCCCACATTTTACTACATGATTTATCAGGAGTCCCCAAAGGAATTTTCCTATTGTGTTTGCGTCTCATCTGTTGTCAGCAAATACAAGGTGGATAGAAATTATTTCTTACACCAAACTTCTGATCCACCTCCCATGAATACCTTGCACTGCTCTCAAGATATCAGTGGTCAGATATAATTAGCACGCAACAGAGAGGCTTCATCTAAAAAAATGTCATCTATGTTTTTTGTTCAATGGATATTCAATTGGCTGAGAATTATTTTAGCAGGATCACACATTTTCAAAGACAAGAAACTGAAAAGGAGAGACTGTTCGTAGTCCCCAGTCTGTCTCTAAATAACAGGGTCCTGCTCCCCACCCTAGCATCTCTTCCAAAAAGGAAGTATTTCTAAATCAAGATTTCACCATTCATAAGGACTTATTCTTATATGTTATTCAACTGTTTTTTTGTTTTTTGCGATACGCGGGTCCCGTTGCCGAGCCCAGGCTCCGGACACGCAGGCTCAGCGGCCATGGCTCACGGGCCCAGCCGCTCTGCGGCATGTGGGATCTTCCCGGACCGGGGCACGAACCCGTGTCCCCTGCATCGGCAGGCAGACTCTCAACCACTGCGCCACCAGGGAAGCCCCCTCAACTGTTCTGAAGCTCCAATTTCTATGCTCTACCAGCCACCTACTTTTCCTGTTGATTTTCACTTTGGACACTACAGGGAGCAAAAGAGGGGTAATATTTGAGGGTGGGCATAGAGGGTTGATACACCCCGGGGAGCTCATTACTATGCCATTATATTTTGTATATAGAAGCTTTCTTCTGAGGAAGTAAAGAACCTTAATGTCAAATAGGAAGTCAGCTTTGCAACTGCCCTGTGAAACTGGCAAATTATATTAAAACAGGCAGACATCTAGCGAGTGCTGGGATTATAACAGAAGGTAGTTAGGTGACCTGGGTTTGTGTTTGTGTCTGTCACTTGCCAGCACTTTGGACTTCAGATTTCTCTGTTTTCATATCCTCTTCATAACTACAAATTATGGCCATGAAGAGGAATAGAATACCGTATGTGTATAATAATGTATATGAATAATATATACACATTATTTTATATATGAATATTTAGATATATTATATATATTCACATATAAAATAAGGTATATCATATAAATAAAATAATGTGTACATAAATAATATATATAAGTATATATATAATAATGTGGATACATTCCATGTATATTCGGACATTCTCTATGACTGATAAAAATACTGTTTGTGTAAAGATATATATTTTTTTGGTACACGGGCCTCTCACTGCTGTGGTCTCTCTCGCTGCCGAGCACGGGCTCCGGACGTGCAGGCTCAGCAGCCATGGCTCACGGGCTCAGCAGCTCCGCGGCATGTGGGATCTCCCCGGACCGGGGCACGAACCCGTGTCCCCTGCATCAGCAGGCGGACTCTCAACCACTGTGCCACCAGGGAAGCCCGTAAAGATATTTTTAACATTATTGTTATCAGTAATCTCTCCCCTCTCTTCAGAGAAGTTGAGAGAAAGGACTGGTAAGATGCCATCCGCGGGCATCCTTGTGCCCTGCCTCAGATGGTTTTCACCACTGCTGCTTCCGTCCTCGGCACCCCCCAAGGAGATAAAGGAACAGATGTACACTCTTCCCTGTGCTTCGTCAGCTACATGCTTTGTATCCCAATCATGAGGATGGCAGCTACTGTGGTGGTGATAAATAGTAGTCCAGCCCGGCTAAAATAGGTTTGCAGCTGGCTTCCCAAGAGAAACCTTCTCTCAGCCTGGCAGAGGGGAAACGGCATAAGTTTTATAGTCAGACAAGCTCATTATCTAATCATGGTTTCTCGCTTATCTACCACCAGTTGAATCCCGGGCAGTTACTCAATCCTTGTAATTCTTGTAATCTTGATTCCCTCCTACTAGATTAAAAAGAACTGAACTACCCTTTTAGGATATTGTAAGGCTTACGTAAGAAATCAAAGTGAAGCTTCTGATGCAGTTTTGATCACTAAATAGGTCTTTAATACATGGTGTATCCTGTCTTTATTCCATCTTCAATTCTTCTTCTATTCTTCTGGCAGCATCCAAGAAGCTATCAGGACCGTTCATTGCAGACTCCTTCTCTCTGAACCAGTATTCCTCAGCCCATCCCCCCACAAACCAGCATCTCCCCTAGAAAAAGTGTTTGGTTTTTCTTCCTATAAACTTCAATGACATTCATTGGAAAAGTTATCCTTTTGTTATAATTTCTTGTGATCCAAAATAGCTTTCCAATTAATTCTTTATTAGGATTATTATTGTATTTTGCAAAACAGACGATGGGAGAAAGCATCTCCCATAAGAGCCAAAGAGCTCTTATGTGCTTTTCCTTTACACCACAGCATTTTGGTTTATAAATTTTTGTCTCAAACTTAGTTTCATTTGAAACCAAGGAAAGCTTTTCATCTGCAGCCTGTACTTTTATAAGGATTTACAAACGTTTATAGTCAGTTTTGCTGTCAGTTTGCATTTATTTTTCTTGAGTTCCCTAGTGGCTATGCCAAGAATATAATCGGTTGTGTGATACACAGATAAATTTTTCTAGCAAACACTGATAAAAGAGTAATGGTTATTAAAATTTCATATGATAAAGAGTTAATTCAAAGAATCTGAATTTGAAACTATATGAGACCTTCAAGGTCACTTGCTTCGATACCTTATTTTTAAACAGCTACCATGATAGAACATTTGCAAATGTCATGGTGTGTTCTATTAAACGCATCACATATTGTCTAAATTCCACATGATTTCCATTTAACAGATGAAAAAGTTGAGGATCTGAAAGGTTTAATAAATTTTCCAAGGTCAGGTGGCAGAGAAAGATCTAGACACTGCTGATTCTTAACCTTGGCTCTTTTCACTAAGCAATGATTATTGTTTTATGTGAGAGGAAACTGAAACCGAGGGCTCGTCATTGATTGGAAGGGGGTGACGGAGCTGGGATGAGACATCTTGGTTCTTGAATACCCAATTTAGTCTGCATTTTGACCTTATCACCCATTAAGATATTATGAGATGGGTTTCCATCATATTTTTCTTGAGGGTTTTCATTTATATTGAGGAATTAAACACAAACATGGTTCCCTGACTTTCTACTTTGTCTCAGTTTTCCATTTGTGTTCATGTTTTCTTTTTCATAATTCTCCACTTCTAATTCCATTGTATTACTTCTTTTCATTACATAGGCCTTTTAAATCTTCTCCATAACTTAAGGGATAGGTAAGGAATGAATGAATGAAGTATAAATAGCCCTGAGAAGTGAAAAATGCATGAGCAAATGAAATAGTTTAGGGCTCTAAGAAATGTGATGTTTTGAATATAAATGATGCTTCTTCTCCTCTCTGCACTATACTTCACTCTCCTCTATATGTTAAAGCACCACAGTCCACTGCATGTCCTGGAGAAGTACAGCCAGGCTGAGGTCCACAAGAAGTAACCAGGAACACTTCGGGAATTTTTACAGCAATTGCGTGAACCACCTTGATTCGCTCAGGCCTTTTCACCCATGGCTTGGTTGGATCCAGGTTCCGATTTAGGGCTCTTTACGCTGGCTTTTGATTCTACCTCCAGTGCTTGGACTTGATGGCTGAGTAAGTCTGACTCTCTGGGCTTGGGTCTTCCCAGCTTTCCCAGGCCTTGGCTGAAGCATACTACTAGAGCCTTCTTCTCCTTTCTCCTTCAGGATCCATTCCTCTCCTGGCCTAGCCCCCAGGTCTCAAAATCCTGCTCTCTGCTCAGTGGAAATGTGTTCAAGCCAAGACTGTTCGTCCCTGTTCATCAGACATATTTCCCCAAGGCAGTGATGAATTTATCCATGTCTTTCTAACATTATATGGTCTCCTCAGCATAGTAAACATTAACACAATGCAAAGCACACTTTTTAAAAATCCAGGAGGTTGGTAAAGAATGTGGCCATAAAGTAAAATGAAAGTCTTTATATGAGCAGTAACTTTGATGTGGGTGTAATAGACATAGCTAACCACTTGATCACACAGCACCAGGGATCATCTTCAATTCAAGGGGAAAAGAAGTATAAGTGTATTGTGCCACCTATCTTACCTCCCAAATGCTCATGGTGCCCACTCCTGCTACATACACCACCTTTCCTCTCTCAGCCTGTATCTATGGCCTCACGGGGAGTTCCCTATATACACTTGACAGAGGAAGAGAATCCTGGTTTATAGATGGTTCTGCACAATATGCAGGAACCTCCTAGAAGTGGACGCTGCAGGATCACAGTTTCTTGCTGGGACATCCTTGAAGGACAGTGGTGAAGGGAAATCCTCGCTGAGGGCAGGGTTTCAGGCAGTGTACCCGGATGTTCACTTGGCTTGGAAAGATAATTAGCCAGACATGCAGTTATATAGCAATTCATGGACTATGGCCAATGGTTTGGCTGGATGGTCAGGAAGGAATATGATTGGAAAACTGATGACAAGGAAATCTGGGGAAAATTGACGACAAGTATTTGGATAGACCTCTCTGAGTGGGCAAAAATGTGAAGATATTTGTGTCCCATGTGAATGCTCACCAAAAGGTGACTTAGCAAAGGAACATTTTGATAATTAAGTGGAAAAAAAATGACCTATTCTGTGGGTACGAATCACCCTCTTTCCCCAGCCACCCGTCATCACCTAATGGGCTCATGAACAAAGTCGCCATGGTGGCAAGGATAAAAGTCATGCATGGTGTAAGCAACATGGACTTCCACTCACCAAAGCCATTCTGGCTACGGCCTTGCTGAGTGCCCAATCTGCCAGCCACAAAAGACCAACACTGAGTCCCCCATATGGCACCATTCCTCAGGGTGATCAGCCAGCTACGTGTAGCAGGTTGACCATATTGGATGGCTTGCATCATAGTAAGGGCAGCATTTTTTTCTTATTGGAATACACACTTACTTTGGTTATGGATTTACTTTCCCTGGAATGCTTCTGTAAACCACCATCCGTGGACTTATAGAATGCCTTATCTACTGTCATGTTTTACATTGCTTCTTATCAAGGAACTCAATTCACAGCAAGTGAAGATTGGCAATGGGCCCATGCTCATGTAATTCACTGGTCATCCTGAATCAGCTGGTTTGATAACTGGTGAAATGGCCTTTTGAAGACTGAGTTACAGTGACAGCTAGATGGCAATACCTTGCAGGACTGCAGCTAGGTTCTCCAGAAGGCTGTATATGCTCAGAATCAGCATCCAATATATGGTGCTGTCTCTCCAATAGCCAGGATTCATGAGCCCAGGAATCAAAGGGTAAAAATGGGAAATTCACTACGCATCATTACTCCTAGTGACCCACTGGCAAAGTTTTTGCTTCCTGTTCTCTTGACCTTATGCCCTACCAGCCTAGAGGTCTTATCCAGAGAGAAGAATGTTTTTACCAGGAGACACAATAATTCCATTGAACTGGAGGTTAAGACTGCCACCTGGCCACTTTATACTCCTCATGCCTCTGAATCAACAGGCAAAGAAGGGAATTATGGTGTTGGCTGGGGTGATTGACCCTGACTATCAAGGGAAATTGGACTATTATTCTATAATGGAGGAAAGGAAGAGCATGTCTAGAATACAGGAGACCCTGTAGGGCGTCTCTTACTATTACCATGCTCTGTGATTAAGATCAATGGAAAACTTCAACAACCTAATCCAGGCAGCACTACTAATGGCTCAGAAGATTCAGGAATGAAGGTTTGGGTCACTCCATCAGGTAAAGAATCACGACCAGCTGAGGTAGTTGCTGAAGGCAAAGAAAATACAGAATTGGAAGTAGAAGAAGATAGGCATAAATATCAGCTACAACCATGTGACCAGTTACAGAAACATGGACTGTACTGTCATGAGTATTTCCTCCTTATTTTGGTATGGATATTTGCGTGTGTGTGTGTGTGTGTGTGTGTGTGTGTGTGTGTGTGTGTGTACAACTTGTGATGGCTAATTTTACATGTCAGCTTGACTGGGCTACGGGGTGTTCAGACATTTGGACAAACATTATCCTGGATGTGTCTCTGAGGGTGTTTCTGCAGGAGATTAACATTTGAATTATAGACTGAGTAAAACACAGTGCCCTCCCACGGGTGAACTTCATCCAATCCACTGAGTGTCTGAATAGAACAAAAGGTTGAGTAGGGGAGAATTTGCTTTCTCTGCCTGACTGTCTTCAAGGTGGGACATAACTATTCTGCTGCCTTTGAACCCAGACTCAGACTGGAACTTATACCTTTCACACTCCTGGTTCTTGGACTTGAACTCGGACTTGGACTGGAACGGTATTGTTCCAGCTGATGGTACTACCAGCTCCCCTAAGTCTCCAGAAGATCTTGGGACTTCTCAGCTTCCACAATCTTGTGAGCCAATTCTCCTCATGAGCCTATATATCCTATTCATTCTAGTTCTGTTTCTTGGGAGAACTCTAATATACCTGTTCAACACTTAATCACTACTTGTCACTTTATATAAAACGATTTGTGAGATCATTTATGGTCTGACTACATGTCCCCTGAGTGTATTACAATAGCAATAGCTATTGTTAGTATTATTACAATGTACTAATTGCCAAACTACCCACTACAGCAACAGTAATGACATCCAACCGTTGTTTTACACCTAAAAAAAAGGCCAGGCACTGTTTTTAAATATTAGTACTTTATATGTACTAATTCATGCAATCCCTACAACACACCTGTGAGTTAGATATCATTATGATTCGAATTTACAAATAAGGAAACTGAGGCACAGAAAGGTTAATTAACATACTCAAATATTGGGTTGGCCAAAATGTTTGTTCGGGTTTCTCTGTAACATCTTACAGGAAAACCTGAATGAACATTTTGGCCAGCCAAATTCATGCTGCAGCCAGGACTTGAAACCCAGCAGGCTGGACCTAGATCTCTATCATGTAAAATGTAGCTTAGATTATTTTGCTTTGGAATTCCATAATGGAGGGCAGTAGTCTTCACACTATATTCTCTGCACCTAATACATCAGAAAAGTAGCTTGAAAGTATAGTAGTAAGTAAGTAAGTAGTATCCTGGAACTAGACCTACTGGACATGGATCCCAGTCCTAACTCAATCACTTTTAACTGTGTGATTGGAGGCAAGTTACTTAACCTTTCTGTGCCTCAGGTTTTTCACCAGGATTTTTGTTACAATTAAATAAGCCAACACTTATAAAGTGCTTAGAACAGTATCTGGCGTTTAGTAAGTATTCAGTAAATGTTAGCTTTTCTAATCATGCTGGTTTTATTCATCTATTTATCCATTCCCATCACCCAGAAAAAGGCATATAATAGAGACTCAATAAATATCTGATAAATTAAAGAATATGTTTTATTCCACATTGCATTCTTTTCTCTGACAACAGTACTGCCCACTTTCCTTCCATTCACCCCTCCATCACCTATAATGTATGAGGCACTGTGCTAGAGGCTAGGGTGACAGAGAGGATAAGACATGATGTTGCCCTTGAGGCACTTGGAGCTGAGTACATAAACTGACATAATACACAGAATATGGTGTCATGAGTGGAATAACAGTCTAATCTGAACCTTATGGGAGGACAGAGGGTGGAACATGTATCTAACTGGGAGGGAGGGGGAGGGGCGCTACCGCCAGCAGCCATGTAAACGACCTTCTGCTGTGATCTACTTGTAGTAACTAAGGGAAATAGACTGTTCTCATAACCATTTCCCCAAATATCAAGATAATGCTGCTGAGGACACTGGTTTGTTAGGATGAGCAAATTCAGGTGCAACCTTACCGGTGGAAAGATTAGATGGCTACCTACCTCCTGCCTGTTGAACAGATGCCAGGACGGGTCTCCTGGCCCCCACAACTCTTCTTATACAACTGAGACCAAATAGGTTCTAGGACTAAAGGAAAGAAAGAGGGCACGTCAGTCAGAAAGGCATTTGCCTGCTAGTGACTAAATGCCCAGTGAAGACTGCCTTACAGACGGGGGTGATTTTTCTCACGTTACAGGAAGTCTGGCAATAAGCAGGTATTGGTCTTGATTCAGCTGCTTAACAATTTTATCAGGAACTCAGGTCTTTTCCTTTCCTCTAAGGTGCTGGCTTTGGCTTTTATATTCATCACCCCATGGTTGCAAGACGGCTGCTCTCACCGTCAGATTTCACTTTCCTATTCAAGACCTGAAGGGGCAATTAACATGCCAGCCTTTTATGAAGAAAGCAAAGCCTTTCCAGAATTCCGCCTAGCAGACTTCTGCTTGCATTTCATTGTCACATGGGCACTGCCAGCTGGACTGGAGCCTGGAAAAGCCAGAGACAGTACTATCACAATTCGCTTAGACGAGGGGTTGGTAAACTTTTTCTGTAACAGGCCAGATAGTAAATATTTTAGGCTTTGTAGCCCATACAGTCTCTGCTGTAATCACTCAATCCTGCCATTCTAGCCACCATCGACAATCTATAAATGACTGAGTGCTGCTGTATTCCAGTAGCACTTTATTTATGGACATGGAAATTTGACATAACTCTCACATATGATGAAATATTATTCTTTTGATTTTTTTCAACCATTCAAAAATGTACAAAACAATCTGAGCTCACAGGCTGTATAAAAACAGATGGCAGGCCTGATTTGGCCCAGGAGACCATAGTTTGCTGACCTCTGGCTTGGACCAATGACAACCCATCAACCAGATCTGGGCAAAAATCTATGACAAAGTTGGTGTTCTAATAGTTGAACTATTAGAGAAATGACTACTGGATAGGGAACTAACAATGCAGCAATAAAGGGTAGCTTTAATTTTCTATATGAAATAGGATGTATATAAAGTATTTACTGTATGATGAGGACATATGTTAGTTCCTTTCACTTTCCTCCATTTTCACTTAAAATTATTTCTTATTCATAAAGGCCTTTTCTCTGCTCCATGAAAACAGCTGTTATCCAGACTCTGATTTTTAAAGAATTAATATCAGGGAAGTTTGTTTTTTGGGGGGTGTATCTATCTTTCAGTCAACAAGGGATTGATTACTTCCTGTTGCTGCACTTTAACGGAAAGCTAAAGAGCCCTAAAATTTATGAACTAGAAACTCTATTTAAGTTTCATAAATGTTTCACAGTTTTCTTCCTGGCTTCCAGTGGTGAGGGAAATACAAATGGAAACCTAGCATAGAGAAAGATATCCTGCGTTCTGCTTTTGCCCAATCTCATTATACATTCTCCACTTATAGGAGAGAAGAAAAAAAAAAGATTTGTAACAAGCAAAAAATAGGCTCCCTCTTTATATATTTAATTACAAAGGCAATTTCCTTTATAGCCTACTTACAGGAATACCTCTTCACATGTTGCCAAAAGTATCATAACTTGTTTATTCAAAGGTTATGTGTGAATGAGAGCTTTTTGATATTAATCAAGTAATTTGCTAGCATTGCTGGGAAAAGGAAAAAGCTTTATCCTGAAAAATGAAACAGCCCATTAATCACGTTCACTCTATTGAAGACAATTATGGAGAGACAGGACAAACAGACCCTTCAGATAAGAAATTCCTAAACTGATGAAACTTTTAATAGGGTTTGGCACAGACTTCTGCATAGAAAGTGATGAAGTAAACTAACTTTAATCAACTTACAAATTATATCAGGTATTTATGGATTCAAAAGCTACCACTTGTTATTAACTGAAAAAAACCCAATGAATATGCCAAATTCAAGAGCAAAATTCTTGCATATGGACTTTTTTGTTGGTGTTCATTTACTATCTCCAGTTAGAGTTAAAAGGTGAAACAGAATATGCCTGTCCTTAAACATCTGTCTCATTTTTTTGGTTCCCTCAGCATCACACTCTTTGTAGGTTTGAGACTGGGTCTCCATCCATCAAAATTAAATTCTGCAGTAGGAGGCGTTTAAAACGATTTGTATAACTATAGCTGAATAGATAAGGTTGCAAGATAAGCGATAGGAAAAATAACTCTGTTCTGAGGCAATATGGTACATTAGAAGGGGTCTTTTTCTGGCATGATGAATTGCAACAGTCCATTAGTCAAACACCAACAAAGAGTTAAGTTTTATAAGCCAGGCATTATCTGAATTAGTTAATAACATTAAAGCAAATTGAGAGAAAAGAGAAAAAGTTTCCATAATATTGTCAATTATTTCCTCAATTCGTTTGCAAACTTCATTGTTACTAAAATTAAAAAATTTTTTAAATGGTATGATGTTAGCCATCAGGGAAATGCAAATAAATACCACAATGAGATACCACTTCGCACCCAGTAGGATTGTTATAATGAAAAAAAAAAAAGAACATATCAAGCATTGATGAGGACATGGAGACGTCAGACTCTCATATATTACTGATGGGAATGTTAAGTGGGGGAGCCACTGTGGAAGACAGTTTGGCAGTTGCTCAGAAAACTAAATGTAGGGCTTCCCTGGTGGCGCAGTGGTTGAGAGTCCGCCTGCCGATGCAGGGGACACGGGTTCGTGCCCCGGTCCGGGAAGATCCCACATGCCACGGAGCGGCTGGGCCCGTGAGCCATGGCCGCTGAGCCTGCGCGTCCGGAGCCTGTGCTCCACAACGGGAGAGGCCACAACAGTGAGAGGCCCGTGTACCGCAAAAAACAAAAAACAAAAAAAACCCCAAAAAACTAAATGTAGAATGGTCCTAGGACCCTACAGTTTTACTCCTATGTATCTATCCAAAAGAACTGAAAACACGTGTTCACATGAAAGCTTGTACATAAATGTTCGTAGCAGCACTAATCATAATATCCAAAAAGCGGAAACAACTCAGTTTTTTAAAAACGGTGTGATAGAACCTAGTCCTAAAGAAATTTTCAAATACTTAAAAAATTCTAGGTAAATCATCATCTTTGAACATTTCGAGTACACTTTTTAAAAAATTTTATTTATTTACTTATTTTTTATACAGCAGGTTCTTATTAGTTATCTATTTTATACATATTAGTGTATATATGTCAATCCCAATCTCCCAACTCATTACACCACCACCACCACCTTCTCTCATTTCGAGTACACTTTTATAAGATCATGTGGTAGAGAAAAAAATATATTAACAGCAGATGTCACAGAATCACCTGGTAAGGGAGGAACTGACTTTGATTAGAGCAGGAGTTTTGAACTCAAATGCCTCTAGAGACTGAGCAGAAGCAGGGGTGGGGGTGGGGTGGGGACCGTGACACACCTGCAAGTAAAGTCCTATCCAAATGGAACGGCAGCTGCCCACAGAGATGTGGCCCCAGTGGCCAGATATTTTGTATTTCAAGGAAAACCAGAAACCCAAGTTTGTTTTTATTTTTGTTTTTTTTAAAACTCTAGCTTCCTAAATATTTGTTCACACTTTAAAAAACATGTGTGGAGGCTAAATTCAGCCTATAGGCTGCCAGTTTTCAAACTCTGTTTTACGAAAAACACCTGGATAATCAGCTTTCCTTATAGGAGGACAGGTCTGGAGGCCTCTGCATAAGCAGGTAAAGGGAATTTTGAGATTAGGATGAGCACAGGAGAGAGGACCCCCTGAGAGGGGACTGAAACCCTCGGAGAGAGGTAACCAGTGAGAAATCCCACTTGCCGGGAGAGGCTAGAGAAATACAGAAAACAAGGATGTTCATATTCAATTTTAAGTTATTTGATTAAAACCACTGTGCCACCCAAACCTTTAAAGCTGGCCACATACACAAATGCAAATGGTTTTAGGGGAAATCAGAAAAGAGTCTGCTCTGAATGGCGGAGCAGTAAGAAGAAAAAGCCAAGAGAAGAGTGGAAGCGGAGGCTCAGAGCCTCAGGATGTGAGAGGCAGGTATTCACAAGAACTAGGGAACTGCACCAAACCTTCCACAGAAGATGGGGAGGCCAAACATCGGCTGAGCTCAGCTGACGCCTGAATTGCAAGAGAAAGCTGCAATTGGTACACTTAAATTAGAAGCAATTCATGCCAACCCCCCACTACAGACAAGTAAAGAAAGAAAACAAAGGGACTGGAAAAAAGCTAAATTATTTTTGTGAACCATGTATTCTTGTTGTACGATTGAATGATCCTCTCCTCTTTCTACCCTCTCACCATGTAGGGAGGTAGGTGGAACTGGTCTCTAGTTTTCAGTGAAAGTCTTTCGGATGGAAACACTCCTCAATCACATCTGATCCTCAGAGACTAAGGGAATAATGGTGTATTGATTGTGTCCATACCCATCAATGCCTGCCCAGGATTTAGACTAAAGTCATAAAATTAGGAGAGAGAAAGACCTGCTTTTGTACTGAACGTGATCTCGAATGAGTCATATGGCCATTCTAAGCTTCTGAATCCTCATCTGGAGTTTGGATTTGAGGGTAATTATGATTCTCTTGTCTACTTTGTCAAATTGTTTTCAAGAGCTAAGTATAAAAATAATATGAAGCCTTTTGAAAACTGCAAAATGCTCTGCATGCAAAAAAGATAATTACAACAGGAACACAATCTTGAGAGTGAAAAAATGAAATAATTAACTCTCTTCATTCAGATTTATATCTATGGGAAGGACCCCACTGCCCTGCAATTCCAAGGAGCAAGTTGAATGCCATGTATGGCATATAACACCACCTGGGGAGCTAAAGCCAATGGAGAAAGGTGATATAATTGGGGTGCTCCAGCGGTCACCTCATTTTCAGCAGTGCTTAGAATTACTGAGTGTGTTGCTTCCTGTATTAGAGAATTCATATTGCTTAATCATTCGGTTAATGTCTCCAAGATGAAATACGTTTAAAACTAAGATATTTAAAGGTCATTTTGGCAATTTCTCTTATCCTGAAAATGGAGGGCAACAAATCTACGTTTGCCATGTCTTCTCATGATCTGAGTGGTATTTCTTTTCCAGAATGAGGACAGGAAAGTGCCCTAGATAGAGGAGTGATTCAGCTCGGTTGTTGACAGGCACAGAGGAGAGTGTGAAGAGATATGCCAAGGTGTTTACAACAGGAGCTTAAGAAGTGCCTGCCCTCATCTCCTTTGGACTCTTGCTTGTCTGGATTTAAATTGCTCACTGAAGGACAAAAGCTTTGATCTCACTTTATTTCCTCCGCTAATCAAAACATTTCAAAGTATGTCTCAATCCTCATGACTTCCTCTCCTGGAGGATCAAATGAACAGACACTTATGTTTGAACTCAAGTTTAGTTGTAGAGTTTCCAGCCACATAGTGAGTGAGTTAGAGTGAGACTGTGTGTGTGTGTACATGGATGTGTGTGCAAGCACGTGTGTGTGTATAACAGAGAGAAAGTGGACAAGGTTGGTGAAAGGGAATCACACAAGATTAGTCAATGATCATAAAGACTTGTAGCAAATGTATTTACTGTTGTTACACTGCAACAGGGAAATGGCATGTTATTCATATTTTACAATTATTCTTTGGCCTATAAAAAGCTTTCATCTAGCTAGTGCACTCCAAAAAAAAAAGCCTCAAGTAAAATAAAGGATAAAACGCTAGCCAGGGGCTTCCCTGGTGCTGCAGTGATTAAGAATCCTCCTGCCAATGCAGGGGACGTGGGTTCGAGCCCTGGTCTGGGAAGATCCCACATGCCGCGGAGCAACAAAGCCAGTGCGCCACAACTACTGAGCCTGCGCTCTAGAGCTCGTGAGCCACAACTACTGAAGCCTGTGCGCCACAGCTACTGAAGCCTGTGTGCCTAGCACCCGTGCTCTGCAACAAGAGAAGCCACTGCAATGAGAAGCCCATACACCACAACGAAGAGCAGTCTCCGCTCTTCGCAACTAGAGAAAGCCCGCGCGCAGCAAAGGAGACCCAATGCAGCCAAAAATAAATAAATAAATAAATTTTAAAAAATCAAAGGTAATCACTTGTTTCTATCCCTCACACACAAACTCACCCCTCTCCTCCCTCACCAATTCTGATTCTCTGGTAACAATGATCTTTTACACAATACTAGAGGAGTGTCCAGCTTTAAAAAAAAAAAAGCATTTTAATTCTTTTATGACATTTTTAGTATTTTTGGAAAGAAATTACTTTGCTTGATTTCTCTCTCAATATGTTTTTTAAACTTTCATTATAGTCTCTAGCTGCTCAATGATGTTACCAAGAGAAAGTTCTCAGAGGAGTTATTTTGAGTCTTCTGGGATGGAAAAGAAAGATACATGATCGAAAATTATTAGAAAAAGTGCTTCTAGGAGTCTTGAGCTATTACTGAAATATCGAACTCGATTCTCTCCATCTGACTTGAGAATGGCTGATAGCTTTGTCTTGAATGAGGGATATTCCTGTCAAATCCAAAGGAGGTAGGAGAGAAATTAAATATATTTCAAATCAGAATAGACGGACAGTTCTAGTCTAAACTTCAAATTGGTTGAACATTTTTCCAACCTCTCCTGTGGTTGTTCTCTCCATTCTCTTCTTTGTTAAACGTTTTCCCCCCTATAATACAGTGGCTCAATCTTGGCAGGTTATGAAGCAACCAAAAAGGACACAGTCTCAAACTGTTCCAATCAAATTCTCCTCTTCTACAACAAAAACTTAATTATTTCTAATGGCAATTAACTGTCCATTTCCCATGTGCCCATCCTTTCTCTCTCCACCTTGGCTTTCTCAAAAATGTAGAGCTTGAAGGTCAAATAGAGACACATTGTGGCTAATGTTTAATCAATAATAATCATTAATTTGTAGTAGTTATAATAAGGGCTGCTGATATCATCAGATTTTCTGTGTACAGAAAAGATGACATAGTTTTGTTTTTATTGGTGAACTATAGAAAAGTGTTAATATCCCAAGCAGGGTCAAATTCCCTACTTCAAACACTGTTCTGGTACAAGTGGCCACATTTAGAAGACCCTGATTCTCTAGTTTTGATCCTGGAGGAGAGCACGACTCTATTCTGCTGAGAGATGTGGGTACAGCACATTCAGGAATCAGTTATAAGGAGAGCTTGAGTTGTTGTTGAGTAGAACACAAAATACAGTAGACAGGGTAAAGACTGACAGAGAATTCGATTATCCTGTTAAAATTTTTATATAATAACAAAATTATATATTGCCTAATTCCTGGATTATGGGATAAAATTTAGCTATAAGGATTTTATTTTATGCCAAACACCCTGTGGATGTGTGAGGTTATGTCCCAGCTTCACAGATAAGGAAACCAGGGCTCAGAGGTATGAAATAACCTGTCCATGTCCCAAAGCTAGCAAGCAGCAAGCCTGTCCCCATGCTGCCCTATGCTCACACGTCCTGTGTCATGAGAGCACTCAGGCAGTGAACCTGAGTCCGGAGGTGGTTTCTCCACCCCCTTTGGTATTTCTCTAGCTATTCCATCTCCCACAAATCACCTTCTCCACCTCTCTTACTACAGAGTGATCATGAAGATGAAAGAAGGTTGCTATGATAGTCTGGATATTTACATTCCACCAAAACTCATATGTTGAATACCTAACGCCCATAGGTGATGGTATTAGGGGTGCTTAGGTCATGAGGGCAGAGCCCTCATGAATGGAACTAATGCCCTTATAAGAGAGGCTCCAGAGAACTCTCACCCCTTCCATCATGTGAGGGGGCACAGGAAGTCTGCTACCCGGAAGAGGGCCCTCACTTGACTATGCTGGCACCCTAATCTTAGACTTCCAGCCTTCAGAACTGTAAGAAACAAATTTCTGTTATTTATAAACTACCCAGCTTGTGGTGTTTTGTTATAGCTGTCCAAACAGACTAAGACAGGTAAGGCATGAAAAACATCTGAACAATTTAGACTGTGAGAGCCAAACAAGACTTACTTCAGTGAACATGTAACTAAAGCCATTTACTTTCCACCTGAGGAGTACAAGGCCCCCAAGATAAGTGATTTAACCAAGTTCCCAAAACTAGTTAGTGGCAGTTATACAACAAGCTACAGAAATGTTAGATATTAAGTCATCTTAGTATGAAATAATTGCACAGTTGATTCTATTCTAAAATCAGGGTAGAGTGTTAACTTGGATTGGGGCACTACGTTCTGAAACCAGTGAAGGCAGGGGCCATGTCTTTCTTTTCTCACATTGTTTTTCTAGCCTGGCACACTGTTGGTAGAACATAAAATAGATCATAAATGAAAATTACATCTACTATTTGCTCATGATCAACATGATATTTTTGAAAATCACTTCCTAAACAGTTGAGATTTGGGGATCCAATGACTTTTCATTTGATGTTTTCACAAATGAAAGTGATGACAGTTTTCACATAGTATACATTTACAGTACAAAGAAAGGAAATGCACCTAAGCTGTGGTTATTCTCTTACAAGGGAAAAACTGGGTTTCTTTGGATAATTTAAGAATTGTAATCATTCTAATTCATTTTTATGTACCTTTGGA
Source organism: Mesoplodon bidens (assembly GCF_964165515.1). Lineage (NCBI taxonomy): Eukaryota > Metazoa > Chordata > Mammalia > Artiodactyla > Ziphiidae > Mesoplodon > Mesoplodon bidens. The sequence continues at coordinate 93,569,701 of NC_138167.1, forward strand.
ATATGATTTTTCACTTAATTTAAATATTATTTCCAATACTATAGAATTTGTTTCCTACTGTTTAACACTCAACTCAGTTTAATGAAGGGGTATTGCTAGAAAACTTGGCTTAAGCATTGGAACTGCCACAAGCTGAAATGGCAATGCAACCAGGGTAATTCTGTTTTATTTAGTTTTGTAGTAGAGAAAGGTGCGTACCAGGATTTTAACCTTCTTCCAGTGTGATTTTGGGTGGTCTTCCTGCAGAATGCAATCAGAGAAGACTTTGTCTTTTTTTTTTTTTTTTGCGGTACGTGGGCCTCTCACTGTTGTGGCTTCTCCCGTTGCGGAGCACAGGCTCCGGACGCGCAGGCTCAGCCATGGTTCACGGGCCCAGCTGCTCCATGGCATGTGGGATCTTCCCGGACTGGGGCATGAACCCGTGTCCCCTGCATTGGCAGGCGGACTCTCAACCACTGTGCCACCAGGGAAGCCCCAGAGAAGACTTTGAATTGGCTTTCATTCTCTCTGCCACTTCACCACATATTGACCTCTTGATGTTGTTATTCCATAGAGATTTGAGATGTATTTTGCCCCCTGGGGTACTGCTGGAATTTGAAGCTTCTTGTTCACTTGAAATTTCTGTGAAGTTTTTCTCTTAAGTTTTCCAAAACATTCTCCCAACTTCTTACAACTGCTCTCTGATGTTATTGTGTTAGTTCATTGTCTACTTCCAAAGAGTGGAGTGAAGACCTTTTGTTTAGCAAGTAAATCGTGGATCAGATGAGAAAGTTCCAAATATGTGAGACAACTTGATGAGGTCATTTAAAAAAACCTAAAGGAATCTACAAAGTTAATATCTAAAATGGGGTTTGGGAAAAGTTTCTGGAGATTTCCAGCTTTCTCATCGGTCTGTTAAAATCCAAGACAGTATAAGTGTTGTTGCTGTAGACGATTTTAAAAAGGCTAATAAACGTATTTGTTATCAATGCTTTATTGTTGAAAACAAAATCGAAATTCTCTGGCACATAAAACAATTATTTCTACAAAAGGAAAGCCTACAAATCTTGATAATTTATACAAACAACAGTTTCTCAAAAAATAAAATTTTAATTTAGTAAACTTGTGCTCTATATTTTTAGCACTGTCTGCAATAATCCACCATAAATCCCTGAGCGGAGACATTTTTTGACCATGTTCTACAGACCCCCTCAACACTCCCCCCAAGTTGGTCAGTTACTAAGCCCAGCCCTGTAGTGAAAGGTGTCAGGGACATTTAGTTGTTAATGATCCATTTTATGACACAGGCCCAATTATTAACGCTACTTGGGAACTGGGTCAACATGAAGTGCCTCTGCTGTGCCATCAGCGAACCTACCAAGAACCAAGTGTGTGAAAAGAACAATAACAATAAAAAGACACAAAATGTTAAGACTAGGAAGTCATCATAGGTCAATAACTATTTAAATAAATAAAAATGTTAGACACTGAATTCACCTCTATATCCTTATATTAAATTCCTTTTTTCCTTTATTAATTTTTGTTTTGCAATTGCCAATGCACTAGAAGATGAAAAATATACTTCAATCCACGCTTTTGGTTTGACCACGTGTTTGTTGTTGTTAAGCATTAAATATCATTCTGAAAACACAGTGATTTAATTATAATTTAACTTTTGGCCCTTCAATGAAATGTTTACCAAATAATATACATATTAGGAGGGCCTTCTTTTAACGCCATCAACAAATCTCTCTCACTATGTTGCCTTTCTCACCAAAACACTAATGCCATAGGAACACTACTTTAATTCTTTATCCCACCTTATTCAGATATGCAGCAAAACATATAAAATATGAAGAAAACATAATATGATCTATTTGCATGTCCAGCTTCCCTTAAATGGGGATGCTGACCATATATACACTGAATGTGAAAGGACAAGAAAAAAAGCTAATTTTAAGTTGCAAAGAACTGGTTTAATGAATCAAGTTTTGTTACTTTGTTATGGTAGAATAATAAATAAATAAATATGTTGGGTATTGTATAGCTACTTTCTCTAGGAAGAAGTTGAGAGTGGATTGTTGTTTTTACAAAGTTAATTTTTAGTAGCAAAGTTTGACTGCAAGTCAAAAAATGTTCAGTAAATGTTTCTTTCTCTCTACTTCCCTTATAGTCTTTTACTTGTGAAATTATCACTGAAGTGGTTACTAATAGGTAATGAAATAAAATGCCAAATTTGCTAGTGAAAAATAGTTTTCAACTGTGAAAAGCACTTGGCAGGAGACCTAGAAACATGTGGGCTAATGCTATAGTCTACTGCAGCTTAAAATAAGTCATTTTTTATGTCTTTTGGGAAGAACAAAGTATGATTAAAAATAATTCCTCAAAAACTTATCAGCACTGCTGTTTAGGTACCTATTAGGAAGTGATTAGCATTTCATACCGACTCTTTCCAAAATATAAAATCGTTGGCAACCATCATTATACACCCTCGCACAGACTTGATTTTTAACCCAGCAACATCTGGAAGGCACAAAGCATCTTCCCTTTTGTCTCATAGCTGCTGGTTAGTTATTGGAACTAGACCATTTGTTAAGCTTCCTTTTGATTTACTGCCTTAGCATGAGCGTTAACCAGGAATAGCCATTTTAAAAGGCAATTTCAACAGCCTAAGAATTAATACAATGAATCCTCCTAGGCAGTTTTGGGAAAACGTCAGTGACGTCAAAGTAAAATACGCCTGCCTGGAACACATAAGGCCTCCTCATTCCCTCCTACAACACCAGTGAGAAACATGGTTTGCTCTGTTCTGTATACCCTTTTTAGACCATGAAAAGCAAAGGATGCCCAAAAGATGGTGACATCTAAATCATAAAGCGTTATGTGCACTAGTCAGGAAACAAATGTAGACTCTGACAGATCCTGACACAGTATTAAAAAAAAAAAAAAAGTTTTCTAAGTTTTAGACACTGATAAGCAGGCTGTCCCAAAGAGGGAAGACAGCAGCGTCAGGACAACCGGCCAGCTCACCAGGATTCACACGACACTTGAATCACTGTGTGTGAACACTTGACCGTAATAGTTTACCGTGGCTGAACAGAAATTCTGACTTCCTCTCACAGTGTTTAAGGAACAGTATAATTTCTAAGTGAGCTTTCAAAATTGAACAAAATTTGAAACTTAGACTCCCCTCCCCCCTTTAAGAATGCCAAAAGATCCTGTTTTAAGTGCTCTGGTTTACAGTTCTATGGGTAACAATTATATCCTGCAGGAGGTTTCCAACGTTCCTCTTTTTGGTGTTAACGGCTGTGCCCACAGCAAAGTGGATACTCCCAGAAGTAGCAGTGACCTCAGTGACCTCTGCCCCCCGGTTTTGAAGTCCAAACTAGCTCTTGTCATAGCACTGCTGGGAAGTTCTGTTCGTTAATGAAGCCGGCTTTCAAATATGGAGGAGGATGAGGTACGGCCCTCCTGTGTCAAGTCTTGGAAGTCTTCAAGCCTTGCTTTTCCATGATGTTCCAGAGTTTGCGGAGATTGGACTGTGTGATGATGTCATCCGGCTTGAGCTGTAGTGCTCGCAGGTAGTTGGCCTCGGCCTTCTGGAGTCGTCCATTGAGGTGGAGGATGGCTCCCAAGTTCATCAGAGCAGCCGGATACTGGAACCAGAGAGAGGAAGGAAAACGATTAAGAGGCCATGGCAAGCTTTCCTTCATGGAAGACAAAAATCTTCATCCATTTATGCAAATGACTCCCTTATGTCTGGAGGCATTTTATGGAAGCAATGTAGCAATTTATACAAATAGATAAAACAGGAAGGGAAAAAAAGGTTTTCAAACAGCTGCTGTGTACTTTGTGCTTTAAAGAGGGCAGGCAGTTAAGGAAATAGCTTTTTCTTTAATGAGAAAGTATAGGTTACCTATGGAGACCTAGTAACCTAGTCACACTGTACTTTCTTGAGAAAAAAGTTAAACGGGATACAATTTTAGACGGAAAGAATTGAACTTTTTTTCAACTCAATGCCAAGCAATAAAAAATTAAGTGGGAAAAGTTGACAAATCTATGTCTACCCATTCTTTGCTTTCTCTCCTTAGCAATATTCTAGGCCATTTCTGCAAACATATATAAATAAGTAAAATAAGGCCTTCCCAGAGGAAAAAACACTTTGCTTGTTATCTACGAATAAGGGCTGTCCTGTTCTTGTCTTGCCCCTGGAACTTTCTGGCTAACAAAGGGCAGCTGATACCTTGGCAGTTACATAAATGCATATTTCAAACATCAGATAAAACTAAAATTGTTTATGCTAAGATTATATTTTCATTTTACAGATGGTGTCAACGATTAATTGTCTTGGCAACTATGATACAGCCTAAAATAATTCACAATTATTTTTATGGTTTAGTGTTTTCACAGTGCAAGCATTTTTTTTCAGCTGAATTCATATGACTCCACTCTTTACTGTAAATACAATTATTTCTGAATCAAAAACAATGCTGGGGGGAGGGTTGAATAGCTCAGAGTAAATCAGCTGGGAAAAGATGATCAGATTTGGATTTGAAGAGATCTGGATTTGAGTTCTTGCTCAACCACCGGCTGTGACCATGGTGAGGTCCCCTAACATATCTGTGTCCCAATTCTTTCATTTACGAAATACTGAATAAACATCAACTTTTTTGCATGTTGTCAGAAAGATAAAATGAGAAAATAAATGTAGCATAGTATTGATACGTGCACATAATAAGCACTCCACAAATGTCAAGTTCACTTTTTCTTGTCTCATTTTGCTTGAGGTCTAGCACATGCATGTTTATGATTTTTATGTTGTTATACATACTTTATAATTTTTGTTTCAATGGCTGCATAACATGTCTCTTTGGATGTATACCAAAGTTGTCTTAAGTCTTCAACTGCTGGGTATTATTTTCCGACTCTTCTGTATCCTTTTTTCTTTTCCAAAAATAATGTTGCAAATATAAGCTATTCCTGACCTTTGAAAACCTTTTGGTTAGGATGACTCCATACTTATCAAGAAAAATACAGATGGTCAACTTCTAATTTTAAACACCAATCCAAATAAACATAGCTTTTGAGCAGTGAATAGCTCCACACTGGAAACCTAAAATAACACCACCTACTCTGTCTTCCTGAAAGAACTTTGTTATCATATCACCCATTGTTATACTGAGTTTCTTGATGCTGGGACACATTTCTGAATTATGTCCACTCCCAGAGCTTAGCATGACTGCCAATAAACAGCTACTAAATTGAAGGCGAAGTGTGTTCACAGCCTGACTTACTGGAGATGCTAAGTAGATAAAACGTTCAGACTTCCTGCTATCCTGAGTGGGAAGAGAGGAAATGGGGAGGGAGAACCACGGCTGGAGACCATTCCCTACTAACCAGAAATAGAAAAGGCCCAGTGTTGGGGCTGAGAGAAACCAGATGGCTCTGTGGGGTAGTGGTTATTTCTTGAACCACTTTATTATCAGAGTCTGTACCTAACTATAATTGCAACTCAAGGGGATTATTAAAAACACTCAAGAGGTTACAGAATCACATGCCTAGGTTCCAATGCCAGTTCTGCTCCAGTGACATGTGCACTTAGGAAGCACTGAGACCACAGTTTCTTCTGGAAACGGGATGAGAACAGTACTTGCTTCACAGGGTTGTTAATGAGATTACATGAGGATACAAAATTATTGTCTTTTCCCTCTTCTTTTCTGTCTCCTCATCATCTCAAACACACAAAGTAGGATCTTCTTGTCAATATGCCTGAATGACCACTGAGTCCAAATGCTGAGGATGTGTGAACTGGCTCTGCCTATACTAGGTTTGTAGCCTTTCTTAGGTTAAACCTGGAAAAGACAGCTGTGAAAACAGGTGGTGAAGTACATACCAAGCCACATAAATAGGCTTTACTATTGTTACTAAATTGCCGCCTGGGGTCCATCTCTCCTTAGACTACTTTGAAGTCACCTTTCTGCTATCAAGTGATGGAAAAAAGTTAATATTATTCGAAGAAAACACAATTAGGAAGTTATATGTTATCAAAATGAGTTCGGAATGCTAATTATAATGGTGTTTGGAATGATTCTAATTTTGCATTATCCACGTTAGTGTTACTCATTAAACAAAATAATAAAAAATTGACATCATGAAGTTAATGTGGGATAACCGATCTCTTGAAAGCTCACATATACTCATTAACTGTGTCCCCTAGAGTCAAAATCCAAATAAACTAAAAATGTGCATATTCAAGAACATCATTCAATATTTTTAAAGCAGCTATAGATGCCTACATTCAGATGAAACATTTTGGTTTAGATATGTCTATTTTAATAGAGTAAAAAAAAGCTTTTTTTTAAAAAAAATTCAAAAGCCTATGGACATACATTATGTAACGCTTAAAGCATCACTGTAACTTCTTATTTGAATAAATAGAAACTGATGAAATTTACATACTGGTGTGCTCAAATGTGACATAAGAGTATCATTGCCTTAGGTAACTGCTTTGATAGTACCAACCATTATTTTGATAAAAAATTTCATGTGTTTGTTAAACATTTATGAATAAAACTAGGTATAGAAGACTTTCTTCTTATATGGTTATTTTCTCTCTTCAAAGACAAGGGCTTCTTTATCTTTTAAGCCTGTCATGTCTCTCCTCCACAGCAATGACCAGGGTAGCTTAGTGGATGCCCACTGGACTGAATGCCTTCAGGTCTTCTAGCCTTGCTACAAAAATTGCAAGGAGTAGCATTGGCATCACCTGGGAGCTTAACAGAAATTCAGAATTTCAGTTGCCACCTACTGACTCAGAATCTGAATTTCAACAAGATCTGCCAATGCTTTGTATGCTTATTAAAATTGGAGAAGCATGGTTCTAGAGGTTATTTCCAGATTCTAGATTACGTCCTTTTAGGGTTTTTGAGATGAAGTTTCCTATAAGAAGATGAAGTTCCTACAGAACAAAAGTGTATCAGATCACATGTCCATCCTTCCATAAAGTAGAATCCTTCTCTTGGCCATGTAATTATTTAAGGTAATAAATGTTCAAATGAAACTTTATTAACAGAAGCCATAAATGACTAAATATTGTTAGACAGAAGGAGAGGGAATGAAAAGCCTTTTCATAACCAAAGAAGAGCATGTAAAGGTTTCTAAACAGATTTAAAGACTACCTCACTATATAACTGAAATGCAAGAAGTCCAGGTGACTGACTGGCTGTCTGATTACATAGTAGTGTCATTGCTCTCTGCCAGCTATGACTCATGGACTGGGGAACAGAAACCCAACCACATCTGCTGATGTCTTCCCTCACACACATCCTCTTTTATTAAAGACAGACGATGAAATTTTCAGCATGTTAACAAACGCAGTCAAGCAGCTTGCAACCCAGTAACATGGGGCTTGTGGCTCCTCACAGACTAGAAAGGAAAACCAGACCTTTCTCGTTTCCTTGAAGAGGACAGATGCTTTACATCAAAGGGGCTGACTAGCAGCCATAATGAGGCAACGAATGATGTCTTTTCCAAGTCTCTAGGGAATTATGCCTTTATCGTTACTTCACTGTGGTCTTTGGCTTACTTCTCTAACATTGGAGGCAATAAGCAAAATTAAAATTAATATATATGTAGATGTATATTGGGATGAGGTAGAGTAAAGGTAAGATTATGAAGGTCTCATTCTAATCTAATGCCCTTGAGGCTCCCAAGGAACCCAGCTGATCACACAGCACTGGAACACAAAATCATCTTCCTAGCCTTTGCCTATTACATAGTCTTGGAAAGATATCTATGGAGGAGGAATAGTGAGACCATAAGGGGATTTAAGATTGGGAATCCATGTTTCTACTGGGAACAGGACTAAAATATAGAACTTTGAACAGAGGACATGGGTGAGGCCTAGGAAAAGGAAAAGAAGGACTTGGTTGAAAAGTCCTGGAGTTGAAAACCCACGCAGTGACTGGCCTCTCTGTATCCCATTCGTCCCTGAGACCACTTCCCTTTTCTGAAAATAAATCAAGAGGCAAGAGAAGCTATGAAAAAGATGAAGACAGAGATAACAGACCAATAGTTCTAGTTTTATAGATATATCCATTTTCACTCAAAGTGTTGCTGAAATTATCCATATAGTTGTACATTTACTGTTGTAAGAACTAAATAACTTTTAAGAAAGAATGTCTGAAGTTAGCCTTACCCAGCTGTTATTCAGTTAATACACTACACATTTGGGGGATGTTTTCAAGATAACCACCTTTAACTTCCCTTCTGAATTTGAAAACTTAAATTGAGTTTGCACAGTCTGAAGGTTTTAATGGATTCTCACTCTTTTTCAAATAGTTACCCCATAACTTAATGAAGGCTGCCTACTGCCATTCAACTGGATTCAGTTGAAATTGCTTACCCAATTTAATTTACTGGAGCAGTAACTGTACATGATGCTTAAAAATGAATGGTATAAACTTTAAAGAAACATATTCATGAAAAAGAGTATTTATGCATACATTTAAGGGATCTCTTTATATTTATTGTGCCTTGTACATGGCAAATATTTAATAAATAATTACCGAATTTAAGTTTTTAAGATTATCTATCAGGTTATGGGAAAAAAGTGTGACATGGACTGAGACAAAATTAGATACCCTGTTCTCCTTGGTTCCAATATCACTCCTTCTCCTTGGTCCCACTGGCATGCGCAGTGGGCTGATACCAAGCTAGAAACCTCAATACATTACCCTTGATTCCTGGGGAATGAATACATTCCCCCACATGCACACATATACATTCATCCAGTTGTTCAGTCTTGGCAACTTCACCCTCAAATCTCCCTTAAATCTGTCTTTCAATTATAATTATGCTCCTTTCTCCCAACTTGGTTTAAGCCGTGATCAACTTCTGAGATTGTTTAAATAAAATTATTTTGACAGAAAAGAATAATAAATGAATGGGGAGCTGAAAAGACTTACGGGTGACAGGTTAAATGAATGAACACACAAGTAAAGCCATATGCAGGGTTTTTTCTTTATTGTAAGTATTTTAGTCATACAAGAATTTCAGAGTACCATAAAAACTGTGCACCTGCCTAACAAATAAAACTTTATAAAGACAACTGAAGCCCCCAAATATCTTTCAGTGAAATAACCCCCCTTTCCTTCTAAGAAAGCCACTCTCCTGAAGTTGGTGTTTATCATTCCCATGTACGTTTCACACTTCTATTTTTTGTGTACCCATAGCAAATGTATGATCTTATACATTTGTAAGTTTTAATTGTATACATATGTCATTATCCATCATGGGATGCCATCCTGACCAGCACTCACTTGGAACTTGAAATTTCTGCTCATCTTTTTGTTTTTCAGATTTATCCTTGTTGATACATGTAAGGTTTTGTTGTTTCACATAAATTCTGTTGAATGACTACCCATTTTCTGAAGGACTGGCTTACAGACTATTGAAAAGAGGCTGCCACTATAATTCAAAAAGCTACATGCCCTCCTATGTTCATAACAGCACTATTCATAATAGCCAAGACATGGAAACAACCTAAATGTCCATTGACAGATGAATGGATAAAAAAGATGTGGAACATATAAACACTGGAATGCTACTCAGACATAAAAAAGAATGAAATAATGCCATTTGCAGCAACATGGATGCAACTAGAGATTATTATACTAGGTGAGGTAAGCCAGAGAGAGAAAGACAAATACCATATGATATCACTTATATGTGGAGTCTAAAATATGACACAGATGAACCTACCTACAAAACAGAAGCAGACTCACAGACATAAAGAAGAGACTTGTGGTTGCTAAGGGGAAGGAGGATGGGGGAAGAATTAATTGGGAGTTTGGGGTTAGCAGATACAAACTATTAGATACAGAATGGATAAGCAACAAGGTCTTACCGTCTAGCACAGGGAACTATATTCAATATCCTGTGATAAACCATAAAGGAAAAAGAATATAAAAAAGAATGTGTGTGTGTGTGTGTGTGTGTGTGTGTATAACTGAATCACTTTGCTGTACAGCAGAAATTAATACAACACTGTAAATCAACTACACTTCAATTAAAAAAAAAACCTCTCATCTTAAAAAAAAAGGAGGCTGCCATCAATATTCTTGTGAATATCTCCACATGTACTTATGGGAGAGTTTCTAAGACTGGAGTTGCTAGACATGGGGGATCTTCAACTTTGCCAGATATCACCAAATTGCCCTTCTGTGTGGTTGTAGCAAAATGCATTAGCATCAACATGTAACAGGGGTCTCTGTTTCCTATCCTTAATACCACTTAGTATTGTCTGGCTTTTTAAGTTTTGCAAATTGAGAGTTGGAAAACAGTATCTTATTCTGTGCTTAGTTTTTTTTCCTGATTACTAGAGAGGTTAATAATATTTTCAGAAGCTTACTAGCTTTTTACATTTCCTCTTCAGTGATCCACCTGTTTTGTTTTTTTTTTAAGTTATTTATTTTTGGCTGTGTTGGGTCTTCGTCGCTGCACGTGGGCTTTCTCTAGTTGCGACAAGCGGGGGCTACTCTTCGTTGTGGTGCGCTGGCTTCTCGCTGCGGTGGCTTCTGTTGTTGTGGAGCACAGGTTGTAGGCGCGCGGGCTTCAGAAGTTGTGGCTCACGGGCTCAGTAGTTGTGGCTCGCGGGCTCTACAGCTCAGGCTCAGTAGTTGTGGCACACGGGTTCAGTTGCTCCGCGTCATGTGGGATCTTCCCGGACCAGGGCTCGAACCCGTGTCCCCTGCATTGGCACGTGGATTTTTAACCACTGCGCCACCAGGGGAGCCCGATCCACCTGTTCTTTAACATTTGGACAGAATACGTTCTGTAAGGATTGTCAACTACATGGTGATATTTGAAAGGTAATTATTCAGGGCTCCCATCACCTCAGAACAGCTGGTAAATAAGACTGTCTGGCCTGGTGTTTTCCTGGTTAGAGTCACTTTCTCAAGACTAACAACTAGATAACCACTGTTTCGAAGGTGAAAAGTCTGTTATACATAAAGTGGAAAATCCTTGATATAGGTGCACTTTCAATGCGGTGAGAGGAGGATAACAGAAATCTGGGCAGCGAGAGGGACAGCAGGAGCCACCAAAATGAGTCACAGTGACTATGGGAAGCCTGGACCACTGTATGTGGGAGAAGGATGACTTTTTGCTGGTGCTCCTAGCATGCAGAACAGACTTCTCTTTATGGCCTGCTTCTCTGTCTCTATTCAGATGCCTTGCTTTCTGGCTTCTTAGCTCCTTTTCCCAGGGGCAACAAGCAAATTTAAGATGAACAATATGTTTCATATTCTTCCTCTCTTTACTGCCCTCCATTTCTACTGGCACTGCCTGGGTTAGCATCTCATCCCATTCCTAAATGCTATCAGCCTCCTATTCTCCCCACTTTCAATTTCTTCCTTACTCCAATACCTTCCACCTGACCATCTGTCTTTCTTAAGCGCACGGGGGTTTAGAGGGTCAGCCTGTGCCGACAGAAAAGAATCCACTCTTCATCCCAGTACTAAGAAACCCTTTACAACTTGGCACCCCAAATAAGCCCTCCATATACATTCTTCATGAGCCACGTGAAACTTCTCTTTCTGCCGTGTGCTATTTTGAGCATCCATTTCTTATCAAACTACGCTTCTGACAAAGCTCTTCTTCCACTCTCTTTTTTACAAATTTCTGTTCATTTCAAAAACGAACTGAACAATCTCTTGTTCATAGCTTACTTTCTATGTTGCCATAGCACTGTCTACATACATTAATTGCAACACTTACCACAATGAATTGTATCTACTTGTTGTGTCTGTCTTCTATGCTGGAAGGTAAGATAGTGAATTTACTTTGTTTTCATAGTGCTAGTGCCAGGCTCTGGCATGTGAAAGAAACTCCCAGTGAATGCCTTCTGAAAGAAGGAAAATTTGTACGGTTTAGCAAAAAGAGGTGACCTAGGAGAGGTAAATTCTAGTCCAAACAGCGTAATTGAACAAACATTTATTAAGCACTTACTATATGTCAAGGTTGCTGCCAGATATGCTATATAAGTGGTGAAAAAGAACAATATAGTTTTTTGCTCTGTGTCTTGAGCCAACTTTAATTGCACACTTGGCATTTATCACTATTAGGAGGTGTACATTCTATTATGTATCATTTATGCTCCTGAAATTTGTGAGGTAGGCAAAACTGATATCCATACCCTGTTTTTTTTTTTTTTTTTTTTTTTTTTTTTTGGTACGTGGGCCTCTCACTGTTGTGGCCTCTCCCGTTGCGGAGCACAGGCTCCGGACGTGCAGGCCCAGCGGCCATGGCTCACGGGCCCGGCCGCTCCGCGGCATGTGGGATCTTCCCAGACCGGGGCACAAACCCGTGTCCCCTGCATCAGCAGGTGGACTCTCAACCACTGCGCCACCAGGGAAGCCCTCCATGCCCTGTTTTAAGAACTATAGGGCATGGTACAGAAGAAGGCTTCACCGCCCTCAAGGAGTTTATAGTCCAGGCCATGAATACAAATTCTTCTACGCCAAAGAAGAATCAGACATGTCTACAAAGGACATACGAAGACTGAGCTAAGAGGTAAAGGGAGATTCCTTCCTTATGGGTGTGAAGCTTTTAGACAAGATAAATGATCAGGTTGCTTCAAATCTTTTATTCTTCTGAAATAAGAATGATAGAGAAACTTTTGAAATGAATGGGTCACATCAAAATCAGTTTGTTACTTTTTAAAGCAAACTGCAGAGAGCAGAGCCAGCAGTGGAGAGAAGCCCTCACAGAGCAGGGTCTGAATTTCAATTAGTCCGGAGATTCAGATGTTAGTAGTGACAGCCATGATGTTAACCCTTCTGAGACCAGACCAAAATGGAAAAAGTTTTATTAAAAAATGAAATATTAATACAACAAATGAAAGGTCTTTCACAAAATTTTATGACAAAAAAACCCCACAACCAATGCAATGTTCCCAATTCAGAAATGATAGTTCTTTGTAGTCATATGCTGACTACAGTCTTTTTTTTTTTTTTTTTTTGCGGTACGCGGGCCTCTCACTGCTGTGGCCTCTCCCGCTGCGGAGCACAGGCTCCGGACGCGCAGGCTCAGCGGCCATGGCTCACGGGCCTAGCCGCTCAGCGGCATGTGGGATCTTCCCAGACCGGGGCACGAACCCACGCCCCCTGCATTGGCAGGCAGACCCTCAACCACTGCGCCACCAGGGAAGCCCTACAGTCATATTTTGAATACAGCATCTCTGCAAAAAGATTTATCAAACTGTACATCCAGCAAGGGAAAACAACACAGGAAGTCTAGCAATGGCAAGGCAAATGCTGACAGATAATAGAAATGATTCATTCTGATTCTCAGTTTCAACACAGTATTTGTGTTTTTGAAATAGCTTTGAATAAAACAAAACAGATATAGGTGACAAGCAAGACACGACGCTGTATTAAGCAGTAGCTTCAATTCGTCAGTGACATGTTTTATCCTGTGTGCTCAATCCTTATCTCCTACCTCTGTTCCATCCAGCGGGTATAACAAGAATGTTCATTTAACTTTTATGATGGGTGTGATTGCCACAGTGTGGAGTGCTATTCATTTCCGTAGCAATCAAAATGCCAACAGCTGTGGTTTGGGGGATAGCAAACAGTGACTGTAACAAAGTCATTTCAAAGGTGGTGGCAATTTCTAGCAGATTTTAAAGTACATCTACTAAATTAAGGATATGACCTCAGAAATTATTCTTCACTGAGGATGATCCTATTTCAAAGATAGGTTTTCCTTATGTCCTTAATTTCACAGTAAGTCTCTCACATGATCCAAATGGAAAACCTTGATCCCAGGCCACCTAAGTTTCACTCCCAGCTTTTTTTTTTTTTTTTAACTTTTTTTAATTGAATGAAAAATTCTTTAAATTGTATAGTGCTTTACAGTTTTCAAAAGTTTCACACACACATGATTTCATACAATCTCATAATAATAACCCTCTTCTCCCCCTATCCCTTACTCACAGCTTTTATAAAATGCAATTGGGGGCTTCCCTGGTGGCGCAGTGGTTAAGAATCTGCCTGCCGATGCAGGGGACACGGGTTTAAGCCCTGGTCTGGGAATATCCCACATGCCGCGGAGCACCAAAGCCCGTGCGCCACCACTACTGAGCCTGCGCCCTACAGCCCGCGAGCCACAACTACTGAAGCCCGTGTGCCACAACTACTGAAGCCTGCGCGCCTCGAGCCTGTGCTCTGCAATGAGAAGCCACCACAATGAGAAGCCTGCGCCCCGCAACAAAGAGTAGCCCCCGCTCACCGCAACTAGAGAAAGCCCGCGTGCAGCAGCGAAGACCCAATGCAGCCAAAAATTAAATGAATAAATAAATTAAAAAAATGCAATTGGCACACTTTATCTTGATTTGCAACAAGCACGTAGCTCATCATTTGAAGGAAAATGACTAAAGAAATTTCTACCTATGTGAGAAAATATACGATGACTTAAAGTGCATGAAGATTAGAAAAATCAAAGTAAGAAGAATTTATTGAAGTTTAAAAACAATGAAGGAAAGTTTAGAAAAAGACCTGCACGGTAGGCAAACATTATGTCTCTCAAACACCAAGAGCTGTCTTCTCTTACTAATCTAGAGAGCTGCTACAAAAGCCCATAGCATCTTCTCCTTTTCTTTGAACCAAAGTCCTTGCCTGTTTCTAGTCCAAATACGATTTAAGCGACATAATTCACTCTGCACTTTATTCGTTTCTTTTTAGCATGAAGAGGAGGGAGGAACACGTGCATGCTTTCTCAATCATAGTCATGTTACACAGAAGGATTTCCAGCTGTACAGGCCATCCAAGTGTGTATGTGTGAAGCATGAGTTTGAATATATCTAATACAATGACTGCTCATTCCAAGGAGTTGAAACATGTCACTGGAATAATCATGTTGTTATTAAAATGTATTTTCAGAGACATGTTGGAAGTTGAGATTTAGACTTATAATATTTAAGAACTCAACTGCCATGGAAGATGGAAGCAGAGAGCTAATTCTTTTCTTTTGCTGGGCGGGGTGGGGGCCGGCGGCTGGCCTTTTCTTTTCTTTTTTTTTTTTTTTTGCTGAGTAAATTGATCTGATCCAAAAAATACAATACAGCAAGAGGTATGGACATACCACATTGACAGAATCAAAGTTATACTGGAATAAAGACTTGACAGGGGCTTCCCTGGTGGCGCAATGGTTGAAAGTCCGCCTGCCGATGCAGGGGACACGGGTTCGTGCCCCGGTCCGGGAAGATCCCACGTGCCGCGGAGTGGCTGGGCCCGTGAGCCATGGCCACTGAGCCTGTGCGTCCGGAGCCTGTGCTCTGCAACGGGAGAGGCCACAACAGTGAGAGGCCCGCGTATCACACACACACACACACACACACACACACACACACACAAAAGACTTGACAGATGCCACAGCAATCAGATCCAGGAGATTATTTTTAACCTATGTACATCACTTCTCATAATTAACTTCTATGTTTGCAATAAGTAGCTTTGATCTGATGGAGGTCAACTGAGAGACAGTAATTTGCATGCTGTGGAAATGACAGATTTGTTCCTGAATAGGACTAATTGGAAATATTCATTTTTTTATTACGGAAATAAGCATGTCAGAGACCTTAAAACAGTGGATTAAGGTGAAATTTAGGTTAGGCATACACTCTCTAAAGATGGATAACACATTTTTTTTTCCCTTTCACAAAGCAGATGGGGACCCTGGTGTGAACAAGCAGGATTAATGCAAGGTTGACAGTGTCATTCAGAGCAATCACATTTCAACATGACATTAGAAGGCAGCAACTGTACATCCACAGAATGAAATAGGAAGAAAAACATCTCCCTGGGAGAATTCAGGCACACAGCAAGTGGAAAGTTTTGTGAATGCTCTAAGTTAGGACGACCAGATCAAATGTAATGAGCAGGAGCAAAGCAATCCCTCCAGAAACTATAAATCTTTCCAGGGACTAAAAATAAAATGTAAACACACTGTCTGCTGCATGGCATTCTATTTGCACTTTCCTAGGGCCTAGACTTTGTTGATACATGCTTGTAAAAATAATGATGCAAGGTCTTCACACATCATTTCAGAAAATATTCCATCAGGACACACCAATCAAGGTGAAGCCATGCTGTATTCCAAGCCATTATACTGGCCAAAGTGTCACACCTGCTGAAAATGTAAAAATAAACATGGCTTGTGTGTATCTACACTCATGGCAAATCAAGGGAGGCTGAATGGCAGAACTTCTGCCACTCACGTAGTCTAAGCTCACATCTCCCCCTCAAGATCTCTGCATTCATTTGCACACTTGGCCTTTACTTCTGAAACGCTCGTTACCTGAAATTGTCACGTTCAGACTGAACCTCCTAACTTAAAGCCTGTATAGTCAGCACATTATAGGAAGGCATTAAAGACTGGCTTGATGACACTTTTCTGCATAATAGCTTCCAAAATTGTAAATAAAACAGATTTTGTATCACCGTGACCTAATCTTATCTCTTCTCTGAGCAACTCTATTTTTGAAAATGCTACACACTTATTTTCTTGACTCCCGTCCTTGGTCTAACCTATTAATATAAAACAAGTGAGCAAGCAAGCAAATAATAAGCAATCAATAAAGCAACTGCACAGACCAAGAGTCCAAGCAACTGAGAACCTCAGATATACTTATTGAACACTTATTCACCCATACTCACAAATAACAACCAAAATACTTGAAAAGGAAGGTAGAACAAAATAAATTATTCCAATGATTAATTCTCTTATGCCAACTTTGATTTCTTTTAGACTCACCTTCAATACAGAGTTAGGGAACCATAATGAATATGTGATACATGTCAAATATGTCTACAAAAGCACAAATACATTTTCACCTACTCAAAAAACATAATTTTGTATTGACAATGCAACAACCTTGAATAGTGATTTGATATTTGACTATAGAAAAAACTTGGCTACATTTCATCTCTACCTATGATTTGTATCTGAACAAGAAAACAAAAAGAACTTCTCTAGAAGTATAAGAGAGGCACATCTCAATTATTTCATGTAAGAAATTAGAGGCAAGATCCTTTTCTGCTATTACATATTAGATAGTCTTAAAGTATCTTATAAATACTTCACTAAGTATCTAATTAAATTATAGGCCATTTGTCTCATACATGCTTAATGTCCATTACATATAATAACTAAATCCAATTTCAGTATCTTGAAATGGTTCATAGAAATTAAGCTATGCTCTAATGCCTACAATTTAACACTTTTATTTACTTCAGTCAAAGACAGAAGTTTTAGAACTTTGTGACCTTCTTTGGTTCATCCAAGAGAAGAAGAAATTAAGTGGTAATTATGAAGGCAATATTCTTAGAAAATTAAGTCCTGGATGCTAAGTGAACATGACAGCCACGTGAAAGGGCAGCCACCAGCAGAGAAGCAGGAGGGCATGTGGTGAATCTACAGGTTTTTTAATGCCAGAACTTGAAGAACCCATGAACTAAAATATTGCCTGCCATATCAGTAAATAAAGAATGTTGCAGCCATCAAGCCGTCACATTACAGCTGCCCGGAGAGTGAGCCCTGAGGGAACTCAGGATGGAGACAAATGGGCTGCCCACTGCCAAGCCCATTTAGAAATCAGCTGCTGCAACCACCTCTGAAGATGCACCCTGAGGCAACTCAGGATGAGAAAACACAGGATACTGGCCCCAGATAGCTGAAGTGTATATCAAAGGAATGATTTCAGTCAGCCCTGACTCTTGCATCTTCCTATACATAGAAAAGTGCTGAATTTTTAACTTGAGATAACTGGTTTTCTTTTATTAACACTAATGTTAATAAAAGAAATGTTTAGACTACCTGGTCTTTTGTTGCAAAATCGCATATATTGATATATCCTGGATCCCCCCTTGCCTCTTTGGGAACGGTTTTTCAGTGTTATCTGAGATGCTGTGTCCCAGGCTTGAAGCCCTCAGAACGTCCACTGAACAAAACATAACTCTCTACTTTCAGGTTGTAATTTTTTTCAGTCGACAAACCATAGCAGGACAGGAAGCATGGCCAACCCAAGTGTAAGTAGATCACTGCGTTAAGAATCTCTTACTAAATAAATGGGGGCTTAGGGAGGTTGAAAAAAAAAAACTATAACAATGAAATAATTAAAATTTCAAGAAAAAAGTCACTAAAGGAGACTTGTAAGCTGCAAATGGTTAAAATATCTCTCCTGTAGTTCTATGACTATCATTTCTAAAATACGTTTGAGTTCTTCAGTGATCTCATCCATTATAGCCAAATTTCTTTACTTTCTTTTTTAATGAAATTTGTTCATTCATTAATTTATTCATCTAATTATTGAGCACCTATGTTGGGGATTCAGCAGTTCACAAAACACTTCAAAAATCTCAGGCCTCATGGAGCTTAAATGCTACTTCTAAGACATACACAAAAAAATAAGTAAAATATATAGCACGTTATATTGTGATATATGATACGGTAAAAAAATATAACAAAGAAAGGGTTTAAGGAATGTATATAAGGAGAGAGGTCAATGAACTACAGTCTGTGGGTTATCTCCAGCCCACTGCTGGCCCATTTAAAAACCTACATGTTTTAAATGGCTGAAAACACTCAAAAGAAAGAATAATATATTATGATACATGAAAATGACATAAAATTCAAATTTCAATGCCCATAAATAAAATGTTTCTGGAACATAGCCACATTCAATCATCTATGTATTGTCTATGGCTGCTTCCGTGCTGCAAAGGCATGCAAAGAGCTGAATAGTTGAAACAGAGACATTATGACTGCAAAGCCTAAAATATTTACCATCTGGTCTGCTACAACCAAAGTTTGCCAATAGTAAATAGGGAGATCAGGAAAGGTCTTAAGAGACGATGGCACTTGACTGAAGAATTGAAGGTGTAAGCTTCTCAAGGAGTGACATGATCTGACATATGCTTTGAACGTTGTGCTTAAAGTAGACTAATGAAGGACTCAAGTTTAGTATTATAGGTCAGTAGTGACGTTGCTGCCTCTGACAAGGGTAGTTGCAGTGGAAGTTGGCTTACGCGACTAGAAAAATGAGATGATTTACTGCAGTGGGAAATACCATGTGAGAAGGAGGAGTGGGAAGAAGATCAGGGGCTCAGTTTCGGACTAGTTGCTTGAGGGGGTCCCTGCAAGTGGAGATACTAAGTACACACTGAATAGATCAGTCTGGAGTCCAAAGAAGTGATCTCAGCCTGAGATATACATTTGGGAGTCGTCACTGTATTTAAAGCTAGGAGAGAGGTTGGGATCTCTGACAGACTGAGTATACAGAGAAGAGTGAAGCTGTTCAAGAAGAGAAGAACTTCAAGGTTAAGAGACTGGATGGTTGGGAAGGAATCAGCCAAGGGAAGGAGTGATAAGATGGAAGACGGACCAGATTTAGGAGGTAGCAGAGAGAGGGTGTGCTGGTAACCAAGTGAAGAAAGTGCTTCCAGGAGGAATGAGTAATTATCTGTGTCAAACGCGATTAGTATGACAAATAACGTTAAACTGAGAACAAACAGATTTAATGATGTTCTGTGCTGTTCTAGTAATTTTGACAGGAGCAGTTTTGGTGACATCATTGGGGAAAAAGCCTGTATGGAGTAGGTCCAAATGAAAATAGAAAGTTTTGCTATAAACAGAAGGAGGGATATTGAGTGGTAGACAGAGGTATAAATGGGCTTGACAGGCTTTTTGTTTTTCAATTTTGGGAGACATAATATCATGTGTTTTTGTTTTTTTTTTGTGGTACGCGGGCCTCTCACTGTTGCAGCCTCTCCCGTTGTGGAGCACAGGCTCCGGACACGCAGGCTCAGCGGCCATGGCTCATGGGCCCAGCCGCTCTGCGGCATGTGGGATCTTCCCGGACCAGGGCACGAACCCACGCCCCCTGCATCGGCAGGCAGACTCTCAACCACTATGCCACCAGGGAAGCCCCATAATATCATGTTTAAATGCTAATGGAGAAAACGTGGTAGAGAGAAAAAAAGTTTGTTAATATAAGAGAGTCAGAGAAACAGAAACAGAAAAACGTAGAGAGGGAGGAGAGACAGAGGAAGAGGGATTGGGAACATCCTTCAGTCAAGAACAGAGGCATTCAGTGAAGAAATGCAGAGGCTGGTTTGAGCTACACGTATGGACAGTTTATCCATAATAACGGGAGGAAAGGTAGCATTTAGAGGCACAGATGCAAATAGATGGTTAGAATTTTGTGATGGGATTCTGTGGAAGTTCTCTCTGATTACTTCTATATTCTCAGTGAAAGAAGAAGCAAGGCCATCAGTTGAGTGTGATGATGGAAGAAGAGCTGTTGGAAATTTCAGGTGAGACAGTAAAGTGTGAACAGTAATCTAGAAAAATGTCAGACAGAACAGACTAGAAAATTATAGTAGGTTTGCCACCCAGCACTGTGGTCTCACTTGAAGTAGTGATATTGAGCTTAAAGTGTGTTGTCTTCTTCTCGAGCTACGTTTAGCTTTAAGATGCAGATATGGAACAGGCAGAGATGGATTTAACTAGGTGTTGATTGCGCCCGAAAAGTATGATGGGCAAAAAGAAGCAAAGGAGCTGAGATTGCATGCAAGGGAGTGATAATGATTGACCTTGAAATGTAATCTCAATAAAGAGGAATGTGAGGTATAATAGTCAAGAACATTGAAACACTTGTGATTTCAATGGACTGTAGGTCCTGGGTGTGGCCAAAGCATTTGGGAAATTGGTGCCAGAGCTAGAGATGGTAGGCAGGTACTAGGCTGTCTGAAATGAGACCATGGAGGTAGAGAAAAGAGCAACTAGTTAAGAGGGCTCTCTTGACAGACCAAAGTTAATACAGTATTTTAAGAGTTGGGGAGTGATTGATGGGTAATGCAGGCAAAGGAGGGAAATAGAATCGTATGGGAATTAGATTCTGGGGAAGAGGGGTGACTTGTGAGGACGGGGCCTTTTTGGGGTGACTTCTGTGAACAGGGATAGAAAACATGACTGAGATTAGTCCCGATGGTATCAAGGAAAAAAAATGACACCACAATTTTGTTAACAAATACTAGCAAGGAGGGGCATTAGTTAGGATAACTTTTTTTTCCTTTTTAAAAACTTTATTTTATTTCATTTTAACTTTTTATTTTATATTGGAGTATAGTTGATTAGCAATATTGTGTTAGTTTCAGGTGTACAGCCACAGTGATTCAGTTATACATATGCATGTATCTATCCTTTTTCAAATTCTCTTCCCATTTAGGTTGTTACATAACGTTGAGCAAGAGTTCCCTGTGCTATGCAGTAGGTTCTTGTTGGTTATCCATTTTAAATATAGCAGTGTGTTCATGTCAATCTCAAACTCCCTAACTATCCCTCCCCCAACCCTTCCCTCCTGGTAACCACAGTTCTCTAATCTCCAACTCCAGTTTGCAGTTATTTCTTTTACCTCTCCCCACTTCAGAAGAGTGGTTCTCATCTCTGTCTTAAAAGCCCAACAGCATTTCAGAAGGAGAACATTATTCTATCTACCAGGAGATGCTCTGCTATACTGACTGAAGTAGAAGTCTTTGTGATTATAAAAGTCATTGAAATTTTAAGAGTTGGCTTCAAAATTCAAAGGTGTCATATTAATGAAGTTAGTTAACAACAACTACGGAGTCTGCATCCTGCGAAGACCATTCAAAGTAACGGGGAGTAGGCTTCCCTGGTGGCGCAGTGGTTGAGAGTCCGCCTGCCGAGGCAGGGGACACGGGTTCGTGCCCCGGTCTGGGAAGATCCCACGTGCCGCAGAGCGGCTGGGCCCGTGAGCCGTGGCCGCTGAGCCTGTGCATCCGGAGCCTGTGCTCCGCAACGGGAGAGGCCACAACAGTGAGAGGCCTGCGTACCGTCAAAAAAAAAAAAAAAAAACCCAAAAAACAAAGTAACGGGGAGTAAAAAGGAAAGTGGATCTTGCTCTCAAAATGTTTTCAAACTCAAGGGAAGGGAGGAAGTGGCAAATACAGATAAGCAACATAAACAAATAAAAGTACACAGACATCTGATGAAACACTTTGACATCCTCCTGGAATGTTATCCACTTTTGGCAGTACTCCACTTTGTTCAGCTTACTACTGAGAACCACTACACAACCCACAGTTTATTTATGAGAAGTATGTAGTGCTTCTCCTATAAAGAACACCGACTGATTTGCATTTTGACACAACCCTTTTCTTATATTTGTTTGATATCGTGTGGTCAGCAGAGCAATTTGACTTCTTGCCAAGATAGTCTAATTTCATCCCCACAACATGAGAAGAAATTTACTTTCCTTCCTCTATTCTCTCCTTTCATCATTAAGTAGCAAACTAGACTAGTGACCAAATATATTTTGTTCCTTTCTTCACTTATAGAAAAAGTAAGACGTGGCATACTTTCCATGCTGCTAGGATTGATGTTCACGGGATGGACGAAGGACCCATGTATCTACTTTTCTTGCTGTCTATCCAAAATCAAGCTTCTTCTCATGTGGGTACAAACTCACTTACAGGAATATTTGCACCCTAGTGGCTTGAAAGTCGCAAAGGTCTACCCAGTTGCAAGGAGCTAATGTCAATACGTAAGCTAGTCACATACACTTTGCTGTCAACTGCAAGTTTTTGAATTACCTTTGGAATATGAATTTGTTACCTGCTTTCTAGTACAATTTCCCTACTGAAAACAGCATTAGCCCACTGTTCACCTGAAGCATGAAAAATCATCTTCATCCTCAGTGCAATTTTTTGTTCAAAGGTATTGTATATACAAAGCTCCCAGATCTTTTTTTTTAGTCTTAGTGTCTTAATGGGTCTGAAAGTCTGTCTTCCATTATTTATACTACAGACACTTTACATTTTTTTTTTTTTTGCTATTTTTAAATTTTTCAAAGCACATATACTTACATGGTTTCATCCTGAAGGATTCAGTTGTTCAAAGTAACACAGCCAGTGATCAGTACTACTGGGTCCAAAACCCAATTCTCTCCACTCTATTTCCACTCTACTATTCCAGCTTACTATGATGGTGATACGGGGATTGTTTTCATTTTGGTAAACACTGGCAGTGATTCACAATGTCTGTCACAAACATTCGGATAGATTGCACTGACAATACCCTGTAACTATAATTTAAGGGCATAAGGCTAACTGGAAGATGGAGAGAATAAGACAGAGGTATTGACAGATACAGCGAATATACCTGCACCAGCACGAATTTTCTATGATTTTTCTGAAACACGCTAAACAGTATTTGGGGTCAATGAAATTATTCTTAATTTAGCCTTTACTTCTTGCTTCATGTACTCTAAAGTGTGAAAATAAATCACTATCTACTTGAAGAAAGACAAAATTTATATCTTTATAATTGGCCCACTGCTCACAAACAGTAGGGTTAAAATTATAATGCTTTGATATTTGAAAACAAAACACTGCTGTCCAAGATTATTTAATCACACCAAAAGTCTATTGAAGTTTTATCTTTTTTTTTTTTTCCCCCCGGTACACAGGCCTCTCACTGTTGTGGCCTCTCCCGTTGCGGAGCACAGGCTCCGGACGCGCAGGCTCAGCGGCCATGGCTCACGGGCCCAGCCGCTCCGCGGCATGTGGGATCTTCCCAGACCGGGGCATGAACCCGTGTCCCCTGCATCGGCAGGTGGACTCTCAACCACTGCGCCACCAGGGAAGCCCTGAAGTTTTATCTTTGAATGCAAAATCGTGTCACGAGCAATCATGCTAAATGCCTGTTTTAATTTATTTGATTTATAAATTTAATTTTCATTTATCAAGTTCTATTCAATGAAGACTGATTAAAAATATGATCAATATTGTTTTTAGCTAGCCACCAAAGTACAGGGAAAACTTGTTATAAAACACAAACTGTAAAGCAATTCAATAATACAATAACTATTAATCAATTAGAAGCATCTAGGATATGCTGGTAGTGCCATACTTACTTTCTGGAAGAAGGTTCCAGAGATTCTGTAATACTTACTTCAGTGTTTATTAGGTATTAGAAGTAGAAAGATCATCTTAACTGCAGCCATTCTTGCTAGTATTTGTTAGTGGAAAAACATAGTGTTCTAGACAGGTAAAATATAGAATTAGCACCATGTATATTATCTAGGTTAAGATGCATTACAGTGGGGGTTTTTCCCAAGCTGTCTGGTCTACATAATTATATTTTGTTCAGACAGATCATTCTTGCTGAAAATAACAAACAGACCTCAGATTATAAAGGTGTTGATATAGTTATTCCCCAGTGAGGAGGAAATATTTTAAGACAAATATACCAAAACAATATATATGTATGTATATCTCCAAAATGGCAAGTAGGAACAGTTCTGGATTAATAGTAGGAAGATCCAAATTTTAATTTTTACTTTAGCATTTCCTACCTATATGACTTTGGAAAAATTACCCAACATTGTTAAGTCAGTTTCCTAAATGAAAAACAAACAAAAAAACCCCCTGCAAAAATAGCTGTTGTTTTTCTCATTAGATATTATGAGGAATAATAAAGTAGGTACACAAACAATTTGCAAATTTATAAAACCCTACAGAAATGTTAGATATTATTGTACAGCATGTTACCAAAAGAAAAGCTGTAATATTTCAGTGGTAATGCGCAAACTTCCAGATGGTACTGTCTTAGTAGAAAAAAAACTAGATCAAGGGTGAAAATACATTAGTTATAAGGGTAAGCTAACCAACCCCAAACTGAAAGAAAATTAACATTTTTCTTCTTTGAATTTGTGGGGGAAAATTCTGTTTTGTAAATTCTTCGGTTGAAGAAGAACAATAATAAGCCTCGGAGAATCTCTTAATCTCGCTTATTCTCAAGAGGCATCTGAGGAGATGTAAATGTATGTGCATAGAGCATATATACAAGTATATTTCACTTCCTAATGTTGGAGGAATTTGGACTCTGGGAAAAAAGCAAACTATACTAATGGTAGCACAAGGAAATTCAAAGCAGCATATGGTTAAATTTCGGCTCTAAATCACAAGTGTACATTTAAAATCCAGTGTGAGGGGACTGTGGATGTTGTGCACAGTAAGAATCTTATTAGAGGAAAAAAAATTAAATTGAACTCATCTGGTTGCCTATGGGGTTGTTTTTATTTAGTTTGGAAAATTTCATTCCTGCTATAAATCTTTACCATAAGTGATAAAGAATAACACCTATGGTGTAAGAAAAAAGAACAAAATTAAGTTTTTAATCAAGAAATTAGGAGCTCCCTGGGAAACAGCTGGGGAAGGAGGAGGTATCATATTTCATTCTTTTGCAAAGTAGGAAAGCCTGAAAAAAATAGTGGACCTTTAAAGGATATTGGCATTAAGAGAATCTGATGATTATGGGACAAAATCACTCTCTTCCAGCAACAGAGATAGATTTCTCTCTTAGTATAGCATATTCATTAAAAGAATTCATTAAAAAGATATGACACTCTAATTTACTCTAAATTCCTTAAAAGGGTATAACATACCCTAATCTACCTAACAAGTCTTCTCAGTGGGTATTTAGGTTGTTTCTACTTTCTTTGCTGTTAGAAATAATGCTGCAGTACCCAGAGATGGCATTTGATATAGATTTTCAAGGATGAATTAATTCCTGGGGCCAGGGAGAAGAACAGGGCAGGACCTATGGACAGGAGAAGAACTTCAGGGGAATGAAAGGGTAAAGTGCATGGAATTTCACAGCATGTTGCGTTCGTGGATGGCGGTGGTACTGGGAGATTGGGAGGTAGTAAAATGAAGTGCCTTGTAGTACCGGGGTTGCCGGCACTGGGTAGGGGCACACTTGCTAAGGTGAGCTCATCTTTTACATCTTTGGTTTCTGATAAAACTTTTGTTAGGAAAAGGATTTTGTATCTGCCCAGAAAGTGTGGGAAAAGATTATTATCAGCAATGAGAAGTCAAAGAGTATTTATATTTGTAACTGGAAAGAAATGTGTTTTAGATGCAGTTCTCGTGGCTAAATTAGAGGATCAGTTTGAGGAACCTGAGATTTGAGGCAGAGAGAGCAGTTAGAGACCTCTTGGAAATGTCATGCCGGGAATTGTGGAACCCTAAGCTAAGGCAGTGAAAAGAGAGGTGAAGAAGAGATATTACAGAGAGCCATTTTGGTTGTTATCTGATAGGATTTGGTGATCTCCTGCGGGAGGAGGGTGGAAAAAGAAAAGAAAGGTGAAGCTACCTTGGAAATTATTAGCTTGGCCACTTGAGTGAGGGTAAATGTAATAACTGATGTGAAGAATCCATGCGGAAGAGATGTGCTGGGATGGAAGGATGGAATCAGTTGTTCTCAATATGTCCATTTTCCCCATCTCTACCTAGGACTAAGACATCACCATCTACAGAGTAGACTCCTCCAATGGCTGATTAACTGTCTCTCTGCTTCCAGCTGGTCTCTATAATTCATTCTCCATGCAGTAACGCCAGACATCTTTGTAACATATAAATAAAATTATTTTCCTCACGCTTAAATTACCCAAGAGAGGGCTTCCCTGGTGGCGCAGTGGTTGAGAGTCCGCCTGCCAATGCAGGGGACACGGGTTCACGCCCCAGTCCGGAAAGATCCCACATGCCACGGAGCGGCTGGGCCCGTGAGCCATGGCCGCTGAGCCTGCGCATCCGGAGCCTGTGCTCCGCAATGGGAGAGGCCACAACAGTGAGAGGTCCGCGTACGGCAAAAAAAAAAAAAAAAAAAAAAAAAATACCCAAGAGATTTCCCTCTGTACTTAAAATCAAAGTCATTCCTGCCTACCCCTACTTATCTCTCCAACCTTGGCTCCTGTCCCTCCCTCTCTCTCTCTCATATGCTCCTTGCCCACATGGGTTTTCCTTCTGCTCCAAGCTTCCTCCCATCTTGTCTTCAGGCCTTTACACAAGCTGTTCCTCTCCACTTTTTTGCATGACTAGCTCCTTGGTATTTCAGTCCCAGATTATATCTCACTTTTTAGATATGCTAAACAGTGATTATCCAAACTACAGTATGTGGCCCGCCAATTACTCTTTTTTTTTTATGGCTTATGCTTTTTTTCATAACATGCATCATTCAATAATATTTCGTGTTTTTATGTCCTTTCCAAGATCAGAATAAAAATCCTTTTTGTAAATAAAAGGGACTGTATTTCCCTTGTTACTGTTCATTCCTAAGGCCTAGGGCACTGCTGACCGCGAATAGATATTCAATACATATTTGGTAAATGAAAGAATAAATGCTGTGCTTGAAGTGCCCCATGGCACAGCTATGTGCACATAGCTCGAAAGTAGTTTTGAGCCCAGAGGAAAGAGAAAGCTTGGAGAAACGGAGGGATTAGGAACAGTTGTACAATGATTGATTTATATTTTGTAGGCTAAGCTACTACTTGTGTTTGCATGTATGAGAGAGAGATTGAGAGAGAGAGAGTGTGTGTGTGCGTGTTTGAAAAGAACGACATCCCCATAATAATTACTTTTAAGTCACTTCATTATATCCTTTCCAGGACACAGAAACAAACTAAAACTCATCTCTCCTTGATTTCTCTTTCAATGGCTAGTAGCTTGAATTGGAACCTTGGCTCCACCACTAGTTAGGTGTATGACTTCAGGCAGATCACCCATCTTCATCTCTTTACTTGATAGCTATTTACTAAGCATTCGCTGTGGATAAAGATACTGTGGGACTCTGCTCTCACGGAGCCTATACTCTTGTGAGGGGAATGAACAATCCAATCATCACACAACTAAATGAAGGTCAACTATGATACAAACTATAAATATGAAGCAAATTGTAGGGAGCAAATGCAGTTCAGAGGAGGTTTCCCTAGATGATGACTGCCAAGTTGAGATCAGATGAATGAGTAGAAATTCACAGGTGAGGGAGCTATGGGTAGAAGTTCTAGAAAACCAGTCTGATGAGTGCTCAGAGAGCAAAGGAGAGAGAACTGTGAGATGGGACTACAAAGATCACTCAAGACCGTATCATGGGGGCTTCCCTGGTGGCGCAGTGGTTGAGAGTCCGCCTGCTGATGCAGGGGATGCGGGTTCGTGCCCCGGTCCGGGAGGATCCCACATGCTGCGGAGCGGCTGGGCCCATGGGCCATGGCCGCTGAGCCTGCACGTCCGGAGCCTGTGCTCCGCAACGGGAGAGGCCACAACGGTAAGAGGTCCGCGTACGGCAAAAAAAAAAAAAAAAAAGACCATATCATGAGGGGCTAAAGGCCACCGTAAGGGCTTAGTGAATGAAGGGCTCCCACATGCTGCCTTTCCCTGGTAGCTTCTCCCACTGATAACACCATGCATACTTTGGTGTAGGTACAGTAAACTTCCTGAATGTGGCAGAAAACTTACTATTCCAAACAGTGTCTCTAAAAACCACAAACTCTTCCACATATACAGAAGGCATATTTGAATAATGTGTAAAGTATCTGTAAAGTGAATTAAATAAAAGCAACTTGGTTTGTGTTGGTTAAAAGGGATGCATCTGTGACATTTGTAAGATTTTTCTCTCAATCACATACATGCTCATGATGTCAAATTTTTATAATAGTAAGAAATCATCAGTCATGACTTCAGAACTTCAGATCTAGAGCAGTCTTCTTCATCTGAGTGTAAATTTCCATTTCTAATATTTAAGAAGAAAGAGCTTGTTAAGCAAATTAACATTGTGGAGAGGGTTTCCTAGAGGCATATTTAACCTACCTGCAAGGCCAACCACTTTACAATACATGGCTTACATGCAAATGAGAAGTTACAAAATGTAAATTAGTTTGTTCATTACAATGGTCTAGTAAGGCTTAGAACCGCACTATCATTAGTTAAGTCACTGTGATAAAGTTATAAAGCTGCATTTTCTATTAAAATTCATTAATTCTCTATTTCTTTCACTCATTCACTCACTCACTCACTAAACCTGCTCCTTGGGGAGTCTTCCCCATCTCAGGATATGGCAACTCCATCCTTATGAAAGTTGCTCAAGCCAAAAACCACGGAATCTTCTCGACTTTTCTCTCTCACACCATACATCAAATCCATCAGCCAATACTGTAGGCTCTGCTTAAACAGATGTACACGCAGACACAGACACTCAAACACACACCCACGATCATCCCACCTCTTCAAGAATTTTTTCTTAGTCACCTTTGTAAACTTCGCTTTTAATTGGCACTAATATGTCAAGTTTGGGAATCACAAAACCTCCTGATATCTCTCCATGGACTCTAGGTTTAAAACACTTATTCTACTTGTTCTCTCTGGGTTTTTAAAATAACTTCAACACCTGTATCTCCAGCCCTGATCTCTCCCCTAATTTTCAGGCTTGCATTCAGTTGCCTGATAGGCATCAAGGACATCCAGCAGTCAAGGTCAATGCATTGTCTTGCCTATCAGAATGCTCATCTTTCCGGATCCCCTATTTAAATAACAAGTGGCAGAATCCACTTGATCCCCCAAGCTACAGACTCCTCCCTCCTCCTTACTTCCTTGATTGCCTAAATATTTCTCAAATATGCCTCTTCTCCTGCTCCTACTTACCACTGCCCTAGTGTAAGGGAGCTTATTCGTGTTGTTTCCTAGACCTCAATTTATCTCCTTTGTTCAGGCAAGGAAGGCAGGAGAGGAGGTTCCTCTGTGGAGATGTCGCAGGTACGAACTTAGTATAAACTCACCTACTGCAATCCCCCGCTTACCTTCTAGACGCTCACAGAAACAAACTCAACAAGCTGACAACTTATTTAATACACAGGAAAATGTCTGAAGCAAGAGTTATAAAAAATATTGTGGTGCCTCTCCTTCCCTGTTTTCTATGATACCTTTGGGAATTCATTGGAGTTCCTGTCTCATTCACTGAACTTGGCAGCTGTAACTCACAGACACAAAGAGAAAGGAAAAGTCTGCAGATGTCTGTCTTTTTCCTTTTCTTGCCTTCTTTTTGGGGAAGTTCAGCCAGGGCAGAAAATATAAAAATACATAAAATATCACTTACAGACTTGATCACAAGAAATTTAGCTGTGTATCTTACCTTTGCAAGGATTTTCCTCTCTAACGTTGCTACTCATTATCTTGTTGAGCTATTCCACATGCTAAAGTAATATAGACTCTGATAGAGGAATGTGTGTACACGTACACACACACACACACACACACAGAGTGACATCCTGAATAGGCAACAGAGTTCCTTACATGCCTCCCAAGAGATAGTATGGGGATCTCTGAAGCACAACAGTACTTCAATACTGAACACATCGTATCTTAAAAATGTTCCACATTCCCACCATTAAATTTCAAACCCATGTGCAAATAGCTGTTTGCATAACCATAGGGGGAAGAACACGGAATGCTTTTATTTAACTTTGCCACTTGTCTATATCTCAAGACAAGGGACAGCCAAGCTTTGCTTGTCTCTTTATAGTTGTAGTAAACAGAACTTGATCCTGCTTGATAGAGGGATGCCTGATAGGGGATCTATGATAAAGGTTCATTTTTAATCATGGGGACAGCAAGAACATGGATGCTATTTTTAATTAACTGAACTATGCAAAATAACCTATTATAAATAGAGACGTGTATTTAGAAAGGTAAGAGTACATGATGCAAACAATATAAATAATATGATGAAGACTGCTGATTGCTCCTCCAGTACAATCTAGTTTTCTCTTCTTTCTGGGTACAGGGCTACCTGCTAGAAACAATATTCCCCACTTCGTCTTGTGGCCAGGCTTGGTCATGCAATTAAATTCTCACCAATGAAACGCAAGCAGAATGGATGTGTGTAACTTGTGTAAAAGGAAATCCTTACCCTGAAGTTCCTTTCTTTTGTTCTCCAACACATGAGGACAGAGCCATGCCTATAATCAGTTGCGACCATGCAGAAGAGGCTAATGCTCTCTGGGATGGCAGGACAGAATGGAAGGAGGACTCCCTTAGACTCTCCTGGAGGCTGGGAGGAGTTGGGCCTGTCCCTGTCTAGGCGAGAATACTGCAAAAGTATACCCTTTGGGAGAAAGCAAGATCATCTCTAAAACACAGTGGCAACCATGAAGGCAGTAGGTCAGTTAGGGATGCCCCATGAGCAGAAGCATGGCTCTCAAAGGCACACAAGTGTACTTTTCCAAAGGAGGTTCAAAATGTCCATTTCTTCCTTTCCATCCAAACCAACATATACATGTTGGTATTTATTCTCTCACACATATTCTTTCATCGCCCTTCCTCTATGTGTGTGTAAACTCACATGCCATAGTGGAGAAGATAGACATCTTGGTAACAAGAAAACCTACTAGAAAAGTGGGCAAAAGATGTATTATAGGCAAGTCTCACAGAAGATGCTTAACAAATAATTAATATATAAAACATTTGAGGGCTTCCCTGGTGGAGCAGTGGTTGAGAGTCCGCCTGCTGATGCAGGGGACGCGGGTTCGTGCCCCAGCCCGGGAAGATCCCACATGCCGCGGAGCACCTGGGCCCGTGAGCCATGGCCGCTGAGCCTGCGCGTCCGGAGCCTGTGCTCCGCAACGGGAGAGGCCACAACAGTGAGAGGCCCGCGTACCGCAAAAAAAAAAAAAAAAAAAAAAAAAAAAAAATTGAAAAGCCGTGTTACCACAAGAGTAGGCAGAAAGAAGCAACCTGAAACAACAAAATAGAAATTTTTAGTCTTCAGGTTGTTCATAATTATAAAAGATGTGTATTACTCCAATCTCGCCGCTGGGCTGGGGGGAATGTGAACTGCTGTAACTTTTTTGGAAAATAATCTGGCAGTATAGCAACTATGAACATTTAAAATGTTCATCTTCTTTGACTCAGCAACCATACTCTTAGGAATTTATCTTAGAGAAGTAAAAACAAAACGTTTAAGGAGCTATGTAAAAGGAGCATTGCAGCACCGCTTATAACAGCATTTAGAGAAAGGGAGAAAAGAAGAGCAAATGAAATGTTCATTAATACAGTAAAATTTGACAAACTGATGGTAATACCTTAGTGAAGTTTTACTCTTCTTTAAAATGACCTTCAGTTATACTCTAGCATCTTAAAATATTTAAAGCCACATACTAGTGTCACCTGTGCAAAGTGCAGTTTAAAAAGGGAATGTGGGGCAAAGTATGCTGGGAGAAGAGCAGCAAAGGGAGGGCAAAGATGATGTGCTGAGCTTTAGAACAAAGCGGCTTTGGACAGGGAAAGGCTTACTGTGGTTACTAGGAAACCACCCAGACACTCCTATAGAGAACATGTAGCCATTCTTTGGGGAAAACCTGAAAATTATATGAATGGTTAAGTTCAGCGTTGAAATCTGTATATTTAGGAAACGTGACTTTATTTGATGATACTTGATATGACTGAATGTATTAGATGATCTACCAATGTCTCAATGGAATAGAACACAAGAGGAACTCTTGGAATTCTGGGAGAACTCTTGGAGCGCTGGGTGTAAGAGGAACCGAACAAACGTGAACTTCTTTCAGGAGAGGAATAGGAACAGATCTACATTTTAGAAATATCACTCGGCAGCAACCCAGGACATGGATCTAAGAAGGAAGCGGATCTAAGAAGGAAGTAGGATCACCCTGAGGGGCCTGTACAGGGGCAATGTGGGAAGAGATGGAAAGGGGGGAAGACAGGTTTGAGGAGTGAGAGATGGAATGCCTAGCAAAAGGGCAGACTTGTTGTTGCTGTCTATGCCTCTTGCTCAGTGCCGGGGCAGATGATGGCACCGTTCATATACTCTGGGAATTCAGGGATAAAAGCTGATCTCAGAAAACTATCGTATCCAAAGAAGTTAACGTTTTGCAGACACTTGTGATGTGTCAGCTGCATGACTCTTAATGCATAACAATGGAAACAGAACCTTCACTATTAAATTAGTGCAAATGAGTTTTCTCTCTAAAGGGCATGGACGTGACCCTCGTAGCAGGGTATGATGTTAGAATAAAGTACTTTAGTGATTATATTTCATTTGATTTCTCCAACTGTAATTCGTTTCTTTCTTTTCTCCTTCACTCAGCACACGGATTTAGGTAATTTTTTTCAAGACACAGACTAAATCCAGGAAAATATATCTACATCTAACCTTTCTCTTCTAATGCTTCTGAAAATTAGATATTTTAATGCCACACTTAAAACATCTAAGCCATGGTAACAATCTTACAGTATATTATGACTATGCCTAGTCTTTCCAACTTATTAGGGATTTGATGTGAAAAGAAAGGCATAAAAAACGCTAAACATGGGGACAGGAAGATGCTTTTTTCTCTCCATGTCCTCCATCACAACTCAAATTTGAGCCCATGAGCCCATGTTGACTGTAATCCTAGGGTATATGCATTGAATTCTGCAAAATATAGGAAGCAGAAAGCACATGCACAGAAGCACAAAAAAGAACATAAAAATCTGCCTTTTGGTTTTTACACTATCAAGCCAACCCCTTGCTCTGCCTTTATCAAGTCAAGATGCATCACTGAAAACCCCCAGAGTCAGCACTGCCTACAGAAAGGTCATGACTTAGGAGAGGTCAGCATTTGGAGTTGAAAGGGGCTTTTTTTGCTCACTACCACGCCATACTTCAAACTGAGATTCTCACGATGAGCCTGTAAAGATTTTAAGAATTTAAAATTTAAGGATTTTATGGCTTATGCTTTTGTTCTTATACTTCTGACATAGGCATCATGCTGGCTACAGAGCAGGCTATAGTTATTTGTCTGATTTAGTTTCAGAGTGCTTAGTGGGCCCAAGTGATTACTTAGTTTGGCTAAGAGCACATAAAAAATACAAAAATGTGTCTGCTGTATTGTGAATTAGTTATCTTCTGAAACACCACAGCTAATAATAGCAACAGTACCATAAAGTTAATAAAAACAATAATAATAAGTGACATTCACTGAATGCTTATGATGTACCCTTCAGTTTTTTAAAGTTAATTCTCACACCAACTTGATGTGAAAAATAAAATGAGGAATTCGAGTTAATCTGTATAAGGCAATGCAACATGTAAGTGGCTGAACCAGAATAAAAACAAAGGTTTCACTCAGTTTTTTTGTTTGTTGGTTGGTTGGTTTTTTTGCGGTCCGCGGGCCTCTCACTGTTGTGGCCTCTCCCGTTGCGGAGCACAGGCTCCGGACGCGCAGGCTCAGCGGCCATGGCTCACGGGCCCACCAGCCGCTCCGCGGCATGTGGGATCCTCTCGGACCGGGGCACGATCCCGTGTCCCCTGCGTCGGCAGGTGGACTCTCAACCACTGTGCCCCCAGGGAAGCCCTTCACTCAGTTTTATAATATAGTGAAAGCACAAATGAGCAGATGTTCCAGAAGAGCCCAAGTTAGGAAGTATACAGAAGGAAGCAATTCAAAGGCTCATTATTATCATTTTCATTTTAAAAAGAGATGATAATGCTGATAACAGCTAACCTTTGCTGTACACTTATTATGTTTCAGGCACTATTTTAAATGCTTAAAATCTATTAACTCCTTGGATTCTCAAGATGATTTTATGATTTAAGTGTTACTAATACCCCATTTGACAGAAGAGGAAATTGAAAGACAGAGAGGTTAAGTAACATACTCGAGGTCACAAAGTAAATGGTTTAGCTGGAACCGGCTGATGGAAGCAAAGCCAATCGAGAAAAGAATGCTAGCTTTTAAAGTGGGGTCCACAGTCTCATGGCACATTAGAATCAACTGGGTAGCTTTAAAAACTAGGATGATGGGGTTCTGTCTTTGACCAATTAAAATCAGAGTGTCTGGTGAGATGCAGGGCTCAGAATATTGTAAAAGCTCCCTAGGTGATTCTAATGCAGCTAGGGCTAAGAACCACTGTACAACATAAAGTCAAGACTACTATTTCTATTCTCAGAAAATAACATTTGGGCTCAAGGTCAATGGCAGGAGGTAGATTAAAAACTCAGTAATAAATAATAGAACTATTGCCTTTGCTGTGTTAGAAAATTATTAACACTGATCGTAAGCAAAAACATTATAGATAACTTAAAACAGAGTCCCAGAGTGAATATAGAATCTTGGGTTTATTTAACGGATGTCAAAGCTGACTTTCTTATCAGTTTTAATTGGATAGTAAATTCACTCTATTGTTTCCAGAAACAGTCCAGGAATACCATGTTAGGAGAGGCCTTGCAGGATCTTTTTTCAATTGGGCTCAAATAGATGGTTAATTTCTAAAGTGTTAATTTCATTCTGTAGGTTCCATTTTTCATGGCACTTATTTCTGATAGACACAGAGGGCAATATTTTCAAGGTATAAGACATATTCCTCTCAATCCAAGTGAATACATACCACTATCTTACTATTGTTTTATGAATGGGATTTCAAACAACAAATGAAGTCCCAAAGAGAAATCTGGGATGCAAAATTTTTTGTAACATGATGGAAACTGTCTATGGACAGCCATTAAAAAAGTAAATAAAACAAACTATGCCCTCTCCCCAGGGCAAAGAGAAAGGCTATGAGAAAAAGGTAAGGTAGAAAAAGCCTAATGCTTGGTAAACCTTACCTGTTGAGGGAAGTCAGGACAAATACTGGCCCCACCAAGACCTTTTCTCAAAGGCATAGTTAGAAATATATATAAGTGTATTCCTTGGTTTTCCACTCTTATTTTACATTTCCTCAACTGATGGAACTCACAGAAGAATTAATAGCAAATGTAAACTGTGGAGGGGGCTCAGACTGAGAGCTCTTTTCCAATGATGAAGTGTTGATTCAACAACCCCATCAAAAACAGAACATCACCACCAAATCCTGACATAGGACGTGTGGTCAATACTCTGGCCCTTGCTTCCTGATCCAAGAGACTCACTACCAGGCTAGACACAGTGATGGCAGGAAGAGTCTGGGGAAAAAAAATACTCTCCCTGGAAAGCACACATACTAGTTTAGCCAATTTGTTATTTTTGTCTTTAAAATGATTTCTTAACCACAGTCAGGTTTCTTGAAATGCAGGCAATTTTTCTTTTGGAGAAAAATTGGCCTTTCGTTCATTCGTATGGTTGACACAAACCACTGATCCCCAGGGCTGCGGCTTGTCATATTAGGTTTTGGCACTGTTGCCCTCTCTGTATAGGTGCCTCACCATTTTTTTTGTTTGCTTCTCATTTCCCCTTTCACTGGTATTTTCCTCCTACTGTGGCTCCCAGTATCAAAATAGGTCATCCATAGACAACAGCACAGGGAAATAAACCACAAAATCTAGTCTTTTTTTTTTTTCCTTCATAAAATTGACTAATGGGGAGGAAAACTTTTTGGCTTATTATTCTTATTCTAAGTTTTTTCACATACCCTTCTTATTTTTAGCATCGAAATATTTGTCATTGTTTTTTTAAAAAGGAAATCTTATATAAGGTAAATTACCTGTGGAGAGGGAGATATGCCCTTTAAGGGGCTACTTGTTGGAAAATCACTGGCCAGTTTTCCATAAGGTCTGAATGTATTTATAAAATCAGCTTCTACCTTATGGTTTACTTTGTGTTTTGCAGAGGAAAGTGAGGCCTGTAAAGGAGGTAGGCATACCATTAGGTCAAACAAAGAAGTTTAAGGGTTATACTTTATTTGGATTATAGCGCTACAGAAGCTGCTCCGAAGGTTTATAGCTATTCATTCTGTGAGATCTGCTGTCATTTCTACCACAGGCTGAGTTTCAGAATCTGAATATATGAACACTTACCAAGAGTGATTCTGCATTTCCTGAGAGTATGAAGTCATTTCAAATTGGACAGAGTTCCAGTTCATTGTGATCACTGTCTCCTGAGACTCAGGTAGAGAGAACCAAAAGACCCAGGGTGGGTGCAAGTTGCGGGTAGACAGAGAAGATTTCAAGGTTCTCCATTCAGCGAGAGTTAAAAAAAAAAAAAAAATCAACATTACTCTTAAACATCTCTCTTAAAAAATCACTTGGATGGCTCTTGAAGTAAACTACAGTACAGCCTCTCAGTGTGTTCCTGGCAGCCAGTCTCGTTGCTTTTGGTTTTATTTCCAGCGCTGTAAAAGATCAACGTGTTTTGTGCTGAGCAGCCCATGTTGTGGTTGGCTTGCATTTAGAGGCTGAATTTCATTGGGGGAGGGGACACGTTGAACACAACATGTTTCAAACACGAGAACCATACTCAGTGCTGCAAGATGTCTACGCTAGGAAAGGACAGGAAGCCAACACAGACTGAGAGGACAGAAGCTTCCTGTGAATCCCTTCCCAACATTGACCGAGCACCTACTGTCTTCCAGGCACCACCGCATGTGCTGGGGAAAGCGGAAGTACAGAAAATAAAGTCCTTGCCACCACAGAGCTCATGGTCTGGAGAGCGGACACAGATAATGCACGTAGGTAAGAAAATACATAGGCTGTAGATGGTGATAAAAACCAAGGAGAAAACGTACAGCAGGACAGGATAAAAGAGGTAGGGTATATTACTGGTACAGAGGTGTTTCCTATGAAGAAGGATGGGAAACCTTACTGATACAAGTTGCTACTTGAGCAGATATTTAAGAAAGTGCCAGAGCTAGCCATGCTGCTGTCCGGAGGAAAAGCACGGCAGCTGGAGGAAAAAGTACGATTATAAAGCCCGGAGGAAGGAGCGTGCTTGAGTCTGTGACAGGCAACATCATTTTGTTCGTTGTTTATGTACCCTGGCAAGTGGAATTGACTTATTTAAAAATTATTCTCTTTGTGTAAAGAATATATAGACAGGGCTTCCCTGGTGGCACAGTGGTTGAGAGTCCGCCTGCCGATGCAGGGGACACGGGTTCGTGCCTCGGTCTGGGAAGATCCCACGTGCCGCAGAGCGGCTGGGCCCGTGAGCCATGGCCGCTGAGCCTGCACGTCCGGAGCCTGTGCTCTGCAACACGAGAGGCCACAACAGTGAGAGGCCCGCGTACCACAAAAAAAAAAAAAAAAAAAAAAAATTAAAGAATATATAGCCAAATTCCTGCAATGTAAATAATTTAACAGTAGCTCTGGACCAAGCAGTATTCTAAGTGCTCTGTATGTATTGTTGCATTTCCATAACAAACCCTCTGAGGTAGTTAGTATTACCTCCGTTTACAGAGTGAGCAAATGAGGCTTAGGGATGTAAGCAACACACCCAAGATCTCAGAGCCAGAGGCAGGCGACGCCCTGTTTAGTACACCCAAGTCATGTAATTCCAGAGCCTACACGGCTAAGCTACGTTGCCTACCAGGGCTTGTGAAAATGGCGTGATTCCACTGGAAGTTCACTGCAGAGACTGCTCTTCCCAAACCAGTGAAGTCACTGAAGCATGCTATTTATAGCAACATCTAGTAAATAGACAAACCCTATGTGCTACCCATGTCTCTGTACATTCAGGAAAGGAAAACCCAAAGTTTCTTTGTGGAATATCATGCTGGAAGTAGGTATCTTTTTTTGCACTGCTGCCGTATGAGCGGAATACGCTTTATCCCTAAACATTAAAAATGTTTTGATGCCATTAAGGTACACAAAATATGTATTCATGATTAAGTGCTACACTTTTTGAGATATAGCATATATAAGCCAGACCAGGTGGGGTGGGAATAGATATAGGTTCTGGAAAACATGTTAAAATAAAAACTTGATATATATTTGAAGGTGCTACACTAAATAAAATCTACACTATATCAAGGATCATTTAGCACTATACACTGTAATTTTACAAAAACATTTAGTTCAAAATAGGCTTTCGAAACCTGCAGTCATGAATTGCCCTTTGACTATCAACTTTATTGATGGTGTGTATCATGTTTTGTCACCATTCCTGCCTTCACTAGGGATCTTGACTTGTTCTGAGGCTACTGCCAACACGCATCTGGCAGACCTTTGGTTATTCCCAGAGCCTAGCATGTTCTAGCACACTTTAAGTGCTATAGCAGGCATATATTTGAGGAGATAATAAATTTCCATTAAAGCAGAGTTGAAAATTCAAACCAAGTTTTAAAAAGAATTGAGTCATATAATATCTTCATGCTGTAGTTCCTTTTACATAAACATCTTCACCATATCCAGCAGCTTCAGTTTAGACATGAGAAGTACTTGGATTGGATAAATTAAGGACTAAAAGATCAATTCCGAATTACTCAAAAAAAGCTTTTTGCTGTAATACTCTATTCATAACACATCATTAAACAGATTAAAAACCTACAATCAATTTAGCATATTTCTAAGTAGTTTTTTTTTCCTTTTCTAGGGATTTTTTAAAGGAGAATGTTAATATTACTTTATTTATATGTGGGGGAATTTTAGATTCCTGTGTATTTAAACATTATTGTACTGGAAATCACAATAACCTTAACATACGAACTTTTGTCAAATACATCTCTAGACCGTAATACACATATAGTAGGAATAAAATAAAATCTGACATGATACCTGCACGTCATTCTACCATAACTCTCATTTAAAGAACACAAATTCAGTTAACAGCAAAACTTCACAAAGAAATTGCCAGGTAAGTAAGAGTCTACTGTCCAAAGTATCTGGCCTTCCAAATCCTAAACCAACATTTCACTAAATCATTTTGCTTGCTTCAGCTTATTAAAGGAAAGGAAATAAATTACCTTTATGAAAAAATGAGATTCACTGTGGTTGTATGAGTCAGCCCAAGACGAAGTAATCAACACATTTCAAGCAATACAAAAACAGTAATTTGTTTGCTATGTTTCTTGAAGTCCCTGAATATTCTCTGAAGATAACACAGTGAATTCATGAATTTTTAAGAACTGTTGTATAAGGTGTGGAAGATGCAAACTTTCAAGACTCATAAACTATATAAACCACTCATGAAAAAAATTAAGAAACAATTAAATGCTAAGCCTGCATCAGCTACATCTCTGAGAGAGTAGGAATCACAACTTCCTTGTTTCTCATTATAACCCTGGTATTCCTTTTAGATACTGACATATAATAGGCACTCTGCTTGCCTGGATTTGTATTCTGAATCTACCACTACCTGTGAGATCCCAAACAAACCACCCTGCCTCTGTTTCTCCATCTGTAAAAATGGGGTAGAATTTAACTTTTAATGTTTAACTAGTGTAGATGTTGTTAGGCTGATGCTTCCTAATTTTTTTAAAAAAGACGTTTTTATGGTCTCAACAATATCATGTTTATTCTTCTACAAGTTACAGAGACAAAATTTTTTTGGTAATAATTCATAATAGATACAAGCAGAAATATGGACCTATAATAGTTGTTTATCAACTTTTAACCCACTCAAAATTATCACCTCCATTTAGGTGAATGCTCTCTTTTTTACATCATTAAGTGTGTATAAAAAAGGTTCCTAACTTCCAAACATGGAGACACAGTTTATACAAATTCAAATGTAAATAATGGATTTAAAGCAATCATATGGTACTACAGTGCTTATGGTATAATCCATCATCTGTTCACCATAAAAGTTCCCTATAAGTAGGAAATGTTTGGGAGTTACTGTGTCAATCAGCATAGTAGAAAAGAAAATGATAATGTTATATTACTCAATGAAAGGAAAAATAAGCATATGTGCATGTATCCAGTAAAGATTTCCAAGGCTAATCAAAGTACATAATCTTCCTTCGGCAGCAAAATAATTCCATCTTCCAGATTTATGGAATCTATTGCTTTCAATGCTAGCCTAAGAAAACTATATCAAAAAGAAGATATTAAAGTGGAGAAAAGCAACTAAACATAAGTGAGAAATTATAAATTCTACATAGGAATCTTTCTCCATAAGAAAATTCGAAAATAAGCACAGATATCCATGTATTTGCAGTGTGTCATTTATGTAGAGTGACCTACAGAAATGCATTTTAAAAATCCTTTGTTCTTTCAATATTTTCATATTGACACTTTTTCAAATACAGTTTTTTACAATTTCTGGTATCATTTTAATAATGCATGTAATCATGGGTGAAGAAAAGTATCAGTGCATATTAAGGATATATTTATTAAAGTAGCTTTGATTTGCTGATAGATATGTACATTAGCATACTTGTGGCTACAAATAAAAGCTCAGCTAGTTGAAACAGATGAAAGCTATGATTACAAAAATTTAACAAATAGTATGACTCTTTGGGAAAAGATAGTTGAACCTTGTTAAGAAAAAGGGAAAACTACCATTGGTTTCTGTAAACCAATAGTGGAAAATGCACTATATATTTAAGAAAAATAATTTGTCTTGTAGGAAAACTAAATTAATACATATTGAGGATTTTTATTCATTTGTTTTAGTAGCTTTTATTAGGATTTGTATATAAACAACCAGTAAAAATTACAGGTGGAATCAAGAAATAAACTGTAGTACAAATACAGATTCCATGGGGAAGATCCAGCTATCTTTCATAGGATTCAACAGTTAAGTAGAACAGTTAAGGAAGAGTAACTTAGATTGGAGAATAAGGAAAAAAAGTGTTTGAAAGCAGTAGCAGTAAATGTTCTACATCTATCCATTCTTGAGCTTGTTGAGATCTATCATATGATACTATCAAAAACATAGTTGATTATTTCCACATGTAATTTAAGCAATTACTTTCTTTAGTATAAATTGTATATGTATATATACATATATGTAAATATATAAATACATATTTCATAAATCATTCTAACAAATCTTTTCAAAATTGCTTCTCTCTTTAAAATTCAGTATTCCTAATCTGAAGAAGTTACTCTTAAAATGAAACCAATTCAGTGAATTGACCATTTCAAACTCTCCGTCACAAAACCTTTAATGGCACCACGTTTGCCCTCTTTAAGTTGCCATTTACTCTTCAAAAGGGCAGTGTCTCAGTAGGTCATAGCATGTGGTAAAGCTGCATTTCTGGGAGTTATTTCGCTACAGATCTCATTTAAGAAAGTGACAAAAACAACAAGAACAACAAAACGGAGATGAAAACCACAGAAATAATGAGAGTAAGTAAAATATAAAGGTCCTATTCTTAAAAACTTGAGTTCTCTATAGTTTTATTTTTTGCTGTAATCACAATGCAGGTTCAGACAACTGATAAAACTCTGAATACCATACCACAGTGGCCATTTGTTGGCACTTGGTATCTAAGGAAGTAACAGTTGATAATAAGACAAAGACTGAGACATTTTGTAGCATACACATTTTTTTCCCTCTCTTAAAGATGTCATTCTTTTCAGCTCTCTTCTAGGGTTTGTTAGCAAAGATGTTACAGCAATATATTTAAGCAAATTCTTCTCAAGTTGATAAAGGGAAACTCCTGATTTTGACATTATCTAGTGACAAGAAGTTTAACATTGTAACAACTCAGTCTGGGAAAATAACATCATCCAGAATGACACAGAATCTCCTTGACCAAAGAAAGCATTCCTCTAAGTCCTCTTTTTGACTAGGCCTCATCCTTGGGTCTTTTCTTAGGCCTGCCTAGCCCAGCTGTAGCAAGAATTCTGCTAAGTTAATTTAGCGAGAATCCCCCCACCCTCACTATCTGATCATACTGGCTTGTCTTCAGCAAGAATTCTGTAAGTTGGTTTTCCAAGAATCCTCCTACTCTTGAGGTCTCTTCTTAGTAATTTTCCATCCACTGACCACCCCCTGCTGTCTCTGCTGTATGCCAGGTTGAACCTGATCTGTCTCTCTTATTTCCATAGTCATGACACTTATCACAATAGTCCTGAATAAAGTCTTCATTACTATTTTTAAAAGCACTGGGGACTTCCCTGGTGGTCCAGTGGTTAAGACTTTGCACTTCCACTGCATGGGGCACAGGTTCGATCCTTGGGTGGGGAAGTTCTGCATGCCCCGTGGTGTGGCCAAAAAAATAAATAAATAAATAATATTTTTTAAAAAGCATTGGAATATATATTTTTTTCTCTTTAACAAAGACACAGGACTTTCAAGAAGAAATTATTCTGTCAATCTACTAATTTTTCAGGATCTGCCCAACTTTTACTTGTCTTTAGGGTAAAGTTAAACATAATTTTATCTGTAGATGTAAATGAGAGTTCAGGTAGATAATAAAGAGTTAGGAGTAGAAGAAAGGTAAGAAAATAGAAAAAAGAGGAGTGGAATGTTACAGGAAACTCAGAAGAGGGAGGGGATAAAGAATCATACACAAACACGGCTTTTTGTTAATGTTTCAGTTATATTTAGAAAAAACATGGCCCCATAAGTCCAATCAAGGATGAGAAACATAAATGTCTGAAATAGAAATGGGGGAGAAATTTTATATACAATGGAATACTACTCAGCCATAAAAAAGAATGAAATAATGCCATTTGAAGCAATATGGATGGACCTCGAGATTATCCTACTAAGTGAAGTAAGCCAGAAAGAGAAAGACAAATATCATGCAATATCACTCATGTGGAATCTAAAATATGACACAAATGAACTTATCTACAAAACAGAAACAGACTCCCAGACATAGAGAACAGACTTGTGGCTGCCAAAGGGGAGATGGGGTCGGGGGAGGGAGGAACTGGGAGTTTGAGACTAGCAGATGCAAACTATTATATTTAGAATGGATAAACAACAAGGTCTACTGTATAGCACAAGAAACTATACTCAATATCCTGTGATAAACTATAATGGAAAAGAATATACAGAAGAAAGGCTATATGTGTAGAAGTGAATCACTTTGTTGTACAGCAGAAATTAACACATTGTAAATCAACTATACTTCAATAAAAAAAATTAAAAAAAAAAAAAGAAATGAGAGAGGCCAGCTGTGGAAATAACCAAAGGGGATTATGAAGAATGTGGCGACTGGGGGTGAGGGAAGGTCATATCCTTCTCATGGGAGCAGCTACTGGTCCACCCTAGTTCCCAGGTAGGAACATGGGCCAGTGTGGTTAGATTAGCTGAGTTCAAAACAAAACAGAACAAAACAAAACAAAACAGGAATCTAGTTTCTCTGGAAGAAAAGGGACTAAAAGTAATTTTAGTGTGTGGTCCCCCAGTTCAAACAATTATAGCTATAAATTGATGCAAAGGATACCCTCACAAAGAAATGTGAGTAAAAATAAACACGTTTGGAATCAGAGAACATAATTAAGTGGAATTCCCCAAAGTTTTTCATGTTCCTCAACCCTAAAGTACTCAGGCTGATTTTCTTTATAGCCAAGAGCCACGGAAGTTCCTGCCCACGTCTCACACCCCCTCATCCTTTTCTGGTTGTGAATCTAAAACACACACACAACACATACATACATTTTCAAAAAATAGTGCTCAAACATGATTGCATGTGGATTGTGATGAAGAACAATACCCCAAGGATGGAAAAACTGTAAATTCAGCTTAGTTGAGCCCAAATATCTGATCCCAGTCCAGGTGACAACTAGCCCACATCAACAGCTAGTAAACAAGTGCATTATACTAACCATCTTTGTCT
The DNA here is from genome assembly GCF_964165515.1 of Mesoplodon bidens. Taxonomy (NCBI): domain Eukaryota; kingdom Metazoa; phylum Chordata; class Mammalia; order Artiodactyla; family Ziphiidae; genus Mesoplodon; species Mesoplodon bidens. The sequence continues at coordinate 93,614,022 of NC_138167.1, forward strand.
TCTAAGCATGAAGAATTATACAGATGATAAACAAAAACAGTAATCACTTCAGAAATACATTTTTTCTGGTTTATCTCACATTTTCGAAATAGAAGTATAACACAAAGCAACAACAATGTAAGCAGAGAGAAATGAATGCACCAAAAACTCGACTTTGTAACTTGTTAGAAGAAAAGCAACATCTAAATAATTTGGAAAGAAGATCTACAGTAGAAAGGAGTTTGAAGACAGATATGAGTGTCTTCTCATATCTAAAATTGGGGCTAAAATCGATCCTGGCATAACTGAAGCTCTCAGGGAAGTGAGCATCTATTTTGCTAAAATCAGACATGAAGAATTAGATATTTGATTTCTACGGCTGTGTGCATAAGTGTCCATAACATCAAAAGGATTAAGCCTATTTATGAACTGAAGTAGAATTAGGGTTTGTTGACTTAATTGGGTATGTGTGAATAACCAACAGTTTTTGTTTCAATGATATCTCTGGGCCCTTTTAGTAATACCAGATAAAATATAGAGGGAAACTAATGGCAATTTCTCTCTTGATGGAAACCTATTTATTCTGGGTTTGTCAACATACTCTATTTTTGACTGTAAAATACATAGAGGTATTTGAAACTGAAATGACTATTGAGAATGGGAAATATATTTACAATATTAAAATGCATTTTACTCATAAAGTCAATCTGGTGATTCTGGGATCCATATATTATTAATGCCTGAAAGTCAGGAGACACATGGTGTGTAATTTTCCCACATCACAGAAGCCTGTGGAAAGTTTTGGAAAAGGCCATATGTTTTTTCCTCCATTTACAAGCAGAAATGTGGTTTAACTGCTTCCCAGACAAATTATTATTTACTCTACCATTTTTTATTTCCCCAGTGAGATGGCAATCTCAGCAATTTCCCCCACCAAAATCCCCTATATGGTCAAATCTGAATCTGTCCTGTTTAACTGAATTTCACGGTCTCTTGCTCTAATTAGGGTTGAGGAATATCTTCCCCATCAGAAAACAACTATAACTCAGAATATTTTCTCTCTCTTCTATCAGAAGGTAATTCTTCCATCAGAAGTTAATTCTTACCCTTTCCCCCCAGATTCTAGTCTTAGTGGTTATTTCTACTGCATAGCCATCTCTCCCTATCCTATCCCACAACCATATTTACCATAAAAAGGGTAGTCCAAGTTGAAAGGAATGTATTGTAGAATCTATGTACTAGCTCATAACACATCTGCACTCTCTTACAGTAAGCTCATTTCTTTGAATCTCACATCTCTCATTTGCTCTTTGACATATAATCATTGCCAAAGAGCCCCAAATGTATAACATCAGCTTTGATTTTATAATAATACTCTGAAATAATTTATGTTCTAAGTGCCCAGGAAAGGTATAATTCATATATGTAATTTTCTATTGGACAGTCCAATCCTTGGAGCACATTCCCCTTGAATGCATATGTAATGAATGTGCACTGGAAAACATTTATAAAATATTATACATACTAGAAATATAAAGGGTGAATACAACAATCAGTGTAAAAGTCAGAGAATTGAATCAAAACTAGAAGCAATCGACCAGTGGTTTCAGAACTTCACTGAGAATTCTCACAAGGTGACAAAGGGCTTAAGGCCAGAATTTCTCCTGGCACTTACTGATCATATATAGATGGTCCAGACCTATGGCAAATATTATCTACTGCCTGGCCTGGCCTGTTCAGCTCTATCCACAGGACTTTGGCTTCAAATTCTGCCCTTTTTGCCACAGGACCAACGGACAGCCAAATAAAGATGACAGTAGAAAATTCCTACCTATGCATGCTCTAGTTCTAATTGTTTTTTCCCTCCTTATATCTTCATAGTCTACTTTTTCTTTTTCAGTCCCTGGGGAGGAAATAATCCTTTAAGATCTTCTATATTTCCTTTGCTTTCCCCTCTACTTGGACACATTTTAAATCTCATATTTAAACACACACACACACACATACGCTTTAACACCTTTTTTTTTTTTTTTTTTTTTTGGCGGTACGCGGGCCTCTCACTGTTGTGGCCTCTCCCTGTTGTGGCTTCTCCAGTTGTGGAGCACAGGCTCCGGACGCGCAGGCTCAGCGGCCATGGCGCACGGGCCCAGCCGCTCCGCGGCATGTGGGATCTTCCCAGACCGGGGCATGAACCTGTGTCCCCTGCATCGGCAGGTGGACTCTCAACCACTGCACCACCAGGGAAGCCCTAACACCTATTTTTAATATTTAATAAACACATACTTAATATTTCTTTGGTATTGCCCTCTTTCATTTACTTCCACACTTATTTACAGATTCACTTTACACGCCCTGCTCCCAATTCTCAGGTCCTTAACACCTTAACAACTTCCGCCCATATCACTTGCATGAAACTGAACTCACAAAGGTAGCCCATCATCTTATCCTTTGAAGTCAAAGGACTTTCTCAGTCCTTGTTTTTCTTTACTGTTTAGCAGCAGTGGAGATTGCTCACCAATGTTGATTTCTATGTCCTACTGTTGTCTTATGCCTTCCTTACCCTGTATTCCCAAGGCAGGAATGCTCAGGGCTGTGAAACGGGCTCTCTTCTCTCCTCCTGTACTTTCCCTCCCTCGGCGATCTTATCCTCTCCTTTGGTACTATGCTGTTTCTGCAAATGACTCCTGCACCTCTATGCCTAACGGTTGCCTTTCCCCCAACTGCCCACTTGATAGGAATGTCCTGTAGAAAATTAGAATATCTTCCCTCTCACTTAGAATCTGCTGGGTTCAAACTTAACACTTTCTTCTGGAAATAAACACATTTTTCTGTCCTTTTTCTGTTTAGGGGATTTCTTTTTTTCCAAGTTACCTAAATTTAAAATTTTGGATCACTCATTGGGCCAATTAATTTTCCTACTCATATCCTATCAAATAATATGCTTACTCTCCCTGCATGTTCTTTTCCATTCTACTATGTTTCTGTATTTTAGGATCTATATTATGCCTTGTGCCTGTACTATTTTATTTTCTTTTTAAAGAGAGAAGGCAAGTTTTTTTTTTTTAATTTTATTTGTTTATATTTGGCTGCATTGGGTCATTGTTGCTGCGTGTGGGCTTTCTCTAGTTGCAGCGAGCGGACTTCTCACTGTGGTGGCTTCACTTGTTACGAGCACAGGCTCTAGGTGTGTAGGCTTCAGTAGTTGTGGCTTGTGGGCTCTAGAGCGCAGGCTCAGTAGCTGTGGCGCACAGGCTTAGTTGCTCCGTGGCATGTGGGATCTTCCCGGATGAAGGCTCGAACCTGTGATCCCTGCATTGGCAGGCGGATTCTTAACCACTGCGCCACCAGGGAAGTCCTGCCTATACTATTTCAGTGACCTTTTATTTGGTTTTCTCAAAGCTGCATCTGTCATTTCTACTTTCCCAAATGAAACACACATTCTTCATCACATCAGATAAATTACCACTTTCATTACGTCATCCTGCTGAACGCAACCCTGGAATACAAACTCCTCATTCTCAGTATGGTATTCAATGTCCTTCATCTGGTTTTATATGATTTTTCAGTTCTATCTTCCCCCACTCTTCCCCTCTGCCCCCCACCATGGGCAATATTAACCACATCTGCTTACTGTTCCTTGGGTATAGTTCATGCTTTCTAAGCTCGTGTCTTTGTTCATGCATATGCCTCTACCTGCCAGAATTCTCTCTTTTCTCCTCTTCCTGCTAAAAGCTTCACCTATAAACCTCCAATCATTTCAAGATTCTCTAAGTTTGTCAACTGTGACTCAATGCCTTCTAGGATCAGCCCGGTTGAAAGTTTTTTTTTTTTTTTTTTTTTTTTTTTTGCGGTACACAGGCCTCTCACTGTTGTGGCCTCTCCCGTTGCGGAGCACAGGCTCCGGACGCGCAGGCTCAGCGGCCATGGCTCACGGGCCCAGCCGCTCCGCGGCATGTGGGATCTTCCCAGACCAGGGCACGAACCCGTGTCCCCTGCATCGGCAGGCGGACTCTCAACCACTGCGCCACCAGGGAAGCCCTGAAACTTTTTTTTTCTCCTGTGCACTTTTCCAGCACGTAGCTTCTATCACTCACAGAGCACTTATTATACAGCATCTTTTACTGCCTTGAAGTATGAGGATTTGGATCCCTGGTTCTTTCCCCCACTTTCCCCCCGCATTAGATAGTACATTTCTCAAGGTCAGGGTTAATGTTTCACAAGTTGGAAATCCTACTGCACTTGGTGTAGAATTTTACACAATGTTACAACTTAACAATAATAATAATAAAAAAGTTGAATGAATTCAGACCAAAAACAATTACATGCAGAAAAATACAAAATATAAAGAAATATAATTCCTCATTATGAGGAATTACTCTCTTCTAACTCTGGAATTTACTAAAAGCCAAGTAGAACTGGGTGACTTTGTACTATGCAAATTCCCCATCCTTCACATTTTACGGAAAATTTAAAAACCTATAAATTAATGCAGAATTTGGCTCACTTCCCACAGGAGGAACAAAACCATTTCATTTTAATGTTCTCTCTAGTCCTCAAGAGTCAGCAGTTTTTGATGTGAGTAAACGGGAGAGAAGACAGAGAAAAGTGTTGTCTTTTTAAAGTAACCTCCACAGAAAGATCAATTTTATTTATAAAAATGGAAAACTGAAAGTGGAAAAACCTAAAATGGCAATTTTGGTAAAGAGTTTTCCCACTACAAAAATGTTTGTCTAAATGTGCACTTAAATAAATATACTTCTCTAAATGTGCACTTCAGTAAATGACGATGTATTCAATACCCCTGATGAAGAAACAATATCAGAGTCTAACATTTCAAGTTATATGTGCCTGCTAACTGACAAAGGATTAATCTCCAAAATATACAAGCATCTCATGCAGCTTAATATCAAAAAAACGAACAACCCAATCTAAAAATGGGCAGAAGACCTAAATAGACATTTCTCCAAAGAAGATACACAGATTGCCAACAAACAAATGAAAGGATGCTCAACATCACTAATCATCAGAGAAATGTAAATCAAAACCTCAATGAGGTACCACTTCACACCGGTCAGAATGGCCATCATCAAAAAATCTACAAACAATAAATGCTGGAGAGGGTGTGGAGGAAAGGGAACCCTCTTGCACTGTCGGTGGGAATGTAAATTGATACAGCCACTATGGAGAACAGTATGGAGGTTCCTTAAAAAACTACAAATAGAACTACCATATGACCCAGCAATCTCACTATTGGGCATATACCCTGAGAAAACCATAATTCAAAAAGAGTCATGTACCACAATGTTCATTGCAGCACTATTTATAATAGCCAGGACATGGAAGCAACCTATGTGTCCATCGACAGATGAATGGATAAAGAAGACGTGGCACATATATACATTGGAATATTACTCAGCCATAAAAAGAAACGAAACTGAGTTATTTGTAGTGAGGTGGATGGACCTAGAGTCTGTCATACAGAGTGAAGTAAGTCAGAAAGAGAACAACAAATACCATATGCTAACACATATTTATGGAATCTGAAAAAAAATGGTTCTGATGAACCTAGGGGCAGGACAGGAATAAAGACGCAGATGTAGAGAATGGACTTGAGGACATGGGGACGGGGAAGGGTAAACTGGGACAAAGTGAGAGATTAGCACTGACATATGTACACTACCAAATGTAAAATAGCTAGCTAGTGGGAAGCAGCTACATAGCACAGAGAGATCAGCTCGGTGTTTTGTGATCCTCTAGAGGGGTGGCATAGGGAGGGTGGGAGGGACAAGCACGAGGGAGGAGATATGGGGATATATGTATACGTATAGCTCATTCACTTTGTTATACAGCAGAAACTAACACACCCTTGTGGAGCAATTATACTCCAATAAAGATGTTAAAAAAATAAAGTTGTATGTGCCTGCTGATTTAGATTTCTTTATTTTAGCATTTGGTCACTGGAATTCTTTGAATATGAATAACCCTAAAAGTCAATTAATAATTTTCAAGTAAGTTGTATGGAAAAATAAGACTTTCGTAGAAGAAAAAAATATAGAGCAATTCATCAAGGGACATACTGAAGAAATGGAATAGGTATTTTACTAAGAGAGGAATTCATCTCACAGATAATCAGCAATCTTCTTAATACAGTAAGTAGGCAGTACACAGGGTTGCAATAAAAAATTTTACTTCACATAGTCATGGCCTGACATGCACTGCTGAAAACTCCACAGAGGACCCCGACATACAGCTACAGACTGTTGTAGCTGAAACTAAACAACAGAAGAAAATGCTTTATGAAAAATAAGAATAAGATTAGATTACCATGTAGACAAGAAAAATAGAAAAGATAGTGAAACTACTTAAACAGGGAATAAGAGTTGAGGTCTGTTTACCATGTTCTCATATAAACAGGTAACTGAAATTTATTAAGTACAGAAATAACAAAGAATGTTTTTATGACAAAGGGAATAAACAGCTATGAGCAAGATAAATGTCAGATGGATGTTTTAATTTAGATCACATGCTAACTGCTAATAATTCATGACATGGGGCTATTGTTTAAATAGGTCTCTTCATTTCAGAATAGAAACCTGTGCTATTGTTAAGGTTTACATTTTTATCAGTCTTGTCTTGGTGGCATCCTACTTACCAAATTATGTACAGAAAACCAAACACAAGTCATAAAACAGATTAGGGAAATATCACATCTGTTGATCATCAACTGTAACATCATTTACTTATTGTTAAATATAGACTTCATATCTTATCCAAGTCTATAAAATACGTAGTTTATTGTTACCAGAGAAGAGAAACCTCATTTGAATAAATGCATTTTTCAAAAGCAATCTGCGGCATGTTTATGAAGAAACTTTTTGGGGTTTCAGAAAAAGTGGCTTCGAGTTGGAGATTAAATATTGATTTTCTGATTCGGCCAGCCTTTAAAATAAATAATCTTATAAGTCAGGTTTAAATCTTGTGGTGCCTCATTTTCTTTTTCATTTTTGAGGTCAGGTCAGAGAGTTCAGATAGCCCTTTTCTCCCTAATCCACTACAATGTGCTGAAGACGGCCATCTGATCAACCACTTAACCAAAAATAAAAGTGACACTCAAGGGACTGCTACTCGATGAATAAAGGTTGAACTTACCATCATTTAGTATATGTAGTCAGAGCATTATATCATTCTATTAATCATTCTATTATTGATTCTATCAATCAATTCTATTAATCAAAGAAGGGAAGGAGAGGAAGGAAAGGAAAGGAATGGGAAGGAGGATAAGGAAGGAAGTCAGTCAGTCAGACAAACAATCCTGATTCCTGTCTTCAGTGAACTTCTAAGTTTAAGGTCTCAAGTCCAACCCTTTTCTTAGAAATGCTACACAAGATGCCCAACTCAGGCATTTACAAGGCTGTGCCTCCTGCATACCTCCCCCTGCTCCTCCTACTTTCCTTTTCCTGCTCCATTTTTCTCCAAAGCACTTACTGCTGTCAGACATACTATGTATTTTACTTATCTGCTTCTGCTCTGTCTCCTCACCACTAGACTATATGCTCGTGAGGGGCAGAGACTCTTGTCAATTTTGTTCGCTGCCGTGTATCCAGTGCCTGGAATAGTGTCTGGCACTTAATAGATGCTCAGTAAATATTTAATGAATAAATGAGAGGACCATTATGATTTTGTTTTTCTAGACTTCTGGCTTGCATTTTCTCTCTAAGATACAACTGCATTTTTTCCGTCAAGCTTTCTCTTATACACACAGCAGCCTGGGTTACAATGTGATTCCACTTATTAGCTGTGATACTGGGTGAGTTATTCATTTCTCTGAACTTCAGCAGAATGAGGATCACAGAAGTTTCTGTGGGTGGTTGTGAGAAATAAATGAGAGAATTCACTTGAGGTACTTAGCATGATGCTTGACACATAACAAGTGTTTAATAAATTTTAGTGCTTATTATTCTTCTTCCAACTATGAAATTATTTTCTTCTGTTGCAAACAGCTTACCGATTCTTAAAGTACCTCATAATTAATGAAACTGGGACATTTAGATTCAGGGGCTAAGGTTACATGTGGTTGAGTCTCTTGATCAAAAAGCTACTTCCTGTGTGGGTTGCTTTCAGGAAGCATTAATCCTCCCCGTGTTCCACACTGTATTTCAATTAGTTGATTATGTTCAGTCTTGTCTGCTACATTGTGTGGTCTTTTAGGGTATGAAATCTCTGTATCCTATCACAACGCAGGTACTCTATAGACCTTTGTCCAATAGATGAGTTACTGTAAAGAAATGGGACTGATTCCATTATTTGTAGTCCCATCACACGTGCACTTTCATTACTGTTTGAAAATTACATTTCTCAATAGACGGCACAGATCCAGAGAGCAGGGTAGAGGTTTTAGTGTTGCAGAGTGATGCAGAGCAGTGTGGACGAGAATAAAAGCAATGCCCTGGAATTCAATGATGTACTGTGAATAAAAAAGTGCTGAGAAGAACGATACAAAACCAGTTCTTATTCTCTCGTAAATGGTTACTCTATTTCAATAGCAACGATCTAATTTATGGAAGTGTGACTACCCAGGGAAAAATTCTAATAAAAAATACTTGATAAAGTTGGAAAGCACAGTTACTAGAAATGAGGACTGTGGAATAGGGAAGAGGCATGCAGCTTGAGGTCTGACAACACGTAAGAATCAATGAGTTGTTAGTCTGAAGGTATGTAACACCACAGCAAAAATACTTTCAAAGAACTCATTTTAAAAGTCATCCAAATGCAAAATATCTAATAATGCTAAAACCTGTGTTCAAATGATAAAAATGTATGGTGCTTCACACAGGGTAGTAAACAGCAATTTGTACCTCTGGAAAAAGAAAGAAGCTTGAGACAGGCATATTTTATGGTTGAATCAGCCACTTAACACGTATTCAAAATAAGAGATCAGAGAGAAAAACACCAGTATCACAAGGTTTCTATGTCTAAAACTCTCACATGCTGTGAGTCCATCCCTTTGAATAATGCTTCTCATTAGGAAGGTACTTACATTAGGCCTCAGCTTGGCTGCCAGATCATAATACTTCTCGGCTGCTTCATTGAGGCTAGCCTGCCTGTTAAAGAAAACAAAAACAAAAACTATATCATTTAGTTAAAAATTTTAGATAGGTGAACAGAATCATTATGTAGCAAAATAATATTAACTTTAAAAAAATTACAATCATGCCAATCAAATAATATGGTGATTAAGCAGAAAAATATCAGTAAAAATTGAATGCACACAATGTACTTGTCATGATCTTTAAGGCATTGTAAATAATATCTCAACCTAATCCTACTCAGTAGGCATTATTTTAAATTTACACGTTAGGAATTCAAAATGTTATTTTCCTTTTCCAAGCTAATACAGATAGTATGTCACAGGGTTGGGATTCTCCTGTTTCAATATGATGTCCTAGAAAAATCTTAACTCTTAAAAATAAACTGTCAAGATTACTACTTAGTTGCTTTTGTTTTATGAAAATAGTAAACATTTTCAGGTTTTAGAAAAAAAAAAAATCTATCTAGAAAGCTACTTTCTTTACAGTCCAGGAGGGGAACTTTCCATTGTGTGTAGTTTACCTGGAAAAAAAAAAAAAAAAAAGGCCAGCCTCTCCCTCCCTTTGCTCTCTCGCCACCAGGGTGGGCACATGATGTAGCCTCAGCTAATGGGATGTTCTTGCTTAGGACTTTCATTCCTGAGCAAATGACAGAAAGATGAGAGGATGGCTAGAATTTGCTCACAGAGACAGTGGTGGAGGCACCAGGGCTATATCCTGGTCAGAGCCTTCCTGTAAAGAACTGCTACTGGATGTCCTGCTTCTTTGCAGGAAGAGTCTGGGGCTACTTGATTTCATGCCAGTTCAAGCTATGTCTTCCAGTCTATAGTGAATTCTGTAGTTCCCACAGCCTTCAAATAGCTACAGTCAGTTTTTCTTAATTACTACCAAATACCATGAGTGGCACAGGTGACTTACACAAATAAGATGCAGACTAAACTTTATAGATAAGTTTGTGCACTGTCTATTCTTGCAATTCACAGCAAACTCCCTGGTTCAGCCAATTGGTTAACAGAAGAAATCAAATCTCTTGAGTCCCGAAGAAGCTCAGCCAATTAACCATCAAAACATTATGCTTGGGGCTTCCCTGGTGGCGCAGTGGTTGAGAATCTGCCTGCTAATGCAGGGGACACGGGTTCGAGCCCTGGTCTGGGAAGATCCCACGTGCCATGGAGCAACTGGGCCCGTGAGCCACAACTGCTCAGCCTGCACGTCTGGAGCCTGTGCTCCGCAGTAAGAGAGGCCGCGATAGTGAGAGGCCCGTGCACTGCGATGAAGAGTGGCCCCCACTTGCCACAACTAGAGAAAGCCCTCGCACAGAAACGAAGACCCAACACAGCAAAAATAAAAATAAATTAATTAATAAACTCCTACCCCCAACATCTTCTTTAAAAAAAAAAACAACAAAAACATTATGCTTTTTGATCATGCCATGCTGCTTTCTGAAAACCTTCCAAGATGGTAGATAATAAAAGCTAGAAGCTCTTGCAGGTTACACTGTAGTCTGGTGACCATATTTGTGTAGAAAAGAAATGCTATAGAAAAAGAACAAATTCAACTTCAGATAATGTGTATAGCACAACTATAGTGTGAACAATAGTAGTTAAAGCCGTGCGGTCCTGCAGGTAAAATGGAGTCTTGAAACTGTGATGTGAAGAACGTTTTGAGACAAGAAGATTGCAAAGAGGTCAGGAATAAAGAGGAGAAACAAAAATTAACTTTCTCAATTAGAAAACCACTTCTCTCTTTAAAAGAGAAGGCAAACTAGCCATACCTATAACATTGAATTTGCACTTTGGTCAAGACACATAAAAATTATAAAGACATATGGCATGCAACCATATAAACTATAGGAATAAGTGAAGATAACATTTCTCTGGAGAGCAGGACATATTTTTCTAATTTTTAAAGGAAAAATAATTAGAAACACTGCTATTTTTAATGGGGTTATAGAGAAAGTAAAAGTCCTTGACTTAAGACTCTACTGGACTTACGACATGTTACAAAGTGCTGTTGCAATTTATATTCTCATAAATGTTGAAGGTCAATTTCAATATGTCAAGAAAAGCACTTCAGTCTGGTATGAAACAGTAAAAATTCTCTCGCTAGGGTATTTAATGAAGGTTCCCTAAACCAAACTATAGAATCACTTTGGTTCAGATTCATTTGGAAATTTGAACCAGAATTCATTAGGTCATGCCCTGGAAAGGTTTTCTCCAGAGGAAAATAAAAGGCATGGAGGAGGAAATTAGAGTAACTTAATTCTACAAAGAAGTAAGTTACTTTGAAGCAAGATCAACCAATAGATGTCTAACATAGAAAGTATGGTGACCATTAATATTCATCTTTATGGACACTCAGATTCATGAGGCAGATAAGGATCAAAAGAGAAACTCAGGAATTCACTAGGTAAAATGCCTTTAAAATAATAATCAATGAAATTGAAAAAAGGTTTTTTCCCCCAAAAAGGTTATTAGTTTTTCAAGCCTTCACTGTCTTCAGTCTTTTTAATTCCCAAAGGAAATATCTAGTTTAGAAGACTTAGTTTCTTAAGCTAAAAGTAGAATTGATGATATTCTAATGAAATAAGAAAATACAAATAGAATTTATTCTATTTGTCATATAACTGTGAAAATTAATTTTGATTCTAGGACTTTTCTTCTAATATTAAATGGATTTTACTGACTACTAGGCACTTATGGCAACACATGGAAAACTGTAGGGAAAAGAGTATGTCAGTTCTATCCACTGAATCTTCCTGAATATCCTTGTTTTACTCTCTACAGAGAAAACTCATGAGGAACTCTCCAATGTCTACTTTATGGTGTAAGCTGTATTGCATACTCCCCCCTCTGCAAGAAGCATCCTGGGAGTACTTAATAAATCTTAATGCAAAAATGATTGAATCATTAGTCAACATTTGAAAACTGAGGAAATTAGCAATATCCTGCCAGTTGCTTAGGGGATTCTAGTAAACATCCTAGAACCTCAACCACTGGATTGTTAGAGATTGATTATAGGACTCAGGTTCCAAAGACTATTGGGATCAAACTATTTATAGAAACTGATAAAATATACTTTTCCTGAATACCCATATTTCTTTTCTTTGTTCACTATTTCTTTTCTGAGATAGTAAATTCTCTATGTATCACTTACAAAATTCCATGGATTGATTACTCTGTTTTCCAGTTTCAACAATATTATGAATCTATTGCTATTATTGCTATTATTAACCACATTTCAAAGATGGTTAAAATGAGGCTTAGAGAAGCTGACAGTCCCCCAAGGCAACGCAGCTGGTAAGTGGTTGAGCTCAGAATCAAGGGCTCTAAAATAAAATATCTGAATCACAGGATCATGCTGCTATCTTTGTGAGTGCCGGATGTATCAGAATGACATGTGGTACATTGCTCTGTGGCAGATGACCACAACAATTCTTACATAAGATACTAAGAAAGCAATAAAGCATGCTTCTTGATTATTATGCTTAAAAGCGATGATTTAAAGTAAGGAATGAGATTTGAAAAGGGAAGAATATGAAAAAAAGAAAAGGGGAGAATATGGAGAATATTTGCAATGACAGGTTTTACATCCTTCCAATTCTAACTCCCAAACTGATAGAAGTGAACTTCACCAGACACAGCTGAGCAGAGGATAGTTTTAAGAACAAACAGCGAGGGGCTTCCCTGTTGGGGTAGTGGTTGAGAGTCCGCCTGCCGATGCAGAGGACGCGGGTTCGTGCCCCGGTCTGGGAAGATCCCACATGCCTCAGAGCGGCTGGGCCCATGAGCCATGGCCGCTGAGCCTGCTCGTCCGGAGCCTGTGCTCGGCAATGGAAGAGGCCACAACAGTGAGAGGCCCGCGTACCGCAAAAAACAAACAAACAGTGAAATGCACTATAGTATTTTGCCGCATGTACTTCACCCTCTCCCATAAAGAGGGGAAGAGTAGGAATTCAGGCGAAAGGCAAGGAAATAGGGAATGAGAAAAAGCAAGAAGAGTATTTGGATACTTACTTTCTTACCCCCCAAATCTCCTATTTTGGGGGGTGGTGGTCACAATCAGACAGAGAAGGGGACCATAAGTTTCCCGCGTGTCCAAGTAGAAGACTCAGAAGGTGAGTAAAGGGGAAAGTAGTTGGCTCTGCCAAGAGATCTCCCAGGCTGTATGTAGACAACCTTGTGTTCTGGCCACAGTATACTTTACAAAAGCCAGGAATGAGATGGTAAGAAAAGTTACTCTTACCAGGAAATTACACTGGGTCCAGATGGGTGACTACCCTCATCTAACATGTCACCCTGAGTCAACATTACGTCCCTTATCTAAAGAATAAAGATTAAATCACCATGCCAACAACAGACATCAACTGGAGACTGATACAGTGGCTCCTTTCTTATTAACTCCTGTCCATCACATATGTAAGGCCCTCTCCCTCTGCATATTATCTGTGGCCTCTCAGGGCCACAAAAGGTAAGGAGGTAGAAAAAGCCAGATGGTATTTGTAAACTAGATTATGAAGTAAACCTTGACTTCTGAAGAAATCACTGGGTTGCACTGATTATATTTTTAAAGTCTTTAGATTCAGTTTTTCTGCCATCAGTGAAAAACCAGGTTCAGAGTGAAAACAAATAGTAACAAAAGTCACAAACAAATGTCATCATTTAATTACTACAGAATTCCATTTTTGCACATGGGACTATGAAACTTACATCTGTTAAAAAATATAGAAATATATTTCATACAGCTAATTCTTCTCTTTGGTATTATTTTATGACATAAAAGTGTCTTTTGGAACACAGGTTTAGGGCCCAATATTCTTACAAGAAAAGATACATAAGAGAAATTTGGGAATCAGTTACGTTATGAAACAACTTAATATACCCCGTAAACTGTTTGAGGAGATTCTGATTAAAAGACTCATTTGCAATTACCTACATTTTAATGTATTCTGTGAGAACTATAAAATTAAAGGTTGGTATATTTTAAATTACTTCCTTGAAAAAATATAGAAAATAAAAACTCAAGTAGCATTTAGAAGACTCTCTTTAACTACAATTATTAATGGTTGTGAATTGTCAGTTTTGAATTAAAATTATTTAATATGGATGATAACCACTGTTTGAGTCATACGAAAGACAATATTTTATTTAAGTCTTGGTGATCATTTTCAAGGATAACTTATGAGGATTTTTTTTTTTAAACTAGAGAGCCGTTTGTTCCTGTATCATGAAAGTAAGGTGAAACAGTAGCTGATGTTTCCTGTGCTCTTGCCAACTTGATAAACTTACACTTAGCTTTAAGTTACTCGAAGCAGAGGTAAATTTTAATTCTAGTTGATAAACTGTACAGTAGTAATAGAAGTAGAACTGAAATAAACACGGACATAAAAATGTATGGGGCTTCCCTGGTGGCGCAGTGGTTGAGAGTCCGCCTGCCAATGCAGGGGACACAGGTTCGTGCCCCAGTCCGGGAAGATCCCACATGCCGCGGAGCGGCTGGGCCCGTGAGCCATGGCCGCTGAGCCTGCGCGTCCGGAGCCTGTGCTCCAAAACGGGAGGCCATAACAGTGAGAGGCCTGCGTACCGCAAAAAAAAAAAGTATGGAAAATCTTAAAATAGCAAAACCAGAGTCACATACATGTAAAAATAATGGAGTAGGAAAAAAACCTTGTAATGAAACTCCTAAAATAAATTATTTATGATCATCAAGGCTTCTTAAATGAAAACTTCTCAACCAAGACATCAAAAATGGCTTCAAGATCTGTAGGCAGCTGTCTCAATACTAAATATAAAGGATAGAGAGGCATAGTGGAAATGTAGCAATAACAGAGGAAAAGACTATGCTGACGGTGTAAGTTTTACAGAATGATTCCTTGAAGTTAGATATTTCTTGATGTCCCGTAAGAATTTGAGCCCATTGTTTCATGGCCTCAAATCTTTGAGGGCTGCTAAGGACAGGTTAACCCTGTATCTGGAAAGGTTACATAATGAAATGTACTGGAAAAATTAAAAGGAAGGAAATGTGTATCAGTAATGTCCACTATAATATTCCTATATAGTAAATTACTACTTATGTTCAAGTTGTAATGCTTGGGTGGGGAGCAGGGTTGAGAGGGATGACAAGAGGAAAGGCAAACTAGAACTTGCTTGCAGGAGTGGTCCAGGAACCAACATCATAAGCAACACCTGAGGCTTGTTAGAAGAGTAAAATCTCAGGAACCACCCACACATACTAAATCAGAACATGTGATGTAACAAGATCCCTGGGTGATTCACATGAACATTAATGTTGGAAAGGCACAGAGTAGGAAGGTACCTACCTTTAACCTCATCTGCCACACCCCTTTGCTTTAAAGACCTTACATCCCACTGTAGCCTACTTGAAATAGGCCTCTCTTATGCAAAACTTGGCAGTAATGTACAATTTATAAGTAGAAAACCCAATTACTTTTTGAGCGGTCTTCAGTAATTTGGGAAGTGTTAAAGAAGAAAGCATATTACTTATGGGGTCTTGGAGATATATATATCTCTCTCCAATATCCAACGTATGTGTGCGTGTGTGTGTGTGGGTGTACATTCACAATCTGCTTTGAGAAAATAACCTGATTTTGTTCCTTTATTCCTTAAGAACGTCTATTTTATGTCATTTCCAGTGAAATTATTTGAGAATGAAAATTGAAAGATAATTTTTTCTCATATATTCACTCTGCTCTCTAGAAATTAGGGAAGCATTGGGAACCAGTTGGTACAGTACAGTTTTGCTTTTCTTACTACCTTAGGAAGCAGTGACAACTTGGGCCCTTAGGCCTGGATAAAAGGAAACTGCACACTTATCTCAGCAGTGTGTCCTTCGTCAGACAATATATCGTGATGGTATGTCTATAAACTTAATGTTCCTTTGAGAGTACAAACTTGGAGTTCTCTCTCCTATGACTATATACCTACTTTCTAAAATTTACCACAAAGGGATAATCTAATAATACTGGAAGGATCTTACTATTTAGGATTTACACATTTGAAAACCTGTTACTCTCTATAAATCCTTTTTCCATCAATAAATTCAGGAATCACAGCTTCTAGGTAATCACCCAGTTATAAAGCTATGAGGGAGCCAATGTGACACAGTGAAAACAGTATTATACTTGGCAAGAATATGCTAAGTTTAAATCCCAGCTTTACCAAGTATGGAAAATACCAACTCTCTTTGAGCCTCAGCATCTTCATCTGTAAAATGGGAATATTAGTGTCTATTTCATATATGTGAAATTATAATTAAGAGGGTGACATATACAATGCAAAATATGGTGCTAGATAGACAGGAGATATTTGAATAAATGCTACTTTTTCTCCTTCATTACCCTGTAAATGGATTTAAAAAAAGAAAATAAAAGAAAAAAACAACTTTCCACCAGAGCCCATGAATGCTGTGAATGAGTTAAAATTTGTTTTCAGTGCCTCAAGATTTCCTCTCAGGTGTCAAATACCTTTGTGCGCTTTCTAGCTTCCAGGTCTGGGAGAACACTGAATAAATCCATTCATACTAAGTGCTTCTAACAGAATAATTGATTCAATATTTTCCTCTCACAACTCTATAGACATAACTCTACTGAGTTTTAGTATTTAAATTCCTTTGATATTTTCCTTTGATGATAACCAATCTGCTTTTTTTTAATGCTCTCATCTGGAAATATCCAGTACTTTTTCCATTTTATTTGAAGTACTAAAAATGTCAACACATGTAGTCAACCGTTGATTATGTGAGGCCTTCAACATCTGTGATCACCCTCCTTGGAAATATATTTAGTAACTAGCCACAGTGTGCATCCTGTCTTCCCAAACAAGGCAGAAGCCAAAAATTCCCTCATTTTCCAACTTTCTTCCAGCCAAGGTATCAGCACGTGACTCAGATTCCATCAATCAGATGCAACCTCAAGAGAATCAAAATCAGAAGTAAGTATAATGGGTAGGCAGCTGCACTCAGAAGACTCATCTTCTAATGAATGTGGTGCTTGCTCTTCTTGGTTCCTTGTGGGTGATGGTGTCAGAGCTCTGGATTCTAAAAGCTGCTGAGCCCCAAGGAAAGCTAGGTGGTGGGAATTATTTCTGGCTATGTAGAGTACTCTCAAGCCTATGGGAGAGTCTGTGGGTTACAGAATTCTCTACAATAAATCCTGTTTCTGCTTAAACTGGCAACAGTGGATTCTCTAGTTTGCAACTAAAAACGGTGACCCATGCAAGAAGACAAGTTTAAGAGTAGATCTATTTTCATTAAGTTTGGTTTTAATAATGATGATTAAAGACCTCCATCCTATCTTGGAAATTTTTTCTATTTGTTGATAATTGCTCATCTGTGCTATGTTCTCCTTCAGAAATTTTCTATTTATATTAACATTTATACAACAAATAATATTATATATGTATATATGCCATATCTAACTACATACACATACATACAGCATAATTATATATACATAGTTATATATACAGAGACAAAAGTATCACATATTACATAAACAATACCTATATACTATACATGTATATATAACTATACATAGTTGTATACTATATATAATTATACAAACATATATATATAAATAGAATTACTAGTGTATATATACTATTCTCAATCTATTCATCAATCTTTTATCCTTTCAGTCATCATTTTCATGTCTTTAGTATTTTTCATTAAGTTCTGGGAAAATATCTACAATTTCTATTTAAATTTCAATCTATCAATTTTACATTGCCTCCACTGTAGTTATAAACTCAGAGATCCTATTAATTGCTTAGTCTTTTCTGATGTTATATGGCTCCTCTTTCCAACTATGTATTTTATTTTCACAGATATATTCTGATCAGTTAGGATAGGTTAGATTACACTGCGATAACAGACACATCCTAAATCTCAGTGAATTAAGACAAAATTTATTTTGCATTCATTCATCCTATCCAATGCAGGTGAGAAGGGAAGTTTGTCTCCCTTCGCTTATTTCTGGATCTATTTCCACAATTTTCAAGTCAGAAAAAGGGAAAAGCACTGACTCTTACAATTTGGGCTCAGAAATAACATACATCACGTTCACACACATTCAACGACCCAATAAGACCCAGGAAGGTCTTCAACTTGGAAGAAGGCAGGAAAGTGCAATCCTATTATGTTTCTTGAAGTGGGAAGGCCAAATATATTTGGTGAATAGCATTAATACTTCTATCCCACACAGTGTTCTTGTGAATCACCTTGACAACAGGAATTAGAAATGTTCTAATTCTACAGAAAAAGATCTTTCTCCATTACTGAGAATTAAAATGGATCTATTAGACATTTCTTCAATTTCAAGCCTCTTGAAGGTCCTAATAAGTTAAAGATTTGCCCCTTGATGGGCTCTTCCAAACTAGTCTCTTCTGGCGGAATGATTTTTCTTTTCCTTTTTCTTTTTGGCTTTTGTGATAAGCAGTTTTTTCCTTATTAATAGATTCTTTGTGTCAATTTATTGGGAATTACCCAAGGAAAGGGAAGTTAAATAAGTATGCTTCAAATTATATCTTGGACTATAACATTTCCTAAATTGCTGATTTGGTATATTAGGTCAACCATTGATCCAGCTAACCAAGACACAGCCAGGGAGACATCTGCCCTTTCCCTCCCATCGAACTGATCACCAAACCTTGCCAATTTTGTCTCCTAAATATCTTAGGAAAGAATAGAGTTCTTGAAGGAAAAAAATTAATATCAAACTCAATTTACAACAATTTGGCAGCCCCAAGGGAAATGTTAGATGTAACGGTGAATAAGCAAAATCTTGACAGCTAACCATTTTGATAAGGCTGCATTCAAGGGAAAACTAATAACCTTTTTAATTCTTTTTAGCAAACAAAGTCCTACATGCTCTTGATTAATAAGGAAAGAGGCTGGTGTTCAGCTTGCACAATAGGCATTCAAGAAATTGTTGAATTTGACAGAGCTAAAAAAATAAGTAAAAACATTCATACGGACTGCCACCAAGTTGAATAAGGATATGACCAGGTTGCTGTGGTCATACTCGCAATCAAGATAGGAAGGCGCTGACTGAATGCAACTTAATGAGGAATGCAGACCGTAGAAAGCTAGAGGGAATGTTCTGAAAAACAAATCTTAAAGATTTCCACGTCGCCAATGTATAACAAAAACTTTCCACTGGTTTCTAGCACTATGGTAACCAAGGAAAAGTTACAAGCTATATATTTAACAAGGATGTTTTTCGTAATGTTCTTATAACGAGTTTCCGAGTTTCCGTTGGTAGACCTTGAATTTTAGATACTGATTTAATATATAGCAAAATGCCTTGTTGATGAAAGTATCTATTATGATTAAGATAAATTAGTTTCTAGTAACTTGTGCATTCACATTCTAAATGGTTTATTGTAACTAAAAGCACAGTGTTTTTTTCATGAAGAACAAAAAAGTCCTCTTCCCATCACAGCACCTAACCTTGTCATGCAAATTAAAGTATCTTTTAAAAATTATCCTTCTATTGAAGGTTCCTGCGAACTGGCTACAGTTTATTTTTAAAATATACCAATAGTCTATTGAATCCTGATTTCTCTTTGTAGGTACCTGCTTTAGGAATGCCAAGCATTGATATGGAATGAGGGTATTCAACTGAAACCTCACAGTACACTCTTTCCTCTCAAACACACTTCGAATTTCTTATTTAAAACTTATTAAAAGCCAAGGAGGAAACCATTAAGATACAGTTACAGTAATAATCTCAAATTATAAATCCAAGGTAATTTACAAAACTTGCTTTAAATAGTGGTTCCTGGGGGACAGGGGTAGGTGAGGGTATGTGATTATAAAAGGAGAATATGAAGGATGCTTGTGGTGATGGAAATAGTCTGTATTTTGACTGAGTGATGGATACACAAACCTATACATGTAATAAAAGTACACAAAACTAAAAACACACAGACACACACAGGGGTACAACGAAAACTGGGGAAACCCAATAAAACCAGTGGACTGCATCAATGTCAAAATACTGGTTTTGATACTGTATGGTAGTTCTACAAGACATCACCACTGGGGAAACTGGATAAATGGTACAGGGATCTCTCTGTATTATTTCTTAACTGCATGCAAATCTACAATGATCTCAAAAAAATTTTTTTTAAATGTTCCTCTACTTTTCTCAAAAAGTCCATGTTTTAAAACCATCCAAATGTGGACCAATTCTCTGATATTTTTCTTCCCATGTAAGAGTAATCTATATAATTAGAAACTTGCCCCTAGAAGCCAAGTTCAGAGACCATAGTGTGAATGCCACCCAAGGAAGCATTTACGTGGAGATATAATAGAGTGAAATTCAGGTAACAGCATGTGCGAGGGGTATACGTATGGCTAACAGAACAAACAATGCTTTTTAAGCAACTGTATAAATCATTCAAGTTTCTTAAAAACATCCTCCTTTAATGCACTGACTTTCATTTTATATTCACACAAAAAACTGTTCATCTGCCTTTTGTTTTGCTATTATTGTAATTAGCCTTCAAAATAGTCTTTCCGAAAACAGATGCACTAATGGTCTAAAAACATATATTGTTTTAACACATAGCAACAGTGTTAATTATAGGGCCATTTTGAGAATTTGATAGGCCTTAAGTATATTTGTATTTGATAATCCTCTCTACTACCAAGCATAATAAAACGTATCCACATGACCCATTTAATATAATTAATACAAAAACACAAATATTGAGATGCAGTTGACTGACATAATGTTTTGTCTTGGAAACATTTAATTAGACAGTTACTAATTTCAATTTTGCAATTTTCCTTTTGTATTTTATGGCCAATAATTTTTGAAGGAAAGAGAAAAGGGGCCTGAATAATTTTCAGAGTCCTAAAAGTTCATATACCCTATATACTATGCACATAAACTATAATGAATTAAATAGTCCTGACTGATTTTAACATGGTTAAGCAGCATAATTCACTTTTAGAATATGGAATAAGGTGACATATAAGGGGAATTAGTATAATTGATTTAATTATATTATAGTAATTTAATAAGAATAAAGCTACATTGTTGGTCTTCTCAGGCACAGTAGCAAAAACTAACCTGAGCATGTGGGCAGCATTGAAGACCACATCAAACTCCGTGCTATCCAGTTCAGCCGCTTTTTTGGCCATCTCAGCTGCTTCTATGAGGCGAGCTTCTTCCAGAAGAAATTGACCTGCAAAGCATGAAGTCAAGTGAGCTGAAAATTGGAAAATAATAATCCTGTGAAACAACTAAAGCTGCTATAGAGAAAAACGTAAGAACAGTGGTAAGGGTGATATGAAGGTAAGATTTATGTGTACCGCGCATCTACGTGCTCATTATTTACTCATATTTTATATACCTTTCCCTTAATTGCAGGGCATCGCAATGTACCTAATCTGGTACATTAACAAATTTTTTTTTCTTAAAAATCCTCCAAAGATTATTGAAGCAAGAAATAAAATGAACAAATTTAAAGATACACTACAGATATGTAAAAATGTTTTTAAAAAGTAAAGCAAAATAAAAAAGACTACGGGGGGGATTTTAGTTTTCTGATGGTCAAAGAGTTTGGGGATTAAGGCCCCATATTAGTTCTTTTGAAGCTACAGCTCGGGTGCAATATATTTCAGTAAGTCACCCATCAACTGGTTTAAACATTAGTTGTTTCAGCTATATAAGTCACTATAATCATTATGTTGCATCACTAGTATAAAATTTAATTATTAGCTATAAACCTCTGAGATCCTAAGATGAGAGTTGCTTTGTAGGAAAAAAAGATATGTGACAAATATAACTTGAATTGATTTTAATTACTGGTCTTTTAAAACAGTTTTTGTCTCTGACGCACATTCACAAACAGGGCTACCCATATCAAGATATATTTATTTCTTATATTTAAGTAACACTAAAATTATTGGAAGAACATAGAAAGGTTGGTTTAGCATTAACTTATAGATTGACTAATAAACATGGAAGAATATTAACAAATACAGATTTCTGAGATTACTTTCAGGTCAGCTTTGCAAGCTTAGAATTACTGCAGATAGAGCCACACAATTCTTCAAAACTGTATCTCGAGAACTGTTATATGATGCTATCCTACAATCATATTGTAAAGGCAAAGAAAACAACATAAAAGTTGGGCCCAATTTTAAGGCTGTAAACATGCAAACAGAGAGAGCAGGCTGCTTTTTCATAGCTAAGGATTTATTAGCAGCAAAAGTAATGATGTTAAAGCCTTGTCTGATACAGATAATCAAATGAAAACCAAATCAAGGGAGGACAGAGATATGCAGAAACCACCCATGCAACTGACAGGCTTATAGAATTGTTTTCTATTTATTATTTCTCTTTGCTTTCAGATTCCTGTTTGCTTAAAGTTCAAGACTTTAACAACATGAGAAATAGTTACAAAAATGATTGCAAGTCCTAGGCATACATGGAAACTGAAAAACTTTAAAAATGGGGGGTCCCTCAGGGCTTCCCTGGTGGCGCAGTGGTTGAGAGTCCGCCTGCCGATGCAGGGGACATGGGTTCGTGCCCCGGTCCGGGAAGATCCCACATGCCACGGAGCGGCTGGGCCCGTGAGCCATGGCCGCTGAGCCTGCACGTCTGGAGCCTGCGCTCCGCAATGGGAGAGGCCACAACAGTGTGAGGCCCGCGTACCGCAAAAAAAAAAAAAAAAAAAAAAGGTGGGTCCCTCGCTTACCGTTTATCTACTAAATATTACAAATTGTCTACTGACCTAAAAGGACCAGTTCTTAAAATACAGGGGAAGTTTTCTGTTTTAAGGATTTATAATAAACTACAGCCACTGCCTGTACTTAACCGTTTCTAAACTTCAATTGGTAAAGAGTGGTGCGTAAAGATAGGCCTAGGATTTTAATCCTACTTTCAGACTGGGAGTTGGAGATCCTTCAGTTCTTTCTACAAAAAGTTTTACATCACTTTCTTAGTTTGTCACCTAACATTTGGTGCCTTTCTCATTTCCCAAAACAAATATAATTGTTGGGTCAGAAAATTATTAAGAAAACAGAGTTGTAAATGGTTATGTTGATAAACAGAAAAACACATTACTTATGAAATTCATGTAGACCCTAACCCTACAGACATGTTGATATGAGATACAATTTAAAGTATATGAGGTTTTAAAAAAAGTAAAACAAAAATTAGACAATCTGTGGCGTACTGAATAATTAACATCCCCTCACATATCTTAGTACAGGATACCAGGCTAAACCCATATTTCAGTTAGCTATACTTATCACAGATTAAAAAAAAATTAAAACATAATATTAGGACTTCCCTGGTGGCGCAGTGGTTAAGAATCCACCTGCCAATGCAGGGCACATGGGTTCCATCCCTGGTCCGGGAAGATCCCACATGCCGTGGAGCAACTAAGCCCGTGCGCCACAACTACTGAGCCTGAGTGCCACAACTACTGCAGCCACGTGCCTAGAGCTCGTGTTCTGCAACGAGAAGACGCCGCAATGGGAAGCCCGTGTACTGCAACAAAGAGTAGTCCCCACTCGCCGCAACTAGTGAAAGCCTGTGCACAGCAACGAAGACCCAACGCAGCCAAAAATAAATAAACTGATTTTAAAAAACCATAATATTAAGGCCTGTTTACCTAACTAAATGTATTAATAAATATACTACTTATGTGATATTTAAACAAAGGATAATGTAGGAATTTATCAATTGTTCTTTTTCCTTTCTAGACAGATATTAATCCTGAAATGTATTCTGTATTAATAGTAGGAAAATACAACAATTAATGGAATAATGAAGGTTATTTTCTTAAAATTTATTACTCCAGATGGTAGAGGGAAAAGGAGATAATATTAGCTCTGGTAAAAAAGAAAGAAGGAAGGGAATGAAATCTATACTGTCCATACAGAAACAGAGACGGACAGTGACAAGAAGTCTGTGTGATGAAGACAATGATACTCAATGGCCTAAGAGGACAGTTGATATGCAATGTCCAGGGCAAAGCCTTGCAAGGTCTATTAATGCCGAACACATCTCTGTGTTCGTCAACAACAAAGAGTAACATTAACTAATTGTGTAAAATCAAATATACAATTTTTAAAATATTTAAAAACATTTCCTTATGGTTTAGGTAAGCTTTGCCACAGAACATAGACTTTGTAAGCAGCTTCCAAGATCACAAAACTACACAAAACACATAATTTCTAGTATTGCAAATGGTGACAGAAAGAATTCCTATATGATCATTTTCTAACAGGGGGATTCAATCATCATATTAACATTCAGAAAAACAATAACACAGCATATTAGTAAGGTATTTGCATAATTCCCTGCACTCTGTTCTCGACAGGCCATAGATCTCAACAGTCCAGGGTTAGTGTTTTGCTATGATAAAGCCATAAAACATTATGGAATGTGAATCATTTGGTATCTCTTTTTAAAGTGAATTTGAAAATCTGAACCAAAGTTGAAAGTATGTTATTATTATGCTGTTTATATAGTAATCGTTTGTTTGAAAGAGGGCCCAAAATTTATGGAAAATAGAGCAATAAGCATTTCAAATATATAGAACCAACGTAAATAAGGAAACAAAGGCATACTAGGTTTCTTCTAAATAATTATCCGAAGAGCCTAAATCGATACGTTGTTGGGGGAATAAGAAACAAACAAACAAACAAAAAGATGACCTTAATTGCTCCTCTTCCACCAGCTTCTTCTACTATTGCTCCCACCAGACCCTGGCTCCAGACTCTGAACTACTTCCGCTTCCCTTAGTGTAACCTGCTGCTTCACATCCTTATTTGTCCTGAACCCTCAGCCTCTAAGGTTTCCCTGCCTTGTCCCACCCCAAGCTCCAGGCCCGTCTTGCCTACCTCTTGGACACCTTTCATTTTTATGCCCTAAGTCATTTCCTTCTTGGTGAATCCTTCTTTGACCACTTTCCAATAGTGGTAGAACTGCTTATGATTTAAGTTCACTGTACTATGATTTACCATCTAAACTAGAGTACTTAAAAGAGTGAAAGAGAATGGTATTGTCAACTGTGCTATAACGAGGGGGAATAAACCAGAATTGTCCCAATACCGCTGCCCCACTTACAGCATATGTGACCGGCTGTTGATCTCAATCCTCTTGTCTTGATCATTACTGGGAAGTGAACTGTTTTACACAATAAGGCACTGAATCAGTTTTAGGAGAAGTGAGCAATACTAGCAAGTGAGCCAGAGGTGCTCTTCACTGAAGAATATAAAGGTCGACAGTTGCGCCCACCAAGACAGAGACAGATCCTGAAGTTCTGTGGGTAGGAGCTGCTACTGGGGCTCTGAGATTGAGGGTACCTCAGTCTGAGACACAATGGAGCTAGGACACTATGAGAAGTGAAAGGTGTTAGAAGAGGAAAGCAACAACACTTGAGAAGAGCAGGCACTTCGGGGAGTCCATCCACATTGGTGGATTCTGTAAGACCTGAAAGGTTGCCTTTCCCAGTGGTTCCCCAGCTTTAGGGCACATCACAATCACCTGGAGGACTTGATGAACCAGAGAGCTAGGTCCCACCCCTAGAATTTCAGATGCGGCAGGTCTGGGGCAGAGCCTGTGATTAGCAATTTTAAGAAGTTTCCAACTAAAGCTGATGCTGCCAGTCCAGTGCCCACAGTTTGAGAACCAGTTGTCTTATGGGAACAAGAAAATAAATGTTTTGCACCATACTCGGGACTCCATGTCTGGGATTGGGTACCAGTTAGACTGAACTTTTCTGGAAATCAACTGCATGTGGCATGCCTTTCCTCATATTACAGGCATAATGACCAGGTTACACATACCTGTGTAGCTAGAAATACATATGTGTATGAATAAGATATACTCATTACATATAAGTTTACTCTCTCAAACTCGAAATAAGGAGATTTAAGAGTTTTATCCCTCATTTGCAGACTAGATCTCTGAGACATCACTTTTCTTTCAGATATAGTAGACAAACACATTCTTTGTGTTTGATACTTGAGTAGACTTTCAAATAAAGAAACCACAAAAATTTAAGTAAAATACATTTTGTTCTCCAGGGTGTATTGTGCTACCACACTTTATCATTATTTCTTTGGTTTGTAATTTGTCTTACCCAAGTTAATTATTGTCATTTTATTTCCTTTCTCCAGTCAAAGGGAGAAAAAAACAAGATGAGAAACTGTAAAGGAAGAAAGAAAAAAGACGTTTGAATAGGCAAAAACAGAAGAGGATATAAAAAGAGAAAGCATTTTCTAGAGGTCCAGATACAAAGAGTGTAGGTCTCCTCACAGGCTAACGTGGGAAAAGGGGAAAAGCAGTCGACAGTTTTGGATTCAACTGTTTCAGTATTAAAGGGATACCATTTCTTCTCTGGACAATTCTCTAACTGAACAATTTAAATTACTTGGTAGATTTTTACCAACATATCAATATGACAAGCCTGTGAAGATCAATCTTTCATTAATTCCTGGATTTAAAAAGCTGTCTGGGGCTTCCCTGGTGGCGCAGTGGTTGAGAGTCCGCCTGCCGATGCAGAGGACACGGGTTCGTGCCCCTATCCCGGAAGATCCCACATGCCGCGCAGCGGCTGGGCCCGCGAGCCATGGCCGTGGAGCCTGTGTGTCCGGAGCCTGTGCTCCGCAACGGGAGAGGCCACAGCAGTGAGAGGCCCGCGTACCGCAAAAAAAAAAAAAAAAAAAAAAAAAAGCTGTCTGGAAGGTAGAAATCCATAAAATTGTAAGCTGGCCTTAAGCCGTAGGCTCAAACACTGCTTAAAAGTTCTGCATATAAACTCCCCAGCTTAGTGGAACTGTCACTTCTTACTAAAATACTATGAAAAATTCACTCATGATCAATGCTACTAAATGAAGGAGATAAAATGATCTGTAAAATCTGATTAGTAAAAAATCATTCATATACAGCTTTAAAAATGGTCAGAGGCAAATGAAAATCTTATTTATAAAATAACAGCTAGAACATAGCATTTGCATTAAAATATTTCCCCTTAGAGAGGACATCAGATTAGCAGAATGTATCCAGAATTGTCTTACTTCTACTGAGACCACCCTGTCTCAAACCATCTTCTCCCCCGGGATTACAGCAATAACTTCCTAATGCGTCTCCACACTTCTGCCCTTGATTCTACAGGGTATTCTCAGCACAGCAGTCAAAGAGATCCTGACAGATCCCGTCATTCTACAGTTGACCCAGGGAAAGTGAAAGTCATCACACTGGACTACACTGCCTGATATGACCAGCACGGGGCTCTCCCCCCAACCTCTACATCGGTTCTCTGACCTCGTCTCCTTTGTCTTCTACGACTCTCCCTCTTGGTTACTTAATTATATTAGCCCCTTGCTGTTCATCTAACACACCAGAGTAACAAAGACCCATGCTCCACAGTCTTTTGCCGTTCCCTCTACCTGGAATGCTCTCTCCCCAGATATCACAGTGGCTCACTCTCTTACTTCCTGGCACATGGTGGGGGTTTAATAGATTCATATTCAATAGCAGGACTGAATTAACTATTCATATTGCTTCATCTTCCAGAGCAAGCTAGAACCTAGTTAGCCCAGGTCACCAGGCACTTGCCTATTCATAGCCTCTCATCTCACAGTGATTTTCAGGCAGGGCTGCAGTGAATGGCCACACATGCTGGGCACTGCACAATTCTCAAGGGTGCCATTCACAATGATGTCTCTATGAATGTGTCTCTTGGACTTGAGCAACATGGTGGCCGTGGCCATGGTTTTAGAGCTTTGAATTTCCCTCGGAATACAACAAGTGATCCAGACATCAATGATACCTTCAAAGATATCTTAATTCCAGAACAGTTCAAACTACCTAAGGTGGCTGAAGTTTATTATATTCCATTGTACTATGGAATCACTTGAACGGTTTGGGAAAAAAAGAAACTGTAGGTTAAAGTATCCAACCCAAGATATGTACATTGTGCCTTGTATAAACAAGATATGGGGGATATGAAGATAAATGCAACATTTATCCTTGGAATAGTTCCCATCTAGCAGAGGAAAGAGGAGATTATGGAGATGGTTTAACTAGTTTAACTATAAAATGGATATAAATTTGAAAAGGGAGGTGTGCAAGGTATCAAGCTAAGGGCATGATTTCTGGATGGAGGTGGATTGTTTGGCTTTGTTCAACTTATAATCAAATTTAAATATACATAAAGGGGGCTTCCCTGGTGGTGCAGTGGTTGAGAGTCCGCCTGTCGATGCAGGGGACACGGGTTCGTGCCCCGGTCCGGGAGGATCCCACGTGCCGCGGAGCGGCTGGGCCCGTGGGCCATGGCCGCTGAGCCTGCGCGTCAGGAGCACGTGCTCCGCAACGGGAGAGGCCACGACAGTGAGAGGCCCGCGTACCGCAAAAAAAAAAAAAAATATATATATATATATATATATATATATATACATACACACATACACATAAAGGGCACAAGTAAGTGAACTTTTACAAAGTGACTATGGTCATATAATCAGAAGCCAGATCAGGAAAAAGAACATTACTAGTATCCAGAAGCAATCTATACCTGAGGGCTTTTTCCAAAGACTCAGATGACTGGAACAAGGAAAAAGCCACAGTGGAGGGATTTGGGCGGACTGCTTTTGGTGACGTCTAATGATAACAAGAAGAGTGGGTACAGTGGGGCTGAGGTGAGCCTTCATGGGCCGCTTCTATTAGGGGAGGTGGGTAATGCATTCCTGGTGAGACAGCGTGGGTGATAACCCAATGGTCAGGATTTAGACAAGCTGTTGAAAAGAGAGTCTGCTGAAGACAGGCCACTTGTTAATGTGTGCTCCTTATGCCTGGGAGAAATAAAATTATGGAGGACCATCTTCTCTCTTGCTTCTCGGAAGGGAAGCTTGCTGAACGTCTGAGTGAGGTATGCTCTCACTCTTCAAACCAATCTCTCTCCCCTGCCCTTCTGTGAGTTTTGCTGCTTTATGTTTTTGTGCGTTGGCTGCCTGAGTTAATAAAAGCTCTGGTTTACTGAGACAGACTCAGTGTGATAAATGTGCCACAGTTACTGGCTAAGAAAACAGGTGGGCCTGGGAAACAAGGAAAAGGACGCCCAGTCCCAACCTGGACTGCTCACTTTGAGGATGGAAGGCCCTGATCTGTCCCTAAGATCCAGGGACATGGATGAGGCCAAGAATTTGCCCTGAATTGGACAGGTGGCATGAAAGGTGTCCAGTGCCAAGGAGAGCAGAAGAACAGCAGGCCAGGGCTCTGTGCTCACCTGAAAAGGAGGTCAGGAAGGTTAGCATTGCTTTATTGCATTGATTTCTCCCCTGACTCTTTCCAGAAGGGTTATGAAACTGATGGAGTTATGAAGACTGTCAGATGGGGAATGGGAATTAGCGGGGAGCAAGGAGGAGAAGAGAGGAGACTGGGGAGGAGTTGCAGAGATCAGAGGGAGCGGAGGAGCGGGGAAAGGGGCACAGAGGGGGAAGCAACCTAATCCCATTATAAGTTTAAGTAATACATAGATTCAATAGAGATCAAGGGTGCTTCATCAAGAATGAGACGTTCATGCTAAGACTTGAAACAATCCGAGTTTCATCACCTAAAGGTGAAGAGAAAGACATAACTAAATGAGGGGTACCACCTAATCAAAGACAGAGGTAAGCAGCCTCACTTTGTTCTGGGATATTGTGTAACCTGAGACAAAGCAGCTGTAAGGAAAGAGATGAGGCAGACAGAGGACTCAAACGCAGAGGAACATGCCTCTGAGACTAAGTTAAGGCAGGCGGTAATGAGAATGGAGAGAGGTGGTCAAAGAGCTTACATCCTCTTCCTAAGAAGAGCTCAGAGTCTTCTCACTGTGCTCCACACCATCTCTAAGGGCTTTGTGGAGGTATTCACTTACAGATGCATCCACGGAGGCACGGAGGAGTCAATGGCAGGGTACACGAACGTACCTTTGGGAACCACTGTTTTAATTAAGCAGAAGCAGAATGCAAACAAGAATCTCCCAAGTGCATTCGGTCACTAAATCAAATAGCTAAGACTGGAAAAACAGTCTCTGTCTCTGTCTCTTTCCTCCCCACCCTTTCTTTCCCTGTTCCCAATTACTTGTAACTTATAATCTTCTTTCTTCTTATAAGCAATTATTCCCTTTCCCTCTGGTCCTGTCTGCACGTTGACAGGTAAGGATTTATTCTTTTTCTTAATTCGTAGGTTCTTATTCTGTCTCCTCTTCCCCTAATTTCTGTCCCTTATTTATATATCTTATTCAAAAATTTTTCTATACAATTCATTCATTCCAGGACATTAGTATGGTTTCCACTATAATTTTAAAAGAATAAATGGCCATTATTACAATTTACTGAGCATTTATTAAATGCTAGTTATTTTATGAAATTGCAAGTGAACCCTCACAACTTGAGTCAGTAGCAATCATCTCCAGATTAAGAAACTGAGCAGCAGGGAGGCTAGGGGAAGGTGGAACATGCTCAAGGAGATAATCAGCAGTAGGGCTGGGTGTGCCTCATTCCAAAATCCATGATCTGCCGTCCAAAATCCAGTGCATTTTCTGCGCCCTAATCCAAAACTTAATTCAGTTCTCGTCATCTTGCTTTTATAGCTTTTTGAGTCCTATACAAAACCTTCAAAAGAATATATGTAAATTGTTGCTATGGTCTGAATGTCTGTGCCTTCCTCCTATTCATATGCTGAAATCCTAGCCCCCAAAGTGATGGTATGTGGAAGTGGGGCCTTTGAGAGGTGCTTAGCTCGTGAGGGTGGGACCCTCATGAATGGGATCAGTGCCCACACAAAAGAGACTCGGAGAGCTCCCTTTTCCTTTCCACCACAGGAGAACACAGAGAGAAGATGGCTGTAAATGAGGAAGTGGGCCTCACCAGCACCAAATCGACCTGAGCATGATCTTGGGCCTTTCAGCCTCTAGAACTGTGAGGAATAAATTTCTGTTGTTCATAAGCCATGTAGTTTATGGTATTTTGTTATAGCAGCCCTAGTGGACTAAGACAAGAACTTAACTGTACCTTTTTCTTAGCAAAACAAGATTTGGTCACCAATGATTTAAACAAGGTAGATCCTATTCCCGTGCAAAAAATGGAAGCAGAGATAAGAAAAGGAAAGAGTAGAACCACCTGAAAGCCAGTCTATCCTCCCTTAGTCATTCTTTTATTGAACAAAATATTGACGGACCACCTGCTTCGTGTGAGGTATTGTGTTCAGTGCTGGAGAAAGGCCACCTGGTTATTTTCAAGATTCTCTGGTTTTGAGCCTCAGGTTCCTCACTTTTTAAACAAGGATAACCTCAGTGTTATCAGAAGGAATAAACAAGGCAGCATGAATAAAACTGCCCAGGGTGGGGTTGGCGCCTTGCCTCCTGTCTTTGCTCTTCACTCCCCTCTGCTTCAGCTCCTTCCCTCCATCTGCCCCTTTCAGGCTCTTTCCCTGCCTGGAGGACCTCCAGCTGGCCTTCCTTCCTGAGGCTTTCCTGTACATGATTATGAGAGCTCCGTGGGTCTCTCCACCAGCAGTCCTCCAAAATCTCAGCATTCTGGATCTGTGTCACATTTGAAGACCCACCAGGCTCATATTTCCTAAGAGTGAAACTTTGAAAGCACCAGGCAAACCATAAAAATATCATGGGCTGGAGAGCAGACAAGGTTCAAATCCTTGCTCTTCCAAGTTACTATGCATAAGGGCCTTCGACATGTCACTTACACTCTTGATACCTTAAACCTTGCATCTGTAAAACAGGGATAACGTTACTTTGATCTAACAGAGTTAGATTACTGGAGTGACAAACTGTGCATAAAAGCACCCAGCACTGGGTCAGAAATGTAACTGTTTGACACTGAGATTCCATAATAAGTGTACTAGCATTAATGGATACATATGTGCCTGGCATGACACTAAGCACTTTTCTTTATGTAAATTCTGAAAACTCTGGAGTCAGGCCATGCCATATTACTTGAATTGATTTAATCATTCTAGTACTGTGAAGCATCTTATAATCCTTGTATATTTTATAACAATAGTATTCATTTCTTTTTTGAAATATAATAAATATAATAAAACTTGGTGGGTGCTATGGTGTAAATGTTGAAATCTTAACTCCCAAGGTGAGGGTATTAGTAGGTAGGGCCTTTGGATGGTGATTAGGTCACGAGGGCTCTGAGATTTGTGTTCTCATAAAAGAGGCCTCAGAGACCTCCCTCATTTCTTCCACCGTGCAAGTATACAAGGGGAAATCTGCAACCCGGAAGAGGGCCCTCACCGGACCATGCTGGCACCCTGATCTCAGAATTCCAGCTTCCAGAACTGTGAGAAATAAAGTTCTGTTGTTTATAAGCCACTCAGTCTGTGGTATTTTGTTACAGCAGCCTGAACGGACTAAGACAGTGAGTCAGACTTATGTCATTTTGGAATCTCAGAAGCATGGTATTATGAACATCTTCCACATGGGGAAAGGGGAGCGCGAAGAGGTAAAGACATTTGCTTACAGCTGTACTACTAACAAGTGGCCATTTGTATGACAGTGGTGTCAGGCTGCATAATGCCTGATTGCTATCACCATAATGATTGGTGATTGGTTTTTATTTTTTATTTATTTTTATTTATTTTTATTATTATTATTTTTTGAGGTATGCGGGCCTCTCACTGTTGTGGCCTCTCCCGTTGTGGAGCACAGGCTCCGGACGCGCAGGCTCAGCGGCCATGGCTCATGGGCCCAGCCGCTCCACGGCATGTGGGATCTTCCCCGACTGGGGCGTGAACCCGTGTCCCCTGCATCGGCAGGCAGACTCTCAAACCACTGCGCCACCAGGAAAGCCCTGAGTTGGTTTTTAAATGTGTTTTATGAAAAATGCTTATAAGGCTCAAGTATACACTGCATAAGGGTTATAGATTGATATACTATGTATTTAATATATTAAGAATTTTAGTTGTACTGTGAAAACTAAAATTTTATATAAAGTGTTTATATTTTAAGCAGTATTTTATATTATACTTTCTGTAAAAGGTTATTGGAAATGAAAATTAAAAGGCCAATAAGTAGTAGATTCAAAATAATAAATATTATATGTATACAAAATTCTTACTTATTCTCCTTCCTGAAAAGAAAATTCAGATAGACCCAAGAATGGAATATTCATCGTAAATGGATGAATTCCATAAAGACTTCTCCCTCTTATTTTCAAGTCTTTTATGGCTTCAGAATAAAAAGGTAAAAAACAACAGAAGAACAAAGACTGCCTCATCATTCACTGAAGCTTGGACCTTAAATGAGTTGTCTATGTTTGACAAGATAAATAGAAATAGTCTTCTGCCTCTAAATGTCCCGAATGATAATAAAAGGTGAGTGATTCCCAACTTTCAGTGTATTTGATACACATTGTATCATCCAACCAATAAAGCATCCATGGACGTAAAATATCTGTGTTCATCTCTTACACTTTCATAGAGTTGATGACAGTGCAACACAACAGTCAAGAGTGTTCTGGTTCAAATGCTGCCTCTATACTAAGTGGCATTGAAATCTTAGATAATCTACCTTACAGCTTGATGACCTCACCTTCCTCATTGTAAAATGGAGACAGGTAACTTCATCACCTGGCTTTTGTGGGGATTAAATGCGAATTTCTCAGGACACAAGAGCACTTAGTAAATGTTTGTACTGTTATTATATTTGATGAATTCATCATGTAAATACAGTATTTAATAGAGAATTCAGACAAGATGCCTTGCTCTACTTTTTATTCCTTTCTCACTTAATTTTTGTCTTAAGTTTTACATGTTGAGTTCTGTTAAATAATTTTTGGATAATTATTTGGTTACTATAATAATTTTCCTATCTTTTCAACAGACTATCTGAGCAATAGATTAAGATGCTTGTACTTTCACATTTTGCTAAAGAATTTAGTCCTTCCAAAACTAATATGCTCATTAAAGAAAACATAAAACAGAAAACATTAAGCCTGTCCCCCGCCAAAAAAAAATTGACTGTAAAAGTCCAAAAAGCTAAAATATCCATTCTTAACACTGTTTACTTGTTTTACTTTGCTTTTTTAATGATATAGCTATTTTGTATAATTTAATCATTCTTCATGTACCATAACATAGATAGTTGCCTCTGTTATTATTATTCTTTATAAATTTAACCTAGGGTTTATAGTATTTCCTCAAAAAGGGATAACCATAATTTATTTAATTATTTTCCTTCTTGGGGTATTTAGATGCTTTTTAAATTTTTGCCTCTAATAAATAGCAATGCTGTGCTCTGATTACTATCTTTGTTGATAAACATAGAAAAAAATTATATTTTCTTAAGATATATTACCAAGAGAAGAATTACTGAGAATAAGTGCTAGAGCAGTGGAAAAGAATTAATTGAATTCTTTACTTGAATTTGAATTTCTTTGATTTCTAATGAAATTGTATGTTTACCTATCTGTTAAAACCTATTATATTTCTTCTTTTGAGAATTGTTTGTTTGTAACCCTTGGTCTTTGTATTCTATTTTCCTCATAGTTTTATAGAGTTTCTCATGTCTTAAGTAGCCTGATCTTTTAGCTTTTGCTTTTAAGGAAATTATTTCCTATCACTTTACTGTTTGTCCTTTAACTATATCCCTTTTTTGAAACAAGTTAATCATTTAATTTTCCCTTCATTTTTGGCTTGTAAGCTTAGCTAATCCCTTCCCTATTTCTTCCTATTTTACTCATGGGAAAGTTTTAACTCTAAACGTCTCTGGAAAGTATCGCATATAAAATACACACAGGTAGGAAGGTTAAATTAAATTACTAAACATATTGTTATAAGAGGGAATTTAAAAATAAAAAATCCTAGGCAAGAAGTGAAATAGTTTGGAACAACATTTAGAGAAATCCAATTCTAATTATACACCTGTAAACTGCCTGTACTGTCCTTGGAGCAGTAAAAGCACAAAAAGCACTGATATTTTAGCAAAATGTTTTCATCCTAAGCATTGAATATAACTGGAATCTCAATGTAATTTTTGCAAAGGCCAAAAATATATTTTCATTTTTAATCAAGGAAATACCACTGTTTAGTTCATTATTTAATTTTTAAAATTACTCTTATAATTTCTGAAGTGATTAGAAATGAAATGTTACAACCAACCTCAGTTCACTGCCATATTCTATTTTAATTACAAACAATAAAAACCATAGGCCTCTCACCAATTCAACCCATTACATAGTTTTCAAGCTGCTTCTTTTAGTGTTCACTGATGAAACGTCAAACCCAATATTTTAACAATTTTCTCCAGTAACTACTTTTCAAAATGAAATGTAATATATATAAACCATGCTGGAGAAAAACAGACTACAACATTAACAGAAAGTTCTGGACTTAAAAAGTTGAAAGAGCTGGATTTTCAAGTTCTTCTCCCACTACAGACATATGTTGAAAATGTCTGATCTGGAGAGTCACTTGAAAATTCTGAACTTCTATTATCTTAGTCAAATGTATTGGGATCCATTCCTACCTCACAGGGGTTAGATAATGACCAAAGAAGATCAGGGTCTGAAAACACTGGGTTAGATCATAAATTGTTTGATAAATGTAGTAAGAAGTTTTCAGGATTCTAATCTTGTTGATAGTGATGTCTCTACAAAAGAATACAGATAATTATAGTTTTAAAAAGTCCACACTTCTCTGTGGGCCCAAGATGGAAAATGACCAGCTCTCATAATTCGGAGTTCCTCAGTTTGGAGGTACATTCTATGTATCTTCTCTTAGCATCTAACTATGGTCCTAGTTCCGTCCTTGAACTATTCTCCAGACACATGCCGTGCCTTCTGCCTCAAGCATTTTCTCTGCTTTAATGTTCTTTATTGCAACCCCTCAGTTCTACACTTTTATTTGGAGAACTCCTACTCATCATTTAAATACAGCTTACATGCACCAGCACGGCTCTCCTGCACTCCAGCCACCCGGGTCAAGGCCCCTTAGTGGATACTGTGTCTCCTTTTAAAAATGAATTGTAATTGTAATTAAATCATTCTTTTTATAATTTGTGCCTCCCTCTTCAGTTTGCAGTCTACATTGGAGCCTGTCTGGTTCCCTGTGGTATCTCTATGAAACTGAGTAGAATCCTGTGGCTCCCCACCCCAATTCCCACCCAAGTACAAAGGTCCTTCCATGTCCCCTGCCTCTTGTTTGTAGAAAAGCTGAAGTTTCCCAAGCCTCCCTGAGTCACAAAAGAGCAGGCTCAAGTAGTTAATGATAAGGACAGTAGCATCACAAAATCTTTCAGTGTCTGATGCACATTCCTGAGTTGTTTTACAGATACTATAATTACTACCAGAGGGGAAAAAGCTAACTGCATGATGACCAGATTGTAGCCATGACATAAGCTGCTCCATCTTGAGCAGTACTGAATCTATGGGTAGCACAATTCCAAGAACTGGCCTCAAGTGAATGGGATTAACACTGTTGCTCATAATAATCTATATCTTTGTGGGCATCAAAATAATTGTAGCTTGTGGGCTTCCCTGGTGGCGCAGTGGTTGAGAATCTGCCTGCTAATGCAGAGGACACAGGTTCAAGCCCTGGTCTGGGAAGATCCCACATGCCGTGGAGCAACTAAGCCCGTGAGCCACAGCTACTGAGCCTGTGCGTCTGGAGCCTGTGCTCCGCAACAAGAGAGGCCGCGACAGTGAGAGGCCCGCGCACTGCGATGAAGAGTGGAAAAAAATAATAATAATAATTGTAGCTTGCTGTGTCCATATGTGTAAGCAGGCAACTAAAACTGTCAGCAAAGAGATGCTACAGAGCCATGTCAACATCTTCTACTCTGAGAATATGGTGCCCTATGTCAGCATGAAGAAGTTAGAGAAGATGGACCTTCATCCCTAATCCCACAGAAATGGAATGATGTCTGACAAATGGGGATTTGTAAGAGCTCTTTTGCCCCTTTCCTGTTTGTCTATTTCTGTTCCCCTTAAACCTTAATTATAGAAATGAGATCACTAGGTAACATTTAATCTAACTCCTGACTTATGCTCTACTGAATGTGCACAATACCTTGCCTAACCTGCTGATTCTTTCCCTAAATTAAAAGAAGTAGGAATGAACAATTAAGTAGTTAAAGAATGACTAGCTTTCCACCCCCAGCAGCTCCCTTAGCAATCCTGCAGGCAGTCCACATGGGCAAGATAACATCTGAAGAAAGATCATGAGGAGTCACCCAGCTTGCCTGAAATGGAAAACGATGCAGAGCTTGACCTCCTGTCTTGATGATTTACTGAGATTTTTCCCTTTAAAAACTGGCATGGCTGAACAGAATCTTCAGTTAGTTTTGGGACATGAGTCCACCTTCTCCCCAGATTGTCAGCCTTCTGATTAAAGCAACTTTTCCTTTCTACCAATACTTGCCTCTTGAGTATTGGCTTTTAAGCAGCAAGCAGCTGGACCTGAGTTTGGTAACACTTACATCTAGTATAGTGCTTGCTAAATATTGAACTGGAGGAAGAAGATCAGGACTTGTCACTATTGTTGGAAATGAACATTACCCAGAGAGAGGATCAATAATGAAGAAAAAGACAATAAAGTCTTTGCTCTTAGAAACATATGGTTAAGAGGTAGATGGGAAAAGAAGAACCATCCAACATCTACATAAAAGAGTACTTCTTCTCATTATCATTTGTCACAACCTGCTCCCTTTTAACTTTTTTTTTTTTTTTTTTTTTTTTTTTGCGGTATGCGGGCCTCTCACCGTTGTGGCCTCTCCCGTTGCGGAGCACAGGCTCCGGACGTGCAGGTTCAGCGGCCATGGCTCATGGGCCCAGCCGCTCCGCGGCATGTGGGATCTTCCCGGACCAGGGCACAAACCCATGTCCCCTGCATCGGCAGGCGGACTCTCTACCACTGTGCCACCAGGGAAGCTCCCTTTTAACTTTTTATGCTTTGGTGCTTAATATCTAATGACTTTCCATTTGCCCCAGATTTAAGCATAGTAGGTACCTTGTAACAAATATGTATTGGTTTTAGTTGTTTCAGTCTATATCAAATTTACTACTATGCATATAAAGAGATTTATAATATATTCTTTCCGAAAAAATGGTTTTTCCAGTAATTCTTTAAAAAACATAGGAAGGGGCTTCCCTGGTGGCGCAGTGGTTGAGAGTCCACCTGCCAATGCAGAGGACGCGGGTTCGTGCCCCGGTCTGGGAAGATCCCACATGCCGCGGAGTGGCTGGGCCCGTGAGCCATGGCTGCTGAACCTGCGTGTCCGGAGCCTGTGATCCGCAACGGGAGAGGCCGCAACAGTGAGAGGCCCGTGTACCGCAAAAAACAAAACAAAACAAAACAACAACAACAAAAAAAAAACAAAGGAAGACAAAGAGACAAGGAGGGACTTGTCTTGACTTTCATTCTTTTGGCAGAAGCTTTCTACTGTAGCCAAAAGGAAATTCATGGAGAATCCCTTGAATAACAGGCCCACATGAAACATCAGGGCACCAAATGTTCACCTTTGACACTTATAAATTAAATTCTGTAAAGACTAGACAAGATTTGTTTTTTATGGACATGGGAGTACACTGTAAGCTTGATGAGATATGAATACAACATTATACTATTACTGATAGCATAGTTTGAAACCTATTTTTTATACATTCCTTAAAATTTTTGATGAAAGACCAGTGAGAAATTAAGTATATATTAGACACAACATGAAATATGAGTTGGAAAACATTATGGAAGCCCACATCAGCCCTTTCACTTTACAGATGGGGAATCTTAATCCCAGAGACTATAGGTACCACAGAGGCCTACATTTAACCAACTTATTAAACCAGTTTTAAAAACCTGCCTCACTTTCTTTCTTGCAAGCCAACATGAAGAAAAAATGGCAATCTCTAATGCAATCCCTTCTTCCAAGACATAAAACTAGTGGATTCAAAACAAAAATAACTAATAGTACTTTTAAATACTGCCTTCTAATTGCCATTGCAGCCAGTATAAATTCCTGTAATTTCCTGTCTATTCCCAACTGAATGGCATATTCCAAGTCACTTGTATCAGTAACAAGCAAATGAAAAGCATACAATCACCCAGAAGAGTGAATTTCCAATAGAACAAAACTCACTGACTCTGGCATTTTCATTGACATTTGCAAAAGCATTAAAAAAAAAGAAAAGACTCAAAACAACATTTACCGTTTCATTTACATTACATAAACATTCATTTAACATTGACATTTCATTTAAACATTGATTTTTAAGCTGAAGAAGTGTTACTATTCATTCAATCCATGGGCATAAATACCCTAAGAATATCCATAACCAGTAAGTTGGAGAAGAACTGATATAAAAATCATAGTATGCATCTTCTTGGACAAAGAGTAAAACAAATTCTAACGGAACAAACTTTCAGTCAGTTTTGGAACCTCCATCCAATTCTAAAATTAAGAATATATCTGAGCTCAACATTTATTGCACATTACTGTGACATGGCAATATGCTAGATATTGATGGTGCAAAAAATGGAAAATACGTCTTCCTTATTAATTACCTTAGAATTTTCTAAGGAAGGTAAGTATAATTTCAATTTAAATACTTGCATTCCCACAACACTCCCCAGCCTAAGCCACCACCATTTTCTTGCCTGTGAGACAGCAAAAGAGTTCCCCTCGCTCTACTCTGACCTTTCTCTCATCCTGTCTTGCCACATGGTCCCTTCCATTGCTCTTAAACTAAAATGCAAACTCCTTAGCTTGGTTACAAAGGCCCCTGGGCTGTAACCCTGCCTCCTCTCCAAGCTCATCTCCTCCCACTTTCCCGTCAGGTTTAATATGCTCCAGTCACATTAGCCTGTTTCTTTGCTGTGAACACAAGCTTGTTCTTGCCTGTGACCTTTGAACTTTCTGTTTCTTTTGTCTGAAATGTTCTTATCTGGCTCTTCAAAGAGTTGGCATAAGCTAAGATTTCATATATCACCTCCTCAAAGATGCTTAACCTGACTATTTGGTTTCAAGAAGTACCCTACTGCCTACCACATCACCTTCTAAAAATGACATCATCCTATTTATTGCCTACATAGCACAGACTCACTTTCTGAAAACAGAACGGTACTTTGCATCTCATACATATTAAAATTAATAAAGACCCTTCCTTAAAAATTTTAAGCTAAGTCATGATTTATATGAATTTGACATTCTAAAACTGCACAGAAGGGCTGACTAATCAAAAATATCTATCTACCTACCCAGCCACCTATCTACCTACTTGTCTGTCTCTTTATCTACAATGTTGTGAAAGAAATGGAATATATATTACAGAAGAAAAAACAATGATGGTTATCAAGCGACCTAAAATTTAGTTACTTACAGCTAACTTGGGCAAATCAACTTCATCTCTCCTGGTTTCAATCTACTTATTTGTACAACAGGGGTTATATTAGATAATTTTAGAAGAACTTTTCAGTTCTAAATTTTAGTCATTTGAAGCAGACTTTTTCCAAATAAAAATCATTAATAGTCCTTTAAATGTACATTTTTAAATAACCTGAGGACAGTGAGATAGGAATATGAGGCCCTCAGCTATGGGCTTCCTGTCTGTTTGTAGGTTACTTTGCCTTAACTACTACTTTTTGATGCCTCATCTTCAGTCCTTTCCATTTCCTATTCCAGAGTGGGGAAAAAATATTGAAACTATTTCATAAAAATATATTGAATTATGCACTCATTCCTCCCTTGGAAAATAAATGTACTTCTAATAATAGGTATATGCCAAAAAATTAAAATAACCCGAGTACTAAGAAGAATCAGTTTTACACATGCATCTACAGAACATCTATCACTGTTTTCCAAATAACATACAAAATAAAGAATTTGTTTCACTTTCTGTTAAAACTAAATCCCCAAATTTCTCACTGGAGTAATATTCCCTATTACTACCACTGGAAAAATAATTATTTTCAGGAGAATACTGTAATATAAAAAACAATAATAAATAAAAAGAAGTGGTAAAGATAGACAAGTCAGAATAATAAATAAGGGGGCTATCTCTTAAAATTAATAAATAGTGACTTTTTTCAGTGGCATTTCAGATGAAGCAATGATGAAGTTTAAAGGAATAGAATGTGAAAAATCTAAAGCATATAATAAAATTATGGGAAACAAGCTTAGAAGATGCAGTAGGTAGGATTAGTTTGAGGTACAGAAAATGCAAGCAGCAAGACAGGATAAAAAGAGTCCTATTTCATAAAATGACAGGAGGTCCTTTAGCACTCATAGAAAATAATCAGGGAATTACTTTAGCTCAGTAGGGGAACCCAAAATAATATGCATGAGAAAATCCTAATTTAAAATATTTCATATAATAACACCTGAAGAAGTAAACTAAATTCTGCAGCAAACTTAAATTAGTTGACTACTATTTTAACATGGCAATAAAACTGCATTGTGAAACAAAATCAGGAGTGGTAATGCAATAAGTTGTGTGAAATTACATGCTATGTTATGCTGGAAAGATAAAGTATCACAACCCTAGGTTTATAAACATTTACACACAATATAAACAAAAGGACCGGTG
Organism: Mesoplodon bidens; assembly: GCF_964165515.1. Taxonomy (NCBI): domain Eukaryota; kingdom Metazoa; phylum Chordata; class Mammalia; order Artiodactyla; family Ziphiidae; genus Mesoplodon; species Mesoplodon bidens. The sequence continues at coordinate 93,655,661 of NC_138167.1, forward strand.
GTTGGTTAAGTGTATCCTCCATTTTTTTATTTCCATTTTCCACACTCATAGCCTGTCACTGATCTATTTTTACTAGTGGGGAAATGGAAGAAGAAATTTAATATTATACAAGCATATTAGCTTTATTTTCCCAAGATTTTTCATTTCCATCCATCTTTAAGTTTACTACTTGATAAAACAAACACATCAAAGCCAACAGTGGTCAAAAATTTGTTTTTATTTTCCAAGGGATCAGCAAAAGTAAATGCTTTTAGGCTCTTTGAAAGCCAGTCCAAATGAAAACATGGTAGAAATCAACACATCTTACCCGACACCAAACCAGCTATATACTTCGCCTCACTGAACACATGACTCACTACTAATGACAGCATGGAGTGTGACCAGAGTTGTTATGTAACTTCATTCCAGACTGATTAAGATAAACCGAGTGAGAGACACATCCTTTACAGCCTTTACAGTTTTTATCCTTGACCCCAATCTCAGGCATTTAGAGAACAGGCTGGGGTAACTCCGTATCTTCCAGAAAGCAAGACTCTGAGGCCAAAATGTAAGCCTCTAAAACTTCAAAATGATACATTCAGTGAGCAATACATTAACATTTAGAATGAAAAGAGAGCTAATATTTTAATTATATACCACGCATCAGGCAAGGAGCAAGATGATTTTCTGACGAGACCTCATTTAAACTCCAAACTGAACTTGCAAAAAAAAAAAAAAAACACACAACTGTGAAAATACCTTGCCCCACTGAAGTCCTATGAAAATTACTAAAAGTAACCATAAGGCATAGCCCTTGTTAACGTGACTGCTTTGAACAAGAAGGCAAGACTATAGCATGAGGCTACATCTACAACAGCAAAGTCAATGTCCTTTCAAAATGTTCTTTGCCAGCACAACCTAAATCTCATATCAACATTCACTGTAAACGTGGGGGACATGGAAAAAAAAACTATCAACCACTCACCATAATGCATGTAACAGTTTCCTTTGGTGGGGTCCAGCTCAATAGCCTTCAAGAAGAATTTTTCAGCCTCACTCTTACGACCCTTGAAAAACAGAGAAAATGGATGATTCAGCAGCGGATCATGAGGGATTCTTCACCTCCTGGGCCCAAATGAAGTAGACTAATGTCTACTTAGTAATCATCATCAAAAAGCAGTGTTTTGTTTTTATCTAAATGAGGATGATCAAAGAGAATATGTTGAGAGAGAAGACTGAGGTCAGAATCCTGGGAAACATCAAGATATAGGAGAGACAGTGAGAGTGAGTTCATTAAAGACGTCAAAGAGAAGAGACCAGGAGAGCAAGAGAAAAGAGGGAAAAAATGGTTTCACGGAAACCAAAAGGATAAGAGAGTTTTCAGGAATGGTGGGAAACATATTTTCATTTTCTATTTTATTTTCTCCCTTTGATCTGTTTCTCTTCATTCATTCATTCATTCATTCATTCTTCCTTATAAGGAATGATGACTATTTTAGCTTTGAGATGGTTTTGTCTTAATGTTCACTTTTATTTATTTATTTATTTATTTAATGTTCACTTTATATAGGAAGGAACTAAGTCACAATTTGTTGACTCGCAAGCAACTACTGCTTATCCTTGCTGCTGTCATTCAGGACTACAATACTGCTAAATCAGGATTGAATCTAAAGCTAGATCTTCTCCCTAGCTACAGTTTTAAGTAAACATTACCATAATCCTCAGAAAAAAAATAAGCAAAAAGTAGGGGCAAAGGCTTATATGCAATAAACTGATTTTTCATGAAATAATATCATAATCCAGGCAGATTCTAAAACTAGACATTCTTTGCTGTGCTATAGCTTCTGCACCAAAATTGACTCCAGAGTAACAAAAAGGGGTGACTCAAGGTAGGAGAACAACCCAAAGAAGACCTTTCCTAAAACACTTCTGTCTCGTCCTGCAAGGTTAAAATGAAGATCTATGCTAACTGGGTGGAAGCAAGGCACAGGGTGGTATTCAGAAGCTGTGGGTCTAGAGTAAAGAGAAACAATCTTATCTGTCTGTTCCTTCTAATTTAAACGCTATCTACCACATAAACTTCAGGTGATGTTTTTCTTTCCCCTTCACATATTTTTTTTAAATCACTTTTAAGGAGATAATTTTTCGAAAGATAGAGGTGTATGGTTAAGCTAATATTCTACATTTCATGCAATTTTGACTCATTTCTCCATATGACTTCTCCTTTTTATTCGTTCATTTAAAAAATTCACTCTGTTGCCCTCTTTCATTTTACTAATGCTACTCCAGTCAATAACTCCTCTTTAATTCACAAGGCTTGTCAAATTTCCAATAATTAAAAATTTAAAATCTCTTGAGATATTTCTCACAGCACTTTAAGTTCAAAGGAAAGCACAGGCAAAATACTTGCTACACATATCACACTTTGATGAAGTTAGTAAGAATTAGCAAGAATCTTACCCAGTTAGGATTCACTGAATGATCATGCAGTTAAGAGCACAGATGCCAGGAGGCCAAGCAGCTCTCACACTTATGTAGCTATGTGAACCTTGGAAAATAATTTCATCTCCTAGTTATAATTTTCTCTGTTACAAAAAAGAGGGCAGGTGGAGAACAGAGGATTTTTTGGGCAATGAAACTATTCTGCATGATACTGTAATGGCAGATACATGTCATTATACATTTTTCAAAACCCATAGAATATACAACACAAAGAGTGAACCCTTATGTAAACTGTGGCCTTTAATTAATAATAATGTGTCAGTATTGGCTTATTAATTGTAACATGTACAACATGAGCTCAAGTTGATACAACCAGAGAAGCTGTATAGAAGGGTGGGAGAGTATATGCCATTTCTGTACCTTCTGCTCAATATTTTTTTTGTAAACCTAAAACTGCTCTAAAAATAAAGTCTATTATTTTTTAATGAGGATAATAAAATCTATTTCATAAGATTACTGAATTATGTGAAAGGATACACATGAAGTAGCTATTACAGTACATAGGCATATTCTGAGTTTATAATAAATGTTAACTATTATTTATATGTAGATATATATATACATATACATATATAATATGCAACAGAATGCAGAGTTCTGAATGACAAAGAATAAGTTTTATTATATACACAGCCTCAAAACACACGGTTAGCCTTTAAATCACCACTGGAAAATAATGTACAAAGAACTTCCAGAAGATGATAAAAGAAAGATGCAAAATGAAAACTATCATTGGTAAAGAGTCTGTACAAATGTTATATGCAAAAATATAAAAGGGTCTGTGAACTTTCTTCCACTTAAGTTTTTAGGACAGAAGAGAAGAAAGTGGCTCATTTATCAATGTCACAGTAAACAGCGTAGTAAAATTCTTATGTGTAGTCCACTGGCAAAGCAATAGTATATAGCTTTAAAAAACAAATCAGGACTCAAAGGCCAGTAGTCTCAGGTTACTCAAATGAACCAGGTTATTAAAGACAATGAGTCCCACCACCTCCTAGATACAAAACAAATACATCAAAGGCCAGAACATTCTTTTTTGGGGGAAGTATCAAACCATCATGCAAAGACCCATTTTTCTACTTTGACCACTATTTGGTCAAGTGCCAAATTATGAGGAAAATAAAATTCTCAGGACACTATAATTCAAGCAGATGCATAAGCCAACCAAACACACACATTGCTGGGTCCTAGGAAGGGTGGTAAGGAGGTCACACTGTGTTTAACCAGGTTTACTCTGTTCACTATTATCGTTATAGAGGGGTAGGTAGCAGTTAAGAAAGTGGAGAAGAAGAAAAACATGTCTCAGCAGGTTTTTCTTGGAGTCTTTCAGATTATGTCAGCGTTTTCTACAAGCAAGCATTATGGAGTAGCCTCTGGTTAAATCAACTTCTCACATCAAATATTGTTATTCATTTTATATATTGGTTGAGATGTTTGGACACAAGTGGTGGTTGAGAAAACCAAGAAAAAGGGACTGTGGTCAGCTGTGACAAATAAGGCAAATGTGAGTGGAGAGGCTCGGTTTCCACTGTCAGGTCTATGACTTATTTGCGTGTTCACTTGTTTTTGTAGGTTAAAAAACTTGTATCGAATACCTTGTGCTGTTCTAAGTACTGGGGATATAACCATATAACTGAACAACACAGACTGCTCGCTTGCAAGTGCTACTTGCAGGAGGCACACAGCAAACGAATAACCCAATAAGCAAGGGGATCAGTCACAGAGCACTGAGGGCTAACAATGAATTTCTTCAATTCTCCTTGAGAGAACCGGCCCAGAGCCAGACTAGCCTGTGTTTGAATCTTGCTGCCTCTACTTATTTAGCTGACTCTGAGTCTCTTTTTCCTCATTTGGAAAAATGAACATAATACCAATTTTGAGGGGTTGCTAAAATCATAAGTCAAAGGGAAATAACTAGCTTTGGACCTGGCACAGAAAGCTCTGACACTTTGATTTTTCTTCCATCTCCTCAAAAAAATTTTATTCTTTCCACATTGAATGCCACTGTCTGGTTCCCAACTACCAAAATTCAAAAATCCTTTGCAGAATTTTATGTCATGGTAGAAACTAAATTTCACGATTTTCCTATAAAATGTCTCTCACTCACAATACTTCCCCATCCCCCAATAAAAGGCTCTTCCGGCTCACATCTTTTTTTTTAATATTCTTTTTTTTTTTAAATAAATTTATTTATTTATTTTATTTTGGGGTCTTCGTGGCTGCACGCAGGCCTTCTTTAGTTGCACTGAGGGGGGCTACTTTGTTGCGGTGCAGGGGCTTCTCACTGTGGTGGCTTCTCTTGTTGCGGGGCACTGGGTCTAGGTGCACGGGCTTCAGTAGTTGTGGCACGCAGGCTCAGTAATTGTGGCTCGTGGGCTCTAGAGCGCAGGCTCAGTAGCTGTGGCGCACAGGCTTAGTTGCTCCGTGGCATGTGGGATCTTCCTGGACCAGGGCTCGAAGCTGTGTCCCCTGCATTGGCAGGCGGATTCTTAACCTCTGCACCACCAGGGAAGCCTCTGGCTCACATCTTGAATGCTACAATAGATTTCAGATTTCCTGACTCACTGAACTTCATTTTACCAGCTTAATAATACTTAAACAGAACTGTTTTCATGTTATGCCATTGCTCAAAAATATTTTAATAGCACCCTGTTTCCATTCATTTTATTTAATAACCAGTCTAATTTTCAAAATATTTCACAATCTAGTTCAAATCTTCTTGGATAAATTCCTGTACCTTATCAGGCCAATTTCCTTATGTACCTTAACTGTAGCTCCTATGTTCTTCCTTAATTATTTCTTCTGGTCTGTAATGTTATTCTTTTTTTTTTTCATTCATTCATATATATTTTATGTTTCAAGCCTTGGTTGAAATCCCACTTTTTTATAAAGCCCTCTGTGATGGCTCCAACTCCCAGTAATTTCCCTTTTCTTTTAATTGTGCTTATGTGATTATTTTTTTTAGAGTCATCACTATCACACTGGAGTCACACAACTTGAACCCTAAAATACTAGATCAAGGGCTTTCATTATAAACTAAGGTGGTTGGCAAGTAGAATTTCAAATTTGAAAACTGTAATTCTCGGAAAGTATTTACAGTTTGTATATAACAATTTGGTGTATTCACACGGGAGTCAGTTAAAAGAGCAAAAACCCAGTACGCAGAAGCAAAGAGCAACTGACAATGGAAAAGATTAGAAAGTCAATATCAAACAGACCTATAGGAATACTTGGCAAATACTTTAGAAATTTTACCATCAGAACTTGGAACAATTCTAGATTAGACATTCTCTGCAGTTAGCATATTAGTGCTGATATGAAGAATTAACTGGTTGGATCTGAAGCAGCATAAATGACTATGGGATGAAGGGAAAGAGCTAGAAAGATGAGAAAAGAGGAGAACTGAATGGAACCAGTGCAGAGACATATTCCTGGCAAGGGGTGCATGAGTAACTAGGGGGTTAGGGATTTGAGATTATCAATATACTTATCCTTATATTCATATAATATTTGTAGCACTCTACTGAATATTAAAAACAGATTCAAGAGTAATATCATTTAAACTCATGAAAAAAAGCATCCTCAATCAGGACTAGGCTTGGTCAGGTCCTCTTCTGACTGGCAGCAATAAAATATACACATGTAAGATAAATATTCAGTAAAGTTTAGATAGCCTGTTCCACAGCATAAGATTAGTTTTCAGCACATTTATTTTGTTTTCTAATTAAACTGGATGCTACTGTCCCTGTTCAGAAAGAGGTGCCCACCTGAGTGGGTATACAAGGCAAACAGTTTCTCTTCTGAGGGCTGATCAACGTTTTTTCCAACTATGAAGTGATGAAATATAAAACTAGATACTTATATATTTATACACACACACACACACACACACACCAAACCTGGAGCTCCTACTTAAGGAAGCACTCGGGAATATTAAACATGAGAAAATGTTATACTATTAATGGCTTCAGCTTGAATTGTCTTATTTTTAAAAGTCAACCATATACCAAATTTTGTACTTATTTTTGGTAACAAATCACTCATTATAGGTACCACCCTACACACAGTATGTTTTGAGGCCACAGCTCAGAACTGCTATTTTATTGAATGACCTAAAAACATCAAGACTTTGCATTGTTGCATTGCATTATAAATATATAATATAATATAATTAGTGTATTAATCTTGTTCCCTAAACTAGATTACTCCCATAAGACTTTACTTTTTCATCTATAGCCATCCAAGTGTTCTATAAATATAATTACCAGTCAACAAATGAACAGGCTACCACTATTTTCTTGTATACAACTTAATAGCATATAGTTACTCCTTAGTCATTTAGTTCACATGGTTACATGTTTTCGGTAAACTACAGAGCTATGAATAAAGCAGTGATTTCTACACTTTACTTCTGGAAACTGTCACATGAACCAAGGTCTATAAAACTATAAAAAGTGTTCCTCAGAACTAGCCTGATTCTCAACCAAATATTTATATCCTAATAAGGGACTACCTGTGTCTTCAGCATTGGTAGGAACACCAGTTAGAATAATATAAAGAACAAACCAGAGGATTTCCCTTAGGTGGCCCTACTCATATTTAGAGGCTGCTGTAAGTTTAGTGTAAAGAGTCTCCTTCTGCAGTTGTGTATCCAGCAGTCACTCCCATACATTTAGTGTCTACTTTGAGGGCAAGTCTGACAATGGTGAATGCCAGTCATTTTTCACAATCAATGAAAATCACATCTTCATTTCACATTCAAGAGTGTATCTACACAGATAAGAAATAAAAAAGGGAAGCAGCCAATAAAATGGGTCCAAAAGCTTATATGTAGTTTGGTAAATGTGTTGTTTACAGCTGCATTATAGTTTAATGAGTACAAAAGGAAAAGCAATCAAATAGCCTTGAAAAATTAATTTGTAAAGGCCACCATTTACAAATAGAAGTGTTGTTTCATGGTCTATCTTAACATCACAGTGTTTGTATGCGAAGTGTCTTCAGGATAAAAAAGGTTTTCCTCATCACAAGAAAAATATCATTAAAAAAAATCTAACAGTTGAACTAATTCTTACTAATCAAGATGATTTACATCAAACCATGTAGTTCTAAAGTCCCTCCAAGTCATTATATATAATCAGCCAGAGATCACCTTAGAGGCAAAGTGAAGGGATGGGGCAGTGGTAACTTTCATGATGAAATACTTTACTTATTAAGCCTCCAGATTTAGGTGAACCATTAAGCCTCCCAGATTTAGGTGAACCATTAAGCCTCCAGATTTAGGTGAACCATTAAGCCTCCCAGATTTAGGTGAACTTTTGGAAGGGGAGGAGGCCACAAAACTGGCTGAAATGAAATGGCGGACCAAGTGGGATGAAAGACTTCAGTAGACTGAATTTCCCTCAAAGAAGTTAAAGTGGATCATCCACATGCAGCTGGGGCTCTGGCTCGAATGTCAGACATGTTACATGAGCAATAGGCACAAATAAGCAGTTTGCAAATACCAAAAAATAATGTTCAATATCCCTGTGAAAACATATTAAACTTACTCAATATTCAGTTTACCTAAAAGGTAAATTAATACATTGAGATGTTATTGATCATCTATCAGTGAAGTTGCCCCAATATTATAGAACTCAGTATTCCTGAGGGTTCATAAAAACCAGCACTCAGCTAACACATAGCTAAAATATAGTAAAACATAATAAGATCTTCTTGGGAGCAATTTGATATGCATCAAAGCTCTTAAGTCATAGGTATATCTTGGCCAAACAGTTCTATCTCTAGGCATTTGTCCTAAGGAAATATCTGTAAATACCGAGAGGTAGCTATTTATTTTCACTGCAGTATTGTTTATACAAATTCAGTGTCTATCAGCATAGACTTGGTTGACCAAATGTCATTTCAATGAAATATTATGTATCTACTAAAATGATTTTGTAGAAATTATTGAAACTACAAGAGATTTCCATGATCTGTTGCTAAATGAAATAAGCACGTTTTAAGTTTCTGTTTATGTCCTAATTACATTTAAAAAACAAAAAGAATATTTTAAAAAGGAGGCTAGCACTACCTGTATCACTGGCTCATTTTACTGCAGGATTTCAAAGGTGAATGAGAGGGTTGGTCCTTTGGTATTTCAAGACTGACAGGGAGGGAAGTACACTTCTAGATTAGACTGTTAAAAAATAGTGCTGTGTTAGTGTCAAACTAAGTGTCCTGAGAACACAGAACAACTTAGTCCACTGAAAAGGGAAAGAGAATGCTTCAGAGATGTGACTTTCACTCCACAGAAATGGATTAAGCTCCTGCTATGTAACAGGCTGTATTCCAGATCCTGGTAATCAAGACGAAGTTCCTGCCCTTTCGCAGTTCACATTCTGGTGGTGAAATGATAGTTCACACATGAGCAGGTGACACTGTCTAAAGCAGTTGGTACAAAAAAAATAATAACACAGGCTAAGGGAAGAGAGTAACACACACTGGGGTGGGATGATGTCTGATAAAGTGGTCAAGAAAGGCCTCTGGTAACACTGGAGAAGTGACCTAAGTAAAGGGAGCGAGTGAACCATGCAAAGATCTGGCATGTTTGGAATTTTAGGGACTAACAAGAAAACCAATATGGCGGCAGGGGAGTAAATGCCGCAAAGAATCACAGGAAATGAGTGTGAGAGACACGAGCGACCAGACTGTGTAGAGCAAAGTAGGCACTGTGGGGAGTTTGGAATTAGTTTTTCTTTTTTGGTAGTAAAAAAAAAATCACAGTTTCAACATCGGATGCCACATGTTGCTTTGACTCATATCACTTCCTTGGTGTTAACTAGCAAAGCATCAAACAGCCTCTGGGAACTGCACAAGATATGGAACACTTCATCAGTGTGTGTCATCCTTGCGTGGGGGCCATGCTAATCCTCTCTGTGTCATTTCAGTTTTAGTGTACATGCTGCTGAGGCAAGCCCTGGAATTTCTTTTGACTAGGAAGGAACACGACAAAGGATTTTAAATAGAGGTACAACATGATCTCACATATTTTTACGAAAACACTGGAGATCTTGGCTGGAAAACTGACTGTAGGGGGCACAGAAAACAGGGAGACCACGTAGGAGGTTATTAATACTCCATGGCTAAGACTAGGGTGAAAGAAGTGGAAACAGTGAGATGTGGTTATATTTGGAATATCTTGCAGATAGGTGACTGATGGATTGGGTACGCTCTGTTTGATTGAAATGCTAGGGCAGGAGAGTATGGAGGACTAATTTAGAAAGACTGGCCAGAAAGGAGGTCACAGACCAAGCCTTGGCAAGAACACCAGATATCTAGTACCTTCCCTGAGAAGAAAGTAAAAGAAAACTTGGAAGAATGCCAAGAGGAAAGCAAAAAAAAGGGCAAAAACAGAAACAAAAAACTCTTCTATTTCAATCATGTTTTCAATAAAAGAGAAGAAAAAGATTTTAAATAACTACTGAAAATAAGTAGCTTGCTTTCCATAAATATTTAAAATATCTGATTAATAAAAGTAAATTCTATGTTGCTTTCTACACAGCTTTGACATTAGGAGTTAAAAGTTAGATTTTAAGGTATAAATACAAATAGCTAATTTCTGAAACATTATATAACTGAAGGTGTTTAACTTACTCAGATTTCTTGTTATATAACAAGTTTTTACTTCCTTTCTACATCTGTTCACTTGTATATTTTCCCTTCAAGCTTAAAGAGGTCATCCACACACACTGTAATAACATTTCACTGGAAGGTAATTAATTTGATAGGTTACAACCACATCTTAAGCTCCATCTGGGCAAATTGCTTAGGCTGTTACATTGCATTGCTATACTAAAGTCAAAGTCAAGTTAAAGCCAACATCTTACTACAACTCTTCTCCATCCATAATATCAATTTATGAGAAGAGAATTCAGATATTTTATTAAAATGTCTAAGGAAGTTGCGGTGAAGTAAGTAGGAATTTTGTTTGGATCAAATGTATAATTAAATTTCAGATAAATGTATCCTAAAATTTACTTTAAAATTATGTAACTCATTTTTAAATATCAAAATCAGCTATTTTTAGACTTCAGAATAATACACAGAATTTATCTTTGACTCACCAATTAAATAGAAAAATATCTGTTTGTAATTAAAATAATGAACTTTTAGCAGTTCATTAAATTTATTCGTTGATTTCCTTAATCCAACAAATATTTATTGGGAACTGTGTTGAGCACTAGTATGAAAATGGTGAATAAGGACATAACCCTTGCCCTCATGAAGAGTCCAAAACTGTAGCTGTTAGGAGTACAACACAAATAAGGGCTGTACATTTCACTTAGAACTAGTTGAAGCATTCAGGAAAGGTTTCCAAAAGAACTCCTGCTTGCTCTAACAATCTGAGAGCTGTGTATGATTAACTAGTTGTATGATCTAGTTGCAGGGTAGACGAAAGTATCTGAAGTAGAGACACAGCAAGGGTAAAATCTCTGTAGCAAAAACACTGCATGAGCCCAGGGTGAGGGAGACAGAGACCAGGAGTAGAGGTGGGCCATGCGACAAGGTCGGAGGGGTAGAGCCCGCCTGGCGAACAGATTACATGAAGGAATCTGTCCTTATCTGTTTTGTCAATATCGCTCTGAGGGTTGTGTGGATCACGGTTGTAATGGGAATGGAAGGGGTGCGGGCAGGTTAATCCAGGCTTTTAAAAGAGAGTGATGGGGCTGATAATGGAGATGAAGATTAGTGGACTGACAGGAGGGATATTTAGGTAATAGGGATAGGATTACATGATGGATAGGAGAGGGATGGGGTGTGAGACAGAGGTCACAAAGATGACCTCTAGGTTTCTGATTCTGAAACGGAGACAAAGCCGGTAAATAATAGAAAAAGAAAGACCAGATTAAGGGGGGAAGATCATGAGCTCAATTTTGAGAACTGTAGAGACTGAGGTACCTTTGAGACATCTGAGCTGTCAAAGATGTGGTTTGTTAGGCTGACTCAAGAGGCCTGAGGTAAGGTAAAACAGTATTTCAAGAAGATAGAAGTAGTCAATTATGTCAATTGTTGAAAATATCCAGTGGATTTAATGACACAGAGATCATTGGTAAGCTCACTAAGGTGTATTTCTATGGCATAATAGGTCTTAAAGCCAGAAGGAGTCGGGGGGAATTTGGGGAGTGAAGCAAGGAAGTGGATACCCTCAGTCAATAGTCTGGCTCTGAAGGGGAGGGAAAGTGACCATGTCAGCAGAAGGGAATGAGACATATTGAGTGTTTTGAAAAAGAAAACAGAAAGTCAAAACATAAATCACAACTGGGCATAAAAATTAATGTGTAGGGCTTTTTTTCCCCCTTAGTTTAATTGAAAATTAGAAGAGAAAACCTCAAAATTCCATTTCTAGGGTTCTTAGGTAACTTTCCAATTTGGTCATGGCCAAACTTAAACCAGTCCAGAATTCTTTAAACTGTGTCATTTCCTCCTGGGTGCCCTAACAGCACTTGATTCCTGCTTTTGTTGTGACACTTACCATATGTACTCTAGTTACCACTTGTAATCTCTTCTAATTGTAAACCAGTTTAGGGGAATTGTTTAGTCAACACTTCGCTAAGGGCCAGATGCATAGTAGGTGGTCATAAATGCATGAAAACATTAAATATCTTGGAAAAGCAAACACTCAAAACGCACTTCATAAATGCATGCTCTCGTTGGGAAGTCCTGTTGCCTTAATGAGGGCGTAGGTTTCAGTGGGTAAATCTGATTACATCATAAGGCCCGAGTGATACCCAGAATGTCACCCCTGGCACTGTTGTCAACATCTCCTCTATACAAGGGGTAAAAAAGAAGCCACAATTTTTATCAGCCTTCTGTGGTCCATAAGACGGCACCACAAGTTCGTAGAAAATAGTTTCCAATAGGAAACTTTAGATGGATAAAGTGGTCCACGTGATCACCATTTAGGGAATTAGTGCCATTGGAAAGCCCCTGAATCTCAGCTATTAGCAACAGCTCCAACCATTTTCTTGCACTGTTTGTGCAAATGGGTGCTTCTTGCTTGTCATGAGAACTTGCTGGATCACTCCAGCCCAAACTGCCTAGCAACAGCCTGGAAAGCGGCTATGCTGATTGGTCCCCACAGAGCTGGCTTTGGCTCACGGAGCTCAGGGCTGACACTCGGGCTGCAGAAGTTTAAACCCCATGGGGATAGTCAGGAAAGCTGCGCTGTGAGAGTGGAAAAGCAGGAGCCCCAGCAACAGCTGCTTTGCAGCTGGGTCACAAAGGAGAGCAAGCAATCCCTCGACACCATAAAAGGTAGCGGATGATGGGAAGGCAATCTCTGTGCCTCCATTTGTCACTGGCAGGGTGCCACTGGCTCTCAAATCCAAATGCTCTCACAAGAGGATAAAGCCAGATGTAAATAATTCCCTAAATTTATACTTTTTTTTTTTTGGTAGAAATCTTCAGCAGTAAAGGACATAGAGGATTATTTAATTTATTTAGACTCAAAATTCTTTGATGATTGAACCAGGGTGCTGAATAAAGCAATGGATTCAGTCACAGAAACCTGAGTTCTAATTTGGTTCTGATACCAAGAAGGTGAACCACCAGAGAAAACCCCTAATTTGGATAGGTTTCATTTTTCTCCTTTGCCAATCAAAGGACCTAGGTTAACTGAACTCTACTGGTTACAATTCTCAGTTTAAAAAATGGAATTCAATTCAGGGAACTCATCATTGGTTAAAAATTCAGATTAAAGGAGAGTTAAGCTCTTAATTCATGTCATACTCCTTTGCCTCCATTGCCTTCCAACCCATGACAGAGAAAAGGCATTGGTTTTCCCCCAGATCCAGCCAGCCGACACTGAGATTGGGGATAGTAGCTGAGACCTAAAATCAATTGTAGTTTACTGTACTAACAAATGAAACTAAATGGAGTTGGAATAAATGATCCATTTATCTTCTTCTGGAAGGACTTTCAAGGTAAAGATGCCTATCAAAGGCAGAATGTCCTAGAAAGGTTCTTACGCCAATTAGACCACATACATATTGAATGTGTATACTGTGCTTCTGGTTTTGGAAGTAATTCTTGGAAGTAATTCTGGTTTGCCTGAAACTATTCTATGTCCACTGTTCCAGTGGAAAAATAACAGCACCCCCTTCCTGGTTTGAACAAATATTCTGTAGTTGCCCTAATTCTTGTTTCCCTCTCACAAGTATTCACCTAAATCAGATGAGTCCAACAATGGCTCTGTGATGCTGAGATGTCCCAGCAGATGAAACCAGGAGCCTCCATTAGCAGCATCGGTGAGATCTCAGCTTTCTATCCCCGCCCCACTCCTAACAAAGAAGGCATGAACAAAGACATCCTTTCACAGCACAAGACCACGTGATCTTTGTCAAGAGTAATGAAATTTCCATTCATCTCTGCTTCCGCAAAACAGATTTTTCTGGGTGTCTGTTGTCCTAGCACATTGCAATTTTACTTTGTCTTTACAGGTTATATGATAAGAACAGAAACATTATAAAAGCAGCTTACTATGTGCCAGGCGCTGTTCCAAGAGCTTTCTCTGTATCGTCACATTAAATCCTCATATTACACCTGAGATATTATTATTATCCACTTTACAGAATAAGAAACTGAGGGACAGAGGGGTTTTAAGTACCTTGCCCAAGGTACAGAAGCTTGATTTGGCAGAGCTGGGGTTCAAACAGAGACCATCTGGCTTCACAGTTTGTGGTATTGCATTATCGACTTGGTTCAGAAGTTTACTACCAGGAATCATTACGTTATTTAAAGATGAGCTTTATGGAGTAGGTCCACCTATACATTCATGCACCCACCCATCCATCCCTCATCACGTATTCAGAGGGTATGTCAGGCACTGGATAATGAAAGGACTCCTGCTCTTTAGACTGAATAATATGATAACTCTGGAAGTGGGCATTTATCAATTGGAAGATCATACTCGAAAGGGCTCTCGTTAGACATATGCATCCTACATAAGGAGAAAACAGAGACCAAGGCATCTATTGTGCCTGAGTGAGTTTGGGGAGGTCTCATAAAAGAGGTGGCATACTTCAGCTGGCTCACAGATGGAGGAAAAGTTGGCCAAGCATCAAGACAACAGACTACCTGCTAAGTCCAAGGGCTGGTGACTTACAAGTTCTCTTTACAAGATCCAAATTAAGAATATTGCTTAAAAAGTCAGTCTAATGGAGAAAATGTTCCTTGTTTTAACAACATTAAAAGGCCTTGTAGCTTACAAAGGTTCATTTGATATCAACCAACTCAAAACACATCTATTTGAGAAAATAAGGTTATTTAACAACTCCAGTTACCAAATTTCTACTTTCTGTCAGTCTAATGATTCTTGAGCCACCTTCTGTGAATAATAATTATCTGTGACTTACAAAGAAAGAAAAACCTATTGAACACAGCATTGTTTAGTGTGCAATCCTCATTCACTTTAATTTCTAGAGTGTGAAGTGACCAGAGGTAGTACATATACAATAACAGGAAACTTTAATCTAGGCAAAAACGGGAAAAATATACACACACACAAACACACACAGCAAATGGTCAGAGGCTGGCACATTACCAGCAGAACAAGCTTGTATGTATAAATACATATGACAAGCATATCGCCGAACTGGATCTTTCCCAAGTCCTAGCAGAATAGTGTGCAAGTAAGAAGCATACACACTTGGGTTTTGGCATTATCATAGAATAAGATTCTCTCTTTCTCTTTCATACAGTAAGAGAAAATGCATAATGTCACAAGAAGATGTGGGTCACTAACAGGAAAAAATCGAGTACAGAGGTGACATGGAGATGGAAAATAGAAAGTCTGAACTTCTCTGCCTCTAGATAGAAAATTTAATAGTGGTTCAGCTCAGGGCTAAATTATCACTGTCAACATCTCAGACCCTCTTTACCTTGGTAGGAAATATGTGCCATGAAGGCTGCATAGAACTCATTAGACATCAACCTCCCAAATTGTCTTCATCACAGTCTGCTGTGTAATTGACACCTGAGTCGACAGGTTTATCTGTGAGATTCAAGAGGGGCTGAATTGACACTCCCAATCACAAGAGCATCTTTAAAAGCCATGCGGAAGTCTACAGGAAGGTGGTGGAACACTCCTTGCATGACTGCTGTAAATACAAAGCAGCCTTTGGAAGAAACATATTGACCTATTCAACTTCTAAAAATGGAATACATGTGCACGTTGGGGTATATGGTCCCATGCCATGAAAAACACAAACATGGCACTTTGAAGACTTGGGGGAAAATATAAGCTATTAAATTACTAAATAATTTAAAGTGGTATTAATTTTTAAATAAGCATAGATATGTTATAAAAAGAGAAGCATCAGCATAGAGGAAAGATTGCAGGCTTAGGAATCAGATAGGCCTGAGTTTGATCATCTCCTCAAGAACGATCCCTAAAATAGTTGGGCTACTTGGCAAATTGTTTAATGTCTCCAGAAATTCAGCACCTTACAGAGATAAGATGATACCTCCTGATAAGGTTTATAACTGAGACAGTACACGTTAAGCTTTTACAACAGCGCATGGTATATAATAAGTGCTCAACAAATGTTAACTGTCATGATGACTGTGCAATAGGAACAGCAGTAGCTCTCATGCAATATCTTAAAAGGATTAAATAAAGTAAAATACATTTTTAAAAGCACAGCACAGGGGCTTCCCTGGTGGCGCAGTGGTTGAGAGTCCGTCTGCCGATGCAGGGGACACGGGTTCGTGCCCCGGTCCGGGAAGATCCCACATGCTGCGGAGTGGCTGGGCCCGTGAGCCATCATGGCTGCTGAGCCTGAGTGTCCGGAGCCTGCGCTCCGCAACGGGAGAGGCCACAACAGTGAGAGGCCCGCGTACAGCAAAAAAAAAAAAAAAAAAAAAAAGCATAGCACAGCAACACATTGTTAGCACTCAAAGAAAAAGTTCTCCTCCTAACTAGACCTCTTATACCTAAATCCATTTACTCAGAGGTGGCTCACGGAAGTAGATGACTAGTTTTCATGTATGTTAAGCAGCATTCTTGTAACACACCCACATTAAGAACTTTGTGATCCCAAATACTTTGCTAACAACCAGACTATCTCTTGTTCTTGAATGTCTTAGAATATCACAGGCAAAAATTGCCTTTGAGTTCAGAGAATTTGAAGAAAAGAGAAAACAGGGAAAATACCTAAGCTCGAAACTGAAGTTACAGTAAAAAGTACTTACGACCACTTCTGATCAAACTGGAAGACCTGGGCTTCCCTGGTGGCGCAGTGGTTGAGAGTCCGCCTGCCGATGCAGGGGACACGGGTTCGTGCCCCGGTCTGGGAGGATCCCACATGCCGCGGAGCAGTTGGGCCCGTGAGCCATGGCCGTTGGGCCTGCGCGTCCGGAGCCTGTGCTCCGCAACGGGAGAGGCCACAACAGTGAGAGGCCCGCATACAGCAAAAAAAAAAAAAAAACTGGAAGACCTATATAAATACTGGCGACAGTTTAAGAATATATTTCCCCTTATTCAGAAATATGTACTTTCCAAAAGGTCCGTTTTCACTTTGAAATCTTGACATGATTTGGCAAGCTCATGTTGAACTAGTTAGTGCGGCTTAAGCTGTTACCAATCTTGGAACAATAAGAAAGTAGAAGAATTATAGCTGACTCTTCACTATTGCAATATTCAGATACCTGGTATTTCCTGGAAGCAAAACTTGAGTTAATCAAAATATCGTTTTATTCAGACCTGTCCTTCTTCACACTTCTTTTCCAAAGTAAATGCCAAAGATTATCATATTAATATTTTTAATTTTGTTTCTAAAAACATAACAATGAAATAAGAAGTAGTGGATAGGCAATGGAGGGAAAATAAAAGGAAGTATAGACAACACCCAGAGAAGACATTATTTTCAGCAAATAGCTTTTGTACTGAAGGATAAGCAAGAAACAGAGTAGAAAAGACAGTTTTTGGTGTTGCTGGATTTACTAGATTAATGATCAAATGAAGTTAGAAAAGCATAAGGAGACTAAGCTAAGTGCCTAAACAAGGGTCACATATATACAATGGAATATTACTCAGCCATGAAAAGAAACAAAACTGAGCTATTTGTAATGAGGTGGATAGACCTAGAGTCTGTCATACAGAGTGAAGTAAGTCAGAAAGAGAAAGACAAATACCATATGCTAACACACATATATGGAATTTAAGAAAAAAAAATGTCATGAAGAACCTAGGGGTAAAACAGGAATAAAGACACAGACCTACTTGAGAATGGACTTGAGGATATGGGGAGGGGGAAGGGTAAGCTGTGACAAAGCGAGAGAGAGGCATGGGCATATATACACTACCAAATGTAAGGTAGATAGCTAGTGGGAAGCAGCCGCATAGCACAGGGAGATCAGCTCGGTGCTTTGTGACTGCCTGGAGGGGTGGGATAGGGAGGGTGGGAGGGAGGGAGATGCAAGAGGGAAGGGATATGGGAACAGATGTATATGTATGACTGATTCACTTTGTTATAAAGCAGAAACTAATAAAAAAATAAATAAATAAAAATAAATCATATTACCTTTAAGAAAGATTTTATACAACAGGAAATATTCAGTCTTTCTGGGATAGTGACTGTTTTAGATTTGGGTGGCTTACAAGAATAATAGTAATCCATTCATTTCACAAATATTTGGATATCTGAGATGTCATTATGAAAAGAAAAATTCCTCAGAGTTCCAAATAAAGATTTCTTAAATGTCTTTTAGTACAGTAGCTATTTTACTATTTGTTTCAAATTGAGTAAGTGAGATTGTGTTAATACTTTCTAACATCACAAATGAAGTTCAACAAAACTATAGCAAAACCATGAAAAGAAAAGCTTGCTTCTTTTATAGTCATCATCAGTGTAAACTCAACCTAATCACTTCTCAGTGAAAATATTTCATATTGCTCTCCAGCCCAATCAAATTCACGTATCAAGCTGACTCTTCAACTAAAATTATAGATACTATGATAGTTTATATAAAAGATATTATTATTCCTGGCTGCCATACATGATACTCAATAGTTAAAAAAAAAACCCAAAACCAAAAGACTATCTGTATTTTATTGTACCTGTCAGAAGAGCACATATTCATTATCATCACTATCACTGTTCATGAAATTCTACAAAGTCCCCTGAAATGAATAATTTATATTATGCACTCTACTGAGATTACATTCCAAGGCTATCAGAGCAAAACAGATAGCCAGCAGATCATGCTTCGCTATGACACCAAACAGAAAAAAATAAAGGAATATATTCAATTTTGTGTTTTTTCATTTCTATCTTTCAATAGTAATCAGGATTTCTATATTCGTAGGATTACCATATCATTTTTACTGAGACCAAAAAAAAGAAAGAAATTTCACTCCCCAAAATGTTGTTATCCAATTATTTGACCCTTTAAATTCACTCTTCAATCCATTTTTAATGCTGAGGATTTTGACATTTTTAACCAACAGAACAAAAAATAAGTTCTCATATTTTTTATTTACTTGAACCTACTTAAAACATCACTTTTTTTCTCCTTCCTAATTACTTGTACATGATTTGGCAAGCTCACGTTTATTCCTTCAAACTTTTATTGTTCCTTTCTCTCTCCATCTCCTTCCACCATGCAACAATGAAATAATGTGTCCAACACATAGTTATTGCTGTAGGAGACCCTCCCTTGGCATCTGAAACAAATGAGTGACACAGTGCTGCTCTCAGTCTAGTGGGGAAGACAGACATGAAAATGACTAACAGTAACAGAAGGTGCTGGAGCCACTTTCATGAGAGCACAGATAACAGAAGAATCAAGTCAGTGCAGAAGGGTAGTGATGTATCAGTGCTATGCCCTGACAGAAAACTTTTATGTGAATTGGGCCAATCTCTGCTTCAGAGTCATTTCATTTACATTCATTCAATAAATATTTATTGAATAACTATGTGCCAAGCACCAAGCTAGTAACAGTAATGAAGAG
Source organism: Mesoplodon bidens (assembly GCF_964165515.1). Taxonomy (NCBI): domain Eukaryota; kingdom Metazoa; phylum Chordata; class Mammalia; order Artiodactyla; family Ziphiidae; genus Mesoplodon; species Mesoplodon bidens. The sequence continues at coordinate 93,675,132 of NC_138167.1, forward strand.
ACAGGGTCTCTACTCTCACTGCCTAAAAAAAGCAACCAATAGTAATACATTAGTATTCAGCTATCACAGATATTCACGTGCAATAAGAACCCTGCAAGAGAAGCATGAAGGCTGCTTGGAAGAATCAGTCACTGTTTTATGGAACGTAGTGTTAAAGATGAAACTGGATGGATGGATAGGGCTTTGCCAAGTGGAGATAAAGGAAAAAGATATTCTAGGCCAAGGCAGCAAGCAGCATGCTTGGAAAAGACAAAGAATGAACAGATTCTTTCTTAACCTACTTAGGGAGCCATTAGAAGTTTAATATTGTGGGGGGATAATGGCTGATGAGGTTTAATGAGAAAGGCTGTGGCCAAATAATAAACAATGTTCCATGCCACACAAAGACATAAAGATTTTACTGAATAAGAATCATGATATTGTTCTTACTGTTAATTGCTAACAATTATTGAGTCCTTACAACATACATACCTGGCAGTGTTCTAAATGCTTTTATAATACATTTAGACTCACTTAACTTCTGGACCCTCTCAAGAAGGAAATACTTTTGCTCTCATTATACAAACAGGCAGAATAAGATAGAGAGAAGTTAAATAACATAACCAAGATCACTGAGCTAATAAGTGGTAGAACATGCCAGGCAATCTGGAGCCAGTGTTCATATATTACGGATGCAGCCCCTCTAAGGTGATGGAGTGCTAACGGAGAAGGGAGGCAAGTTATGTGATCAAATACATTTTTCTAGACATCTGTTTCTATACCTTTGAAATACTAAGAAAATAACTACTGAGCATTTACTACATACATTATTCTTTGAGCCACAGGAAAACAAAAATATACAACACGTCCCATGAATACCTGCAATTCCCAGTATATTCAGACATAGATTGAGATAAAGAAACAGAAATAGAGAGACAGTCAAGATCTGCTTATCTGATGAAGAAACCAATGGAGCCAGGAACAGGTAGGCATACTTTAAGTGGTACTTTTGATGACTTGCTGGAGGCGGACTCTGGACTAGCTTGAGTGAGAAATTCCTGAAGGCCAGTCTTGAGGGGGTGGGGGGGTCCCACTCTTTCATGGTCTTTATTCCAAGAACCTGACCAGGTTCTCATAGTGGAGAACCAAAAAAGATCCCCTCCTGGTGAGGGGAAGGGAAGAAGAGAAATCCTTGTGAAATATATCCAGAGCCTTCTCAATAACAAAGGCCTGACCCTCCAAGGTAAAAGACTTTACTAGAGCCTTTAAAGAGCCATGGCAAAAAGGCACTGTCTGACTTCGTCCTCCTCTAGCCTTCTTGTCTCATCTAAGGTGGTGGGGGCGGTAGCTCTACAAGCAGAAAAACGTGTGAAGGTCATGGGACAGAGACACAGGCTGAATCAAAGACTGAGATTTAACTGAACGATTATAGAACATTCCCCCTCCACCATACCTAACACCTCCACGACACGGCTCCAGTATGATAATACTGAAGTATACCTGAAACAGCTTCAAGACACACAGTCTCTCTGAGAAAGAGTATTAAGAAAGCCTAACACCAAGATGGAGATAAAAACAAGGACACTAGAGAAATTTGAAGCTGCTAGCACCAATAGCTACAACAAACACTAAACAATGCTGAAATCCCAGCCAGATTAACATAAATCTTCATATTAGAGGCCTAATAATTTGAATTATATTACGAATTCAACATATCCAATATTCAACAAAAAAATTACAAGGCATGACCAAAGGAAAGAAAAACATAGTCTGAAAAGACAAAGCTATCACTGGAACCATAAGATGTTGGAATATGCAACAGATGTTAGAACTGTCTGACAGGGAACTGAAAATACCTATGATTAATATGCTAAGGACTCTAATGGAAAAAGTAGACAACATTCAAGAACAGATGTGTAATGTAAGCAGAGAGAAATTCTAAGAAAGAATTAAAAGGAAATGCTAGAAATCATAACAGACATGAAGAATGCATTTGATGGGATCATCAGAAGACTCAGCATGACCAAGGAAAGAATCAATGAGTTTGAAGATAGGTCAATATAAACTTCCCAAACTGAAATGTAATGAGAAAAATGAATGAAACGTACAGAACATCCCAAAACTATAGGAAAATTTCAAAACATGTAACACATGAGTAACTAGAATATCATAAGGGGAAGAAAGACAACAGGGCAGAAGAAATATTTAAAGTAATAATGATGGAGAACTTTCCAAAATTAATGATAGATGCCAAGCCATAGATTCAGAAAACTCAGAGAACACTAAGCCAGATAAATTCCAAAAATAATAAGCCTAGGCAGAGTATGTAAAAACTGTAGAAAACTAAAGGCAAAGAGAAAATCTTAAAGTCAGAGGGGAAAAAAAAAACACCTTACCAATGGAGCAACAAGGTAAGAATTTCATCGGACTTCTAATCAGAAACCATCAAGCAAGAAGACAGTAGAGTAAAACACTGAAAATGTTGAGAGAAGAAAGAAACTACAAAACTAGAATTTTATATCCAGCAAAATTTTCCTTAGAAAGTGAAGTAGAAATAAATACTTTTTGGACAAATAAAAACGGAGGGAATTCACATGATCATCTCAATTGATGCAGGAAAAGCATTTGACAAAATTCAATAACCTTTCATGATAAAAAAAACACTCAAGAAACTAGTAATAGAAGGAAATGATGTCAACATAATAAAGGCCATATGTGAAAAACCTATAGCTAACATCATATTCAACAGTGAAAAACTGAAAACTTGTTCGATGGGTAATGAGTTTCAGTTTTACAAGATAAAAAGTTGTTTTGCAAGATCTGTTGCAAAACAATGTGCACAGAGTTAACACTACTGCATTATATACTTAGAAATGGTTATGATAGAAATTTTTGTTTTCTTTTTTTACTACAATAAAAAAAATAAGGTGGAAAAAAAAACAGAGAAGGAAGAAGCCTTTGGTAACAAATAGAAAACAGTTACAAACCTGGTTGATATTAATTCAAATATATCAATTATCACTCTAAATATGAATGGTCTAAATGTACCAATTAAAAGATAGAGATTGTCAGAGTGAATAATGATAATAATAAAGGGCTCAACTATATGCTGTCTACAATAAATCTACTTTAAATATAAAGACGCTGATAGGTAAAGCAAAGGGACAGATATAGATAAACCAGGCTAACACTAATCAAAAGAAAGCTAGAGTATTAATTTCAGACAAAGAAGACTTCAGACTTAGGAAAATTATTACAGTTTCTCCCACACTATTTGCTTACTTAATTTTTTCTAAGGAACACCTAGACGTGCTAGTGTCTACGGAATACACTTGGGGAATGTATTTTGTACCTTCTGGGAATACTGCTTTAATAGAAACTATCAAAGCAATAATGGCAGTGGTAAAATCTTCTTGGTACCCTTAAACTTCACCGTATTTGAAATTCCCCGTCTTATAATCAAGTAAAAGCCATCCTTGTCATGTAGCATTACTATTTGAATCAGCTTTGTTATAATTAAAAGGTATCAAATTTAATAAGTGCCATGTATACACAGTTATTTATATAAATAGGTTGAGAACTGTTGAAGTGGTGAGGGGGAGAGGATGGAGGACCCCTTTTCTACACAAGTGGAAACAGAGTGGAGAAGATAATTACCACTTGTGGCAAATGCACATCCTGGGTGGAAAGAGAAAAACAGACACCTTTAGGAAAACTATCTTTAGCCAAAGCAATAGATTTCAACTTAATCCTTTACCTCTACTGAGGTAATCTCTTTGAGATATGCAAAGATACCTTAAAATAAAATACTCCTGATCAGTAATTTTCTGCTTAAAGTGAGTAAATTTCTGATTCAAGCAGATGGAAATTCTGTTCTTCTTCTAACTAGTGTTGTTTCATCCCCCAAAATGAGAAATAGAATAAACTTTACAGTGGATAGTATCTTTAAGTTCCATTGCTCAGGGACAAAAATTTTCCAGACTGACCATTACATCTACCAATTACAGTACCTATTTTTCCATTATATGGCATTATAATACATGGCATTATTTAATGGCCAGTGCCCATCTTAAACCCAGTGCCACATGGTTAATGTCAAAGGGACCAAAGGGTCATATTAAGTGTCAATCCTCCTGCATGTTACCATCTTCCACCTAAAGTATTGTTACTACAATGCACACTGAATTATAGTGTCAGCTCAAGAACGTACGCCATCCTGTCACTTTTGACAAAGAGCCTCAATTACACCTCAGAAATAAGAGTCCTGCAATTTTAAGTCTTTTAAAGGAATTATGCTGTTCACTGTGAGAAGAAATAAATACATTTATTAAATAAATTTTAGGCCGGTATGTGCTCAGGTGCTCTGGCTTCAACTCACTATCTACCAGTTAAAAGTTAACCAGGTAAAGGTCAGCAGTCACTTCACTCAGGCTTCTGACCTTGTGCTCCCGTTCAGTTTGGAATGTCATAATGTTTCCTTCAAGACTTAAAATACAAGAGAAACTACACACCATATAAGGTACACCCTGTAAACCGTATCTAAATTAAAAATTCAACTTTCAACTTCACTATTACTATTTTCTTGTTACTTCACATATATAGATACCTAAATCCTTTTTTGAATTACCCATGTTAAAATTCTTCTTTAATTTAATGATATACACGGAAGTTGTCTTTTCACTTCAGAACTGCATTCTAAGAAAATCTAAAAACTGAATAAAGATTTTCTTTAAAAATCAATTTTTACACATTTTGAAGTTAGGCATTTATGCGCACAAGGCACCATATATCCATATTTGATCATAATTAACAAAAGGTTAAAGAGAAATTTAAGTACAGCTTTTAGAAAAACGGAGTATAATGCAAGAGGCTTTGGACACAGGTCTGAACCTCTGTGAACCACAGTTTTCTCTCTCTAGAGTAGGTACCTAGATCGTGGGATTATGTGAGAAATATCAGAATAGCATATTCACAATGTCTAGTTCACTGCATGATAAAGAGTACGAGCTAACTACAGGAAGTACTCTGATTAACCTGATCACAGAAGCGGCAGGGTCAGGGGCCACCTTGTAGGTAATATTTAATTCTTTTTAAGTAGGAAAGCAAGAGATGAGGATTGATGTCAAGGGAGATAGGAAATGAATGAGAAGTTCAGATGGTCCTAGAAGCTCAGGACTTGGGGAAAAAAAGAAGTTGAACTCAGAATTAACTATTGTTTGGAAGAAGTATAATTTTAATAAAAAACTAAGGATAAAATCTACAAGTCTGCAGATGTCATGCTTCAGGCTGCTGAGGCTCAAGCGGCCTCATATGCGATATAGATGAATATAAGGGGGAATGACCAAAATGTCATGGGTTTGTAAACATGTTCATGGACGGGCTGATAAACCTATTTACGAGGCTGCAAAAATGAAAACTTTCACACCTTAGAACAGACGTGGCTTCCTTTATATATATGCCTCTGTGTGTGTGTGTATATCTGTGTGTATGAATATATGTATACACATCCAGAGGCTACAGGAAAAAATAGGCAACTTTGTTTTTGTGAAGTGTTGATCCAACCCCTTGGGAGGAAAGATTCTTGCTTTTGAAAATGTATGCGGTCAGTACCACCTTTTTCAAAGGTAAACAGGGGCTTAGACAAGGATGTTTTAACAAGGAAAGATACTCAAAATTGCTTCTATTAAACAATGATCAAACTAGGAAAATATAAAACATAAATTACAGAGTTTAACTCACATTAAAATGTGTTCATGCTTGATCACATGACAGGAGAGTCAACATGATGTAGCAGAAAGGATAACAAGCTGGAAATCGTGATGCCAAGTCATTTCGTGTTATCAATGGGCTCATGTAACAAATTAAAGGACTGCAAAATGGGAGAAAAATACCTACTAAGTGGTGTGGAATCCCATGCCTCTAATAAAAATTAAAAGGAAAATAAGATTAAGGTACCTGTATAATTGTCCTTTCTGAAACAAAAACCATTTCCACCAGTCTTAAGCATGGTAGCCCACCAGTGAAGCAACTATAGATAGTTGTTATAATTTCCCCTAAAGAGAATACACTGAGGTCTTCCTGAGACCAAAGAAACGCCCTGCTGGTCTTTGTATCACCACTGTTTATTACAGAACATGACACAACGTTCAGGTTCAGAAAATGTATATTGAAGTCAGGTCTTTATAAAGGATTGCTCTTTTAGAGTCCTGCAAGAAAGCCAAGCTATATTTAAGGGCATACGGCTTCTCCATCTGCATCCCTCCAATAACATGGGATAGCAGAGTCCTGGGGGATTTTGAGGCCTGAGCCTGCTGGGCTGTTTATTTATATATTTTTGCTGGGCTATTTAAATTGCACTAAATGTTAACTACAGACCAAATACAGAAACCAAACAAAATAACAATGAAGTTTAAGTTAGTTTCAAAGCAGCAGCATCCTATCTACCCCTAAGTAAAAAGCTAACATTTCTTTTCGAACGTAGCATCATGATATGTAGATAGAAAGCAGGTAGAATTATTCCACATGACCTTCAATGCCTGAGAATTTGAGTATTTTGATTTTATTATTTCTGCAAATATTACTATTCTGAGAATATTATTTCTGAGAATAATGTTACTTCTGGCAAAAGAAAATATCTGTGACAATGACTTTTAGTAACTGACATAAAAAAGCAGAATAAAACTCTGGAATACTTTGGAGATACTTGGATTCCTGGGTCACTCAGTGGCAACAAATAGCGTAATTACAAGATCGATTCTATAAAGATACCTCAATTAAAAAAAAAGATTGATTCTGTATATCAAAATACATAAAAAAGAACTATCAGATTCATTATGCTTCAGAGTAAAAATAATACAATGATAACACCCAGAATGCTAAATCATAAAGTTTAGATGAGGCAATTTCATACAAAATGTTTAGCTGAGCACTACATTAAATTTTCTTCTATATGTTATCTAATATTTCAGTAGCATGATATATGTGATATATGCCTTCTCTTTTCACGGAATAAATTTGCAACTTCAATGGTATATATCCGTAATAATCATTCAGTGAGTGTCACAGGAAAATTTTTTGTTCCCTGCTCCCTCCAATCCAAACATGACCGTGCACTGATGATAATAAAACAAAGGAACCTAAATGTTAGTCAACGTGCAAAACGGGAAGAGCTTTGCTTTAAAGAGGAGCAAATGGAAAAATAATCTCAGCTCTAAATAGTAATGATTATGACAAAAGGCCCAAGGAAACACACAGCGCTGCGCTCCAGATAGACTACACTGACACCATTTTAGCCTGGGGTATGGAACTTTTCCATGGAACTTCAAGTACTTTCACAACTGGAGTTTTACGTAGCCCAATTAACTTTGGCTAGACACAGAAATCTGGCTCAGTATTTCCACACAGTAGCCAAAATAAAGGTTTGCTGCATCAAGAATTACTGTCAGAGTCTCCCATATCCTTCCTTCTCTTTTACTAACCTAAATCTGGAAAAGAAGCTAACAGCCAAGTTGCTTTTATTACAATTTAAGTCAATATTAATTTTACTGGCTCACAAAAACTGTAAAATATATGGCTGAAATAAATTGAACAAAGACAAAAAGAAGGAGGACCAAAAAAAAAAAAATCAAAGTAAAGATGTACACACAACTAGAGAACACACATGGGTTTAGAAACAACTATAAAACCATCTGAAACACCATAATAATGGAAATGCTATTCCTTCTTTTCTCTCTTAATGCATGCCCAATTTCAAATTCATGGCATTAGCCCTAGGTAACAAAGTTCAAACAAGGAATAAATCAATTTTAACGAGAGCTTGTGTTTAGTATTTTAATTGGATATGACATTGGTATGAAAGTTCCATATATTCTAAAGAGATGTCACCCAGGCCCAGCTATATGTAACCATGGAGGTTACCAGTGACCCTAAAGCAGAACAAACTATTCTCTAGGGTACCCTGGAACATTTGTATTTGAGTTGTAATGTAGGACCCAAAAGTGCCAATAGCCAAAAGTTAATGTTAAAAGTTAAAAGTTTTGCCAATAGCCAAAACCCTTAGTTAATGACCTATAACACCTAATAATAAAAATGCGTTTACCCATTCAAACTAAACTAGCATTTAGAGGTAATGTCTAAAAATAAGTTATAAAAAATGGGGATGGGACTTCCCTGGTGGCACAGTGGTTAAGAATCCGCCTGCCAACACAGGTGACACAGGGTCAATCCCTGGCCTGGGAAGATCCCACATTCTGCGGAGCAACTAAGCCCGTGTGCCACAACTACCGAGCCTGCGTACCACAACTACTGAAGCCCACGTGCCTAGAGCCCGTGCTCTGCAACAAGAGAAGCCACCGCAATGAAAAGCCCATGCACGGCAGTGAGAAGCCCACGCACTGCAACGAAGAGTAGCCCCCGCTCGCCACAACTAGAGAAAGCCCACGTGCAGCAACAAAGACCCAACGCAGCCAAAAAATTAAAAATAAATTTAGTTAAAAAAAAAAATGGGGAGGCAGGAGTACTAACTTCCTTTTAGAATCTCTGATCAATTATAAAAGGGGGGAAAAAGCTCCACACAAAATTATTTAATATAGAATGAAAATTAATGATGCTTAATTCAGAAATCCTTGAGGACGTATCCAATTCCACTATTTAGTAGCTTATTTATTCTTGGGGACATTCCTTAAATCTTTGAAGCTCAGTTTCCTCATTTATAAAAAGAGGACAGTACTCATTGTAAAGCTTCATGAAATAACATATATCAATCACAGGCACTCAAGAGATGTACAGTCCTCTTGTGACCACCTCCCCTTCCAGGGTCTTGGAAGATTACACTGTATCCACTCTACAATCATGCCACTCTCATTCATTTATTCAGTATATATCATTGGGAATTAGAGTGATGCCTAGCATGGATTAACAAATCTCAATACATGTGTTGGCAAAATGAAGGTACTAATGAGGACATGAGAATCAGGCTAGGGAAACAGAAATATTAAAAAGTCAGGCACCCTGTATACCTTTCACTTATACAGTACTATATGTCAATTATATCTAGATAAAACTGGGGGGAAAAATGACCTATGCCCAGCCCTTATGTAACTTAACAAGGGAAATGCAAAAGGAGGGTACAGGGATAGTTATCAAGATACTGAAATGCCATATACTAAAGATATAAAAAGATAAGTTAAGACTTAGTCCCTGTCCCAGGTCCAGGGTCAAAAGACATAGATTTATGTCTGCCATTCAATCTAAAATGTGCTATTATAGAGATACTGAAACCAGTGCCATGGAAGTACAGAGAAAGGAAAAAAAATAATTGCTTGAAAGACTCAGGCAAGACTTCACAGAGGAAATAAAATTTGAACAGGTAAAGAGAGGAAAGGGACATTTCTGTCAGAGAAATAAAAAAGGATTTGATCTATGGAATTTGTCAGAGCATTCTGGGAAATTCCAAATCTTTTTGAAGTTTTCTAAATACTATAAATACTACAAATTCTTAAAGAAAATTTTGTACAAAAATGCTTTGAGTGAATCATTCCACTGGCTATAATAAAAGCACCAATAATCAATTTTTTATCTAATTTGTCTCAGAAAAATGTAATTCTTTATATGAAGTCCTACTCTATAGTCAAAGTCTAATTTTGTTGCACGTCAGTTTTACATATTTTGCCTTTGGTCAGTTTTGATGGAACAGTAAAAACACAATTCCATTTCTATTCTTCTTCCCTTGAGAGTAATAGCCAATTCCATTTTATAATATTTTATATTTAAAGCACTCAGAAGCCAAATGTGCGGCATTTTCTACCTTGCCAATTCCATGTTAAGTCAATGGCATATTACCAGGCCAAGAAACCCAAAATTAGACAAAAGCAATCCACTGGGATCAGAAATTTGCCAAATCTCATAATTCAAAAAGAGACTGTTGGGCTTCCCTGGTGGCGCAGTGGTTGAGAGTCCGCCTGCCGATGCAGGGGACACGGGTTCGTGCCCCTATCCCGGAAGATCCCACATGCCGCGCAGCGGCTGGGCCCGCGAGCCATGGCCGTGGAGCCTGTGTGTACGGAGCCTGTGCTCCGCAACGGGAGAGGCCACAGCAGTGAGAGGCCCGCGTACAGAAAAAAAAAAAAAAAAAAAAAAAAAAAGAGACTGTTAAGGATGGTTGTGCAGTTTTTGGCACTTTGAGTTTAAGCCATTCCATAATAGGATTTGTATTTCATCTAATCAGCAAGTCAGAAACTGTGAAAGTTCTCTTGATTGGGGGGGGATTAAAATTTGATTGTAATACATGTCTTTCCCTCCCTTCCTTCCATATATTTCAGTAAATTAAAACTGCTAAATCTTGTTTTTAAAAATACATTCTGAAAAATAAAGCAGCCTGGAAAACCATATTTTTGGTACAGGAAACAAATTATTCAGGCGTGAAAAGAAGAAGGAACAAAAATTTTAAAAGACACGTAGTTTCTATATCCAAACTAGTGTCACAATCTAGGTATATTCAGAATTAAGTACATTTAAGCATTCAGTGTTTTTTTTCCTAAATGATTTTTTTGGCGGGGAGGTAAATCAGGCATTTGAAACTTTTAGATTCTTTGAAGGTGGCCATTTCTCAATCTAATTAAAAATGTTTCCATTTGAATTCTATAAGGACATCTCAAAGACAGTAGTTGAGGCCCAAGCTATATATGAATTACATTTTTATATGGAGCTGTGTGAATTATCAGCCTATCAGAATAGGAAATGGAACAGGTTTTCATAAGGTAAAATAATTTTTTTCTAACTGATTAAACTAGACATATTATGATCCTATAGACGGCCAAAACGGCAACTTATACCCTCCAATTCTAAGTAATGTTCTTTCCCTTTCTCTGTTCCTTCTTTTTTGGGGCCCCCATATTAATTTATTTCATAATTTCTTCTTTCATATATTTTTTCTTCATCTTTATGTTTATGTATGAAAACATTTCCTCACCTTTATTTTCTTATACTTCAAATGAAAATTGTTTTGCCATCATTTTTTTTTAACTTCTAAAAGCTCTTTCTTGTTTTTTCATTATTTACTTTTTATGGCATCCTGCACTTCACAAAACACTATATTACCATCTCTAAGGATTTTTTTTTCTTTTGTTTCCTTCAGTTTCCTTTTGCTAATCATTTGTTTCAGTTCCAATCTTTTACATTTGAGGCTTTCCTAATATGACTGATGATCCTTGGTTGCCCATTGTTATTTAAAAGTAATAAAAGCTGAATGAACTCCTTAGGCATAAGTATGCTTTCTAGACTGGAGTCACTTTTGTTTGTCTGGTTTGGGAGCTAGTCATTTTCAGGGACCTCCAAGGGTAGGTATATGGAAATCTTTTCCCTACGGTGATTCAGTTTCTCCAGATAAGAATGCAACCATTTCTTGGGGGGGGAGGTGAATGTATGTGCATTGCTGAGGGGGTACGAACTTTGTGTAGCTTGTGTTCTGCGGGTGGCAGGGGAGCGGTACTGACAATCTGAGTACTCCCCTGGAAAACATTCAATCAATCCTCTTTTCAGTCCCCTCTGCATTCCACCTTTGACTGGGCAAGCTGTTCCTGAGTCATAGAGCTCTCTCACCCAACTGCTCCACCACTGTGAGCATCCCTTCCCCACTTGGAGGTGAGTGCCTACTGGCTAGCACTGTGCACATGGGGAGAAACTTGACTGCCGCATGTGTAAGTTAGAACTCATTACCCTATTTTATACTCCTTAACTCACTCTCTTCTATGCCAGCTGCCGCCACGTCTTGAGTCTCTCCAGCTTTCTTCTCATTGTTATCCCGTTCCAAACTCCCTTTAGATGGTGGTTTACTCTGTTCTGACAAATCAGTTGTAATACCTCTTTCTAATTTATGACTTCCAAAAATCAGTTTAAATTTCACCTCCCCTCCCATTCTGATTGTTCCTGTGAGGTTATTCCTTCTCAACAGTTTTATTAAGTAAAAGTTTATTCTGATTTACCCACATAATCACCATTTCTTTGTTCACCAGTCTTTTTGCTCCCCACTTAGCAACTCTTTCTAGATTTAACTGTGTTCTTTCAGAGGACACCTTCAGTAACGTCTTCAGCTAGAGATTTTAGTGGACTGACTTTAATTTCTTGGCCTAGGAATTCCCTGATCATTCAAGTAAAGTAAATTCAAAACCCAAAGCCTGGTAAAGGGAGGATGATAGTGACAAATTCTCTGCAAATATTTCAGATTCCATGCTGAGATAGACAAACTTTCATGCTGCCCTCTTGTATCAGTATGTGAACTTTTTCTACATTATTCTTTCACTGAGGATATGAACTTTCCTGCTTTATTTAGGCATCTAATTCCTGGCTTTCTGTTGGTCCAAGGTTTTGTCTCTTATTCCAACAAGAAGGAAAACAAACAATAAGCTCCTTCCCATGGGTTGTTGCAACTGGTAAACTATCCCAAATCAGCTGTAGGAACAGCCGACTGTTTACTGTTCTGGTGTTTAGTTATTGCTTCATTTCCATCCCTGGGAAATTCTCTTTCTACACCTTGAGCTCAGCCATGCATTAAGAGCATATCTGTTGTAGTTTATTAGGCATATCTAGATATTTTTTAGTGGGATGTTTTCTGGTTACTTAGTCTGCCTATATAATCTCTTTAGTAACATTGTAGTGGTATCTTAGAATGGATACATAATACTTTTAAGTGTTTAGCTTATCATCTTCTGTGGGAAATAAAAATGTTATTATTTTTAAATAATTATAAGACACCCTTCTAAGAATTCACTTAGCAATCACTTTCCTGACCATTTGCTCTACGTTTTGCTAGTGTTCATTTATTTTTAGTAATATTGGAGAGAGATTAAGGGATATAACTAAAATAACACAGATAAGAGATTCAGATTAGGATTGAGGCTAGTTGTACCACTTATTAGCTGGGTGAAAAGTTAGTTAAATATTTTGAACAATCCCTGATTGTATAAAATAAAAACATTAATATTACTTTGAGGCACATAAAATTACAGTTTTTGTAAGTCACAAAGGTAGAATATCAACAATTTCTTATGCTTCGAATAATACCACTTTCACAGAAATGTGGCCAAGAGAGTTTGTCACATAGTGGGTGGCCAAATGATGGCTCCACTTCTCTTACAGAATGATTTCCAATTAGTAGAAATTCTAGGTGACAGTGATGGACACACACGCAGTTATCTTATATAATGCTGGCTTTTTGGAAAGAATCAGACTTAATTCCACATTATAGCCAATCTGGGGTTAACACAGGCTTGGAGAACATAGTCGTTATACAAATATTATTATTTTGACAAGTTCATTATATAATCACACATTTGGAGTTCTCCATTTATACATTTCAATTAAGTTACATCAAGGATACATATCCAGCCATAAAAAGAAATGAAATTGAGCTATTTGTAATGAGGTGGATGGACCTAGAGTCTGTCATACAGAGTGAAGTAAGTCAGAAAGAGAAAGACAAATACTGTATGCTGACACATATATATGGAATTTAAGAAAAAAAAATGTCATGAAGAACATAGGGGTAAGACAGGAATAAAGACACAGACCTACTAGAGAATGGACTTGAGGATATGGGGAGGGGGAAGGGTAAGCTGTGACAAAGTGAAAGAGCGGCATGGACATATATACACTACCAAACGTAAGGTAGATAGCTAGTGGGAAGCAGCCGCATAGCACAGGGAGATCAACTCGTTGCTTTGTGACCGCCTGGAGGGGTGGGATAGGGATGGTGGGAGGGAGACGCAAAAGGGAGGGGATATGGGAACATATGTATATGTATAACTGATTAAATTTGTTATAAAGCAAAAAAAAAAAAAAAAAAGGATACATATCATATTTTATCTATGGCAAACCCCATAGCCAAAGGAATGCATTTTTCTATATTTTTCTGTACAGAGTTCTAACTTAGTATTATCATCATTAAATCCTAACAATCTGGGTTAACTGGCCAGGAACCGGTACCTCAAACCCTATCTGCCTCAGTCTGCACAGGCAGAACCAGTTTCTAAAGGGTGAGAAAGGGAGTTACTCACTGTTAGAGCAAGCAGTTTCCCATAGGTGAGATGAGCAGGGATGTGGTCGGTCTTAGATCTCAGTGATTCCATATACCAATGCTCTGCTTCAGGGAGCTTGCTTAGTCGCATGTATGCTTCACCTGGCAAGAGAATCATGGAAATCAGTATGAGGATACAGCTTTCCACAAACATTTGCAACAGATCACATCATCATGTTTATATTCCACACATTTTCAGATTCTGTGGCAAGTACTCTCATCCGTTACCTCATTTGATTCCCCAAAAGTCACCATCATGTCTATTTCACAGATGAGAAAACTTGTGTTTGGAGAAATTAAGTGAAATGCCTAAAACTCAAAAATGTAGTACATGATAAAGGTTTGATTTTTTTTAACTTAGAAACATCTAACTCCCAAGAATATGTGCTTTGTCACCATTTCTTTTTTTTTAAGATTGGGTCTTTCTTATGTACAATCATTTGTTCTTTTTTATTCACATTCATTCATTCCTTCAGACACTCAAGTATTTATAGAATAACTACTAATTGGAGAGTATTATGCAGGACCTAGACAACAGAAGTTCAAGGTCCTACCCTCTAAGGTTGACAACCTTGTTGAGAAAAGTAAGATTAAATCAAGGAGTTAAAAATATTTGGGTTTAAGCATTGGTGTTAGATTTTAGTTTTTTTCAGAAATTATTTGTATTTTATATTTTAATAAGTAAATAAAATTTACCAGTTTCCTTTGGAAAATCCAGTGAATATATGACAGTTATTTAGCATGCCCATCACCATGTACAAAGCTAGTCTAAGGCCTTTCAGCCATCAGCTGTTTTCTTTCAAATTACACAAATTTTGCCCACCAAATAGCATTTCACTAACAGCCAAGCAAGAGAAAAAAATTGGAAATAAAGCCAAAAGTGTATCAGTTGCCGGCTTATTATCATCCCTCTCTCCCTTCTATGCTCAGAATATGGAAGAATATTCACCTGATGGTAAAAGTATATTTTAAGATGATTTGTGTATTTAAGTTAAATATTATAGTTATAATAAACACTGCAAATGTTGAAGCTACTTAATTTCTGAGACCAGGCAACAGACTGGTGACCTGCATTATTTTTCAAGCAGACTCTTATAGCTTAACTAATCATAACTATGATGGCTTTTTCCATTTAGAGGAATAAGCAGAGGCTTTTCCTAAATGTGTTACCCACACTGGTTGTACATCTTTGCTTCAAAGGAAGAGCTAGCTTCCTTTTACTTTAATCAAATTCTTTTTGCATTAGCACAGCACTGTCAATAGAAATGTCTGATGAATTGAATTGATGTGCGTCTCCTGACCTTTTGAGTGCCCTTTGCTTGACCGGTTAGTAAAAATATTGGTGACAAATTATAAGTAACATGCATAAAAATGTAGGTACCACTCACACACATCTATGTGTTTCTAGTTCTGAGAAAAGTCACTAAACTACATTATCATAAAAATGATAGCTCGAAAAAAAATTTTTTTCCTAAAGCTTAAAATGTGTTCGCATTTAAGAAGAATTTGGTTAGACTGAATCAAATGCTCAGGGTGAGATGCAAGAAATCCTGAAGCAAAGACCAAAAACTAGAATAAAATATACAAAATATTCATAGTTGTTAGAGTGGTAGGATTAGGCATGGATTTAAAAAAATTTTTACATGTTTCTGCGATAATTATATTTTTTAATTATACTATCTCCTAATAAGTGAAACAATGTCATACAATTTTCTTTTTGGCATGTTGAACCAATAAATACTTCCAAACAAAACAAATAGTAATTTTCCTTAGGGAGAGTGAACCACTTCTTAATACTAAAACGGTACTAGATATGATTTATATAACAGAAAAGATGCACAATCCTGAATATTAAAAATTGTAAAGCAATTAATGATAAAGCAAATCCAACTATTTATCTCTAAAAGGGATTCTAAAGCCAGAAGAAAACACATACTAATTTCAGAGTTAGAGCTGAAAGATGGGTCTGCATTATAGGTTCTGTTTGGAATTGACCTGAAATTCTACTTTGGGTCTTCAAGTGCTCATAGATAACTTTTTAGAAGTTCTACAATTATTGAATGTAATATGGCTTCTACTTTTCATTTATTAAAAATTCAACTTGGGCCTCCCTGGTGGCGCAGTGGTTGAGAGTCCGCCTGCCGATGCAGGGGATACGGGTTCGTGCCCCGGTCCGGGAGGATCCCATATGCCGCGGAGCGGCTGGGCCCGTGGGCCATGGCCGCTGGGCCTGCGCGTCCGGAGCCTGTGCTCCGCAGCGGGAGAGGCCACAACAGTGAGAGGCCCGCATACCGCAAAAAAAAAAAAAAAAAAAAAAAAAAAAAAATTCAACTAACTTGTAGAATAGTAACAGGTAAGTTACCTGTACAGAAAGAGAGTGCAGGAGAACCCCAATTCCAGGGTGCTTTCGAGATTCAAATCTTTATATTAAGTGTCTGATTTTTAAAAAATCATTTCAGACAGTGCACTATTTTTTTCCAAGTCAGAAATCTATCATGATTAAAACCCATTTTGAAATGAAATATTATTAATTTGCTAACTACTTAGGTTGAACTATTTTGTTCAGTAAGAACTCATAAGCAACTTATTAAGTTATAAAGCTTGTGAGGTGGAGAAATACCAAAGGACCACAAATAAGAAATATAATGCCATAATGCATCTTGGCAAGTATATGAAAAATGTAAATAACTAGCTTACTTAGGTACTATTCATTACAACTTAGAAGAACTTCAAGTAACCATTCAGTGCATCTCAGTAATAACAATGACAATAACATTCATTGAATGTTTATTACAAAGTAGGGTAGCAAGCTACAGGGAGCAAATGTCTGACTTACATGCAGCCACTCCTCCCATTCTATACCTTTGGGCACACAGAATGTTTTCTCACTTAGCCCCACAAGGGGCCTTACCGCATCACCCTCATTCAGCCAGTACTAACTAACTTTTCAAATTAGGTTTGTGAGATGAAACATATTTTCAATCTCTACATTAGTTGCTTATGTATCTCATTTTTTAAATTAAGGAACATCCTTAATTACCTGGATTTTACAGATAAGAAAATTGAAAAGCACAGTGGCTAAATCAAACACACAAAACCATAAATGTAGCAAGTGGTAAAACTGCAATTCAAACCCAGGACGACCTGACCTCAGTGCATTGCTAACCTGTTGGTAGTGAACAATCACAAACTTTCCAAGTCTCCAGCTCAGGTGAAAATTATACTCTGCTACACTCACGGAAAGTTGTTTTCTAGCTATGATACACTGGCCATCAAGTTCATTTCACTTTGCCTTGGGCTTCTCTATTGAATTAAAGGAATAAGGAAGAGAAATAATAATCCACGGTTGACCTTTAAAAACGTTTCTGCCTCCTACTTTTATTCAATTATTAAGAGAGAAATATGTAACATATAAGATGTACTTTAGTCCTAAGGTTAACCTTAACACAAAACTGCCCATAAAAGTGGTAATAAAATCAAGATGTAGGGCTTCCCTGGTGGCGCAGTGGTTGAGAGTCCGCCTGCCGATGCAGGGGACGCAGGCTCGTGCCCCGGTCCGGGACGATCCCACATGCCGCGGAGCGGCTGGGCCCGTGAGTCATGGCCGCTGAGCCTGCACGTCCGGAGCCTGTGCTCCGCGATGGGAGAGGCCACAGCGGTGAGAGGCCCACGTACCGCAAAAAAAAAAAAAAAATCAAGATGCAAAACCTAAAATGCAAGAAAATGATCATGGATGAATTTAAATGTGTTTAAAAGGCAACTCAATAAAGATTCAGGCAACAAACAATACAAGACCAAGTACTTGCTATATCCCTGGCACTGCCAAGGTAGGAGCCTCATATTTCTCATTTCTAATTCATATAAGGGGTTAGAACACTCATTTGTGAATGTGGAGGAAGGAACAGGAATAATAAGTGACTTGAACAGTTAATAATCCTATCTTAAAAGGTGTGAATGCCTGGAAAGCCCATACTTTTTGCCAATGCATCAAGCTACCTACTATATAAAGTTTATTACTTACTGAATACCTACTAAAGTATTATATATATATATATATATATATATATTTGGAGTATAGTTGCTTTACAATGTTGTGTTAGTTTCTGCTGTACAATGAAGTGAATCAGCTATATGTATACATATATCCCCTCTCTCTTGGGCCTCCCTCCCACCCACCCCCCATTATCTTTATACTTTTTACATTATTCCTACACTCTAATTAGTATTGGTCTCATTTTACAAATGAAGTGACTATGGGTCATTGAGCTTAACCAACCTGCTCAGTGTTCAAAAACAAGCAAATGACAGATTCAGGATTCAGATTGGATTCTCTCTTTTTCTTTCTACTATTCCACTCTGTCCAAATATTATAAAAAAAATAATTAGAGAAGGGATAAAATAACTGCAAAAAGTGCCATCAGTGGATTCAGTATTAGGAGAGAATGGTATACATGTAATCCTTCAAGCTTGATTAAAATATTAAAATCACAAAAATTCCATAAAGGAAATGGCCACAGGAAAAGAAAGTTCAGTAAGTTCAATAAGGAAGGGAATGAAGATACTTGATCGGGAATGGGGTGGAGGGAGGAGGGTTAAGTCATCTTCTCTGGTACTATAATTCTTCTTAACTTACAATAATAGAAAAAAAATGTTTATACTACCCAGGAGGAAAGAAGCAATGATGACTATTTTTCTTTCTCACTCTACATACACACACACAAAAATGACACAATAGAGGTACCTTCGTAAGAATTCAAAGATTTGCAGTGTGATGATGTAGTGATCAGGTTCATCACCCAGATTTATTTCCAATTCACTCACAGACAAAAGGGATTTCGATGTCTCCAGGCTGGCTTCAGGCAGATATAAGCCAGTTTCAGATGTAGAACAAATAATGTCACTCTTCCTCCCTAAAAAGCCCTGAATCTAAATAATCCAGGCAAAGACTAACTCCTTAAAGGAAAGAATGCTGGATTATTGATGATGTAAGAGTCCAGATCTCACTAATTTTCATGTTTCAAGTTACTGGACAGCTCCAGCTATCAGATAAAGAATAGAGCATGTAGGGGTACATACTACCCCTATCTGCTAGTGTTACCTTTTGTTTCTCCTGCCCTTGCTCAAGAGAATATATTTCTATGTTAAGATTCAGTTTAGATCCCCTATTTTCTTTTCAGCTTCATTTAGATATAAGTGGCATACAGCACTGTAAAAGTTTAAGGTGTACAGCATTATGACTTGACATATATATTGTGAAGTGATTACCACAGTAAGGTTAGTTAATACCCATCATGTCATATGGATACAAAATAATGCTTTTTCCCTGTTATGAGAGCTTTGAGGATCTACTCCCTAAGCAAATACATCATATAGCAGTGTAAACTACAGTCATCATGGTGTACATTACATCCCTAGTACGTCTTTGTCTTATAACTGGAAGTTTGTATCTTTTGACCACCTTATGCAATTCCTCCACCCTCCAAATTCCCTATTTTTTTAATTTTTATTTTATATTGGAGTATAGTTGATTAACAATGTTGTGTTAGTTTCAGGTGTACAGCAAAGTGATTCAGTTATACATATATCTATTCTTTTTCATATTCTTTTCCTATTTAGGTTATTACAGAATATTGAGCCGAGTTCCCTGTGCTATACAGTAGGTCCTTGTTGGTTATCTATTTTAAATAAAGCAATGTGTACATGTCAATCCCAATCTATCCCTCCTCCCCAACTTAAAAAAATGTTTTTGACCACATGTACCAAAAGTAATCACCCCTTTCTTAATTCTTACACTAATTGTTAAATCTCTTTTTAAAAATTCTTAAATAGGGACTTCCCTGGTGGTCCAGCGGTTAAGACTCCACGCTCCCAATGCAGGGGGCACAGGTTCGATCCCTGGTCAGGGAACTAAGATCCCACATGCCACGTGGCTCAGCAAAAAAAAAAAAAAAAAAGAAATCCTTAAATACATATCTTGCATATCAATTTCGGTTAGCCAACATGGATAATGCATATGATGGTAAACCTAAAGGCTAATGAGGTAGCATTCATTCCTGCCTTCATGGTACTTACAATCTTCTGAGAGAAATATATTTATCAGTATTCTCCAAAGTTTGATTTTTAGGTGCACATGAAACAACACAAAAATTGTTTTAATTTAGTACTTATAAATTACATTTAATCTGTTTTAAAATGTGATTTCATAGATATGTTTTAGAATGAAGAAAATTATCAAGTAAATAATAAAACCGATGGTAATGAGCAAAATCACAGTGAACAATGAAACATGAGTGCAAAAGGTGTGAACAACACTGAATTGCATGTGCCTAGCTATAAGTTCAGAAGTTCTAAAAGTTTCAGAAGAATGTTTGTAAAATACAGTGACACCAGCACACTGGGGAGAAATGCTACCTTTGTAAAAGGGCTCACGTAGGTTATAGCGTTTTTCTGGCCTGTAAAGAATAGGAGCATTCAGAAAATAGCCCTACATGATTTCTAGTAGGCTTTCTGCTGCTGATATGGTGAAAGCATCTGATTGTCAATATTGCAAGTGTTTTAGGATACTTTGCCTGAAGGTCAGGCGTTCTATGGTAATCTAATTTCTAAGCTCTCCCAGCTTAAGGACTTGGCTGGTCACTAACGTAATCATTCCATTTTTAAGAAATGTTTCGATTCCATTTAAGATATCAGGTTTATTTTGTTTTCTTTCTTTATTTTGGCTGCATTGGGTCTTCGTTGCTGTGCGTGGGCTTTCTCTAGTTGCAGTGAGCGGGGTCTACTCTTCATTGTGGTGCGCGGTCTTCTCATTGTGGTGGCTTCTCTTGTTACAGAGCACGGGCTCTAGGCGCGCGGGCTTCAGTAGTTGTGGCGCACAGGCTTCAGTAGTTGTGGCACTCAGGCTTAGCTGCTCTGTGGCATGTGGGATCTTCCTGGACCAGGGCTTGAAGCTGTGTCCCCTGCATTGGCAGGCGGATTCTTAACCAATGCGCCACCAGGGAAGTCCTATATTGATGGTTTTTATAAGTAGTGTTTTTCTGTGCTGGTCATTTTTCTTTTAATGAGCACTTTACCCATCTTCAAGTTTATGATTTTTTTTTATATGTTACTTTTAATTCTTTCCTTAGGAACTAATTTTGCCACATAATTTTAAAATGAAATAAACACATTTTAATTAATTGACTGATTAACTTGGTTTGTCCATCTACCTGTTGAAATTATTTATAATTATGATGTAGCACAGAATTATGAATTATATACCAAAAGAGTAATTAGATGTCTGGGTTTCTAATTCTTACTTTTCCATTAAAACTTTGTATGGTTTTAGACAAACAGGTTATTTGACAAGACCTTTGTTTATCATTCACAAAATGAGGGGCTAAGACTACATAGCTCCTTAATCCCCTAAATTATATAATCATTTGTAGATTCATCCCTGTCCAGGAATTTACATAGTCATTTCATAAACCAGTGACAATATCCTAGTTAGTTTAAAAAGGAACTGTCATATTCATGGATTTTCTAGATGATCTACTCAAGATTGACTAGCCCAAGTCCTGATTAACCCTTTAAAATTTTGTTTTTTTATATTTATTATCTAATTACTAACATTATATCTACTCATTGTAGAAAATCTGAAAGATGATAATTTTATTAAATCAGATAGTGGTTGGTAAAATTTTGGTGTTTTTCCAGAATTTATTTTATATTTTGAAAAAAATCAATTATAAGTAAAATATTTTGCTAGTTTTAAATATTTAGGTTCCTTCTAGCATTTTAAAACTATATTAAAAAATATGATAAATTTTCCAAAATTATATTTTCTCATTCAAGATCAATTTTTTGTGTATTCAAATTCCCCTCCCAATTTTTTTGCAGGTACTACACCTACTTCAGCAATTATCATCCTTCTTTGTAATTACTTTAAAAAAATTTTTATCTTATTATCTTAGAATATATATATAGCAGTAGAATTCTTGAACTGATGAAAATGCATATATTTTCACAAATTTTTTAAATAAAATTTTAACCAGCAATTCTTTAAAATTGTGGGTCACTGTTTAATGGTTTTAAACCATTTTTTAAACCATTTTTAATTAAGACATTTATCTTTTCCTTATAATAGGCAAAAGATGGTAAAAGCTTTTCATTTCAGACTATTTTAATTTTTACATATGCAAATCAAGTTGACTTTTCCTTTGTAGTTTAATCACTATCTATTTTGCACAAAATTATTCTCCATCATAGGGACATATATTCTCTTCTACTTATATAGTTTTGTGATTAAAATTAGCTACTTATTCCACATGAAATACATTTTACCATATGGTGTGAGGCAGATATCTAATTTTATTGTTTCCAAACAGTTAATCAATTCTCCCAGATCAGCTTTTATAAAAACTACCTTCCCTCAATCATATTTAATTCCACATCTATTATCTATGAAGATTTAGTAAATTTTGATCTGTTTCTGGGGTCTCCATTCTGTCCTACTAGTCAGATTTTCTGTTTTTATGCCAGGACAACACTGCTCTAATTACTATAGCTTCTATTGATATTAATATTTTAATATCAAGTAGAGCAAGTCTCACCCATTATTCTTCTCTAAACCTTCTTGGTTCTATTTTCCTGTTAAGTCTACTAGATAAACTTTAGAATCATTTTGTCAAATTTTTGATAAATTTTTGAGATGTTTATTGCTATTGAATTATAATCCAGGGATCAATTAAAGATGGCAGTTTTTACAAAATTGACTTTTCCTATTTAAGATTATATTCAATTCTTCATTTATTCCAACTCCTGTCTGTCCCCCATCTTTTTAATGTATCTATAGGACTTACCTCACCAATTATAAACTTCCTGATCTTAAATTAGACTATGAGATGTGTAGAGCCAGAGAGAAAACACTTCATCTCTTTATCTGTCCTCCAACCTAAGTTCAGAAGTGGCTCCACAGAGTCTTGATAAATATCTGAGAAATAATTGATCACATTATGTATCAACTTGAATTTAGATGTTACATTTTTGCCTAGTATGTCACTGAAGAAAAATTTCCAAGTAACTTCTTTTTCTAGAATCTATAGGTCAGACAGAACCACATGACATCAGGAGACTATTAGGTCAAGAGTTTAACTTGCTGTGATTTTAATTCTCACTTTTTACTTCACGGTATTAGCATTAACATAGAAACATTAGGGAGTCTGGCCTTTACTTATTTATGTCATAAACTTGCTGTAACTATTGGCTGTCAAATTTTGTGAATCTTTTGTATTTCCATCCTAATATTTTATTCAGCATTATGGTACCATAAAGATGACAGAGTCCAGTTACCTTAGATATATTAGTCCTGATTGGAAATCCTTAAGAGGTAGTGAACAGAGCAGGCAAAGACAAAGACAAAAATTAAAATGATTACAGAAATTAGGAAGGCTACTTAGTATCTGACAACAGACTTTAACAATTATAACTTCTTCCTTTGGGGCGGAGTGACTGGAAGTAAATGAAATATAATCCAAGTCTTAAACTGAGGGTTATGAAAAGGTTCAATACGTAATTCTTTAGCAAGTCCTTACAGCACCAAACTTAAGGGGAAACGCTTGAAGCCAGAAAGCATAGTTTTAAAGCAAAGAGAGGAAACGCAGGGGAAAAAAATGAAAATGTGTTTCATTAAGTAAAATCACAAATCATGAAGAAAGAGGTTAAACTTCAGTGAAAGTTAAAAAGGTTCCTAGTATTATATACCGGAAACATCTGATGTACCATCAAAATTTAACTTGGAAAATAGCCAGGAGCCTATGTTACTATGTCTCTTTTTGCAACTGGGGACCCTGAAGTTCTCTAGGCTAATCAATTTCCTTTATGTTTTCAAGGAAATAAATCACTAAGAGCAATCAATCAACAAATGTTGGAGACAATCCCATAAAATGTTCAGATTTTCCAAAAAAAGAGAAAGTGAGACTGTGTGTGTGTGTGTGTCTGTGTGTGTGTGTGTCCCTGTGTACGTTGGAGGTGATGATCCGCTCCCAAAAAATATAATACTGTCGTCAAGAGAATTACAATGCAATAAAATAAAACGGCTTAATACAACTGGAATATTTAGGGAATACTAAAAATATATGCAAGGAACTTCTAAATTGTGTTTAGAAAAACCCAAAGCTTACACCAGAAAAAAGAAAAAAGAATGAGTAAATGTTATACTAGCTTGGAAAGAATTAATGAAAATAACAGTATTCAGAGAAATAGGATATAAATATTTGCAGGAAGACATCAGAAGGGAATAATAAAAGCATTTTCAGTTTTATACACATCTTCTTAGGATTACATTTCATATGTATTCCTGGATCAAGCAATATGTCTCTATAATATGTAATGAATAATTTATTTTGTACTATAAATTTTTATATTAATGTTAATTACTAAGATATATCAAAGAGTTAAAAATTCATTCTATTTTTAATGAATACTTAAAAATAAGATTCTACAACAGCTCACAGAACCCCATACTCATAATTCACATGTTGGCAAAAAAAAGACTTGTAATCTGGAACAAAACTTTGCATGTTCTATTTTAATGTTTTATTCAATTTGAATATGACAATAGCTTCACCCAGTGTAAATAAAATCACAACTAAGTAACAGTTCATGGGGGAGTTAAATAAGATTTTCAAGTAGGAAACAACTTTTCCCTACCTATTAGGAAAAGCCGATATAAATACACAGAGCAAAGTATGTACAATTAGTAATATATTTAATTTTTAACTTCATTTGTATTACTGACCTATTCTAAATATGTGCAACAATTTATCATTTTCTTGACACTGATTTTCAAGATTGTATCCTTCATACAAGATTTTCTTCTTCCTCATGATTATGTCCATTTCATCTCAATGTCATCAAAATTGGCATCTTTTAAGAATGTCAGAATTTGAAATTTAGTTAATTTTCCAAGTATAACATAGCATCACTTTAATTTTCTGAGAACAATCCAACCCATATTTATTACTGAGTAAAAGATTCACTCCGTGGATAGTGCCCAATAAGAGAGTAAAATATACACTTCTTTTTTCTCATTTATTTCTATTGAAGCCTCAGAAAACATATTTTTCAAGCAGAACATATTGAAATTATTTGGGAATCAGAGAATAAGGATATAATTAGGTATTAATTTGAATACACTCATTTCCTTATAACTCAATTTAAAAATAAAGTTTTTAAGTCTCAGTTTTTTCCTTTACCACTAAACTGGCAAAAGTATGAATTAATGTAACAGGTGGGCTCGTGTGGTTTTAATAGCAGTGAAATATAATCAACTGTCTCATATCGTATTTCCAGGAAAGCAAGCAACATCTAGACCTAAGCATGATCCTTAGGCAATCCCAGCACTGGCATGAAAATGTTCAAACTCCCCATAGGGACCATATATCTTCTGGTCCTGGGTTTAATTGAAACTTTAAACAAAATATATTACCTATTTAATGCAGCTGAACTGGAGGCTGGCCTTTGTAGTGTATAGACTAATGCCTAGCAAATTAATGTCTGTAACCATAGTACATAATGTAGAATTTATATCAAGTGTGAATGGTAAAAAGAAAAAAAAAAAACCACTACAGTTTTATAATGAGAAATGAACTTTTAGGAGCAAATTGTGTACATACATTTCATATATTTATTCTTTTTGATATACAGCCCAAAGCTCATATTTCCTTATCTTATTGGCTCCATATCTTACAAAATGAATTTCTAAAATCTCCTGGCCCTGGTCTTATCCTTTCTCCTGGTCTTGTCCTTTCTGACAAACGAAAAATGAAAATGCAATGAAAAGATTTATCTTAAAAATTAGAAGTTAATATTCTTGTAGAGGTACACAGGTCAATGGCTAATCCAGTTATACAGTTGTATCATATTTGAAGGGTTGACTCACAGATTTTCAAGAGTGCCAATGGAAGCAATCAGAGGAAAATCACCAGAACTCAAAATAGGGGAAGCAGGTGGTATAAAAAGCTTAACACTACTGGAGTGTTAATGCTTCCACACTTGAAAGATGTGAAGTTCAAATCTCACACAGTTAAAAACCATTTCTTTCACAGTCAGCATGCTAAATGCCTTGAGCAATCCACTTAAGAACCACCAGTCATAGAAGAAAACATTAAGCATGTGAACCGTCCTATCAAAAATTTACTCTGAATATTTCTATTCTAAATATATTCGGGAACAAAGTGAGGTCAACACATACACACACACGCAAATGTGCACACTAGAAAAATCCAACAAAAAGAAATTATGCACTAAAAAACCAACCATACAGAGGCTGAGAGAAAAACAGACTTCTCTGACAGCCAACCTACTAAACTGAATTCAGCATACAGTATACATCCTTCGAGTAGAGTTAGGATAAATTTACAGGTGAGAATTTTTGTGTTTTGTTGTCAGGAGGTACATGTGACATCTTCTTTGTCAGTTCTTACCTAAATGAGAGTAAGGAATCTAAAGGTCTCTGGTAGCCATTTATGACAAAGCTTTTTCATTCCACAAGTTTCTTTCTCAAAAATACAAATTCTAACATTTGGACAAGCTCTTTACTCCAAAAATTGTTATAATAAATTCACTGTGTCTCCTATTTATTGGTTCTTTCACTGTTCTCTCTAACTAGCTCAATGAAATTGGGGAAATCTCTCACAATTGAAGAGCCGTTTTCACAAAACTGAAAATTAAGTCAAAAGATTCCTTCTTTTTTCTGAGAGAATGTGAGGAAAAAGCATCTTGTCAATTTTAAACTTATGTAAGTAAAAGACTTGTTAGCTGCAGGCTGATGGAGGAAAATATATTTTCTAACACTGAGCTAGGATTTCATAAGTAACAGGGATGTGTATAAAAAAAGATCTAGGAATTATCAG
This sequence comes from Mesoplodon bidens, assembly GCF_964165515.1. Lineage (NCBI taxonomy): Eukaryota > Metazoa > Chordata > Mammalia > Artiodactyla > Ziphiidae > Mesoplodon > Mesoplodon bidens. The sequence continues at coordinate 93,702,072 of NC_138167.1, forward strand.
AAATAAGAGAATCGAAATGGTAAGATCAAAATAAAGGCAAATGAGGTAATAAATAGCAATGATCATTATCATGGAACTCCCCTGGAAGAATGTAACCTCTCCCTAAGATAAAAGCATGTTACCCATAGACACATATTTTTTAAAGAACAAGGATATATAAATATATATGCAAATTGTGACACTAGTGTCACATCAAAAAAAAAAAAAAAGCTTGAGATTTTTGTTCGTTTTGTTTGTTTTGGTTTGTTTGGTCCAGTCAACATAGTAGGCCTACATAGTTATAAACAAAATATTCTCGAGGCTAGAGTAATACAATTATCCATTTTATTTATAGGCATTTACTTATTTAGGAAAGATACTAAAGAGCACTAGACCAACTGTGAAATCACAAAGTTCTATGAGAGCAGAAACCATATGGACTATTTCCATTTCATCCTACCACCACTATACGCACCCCCCAACTCAGGACCTGTGACTTGAAGATTTTTTTTTTTTTGCACACAGAGGTTATTCTAAACATAGTGACTGCAGACTGCAACAACAAGGCTGTAACTCTAGACTCGTACTCCATGAATACATCGTGGCTTTTTTTTTTTTTTTTTTTTTTTGCGGTACGCAGGCCTCTCACTGCTGTGGCCTCTCTCATTGTGGAGCACAGGCTCCAGACGCGCAGGCTCAGCAGCCATGGCTCATGGGCCCAGCCGCTCGCGGCACATGGGATCCTCCCGGACCGGGGCACGAACCTGTGTCCCCTGCATTGGAAGGCAGACTCCCAACCACTGCGCCGCCAGGGAAGCCCCATTGTGGCTTTTTGTTCTCAAGATATATTACCAAGATGAAATGGCCTAAATTGCTTATATATTATAATTAAACCCAACAATCACTTTGCATTGAGAAAGCCAAGTAATTTTATATTAAATAGTAAATAGGCTTAAAATGACCTTTGGGATTGGAAGGGCTCAAACTGATAAAATTGAAAGCTACAGCCTTTCTTAGTTTCCCATAATCTCGTAGGATTATTCAAAAGCAATGCTTAAGTACACATAGTAAGGGAAATAAACAATTATAGCGAAAGAAGAGAAAAAATGAGGGTGGTTAAAAATTAACCTACATTAGGGCTTCCCTGGTGGCTCAGTGGTTGAGAGTCTGCCTGCCAATGCAGGGGACACGGGTTTGTGTCCCGGTCTGGGAAGATCCCACATGCCGCGGAGCAGCTGGGCCCGTGAGCCATGGCCACTGAGCCTGCGCGTCTGGAGCCTGTGATCCGCAAGGGGAGAGGCCACAACAGTGAGATGCCCGCGTACCGCAAAAAAAAAAAAAAAGACTAAAAAAAAAATTAACTTACATTAAAAGAATTTTAATATACCGCATTTCATGCATCTGTAATGAAACCACAATTCTGTAGGTGTTTCATTCTTTTAAGATGAGAAGGTTTTTAATATATATTTGGACAAGGAATGATATCTATATCCACATATCTATACATCTATATCTACATATAGATATATATGCTGGTTTTTAAATGGGTAAAGATAAGCTGTATTGACATAGTGAAGAATGTGCCAGTTTTGGCAATACAGAGGACTGCATACAAAAAGCATTTAAGGGCTCCCCTGGTGGCGCGGTGGTTGGGAGTCCGCCTGCCGATGCAGGGGACGCGGGTTCGTGCCCCGGTCTGGGAGGATCCCGCATGCCGCGGAGCGGCTGGGCCCGTGAGCCATGGCCGCTGAGCCTGCGCGTCCGGAGCCTGTGCTCCGCAACGGGAGAGGCCACGACGGAGAGAGGCCCGCGTACCGCAAAAAAAAAAAAAAAAAAAAAGCATTTAAATTTAAATCAGTAAACTACTGGTTCTAACACAAACTGTGTAATCCTAAACAGATCAACCTAACTCTTGGTAGGACCTTTTCTTCTCCTGTGTCTCCCACTTAGTAAAGTTCCTTTAGCATTTGTTGTAGAGCTGGTTTGGTGGTGCTGAATTCTCTTAGCTTTTGCTTGTCTGTAAAGCTTTTGATTTCTCCATCAAATCTGAATGAGATCCTTCCCAGGTAGAGTTATCTTGGTTGTAGGTTCTTCCCTTTCATCACTTTAAGTACATCATGTCACTCCCTTCTGGCTTGTAGAGTTTCTGCTGAGAAATCAGCTGTTAACCTTATGGGAGTTCCCTTGTATGTTATTTGTCGTTTTTCCCTTGCTGCTTTGAATAATTTTTCTTTGTCTTTAATTTTTGCCAATTTGATTACTATGTGTCTCAGTGTGTTTCTCCTTGGCTTTATACTGTATGCGACCCTCTGCACTTCCTGGGCTTGGGTGGCTATTTCCTTTCCCATGTTAGGGAAGTTTTCGACTATAATCTCTTCAAATATTTTCTCAGGTCCTTTCTCTCTCTCTTCTCCTTCTGGGACCTCTATGATGTGAATGTTGTTGCGTTTAATGTTGTCCCAGAGGTCTCTTAGGCTGTCTTCATTTCTTTTCATTCTTTTTTCTTTATTCTGTTCCACAGCAGTGAATTCCACCATTCTGTCTTCCAGGTCCCTTATCCGTTCTTCTGCCTCAGTTATTCTGCTATTGATTCCTTCTAGTGTAGTTTTCATTTCAGTTATTGTATTGTTCATCTCTGTTTGTTTGTTCTTTAATTCTCCTAGGTCTTTGTTAAACATTTCTTGCATCTTCTCGATCTTTGCCTCCATTGTTTTTCCGAGGTCCTGGATCATCTTCGTTATCATTATTCTGAATTCTTTTTCTGGAAGGTTGCCTATCTCTGCTTCATTTAGTTGTTTTTCTGGGGTTTTATCTTGTTCCTTCTTCTGGTACATAGTCCTCTGCCTTTTCATCTTGTCTGTCTTTCTATGAATGTGGTTTTTGTTCCACAGGCTGCAGGACTGTAGTCCTTGCTTCTGCTGTCTGCCCTCTGGTGGATGAGGCTGTCTAAGAGGCTTGTGCAGGTTTCCTGATGGGAGGGACTGGTGGTGGGTAGAGCTGGGTGTTGCTCTGGTGGGCAGAGCTCAGTAAGACTTTAATCTACTTGACTGTTGATGGGTGGGGCTGGGTTCCCTCCCTGTTGGTTGTTTGGCCTGAGGCGACCCAACACTGGAGCCTACCTGGGCTCGTTTTTTTTGTTTTTTTGTTTTTTGCAGTATGGGGGCCTCTCACTGTTGTGGTCTCTCCCGTTGCGGAGCACAGGCTCCAGACACGCAGGCACAGCGGCCATGGCTCACGGGCCCAGCCGCTCCGCGGCATGTGGCATCTTCCCGGACCAGGGCACGAACTTGTGTCCCCTGCATCGGCAGGCAGACTCTCAACCACTGCGCCACCAGGGAAGCCCAGTACCTGGGCTCTTTGGTGGGGCTAATGGCAGACTCTGTGAGGGCTCACGCCAAGGAGTACTTCCCAGAACTTCTGCTGCCAGTGTCCTTGTCCCCACGGTGAGCCACAACCACACCCTGCCTCCACAAGAGACCCTCCAACACTAGCAGGTAGGTCTGGTTCAGTCTCCTATGAGGTCACTGCTCCTTCCCCTGGGTCCCGATGCACACACTACTTTGTGTGTGCCCACCAAGAGTGGAGTCTCTGTTTCCCCCAGTCCTGTCAAAGTCCTGCAGTCAAATCCCACTAGCCTTCAAAGTCTGATTCTCTAGGAATTCCTCTTCCCGTTGCCGCACCCCCAGGTTGGGAAGCCTGACGTGGGGCTCAGAACCTTCACTCCAGTGGGTGGACTTCTGTGGTATAAGTGTTCTCCAGTCTGTGAGTCACCCACCCAGCAGTTATGGGATTTGATTTTGCTGTGATTGTGCCCCTCCCACTGTCTCATTGTGGCTTCTCCTTTGTCTTTGGAGGTGGGGTATCTTTTTTGGTGAGTTCCAATGTCTTCCTGTCGATGACTGTCCAGCAGCTAGTTGTGATTCTGGTGTTCTCGCAAGAGGGAGTGAGAGCATGTCCTTCTACTCCGCCATCTTGGTTCAGGCTCAGATCAACCTAACGCTTTGAGTGTTAATTTCTAGCTTGTAAAATAAAAGATTATGTTAGGAGGATTTTAAAGATATGAATCTTGCATCTCTAACATTCTATGATTCCAGAAATCACTTACAATTTGAGAAGAGAAGAGGAGAAACTGAGATTCAATAAAGGCCTACAATAGGTGTCAAAATAAAGAATAATTTTGACTAAGTCTAGGGGAAAAATATGTCATGACAGGAAAAGGAGAAGAAACTCTAACCTAAATATGACGATTTCAATTTAAAGGGAATACTCTATTAATGGAATTAAATTAATTGGGCATTAACTAAGCATGCTGTTTCACTTTTGGTTAATGCAGTTAATGATAAAAGATGGATTTTGACTGTGGTTGTTGAGAGATAAGGGGAAATGGACTTCGAGAGAAAATGCAGCAATTCTAGACAGGACAGAACTAAACAGAATCCCCGTTGGTGACTCCAAGGCCATCAGTACGTCAAAACTGTATCTATAGAGAAATCAGGTTTATATTGGTAAATACAAAAAGAGCTGCCAGAGAGAACACAAGGAGTGACTTCTGGAGTTTAAAGCCCACAGAAAGGATAATGATTACAACGGAAGGTAAATGGTATGAAACACTTACTAGGTTGGGCATTTGGTCTGATATGCTTTACCTTCATTATCTCAGTCAATCCTCAAACTGACACTACCATTACAAGCACCTTATGGATGGGGAAACTGAGGCTTCAGTTAAGTAATTTGCCCAACGTCACTCAGTTGTTAAGTGTCAGAGCCATAATGTGAACCTGGGCTATCTGACTTCACACTATACTGATTCTCCACTGAATCCAACCCATTCTCTCAAGAGGAAACTGAGGTCCACAACTGGCTAGGAGCAATTTTAACAGTTATTGTGTGATTTGGCCTCTTTACATTTCATGTATTTTCATACCTTACTAATTTTAACTACCACCTAGGTGAAACTTTAATTTTTGTTTATAAAAATGATATATAGTGTCTTTTAAAATATGATTTGTACATGCTCGTAAATTCACTTAATTTTGGATGGGACGATACTCCTCAATTATTGTTACTCAATCACCTTGATCCTATGAAATCAAAGAGAATAATGAGAATGTATTTTTTTTTTTTTTTTGCGGTACACAGGCCTCTCACTGTTGTGGCCTCTCCTGTTGCGGAGCACAGGCTCCAGACGCGCAGGCCCAGTGGCCATGGCTCACGGGCCCAGCCGCTCCACGGCATGTGGGATCCTCCCGGACCGGGGTACGAACCTGTGTCCCCTGCATCGGCAGGCGGACTCTCAACCACTGCGCCACCAGGGAAGCCCGAGAATGTATTTTTAAATAGATTTTTAAGTTTACTTATGAATTATCACAATAAAAACTAAGTCTTATGATAAAATATAGAAAAATATAAGTTGGGAAGCAAGTAATACTCGATAATCAAACTTGTTATTTTCTATTAATACACAAATGCAAAAAAGGCTCATTCGATGTTCAGGGTAAGTCAACTACTGGCATGCAGCATACAGTGATATGTTTTTCATAAAATGTTCAAGGTAAGGGAAAATGCAAAGGGCTGGAGTGCTGGGGTTTTTTTAAGCAGCTGCAATGAATTCAGTCATTAAAATAATAATAACATTCAAATATAATTGTATTTTTTCATACATATTCCTTTATGTCTCCTAACCTCCAAATAAAAGAAAATAAATAATGTTTGCATATATACATGCAAGTGCTTGGGGGTAGTGGTCTTGAAGGGGTAAATGAATGAGCCGTGAGACAAATGAATACTTGCAGGCTAAATCTAGCCAGACGTTATAATCCATCACTGATCCCTAAAGGGCACCAATAATATGCAAATGTGAGAATTAGAAAACACATTCAAGGCTGTTGATAAACTTGATAGGATAATCAGCACATGTTGACAGACTAATGAAAATGATGAACTGATAGGGCAGCTTATCTCCTGGGCCATTTTTTTTTTCTTGTCAAATGGAGGCTAATCAAAATGTATTAGGAGTTAAAGCCAACACTCAGAGGATTTCACCCATTTGATTAGGAGGTGAACTCATTCTCGGAGAAAATCATAGTTTCGTGAACAACTGAAACTACAAAACCTAGTCAGCTGACAGACCGTCACATAAAATTAAACAGAAGGCAGCCACTATAATTATGGCAGAAATCTGGAATTATAAATTATATTGGGATTCTCCCCTTGCAAATTGTTAGAGGGCTTTGCAGAGTCTGGGCAAAGCGGCTCCCTCCTTCTATAATGGAAAATAAGACAAAGGACTAAGCAATCACCCCAGGGATACACTTATCTTTTGCTGCCTGTGTGTGCTCAGCATCTGTGTAAACACATGAGACACAGATCTCAAGGTGCCAGCTGAATTTTCAATCAAATGTATTTACTTAAAATAATTGAATGAATTTTCTCAAATCATTAACTATAGTGAATACCACACTTCCTATTAACAATAAAGATGCCATATGCTGTCTGCTGTCATGGATCTGAGTCCTTTCCTAATTTAAAGAAAGATATCTTCTCTGATAATTGAGGAAAATTGGGAAAAAGTCCTTCCCAAGCATTAGCGTTAAAAATCAAACTATAAACTAAAACCACTGTGCCTCCTCAGACAAAACTAGAGAACACAGTTCTTTCAATATTCATTTTGAAATGAATAACCATCCAGCACTAACACAGAAAGTTAATTCAACTGATAAATCTACATACTCCAGGTACACACTTTATGGACATGTACATTTCACCTGAGAGGATAGATTGATGGTAAAATGTTAGATAGTAAAAGGTGCGGTTTTAATTCACAAGAGGGTAAAGACAAAAGTACATTTAAGGAAGTTAGATTTTACCTTTCAGTAATTATACCAAAGAGAAAAAAGAAACAGCAACTAAAACTATTCCAGTGTCCTCTTTAACACGAGCATTAAATCACCCTACTGCTGTCCAGGCTAAATGTCAGGATTCCCAGAGACAGGGAATGAATATAAACCTCTCCCAAATCTTTTTTTTTTTTTTTTTTTCTATTTACTGACCTGTGCCTTGTTCTAGCTCTAAACTATTTCTGAATTTTCTGTTATTTAAAAAAATGTAGAAGTGAGTGTCCTTGCCAGGCATATATTTTCTAGTTTGGGAGGACTTGGGATTTTATATGCGTACTCAAAGCCATACAGCTACTATCAAATGTCTCAAATCACAGAATATAAAAGCATAAAATAATCCTAGAGATCACGTAGTCACATTTAGTTTATATGCACGAGGAAGGCCTAGAAATACTAAGCAAATTAACCAAGTTTAATGAAAAAAGAAAATCTGAGTTTGCGATTTGTTGTTCGGAGAAAAAGAAATATTTGATTTGAGGACAAAAGTAACCCCTTATCTGGAAACAGCAGAGTTAATCAATCAGCAGAACATCTTAAACTTTAGGGATTCTTTTCAAGAATCATATACCAAATAGGCAATTTAAAGGTGTGTCCACCATCAAATTAGCTGTGGTAACCAATTCCTATAAGGCTGCCATGGATCAATTGCAGGTAATAGGCAGATTATTTTATTAGGAATTCTAGTTCTTGACCTCTTGTACCTAGAAAAATCAATGGCCTAGTGTACATACTTTCTGATTAATAAGAAAATTAAGCTAATTATTCAATGTAGAAAAAGGAATAATTGTAGTAGGATATTTACACTCTTCACAGTATTGTTTTTACTCTAAAATAATACCCTGAAAAAAACCTCTTGAGATCCAAGCCTTTATCAGTGAAAACCATACAAGTTGGCTCAGTTGCTCACATTTTTTTATAAGCATCAAAACCATGAATCTCTACATCATAGCAATGTTTATTTTTGAGGAGGACATTATGATTAAGAAAATAACATGATCAAAAATTATCACAAATTTGATAAATTCATGAAAATCTACATGTACTTTATTCATCATTTTCAATCTCTAGGGTCTAGCTAACACTCAATACCCACTTCAGTTTTTGAGCTCCTTTTGAACAACTCTGGGATCCAGCCAATTCTTGAAAATCACTATGTTAACACATTTATTTCTCTTAGAATAAGTATGCTTTGTGAAAATTTGAATGTGACACTCAATTGTGAACAGGGTTTTTGTTAGTGAGGATTAACAATATGATTTATTAGAATTCCATTTAACAGAATTACAGGTTTCAATTTGTCCACAGGCCCCTGAAATACCAATTAAAATATTACTATTTTACTTACCCATCATGTTGTACAAGCTCTGTGGGGCAAACTGCCTTGGCATTTTCTGAATTGCTTCCTTGTATACACTAAGTGCATCCTAATTTAAGAAACAGAAAAAGAGCTAAAGTACAGGGCTATTCACTGAAAATAAAACAACAACACCCTTCCCAAATTAAAATCTTCCATTGTTCTTTCTAAATGGTATTTAGAGGAAAATAATTAAGCCGTCCTTTGATATCATACTGCCTCCATTTCATGAATAAAAATATTCAACCCAGTCCGTGAAGAAGGTCATATAAAAATCAGTTTAACAAGGAGTCAAATGTTACCATTGTTCTCTCAATATAAATTTTTCAGTTCCCATAGATTATGCAATAAAATAACCAGAAGTCACCCACAGTCATCTAAAATCTGTAGGTACTTCAAGTCAGGCGATCAAGTAGGATCTAAATAAAATATCAACTAACGAATCTTCTAGCTACTGAGACCTACTGAGATCATTAAATGCAATTATTTTTAAAATTCTATTTTCACCCTCACGTTGCAGTCTTAATACGTCGTGTAAGAGTATGTGTGGGTGTCATTTGAGGAGGGAGGAGCCATACTGAATGGGAGAGAAGAAACCCATGCAGGCAGGCTTCGTGAGAGAGACAGGGAACACAGGACTGGGCCAACCTCCCAACTTCCCATCCAAGACCCTGTCTCCATCACCTTTCCCCTCTCCCCAACTCAAAATCACAATAAAATTAGTTTTCATTGGGTTATTCTTTTAAAAAGAATGAAAAGAAACGAGTAGGATTTATATCAATCATTTACTCAATACGCAGAGTACAAAAATGTATTTTTTAACATCAAAAAATGGATATAGATAAAAATAATAATGTGTCTTGAATTGTAAAATCAAAGAGATGGTGAGCAAATAAGCTTGAGCTGCAATGCATGTTATTTCCTTTTCCTGAGGAGTCATAATTACACTGAGAAATTCACAGTGAAGAAATCCATTAAAGTTTTGCTTAAGCAGAGTTTTTTTCCAAAAGAATTTCACCATAAAACTCTTTTAATAAAAACACTTATTAGCTTCTTAAATGATCAGTGTCCCTACAATGAGATCGTAGGTAGAAAACATTAAGACTAGATCAGAACAAGGGGGAGAAATAAGGCAGAGGTTTTGGCCTGACCTCATAGTGTCCCTGCTCATGATAGAGTTTCCCCAGGTTGTACAGACAGCTGGTGACCGAGCTCTTATGGGCATGAGGGTCCTTTAGGTTTTCGTCAGGGATCTCAGAACACTTCAGGAACGTGCGTCGAGCTTCTTCTGTCTTTCCTTGGTTCATTAGAATAATCCCGGTGTTTAAATATGCAGCTGAGGGGAGACAAGTGGAAATACAAATGTTGAGAAGATGATGTACACTATGGAAACAATAAAGTTATCTTTACTTCAGTTTTGTTTCTATGTATTATTTCTGATTTTAAAAGAAAACCAAGAAATAAATACCCAGGGAACAAACGTACAAAAGAACAACAATGTAGTAAGAAGTACAGGTATCACTGAAAAAATCTCTGCCTTCAAGGAGTCAGAATATTTTGAGCTTAATATCTAGAGGAATAAAAGTTATATTTATCTTAACATATTAACATGATAAACAGGCACCAAAATATTAAAATTGAGAGAGATGTAATTGTTAAAGTCTCATAATTTGATTGGCAAGTATTCAGAAATTGAGTTACCATGTTTTTTAATCTGTGAGGCTTTAAGTCACCATTTTCACGAAGGGAGGGAGGGAGGGAGGGATATTTTAAAAGGACTTGAATATTACTTACAAGCCAGCGTAGGCCTGCTCCCGATCGCCAATTTATAATAATGTAGTGCTTCTGCAAACCTGCTGTTCTCTTGTAGAAGTAACCCTCTGCATGAGCAAAATAGAAATTTGGAGACAAGACTGTATGACTATACATAAAATCAAATTTTCATTTTATATTTCCAACATAAAAATGGTTAATGGGGCCATAAAAATGATGAGGTACTATAAAAATAAATTCTAAATAGAAGGAAATGATTACTCAGGAGAGAAAATACTAGAGAGGGATCAGCTGCATTTACGTTGCATTAGAAAGTGTTAAGAAGTATTTTCAAAAAGCTCTTTACCCCCCACTGAAATTTCCCTTTTCCAGCAATCTTTTCTCTCCCACTAGAATTACAAACCACCTGGATTTCTCCTTGGAGCATGCACAGTTTTTCATCACTTCAGAAAGGAAACCTGTCTAAGGCCCTGATATACATATATACATTTAAACCTGAGACGCCTCTCCCACTGGCCATATTGTTTGGGAAATATTGGCCCATGACTGCTTGAAAGGCAAAAGGTAATCTGGATCAATAGTATAGAGTCAGAATCTTACCAGATTCCATCAAAGACTGAAGACCAACCACATTGGTATTTCCTTATTATTTGGATTTGGTCAAATAAGCTTAAATTTCAGAACACTGGGCGAATTTCAGTTCACTGTTGTGGGACATGCTTTTGTCTACAGACCCTCAGACTCTGGGCCTCCCTAGAGGCTCCTTTGGCAGTGCATGGCCACATGGATTATCCCAGCATTTCCAGGCCCTGCCCTCATGACAAGTGAGAATCAATTATAATCATGCCTGTGAAAATACAGTGTCAAGGAACTGGACTGAGTTCTGAAAGTTCTCACAGAGGGCTTTCTGGCCTATCCCTATTCTCATATAATCAGCAAGTGTCTTACAGACATTTGGCACCTCTCTTGGACCCGAGTACTACTGTCGTCAACCTCAAATTGCAGATTCCATTTGCCAGCTCCTGAGGCCTCCAAAAGGCGGTAAAATGGAGGTTTGCAAAATGAGAAGGCCACTGATAAAAACTTATCATTTTGTAGAGTATTTTAAAAGACTCAGCTTTTTACTTAATGGGCATGATTGAAAAATAATGAAGTAAATCACTCTGAAATTAAAGTTAGCTCACTGTCATTAGCATATATTAACCTCATTATTCCTATTATTTGTTAAAGGAGCCATTTGAATAAATGAAACTGTTCCAAACCACATTAACAGTTACATATACACAGAAATGCACATATCTGTAGAAAATTTAGAGCAACAATTTGATAATGAAATTGATATGCTTTGCTGTTAAGTGTACTTTTCAGTTGCTAGGAACAAGGAAAAACAAAGCTTCCTGCGGTATTCAAGAGTCTGTGAAAAAGTTCAGTTATCTTTAAAAGCAAGTAAAACTGATAAAGAGAAAGAACACTCACATACTTTCCAAAAGGGAAGAATATTCTTTATAAAAATAATTTTGACAAAATGCTTTCCAGTTAGCTAAGCTCATACACATTATCTCATTTCAGAAACATATCTACAACCTTAATTGTCTTTGTCACTTTCCTTTGAGGTTCAGATAAAGAGGTGTTTCTTCTTTGATACAAGGCCAATGTCATCAGAGGAGAAATCCATCTTAATCCGAGTCTTTCTACTTTCCTTAGGAACTAAAGTCCTTCCATGAGCCTCTTTTTATCCAGTATCTTCAATCTTTTTCCCCATTGCAATTTCCTTTCCCTTAAGACTACAAAAATGTTTGTGTGCCTCTTAGCATAGAGAGGAAGATAAAACCCTACCACCTTATCATTCCTGCATCCACCTCTTAACTACCTCTTACTGTCATTCTTCCCCTCAAAATCAGATTTCCTCTAAGAATAGTCTGTGGTGCACATGTCCAATGACTCAAATCCCATTTACCCCTAAATCCAGTTTAGGCTCTTTCCCAGAATTCTGCTGAAATGTCATAATCGAATTTCCACTCATTATCAAACTCCCAAAATAGTTTGCTTATATGAATCACCTACTCAACTGTAGCATCTGTGACTATTAAACCCATCTTCCTTCCTGAAACTCTTGTGTTTCCTCGGCTTCTGGAAAACCAGTCCTTATTCTCTATCCCTGAGACTATCCTTCCAAGAATGAAGAAAAGTGTATCTTTATTCATATATTCCTTTAAAAGAAGTTGGTATTTCCCAGGTCTTTGTCTTTTTCTCCTTTTCTTGGTAAGTACTGTCTCTGCATGACAACATGCATACATGCAGCTCATATGCTGACTGTTCTCAATTCTAAACTAGTGATCTCTCTCCTGACATCCAGATCTGTTGAAAATTCAACAGCTTACTCAACCTCATCAATCTAGGTGCTTATTAGCTGGAATTTCAAAACCAACACATCCCCAAATTGAAAGCAATATTTCCCACTCAAAAATAAAGAGATAAATGAAAGAGATAAAAGAAGAAAAAAAATCTTTCCTCAAAAATCTTTACTTTACATCAGTTGCTAAAATCAGAAACCTGGTTATCACTCATGACTTTAAAATCCCAGGTTTAAGAAGTCTCCAAAGCCTACCAATTCTTATTTTATTTTCTAAGGCTCTTTACTCTGGCCCCTCAAGGGTCACTTTTACAGATCTGGCAGAGCCCTTTTTACCTTTCCTGTCACCTAAATAACTGCAATCGCCCACTAATTAGTCTGCACATAATTACATTTCTAAAGGACAAATATGCTGTTAGGCTAGACAAAAAGAACATGAGGAGATGAATGCGTATCTTTGAAACTGTACCTAAAGCCCATAAAACTTGAAAATGATGTATTCAGCCTCATGGGCTCCCCAATACTGATGTATTACAGTCCTGTCATTTTCCACCTCATAAAATACAGCATGATAACCACACCTAGACAATCCTGTCCAGCCTGCCTCATTCTTTGGAAGAAACTAGTCACACAGAGGGATGGAGCAAGCCAAGTCTCCAGGATTATATATAAAGTGGCTCTTTGAATTAGAGAGCATCATCCTCTGTATCATCTGAATAAAGTTAGCAATGGAGTGAGTCCAAGTTAGACGGCTATTGTGACCAATTTCTCATGGCTAAGGATTTAATTGAGCATCAACTATGCTCTAGTATGCACACTGCAAATGTGAACGAGACAGATGCACTCTCCTGGGGATGCACGATCTATTGAGGGAGGCAAATAAGAAAATAAATGGTGTGGAAAATTACTATGATAGGGCACAGAGGAGCAACACCACTCTAGCTCAGGAATGGACAAAGGAAAGTTCACGGAGTCCAAGTGCCATTGGGCAGAGGCTTGAAGGTAAGCAGCAGTTAGCCAGCAGTAAAGAGTGTCATCATCAGCCCCATGTTACTACACAGGAAGAAAGCGAGGTCCACGGAGAATTTACCAACTAACCCTAGGTTTTATGGTTAATAAGAGGCAAAGTCAGGACTGGAACACAGTTTCTTTGATACTAAATCCCATGCTCTTTCTAAAAGAAAAAAAGAAGGGGAGAGAGAAGATAATTCAAGTCTAGATGCATATATACTAGGTTATGTTTCCTTTTGCTCTAAAATTCTTCAGATTTTGGATAATATGAATTTGAATTAATGCTCTGAAAAGGAATCCAAATGCCATTTTGACAGTTCAGGATGAATTTGGGTCAATTCTAGCACTGTAACAACGAGGCTTCTATTACTGCAGTTTTCCACATTTATAGAACCCATTCTTTATTTTACTGAAGACTGGATAGAAGGATAGAAACCCTTCACGTTGTAATAGTTGTGGTTGTAATAATAAGAGCAACAACAACAGCTAAACCCATTTGGCACTTACAGTGTTACATATATTAACTTAATTTACATATATTAACTTATTACTCATCAATAATCTTATGAGGTAGGTTATTATTACAAGTCTCATTTTACAGATGATGAAGCTGGGGCAAGTAAAAGTTCTGCAACATACCAGAGGACACACAACTAGCAAGAAGTGTGCCACAGTTCAAGCCCAGCAATCCGATTGTAAAGGAGGATCTGTATTTTAATAGACCATTCATACCAAAGGCTTTTCCACAGCTGTTTAAAATTGATGACACAGTTTGTTTACATGTTGATCATGTCAATAAAATCTTCTGGTTTCTGTGTATATTAGAAACAACAACACATTTTTTTAAAAATAATATCAGCTGTTATTTTCTTTTTTTTTTTTTTTTTTTTAGATGTTGGGGGTAGGAGTTTATTATGTATGTATGTATTTATTTATTTATTTGCTGTGTTGGGTCTTCGTTTCTGTGCGAGGGCTTTCTCTAGTTGTGGCAAGCAGGGGTCACTCTTCATCGCGGTGCGTGGGCCTCTCACTATGGCGGCCTCTCTTGTTGCGGAGCACAGGCTCCAGACGCGCAGGCTCAGTAGTTGTGGCTCACGGGCCTAGTTGCTCTGTGGCATGTGGGATCCTCCCAGACCAGGGCTCGAACCCGTGTCCCCTGCATTAGCAGGCAGATTCTCAACCACTGCGCCACGAGGGAAGCCAACAACAACACATTTTAATATACCATCAAGCTAGAATCTAATAAGAAATAGTTTTTATCCATATTATGTGAAGTTGCTTTACAATTAAGGAAACGGGCCCATGCTATACATCAATGGGAATTCAAAGTGTCTTTGGGGGGAGAAATTGAAAAAACTGTTATTGATTTCTAAATAATAAATGGTTGGGTCACTTTTATGTATCTGTGTGTAGGTGGATATATTATAGTGTATTTTAATAGATTTAAATCTTTTACTTCTCATATTTCTCTCCCAGTGATTTATCTTTCAGAACCACAGTCACTGAAATTAAGCAGCCAGTGAAGAATACAAATTGGAGAAACAGAAAGAATAAATACTTGTTATAGTCAAAGGAAGAAAACACATCTGGATACAAAAAGTACTATTCATTGTAACACTTAAATTCCAGAAGACCACTTTACTTCAAGAAAAAAACAACAAAATGCCCTCCCTTAAATTCTTTCAGCTTTTTTTTTTTAACCTGATTTTGACCATTTTCTAGGAATTACCATTAAGTGTGTAGAATTTCTTTTTCTTGTAAAAGTTTTGCCCATCTTTACCCCAATCTCCCCTAACAACCCTTTCTCTAAAATACCATTAAAAAAAAAATCACAATACTCCTGATACTTGATAAATGAAAACCAGTCAAACCCATGGTAACAGTGGACTGGACAGAGTTCAATGCAAACATTACGTGTAAACAGGCAGACCAATCCCCAGCTGATTCTAAATATTGACAGAGACAGAAGGGGAGCATTTTTTAGTACAATGTTTCTCAACCAGGGGTGACTTTGTCTCCCAGGGGACACTGGGCAATGTTTGGAGACGTTTATGGTTGTCACAACTGGGTGGATGCTATTGGCATCTAGTGGGTAGAGGCCAGGTATGCCATTAAATATGTAAACATGTTAGAAGACACAAGACAGCCCCCCAAAGCAAAGATTTATCTGGCACACAAGACAGCCCCCCAAAGCAAAGATGTATCTGGCCCCCAATGTCAATAGTGCTGAGGTTGAGAAACCACATTTAGCATTTCATACATACTAACTGCAACACCTCTGTTCAGAACATAAGGTCCTCATGTCCTTGCCAACCACATACATGAACTATGTAAAGAATATAGAATGTAAAAAAGCAAACTACAGGGAATAAATTATTTTTTTCAATAAAAATCTAATCTATCATCATTTCTACTTTTTATTTAAAAAGGCAAAAAAAATAAATTTTCTAGATTATTTTAAAAAGCATGCCCTCCCCCAATGCTGTCAGTACATACAAACAAAATGTCAGTGGCTCTTTGTAGGAGGTTGCCCTCAATACAGAACTGTCAAAACATACAAATCTTCAAGTAAAGCTACCTTTTGCCTCAAGTTCAAACAAAGGTCTTTAAAAATCGTTGAAATCCGACATGTTTGAAAATTGGTATTAATAAAGCACATCAGCAGAAGTATACTTTTCAAGAATATGTATGGCAGTAAACAGAAGAAAAGTATAGTTTTCAAGAATATGAATTGCAGTAAACTAAGCGGACATTTACTCAGAACATGGGTGAAACAGGATGCGGTTTACAGAGCCATGAGCTGTTAAGACTAGGGAAATACTAAAGGATAGTAGCTGTGTTTCTTTTTTCAATTTCATTAAAGCATAATTTGTGGCACTCCTACACCATGTTAAACATTGAGAATAAGATTACCAAACAATAGGT
Organism: Mesoplodon bidens; assembly: GCF_964165515.1. Taxonomy (NCBI): domain Eukaryota; kingdom Metazoa; phylum Chordata; class Mammalia; order Artiodactyla; family Ziphiidae; genus Mesoplodon; species Mesoplodon bidens. Next base: position 93,718,363 of record NC_138167.1, read on the forward strand.
AAATATTTTTTGAATGAACTATCTCATGAAGACAGACAATCAAGCACTCACAATACAGTGTAAATGAAGCCTAAAGTGTTCTGGGAACCCACAAAAGGGATACTTTTCCACGATGACAGGTCAGGTGAGGTTTGTAGGGAAGGCAAGCATGCAGGGAATGGAGTTCCAGACAGATCAGGCCACCATGCTTATGAAAACTCAAAGTTACAGAGGATAGCATTTTAATCTACCAGTAGCAGTAATGGCAAGCTTCATGGAAATTAAATGATGATCTATGTTAGAAGCCTTCTGGAAACTGAAAAGCTAAAACAACTTAAAATTAAGATTATATTATTGAGAATATTTCAGAAATAAGTTGTTTGGTTATTCCCTGGGCAAAAATTCTTAGTCATCAACATAAATCAGATAGCTTAATGTTTACAGGCAATGGTTCACAAAATAATTGATAAACCCTAAGGTCCAAATACTAACAAAAACATCATGTTCATGTTAAATTGAGACTTTTTTCTGAATTTTATTTTGTTTGATTATCCTTTAACACATGTAGGTACTCTGAAACTAAGATTTCTTTCCTCAGAGATAAGACATTATATGTTTTAGATGTTCAATGTTTTCCTAAGGTATTCATGCCTCTGAAATTTCCCAACTGAAATTAATTGGCATTGGCTTGGCATCATATTCAAACTTTGCATTAATTCAAATTTAATAATTGATTTTGCTAATTTAGCTAATGACTCTAATAATGAGATTTTATATAATTTAATTGTGAAATGGCATTACAGTTGCATTTCTTCTGTTTTTCCAAGATTAATGCCTAGTTTTAGTCTATGTTCATAGTAGGATATTTGGAAACATAAATCGTTAATCTCTATTATCAGACAGAAGTGATAATTAACAGCATGTCAAACTCATAACACACAAATGCCCCCAAATCTTGCTTGATAAAATAGGTATCAGGCAAAAATCTCAAGTGACTATCCCAGCAGTAAATGGAATGAAACTCAAAGTCCTTTTTAAAAACAGAAGCTGTAAGTAAAACGAATAAATTACTACTACTTGAATCAACTGCAGTAATGCCAAGGTTTAGGGTGACACAAGAGCTTAGAAATTAAGTACCTAATATGCAGAAGCCACTGAATATATACAAAGAACCAGAATCAATCAGCACAGGAGTCTTGGTCATGTGACTAAATTCTATCCAATGAAATGAAAGCACAGTAGCCAGAGGACCTCTAGGAAAAGTCCTCAAAGAGGAGGGAGCATGTTCTCCCTTACCCTTCCTTTGTCCTGCTGACTATAGGTGGAGGCCCAGTTCTGAGGATGGTAGAGAAAAGCCCTGTTCTGAAGATGGTAGAGAGCAAACTGAAAGGAGCCCAGGAAACTGAGCCCTTTATAAAAATTTCCCATGACCCTGGGACTGCACACCTCTGGACTTCTCTGTACAGAGAATACAAGTTTAATTAGTTTAAGCTAATGCTGTTTGGGATTTCTTATCACTTACTTTCTTATCTCTTCTCTACCGATAAAAAAGCACATGTAAATGACCCAATTTCATTCCTTTTTATGGCCGAGTAATATTCCATTGGGTCATTTGTAGAGATGTGCATGGATCTAGAGACTGTCATACAGAGTGAAGTAGGTCAGAAAGAGAAAAACAAATATCGTGTATTAATGCATGTATGTGGAACCTAGAAAAATGGTACAGATGAACCGGTTTGCAGGGCAGAAATAGAGACACAGATGTAGAGAACAAACATATGGACACCAAGGGGGGAAAGTGGCAGGGGTGGTGGTGTGATGAATTGGGAGATTGGGATTGACATATATACATTAATATGTATAAAATGGATAACTAATAAGAAGCTGCTGTATAAAAAAATTAATAAAATAAAAATTTAAAATTAAAAAATATATATATATATAAATTTAAAAATATATAAATATATACATAATATATATAAAAATAAAAATATATATTATATAATATACATGCATATATAATATATATATATATAATTATATATAATTAAAAAATATATATAAAAGCACATGCATTGTTTAGTTTTTCTTTTGTTTTTTTGAAAACTAAAATATGTAATATCAAGTATGGCTCTTATAGAGAATTTTAAGGAAAACTTCTATTAATTATATTTGAATGAATACAAAGTATGTGTTGTCTGGTTTTGAGTGATAACCAGATGACGCAATTTGCCAAGTATGAAATTTGCAATTAAAATATTCAATTAAACTTATATAATTTTAGAGTGTAATAGGGGCATGAAATTGGAACTCTTAAATTAAATGTCTAGACATCAGAGTGGTCAGAGTTATCACTCTTTGCCCAAAAGAGTGATGACATTAGTAGCATTTTTTAATATAAAAGCATTTTAGTTAATCCTCTCAATCCTCAAATAACTAGAAAGAAGCAGATTCATAGGAATTATCACATGAAATAGAAATAGGTAGGATTTTAATCTCAGAAAAAAGATATAAGTGAGATATAAGTGATTGAATTTGAGTTTCATGGGAGATCCCAGAGACAAAGTTATATAAATTTTCTGGTCTCACATGGCACATCTATGGCTTTCAGGTCACCCTAGGATAATAGATTTTGTATTTGAGGACCACGCAAAAGAATTCTCTCTACTCATATATTTTTTCTCAAATCATAAACTCAACTTTCCTTCTCTCCTTTTCTTTTAGTTAAACTAGAAAAGCACTAAGAGAGAAAGGGAATATAAATAGTTAACTTTTTACTTAAAGCACACAATTTTAATTTATTAGAATAATAATATGTGTGTTACAAAAAGCATAATTTAATTGGATACTAATTTTAAACTACTGCTAAGTTATTATACATGATAATTATATACTGTATGTACTCTGAGCGAAATAAAAAGATGTCACTTCTTGAAAAGGTTAAATCCCACTGAGCTGAGTAATGAGCAAGTTGTTTCCCCGCTCCATACTTTTATTGCATGAAGAAGAATGGAAATGGAGATGGAGCAAAAGACAACAATCATGTGACGTGAACTAGACAGATGCGCACACATGATTCTATTACATAGCTCCCCAAAGCTGAAACCCGTTTCACTGGTTATGACTTCTAAGTATCACAGAACTGCCAAGTAATACAGTTTCAGAAAATACAGTTAAGCCTCCTCTCTGGTATCTTTCTTTTGACACAGACCTGTTTATTTGTTCTAAATTGGATTTGGTTTAGACTTTGACAACTGAATGAAGTACAGTAATGACATGCTATTTCATAAAGATGATTATTTTTTATTCTAACCTATCAAATATGGGGCAGTAGGCATCCAATCAAAAAACTGTTTTTATATTTCCAACACATTACTAAAAACCTCATCAATTCATATTAGGGGGAAAAAGAACAAGTTGTAGCTTTTATATTTTAAAATTAGTTTTTGCTCAGGGTCTAAAGAAAGAGAAATGTATCCTCACTATAGTACCATGTCTGAAAAATAAATGAAGACTCAGTTAAATGGAGCATTCATTACGAAGATACTTCTTCTGAGTTAGAGCCTGGACTATGACATCTAAATAAGCCTTTATCCCATGTAAGTCCACTTCTACTCTGTAACAGGTCCTGAACAAAATGCTTCATGATTATTATCTTATGTAATTCTCTCAATAAACTTATAAAGGTATAATCCCCATTTTACAAATAAGGAGCCCCAAAATCAGAATGGCTACTCAAATCCACATAGCTAATTTTGTTGGATCTGGGATACACAGACTACATTGTATATTAATATATGAATAATTCACTTTATACCTGTCTTCCGAATATATAATTACGGCTATATTTTCCTCTACATGTCATACAATAATAATAGGTGTGAATATACTTTCCTAGTTAAAAAACAGTACTTAATAGGAAGAAAGAGAATTAACACTCGATGTGTGTTTTCCATATTATTTCTTTTCATAATTAAAATTAGCAATTTCAAATATTATTACTTTTTACTTTAGAGATATAAAAACATCAGAGATAGAAATTAAACAACTTGCCCATGATAACACAACTGGAAAGTCTTAAGATGAGACTCAAATTCAGAGCTGCCAGGCTTCAAGTCACATGTCTTTCCATGTCTTTCCCATATTAGTCCACTGGGAATGTGTACCTGTTCTTAGTTTAAGCATTTATAATTGCCCTCTCTCTCCTGCTCATACACCCAGTGCTTTTCCATTTTCGGTATCAACAAACTTCTCTTCTCTCTTTCTGTATTTATACATGCCCATCCCAATACATAAACATCTTGGATTTGCTTCAAAGGTGGGTAAACTACAGCCTCCAATGCCAAGTCAACTTCACCAAGAAATGCATCATAACCAATATACTTGGTGTGATAGTTAATTTTATGTGTCAATTTCATTGGATCATAGGATACCCAGAACACTAGTTAAACATTATTTCTGAGTATGTCTGTGGGGATGTTTCAGGAAGATTAGTATTGTATTCAGCAGACGAAGTAAAGCATATTGCCTTTCCCATTGTAGGTGGGCATCATCCAATCTGTCGAGGGTCTGAATAGAACAAAAAAGAGAATAGGAAGATTTCTTTCTCTCTGTCTCAGCTGGGACACTGATCTGCCCTCAGTAATCCTGGTTCTCAGGCTTACAGACTCAGACTGAAATTTACACCAGGCTCTTGGTCTTTGAGTCACACCAGCATCCTTCCTGGGCCTCCAGCTTGCAGAGGGCAGATCATGAGACTTTTCAACCTTCATAATTTCATAAATCAATGACTTACAATAAATCTCTTTACTATATACATACATACACACACACACACACACACACACACAATCGGTTCTGTTTCTCTGGAGACTCTGATTAATGCAACTTATAAAGGGGTTTCCCTGAGTTATTCTTGCGCTCAAGACCTACTTCTCTTAATGGAAAAGTTTACCAGTGAGTGTAAGCAATATCCTCACACAAGAGAACTGTGAGCTGTTAGAAACTGAATGAAATTAACAGCTAACAAACTCTTTAGCTTTTATTATTACACAATTATATCAAGTTTCCAGGAACTTTGTTTAATCCTTGCTACAACATTAGGTGATATCAGAGCCCAATTTTGCAGGTGAAGAATAAGGATTAAGCAATTTGACCAAGTGCAGGACCAATAATTGGGAGATCTGAATCCAAGTCTGTTTAATGCCAAAACCCATGCCCTTAATATTTCACAACGCTGCCTCCATGGTGTGAAATTTTTTAAAAAATGAAACTTTTCCCTTTTCCCCACTCCTTTTCTCCCCACAAAAACAAATGTTATTCAGGTAGGTCTACATATATTTTCTGGGACCATAGTCAAATCTCTTTCAAATATGTCCTCATTCTCTAAGAGAATTCTGTGATTTAAAACAAGCAAAATTAAGATCTAAAGCATACCTAACACAAATTAAAGGCATTGACCACCAGTGATGGAACTTTAAACCTATATACAGATTGCTTTTATTCTTTGCTATTTACAGGGGCTATCCAAAATCGATGACTAATTATTATGTCATTTTTTGAAGGAGAGACATTTATCAGTTGGATGGTGTACAATCACTGTGGAGGAACCCCAAGCTGGGATACAGGAGTAGGCCAAAGCTTGACCTGCTCAGTAAAAGTCAATGTAATTAGACTTTTGATTTGTTCATTCATTCATTCAAAATATATTTTGAAAGTGCCATTATAGAGATTTTAATGACTGGCAGAAAAGAGAGATAATTTAAAAAGCAGGAACAAAGTTGTGTACAGGGTACCATGATACAGTCTGATGTACTGTGGAAGTCCACAGAAGGAAACCTAACTTAAAACTAGTTTGTTCAGGCACTGGGAAAAAAAAAAAAAAAAAAAACGAACATTTGTGAATTCCACAGGAATCAACACACTCAAAAAAATATTACCAAAAAAGAAAAAAAATCAGGGCCTGATTCCATCATAGATATGGTTATAATTTGGGTTAGAGATGCTCCCATGGGCACACAGTGATTTAGTGCAATGCACTCACTTTTAACATAAATGTTCAACAAAGTGGGTGTTTTCTTTGTCCCTTAACAGCAGGTCTCTAACAAAAGTCTGCTGTTGAAGCAATAAATTATGAAAGAGGAAAAGGTATCATGTATCTCACAGACCAGCAGGAATAGGTGTTAGGTCAAACCAGCAGTTTCTAACTTAAGAACAGGCATGAGCAGTTCCAAAAATGAGTCTTAGTCTATCTCTTTTGGCCTGGAATAGATTTTACAACCTAGAAACAATTCACTCATGGGCTTATCCTGCAGTACTTGAAGAATTGAAAGAAAACACCATTTATAACAATGTTCCTAAAACTGTCCTTCCAGGTTTAATTTTGGTGCTGAGAAGAGATGTCCCTTCACCCAACTCAAGGGTCAAGAGAGCAAGGATCTATTCGTGTCAGGAGGCATCCTTTACAGGTCCTAGCAGTGGGAACCAGAGGCAAATTAGTGGCTGGAGACAAGGAATAAGAGCTGGCGGAGTGCCAGAAGATTTGAACGGAATGACGGCAAGTTGGGGATTGAGGTGCTCAAGGAAGAGAAAAATGGGTGAATACTTTCAGCCATTTTGGGTGAATGGGTGAATACCATGGGTGAATACCACTTGCTTTTTAGTTTCTAATCTTTTCTGTTGACTCCACCCTCGTATTTTATAAAGGTACTGACCCTTCCCAGAGAAACTTCTCACCTCTGATTGCTTCCCATTACTTTTTTTAGAACAGAGTCTAGAAATTGGCCAGCTTGTTCATCTTTCCTCGATGTCAGTTGTTGCTTTTGATTACAGTTCCACTCTCTTCTTCAACCCTAAGTTTCAGGAGACTGAGTACTCATTTGGCATCCCAGGTCTGCACCCACCCCGAAATCTGGTCTTTGAGGAGTTAGAGGATTTTCTCTAATTTTTCTGAATTAGGCAAAGATACAGGGGATACACACGTGCGCACACACACACGCACACACACACACACACACAGAGTCATTAAAACGAAAAACCAAAGGCTATTCACAGAATATAAATGGCGTTCAAAATTGGACTACCTTTAGACTTCAGGACAGCTCAGATTAATCCCCTAACTTGAAATTTCTATTCTCTAAGAAAGTGTCTGCCTGTCATTTTCTGAGTCTGATGATGAGATGTGGTTACACAGACCAGGTTGGATCTTCTCTAGATGATTGGTGAGTGTTTCCTCATAGTGTTCTCCTTATTATCAGAACTGCAAGATGGGATCACTCCTCCTTCTTGCCATTCATCCAACCCCTATCCAGTCATTTCCAACTACAAGGGTGCCTGGGGCAAAGTCAACTTAGGGGCACTGTAATTGCAAGCAATGGAGGAGTAAAGAGAAAGGGCATCCTTCGGTCTCTGATTCTACAGAGGTAAACAGGGGCGGAGGAAGAAAGAAAAAGCAGGGAGGCAAGTCTCTGAAATAATCCTTGATGCACTCTTCACACACAAAGAGCTTAAGGAAAATGGATGTACCTAATCATGGAAAGCACATATAAATATACATACAACATATATTTATCGAGCTTGTTTCTGTGAGCTAAGCACTGTGCTAGGCACTTAGGAGACATATATATAAACCCTGTCTTCAAGGAGCTTACAGGTTAGCAATATACAAAATAAACTATACATTTGTATTTATTTTAATACCATTATATAGAGCTAAACAGGAAATTATAAAGTTCACTAGAAGGTGATAAATGTGATGTAAAAAAAAGGAATTAAGTAAAGGAGAACAGGAGTGTGAGAGCAGTGGAGGGGCTGCAGTTTAAATAGCACATCTGGGGAGCCCCATGCAACTGTTTGGAGCGAAGAATTGAAAGGAGGGATATGAGATATAATTTAGCCACAGTAATAATTTAGTACATATTTATATGAATAACGTATAAGAGAAAAATAAGCAGCAGATGACAAGATATTAATTTTTAAAATTCATCATCATCTGAATACCCAGGTGGCCTCCAACTTCAATTATACTTTAAGCAACTTCTCCAAAACACAGGCAAAATCAGTTACGTTTTGTGTAAGAGAAAAAATAAATTAAATGGAAGACAATATTACTGTATTTCCTGGTGTATCTAGGAAATAATTCTTAAGTCATAGTAATTGGAAATCTGCAGAGGACTGATTGGAACTACTCAAATAACAAATTTACATCTGTTCATGTTTTTCAGGAGTAGAGGAAAAAAGACACTTTTTTTTTTCATAGTGCAAAACCTCCTTCTGAGAAAACTGAAATTAATTTATTTGAAATTCTGCTGCCTATTAGCCTGCACTTTCCATATGAACATCATTTTAGGAAGAACAACAAAAATGCTTCTGGCCATTTGAGCAACTTTCAATCAGTTTTAAAGTTAAGCCAAACAAAAGGCATGAAAACAGGATGCAATTATGAATTTCTTAATAAACCTCTTTTATATGCTTTCTAATACATGTCTTCAAATTTACCTGCAGTGCTCTGGATAAAAATGACTATGAAATTAAAGGCCATTTTAATGAGATTTCAGAAAAATGTCTTTCATCATTTTTCCAACATGGAAAATAGTTAAACTCTCTCTATACAGTTAATCTTGAATGAGTATTTCTACATGGAAAAGCATGACCCATACAATGCCATTTTAAAACTACATTTATAATAGAAAACCTATAACACAAACAAGCTTAGGAATGACTTAATCTCCTTCTTTCTCTTTGCCAGGCTCCAATTTCTAAAAGGATTCTGATTTCCCTCAATTTTACTTTGGGTTGCAATGGGGAGGGCAAAGTTTAACGGTTAGTTCCAGCAAGCAATCCTAGACACCAGTACCACAATGTGTAGTTTCCATTGCTATAAAAGAAATGAGTGTGAAATAATAAGTGGTTTAATTCACTTCTATCCAAAAGAACTTGTTAGTACCAAGAAGGTGTCAAGGACTTCACTATGTGCTAGAAATAAAGACATAAGTAAATTACATCCCCAGTCCCTAAGGAGCTCCTAGTGTGAATTTCAATTCTTTGGTCATCGTGTCCATGGATTTCATAGGATAAAATTATTCTCTAGGATATCTTGTAGCTTTGTGATAGCAAAATGTTATTCTCTACTACATTCAGGAGAAGTGAATAATATTTCCAAGTTTCTAGACCCATGATTGATGCCACTATGTTTTTTCCCCCACAGGGACACAAAAACCTCATAGAAATACTTAACTTCTCTATAGTACATGATCTTTGGCCATTTTCTCCCTTCTTACTGTCCTATCCATCAGCTTCAATGGCATCAAAGTACCCTGGGCTTCTTGCCTCCTCCTTGAGCACACTTTATGGTTCCACTTGCTCTACCAAGCTCCTTCAATATTGGTATTTCCCAGGATTCCATCCATGGTCCTTCTTTCCTTTATCCTTATACATATTACATACACACACACACACACAATTATTGACAGTCAGTTTCAATTTACACACTTAGATAATTACTCCAAAATGCACATCCTCTACCTCAGAATGCTCTCACGAGTGGTAGAAACACGTTCTAGTTGCTTACTGGATGCCCAATAGTCATCTGAAACTTACGTAGCCAAAACTGTACAATTTTCCCCCTAAACAACCTTGTTCATTTGTCTTTCAAGTGTGATTCCTCTTGTCTTTCTTATTCTTCCTTTTTCTCCAGCCTGAGTTAAGTCCCTGCCTTCTCATAATAATACAAGCATCTCTCCCTTAGAAGAGAGATTACTTTATTACTAAACATATATATATATATGTGTATATATATATATATATATATATATATATATTTCTTTTTTTTTTTTTTTTTTTTTGCGCTACACAGGCCTCTCACTGTTGTGGCCTCTCCTGTTGCGGAGCACAGGCTCTGGATGCACAGGCTCAGTGGCCACGGCTCACGGGCCCAGCAGATCCGTGGCATGTGGGATCTTCCCGGATCGGGGCATGAACCCGTGTCTCCTGCATCAGCAAGTGGACTCTCAACCACTGCACCACCAGGGAAGCCCTACTTAACATATTTTTAAATCCAAACTTCAAGCTACTTGAGGGCAGAAACTATACTTTCTTTGTCAGCTTATTCCTACCATCTAATAGAATATCTGTCACTCTGAAGGCACTAATATTTGTTGAATGAATTAATGAATCCTTATTTCCAATACAGGAACTTACAAATGTGTTCATATGTACAAATGTACTCAGAAAGTATAATCAGTATTAATCAAACTTTATAATTAGTCATTACATCTCATAAATGGGTGAAAATTAGTGATGTTTGATGTAGGTGTTATCAGCATTGGGGATTTTAGAGTTGCAAGAAAACAGATTTCACCTTGAAAGCTAAACTGTAAAATCAACTCACAATGAATCAGAGAACCAGTGTTCAAAAAATGAACTGTGGAAAGAAGATAGCCATGAAGCTAGCAGGTATGAAGCGCTTACTTGTTTAACTATGTTAACACAACCACTGAGTACAAAATGTAAAAGTCTGCATGAAAGAGAAGTGGTGTGACTTGGAAGAAAGGTCTGCAAATGGGGATTTACAGAGGCAAATGCCAATAGCACTTATTCCAGCACTTTCCAAGGAAGGAAGAGCTTCAGCCAAGAGGTTTCATAGCATCAGGCTGTCTTAGACTAATGTCATTATAAATTAATCCATCCAATACTCTTTAGCCTGATGTTCTTATAAATTGAATGTTTTTAACACATGGATACATATGCTTACCGAACAGACTTATGACTCTCATGCAGATTTGACTGGACTCTGAGTCCTTCTAGCACCTGTGATAGTACAGTGGGGGAAATCCCATGAAAACACTACTACCACAGGGGAACTCTGTCACTCTACTCTGTGTTTTTATTATATAAGTAGGTTGCTCTGGGACTGATCACCCCAGGCAAGTAAGGACCCCACGCACCTAAACTGATTGTTTCTTCTCTCAAACTACTTGCAAAAACTCACTAGATATTTGAATGCTGTAAAATGAGCCTTCATGTTACCTACAATTTGTAATTTGAACTAATAATTACATATGATGCTTTACACTATAAAACTTGCAATAAAAATCTTTCATCGGGGGCTTCCCTGGTGGCGCAGTGGTTGAGAGTCTGCCTGCCGATGCAGGGGACACGGGTTCCTGCCCCGGTCCGGGAAGATCCCACGTGCCGCAGAGTGGCTGGGCCCGTGAGCCATGGCCGCTGAGCCTGCACGTCTGGAGCCTGTGCTCCGCAACGGGAGAGGCCACAACAGTGAGAGGCCAGCGTACCGTAAAAAAAAAAAAAAAAAAAAACTTTTCATCTTGTGCTTTTTTTAAAATTGACCTGGATGTGTTATTAAATTATTTCTGACTTCCTCTTTACATCCTACAGATGTCCAGGTCATCATATATTAATGCTCTTGCCTTAATCTATCTTGGCATTTTGACAAGACAGGCTTGGCCAAATTTCTAGAATATAGTGTAGCATGGCCAAAACTCAAGAATGGATAATTTAATGCTAAAATATACTCAAGAATTCACATTGTTCAAATGCATATAAATGGTTGATGAAATCATTAAGCATGGTTAATTTGCCCTAGTTTCAAATAATCACTAATTTTTACTTTTGAAAATATTCCCAATAAAGGCTACACTTATATACTTAGTTCATCCACTTTTCCTTTAGACATGGTAATGTTACAGGAAGCCTACAAATTAGAACTGAAAATTACTAAAAGACACATTTAAATAATGTGTTTCTATAAAGAGAAATGAGTTGCATAGCCACTTATACATCTCAAGTAGGATTTTAAAGGGACTATTACTATTTTAAGAACCATGAAGCATCACAGTTTTAATAAATCAGAATAGAAGTATAGGCTTCATTATTTACTATTTAATTTTTTTCTGATTAACAAATGAAAATGTAAGAATGTGTTGTGCTGAATCATCCCTTGGCTGGTTATCCAATTATGTAACATCCATTATCTTCTCTTACCAATTCTGAAAAACAGTTTTCAATATGTTTGTAACAAAGAAAATATTTTGGGTTTGGTGGGAGAAAGGGAAAGAGAACACAAGTCTTGATACCAGATGATATATTCCAGAATCCTTATCCCACATCCTTATCCCACATTTTCTTGTTTCAAAAAAAGAGAAAAATCTCAAATAAACAACCTAACCTTATACCTAAAGCTATTAGAGAAAGAAGAACAAAAAAGCCCCAAAGTTAACAGAGGGAAAGAAATTATAAAGATTAGATCAGAAATAAATTAAAAAGAAATGAAGGAAACAATAGCAAAGATCAATAAAACTAAAAGCTGGTTCTTTGAGAAGATAAACAAAATTGATAAACCATTAGCCAGACTCATCAAGAAAAAAATGGAGAAGATTCAAGTCAACAGAATTAGAAATGAAAAAGGAGAAGTAAAAACTGATACTGCAGAAATATAAAGGATCATGAGAGATTACTACAAGCAGCTATAAGTGAATAAAATGGACAACCTGGATGAAATGGACAAATTCTTAGAAAAACACAACCTTCAGAGACTGAATCAGGAAGAAATAGAAAATATAAACAGACCAATCACAAGCACTGAAATTGAAACTATGATTAAAAATCTTCCAACAAACAAAAGCCCAGGACCAGATGGCTTCACAGAAGAATTCTATCAAACATTTAGACAAGAGCTAACACCTATGCTTCTAAAATTCTTCCAAAATATAGCAGAGGGAGGAACACTCCCAAACTCATTCTATGAAGCCACCATCATCCTGATACCAAAACCAGACAGAGATACTAAAAAAAAAGAGAATTACAGCCCAATATCACTGAATATAGATGCAAAAATCCTCAACAAAATACTAGCAAACAGAATCCAAGAACACATTAAAAGGATCATACCCCATGATCAATTGGGATTTATCTCAGGGATGCAAGGATCCTTCAATATATGCAAATCAATCAATGTGATACACCATATTAACAAACTGAAGAATAAAAACCATATGATCATCTCAATAGATGCAGAAAAAGCTTTTGAGAAATTCAACACCATTTATGATAAAAACTCTCCAGAAAGTAGGCATAGATGGAACCTACCTCAACTTTAATAAAGGCAATATATGACAAACCCACAGACAACACTGTTCTCAATGGTGAAAAACTGAAACTATTTCCTCTAAGATAGGAACAAGACAAGTTTGCCCACTCTCACCACTATTATTCAACATAGTTCTGGAATTTTTAGCCATAGCAATCAAAGAAGAAAAAGAAATAAACGGAATCCAAACTGGAAAAGAAGAAGTAAAATTGTCACTGTTGCAGATGACATGATACTAATACATAGAGAATCCTAAAGATGCTACCAGAAAACTACTAGAGCTAATCAATGAATTTGGTAAACTAATAGGATACAAAATTAATGCACAGAAATCTCTGGCATTCCTATACAATAATGATGAAAAACTTGAAAGAGAAATTAAGGAAACACTACCATTTACCACTGTAACAAAAAGAATAAAATATCTAGGAATAAACCTACCTAAGGAGACAAAAGACCTATATGCAGAAAACTATAAGACACTGCTGAAAGAAATTAAAGATGATACCAACAGATGGAGAGATATATCATGTTCTTGGATTGGAAGAATAACTATTGTGAAAATGACTCTACTACCCAAAGCAATCTACAGATTCAATGCAATCCCTATCAAACTACCAATGGCATTTTTCACAGAACTGGAACAAAAAATTGCACAGTTTGTATGGAAACACAAATGACTCCGAATAGCCAAAGCAGTCTTGAGAAAGAAAAATGGAGCTGGAGGAATCAGGCTCCTGGACTTCAAACTATACCACAAAGCTACAGTAATCAAGACAGTATGGTACTGGCAGAAAAACAGAAATATAGACCAATGGAACAGGATAGAAAGCCCAGAGATAAACCCACACAAAAATGGTTGCCTTATCTTTGATAAAGGAGGCAAGAGAATACAGTGGAGAAAAGATAGCCTCTTTAATAAGTGGTGCTGAGATAACTGGACAGCTACATGTAGAAGAATGAAATTAGAACACTTCCTAACACCTTATATAAAAATAAACTCAAAATGGATTAAAGACCTTAATGTAAGGCGAGACACTGTAAAACTCTCAGAGGAAAACATAGGCAGAACACTCTATGACATAAATCACAGCAAGATCTTTTTTCACCCACCTCTAGAGAAATGGAAATAAAAACAAAAATAAACAAATGGGACCTAATGAAACTTAAAAGCTTTTGCACAGCAAAGGAAACCATAAAAAAGATGAAGAGACAATGGGAGAAAATATTTGCAAACAAATCAACTGACAAAGGATTAATCTCCAAAATATACAAGCAGCTCATGCAGCTCAATATCATAAAAACAAACAACCCAATACAAAAATGGGTAGAAGACCTAAATAGACATTTCTCCAAAGAAGATATACAGATTGCCAACAAATACATGAAAAGATGCTTAATATCACTAATCATTAGAGAAATGGAATTCAAAACTAGAAACAAAATTGAGTTATTTGTAGTGAGGTGGATGGACCTAGAGTCCATCACACAGAGTGAAGTAAGTCAGAAAGAGAAAAACAAATACTGTATGCTAACACATATACATGGAATCTGAAAAAAAATTTTTTTAATGGTTCTGCTGAACCTAAGGGCAGGACAGGAATAAAGACACAGATGTTGAGAATGGACTTAAGGACATGGGGTGGGGGAAGGGTAAGCTGGGACAAAGTGAGAGAGTAGCACTGACATGTATACACTACCAAATGTAAAACAGATAGCTAGTGGGAAGCAGCCGCATTGCACAGGGAGATCAGCTCGGTGCTTTGAGACCACCTAGAGGAGTAGGATAAGGAGGGTGAGAGGGAGACGCAAGAGGGAGGGGATATGGGGATATACATATGCATATAGCTGATTCACTTTGTTATACAGTGGAAACTAACAGAACACTGTAAAGCAATTATACTCCAATAAAGATGTTAAAAAAAAAAGAATAAATGAACCTCAAATATGTGAGGCCTTTTTGAACCAAAATACAGTATTTTCAACATGGGAAATTTAAAAATTGAAATAAATGTAGAAATACACATATCTAGAAGGGAAACTTGAAGAGTATAACAATGTCAGTTTACCTCACTTGAACATATAGTCACTGGAAAACCAACTAAAAGCCCAGACTTCTAAGGCAATTTAACAAGGCTATGATCATGTTCATATTAAAGACAAAACACAGAGGAATAATCAAGAATTGCTCGAAAATAAATAGGAAGAATGGGAAACTTGCCTTAAAATATAAAATATACTAGAAGTTACAGTAAATAAAACAAATTGTTCTTGGTGTGGGTTACCAAAAGACCAAAATAAAGCCCATGACAATGACTCCAGGGTTATATACAAACTTGGCCTAGGTGAGAAGCATTCAATAAATTATTATGGGGACATTAGTTTTCATTTTGGAAAAAAATATACCTTAATACAAAAAATAATATATCCAGGGTGGACTAAGTACCTAAAGAAAAAAACCAAAATTAATTATAAAACTATTCAAAAAATGGACAATAACTTTTAAAAATATTAGCCTATGAATGGTTTTCATAGAGACACAAAATTACAGAGGTTTTAAAGGAAAGGGTCTGTGGATTTTTTAATATATATATATATATATATATATATATATATATATAGAGAGAGAGAGAGAGAGAGAGAGAGAGATTCAAGTTATATACAATAACGATTATCATAAGAAAAGTAAAAATACAAGCAAAAACTAGGAGAAAATACCTGCAGAAAAGATGTTTGTGTTATACATGTAAGTGCAGCAGAGGGACCCATTTTCACCTTAAACCCCACAAACCAACAAGAAAAACTTCTCAATAAAGAACTAGGCAAGAAACCTGAACAATTAATTCCCAGGAAAATTACAAAGAGCTAATAAATAAAATAAACTCCACTGGTAATTACGGAAACATGGTTTTGAAGCAACATAGCTTTGAAAACACTCCACTGGACATTTATTAATGCTGTCTGTGTAACAGTCCCAATTGAAACAGTGTCATGTTAATGAAAGCAGAGAGGGTCATGAAAATTATGACACATTTGTATATACATCCAGAAGTTAAAAAATCACTGGTGATGCACATACACAGGGGAACAAGTTAAAAGTATGCTTGTGTAACTACATGTTGTAACTACATATAGAAATGCTCATGAAAAAAGTGAAAAGATATACACTAGAGGAGGGAAAAAGATGTGTAAGGAATGCAATAATAATTTTTATGCTTTACTGCTTATTCTGCAGTACTGCTTCAATGTTTTCAACAAGATTCTATTTGAGTACAAATTAAGCGGTAGGGCTTCCCTGGTGGCACAGTGATTGAGAGTCCGCCTGCCGATGCAGGGGACACGGGTTTGTGCCCCGGTCCGGGAAGATCCCACATGCCGCGGAGCGGCTGGTCCCGTGAGCCATGGCCGCTGAGCCTGCGCATCCGGAGCCTGTGCTCCACAACGGGAGAGGCCGCAACAGTGAGAGGCTTGCATACAGCAAAAAAATAATAATAATAAAAAAAAATTAAGTGGTAAAAATGATCAATTAAAACAAAATGAAAGTATGTAATAAGTGTTAGGCTTTGCTCTTGCCATGTGAACAGGTAGGTAGGTACCTGCAAGCTGTCTCACCTCCTTCCAGGAATCACTAAAGGGCCAGATGAGTTGTGTATCCAGATCTCTGGTGACCCCAAGCCAATAGAATTCCACCAAAATCTCTCAGTCACTTGATATCACACATGACAAGCACCTCCTGGCCCTCCTGTTTGATAGCCTTTCCTGAATTGTCTATTTTGGGAGACAAGTCTGCTTACCTGGTATCCTTTGAACACCTCCCTCCATCCTTAATACACATACATACACACATCCATGGAACTTGGCAGGAAACCCTGCCCTGAACTCTAGCCTTTTGGCCAAGGGTTACTTTCCCCCTCATTTCTACAGACCTCACTTCCACAGGCTTCTCATGCCTTGTTTTCAACGGGGATTCAAGGAATGGCTCAGCCCCATTATCAGATAGTCCCGCCACTTCCATTCTGTAATCTCTGATCCTTCTAACCTCTCAAGGGTCCTCAAAAGCTGGTCCTGAACCAACAAAAAAATCTCTCATTAGAACTAGATCTGTGGTGACAACTCTGCACCCCACATTCCCTCACTGCTCTATCCTCCTATATTACTTCTTTGGAAGACGTAGTTCTCGGCATCATGAGATATATAAACTTGTTGAAATTCTAGGCAAATTTTTAGCTTCCTCAATCCCCACCCCCCCGTTAAAAATTCATGTGCTTGACATTGTGCTTGGTACTGGGGATAGATAGAATGGTACCACTATGTGTCACTCTGCCTCTTAAAATGAAGCTCCCAATAGGCAGCTATTGGTTGAATTATGTCTCTCCCAAAAAAGGTATGTTGAAGTTGTAACCCCCCATACCTTAGAATATGTCCTTTCTTGGAAAAAGGATCACTGCAGATGTAATGTGATAACAAGGGTGGGCCCCTAATCTAATATGACTGGTATCCAGATAAGAGGATGTGAAGGAAAAGTTACACAGGGAGATCGTCATGTGATGACAAAGGCAGAGACTGGGGTCATGCAGCTGCAAGCCAAGGAACTCCGAAGAATGCCAGCAAACCACAGGAAAGAGGCAAGGAAGGATTCCCCTAAAGGTTTCAGAGGGAGCTTGCCCTGTGGACACCTTCATTGTGAACTGCTAGCCTCCAGAACTGTGTCGTAATAAATTTCTATTATTTTAAACCACCTAATTTGCAGTACTTTGTTACGGAAACTAATACACAAACCAAAGCTAACACAAATGTCTTTGTTTCTGAAACTTCAAGATAACAACTCTAGACAATAACAACTCCAGAATTGTTTAATGACAATGATCAACATATACTTACACAATTCAAAGAATGTGGCTAATACCCATTACTAATCTTACCACTTATAGTGACAAATGGAATCTCCTCTGCTCTGATATGAATTTCATAATTCATTTATAAAAGCAACAAATATAGCTAGAACTCCTGTAGATATGGAGAGATATAATGACCAATAAGAAACTGCCACTACTTCATGAAGCTGAATATGAATGGTAATGACCATTGTACTTCAATATTAAATATGGTATTTCTATAACTTTAGAGAGGTAATCTTTATGCTGTAGAAGTATTTATTTATTCCTAGTTTATTTATGTCTTATTCTCTGAGGCAGATGTTGATCAAAAGCCTTCCTGGCACTTCTAGAAAAGATCATAATTGTTTTCCTCTTCTGACTTTTTAAATTGAAAGAGTACAGCAATTGAATTGTGGTATTGAACACTCCACTATAAAACTTAGAGTAAATCTCATCTGATAGTGGTGTTTTAATCTTTAATATGCTGCTGCATCCACTATATTAATTTTAAGATATGTCTACATTTATATTCATAAGTCTATTGGCCTGTTTTGTTTCTGTTATTTGTTCTTGCTTGTTTGCTTTTTGTTTTGTTTTTTGAGTTTTGTTGTTGTCGCTATTCTCTTTTGTGTTTTGGTTTTAAATATCAGACCTTTTGCTATCAGTTTTATCTAGCTTCACAAAAATAAGTGAGAAGTGTAACTAATGCAAGAAATACCATTTGATTAATGACTTGACAGAACTTACTTGTGAAATGCCTTAACTTGGTTCCTTGGAGAGAAAATTCTTTAATATGGTTTTCAAATTTTTCCAAGGTTTTTGATTCAGATTGCCTACTTCTTCTTGGGCTAATGTTAATCATTTATATTTTCCCAGAAAAGTATTCATATTACTAAGATTTTCATATACATAACTAACATTTTGTTATTTTAAGCTTCCATACATCTGGATGCAGGCCCTTTCTCATTCTCAGTATTATATTGTATATTTGAGATTTTCTATTTTGTCCATTACCTTTGCCATATATTGTTGATCTTTTAAAGAACAAGCTCTTACATTTATTCATTACTTCCCATTGTTTCTCCATACTCTACTTCATTAACATTTTCTTTTTACTTCCCTTAAATTTATTAGTTTATTGTATTGCTCCTTTCCTAGCTTCTCAGATTAGATGATTACTTAGATGCTTACAGAACAAAAATGACAACTAACTTATGGTGGCAAAACCTCTATTATCCACAGAAATAATCCCCTCTGTTATGTAAGATAATCAAGAATTGATTAAACCACATTACATTTATCATCTGCATTCCGAAATCTAATGCCTAATGAAATATTCAATGCTCTATTGAATTCCTTGTTTAGGTGGCAATTGGAACAGACTGACTTGGACAAATCTATAACAGTGAAAGAACAGAGCATTTTTCAGACGAGAAATCAATTGTATTTCAAATGGCAGTGAGTGGTGCAGTTAAAAGGTTGAAAGTCGACTATGTATTTATAAGATTTGACACTGTAAATCACTGAGTGGTGGTCCATCTGCTTTGTTCCTGAAAATTTATTATACCTGAAAAGAGAAACCAACATCATAAGGCAGATCTGTTAAACCTGGTCTTAAAATTACTTATGGGAACTACTGAATTTTAATAAATTTGATAATATGAATAAAAGGTTAAATATAAGGCTATGCAATAAATGTACTACATCTATTGCTATTAAGAGTAGAATTGGGGCTTCCCCGGTGGCGCAGTGGTTGAGAGTACGTCTGCCGATGCAGGGCACGCGGGTTCGTGCCCCGGTCCGGGAGGATCCCACGTGCCGCGGAGCGGCTGGGCCCGTGGGCTGTGGCTGCTGGGCCTGCGCGTCCGGAGCCTGTGCTCCACAACGGGAGAGGCCACAACAGTGAGAGGCCCGCGTAATGCAAAAAAAAAAAAAAAAAAAGAAGAAGCTGACAAATTAGTTTAATATTGTCAATATTACATAGCAGCCATCAAACACAAGCAGTAGACATCTTATATGCCTGGTCCCTTCCTACAGGGAACTGGTCCTCCTCCTTTCTATTCCAACCCCAGAGGCACTGTCAATGGAGGGCTCTTATAGCCCCAGACACACGGCCCAAAGTTTCATTTAAGAAACGATCCATGATCCCGGAAAGGTTGGTCAGAGATCTTTTTCCAGGATTAATAGAGATACCAAGACAACTCCTTCAGAGACTGAGAAGAGTCTATATGCATAAAGATGCATGAGTCATTTCATTAACTTAGAGTCTCACAGAGAAAGGAGTGAACCCCAAAGAAACCAAAGACACAAAATGGAGACAAATACCCGAAACATAATAAAACACCTGGATCTAATTGTGCCTTCATCTAGTCAACCCCAGGAATTTTCAGTTATGGGGGCTAATAAATTCTCTTTTGTGTTTAAGCAAGTTTAGACTAGGTTTCTATTACTAATAAATAAAAGAGTGTCATAAATACAAGAGACAGAAAAAGGATTTGTTTAATTTGCATTTATCCACTCACATCTAACTGCACCCCCTGGGGCTTTCCATTCAAATAACAGAACAGATTTTTCCCCAGGGATTTTTCTAACCCAGCATACACAGGCATTCTAAATTATCCCATTATCCCAACCTAATTGTCACTACTGTTGGAGGAGGGGATGGAAAAATAAAAGAAAAACATTATCTTATTTGATAACTCCCCAGGTTTAGTACATGTTCTATATATACTTTGACACCAGCAATTCTTTAACAGAGGATAAAATCTATTATTAAAAATCAAGATATCAGTTACATAGAGTATCATACATAGCAGCCTTATTTTATGAGCCCAACCAAGTACTAATGATGTGAACTTAAAAAAAAAAAAAAAAGCTAAAAGCATTTAAACCAATTTTTATGTTATATGGCATAGTACTTCAAAAAAAAAAAAAAACCTCAGCTATATTATATCAATACACATGAATGTCAATGATGTGGCCCAAAACAGAGATCACAAATACCATCCATTTACTGATCTCAGAGGCATGATTCATGAAAAGACTATTTCAGAATATCAGCTACCATCATCTCCATTTCCAGCAGTTAAATCAACAGCCCCTCTCGCCACATGTTTCAAAGATGAACCAAACCAGAGAAAGCAACGCATACTCACAAATTATAAAGCATGTCAGCCATGTTGCTTCGGTAATACAAAGCATTTCTATAGGCGCTTTCAGCTTCAGAAATTTTGCTCTGACTCTTGAGAACATTTCCAAGGTTACCCCATGCTGCCAAAAAGAGAAAGAAGTATTCAGGCTGAGTGTCATTCCAATTATATATGACATAATATCAGGCCATCATGAAGTACCACAATGAGAGAAAAAAACTCTCATAAAACATTTTTAAGAAAGCAAATTTATTTCCTTTATACTCCAACATTTCATCAAACTAGGGGATTAAATACAATGAAAGCCTAAAACAAAAATATGTCTCAAAGCTGATATACACATACAGTTCATCATAAGGCCAAGAACTATGTTATCTTAAGATCACCTACAAAGACTTGAGGCTCTTTCAAATCCTGGTAGGGGTCTTCGTGGACTGAAATTATTGTATACTTACTAAACCAGAAACTGTAAGAAATCATCTTAAAATAAAGACTTCATTCAAATACAAAAATACTGATAAATGACATAGAAGAACTGGGAATAAAAAAGAAGATAACTAAGTAGATCAAAGCTATAAAAAGGCTTAATAGTCATCAGAATGTATCAGTAAACACCATGCTTCTTAAAACAGTTAAGTATATATGGTTTATTCACATATAATGTTCTTTTATACCCTTCCTGTTAATAAATTCATACATGGTAAAAATCAGTAACAGTGTTTTCACACATAGTCACACTTAAAAATGGACATTTCCTGTATACCCTTTATGTTTCACTCTAAATAATCATGATTTCTCAATATTATAAGACACCCCATTAACAGCTGCCCACACAGCATGGCTCTCAAACAGACCTATCCCTCAAACTTGGGTGCTTCTCGTCTTCTTTCTTTCCCATAAGGAGATGGGGTGTCGGGTCCTGAAATCAGTCCCTCCCAACTAGAAGATGAGGATAAGAAGGCTCATGTGTGCCAAGATCTATTTATTTGGGTAATTAATAGCTGTATATGAAGAATGAAACGGGTTTTGAGATATCACTTTTTAATGCATAAAAATGTGTAGCCTCTTTCAATCCCAAATTTGCTCATGTGCCCTGTAATTTAACACTCTGTGCCTCTGTTTACTCATTTGTAATATGGGGGAGAATAATATCTCCTGGGTTTGTTGACAGGATTAAATGAGTTTGTATATGTAGGGTGTTTAAGACTGGTGCCTGCCATGTGGCAAATACTCAATAAATATTTTCACACCAAGTTTCATCTTTCACTGCAAACCAACATTCACATGCTACGAATAGGCCTTGGCACTATGAGTCCATAGAAAATTGAATCCTTATCTTTTTGAAAGATAAAAGTTAAAAAAATACAAAGTATGAAAAACATATAGTAAAATAAATTATGATTATCTTCAAATTAAATAGGCAAAACACCATATGTATTTTATATCCAACCCCCCATCCCACCACCAACATAACAAAGCATGGCTCAATGGAAACTTCTAATAGCCAGGCTGTTTTTCAACCCACCTCACCTCTCCCAAAGTTTTGCTTTGATTGTGGCATTAGTAAATGAAAATATATTTACACTGGAATCACTCCAGAGCAATGCATCCAACTAGTAATTTAAGCACCTGGAAAACATCATTATAATGCTATTCCATCTTACCCATAGTCTTTGAACACAGATGATGAAAAAAATTTATAGCAGGAAATTATTTTGAATATTAAGGCATATTTCCAGAGAAACTGATTGACATTTTTTCAAGTACTATAGCCCAATTAATAGTTAATAGTCAACAAATAATTATGTCTAGAATATACATTTACTCATTTGGTTAGTGGTTCATTTATTAATTCATAAACATATTTGTTTATTAAGCACCTATTTTGTGCCAGAAACATTATTGGGGGCTGGCACAACTGTACATCCATACAAGTTCTCACCCACTCGCAGCTTATGTTTGAAGTGGGGAGTGGAGTGGAGTGGGGATGGGAGGACCACACAATAGAAGAAATGAATTAACTTCAGGTGATAAGTGCTACAAACAATATAAAACAAAGTAAGATGGAGGGAATTAGGCTAATTTAAACAGGGATATCTTAGAAATAGGGAAATGGGTGTGATCTCTAAAAACTGAGGATAAGGAAGTAGTCTTGCAAAGACCAGCGATTCCAGGTAGGGGGAAAAGTAAGAGCAAAGAATCTAAAATGCCTTCCGCAGGGAAAGGCAGCAGAGGAGATGGTTATTTCAAAGTAAGACTACAACTTATAAATTAAAAATCATCAGTAAAGTTATCTGTGGCAAAGCCACAGCATGTTACTAAGTTTCTTTCGTCCAAACAGAAATCACTCACGTATTTATGATTAAGTCATTGCCCTAGGTACTACAAAAAGGAGAAAATTCCCAAATTACGTACGTATTTTTTAAACAATTTTAATTGCTTATGGATGAAAGAGGTAGTAGTCAGGAGAGAAGAAAGAAAGGGTAGACTTTGATGTCCTGAACTCATCTGACACTCACCAACAGGCCATTCTGTTCTCCTGTTGTACATATACAACAGGAAAACAGCTGGAGACAAGGTTACTTTGAGACAATGGTAAATGATACCAAGCAAGATCACTTCATAATTTTACTAAACACAAAAAAGAAAAAGGCCACTGTACCACCCACAAAACAGCAAACAACCCCCTCACTTGCTAAACAAATGACTTCTTTAACTAGGCATAGATAGAATTGTCCCAGCATCCGATCTAGAGGACTCCCCTGTTTCCTTAGACCCTTTCGAAACCAAATCACCCAACCAAAATCCAAATCCAATGACAGGACATATAATGAGATTCCCCAGGACCCCAATGGTGCAGTGTTCCTTCAGTGCAAGGAGTACTTAAGCCAAATTCCTTACTACCAGTGTGTTCCTGCTGGTCTCTGCCTGAAAGGCACCAACATAGAGGATTTCATCACATTCAAATATGAAAACAATTCTTCTTCAAAATCCCTTCTTCCTAATTGCTCTTTAGTACTGTGTTTACCAAAAGAGAGTTTAGGTTTTTAAGTAAGAGCTGACAAGACTAAGCCTAAAATTTTTGCCTACTTTTTTTTTATTGTTACTATTCCATACTTTTTTTTTTTTTTTTTTTTTTTTTGCGGTACGCGGGCCTCGCACTGTTGCGGCCTCTCCCGTTGCGGAGCACAGGCTCCAGACACACAGACTCAGCGGCCACGGCTCATGGGCCCAGCCGCTCCGCGGCATGTGGGATCTTCCCAGACCGGGACACGAACCCGTGTCCCCTGCATCGGCAGGCGGACTCTCAATCACTGCGCCACCAGGGAAGCCCTATTCCATACTTTTAAATTTAAATACTATTGATTTTTGCTTCAATGCTACCAGAACCCAATGCTAACCTAAAGATTACTTCTAAAAATATAAAGCTACCCTACAGAATATAACCTAAAATTAAAAATCCTGTTAGTAGTCAACTAAATAGTAACTTTTCACAAAAGTTGTTCATGTTTCAGTGATAAAACAAAAAGGAGGAAAAAAAAAACATTGTTGACATATAAACCAGTTAAAATCTAGCTTTTACAGATATATTATAGTTTAAAGGAAAATACATTAAAATAAACTATAAAAAGTACATCTTAAAAGGGCTAATGTGATGATATCAAATCTATATAATTAACCTATAGAATTAATCAGTGTAGCTTTAGGGTTTTTTTTTTTTTCCTACTACTTGACAAATTTGATCATATCAACCAAGTCAACGGTTTTATATCAGATCAATTTTTACACCTAGCTGGTGTGATGACTTGAAAGTATCCAAACCAAAACTCAAAAAATATGGAGAAATATTCCAAGGCTCACGGATGGGACAATTTAACACTATAAAGATGTCAATTCTCCCAAAATTAATCTATAAATTCTATATAATTCCAATCAATATTTTAGCATAATTTATTAACAAACTCAAAAAATGTATTCTAATAACAATAATAGAAGAGAAAAATGAAACTGGGTCTTTATAGCATATTCACCATATACAAAGGTAAACTCCAGATGGTTTTAAAAGATAAATGTGAAAAAGTAAAGCTAACAGGGGAGAGGAGGAGAAGATGGCGGAAGAGTAAGACGCGGAGATCACCTTCCTCCCCACAGATACACCAGAAATACATCTACACGTGGAACAGCTCCTACAGAACACCTACTGAACGCTGGCAGAAGACCTCAGACCTCCCAAAAGGCAAGAAACACCCCACGTACCTAGGTAGGGCAAAAGAGAAAAGAATAAACAGAGACAAAAGGATAGGGACGGGACCTGCACCAGTGGGAGGGAGCTGTGAAGGAGGAAAGGTTTCCACACACTAGGAAGCCACTTCGCGGGCGGAGACTGCGGGTGGCAGAGGGGGGAAGCTTCGGAGCCACGGAGGAGGGCGCAGCAACAGGGGTGCGGAGGGCAAAGTGGAGAGATTCCCGCACAGAGGATCGGTGCCGACCAGCACTCACCAGCACGAGAGGCTTGTCTGCTCACCCGCCGGGGCGGGCGGGGCTGGGAGTTGAGGCTCGGGCTTCGGTTGGATCCCAGGGAGAGGACTGGGGTTGGCGGCATGAACACAGCCTGAAGGGGTTAGTGCGCCACAGCTAGCCTGGAGGGAGTCCGGGAAAAAGTCTGGAGCTGCTGAAGAGGCAAGAGACTTTTTCTTGCCTCTTTGTTTCCTGGTGCACGAGGAGAGTAGATTCAGAGCGCCGCTTAAAGGAGCTCCAGAGACGGGCGCGAGTCGCAGCTATAAGGGCGGACCCCAGAGACGGGCATGAGACGCTAAGGCTGCTGCTGCCGCCGCCAAGAAGCCTGTGTGCGAGCACAGGTCACTATCCACACTCCCCTTCCTGGGAGCCTGTGCAGTCTGCCACTGCCGGGGTCCCGGGATCCAGGGACAACTTCCCCGGGATAACGCAGGCGCGCCTCGTGCTGCTGCAACATCACACCGGCCTCTGCCGCCGCACGCTCACCCCGCCTCCGTGCCCCTCCCACCACCCCCCACACCCCCGGCCTGAGTGAGTCAGAGCCCCTTAAGCAGCTGCTGCTTTAACCCCATCCTGTGTGAGAGAAGAACAGACGCCCTCCAGCGACCTACACACAGAGGCGGGGCCAAATCCAAAGCTGAGACCCGGGAGCTGTGGGAACAAAGAAGAGAAAGGGAAATCTCTCCCAGCAGCCTCAGAAGCAGCGGATTAAAGCTCCACAATCAACTTGATGTACCCTGCATCTGTAGAATACATGAATAGACAACAAATCATCCCAAATTGAGGAGTGTGGATGAAAGGCTCTTGGTGCTCGAGCCAGGTGTCAGTGCTGTGCCTCTGAGGTGGGAGAGCCAACTTCAGGACACTGGTCCACAAGAGTCCTCCCAGCTCCACATAATATCAAATGGCAAAGATCTCCCAGAGATCTCCATCTCAACACCAGCACCCACCTTCACTCAACGACCAGCAAGCTACAGTGCTGGACACCCTATACCAAACAACTAGCAAGACAGGAACAAAACTCCACCCATTAGCAGAGAGGCTGCCTAAAATCATAATAAGGCCACAGACACCCCAAAACACACCACCAGAAAGACAAGATCCAGCCTCATCCACCAGAACACGGGCACTAGTCCCCTCCACCAGGAAGCCTACACAACCCACTAAACCACCTTAGCCATTGGGGACACACACCAAAAACAACGGGAACTACGAAACTGCAGCCTGCGAAACGGAGACCCCAAACAAAGTAAGATAAGCAAAATGAGAAGACAGAAAACCACACAGCAGATGAAGGAGCAAGAAAAAAACCCACCAGACCTAAGAAATGAAGAGGAAATAGGCAGTCTACCTGAAATAGAATTCAGAATAATGATAGTAAAGATGATCCAAAATCTTGGAAATAGAATAGACAAAATGCAAGAAACAGCTAACAAGGACCTAGAAGAACTAAAAACAATCATTGATGAACAACACAATAAATGAAATGAAAAATACTCTAGATGGGATCAATAGCAGAATAACTGAGGCAGAAGAACAGATAAGTGACCTGGAAAATAGTGGAAATAACTACTGCAGAGCAGAATAAAGAAAAAAGAATGAAAAGAACTGAGGACAGTCTCAGAGACCTCTGGGACAACATTAAACGCACCAACATTCGAATTATAGGGGTTCCAGAAGAAGAAGAGAAAAAGAAAGGGACTGAGAAAATATTTGAAGAGATTATAGTTGAAAACTTCCCTAATATGGGAAAGGAAATAGTTAATCAAGTCCAAGAAGCACAGAGAGTCCCATACAGGATAAATCCAAGGAGAAACATGCCAAGACACATATTAATCAAACTGTCAAAAATTAAATACAAAGAAAACATATTAAAAGCAGCAAGGGAAAAACAACAAATAACTCACAAGGGAATCCCCATCAGGTTAACAGCTGATCTTTCAGTGAAACTCTGAAAGCCAGAAGGGACTGGCAAGACATATTTAAAGTGATGAAGGAGAAAAACCTGCAACCAAGATTACTCTAACCAGCAAGGATCTCATTCAGATTTGATGGAGAAATTAAAAACCTTCACAGACAAGCAAAAGCTGAGAGAGTTCAGCACCACCAAACCAGCTTCACAACAAATGCTAAAGGAACTTCTCTAGGCAAGAAACACAAGAGAAGGAAAAGACCTAAAATAATGAACCCAAAACAATTAAGAAAATGGGAATAGGAACATACATATCGATAATTACCTTAAATGTAAATGGACTAAATGCTCCCACCAAAAGACACAGATTGGCTGAATGGATACAAAAACAAGACCCATATATATGCTGTCTACAAGAGACCCACTTCAGACCTAGAGGCACATACAGACTGAAAGTAAGGGGATGGAAAAAGATATTCCATGCAAATGGAAACCAAAAGAAAGCTGGAGTAGCAATTCTCATATCAGACAAAATAGACTTTAAAATAAAGACTATTACAAGAGACAAAGAAGGACACTACATAATGATCAAGGGATCGATCCAAGAAGCAGATATAACAATTGTAAATATTTATGCACCCAACATATGAGCACCTCAATACATAAGGCAAATACTAACAGCCATAAAAGGGGAAATCGACAGTAACACATTCATAGTAGGGGACTTTAACACCCCACTTTCACCAATGGACAGATCATTCAAAATGAAAATAAATAAGGAAACAAGCTTTAAATGATACCTTAAACATGATGGACTTAAATGATATTTATAGGACATTCCATCCAAAACCAACAGAATACACATTTTTCTCAAGTGCTCATGGAACATTCTCCAGGATATATCATATCTTGGGTCACAAATCAAGCCTTGGTAAATTTAAGAAAATTGAAATCGTATCAAGTATCTTTTCCAACCACAGTGCTATGAGACTAGATATCAATTACAGGAAAAGATCTGTAAAAAATACAAACACATAGAGGTTAAACAATACACTACTTAATAACGAAGTGATCACTGAAGAAATCAAAGAAGAAATTAAAAAATACCTAGAAACACGTGACAATGGAGACACGACGACCCAAAACCTATGGGATGCAGCAAAAGCAGTTCTAAGAGGGAAGTTTATAGCAATACAGTCCCACCTTAAGAAACAAGAAATATCTCGAATAAACAACCTAAACTTGCACCTAAAGCAATTAGAGAATGAAGAACAAAAAACCCCCAAAGTTAGCAGAAGGAAAGAAATCATAAAAATCAGATCAGAAATAAATGAAAAAGAATTGAAGGAAACGATAGCAAAGGTCAATAAAACTAAAAGCTGGTTCTTTGAGAAGATAAACAAAATTGATAAACTATTAGCCAGACTTATCAAAAAAAAAAAAGAGAGGGATTCCCTGGTGGCCCAGTGGTTGAGAGTCCACCTGCCGATGCAGGGGACACAAGTTCGTGCCCCAGTCCGGGAGGATCCCCCATGCCACAGAGCGGCTGGGCCCGTGAGCCATGGCCACAGAGCCTGTGCGTCCGGAGGCTGTGCTCTGCAGCAGGAGAGGCCAGAACAGTGAGAGGCCCGTGTACCGCAAAAAAAAAAAAAAAAGGGAGAAGACTCAAATCAATAGAATTAGAAATGAAAAAGGAGAAGTAACAACTGACACTAGAGAAATACAAAAGATCATGAGAGATTACTACAAGCAACTCTATGCCAATAAAATGGACAACCTGGAAGAAATGGACAAATTCTGAGAAATGCACAACCTGCCAAGACTGAATCAGGAAGAAATAGAAAATATGAACACACCGATCACAAGCACTGGAACCGAAACTGTGATTAAACATCTTCCAACAAACAAAAGCCCAGGACCAGATGGCTTCACAGGCAAATTCTATCAAACACTTAGAATTGAGCTAACACCTATCCTTCTCAAACTCGTCCAAAATATAGCAGAGGGAGGAACACTCCCAAACTCATTCTACGAGGCCACCATCACCTTCATACCAAAACCAGACAAGGATGTCACAAAGAAAGAAAACTACAGGCCAATATCACTGATGAACATAGATGCAAAAATCCTCAACAAAATACTAGCAAACAGAATCCAACAGCACATTAAAACGATCATACACCATGATCAAGTGGGGTTTATTCCAGGAATGCAAGGATTCTTCAATATACGCAAATCAATCAACGTGATACACCATATTAACAAATTGAAGGAGAAAAACCATATGATCATCTCAATAGATGCAGAGAAAGCTTTCGACAAAATTCAACACCCATTTATGATAAAAACCCTGCAGAAAGTAGGCATAGAGGGAACTTTCCTCAACATAATAAAGGCCATAACCCACAGCCAACATTTTCCTCAATGGTGAAAATCTGAAAGCATTTCCACTACGATCAGGAACAAGACAAGGTTGCCCACTCTCACCACTCTTATTCAACATAGTTTTGGAAGTTTTAGCCACAGCAATCAGAGAAGAAAAGGAAATAAAAGGCATCCAAATCGGAAAAGGAGAAGTAAAGCTGTCACTGTTTGCAGATGACATGATACTATACATAGAGAATCCTAAAGATGCTACCAGAAAACTACTAAAGCTAATCAGTGAATTTGGTAAAGTAGCAGGATACAAAATTAATGCACAGAAATCTCTGGCATTCCTATATACTAATGATGAAAAATCTGAAAGTGAAATCAAGAAAACACTCCCACTGCAACAAGAAAAAATAAAATATCTAGGAATAAACCTACCTAAGGAGACAAAAGACCTGTATGCAGAAAATTATAAGACACTGATGAAAGAAACGAAAGATGATACAAATAGATGGAGAGATATACCATGTTTTTGGATTGGAAGAATCGACTGTGAAAATGACTCTACTACCCAAAGCAATCTACAGATTCAATGCAACCCCTATCAAACTACCACTGGCATTCTTCACAAAACTAGAACAAAAAATTTCACAATTTGCATGGAAACACCAAAGACCCTGAATAGCCAAAGCAGTCTTGAGAACAAAAAATGGAGCTGGAGGAATCAGGCTCCCTGACTTCAGACTATACTACAAAGCTACAGTCATCAAGACAGTATGGTACTGGCACAAAAACAGAAAGATAGATCAATGGAACAGGATAGAAAGCCCAGAGATAAACCCATGCACATATGGTCACCTTATCTTTGATAAAGGAGGCAGGAATGTACAGTGGAGAAAGGACAGTCTCTTCAATAAGTGGTGCTGGGAAAACTGGACAGGGACATGTAAAAGTATGAGATTAGATCACTCCCTAACACCATACACAAAAATAAGCTCAAAATGGATTAAAGACCTAAATGTAAGGCCAGACACTATCAAACTCTTAGAGGAAAACATACGCAGAACACTCCATGACATAAATCACAGCAAGATCCTTTTGGACCCACCTCCTAGAGAAATGGAAATAAAAACAAAAATAAACAAATGGGACCTAATGAAATTTAAAAGCTTTTGCACAGCAAAGGAAACCATAAACAAGACCAAAAGACAACCCTCAGAATGGGAGAAAATATTTGCAAATGAAGCAACGGACAAAGGATTAATCTCCAAAATTTATAAGCAGCTCATGCAGCTCAGTAACAAAAAACACAAACAACCCAATCCAAAAATGGGCAGAAGACGTAAATAGACATTTCTCCAAAGAAGATATACAGACTGCCAACAAACACATGAAAGAATGATCAACATAATTAATCATTAGAGAAGTGCAAATCAAAACTAAAATGAGTTATCTTCTCACACCAGTCAGAATGGCCATCATCAAAAAGTCTAGAAACAATAAATGCTGGAGAGGGTGTGGAGAAAAGGGAACACTCTTGCACTGCTCGTGGGAATGTGAATTGGTACAGCCACTACGGAGAACAGTATGGAGGTTCCTTAAAACACTACAAATAGAACTACCATATGACCCAGCAATCCCACTACTGGGCATATACCCTGAGAAAAACATAATTCAAAAAGAGTCATGGGGGCTTCCCTGGTGGCGCAGTGGTTGAGAGACCGCCTGCCGATGCAGAGAACGCAGGTTCGTGCCCCGGTCTGGGAAGATCCCACATGCCACGGAGCGGCTGGGCCTGTGAGCCATGGCTGCTGAGCCTGTGCGTCCGGAGCCTGTGCTCCGCAACGGGAGAGGCCACAACAGTGAGAGGCCCACGTACCACAAAACAAAAACAAAAACAAAAAAGAGTCATGTACCAAAATGTTCATTGCAGCTCTATTTACAATAGC
Source organism: Mesoplodon bidens (assembly GCF_964165515.1). Taxonomy (NCBI): domain Eukaryota; kingdom Metazoa; phylum Chordata; class Mammalia; order Artiodactyla; family Ziphiidae; genus Mesoplodon; species Mesoplodon bidens. The sequence goes on from NC_138167.1 coordinate 93,750,222, forward strand.
CCGGAGATGGAAACAACCTTAGTGTCCATCATCGGATGAATGGATAAAGTAGATGTGGCACATATACAGAATGGAATATTACTCAGCCATAAAAAGAAATGAAATTGAGCTATTTGTAATGAGGTGGATAGACCTAGAATCTGTCATACAGAGTGAAGTAAGTCAGAAAGGGAAAGACAAATACCATATGTTAACACATACATATGGAATTTAAGAAAAATATGTCATGAAGAACCTAGGGGTGAGACAGGAATAAAGACAGAGACCTACTAGAGAATGGACTTGAGGATATGGGGAGGGGGAAGGGTAAGCTGTGACAAAGCGAGAGAGAGGCATGGACATATATACACTACCAAACGTAAGGTAGATAGCTAGTGGGAAGCAGCCACATAGCACAGGGAGATCAGCTCGGTGCTTTGTGACCACCTGGAGGGGTGGGATAGGGAGGGTGGGAGGGAGGGAGATGCAAGAGGGAAGAGATATAGGAAAATATGTATATGTATAGCTGATTCACTTTGTTATAAGGCAGAAACTAACACACCATTGTAAACCAGTTATACTCCAATAAAGATGTAAAGGCAAGAAAAAAAAAAAAGAAAGAAAGAAAAGTAAAGCCAGCATAAGAATATATAGATTATCTCTGTGGAAGGGAAAGTGGCTTCTGAAAAAGACCTCCAAACAGAACTCAAAAAGTAAAACAATTGATGAATTTGAGTATCTCAAAACGAAGGACTTCTATTTATTGAAGGACACTATGGACATGCATTAATACACCAGAAGAAGATATTTCAAACATCTAAACAGACAAGGATCTGTACTTAGAAATAAAAAAACTCCAAACAAAGCAATAAGAAAATAAGAAATCCAACAGCGGGGGCAAAAATGGGCAAAGGATATGAACAGCAATCTACAGAAAGGGAAACCAAAATAAATTCTAGAATACATTACATAATTTTAACTAATACTCAAATTCCTTAGTAACCCAGAGAAATGCAAATTATAACAATGAGACTTGAGACTGGCAAAAATTAGAAAACTGGATAAGGCCAAATACTGGTGGGGATGTGGAATGGACCCTGTGCACTGTCGGGGGCCTTGTAGCCTGGGGAAACCACTGCGTTCTGCCATCTGACAGTACTTACTCTGTCAAATCAGCAAATGTTACTGACTACGTCATGAATCATCCCTGACCAGCAATCCCACTTCCAGAGAAATTCTGAGAGAACATTAAGAGGATGTTTAATGCAAGGCTCCTAGTGTTGGCTGATAGTAGGAAATAATCAACCTGTCCATCATGGGAGTATCATGTGAGACATAAACTTCATGGATTACTATACAGCAGTGAGGACCAGCAAATTCCGTGTAAATACTGTAATATGAATGGACCTTGAAAAGCCTACAAAGATTCAAAATATCTAATGCATTCTTTTAAAAATATTAAAAATTCATTCCCACCCAAAATATCACTACATATTTTACAAGGGTACATTATAAATCTAAGGATGCAAATCAAGTACATTAGAGCAGTTACCTATGATGCCAAGGGAAATTCAAGTTAGGAATAGAGATAGAAGGGAAGAAATACATAAATAAAAGAGAGGAAAGTTGTAGGCATCACCCTGAAAACTGGCTGCAAACTGAGGAATATAATTAACTTCTGCAGCTGGGTAGCAGGGGATGAAAAGGAGAATGGAGGGGAGGGGAGGATAGGAAAGAAGGGACAAAAGGGAAATGAAGGTCACACTTCACATTCTTTTAAAATAGTGATGGGGTCATTCTATATCCTACTTCAGGAATAAAGGGTTTTAACATTCACTAAACTTTTCCTTGTACTAAGACAATTCGAAACAGATGTTTGAGATTATCTTCAAATTTTCACTTGGTAATTATACTTTGGACCAACATAACTTAAAGATCTTGTAGTTTCATTAATATTTAATGTCATTTACACTTTTTACATTTTTAATCTCATATATTTTATTGATGCATTTATTTCACTGCAGTGACCTTTAAAACTACAGTTTGACTGGAATAAAATCCCTGAAATTCTTCCAAGAAATTGTGAGTGAAGCCTAAAAAAATGTATCTAGTTTTTTAAAGTCTATATTTTAATAGTGTGCCCAGATGAATCCAATTCACACATTAAAGCACTGGAGATAATAAAGCACTTATTTGAAGTTTAAAAAAAATGTAATCAGTTTATCCTAAAGTCTCAATGTAATGTTTGAAAGTTTTTCCCAACAAACAGCATTTCAAAATATTCAGAGTACTCATTTTATTCCTATTTTTGACACAGGTTATACTATAAGAAGCTGCTCTTGTTGGGGGACTACTGTCCCATTTCATGGGCTTAATGTGCACCACTACAAGCCTAGGGAGAGAAAAAGAGAAGGAAAAGGTGAAGGGAGAAGGAGAGGTGGAGAAGGAATAAAAATATATGTATACTGGGATAATAAAAATAACAGTGCTTTCATTCATTTAAAGTTTACTATATGCTTGACAGTGTTCAGAATTTATTTAACACAGAAATAACCTTTGAGGGCTTCCCTGGTGGCACAGTGGTTGAGAGTCCGCCTGCCGATGCAGGGGACATGGGTTCGAGCCCTGGTCTGGGAAAATCCCACATGCTGCGGAGCAACTAAGCCCGTGCACCACAGCTACTGAGCCTGTGCGTCTGGAGCCTGTGCTCCGCAAGAAGAGAGGCCGCGATAGTGAGAGGCCCGCGCACCGTGATGAAGAGTGGCCCCTGCTCGCCACAACTAGGGAAAACCCTCGCACAGAAACGAAGACCCAACACAGCCAAAAATAAATAAATAAATTCATTAAAAAAAATAATAATAACCTTTGAGGTCCATTACTATACCCATTTCATTGATGTATAAACTGAAGTTAACTTTTTAAATTGCAAAGTTAATGACAATAGAGAACCAGATCTGCTTCCAGGCATCGAAATCTCACCCTCTCAACACTGAGTCGGAATACAAAGTAGATCACATATTATAGTACTCAATATTTACACATATTTAATTGAGGGACTAGAGTATAATACGGAACCAAGATAAATTATCCAAATGAGTCATCCGCTCAGAACTAGTAGGAACAAGATACTCCAGAAACAACAAACTAAAGCTATCTAGTACCCATATTTCATAATGTATTTTCTATACTACAGAAAAATTAATGCCAAACAATATATTAAGTGTTTTACATTTCTTCGGGAACGGAATTTTAAATGTCACATTTTCTAGTTAATGCAGTGGAAAGAGAACAGAGTCTACCTATGTAAATAAATGGTTGTTGCTCAAAGATACTGGGGATTTAGGTACATTTATCAAGGACTCCTAAGTGCCCTGAAGATGCCTTACATGTGACAGAGATTTAAAAAGCATTGTTTAACAAGTACATGACTTAGTTCTTAGGACTAAGAACTTTTCAAAAAGAAAACAAAATTTTTCTTTTAAACAAAATCAGGAAGCAAAGAAGCAAGAATAACTCATATCTCAAGGGCCCTTCACACTGGTATTTAACTGCATCTAAAAGGTATCCACTTACTAAGAAACTTGACCTTAATTCACAAGGAAAGCTTCTCTTGTACTTCGTCCACAATCTGCCACAGTTCATTTTATGTTCTTTGAAAGGCAGAGAAACAATTAAATATTCCCATCTTGCAAAAGTTCTTCTAAAGAGAAAATCAAATGTGAGGCCCTTCTGGAAATGTTAAGTGATCTACAGCAATGAATCCCTCCAAAATTTTTTCAAAGCCCTCATTCAAATACAGCAGCTCTAAGTTCATAAAGTAATTCAAACTTACTGTAAAGTAACTACTGCAATTTCATAGCACTTGATATATTTCACAAAATCAATGCAGGGAGATTTGAGCCATTTTTTCAAGGATATATATTTTTTTCATTAATTTAATTTTACTTATTTTATTTTTGGGTGCATTGGGTCTTTGTTGCTGCACACGGGCTTGTCTCTGGTTGTGGCGAGGGGGCCTACTCTTTGTTGTCATGCGCAGGCTTCTCACTGCGGTGGCCTCTCTTGTTGTGGAGCACGGGCTCTAGAGCGCAGGCTCAGTAGTTGTGGCGCACGGGCTTAGTTGCTCCGCGGCATGTGGGATCTTCCCGGACCAGGGATCAAACCTGTGTCCCCTGCATTGGCAGGTGGATTCTCAACCACTGCGTCACCAGGGAAGCCATTCAAGGATATTTTTACTTTACACTAAAAGTTTGGAGATATTTATATTCATTGATTATTAAAAAAAAGTTTAAATAATTTTATGATTACGGCATGCATTACTCTTTGAAAAATTAGCTAATAAGATGAATGAGGGTGGGAGGGAGATGCAAGAGGGAGGAGATATGGGGATATATGTATAGCTGATTCACTTTATTATAAAGCAGAAACTAACACACCATTGTAAAGCAATTATACTCCAATAGAGATGTTAAAAAAAAAGATGAATGAATCTCTTAATATTCAAATTTTAGCTACTTAACATTCAGGCATGCAGTCATGCCTCAGGGTTATCATACCAGCATTTCCATTTCATTGGTGCAGTGAACACAGCCACCAAAATCAGCAAGGACTCCATTTTTGACTTCTGCCTTCAGCTGTAATTTATTTTTAGTTTAGAACTTTAATATATGTCTTTAGTCCCTATATCAACACCAAGTTCTATGTAAAGATCTGGCAAAATTGAAACATTTAATACTCTTTTAAATAAGGTGATAAATCCGAATTTTGCTTCCTCCAATTCTAAGTTACTTGTTTGAAATCAGAATGCTACCCCCCAAAAAAGTTTAAACATTGAAATTTGCCAGTTATCTAAGCCAGACCAGCAGCAAAAGAAAATAAATACAGGAGTGCCTAATGTACCTGTACTGGATGAGGAAACTGTGCCTCCAAGAAAGTGACACTTAAAAGCTAACAGAGCTAAAAGTTATGTCTGCTTGGTTCCAAAGCCCTTGTTTTAATCACTATGGAACACTTGGACTTTAGATGTGTTCCAAAAATGGTGTTACTAAAGATATAAGTTAAATAAATGTCATTTTAAAATATAAAGGATAATTATGTTAAAATTTCTAACCTCAATGAAAAGGGAAAAAAGAGAAAGAAAGTAGAAGGAGGGGAAAAAAGAGCCACTCAACTGCATGAAACTTAAGATTAATGTGAATGTGGTTTTTTTTTTCTTGTTAACCAGAATGATTTCTCATTCTATCCATTAACAAACATTGTAAGGGAGTCAACATTTGTAGCCTGGGCTTTTTACTAATTGTATGATAGTGACTCCAGGGAAATAAGAGCCCTTATAAGCCTACAAGAATTTATTTTTCCTAGTAATTATACCTTGGATTATTACAGAAATGAACATAATGTTAAGTGGGTAAAAAAAACCACAAAACTGCCTGGCTAAAATGTTAAGTGGAAAAAGTACACATAATTTAAAGATTATGATTCATATGATACCAGAATACATATACTATATACACTTTTACACTCTAATTAGAGCAATTTTATAATATGCAATTATTTCTCATTTCCCTACCTTTGGTTACTTCACACGGACCTGAAAATAAGTTTATTCCTAATAAGGGAAAAAAGTATTAAAAATTAAAAGATAAAATTTAGTGTCCCACTGATATGTTAACATTGTCTTGACAGCACTGTTAGTCACTACGCTATCTATGCGCATATTGTAATATCCACATATACAGTTCAGTGCAGGTGTTTTGGTTTTAACATATCTAGGGTTATTTCTTAGCATTTTACCATCTGCAATCTCTACTGTATTCTGACTAACTATGAGCCACCCCCAGGTCCACAGTTCAGTGTCTGCTATCAGTGCCACGCATGGTCTGTGGAGCTGGGTCTCACCTGTGGAAGCCTTCACTCTTTAATTTCCCATCTGTGCTCAAAATTTTCCCCATTGCCTCTCCATCAAAAGAAAACAAATCTCTTTATGTTCCTTTCTGATAGCAATGTGCTCTCTGTGAAGTTTCTGATTAACTAACCCACAGCGTTATACATGAAGACAGTAAATACAGTTGCATTTGCAAATATAATGACTGGACAAGGAGGAAGAATTTAGAAGCATCTGAGCTTTGAGGCTCTCCTCAAATCTTACCAACAGACCCTTTTTTTGGCCTATTACACTGTCAATCTAAAACACTTGGTGAATATATAACTGGTATATAGTGACCCTACTTATACAAAAGACATACCAATTCAGTAAAGACTCATCAGAAATTCCTCACATCTGGCTGATCTCTTAGCCTATGAGGCTGTTCAACCACTACCATAGGTTGACTGTAAATTCTACAGAGTAGTTGAGTTGCTTCTGATTTCATATAAGGAACATAATAGACCCAAAGAATCTCTTAGAGTTTGTCTCCGACATATTTGGTATTTGAGTCTGGCTCAGCTCTAAAAGATGAACAACCTTTAGAAAGGGCAAGAGTTCAGGAATTCTAAACAACTCCAGGGGGAAAACAGAGAAGTGATTTTTTTTTTTTTCAGTTCTCTCTTTTGTTCCTTTACACTCGAATCTCATAATCTACTTTATCTCACAGTGAATCCTGTCATCATTTGGATGGGTCCCTGCCATTGAATGGCCCCAGGTTAATTTCCTATTATGTGTCACTAAAAGGAAATTTGAGGTGGAAACATAAACCAAAATATCGCAAACCTAAGGTTTTAGTTCTAGCTCTGTTAACAATTAGATCTGGGTACAATGAAGTAATTACTGGGCTCACCTATTTCTTATTAACAGTAGTAAGTAAACATGTAATATGGGCCAAACCCTGGGCTAGGGTGCTACACACACTCTGTCCCACACAGTGGTATTGCTATACTCACTATACAGATCAGCCACTTGACACTCTAAGGACGATGATAACAGCTATTCATGGTCTGGGTTAGGATTAGGACCCCCATCTACCTTACTACAAATCTGCCCTACTTACCATGCCTTTCCTCCCTAAGCATTCTACCTCTCTTTTAGTTTCTCATCTGTAAAACAGGTGTAACAATGCTTGCACAAGTTAAACTCCAGCATCACTGAGATAAATAAATAAGAAAATAGAACTCTGCAAAGTACATTACTATGGAAAAGGAATAGTATGTCATTAATAGGTCATCATCCATAAAAAGCATAACCAGTTAGATACATGCTTTAACAGTATATCTCCTGTATTCAGAAACTATGGTCATGCTACTGAGGATTTCATTGCCAAGCAAATCCAGGCCAAGAAAAACAAATCTCAAAGCAACATTAAATACTCACAAAGCCAGTTTTAAGAAGAGAAAAATAATAAAAATCAAAGATTACATTTTATTTTTAAAAAATCAGCTCCTAAGATAAACATGCAGTATATCTCAAATATCCATCAGGACACCATGTTATACGCTATATTACATTAATATATTCAATATATTAATTTTTTTAAATTTAGTTTTTGGCTGTGTTGGGTCTTCATTACTGCTCGCGGGCTTTCTCTAGTTATTGCGAGCGGGGGCTACTCTTCATTATGGTGCACGGGCTTCTCACTGAGGTGGCTTCTCTTGTGGAGCATGGGCTCTAGGTGCATAGGCTTCAGTAGTTGCAGTGTGCAGGCTCAGTAGTTGTGGCACACGGGCTTAGTTGCTCCTCGGCATGTGGGATCTTCCCAGACCAGGGATCAAACCCGTATCCCCTGCATTGGCAGGCAGATTTTTTTTTTTTTTAATACAAAAAGCAAAAGCAAGTTTATTTGGGGGCAGAAAACAACTGCAATTCGAGATACGCAACTATAGCAAACCACATGTGAGTCCAGCAAAGAAAGGAGAGGAAACTTTTTGTTGAGGAGAAGGGAAAGTTGGGAGGGGCTGTTATAAACAAAAAGTCCACTATAGCAGGAGTCCCCAACCCCCGGGCCATGGACTGGTACTGGTCCGTGTGGCAGGCAAATTCTTAACCACTGCACCATCAGGGAAGTCCAATATATTAATTTTTGACAGTCACTCTTAACTCAGCACCTAGTGCTGAACATGGAAAAAGTAGAGTTAATAACCAGAGAAAACAGCATTTTAAAAAGTGAAAAATGATCAGTAAAAACAAGTATCAAGAATAAAATATTTATGTGAGTAGAAAAATATTTACTTACGAATGCTAATGAGAAGAAAAATTAGCTATTAAATAAATAAATTTCTAAAAATATCAATTACTTTTCTATATGCACAAATCTTGGGCAACTATTATTTTAATGTATTTTCTTCTGTACTTTCAGCTAACTACGAACAACAGAAAAAAAGAGGGAGGTTAATTTTCTTTGCCTTTTTTGCTGCTACAGGACAAACAGATAAGGGTTCTTCAAAGGCTGTGCAGCCAGTACTTGTATGAGGCATTTTTGCATCACTTGAGAAATATTGAAACAAAGGATGATGTTATTCATTTAACAGCCTTAAACGTACAACTCAGGAAGTCTACTTCCAAACAGCGAAAGGAAGCTAGTACATAGAGGGGTAAAAGAAATAGGAAGAACCAGAAGGGTGAATGCACTAAAATGACATTCTCACATCAGTTGAGCACTATGAGAAAGAGAAGGGCTGGCCCATTTTCCTGAAGCTCTAATCTTAACTGGATCTATCCATCCAAAAGAGGCCATTAAAGGCCCTTTTGCACCAAACAAATCTACTGGATACATATTAGTGTTTAATAAATATTACCAACTAGAAATTGTGACTAGATATGTGGTTTTAGAGGCATAAACCCCTATATTCCATCCATGAGTCCTAAGTGGTGTTGACATTCAGAGGATTTACATTTTAGGTTGATTAAAACCCACAGAGAAGCTATATTGCCCTATGAAATCATCAGGATTGGGGTTAGAATGTACTTCTTTAAGTCTAAACTTTTAACTTAAAAACCTCAAAAGTAAATATCTACTCTAGGCTCAATTTGGACATGAGCTGGGAACCAACAGCCATGATCAAAGCAAGGCAGGTCTCTGATCAAAGTACCACTTAAGACTCTTGGTTCTAGAATCGCACCACAGAGCCCAAAGGTATGGCACAGAAAAACTTTAGTGACTGTATCACCTGCCCGAAAAAACTTTCTCAAAATCATTGTCCTAAACTGTAAAAGCAAAAGAGATTTTTAAAATCTTGTGCCACTGCTTCCTAATAATAGAATTGCAAGAGCAAAAGTAATTTCAAATAGTGATTGGAGATAAGAAAAACGCACAACACATGGATTTGTACAATATCATTAATTAATATGCTCATGCTTTCTTTATGCAAACCCAGAAACTTATCTCTACTTGAAAATTGTTTTCAATACTCACATGAATATGGACCACAGCATTTAGTTTTAACCACTAGAGTGAACACGACTTGAAGCTGTCCTTGGGATATATTCAGATAATATGAAAACAGACTAAGTAGAGAAATGAGGTATTCTATACCAGTTTTGCAAACCACCAAAGCTTATTTGTAAAACTCAAAAAGAATAAGCCGGGCTTCCCTGGTGGCGCAGTGGTTGAGAGTCCACCTGCCGATGCAGGGCACACGGGTTCGTGCCCCGGTCCGGGAAGATCCCACATGCCGCGGAGCAGCTGGACCTGTGAGCCATGGCCGCTGAGCCTGCGTGCCCGGAGCCTGTGCTCCGCAATGGGAGAGACCACAACAGTGAGAGGCCCGCGTACCACACACACACACAAAAAACAAAACAAAAAGAATAAGCCAACTGATAAAGTAAAACCAGATATTATCTCAACATATCTCAGACCTCCTGCTCCTCCTGGTAGTCTCGTGATACATAATTTGAGAAATTTACTCTCTTTTCCCAAGGAAAGAAAAGAGAGGAAGAGAAGAAAGAAAGTTTATTGCATTTCTTTATTATACAAACTCCCAGTTGTAATATGCAGAGCCCCAAACATTATAAGACTATAAGTTTCCTCTGCCATCCAGGCAAAGAGCTGGAAAAAAAGTTCGTTGACACCTCAGTTATCTGTTCTTGTTAAAATTTGACTCTCAACTATTGTATTGCATATCTAATCCAGTCCCTTCTTTCTAAACTTCCAATTCCTAGAGAGAAAGTTCTCCCAATTAAAATGTATGCCTACACTACTCCCAAGAAAGATGTTAATGTTGATATTTTAATATAATACCCCATAGTGTTTTACATAGAGAAACTGAATTATGCTGTTTAAAGTGACTGAATAAATGTTCAGAGCGTCAGCTAACATCATTGGGATTTAGACTCCTAAATGCAAGACACAACAAAGCCCCTAACAGAGTCCAGCCCTTGAGCAAGTTTTTTTGTTTGTTTGTTTGTGCCTGTTTCTCTCTACTATTTTTTTTTTTTTTAAAGAAAGTTTAGTTGTTTTTTTTTGAATTTTTGAATTTTATTTTATTTACACTTTTATACAGCAGGTTCTTTTTTTTTTTTTTTTTTCGGTACGCAGGCCTCTCACCGTTGTGGCCTCTCCCGTTCCGAAGCACAGGCTCCGGACACGCAGGCTCAGCAGCCATGGCTCACGGGCCCAGCCTCTCCGCGGCATGTGGGATCCTCCCGGACCGGGGCACGAACCCGTGTCCCCTGCATCGGCAGGCGGACTCTCAACCACTGCGCCACCAGGGAAGCCCCTCTCTCTACTATTTAATCAAGTTGGATTGTAGTGTCTTACTTGGTAAATAATATTATCATTTTTAAATCGTATCTTTTAGTGTTTGGTCCTTATCTTTTAGTAAGCACATATATGTTTCCACTAGATCCTCCTGGGTGGTAATATTCCTATGTTTAAATTAGAAATAAATTTAACACTAAACTAAAAACTAAAACTAAACAGAGGAGAGATTTCTAATTTAACACCCATATGCATAAAAATAGGGCTCACACTTTGTTTCTCCCATAGAGTTATATATAAACAGTCTTCTACATCCAAGTCTTTTTCAATAATTATACAACTTGGAACATCTCAGATTTTTCCATAATCCCTTGAGACTTAACTGGAATTTTCTTTTACTTCCACCATCACCAGTAATAGGTGTGCACATGTAATAAGTGTAAAACTAAAAAACATGTGTGTTTGTCTTCTTGAAAATCGGCTATATCTGTGACATTATCTGAAAGTTTATATTACAGCAGAAAACAAATATACATTACCCTTCTGTGTTTTATAAGGGTCAAATACCTGTAATTTGATTTTGCTTAAGACAGTGCTCTAATATACTTTTTAGCTTACTTAGGCAACTTGGTTCTCTTGTGGAAAGAGAATTTAAAATTTCAAAAATATCTTATATGTTATAAACAAACAACTCTATTCTCAAACTAACTTCTAACGTAGCTAACCCATTCCTTAATAGATGCTAGATTGAAGGATATTTCTTAGGTGTTTCTCTTTCCGACAGTACAGTGAAACTCGATGTTCAGAGATTGCCTCCTAGTACAGAAAACATGCTAGACAGAAATTACAAAATATTTGTTAATGAATGTATTAATTGATGGGAAAGCAAGGGCAATCCCTTAGCTTAGAAACTGCTTGAAAGCAGGAATCTAGAAGGTTAAACGGTTCTGAAGATGGTATTCACCTTGCATACATCTGTGAAACTAAGAGGAAAAGGGCTTGGGGTTTAGTCGGCTTCAAAAGGGAGGTCAGATTGGAGAAGCCAAACAAACTCAAACCCCCTGAAGGGAAGTGCCAGTCTCACTCAGGGACATGGATGAAAAACAAATTCAGAAGAATATAAATTTGATAAAACATTATAAGTAATTTTGGGGCTTATTCCAGGAATGCAAAGTAGGTTCAACATTAGAAAATCTATTAATATAAATCATTAACATAAATAGATTGAGTGGAGAAAATCACTATCATTATCAACATTAATTCCTAAAAAGAAATTTTATACTAGAAATAAGAGGAAAACTCTACTGATAAAAGCTGTCTACTGAAAAACCTATAAAGTACACATAATTAATGGTGAAATATTTAAAACATTCTTTCTTAAACAAGAATAAGACAAAAATCCTGCTGTCATCACTCTTGTTTGAGATTGTAATGGGGGTTCTAGCATAAAATAAGAGAACACAAATGGAAGAAACAAAACTGTGAAATAAGAAGAGGTATGGGAGAGGTCATCAACTGTTCTGGTAATAGCTTTCTCCTAATCTGCAAAATGCATGTTTTAGTAGTATCCTTTAAGTGGTTCAAATATGAGGTATGTGTATATATTTCTCAATGAATGAAATATTTCATATATGTTTAATTAAAAAAAAAAAAAAGGCAAAGAGGGCTTCCCTGGTGGCGCAGTGGTTGAGACTCTGCCTGCCTGCCGATGCAGGGGACACGGGTTCGTGCCCCGGTCCGGGAAGATCCCATATGCTGTGGAGCGGCTGGGCCCGTGAGCCACGGCCACTGAGCCTGCGCGTCCCGAGCCTGTGCTCCGCAACGGGAGAGGCCACAACAGTGACAGGCCCGTGTACCGCAAAAAAAAAAAAAAAGGCAAAGAAATGTTACAGCATTTTAAGAATCAAATACAAAACTAATACGGAAATCAGAATAAAGTAACTTTACACTTATTTTAATTATATGTGAGTTTCAGTTCCTTTGAAATATAACCACTGGTAAATATATTCAATCTAAGGCAACACTAATTTTAGGTTTGAGGGTTTTCAAAAACCCTTAAAGATTCTAAAAGTTCTGTTACGGATAATCCCAAAGAAACAGCAGTACGTCACCTACTTCACTGGTAATACACCGTAGGACCATTTTCACTGAGTCTGTTGTGGTCTGTTTTTTTTGTTTGTTTTCTTCTTCCCTATACAACTGTACTTGCAGGCATTAGAGCTGGAACCAAAGAAAAGATTTATGTGTTATTCCATCCTTAAAGGCAAGGAAACCACATGCTTTTGAACTACTGTGACTTACTCTATCTCAACTGAGAAACAACCGGAATTCAGTTCCTCAAGAATCAAATGTTTAAAAGGGGCCTTAACAATTTAGCAGATTTACTTGTTTAAATCCTTTGGTTGAGCCAAGGAGACATTTTCATTTTACTCTTGTCAGTCCCATTATTTTATATTTCTTTTTTCTACTCAGGAGAGCCGAATTGAGAAGAAACACTGAATTTCTTTACCCTCTGGAAACCTGATTCCACTTTACATTGTTTTTCTCTCAATCAGCCTTTTAGGGGGCTTTTTGCTAGCTATCTCCTATCATATCTGTTAAAAATGAAAATCTGTATTTTACAGCTTTTTAACTCAGGCCAGCCAATCTGATAAGATATTATACTGGTTTTCCTTCCTGACTTAACTGCTTCATGTTATTTTTCATAAAAATCTGTACCTCTTTTTAAAATTTTTCATCTTCAGAAGTAACATGACAAATTAGCTAAGAAATATAATAAGATTTATTACACAATCTCAAAGCTAGCTGGTTAATTGCAATTTACCATAGTTAAAGAAGACAGTCAATTAGAGGTAATCAAAAACTTAGACCATAAAATCCACAAGGAATTAGTCAAGTTTCACATGACTCAGAGGTTTAGATTGCACTTAAATTATGAATTGTTTTCTTCATAAAATGATATTCCTTCCACATACTTGTTTCTTGAAATCTGCAACCATGTGAGGTTGAAATTGAAGTGTCAATTTTACAGAAATCCAGGAAAAAAGAGAAGTTGTCAAATGTTGCATGGCTGAAACAACTATTTAGTTTCTGTTTTTCTATATCTAAATGGGCAATATTTGTCATTTGCATAAGGAGGCGTCGAATATAGGATGTGTGAGTAATCACCCTTAGAGTTTCAAATACATGCATCATTATATACATATCTTTTTTTTTTTTTTTTTTTTTTTTTTTGCGGTACGCGGGCCTCTCACTGTTGTGGCCTCTCCCGTTGCAGAGCACGGGCTCCGGACGCACAGGCTCAGCAGCCATGGCTCACGGGCCCAGCTGCTCTGCAGCCTGTGGGATCTTCCCGGACCGGGGCACGAAACCACGTCCCCTGCATCGGCAGGCGGACTCTCAACCACTGTGCCACCAGGGAAGCCCTATACACATCTTTTGTGTCTATCATTTCACATATTTACATTAGAAAAAGGCATTAAAATAAATGTTTTCTTGTTAAATTTTCCTTGGATGAACCCTGCTTCATTGTTCCTAATTATTTTAAGAAATTGTTTCCAACAATTAAAAAGCATAGTCATGTTCTCTAAAGCAAATTGATATAGAGTTAATTAACCAACCATTCTAAAGAGCTGATTTGATTTTTTTTTTTTTTAAATATGGAACGCTTCACGAATTTGCGTGTCATCCTTGCGCAGGGGCCATGCTAATCTTCTCTGTATCGTTCCAATTTTAGTATATGTGCTGCCGAAGCGAGCACTGATTTGATTTTTAATCTATAACTTGAAAAAATGTAAATGCCTTTTAGCACACCAGCTATGCTGCCTATATGTTATCATTCTTTTTTATGTGTATGTGCCCACTGATCTGTTTATCTATAATAACTTTGTTAGTCTCTGCTTATGACCTTAATCACTAAGGAAGTCAGTGAGTAGGTGGTTTTAGGGAAGACTGGTGAAGAGTTTGAGACGTGGACAAATCACCCAGGTGGAGAAGTCCCACATAGATAGGAAGTCACGGGGAAGGTAACTTAGAAATTCAATGACACATTTATTGACCCCACACTATATCCCAGGTAGTGGTCTAGATTCTGTAGAGAAAGGAAAATGAAGGCAGTCTTTGGACAGAACCTTGCAGAATGAATCAGTTTGGGGAGGAGGCAAAACCATACAAGAGACAGCTGTGGAAAATGAGAGACAGTCAAAATCGTGTAGTGGCCTTGAAAGCCAGAGAGCAGAAATCAGTGGTGCCAAATTCTGTAAGAGCCAAAGACACATGGGGATTTAGATAAGGCCAGAGGCCAAGAAGGAAAGTGATCATACATTGAACCACCTTGTAATGAATTAAGAAATGCTTGTTTCAAGCAAATGCTAATCAATACAGTTTATAAAAAATGGTGCTTTAAACACACACTTCGAAAAAAAAACCTTTTAAATATTATGTGGCTTGCTCATTAAAGCAGTCATCAAAGAAAATTTCCTTTTTCCTAAGCACAAAAATGCAAAGAGTTATTGTGAAATCAGCAAACTATGGTAATCAACTATGTCTAGTATTTTCCTGACATTATCAACCACATAATGAGACAGGACTTGTAGTTTACATAGTCCAAATCAGCTATCATTTCTCCACTATCCAGATTTAAACCATAAATTAGCCACACAGTCACTATGACAGGCTCTACCCATCATCATTTGCATCCAATCAGTTAATGACTGGCAGCTGTCTGCAGGACCAATTACTGAAAGCAGCAGCTTTCATGTATAATGCTTCATGAGGCTTAAAATCATATTCTGTTAAAGTACACGGAAGACTGAAGTACTCCAAAATTTGCAAAGGCTTTCAAAGGAGGGAAAGAAAAACTAACTCAATGAAATAACTGTAATCTCAGACAACCTTACATAAGACTGGCTTTAAAGGGTTTCTAATCTTTGGCTAGGCTCAAATAACATCAGACTTAGAAAAATCTACCTTAAGGAAGATTACGACCAGTCTCATAACTGCTAAAGAAGTCACTGTAGCCAGAACTATATTTATTAGCATGTTATAAACAGAAAAAATCAGGAACCTCGATTTTAAAAGGTTTGCCTTGTATCAAAATGGAAGCGTATGTCACACAAGGCACTCGTGGAGTCCAAAACTGACTCCACTCCCAATTCTATCCCTCTTATTATGGAACGTGCCTCAGTACCTGGTATATCAACAGCGAAGTTTACACTTTCACTTCCTTTAATGAATGTTCATTTTACCTCTAAACAGGTTCTCTAAACTCTTTCAGGAGAAGGATTATGACTAAAGTTTATTCGTCAGTGTATTCGTTACTGAATGCCCTCTCTCTACCAGGCACTGTCCTAGTCGCTACATATATAGCATTAAAAAAATGCGAAACTCCCTGCCTTCTGTGTCGTGCATTTTAATGGACACTGACAATGCATTCAAACAATAAACACAGAAACATGGAAAATACAGTATGTCAAATGGTCCTAAGTTTTATGGGAAAAACAAAGTATGGAAAGAGGATAGGGAATGCTAGACAAGGCAGAAGCAGAGGGGTAGTTGCAATTTTTCAAAAGGTAGACAGTTTTACGTAAAGCACCTTACTGATAATGCAACACGGGACTGGAGACCTAGAGGAGGTGAGGGAGATAGAGGTGAGACTGTCCTGGGAGAAACATTCCAAGAAGAAGCAATGACAAGTGCCAAAGCCCTGAGGCATGGGCTTATCTGGAATAGAAAAGGCACATCAAAGGGGGCCAGTAGGGCTGGAGTGAAGCAAGTGAAGGCAAGGCTGGGAGATGTACAGTGTCAAGTCTCTATTGTGTGCTTTGACTTTGGGAGAAATGGGTACCAGTAGAGGACTGGGGGCAGTGAACACCATACTCTGGCTTACGTTTCAAAGGAATCATTAGGGCTACTGATGACAGGCAGATGCTAAGGATGGAAAAATGGAAGCAGGAGTTCAGCTCAGACATGTAAAAAGCTTGGAACTCATCACTCCCATTCTTACAACAAGAATACACTAAAGGAACTGCAAAACCAATGGCTTTTCTTGGGGACTTCCCTGATGGCACAGTGGTTAAGAATCTTCCCGCCAATGCAGAGGACATGGGTTCGATCCCCGGTCCGGGAAGATTACACATGTCGTGGAGCAACTAAGCCTGTGCACCACAACTACTGCGCCCGTGCTCTAGAGCCTGCATGCCACAACTACTGAAGCCTGCGTGCCTAGAGCCCGTGCTCCGCAACAAGAGAAGCCACCGCAGTGAGAAGCCCACGCACCACAACGAAGAGTAGCCCCCGCTCGCCACAACTAGAGAAACCCCGCGTGCAGCAATGAAGACCCAACACAGCCAAAAAATAAATAAATAAAATAAAAATTTTTTAAAAATGCTAAAGGAACTGCAAAACCAACAGCTTTTCTTGGAACCATCAGTGAATTGAGGTCACTGGGCAAACCATCACCAGGAAATCTGGAGAGACTGGAAAATCCAGTCATGCAGAGATGAGATTACCTGGAGCAGAAACTGATAGGAACAAGTAACTGGCGATTTTGAGAGGAGTTGCTGGAAGCTGAGTTGTAGAAGAGCTTCAGTAAGAGGGAGAAACTCCTGGAGGCCACGGTCTTAGGGGCCTCTACTCTTTTGTGGGTTTTACCTCCAGGGACCCCCATTCTCACATTGAAGAGCCAAGAAACGGGCCTTCCTGGCTCTACAAAAGGAGGAGAAATATAAATTTTCTGAAATAAGCCCTGATCCTCCTCCATAACAAAGGTCTACTCTCCAGGGGAGTGGCCTTACCCAGAGCTGTGGGGGACAGTCACCCCTATCACTCCCATCCCCTCTGGCCTTCCTGTCCCAACTAGGAGACACAGGGAAAGCTAAGAAACTCTCATAAAGGTTACAGCCCAGAGGCACCAGGATTTAATCACTAAATAAGAGGACACTTCCCTTCTCCTACATTTAACCAACACACTTACAGGGCCTCATGATAAAAGTGGTGAATTTACAGCAGAAAGAGATGCAAAATACAGACTCTGAGTTCTTGGGGAAGCCCAAAGACAACAGGGGAGACAAGCACAAGGACACCAGGGAAATACAATGCCTCTGGCACCTACAGCTACAGCAAACATTAAACCCACGCCCAACTCAGAGCCAGATTAACATTAAAACTCACATTAAGCCTATTTACCTAAGTTCCTATTACCTGATACATCATGTCCAACTTTCACAAAGGCATGCTAAAAGGCAAGAAAATAGAAGCAAGGAGATTACTTCAGAGGTTTTTAGTAATAACCTGATGAAAAATGATGGTGACTTTGGCCATGATGTTAGCAGTGGAGGTGGTAAAATGTGGTCAAGTTCTGGATGTACTTTTTTTTTTTTGCGGTACGCGGGCCTCTCACTGCCGTGGCCTCTCCCGCTGCGGAGCACAGGCTCCGGACGCGCAGGCTCAGCGGCCATGGCTCACGGGCCCAGCCGCTCCGCGGCATGCGGGATCCTCCCGGACCGGGGCACGAACACGCGTCCCCTGCATCGGCAGGCGGACTCTCAACCACTGCGCCACCAGGGAAGCCCAAGTTCTGGATGTACTTTTGAAGAGACAGCAGAGAGGATTTGCTGATGAAATGGAGGTAGGGTACAAAAGAAAAAGAGGAGGTATGGATGACTCCTAAGTGTTGGTCAGAGCTTTTGAGAAAATGGAGTTGCCACCAACTGAGATGGTAAATGCTGTAAGTAAAGCAGCTGGCTGGGGCGAAGGTTGGGGAGGGGGCATTATTCAGGAATTCAATTTCTGATGTCTCAAAAGATTTATACTATTGGTCAGCTGTGTACTCATTTAACTAATAAAATTTGGAGTACCTAAATACTATAGCACTTCTTAAGTACTAAGAAGGAGACATGGAAATATATCAGAAACCAAAGACATGCTTAATAATTGTTTTACTGAGTGAATGGATGAATGAAGAAATGATCAGTCATCTTAACCATGTCACCAAAATAACTTCAGCAAAATCGGAATCGTAAGTGTCAGCAGTACAGTAGCTAATGCTGGAAAATATCTAGGAGTCTACGAAATGCTTTTGCTTATTCTGGGACAGAGACTGCTAATTACACTAGCATCTCAGTATCTGCCCTCCCCTTCCTCAAGAGTAATAAAATTTGGCTGGGTGCTTAGCTTCCCAAAATAAAGATAACATTTCTCAGCCTCCCTTGTAGCTAGGTGTGGCCAATAGTCTGGGAGCAAGCATGGTGTGGCAATTTCTGTGATATGGTCTTAAAGAGAATGGGAACACCCACCATTTGTCCTTTCTCTCCCTCTTCCTGTTAGCTGAAGTGCTGATGTGATGCTGAGGCATCTTGGACCACTTGGACAGGGTGACACTACTGAGATGGCAAAGAAACAAAAGCAAAGGAGCACGGATCCAGAAAACCCATGGCGCCATCTTATCAGTGCTGGACGGCACAGGCTTAGATTGTTACATGAAAGAATAAAGCTTCTATCTTATTTAAGCCACTGTTATCTTGGCTCTTTGTTACAGTAGCTTAACCTGAAACTTAACCAATACATTTAACAAATCCTTACAACAACCCTGTGATGAAATTAGTATGCTGGGGTTTTCTTTTAATTCCTGACTGTGTATCTCTTTCAAACAGCAGGAAAATAAACTAGCAACATAGCCTTGTTTTATATACTTACATGTACCAGTGAAGAAAAACTAGCTGAAAAGCATTCTGTGAGAACTGATCGCAACAATTTTTACAGCAAGATTGGGGTTCAGGCATTCAATAAACTGTGCAGCACTCACTACCTAAAAAGCCACATGGTAAGATTTTTCCAAGAGAATTGAGAAATTCTATGCTCTGTATTAGCTCAATTTTAATGTTTCTACTCCCATTAAAATCTCTGCAATCTATTAAGCATTATAAGTACCAACAATTAGTCCCTTGGCTGAAAGAAATGAATAGTGGTTCACTGAACTCTTGACTTAATTGGTAATCGATAGGGGTGTCAGAGTTGTTTCTGGGGCATCCAGATCTTTGGATATATATATATATCCTGATACATATCAGCAGCCCATTCCATTCATTAGGAACAGTTTCACACATTCAGTATTTGAATAACTGGTACAGAAACGTGTTGGAAAAAGTGGAAAAAGCCCAGTTCAAATGCTAAGCAAGCAACCATAATTTGAAGGATAAAACACTAAAAAATGCCTTATGAAGAACAAGACTCTGTGGCACTATTTACTATGATATATTTCTACACTTAAAATGCACACTTATTTTCATTCAACTGCTCTCTAGCTTCTCTCATCATTCATTGCCTAAACCAGACAGATCACTGAATTAACAGCTTTTAACTATTCATTTATGCTTTAAAGGCTACTTTCTACCCAAGCAATAGATTCTGAGATTTACTAAAACAATTTTTTAAATCAAAAGCAGTAATGAAAAATATGTTCCATCTTCTCCTTGTATAGTGAAAAGTTTATTTCCTTAATTGACTTAAGGACTTTCAAATAAGAATATGCGAACTGCTTGGCAATACCCAGATTATTTAGTCTCTGCAAAGCTAAGGGTGACTCACACTTGCACGCACACACACTGATACCTATAGACACCATGTCAAGGTTCAGAGGTGGCCTTACCTCCAAATCTTTTAAAGGTATCAGTGTAAGCCTCGTGGTGTTTCCTCAGGCAGTGCTTGGAAAACAGAAGAGCTAAATTATACTTATGTGGGATAACCTGACTCTCATGGCATGATGAAAAGAGATGGTGTGCGTACCAGTATTTTAGAATGCGGAAACCAAGCCTTTTTCTAAGTTCTTACAACCATCAGTATTTTTACACAATAGGAGCTCTATTTCCTCTGGACAAGTATACTCAGAAACATAGGAAAACATTCCCTATTCCAAATATGGAATGCTGGATGTTTCTAAAATAATGGTACTGCTCCCTCGCTTAAAAAAAAACAAAAATTATAGGGCTTCCCTGGTGGCGCAGTGGTTGTGAGTCCGCCTGCCGATGCAGGGGACACGGGTTCGTGCCCCGGCCCCGGAGGATCCCACATGCCGCGGAGCGCCTGGGCCCGTGAGCCATGGCCGCTGAGCCTGCGCGTCGGGAGCCTGTGCTCCGCAGCGGGAGAGGCCACAGCAGTGAGAGGCCCGCGTACCGAAAAAAAAAAAAAATTATAAGTATTGAGTAACAGAACCTCTTCTTCCTTAATACTGCGTGTTTTAAGGCAGGAAGCAAAGATAGAAAAAGGCAGAAACCGTAAACCGTCCAGGCAAAAGCAGAATATAAGACATTACCTTTAGCTGGGTTCACTTTTATCCCTGACCTGTACAGCACCTCCTCATTCTGCCACTCTCCGTTCCGGATCGCCGTCTTGAGTCCGTAGAAAACAATTAACGTAGCTACAGCATAAAAAATCAAGCTCTTGAGAAAGCGCTTTCGGACTTTGACGTAAAGGGCTCTCGCACCCACTGTAACAAGGAGGCAGAAGCCCATGCTAGGAATATACAGGACTCGCTCGGCAATTACAAAGCCCACGTAGAAAAACAGGTTCGTGGCAGGAACGAAGGGTATGATTAACAAAGATAAAGACAAAACAACAATGTTCTCTGTAGAAGGAAGCCGTGTTCTCTGCAACACGTGATTTTTAATGCCATTTTCTACTTTGGATGGAAAGCTGGGCTTAATCTCGGAGTTCCGGTACTCCGCCTCTGAATGGCAGCTGTGTCCATTGGCATTCTGCTTGCCATTGGTTACAAATTTCCCGCTGCATTCTCTTTCTACGCTTGGGCTCTTCAAACCATAGTAGGCAAGGAGGAGGAGTCCAGTATAGAAGGCCACGGTGTGTAGGTTTCTCCAATCACAAATTGTTTTGAGCAGAGGCACGGCATCCATGGACCAATCAAAACTGAGGGTATCTGGGCAGAGCAACAGCCAAAGGTTCTTGGTCGGCAAGTAGAAGAAGGTGAGTGTGCGAGCCAGGAGGCTATCCGAATCAGCAGCAGGATTGTCAGAGTTGGAAAAGCTTGGTGGTTTGTTTCCCATCCAGTATAAACGGGCACCCAAAAGGGAAGTTCCCCAGAAAGTTAACAAACTAATGCTGAGAAAAAGAGACAAGTTCTTCCTCTGAAACCAAAAGAGAGGGGGAAAAAAAATTAAGATCATCATCAAGACAACATAGGAATACAACACTTAGAGATGAAACATACTTTGAATGGATAACTAAAAACAGAGCATTAGGTTTCAAATATGTGACTTCGTTTCCATCTCCTTTAAACGTGCTTACAGATATTGTAGGCTTTAAAAAAATGGACTATGGAATTCTACTCTGCATATAACTTTTTTTTTTTTTTTTGCGGTACGCAGGCTTCTCACTGCTGTGGCACCTCCCGTTGCGGAGCACAGGCTCCGGATGCACAGGCCCAGCGGCCATGGCTCACGGGCCCAGCCACTCCGCGGCATGTGGGATCTCCCCGGAGCGGGGCACAAACCCGTGTCCCCTGCATCAGCAGGCGGACTCTCAACCACTGCACCACCAGGGAAGCCCTCTGCATATAACTTTTGATGAGTATCTTTTCTTCTTGTTCCTCTCTAAATATCAATAACCAAAACTTCAATTTCTTGACCTCTATAAAACGGGTTGGGGCTTCCCTGGTGGCGCAGTGGCTGAGAGTCCGCCTGCCGATGCAGGGGACACGGGTTCGTGCCCCGGTCTGGGAGGATCCCACATGCCGCGGAGCGGTTGGGCCCGTGAGCCATGGCCGTTGGGCCTGCGCGTCCGGAGCCTGTGCTCCGCAACGGGAGAGGCCACAACAGTGAGAGGCCCGCATACAGCAAAAAAAAAAAAAAAACGGGTTGAATACATTTCCCTCTCGAAACAGGTGTCAGGTCAAAATAAGACTACAAAGTGGAAGTACTTAGCACTGTATATGGGATATAGTAGACATCTAATAAATGTCTTCTTTCATTTTATAGTTTAGATTCTGGGGAAAACAAAGAGCAGACATGCCAAAATATATGGAGTATGACAGGATTCTGCATGGCTCAATCGCATTTAGCAACAGGTATCCCCGCTTTTCAAAAGTTCACTTTATGCCACCTTGCTTTTACAAAAGACCTAAATTAGTACCTATTTTCATTAACAACAACAAACATGCAAAGAGGATTTTCACTTTTACAGAAAAGGTGAAAAGTGGAAATAGGTTCAGCATGTGTTTCTGCAGGGAGCCATCTACAGAGGCAGTGCGTACCCCAGTGAGTGGCACCACCAAGCTCCTTCCCCGGGAGCTATACTCAGTCAGCATCGAGCTTCCATAGCTTTAAACTGTTTCTGTGAGCATTTGCACTTTATCTTGATTTAGCTGGTACTTCCCTTAGCAAGATGTGCCCTCAGGTAATAGCTTATTTGCTTTAAGCCATTTCGGCTTACAAAATGTTTCACAGCAACAATCTACTTTTGGATAGTAAAAACCACGGTATGTCTATGCCAGTCCCCATTTAATTGTCTTGAATCTCCTTGCAGAATATATAAACTGGGTTTTCATCTGCTACCCTGTGCTCTCAGTGACATCAGTGACAATAAACATCTAATAAGACTCCTCGTGAATCCTAAAATTTTCATGTCGATAACTTTTTAAAAATAAAATGACTTTAATAATGGACTTATTTCAAGAGAAAGACAGAAAATTGTGAGAGGAAGGCTAAAGGGCATCCCTGTTAATGAGAAATTTCTGGCAAACTCTTTCAACCTGAATAAGAATTTAGTGACCTCAAATAATTTAAGTCCTGAAGAAGCAGTGGGGAAGGGGGAAGGATGGACACCATATCCCAACTTTAATGATCCACTGCTAATGTGATCTCTTACTGCACACATTCTGGCACTATATAAAACTATCTTCCTCAAAGACATTCAGAAATGTGCTTGGAACCATGCAAAGAATATGCCAAATATTTAGTTTAAAAAACAATCTATAAAAGGCAACAAAAGCAAATATAAACAAGTGGGACTACATCAAACCAAAAAGCTTCTGCACAGCAAAGGAAACCATCAAACAAAATAAAAAGGCCACCTACTGAATAGAAGATAATACTTGCAGGTCATGTGTCTGGTAAGGGGTTAATATACAAAATATATAAAGAACTCATATAACTTAATAGAAAAAAACAACAATCTGGTTAAAAAATGGACAGTGGATTTGAACAGACATTTTTCCAGGGAAGATATACAGATGACCAATAGGTGTAGGAAAAGGTGCTCAACATCACTAATCCTCAGGGAAATGCAAATCAAAACCACAATGAGATATCACCTCACACCTGTTAGAATGGCTATCGTCAACAAGACAAGAAATAGCAAGTGTTGGCAAGGAAGTGACGAAAAAGGAACACTTTTGCAGTATTGGTGGGAATGTAAAGTGGTGCAGCCACTGTGGAAAACATTTTTGAGGCTCTTCAAAGAATTAAGAATAGAACTACCATATGATTCAGTAATTCCATTTCTGGGTATTTATCCAAAGAAAACTAAACCACTATCTTGAAAAGATACCTGCACACCCATGATCACTGTTCACTGCAGCATTATTTACAATAGCCAAGACATAGAAACAACCCAAATGTCCATCAATGGATGAATGGATAAAGAAAATATGGCACATATACACAATGGAATATTATTCAACCATAAAAAAGAAAAGCCTGCCAATTGCAACAACACAGATAGACCCTGAAGGCATTACGCTAAGTGAAATAAATCAAAGGGCAAATATTGTATGATCTCACTTATAGGTGGAATATTAAAAAAAAAAAAGCAAAAAACTGAGCTCATAGATTAAAGAAAACAGATTGGTGGTTGCCAGAGGCAGGGGTTGGGGGGATGGACAAAATGGTTGAAGGGATATAGGTGGTCAAAAGGTAAAAACATCCAGTTATAAGATAAGTAAGTCATGGGGATGTAATGTATAGCACGGTGACTGTAGTTAACAACACTGTATTGCAAATTTGAAAGTTGCGAAGAGAATAAACTTTAAATGTTGTTGTCACAAGAAAAAAACAGAAATTTGTGTGTCTGTGGCGATGGATGTTAACTAAACTTACTGTGGTATTCATTTTGCAATATATACATGTATCAAATCATCATGTAGTATACCTAAAACTAATACAATGTTAAATGTCAATTATACCCCCCCGAAAAGAAAAAAACCTTAGTCCACAAAACAATATATTTTGAGCATGTACAAGTTCTATTAAAACAGTGTCTGTATTAAACTGTCACTGGCCTCTCCTCTGACTCTCTCTTGTTCACCCCACCTCTAATTGCTGGAAGCCACAGAACTCATCATGGACCATCTGCTCCACCTCTACTCTGAACCAAATAATCTCAGCAAGGATCGTGATTTTAAAATTTATTAGGAAATACTAATGACACCACCTTAACTTTCCTTCATCTCCATGGTCATTTATCCAATTGCCTGTTGGGCACAGTCATAGACACCTTAGGTACCTCAGACTCAAGATGCCCAAAATAGAAACTGTTCATTAATATCGTATCACAGTAACACTAAATTCACAGAATTAACTGCCTCAGTGTTTTAAAAACATCTGTGGCAGACTTCTGCTCAAAATTAATTCATGTAATGTTATATGGAATTTTTAATGGTTGGGGGAGTAATATGTTCATTCATCACCAAGCTTTCAATTTCAGGTCTGCCCTATCAATATGCAATATTTGAAGACTCATTTTCATCTAAGAATAACTTTTGCAAACTATTCTTTTGCTCCCCTGAAATTCTACCTAGCAAAAGTCCTAAACTTTCTTGATTTTAGGGAAAAAAACGCATAAAACCATATGTTTAAAGTTGTAATAACTTGTTGTATCAATCACGAAACTGAATATTCTTAGATTATGCAAGAGAGAAACATCATTTGACAAAGACAAATGAGGCCAGGTATCAAGGTATCATAAAGGAGACAGATCTTGGAAAACAATTCAACTTTGAATTTGTACCAAAGTCCATTTTGTAACTAAGTATTAACCAAGTGTTCTAGGTGTAATTAGGGCCATTCTATTACAGAATCTTCTGGTGGGGGTAAGCAGAGAGGATGAGCACAAGGAAGAAGGCATTACAAAAAACAAGCTGTAATCAGGCAAGAAAAGCAAGGGAGTAAGAGAACCTTGGGGAAGGAAATTAATCAGGTTTCTTTGCTGGTGTGAAACTCCAGAAGAAGTTAGCCTTAATAATTACATAATTCTATGATTCCTAAATATAGAAATGTCATAAGGCAAACCTACCTTATCCATTAATTTTTAATAAAAGCATCATTATATTAAATTTTAATAAATTTCTATCAAAATAAAACAAGATTTAAGATATGATAAAATCATTCTAGTTTAATAATGCTGGAAGAGTATTTAAATATACTAAACTACAAAATAAAAATGTGAGTAATGAAAACTATTCAACGATAAATACTATATAGCTGAGAAAATGAGAAAAATGAAAAAGCATAAAAATAAAACACTAGCATGAAGTACTTTACATTTTAAAACATTTTCACATACAGTCTCTGATTTAAGCAACTGACATAATAACTAAGATCAAGAGACATAAAGGTTGTGAACTGAGATGCTCCATACACTCATTCTGCCATAATGGTGAAGTCTACAAGGGCTAAATAAATTACATTATTAAAGGAAAACTGAGCTAACAGGTAAAAGAAAATTGATGTTTAAATGTTTAAAGTAGAAGAGTTTCTAAAGCCTTGTGATAGGCTGATACTTTAAAAAAGTGTTAGCCAAAGTTTGAAATTGCAACTTTCAAGTCTCTTTAATGCCTTCTCGCAGAATTTTGTTTAAAATTATCACCTATAAAAATGGGATTCTGATAAAACCAAATCTCTCTTCTAACCTCACATTCAGTATTCCTGTGGAGATGGCCTTAAAAGGTGAAAAAAAAAAGCATGAAAAGATTTTATTTATTAATTTTAATCCTTACGTTCTGATTTATGGATTAAATCAAATTAACAATTTTTTATTGAGCTACAACTAGGAGCCAAGTGACCATACAATTAGCCTCAGCATTTCTGCATTGTTTTGTTCTTGGCTTGGTGCGTCAAATTGATTCAACACAGTTATTTCAAAGATAAGGCATGAGAGTTCTGATGAACTGCCACCATAGACTTGAAAGTCAAAACTAGTAAAAACCACATATAGAAGATGAATTCCAAAGTCTGGGAAATTTAAACATGATCTAAGTATAACCTTTGATTGGGAGCATTAGAAAACAATTGAAATTTAATAGCAAAAGCATAATCAGTTCATTCAACACATCATTAAGGCTGCTTGGTGTGGCAGACACTCTTCTTCTATGTGCTGGACATACACCTGTAAGAAGAAACGAGAGCCCATGTGCTCTTAGAGCTTTGTGTATTCTACTCTGCCTAGAAAAATACTTTGAAAGGAGAAAAATCTTAGTGTTTTCAATGATAGTTTTCAAACCTAAAGGACCATCAATATCAATTGTGAGCTTTTAAAAATACTGATACCCTAGTCTGACTAAAATCTCCATAGGAGACTGTAATATATAGGCAAGGCTGAGAATCATCACATATTTTGCACAAGTCTAATTCTTATTACTACCACTAAAAATACTGTTGGACTCTGGCTTTCATTTCACAGTCTAAGGCATATTTTCCTCATTCTAAATGAAGAAACCATAATGAAACATAAATAATGCTTTCTTTCAGTCTCTGGGACAAATTGAACTCAGCATAATAAATGAAAGTCAGGCTAAAAAGGAATTGAGGTCTTTGGAATAAGTAGAATTCAGGGTTGAAATATTCAAGTCTTGTTGCGACATTCAGAAGACAGAGGGTTTGTTCTCAGAAAAAAAAAAGTGAGACTCCTAAGTATGAACCACAAAAAGCAAATAATCCAATAGTAAATACAGATGTGAAACTACAGACAGGAAATTCAGAGAAAAGACAACAATAAACATTTGAAAAGATGCTCAATCTCATTGATTAATAAAATGAAAGTTGAAGTGAAAAGAATATATTTCAAATGAACCTAAGTGAAAAAAAAAAAAAAAAAAATAATTGGATATTAAAGTCCCTGAAATTGTGTTGAAATGACAACTATCGCACATTGTGAAAAACATAAATTGTACAATTTGGGTGGAAAATTTGGAAGTGTTTAGGAAAATTAATAATTTGTATTCCCTATCATTTGGTAATCTGGATTTAGTTACATACTCTCTAACAAAACCTCTTAGATCTAAATACAATGTCATCTAATGCAGCACTATTTATAAAAGCAAAAATAAGGAAATAGCTAAAAATTTCAATAGAGCAATATGAAAATAAATTATGGTATGACCATATAATCTAATCTATAAGGTAATTAAAAGGAAGACCAGGGCTTCCCTGGTGGCGCAGTGGTTGAGAGTCCGCCTGCCGATGCAGGGGACACGGGTTCGTGCCCCGGTCCAGGAAGATCCCACATGCCCCAGAGCGGCTAGGCCCGTGAGCCATGGCCACTGAGCCTGCGCATCCGGAGCCTGTGCTCCGCAATGGGAGGGGCCACAACAGTGAGAGGCCCACGTACCGCAAAAAAAAAAAAAAAAAGGAAGACCATATATATAAACTGTATATAATATATATAAAGAGATACAAATATTTATATATATGCATACATATATATCAACATGAAAAATGCTATATAGCAATTAAGACAAACAAACCAGATCATTTTAAAGTAACATGACTAGTGAATAATCATTGTGTAAAATATTCGTATCATAAAACCATATTGGCTATTCAGGAAAAAATACCATCTATTTTTCACAAATGCATACATATATATGTAAAGGTTTTTTGTTAGCTTGTTTTTGTTTTTTTCCCAGTCTAGAAATAATTACACCAAACATGAGATGATGAAATCTCTGGGACAGGATAGGGCAGGGAGATGGACTGATAGAAAAGAGACAAAGGGGGCTTCAAATTTCTGAGTAATTGCTATTTATTCACAGCCTCCCAAAATTTATTGTAAAAAACAAGGTTTGACAATTCGATGTGCCTAAACGTATATTTCTTGGGTTTAAAAAAATTTTTTTTTTGAAATATGCAAATAATGTTAACAAATCTAAATTCTGGTCATAGGTACTTAAGAATCTGATGTGTTAGTTCCTATAATTTTCTATATTTAGTATTTACTGTAGCTATAATTTTATAATTGTTTCTTAATTAAAAAATACTTTTCCATGTCCCTATTCAATCTATCTACAATTATTTTGTGATCCTTGCCTTAATTTTGCTAGAAAATCTCTTAATTTCATAATGCACCCTAGTTGGGATACTAAATTATGATAATATTACCCCAAAGCACTCTTTTATATCTGGGGTATAATCACTGACACATCCTTGAATCCCCAGAAGCTAATACACACTCTGACATTTGTAGGTATTCAAATAAATTATTCTTAAACTAACTCTGACCCTCAAACCAAAAGTTTGTTTATACCTATCATCTCACACATTTTGAATCTTGTTATGATAAATCCTCACTCCTAATCCCTTATGAAGCCTCATAAATTAAACAATATTGCACAACTCCAAGGCTATTTAAAAATAGCTTGTTGTCATCATATACAGAAACTTGGCCATGTCACCTTTATATCATAACACCTTTTGCCTGTTTCCATCTTTCTCCATGAAAAGTACACACAAAAGCAATGACATATGTTCTGGAGGAACAGTTTTCTGACTACAACTTCATTCCAAAAGTAGAATTAGAAATGGGAAATTGATTGCATCACTAAAAAAATTCTTATCAGACTCATTTTATGTCAATTATTGAAGAGACAGGGTTCTTTCATGGTTTAATTCACTATTTACTTACAAAATGATATAAATCTGCTTTATGAAAGTCTAATTTCTCTAAAAGTTCAAATACATTCATCTTTAAAAAAATTCTCCTTTAACATAAAAAGCAAAATCAGACCTAATCTCCGTTTCATTTTAAAGAATTATACATTGCTAATCACAAAATCTTAGAGGGATTTTTATGGAACTGTCAAACACAGGAAATCATAGAATGGAAATCAGCTAAGAATATAAAGTTCATGGTTGACAATTTTATCTCTATGCTTTGGACACACTAATCAAATACAAGAATGTAGCTACAGCTTAAGCAAATAATGAGAAATTTATCATAGAACATAAAAGTCTTTCCCACACATCACCTGAAATATGAAGGCAAAGCTGATGAGAAGACCCTGCCCTATTAATTAGTGGTGATGTCTTCATAGAAGCCCTGTGGTGATTTTCTCCTATGGGGAGTCTTTGACTAAAGAAATAATACAAGAGAAAAGTAAAAATCAACTACAACAGCTCCCCTCTCTATTATTCAAGGAAAACTCATGATGGCAACCTCAATACTGTCTTCTGCTCTCACAATCTGTGAGACATAAAGGAAACTGAAAGGATTATTTTAGACTCAATGAAAGAAAAATGTAAACATTCTGCCTTAAAGTATTAAAACCATCATGAGACTCACTTTTTGGCAAACTAATGAAAATAAATTACTTAAACATAAGGCCCATTTAATTCCAAATTAAGCCCTTGGCAATGATAGTAGAGTTGTAATAATAATGTAGATAAAAATCAGTATCTGAAAGTTATAAGAATAACTGAGAGAAAAGGCTATCCAGACATAACAAAAATCGAGCATTCCCTATTTTGTATCCACCATTCATCACTGAAGTCATAAGCTTTCACTTTATCAACAATATAGGATTTCTCCTCGCTGTCCTCCTCTCTGAAATAGTTCTCACTGGAGACTCACTCCAAAACATGAATGCAAAAGCAGATTTTTCTGAATATGTGACAAAAGGGAATGCATGGCTAAAAGTATAATTAGAAATTTTTTTCTAGAATATATTCATGTGATTAATCAAAGTTTTGCCATAACCAAGTTGTCAGGTAGTTCTGTTTCCCTTCAAAGGAAAAATGGGTTTCCTTATTAATAATTACCCTCTATACAACATCAGAAACTTTTTTCCATACCAACTAACAGACAAAAGAATTTTAATGTTTGGTATTTCAAAAGCTATAAACAGGTTCAATGGGTGGGCATATCCAGTCTTTGTGAGGAAAGAATTTAAAAACTAAGGGCATTTAAAAAAAAAGTATGTTGGTGAGATACTTCACACTTTAGATTATAAGGAATTTTTTCATTTATTCAAGCTGACTCTACAATACATCATAATACTTTATTAAGTTTGGCCATCTATCAGGAAGTATTTCACGTATCCAGAAAAATATTTAGCATCTCAATAAAATCAGTTATAGACTGAAATTCACTGATGAAAATGTACAGATTTTTTTAGACCAGGTTATAACTTACCCAACAAGGTTTTCATCAAGGGAAAGTATAGTTATATAAAAATCCAAAGAGTGTTGAAGCGTATTCATGTATCTGATATAAGGAATGACACAGGATATTTATCTGAAGTTTAAAATCAAATATATTTGGATCGATTTGGTAGTAAAAAGCCACCAGAAACAACAGGATTTTCTTTCTTATTTCAATTACAACCACAACTATTAGCCTATTTGAAATCTTCTCATATTTCTTCATATATATGATACTAGCTAACATTGGTAAAAATGGACATTTAGAATAGTTTTTAAACGTGATGTAAAGAGAAGAAACCTAAGACAACCATATATTCTTCCTTCATTTAAGCGTACTTGAAAACACCTCCTTAATTTTACTTAAAATTTTGTTTTATTTATTCCTTAAAAGGTGTTACCTAGTGTTCACATCTTGATTTCAAATACCATTTTCCAATAAAAGGAACCAAGGTTCCTTGGAGAAATGTACTGATTTTAGGACTGGAGCAGGAAATATACAAGATGATCCTGGAGCATCTTGTAGTGCTAGAAGGTAAGAAAGTGCTCAAAACACACACACACACACACACACACACACACACACACACACTCACGCACCCACCCATGGGATGTGGCAAAGTGCCAAAGGGACACAGGAGCTTACTTAAAGAGCTCCCCTGGCTGAAGCCAGAACAATTTGAGCAGTAAAATAAGTAGTATTGGGTTATAACCTAAAGTATAAAATATCCATGAGTCCATACTAATAAATAAACGATATAATAAAACGATATGAAAAAAGGGGAGCAGGAGGGAATAACTTTACAGTAGAGAAACCTGAAAAACACTATCTCAGCCAAATGATCAAGGTCAACCTGAACAGTGATAAGTCATGTTGATAGCATGTACCCTTCATCCTTGATATTACATGATGCAAATGTCACTTTATCTGTGTGATTCCTCTCAAAACCCATAAACCCAGTCTAATCATGCAAAAAACATCAAGCCAATTCTAATAGAGAACATTTTACAAAATATCTGACTAGGAATCCTCGAAACTGTTAAAGTTTATCAAAAATAAAGTTTAAGAAGCCACCACAACCAAGAGGAGCCTAAGCAGACATGACAAATAAATGCAATGTGCTATCCTAGATGGCATCCTGGAAGAGAAAAAGTACATGAGGTAAAAATGAAGGAAATCTGAAATAACTATGAACTTTATTTAATAACAACATATCAGCATTGGTTAATTAATTGTAACACAGATACTATACTAGTGTGAGCTGTCAATAATAGGCAAAACTGTATGTGAAATATACGGGAACTCTGTTCTACTGAAGTTTTCTGTAAGCCTAAAACTGTTCTAAAAAATAAAGTCTCTTTTAAAGAACGGTTGTTACTAGAATAAAAGCTGCTAGAAACCAAACAAAATTAAATAGATGGCCTTTGATAGATCAATATCTGAAAGCTACGAGCCAAGAAATATTAATAACTGACAATTAACATCAACATAAGTGCCTATTAACATTTTACATGTCTTCAAAATTAAAAGGATAGAACAAAATGAAGTAAATGCCCATTTAATTCAGGTTAAAGGACCACAGTTGTTTATATGGATTGTATGAGAGATGATATACCAATTTCAAATCCTGTTTGGGTTTTGTCTGACACTCCACAGCTTCTGTAGTTGACTAGAAACCCCCAAACAAGAAGCAAATATCAAGGAAAGGACACTTCTAAACACATAGCTAGGGTGTTTTGGTTGGCATGGTGACCCAGTCTTCCTCATTAAGCTAACATGGGGGAATCAAGCAGTTAACAATTCCTTGTGTACCCATGGCAAGCTGCTTCCAGAGCTAACTATTAGAAACTGAAGTACCCAAAGAATTCAATTACTGAAACTGCAAGGGGTGTGCCACAGCCCCTACCCCATTATACTAAAAGCTAGCCCCTGAATGCCAGCCTTCAGAGTAATCTTGTTTAGCTTAAAATAAGGGGTTTAACACTTCCCACCAGGCAGTGCGCTATGGTCAAATCAGGTTAGCCATGAAACAATCCAGCCTTTATGAAGAAAATATGTGAAGAAAATAGCCTTCGTGACCTAAGAAACAAAAAAAGCTTTAAACCAAAGAAGACACCTCTCTATCAAAACATTTTTGGTTCTTATTAAGCTTCTTTGCCTATACTTTAAGATGACACCTAATAGGGCGAGAAATCAAAATAAAGGAGCTCAAAATTAATTGAATTTGGAAAAGGACCTCTTTTTCCATCCATTTCTCCTCAAATGGGCAACTGCATTGCAAATGCATTTCCTGCACCAATGGATTAAACAGCAACATTCTTTTAACTCTGTGTGGCTTTAGTGAGACAAACCAGCCATTATGAGATGCGTTCCAGTCTCATTAATGAGGTAAGCATGTGAGTCCAGCATTTTTGGAAACATAAAGAGACAAATTATAATGAGACTTCACTTAGTGGGGAGGCCAAGAGACATCCATCTTCTCTCAAAGAGAATAGACAGCTATTTAATGAGTGTGGGAGTTTTCCTGTGAAGACACAAAAGACACCAATAAGAAAAGGAAGATTTTATACATATATATATATATATGTATATATATACATATATATATATATATATATAAAACAACATACATACCTAATAGGTAGGTGTTCGTTAATAAGCATAAATTTAATGCTTAATGTCTTTACATAGAAATAAATGTGTCCCCATTCTATAATTACACTTGTCTTCTGCTAAATATGAAGAGTAAATTCAATGTCAAAATGGATGAATGATTATTCACTTTCTCTCAGGGTTAAAAATGTAGCCTTTTATCTATATAATTCTCATGTGGATTTTGTCTATATTCGCAAAATACCCACTGATGTATACAATAACACTTTTTTTTGATTGGGAAACTGAGGTAGAGTAATCAGAGTCTTTGAAAGAAAATGTTCACTTGGGAAAACATCCATCAATTTTTTAAATTCGTCTCTCAATATCTGGTGATTACAACCATTCAGAAATTCCCAGACAACACTCTGGCACATACTTAGGCATTATAATTATTAGTCATTCAGAGCAGAATTAAACAGAACTGGAATTCTCAATAAGAACACCTGAGTAGAACATTCCGGGTTTACTAAGCAAGGAGAACGGGGGTCATCACCTCTCCTCCCCTTTACCCTTGCCTAACTGAAAACAGAATAAACAAGTGCCCATGCCAGATTTTCAAGTGATCAGAGTAGGAAGGGAAGTTACGGTTACTAGAATCTACTACAGAAAACAAAAAACAAAAAACACTACTTTCAAAATTTTTTGGGTGGACTATTTGGTTTGTTCCCTTGAATACAGGAAGAGATGTGAGGAGTAGCAAAGTAGTGATATCAGCGGTAACCTAAGGCTAGTTATTTGAAAGTACCTTAAAAACAAAATTTGAGTCTAGGGATGGGTGATGTGAGAAAAGACGAAAAATATAATTTGAGTTCTCATGAAAATAACAGTCATCTGTCAACGTCTATGCATCTTATTACTCTGAAAGTGAAGTTCTTCTGGAAAGTAAATAGTAAACCTAGATGGCAATACTTATTATAAAGAAGTGGGATATCTTTTCTAAGAGCACCAAGTAATATTTGTACCAGCAAATAAGCATTTTTAAATTCATGCTTTTATTAGCTGAAATTAATCATCAAAAGGGTGACCCTCGATTACACTGACTTCATGAATAATAAACTAGTTGCATGTTTCATGTTATGCAGACACAGAAATGATTCATATAGCTGCCAAGTGGCCATGAGCCAGATGTTTGAGAACACACGAAAATACTAGCAAGTTTTCAGTTCAGATTCTGTTCTGATGGCCTCTCCAAGTGTGTCTTACTTGCCAGAAGCTTAGCAACTTAGCAAAATGCAATTTTGGGAGCCCACTGGTGGTGGCTACCAATCTAAACAGATGGAATTTTTATGTAAATATTACCTACCTAATTTCTTTTTTTCCCCTTTTATTGTGAGATTTGAAATTAAATTTTAATCATATACTAACTTTTAAAGATTATATATGTGATCTAAGGTGTTTCAGAAAGTTCACAGGCAGCTTCACAAGAAGATTTTGAAACAGAAAGGAATTTGACAGCTGTGAAACCCATGTAACTATTGCAGTATTTGTCTTCCACTTGAATAAGATTTCAATACAACCCAAAAGTTTGATCTTACTTCAAATTAGTTTAAAAAAAGAATTCTGCATTTATTAAATACCTATTTTGAGGGCCATTAAAACTCTCCCCATTAATCTTCCTTTTTAAGCACGTCCAGCCTTTGGATTTATCATTAAAGTAGTAGATTTCAAATCTGGTTAAAATCTGTTTTTTTTATTAAGATGCAGATCTTTGATTTTTAGCAATATCAATTTTAAAAAATCCTAGAGTTAAGATTTACTGCAAAAATCTCTCAATGAGTCTTCAAAACATATTTGGATAATTCTTTCAGCCCAACACAGCTCCAATTAGCACTAATCATTGCCATGCCCTAATTATTTAAAATTAAATAAATTGAACTTACACGTGCAAACATTTTGCAATTCACCCTGCATCCACTTCTCTTTTCAAGTTAACTCATAAGATTAGACAACTTGGTTTAATAGATTATTATCATTGGATTAGATCCAAAAAGCATTCGTCTTATGGGAATTTTGTCTTGCTTTAATAGTTGTGGTTTAGTGGATGCTCCCGAACTAAATTGTCAATCATTTTGATTGGCTCCTGGCCCCAAGAACCCTGCTGGGAGACAAGCAAGAAGCTTTTTTCCAGGTGTGTGACTGGTACTCAGTAAGTGTGGACGAAGCAAAGGGCAAGTGGAAAGGACTGGTTAAAATACCTGACTGGGCTGCTCCGGCTTCCAGCGCCATACTTAACATGCCCTTGTTCAAACACGGTAGTTATCCCTGTCCCCGCGTAACGTGACCAGTTAGGCACCTTCAGTACAGCAACGAACCAGCAACACTTAGAAGTGTACAAACTCATGCAACCCATGCCACGGGCAAATCGAACATTAATAAAACCCACAGTGTATAGTAACACTGTGCTATAACTTTTGGTAGCCAGAAAATAATAAAAATTACAGGATAGGCTTGAGTCTTTATTTAGCCTCTGTGACTCAAGCATTCCCTTTTAAGGAGTATCAGGAAATTCCACTCTCGAACAGGTTCCGTAGCAACTCCTAAACTAAACAGCCGCAAAATTTTACAATGAGGATCATATTTCTTAATAAATCCATTTTTCTTCTATTCTGGACCATCAAATCAACCCACATTATCTTGTTCCTTTAATAATCTAAACAAATGCAGGTTATCCAAATGATATGCTAATGTGAGTACAAATTAAGCTCCATTCTATTTTTCCATGAGAGACCAGATATTATGAGGAAAGAGAGAATTGTGTGTAACTGCCTAATGAATTCAAACACCTGTTAAGTCATTTTATCCCTCCCAGATAAGGCCCCAGAATCTAGTGAAGAGAGCAGTGTCTAGAAAACAACATTCTATTTTGTCATTATATTTCACTGTGAAATGTGGGGCGAAATCATTTATTAGTAGGAGTAACACTAATTATGAAGGTTTAGTAAACATTTTACAGAATGTTTTTACATATATTATCTCAAGGGATGCTTTCTAAAACCTTGTTTGTAAACTTTGTGGATTTGTATTTTACAAAATGGTAGGTGGGGGCGTCCCTGGTGGCGCAGTGGTTAAGAATCTGCCTGCCAATGCAGGGAACACGGGTTCGAGCCCTGGTCCAAGAAGATCCCACATGCCACGGAGCAACTAATCCCGTGGGCCACAACTACTGAGCCTGCTCTTTGGAGCCCGCGTGCTACAACTCCTGAAGCCTTGTGCTCCATAACAAGAGAAGCCATCACAATGAGAAGCCGTGCACCACAACGAAGAGTAGCCCCAACTCGCCACAACTACAGAAAGTCCGCGCACAGCAACAAAGACCCAACGCAGCCAAAAATAAATAAAAACATAATAATAATAAAAAATTTTTTAAAAAGGGTAGGTGGAACTCAGACGAAATGGGTTGGTCAGAATCCCAGAGCTAATGGGTAGAAGAACTAGGACTCAAAGTTATGTCCTTTAGGGCTTCCCTGGTGGCGCAGTGGTTGAGAGTCCGCCTGCCGATTCAGGGGACACGGGTTCGTGCCCCAGTCCGGGAAGATCCCACATGCCGCGGAGTGGCTAGGCCCGTGAGCCACAGCCACTGAGCCTGCGCGTCCGGAGCCTGTGCTCCTCAATGGAAGAGGCCACAGCAGTGAGAGGCCCACGTACCGCAAAAAAAAAAAAAAAAAAGTTATGTCCTTTAAAAGTCCAGGGTGCTATGCCCTCCCCCTCCCCCCAACCAAACCACACAGCTCCCACTCTTCAACCACCATCTCCAGTCCTTCAGCAGCCAGGTTCCTTAACCTGCTCTCATGCTCTCCAACCTCGAGGTGTTATCCAACATAAAAGACCATCACTTCCACAGGAGAGGCTCATAAAACCACAGATGGGGAAATGCTAGAAGAGGTCTAGAGATCAGAAATCTCTATTTGTAAAAGCCCAGAACTTTGGAAATTATCTCCTCAATGTTTATTTTTGCAGTGAGGCAATGGATGTCCATAGAGTTTAAATGTGTTCCCCAAGGACAGAGAGCTATTTGGTTGAGGTCAGGACCACAGATTTCATCTGCCTTTGTGTTTGTGGCAAGGAACTTGATCCCTCTGCTTCTATTTTTAATGACTACTCTATAACAAGAAACTATAATGATTCGGGAATAATTATTAGATTCCAATGTCATAGGCCTAGTATTCAAAGCTGTCCAAAATTTGGCCCATCTTTACTACGTAAACTTCAAAATTCCCTAAGTAAAAAAAATATATATTTTAATAGATCTCTATTGGAGTATAATTGCTTCACAACACCATGTTACTTCCTGTTGCACAACAAAGTAAATCAGCCATATGCATACACGTCCCCACATCCCCTCCCTCTTGAGCCTCCCTCCCATCCTCCCTATCCCACCCCTCTAGGTCATTGCAAAGCACCTAACCAATCTCCCTGTGCTATGCTGCTGCTTCCCAGCAGCCAACTATTCTACATTCGGTAGTGTATATATGTTGATGCTTCTCTCACTTTGCCCCAGCTTCACCCTCCCACCCCATGTCATCAAGTCCATTCTCTATGTCTACCTCTTTATTCCTGCTTTGCAACTAGCTTCATCAGTACCATTTTTTTTTTTTTAGATTCCATATATATGTGTTAGCATACGGTATTTGTTTTTCTCTTTCTGACTGACATCACTCTGTACGACAGATGCTAGGTCTATCCACCTCACTACAAAGAACTCAAATTTCATTTCTTTTTATGGCTGAGTAATATTCCACTGTATATATGTGCCACATCTTCTTTATCCATTCATATGTCGATGGACATTTAGGTTGGTTCCATGTCCTGGCTATTGTAAATAGTGCTGCAGTGGACATTCTGGTGAATGTCTCTTTTTGAATTATGGTTTTCTCAGGGTATATGCCCAGTAGTGGGATTACTGGGTCTTATGGTAGTTCTATTTTTAGTTTTTTAAGGAACCTTCATACTGTTTTCCATAGTGGTGGTATCAATTTACATTCCCACCAACAGTGCAGGAGAGTTCCCTTTTCTCCACACCCTTTCCAGCATTTATTGTTTCTAGCTTTTTTGATAATGGCCATTCTGACTGGCCTGGGGTGATAGCTCATTGTAGTTTTGATTTCCATTTCTCTAATAATTAGTGATGTTGAGCATCTTTTCATGTGCCTCTTGGCCATCTGTATGTCTTCCTTGGTGAAATGTCCATTTAGGTCTTCTGCCCATTTTTTAACTTGATTATTTTTTTGATATTGAGCTCCATGAGCTGTTTGTATATTTTGCAGATTAATCGTTTGTCTGTTGTTTCATTTGCAAATATTTTCTCCCATTCTGAGGGTTGTCTTTTCATCTTGCTTATGGTTTCCTTTGCTGTGCAAAAGCTTTTAAGTTTATTAGGTCTCATTTGTTTATTTTTGTTTTTATTTCTGTTACTGTAGGAGGTGGGTCAAAAAAGATCCTGCTGTGGTTTATGTCAAAGAGTGTTTCTCCTATGTTTTCCTCTAAAAGTTTTAGAGTGTCTGGTCTTACATGTAAGTCTTTAATCCATTTGGAGTTTATCTTTGTGTATGGTGTTAGGGAGTGTTCTAATTTCATTCTTTTCCATGTAGCCATCCAGTTTTCCCAGCACCACTTATTGAAGAGGCTGTCTTTTCTACATTGTATGTTCCTGCCTCCTTTGTCATAAATTAGGTGCCCATATGTGCATGGGTTTCTCCCTGGGCATTCTATCCTATAACATTGATCTATGTTTCTGTTTTTGTGCCAGTACCATACTGTCTTGATTACTGTAGTTTTGTGGGATACTTTGAAGTCAGGGAGACTGATTTCTCCAACTCTGTTTTTCTTTCTCAAGATTGCTTTGGCTATTTGGGGTCTTTTG
Organism: Mesoplodon bidens; assembly: GCF_964165515.1. Taxonomy (NCBI): domain Eukaryota; kingdom Metazoa; phylum Chordata; class Mammalia; order Artiodactyla; family Ziphiidae; genus Mesoplodon; species Mesoplodon bidens. Next base: position 93,789,765 of record NC_138167.1, read on the forward strand.
TGTTTCCATATAAATTGTAAGATTTTTTTGTTCTAATTCTGTGAAGAATGCCACTGGTAGCTGGATAGGGATTGCACTGAATCTGAATTGCTTTGGGTAGTATAGTCATTTTCCCAATATTGATTCTTCCAATCCAAGAACATGGTATATTTCTCCATCTGTTTACGTCATCTTTGATTTCTGTCACCAGTATTTTATAGTTTTCTGAGTACAAGTCTTTCACCTCCTTAGGCAGGTTTATTCCTAGGTATTTTATTCTTTTTGTTGCAATGGTAAATAGGAATGTTTCCTTAATTTCTCTTTCTGATTTTTCATTGTTGGTGTATAGGAATGTCAGAGATTTCTGTGCATTAATTTTGTATCCTGCAACCATACCAAATTCACTGATTAGTTCTAGTAGTTTTCTGGTGGCAAATTTAAGATTTTCTATGTATAGTATCATGTCACTGGCAAATAGTGAGTTTTACTTCTTCTTTTCCAATTTGGATTCCTTTTATTTCTTTTTCTTCTCTGACTGCTGTGGCTAGGATTTCCAAAACTATGTTGAATAAGAGTGGCGAGAGTGGACATCCTTGCCTTGTTCCTAATCCTAGTGGAAATGCTTTCAGTTTTTCACCACTGAGGATGATGCTTGCTGTGGGTTTGTCATATATGGCCTTTATTATGTTGAGGTAGTTTCCCTCTATGCCTATTTTCTGGAGAGTTTTTATCATAAATGGGTGTTGAATTTTGTCAAAAGCTTTTTCTGCATCTATTGAGATGATCATATGGTTTTTATTCCTTAATTTGTTAACGTGGTGTATCACATTGATTTGATTTGCATATATTGAAGAATTCTTGCATCCCTGGGATAAATCCCACTTGATCATGGTGTACAATCCTTTTAACGTGCTGTTGGATTCTGTTTGCTAGTATTTTGTTCAGGATTTTTGCATCTATGTTCATCAGTGATTATTGGTCTATAATTTCTTTTTGTGATACTTTTTTCTGGTTTTTGTATCACGGTCATGGTGGCTTTGTAAAATGAATTTGGGAGTGTTTCTCCCTCTGCAATTTTTTGGAAGAGCTTGAGAAGGATGGGTCTTAGCTCTTCTCTAAATGTTTGATAGAATTCGCCTGTGAAGCCATCTGGTCCTGAACTTTTGTTTATTGGAAGATTTTTAATTACGGTTTCAATTTCATAACTTGTGATAGGTCTGTTTATATTTTCTAATTCTTCTTGGTTCAGTCTTGGAAAATTGTACCTTTCCAAGAATTTGTCCATTTCTTTGTGGTTGTCCATTTTATTGGCATATAGTTGTCTGTAGTAGTCTCTTATAATCCTTTGTATTTCTGCAGTGTCATTTGTGATTTCTCCTTTTTCATTTCTAATTTTATTGATCTGTGTCCTCTCCTTTTCTTGATGAGTCTGGCTAAGGGTTTATCAATTTCCTTTATCTTCTCAAAGAACCAGCTTTTAGTTTTATATATTTTTGCTATTGTTTTCTTCATTTCTATTTATTTCTGCTCTGATTTTATGATTTCTTTTCTTCTACTGACTTTGGGTTTTCTTTGTTCTTCTTTCTCTAGTTGTTTTAAGTGTAGGGTTAGATTGTTTATTTGAGATTTTTCTTGTTTCTTGAGGTGAGATGGAATGTTATAAACTTCTCTCTTAGAACTGCTTTTGCTGCATCCCATAGGTTTTGGGTCATCGTGTTTTTGTTGTCATTTGTTTCTATGTGTTTTTTTTATTTCTTCTTTGTTTTCTTCAGTGATCTCTTGGGTATTTAGTAGCACACTGTTTAGCCTCCATGAATTTGTGATTTTTTTAATAGTTTTTTTCCTGTAATTGATTTCCAGTCTCATAGCATTGTGGTCAGAAAAGATGCTTGATATGAGTTCAAGTTTCTTAAATTTTTTGAGGCTTGATTTGTGACCCAAGATGTGATCCATCCTGGAGAATGTTCCATGTGCACTTGAGAAAAAAGTGTATTCTGTCACTTTTATGTGGAATGTTCTATAAATATCAATTAGATCTACCTGGTTTCTTGTGTCATTTAAAGCCTGTGTTTCCTTATTTACTTTCTGTTTGGATGATCTCTCCATTGGTATAAGTGGGGTGTTAAAGTCCCCTACTATTATTGTGTCACTGTCGATTTCTCCTCTCATGGTTGTTAGCATTTGCCTTATGTATTGAGGTGCTCCTATGTTGGTTGCATAAACATTTATAATTGTTATATCTTCTTCTTGGATTGATCCTTTGATCATTACGTAGTGTCCCTCCTTATCTCTTGTAACATTCTTTATTTGAAAGTCTATTTTATCTGATATGAGTATTGCTACTCCAGCTTTCTTTTGATTTCCATTTGCATGGAATATCTTTTTCCATCCCTTCACTTTCAGTCTATATGTGTTCCTAGGTCTGAAGTGGGTCTCTTGTAGACAGCATATATGTGGGTCTTATTTTTCAATGCATTCAGCCAGTCTGTGTCTTCTGGTTGGGGCATTTAATCCATTTACCTTCAAGGTTATTATCAATATGTATGTTCCTATTACCATTTTCTTAATTGTTTTAGGTTTGTTTTTGTGGGTCTTTTTCTTCTCTTGTGTTTCCTGCTTAGAGAAGTTTCTTTGGCATTTGTTTAAACCTGGTTTGGTGGTGCTGAATTCTCGTAGCTTTTGTTTGTCTGAAAAGCTTTTGACTTCTCCATCGAATCTGAATGACATACTTGCTGGGTAGAGGAATCTTGGTTGTAGGTTTTTCTCTTTCACCACTTTAAGTATATCCTGCCACTCCTTTCTGGACTGCAGAGTTTCCACTAAAGAATCAGCTGATAACCTTATGGGGATTCCTTTGTATGTTATTTTTTGTTTTTCCCTTGCTGCTTTTACTATTTTTTCTTTGAATTTAATTTTTGTTAGCTTGATTAATATGTGTCTTAGTGTGTTTTTCCTATCCTGTATGGGACTCTCTGTGCTTCCTGGATTTGGGCGACTATTTCCTTTCCCATGTTAGGGAAGTTTTCCACTATAATCTCTTCAAATATTTTCTCAGACCCTTTATCTCTTCTTCTTCTGGGACCCCTATAATTCGAATGTTGGTGCATTTAGTGTTGTCCCAGTGGTCTCTGAGATTGTCTTCAATTCTCTTCATTCTTTTTTCTTTATTCTGCTCCTCGGCAGTTATTTCCACCATTTTGTCTTCCAGCTCACTTATTCATTCTTCTGCCTCCATTATTCTGCTAGTGATTCCTTCTAGTGTATTTTTCATTTCAGTTATTGTGTTGTTCATCTCTGTTTGTTCTTCAGTTCTTCTAGATCTTTGTTAAACATTTCTTGTATTTTCTCAATCTGTGCTTCCATTCTATTTCTGAGATTCTGGATCATCTTTACTATCATTACTCTGAATTCTTTTTCAGGTAGATTGCCTATTTCCTCTTCATTTATTTGGTCTTGTAGGTTTTTACCTTGCTCCTTCATCTGTGACAATTTTTTTTTGCCATCTCATTTTTATTTTTTTATTTTTTTAATGAGTGGGATTGTATTCCTGTTTTACTGGTTGTATGGCCTGGGGCTTCCAACACTGGAGTCTGTAGGCTATTGGGTAGAGCTGGGTCTTGGTACTGAGATAAGGAACTCTGTGAGACCTCACTCTGATGAATATTCCCTAGGGTCTGAGGTTCTCTGTTAGTCCAGCGTTTCAGACTCGGAGATCCCATGGCAGGAGCTTCTGCCCGACCCTGGGCTCACAAATCAATATCCCACAAGCCGCATGGGGTGGCCAAAAAAAGAGAGAGAACAATAACAAAGTAAAAAATAAAATTAGTCTAGGAAACTAACCGATATGGTAGAAAGAATGTAAAAATAAATATATAGATGAATCAACAACCAGAAGATACACCAGTAACACAATAGTAAAAAAGAGGAGTGTGAAAAAAAAAAAAAGTGTGGCGGGGGGAGGGGGAGAGGCCTTGGCTGTGGAGAGAGGGGCCTAAGCAAGGGCGAGGTTTGGGTGGTGGGCGGGGCCAATGCTCAGGACCCAAAGGGCTGGAAAAGGCTCTGGGGGCTGTGGAGTTGGGGCTTAGCCTCAAGGAACAGAAGGGGCCCCAGCATGCCTCCTACCCCTGGTCTCAGAGGGCAGGGGACCTCACTTGGGAGCCCTGCAGGCTACCTGGGCTCAAGTGGGCAGGGCAAACACCCTCCTCTCCTCTCCTGCTCCTCCAGTCTGGTGTCTGGGAAAGCCCCTCCGGCCTGCCTCTCCTGATCTTCCTGCCCTCCCTCCTATGCTCCCAGGACCAATGCAGCTGGGGGGTCAGGGAAGAAGGGGCCTTGGAGGGCAGGGGACCCACCGGGGAGCTCAGCAGGCTCCCCGCGCCTTAGTGGGTGGGGCAATAGCCCTTTGTTCCTCTCCCACTCCTCCCAGAGGGCCCCTCCTGCCTGTCCCTCCTGATCTCCCCAGCCTCCCTCCTATGCCCTCAAAGACCCATGTGGCCTGGAGGGGGGTTTGGAGGGCAGGGGATCAGCCTGGGAGCTCAGCAGGCTCCCTGGGCCCAAGTGGGCCAAGGCAATCACCCTCCACTCCTCTCCCACTCTTCCTGGAGAGTCCCTCCTACCTACCTCTCCTGATCTGCCCCGTCGGGGGCACCGATCTTGTCTGGCCTCCACTTCCCCTCCCCCCTCAGTCCCCCTATGTCCTACCAGTTCACTCTGGGGTTACTCCCGTCTCCTTGGGGGTCAGAGTCCCCCACCAGCGGCCAGCAGGTGCCCTAGTTGTGGGGAGACACTAACTCCGCATCTACCCACACCACCATCTTGACTCCTCCCTCCCTAAGTAATACTGATCTCTTTTTTTGTTTGTTCAAAACTTCAAAATTCCCCCAGGTATCAGTCTCATTAAACAAATTTGCATCCATCTACCTAATGTTTTAAATGTCTACACTATCTTAAATGTTCTCCGCCACCTCCAGTTCTTCTTTAAATTCCAGTTCTTCCACAAGACATCCCCAACTTTTCCTGCCTTCATTAATCTCTGACTTCTCAAAGTTCTCTAGTCTTACAAATTTGTACCATATATGAAAGATATATTGTAAAGGTCAAGTCTAAGTTGTTAAGGCCCAAAGTGACACTAAGCATATATAATCTTAACGATTATCACACCCTTCAGAAGTAAGTCTCACTGCTCCCACAGGAATACAAGCTCCTAGAGGACAGGGATTTGTCTGTTTTCTTTAGCAACTGGACCAGCACCTGGCACAGGGCAGGCACTCAACACTAGATGGATGAATGGGCACGTGAGTGACTGAGTAAATGACTGATTTAATGAACAAAAGAACAATGAACCAAGACAGCAGTCTAGAAGGGAGCTGCAGGGCAGATATGAGCGCAGTAATAGACACACCAGAATCTTGATACAATGATCGAACTGTCCAATCTGATCTCTCTAGTCTACACACCTATAAAGGACAATACAGAGAGGGGATTCTTTATCCTGGGATTTTTTGAAGTCTACATGGCTAGGTGATAAGGCAGCTCCTCATTTCTTTTAACTTACATATTTTATGTCGCTGTCCATACCGTCCTTTAACAAATCGTTTATTTTTCCTGGTGGGTACTATATTAACTCAGGAGTCAAAACAATGGTAAAGCATTTACAGGTCCCGGTAGCTAATAAGGCCTGTCTTCCTTACTGTAGAAAAGTCCAAATGTTTTTAAAATATATTTGAAACATGAAGCCTGGTCAAGTTCCTAATCTTTAGGGCTCTTTTTAATCAATGAAGAATAGGAGAAGAATATAGTGTCTTAAAGAAAAGAAAAAACGGGGCTTCTCTGGTGGCGCAGTGGTTGAGAGTCTGCCTGCCGATGCAGGGGACACGGGTTCGTGCCCTGGTCTGGGAAGATCCCACATGCCGCGGAGAGGCTGGGCCTGTGAGCCATGGCCGCTAAGCCTGCACGTCTGGAGCCTGTGCTCCGCAACGGGAGAGGCCACAACAGTGAGAGGCCCGCATACCGCAAAAAGAAAAGAAAAAAGGAGAGGGAGAGACAGAGAGAAGGAGGCAGGGAGAAAAGGAGTCAGGAAGACAAGACTTTTAATCATTAGATTTGTAAGTTCACCTGAACAAGATGACAGTAATCAAATTACAAAAAAACCTCTGGGCATCATCAGCTCTAAATAAAGAGCCTTAAAATATCCACTTCCCTTCCTGAGGTCTTCAGGAAGTGATCTGTAGTATTAGGAAGGCTTGTAAAAAATATATAACACTGGACAAACGTAAGGCATTACAGGTATGATTCTTGAAACAGCAATGTTAGTTCCTTCAAAAGGATGTTATTGTGGGATGTGAGAAACTTCTAGGTAACTGCATACCTCCCAGTGATGGGAGACTATGGTCCTAGGGAGGAAGCTATTTTTAATCTCATTTCTAAACATTCCTGTTGAAAATGCAGTCACTTCCTAGTTTAGTGTCATATGTAGAGAATAACAAAATTTAGCAAATGATAAATATAAAGATGGACTAACATCTTTGCAATGTTAGATAAGAGTATCAGAATATTCACATTTATTGCAATTCTCTAATGAACTCTGACTTCTAAAAAAATATTTAAAAACATAACAGGAAAAACCATACATATGTTCTTATGGCACATACTTTAAAATTAGCCAATTTGCAGAGAAGAGTAACCGTCTTAAAACGGATAAAAATAAAACCAGCTCATATTAATGGAGCACTTAGTGTGTGCTAGGCATTCAGAGATTTCTACATAGTAACTCATTTAATCATCAAAAAATCCCTAGATTTGAGGTGTACTGAGACACAAAGAAGTAGAATCAGAATGTCCAGGTCAGGGCACTATTAAAACAGCAGGCTTTATTTATTCATTCCCTCATGCAACCAGCTGCCTCATTAAGATAGGGACGAAAATATTACAAACCATCGCCAAAAAATCTGAAATAACTTTGAAAAGGGCCAAATGTAACGTTGCACTCAAAAAGAACAATTAAACGTTACTTATTAAAATGTATTTATGGAACATTCAGAACTGGAGATTATGGCTTGATGAGTTTGAAAGAAAAGAAAAGAGATGCCAAATTCACATGGATCCTTAGAGTTAGTTATCTTGGATTTTTTAAATTCTCAATACTTCTAATGATGTTTGATTGCCCCAAGTGATCCTCATTCAGACAGAAGGAAATGGCCCGTTTTCAAAAAGACAGGATGAGAGAATTATAACCCAGTAAATATAACACTGCCAGACTTTCCACTACTGCCCAACTGAACTATGTCACAGCCACCAACACATCGATCACCAAGATATTAAAAAAAAAAAAAAATCACTGCCAAAGCAAATAACTTCTTATCTACTAGGGACGTAAACACAGTAAGACATTCACCATCACTCCACTACCACCAGTATCAACACCGGCCAAGAAAAAAAGATTATGAAACCGGTATTTACTTCTCAATTTTCTTCCAGGGACAGCTCTCCTTCACGATAAAAGTGCTTGGCCTTTGTATTAAGAGCAATAAATATCCTCAACATCTCTTTCTAAATATTTTGCAAAAAAAAAAAAAAAATCAAGGAAGATGCAGAAAAAGAAAAATTCAAGTACCCTTATATTACAAGCTAAATTTCTACTGAAGATATATTTTTACAGCTGCTATGAACTTCTAGAGCTGGTTATTCTTGGAAACCACCTTCTGCTTACTTGGGCTTCCTTTAGGGGAGAATTGTTACCAAAGTTTACTTTGCATGATTATTTTGAATGAATTTGGTATCCAGAGAATAGTCAGGGTGCTAAATTCGGACTTGAATTTACTTTCAAAATATAGGGTAAAGGAGAGCCCACTAACACAAAGCAGGATAGGAGATATCTGCTCCATGAGCTCTCTGGTACTTGGATAAAATACAGAACAGGAAAAGAGAGGATTTGTCTTCTCAGGGTCACCTCAGGCAAACTTCACCACTCTAGATTTCCTCCACTATAAAGGAAGAAGATTAATATCCTCTTGACAGGAGTATTAAAGATCCAGATAAAAGTAAAAATGAATGTGAAATTCCTTTGTAAAATTCATGTGACTTGTAGGAAATTGAATGAATGATACTACTATAAAGATATTATCCCGAAATTGGATAATAGTCTCTCTGGAGAGCCTGTATGATTTAACTCATATGGCTGTGTGTATCAGCTAAGGTTCTAGATAAAGTCAGCAAACTAGAGCCTACTGGTCAAATCTAGTGCACACCTGTTTTTCAGGTGAAGTTTTACTAAAACACAGAACATCCAGTTGTTTGCAGTAATCCAGCAGAGTTGAACTGTTGTCATGGAGTCCAAATGATGGAAAATATTTACTATCTGGCCCTTGACACTGAATGTTTGCTGACCTCTGAGACAGAGAATACAATATGGCAAGCTCTCAGTCTAGATCACTGTTTGACAGTTGACAATGTTATTTCTTTTAGTTTTTTTTTTTCTTTTAAAATTTCTCTATAGAGAATAGCAAATTCAATTTGGTATTGCAAGAAAACATGCTCTTTTTCTTGCATGGAAAAAAGGATCAAAGCCAATTTCTAATTACGGGCCTAAAATGACAGTACTGCTCATGTGAAATGACATAAGGAAACAATTATGTGGACTAGAATAGGGAATTAAGAATTAGAAAGTATGATGGACTTCTAGGAGAATCCATTTCAGAAAACCAAGTGTTAACTGTATTTGAGTTTAGAAGATAATGAAAAAATAACTTCAAATCATCATGATAAAAGGGAGATATGAAGATATTTTAATACAAATAGATTCCTCTGAAAGGTGAAACAAAACATAGAGCCCACTTCAGTTTGCAATAAATGCTTGGTCCTCAAAAAATATTATTATAAGTACTTGGGGATCTAATCTTCTGTTCCGGCAATGAATGAAGAACTTAATATCTGCATAATAATTCCATTTTTCCAATCAGATTATTTCAAAGACAGAGACAGTTATGATTTTACTAAAAAAAGATTAGCAATAAAATTATTTTTTAAATTATGATTAAAAATAGTATGATATAATTTGGTTCTTGAAGCATCCCCAGAAACTCCCATATTAGGAAAATAACCCCTGGAGAGGTTAAATGACTTGTCCACAATTACATAAGCAGGTAGTGGCAGAAACTGTGAGAAGCCAGGCCTCCTGATTAGAACTGCAGGATTTATGTCATTATGCCACATGGCCATACTTTTCACAGCATGTTCTCCTTTCTCTGAAATCACAACTTCTCTCAAATGTCTAACATTTTTCAGAGGCTCACGTGTAATTAACCCAGAAAAAGGCCACCAGCAGGATGGAAAGGTATAGCTTCAAACAACCTTTATGTAAGTCTGATGTAAATCAGCAAATGTCTTAATGGCATATTAAATTTTTATAGAATTGTTCTCCTATAATTAACTTGATGTTATTTCTCTTTTAAAGCTGCTCAAAAGTAAATCTACCTCTAGGAAATAAGCTGAGACATATTTTAGGATGGCCATTTCTTTAAAGGGGTAAAGAAATATTCCAAATTCTGTTCCATTTTTAAATATGTTTAGTTTGTCTAAAAATATGCTTCCTTTTTTTAAAAAAGTAAAGTTATGGAAATTGGGTCTATCTTAGATTTTAAAAGCACCTTTACACTTTGATAAAACCCCTGGTCACAACTAAAAAAAAGTCAATAACATGCACTTAAATAGAACACAATTACTTCTGCATGTGTAAGACATATGTAATACACACTGAGAGGCAAATATATGGAAAAGACTTAGAAGTACCTCGATTCCTATTTACACTATAAGCCGTTGTTACTCATTCAAGAACCAAGGGCTGCATGTACAAAACACACAGTCAAGAAAGCAATTAAGGGGCTTCCCTGGTGGCGCAGTGGTTGAGAGTCCGCCTGCCGATGCAGGGGACACGGGTTCGTGCCCCGGTCTGGGAAGATCCCACATGCCGCGGAGTGGCTAGGCCCGTGAGCCATGGCTGCTGGGCCTGCGCGTCCAGAGCCTGTGCTCCGCAACGGGAGAGGCCACAGCAGTGAGAAGCCCACGTAATGCAAAAAAGAAAGAAAAAAAAAAAAAAAAAAAGAAAGCAATTAAATACTGATGTCAGATTCTTACTGCAGAGAATTGCATTTATGTAGGGGCCTACAATTTATCATAATTTTGAAAAAACAAAATAAGGATCCAAGCATTCTGACCTAAACATAACCCCAAGGAAGATACCTTGATTACCCAAACTCCATAACCAATTTGTTAAACAGTAAATAAGACAGGCAAGCATATTAAAGACACGAGTGAAAGCATGCAGGAGTCTCAGTAAGACTTTAACCAACTACATGGATTGAGGTGAGAACTTTTTTCTACAGATCTTATTAAACTTGAAAAAAAGTTTTTTTAAAAAGGGAAAACAGCAACAACCTTACATCTTTTAAAAACAGTAACTACAGCTCCAAACTCCCTCATTCTTAATTTCAAAATATGGAATTAAGATTTTGGCGATAGTTGCAAAAACTTGGTAAACACACTGAAAACCAACATAAACTATACACTTTATATAGACCAATTTTATGATATGCGAATTGTATCTCAATAAAACTGTCAAAAAAAATACCAAAAAAAAGCCCAACCTGAACTGACATGAGGCTATTTACAGTCTTTATGCCATTTATTGTAAATATTCATATATTTCCCTTCAGAAACACTAAAAGTTTCTTAATTTGAAATGCTGCCACGTTGGGGGTGTTATCTAATACAGAGTTTATGCACCATTAGTTCCAAATAATTTTTTAAAAAACAGAATTACATCTGGCCTCAAAGGTTACGGGTATTGCATCAGGGAACTTAGAGCCCTTTTTTATAGAAACAGAGGAAAGCTCAGATTCTGAAAACACTCTTTACAATCCTCGTCCAACAAGACCCGACATCCTGTGCAGGATGGGACCCACTAAGACACATAGGCACTTGTTGGCATCACAACATTGCTAGTTATTCTAAGCTGTTTTATAATTTTAATGAAATTTACAGGAAAAAGTTTTTAACCTGAATTATAAAATCACCTCTGTATCACAGACTCATCTTTTCTTTTATAAAGCCATTAGGAATGCATTGCCTATACACGTAAATAAGTTAATAAGGTTGATTAGCAGTGATGCGGCAATATGAAATTCGGAGCCAAACCAAATGTTTCACTGTGAACTGACTCCGGATAATTCTTTTTTGCATGCTTTTGAGAAACACTATGCATTTCAGAGGAGGGAGAGGAGCTGTAAGGAGCTTCAGAAGCAAATCTAAACCAGTCCAACCTCAAAGGAGGTATGTACAAGGCCTCTCTTTTAAATCTGTTCAGTGTAGGCCAAAGCCATGGTGGACATGCTATGCCCTTGCAAGCCAGTGGGATGTTGATGATCAAGCTCAGAATACTCAATGACTATTTCTCTTCTGGGACAGGAAGATGCAAAAGAAAAAGAGTATCCAGTCCTTGTTCTAAAGGAGGCTTCTAAACCAACTACACACACACACACACACACACACACAAAATCAGTATTACTCATATAATACCTTAAATAACCAGGCCACATTTTACTTGAAGGAACTCAACTGAAAGATAATGAGCTGCACTGGAAATGATCACTGGATTTACAATTAGCACTGTCTTTGAAATCCAGCTTCACTGCATGCTAATCAATTCAGGGGAATTCACTCAATCTCTTGTAAAATGAGTACAAATAATGACCCCACAGGGTTACTGTGACAGTTAAATTAGAAAACAAATGTAAATTCCAAGAGAACAGAAATTTTGTCTGTTTTCTTAACTGCTTTATCCTCGACATCTAGAAAGGTGCCTCATACCTAGAAGACACTCAGTACCTATGTTTCAAAAAATGAAAAAATAAGAAAGCATGGAGCAAACTTCTAGTCACATGACAGGTATTAAGGGAGAAAAAAAATGGAAGTTGACTCTGAACCCAAGTTAAATGCACCCACATGAAATGTTTCCAAAACCAGTTAAAAACAGAACAAATTCTTGGATGAGCAGAGCTACTGAGATGCCACTGCTTTTCTGTCACTCAAGACTCTTCCCTCACCAGACTAAATAAATTTGTCAGACATGTGTGCACTTTATATGAAATTCTATTAGCATTAAGGCAGAGTGATATAATTTGTACACATGTCTTATACTTCCTAGGGAGGGGGGTAGTATATTATCCATCTCTGTATTTTTAGCACACATAAAATCAGCTCTTGCATGTGGAAGTGCAGGTTATTTGTATTTAAAGCTGTTCCAGGTAAACAGCCTTTGTCCCAAGACCAAGTAATACGAAAGTGGTTGATTCTTTCATCATCCTATTTGCATCTTCCATTTTAACCAAACTTGTACAGAAACAGTATAATGGAAAGACCATGAGCTCTGGTGTCAAAACTTTGGAAGGAGATCCCTTCTCCCCTAGGCGCTCTCTGAATCCTTGGGCAAATTATTTCACTCCTATAAACCTTAGTTTCCTTATCTGTAATGAGGTTAATAATACCTACTCTCATAGAATCCAAAGAAATGCACAGAAGACACTTTGCTAGAACACCTCGGTAAGCCTTGATCAATGGTGGTTGTTATCGTAATTACCACCAGCTCTGTGTATATGCAAATGAAGGCTAATGAATTCAAACTGGGTATTTCTCTTCCTCTTTAAAGAATATGGAAGTCAGCAGAGCCATGGAGAAGATTATACTGCAGAATGCAAAAGAATCAAAGACTGCAAATTACCCTGTCCAAGAACCAGAAACTTTCGGCTGTTGCTTTGACAGCTTAAATTCAGCCCTTATCTCACTCAGACTGCCCATTTTTCAATTGGCACCTCTGTATTTTCTCCTTTCTGGCAATTTTACCTTCATTTTTGGAACCACCCTCACTTTTGACATTAGGGTTGTCACTCATTCGAATACTCACCCAACAGTGAGAAACTAAAGTCATATCTTATGGTCAGAAGAAACTTTAAGCATCTTTAAGACACAAGTGGTGTCCACCACACTCCTGGAATTGCAAGCACCAGGGTGAGTGATGATACACCAAGCTGATGAGTCTACTGCTAATGCCTAAAATTTTTCATCTCCAAGTTTGAGCCCTGGTACCTTGGAGAGTTGGAAGAGGGTGTCAAAAAGGAGGTGCCCCAGTATTTATTACTTCTCCACCTCTAGACCAATCTCAGACTCAGCATCCTCAAAGAGAAGATCCCTGGATTGAGGGGTAACCTACTCCAAACATAATATCCTGTTAGTAAAGGAAATTAACCAAATCAGGAAGGAAAATACTCTGATTTTAGTCACTTTGTGTTCAGCTTCTGGTAACTGCAAAAGTATATGTTCCTATTGAAAGCAAGCTTAAATCAAGCTGGAGCCCTAAAATAGCAATAGGAAAATATTTGAGCCCTTAAGTGAAGCTAGTTCAGAGGGGTGGGGAGGAAGGGGCAAGGATAGGAAAAAGATGGGCCTGGCGGGGAGGAAAACAATAACAAAACACAAACCAACTCAATTTCAAAAGGTGCCCTGGAATTTTTAACACAGCAAAAGAGAAAGAACCTAGGGTGAAATAAGAAGTGCAGAGTCTTAATTAATGACATACTTGAGGGATGGTACATAGCAGTCCATTACAAGTCTCTAGACTAAAGTGGCAAATAGAAAAGTATTTCCATAGTAACAAGTTTTTTATAAATTAAAGGCAGGGAAGCAATGTGCACAGTGGTAAAAGCACTGGACCTGGAGGACGAGGTACCATGCCAACTCTACGCTTGACTTACCCTGTGACTAATTTCTGTGGGCCCCACATTCTGTGAAAAGAGATGGAGTAGCATATGGATACATAATTTCTAATATCCTTCTCCAGCCACAAAATCTTGCGTCTCTATGAATATCTTATAATGTTTAATAATATTGTATGGGGTATCAGTTTCTCGATGTGCACCAATGGGTCCCAAACCCAGCTATTCATCAAAATCACAGTGAGGGCTTCCCTGGTGGCACAGTGGTTGAGAGTCCGCCTGCCGATGCAGGGGACACGGGTTCGTGCCCCAGTCCCACATGCCATGGAGCAGCTGGGCCCGTGAGCCATGGCCGCTGAGCCTGCACATCCGGAGCCTGTGCTCCGCAACGAGAGAGGCCACAACGGTGAGAGGCCGGCGTACCAGAAAAAAAAAAAAAAAAAAAAATCACAGTGAAATCAGCTCTTTTGCCCTTTTCCTGTCTGCCTATTTCTGTTCCCCTCTTAACAGTAAAAGAATCTAATTATAGGAATGAGATCAATAAGCAATTGAAACTAACCCCTGACTTATGCTCTCCTGAATGTACACCATGCCCTGTCTAAGCTGTTGATTCTTTTCCTAGTTAAAAAGAAGAATGAAGAATTAATCTGTTAAAATATGACTAGCTCTCTACCTGCAATAGCTCCCTTAGCAATCCTGCAGACAGATCACACGGGCAAGGTAACATCTGAAGAGACAGCCACCCAGTCTGCACACAATCAATAATGATGCAGAACCCAACCTCCTGCCTTGACGATTCACTGAGATTCTCCCCCACTCCCCCATTTTTTCCCTTTAAAAACTGCCATTGGGGGCTTCCCTGGTGGCGCAGTGGTTGAGAGTCCGCCTGCCGATGCAGGGGACACGGGTTCGTGCCCCGGTCCGGGAAGATCCCACATGTTGCGGAGCGGCTGGGCCTGTGAGCCATGGCCGCTGAGCCTGCGCGTCCGGAGCCTGCACTCCGCAACGGGAGAGGCCACAACAGTGAGAGGCCTGCGTACCACAAAAAAAAAACAAAAAAAACTGCCATTGGACTTCCCTGGTGGTGCACTGGTTAAGAATCTGCCTGCCAATGCAGGAGACACGGGTTTGAGCCCTGGCAAAATGCCACATGCTGCAGAGCAACTAAGCCCGTGCACCACAACTACTGAGCCTGCACTACTGAGCCTGCACTCTAGAGCCCGTGAGCCACAACTACTGAAGCCCATGCACCTAGAGCCTGTGCTCCACAAGAGAAGCCACAGCATTGAGAAGCCCACGCAGCACAACAAAGAGTAGCCCCCGCTCGCCACAACTAGAGAAAGCCCGTGCGCAGCAATGGAGACCCAATGCAGCCAAAAATAAATTAATTAAAAAAAATTTTTTTAATTAAACATTAAATAAATAAATAAAAACTGCCATGGCTGAGCAGGATCTTCAGAGTTGGTCTCTGGACACGAGTCGACCTTCTCCCCAGATTGCCAGTTTTTCTGATTAGAGCACCTTCCCTTTCTACTGACACTTGCCTCTTGAATTATTGGCTTATGAGCTGCAAGTAAACAAACCTGGGTTTGGTAAGAACATCAGGAACTTTAAAAAAGGAGTTTCTTGGGAATTCCCTGGTGGTCCAGTAGTTAGGACTCGACGCTTTCACCGCTATGGGCCTGGGTTCAATCCCTGGTCGGGGAACTAAGATCCTGGAGGTCGTGCACCGCAAACCGTGAGGTGCGGCCAGAAATAAATAATAAATAGTAGTTTCTTTCCTGCCGCCTCTGCGCCAGCTCCCCCTCAACACCTCAAAAACAAACAAAAAATAAGCAGAGCAAAATATTATGATTCAGTAGCTTCCAGTTTGGGGCTATAATCTCTGGTTTAAAACAGTTTCCCCAGGAGAGGCTGATGATCATCCCAGTTTGGAAACCCATAATGAATCCTAATCTTTAGTCGCCATCCCCCACCCACCCCTATTATTACCTGTCAATTAAACCAGATTTTTAAATACTGAATTTTCTGAAATCAAAAACTAATTTTACCTATAGACTTTTCTCAGCAAGCCCAAGTTACCAGATTTAAGTTTCTGTAAAAATAATTTGGTCTGAATGTTATGAAGACGTCTGAAATATTTCATAAAATTTTTGGCAGCCAGAAGATAGTAATGCTTTAAAAATACAACTTTTTGCTTACTCTGCTCGCCCTAGGAGGTAGGGAAATAAACTAAACTGTGGAACAGCAGCAATAACAACAGCAAAAAGCAGCCTCAATGTTTCCCTGAAAAGGTTTGTTATAAAAGATTCTGGAATCAGCTGCCACAGTATTGGCTGCCAGGCTGGGGAAGAATAGGAGGAGGAGAGAGAGGCACATTCACCCTTAGGTGATAACTGCTTCCTCTTTCTCCAAAGACTGAGACTTGAACGCTGCAAGCTATTGCAGCTACTGAACTAATCTTCCTTACTATAAATCTTACCAAAAGGAAATATACAGGAAACAGGGTAGTGGGGCGGGGGGGAGCAGACCAGAAAAGGCCCGGCTCCCTTCCACTTTCATATATATAAGCAACAGCACCATCCTGAGCCTGAAGGGGAAAAATCAGGCTATAAAAGTATGAGACGATGGCAAGATATTATCAACGGAGAAAAATTAAGGAATGAGTGTGTGTACCTATTTTCAATCAAACAAAAGATAAATGATCAAATCGTGTTGTTCAGAAAAATTATCCTTAAAAAAGGTCTTCTTCTCAATATTTTTTAAATTGTCAGCATTGGTGAATAGGGTAGCAAATAAGTTGGTTGCCATTTCACCCTGCATCCCACTAGAAAAGCCAGAGCTATGCTAATTGCGTGCTCCGTGAAACAACAGACAAAAAGTTCACTACTATTGAAATGCTGTGGAAATGCAGTAAAATGCTGATGATCATGATACGTACTATAGAAGAGGAAATTGGCTGAAGAGTGTACACTTACTATATTCATATCTGGCAATACCTTGGCAAGGCAAATATTATAATCCTAGTTCACAGACCCTGTAACTGATGTTCAATACGTTTAGTACTTTATCTAAAATCATGTCATCTAAATCTAAACCTGCATGTTCCAGTCCTACAGCCTTTCCAAAATAGCCTTACTTGCACCAATACGTGAGAAGACCAGCCAATCACCAAGTCATTCTTCAAAGTGAACATCACTTATATTTAACTTTTTATCACACTATGTCATGAGATTTTTTTTTTTTTTTTTTTTTTTTTTTTTTTTTTTTTGCGGTACGCGGGCCTCTCACTGTTGTGGCCTCTCCCGTTGCGGAGCGCAGGCTCCGGACGCGCAGGCTCAGCGGCCATGGCTCACGGGCCCAGCCGCTCCGCGGCATGTGGGATCTTCCCGGACCGGGGCACGAACCCACGTCCCCTGCATCGGCAGGCGGACTCTCAACCACTGCGCCACCAGGGAAGCCCTGTCATGAGATTTTAAGAAAGAAACTTCACTCGACGGAACACGTAAACTGGCAAATTTTTGCCTGAATCTTCAAATTAGAAAAAATAATCCTATGTAATTTGGAGCTTTCCATTTCATAAAAGTTATGGAAATACACTCAAATCATTCATGTATAACTTTGGTATAATTCGACTACATTACATAAACATGTATTCTGATAGAACACACAAAACACACACACACACACACACACACACACACACACACACACACCCTTTTATAGGGGGAAGGGACTCAGTGTCTTATATTGTTAAAAACTAAGACAATGCCCTCAAAAGGTTGGGTTGGTACTGCTAACAGGTATAATGACTCAAAATTCATAAAATTAAAATATTAAGGTTTTTTCTTTTTTGCTGTTTTTAAATACATAACATTTAATTATTTTTAAGCAGTCACAAATGATGTTGCATATAATCAAAGACTATTAAATGTACTTGGTATGTAGTTATCTTCAGCAATACATTAATGGAAATTCTAGATATATCTTCCATTTCTTCATATACTAAAAGCTAAGAGTCATTTATTTGTTTTTACATGTCCTTCATTTTTCTCATATTGTCCCTGCTGTTTTCTCTGAATCTGATATTAATTATAAGCAAATCGACAACCACATACCCAAAGGCAGGTATTGCAGATTCCCCTATTACACCAAAGAGAAGCATTATGATCTTTGCATTTTATTTGATTTCCTGAAATGAAATGAACAAACATGTGGAGAAAGAAAGAAAGTGTCCTCTGGAACAGAAACACTGACTTCACTAATCAAGGCCATAATTACTCAGGAAACATGTATTAAATTCTGAATTCATGCTATTTCACTTGATGCAAGAGTTGTAATCAGACCAACAGAGCATACAAGAGCCATCTGGGTGCTGCAGAGTTGTAAAGACCAGCCCTGAGAGCAAGGGTACATCGACCTTCCCAGCACCAAATCACTGCAGGCTTTTGTATTAGAAAGTGCTGTTCTTCCCTTTTGATTTCTTCTTTTCCTTTTTGAAGAAAGGAATACTGTGATCAATAGGTATGAAACTGGATAAAAAAATTAAACATCACACCATGCAACCTTTACCATAGTATCATATATCACAGATATTCTAATAATCAAAGAATCTGATTTAATATTCAGTTTTATCCAACGCACCTCCCACCCTGCTCACACCTTTTAAGGAATCTCTCATGTACTCTGGAAATCAGGCTTTCTATAGCTTAAGTTTCACTTGAGAGATCAACACTAAATTAGCATTTCCATTGTTCCAGGCATTTAAGACAGGAATCTGACTTCTAGGCAATGACAATGGATTTCAAATTTGTGCAAACCACATCATTTTCTGTGAAACTGACAGAACCCAGCTGAATATGAGTAACCTGATAGTCATGAGATCCCCGTCAGTCAATCTGATTCCTCTGAGCCAAGTGATGTAATATGCATCCCAGACAGTGTTATGAGAACAGCAGAGATGATTTCAATGAGACTCATTATTTATTCATCACAAGGTCCAATTTGCGTGTCATTTTCACTGACAGTGTACTCAGTTAACTGGTTGAAATTTAGTGCTGATAGGGTGTTTTATTCCGTCCTGTAAAAAATGCTTTTTCTGTCTTCCTTTGTGAAAGAGTACAAAACAAAGAGGGATTTGTATTTGTGGCCATTCACAGTAATATCCGAACACGTTTCAGGAATACTGGAAGAACGGACATAGGAGAGAGCCCTTAAGGACTCCCTGTTTTTCTCATTAGGAGTACACAATAATATGCCAAATATTACAGAGTAAAAAGTACGACAGTATTAGCCTTCAGAAAATAACTGCTTTTCTTTTAAATGCTAAACAACGAAATAAACACTGATGGGAGACGCACTCACTGAATGAGATACAACTTCTACTCCTGAGTCCGGTCCTTAATCTCATCACCCAAGGGACCCTCTCTCAGGTTTAGGGGAAGAACAGAAAAGAAAGTTCTCCAAGAGGCAAGAAGGAGTGGCCTATACATTCTTGGGCTTCTCCCATGGACCAGTCCAAGGGCTAGCACATTTGAAAGCCATGCATCATTTCCCATCACTGTCGGGGCGACAACCCATCTTAAAAGGCCCCGACGTCGTTAGCCACGGTAGCTGTCTCAGTCTACCTTTCCTGATTCATTTTCCTCTCTAGGTCCTGGTGCTCTGTGTATCTAACAAAAGGACTGCTCTGTGCCCCTCAGGAACTTCCTCTGAGGGTCCCTCCGTGTCATGCTCAGGCTCCACTCTCCACTCTTCCTCGTCTGTCCAATTATAAACGCCCATATCCCAAGTATCCTTCGGGGTCCTCCTCACACACCTTTGCTGCTGAAGGCACTTCAGCTGAAAGTCACCTCCCCTTCCTCTAAGCCGCCCTAGTGCTCCCAGGGCCTCCCCTCCAGCCCTCACCACTCTCCAGCTTGAATTTCAATTCTACACTGGCAGGTACTATTCTCCACTTCCTACTACTCTCAAATGTCCTTCAGGGCAGAATTTTTTCGATTCATCTTTGATTCCCCACATCACCTAACACCATGCCTTGCACAAAGATGAATCTTTAAAAAAATAATCATAATTTGTGAATAGAACACTGTCCCGGGTATTAACACTCTAAATGCAAGCATTACAGAAACCTGCAAGGGTAGTCAGCTTCCCAAATTTAAATAACTGGAACCTAAACCACAACTAGAATACAGAATCATCTTAAGTCAGCTGAGCGAGGAAGCCAACCTGCAGGAATAAAATACCCTATTCATCTTTGACTTTTTGAATTGTAAAATATTTCTGAACCTCGACTTTATTTGTGGTGTTATCTGGTTAGCGGTCTTGGCAGCAGTTCAAAGTTTTAAAGTACTACAGGTCATGAATATTAAATGCCACAAAAAGTTTACTTGGAGGAAATCCAGATTCATTTGTAACTGCATGACAAACAGTCCTCCACTTTCAATAATGTGAGGAAATACTGTGATAGGAATCGGAGTATCTTGCTCTATCTGGATTCTCACAAAGTCAAGTGTAAGGCAAATGGGGGAAAAGACAATCCTCAGAAAGCAGGAACACTACTTGGAGTGGCAGAGATGGTGGTTAAAGACAATCAGAAAGGGCAAATGTATCCTATTTCATTCAAGGCAATGGATATGAGGGTCACATCTTGGGTAAAACCACAACCTGGTCTAGAAAGAAAAGGGACAGAGACATAAATGATAACAGATTCCACCAATGTCATCTGAGAAGCTAATCAAATAAAAAAAGCACATGTGGGTTCAATGTGCAAATACCTGCAGGCTATGCGCTGGCTCTCCTGTACACGGGGAGTCACACAAAATAATCTGATACACAGAAGCACTACGTTTAATGTCTTCAGTGTTCCAACAGTGACAAACCCAAACCTTCAACAGAACATAAGCCCCAACCCTTGGAAACCATTCTCAAGATAAACCCTGTAAACGGTTTGGAAATATGGGACTGTTTGTTAGTGTGGGTCTGATCACTGCACCCCGCTGTAGAGCCCAGCTTACGTAATACCCAAGATAAAGGTAAACTTGCTCAACAAAGGCAACCTCTATCAAACACATCCTGCTTAGCATTAGAATAAAGTTATTTCTAGACAGAGATGACTTGTTTTTTGAAAGTGGCAATGCCTCCCGTTTCCCTCTCTAATAATATAGTCTCTTTATCTTGTTTACATGAAATAGAGCCACAAGATTTTATTTGAAGGAGGCTGTCCAGATAATGCACATCTTGGAAGCAACTACAGCAAAATTAATGCAGCCATCTTTACAGAGAGTCTTTAAAAAGATCAAACTCAAAGGGCTTCATTTTTCCAAATTATTTTGGGCTGTAATTAGAATTGTTACACCCGCTTTCAGATTTCCTTCCTTTAAATTTTTTTTTCCCCACCTGTAACTGAGTAAGTGATTACGAAGCTAATAAAGGGGGGAGAAA
Organism: Mesoplodon bidens; assembly: GCF_964165515.1. NCBI lineage: Eukaryota > Metazoa > Chordata > Mammalia > Artiodactyla > Ziphiidae > Mesoplodon > Mesoplodon bidens. Next base: position 93,810,947 of record NC_138167.1, read on the forward strand.
AAGATGTTTCCACATTAAAACAGTTAACAGATGTTAAATAAGCACAGAAAATGGCCACTAGGCAAGCAATGACTGATGCTGGGTAAGTAAGAAAAATGTTGCCTTTACTGATTTTATTACCCATGTACCTCCTGGGGTCATGAGAGACTTGTAAAATATTTTGTGGGCAGATAAAAGTCTAGCATTTATTTGCAAGGCTAGTGTAAGTGTGTTTCAAGGGCTCCCCACTCCCCTGATTTCGTTTTATGCTGTCAAAAAGTAAGTGAAAATCATCTAAGAAAGGCTAAAATAATCATTTGGTGAGAGGTCAAGAAAACTCATTTTTCAACATTTTTCTGACATGCATTTCTTCCAATCCTACCTTCCAGACCTCACTAACCAGTAATGAAATCTTCACTGTAGAAAGGGGAGAGTATAGGATTTCACTTTACCATTGCAGGCACACCCTTTTCAAAAGTCAATCTTAAACAAGGGTGAATTCAATAATTTACTAGGTACCTACTATGTGCCAAATGGTGCACGAGATGCCAAGAATCATGTAGGAAATGTATTAAATAGATGCTGAAGTGAAGATCTAGAACATTTAACAATTTTCAAAAAAATAGTTAGGAACTCTAATTTTGTTCATACACATTCCTGAAGATTTTATATTGTTTTCTTAGACATCTTCCTAACTATTGAAAACTATAGTATTTCATATTATATTCAACCACATTATTTCATAAGTCATATTACTCTCTTGATAAGCATTTACTAAATAAGTTACATGTGTTAATATTTTTGACATATTCAGAACAGTGCCTGGCAGATCTAAACACTATACATGGTTACCAAATACTAAATAAAATATCTATGATTTTCTGGGTACCTACTGTTTTTCAAACACTTCAGCGAAGAAAAAACTTTCGTATTTCTTTTGCAGAACTACAAAAAATTTACATGTCATATGGACACGGGCATCCCTTGCATGAACCTTACAAGTCAGAAAATGGCAGCCAAGGCTTCTGGCCAAATTCAGTCATCCCAAGGATATTGTCTGGCCCAAACAGGGCATATTTGTTCTTAAATTAGTAACCAATAATAAATAACAGGAGATGTCATAGGAAATACAGATGTCTCTCTGTCTTAGAAAAATATTAACCTCTACGAAACTGAACCCTGTATTTGCTTATTGCAATAATGGGATGGAGAGAAGCACGAGTGGGAGAGCATAACCTCTAGTTCACCACAGGCCCTTCTGCCTGGTCCTGGCGTGCATCTGACTTTGGGGCCTGGATCTGATAGGCCTCTAACTTCTGACATTTCTGAAGAAATGTGAAGGGAGAAGCTGAGTGTGACTGCTACGAGAAAAACATTACGGACAAAACTATAAAACTGGAGAGCCTTGCTCCTCTGGTTTTAATAATTTCCAGCTTGAGGAGGACCACCATCTTTAGATTTTTGAGTATTTGGCTGGTTCTCTAGTTTACCTAATAGAGGTAAACATTTGTGCACTGGATTTTTCTGTTTATATATAAGTTATGTTTTAATAAGGCAGGGAAGTTTATTTCATCTGGCCAACTATGATAACTCTGATGCAGAGTTAATTAGTAAGACATTTAAGACGATTATTCGTTTAAGGTTGAAAAGTCTTTTAATCCACTTCCTTCAGAGTCTCTTCTAACTCACCCCAGGCATAGAAATCTATTTATTTTAAAGACAGAATATGGAATTTTTCTATAACTTCCATATGTAATCTATGCCAGTGTTTATAAGCCCCATAGTCATGAAATTCTAAATGAAAGTTTTTGCTTAAATATTCATGCTTCAGCTTCAGTTGATTCCTAATTCATATGCTTTCAAACCACTGCATGTTTAAAGACTAGTAGAAATTTATCTTTTGGCCTTCTCTTTCTTGAGATAAAGAATTACATTACCACTGATATTTCTTCTTTCCTTTCAACTAATGTGCATTAAGTGACTTCCAGATATTGGGCACCCAGTTCACAACGAACACTCTACAGTTTCACATAATCTTCCTAACGTCTCTAGGAGAGAACATTAATTATCTCTATTTCTACATGAAGAAACAGGTCACTGAACTAGTCCAAGGTGACTCAGCCAGTGCACGTTAAGATTCAATGCCTATTATTTTCTTCTCTACTGTGGAGTCATCTGACTACTTTCTTTATTCATCTTCACACCTTCACCGTGTAAGATCACTAGACAGTCACAAATATGTCTTCTAGTCCTAGTGATTCCACCATTTTCTGGGTGACTTTCACGTCTCTGGTTCTCTACACCTCAGCTGGAAACAAAGGGACTGGCATAGATGGTCTCAAGGTTCCTTACAGATCTGTAAAGTCTGTTATCCCAATGTCCTCATTAAGCTCACTGGCCCAAAACCTAAGAATGAAAGAAAAAGCTAAGCTGAGATAGCAACTATCAGATGAAGGGTTTTGCTGCCCTGACCACTTCCCTTGCCCGCAAGCAGTGGCTGCCAGACAGCCTGGTCAAGTTTCCATTTGAAAACTTCTCAAGACACTGAACATTCAAAGCCATTAAGTCCTTTCCCATAGTGCGGGGGACTTCACACCCTCTACTCTTACGAATTCCTTCTCAGTGATGGGGGTTCGGGGCAGGTTGCCACAGAATGTGCCACTTTGGCATGTGGATTATATGGAGAAGACAATTAAGGCCCAACAGACTCAAGAAGAAGTTTTTACTTCCCTCTTAAATGCCTAAAAGAATTTAGTTAGCCTGTGTCAGGAAGAGAGTTATTACCAAAGATAACTTTTTTACATAAGGAAGACTCTTTGGTCCGGAGTGGCCAACATTTGCTCGTCCTGTCTTCCTCCCTCTGAAGTTCCAGACTCCTCCCCCCTTTTCCTTAGCTCAGGATGGCATAGAAACCTCAACTGCCTAACTGTTGAGGAGCTTCTCCTGTCTTTGAGGGGGTCCTGTATGTACAAAACTAAATTTGTTTTTCTCCTGTTAATCTGTCTTAGTGGCAATTTGATTATTAGGCCAGCCAAAGAACTTCGATGGAGAGAACAGTTCTTCTCCCCTGCACTAGTGGCACTTCTCGTTTTCTGAAGCAGCAGTTGCATGAGTAAGGCTGGCAAAATACGAGATGCCCAGTTATATTTTAATTTCAGATGAACAAAGAATAATCTTCTGTTATAAGTATGTCCCAAATACTGCATGGGACATATTTATAGTAAGGAGATCAATCAGCAACTTAATCCTTGAAAACAGGCTTACAGACCTGAAAATTTCTCAGAAGAGAACTTCAAAGGTCCTAAAAGCAAGTCCTGAATTGACATACCAAGGTAATTTCCTAATTCATGAGATGGTAACATGAAAATTCTGTAGGAGAAACCACAGTGTTTCACAGGCTATCAACACAAGGTCTTAAAACACCCAATCTGCATCCCCGAATAGTTCTCACCCTGCATAGGACAAGGACCGTGACTTATACTTACTCTATTTGTATTTCCAGTAAAACAAGAAAACTGGCTATTATTGATGGCATGGTTTTCAAAGGAAAGAAAAATTTCCTAAATTTCCTTGAGAGACTAATTAAAATTGATTTGAAATTAAAAGCTTGACTTTCAAACCATATGTTGTTTGCAAAGCATCAAACTCTAACAAGAGTTTTCTTTTAAAGTTTCAGCATTTAACCGAAATCACAAAAGAACTTCATTAAGCACTTGATACTGGAGTTCCCTGCAGAGCAGAGGCACAGCAGTAATCACTCTGCCTCTTACATGTAAAAAAAAAAAAAAAAAAAAAAAAAGTCATTTAAAAATAAATGCTTCCGAGGACTTCCCTGGTGGCGCAGTGCTTAAGAATCCACCTGCCAATGCAGGAGACACGGGTTCGAGCCCTGGTCTGGGAAGATCCCACATGCCACGGAGCAACTAAGCCCATGTGCCACAGCTACTAAGTCTGCGCTCTAGAGCCGGCGAGACACAACTACTGAGCCTGCGTGCCACAACTACTGAAGCCCGCGCGCCTAGAGCCCGTGCTCCCCAACAAAGAGAAGCCACTGCAATGAGAAGCCCATGTACCACAACGAAGAGCAGCCGCCGCTCGCCGCAACTAGAGAAAGCCCGCACGCAGCAACGAAGACCCAACGCAGCCAAAAATAAATAAATATATTTTTAAAATAAAATAAATAAATGTTTCCATTTCCCTCAATTTTGTTCTTTATTTCAATTTCTTCCCAATTGAATTTTAAGTAAAATTAAGAACTGAGAGGAAAAAAGTGGTAAAAACTAGAAAACTTGACAGCTTTCTCAGGGTCAGTATCCTAAACCATAATTCCTTGCTTAAGAGTGTCCAAAAGGACAGAGGAGCTGGCTGTGGTCCATGATTTAGAAAATGGCTGAGGTCTGCAAACACTGGCGAAGTTCCGTCTTTATACTTAAGTTAAAGCAAGGGTGAGTTTATTGCCAGGGAGGGAGGATGGGGAGATGGGAAGGAGGCAGTTTCTCAAAAGGGGTTGGTCCACCCAAACACACCAGCAGAAAACTGCTCAGTTCTCTTTAAGTATGTGGGATCCAAAAGTGCTTCCGTGACCTTCAGACGACATTGCATTTGCAACCACTAAGGGAATACAGAAGAACACATATTAAGCCCTGAAGCAAAGGTCTTAATTGGCCTCAGGGCAAAACTTACAATAAGCACTTTCTGTTTTGACTCTTCTATTCTTATACACTACATCAGGGAAAGGTGAATGTGACTCATAATTTAAGAATGTGAGTTCCCAGTGCACTGCAGAGAGGGTTGTTTTCCAAAGTCAGCTCAGGAAAAGTAATATTAACAAATAGCAGAGGATTTCCTCTTGACAGAGTCGAGCATCTAGCTCTATGATCAGCTGTGTGATTTTTTTCAAACACCTTTTAGAGGCAGTTTATTGGATTACAGGGAATTGGGGCTGAAATCGAGGAGTAAAACTAAATAAATAATAAAGATGCATATTCTTTACAAGGCAGGATTGTCCTTCTAGCCCCTTGGAAATCATGAAAATAAGAAACCTGAGAAATAAAATAATCCGTGACTGACACCCAGTTAGTAGGGAAAGGTCAGAGAGGGCACTTCCACCTCCCGAAGATAAAAAAGTAACTTACTTTAAATTCTCTTTGAAGAGGAACACATTTGCTTTTTAAATGGGGAAAAGGGACCAAGCAAGGAGAGGACTCGGTAATCCAATGCTCAAGCCCCAACAATCACTTACTTTGTAAATGGTGGGTAAGATCTGTTTCATTTTCAGCCTGTGAAAGACAAAGACGTCATAAACGGCTGAAACCGCCAGGACCGTGACTCCTTGTTCCTTCCACAGCATGCTGCATCCGGCGCACAGTCCTGTCCCCAGGAACCAGCCCCAGGTCCTGGCCGAGGCGCCCCTTGTAGAACAGTGTTTCATGTAGCAGAGCAAGGACAGGAGGAAGAAGAAACTGGCCCCCACGTCGGCCCGGCCCACGATTCCTGCCACCGCCTCCGTGTGGATGGGGTGAGAGGCAAACATCAAGCCAGCCATGAAGGTCCAGTATCCATCCCCAAGCAGGATCTTGGAGAAGCTCGTGAAGAGACCAGTGACCGCCGCATGCAGGAGCACGTTGACAAGATGGTAGCTCCAGGGATTCAGCCCTCCGATGGCATGGTTCAGGCGGAAAGAAAGAGTGCAGAGTGGCCGGTAGGACTTGTGGCTGCCGCTGTGGGTTAGCAGCGTCCCCCAGAAATCATTGTAGAAAATGTGGGTCCATGGGGTTTCTGGGAGAAGGTCCTGATTAGTCTTGATAGCACGGCTAAAAAATAAAATGTCGAAACAGAAATCTGATGTAAAATACAGAAAGAAAGAAGAAAATACACTGTTAAAATATACTGCTAAAACACTGCCTTCCTTCCTAGCTTTGTCATCACGTGGCTTTGTCATCCCGTGGCTTTATGATGGGATTCCAGGTATACATGATTAATGCAAATGAGCCTTGGAGCCGGCTTTACAGGTAGATTGAATTCAGATCCTCCCCTTAATGGCTTACTAGATCCGCAATTAGGGTTGTATTTGTCTCCCTGAAAAGCTTTCTTCCTTGTTTGAATGCAAATACCTCTGAAGAATAAATGCAGAGTTAAAGGCTTAACTCTTAAGGTTCAATAAAGCAGTTGCCAAACAATTGCCACCTGTGGCATGTTGGCTAGAAAAGTCTCAGGTGACACTGGTGCAGGGGATACATTTAGAGCAAGGACTAGCCCCCACCCCCCACCCCCGCTAGCAGAAATAAAATTTTAGGTAGAACATCTGCGCCCAGAGCAATGCTTCCCATACATGCAGATCACCTGGGGATCTCATTAACAGGCATGTAAAGGTTCTAATTCAGTAGGTCTGGGGAGGAGCCCGAGATTCCACACTTCTAACCCTTGTAATTATTCATTTATCTACTGTGTAAAAAAGCAAAGAACACTGCTTTGCAGACACCTGAGTGTTCTGGAGACCTAGTGCAAAGAACATCTTGGCCCTGTGAGCTGCTGCTATTATTATTCTACAAAGACTGTATTCTAATATACAAAAAGTCCCTTATAAAATTCAGTTTGACCCACAACCTCTGAAATTAGGTGCATCTGGGGGCTGGAATTAAAACAGACATCAACATACATTAATAGTAGTTGGTTATCTACTCTGCCAAACACTAGGCTAGTCCTTCTGTATATATTATCTATTTATGAAAACGAGCTGACTTTTCTAGATGCTCAATAAAAGGCAGAAAGTCTGTCAAAATCAGGTTGTAAAAAGTACTCAACGTTACAGACAGTTCTCCAGTGTCTATAGTCTCCATTTTCCCATACTCAAAACACCTTTAGTTTTTAGCTGGGTACATGTCTTCTGGACAAAAAATGATCATTTCCTATCTTCCCTTGCTGCTAAATATGGTCCTGTGACTCGTATTTGGCCAGTGACTAATATTTGGTCAGTGGAACATAAGCAGAGTGCTAGGCACTACTAGAAAAAAGTCTCCTTAAAAGGAAAAAGCTTAGTATTCTTCCCTCTTCTACCCCCTACCCCCTTCCTGCTGGAGCACAGGTGTAATAGCTGGAGTTGTAGCAGCCATCGTGACTCATAAGGTGTCCTTAGGAATAGAAGTCATGCCAACAGAGCAATGAGACTGAAGGAATCCGAGTCCCTGTCGTGGTAGACCATACCAGCCCCTGGCAAACTACCCGAGTATGAGAAATAAATTGCTATCTTGTTTAAGCTGCAATAGTTTGGGTGTTAGCACAGCTGAATCTACTCATCAGTGAAATCCCTTGTTAACAGAAGACCTACTGTATCACAGTGGTTTGATTTTCCATTTTGATTTTGATTTTTACAAGGCTCCGTGTATTGACTGTATATAAATGAATTTCCATATAAATTGGCTTTTAAAATATTAGAAACAGATGTTAGTCTGGATCCATTAAACTAAAACACCCTGTTATGACATTCATCAAGAGTCTACCCCCAGAAGTAATTGCTTAAGACTTGATGGGTTATAATTAAAATTTTAAAGAAATATGAAAAACTGCCAAACTGCCAGTGTTGTTGGAGCTGATTTCAAGCCATTGAGAATGAAAAGCCAACTGGCCTCCACTAAACATTAACCTAGATATTGATGTGAATATCTCTAATATCAATGCAGAAACGTTCATACTATCAAAGTCAGGGCAGCAGAAAGTTCAACAGCAAAGCACTGTGGGATAAGGCTTGGCTAATTTAGCGAGAAAAGCTGAAATGCACATTTTGTTTAGGACAATACTTCACCCTTTCAGTGGCAGATCCTTATAGAATGGAGACGCAGGTTCCCTAAACCAGGTTTTCTACATGCTATTAGTTCAGCTCCATAACTGACTCTGTAAAGACTTTTTGAGGGAAAGGAAAAAAAAGAAGCACACCTTTAAAAATCTGTTCAAAGCTGCCAGAATTTCTTATATCCATAGCAATAAATCTAGTAATCTGCAGCAGCCAACAAGATATACTATGTCTAACTCTCATGAAACAAGAATTTCAAAACAAAGAAAACTAACAAATCTCATAATTTCATTGTGAGAAAAACCTTTGATGCGGCACAGCCCTAAATTTACACTGTAGAAAAAGAATTAAAGGCAAACAGTGTCAATAAAACAATAATAGAAGAGCAAAGGAACATCCCACCCATGTTCAAAATATACTGCATTAAGGGAGACTTCGGTCTGACAAAATTCTCTGATGGGCGTTATCTTATTATTAGCCAGGTTTTTATTTACTCAATAAATGTTACGGCAAAAGAACATGAAGTAAGACTAAATTGTACTGGGCTTTAGTACATAAGTCACGTCACACATGCAAGTCAGTGATAAGGGATGCATTACGTATCCCTCACATCATATTAAGAAAGATACAGACCAAAAGGGATTTAATGGAATCTGAATAACCTCAACACTCAACATAATAGATTCTCATCTATTTGCATTTTCTTATGCAAGTCCAAACTGAAAGAGGGAAACCTGCTATTTCTCAGGCAATGAAGAGGCTTAACTCAAAACAAAATGTCATGCTGATATAATTTCTGATGTTACTTCTGTGAGTGGGTATTGAAAATTCAGAAAGACACTAAGGAATTGGGAAATTTTCCACTCCAGGAAAGGTGAAGAACATTGAAGCAGCAGGTGTGGAAAAGAAACAATTGTAGGCAGAATTCTCCAGAGAACACAGGCCCAAGAGACTGACTTTTGAAGCAAAAAGATCCAGTTTCTCAAGCTTTCAAGGAGGTCTTAATCTGTTTTCAGTTTTGTTCATTTGTGGCTCTTTGTTTTTTGCTGCATCATGATTTTTCCTTTAAAAAATGTTGACAAAGGCCAACGCTATTGTAAAACGTAAAACGGATGAATGATATGACACTGCCATCCCAACTGTCCTTGTGTGGGTTTCTCTCAGTACTATTTTTTCTGTCCATTGACCTTTTCAGTCATGAGCACCCACAAAAATGATGGCCATCAGTCCTTCAGAGGAGGAATGATGCTTAGATTCTCCAAACATCAAATGGCACACTCTTCCCAAGTACTTTCAAATTGTTCTACTAAAAAGTAAGTAAAGGCCAAACTCTATATTTAAAAAAAATTTTTTTTCTTTTAGGTGATGGGTTGAAATTTGTTCCGCAGGAGAAAGAAGAAAGAGCATGGCCTCTGTTAACCTGCCCTCCTTCAGTGCTACCCAAGCACGCCGATCTATGCCCAGAAAGGGCAGTGAAATGCAGTGGTTAAGAAAACTGAGTCTGGAGCCAACTGGACCGGAGCTACACCACCTCTCTGTACCTCAGTGTTTTCATCTGCAAAATAAGGATAATAACTGTACTTGCCTTATAGGACCATTTTGAGGAGTAAAGGAGTTAGTAAGCAAAAAGCACATTGTTATATGTAATATATGTAACACATGTTAGCTGCTGTCATTATTAGTATTATCACCATTAACACCAAACAACCAGTGCTAGTCATCGATGCAGAATCAGTGCTCTCTCTTCATATATATATAGCCTTCAAAAATCTAAGTACTATGGTCCTATTTCACTTAAAATTCCTTTAAGCTTTTATGACACTCTCAGCACAAAATAATAAACATTTATGAAGTCTTACCTGGGGTCTTTTAACACATTACTCTTCCCATTCCCCTCCTATCTTTTTTGACTTCTTTCCTCTTCTCCTTGGCTAGCATCTCTATCAGAGTTTTCTCCCAAATGTGGACGTTTCTCTCAGTTCTGTCTCCTGACCTCCCCTCTCTCTACACTTTCCACCTCTGTGGTCATCATCTTTGACACCTGCAACTCAAGAGATGCCTTCTCCATCCACGCCTCCAGCCTGGGTGTGGCTCACAAGCCTACACTTGTACTGCCCCAGGTGAAAGCCACACCTGAATGATGCAATCCCGGTTCCTCTACTAACACCAGAGTCTTACCTTTGGCCAGTTAACCTCTCTAAAGCACAGCTTCTTTACCTACAGTTGGTATATAACAACGCTTCTCACAAATTGTTGTGTTGAAGATCAAATGAGGCAATGTTAACTTAAAATGTTTGAAAAATTACTTAGCCTGGTGTCACGGACTGGTTTTTCCAGACCCCTTCTTCTTAGTTAACAGTGTCCTGTTCTTCCTTCTGAGAACAGGCCACATCCACCCTCAGTCCATGTGCATAGAGTGAAGCTGTTATCCCCACCTCCTGATGAAAGGCTATCATTTGATTCGGCCAGTTAGCGTACTATATCCCCCCATCCTCATTTCCGGCCACAAGAACTGACTTAGCAGCCAGCCAGGTCAGTCGGAGTCAAAACAGCTCCAACAATCTACTGGGAAAGGACATCTTATTTTAAGAATGAGATGAAATCCTAGGGCTACTAAAGGATCCCCTGAAGACAGAGCCTAAGAATGAAGCCAACACAAAAAACCCAGATCAAGGAGACAGAGGCAATTCTTAGTGCAGCTGGATCCCATCGTGCCTGAAGCGAACACTGCTAAATAAGCCAATAACTAAATAAGCCAATAAGCCAATATACTAGTTTGAACTGTTATTCTGACATGTGCAACCAGAAGAGTGCTAAATAAAATAGCACTGTGTAACTATCAATATTGTTAGTTGCCCTTTCAGTATCTTCAGCTGAATTAAGACTGAATCCAAATTATTTTCCTTACACACCACCTCCTTTTTCATTACAAGCCCCTCATTAAGCACCATCATTCTCCCACCACTGACACCGCGGTTGTGCATGAGGGGTCCTTCTCTCTTTGCTCCTACATCTACTTTTAAATTGGTTAAGGATATGCTGACGCCAGTCAGGATCTCAGAGAAAAATCCAACTCTCAAGTTTCCCTTAAATTCACCTCTAACTTCTCTTTTCTCCTTCCCCCACCCCCGTTCAGGCTTCCATCACTTCCTACCTCTACTGCTTAGCAGGCTTACTAAAAGCGCCTGTTGATTATTGTTTCTATCATTAGGCTCAAAGTCCCCTCATGAAAAGCGTATATTTTCTTCAATGTCCAATACATACTAGGCACACAACAAATATTTGTAAAACTGAACTCGTCATCCCTGCTTGCTTTCATTCCCCTTTTGATCTATTATACATGCTGTGGATAGAGAAACTTCCAGAAATATAACTCCTGAAGTATAACCCTAACACCATCACTCTGCTTCACAAGAATCCCTCATCACATCCTAGTTCTTACCAAAATAAACACCCTTCCCTGCCCAGCATTCAGAGCCAACCCCATTATGACTTCTAGGCCAATCTCCCATTACTTCTCTATATGCATCTTAATGTCAACCGAACTTCCCAGCTTCTAGGCCTTCGCTCAGATTATTTTTTCCCTTCCTCTGCCTGGACTGCTGTTCTTCGACCAGTTTACATCTGTCCAGATACACTTCAACTGCCAATGCTCGTTTGTGATGCCCCAGTCTCCCCTAAAGTCTCTCCTAGTTATTGTTGCAAATCGGCTCGATTTTAACATTGCGCATGGACACATTCCCATGAATAACACTGACTGCGGGCTTCCCTGGTGGCGCAGTGGTTGAGAGTCCGCCTGCCGATGCAGGGGACACGGGTTCGTGCCCCGGTCCGGGAGGATCCCACATGCCGCAGAGCGGCTGGGCCCGTGAGCCATGGCCGCTGAGCCTGCGCGTCCGGAGCCTGTGCTCCGCAACGGGAGAGGCCACAACAGGGAGAGGCCCGTGTACCGCAAAAAGAAAAAAAAATAAAAATAAAAAAAATAACACTGACTTCTTACTAGCCTCGTCAGGGATCTTAAATGGGGTGAGATGTGGAAGACATTTCAGAAGGAGTAGGAGGAAATATATGCACTGAAATCAGGGCATTTTAACAGGCCCTCTTCTCTACCCTATTGAAAATCACAACTCAACAAAATGGGTTGATTCTGTCTTAAGAAAATTATTCACTCACTCATTTATTCATTCATTCCGTGATGGGCTAGACACTATAAAGGGCACTGAAGACAGATGGTGAGTAAAACAGATGCACTGACTTCGAGAAACAGCCTAGTAGAAGAGGCAAAGGTGTGTAGAGGCAATTTCACTGCAGTATGATAAATACCACTCTAACACGAAATCCTGATTGCCTTGGGAGAACAGAACAGACTTCCGACAGTCAGTGGGTCAAGAGCTTCCTGGAGGAAAGCATGTCTACGTACACGGAAGGGGTGAAGCAAAGGAGTAAGGGAGTTAGGATGTCGCCAGACTGATGGTCAATATCTTCAAGGACCATGAGGCAGGAGAGAAGAAGGTGGTGAGCTTGGGAGCTGAAAAAAATGCAATAGGTTGGTTTGGCTGGAGTGAAGTTTGAGGGATGGAGTGGCAGGAATCACTGGCATTACTCTGTCTTGTACTATTGTCCTCCATGGGATGGAGAGCAATGTGACTAGACATCAAGCTCCACAATGGTCTTCAGGTCCGATTCAGCTTGTTAGGACTTGCTTTATCTCCCCAATGCACTGTTAACTCCTAAGAAACAGAACAGTATCTTATTTATCTTTTGGAGCCTTGCACATAGTAGGGATTCAATATATATTTGATGAACTGAATTCTAACTAGAAATGATTGGTATTGATAAGCTGCACTCACCTTTTAGAAAAATTCTACATTGTTTTAAGTATATAGGGAATGATCACTTGCATCTAAAAGTAGTTCACTCACTCTGGGCACTAAACTCTGTTCACTCAATGATAATTAACTGAGAAAAAACATCAGGTTAATTGGCTTACCCAAATGTCTTTGGCACACATTTCCCACTTAACCTATAATCCCTTCATTAGAGTCTCTCTTTAGGGATAAGCCATTATATTTAGAAAGCTCCAGTAAATATGCAAATACTTAGCTACCAGGGTCGGGAAATGAGAGATATATTGTAACATCTTACAGACTGTCTTAGTCTGGCAAGAAGCAATGCATTTCAGATTCACAGAGGAATGTCAGGTAGGGCAAATAAATTTTGGTGTTAGCTGTCTTGGTCCCTGCAGAAATGGAAGGCAGTATGCTTTAGGCATGAAATTATCATTATACATGTAACACATTCCTAAACTTATTTCCATCTTGATCTCCTCCTACTAAATTGTAAACCCTTCAACAGCAGAGATGATGACTTCCTAAGCAACTGGCACTTTTTAAAAAATGTGAATTGTCACTGTCTAGATGTTGAATGAAAAGAGGCCACAGGAGTAACATAGAGCCTGCTGTCAGACATCCAAGGAACAGGGTCCCCGAGTAACTGCTCGCCTTGTGAGAAGGTAAGTCTGAGAATGCTCAGCCTCGTAACTAAAGGAATATTCTTAGTGGACTCCTCTTCCATCCCTTTAGGAGTTTTTCCTATAAGCAATAAAGGAATTTTATGAGCTACATCTGACACAGCAACCCTCTCCAGTTCCCCCCACCCCCAAACAAAGAAAACTAAGCCTTCTGATTAAACGTGGCCCCAGCTGCAGCTGAACTAAGCTGAACTAAGATGCTGGAGATTCGGATTCACTCTCTAGAGCTTCCCAAGTCTAGAGTTTGCCCAGACACTGTTCTTGTCTTAGTGGTTGAAAACGAAAAGGATGAACCTTGGCTAAATAAGTGTCTTTAGTTCCCCCAAATAAATTAATGCTGCCATTTTCAGAGTTTCTACAGGAAATGGTCAAGAAAAAACTTTAAGTAACCCTGAAAACAAATTAATAATCCATTTAAAAGAAAGCTGATGATTTAAAATTAAAACTTCTGGGAATTCCCTGGAGATCCAGTGGTTAGGACTCCACACTTCCACCACAGGGGGCATGGGTTCAGTACCCGGTGGGGGAATTAAGATCCCGCATGCCACACGGTGTGGCCAGAAAAAATGAAAAAAATTAAAAATTATTTAAAAAAAATTATACAATTAAAACTTCTGTTACTAAAAATGTTTTTTAAGTATTAATATGAAAAGCATTTGACAAGATTAAAGCAAAAACTAACAGCATGAGATAATCACGAAAACCATACTCTAAGCATTTAAATTTCACTGATTAAAATAACCCTCTGGGGCTTCCCTGGTGGCACAGTGGTTGAGAATCTGCCTGCCAATGCAGAGGACACGGGTTCGAGCCCTGGTCTGGGAAGATCCCACATGCTCGCGGAGCGACTGGGCCCGTGAGCCACAACTACTGAGCCTGCGCGTCTGGAGCCTGTGCTCCGCAACAGGAGAGGCCGTGACAGTGAGAGGCCCGCACAGCGCGATGAAGAGTGGCCCCCGCTCTCCGCAACTAGAGAAAGCCCTTGCACAGAAACGAAGAAAGACCCAACGCAGCCAAATAAATAAATAAAATAAATTTATAAAATAATCCTCTACCTTAATATCAGCTTCTTAACAAGTTGAAATATTTTTCATTGCCTTGCAATCTGCATGATGAAAAATAATATTAATCTTTTCCACACAAGTATTTGTTCACTATATCCACATCATGCCACCCTAACATAAAATATTATACTTACAATTCACCTCCTTCAAGCTGTACTAAATTGAATCAGTCTCAACTTAAAAGCTTAATGAAAATATCTTTACTCCTAGTTTTCCAGACTTGAAATTAGTAGCCACTGGAAGAGGTACTATGAAGCTTTTTCACTCCCAAAAGTTTTTCACTCCATAAACTCCAAGTTTATGAACCACTTTAGTACACTGCTGTATATAATTTATGAATTTCAATCAGTTTCATAGGTTCTCATAAATTCATAGTTCTATAAAAAGGTGATTAAAAAATTTTGGTTTTCGGGCTTCCCTGGTGGTGCAGTGGTTGAGAGTCCGCCTGCCGATGCAGGGGACACGGGTTCGTGCCAAGGTCCGGGAAGATCCCACATGCCGCGGAGCAGCTAGGCCTGTGAGCTATGGCCACTGAGCCTGTGCGTCCCGAGCCTGTGCTCCGCAACGGGAGAGGCCACGGCAGTGAGAGGCCCACGTACCGCAAAACAAAAACAACAACAACAACAAGAACCAAAAAAACAAATTTTGGTTTTCTTACATTTCATACTATGTTTCCCTTACAATGGGGTCTTGAGCACTAGTGATATGTTTTAAAGTACGACTGGTTCCTTATAATTCTATTTTTAAAATATTACAAATATTTGATTTTTTTAAGATGAGTAATGAATATGAGATTATAGCTTTCAAAAATGACTGGGCTCTATTGGACACCAGAGTCCAAGAAAAAGAACACAGGTGTAACCATGAGATTCTAAGAACATCTATTTTGTGCATGGTCTTGTTCTATGTGTTTTTACAGAATAAAAGAAGATGATGCGCTTTATGCTTAAGAATACAAATGCATTCTAAATAAGTAGGCATGGCAAGCTGAGAATACACTTTTTCAATTAAAATACTTGCCTATGAATATAAACATGTTGTACAAATTTCAGAACAGATATCCTAAAGTACATGGAAGTTTTCCCAACTACTCAAGTATTACCCTAAAAAAAAAAAAAAAAAAAATCACATCCTTGAGGAGGTGTCATAGAATAATCTTCACTTAAGGTAAATAGGAAAAGTGCCTTCTGGCTATGATACTGCTTGGAAACCCACTAAGAGTTCTCACTGCCAGACCATGGAAGGTAGGGGGAAATTTTTTAAACCAAGAAACTAACAGGCTTTAAGAAAACAGGCTCCATTGGGAGATGGGAAGATATTCACCCACATCATCCAGATGTTTGGCTTATCTGTAAGCCTAACTCCTGTCTCCTCTGAATTAAGTCTTAACCAAATCACCTTTCTTTATTCACTCCTCTCCTTCAGCCAAACAGACTAGCCAAGAGGCTTCTTTAGCCAAATATTTGCAATGATCCTTTGTCTTTTCTGCTTAAAGTTTTCCACATGTTGCCAATGTATCCCTCACAGGTATCCATGATACAATACAACCTTGCATTTGTATCATGCTTTTATATTTCACCAAATGTGCTCATGTTCACGACTGCTTGAATCCTTGTCACCGCCCCGTGAGTAAGCAGATGTGGACGTGACAAGTTAGGAGTCCTGCATGAGACAACTGCATCGGTACAGATCAGAGCCGCCCATCCTGGAATCCAAACTTCAGTTCCTTGTCTACTGCCCTCCCTATGTTACGGGCTGAATTGTGTCCCCCTAAAAGCCCTATGTTGAATCTCGAAGTGCCTCAGAATGTGACTGTATTTGGAAATTGGAGCTTTCAAGAGGTAATGAAGTTAAAATGAGGCCTTTAGGCTGGGCCCTAATGCAATCTAACTGGTGTCCTCATAAGAAGAGGAAATTTGGACACACAAAGAGACACAAGAGGCACACGTGCACAGGAAAAAAAAACATGTGCAGACCAATGAGAAGGTGGCCATCTGTAAGCCAAGAAGAGGCCTCAGGGGAAACCAAACCTGCTTACACCTTGATCCGGGACCTTCACCCTCCAGAACTGTGAGAAAATAAATTTCTATTGTTTAAGCCACCTAGTCTGTGTTATTTTGTTATGGCTGTCCTAAGAAACAAATACACCCTACTATACCATAGAGACCATTGTACATAATTACATACACTCTCCTGTTTATCCTTCAGAGTTACAGAGAAACTAGATTTCACACAAAAGCTATATTTGTCCAATACTATGTCTGGTACTCTTTTTTTTTTTTTTTTGCAGTACGCGGGCCTCTTACTGTTGTGGCCTCTCCCGTTGCGGAGCACAGGCTCCGGATGCGCAGGCTCAGCGGCCATGGCTCATGGGCCCAGCTGCTCCGCGGCATGTGGGGTCTTCCTGGACCGGGGCACGAACCCGTGTCCCCTGCATCAGCAGGCGGACTCTCAACCACTGCACCACCAGGGAAGCCCTGGTACTCTGTTTTTGATGACAGGGGTTGAACTGCTTTGTGAGTATAAATAGGACTTTAAGAGGTATCTTATTCTTAGTTCTGCTAGGATTTGTCTACATGCTTTACCAGAGGGGAAAAAAATCCTGATCATGCCAATGGGGCATTAACTCTAACTAAACACACGTAATAAAACACAAGTGCTACTTCATATTTACATTGAGATCACAAAGCTTACAAAGCACACACACATCTCATATTATCCTCACAATACTGCTATAAAACAGAAAACTACGCTGGATGGCTTAAGTTAGTTAAAGAAGAGCACATACTTAATAAGAGGCAGAGGAACTTCCCTGGTGGCACAGTGGTTAAGAATCTACCTGCCGGGCCTCCCTGGTGGCACAGTGGTTGAGAGTCCGCCTGCCGATGCAGGGGATACGGGTTCGTGCCCCGGTCTGGGAGGATCCCATATGCCGCGGAGCGGCTGGGCCCGTGAGCCATGGCCGCTGGGCCTGCGCATCCGGAGCCTGTGCTCCGCAACGGGAGAGGCCACAACAGTGAGAGGCCCGCATACCGCAAAAAGAAAAAAAAAAAAAAAAGAATCTACCTGCCAATGCAGGGGACATGGGTTTGATCCCTGGTCCGGGAAGATCCCACATGCCATGGGCAACTAAGCCCATGCACCACAACTACTGAGCCTGCACTCTAGAGCCCATGAGCCACAACTACTGAGCCCACATGCCACAAATACTGAAGCCCGCGTGCCTAGAGCCCGTGCTCTGCAACAAGAGAAGCCACCACAATGAGAAGCCCAGGCACTGCAACAAAGAGCAGCCCCTACTCGCCATAACTAAGGAAAGCCAACGCGCAGCAACAAAGACCCAATGCAGCCAAAAATAAATAAATATAAATAAATTTATTTTTTTAAAAAAGAGGCAGAGAAAGACCTTGAACACTGTTCTCCAAACTACTCCATTTAACCTTCAAAGCAGCCCTGTTCCTCCACATGGACAATAAATCTCCCACGAGAAGTGTTTGTAAGATGATTTGAAAGTAAAATCCTAGTCTATTATTGCATTTTGTCTGGAATTCATATATCTGCCCTCAAGACTCAATAAAGCTATAAAAAATGTTTTCGTGCCATATTCTTTTAATTTCTGCATTTCAAAAAGAAAGTCTTCTTTTAACACTAAGGAGTCTTGGAAAACGTGAGTCAAAGGAAGGTGTTACTTGTCTCCCAGTGACGGGTGAAAAAGGCAGCTTTATGAAAGCCAAAAACTAACCTATAATTTCATATTACAAAATATAATAGAAAACATATTCTGTCAGAAATTTTGCTGCCTGCATCCCTTTTCAGCCATAAAATAGTTATACACACACACATACATCTGAGAAAGATCAGACTTTAAACATATTGCAGCAACACACACACACAACATGGGAAGTTTCACCAGGGTTGCCTGTGATGACAGGATACACAGACATCCCTACAATAAAATCAGCCTCACAGCTAAATCAGAGAGTCTTTTTGGACACAAGAATATACGAGCCCTGATGAAAAACAGATAGGCAAGGGGGAAAACACTCTAATTTAAAACTAACACAGATGAGCCTACACAAAGTACCCAAACATTTGGTCCACAAACCACCAGCAAGCATCTAATTTGACATGGAAGGCAAGAGATATTTCATCCCAGAAGGAGGAGAGAAAGATATTAACCCCACCATTAAAATTTATTGGCATTCCAAAATACAGTACTTTCTAATATAGATGTCATTCATTGACCAAACTAATTATCAAGAAATAAATCAAACTTGAGGAAGCCCCGACACTTTCTGCTCTGTGGCCCTTTAAATAAATCATACAGACACTTTCTGCTCTGTGGCCCTTTAAGTAAATCTTAATGGTAGGCATTCAAAATACTTACGCTGAATAATGAAACTATTAGCTCTCTCAGATCTTTTGTTATAAACAGACAAATTATGAAGCACCAACATGTCCCTTTAAGACTCTTAAGCATGGTATTATATTTTACCCTTTTGCTGGCACCCAAATCCTCAAACTTGGAAGAGTTGGATATGAGAAGGGTCTGGTTTAGTCCTCTGTATTTGAGATTGCTAAATCCTCCACAAGATTAGAAATCCCAAAACCTTCACTAAGCATAGTTTCTGTCACCCTGTCCATTGCCAATAAAAGAAAATTTTTTTTCAACTCATAAGTATCCATGCTAATGAAATTCACAAGTAATGAAGCCAACAAGCAGAACCTAAGTGTAAGAATGGGAGACAGTATTTAATCAGAGGAATCTAAGCGTAACGGATCTAATTTTTCACTCCAGTCTGTAAAAAAAATAATCTATATCTTATATCTGAAGCAACTCCTAAAATCAATGTTCAGTATAAAACGCACACACGCACACGCTTTAGTCAGCCAAATCTCAATTCAAATTCTTCCCCTTGAATATACTAACTGTATGATTCAGTGTTCTCATCTATAAACTGCTGTTCCTGGTGAAGATAAAATAATAATTAAATAAGATAAGGAGGTTAACTCCTGACACATAGTAGTTGATTCATAAATGACTGTTACCACAATGAATCACCTCCCTTGCCTTCCTGGACCCCACAGCATACACTCCACAACACAGCACTCCATCTAGCATTCAGTATCGTTTATCTTTTCTCTTAGCATATTCTTCAGGTCCTTCGCTCCTCTTTCCCCACAGCAGCCACCTGAAATTGTGCCTGTGTTCATCGTAAGTTAAGCCCATTAGCTAAACTAAGAGCGCAAGAATGATGCTCACAGCGGTCTTAACTGTCTTGAAGAATGGATGACAGCAAGGTTAAGTGCGGGGACCAAAAAGCGTAACAGAAAGAAAAAGTCACAGGACATATGTCACAGTGCACAGCCTAATTAGGATATTCTGGGAAGCAGCCTCATAGGAAGGAGAACAGTTATATATCATCAGAGAAGCTAGGCTTGCGTATTTCTTTTTGGCAGAAAGATCATCAATTCTAATAAAACTGTAATGTGATCCGCGATTTTTTTTTTTTTTTAGCTTCCCAAGGCCTATCTTTTCTTGCACAAAGTAGGCAAAGGATTACTCCAGGCATTTCTAATCACTCACACACACACACACACACACACACACACACATCATTATGTTTTCAAAGACAGCAACTTCTATAAAAGAGGACAATATATATTAAACCATTTATATCTTTGCTAACAAAAAGTAAAAGTCAACATAGTATTTGAAAAAGTCCTCCTTATATTCTTCATATAAGCCAATCTTAGGCAGGTGGGCAGTAAATTGGCTGTAATTTGTGATGGCCTGGAAGATAATCTAGAAAGGTTTAAGATCAGAAATGTAATCACCTTGTGAAAAAAAGCAATGTCACACACTCTGTCATGGTCACTCCACTCAGAGCACACGGATTTTCACATTGAAAAACTAACATTAAAAGTTGCCTTGGGGAGGATAACAGAATAGGCATCCCCAAATGCTATATCAGTCCTCCCTTCTAATGGTTTCTTTTTTGAGGGCATCCTGGAGAGAAGTTCAATCTTTCTAATGGGAATATAACTGTACTACAACCCTCCAAGGGCATTTACCACTTTAAAAAGGAACTCCAAACTCTGCTGTCTTTAAAAGGCAATAGGTCATTGGGAAAAGTCATTTTTCAAAGCTCCAGTGAACTGGCACTCTGCTTTTAGCCAGTCACAGAGATAAGGCATGTAGTCTCAGCAACAGAATCACCTTACTTTAATTTTTAATACCTGTGCATTTCAGGGCTCTCAAGAGGAATCAGTGACTTACTCGTGGCATCATCAATGTCTTAGACTATCTGTATGCATGCATTTTGACAAAGCAGAAAGGAAAATCATCCACCACCTATTAATTTTGGATGAACATTTGAAATAGTTTACAGGAGAACATAAAGGCATCTTCCTCTCCATCCCCCTCAAAAAAGGAAAAAAATAATAATCTCATCATTGTCACCTCTCAGAATTTAAGTGAAAATAAAGCTCCTAGAGGGGAAGGCGTGTGTTTTTTATTTCCCATTCTGAAAGCGCACACAGGTATCAATTCAAATGGCAGTGAATTCGTCTGGAATGTAAAAGACCACGGGGTTCACACGTATAAAGATCAACAGTTGTTTTAGAAATTAGCTACACCACATCTTAAACTTCTACATCAGTTTTAAACTGATCCAGGTGTTATCATCAGGGTAGAAACAGATGCAGTGTTAGCACATTAAACTGTGAATCCAACTCCAACACCGCTTAATGGGCTCCACATGCTGAAAATGATCATCAGTGTAGGAAGTACACTCCACCAAAAGCCTAACTTTCAAACCAGACCAGAGTTTCATTATCTACATTATGCTCACACACAACTACTCTGGGACTAACATTGCTCTTACATTGATTACAGTGCATTAGTAGTTTTGAGGGTAGAAATGATATTAGGAGAGTGATGCAATAACAGAGAAACAAAGCCATGGTTGTCAAGTGTGTGGACATCGTGACATCCATGCTGCCACCACAATAAAGTCAAGACTGGTTGCACCAGCCTGTCTTAGCTTGTGACTCTCTTTGGATCCCCAAAGTGGCTCAAGGAGGTGAGACGAATGATGAGGAAGTTTACATAAGAACCAACATGACTTAACATACGTAGAGAGCTTTCTAGTTTTCAATGTATTTTTATATGCATCACATGATGTCACAAATGCTTTTCCCATCTTTTTAGTGAAGAAAATAAAGACTCTCATCCAAGATCACATAGTGAGGAAGGAGCAGAATTAGGGAAAAAAATCAGATCTTTGGACTAGTGTTCAAGTGTTACTTCTGCAACTCCAATGTCTCCAGTCACGAAATTTCTGCACGGGGGAGGCCCTTGCCCCCATTTCACTTACAATTAAACACACACACACACACACACACAAAACCAATCAAAATTTTTTTTAAAAACCTGTGTTATACTTGAAGAATAATAATGTACAATAAAGCAGCACAACTGCGTTTTAGTCAATTCCCTTCGACCAACACCATTTATTTTGAAACTCACGGCACTGACGAAAAGGTCTAAATGATGCTGAATTAGTGTAACATACTAGAAAGCTGTCTGGAACAGAAAGGATTTCACCATGGAGCATCCTGCATATATTGACTTTTCTATTGACCAAAAAGCCTTCCAGTCTTTAAATAACAACTTCAAAAACAGACTATTAAAATCAGGCCAAACTATTCTTTATAGTTTTTCCACTTCTAGAGTTCAACTTTGATGAAAATTAATTGAATTTTTAAACTCTACTGAGAAGTCACTATTGTACATTTCTTGAATCAAGTCATTTAATTTTTTTTTTTTTTTTTTTTTTTTTTTTTTTGCGGTACACGGGCCTCTCACTGCTGTGGCCTCTCCCGTCACAGAGCACAGGCTCCAGACGCGCAGGCTCAGCGGCCATGGCTCACGGGCCCAGCCGCTCCGCGGCATGTGGGATCTTCCCGGACCGGGGCACAAACCCGTGTCCCCTGCATCGGCAGGCGGACTCTCAACCACTGCGCCACCAGGGAAGCCCAAGTCATTTAATTTTTAAATCCCTCCTATTTCCTGAGCTTCAGCCTTAGTACTTATTTTGCACCAAGCAGACCTCTGTAGATAGTTTACCCCAAGGCAAGCTAGCTTCCAAGTATAACTCACATGAAGAATGAAAGCTGCTTTTGTGACAAGGAGACAGCGTCTAAATCACATTTCAAGGGGGGCCTTCAAGAATAGGTATTAGAGGTTTTGTGAAAAGATGCTTCTGAAAACTGACTTCTATTTTTATTTTTAATCTAACAGGGTCTTATTTGTTGTCCCTTTTGACTAATGTATATAGCGCACACATTAGAAATTAAGTAATCAGGGGAGGAAAAAAAAAAAAAGGTGGCAGAGTAGAAGAAACTTTTGAGTAGATTTCCGAGGGAGAACACCAGCCACACAAAATCTCAAGCCTTCCCGTCTCAACAATGATGGAGGAAGGTAGTCAGGTCAAACGGTTTGGTTTCTTCTGTCCTCTGGCTTGTACTTATCAGTATAAGAACTGAATTATAGGCAAAAAAGGTGATATTGGTGTCTGTATTATGTTCCTATTGTTATCGTAATGTAATGTGATTATGAGTTTCCTATCGTTACTACATACTTAGGGGCAAAAAATATCACAAATTTATCATCCAGTTCCAGAGGACTTAAGTCCAAAAGGGGTTGCCCTGGACTGAAATCAACGTGAGGACTGTGCTCCTTCTAGAGGCTCTAGAAGAGAATCCAGTTCCTTTTCCAGCTGACAGAAGCCATTCCTGGACTCATGGGCTCTTTCTCCATCCTCAAAGTCAGCAATTAATTCCATCACACAACCTCTGCTTCCATCCTCTTCTTTGACTCTGACTCTCCTGCCTCACTCTTTCCAATACAAGAACCCTCATGACTGCACCAGGCCCACCCAGATAACACAGGATAATCTCCCATTTTAAAACCCTTAGTCTCTTTTGCCATGTAAGACAGCATATTCACAGGTTCTGAGGATGAAGACTTGGCTATATTGGGGAGGCCTTTATTCTGCCTACCATGGTGTCCCACTTAGCTAGGCTTAACCCAGCATATTAACAAGGTGATGAAAATTATTTCCTGACTAAAGTACACAGGGTACTCCATCTCCATAGGCCCATCTCCATAGGCACACAGGAGCCTATATGTGCATACAAACTGACAAAAATTACCATCATTTCGTATTTTCTATACTAACCAAAGGAAAACATGATACAAATGGCTGGAGCAACACTCTGATAAGACAAAGTAAAGTGGAAAATAGGTTGATAGGTTAGAACAAAGAAAATCCCAAAGCTTTTCCTGATTTGAAGGAGAGGAACAATTTTTGTAACAAAGCTCCACACAGCTTTCATCACTCAAAACTCCCTCTAAAATCCCTCCTGGGCCTCAAATACAATCTAGAGAACTAGACTTTGTAATTAAGGTAAGTGGTCAGTTCATGGCTGTGGATTTCACATATGTTATGTTATATCCAGGGATGATATTCAAAATATTATCAACTACTAGAGAATGGGCAGTACTGCAACAGGGTTTTATAGGGCCTCTGCTATGTTCAGCATTAAACTTTAAGTAGTTGGTCCTTGGAGAGGTCCAGGTGATCTCGGGTGAGGGCACAAGATGGTCAAGGAAGAGCCTCAGGGGGGCAGGAGGCAATAGCTATTTATCAACTGCAACTGTCAAACCAGTGAGAACTGGCTAAATATTAGTGTCTCAACAGAACTGATTTAGTTGGCCAAGGACTGCCACAATGAGTATGCATCCCATTCCTAATGAGGGAAATAAAGTCAGATGGAAAAGAATGCCTAATTTAAAAAAAAAAAAGAATGTGTTGATACTATTTTAAGCAGGGGGATGATGAGATTAACAGTGCAGTATCCAAACAGATCCTGATAGAATGGATGACCAACTGAAATAAACAAAGTGAAGTTTAATAGGGATAAGGATTAGATCCTAAGACCTAAAGTTGGGCTCAAAGCCAGGAGCTACAGGATGGGAAGATGTGAGTCAGCTACATATGCATGGAAAAATAGTTGGAGATTTTAGAAAAAAGGAAAACTCAATGAGTCAGTGTAACGTGGCCACCAAAGAAAAAAGAAATCAAATGCAAACTCAGACTGCAGTAAAAACAAATACAATATATAATCAAAAGCTACGGTACCTACAAGAAGGATAAAATAAACTCAAAACATCTCAGTATTATTACATATTACAGGGAGCTATTACCAGTATTACTACTGACTATTGCTATTATACATACTAACAATAAAAATAAGAACGATGAATTAAAAATCACTAAACTGTATACTTTAATGGGTGAGTCATATGGTATGTGAACTATATCTCAATAAAATCCTTTTTAAAAGAAAAAATGAAAAAAAAATTAGTGATGAGAGATATTTACTACTTAGTTTTTGTGACAGACTTTATAACAGAAGAATTCAAATTCACCATCTACTTTATAGGATGTTGTAAGATTTAAATTAATATCCTCATCTTCAGAACGATTAAGTCAATTACCCAACGTTACCTAACTTTAGGGAACCGTTTGGGAAGAGACCTTAAAACCAGAAAACATTCAAAGACGCAAACAAAATGACACGTGGATCTTGGAACCATGTCACTTTGGGAACTTTAGAAAAGACTTATTTATCCAAGTAAAAAGGCCTTTGGAAAAGGCTTATTTATCCAACTTAGAAGAGAGAGAATAAATTTCTTCAAATTATCATCACACCAAAGAAGAATTTAGACTTGATCTATACTTACCATGAAGACAGACAGAGATCATGGAATTACGAACAGCTTGATGTTGAGCTACATGGAAGAACTTGAACGGTTAGATATATCTCTAGTGATACAACACTCCACCTTAGGGGTTAGTGAGTTCTCCATCAACAGAAGTCCAAAAACAGAGGTGAGATGGTCATGATAGAATAATATTAGATGAGGGCTAATATTAGAATAGTAATATTGTTCTTAGAAATAATATCCATGGACTATCTGACATGCTAATCATATTTTTAATAAAAACTCTTAAAATAAACATTAAAATCAAATGTTTAGGTGAATACCTCCTAAAATCAGAAGCACACATACCACACTTAAACACACTGTTGTAACTTCTCAGTTACAAGAGTGCATACATTTTTCTACTTAGAGATTTTTTCCCCCTATCTCTAAGCCTTGAAAATCCCCTTTAAGAGACCTGGTGGGTAATTATCGTATTTTGGTACGGTTGTGGTATTGTTGCTGTGTTTGTTTGCTTTGTTTAAGAGCGGACAATGGAAAAACATGTCCCAGGCTTCCTACTTACTTGGCTGTATTCGCCTCACATTTTGGAAACCAATTATTCATATAACGGACAACAGCCTTAAGTGTCAAGACAGAGCTCTGGTCACCATTAACTTTTCTTAAAGTTGAGCTCAAAAGTCTTGAATACATTATTGAATTTATCAATATTCCAATTAGCTAACAGATTAACAGCTGTATATTTGGCATATTTGTTTGGGATTTTCGCTTTCCTTACAGACTTATTTGGCAATATCACATACGTTTAGTGAGAGTGAAACAGCTCAATGAATAAAGAACCATTTTGAGAAAAAGAAATAAGATGTGTCTAACTGCTTCTCTTCCACAACTACCTTGAGAGACTCTCAACAAAGAGCAGAGACTTCTCAGAGCCCAAACTACCTACATTTTAAAACACAGAAGCTTTTAGTAGACTTACTTTTAGTTGACACTGCTTTGTAGCCTCACTAGCAATTTTGAAAATATCTGCCATAAACTGAAAAAAAGGCTCTTCACACATGATCAAGGTTTGAATGGGGATTCTCACCCAGCTTTAGCACCTACTTTAGTTGACAAATGTTTGTCCAGCTGGTTTTCCTGGTTTATTATGCTGTGGTGGAACAAAACATTTTCCACCTTGCTACCTTAAAAAATAAACTTGGTCATTAAAAAACACTTTAGAAAATATGGCAGCATTATATGTTCTACTCCATAAAGTTTATTGACATTTTGGAAAAGAAGACAAAAAGGGAAGAGGAAAACCTCCACTAAGAGAAAGCAGCCAGGTCTAACTACAATTAGATGGAATTTTGTGCTAGACTGAAGCCATCTTGGATAGTCCTTGGATGGCATTAAATCTCTTGGACAGTGCCTTCCTTGACCATGACTCAAATTTTATATTCAATTTCCACTGGGGGTGGAAACAGCAGGGAACTGGGACTGCAAATCTGGAACTAAAACATTTGCTTCCTAAGACAGACCTTTTACATCTCCTTTTGTCCTCCATCTCTCTTTCCTCCTTTTAAAGAAGTGGTTTCATTTCTTTGAATGATAAATTAAGTTAAAGCTATAATTCAGAGAATTTTAAAACTTTTTGCTAGGCTTCAAAAGCTGCTTTGAATTAGTAGCTGCCACTGGCATGCAATTTATTTGTAGTGAAGACTTGTGCCTTTCAGTAGATTTTCTTTTTTTTTTTTTGTCTAAGCCTCATAAATTAATAAGAGTTTAATAAAACTTCACCACTGCTTTGCAAAAGAAATGCTGTTGCGATTACAGAAGATATACCCCAGGCAATAAAGTAGGACAAATTATCACTCAGGACAAAACATAGAGGTACTTTAAGCCACTTACAAAGATAACATTTGCAATAAAAATAATTGTTGAAACAGTCTACAGTAGTATATTATTTATTCAGCCTGAAAATGTGTAGCACAAGTTCCACTTATAAAAGAATTGCACACATAATTAAAAACAGCAACTGTATCTCAAATAAAATGTACATCACGTCTGGCTAGGGTGAAAAAGAAGGAAAGACAGAGCAAGTTTGGCAAGACATTTTGCTGTGTGACAACTCAGCTTGCAAAGTTACATTTGAGGATTTTTTTTCTTTGTAACGTCACACTTGAAATGAATTTGGCTAGACGGCGAGTATAAAAAAAAATTAAGACACCAAGCAAGTTTGATTCCATGAAGAGAAGTGGTTATTAAACTGGTTATCCAGCCTGAGAAGCTCACCCATATCTTTAGGTCACTTCAAAATGGTAATGGTTGCGCTTCCCTGGTGGTGCAGTGGTTGGGAGTCCGCCTGCCGATGCAGGGGACACGGGTTCGTGCCCCGGTCCGGGAAGATCCCACATGACGCGGAGCGGCTGGGCCCGTGAGCCATGGCCGCTGGGCCTGCGCGTCCGGAGCCTGTGCTCCGCAACGGGAGAGGCCGCAACAGTGAGAGGCCCGCGTACCGCAAAAAAAAAAAAAGGTAATGGTTGGGTACTGCACACATAAAATATTCTATACAAGCTATTTCCTATCAGTGATAAAGGCGACCCTGAGCTACGAGTCCAATTTTAGGCAAGTGATGACACAATAATTGTTAGGAGCCAAGAGGGCTTCTATCCATCTCAAAACTTTTCTTAACACATCTTTCAGCCTCACCGAAAGTTCTCAGTACGATCCTTTAGGAGATGCACGGTGCCAGTTACATTCTTTGAGTGTCCACAGAGAGAGACAGAGACAGAGACAGAGAGACAGACAGAGAGGGAGGAAGGGAGAGGTAGAGAGAGCACACTGGAGCAGGAATCGAGGGCTAGGACTGTCAGTGTTAGTCCTACCATAGCCTGTTGGAACATCTTCTCCCTCATCTAGGAAAAAAAAGTTTGAGACCAGCGATCTCTCAACTCCCTTCTGGCTCATTTAAACAAACAATAACACTATGAACATTTCTATACTAAGCATTTCAGAAAAAAAGTACATCATCGATAAAGACGTTGGCCTGAAGATAAAGATAACACACAAACCCACACCTCACAGAATTACTGGGACAATCCCACTGCCCTTTACTAAAGATAAATCCATTCAACCAATATTTATTAGGGACCTACAATCTACCAGGCCTTGTACTATGAGAGGACTTAGCCCAGGCTCTGGTCAACGAGACATAATAAACTATTCTGGGAAATATTTTCTCATTGATAAGAGAGAAAAGCACTCCTCATCCCTTCCCCCTCCCAGGTTCGTGACTTATGAGAACGTGATGTGTGGAGCTGCAGCCACCTTAAAAACAGGAGAGGAGGGACGTCCCTGGTGGCGCAGTGTTTAAGAATCCACATGCCAATCAGGGGACACAGGTTCATGCCCCGGTCCAGGAAGATCCCACATGCCATGGAGCAACTAAGCCCGTGCACCACAACTACTGAGCCTGCGCTCTAGAGCCCGCGAGCCACAACTACTGAGCTCATGAGCCACAACTACTGAAGCCTGGATGCCTAGAGCCCATGCTCCGCAACAAGAGAAGCCACCGCAACAAAGACCCAATGCAGCCAAAAATAAATAAATAAATTTATATTAAAAAAAAAAAAAAAAACAGGAGCGGAACTGCTGAGCTATGAGGATAGACGGACCATGAATCCTTGATATCATGGTTAAGTCACCAAGACCAACCCTGAGACCACCTTCCTCCAGACTTCTTAATAAATAAAGAAATAAACTTATTATAGTTTAATGCACTTTTAATCAGCTGTTACTGGTTACCAAAGTCAAAGCAACTGACAATAGCCTTATTTATCTATTTGATATTTCGTATATATCTCTCACCATCTAGAGCTAACAAATATTCAATTTTTGTATTATTTATTTCAATTAGGCTTTTCTTTTAGAACAAAAAGATATAATTACTGTTTAACTGTTTACTGTTTAACCTATCCCTAGCCTATTCCTTACCTTCCCTTTCGAAGTTACCACCATCCTGAAGTCAGTATGATTCTTTACCCCATGTTTCTGTGTTTTCATATTTTTACCACTTAAATATTTTCCATGTAAAATAGATGGTATTGTTCTGTGTACACTTAAAACTTACTGAAATATATTATAAACTAAGCTTCACTCCACAACGTACATTCTCAACCAACAGGTGTCTGAGATTTGCCCCATATCAATACAACTTCTTCATTGTAAGTACGCAGAGTATTTCAATGAATGAAGATTCTACAACCCAAGAGTACTGGCAGACATTTAGATCATTTCCAATTTATTTGCTTGACATGGTTTTTTAACACATAAAACTCAAAGCTATTGCTTAGCCTTCCAATTATGCACTAGATAGGGAAAAAAATAAACCTGAAAACACACAGTACATATCCTGGGAGACTATTAGGGCATGGTAAAATGGCATGGTAAGAAAAAAAGGCTACTGGACATACTGTTCTTTAGGAAAGCACCACCGTTATCTGATTTTCTACTAAGCATCATCTCTAAGCTATTTTATAAATTAGTGTCAGTATCACCAAAACACTGTTCTCAACACTGAAGGACAAGATATAATGTGCCTCAATGAGGCCCTAAACAGCTAGTTCACCTATGCTGCAGACATTTATATTGGCTAAGGGAAGTCTAGATCGATAAACACTTTAAGGCCACTGTGCTAGGCAGAGACACAAAGGTGCAATTATAAAAACACAATAGAATTCAATTTGAGACCATACAGTTTAGCTTGTGAAAATGCTGTTTCAAACCTTCCAATCTTGCATTCAACATTTAGGAAACAAACAGATTCCCCTTAGAGGGAAAAAAAAAAAAAAAAAAAAGCTGTCAGGTTGCTTTTGCAGCCCATCTGCAAACCTCATCTGTTAACTCCATGCTTTAAAATATTTTTAAGTGCATCCCATTGCTCTTGGGATAAAAAAGAAAACCTTTAACATTGTCTACATAGTTCAGGATTACACGGCCTCTGCTCACCTTTTCGGCTACATCTGAGGCCAGCTCTCCTTTAATATCAAACCTTCAGTCACATCAGACCTTTATCGCTTCTCTTACAGAGTTCATAATGCCCTAGGTATCTTTCTAAAGACCCTCTAGAGCTTTTCCTCCTATCTTAACCCCATCCACCTTTACCTTGCAAACTCCCTCTCCTCCTTCAAAGTTCAGCTTCAAAGCTGATTTCAGAAACCTTCCTAACATTTCTGAGTAGATGAAGTCTGTTTTACGTTTATAACACCCATCACAATGATAATTATTTGCTTAATGATTCTCTCCTCCACTACACCAAACGGGCTGCAAGGGCAGAGACTATGCTTTGTTTTTCCACAAGTATATTCCTATATCCTGGAAGAGTGCTTGAAACATATTAGGTGCTCAAATAACTTCTCAAAACCAATAAAAATACTGCAAGGGAAATTGTCATAGGTTTTGACACAGTAGACACTCTGTAAATGCTGGCTGAGTAAACAAATCTCAAATAATACCAAGTGCCAAGTAAGACACAATTTTAAATTCAAATACAGCGTTGGCACCTCTATAGAGTACAAATTCTGCAGGACACATTCTGGTCTTTTCTTTCTCAGAAACATGAATATAACATTATGACAATCATCATCATTAAATAAAATGACTCTTACAAATACTCTCATTCACAGACGTGAATGCTCTATGTCTGTGAATGCTCTATAATTATTGTCCTGATATGTGCACAGTCTGTATTTCCACTGACAGTTAATCTTATTCTATTTGCATATGACATAAACTGAATTTTAAAAAATTAGGGCAGAATAAAGGTTAAGGGTAACTATGTACATTATAAAAGATCAACCCTTTACTCTTTCTAAATTACACTTTTTAATTTGGCAATTCAGAACATTGGGATTTAAGATTTTTTCTCCTATCTCCTCTCCGTAAAGAACTAGAAAGCATAGATCACGTATCACCATCTATTATATAATACTTAATATTTATTTATTTATTTAGAGGTATAATTGACATATAACATGTTATTAATTTCAGGTGTACAACATAATGAGTTGATATTTGTATATACTGCAAAATGATCACCACAATAAGTCTAGTTAACATCCAGAATGACTTATTTATTTAACAAAGCCTTTATATCCCTTGGTATGTGCCAGGCACTGTTACACCTTTACAAATAAGAACTCATGTAATCTTAAGGTTTAAGAGGTTGAGTAACAAATAATAATAATTATTATTATATATAAACAGCACTAAGTTGTCTGTGTAACTTTTTTAAACTAATATGGATCAATTAGGGGCAATATTTGCCAAAATTAGCTAATGGCATGCTTATCAGTACTGATTTCTAGGGGCGATATTTGCCAAAATTAGCTAATGGCATGCTTATCAGTACTGATTTCTATCATCAAGCTAGGATTGCTTTGATGCCTCTTTTCTTAAAGTGAATGATCTCTTCACTTGTAAAATACTTTTTTAAGTATTCACAAAAACCAAAAACTTGGATGGCGTAAATTCTCTTTTAAACGCCACTCATTAAACAAAATTCAAATAAACAAAATTTCAGCAGATAATCCCTGGTTTGCTACTCATGAGCTGTGTAGGAAAAGGCCTTTTCTTATCTTTATATAAATAAGGGATCAAGACAACTGATTTTGAGTCTCCTTCGAATTCTAGCACTCTATGTTTCTACAATATTATCATGAAAATAAGCCAGACACTAGGAAGTCGGTTTGGTTCTGACTGTGGATTTATGTGAGGATCCTGAAAGCCTATCTGAATCAGGTCTCTGATTTCTCAATTGT
This sequence comes from Mesoplodon bidens, assembly GCF_964165515.1. Classification (NCBI taxonomy): domain Eukaryota; kingdom Metazoa; phylum Chordata; class Mammalia; order Artiodactyla; family Ziphiidae; genus Mesoplodon; species Mesoplodon bidens. The sequence continues at coordinate 93,842,904 of NC_138167.1, forward strand.
CAACAAAAGAACAAAAACTAAAGAAGGTTGATGAAACCATAGTGCAGCCAGGAAATTAAGTGTTTCAGAAGTACTACCTTACCTGGAGAATCCTGATGCCACCTAAAAAATATTATTGTCAAAATAACATAAACCCTTGGACTGCACATTAAACACTTTATTCCCTGACGATTACTGAGAACACTACTGCTTTTCAATAAATGATAATAATTCTGCATGTATTTTAATCACTGCATTAGGCCGTACACAACTTCCCAAATGACTGCCCCTGAAAACAGCAACTTTCTGAATTTCAGTCTCTTGATTGTTTTATCTTAACATCTAATTTTTTTTTCAAGTTGAAACACCTATCATGATGTGCATTAGCTAATTTAGCATTGTTTGGGAGCTACATGCATGGTCCAAGGGTTCTATGGGTGCTGACAGTGTACCCCAATTAAATTGCAAACATTTTGAGGACAGAAAAAACCCTTTATAATTTTTTTTTCTCTAAACAACCTAGTAAAGTCTATCATTCATAATATTGATAAATGCTTAAATATTTGCCTATTTTACAAAGAATATTTTTCCCTAGAGTATATCAAGGCCCTTCAAAATTGAAAGCATTTAAGATGTTCATCCTTGTGCTACATCAGGCAAAGGCATGGGTACTAGTTGACCTTGGCCCCCATAAGAAACTTCCTCACCTTCTCATAAAGCTCTATATCTCTGATCTATTGTCCTATAATGCAATAGGATAAAATTTAACCTGGGTTATTCAAACTAAATCATACCTCCAAAATTCACAAAAGTTGCATATATATTTCCCTCTTATATTTAAAGGCCATATCATTTGATGCAAGGAACAATAAAAGTTTGAATGCCAGCAAGCACGAGACCTCTCTCAGCGTGGTCCCTTACTAACTGAGTGAACTTGGGCCATTTCCTTAACTCACTGAGAACCATGTCCTCACTGCTTGACAAAGGGTAAGTGGTTAGTTAATATGACTTACCTTCTTCTTGCCCCCCTCCCTACAGAAGAGAGAAAAGAAGTAGGTATTACACCTTTACAGATTTTAACTCTATACAAAACAAACCAGCTTAACATTGTTCCTTAATTAAGACATCATGGTTAGCTAACTTCCAGTGTCTTTGATATTTTACATCTTACTCCTAATATTCCTTTTGACCATTTATTTACTGATATATTACTAGACCTAGCTATTTTATAATTTCACATAATAAAATCTCAGTGCTGGATTCAAGTCATAATGTCAGCAATTTTAAGAATTGCTTTATGCAAATCATTTAGCATCATTACACTCGAATCTTTGCATCAGTAAAATAAGGGAATTGGGGATCCCTAAACTCTTCTTTAGCTCTAAAATGGATACATAAGAGTTAAGATGAAATATGTTGATCTAATAAGTAAATTTTCAGAAAAAAGGAGGCCAAATTGCAGGCATTAATACTTCACAAATACACACAGGGCTTTAGTTAGGCTTGAAAGCTTCTTACGGGTTTGTCACCAAAAAGATATTCAAAACCCCAGTAAACAAGATTGCATGTTAGATGGCCATGTAAGAGAGAATTTCAAATAGCTCATCAGGAAGGCCACGTATATTCAACCAGAGGAAAAAAAATCAGTCCATCCAGTAATTAAGAAATACTTTCTACTCCCACCAAAGATGTGCAATGCTTTGAAGCAAATGTTGTTGTATAATTACATATGAACATAATTGAGGCTCTCCATTTCTGCTAGTCTTTCTATGTGAGTAAGTGATTTGAAATGGAATGCAAAATTTAAAATACCTTTTTTAAGCAGACCATTAAAATTATACTCCGGGCTCTAAAACTTAGCAGCGAACAAGAAAAATCTTTAGAGACGTGGAGTAAAAAGATAAAAAGGTAGCACAAAGTTAAAAAGCAGAAGATTACATATTTAGTAAAGCCATTATTGGGACAAGGTTAGCACGGTCTTCTAGGGGTCTAACTACGGAAGCAGAGAGCATGTCAGTATACTCCCTTCCTTCATAATTATCCTTTTAATCTATAATCTTCATAAGAAGGAAGGCTACACCAGGATGAGTATAAGATATACAGTACTGTAATGAAAGCTCAAACCACAATGAAACATGTACTCATTTACCAATTTCCTTCATGGGGTGAAAAGACATTCAAATTATATTTCAGGGTAGATTAATGAATTTGCTTAAACATCTTTTTTTTTAAATGAAGTTTGAAGATCAACTTGATATACGTAAATGTACCCAAAACCAGAATCATCTGTCGCTTCCTCTCAACTTACTACAACCAGCAATCTGAAATAAGTTTTTTGAACCTGTGGTGAAATTTTCAGTTATTATTTATCTATGTGTACTCTCTCACTAAATATTGAAGAAACCTGGTTATCTCCAGCAACCTGGTGGGGGGGGGGGGTTATGTTTGGTTTGGTTTGGTTTGGTTCGGTTTGGTTTTTTAATTACAGAGTAAACAAACTGGAAGACTTATTAAGGAAAGTTAAATATAAAAACTCAAAATAAACAAAATTTCTTATTATAGGAAAACTTCCATTTCTTCAAGTTAAGTCTTTCTCAGAGTATCCCGATGATTTGGATAACTATGTTTTCATAGCACATGTAAATATACACATCTATTTGGTAGAGGTCTTTTGTTGTGGCGGTGGTTCTTCTCAAAATACATAATAGGGTTTTTTTCATCCTACCAGGTTGGAGAGATAGACTCTCAGAAGAGAAAGGGTTAGAAAAGGAAGCAATTATGTATAAAATGCGTGAAAAGCAGAAAAGGAAGCACCAGTGACCAGAGAAACTAACAGTGAAGCACTGAAAACACTTAGTTGAATTGAGAAATTGATATTACTTTAAAAACAGCAGCATTGTTCCCCCATGTGTCTTGGTTCTTCACTGACTGCAAGTCTCTACTCCCATGGCTGACTGTATCTGGGAGTCCTGCCTGCCCTCCCCATTCAGGTTCAGCCGGAAAATAAGAAAAGACGACAACCCACCTCACATTTCCAACTGTCTCTGTCCCGTTATAAATATCTTCCGTTTCCAGTGCTATTAATAAATCCAACATTTTTTCAAATAAAACAACTTCAGAAAACAACTCTGACTCAATGTAAGAAATAAAGTTTTCGTAGTTTCCTATCTCTTGTGTCAAAGGAAGGGCTGAATCATAATGAAACACGTACAGTGGCTTCTAAATTACCCATCTATTTTTAATACATTATTTCCTGAAAACAATCTCATCAATAATTAGCTTCCCTCTCACTTAACTAGAAAACTTAAAATTCAAATGCAAATGTCAACGATCACAAAACATAGGATCTACGCCATTCATTTCTAACATCCTAGTGAAAAGTGATTTCTCAGGCCATTTAATTTCACCAAATTTTTACAGGCATGAAATTCCTATGAATTTCTTTGTAATCCGTTCTGTATCTTTTCATTTTATCAAATACTGGCAGCATTCCTTTTCTGCAGACACTGCTAGAAGTGACAGAAGTTGATTTTCACCCAAATACCTAACTAGCATTTCACTGCTATTCATTCACACATTTTTATTGAGTGCTTGCTATGTGCTAGACACTTTTAATAGGTGAGTTATAGAACAATCTTGAACCAAATTATTATAATTAATAATGTACATTTTTAGTGTATCCAGGTCACACTCCTACCTAGTCTGGCCACCAAACTCACTAGCAAAAGGTCCTGGGCTCTGCTAATGTACTCAGCCTGTTGCATAATTATTATGTATTCTCTCTTTAAAGGTCAAGTCTCTGCAACAGACATTATAAGATGCAGAGAGAATACCCGTTATTTAAGAAATGGAATGACAAGCAGCACCTAGACAGCACTTAATATTTACATATTACTCTTCCTCACTCTCTTTTTGGGGGAGGACGGGCGAAGAGAGAAACAGAGTGGAGGCACGAGGAAATCAGAAGAAGAGACTCAAGATTGGAACACAGGCAAAGATAAGAAACATCTACCCATCTTCTCTGGTACAAGAAGATACGCAGGACTAGAACATCAGAGCAAAAGAAGAAATAGCTACCATTCCCCTTCTCAGGGCCAGGGCTACGTGGGTCTTCTCTGTGGAAATAATGAAAGGGAGCCAACATTAGAACTATCAAAGGTCCAAATCCTCTAATAATTGTATATTCTCCCACTGCAGGTTTTTACCCATCCTTCTTTGAGCCAAGGAAAATATCTATGCTACTGATTATCCACTCACTCTTAAAAATACTAACTAAATACTTTTATTTTTCATTCCACAGCAATTGGGTTTTAACAAATCAGGAAATGTGCAAAGCCTAGTATAGTACTCATACGAAGAGTAAGAAGTAACAGCTGGCAGCATAATTATGAAGGAAAAAATATTAAGGAATTTTTATTAAATACCAAAATCAAACTAACAGTCTGGGGTCACTTTGTGTAGTGAAAAGTTTTCCTATACATACAACGAGTTTCTGAATGTGTCTACATATTAAAACAAAAAACAATATGCAATGAATACAACGATGGTATTGAGTTATGTGAAAGAATAAATCCAATATACTTCAATTATGATGGTAAGTATGGAATGTATTTTGTAAGGATTTCCCACCAATTTGCTAATGTTTCAGAATAAAAAAAGCTAACATTAATAAGAGAATTAATTTATGGAATATATCATTTCCCAAAATCAACAACGTGGTAGATGAACAGGTTAATTTCAGTTCCATAAAAGGACACTGAAGTAAAAGTTTAAAATGCTCAGAATACTCTAGGCTTTCTTTTAACATCATTTCAAAGAAGGCTTTTAGGATGCCCCCTCCATCCTCCTTCTTTTTTGTCTTTTTCTAGCATTTTCTCCCACACCTACCTCTAGACTGGCTCGCTCTTGAGCTGTGTAAGGATTTTGAGGCTAATTTGTTTGGTCACGGCTAGACCACCACATGGAAAATGAAAACACCCCACTCTGTAACGTGCTCTGCTGTACAAAGGACAAAACAGCGACACCACAGTAGGAGAGCCATATGCATTTTAATAAAACTATTTCAGATGTCACCTATTTTTAGAAACATTGTCAAATTTTCCATTTGCTACTGGGAATTTGAAGGAGATGTTCACGGGGAATCAAGTCTGTCACAAAATAATCCAGGAACATTTTCCTTGGTATTACAGGTTGATAAGGTTAGATTTGTATACACAGGGAATACATTGTCAGGGGGGCATTTGAGCTTTAGTTTAGTCTTTCATACATCCTTCATGATCTTTGTAGACCCTCCCCCCAAAAAAGGGAGAAATATAGGCTATATACGACTTTTTAGAGTAGTTTCAAGTTCACAGCAAAACTGAGCAGAAAGTACAGTGTTCCCATATACCTACTGTCCCTCCACATCAACATCATGTACCACAGTGGTACATTTGTTACAGTCAGTGAACCTACACTGACACATCACTATCCCCTAACGTCCATAGTTTACATCAAGGTTCACTCTTGGTGCTGTACATTCTATGGGTTTTGACAAATGTAAAATGACATGTATCCACCATTACAATATATAAAATAGTTTCACTACCTTAAAAATCCTTTGTGCTGTGCCTATTCATCTCACCTTCCTCCCTAACCCCTGTCAACCTCTGATCTTTTTACGGCCTCCACAGTTTTGCTGTTTCCAGAATGTTATATTCTTGGAATCACACAGCCTTTTCAGATTAAATTCTTTCACTTATGCATTTAAGGTTTTTCCATATCTTTTTATGGCCTGATAGCGCATTTCTTTTTAGCACTGAATAACATTCCATTGTATTAGAACACTTCTGATGAAAATTTTATAGCACCTTGCAAGAGGTACAAGGCAGAGGCCACATCTACTTTTTTAAAAAAACTTCCATGTTCCTATCACATAACCAATATCCAGTAAATGAATTGCTGAATGAATATATTATTGATTAGATGAACGTGCAAATGAAGTTACTTACTCTTGCTAAGCCTCATTTTCATTTCCTGTAAAAAGAGGCTAATACTGTTTCTCATAACGCTACATGAAAACTAGAAGAATACCTTTAAAAGAGTTATTAGCAATAGCAACTATTATCATGAATTAACTAAAACAATATTTTCAATTTGGGGTCATGAATCATTTAGTCCCAGGAAAATAAAATGGTGAAGGCAAGAGGAAATCAAGGCCGGAATTAGGGCGAGACACCTAAGGCACAACATTTAAGGCTCTCACTCTCCTGTTTGGTGCGTCAAGATCCAAAACGTTTTCAACAGACTAGTAAAAAGGACCAAAACAAGCAAAATGATATTTAATGTCCTTGAATATAAAAACCTAGAATCCAGATCCACAAATCAAATGCACCAGTAAAGGACAAGGGAGCTCTGGTTTAATAGCAGAAAACATGAGTGTTTTAATTATTCACAAGGTTATTAAGAATCTATATTATAATCTGTTTGCAAAAGTAATTTGTTTACATACATAAGGTGAATTACTAAAAATAAATAGTAATATATAATATATAGTAATAAATATAATATAAAACATATGTAATATAAAAAATAATAGTTCTGGGCTTCCCTGGTGGTGCAGTGGTTGAGAGTCCGCCTGCTGATGCAGGGGACACGGGTTCGTGCCCCGGTCCGGGAAGATCCCACATGCTGCGAAGCGGCTGGGCCCATGAGCCGTGGCCGCTGGGCCTGCGCATCCAGAGCCTGTGCTCTGCAACGGGAGAGGCCACGACAGTGAGAGGTCTGCGTACCGCAAAAAAAAAAAAAAAAAAAAGTTCTTAGTAATAGGTCATCAGCAGTGTCTAGTTCTGAATACTACATTTCAAAACAAATGATGATAAATGGAGATTTTCATAATATCAAATCACTTTGTTGTGGACCAGGAGCTAACACAGTGTTGTAGATCAATTATACTTAAAAAAAACACAAACTCATAGAAAAAGAGATTAGATTTGTAGTTACCAGAGGTGGGGGGTGATGGGGAAGAGGGAGACTTAGATGAAGGCAGTCAAAAGGTACAATCTTCCAGTTATAAGATAAGTAAGTACGAGGGGGTGTAATGTACAACATGATAAATGTAATTAACACAGCTCTATGTCACATAGGAAAGTAGTTAAGTAAATCCTAAGAGTTCTCATCACAAGGAAACAATTATTTTCTTTCTTCAATTTTATATCTATATGAGGTGATGGATGCTCACAAACTTACTGTGGTAATCACTTCATGATGTATGTAAGTCAAATCATTATGCTGTACACCTTAAACTTAACCTGTGCTGTATGTCAATTATATCTCAATAAAACTAGAAGAAAAAAAAAGAAATGAGGAAAACTTTACTGAGAGAACTGTTAAACAAAGACAAGAATTATTAAAGGGGGTTGCAATATCTACTTTTCTGAAGGGCGCTAAGCAGGGTAAATTTCATCTTCTATAGCCTCTACTAAATTCAATTAGGAAACCAGAGACAAAGGAGTGAAGAAAACTAGTTAAATTTTAGCCACTATTAAGAATAGTATATCAAAGAATGTTTATAAAGGAAAAATTCAAATACTAAGGAGAAAAGAGAAAAACTAAAAGTATCTTAAAAGCCAATAATGTTACTAAAAGGACAAAAAAAAGAACTAAAAAAAGTTACCAAAAAAAAAAAAGAGAGAGAGAAAAACAGGATAGAAAAAAGAACCGAGGCTACCCAGTGTTTTTTACATCCCTAGAAACAGTGTAAATTAAATATAAATAAATGAATAAGTAAGCACACATATACCCACTTTTAATCAGTTCATTTAATAAATACAAGGAAAAAAAGGGAACCATGATAAATTGGAGATTATCTAAAAGAATAACAGAAGAATAAAGGATCTAGGAACCATGTTATCTAAATGGTTAGAAAATGAGAGATAAGTCTGATAAAAGAGCCACCATGTCATATGAGAAATTAATGTTGAAAGTAATGAGGAAGAAAATTAACTTTGAATTGAAATAAAAATTTTTAATAATTGAGTTGTTCAAGAATGGAAAAAATTGTGTCCTAAAGTAGTAATCTTCCTTTCTTCCTTTCAAAGAAAGCATTCAGACAGGGGCTTGGTGACCATCTCTAAGTAATACTGAAGATGCTGTAACTCTAGCATTTTCCTCACATTTAGAATGAAATATAAGTAATCCTAAAAACTATGTAAAACACTCCTTAAACACTATGGGATGCCCACTAGACTAATTCTTATGAATTATTTAGAAAAAGTTAGATCTTAATTTTTTTTATTTTTTATTTTTTTTTTTTGCGGTACGCTGGCCTCTCACTGTTGTGGCCTCTCCCGTTGCGAAGCACAGGCTCCGGACGTGCAGACTCAGTGGCCATGGCTCACGGGCCCAGCCGCTCCACGGCATGTGGGATCTTCCCGGACCGGGGCACGAACCCGTGTCCCCTGCATCGGCAGGCGGACTCTCAACCACTGCGCCACCAGGGAAGCCCTAGATCTTAATTTTTTATGCTTGCTGTGAATTTGGTCTGTAAGTTTATTTTTAGACAGCACAATGAAAAATAATAAAAATGCATGATAGTGGTAAGAAAGCTTATCCACTGTAACTATTTCAGATTCAAGATGAAGTCTATGGCTGCACATTTAGCCAACAAATGGTCCACTTTTTATTTTCATATTAAATTAAATTAAATTAGCTTGCAGTTCATGTGGTTCAAAACAGATCTCTTTTCAGGATCTGTCATCATAAAATTCTAAGAGGCTGAACATGAGACAGCAAATAAATGATGGTTGAAAACACTAGAACACTATTTAACATCATATTCATTAAGCAGATATTAGTGAGCACTGCCATACTAAGTATTACAGAGATTCAAAGAACCCTAAAAATGCTGACAATCAAAGCAGGGGATGTCCTTCTCTCGATACACTTACACATGAAATACTTCACCTACATCTATGATCATTGTTACCAGTGATCTAGAGAAGCCTGTAATTAACCTTTCTATTGGATCATGGTATAAGGCATCTGGCCAAGCACATGGGAAGAGTTAGGCAAAATTTTGTTACATGTTTGAAAACAATGGAAGCGTTAAAGTTAAGCCATCCATCATTTTTTTTAGACCTCCCATAAATAAGAAACAGTTTTAATTTTGCAAAGATTTACTATGGAAAACTTATATCTAGAAGAAAAGACCACAACATGAACACGGACAAAAGAAATTACTCTTCTATAATATTCATCATCTGGAAGTATTCGGAGTTCTACTTTCCTTCATTAATTAACTTAAAATATAAAAGGGAGCCAGCTAGCAGGTCTATGAAAATTACTAGAATAAAGTTAAAACTTAGGTCTAGAAAGTTCAAAACTTAAGACTCTATAAGAAATGCTAAATTATTTTCAGAAGAAAATAGAAGAAAAGATGAGATACAAGTACTGAATGATGAGACACAAGGAAAAATTAGCAATTTTACTTGCATCTTAAAATCAAGCTCCAGTTCATTTCTTCCTTTAAAGTGTAAATGTAAGTAAAATGTGCTGCTTGATACAATACAGAAAATGCTACCAAAGACAGAGAAGATAGAAATTAGAGTCCTAAAATTTTCTATTATCACAAAGGTCAACCTACACACCCATGAATGGCTGGCATGTGCCACCAAACTTGAACCTACCAGTGAAGAAACTGATACTTCAGTTCTCTATAATATGGACTCCCCTACCACCAAATGAGCCTGAATTGATTAGTTGACCCTAGTAATTGTTACTTTTTTAAAATTCCAGAATCAGTTGCCTTTTGCCTCTCTGCATTTTCTCACTGGTAGGCTCAAGCCCGGTGGCACATGCCAGTGGTTCTTGGATGTATACGTTGATCTTTGTGATAATGAAAAATTTTAGACTCGAATTTCTATCTTCTCTACTGCAGAAAGGCAAAAGGCAAATAACTGATCGGGAGTTTAAAAAGTTAACAGTATCACAGTCATCTAATCAACTTGGTTCATTTGGATATAAGGGAGTCCTTATTATGGAGTAACTGAAATGCCAATTTCTTCTTTTATTACCTCACTGTGTGCACGCTCATTGAGGAATAAGACAAAGTTTAATGACTAAAGACACAAATGACCTAATGAATAAGGGTGAAGAATTTGATTCAAACAAGTCACTGGTAGTAAACACCCCCCCCCACACACACACACACATTCAGTGATTCTTTTTTCCATTGCCAAGGGCAATAGATTTTAACAGTACAAATGGCCTTTTGTCATTCCATGTACAGAGACATAATAATAATTCAAGAATTCAAGAATTATTACATGACATAGGCCAAATTGTATTATACAGAATTATTGAACTACAGGCTCAATTCCCAAAAGAATATTATATAACAGTGAAATAAATACAAGACGGTTTTAGGGAAAGGAGAAAACTTCTTAGATACCAGGTAAAATGGACAAAATTGATTTTTATAGAAGAAAGAAAAATTCTTATTTCTTCTAACTTGTGTTCCTATGTTCATATACTGTCCTCTGTCCACTTCAGCAATTCAAGCTAAACTATTTCTAGAGTATGGATTGGAATAAGCAGAAGAAAAGTTTTATTTGCCTAGACAAATCTTATCCAATCTTTCTTCCAAGAGAAGATTCCAATTAGAATCTTCTCTAATTTTTCCTATCTCTACTAAATATTTCCAGTACTTGGAAATTTACTAACTTGCAAGCCTGCCGTTTCCATTCTTAGAAACAACAAACAGTCAAAACAGTCCTCTCATCTGTAGAAATAAATTTCTAGGCCCAAGATGGAGCCACTCCTGCCCAGGGTGCCATGTCAGCAAACTCAAACTTGGATAACTTTCATGTTCCTGTAAATGCTCTGCTTGACCAGAAATTCGTATATCCAGTCAGCCAATCCCCAAATACCAGGCCAATTCTGGGCCTTCTCACCCCAAACTAGCCTGTCTATGTGACCTCAGCCAATCAGATATTTTCTATGTTTTCCTGCTTTTTGCTCTTTATCCCATATAAAAGCTACCAACTTTCGGCCCCATTTTACAGTTCTGTGAAAGGAGACTGTCCACTTCATGAAGTGTTAAATAAAGTTTGTATCACCTAAATGGTCTTCTTTAATCATTTTTTTAACATGTCTTAACCTCAGCCTAATGTTATTTGAAGTAAAGCCAGCCAGATTCTTAGTGGTCCTGAGGTAACAGAGCCACTCCACACACTTGCAGGAAGATGAAAGTCTATTGTAATGGACATACACTCTCACTTATTACAAACTCATACTGGGTCTCAGAGGTCACAACATTTTAAAACCATCACCAGGGCACTATCTAATCAAGAGATTTTTGGAGGTTTCCTGGTGGACTCTTAAAAACACTGTGGCCCTCAAGAAGTCAATGAGTATTAAAGGAGCCCCTGATTCTAGGGTGATGGGAATAGAGTATGTGGATTGCATATGTGCATCAAATAAATGCCATTCAATTTTAAATAAATTCTTCATGAGTAAAGCTTAATTTCACTAAAAGAATTTGAGCTACTATGTTTGGTCATTCTGGAATGATTTAGGTTTTCTTGATGTCTTAACGTTTTAATGTCTTAAGGTTTATAAATTTTTTGGAACTAGAATGGAAAATTTCCATGTTCACTTCTAAAATGAAGAATTAGAGAAAGCATAACCAGCACATTCAACTCAACAAAGTTTTTTAAAGGGGCAAACTTCCTTTTAGACAAAATTTGTTCATTCATATATACAATCATTTAATACATACCTACTATATCAAGTATTATGCTCAGTTATGGAAATAAAGATGAGCACCATCTGCTTCCAGAGGGAAGAGAGATGAAGTTAATATAGGTCTATTAGAATCCTTAAGGAAGTAAAGGGAGGTAAAGACTTGCTCAAATTAAACCACTCTTACTCCAACCTCAACCCAGGCACCTGAGAAGAATCATCCTGTATAATGGAAGCTAATGGAGCCCATACTCTCTCCTGGGAATGGGCAGTATTATCCTTCAGACTGATTCAACATGTCACTCTGAAGCATATGGGGCTCTTCAAATTTGCTGGGTCACACCTTCACTGTGCAATGAATTAAATATTTTAGCCTCCAAACTTTCACTCCTGCTTCTTCCTGGACAACAACATATTTATCTTCAGCAGAACACTTGCCAACATCAATACAACTTGAAAGAGAGATTTCCCACAATGGGGATTGACTGTTATGATCCCTTTTAAATTCAAGGATAATAGAGAATTCAATTCCTGACCCCAAATGTCAGAGGAGCTACATTTTTCCCTCCAATGTTAAATGTAAGGTTTGATCAAGCCTCAAGGGAATTCTTAATTGTGTCTTTAAAAACTGGAAAAGTAAAAAAATAGTATTTAAAAGAGTATGGTTTTAAATATTTTCCAATACAAAAACCTTCTCACTAATCAGTATAAATTTGATTGGTTGCCAGAGGCACATTAGGCCATGGGTTTCTAAGACTTTGAAAACCACACAAGAAATCCCAAAGAAATCATTTCCAAACAATATAAATCAAGCTACATTTTGCCATACGGATATCCTACAATGCTTTACATGTACAGCAACCTCAGTGAAATCAGTAGACGCAGCCTACCTGATGGTAAAGCATACGTAGGACTGTAGGCTACAAGATGCTAACCAGAAAGGAAACATTAGGAATATGGAATCAGAAGAGACGACAGAATTTACAGGTTACAAAAGTTAAGAGTTCCAAGAAATAACCATGACAAATTTCAGCCAAGTGATGAAAGGAATGATAATAAGACAAGGATCTGGTTGTTAAATTTAAACTACAATCTGAAATGTTGGCAAAGATAATGGAATTAGCATCTGGTCTTCGTAATGAAGTGTTTGAGGTTGATCCACTCATGGAACGAAGCATAAAAATCAGGAAATGCATGAATGAACAGCTTTAATTGAAATTACATACAAAGTCCTTAAGAAAATGACCACGCTGTTATCTGTCACATACTACTCTCAGAAAATTCCATTGGTCATCTCAAGTTTAGGAGCACCTGCCATGTCCCCTCCCTCCTTCATGCCCTCATACATTGTTTCACACCTACCCCTTTACATCTAAAAGTGGTTTACATGTTTAAAAAAAAGAAACAAATAACAGGTCCCGAATGGAGTCACTTGTGCTGAGCCCCAGGTCAATAAACCAAGACAATATCTAATCTAATTATAGTTTCAGCCTATCCCAGAAATGTGACCTATAACCAGGTAATCTGGAATTAAGTGATTAGCACTAGTGAAGTAATCTGCATGACAGACCCCAGCCCTTCCCCCAAAGGAAAGTGACCTTGTCTGAAACAATCCACTTTTTCTTAGAAACTTCCTTTTTCAGCCTCCTTCTGTCTTCTATCCCTAAAAGCCTTCCATTCTGTATAGTTCCTAGGACCACCTTTCTACTTTCTAGATGGGATGCTGCCCAATTCATGAATCACTGAATAAAGCCAATTGGATCGTTAAATTTATTCAATTGAATTTTTTCCTTAACAACATCTCCACTTTTATCTTTTCTTCCATATCACTGATTCTCAAATTTCCTATTAGATCTTTCCATCTGGATTTCAAGCAGTACTTCAAACTCAACATTTTTAAATACTCCTCATATTCCTCAACCACATATGACTAGTTCTGTGAGCAGCCTCTTCATTTTCAGTTTTTGCTGACTCCAATTTGATTTGGTTCAAAATCAAACAATTCAAGCAATGCCCTGTCTTCTGTATCTGTTCTTTACTTTCTGTTCCTTTCAGTAATAACTGGTAATTCTGGCTCTCATTACCTCTTAGTCTGATTACTGAGATAGCCCTAATTTGTTTCCCATCTGATTGTTTTCTACATGCTTCCTTTCTACTCCTCCCTAAATACTACATCAAGATTATATTGTCAAGGCATGAGATGACTATGGAACATACCTGTTCAAAAACCATCCATAATTTCCTTTTACTTGCCAACAAAACACACTTATTTTGGCTTGACATGAAGGGTCCTCAGCAATCGATCTCTAGTCTTTTTTCTATCTTATTGTCCTCGACATGCCTATGCATATGTCACATTATAGCCAAACTAGATAAACAGGATACCCCCTTCGATGCTTTGTACTCTCCCATCTTAGTAGCTCTACCTGGTGATAACTTTCTAAGCTAGAAACATCTCCCTCAAAAGCTAATTTCCTCAAAGAAGCCTTGGTCATTCATGCTGAAAAACAAAATCTTCCCCTTACTTAAATTGCTAAGACAGAAACAAGGAGTTATAGAAGAGTGGTTAAGACAATGGATTTGGCATGCGAATCATCTGGATTCTAAAGTTAGCTCTGTCAACCACTAGCTGACCATCAACAAGTTACTTTATCTCTATAAACCGTAGTATCTTCATCTGTAAAATGGGAATAATAATAAATACCTGTATTTTAAGGATTGTTGTGAGAGCTAAATGTACCAGCACCTGGGAAGTAGCCATAATTGCCAACCATCAGCAGCAGCAGCAGCACCATTCCCCATTCCCTCTGGTAGTGTAATCAGTGTACTGTGACACCAGAGGAAATACAGTTGGTACTACATCTTGATCATCATGATCTCCTAGCACCTACTAGAATACCTGGCACATAGGAGTTCAATAAATGATGGTTAAAAACACAACTGCACATAGATAAGATAATAGAAGGAAATATAGCTTAAAAGAGTAGGGCTGGTAGGAAAAAATTTTACCAAGCCCAGTAGTGTAAACTGGCTGCCAGAAAAACTTATGAAACTTCAAAAACATAGTTGATCGATCAAGGGAAGTAGTAGTTTCATGGTATACTGCTCAGTCTAGGGCCACATATTAATTAAATGTGGTACTGATTAAATGGAATATGTCAAGAGAAAGGTGACCAGAATGGTTAAGGATATAAAAATAAAGCCAAATAAGAAACTTCTGAACAAAGGAAATGGAATATTTAAATTGAAAGTGAAAAGCTCAAGTGCAGATAGGACCATTGCCTTGAAATATCTGAAAGACTGTCACTTGTAAAAGGGAATAGCTGACCTCTGTGTGGCTTCACAGGGAAAAGCTTAATAAGGGAAAATGTAGTGGAAAGAATCTTTTGACTTAATAAAAATAGAACAACTATTAAAGATGTCCAGGAATATATCAGCCTACTATTATTACAAAGTAGTGAGTCCTCCATAAACATAAGCATTCAAGCAGAAACTAGATAGCATCTGCCAGAAATGCTACGAAATTTTAAAATATATATATTGCCTTAAGTACTACATAGTTGAGTTCCTACACATTTTAAGGAAAAGATACTAGTAAATATTATTACATTGAGGCTAGAGAATAAATGAATGTACTGGTCTGATATGTCTGTTAAACTTTGAGTTTCCACAGAATAATAAAATTGGGTATACAGTATGATTGTAATCAAGTAAATTATATATACCAGTTAAATCTAATAATAAAAAATGAAAACTTTTTCTAGGGATAGAGGCTCTAAGTGATTTCACTGTTTCTTAAAATTTGTCCTTAATTATTAAAAAATCATGCTCTAAATCAGTCACATTTCTTGCATAAAAGAAACACCTAATTCTCAATATTTTTCTACAGGCTTACAAGATATTTATAAAAGAAATAAGGGAGAATAAAAGGAAGCAAAAAAGGGAGGGAGGGAAACGGACCAAGCCAGTCAAGGATTTATAATCTAATGTGTTCATTGATTTCAATGAGCCTAGAGATGACTTTTTATCACATATAAAGGACAGCCTCAAAAATTTTATCATAACTGTCTTTGATAAGCTATTCCACATGATACAGAAAAATATCCAATAGATTAAGTTAATAAAACAACTTGATTTTAGTTCTGTCTACATTTCACATCGATTTGATGTCACTTTAAATGTCCCTTCCATTCAAAAGAATTAGTTAAGTCTGTTGACATTTTCCATTAAACAGACTAGCTGTGATACATGCAGACTTCCAGTTTGGCCATTATTTTAAAGTAATTCCTTACCTCTTATGGAGTTTCTCTTTAATTCTCAAGGAACTTAAGGATTCATGAATCAATTTTCTCCATATAATCACTATGAGAGAGATGCAGCTAAAATAACATCCAATGACAGAGAGTCTAAGACAACTACAATAACTGATTTTGTTTCTAGTATGTTTCAGTGAGATATAGTAGCCACTGAGGAAGAAAAATTAAGGCATCAACAATATCCCAAAATTTGAGTTATATTTAAAGAGCTTAGGAAGCAGAGCATGCTACAGAAAACTTCAAATAGACCTCGACAAAACACATTCAGTGGGACTTCCCTGGTGGCACTGTGGTTAAGAATCTGCCTGCCAATGCAAGGGACACGGGTTCAATCCCAGGTCCAGGAAGATCCCACATGCTGCAGAGTAACTAAGCCCATGCACCACAACTACTGAGCCTGCGCTCTAGAGCCCGCGAGCCACAACTACTGAAGCCCGTGTGCCTAGAGTCCGTGCCCCGCAACAAGAGAAGCCAGCGCAATGAGAAGCCCGCGCACCGCAACGAAGAGTAGCCCCCACTGGGGGCAACTAGAGAAAGCCCGAGCGCAGCAACGAAGTCCCAATGCAGCCAAAAATAAATAAATAAAAATAAAAGTAAAAAAAAAACACATTCAGTAATTTTCCTATAGCAAGGATTTAAATAATATCATTGTATATAAATGGTTCCTTCATTCCGATAAATATACACGAGCTCTTACCACTGCAATTTAAAAAACTGTATTTTGAGTTTCTAAAATAATTTGCAAACATATGAAACTTCAGACCTGTCCTTCGTTCGAAAATAATAATTTAAACAATTTTTTTCCCCTGAGTATTCCTTATAACATATCCATTTACACTGATTTTTCCTATTTGTATTGTTTCTAACACTGATTATAATTTACACATAATATTAGCTTAATAAATATGTATAGTAAGCAGCCAAATTAGTATCATTCTTATGAGATATTGGCTTTCCCTGGTGGTCCGGTGGTTAAGACTCCACGCTTCCACTGCAGAGGGTACGGGTTTGATACCTGGTAGGGGAACTAAGATCCCACATACTGCATGGCACGGCCAAAAAAAAAATCATTCTTATGAAATATAAATATAAAAGAAATTGACCAAGCCTCACTAATTCATTAGAATATAATTTCCATGAGGGCAGATTTTTCTGTACCACGATGTGCAGAAGTACTCAGTCGGTGCTCAATAAATATTTCCTACATAAAATGAATGAAAAGCATTTGACTTCCGTTCTATAAAAGTCTTGTTGGAAAATATAAAATTTCCCATGCTTTAAAGAAGATTTTATGGACCCAATTTGGAGATCAATATGTTACATGTGAAATGTTTGAGTTTTTTCCCTAATAGTTCTGTTATTAGTGTAAATTATAATTTCTACGTTGTTTAAAATTAAAACAGCTTGTAATGTGGAACTCATATGTACATGGTACCCTCGCTTTTTACATGAAAGACAATTTAAAATCTCATCCATGATACTTTAAGGAAAATCAAAATCTTCTAACATTTGACGGTAATCAGCATAAGCTTCCTTTGACCACAGCAAAGGGTAAAAACATACACTTTTCCTTTTTTAAAGAAAGTGGTATGTAAGAACAACTGATTATACTTCACTTCTCTCTTATTAAACAGGTATAGATTTTGATTATGAGCGACATTTTCTCTTTGTATACAAAGGTAAATATCATTACACACAACCAAAGCATTCCAAGTTTCTTCAGAAAAAGACTCTGCATATAAATTCTCAGTTTCAGCTTTTCCAAAATGGAGAGATTAAGGTAAAGTACATGGAAAGGACTGGCCTAACTTAGATAATATACAAATTATACAAACCCATTTCACACACATTTCTATCCAATACAAAAGACAGCTGAAGAAAATTCTGTACATCCTGGGCATGGGATTCCTATGTTTCTTCTCAAAGTCACCAATCCAGAGAATGTTTGTAAGAAAGGATTACTTCTTGTCTATTACTCACCCCTGACATGAATCCCCAACTCTCTCTCACATTCCAGTCCCCCAAACCACTAGGCTCCAGGCAACTGTCAAGGAGCGACTGATTACATACATAGAATCCACTCCTACCTGCAGCCCCTATCTATGCCCAGAGACCATGGGTTCAAAAAGTAAGAAACAATGCAAATGAATAAGTGTTTGTGAGAAGGTCTAAAAGCAATAAAACTGATTTTTAAATCTATTCCTAGATCCATTTATATCTTATATCTTTATACTATTTCTGTGCTTTTTTTCATTCTGTGGCACCACCTCAAGGTGTCCATTTCCCCCACAGAAAATCTCCTCCTTGAAAACGAGTTCCAATGCAACTTTCTCCTTAAACCTACCAAAACTGCACCCAGAGGACTGAAGCATTCCTTCTTCTGTGCAGTCAAAAAGCTTGCTGCGCTTGTTTTACTCTCCTTTGTAATATTAGCTATATAATATACAATGAATCTCTTCCCAGCTAGGGTATAATGACATTAAAAGAAAGATCTGAGGCTTTTTATTTATCTTATAAAGTACCTAGCATGATACAGAGTAGACATTCAAGAAAAATCTATTAAACCAGATTTGGAATTTTCTTCCAATGTATATTACTTATGCCACTGTATATTACTGATAACTAGCTGTTAATATTCTTTATTTCTCACCATGGATGCTTTCATTTACTATTTCTAAATATTAGCAGATTTATAAATGAATAATTTCGGAGTCAATCATTTTCTCTCATTCAGGGTAGAAAGTTAATTGAGATATATTTCTTTTTTCATTAAAATAAATCAGTGAGTAATGGATTAAAGAGAGTAAAAAATCTTGAAAATGGCGGCTAATACCAAATGGAGAGAGAGATTATATAAAAGCTTAAGTATAATTTGATATTGTAATGGACAAAACTTTTGACTTATACAAATTTACATTTGAAAAAAAAGTTGATTATAGAACACCTATATGCAAAAGTGTTAACAGAAAAGAAAAAATATATCTATTATAAAATAAAACTAATTAGAAACTGTTTAGTAAAAAGGTTTGTTATACTATCTGAACAAAATAGACAAGAAGGGATTACTTAAATTATAATATTGAACTATTTATACCTTTGAGATGCAGCAAATAGCAGCAGAAAAGAACACTGGACTAGATAAAAGACTCAGTACAAGCTTTGCCTCCAGTTCTTAAAAAGGACCTCGTGGCACACAGAGGGTGGTCAGTGAGTATCTGAGCAATAAATAAGTAAACAAAGAAAGGAATGAGAGTGTATAATGCTTGATAATTAATGTATTTGATCTTCCAGTTCAGTTTCCATATCTACAAACCAACAGCAATAATTCCTTCCTTATCTAGGAATTTTAGAGATTAAATAAGATTATAAACATAAAAGAGCTTTTAACACTACAAAGCAATGTACAGATAAAAGTCATTTTATTGTAATTAACTTATCTTACTGTATGTAGAAATAAAATTATATTGCCAACTATTTTTCAAGCAAGCATAATATCAAAAATTCTGGAAAAAAAATTTAAAGGATACATGTACACTACTTATATTACCATCCACTTCTTTTTCTGCGTTTAAAAAAAATTCATGTTGTTTTAGGTAATTTAGTTAATCATCTCTGAGGTATCTAGAATTTTAATAAAATTTTAGTTCAATTTATATCAATAATTTCTATTGCCTTTTAATCCCCAGAGAAGAAGCCACAAACCATTTTTTGAAGACTGACTCTAGAGATGTCAATTTCTACATCTAATAAAATTTTTTTTTGCGGTACGCGGGCCTCTCACTGTTGTGGCCTCTCCCATTGCAGAGCACAGGCTCCGGACGTGCAGGCTCAGCGGCCATGGCTCACGGGCCCAGCCGCTCCGCGGCATGTGGGATCTTCCCGGACCGGGGCACAAACCCGTGTCCCCTGCATCGGCAGGCGGACTCTCAACCACTGTGCCACCAGGGAAGCCCTACATCTAATTAAATTTTATCCAAGTCTTTATCAAATAAAACTTGACATTTCTTAGAGCCCATTTTAAGTTAAGAATGGGCTACTCACTTTCAGATAGCTACACATATAAACTGGATAATTCTGCTTTTAATCATCCATCTATATTTTAAATAGTTTTACTTTTACTCACTCATATATTCACATAAATTCATACAATTCCTTTCTAGCCTAAATCTCAATATAAATCTATGTATTAAGGTGACTCCAACACCTAGTACACCAATATTCTGTCATTGGTCTATTTATGATCTCCTAGAATAAATTAGTCTGGATATTTTCTGTTCGTTAGTTATTCCAGGGAAGGTGGATTTTGCCTCATACGATGCTGCTTCTGTACCCTCATTCAATGTGGCCACACATTCAGAAGTCATACATTATTGATCTAAGGTCCAAGAACACATTTATGGAATATTATTGACACGGAGTCACAGAAATATGCTTTGCCTCACATTACCCTCTGGCACATCTAAGTCTACATTTGGTGCGTATGTCACAGATGAAACTGAGACTGAACTGTATCTACTTTATCTCATAGAGGCAGCACTCACACATGATATGAAAAGGGAAGATTTTCCCACCAGTCGACACTGAGCCAAAGGGAACTAGTTATCTGTCTGTTTTGCTCCATATGAATAATATAATTTAGAGACTTGTTCCTAACACTCTGGTTTAAGCTTCTCTGCCCCTCCAGTCTTCTGTCAAGGAGTTAATGGTCTGGAAACTAACACTTAAATGAACTGGGTAAAATACCTAATTAAAGGAACCCTGGGTGAATCCTTTTATAAAAAGAAAAATCATTTGGCAATGAACACAATCACCTCCTTACATGATATTTCATAGGTTTAAAAACTGTATGTTGAGTGAGGCAGCACATTTGTATCTTAGAATATTTCTCTTAATTATTTAGAATTTGAAAATCTACCTTCACATTCCTGTTTGCTTCAAACAACCTCTCAATCAGTCCTATGTATTAAGGCTCTGTTTTGAACTGAAAGGGGTTGATTTTTCAACCAAAGAAATTCCTGAAATTTTTAGGGAAAAAAAAGTCAGTAGGGCTTCCCTGGTGGCGCAGTGGTTGAGAGTCTGCCTGCTGATGCAGGGGACACGGGTTCGTGCCCCGGTCCGGGAAGATCCCACATGCCACGGAGCGGCTGGGCCCGTGAGCCATGGCCGCTGAGCCTGCGCGTCTGGAGCCTGTGCTCCGCAACGGGAGAGGCCACAACAGTGAGAGGCCCGCGTACCGCAAAAAAAATAAAAATAAAAAATAGGGCTTCCCTGGTGGCGCAGTGGTTGAGAATCTGCCTGCTAATGCAGGGGACACGGGTTCGAGCCCTGGTCTGGGAAGATCCCACATGCCGCAGAGCAACTAGGCCCGTGAGCCACAAGTACTGAGCCTGCGCGTCTGGAGCCTGCGCTCCGCAAAAAGAGAGGCCGCGATAGTGAGAGGCCTGCGCACCGCGATGAAGAGTGGCCCCCGCTTGCCACAACTAGAGAAAGCCCTCGCACAGAAACGAAGACCCAACACAGCAAAAATAAATAAATAAATCAAAAAAATAAAAAATAAAAAAAAAATAAAGTCAGTATAAGCAGTTTTTTTTTTTTTTAACATTTACAGACTCCTTAACTCCATATACTTTGACTTGGACCCCCCTCATCTGGGCCAAACTGTTTTCTAAAAGGTGGCCAACCTCCTTAATCTCAAAAAACATTTAATGCTATTGTCTACTATATTTGTTTTAAAAGCCTCTCCTCTACTATTCTGTAAAGTTGTACTCCTCTTTCTGCTCTCAGAAGCTCATTTTCTCTTCTCTTCTGTTTCCACTTCCTCCTTTAAACCAGAAAGCTTTTAACTATATTGTTTTCTTCGATTTACCACCCCACAGAACTCAACGGTCTTATCTTGTCAATGAGAATGAGTCCAATATTTTTTCCACCAAGAGAGTCTCTTTCATATTTCCAATTCCAACCTGTTAGGTGCATGCATCTGGATGTCATGATGTCATCATGGCCACTCAAACTCAACATATCCAAAATTTAACATCTTTTTCCTATATTCCTGACATTTGTTAATGGTACCCAGTCTTCCCAGACACCCTGGATCAAAACACTGAGGGCTACCTTTGACTCTGTCTCGTATTCTAACCTGCATCAAGTCCTGCTGATAATACTTCTACAGTATTTCACACCTTGCCATTCTCTCTACGTTCCAGCTTCCATTAACAACATTCAGGCCCTCATGGCCATAAGCCAGGAATACTACAGAAGCTCCTTAAAGGCTTTCTGCATCACCAGACCATCTTCTCTAAGTACCCTACACTGTCAGACTAGCCTTCCTACTGCAGGGCCTCCTTAAAGAGGTTGCTCCTTATTTGCTTACCACAAGGGCTAACCCACTTGCCTGCTACTCTAAGCGTCCATAATCCATTCTCATTCTGCCTTTCCAACATGAGCTCTAACGTTTATTCATCAAACCAAGCAATTCACTTTTCTGTATGTCATGCACTTTACTTGGAATTCCCTCCTTTACATCCTACTGACTTCGTCAACATCAGTTTCATCCTTCAAGGAGAAAAACTTTAAAAGTTTCTTTGAATTCCCCACTTGGGAATCAGTTCTTCTCCTTCAAGTGCCTTCAGCCTACTGCCTTATGTCCCTTATTACATTGGAAGCTGTCCTCATCCCCGCCCTGCACATAGAGCCTTGCATATAAGAGATTCTTAAAAATGATGGTCAAATATTTTGACAGTTGTCAAAACCCTTGCTTCCCCTTTAAAAGGTTTAAAAATAAATACAGTGATACAAAAACACACAAAATTTACAAGAATATAGCCTGGTACCCAGCACTTCCATGCACTTGCCTTCTAAGCATGCCAATGTGTGTTTATGATTTAACCCCCTCTTTGTTGTTTAAAAATGATCTACAACCAACTGGGACAGCTCTAAACTACACACAAACACATTCCATATTTCCCAGTAAATGCTAACAGGAAAAATGTGTTTGTATGTGATTTGACTCTACCAATCAAAATTCAACAAGGACAAATCCTGTTTTCCCCTTACCCCTGCAAAAAGTGTGGACATGACATCTTTATTATTTCATCAATGAGAATCATACATTTCCAAGTTCTCAAGTGTGGGAACTCTAAAACTACTAAAATCTGGGGGAGGGGAGTGTTAACTAGTTTTGACTATTTTAAGAGCTTAAGTGAATTCTGACGTTTATACTTTTTTCCCCTTTTCCTCCAATAATCTGCTTTAATGACAAAAATATGAGCTCTGAAAACACAACAAAGAAAACAACTTGAAAGAGAAGAAGGAAGCCTGCTGTCCAGCTGGGTGCCAAGTGCTAAGATCAAGTGCCCAGACACACAGTTGAAGAGAACAGAGACCATGGCAGAGTCGGAGTTGTAGTAGACGCAGGTGAGCAGCGCTGCGAGGTAAAAAGCCAGATGTTTCCTTCCACTCTGGGAAATGCCTGTTCCCCAGCATTCTCAGGGGCCGTGGGTCTTTTTGTTTGCCTTCTTATGAACTGTCCTTTAGTGTGCTCATACTACAGGCCAGGCACTGTACCTAGAGCTTAAGAGTATTATCTGATTCAATCCGCAAGCAATCCACAGTGAGGAAGATACTATTACTACCTTTGGTTTACAGATGAAGAAATTGATGCTCAAGAAGTTAACTGCTTGGCTGAGATCACACACAGCTAGTAGTTGCCACGTTAAATTCTTAACCTCTCTGCTTCATACCTACAAACATGGATTACATTAGTTTTTGTTTATATTTATTTGCTTTATCATTATTATGTTATTACTTATTCCTATGGGTGTCTCATAAAAGGCCAGAGAACTTGACTTGACCTGAGACTCTTGACAATAAAACAAGCATGACTGCAGGCACGTGTGCTGGTTAAACTTCACCATGATGCTCCTTCACGCTCCTCGGTGATACAATGCCCCAGTAAGTAACACTGAGGGCTTCACCAGCAAGACCCCTGTTATGGGTTGAGCTGTTTTCTTCCACAAAAGATATGGGGGAGTTCAAACTCCTAGTGCCTCAGAATGCAACCCAGTCTGAAGATAGATAGGGTCTTTACAGGGGTAATCAAGTGCAACCCGAATGAAGTCATTCGGGTAAGCCCTAATCCAATATGACTGCTGTTCTTATACAAAAAGAAAATCAGGACACAGACACACACACACAGAATGCCATGTGAAGATGAAGACAGAGATCAGAGTAATGTTTCTACAAGCCAAGGAATGCCGGACATTGCCAGCAAATCAGCAAATCGCTGGAAACTAATCAGCAAATCACTGGAAGCTAGGAGAGAGGCATGGAACAGATCCTTCCCTCATGGCCCGCAGAAGAAACCAACCCTGCTGACAGCCTGATTTCAGTCTTCTAGAACTAGGTGTCTTTTTCCTGTATTACCCAGCTTGTGGTACTGTGTTATGGCAGCCCTAAGAAACTAATACACACCCCCGCTTCCAAAAATTTAAAAGACATGTGGCCACAGTAGCAAATAAGAGACCATATTTCCATTCTACCTCTGCATGTATTCCCTAGGAAATGCCTCTTAGTATATTAAATTCACTTCTCACCTCTGGGAAACAGCAGGACACAGCCTCTCTTCCTGCAATAGGCACCCTGGAAGGGAGAGCCAAGTGATTCCCGAACAAGGTAGGCTTTGCATCATCAGTCTGTACCATCTGCACTCTGGTTTGCAGGACTGGGTTCATTTTTCACCACTGAGTGTATTTCTCATCAGTGTTATCAAGAGTACAGTAAGTCTAGGTAAGTTTCAAAATTACAGATAGCTACTACAGATAAGTTAATTACCTGGTAGTAATTCTCCCATGGAGATATTTTATAAGCTCGAATTTCAGCTAGACTGATGCACAGGCTGTCAGAAGGGAGTGACCTCAGGTTTTATATCAGGGAGGAATGATATTTTTTGCTGGAGTTACGAATGCAATGTGGGCTTTTCTGAGTGCCTCAACCAGAGATCATTGCTCTTGAAAACAAAATTTTGCCTGCAAATATCATCATTGCTTGGATTTGCTTCAAATGTATATTTTCTTTACCTCTAGCTGTTCATTAGTCACAATTTCTCTAAGTAGAAAACCTTTACGTCTTTTATAATAAAAATTAGATCGGTTATATGAAGAAGGATAACTCTTGAAAAAAATGCTTTGCAAACAAAAATTTAGAGGTATCCACAGTACCTAGGAACGATACGTGTCATAGCATTTCATATAAATCACATGATCCAATCTTCCCACCGAGCCTAAAATGACTTAATATTGTTCTGGTTGTGTCTATGTAAAACCCTTCAAAAACGTGTACTAAATATATGAATAAGCCAGCAAGCCATGGTCAGATACTTCAAAGGCTGATGAACTACAGCCTATTATCTTAGAAAGTGGATTTACTGTCCAATGCACAGAAGTGGACAACAAAGGTACTGAGGTATGTTTTCACATAAGTTTCTGATATGACTTTTTTTTTTTTGTCTCCGTAGACCTTATTTCACACAGCAACCAATATATATGATGGCACTTGAAGAAAATAGTTAGCGATACTGAAACAACCACGTATCAGCCTACCGCATGGTCGTTTCTATGAGAAATTTGGCCAGCCTATTTATTCACTTTAACAACCTATTAAGGAGGTCGGTTAGGATGGTTAACCTATCCGGTTAAGGAGGCCTATTTCTCTGAAGTCCATAAGAGTGACTGTCTCCTTCATTATGCTACAGAAGTATAAGGATTGCCTTCGTGAATAGAACAATGAATGAGGAGACAGCCTCCACCCCTTTTATTGAAATTATAATTAGTAACACATAACCTCACAGCAGCACCTAGGCTTTACAGGAAGTAATATTTCATCAAATTACTTTCCAACGGTAAAAATAAAAACTCCATAATCACTTGCAGAACATCTCTAATGTTATGAAAAACAGCAATCAGTATTGCAGAAAACAAAGCACGGAAGATAATAAACAATATAATATATGAACAGTATAGTATAAACAGTTTGAGTTTGACAGGCAACTAAATCGATTGTTTCAGATACTCTTTTGATCTAAGTCATAGCATGAACCAACATGTAGCCTTCTATTACACAGACATCTTAAATAATAAGTTTTTATTATTAAAGCTAACTTTTATTGTGATCTGATTATAGCTAACCAGATGATGATTTAAATAGAATTTCACAGAATTGTGAAGCAGAAACTTTTATATCCCCATTATTATTATTTTTTTTTTTTTTGCAGTATGTGGGCCTCTCACTGTTGTGGCCTCTCCCGTTGCGGAGCACAGGCTCCGGACGTGCAGGCTCAGCGGCCATGGCTCACGGGCCCAGCCGCTCCGCAGCATGTGGGATCTTCCCGGACCGGGGCACGAACCCGTGTCCCCTGCATTGGCAGGTGGACTCTCAACCACTGCGCCACCAGGGAAGCCCTATATCCCCATTTTACAGGTGTGGAAACTGAGGCTTAGAGGAATACAGTAACCTGCCCAAGGTCATAACTAGTAGCTGGCAAGCTGCAGAACCTGCACTTACATCCCAGGCTCCCAAGTTCACTTGCTCTGGATTTTTAGGCCACGTTGCTTCTTAACAGACACAGCCTAGAAAGAAGGGGGCTTGGGAAGAAGTCTCAACCGAGGTTTCACCAAAGAGGATGATGAGGTGATACGTACAACCTCAGATAAGGTCTCTGAAGCAACTGCTGAAACTGATCCTGGCTGGCCTTTCTGGGCTTAGCATGGCTTTGAACAGTGGGGCACCCCCGGATGTAGCCATATCCTCAGTAGGGACAGGAATCATCCTGAGGTCAGCCAGGGACACCCCAAGTACAGCGCAGAAGAGAGGACTGCAGGGTAGGAGTCCTCCCGTGACTCCAAAGCTGTTTTTCTATTTCTGGTAACAAAATCTCTGACAATCTAGTGGAATGCATATTCTTGGTTAACATAGGTATTTAGCTATATTAAGGGTGTGTGAGGGCAGTGATGACAGGGAAAGGTAAGACACTGAATGAATTCAATGTACATCTATGTATCTACATCTGTTAGGCTAGATGCTAATTATTGAGTACTTTCAAATACACGATCTAAGACAGTAGAAATAGAGGGAACTTTTTTTTCCCCAGTGATGTCTTTGCGCCAGGTACTATGATGAACAGTTAACAAATAAGTATATTGAGATTCTCAGAGGTTAATCATATTCCTCAGGGTCACAGGGCTACTAAGAAGCACAGGCTCTAGGGCTTCCCTGGTGGCGCAGTGGTTGAGAGTCCGCCTGCCGATGCAGGGGACGCGGGATTTTGCCCCGGTCCGGGAAGATCCCACATGCCGTGGAGAGGCTGGGCCCGTGAGCCATGGCCGCTGAGCCTGCGCGTCCGGAGCCTGTGCTCCGCAATGGAAGAGGCCACAACAGTGAGAGGTCCGTGTACCGCAAAAAAAAAAAAAAAAAAAAAAAAAAGAAGCACAGGCTCTAAACCCAGACCTGGACTTCGTTACACCACTGTGCCATACACCAAGAGAACACAATGATTACCCGGGACGTGAAATGGCTCTGGACTGCTTTGAGATTTCAATTAACCCCTGCACACCCCATCACCTTGGCTCTAACTCATAAAATCACCATATTTTTCAAATAATACTGTATTATTCAAATATACTACATTAACATGGCCCTAGTAAAGAAAGATAAAGAATGAAAACTAAACCATGCATCTGATGTATACTCAAAATTAAACACAAATAGATTTGCCACTTTTCCCTCACAAAATTAAGTTTGCCTTATCAACTAAATGTACACTACTCTTCTACAGTTCTTTGCCACCTACTTTTTTTTAATTGAAGTATAGTTGATTTACAATGTTGTGTTAATTTCTGCTGTACAGCAAAGTGGTTCAGTTATACAAACATAAGTATATATATGCATTTTTTAAATATTATTTTCCATCATGATTTATCACAGGATATTGAATATAGTTCCCTGTGCTATACACTAGGACCTTGATGTTTTGCCAGCTACTATTTTAAAGTCTATTCTCCAGTGGTTACATAGATTACAAATATCACTGCTTAAAATACTGTTTTTTAGGATATATAGAATTATGCCTAACTTCAGAAAGACACATTAAATTGAACACATCTGTCATTTAGCACAACTTTATTAAATGTGCTCTGCAGAATACATTTTTTCCCCTAACCACCCCAACAAAGTTATTCTTAGACCAACTACTTAAATTGCTAGAAGAGCCTGAAGTTAATTTTATCAATTTTTTTCACCAAAAGATAAAGGAGGCCGTTGAGTAAGTTAAAATATATGTAAAGGACTGGAAATAAGTGGTCGTTATATGTATTAAAGTAAATCACACTAGCTTTCCCTGAAGTTTTTTCACTAGTAAAACCAGAAGCCAAAGAGTTCAATTTACCACCAGCCCCTTCAGCTGGTATCGGTCTATTATAAAAGTCCTCTTTTTGAATAGCAAATAAAATCATTCTTCAGTCTTGTTTCCAGATACCTTAGTAACCAGCTCTATTTAGTAAGCATTACCCCTCTCTAATGCTCAGTGCTTTCATGAAAATACTGGCAAAGAATCTGGCCAGGTCACCTTGGCTACAGACACCCTCTCCTTCCAACAACCACCCTCTCCGTCCTATCTTATTAAATCCAACAACTTAAAAGGCTCACAGGAGGCCTCTCATACTCATCTCAGATACACACACTCGGTGTCTTCTGTGTGGCTGGCACTGCTCTAGGTGCTCAGAACACTCTGGTATTCTAACACATCTTATTACCTCCAAAAGGAGAAAATCACTGACACAAACCTGTATCTACGGATACAACATAAGAGAAAAAGCAGGGGAAATTATTGAATCATGCTCCCCAGCTATAAACCTGCAGAAGCCAACATTCATGTAAGGCAACCCAATCTCAACCTTACAGATACAAACACTAGGCTGAATATGGGACCAGGATATCAAGATGTGGGTGAGTTGTAGAGAGAATCTGTGGAATGAACAGGCTGCCTTACCATATAATTTTCTCAACTTCCTCCATTTCAAGAGATTCATTAATGAACTATTCCAAGTTGCATTACATTTCTTAGGATCCTAGGCTCCTTTTCTTTATTTTTCCAAAAGATTTCTATTGGCATTATTGCTACCTTCTCTGGCATGCTTACTAAAAGGCAGAGACTTAACAGTAGCTTTATATGAATATTCACGAGAATCCCATGATTACTGTCTTTTTTTTTTTTTTTTTTGCAGATGGAGAAACTAAAACTTAGAGTAGTTAAGTAGTGCGTCCAAAGTCAACCAGTCAGTAACTAAGGCAAGTCTGTCTTCGAACTCTAATCTTGTAACAAATATACTGTGAAGAAGTGGTTAGATTCACCTTCTCAAATTGGAATATCATATATTACGGTAATTGAAGGATCATTTTCGTACGTTTATAATAGAATCCTTTATATAAAGTAGGAATACAAGTAACTCTTTTGACATAACACAAAACTGTAGACGCTTTTACTTAAAATGTAAAACAGCTGAATTCACAGGAGGTACAGTCCTCCATTTGTCTGTGGAATCAACATTCTCTAGGTAGGCAAGGCAGGGCTTGGCCTGTTCCCTGAAATGTCACTAACGATATACCTCAATTTATTTCCCCTTTTTGTGTGTCAGTGGATAGATGTAGTGGAAGACGGGAAACGTGAATCATTTATACCTTTAGGGAACAAAAGGGGAACCAAAGCGAGAGGACAAAGGCTAAAGGGAGGAGCTGGAAAGAAGGCATGTGCCCCAGGCGTCGGCACTAGCTGAACAAATTGCAGGGCTGTGCCCTGTCCCACACGCTGGCGGAGGGCAGACAGTTGCCCCAGGACCAAGTCACATGTGCCTTCTTCTCACGCATCAACAGACCCTGTGCAAATAAGTGAACAGCTGCAAGTGAGTGACTATGGCACCCTGGAGCCATCAAATTGTAAAGAAGGTTTTCTATCAGAAAGCTGGAAATCAAACACGTGAAATTTACATTGTGGCTACAAAGCAGCTGACACTGAAAAACTTCCGGAGAGATCAAGCAAGCATAAAAGTCAAGTCATTTTCCCAAGTCTCATATACAGTAGTTAAGCCTATTAACATCGTAAGTGATGCTAATTGGTTCAGGGGTTACATATCGCTTTTGTTTGTTCCCATTGAGCCTTCACACACTGCAGTGAATTGGGGAGAAAGACAGTGTAATAAATCTATCTGAAACAAAACAGCATTGGGGTTTGGAAGATGCTAATGAGCTCCAGTGTTCCAACTTGAAAACCTCCCATGCCCACCCCGACACCATATCACTAACTCCTAAGTCATTTCTAAGGGGAGCAGGAAGAAGGCGTGTAAAAATTCAAATCCTCATGCTGTTAATTCCTTATTACAATGAATATGTTTAAAGGGAAATCAAATGTCATTTGAGGCAGTAATACTAATTTAGTCATTTAGAATGAAAGCATGTTCCTCTGCATTTAAAACATTACGGATAAATTGAATTTGTATCATTTCATTGGAAAACTTCATCACCATTAATTAAATAATGCTTCTTAGATGTTATTATCTTCAAAGTAAATATGTGCCCAAATTTAGAACTGAAGCTGTGTTTTAATTAAAAAAAAAAAAAGACTGAGTCAATCACTTTATTATCCTGGGATAAAGATTAGTGAGACACATAAATGAAAGAACTACACAAAATACAAAGTCCTTTACAAATGTTAAATATTATTTTGAGAGCTTAAGAACCCAAGACCTAGAAGGTGAAAGAGAGGGGATCCTAAAAAAGAAAATACTATGTTATCCTTTACATACCATTAGTCAGATTTGTGTAAATACCAAGTAGTGAGGACATCGTGGAAACTATTCAGAATTATTAACCCATACAGCTATCCTGTAACTAAACAGTGAAATGGTTGTGTGAATTTATGTATATGTGTATCTATTAAGTCAAAAGGTGCCCTGCTAAAGGAAAGATAAACATACAGCACACTTGCAGAAATCACAAAGGGATTATAAGGACTGCACAACGTATACTAATTTCACTTGACAAAAAATAGACCATGCTTTGTGTTCTAATTCAGATACTCAGCACATTTTAATTTATCGTAATTTAAAGATGAATTGTACATATACTACATGGCAAGCCACTCTGTATCTTTAGAAAATCAAAGATGAATACGATAATATTCCTCTCCTGACTTGTCTGTCTAAAGAAGGAAAGAAGGAAGAAAGGCAGGGAGGGAAGGAAAAGAAGGAACTTTTTCAAATACACTGAACCTGGTCCAGTAATTTATTTCTCCTCAGCAAAGTCAGCATCCCTTCTTCTTTTTTCTCTTTTTTTTTTTTTTTTTAGTATTTTATCATTTTATTAAAAAAAAAAACTTTAAAACTCCAACGCCATTTGAAAGGTAGAATTTCTGGTGTTGTTTCACTGGAGTGCTAGATGGATGAATAGACTAATCTCTCTCTTGAGCCCCTACCATTTGGAGAGGAAGATAAATTACATTCTACGTAAGAATGTATGTCATGATACGCTCACCCTTCCTGACAGCCTCAAGAAAAAATAAGCATAAAGCAAATGATAACAGGATGGTATTTACTTAATTTCCACTTCCTTACTTTACTCATATTTGTACAAAGGACTGCTACACCTAGTGACTCACATCATTTTGGCACCGAAATTATTCTTGTTGAGATTTTTTTTCTCTCCTTTCTTTTTCAATTTTCAATGTCTTAAGAAGGAAGGTTCAAGAAAGAGGGGGGAAAATGCAAGAGAAAAAGGAAACAGAACTTCCTACCTGTAGTCACACAGCGTCCCCTTCTAAAGAGAATCCATGAGAGGGGGAAAAATAAAGTGTTATCAAATGACAATTCCAAACCAAAGCAAAATGAGCTACTAATATTAGAGAAATTTCAAATCTTGAATCTTTCAAACAGGAACAGGAAACTACAGCCAGAGAGAAAACTAACTCCTACCAGCCCAACCCATCCCGCCACAAATGTGACAAAGTCTTGGGCTCAACATCAATAAGCACAGTACTCTAGCCCTGACAGCATGACCTTGGGTAGTTCACTCATTTTTCTGAGCAGTTTCCAACTCTGTAAAATAAAGGATAATGTTAATAACACTTGCCTTGCCTACTCCACAGGTTAAATGTGAAAAGCAAATACAATGCAACATAGAAAGCAAATGGAAAGCATAATCTATCACAAACTCTTATGCATTCCTATCATGATCTCACAGAAGACTCAAGGTTACACTCAAAGAAGGGAAGATGAATCAAATGCCCATCAGGCAGAATTCTTTCTATGGTATTAACAGCACAAATTTCTCTAGATTCCCTGGCTTCTTTCATCGCTGTTGTTTCTTCAGAGGTGATCAAGAACCAGAGTTGTTTGCATATCTTAGTAGAGCGACTGACTCAGTCAATATTTCTACATAATTTTGAATCAGGTATGGCATATTGCACTTCAAGTCAATACTGTTCGTATTAGATGCAAAGACAAACTTTTAACGAATCTGCTCATTGCTCATGTTGCTAATGCCATTAATATACCATAGTAATATTTATTTATAGAGTCCACGTGTGTTTGTTTATTTCTTATTTCAAATGTTTCTTGACCATAATAGTATACGTAAACCTACTGGATCTTCCCCTCTTTATTAACAACTTCTGGAATTCAGCATACACATATTTAGAGCCTACAGGATGCAATTCTTCTTCTTCCCAGACTGTTTTGGATGCTCTTGATCATTTGGCAAAACCCTACTTCTTACACCTGCCATTCAGAAGATTAAAAACAAAAAACGCTTAACTTTGTTTATCCCATGTTTCAGTGGCTGGTTTCACAGAGACAAAAGGAATGAATCTAGAGATTTTAGGAAGCCATGTGATACAAGGAAACGCTTTATCACCTGAAAGGAGCATCCCTCAGTGAGTTAGGAACATCTGGTGACAGACAGAAATAGGAAACAGGCTTTCCTTTAAAAGTTAATTCAGAGCTCCTTGGCTCTGAAAGTGAAGAGTGGGAAAAGCTGCAGGGGTTTAGAACTTCAGAATTCTAGGCAAAGGAGACACAGAATAGGCCAAGAACCCAAGAGCAGTTAAGTGCTCACGGTAAGTGCAGTGTGAGATGTTAAGGACATAATTATAACATACATTTTCCAGAGTCCCTGAAGTGCCAGATGGAAAAGATGGAAACATTAGTTCTTGAACATGAAAAGGCTCTGGGAGAGATGTGAAGGAAAGAAAGGAAAGTAAACTAAGCTAGTAATTTTTTTCTCATCACACTAGGGAGATTGCAATTGAACAAACTGTAAGAAGGTAAAAAGACATACGCGAAACACAAAGGAGCTCGTAAGAAGGGGAACTACTGGTGGCAGGGGTGGGGGCAGACTGCAAATGGGAAAGGGTACATATTTACAAGCCCAGCATTGCCAATCCCACACCCCGGCAACCCCGCTACGCACGTTCCTGCAGGTCCCAGCCTACCAAACATTGCCATTAAAAGCAAACCCCGTAACCCCGAGAACTGCGTCCTCAATAAATATATGCCATCTAACCTCAAGTTTGCTAGTAGCTACAGGTACCTGCAATGATGTAAGAATGTTGAATATTTCCATTGAATTTGTGGGAAAATACTTATTTTTCTTATTCCAAATATCTATATAAAGGGTCAGAAGAAGTCCTGTCATGTCATCTCTGTACCAGAGTAATATTGCTATAAACTATTCTTTCCCAAAATAAAAAGCACTTTACTCAAAAGATGTTTCTAAAATGTTACATAATAATATAACAATAGAAGGGTTTTTTTTTTAATCAAGTCATATTTGAAATACAGAAGCAGACCTGACTTTTTGTTTGTTTGTTTTTTAAGGAAACCCATGACAGACTTTTTGTATAGAAATCACTGGAACACTACTGGGACACTAGCTAGTCTATTCCTATCTCACACCAAAATGCCATTTTGGGAAAGCACATTTAACTTTCTTAAAAAAGGAAACACACTTTATCAGAAGGGAGCGAGGAAAGACAAGTTCAGCCCACCGTTCCTCTAAGGACATATAATGTTCAATGCCTGTGTTTAATCAGCTAAGAGAATTATATACACACAAACCTGTACCGATATGATAAAATAAATTAGCTCAAAGATAACTGTAAAAGATAAAGACCTTAAGAAGCAAATCTAGCAAAGAGCAGTCTCGGAAGGTTTAGCAAATCCTAACGCTACAGGGAAAAATATACATTCATTTACATTTACAGATGGATTCTGTATTATTCGAACCCTTTTAGAGTGAAAGTCTAAACATCACTATAAACAATTGCTTAATAGTATCTCCTTTCCAATTCAGAAACAATTAAACAGCAAAAAAGGTATTACACGTAAAGTGGAAATTCAGTTCAGAAAATAAGTCCAATGACATTTCATAAATAATACCCGTCAGCTGTCCCATCCAACTCAGACCACCTAAAATTAACTCTGGGAGGAATACAGAAAATGATAAAAACTGCTTCACCTGGTAGATAGTGAAAATATGAAAAGGGAAAACATTTTTACTGGTTTTCATTGGGTATAATCATTAAAATGTACAAACCCACCATCCAACCAAGACATAACATATGTTAGAAGGAAACAGCCAGATGACGGTCACTGGGCAAACAAAACAGCATCAGAGCTAAACACAAACTTTATTGTTATATAGTCTTCTACAACACAATAAAGACAAATAAAAAAAATGAAGCACTTTCCATTTTCTCCAGCTTGGGATAAGAAAACTGCACGAGGAATTCATTTTTAAATGCTATAGACATAAATCAACTACAGAGTAAAAATGTTCTTAGAAAGAAAAAAATCTACAGGATCCCTTGGAGTTGGTGTTGTTCCCTCTCCAAGGTCCTCACAGAGACAGAGGAAAATCTCTCAGGAAGAGTTCTCAGGGTCCTGAGACATCTTATTCAAATGTGATGGAATAAGTCACTGCTGGAGACAAAAAGAAGAGATGTAGCAAGTAATATTCTAATCAAGGAATCCCCAGTAAATGAGAGTCAGCAAAGTCCACATTTCAACACGCATCATCGGCACTACTTCAAAATAATGACAGAGGCTCATTTTTTCCCAAAAATGTAACCAAAATCTGTTTCCCTATCAGAAATACCAGCTGGTGAAAATGACTCTCAAAGTACAAATTGAAGGAAATTAATTCAGTACCACTGATCTCAGTGTCAACATGAATAAAATGATGGCAATGAAAGAAATAAAATAATCCTCACTTCTGAACTGTGAGAACCACTACAAGTTATTGGGCAATATCTAGTGTACTACACCTTGTGACATCTTTACATTATTGACTTATACTGTAATTAAAATTGGGGAGGGGGAGATAATTACCTTTCCAGGTGTATATGTCATAATTTCTCAACTAGATTATAATTCCTTTGAAGAAGGAAAGCAGAAGTTTAGATGCTTTTTCTTTTTCCTAACACTCTGCACACATAGAGATAGAAACATATAGAACCATCTGATCTATTGCTTCTTAATAGAAAGGAAACCTCAGCAAACAGAACACAAGGAAATCAGAAGAAGCTATCAGCGAAACAACAGTCAGGTTATCAGGGCAGCTTAATTTTCTGTATTGTTCTACAGGCAAAAAATTTAAAAACACCTTAAAGATTGTCTCTGCAGTGACCAAAATTTGGAAAGAAATCTAAAAATCAGAGAGGATACAATAAAAAGCAGTCTTGCCTTCTCTCAGAATTTTAGTATTTACTTAAATCTCAAATTGAAACAGAGACATAAACTCCTACCCAGGGCCTTCCACCTATCAGAGTGAACAAATATCTGCAGAAATGAACCAGCTCTGTTTGAAAGCAGAGCTTTACTGCCAGTGACTTGGTAAACCAAGTAATATTCACAAGACACAAAGAAAAGAAAAGTTAAATTCTCACATCCCAGTGCAGAAGAACATGCTCTGATTTGTTCCGTTTTGTTTTGTTTTTAGTTTTTTTCTTTTAGATTAAACATTAAAATAGCTGATACAAAGAGAAAGAAGAGGGCTCAGGATTAAGCACAGGACAGGGGAATTCCTTTTCCAATACATTTCCCAATTCTGACAAAAGTCAAAGCAAAATGGAATTTGTTCTCTACATCTTCCCCATCTAATGTTTTGGTGCTCAGGAAATTCTCCAGCAGCTTCAGGCCCTAAGGAGAGCTCGCAAAGTAAAACTGAGTCGTTTCCCATTGACCTGTATCTTGATGAATCCTCCATCGCTGTAGGTTTAAGAGAAACAAAAACCAAAAGGAAGGTAGGGTAAACTTCTTCCCTTCTGTGCCAGGTAAGAGCCTTCGACTACTCACTCTTATCGTTCCCAAATGGAAATGGAAAATAAAGAAGACATAAAAATTATAACCTAGGTTATTTTCTGAAAAATCTAATGTGACTGGAACACACACACACACACACACACACACACACACACACACACACACAAGATAAATCGATGACACACAGAAAGCTCCAGGGCAGAATTCTGCAATAAAGCTGATGTTCTCCACTAAGGAAATTAATATGCTGTTAACTCTAGCTGAATATTTGCTGGGAAAATTAAAGACCGAAAACCAATAAATGAAGCATGGAATTACCCTGACAAAATGCTAACCTCACATTTCCTAACCACTTTCGAACTTCCAGATAGAATCCAAAAGAAAGTCAGCCTTGGTCTACAGCTGGAGGGAGAAAGAAGTGAGGTGGCCTTAAGATACTTGAGAGAGAGAAAGCCTAGAGTGTTGCTTCCTTTTATGTCCACCACATCAGCCAGGCCATTGGTAGTGAAGCAGGACACCATGGCAGATGAACAAATTGTGGCCCTCTATTAATTTCTGACACGGTAGGAGGAAACATGAATCTTATCAAGCCACAGGAGCATAGACCTAACACCCAACTCCACCTAGGGGGTATACTTAGCAATAACATACCATGTCAACTTCATTCTACTTTCTAAATATGCAGTCCTTCTACAACACAGCCCATCTTCTCCTGGGTACAATGCCCTAAGCAATGCCTTTAAAGGGGGCTTTCATACTCCCAAGGAGGAAAGTTGGTACAAGATAATCAACTGGGGTATGGGAGAAATATACTGAGGCTTCTATCTGTATCTCTTTATTTTAGTTTCCATTTTTATAGGCTTGTCATATACAAGATATATTACTACAGTATTATATGTATATAATGTATTTTCCAAATAGTTATAGTGTACATGTGTTCCAAAATATTTTTGGAATGGTAGAGCAAATTGGTCAAAACAAGGGAAGAATAACTACTAGCATACAGGCAGGCCTACTCTATATATTCCTGTCAGCTGAGGGTAATTCATGTCAACAATGGCTGTAGTCAGAATTCTCCTCATCCTTGTGTATTCCATTCTAAAGTCTCCAGAGGACTGTTATACACACTATCTCATGACAACTTCTCTCAACTCTGTGACATAGCAGGTAGATGGGGTGCAGTCCCAGTTTTTAACAGCTGAGAAAACCAAGAAATGGGAAGGACAATGTGAGTTTGATCCGGTCCTCTTCCCCAGCCTGTTCCTCTAGTCCTCTGCTAGAGGTTTGTACCCTGTACAAAAATCACCTCCTTGAGGATACTTCAAGTGCTGGAAAAACAACAGTAAATTATACTCCTTCTGAAATGATAACTTGGTAGTGAGCCTTCCTCCCCCAGATTTTCACAACAATATAACCATTCTTCCAGACAGGTTAAAAATCATGAGTGTCAGTCCCTCCCTGAGAAGAATGTGAATTTAGGTAGAGAAAAAAATCAGTGACCTACTAAAGGAAGTGCACAATCAGAATTCCACAGGTGGAAAAAAAAAAAAGAATTCCACAGATGGGACACACTTCTACTCTCTGAGCTACAAATCTCCTAATGTCAGGTCACAGCCAACGAAAAAGAAGGTCTGTCTCCATCCACCCGCTTCATGTTTGTATTTGAGAAGGAGACAAAGCTGAGGGGCAAGAGGCAAGGGAGGATCTTTAAATTGGCCTTAGGACCACTCAAGTGTCCGTCTGTCCCTCTCTCCCTCTTCCCTTCTCTTTCTCTGTCTCTGTGTGTCTGTCTCTCTCTGTCTCTCTCTGTCTCTGTCTCCCTCTCTCTCTCTCTCTCTCACACACACACACACACTCACACATCGAACTTCTTGTAGAAAGAGCTACCAAAATATTACCTAAAAGCCAAAAACCTGCCCTACAACTAGAAAATAGGTTTGTCTTCTCATGCCATGAACTAAGTAAGGACTTTTATTTAATATATGACCTGTCTTACTTACTTTTTAGGGCCTAGTAAGTTTCCCCCAAATCCAGGAAGTTACCCAAATCCATTTACCATCCAATCTCATATGCCCTTAATGGAAGCATTTCTAATCAAAAATGCTTCAATTAAGCATTACCCAATCTTCATTGTAAAAGAAATTGCATAAACAAGCTTATCAACCCAACTAGCCTGTCAACATGAGATTTACGGTGCCCATGAAAGAAGAAGTGGAAGCATCCCCCCCGCCCTAAACTCCACATACTCTTTCTGTACATAAAGGGGCAGTCAATATTTTTTGTTAAGTTCATTGCAATAAATATGTCACACTATCAAAATTAGGAATAAAGAAGCTACTCAGAAGTAACTCAAAAGTACTGTGTATCACACAAGCCTTGAATCCCAACCCTTTCAACAGCCATCTACATCATACTTCGTCAGGAAAGGATAAAGAATATCAGTGGCCACAGGACACAGATTTCTTTCCACTGTCCTCTTTTCAGAGACACTGTGCTTCAGTGACTATGCCAAACACTGATCTCAGAGGTTCTGTTTCAGAATGTGGCTTTGTAACCAGCACCCCAAAGTGGTGGCAGGAGAGGCCTTTGACTTGCACTGGCTTCAGTCAACACGTCCATAAGACGAGAATGGCAGTGTTGGTCAAAGAGGTCTGTAACGCATTCCTGATCCTCCCATTAGCCAAGCACTAGGAAGGTGCACAGAACTCTCAGCTGAAATGCAGATTCAGTGTCTTTCAAATAAAGCCAGTAATAAATTCTGGGGCCTATATTTACCAAGGTCAAACACACACCAAGCATGAGGTCCACAGAATTTTTTCTTGTTGTTCAATCAGTTTCATCAAACAGTAGATAACCATATTGTAAATATTTCCTAAACCTGAGGTCATTGAACCTGCTCTCTCTTTTTCAGCACTCTTATCATACCTTTATCCAATATTCATGGTCCGCAGCGTTAATGTGGAGGCTGAGATCATCTATTTTTTAGGAACCCAGATTTAAAGATTAAGGATTAAAGCAGCTTCCTAAGGAGCATCTGTCCATCAAGAAGCACTGAGGCCAAAAATTCAGTTCTTCACTGTTTGTTTATTTATGTTAATCATGTGATTGCTACTTCTTTCCAAATAAATAGAAATGTTAAGAGGCTCTTCTCCGGGGGTGGTGGGTCTTCAATCCTAGTAGTTCAGTTTAAGACCACCAATGTGGTCTTTGGAGAGGGCCCTGCTTTCTAAAGCACACAGTTGTAAACAGCAACTGGTTGAAGGACTAATTAGCATTAAACAGGCCCCACGAATGAACAGCAAGATGACAAGGGTCACTAAACTAAAGAAGAGGTCAAGGTACCCCAGTCCCACAGGACAATGCCCAAGATACCCATGCAAATTAGGGAAGCAGCCCAGGCATGTAGGGGATGAGCAGTTGGACAGAAAACCTCCAATCCTCCTTTCACTTTTGTCTCCTAAAAAATAAAAGAAAAAAAAAGAAAGAAAAGAAAAGAAAAGAAAACCAAATGGCCCACTTCTTCGGTGCAGCAATAATTAGTAATCACTTCTGTCCAGGAGAAACAACAATTAAAAGGCAGCTAAGAACATCGCAATGGTAACTAAGAAGAATTAGAGAATACAATTAAGCATCCGTGTTAAGATGGGCAGTGGTTTTCTCCCACGACATCCCAGTATTTCTACCACAAAGAGGAAATCGGTGCAGCTAACTGCCAACTTGTTGAATTTTTTTTCCGTTGAAGAAAATAATAAAGAACAAACTCCACACACATCCTCTATTCAAAAGTGACAAAGAACCCCTTTTTCAAAATGTACTGTGGGACTGTTGGTTTTTTCATTCTCCAAGCAGTAAAAACCCTTCCTTCTTCAAATTACTGCAAGATAACTACAGAAATTTGATTTGGAAAAGTTTGAGAGAGATATTTTCAGCATTTGGAACCCTGTTAACTTTGATCTGATCATCAACCATAATCCCCTGCCCTGTTTTGATCTGTTGGGTTTTTTTTTTTTTCTTTTAATCCTACTTTTGTTCATAGCCACTTGGGGAAAGTTTTAGCTGTCCTGAATGAGAACAGACTCTGTATCAGCCATCAAGTTGCTTAAGGTCAGAAAATATTTATAACTGCAAAGGCAAAAATTTTCCAAGATAACACAAAAAGAAACAGAAGTTCAGAAAACTCAAAATAAAATGTAACATTCATTAGTCATTCATTATTCTAGCCCTACTTTCTAAAACAGAAAGTTTTTATAACAAAAACAAATGAGAGACAACCCTACTAAGAAACTTTTCCTCTAGCTAGACAGCAACTTAAGAACAAAGTGTTTGCAGCCAGAAAGCCCATTAATTCTACTTAAAAAAAAAAAAACTTCTGATATGTTGAAAAATCAACAACAAAAAAGGAAGATGAGATAGAACATTTTTATTCGAATACGTAAGTACATTTTGTGTCCCATGCATTCTCTGAGAACACAGATACATTCTTATCACAAAACTGAAAAATGTTAGTTCAAATTTCTCTTGGGGAAAACACTATTTTTTTGGTTTATATTTCTAAGATACTTTTTTAAAAGTACATTTCCTAATTGTTCTCCGTCATTCCATTTGACTGTGAAAGAATGTGCAAATTAACTTTAGGAACTTCCCTTATATGCTACTTATGCTTTTTATATATTCATGTCACAAGGTATCAGTATAATACATAGAATTTATACCATGTATTCAATAGTATCTGTATTATACGAACTTTCAATAAAAGAGGTAGGGATTGCTGTCAAAAAACAGCACTGAGTCTGATATTTTAGGGAACTTATCTCAAAGCCATCTACTCTATATTTTTCACAAAAGAGAAAAATGAAATAAAGTCATTTTATTGCTCTTTGAAGCTAGAGAAAACTACTTTTCTTAGATGTTAGATCAGTTAAACTCATTTGATTAATGAAAATGAGCAAGATATTCTCCTTCCCTCTAAGATTATTCAAGGCAGACAAGTAAGCAGCAGTTTTGCAATAAACACTTAAAGGTTTAAAAAGCAGATACTGGCAAATGCTTATATTGTGCTTTGCTCAATTCATTAATGATCTTACAGTGGGTGTGGATGTGCTAAAAGGGAAACAGAAAAGACGGAGAGCAGATAACTAGTCAAAATAACCTTTCCTGTAATTAAATATTTACAGATAAATGGTTCAGAAAGGAACTTACAAAACATCTATCTTTGAAGGAACAACCCCTACTCTGGAGGAGAAATGTGATCGGTGAGACTCCATTAATGTTAGAACTACTGCGTGAAACATCCTAAGAATGTGGCTATTTTGTTTCATTGCTGTGCTAAGTGAAATTGCTGAAAGACCCAATCGATTGTCACATCTTCACTAGTCTTGATTACAGTACAACCTATACTTGCTAGTATATACTTTCTGAATAACAGAGATATTCATCATAAGCCCATCCTGGCAGGTTTTACAATGTACAGCTATGCCCTGAATATTAAGTTTCTCAATTATAATAAATGTGAGTTACATCTGAAAGGCTTATCATGTGAAATATTCTTATTTGCTATCTTCTATGAGTGATTCCATTAGAATAATCTATTTAATAGATCCTATTTGATATTTTACATCCCCTGCCTAAATCCTTCAGCATCTCCCCATTGACAAGGTTACCATAAACCCATCAGCATCTGCTTTTTGCCCACCTTTCCCACCTCGCCCCCATCACTACCAACATAATTATGTAGCACTGCAACCATTTCCAACTTCCTTACACTTTCCACTTGGCCACGATGTTAGGATTCTTTGCCTGATCGTGTTACGTTCTCTGTCTGGAATGTCCTCAGCCACACTGCTTGCCCGGAGAGCTACTCAGCCTTGAAGTGTAAGAATTCTTAAGTGACCAACAACCACAATAAAAGGAGCTCTCCAGTTTAATACTTAGCAAGCCTTATTTCAAACTTCTTCAGAAAGATGAAGCTGAAGAAGAGAGAAGACTTTGGACAGACCTAGAATGCTCAATATTTAATAACGTGCCCATCACAGCTCTCTAGGCATGGCTGAGAGATAATGAAACACTCTAAGATACCATCTCTGCTTTTAAACTATGTAAAATATCATCAGGGCAGTAAGATTCTTGTACATAAAATAATTAGTAGACACTAACAAATGTGACCAAAAAACAAGGGATGGGAATAAGAATGATGAAGATGTATATACTATTTTACAATGTATACAGTAATTTCCCTATATTACCAAATCTAATCCTTGTAACTGAATGAAGGAGTGATTTTTCTTTTCTTTTTTTTTCTCTTCTTCCGCGGCACGCGGGCCTCTCACTGCTGTGGCCTCTCCCATTGTGGAGCACAGGCTCCAGACGCGCAGGCCCAGCGGCCATGGCTCACGGGCCCAGCCGCTCCACGGCATGTGGGATCTTCCCAGACCGGGGCACGAACCCGTGTCTCCTGCATCGGCAGGCGGACTCTCAACCACTGCGCCACCAGGGAAGCCCAAGGAGTGATTTTATATTATACCCAACTTACTGAAAGTAAAAATGAGTCAAAAGGTTATACAACTCTTTTTAGGATGGATCTGGGACATGATTCTAGAACACGAATATCACTCATTCTCACTTCACTTTCTCAACATGGTACAACCCCATAGAGAAAGCAGACAGAGGGAAAGGACCCTGATCCAAGGGACCATTTGGAGAATGGGAAGGATCTGGAAAGGGAGAAAACAGCTAAGCTTTTCTATTGAAAAACAATGAAAATAGTATGAACATCAACAATTTTGGAGACAGTGAAGAGAGGAATCTGCAAGAGCGAAACATTCAGCTGGGGAACCAGTGCCTAAAGAGATGCAAAGCCAAGAAAAAGCATTTGGAATGAGATAGTATATAAGTCTGCAACTGGCAGTTTGTGAGCAAGTCAACATCAGATTTAAAGAATTTGAGAAAGACGTTTTAAATAATAGCCTCCAGTACATTTTATTGGGAAAACCTCCCCAGGATTCACTATGAATTTAACAGTTTAGCAGCTGGAGAAACTTGGACTTAAACACATAAAGGAGTGGAACATCCTGCATCCTTTGTAAAGATGGCCACAAGACAAAAAAATAAATGCACCCTCTAAAGATTTCTTTTAGACATTACACAGTATGGAAAGAGGAATGAATTCTTAGGATATTTCACTTTGATTCCTTAGTTTCACTGCCTTATTATGTCAACAGAAATATTTCAAACAGAACAGCTTATTTAACCTATTTTAATAACCAACCAAGTGGTATATACTGATTGCTACAAACAGAAGAACCAAGAGTGCCTGGTTTTCTAGAAGAATCTGAGTCTGTGTTTGCTATTCTGCTGTAGTTATTAATTATGTCCCCTTTCACTCTCAAAATCTAGCTTAGACAATAAACGATAAAGTCTTCCTAGCTAGAAGATACTACAATGAACACAGCAATTTCAAGGCTGTGACGGGAGACTTCCTGTTACACAACCCTAAAGGGCACCATTCACACTGAAATCTATGAATATGGCACCCCTGGGGCTGTGTCACACAGAGGAAGAGGGAACCAAGAGATCAAAGCATGCTGGCTGGCTCCTACTTTCAGAACAGTTTAAGGTATACTTTGCATAGCTTATTTTACATGATGCACCTTTGTCCCACAGATTTTGGTATCTAAACTAAATCCCCAGCAGGAAACAAACAAAAATAAAATGTGCAGGTGACCTCAAAACTAGGATACACCCAGAGTGGAAACAGGACGCTAGCATTCCCTGGGGACTTGTATCAACCACACCTGGTAACGCCTAGGAACCATCAGGAAGGCCTACACTGGCCCTTTCCTCTCTTTGCTCCGTGCTGTTATGTTTAGCATATATATGTTTAAAAAAAAAAATCTAAACATAAAACAGATACTATAGGAAAGGCTACCATGAATAAGGCAAGACATTCCTAACATACATTAGCTAATATTGATATTTATGTACATATCACTGGAAACTCAATAAAAGTTGGTTCAATTCAATGGGATACTCTATACATACACATACTTAATTTTCTTGGTAAAACCAGAAACAGGGTTTAACACACACACATACAGACAACCCATTTCCAGTTTTTTCGTAAATTATGTTTCCTCTTAAAAGGAAAGAACACGATCCTCTCAAAGAAAAATCTGCCAAGCCCTCAACTTGAGACTAAAGAAACTGAAAGATTATAAATGTGTCAGAGAAAAATCAATCAAGCATAAAAGCAAAATGGGCTGAGTTTTGTCTCCTTCTACTAGATATGACTTGGTACATTTACGTTCCCTACCACAGTGTTATTAAAAAAGGAAGAAATATGACCATCATTATACATCACAGGCTTTTACTGCTACTAGAGACTAAGGCTGGCCTCAAGCAGAACATTTTTATTCTCCAGTAAAAATATTTTTCTTCTTGAGATTGCGAAAGTGTTCAGT
The DNA here is from genome assembly GCF_964165515.1 of Mesoplodon bidens. Lineage (NCBI taxonomy): Eukaryota > Metazoa > Chordata > Mammalia > Artiodactyla > Ziphiidae > Mesoplodon > Mesoplodon bidens. The sequence continues at coordinate 93,887,736 of NC_138167.1, forward strand.
GACCATTATTAGTTACCTAGAACTCCATGTACTGCATGAGACCTAAAATCAGCTATAATCACAGCTCAAGTTCTCTCTTAAGTTTCCCTTCATTTGCATCTCTCACAAGGTTTACTCTTCTAGGCCCTCACCCATGGCTCCTGAGTATGGGAATCCTGTTTCTAACTATTCGATTCAGGCCCTAAAAAATAGGCAGTCCCTGGGCTTCCCTGGTGGCGCAGTGGCTGAGAGTCCGCCTGCCGATGCAGAGGACACGAGTTCGTACCCCAGTCCGGGAAGATCCCACATGCCGCAGAGTGGCTGGGTCTGTGAGCCATGGCCGCTGAGTCTGAGCATCCGGAGCCTGTGCTCCGCAACGGGAGAGGCCACAACAGTGAGAGGCCCGCGTAGCGCAAAAAAAAAAAAGGCAGTCCCGCTTTAATTTTTTTCCTTATGGTTAAATTAATATTTTCATTAGTAGCAAAATCAACCCTAAAATAAAATCCTATTTATTAATGGCATTTTGGGGTCAATCTTACCAATCGCAATATTCGCAGTTTATTTGGAAGTTGAATGGAAATCAAGTAGAGGGTTTGTGGCAGAAGCACCATGCTGTTACTGATATATTTCCCCTTAATGCTTTATGACAGAACACCCGGTTTGGGCCAAGGACATGAAGACTCAAAGACTATTTCTCAACCTCCCTGGTAGCTAGCTGTGCCCATGTGATCAATTTCTAGCAAAGGGGACCCAGTAGAATTGATAAGGACAATTTCCAGGTCCTACCTTTGGAGGAAAGTAGTGCCACCCACTTCTTCTTCCCCAGTACTGCCTTGAGTAGAGACACAGTGCTAGAGGGCATGGCAGCCATTTAAGAAATGAGATAAAAGCCCAGTCTTGAGGATGGAAGGAATTTTTATGTGAGAGCAAAATAAACTTCTATCATCCTGAGGTCACTGTTACTTAGGCTTATTTTTAAAATAGCAGCTTTGGGACTTCCCTGCTGGCACAGTGGTTAAGAATCCACCTGCCAATGCAGGAGACACGGGTATGATCCCTGGTCGCACAGTGGTTAAGAATCCACCTGCCAATGCAGGAGACACGGGTTCGATCCCTGGTCAGGGAAGACCCCACATGCTGCAGAGCAACTAAGCCCATGCGCCAAAACTACTGAGCCCGTGTCCCGCAACAACAGAAGCCACCGTAATGAGAAGCCCACGCACCGCAACGAAGAGTAGTCCCCGCTCGCCACAACTAGAGAAAGCCTGCGCACAGCGGTGAAGACCCAACACAGACAAAGTTAAATAAATAAATAAATGTATTTTTAAAATTGATCTTTAAAAAAAATAATAAAATAAAATAAAATAGCACCTTCAATCTATAAATTGATGACTATATCAACCATTCTCTTCATGTCTCTTCATTTCTAGGTAAAATAATAGAGGAAAAAGGTAAAGATATCCTGGATGAAAGAAATATTCTTCCTAACCATTGGCAGGGCAATACCAATTCTAAAAAAATGCAATTTTCACACTTAAAAAATATATTTACGTATAACAGCACAACAAGGGGTTACTCTTCATTCTGACACAGAAACATCTTCCCTAAAATTCTCACCTCTGAAATTGCCTGGGAAAAAGAAAAGGTAACATCTACTTTAAGAAAATGGAAAAAAAAAAAAAAGGTCTCCAGGGGCCACTTCAGGGCTCAAGCATTAATGTTCTGGCTAAAGAAATATCCCTTCTCATTTTGCTGTGGATAAATTACATGCTAGAAAAGTTTTCTTTCGTCCTCCACACATCAACCACTACCTAGGAAACTCTAACAGTCCAAACAATATTCATTATTTATCACAAATCAACAGATATTTTATCACAAACTGCAATACAATCAAAAGAATGTTAGGTCGAGCAGTAACAGATGACTGCCAAGCTTTGGACTGTATATAATTTGAAACAAGACTCTAAAACTGCCAGAAAGACACAGAAGCTGGTAGTCCCTGGTGACAACCAATACAACTAACTCAGGAATAACTGTGGGGAGAAGCATGTGGGAGAGAGTTTAGAAACAACCAAGCAACATATAACATTTTCACTTGGGCTCAATTTTTGCATCAAAAAAAAAATGTGGCATATAAATGATATGAAGAAAAACTATAATCTACACATACATCAAAATACCAAACTACATTTAAAACTAAACAAAACAAAACAAAAAAAAACCTTCTTTCAAACCTATGTCAATAAAGAAATACAAGGACAATTTTCTAAAGTAATCAGTAATTACCCTGCCTCTTTGTTTCACACCTAGGAAAGAAATATCCTCACCTAGCCCAGCATCACTTTCAACAGCTGAATAATTCAACAGATGATTAATGAAAACAAAGACCCAGCAGAGAGTTTGCATACTTATAAAATTCCACAATTTCTTGGGGAATTAGCATTATTTGGCTTAGCTTTTGATTCCAGGGGAAAAAGAATTCAATTTATTTGAGGGTAGGGAGGGTGGGGACAGGAAATACTCTAAATTAATTATTAACTGTTCACCTTAACAGAAGTCAAAATGTTCTACCTCCTGCAATGATGTAAACTACTTCCTATGTCTACCATCACTAGACAGCAGAACCATCAGTAGAACGTTCTGCAATAATGGAAATGTTCTGCACTGTATAAGCCACTAGTCAAGAGAGTTTAAGGAGCTCTGGAAATGTGGCGAGTGCAATGAGGACTGAACTCCTTATTCCTTGAATTAACTGGAACGTTCGGCCAGTGGCTACCGTATTGGGAACACAAGTCCAGATGGAGTTCCATTTCTACCATCTTTCAAGTCTCCACTCAAACACTATCTCCTCTACGAAATATTTCCAGATCCTGCAGCCTAGAAGTTAGCCCTCTTTCCTCTGGTATGCCACAGCAATTTAAATATACAGAGAGAAGTTGCATGGGTTAGGTCAGCAAATAAGGCAAAAATTTTGTTTAATCAAAATGACTAAGAATCCCGTACAAAGAAGACTAGTAATTCCTAAGCCAGTTTTTCTCCCAAGTTGAAATTAAATGCAGGTAATGGAGTTCCACTAAAATAGTGCTTATCACTTTCTATTGTTCATTATTTATTTATAACCTCTCTGTCCTACTCAATTATTTATCTTTGTCTTACCCATGTCAATATAATTTGTATTGTTGTCAAGTGCAAAGGTATTGCATTTAAGCCAAACCATTATTTGTTTTTATTTATAATGAAATTAAGGACTGGTTTGAAAGCAAGGGTACTGAACTCCTAAGCCTTCAGTGGCCAAGCAGGTTTAAGAAAAAAAGAAAGGTGCTCTAACGGGTGACAGCCACTACCCAGTCCTGCTGGTGATGCCACATGGTGATGACAGGTCAGGCTTGCCAGCTCTTTCAAGTTTGCAAGGGAAGCCAGAAACTCAGGTGTTTATTTAAAACCAAATTTATAAATGTTTAACTTATTCAATTAAAAGGAGAAAAAACAAAATAAAACCAAAAAAATTAAAAAAACAAAAAACCAAAAAAAAATGTTTGAATGTATCAAACAAATATCCTCTGGCAAGATCCCGCCATGGATTTCTGATCTCTGCCCTACGGGATAAGCTCTAGGCAAATTCACTTTCTTGCATTCAACAGACCCTCTACTGCGCACCCAGCCAGGAATACTTTGGTGAACAGGACAATTTAGGTTCTGATAGAGCAGAGAGATAATAAACAAGAAAACAAATTAATAAGGCAATTTTAGATAACCATAAAGGTTCCACCTAAAGTAGGGCCGAGTGATTAAAAGAGTGAGGGGTCCATTTAGATTAAATGTTTAGGGCAAATCAATCTCCCCCTTGGCCTTTCTTGTACAAATGAAAAAATTATCTCAAGGGAAGGCTCAGGGGTAGCTATTCTAAAGGTCAGTGGTTGTGTTTATTTACCTTGCTTTGAGGAATAACATATCCTCTTTTGTAGGCTATACTCTATGGAGGAAAGTTATTGAACCCTCAAACGGACGGAAAAATCTTGCTGAACTAAAACAGAGCACGCCGTTCTTCCAACATCCTGTAACAGAGGAAAACATAATAGGTATCTGAAAACCTGAAACCCTAAATCTTTCAGATACCCTTATAAACAATGGACCAAGAGCTACTAGAAGCAAATCAACTCATCAAATGCATACCTTTAAGAGATTTAATTGCCCAACCATTTACTACAGTCATAATGTATTAAATGGGATACTAAATTTCACAGACTGGAAGGTTTATTATTTCCCAGGCAAACTGAAGTAAAAGTCACAATCTGGCTTGCAGTTACGCACTTTATAAAGGGTATGATAATAAATTACTCAAAGCTACTTAAATGCTAATGGAATTCACATCCACACATGAAATTAAACTCTAGTAGTAGAATTTTATACTTGGGGTAACACAGATAATTTTCAATAAAAAGTCAGAATACAGGCATCTTGGTTCTTCAGATTTTGGAAGGACTGAGTTAAAAGAAAACAAAACTTAGCCCATGAAAAATAAATATTCTTACATCACTTCTCACTTTTACCCTCCAGAAATATCTAAGGAAGACGATGGCTTGAACATATATAACTTCTAGGTCATCATAATAATTGTTCAGTAGTTGCTCTTAGCTACTTAACAGCTACATCTCGCTGCTACTGGAGTAACACTGCCAGACTCTCGTGGCCCCTCAACGGGTCCTTAGAGAAATGGAGAGACTTGGTGGATGGGGGAACTGTGGATGGAGCTGGGCATGGGTGGGTCAGTCCTTCCTTGGTCTGCTTTGGGATCTACTTGCCTGCAGAGATTGTATATTTTGGTATGTTCTCTAAGCCACCCAGCAGCCAGGCAGAATCTGTCCTTGGAAGAGAAGGTCTCTGATTGCCCGTGTTGCTTGTGGCTGGGTGTGGAAGCCTTGTTAAGGAAAAAGTATTAGTCTTTCAGATTGTCACAGTCTATGCCGCATTCAAAGAGCTTTATCCGTAATTAAGCAGAGTGTGATCCCCACCTGATTCCCATACTCTCTCTCGATTGGTTCTGATCTAGACAAAAACAAAAAACTTTAGTGACCACCTAGAGGGGTGGGATAGGGAGGGTGGGAGGGAGGGAGACACAAGAGGGAAGAGATATGGGGATAGATGTATAGTATAGCTGATTCACTTTGTTATAAAGCAGAACCTAACACAACATTGTAAAGCAATTATACTCCAATAAAGATGTTAAAAAAAAATAAAAAACTTTAGGATCTCAGAACCTCAACCATAATGACCAATAAATATACCACTGTAAAAACTCCTGCATCCACACTATAAATAAAGGAAGCACCCCTATCAAGATGCCAGAAACTTTCAGGAATTTCTTCTGGAAATATCACATAAGGAACCTAATTAAAAAGACATTAAAGGGCTTCCCTGGTGGCGCAGTGGTTGAGAGTCCGCCTGCCGATGCAGGGGACACAGGTTCGTGCCCTGGTCCGGAAAGATCCCACATGCCGCAGAGCAGCTGGGCCCGTGAGCCATGACGGCTGAGCCTGCGCGTCCGGAGCCTGTGCTCTGCAATGGGAGAGGCCACAGCGGTAAAAGGCCCACATACCAAAAAAAAAGACATTAAAGACCTAAAAAACTGGCCACACCACCAGAAAACCACCCAGTACTGTAGGAAGTACACAAAGCAGGTTTTGCAGCATTCCACTGATGCATCTTAAGTTTCAGGGTTGGGAGCTGGAAGTGTGGACAGGCCCTGGGAGATAGGGCATGCACTGTTCAGTGTAATGCAGAGCAGCTGTGCTGGGAGGCCCACTGTTCACACAGCCAAACAAGTGTCCTGGGGCCTTTCCTTCTATGAAGAGCTGAAGTACCAGAAAGGGGGTTAGACACAGCCATAGTTCAAACCTGGCTCTGAGGTCAAAGCAAAAACACAGATACTAAGTGTGCATTCGGACACTATAGACACAGCAAACGGCAGAGGGAAAGAAGGAGACACAACATTCCTCTGCTGGACTATGTAGAGCTCCACCTTCCTCTCTGCTTCTCCTTTAACTTCTAAAACCTTCATCCTATAGTGTTGATTTTTATCCCCTCGCTCCCCAGCACAAGTTCTCAGAGAAGGAGCCTCATGGAAATCCTACAGGACTGGACAGCAAGGTAAAGTATGGTTCTGAACAGACCTCTCCATTTGCAAAGACAATGTAGCAGGAAAAATATATATACAAAGTAACTTTAAAACATAAAAAAACCTTATTTCTGAAACAGAATCACTTCAGGTAACAAATCCTTAAACTCACCTTTGTATTTTCAATACCACTTGAGAAAACATGGTCTCTATGAACCAGATCTGAGAGTCTAGAATGAGAGTTTATATAGGACTAGCTGGGAAAGCAGCAGGATTTAAAGGTTGTTGGGTTTCTTTAGGAGGTAGTTTACTGAAACTGTAAATTCAATATCAGAATTTAAATCCTCACAGGATGAAATAAGCAGAATCAATCAGTAGAAAACAAACTTCCTCCATCCCAAGGAAAAGAGAAAGAAAAATCAGATGAAGAAGGGAAAGCTGGGTAGGGCACAGAAAGAACGGAAACCAACCTACCGGTAACCTTGGAGGGACAGACCAAGGAAAAGGAAGAAAATATCAAACATTTGGGAGGAAGAAGCTTTCAGAGGCTGATACAAAGCTGAGGACTCAGGACAAGGTAATGACTGACACCAGCAAAATTAATGAAAACTAACCAAGGTCTAGCTATAGCCTAGCTCATCTTTGAGGTGTAAGAATTAAAAAAGAATCCTAAGAGCATCAAGACAGAAAAATGTTTAAACTACAAAGAGACTGGCTTCAAACTTTCCCAGAAGCCAAGGAAGCAACACTGTATGTAACTCAAGATTAGCATACACAGGTTGTTCATTCGTGATGAGAAAAAAAAAAAGTGACAGATACGCAGAAGCCCTTATATATTTGTATACAAAGGTGGTATTCATACACATACAGAGTCAAGAGAGAGATGAAAAAATAGCTATTGTAAATGTGGTCATGAAAGAGAGTGCAGGGCTTCCCTGGTGGCACAGTGGTTGAGAATCCGCCTGCCAATGCAGGGGACACGGGTTTGATCCCTGGTCTGGGAAGATCCCACATGCCACAGAGCAACTAAGCCCTGTGCGCTACAACTACTGAGCCTATGCTCTAGAGCCCGCAAGCCACAACTACTGAGCCTGTGTGCTGCAACTACTGAAGCCCACGTGCCTAGAGCCTGTGCTCTGCAACAATAGAAGCCTCCACAATAAGAAGCCCGCGCACTGCAACGAAGAGTAGCCCCCACTCGCGGCAACTAGAGAAAGCCCATGCACAGCAACGAAGACCCAGTGCAGCCAAAAATAAATTAAATAAATAAATATTTTTTAAAAAGAGAATGCAAAGACACAAAAAATTTTAAAGAAAAAATATAAATACATGAAAACATAAAAAGAATAATAAAATGCCAAAAAGAAATAGAGGGAGAAGAGTGGTAAAAGAGAGTAAATTTGAGTAAATATTGCCAATTTTAAAAGAGGATACCAATGTATCTTTTCTTATATTAATAATGAATACAAAAATATATGTTCCTGTGCTTTAAAACTTAAGATAGGTATTATGGAAACTAAAAAAGATGAGCATTCCTCTCAAATAACTTAAAAAATAATCCATCAAGAGCACTGAACTACATGAGAGAAAAAGACACAGATTTAGCCAAGGCAATATATGTGACTTATACTCCTATATTTAAAGACAGTTTCTTAGAATGAAAAGATAAAATACAAATGAAGATACACATACACACAGATGGGTAAATAGGGGTGTGTGTGTACAGACGGAGGAAGACGAGAAGGAGGAAGGGAGACATACATATGTATAATCTATCCTAGTGAACAAATGTAAAGACTGACAAGAATGTTTACATAGGGCATTTGAGCATGACTAAAATCTGTGCAGTAGGCATTACCTACTAAAGGTAGGTAAATGTAAATGAAAAAATTGCAAATTAGAGAGGTGTAAATGAAAAATTTGCAAATTAGAGAGGTTTCACATAGCAAAAACTAAAGTATTCAAAATACATAATAAAAGAGAATAAATGTAGAAATATAGGAGGGAAGGAAATATTAAGGGACCTCTTTCATTTTCCATTTACACAGGCAAAAGAAAAGGATATACAGAGAATCTGAATATTAGAACTGATAAGGTTGCTTTAACAAATATATATTAAGTTCTACATGCTATAAAAGGTACACCTTTTTTTTTTTTTTTTTTTTTTTTTGCGGTATGTGGGCCTCTCACTGTTGTGGCCTCTCCTGTTGTGGAGCACAGGCTCCGGACGCGCAGGCTCAGCGGCCACGGCTCATGGGCTTAGCCGCTCCGCGGGATGTGGGATCCTCCCAGACCGGGGCACGAACCCGTGTCCCCTGCATCGGCAGGCAGACTCTCAACCACTGCGCCACCAGGGAAGCCCAAGGTACACCTTTGATTGTTATGGAGTACTTTTAAAACTAATCCTGTATTATAACAGAAAAAAAATCAGCACATTTGAAAAAGGAAGTCTTTATCACAATGAATTGAAACTATAAATTACTTTAAGATGTATAAATTAAAAATCTGTAAATTAAATATTACTTTATTAAATAATAAAAAGAAAAAACATTAAAAAATGATAAAATTAACACCTATGCTTTGTTGCCAAGTAGTAGTGAGAGGCAAATTTATAACAAAAAGCTTTCATTTCTAAGCACTTTAAAGTAGAAAAAGGTAAATAAGCATTCAACTACAGAAATTAGAAATATAACAAGAAAAATACTAACATAAAAATCAAGTCAGACATTCATTAAAATATAGAAAAAACATTGTAGAACTGATTAGTACAACCATGAGTAAGTGTTATGAAGCAAAGTATGAAAAAGAAAACCCTCTAGATCAGTAGTTCTCAAAATTTACTGCACCTACAGATCACTTGGAGGAATTATTAGAAGTATATAGACTTGGGCTTCCCTGGTGGCACAATGGTTGAGAGTCCGCCTGCCGATGCAGGGAACACGGATTCGTGCCCCGGTCCGGGAAGATCCCACATGCCGCGGAGCGGCTGGGCCCGTGAGCCATGGCCGCTGAGCCTGCGCGTCCGGAGCCTGTGCTCCGCAACGGGAGAGGCCACAACAGTGAGAGGCCCGCGTACCGAAAAAAAAAAAAAAAAAAAAAAAAAAAAAAAAAAAGTATATAGACTCACCTGAAGGGATAGTGTTCAGGACTGTCCACTTTAAACTAGCATCCCAGTGGTTCTCATACCTGTGGTCTGAGGACACCCCTTTGAGAATTAAGAAAATGTTTTATACCCAGAGCTCATGTCTGTTAAAGATAAATAAAATAATAAAACAACTCAATAAAAAGGAGACAGACAAAAATATGGCAAGGATATCTCAAGGTATAAGAAAACACTATTCACCATTTTATCCGAATAAATTTTAAACACTCAAAGACATAAATTACTCTCCAGAAAAAAAAGAAAAAAATGAATGATTAAAGAAGAAAAGTAAAACTGAACAGATCAATAGCCACAAAAGCAGTAAAAAGCTGTCAATGAAATACCTTCTGAGGAGCACCAAGCCAAGATGGTTACATAGATCAATGCATACAGACCCCAGGGACACATATTCGTGTCATATAAAACGTTTCAGAGAACATAAAAACTTCCCAAATGGTTTTATGATGCTAGCAATATCCTGACACATACGGCTTAAAAAAAGAAAACCACAGTCCGATCTCACTCGTGAAAACAAATACAAAAACCACTTGCATATAGACTCTAGCAATGTATTAATATATCACCCTGTACTTCTGTTGGTTTTAGTCTCAGGTACAATGTTCATTTAGTTATAGGAAAATTATTAGCATAGTTTTTACATCAACACGTGAAGGTAGAAAAATAGATGTGTGTGTATGTATTTTTTTTTTAATGGAAGCTGTTTGTTAAAGACAGCAAAGTGAAAACACATTTACCTCTGCTCTCTCACAAAACCCCAGTGAAACAACAGTAAAGAGGCATAAATGCTCAAGGACACTTTGTTGAAAGACCACACTTTGCCCACATACTCACAGCACCTTTCTGTATCATGGTATTTAACCATTCATTCAATAAATATGTATTAAAATTTAGTCTGTGTCAGATAGCATGTTAGGTGTTCTCTCCTTCCTCCAGGTAGATTATTAGCTTCCTAAAGCAGGTACCCTGTCATCGTATTCACTATTTTCTCATCCTGGTCATATCAGTGGGGCTCAAAAAGTATTTGTCAAAAAAAAAAGAATGGAAGAAAAGTTAGAAAGAATCTAACTAGCAAAAGAAAGCACTCAAAAAAGAAATTATCAAATAAGATTTTTCAGATTTTTAGTTGCAAACACTGTAAAATGTTCACGAACTCAGTGGGTCTCAATATCATTGAGCTCTCACTAGACAGGGATTCTTTGGGGTGAGGTTTCTTTTGGATGCAGACTAGCATCGTAAGCCAAGCTAAAAGAGCTTCAGGTCCTGGCCCAGGTTCTGGTGGCCTAGGACTCTGTGACAGCTTTAGAGTTAAAAGCCTCTTGCTGCTTTGGATCATGAAGGCTTAGAAGTTTCTCTGTGTCTGGGCTTTCAGTGCTGATGCAGAAAATGCTCCAGCCTTCCACTAGTTTCCTACATCACAGGGCTGAGGAGGGTTCAGATGTTCTCCGACCCCCTCCTTCTGCCTTCGGGCTGCACACTTTACACTGTAGGCCTCCTGGAACATCCGGAGAAACGTGTATTCTTATCTGTGACTACACACTCCTATTGCTGGGAAGAATCCCAACCAAGTTACTATAGCTCTCCCAGCTTCCTGTTTTTCAACAAATAAAAGCCCCAAAGAAAAAAGATGGTGTAGACTCAGTGCCAGTTCCTGTGATGATCCTTACTTAAGCCGGGAAGAGCAGACAAACATCTGCCCGGCGACTGATCACTCTCCTTATCTTGTTTTGACTTAGTTCCTGCACCTCATTTCCTTCTTAGAGGAACCACAATTAACAGCAAATAGGTTTTGCAGCTATCTGCCATTCCAAAGTTGCATTTTTCGCCTACTTCTTATAAAGATAATTGTGTATTCTAAATCTAGCCTGATGAAAATGTCCGACATGGCAAAGAGTTCCTGAATATTCAGATACCATGTCAGTTTCCTTTACCAGTCATCCCTTTGCATTGCAGGCATACTATTCTTCTTGTCCCCCAGTCTAGAAATTTTGTACTCATTGCTGACTCCTTCTTTGTCCCTTATATTCAATCTCTCAAGTCTTATCAAAGGAAATAAAGAGGTTAAGTGGCCACAGCATTCCCCTCGAGACAGTGTTTGGGGAATAAGGCTGGTGTGTTATGTATGTGGTGAAGACCAAGATGCTTTGGGACAAAATATTTAAAGAGCTCTGCAGTAGCCCTGCACAAGCATTTGGGAGAATGAGGATGAGTGAGGTCACCAGGAGAGAGAAGACGGCCAGCCATCTGGTAGATGGTCAGTCCCTGAGTACACAGCCAAAAGAAGCAATGAATGAACACTTCCCAGAGCAGTAATCACTGAGGGGCTTTAAAAGATTGATATTTCGGGCTTCCCTGGTGGCGGTGGTTGAGAGTCCGCCTGCCGATGCAGGGGACACGGGTTCGTGCCCCGGTCCGGGAAGATCCCACATGATGCAGAGCGGCTGGGCCCATGAGCCATGGCCACTGAGCCTGCGTGTCTGGAGCCTCTGCTCTGCAACGGGAGAGGCCACAGCAGTGAGAGGTCCACGTACCGCAAAACAAACAAACAAACAAACAAAAAGACTGATATTTCTAAGGGTCCATTTTAAGTTGTTGCTGCGTTGTACTGTAAACCCCCTTGCTCACATCAAACCTTCATTTAAGTCTAGGTCCAGAGCAGTAACATCAGCAGGGCTCTGGGAAATAAAGAGAACACTTCACCTAAGCGGGTTGCCAGCAGGTGGAAAAGAGACACCACAAGTAGGAGACACAATGTGTAATGCGATCCAGATCACAGCAAAAGCAGAAACTTAGAGTTGGCAGCAACTAGGAAAATGTGGGCCTTCTATGAATCCCTACAGACAGTTAAGGTCACAGGGAATTCCAACCTATGTTGGACAGGGATTCAAGTTCATACTTATTTGAATCTGAGAATGGGGTGGCCACAGCTTGGACTGCACGTTTCTCCCTTTTGAGCCATCTCCATTTCAGCCAACACAATACTTGTCCCCACCCCTCACTGCTCTGCAGTTTCTCCTCCCTGATCAGGTGCATGCCTCATGAAACATTACCGAGCATCACGACATGCCAGGCAGACAGGTAAGCACTTTGTATCAGCATCTCCTTTAACATTTAGTACAGTGAAATATACACTCCCTTCTGTCAGAGGTTAGAAAATGGAGACTCAGAGAAGTTACCAAACTTGATCAAGATCACATTGCTGCTTAAGTGGCAAGGATAAAACCTGAACTCATCTTCCTGAGACAAAAACCCATGTTCCTTACTGTTCCCTGTACTGTATCCTCAAACTAAGATGTCCCTTTTATAGGTGAATCCTGGACTTCAAACTACCAATTTGCCATTGAAGGCTCTCCAAAGAAACCTGGGGCACGGTGCAAGCTAAAGCCCAGTGAGGAATAATTTTAGTAGATGCTTTAATCTTCTCCTAAAGCTAAGAAAATATAGTTATTGAATGAAAATCTGAGAATATGCATTTGTGTGTTTTTTTACACTGGCTGCAAATGAAAAGATAATGCCAAATGATGTCAGAAATCTCGCTAGGAAGATGCTACAAATATCTGTGTAGAGATTCAACTAAATGAGAACATCTCAAAAATGCTGACTACACATTTTAGAATAACTAGAAAACCTAGGTTTGTTTTTTTTTTAATGTAAATTCGTTATGTCCCAAATTTACTTGGTTAATAATTTGTTTTTCTAATTCTGAGATCAGACTTTGGAGAGAAGTGATAGAATGACTTGAATAATGAAGAAATTAGAGAAGAATTAGGAAAGGACAAAACACAAGAAATAATCCAGTGGCATCACCATTCACCATATAGTTATTTTACATACACTTTTCTAAAAATTAGGTTAGTGAAGTACCCCAAAATCTGTTAAAATAATACTGTTCGCATTTAGCTTAGAGGAGCACCAAAAGTTTAAACACCCTCACATTTCTCTAAATCACTTTATCTATCAACTCCCAGGTTTCTAACCCACAGGCATTCATTCACCCAAGCATTAACTGGAGTTGACATTTACAAGTCATTTAGAATTTACAAACTAGTTATGGGGTTGTCATCTATAAAAGGGCATGGTTCTTATTTGTTACCAGAGCTTGGAAATTATTTCAATTTTTTAAACTTTTTATATTTCCAGCTTTTCACGCAACAAGATTTTTAAGAACAAAGTTTATAATATATCAATCAAGTACTGGAATTTTCCCAGTACTTGAGTAGAACTCAGTGCTTATATACTAATCACATCAGATAGCTACTGACACATAGGATCAGATTTCAATATTACAGTACATTCTCATTACATAAAAGTGTTTTTGTATAATCCTTGGGACTTTTTCCCCTAAAGAGCAAGAATTACTCAAAATTTACAGTGGAATCTTATCTTTTAAGATAAGTTTTAAAAAATCCATTTTGGGCTTCCCTGGTGGCGCAGTGGTTGGGAGTCCGCCTGCTGATGCAGGGGACATGGGTTCGTACCCCGGTCCAGGAGGATCCCGCATGCCGCGGAGCAGCTGGGCCCGTAGGCCATGGCCGCTGGGCCTGTGCGTCCGGAGCATGTGCTCCGCAACGGGAGAGGCCACAACAGTGAGAGGCCCGCGTACCGCAAAAAAAAAAAATCCATTTGAAGGAGGAAAAGTTACTTTAAATTCTTAAGACAGCTTCTTGCTCATTTTATATAACAAAATAAAAGCAAGATTAGGTATTAAGCAGGGTTCAAGGCATTCTTTAAACAAGCCTGTTTAAATATACACAGGGCCACTGAGACATATTCTCTTGATATAAATGTTCAAAATACGTGATCTGGATTTGCTTCCTAAAGCAGGGTTCTTCAAACAACAGTGATGGTAACAATACTAGTAAGTGGTTTACACAGTACTTTACCACTAAAGGAATATTCCCATATTCTATTTCACTTAATTGACATACAGCCATGGAAGCAAGTCCGATATCATCACGCCTGTTTTACCAATGATGAAACTTATGTTAAGAGGTTAAGATCAGATGTGGCTTGAGAGATGAAGCACTTGTATAGATTCCAATTCTTGACACCCAATCCAGGATTCATCCCTTATGGCTACGCTATCTCCTACAGTGACATCTTACACTACGGCTTGCATTTCTCAAGTCAAGTTCATGGTAAATATTTAGCAGATGGGAAGCTCTACTGGATATATATTTACATCAAATAATGCTAAACTAACCAAAATAACCTTAATCTTCAGTGTTTTATTACTGTTAAAATCTATTTTTACTATAAGGGATAATATGCTTTGAGTTTAAATTGGTGTTTGAATAGAAAATAATTATTCCACAGTTTTATTTTCACATTAACAATATTAGTTATAAGTCACACATCTAACCTTCTATACTACACTTATAACACTTATTAACACTGTCATAGATAATTTTATAAAATTTATAATTCAAATTTATCCTTCTAGGTCTAGGATCTATACCTAGGAAGGAAACTATACAAATAGTTTAATAAGTTAATGTTAAATTGTTTTTCAAAGTTTTATACCAATTTATACTCACACTTGTAAATATATGAATTCCCACAGATCCATACCAAATCTTAGTACTGTCAGTAATATTGCAGAATATTATACAGTAGTATAAATCAGTAAGAGAGTCACGTATCACAAGGATGAATTTTTAAAATATTACATTGAGTTTTTAAAAAGCAAATGACAAAAGGCTTTATAGAACTCAATATCATTTTTATAAAGCTCAAAATGTAAATGTAAAAAATGTAAATAGTGATATACACATACATAATAAAACTACTTCTAAAAAAACAGCAGCAGAATAAACACAAAATTCTGGATGGGGTTTTCTTCCTGGTGAAAGCAGAAATATGGGATTTGGGTGCAGTAATTAAATATATTTTACTATATTCCTTTTATAAGTATAAAATCATGTAAAATTTGTATTTTTATTGAAATATAGTTGATTTATAATACTCTGTTAGTTTTAAGTGTACAGCACATTGATTCAATATTTTTGTAGATTATATTCCATTATGGTTTATTACAAGATAATGGCTATAATTCTCTGTGCTATATAGTATATCCTTGTTGCTTACCTTTTAAAATTTGTATTTTTTAAAGTGACAACCGTACCACACAAGTCTTACTTTACATTACAGTAAAATCTTAGAAAACACTATTTCTGCCAAAGTAGTCAAGAATTTGGATCTTCTAGAGACTCCTGACTAATCCTTTGATATTTCAATCATACTCTTTTGAGGGGTCTCTCTTGTCATACCCATAGTGATAATTGCCTGATCCAATCCCGTTATACCCCATTTATCTATGGGTTTACGTGTTAACTCAGATCTTACTGAGCCATTCCACTAACTTCATGGAATCCCAAATACTTTGCAAGACGTCTAATTTGTGTGCATTTTGCATTGCATCTGCATGCGATTTTGAGATGTTCACAGAAGATAGCAGAAGACTTATCGACTTGATGCCAAAGAGCAGAGATGCTGGTAGGATTAAGCAGAGAGGGATCCATGAATAAGGAGTCATTTATTAATGACAAATCATTAATAAATATTTTCTTGGTTTGGAGAGCAACCTTATTCCTGCAGGAACTATGATAATAAGCACAGTACAAGTTGGATTCCTAGCACTGAGTACATTTCCTAACCTTTGTAGAGCCTCAAATTGCTCTTCAGTGAACTGACGGAAACATTAATAAACCGCTGGCCCCTCAACATTGCTATAAAGAAGGCGAGGCAATTTATATGAAAAACTCTGTAAACATTCAAGCACATTTAATCAAATATTAATATTTTAAAGAGATTTGTATTCATGAGCAAATTGCCAGAGAAGGAATTACACAAATGAAGCAATGTTTATTTCAACTTGGAACCAAATGAACAAAGCACATCACAACAAATAATAGAGGAATAAAATTAGTCCTCCACATCCGCAGGTTCTGCATCTGTGGATTCAACCAACTGTGCATTGAAAATATTAAAAAAAAAAAAATCCAGAAAGTTCCAAAAAGCAAAACTTGATTTTGCCCCACAATGGCAACTACTGACGTAGCATTTACATTGTATTAGGTATTATAAGTAATCTAGAGATGGTTTAACATACAGTATAAGGGAAGATGTGTGTAGGTTATATGCAAATATTACACCATTTTATATAAGAGACTTGAGCATCTGGGGTCCTAGAACGAATCCCCAGTGGATACCCAGAGACAACGACTGCTAAGCATGTCCCAACTTTCACTAGAGGAGGCTCTCACTGGCTTCCTAATAGAGTCCCAGTAAAATTATTGAAACTGCAAGCTCCTCAACTATGTGGAAAATGGGATCGACTTACTTTCAACTTTGCAGGAACATACCTATATTAGATAAAGTTAAGGTCATCTACATACTGTAAGCCAGGACAAAACTGAGAATATTTAGGGTTTGTCATGCGTTTTCTTTTTATCCCTGGAAATCAGGGCTTGTTTTAGGAAAAGAACCTGGACTAAAAAACACAAGGTTTTAAGTAAAATAAAGCTTCTAAGATAGCAATGTTTTTATTACCACTGCTAACACAAGGATTCAAATTTTCTTCACAGGAAGGAAAAGGCCCTTGAAGGCAAAGGGCTAAGTTAGAGCCATTTGCATGAATCCCCCTGTAACAGTGTGATATTTGGATTGGTAGTTGCCCATCTGTGTGTACAAGCAGTAGGGCTATCACTTCTGCTATGTAGTTGATTCCCTTCAACAAAAAAACCAAATGCTGTTGGGCCAAAGGAAAATGCTACCAAAATCCACAAATTTTTCCACATTCAACGGAGCTGGTAATGATTGCTAAATAATTCCCCAAAGCCAAATCTCTCCAGGTTCTCTATCTGCTTGCTTTGTTTATATCCCATCACTGTTCAGGATACTACTATGCTGGAACTAATTATTCAAAGCCAGGAAGGGGGTCTGTATATTCCTTTGTCCCATGCTGTGACCAAATCTGGAAGCAGTAATACCTGCCAAAAACAGCAAGGCCACATCAGTAAGGTGAAATCCTCCCACAGCTTTACTGGCAGGATGATTGCTCCCAAGCACACCCAACCTCTTCTTTTATAAACAAAATACAGGGTTTCCCCTTAACTTTTTGACACAGACTAATAACCCAGCTACTCTTGTTAATCAAGGACTACTCTGTCCTCGGAAGCGTGTCATATACCTCAAAGTCCTGGAACTGTAAATCATTATAGATGGGAGGGACATGGAGGGCTGGGTTGTTCAATTTTTTTTATAATCTTACATACTTTTATTAGTACATAGAGAAAATATACCAAGCATCCAACCTAAGAAGTCAGAAAAATAAGACAAAAAAAAAAAGAAAATATAAGGAAATGATAAAGCTGTGACTAGGTAGTTTTAGAGATAACTTTACCACACAAAGAACAGGTAATTCCACTCTTACACAACTTATTTTGCAGAATAGAAGAAGAGGAAATGCTTCCTCCACTCATTTTATGAGCTACTGTAACCCTGTCTCCCAAACTAGACAAAGGCCACCTATGTCACTTGTGAGCATGGATGTAAGAGTTTTGGTTTTTTCTATTATGCCATTTTACCTTTAGTAATTTACTTTTTGTATTGTAATAATAAAACACATTTTTATTTTTTAAGAAAAATTAAATTACTGACCAAAAATAAAAATTTAAAAAACCAGTATACTGGCCCTAGAGAGTTAAGATGCATATCTAAGGAATAATTTCAATGAGCCCAGACTCTTGCATACATAGAAAAGCAATAAAATCATTAACTTGAGATGTTGTTTTTGTGACTAGCAGTAATCTTTTGATGTTCAACTACATTTTTTTGTTCTTTTTGTTGTTTTGTTTTTTTGCTTTTTTGGGGTTTTTTTCCAGCAAAAACTCCTGTATATCCTGGCTTCTCCCTTACCTCTTCGGAACAGTTCCTCAGAGCTATCTAAGAGGCAATCTCCCAGGCTATAGTCTTCAGTAATGTACTGAATAAAACACAATTTGCATCTTTAAGGTTGTGCATTTTTCTTCAGTTGACAATACATACACCAAGTTAGTTTTGAGGATGAAGGTGGATCCCACATTAAATTAATAAGAGTGAATCAATTAGGTCTATTTGGGGTACAAGGGACAGAAACCCAACTCAAACTGGTTTACAAAAAAAAAAAAAAGAGAGAGAGAGAGAGAGAGAATTCATTGGCTCACATAACTGATAAGATATTCAGACTGAGCCATCAGGAGGCTGTATTTCCAGCTCAAGCTCTGCCTTCCCCTCAGGAATGATGGGAGCTCCCACCAACACCGGACTGTCTTGCTTACTACACGCTAAGAAATGCCAGGGGAAAAAGTTAGTCTCCTTTCCAAAAATTGCAACAGAAAGTCCAAGAATTGAGTCTCACTTGACCAATATTGGTTACTTAGCCATCAATTAGTCTCTGTGGGTGGTGGATGGGTCCCTTGTCCATCATAGCAAGGGGAGGGGTGCAGGTAGCCCCTCTTGAACTACACAGAATATACCAGGAGAGGTTTCCCAAATGAAATTCCAGATACTGTAAAGAGGAGAAAGGGAAACTGATGTTGATGTTGGAGAAGCACAAACAATAGATACCACCATAATCAACCACTGCTCCAAACCTTAATAGAACAAAGGAAAAACAGAGGCACTGAGCAGCTCAACTTACCTGCCTAAGGACGCCTCTGTAATCAGAATTTAAATTACATTGGCTTACAACACTGATGAATCTGAAGAATTTTCCCCTCAAAGTGACTGCAAGTTGGAATGTTGGTAGGCACTCCAAATACAATAGTATACAGATGAACTTTGATTGTAATCTCTTATTTCGAGGAAGCTTTGATTTGTGAAAGCTGCTTACAGATAGTACTTGGGAAACAATTATGCCTTGCATGACATTTTTTTCTGGGATGCTTTCTATAGCTCATTTAACCCATCCTCAAACATTCCTGTTCACAAGGAGATGAGTACCATTGTACTGTACAAATATTGTAATATTGGGCTTCCCTGGTGGCGCAGTGGTTGAGAGTCCACCTGCTGATGCAGGGGACACAGGTTCGTGCCCCGGTCCGGGAAGATCCCACATGCGGCGGAGTGGCTGGGCCCGTGAGCCATGGCCGCTGAGCCTGCGCATCCGGAGCCTGTGCTCCGCAACGGGAGAGGCCACGACAGTGAGAGGCTTGCGTACCACAAAAAAAAAAAAAAAAAAAAGTATCTCTAGTACAATCCAAATACTTAATTTACAAAGCTTTGTTCTACAAATAAATTAGCAAAGCCTATCTATTGTTTTAACAGAGGGCCGTCCATTTCTTATAATACAAAGTTGCTAAGACTAACGCCCCATGGGTTTTTGTTTTTTGTTTTATAACAGTTTTCTGAACTCAGTGAATTAAACTACTGGTGAGAAAATCAATAACAATATTTGTTTCTAGAAGCCACTAAGAAAGGAGTGCATTTAAAACAATGCAATTACTCTTGATTACTATTGTCAAAGAAATGCCTTAGTTTCTCAATCATCTCTCCATTTATCTGATAAACAAAAGGCAGAATAATGGAAATACGAGCAGATGTCATTCTCTCGGGGTATCTCCTGGAAAAACAGGTGGACTCCAGGCATAACTCTCAATCTCTTCATTCTGGTGACATCTCCATTTGTCCCTTTCACAGATGTGACTGTAGGATTCCAGCATGTTCCAATGCCTGGCAAAACATGACCTACTAAGACTCCTGAGAGAATCTGCTCAATGATGGCTCTAATTCCATCAAGCTTTTCTAATTAATGTAGTACAATTTATTTTTACCTATATTTTCCTAGGAGGGCCAAACAGTTTCATTGACACAAGACACAGGCTGACATTTGAAATCAATTAACTTTTGCATCTAACAACTAGAAATGCATTTTAGAAGACCTTTGAAAATTTGAACAGCTTTACACACAATCAATTGGGTCTCACAGAGAATGTATTATGCCTTTGGCTGTCTCACATGAGAGACCTAAATTTCAGAAGTTATGTGTAAAGTTTTCAAACCTTCTTTAAAAGAAATGAGCTCTTGAAGTTCCCGTTTTTTATAGATTTTTCTCAATTCAGCAAACAGAAATAAATGACTATTTTCCTAGTCAGTTTCCTCCAGTTAAAATTACTAAGCCACTCAATATATAAAACAGTGGCCAATACATAAAACTAGTCATAAACACTTGTTATAATAACATCGTATTTACTTTTAAACCTTAACCCTACACTCAGTAAAGCCACAAATGAGGAAATCATTTAAAGAACGTTTACACGTGGTTGGTCTTTTTGCTTTTACAAAACTTCTTCTTTCCTTTATTCTTTTTTTAATTTTTTTTTTTTTTTTTTTTTTTGGCCGCTCCACTCAGATTGTGGGATCTTAGATCCCCAACCAGGGATCGAACGTGCGTCCACAGCAGTGAAAGCACGAAGTCCTAACCACTGGACTGCCAGGGAATTCCCTTCTTTCCTTCATTAAAAAAAAAAAAAAAAAAGCTATTCTGTTTTCAGTGAGCAAACTGGCATGACAATATCAAGACTGCACCAATAAGTGATTTCCTCCTTGTACATTTTGTTAAAAAAAAAAAAAAAACTCTACACAATTAATCTGTGGAGTTACTTGGCTCCTGAGGGTAGGAGGGCAAGAGTAATGAGTAGAAAAGATAACCTGCCTACTGGACCTACTGTATATCTGGTAGCTGTGGGCTACTGGAATAGAAAAGCCAGGGGGCCAACCAGGTATAGGGCTTTAACTTATTGGCTTAAGAGAACAGAGCTCATTCAGAAAGGTGAAGAAAATACCTGGAGAGAGAAACCCTCACTATCGCAGCCCTCAAAGACAGCAGGAACAAATGATCCAGGTGCCTGGAACCTGGGTGTCTAATGACAACAAGACAGTAGCACCTGATGTGGGAGATTTCAGAGCCAGCTGTGCTACCCCACAGCACGGCTACAAACAGGGATAAAGAGAAGACAGAGGGATAAACCTTAATATATGGCTAAACCTACTCCCCAAAGTCTTAGATTATTATTTATGAAGTTCGTTGCTCCTATTTAAAGCAAAGCCCTACTGTAGTGCTTAGTTTCTCTAGAGTTCTACATACTAGATGTTTACTCATGTCGACTAAGGTAACCAACTAGAGTTTAAAACAAAAAAGGAACCCCCAACAAATGAAAAAAATTGACAGTCTACAAGGAAGTGTATTTAGTTAACAACAATTTGGAAAAATACTTAACTTCATCAAAAATACAGACTGCAAGTTAAAATGGAATGCCATTTCTCCCCTGTAAAAACTGCAATAATTCTGAAAACCAATAGCCAATAATATTGGTTAGAATAAAGTATATGTTCACAATAGTCTAGAAGCAGTGGAAATTGGCGCAATCTTTTCCTGAATTACCTTGGAATTCTGTTCACCCTTTAACACAAAACTATTTGTCTGCAGATGCCCTAAATATGTAAGTATCAAAAATATATTTCACACTCCATACAATGTAAGTGTTCATAATTCCAGATATTTTTTCTAAGAGGGGGGAAAAAAGCATTAGGAATAATGGTAGGTGCTAAAATCAATAAATTTTGAAAATCCATATTTAATTATGCAAAACACTGGCAAATTTGCTAAAACTATACTTTCAATTTTTCCTTCTTTAAATGGACTAAAAACATTATTGAGTGTGTCACAGAATCTTGATATAGTCATATACATTCACATACATATTAATATATTCCTATACATTCCTACTTCCCCCATAAATAAGCAATACACACATTTTTCATGATTTCTTCAAGATCAGTCCTTCTAAACCCATAGCTTTTCCATTAAGAGATGATTTACGACAGTTACAAAATAAATTTCTGCACAGTTTCCAAAACAACATTATACTTCTTTTTATTTCAGAAACCTGGAATTATGCAACATTGTGCCTCAGAATTTAACATTATCCCAGAAATCTGTTAACAAAAAAATAACTCTCATAGAACACAGGTAAAGATCACAGCTCTGAAGTAATACTTGCCTGGGTGCAAACCCCAGATTCACCACTTGACCTTGGGCAAGTTATTTAACTTCTCTTTAACAGTTTCCTCATCCAAAAACTACAAATTTGTTCATTCAATAACTATTTACTAAGTACACCAGGCACTATAATAGCTGCTGTCCTAGAATTTAGCCCAGAAGAAGAAAACAAAGTCACTGACCTCATAGAGCTTATACACTGGTGGGATAATAACTCAGAAGGCTGTGGTGAGGAACTAGAAAAATAATACAGATAAAGCACTTTGTGTGGTGTCAGAGACAAGCATACACTCAAAAGATGAGGGCTCTAAAGTCATAGGATTGATAATAGTTATTATTATCTCACAGGGCTGATGATAGCTATAATTACCTCACAGGATTGTTGTGAAAATTAAATGAGCTGATTCATACAAAGCAGTTAGCCTTAGGTTAAAAAAATAAAATCTCTATACATACCAGCTATTATTATAAAATAATTAACATCATGATTATTTCTAATATAATCTCTATTCACTGGGGGTGGTAGGTGGGGAGAATGGGGTGATGATTGCCAGGAGGGTCTTTTAAGTCCCTTAAGAAATGGCAAACCCCATGCTGTGTCAGGTCACCTCTCAAAAACATGAGGAAAGGATGTCAAGGGCTGTCTCATTCCTTCATCTCGATCACGCATGCTGGTCCCTAACAGAAGCCTGCCTGATTGGGTCAGCATTACAGGAAGTATTTAACATCCAACATTCTTTGTTTAAAAAAATGGTTTTAACTTTTAGAGCTCAATGATATAAAACTTCGGAGGCACTTCATAACTTGAACCAAATACAATTAAAGGGAAGGAAAACAAAAGTACAACTAAGTGTATGGTGTGACATCACACAAGCCTCAGAACTGGCCAAAAGGAATGGAGACACGGAGTTCTCTGTGCTGAAGCTGGGCCTCAAAGTCAGGAACTCAGCAGCTATACATACACAAAAAAAGCACCAGGTGTACAAGGTGGAGCTGTGCCCACATTTCAGACTCAGGTGAGAAAGGCTGAGCAGGTAGATTGTGATAAGAAAAAATGGTTTTTCATCTGTCTCTCTCACTAGAATGTAAGTTGTGGAGGACAACAAAGATGTTATTTTCTCACTGTGTAATATAAATGAATGAATATTTGTGTCTAAAGTGGAAGCAAGTCCAAGTTGAAAGAGTTTGGCAAATCTTAATTGTTCCCAACACTAGAAGAAATGATAATGATGTAATGTGATAGAGGCGTTAGCTAACGTTACAATGGCCATCATATTGCACTATGACTACATCAAATCAGTATGTTGCACATCTTAAAACTTACACAATGTAGCATGTTAAATATAGTTCAATCTAAAAAAGAGAAGCCAGAATGATCCCACACTAACATGGGTCCACTGGAAAAGAGGGAAAAGATGGTTACAAAAACAGAGAACAGCCCAGTCTACCTCCTATAATGAGCAGACACACGTCAGGCCACCACCAAAGAGGCTCTACCCAGCTTCAGCACCAAATCAACAAAGAAAGGAATTCTATTTCTTGGGTTCGAGTAAAACAAGAAGTTACTCTTACTCATCAAACCTGAACATATAATTTAACTTTCACTAAAAATAACATTTTGAAAAACAAACTATGCTTAAGCACAAACTATGCATAAGGTTTATATGCAAGAGCTTTACATAACTAATATTTAATCCACTCATTTCATTCATTTATTGAGTAGCTCCTATGTGACAGGCATAAAGTTAATGCTCTTGTCTCCATTTTACATATTAAAAAATCAGGGTCTGAAGAGGTTAACTCTCCCAGGATCCTACAGCTAGAAAGTTGTCAAGTCAGGATTCAACTCTCTCCAAAGCACATGTTCTGTTTAACTACTTATCAGAAGCAACTGGGTACTTACCCCAGTCATGTGAACATTGTTGCAAACGACTTTTAAACTTTCTTTAAAACTATGGTCCGTTAGATTTAAGAAACAAATAGGAAAGTCCATCTTAATACACGATAGCAGTATTTTCTTTTTTATATTACCCAGACCAATTTTCTCACGTATTACCCAGATTGATTTTCATTAGATTATTCATACTGATTACCAAATCTGATTTGTCATATTAGAACCAATCCAAAAGCTATTTGGAAACAATATCAAATAAACCCTCAAGGGTAAAGCAGCTGCCATCACTGAGAATGTTCAAAAGAAAGTGCTAAATGTGTTTAAAGCAAAAAAATACATCAAATAACTGCAGAATCACTGGGAGAGCTCAGCCATGGCTTTTAGAAGGGAACACTACTCCACTGAATGAGTCAATGTTCTTATGCTGGCTTACTAATGAGTCACAAGCATGTACACCATACTTCATTCCACGCTTTAGAATCTTTAGGGAAAAAAATAACAATGGTCTCCTGAAATTACCTTTTTGTCCTATTCCTTTCCTTCCTTACATTTGGCATTATGACAGAGTAATCGCCATTATCTGGCTTTGCACTTTGGCTCCAATTTAAAGCTAGAATTCATTACGCACCACAGTGAGATATAATGGAAACAACATTGAACCTTGAATCCAGATATGAGTGCCTGTCCCAGCTCTGCCTCTAGCTAGCTCTAAAACCTTAGACAAACTCATAATGTCTCTGGACTTCTATTTTCTCATGTGTACAATTAGAATATTGATGGTAAATCTAAAACTCTGATAATGTTATCCAACTTTTTTCTTTTTTTGGTGTCCTGAAAACTGAAATTAAGTCAGTATCTCTAACATCTCCTAGCACAGAGGAGAGGACCACCCTGTCTATCTGTGTGCATATTCGTTTTCTATTGTTGCATAAATTACCACAAATGCAGAGGCTCATAATGAGGCCAATATATTAGCTCACAGTTCTGTAGGTCAGCAGTTCAGCATGACTCAGCTAGGTTCTCTGCTTAGAGTCTCACACAAAGCCAAAACCAAGATGATGGCTACATTGGCCTCTTATCTGGAGGTTCTAGGCAAGAATTCACTTCTGTGCTTATTCAGGTTGTTAGACAAATTCTGTTTCCTGGCTATTCTAAGACTGACCAGTTCCTTGCTGGCTGTCAGCTGGGAACTGCTCTCAGCCTCTAGAGGCTGTCCACACCTCTTTTCACATGGCTCTTCCACCTTCGAACCAGCAATGGCCAGGTGAGTAAAGTCTATCTCAGGCTTTGAATCTCTCTGACTTCCTCCTTTGCCACTGCCAGAGAAAACACTTTTTTTTTAATTAATTAATTAATTAATTAGTTTTTGGCGGCGTTGGGTCTTCGTTGCTGCATGTGGGCTTTTCTCCAGTTGCAGCGAGTGGGGGCTACTCTTTGCTGCGGTGCACAGGTTTCTCATTGCGGTGGCTTCTCTTGTTGCAGAGCATGGGCTCTAGGTGCACGGGCTTCACTAGTTGTGGCACACGGGCTCAGTAGTTGTGGCTCGCGGGCTCTAGAGCACAGGCTCAGCAGTTGTGGCACACAGGCTTAGCTGCTCCGCAGCAAGTGACATCTTCCCGGACCAGGGACCTAACCTGTGTCCTCTGCATTGGCAGGCGGATTCTAAACCACTGAGCCACCAGGGAAGTCCCTCTCTGCTTTTAAAGGGCTCACCTTCTGGGGTCAGGCCCATCTGGATAATCTCCATATCTTAAGGTCAACTGCTTTAGGACTTTAATTACGTCTGCAAAATCCCTTCACACTAGTGCCTGGATTCACGGTTTACTGAATAGCCAAGGGATGGGAACCTAAGAGGGCCATCTTTAGAATTCCACCTACAATGTGTGTGTGTTGATATGTGCATGTGTGTGTCCCTTCACAAAGCTGGAAGCCACAGTCATTTTTTGTATCTCCATTATACACATAAGTGCTGAAATATGATGCGTCCCATAAATATCTGTTCAATTCAGCAAAATACTACCCTGTAGACAAAAACACACATGGTGCTAAATGCTGCCATTAATTGGGCCCTAGCACTCAAGATAAAACAGAAATGTGATGTACCTACCTCAAAGCAGATACTTTATAAGCCAGATGGATAAAATGTTGATTATGTATTAGTTGTTTCAATAGGAAAATGCCACATACGAATAAAAATCTAAATAACTGAGCAAATGAGGAAAACGAATTTTTAAAATGCACATACAGAGACCTTCAAGATGGCGGAGGAGTAAGATGTGGAGATCACCTTCCTCCCCACAAACACATCAGAAATACATCTACATGTGGAACAACTCCTACAGAACACTTATTGAACACTGGCAGAAGACCTCAGACTTCCCAAAAGATATATAATTTTTTTTTCCTTTTTCTCTTTTTGCGTGTGTATGTGTATGCTTCTTTGTGTGATTTTGTCTGTATAGCTTTGCTTTTCCCATTTGTCCTAGGGTTCTGTCTGTCCGTTTTTTCTTTTTTTTATTTTTTTTTTCTTAGTATAGTTTTTAGCACTTGTGATCACTGGTGGATTTGTTTTTTGGTTTGGTTGCTCTCTTCTTTCTTTCTTTTTTTTCTTTTTTAATTACTTTTTATGTTTTTTATTTTTAATATTTTTTTTATTTTAATAACTTTATTTTATTTATTTTTTTTCTTTCTTTCATTCTTTTTTTCTCCCTTTTCTTCTGAGCCATGCAACTGACAGGGACTTGGTGCTCCAGCCGGGTGTCCGGGCTGTGCCTCTGAGGTGGGAGAGCCAAGTTCAGGACATTGGTCCACCAGAGACCTCCCAGCTCCACATAATTTCAAACGGCAAAAGCTCTCCCAGAGATCTCCATCTCAACGCTAAGACCCAGCTCCACTCAACAACCAGCAAGCTCCAGCGTGGGACACCCTATGCCAAACAACTAGCAAGACAAGAACACAACCCCACGCATTAGCAGAGTGGCTGCCTAAAATCATAATAAGGTCACAGACACCCCAAAACACACCACTGGACATGGTCCTGCCCACCGGAAAGACAAGATCCAGCCTTCTCCAACAGAACACAGGCACCAGTCCCCTCTACCAGGAAGCTTGCACAACCCACTGAACCAACCTTAGCCACTGGGGGCAGACACCAAAAACAACGGGAACTACAAAACTGCAGCCTGCGAAAAGGAGATCCCAAACACAGGAAGTTAAGCAAAATGAGAAGACAGAAAAATACACAGTAGATGAAGGAGCAAGGTAAAAACCCACCAGGTGAAACAAATGATAGGAAATAAGCAGTCTACCTGAAAAAGAATTCAGAGTGATGATAGTAAAGATGATCCAAAATCTTGGAAATAGAATGGAGAAAATACAAGAAACATTTAACAAGGACCTAGAAGAACTAAAGAGCAAACAAGCAGTGATGAACAACACAATAAATGAAATTAAAAATTCTCTAGAAGGGGATCTTTGTATTTAATCATAGTAGGGGATTTTAACACCCCACTTTCACCAATGGACAGATCATCCAAAATGAAAATAAATAAGGAAACACAAGCTTTACATGATACATTTAACAAGATGGACTTAATTGATATTTATAGGAAATTCCATCCAAAAACAACAGAATACACTTGTATATCCTCTAAAGTGCTCATGGAACATTCTCCAGGATAGATCATATATTGGGTCACAAACAAAGCCTTGGAAAATTTAAGAAAACTGAAATCGTATCAAGTATCTTTTCAGACCACAACGCTATAAGACTACATATCAATTACAGGAAAAAATCTGTAAAAAATACAAACACATGGAGGCTAAACAATACACTACTTAATAACCAAGAGAAGACTGAAGAAATCAAAGAGGATATCAAAAAATACCTAGAAACAAATGACAACGAAAACACAAGGACCCAAAACCTATGGGATGCAGCAAAAGCAGTTCTAAGACGGACGTTTACAGCAATACAATCCTACCACAAGAAACAAGAAAAATCTCAAATAAACAACCTAACCTTACACCTAAAGCTTTTAGAGAAAGAAGAAGAAAGAAACACTAAAGTTAGCAGAAGGAAAGAAATCATAAAGATCAGATCAGAAATAAATAAAAAAAGAAATGAAGGAAACAATAACAAAGATCAATAAAAGTTGGTTCTTTGAGAAGATAAACAAAATAGATAAACCATTAGCCAGACTCGTCAAGAAAGAAAGGGAGAAAACTCAAATCAACAGAAGTAGAAATGAAGAAGGAGAAGTAACAACTGACACTGCAGAAACACAAAGGATCATGAGAGATGACTACAAGCAACTATATGCCAATAAAGGGACAACCTGGAAGGAACGGACAAATACTTAGAAAATACACAAGCTTTCGAGACTGAACCAGGAAGAAATAGAAGATATAAACAGACCAATCACAAGCACTGTAATTGAGACTGTGATTAAAAATCTTCCAACAAACAAAAGCTCAGGACCAGATGGATTCACAGGCGAATTCTAACAGACACTTAGAGAAGAGCTAACGCCTATCCTTCTCAAATTCTTCCAAAATATAGCAGAGGGAGGGACACTCCCAAACTGATTCTATGAGGCCACCATCACCCTGATACCAAAACCAGACAAAGATGTCACAAAGAAAGAAAACTAGAGGCCAATATCACTGATGAACATAGATGTAAAAATCCTCAACAAAATACTAGCAAACAGAATCCAACAGCATGTATTAAAAGGATCATACACCATGATCAAGTGGGGTTTATCCCAAGAATGCAAGGATTCTGCAATATACGCAAATCAACCAATGTGATACACCATATTAACAAACTGAAGGAGAAAAACCATATGATCATCTCAATAGATGCAGAAAAAGCTTTCGACAAAACTCAGTACCTATTCATGATAAAAACCCTCCAGAAAGTAGGCACAGAGGGAATTTACCTCAACATAATAAAGGCCATATATGACAAACCCACAGGCAGCATCATTCTCAATGGTGAAAAACTGAAACCATTTCCTCTAAGATTGGGAACAAGACAAGGTTGCCCACTCTCAGCACTATTATTCAACCAAGTTTTGGAAATTTTAGCCACAGCAATCAGAGAAGAAAAAGGAATCCAAATCAAAAAACAATAAGTAAAGCTGTCACTGTTTGCAGATGACACGATACTATACATAGAGAATCCTAAAGATTCTACCAGAAAACTACTAGAGCTAATCAATGAATTTGGTAAAGTAACACAATGCAAAATTAATGCACAGAAATCTCTTGCATTCCTATATATTAATGATGAAAAATCTGAAAGAGAAATTCAGGAAACACTTCCATTTACCATTGCAACAAAAAGAATAAAATACCTAAGTATAAACCTACCTGAGGAGACAAAGGACCTGTATGCAGAAAACTATCAGACACTGATGAAAGAAATTGAAGATGATACAAACAGATGGAGAGATATACCATGTTCTTTGATTGGAAGAATCAACATTGTGAAAATGACTGTACTACCCAAAGCAATCTACAGATTCAGTGCAATTCCTATCAAACTATCAATGGCGTTTTTCACAGAACTAAAACAAAAAATTTCACAATTTGTATGGAAACACAAAAGACCCCAAATAGTCAAAGCAATCTTGAGAAAGAAAAATGGAGCTGGAGGAATCAGGCTCCTGGACTTCAGACTACACTACAAAGCTACAGTAATCAAGACAGTATGGTACTGGCACAAAAACAGAAATATAGATCAATGGAACAGGATAGAAAGCCCAGTGATAAACCCACACGCATATGGCCATCTTACTTTTGATAAAGGAGGCAAGAATATACAATGGAGAAAAGACAGCCTCTTCAATAAGTGGTGCTGGGAAAACTGGACAGCTACATGGAAAAGGATGAAATTAGAACACTCCCTAGCACCATATACAAAAATAAACTCAAAATGGATTAAAGACCTAAATGTAAGGCCAGACACTATCAAACTCTTAGAGGAAAACATAGGCAGAACACTCTATGACATACATCACAGCAAGATCCTTTTTGACCCACATCCTAGGGAAACGGAAATAAAAACAAAAATAAACAAATGGGACCTAATGAAACTTAAAAGCTTTTGCACAGCAAAGGAAACCATAAACAAGATGAAAGGACAACCCTTCGAATGGTAGAAAATATTTGCAAATGAAGCAACTGACAAAGGATTAATCTCCAAAATTTACAAGCAGCTCATGCAGCTCAACCTCAAAAAACAAACCCCATCCAAAAATGGGCAGAAGACCTAATTAGACATTTCTCCAAAGAAGATATACAGACTGCCAACAAACACATGAAAGGATGCTCAATATCACTAATCATTAGAGAAATGCAAATCAAAACTACAATGAGGTATCACCTCACACCAGTCAGAATGGCCACCATCAAAAAATCTACAAGCTATAAATGCTAGAGAGGGTGTGGAGAAAAGGGAACCCTCTTGCACTATTGGTGGGAATGTAAATTGATACAGCCATTGTGGAGAACAGTATGGAGGTTCCTTAAAAAACTAAAAATAGAACTACCACATGATCCAGCAATCCCACTACTGGGCATATACCCTGAGAAAACCATAATTCAAAAAGAGTCATGTACCAAAATGTTCATTGCACCTCTATTTACAATAGCCTGGACATGGAAGCAACCTAAGTTCCATCAACAGATGAATGGATAAAGAAGATATGGCACATATATACAATGGAATATTACTCAGCCATAAAAAGAAATGAAATTGAGTTATTTGTAGTGAGGTGGATGGACCTAGAGTCTGTCATACAGAATGAAGTAAGTTAGAAAGAGAAAAACAAATATCATATGCTAATAAATATATATGGAATCTAAAAAAAAAAAAAGGTTCTGAAGAACCTAGGGGCAGGACAGGAATAAAAACACAGACGTAGGGAATGGACTTGAGGACACGGGGAGGGCGAAGGGTAAGCTCTTACAAAGTGAGAGAGTGGCATGGACATATATACACTACCAAATGTAAAACAGATAGCTAGTGGGAAGCAGCCGCATAGCACAGGGAGATCAGCTTGGTGCTTTGTGACCACCTAGAGGGGTGGGATAGGGAGGGTGGGAGGGAGACGCAAGTGGGAAGGGCTATGGGGATATATGTATACATATTGCTGATCCACTTTGTTATAAAGCAGAAACTAACACACCATTGGAAAGCAATTATACTCCAATAAAGATGTTTAAAAAAAATGAACATACAATTCCTGGTTATTTGCAAAACTCCTGTGTTCCATAACTTTTTCTAACGTTATAATTAAAGCTCTTTGCTTCACCAGAAGAAACTTCTAATGTAAAAGCAAGACCTCTCTACAAAGATTCATAATGCTTTCAGTAGCACAGTAGTGCCCTCTCCAGCCAGGGCCAATAAGTAATACAATTTAGGATCAACACCTTGAATAGTGCCGACAATCAAACAGACGGCCCATGTAAAGAGCAGGACAAAAGAAACAAATCATTCAGCCACAGTTCCTAATTCAGAAGGCTGAAACATTTTGCAGTATTTCTTAAATTTAAAAAGGGGGAAGGTTAAAAAGTATGCACTATATTCCTAGATGCTCTGAATAAGCCACGGAATTCATATCAACTCAAATAATTTATTCTTGAGCCCCTACTTGCCTGCTTTGCATCTTCATGAAAACAAAATGGTATTTTTTCCAAAGCATAAATAATCCTGTTCTTTTGCAGGCTGATGTGACATCTGCATAAAGATAATTAATTCCCATCTTCCACTATTATCTATTTGTCCATTACCAAAGGGCAAGTGGTGTTTTCCCTAGGTTCTTGTGTGCTAATGCACAATGTTTACTGGTAATAAGTATTTTGAGCTATTGAAGAGCAGCTTCACAAGGACATGAAATTAGCTAAACACACATCACAACACTCTGGTATTTACAACAGGCTCCCATGGATAATGAAACTTCACTTAGGACACGATTTCTGTTCAGTCGACACATATCAAATACTATTAAAGGGATCGCTACCTGCAAAGGACCTCAGCTGATCTAATTTAACTTTATCTTGTAACACAGGGGAGTTAGAGCATTCTTCGTGACAGTCATCTTTTCAGATTCTACAAAAGGTTTTTCTGCAACAACTGTTATCTGTCCATCTCCAGAACAGCCAGATCAGATTTAATCATCATGTGCGGCACGGCATGAACTGCTTTAATTTGGGGTTGCCTGAGCTCTGCTTGAGGAATGAAAAAATTAAAGGGCACACACATGAACAGAAGGGAAAATAAATCCCTGTCGTGTCTTTCAAGATGCTCACTGATGCCTTACTGGTTTTTTTTTCCTTCCAGAAATAAAACTGGATTTATATTCTAAGCATTTCTCCATTCCAAACCTGAGATTGCAATATCTTTTGCAGACAGTCTTGGACAATAAAAAGAAAGCCAACAAGCATCAGAATCCCCCCCCAAAAAAGTATAAATGCCCCTTCAGAAAGTTAAATTATTAGTTTCATTAGCCTAAAGAGTTACTTTTTCTGAGAGATACCTAGTAGAGGGCACTTTCAAAATGGGGCTTTAGTTGGGAAGATAACTGCTTAAGCTGTTGCTTAATATTTGGGTGGGGTACTGTTGGTTTCTGCCCCAAGGCCCGTCAGCCCCCTGCTCCCAGCCGCCCTCCAGTGAAGGGTCACCATGTGGCACAATTCCATGAAAGGAAATGTAAGTAGAGGTTTGCAGGTGGAAGTTCCATAAAAGTTTATGACGCCTCTATAAAATAAAAAAAAATTTAAATACCTGGCAGATGTGCCCTTTCCTACACTTTGCTCCCTCCACTTCTCTCTGCCCAGAATATGGACCTGACCCTTAGAAGTGTAACAACCAGCATGCAAGCATGAAGTGACATGGTGAGGATCTAAGGCAACATGCCAAGGATGCTGGAGGAGAGAGGCTGGCCCTGGTATGTAGTGTGTGTGGATCAGCCCCCAACACTGGCTTCCAAATCTCTTGTTATTTGGGGAAAATAAGCCCCTTATGTGTTTAAAGTCTCCAGAGACAGGTTTCCTATTATTTGCAAAGAAAAGCATTTCAAACTGAAACCATACTTGACTCTTATTCCCTTTGATGAGAGTACTAAAAGTTCACACTTCAGAAGGTTGTCATAATATTTGCTAATATTTCTCTCAAACACACAAATACTACTTTTGATAGATATTCCATAAAGAAGGTTATGGAAGTCTTACCACGTGTCATTTAATAGTTATTGCTGGTCAACAGTAGTCAAAGCCAAAGTTTCCAAAAAATATTATGGAACAATTGGTTACCAAGCACTTAATATATGCTTGCTTAATTACAAAAAAGGGCAAAAAGACAACAAAACTTTTCTCTCCAGGAGCACTCTATCTAGTTGAAACAGCTAAGGAAAACCATGGAAAACAGGAAAATAATTGGAAACAATGAGAAAAAATATATATATACACTTGAAATACATAAGTCACAATGCATTGTGACTAAGGAGTCCTGTCTTCTATGGTGCTATGAGAGTTATGTTTTCATAGTGTTAAGGTAGTTAAAAGAAAGGGCAGATTATTGGGAAATAAAACTGTCAGAAAGGCACCAGTAAAATAAATAAGACTTGCAATGAATTCTAAAGGCAAAGTGGGACACGAAATGCTTAAGAGACCAACACTATCACTCCAGCTGAAAGGGAAGGCTTGTGTTGGGAAGCAATGAAAAGGAATAATAAAAACTACCACTAACTGAGTGCCTGGTAGTCCTTACCTAGCATGGTGCTAAAGGCTATATATCTGCTCCTTCATTTCATCTTCACAATAACTGTATGAAGCAGGTATTATTATGCTTATTCACCAATGGGTAAACCAAGGCTCAGAAAGAATGAATCAGCCAAATTCCACATAGCAACTACTGTAGCTGCAAAACAGATTTCATAATAAAGATGGTGAAAAGGTATAGACAGTCAAAATAGTCATAGAAAGGTAACTGTCTACATATGAAGCAAGCACAATACACTAGAATGGGTAAATACTAGAGGCAAGGTGGTCACATGGTTGGGGTATGGATGATGAGCGAGTGGTAATAAAAACAGACTGGATCTAGGGAATGAAGAATGTACAGGATATAGTGGAAAGGCATCCTCTTTAGAAGTCAGCTATTTCTGAACTAATTTTTTCTCATTTGGACTATCCAGTTGCTTCATGTTCCAATCTACCATGTAGTGATGGCATACAATGTAAATATTAGATATTACTATATATATATATATATATATATATATTTTTTTTTTTTTTTTTTTTTTTTTTTTTTGGCGGTACGCAGGCCTCTCACTGTTGTGGCCTCTCCCGTTGCGGAGCACAGGCTCCGGATGCGCAGGCTCAGTGGCCATGGCTCACGGGCCCAGCCGCTCCGCAGCATGTGGGATCTTCCCGGACCGGGGCAAGAACCCGTGTCCCCTGCATC
Organism: Mesoplodon bidens; assembly: GCF_964165515.1. NCBI lineage: Eukaryota > Metazoa > Chordata > Mammalia > Artiodactyla > Ziphiidae > Mesoplodon > Mesoplodon bidens. The sequence continues at coordinate 93,922,400 of NC_138167.1, forward strand.
GGCAGGCGGACTCTCAACCACTGCGCCACCAGGGAAGCCCAATATTACAATATTTTTGAAAGACATCTTTGTCTCATTTAAGCTTAGCCTTGTGTCATTTAGGCTCAGTCATGAGGCTGAACACATAAAGGAAGCTGACACGACATAGGTGAAGCCTCCAGAAGGAAATAAATGAAAGCATGCTTCTATCTTAAAGGATTTTGGTAAGGATGCAGAGCACAGAAGAGTTCATGAAAGTCAAGTACAGTGGTCCTGCACTCAGTGGGAAAGGGATGTGCTTTAGGAGGAGCGTCAAAACATTTGGGGAATGGCAATCCCCTTTGGCCATACTAGGCTCATGATGACCTCCCCATAGTATGCAGTGGACCCAGAATTTTATGTGACCCAGGAAGGGAAATGCAAATGCTAAGAAAGATATGTAGACTGGAAGAACAGTACTAGGATCCAAACAAAGGGATCTGTCCAGATCCTCTCAACAGAAAGACAGAACCACTTACATCTTAGCAATCACTTTTCCTGATCACAGGAACAGATGAGAATTCCAAGGGCTCCATACAGATCTAAGGACCGCATCTCTCCCTCTATCCAATGTCTCACTTTCTCTCCCATATACCCACATGACTTTTTTTTTTTTAATATTTACTTATTTATTTCCCTGCCTTGTGTCTTAGTTGCGGCACGTGACATCTTTGTTGCAGCATGCGGGATCTTTTGTTGCAGCCTGCAGGCTCTTCATTGTGGTGCACGGGCTTCCCTAGTTGTGGCACGGGCTTCTCTCTAGTTGTGGCACATGGGCTCTAGAGCACGCGGGCTTAGTTGCCCTGCGGCATGTGGGATCTTAGTTCCCCGACCAGGGATCGAACCTGAGTCCCCTGCATTGGAAGGCAGATTCTTAACCCCTGGACCACCGGGGAAGCCCCCCCAAATGACTTCTTGAAGATGAGAAGAGAGGTAGGAAGGCAAAACCTAGAGCCTCCCATTTCACCTAAAGATATGACTTAATTGCATTGGACTAATTTTCTTCTACCTGACTATGTAGTGGTTCCCTTCCCTACTATCCAGGAAGCAAGGAAGGCCAGATCAGTTAACAGAGTAATAAAAAAGCTCTCATTTTCTCTGCACATCTGGACTGAGTTTGAGTCATTTAACCATGCACTGCAATTCAAAAAAAAAAAAAACAATCAAAGCTACCCCTAGGAAAACCCTCTTGAGGGAATACAAATAAATAACTTTTGAAAAGCTTGTGTAACTGGATATTAAAATAAGTTTTGGTCGAGGCCCCAGATGATAAATATGAGATACACAAGGAGGTGCAAACTAAAATGCAAATTTCAAAGTGTGCATCACAGAAGTACCTGACCCATCCCTGATGTAGTGGGCACAAAAGTGTCGGGTAATAGAGAGGAGAAAAAGGGGGAAAGTGATACCTCCTTCACCTCAAGAAAGAGGAACCTCAAGGGCACATTCAAAGCTTGTTATGTTGTCTCAGGGTTGGAAGTCACCATTTAGTGGTATCCCTAACCTGAGAAATATCAGGTGGCCTTGGGTGACATGACAATGCTGTACCTGGGAAGCACCGATGGTTTCCCTTTCCAAAGGGAGGTCAAAGATGGGCAAGTGTTCCCTGTGGATCAGCAACAGGTCTGGCAGAAGGAAGAGCCAGCTTGGAGCGGTTTTGAATTTTCTTAAGAAGTCCACATGGTAGGGTCACCAGTAGAGACTGTGACACAGACCATCAAAAAACAAAGGCTGAGGGGAAAGTGTCAGCCACAGGGAAACACAAAACACTCCAGGGGAGCTGTGGTCAGCAGATCCCAGCAGGGAAGGCTCTGATGGATTCAGAGACACACCCATAAGAAAATGATTCAGCTCTGAGTATCTGTTAGGCCTCAAGTATGCAAAGCCAATGTGAATCCACAACACACACAGAAAGCTTTCCTGTGGACGCTTTATTTCAGAACAGTCTTTGACAGAAGACAGGAGAAGAAACAGAAAGGAAGAAAGAAGTATGCTCCAAGAAGCAGGGGTTCCTCTCTGTTTTGTTACCTACTGTATCCTCAGCCTAGAACTAATAGGTGCAATGAATGAACGTTCATCACACTCCCCCTGTCCAGAATGCAGATTCCCTTCCATAGCAAAGTCCACCAAAGGCAGAGGATTTATTTCCCAAATGAGACTATCATTGTAAGTCAAAGGGGTTATAAGGCTTTCTAGTACCAGAAAAGTCAGAGGACTTGCTAGAATTTTGATTAATAACAGGGGATAAACTTCGCCCTTTAAGTACATTTTAAAGATTTTTTTTTTCTTGAATCTGGACCATTTTTGAAATCTTTATTGAATTTGTTACAATACTGCTTCTGTTTTATGTTTTGGTTTTTTGGCCGCAAGGCATGTAGGATCTTAGCTCCCTGACCGGGGATCGAACCCGCACCCCCTGCATTGGAAGGTGAAGTCTTAACCACTAGACCACCAGGGAAGTCCCATGAATACATTTTAAATGGATAGTAGGAAGCACAATTTAAATTTGCCTTATGATTTCATCCCATGACTTATATGTGTTCAGTATACTAATTAGCCAGGAAATGGTTTACAAAGCAACTTGCCACACATGCTCCATTTCATCTTTATATCAATCCATCACACTTTCATAGTTTAAGGAACCAGGGCTCGAAGAATAGTAAGCAACAATCCTGGTTCTATGATACACATTTTGTAAAGCCACCTCTTGTACTCTTTCCAGTACACCCCCTGTTTTCCTTTAAGATTTTCTGACTCATTCCTCCTGGATCCCTATCTAGCCTCTCCTATCCACATAAAGATAGATAACCTTGGACACTTGCCTTAATTACACCCCAGCTATTCCTAACAGATGGCCCTTTCATCCATTATTCAGTTGACTTAGCCTTTGTGGCTTCCTGACCAATGATTAAGAAATTTATCTCATTATATTTAACATAGGATTAAGTTCAGCAAAAATAAATAGAAATTCCAAAATAAGAGTGATGCACACAAGATGGGATTTCATTCCATCTACATAAATATATGGTCCAGGGCTAGAAACGGCAGATTCCTGATAATACAGAACCCGGACAGAATCCTATCTTGTTGCTCTGTTATATTCAACTCAAAACATCTGCTTTGTGGCCCATCTTGGTTCTACCACCACACCTACACTCCAGCCAGCAGGAAAAAGGAAAGAAAATGAGGCCTATCAAGTTACACACATCTCTTCTACTTATATCCCACTGGCCAGAACGAAATCATATGGCCACATCTACCCACAAAGAGGCTGGGGAATCTGAGCTCTTACAGAGCAGAGATGTGTCTTATTTGAGTGTTCAACACGTAACTGACACTGCTTAAGGCACTGGCCACTATGATTTTTACAATCACTGCCACAGTCATTCACACAACAAGCATTTATTAAACAACTTTCTATGTGTCATTTTTAATTAACTAAAGTGAGGACTTACTAAGGATCATTTTACTAATTTTTTTCATCACTGATCAAAACAGCTATCACTGACATTAAAATAACTAACAATAATAGTTGGTTCTGCGCTGCCACAATAGCCTCAAAATGTTTAAATATTTGGTGGTGAGTGATCTGGAATTCTCAGTCCATATGAATGAGAACATATTCAACTCTTGCATTTTCCTACTAGGCCAAAAGACAATTTATTCCAAGTGAGTCAGAGGAAGATGTTCCCAAGTCTTAAATAAAACTCATCATACAGCATAAAAACTTGAAAAATACTATGAAACTAAAATGAACACAAGAGCCAACCCGTTGCTTATATCTATTTAAGAGAGAACATAAGTAACTATTAACAATTCTTAGTGTATTGATTTGGAATGCAAATTTCTCTGTATTCAGCAACTGATCACAAAATTTACAAGGCAACAGACCACTCTTCTTAATCAAAATCACAAGAAATACTCTCATAAACTAACTGAAAGGTAGAAAGTCTGATAAAGCAGCTAAAACCATAGGATAAAAATCAGTTCCTCCATGACATCCAGGCCAACAGCTCACCCTGGGGAAAGATGTAGTTTTATGAATAAAGAAGACACTCCCCTTTAACCACTAAAGATAATATAGGTTCGTCCCTGGCGTACTAATTTAAGGGAACATAATCATTTTTGTCATTTGTCCTTCGCAAACTTGCAAATGGATAGAAAAGAAAAAAAAGTACTTCATTATATTAGATCAAATGACTTAGAGCATTTTATTTAACTTGGAACTATTAGAAACTTCTAAGAGAGGCAAAAAGAAAAATACCAGAGCAACTCAATGTCTCCTGTAAATTACTATTAGGAAAGCTGAGAATTGAAAGCTTGCTTTCCATACCAATGCACTTTCTTCCCTTCTCCCAACATATATTTATTATTCCACATCATTGCCTAAAATGCTTTCTTTTGAATGTGATCCTTTGAAGGACATCAGGGAATAGTCTTCCTTCGGGCGCTGGTATTTAGAGTAATATATTCCCTCTTTAAAATGCATACAGAAAAGCTCAATAGGGTGCTTGTGGCTTACTCTCAGGAAGCTTGAGCATCACAGATTTAAATCAACCTCAAATTTCTTCACAATCAATCAAATCTGTAGTTGGAAAGTTCTGTGTTTTTTTAATCTTTAACTTCTGACTATTTATCCATTTTTATTTCCTGAACTATTTGCAATATGTATATAAACAAAGCCTAGAGGCAAGCCTATTATGTTGCGTACAGTGGCATCCACTTCCTCTTCCCTTCCTGGGGTAGGCAGAGCTGCCTGCCATTTTAAATAAATATATTAATCATATGGCTATTTTTAAAAGTTTCCCACAGAGTGGTTGCTCTAAAGCAGTAAACAGAACTGTCTAGTCTCCCAGTGTGGATGCTTTGAGTGTAGGTTCAAATTCATTTCTAAACAGAGCTGCACATAACAATTTTAATTATTAACTTGACTCTCCCTGTAGTGTCATTTCAGACCTGACATTTTAAAAAAACACGCGTTAGACTGTTCAGTTGGACATAAAATAGGAAGAAATTATTTGGCTAAATTAGTGTTATATTTACCGTTACTCAACTTTATCGTTTACATCAACGTGATTTTAAGTTTCTCAAAAGGATGGAGATTAAACAATACCATAATTTTACAACTCTAGTCAAAATTTTATTAGGGAAAAGACTCACAGCATTAGTCATTCAAAGCTTATCACCATTCAGCACAATTTCTAAATGGATCAATCAATATTACCTCCCCTTGGACATTTTCTTTTAATGGTCGTAAATTCTAACTAATCTTTAGTTGCTTACATTTCATATGATTTAAGAATGTCTCAAATCATGGATACATTGGTGTATAAAAGTGGAGCATTTATTCATCTGTAAGGTAAAAGGGAGATTAATAAATCTCCCTACTAGATCTTAAAAGCTGTGTAGCTGGAACGTTCCTTAAAGTTAAAGACTTCATTTCATCTTGGATTAGCTAAGCAACCAATATTTTCCTTTTCCAACTGTCTATTCTTAGGTAAAGTCTATTGTTTGGAATACATTCAAAACAGCAAGTGGCAATCTTGGTTTGTACTTCTCAGAAATGTTAAAATGCTAGCAGTAATATAGCAATCATGGGACTAAATATCCATCATGGGAATAATGCCCAGACCATAGAAAATGTTAGTCTCTTCAGACAAGGCCAAGGAAGAAAAAGCACAGTGGAGTAAAGGTTTGTAATAAAAAAAATGATTCTGATATTATGTTGCAGTTGCCCTCACCATTTATATTACTGGAAAGCATGCATAATAGAATGCAACAGCTAAAAACAATGATGATTATAAAGCCACTGAGATCAAAGATGAATTTAAAAGTCAAAACTAGCAGACTTTTTATTATATGAACATTCTCACGGTACTTTATTGATACTGGAAGACTTTTTTTTTTTTTTTTTTTTGGTGGTACACGGGCCTCTCACTGTTGTGGCCTCTCCTGTTGCGGAGCACAGGCTCCGACGCACAGGCTCAGCGGCCATGGCTCACGGGCCCAGCCGCTCCGCAGCATGTGGGACCTTCCCGGACCGGGGCATGAACCCGTGTCCCCTGCATCGGCAGGCAGACTTTCAACCACTGCGCCACCAGGGAAGCCCCTGGAAGATGTTTAAAGCAACTCCAAGACAAAAGAAATTCTGTTTGTATACATAGGACATGTTTGTCAAAAAATAAGTTAATCACCTTGACAATTGTTGATAATTATTTTAATAAATGAGGAAGTGGAAGAATATTGAGAATGCCAGAATACTAACCTAAAATAATATTTAAATGTAGTCAAAATAATACTTAAAGTGAAGTTTAACTTTGATTAAATTTTCAGTACCATTCATTCACCATTTATGTTCAATCACTCACTTCCGAGGTACCTCAATGGAAAAGAAAAGACTTATACTGAGTGAGCAAGGCCTGGGCTGGGCTAGGGTTAGGTGAGAAAGGCTTTCATCTCAGGTGCAAAACTTAAAACTCAGTAATCAAGATAAAGGAATTAATACAATATTTTAAAAATCAAGTTAATGCAAAAAAAAAAAGGTTTAAATAAACACAGGATCAATATTGTAACTGAGCAGGACCCTATGGGACCCTCCCAGGACAGACCCCCTCTATGTCCTCTGCCTGTCTCTTTTTGTAGAAAAGCTAGTTGGCCAGGCCTTCCCTGAGTCACAAAAGCCTGGTTCAAGAATTAATGATTGAAAGGATATGAACAGGTAGTAACAAAAGTAGCAGTTGGGCCAGGAGAACTGGTAACAATTTAAATAGTAAATCCTCCACATGGCAATCACAGAATCTTTAGTTCCTCCCTGAAGTACATAGATAACAGTATCTGATACACATTCCTGAGTTGTTTTACAGATACTGAAACTCCTACTGAATGGAAGAAGTTAACTACATGATGGCCATGAGCACATAGCCCACAGACCTGCTGGAGCCCAAGAATTGGTAATGTTAACCCCTATGACACCACGCTATTACCCCACCATCAGCCAAGCAGAGAACTGTGCATGAGATGATCACACACCCGGTGACACCCCTCCCTCACCTTGCCTTTAAAAATGCTTCCCTGAAACACATCCAGGAGTTCAGGATTTTTGAGCATCAGCTGCCTAGACTCCTTGTTTGGTGCCTTAAAATAAACGCTGCTTTTTCCTTCACCACAACCTGGTGTCAGTAGATTGGCTTTACTGCACATGGGTTAGCAGACCTAAGTATGGTTCAGTAACAATATTACACTGCTGACTTCTCCTTTTGCCTCAGACTGAAATATGGCTCAGCACAAGTGGTTACTGATTCTGCCTTTATTTGGATATTTGGTTCATTATTTTGATTTGGCATTAATTTGATTTTTTAAATATTACGTTAGCATATAATTTACTTTATTACTGAGTTTTTGGCACTACCCCTTGCCCCTAAAATTTTGTGCTTGAGGCAAATATCTCCCTCACTTCCTCCTAGTTCCAGCCTGCTGTTTAGGATTCAATAAATAACTGTTGAATGAAGGACAGAATGTGTGAATTAACTTATGTCAGTATTTCCTTGTCACCTGCAACAAATCTCAGACTCTTTCCAACATACTCTCTTGATAGCTCCACTTATGAGCACCCCTCTTTGTCAGGTACTTTATTTATATTACCTCTAATTCTCACAAGAACCCTTCAAGGTAAATATAACTCTTCTCATTTTATGACTAAGGAAAACGAGTCTCTGACAGTGACTTTTTCCTAACACAAGCCCTCAATAAATATTGCTGGGATAATAATGACAAAGCCAGGCTTCCCTGGTGGCGCAGTGGTTGAGAATCTGCCTGCCAACGCAGGGGACACGGGTTCGAGCCCTGGTCTGGGAAGATCCCACATGCCGCAGAGCAACTAGCCCCGTGAGCCACAAATACTGAGCCTGCGCGTCTGGAGCCTGTGCTCCGCAACGAGAGGCCGCGATAGTGAGAGGCCTGCGCACCGCGATGAAGAGTGGCCCCCGCTTGCCGCAACTAGAGAAAGCCCTCACACAGAAACGAAGAGCCAACACAGCCATAAATAAATAAATAAATAAATAAAAATTTAAAAAAATAATAATAATGACAAAGCCAATAAGCAGAGACCTAGACCAAGTACATGTTCCTCTGGCTCAGCAATCGTCAACCCCAAACAGCCATTCTTAAACCTCTCTCATTGGATTTTGGTGTTCCTCTTCTGTTTCCAGTAACAAGGGTGGTAGGCAGGATATTAAGATGACCCTCACAATCTCTGCCCCCTGGTGTCACTGCTGTGATCACGGCAAAAGGGTGATTATATGGGTGGGACTAATATAATCACATGAGCCCTTTCTTCAGAAGCAGTGAGTGTCTCTAGCTGGTGACACAGGATGTCAGAGAGATTTGAAACACAAGGACTAAACACGCCATTGCTGGCTTTGAAGAGCGCTGCCCCCAGCTGACAGCCAGCAAGGAAATGGGAACCTCAGACCCACAACCACAAGAAACTGGACTCGGTCAACTACCAGAATGAGCTTGGAAGCAGATCTTCCCCAGAGCCTCCAGATAAAAATCCAGTTGATTCCTATGCTTTACCCTTGTTAGACTGTGAGCAGAGAACACAGCCGAGACTGCTAAGACTTACAGTAATTGTTTATGCAGCAACAGAAAACTTACATATCAACCCCTGCATAACTTCATCATAATATTACAAAGCATGGCAATTAGATAATTGTTCATCTGAGCTCCTTATTATCAAGGCCTAAGGATTAACCCACACACCCTGGTGTGACTTGCCCAAGGCCAGACACATCAGAGGCACACAGCTGATGTTGAAGAGATGAATGAATTTGCACACTAGTGTTTCAATAAAGATTTAAGGTATTGACAGTAATGATGAAAAAGAAGTAACTTACGTCTAACATGGGCCCTCAATCAGTATTCGTGGGTTAAACTCTGCCATTCTATACCATGTTATGTAATTGAAGGAACACACATTTCAAAGACCAGTTCCACAACTATGCAAACTTGGGATATTTACTTGGATATAATCTCACCTTCAGTTTATAATCTATAAAGAACTACACAAGTTTAGATATAGAACGACTTTTGCATTGTATCCCCCACAAAGAAGATAGACAAAATATCCTTAATGTCACCACATTCCTTATTTCTCTTCACTCCAATTGCCCTGCCTTCCAGCTTCATCACTGTCATCAGGGTGACACCCAAAATCATAATCTCTGAAAAAACTTCCCTCAAAACTACTTCTACCTTCCCCTGTGCACTGTTGGTGAGAGTGAAAATTGGTGCAGCCACTATAAAAACAGAACTACCATATGATCCAGCAATTCCACTTCTGGGTATTCACCTGAAAAACATAAAAACACTAATTCAAAAAGATATATTCACCCCTATATTCATCACAGCATTATTTACAATAGCCAAGATATGGAAACAACCTAAGTGTCCATCTGTAGAGGAATGAAGATGTTTTATACACATATACACACACACACACACACACACACAATGGAATATTAGTCAGCCATAAAGAAGAATGAAATCGTGCCATTTCTGACAACATGGATGGACCTAGAGGGTATTATCCTAAGTGAAATAAGTCAGAGAAAGACAAATACCATATGATCTCACTTATATGTAGAACCTAAAAAACCCAAACAAACAGACAAAACAAAAAGACTCAGATACAGAGAGCAAACTGGTGGTTGCCAGAGGGGAGAGGAGGGAGTGGAGGTGAAGATAGGTGAAAGGGTTAACAGGTACAAACATCCAGTTATAAGATACGTAAGTCATGGGGATGTAAGATACAACATAAGGAATATTGTCAATAATATTGTAATAACTTTGTATGGTGACAGAGGGTTACTGGACTTATTGTGGTGAGCATTTTGTATTTAAATGTTGAATAACTATATTGTACACCTGAAACTAATACAATATTGTATGTTAACTTTACTTCAATTAAGAAAAAGAAAAACTTCTATTTTCTAAGAGAAGTATGTTCAAAGGCATGTCATTTACAAGAAGTAAGAAGTAAACCTAATCACTTAGACTGACTGCCCATAAGCAGTTCTTAGAAAGGTAAAGCCACACACACACAAAAAGAAAAACTCAAATCACTGAATTAGCTGCTTAATGTTGACTTCCATCCATAACTCTAAATTCTACACAAAGGAGGGAGCTGGCATGAACACTGTGTATGTATTCATCTTTTAATCCCAAATACTTATCATGATACCTAGTAACATAGTAGGTACTCAATACATGTTTTTTTTAAATGTGTGTAATCTCATTTATTTTTATACAATTTTTAAAGGTTACACTACATTCACAGTTATTATAAAATATTGGCTATATTCCCCGTGTTGTACAATACATCTTTGTAGTCTATCTTACACTCGATAGTTTGTACCTCCCACTCCCTTACCCCATTATGGCCCCTCCCCCGTCTTCCCACTGGTAACCACTAGTTTGTTCTCTGTATCTGTGAGTCTGATTCTTTCTTGTTATGTTGTTTAGATTCCACATATAAGTGATATCATACCGTATTTGTCTTTCTCTGTCTGACTTATTTCACTTAGCATAATGCATTCCAAGTCAATTCATGTTGCTGCAAATGGCAAAATTTCATTCTTTTTTATGGCTGCGTAGTATTCCTCTGTGTGTGTGTGTGTGTGTGTGTGTGTGTGTGTATCTACATACAGATATATATACCACATCTTCTTTATCCATCTGTTGATGGACATTTAGGTTGCTTCCATAGCTTAGCAATTGTAAGTAATGCTGCTATGAACATTAGGGTGCATGTATCTTTTCGAATTAGTGTTTTTGTTTTTGTTTTCGGATATATACCCAGAAGTGAAATTGCTGTCAATACATGTTTATTGAACTCAAATAGCACTAAAACCTGTGATGATTTTTGGCATCCTTAAACGTATATGCTATCATCACTTTACAGCAATGAATTCACTATAATTCAGCAGGCTTAAAATAAATGATATTTTCCAATATTCACTCTTTTTTAACTGCATTTCTATTATTCAACTTGCTTTCTTAACTGCATTTATGTAAACATAATGAATAGGGAAAGTGCTTCACCAGTGGAAAGTATCGTGAAGCAACTAAACAGATGCTAAGAAAAATTAAAATCAAAAAATTGGGGGGGCTTCCCTGGTGGCGCGGTGGTTGGGAGTCCGCCTGCCAATACAGGGGACATGGGTTTGAGCCCTGGTCTGGGAAGATCCCACGTGCCGTGGAGCAGCTGGGCCCCGTGCGCCGCAACTACTGAGCCTGCGCTCTGGAGCCTGTGCGCCTGGAGCCCGTGCTCTGCAGCCGGAGAGGCCACGACAATAGGAGGCCCAGGTGCAGCAGCGGAGAGTGGCCCCCTCTCGCCGCGGCTGGGGAGACCCCGCGTGCAGCGACAGGGACCCAACACAGCCAAAAATAAAATAAATAAAATAAATAAATTTTTTTTAAAAAAAGGAAGAAAGAAAATACATTGTTCCCATTCACATTCCCACCAACAGTGTGATCAAAGCTCCTTAATATAAGGGACCATTACTATAAATTCTATCTTAAAAGTGATTTTCAAAAACAAAAATTGTTTTAAAGATTTTTTTAATATATTAGTCAAAGCCTTTAACTGCTATAATTATGTAAATACAGCCCACTATCATGGTTCTGGTATTAGTATCCATGCTTTGAAATTCCCTTACAAGGTCCTCTTAGGGCAATTAACCTTTTTTGGATGGCACCCAAGAAGAATCTATGTTTTAGCATATCCTAAGCTCCAGCTAACAGTGTTTTAGGTAGGTGCTGGAATATTCTGAATTAGAACTATAAAATTACTTAACTGTGTGACCTACAAAAATACAGATAAGCCATGCTTCCACACAGCTGAAAACCTAAATTAGTGCTCATCTATCTGTGAATAACCACCACGTTCAATTGTTCACTGAGACCTTAAGATCAAGAGAACCAAAATGCAAAGAGGTTATAGCTGCGCTTCAATAAAACAGTAGCCAGAATAAATTTTTTTAAAAAGCCCCAATGAGACATTTACTCTGACAAAAATCTGTATAAAAATCAATAGTAAAGCGTGATAGAGATTTTTAAACTTCCAGAACCAGTATTACACAGCCAGAGTCCACTTGAAATTGCCTTTGGTAAAGAAGGCTGAATAATTTTTCAAATACATAAAAAACAAATCCTGAAATTTAACACCAGAAAAACATTTTAACAATTCTTAGCTTCCAAAAATACCAGCCACAATCGCTACCAAATAAATTTCCATTGCTCTCCCACCCCAACATTTCTAAGCATTACCTCCCAGTTGACATGAAAATAAGAGGGGAACGGGGCGAGGCAATGAACAAGGAAGAAAAAGAGAAAGCCCTCATGACTTACAAATTAAACTTCCTATTAATCAGGAATTGGCTCTATGTTGTTTTTGCATATATTAGCATGATCCACGAACTAAAGCTGAGCCACTTAGTCATTTATTACACACACTATTCCTCATAAAATAGAACCTTGCCAGCTAAACACTTAACTTGGTTTACTAGTTCCTGAATACACAGCAGTCTAATTGCAGTACACATGCATAGCTAAACTGTATAGCTAAGATATTACTTTCGCCAAATCCCACATTTGTTCTTTTTCTTGACTTGGCCAAAAATAAAGCCTATTATTTATAGTTCAAGCCTGAAACTTTCAACAGATTGATAAGTAAACAAATTAATACATATACCAAGTATTTAAAAAGAGGCTTCTGATGCCTACAGTTTTAAGAGCACACAGCTATAAATTTTTAGTCCCAAATCCTCACTGTTCTAAAATTTGTATGTGACCTACTAAATACTTCTCACAAATTATATCCTGACAGCATGTTATTTCTCCTTACTGAAAATATTACTGTACTCACTAACATATAATTTTCTTTCTTAAAAAGATGAGGAAAAACCCTGAACTCCTACATGCCAAGCCTTACCACCACACGGCCAGACACTCTGGAGCCCCACGTTGGCAACCTACAAAGTCACATTTGCTCAGTTCAGCGATAAGCCTGTTAGGTTGCCCGACACAATCTTCTGTGCTACATATTACACAGCAAATTTAAGTGATGACAACTATCAAGTACTGTGCTTTGCAAACTCTGAAACAATGCACATTTGTAAAGGTAGCAGCCAATATTCAATAGATTTTTTTTCATTTGTTGAATATATAAACACTGATAACTCTGGCACTTGATTCTAAATTTGCCAACTGTAATTACAAACATATGTGCACATTACATAGCTACGGATGCACTTAAAATAATTACCTTATTGAAGATGTCTGCTTCTCCACAAGCTACTAGAAATAGCTGCAGAGCTACTCTGAATGCAATAGCTTTCCATGTGCAAACACAGTAATCAGAACAACTTATATACTTGGAAAGGCAATATAGATATCTGTATACCGCACTTCTTCATTTTTTTACCTCCCTAGAAAATTTTATTCCACTGTTTCCAAGCAGATCTCACTTTGCAAGTGTGCCCATTAGAATTCTACCGGATAGGGTGGCTACAATGATGTAAAGGGCACTGAGGTATGGTCACAGCTTCCTTTTCAGGATGTCTCCCCTAAATTTTTCTCATCCCGTTGTCTCTGATTCTGAGATTACTTTAGGAGTTCACTCTTTTTTTTTTTTTTTGCGGTACACGGGCCTCTCACTGTTATGGCCTCTCCCGTTGCGGAGCACAGGCTCCGGACACGCAGGCTCAGCGGCCATGGCTCACGGGCCCAGCCGCTCCGCGGAATGTGGGATCTTCCCGGACCGGGGCACGAACCCGTGTCCCCTGCATCGGCAGGTGGACTCTCAACCACTGCGCCACCAGGGAAGCCCAAGGAGTTCACTCTTAAACTACTGGCTTCACTGAAGAATATTTATGTGGTATATATAAAACCGTACAATTAATAGGCTAAGATTGTTAATCTCTGTAGCGGACATGAGTTGAAGAGAATGGGCAATAGTCGAGAGCATTTACTGGAGACCCGAAAATCTGTCGCTGCTGAAACAATGTTGTTTAAGTGGACAGAGCTGGGGGCTGGGTACCCACCACCACTTCTTTCCTAGGGCAGGCACATAACTGAGAAGTGGCCCTGGGGCAACCCTCTTATTTTTCCAGCACAGATAATCATCCAGGAGAAGAACTCGAAGAGATGAAAGTAGCTGATTGGGGGAAACACAACTCTAAGACAGGCAGTGGATGAGGCAGGGTCTGTTTTTCATTAAAAGTCTTACAGTATCTTTGACTTTTCAAATTAGAAGGATTACTTTAATAAAAACAAACTTGTTATAAAAATTAAGAAAGTCAAATAATCTCAAAACCAGTTTTAAGGAATAATGTTCCTACTGTTGAACAGGCTCCAGGGGTACACAAAATAGGAAACTGAGCAGGACCTCCATCTCTATTACCAAAGTTCTCAAAACCAGCGGGCCAGCCCAGAAGCAGGCACTCCAGTTAGCTAAGTGATAATGGTGGCTGCGAGGGGACAAGAGGGCCTGGTATTTCCAGTTATTCTAATGTGTGTGTTCCAAATGCTGGAGACTTCCTGGTACCACCAGGAATCAAAAGAAAATGAAGACCACATCCTTAGTTGTGGCTCTGCCACTATGTGAGGTATTTTACATTCCTAATTTAGGTTCTCAAAACTCGACCTTGGGCTTCCCTGGTGGCACAGTGGTTGGGAGTCCGCCTGCCGATGCAGGGGATGCAGGTTCGTGACCTGGTCCAGGAGGATCCTGCGTGCCATGGAGTGGCTGGGCCCGTGGGCCATGGCAGCTGAGCCTGCACATCCGGAGCCTGTGCTCCACAACGGGAGGGGCCACAGCAGTGAGAGGCTCACGTACCGGGAAAAAAAAAAGAAACAAAAAACAAACAAAAAAAAACTCGACCTCAAGTGTTAAAAGGAGACGCCAAAATAACAAACAAAATAACAAATTAACAAAATAACAAATAAAAGTGCTTAACAGCTATAACTTGTATGGCAATTTAATATTCTGTTCTGCCACTTTGTTTTTTCTCTCCCTCTCTCCCTCCCTTTCTCTCTTCTTCCTTTTCTTTTCCTTTTTTTAACTTGTTGGACTATCCTGTCACTGGTGTGCTTTCAAGTGGAGCTGGGTTATGGAGTGATCTTTTCCCCCACGCCTCAGATTTCTGGGTAAAGTCTTGAATTAAAACTAGATTTTTTTTTTAAGTTGTGTATCCCCTGTGTTGAGAATGAGACAGTCATTTCTGGAGAAGATTCGTTCACACCAATAAAAGAGAATCAAATTGGAAAATTCAAAGGCCCAACAAACAGAACGCAAATGGCTCTGAATAAGTAGTGTAGTTTAATCTCAGTGTAAGAGATAAGTCAATACATATATAAAAAGGATTAGAAGAAAATATAACAGAGGGTTAAGAATGATGATAGGCTTGAGGTAGTAGAATTACAATTTAACTGCTCTTTTTTTTGTTTGTTTTTTATAATGAGCATTATGACTGAGAAAAAAGAAAGTAAATGTTGCAAGTGCTTTTTTAAAATTGTTTTAAGAACACCAACATAAAAGATCAGAATTAGAGGGCAAACAAAGAAAACATCAGACTTTCCTTATTTAACAGGTCACTCAACTGTGTATCAGCCAAGAAAAGGGACTTTCCTAAGGATACAGAGCAATTCAAAGGTTGTATGGTATAATGGGTTAAAAGTAGGCTATCTGAGCCCAAATCCTGCCTTTGCAACTTTCTAGCTATGTGACCTTGGGCAAATTACATTACATCTGGTGGCCTCAGTTTCTTTATCTGTAAAATACAGGTAACAACAGAACCTTCCTGCCAGGGTCATTAGGAAGTCTACGTAAAGTGCCTGGGCCAATACCTGGCACATGTGAAAAACTCAAACAATGTTTTTTTGCTAGGAAAAAGAATAGCACTGTCATTACCATCTCATTATCATCATCTGGGAGGTAGGCTTCACACATACTATTCAGTCATCTATGGCTTTCCCTGTATTTTTAATCTCAATCTGTGGGCACTATAAACAATTGGGGACCACTTCCAGTCAAGGGCAAAGAGACCCAGAACTATTTTTCTTGACAAATCGTGTGAACTACTCATCGAAAAAATGAAATCCATAAATCATAATTTCAGTTTTCTAAAGCAACCTGATCAAAGGAAAATTAATGTTCAGAACAAATAAATTCACACTTAATGAAAACACCTCCAGCTATTAGGAAGCTGACAGAAAATTTAAAAGTCTAGAAAAGTGACTGGTAAAAAGAAAACTTACTTTGAATACACAGATTAGCAAGATCTTTCGAAAAAATAATTCCCCCTAACTCCATTTCTAAATCCGGATGTATTCCAAAAACATTTTCTACTGATGGTTTTTTTAAAAAGACATTTTATTAACTTTTTTTTTAAAGAAAAAGGCTTCTTGCTCTAAATCTAGTTTATAATTTCCCTTCCTGCTCTCCTACACTAGAAAAGAACATTCTGAATTTTTGGATAATTAATAGGAAGAGCTCTCAAAAATTCAAGGCGGTTAGCTTAAAATGACCTTTGCCTTTCCTGATTCCCTGTGGTTCACAGGTATCATCTCCTCAACACCAAGAGCAGAGAGATGTTTACTGTACAAGCATAATACCATCAAAGGTCATGAAGTCACTCAATATTTTTCCTAGGGAAGTATAAATGGATACTGCTATCTACAAGAAACAAAATATGAGATAATAACGTCACTCAATAATAGCCCTATGTTCTCAGAGAGTCATACCAGTTCTACCTCTAAAAGATTTATTATGGAATATAAGCCTGACAATTGATCATCAGCCTCTTTCGAAGTCTCCATCCAACAATTTTATTTCCTTCAAGTCTAACAAGTAACAAAATTGATATGTCCTTCCTATTTAAGACTGCCAGATGAGAGGCTCTGACTAAATAGGCAATCTCCCTTCACTCCTCATTAAGGTAATGACAGATTCTTAATGCACACCATGGCACTTTCATATGACTCCAAAATGAATAAATGATTGTTTCTGAATTTCCAGTCTAGCTTGCATGTCTCAATGCTCAAAACTGAGCTACATCAGAAGGAAACTGGACAAGATTTTCCTTCCCCAGGGTAATTAACCTTTCTTATCACTAATTCTCCTAACAAATTATAAGAATAATTGATTCTTATAACAAATCCAGAAGTTCTTTGTGTCTTCATTTTACTGATGAGGAAATCAGACCGCAGAGAAATTAACTGAAATATTTCGGGCTCTAAGTGACAAAGGCTGGCACTCAAATGGTTACTTGGCAAGAAAGCCTATACTCTGCCTTTCAGTGCACTGAACAGGCTAGGTGTGTTTTCAAAAGTCCTAGGATGCTTTGTAATGTACTCCAGCCTGTGCTTTGGTTTGGTAAGGCACAAAGGCCGTATTAGATCCTATCTCCCAGAAGGCCTTGCACAACCACAGCTAATAGGGAGCAGAAAAGTGCAGTGGGAGTTCCTAAGTTGAAACAAATGGAAACCTCCATGCCACAAGCTTTCCCCTCACAAGCAGGATCCGGCTTCTGAGTAAGTTAACTGTACCAGTTAACTCTCAGCTTCAAACCCACTCTTGCACCAAATTATAAGACTTGAGGTGTCATAATTGCTATATTTATATATTTCTCTTCAATTCTATGGCTATAAATCCTAATTCACTCATGCAGCCTGTACTTAATGAATGCCTACGATGTATCAGGCTCTGTGGTAGGTGCTATGAAGATGCAATGAACGAACACCTGATATGAAAAACCTACAGTCTTATAGATGAGCTAGATGGAACACGTTAAATTCAAAGGATTATTATAACAAGAGGCAGAAAGTGAGGGATGCTTGTCAAAATGTGCTTTGTTTCTTAGGATGGATTTTATTGACACTTGATAAAATCAGGTGAAAGAACTAGAACAGACTTTTTTAATGCCACCGAAGTTAATTTTTCTTGAAACTATCTCTATTCCACAGCTTAGTAAATCACATCTTCTTGAGGTGGCAACATTATATGAGGTTTCACATTAGTACTTAAATCATTCTTTCACAAACAGTTTTAGGGGAAAAGAAAAACATTTAAGAAGTAGTATGTTTCCATGTGAGAATACTACTTAAATCCAAGTCCTTTGATTTTTCTTTCTTTAGTCAAATGCTGATGCATAATTCATTAGGAAAGTCTTTATAATGGCAGGAGTTGGGAGAGCTGATGACCAATTTGCAAAATATACAAAGGAAAAAACCTTGTAGTTCTTCCAGCAGCAATCCAGCAAAAATGAAAACAGCCACAGAATGTGTGAGAAAAAGCACTGATGATGTCAGAGGAGCCAGATTCTAATCCTTGCTGTAACCAGAAGACAGATTTGGGTAGGTCATTACCATCTTGAGACCTCAATTTCTTCATCTCCAAAGTGAGGATAAAACTGCTTGGTCTAAATGTAAAATAGGTAGCTAGTGGGAAGCAGCCGCACGGCACAGGGAGATCACTGGGTGCTTTGTGTCCACCTAGAGGGGTGGGATAGGGAGGGTGGGAGGGAGACTCAAGAGGGAAGCGATATGGGGATATAGGTATATGTATAGCTGATTCACTTTGTTATACAGCAGAAACTAACACACCATTGTAAAGCAATTGTACTCCAATAAAGATGTTTAAAAAACAAAAAACTGCTTGGCCTATTTACACCACACATTCTCATGAGGAGTCAAACACTATAGAGGATGGGAAAGCACTTTGAAAAAAATATTACATCCTACATAAATGGTCACACATATCATCACAGAAATCTCAGAAATGTAGCCAGAGCAAGGCAATGACTTTTCAATAAATCTTTAAATGGCTTGCATATTTTAATCTCTATTTTTGTCACTCTCACCAAAATTAACTTGGAATTTTTTTCCAAGGAGTTTGCTAAAATCAATCAACTGTCCTCTTCACAATTTTTAGAAATTACCTCATAGTCAACTGTTGGATGCAGAGTCTTTTTCAGACAATGGTTCATTGCGTAATTGTAGACATAGCTTCTATTCAGTAGGAAGCTATAATAAAGAAGTCATTTCTCAGTTCTTTAAATGTTAAGACTCAAAGTACCAAAAAAGAATTTGTGGAATTCAGAAAATAAAAAACAGAAAACAAAAAACATAATTGAAGCTATTATGAAGACTGAAGTAAGCAGAAATCTTTTTTTTTTTTTTAAACTTTCTCTGCTCCTTTGTCAAAATGCCCATGTTTTCTGGTCCAGATGAAAACTAAACAAGCATGAGGTTCTTCTCTCACTGGGTGGCATACACTAGTGAACCCATCCAGCACTGCCACTCACAGAAAGCATGGGAAACAAGGAAGTAAAATGCTCTTCTGAAGAGTAACTTTTACTTACCAGAAACTGGAGGGGAGAGGAGGGATTTTAGCTATTTTGCTGGAAGGTACACAGATTAAACCCAATGACTTGTGTGTCCTTTCAAATTAACTCCATTTAGAAAACCTCTCATTAAATGTAATCTAATTTAAATGCATATCAGAACCACTTATATTTAACTCCTCTCTTGATGAGCAATTAGTTTTATTCTTGCTTTCCTTTCCTGATCTACTTACAGCTAAAACACAGCAGAGATAAGAAACATTTATTAAATTATCTTTTGCTGAGCTTTCTAGATCCAAACAAATCCTCCCCCTCCAACCCTCACCTCAGCCATTAGGAGGTGGACAAGACAAGACAAAAATTAGGTTTTTGCTCTCTTCACAAGTCATAATCAAATGACGAGACATATAAAAAGATGCTCAACAGGACTAGTCATCAAGAAAATGTAAGTCAAACCCACAACAAGATAACCATTTCACATTCACGACAATGACAAGAATGACAAAGACAGATAATAACAAGTACTGATGAGGTGTGGAGAAAATGGAACACTCACAGACTGCTAGTGGGAATGTAAAATAGTGCAGCCACTTAGGAAAATAGGCTGGCAGTTCCTTAACTGGTTAAACATAGAGTTATCACATTACCAGCAACTCCACTCCTAAGAATATACCCAAAATAACTGAAAATAGGTACTCAAACAAAAACTTGTAAAGGAATGTTCATAGCAGCACTATTCACGATCACCAAAAGGTGGAAACAATCCAAATGTTCATCAATTGATGCATGGCTAAACAAACTTGGTGTATCCATACAATGGAATCCACAGTGAAATATTAGTTGGCCATAAAAAAGGAATGAAGCACTGGTGTATGCTACAACATGTTAAACCTTGAAACCATTTTGCTAAGTGAAAGAAGTCAGTCACAAAAGATTACATATTATATAATTCCATTCATGTGACTAGCCTAGAACTGGCAAATCTATATAAAAAGATTAATGGTTGCATAGGACAGGGGGGATGAGGGCATAGGGGGTGATAGCTAAAGGATATGGAGTTTCTTTTTGAAGTGATTAAAATGTTCTAATCATTGTGGTGAGAATTGCACAGATCTGGGAATATATTAAAAACCCTCTTCTGGGTATATACCCAAGGAAAATAAAATCAGGACCTCAAAGAGATATCTGCACTCCCATGTTCTTTGTAGCATTAATCACAGTAACCAAGATATGGAAGCAACCCAAATGCCCTTCAACAGATGAATGGATAGAGAAAAATATATATATCTGTATAAAATGAAATATTATTCAGCCATGAAACCCTGCCTTTTGTGACAGCATGGATGGACCTTGAGAATATATGCTAAGTGAAATAAGCTAGACAGAGAAAGACAAATACTGTATGATCTTGCTTTTTATGTGGAATCCAAAAATAAGAAAAAAATCCAACCACAGACACAGAAAGTAGATTAGTGGTTACCAGGGGCTGCGGTAGTGGGGAGAATGGGGATTTATTGGTCAAAGCGTACAAAGTTGCAGTTACGTAGAACAAATAAGTGTAGATATCAAATGTACAGGCATGATGACTATACTTACTACTCTATTGAACACTGGAAAAACGCTGTGAGTAGATTTCAAGTACACTCATCAAACACAAAAATGGTGATATGTGAGGAGATACGTTAGTGGGCTTGACTATAGTAATCATTTCACTATGTATGTATACATCAAGTCATATTACACACCTAAAATATATACAATTTTTATTAAAAATACAGAAATGGGAAAAACACTGACTTGTACAATTTAAATGGGTGAATTGTATGACATGTGAATTAAATTTCAATAAAGCTCTTGCCAAAAAAAAAAAAGAGCAGAAAGTATGCAATTTTAGAGATGAGGTAAACTAATCATTGTACTTCAAAATTCAAATCACTTTAATTGTAGAAATTTCATTATAAAAATCTTTTCAAGAAACAACAAAAATAATAATAAAAACTACCATTTATCTAGCATGTACCATTTGCTGGAGAACTTACACACTTCATCTCAAACTTTCTTAACATTCAGATGTTTTTATTTCCATGATGCAGTTAAATGAGAATCTAAGAGAAAGCATAAGTAGCTGTGGTCACACAGTTAGAAAACCAATGGCACCAGAACACGTACCCAAGGTTACCTGACACCAAAGCTGTGCTCTTTCTCCTACATTATGATACCATAATTAAAAGAGACAGAATCATGTTCTCTCTATCAGGCCCAAAGAAAATTACTACATGAATAATTTAAGTATAAAGAAGGGAAAAAGCATTCACCCAGTGTTAATTGTACCTGTATTACATGAAATTTTTATCCATTCTTTAAATATATTTCCTGAGAGTCTACTATCTGCAAAATAGAGAGATGGTTGTAAAACCTTTTTAAATGAATATTTTATTCATTTGCAGTCTTTGTTTATTTATCTTGTTAATGTATCTTATGATTCAGGCTTATTGCAAATATAATCATCAAAAAGCCACAGAAATGTAGTAAGCTCCATATCACTCCAAATGTAGTAAGCACTCAATATTCTGAATATATATGCGAAAACAGAAAAGTGATGCTTCCTATTTGTAATCAACAGGATTAAACTCTCCAGAATCCAGAACGGGTATGAATGCGGTATTTGCAGGTCTAAACCCTAAGTCTGTATGCTTATTTGTATCCACAACTTCGAACTGGATCTTAATAAACTTGCCCCAAACTTCCTATTTCCATTTTCCTATGAAAGTTTAAATCTCTATAAACATAAAGGAAAACATATCAAAAATCATGGTAGGGACTTCCCTTGTGGCACAGTGGTTAAGAATCCGCCTGTCAATCTACAGATTCAATGCAATCCCTTTCAAACTACCACTGGCATTTTTCACAGAACTAGAACAAAAAAAATTCACAATTTGTATGGAAACACAAAGACCCCGAATAGCCAAAGCAATCTTGAGAACGAAAAATGGAGCTGGAGGAATCAGGCTCCCTGACTTAAGATTATACTACAAAACTACAGTAATCAAGACAGTATGGTACTGGCACAAAAACAGAAATATAGATCAATGGAACAGGATAGAAAGCCCAGAGATAAACCCACGCACATATGGTCATCACCTTATCTTTGATAGAGGAGGCAAGAATATACAGTGGAGAAAAGACAGTCTCTTCAATAAGTGGTGCTGGGAAAACTGGACAGCTACATGTAAAAGTATGAGATTAGAACACTCCCTAACACCATACACAAAAATAAACTCCAAATGGATTAAAGACCTAAATATAAGGCCAGACACTATCAAACTCTTAGAGGAAAACATAGGCAGAACACTCTACGACATAAATCACAGAAAGATCCTTTTTGACCCACCTCCTAGAGAAATGGAAATAAAAACAAAAATAAACAAATGGGACCTAATGAAACTTAAAAGCTTTTGCACAGCAAAGGAAACCATAAATAAGACCAAAAGACAACCTTCAGAATGGGAGAAAATATTTGCAAATGAAGCAACTGACAAAGGATTAATCTCCAAAATTTACAAGCAGCTCATGCAGCTCAATAACAAAAAAACAAACAACCCAATCCAAAAATGGGCAGAAGACCTAAATAGACATTTCTCCAAAGAAGATATACAGATTGCCAACAAACACATGAAAGACTGCTCAACATCAT
Organism: Mesoplodon bidens; assembly: GCF_964165515.1. NCBI lineage: Eukaryota > Metazoa > Chordata > Mammalia > Artiodactyla > Ziphiidae > Mesoplodon > Mesoplodon bidens. Next base: position 93,945,515 of record NC_138167.1, read on the forward strand.
TAATCATTAGAGAAATGCAAATCAAAACTACAATGAGATATCATCTCACACCGGTCAGAATGGCCATCATCAAAAAATCTACAAACAATAAATGCTGGAGAGGGTGTGGAGAAAAGGGAACCCTCTTACACTGTTGGTGGGAATGTAAATTGATACAGCCACTATGGAGAACAGTATGGAGGTTCCTTAAAAAACTAAAAATAGAACTACCATACGACCCAGCAATCCCACTACTGGGCATATACCCTGAGAAAACCGTAATTCAAAAAAAGAGTCATGTACCAAAATGTTCATTGCAGCTCTATCTACAATAGCCAGGACAAGGAAGCAACCTAAGTGTCCATCAACAGATGAATGGATAAAGAAGATGTGGCACATATATACAATGGAATATATATACAATGGAATATTACTCAGCCATAAAAAGAAACGAAACTGAGTTATTTGTAGTGAGGTGGATGGACCTAGAGTCTGTCATACAGAGTGAAGTAAGTCAGAAAGAGAAAAACAAATACCATGTGCTAACACATATATATGGAATCTAAGAGAAAAAAAAATAGGTCATGAAGAACCTAGGCGTAAGACAGGAAAAAAGACACAGACCTACTAGAGAATGGACTTGAGGATATGGGGAGGGGGAAGGGTAAGCTGTTACAAAGTGAGAGAGTGGCATGGACATATATACACTACCAAACGTAAGGTAGATAGATAGCGGGAAGCAGCCGCATAGCACAGGGAGATCAGCTCGATGGTTTGTGACCACCTAGAGGGGTGGGATAGGGAGGCTGGGAGGGAGGGAGATGCAAGAGGGAAGAGATATGGGAACATGTGTATATGTATAACTGATTCACTTTCTTATAAAGCAGAAACTAACACACCATTGTAAAGCAATTATACTCCAATAAAGATGTTAAAAAAAAAAAAAAAAGAATCCGCCTGCCAATGCAGGGGGCACAGGTTCGATCCCTGGTCCAGAAAGATCCCACATGCCATGGAGCAACTAAGCCCCATGTGCCACAACTACTGAGCCCACATGCCTAGAGCCGGTGCTCCACAACAAGAGAAGCCACCGCAATGAGAAACCCACTCACTGCAATGAAGAGTAGCCCCCGCTCGCCACAACTAGAGAAAGCCCGCACGCAGCAACAAAGACTGAACGCAGCCAAAAAAGAATCACAGTAAATAGGTGGATATCTTTAGAAGTACTCACTAAACCACATGAAATTGCTGATCTTTGACCATTCTTTTTTGGGTGTTTTTTTTTTTGGTTTATTTGGGGGTTTTTTGCGGTACGCGGGTCTCTCACTGTTGTGGCCTCTCCCGTTGCGGAGCACAGACTCCGGACGCGCAGGCTCAGCGGCCATGGCTCACAGGCCTAGCCGCTCCGCGGCAAGTGGGATCCTCCCAGACCGGGGCACGAACCCGTGTCCGCTGCATTGGCAGGCGGACTCTCAACCACTGCGCCACCAGGGAAGCCCACTTTGACCATTCTTGATAGACAAAATGGCACTGCCATATGGTTCATACTACACTTAAGAAGTACACATTTTCTGAGTTCAGGCTTTATATTCAAACTGTTAGCCAACTCTTGACCTTCATTGTGTACCAAGAGCTCCAGCACCAGAGGCCAGGGGACCAGCGTTCTAATCCAACACGGTCACTTAGCAGACTTGTGACCATAAGTAAATTATGCCCTGAGCCTCCAGAGTTCCCCGTTCTGAAACCTGGATATTAAAACATCGGCCTGGATTTACAGGTTTATTGTTGGGATATACTAGGAAAGCCCAGATTTCATAGATTTAAAGCACTGCCACGTGTAGGGAATATTAGTTTCTATCTTGCTTTGCTTTGCAACTTCCACAATACTCTGCAACATGAAAGTGTAGAGGAGCTTTGTTGGTTTTTAACTGGATGAGATGAAGTCTGAAATCTAACTCCACAACAACCCGTGTTGTGTCCTTGGGGACGCTGCCTAACAGTGATCCTTCAATTGTCTCATCTATAAAACTGGTCATGAGGCGGCAGCCATTCTTTTGCTCCTGATAATTGGTTCCATGCAGGAATATGAGCCCACGGTAGTCAAATTCTTTTTAATGTTTTTTAAATTAAGAAAGGAGTAAATATGAACCGGGGAGTAAAGTGTCCTAATTTTTAGATGTTGGCTACCTACTGGTTTTTTGTTTTGTTCTGTTTTCCTTTGCTTTTTATTTTTTTGTAACACAATTCAGAATAACCAAAAAACTAGGCTGCCAATTTACAACTTCAGAAATGTACAAAATGCTTGATATACTGTCACTGCTAAACAATTTACTGAATGAATGCCCTCTGGATAATTAAAAGAGGTCTCTTGAAGATTTCAAGGTGTTTTGTGTTGTTCATTTCCTGCTTTGGATTTTCCAATTGTTTCTAATTTTTTAAAGAGCAGATTTTTATTTGCTCAATTTAGGTGCCTAAAATAAGTCTCTTAAAGTACGCAATATAAAATTACCCTTCAGCTATTACTCTTAGGAGTAAAATCAGCCGATAATAAATGTGCCTTGGGTGCAGGTTCACAATGTGGTGAAGAATTTTATCACTGAATTGCTTTAAGGTCCTCAACTTCCAGGCATACCAGGGTAGGGGTGATAAATTCCTCATGGATACAAACACCCCAGCATTCTAAATCACCCTCTCATCTTCCACCCTTACATTCGTGATGTTTTAAATATGAATATGTTAATTTCTCAACAGATTGTGTAAAGAACAATGCTTGTATATGAGAAGCAGAAAAGGCTCATGGGCATTTCAATAACTAAGTCTTGGTCTTACATGTAAACCTCTTCATTTTCTACGTAATGAATGATGCAACACAGGGTACTGTGGTGCACAGCCTTAAAGACCACTCTACTTGATTCAATGATAAATCCAGGCACCTGACATATGTCTGTCCCCACAGTTAACTGGCACTCGCAGAAACAATTTACCAAATATTCCAAAGCATCCAAATATGAATGCACCATTAAAACTTGACAAGCGTCCACTAATTCTGATAATAGCACCATTATCATTTTTAATTCTACCACCAGCAATTTGTGCCATTCTCTGATGGCGCAAATAAGAATAGATGATTAGAAGTAAAAGCTTGTTCCTTAGAACACAGTATTTACATTTTGTGTAATAAACTATAATGAAAAGTTGACATTTTGCCCAAAGATGTACCAGATTTGCCAAAGATTTACCAGATAAGTCTATTGCATTCAAAACTGGATTCATCTGACCAACAACAACAACAAAAAAAGAAAAATGATTTACACACGAGTTTTCCAAAAGAAATAAAGCAAAAGAACCAAAACACCTAGTACCCCTCTTCTATTCAATTTTACATAATATTGGATAATTTAATTTTCACTATTTCATAATGACAAAAATAAAACTAAATGATAATAATGTGATCGGATTTGGGAGGGAGTGGGGAGGGGGCGAGGAGGAAGTAATTGCTTTTGTTGTCATTATCTTTTAGAGGTATCTTCACTAATACAGTCACGAGGCACCCTTTGCATTGATGGTAACAGAATGTGAACTTTCTAAACAAGGTTGTGTCCTACTTTCGTTCAAGTCCCATGAGCCAAGAAACAAACCAAGACCAATAAACAGAGGAGCAATCCTGTAAAGATCCTTCCTGGTTTCTCTAAGGGAAGACTCAGAGTCCCACTGAGTCATTTTTAATATTTAATTTTAGAATGCCAGTTATGAGAATATTTTAATTATCTTTTTCTTTTTCTGTTTGTTTGTTGGGTTTTTTTTAATTCCTAGTACCTAACACAGATCTTGAATATAGAAGGAAGGGAGCAAGTACAGGCGAATCTGGGGGAGGCAGAAGCCAGCTTAGCCATCTTGCACATTATCCCAAAGGAGACCAGAAACAGCAAGTCACAAGAGGCAACAGGAAAATGCTTCACAGATCCTAAACAAGCAAACAGCTGAAAGACTGGCATTTAAAAAAAAAAAAAAGACAAAAACATCTTTTTTTTTTTTTTTTAAAGTCCAGGCACAATTTTCAGGGCGCCGTTTCTGAAGCACTCTGACATGCCTTGATACCTCTAAGAGTGCTTTTCTCTTACAGTCCAGTGAAAACAACAGCTAAAATAAAATATTTATAATGATCCCAACTCCAAGCACTTTCTTTTACAACTTTATTGAGTTTCACTTTATATCATAAAATTCACCTATTTCAAGTGTACAATTCAATGATTTTTAGTAAACTTACTGAGTGGGGCAGCCATCACGATAAATCAGTTCTAGAATATTTTCACAATCTTATTAAGATCCCTGATGTTTATTTGCATTAATCCCATTCCCACTCCCAAGAAGCCACTAATCTACTTTCTCTTTTCTATAGACATTTGCCTTTTCTGGGCATTTCACATGAATGGAATCACACAATATTCTATCACTTTCTAAATATGTAAAATCACTTAACTTTGCTATGCCTCATTTTCCTCACAATGATCGTACCTATATCTCACAGAGCTATTTTAAGGAATAAATGAGATAATCCATGTAAAGTGCTTAGGATCCTGGCTGGCTCACGTCAAAGGCACAATACACGAACTTAAAGTAGTTAATACCCTACTATGGTTTGCTGTCTACTACAGATTCTATGTCAGCAGAGCCTCAACTTCAACATGTCCAAAAATGAACTCTGCCTTCAAAACTGCTTTCCTCCTGAGTCTGCTCACACAGAGAACACTCCGAGTATCCAGACAGTTAACAGAAACTTCCACAAATTCTTTGATTCTTTCCTACCCATTCTCACATCCGGTCAGCAAGTTCTAACGTCCTCTTTCCTCCCTTGAATTTGCCTCTTTATCTTCATTCCCTGAGCTTTAGTCACAGTTCTCAATTTTTTTTTTTTTTTTCCTGATTTAGTGCAAAGGCTTCCTACCTGTTCTCTCTACCTTCGGTGGTGTTTTCCTCCAATCCATCCTGCTTCTGTCAGAGGATTCTCTCTTAATATGCAAGTCTGATCATCTCTCTCTCCTTCAAGGGCCCCCCTAGCTTTCAGTTGAGCTCATTAGGGCCCATCACAAACCGATTTCTACCTACTTCTGTATTTCCATCCCTGGCCAATCTCCCAAATATGCCCTTGGTATTGGTCGTTCTGAACAACCTGCTGTTTTCTCAATGTGTAAGACAGTCTTAGGGCTTCAGGCAAGCTAGTCAGTTCACAGCACCCCAGAGACGGCCATTTGCCTTTCCCAAAGCTCAGCTCAAGTATCACTTTGTTAATCAGGTGCCCGCTCATGAATCACCAAGCATGATTTGGAGATACCTTCTCTGTCCAGAGTTGAATGAGGTAATACTCAAAAAGAAGCTCTCACAGTGCCATCAACTCAGTGAAGTGGCTCTTCTTGAGCCCAAGTTCAGCATCACTTGACTTTGGTGAAGGGTAGGGGTGGGGAAAGTATGGAGGAGGGAGGAAGGGGTGTGGGAAAGGGAGAAGCAGCAAGAGGAAATGGGGAGAGGAAAGAGAAATAGGGTATGAAAGGACAGGAAGGGAGGAGGGAAAATGGAAGATGATAAAGGTAATGCGTGTTCCCTGAGGACAAAGGATGTTGGAGGAGAAAGAGGAAGACGGGGTAAGACCCCCATCTCTGAGGGGAGGCTTTTCTTTTGGGCATGAGCCTTTAGTAACAATGTAAACCCTTTCTGTTCCCCCTACCTGTGATGATAACCGTACCATTTTTCTTTCTATTCTTCTGTTTCTGAAACAAGACCACGCACAGTGATTCTAGCTCTAAAGTGGAGGAAAAATTTACACACTTCCATCTGCTGGAGACAACATTTCATTTCCTTTCTAAAGCATTCTCCACATTAACTGTCAATCAACCAAGAGTTACTTTTCAGGTTCTCCATCTGTTTTCATTTTTTTCATGTCTTTCATCAGAATCCACAGAAAACTAGACTTATTTCAATATGTCATAAATATCAAGGATATTTGGGTGAAAGAATCAGAGTTAAAAGAGGTATTAGAGGTTATCCAAATCAGCAGTTTCCAGTACTTTCTCCACAGGCCCCTTTAAGCATATCCACCTGCACTCAACCCAAGGCCTGACTTTCAAATAGTTTCTACACCTAACTTTGTCTTTTCACAATGCAGCTTTCAATTTTTTTTTTTTTTTTTTTTTTTTTTTTTTTTTTTTTTTTTTGCGGTAGGCGGGCCTCTCACTGTTGTGGCCTCTCCCCTTGCAGAGCACAGGCTCCGGATGCGCAGGCTCAGCAGCCATGGCTCACGGGCCTAGCCGCTCTGCGGCATGTGGGATCTTCCCAGACCGGGGCACGAACCCGTGTCCCCTGCATCGGCAGGCGGACTCTCAACCACTGCGCCACCAGGGAAGCCCAGCTTTCAATTTTATTAACCAAAAATCAAAGCTAACAATCAGATTTTCTGACAAACATAAGCTACTCAGTGCTAAGACCCCTGAATTTATGTAATTATTGATCAAAACCCAAGACAAAACAAAATCTCAACATTTTGTTAGCCTATATGATCCCGTATTGGCTAACTACAAGCTTAGGGGTTTTAATGGAAGTTGATGGTGGATTCTGATTGTGAATTTCCATGTCCCTTCCCAGGCTTCAAGCTACTGACTCCAGCCAAACTCTTCCAAGTTTAGAGAGGTGAAAGCCCAAGAAATCTTAGAGCTCTCAATACTGCTGATGATCCTTCTTTTCTGCAATGTTTCTTCACAGGACCTTCATAAGTGTCTTCTTATCCTGTTCTCATCTTGGAATGCACAAAGAGAATTTAAGGAGTCCATGAACTTGGATGGAAAAAAAAGTACATCTTAGCTTTCACTAGTCGTAAAGAAACTTAGCGATGCCTTTAATTCTGAATAAAGGCAACTAAGCATGGCAGTGATTTCATCACCAGTAGGAATCACAGATGCTTTTCTATCACAGTACAATTGTTGCAAATTTCTCAAAAAATCATTTACCCTCATCACCACTTCGATATTACGGCAGTTAATGGATCTACCACCTGGTTTTGTTATTAAATAGATTAATAAAGAAGGATATATTTCACTATACAGTACCTTGGTATTTTAGTATTTTGATAAATATATTTCAATTTGGGGGGCTTCTATATGTTTTATTTTATGCAAGTAATACAATTTTTAGGAAGAAGTCCGTAGGTTTCAACAGATGGACAAAGGGATCCACGACACACAAAAAAAGCCGCTTTGAAAGCAAAATTCACTCAAATGCATCTCTGTGTACCCTGCAATAACAAGATGGGGTAATAAAAAGTAAGTATTTCTTTGAGTAAATTGTGCAATCTAACACAGTTAGTGGGAAAAAATAGGATTCAATTTCAGATCTCCTGAACTCTCGTGTATTCCAATGCTTTCATAGAGGGGGTCAGGAGCCTGAGCTTCAGAGATAGACATGTGGTTTCAAATCTGATTCATCATTTAATGGCCAATGACCTCAGGCAAGTTACTTAACCTCACAGAGCCTGTTTCCATGTTTATAATAACTGCCTTATTGGATTGAGAGGATGAACTGCAATGAAATATGTAAAGAACTTACTATGATATTTTGCACATAATTTAATTTTTAAGAAGATATAATAGGGACTTCCCTGGTGGTGCAGCAGTTAAGAATCCGCCTGCCAATGCAGGGGACGTGGGTTCAGTCCTGGTCCATGAAGATCCCACGTGCCATGGAGCAATTAAGCCCATGTGCCACAACTACTGAGCCTACACTCTAGAGCCTGTGAGCCACAACTACTGAACCCGTCTGCCACAACTACTGAAGCCCACGCACATAGAGCCCGTGCTCCACAATAAGAGAAGCCACTGCAATGAGAAGACTGCACACCACAAGAAAGAGTAGCCCCCACTCACCGCAACTAGAGAAAGCCTGCGCGCAGCAACAAAAACCCAACACAGCCAAAAAATTTTTTAAATTAAAAAAATAAAAGATATAATAATCTACTTCATGCCTAAATATCTTTATGGAGTTTTTCAAAATACTATTTATATCCCACATAGCTTTACCATTCTCTAAAACTTTACTGCCAGTATGATGCCACTCTCCACATAACTCTCAAAATCAGAGCCTACTTTCTTCTCAGAAGAACTCGTGGCCCCAGAAGATCTGAAGCTAACAGCTAGAGCACCATGGCCCTGACCCTAGTTTCCATCTTCAGACTACTACTAAGTCCATCTTTGAACCCCACATTAAGTCACACTACTTCCTCCTGCCTACTCCCTCCTGATCATCATCCTGGGCAGCTTGATGTTTTTCATCTACCATTATCCATGCTGAAGACACATGCAAAACTCTGCAGTAACAGTTTTGAAGTTTCCATCATTCTAACAACCTGACATTCCCTCCATGAATCCATATGATTCACCATTTGCATGCCATTCCACTAACAGAGCACCTGACGGATTAGACAGAAAATTAAAGTGTATGAAGCAGAATTGGATTTCATGCTCATAACAACCCTATGAGATCAGGAATTACTGTCCTCTTCATAAATGAGCAAGCCCAGGTTCAGACAAATCACTGACTTGCCCCCCACCCCCCGTAACACTGCCAGAGAGTAAAAAATTGAAGAATAAACTCAAGGACTCCCACTAGTCAATGATCCATCATACTTGATTTTTCTTCCCTTTATTAACAGAAATATTTAGCCCATTTTCTCAATTTCTTATTCCCCTGGAGAATTAAATATACAACTTCTAAATATTTCTCTTTTTAATGCATCATTCAGGTATTATGTTCATACTGATCATGATTCATTCAGATCTTGAGTTAAGTACACAATAGGCGAGCTGGAAATGACTTGAGATGGAAATACTGGGCTGCCTAGAAAAGAAAGAAGCATGCTGGCAAAAAGCAAGAATCCAAGCAAAAGAAGAAAGAACCCAAGCTATGACAGCCGGATCAAAAGAGGAACAACTAAAAGGGAGACTGTAATGTACTTTGAACTTTGTGGAAGAAAACAGGGTACCCATGTTGGAAGCCATATTCTCCTTGATGTAGCTCAAAATGATCAATGTGATCAGAGCAGAGCCAATAAGATGTCTAGATTCAGACATGAACCCCTGCCAGCGGGGAACTGTGTCTCAATTGATCACACAGCACCAAGCCAAACCCTTAAATACGAAATGTGAGTTGGGAGGGTAACTTCAATATAAACACTGATTTTATGGATATGATTTCAACAGTACACATTTTCCTATTACTCCCATAAAGTATCTCACTGATATCTAAATACCTCCAAGCCTTACATAATGTAAGTGCTTGGACACGTTCACACATCACCATATCTTTGGCTCAGAGCAACGTCAATTCACCACTTGCATATTGAAAACACTACAGAATTACAACAGGCCTAGAACTGCTGCCAACAAATGGACTGCCTCTGTGCTATTTGTAAATTGATTGTTTCTCCTTTGGCTTACGGCAAGTAGAGAATTGCGTATAAACGCATATATATTACATATCTACTCATAAAATTTAACATTAGGATTGAACTTTCCCCAAACTCAGAATATCGTGATACCCTTTAAACAAGTATTACAATATATGTTTGATTTAATGCGTCTCTTCTAGCTTAATGTTTTTAATTGATTTCACTAGCTCCAGGTCAAAACCATTCTACCTAAACGTCTGCTTTCACAGAAACTGTTTATTACCTGGCTTATGAACTAAGAATTTTTAATAGGTCCTTATTGAAAATCAAATGAATAGGTTATTTGGTGTTGTTTTTAAGCAGAACAGGTGGCTACTGGCTAAAATGTATTCTACTTACTTATCAGGCCTCCCAAGTTCATTTCACATGCAAACATAATTAGCTATTCTTCAAATTAACTATTGAAAATAATACCAAAGGCAGCATTTTCCACTCAGTAAGGATTAATCTACCTATTATTTTAAATTTGCAAACCAACCTTCGAGGTACAAATTTTGAAAAGCCAGGTACGACTGCTTTGTAAATCTTACTCTTCTAGCCTCACAAGTTAACAAGACTCCTGAAAAGTTTAAGAATCAGATATAATCCTGCAGTAGGCAATCCTGGTCCTGACACCGATTTTTCTACCTGAGGACAACCACGTCCAAACCGCAACCATTTGACAAGTGGAGACTCTAAAAGAACCTGTAAAATGGCAATCCAGTTCAAAGCAGAAACATACGGCCTTTTTCCTTGCCAATAAGAAAAAAAACAGCACATTACTGAACACATTTTATCAAGGGTGCCCCTTGGGGAGCCCAGAGAATGAAAAAGCATCAAGACGAGGCTGTCAACAACCAAGCAGTGATGCAGTCACTTTGTAGGTGCCAAAACCTCAATCACAGAAAATCAGTACCAGTGGGCCGACCCCCTGAGAACTAGATTCCAGAAGAATACCAAACAGCTTCTTAGGGCTGAGCTAAAGCCAGGCCCAGACCCCGACCCGGGGGGGAGGTCAAGCAAAACACTTGGAGAGCAGGTTGAAGCAAAGCCTGAAACAATGTAACAAAGCAGCAGACAGCTGGGCAACAACTGCTGGGAAACTGCAGGCTTGCGGCTCCAGAGGCAGGGGAGCCAGGTTCACAAACAGCTCCGGCAGCGTTCCCTAGGCGGCCGCTCTGAGATGAAAGCAGTGGGCGCTTCCTTGAGGCCCAACGGGACTGCCAGGCTGCACAGGGGCTGGGGCACCAGCTCACAAAGACATATTGTTGCCTGAAAACCCACTGCTCACGAAGTCACTCAGGATCCAGGGACGAGTTAGGACAAAACCCATAAACGACTGCAGACATGTGGCATCCATGCCATCTAGTCACTTAGGGCTCTTCTAGACAAACAGGCCGCAGTTTGCCAAGTTCTACCAAAAATCACCGGTGAGGACTCACTATAGTGTCATCCAAGAGAAAGGGAAGTCAGTAACATTTTACATCTGTAAGCCTGACCTTGAGCTTTAACTCCTAACAAGTGTATCTTAGACCTGTGTTTCCCATCAAATGTCAGGGAACCCCTGAGAGGGCCCAGGGACCAGTAAGATCGTCCTCTGCTCTCAGGGACCAGTAAGATCATTGCTGGAAGAGTTTTAAAGGTATGTGTTTTCATTTAAATCAGAGGGTGGCAAACTTTTTGGTTAAGGGCCAGACAGTAAATATTTCAGGCTTTGCGAGCCCCAAGGTCCCTGTTGGAACTACTCAACTCTGCCATCGTAGAGAGAAAGCAGTCAGAGACAACAAGTCCACAAATGGGTGTGGCTGTTTAAAAAACAGGCTACAGGGTACACTGGCCCACAGGCTGCAGTGCCTACTCCCAGTTTAGATGATAGTCCAGAATACACACACATACACACACACCCAAAGGAATGAATGTTCTACCTCATATGTGTGACCACCTCATAACTAAGCAAGGCCACATGACTCCTGAGATTGCATTTATGATCGAGTTGGCACCAAAGCGTACTACTCAAATGGTTAAGGGTATTAACAGACCGGAAGTGGACATCATGGGTTCCATGGACATCTGTGGTCTCTCCCTCTTCGCAGAATCCCTTTTCCTTCCTTGTAATGAACGCCCCCTTTCCTATACTGCACATGGCATGGGTTCGGCAAACCTGCGTCCTCTTCACTCCGATGCCAGACCAGAGGTACATTTCATGGATGAGCTTGTAACCTAAGTCAGGATAACTAAGATCCCCTCTGGAGCATTCTGGGAGAGCTAGGGAAGAGATCTTAGGTTACCACTGGCCACAGTGCCCACCAAGATGGCCAGACCAAGAGATGGAGAAAGAAATGAAGTCTTCAGGCCTCATCAGGGCTCTTAGGTTCAGACAAGCAAGAGGTTCTACTTTTTCTGAACTGGGCTTTGGGCACTTGAAACCTTATTATCAAAATAAAACATGCTAGCAAAAGTAAAGGGCAGATGACAATGTTTTAGCAGCAATTCAAAGCAGCAATACAGGCATGCCAAACTCCAAAGCACCCACAGCAACTCCATGCTGTGACATCTCACTGCTTCTTCTTACTCACTGAGGAAAATAAGCACATCCCTCCACCATCTTTCACCCCAAACTGATCTACATGTCTGCTTCCTTTTCCACCCACTTGCTCCAGACAGAAACCTGAGAATAGTCCCTCTCCTACAACCCTCCACATTCAGCTTGTTACCAAGTGACATCAACTTTTCTTCACCTTTTCCTTTCTATTTCACCCCAATTTTTTTCACCTCTGTTTCTACCTTATTTTAGCCCTCATCGCGAACACGAATACAAATCCTCCAATATAATCCTATAATGGACCCCTTTCTGGTCTCTCTGCTTTGGATTTCACCCTTCTTCAGACAGTTCTCCAAATTTTATCAGGGAACACGAGACCCCCCCGGCGATCTGGCTCCCGCCTACCTTGCTAATTCACCTCTTTTCCCTCCCACTTCCTACCCTCTACTCTAGCTTTAGGCCCTGCTCTTTGGATGCCATGCCTTTCTCTTTCTGCACATTTTTTTCCCCAAATAATCCTCCCTCTCTCTCATTTTATTAAGCTATTTCTTATTTGTTCTTCAGAAACCAGTTCTCGATGAATAGCTCAGACTTCCGGGGAAGATGGCGGAAGAGTAAGACGCGGAGATCACCTTCCTCCCCACAGATACACCAGAAATATATCTACACGTGGAACAGCTCCTACAGAACACCTACTGAACGCTGGCAGAAGACCTCAGACCTCCCAAAAGGCAAGAAGCTCCCCACGTACCTGGGAAGGGCAAAGCGGAGAGATTCCCGCACAGAGGATCGGTGCCGACCGGCACTCACCAGCCCGAGAGGCTTGTCTGCTCGCCCCGGCGGCGCTGGAAGCTGAGGCTCGGGCTTCAGTCGAAGCGCAGGGAGAGGACTGGGGCTGGCGGCGAGAACTCAGCCTGAAGGGGGCTAATGCGCCACAGCTAGCCGGGAGGGAGTCCAGGAAAACTCTGGAGCTGCCAAAGAGGCAAGAGACTATTTCTTCCCTCTTGGTTTCCTGGTGCGCGAGGAGAGGGGATTAAGAGCGCTGCTTAAAGGAGCTCCAGAGACGGGCGCGAGCCGGGATAAAAGCGCGGACCCCAGAGACGGGCGTGGGACGCTGGGGCTGCTGCTGCCGCCGCCAAGAGGCCTGTGTGCGAGCGCAGGTCACTGCCCACACCGCCCTTCCAGGAGCCTGTGCAGCCCGCCACTGCCGGGGTCCCGGGATCCAGAGACGGCTTCCCTGGGAGAACGCACAGCGCGCCTCGGGCTGGTGCAACGTCACGCCGGCCTCTGCCGCTGCAGGCTCGCCCCGCACTCCGTGCCCACCCCCCACCCCCCTCCCCCCGCCTGAATGAGCCAGAGTGCCCGAAGCGGCTTCTCCTTTAACCCTGTCCTGTCTGAGCGAAGAACAGACGCCCTCCGGCGACCTACACGCAGAGGCGGGGCCAAATCCAAAGCTGAGACCCGGGAGCTGTGGGAACAAAGAAGAGAAAGGGAAATCTCTCCCAGCAGCCTCAGAAGCAGCGGATTAAAGCTCCACAATCAACTTGATGTACCCTGCATCTGTGGAATACATGAATAGACAACAAATCATCCCAAATTGAGGAGCCAGGAGTCAGTGCTGTGCCTCTGAGGTGGGAGAGCCAACTTCAGGACACTGGTCCACAAGAGACCTCCCAGCTCCACATAATATCAAACGGCGAAAATCTTCCAGAGATCTCCATCTCAACACCAGCACCCAGCTTCACTCAACGACCAGCAAGCTACAGTGCTGGACACCCTATGCCAAACAACTAGCAAGACAGGAACACAACGCCACCCATTAGCAGAGAGGCTGCCTAAAATCATAAAAAGTCCGCAGACACCCCAAAACACACCACCAGACGTGGACCTGCCCACCAGAAAGACAAGATCCAGCCTCATCCACCAGAACACAGGCACTAGTCCCCTCCACCAGGAAGCCTACACAACCCACTAAACCAACCTTAGCTACTAGGGACAGACACCAAAAACAACGGGAACTACGAACCTGCAGCCTGCAAAAAGGAGACCCCCAAACACAGTAACATAAGCAAAATGAGAAGACAGAAAAACACACAGCAGGAGAAGGAGCAAGATAAAAACCCACCAGACCTAACAAATGAAGAGGTACTAGGCAGTCTATCTAAAAAAGAATTCAGAATAATGATAGTAAAGATGATCCAAGATTGTATTTCCAAGATCCAAAATCTTGGAAATAGAATAGACAAAATGCAAGAAACAGTTAACAAGGATCTAGAAGAACTAAAGATGAATCAAGCATCGATTAAAAACACAATAAATGAAATGAAAAATACTCTAGATGGGATCAATAGCAGAATAACTGAGGCAGAAGAACGGATAAGTGAGGTGGAAGATAAAATAGTGGAAATAACTGCTGCAGACCAAAATAAAGAAAAAAGAATGAAAAGAACAGAGGACAGTCTCAGAGACCTCTGGGACAACATTAAACGCACCAACATTTGAATTATAGGGGTTCCAGAAGAAGAAGAGAAAAAGAAAGGGACTGAGAAAATATTTGAAGAGATTATAGTTGAAAACTTCCCTAATATGGGAAAGGAAATAGTTAATCAAGTCCAGGAGGCACAGAGAGTCCCATACAGAATAAATCCAAGGAGAAATATGCCAAGACACATATTAATCAAACTGTCAAAAATTAAACACAAAGAAATCATATTAAAAGCAGCAAGGCAAAAACAACAAATAACACACAAGGGAATCCCCATCAGGATAACAGCTGATCTCTCACCAGAAACTCTACAAGCCAGAAGGGAGTGGCAGGACATAATTAAAGTGATGAAGGAGAAAAATCTGCAACCAAGATTACTCTACCCAGCAAGGATCTCATTCAGATTTGATGGAGAAATTAAAACGTTTACAGACAAGCAAAAGCTGAGAGAGTTCAGCACCACCAAACCAGCTTTACAACAAATGCTAAAGGAACTTCTCTAGGCAAGAAGCACAACGAAGGAAAAGACCTACAAAAACAAACCCAAAACAATTAAGAAAATGGGAATAGGAACATACATATCGATAATTACCTTAAATGTAAATGGACTAAATGCTCCCACCAAAAGACACAGATTGGCTGAATGGATACAAAAACAAGACCCATATATATGCTGTCTACAAGAGACCCACTTCAGACCTAGAGACACATACAGACTGAAAGTAAGGGGATGGAAAAAGATATTCCATGCAAATGGAAACCAAAAGAAAGCTGGAGTAGCAATTCTCATATCAGACAAAATAGACTTTAAAATAAAGACTACTAGAAGAGACAAAGAAGGACACTACATAATGATCAAGGGATCGATCCAAGAAGAAGATATAACAATTGTAAATATTTATGCACCCAACATAGGAGCACCTCAATACATACGGCAAATACTAACAGCCATAAAAGGAGAAATCGACAGTAACAAAATCATAGTAGGGGACTTTAACACCCCACTTTCACCAATGGACAGATCATCCAAAATGAAAATAAATAAGGAAACACAAGCTTTAAATGATACATTAAACAAGATGAACTTAATTGATATTTATAGGACATTCCACCCAAAAACAACAGAATACACATTTTTCTCAAGTGCTCATGGAACATTCTCCAGGATAGATCATATCTTGGGTCAGAAATCAAGCCTTGGTAAATTTAAGAAAATTGAAACTGTATCAAGTATCTTTTCTGACCACAATGCTATGAGACTAGATATCAATTACAGGAAAAGAGCGGTAAAAAATACAAACACATGGAGGCTAAACAATACACTACTTAATAACGAAGTGATCACTGAAGAAATCAAAAAGGAAATTAAAAAATACCTAGAAACAAATGACAATGGAGACACGACGACCCAAAACCTATGGGATGCAGCAAAAGCAGTTCTAAGAGGGAAGTTTATAGCAATACAATCCTACCTTAAGAAACAGGAAACATCTCGAATAAACAACCTAACCTTGCACCTAAAGCAATTAGAGAAAGAAGAACAAAAACATCCCAAAGTTAGCAGAAGGAAAGAAATCATAAAAATCAGATCGGAAATAAATGAAAAAGAAATGAAGGAAACGATAGCAAAGATCAATAAAACTAAAAGCTGGTTCTTTGAGAAGATAAACAAAATTGATAAACCATTAGCCAGACTCATCAAGAAAAAAAGGGAGAAGACTCAAATCAATAGAATTAGAAATGAAAAAGGAGAAGTAACAACTGACACTGCAGAAATACAAAAGATCATGAGAGATTACTACAAGCAACTCTATGCCCATAAAATGGACAACCTGGAAGAAATGGACAAATTCTTAGAAATGCACAACCTGCCAAGACTGAATCAGGAAGAAATAGAAAATATGAACAGACCAATCACAAGCACTGAAATTGAAACTGTGATAAAAAATCTTCCAACAAACAAAAGCCCAGGACCAGATGGCTTCACAGGCGAATTCTATCAAGCATTTAGAGAAGAGCTAACACCTATCCTTCTCAAACTCTTCCAAAATATAACAGAGGGAGGAACACTCCCAAACTCATTCTACGAGGCCACCATCACCTTGATACCAAAACCAGGCAAGGATGTCACAAAGAAAGAAAACTAGAGGCCAATATCACTGATGAACATAGATGCAAAAATCCTCAACAAAATACTAGCAAACAGAATCCAACAGCACATTAAAAGGATCATACACCATGATCAAGTGGGGTTTATTCCAGGAATGCAAGGATTCTTCAATATACGCAAATCAATCAACATGATACACCATATTAACAAATTGAAGGAGAAAAACCATATGATAATAGATGCAGGGAAAGCTTTTGACAAAATTCAACACCCATTTATGATAAAAACCCTGCAGAAAGTAGGCATAGAGGGAACTTTCCTCAACATAATAAAGGCCATATATGACAAACCCACAGCCAGCATCGTCCTCAATGGTGAAAAACTGAAACCATTTCCACTAAGATCAGGAACAAGACAAGGTTGCCCACTCTCACCACTCTTATGCAACATAGTTTTGGAAGTTTTAGCCACAGCAATCAGAGAAGAAAAGGAAATAAAAGGAATCCAAATTGGAAAAGAAGAAGTAAAGCTGTCACTGTTTGCAGATGACATGATACTATACATAGAGAATCCTAAAGATGCTACCAGAAAACTACTAGAGCTGATCAATGAATTTGGTAAAGTAGCAGGATACAAAATTAATGCACAGAAATCTCTGGCATTCCTATATACTAATGATGAAAAATCTGAAAGTGAAACCAAGGAAACACTCCCATTTACCATTGCAACAAAAAGAATAAAATATCTAGGAATAAATCTACCTAAGGAGACAAAAGACCTGTATGCAGAAAATTATAAGACACTGATGAAAGAAATTAAAGATGATACAGATAGATAGAGAGATGTACCATGTTCTTGGATTGGAAGAATCAACATTGTGAAAATGACTCTAGTACCCAAAGCAATATACAGATTCAATGCAATCCCTATCAAATTACCACTGGCATTTTTCACAGAACTAGAACAAAAAATTTCACAATTTGTATGGAAACACAAAAGACCCCGAATAGCCAAAGCAATCTTGAGAACGAAAAATGGAGCTGGAGGAATCAGGCTCCCTGACTTCAGACTATACTACAAAGCTACAGTCATCAAGACAGGGTGGTACTGGCACAAAAACAGAAATATAGATCAATGGAACAGGATAGAAAGCCCAGAGATAAACCCACGCACATATGGTCACCTTATCTTTGATAAAGGAGGCAGGAATGTACAGTGGAGAAAGGACAGTCTCTTCAATAAGTGGTGCTGGGAAAACTGGACAGGGACATGTAAAAGTATGAGATTAGATCACTCCCTAACACCATACACAAAAATAAGCTCAAAATGGATTAAAGACCTAAATGTAAAGCCAGACACTATCAAACTCTTAGAGGAAAACATAGGCAGAACACTCTATGACATAAATCACAGCAAGATCCTTTTTGACCCACCTCCTAGAATAATGGAAATAAAGACAAAAATAAACACATGGGACCTAATGAAACTTAAAAGCTTTTGCACAGCAAAGGAAACCATAAACAAGACCAAAAGACAACCCTCAGAAAGGCGAGAAAATATTTGCAGATGAAGCAACTGACAAAGGATTAATCTCCAAAATTTATAAGCAGCTCATGCAGCTCAATAACAAAAAAACAAACAACCCAATCCAAAAATGGGCAGAAGACCTAAATAGACATTTCTGCACAGAAGATATACAGACTGCCAACAAACACATGAAAGGATGCTCAACATCGTTACTCATTAGAGAAATGCAAATCAAAACTACAATGAGATATCATCTCACACCAGGCAGAATGGCCATCATCAAAAAATCTAGAAACAATAAATGCTGGAGAGGGTGTGGAAAAAAGGGAACACTCTTGCACTGCCGGTGGGAATGTGAATTGGTACAGCCACTATGGAGAACGGTATGGAGGTTCCTTAAAAAACTACAAATAGAACTACCATATGACCCAGCAATCCCACTACTGGGCATATACCCTGAGAAAACCATAATTCAAAAAGAGTCATGTACCAAAATGTTCATAGCAGCCCTATTTACAATAGCCCGGAGATGGAAACAACCTAAGTGTCCATCATCGGATGAATGGATAAAGAAGATGTGGCACATATATACAATGGAATATTACTCAGCCATAAAAGGAAACGAAATTGAGCTATTTGTAATGAGGTGGATGGACCTAGAGTCTGTCATACAGAGTGAAGTAAGTCAGAAAGAGAAAGACAAATACTGTATGCTGACACATATATATGGAATTTAAGAAAAAAAAATGTCATGAAGAACATAGGGGTAAGACAGGAATAAAGACACAGACCTACTAGAGAATGGACTTGAGGATATGGGGAGGGGGAAGGGTAAGCTGTGACAAAGCGAAAGAGCGGCATGGACATATATACACTACCAAACGTAAGGTAGATAGCTAGTGGGAAGCAGCCGCATAGCACAGGGAGGTCAGCCCGGTGCTCTGTGACCGCCTGGAGGGGTGGGATAGGGAGGGCGGGAGGGAGACGCAAAAGGGAGGGGATATGGGAACATATGTATATGTATAACTGATTAAACTTGTTAAATAAAAAAAAAAAAAGAAACCAGTTCTCACAAGTGCCTCCCTCATCCTCCCTCCCAGTGTGGGTCTAGTGCCCCTCTTATGTACTCACAATCATAAGCACGTCTCCCTGTTAGGGAAACTGTCTGTTTACTTGGTCTCCCCACCAGACTCTAAGATCCTTGAGATTATGGACTACATCTTCTTCAGGGTCAGTGTCCCCCATATTAAACATGGTTCCTGACACAGCTACGCATTTACAAATGCTTTTGCTAAAGGAACACAGGAATGACAGGAGCTGAAAGCATCCCACACTGACGCTTTCCTGGGAGATAACACACATAAGAATGACTTAACACTTTTAAATCAAGGGCGAATGTCTATTTGAGTGGATTTCCTGAATTTAAAATAAACCACATCAAATCTTTCTCCCAAACTTTGAATACAATTATCATATTTTTATACTGTAATTTTCAGAAATCAGGTTACTTAAATGGTAAGCATACCCTTACTTTTTCTTTCTCTCCAATCACTTCTAGTAACAACAGCTGTTTCTGGTCTCTGAGGTAAGTGACCAGAATACACAAAACAATTTACAGTGTTATTACTAAGTATCCTTAAATCTTTTGGTTGGTATGTGTATAAGGAAATTATCTCTTTACCAGTTTTGCTGCTTTCTTAATTTCTATTCATCTCCTTTTTTCTAAAATCAATGCTGACAGAAGTTGGCAGGAACTGATACTTTTCTTGGGAAAAAAATCCTTAAAATAAAATTAATCTCCTTTAAGTGAAGGAAAACTGATAATATTTCACAAAAGAAATCACTCATTAGCCTCCGTTTACTCAAGATTATGACACAGAATACCATTCTGGTTTTCAATAAAGTTATAGCTACAGTGTTCCTTTGGCCACTTTCTACCAATTTCAGTTGATTCTGGTAAACTCTTTCTGAACACACAAATAGTCTGCAGACATACACAAAAGTTTTCCTTCAGATGCAGTAGGTAACCTGCATGCAAAGCATTTACTCTATTTTTATAGAGATTCCCAGTGATGCTCAAAGAAAAAACATTCTGGCTAAGTTCTGGTTTGTGTTTAAGTTGTTATTCCGGTTTAGAGAAAACTTTAAAGTAAATAACGTTCTTGTCATATCTTAGGTTTTACAGGAAATCTTTGATCTTCATTTTCAACCAGTTTTCATAAATAATGATGACATAAAAAGAAATAAAAGTGAAAATCTAAACAAGATTATTCTTAGTATTGAAAACAATATTAACTGTTAAATATCATATATGGTCTACCTTAAATCTACAAGGTTTGCGTATATGAATAAAGTGTCCAATTTAACATTAAATTTGCTAATTCTCTCAGGCTTTAGTTTGAAAAGTAAACCCAACCCCCTCCCCAAAATCACAAATTCTCAGAATGCAAATTCTAAGTACACAAAGATGAAATCTGGGTATTTATTATGATAACTGCCTTTAAAAAAAAACACACAAACAAGCTGCTATTTTATAACACACACCCCAAATTCAGCATGCAATCAAAATCTACCACAGAATTTTTTGAAACACCAAAGACCTACTTTCCACAAATACAGTTGAATTCAGAGGATTTCCATTCTAACAAACTGTCTTTTTTTTTTTTTTTTTTTTTTTTTTTTGCAGTTCGCGGGCCTCTCACTGTTGTGGCCTCTCCCATTGTGGAACACAGGCTCCGGACACGCAGGCTCAGCGGCCATGGCTCACGGGCCTAGCCGCTCCACGGCATGTGGGATCTTCCCGGACCGGGGCACGAACCCGTGTCCCCTGCATCGGCAGGCGGACTCTCAACCACTGCGCCACCAGGGAAGCCCTAACAAACTGTCTTGATTTAACCTCAAGAAGCTGTCAATCAGTCGCTGCTCTGGTTCCAATCCGCAGAGGTACCAATCAAAATGACCCATCTTCCATTGCAATGCCTCTGTTTTCCCCTCACGAAGAAAGGTCATTCCAATTTCTCTATAATGATCCCTCCTCTATACCATGAAAGGAAAGCACTGTATCGTAAACAAGAAAGGGGCAAAATACTCTTCAAGTCAACTCCTCTCAGTTCACCTTCTCCTTCAAAGTAGATAACCTCTCCTTTCCATCCAACTCCTCACCCTGGAGAAATCCAGCTGTTGGTCTTTTCTTGAGTCTTAAAAATCAACTGCTGAGGCATGTTTAATAAGGTCCTGAATTATTGGTTTCTTGTACTCATTTAAATTAATCCCAGAGAGTTGAGAGCCATAGTACAGAAACCATTTGTCGTTTCCCTTTAATAAATTAAAACAGTATGACGGATTTTTTTTTAACCCATCAGTAACAGAATCTGGTTTATTAAAATACTGGGTGAATTTTCACCTGAACATTCTAAAAATGTTCCAAGGAACAGATGTGCACTAGAGAAAACTAGGCTGCTATCTAACAAGAACCAAAAGTGGTCTCCTTTTTAGGAGCTTGCCACTTGCTGTTAGAATTTAGTTATCAATAGGAACAGAGTAATAAACATTCCAACCAAGAAGAAGGTAACACATGAGAAATAAAATGATGATCACGGCGGAGGTAAAAACATGTTTGGTTGATATGGTTTGTTGTATTAATGCCTCATTTTCATCTTCACTGTAAAACATTAGATCCCTAGTTGATCTGGTATGTGTAGCAAAATGCCCAGTGTTTTACTGAAAACATTATCAATTGCCTCCAAATGGCCAATTTCATACATATTTCTTAGGCAAATGAGCCCAAACCCTAAACCCTATAACTGTGACCTGCTTTAAGCTGGAAGGCCCCTGGAGGATCATTAGAGCCTCACCCTGACTTTAAAGAGGAAACCATGTTATCAATACAGTAAACCTTCAGCATGCTAAGCTTACTTGGACTTTGAGGGGGAAAGTATTTTCTTTTTTGGGGGGCGGGGGGAGTGGGGGAGAAAGCCAGAAATGTTAGTGTCAAATGGTAAGTAAACATGTGAAAGATCTGTTTTAAACAAGAAAGAGATCAATATTCTTAAATGCAGAACTACCTGTAAATAAATTAATGTGAGCTGTAGGTCCTGGTGAGAGAGCAAGTTAGAGAGTAAAAAGCTTCCCAGAAAAGGCTTCAAAGAACAGAGCTTTTCTATCCAATTTACTCACTGTAAAACAAAAGATATATAAAAAGTATTCCTGGGATTTGGGCTAACTCTCTATTCAACATTATCTTTTGCAACATAACCGAAAACAGCTCCGTATTTTCATTAAGATTTTTCTTATTAATATTAATAAGGAAAAACAATATTAAGATATGTCCTTAAACAATGATTTTCCTTAAAAATCTAAACTACATATCAGAGAGTGAAACAATTCTTGTAAGATGCTAAGAAATCATAATTTTGCCTACGCTCCTACACACCATAAGTATTATCTAACCTAAAGAAGAAAGTCACTTGAAGTGAAGAAGATGGGAGATATCTGGGTTCTGGTTTTCGCATGTACTTTTTTTTAAATTGGTTATTCAATTAATTTGTTTTTTATGTTTTAATTTTATTGGAGTGTAGTTGACTTACAATGTTGTGTTAGTTTCAGGTATACAGCAAAGTGATTCAGTTATACAGTTAATCAAGTATACACCACAAACATTTTATTGGCAAAATTTGTGTGTGTGTATGCACGCATATGTGTGTATATAATGGTTAAATTTCAACCTCATTTCTCCAAACCTATAACCCAAGATGAAAATTAAAATTTTAAATTAGTAATTATTTAATATACTTCACCGAACTTTTCAGTGACACTAAATCTACCTGCAATACCAAGTTAAATATTATTGGAAATAAGTTTAAATTTTGAATATTGGCTTTAAAGAAACTTCTGTAAGTGCTACAATATTTTTAGATGTTATTATATAATGATTTTTAAATATCAGCTATAAAGTTAATGAATAATTTCTTGATCAAGAGAAATACTTAATAAGTATCCCAGACACCACCGTACCAGGCATTTTATAAAACTTATTAAATTCTCCCAAGAACTCTAGGTATTACTATCCTCATTCTATAGAACAGGAACAGAGGCTAGAAGAGTTTTAGTAACACAATCAAAATTACACAATTAGCAAGTAACAGTTCTGGGATTAGATCCCTAATTTATCTGGTTCCAAAACTCTTGTGGTCTTTTTACTTTTTGCCACCTTGTTGCTTGGAAAGCTCTAAAAGAAAAAACACATTTTCTAATTAGTTACAAAAATGTATCACCAGGTTTAGATATTAGATGTCACCATCTAGTACATGTGCTAAGCACATTTACTACAGATTCTCAGTACACCACTGATTAACACAAACACTTCAATGCAGAAAACTTCAGCTTATCTGACATCTATCTTTCCTAATCACTGGGCTGCCAGGACTGCTCTAAACCTGAACATACTCCCCAAAGAAAAGGGGTTTCATTGAAAAGAGAGATCATGAGTACCCAGTAACAGTATACCCTGCCAAGCAGAACCAGAGTACCAACGATTATTCACACCCGATGCACTGCAATTGGTCCTTTTACCCTACAGAAGGAAAGAAGTGCTCAGATTGGCCAGAATATCTATTCAAAATAAGCACAGAGACTAGAAACAAAGGGAAAGCTGCAGAAAAGAAATACAGGAGAGCAAAACCTGCTTCTACGGTGAGACCAGGGACAGCTGACCAAAAGGGTGGACAGAGATTAGAAGCAGAGATGGGGCAGGCAATAGAAGCTGAGACAACAGGAGCTCAACCACTGACTCCGAGTGAAAAAGTGAGCCAGGACATAGAGTAGAACACAGCTCTGTTCTCAGGGCAGAAGAGTGAGATGCTAATGTACGGGGATAACTGAGTCATTCATCCTCTGGTCCAACACCGTCTACATCTGATTGTAACATCATGCAGCTTTTTAAACACAGAGAAAACATTCATCAGACTATTCCATTTGGTCCTCACTCTGTGGTTGGCAGTTGTTATCATCATTTGCACTTCCTGACCAATTACAAGACCAAGTTTTAGAGGCTTAGTAGCTCAAGTACTAGTTAATAAAGTGTTATTTCCGAGACTAAAGACCTCTCCGCTTTTATCTTAGCCCAGTGTTCTTTCACAATACTGCCTGTAGTACAGAGTACAGTGTTTTAAAAAGAAAGAAATAATTATAATTTATTTTAGAATAAGTTCTTTAAAAAGATTTCTACTGGGCTTCCCTGATGGCGCAGTGGTTGAGAGTCCGCCTACCGATGCAGGGGACACGGGTTCGTGCCCCGGTCCGGGAAGATCCCACATGCTGCGGAGCGGCTGGGCCCGTGAGCCATGGCCGCTGAGCCTGCACGTCCGGAGCCTGTGCTCCGCGACGGGAGAGGCCACAACAGTGAGAGGCCCGCGTACCACAAAAAAAAAAAAGATTTCTACTAAGTAGGAATGTAAAACTTCCCATATATATGGTATTCACCTATTCAGAAATCCACCAAAGTGCCCAAAGGCTGAGGTATAGTGTACCAGGTTAAAAAAATCAAAGGGGCCCAAGCATTTCTAATACTATGTAGATATACCTTTACCCAGTAGCATCACCCAGTGCCTGAATATCATTAATAAATCTTTATCTTTCCTACTCTCAGCTGCCTAATGCCTATATTTTGCCACCTGCCTGACGTCTATAATCTTCATTCAGTGTAAGCCAAGTTTCCTTACAAGGGATTGTTCAACAAAAGTACAAACTCATCAAGGCACTGTCTATAGACTCAGTTTAGGCATCAGCATCTATTCAAGTCATAAGCCTAAGGCAACCGCCTATCAGTTTATTTGTAAAACTCAGAATCCAACATCTGTCTCCATAGTAACTACAAAGAAGATGATATTGTAATACAAGTTGGTGACAGATATTTCAATAGAGATCATCTCCTAGATTTTAGCAGGCTCTCTACCTTTTCAAAATGTACACAATATCTTAAACTCTTAAGATCAATTTAAAGATGTCATGATTGAACAAATATAAAACAAAACAGAGAGATTAAATAAAATGGCTAAACTCATATGCTTTTGAGATATAAAAGATTATCCTAAATCTTTTTTAATACAGGAATTTAGGCCGTCTTTTCCGAATATCTGTAAAACACACTGATCTAATGTGTACATTGCATGAACCAGCCGCATCTATCACACCTGGGAATGACAGAAATGCAGACTCTTAGACCCACTCCAGGCAGAATCTGCATTTTAACAAGCCCGGGTGATGTGCAGGTAGATTGAAGTTTGGGAAGCGCTGATCTAGAAATATATATACATATACATAGATGGAAAGAGATCCAACAACAGGCCCAGCTCAAAAATGTCTCTTTAGGAGAGGTACCAAAATATCCATCTGGTTCAAAGAAACTGAGAATTTGAACGGCATTTAAAAAGATTTTCTAAAAGGTAATCATCCATATCAAAGGATGAAGGTAGGGTGTGGAGGTGGGGGGTTATGGGAGAGGACCAGGTCTAAAGCCCCCTGGCCTACCACAGGCATCCTCAGTATCATATCAGGCCTGAATTTAAAAGTACCTACTAAATACTCTCTCACAGAAATGGTTTACTTTATGTTAATGACATACAAGAGGTTTTAAAACAGTGAAATTTCATTTTCTGTTCAACATGGAACAAAAGCCAAAAACACCACTGTTTCTAAAAGAAAAAATACAAAGACTCTTAAAAATATAGAGGTGGAGGAAACCAAAAGAGATCATTTCAATAGGATATTTTAAATAGAAGACTAGATATCTGTGGCAAACTAGAGTTGGTAATTTCAGGCTGGACTCTGTTGTCTTTATAATAGATTTTTGTTCAAATCTCAAATTCATTTTCTTTGGTTAAGTCAGTACATACCCCTATAAGAGTGGGTTAAATTGTAAAACCTTATTTCTTTAATATAAATTCAGTGACACAACTCAGCTCCATTTTTTTTTTCTTTCAATGGAATAACAAGAATAACCTTCCTTTTTTTTTTTTTTTTTCCGGTACTCGGGCCTCTCACTGTTGTGGCCTCTCCGTTGCGGAGCACAGGCTCCAGACGCGCAGGCTCAGCGGCCATGGCTCACGGGCCCAGCCGCTCCGCGGCATGTGGGATCTTCCCGGATCGGGGCACGAACCCGTGTCCCCTGCATCGGCAGGCGGACTCTCAACCACTGCGCCACCAGGGAAGCCCCTAACCTTCCTATTTTAAATAAGGTTTACCAAATGAATTCAGGTATACTAGTTTTACACATCAGTTAGAAGTAACTGCCTCCCACTAAAGGGCCTATTTCTGCAAATAAAAATGTCTTTTTGCCTGATTAAACTTCTTCATCATCGGAGAACTTTTCTTCTGCAAACTTGTACTTGGAAAATTTGCCGTTAGAAACTTGCTTTGTCAAAATGAGCTCTTTTCAATTTCTTTGGGAGTGCAGTCCTGTAGTTAATTATTTGGAGGAGGAGAGAAACACCCTATTCTAAAAGTACACCTGACAAACTATTCAGACCCAAGTATTCTACCTTAAGGCATGTTTTACAACCCAAAGCAGCAGGCTCAGTATTTATAATACCTTTAAAAACCTGAAGATAGGAGGGCAGAGGTACACAAAAGATAGTTTATAAAACAATGAGAATGGTCCCTAGGGGAACAACACAGCTGCCAGCCTTACCCTCCTTCTCCCAAATGGCTCTGTAATGACAATATACAATTGTTTCCTAGTTAAACCATAATCATAAGACTATAGTGAACTTGCTTTTTTTTTTTTAACTTGATGCTCCTGAGGAATAATCACACATTTATTATAATAAATTCCACAGAAATAAAGAGTAGTCATCGAAGACAAAGGGAAAGACACATTTTATTTGGACACAGTACCTAACACATAGCTGCTATTCCAAGGGCACTGATGTGTGTTTCATGTAACAAATCATGTAATTTAGTCAGTGTCCTTGATAATAACTATATGCTGCGCCACGCTTCAGACCCTGCCTCACCCTGATGTCACAAAATGCCCCAGCAAAGAAATCAAGAAACAAAAGCTTACACCAATTTATCATAAGCAAACAGCATCTCCTCTGCCATGTACTAAGGTACTTTTAAAACAGATACAGTAGCACAGCCCTCAAGCAATGCGGCATGTTTATAGCCTTGGAATAAGTAAATGTACATATAATTTCACTTATTTCCATGATAAAATGGAAGCTAAAGGTGGAGTTAGGGTTTTGAATTCTAATCTCTTTTCCAAATTAATTTTTTAGACATCAGCAAGTCAAAATCTCTCTCCATCTCATTTTTAAAACAATCATTTCTATTTATTCAAATTAACTGTATCTTACGAAGCGCCCTTAAATAAAATAAATTACTTTAAAAACACAACAGGAACTTTTAATGTAGAATCTTGAAAACAAATCATTTCAGTGTTCCCGCCTTCTTCAAATTTCTCCTGAATAGACAGGCTTACTCAATTCTTTCCTACTTACCTGTAAAGAAAAAAGCTCACGGTTGAACCCAAAATTGTAATTCCCAAAAGTTTCTAAAAGACTGAAACAAACATCTATAACTTTTATCCTAAGAAACCTTGAGTACCAGAGAAACTGACAAATGTAACTGAAAAACTAAACTGTCAGAGTGGAGGAAAAGAGATCAATAGAAATTTGATAGTGCCGCATCTTGTTGGAATTAACTGCCTTGAAAATACAACCAAAATAATCTCTGAGGCAAAAGTCTTCAATCCCTATGGCCAGTCAAGGCAAATCTAGTTAACTCAAAGAGTTCAGCCACTGCAGACCTCCAAGCAAAACAACTGACCTGAACAATTAGGAAGGAGCCATTTGGGAAAGGTATTCTAAAGCTTCCACAGATATGAATAAAGTGCCAATGAGCACCAGATCAAGAAAAAGTCCAGTTCAAACCACCAACCATGGATCCTCAGCTGAGATGCTCTGCAAAAGAAGCCAAAAGAACCCCAATAAAAGTTTAAAAATATGAGTATCAATCAAAATAAACATGAGTCAATGCAAGTGAAATTCTGCTAAAGGACAAGCTATCAGCATTTTTTTTTTTTTGCCGTACGCGGGCCTCTCACTGTTGTGACCTCTCCCGTTGCAGAGCACAGGCTCCGGACGCGCAGGCCCAACGGCCATGGCTCACGGGCCCAGCCGCTCCGCGGCACGTGGGATCCTCCCAGACCGGGGCACGAACCCGCGTCCCCTGCATCGGCAGGCGGACTCCCAACCACTGTGCCACCACGGAAGCCCGCTATCAGCACTTTTTATGTCTATCATCAGATTCCCAGATTCAAACACTATATAGTACCTGGTAAAGTACAGGTAGGAAAGGACAGACAGGGACGCTTACTGACAATGGGGAACAGCTGCTGTTTGTATCATGTACCATATATAAGGAAAGCCCATGTCTAGTGGTGTTCATAATTAGTGAATTAATGAACGTAGTCCTTTATTCCTCAAAAACACATACAGGGCTTCCCTGGTGGCGCAGTGGTTAAGAGTCTGCCTGCCAGTTCAGGGGACACAGGTTCGAGCCCTGGTCTGGGAAGATCCCACATGCCACGGAAAAACTAAGCCCGTGCACCACAACTGCTGAGCCTGCGCTCTAGAGCCCACGAGCCACAACTACTGAGCCTATGTGCCGCAACTACTGAAGCCTGCGCACCTAGAGCCCATGCTCTGCAACGAGAGAAGCCACTGCAGTGAGAAGCCCACGCATTGCAACAGAGTAGCCCCCGCTCACCACAACTAGAGAAAGCCCGCGCGCAGCAACGAAGACCCAACGCAGCCAATAAATAAATAAATAAATAAAATTAAAAGAAAAAAAACACATACAAATCAAATCTTCAAAGAAACCATCTAGCGTTGTGCATAATTACACCTGTAATGATTCAAAATATTATGCCTTTTTCATCCCATGAGAAATAGGATGTAGTTCCTGGTGATAGGCCTCTCCACTTTTTTCAGCTGGGCTCTTAATGAGGACAGCTATTCATAGAGGGAAAGTCCTTATGTTCAGCAACCCACTTGTCCTTTCCATCAAGGCTGTCACACTTGTCACTTTTGTGAAGCCATTTAAAGGAAGGACCCAAAGCTCATGTAAGACTTAGCTTCCAAGAGAGGACCAAAAAATTTAAGAGATGAATGTTACTGTGTTGAAAGCATGTTGGGTGAGAATAATGAAGTTATAAGAAAGTAGGTTTGTCAGCCATAGATTTATCGGAGCGCCTTAAGGGTAAACTTTGTCCTTTCTTAATATTATGAAGGTGACTGTTTTAGAGAAAACATACCCTTCGCCTATGATAAACAGCTGCACCATCAAGGGCATTTTTTTTTTTTTTTTTTTTTTTTTGCGGTACACGGGCCTCTCACTGCTGTGGCCTCTCCCGTTGCGGAGCACAGGCTCCGGACGCACAGGCTCAGCGGCCATGGCTCACGGGCCCAGCCGCTCCGCGGCATGTGGGATCTTCCCGGACCGGGGCACGAACCCGTGTCCCCTGCATCGGCAGGCAGACTCTCAACCACTGCGCCATCAGGGAAGCCCATGGGCATTTTAAACAAGTGCTTTGAGCGCGCTGAACAGCAACAAAGAGATTAGGAAGACAAACTGCTCTTAACTCATGTTGGAATCCAAAAGGTTGTAGCTATTTCAGAATTATACCAGCAGGGAATTCAGTATTACTATAGCGACACGTTAGCTCTGAAAAACTAAGTGCAGATGATGAGATGATGTAAACTAATAATGTGCAATAAATGCAGCCCCTCCCCCAAATATAGTGTATTTATAAATGAGAAAAACTAAGAGACAGATGGCTGGCAAGCAATTTCCCCTATGGCATTTGCACATGTCCATTCAGTGCTTGTATCTGGGTCATTTGCTAGGATAAACCCCATGTGACAAGCTCGATGGAGGTAAGGAAAAGTGGTCCATACCTGCTTCACCGAATTTTAATTTTAATTTACTGTTAAGAGATGTACTTATTCAAACAGCAAAATGAACCTTTTCCACATAGATTTGATTAAACAATCAAAACTTAGCTAGAAAATAAAATGTCACATAAAATATTTCATAAACTATGAACTGTACCCACTGGCCTTTTTTTTAGTACATTATCAACTGGGAAGGAAATGAGAGTAAAATAACACTCTTGTACACATTACCTTCTTCCAATAAAGACCTGAAGAGACAACCTTGGATGCAAAGCAAACTTCTCCCTTATTTACTTTGATTTTATAGTAATTCTTTCTAAACATGCTTTTACTAAATACCAGACATGCCTTCAGTGGTTGAACATACTAGAATTTTAAGATAACAAACCCAGATTGGTCCAAGGCAAGTTTATTAGAGAGAACTTTTCAGAGAGATGTTAGAGGGACTCATCATTTCACAAGCTATTCTTATACCAGGTCAAAAACCAAACTGATAAAAAACACTAAAAGACCAAGGAGAAAGTATAGTTGAATATCTTCAGGGAAAAAAAAAAAAAAAAAAAGGTTTTTCTAAAAAGCTTGTCAATATACCTTAAATTTTCTATTCCTTCATTTTAAATACTGTTAACCAAATTCTTTATAACATTAAGGGAAAAAAAACCTTAACAAGTGTTTCTATAAAACTGAGATTTACATTTACACCTAAATGAATAACTAAACTAGGGATGTGCTACTGAAAGTTTGGAATAGGTTTGATTTCAAAAGTAGGAATTCCTGCTGTGGAGTTGCTTCTCCAAGTTTCACAAAATTACTGCACACCAATAACTAAGGAACCTAAAGGTAATGTTAACGATCATGGGTGAGTTTAACAGTTGCAGAATGGGCAATAAGGAACAAAAATTTCAAAGCAGCCAAAAAACGCATTTCCCACTTTCAAAAACTCAATTTGCCTTTTTTTTTCTTTTAACTAATGCATGATTTTACACCCATGAGACTAAAAAGATGTATTCGGTGCATTATGTTCTTACTTATCTATCACAAAGGGCATGCCGTCAATTAGATGATATGTGCCAAATGAAATCACACTATGAAACAGCAGTTATCGTTTACTTTTGTTGCTTTGAATTAAACTGACTCTTCTTTTAGGGCTATCTTTATGCAAAACATAGCAGGACTTCTAAAGAGGATGCAGGGAAAGTGATGCAATGGTATCCTCGACAAATATGTAAGAGAGCAGAGAATTCAGGGTCAGCAAGTTTTTCCCACTGACCTAACATCAAATTTCTCCAGAAAGGGAGACAGTCCTTCACGAAGTCACATGCAGCATGACTTCAACTTTGGCAAAGACTGCATATTTATAATTCCAATTTTACTCTAACCACAGTTTAAGATTCAGTACAGTCTTTACTAGATTGAAGGCAAGGGGAGAGGGGAGGAAGCTGAAACTGTATATGCTTTTTCATCAGATATGATGAATTCTACTCCTCTACTGTTTGTTTCATCACATCAGAGCCATAGTCTTACATTTAGCACAGAAACACTTGTAAAATATTCAATTTTACCATAGGGAAATTGATTTTGCTAGAAGAAGGTTTCAGATGACCACTTAATCTCAACCAAGCTACATTAGACACTGAATATAATTACATATATAGTTTATAAAGTAAACCTGAGCACTACATTTAAAAGAAATGATAACTTGGAGAAGTACCACAGCAATAATGTTTAAGCTGAAGCAACAGAAAGCCCTCCTACAGTAAATGCCAGATTCTTCAGCTAAAATGCAGAGTCTTGCTTTAGTTAAGCAAGTCGAGCGTAAGAGCTACCTCCCTCCCTTGAGCTGCCCTTTCACTCCCAGCACTGCCCTCTCCTTGCAGAACCAGATTTCACAAAAGTTCCTAGGGTGGGGGGGTGGGGGGGGAGGGGAAGGGGAGTGGGCGGTGTTGCAGCAGAAGCCACAGATGTAGTTTAAACAAAGTTTTACACTTGAGTCTTTGTAGTATGAAATGGAGTGGTGGAAATAAACACATTATCATCATCCTACAGTTTCCACTTGACTCCCCAGCTTTTTTCCCTGCTTCTCACACAAGCGAGTTAGAGCAGTGAGACAGAAACCTTGGCACTGAATCACCTGAACATGCTATGCAGACACCAAATATGTGCCATGCTCCTATTAATACATATTTCATAATTTCTAGGATTCATAAAAACCAAGTGTGGCACTTGTAAGATTTCATACTCGCAAGAGTACGTGATTGCATGTGCAGTTCTGCTACCAAGAAAATTAGAGTAAAATACACTTTTCAGATTGTAACTAAGTATAATGTATATTTACAGGTCTTCAACATCATAATGGTATATATTGTCTATATGTCACACATTGGGCATGCTATCAGTTAGATGATACGGGCAAATCATCACATTAAATTCACCTATGCAGCTAGGTATAACTCAGGAATTTTGACGCTCCATTCAATCTATAGCAGGTAAAGAACTTATAACAATTGCCAACTATCAAAGCACAACTAATTTATCATCACACTCACACCATTCTGCCGAGTTACAACACTAACACTTCTGACAGATGATTAAAGAACACAAAATAAGCATTAAGTCTACAGAGAAATGTACATGCAAATGTAGTTTAGTTCCAGCCTTAATCTTTAGTAGGATAGTTTCTTCTGACATGTACTTTTTAAAGAACTGGACAGCAATAAAGAATAGCCACACCATGCTATTTGCTTGATTTATCACAGTGTTCTACAATAGTTATAGTATTACAGTAAGTTACTTTTTTATATAAGTCCTAAATTATTGGTTTAAGTGCATATACTCTTCAAACTGTCCCCAACAGTGCCAGTAACTGCCCAGACTCCTCCTCCCTGAGCTCGCTTTAGCGAAAAGTCACCCACCTTTGGAAGCAAGAGCTTTTCCTGCCGAGATTCTAGAAATAGCAGGTGCAGAGTAATACAAAATTGGCGGGTACAGAAGCAGCTCACCTCACTCTTACACACAGACCATTTACTTCTCGAAGCACGTAGCAAAACCGCTGAAATGTGTACACTGCCTAAAAGTTGAGGAAAAGTTTATGTGTAACAGTGGCTTCCTATCAACTAGTCTCTGATCGACACTACGTAAAATGCATTAAGAAGCGTTTGCTGGATGTTCTTGTACCTATTATCAGGGGATTTCATAACAGACATGTGGGTGTGAACCAAGATTCGCCGACTGAAGGCATACATCCATGAACATGCTTTTAGCTGGAGAGTGGGCACACAAGAGGATACAGAATATGGCTAAGCACCACCAGGAGAAAATTCTGCCTTCCTCTCCCCTCACTATCAACCACTTTGCTTAAGTTCACTCACTGCCTCGCCCTGACCCTGAGGATCCATTCACTTTCCATAACCCAGAGAGGCTGCTGAAAAGCTGTCAAAGTAAATCTGTGCTCACTTTTTGGATGGTTTAACTTCAATGGAGCATGAAACACCCCAGGACGGTTAATAAGTTTAGCCAGGCGTGCTGTTCTCCCTAATATATTTTAATTATGCGTCTGTTTTAATTGTAATCAGATTAAGTCACCGGAAAGGCACAAATTGGAATTTTCCCTAATGGCTATTAGAGCTTTTCATCAGTTTCTAAACACTAACAACGTTTAAAAAATAGGTAGAGACACGAGCACAACTGTGACATTTCCCAGAAATCGATGCAGTTTCTTTGACAACACGGTTCAGGTCTCATTAGCCACCCAAACTAACCCAAACGCAGAAGACAACTTCAGTCTCTAGGGGCGTCTCCTTCCCCAATTAGCACAAAAGAATCGCTAACGTCTAAAGTAAAACTCCCAGACAGAAACGAAAACCCAGGCTTTTATAAAGTGCTACTCCGTCGATCGGTGAGGGAGGCGGGGGAGCGGAAGAGACGGCAGCAGCAGTATCCTGGCTCAAAGTAAAGTACACCGTACGTCAAAAGGGAAAGTTGAAATACAGTGCCATTTCTCCACTATTTTGGCAACTGTCAAACGTGCGTTTTAACCCCGGGAAATAAAAGTGTCCCGTCAATAAAAGGAAACATTACAGGGAAGATCTATTAGGGGACGGGGAGCAGCTTCCTTCCAGTCCAGACGTAAAATCGCTCAATGTGCTTTTGTTGCACCATGGAATACCTAAGATTATTTATTTAATACGTTCATTAAAGAGTTTCCCAAACTGCTGTGATTTCCGCTAAGAAACTTAAGCGTCTGCCAACAACCTAGAAGCAAGGGAGAGGAACCTGCTGCAAACTAGGAACCCAAACTCCCTCGGCCCGCCCAGTGCGCCCGCGTCCCCGGCGTTTGTTTAGGTGTTGATGTTTACGCGTCTCCTAAACCTTCAGGTGCTGGACCAGCTCCCCCAAGACGCACTTCGAACCTTAAAGCAGGAAGCTTCAGAGCTACCGCGGAGTCCCCAAGCAGCCCGCCACCCCTTCCTCTCACCCCCTTACCTGTCATCGTAGCAGAAATCCGCACTCAGGGTGTTGAGATACAAAGCGAGCCCTAGAGCGCTGCTCACCAACTCTGCAATCATCTCTCCACCGCCTTCCCTCCGGCTCGGCTACCAGCGCGAGGGCAACAGCGGCAACAAAAAACAGAAGCATCAATCCCCACCTTCCGCCGCTTTCTCCTCCCAGCTTCACTTTTCCCTCGCTTCCCCACCCTCCCTTCCTCCCTCGGGTCCTTCCAATCCACCGTTCTCCTCCTCCTCCTCGCGCCCGTCTCCGCAGCTCCTGCGTCCTCCCCGGGTGCGGGCTCACACCGCGCTCCCCATGCCCTGCGCCGACGAGCGGCGAGCGGCGTTCGGGCTCCGCGCCCCCCGGCGGATGCACAGGGCTAGTCCTTCGCGCGGCTCGCGCCCCCACCCTAACCCATGGCAGTGCAGGGCGTCCTAGGTGAGGAGTGGGACTCGGAGGAGGTGGAAGAGTGCGGGGTGGGGACAGAGGGACCGGACCGAGCCGCGCTCTGAGACCAGCTGGAGGAAGAGAGAGAGAGAAGGGCGGGTGGGAGGGACAAGGCGAACCGCCTCCCCTCGCCGCCTCCCGCTCGCACCGCTCCGGTGCCGCTCGGGCAGTCTCCGGCCGCCACAGCGGCTGCAGCTCATTCACTCTTTATTAGCTCCCCTCCCGGCCCCAGCCCCTTCTCCAATGAAGTGAGAAGCGGTGGCTGGAGACTCCAGAAGCTCCCGCGTGGGGTTCTCGGAGCTGTCCCCCGCGCCTGCGTGGCCAACCCTCCACCGGGTTTGCCCAGCCCCTTTCTCCACCCAGATCCGCCCCTAAGGTTCCGCCCACGCTACCCCCTGGGCTGAAGCCTCCTCCCACACTCTCCCCCGGCCGGAGGCTCCTCCTCCCCGCCTCCCGCCCTCCCCTTGTTTCTTTCACCTTCGATTTCACTCTGGGAAGCCCAGGGAACCCAGGGGCGGCGGCTGGAAGACAGCCCAAAGAGGTAGCTGGAGTGCGCCCTGGGCGGGGCAGCTAGAGGAGGAACGAGACCGAGGAGGGCGCAGTCGCTCGCCCCGCTGTTGCCTGGCGGCGCCTAGCACCGACTGGATCTCAACCCCAGCGCTGCGTGTGCCAAGCGCTGCCAGGCGTAGGTCCGGTCAGCTGGAGAGACTTCTGGGGACCGGGAGAGGAAGAACAGGTTTGGCGAGTGCCGCAGACTTGGTTGCCACAAACACACACGCGACCTCACACCCTCACTATGCGTGAACCGAAACGGTGCGGGGGGCGGAGGGGGGGCGTTGGAGAGCTAGAGGGGTGTCTTAGGAGGGAGAGATTTCAGCTCCGAGCCGACCTTTGTCCCGAATGTCAATGGAGAGACGTGTGGGGAGGGAAATATTCCCGCAGTCAGGTTAAAAAGAAAGGACCCCCTCAGAGGAAAGAAAGACTAGCGCACACACATCCATACCCCGCAGCTGCGGGAGCTTTTCGTGGTTTCAAGGGAACTGTCAGGCTGACCCCAAGAACACGGAGAAGAGACGCCTGTACAACCGAGTACAGCGCTACCCTTACACCTAGGAAGGTGGGAAGCTAATGCCCTTTCCTTTCCGCCCGGATGCAGGACTGGATGGAAGGCGTCCAACATGATGAAATATGGTGTAGAAGAATGGTCTGTGTAGAACGAGCTCTGGGTACTAAAGTTGCAAGAGCAAAGAGGACCGTGGGCTGCCTGCCACATCTCCCGGCTTGGCCCCTTTCTGGCTGGACGAGTGGCTCCCGGGACCGCGATGAACACTACTGCAGCGCCCCCTGCTGCATGGCAGCCACAATGCATGGAAAACAGACCTGTAGAGGGCTGACTCCCCCCCTCCCCCCCATACCTCGGCCATAGCTCCAAAGGCAGCACCTAACCAGCAAGCTGTCCAAAACGGCGGCAAGAAATTGAGCCCCCCGGTTGTCTGGCAGTGCCTGAAAAGCAAATACCGTGGTTTGGGTGTCTGCAAAACAAAGCAACATCTTCTCCTGATTTCACAAGGAAACCTATGTATTATTCACAGGTGAAATTATGAATATTTATTATACCTGTTATGCCATGCACGAAGGTCCCATTTTTGTGCCCTGGGAAAAGCATAAGTAAACGCACATAGAGGGAACTGTATCTTTAAAGGCAGGGACTGATCTTTCACCATTTTTTTTTTTTTTTTTTTTGCAGTACGCGGGCCTCTCACTGTTGTGGCCTCTCCCGTTGCGGAGCACAGGCTCCGGACGCGCAGACTCCGGACGCGCAGGCTCAGCGGCCATGGCTCACGGGCCCAGGCGCTCCGCGGCATGTGGAATCTTCCTGGACTGGGGCACAAACCCGTGTCCCCTGCATCGGCAGGCAGACTCTCAACCACTGCGCCACCAGGGAAGCCCTACTTTTTTTTTTTTTTTTTTTAACCCCATAACCTCTGCTTAGTGTCAAAAAGTTTTTAAAATCATATCAATTGGCCCATCAAGGTCCTCTGTGTCCCTCCACTGCACCCATCTGGGTGACCTTTGGCCAGTCACCTAACCTCTTTGTGCCTCAGTTTTCTCACCTATAAAACAGTGATGATAATAATACCTATCTATGGGCACTATTATTATGAAGATGAAAGTAGTTAACATGTGTAAAGCACCTAGAAGAGTCCTAAATGCAATAGCAGTGGTAGCTGTTATTTATTACTACTACTACTACTATTATTATTATTCTCTCCAACATCCTCTTCTCCTTTAGGTTGTCAGCTAACACCTAGATGTTTACCCCCAAAACATACTCCCATTCACATCCACACTGCTCCAGTCCTAATCCAAGCTACCCATGTTCCCTACACGGACAAATGCAGAAGCTTTCTAAGAGCTCTCCTTACTTCTACTGCAATTCTCACCCCTCGCTAGTCATAACTTCAGGTATTAGACGGAGGATTCTTTTGAAACCCTATGATCTCCCTGCTAAAAGAAAATGTTCAATGATTTCCTGTTATGCATAAAATAAAACTCGAATCCTTACCACAGCTAGCCAGCCCTTCGTCTGGCCCAATGGTGCTCGCCCGTCTCACTGTGCTCCTGTGTTCAAGCCACAGAGACGTCCTGCTCCTCCGGAATCTACACTTTTCTTCCCCCCTACGTGGAATGCCTTCTAGCCAGATCTTCTCCAGCTCCTTCTCAGCATTCAGTCTTAGTTCAGTCTTAGTTCAAAGGTCATCACAGGAAGGCTTTTCCAGCCCACACTTTAGGAAGTAGCCTCTCCCCCAGCAATCTCTATCCCATCAGGCTGCATTATTTTCTTCATAGTACACATGAGTATCTGGAATCACCACCAGAATTGTGGCCTCAGGAGGCCAGGGACCTTATCAGTCTTGTTTTCCCTGTAATGCCCAGCACCTATAAACATCTGGACAGGTAGAAGAAAAGAAAGTTCACTGTTAATGAACAAGTAAATGTGCTCAGCAGAAACTAGAACCACTGAAAATCCACGACTTTTCATCAGAGAATAGGGTAAACGGATTAACTGTCAATGTTAAAGATAGTAAAGTATTAACAAAGGAGCGAGGGAGGAAGCAGGTTAAAACTTCTTAAGAACGACATTGACTCTTCAGGAAAGTGGGAGTGGTGGGAAGTCACAGGCGGCTTCCTTTAGTAATTAACAGGAAGGACTCAGGGGCAACAAAGCACGAGAGAGACGTGGGTTCAGTCCGCTGAAAGCTTGTAAGCATTTTCCAGAGCTGTCTTCTTTCTCAAGGAGCTGACGGATTTAAAGAAATATTTTCTACACTCTTCCCTCACCTCCTCCTTTTCTCTCCCCCACCCCAACTCCTCCAAATTAGAAGCACGGGAGACCGAGAAATGCCGCAGAGTGGCACGTCTTGCCATCCCTGATGAATGGAAGGCTGAAAATCCAGCTGTGTTTGAGAAATCCAGTTGCTTTTAACAAATTTTCCTACTATGATTTAACGTGGGTCTCAATATTCTTCCAGGGCATTAAGCCTTGGTCTCTTTCACACGGCTCTCCAAGGGCTGAGAAGCAGCCAATGCCTGCATTTTTGTGACCTTCCTTGAACAGCTTTGAGGGGGGAAATCAGATTAAAGATGTAAAGATGTCATCACTCTCCTTGCAGATCATTTCAAACCTGAGGACATTGCTATTTAATTTATTAAGGTATACTTACCCATTGTGAGATTGCTGCCTGGGTTTTGAAAAAATATATATATATGCATTTTAAAAATTAAAAATATATATATATATATATACACACACATGTATATTCTATTTAAAGCTACTGTTTCTCTCCACAGATGAAGGAAATTAGGCTGACTGAGTTGAGTTTTCTACCTTACGCACCAGACTGTCCAAAAAAGTGCTAAGCCTTTATTTTCCCCAAGTAGGTTCCACACATCTGTTACCTCACCACTTCCTCAATGAATTATTTTTTATAGTTGCCCTGACCTACCCTGCATTTGTTCTGCATTTCCAGCCCTTTGTTGTACAATTCATACCTTTGCAGTGCCAGTTCCTTGGGGTAAAGATTTCCTTATTTGCCTAAGACATTTTTAGTTTATTGTGCAATACTATCTTCCCTTTGGGTGTTGCATAAATATTAACTAAAAATCCACATCTGGTCTTGGTCATCATTTCTATTTGTCCTAATATAATTTCTCTTTGAACAATTCATTTGTAAAGTGTGCCAAGGGTGAAATGTGGCACATAAATTCTCCTGCTGCCTAGAATGCCTTTTAAAGTGCCCACAGATTTGGTTATTTATGAACAGAAGATTTGCACCTCTTCCTTGCTCTCTCAATTCTAAAAATGTACCAGGCCAAAGTAATTACAATCTCCCATATGTTTTGTGAAAAGGTATCCAAGAATCTCCTGCTAAAATCTTAACAGATTGACTAGGAAGCAGAAAAGCTCTAGCCCAGCAGGTGAAACTGCCTGTTTAGGGAGGGCAGAACAGAGCTCTCTGCTGGGGGACTCGTAAGTTCTGGGCTTTACTCAGGAAATAACCCTGCAGGAGAAAAACAGCAGAGCGTGGATGAAATGTGGGTCAGGGAGCTGAAAGAGGCACCAGGGCTGCTTGGTTAACTAATGACAGTAAATGCATCGGCTACACGTTACCTTTGGATGTTTCCCAGCATACCTTAAAATGCTACCCTGTAGACATTACAAATGTAACATCGCTTTATCCCAAAACTTGTGATCCATAAGGAATATAATTAGGACGATGCAACCATGGAAAGAGATCCTGTCGCCTCTGCCACAAACCCAGGGCTGTTAAGAACCAGCTGCTTGGGCTTCCCTGGTGGCGCAGTGGTTGAGAGTCCACCTGCCGATGCAGGGGACACAGGTTCGTGCCCCGGTCCGGGAAGATCCCACATGCCGCGGAGCGGTTGGGCCCGTGAGCCATGGCCGCTGAGCCTGCGTGTCCGGAGCCTGTGCTCCGCAACGGGAGAGGCCACAACAGTGAGAGGCCCAAAGAAAAAAGGAAAGCAAGGACAGCCTCCTTCATAGAATCTCTCTGAATGCATTCACAAGCACTGGTATAAACAGTGATCAAAAATATTCTAACGGCTTGAAAATGGCACAGAATTTGGGTAACAGAGTTTTGATAAGCCTCAGATTCTGTAAAATAAAAGATAAATCAAAGAGAAGGTAGAAGACTAGTTTTGAGGTGGACCTTAGGTAAATTAACCAGTTATTCATGAACATTGCCTTGATGCTTAGCCCAACATGGACTCTTCAGAGCCAGCATCGTCCAGTAGAACTTTCTGGAAAGGCGGTTTTATACCTGTGCTCCCCAGTGTGGTAGCCATCAGCTACATGCAGCTACTGAGCACGTAAAGTACGGCTACTGTGACTGAGGAGCTGAATTTTAAATTTTGTTTAATTTTAATTAATTTAAATGTAAATAGCGACATTGGCTAGTGGCTACTACATTGGACAACACAATGAGTGCACTTAAAAGCCAGTTGCCTATTCCTCCCGGTGGTCAAAGCTTTAGCCTGGAACCTCTTGCTCTGTTCTCTTCCACACTCACATGTGACCTGCTTTTATGAAATAGCTACCAGCTATTTCATAAAATACACTTTTTAGGTATTAGGCATTTTACAGAGCACAATCTATGTTCATGATCTCATTTAATCCTCTCAATAGCCCTGGGAGATAGCTACCTTTACCACCATATTTTACAGATAAGGAAATGGAGGCTCAGAGAGGTTGATAAATTGTCTGTAGTCTTACAGTCTCTAAGTGATGGACCTGACATTTGAATACATATCTTTTAACTCCAAAATCTATGCCTCAACTGTTACTCAGTGTAATCTCCCATTCAAAGGGCCACATCCCCATTAGGATCTATTTCAGGAAAGGGAATTCCTGGCTAGAACCAAGGTGCTTTGATTAAATTCATATTCTTCCTGCTCTACTGTCCCTCAGAAGATTCAGGATAAAATACCGTGGAAGTCTTTCTTTGTCTACCACTTTTGCCTGATTTTTCCCAAATCTGATATGGATACCTGCAAACACTACACTCTAACCTGTGATAGAAACCCTCCCCCATAAAATATACACACACACAATACATTTTTAAGAATAAATGTATTCAAAGCATGCATAGGCTTTTTCCTAACATAATCTATACCATCTATGAGAAAAATAATTGGGATAAGCATAACCCAAACTCCAACACAATAATGAAAGTATTAACGTAAATTAAAATTTGGAAAACCAAGTAAAGCATTTATAAAAGTGACAATATTATTATGTTAAAAATACCACTACAAATTTGCACATCATAAAGCATGTTTAATCCACTTATTATTCCTATTAAATGATTAGAAAGTCTATTT
Source organism: Mesoplodon bidens (assembly GCF_964165515.1). Taxonomy (NCBI): domain Eukaryota; kingdom Metazoa; phylum Chordata; class Mammalia; order Artiodactyla; family Ziphiidae; genus Mesoplodon; species Mesoplodon bidens. The sequence goes on from NC_138167.1 coordinate 93,986,918, forward strand.
GCAGTTTAGCCTATTCATCTAATAGTAAATGACTGAAAATCAGTGCACTTAAAACTTTTGCAATAGATTTAATTAATTTGCCCATTTGAATGAATAAATATCTTAACATTTATAATACTTTATTTAATAATTACAAGTAAATGATATATTTATGGCCTTACGTATAGCCTTCCACCATCCTGTATTTTTCTTTCCAAATGTTTTTATCTCTTTCATCTTTCTCTTTGTCCTTTTCATTCTATTCTTCCATTTTTGCATATTTTTCTCCAACAAAAGGATTTAAATCTCAGTGCACAAAACAACAGTCACCCTCCCACATGTGAAGATCTTGCCCTGAGATATATAAACTAATAAGAAAACAGGTTGTCTGCAATGGTAGATTCGAAGTTAAGACATTTATTTTCTTGGCAGTCAGTTCCAGAGAGGCAGTCCTTGGATTGAAATGGACAAATGATGACAACACTGAATTAATCAATTCCAAACTGAGCACCAATGGGAACCTGGGTCAGGAGCCTCTCATTCCTCCACACCTCCTACCTGAAATTAATCACGTGCCAGTGCTAGGCTGGAAGGTTATGATCCACTACCTTTGATAATTTCAGCCAAGTGTCTCCCCCGATTTATACAGGCAATTACTGATCTGCTTTCTGTCAGGAGAGATGGATTTTCATTTTCTAGAATTTTACATAAATGGAAATAACACTATATACATTTTCAGGGGTGAGGGTTGCTATCTTCCACTAAGCGTAATTATTTTGAAATTCTTCCATGTTTTGTGCATATTAGTAGTTCATTTCTTTTCATCTCTTTCTCTGAGTAATATTCTATTTGTATAGCTATACCACAATTTGTTTATCCATAGATCTGTTGATGAACATTTGAATTGTTTCCAGCTTTTGGCTACTACAAACAAAGCTGCAATGAACATTTATGAGAAGCCTTCGTTTGGACATAAACTTTCGTATCTCTTGGATAAATACCTAGGAGTGGGATGGCTGAGTCATTTGATTGGTAGTGTTTAATATTTTAAGAAACTGCCAGACTTTTCCCAAGGTAGTTATAACATTTTACATTCCCACAAGCAGCTTAAGAGAGTTCCATTTATTCCACATCCTTGCCAACACTTGATGGGATGAGTCTTTTTAATTTTAGACATCCAACTAAGTGTGTAGTAGTATCTCAGTAAAGTTTTAATTTGTATTTCCCTAATACTAATGGTGTTGAGCATCTTTTAATATGCTTATTTTCAACCCATACATCTTTAGTGATATGTCTGTTCAAGTCATTTCCTCTTCTTCCCCTCCTCCCCCTCCCCCTCCTCCACCCCCTCTTCTTCTTCATTGTTGTTAGCTGCTTGAGCAACACAAATTTATTAGCTCACAGTTTTCTGGTCAGAAGTCCAGCATGACTCAACTGTGTTCTCAGTTCAAGGTCTCATTTGATGGGAATTAAGTGGTTTAGACAGCTGAGCTCTCATCTGGAGGCACTGGAGAAGAACCCACTTCCAAACTCATTCAGTTGTTGGCAGAATTCAGTTGTAGGACTGAGGTCCCCATTTCTTTGCCTCTTAGCTTTTATTTGTATTTATTTATTTATTTTTTGGCCTCACCGCGTGGCATGTGGGATCTTAGTTCCCTGACCAGGGTTTGAACCCATGCCCCCTGCAGTGGAAGCAGGGAGTCCCAACCACTGGACTGCCAGGGAATTCCCCACCTCTTAGCTTTTAGAGACTGTCCCCTTCCTTCTCACGAGGACCTCTTAATTTGCAAAACAGCAGTGGTGCTCGGGGTCCTTTATATCCTTCAAGTCTCTCTGCTTTTTTTTTTTTGCCCATTGAAACAATTACATTGTTTTCTTCTTATTGGATTTTGAGAGTTCTTTATTTAAAATATAAGTTCTGGGGCTTCCCTGGTGGCGCAGTGGTTGAGAGTCCGCCTGCTGATGCAGGGGACACGGGTCCGTGCCCCAGCCCGGGAAGATCCCACATGCTGTGGAGCGGCTGGGCCCGTGAGCCATGGCCGCTGAGCCTGCGCATCCGGAGCCTGTGCTCCGCAATGGGAGAGGCCACAACAGTGAGAGGCCCACGTAACACACACACAAAAAAATTAAAAATAAATAAATAAATAAATAAAATATAAGTTCTTCGTAAGGTAAGTAATTTACAAACATTTTCTCTCAGCCTGTGGCTTGTCTTTTCATTTTCTTAACAGTGTCTTTCTTTTTTTCCTCAGGTTCCTAATAGCAACACAGGAAATGGGTTTTAATTTCTTTGCCGGCAGCTCTGTTTGGGGGCTATTTAATGAGGATCCAGTTGCAGTGCAGCTTTGGCTGTAGCAGTACTGGTATGGATAGGAGCGTACATAACTAACGTGTCACATTTTTTTAAAATTTTTTTTATTTTTTATTTTTTGCTTTATAACAAATTTAATCAGTTATACATATACATATGTTCCCATATCCCCTCCCTTTTGCGTCTCCCTCCCACCCTCCCTATCCCACCCCTCCAGGCGGTCACAAAGCACCGAAGAGCAGAAATTCTTAATTTTGATTAAGTTGAATTTATCTTTTCTTTTCTTTTTTTTTAGATCTTGTTTTCGGTGTTGGATCCAAGAAATGTTTGCCTATTTCAAGGTCACAAAGATTTTCTCCTGTTTTCCTCTAGAAGTATTGTAATTTGTGGTTTTAGAATTAGATCAATGATCCATTTTCACTTAGTTTTTATATATGGGATGAGGTATGGCTCAAAGTTTGTTGGTTTGTTGGTGGTGGTTTTTTGGGTTTCTTTGTTTTGGGGTTTTGTTTTTTGTTTGGTCCTTGGATATCCAATTGTTCCAGCACAGTTTGTTAAAAATTCTGTTTTCCTCACTGAATTGCCTTTGTATCTTTGTTAACTGACATATATGTAGGTCTCTTTCTGAACATATAATCTGTCCATCGATCCTTCTGTCTATTTTTATGCTAATATCAAACAGTCTTGAGTATTGAAGCTTTATAAGTCTTGAAATTGGGTAGTGTAGTTCTTACAACTGTTCTTTTTCAAAGTTGTTCCTTACCTCTATTTAATTATGAAATTTTTAATTGTATTTCCTTTCGTTATTATGAGCCCTTATAATTTTGCTCGTGTTTTCTTTTGCTTCTTCTTGATTTATTTATTAATTATATTTATATGTTAGTATGTGTTTATATATATGTGGGCATTTAGGTATGTAAATGTAATTGTATCTGTTTCCTGAGTAATTTTCTTTGAATAAGAAGTAGAGTGAATATTTATGGTCTATGATACCAATTAGTAAAATGGGCAGCGCATGATTAAGATATGCAGGTATCGGGCGTCCCTGGTGGTGTAGTGGTTGAGAATCCGCCTGCCAATGCAGGGGACATGTGTTCAATCCCTGGTCCAGGAAGATCCCACATGCCGCAGAGCAAGTAAGCCCGTGCGCCACAACTACTGAGCCTGCTTCTCTGGAGCCCGCATGCCACAACTACTGAGGCCACATGCTGAAACTACTGAAGCCTGCATGCCTACAGCCCATGCTCTGCAACAAGAGAAGCCATTGCAATGAGAAGCCCGCACACTGCAACGAAGAGTAGCCCCTGCTTACCGCAACTAGAGAAAGCCCATGAGCAGCAACGAAGACCCAACGCAGCCAAAAAATAAATAAAATAAATAAATTTATAAAATTAATTAATTAATTTTTTTAAAACTTTTTAAAAAAAGATATGCTGGTATCACTCCTTCTAACCAATATCCTTAAAATATTTGTTCAACATGTATTTTTCTCTGTGTTCCAAATGAAAAAATTATTGTACACTTTGAAAGTGATACAACACTTTAACCTAGCTGGTATTATCACTCATATCTATACTGTCATTGGATTGCACTAATCACCAGCTTTCACAAGAGATAAGTGATTTAATGGATATAGTTACAAGCTTTTTTTTCCTAGTATTTAAATTCCCTGCCCCTCTCACGCTTTCATGCCAACAAAACATTTCCCATTTTTCTGTGGTTCCTGTTCTATCATTCATTTTACTTTTTTGAGGTTTCAGAACAAGACAACATCTTTGGAAACATCTTACAGTGTCTAAACTTTAGTTGTAAATCACTGGTTCTCAGCGAACAGCACATATCATGTTTTGTAGTCAGTTTTACCCTTTCGGCTGACAGGAACTACAGACCGCAGTCTCAGGGTTATTGCACCAGGCGCCCTACTTACAGAAGCAGGCTACAAAAATACGCATTTCAAGACAGGCTGATTCTGACCCAAAGGGATTTTTGAGTTGCAATTCAAGGGATCAGTCATCTTTACAGCTTGCCAGTTATGAAAGGAGTCAAATATGCACTACATTTCCAATTTATTTCAGTTGTGATTTTGTATCCCTAAAGGATCAGAGCACTGGGCAACTGCCTGGCTGACCCATCTTTTATCCTGGCTCTGGGTACATGTGACAATTCCGCTGCCCAAATAACACTACTAAAATCCAGGCACCGTGGCTGCCCACATGTATGCTTCTAGCTTGTTTGAATCCGTTGTTTTTCTTTATCCCTCCTCCCTGTCTCCCTTACTGTCTCTCTTACATACTGCCAAATTAAACTGGGTTTCTGATGTAGGGACAGAGAAAAAAAAAAGTGTTTATATTTGTTGAGCATCTACTGTCTACTGGCACTATGCCAGCTATTTTAAATACACTAGGTAGCTTAATTCTCTGTCTCACCAGATAGGTATTGTTATTGTCTTTTCACAAATGACAAAACCGAGGGTCAAAGATATCAAATAACTTATGCTGGATGAAGGCACAAATAGTAAATGACGACCCAGGATTCTATACCATGTCTGTCTTATTCCAAGAGCCTTTATTTTTTTTAATTGTGTATGATGTCCATTTTATTAACAATATTGAGAACCATCTTCAGAATGAAGTGACTTTTTCAGATTCTCTCTTTCTTTGAGCCCTTTGTAAGATGATGAAGAACATCTTTGGGGAGGACTTCAAAGTGTTTTCTTTGTTGAGATTTTTGTGAAATAATGGAATCAAAGGAGATAGACTCATGGGCCATGCAAACACAACCACGTTTAGGTTTTGCACAAACAAAAAATGAAGGCAAGTCCAGATGGCTACTGAATTTGGGGCAGGATATGAAGAATTTGGAATATAAAAGATAGAAACACTAGTGGGAGTGAATTCCTACAGAGAACACCAAGAAGCTAAGATTCATTCTTGAAAATGCTATATCCAATAAGGGGCTAATGTCCAAAAATACAAAGAACTCATATAACTCAACATCAAAAAATCCAAATAACCCAATTAAAAATGGGCAGAGGATTTGAATAGACATTTTTCCAAAGAAGACATACAGATGGCCAACAGGCACATGAAAAGATGCTCAACACCACTAATCATTAGGGAAATGCAAATCAAACCACAATGAGATATCACCTCATACCTGTCAGAATGGCATTATCAAAAAGACAAGGATGTGGAGCAAAGGGAACCGTCTGCACTGTTGGTGGTAATGTAAACTGATACAGCCATTATGGAAAACAGTAAGGATATTCCTCAAAAATTAAAAATAGGGCTTCCCTGGTGGCGCAGTGGTTGAGAGTCTGCCTGCCGATGCAGGGGACGTGGGTTCGTGTCCCGGTCCGGGAGGATCCCACATGCCACGGAGCGGCTGGGCCCGTGAGCCATGGCCGCTGAGCCTGCGCATCCGGAGCCTGTGCTCCGCAATGGGAGAGGCCACAACAGTGAGAGGCCCGCATACTGCAAAAAAAAAAAAAAAAAAATTAAAAATAGAAATACCATACTATCCAGCAATTCCACTCCTGGGTATTTATCCAAAGAAAACAAAAACACTAATAAGAAAAAATAAATGTACCACTATGTTGTTCACTGCAGCATTATTTACAATAGCCAAGATATGGAAGCAACCTAAGTGCTCATCAACAGATAAATAAAGAAGATGTGAGATATATTTATATATATATATTATATATACATATTCCATTGTGTATATATGTACACATATATGTAATAATATAATGTGATATATATTATATACATGATGGAATATTACATATATTATACAAATATGTAATAACAATGTGATAATGTAATATAATAATGTAGTAAATAATATAATAATATTACATTGTATGTATATATATACACAGTGGAATGTATATACATGTACACATACACACACACACACACAATTGACTATTACTCAGCCATAAAAAAAAAGAAAAAAATCTTGCCATTTGTGACAATATGAATGGACCTAGAGGGTATTATGCTAAGTGAAATAAGTCAGACAGGGAAAGACAGGTACAGCATAATTTCACTTTTACATGGAATCTAAAAAACAAAACAAATGAACAAACCTAACAAAACAGAAACAGAGCCATAGATTCAGAGAACAAACAGGTAGTTGCCAGAGGGAAGAGTGGTGGGGGGGGGGCAAGGAGAAAAATAGGTGAGGGAGATTAAGAGGCACAAACTTCCAGTTGCAAAATAAATGAGTCATGGGTATAAAATGTACAATGTGGGGAATATAGTCAATAACTATATAATATCTTTGTATAGTGACAGATGATAACTAGACTTATTATGGTGATCATTTTGAAATGTATAGAAATATCTCATCACTAAGTTATAAACAGGAACTAACATAGTGTTGTAGGTCAATTATACTTCAAAACCAAACAAACAACTCATAGAAAAAGAGATCAGATTTGTGGTTACCAGAGGCAAATGGTCGGGGAAGTGGGGACTGGATGAAGGCAGACAAAAGTTACACACTTCCAGCTATAAGATAACTTAGCAGTAGGGATGTAGTATACAACATGATAAATATAAGTAATGCTGCTGTAGATTATCTATGAAAGCTGTTAAGAGAGTAAATCCTAAGAGTTCTTATCACAAGGAGAATTCTTTTCCTATTTCTTTAATTTTGTATCTATATGAGATGATGGAAGTTCATTAAACTTACTGTGGTCACCATCTCACAATGTATGTTAGACAAATCATTATGCTGTACACCTTAATCTTATACAGTGCTGTATGTCATTTATGTCTCAAAAAAAACTAGAAGAAAAACAAATTTATTTTTTTGGCCACGCTGTGTCACTTGTGGGATCTTAGTTCCTTGACCAGGGATTGAACCCGGGCCATGGCAGAGAAAGTGTCCAGTTCTAACCACTGGACCGCCAGGGGATTCCCAAAATATTTTTTAAAGAAGAAGCCATTTCAGGCAGAGAATGGACCAACTCTCACTGTTGGAAGTTTTATCTCTCAATCTAGCATTGAGAGCCAAGTGAGGGGATGTCACTCTGCACAGATAGACATTAAGAAATACCTATTTAAACTCTTTTATAGATAGAGAAAAATTAGCCTTTTACCTTGAGGCCCAATACAGACATTACAGAATACAACATATACACAAAGATGTACTAATTACATTCCTTATCTCTTCATCTTATTAAAATCACCTCTTAAAATATTTTTTATAACAGAAACACCAGGTAACAAAGAAGTAAAACTTGGCTATCCATCCTTGGAAAGCGTTCAAGGTTCTGGAAGCAATTACTCAGTAAAAGTGACTCAAAACAACAACAAAAAATTCTTAATAATATGTATAGATACTTTTGGAAAATTCTAGAACTGTATAATATTAAATAAAGAATCATTCATGAAAAGTGATGCTGAAAGTGGTTGCCAGGGGCTGGGGGGAGGGGGCAATGGGGAGTTCCTTTTCAATGGGTACAGAGTTGTCATGCAAGGTGAAAACATTCTGAAGATCTGCTGTCTTACAATGTGCATATAATCAACAATACTGTACTGTACACTTAAAGATTATTAAGAGGGTAAATTTCATGTTGTGTGTTTTTTACCACAGTTAAAAAAAGAAAGAGATGTTGGAAAATCAACTTTAAGTGATAATTAATGAATACTTGCAGAGTACCTCTTTTAATGCCATTTCAAGTTGTCAGATATTATTGGAATTAAGAATTACTATTCACTGTATATGTTTTTTAATGTTACCCTACTAAATATATTTTAAAAATACACATTACAGCATATCTCTGTAATACCAACACTTATTTCAATAAGCTGACTGTTGGCAGAATTATTTCAGCAAAATAGATCATGTATTTAGAGGAAGATTAATCTGTTTACTATTTTTCTAATGCATTTAGCAGGAAATAATATGAAACTACAGTTAAAATCAAAGTGTTTGCCTGAATATCAGATAGAGCTACCACCCAAGTGGTTTTTTAGGAGAGGTCATTTCCTATCTCAGATCAGTCAGTGGAGCTAAAATATTATTTAAGATAGGACCTTTTCAGGAAAAACATCAATAAAAGTAGCTTCCATTTCCTCTGATTCACTAATTGCCACTTGTTATTAGAGTGCAGAGCCTCCAGATCTAAGTGGCTACTTGGCTCCTTGATTATGCTTCTCCTGTGTCATATAAAAACAAAAAAGCCTTTGGAATGTAAAAGTCGGTAAGAACAGGCAAATACTCCACTCTCCTCGCCCGTCCCTTGAAGTCCAAACTCCAAATCCAAAGATCTTTTCGAAATCTCATATAACATCAGTATTACTGACAGAATTGAAAGCCATCTTTAGAATGTAATCTAGAATTACTTTTCAGGACATGAAAGAATATACCTTGTCTTTCTTTAAAGATCTTATATTCAGAAATTTGCATTTTCATGGACAGAGCTGATCCATGGATCAGCTTAGTTTCATAATAGAGATATGTTTTTATAGTTGATACTAAAAACGCAGCACACAATTTCAGCCATTCAACGTTGTCAAAAAAGCCATCCATGTTAAGGAAATTGCAAAGTCATGAGACCCCAGATTGACTCATAGGGAAAAGCAGTTTCAAGAGTCTTAAGATGTGTAATAAAGATTTTACAAAATTGATTTTATAAGATACATTCACTTAAATTAATGAAAACGTGTATAATATTTTAATAGGAAATTTACTCATAAATATCAGGTCAAACTCTCATCATAGTTAAACTTCTATGGGACTTCCCTGGTGGCGCAGTGGTTAAGAGTCCACCTGCCTATGCAGGGGACCAGGGTTTGATCCCTGGTCCGGCAAGATCCCACATGCTGTGGAGCAATTAGAGCTGTGCTCTAGAGCCTGTGAACCACAACTACCTAAGCCCACACACCCTAGAGCCTGCACGCTGCAACTAGTGAACCCATGTGCCATAACTACTGAAGCCTGCATGCCTAGAGCCCATGCTCTGCAACAAGAGAAGCCACTGAAGTGAGGAGCCCGTGCACTGCAACGAAGAGTAGACCCTGCTCACCACAACTAGAGAAAGCCCACATGCAGGCAGCAACGAAGACCCAATGAAGCCAAAAATAAATAAATTAGTTTAAAAAATAAAAAATAAATAAAATTTCACCAATATATTGGACCTATAGATTAAAACCAGAATAAATAATTTCCCGAACAATTACATATATGCACTTTAAAAAAGTATGCCATGCCGTGGCACTACTTTAAAATTATTCAGCCAATGTCTTCTTGAGCTCCACTCAATGATAATCACAAATGCCCTTTCCATTCAGATTCGACCTCAACCAAAACCAGGAACAATTCTCACCATGGCAGAAAATACATATGCACCATCAGCAAGTGGAGGGACCTGGGGTCCACATGCTTCCTGTTTCACCCCTTCTATTTGCCTACTGAATCAGTGCTTTCCCCCTCACCCCGGTTGTGTTGGTTGAATCTATGTATATATCCAGACATCTGTTTTGGTTTTCTCTCATCATTTCAAAACCCATCTGGATGTAGAGCTTTTCCCTTCACCCAAGCCCACTTGGCTGGAGCCCTGACATCCTGCCTAGGTTTGACAGGATTGTCTTTGGAGGCTTAGCTCTGTTACCTGGACCCTCCCGCTACTCAAGGAGGTTCTGCTATATATCATGTGAAACCACAGTTCCATCCCTCTCTTGACTTCTAGCAGAGCCTGACGCCTATGGACTCCTTTGGCTGTATTCCCACTCAGCAGACTGGGTCTCCTCACATAACCATACCTGCTGGAATCAAGCCCAAGTTCATCAAACATCTTCAGACTCTGTATATTGGACAAGAGAGTCCCCTTATGAAGTCACCCAACAGCTGGGGGAGATTTCTGTTTCATGGAAACAGTTTTTCCACCACCTTCAAGCTTGCTGTGCTGATTAGGTCCCAGTGCGCCTCGCTTCTTTATATATTTCCATTTGCCATTCTGTCCATTCTCACAAATTTAGTGTGATAGTCTCAACTCTTGCACATGGCAGCTAAAGAATGTTGTGGAATATTAAACAATTCATTTCTTTTATATTTGAAGTCTAGTAATAAAATGTGATACCGACTCTTTACACTGGCAGCCACAGGAACCTTGAATGGTGGGGTTATTAATTGATTGATTTTTATAAAATTATTTAATGAGATTTATTTGAATCATTTTGATTTAAAGTAGTTATATTTACTAATTATAATTTGTATTTTTCCTTATGAGTATTTTATTTATTTTTTTTATTTTTTATTTTTATTTTTTTGCGGTACACGGGCCTCTCACTGTTGTGGCCCCTCCCGTTGTGGAGCACAGGCTCCGGATGCGCAGGCTCAGCAGCCATGGCTCACGGGCCCAGCCACTCCGCGGCATGTGGGATCTTCCCGGACCGGGGCACGAACCCGTGTCCCCTGCATCGGCAGGCGGATTCTCAACCACTGCGCCACCAGGGAAGCCCCTTATGAGTATTTTAGAAGAAATATCATTTACTTTGAAAGCAAAATAATTTGTATTTCTTTTTTTACATAAATTTATATAGTTTTGATGAAAATAATTCAAATTTTATACACTTTAAAAATAATTGCATATTTACTTCCTTAGATCATTACTGTTATTAGGAAACAAATTATGTAAAAATCTTGATTTCAAAAACATAATTAATGAGTTTGCTGGGAAGAAACATGAATACAAGGAAATAATATTATAGAAAACATATAATAATGTGTATATTATGATTGTTTATTTTATTTTATTAATTTTTTTTAATTTTTTTTTTTTTTTTTTGCGGTACGCGGGCCTCTCACTGTTGTGGCCTCTCCCGTTGCAGAGCACAGGCTCGGGACGCGCAGGCTCAGCGGCCATAGCTCACGGGCCCAGCCACTCGGTGGCATGTGGGATCTTCCCGGACCGGGGCACGAACCCGTGTCCCCCTGCATCGGCAGGCGGACTCTCAACCACTGCGCCACCAGGGAAGCCCAATTGTTTATTTTATGACTTACCAAAACATCACTGTGAACACCCTATGTGAGCAATAGTAATTAAATTCATTCAGCTTTGGTATTTTGCCAAATTTCAGTCATATGGAAAAACAGAACTTTACACATATTTTTCAATTTTGTTGATATGAAAGTATATTTGTCGCAAAAGGAAAAGTGTTTGCTTGATTTAAGAGGTAGATGGTGTTTATTCTTCATTTATACTCTTGCCTTGGGCTCTGTGAATGTTAGGGGCAGGCCTAAGTTCCATTTTATATCAGAAGAACTGAAAAATAATATGTACTTAAAATAGAGTAACAAAACTTTGTCCCTAACTTCTCTTAGCTTTGGTTGTTGTTGTTATTTGTCTGTTTTTGTTGGTGGAGGTGAAAGTGGGATTCTACTTTCTAGAGTAGTGTTTATGTAAGCCTCTGATTACCGATGTTAAGAGGCATTTTGAGCTGCTTTCTAAAGAATGTCACAGAAATACTCATTTGTTTTGCTTGATTCTTCTACGGAATACAGTATTTCACAGGAGAAGATGATTTCACTTCATGGGTAGGTCTCCCGTACTTGAATCAAAGACATACTGTGACTTGTCAGGATGTGATGCAGGTGGAGGGTTTTTGTGTGTGTCATAATCTGTGTATCCTCATTTCTTGGCAGCTTTGTTGTCCAACAGAGGGAAAACTTAAGGAACAGCTGAAATCTGTTTCTTATCATCATATTTTCCAGAGAATGGAGCAAGTCCTCTTGTCATCTGTTGGCTCAGTATCCATCTCTGCTGTTTGTTCTGTAAGATTTCCCTTGAGGTAAAAATGTTGAAAGACAGCTTCATTCCTTTCCTGCTCCAGTCCTTTGCGTAACACCTGCTCCATAAATGCTCATCACTCGAGTAAGGTTATAAGTCGTCCAATTATCAAGTGATCTGTTTTAAACTTTTAATTTGTAAAATAAAAATATTTTATTTAATCCTTTCACCATACTCTAACCCAACTATTTGATCTGTTCTGTTATTTATCTTTCCCTGTGCATCCTGTACACATCTGGTTTTATAAACTATGAAAATGGCTGTATGCAAAATGTACATTTTCAGAAGATGGCATTCATAGATCATGCAGGGCACTTTTGAACAATCCTAGGCCATGACAAGACATTATGAGGAGAGACAGAGGACTGCCGGGGAGAGAAGGACTTCAGCTGAGTTGATGGTGGCTTTGTGCAGCGATATATCCCTTTTTCTAAAGAAAAATGTTACCTGCGATATTCTGGCCACATTCCCAGTTGGTCAATGGTATGCTGTCTCTCTAAATTCTGCAGCTGCAATTACATGCACTGCCCTAATGGACTTTCTGTCAGGAATGGTTGTGTTGATGTGCCAGTTAAAACAGCTGTTGCATCTGATGTGTAAGAAGCTGTGCTCAGGGGCTTCCCTGGTGGCGCAGTGGTTGAGAGTCCGCCTGCCGATGCAGGGGACACAGGTTCGTGCCCCGGTCCGGGAAGATCCCACATGCCGCGGAGCGGCTGGGCCCGTGAGCCATGGCCGCTGAGCCTGCACGTCCGGAGCCTGTGCTCCGCAAGGGGAGAGGCCACAACAGTGAGAGGCCCGCGTACTACAAAAAAAAAAAAAAAAAAAAAAAAAAGAAGCTGTGCTCAGGAGAGCAAAGAGACTCTCCTATACAATGCCAGTGCAGAAGTTAGAGAGTTTCCAAATAAATAAATAAATATAAAACAATTCTTTTGAAGTATTCCCAACTGCTCTTCATTTATTTAAACATATTCCTTCACGCTACCACAACTTGTTTATTAATTTTCAAAAGACATCCTGGTTATGCTTACTTTGAGCTTTCCAGATTTCCCAGACATGTTAATCAGAGTTATCAGACTGACTCCTCTTGATGATTACACTATCGACCGATCGCTTTTGTCAGTTGTGTTGTGTATAGAAAAATAGCACCACAAAAGCTGTACATTAAACACTTTTTGTTAGCATGATGCTGTTTTACCTAATATATGGTTCCTGCCTTTAGGAATACAAAAATTTTGTTGCCAAATAGGTATTTTGATCACAAAATCATCTTTATGGGTTTTTTTCTTTAAATAATAAAATGATTTGTCTATTTTTCCATTTCCAGACAGAGAAGAAATAGGAACCATGTTCTGACCACAGTTAGGTAGGCATATTTTTTGACCTTTTCCTCCACCTCTACATTGAGCATAAAGATTTTTAAAAATTCAAACAGCCTGCAAATATCCATGTAGACTGAAAAAAACACAGACATTTTCTTCTCTTATTATGGTTAAAGGCAAATTCCCAAAATAGTGCTGGCACCCAGTGGTTACATAGTAAGTGTTCACTGGACTGAATTATTGCACCCTTTCCCTGCATTTATCTCTACTAGAGGTAGTTTAAAATAAAGTATCGGGGGCTTCCCTGGTGGCGCAGTGGTTGAGAGTCTGCCTGCCGACGCAGGGGACACAGGTTCATGCCCCGGTCTGAGAAGATCCCACATGCCGCGGAGCGGCTGGGCCCATGAGCCATGGCCGCTGAGCCTGCGCGTCCAGAGCCTGTGCTCCGCAATGGGAGAGGCCACAACAGTGAGAGGCCTGCGTATCGCAAAAAAAAAAAATTAAAAAAATAATAATTATAAAAAATAAAGTATCAATTTAAGCATTGATTTTTTTTCTAAAACACTTGGCTTCTATGATAAAGTCCATATGCTAATAATAGCATATGTTAAATCATTAACTCTATTAGAAAGTGATGAGTACCAACAGTGGAGAGAAACATGCTATAGTTACTTATTTATACACAGACTTCCTATTTTTTTTTCAGTTACTAAAATGGAATCATAAACCAGAGGGCAACACATTCCTTTTCTCTACCACCAGATGCACATAAAAGAACTATGGCTCAAAAGGAGGACGCTTGTTATTTTTTGTGTGACCAAGAAACAGATGGAGAGTGATTATGTGTTCTATGTCCTGTTGACTGTTTTAAAGCAAATAAACATTAATCTGTATTCTGAGTTTGGATTTGTAAACAGTGATCACTTAGGCTGAGCAAGACACCACTTCAGATTATCAAAGATATAAAATGATAGTGGGAGTTTCAGTCCATTTAGTTCTGCTACACAAATCCTGGACCATTGTTTAATGTATAGTGAAGTATCTGTAGGAGATGTCCCAAAGCTCTTGTGTAAAGTGGGATTCATTGGATAATTCAACCCACCTTGTGCTTAGGGAAGTTTTGAGTACATTCTTTCACATGATGCTAGAAGTATAAAGATGAGTATGATGTAGCACAGTTCCTATCATCAAGGAATGCAAAAATGAGGTGGTTATCATTGCCCTTCTGGTAGTTTGCCATGGGTGCCACTGCTTAAGCCAATCTTCTAAGAACATAGGCACTTGCTCAATTGTTGTCCAGTAGGTGACTATTATGCAGAAGTTATGGTAACTCCCTTCAGGAGGGTTAAAAGGTTTAGTGGGAATTCATGACTTTTGCCCTTTGGCATTTGACCCCTCAGTCCTCCTGCTCTTCAGGCATATTTTGGCATTCTCTCCTTCTCTCAGGTGAAGACTTTGTTCCTCTTCCAATGGTCTATCACATTTGGCATAAATCTCTCTTCCCTCCTGCCTCTCCCTCTAATGCTATTTTGGTGGATGAGAATCTTAGTTCCCCAAACATGGTATGTAAGGAACATCACCTTGTTTAAATAATTCAGATAAAAAAGAAACCTAATTGGAGTCCTACCACACTGGGTTGTTTGGAGATTAAAACACAGTCATTTGGTGGACAACTGCTTCTTTTCCCTGGGCTCTCTGAGGAATCCCGTGGCTCATGTGTTTGACTGAAGTGGAAGGGGGACTCTTCATGTTCACCCTGTCATGGTTGCTGAAGGTAATTCCCATTGCTGAAGCCCGTGTGAGCCCTTGAAGGTCAGCAGACTTTCTGCCATGCTTGGGGGCCTAAGAATCTCATTGGTGCCCAAATCTCAGATCCAAATGTTCAAACCTTCAGAATCCACAATGCTTTTTAAAAAATTTTGTCACTTCCTTCAGGTACTGCAAGGGAGTGGGTTGAAAATGGCTGAGAATCCCCACTAATCCCGTAAGACTTTAATCTTAGCAAACTTTTTTTTTTTTTTTTGCGATACGCAGGTCTCTCACTGTTGTGGCCTCTCCCATTGCGGAGCACAGGCTCTGGACGCGCAAGCTCAGCGGCCATGGCTCACGGGCCTAGCCACTCCACGGCATGTGGGATCTTCCCGGACCGGGGTACGAACCCGTGTCCCCTGCATCGGCAGGCGGACTCTCAACCACTGCGCCACCAGGGAAACCCAGCAAACATTTTTTTAAATAATTTTTTATTTTTTTAAAGATTTATTTATTATTAATTAATTAATTAATTTTATTTTTTTGGCTGCGTCGAGTCTTAGTTGTGGCACACGGGATCTTCACTGAGGCACGCGGGATCTTTTGTTGCAGCGTGCAGTCTTCTCTCTAGTTGTGGCGTGTGGGTCATCTCTTCTCTAGTTGTAGCGCTCAGGCTCCAGGGCGCATGGGCTCTGTAGTTGTGATGCACAGGGTCCAGAGCGTGTGGGCTCTGTAGTTTGTGGCACACAGGCTCTAGTTGAGGCGTGCAAGCTCAGTAGTTGTGGCACGCGGGCTTAGTTGCCTCACGGCATGTGAGATCTTAGTTCCCTGACCAGGGATTGAACCCACATCCCCTGCATTTTAAGGCAGATTCTTTACCACTGGACCACCAGGGAAGTCCCAACATATTTTAATTTACTACTCAGACAGGAAGTGGGAGTTGTCTTCAGATACTTTTCTTTTAGTCCCACAAACTCCCCTTAAGACAGGGGAGCCCAAAGGCCCTGGATAACTTCTTAGATCTAGGGAAGGGATAGAAAATTATAAAGAACAAAGCACAATCTCTCATAATCATTATGTTTCTCTCTCTCTCTCTGAGGACTTAACCTGTCTTCTGCTTCTGTTTTCTTTTTCTTTCTTCGAATGCAGTGATTGAATGCTTGCTAGGGGCCAACCTTACAGAAATCTTTAGAGATCAATATTATTAATCCCATCTGAGAGTTGCAGAAACTGGAGGGAAAAGATAAATAAAATAGCAGAGCTGAAATCTGACATTGTGTCTGCTTACCGATTTCAAAGGAAGAGTATTTAAATGGAAAGAAACGTCTAACATGGGATTAGGACTCCTGCATTGTGCCCAAGCTCCTGCAAAGTGGGTGATCTTGACAAAGTTGCTTAACCTCCTAGATCCCTAGTGTGCTTATCCAGAAATTGAGGTACTTGCTCACAGAGTTTGTTTGGTTATTAAATGAGATCACAGATGATAAACTACTTTGTGAAGTTGGAGGCACTGTACAAATGTAAGAAGCTGAGGTCATCCTATAACATTATGGCTCCACAAGTTATACATTCAAGGTGATCAATATTTGGTAGTTAGCCAATGAGCTGATTGGGCTATTCCCAGGAAATCAGCAAAAGGGAATCTGTGTACAGAATAAGAGGAATCTGATTCTAAGTGTGGAGGAGATTAGGAACTCTTTGCAGTGCATCAGAAAGGTTGACACGGAAGAAAGTAATAGGCTTCCCTGGAAGATTTGTGTTAACTCAGCAGAGAAAGAAGAGCATTAAAAATAATGTTCACAGACGCAAACTATTATATATAGAATGGGTAAACAACAAGGTCCTATTGTATAGCACAGGAATTATATTCAATATCTTGTAATGAACCATAATAGAAAAGAATATGAAAAAGAAAAATATATGTATATATAACTGAATATATATATGTATACATAACTGAATCACTTTGCTGTACACCAGAAACTAAAACAACGTTGTAAATCAACTACACTTCAGTAAAAAAATAGAAAAAAAAAAATCATGTTCAGTGATCCCCGACTACTAAATATACAAGAGATAGTCTACAAGCATGGCTGAAAATCAATTAAGAAATATGCAGAAGCCAAGTGAAGAGCCATCTGTGAAGAATCTATGCACATTAAATTCAAATTTAAAAATCTAAGCATTCTGACAGAGGAAGTTATAGACTACAAATGATAGTAGAATGACACCACGTGTTATGACTAAAGACAGAATGAAACACAAACAAAAAATTAAGGCCCCAAATTGAGGAGGATAAAAAGCAGAAAATCTGTAATATTTTCTAGTTTTATCATATCTAGCATGTACCAGGCACAGTGCCAGGTATACTTGAAGGTAAGTGTTAGATGATCAGTGATGTGACTCTCTTCCTTTTGCATTCAGTCCAAATGAGAAATTATAGACAGAAGTCAGAGAGAAACAAGATCTTTTTACTAGTAATAACAAGTGTTCATTTTTATTGAGCATTTACTTAGTGATTTATAGGGATTAATTAAACTAATCTCCTAATAATGCTTTGAGGTATATTCTATTTTTATTCTCATTTCACAGAGGAGGAAATGGAGAAAGAGAGAGAGAGAGAGAAGAGAGAGAGAGAGAGAGATTGACTTTACAAAGGAATGAAACAGGGACATATAGTAAGTAGCAGACCACTATTTGAACCCAAAACTCTGGCTTCAGGAGAGGGTGCTTAACCAGTATGTTGTGAAGTTGGACTGGAGAATTTAACCCTGAATCCAGAAGAGGCTTCCTCATATAACAGCCCAGATGTAGATCTCTGGACTCACACTTTATGAATTTGGGCTTCCAGAGCATCCTGGGGAATTACTACCTGCCTCAAAGCCCACCAAGCTCAGAGAGGCCAAAAGGCTGAAAACCTGAGAAACTACTGGATTTTTACCTAAATCTCTGAGGTGTGCCATTCTGAGCCAAGGCTTCTAAGAAGGGGTTTTTGTCCCTCCTCACTGTCTTTCACTTTCTTCCAGTGGGATGCAGATAACAACAAGGCTAGAGAACAGCAGAACCACAGATGAAAGGATTCTCTGAATCACGATGTGTTGGAAATGCACTCCCCTCTAACCCCGGCAACTAGGAACACCTGCCTTGGACTGTTATAGAAAGAGAAATAAACCTTTATTGTAACTGAGCCACAGCACACATTAGGGGTCTGTTTGTTACTGCAGCTAGCTTTACCCTAACCAAAATAGAGGAGCAGAGAGAGAAAGCCCATATGTGTACACCAAGCTTTAACACATTATCCCTGCCCAACAGAGAGCAATGGATTGACTAGTGGATGCCAGACGCTCTTCATTTCACCAATTATATAAATTCCTTCTCATCCTGTAGGGACAAGCTAATGAGAAAGGTGAAAGGAAGAGCAGAAAGCCTTAAGCCAATATCTCTAAGAGAGAGAAATTTCTATTTTTTATTTTAGGCAGAAATGTGAGGACAGTGAGAAAATTGTTTTCCCCATTCTGTAGGTATTATTGTCCTTGTTTGAGCTGAGAAAATTGAGGTACAAAGAGATTAAGTACCTTGTCTACATTTGCTTCTATTTATACTTTTATTTGTAAGACATAATTTGATTGCATGGCCCCAAACAAAAGGCCTAAAAGCAAAATATGTCAAATGTGAACATAATTATGGAGATATGAACATACAGTCATGTTCTAAAGACCAAAATTAGGGAAGAGCTTTTTTAAACAAAATGCCTTTGACAAGAAAACAATAAACCAAAATACAGTAGATTTGTCCATTATACTTCCCTACTATAAACATTAATCCCTGTTAAATATTTAACAATAATCTCTACCTTAAACTGGGTCTTTACTGCCAGGCAATTACTAATTCATACTTCGTGTTGATTCCCTAGAACTTCATATAATGCTTATTTTTTTATTTTTTATTTATTATTATTTTTTGTGGTACGCGGGCCTCTCACTGTTGTGGCCTCTCCCGTTGCGGAGCACAGGCTCCGGATGTGCAGGCTCAGCGGCCATGGCTCACGGGCCCAGCCGCTCCGCGGCATGTGGGATCTTCCCGGACTGGGGCACGAACCTGTGTCCCCTGCATCGGCAGGCGGACTCTCAACCACTGCGCCACCAGGAAAGCCCCATATAATGCTTATTAACCAAGCATTTCCATCTTACTCAAGGTCTGGGTCTCTCCAGAATCTCTAGAGAGCAGAATCTTGCTTTCAGCTCCACGGATGCTGAAAGTTGGGATGTGAAAATAACTATTACGGGAGCTGAAAGTGGGGTCTATGGGAGGGAGAGTTTGGTCAGATGTGTCCCTCTGAAAGTGACCAAGGCTCTGAGACTCTTTCCTGTGAGTTCTGAGAGACTGACTGAAATGTACAAGAGTGAGACCGCAGCAGAGTGCCCACTTACTAATTTAAAATACAAACATCTCATTCACACAGTCTGTGCACTCTCCCCTCGTGTGCACATTTACATGAGAATCGACATCATTCTCAGGAAGAACATTTGAATTTCTGTTGTGGAAATGCTGGCACAGGGCTGAGGCCACTCGATCTCCCCAGGATGAAGGCTTTCTCTCCCTGGAGTTAGCTCACCTTGAATCTGAAGTTTGCTTGGAAGGCAGCAACCAGGGATGGGGGGTTGGAATAAATGTTGAACATTCTCCAGCTTTCCTCCCTGGCCCTCTTCTTAATCTGTACCTTTCTCCAGGCTATCTCACCCACACACATAATTTATATCACGGAATAGAGGCAGATGACTTACAAATTTGTATCTCGGTCTCAACCTCTTCTCCGAGTTGCAACCCCTCTATCTGCCTGCCTGCTTGACATTTCCCCTTGAACGTCTCAAAGGCATCTCAAAATATGCACATCTCCCAGACCAACTCATGAAGTTTCCCCTCAAAACCATCTCTCCTAGGGTTCTGTCTCCACGAATGGCACTGCCTTTATCTGGCTGCACAATGTAGAATCGCAGGAGTCACCCTGGATAAGATTCTCTCCCTTACAACCCTAATAATTTATTCTTTTCCAAGTCCTGTTGATTCTAGCTTCTAAAAAAATCTCACCGACGTCTATACTTCAATGTATCACCGTCAACAAAATGGTGTTTCAATTACCCTCATCTCTCACCTGGGCAATTGCAATAGCCTCCCTGATCTCCACGCTTCCATTCTCCAATTGATCCTTCATATTATAATTATAATGGTTTATTAGAACATTTATCACTACCCCACGCCCCCTCCAGCAATGATTTCCCACTGCTATTGGGACACATGATACAAATCTCCTAAATGCCATTTGAGGCTCTACCTGGTCTCAGTGCCCCTCTCCAAGTTCATCTTCCTCCACATGCCTCAGCCCCACAGCTCCTACCACCTGGTGTTTCTGGGTCTCTTATTTGCTGTAGCTTCCCAAGCCCCAGCAACACGGCACGCACAGTTCCTCCTCTCTAGCACCCTCATGCAACCATCCCTTCTTCACGGAGTCACTGCTTCAGTTTTTTTCAGATCTTGGTTCACATAGAGCATCCCCAAAGAATGCTTCACTGGCCTCACTGACTTGGACAAATTGCCCTGGTCTAGGCTCTCCTCGCCCCATTTACCTTTGCCTTTACCTTTTCACCATTAGCGTTTGTCACCATTGCCATCTTACATCTGTAAGCTCTGTGATACAAAGAATTGTATCTGTTTTTACTCATGATTTTGTATCCCAATGATTTGTACAGTTTTGCCCTTAAAAGTTATTCAATAGTGTTTGTCATTAGTAAATTAAAAATGATGAGTGGAAATAGAACTACCATATGACCCAGCAATTTCACACTTGAGTATTTACCCGAAAAAACAACACTAATTTGAAAAGATACATGCACCCCAATGTTCATAGCAGTATTATTTACAATTGCCAAGACATGGAAGCAACCTAAGTATTCATCGACAGATGAATGGATAAAGAAGATGTGGTATATATAGACGATGAAAGACTACTCAGCCATAAAAAGAATGAAATTTTGCAATGTGCAGCCACATGGATGGATTTGGAAGGCATTATGCTAAGTGAAATAGGTCAGAAAGACAAATACTGTATGATATCACTTATATGTGGAATCTAAAAACTACAACAAACTAGTGAATAAAACAAGAAAGCAGCAGACTCACAGATATAGAGAACAAACTAGCAGTTACCTGTGGGGACACGGAAGAGGAGAGGGGCAACGTAGCAGTAGCAGGGAAAAAAGTTATTTTGGGATTATATGAAATTATGTGTGTGAAACCTTTGCAAATTGTAAAGCACTATAGAATTTTTTAAATTAAAAAAATAATAAAGTTGGCAAAACTGGGGGAAAAAATGATGAATGAAATATATGCTGGAGGCACCAGGATGAGATTGCCCGACACACCTCTCTCACTCTAGCCACAGGCACGCATTAAAGCAGAACACTTGAAGGCAGGTATCTTTGTTCCTTATCTGGGAATGCCCTGCTAATGGGTCCTGGAGCCAGACTGTCTGTATTAGAACTCATATTCCATCACTTAGTAGTGTGGCCGGGGCAAGTTATTTAGCTGCAACTAAGCCTCTGTCTTCTCATCCATAAAATAGGAATAATTTGGTACTTAAATAATTGGATGACTATGAGAACTAAATAGGACTGTGGCTGCACACACTCAGTTCTCAACACTTCAGCTGTTATTAACATGACCAGCTTCTCTCTTTTTCTGTATTTCTTTTTCATTTCTTTTTCTGTATTTCTAAGTTTGATCAGTGGCTTCATAGTCTGACTCACTTAGTCTTTTTGTAATTACATTAGTATTTAAAGTCAGTATCCCCTGTCCTTTGAGAGATGGAAGCTGGATCTGGTTTAATGTAAAAGGATAACCCCCAGCCCCAGCCGCCCAAAAAGCGGCACCATGCTTCTCACACACAGGAGAACGGACTTGTGATCTATGTAATTTACAATCGGATCTTCCTTACTATCTCTCCTCTGAAGGGCGGGTCCTACTGCAGAGGGATATGATGACTTCTCAAACCTCTTCTCCAACAGAGCAACCCCAGTTATTTCCCATATAACACTACTTCTAAAACCTTCATAACCATGGTCACAACCTGGTTCAATTACATTCCCTCTCAGGAATGATGTGCCCAGAACTGAGTACGATGCTTGAAATGTGGTCTAATGAAGTGCCTTGCTCACCACTGGCCAGTAATAAATAACTCGTGACTATGTTTATAGATACAGCTCCATAACTATATATATAGTGCACTTTATTTTAAATCGAGAGTCAGGGAACGTGTATTGGATTGAATAGTGTCCCCTGCCCCCTCAATTCATGTCCTTCCCATAACCTTAGTGTGTGAACTTATTTGGAAATAGGTCATTGTAGATGTAATTAGTTAAGATGAGGTCATACTGGAGTAGAATGGACACTTTATGCAATATAACTGGTGTCCTTATAAAAGAGACAGAGAGATAGATTTAGATAGGAGAACACCATGTGAAGACACAGATGCACAAAAGAAAGATGGCCATGACAGAAGGAGACTGGAATTATGCAGGCATGCCATGGATTGCCAGCAACCACCCCAAGCTGGGAGAGAGGCATGGAACAGATTTTCCCTCTCAACCCCTCAAAAGGAACCAACCCTGCTAACACTTTGAATTTGAACGTCTAGCCTACAGAATGGTGAGAAAATAAATTTCTGTTTTAAGCTTCAAAAAATTTTTTAAAATAAAAAAATAAAGTCAGTATTTCCTGTAGGTATCTCCCCCCTACCTCCACCCCACCACTCCACATGTCCCTTGAAACAATGGACCACTTTAGGTGACTTTGCATATCTATGCTTGGATGTACTATCTGTTGGTCTCGAAATTCCCCAGTATTCAAATTCTTGGGACCACCTTGCCATAGCCCTCAGAGCTAACCACAAAAAAAAAAAAAAAAAAAAAAAATGTTGCTGGATCTGTATTTAATTCTTACCACAGACATTTGCATTAATGCTGCACTTGAAGAATCTAAAGGTTTTCAAAAAATGAAAGAACTTTGTTTATGCTCCTCTTATATGATTCCCAAAACACATATTTAAGCAAAGTTGAAAATATGGACAGATTTGGCAGTCCTCTGCCTGCCCCTCCGTTTGGATTATCATATTTAGGTGGGAAAATTAAATGTTGGCATATTCTTTGCATGCGGTCAAGAGTACAACCTTCAGCTTGTTCTGCTTTCTCTTTAGCCCCATGAATCTCTCCCTCCATTGCTGTTCTCACAAGCTCTCTGCTTGCCAACTCTGATCGCCCCTCCACTCCCTTTTGTACAGGCTGAGCCTGGGAAATCTTGTGGTTTCATTTTCATTTCAATTACAAGGCTATCTTTCTAAGAAAATGTTTTAATAAAGCACACCAGTCTCACCAACCTGATGCTTCTCAGAGTGCCCCCCCCAACCCCTTTCAACTGTGAGAGGACAGGGCTGCTGCTGTGATCCTGAGTCAGATTTCCAACCATCACCAAGTCACACTTGGCTTGGTTAGTGGCAGCAATTAATTCTTGAGGGCTTGTTGTGCTCCAGGCATGGGTCATGGTAATAGAATTCTCCTTTATTCAGGGGCCGGGGAACAGTGGCCAGAACAGGTCCGGACCTGAATAAAGCATTTCTGACTATACGCATATCTTGAAGAATCTTCTACATCTATAGTAACATTGCAGCTAGAGAGCCAACAGACATCAATTTATTGCTATAAAATGGGATGCCAAAAAGTAAAAACCACAATAAAAACCAGTGGCTTTGCAGTCTCAGTTAAGGGACTATCAGAAGGAAGAACTGTTGCTATTAAAAAATTATGGGAAAAGCAGAGACATTAATTTTGCATGTCTTACATTACTGTGTTTACAATCTGTTATGTTTCAGATAAAGGTCTAGAAAATATTTCTCATACTGTGTGTGTAGCTTAGTTTCAGTGTACTCCTCCATGGAAAAAGAATGAGAAAAAATCAAATAAATATGTTTGTGCATAAGGAACAAATAATTTGCTTGCCAAAGGGAAAATTTATCAGGTTGAAAGTTATTCTCTAGAGATAGTTTTTGTGAAATCAAGGTTTGCTTTTTTTCTCCTTCAAAACTTCTTTGATCTTCCATTTTGTCATTTGTGAAGAAGTTCAATGTCATGAAAAGTATCAAAATATATAATCATTAAAAGCCATGGGTTCTGAAACAAAACATATATAAAATATCAAGAATTCAAGTCCTTAAAAAAATACCTAATATATCCAAAATCAAAACAGTCTGTTGTATCATTAAAATTAAATCAAAAAGAGCAAAACACTCTTTCTATGTTTCTTAGAGCAGGAGGATTTAATCTTCTATCTCTAGGGAATCTATGTTGGATGATGGACTTTAGGGGATCCCTGAGCCTCATGAATTTGATTATAAAATTTTAGAGGTGGACATATTCACTTTCTTTTGAGACAAGGGTCTACTATTTCATCAGATTCTCAAAGGTCCGTGACATCTCCAAATTAAGATCCACTGCAAAGGAAACTCCATTTGAAAGCTTGAAAATAAAAATTTGGATTATTATTACTAAAGTAATAATTAAATGTTAGGAAATTGAAATACTTATTTTCTTTGGAATATGAGGAAAAAATTACGATGTTTTTGACTAATTTTCTTTCAACCAGGTAAAGAATAGAAAAAGAGAAGTAGAATATTTTCTTTTTAGAAAAGGGTAGTATAGCTACAACTTAGGTGAAAGATTGAGAGACAGAGAGTCAAGGAATACTAAAACCTTCAATAAATTTTCCTAAAACATATGATATCTTTCATCCAATATCTCCTGGATTAAACACAATACCCACTTTTGCTAAACTCTAAACTTCTTAAAAATCATCTTCAATTCTCATTCTATTCTCTCTCCTCCATACTCAGAATGTCCACCACTATCTGTTCTCTAAAGATCCTTATATTTCTCATGCTTAGATCTCACTTCGAAGAGGCAGAATTTTGTGTACCTCTACTTTGTGATTCAACTAGTTGGGTGTCTTGTCTAAAAGTCTTACCATTCTTTTGCATGTGGATATCCAGTTTTCCCAATACCATTTG
Organism: Mesoplodon bidens; assembly: GCF_964165515.1. Lineage (NCBI taxonomy): Eukaryota > Metazoa > Chordata > Mammalia > Artiodactyla > Ziphiidae > Mesoplodon > Mesoplodon bidens. Next base: position 94,012,192 of record NC_138167.1, read on the forward strand.
TTGAGTGTGTACTATTCAACACCATTTCCCCATGTATATTCTTGGCTCCCTTGAATATCGGCTGACTGTATATACATTGGTTTATTTCTGGACTGTCTATTCTGTTCCATGGGCCTGTATAGCTGTTTTTTTATGTCAGTACCATACTATTTTCAATTACTGCAGCTTTGTAACGTATCTTGAAATCAGGATGTGATACTCCTAACTTTGTTTTTCTTTCTTAGGATTACTTTTGCTATTCACGGTCTTTTGTGGCTCCATATGAATTTCAGGATTTTTTTTTCTTTTTCTGCACAACATAGAATATATAGTGTATATACACTTAAAAATGTATAAAAAGGGTAAGCCTCATTTTAAGTATTCTTACCACACAGAAAAAAATACAATATGATAAAGGTCATATTGAAGGAGCATGTCCTGAAGGAACATATGCTGTTCCCCTTTCTAAATCTGGACTTCCTCCAATTGCTCCTGTCTCATTAAAACCCTCATACAGTTGTATAATCTGGAAATTGAGGACCCATTCTGGACACTTCCCTCTCCCTTATCCTCATATTCTATTTTTCACAAATCCCTGCCAATTTCAAACATCTCTCGAATTTGTCCCCCTTTCTCTGTCTCTACTATCTCCATCCTGGTTCAGGCTACCATTATCACTTGCCTAGATGAGAAACAGTCTCTCCTGCTAGCTTCATGCCTGTTGCTTTCTTACAAACCATTCTTTCTGTGGCAGCCAGAGTTTTTCAGAAACATACATCTTGTCATCACATATCTGTTTAAAACCATTGAGCAGCCTCCAACAGTTCTTGAGATGATGACCAAAATGTTTACCATGGATGCAAAATCCTGGCCAGTGTTCCTCATGTATCTTTTAGCATTCTCCTTGCTCTCTACAATCCAGGTTCAATGGTTTCTAGATTTCTCAAAACTGTTAAGTTCTATGTCTCCTCAAGGCCTTTGTACATTTTGTGCTTTGCTTGAGACTTTCCTACAACCACACTACATGCTTTACCTATTCCCACTTCTGCTCTGAGTTACCATTCCCTTCCTTCAAACCTTGGCACATACATCACTTCATGAGGAAGCTTCCACTGGCCCCTTCCAAGGTCAGTAGCACCCCTACTTCCATGCTCACAGTGTCCTCTATTTTTCTTTTAAAACAGGTAAGACAGTTTGTAGTTGTACATTTGTTTGATTATTTGAGGACTGTCTCCCTCCACCTCCTCCTACTCAGCTATAAGATCCAACATTGTCTGTTTTGCACACCAGTATAATAAAACCACTGTTTTATTCCAAATAAATATTGAATAATGAATGAATGGGTGGTTCTGATCTGTATGAGGGAACTATACACTATGAGGTTGAGAGCCAAAACGCATAAAGAGGGAGAGTGCAGAAAACCCTACTGGCTACCTCCTTTCCTTTCTTCATGGCTATTTTTGTATATCATCAAAGTAGAACTTTCAGCTCCATTGAACAGATCTATTTGTTTTACCATTAACAAAAGGTAAAAATGCCCTTTAAAAACATTTGCCTAGGGATATTGTGTTCCAGCAGAAAGCAGGATTCATTTCAAATGGAGAGATTTGTTGAAAAATTTCTCACAGAAGTACCTATGGGCAAATGAAGGAAACAAACAAGGGACGGTGATGCTCCAGAGACCAACATCAGCTGGAGACCATTACCCTTAGTACCAAAGGGAAAAGAGGAGGAAATATGGACCAGGGGCCTCCCAGTGAAAGCTATGGTTAAAGAGGAATGTGGAATCAGCCCTATGTAAATATAGCACCAAAGTAGGGAAGGTGCAGGGGAAAAAATACTCTATGCTCTCTCTTTCCACCCTTACCTCCCATTGGTTGAACACATTTAGAAGCCAAATGTAAGCAAGCCGGGGATTTATAGTCCACAGGGGCCAGCTTCTTGTGCAAACAATGCATGACAAACAAGAGCAGAGATTGGATCTGGGACCGACAGTGGACATAGGCACATACTTTCTATTTCTTGGGAGAAAGTGTCCCCATTAGGAATGGAGACTTTCATTTTACTTCAGGAAAGAGGTGTTTAAAATGTCAAAAGTTATGGGAATTCCCTGGTGGTCCAGTGATTAGGGCTGTGGGCTTCCATTGCAGGGGGCATGGGTTTGATCCCTGCAGGAGAACTAGGATCCTTTATGCTGTGCAGCCAAAAAATTAAACAAACAAACAAATAAAGGTCAAAAGTTCTGAAAACCTAGAGAAATGTGGTTCACAGTATCTGTGTACTAATCAAATCTGTGTCACAAAGGTGGGTTAGCCACATAAGAAGACTTTAATAAAAATTCAAATTCTTTTAAGACAAAGCATTCTTCACCAAAACCAAAAGATGTATCTTAGTGAAAAGAGATAGAAGAATGAATTTAATTTAATCAGCAATGAAGAGCTAAAGGATAGGTAGCAAAGATACAAATATAGTTATGGAATGAAGCTAAACACTGGCAGTGCCAACTTGACATTCGTAAGCCTCAGTTTCTGTAGTAGGCAGAGTAGTGGCCCCTCAAAGATGTCCAAGTTCAAATCCTTGCAACCTGTAAATATGTTAGGTTACATGGCAAAGGGGAATTAAGCTTGTAGATGGAATTAAATTTGCTAATCAGTTGACCTTAAAATAGGGAGATTGTCCTGGATTATCAGTGTGGGCCCAATGTAATTGCAAGGTTTCTTAAAAGTGGAAGGGGGAGGCAGGAAAGGAGATCAGGATGATGGTGTATAAGAAGGACTTCAAAGCTGCTACTACTGGCTTTGAAAATGGAGGAAGAGATTGACAAGACAAGGAATGTGAGCAGTCTCTAGAAGGTGGAAAAGGAAAGGAAATTGATTCTCTCCTGGAGCCTTTAGAAAGGAATGCCAGCCTGGAGACACCTTGATATAGCCTGATGAAACCCATCAGAAGTATGACCTATAGAACTGTAACATCATAAATTTTTGCTGTTTTAAGCCACTAAGTGTGTGGCACTTTTTTTACAGCACAAACAGAAAGTGAATACAGTCTCCTCATTTGTGGAATGGGGGCAAATAATACTGCTCTTGAGAAGAAATTTAAAATATGACTCAGCTCCTCCTCAAAGCAAATATTTTAATGGTAAGAATTGAGGCTTATGAAAAGATAGGTGGCTTCGTAAAGACATGTCTTCATTTCTAGAGCAGAAAATTTCTCTAAATACATAGCTGGATGAGTTACAGAGAAGTCTGTTAAAAAGATTTTTTCCCTGCTTGTGGAGCACAACTGCTCTAAATCAGTCAGCCAGACACGATCCTATTTCTTTTAATTAATTAATTATGTATTATTACTTATTTATTGTTAGTGACAAGAAAAAAACTGCATATGTTTATAAAATTAATTATAAAATACAAAGTAAAATCTCTAATGTGTTCAATTAGTTAGGGTAGTGTAACCTGTAGTACCAAATAGATTTTGAAATCTCATGTTACAGTCCAGGGCAGCTACTCAAGTAGCCAGAGTAACTCTCCTCTGGGCTCTGTCCTTCTCTGGTCCACCTTCTTCTATGTCTTATCACTGTGTCCATCCAGCCAGTGGAAGAGGAAAGAGCTTGGAGCAGCATTCACATGGGGGAGGCTTGTGGGTAGGGTCTAGAAGATGCACATTTCCCTTACCGTGTATTAAAACTTAATCACTTAGCTACACTTTACAAGAATGCTTAGAAATGTAGTCTAGCTGCATGTGAGTCCACAAAGAAGAGAGATGGAACTTTATGAATAGCCAGAGGTCTTTACCTCATGCATAATGAAACAAAAGCTAAAAACCTGGCACTGTCTATATAAAAAAAATTATGTGATCATTGTTTCAACTCTGAGACTTCAACAATAATTAGTTGAGGTTTCAGTAGTAAAGCCATTGTTTGACTATCAATTATCAGTGGAAACTGGTTGCTTTCCACTTTCTCTCTAAGACCCATCTAATAGTCTTTGAGGATTAAAAGTGGTTATATACATGTCACTTATCATAAAGCTTGGCACACAGTAAACATTCCAATAAGTTGGATCTAATATATTACTGAAATTAGTGCCAAAGTTAAAATTGTCATTATTTAATTTGTGATAGAAAAGGGAATAAAATTGATAAATTGAGATCAAAAGCAATAACATAATAATAGTAGAGGAATTTAACAGCCCACTTACATCAATGGACAGATCATCCAGGCAGAATGACAGAAAATCAATAAGAAAACACTGGACTTAAATGACACATTTGACCAAAAAGGAATATATTCATATATATGTATATATGTCATATATATATATATGACATTCCATCTAAAAGCAACAGAATACACATTCTTTTCAAGGGCACATGGAACATTCTCCAGGATAGCTCACATGGTAGGCCACAAAACAAGTCTCAGTAAATTTTTAAAAAATTTGAAATCCTACCAAGCATCTTTTCCTACCACAATGCTATAACACTAGAAATCAACTATAAGAAAAAAAATGCAAAAAAAACCAGACACATGGAGGCTAAACCATATACTACTAAACAACCAATGGATCACTGAAGAAATCAAGAAATACCTGGAGACCAATGAAAATGAAAACACGCAAGCTAAAATCTATGAGAGACGGAGATTCAAGATGGCGGAGGAGTAGGTGGACGTGGAGTTCATTTCTCTCCACAGATGCATCAGGAATACATCTATAGATGCAACAATTCTCACAGAACACTGGCTGAAAACTAGCAAAAGACCTTGGACACTGGAAAGGACTATAAATATCCCCGCATAACTGGGTAGGACGGAAAGAAAGAAGGGAGAAAACTGGGTAGGATGGAAAAAAAAGAAGGGAGAAGGAGGAGAGGAAGACGAACAGGACCTGCACACTGGGGGCAGGGGAGATGAAGCAGAGGAGAGATTCCCTAATTTGCGGAAACGCCCTCTCCACAGGGACATCGATTAGGACAGAAGGGAAACATTTGAGGCCACTGGAAGAGGGTGAAGCAGCCGATCTGTGGCAGACGGGACAGAGTGGGAAATACACAGATGGTCCGTACCTTGGCCCTACGTGCCCTGGACTGGGACGTGTGTTCTCAGGTGTGCAAGAGGGCTGGGAGCTAGTGCGTGGGGCTTAAAGAAGAGGCCCAGAGTGGGGGCTGCGGTTGGGTGTACGGAGATGGACTGGGGGGACAGGAGGGAGGAAATCTGCAGCCGGGAGTGCCTGTGGAGGAAGACTGGATTGCCATGGGAACAGGGCGCTACTGCTGAGTGACACGCAGGGAGAGGAGACATTATTGTAGCCTCTCTTTCCTCACATGCTGGTGCGTGCTGATGACAATAAAAGAAGCCCCCTCAGAGAAGGCCCTCAGTAGGGCCATATCTGTTGTGCCCATGACCGCCAGCTTCCCTGCATTTGACACCACCGGGGTTCCCATGAACCAAGCAGTCATACCACCTCTGCGCCCGGTCCTCACAGGGGCGACCCAAGACCTCTAAGGCAGCCTCAGGACCAGGCTTCTGTGGGTGGACCACATGCAGAGGTGGGATAGAACCAAAACTGAACCCCAGGGACGGGGTGACCAAGGAAGAAGATCGAAAATCTTTCCATCAGCTGTACAAGCTGCAGATTAAATCCCCACGATCAGCTAGGTAGACCTTGCATCTACGGAATATCTGAGTAGACAATGAGTGTTCCCACAAATGAAAAATGTCTAGCTCTGGCAGCTGTGGACTTTGGGGGCAGCACACGCAGGAATTGGGCCAGATCAGAGTCTGAGTGGTCCCCACAGGGCCCACAGCAGGTCTAGAGACCAGCACAGAGGCAGAGGAGAGCCTCTTGGAGAGGCAGAGGTGGGCTGTGGCTCACAGCATGTGCAAGGACACTCACAGAAGAGACCCCAGGGAAACATAATTATTATAATTAATTTTACTATGTTTTGATTCATTCTGTTGTTGGTTCAAGCTTTTGTTTGTTTTTCTTTCTTTTTTTCTTTTGTTTGCTTGTTTTAGTCTTTTTTCTTTATTTAGTATTTTGGGATCTCCATGTTTTATAACATATTTTTATTTTTTATACATTTCTATTTTTACTTTACTTTTCTGTTGTTCTGCATTCTTTTCCCTTATATTTTATTCCTCTTTTGCATTAATATATTTTCCTTTTTCTTTTCTTTCTTTTTTTTTTTTTTTTACTATATTTCCATTTCTACTTTGCTTTTCTGTTGTCCTGTGTTTTTTCCCTTTTTATTTTATTATTATTATTTTTTAAAGCATTTTTATTGGTTTCTTCTCTTTCCTTGCTTTATTCTTCAACTGGCACACTGCTTTGGTTTTTTTTTTTTTTTTTTTTTTTAGCATCTTTATTGGAGTATAATTGCTTTACAATGGTATGTTAGTTTCTGCTGTATAACAAAGTGAATCAGCTATATGTATATATATATCCCCATATGCCCTCCCTCTTGTGACTCCCTCCCATTCTCCCTATCCCAACCCTCTAGGGGGTCACAAAGCACCGTGCTGATCTCCCTGTGCTATGCAGCTGCTTCCCACTAGCTATCTATGAGACGGTATGGCTATCCTCTCACTTTGTCCCAACTTAACCTTCTACCTCCCCATGTCCTCAAGTCAATTCTCTACGTCTCTGTTTTTATTACTATCCTGCCCCTAGGTTCATCAAAACCAATTTTTTTTAAGATTCCATATATATGTGTTAGCATATGGTATTTGTTTTTCTCTTTCTGACTTATTTCACTCTGTATGACAGACTCTTTCTCCATCCACCTCACTACAAATAACTCAATTTTGTTTCTTTTTATGGCTGAGTAATATTGCATTGTATATATGTGTCACATCTTCTTTATCCATTCATCTGTTGATGGACATTTAGGTTGCTTCTATGTCCTGGCTATTGTAAAGAGTGCTGCAATGAACATTTTGGTACATGTCTCTTTTTGAATTAAGGTTTTCTGAGGGTATATGCCTAGTAGTGGGATTGCTGGGTTGTATGGTAATTCTATTTTTAGTTTTTTAAGGAACCTCCATACTGTTCTCCATAGTGGCTGTATCAATTTACATTCCCACCAACAGTGCAAGAGGGTTCCCTTTTCTGCACACCCTCTCAGCAGCTGGCAAAGGGGAAGGGATCCCACAACTGAAGCGGGAATTGGGGGACCACTGGGAGGACATAGGATCAAAAGGGAGTGTGGCCAGGTTTTTCCCTGCCCTCTTGAGTCCCCAGGAGCCTGCTGAAATCCTGAGCCTGATCCTCTGCCCATTGAGGCCCCCTCCAGCTGTGTGGGTCCTGAGGGAGTGGGAGGGAGGGAAGGGAGAGCAAAAGTAAAGGTTGGAACCCCAGGACCGGCACCTCTGAGGGTTGGCTGGGGGAGGGGAGGAGTTCCTACCCCCAGCAGAACCTACCCACAGTTAGGGGTCCATCAGAGATGAGGGAGACCCTGGGGGAGACAGTGGGGGGCGATGCAGAGGAATGGAAGGGAACGCGGCCAGCCTTTTCCCTGTCCACTTAGGCATCAGGGAGCCAGCTGGGCTCCCGGGCCTAATCCTCAGCCCTTGGAGCCTCCCTCCTGCCACGCAGAGCCCAAGCACCACCCATACACCACCACCCAGGGCCCTACCTCTACACTCGGCGACCCCCTCCAATGCGCTGGGCCTAAACCCCACCCACACACCCTCATCCAGGGCCTTACCTCCAAACTTCGGAACTTCACACTCCAGAGGCCCATCTTTGGATGTGCCGCCTCTCCCCTTCTGTGCAGGTCCTAAGCAGAGGCCAACTCCACAGTGTAACGTCGCCCTGCCTAGGCCTTGACCCCAAGGCATTTTCTGGCTGTGTGGGTCCTGAGCCGAGGCCCTGCCCCATGCTCTAATGTCACACCCCCACCCACCTAGGTCCTGCAACGTCCTAAAGCCTGCCCCTGACTAAGTTCCAACTCCGACCCCATAGCCAAGGCTTTTTTTTCTTTTTTCCTCTTTTAGATTGGAATTCTGTTTTACCTTGTTGATTCATTTATATTTTTATTTTTCTTAATAAATCTTTTATTTTTCTAATTTTATTTTATTCTTTATACTTTGTTATTGTTCTCTGCTCTTGGCTTGTTTCCCCCACACCTACCCCCTTTTTTCTGTTGTGGTTTTATTTTTACCTTGTTGCTGTTGTTTCAATTATATTTTTATTTTTCCTAATATATTTTTTATCTTTCTAATTTTATTTTGTTTTTTATTCTTTGATATTGTACTGCTCCTTTTTTTCTTTCTTTTTTTTTTTTTTTTTTTTTGTCACACCATGCAGCTTGTGGGATCTTGGTTCCCAGGCTGGAGGTCAGGCCCCAACTCCTGTGGTGGGAGCTCTGAGTCTAAACCACTGGACTAACAGAGAACCTCACACCACAGGGAATACTAATTGGAGTGATGCTTCCCAGAGGTCCTAAACTCAGCACCAAGACCCAGCTCTATCCAACTGTCTGAAAACTCCAGTGCTGGATGCAAACCCAAAACAATTAAGAAAATGGTAATAGGAACATACTTATCAATAATTACCTTAAATGTAAATGGATTAAATGCTCCAACCAAAAGACACAGACTGGCTGAATGGTTAGAAAAACAAGACCCATACATGCTGTCTACAAGAGACCCACTTCAGATCTAGGGACACATAATGACTGTAATTGAAAGGATGGAAAAAGATATTCCATGCAAATGCAAATCAAAAGAAAGTTGGAGTAGCATTTCTCATATGAGACAAAACAGACTTTAAAATAAAGACTATTACAAGAGACAAGGAAGGACACTATACAATGATCAAGGGATCAATCCAAGAAGAAGATGTAACAATTGTAAATATCTATGCACCCAACATAGGAGCACCTCAATACATAAGGCAAATGCTAAGAGCTATAAACGGGGAAATCAACACTAACACAATAATAGCGGGTGACTTTAACACCCCACTTACACCAATGGACAGATCATCCAAACAGAAAATAAATAAGGAAACACAAGCTTTAAATAACACATTAGACCAGGTGGACATAATTGATATTTATAGGACATTCCATCTGAAAACAACAGAATACACTTTCTTCTCAGTTGCTCATGGAAAATTCTCCAGCATAGATCACATCACCTAGGGTCACAAATCAAGCCTCAGTAAATATAAGAAAATTGAAATTGTATAAAACAGCTTTGGTGACCACAATGTTATGAGACTAGATATCAATTACAGGAAAAAAACTGGAAAAATACAAACACAAGGAGGCTAAACAATATGGTACTAAACAAACAAGAGATCATTGAAGAATCAAAGAGGAAATCAAAAAACACCTAGCTACCAATGACAATGAAAAAACGACAACCCCAAACCTATGGGATGCAGCAAAAGCAGTTCTAAGTGGGACATTTATAGCAATACAATCCTACTGCAAGAAAGAAGAAAAATCTTAAATAAACAACCTAACCCTACACCTAAAGCAATTAGACAAAGAAGACCAAAGTGAGGAGAAGGAAAGAAATCATAAAGATCAGATTAGAAATAAATGAAAAAGAAATGAAGGAAACAATAGCAAAGATCAATAAAACTAAAAGCTTGTTCTTTGAGAACATAAACAATATTGATAAACCATTAGCCAGACTCCTCAGGAAAAAAAGGGAGAAGACTCAAATTAACAGAATTAGAAATGAAAAGGAGAAGTAATAACTGACACTGCAGAAACACAAAGGATCATTAGAGACTACTACAAGCAACTATATGCCAATAAAATGGACAACCTGGAAGAAATGGACAAATTCTTAGAAAAACACAACTTTCTGAGATTGAAACAGGAAGAAATAGAAAATATAAAAAGACGATCAGAAGCACTGAAATTGAAACTGTGATTATAAATCTTCCAACAAACAAAAGCCCAGGACCAGATGGCTTCACAGGTGAATTCTATCAAACATTTAGAGAAGAGCTAACACCTATCCTTCTCAAACTCTTCTAAAATACAGCAGAGGGAGGAACACTCCCAAACTCATTCTACGAGGCCACCATCACCTTGATACCAAAAGCAGACAAAGATGTCACAAAAAAAGAAAACTACAGGCCAATATCACTAATGAACATAGATGCAAAAATTCTCAACAAAACACTAGCAAAGAGAATCCAAAAGCACCTTTAAAGGAGCATACACCATGAACAAGTGGGGTTTATGCCAGGAATGCAAAGATTCTTCAATATACGCAAGTCAATCAATGTGATTCACTGTATTAACAAATTGAAGGATAAAAACCCTATGATCATCTCAGTAGATGCAGAAACAACTTTTGATAAAATTCAACACCAATTTATGATAAAAACTCTCCATAAAGTAGGCATAGAGAGAACTTACCTCAACATAATACAGGCCATATATGACAAACCCACAGCCAACACTGTTCTCAATGGTGAAAAACTGAAACCATTTCATCTAACATCAGGAAAAGACAAGGGTGCCCACTCTCACCACTATTATTCAACATAGTTTTGGAAGTTTTAGCCACAGCAATCAAAGAAGAAAAAGAAATAAAAGGAATCCAAACTGGAAAAGAAGTAAAGATGTCACTGTTTGCAGATAACATGATACTATACATAGAGAATCCTAAAGATTCTACCATAAAACTACCAGAGCTAATCAATGAATTTGGTAAAGTAGCAGGATACAAAATTAATGCACATCAATCTCTTACATTCCTGTATACTAATGATGAAAAATAAGAAAGAGAAATTAAGGAAACACTCCCATTCACCACTGCAACAAAAAGAATCAAATACTTAGGAATAAACCTACCTAAGGAGGCAAAAGACCTGTATGCAGAAAACTATAACACACAGATGAAAGAAATTAAAGATGATACAAACAGATGGAGAGATATACCATGTTCTTGGACTGGAAGAATCAACATTGTGAAAACGACTATACTACCCAAAGCAATCTGCAGACTCAATGCAATCCCTATCAAATTACCAATGGCATTTTTCACAGAACTAGGACAAAAAAATTCACAATTTGTATGGAAACACAAAAGACCCTGAATAGCCAAAGCAATCTTGAGAAAGAAAAACGGAGCTGGAGGAATCAGAATCCCTGACTTCAGACTATACTACAAAGCTACAGTAATCAAGACAGAATGGTACTGGCACAAAAACAGAAATATAGATCAATGGAACAGGATAGAAAGCCCAGAGATAAACCCACGCACATATGGTCACCTTATCTTTGATAAAGGAGGCAAGAATATACAGTGGAGAAAAGACAGCCTCTTCAATAAGTGGTGCTGGGAAAACTGGAGAGCTACACGTAAAAGAATGAAAGTGGAACACTTCCTAACACCATACACAAAAATAAACTCAAAATGGATTAAAGACCTACATGTAAGTCCAGACACTATAAAACTTTTAGAGGAAAACATAGTAGAATACTCTATGACATAAATCACAGCAAGACGCTTTTTGACCCACCTCCTAGAGAAATGGAAATAAAAACAAAAATAAACAGATGGGACCTAATGAAAATGAAAAGCTTTTGTAAAGCAAAGGAAACTACAAACAAGAGGAAAAGAAAATCCTCAGAATGAGAGAAAATATTTGCCAACGAAGCAACTGAAAAAGGATTAATCTCCAAAATATACAAGCAGCTCGTGCAGCTCAATATCAAAAATCAAACAACCCAATCCAAAAATGGGCAGAAGACCTAAACAGACATTTCTCTAAAGAAGATATACAGATTGACAATAAACACATGGAAGGATGATCAACATCACTAATCAGTTGAGAAACACAAATCAGAACTACAATGAGGTATCATCTCACACTGGTCGGAATGGCCATCATCAAAAATCTACAAACAATAAATGCTGAAGAGGGTGTGGAGAAAAGGAAACCCTCTTGCACTTTTGGTGGGAATGTAAATTGATACAGCCATTGTGGAGAACAGTATGGAGGTTCCTTAAAAAACTAAAAATAGAACTACCATATGACCCAGCAATACCACTACTGGGCATATACCCTGAGAAAACCATAATTCAAAGAGATACATGTATCACAATTGCAGCACTATTTACAATTGCCAGGGCATGGAAGCAACCTAGATGTCCAACGATAGATGAACGGGTAAAGAAATGTGGCACACATATACAATGGAATATTACTCAGCCATAAAAAGGAAAAAGAATTGAGTTATTTGTAGTGAGGTGGATGGACCTAGAGTCTGTCATACAGAGTGAAGTAAGTTAGAAAGAGAAAATCAAATACTGTACGCTAACACACATATATGGAATCTAGAAATACGGTAATGCTGAACCTAATGGCATAGCAGGAATAAAAGATGCAGATGTAGAGAATGGACTTGAGGACATGGTGGGGAAGGGGCAGCTGGGACAAAGTGAGAGAGTAGCACTGACATATATACACTGCCAAATGTAAAGTGGATATCTAGTGGGAAGCTGCTGCATAGCACAGGGAGATCAACTTGATGATTTGTGATGACCTAGAGGTGTGGGAAAGGGAGGATGGGAGGGAAGCTCAAGAGCAAAGGGATATGGGGATATATGTATACTTATAGCTGATTCACTTTGTTGTGAAACAGAAACTAACACAACATTGTAAAGCAATTATACTCCAATAAATGTATTAAATTAAAAAAATAATAAAATATATGGGATGCAATAAAAGCAGTTCTAAGAGGGAAATTTATAGCAATCCAAGCCTACCTCAAGAAATAAGGAGAATCTCAAATAAACAACGTAAATATACACTTAAAGAAACTAGAAGAAGAAAAAACAAAACCCAAAGTCAGTACAAGGAAAGAAATCTTAATAACCAGGGCAGAAATAAATAAAATAGAGATAAAAAGCACTAGAAATTATTAATGAAACTAAGAGCTGGATCTTTTAAAAGATAAATAAAATTGATAAACCCTTAGTCCGACTCATCAAGAAAAAGAAAGAGAGTGCCCAAATCAATAAATCAGAAATGAAAAAGGGGTAGTTACAAGCAACACACAGAAATACAAAGGATCGTAAGAGATTACAATGAACAATTAAGCACCAATAAAATGGACAACCTAGAAGAAACAGCCAAATTCCTAGAAGTGTTCAATCTCCTAAGCCTGATCCAGGAAGAAAAAGAAAATATGAATAGACCAATTACCAGTAATGAAATCGAGTCATTAATAAAAGAATTCCCAAAAAACTAAAGTCCAGGGCCAGATGGCTTCACATGTAAATTCTACCAAATATTTTGGGAAGAGTTAGCACCTATCCTTCTCAAACTATACCAAAAAATTGCAGAGGAAGGACTTCTTCTGAATTTATTCTACAAGGCCAACATCACCCTGACAACAAAACCAGACAAAGATATCACAAAAAAAGAAAATTACAGGCCAATATCACTGATGAACATAGATACAAAAATCCTCAACAAAATATTATCAAACCGAATTCAACAATACTTTAATAGGACCATACACCATGATCATGTGGGATTTATGCCCAGGATGCAAGTGTGGTTCAATACCCATAAATTGATCAATGTGATATACCATATTAACAAACTGAAGAGTGAAAATCATATGATCATCTCAATAGATGCAGAAAAAACTTTTGACAATATTCATCATCCATTTATGATAAAAACTCTCAACAAAGTGGGTATAGAGGGAACATAATTCAGTATAATGAAGGCCCTATATGACAAGCCCACTGCTAATATCATACTCAACAGTGAAAAGCTGAAAACATTTCCTCTAATGTCAGGAACAAGGCAAGGGTGCTCCCTCTCGCCACTTTTATTCAACATAGTATTGGAAGTCCTTGCCACAGCAATCAGATAAGAAAAACAAATAAAAGGAATCCAAACTGGAAAGAGAGAAGTAAAACTGTCTCTGTTTGCAGATGACGTGGTATGATACATAGAATCCTCAACATGCAACCAAAAAACTACTAGAGCTCATCAATGAATTCAGTAAATTTGCAGGATATAAAATTAATATACAGATATATGTTGTATCTCTACACACTAACAATGAACTATCAGAGAAATTAAGAAAACTATCCCATTTATAATTCCATCAAAAACAATAAAATACCTAGGAAGAAATCTAACTAAGTGGGTAAAGGAACTGTACTTGGAAACTATAAGACACTGATGAAAGAAATTGAAGATGACACAAACAGATGGAAATATATACTGTGTCCATGGTTTGGAAGAATTAATATTGTTTAAATGGCCATACTTTCCAAGGCAGTCTACAGATTCAATGCAATCCCTATCAAAATACCAATGACATTTTTCACAGAACTAGAACAAATAATTCTAAAATGTGTATGGAAATACAAAAGATGCCAAATAGCCAAAATAATCTTGAGAAAGAACAAACCTGGAGATATCATGCTCCCTGATTTCAAGCTATACTACAAAGCTACAATAATCAAAACAGTATGGTATTGGCACAAAAACAGACACATAAATCAGTGGAACAGAACAGAGCCCAGAAATGAACCCATACTTACATGGGCAATTAATCTATGACAAACGAGTCAAGAATAAACAATGGGGAAAAGACACCTTCTTCAATAAATGGTGTTGGAGAAACTGGATAGCTACATGCAAAAGAATCAAACTGGACTACTCTCTCACACCATGCACAAAAATAAATTCAAAATGGATAAAAGGCTTAAACATAAGACCTGAAACCATAAAACTTCTAGAAGAAAACATAGGGCAGTACTCTCATTTGTCTTAGTAATATTTTTGGGGGTAGTCTCTTCAGGCAAGGGCAACAAAAGCAAAAATTAACAAACGGACTACATCAAACTAAAAGCTTTTGCACAGTGACAGAAACTAGCAACAAAATGAAAAACCAACCTACTGAATAGGAAAAGGTATTTGCAAACAATATATCTAATAAGGGATTAATATCCAAAGCATATAAAGAATGAAAAGATGCTCAATATCACTAATCATCAAGGAAATGCAAATCAAAGCCATGGTGAGAAAACCACCTCACACCTGTCAGAATGGCTTTTATCAAAAAAACAACAAAGCACAAGTGTTGCCAAGGATGTAAATTGGTGCAGCCACTATGGAAAACAGTAAGGAGATTTCCTCAAAAAATTAAAAAGAGAACTACCAAATGATCCAGTAATTTCACTCCTGGGGATTTATCTGAAGAAAATAAAAACACTAATTAGAAAAGATACATGCACTCCAATATCCTTTGAAGCATTATTTACAATAGGCAAGATATGGAAGCAACCCATGTGCCCATCAATAGGTGACTGGATAAAGAAGATAAGGTATATATATATATGGATATACATGTACACAATGGACTATTACTCAGCCATAGAAAAGAATGAAATCTTGCCATTTGTGACAATATGGATGGACCTAGAGGATATTATGCTAAGTGAAATAAGTTGAACAGAAAAAGACAAATACTGTATGTGTGGAATTAAAAAAAACCCAAATGAACAAACAGCTAAACAAAAACAGACTCATAGATACAGAGAGTAAACAGGTGGTTGCCAGAGGGGAGGGGGTTAGGGAGACGAGAGGAGAGAAATAGGCCAGGGAGATTAAGAGGTACAAAATTCTAGGTGCCAAATAATGAGTCACAGTTATGAAATGTACAGTGTGGGGAATATAATCAATAACTATGCAATGTTTTTTTATGTTGACATATTGTAACTAGACCTAATCATGATGCTCATTTTAAAATGTATAGAAATACCAAATCACTAAGTTTTATTACAGGAACTAACATAGCATTGTAGGTCAATTATATTTCAAAAACAAACAAACCAACTAACTCATAGAAAAAAAAGATCAGATTTGTCGTTACCACGGGGGGGGAGGGGTAATTTAAGGAAGGCTGTCAAAAGATAAAAAATTACAGTTATAAAATAAATCAGCACTTGGGATATAATGTTCAACATGACAAGTATAATTAACACTGCTGTATGCTATATATGAAAGTTGTTAAGAGCGTGAAACCTAAGAGTTCTCATCACAAGGGAAAAAATTGTTTTTTTCTTTTCTTTTATATCTATATGAGATGCTGGATGTTCACTAAACTTATTGTGGTAATTGTTTTATGATGTATGTAAGTCAAATCCTTATGCTATACCCTTCAAACTTATACAGTGCTGTATGTCAATTGTATCTCAATAAAACTGGAAGGAAAACAAATAAAATAAAATTGCTTTGTAGTTAAAATAAGTAATATTATAAAAATATTAAAAAATGTTTTATCCATATTAGTTGTTTTAAAAAACAACTAATAAGGATAAAAAGAAACTTCCCCAATAACATCTGATTAGTAATAAGGCTGGGAATGAGAAGCTAAACCAGCCTGAACCAGAACGTTGTCCCTCCCCAGATTTTCTAATTATATCTTATGGGGAAAGTTCCCTGTCCTCTCTGGTCATGGAACCTTAAGGGTGTGATCCTCCAAAGTCACTGCGACCATGTCCTTCCTCCAGGCAGAAAGCCTGAAAGAAGAAGGCCAACATCCAGAAAAAAAGCAAAAAAAAAAAAGAGAGATGCTACAGGAAAATCTTCATTTTTTAGTTCCCATTGACTCTGGAGCCATCCTGTTTGTTTTAGTTGCTTTCATTTTGGGAGATACTTCAGTGTCTTTCCAATAAATCAACCTTTGCACCTTAACTAGTTCAAGCTGTTTTGTTACTTACAACTAAAAAATCCAAACTAATACAATATGGGTTGTAGAGGCAAGTTTTTTTGAGGTCTTGATAAAAAGCTTAAAAGAAATACTACAAATCTTTGTTACACAAGGATGAAGACCTACTCTCCTGAAAGAGGGGTAAATGTGAGAGCAATACTAAGTGCATCTATAGAGAAGAGAATTACTTGCAAAGAAAGGAACCAGAAAATTGAAAATTGCCTCAGGACAATTCTAAGCTACTGGCTCCCTTATCAGTGTCCAGCTAGCTCTTGATTCTTCCTGCTAATGATGTGGAGGCAGTGCAGAGAAAAATCTCATTCTAGCTCTTGGTTTCTGTTATACTTTATGAGAATTCCTAATAAGCAGCAGAATTGACTTCATTACCCCCTCCTCCCACTTTCCACTGGATTTTTGAAAGTACTGATTAATTACTAGAATGTGAAAGGACACGAAGCAGAAGAGAAAAAGGAAAAGAATGGATAATCCTCAATTTGGAAAATTCATCCCAGGTCACTGAGCGGTGACTTGATAATGGATAGAGGGAATTATTGTCTCATGCGGTAGTAGAATGGAGAGAAAAAAAGGAAAAGCCGAAGTTGAAACCAACATCTTGGCCATAATCAGGTGTAGGGAAAGAAAAAAAATTTCCTCGACCTTCTTAGAGTCTCTGGCTGGATCTGAAAATTAAACTGACAAAGATTAATAGGAGAAAAGCATAAAAAATTATGTTTTATGTGACACAGGAGACTTCATAGGAAATGAAGACCCACAAAAGCAGTTAGGCATGAGCGTTTATGCTAGGTTTGATGAAGAATGGACAGTGATAAAAGAAATTTTCACATACTGAGGTATGGGGAAGTCATTCTGGCTTATACCTGAGCTAACTTGAATTTGATGCTAGCTAACATAGCCTGTTTGTGGCCTATCAAACATACATTGTACATCTGCTTTAATTATTAGAGGAAAGAACACATGACCAAAAGTAAAGATGGTCCATATTAAAAATAAAGATTAAATGTCTCTCTTCCTGAGAGGCCAGTACTGGTCCTCCTCCTTTGATTCCCTTCCCAGGTGTCAAGCCCATGTTGACTTGCTGTGTATATGCTGGACTGTTCCTTTTTTTCTTTTTTCTTTTTTGAAAGCTTGAAGAAATATAAGC
Source organism: Mesoplodon bidens (assembly GCF_964165515.1). NCBI lineage: Eukaryota > Metazoa > Chordata > Mammalia > Artiodactyla > Ziphiidae > Mesoplodon > Mesoplodon bidens. The sequence continues at coordinate 94,030,049 of NC_138167.1, forward strand.
CTGACGTGTTTAACATTCTTTGACCAGATAAAAAAACTGTGCTGAAAACCCTGCTTCTCCGGAGAAGTTTCTCAGAGTAATCTGGGAAGCAGGCTTCCAGGCTAGTCCTCAGTTTGCTCAAATAAAACTCTATTCTTCTTAGTGACTGTTTATTGATTATTTTCATCAGCAACAGTCGTGGAGGAATATGATAGGTTAAAGAGTATAAGGTAAATAAAAAAAACTGGAGACGCTTAGCAAGGCCTGTTTGTTCAGACTCTTCTCAGAGTCCTGTTTTTGGAGATAAGGATGCTCCTCCTTTCCTGCGGGGATAGGAGGAGCACCTCTCACCTGAGGTTTTTATGACCCACTTCAGGGGAGAAGTCGTGAGGAAGGTCACCTTGACTTTCCTGCTTCTGCTGTTTTCTCAAACTCCTTCATTTTAAAATCTTCAATATGCCAAGGTTCCATGTTTTGGGGTAGCATGTCCAGAGCCCCACCTCAGGTAGTGGAACATGTACATAATTAAAATAACAACAATAAAGAACATTCTAGAACATGCTAAAGTTATATTGGCGGTCTCTATAAGTGAAAATGGTACCACATTTTTAAATGTAACCCAGTTATAGAGACCACAAACAAGATCATTTGTTGCCAGCAAAAGTCTTTTTGAAGGTGACTTCAGAATAAAGCTTCTTCTTCCATCATAGTTTACAAATACGTCATGATTGGGGAGGTCGTTGCCCTCTGCTGGTCTTCTATTTGAAGTGTAGATCTGTGTGCCCAGAGACAGAATTGTAAAGGTGGGTGCAGTAGTCAGTACACATGCTCAGGGCCTGATTAATCATTAGGTCAGGCGACCCACATCAAATTATGCGCATCTATCCACCGACCTTTTCTTCTGTGATAATATTCAGTTGTGTAAATGACAATAAATGGCCCACCATGCTTTTCAATGTGTCAGAAATATATTTCAGTGTTTATTTTAGGTTTTGGCTGTTTCAAGGGAAGGAAGCAATTGATATTTATAGCAAGTGATTAGATTCTGAAGTTAATAGTTTGTGTGCATTAAATTCTGAATTAAAATGACTCACTGAAACAGGACTTTAAGATTTTTTTTTTTTTTTTTAGATATTCGCCATGTATTTCTTATTTTAGGTCTTTTTTAAAAAAATGTATTTTTTTATTTTTATATTTATTTTTGGCTGTGTTGGGTCTTTGTTTCTGTGCGAGGGCTTTCTCTAGTTGCGGCAAGTGGGGACTACTCTTCATCGCGGTGCACCGGCCTCTCACTGTCGCGGCCTCTCCCATTGTGGAGCACAGGCTCCAGAGGCACAGTGTCAGTATTTCTGGCTCACGGGCCTAGTTGCTCCGCGGCATTTGGGATCTTCCCAGACCAGGGCTCGAGCCCGTGTCCTCTGCATTGGCAGGCGGATTCTTAACCACTCTGACACCAGGGGAGCCCCTTTAAGATTTTTTTACAACTGTTAGTGAGATTAGAAAGAACCAAACAGTAAACGATGTTACACTTTTCTGTCTTCTAAATTTTGAACACTTGTATTTACCTTTGAGGCAGGTCACACATTTACTTTTGGGGGAAAAAGAATCACACACCACAGTAGGCTTTTTAGTGATGAAATTGTGAAACTAGATCCCTCACAGTATCCTGAAGACAGGGAAATGACTTGAATGTAGATGTTTCTGGTCTAAGTCATTTGTTCTCTTTCGAAATGTAAACTGAGTACGTGGCCTCTGTCAATTTAGTTGTCTCTGGGAGACATTTTCATTTTTAAAATCTTCCCAGTGCTATAGATTATTGCTTAGTCTCAGAGAACTGTCGGTGCTCTCCTTCAGGCAACTGTTTACAGGAAATCTGTAACTGAGGTCATGGGGAATACTGGAAACAGCAGCGGGCAGACAGCTCACTCCAGAGGACACCCTGACAGAAGAACTTGATGCTTTGTTTGTGGTTTATCTAAAGACTGAATAACTTGGCTATAGGACAGTGCTCTATTTTGTTCTTTTGAGTCATAGGACCACACCCTTGTGGCTGGGTTTCCTTAATAATTCCTTAATTAATGTTCTCACTGTCCTTCACACAGAGAAAGGTTAGCATGGGGACAGGAAATGAGGCAAGACTTAGTGTGAAATGGTATCTGAGAAAAGCATTTCTCACCGGGGCCTATTGGCAGTTTTGTCCAGATTTCTGAAGTGTGGAAGGAAGTCTTACGGCTTATGAGTTCAGAACAAAACCTTGGAGTCAAAAGAATCTTGACCTGCTACTTGAGAACACGTTGCTGAACTGGGCTGCTCTGATGTCCGTGCATCAGAGCTGGTCCAAGAAGTTTGTGTTCTCAGTAAGTTTTGAGAAAGTACAGAAACATAGAATCTGTAAACTTTACAGCAGATTGATAGAGAGATTTTTATGTCTGTTTAGTATAATAATAAATAAATTAGGGCTTGTATTTTTATAGCTTTTTTCATTTCATGTTTTTATTTAATTTTATATTTAAAAAGTTTTTGGATAATGATGGGCTGAAACTAAAAATAAAATGGTTCTTTACCACAGATAGCTTGAGAGCACTTGCATTAAACAATTTATTGCATTTTCTTATTGGAGAAATATCACAACTTTATTGCAAATAATAAGTGAGATAATGTTAGTAGCCAATGGACACTTAGTAGCCATTCAGCAGACATGAGCTAATTTTATTTATTTTTATTTTTAAAAAAATTTTTATTGGAGTATAGTTGAGCTAATTTTAACATATGTTGCTATTTAAGCCAGGACTTAAAAGAATGAGGAGGAATTCACTAGGTGAAGGAGTTCAAGGTGAAGGTTAGTGACTGGGGCGAGGATATAGAAAAATATGAATTTATGAAAGGGTATGTCAATCCGGCTGAAAATTTGTTTTTGTTTTTGTTTTTGCCGTACGCGGGCCTCTGACTGCTGTGGCCTCTCCCATCGCGGAGCACAGGCTCTGGACGCGCAGGCCCAGCGGCCGTGGCTCACGGGCCCAGGCGCTCCGCGGCATGTGGGATCCTCCCAGACCGGGGCACGAACCCGCGTCCCCTGCACCGGCAGGTGGACTCCCAACCACTGTGCCACCAGGGAAGCCGCCGGCTGAAAATTTGAAAGTGTAGGTCAAATCCCTAAAAACTAAAGTATAGTTGACCCTTGAACAACAGGGATTTGAACTGTGCAGGCCCACTCATACGCAGATATTTTTCAATAATAAATACCTCAGTGCTACACAATTCGTGGTTGGTTTAATCCTCGGATACAGAGGAACTTCTCATACAAAGGGCCGACTGTAAATTATACTTGAATTTTTGACTGCATGGGGGGGTCAGCACCCCATATTGCTTTGTGTCTATTATGTGTCCTGGGGGTTGATGAATCGTCTTAATAGCTGGGCCTATTCTCCTTTAAAATTGTTTTTAAGGTCTTCAAAATTCCAATATTTATGACTCTATTATTTGTCCTAATTTTAGTTCTGGAAATACAGCCACTCGATATATGCGTGATGATTGACATTCTCACATTGGTGAGATTCAAAATTATGAAATATGGGCATTGGAGTTTATTTTTGTATGTTGCTACATGTATCTAAATGCAAAGCCAAATTTGTTTAAAGGTTATAAAGGAAATATATAGGCATTTCAGAAGATTAAAATTAAAAAAATTTTATGAGACTTTTCACATAATCAATGCTCTTAATTACAAATACTCCTAAATTTTGGACCCTTATATAACCTCTGCATGGAAGAACTTTGTTATTCATTGCATTAAGTGAGAATGTACCCTTGAAAGTATAATAATAAATCTATGTCTTTATAGATATTCCTTAATTACTTTTGAAGCATTTGGAATTATTGAGGTGTAAATGCAGATGTTCCCAAGTTTTAGGAAGTGGCTAAATAACATTTTACTTTTCATTACTTATGTGTCACAACACACCTATGATGGAGGAAATACGCTGTAATTCTCTGCATTCATAATACCATTGAATTAGTACAAACAGTAATGACTTAACGGCAGAAACTGCATTAAAACGTTTAATTCTTTATTCTCTCTTATTTTCCCTTTTCCTGCTGAGACAGCTTGCCTACACTTTCTGAAGACAGGTTTTCTTTGTTATTTGCATTTCCCCCCTTTTACTTTAGACTTTCATTCCTTTGAAACACATTCTCATCTCATTTTTAACTAAAAACAAATGAGTCTCTCATTCTTGTTAATGAGTTACGGTTTCTGGCTTTAATGTTAGAAAGTGATCTTTCTTAAGAAAAATTCTAACAGCAGTACAAAGGACCTATTAGCAGTTGTTGGGGGTATGGTCCCCTTCCATGACTGTCACGGTTGTGTTGTTTGATGTGGAATTGGCATTGTTTTCCTGACAAAATGCATATTGCAGATGGGGGACAGCCAAATCTTGTTGAAATGGGCAATTGTAAGATGGATGGAGTCCTGAAAAGCCCTCAGCCAGTGCAGTGAACTGGTTATATTATTTTACTGGGGAGAAAAAAAACAGATTGTGATTTGGGGCCTGAATGACTTGAATGATAAATCAGAAGCTTCCTCTCATCTGTACACTACATTTGTTAGGGAGATTTTGCTGGACAGAAAATTGCAAATTGTCTGCTGAATTAAAGGATATGAAAATTAAAGTGGCCAATTAAATGCAAATCATCACTGTTCTCGGGACAGGTACTGACTGACCTCATAGGTAAGTCGTGCTTTGATGATTACAGCAGCATTTCTCTTCTAATTCTGAATGGAATTCAAACGGACATCATAAACAATGATTTGTGCGGTGAACTGGGCAGCTCCCTGCTGGCCCTTACATTTGCTGTTCCCCCGTTTGAAAACAAGCTGCTTTGCAATTTTGCCTGGCCAGCTCCTTCTCAACATTCTAGTTTCAGCCCAAATATCTCCTTCTTGAAAAGGACTTTCCTCTCCACCTTATCTAAAATAGTATCTCCTGCCCATCACGCTATGCTTTTATTTGTCATAACTCCTACCACCATGTGATATTATCTTATTTATAAATTTGATTACTTGCTATTGTTTTTCTCTATAGAACATATATTTATGGGAAGAAGGACCATATTTGCATTTTCACTGTCTCCAATCCCTGGTCCCGTAGGTGCTCAATAAATATGTGTAACTCAGTGAAACAAAATTTTTAAATGGGGTGTGTGTGATATCTCTTTAAAACGCAAACTACCCCCCGTTATTTTTAACCAAGCACAAGAAAAGTCATTGATTATATTATAAAACTTTTTCTTAGAACCGTAAGAGTTCTAAAACCATGTCCTCTTTCCACCAGTTTTTTGATATGCAAAGAAATATATATATATATTTCTCTGTAGGAATTTGGTTTAAAAGGATAATTATCAGAAAAATAGAGAACTTTCCATAAATAGGCACACAGAAAAAACCCATTAACCATAATGCATAACCATATAGTTGTTTTTCATCTGTTTTTTTCCTTCTAGTTGGGAATTTAAGCAAGAATAATATCATTAATACCATGCTATGGGGGGGATTTGGGGATACTATTATTATATTACACAACTCTCTATATAACATTCCTTTTCTCCGTAGCTAATGGTTGTCCTGAGTCAAATCCTGTTATTCAATCTATTTAGCCTGTACTTAATCTTTATTGATCTTTTTTTCATAAAAAAGAGAAAAATCAATTTTCTATTATGTTTGTTACACAGATAGAGTAAGATTGCAGTGGGCATGGCAAATAAAGCAATTGATATGTACTTGCTGAGATGTTCAGTTTAATATATTAAAGTGAAACTATGAATAAGATAATAAATCACCACTTGATCTCTATTAGTACTTCTGTTTATGAACCTGACATCCCAAAACATGTGCATGGATTTGAATGTTAAACATTTTAAAGTAACTTTTTTAGAGGAAACAGACATATTTAAACATATTTACAATTTAGATTTCTAATTTTAATATGTCTCCAGTGTACATGAGCTGGAAAACAAAATGAGTATAGCCACTGAAAGATGTTAAATTAGCCCAAGGAATCTGGCATATAAGCCGACGTTAACTATCTCTACCCACCGTTTAAATACAGCACTCCCAAGGCAGCTACATTTAAGGTTCTGTCATTCTCATGCTTTGGCTTATTTAGAAGCTGAAGCTTATATAATTTTCATGTTCGATGATTTATACTGTTTCTTTCTCCTAAATTCTGGAAAATGACACAATGCAGAAAAGGATCTGTTACATAGTCTTGCCATTCTATAACAAGACTTGCCGTTTTCTAATGGAGAAAAACAGCCCATCTACAATGGGAAATTAGGCAGAAGACATTTGCACGCTTTTATTTTATGCACCTGTTAAACATCCGTTATGGGCGGATTACTGTATAGTCACTCGAACACAAAGAATTATGAAAAAGATCACTACATTTAGAGCTTTTAAAGTCAAAGGGGATGATGGCCTATCTGTGAACCCACTGATAACATATGCGCCGTTTAGGAAAAGGGCTCTAAAGCCTTTCTCACAGGAGAGGAAACAATGTGGGGTTTCTATAAGTGATCCATACAGGCATGTAAGTGTCTGCCAGGATTAAATAAGTAGGCCGCAGCAAGAGCCTGCACATGGGAGTCATTTTAAAGCAACAATGAACTTCGCTTATGATAGGCTGCCTATTATTAAAACATGGGCAGCATTAAACACAATTACTTCTAAAATGTGGCCACAACGAACACAGGCTACAGCGATTATTGTCACTGCCCTCAACCTGTTAACTAAGATATACTGTGTTCTCTCAGTAACTTTATCCACACGACTGGGGGAAAATGAAGGCAAAGAGAGCCAGTAAAATTTGTACAGTGTCCTGAAATTTAACACTGTAAAAAATTACTAAACAGAAACTTCAATTAAATACAATCAGGAGACTAACGGGGGAGCTCTTACACCCTGTGATTATAGCAGAGCCCAAGAGGAAGAAGAAAGACTTCTTCCCTGGCAAGGACTCAGCCAGTGAAAAGCCATGGACATATTGCTACAGTCCTCCCAGCTTCCTTTTCCGCTTTATAAGAGCTTTCTCTTTTTCTTGCCATAAGGGGGTGGCGGTGGTGGTGGTGGTGGGGGGGGGTACTTCCATGGTTGCAGACACCAAATTGCAATTTTTTGTTGATCTTGAATGAACCCATCTTTGCTGGAGAAATAGATGGCAATCTATTTCAGGTCAACAAGATCAAGCTTTGTTGGGGCAAGGTAGAAAACATAAACCTCTGGTGTGTTGCTCAGTACTGGCCCTACTATAAAGCATGCCTATGAGACAGACCTGGTCATTTCCAACCCTGGTGCCTGCTGCCTGAGGCAGATCGTCACCAGAAAGCAAGCTGGTGGGGGGAAAGTAGGAAGGCTCTCTTGTCTTCAGTCAACCCCCGAACCATACTTATGGCTAGTGCTCCCTACCCTGGCTGTATATTGGAAATACCTAGAGAACTGGCTAAAAATCCTGAGCTCCATCCCAAAGATTCTGAATTAATTTAATTGCTTTGAAGTAGGACCCGGATCATTGCTTGGTACTGTCTTTCCCAGGTGATTCTAAGATGCAGGTAAGGTGGTTAATCACTATTCTAGGCAAAGAAGACTGACGTTCCCAAGTAAAGGGGTTGAGTCAAGCCTTGCTCTTAAAAAATCCTTTCAAGCCATCATTTTGTGACTTTTTCCCTTGAATGCTACCCTTGATATTTATTTGAATCTGATTTCCTGTAAGTAAAGGCATTCAGGATATTGGGAGAAGAGGCAGTGGAGTGTAATTGTGTCATCCACACTGGACTCGACAACCTAGTGGCAAATCCACTTCTGACCAAACTGCCCAACTTGGAACAAATCAGGAAATCAGTTATTTAAGGTTGGAAAGTGACAAAGGACATGAAACTAAATGTATTGCAGGGATTGCAAATTTTCATATTTATGAAATGAATAACAGGCAGAAAATCTTGGTGTGTGCATTTACTGTGGGCTGTCAGAGAAAAAAATGTCTTCATTATCAAACAGGCCTTGGTGTTAAGTGTCTTGGAGCCTATGGGGCTGTTCTAGATATTAGAAATCTTCAGTAAAATCACAAATGAGAAACACATTGTGACATGCACAGAGTCTGGACATTCCAAGCACATATGTCTATAATCTTAACCAAATCCTTGGAAAAGAAAAGCTGCAACTAGATTTTCAAGATGCCTAGATGTGAGGGTCTGGAAAGTATTAGCAGACAGGGAAATGAAGAAGAGCAGTTGTGTGCAGTAACAGCTGGAGCTCACTCCTGCCTAGCTGACCACTGTAGGTCGGCTCCACAGCTGCACATTGTGTTGTCACTTTTGATTCTTTACTTGCAAAGGTGGACCAGCCACGTACACACATTCTAAATTTTGAGGATCATCAGAAAGTCCCAACCCCAAGTCTCCATATTTGCCTTGCTCGAGTGCTGAAAATCCCCAGTAATGTACAGTAGAAGGATTGGAAGACAGGTTTGGTTTCAGGATCTGCTGCTCAGCAGCTGAGGAAACTTGGGCAAGTTTTTTAAACTCTGAGTATCATTTTCCTCACATGTAAGACAACGTTAATTTAAAAAATTACTACACCTAACTCCCAAGTTTAATATAAGAATGAATGTAATTTGTTTGGAAGAAATTTAGTGTGCAACTTGCAAAGTACGGTGAGATGGGGGAATATCAGCATTATTAAAGCATCAACTTTATAAACCTTGAAGAACTATCATGAAAATAGTAACAAAAGTCACCAGTTATCTAATGCTGCATAACAAATTATCCAAAAACATTATTATACTTATAAAGTTTCAGGATTAGGAATTTGGGAGGGGCTCAGCCAGGCACTTCTCACTTAAGATTTCTCATGGTTGCAATCAAATTTCTGTTGGAGCTTATTCAGTTATCCGAAGGCATGACTGGGTCTGGAGAATTTACTCAAGGTGATTCATTCCAGGGCTGGCAAGTTGGCCTCAGCCCCTCTCCATATGGGCCATTGGGCTGCATGTGTGTCCTGACAGTATGACAGTTGGCATCCACATAGCAAGCAATCCAAGAGACCACGGTGAAGCTGCATCACTATTTGTGACCTAACCTTTGAAGTGACACACAATCACTTCCACTTTGAACTCTGATTCAAAGCAGATGGTACTACACAAGAGTGTGAATTCCAGTATATGAGAATAATTGAGAGCGATCTAGGAGACTTACTACCAACACTTAGCTATTTATATTTTTCTATGTGGTAGACTATCAAGTGTTCTCAGATGGAGTTTGACAGGGAAAGGAGAAAGAAAACTCAAATCTACCCAAAGTAAGACTTGTATGTACTACCACAGCAAGTAACCCAAGACAAGAGCAAACCAATTTATAGAAAACCTTGAAAAAGAAGATGGAGGAACAGTGGAAATAACCCACACTAGATTGCATGATTTTCTGAGACTAGTCTAGCTCACAAATAGCTCAGAAGTGGTCCGTGTTCAAAGATCTTATAATCAAATTGGCTTCTAATTGAAGACACAATATTCATAAACTAAACAATTATCTATCATTTGAAGAGAGCATATGCAGTAAATATTTGATTCAGCGGGCTGTGCTAATGATTTGACTGTCTCCAAATCCATTATCCACCCTTTCTTTGCTTTGCTCTGTATTGCAGGTAACTGAACCCTGCCAACTTTATTTCTCAGACTCCCTTGCCAGCTGCTCCTGGCTGCTTTTTACCAGTGGGAGGCATTGGCTAGAGACCGGCATGTGGGACAAAGAAGCCAGGGTATTTTTTCCCTCTCCTGTCTACTTCAGGTAGCTTCTCTAGCAATAACTGCCCTTTCTCCGTATTTCCAGCTCCCACCAGACAGCTGCTCCCTCTGTGGTACAAGCTCACGTTGGACAGCCTCTGTCAAGGTCTGGTTCTCATGAGGAGACAGCGACTCTTAGGCTTGGTTAACCCTACCTCCTTCCCTGAGCTTCTTGCTATTGCTGTTTTCAGGTTTGCCTCACTATCGTCTGTAGACCTTTCAGCTCTTCCAACACCCACACTCAAGCTATCTGATGTGGGCTCTGCTTTCCTGACTCATCCTGACTGATAATGGTAAAGAATAGGTCATAGATGGTCCCAAATCTTGTTCTAACCATGGCACAAAATGTCAATCTAAAATTATGTAGAATAATTAGGTAGTCTAAGATCTAGACTGATGTGTAAAGGTTATGATATATCTACCAAAAACAATGGGACTATCCCAACTGAGTCTCAGTGATTATGTGTATGTGGAGTTTGTTGGATGTTTGGGAGGATACGAAGGAGAGAGGGATGATAGGTCATATATAATAAATACTTCATGCCTAGGATATGTTCAGACAAGTTGCTCTAAAGGCTCAGAGGAAGATGAATACACTTTACCTTCAGGAATCTGGATGGTGGGCACAGAGCAGGGAGTTTTGAATAGGGCTTTGATGTACCAGTAGATTTTGAAAATTAAAGGTGGGGATGACAATATTCCAGAAGTAAGGAGGAACAGGTGCAAAAATTTAAGAGTAAAAAAAAACAAGGTAAATTTATTCTTTATAATGGGTCCAAAGAATTGAAGGACTTAAGTAATATTTTAGGATTCCCAGTTGCTAATTTTCATATACCCATGACTTATAACTAGTGTAGAAGTGACACTTCTAGTGTATGTGCAACTATAGGAGTAATAAGGGACTTTGTTTTCCTTACTGCCCAATCCAAGGTGCCTGATAATGTGCTCAGGATAGTAAGTGCTCAGCAAATATTTGTTGCATGAATTAAAAAGGCACAGTCTTCTGTATCATAGTTCACGGGAACTGTAAAACCATTTCCTCATTCATATAAGGATCAGGCACATCCTAAGTGAAGGCATTATTTAAATGTCTTCCCCAAACATGTCAGAAGAACAAAGCACAGCATTGCAAACCACTCTAACTACATTACCAAGATAACTGCCAACACCTCTCAAAATGTGAGCTTCGAAGCACGTGAATCTGTGAAATCTCGAAGATTATTTACTGCAACTCTTTTTTAGCACAGTCTGGGCTTGGGTTCAACAGGATTCAACACTTATTTATCCCTTAAAAAATGTTCATACTAAAATGTGGCCCTAAGCAGGGGTTAATGGATCATTAAACTGGAATATCTTTCCAAACTTACACAGCTGCTCCAAGTGAAAACACCAGACTCCCAGATGCCAGGCTTGTGTGACAGAGCTCTGGCACCAGTTAGGTTTGCTATTCATTATTCCACTGTCTTACAACACACCCGGAAAACAAAGCCCTGTAGATGGTTGGTCATTTTCCTGGCTCGTGAAAGAGCAAGGGCCCTAAGGGCAGCACCTGGAAGAATTCCACCTGTAGGTAGGGACTTTTAATTGAATTCTCAAATACACTTTAGAGCTCTGGAATGCCACTTCTTGGAACTATTGCTATTATTCCCCACTGGACACATCTTTACTCTGACTTTTGTAAAGGTGGGAAGCTGTTCCAAACATGTTGCAGCCTGGTAAATGTGGCTACAGTGAGACATTAACAAATCCTGCCTTTGGAAAAACTGTTTCTGACCATGGACACTTGCTCTGAGCCCATCCATTTCAATTAGCGAGATTTTGTTTCTCACTTGGTCTATTTTTAACAAGCAGCTAAAAACCTCATACAAATGAATATGAAGAAAGTTTGCATTCTTTGTAGTGGGAACATCCATTCATCAAATGTTATTTCAAACAAATGTGTGTGTGTGTGTGTCTCTGTGTGTGTGTGTCTTTATAAGAAGTTTTCATATAAGGGAATTTGATCTTTATAGTGCCCTTTACATTCTGGGGAGGGGTGTGTTGGGACGAGAGAGAAAGGTTACATTGGTAATTGTGTTGGTGAAGGAAGGAAGAAAGAAAAGTTTGTATGATGGTTGCTTACCAAACTATTGTCAGAACTCTACATTGTAGCCCTTGGAAAACAAAGTTTTTTTTTGTTTTTTCTATTAATTAGTGGATAACAGTAACACTCTAGGGATAGAGCTGAGGAGATATTTTTACTTCTTACTCTCACCTAAGACCAAAGGATTTCATTTGCCAGTGTCAATGTTTGGTTTAGCAGTGAAGAAAACACTCAAAAGTCATGCTGAGAATGGCTCCTGGTTGGATCAAGACTACAGCAATTGACTAAGATTCTGGAAATCCAGAATGTTATAGGAACCATGATCATGGCTGAGAGGACCAACTGGCCATCAGTTACCACATATGATCCTAATGAAAACTTTAAACATCTGAGGTTTGCCTGAGGAAGACTTTTATGTTATATAATCCCTATGGCTACTTCTGTTCAACTTCTTTCCATAATCGGTGGAGATAAGTAGAATCTCAAAAGTTATTGCCTGTTCAAAATATTAGACATGCCCAAGCACACTGGGTAGAACATGTCTAGTTATCAACATGAGCCCTCTCAAAGCATGGACAAAATTTGATTTATAAATAGAAGAAAGGTGTACTTTGTCAAACTTAAAAATTTTTACATCCATAGCAACACTGTATGTATGATTATCTTATATCTTGGTAAAATGTTTCAGTGTATGCATTTTCTCAAAGCACCTTTAGTATTAATTTCTATAAGAAAACTAACATGAGATACAAATATTGGGAATACTCTACACAATCTTAAAAAGTTTCTAGTTGTAGTAAAAGTCAGAAATAAATACGATTTAATTCTGATTTAAAATCTACTGCTGATTCTCTTTTTATGTATTCATCCTTTACCTCTCTTATCCCACTGTTGAATCAATACATATTTGTTTATTATTCTTGTTTTATAATGACTTCTTTTTGGTAAAAATTGTGTTTGTTCATAATTTTTGAGAAATTGAAGCAATACAGACAAGTACAAAAAAAGATTTAAAAAATCCCACTACCTAGAAACAACCATTGTTAATATTGAATTGGGCATTAATCCCATCATCTCTCGTGTGTGACAAAAGATCAATATATCAATTTATCATTTCTAAATTAATTACAGGTGTTCAAAGCTGGGTTCCCCGGAAACAGAGGCTAAGATGGAATTTGGGGAGCAAATATTCCTAAGGGATCAGCACTCATGAAGGGAAAGGGGAGGAGCAGCAATGGGCAAAGGGAAAAGGCAAAAGCTGTGATGGAGGCACAGGAAAAGCCTTGGCCAACCCATCAGGGAGCCCTGGGGCAAGTGGTGCCTGGGGAGGGTACTGCCTGGAGCCCTCAGAAGCCCACTTGGTCAGGGAAGTCACTCTGTCCCCAGAAGGAGCATGACACAGGCACAGTGTCTCCATGCAGTTGTGGCTGTCCTTGAAGGAGCTGGCAGCCTCAGGCTGTTGGCTGACCTCGTTCCCCTCAGCTGGGCAGTGAGTCTTTTCTTGGAGGGGAATCTGGGCAGAACATCTCCATGCCCACCACAGCAGGAGTCTATTCCAGTCTTTCATTTACAGAAACATGGCCAAGGAACCAACTCCTCTAGTGGTGTCATCAAGTTCAAGAATTAGAACATCTCCCAGAAGTAGCTTATGTAACATCCAACAAAGCACATTTACATTTACTCTCACATCTTCCCTCTAGTTAAACAATTGCTTTAATAACGCATTTGGCAAGTAGTTTTAGAACTGAATCTCTGTCTTTATGGCATAGGGAAAATGTTTTTATTAATAGCTGCTAATTCCTATTTGTAAGAATTGCTTATGTTACATAAAAGAATAGACTCAAAGTTGGAAAAGACCCAAGAGCTCATCTTGTCCAATTCCTGCATTTTACATCTGAAAACACTGGCTCATAGAGGTAAAGTCTCTCATCTAGGATTATCTGGTAGTAGAACCAGGGCAAGAACTCATGCCTTAATTCCTAATATAATTGCTATTTTATAAAAGATAATGTACATTTTATAAAAAACCCATTAAAAAGGGAAAATGATGAAAACTTACCCCCAAATCTTAATTTCATAAAATTTATCCCACCAAGTGTATGACATTTCAGAATTTATCATGATAGTTTTCATTATAAAAACTACCATTTGAATAGGTGATTAACAAAGAACTAAACCATTTCAGATGTGATCTTATATGAAAAAGTTGAGCTGTAAGGTTGCTCTAAGAAATTCAGCAACATCTAAATTCTATAGAAACTCAGAATTTTCACAAATGATGTTTCATATTTAGTTGAGGGTGTCATTGTTTGGAAATTTTAGAAAACAGAATAAATTTGAATAAATAAATAAATTTGAATCTATCTTTTGGTCTTTCAATAAGAGCTCTGTAGATACTTATGTGAAATTTAAAATCTTGGAAAATAGAGAAGATTGGTTCAAGATGGTGGAGTAGAAGGACATGCACTCACTCGCTCGAGACCACTGGAATCACAACTAACTGCTGAACAATCATCGACAAGAAGACACTGGAACTCACCAAAAAAGAAACCCCACATCCAAAGACAAAGGAGAAGCCACAATGAGATGGTAGGAGAGGTGCAATCACAATAAAATCAAATCCCATAACTGCTGGGTGGGTGACTCACAAACTGGAGAACAATTATACCACAGAAGTCCACCCACTGGAGTGAAGGTTCTCAGCCCCACATCAGGCTTCCCAACCTGGGGGTCTGGCAATGGGAAGAGGAATTCCTAGAGAACCACACTTTGAAGACTAGCAGGATTTGATTACAGGACTTCGACAGGAATGGGGGAAACAGAGACTCCATTCTTGAAGGGCACACAAAAAGTAGTGTGCACATCAGGACACAGGGGTAGGAGCAGTGACCCCACTGGAGACTGAACCAGACCTACGTGCTAGTGTTGGAGGGTCTCCTGCAGAGGCGGGGGGCAGCTGTGGCTCACCATGGGCACAGGGGCACTAGCAGCAGAAGTTCTGGGAAGTACTCCTTGGCATAAGCCCTCCCAAAGTCCACCATTAGCCTCACCAAAGAGCTGGGTAGGCCCCAGTGCTGGGTTGCCTCAGGTCAAACAACCAACAGAGGAGGGAACCCAGCCCCACCCATCAGCAAACAACTGGATTAAAGTTTTACTGAGCTCTGCCCATGAGAGCAACATCCAGCTCTACCCACCAACAGTCCCTCCCATCAGGAAGCATGCACAAGCCTTTTAGATAGCCTCATCCACCAGTGGACAGAGAGCAGAAGCAAGAAGAACTACAATTCTGAAGTCTATGGAATGAAAACCACATTCACAGAAAGACAGACAAAATGAAAAGGCAGAGGACTATGTACCAGATGAAGGAACAAGGTAAAACCTCAGAAAAAAAAACAAAAGGAAGTGGAGATAGGCAACCTTCCAGAAAAAGAATTCAGAATAATGATAGTGAAGATGATCCAGGACCTTGGAAAATCAATGGAGGCAAAGATAGAAAAGATGCAAGAAATATTTAACAAAGACCTAGAAGAATTAAAGAACAAAGACCTAGAAGAATTAAAGAACAAACAAACAGAGATGAACAATACAATAACTGAAATGAAAACTACACTAGAAGAAATCAACAGCAGAATAACTGAGGCAGAAGAACGGATAAGTGACCTGGAAGACAGAATGGTGGAATTCACTGCTGTGGAACAGAATAAAGAAAAAAGAATGAAAAGAAATGAAGACAGCCTAAGAGACCTCTGGGACAACATTAAATGCACAAACATTTGCATTATACGGGTCCCAGAAGGAGAAGAGAGAAAGGACGTGAGAAAATATTTAGAGATTACAGTTGAAAATTTCCCTAATGTGGGAAAGGAAATAGCCACCCAAGTCCAGGAAGTGCAGAGAGTCCCAGGCAGGATAAACCCAAGGAGAAACATGCCGAGACACATAATAATCACACTGACAAATATTAAAGACAAAGAAAAATTATTAAAAGCAACAAGGGAGAAACGACAAATAACATACAGGGGAATTCCCATAAGGTTCACAGCTGATTTCTCAACTCTACAAGTCAGAAGGGAGTGGCATGATATATTTAAAGTGATGAAAGGGAAGAAACTACAACCAAGATTACTCTACCCGGCAAGGATCTCATTCAGATTTGATGGAGAAATCAAAAGCTTTACAGACAAGCAAAAGCTAAGAGAATTCAGAAGCACCAAATCAGCTCTACAACAAATGCTAAAGGAACTTCTCTAAGTGGGAAACACAGGAGAAGAAAAGGACCTACAAAAACAAACCCAAAACAATTAAGAAAATGGTAATAGGAACATACATATTGATAATTAGCTTAAATGTGAATGGATTAAATGCTCCAACCAAAAGACACAGGCTTGCTGAATGGATACAAAAACAAGACTCATATATATGCTGTCTACAAGAGACCCACTTCAGACCTAGGGACACATACAGACTGGAAGTGAGGGGATGGAAAAAGATAGTCCATGCAAATGGACATCCAAAGAAAGCTGGAATAGCAATACTCATATCAGATAAAATAGACATTAGAATAAAAAATGTTATAAGAGACAAGGAAGGACACTACATAATGATCAAGGGATCAATCCAAGAAGAAGATATAACAATTATAGATATATATATGCAACCAACATAGGAGCACCTCAATACATAAGGTGAATGTTAACAGGGGGGAAATTGACAGTAACACAATAACACTGGGGGACTTTAACACCTCACTTACACAAATGGACAGATCATCCAGACAGAAAATTAATAAGGAAACACAAACATATATATTTTTTGCGATACACGGACCTCTCACTGTTGTGGCCTCTCCCATTGCAGAGCACAGGCTCCGGATGCCCAGGCTTAGTGGCCATGGCTCATGGGCCCAGCCGCTCCACAGCATGTG
The DNA here is from genome assembly GCF_964165515.1 of Mesoplodon bidens. Taxonomy (NCBI): domain Eukaryota; kingdom Metazoa; phylum Chordata; class Mammalia; order Artiodactyla; family Ziphiidae; genus Mesoplodon; species Mesoplodon bidens. The sequence continues at coordinate 94,046,865 of NC_138167.1, forward strand.
GGATCTTCCCAGACCGGGGCACGAACCTGTGTCCCCTGCCTCGGCAGGCAGACTCTCAACAACCGTGCCACCAGGGAAGCCCAGGAAACACAAACTTTAAGTGACACAATAGATCAGATAGATACAATTGATATTTATAGGACATTCCATCCGAAAACAGCAGATTACACTTTCTTCTCAAGTGCTTATGAAATGTCCTTCAGGATAGATCACATCTTGGGTCACAAATCAAGCCTCGGTAAATTTAAGAAAACTGAAATCATATCAAGCATCTTTTCTGACCACAATGCTATGAGATTAGAAATTACTTACAGGGAAAAAACCGTAAAAAACACAAATACATGGAGGCTAAACAATATGTTACTAAATAACCAAGAGATCACTGAAGAAATCAAAGAGGAAATAAAAAAATATTTAGAGACAAATGACAATGAAAACACGATGATCCAAAACCTATGGGATACAGCAAAAGCAGTTCCAAGAGGGAAGTTTATAGCTATACAATCCTACCTCAAGAAACAAGAAAAATCTCAAATAAACAATCTAATCTTACACCTAAGAGAACTAGAGAAAGAAGAACAAACAAAACCCAAAGTTAGTAGAAAGAAAGAAATCATAAAGATCAGAGCAGAAATAAATGAAATAGAAATAAAGAAAACAATAGCAAAGATCAATAAAACTAAAAGCTGTTTCTTTGGGAAGCTAAAAAACTTGATAAACCTTTAGCCAGACTCATCAAGAAAAAAATGGAGAGGACTCAAATCAATAAAATTAGAAATGAAAAAGAAGTTACAACAGACACCTCAGAAATACAAAGCATCATAAGAGATTAGTACAAGCAACTCTATGCCAATAAAATGGACAACATGGAAGAAATGGACAAGTCCTTAGAAAGATATAACCTTCCAAGACTGAACCAGGAAGAAATAGAAAATATGAACAGACGAATCACAAGTAATGAAATTGAAACTGTGACTAAAAATCTTCCAACAAACAAAAGACCAGGACTACATGGCTACACAGGTGAATTCTATCAAACATTTAGAGAAGAGCTAACACCCATCCCTCTCAAACTCTTCCAAAATATAGCAGAGGAAGGAACACTTCCAAACTCATTCTAGGAGGCCACCATCACCCTGATACAAAAAACAGACAGATACTACAAAAAAAGAAACTTAAGACCAATATCACTGATGAATATAGATGCAAAAATCCTAAACAAAATACTAGCAAACAGAATCCAACAGCACATTAAAAGGATCATACACCATGATCAAGTGGGATTTATCCCAGGGATGCAAGGATTCTTCAATATATGCAAATCAATCAATGTGATACACCATAATAAAAAATTGAAGAATAAAAACCATATGGTCATCTCACAGATGCAGAAAAAGCTTTTGACAAAATTCAACACCCATTTATGATAAAAAACTCTCCAGGAAGTGGGCATAGAGGGGACCTACCTCAACATAATAAAGGCCATATAGGACAAATGCACAGTAAACATCATTCTCAATGTTGAATAACTGAAAGCCTTTCCTCTAAGATCAGGAGGAAGACAAGGATGTCTACTCTTGCCACTATTATTCAACATAGTTTTGGGAGTACTGGCCATGGCAGTCAAAGAAGAAAAAGAAATAAAAGGAATGCAAATTGGAAAAGAAGAAGTAAAACTGTCCCTGTTTGCAGATGACTTGATACTATACATAGAGAATCCTAAAGATGTCACCAGAAAACTACTAGAGCTAATCAATGAATGTGGTAAAGTTGCAGGATACAAAATTAATGCACAGAAATCTCATGCATTCCTATCTACTAACAACAAAAGATCAGAAAGAGTAATTAAGGAAACAATCCCATTCTCCACTGCAACAAAAAGAATCAAATACCTAGGAATAAACCTACTAAGGAGGTAAAAGACCTATACTCAGAAAACTATAAGACACTGATGAAAGAAATCAAAGATGACACAAACACATGGAGAGATATACCATGTTCTTGGATTGAAAGAATCAATACTGTGAAAATGACTATATTACCCAAAGCAATCTACAGATTCAGTGCAAACCCTATCAAATTACCTATGGCATTTTTCAGAACTAGGACAAAAAATTTCACAATTTGTATGGAAACACAAGAGACCCCGAATAGCCAAAGCAATCTTGAGAAGGAAAAACCGAATTGGAGGAATCAGGCTCCCTGACTTCAGACTATACTACAAAGCTACAGTAATCAAGACAATATGGTACTGGTACAAAAACAGAAATATAGATCAATGGAACAAGATAGAAAGTCCAGAGATAAACCCATGCACCAATGGTCAACTAATCTATGACAGAGGAGGCAAGGACAATGGAGAAAAGACAGTCTCTTCAATAAGTGGTGCTGGGAAAACTGGACAGCTACACGGAAAAGAATGAAATTAGAACACTCCCTAACACCATATACAAAAATAAACTCAAATGGATTAAAGACCTAAAGGTAAGACCAGACACTATAAAACTTTTAGAGGAAAATATAGGAAGAACACTCTTTGACATAAATCACAGCAAGATCTTTTTTGACCCACCTCCTAGAGTAATGGAAATAAAAACAAAAATAAACAAATGGGACCTAATGAAACTTAAAAGCTTTTGCACAGAAAAGGAAACCATAAACAAGATGAAAAGACAAACCTCATGTTGGGAGAAAATATTTGCAAATGACTCAGCGGACAAAGGATTAATCTCCAAAATATATAAACAGCTCATGCAGCTCAATATTAAAAAAACAAACAACCCAATCCAAAAACGGGCACAAGATCTAAATAGACATCTCTCCAAAGAAGACATACAGATGGCTAAGAGGCACATGAAAAGCTGCTCAACATCACTAATTATTAGAGAAATGCAAATCAAAACTACAGTGAAGTATCACCTCACACCAGTTAGAATGGGTGTCATCAGAAAATCTACAAACAACAAATGCTGGAGAGGGTGTGGAGAAAAGGGAACCCTCTTGCACTGTTGGTGGGAATGCAATTTGATACAGCTACTATGGAGAGCAGTATGGAGGTTCCTTAAAAAACTAAAAATAGAACTACCATATGACCGAGCAATCACACTACTGGGCATATACCCAGAGAAAACCATAATTCAAAAAGAGACATGCACCCCAATGTTCATTGCAGCACAATTTACAATAGTCAGGTCATGAAGCAACATAAATGCCCAATGGCAGACAAATGGATAAAGAAGATGTGGTACATATATAGAGTGGAATATTACTTAGCCATAAAAAGGAACGAAATTAGGTCATTGTAGAGACGTGGATGGACCTATAGAGATGGTCGTAAGAGTGAAGTACGTCAGAAAGAGAAAAACAAGTATCGTATATTAACACATATATGTGGAATCTAGAAAAATGGTACAGATGAACCGGTTTCCAAGGCAGAAACAGACACAGATGTAGAGAACAAACGTATGGACACCAAGGGGGGACAGTGCGGTGGGGTGGTGGTGGTGGTGGGATGAATTGGGAGATTGGGTTTAACATGTATACCCTAATATGTATAAAAGAGATAACTAATAAGAACCTGCTATATAAAAAATAAATAATATAAAATTCAAAAATAAATATAAAATAAAATATTGGAAAAGAAAAAAAACCTAAAAGTCTAGCCTTATTATTTACGCATTATGTGTTTTCAGGGTTACAAAGTAGAGGGAAAATCCCTGGAGAGTATATGTGGCAGTCTAGGGCTGAGGGGGTACCAAAATTTGACACCCAGCACTGAGTATTAGCAAAGACACAAGATTAGATTTGTCTGTCATCTCTTAACAATTATGCTGACCCTTTCAAATCCTTGCACAATACAGAGAAACCAAGACCAGTGTAGTTCAGAATCTCAAGAGGTTCTAGCAATGCCATGATGTTCAGAGCACTTTCAGGGCTGTGTTAGATATGTCTCCTCCCCAGTTCAGGTTTTATATAAAAATATTTTAAAATTCTCTCTTAGTATCTGCATCCTTCCATCACTGTGACAACCAACTGTATTTTCAGAGAAGTCAGCAAGTCACTAATACCTTCTGAGCAAATCCTGAGACATGGGATTTCAGAAGCCTCACCTCTTCTCAAGAGTTTTTGGAATCTTGTGACAGCTGACAGTAACCCATAAGCATAAACATTTTGATGCCAATGTATAGTTAGTCAAGATTTTGGTTCCATGTGTCAAAACTCCAACCTAAACCAGGTTAGGGCAAAGAACGGGAATTTGTTCACTTATGTGACTGGGAGGTCTAAGCAATGATGACTTTAGGCATTGATAAATCCAAGTTCAAAGATGTCTTCATTAAACTACTCCCTTTTCTCCATCTGTAATTTCTGCTTTTCTCTGGGATGGGCTCAATCTCATATATGCATTGAGTGCCCCCAAGATATCCACAGACAGCTTTAGACTTACATATACTTATAACTGGCAATATCAGAGGATGGGGTATCCTTTCTTTAGCAAAAGTCTCAGGGATATTTCTAATTGGATTGGTCTGAGCTATGTGCCCCAAGCACCTGGTGCTTGGGGTACAGTCAGCACCACCTAAAACAACTGGGCCAAGAATGAAGGAAGAATTATTGCACAAAGAGACATTGGGTATTAATAAAATATTCACTGAACAGCATTTAGTTTGGGTTGTCTCTCATGAATAGCATAGGATTAAAACAAACAATATGCAAATTTTACATATCAACCAGAGGAAGGAAGAAACCTTCTAATCTAAAAGAGATCAGGCTGAAAGACAGAGGGTTGAACATTATATAATCCTGAATAATCACAGAAACACAATATTATCTGGAGAGCCTGTGACTCTATACCTCCCCTGAAAATACTTGGTTGTTTACTGGGATTATACCACATTTTAATTTTGATTAGATGACTTTCTATTTCAAGTTAAACAAACCTAACTAAATCTTCATTAAGCAAAAGAGGGAAATTATTAGCTCCTTATAATAGAAAAAACAGGTCTTGGTTTCAGGCAGAGCTAGGTCTAGGACTCAAATATTTTCATGCGGCTCTTGTTTCTCTCCATATCTCAGCTCTACTTTCTCTATATTGGTTTCAAAAAAGTCCTGAGGCAGAAGCTCATCATTTCTGACTGGCACAACTTGAGTCATGCACCATCCTTGAACCATCACTGGACCAGAGGGATGTGGTACTTTGACCAGACTCGACTTATGTGCTCATCCTGGGAGCCAGGAGCTAAGGTCAATTTTGTTCAAACCACATCAACAGGGGTTTGGGATTATGCAAAGCGGATGCAGTATCAACAAGAGGAAAAGAAGATATCCCCTGTAGTCTAAGCATCCTCTTCCTATTCTACAGACATAGTGTAGCATCCTGGAAAAGACAGGAGACGATGAGGTCAAGGGTTTAGATTGAAAGATTTTGTAGAACTTAAGAAACTCTTCAGCCACATAAGGACAGGAACTTTAAAAACCTAAAAGGGTGAAGCAAAAACCTTTTTTGTCACCAATGACAAAAAAGGCTTTCAGCACAATTTACACTTATATTCTTTGATCCCTGTGGCTGCTCTGGCTAAACATATTTCCATCCTTGATTTGTAATATCTTTCCACTCGGCTACAAATTCAGCTATTGCAGCTCTGTTCTCATTCCACGGCTTCAGGTTTGGTGCCTCTCCTGGTCTCTCAAATCCTAGCGTACTCGATCCTGTGATTCGTCCTGGTTTCTAGGTACCCTGTCATCCACACCTGTTCCTTCAGCTGCTCTCCTTTGATCTCAACCCTCTCACCCCACAATTATTCCCAGTACTCTCCATCACCTGTCTCTTGCCTCCATCTGCCCATGGGCAGCAGGAATCATTCTTTCTCCTGAAACCTATAGGTTATCTCAAAAAGACTTCAAGTTTTAGGATTCTGGCAGGATTAACCTTAAGAAAGAAAGACGGTACTACTTTTCCATGCACACAAGGTGCAGAGGCAATACAATGCTATAGAGAAATGTTGAGGTTGGAGAGGAGGGAAGTTGGAAGCACTCATGTGGTACAGCCTCTATTTTCTCAGACACATAGGAGAGAGAAACAGATGCTCAGAGAGATGGAGGAACAGTCGTCAGAAACAGCTGCGGAGAAGTGGTAGGTAATCCTTCAGATGACTGAAAATATTTCTGAGCTGCTGTGAGATCCCAGCTGAGGTCACACAGCATGAAAATATGTAGCAGAAGGAAATATACTGCATTTTCCTTCTCTTGGTATTTGAAGATATTTTTAATATCTGTACATTTGTGCATAAATTCCATTAATATTTTATACAAGTTGAATGGCATAATCACTAGCCTTCTAGATTGGTAAAATCGTCAATGAGTCAATGATAAATTGAGTCTAAAAATAAGTTTGTGATCTTCAAACATCTTCCATCAGAAAGTTGGGTAGAAAAACCAAAGAGCTTTAACACAGGATTTTTGGTGTGTTTTATTTTTGTCTTTTATTTTTTTTTCAATTTAGAGCCTGTAAGCTTATAATCCTTTTCCAACAATTCTTCAAACTTTGTGTTCATGAGAGAGATTCTGATTCAGTGGGTCAGTGTCAGAGATCCTAAATGTACATTATGAAAACCACCCTATGTATCCGTGAGAGCTGATCCCTTGATGAGGCTTTAGAAGCATTGGTCTATGTGGAGGAACAGGCGTAGTATCTGTCAGTCTGTAGAGTCTCTGTGCTGCAACTAGCCCATCAAGTCATCTTTCCCACCAATTTTATCCTAATGCTGAAGAGTCAAATTTACCTTTCTTCCATTTCGGTGAAGAACTATATATTTCACCAGCTGGCAGAAATGGAACATGGTTCCCAGTAATTAGCAAAGCAGTTCAAATGGCAAACTGTATTTACAAAGGAATCAAAAGATAATAATGAGCAAAGTTAAAAGCCTCGGGCATCACATTTCAATGGTTGGATGACAACAGGCTCTGCTAATTGATCGCATTTTATAACCACAGCCTAATAAAGAAATTCGTCTTGAAGGAAGGCCCAAATTCCTACACGGGAATTTCTTCGAAGTGATAAAGTAATAGTAGATATAATGGCATATTTTACATACAGGGGCTTATTATGATAAACGTGACTCGTAATATGAAGCTGGGGACTTTGAGCTATAATTTAGCAATCTAAGAAGGGGGAAGGCTGCAACTGTGATGAAACATTTGTTATGAACTTAGAATAGTAACTCAGATCACCTGTCTAATGTCTCTAGCTGAAAGAAATGTAGCCAGAATCAGGGGAACCTTTGATATCTTAGTTTGAGGAGCACAGGACAACCAGTGGAAAGCTGTGCATGTTCTCTGCAGTGAGAAAATAATGGAATTTACATTTCAGGTAGGAGGAAAGAGAAGAGACAGGATCTAGCTAATTTTTTAAGGGAATGGACAATATTCACTTTACTTCATCATTTCTGAGTACACACATGCTGCTCTGGAGGGTTCCCCGATGATATATCTAAAATCCAAAGCGAATATAGGAGAAGTCAGAGGTGAGTATAGAGATGGATGGTGACCAGCCATGGGACAGAGTTCAGGATGGGATGGAGTCAGAATGGAAATAAGGGAAGTATATTGATATGCTGTTCTTCCTCTAATCTCCTAATTCAAACAATTAAAGCCCAACAGGAATTTCCTGTCATAATTTGTTAATTCATTCCATTATTTATCCTACAATCTTTAGTGAATGCTTATTATACACTGAGGTTTGTTAAGCTCTCTTCTAAGGGGACACATCTTTCCCTTTGCATTTTACGGGTGAGAAACCAAAATGCAGACAACAAAAAGAGCACAAAATTCTATTGTTAGTTCCAATAATGAGATAGAGAGGGTGAGAGGGGAAAGAAAAAGAAAGAGAGAGAGAGAGATAGGGAGAATATCATCTTAACATGAAACATATACAACAAAGAACTCTAAAAGGCGTATGAAGTGCTGAAGACAATAGTTGTGCAATCTATGATATATCAATTAAGCAGAATATTATTCAACCATTAAAATGTGATGAAAAGCATAAATAATGTGAAAAATGCTTATTACATTATAGAAAAGTTTAAAAGATGTAACATAAAGTACAAATATGCATTAAAAACAATAGAGGGGCTTCCCTGGTGGCGCAGTGGTTGAGAATCCACCTGCCAATGCAGGGGACATGGGTTCGAGCCCTGGTCCAGGAAGATCCCACATGCTGCAGAGCAACTAAGCCCGTGTGCCACAACTACTGAGCCTGTGCTCTAGAGCCCACAAGCCACAACTACTGAGCCCGTGTGCCCTAGAGCCCGTGCTCTGCAACAAGAGAAGCCACTGCAGTGAGAACCCCTCGCATCTCAACGAAGAGTAACCCCTGCTCGCTGCAACTAGAGAAAGCCTGCGCGCAGTAACGAAGACCCAAAGCAGCCAAAAATAAATAAATAAATAAATTTATATACAAAAATATATATATAATGGCAAAGAAAATTAATCAAAATATTAACTTTGGATGTGTTTAGATTGGTAAGGCTATAAACATCCTTCTTTTCTTTTTCTTCCTATTTTTATGTGTTTCCAGATTTCTTTTTATGAAAACAAAATACTGTATAAAAATATACATGACCTACTAGAGAATGTATAAATTTGGCTATATATTTTAAGCATATACCATTGCATGTTCCTTTTGAATTTTTGTTACTGATATTTATAAATACCAGTTTCATACTCTAGCTTGGGTTTCCACTAGTCTTTGAACCCAAGCATACATAATGTATCTATCTATTTATTGCTTGTGTACTTGTATGTCAATGATTTGTCATCCCATAATTATTACATAATAGGAAAGAGAGCCACAGATCTGCAGAGGTTATAACATTGTGATACAGTGATCTTTGCTTTCTCTATCTGGTGCTACCTTATTTTATTTGGAAATTATAATTTTAAAAAAGATTACCAAAGAGCACAACATAAATTCTTTCAGTGTTTTTGAGGGTATTGAATTAACCAGTGTCCATGTGTGTTAATGTGTGGATTTCATAACATGAAGCATGCTTTCCAATAAATATTTGAGAAATGGGACATATAGTAGAATTTGAAGATAACCATATTTGGCTCAAGACCCATTGATTCTCAGTCCTTTAGTTACTATTCTGGGCACTAATTGTAACATATTAAATCAGTGGAAGCTCATTTACTTATTCCAGGTGGAGAATTTGTGGTCATTAAGATGGTGACTTGAGCTACCCATCAATAAAAATATTGTGAAAGTGGCGGGGAAAGTTTTAAAATATAAATTTAATTTAATGTTTAATAAAACATTTCAAATACTTGAGAAATGATCATTTGTATACATTTTGGGGACTATTTTTAGCCCCACCTCACCATGGCTGGCGCCTGGTAAACATCTTTAAAGTAGGCTTAAACTAATTTACACTGTTTTCATCTTAATTAGTTCAGTTCAGCAGGGTTTTATTAATATAGCAGCATAAAAAATATTCAGGGGCTTCCCTGGTGGCACAGTGGTTGGGAGTCCGCCTGCCAATGCAGGGGACACGGGTTTGTGCCCCGGTCCGGGAAGATCCCACATGCCACGGAGCGGCTGGGCCCGTGAGCCATGGCCGCTAAGCCTGCGCTTCCAGAGCCTGTGCTCCGCAACGGGAGAGGCCACAACAGTGAGAGGCCAGCGTACCGCAAAAAAAAAAAAAAAAAAAAAAAAAAAAAAATTCAGGATAAAGGTTTGATACTCCATAGTATGTGCGTGCATGTGTATGTGTTCAAGCATGATTGTGTGTTTGAGAACACGTGTGTACCTTTCCATGAAGTAGGACAAAGCATTGATGGCACCCAGGGTGGCTTGAGAGAACTTTAGCCTCCCTTCCCCACTTCCAACAAACCCTTTTCTATGTTTTTTCATGCGTGGTTGGTGGTTCCTTAATCATATGAGAAATGCTATGCAAATGCAGCTTCATGATTCATCTCACTTCTTTCTCTAACTAGATGGCCAACCCTAAGACTCAGAAATATTACATAAGTGAAAATTCTGGAGCTGCCCTCCCAGGGCAATCAAGAGGCCCTGAAGACTCTTCCTGTAGAATTTAGTGTCCCATGGATGCATTTATTTTATGATTCTTTTTTTTTAAATTGAAGTATAGTTGATTTACAATATTGTGCTAGTTTTAGGCGTACAGCAAAGTGATACAGTTATATGTGTGTGTGTGTATATATTCTTTTTCAGATTCTTTTCCCTTATAGATTATTACAAAATATTGAGTGTAGTTCCCTGTGCTGTACAGTAGGTGCTAGTTGGTTATCTATTTTATATATAGTAGTGTGTACATGTTAATCCCCAACTCCTAACTTATCCCCCTGCTTTCTCTTTTGGTAACCATAAATTTGTTTTCTATGTCTGTGGATCTACTTGTGTTTTGTATATAAGTTCATTTTATCATTTTTTTAAGATTCCACATATAAGTGATATCATGATATTTGTCTTTGTCTGGCTTACTTCACTTAGTGTGATAATCTCTAGGTCCATCCATGTTGCTGCAAATGCATTATTTCAGAATGGCTATGATCAAAAAGTCTACAAATAATAAATGCTGGAGAGGGTGTGGAGAAAAGGGAACCCTCCCACACTCTTGGTGGGAATGTAAACTGGTGCAGCCACAATGGATAACAGTACGGAAGTTCCTTAAAAAACTAAAAGTAGAGCTACCCTTTGATCCTGCAATCCCACTCCTGGGCATATATCTGGAGAAAACCATAATTTGAAATGATACATGCACCTCAGTGTTTATTGCAGCACTATTTACAATAGCCAGCACATGGAAGCAACCATGGATACACCTTCGCATGGGTATGCATTCCACTCCAAAACTGTAGTTGTGAGAGAAATCAAATTAAATCTGACTCTGAACTTCCATCTTGCCAGGATGGTAGGAAGTCAATATAAGTCACTATTTGGGTGGGGGAGGGGCGGTGCTTGTCAGAATCCCACAAAAATTCAAGAAACATATAATGCCTCAGAAATGAAAGTGTTCACTTCAGTTCATGATGTTCTCCACTGATTTCATTCATTCATTCAACAAATCTTGAGAACTTACTAATGGACAGGCATTGTTCTAGGCACTGAGGACACATCAGTGAGCTAGAAATCACCAGCCAGGCCCCCTTGGCTTTTTGCAGGCAGGCAGCTCTGTGGCTCCAACGCTGGTAGGTTTGCTGATGCCGGGTGGCCTGAGCCCAAGGTCCAGCTCCTCTAAGTCTGCTTCTCAACCATCCTCCACTGAGGCCTTGCTTGCTCCAGTCATCACTGCCACTCTCTCTCTTGCTCTCTCACCCATCTTTTTTCTCTTCCTCCACCTCACACTATACAAAACACACTCTCCCCTTCTCCCTTCCTCCAATATGTTTCTAAAGCCCAGAAAGCAGATTATCTGTAAGCAACATTTGCTTTTTGTCCTCTAACACAAACCTCCTCTCTGGCAAGGTGGTTCAAAGGTCTGGCTTGGAAGAAAGGGTGTAGGGGAAAGGGCATGAAAAGGGAAAGAAATAAGTTTATACGACAATAACAAACCTTGAGGGAAGTGTGGTGGGGTCTTAAAGAGCCTTTACTTTCCCAAAGCTAGTTCATCTTTGGCTTCCTAGGGATTTTTTTATAAGCTCAGTCTGACCCTTTATGAAATTGAGTTTATTTTTGCAAGAGGTGAAAGGATTTAAGGTCAGATCTCATGAGCTTTATCTAGGTTCAAATATTTGTGTGATTCTAGGTCTCATTTCTATAATCTAATCCAAAGTAAAAATAGATGAACTAGAAACATTCTGGGCCTTTAAGAGTCTGTTTTTCCTATTGAAGCTTCCTATGTCCTTTATTCTTTATTAACTCTCTATAACCTGGACATATTTAAAGCAATTATTAGAGATCAAAGCAATTGAATGTAAGAGAACAGCATTTATAGTTACTCCTGCAAAAGAGACATCATATCTACTTCATTTACATCTCAGGTAGGAAAAGGATATTCAGTCACTGAACGAAAGGATAATCAAACACACCAGAGGGAGTTTTAAGAATGCATGATATTCAAGGCAGTCTGTGATAGTTTACCTCTTTGAGAATCAAAAGCTAAACTTTGGAGCTTTGAAGCCAGCACTATTTTAAAGTCTAGACATCAATGAGCTGATGTGAGAAGGAATATAAGTTGGCCTTGGAATGGAATACAAGTAGTAGTGTGAATAAATGAGGGGTACAAACTCTACAATTTGCTCAATTTCCTAAATCATCTTTACAGCTATTTTCATGGAACATAGCATTTAACTTTGACTTTGGACAGCTTTGGCATTTCTGAACTTAAGGGTGACTATTGATTACTCAAACCCTAAATTTTATGTATTCTTCTTTTCTATTTCTCTTTTTTGCCAGTTTCTGGTTCAGAAGAAAGCCTTGTAAAGGGGTTAGATATCTCCTTCTGGTAAACAATGTATTCCTGCCCTTTATCCAGTCCCTGTCATCCTCATGTGAAACACCTCCTTGTCTTGTTACATGTATATGCCCCCATACAATCCCTTTCCCTGTAATCCTTGGCAGGAATCCATATTTCATTTCCAGTCCTAGACACTGCAAGAGTAATACATATGAAAACAAAACAAAAATGCCTTTAATGCATGCTGGCTAAGTGATTTGGTAAGTTCAAAGATTTATTACCCTCGAAGGCAAATGTTTAACAGGTCTCTTTTCAAATGAAATTTCTATGGAAAACGTTTATTTGCTTTGGAATTATTTATATGCTAATCATTTACATCCAGCTGGATGTGTATGTTAAGAAGAAAATCCACAACTCTGTCTCTGCCGCGGTGGCAGGTAGGAGAAGTTGTGGTGGAATTGCTGATTTGACCTTCTATAAATTTAGCAGTGGAATAGATGTTCCAGATCAGTGGTAGTGGTCACTTTATTACTTTACTACCAGGGAAGTATTTTTGAGAGGCAGTTTTTGCTGGAATCTGGCCTACAGAGTATTACTTAAGTTTAACTAATACTACTTGAAAGTTTTTATACTTCTAAAGAATTTTTTTTGTGTGTGTGTGGTATGCGGGGCTCTCACTGTTGCGGTCTCTCCCGTTGTGGAGCACAGGCCCTGGATGCGCAGGCCCAGTGGCCATGGCTCACGGGTCCCGCCGCTCCGTGGCATGTGGGATCCTCCCGGACCGGGGCACAAACCCGTGTCCCCTGCATTGGCAGGCGGACTCTCAACCACTGCGCCACCAGGGAAGCCCTATACTTCTAAAGAATTTAACAATATTTTCTTCTTCCTCAGATCCTTTGTAGAAAGGAAGAAAAAAGAAATTAGGAGATAAGAGGAGAGAAAGAGGAATAAATGTGATTAAAATTATATTGTACAATGAACTTTTCTAGGTATTTTCATAAGGCATCAATGCATAGATCTATACAATTTGGAGTTAGATTTATGATATTACTTAGATTTTTGGAAACCTATTTTGACTCTGAAAACATACAATTTCACACAAGAGCCTGAAATATTAATTCACATGTGTAAGCATATTAATCAGCCTCAATGTCAAAATGACCTAGAGTGAGTGAATACAATGAAGCTGAAAGGGATCAGACTCTCCTTTTCAAAATCATTCTTAATAATTAAAAACACCCACTTCTCAAAGCAAAAAAAATCTAATTCTTTATAAAAATTTAAATGCATGCCATAAGCTTTGCATCTAAAATATAAAAAGCAAGGTTTTTTTTTTTTTTTTTTTTTTTTTTGTGGTATCTCCCATTGTGGAGCTTAGGCTCTGGACACGCAGGCTCAGCGGCCATGGTTCATGGGCCCAGCCGCTCCGCGGCATGTGGGATCCTCCTGGACTGGGGCACGAACCCGTGTCCCCTGCATCAGTAGGCAGACTCTCAACCACTGCGCCACCAGGGAAGCCTGCAAGGTTTTTTTTATATTAAAATAATAAAACTATGTGTTGAGGGCTTCCCTGGTGGCGCAGTGGTTGAGAGTCCGCCTGCCGATGCAGGGGACACGGGTTCGTGCCCCTATCCCGGAAGATCCCACATGCCGCGCAGCGGCTGGGCCCGCGAGCCATGGCCGCGGAGCCTGTGTGTCCGGAGCCTGTGCTCCGCAACGGGAGAGGCCACAGCAGTGAGAGGCCCGCGTACAGAAAAAAAAAAAAAAAAAAAAAAAAACTATGTGTTGAGTTCTAACTATGTACCAGTGACTGTGCTTAGGCCTGTGCCAATCTTCCCTTCACTGTTACAACCTAAGATAGATACAGTTCTCTTCACTTTACAAGGAGGAGTCAGAAATATCTAAGGTATCATGAGTATTATGCAACAGTCCAGTATTCCAGCCTAGGACCACCCACCTTTAAAGGCCATGTTCTTACTTTAGGCCTCTTACAGCTTTGATATGAATATAACATTGAGACCAGAAACGAAAGAATGATGTTTGAAAGAGAAAGCATCTAGAGCCTGTGCCTATGTCAGTAAGGTTGAATTAATCGCAGTTCAAGTTCAAGCTAAGAGAGCACTCAGGAGTCGGTCAGCTCCCGAGCCCAGATAAAACCACTGAAGTAGATAAGTGGTAAAGGGAAGGCAGTGAGGGCACGTGACTTCAGGAGATGGGACATTTCCATCCTACTTCCGAGCAGGTCAGGAACATAAGAAAGTAAAAATAAGTTATTTCAAAAACATGTAGTGAGTGTATCCGATGTGTCAGGGAGAGAAGCATGTGCCAGGGATACAGAGGTGAGTCTTAGAGTAAAAGCAGACAGTGTGTCAGTTAGGACTCCTCTGCTGCAAGTGATGGAACGCCTGTCCCAAACTAGTTCAAGCAAAGAGATCCTACTGAGATCTTAATTGAGGTCACCGAGATGTTCAAGGGGCCATCTGGTTTCAGGTATGGCTTCATGTGGGGCTCAAACAATGTCACCAGATGTTTCACTGCCCCCAGTGATTTCAGGCTAGTGCTTGCCTTTACTTTGTCCTGCAGATGAGAGGTTGACAGAAACCAAATAACGCCCTAGGAGGACAAAAGTCCTGGAATCGAACCTTACTAGGTCTGACTTGCTTGGCCTGGGTGTACTTTGAAGCAGTCATTATGGCTAAGCGGATGGAACGCACCCACTGGCTGAGCCAGGTGGTGTGGATTACACAGGAGGCAAGGAGGTAGAGGTTAGAGAAACCTAAATCAGGATCTTAATGTCACGAGAAGAGGGAATGGACCCTAGGCGACAAAGCTAATGTTTGCCACCTGTATGTATTTCAATGTGATGAGTCATCTAATAGAATTAGGAGGGAGTAAAATCAGAGAGTAGGACATTTCTAACTCGATTATATACAATATTTAGGCTAAGTCTTGAAGATACATGGAAATAAGTCAGGCAAATGGGGGGCGGAAAAGAAACACTGCAAGAGTGAGTTGAAATGAAAGATCAAGGTAATTTTTCGGAACGGTAAGGGCTGTGTGACTGGAAAGCTGGATGTCGAGACTGTGAAAGGCAGAGGGAAGGAGGAGGGAGGGCTGAGTAATAAACAGGCTTATGGTACCTCATGGGGAAGACCACGGCTTTGGACTTTATTTACTGAGTGATGTGGTTCACTGAAGGTTTTCAAACAGAGCTCAAAGACAAGAGTTGTCAAACTTTTCATGTAGAGGGCCAGTGAGTAAATATATCAGGTTTTGCATGCCATCTGGTGTCTACTAGTCACCTCTGCCATTGTCATGTGGAAGCAGCCACAGACAATCCACAAATGAATGAGCATAACTATGTGCCAAGAAAACTGGGTGTATGGACACTGAATTTTGAATTCCACATAATTTTTACATCCCAGACAATGTTGTTCTTCAACTAAATGTGTTTTCAATCACTGAAACATGTAAAAATAAAGTCTTAGCTTAGGATGGTTTAAAAAAAAAACTAAAAAGAGGCAGGCCAAGTTTGACCTGTGCACTTGATCATCATTTTGCTGACCACTGTTCTTTTTTTTTTTTTTAATTTTTTAATTTTTTGCTTTATAACAGATTTAATCAGTTATACATATACATATGTTCCCATATCCCCTCCCTTTTGTGTCTCCCTCCCACCCTCCCTATTCCACCCCTCCAGGCGGTCACAAAGCACCGAGCTGATCTCCCTGTGCTATGCGGCTGCTTCCCACTAGCTATCTACCTTACATTTGGTACTGTATATATGTCCATGCCGCTCTTTCACTTTGTCACAGCTTACCCTTCCCCCTCCCCATATCCTCCAGTCCATTCCTGACCACTGTTCTTAAACGATCAGTTCTATGTTTCCAGATTACCTAGAGCAAATACAAAAGGAGCAGTAGATTAAAGAGAGAGGCAGCAAGGAGAGCTACTAGGAGACCACTGCACTAATCCCAGTTGAAGTTGGTTCACTGTAGACGAGAAACTGAAAGTGTTGAGACTTAAGGCTTTACACCTTAAGAAAGGAAAACTATGAACTAGGTGACAAGGTAGCCTTTGTTACAGAGTTCGTTCTATCAGAGAATGAACCTGGAGTGATTAGAGAGAGGGCAAGATGGAGGTTGGTGATTCAAGTTGGGAAAAAGGGAGTAATATAATCCTAGAGGGTAGAATGTATTTCCTGAGACTTGAAGGATCTGGTAGAGATGGTAGGTCAGTTCTGTTGTGGAAATATCCGAAGTGCAAGGACCTCAAGGTGGGGGGAAGTTGTGGACAGCTCCATAGATGTTAGGGTCAGTGGTTGAGCTTGGCACCCTAGGAATGTATGCCGTTACAGGAGGAGGTGGGTTTGAACTGCTCTTCAGTGGATTGGAAAAGAATCTCAAATCATGACCATTATGGACTTAATACCCAAAGTCTTCCCTCTTCTAGATTTTATAAATCCTCCTGTTCTTTAATAATTTTAAGAGAAGAGGAAGTATCTTTTAGAAACAGACTAAGTTGGACTTTCTACTATCTGGGTGGGTAGAGCCTGAACCACATTAAATTTCAGGGAATGTGATATTATCTGAACTCTAGTACTGTGGGCAAATTCACACCAATGACCAAGAGGATATTTGAATTTTTGTCAAAAACATTTTAACTGAGAGATTACACTGCATCTCTGCTTATTGATTCTAGTTAGTTGGAATACACTATGGGATAAGCAGATTTCATTCTTAACCAAGTAAAAAACTCCAGCTATATATAGCAGCAGTGAAGAGTTCCTGCCATCTTGAAAATTTAGTCACTGTGTATAAAGTGAGAAAGTAAGGATTACTTGACATAAACATGACCCATCCTGGAAAAAGAAACACCAAGAGTGGGTCCTTCACCCTCTGAATCAAAACAGAATCCACCCATATGAAGTATAGTCTGTAACTGAAGCATTCACCTGTGAAGCACAGCATAGTGCTACAATGAATATAGAGTTTCTTTTTAAGATAATTTATCAAGTAGAAAAGAATTTATGGACATGATGTAAGAGAACGCTTGCTGTAGTACATTTGGAACTTTTATTCGATTTGCACTATTCATTATATGAAAGTTAAATTCAATAGGTTTTATATGAATAAATTCTGAGATTTTTTCAAAGGGCCTATTCAATGAAGTATTGCTAATGGCCACTTAATCATCCAACTAAGGCACGGATATAGTACTGTGGAAAGTAAAATGGTTTGCTCAAAGCTACTCTATTCACGTAGGCACTGGAAGCAAATGGAAATCTTCAGATTCCTAACTTAGCTCTCTTCTTTACCATTATTATTGTTACTCTTTGTTTTTTCTCCCACGGTTTATACTAACATATGCGCCTCTATCATTTATGGTAATTTCTGAAGAAGAGAAGAAACAAAATTATTCTACTTAATGTATTTATTTACCCTGTACTTGGAATTTTTTCATTCCTTCACTCTTTTATTTGAAAATAGTTAATGAGTACCTGTTCAGTAACAGACATTGGACTAGATGTTTGGGAAACAAAGATAAATAATAAGTAAACCAAAATCATAGTCTAAAGCTGGGATACTCATAATACGGCCAAGGGTAAGAATCATTAACATCAGTCTGGAACTCACTAGAAATGGAAAATCAGGCTCCCAACTTTACCTAACAATCTGTGTTTTAACAACACCTCCAGGTGATCCTGATCTATACTCAGGTTTGAGAACCACAGGTCTAGGGAAAATAATAGAAGCAAATAGATTTACAAAACATTTTGATAAAAGTTATGTATAAATTCCTATTGGAGCAGAGAGGAGGAAGCTTCTGATGTCTTCTACATTTGGTTTACAGAATACATGCTCTATCTAAAATGCAGATGTCCTTGGCATCCCTCCTCTGCATAAAACATGTCACTGTTCCCTATTGCCTTCAGAATAAAGTCCAAGGTTTCACATATCGTTTGAGGGGCTCCAGGATTTGGCCTCTGTCTTCTCTCCAGTCTCATTTCTGGCCACTCCATCAGCACTGTATACCTTGTAGTACACACACATGCACACGCCACCCACACGCACACACAGACGCACACCCACACCCACACGCAACCCACACGCACACACACACGCACACACACTCACACATGAACACCCACACCCACAAGCACGTGCACATGCATGTGCACATGTACACCCACATGCACATGCACACCCACGAACACGCACACGCACACACACACATGCACGCAACCCACACCCACACACACACCCATACCCACACGCACACACACGCACACACGCACATGCGCACACACCACACTATTTTCACCTCCCCTTGTGCCCAGAATATCTTTCCCTCATGCCCCTCCACAACATTGGACAACACTGGGACTCCACTGTAGAGACATTTCCTCAGGGCAGTATTTCCCAAGTTCCCTACAGCCACACAGCTGCATCTGTGTATAACTCTGAACTTATCACATGGTAGTGTTTCTCAGTATATCTGTCCGTCTCTGCCATGTAACTGTTAGTTCCTGCAAACAAGAATGTTTAGTATTCACTTTAGCGTTCTTAACATCAGTGCAGTGCCTGGGACCAAATGTAAGGACAAAAAGGGTTCAATGAATGCGTTTTAAGAAAGGAGTATATTTGTTCTATAAAGGTTTCTGTACTATATGGCTAGCCTTTTAGGTGTATGCTTGTCCTTCAACTCTGGAATTATTAGGGCAGTCCCTGGATTGGAAAGTTCCTATGATTTTCAAACTTTCTGAATCAAAAAAATTGCTGAAAAATTAATGGAAAACATTTTAAAATTATAATTTCAAATACTCTCATTGACATTCATGGCAAGAAAGTTTATAACTTTCTTTGGAAACTTTTCTGTGGATATCTGACATTAAATGACTCCCTCCCCATCTTGTCATTTTATACCAATTTTAGGATTCTGTGCAAGTTAATACCTTGTCATCTTAATATTACTCAAAGATTTAATGGATACCTATTATGGGCTAGGTGCTTGAGGTAGAAAGTAGAGTGCTATGACATAAATATAAGTTCCCAATTTAGAAGATAGGCATTGTTAATACTACATACATAATATTGATTTAATACTGTCCATAATCTGTGAGGTAGGGATCACCATATCCTTGTTTAAAAAGAGATTAATTAACTAAATATCACATGCCTGGTTAGTAACAGAACCCCAGACATGAACTCAGTTTGTTCTGATAATATTGTGCTCTAATAACTGTTTATTGCTTTCCTTGGCTCCCTTCTAAGTTTCATGGAACTGTTGGTTAGATATGTTTAACTCCATTTTCATAGATGCCTTTGTTATCAAGCACAAACTTTTGTTTGGAATGGTTAGCAATCAAATTTTACTTTAGAATGTAAACCTCTAGAGGTGGACACCATGTATTCCTAAGTCTCTTGTTCAAAGAATCTATATTTCTCCATTCTGCTATGTATTTACAGTGAGTTTAAAAGATTATTTAGATGATTATAATTGTTTCAACTCAATTTTCACACCATTACTTCATTCCACAAGTGTCGATTAAGCACCCATTATGTGCAAGATATGAGATATGTCTATGCCCTGGAGCTATAGAGAGGAGATAAGTTTTCTCTCTTTGGAGAGATTATATCAAATGGACAAAGACAGACAGATAAACAGGTAATTACCATACAGAGTGTCTTGGGAGCAATAAGCACAGAGTGCTGTGGATACACAATGGAAAGACACATGACCTTGATGTGGGGATGGAGGAAGAGTTACAGATGGATTCCTGGAAAAATAATACAGCTGACACCTTCCACTGAAGGACTAGTGAAAGTTAGGCTAAGGGAGGAGATTATTTCTGTGCAGATGGAATTGCATGGACAAGAATCTGGAGGCCAAAATTCACATTTATAGGCAAGGTAGAAGGCTGTGCTGGACGTCTTTTATTTTACAATGAGCGTAGACCCTGTCTTAAGAAACATGGGAAACTGGTGAAGGAACTTAAAGAGAAGCATGGCAGATTTGAGTTTTATAAAAGTCCCTTTGGTTACTGTGTGGAAAATCAAAGGGATAAAATATTAAGAGCAAGGAGATCCATTAAATAGTTGTGGCCCTAATCCAGGAGCACACAATGTTGACCTAGAGTAGGGACACTGGTATTAAGAGAGGTGGGTAGACTGAAAAGATACCTAAGAGTTAGAATTGACAGGAGTTGGTGGTGGATTGTAGGTGGGGGAGGAATTAAGGGTGGAATCAGGGATACTGTCTAGGTGTCTGACTTGGAGAACTTTTACCAGACTAGGGAACTCAGAGGATGGATGCTTTTAGAGAAGAAGATGATGAATCTTGTTTTTGAAAGATTGTGTCTGTGAAGCAGATAGAACATCTTACAGTGTCTTTGGACCCTGCTGGTCACAAAGAAATTTATAGGCAACCTAAAGAAAGTATCAGGAAATGTCTATAGCATGTCAATGTTTTCCTAAAGCTTAAATTGTTATCAGAAATTACCCCCTTTTGGGTTTAGAGTAAGCTTGAAGTCCAAAATTTCCTTATAACCCTTAAAAATATTAAGTGTATACCTTGACATGATGCTTAACAACCACTTAAACTTAATTTTGATTAGCATTCTTCCAGCAACTAAGAGTATACAATTGAAAATAGATATTCCCACATGTCTTCAACACATCAGTCATGCCTTGGACATCACTTAACAGATATTTTCTTAATATTTCAGAATTCCTGAGTTCAAATTTTAATTTTCATTAAAGATCAGATTACTGAATTGAATCCTAGAATAGCTTAAGTTCAAGAAGAATATTTTTGGGGTATTTTCATTAATTGAAACATAAATTTACTGAGGAAAGAATAATATATATGCTCACAGTATTTCAGAAGCTAGTGGTCTTTTGTTCACCTTCACAAAGACTTAATCTCAGTGGGATCCATCCTCCTTATTTTATTAACCTTAATAAAACTAGTGAAGAAATAACTCATCACCAGGTCATGGGAAAATGTCACTGAATCATCAGTATGCAGCAAGTCATACTGCAATTTGCTTTAGTCAGCGCTGATATATTAGGCATTTTATTCTGTTAACTGGCTGATGATAAATGCTGCTTTTAAATGTTGATGTTGACTCTTCTCTCTGTACCATTTTGAATACATAATTGCTGTCCTAGGTACGTGAAGAACCTCTACCAGTTCAGATGGTGAATCAGCACACTCAACCACGCATCCAGAGGGTCTGCTATTGTTAGCTCTGACCCAGGTTTCTATAGCCAACAATAACCCTGCTAGAGAACATGTCAGCATGCGTGGTATCAAATACTGAAACAAGAGCAAACTCAAATAATCTCAGTCATGAATACAATCGGTCTGATGAAAGTGATTTGACTCAAATCCCTGAACAAAGACTGTGTCATTGCCAAATTCAATTGAACCTTATACTTCGCAGGTCTCAAATAAAATTTCATTCACTCCACAGTAAAAAATAACACTTGAAGGACTTTCATGTTCTGAAACTTTCATGTTTCATTTAAGTTAAAACAAACAACAGAGAAAAGCATAACACCTAGAAAACACCACTGAATTTGAAATCTTTCTAGGTTTCATCAGAATCATTTAATGTCCCTTTTCAGTGTTGTATCAACCTGATACTCAAAAATGCAGCAGAGAAAGACAGTAACATAATCAGAGAGAATATTATAAGGTCTATTAACAAAGTAGTTCAGTCACATCAGCTGAAGGGAAACAGCTGTGGATGCTGAAACCCTTGGTAAAGTAACTCTCCTGTTGCTATTTACAAAAACTCTCTGTCATCATGCCTGTTGTGTCTGTCATTTGCACCTGGTATGAGGGTTTTTTGGAGCAACCACACATCATTTACATGCACTCAAGAGCCATTGCATTGTAGAATCATTATTTCTAAATGCTGACTCTTTTGAATTCAAAGAAAAGACTTGGGTACAACTTTAAATAGATAACACACTACAGAGAAGTTTATTAACTGGAAGATATGCATAACCTTAAAATTTTTTTTGAGCTCCTATTATTTTCTTGACTCATGATGCTTAATTAATCCTACTCATTGTCATATCTAACTGTGATTTAGGATGTCAAATGTATGCCTCTGCTCAGAATGAAACTGTCACTCAAATATATATATATATATATATTTTTTTTTTCCATTTGTTTTCCTTTCTTACATTTCTCTGTGATGATCTTAGCTTACTCAGAAAAAGTAAATTTCTCTGTTCTTTTTTTCACATCTTCTCCTTTAGCAAGGCAATTACCTTGTTGAAGAGTTGCAAAGTTCTTTGGCCAATGTGGAACTTTCAACTCAACAACAGATAATTATTAAGAAATAGACATGGATCGACCATATCGTTTTGCACCTGATTGGTCAAGTTTCTGGAGCAAGAGGAAGCTGATGAATGAGGATGCTGGAAGGAAAGGAAGATAATGAAGGCTGGGAGGTAGGAAAATGGCTAACATACACCAACAGTACCTTCCAGGCTCATGGTTCAATTAGAAATGTGGTCATTCTTGGTTGGACCCCCAAAGACATTTATTGCTTCCAATTATCCCCCAACTCAGCCCCTGCTTTGCAGATTTGGAGCTGCACCCCTATGGACTTCTTCACTTCACATCACACTCCTCTAATCTACAAATAAAAAACAGTGCTAATCACTGAGTTCTCTGACTTCTGTATGAGGTCTCTGCTGTTGGCAATATATCTCTAAGGACCTCCTACCTCTAGAAATAACCCCATAAAGTTCTGATGCTACAACTCTCAAACATAAATTTCTCTTTACTTTGAAATCCTTCTGGATGATCATTTCTGCAGAGGGGAGCAGCATGAATGCATGTTGTAGATAAGGCCACTTTAGTCAGTAAAAAGTGGCCAAGATGCTCATGTCAACAAAAGCCAGATAAATGGTTTTCAGTGACATGATTTACATTCTCTTTTCTTGAGTTCTTATTTATCATTGACAAAGACCATGGTTACTGGGAACGTTTGATTGGTTCCCAGAAGCCTGTTGAGTTCTACCCTGATCTTAATTTTGGATTTGACATACTCAAAGCTCAGCCAAATACCAAGGGAGAAAGAGTACCAGTGAAGTCACTAAACCCATATCACAGAAAGATATGAGCACACACTAGCATAGTGCAAAAAATGTATCTTAACATGTTTTTAGAGTAAGAACCTCTCCCATTTAAACCAAAGAACCCAAGGATTGTTTTATCTTGGAAAGGTTCTCCTCAAATTCCAATGCATGGTTGTAAGTGTTTTTGCTCATTTGTGTAATTAACTGTGGAAAACGGAAGTTGTATTAGGGTTCGCCAAAGAAACAGAACCCATAGGATATAGATAAATAGGTAGATAGACAGGGGATTTATTACTTGGAATTGGGCCATGTGACTATGGAGGCTGAGAAGTCCTACAATCTGCCATTTCCAAGCTGAAGAACCAGAAAGATCAATGAGGTAATTGAGTCCTAAGGCCTGAGAACAGGGAAACTAGTGATGTACATCCCTGCCTGAGTACGAAGGCCTTGAGAACCAGGAACACCAATTTCCACAGGCAGGGGAAGATGAACTTCCCACCTCAAGCAAATAGAGCAAATTTGCCCTTCCTCTGCCTTTTTGTTCTGCTCAGGCCCTCAACAGACTGAATGGCGCCCATTCATATGGGTGAGGGTGGATCTTCTTTACTTCAGTCTACTGATTCAAATGCTAATCTCTTCCAGAAACACCCTCACAGACACACCCAGAAATAAAGCTTTACCAGCTTTATGGACATCCTTTAGCCCAGTCAGGTTGACACATAAAACTAACCATTTTATAAGAGCAGTGGTGGAAGCTATGGATGAGCTCAACTGAAATAATTTCCAACTCCTAAGAGCCTGAAGAAACACACATTTCTTAGACAACCTTGTAGCTAGGGCTCTTCACATGACTTCAGTTTCACCAACGAAATGTTCTCATTAAACACTGAATCAGAATTGAATTCTCTGGGAAGAGAATCAGGGTGTGAGATAGCCAATTTGCAGGCATAGATCATGGCAGAAGTGGCTGGCTCTGGACCCAACAGCTGTAGGGACAACTTCCCAGTTTAGCAGGTAATGTGCTTCTTTAGCTGTCCTACAGAAGTGAAGCTAGCTTTCCTGATTATAGCAGAAGAAGAACAATTCTGCAGATTGGGCATCTCCTCTGTGTGCTCAGCCTGGAGCCTGTTCCTCAGTACAGCTAAAGATATTGTAAGCACCCAATTCCCTGAAATAAACCCCTTTCTGTTTATAGTAGGTTAAGGGATTCTATTATCTGTGATTGAAACCTGACTTAAAGAAGAACCAAGAGAAAAGTAGACTAAACAAGAGAGCCTTCAATATTTGTTGACTACTCATTTCCCATTTACTGTTCTAATTTAATTTCAATTTCTACAACACTTTGGAATAAGTATTATAATTGTACAGAAAAGGAAATTAATTCACAGAGAGGTGAAGAAATTTACCTTGGATCACACAGTGTAAGAGCAATAAAGCCATAATTTGAAGGCAGATCTGTCTTATATTAAGTCCCATGAGCACAGTCACTATGATGTTAAGCCTCCCCAGCAAAAAAGGAAAACGGATTCACTCTCAGTAACTTGGTAGGTTGTGATTGAGGGCAATTTTGTTCAAGATCAAGAAGTAACAATTTATTATGTTCTTGAATACTGTCTCAGATTCATTATTACTGATCAATAAATGTTACACATCTCTTTATTCTTATGTAAAAAGCAACTGGTGACTTTGGGTGGACTATTTATGATTTTACCTACTGATGGCTCATGGTTTAAGTGCTAGTTTGATGCATCATCTCTGGGTTCTGCTAGTACATCTACATTCAGCATATGGTTTTGCTGCCCATCGAATAAGATTTTACCTGCCCAGAAAATAAGGCTCGGCTTGTACTTAGGTGACCAACCATTCCAGTTTGCCCAGGACGGTCCTAGTGTTAAAATCAAAAGTCTGAAATCCTGGGAAACCCTTTAGTCCCAAGCAAATGAGGATGTTTGGTCACACTATTTGTACCCTCCCTTCTCAGTCTGTTCTATCTGCCCTCCGCTAACAGCTTTCATGTACTGGAAATCCACCATGGCTGAGTTTTTCTATAGCTACTAGTCTTTTCAGAGAGCAAACACCTGTCACCTTTGTCTCCTAATGAGCCCTGTTCCCCTGGGCAGTGATCTGTGTTTTTCTTCTTTTCCCAGAGAACCAAAGAACCCAGTCCAGCCTTGACTGCCTGGTTCTTCCTTGAGGCACAAATGGCACAAAATACCCTCCAAAGCAGAAATAACTGAAGACAGGCATAGAGCTCACTTTTGGTAGCATGGCAACCACTGCCAGCTGCTTTTGAAGTTGCTTGTTAGTGTGAAAGTTATTTTGCATAAAGTTATTTGTTAACTGGGCTAGAAACTTCCAGCTCCCTGCAAGTCCTGCTTTCTTAGATTATTTTCCCCCTCAGGAATCTTTATGATCCAAAAGAGATTTGAAGATATCACGAATAATAGGAAATATCTGCCAGCACGCTTCCAAATGGTTGAGAATGTCCCTGCATCCTCAGCCTAAATTATTCGAGGTTATTTCTTATTCCTTTGACTACTAAGTGAGAGATAACAAAACTGCACTCAAATATTCCTTTCCTTCCATTCAAGATAATAGCTTACTCTCCATCCCATTCAGCCAGGTAGATGCATCATAATGACAACTGAAGATTATTAGAGGAATTATTTCATGATTACCCACCCACTCTCACCTCCAAACAAAAGAAAATTACTGGTCTTAGTAGTTTGCAATCTACTGTTAATTTACTTATTCAGTTTTATTTCCCATTATTTTGTAATCATTTTTTACACTTTAGCTGAACTCACTGATCTAAAAACAAACAATCCAGACATTAAAAAAAACAAATTTATGGTTACTTAACGGGAAAGGGGGGTGGTAAATTAGGAGTCTGGGATTAAAATATACACACTACTGTATATAAAATAGATAACCAACAAGGACCTACTGTATAGCACAGAGAACCATACTCAGTACCTTGTAATAACCTGTAATGGAAAAGATCTAAAAAGGAATATATATATATATATATATATATATATATATATACACATGTATATACACACAGTTATATATATGTTTAACTGAATCACTTTGCTATACACCTGAAACTAACATAACATTGTAAATCAACTATATTTCGATAAAAATTAAAAATAAAAATAAACACTCATAATTATTTCCTAATCTATGTCCATCCTGTTGTCACCATTAGAGTGTTCTCTCCTCTACTCTTTGCTGATACTCACAACTCAGCTCAACTGATTATTGTTATGACTCCCATTACTACTACTACTATTGCTCCTGCTACTACCAGTGCTACCGCTATTATTACTACTGCTGCTAAGACTGGGACTATGACAGCAACTACTACTTCAACATCATTAATCATTAATTACCTCAACATCATGAATAAGTTCCTTGGATGAGCCCCACCCTATTCTGAGTGCTTTGCAGTAATTGTTGCATTTGCATCTTTATCATATCTCAATGAGTGACTATTATTTCTGGTTCATGGGTGAGGAAATTGAGACATGAGATATTAAATAACTTTGACCAAAGTCACAAAGAAAATAGGTGGTGGGAATTGATGTGAAGCCAGGTCTGTTGGGCTTTAAAATTCATATGCTTAAAAACTCTGCAATGCATAGCACAGGGAGATCAGCTCGGTGCTTTGTGACCACCTAGAGGGGTGGGTTAGGGAGGGCAGGAGGGAGGGAGATGCAAGAGAGAAGAGATATGGACATATATTATATGTATAGCTGATTCACTTTGTTATAAAGCAGAAACTAACACACAATTGTAAAGCAATTATACTCCAGTAAAGATGTTAAAAAAAAGGATAAGAATAAATATGAATAATCAAAAAAAAAAAAAAACTCTGCGATGTTGCTTTCCCCAGGAAAATCATCCTTAATAATTTCAGTCCTACTAATTTGATACTCTTTCCTCTATGACCCTTAGTTTCTATAGCATTCATATAAACAGTGATGGTATGTTTTAACATTGTTATTTTACTGAGTGGTATGCATATATATTTTCATTCATCGAAATAGTAAGAGGTGTATTTCCCCACTTCTGAACCAATGATAAGCATATAGTTGAAGCTGAATAAATACGACTTAAATTGTTTTAACTATTGAGTCTCTATGATTACCTTAACAAGGTAACTGAATTATTTCTAACAATATCCTTTGAGTTTGAAAGATATAGGATATGGTTTCAAGTAAGTGAAAAGACAATGACCTGCTATAAATAATATATAACATTAGTGGGCTCAATGAAACACTTATAATTGATATAATACAATTATGGGGTTAAATATTGGTATTATACAAATAATATAAATTTCAAAGCATGTGACAACAAAATATTAGAGATATAAGACCCCTTGAGAGATGTTAATTATAATCATCTGCCTGTTGGCCAACTTCTGAGGGATTATCTATTCCCTTTTTTGAAGTTCTCTAGGAAAATATTCAATATAACCTTCCTTTTGAATTTATAATTTGGGAGCATGATATCCAAGCCATTGCCTCAAAAACCCCCCTTCCCTATTACTGCATGATTAGCTAATTGGCCATTTCCCTAGAGCACTTCCCTCCTCAAAATACCAGCCCTGAGTTAATTTTAAGCAAATTGTCCTTAGCAAATGACTCAGTTTTAAGTTCTTCTCCCTTCTTTTTTTTTTTTTTTGCGGTACGCGGGCCTTTCACTGTTGTGGCCTCTCCCGTTGCAGAGCACAGGCTCCGGACGCGCAGGCTCTGCGGCCATGGCTCACGGGCCCAGCCGCTCCACGGCATGTGGGATCTTCCCGGACCGGGGCACGAACCCGTGTCCCCTGCATTGGCAGGCGGACTCTCAACCACTGCGCCACCAGGGAAGGCCAAGTTCTTCTCCCTTCTATCGCCACTCTTCGGTTTGACTGTTAAACACATACTGAATGCCTCTCTGTGTAAGACACTGTACTATTTAACTTCTGACATTCTAGAAAGGGAGACAGGTGAGGAAGTAAAACATGATGTGATAAGGGAAGTATTGTTGTTTTACTTAATAGTCACTATAGGAACAGAACAAAGGGACCATAGGCTTTTTTAAAGGGACTGTGAAACATTACGATGCTTGAAAAAAAATGCACTGGCTCCAAAATATGAAAAGACAACTGCAAAACTAAAATACATATTTATTTAAATACCTATAGAACATACCACTATGTCACGATAGTTTAGTGATAGTTTATGATGTTTTGAATAATACTGCTCTAGGCTTAAATCCTGGTTCTGTTATTTCCTAGTTATGTGATCCTGG
Organism: Mesoplodon bidens; assembly: GCF_964165515.1. NCBI lineage: Eukaryota > Metazoa > Chordata > Mammalia > Artiodactyla > Ziphiidae > Mesoplodon > Mesoplodon bidens. Next base: position 94,075,687 of record NC_138167.1, read on the forward strand.
GCAAGTTATTTAGTCATTTTTTCCTTACTGGTGGAACATGGGTAATTATAACACTTACATATAGGGTGGTTTGACAATGGAACAGGCATAAAGTGTTCTGACTGTGGCTGTCGGCAAGTAAGTGCTCCAAAAAGGTAACTATTATTAAATCATGTCAACTTTGCAGGATGTAGATGTGTGTGTGTGTTGGTTTTTTTTAACATTTATTTATTTTCTTTATTTTCTTTTTTGGCTGCATCAGGTCTTAGTTGCAGCACGTGGGGTCTTCATTCAGGCATGCAGGATCTTTTGTTGCAGTGTAGGCTCTTCGTTGTGGCGCGCGGGCTTCTCTCTAGGCGAGGTGTGCGGGTTTTCTCTCTCTAGTTGTGGCGCATGGGCTCCAGGGCGTGTGGGCTCTGTAGTTTGCGGTACGTGGGCTCTCTCGTTGAGGTGCACGAGCTCAGTAGTTGTGGTGCACGGGCTTAGTTGCCCTGCGGCATGTGGGATCTTAGTTCCCCGCCCAGGAATCGAACCCATGTCCCCTGCATTGGAAGGTGGATTCTTTACCACTGGACTACCAGGGAAGTCCCTGGATGTGTTTTAATGTTTGCTATAATGTAGGGTGGGACCACCAAATGTAAGAGTGCCCAGGGCCTTGTTCATGGCAATTGTGGAGGTATGCATGTCTTAGGTAGGAGGAAGCTGGGGTGTGGGTTCTGCTTAGGGAGATCAGGGAAGGACTGAAAGGGAAGGGGATGTTGGGGATGAATCGTAGTCTTTTATCGTTTGCCTTTTCGATACTTGTGTGATTCCTTATCTCCAGGTCAGAAAAAGGAAATTGAGGATTAACTACTGCTTTTCTCATTTCTTCCATGGGATAAATTTGCCTTTCCATCATGCTTTTGGACTTGTGCCTGACTTTTTTTAAAAAACTTTTTCCCAGGCTTTTTGTTTTGTTTTGTTTTGTTTTCCTTGGCCTTTGCTGTGTTATTTTGTCTTCTTGGGTTCTTTCTGAGAATATAGGTTCATAGCAATATTCCTTTCCTTCTTTTTAAAAAAATAAATTTGCTTAAACTTTTATAAAAAACTCAAATATGCTTGCTTTTGCTTCAACAGTTCAGTAAAATAAATTGGAAAACTTCTTGCAAAGTGAAATTTTCTTGTAGAAGTGCAGACAAGCTTATAATGTAGCTAGAGATAGCTATAGTTACCATTACAATTCAAGTTATTTTCTTTCTATGGCCGGAAAAGTACAAGGGCGTACTATGTCATGAATTCTTGAGTGATTCTTAACACATGAAGGCATTTTCAGAAAAGAATCTTGCATTCATTGCCTCTCGTTAATGGCAATGTGAAATTTTGACAGCTAGAAATGAGCTGTATGAACTAGCATTTCAGTTGTCTGGAAATATTAAGAATTTTGGAGATGTCATTTAAGTGCTCAGGCTCTTTGCTCATGCTAAAGACTGAAAACTTCCCCCTATGTGCTTTACTGGCACGAGATTTTTATTTTTAGAACCTGAAAATAATTACATAGCATGTTAAGCCCAGACTCTTGCATATGGAAACAACCCCATGCAATGGGAGTTCCAGCTTTGTCAAAAGTTTATTTGATATTACAACTTGAGGAGAGAGAAAGGAAAAGATACTTTCCTTTATAATGAATCCATTTGGGAATTTTTTTTAATAGGGAAAAGGTCATACTAATACTGTTTAATGTTCCTATATTAGATACAATAAAGTTTAGGAAATATAGGTTTTGGAGTCAAACAATATTAATTTCAGTTCAATGTTTCATCACTTGTTAAGTTTTCCAGTATCTCCTGGTATAAGTTTCCCCATTTGTAAAATTAAGTTGATAATACATAGTTTTATTGTAAGGATTAAAGGAGACAATTTGTGAAACACTTAATATTATTCTTGATACATATTAGGCCAAGAAATATTTGTGACTTTCCTCCTTTCTTTCTAAAGGATAATTCTGAGTTTATCCCCTTAATCCAGAAATTCTGACCACTTACTAACTGTCAGATGGATGTAATTTATTTTAAAGTTGGTGACAGAGAAAGAGAAGGGAAGGACCTGAGACCCTGAGTACCCCCGTCTTATCCTTCCACAAGTCACCCTTTCCTGGAGGTCACCAAGAAGACAAGCCCATGCTGTGTGCATGCCCCTTATCACTCTGAGGCTTTGGCCCTAGAGCACAGTGCAGCGTTCCAGGGCTGAGCTAAACTGAGCCACACAGGTGACTGCTTTCCTTGGTCGGGGGCAGAGGTAGTGCCTCCATGGTTCTTCTCTCCTAAACCCTATGTGAACCTGGCTCTCCTTTTGGTGGAGAACAATCTTAAACAAGGGTAATACCCTGCTAGAAAGGAATGCTTCTTCTTCCCTACTCCTGAAGAAAATGCCACTGGCAGAAACATTCCCCCTCTTTCAACCCCACAACTCCCTCTTCTGCATGAGCCTTTGGACAAAGGGCCGAGCATGCGCAGCTCAGTCAACTCCTACAGCTGCCTGCAGGAAGCATACACTCTCCTCTGTTCCTTCATGCTGCATCTTGCAGAGGCAGACCCCAGTGGGAAGTTCGGTGATGGCCAAGTGTCACCTGTGAGTGTCTAAGTCTGAGGTTCAATATAAGGAAGTACATTGTGGCCATGCACCTAAGCCATATTTTTCAGTATCACCTTTAATATTAATAAGGTGGTGTTGGGCTTCCCTGGTGGTGCAGTGGTTGAGAGTCCGCCTGCCGATGCAGGGGACACAGGTTTGTGCCCCAGTCCGGGAAGATCCCACATGCCGCAGAGCGGCTGGGCCCGTGAGCCTATGGCCGCTGAGCCTGCACGTCTGGAGCCTGTGCTCTACAACAGGAGAGGCCACAACATTGAGAGGCCCGTGTACCGCAAAATAAAATAATAATAATAAAAAAAATAAGGTGGTGTTTTCCCCCATCAGCCAGTTTGTCTAAACTCCTTCTTGGTTCAGAGCTTTAGTAGTCGGTCTGATACCTCTTGTGGTCAGCCTCATGTCCTTTTGGTCCTCCTTTTATGCCAGCCATGCTGCAGTAACCAGCTCTGTGTAAGTGTACCCTGACAGCAGTTCACCTCAGCTGTACTTCTTTCTCACTCTCTGCCCCAGGGCTTCTCAAACTCTACAGCTTTGGATGCCTAAGAAAACTCTCCTAGCGCTCAAGCTTGCATGGCAATTACATATGCCCTGCCCTCATGCATCCACAACATGATGTGCAAGGAAGTTAACACTCTTTGACCAATGGGGGAACAGGAGCTGGTAGATAAACACTTCCTTCTCTGTGGGGCACAGTTCTAAGGTGTATATTACATGGATCTGCATATGTTCCAAATGAGATCAAGACCCATTTGCTCCCAGTCATGAACTTTTCAAGAATGCACTGTTACAGCAATACATATTAAAGAACTTAAAATTGCATGCACTCTTCAACAATTCTGCTTCTAGGACTTTATTCTGAGGAGGATGCACAAAGATTATTCTACAAGAATTTTCATAATTGTGAAAAGTTAGAAACAACCTAAATATCCAACAATTTAAGATTAGTCTATTTCTGTTTTGTATATACATTCATTTGTATTATATTTTGGATTCCACATATAAATAGTATCATATAGGAAAAAAAAAGCGCACTGTTGTATGGACTTTCCTTCATGTCAGGGGCTCAGTCTTCATCCCTCACTACCATTCTCTAGAATCACTTCCCAGGAATGAAGTATCTGCCTGCAAACCCACATGTCAGACTCTTCTGTCAGGGAGCAACCTAAGCTAAGAGAAGCTAGAAAGTGGAGACCTCTCTATGCCTTTCCTTTGCCCCAGTGTCTTTGATAACCAGGGAGCTTGAGAAACAGAATTTAGTGGAATTTGAGGATCAAAATAATACTGAGCACGAGAATTTGGGTGAGGATTTTCCTCCCACCTTGGCTTGTCACTGAGCCTTGTTTACCTTATCCACCAGCAAAGGCAGTTTTAATATCAGCCAAGCCAGCCCTAGGAGAGCACACTCAAGTCTCAGGCTGCTTTGGTTTTACCTTGGAATATGCAGGTATCGACTTCCTTAAGATGGTGTGGTCTGGGCAGAGTTTTGATGAATAACTTTTGAATAACAGAGGCCAAAGAAATATTTTCTATTTAACTACGTTATTAGATAAATTAGGTAAGCCAGGGCTTTAAACAGCAGCTAAGTTTTCTGTGAGTTACAAGAGTTCTATTTCTTCTAGCTTCAAGTCATTTGGGCCAGACCTAGGTAGGGAGAAAAGCTATGCTGCCCTGGATTCTGTGCCATTTTCCTGTGCTTTCAACTGCCACTTAGGACCCTGGGGAAGAAACCGCAGAGGAGAGGGGCAGATTCATTCTGAAGCTGATTAAGTTTTTGTTTCAGGGCCCTTCAGTTGCATGGGCCCCTTCCAATATGCTCACATGACTGTTTTTATGGAATCTGAGAATTAAGACATTTTCACTGCAATTGCTTAGAGACTGCTTCTTTTGACAAATTGTTGCAGGCTGCTTTGGAGTCTTGCTTAGGGTAATTGCTTTGGAGATACACTGGAATTGGATTTAGTGAGATATATTTATGTGGTTCATAGTCACTTTCAAAGAAGTTATTGCTTGTAATCCCTGGGTAGGAATAACTTCTGGGAGTTCTTCAGTGCTCACTGTCCTGACTCACTAAGCAAACATATACAAAGGTGCAGGCCTAAAGTTCATATCACGATAGAACAGAAACATGTGAGCAGAGAAGAAAAACAAGGCTTGACATGTGAACTATTCTTCTACCTATAAACATAGAAAATTAGATACAGTTATTCCTTTCTCATTAATCCCTGGTCAAAATGGAAGTTCCCAAACATCAGAAATACATTTCATAAATATACCTAGTAATCACTGTTTTTCTTATATTGATGGCATTCAGGTAGAAAATAATATAACAGAACTCCTCTTTGTAGACCACAACTCCGTAGCAGTATGATGAATACTAAATATACCTGTGTGTGAAGTAAAGTATTTGATGGGTCCTATAAAGAATAAAAAAAATTCAATCAACCTAAGAATAGGCTGAATTATCTTTCTATACTCTCTATAGAAAATTCTGTGAATGTATTGTTATCGTAAGAAGAGGCGATCAAAAAGCATGCCACTAAAAATGTCAGAGAAAATTATTACCAAGATGTTTTAAGCAATTAATAAAATATACTATTTTTCTAGATTTGGTGACATTATTCAGATTTTAAAAGTTTATATACTGTGATGTTTTTCTCATTCTCAGTGACTATGTATTTTTCTTATCTAATTTTGCCCAAACTTTTGTGTTCTTTTCTTAAAAGGGGGCCTCAAAATTATATAAAGCTTCAAGCCTATAAAACCTGATTTTTGCCTCAGGTTGATGGGCTAACTCCTTGTCTTCAAGCCATTTGTTTACAGACCCTTAAATGTTTCTTCAATTATGTGGCACCAGGTTGGCTTTGGACTTGAAGATACATTTTCTGACTTTGTCTTTAGATTTTGGAGATACAAAGTGTTAACTCACACATAGAGGGGTACTTGGTATCCATACTGAGTTCCAGACTTCTAAAATGACTAAAGTAACTAAGAGTCTTGTGCCTGGAATATTCTGGTTCTAGGAATTCATTTTGTTCAGGAAATCAAGGAGAAACCAGAATAGTTTAAAAAACATCCTTCAGCCTTATTATCAGAAAGGGAGCAGCAGGATAAGAACCAAGAATTAAGCTAGAGGGAGAATTACTCTTTCCTTAGGAGGAAGTTGAAATTTTAAAACAGAGAGATATGAATGGAAAAATGATGAAGGCTAAGTCAGAAAGAGATAAAAGCACAAGGGAGATAAATATGCTTCTAATGGTTCTGAAAATGTGATTGGGGCTCATATTTGACTGCTTAACTGAAAACTGTACTGAGTTATGACAGAATCTAGCAAAGAAAGAGAGACAAGTTCTCAGAAAGCTTCCTGGAATACACTTCCCCAGAAGGGATAGAAATCTAGGAAAATACAGTACGGAAGGAAACCCTGTTAAAATCACAATTAGCATCTACAGTAAGAATTTTCTGGAAATTACCCCTTAAAGATTGTGACAGTTGTTCGAAATGGTTAAAATAAATTTCACTGGTCTGCAAAAGGAAGACCAGAGGACCATCATAAGATATTCAAAGGATTACAGAGGATCAAAGTGAAATGAAACTCTTACTCTGTGTGGGGAAGCAACAGCTATTGCCTGTGTCCTGGGGGAACCAGATTAAGAAATTTATGTAATTGAGGTTCCAAGAGAAGGTGCAACAAAATTATTCAAGGGAAGCCAAGCCGGAAAATAATAGATCAAGGTCAGGCTTTGGACGGATGTTGGTCTGTTGGGAGAATTCCTCCTGGGTGAGAATATCCAATTCACAGACACGGAGGTGGCCAAGACTTATCTGAAAACTAGTTGCTTTGGCAGGACCAGAGCTCACTAATTTCCTATTTCTTATTACGAAAGATCCTCACTGAAACAAATTTATGAAAAATGGTTAGACAAATAAATGTCTGTCCAGAGAGCAGAGTAATAGTGAAAAAAACCAAGCTCTTGAGATTTTGTAAATGGTACTAATTTTATATTGGTTAGAGAAGAAAAGGATCTATTTAAAAAGCAGATTCAACTTCCTGAAAAGAACTGAGAGACAATTGAGGTAGAAAAAGATATAATAACAAGAGAAATGTTATTTATGTTCAGCACATTAAAAATGTGAGAAATTTCCATGTCTTGGGAGCACATAGCAGAGATATTAGTCTACCCTACCCTAGACCCAAGAGGTACATACTATAAACTCAAGAGAAGCTTCAATATTTGAATAGGTTAAGGTTGACTTTTCTGCTGAAACAAATGTGGAGGATGAAGGAGAAATCTTCCCAGAAGGCAGGTTTCTTTGACTTAAGCAATTCCACAGCAAGAGGCATTGTCAAAAGCTTCTATAGCAGGACTGAAAATATTGGATATAGAGTCTTTGTGGGTAGATACAATTTATGTTATATTCAATTCAGCATTGGAGGACCAAAAACACCAGGATCAATGTGTAAATGGAAATTAAGCAGTATTAAACATGCAGAAAGGTCTCAGTTTAAGACCTGATAACTGGGGCTACCACCATAAGACATTTCTGAACTTGCAAAAGGCAGTGATGTCAAAAATGTCACTCTCTGAGAAAATCATATTCATAGGTTAACTTCCTGCCAGCTGCGGTATAATCATACTGCCAAAATTAATCTCTAAATGGGAAATTTCTTGCAACTAAGTTTAAGGACCCTAGGCACAGACTCTGAGTGGCTGACATTGGATTGATTCCCACCTGGTGAGGTTGAAACATACAAAAAGTTCTCTGTCTCCTTTTTTTCCTCATGAGTGCTTGAGTTTCTGCTATGGTCTTTGATACCACTAAAGCCTGGGTTTGGTAGACTGCATCAAGCCTGGGGATTGCCATATTTTCTAAATTTTTTGGTCTAGAACTGTTAGAATATTCTGTATCCTATTAACTTTTTGACCCTGAGTTTTAATTTATTTGAATTTTAATTCATAGGAACAAGTACATTTGATTTAAAATTTTAATTCCCTTAGATTTTAACTTACAGGTTTTGTACTTTCATTTCTTTGGAAATTTACCTCACTAATAGAACAATTTGATTTCTAAATTTATGTCTTTAGACTATAACTTTCAGTGAGATTTAAACTTTGAAACAATTTTTCCCCAGGAAATTCATAACAAGAGAGCTTTATATTGAATCCATACTTAAGTGAATAATGTATGTATATAAATTAACAATATATGCTCAGAAAACATATACTGAGACAATGGAATTTCAAAATTTTAAATTATTAATGAAGCTTCAACTGTTTCACATAAAAATGTTTTAATAATTTATTTAAAATCTGAAGTTTATTATTTAAAATATAGTTTAGGGCTTCCCTGGTGGCGCAGTGGTTGAGAGTCTGCCTGCCGACGCAGGGGACACGGGTTCGTGCCCCGGTCTGGGAAGATCCCACATGATGCAGAGTGGCTGGGCCCGTGAGCCATGGCCGCTGAGCCTGCGCGTCCAGAGCCTGTGCTCCGCAATGGGAGAGGCCACAACAGTGAGAGGCCCGTGTACCGCAAAAAAAAAAATATATATATATATATAGATAGATATATATAGATATATATAGATATATATAGATATAGTTTAGTACTTTTGTTGATCTTGTAAAGCTCAAAAGAACAAGAGCTAAAATAACCTAATTTTATTACCTGAGAAGAACAGTTTTAATGAGAAAAATGACATAAAAATCTTATTGAATTTTGTACAGATGATGTTAGAGGAAAGTTAGGGAGAAAGTTGAGAGTTCCAGGCAAAATTTTAGAAAAATTTCCAGATGTTTTAATTTAGCACTGTGTTAGTCACTGTATTTAATTGTCACTGGATGATGTAAATCACTTTATATATTTTCTTGATAAAGTTTTATTTACTCTCATTTATCAAATAAACTTTGTAGAGAATCAAATAACATATCATAAGACCTTGGAGCAAAATAATGAAAATTGGAAGAATATTTTTACTCCAATGGACAGTGTTTGGTGCCAAGACTGCAAAAGCCTCATTTATGCATTTAATAGAAATTGTGAAATGGGATATTTAAGTATTTATAAAATGAAATGTTTTAGAGATTTGGCTTTAACAACTGAGAGTTTAACAGAGATTCAGTACAGTCTTTAGCTTTAAAGCAAAAAATATATCTTGGTTACAAATGCTATGTTAATAAACAAATGATAAAAATGATTGAATATATAAAATTAAATAAAGGAAAATATGAAAGTGAAGCAAATGAAATTATAGTAATATAAAAAAATTCATATTATTTTAAATCAAGCAAAACAAAATTTTAGTCTGAATCCTGGATTCAGAATAAAATATTTAGAATGGACAAATCCTAAATTTCACTTTGGGCTTACTCCAATCTTCAAATGTTGATGGAAATATCAAAACTGGATGGGGAAAACTGTTGCCCCAACAAGTATTTATGGGTCCTACATATTTATATGAATAGAATATAGCCTCACAGCAACTGGTAAATCCCATAGACAAACTGAGGGCGTGCTTTGGTTGTTCTTGAACTCCACTTTTTTTCTTAGGTAGAATTCACGGTAGAAAATGGGGCAAGGAATACCTGAGCTCTAAATCTTAACATATACATACTGCTATATATAAAACAGATAACCAACAAGCACCTACTGTGCAGCACAGAGAACTATACTCACTATTTTGTAATAACCTATAAGGGAAAAGAATCTGAAAAAGAATGGGTATATATATATATATTTATGTATAACTGAATCACTTTGCTGTACACCTGAAACTAACACAACATTGCAAATCAACTATACTTCACTTAAAAAAATAATAAGAATAAAAACCCCTCAGATCTTCTGATTCTTATTCCTAAGCCTAAACTGAACCAGAAATTTTTAGTGGGGAGTACTTATAAAAATTATTTTCGAAGACTCTCAGGTGTGAAAAAGTAAAAGTAAGTTTCTCTATGTACAACACAATGTAACTTTGTTCACAAGGCCTGTGTCTACTAAAGGTAGATAATAAAATTTTACCAATTCAGGAGAGCTCCATCACTTCCACTGTGAAATACAGTCATCTCGAGGTTACTCAGTCAATTCAGACTGTGTTTCTCATCCGTTTCTCTTTCTCCTGTACTCTGTAGAAGCACTGTGAGTTCCCAGGGGTAATGCCAGTACTGGCAAATTGCTACCTCTGATCCAAATACCATCTTCTGTTCTTCCTGGCCTCTGCTGGGGGCAATTCAATGTGTCTGGAAATGGCAGTTGATTTCTGTAACATTCACTGCCAGAGTCCCAGTGCTGCAGTAGCCTCTGGTTAATTTGAACGTTGGTCGTACATCGATTCCCCCTACTATTAGGCTTCTCCCAATCCACTGTTCTCAGCATTTCCTCCCTTCTCCTTGGGATTCGGGGAATCTATGAGGCTGCCTTTAGACCCAGCCATTGGTACACCCTCTTGGGCATTCTACTTTACTGCTCAGTACATTGCTCAGTACTGTCGTCTTTTATATTCTGGGAGCCTCTCAAATACGTTCTGGGTTTCTATCACCGTTTTCATTATGCTGCTACCCACCCAACCCCATTCCAGAAATGTAGAACATATGAGCACCCTTCAGGGATCCACTATCTAAAGTCTAGTCATGTCCTTAATAATTCTCCCTTAGTACCCATTACCCTAACTTCCCTATCTCTCTGAGATAGAAAATTGCTTTTACACTGTCACAGATTCCCTGCACATTCTCTGATTTATGCATAAACATTGTGCTCTGAGAACTCCAAGGACCTCAGGCTTTGGAAATCATCAAAACGTTTTATCACTCAAAAAAGCCTAGCTTCTATAATAGAAAGGCTTGCTTTCAAGACTATTGCTTAAACCATGGACTTTTTAAAAGGCTTAATTTGAAACTTGAAGATGAACCATGCCTTCTTCTCAGTTATATTCTCAATGGCCCAGAGGGCATTCATAAGCAAAGCTATTGTTGTTGCCTGGATGGTGGGATGATAATCCGTATGAGAAACCATGAGGAAAAGAAACTGAAGTTAGTTTATTTCAAAATATTAACCACAATATTTTACACAAGGCATCAGCACAAAGGAAACACGATTAGCGGCTTCTTTTATATATTTTCCTTTTCCTACTCTCTTTAAAATTGTAGTGAGATGCAATTCCTAGTAAAACAACTACCTGTGGTACAAATGGCCAAAATCCAAGGTGAGTTATGTGTAACAGAGAGAGAGAGAGATTTATTATAAAGGCACTGAGCTATCTCAGGTAAGCCGGGGACAAAAATGGGGTTGCTGGACTTACAAGACACCTGAAACCAGGCATGAGTATACCATCAGGACCACTGGTGTACCAGAAACAGCCCTACCAGATCACCAGAGTCGATTATTAAATTTAGGAATTTTGTAAGTTGGTTGTAAAACACAGTCATTATTAAAAATTAAGTTAAACAAACTTACAGTTAAGTAAATTGCATTATTTAGATACTAAATAATTGGGTCTCACCAATTCCTAATTTTTTTTTTACTCTTACTGATGTTAATATTATCTATTTGTATTTTACTATTATATAGGCTCCTGAAATTATTTAGATTTATTGTATCTGTATGTTGGAAATACTATATAACGGTGTGCTACTAGGAGTCTCTTTCCAACTCACATTTGGTAACATCCCATTGGTAGTTGTTTTAAATCAGCCATGGTAGAAAAATTCATACCATAGAATTTGGCCAATGCTACAATTAGTCCTTTTTTTTTTCATTAAGTAGGGAGCTGATTGTTAAACGTTGTCCAGCATGCCAATATTCAGGACTCTCTATTTCCTATGTCTTTTCTCTCATCCTTTTATGCCTCTACTTCACTATTCCTCCTTTTCCCCTATTGGCCAGTTATCTCTGAGTTTTTGTGTATGTAGCAAGAAACATGGATACCAAGAAGTATTAAGATTCAAGGTACTCAAAGATAGTGCCAAGGGGATGAACTGAGATAAGAAGAAATTCCCAGAACAGGGATGCTGGGAGATAATCTCAATCTATATTACCATATTCACATCCCCTGTTTAGAGCTTTCTCTTGAAAGAATCTCCCATACAGTTGCTCAGAATATCTCCAGGAAGTCCATTTCTTGGTGTCCTAATTGTTTTCTCTACATTCTAGCTTCTTGCCACTGCCCTCAGTGCAAGTTAAAGAGTTCTTTTTGCCAGATTCAAATGGCTACATTAGTCTCTTCCTCTGAAAGTGAGACTTTGATACAAGTTTAAGTGCAGAAGTAGTCTTTCAAGCTGCCCACAGAGGGCCAATAAAACAGAAAGACTCTTTTTGAAAACAAGTTAAACTCTCACTAACCCCAGGAATTTCAGAGGACTTATTTTTCCAAACTCTCATAACTCTAGTTAATTTGTTGAAAAAATGTATTCTATAAAATATAAAAAGTTCTTTTTCAAAGTTATTTCAAAGACTAGGGACTCTCCTGAGCTTTCTCCCCAGCCAAGATGATAGAAAAATGCTTACTGGACAGAATGATGCAACTCAAGTCCCTCTACAAAGGTGACATATTATTCCAATTACATGACTAACTTGCATATAATCTCTTTGCTTGATGTGAAGAAAGCAACGACTACAGGAAATTCCTTGTTGAATTCTGTCATTTGAGAATAAATTTCCAGAGATTCGATTATTCTTCTTTTTAAAAATTTAAGAATCAGCTGACTCGCCTAGAAAACCATTTTTGACTAATGACACAAAATATTTATGACTCTTCTGGTTGACTTACATCCCCAAACCCTTTATCTGCAATAGTTTCTTTAAAACAAAAAATCTGTAAGTGAAATAAGCTGCCAACCAATCTAAAATAGTTCATGTTTAAATGCTAAAGACTTTCTGAATTTTCTTTTAATTCCAGCAATTCTATAGAAACTTGACTTTCAAAGAAGCCATGAACAAATTGAGAATAAGACATGTTATGATGCAACACAAAAACGTATGTTTCAATTTCCAAAATTAAAACTCTTAACATTCTCATTAATAATGCCCTGGGTCATGTCTTACGTCTACTTTACCAACTATGATATTTAGATAACTAGGCCAGAGCTCTCTCCATTACTCCCTTCCAAATATCTCTGCTCAGTTAATTTATCTCTAAAAATGGAGTCCTAGATTTTGAGGGAATTGTGAGCAAATCCAGGACAGAGACTCTCATGTGCATATCTGAATCAATAGCACTTACTGCAGCATTGGGCCTGGAGATGGCCAATAAATCTTGGTTGAATAAGTAAATGAATGAAGTTCAGATACCCTTCTTGAGATCACTTTGGACTTCAAGAACAAAGTATTTGTAATCCTTGAGAATAATACTTATATAGTTTCCATGGTAGTTCAAACTAGCAGTTTTTCCTCACATGAAGAAAGAGAAAACAGAAATGTGAAATAGCTGAATTGGGTGTGTAATGTCATAATGTTGTTAATAAGTAGTTTTTAAAATGCTTTCTACAAAACTGGTAGTTAGACCTACAGGCTTAATTAAATTCATATTAAAAATTTTTTTGCAATAATATTTCACAGATGGTGCTGTGTACATCCTATAATATCATATTAGAATAAGAGGCGTCAGATCTGGTGGCTCCTCTTTGAGTGATGAGAAGATTAATTAGTGGGTCCAGGGAATGTCAGTCTACTCCATCTATCATAAAGTTCCCTGTCAGCATTTACCTAATGGGTTTAGCAGCCACTGATGATCTTTGACCAGATCTGTTATTTCACTAAGGATTATAAAATGTTGACTTTCTTAATTTTCCTATGTCTTCTGAATTATCTGTTCTACTGTAAAGAATTTTTCCACATTAACTATTTGTTACCTTGAAACATGGTTTGTATAGGAAAGGCAGGTAAGTTCTTGATTTATTTCCTTTATTTACCAACTTTCAGAATAATAAAGTGGTGCTCTAGCAAACCAATGAGGTTGCCTTTTTTTGTTTTTAGTATCATGAAGAATTCATGGATTTTTTTACATATGTGATCTGTTTTAAACAGTGTGATCATTACTCTTTTCGATGCCCAATTTTCCATTTTATACTAGTGAGAACTTCTTCAAGTTGGCTCCTGAGACCTTTTGACATGACTCCTGTAGTCTTGGATAGTTTCCTTGCTTTTAGTCCAACAAGATATCTCAGGATCACCTTGTATATGTCCTGTCATAGACATGGAACCAGTTTAAAAAGGATCCTTGGATCTTTTTAGAGAGATGATATTTAGAGACCAAAATCTGGGCACTGCAGTTGTTCTTTTATAGATTGTCACTGTTTCTAGGCCTTTTCAATATAGAAAGGTATGAAATAAGCTGTTATATTTTGTTATTTTTAACAAGATAAAAATAAATAAGGTGTACTGACATTCCAATAAAAACATTACCTGGTTTTTAGTTAATTTCATTGATTTTGTATTTCTCTTTCTTATTTTACAAACCTTGGTTCCTAAAGACATTAGCACAATTATTTATTTTCTCTACTCTTCAACATATAATTAGTAGTTTAAAATATCACTACATAATGCTGTTCAATGCTTTTTCATGATTTTCTTTTGTTCTTAGACTAAATTCTGCTAGGAATGTACAGTCAAATTACTATGTTTTAAAGTCACTTGAAATAATTCTACTTAATGTTCGTTCATCTCATTTTTTTGATCACCAACATCTAAAATCCCTAGTTTCTAAGGTGAAAATGAGTGTCACTAGCTTTTCTTTCATCTCCAAATCTTTACCTTAGCTTAACTTCTAACACTTATACTTTTCACTTTTAGATTTTCAAGGTTATTAGAATGTATATCTAGCTCTCCAATCAGTTATTGGAATTCGCTGTTTGATTTGGTTTTGCTTTCTGGAATTTCTAATTGCCTTTCTTTTTTTCTTGAACAATTTGATTTTATCATGTCTTAAACATATTTTTATGAAGATCTTTCATAGAAAGGCCTCCATTTTTCAGCTCCACTATGCATTGTTTGCTCTCCAGCCTTGCTTCGTAGCTGTCATTCTTCCTTTCATTAATCCTCAGTTTTGTTTCTCTATTTCCTGCCTCTCACATTTATTCCCTCACTTTGCTGGGCTAACGTATATTCCTGAAAAAGGAGTTTGGGAGTTATACTGGACTCAGTGTAAGTACTCCTTCAGATCCATGCAGCCACTCTGTTCTCCCTGTGTGCCTTAGTTATCTGCTTGGCCTCTTGCCCTTATCACCCCTACCAATGGCTCAATCCATTCCCACATAGAGCCAGGTCTCTGCTGCAGTTGCTGCTACAACTACAGTATAAAGAGGCCCAACCGTGGTGCCAGTGCTGGCAAGAAGAACCTGACCAAGTAGTTTTACTGAACCTATAGGTGCTCCAGAACCTTCCCAGAGAGGTGGGTAACACAATCTTGAGGTGCTGTGATGTGGGAAAGGCTTGAACAGGAGACCTGAGACTTGAAAAAGCTAGCAGAATAATTCTCTCATCTTCCCTGACTGTGGACTGTTCTGGGACATAGTAGATCACATGGCCTCTCTGAAGATCTCTCTGAAGCCCAGAAATCAGCTGCCTAATTTAACAACGTTTGGCCAGCTCAGAGATGTACCCCTTTAATTTTCGACTCCTCCTTCCCTACTTTACTTCTCTTTCCCTCATTCTTGCTTTCATGGAATTGAACTTCCTAATAAAGTGATGGTCCCTCATCTTTACTGTTATTAGTTTATTCCCAGTCTTGTTCTCTCGTTTTGTATTTCTATAATTTTACTTCAGTGATGTAAAATTACAAAACTCCAGAGGGACAGTAGGCAAACCTTTGTAACTAGTTTGCCATTCTGAACAGCACATCAATGTCACTACTTTAAGAGATAGGAGTATCACAGTGGACAAGTATATGCATTTGGGTCAAGGCCAGAGTAATTTTTGTTCATTCATTTACTCAGTGAATATTTACTTGTGATAAACATAAGCTAGAGACATGAGATTCAGAAATAAAAGATATATTCTCATCCTCAAACTAATGATTTCTCATGGCAATACACGTATTTTCTGAATGAATACTCTGGCCATTTCTCAGTCATGGTATATACCTTTCTTGCACTTCAATTTTTGTCAAAACTCTTCTCAGAGCCTCTGTTCTGTCCTTGTTTCTAGGAGCTACATAACCGGAAGGCTGGCCATTGAAGCCGGCAACACAATCTCAATCTCCTTTTCTTTAGCTAACTGTTTTTTTAAAGCTTTTCCCTCTGCCATGGCTGAGAGAGAAATGGTTGTTCATAACAAAGGCTGGAAACAATGCTGAAGGGAAAGTCACATTTTTCTCTTGGTCTTTTTTCTCAATTTACTAAACCATTGCAACCATCTTCTCATGTATTTCTCACACCTCAGGAGGTAAACAGAGTGGGTGTTGTTTCTTCATTGCACAGAAGAGGAAACTGAGGCCTAGCAAGTTTAACTGTCTGGCTCGGGGGTACTAAATGTAACATCAGGCAAGAATTCCAGTCACATCTCTTGGATCATTTTCTCCAGTGACATTTTAATAGAGCTTCAAGGCCCAGGTAAGAGATGGAAAGACAGTCAAGGAATCTCTGTGCCTTCTGTTCTTAGTGCTGCTTATGAACTCAGATGCAGAAATCAATTTCAGAATTTCCAGAATCAAAGGAAGAGTGAAAGAACCAGGCTCAGGAGTAAAAATGAGGTGTGCCTGGGGATCCAAGTAGCTCAGTCCTCTTGTAGATCCTGTTCTGACTGCTCCCGACCCTAGTCTATTAGTCCTCACTCGTGGGTCCCACTTTCTTTGCATCTGGCTGTCCAGCTCACATATTGAGTCCCTGATGTGTTGTGGGATCTTTTTATTTCCACTCATTTGGATACCCACAGGTTGTTATCTCACCACTGCTGGACACAGATTAGATATTTAATAAAACTGTATTAAATCTACATGAATGAATACATGTACACCCTAATCTGAAATTCTCTTTCAGTCTTATTTGCAAAACTTCAGTTCGGTCATTTCCTCTCCATTTTCACTGTTTCTTTAATTTCTCATCTCATGTCCTGACATGTTTATATTCCTAGAAGCAGAGTAGTAATTAGAGCTTCTGGGTTGTAAGGAAAAGAAATGGACTCTGCTATGCTAAGCAAAAGCTTTAACAATATAATAAAAAATAAATAAATGTGAATAACGTGGGATAATTTGAAAACAGAAGGAAAAGTGAAAGAAGCAGGCTCACTGGGAGCAAAAATGAAGTGGCTCTAGTTATCCAAGTAGCTGAATTTAACTGACAGTCTTGTCAGCTTTGCCACCTCTGAGATGATTCAGCTCCATCAGTTTTCCTGTCCTAGAATCAGTGTGTTCAGGATTCAAAGTCCCAGAGAATGAGTCTGATTTGTCAGCATTTGGTCATATACTCAAGCCCTAGCTGGGGGACAACTTGACCAACAGTCCCTGAAGATGACAGACAAGGGCAAGAATGAATCCCCTCCAACGCCCCCCCCCAAAAAAAAATTTAAAGTGCTATGACAAAAATAAGGGGAAATGGATTGTAACCACCCAATTTGCAGAGTATACTGGCAAGAGCAAAGAGCTGGAATTAGGAAACCTGGGTTCACATTTCAGTGTTTCTGTTACTTAGTTGTGTGACCTCAGTGTGCTGTTTCATATTTCTACAATGTAATTTCCTCACCTACAAAATACAAAGCTTAGGGAGATGATAACTAACATTCCTTTTTTTTTTTTTTTCCTAAAACTGTTTTTCCAACTTCACAGAGTTCTCCCCAGGTAAGTAAAGAAGTTTATAACATAGTGGTTTTATAGACCTGATGCATTTCCTCTGCTTCTATTTGGAACATCGTTAATGGATTAGTAGCCCTCGTGTCACACACTTTAGAAGTCTTCTTCCTTCTCACCCGTGCTCACCATTCTGTGCTGACCCCAATACCTCTCCTTGGTCCTGGCCTTCCCCGGTACAGCTTATGCTCTTCTGATGTATGAAATTCTGTCCTTTAATACTGCATGACGTGCTTTCTGAATTTCTTTTTCCACCAACAATATAGAACACAGAAGCTATTTGCTTCTTTCTTCATTTTTTCCAAAGGAATTTTGTCAGTCAAACTGACAGTAATGTTTACAACCCCATTTTCCCACTTAGATTAATTAAACCCTTAAGTTTTTAAAACAGTTCTATTTTCTCTATTTTATCCAGAACAGACGTTGACTTGGCCCTGAATAAAAAGTTGAGACATATTTTTCCCCCACCTTCTTCATGCTTTGTTAATGTAGAAACCAACAGTCATTTATCTTTTAATTCTTTCAATAGTTATATAGGCTGTAGCTGAATTGATTCTATGTATTGCCATAAGCAAAATTAATTCTTACTTCTTCATCCTCACATAATATCCATTTTGTGTAAGCCACCAAGTTAAGCTCTATTACAAATGCAAAGATACACGGGGTATAGTCACTACCTTGGAGGAACTTATATCCTAAGATTTTCAAGGGGAGATGAAACATAACAGCTCCCTAAAATACAAAACTGAATATAATGAATGTCATAAGACAGTAGTGATGCAGTGTTACCAAGTGTAAAGAAGAGAGATGGTATCTCCATTCAGGTGAGCAGGGAAGGCTTCATGGGACAAGGGAGTACTTGAACTAGGATCCAGGTAAAGAGAGAACTGACCTCCCATCCTCCCCTCTTGCTCCCCAACAATCTATTCCCTAAATAGGAACAGTTAATTGGTTCCTGACTCCTTTGTAGCCAACCCTCCAATGACTTCTCACTGTGCTGGGGATAAAATCCCAACCTCTTTCTGTGGCTCACAAGGCCCTACATGATCTGGTCTTTGCTCCTACCATTCTGACATCCACCCATCATTTTCTAGCCATGCTGGCCTTCATTCTAAGTCTTGGATACAGCAAAGGACATTTGCTTTAGGACACGTGTTCTTGCTGTTTTTTGCTTGAACTCTCTGCCCCCAGATCTTTACAGGACTGGTGTTTTCTTAACATTTAGGTCTCACCCCAAACATCACAGCTTCAGTGAGATCTTCTATGACTCCCGTCCATAGTAATGCATATCCAATGCTCAGTTGCATCCCTCTACTTTGCTTCTTTCAAACTACCTGAAATTTTCTTGCTCATTCATTTACTTTTTAAATTTCTGCTTTCCCCTGACTAGAATATTATCAATAGTTTTTATTATATTATGGCCCTTTATGTGAGAGAGTAACACTCACTAATATTTGGCTTTATTAGTATCTAATTTATTAATCTTATGATTATAGTAAATAATAAGTTTTTAAATTCCTCTAAAAACTACTTAAAGAAATTAATAAAACAAAGTTCAAGAATTTAACAAATTTCCCCAAACTTAAATATTTTTTATCAGATACTTCCAAACACTATATTTTAGGTTACTTTGAATGTCTTAAATACCTTTTAAAAATAGACAATATACTACTACAATGATTATAAATTAATAAACACATTTACTCTAAAACCAGAAATAAAGTTATATTTATTATATATATAGTATAGTATAATATGGTATAGTATATTATTTTGTCTTTCTTTTTATTATTTTTTTGTCTTATCTTCCTAGGCTTCCATTAAGATCCTTACATGGGGTTTTGATAATCTTACCAGATCTTTAAGAAAATGGTATCATTTCAGCCTAATCAGGTTTTGTTACGAGTTATGAAAAGTTTAATTCTTGGTTGAGACATGGCTCTGGCTGAGCAGTCTAAGGTGATTTCTAGGCTGCTAATCTAGAGTAAATTCCATTTTCTAATAAAATTCTAATCATTACATTGTGAGGCTTTTAATTTTTTTGCTTTGTTTATAAAAGTTTTAATTTTTTGAGACTTGGTAGCTTTCAAAGAGGTAAGGAATTCTTCTAAGTTTTATCCTATCCATTGCCTTGTCATGTTGATACATCAGTGTGGTTTGTCAGTACTATTAAAATCTTATATATTTCTTATTAGTATTTTATTTTAATTAGTTGGACCATCAAGAATTGTCAGCTCCTAGGAGATGAGAGATTGTGTCTGCATAGTCAGCTTTACTCTTTTGTACATTTGGTTAATTTATCATTTTAGAACACTCTGTTGAAACCTCCTTTTACTTGATTATTGTATGTGACCAATGAAGCTGATTAGCTGTGGACACCCTTTGAATTTGATTAATTACATGTGCTGATCAGGCTTTCCTTTTCTTGTTACTGAATCTACTTTTGCTGAGATAACTTGGCTTTCTTATGGACACTTTTGATCAAAGAAAGTATATAGCTAAACTTTATAGATAGATATTTAGTTAATACTTTTGTATGTTAACAATTCCTTATATATTTGGATCAATAAAATATGAAGCATATTCTATTAGACACACTCTTCTTGTATATTGTGATAACTTTTGGTGATCTTCTATAAACTTTTCTTGTTTGAGTATTATTAGGAACTTCTAGACTTTCTTAGATTCAATCTGTTTAGCTAACTATTATAATTGTCACAAGAATTATTATCATTAAACTTATTTTAATGCTCAAACTGTATAAATTTGACTACTAAGGGTCTCTGCAGCTTGCTTCCCTTTATTTCAGCACTTCTGCTGACATATTTTTTTTTTCTGCTGAGATTTTTAAAGCATGCTTGTGTCTAGCAACATCCTTTGGAGTTCAGTTTCCTTATTTATGAAATTAGTACAAATAAACAGATGGCCCAGGTCCATACTGATTTTCTTTTCTGCCCTAAAATTTGGCATCATCTACCTTTCAAGGAGTCCTCATTTTGTGTGTGTGTGTGTGTGTGTGTGTGTGTGTACATGTGTGTGTACAGATTAGAGATCAAAATATGTATACTAGAGAATTAAAATGAGATTTGGGTCACCTACAATAGTTACAAAGCTGGAATGCATATCATGAATTTACACCATTTTTTCCATTCAACATGTCACATGACTGCACTGATACACACACACCCACATACACATATATATGAACATACAAAAATATGATAAAATATATATTTAAGAAGGAATAAAAACATTTAAAAGCATAAAACCAAAAAGGTAGGTGTTTAAACATTCAAGGTGGAGGACTCTGGGAAGATGGTGGCAGAATTTTTAAATTTCCCCAAATCTCATCATATAAACAAGTATAGAGACTAGGACAGCAAAACCTAAAACACATGGACAACATCTACCACTAGGTTAACTATAAACTCCCGAATATGAGCAGGTGAAAACAAACCACAACCACCAAGAAGACTCACACCATTTCAACAGTGATATGAGAGAAAGCAGAGAAAAGACAAAAATTTCTGATGGCTCCAGAGCTAAAAAGTATCCAAATTACCAGCAGGTACTCACTGGTAAACTCATCAAGAAAATTCGAGGCTAGCAGCTGGAACTGGGAGGGAGAACTGCAGACCTTAATTCACAGTGTGAGCTAAGGGACCATGGTATGAATGATGGTGTTGGACAAATCTGGGCTTTATAAACCTTTGAGAGTAATCAGCTGAAATTCCCTTCCAGTATCAAATTTTGCATCAAGTAAAAAGTACTGAAAGGAGAACTTCAATAGGAAAAAAATGAAAGAAAATGTTCAAGAAAATATTGGGGAGAAGGAACCAGAGTTAGCAGATCTCAGGAAAACGTCAACTTTTGTTTTTGAACACATTTTGAATATTACAGAAGGAAATCTAGAGCTATGATTCTAGGAAAGCTATCTTGATTCCTCCCTTTCTAATACAGGAAAATGCATAACAAATGAAAAGCACAACAGAAAAGGATTTTTATAAAGAGACAGTTTTATAATAAGAAAGAAAATGAGGAGCAAAATAATATCCTTATAGACAATGAAGTCATGCCAGGATAATTTGAACACAAAAATAGATGAAAACTGTAACCAAATTCTTCAAAGATAAAATGATTTAAGAAAATGTTAATAGCCATGAAACAACAGAAATCTTAATTCTAAAATTTTAGAAATTAGATAATTGGAGAACAGAATAAGAAGTAGGAAAATTTGCAATTTGAGCTCACAAATGTAAAAAGTTATTAATAAATGAAAAAGTCATTTCAGAATTGAAGAATAAACCTGAAGGAATTAATAAACACAATGAATGCCTTAAGAGAAATAGAAAGTAAAAGGTGAAAAATGAAAAAGAAGTAAGGTGTTAAGAAGTATTTGAGAGACAGTGATAGTTATAGATGACAAGCAAAGAAGACTAAACACACATATAAAATGGGATCTTGAGGACAAAAACTAAAGCAATGGAAGATAAAAAATATTAGAAAATATAAATCAAGAGAACTTTTCTGAAACAAAAGATGGCTTGAAACTACCTGTTGAAAGTGCAACTGTATTCCTGCTTATGAAATAGCTAATTCTATTCTGAGCTTACGTCTTTCTTGTAATACTTTGCCAAATGCAGTCAATGGAAACTAACACTTGCTACTAACATTTTGTCTTTCAACTTCTTCCCCTAAGACTTCAATTCTAATAGGTATATTAACTGCTTTATCATTTTTTTGATGACAATTTTACCATGTGTTTTGTTATTGCATAATATGGACCCTCCTCCTTAGAGCCTCAGATAAAAGTTTTCTCACTGATCATCACCCAACCCCTAACCCAACACCACATATTCTTTTTTTTTTTAATTGGGGTATAGTTGCTTTACAATGTTGTGTTAGTTTCTGATGTACAGTGAAGTGAATCAGCTATATGTATACATATATCCCCTCCCTTTTGGACCTCCCTCCCCTCCCCATGCCACCCATCTAGGTCACCACAGAGCACCAAGCTGAGCTCCCTGCGTTATACAACAGGTTCCCATTAGCTATCTATTTTACACACGGTAGTGTATATATGTCAATCCCAAACTCCCAATTCATCCCACAGCCCTTCCCACCCCCCTTTTTCACTGTAGCACTCCAATTCTGGTCTAATTCTGTATTAGCCAGGATAGACTAGACTATGCTGTGGTTACTAACCATCCCCAAATCTCAGTGACTTAAACAATAAGGCTTTTTTTCTCATGTTGTGTCTCTATTGCATGTCAACTGGAGGCTCTGATTCATGGTTTTCTTATTCTGGGATCCAGACCTTCTTCTGGATCATTGTCAGTAGCCGTGACAAAGAGATTTACCAAGGACCTTAGATGAACAATTAAATGTTACAGTTCGGAAGTGGCTCATGTCTTATTGATAACTCATTTACAAGAACTAATAACATAGCCCTGTCTAAACACAAGATCAGGAAATATATTCCTATCCTGGAAGGGGGATGAAACAGTATTTACCAAACAACCCTAATGACCTTCAACACAAACAGAAACAAATGCTATTCTATACTTTGCTTTTATCACCTAACAATGTTTTAGAATTCTTCCTATCAGCATATTTTTACATCATTTTTCAAAGCTGCATAGTGACCCAGTATATAACTATAATAATCAGTGATTTAGCCTTTCTGCTGCTGGTAAATATTTAGAATGTTTTGCTATAAGTATTGCTATATTGAACATATTTGTACATAAATGTCTTTGTATAAGTAAAAGTATAGCTTTAAGTTAGAAAGATAAAGAAAGCACTGACATCACTTACAGATAGGATTCTGTTGTTTGAAGCTGGCGTGGCACTCACAGCCGGACCATATTATTCTCCTGTTGGACATAAACAATTTCATGGAATACCAACATCAAACAAGGTCACTCTGAAACCATGATAAAATTAGTCTAAACAAGACCACTTCGTAATTTTCTCTAAGCACAGACAAAAACAAGGTCACTGTACAAACACCACAAAATACCAAGCATCCTCTCTTCCACTTAAGACTGGCTGTTGTTTCTTTACTAATTATAGCTTTAGCCTCATTCTAGTCTGCCCTCCCTCTAGATAAGATTAATTGAGATAATCATAGACTTGTCCTGACTTTCTGACAGCACCCAACCTAGTTCAAAGTCTCACTTCCTTTGACTCTCCCCAAAACAACCAATCAAAGCTGAAATCCTATAACAGGGAGTTAGAAATGAACCCTCTTACTGAGGCACCTCATGGCTCGCTGTGGTATGAATTCTACTTTGCTATAATGAGTCATAAATCCAACCAGTTCAACTACATGTGCATTCCTGGTGCTCCTTGACTGAAAGTCATTGACACATATAATCCTTGAAGTTAAATTGTGTAACAGTAAGGTAGTACAATTAAATTTTGAGCAATGTTGGTTATTGTCCTTTAAAAAGATTGCACCCATCTGGGATGGGTGAAGAGGTCTGTTTCCTCACAGCTTTGCCACATTGTATAACACCAACTTTCTTGATCTTTGCTGATCTAATATATAAAAAAATAACATCTGCTTCTTTTGATTTACATTTCTTTAATTATAACTGAAGTTAAGCATTTTTTATATTTTAAGTCATTTTTTTCCCCTCTTACTCAGTTTCCTATTGGGTTTATCTTTTCTTTTGATTTGTAAGTATTCTTTAAAGATTAAGACTATTATTTCTTTGTGTGTTATATGAGTTGCAAATATGTTACCAGCTTGTTACTTGCCTTATTTTTAATAAAATTTTGTTATTGTAGTTTTACGTAGTCAAATTTATTTTGCTTCTTTATGGCTTCTGAATTTTGTATGTTAACTAGTTCTCACTTTAAAATTATAAAAATAAAAATTATTCCATGTTTTCTTCTAACACTTTTAGAGTAAGTATTCTCTGTTCTTACATGTTTTTTTCCCTGTAGCAATTGCCTTTGATCCCCACACCTTCCACATTGAAGATTTCACATTTATTGGTACTAACTTTTCTTACTTTTTTCCTACTAATTTGTATTTTACTTTCAGTTTCTTTAATGGCTTCCCCCTAATCTGGTGTATAATTACTGTTTGTGACTCTATTTCCCTTTCCCTACGGCAGTAATCCCTGAAGAAAATGGTGTGAAACTACACTTGCTATTCTCAGCTATGTATTATTGGGTTGGGTTGCTCCAGAGAAGCCCCTGAAACTCTCAGTGGCTTAAGTTAAATGGTGATTCCATCTCCTGGCCATTATGGTCCAAGGTAGGGCCCACAACTTCACTGGAGGTAGTTACATACAAAGAGACACATTTTGCCCTTTATGGAAGGAGAAATTTACTCTCTCTTCTGCAGGAGCTAAAGAACCTATCATCTCTCAGTAGATAGAGTGTGAAGATGTGAAGTTTAGAACATGGCAGCTACTTTTCAACTCTAATGGACAAGCCTGAATATACTGAGGTCACCATGTAAACCCTGAAGGATGAAGCAGACACCTTGGAAAGATGAGGGAAGGACTGGAGAGTAACGATGCTGACATCATTTGAATTGCTAGATCCAGCTCTGCCTGAATCCAATCCTACATCTGGATTTTTCACTTAGGTGAGATAATAAATAGGTCCCCCTTTAAAAAACCAATTGGAGTTGAATTTTATGTCATTTGTAACCAAAGAATTCAGGATACTTTTTTCTTTCTGTCTGTTATCTTTTAATGTTTCTAACATTTCTGTCTTCTAATTTCATTTCACTCTAAGTCAGCATTGCACCTGGTAGGTTATGCCCTGATTCTGGATCATAGCTACTTTCTTGCTGGCCCACACAGAATAGACCTACAGAATATACTTTTTTCTTTTAATTTGAATTAATTGCCAACATTTAAAAATGGAAAGGAATTTCCATAAATATGCAGATTTTTCAAACTGGGTTGGTCTTTAATTTCAATTGGTTGGAACTAAGTAACAACTATGATATCAGGCACATGTCCCTTTGTTTATTTACCTTTCTGGTTTCCCTGGGCTTTTGGGTATGGGATCCTCATCTACACCATGATAGATAATAGGGATGAAGAAGAAGATAGGGGTCCAGGACTGTTCCCAAGTAGAATAAGAAAACTGCGACCCCCTACAGGATGTCTTCACTACTTTAGACTAATCTCTGTTTTTCTCAAAGTATTCAGTGAATTGCCAGTCATACAGGGAGTCCTTAATAAAAAGATTAATTGAAAAATTAAGAATTACTTTTCCAAAACCTGTAAAATGCAAAGCCAGTTAAAATAAGAAGTCTTAAAGTTATTTTCTTCTGCTTAATTTGATATATTATATAAGCATAAAAACCCATCTCATAATTGAATGCTACTTTAATGAAAGTGCTAATGGTGGCTTAAAGCTTTTTAAATTTAAAAAGATCTAAAAATATCACTCCATGCTTATCTCTAACACATTCTACTTTATATCAATACAGCTTGACTGAGTCTAAATGACACTCTGTGGCACACTTTAGTTCTTTATAAAAGACTGCACTAACCAGCAAATGTAATCACAAGATGCTATCGGTCCTTCCAAGCAGGAGAATGAAATCAGTCCTAGGCTGGTGACGTGTCTGGAAGGATTGCCTCCCTTCTCTAAGTCAAAGGGGACAGGCATATTTTCTAAGAGAGTCTGAATTCTGTCCTGGTAAATGACCAGGCACCCTGACTCTTGGTGGATTACAGCTGGCAGTTATAAAAAGAAGCATTATACAGATAAGAGCTTTTATTTTTAAAATAAAAATCTATCACACTTAAAATTTTGTTTTGGTATGATATGGGCATTTTAATAACATGTATATCTAGTAAGTACTTTTAGTATATACACTCCAACATTATATGTGAAAATGCTCTTTCATAGATATTCTATAAATATTTTATAAATATTATTCATGTTTTATTTTCTTAGAAGAAAGATATGTTTACTTATTTGTGTTAAGATTCAAGGTCAAGAGTCAGGTTAAAGGCATATAAATTCTGTTTAGTGTTAAAAGTCTAATCTTTTCACTGATGAATTTGAGTATAGAGTTGGGCATGATAAAGAGGAAAAGTGAAGTCAAAGGCTACTGAATCATAATAATAGCTACCAATCCTGAGTACTTACTATGTGCCAGGTATGGTATTAAAAACTCCATATTTCTCACAGAGTCTTTGTAATATATCCTTATTATTCCCATTTTCCTTGCCCAAGGACTCTAGAAGGGTTTGAAATGCTGTTCTGTTTTAGGGGCGTGTGGTCTTTGTTGAGAATCCTGGTCCAGAGATCAAGAGGAAGATTTTCAGGAGAAAAGTGCAAGTTGGAGATACATTTATGTACTAGATTGTTCAGTAGTAAGTTACTTTCTCTAGTATTTTCATTTAGTTAAGTCTTAGGCAAATATTTCAGGCCATGTGAGCCTCACTAATTTACATGCTGTCTTTGTGCAAATTAGAAAAAGGACTGCCCTCTGGGCAGGTAAGGCTGGCCAGGGGAATGTGAGCTGTATTTCTACCAACACTAGCTCAGTTTGTTGGGAGCCCTTGTGCAGAACACAACCTAGAGAACCATTTCCTGTGTCTCTGGCTGAGGATAATCCAACAAAGCTGAAGCAGCGGCCCTGAGGTCATAATGGTAGTGGCACAATGATGTGTCATGACATTCAAGAGGAAGCTAAATCTCAGGGTCAGTCGATGGCTCAATAACCCCTGTTCACATAGAGATTGTTTTCATTTGAGAGACTTGGGAAGCCTGAATTTACTTTTATCAAGGAAGTTATAGTAGCCCTTTTAGTTAGGAAGACTGCCTTTTAGAAGATAGGGACCTCAAATAGATTAGGAGAAATAAACTACATTAATATGAAAAAGCAAAGAAATTGTTAACTTTTTAACTACAAATCACGGAAGGTCACACCATGATCTGCTTGGGAAGCTTCCTAGAGAAGAGGTGATTGGAAGAGTCAAAGAAGCAAAAATAGCAGATCAGTGTGAGGAAATTTTGAACAGGTGCTTTGAAGATATCTGGAAGTGGAAAACTGGGCAAGGATATTGGGATAAAAGAGAGATTACATGATATGGGAGCATTGAACACAAACAACTTGAAAAAAAATTTTATGGTACGGCCGTCTACACATCAAGTCCCATCTTGATTACTTGCTATTTGATCTTAACCAAAGTATTTGGCCTCTCTCTCTGAGCTTTTGTTTATTGACCTATAAAAGAATGTTAAGGATTAAAGGAAGCATCATAACAATATCTACCTCAAGTAGTTCTTTTGATGATTAAATCAAGTGATGTATGTTGAAGTGCTTTGTAACCCATGATGCACTATGTCAAGTGGTATCTCTATTTATATTTTACCATTCATTTAAACAGCCCCTGCCCATAAGGCAGAATGTCAGATGCTGAAGGATGTCAACTGCCAACTCTCAAAAGACATAGATAACCACCAGAATAACTTGGTGATCAGGCAAACCTGGGCCATTATCTACTGTTGTTATTATATTATTATGTCCTTACTGTTAGAGAGAGTATCACCTAGATAGAGTCTTAATAGGGTCTCTGAAGGAAGAGATCAGAGATGGATATTTACAGGGGTTTAAAGTCTGGGCTCCTGTGGTTTAATCCTAGTCTTTCAAGTCAGGGATCTCTTTGAGACTGGAAAAATTTCATGATATAAATAGTTTAAGACTAGTAGTCACAGACAGGTAGAGATGAATATGATTCTTGATGAATAAACAATTATTTGATCAGCAAGCATCTTGCCAGATGAGCGAGCTATTGTCCTAAGAAGGCAACTGGTTGAATAGCTTATTTTTCTGAATGAATTTTCTTGAAGTTCCTGAAGTAAGTGAAAAGTAGCAGAATGTGCCCTCTCCCACCCCTCTAATATGCTTCTTTGGTATAAGGATTATTTTGTGCTGATTATTTTTAAGAAACTGCAAACACTGGAAAAGCTCTGAAAACACAGTAGAGTTACACTTTTGTAAGGAAAATCTATATTTATAAAGGAAATTTACATTAGAAGGTGGGCCTGTATCAGGAAGAGACTTATTACCAGAGATAATCTTTTTACCTGAGAGACTTATCTGCTTGGCAGGATAACTTTTGATTACCAAATATTTGCTCTTCTCACCTTTCCAGGAATGGCCTTTCCCCCTTTGAAGCCTCATTCCCCTATCCCTTGCCTTTGCTCAGGATGACATATAAGTCTCAATTGTCTGGCTGCGTTCTGAGTCTCATATCTTTGTGGTGCTCCCCTATGTGTTTATGTAATTTAAAAAATGTTTTTTCTCATGTTAATCTGTCTTTTATTACAGGGGGTTCTCAGCCAATAACTCAGAAGGGTAGAAGGAAAATTAATTTTCCTCCTCCACAAAGCAATGAAGTAATTTGCTGGTTTGTAGCCTTATCTTCCTGGAAAATGATAGTAAAGTCATATTGATGTAGGCAACCTTAGTTCTGTTGCAATAACCATCAAGGCCCAAGACAGAGCTGTCCTGCCAAGAGTGCCACGTCAGCAAATTAAAATCTGGATAACTTTTGTGCCCTTATAAATGTTCTGCTTGACCAGAAACACACTATAGCCAGTCAGCCTGAAACTAAGTCCCCCTAAAACTGACTTCCTCCACTGAGTTTATGATTAATCTCTCTATTCAAAACTTTACTCCCTTTCTTGTCCCATCCTTGTTGCCCTCAGAACTGAGGAATAGCAAAGAAAAGTGGGGATTGAAAGGGAGCAGGACCCTATAGGGCCTCCCCAGGTACAAAAGCCCCTCTGTGTACCCCATTTCTTGTCTGTAGAAAATAACTTCAGTCTCCCAGACCTTCCCTCAGTTCCAAAGAACAGACTCAAGCAGTTAATGATTAGAACAATAGTGTCACAGGACTCATAGTTCTTCCTGAAGGGATATAGGTAACAATCGGATGCATATCTTTGAGTTGTTCTGCAGAAACTAAGACCCACCCCCACCTGGTGGAGAATGGTGATCATATGCTGACCTACAAGCACTTAGACCTCAGACTGGTTGAAATCAGAAGGTTGATGATTGAGATACTTAAAACATCACCCTGTTACCTCACCACCAGCCAATCAGAATAAGGTACACAAGCTGATCATACATCCTACGATCTTCTCCCCTAACACTTTTTAAAAAAAACCTTGCCTGAAAGCCATCAGGGAGTTTGGGTCTTTTGAGCATGGGCTGCCCATTCTCCTTGTTTGGTGCCCTGCAATAAACACTGTACCTTCCTTCACCACAATCTTGTGTCAGTAGATTGGCTTTGTTCTGTGCAGGCAAGGGGACCCGAGTTTGATTCAGTAACAAGCCATTCCTCAAATGCCAAACCAACTCTGGGCTTTTTACTTATTTCCTTGTTCTTTATTCATTTTCTAGTTTTCTCTTCTTTGTCCCTTATTCTTTCCTCTTGAAATGCTTGCTACTTTCTCCCCTGCCTTACTGCTCTCCAAATGGAGACTGTCCACTTCATGAAGTATTAAATAAAGCTTGTTTGTATCACCTAAATTCCCTTCTTTAATCATTTTTAATAGTTCTTAGTCTTGGTGGTGAAGTTATGTGGCTACGTGCAGTCTTATTTTCAGGGATATATAAAGATATTTCAAGGGAAAACCTAGCACCGTGGAATTAACTGAGACTTCGGACCTACTGAGTTCTGGGTATAGTCCTTGGAAAATTACGAAATTTCCTCATTTTTGAAAATTGAGACCAACTCTGTCAATATGACTTAACTATTTATTTCAGGTAATTCTTTTCCAGGAAGATAAGAATGTAAACTAATGTATAATTTCACTTTTTGCTTTAGGAAATTCTTGCAAATTAGTTTTCTGGGCAAAGAGTTTGCTTATTCTGGCCAGCAGTTCTTCTATCAGAACAATAGATTACTCATCTGAGGAAACAACTCACTTATCAGAAAATTTTTACTATTAAGACTCCTTTCAGGGACTTCCCTGGTGGCGCAGTGGATAAGACTCCATGCTCCCAATGCAGGGGGCCTGGCTTCGATCCCTGGTCATGGAACTAGATTCCACATGCAGGCCACAACTGAGAGTTCGCATGCCAAAACAAAGGAGCCTGCCTGCTGCAACTAAGACTTGGTGCAACCAAATAAACAAGTAAATAGATAAATATTTTAAAAATAAATAAAGCCTTACACCATTTCTAAAAAAAGAAAAAGACTCCTTTAAAACCTTCATCTTGATGTGTCTTCTAATTTTGAATTATTATGCAACAACTTTGCCCAATTCTGATAAATTTCCTGCAAGGAAAGACCACACTAAACCACTTAATCACAGACTCCAAACCCTGTAAATACTCTTCCCTACTCTTTTAAGACTATGTCAAAATGGTGTTCTCCCTTACTGCAGTAAGTCTATTAACTTAGCTTCACTTAATCAACAGGTTCTTAGAAAGGTCTCTCTTGGGTTCAATAATCAACAACTTAAAAAAGAATGATAATAAATATGTTCCAGGCTGGTTATAAACATTAGAATATGTACACACAAAATAATGAGCATGGTGTCTGGTGTATGACAGACACTCCTTAAATGATGGTCATTATTATTACAGGTAAGTTTCAGAAAGATTCTACTCTGCTCAGCAGCCTAAGACCAGAAAATATGTCTTTTTCCATATATAAGTGTTATATTTCTTAAGATCCCACGGGTAGAATTAATGGATTTAAGAATGTAAGATATTAGGAAAAGGAGGATAGAATCTTGGGAGACTATATTACATGTGAACAATGAAGGTCCTTAAAAATGGTTTGTTTTTTTTCAACATGTTTATTGGAGTATAATTGCTCTACAATGGTGTGTTAGCGTCTGCTGTATAACAAAGTGAATCAGCCACACATATACACATATCCCCATAAGCCCTCCCTCTTCTGTCTCCCTCTCACCCTCCCTATCCCACCCCTCTAGGTGGTCACAAAGCACCGAGCTGATCTCCCAGTGCTATGTGGCTGCTTCCTACCAGCCACCCATTCTATAATTGGTAGTGTATATATGTCCATGCCACTCTCTCACCTCGTCCCAGCCCAACCCTCCCCTCCCTGGGTCCTCAAGTCCACTCTCCACGTCTGCATCTTTATTTCTGTCCTGTCCCTAGGTTCTTCAGAACCATTTTTATTTTTTTTTACATTCCATATATATGTGTTAGCATATGGTATTTGTTTTTCTCTTTCTGACTTAATTCACTCTGTATGACAGACTCTAGGTCCGACCACCTCACTACAAATAACTCAATTTTGTTTCTTTTTATGGCTGAGTAATATTCCATTGTATATATGTGCCACATCTTCTTTATCCATTCATCTGTCAATGGACGCTTAGGTTGTTTCCATGTCCTGGCTATTGTAAATAGTGCTGCAATGAACATTGTGGTACATGACTCTTTTTGAATTATGGTTTTCTCAGGGTATATGCCCAGCAGTGATATTTCTGGGCTATATGGTAGTTCTATTTTTAGTTTTTTAAGGAACCTCCATACCGTTCTCCATAGTGGCTGTATCAATTTACATTCCCATCAACAGTACAAGAGGGTTCCCTTTTCACCACACCCTCTCCAGCATTTACTGTTTGTAGACTTTTTGATGATGGCTATTCTGACTGGTGTGAGATGATACCTCATTGTAGTTTTGATTTGCATTTCTCTAATGATTAGTGATGTTGAGCATCCTTTCATGTGTTTGTTGGCAATCTGTATATTTTCTTTGGAGAAATGTCTGTTTAGGTCTTCTGCCCATTTTTGGATTGTGTTGTTTGTTTTTTTGATGTTGAGCTGCTTGTATATTTTGGAGATTAATCCTTTGTCAGTTGCAGCTTTTGCAAATATTTTCTCCCATCCTGAGGGTTGTCTTTTCGTCTTGTTTATGGTTCCCTTTGCTGTGCAAAGGCTCTGAACTTTCATTAGGTCCCATCTGTTTATTTCTGTTTTTATTTCCATTTCTCTAGGAGGTGGGTCAAAAAGGATCTTGCTGTGATTTATGTCAAAGAGTGTTCTGCCTATGTTTTCCTCTAAGAGTTTGATAGTGTCTGGTCTTACATTTAGGTCTTTAATTCATTTTGAGTTTATTTTTGTGTATGGTGTAAGGGAGTGTTCTAATTTCATTCTTTTACATGTAGCTATCCAGTTTTCCCAGCACCACTTACTGAAGAGACTGTCTTTTTTCCATTGTATATTCTTGCCTCCTTTATCAAAGATAAGGTGACCATATATGCGTGGGTTTATCTCTGGGCTTTCTATCCTGTTCCATTAATCTATATTTCTATTTTTGTGCCAGTACCATACTCGCTTGATTACTGTAGCTTTGTAGTATAGTCTGAAGTCAGGGAGCCTGATTCCTCCAGCTCCGTTTTTCTTTCTCAAAATTGTTTTGGCTATTTGGGGTCTTTTGTGTTTCCATAAAAATTATGAAATTTTTTGTTCTAGTTCTGTGAAACCTGCCATTGGTAGCTTCATAGGGATTGCATTGAATCTTCGGATTGCTTTGGGTAGTACTGTCATTTTCACAATGTTGACTCTTCCAATCTAAGAACATGGTATATCTCTCCATCTGTTTGTATCATCTTTAATTTCTTTCATCAGTGTCTTATAGTTTTCTGCATACAGGTCTTTTGTCTCCATAGGTAGGTTTATTCCTAGGTATTTTATTCTTTTTGTTGCCATGGTAAATGGGAATGTTTCCTTAATTCTCTTTCAGATTTTTTATCATTAGTGTATAGGAATGCAAGAGATTTCTGTGCATTAATTTTGTATCCTACTACTTTACCAAATTCATTGATTAGCTCTAGTAGTTTTCTGGTGGCATCTTTAGGATTCTCTATGTATAGTATCATGTCATCTGCAAACAGTGACAGCTTTACTTCTTCTTTTAAGAATTGGATTCCTTTTATTTCTTTTTCTTCTCTGATTGCTGTGGATAAAACTTCCAAAACTATGTTGAATAATAGTGTTGAGAGTGGGCATCCTTGTCTTGTTCTTGATTTTAAAGGAAATGTTTTCAGTTTTTCACCATTGAGAATGATGTTGGCTGTGGGTTTGTCATATATGGCCTTTATTATGTTGAGGTAAGTTCCGTCTATGCTGACTTTCTGGAGGGTTTTTACCATAAATGGGTGTTGAATTTTGTCAAAAGCTTTTTCTGCATCTGTGGAGATGATCATATGGTTTTTATTCTTCAATTTGTTAATATGGTGTATCACATTGATTGAGTTGTGTATATTGAAGAATCCTTGCATTCCTGGAATAAACCCCACTTGATCATGGTGTATGATCCTTTTAATGTGCTGTTGGATTCTGTTTGCTAGTATTTTGTTGAGGATATTTGCATCTATGTTCATCAGTGATATTGGCCTGTAGTCTTCTTTCTTTGTGACATCCTTGTCTGGTTTTGGTATCAGGGTGATGGTGGCCTCATAGAATGAGTTTGGGAGTGTTCCTCCCTCTGCTATATTTTGGAAGAGTTTGAGAAGGATAGGTGTTAGCTCTTCTCTAAATGTTTGATAGAATTCGCCTGTGAAGCCATCTGGTCCTGGGCTTTTGTTTGTTGGAAGATTTTTAATCACAGTTTCAATTTCAGTGCTTGTGATTGATCTTTTTATATTTTCTCTTTCTTCCTGTTTCAATCTCAGAAGGTTGTGCTTTTCTAAGAATTTGTCTGTTTCTTCCAGGTTTCCATTTTATTGGCATATAGTTGCTTGTACTAATCTCTCATGATCCTTTGTATTTCTGCAGTGTCAGTTGTTACTTCTCCTTTTTCATTTCTAATTTGATTGATTTGAGTCTTCCCCCTTTTTTTCTTGATGAGTCTAGCTAATGGTTTATCAATTTTGTTTACCTTCTCAAAGAACCAGCTTTTAGTTTTATTGATCTTTGCTATCATTTCCTTGATTTTTCATTTATTTCTGATCTGGTCTTTATAATTTCTTTCCATCTGCTAATTTTGGGTATTTTTCTTCCTCATTCTCTGATTGCTTTAGGTGTAAGGTTAGGTTGTTTATTTGAGATTTTTCTTGTTTCCTGAGGTAGAACCGTATTGCTATAAACTTCCCTCTTAGAACTGCTTTTGCTGCATCCCATAGGTTTTGGGTCCTCGTGTTTTCATTGTCATTTGTTTCTAGGTATTTTTTGATTTCTTGGTTATTAAGTAGTGTATTGTTTAGCCTCCATGTGTTTGTATTTTTTGCAGTTTTTTTCCTGTAATTGATATCTAGTGTTATAGCGTTGTGGTTGGAAAAGATACTTGATACGATTTCAGTTTTCTTAAATTTACCAAGGCTTGATTTGTGACCCAAGATCTGATCTATTCTGCAGAATGTTCCATGAACACTTGAGAAGAAAGAGTATTCTGTTGTTTGTGGATGGAATGTCCTATAAATATCAATTAAGTCCATCTTTTTTAATGTGTCATTTAAATCTTGTGTTTCCTTATTTATTTTCATTTTGGATGATCTGTCCATTGGTGAAAGTGGGGAGTTAAAGTCCCCTACTATGATTGTGTTACTGTCGATTTCTCCTTTTATGGCTGTTAGCATTTGCCTTATGTATTGAGGTGCTCCTATGTTGGGTGCATAGATATTTACAATTGTTATATCTTCTTCTTGGATTGATCCCTTGATCATTATGTAGTGTCCTTCCTTGTCTCTTATAACATTCTTTATTCTAAAATCTATTTTTTCTGATATGAAAACTGCTACTCCAGCTTTCATTTCCATTTGCATGGAATATCTTTTTCCATCCCCTCACTTTCAGTCTGTATGTGTCCCTAGGTCTGAAGTGGGTCTCTTGTGGACAGTATATATACAGGTCTTGTTTTTGTATCCATTCAGCCAGTCTATGTCTTTTGGTTGGAGCATTTAATACATTTACATTTAAGGATACGTATGTTCCTATTACCATCTTCTTAATTGTTTTGGGTTTGTTTTTGTAGGTCTTTTCCTCCTCTTGTGTTTCCTGCCTAGAGAAGTTCCTTTAGCATTTGTTGTAAAGCTGGTTTGGTGGTGCTGAATTCTCTTATCTTTTGCTTGTCTGTAAAGCTTTAAATTTCTCCATTGAATCTGAATGAGATCTTCGCTGGGTAGAGTAATCTTGGCTGTAGGTTTTTCCCTTTCATCACTTTAAATATGTCCTACCACACCGTTCTGGCTTGCAGAGTTTCTGCTGAAAGATCAGCTGTTAACCTTATGGGGATTCCCTTGTATGTTATTTGTTGCTTTCCCCTTGCTTTTAATATTTTTTCTTTGTATTTAATTTTTGATAGTTTGATTAATATGTGTCTTGGTGTGTTTCTTCTTGTATTTATCCTGTATGGGACTCTCTGTGCCTCCTGGACTTGACTATTTCCTTTCCCATTTTAGGGCAGTTTTCAACTATGATCTCTTTAAATACTTTCTCAGTCCCTTTCTCTTTCATTTCTTCTTCTGGGACCCTGATAGTTCAAATGTTGGTGTGTTTAATGTTGTCCCATAGGTCTCTGAGACTGTCCTCAATTCTTTTCATTCTTTTTTCTTTATTCGGCTCTGCAGTAGTTATTTCCACTATTTTATCTTTCAAGTCACTTATCCGTTCTTCTGCCTCAGTTATTCTGATGTTGATTCCTTCTAGAGAATTTTTAATTTAATTTATTGTGTTGTTCAACATTGTTTGTTTGCTCTTTAGTTCTTCTAGGTCCTTGTTAAATGTTTCTTGTATTTTCTCCATTCTATTTCCAAGATTTTGGATCATCTTTACTATCATTACTCTGAATTCTTTTTCAGGTAGACTACCTATCTCCTCTTCATTTATTTGGTCTGGTGGGTTTTTAACCTTGCTCCTTCATCTGCTGGGTATTTCTCTGTCTTCTCATTTTGTTTAACTTACTGTGTTTGAGGTCTCCTTTTTGCAGACTGTGTGTCTGTTGTTCCTGTTGTTTTTGGTGTCTGCCCCCAGTGGGTAAGGTTGTGCAGTGGGTTGTGTAGGCTTCCTGGTGGTGGGGACTGGTGCCTGTGTTCTGATGGGCGAGGCTGGATCTTGTCTTTCTGGTGGGCAGGACTGTGTCCAGTGGTGTCATTTGGGTGTCTGTGAACTTATTATGATTTTAGGCAGCCTCTATGCTAATGCATGGGGTTGTGTTCCTGTCTTGCTAGTTGTTTGGCATGGGGTGTCCAGCACTGGAGCTTGCTGGTCGATGAGTGGATCTGGGTCTTAGCGTTGAGACAGAGATCTCTGGGAGAGCTCTCACCAATTGATATTACGTGGAGCCAGAAAGTCTCTGGTGGACCAGTGTCCTGAATTCGGCTCTCCCAGCTCAGAGGCTCAGGTTTGACAGTCGGCCAGAGCACCAAGACCCTGTCAGCCACACGGCTGGAGAAGATGGGCTGAGTTGGGTGTCAGCCACTGCCCTGTTGTAGCTATGTCTCAGCTGTCTCCAAAGGTCACCCAGATACATTGGGTTATTCCACCATTCCTCAGAACTTGCAGATGCCAGTCTGGGATTTATAGATGTCCTCCTGATACTCTTCATTGAATCACCTCACATTCACGGTGGTGAAAAATATGCTAATAGTGTTGGTTCTCTTCAGTTCAGAGACTGGGACAATCTGAGCCTTCATGCGGCCAAGTCAGGAGCAGCTGGACAATGGTCCCAAAGTGATAACATGTCACATTCCAACAAGGTTTTCCGCAGTGCCCAAGCAGTAGTCCCAAGCAGCTGCTCTGCTCAGCAGCAGCACTCTGACCGGGGAACTTGCTGGAACCCTCAAACGAGGATTTCTGCTGGCCCTAGAACCTGACTTGCCCACCCAGACAAGGAGCTGAGGAGAGAATCTCCCGGCCCCGTCTCACCAGAGGAGGAGACACCTGGAAGCTGCATGGCCAACAGCACAGGAGCTGAGAGGTGGGTGGGGGGCCTCCCAAGAAAAGCCACAATCACGTGGAGGGTTCACGTGCTACTGTCCAGGTGGGGGCAATTAATCCAGAGCCGAGGCTGAGGGTAGTTCCTGGCCCACCCTGTCTGGAAAGCCTGTTTTTTTTTTTTTTTTAAACATTTGCCAAAATAAAACAATGGTAACATATAATACATGCACTAAATTACAAGAGTTATACTTGTATTTGCATGTTTTAAATACAACAAATTTACGGTTACCATTCCCAGATGCCTAGAAGAAAAACCAAATTTTCTTTCTCAGTATCAAGGAGGTAATATTCATTTCACTTGGTTGAATACAATATGCTATTCAGAATTAGCCAGACTCAAGGTTAAGGCCACAATTTTCCAGACTGACAATTCAGTTCAAGACTTGACACCAACTGCAAGTTTGGGGATTTCCCAAAACTATCATCAGTTTCAATAATTCACTAGAATGTCTAACAGAATTCAGGAACAAGGTATACCTGTGATTATAGTTTTATTATAGCCAAAGGATACAAATCAAAACCAGCCAAAGGAAGAGATGCACAGAGCTGAATCTGGGATTGGGCAGGCTCCAAATGTGAAGCTTCTGTGCCCTCAGGGACATCTTACCATTCCCAGCATCGAGATGTGATAATCCATACATGAAGTTTTGCCAACCCAGGAAGTTCATCTGAGCCTCAGTTTCCAGAGTTTTTACTGACACCTTATTACGTAGGTATGATTGAAGTACTGCCCATGTGGTTGTACTCAGTGTCTACTCCTTTCCACTCCCCAGAGTTCAGGCTGATAACCTATGGCTCAAAGTCTCAATCCTTTCATCAGGTGGTTGGTGTCTGAGTGTGCTCAGACTCCATCTGAAGTCATCTTGCTAACATAAAGTATCCAGGGTGATGGAGACACCTCATTACCATAAAATATCAGGTGTGGTCTAAGAGACCCACCATGAATAAGAAAATTGCTCTTATTACATGGGAAATTCCATGGGTTTAGAGTTTACTTCCCAGGAGCAGGGACAAGGACAGACTGCTCTTTGGGTAAAGTTAATTCTTCACTATGCATATGCTTAATACTAATATTTATAAATTGTTGAGCACCTACAATGTGGCAAATACTTTATATATTATTTCTAATTCTCACTAGGATTACTATGATAAAATCTTATGTCACATTTTGATAGTTAAGAAACTAAATGTTTTACCTTACCCAAGACTGTAATCTAGTATGTAGCTAACCTATAATTAGAACCCTGATCTGTCTAGCTTCAAAGATCACACCCTTTCTACTATCTCTAGCTTCATTTTATTGTCAATAAATATAAACAGACACTATATGTTCCACCATGATCCCCATTCCAACACCTCCTATGGCTGCTCATCCATCCAAATATTCAATACCTTTCTGCCTTTTTTTCTAAAGGTAAAAATACCTAAGTTATACTCCACAGATAAGAACTTGGAGTGATAACAATATACTGTAAATTACTGCAGGTAAGGGAAAGTGCATATGTAGTAAAATTTAAGAGATGCATTTTTCAGTGTTCTCTGATTGTAAGGAACAGAAAACACATCTGGATAACCTGCAAAAGGAAATTTCTTGGAAAGCTATGAAGTAATTCATAGAATTAAAGAAGATGCCAAGGAACCAAGTATTAAAATTCCCTGGGCAGAGGGGCCATTGGTTTAGTTTGAGTTATGTCCCTATATCTTGACAGCCACAAGCAGTCTTCACGAAAAGGAAGAGGGGTAATTCCCCATAGAAAAATCAAAGTGTTGCTATTGTAAGGAGGAGGAATGTATGCTTAAGGGAAGGAAAAAAAAGAAAAAGAGATTTTATCACCAAGGGGAATTAGTAATAGTGGAAGTATATACACACAAACAAGAGAGACAATAATCACACTCTCCATGGAAAGATTAAAGAAAAAAAAAAAGCCTTAACTTTTATGTACACAGAACAAATTAAAGACTCACAATATTAGGTTAGTGGTAGTGGAGAAATTGGCTTAGATAAATGAAGTTCTGAATTACTAAAACATACCAAAACTTGAACTTCTTTGTCTGATTTTTCCGTGGTGCTTTAAAATATAAAATAGTGTCAGTAGCGAGTGTGCCACAAAGGAGATAGCATCACACCTCCCTTAATAAATATATAATGTACATAAAAGCAGGGTGCTTGGTAAGAAAATATAGCCTTAAGATACACCCTCCCTCCCCAGTTTCCATTCCTACCAGGGTTGCTGTTCTGTGTAGTGGATTCATTGCAAAAACTGTCTCAATTTCTACCCGTCTCTCTGCCACCCTTTTGGAGATATGACTTTCCAGTTCCTTCCATGGAGACCTGGAGTCTGTCTCCCAGCCTTGGCCCCAGGCTATAGACTTGTGGCTTGCTTTGGTCATAAGTATGTTGTCATAGCCAAGTAATTCCAGTTCTGAGCCTAGGTCTCAAGGGGTCTTGTAAACTTCTGCTTGCTTTGGTCATAAGTATGTTGTCATAAGCCAAGTAATTCCGGTTCTGAGCCTAGGTCTCAAGGGGCCTTGTACACTTCTGCTTGCTTTCTTGGATTCCTGCCACCACAATGAGAGTAAGTCCCTTTAGCCTGCTAAAGGGAAGTGAGAAAACTTTGGGGGTGAGCAGAGTGGCTCCTGCTGGGGCCATCCTAGGAGAACCAGCTCCTAGCTGGCCTTCCAATTGGCTGAAGAAGCAGAAGCAAGACCAATTCCGATTGGCTGAGCCCAGCTGAGATCTGCAGTACACCAGCCAAGTGCTGTCCTCGTAACAACAGAAATCAATGCTTATTGTTGTATGCTTCTCTGAAGTGTCGTGTTTGTTATTTACAGGGCAATATTGTGGCCATGGGTAACTGATTTGCCTCCTGCTGTCTAGCAGCTACTGAGAGAGAAGAATCAGAGGCCTGCTCTGGTTAGTCCATGTTTTCTCTTGCCAATACTCACAAATAAATAAAAAATGAGGAGTAAATTATACTATTTGACCATCATGTTTTCACGAAGCATTAAGAGGAATACAGGCAAACCAACTAAATTTTACAAAGCCAACTTTCATGTACAAACACATAACCACAGCCTAAATTTACTTGATCACTGTCAACTTTCCTCTACACTTTGTGGTTTCCTAGACCCAGGCACAATGTTTACTTAAAATAAAATTCTCATTAGTAGGTATCTTAAAAACATATAGCTGTGAGTATATTTTTGAAAAGATATTTTCATTAAAAATTATTTGCTTATATGATAAGTATAAAAACTGTTCCTTTCTGGGCTTCCCTGGTGGCGCAGTGGTTGAGAGTATGCCTGCCGATGCAGGGGACGCGGGTTCGTGCCCAGGTCTGGGAGGATCCCACATGCCGTGGAGCGGCTGGGCCTGTGAGCCATGGCCGCTGGATCTACGCGTCTGGAGCCTGTGCTCCGCAGCGGGAGAGGCCACAACGGTGAGAGGCCTGTGTACCAAAACAAACAAACAAACAAACAAAAAACTGTTCCTTTCTAGTCCAGACAACAAGCCAAAAGAACCTCCTCAAGCTTGGAAATTACTTTTCCTGAAATCAAAAAAAAACATATGAAACTTGAAATCAGAGCTGAGAATTAAAACTTTAAATTTTCCAGGTGAGATTTATTAATATCTATTGCATGCTAATGGGACATTCAGAACTATATATACCCATATACTTCCATCTTATTTTTATAGATCTTGGACTCAGCTTCTTTCTTTAGGTTCCTTCTGGAGCAGAAGTTGCTCAGCACCTTGCATCCTCACTTATAAATCTTTTCTGTTTTTATTTGCCCCAGCTAAAATCTCTATAGAGATTTTTGAGTCTCTTCCTTTCCCAAATCTTTCCCTACCTTCATCTTTTTCTTAAATAAATCAAGATAATTTTAAAAGAAAATGAATAACCCCTCTTAAAGGAAGTGTTAAGAGTTTATAGTTTCCAACTGCCTTTTACCTGAGTGCTCCGTGGCATGATATTTTTTTCTCTTTACTCCACATGGTAGCAAATTTTTATAACTGGTTAATACATAATCATTGGAAACCAGATTATATTCTGGATAAGCTAGAATGAAAGGAGTCAGTTTCCTGAATAAAAATAGATGACATTTTTCTCTTTGAATACTATGATACCAAGTTTTTAATTATGGACTTCTTATTGTAGTTTGCACCCTTATCAAATAATTGTTTTCCACCTAATTCTTAGAGCAGCATTCCCAAAGGACTGAATTTGTTAATACACATTTGATAGAGAGCTATTTTGTTTTGCTCATTTACATGTTTAAAAGAAGGGACTGGGATAGAAAATACACCCTGTGCCCCACAGCAATGATGAGAAAGAGGAGCTGCCGTAAGTAGGGAGTGAGGGGAGAGTTCGTGCGCTGGAATAGGACGTACAAGTATTTCAGAAAGAGAGCAATGGAGAGGTCCAAGGACAAATTGATAATTTGTCTTTTAAGGTGAAAATATGCCTCATGAATATCTGATTGGGGATTTGGGAGGGTGATGGGAATGAAAAGGAGGTATTCAGATCTTGTGTCGAAAAGGTCCTCTTGGCTGTAGGAGGTCTTTCCTTGAGACAGTTGGTATCCCAGGGTCTACAACTGTGGAATGGTAAAGGTTGTTTTCAAAGAAGGCCTGAAAGAGGAAAATGATAACAAGAAGATAATATCTAGGGACAGTCAAAGAAGTTAGCATCTTGGGAACAGCTGGAGAGCTGGGCCTAAAAATACAGATTGAAAAGAAGAGACAAAAAAAAAAAAAAAGACTATTACTTGGGTCTGGCCTGGGGAAGAATGGCAAATATGGTCAAGAGTGTGAGTGAATTAAAGAAGTAGAAAAGAGAAGTCAGTTAAGAATATACCTGTGACCTTATCTGGGTAGGATCAAGCTCCTATGGAAACCCAAAGGAAGGCTAATAAATCATCACCTGGACCCAGAACAGGAATGAGAAGTTGAATGGGCTATTCGAAATTCCGAGACTGCACTTGCAGAATAAAGGGGAACAGATATACAGCATAAGAAATGATTGAATTGTGTCAAAAGGCATGGCATTAATCAGGCTTATGGCCTTGCATCATAATCCTTGGGTGTAGTTTCTTCTCTGATAAAATGAAAAGGTTGCACGAACTAATCCCTTAGATGTCAGCTCTCATGTCCAAGGAATCTGACACTCTCGTACAACCCTGGTTGCATTTAATCTGTGGACCCATGTTTCTCAGTGGTGGGGGGGATATTTGGCAATATCTGGACATTTTTTAGTTGTCATAACTTGGGGAACGCTACTGGCATACACTAGGTACAGGGCAGGGATTCTGCTACATATTCCACAAGGAACAGGGTACCCCTCCTCTCCCAACAAGGAATTGTCTAACTCACAATGTCTATAGTGCTGAGGTTGAAAAACTCTGTTATAGGCCAACATTTATTTGCATCCAATTCTTGTTTACCAGTCACTTAGTTCTTCAGCTCCTCTAATTGGTATAGAAAATACTGGCATTAGCATCCCATTAGAGAGAACAGGCATAAGCTGGGATCATTCTGAAGGAAGAAAGCTTACCCTTGAAACTATCCACTGATGAAGCAAAAATGTCACAACTATATTTACCATAGAATAGCAATGGAAGAATTATTTGTGTCCTTAATTCTCTCATGAGGCCTATTCAGCAGTGGGAGCAGATTTTAGGAGCCAGGAGATATGGATTCCAGC
Source organism: Mesoplodon bidens (assembly GCF_964165515.1). Lineage (NCBI taxonomy): Eukaryota > Metazoa > Chordata > Mammalia > Artiodactyla > Ziphiidae > Mesoplodon > Mesoplodon bidens. Next base: position 94,118,684 of record NC_138167.1, read on the forward strand.
GTGTTCTGTCATTAACCCATGGTCATTGGACCAAGTCACTCAGTCACAGAGATTTGATAGTAGTATAGAATTAATATACGTTTTACCTTACATCAGGATTGCTATGAAAATCAAATGAAAGGAGATCTGAAAGTGACTTGAAAGGTTAGAAGTGCTAGAACTATATAACAAGTGATTTATGCTTATGTTTGACATTATTTCAAGCATATTCTCTAGCTAAATTTTGTGATATATGAAACTGAGCTCAACAAAAATTTGAATTCCAATTTGGAAAAGCACTGTAATTGATATTATCCACACTACAAACAGGAAAACAAAACAAAGTTTCTGTTCACTAAGTGCTGAAAGTCTACTGTGGGAAAGGTATCAGTTATCTATTACAACAATAAGGCTGCACAATAAACCATTACAAAACCCTAAGTGTCCTACAACATTAAATCTTTATTGCTCAGCTGTCTAGGATCAGCTGAGGTTTAGCCAGGTGGCTCTGTCTTGGCTTAGCTCTCTCATATATCTGAAGCTTGGCTAGCTCTCAACTAACCTAGGACGCCTTGCTGGGGCAATTGGCTCTGCTTCATGTGTCCTCATCCTTGTGTAGATTAGCCTTGAGCATGTTCTCATGTTAGTAGTAGAGGGCAAGCTTCTGCTTACAACTTGTCTGCTACTGTCCCACTGGGCAAAGCAAGTCATGTGACTGAGCTCAAAGTGTGGGTGCAAACTTTCACCCACAGTGAGTGAACACTGTAAAGTTACATGGCAAATGATGCAGATGCAAGGAGTGGTCATAATTTTGGCCAATGATGCAATCTACTTTAGGAAACAAACATAGATACTGGATGATGAAGAGTTACATCCATACCTGATGGAGAGGATTATACATCATTGAAATTTTCTGAACTTTGAGTTGGATGAAATTACTGAGTGTAACTCTGAGTTGACTTCCTTGAAGGGGTAATGATTTTGTTTCATATCTAAGAAGAAAGGCATTCACAAATGTTTAGTGGTGAAAGGGATGGATGGTGGAAAAGTCCCTTTCTCCCTAAATCTATATGGAATTGTATGGCTCACTCTTGCCAATGGAATATGAGCAGGAGTAATTGTGTCATTTCTGCAATAAGATAGTTAGGAAGTAGGTGTACATTCCCTGTTCTTTCTTTCCCCTTCCCCTGGCTGGAGGCAAAGTACTTCAAGGCCCTAGGAGATGATGAGCCACAGATGGACAGAAGCTGAGTCCCTGAATCTCCATATAGAGGAAAGTCAATTGCCAACCATCAATAAACGGCATTGGACCAGTACCTGAGTTAGAAAGAAATGGTTGTGTTAAGCCACTAACATTTTCAGACTTATTTGTCACATTGGCTAGCATTATTCTAATATCACTCAATTTTAATATAACACTGTCACCAATTTAAAAAAAATTTTTAAAGAATTAAAATTGCTTTTTCTTAGAAGTTTAATACAGCTTTTCACCCAAACCTAAGAAATTAAATCACTAACACCAAGTGATTAAATCACTTGGTGATTAAATCACCAAATTAAATCACTAACACCAATTTCTCACCAAGTGAGTATCTAATCTGTTTGAAAGTTTCCAGCAATGGTAAGCTTACTAACTTCTGAAGCAATCATTTCTCTGTGAGAAAATTCTGTTTATAGGAAAAAATTTCCTTAGTTTGAGTTGCATATCCCTACGTATCTACCCATTTGTCTATTCTAGAATTACCAGGCTTAAACTTATTCCCTTATTCTCTCTTCTAAAAGGCTGGTTTAGGTTTTTTTTTTTTCTTTTCTTTTCTTTTTTTTTTTTTGGCTGTGCTGCGTGGCTTGCGGGATCTTAGTTCCCCTACCAGGGATCAAACCTGGGCCCCAGCAGTGAAAGCGCCAGTCCCAACCGTGGGACTACCAGGGAATTCCCAAGGGCTGGTTTTTTATTTCCGGATATCTATACATTCTACCTCCAAACTATGTCTTTTCTTCACAAATCAATCATGCCTTAAAGAAAATAAATTAAACTTTAAACTCTCTTTGGGAAGCCCAGCAGCAGTAATTACATATCAAGCTTCAATATTCTTTGTAAACTGTGATAGCCACTAATTATACTAACTCTGTGACATGGTAACTTATATTGTTAGTTGAGAAAACTAATACATTAAAAAAGAATCTAACATACAGAATGAAAGTCACAGGATATTTTGGGGCAAAAACAAACATTTGAGATTTTTAAGCATTCCAAACATAGTGGTAGAAAGAGACCACAAAGCCATTCACAAATATACGGATTTTACCATGTTGGGACTGATAACTTTTTGAAGTTTTTGTCCCAATATTTTGACATAAAGAAGGATCTGTATTAACTAAGTCAACTAGAAGAATTTTTAATGTATTTCTAAGAAATTCTGTTTTTTGAAGTTCTATAACACCAGCATCTTGTATCCATTATTTGTATTTATACTTTTTTTCCTCTGACTTGAATATTGATTCAATTATGCAAAGCTTCCAAGAGGAAAGCTTCATATTGAAAACTTCTGACCCCTTTGTGCAGTTTTTACTAACCAATCAGACCTTTCAGGAGTTTTTTTCCTCCCCCTAAAATGCTAGAACATGGTACATGGCGACCTCTACTGGTTCTCAGATAATGTAGCCAAAGTCATTTTGACAATTTCAGCAAACAGCAGCTGCTTTTGTGAGGCCTAGGGAAAATTACTAGCATGAATTGAAGAGTAAATATTTAAGAAAAATAACAGATCTCTGCTAGCTTTAATGCAGTTTCAAATTCTATGTTCAATAATTTCTTCAGTTTAAGAAATGTGTTGGATTTTGACCCTCACCTCCCACCTGTGTTTTACTTATTTCTGAGAATGAAAGCATAGTTACTATAGAGTCAGGAAAACACATATTTCAGATTTCAAAAACAATTCTTGATAATTTTACTTATTACAAAAGGAAGACAAGCTTGTTGAAAAAAAATTCAAACATTCATGAACTGATACCAGTAAAAACGTGAAAGTCTCTTCATCAGCATTTCCCCTCCCTAGTCCTACTTTCCAGGATTCAGGTTAATTTCCCATGGGAAAAAAATATTTTTCGTGTGTGGACTACCTGGCTTGGGATTTTAGGCTTAGTTTATGTAGACAGAATTTAAGCGTATGTTGGCTTTTAGAGTAACAGGGTAAGGAGGAAAAAACTACACTCTCCTTCCTTAGCCTTTAATAATTTAATACTCAAGAAAATTGCTCACAGATCTTGCCAGAGGAAAGATTTAGCTAGTTTTCTTCTCCTAAAAGTATCAGGGTGCTAACATTAATTTTCAAACAGGTGGGAAAAAGAATTCAGTGTGTTTGAATATAAGTATCCCAAATCAAGGTTTTCAAAATTAAGTACACGGTAAGAATTGTGCTCCACCAGAATTAATAAACTTATTTTTAAAATAGGCCAAATTCCATTTAGAAATGTTGCAACATCAAAAATCTCTGAATAGGGACTTCCCTGGTGCTCAGTGGTTAAGAATCTGCCTGCCAATGCAGAGGACACGGGTTCAAGCCCTGGTCCAGGAAGATCCCACATACTGCAGAACAACTAAGCCTGCGAGCCACAACTACTGAAGCCCGCGTGCCTAGAGCCCGTGCTCTGCAACAAGAGAAACCACCACAATGAGAAGCCCATGCACCACGAGGAAGAGTAGCCCCCGCTTGCCGCAACTAGAGAAAGCCTGCGTGCAGCAATAAAGACCTAACGCAGCCAAAAAAAAAAAAAAAAAAACAAATCTCTGAATAATAAGGCTTCTTAATTCTTCACTCATAGGAACATTTAATATTAGACATCTAACACAAACACAAGACAATGCCAAAAAACAAGCAATCTTAGTAGTTTCATGGAGTTCATGGTATGATATAACCTATAAAAAAGAGTATTTAAAAAGCTTTTTTATTCAGGATGAAAACAGGAAAGCTAGAATTCAGAGTATTTTGTGCATGTAAGTTAGAAGTTTACTAGCATTTCAAGATAAGATAATAGTTTTAACTATTAGAAGATGGGTAAAATCCTAGCTATATCAGGTCCTTGAAAATGGAAATTAAAAAAGAAATTGTTTTTCAAGAAATTTATTGAATGGGTACAGAATAAAACACCATTCTCCAATAACTGTAACATTCACTAGAAGATTTAATCACTTTGCCCTAAATTACAGGAGTTTGCTGGATGTTGGAAGTTTTTGAATTAGATTTTTTTTTTTTTTTTTTTTTTGCGGTACGCGGGCCTTTCACTGCTGTGGCCTCCCCCGTTGCGGAGCACAGGCTCCGGACGCGCAGGCTCAGCGGCCATGGCTCACGGGCCCAGCCGCTCTGCGGCACGTGGGATCCTCCCAGACCGGGACACGAACCCGCGTCCCCTGCATCGGCAGACGGACTCCCAACCACTGCGCCACCAGGGAAGCCCTGAATTAGATTTTAATGGTTGCTTAGGATAGAGAACTAGCTTGTGCTAATGAAGTGAATCAGGCTAGTGGTTTTCAGCTGTGGGTCCTCAGACCAGCTCTGGTTTGCCACAGTATTTCCCCTGGTCCACCATGAAATCAGAACACTAAGATAAACCAAGATGATTTTTCATGAAACTAAGTACATTAAATTTAAAGAACTGCACTTTAAACTTTGTGTTTGTGCTATCAATTATCTTTTTTTATGAAAAAGATAATAATGGAACAAAATAAGTAAAAATAAAATTAAAACTGATCTTATTTGGCAAAAGAAAAAGTTGACAATACTCTGGTTCCCCCCTCCCCAAACTTTTGAAATTTTTTTACGTATCTTTAAAACACCAAAGACTGTTGTCACTGCCTTGTCAGTCCTTTAAGTTTTTCAAAACGGTCATTTTACCCTAACATCTCAGGTATGCAACTTCTGAAGCAAGTTTCCTCAGGTCAGAGTTCGTATAGCACTTACAAAATCCCCTATTTGACAGTAAGAATACGGCTAAAATAACATGTGACTTATCATAATTCCAAACTATTATAGAACTTCTGCATTTTGTGGAAAGATTTTTTTTTTTTGTCTTCTGGTTTTTGAGAAACACTTGTGAAATCCACATGTATATCAGTGGGATTTATCTTTCAGAATTCGGAAGATATGTTTTGCCAGTCATAAATGAACTGTAATCCCCACAGGCTCAAGTTTAATTCAAAAACACTCTCTCCAGAGCTGCTACATTTGGCAATCCACAGTCTCTCCTCCATATGCTCTCCTTAGGGGATTTTACATACATTGTCCAAAATGGTTTCTACTAAGGATGTCTGGAAAAGTAGATATTATGGACACAGAAGGGCCATTAAAGGGAATTTGAAAACAGATCCATTAAGTTGAAGTATACAATTGTAAGAGTCTTCAAGTTGGATGGACTCTGCTAATTGATATTCAAGGAATAACTCCATCTACCTGCAGTTTATATCATAGTGTCTAACTGCTCATGCTTGTATCGCTAACCAACCTGGTTTGGTAGTCTCCCTGGAGAGAGGAATATTAGCAGAACGCGGTGAGCATAAAAATGAACAGCAGATAAATAATGAATTGTCCCTAAACGTGGGCCTCATTTCCATTCCATTCTGTTGTTCAGCACCTTCACTGTTTCAAATAGCCATCTTTTTTTCATTAATTACATCAACTCTGCCCCTGTTATGTCTCGTTGGAAAAGAGAAAAGAAAGTTTCCATGATTTCCCTTCTAGACTGTGGAATGCAGCAGCTGTTGTGTTCTGCAAACATCCAGTCATATCTTAGAATCTCTGGTCATTTTTGAGTGGATTTAAAAACACTTTTCTGTATTGTTATGCTCACTGTCCCCAAACGTGTGAGCTTGTGTTTCTTTTCTCTCTCTGCTCATCTTTTGTGGCCTTACTCCCTTTTCCTCCACCTGGCTCTCATTTTCAAGCTTTGTCATAGTTCTCAAGAGCAATGCGAGTATCCCAAAGGTTTCTCTGCTGGGCCCTGTCTCAGCCCTACAACACTATTTCTGAGGGATTTGCTTTGTTTTAATTATGTTACGTTTCCTTCCGTTTAAATGACTTCCAGGACACAATCTCTCTTCTGCCATGCATGTTGGACAACAGCACTGTGGTCCTTGCCATGCGACCCTTGGCAAAGGCAGAGTTTGCAGTTTTACCTGCAGCAGCTGCCTTCACGGGTTGGGAATCACGTAGTCATAACGATTCCCTGAATGTGGACAGTACTTTCTGGTTTTGAAAGTTCTTCCCCACCCATTGTCCCATTTGACACCACAAGGATCCTACAAAGCAAATAGGATGTCTGTTATTCTTCCCATTTGAGAGATGAGGAGAAATATGGCCCTAAGAAGTCATGGAATTGGATCAGCAAACTCTGAGCACTGGTGAGAGATGGAACAGGAACAAGAAGTCTGGCTTCTGTCTTCGGTGTTTTCTCCCAGTGCTTTTTCTCCAGTCTCTCTTTCTGCATCCGTAAAATGGGAAACATACTACCTTTGTGTTATGAGGAAAGAATGAAAGAGTCCGGGTGAGTGCCACTTGGTAAGTGCTCGGGAACTGTTTATGGTGATCCTTTGTCATATAAATCCAACAGCTAAATTGGCTGAATAACATACATATGCAGCTGCTCTTTGGCTGCATGCATCAGGATGTATTGCTCCTCCAAGGAGAGCTTTTGAGCAGCCACTGACTGAACTACGTTAATTAGAAATTGATGTTTGGTTCCAGCAGTGCAGCAGCAACAGTCCTCCTCCCCTTGCTCCCACAAGGAAAATGATACATGTAGCTTGATTCTTCTACACAACACAACCAGCTAACCCAACACAGTATGGTGCACATGTGGATAACAGATTCTGCATTTATAGTATCCAGTCTCATGATTTACAAGCTGTATGATCATGGTCTGGACAAATTATTTAATCTCTCTGTGCCTCAGTTTTTCCTCTCCATAAAATGTGGATATTGAGCCTTATCAAATGGGTTTGTTGAGGGGAATAAATGAGTATAATAGTGATGTTTAATTTAAAAATGTGACCAGGGCACTAAGGTAACTACCAGATATAATAGATCTCCAAAATGCAAAATTCTCTAGTCCATTGTAAAGAAAATACTCGAGTCCACTGACGTTATGAGCCCTTTACGTGGGTCCTTCACTGAGAGCAGCGATGGGAAAACAACAAAAGGGCTGGGATTTGCAGAGGGTCTATCAGGGGACTTTCCCGGGTGAGAGCTGCATCCTTACCTCCCCCCGCGGGGAAGGGTGTGGTCGTGCAGCCTCCCCAAGGCAGGCCTGCTGAGAGGGGCTTCCCTGGAACCACTCAGAGAGTATGGTAGGTGTTCCTGGGCCGCAGGGACTGTAGCCCACAGCATGCCTGAGAGAGTGAGAGCAGCTGATGACAACAGACCAGAGAGTTGCCTCTGGGCAGTAACTGCACCTGCCCAGTATCAAGTTAAGGTGTGTGGATCCTGGGGACTAGTTGTAGAAACTATGGCTGTGAGGTCAGCCTGCGGTTGTTTTTAAAGGGATTCCACTCGAGTACACGGTCCGCGGGGAAAGGAGACGGCAGGCGTCTAAAGCAGAATGGAGAGGCTCAGTCAAAGCTGAGGCCCAGCCCATGATAAGAGAATTTCAGCAGAGGGATCTGGGAGGAAGTCCCCAGGGATGGAAAGGTTCCCTGGAGAAAACGTGTGAGTGCCTGTTGGGGAAAACTTTTCCTGTTTCCTATTCCTCCTTCCAGGAGCCTTCCTGCACTGTAAGTAGCCAACCAAAGGCAGACAGACCAATGGGGATGCAGAGGCAGGAGAGTTTTCCCTTTAAATCAAGTTTAAACTTTGACTATAACACAATAACGTATGTTTAATTTATTTTCATTTTTTAACATCTTTTTTGTAGTATAACTGCTTTACATTGTTGTGTTAGCTGCTGCTGCACAGCAAAGTGAATCAGCTGTACATATACATATATCCCCATATCCCCTCCCTCTTGCGTCTCCCTCCCACCCTCCCTATCCCACTCCTCTAGGTCATCACAAAGCACCGAGCTGATTTCCCTGTGCTATGCAGCTGCTTCCCACTAGCTATCTATTTTACATTTGGTAGTGTATATATGTCAGTGTTAATCTCTCACTTCGTCCCAGATTACCCTTCGCCCTCCCTGTGTCCTCAAGTCCATTCTCTGCATCTGCGTCTTTATTCTTGTCCTGCCCCTAGGTTCTTCAGAACCATTTTTTTCCCTTAAATTCCATATATATGTGTTAGCATACTATATTTGTTTTTCTCTTTCTGACGTACTTCACTCTGTATGACAGACGCTAGGTCCATCCACCTCATTACAAATAGCTCAATTTCGTTTCTTTTTATGGCTGAGTAATATTCCATTGTATATATGTGCCACATCTTCTATATCCATTCATCTGTCAGTGGACACTTAATAACATGTTTTAAATCATAAATTAGGTTGTGTTTATGACTTGAAGTGAGTGTAGGACTATTAACTAAATAGAACTTGTAAAGTCACAGGCTGGCCCAGGACGCCATCCAAATAGGGAAAGGAACAGCCCCACTGAGCAGGACTGAAAGGAGAGAAAGAGACAGAAACCAGGCTATTCTGTAATTAAATCTGATGGCTTCTGATTAAGGTCAGTTAGATAAAGAATCTTGAATATAGAATGTTCACCAAGCTATTAGTATTCTTTTTTCTTTACTCTGAAAGCCTATTTTCGTATCTGAAAAGTAAAAAATTTGAATGCGAAAGAATATTAACAAGTAAAGTTTAAATATTTAAAGTCTCTGACCCAATAAAAAGAGAGCCATCATTACTTCCAGTAGTAAGGAGCTCACTACCTCATTAAACTATTAGAAACCTACAGATGCTACAAAGTTTGTTCTTATATCAAAACAAAATCCATATTCATGTAATTTCTATCCATTTGTTTATGTTTTATCCCCTGGAGGAACACAGATCATGAAATTCTGTGGTTTTCAGGTTTTCTTCTCTCTTCCACATAATGTTAGAAAACAGTTACATCTTCCCTTATTCTTTATTTTCAGCCTAAATATTACTGTTTGCTTCTACTCTTTTTCATATAATGTATCACACTTCTCATCTTGATCTCCCTCCTCTGCAGGTTTTCCGGTTTGTCAATCTCCCTCCTCCTGAACTGAACACAAGGCTGGATCTAACCTCAGAGCAGAGCTACTTTAGCCATCATATAATGTGCGTATTAGGTTTGTGGTCAACTCAGACGTCTCAAGTTATTTTCTTAGGAAATAGCCCCCAAAGTCAAGCCCTCTTTATTCTGTACTCATACAGCTGGTTATTAAAAAGTGAAGCAAAAAAATGTACTTTGTTATATTCCATTTTGTCAGTTTTACCCTAGTGTTCCAGGCTTCTGAAAATATTTGGAATCTCTCTTCTGATTCAGACCGATTTTTTAGAAATTATTTTTTCTCTATCCCAGCTTTGGCCATTTGATAAGCATTCTACTAATCTGCATTTAAGGCACTGATTTAAAAAAAATTGAAGAGGACGATTATTTTCCAATGAACATCCTTGGGTGTGTAGATATTGTGCACACTCAGTGCATTTCACCACGGCATATACTTCAAAGTGGAATTATTGGGTGATAAAATATAAGTATTTTCATTTTATTAGACGTTGATAAATTGCACATTTTTAAGATGTTAAATACAATTTGGTTACAATTAACTTTCTTTACATGAGGGAGTTGCTGTTTGTGAAGTCACAGTTTACACTGACTGTGTAAAACAGGTCATGGAATGCACGTGACAATGACACCCAGGGTGCAGGGCTGGATGAGCCAGCTGCACGGTCCAGATTCCCCTGAAGGCAACAGCGCTGATCCTGTCGCACTGGCCTGTACCATGATTTTGGCTTTGGTCTGACCTTGTTTCTGCCCACATTCTAAGCCTGGTTATTTGGCTTTATGGTGCTTCTATGAGCTAAAATTTATTCATTAAAAAAAATTCCATTTCTGTTTAAATGTAAGGCCAGAATTATTTTCTGTTGCTTACGGCTAAGAGGATATCGCAACTCTTTTCCTATTTCTACTTAAACGCTCCTTTCCATTTCTTTCCCCAGCAGTTTCAGAGTAAGAGTTCACTCTTCTGTTAATACGCGTATTCATACATATTCGGATACTCCCACAAACTGAACAACTGCTATCCCAAATGAGATCCAGTTTTTTTTCTATGAATGTCCAGGCTGCTTCTTCAGGTAGGAAATTCAGCAGAATGGGGTTTCCCAGCCTTCCCACACTCTGTATTCTTTCTTCTCTTCTTTTGTACTCTGCTCTTTGTTTCATTTTGATTTTGTTTCCATGCTTATTTCTCACATAGGCAATGAAATAAAACCCAGAAATAAAGGAATATGGTATCAATGGCCGTTAAAGTTAGCAAATTTAGCAGTGATCAATACTTGGAGGAGAAAGTGGCATGTGGATGAAAAACACACTGCAATTCTTTTCCTGTTGGAAGTAAATATTTTCAGCACCACGCTTAAATGGTAAGTCACAAAAGTAAAATAATAAGAATGCATTACATGCTTGTCCTGCTGGACTTAAGCTCCGTTCTGGCTCCTTTAGTTTGCTTTGCAGATTTATTCTCTAATCCACTGATTGTATATCTTATAATTTGTTTCTCAAAGGACAATTTTATTTCCTTTACTTGCTAGTTTTTAGGAAAGGGAATGTCATTTTTGGTACACAGCTGCATTTTAATAGGAGAATTTTACACAAACATTAAAAAGTGGTCGAATTGGGAGTATCTCTAAAAATTCTGGCCACCAATTCTAATGTGTGCATGGGGGGTTTCCACACCACCAACAAGCAATTCTCTGACATCATCTGCATGGCCTACACTTCAACTCAATTCTGACCCTCCCTAGAGAACAGCTTGAGCTCCTACAGATTAAGGGCTCAGTCCCACAAGACCCCCTTCTCTCACATCAGATGCCAGTCACAAGCCCAGGTTGTTACCTGTGCTTCTGACCAACCAGCTATGGATTGGAGGTTCCAATGAACATCTCACAGAACTCAGAAAAACAATTTACTCGCTAGATTACTGGTTTATAATTAAAAGGTATAACTCAGGATCAGCCAGGTAGAAAAGAGTGTAGGGCGAGGTATGGAGAAATGGTGAGTGTGCCGCTTTCTCCCAATTTCCACGTGTTCACCAACCCTGAAGCTCTCCAAACGCTGTCCTTTACGGTTTTTATGAAGGCTTTATTACATATGTGCGATTGATTAAATCACTGACCACTGGTGATTGATTCAACCTCCAGTCCCTCTCTCCTCCCCAGAGGTGGGGTGGGATTGAAATCTCCAACCCTCTAATCACTGGGTTGGTTCCCCTGGCAACCAGCACCATCCTTAAGTACTTACAAAAGTTACCTTATTGACATAAACTCAGGTGTGGTTGAAAGGGGTTTGTTAGGTATATTAAGACACCTTTATCACCCTTATCACTTAGGAAATTCAAGAGTTTTAGAAGCTCTGTGCCAGAAACAGGGACAAAGACCAAATACATATTTAATCATAATATAACATTCTTGTTAGTTTCCAAGAAGTTGTATCTGAAAAGACTGAATCTCAGCATTAGGTTACCCAATAAAAAAGAAGAGTATCTCAGACCAGAGCCTCTGGTCCTTACATCCTCAAAAGGCTTCTGAACAGAGCATCTAATCTGAATTGCTGAGGGTAAGCCTCTGGCATCTAGTTTTTACAAACCGCAAGTCATTTCACTGCACAGCCTCTGTTGACAATTAGTGACCTAGTAGAAGGTTAATAACAAACACTGTGGTGGACTTACTGGCATTGCTGGCCTGGCGTCCCTTCTCTCTCCTGGTGCAGCCATCCTGATTTCCTTCCTGGGAGACACGCTCCTCCACGCACAGCCAATAGTTCAAAAGGGGCTGACCCCAGGCTGCCTGCTCCGGGGGTGGGGGGAGGGTGAGATATGTAACTCAGGTTTAGCCAATCCATAGTGATTGGTGCAGGGATAGGTATCTGACCCAAGCAAGCCCTGTAAGCCTTGATTGCAACCCTTCTGTTAGAACTGTGGGTGAAGAGATTCATTCTTCCCCCTGGGATTTCATTAGGCTCATGCGCCAGAATCACTAGGATCAGCTAGTGACCTAGAATTGCTCGGTCAGCTTGAGGGGTGGGGGCATGTAGAGGAGGCTGAGCTAAGAATGAAATCAATTCAGAGGAAAGCAGAACAAGAGTGGGCGAAAGGGCAGAGGGAGGGCAAGAGAGAGTGAGAGAGCAAGAGAGAAAAAGCTAGAGGATTATATTGGTATTTGAGCCCCTGAATCCAACTGTATCTGAACGAGATTAGCCCTAGGACTTTTCAGAGCCATAATGTGTCTTAGTCTGCTCAGGCTGCCATAACAAAATACCATACACTAGGTGACTTAAACAATAGAAGTTTATTTCTTATGGTTATGGAGGCTGGGAAATCCAAGATCAAGGTGCCAGCAAAGTAGGTTTCACTTGAAGGCAAAGTAGGTTTCACCTGAAGGCCTCTTCTCTTGGTTTACAGGCAGCCTCTATGCTGGTGTCTGCATGTGTGTGTGTTTATGTGTGTGTGTGTGTGAGAGAGAGAGAGAGAGAGAGAGAAGAAGGAGGAGAAGGGGGAGGGAGAGAAAGAGAAAGGTCTCTGGTGTCTCTTATTTTAAGGACACTAATCCTATCATACCAGAGCCCTACCTTTATGATCTCATTTAACCTTAATTACCTCTTTATAAGCCCTATCTCCAAATACAGTCACATTGGGTGTTAGGGCCTCCGCATTATGAGCTTTGGGGGGATAAAATTCAGTCCAAAGCATGACACAATAAATTCCCTCTCTTCCTTTATCCTGAAGGCATTGGGTTGGATTTTCAGTCACTTAATATGACAGAGTTCCAAATGCTATATAGCCACTGCTGTTGACTTCAGCACTCAACTCATTCCATTTCTGTCCTATGAGTCTGCCTTCCTAAGCAGACCAGTGCAGTGGGCAACAAAGCCTTTAGGACCGAAGAGGCCTTCTAGTGGGGAGGTTCAGAGCATGGTCTCTGGAGTCTGGGCTGGGTTTGAGCTCCAGCTCCGTCATTCACTTAGCCTCCCTCTGGGTGTGTGAACTCACCTATAAGTGGTATGGACAAAAAGGCCCTACCTCTGGAATTATTATGAGGATTTGAGGCAGATTTTTTTTTTTTGTCACCACAAAGGATGTCAATAAACATGCACATGTTCTTACATTGACAAAAAAACACAAAATGAGATTTCTCTAACGTGCAGTGATTTTAGGGTAATTTCAAGATGATACCACATCCTTCCAACACAGTAAAACGAAATAATGACCTTTGTGAACAGGAGACTCTGAAAAAAAAAAAAAAGAATGTAAGGAATACATTTAAATAATTTAGGTCACAAGTGATCCCATTCACTTTTGCAATGTGGTGCGTGTTGTATTCAACCTCTGTAAATCATTTCTAGTTCTATGAAGAGGGCCATGAAGTCTCCATACTCATTGGAAGGCCGTGGGTAGTTTCTCAAAGTATGGTTCCTAGAGGCACACTGGTGGGGATCACACACATGTTCACAGTAAAGATTCCACTGCCCACCACCTGGAGTTTTTTATTTACTGGGTTTGGAGTGGGGCCCCGGTAGCTTCACATTTCAACCAAAAATTCCCAGGTGGAATTCCCAAGTGAAAGCATTGGAGTTTGTAAGCTTGGGACTAGATTGGGGGTCAGCCAAATTCAGCCTTCCACCTGTTTTTTATGGCCTGTGAGCTAAGAATGGTTTTTACATTTTTTAATGGTTGATAAACAATCAAAAGAAGAATAATATTTCATGATATGTGAAAATTAAATGCAATTCAAATTTCAGTGTCCATAAATAAAGTGTTATTGGAACACAGCCACACCCATACATTCTGTATCTATGGCGGTTTTTGGGCTACAACAGCAGAGTTGAGTAGTTGCCACAGAAACCATCTGGCCACAAAGCCAAAATATTTACAATCTGGCCCTCTATAGGAAAAGTCTGCCAACCCTTGGACTAGATGGTCTCTAAGGTCCCTATCATTTCTGAATGTATTTTATTCACTGTCTTATTTACCTCCTTCCAAATGCAAATGCACTGCCAAACCCTAGAGCTGGCACAGACCCCTGGAGGTGCAGAGTGTGGGTGGAGATCAGACACCGGGGTGAGTTATAACTTAGGAGGCAATGTGAGCCACGTAGAATAAATTACACATTAGCACAGTCAGAAAGTGAATACAACTGCACCAGTTAATCCTTTCATGCCACATTACACGTACCGGGCTCTGGTTACAGTGCTCCCACACGCTGGCTCATGGAATCCTTGCAACAACTCTGTGATGTAGGTGCTATCTTTATCCTCCTTCTATAGTTGAGGAAACTGAGGAATGGAAAGGTTAAGTAACTGGCCTAATCGTACGTTATTCTAAGTAGCAGAGTGGGAATGTGAACTGAGGTAGTCTAGCTGCAGTGTCTGGGCATAAAACCACTAAGCCATTACTGCAGGCGATAAGGTAAACGTCATTTAAAGGTAAAAATCACCACGTTTGGACTCATATCTCAATTCCAGTTTGAAAGTCAGGGTAGTGGGATGCTACCTTCTGGTGAACATGACCTCACCTTTTTACCCAGGGTCACAAGGTCAAATATCCTCAGGGCCGGTTGGGAGCATCGCTGAATGAGGAACACTGCCTTCACAAACACAGCTGTTTTTCTTACTTTGAAGAGGACCGTGGAAACATCCTTTTCATCACAGGAAAACAGCTGTGTGAGGAGTGATGGTAACTGGCAGTCGAAGGGCAAGGAAACAATCACGTGTGGTGAGGCCTGCGTGTGGCTGGAGAGGAAGCGCCCCATCGAGAAAGGGCCTGCTCGTCCCCTCTAGCTTCTTACTGACATGAAGAAATGAGGGCAATCCAGATTTGGGTAGTGTGACCTCCCAACATTTCAGAGTTCAGCAATTAATTCAAATATTAAAAACAAAGAAAACACACTGTCTGGGCCAAACAAAATAAGATTTCAAGTCACCAGTGTGGGACCCATGCTTTAGTAATTTTCTCTTTAGGCTAAATCATCTTAATGCGACGCCTTTCCAAATGGATTTGTAGGCCCAGACCTTTAATCAGAGCATGGCTGCCCCCTTGAACTGGTGCCAAGTTTTGCAGTCAACTGTAGTTGATGAGAGCTACAAAGTTACCTTCAGATGTCCGAGTCCTACCTGGCAGATACTTATGCTGTGATCAAGCTTAATGCCCTCCTTATGTATGTTACAAGAAATGTCTGCTTTATGTTAGTAGACAGTCTTTACCAGGACTGGCAGCATTGATAAGTGCTTTTCCTTAATGGAAGAGCATATTTTCATAGCTTTTCCAGGAGTATCTTGGTGCTTTTAATGGAACCATGATCCATCCCCTTAGTTATTCTTCAATCACACAATGCTTATTTCATTGAATATAATGGCTCATGCCCATTCACTGATGGCCCCCAAATAAAAGCTCTTTTTTGAAATTTGAAAGTGCTCCAGAGTAGAGTACACAACAAGGAAAAGAACAAAACAGAAAAATGCCAGTTGTTCAGTTGAAGCAAGAAAAAAAAATGTTCAGAGTACTGTAAACTTGAGTGATAAATCACTGTTAATAAAATAATTTAAAAACTATCCATCACTCTGACAATCTGAAATGGTATTTAAATCGTTTAGACATTCTATGAAAAGTCTACCTAAAGAACTTTCAGATCCCATAGGAAACAATTTTTTTATAAAACAATATTTTAAAATATTTTCTGTGAGATTCTACACAGAAAAATAGTGCCTTAAATGGAATTTCAAAATCAATCAAAATTTATTGCTCAAATTTGACGTTTATGTGTTCCAGTTGGAGTTCATGGACTCTGCACAAAGTAAGCATTATTTTGAATATTTTCAGTTACTTCAATATATAGTGTCATAAATAAAGGACAAATTGTCTTCAGAGGCCTACCTAGGAGTTTGGAGTATGAAAAACATGACACGTTGGCACTCAAAAACAATTCCCAAATGAAAACTAAAGGATTATATAGAAGCACAAACAGGACACTGAATTAAGAAAATGCGAAACTTTACAAAACACCAATTGAAAAAAAAATCACAAAACACTTAACACAATATGGTATCTTGGATTAGATCATGAAACAAAAAGACATTAGTGGAAAACTACTGAAATCTGAATAAAGTCTGGAGTTAATACTAATGTACCAATGTTGGCTTCTTAGTTTTGACAAATGCATGGTCTGAATGTAAGATATTAACATTAGAGGAAACTGGGTGAGAGGCATATGGGAAGTTCATTTTTGCAACTTTTCTGTAAACTAAAATTATTCCAAAATAAAAAGCTTACTTGAAAAAAACCCCCACAAAACTGGTAGGAGTATTAATCTGTGCCCTTAAAGCAAACAACAGAATAGGGTAGGCTGATAAAACTTACTTGCCATTAGTGCCATCTGCGTACGCACGTGTGGGTGGTGTATGTACATGTCAGGGGACAGGTGGGGATGTGTGAACACAGGTAACATACTTCCATCTTTTTCTCAGTTGACATTCTGCTACTCCAAGCGTGAAAGGACAGAAATGAGTGTGGGAAGTGAGTTCCTAAACATTCTATTAATAAAAATATATATAATAAAACATATTAATACAATATATTAATTATATTTATATAGACATTAGGAATTCCTGTGTTAAAAAAGATATGTCATTGTAATTGGACAACATCCAACTTTGGCTCTTTTGTGTGTTTTTGAGTTTTTTAAACAATTTTATGTCTTTTGGTTGTATCTTTAAAAATATATACCAATGAAAAGGATTAGAGTTTGTTTCCAGACTCTATAAAGCACACTTTTATACTCACTTCTATCCCTTCACCAAAGAAGCTACATTGTCAGGTTTCCCTTTTGCTGTACAGAACAGAGGTGTTAATGAGGTCAAGTAGACATATACCAGCATGTTAAAAGTAACTTGAATAGGTCTGCTTTTGGGCAGGATGTAGGAGGTCATAGTAAGCCAACACTTTTACTGTAACCACCAAAAAAAGGGCAAATAAACTACCAAAAAAAGCACATATTTTAAAAGATATCAGAAAGTAAGGAAATGGCATAAACAAAAATTCCAGAAAGAGGACAATCACTTCCTGAAATAAGCTGGCAGTTGTTGGCCATCATTTTCTTTAAGGTCTGAAGATTGATCTTGGCTGAGCCAGAGAGCTTCTACTGGGGGAAAGAGATCCTAGCAAATCTTTCGGCTTTCTTCTGGGGCTAGAGGAATCAAAGGGAAACATGAAGGGTCTCAGAGATAGATGATAACAGTGGAGCATTTGAAATGCAAGTAGAGAACCTGAACTGTGCCCAAAGACGTTTTGATACGGTTGAGATCTCAAGAATCAGGATTGGGACATCGGGATCCAGCTGACACAGATTCTATACAGAAATGAAGGGTGGAGCAGATCTGAGATGGCCGATTCCTCCTACTTCATCACTTCCTATGACTCCAGCAGCCGATTATGACGCCCGTCCACCTCTGCACCAGCACCAATTCCTGTGTCAAAAGTTCAAGCAGGGCCTCCCTGGTGGCGCAGTGGTTGAGAGTCCGCCTGCCGATGCAGGGGATACGGGTTCGTGCCCCGGTCTGGGAGGATCCCATATGCCGCGGAGCGGCTGGGCCCGTGAGCCATGGCCGCTGGGCCTGCGCATCCGGAGCCTGTGCTCCGCAACGGGAGAGGCCACAACAGTGAGAGGCCCGCATACCGCAAAAAGAAAAAAAAAAAAAAAAAAAAAAAAAAAAAAAAAAAAAGTTCAAGCAAATGGGAACCAGCAGAAGGGCACCGGGTTCAGCGGTGATGGTGTTGTGTAGTGAACCAGAGCGAAGCTCCTTCCTGGAGACTGAAGGAACCTCAGATGGAAGCACAGGGTGAGCTCATCTACAGATTTACCATTGGGTGCCTAGAAGTTCCATGGTTCACGAGGAAAATGTATGCCAGTTGTCAATTTGACTCCATCCCTGATGACATTAAGACCTGATTTCTGTGCTAGGCCTTCAACACTCTGAGTTAAATAGATATGACTTTTTCTCACTCAGTAAACATGAGTTGAGGACATTTGCCTTGAGTGAGCCAGAATCCTTAATTTTTGCATGAAGTGCGTTACAGAATAACAGAGCAGCTCTGTGCTGAAATTGTCCAAAGGTAAGAGAAAAGCAGCGCTGCAGCTAGTGAGTCACATATGGAATCTTTTCTTGATGGATTCAGTCACGATTTTTAAATTTGTTTCTAAACCCCACTATTCTTGGCATTATTCTAATGTGCACTGTTCTAAGAAGCTGTGAAGGGAAGGTCAAATTCTAGTTTCTTGCTGTACATCATCTGTCATCATAAAAGAACAGCTTAAACCTGAGTCAGCAGCATCTGTTAATTTTAGTGAAATTGAAGAATTAAAACTCCATGTCATGAAAATGGAGTTTTAGGAAATATTTTATCCCCTTTATTTTGTCCTCATCTTGATGTATAATCAGCTGCATTTAAGTTTGGGGTTTATTTATTGAAACAAAGCAGATATAAGGCACATGATTTAATCTATAAACAATTTCAGTTTGGCCTATTTGGCATTCAAGGTGTGTGCTCAATTTAGAATGGCTTCTGCTCACTCAAATCTCTCTCTCACGTGCTCAGTGATTAAATATTTAGATTTACAGCAAGCTCTTGACACCACCATAAAAAAGGCCACATTTAAAAGCACTGCAAAGTGCCATAAAGACCTCAGAAAATCAAATATAACCTTGAGAAACACTGTCAATATATGGGAAGACAGTATAGTGTATATTTTTATTTTGTTTTGTTGTGCTGATTATGTATACTGAGTTCTCATAAATGAAAAGAAGTCATATGTTCTAAAAAAGTATCTGTCAAAGTAGCCTAGATTTATATGCATCACATTGTTTTCTTTAATAACAGGTTCAATTTGAATTTTGATATAAAGAATTAATAGAAAATTGGGGCCATTTGGGGAGTTAGTCTGTGGCAAGTTTTTCTAGTTACAAGGAAGCATTTAATTTATACACTTTTATTCTAATAAAAGATGCTAGTAGAGGAAAATAAAATACCAAACATCAGTAAATGTGATATTAGCAAATATAATTTCTATCATTCACATATAAAACAGATGGCATGTAAGAATTAATATATTTGAACATCAGCCCACTTAGAAATATTATCTAGATTTAGTAATTTTTACAGTGCTTTCTTCACATGGGTCAGCTGGAAAGTCTAAATAGTTGCTATACATTAAAAATATAATATTAGTTGCAGATAATTTTTAGAATCAACTCAATCTTTTACACCAGTTTAGATTCCCGTTACTTCCTTTCATAAAATCCTGTTTAGCTCCTTCATTTTATTTGTTAAATTATAATAATTGACTAATTAATTGTGTAACTTTTGTTGTAGTGCCTTTCTTGTTATGTTCTGGTCTCCATGAGAGCTGAGACTATGTTTCTTGTTCACTATGCTAAACTTAATATTTAGTCCAGCGCTTAAAACATAGATCTGTTCAAAAAAGATGTTCTTAATGGATAAAGGACTGAATGACTGGCACCAGCGCTGGGCAAACTATGGCTCAACTCCAGCCCACTGCCTGCTTTTCACCGCCTGCAAGTTAAGGAGGTTTTTTCCATTTTTAAATAAACCTACTTTTCAAATGGTTATATAAGTGCCTAAACAGTAACCTCAGTTTTGCCTGTTGGCCCATAAACTCTACAATATTTACTATCCGGCCCTACAAGAAGAAAGTTTTCTGACCTTGATCTGGATCAGCACTGTTCACTAGAACTGTTGTGATGATGGGAATGTTCCATAGGATAGCCATGGACACACGTGGCCAGTGAGCACATGAATTTGTCTGGAACTGTTTGCATGGAACTGAACTTTTTATTTTATTCCATTTCATTTTAACTAATTTAAATAATCCCACGTGGCTAGCAGCTAGTGTGTTAGATGGCAGTAGACCTAGAGATACAAAAGAATAAACCTCATGTGAATACAGCAAATAGTTACTCAGAGATCAAGTATATCTGCAGAAAAATATAAAAATATGCACTAATCTAGCAGTTTAGTTAGTCTTTCTGGCCAAAAAAAAAAAATAGAATATAAAAATAAACTAAATTATCTACCGGTAGTTCATTAAAACAATCAATGTTATGACAATACTTTTAAAAAGCACAGAGGTAAAAATTAATTCATATAATTTGATAGTTACACAGAAGCTCATTTAAAATAAGTGGTGGTTCTTCATCCTATGAACTGTAGTTGAGAAAAGAGCTCTTTTAGATAAGGAAGATAATGTTAATGTTCTATGAACAAATAAATGAAGAATACTGCTTTAATGAAGATTTTAAAGTTTTTCTTTGCTTTATTGAAGGACACACCACTTATCTGCAAAGAAATTCTTGAAGTACATAGAATTCTATTAAAGCAAAACGTTCTATAGAACAGTAGGAAGACATTAGAGCCCATAAACAAGTAAAATCAATGATATAATCTGATGTTATCCTCAAATAGCATTAAAGTAGGTATTAAGGTGGATTGAGGGCTTCCCTGGTGGCACAGTGGTTAAGAATCTGCCTGCCAATGCAGCAGACACAGGTTCGATCCCTGGTCCGGGAAGATCCCACATGCCGCGGAGCAACTAAGCCCGTGTGCCACAACTACTGAGCCTGCGCTCCAGAGCTCGTTAGCCACAACTACTGAGCCCATGTGCTGCAACTACTGAAGTCCGTGTGCCTAGAGCCTGTGCTCTGCAACAAGAGAAGCCACCGCAATGAGAAGCACGTGCACTGCAATGAAGAGTAGCCCCCGCCTGCTGCAAGTAGAGAAAGCCTGCCCGCAGCAATGAAGACCCAACACAGCCAAAAGTAAAATAAAGAAAATAAATTTATATTAAAAAATTGGATTGAGAAGATTCAAATGGCTACATGAAGTTTACAACACCCACATTAATAAATGATTTCAAGTCTTTAAGTTGAGAAGCTCTTAAAAGGAAATCTGAATTTTGTGCTATTTAGCATTGAAATTGTTTGCTGCTGTTATTTATAACACTTGAAGTTAAAATAATTAAAAACTGGAGTAATCTCCTTTTCTTGCTTATGCTGTTTCTGACATGTCTATGTATGAAATAATATCTCCCTGAGTAAAACTACTTTGGCTGCCCTCTTATTTCAAATGATTTTATCATTAGGGAAAAATCTGAAATCACAGTGGACAAATAATCCCTTAATGCTTTTCCTGGCTAGCAAGTAATTTGTCAAAACAATCCAATTTCCAAATGGCATACAAAACCAATAAGATACTGAGCCAATACATCTGTTCCTCTCTGTATTTAGAGTATGGACAAGTGCCTTTCATTTTGGGTGGAAAATCCTGATTTTGGATTCTTTAACATGACAATTTAGCTCTAGTAACAAAATATCATTTATCATTTCTCTTTGATAAAACTTTAGAATTTTTTAAAAGTCGGGTTTTATTGAGATACAAGTCACATGCAATAATATTCACCCTTTTAAAGTGCAGTTCAATAAATTTTGACACACACGCAAGTTGTGTGTTCACAACCCAAATTAACATATGAGACATTTTCATCACCCCAGAAAGTTCCCTTATGCCCCTTTGTAGGCAATGCCTCCCTTCACCCACAGCCCAGTGGCAACCAGTGACTGATCTGTTTTCTGTTTCTACAGTTTTGACTTTTCTAGAATGTTGTATAAATGACATATAAGTACAGCATGTACAGCAGGTGTCTAGCTTATTTTGCTTAGCCATTTACTGTAATGCTTTTGAAATTCATCCATGTTGTTGCTGGTATCAGCAGTTCATTGCTAGCTGTTGCTGAGAAGTATTCCATTGTATGAAGGTACCACAATATTTTTATCTATTCTGCTGTTGATGGATTTTTGACTACTATGGATAAAGCAACAATTAACATTTGCTGTATGGACCTCTGGTTTCATTTCTCCTAGGAAAACATCTATGGAATTGTTGGGTCATATGCTATGTATGTTTAACTTTATAAAAATCTGCCAAATTGTTCTCCAAAATAACCGTATCATTTGCATCTCCATCAGCAATCTTTAAAGCTCGGGTTGTTCTACATTGTCTCCAACAGTTAGTATTATCAATCCTTTTAATTTTAGCCATTCTAAAGGGTGTGTAGTGATTATCTCCTTTTAATTCATCTTCTCCTGTTGATTAATCATGTTGAATAGTTTTACATGTGTTCATTGTTGTTTGCATATCTTCTTTGGTGAAATATTCATGCAAATCTTTTGCCTTTTTGCTGAGTTTTTGTTTTAATATTTATGTACTCTGCCAATAAGCTCTTTATCAGGAACGTGCTTTGCAAATATTTCTTACCAATCTGTGTCCTGCTTTTCATTTTCTTAAGTGTCTTTTCAAGAGCAGACATTTTAAATTTGATGAAGACCAATTTGTCAGATTTTTTGCTTATGGTTTATGTTTGTTTGTGTCCCAAGGAACCGTTCCTTAACTAAAATATTTTCTCCTACGTTCTATTCTAGGTTTTTAGCTTTCTCTTACATTTAGATCTAAAATCCATTTCAAGTAACCTTTTGTATGTGATACATGGTAAGGGTTTTTTTTTTTTTCATTTTGATACCTAATTATTTGTTAGCACCACTTGTTGAAATGAGTGTTTTTCCCCTTGAATAGCTTTGACACCTCTGTCGAAAATCAACTGCCTATATATATGTGGGCCTATTTCTTAACTCATTAGTTTGTTCCATTCACCTATTTAACTCTCTTTAAACAAATACCACACTCTTGATTACTATAATTTTATAGTAAGCCTTATAAAATTTTACATTTTAAATATATAAAGGAATACTGATATCCTTCATAAACCTAAGTACTCCTGAAATAGTTGTTTATCATATAGTGTAGGTAGAGGCTTACACTGATTTGGGGAGATATCATTCCTCTAAATATGGAAGAATTGCTATTCATAGTTATTATTTTAGGTGGTCTGTTTCCCTGTGTTCTACAGGTAGAGGGTATACTGAACCCAGGGGATCCACAGATAGAATTCAGGGCATCCATGATCGTGGATCTTGGAGAAAACCTATTACTTTATTTTCACTAACCTCTGATTGAAATTCAGTGTTTCCTTCTATTATAAACGTGGACAAAAAATCTCAGTATGACTGGTAGTACCTGAAACTCTTGCCAATAGAAGGTGCAGATATCTTCATGTCACATTACAGCTGTGGCTGATATCTTCAAATATTGCTCACATTTATTGTTACTTCAAAATCATAGTAGTTTTTATTATTTATTTTAAAATATTTATTTATTTGTTTGTTTTTGGCTGTGTCGGGTCTTAGTTGCGGCACACAGGATCATTCATTACAGCACGCAGGCTCTTTGTTCCGGCGCGCGGGCTTCTCTCTAGTTGTGGTGACTGAGTGGGCTCCAGAGCATGTGGGCTCTGTAGTTATGGCACATGGGCTCTGTAGTTATGGCACATAGGCTCTCTAGTTGCGGCATGTGGGCTTAGTTGCCCTGTGGCACGTGGAATCTTAGTTCCCTGACCAGGGATCGAACCCACGTCCCCTGCATTGGAAGGTGGATTCTGAACCACTGGACAACCAGGGAAGTCCCCATAGTAGTTTTTAGAACTGCTACTTGATCTTATTGTTTAATGAGTAATAAATACACATATTACTAAATTATCATTTTTAAAAGCTCTGTTGTTAACTATCTCTATATGATTGGCTTCCTTTGTCAAATTATGTATTTTACTGTATGTTAAAAAGCATTGCTTGAGAAGGGGCCCAAGGGGGTCTCTGGCACAGAAATGGTTTAGCTCTGCCCTCTGTATTCCCATTTCATAGACTTACTGCTTAGGCTGTCCTCCAGCCTGAGAGGTCCATTCAGAGTGTCTTTTATGCTTCAGTTTAGAACACTGCAATATTACAAGTTTTGGGTTATTTCACCTTATACCACATATAATATAATTACGATATATAACATATTATATATTATAAAGGTTCAATAAACCTTAATTAAACATGCGAGACTGAACAATGCTCCACGTCAGAATCTGGAGATTCAATGGTGTTTCTCATGGTTCCTGCCTTTGAGTCATTCCGGCCCAGAATTGCAGGCAGATAAGGAAGTAGGCCTGGCAATGTACTGTTCCCGTGCTCTCCACATGGCAGCCACCTAGATGATGTTCTTACTCCTCACCTGGGTGGCGGTGGAGGTGTAGGCAGAGTATCAGCCACTGCTTCTCACAGGAATTGACACATATGAGGAAACCTAGAGAACAAGAAGGCATTAACCAGAATGGGAGGAGACTCACTCAGAGGAAACCTGTGCAAGCATGAAACTTACCTCTGCCTGCAGCCTTGGGGCAGAGGAATGGCCAAGGGGGGAAATATGCATGGCCTGCCTTCCAACTCCCCCGGATGTGTCCGGGAAGACAATCCTTCTCACCATGCACAAGTCAAGCGGCTTCCCACTCTTGATGAGAATATTCAGCTTGCATTTACTATTTTAGCCCGGCAGGCGAAAGTTCTTTCTCTCAGGCTCCCTCTTCCCCCGACAGGAGTTACTAGGTGCAAAGCCCTTGGCCAACGGAGCCCTTCTGGAAGGGCCCCTCCCCACTTCTTGTGCCTTCCTCAGCGCCTCTTCCACCCAAGAGCTCTCTCAGTGTGCATCCTTGGCTTCAGCCAGTTCCTTCCCTCCTGGACTCATGAGGGGTACCTGAGAGCGTGCTTAGATACCATGGTACAAATGGGAGGGACACCTGCGGACAGACTCACCGTCCCAGTTTCTCCTCCAGCACTTCAGCCCACGGGACCCCGTCTAGAGGGAAAGAGGTCTTCTCCCACCTGGATTAATTATGAAGAGACATTCCCTCAAGCCTTTCCTCAGCCGGCCAGCAGCAGGGGCTGCTCAGCTAGTGAGGGACTAACTGACTCTCCAGCACTGTTAGCAGCTGGGACGGAGCCTTTGCTGCCTGTGTCTGCTGGGGCACTGGGCCCATTCCTTTGTGATGGGCTCTATTTTTCACTATGTTTACCAGGGTCTAAATGGAGCAAATTCCACCCACACATCTTGGTAAGATAGGGGTGTAGATGAAAAATCTTTCTATTTTTGAGGGTTTCTGTTTACTTGAGGAAATTGCTTCATCTTGCTCAGTTATCCTTATAGGAAACAGGCTGCCTGTCTTTGAGGGGTTCCTGCTTCCAGTTGCTGACGTGATATTATACTTTCTGAGGAAGAGGATGGTGCTCTTTCTTGCCCTCTGTAGGAGAGGTTTTTTTGTTTTTTTGTTTCTTTTCTTTTTGGAGGACATTTTAAATTATGACCATAAAATTTCATGGCTTCACTTACTGGGCACTATTCGATTCTCTCAGAGGACAGGCTAGTTTCCTTCCCCCTGGAGGATCAGTGTATTTATTTCCTTCCTTTCCTCGCCAGCATGCTCTGAATGCTTTCACTGCTAGGCACAGGACAAACAGTAAAAATGATAGATTTCCTGCCCTTCTAGGTCAAATAGAGGAATACAAACATTTTAAAATTAAGCGTGATAAAGTGATATTGATGTTGTCACAGTCATCTGTGCGGAGTACCACTGGGGCCTAATAAAAGAAGAGTATTTAAATGTGGGGGCGGGCTCATAAATACTGAAGGACAACACAGGAAAGTGTTGGCAGGAAGAGAAAGGGATGCTAGCCTTCCTGGAAGCAGGATCGGTGAGAGCAAAGTCCAGATGGAGGCAACACTTGAGATGCCGTGGGAGTTGCGGCAAGTCTGGATCATTTGAAACTGGGGTTAGATGGAGTGCAGAGAAAGACTATACGAATGAAGTAGGCAAGGGAAGCATCATGGAAGATTTGGACGCCCTGCTTAAGAGTTTGGATTTTCCTGTCAGAAAACTGGAAAGCCACAGAAGAGTTATAAGCAGGGGTAGGAGACTGATGCCAAGGAAACCAAAGGGCAGTTATGAGGCTCTGAACTTAGTAGCAGTGGGACTGGAGAGGAGGGGCAGTGAGGAGAAAGGTAGGAGGTTGAATGAACATGACTTAACGTTCCAATGGATTGGAAGGAGTGAGAAGTGTAGGGTGATTATAGTTTTCAGCTGAAAGTTTACTTCACTGAAAAGGAGTATTAGAAGAAGAGTAGGTTTGACCAGAAGTTTAATTTTAGACATGTTGATTTTGAAGTGCTGGTGGAATGCCCATGGGAGTGGCAGTGTCCATCAGGCAGATGAATAAACAGGTCTAGAGCTCAGGAGAGAGAGGTAGCCTAGAAATTCAGATCTGAGCATCATCAGATACAGGTCCTTTTGGAAGCCAGGTCCATGTCCCATGGAAAGTGTGTAGAATGAAAAAGGCCCAAGGACAGAGCCTTCAATGGAAAAGACTAATAGTTAAAGGACAAATAGGGAAGAGGCTTCAAAGAAGGCAGAGAGAGAACAGATAGTGGAAGGAGAACAGTCTAGGAGTAGTGGCTCTTTTGGCTTCTGGGAAGCAACTCTTGGGGGTCAGATGTTCTCTCCATCTCCCTGAATCTTACGGCCTTCCTGTTTCTGTGTATTGGCTTTATCTCTTCTCTCTAATGACCTCTTTCTCTGCTCATTCAGTTTCTGACCCTCATAACTTTGGCTTCACATGGTCAAACACTGCCCCTAGAATCTCTTTATATACCATGAATTTTCAACTTCCACCCCATACTTTTGTCTATTTCAAACTCCTGAGAAAGGGAGAATCTGATAGGTCTAACTTTTCTTCAGGTCACATCAAGGATCTAGGTTGCCTTGACCAGGTGTGTACTCATGCTCCCACCACCTGCGGTCCTGAGAGTCTTGGGTATAAAACATGGCTGTCTGTGTTCACCCCTTTGACAGGAGATATGGGCAAGGAGAAGAAAATGTGGTTAGTTAGGCTGAATGATAATCTGTAGTTTTAGAAAGTTTACGGAAGGGGTTCCTCAACAATGGCAGACACTGTAGTATAGTCAAGAAAGTATCCTGTGGATCTGGTGATGTGGATGCCAGTTGCTGGGATGGGGGGAGGGATCTGGCTGTTGTGAGTTGGCAGTGAACGAGGGAAGGAATTGGAGACATAGAGCTGTGGCTTCCTCTTAATCAGGATCTTTACCTCAAACTTTATAATATAAAGGAAGGGGGGTGATGTTGATACAGGATGGAGTCTAGTGGTGGTTGTCCTTTTCCTTCTCAAACATATGATTATTATTTAGTTATTTGACCTTGTTCTGTACTAGAGCAGTGGGTTTGGACCTATGAACACAGATAACAGAACTACCCTCAGGAAAAGGAGAAGGGATCCCTTTGAATGAGACCGTGGGAGGGAGGGAGGGAGAAGTGACGTGGGTAAATTGCAGGAAAGGTAAGAGGTTGGCAAAGGGCACTGAAGTCCACTCTGCAAAGTCTTTCCCACTTCTCTCCCTTCACTCCCTCACTTCCCCTCTCCTCCCTAAGAGTTAACTGATAATTGAATGATCCTGCAGATTCTGAGATATCCTAAACAGATCCCACAGAGAATCCAAAGTAGGGTAACTGTCCTGGTCCTTTAAGACTGAGCAGGCTCTGCTGTTGAGGGCAGCACACCAAGGAAAGCCAGGCTGCTAGTAGGCTTGCTTTATGGTATAGCTTTCTTTGGAATCATCTGTAATGCTGATCTATTAGCAGGGGTTTCTGTCAGCCCTACCAGCATTCTGGGGCAGCCCACCCAGTCTGCATTCTGCTCCTCAACCTAGCGATGGCCATGGTGTCATGGGCTACTTATAAAATATCATAGAACTCACTGACTCTCATTATATAAACTCTCTCATTATGTAAATAAAGGAACTGAGGCCTGAAGAGGTGAAGTGGCTTGCCCAGGGTCACATACTTGGTGGCAAAACCAGGAATAGAACATAGGCTCCCCAACTCAAGGCTCAATGTTATTATTATTATTGTTTTAGTGTGATCATTTTCCCACTAATTGCTTAATATCCTGCCAATATCCATTATGTGCTCAATGAGAGTCCTGGTTTTTCCTGAGAAGGTGATATTTCAGGTGGGTTGTGAAACGTGAGCAGAGCTCACCAGGCAAAAAGGTAAGGCAAAGGGTTTGACTTGGGCTAAGTGTGCAACATCTACTGCCTGGGATGAGGTAATTATCATGCACAGAGACAGAAAGTGACCATCAGAGGCCTCTCATGGCCTCTGTTTGAAATACCAAAAGCTTGGAACTACATGCCTTCACCTGGCCATCCTTCCCAAGTGGACAAAACACATGCACCACCCATCCATCATCTTGTCTATTCATGCTCTTACATGTAACCTACTGTGTTCTTCCCCTTTCTCACTCATTCTCCCATTGCTGTGATCCTTTCCACCGAGGGCTTCTGGAAATCCTTATCTAGAGAAAACCAATGACCCTATACTATCACCTTATTCACCAAACACCTACCACCCTGAAGCTTGGTTAACTCTCAAGGAACCACTTGCCAATCTCTCCAGTGCCGGATGCTTATTTTCTCACATCACATGGACCATGAGGAGAGGCTGGGAGGCTGAGTGGAGGAGAGAGGGGTTAGCCTTCCCCCTGGTCCCCACTCTCCGTTTCATCGTAAATTCTCCACTGTTGAATAAAAGCTGGATGTTAGCTGGCTATAGCAGTTGCCATCTAAAAAATTCTTTAACATTTGAAGGAGATTTAACATTTGTCTGTTGTCAACTAATGTTATTTTCCTAGATAATCTCTCTGAATGACATTTTTTTTCAATACTCTTCTCTCTCTAGATATGCTTCCTCAGTAACCCCTTGAACAGTCCTGATTTAAACAACCATTACTAGATCTTGAGCTCAAAGTTTCCTATGGGTTCTAGGTTGCATATTGGATATCTTCAACATGTGGGTATTTCACAGACACAGCATATCCAAAATTGAATAAGCAACCCCTAATTCCCAAGCAACCACTTAGACCTTTGTTCCTTCTTAGACTTGCTTCCTCAGTAAATGGCTGTGCTACTCAGCTAGTCACCCATGCTAGAAACTTGAGGGGAGGTGAAGGGTGAGTATCCTAGACTTCACTGTGTCTCTCCTACAATATAGAGTCAGTAACCAAGTCATGATCATTTTACCTCCTTGACAACTTTTTTCTTTTCCATTCCTACTTCCTCTGCCCTAATCAAGGCATTATCTCTTTTCATTTAGGCTTTTGAAATGGGGTCCTAACGGCTGCCCTGGCCTTCAGCTTGATTCCACTCCAATCCATCCTCTAGGCTATATAGTCAGAGCAATTATTCTAAAATAGAACTATAATCACATCACTCTCTTCCTAAACTCCCTCAGTGAACCTTTTATGCCTTGAGAGGAAATGTGTCTCTTTGGCATGCCATTCATGGCTTCCATGCCTAGGACCCTGTCAACCTGTCTGGTCTTATCTCCATACTCACCATTCACATTAAACAACTTTCAAGCCCCTAATGGAGTCATGCTCTCTCAGGTTTTTGCAATAATTGTTGCTTGTCCTTATTGAGACGTTACTATATACAAGGATCTCTATTACTTGATCTCTTTCTGCTCATAACTGCATGTGGTTACTGTTTTTCCCCCAGTTGACAGATGGAAAAACTGAAGCACAAATAAGTTAACTAATCTAACTAAGGTCACACAGCTAGTGAGGGACACAACTGGGATTTGAACTCCTATCAGTCTCTCTCTAGAACCCATTCTTTCAACCACTATTTACAGCACTATCACTCTGTCCCTCCTCCTGGAAGACCCTTCTTTCTTCCTTCACTTAGCTTAATTCATACTTACCCCTCGGCCATTTATTCTGGCTTCTGCTTCCATCAAAATTCTGAAAAATCTCTCACAAAAAATGTCAATGATGGACTTCAGTGGGAATTTTCCCATTCTCTTCTTACTGGATCTTTCAAATGCTTCCAACCATTGGCTACTCCATAGGCCTTGAAATATCCTCTTCCTTGATTCACATGATGATCTGCTCCTGGTCTTTCTGCTTTATCTCTGGATGTGCTTTCACAGCCACGTTTGTTGTTCACACTTCTCTATAGAAACTTCATATTGGAGTTTTAGTTTCTCCATTCTTTTATCCCTATGCTTTTTACACCGAGTGATCTCATCCAAGTTCTAGCTTCAATTTCCATCTATATGTTGATAACTTCTACATTTGTATCCATGCTTTCCCTTTGTTCTACAGGCCCTTTTAGACCAGTGCTTCTTTAATATTCCTTGAATCTCTCAAAAGTATCCTGCACTCAACATATCTGAAATGGAATTTTTAGTTTTCTCCCCAATATTGCTCTTCAGTGTACTTTAGCCCACCTTCCACCTAGAGAAATAATCTAGAAACTTTTATAGCCCATCAACCAAAGGGCATTAAGAACAAAACTGTGGTCCGAACTAGATTTATTTCGCTGACTGCAGCCAGGGGGCATGCACTCCAGGAGAATGGGGGGTTGTCTCAGTAAGAGAGAGTTTTTAGGGACTTCTTCTAGGATTTGGGCTTGTAATGCACGGTTGTAGGGAGGATTTAAAAACATGAGGTCCAGTTTTGAATTGGAGGTTGTCAAAAAGCTAGGGAAGGGCTTCCCTGGTGGCGCAGTGGTTGAGAGTCCGCCTGCCGATGCAGGAGACGCGGGTTCGTGCCCCGTTCCGGGAGGATCCCACATGCCGTGGAGCGGCTGGGCCCGTGAGCCACGGCCGCTGAGCCTGTGCATCTGGAGCCTGTGCTGCGCAACGGGAGAGGCCAGAACAGTGAGAGGCCCGCGTACTGAAAAAAAAAAAAAAAAAAGCTAGGGAAATTCAATAACTGTCTTACTTATTCTTTTTTTTAATATAGAAAGCAGGAGGATTAAAGTGGGTTGAGAGTAGTCACTGCTATGAAGTTGGAATTACATGTTAGCCAGAAGAGAGATGCTGAGAATGGGCTTGCCTGTCTTGTTCCAGACATGTCACTGAGTGGCCTTCTCTGAATATTGTCTATAATTGTCATTTATTTTGAGTTTTAGTAACTCCCAGTTTTAGTTAGATGATTTTGGAAAAAGTGATTTTAACTCTCAGCTTTAATTTTCCAATATAAAAAATAAAGCAAATATCTATTACTATTTGGAGCAGAAAATTCAAGAACACTTTACTTATGATTTTAGTTGTACACATACTTCCCTTCATTTTAATAATGAAACTCTTTTTATGTGTCTCAGAAAAAAACAAATATTTTTCCTGCCATTTGCAAAAACAGTTCCATCTGACTGGTAGATTATGAGACCTATCCTTTAGAGGCAGGACAACCAAGAAATCATCAGTTACTTGAAGTTTATAGGATTATGCATCCACCAATATCTTGACTGTCTCAAGAGGAAACCAAATAATTAAGACCAACACAGAAGACCCTCCAATAATCAAGAAGTAAGACAGTATCTGTAGTGGCTAAGCAGTTAGACTCTGAAGCCGGATGCCTGAATTTGATTCTTGACTTTACCATTCCCATGCCTCCTCCAACTTGGAGCAAGTTGCTGGACCTTTCTGTATTTCAATTTTCCCTTCAGTAGAGCAACAGAAATAATATAGTCCCTTCCTCTTAATGATTGCTATAAAGATTAAGTAAGTTAATAAATATAAAGTGCTTAGAACAGCACCTAGCATAGAGTAGGCACTCAATAAATATTTAGTTGGCATTATTATTATAATCCATCATGTCATTTGGAGTTTAAAAAACCTTTTAAAATTTGAGTAGTTGCCAAGGACACTCTGTATAATGGTACAAAGGTACATAAGAGAAATATAAAGTTGGAGTAACCTCTAAAATTTTTAAAACAGATCTGGCTACTCAAGAAGACTCCTTCAGAGAGCTCTCAGATGCCAACACGCTTGAGAATAGTGAATCTAGAATTATGTTAACACATTGGAAGCTTCCATGGAGACTACAATGGTGAAAGAGCAATTTGAATAGTAGAGTTTCAAAACTGTCAAAGAAATTGATGATGTATCCCTACTTGCCAGAAAGGAGCTTATGCAACACCTTTGGGCTGCATATAAGAGGAACTACTGGGGGCGGTTTCATGAAATCTAAAACTGAAGTGGCTCCTTCTTCTCTTCCTGTCAAGCTGGCCATTCTGACATCTATTAACTAATACATGTAAGTGGGATAAAAATTTTTTTGATTATGACATCTGTTTAAATTGGCCTTCTGTGTCTGTTCATAATTTCAGTTAAACTATGTGCTTTTAGCATTTACTAGACTGGAGTTGGATTCTTTGGGGAAGAGAAAAACAGAGGTTACAAAAAAGATTAAATTGTAGGTTATTATTATTTTTTAATAATCAAATGGGGCACATAAAAAAGTTCTTTGTATTTATTCTTATATTTGGTGACTGGTCATTTGTGCAGTTTTGGAGGGTATCTTTGAATTTAATTTATTGGCACACTTATGTAGACCTCAGTTATCTGAACTGATTTCTGTCTAGTCATTAGTAGATTGCTTGCCTATGTTTCCTTATATTTTATGTACAAATATCTAGGCAGGAGCCTATTCAGGGTTTGCAGTTCATTGTTACTGAAGCTGTCTGTGGATTCTATGTTTAACCATCAATGATTTCCCAAGCTGGCAGCTTTTATGAAAAGAACTAAATCCAAATTTGGCCCTGGATTGAAAAAAGCAGAGTTCCTAAATAGTTAATGTATATGATACACTTAATAGTATTATCAACCTTTAACTAGCAATTCTCCTTCTGGGAATGTAGTCATACAGCGTAAATGATTGAAGAGGAGAATGTCATATGCTCATATGTACTCACAACAGTCTGAGGCACAATAGCAAGAGGTTGGAAGGTCTAACAATAAAATAATGGGTAAATAGAGTATATGTCATTAGGATGGACTCTTAAGTCATTAAAAATGATCACGATGAAGGCAATGTAGAATTATAGGGAAATGTTTCTTACATAATATTAAGTAAAAGAGGCAGAATATAAATGGTATGTTGATTGTTAAGGCAGATATAAACAATAAATGCATTTGGACCGACTGAAAAGAACTACTTGGTGGTGGGAATGTGAGTAATTTAACTATACTTTCTTCATTTTTTTTAAAACCAAAAGAAAGAAAGTAAAGAGTTTTTTTTTAAAAGAGTTTTAAATAGCATGATCATATTATTCGAGAGCCAAATTCCTCATTCATTTTTCATGGATTTGTAAAAATGACAGCTTTTATGTTAACTCAATTTGAGGTTTAGCCCAGGAACCTGATTTGTTTGCCTTAATAGATTCACTGTATCTTGATTTTTAAAATAAATTCTATGAAAATTCCAATGCCAACTGGTTTGCTATCCTTATGAATAAGAAAAGATCGCATGGGTGAAAGATACCCTAATCAGAGATAAACAGAAAAAGCATGGAATAAAATGTGGAGCATCTACCAAAAGATATGAAGGCCTTTTGAAGAGTTGCTCCTAATTTATATATATAAGTTAGAGTTTTATGGTAAATATACAGATAATACAGAACATTTTCACATTCTTAAATTTTACTTACAAACTAAATCTTTTACATTATATTGAAAAGACATAGCCTTAGTCAGTCGTGAGAAATGGCTGCAAAAAGCCCCACAATTCAATCCCCAAATTTATTAACAAGTCCTGTTGGAGTAACGCCTGTTAAAAAATGTCAGCTGAAGGCAGAAGGGATTTGTGAAATTCTGGTCTCCTTGTTATTTATTCTTCAGCAGTGACTGAAGAGAGGGAGGTCTAATATTCTTAGGTACAGACCTCTCAAGCGTGAGGCAAGATGTGGTCCATTTAGGGCAGGGCTGTGAGTGAGCACCCTCGGGATTTGCATGCTCCCTAACCTTGGAATGCAGCAGATACTAAGGGGCCTGGCAGGGTCTTCTGTGTTCTTGGGCATAAAACTCTCTCAGAGGAGCCTTAAAGAGGCTGTCTTCTCAAATGTTAAGCATTTGGGGGTCTCTTAAAATACCTATTCTGACTGAGTAGGTTTGGGGTAGGGACTGAGATTCTGCATTTTTAACAAGTTCTCAGGTGATGCTGATGCTGTTGGTCTGCGGAGTGCAATTTTGCGTAATAAGACTCTAAGCTCAGCTTACTTGAGGAAAAACAAGTGATGCAGGGAATCTCCTTCTTAATCTTTGCTTCCCATATTATTTCTAGGACTGGAAGCTTATCTTTGGACAGGGAAGCATGCCACTGGCGTGGACTTCAATGTGAAAAGAAGTGTTATTACATACTGGAATAATTTCTTACAATTTTAACTTATCACTCTGGTGTCCAGAAAGATCAGTACTGGTAACTAAGAAATATACTCTGTAGCTCATATGTTGAAGTTTTAAGCATTGCTATATGCCCACCAGCTTTTTGGAATGTTATTGTCCTAACAATATGCTGTGTGGTCATCTATTTGGTTAGCTGTTTTTAAAATTTTCTTTGGAATTTTCAAATTTCATTTACAGGCCTCTTTATAAAACCCCCTCTCTGATTCTTCTGGGGTGGCCCTTGTATATATGATATATAAAATGTCAAAGTAGTTGGTATTTAATAATTGGCAATTATCTTTAGGTTTATTTTTAGTAATTATCTTAAGATTTATTTTAAATTTTTATTTATTTTTTATTTTATTTATATATTTAGTTTGGCTGCATTGGGTCTTCATTGCTGCGTGCAGGCTTTGTCTAGTTGCAGCGAGTGGGGGCTACTCTTCGTTGCAGTGCATGGGCTTCTCATTGCGGTGGCTTCTCTTTGTTGCAGAGCATGGGCTCTAGGCACATGGGCTTCAGTAGTTGTGACTCGTGGGCTCTAGAGCGCAGGCTCAGTAGTTGTGGTGCACGGGCTTAGTTGCTCTGTGGCATGTGGGATCTTCCCGGACCAGGGCTTGAACCTGAGTCCCCTGCATTGGCAGGTGGATTCTTAACCACTGCGCCACCAGGAAGTCCCAAGATTTATTTTAAAATTAAAATTAATATCATGGGCAGGAAGCTTCTTGGTTTTCACTGATCTTTCTAAGTAAGTTAAAACTAACCATTATCTGGCACATATATACAATGGAATATTACTCAGCCATAAAAAGGAATGAAACTGAGTTATCTGTAATGAGGTGGATGGACCTAGAGTCTGTCATACTGAGTAAAGTAAATCAGAGAGAGAAAAACAAATACCAGATCCTAACGCACATATATGGAATCTAAAAAAATGGTACTGATGAACCTAGTGTCAGGGCAGGAATACATACACAGACACAGAGAATGGACTTGAGGACATGGGGTGGGGAAGGGGAAGCTGGGACACAGTGAGAGAGTAGCACTGACATATATACACTACTAAATGTAAAATAGATAGCTAGTGGGAAGCTGCTGCATAGCACAGGGAGATCAGCTCGGTGCTTTGTGACCACCTAGAGGGGTGGGATAGGGAGGGTGGGAGGGAGACGCAAAAGGGAGGGGATATGGGGATATATGTATACATATAGCTGATTCACTTTGTTGTACAGCAGAAACTAACACAACATTGTAAAGCAATTATACTCCAATAAAGATATGAAAGCAAAACAAAACAAAACAAACTAACCACTATCACTGGTGTTCAATTCTTTCAAAAGTGGCCTCGGGCTGCCACTTTTAACTTTAAATTGCAAAGTTCTGATTTTAACTTAGCATATACTTACAAGACAATAAAAGCCAAGTACAAATCTATTATCCAAAGTAGTAAAAACAAAATACATTATTTGGAATGTCAATGGGATTCTTATCATTGAATCTTTTTTTCTTAAATCTATGAACAGTGAGCTGAGAGATCTCTTAAATGTGTTTCCTGTAAGAACACATTTTTATAGAAATTACATTTACATGGTTATTTGTTTAGCTTTGAATATAGTACTATACACCTTAATTCTTTGGCCCACCAAAGTCTGGAGATCACAGGGTTAGACAAAAGGAAAGAACAAGAAGAAAGTCTGTAAGCAGACACTGGGCACTGAAATCATTATGCTTTCAAGATAATAATTAAACCCTAGAGGGAATGAAAAATGGGTGAACTGTTCTCAAGTATTACTGCTTGCTCCTTGGGTGTATATTACTGTTTGGATACTAACAATCTATATCCCTAATACACGCTATTGAATTAATTTGTTGTTCTGAGAATTGAGGTTAAGTGTGAAAACACCGGTTTATAGATGTTCAATAAAGTTTTGTTGGACTTTATATGTCTTACTTGATCAGAAACACATATACTCTGTTTTTGGAAAAGTCACAGAGATTTCATCTTCTGTTTCCTATTTTTCCAAGATGGCATTTCTATTTTGGCCCTGACAAACAGCTATCCTACCCTTCTTATGCATTTGCATCTTGTAGACAGTTTAGAATCTAAAAATCAAGACATAAATTAAATGTGTATTTGATGTAACTCCACCAGGCTACTATGACCTTCAGAAGCTCTGTAACACTGCTTTATTTATTAACTAAACAAAGCTCCAAGAGATATAAAGTTTTAATTTTCATAATAATAGAACAGTAAGGAGATATTGGTTGAATTTACTATTGTTTCATTAATCTTAAAGGTAGGAGGTGTGCTATTAACAGCAGCAATTTTAATGAAATCCTTTCTTCTCTAAGCATCTGCAACCCATTTATTAGAATGAAAACACATTACCAAGAATCTCATTAACAAAAGTGGATATTAAAACTGTGCTAGAGATCTAAAATATGATGCATATTTTAAAAATTCAGATGTTTATTTTCAAGAGAAACAGACAGTATTTGCTATTAATTAGAGAAAAGTTATCCAAGAAAATCATTTACCTTGCAAAAGCTTTCAGTTCTTACACTGTAAATGTTGATCCTCAAAACTACTAAATATCACTCTTCAGTACAGTAAAACCTGCTGTGAAGGGATGACTTCCCAAACATAGTATAAGCTGGTAACATGAATGTAAATGTGGAGCCTTTAAAGGCATTGTTTACATACGTAAAAAGATGGTCAACATCCTATACGTTAAAAGTGAACCCTCTCCTTTGCCTTCAATTTTATTTTTAGTTCCTGTCCTTTTGGATTTAAGTGGAAATAGAGCACTAACATTTTTTCTTTATGATTTAAAAATCTGTCCCTTATGCCTTTATTCACAGAGGTTTACCTGCACAGTTATATTGTCTACTAAAATTGGAAATAGTCTGAAGTCACCAGAGCACCAGAGATGTCTGTTGTCATAATCAAATGGATCTGGAATTGTTTTATCTTTCCCTTTAAACACATTATTTGAGTATAGTTTGCTCGATGGAAAACCACCATCAACTAATTTTCTTAAAAGAGTTGTGGCAGTATTAGAAGAATGGATTCTTTCCTGAGAGGGCAGCTAACTCTGAATACATGTGCATTTAGTTCAACATGATTAGCTGATGCACACCAAATCCCATGTTGACTAAATGGAAAGCAATGTGTTGAATTTCAGGTTGGAATTTGCATAATTCCTCTATTTTTCTAAAATCCAACATGTTCAATCATAACTGTCTGAGTACAAATTAAAGGCTTTTCCTCCCATGAATTTTAAATACATGCTACTCTGTTCTGTGCTGAAATGTGTTAACTCTTTTATTCTGGATTGTTCATTGGAAAATTCTGATAAAAACAGTACAATTTAAAAAAAAAGGTCTTTCATTGACAGAACATCTGCAAACTTAATGAGGAAATCCACTGAGATAAATACATCAACTAATAAATTCCCATACATGTAGCCAGTAGTATCACTGGCCAAGTACAAATCATCTGGGAAGGTTTGGAGACTTTCAGTTCCTTTGGTCACAGGTTAACCAGAGCACATATTTCAAATAACAGAGAATTTCTTAAACAGTCCTCTCCTCCACGAAAACAAGCCATTCTACTGACCACATTTAGAAACAACCCAAAGGAAACTATAATTAAGGGGAAGAATGGGACAGAAGTCAACAATCTAGGACATAGTCCATGGTAAAGCATTGTGTGTTCATGTAGACACTTTCTTCTTCTCCTCCCAAATGTCATTATCTAACTCTTAACTCTTCCATATGCCTCTCATATGTGTTTCAATGACTAGATTATGAACTCCTGAAGATTAGGAACTATCAACAGCTTTTAAATCTTTCTCCCCAACCTTAAGTGTTATAGTCACATAGTTGCGAACTAACAAGATAGCAGGTAACAATTACATTTAACATCCACTAAGTACTTTTATTGAGATGTAGGAAATTAATAGAGGATTAATTGCAGATTCAATATAACAGTTATATGATTATTTATGTTTTATTTTTCTTCTTTTGGCAATTTTGGCATATTGCATTTCTTTGAGAAAAATTTCCTTTTTACACAAATGTTCAAATTTATCAGTATAAAGCTGTTCAAAATATTCTTACTACCGTTCTAATTTTTGTAGGATCTATAGTGATGTTCCCTTTTATATTCCTTAGTTATTTAACTGTTTTATTTTTTTTAATGACTACTCTTTCAGAGTTGTATCAATTTCATTAGTTATCTAAGAACCAACTTTTAGAGGCATTAATTATCTCTCTGTGTGTTTTTCTTCCACTAACTACTAATCTTTTGATTTTCGGTCTTTTTCTTTTCTAATATGTGTTCACAGCTAGTGTTTCCTTATATCATGGTTTAGCTCATCTTACAAGTTTTGATGTCTAATTTGTAATGAAAATTACAATGATCTGTAATGAAAAATTATAATTTTTTCATTATAATTCAATTCAATTGTTTTCATTATTATTCAAAATATTTTCTGATTTCCACTTTCTGCTTTGACTCGAAAGGTATTTAGATGTATAATTCTTAAATTTAAAGCATATGGGACCTTATCAAAATACCAATGGCATTTTTCACAGAACTTGGACAAATAATTCTAAAATTTGTATGAAAACACAAAAGTCCCTGAAAAGCCAAAACAGTCTTGAGAGAGAACAACAAAGCTGGGGGTATCACGCTCCCTGATTCCAAATACTACAAAGCTACAGTAATCAAAACAGTATGGTGCTGGCACAAAAACAGACACATAGATCAGTGGAACAGAATAGAGAGTCCAGAAATGAACCCACACTTTTATGGGTAATTAAACTCCAACAAAGGAGGCAAGGTATACAATGAGGAAAAGGCAGTCTCTTCAACAAACAGTGTTGGGAAAACTGGACAGTTATATGCAAAAGAATCAAAGGGGACTACTCTCTCAAACCATGCACAAAAATAAATTCAAAATGGATTAAAGACTTAAATGTAAAACCTGAAACCATAACACTTCTAGAAGGAAACATAGGAAGTAAGCTCTTTGACACTGATCTTAATAATATTTCATGGATATGTCTCCTCAGGCAAAGGAAACAAAAGCAAAAATAGACAAATGGGACTACATCAAATGGAAAGGCTTTTGCACAGCAAAGGAAACTAACAACAAAATGAAAAGGTCACCTACTGAATGGGAGAAAATATATGCAAATGATACATCTAATAAGGGGTTAATATCCAAAATATACAAAGAACTCATACAACTCAACATCAAAAAAACCCCCAACAACCCAATCAAAAATGGGCAGAGGATCTGAATAGACATTTTTCCAAAGTAGGCATACAGATGGTCAAAAGGCACATGAAAAGATGCTCAACATCACCAATCATCAAGGAAATGCAAATCAAAACCACAATGACATATCACCTCACACCTGTCAGAAATGGCGATCAATGAAAAGAACAAAAGTAACAAATGCTGGAGAGGGTGTGGAGGAAAGGGAACCCTCGTGCACTGTTGGTGGGGATGTAAATTGGCGCAGCCACTATGGAGAACAGATGGACATGCCTTAAAAAACTAAAAATAGAACTTCATATGATACAGCAATTCTACTCTTGGGTATTTACCTGAAGAAAACAAAAACACTAATTTGAAAAGATAAATGCACCCCTGTGTTCACTGTAGCATTATTTACAATAGCCAAGATATGCAAGATATGGAAGCAACCTAAGTGCTCCTCAGTAGATGAATGGAAACAGAAGATGGACACACACACACACAATGGAATATTACTCAGCCATAAAAAAGAACGCAATTTTCCCATTTGCAACAACATGGATAGACTTGGTGGATATTATGTTAAGTGAAGTAAGTCAGACAGAGGAAGACAAATACTGAATGATTTCACTTATATGTGGAATCTAAAAAGCAAAACAAATGAATAAGCATAACTAGACAGAAACAGACTCATAGATAGAGACAACAAACAGGTGGTTGCCAGAGGGGAGTGGGTCAGGGACAGGGAGGGAGAGAAATAGGTGAGGGAGATTAAGAGGTACAAAATTCCAGCTGCAAAACAAATGAGTCATGGGTATGAAATGTACAGTGTGGTTGGCAAGGGTGGGGGGGTGGGGAAGGGATGAACTGAGAGTTTGTTGGGGTTAGCAGATGCAAACTATTATATATAGAATGGATAAACAACAAGGTCCTACTGTATAGCACAGGGAACCATATTCAATATCATGTGATAAACCATGATGGAAGAGAATATATTGATAAAAAAAGACTATATATATATATATGTATGAGTGAATCACTTTGCTGTATAGCAGAAATTAACACAACATTGTACATCAACTATACTTCAATTAAAAAAAAACTATGCATTATCTTTGTATGGTGACAGATAATAACTGGAGCCATCATGGTGATCATCTTGAAATGTATAGAAATATCAAATCACTATGTTGTGTAACAGGAACTAACATAGTGTTAACTGTAGGCAAATTATACCTTAAAAACAAACAAAAACAAACAAACTCATAGAAAAAGAGATCAGGTTTGTGGTTACAAGAGGAGGGGGATGGGGTGAGGGGGAATTGGATGAAGGCAGTCAAAAGGTACAAACTCCCAGTTATAAGATAAATAAGTAACAGGGAACATAGTGCACAACATAAATACAATTAACATTGCTGTATGTTATATATGACAGTTTTTAAGAGAGTAAATCCTGAAAGTTCTTATCACAAGGAAAATGTTTTTTTCTTTCTTTAATTTTGTATCTACATGAGGTGATGGATGTTCACTAAACTTATTGTGATAAATATTTCATGATGTATGTAAGTCAAATCATTACACTGTATACCTTAAACTTAAACAGTACTGTATGTCAATTATATCTCAATAAAACTGGAAGGAAAAAATAAAGCATAGGGAAATTTCATGTATTTATTTATATATGTACTATTCATATGCATATATGTGTATACACACACACACATATATATGGAATGGAATACTACTCAACCGTCAAAAAAGAATGACATTTTGCCATTTGCAACAAAATGGATAGACTTGGTGGGTATTATGCTTAGTGAAATAAGTCAGACAGAGAAAGACATATACTATATGTTATCACTTATATGTAGAATCTAAAAAATGAAACAAACTAGTGAATATTTGCTCACTAGTTTATATTTTGTTTAGAATAACAAAAAAGAAACAGACTCACAGATATAGAAAACAAGCTAATGGTTGTGAGTGGGGAGAGGGAAGGAAGGAGGAGCAGGATAGGGGTAGGGGATTAAGAGGTACAAACTACTATGTATAAAATAAATAAGCTACAAGGATATACAGCACAGGAAATATCAACAATATTTTATAAA
Organism: Mesoplodon bidens; assembly: GCF_964165515.1. NCBI lineage: Eukaryota > Metazoa > Chordata > Mammalia > Artiodactyla > Ziphiidae > Mesoplodon > Mesoplodon bidens. The sequence continues at coordinate 94,160,439 of NC_138167.1, forward strand.
AACTATAAATGGAGTATAACCTCTAAAAATTGTGAATCACTATGTTGTACACCTGAAACTTACATAATATGTAAACCAACTATATCTCAATTAAAAAAAAATAAAAACATGTATTAAAAAAAAGCAGTCAGTTTAGCTCATAGCCATCTAGGAAAAAATGAAACCTCATGCCTCATGACAAAGACTTTGGAATAACTATGCATGTTAAAGAGGGTAATAATAATAATTATTATTATGCACAGTAGCTAGAAACGCCAATTAAAGATCATCAGATGCATGTAGTGTGGGAGGTCTTTTGCATAAGTCTCAGCATTTATACCTATAGATACAGAGCAATCACTGTTAGAAATTAATCTAAAAATGAATATTAATCTTAAAATAACAGATTATGTCAGCAAGCAAAATTGCTGTGAAACATACTACTGAGCATAAAGTAATGTTATTCATCCAGTAATCAAATCCACTTTTTTTTTTTTTTTTTTGCGGTACACGGGCCTCTCACTGTTGTGGCCTCTCCCGTTGCGGAGCATAGGCTCCGGACGCGCAGGCTCAGTGGCCATGGCTCACGGGCCCAGCCGCTCCGCGGCATGTGGGATCTTCCCGGACTGGGGCATAAACCCATGTCCCCTGTATCGGCAGGCGGACTCTCAACCACTGCGCCACCAGGGAAGTCCTCAAATCCACTTTTAAATGTGGACAATTCCTCAAATTTTGAATGGGGACACTAAAAATCCATTTGTAAGTTGTCTCATTAGAATCTAGAACACATTATTTTTCCTTACAAAATCAATGTCATAACTTATAAATAAGTTCCCATTTCTCTCCCTCTAGGACATTTAAAAAACACAACTATTGCTTTTATATTATACATTATGTGCCAGGAATTAAGTACTTTACATGGAGAACCGCAACCATCTGCATCAATGTGACAGAGCTATGGGGTCTAAGAACTGAGACCACCTGTTTCAACATGATTTATTTGTTTGTTGCAAGAAAACTTTCCCCAGGAAAGATAAGACTGTAAACCAATAAATAACTTCATTGTTTCAGGAAATTCCCATATATTAATTTATCTCAGACAAACAATCTGCTTTCCTTGGCAGAGAGTTCACTTATCAAGCAACAGTTTACTTATCAAGACTTGGTTCAAGACCCTCACCTTGCTATAGATACTAACCATAAAACTTATGTCATGAAATTTCCCCAGTCTGTTCTCCACCTTAGAAAAGCTGCCTTAAGCTCCTTGAGCCCAGACTTCCAAATCTTATAAATATCCTTTCCTGACTTCCTCCTTCAGAGACAGTCAAGACCGTCAAGGGGAAGTCCTCTACGAGAATTCTAATAAATTTAGTTTTGCTTGATTAAGAGGGTGGCTGGAGATATTCTGGGGGAGTTGAATAACATATATTTAGTCCGTTAATCCTCTTAACAACCTTATGAGTAAATTCTTTTCTTACGTTATTTTTTACAGATGAGAAAACCGAGGCACACCGAATAGTTAAGTGACTTAGGCAAGGACACAAAACAACTTAAGTCACATGAATCTAAACTACGGTACTAATATTACTGAGTCCTCCTTCCCCCTAAGTCTATGGATTTGAAGATACCCTAAAGAATCCTACGCCCTGATCCTCTCAGCCCTGTTCAGTAATTATAGTTCTAATTAGTGTAATTAGTAACTTTATTGTCTTCCTCACTGAACTCTGAGGACAGGGACATGTCTTGTTTGCCTCCATACTGCCAGTGCCTACTAGCATAATCTCTGACACATGGTAGGCATTCAATAAATGTTTATAAAATAAATATTAAATAAAACCCTACTTTACAAATGAGGCTCTGAGATATTAAAGAGTCTTGCTTTAACTCACCCAGAAGGTAATTGTCAGAGTTGGTGCTCCTGCTAATGCACCACACTCTTTCATTCAACTTGTAAAGGAGTTCTCAAAGAGCAGTTCGGTTTTTTTTTTTTGCGGTACGCGGGCCTCTCACCGCTGTGGTCTCTCCCGTTGCGGAGCACAGGCTCCGGACGCGCAGGCTCAGCGGCCATGGCTCATGGGCCCAGCCGCTGCACGGCATGTGGGATCCTCCCGGACCGGGGCACGAACCCGTGTCCCCTGCATCGGCAGGCGGACTCTCAACCACTGCGCCACCAGGGAAGCCCCAAAGAGCAGTTTTTATGAGATGAGTCTACAAACAGTGCAACAGGGATTCACGTGTATAAAGTCCTACCAACATATTGTATTTCTTTGCTTTCTCCTGAAATGTTGTCATCTCAGTGTGACTGTACAGATCATCTCATGTTGATTAGATGCTGGAATCTCACATTTGTCTCTGATTAATAAAAAATGGAAAGCTTTCATTGGTAAATGCAATTTCTGACAATGTTTTGAAACACTGGGAAGTTACTACATACTTTCCTTGGTATTAAAACATCCGTAATTCACTTCTCTTTACCCATATAAGTAGAGTTTTACCCATATAAGGTTCTTTTTTTTCTTTATTATAAGGAGAAATGAATGTTATATAAATATTTGGGCATCAGAAAAAAAGTTTAAAATTTTACATAGAAGTTAAAATTATGAAAGGAAAGAAGGTAGGCTTGGAATGGTTTTCTGCTCTTGAGATAGACACTCATATAGCAAAGAACATAAGGAAATAAAATAGAATAAAATAAGCAACCTAAAGAGATGCATCAACCAAATGCAGATGTGTGAACCCTGTTCTGACTTTGAATTGAACCAACTGATATAAAAGACATTTTGAGCCAATCACGGAAATGTGAATGAGGATAAATAATAGATTATTATGGAAAGAAATCCTTAACTTAGAAATATATATTTACGTATTTATGTGAAATAACAAATTGCTTGAGATTTACTTTAAAATTCTCCAGGGAAGGTGAGTATGGGTGGCAAATGTGTGTCTGTGTGCACTTCCATGTGTGTCCTGATGAAACGAGATTGGTAAAATGTTTATAATTACTGAAGTTTGTGATGAGTACATGGGGATTTATTATACTGTACTCTCCACTTCTGGACATGTTTAAAGTTTTCAGCATAAAAAACTTAAAAAGTGGCTAATTTTCCCAGTGTTGTACTAGGTATACAAAGCACCTGATCATTCACACATATACTGGCTACAAACCCAGTATCACAACCCAAAGCAAAAAATTATTCTCATCTGTGTATAGACTCTAAAACTTAAGAAAGCAGTTACTTCTTCTTCTGGGAGAATATTATGCAGTCTCTAGCTGAGAATCAAGGAAGCTTTTTCCCAGTTGTCCATCTCTTCTGTGTGTATTAGAAACCTCAAGTTTTCTGCTAATGAAAGGACTCCGTACCACACGGGGCAGAGTGGGTCTTCTCTTATTCACTCCTGCTTCTCCTAGATTGGTTTTTTACAGAGTACCAGATGATTCATAAAGTGCCAACCCATCTTTTATTTTAGTAAGATAAATAGCCCCAAGAGTCCTTAAAGTGAATATCTCAATTATAAGACACATATTCCTTTAAGGACACAGAATATTTCCTTATGTAATTTAGATTAAAACACAGTATAAAATATGCATTATATTAAGCACTTTTTATGTCCGGCCTGCTTCCTGGGTATTTATTTAAGCGTGACTTTTTCTCTCCTGATAACATGAAAAATCCTTCCAAAATGTGAAAGAAAATGCTAATGATCTTCAGGACCAACTAGTTTTACTGTATTTATACCTATACCTTTCATCTGATTTTAAGTTGGTAAAAAGTCAAAATGTGATATACAGCAAATAGCAAGGGTCTCAAATACTGAACAGGAAACAAGGCTCAGATTACAATGTCCTATAGACGTACTCACTCAGAAATGTAGGTCAAATCCTTTTATAATATTTTCATGAGTTCTTGATTTTTTTAAATTAATGCATGCTTTGACAATGGAAAATGGATTAAGGCATTCTGTTGTTAGCTATTATTTTATTGCCTATTTAAAATATATAGCAATGTTTTTCAAATATTTATGTAACATGGCATTAACGTTTAGAAAAGCAAAATTAGCAATTGATTCCACAAACAGATACATCTAATACCTTGCTTCAATTGAAATCACTGCTGCTTCTTCAGCGCAATAATGGCGTAACATCTGGGAGATTTCACAGGATCAAACAACTTCACGAGCGCAGACCACGCAATATCATCCTGCAAACGGTAAGTGATTTAAATAGGCAACTACTTGTTGAAGATAAAAATGAGAGATGTTAGACTACATACTGGAATATAAAAACTACATGAAAAACAAACTATATAAAAGAAAATTATTCTTTGTTGAATAAAATTAACATTTAGAAATTCACCTTCGGGAATTTATGTTGAGGAAGTAATTAAAGATGTGCATAGAGAGTGAAGCACAAGGCTACTCCTTGCTGCAATTGTGAAAACTGGAAGTGGCTAGAGACAAGTGGGTATTACTTAAATAAATTATATGATGAAACATTATTCAGCTTCTGTAGTACATTTAGTGAGATGGAAAAATTCTAAATAAAACAAATGAAACAAATTAGATGCAAAACTGCATTTACAATTTGATTCCAATTTTAAAGTAGAAATAATATGCTCATACATATACATGCAACAAACATATATTAGAAGCTCTAGAAAACATATCAATAATTTAATAGCTAATGCTGAAAGGTGAGATAATCATTACTTTTAATTTTTTTTTATATTCTTCATTTAAAATTTTCTAACATAAGTATATATTACTTTTATAATAGTAAAATATTATTTAAAATATTAACAAAATGAACAATTATATGATTTCTATCACTTCATTACCAATCTGTTAAACTTGGTGCATACTGTTTTGCCTACCTATTTTATTTAGGTCACTGGAAATTGTTTTGAAAGGGAAATGATGAGTACCTAGTAAAATAAGGCTGATTCTGTGACCTAACAAGTTGAGAACCAAAAGATTCCAGTGATTTTGAATTAGTTAGTAGCTTAGGAAAGTACATAATTATCTAAATATTTAAAAACTGCCTTTCTCCCTAAAAATACCAATTATTAAAATCCATTTGTTCCAAGTAGTTTGCTAAAAACAAGTAAAGCTCTCCATATGATAAAACAAAATTATTAAAATAAATAGTTTATACTGGAAACAAGGCTGAATCCACAAATGGGCTTAATTTTGAAGAGCTCAAAAACATAATTTTGATCATAGCTTAGAGTAGAATCTGAAAAACACACTTTTCCCAAAGATAACAAAAAATCATATTTTTTGGTCATTCAACAAAGATAAAACAAATAAGACTGTGAAAAAAACAGAAGCAATTATCACTGATGAGAAGGAAATTTCTACACTGCAGAGTGCATATGTCCAAAAATTCAAAAGTGAATTAAAAGGTGATTCTTACAAAATGAAGCATAAAAATGATATCTTTTACATCTGGCCTTTATTAATTTTAGCTATACAATATGTCATACATGATGGTTTGTGTGCATCGTCTACTGTATAGTAATTACCATAAAATTTAAAGAATGTAAACTTTATTATAGTAGCTTTGCTGGAAACATCTGTTGTACATATGTTTTTGTTTCAAAAGAGATGGAAAGAATATTTAGACTTGGAAAATATAATGAGAAAAATTATCTTACTAGTTTTATGTGAAAGAATGTTATCCTAGTTATAAGCAGATCCATATTACTGGGTTTAATAAATATATTTGTTATGCATTTAAAATTAACATAATTTACCTGCTCTTTGAGGTAGCAAAGTCGATCCAGAAGAATCAATGTCTCTATGCAAGGAGCCAGAACAACTTTCAACTAAAAGAAAGTATAAGATAGGACAGTGGTACTTTAAAACAAACAAAAATACTACCTTAACACTTGTTTAAGAAAATGTATCTACAGAAACTCATATAAGGCCAAATCTCCAATACTCATTGTACATCTTCAGAAAATAAATACTTCAGAGATCAAAAGTTTTTCTGTAATAGTAAAAGGAGAAGAATGTCCTTTGAGTGACTTTGGGGTAGAATCCAAAAGCAATCATACATATGTGATAGAAAGCTTTTAAAGGGGTACTAAGAATGAAATTCATTAAAAGGAATGCTTGTGAAATAACTGCATTGAGACCAATATGTGTTCAAAGAACTCTAAAACTTCTTTCCATGCATTTATAATACACTTTAAGAGAAATCTACCATGTGTTCTCTTTATTACATTACTGACACCTAATATAGTTCTAAAATAGGAAATGATCCAAAACGGTTTTTCTACATTAAGAGAAAAACAACACAGATTGGTTGGCCCCATAAAAAAATTTAATAGGATCCTACTCAAGTCTAGCAACATATTCAATTTAGTATGTTTAATTCTGAGATTTACCATATTAAAAGCCTCCAGCTCATTCATTCTAGGCTTGTACTTCTCGTAGTAGTCCATTATAATTTTTTCTGGTAGCTTCAAGATAAAACAATAATAAATTTAATAACAGTTAAAAATATTTTTTTCTAATCAAATATACCCTAAAGTAAAACAAACATAACAATTTAAAACAACCTTAGGTGGCTGAAGAGCTGTAAGGATATTCATGAAGCAAGTCAATATAACTAAATTCTTTCATTTAAATCTTCTGTACCAATATAGGTTATTCAGTATATCCTAAATAAAATCACCAATAACAACCTATTAACTTTGTTTGATTTCAACAAGTAGTGACGAAATACTTACTTTCACTTGTTTCTATGCTTGGGGTGCACAGTATATCCAGTTTCCCCTATTATTAACATCTTACAATACAGTTATTTGTTATAGTAAATGAACCAATAATGATATTATTATACTATTAGCTAAAGTTTACATTTCATTCAGATTTTCTCACTTTTTACCTAATGTCCTTTTTCAGTTCCAGGATCCCAGCCAGTTTACTACATTGTATCTAGTCCTATTGGTTGTGACAGCTTTTCAGACTTGCCTTTTCTTTTTTTTAATTTTTATTGAAGTATAGTTGACTCACAAGACTTGCCTTGTTTTTGATGAACTTGACAGTATTGAGGAGTACTAGTCAAGCATTGTGTAGGATGTTCCTTCACTGGGATTTGTCAGATGTTTTCCTCATAATTAGACTGGGGCTATGGGTTTTGAGAGGAAGACTACAGAATTAAGTATGATATTCCTCACATCATATTAAGGGTACGTACTATCAATATGATTTATCACTGTAGATACTGACCTTGAGTACTTGGCTGAGATAGTATTTGTCAGGTTTCTTCACTGTAATGTTCCTCCTTTTCCCCTTTCCACATTGTATGCTTTGGAAGAAAGTCACAACTTGCAGCCCACACTTAAGGAGTGAGGAGTTATGCTTAAGGAGTGAGGGTGCAAAATCCAAATAAATTATTTAGAATTCTCTTCCATGGAAGATTTTTCTCTTCTCTTCCATTTATTTATTAAAATCATCTTTTTATAGATCTATATAAGGGGGCCCAGGTACACAAAGGTGGACCATACTTCAACTTCATGGGGAATGGGTCGTACGATTGGATGAGAGATACCTAGTTGTTCAGAGATTCTCCCCACACGCTACCTGATCAGAAGATAGGTTAGCAATTGACCTTATTTTCACCAGTAGATGGTAGGACTGAGGCTGCTGATACACCCTTGGCTAGAACTCAAGGTAGGTGGATGTGGTACCAAATGGAGAATGCAAAGGAAAACTTCTTAAAGGAAATTAAAAGTGCTACTCCAGTGAACATATGAATGATATGAAAACAAAAGTCTTACTGCTGATACTGAGAAAGTTGCAGTGGTCTGGATAGAAGATCAAACCAGCCACAACATTCCCTTAAGCCAAAGTCTAATCCAGAGCAAGGCCCTAACTTTCTTCAATTCTATGAAGGCTGGGAGAGGTGAGGAAGCTGCAGAAGAAATTTGAAGCTAGCAGAGGTGGGTTCATGATGTTTAAGGAAAGAAGCTCTCTCTGTAACATAAGAGTGCAAGGTGAAGCAGCAAGTACTGATGTAGAAGCTATAGTAAGTTATCCAGAAGATCTAGTTAAGATAATTAAAGAAGGCGGCTACATTAAAGAACAGATTTTCAATGTAGATGAAACTGCCTTATATTGGAAGAAGACGCCATTTAGGACTTTCATAGCTAAAGAGGAGAAGTCAATGCCTGGCTTCAAAGCTTCAAAGAACAGGCTGAAATCTCTTTTGTCAGTTAGGGGCTAATACAGCTGGTGACTTTAGGTTGAAGCTGACCTCATTTACCATTCCAAAAATCCTAGGGCCCTTAAGAATTATGCTAAATCTACTCTGCTTGTGCTCTATAAATGGAACAACAAAACCTGGATGATAGCACATCTGTTTACAATATGGTTCACTGAATATTTTAAGACTATTGTTGAGACCTACTGCTCAGAAAAAAAGATACTTTTCAAAATATTACTGCTCATTGGCAATGCACCTCAAGAGCTCTCACGGAGATGCATAATGAGATTAAAATGCTGTTTTTATGCTGCTAACACAATATCCATTCTGCAGCCCATGGATCAAGCAGTAATTTTGACTTTCAAGTCTTATTTAAGAAATACATTTTGTAAGGCTATAGCTGCCATAAATAGTGATTCATCTGATGGATCTGGGCAAAGTAAATTGAAAACATCCTGGAAAGTATTCACTATTCTAGATGTAAGAACATTCATGATTCATGGGAGGATGTCAAAATAACAACATTAACAGGAGTTTGGAGGAAGCTGATTCCAACTCTCATAGATGACTTCGAGGGGTTCAAAACTTCAGTGGAGGAAGTAACTGCAGATGTGGCAGAAACAGCAAGAGAACTAGAATTAGAAGTGGAGCCTGAAGATGTGACTGAATTGCTGCAGCGTCACGATAAAGCTTTCACAGGTCAGGAGTTGCTTCTTATGGATGAGCAAAGAAAGTGGTTTCTTGAGATGGGATCTACTCCTGGTGAAGATGCTGTGAAGACTGTTGAGATGACAACAAAGGATTTAGAATATTATATAAACTTAGTTTATAAAGTAGCAGCAGAGTTTGAGAGGATTGACTCCAATTTTGAAAGACATTCTGCTGTGAGTAAAATGCTATCCAACAGCATTGCCTGCTACAGAGAAAATGTGAAAGGTCAATCTGTGGGTCAAACTTCATGGTTGCCGTATTTTAAGGAATTGTCACTGCCACCCCAGCTTTCAGCAGCCACCACCCTGCTCAGTCAGCACCACCTACATCGAGGCAAGACTCTGCACCAGCAAAAAGACTAGGACTTGCTGAAGGCTCAGATGATGGTCAGCGGTTTTCAGCAATAAAGTATTTTAATTTATTTTTTGGATTTTATTTTATTTTTTTATACAGCACGTTCTTATTAGTTATCTATTTTATGCATACTAGTGTATACATGTCAATCCCAATCTCCCAATTCATCCCACCACCACCCCCGCCACTTTCCCCGCTTGGCGCCCATACGTTTGTTCTCTACATCTGTGTCTCTATTTCTGCCCTGCAAACCAGTTCATCTGTACCATTTTCTAGTTTGCTCATATATACGTTAATACACGATATTTGTTTTTCTCTTTCTGACTTACTTCATTCTGTATGACAGTCTCTAGATTCATCCACGTCTCTACAAATGACCCAATTTCGCTCCTTTTTACGGCTGAGTAATACTCCATTGTATATATGTACCACATCTTCTTTATCCATTTGTCTGTCGATGGACACTTAGATTGCTTCCATGTCCTGGCTATTGTAAATAGTGCTGCAATGAACATTGGGGTGCATGTGTCTTCCTGAATTATAGTTTTCTCTGGGTATATGCCTAGTAGCGGGATTGCTGGGTCATATGGTAATTCTATTTTTAGTTTTTTTTTTTTTTTTTTTTTTTTTTTTGCGGTACGTGGGCCTCTCACTGCTGTGGCCTCCCCCATTGCGGAGCACAGGCTCCAGATGTGCAGGCTCAGCGGCCATGGCTCACAGGCCCAGCCGCTCCACGGCATGTGGGACCTTCCTGGACCGGGGCACAAACCCGTGTCCCCTGCATCGGCAGGTGGACTCTCAACCACTGCGCCAGCAGGGAAGCCCCTATTTTTAGTTTTTTAAGGACCCTCCATACTGTTCTCCATAGTGGCTGTATCAATTTACATTCCCACCAACAGTGCAAGAGGGTAGCAATAAAATATTTTTTATTAAGGCATGTATATTATTATTTTAGACATAATGCTATTGCACACATAATAGACTAAAATACAGTGTAAACATAATTTCTGTATGCACTGGGAAACCAAAAAATTCACGTGACTTGCTTTATTACGATATTTACTTTATTGCGGTGCTCTGGAACTGAACCCACAGTCTGAGGTATGCCTGTGTTATTATAGTGGTTGTAAAAAGCAGCAGGAACTTACTTATGGGAATAATGCACATGTTCTTTGCATATCACCAGAGATGACAGGCTTCCTATATATTTAAACTGTATCAGGAATTCGCTGTTTCTTTAGGGTCAGATGACCTCACATAACGTAGATCATTTCTGGACACAGTCAGTCCTCCATATCCATAGATGTGGAACCCACAGATACAGAGGGCTGACTGTACTATACCATTTTATATAAGGGAATTGAGCATCCTTGGGTTTTGTTATCAGTGGGGGGTTCTGGAACCAATTCCCCACGGATACCGAGGGACCACTGAATATTACTACATGGAAGTTTATGAGCTCCTTGTATTTTTTGTTGCCCTCCCACTTGTATTGAAACCACCTAGTGATTATGATTACTACTAATTAACTTTGATCTAATGTCCAAAGATCAGTTTATTTGGTCTCTCCACATGTGCCTAGTCCTTTGGCCTCGTCTCTCCCCACTGTCTCCTCTACTTGCTTTATGCTCCAGCTGTGCTGAGTCCAGAATCATGTTTCTTACTCTCTGTGGTTTTGTACAAGCTATTTCCCCCAACACACACACCTGAAATTCCCTGCTCCCTACCTTCCCACCTTGTTTGCTTAATGAACTCCTATGCATCCTTCAAAACCAAGCTAAGGCATCAATGTCCTCTGAGAAATCTTACAGGCAGAGTGAGTCACTCCAAGCATACATACTTTATATGTCTAATGTTGTAAGTTCATGCTATGATTACTTGTTTTCTTTTCTCATGGGTTATGTCTTAATTATCTTTGTAGCTCCAGAGTTTCCACTCATCTTGGCACATGGGAGATTCTTCAAAATAAATGTTTGCTGGTGAGTAAATGATTTTGGTCTCAAAAGTTTTGCTTTTGCTGGCCAGTTTTGGAGAAATATTGGAGGATAATTTTCTGAGTTATCCTCTATCCCTTCCACTAAGGTTCTAGCTTAGTGATTTTCAACTTTGTCCATTCAACAGCACACACCCCACTCCCGTTAAATCACCAGTTTTATTGTCTATTTCATTCTCAATATCTGAGAGTAATATTTATTTGAATATTCATCATATGTATACAGCACACAAACACACATACATGCAAGCTCTAGAACATAAGCTCCTTTTATTTTCCCTTCTTATGGACAAATGCTCCAGCTCGTTCTTTGTCTAGCAAGCAATAGTGGTTTTGCTGCTTTTAAAATCTGATGCTTCAAAAATTTACGGATGTGTGTGTGTGTGTGTGTACGCTCATGTATCCGTGTGTGTGCAGTACATGCATGTGGAAGGAGAAAGCGAGAAAATTAATACAAAAGAAGAAAAAAATGCTGTGGACCATGAATATGAAACCTTGAGTACAATTATAAACGTTTTCTGAAATTTGGTGAAATGCCAAAGCTTGGGACAGAAGATAAATTTAAAAATACCTAGTTTTTTTAAGGTCTAGGTAAAGCTAATCACTAGGATTTTGTTATTTTAGACAATTGTAAAGTTTTATTAAAATATTTTACAAAGAAGTAATTGAACTTTACTCAATTACAAGGAATATTACTGTAAAATTTCATTCTAAGCAGTCCATCTATTATAAACAGTATACTTGCTGATATAAGGTGGCTGATGTTCTGCCACAATTTATTGTTTTCAGTGGCTTGGCTTTACTGTGAAATCTAAACACTCTTCTTAAACAGAACTGTATCTTATGCAGGGGTGAAACAATATCACCCTTAAACGGTTAAGGCTATAAAAGATTAAAAATCAAGGAGGGGATCATTTTGATAAAAAGTCTTCAAAATATAAGAACAGAATCACTGCTTTTCCCCACTTCCCCACTCTATGTTTCTTGGTGTAACATGGCATTTCAAGATAATATGGGGTCTATAATGGGGATGTTAATGGAATCACTAAAATGACAAATGCTTGAAGACAGCATACCTTAACTGGGGGTGATTTTGACCCTCAGGACATTTGTGGCAATGTCTGGAGATTTTTTAAAAATTTATTTATTTTGGATTGTTACAATTAGGGTGCTACTGCGGACACCTAGTGGGTAGAGGTCAAAGATGTTAAACATCCTCCAGCGCATAGGATAGTTCTCCACAATTAAGAATTATCCAAATGTGCTGAGTTTGACAAAGTCCTGCTTTAAGAGAAAATGTCCAATGCTGTCTGTCACAACTGACTACAGGACATATGGATTGATATTTTAAGCTGTGTATGAACCACGTATATATCCAGCACATGCTGTTCTGTTCTGGTCTTTGGAATGATGATTTGTCTGGGAATGTTGTTTTTCCTCATGTTTACATGATTTCTTGTGACTAAGAAGGTATCAGAGCATGTTAGGAGATTTCTAGGCACTTCACTTGCTTACATAGTTTTGAATATGAAGAGATGTGCTTTGAGAGATCAGAAACACATCAGCGGTATTCACTACACTTTCAATTGTATATAAAAGTTTGTTAATAAATGACTATAGATTTAGTCAAAGACCTTTTAAACACTTTGGTATATCTAATATTTTAAATTTAAGTGGTTTTGATACTTTTTAGTAATTAGAATCTTGTGAAAGTTAATTTCATTTTTTAAATAAAACTATTCATACATCTCTTCTTATTGTGTTTGTGGTCAAAACCTTCATTTTAGCACTGATATTTCATAATGTGGGAGAAAAATAATAGGATTTTGTATTATATCAGAAATATAAGCTTGGTTTTAATAACTTATCCAATTTCCAAACACTCTGGCCTGACAGACACAACCCTCAATTCCTCTTGTTTAATATAAAAACAAACAAAAAACCCCTCAAAACACATACTCATCTATTTGCTTCCTCTCACCTCACTACCTTTGAAATGCCTTATTAGGTTCTGTACCCTCCTCCCCTTCCAGCTTGGGTTTCTTGTTCCTTTTCTTTTCCTCACCCATTTTATCCAACATATTTATCTTTCAATGAACTTAAACAGCTTTAAGAGAAAAATCAGCAGGGCACTATTAATTGTCTTTACTAACTAATAAAGGTAATCATTTAAGACTGATATTTTATGGTGATACTTATCTACATTAGTCTTTTTCCTTTTGTTTTTAATTTCACTTCTCAGTACAGTGGTGGTTGACAGTGGAGGTTCTGACGTAAGTTGAATCTGCGTTCAAGTTCCAGCTCTGCCACTTGCTCTTCAACTCTGAGAAAATAACTTGCCTTTTTGTAAGCCTCTCTTTCTAGATCATTACATTGGGAATAATAATAGTATCTTACTCTTTTAGTGAAGAGTAAATGCGATAATGTTATGATGTCTTTAGCATAATAACTATAACATAGTAAGTGCTTAGTAAATATTAGCTGTTATTAATATTCTAATCAGTAATATGATAATCATATTAAGAAACATTTACTATGGTTATTATTAGAGACAAACCTGGGAAGAGAAAGCATCACGAAAAATAAGTAACACTCTTTCTGGATTTTTACAGTTTGGTTTTTGACAAAGGATAATACATTTTTAGTTTAAGTAAAAACTTAGCTCTATATTTGTAAAAATTATGCTTAGGTTTGTGTTCCTGATAGTAAATGTAAGACGCGGAATTGAGACACGAAGTAAACATATGCATTAAGAAAGACTAATTGGAAGGAAGACCAGTCTGATTAAAAATATTTTAAAAAAACAGAAATAAAATAACTAGGATAACACTGTCTATTCTTACTTATTTATGCAAGACTAGAAGGACCTTCATTTTGGTGACTAAATAAAAATGTTTATAGGAGTCATATCAATTGTATTATTATAAGCAGTACACATACAAAGATAAGAATCATAAAAACTAGTATTAGTTAGCACTTACTATGTACATTGTATTCAGCATTTTATGTCTATTACCTCATTTAATTTTTCTTAAATCCTATGAATTAGAAATGCTTTTTCAGAGCTATTTTACAGAGGAGGAAACTTATTAGTACCAGTCTAATTGCTTTAAGTAATAAAGCAACTGGGGAGTAAATGGATAACTGGTACAATAAATAATAATGCCCTCTGGCTTTGATATAACTTAATCATATCTGTATAATTTTTCCCTTTCAAGAAGAAACCTTTACCACCTTAATCACCATTCCTTAATCAACTATTTTTTTCTTTATTTCAATTTATAATCAATTCAAAATACCAAAGTGATCCAGATTCAACTTAATATTTTAGTTAATAACTCATTTGAATCATGTTGAGAGTTATTTTTTTCTCAGTGTTAGACTATTTATTACCACTAGTCCATCAGCTTACCTTTTGTGTCTTCAACAATATGTTCTCAATTATTACCTTGGGCTTTCTATGACATTACCACTTCCCAGGATTCTCCCATTCAAAGGGTTTTTGAATTTAAGATTTTTAATTTTAGTGCATTATACAGCCTTTAAATACATGCAGTTTAAAATTAAAACCATCGTCTCCTGATGTACTTACAACTCCCATTTGCTCTTGCTTTTTAAGTCTATTTTGATTTGAAAATTGGCACAAGTTTACCTGAATAAACCTGAAAGGGGAATCACTCTGGAGGTGTACAACTGCAAACTATCCGTATAATATTGACAGAAAAGGTGAACTGGAATAAAGGTAACTGGAGTTTGGTTTCAATATAATTTAGATGTTTTTCATGAATAAGAGAAAAGTAGAGGGCAAATAATTTTGTATTATCTCAATTCATAACCCTATAGAAGTTCTCTTGTTTCTTATAAAAACAATGGGTAATCATATACCAACCTTGGACTCATCTAATCCAAGCTTCTTTAGAGACTTTCTGACATAATCCAGAAAGGAAGAGGATTTGGAATAAATTTTACCAACATGCCGATCACTGCAAAACAAAATTGAATCACTCTTTAGTTTTTCCAATTTAAGTTATAGATGATTTTAAATTCAGTCATGAAATATCTTTAAATACCTTCTGTGCATATGGCACAAGCTCCACATGTGATAATAATGTAGTAATACTTTTGTGAACACTTTTAGTTTACATATTACAAAAATATTCGGGATCTGCTTTTGAGAATTCCTTCAACATACAACAGTGGAAGACATATTATGAAGACAATACTATGAGAAAGAAGTTGTAAAGTTAGTATTAAAAAAGCCTCATTTTGGGCTTCCCTGGTGGCGCAGTGGTTGAGAGTCCGCCTGCCGATGCAGGGGACACGGGTTCGTGCCCCGGTCCGGGAAGATCCCACATGCCGCGGAGCTGCTGGGCCTGTGAGCCATGGCCGCTGAGCCTGCGCGTCCGGAGCCTGTGCGCCGCAATGGGAGAGGCCACAACAGTGAGAGGCCCGCGTACCGCAAAAAAAAAAAAAAAAAAAAAAAAAGCCTCATTTTAAAAGGGAACTATAGGTATTTCGAAAGGTTCCATTGTGCTACAAAGCACATTTTCACTTTACTGGCTCAACATTACAGTGCACATTTCATGGTAACACCTGCTAATAGTGGTGACATCCAACAGCCAGGCAAACAGAACTTCAATGCCAGCCATTGGAAAAGCACCATATGCTGCTGAGTTGGGTCTGACTTGATCTCATTTATGCCCTGCAGATTTTCATTACAGTATAAATTACAGTATAAATAAAATATGAGATGGTTTTAAATTTAAATCACATCGCACAATTTTGGTTGCATTTAGGTATAATGTAAAACTCAAGAGAATAAAAAATTTACCACCTCCAAGTATCAAAAACAATGAATAAAAGCTCATTTACTCCTGGCAGTATAAATATTAATCCCTATGCTTAGTCAGACATGAAGCTCTACCAATTCTTCCATTGAAATCTACCTCAAATATATAACTTCAGCTCCACTTCTAGATGGCCACTTCAGTTACACTTGTTATTACCTCAGGTCCTAATTATTACAGCTACTTCCTAATTAAAGCTGATGCTTGTCCCTTCATTCCTGCCTACATTGTCATGCTATTTTGTCAGAAGAGCATTTTCATTTACCACTTTCCTGCTCAAAAAACTGCTTTGAAATAATAGTCATTTGAAAAGGTATAGGTTCCAGGAAACAGAAATTATATTTTTTATTAGTTTCTGTGTAATTCTCAGATCCTACACATTTATATATAAGAGATATCATATAATCGATACGGACATCTTATGTATCACAGTATATTGAAATGATAAACTGTGTAGCCAGAAAAAGGAAAAAAGCCATTTAATATTAACTTCCTGCTCCTCATCTTAAAAGGTTTTTAAACTTTTACTATTATTATTTTTTAATTCAGAGGGGCAAGCAATTCTTTCCCATGAGATAGTGACTGGTTATTTTATACCATCTATCACCACCTAATAGAGTAGCTTAAGAGAGAAAGCAGAGCACAGTAGATAAGAGTGTAGCTTCCAGTCTGTTTCTATCACCTACTAGCTCCCTGTTTATAAAAACGGGATATTAATAGTCCCAATTTCGTAAAGTCACTGCGAGGATGAAATTAGGTAACACATGTAAGGTGCTCAGAACTGTGCCACCATGTGAGTCATTTTCTTTGCTATCATGATTGTTGTTTTTATCATAATTGGAATTATCATTTGGATTTTTCTTCGATTACAAAGTTAAAAGAGCCAGAGTGAGAAGCTCACAGGAAAGTGCTAACCATTGTAAGCTGAAGACAGTAGACAGTATAAGTGTAGGTGGTATCGACTTGTTTCCTGGGTTTTGTATTTCAGATTGCTTGAAAATAAGAGAAACATCTAAAATTTTAATTTGCCCTCATCTTACTTTTTCTTTTCGGAATATACTACCCCTTTTCTGTTACAAAATCTCACAACTGATTATGACATTACTTTTAGTGTATTAAACAATAATTTGCTACATAAGACTTGTCCCTTAAATCCTTTGTTGAGGTATACTATCTTGGACCTGTTTTTAGCAGCAACCAGTAAGGGAGAAAAATATCATCCAAATAGAAATAGAAAGGTGATTATCTGATCATGTTACTTCTCTTTAAATTCCTCCAGAATTTCCCATGACTCTTAGAATTAAGATCTAAATGCTTAACATAGTATATAATAAGCCTTGTACCACCTGGTCCATTCTGACAACCTCTCTAACACTCCTAGGACACTGCCTCTCCATTCACAATGACAGTCTTTCTAGTTTCTTGAACACATCATGCTTTTGTCTATAAACACTATTTGTGTTACACTTCACCCCTGATCTTTTTGCCTAGGGAATCCCGAACTCATCCTTTCAGATCCTATCTTAAATGTTGCTTCCTTAGGAAAGTCTTCTCTGGCCTCCCAGATGAAGTTAGGCTCCCGACACAGAGAACTTTTCCTTCACATGCTTACTCTTTTTTGTTTCTTTGAGTGTCTGTCTTTATTTTTAAGTCAGTGGACTCCAAAGAGGGGTGAACATACCCCAAGGGAAAGAGAATATTAGAATTTTAATTTCTATTTATATTTACCTTTTTAATTTCAGTTTTTCAGTTTATTTAAAAATTTATACAATAGACTAGTAGAAAGACACATATACCACTTATAAATAATTAAGTATTCATTTTGGGGGTGCATGCTCAAGAATGTTTATGACAGAGGTGTGAAATGTAAAAATATGTTTGAGATCACTGCTCTGAGCAGCTGGAGAGCAGAGTTTCCACCTGTTTTGCTCATGACCGTATCCCCTGTGCCTAGTGTAGACACTCCAATATAGCAGGATCTCAATAAATGGATTAAATAATTAAATAAATATCTCTTGCAGCTTGCAGAAACAAAAACATCTAGTCAGACTATAACATGAAATGCGCTAATACAGTAAATAGATCTATTTGCTAATCAAGTAAAGTTAGGAAGGCAGGCTTAACTATACAAATAAACAAGTGTGATTTAAAAAATATATAGAGAGAGAACTACTGAACAAATATATAAGGAATAGTGCAATGTAAACAAAACAAATAATAACAGTTAGTATTTATTTCATGTTTACGATGTGCCAGGACCTGTAAGTCCTTTGCTGCATTTACTTATTTAATCCTTACTACTACTCCATGTGGTAGGTCCCACTATTATCCCCATTTTAAAGATGGTGAAACTAAAGAACAGAGAGGTGAAGTAAACTGCCCCCAGTTTGAATTCAGGAAGTCTGGCTTTAGAATCTGAGATATTAACTACTATTAAATAGTAACTCTGGCAGTTCTTCAACAGAATTTATACTCGATATTGTTAAACTGCAGATGAAGAATGTCTACCTCTGTGTTATAGACAAACAGAAGTAGGCAGACTCCATGGGAACTCAAGACTGAAATAAGTTTGATTCCTTGCTCTACCATGTATTTACCGCTTAAAAACCTCTCTTTGCCTCTCCTTGTTCAGCAGTAGAAGGTTGAAGATGAGAGTCTATGTATGTACCATGCTTGGCTCAGTGTCTGACAAACACTCAATGAATGGAGGTCATTTTCCTGTTATTGTGCTGGGTTCTAGGGGTAGAATCATCCACAGTTTATAAAGGAAGACAGGTGAACAAATGCTATAATTCAATGTGATAAGCAAAAGATGGTGCTCAGAATACAGCACAGAGTAGGGAGTGCTTTAGCTGCTGGAATTGACTAGGGTAAGCTTTCTTAGAGGAGGAATTAAGTTTCAAAATGTCTCAGTTTCCAACAGTACTGCGAACAGCAATACTGATAAAACAAATGATAAAATTATAAAAGTAACATACTAAAATTAGGCCAACACGTAAAATATAGAAATAGGTTACAACAATTTTTTTTTAAACTGTTCTCCTTAAGGACTCCAAAGAGGTACTTTAAAGGGTTACAATTTTCCATAAAATATGAAAAGGATAATTGTGTAAGAAATAAGTCCTTTTCTAAAATTTATTAAATTTATTTGGTTCTATGTAAGGCTGTGTTTGAAAATAGAGTGCTATTAAAAAATTCAGAAAAAATGGTTTTATTACTCTCACGGTATAGAAAGAGAAGGGAAGTACCAATAAGTCCATTTTGGTTTAAGAAAAAAAAAGTATATTTTACAGGAAACAGAATGTCAATTTAAATATTATTACCAAAGCAACACAAGATTTAGTATAATGAATCAGGCTTTTAGAACTTTTGGAGGTAAAAGGCTACTTTTGCAGGACATGGCACTAATCTCTAAAGTCTGGGTGTCTTACAAATCAACCTTCTTAAAAATAATAGTTGTAAAGAGAGTTTATGATGTAGAATGCAGTCTGCTCTTTTGAAGCTACCAGAAAAAGAATATTTCACTCATCAGACTTTAGGAGGGTCTGTAGTTTTAAGGGTAAATACTGTAATTCTAGTAATTAAGAAACAAGAGAAAAAAGAGGCAGGTGCAAAAAAGATTTGAAAAGTTACCTATATAGAAAGTAAAAGCACAGAATAGGACTGTTAACAAATGGAATAGGGGGCAATCCCATTTTTAATTTTAATTTTTCGTAAGTGCCTATTGCATTTTTCTCATTATTTAACACTAAAGATTTGGAGTCTACCTTTTACAGTTATACATTATGACATCACAGAATCACTGCAGTCTTAATTTTTGCTGACGTATGTGAAGATAAATAGAAATCCTTCTCTATGTTAGTTAATATAATTAATATAATATATATATATAATATAATTGCTTTCTGTAAGGAAATGCCTAAGATCAGGGATCTGGATGCCATCTTGTTCTGCCTCCTCTGATGTATCTTCAACTTCTCTTTACTCACTGAGTCTTTACTCTTATCATCGGAAAATGCTCAAGTTTCTCTGTCTGAAAAAACCAAGCAAGCAAACCAAAATCCCCCAGGCCAAACAAAACTTCTTTCTGATTCTATATTCTAAAACTATCTACTAAGTGGTGGTTGTCACATGACCAAACGACAAAGAGTTGAACATGAGTCTGCCTGTCCAATCACATAAGTTAGTTCACGTGTCTGGCATACATTGTCATGTGCGTTCATCCTCTACAAGTGGTTGTGCTTTTGTGTATTTTACTATACAGTACTGTATAGAGTACAGTAGTACAGTATCTTTATTACAAGCCCAGGATGTCCAGAAGCAAGTGTAAAAGCAGCGGTGATGTAGCTGGTACTGCTAAGAAGCGCCAAGCGATAATGATGGAAACAGGTGAAAATAATCGAGAGAGTGGAGTGACAAGAGGAAGCAGTAACTGAAGAACTGAAGAGATTCACGTCGCAGGGAACGGCAAGGGGATTTTCTTTATTTGAGGAGGCACTGTTTCCGTTTCTGAGGCACAGGACCTGAACGCAGAATGGTACACAAAGGTTGCATCAGCTGTTCAGAATGCAATCCATTGCTATAATGTCTTCTAGGATGAGAAAAAAAGAGCTACTACTCAGACATCACTGGATCATTTTTTCAAGAGGGTAGATAGAATTGAATCCAGCAAGGAACCAGAACCTGTGCCATCAATGTCAGGCGTAGTGAAATTGCAGCTTGCCCTCTGTCTCCGATTGTGACGATCCTTCAGCTCTACCATCTCCCACCTCCTCTCCCTCCTCCAGTCAGTAACTCTTCTTGCCTGTTCACTCGATGCCAGCCCCTGTAGGCCAGCTGTTGTACTGTACTACTGTGCTTTTCAAGGTACTGTACAGTAAGATTAACAATGTTTCCTTTATTTTTTGTGTTTGTTTTTTATGTATATTTGTGTGAAAAGTATTATAAGCCTATTATAGTACAGTACTATATAGCCAACTGTGTTAGCTGGGTACCTAGGCTAACTTTGTTGCAATTACGAACAAACTGGACTTAGAAATGCCCTCTCGGAACAGAACTCGTTCGTATGTAGGGGACTAACTGTATGGCAATAAGAGCTAATGAGAAGCTGATGACAGAGGAGAGAAAGCAGAGAAGAAATGTTAGTGAGGAGTGATGGTGGATATCATAGAGATAATAATTTTGAGTAAAGAACTAAAGAAAGAGAGTGAACTAGCCATGTGGATATCTGGTGAGGAGCATTCCAGGCAGAGGACACATTACGTGGAAAGGCTCTGGGGGTAGAAAGTGTTCCTGGTATTTTCAAGTAATACCAAGGAAAGCAGTACAGACATAAATAAATGGTAAAATAGTAGAAATGAGATCAGAGAGATAATGAGTAGCTCCATCATATAAGGCTTTGTAGGTCATAGTGAAAATATTAGCTTTACTTTCAAGTGAATAAGAAACCATGGGAAGACAGTGAGCAAGATCTCACTTAAAAATATTAACAGGATCACTGTGGCTATTGTGTGGAGAATAGACTCTAGGGGGCAAAAATAGAAGCAGGAAGACCAATTAGGAGGTTATTATAATAATCTACATGAGAGATGATGGTGGCTTTGACCAGGGTGGTGGCCCTGAGGATGGTTAAGAAGTGGTAGAATTTTAGATATATTTAATTAGACAGACTATAAAATTGTTGAAGAACTGGATCCAGGCAGTGTGAGAGAGAGAGGTCAAAGTTATCCTGGCCTGAGCACCTAGAAGAATACGCTTGTCATTAACTGGACTATAGATTTGAGATTCACCAGCATATAAATGGTACTGAAAGCCATGAGACATGATGAGATCACCTAGGTAGTAGGAACTGATAGAAAAAAGCACTCCAAAAATGAGAGGTCTGAAAGAGGAAGAGGAGTCAGCAAAATAAACTGGATTAAAAAAAAAATGAAAAAGGTGACTATCTTAAGAGGGACTTTCTCTAACAAATGAAAATAAAAAGTGGTAAATTGTGTGAAATACTTATGGCAGGCTAAGTAAGTTGAGGATTGAGAACTGACCAGGAGATTTAGCCACATGGGGTCATTAGTGCCCCTGAAAAGGGGAGTTTGATGGAGTGATGGAAGTAGGGTCTGATTGGAATTCAAGTGAAATGGGAAAGAAATTGGCAGCGCTTTCAAGGAGTTTTCCAGTAAAGGAAAGAACAGATATGGGATAGTAGTTGGACGGGAAAATGGTTCCAAAGAGGATTTTCAGAATCTGTGCTCTTAACCACTATGATAGATGACTTCAATTAATAAAGCTGAAAACTGGCCATCGGGGCTCACCAGGTGGGAGAGGAGTACACACAAACAACTCATTGTACATTTAGATTCAATAAGAGCAGTGAATCCCAGATTAAGTACTATGGGAGGAGAGAGTGAGAAGGAGAAGAGAAAGATACCAGAGATGTCTTCCAAACTGGGTTTTAAAGAATGCCTAGGATTTCACCTGCCAGAGGTCAGGGAAAGAAAAGATGCAGAAATGGGGAGGAGAATATTTCAGGTAGGCAAAGGAGCTCCAAGGAAGCATACGAGGTCCAAAAATAATTGCATGGAAATGATGAATAATCCAGTATAAAACAGTGTGCATGGGCAGCTGCTTGGGGTGCAGAGAAGGAAGAACGGGGTGATGAATTATTCTGGAAAGGACATTAGTGGCACCTTAGAAATGGCCTTGAATGCCATAATAAGGACATTTTAGTTTTTGAGTATAAAGAAGAGAAATTATCAAACATTTTGAAGTGAGAAAAGTGACATAACTGTTTCTGAAAGATAAATGATGGGACTTGAAGAAGAGATTAAAAGGGGGCCCTCTGTCAGAATAAAGCACGGTTAGCATGCTAAAAAGGAATCAGTATTCTTTCTTTTAATAAAAGTGAATGCACTAGATCTAATTAAAATTCTACTCAAGTGAATCCAACACCACCCACATGCTTTCCCCAAAATACAATTGTAAGAACATGGTTTCCTTGTAGCATTTTCCAGAGAAGCAACATTAGTTTAGGAAATTATAGGAAAAGGTAAAGTAGACATATACTAAATAAAAATAAGCACATGAAGGACAGAAAGTATCAAAGTTCAGTTTCTCCACCATCAGAAAATATTTATGAAGTTATTTATTTTGCATTTTATATGCTAATACCTAGTGAAAGACTTAAAGGACCTTTAAGTATTTCTTAAGACTTAACATAAAATTTTGCTGAAAATGGCAATCACTTAAGGAAGTTACAGAAATCTTCAAAATACTCTTCAATGTAAAAGATACAGACCTGCTAATCTGACCACACATTATGGACTAAAGAAGTAGCTTTAATTTGGTGAGCCAGTTTTCATGATCTGGTTTTTCGCATACCTATTTGATTACTGCAAAATCAAAATGAAAGTTAAACTAATTCATAATTACAGGCATCAAAATTTATGTATTTCTTCTACAGCTGTTTACAGTACTCATTATGAAAGAGAACAATAAAGTAAGTAAAGTATACACATCAATTTCTCTGCTCTCTTTTGAAGTGTCCTAAAGGATTTTTATCCCTTATCCCATTAAATGCTTTCTTTGGCATTTTATTCCCTTAGAAAGTTTCCAGATAAGGACTAATTATAACATTTTAAGATTATATAAATTATTGAGTTTTAACGTAAGTGTTAAATGCTAATTCACAATTACAATAGAGTAAAAATGCTATAGTTTTTAAGTCCATGAAAAAAGTTTACTTCTAATCTTATGTTACATAAACAATTAAACTTAAAGAAACTTTCAGAACAGTATTTCAAGTAGTCTGAAACAGTATATCACTTGAAGACAATTTATTTAATTAGCAAGGCAAGCTAAACAAAATGCAGAAGAAATAAGTCAGCGATCTTATTTTCTGTCTTTAGTAATCTTGCTGGCCAGTGATTCCAATCAAGTTAACCTTGTTAACAAGGCTAATACAAGGAGACCTATAACTCCACTCATATTAAAAATATCCCAAAGAATTTAAACTAAAAAGAAGCATGGGATAGCAAAAAGAAAACTTTTGTGGACTATGAATTTGGTCCTAGCTCTGGTTCTTTTAGGCTGTACGACTTAAGATAAGCTTTTAACCACTTCATCCTAATTTTCCTTACTACTATAATGAGGTGACTGTAACAGATACTAGGAGTATAATATGTAGTTCAACTAACCCTGGAGTGTAGCCTGAAATGAGTTTATAATTTCACTGCTGTTGAACACAAACAAGTATTTACAAAATACTATGTATAAGTTATAAAGAATGTCCATAAAACGAACACTTATATGCAACACCAAACTTGAGAAATAGAACATTAATAGTCTCTAGAACTTCCTATGTGCCCCTCATCTTCCCCACCTCAACACTTTGTCTACTCAGTTGTCCTCCCTCCCATAGGATACTATACCACTGAATATTGCTTGTGTTTATCATTCTTATGCTTTTCTTGATTCTTTACCACATATTTACATTCCCGAATTAATTATACCATTTGTGCTTGTTTCCAAATTATATATGAATTTGGAATATATATGAATTTTTCTATAACGTTTAGATTCACAACACTCATCCACTTGGATGCATGTAGTTGTAATTCATACATTTTCACTATGACATAGTATTCCACAACAGTTTATCCATTCTCCTATTAATGAAATTTTTATTCCTAGACTTTTGCTCTTATAAACATTGCTGCTATTGATCATTCTTTTTTGTTGTTGTTATTGCTGTTTTATTTTATTTTTTTAAATTTGGCTGGGCCGAGCCGCGCGGCTTGCAGGATCTTAGTTCCCGGGCCAGCGGTCGAACCCGCGCCTGGGCAGTGAAAGCGCTGAGTCCTAACCGCTGGACTGCCAGGGAATTCCCCTATTCCGTAGTCAAGAAATGGCATCTGGGGGAAAATGAAGCCCTAAAAGCTGGCTTCCTTTCTCTTGGTTTCCATCTTCTAGATATTTGCTGTGTAATTTTTAATTTCCTTGATAGTCTCTGATGTTCTCAAACCAATTAAAAACAAATTTAAATACATACATACTTGCATATACACAAACACACATACTTGTACGCACACACCACACACTTGCATATATACACATCTCTAGCATTTTTAGTTTTTCTCAGAAGGAGGGTTAGCCCTAATTACTTAGTCTGCTGTTACTGGAAGTAGGTTTCTATCATTTTCTTTGGTTTCTGCACATGCCATCCTGACTAGAATATGGAAGACTCCTGTGTGGACACTACATCCTATGCATTCAGAACCTGATAGGCTGCCTGCCCCACAATGAACAACCACTGGGTTAAAAAATATAACATGTGCAAGTCTTGGCAACTAATTAGAATGTGTGGTTTGATGATAAGAAAAGAATCGAATATGATTTTAAGATTTCTAAAGCTTGATAATGGTCATGCAATTCCCCAGAAATGACAAAAGAAGTCAAGAGACAGAAGAAAGAGGAACAGAATTGGTGGGAAGCTGACTTTGTTTTTTTGGCTGTGGCTGAATCTGGTGTATTTTTAAGGTGCTTAAGGTACTTAAGTGAGGCTGTTTAGAAGCTCTTGCTCTATATTGAGAAATAGAGATTTGAACTTCAAAAAAGAGGTAGGAGCTGGATACATGATTTAAGTTATTTGTTGTGAGGGTAACTGTTAAGAGAAAGAGGAAATATAAAGAGACAGCAGCTAAGTGTAAAACACTAGAGAATTTCTGGATATACCAAGGGGATGAGTAAGAAGAAAAATGCTTACAGAAGACAGATGAGAGTTCAAGGTAGGAAAGGAAACTTAGAGGAATGCAGCTTAATGGAAGACAATGAGGATGAGAGTTTGGAGAAAACAATTATTACATGATCAAATATGGCTGAAAGGGCTTCCCTGGTAGCGCAGTGGTTGAGAGTCCACCTGCCGATGCAGGGGACACGGGTTCGTGCCCCGGTCTGGGAAGATCCCACATGCCACGGAGTGGCTGGGCCCGTGAGCCATGGCCACTGAGCCTGCGCGTCCGGAGCCTGTGCTCCGCAACGGGAGAGGCCCGCATATCGCAAAAAAAATATATATATATATATGGCTGAAAGCTCATTAAAGATCTGGAATCAAAGAAGTCTTAAATAACATCTACTGAGTAATAAAGGCAGGCAGGAATGTGGAGGATTGGAGAGATTTGAATTTTTAAGTGAGAAGAAAGGTTCAGAAAAGAGTGTAGATGATCTTAAGTGGTCATCAAGAGAACAACAAACACAGTAATGAACAGATTTGAGGTCTTAAAGGAAGGCAGGCAGTCAATATTTGAGTAGACATGAATTTGCACAATTTTGTGACTTTTTCCAATAAGGTTAGCATCTTGGGGTGAGTTTAGAGAAAGGAACCAGTTTTCAGGAAACCATGAGAAATTCACTTTCAGACATTTTGAAGATTAATATATGGAAAAGAGAATGGAGATAGGGACACAGATTTGGGAGTTATCTACATAGAAATGACAATTAAAATCAATGGTATATGTAGATATTTGTATGTCATAATTTCTTTTAGTAAAAAAATAGACTATTTTTCTTAGAGAAATTATACCTAATCTGAAAATAGCTTCTATTTCTGTTAATAAGTTTGGATTTGTTTTTGAGAACTTGAAAACTACCCTATTTTAGTTTGAAGAATAATCCTATTATAACGAAATGGCAATCAGAATCCTAAAATTATAACTAGTACGAAGAAACATTCATGAAACTTGAAGGGACTGCAGATGTATGCTTGAGTATGGCACAGTTGTTGAACCAATATTATGAAAAATTCTCCTAATCCTTGCCTTTCTGTATAGGCAGCCATTATCTGGGGAAAACAGAAATAAAACATATGCAAGGCTACTATTCTACCAGTACAGACATGAATGGCCACCTGGCTATTTAAGATTGATATCTGCTCTAATTAGTTAAGTGTTTATGCTATAGTGGTTGTGAAATATTTAAAATATAACCCCTGCTCATATTATATTCACTGAATTACTTACATATGACATTTCAATACTTCTCAAATTCTTAAGTACATTTTACATATATTTCTTTATCATCACAACAACGTTTCAGGACAAAAGGGAAGCATTAGAACCCTTACTTTAATAATGATTAACCTAAGATATGGTTGCTGCATAGTTCGTTGTTACTTACTGAAATCATGCTCAAATTCAAAGCTTCTTCTACTAATAACAGTGACCCTGAATGAATTCACCTGAAAACTAAAAGTCACTTCACTTCTAATACAGGATAGTTATTCTTATTGAAATGAAATCATCATACCATTTGGTGATGCCATAACAATCTTTAATAATATCCTGAAGTACGGCACGATAGAAGAGTGATTCAGTAGGCAGCTGAAAAAAATGCAGATATATATGAGCACAAGAAACAAATAAAAAACAGAAATCAAATCAATACTTGAGGGTCAGAACCATAAGTGAATGTTAGAAACCTGAGCTCATTGCTAAACATAGGGGATAATTTTATAACTTTTCTATTCTAAGTTACAATGTACTTGGAGGCTAGTTCTCATTGAGAAAATACAAGAAACTATGAAAGTAGTAGTAGTGAATGAGGAAGAAAAGGAATAATCAAAGAAAAATTAGCTAATGTCCCAAATGGAGTGTTTATCAGTTAAAAACGTAGAAATAAACTTCATGACCATCCAAGTCAGTCCTGTATAAGAGAGCAGACATGTAGGATGTGTGCAAAAGAGATAACAATGTGCATCTTTCCTAATGGTGGTGGATTAGAGATATTACCAAGGATTCACAGCCAGAGAGAGAAGGTACTACCCTAAGTAAGGACATACTAAAATATGTCTGAGGCCTAAAAGATCACCACATTGCTACTACAGAGTTGAAAAGAAGGGCCTTGGAAAGGACATGACATCAGAGACTGAAGTCTCAGCAGGACTTCATTTCCTGGGGAAAAAGAGGTGGGAAGTGTCCATGAAGGTGCAAAGGTAGGAAAAAAGCAATAGCTGAAGAGAAGGTCCCTAATGATGCATAAGAGTTTCAAAGTAGGAGGTAAAAAAGTACTATACATAAAAGAAAGAGTGCTTCACTGTAGCAATGTAAGAGGTACCCTTAAACTAAGAAAATACAAAAAGTTGCCAAAACTCCATCCACATCCCCATCCAACAGAGATATCAGCAACAACCACCTTGCTTCCATGCAAAGTTATTATTGAAAAAAAAAAGGAAAAATGAGCAAGTATGGAGGGAGGTTGGCAATACTGAATGCTTTTGAGAAGTCAAGTAAGTTGAAAACTAAAAACTCTCCAACTATGGGTAAAGTTTTAAAGATAGAGTTCAGTGGAATATGTACTTCACTGAGTTATCCTTTTGTAACTTCTATTCTCCTTCTGAGCCCCAAATTGTTATCTTCATTTGTTTTCAATGAGAACACATCTGGATTCAGGTGGAGTTTAACAGAAAACAAAATTTTGCCTGTGTGCTCAGGCAGAAAACCTACTCCACTGTCCCTTTCCCCCATCTAACATCGAGTTCCTACACTATGGGCCCCAGGTGCTGAGACTACAAAAAACCACACGTTGGGAGTCGAGGGTCAACCATTATTTCTTGGGTCTCCACCCGACGGCACTGCCTTCTTAAGTCACTGGAGAACGTCTGACTCGTAGGGTCCTGACAGAGCACTTTGAACAACACAAGTTATATCCTCTCTGGATGCTGACAACAGTGAGGAGGGTGATTACAGTAGGAAACGGTGTTAGGGATACCACAGTCCCCAACTCAACTCCTAAAATAACTCAATGAAAGCAGACACAAATACACACTTGAGTGCTCACACTCAAATTTATAACCTTCAAAAGGCACACTCCTTATGTAAAATCTCTTTCCAAATGCAACTTCTTGACTTGAGACAAAATCTGATTTCTAAACTTTCCTTTCCTGAAGATTTCTCCAAACATTTCATTAAGAGTTTCCTCTCTCTGGATATATTTTCCATTTGATGTTTTTTCATCTTGAGTAAGTTTTTTCTTCAGTACCCCAGATCTCTGCTTTATCATCTGCTCCCCACTTTCCCCAAATCCTTTCAGTTCTCTCACAAAAGTGCTGAAATCCCTTTTCATATATTAACACCTACTCTTATACTGTTCTACTGAAATTCAAGGCATTTTGGGAAATAAACTATTACATGAAGTGAAATATTAGTATTATAAATGGCTTACAAAGTTCTTAACTTTTTAGTTGATTAGCTATAATAGGTAGGAATTTCATTTTTATTTATTTATTTTTAACATCTTTATTGGAGTATAATTGCTTTACAATGGTGTGTTAGTTTCTGCTTTATAACAAAGTGAATCAGTTATACATATACATATGTCCCCATATCTCTTCCCTCTTGCATCTTCCTCCCTCCCACCCTCCCTATCCCACCCCTCATCACAAAGCACCGAGCTGATCTCCCTGTGAGGAATTTCATTTTTATGTAAATTTTATATGAAACTCCTAAAAATAGTCGAGCTGTTACTTGAAGTGAAGAAGCCTAGCTCTGACGTCCCAGTAGTACCAAGTCATGATGCTATTTTGCCTCTCTGACACTTTGGCAGGGATAGGGTGTCATTCATTTTTTTATTAAATACTTTCATTTAGGAAAGCAAAGAAACTCTTAAAAATAAAGCTCTCCTTTCCCATGCCTTTTAGAAAAATTATGTAAAATGGTATCCAAATAATTTAGAAATAACGTATATTTATATTGTTATTAAAAACTGATTGTAGAAAGGCCACCAAAAAAGACCAAGAAATGTATTTTAAGCAAGAGAATATACAAAAATGGACTGCACAGAGGAACACAAACAGGATAGAATAAAAATCATCATTCCCAAGTTACCCTGAGTAAATAAGAGCTTTACAGCTGTTTCCTAAGAGAAAGGAGAGTTATGAAGTGCCTTTGAACGTGCATTCCTGGAATAACTAGGACTATCCATCCTGATAAATATAGATGGGGGTAAGTGGGAAGGAAGTCAACATCTCCCGAGCAGCCTGTGCCTGACTACTCCAGGAATAAGCTAGATGTGGCTCAGAGTTTACTTTCTTTCCTTCACAAGTGATAAATCAACTTAACAGTTTAATGCATTTTAAAATGGGAGGGAGCAGAAAGAGTACACCCTTAAAGTATATATATATGTGTATGTGTGTGTGTGTGTGTGTGTGTGGTGTGTGTGTATATATATATATATATATATATATATATATATATATATTAGATATGCATTTTACAGGTCTAGTGGAAAGGGCACTAAGCTGAAAGAACTCTGCAATTAACTGAGCTAGAATGCACTTCTAAACTTCTGCTGTATATCATGTTCTCAAGTTTGGGGAATACCCAACTCATAAGATTGACTGTAAACATAACAAGCCCTTGGGAAATTGAAAAAGAGAGCACAAATGCATTGGAGCACTATTATGATTAAGGCTCTTTCCTCTTCCAGACCCCAAAGGAACCACTATTTTGATCTGTACTATAGTTAAGAGCTAGGGCTCCAGAGTCAGAGACTCAAATCTCAGTGTTCACTACTTAACAGTTTTCTCATGTGTATCGTGGGATAACAGTCCCGATCTCACAGGCCATGTATGCAGCACTTTAACTGATGAAGAAAACTTTGAACAGTACTTTGGTAAGCTCTGTGTTAAACTTAGGTATTATTTTCATGATCATAATTATTAACCCACCTGTAACAGTAACAACAGTTGATATTTATTGAACACTTACTATGTGATAGACATTGTTTTAAGCATTTTACATCTTTCACTCATTTAATCCTCACAAAAACTCTATGAGGAAGGTATTATTGTTACTCTTATTTTTTTAGTATTATTATTATTTGTATTTTACAGATAAAGAAATTAAGCTATGGAGAAATCATGATGTGTCTCTGATCACTAAGCCAGTAACTGATGAAGACCAGCAGACTGCTGATGCAAACCAGCAGTCTGAGACTAAAGCTTACACACTTAAACAATATGCTCAAATGCCTTTAAAAAATCAGCTTTTATCAATTTTCAGATAGGTATAATGAGTATTTTTTAAAAAAACACACAAAATTCTTAGCATTGTGTCTGGCCCAAAGAAAGCACTCAGTAAATGATACTTGTTGCTACTATTATGCTACTATTATTCTTAAAAATTCAAATTGACATATTAATCCTCCCTGAAAATAAGCAAAAGAGAAATTTCTAAAATTTAGGTCCAATAAGAAAACTTCTGTGAAAAATTTAAAAGGAACTCTTAAAAATATACTTTAAGGGGCATCCCTGGTGGAGCAGTGATTGAGAGTCCGCCTGCCAATGCAGGGGACGCGGGTTCGTGCCCCAGTCCGGGAAGATCCCACATGCCGCGGAGCGGCTAAGCCCGTGAGCCATGGCCGCTGAGCCTGCGCGTCCAGAGCCTATGCTCAGCAGCAGGAGAGGACACAACAGTGATAGGCCCGCGTACTGCAAAAAAAAAAAAAAAACAACTTAAAAATTCCTAATATGTTTCATAAATCTTAAGGTAGAGGAAAAGGCAATTACATGAATATGTGAAAGATACATTTAACATCTGTTTATATGTAAAAACCCATTTGGTTGTTGCAACTAATGACTAATGAAGTCAATAAAGAAGAAAGTTAAAAAACAACCAACTAAAATGTGTGGTTTGGACTATAGCTAAAAAGTAAATTGAATGCTATAACTTGTTTATCTTTGCTTGAACTAAGCCCATAAAAGCCTGACAGTCAGCAATAACATTCTTTAGAAATATTTATAGACTGTTTAATATAGTATGAATAAATGAGACATTAGTACAAGAGTATAACGTGGAAGTTTCCCTAAAAGTTCAATTTACTTTTCCTGAGAATTCACTTCTCTTTTAAAGTAAACTTACAGAAAATGTATAAGTTTGAATATGAATAGGTGACAAGAACAGGTGATATTTATAAAAATCCATCAGGTTTTAGGTTCATCAGCAGGTCAAGTATGAAGAGTACTTTGAGAAAAACTATCACGTTCATCAGTTGGATTAGAGTAAACATGCTCACTTACCCCTTGGCCGACTGCAACGCGCTCCAGTGCCTTTAAGGAGAAAAAAATAAGACAAGACAGCTGATATATTTAGTCTTGTCTTATAAGACTTATAAACACACTGTATAAGGGCTTCTAAAAGTGACACTTAAAAAGATTAATTAAATGATAACATATAAGTTTATACACTTAAAAGTGTTAATATCATTAAGGAATGTTAACTGGTACACTTGTATAATTTAGGGCTGATATATGGATGTGTGTCATGCACACAAACACATACACACCCCAACTGTATACACTCCTTGAATTTTAGAAGGAATTAGAAAACAGGAAAGAAATAAAATGACATATTCTTGGCTCACTTTTATTGCAGCTAAAACAATCAAATAAATCCAAAACTATTATTATGTATAGACATACATAAACATATTTATATGAGTACTACTTTTTAACTTATTTTCTTCCAATTTTTTATAAACATATAATTTTATCTTTTATTAAACAAAATTATATTGAACTGATTATAGTTGAAATCTTAGTTTAGAAAAGTACATATATTTTTGGTCTGCATGGTCAGATTCAAATCAAATTCACATATGATCAAGTCACCATAAGAGAAAGTAATACATATTTTTGCAATTTTATATATAGCTGCTTTTACATTGATATTTATTTAAAATTCAAAACACTTTTATAAAAAAATTTATAAAATTTTCCCAATATTTATAATATTTTATAAAATTTTCCCAATATTTTATAAAATCTTCCCAATATTTCTCATAAATACTCATAATCTAACATACATGAAAGGATTTGTTATAATTTAAAAATGGAATAGGGTCTTCTGAAACTTTCAATTTTTTAGACATGCATTTCTACACTTACATTGTTTTATAACTAAATTAGATATAACATTTTAGCTAAAATTTTATTTTTAAAGTTTTTGTTGGAAAATATTTCAAACATAAAGAAAAACAGTAAAATGTAACAGTGCATATACTTCCTACTCAAATTTAAAGTACTCATATTTGCTTCAGATGGCTATGTCTTCATAAATAATACTTTTTAGATACAGCCGAATCATGTACTTTTTTTTTTGGGGGGGGGTACGCGGGCCTCTCACTGTTGTGGCCTCTCCCGTTGCGGAGCACAGGCTCTGGACGCGCAGGCTCAGCGGCCATGGCTCACAGGCCCAGCCGCTCCGCGGCATGTGGGATCTTCCCGGACCAGGGCACGAACCCGTGTCCCCTGCATCGGCAGGCGGACTCTCAACCACTGCGCCACCAGGGAAGCCCTGAATCATGTACTTTTAAAACTGAAAGAAAATGTGCAGATTATCCCAAGTGCAAATTTCTCAGATGCACAAGGTCACTGACAATGGCGGCATCTTGATGCAAGCTGCACAGCTAGTTAGCAGGTGAACAGTAACTAAAAACTTGTTTTCTGAACCCCGGTTTACTTCTCATGCCCTCACACCATGAAGAGTTAGTGGGAAAATGAGTTCATGGTATAAAAGCTTGCTTTAAAGAAATTTTTTGAAGGAAAAAAATGTAATTTTTCCATTGACTTCAAGGATACCTTCATGAACATCTAGAACCAGAGTGTTATGAATACAGAAGATAGTTATTATATAATTTTTGTATTAAATTAAGTAGCAACAGGCCCAGAACAAGTATGTTATTGAAGAAAAGACTGAGTTTTCATTTACAGTACTGGTTGTGTTCATTTCAGATTAAATTTTTGTGTTACTTGCTTTGCTAAAAGGCCGAACTATCAATAATAAAGAAACAAAAGTTTTTAATAATAAATGATTTGGCATCAATAAAAATATCATATAACACAGGACTACTTTTGGTATGTGTTGCTGATGTGTTTGTTTTAGAAATACCAATGATAAAATCTGATTACATAATAAAAGATAATCAGGTAGGTGATAAGCAGTTTCTTACAAACATTAATAATTTTTCTTGGCTAATAAATATACCAAGTGTTCATTTCATACTAATCCAAAATATTTTATAGTTTTATCAGGCTAAAAGTATGCTGACAAGATTGCACTAATGTAATTAATTTTTCCCCTCTAGTTAGTACCCTTAACAATTTATCTGAAAGTGTCACCAGAAAGGTATACTTTTCTCTCTCTCTCTCTCTCTCTCTCTCTCTGTGTCTCTCTCTCAACCCTTTAAGCTTTGAATATTTGTAGAAAAGGTCAGTTATGGAGCAAAAGGCAGTAAAACAAGATGCACCAAAAGAAATATGTTCCTTAGACTTTCCTAGATTACTCTAGCATCAAAAAAAGAAGTCAAGGTGAGCAAAGGCAGGGATAGAGTTAAGGAGAGGGGCATTCCATGAGAAGCTGACATTGGTCAGGCAAAGTTCTTAAGTGCGGCACAGTTGACAAATTCTACATTTTGGAATTTATTTTTCAAAAACTCTTCTTTTTGGTTTGTTGAATGTTTATTTTTATAGCAACATTTTTATTTTGTGGATATATTGTATCATTTTATCTTTCTAAGGGATACTAATAGTTATTTTATTTTACTTTGGATAGTATCCATTTCCTCCAAGTTGCTACTTTTCTATTTGTTTATCTGATCTCTTTTCTTTCATGTTAGACTTTCTTAGACAACTAATGATTCTTGGCTTTTTGATAATTAAAATGTGGTAATCATAAACTTGATTAGAAGCACTGTGCTTATGAGTGAGGACTTTTAATTGTGGGTCTCACCACAAAGGTCCTATTTCATTGTGAAATCCCTAATGCCAATATCTTTAGTCTTTTTTCTTAGGCTAATCAGATTCCCTATAAAAGACCATTTCAATTTCTTGCCTAGAAGGTGTAAGCTGCCAGCATTCTGGGAACCAAGTCATTCCAAGAATGACCTCTCATTCTAACAAGACCCTAAATGAGTATCATTTACAAATATAATGAAAGAAAGACAAATTCCCAGAAAAGTATTTTAAGAGGACTCACAAAAGGAAATCATTATTTGAGCATAAATAAGATTTCGAAGTTAATGCTCAGATATGTGACC
Organism: Mesoplodon bidens; assembly: GCF_964165515.1. NCBI lineage: Eukaryota > Metazoa > Chordata > Mammalia > Artiodactyla > Ziphiidae > Mesoplodon > Mesoplodon bidens. The sequence goes on from NC_138167.1 coordinate 94,195,615, forward strand.
CAGAACACTGGAACACTTTTTTATATTGCTGTGTTATTGGCAATATAAAAAATATTGAGATAATGACCACAAAATAGTTAATTTATCTTGGGATTGGACATTAAACACATTATTTTAAAAGCTGTATTTTAAATTTATGATGACAAAGTCCATTTATACCATTTAACTGGCATCTGTTCCTTTTTAAACCAACATAACACCACAAAAAGAGAAGACTGTGGGCTAAAGTGTTCTAGGTCTAAGGACACGAGCTAAATAAAGATTTCACTTAACTAGATAGTTACTTCATATCCCAGGTAGCTTAATAAGATTTTTCCCATTTTATAAAAAATTAGGAGGCCAAATGATCTGCTACAAACAAACACAAACATACCACAGAGCTGTGGATAAAGCACTAAAGTAATTCTGTGTTTAAGACTTGGTTGTTGGTACATTTTATATGATAATTAAAGTAATTATATGTAAGAAATTAAGTACTATAATGTAGAATTATAGTATAATTATAAATTGTTATCACACTGCGTGCAGAGTGAGTAGTGTTGGAAGGGTAAGTCATTTTTTTCCTCATAATTTGCAATGCACAAAAACGTTAATAATGACACTGCAAAATTTGGCATGTAATGAAGCCAAAAATAAATAAATAAAATTCTGCAACATCTGGATAAAGCTCTAAGTCCAGGAAAAAAAAGTCATACCAAACATGCTGACATTCTGGCATTCCGGCCACAGCACCATCTCTCTTCCTTTAAATAGTGGCACATTGGAAATCCCCACTTTTCTTGGGTACATTCTGCAGATGGAAGAAAAATATGGATTATTTAAATAAAATTCTTCCTCTTTTAGTTAAAGTAAATAATCTATCGAGAAAGCATATCAGTCATTTGAAAGTCAAACAGTAGTTAAACATGTAAGTGGTAATGTTTAACAGTTCATTCCAGTATGTTAATTAAAAGCATATTAATATTATGAAAATGGTATTTTCTCAACAACAGCTGTTTTGTATTTAAGCTCCAGGTCTGATACCAACCAATTTGCCAAAATTATTTCTCAAATATTTAGCAAAAGCAATTTAAAATGGAAATACTTTGCATGTTCAGTGTAACTACAGAAGATAAGTAATGAGATACTGGGCATTTACTGCTGACCCGACTTCTAATAAAATGGTTTATTAAATGTGACATTTGGCAATTTATTATAGAACAATATTAATTCATTCCTAACAATGTTGAAGCATCAAATTTTTTTCCAGCCACGATGTTCACTTTCCAGAAAATGAACAGCTGTATAGGCTCTTATTTTTTCACTACATTGACAGGCTGTAAGATTTTCAACTGTGATTCAGTTTGGCTCAACTGCATTTATGGTTCGAGTAACAACAAAAAAATCAACATTTTCTGCTTAATCACAGGTATCTGCTGCCCAACTCACTAACAGAGTTACACGTGCAACTTGCAGATGTGTAAGCCCCTTATGTACAACTATTAACTGCATAGGTTTCTCAAAAGGAAAAAAAAATTTCTATTTTAAATTAAAGTCTAGAAAAGCTTAAGCCTATCAAAACTGTGGCAATTAAAAGAAAACTGAGATGAATATAAATTTTCTATTAGGTTAAGTAAAACAGAACTAGAATACAAGAAAATGCTTTAAAAGAAAATACTGTTGAGGTAGATTCCACTAAATAAACTTCTGTGTTATGAAAGGTCAAATGATTTTTTATTAAAATAGAGAAAATTTAAATTTCATGCAGATCATAAGCCTGTGATAGTGATTTCTTTCAGGTATTAAAGTAAGATTTACAATAGACATTATTGATACTCAGATGGAAGATACTGACCCTGCCCTAGGAATATAAATAATAATAATGCTAGTATTTATACAGCACTTAATATTGTTAGGCACTATTGTAAGTGCTTTAAATGGAATAACTAGCTTTAAATGCTAAGAGCGCTAAATGTATTAACTAGTCACCACAGCAGTTCTGTGAAATAGGTACACTATTATTCTCATGTTTCAGATAGAGAAAGTGAGCACAGGGAGGTTAAGAAAACTGCCTAAGTTGCAAATCTAGCACATGGCAGAGGTGGAATTTAAACCCAGGCCATCTGACACCAGGGGCCATGCTCTTAACCACCAGGCTATATAAACAATTTCACTTTACAAGTGCCCAGGAATCATGGAGCCCTTGAAGCCTATCCAGTAACTAGGGACCCTGGACTACTTCCTCTGTCAATTTCCAAGATGCCTTGAAACAGCGTTTGAGTTTTACCAAAGGCTTTATGATTTAACTGAAACATGATTATTGCTAAATCAAAGGGTTACTGTAAGTACTTCACTTTTTTTCTTACAACTGAAGAAAGAAATATCTAAACTTTACTGTAAAGGGTAAGGGGCTAGAGAAATGGGGTTGTGGTCTTTTATTGAGAGTGTTAGGAAAAGTGCTAACCAATAAAACAGCTAGTTCTTTCCCTTCCCCCATCTGTTCTCTCCTTCTTCCTTGTAGTAACGGCATTCAATTTTTACCTGGCTATTCAGCTGCTCGGGTTAAAGACTGCAATTCCCAGACTCCCATGCAGTCACTAGGATAGCTAGAGGGTAAGTTTTGGCTAACTGGATGTGGGCAGAAATGATGTGTGCAAATGCTCAAAGAGGAGTGGGGGGGGCATGATCTTTCCCCCACACTTTCCACCTCACTTCATCCCTCCCCTGTCTGGAATGTGTTCATGTTGGCAAGCAGACAGTGGAGCAACAAAATAGAAGGATTCTGGGTTCTTGGAAGGCTTTTTGGTGTAGAGTTCCTTTACTAACTCTGTCTACCGCTGGACTGAAACAGAAATATCCATCTGTCTTGTTGAAGTCACTGTTACTTTGAGTTTGAACCCATTTTGCACCTAAATCTTTATCTTAATTTAATGCTTCCCAAACTTTTTTTGTAGCTCAGCCCTCTGGGAATATGGCAAATTTTATACATCACAGTGGAATAAACAGATAACTGTGTAGAGGCAAAACCCATGGGATGAAGGAAGCAGTATCCCGGGAACTCCCATACAGCATCCACAGCACACTAGTTGAATAGTTCTGCCCTAATTAATACAGAAGTCTTCTTTGAGGATGTGATATTTGAGCAGAGATTTAAATGAGGAAGTAAGCCATGCAAATATTAGGGGAAGACAAGGAAAAACGAACAAACAAAGTGCTTCCAACAGGATACAGTTAATCTCCAAAAACATAATACCAGAACATTTTACCATTTAAAATGATTAGCCAGCAATTTCTCAACTTATAATACCCCAACCAAATACCTACAAAATAAACTTCTAATAGGGGAAAAGAAGAGATGAAAGTCAACTTACTACAGAACACGAAAAGAATCCCACTTAAGAAACAACCAATGCATTTGTAATGAAAAGTATAATCAGTGCGCCATTGCTCTGCAATTCACCTTATGTTGCCAGGAAAAAAGCAGGTCTACTTGTCTGAAAACAGGTAGAAATTTCCTCTGCCAATAATAATCTAAAAAAACTGACTGAGAAAAATTACAACTTAACATTAGACTGAAATGGGAAGAGTATTTCTGGAAAATATATTACAATGGAAGGGGTACATTATTTCCAGGAAAAAAAAAATCTAAGAAATCCATGCCAAAGTTACTCTCAAATTGTCGACCTACAGAAACTGTAAGAGATAATAAAATTTATTCTGTCTCTAAGCCATTCAGTTTTGTGGTGATTTCTGAAACGGCATTAGATGATGCATACAGTCTTGAAGTAGCAATCGAGAGGCTAATTACCTCATACAAGGGAACCGAGACAGAAAAATGCACTGCTCGATGAGGATGGGAAGTATGCTTCCTCAGGAAAGAGCTAAGTTTTGATTAGACAGTAAAGGAATTTTCAGAGAATAGGCTGCAGATAAAGACACTTTTAGTAATGAATGACCAAATTCCAGAAAATTTTGGAATTGAGGAGAGGCAGAAGACTAGTCAGAACAAAGGACATATAGAGATACATTTGATGAGAATCCCAGAAATCAGGAACGAATCGTGAGGCCAGGGTTTCTGGTGAGGGCTGACATGAATGGGGATCAAAGGCACGATGGGATTGGTCTTTACCATCCCTAGAGAGATAGTGGTGAAGCTGTGAGTGTTGTGGTAGGGGCGGAGGAAGGAATTTTTCAGGGGAATACAGAGTTCTGGGCTTGACAGTTGATAAAGGGAAGATGCAGACAGGGATACACAGGACTCCTGGCATTCCTCTTGATTTCAGATGATATAGCATGGAAGCCAGCAGGCGAGCAGTCACACACTGAGCACACAGGGCTGTCACTGGAGAAATGGAGGCTGCAAGATGGCAAGCATGTTCCCTAACTTGTGTTGATGAAGGTGACGAGGTGGGGAGGAGGGTTACCGTCCTCCTTAGGGCTCATAAAACTTCTCTTTGCCACCACAGTGAGGGCCTACAGAAGGGTACCCTTAACCTGTGTGTAAGAAAGTTCCCCCTTCAACTCTACATAACTGTGTGAAGGACAGCTGAAGGTCAGTCTTACTCCATGCACATGGCTCCCCAAATTTCCATCCAAAACACCCATGAACTTTAAGGTCCTAGGGCAGTTTACAGCAATTGCTAGCCTTGGCTCAGGGCTATGTGAAACCACATTAGAGACTCACTCCTCTGGACACCCAATGATTATGTAATCACCTTGAAGTTTTCTGAGTCTGCATCACAGTTTCCTCTTTGATTGAGGTCACAGTAGCCTCACAGCTCTGTTCAATTTGTAAGAGAACAAGTGCAAAAAACTGATACAGAGAGACACCCTCAAACAAAGCCTTTCATATACTGATTCAATATAATCTTTAGAATCTATTTCACCAGCTTCATTCTGACTGCAGTGAAGAATGAGGCTCCCTTCTACGTCCTGAATCAAAGTCACTGTGTTCACCATTTCTCTTGTTAAGTCTCGGTCTCCTATTTAACTGTTTTCATATACTTATATTCAAATCTACTTAAACTGGGCATTAAACTTCCTTATCAGTGAATCAAGTTGCTTTCCTTTACGAGCACTTTCGTGCTATCTTTAAATGATAATTTTGGAGTAGATGAAGCCTCTTGTTCTTTTCTTCTATTTCATTTCTTAGTCTTTTTTTTTTTTACATGAGATACAATTTGTTTTTATTAGTTATCTATTTTATACATATTAGTGTATATATGTCAATCCCAATCTCCCAATTCATCCCACCACCCTCCTGCCCAGCATTCCCCCCTTGATGTCCATTCGTTTATTCTCTACATCTGTGTCTCTATTTCTGCCTTGAAAATGGGTTCATCTGTACCATTTTTCTAAATTCCACATATATGCGTTAATATACGATATTTGTTTTTCTCTTTCTGACTTACTTCACTCTGTATGACAGTCTCTAGGTCAACCCACGTCTCTACAAATGACCCAATTTCATTCCTTTTTATGGCTGAGTAATATTCCATTGCATACATGTACCACATCTTCTTTATCCATTTGTCTGTTGATGGGCATTTAAATTGCTTCCATAACCTGGCTACTGTAAATACTGCTGCAATGAACATTGGGGTGCACGTGTCTTTTTGAATTATGGTTTTCTCTGCAAATATGCCCAGTTTCTTAGTCTTTGCTGGCTTTAGAAATGCATTACTCTTGTAAATGTAGATGTTCTACTAGTTCTTCCTTCTTGTGTTAATAATATTATCCACTTAATTAAACAAGTTTGAATTTTAGAACAATCTTTTATTCTCTCCTTTAATCTCCAAGTTCTTATATATGCATCCTTTTAATTATATCTCCTTTTCATTTTCAATCTTCATTAGCTCTTGACTGGGTAAATGTAATACGTGCTAAAAAATTCTTTTTCCCTTTCTTTTTGTCTTCTTGTCCTCCTCTATATTAAGAGTAACAGTATCTTTCTGAAAAGATCTACATAGGCCACTCAAACAGCTCTTGTTTCCATCATCACCAGCATCTGAGACCAAACCCAATGGGTATTTTTCTTACCGTAGATTTTCGAGAGCTTCTGATACTCCCTCCTTAAAACATTCTCTTCATCTGGCTTCCATGGCATCATTCTCTCTTATTTGTGGCCTAATGCTCTTCATAGCCCCTTGATAGCTCATTATTTTCTGTCTATTAAATGTTCTTAAGGCTTAATCCTCTCACTCCCCAAGCCCCTTTTATACTTCTTTGAATAAAGGCTCATAAACTCACATGCCTTCATCTGGTAAAAGTATGAAGTGTCTAGGCAGAATGTAATGGATACTAAACATTTTGTATGGTAACCAAGTATCACATTTGCCTGGTCCTACTGCTTTTTAAAGTAAAATTTGGGCATAGTAAGTCAATCTAAATTGCCTAAAATTAGTCTGAACTCTTGCCCTATCTATACTCTTTCCCTAGACAATCTTGTCCATATCTCAATACGTACGGATGATCCCTGTAATACATTCTGAGGGCTGCCATAACAAATGGCCATACATTGGGTAGCTGAAAACAACAGAAATGTATTCTCTCACAGTTCTGGAGGCTAGAGGTCTGAAATCAAGGTATCAGTTGGATCATGCTCACTCCAAATGCTCTAGGAAAGAATCTCTGCTTGCCTCTTCCTAGCTTCTGGTGGTTGCTGGCAATCTTTGGCTTGCAGATGCTTCACTCCAGTTTCTGGGCAATTACATCTACTCCTTTAAATTTAATTCCCACATTATTTCAGTCTGAACTTCTTTCTGGATTTTGACGTAAGAAGTTTAAACTATTTGCTGAACATTTCTGAAATGAAAAAGATGCAAAAATAAACTCATTTCCTAAGCCCACAAATCTGATTTCCCTCATAATGATATATCATTATGTAGTCAACCAACCTAAAACCTTGCCATCATCTTTAGCCTTCACCACCACCCTCACCCCGACCCTACCACATTTCCCTACCATTGGTTACCATGTTAGTTGGTTTTATCTCTGAAAAGGCCTGGTAAATTGTTGTCTCCTCCTACTGTTCTTATCTAAAGTATCCTTGCTTTGGACTCTTATAACTACTCCCTAACCAGTCTCCCTGTCTCTGATTTAGCTCCATGCCAGTCTATCTTCTATTATGTGAAAAATTACTACTTTTCAGAAATGTAAATGAATGTATGCAACTCTTTTGCATTAAACGCTGAAAAATATTTTTATGGAACAAAGTATACTTTGCTTTCCACTGAATAATATTCTGAGACCTCAGTATAGCATTCATGGCTCTCATAATCTGGCCCTAATTTCTTTGTTCATCTTTCTAAATGAAGACCAAATGTCACCTTTTTTAGAAAGCTTTGCTTTATCCCTTAGTTATGAAAAATTACTCTCTCTTCTAGTCTTAATAGCATTTGGTTTATACATCCATCACTCATTACTTCTTTCATTCATCTTTTCAATAATTCATATCTGTAGTTGATTAAGATCTATAGGTCACGAATATATCACTCTCAGACATGCATGAAAGTTTTACGTAATTGCTTGTGAATTCCTCACTACATCATGAGCTCCCTATGGGGAAAGAGAGTATCTCACTTATCATACATCCTCTCCTGCCTACTACAGAACTTTGTTGAACTGAATCAACAGAATTACACAGATGAATCAAGATTACCTACACGTCCTCACTCTACTTTGAAAATACACTTTTAAAATTTCTTTAGACCTAAATGAAATCTGACATATAATTTTATCTAGGAAAAATAAACAGGTATTATGCTGTTAGAGACAAATTTTTGTCACCTAAGTTAATCATCTCAACTTACATTATACCTTTGTATATAGAAGGTTTTAGACTATCTTATTTAAAACCACAATGACTATTATTGAAAGATAGGAAAATAAAGATAAGGAAAAATATATAAAGTGATTTTTGAGAGATTTTGCTTTACTCTTCACATATCTGACCCTCCTCTCCCTGTTTAGTTTTTCTCCTGTTTATAACCTGACATTATGTATCTATTTATTTGTTTTTCTATTCCCTGATGCCTTCTATCAGAGTATAAACTTAATGAGGGCAGGGACTTTGTTTTGATCAATCTTGTATCCCTGGTCCCTAGAATAGTGACTAGCATGTGTCAGGCATCCAATAAATATTTCTTATATGAAGAAAAAAAACCCCAACAAGATCCTTAGGAATAAACCAAACTAAAACTGGGCAAGATTAACACAAATATCTGAAACAACAACCAAATAAATGAAAAGATAATTTATGTTACAAAGAGAAAAAAAATATCAAAGACAAAATTTATTCCCATAATGATCTTTAAATTCAATGCATGTCAATAAAAATCCCAACAGGCTTTTTTTTTTTAATGGACTTTAACAATCTGACTCTAAAACTCATTTGACACACAAATTATCAAAATCAGCTTTTACTTTAAATCTGGTCAGCAATGTTTATTATGATTTAAACATTATAAAGAAAATGAGATGATTTAAAAATCACTCTTTTTAAGCATAAAACATTTTGAAACTTTTCTCTGAATTTGCACTGTAAACCACATATACTTTAATCCCAAATGAAAGACTCAAGTAAACTTTTCTACCTAAGCCTTATTAAATTGTTGATGTGATCAACATTTCAATTTCCCTCTTGCCAAGATCTCTGGATAAATAAAATATTTCATCATCAAATTTTAAAATGCTTCCTAATTGTTAATATTAAATAAGCTTTTTAAATATTAATTATCTCCTCTAAAAGATGGTCTACCCTTTTTGCATCTACACTAGAAATATTAGAAAGAGCTCTAGCAAAATATGAAACAAAAGCCTTATTGTTCGACTTTCCTATCTGGCATTGTTCACCATACGTGCACTGAATATTCTGGCTTCCATTGCTGAGCCCAGACAATAAATGAGCTGCACTCAGCGAGCCCTTCGTGACTGAAATCTCTTCTTTGGGGAAACTCACTCAGTAACCCTATATCTGGTCTCTAAAAAATATAAAATTGCATCTGTATGTCTTACACAGACCAATGAAGTAAAATGGTCCCTCTTTTTAAAGTAAATAAATAAGTAAAACTCATATAAAAGAGAAAAATGCATGAGGTTAGCTAAGAAAATTCTGAAAAATAAGAACTTTGGGTGACTTGCTCTACTGGATTTCAAAGGTTTAAATAAACTACAGTAACTTTAACAGTATAGTATTATCACAGGAACCAACAGATTAAAGGAAAAGAAGAGAACCTAAAAATACACTATCTGAGAAAGGTGTCATTTCCTATCAATGTGTGAAAGCATGGATTATTCAATAAATAGCATTCAGAAAAATATGAAATTAGAACCATTTTGCAAATCATAAACAAAAATAATCCAGATAGATTATGGACTAGATAAAACAAAAATTATAGAGGAGAAAATTAGAAAACAAATACCATCAATTTAGCAGAAGCAAAATAGAATATGGTACATCCATTCCAAGGAATACTTTGTCCTGTATTAAACAAATTTAGTAAATCTATATATGTTAACAATGGAGAGAGCTCCAAGATACATTGCTAAGTAAGAGAGCAACACTGTACTGTTCTTCCTTATTAGGTCACCTTGCTGGTCCTCCTTATCTTCCCAAACTCCTTTGGAATATGCCTAGGTTCAGTCTCTGTACTTCTTTTCAACATTTCTGCTCCCTAAGTGATCTCAGTCAGACTTACTATCTATATGTTAATAACTCAGGGATTTATCTTTAACCCAGATTTGTCCTCAGAAACCCAGAATTATCTATCCACTGATAATATAGCCTCCACACTTGAATTTTTAAAAGGAAGGTCAAACTCAACCTGTCCAAAACTAAACAACTTCCACCTCAATTCTATTCTTTCAGCAGTCATAACCAGTTCACTAAATGACAACTCCATTTTCCCACTGTTTCAGGCCAAAAATCTTTGAATTACACTTGGCTTTCTTCTTTCCTTCTCACCCCCATTGAATCTGTCAATAATTTCTGCTAGCAATACTTTAAAAATAATCTCGAGAGTTTAACCATTTCTTCTACTGCTCCTCTCTGATCTAAACCACCATCATCTCTCATCTAGATCAGCTTGCTAACTGATCTTCCTGCTTCTGATCTTGACACTTTGTTTCATCCATACTGGTGTCTGCAGTGTTCCTTGAAAAAGGCAGGCAAGCTCTTCCCTTTGGGCTTTTTACTTGCTGTTCCCTCTACCTGGAACACTATTTCTCCAGAATAAGTGCATTGGTCCTTCTCTCAGCCTTCAAATGTCTGCTCAAATGTTATGTTAACAACAAGGTCTTCCCTGGCTGCTTCATATAAAACAGTGTCCCTTCACAAAAAAAGTCTCAACAAATTTAAGAGGACAGAAATTATTTCAAGCATCTTTTCTGATCACAACAACAGGAAACTAGAAATCAACCACACAAACAGAAACGAGAAGAAAATGATTACATGGTGACTAAACAACATGCTACTAAAAAACCAAAGGGTCAACAATGAAATCAAAGAGGAAATTTAGAAATACCTTGAGACAAATGACAATGAAAACACAAACATACGAAACACATGGGATGCTGCAAAAGCAGTCCTAAGAGGGAAGTATATAGCAACATAGGCCTTCCTCATAAAGCAAGAAAAATCTCAAATAAACAACCTAACCTACCACCTAAAAGAATTAGAAAAACAAACAAAACCTAAAGTCAGCATAAAGAAGGAAATAAATAAAGATCAGAGAGGAAATAAATAAAATAGAGATTCAAAAAAATTAGAAAAAAATCAATAAAACCAAGAGCTGGGTTTTTGAAAGGATAAACAAAATTGACAAACCTCGGGCCATTCACCAAGAAGAAAAGAGAGAGGACCAAATAAACAAAAAAAGAAATGAAAGAGGAGAAATAAAAACCAATACCACAGAAATACAAAAAAAAAAAACCCATAAGAGAATACTATAAACAATTATATACCAATAAATTGGACAACCTAGAAGTAGTGGACAAGTTTCTAGAAATATACGGCCCATGAAAACTGAATCAAGAAGAAACAGATAATTTGAACAATTATCACTAGACTTGAAATAGAATCTGTAATAAAGAAAAAACTTTACAAACAAAAGTCCAGGACCGGATAGTTTCATTGAGGAATTCTACCAAACATACAAAGAAGAACTTATACCAATTCTTTTCAAACTCTTCCAAAAGACTGCAGAGGAGGGAACACTCTCAAAGTCATTCTATGAAGACGCCATTATCCTAATACCAAAACCAGACAAAGATACTACCAAAAAAGAAAATTACAGGCCAGTATCTTTCATGAACACAGATGCGAAAATCCTCAACAAAATATTAGCAAACTGAATGCAACAACACATAAAAAGGATTATATACCATGATCAAGTTGGATTCATCCTAGGGTCACAAGGATGGTTCAACATACACAAATCAATCAATGTGATACACCACAGCAACAAAAGAAAAGACAAAAACCACATGATCATCTCAATAGATGCAGAAAAAGTATTTGATAAAATTCAGCATCCATTCACAATAAAAACTCTCACCAAAGTGGGTATAGAGAAAACGTATCTCAATATAATAAAAGCTATTTATGACAAACGCACACCAACATAATACTCAACAGGGAAAAGCTGAAAGTCTTCCTGCTAAAATCTGGAACAAGACAAGGATGCCCACTCTTACCATTTCTATTCAACATAGCATTGGAAGTCCTAGCCACAGCAATCAGACAAGAAAATAAATAAAAGGTATCCAAACTGGAAGGGAAGAGGTAAAATTGTCATTATATGTAGATGATATAATAGTCTATATAGAAAACCCTAAAGACTCCACATAAAAACTATTAGAACAGATAAACGAATTCAGCAAGGTAGCAGGTTACAAGATTAACGTACAGAAATCTGTTGAATTTCCTTACTCTAACAATGAAATATCAGAAAGAGAAAGTAAAAAAAAAAAAATCCCTTTTAAAATTGTGTCAACAACAACAAAAGAAGTAGGAATAAACCTGACCAAGGAGGTGAAAGACTTACATGCTGAGAACTATAAAACATTGATAAAGTTAACTGAAGATGATTCAAAGAAATAAAAAGATATCCCATGTTCTTGGACTAGAAGAATTAATATTGTTAAAATGACCACACTACCCAAAGTAATCTACAGATTTAATGTGATCCCTATCAAATTATCCATGACATTTTTCACAGAACTAGAACAAATAATCCTAAAATTCATATGGAGCCACAAAAGACTCAGAATTGCCAAAGCAATCCTGAGGAAAAAGAACAAAGCTGAAGGCATAAACCTCCCAGACTTCAGACAATACCACAAAGCTACAGTAATCAAAACAGTGCAGTACTGGCACAAAAAAAGACATAGCATCAATGGAACAGAATAGAGAGCCCAGAAATAAACCCACACAGCTACAGTCAATTAATCTTCAACAAAGAAGGCAAGAATATAAATGGAGAAAAGACAGTCTCTTCATTAAGTGGTGTTGGGAAAGCTGGACAGCCGCATGTAAATCAATGAAGTTAGAACACTCCCTCACACCATACACAAAAATAAACTCAAAATGGCTTAAAGACTTAAATATAAGACATGACATCATAAAACTCCAAGAAGAGAACATAGGCAAAACATTCTCTGACATAAATTGTACCAACGTTTTCTCAGGTCAGTCTCCCAAGGCAAAAGAAATAAAAGCAGGAATAAACAAATGGGACCTAATCAAACATAAGCTTTTGCACAGCAAAGAAAACCATAAACACAATGAAAAGACAACCTACAGAATGTGAGAAAATATTTTCAAACAATGCAACCGACAACAGATTAACTTCCAAAATATATAAACAGCTCAATATGAAAAAAACAAACAACCCAATCAAGAAATGGGCAGAAGACCTAAATAGACACTTCTTCAAAGAAGACATACAGATGGCAAATAGGCACATGGAAAAATGCCCAACATCTCATTATTAGAGAAATGCAAATCAAAATTACAATGAGGTATCACCTCACACCAGTCAGAATGGCCATCATCAAAAATTCTACAAATAATAAATACTGGAGAGGGTGTGGAGAAAAGGGAACCCTCCTGTACTGTTGGTGACAATGTAAATTGGCGCAGCCACTATGGAAAACAGTAAGGAGGTTCCTTAAAAAACTAAAAAGAGAGTTGCCATATGATCCAGCAATCCCACCCTTGGGCATATATTTGGAGAAAACTCTAATTCAAAAAGATATATGCACCCCAATGTTCATAGCAGCACCATTTACAATAGCCAAGACATAAAAGCAACCTAAGTATCCACTGACAGATGAATGGATAAAGAGGATGAGGTACATATATACAATGGAATATTACTCAGTCATAAAAAAGAATGAAAAAATGCCACTTGCAGCAAAATGGATGGACCTAGAGATTATCATACTAAGTGAAGTAAGTCAGAGAAAGACAAGTATAATATGATATCACTTATATGTGGAATCTAAAAAAAATGATACAAATGAACTTATTTACAAAACAGAAACAGACTCACAGCATAGAAAACAAATGTATGGTTACCACAGGGGAAAGGCAGGGCAGGGGGTACATTAGGATATATACAGATAGAGAGATAGATATAAATCTATCTCTCTCTCTATCTATCTGTTTATTACTCTGCTGTCTCTACCCACTAGGATCGAATGACAGGACATGACAGCAGGAACATTTTTCCTTCCATTTCTCTAGCTCCTAGAAAAGTACCTGGCACATTGTAGACATGCTATAAATATTTGTTAGAAGAATAGGTAAATGAATTAGTGACTCATTACATTTATCTTAAATCCTAAATATATGTACATATATGTATTTTTACATGTACATGGATAGAAAGAAGTATGAGAAGGCAGTGTCACTGTGGGTAGTGGTGCCAAAAAAGGGCTTTAACCTTTTATTGTACATGTTTGTATACTGTCAGAATCTTTTTATTAATGATAATATATCTATGTATTACTTATGTTAAGAGGTAAATAAATAAATGCTTAATATTTTTAGTTTATTCACAGTACAAAGTACTTTATTAAAATTTATTTTTGTGTGTGTGACATGCATCTGTGTCACTTTTATAATGTTTTATAATAAAAATAAAATTTAGGTCGATAGGCACCTTATAGTTTCTCACAAAAAAATTTTTTTTTAAGTCCAAATATATATCATTTACCAACCCTTTTGTTTTGAAGTTCGGTCTCTGTTCCTTGTTATCCTTTTCAAGGATCAACTAAGACTCCCTAGGCTTCCTTACAAATACTCTTCAAGGGTATCTGAAGACTTGCCAGGTAGAGACTGACACACTCTCAAGTAAAGATAACATTTGAATTTTAGTTGTAAAAGTTTGGAAACTTATTTCCCACCTTAGAACGTTATAGCTTAAAATAAGCATCAAAGGCTATAGCACAATTCTATGAAAATTTCTTGATATTCATTTTAGCCTTTAAATAAGGTTAACTGTATATGGTGTTCAAAATATTATCCAAGGATAACAGGCATATTGAAATTATACTGAACTGCCCAGATTTCTGAAGCATTCATATCTTACCAGTTTCTTGAATATATTAAAACTAAAAGGATAAATATAATTCAACTATGTAAACCAGACCTATACTCTTGTGAAATAAAATGTGTATTTTATGTCAAGACAAGAAAAATTTAAACATAAAAAAGTCTTCTCTGTCCTTTGGCCTCTTCTCTCCCTGCACTGTGCATTGTGTATCTGCATCATGCATCGACCAAACCTCCCCCCATTGGCAGGAATACTTGCTCAACCATGAAGAGCAACATTCTCCTAGCATCAACAAGACAACTCCTTAAAAGATAGCTTACCTTCTTGATCTTGTAAGGGGCCAAGATGACGCTTAGATCTGGATTGTGTAAACTGTCAATAATGTGCCATTTATTTATTTACTTAACATCTTTATTGGAGTACAATTGCTTTACAATGGTGTGTTAGTTTCTGCTTTATAACAAAGTGAATCAGCTATACATATACATATATCCCCATATCTCCTCCCTCTTGCGTCTCCCTCCCACTCTCCCTATCCCACCCCTCTAAGTGGTCACAAAGCACCGAGCTGATCTCCCTGTGCCATGCGGCTGCTTCCCACTAGCTATCTATTTTACGTTTGGTAGTGTATATATGTCCATGCCACTCTCTCACTTTGTCCCAGCTTACCCTTCCCCCTCCCCGTGTCCTCAAGTCCTAATATGCCATTTAATGTACATCTCAAAAAACTAACTGTGCCTTGACTTTTAATGGGTAGAGCAGTTCGCAGAGCTTTCTGAGATGCTGTCCCCAGGTTATAATCTTCAATTTGGCTTGAATAAAATTTTCCATTTCTTTCTTAGATTGACTAATTTTCATCAACACCCTTCAGTTAAAGAATAAATTCAAACTAGTACAACCAGAAGAGGAATAACTAGATAATTTAAAAGTAGATAAACTCTAAAAATTGATCCACTCTCTTAAAAATGCTTAGAATAAATATGGGTATAAAAATTTGGTAACTTAAAAATATAAAAGTTATGTGTTGCTCTCGATAAAGATTCAAGTCATAAAAGAGGTACAGAGAAAGATCCTAGAATTTAAGACATTTAAAGAAAATCACAGCAGAGCAATCATATGTTCACATTAATTAATTAATCAATTCCATAATATGAACTGAGGCCCTACTGTGTCCTCTCCTTCTGCCTTCACCGGAAAGTATCTTCAATTTAAGTCACTGAGATATATATTCCATGGTCTTTTGTTTCATAGAATACTCTAAAGAGGATAGCTGGTTAGTCAGTGGTAAAAGAATAATTTATTATTTCTCATTTGTTTCTCTCTAGACAACACCAGGTTTAGCCCTTTTTACATCATCCTTTTTTCTGCTTCTCATCTCCACTTGTAGCTCCATTACATAATCAGTGTATTAATATTTCACTTATCCTTTGGTTAAAAGCACAGCTAGAAATGTAATCTCAAAGGAACATGTAAATTATAATATATACACAAAAGAAAAACACCTAGTTTAAAATGTATATATTGCTTTAATAGAGTCATACCTACATTCAAATATTGTTTCTTAATGAATCAGTCTAGATAGTACTGCCTTGGTATTTTTATGCATGACTATAAGAATGGCGAAGTTCAGCTACTGACAGAAAATGCTGCACTGGTCTGGCACACACTGTGAGAGCAACTTCTCACTGTGCATGACAAGTCTCCTCTGCTGCTCTTGATACTCCTTATATTCAAGACTCCAGTCTTGATAAAAGACTTTACATTGAGACACATATGGACCATCTGAAACATTAAGTCAATGAGACAATCTTTACACTAATATTATGAATCACAGTGTAACTTCATTCCTACGAAAATTTTGCTCATTGTGCCAGACTGATGAAAGAAATTTAGACAACTTGCTTATAATTTATCATGTGAAAAAAGATATGTGAGAATACGATATTTATAGCAAAATATTTTTCAACATCCTTTGCTATGGTATACAAATCCAAATTTGTATATAAAACTAGTAGAATGTAAAGTAGTTTTTTTTTAAAGCCTGTTTTATATTAGTTTGATTGTAAACTTTCTGATAAGAATTTCTATCAGCTTTGATTTCATATTACCTTATATTTGAAGCATATACTATTTCTCTTTATTACTTCTTTTAAGTGGATATATTAATTTTGTTTTAGATTTAATTACATTCACGAGCACAGGGAGAACTTGTTTTTTGCTGAATAAATACAATCTGCACGAGCTTCTAAAACCACTTTCTATTAGTCACAAAAAGTAACGAAGCGCAAATTAAAGAAAGGGGAAAATGTATTAAAACCCCACGTCTAACTACTTGTAGGCAGCAAGAAGATGTCCTATGGCAAAAGTAAAATCAGTGCCAATACTCTAGAAAATGCACTGACTGAAGATGCAGATACAGCTGTCTGTGTGAGGTGATTGTGCACAGACTGCCAAGTACATCTAGAAATCTCTGCATTCACCCCATGTTAACTGGCAAGAATTCTCCTGAGACATAAGCCCAGCTGAACAGTGAGAAGTAATGTGATATTGTAACTAAAGCTTATAAACAGCTGAATCTACAAGGTCAACAGTAGAGTCCACTTATCTGCTCTAAGATTACAAGAGTGACACCTTCTTCAAGCCAAGATAGCTCCTGATACTTACTGAGTTTCTGAACAGGTTAATAAACTGTTAATATTGATAGTTAAGAAAATGAAAACTTAAATATGAGTTTAACTAGGAATTACTGTTACATAATTATACCTCAACATAAAACTTTGGGAAAATTTATGGCCATTCTTACAATGTCATAGATTTAAAAGTATGATTTTCAAAAACTCCCCATTATCCTACTCCAAATGCAGAATCAAAGCAGGAAGGCACAGTATTTGTTCATGCAAACCCTATATAATTAAGAAAAGAAACTAGAACTAAATCTAAATGTTGTGACAAATATAGGTGAAGTTCAGTTTAAATAAAAGACACGTTTTGGAAAGCTACATTCAAGTCATAGAATCATATTATTAGAGTCATAAGAGAGACCTCCAAGATCATCTAATGTAACACCTCTCTTTTTACGAATTTACAGGTGATCCACAAGGCAAACTGATTTATCCAAGGCCATAGCACTGAAGAAACAGAAGTCAAACTCTAGTCAGTTAAAGCATCTCCTCCCTACAGGGTATTTTTGGACTTCCTTGGGCATTTACATATTACTCTCTCTGTGCAGCCAACTCTACTACAGCACCTATCACACTGTATTACAACTGTCTTTTGTTATTTGTCTTCCCATTGGGTTGTCAATTTCTTTATACTGTCTTATCTAGGTATCCCTGGTGTCCAGCAAAGTGGGCAGTTGGTGGGTACACAGTTTCCTGAGTGTCTCCTACATCTCAGCAATTTCTATGCTGAATAAAATGTTCATTGATATTCTCGATGCCCAAAGTTGTTGTTACTAAATCAGTTCTTATGTCTTCATAATTTCAGAGAATCTTCATTTTAATTTCAGGCTGATTTTAAATTAGTCAGACTTGCTAAAAAATTTCCATGCCCCAATATCCAGATTCTGGATCAAACAGTAATGATTTATAGAAAGACTAAAAGAAAGTTCATTGAAAAGAATTAATTTGAAATATGACCAATCATTTATAAATTACTTGTGTTTAAAACTTTCTTTTTGGAGGGTGGGGGAGCAAAGGATCAGGAGTTTGAGAATTAGCAGATGCAAACTATTATATATATGATGGATAAACAACAAGGTCTTACTGTGCAGCACAGGGAACTATATTCAATATCCCGTGATAAACCATAATGGAAAAGCATATGAAAAGGAATATATACATGTATAACTGAATCACTTTGCTGTATAGCAGAAATTAACACAACACTGTAAATCAACTATACTTCAATAAAATTAAAAAAAATCTTTCTACAAAGAATTATTTTGAAATACAATCACTTATAATTTGTTTTAAATAATAATTTGTTTTCATTTTCTCAAATTTTAGGCTAAAATTCTTTTAAAAATTTTAAGTCATGAACATGTGATATAGCAGGAAGTTATTAACAAATCTGAAAAATCTCTGTGAGAATCAGTGAGAAACTGAAGTCCTTATTTGAAAAGTTGGACAACTGAAAAAGAAACAAACTAAGAAAGACATAAATATTCCTTTATATTTGTCAAAATAAAGCAACTCATTCTTTTAACAAATATATATTCAGCATCTGCTATATACCAGACACTGTTTGGGATGCTTTAAAGATAAGCTGATTTGCAGCTTAAATGAACAAATTCACTTACATATAACAAACATAAATTTATGTTTATTTCAAACTGTGGGTTAAAGCCAGTGGTGCAGTGAAGTTGGCTCCAGAGAGAGAGAGATTGTGTCATCTCTTCCCAGTTCAGCATTCAGTGACAACAGGTTGATAGCTTGAAACTGGCCAAACTGGGTGTATTTATATCATGGAAATCAGGAAATGCTACATATTAGGGCTTTTATTCAGGGATGGAGCAAACCATTAAAACATTTAGCGTCACACCACTGGCTATGACCCACTACTGGATCATGAAATTAATTTAGTGGATTGTGATCAATATTTTACACAATAGAAAGAAATAGAATAAAGAATACCAGCACACATTGTGTGTTGTGAGACCCAGTACCTTTCAAAGAACAAATATTAACTAAAAAGAATAAAAAGTACTTTTTAATAAAAGTTCAGTACCAGTATTATTTACCTATTTATCTATCTATATACATACTAGGTAGTGATATAAAATGTATTTAATGTGGGTCTGAGTAAAACAAATGCAGAATCACTACTAAAATCAAGAGAACAAATACAATTTTCTTCCAAGAACACGGTTTACAACTTTGTGGTCATCATATGCTTTGTGGTTAAAGATAACATGCTTGGGAGAAAAAATTTTGTAGTTAATAGGTGAATATCTGTAATCTTTTTGTTTCTTCTCAAGGAATAATAAAGAGAGGAGTTATAATTTATAATCTGAGGTTATAGAGATTTAAAGTTCAATAAGACCTCTATCTCACCAGGGTAGTGTGTTTTCATCATTTTGCTCTAGTGATCTCTGGAATGTAAAACTTCCCTAACCTGTTTCTTAACTTTGCTATGAAGGGCAAAGCCAGCCTAATACCTTTAATTCTCAAACTACTGATTTCAACATAATTATTTTTTCTCAAGATGTCTTATCAAATACTTTTGTTCCTTCTTTAGTTTTAAACAGTGCTGAATCAGTTTTTCCTTAATTTATAATTTCATTTCATGCCATTTCTTTAATTGAGCACTTACTATAATACCACATATTATGGTGAGTGTTAGGCATTAAAAGAAAAATTTTAAAGATAAGCTTTTTGTCTTAGAAGAGCTCAGAGTCCATCGTGAGAGATAAAAACTAAACCACCTATGGTTGAATAATGTGGTGCTACCAAAGCAAAAGAATATATGGAGAAATCACTGCACCTCTCCTTTAGAGAGTTATTCCTCTCAACCCCAAAAATCAGGACACAGAGAGAGGAGACAGGGAAGAAGGAAGGAAGGAACTGCTGGTAGGGTGGGCCGGAGGGGAGAAGAAAAAGGATGTTTCTGCAGATCCTTTTAGAAGCTATTCAACAGTCATTTTTAACACCTGTCTACTCTACTTGCCCCAAAACGGAAACTGAAAAAGTCAAATATTCACTTTGTCAGACTCCTTTGCAGCCAGAAGGTACCCTGTGAATTATGTCTAGACAATGAGACATGAGGCAATTCTGCTAAGAAATTTCTGGACGGATTTTTTTCCTCCTTGACAAAAGGAGAGAGATGCTTGAGAAGAAAGGCTCTAATTCATACCTACTTCTCATGAAGACATGATGCTTACAACTGCAGCCGTCGCCTTGTAGCCCGGAGAGGGAAGGCTAGATGTGAGCCCAGTGCCCTGATGTCAGAAAGCCAGTGAACCGACCCTAGAACTGCTACCCCCTGACTGCTGATTATGTGAGATAATGACTTTATTGCTTATGCCATTGTTAAGTAAATTTGCTATTATTTGTAGGCAAAAGTATTTAAACTGATAGAGGTATGGTTAACCACTCTCTTGCTTTCCAAGATGTGGCTCTTCAGAAGTCACATACCTCTACATTATAGGCAGAATTCATCCTGAAGCTTTCTCAACCTCCTTTCTCTCAGTGCCCATGTAGCCCACACAGACAGAAAATGATTAGAAATGAAATAAGAAGCTAATTATGTAGTACATGCAATAAAAGCAAAAAAGAAAGGAGAAATTAAAATAGAATAGAATTATTAAAGTCATGTCAATTTAATAAAATCTTAATCCTAATAAACAAAATAGCTGATATCTGCATAAAAAGACAGCTTATAGAAAAAGTGGGAGATGCCACATTTATCTTACGAGTACCTATATTTACTGAACCTTAACACAAAATAAAGGCCTTTAAGGATAGTGCTGCTCCTTCAGACAAAAGGTGAGCACTTTTACATGAGCTGGGACACTCAGAGACACCTCATCCTAACCACATTCCAGGGAAGGAAAACGGCATCAGGTCACTTTATTCGACTGTGAACAAGTTATAGAGTACAAAACTGAAGAGAGGGAGGCAGGGATTAGGGAACTGTCTTAACCCAAAGGACACATTTACCGATCCCTAAACTGTCTCAGTCTCTGCCAAATCAATGTCCCTACCCAGCTGCTAAACTCAAACTAACCAAGCTTTTCCATATTTAAGGAGCACTGTTCTTAAACCCAGGTGAGGGCTAGAACTAGTGCTTGGCCTCTATTCTGTACCCTGGAAGAACTAGCATTTGTGTACTCCCTGAGGAGCATCTTCCCCTACTCACCCCTATTTATGCCCACACAGTCTGCCTATAATTTTGTCTCAGGTTCTCATTCAGATTCTAGTCCTCTGATAAAACTGGTACCATTCAGAATGCTAACACACTGGGTTACAGCCCTGATGCTTTAAAATTTAACAGAATCTCCCCAGAGGCCAAATCCTATCCCTCTACCCCAGCTCTGAGTTTTAAGAGTGTGAATCTAAGCCAGAATGATTGGGCTAAAATTCTAACTCCTTCACTTATTAACTGTGTGGTCTTAGATGGGTTACTTAACCTCTCTGTGATTTAGTTTTCTCATCTGAAAATAAACATGATGATAACAGTACAGTCAGCCTTCCATATCCATGGGTTCTGCATCTACAGAATTCAACTGTGGATTGAAACTATTTGGAAAATAAATTCCAGAAAGTTCTAAAAGGCAAAACTTGAATTTGCTGTGCACCAGGCAACTATATACATAGCATATGCATTGTGTTAAGTGTAAGTAATCTAGAGATGATTTAAAGTACACAGGAGGATATGAGTAGGTTATATACAAATACTATGCCACTTTATGTAAGGAACTTGAGCATCCATGAATTTTGGTATCCACAAGGGTCCTGGAACCAATCCCCTATGGATACCAAGAAATGACTGTACTACTTTACAGAGTATTATGAGGAATAAAGTAATTAATAAAAGTAAAGTATTATATTTGAAATAGTATTTCACTCATAGTAAATGCTCATCATTTTTTTTTGTTTTAAGTAGAACTCTTTCATTTTCACTGTCCAAACGTCAGTCAATATACTGGGAGAGCCAGAGAAAGCCCTTGCCATAGTATTTATTAACCATCATGTGTAGTTTTACATCTGATCAGAAACTCCTGCTGCATGTGCTCCAATTTTCCAATAAGACCCTTTGATAACAGATGTCAGCTCATATCTGACTGGAGTTTGCCTTTTGAATACCAGCGTCAGCAACTAGCTACCTCCTTTGGGGTGAATGCTTCTCTTGCATTAGTTCTCCTAGCCTTGGTCCCAGGATTTCAGGTTTCCCCACTGTTCTACTGCTAGCGTCCCAGCGAATCTCATGGTTGAAAAATCACAGGCCTTAACAACTTCTGCTTTTGGTCATGTTATTGTTCTGCTCAAAATTCTCATTTCCAAAATGGACTTTCCATATGAGGTCCTTTTGAACTGACTCCTGCTTTTCTTTTCCACCTCATATCACACTTCTGTACTTTATATGAATCAGGTTATCACCTAGAATATTCATCCATCTCCAGTGAGTGCCCTGACGTGCCTTAACCCACTTTGTTCCTAATACTTGGAATGCTCCAAGTATCTCCACATTTTTGTCTACCTAAACCCTACCCCACCAGATCAATTCAAAAGTTACTATCTTCACAAAGCTCTTCCTGATTTCCTAACAGGAAATAATTTTTACCTTCTGGCTGGAATAGCTCTTTTAACACTTATCATAGTCTCTTTTTTTCTTACCTCTAAGAAATCACTTATAAATCGTATATATTCATATATATAAAGTTTGTTATTCTTTGTTGTTGCAATTATTGTTGGCTTGTTGTATATTCATAGTGCCTAACAGTTACAGTCTCAAGGTAAAAGTTTCACCAAAGGAGAAGCATTCAGAACAAGACCTTAGATCTACCTGTACTAGATAGGGTACCACAAAAGAGCTCAGAACATAGGTCTTTAAATAAGATAGAAATCTTTTTCTCTTGTCATAGTACAGAGAAAGGCAGGCAGTATAGAGCATGTTATCCAGAGACCCATATGGGTCAGACTGCTCTGACATCCTTGAAGAGTTAGCTACCAACTTTAGTATCAAGGTGATTGTTATTCCTTAGCCCGTAGGAAGAGCGAAAAAAAAAAATAGGGGGGCAAGAAGTTCCCTTTTAAATAAATTGCACACATTATCTGACTCATATTCTACTGGCTTGAATTTTCTCACATGGAAGACAGGGACTCTAGCTGTGTGTCTGGGTGATGTTTGCTCTACTAAAACTAAGAGGAGTTATATTATTAAAAGAAAGAAGAGGACAATGGATATGATTACATTCTGTTACATGTACATACTGTTATATTACCCACACTCCTTATCACTCTCCCCCTTGCAGGGACCTATTCATGCATTAATATTACACATGTGTGTATACACACACACACACACACACACACAGAGGCAGACAGTGCTAAATGCCTACTAATATCCAGTTTCTCCTTCTTCGTTACTCACAGAATCTTGATTTCATTTGGACCTGCAGTGTGCCCATCTAGGAGGTTACATTTCCCGGCCTTCTAGAGATGGCCTATGGAGGGGAGGAAGTTGTTGGGTAGAATTTCCAGGGAAGTTCTTTAAAGGATGCTGTCTCACATGGGAAAAGTTCTTCCACCTTCATATTTCTTTCCATTTGAACTACAATGGCTGGAGCAGCAGCAGCCATTATGTAACCATAGTGAAAGGCCAATAAAACTGCAGAGACCTTGGCCCTCACACCCTTGAACCATATGAACCAATGTCAGCTACTACCTTACAGATTTTCTAGAAAATAAGAGAAAAATAAATCCTATGTGATTATGCTACAACAGTTCCATTGCCATGTATTTAGATGTCTGTATTTATAAAACTTCCCCAAAGTAGGATCACTCGTATATAAAGCAATCTCAAATTATTAAGCATGTTCAAAACTTTGCCCTGAAACTTGGTCCTTCCTTAGCTTTTCCCATCATGTAAGCTGTACCATCACCTACCCAGTGGCTTGGAACCGAAATCAGATAATAGTCCTTGACAATCCTTCTCCTTTATCTCTACTCCTCTACATAAACTGAAATGGTTCAATCTACTCTATTTCTACTACAGCTGCTCTAACTTTAGTCCTTATCCTTGTGGTCTCAACTTACGAGAGTCTGTCCTTTTGGACTCCTCTCTGTGTTTGCCTAAGTGCAAGTTTTATCATCTGTAACCCACTCCTTGCAGGGCTCTGAAACCAAAGCTCAAGTTTGCCATGGTATACAAATACCCTTAGTAGCTTCAGCATTTCCATCATCTTTGTGGACTCCTACCTTCTCCTGTATATTGACCTGATAAATACTATGTATCTTTCCAGTATTTCAATGCTTTTAAGAAATGAAATTTAATTACCTTCAGTATTTTTAGTTGAATGGGGTGAGGGGCAGGCAGGATACCTAGCCAGTCAGATTTGGTGATTTACCTTTTTTTTTTTTAAGTTCTGAGCTTACAGTTGGTAGATTTTAATCAGTAGAAATTCCAAAGGCCAGAATTTGGGAAGTATTCCCCCACAAAGATTTGAATTTGCTTCGGCATGGGACTGACGGAAGACTGCCTTGTCTCATTCAAGGTCATGGCTTAGTATGAGCTTTTCAGGTCCAGCTCCCCCACCATGTAGGAGGGCCCAACGTTAGTCTCTAGATCCCAGTGGGACCAGCATTTGCCTCAAGACAATACCATCTGCTATCTTATGGCTCACAGTTCCCTGCTCTAGTTTCAACTCCTCTTCGTCTCTCTTCCCTTTCTCTCCTTTTAATTTTTTGGTTTTGATTTTTCTTGATCCATGGAGATTTCTCTTATTTTTGTAGAGTCAGCAATGCTTAAAAAAATACATGTTCTAATTTAGGCAGGGTCTAGCTGAACTATAGCAGGAGAGTTCCTCAGAAAAATCATACATGGCTGGAAATGGAAGTAAAGCACATGCTCTTTTGAAAAAAGAAACCACACTTTATTCTTCTACATCCTCCAAACTTCTAGCATTAAAAGGTGAAAGCACACAAACAGATTTGTTTAATAAAATACATATTATATGCGATAGAAAATACTGTTAAATCTTTACTGAAAAGACAGCAATTGTGTGCACTGCTGCAATGATGAGATTAATTCACTGCTATTTACTTGACTAAGAAATTAGTCATATCTTTCTGTAGCTACAATACATGGTGTAATGCTGATATTAACTAGCTAATACTATCTTAGGAGTTTTTAACAGCATATACTGAATATCCAAAAGATCTCAAAATATAAGATACACTTATTTTTAAACAGTATGTTACAATTTCAAATAACATGCTCCAAGTATTGTCCTTCAACATCCAGACACCTTTCCAGGTGAAATACCTCTAAATTTAAAGCAGTGAAACCAATTGTTAATTCTAAAAGACACTGAAGATGACTATATAAGGATCTAGCCTCCTCCCTTAAAACTCCTAGTGGTGACATATTGAGAAACACTTTATATCATATCCCCTTAACAAGTTTCTATTTGATACAGAAATGGCAGGACCAGATTGAAAGATGCCACTACAAGATGATCTACAGCCCTCCTTTGGTTAAAAAAAACAAAAGGAGATGGAGGGCTCTAGGGAGGATCACCTTAATTCCCCGGTAGAACATTAAGGCCGGGGTAAACATGAAGGTAGGTCACAGGCTTTCAAGGGTTACACCACTTATATTTGACTCTGCAGATCTGCAGTATTTGGAGGCACTAATGACATTAGCAGACTCCCTGACACTGGGCTGGGAAGAGGTAGGGAGAGACCAAGCACAAGTCTCTGCCCAGACAAGGGCTGCTTCTAGAAGGAGCTCCTATTAAGGCCACTCAATAAGCTCTATGAAACCACCTGATCTGACTTTCTAGGACCCCAGCTCTTTCTCTACTCGTGCGACACTCCTAGGCCTCAGATATGATCATGTAAACATACAGGAAAAGAAAATTACCATTCATGCTTCGCACTGGGCCTGAATGACTCAGTTACAGCACTAACATCAATTTCTGACAGAATACATAGCAGGTTGATACGTTAGGCTGAAAAAACACATACAGATGATAAAGTCCAGAGGCAGAAAAAAAGTGCTGCTTCTGTCTTGTGTTCACTTTTAACAGAAAAAAAAAAATTTCCTAGGAAACTCTCTAGTAGATATTCTCTTCATTGATAAGAACCGTGTCTCATATCCTTTCCTAAATAAATGCAATTACCATAACTAATTCAGATTGAGAGTCACGTGTTTCTGAGGCTATAGCAGGGCTCAATTGTCCTAATAACTGATGCTTGAACAAAATCATAGTTCAGTTAGCAAGGAAGAAGAGAGATGTGGATCTGGATAGGTAACCAGTAGTGTTTCCTCAGCATGCTTCTACCTTTATGGGAAAAACAACCAAAAGAAGTTCTCTCTCCAACTTCAGGGGGAAGAAATAATATCAATATTTCAAATTAATTATGATAATGATAATCAGTATTAAGACAAAACACTGAAACAAGTCAAGCTTGGGAAAACATATATATTCTATAAAGCACTGCAATAAATAATACTGTTTCTGGTATTTCGTGTTCTCCTAGGAACTACTGGCTTATAATGTATAAATATTTAAAGCAGTTTTTAAAACATATGGTAGAACTTTGGTATTCATAATTGCTCAGAGAGTTTTGAGGTATTTTTGAAAATTAACATTCATCACAGACCACCTCTATGGTCTACCACGGCATACTGGGTAAACATACTCATGTAAAACACGTATTGTTTACATAGTACACATCATCATAAAAAGTTGCAGTGTACATACCAGACTTTTCTACTGTACTATGTTGGACTATTAATAACTCAAATTTACATCCCAAAGGGCAACACTGCCCCAATCCAAACTTAAAAACAGCTGTGCAAACAAACTGAGGGTTAGAGGCAGGTGTGTAAGATATGAAGGGAGAGACACATGACATACTTGATTATTCAGAAATATAACTCCATGGAACCTAGTCCTAGACATATGACAGGAAATACTCTAACCTTGTCCATGCGAACACCTTGTCCTATAAGTTAGTTATTTTAATATAATGATCAAACTGTACAGTGGTGGATTTCTATTTTAGCAAGGAATACTAGGACTACATAGCATATGCTGTATATAGAAATAAGACCACATCCATATTCCATCTTTGCAAACAGTCACTGCTAAATAGACAAGAACAAACTGTTTGCTGTTGTCTGCCTTCACACACACAGACATCACTGCTCATCAGTAAAGTTAAGCTATCAAAATTCTAGTGGTGCTCATAATAATTATCTTGGACATTCTTTTCTTGTTCTACATTTTTCTCCTTGATTTTGTCTAGTTTCTAAACTTTAACTTTATTGTGCATTTCTGCCCTCTATGTTTGGTTTCCCGGGTTTTCACTCTGAGCTCTATGTTTCAAGGACTTTTGTGGGGGCGGTTAATTACTCTGCACTCTAGACTCTGATATACCCTTCTGGACCCTTCTGGGTTCATTTCAGCCTTTGGTTTGGATATGCAAACGAGCACATGAGCAGAGTCCACCTAAGTCTCTGCATGGGAGAGGTTAAAAGAACTACAAATAACCTTGAATATATTTCTACAGAACCTCTTCTAAAAATCTGTCTTCTTAGGAACCATAACAAACACTTGTTTTCAACGATGTTGTTCATCAGAATTACCTATAGTGCTTCTTAAAAATACTTATATTCAAATCCCATCCTTAGAGATTATACATTAGAAGGTCAGAAGTGGGTTCCAGGCATCTAGACACCGAAACTGTCATATACGATCCAACTGGGCAGCCAGAGTTGAGAAACACTGTTATAAAAATTGTAGGAGATGGTTCATATCTTCTCTCCTTTTACTATAGCCAAGATAAGGCAAGAAAAATGAAAATGGGGTGTGGGAAAGAGAGAAGGGCGTGACTTTTGCCATCTGGTTTTTGCGATGAGAAAATGCGGCAGCCCAAAGCTAGACAAAACTGTAGCGTGAACCAAGGTTGCTTTTATTCCTGTCACTATTTTTCTCTTACCTCTTGGCTTTCCAACTCTTTCCTTCCAAAGTATTTGAAGGTACTCACACTGCATACATCTTCACCTAATTCATCATATCACTCAGTCCTGTTTCTTCCTGCTTATTCTTTGCTTTTCGGACAAGCAAGCCTCCCAACCCTCTGTTCTTTTCAGGTATTTATGAGGAAATCAAATAACATTAAGGTATTACTATTAGCTTTAACCACTTAAGTTTAGTATTGTTTACTTGATAATCTCAATGATTCTCAATGGTTAAGATATTTTTGACAGGAAGGCCTTTCCATGAATTAACTCTGCCTGTAAGAAGGGAAAATGGGAGTTTGTACCTGCCAGTCACTGTCATTAACAAACCTTTCCGACACTTTTTCTTGCCTGAGTCCTGGGCCCAAAGTCATCCTATCGATGCAGTGAACAAGGCAACTGCCACTCAATTATCTATTCAACACACATTGTACAAACATCGATCAACATGAACCATGTTTGAGGCAATGTGCTTAGTTCTGAAGATACAAAAGTGAATAAAAACTAGTGTCTACACTCAACTCATAAATCTATCAAATCTTTCCATGGCAGAAACAAAGTGGGAGAGGCTGAAGGTGTGGATGCACTAATCTTTCTTCTTCCTTCAGATTGTGCAAAGGCCTCTCTATTGAACATGCCTTATTCAAAGGTATTTCTCATTTCAGTCTGAATACCTGGTCAATAAATACTTCTAAACAATTTAATGCAATAGTGTGTTAGAAAAGGTAACGAAAGTGGTCTCATAACCCAAAGGTCTCCCTCTAATCTTTTTATTTAGCTCTAAAACTATATATCTTCCCTTATGTTTGTTTACACTTTATTAAAACACATTATAAATAAGTATAATTAAGAATATTAGGGCTTCCCTGGTGGCGCAGTGATTGAGAGTCCGCCTGCTGATGCAGGGGACGTGGGTTCGTGCCCCGGTCTGGGAAGATCCCACATGCCGCGGAGCGGCTGGGCCCGTGAGCCATGGCCGCGGAGCCTGTGTGTCCGGAGCCTGTGCTCCGCAACGGGAGAGGCCACAACGGTAAGAGGCCCGCGTACGGCAAAAAAAAAAAAAAAGAATATTAAACAACTATTTGACTAGGGAAAAAAAAAAGGTACCTAAAGACTGACATAAAATGGACAGGCACAGGAGCAACTGGTCACTCTCAATTTTTTTCCTACCCTGGCAAGTAGCTTCTGCCAACCCCCTTAAAGAACAGAACTGAAGAACCAGACATCAGATGAAAAATGTACCAATGACATTTCCTGGTTGTCATAAAATAACGATAGCTACTTAAATCTGAATTTCTTTACATACTCAACAAAAACCAGACAGAGAATAGATAAAATTACTCATAAGCCACATGTACACTACGTATTTTGATTTAAATGTAAGTGAAGAAATAAACATCTCAAGCCAGCAGAACCAGCTCTGGGGATCACTCCAGAAGGAGAGTCAGATGTAGAAAAATGTGTGTGACAGAGAACAGAGCGCGCTGCCAAAAGAGAGGATCCCTCTCATGGTGTAAAGTACAGAGATTAGGTCTGAGACCTGATACTGAGCAATGGCTGCAAGGGTCCAGCCCGACCAGAGATGGCAGTCTTAAGACGTATCACCTAAAGAGGAGAGGGAGGCCCTTTGGAAGGGGAAGGCATTTGGGGGGGCATGATGATAAAGTGAAAGAAGGAAGCGGGCAACTGAAATTAAAGATCTTACACTGTAAGACGGTATCTCTGAACTGAAAGACACACCAAGTGGCTACACCTACCCTGAACTAAGCCAGTTATTAAAAAAATCCATTTCATTGTACCTATAGAACAAGAAACTCTTGAACTAAGAACAAAACCTTCCCTACCCCAAATTTTATGATTGCTGATCCAGGAAAACAATTTGCATTTAATATTTTACAAGCTGTACAACTGTGATTGTATTAAAGGTTGTTTTTTTTTTTTCATTTCTTTTAGGAAAGATGCACAAAAAGGGCTAAAAAGTAATGTAAATATTTGGGTATATACTTTAGAATAAATAATTTTTTAGGTTTACTTTTCCCCCCAATTTTTATCTTGAATTTTTTTTCAGTACACGGGCCTCTCACTGTTGTGGCCTCTTCCATTGCAGAGCACAGGCTCCGGATGTGCAGGCTCAGCAGCCATGGCTCACGGGCCCAGCCGCTCCACGGCATGCGGGATCTTCCCGGACCGGGGCACGAACCCATGTCCCCTGCATCAGCAGGCGGACTCCCAACCACTGCGCCACCAGAGAAGCCCCTTGAAAATTTTTTTACTCGGAGAAAAGTTGGAAATAATGGCATGACAAACATATATTCTTCATTTAAATTAAACTATTGTTAACTTTTTGCCAATTTGCTTTCTTTCTCTCACTCTGTGTATCTCTATATATTGGCAATTTTACTTCTGTGTACGTTTCCTAAAAGATACTTTTTAGAACCTTGACATAAAAAATTCAATTAACTCTTTTCCCCAAAAACCTGTGCCAGTTTCAAGGATGACCTGTTTCACCCAGGCAATTTTCAGTAGAATCATACAAACATCATTTTTACCTGTTGGAAATGACTAAATGACAAATAATCAAATTTTTACAGTCATCTGGGTTTTAAAATTGAGAAAAAGAGCAAGCAATACCATCTATATTCACACAACTTCCTGACCTAAACATTCTTAGCAAGGGACACTGGATGTTGATAAACACTTCACTAAACTAATAGAAAAGAGAACTGCTAATATTAATAGATAACCATCTAACCTGAACCAGTGGTTTTGAAACCATGTGTCTAATAAGAGATATAACATATAAAATGGATCAAAGAGGAACTTCAGGAGCTGCTCTGGATGAAGGGTTGTAGGTGCTTTCAGTCCTGTCAACGTACTCTGTACTTTGCTCCTCAGGCACCTTCTCAGCCCAGGGAGCACAGTTTGAATACTATTATTTTCATACAATTGCACAGTTTTCCAGCTTTTAAAAATCATAGTATTTTGACCCTTCAAACTACAGTAAGAAACTTTTTGAGGGGACAGATATCAATATTCGTTACAAAATTGAGAAGGCTTTGGAAATGAAAACAAACCTTGCCCGTTCTATATTTATGACAAAATAACTTAGCTTTACTACCATAGTAAATGTATATCTTACAAATATTTTTAAACAAAAGTTCTCTAAAAATACACCACACAAAAATTTCACATATTTGCAGTTTTCGGCATTCATTAAGACCACACTATGACTAAAAAATCTATAATAAAATACAATGCAAGTGATAGTTCATCAAATTTCATTTGATGTAACATTTCTAAAATTGCAAGAATATCAGATATTATCTCAAATGTTAATTCAAAGTGACAATAATGTCAACAACAAAAAAAGGAGAGATACAAAGCAGCCATTATGCTCAAATAAATAAAATTACGGGATATGAAGAACTTGTACCTTTATGTGGGTTTTCAAACTCTTCAGATAAGAGGTGGTAGCAACAACCCACACTGCAAACTCCCTTGATTTCAGACTTGGAAGTAAATATTCGCAGAGTATTTGGAGCAAGATCACCACAAGTATGCAGACCTACCATCAAACAATCCTTAAAAAATGAGAAGAAAAAATAAATTTTGGAAATTAAAAGGAGGGTTAAGAAACATTTAAATGTTTATTAAAAGATGTAGAGCTTTTTAAAATGATGAAATTTTACCTAGAAAGTATTGTACGTCTTTTATTTTCATAACAAATAACTATTGCCTTTAAAGGCAAAATGACTGATCTTTTACCAAAACTGACATAACTTTCAGTTGATTTTCTAGTGTTTTTGGTTACTTACTCATTTGAATTTTCTCTGGTTTCTTTTACAACTAATATTTGCTTAACGACTACTCAAATTAACGCTGGATCAATACAACGTAGCCTGCATTACTAGGACAAACTTATGATTTGAGACACATTAATACCTTACTAGTCAATTTTAAAAATTCACTTCTTCACCCATACCCATCAAAACTTATAAAACATTGTCATAAAAAAAATTAAGTGTTGCTAAATCGGCATTTTTACTCCAACACCAAAAGTTTACTTAGTTCATTCACTGCATCAAATATGACAAGATTAAATTCAATATAAAGTTTTTGTTCTAAATTTTATAACATGAATTTTATGTAAAAATTCTATGAAATGTTCTCCTAATTACCCAAAGCGTAATTTAGATGTATACACATACAGAATGGGTGCATAGGCATGCACTCACAGAATCTTGATCAATATACCATTTGTTTGTTTTAACTCTTCAGTTCCTTAGCTTCCTCTTCTGTAAAATGAGGCTAATAATAGTATCTCAGCTCAATGGGTTATTGCAAGACTTTAATAAGTTAATACTGGTAAATGACTTAGTACAATCTCTGGCATCCAATAAAATTCAGTAAATGTCTTCTATTCTTATATCATCATCATCATGTTATAAATTCAAAATAATAGACATTAAGTTGTAATCAAGTATATTTTTATAACTATCTTCAGAACAAATACAATTTTTTCACTTAAGTTATTTTACCAAAAATGTGATTTTAGCCCATATAATGTAGACATAGACAGGGCTGACGTGTTACCTTTCTAAAGAAAATAACTGTACCTGTAAGTTGCTTCAACCTGATAGAACATTCTGTTGCTTCAACCAACATTCTCTTCAAAGCACAATTTCTGGAGTGTTGTGCAACTATTTTGCTTTTCTCAATGATTACATAGTTTGGGTAGGTTTTATTTAGACATTATAATGTTATAAATAAAAAAGGAATTCAGAGAGAAAGGGCTTATTGCTAATTAAGGGTAGATAACAGAGACATAAATCTCTTTTAGGCTAGTTCTCCCTAAATATAACACCAAAATATTTAATCTCATTTTTCAGTGTATTAATTACACAAGGTTAGTTAAAAATACCAGCAGGTGGCAAACAAAAATACGCAATCAGCATATTATCCTAACAGTAAAATATTTAAGTATTGTATGTGTGTGTTGTAGGGTGGGGAGGAGAGGAGATGGGAGGTATTGGTTAATTCTGGTTACTAAATTGCTACTTAACTAAGGACCCAAGAAATAATCTTCCAGCATATCTTTTATAAGTCAAATTCTTATAAAAGTCTGCATATAGTTTTGATCATATATTTTCCAGAAGACTTTTAAAAACATAAATATATGATAATAAGCACTAAAAATATATACATTTTTAAGTCAGGATAAAGTAATTGGGGCCGTTTAACCCTAACAGAAGGTTAAGCTATAACTTAATTACTGATTTCATATATAGGAAAAACAGTTAATGAGGATTAACCAGTTTCCCATAATTAGTGAAATCCTGAAATACCTGGGAAAAAGAAAAATTCCCCATTCTAAAATGATAGAGCAACAAAACATTGGTTAGCTACCAAACGAGGATTTGAATTTATAAAGAATTCTGGTATCTTTTGTCTATTCATTCTTTAGGGAAGAATTTTCAAAAACTTTAACAAGAGTAGAATAGTATAACTTCAAAGGCTACCCTGTTTTTTTAAAACAATGAGTTAGGCCAAATGATTTCTAAGAACTCCTCTACAATATTGTTTTCACATACAATGTTGCCTTTAAGATATATTATCTCTGCACAACTTGACATACTTGTACTTTAGAAAACGTTCAAATTTTTTAAGAATACACAGAAGTTGGTCTTGCTCAAGAAAATTGCAAATTTGGTTACCAAGGCTAACATTAAACATAATATTGCCCTAGGTACATCTTTACTTCAAATTTAAATAAAATGTAAGAGCTTTCTTGGATTGGAATTTTAACAACTCATAAATTGCATAACGAGAACTTAGCTGTCTAGCTTTTGGATTAGCACTTCTGTTTAATTTAGGCTTACAAATGAGTGGAGGGTACTCCCTTCTGGAAAATCATAATTGTCAGATTGTCAGATTTTGACAGCTGTGGAAATCATGAAAGCCTGAATATAATTTTATTTTCTTGGTCCTTTATATTAATGTAATCAAATAAGATATGCAGGTTAAGTAAGCTACCATTAAAACTTAATTCTATGTCTTAGAGCCTTTATATATAAATGAAATTAAGGAATTAAAAAAATAAAATTACCTCCAGATCTTTAATAATATCATGTAGTTCTGAATCAGCAGTGATAAAAGATGTTAAAGGTGAATATATATTGGATTCATTTGACTTTGATGTCACTTTTCTTCTCTCTTTATTTGCTTCAGACATTTTTCTCTTGGGTATATGGGATGAAGAAGTAGGTTCTATGGCATTAATAGGCAAAAGGTCCCTAAGAGAAAAGGCATTTTCAAAACACAAATTTTCTTCTCGATATGAATAAACATGTAGGTTTTCCATTTGTTTTCTGATGTTAGAAATTACAGAGCCTGAAAAATCTTGCAGAAAGTCCGAGGTCAACATCTTTTCTTGATTTGCAGTAGTGCTGTTACATACTCCCTCAATATCGGCTTTAAATTTAACTTCATCTTGCGCTTTCCTTTCTTTTGTCATTTGTAATGCCAGTCCATTGACATCTAATTTTGACCGCCTACGATAGACTTTCCAATGTTTCTTCAGTTTCCCGTTTCTCTCCTCAGCTCCATGAGTATTGGTATTTGAGGAATCAATTCCATAAACTTTTAAGCCATACTTCAAGGACAAAAAGGAGCTTAGGTAGCCTTTTCCAGAACCCAGGTCAATTATCTAAAGAAAACCAGAATGAATTAAAAGGATTTTAGTCAGATGGTAACAGAAAGCATTCGTGATCTTTTTTTAAAAAGCAAGTAAAGGAATGTATAATTTATACAACCTGTTATGCTTTTTTTAATTTTAATTTTTGATTACTATTAAAAACCAACAACTCTCATCATTTTTATTCAACATTTTAAGAGAAGTTCTAAGCAGTAATAATAATAAGTCAAGGAAAAGATGTAAAAGACATAAATATCGAAAGTAAAATTGTCTTTCTTCATAGATGACATGATTGTATCTGTAGAAAATTCTAAGGAATGCATACAAAAGTTAAAAGAACTAGTAAGTCAAGTTAGCAATGTGTCAAGATACAAGCTCATTAGAAATGAATAATGAACCATCAGAACATATGCATTACAGTAGTAAAGAACAATTAGAAAATAAAATTTAAAACCAATTGAATTAAAATAGCATACAAATAGAAATCTAGGATTAAATTTAACAAAGGTTATGCAAGACCTATACACTGAAAACTATAAAACATTGCATAGGAAAAATTTAAAAGAGCTAAATAAAGATATACCATGTTCATGAAATAGTTAGACTCAATATAAAGATGGAAATTCTGCCACACTGACATATAGATTCAATGCAATCCTAATCAAGATCCCAGCAGGGTTTTTAAAAGAAATTAATAAGCAGATATTAAAATTTATATGAGAAGGCAAAGTACCTAGAATAACCAAAACGATTTTGAAAAGAAAAAATTTGAGGATTTACACTGATTCAGGAATCAATATAAAACTACAGTAATCAAAACAGTGTAGTGCTGGTATAAAAATAGATATATAAATCCATGGAATAAACAGAGTCCAGAAATAGACCCACAGTTATATAGTCAACTGGTTTTTGACAAAACAACTAAAGTAATTCAAAGGAAAAGATAGTCTTTTCAACAAATGGTGTGGGTATAACTGGATGTCTGTATGGGAAAAAAAAGATTTTTGCATGTCATATGCCAAGCAGGCATATCTTTAATTCCTGCATATCTTTGTGACATTGGGAGGGAAAAAGATTTCTTATGTAGGACATAAAAAGCATAAACTATAAAGAAATAATTGAAAAATGGACTTCATTAAAATTAAAACCTTTGCTATTCAAAATACATAGTTAAAAAGGGTAAGAAATATTTGCAAAACATATATCTGACTAAGGGTTTGTATCCAGAATATATAAAGAACTCTAACAACTCAATAATAAGACAAGCCACCAATTAAAAAATGGGCAGAACATTTGAACACACACTTCACTGAAGAAGATATACAGATGACCACTATAAAAAGATGCCCAATATCACTACTCTTTTGGGAATTGCAAACTAAAATCATAATGAGATACACACAAATGTAAAATGGTACAGTCACTTTGGAAAACATCAGCAGTTTACCATAGAGTTAAAGCATACACTTATACTATACAACCTACAAATCCCACTCTGGGCTATTTACCCAAGAGAAATGCAAACATGTCCACAAAGTCTTGTATGTGAATAAATTCATAGAGGCCAAAAAAATTGGTAACAACTCAAATATCCATCAACCAATGAATTGAAAAACAAATTGTGGTATATCCATACTGTAGCATACTACACCCAAAAATGAGGAACAAAGAGTCAATGCACATAAAAATATTGATGACTCTAAAAACTATGCACTAAAGGATAGTCAAACACAAACATCTACACACTACTTGATTCCATTTATATGATGTTCTAGAAAAGTCAAGCAGAGCAGTAATTCCTTGAGAATGGAGGAGGAAATATCTTGCAAAGGGTATGAGGAAACTTTTTATGGTGACAGAAATATTTTTTATTACAGTGGCTAAACAACTGCACACAATTACCAAATGCATCAAAGTGTACACCTAGAATTGGTGAATATATAAATTATACCTCAATAAAACTAAAAATGATAAAAGACATATAAAATTACCAAGATTGTTTACTGTATTGTCATGTCATTTCATAAGAAATAAATGGACAGTTACAGAAATATTATCATAGGAAATCATTATCTAATCTCATTATATCTAATCTTTAATTCCTAAAATCAATTAAATCCTGATATAAATATGAGCCACTCAAGGAAAATTTCCTATATTTGAAATAATGCATATCATCAATGAAATCCTCAAAAATTTCAATTCAAGCAAAATTGCAATTCATAGGTAAAACTCCAATAAATGATGTCCACTAAATAAGTGTCTAGCTTACAAATAATTCCCTATGCCCCCTTTTTAATGTTAATCTCTAGGCTAGGTATTATGGGAAATACAGAAGCATTATATATCTTGATCCTAAGGAACTACAATCTAACTGAAGATAACATACTCATGAATACAAGGGCTACAGAATAGAAATTCTATTAATCAATTTCCTCATATCTGAATCTCTAGAGAAAGCAAAGCTCTCCATTCCCTTCCTTCCACAAAAACACATTCACGGATGCCAATGGCAGCTTAATGCTAGCAACCAATGGGTTGCTTGTAAGCACCAGGACATTTGTTCCCCCCCATACAGACGTTTTCTTACCAAGAGGTAATTGAGTTTGTTCCCAAATCTGCATATAACGATTCCACTTGTGAATGAGGAAAATTTTGGCTGCAAGTAACAGAATATCAAATTTCCATCACTGAGAAAAACTCACCTCACTTAAGAAATCTGGCAGTAGAGTAGTTGAACCAACCAGAGGCTCAACCACATATGGTCTTTGGGCCAACGTATTTGTAATTCCTCTGGTTGCAAGATGGCTGGGGAAAATCTAAGAATCATATCTTCACAACATAATATCTGAAACCCTTTTCAGTAATAGGCAAAATTTCCTAGAAAAATCTTTCAGCTCACTTATATCTTACTGACCCAAATTGATTTTTATCCCTCTCCAAATTGGCCTTTCAGTAATATATACAGCGTTAGCAAGAGAATGGCAAACTCTGCAATTAAAGGTTACATAAATCATCATATTTTTGCCTTCAAACCCTCTTATCTGAGTAGCAAAACCTCCACAATCCTGATCTCTTACTCCTTACTCACAACAGTCTTTTCCTTCCTGGATCATCTTATAGGTTTGAAGATAGAGGAGTCTCCAGTGTAATACCTGGTGGGAGGTATCTTCCTTGTTTCCTAATTCTGCTTAGAAGACTTTCTCACAGAAATATTGCTACACATAGTGATTACATTTCTTAATATTAGTATTAGTATGGTACTATACTTCAGATAGGAGAGTTATATTTTGTTGACTGACCTGGAGATCTAACTACTATTATAAGCTAATGACTTTCAAATTTACAACTCCAGTATGGAATTCTACCATGAACTTCATACTCATATCCAACAGTGTATAAGCTAATGACTTTCAAATTTACAACTCCAGTATGGAATTCTACCATGAACTTCATACTCATATCCAACAGTGTACCTAAACATTTCCACTTGAAAATGTCTTATAAGCATCTCAAATTTAACATGTTCAAAACTAAGTTCTTGATAGTCTCTGTAAAACCTACCCCTCCCATAATCTTCTCCATCATAGTTAATAGTCTCTCCATACTTCCAGGTGGAGAACAAGACTCCTTTCTTTCTCTCATACCCTCCACCTGAATTGTGAAAAAATCCATAGTCTTACCAAGGGTATTTCATACCAACTGCACCCTAAGTCTAGGTTATTTCAACGGCCTCCTCAATGATCTCCCTGCTCTCACCTTCCCTCCTTGAGTCTATTCTCAAGAGAGCAAAACAAAGACTGATCATACCACACCTCTAAGTAAAATCTCTCATCACTTCCCTAAACTTATCTCCTGCTACTAACCTCCTTTGTTACTAAGCTTTTTGCCTCAACTCTGGAAGCTCATGCGCACATGAGCTAATTTCTGAAAAGAACCAGCTTGAATGTTTACAAAGACTATGGCGAAGAGTGCAAAGGTAATGGAAATATTGGGGTGGCCAAAAAGTTCGTTCGGGGTTTTCTGTAACATTACAAAAACCCGAACAAACTTTTTGGCCAACCCAATATTTGCTTCATAACACTCCTCAACACGGCAGTCAGAGTGATCCAGTGGCTCCAACGGCTTCCCATCTCATTCAGGATAAAAGCCCAAATCATCATAATGGCCTCTAAGACTCTACAACTTCATGATCTGCTTCTGCCACCCCAACCTCAGCTCCTACTACTCGGTCCTTGCTCTCACCACTGGAGTTAATCTGGCTTCTTGGCTCTTTCAAGAATACAACAAGTGGGGGCTTCCCTGGTGGCGCAGTGGTTGAGAGTCCGCCTGCCGATGCAGGGGACACGGGTTTGTGCCCCGGTCTGGGAAGATCCCACATGCCGCGGAGCGGCTAGGCCCGTGAGCCATGGCTGCTGAGCCTGCGCGTCCGGAGCCTGTGCTCTGCAAGGGGAGAGGCCACAACAGTGAGAGGCCCGCCTACCGCAAAAAAAAAAAAAAAAAAAAAAAAAAAAAAGAATACAACAAGTGGGGCTTCCCTGGTGGCACAGTGGTTAGGAATCCATCTGTCAGTGCAGGGGCCATGGGTTCGAGCCCTGGTCTGGGAAGATCCCACATGCCACGGAGCAACTAAGCCCGCGTGCCTAGAGCTCGTGCTCCACAACAAGAGAAGACCGTGCACCACAACCAAGAGTAGCCCCCTCTTGCCGCAACTAGAGAGAGCCCACACGCAGCAACGAAGACCCAAAGCAGTCATAAATAAATAAATAAATAAATTTTTAAAAAAAAGAATACACCAAGTATATTCCCGCTTTAGGGCCATTGAATGTGTTATTCCCTCCATCTAAAATATTTTTTATCCGGATATTCTAATAGATAACTCTCTTACCTCTTGAAGGAGGTCTTAACTCAAATGCTATCTTTACAATGAGGTCTTACTTGCCCCTCTCTTCCTAATCAAAAGCTTTAATCCCCCCATCCCTGAATTAGCCACTTCCTTTTTATTTTTTTTCTCCTTAAAGTATATCAACATATACAATAAAATATACTTATAATGATTTTATTATCTATCTCTCCTCATTAGAGTATAAATGCCATAAAGGCAAAGATATGTTTTGTTTTGTTTTGTTTACTACTGTATCCTCAGCATCTATAATGGCACCTGACACATGGTAGGAGCCAAAGAAATATTTAATAAATGAACGCATGCAAGCAAGTGTGAATGAATGAACATATTTTAGAAATAAAAATTAAGAAGTAAGAAGGCTTGGTAATGGGGATGAGAGAGGCAAAGGTTTTTGAATGTAGGGAGCAATGTGGTTGAGGCAAAAATAAATTGTTTTTTTTTTCTTCTCTAGTTCTTTTTGGTCACTAGTAAAGTTAAGATTTTAGTATCTGGGTTTCCAACTATCCCCATGAAACCTACATTTATTAACTCTGCTTTTTAAAAGGAAAAATAGTATACATGTAATATATTTCAAACTTAACTATTTTGAGAATCAAATATTGCTATTAAGTAATTTCAAGAGAAAGACCCTGTAAGTCTTTAATACAGGTTTTTTTCACTCACTAGAAACAATCTCCATCACTATGAAAAAAGTTCCCTTAGAGAAGGTCTAACATGAAACATTATGCTATTTCAAATTTTTTTCTCTGCACTTTAGAAATAAAATAAATCCACTTTATTAATTTAAAGTTATTTATTACGTAATATTTCATATAAATAAAAGAATAAATGTAGTTGAAATGTAAAGTTATAAAGCACAATAATAAATACCCCTCAAAGATTTAAGTATAAGTGATTTATTTGGGAGGTGAAGAAAACACTGACAGGAAAATAGAGAAGAGAAAAAAGAGAAAGGAGGACAGCCCAGTAAAAGGTATGTTCTTAAGGAAAATACCACTTTAGGACAACCTGGGTTTAATCACACTGAGAAACTTGGAGAGCTACTGTAGAACACATACTCCTCATAGTCATCCCACCTGGAAAGTGCAGGAGTTGATGTATCTGTTTATCAATGTGTATTAGTCATTAATTCAAGGATGCTCACAGAGAGGAATTAATCCCCAGAACTTGTATGCAGGAAGTGCCATGCTTCAGCAGACAGAGAAAACCCACAGGAAAAGAAATGTAGAAACTGCCAGGTAGAAAGCAGCCCGGCACACCATGAAATGGTGAGGCCCAAGAGTATCTGAATAAGGCATCCAGTAGCGTCTGCTATACCCATGAACCTACTAGCCATCCTAAGAACTAGAATGGTAGTATTTCCATTCCATATAACTATGTTTTCTTTCCATATCCCATCTCCCTGCTTCCCCTACCAGAGGTAACAACTATTCTCAAATTATTGTTTATGATTCCCTTGCTTCTTTAATGGCTTTTGTGCATATATTTTTTGCATTAAGAATATACCATTATTTTGCTTAAAAGCTTTTTAAATATGATACCATAAAATACGTAGTCTTCTGTAAATTGCTTATTTTTCCCGTTCATTTTTATGTTTCTAATATTCATCCATGTGTTATGTACAGCAGCAGTTTGTTAAATTTTACTGTGTACTTGCCCTTTTTACTCCGGTTGAGTATTACTGTCATGGTGAGCCTGTTACCGATCCTGACAGGTACTGCTTAGATATGATACACTGGAGAAAAGGTTTAAAACTATTACCTCGGCTCTTGCCTTTTAGTTCCTACTCTAGAGAACTATGTTGCCATAAGTGGTTCTGCATACCTGGCCCAAGCTGTGATCGTTTTCTAATCAATCTCAAACTCTCCACAAGTCTGAAAGAATACATGGAAAAGATTCTAACACCTAATAAAAACTGAAGAAGGGAAAAAATCCTCCATTACCCCCATAGATGTTCTTGTAGGGATAAGAAAAATAACTTACTATTTTTATAGGCCAATCAATGGAGGCAATCACTGATTTTATTTTAACATCTATTTTCAGACATCACCACCCTTCATAAAGGCTATTTTTTACAACAGGAATGCATTATAATTCTGACACTATGAAAGAATCCAAGTTTCTTTATGTTACAATAATGAGGCAGGTGCCCCAGACCACAGCATGGTAACCCAGGTCCTTGAGAACACCTAGTGGTAAACAATTTTGCAGAATGCCATCTTCATAATGCTGCCTCAAATTGGAGTTACAACATCAGAAAAAGAGAATTACCATAGCTTCTATCCACTCTGAAAAGAGTGAAATGTGTGGCAAAACATTAACAGTCATATCTTATTTTTAGTATAAATTTGTTTTTATTGCAGCATATTGGGAAATGAGAGCATTTTTAAAGGATCAGATGTGAGGTGACATCTCACATCAGCTATTACTTAATGACATTTTAAAGGCTAGACAGTGATAGTAGAAAAGGACATTTGAATGATACCCCCCAAAATGGCAATAATTTTAACACATGAATATATAGGGAAATACTCTTACCTGCTTTATTCCACAGTAATCAGCAATACTGCTGATGACCTCTGACATTGCCTGAACTTCATGAGATTTTTTCAAATTCATAAACTCATCTAGCTTCACATTTTCATCTGAACAAAAATAAAACAAAATTAAAGTACTGCTGCTAAAGAAACAAAACTTAATAAGAACCATCAGTTGATGCTCATGTTTTCTATAATTAAATATGAAAATAATACAGAGATCCTATTGCAGTGTCTGTATGATGGATCTCTATTAGTTTAGCTGCTATGAATCATATTTAACTTAATAAAATGAAAAGACTCATATAACATTATTAAAAATGTTCCTTGAAATATAAAACAATTAACTACAAAGGAAAAGACTGATAACTAGACTACGATGTAGGAAAAAAATGTGGAGATCTATACCTAAGTTTTCTGTTTAATATGGTGCATAAGAAAACCTACTCATTTAGAACAAATCAGTCTATCGGGGCTCATGATATAAGGTCTAACAATAAATTAAGAACATGTTGGAAATGTATACACATATGAACAATATATTGCTTCTAAAAATGCCTAAAAAACATACATACACACACACAAACACACCTACCAGTTCTCTGTTTTTGATTTCCACGAAGGGCTACAAGCAACTGTTCAAAAGGAGTACATATTCCCAAGTTTTGCACAGAATAATATTTAGCAGCCAGAGCGAAGGCTTCCACACTCACCAGCTTCTGGGAAGTTTCACAAAATATTTTTGGAAAATCACTAATATCTAAAAAATCAAGATAAAAAGAATTGTTAGCAACAAAATAAATAATCACTAGCTAATTTGTTGGAGATTTAAAAAACAAAAATCACCGATCTTATAACAAACTATAATATTTTCATTTTGGTGTGAATTTTGGCAATATCACTAATGGTTCTACTATATTTGTTATTTAAACTATTAGCTATTTGTAGCAGCCAGTTTCCTCTTTAATACACTATACCATTATACACTTAGATTCCAAATTAAAATTTGGCCTTTTTGTTGTTTCTTTAAAAGCCAAAAAAAAAAAAAGAAAGAAAGAAGTTTAATACCGTGCTAAACTGTAATGTACTCATTAAATTTATGACTGGTCCTGGCTGACGTACAGCTGTGAATTTAAAGGAGTTCAGTCCATCAAATGTCGTTACTCCCTGTCCACACTGCAAGTAGAACAACAGCAATATTCTCAATGGTATAAATGTTATTGTAAAACAGTTCCTGGCTGAGTAATATTCCATATAATTTGTAATGAGGTGGATAGACCTAGAGTCTGTCATACAGAGTGAAGTTAGTCAGAAAGAGAAAGACAAATACCGTATGCTAACACATATATATGGAATCTAAAAAAAAAAAAAAAATGGCCATGAAGAACCTAGGGGTAGAACGGGAATGAAGACACAGACCTGCTTGAGAGTGGACTTGAGGATGTGGGGAGGGGGAAGGGTAAGCTGTGACAAAGCGAGAGAGTGGCATGGACATATATACACTACCAAACGTAAGGTAGATAGCTAGTGGGAAGCAGCCGCATAGCACAGGGAGATCAGCTCGGTGCTTTGTGACCGCCTGGAGGGGTGGGATGGGGTGGGTGGGAGGGAGGGAGATGCATGAGGGAAGGGATGTGGGAACAGATGTATATGTATGACTGATTCACTTTGTTATAAAGCAGAAACTAATTTAAAAAAAAATAAACTTTAAAATAAAAATAAAAAATAAAAAAAAAATAAAAACACTGAATCAATACCACAAAAAAAAAACAAAACAAAACAAAACAGTTCCTGCATCATTTGGACCATGTAGAATTGTGTGGGTGTGTGTGTATATGTGTTCAACGCACTGTCAATACGACTTCTAAAACTAATCTGGTTATGATTAGGTGAAAACAGTTCATTTTCTTCCCATAGTCAGTTTCAAACCAGACATTGTCTAAGCTTCATACAGAAACTACTGATAGTTGCTGAATGCTCACTTTAGAAGAGTAAACTGCCACACTGTTTGCAACATCCAGTGTCCCTCTCTGCGTGAGGATCATTCACCCTGTTGAACTCAGATGTGGTTACATCTCCCAAGGTGAACTATGCCATTTTCAGGCAGAAGTTTTAAAAATATCAAAAGAGTCACTACATTTTCTTTGCCCAGAACTGCAATTGTCAAGATAGAACCTGCCTCAGCCTGAGTCCCCAAGTGACGACAACAAAGGCATCACTGCTGTCAAACTACAATGAACATGTGGCATACATGAATAGTAACCTTCACTGTTTTTAGTCACTGAGTTTTTAGGCTTATTACTGTAGCATAATCTTGCCTACTCTAATGGATACACATCAGTACAGATTTGCTTTTTATTTGTTCGGTTTCATTTTCCTACAGCCATTTTTAATGCATATTAATTTATTTATGAAGGTTTAAAAAAAGGCATTCTGATATGTATTAGTAGTTCAAAGAAACTCTTTGGATGGAGTAGTCCATTTACCGAAAATTATTTTTAATAACTAAAAAAAGTACATCCAGTGGTTATTTAAAGCATTTAAAATG
Organism: Mesoplodon bidens; assembly: GCF_964165515.1. NCBI lineage: Eukaryota > Metazoa > Chordata > Mammalia > Artiodactyla > Ziphiidae > Mesoplodon > Mesoplodon bidens. The sequence continues at coordinate 94,240,529 of NC_138167.1, forward strand.
TTCACCTTACAAAAGCATGGTGCAATTCTGGGAACAACTTAGGTCCTATCAGAAAAATCATACTATATGCTATGAAGTTCATTCTAGCTAGCTGATACTCCAAAGTTACCTATGAAATTATAAAAACCTGCTTAAACACAAAAAACAGTGATGCTCCCTGGCAAAAATTAAAAGCAAGAAAATTGAAGAAGGCTTGCAGAATGCTAACTAAATAACTAAAAACTACATGTTTAAGACAGTACCTTTTGAAAGCTAATATCTATTAAGTTGATGGTAGTAATGTTTACCAAATTAATTAACTAGAAAATCAGCAGAGATGTATAACTTCCATTTCTGAATCTATTAAATGGAAATTTAAACTACAAGATTACTATAGTGCGTTTATTTAAGATACATTTTGTGTATTATATAAAGTTCTTTCGACATTTTACAAACTGAATTTACTAATGCAGCCAAAAAGTAATAAAATCCACATCAAAATATTTAGGCATGATACAGAGGGGAAAACTCAGTCCACTATTAAGTGAGCCTCTCAGGTTTAAGGGCAGTCTCAACATCCCCAAGTTCCAGGGCGCAATTTCTTAGCATGTGATAGAATAAGAGTAGTAAATTTCAAAGTGCAGAGGGGCTATTATAGTAGTCAGTTATTGGACAATGCTACCAACAGAAAGAAATGTTATGTTTCTGTTGGAAAAGTAAAGCTTCAAATCAATTTAACTATCCTACTGAAAATATTTGAAAAAATTCCAATCCAAGCCAAATTAATGTTGTTAATTTGCTTTTAATTATAGGCCTCCTAGTAATTTCAGAAATTTGGAGATCTAAACTGCAAAGATATTAAATTTTTAACAATGTTTCCTTTTATAAAAAGGTTAGTGTTCTGATTCAGTCCATTGGTTTATGTCATTTAAGGCTACACCAGTTTATTCAGATAGTCTAGAACTCTGTGAAAAAAATCTTTTTGAATTATGAAAATATAGCTTTTGTAACTTTGTTTTCAAATGATCCAGCTTCCATTACTTGCGATTTTTAGAGATTCAGAGAGATGAAAGGTGTCAATGATCTCGTCTTTACTTCTATCTCTGAAACAGTATGTGAGAAAAGTTCCGTGGTGACGGTAATAGTATCCGTAGTCCTCACAGTGCATTCCCAGATACTTGCACACTGAGTTTGGGTTTGGCAACTAGCAAAATAAAAACCACAGTGTTACCCAACTTATTACTTAACTTCTTAATTAAATTTTTTACACAGGGAAAGCTTCATTTTTAAATTTGATACCCATTGCACCTGCATATTCTACGGTTTGATTGTTTTGCCAATATCTCCCTCTACTGGAAGTACTTGTTCTGCTTTATTACATGCTCTGTCTTTATTTACTCTTATTTTTTGTACACCCACAGAAGTTTCTTACAAGATAGGTTATTTGGGCATGAGGGAGCAAAGGCACCAGAGAGGCAAGGGAGAAGTTAATTCTATTAAATATGATATCAGTATATCCCTATCCTTTTTTTTTTTTACAGCAGAGATCAATATACAAGGAAAGATAGAAAGGTTATACATACACATGTTGCATTATGAAAATTTCAAGATAGAGAAATGAATAATAATGTTTCTAAGCTAAAAATAAAATAGAAACAATCAATGAATATATAATATTGACATTTAAAATAAATAAAATTTCAAAACTAAATTCTGGCATTTTACTTGAATATTATCTAGCACTTTAAGGAAGACAGAGTACTGTTAGGATTCACAATTAACTCACCACTATTATTGCTAACATTTATTGCACGTATACTGTGGGCCAGGCACTGTGCCAAACAGTTGACATTGAATGGAACGGACTTATAAGCTAGGTACATCGTGCTCATATCCCCACTTACAGAGGCTGCAATTTAGCCAGGTTCACACAAACACTAAGTAGCAAGGCATGTGAACCAAGGCTGTGCGCAGACCTTGTTCTTAATTCCCACATTTGATCAACACGCCACTGCAGTGAGTAACAAATGAAATCAGGAAAGACAGCAGTTAAAAAAGTGCTAGGCAGACTGACTGTCAGAATCAGGTCTAACAAGAATTCCCTCTGGCAGAGATCAATACATGGTAATATCTTAAGACAGTTTCAAACTCATTTATCTTCTTAATTCTTTCACTTCCCCCACTCCCCTCAACACCTCCCTCTTTACCAGAAGTGATTTTAAGATTTCATGAAATAAAAAGAGTAATTTCTACATTTAAAACAACTGATAAGTCTCTGAAAAGAAAATTAAAAGTTTTTATGATAAGATGTTGTTGTACTTATCTATTTCTAGAAACAAAGTATCCCTACTGCTTCACGCCCAGTTGTAAGGCAATAATACCTTGCATATACCAGGTATTCAGTAAGTAGGTAATCAATGAAGGGATGAATGAAAGAAATTCCTCAATACATTTACTACTGTAGCATCACCAGGTACACTGAGAGAAACAAATGCTAAGATTCTGGGGTAGTAGTTTTCACTGAGGCTACTACAGGGACTTCAACAGTACTTCTGAGCCTGTTAGAAGAACATAAAACCTCATCTCAGCCCTAATGTTTACAATCACAAGGTGAGACAAAAGTGACTTAAAACATTTAGAATGTGATATAAAATACAATTATGTGCTAAATTCTGATGTTTAACTGTGTTACAGGGGTTAGGGCAAAGGTCACTACTGTTATTATCACACACCCTAGAAATGTCCTATGGTCCAGAATTTCAAGAAGTCAACAGTGCCCTCTTAATAACAATCTTCACAAGGACATAGAAATGTTATGGACTCATTTCTACATGTCCTACAATGTCTCCAATTCAAAAAGCCCAAAACGGAACTGAAAGTTCTCAAGGTCACCAAACCTTTCCCTTTTCCTATTTGCTATCCTGTTTAATAGTGTCATCAGTCACCCAGTGCTCAAGTTAAAAGTCTACATCATCTTAAATGCTCCTTGTACCCTCAATGCATATCCAGTCACCCATTAAACCTAATGTAAAAATGTCTTTCATTTGGGACCCCCTCACCCCCCATCACCGCCGTGGTTCAAACTCTATTAGTACCACCAGTGTTACCACAGTAGTGATTTTCTTCCTTATCAATAGAACTCCCACAGCAGAATGCTCAGTAAGTGTTGGTTGAGCTGAATTGAACATGTTTTCTAAAATGGAAATCTACTTATATTCAATGCAAGTTTAATTACACATTTTAAGGCTTTGGCTTCTACCAACAGTTGACTTTAGGCTTCAATCTTTTATACTTGTTTAGTAGACTTCAGTCAAAAGTTAAAGCTGTCTTGCTGAACTATGAAAATTATATATAGGATGTATTAAATTTTATGAATGTTTAAGTATATCCATAACCCTATAATCTATTTAAGAAAGAAACAGAATATATACTGTTGCTTTTTAAAATAAGTCAATTTATATCACTCCATTATGTGCTAGGAAACTTTTTGCATAAGCTCCAACATAATTTATGGCTGCATATGAAATGAAAAAATATGTTATCTCAACATGTAAACCATGCTCTTAGAAAGAATGATATGGTTAACAAAAATTGACATGCATATCCTTATTGTGCCAATATTAACATTACACTGAATGTTCCATTACATGGAACCATTTCAAAAGCATTTTCACATTTAACTAAGTTTTTATAGAAATCAAATTAAATATAAAAACAGGAAAATCTAACCACAGTATTACTACTCTAACAAACCCTTTTCATAGTTTAATTAGAAGGAAAATAAAGATATACAAAGAAACAGAAGTTTAGAAAATTGATTTGGTATAGAAAAAATAAACTTGTTAAAAAATAAACAATTCTGGGATGCCTACTATGTGCAAGGTAATAACTGAACCTGATAAAGCTAATTTGTTAACAACTCGTGATTCATCTACGGGATATAGTGTCTTATCACTTATGAGGCATGTGGGCAATGAATGTTCAGTGTGGATTCCAGAGGGCTCAACAATTCCCCGTTAGAATTCTTTTGAGATGCCACATGGGATGCGCTTACTCAGGTCTTGGCACTTGTTTTTTCCTCTGTCTGATACCATCTTCTCTCAGATAGTTTCATGGTTCTCTCTCTCACTTCCTTTAGGTCTTTAATCAAATGTCACCATTTCAGTGAAAACTTCTCTGACAACCCTATTTAAAGCTGCAACCTCACTCAACTCTCATTCCTCACTGATCCTGTATCAGTGTTTTATAGCACTTATCACCATCTGACATAGTAAGTAACATGCAGGAGGACACAGATTTTTGTTTACTGCTGTATCCTGAGAACCTAGAATGATGCTTGTCATAGCACATATTCAATGAATGAATGGGTAAATGAATGAGCAAGAACTAGGTCTGTATTCTGGTTCTCAGACTGCCTCTCCCTCTGTGGCCATGAGCAATCTATTTATCTGCTCTAAGACTTGATATCTTCATCTATTAAATGGGGGCAAATATCTACTTTACAGTATTTTAAGGAATACACATATATATACGCACACAGGCATATACGTAAATATGTACATATACATATATACATGTAAGTAATTACACACACACACACACACACACACACCATCCTAAAACAGTGCCTAGAACATAGTAGGCAACTCCCAAAGCACAAAGCCCAAATTAAGAAACTGAGTGTCCTAACACAGCACTTGGGATTTTGTTGGAAGAATGTGGCGCAGAAAATACTCAAATATTTAGGCCCAGAATACCATATAGGCTACTAGAGAAGAACTTGAAACAATGATCAATACAAACATTCAGTTTCTAAACACGGGGCCTGCTGGGAGAAAGGAAGTTTGGGCTCTGGAAGTTGGATGCAAGCCCTCCATTGTTAGAATGAAAGCATGACTAGGGACAGGTAAGTTGCAACTTGAGACACAAAGTGCAAGTCCAACAGCCAGCACTGGGTTCTACAGTGTAAGTAGGTTGAAAGCAAGAATTTCTCAGTGTTTGGGAGCCCAGTGGTTAGCAGTGGGTACCATGTCCTAGAATCAGCTTGAAAGCTCAAGGGAGAATTTTATTACCAATGATATTTCTTACTAAATTTGAAGTGAAATTCAGTAGATAGATTATAATCCTGACCATGCCTTAAAGACTTAATATAGTTTCAAGTCTGCTTTACTGTAGTGTTTTAATTTCCTACATCAGAAGTCTCTATTTTCAGAAAATAACCAAAACCAAGAGATAGATTACTAGGAATTCCACAACTTCAAACTCCATTTAAAATTAGAAGCACTGAAGAATAAATGAAATAAATATTTGTAAATATTTTCTGAAAAATAAATTCAATTTAATAAACCAAATATGATTTTGTTAGCAAAATACAAAATAAATTTTAGATTCTAAAACTTTAAAAATTGCTTTATAATTGTAAAGAATAAAAACGAACCTATTTCAGTGCAGTAAGTGCTATGAAATCAATCTCTTTGTTCTTCTCTTGTTCCTACCACAGAGATCTCATTTCCTATTTTCGCTGCCATTTTCTGACCACCACGGCAGGCTCCGCTGCCCCACAGTGCCTCAAGGATGGCAGTACCTTAGTAACTAACACTGCCATTGATCTCTTACTGAGAAGACCAGTATTTCCTTTCTATACACACATTGACTTGGGCCTAGACTTCCAGGCTTTCAAGAAAAAAAAAAGACTTTACAGTTCGTTTATTATTGAGGCAGGAAAAATAAAGGACTTTTTGTCCCAGGTAAACAGTAATTATAAGTAAAATTAAGTTACTAATAAGGGACTTTGAGAGTAAAATTAAGTCACATCTGTCTCTTAAAATTGCACTTCTTTCCATTGTACATTTCATTAACTTGAGTTTAATTTCATCTGCTATTCTTATTCTAAACTCCATTACTTACATTTCAACATTAACACAAAATAGATGTGTCTATTCTACTCAGCTGAATTCAGTTATAATCATTTGCCAAGTAAAAGGAACTTGCAAGAGGAATTTGCATTAAATATACACTTTCTCTAGTTCCTACCGTACCTCCAGCAGATCTTGCTCCGATCTTGCTCTTTACTTGTTTAATTTTTGTAAATGATGTGTATAATTCATAAAAACCAGATCAATTTTATTCTTCAGGGACCATTATTTAAGGTGACTGCAATAGAGAAAAAACAAATACAAGGCCCACCTAAACCTTACATTCGCCACTCTGATTTTAATGATCAAGAAAGAGGGAAGAATTCATTTTCAGTAATTGTTATTGGTATTGCCTAAAGATACCAGTCTAATACTCTGCAGCTATATGGGAAATGCAGTTCCCCTCACAAGGGAAGTTTCAGAACTTCATAAAGATTAGTTAAAGAAATGTTTGAAAATATATATCATAATAAGGAACAAAAAGCGACAAGGAAAAAAAGAAGAATGCGTACAAGTGCTGGTCTAAAGCAAGATGAAGTCAAAGAGCTTTGTAATACTAATAATGCTTTCAACCAGCGGTTCTCATCCTGAGGTCTAAGAGCTAAAGAAGCTTATGAATCACCGAAAGCTATCTGTAAAGTTTTACATCTATGTGTGAGCATATATGCCTCTTTTTTAAGGAAGAGGTATGATAGTGTTCATTTGAATTAGCCTTTTATGGGATTTGTGACCTAAGATTAAGAATCACTATCTTTTACTCTTCCTCACCTTTTACTTTACCCAATGTTAATACTATAACAGACAATTCAACTAAGTATTTTTTCTCTGGCTTCTAGAGATCATTTTAAATATTTAAAACAACATAAAGTTATTGTTTTATTCGTTGGTAGATAGCTGTTAATTCTTAATATAAATTTCATAATTTTAAAATTAATCTAACTTTGAAAAGATAACACTTTTCTCTCCAGTATTTTTAGTACTAAACAGATCCTCTCTTATTGTTGATGGTCTAAGTTACTAGTCTGAGTTTTTTAGATAATGCCCATCTAACAAAAATAAATAAATAATTTAAAGTACCAAGCAACAGGGCTTCGCTGGTGGCGCAGTGGTTGAGAGTCCGCCTGACGATGCAGGGGACACGGGTTCGTGCCCCGGTCCAGGAGGATCCCATATGTCGCGGAGCGGCTGGGCCCGTGAGCCATGGCCGCTGGGCCTGCGCGTCCGGAGCCTGTGCTCCGCAGCGGGAGAGGCCACAGAAGTGAGACGCCCGCGTACCGCAAAAGAAAAAAAAAAAAAATGTACCAAGCAACATAAAGTGAATATCTAAACAAAAAGAAGACACATTTATTCTGATTGGCTAAATATAAGCATAATTTAAGTAGAATGAGGGAAAAAAATGCCATAGATAAGAGGAATTTCATGAACTTTGTTTTACTAAACTTCTAAATAACTGAGTGATATGGGGGAAATCAGAAGTTGGGGGGGTAACCATTAAAAACTAGAATATAAATTCAAGTTCTAAATGGCCCTATCTAAAAGGAACAATCGGAAAGCACTTTCTATGTATCAAATAAATAAAATATGATGACAAATTATCCTGAGTTCCCAAAGATTTGTTTGCATTTTTGTCACCCTTACCCATAATTACAGCAGCAACCCAGGAACTGGGCTGACAGCTGCCACTATCTTTTTTTTTTTTTTTTTTTTTTTTGCGGTACGCGGGCCTCTCACTGTTGTGGCCTCTCCCGTTGCGGAGCGCAGGCTCAGCAGCCATGGCTCACGGACCCAGCTGCTCCGCGGCATGTGGGATCTTCCCGGACCGGGGCACGAACCCGTGTCCCCTGCATCGGCAGGCGGACTCTCAACCACTGCGCCACCAGGGAAGCCCTCCACTATCTTTTTGTTGTGTGAAATTATTTCCACACTTGAAGTCTGCTAAAAAGACCCAGAAAAATATAAAAAGGGAAAATAGAGTTCAGGAAAATACATATGGAAAGTGAAAGGATAAAAGTTAAATACAACAGAGTAAAACAGACGACACTAATTATTTCTCTGTTGTTCTCACTTTCTACTTCCAACATGCTTTCTGGCTTCATGTGTTTCAAATTAAATCTGAGCACAATTTCAATGCACCATAATCACCACCATCACCACCACCAAGAAAAAAATACTTAGAATGGCCAAGAAGCAATTTAATTTATTGAGATGCAATAAAAATACTTTAAGAGAAACCGCAACAAAACAGTCTATCATAGGCAAAAACTTCCTGTGTTGTTCAATTAAAATGATAGTAAATTAATTATGCAGATGCTCACCAAAAGGAACCAATTCTAAACATTTATTCAGCACCCAATCCTGGTAAGGATCATGTAAGTGACGATAACAAGAAACAGGAGAAGTAGCATATGGCCTCAAGAAGCTGAAAGAAGAGAGTCAAGAGAGGCCCTGGAGGCTCTGGCAGTCTTAGAGCAGCCCTGGGCTTTGGCAAAGTCACAGAGGATGGCTTCGCAGGCACAGAAACCTGGATTTCCTGAGAGCTAAATAGGTTTTCCATAACTGATTCTAAGCAAAGTTATAAGAAACTGACTTTATAAACTTATTACTTTACACTGAGATAACCCATATCATTCATTTGATGAGACACTGTCTCCTAATTTTAGAATTACAACTAGAACAAATAAAGACAGATATTCTTAAAGAAAATTTTAATCAAGCTGGGTAGCTGTTTGAGTGGCCTGTGTAGTCATGATCTATTTTGGTTTCATAAAATATTTTGGCTCTCCTAACTCAGAATCTCTTCCGTTTGCCTTTTGGAAGATTTTTCTATACTTATGAAGACCAATTAACTCCTGAAAACCAAAAGATAATTCACTTGAGCATGTTACAGATTTATATATGTAGTCATTGCTTCCTAAGGACACAGCCTAGTTCCCTTGAAGTGGGGAAAAAAAATCTTAATCCCTGAGATGAGATATAGGAGATAGTTTGCTTTATCAGTAAAGTATTTAGAAGCTATCACTACTGGCTTTTTTCTCAGATGGTTAATCTCACCCACATATGTGATAAACTTTCAGAAATTTTAGCCTGAAATGATGCCTGCCTTGATTTTATCTCCAGATTCTCATGGTATCTTTCTGTAATTTTTTTTTTTTTTTTTTTTTTTTTTTTGCGGTACGCGGGCCTCTCACTGTTGTGGCCTCTCCCGTTGCGGAGCACAGGCTCCGGACGCGCAGGCTCAGCGGCCATGGCTCACGGGCCCAGCCGCTCCGCGGCACGTGGGATCTTCCCGGACCGGGGCACAAACCCGTGTCCCCTGCATCGGCAGGCGGACGCTCAACCACTGCGCCACCAGGGAAGCCCTCTTTCTGTAATTTTCAATGTAGTGAATGAAGTACTGCATTTTCACACAGGAAAAGAATAGAATTAAGTTAAAAAACCTATAAGTTGGATCGAGTCATACAAAAACAATGATGACAAACATAATATGGACAGAAATCACACCACAGCTATCTAGTTCAGTACCATATTTCCACGGGTACCTTCAATAACATTCTTTATAGATCTATGCTTCACTTCGATCTTTAAGAATAATTTACTCATCGATATGCCAGAAACTGTTCAATGTGCTAAGAACACAAAACTGAAAAAGGCAAACACTGTACTTTTGTTTTTAGAGAGTTTGTAATCTAGCTGCAGATAGGGACAAGCCAGTGGACAATGACAACAGGATGACATGTGTGGATATGGGAGAGTATATGGGGTGTTATAGGAGCACATACATTTCCAGAAGTTCTTGACCATTTATTTTTTCCAAGGAAAGAAAGACCTAATTACACCATCACCACCAACATCATCATTACCACAACCCTCACCATTTATTAGCCACAACTTACTGAATCCATGCTATATTCCCAGTTCTATGTTAGGAGCCATATTACATCATTTTTCAGCTTTACTACAACTTTGTAAGATAGGTAATACACTTGTGAAAAAGGAAAAAAATAACAACAGTAACAATCAGCTGTGACAGAGAGATAGCCGCTTATAGCTGGGGTGGAACTGGCGCTGGCACACAGACCACACTCTTCCCTATAAAATATGAAAGCGTTTACAGTAGTACACCAATATCAGACCAAGTCTGTGACCATTCGAAGTCCACAACCATGACTGAGCACAGACAAAACCAAGTACATTGTGCAAACACAACGCCCTCCATGAAAGGAGCCCCACAGAGAGGCTCACATGGTGAGAAACTGAGGCCCTGTGCCAACAGGCAGCACCAACTACCCCCCTATGTGAGTGAGACATTGTGGGGGCGAGTTCCCCAACCTCAACCAGCTTCAGCAACTGCAGCCCCACCAGCAAGTGGACTCTGAAACCGTGAGACCCTAAGCCAGGTCCATCCGTTAATCTGTTCCTGAATTCCTACCCCACAGAAACTGTGTGAGAGCGTGTTATCAGCAACAGGTCATGTGTAACATTAATATAATTGTCAATGAGCGTGTACTCTTCCAATGAAAACAATTATAAGGGAGGTCGTATAATTAATATTAATACTGTGTTTCCCTTTAATTCTTAGGCTGTTTTCTTCTATTTCTTTGAACATATTTATGATACCTACTTAAATCCAACATCTGAGCCCCATCAGGATCGGCTCCTATTAACTCATTTTCTCCCCCCTTGGGTCACACTTTCTTTTAATTCTCCGAACACAGCTACTTAAACCCAGCATCAGGGATCACCTGGAATCAGTTTCCTGAGTATGAGTCATACGCTCCTGTTTCTTTGCACATCTAGTGGTTTTTGGTTGAAAAGCAGAATTGTGGATAATTTATTGTAGTGGATCTATTTTGCTTTTCTAAGGATTTTGTTGTTGTTATTCTACTGAGAAGTGAACTTGCTTGGACTCAGACTGAAATCTATCTCCCCCTCAGCGTGCAGCAGCTGGTGTCTCTGCTCAGTTGCTGATTAGCCTGGCCCCTGAGGGTATCCCTGAGCCTGTGTAGTTCAGCAGGCAGATAAAGATTTGGGCGGATTTGAGAGTCAGATTGGGGGGCTCATCCTCCCTGTGGTTACATTTGTTTCCAACGCTCCCCAGCCTAAATTTCCAGTTGCTCTGCCAGCCCTGAATTCTGCCCATTGATACAGAAATTCAATCAGGCTTTTGATTTTTGCCACCCAAGCTGTGTCCACAGCTTGGGGAATATACTCTGTCAAAGGTGCAGCAAGTCTGCACATCTTGCCAGGAGCTCTGTCTTTCAAGGGTTCACCATCCCCCTAGTTTCGTCAGTGTTTTTGCTGGATTCTCTTAGTCTCCCGTGCCCGCATGTGCACATGTGTGTGTGTGTTTGGGAGGGGGTGTGTGTCTATACTTCATCCAGGGTTTTAGCCAGAGGTTATCCTCACATCTTAGATCTCAGCCCTTCTGTGGCCCTCCTTCCACAATGTGCTCCTTAAATTTCCATCTGCTCTCGTCTCTGAACTCTGTTGTGGCCATCTTGAGCTGGGAAGAATGTCGTTTTCCACTGCCAGATCTAGGGGGGGTTTGGAGCACCCCCAGCAAGAAAGTCATGAATTCACAGTTCTTCCCAATCAGTAGCAGTTTTCCAACAGCAAACTCTGCTCATATTTCTGTCCCCCTTTGGTCACCTTCCAGAACCTTCCAATAGTTTTTAATAATCCGGTCAGTGTTTGTCAGTGTTACCTGCTGGAGGCACTGCCTGACCTCTTCAAGCAGCCATTACCTGAAGCCCACCCTGGACTATTTTAACAGCCTTATCCTGTCCTCCTGCTTCCACCGTCACCTTCTCCACAAAGAAGCCAGAGTCATCCCTCCGAGACATAAATCACACAGCATACCCCCTCATGAAGTCCTTGAAGAGCATTCCATTCCACTCAGGGGAAAAGCCAAGCCCTCAGTATGGTTTGCAAGTCCCACATGAAGTTGCCTCAGGCCGCTACGCAAACCTCACCTCTGATCAGTCTCACCCGGATGGCTCTGCTGTGCCCCCAGCACACACAGCATGTTCCCACTTGGTGCCTGCTATTCACCTGGCCTGACATACTCTTCCCTCAGATAGACCATTTTTCTCTTTCCCTTCCTGGAAAACGAGTGTGTGTGTGTGTGTGTGTGTGTGTGTGTGCGTGCATATACAGTTTTCTGGGTATCAACCTTCACTAAAACATAGGCTCCACACACGCAGGGATTTTATTGTGTTCAGGAGCATAACAGTAGGGTCTAGAACAGGGCCTGGTAGGTAGAAGGCACTCAGTAAACATGAGTCAAGTGAATGCATGGGTTAAGTGCTGCTCTTTGTTAGGCATTCCGCTTAACCCTTACCATGTATTTACTCACATAACTTTCAGACTGCCCCATCAAGTAGGTACTGTAATTATCCCCATTTTATGGATGAGGAACTGAGGCACAAAGAGTTGTAGCCCAAGCTAACCAAACGAGTAAGTGGTGCAGCCAGGACTTGAACCAGGCAGTCAGTCTGCAAAGCCCATTGCATTAGTCTGCTCGAGATGCCATACAAAATACCACCGGCTGGGTGGCTTATACAACAGAAATCTGTCACAGTCTGGAAACTGGAAGTGCAAAATCAAAGTGCTGGCAGAGCTAGCTGGTTCCCGGTGAAGCCCCTCTCCCTGGCTTGCAGACAACTGCCTTCTCACTGGGTCCTCACATAGTTTTCCTCTGTGTACACCCTTCCGGTGTTTCTTCCTCTTTTTATTGGATTAGGGCACCACCCTTTTGACCTCTTTTAACCTTAACTACCTCTTTAAAGACTATCTCCAAATATAGCCACATCGGGGGTTATGGCTTCGAATTATGAATTTGGGTGGGGACACAATTCAAACCACAACACCCATAATTTATGCCCTTAAAATACAGTTATTTTCACCATCTTTCCTTTTTAAGTGTGGAGAATTGCGATTGTTTTCTCTCTAGTTCTTTTTAGATGAACAGAGGAAAAGAAACTTTCAGGACTCTGACCAGGCCAGAATATCACCTGGCAAGAGAAATCTACTGAAATGGCTACACTGAGGATTTTCAGAAACAACTTGGTCTCATAAAATACCAAATGACTTTCACACACTGTGCATTAACTCAGTGCAGCTCGGGGAACTGTGTTTATTTGTAACTCCTCACATCAAGCTGGCAGAAAACCACACTTCTTGGGAGACCCTAATGGAAATCCATTCAGGGCTCCTTGCTGCTCCTTGAACACACCGTGCCTGCTCCCACGTCAGGGCCTCTGCGCTCCCCGTTCTCACTATCTGGAATGCTCTAGCTTCATGACTCAATGTTCTCCTTGCTTAGATTTTTTGTCCAGAGTTATTTCCATGAAGGTTTGCTAGGACAACCTATTTACAATTGCAAACATATCTTCCTCCTGCCCATCCCCTTGTTTACTCCTCTCTTTGCTACTTGATTCTTCTCTGTGGCACTTTAAAAAAATTATTTCTATGCCCTCTAGAATGCAAGCAAGATGAAGATACGGAGTTTTATTTGCTTTATTTACTACTATTTCCCTAGCTCCTAGAAAAGTACTGGCACACAGCAGACACTAAGTAAATGTTCCCTGAATGAATGGATGAATGAACAAACTTCCAAGGTCACAGAGCTGGTAGAATTGGAATCTGTACCCTGTCTGACTAAACAGTATAAAAATTAAGTGCTAAACTATACTTATAGAGAAACTAACAATTCTTTAATAAGATACAAATCTGGTCAAAGAGCAAAAAATACTCTTCTCTGACACAAACAATAGACTTCATATAGTAATGGAGGAAATGTCCATATTTACATAATCTTTACATAAACAAAAATTAATATTCCTTACAAGCATACATTATAAAAAATTCATTATTTTTATTACTGGAGGTGGCAGACCATTTGTACAACTGAATATCTTGTATATAAAATTTGGCAGGGTCAGAGACATCTCAAAGGTGAATAATCTAGTCTAGATTCCATTATTGTTGAATTGACACAAAATTGGTTGTGTTTCCCAAAAGATGTATTTTATTCCTAGCTGAGAGAACAAATAAGTGGTATTTTTCATTTATTTATTCGTCAAATATTTATCAACCACCTACTCTGACCAGGCACCATTCTAGGCACTAAAGATACAACAGTGAAAAAACAATTCTTACATTCTTGAAGAGGAAACAATAAAAACAAAACAAAAAATAAGAAATGTACCCATGTCATCAAAATATCAGATTTGATAATAAATGCCCTTTGTAATTCAATCTTAAATAATCCAGAGAAACCTTTATCACAGTGGTAAAGACCTCAGACTGTGGAGTCCGATGACCCATGCTTGCATCTCCATTACAAGCTGTGCCCCTAGTAAATTACCGCCTCAACTGGCAATTTCACAAATGGGGAAAACAGAACACATCTTGCCAGACTAAGGTAAATATTAAAAGGGAAAATATGCAAACAAACAACACACTGCAGGGAAAATAGTAAATATCAGTTAATCCTATTATTGTTATTATTAGGATATATAAACAATCTAATTCTTCCATTGTATGAAGCCTAGGCTAAACCCATATGAAAGTCTTGGGTTTCATATTTAATTAGTTTCTTTTACTCTTTTGGAAGCCAGAATGAGTCATTCGTTAACTCATTCAACAAATATTCATTGAGTATTTAATTATGCATGCTAGGTATTTTACTAGGTGCTGGAATACAGCAGGACAGACATGATCTTAAACTCTTTTGGAGTTTAAGTTGCCACGTTATCATAGGTATTAGGCATTATGAGAGTAAACTGAAGAAGTGCCTGGATGTTTGGCCTGAGGCGACCCAGCATTGGAGCCTACCCGACTCTTTGGTGGGGCTAATGGCAGACCCTGGGAGGGCTCACGCCAAGGAGTACTTCCCAGAACTTCTGCTGCCAGGGTCCTTGTCCCCACGGTGTGCCACAGCCACCCCCTGCCTCCGCAGGAGACCCTCCAACACTAGCAGCTATCGGCAGGATCCTCATCCCCCGTTACTTGAGCACTGTGTTTGAAATACTGACCTGTATTACATTCTCAAACACTCAAAAGAATCCTACCACAGCTCATCCATCACGGTGGACTGCGACCAGCGTGCGACGGTCACCCAGCACGGGAAGCCCATGTTTACCAAGGTGTGTACAGAAGGCAGACTGATCTTGGAGTTCACCTTTGATGATCTCATGAGAATAAAAACGTGGCACTTTACCATTAGACAATACAGAGAGTTAGTCCCAAGAAGCATTCTTGCCATGCATGCACAAGATCCTCAGGTCCTGGATCAGCTGTCCGAAAACATCACCAGGATGGGGCTAACAAATTTCACCGTCGACTACCTCAGGTTGTGTGTAATGCTGCAGCCAATGCAGGAACTGATGTCCAGACATAAAACTTACAACCTCAGTCCACGAGACTGCCTGTAGATCTGCTTGCTTCAGAAGTGGCAGCGGATGGTGGCGCCGCCAGAACCCACAAGGCAACCGACAATGAAAGAGACAAAAAGAAAAAATTCCACCACCAGCAGCAATGGGAACACTGCCAAGAGCACGGGCGGCAAGAAGAAGACGCCAGCTGCCAACCTGAGTCTGTCCGGTCACGTACCTGGGCTAGAGCGATCCCAAACTGCAGCCTCAACCCTGGGAGGGGTGGAGCCCTGTGTCATTCAACAGCAGTGACCCCTTCTGGCCAATTTAAGGAGAGGCATTGAGGGGCCCTGAAGGAGTCACTTCCAGTCCTCCTCAGAGGATTTGATGGTGGTAGGAGAGCCAACTCTGATAGGAGGGGAGTTTGGGGACGAGGACAAAAGGCTAATCACTAGATTAGAAAATACGCAGTATGATGCAGCCAACGGTGTGGACGACGAGGAAGACTTCACCAGCCCTGGGGAACAGTAGCCAATGGAACAGTAAACCTCCCACCACTCAAGAGACCAAATCAGAAACACCCCCACCCCAAGCTTCCCAGTAAGATTGACCAGCTCCAGAATCCACTGTCAATAGCCCCTGTGAGTTACAATCACTATTTCAGATCCTTACTCACAGCAGAGAAAGGAAGAGACATTAAAACTTTTCCATGAAAATGCCTATTTCTAAACCACAGGGATCTGAGTTTCTTTCTTTCTTTTTTTTTACTTGAGAGGATCATTCCAAATAAACTTCCATGACCCCTCTCTGGAGGCCTTCACAGGTAACACAGATACAGGCAGTGATCGTAATTAAAATAAGAGCAAAAGCTAGGATTCTCCTGGTTCGGTTTTTACCACATTTGTTAATTTCACTCCCCCCGCCCCACCCAACCATCCAACAAACGCCATATTGTTAATAAACCCTCAGTGCTCAGGATCTCATTCTATCCCGAACCCAACTACAGACAGACTTTTTAATACTGTAAAATATTTTCTGCTTTTTGACTTGCATGTGAGAGTTACTTGTTTCAGTAAAAAAAGAAAAGGAAAAAAATCCACTTTTGGAAAGTAATTTAAATGTACCCTTATTTTTTTTTTTCCCCTTCACCTTTTCTTTCATTGGGTAACAGCTAAGAGGGCCCAGCAGGGTAATTTATGGCCGAGCCAATGTCAATTGGTCCTCCATCCTGAGTTGGTTCAATCGAGCCGAGTGCTGAAACAAGAAATGGCTTTTTGTCATCAAAGAAACCAAGGCAGATTTTTATGTAAAGAAAGGCACTTGGCCCCTTGAGAATGTAGGCGTTTGTAAAATTTCTGCTGATCCAAATATTTTCAAGCCGTGTAATCCATTAATTTTGTGGGCAGTTTAATAAATCTGAAACTCTTTTGTGTTTTTCTTGTTGTATCTGAGTTGACTGTTGTTTCTTTTCATAGTATATTTCCTGTATAATATTTTGTAAAGCCCTAACCTGGTTCTTTTATGGGGACTTTTCTTTGGGAGCAATTCCAGTGTATTTATGTGAAACTTTATTAAAAAACTAATTTTCCCATTTGCATATTAATGCGTTTCTCTATACGTGTAAAGACACAGTGGCTCCATGTATTATAAAACAGCTGGATTTTATGTATGTTTATTGTTAAGTGTGCCAATAATAAACTGTTAACGACCAAAAAAAAAAAGTACTTAACTTTCCAACAATAAACAGTGACTTTAAAGAAACCAGTATTTACCAAGATCTATCATAGGAAGGCCCACCAGTGGTGCTTTGCCTTCAGAGAATGCTCAAGTGAATAAAGTTCACCAGCAAGGGCAAGGTTGGGACCACCTGGAAACAAAGTAGAAGAAATCCCAGGATCCTGCTGGTGTCTTCTCATCATACTACTTCCAAAATGTACTTGCCTTAGCAGAATCTAAGTTTCAGTAGTAGATATTTTATAAACAGTTTTCAAAAGAGATAGCAAATATCCCCTGTCTTCACTACTACCATCCTAGCCCACAATCGTCTCATCTCTTCCTTGTATTACTGAAATGGCCTTCTAACTGGCCTCTCAGATTTGCCCCACTAGTCTGTTCTTCAAATAACTATCACAGTTATCTTTTCAAATGTAAAGTATATTAAGGCACTATATTGACTAAATTGCCCAAAGCTTTCTCATCCTACTTCAAACCCAGTATCCTTCCGAGGCCGAGAGCCCCGCGCGATCCGGCTCTGCCTACTTCCCTGGCCGCACCTGCCACTGCCCGGCACCTGCCACTGCCCGGCACCTGGCTTTAGCCACTCAGGCATCTGAACCTCAACCCACCCCGCTCTTTCCTGCCCAGGGCCTCCGCGATTCCGTGGGCCTGAAATCCCTTCCTGCGGCTCACTACAGGCCGGCGCCTTCTCACCTTCTCAAGCTCATGACCAACCAGGTGAAAGCAGCCTCCTCACACAGTCGCTATCACAGTTGACTGGTTTTATTTTCTTCTTGGCCATAATCACCATTTGAAATTATCTTTTTTTTTTTTTTAGTATTATGTTTTTATTGAAGTAGAGTTGAGGTACATTATCTTTTTATTTATTTATTTATTTTTGCGGTACGCGGGCCTCTCACTGTTGTGGCCTCTCCCGTTGCGGAGCACAGGCTCCGGACAGGCTCAGCGGCCATGGCTCACGGGCCCAGCCGCTCCACGGCATGTGGGATCTTCCCGGACCGGGACACGAACCCGTGTCCCCTGCATCGGCAGGCGGACTCTCAACCACTGCGCCACCAGGGAAGCCCTGAAATGATCTTGATTGTTAGGTGTTGATTTATCTTCTGCTGTGCTCCACATGCAATCTATAAGCACTGTTCCCCTCCAGTTAAGAAAATGATTGTTTAATTACTAAATAAAGAAAGGTCCTAGTAATGTTTCTTGCTCTCCTTAAACTGTGGAAATACACAAGCACCCATTGAAGACAGGGGATTCGGGAGGAGCGTCCCGCCCCACGCCGCCAGGAAGCGGAGAAGGGGCTCCGCTCCCTACCAGGCAGCGCATCCCTGCCTCGCCAGTGCCAGCCGCGACGCGTACCAGTTTCCGCTCGACTTCCGCTAAGGTACACCACCCTTCACTGGGCGGGACGTCCCTCCGCCTTCCTGAACGCCCCGCCCACCCGCCATTCACCTGATCCACTCTCGGCTTCCACCTGGAGGCGCGCCTCCGAGGCCTGGGCCTCCGC
The DNA here is from genome assembly GCF_964165515.1 of Mesoplodon bidens. Lineage (NCBI taxonomy): Eukaryota > Metazoa > Chordata > Mammalia > Artiodactyla > Ziphiidae > Mesoplodon > Mesoplodon bidens. Next base: position 94,259,041 of record NC_138167.1, read on the forward strand.
CTCCGCCTCCGCCGCCGATCTCAGCGCCGCCAGCACCGTCTCCGGGGGCAAGTCGACCACTTGCTCCCACACGGACTCCGTGTAGAAGTCCACTGTATGTGCACTGGAAATGGACAGGGCTTCCTTCAGGAACCGCAGCAGTCCCTGCAACTTGGCACGCAACGTGGACAGGTCCTGGGTCACCGGGAGCGGCCCAGAAGCCGCCATGACGCCCACCCTCCCGGGCTGTAGGTGGCGCAAACGTGGCCGCAAGGCAAGGGCTCAGTGGAAAGTATAGGCCGGATAAGTAGAATTCCGATCTGGACTGTGGGTGGGCGGCTGATTGCTTCTGCCTGATGACGTATTTTTTACCGCGCCAGTTGTTTTTCTGGCGCCGCGGTTGGTGTGCCATGGCGCCGGTAAGGCATGCGGCAAGGGGGCAGACAGGGAGCTTTGGGTCGCGTGGCGAAGGAGTTTCACTGGTCGGATTCAGAAATAAGAATATGAAACGGAGGACGTGGCGGCCTAATCATCCACAAGCCTTCGCGGGGAGCGTTCGCGAGGGTATGTATGTAAGAAGGCAGCCTTTTACAAGTCCTCGGGCCTGCGAAATCTTAGGATACGCGGTCCGCCCAAGCTGGGAAGGATTTAGGAACCAGACCGAGCCGTACTTGGGGCAGAGAAATCTGTTCTTAAATCTGCTGAAGCCGTGGGCGTCTCAAGAGTTCTGGATGCGAAGGCGAGGCAGTGTTGCTCTGAATCTTTCAACATTTTCCTGGACTTAATCCCATCCCTCTTTTCCTCTTCATTTTCCCCGTGAAACCGTAAGCAGAGAGAATCTATGAGTCCATTTGTGCACGTATTACGGTAAAGGATAGAAGTCGGGGCCGGAAATGTACTGCCCCACACTCTTTCTGATTACAAATACCCCAGAGCTCTCCAGTCTTCTCTTACTGTGTTTATTTGCTTCGTTTTAGTTTGTGTTTTTCATTTTGTCTTGCTGTTTGTAAGTACTTTAAAAACCCATTTGGAATGTATAAATCTTAAATAGGTAGTTTTCTGATAATTGCTGTTGAGAAAGTCATACACCGTCTTTCCTCGTTTGCGTTGAATTGCTTGAGAAAATCAGTCGTAGAGTATTTTCTCTAACGTAAGGTAATAGATGTGAGGTTTTTTTCCCGGAGGTATTTAGTGAAGACCTAGGTTAAGTGTTTTAGATGAATTAAGAAATCTGTTTGATTTCTGAGTACAATAAGTTGGAGTTGTGCAACACTCTAGTCTTTTTTTCTTCTTTGAGATTCTTTAGTTCTGCACAATTACTGTTAGCCTGGTCTTTTTGCGAAGGACCAGTATACTGTTCATTCCATTAGCTTAAACTTGTTTTCTTGAAATAACGTTTTAACTCAAAACATAATGTAATTCTAGCATCTAAACGTGATGATATAAAAAGTTTTAAATTTTAATTTAGCAACTACATTTTTCACGCAAATTATTTTCTCAGAAAGTAATTCATGACTGATATATTCTTCAACAGGACAAGGCTTTGCATTTCGAAGAAAACTAAAAATTCAGCAAAATTACAAGAAATTGATATGGAGGGAAAAGAAGGCTAAAACCTCACGGGAATCCCAGTTCACAGATCGGTACCCTGATCATCTGAAACATCTCTATTTAGCTGAAGAGGAAAGACTGAGGAAGCAGCTTAGAAAAGCTGACCAGTCTTTGTTAGAACAAGTTGACCAGCCTCTCTCAGAAGAAGAAGTTGACCAGCCTTTGCCAGAAGAGCAGTGTAGCACTGACCAGGCTTTGTCTGAAGAATATTGTAGCATTGAGCAGCCTCATCCAGAAGAACAATGTAGCATAAGAATTAAGTATGTATTACCATCTTTTGAAATCCTTCATTGTAGATGTAAGTAGGGTTTTAGGAAAGAGATTACAGAACTATTTCTGTAGTAATTGGGATTTTTCTTAAGGCATATTAGAAGTCACAGGTACTTATGTGAAAATATTTTCATGGAGGCTTTCATGTTAGCTTAAATGACTATAAATTAAGTCAGGTAGGCTTAATAGAAGAAGTAATGGAATGGGAATTAAGAGACCTAGGTTTTAGGTTTCAGCCTCTCAAGTACATTTAACTTACTTGGACCATGGTTAACTCCTGTTATTAATGTATGTTTTTTAAAAAAATTTAATTTTTGAGAGGTATTATAGTGTAGTGCTTAACATCGTGGACTTTGGAGCTGGCTTTAATATGTTGGTGCCCAATGCCCTCTTCTCTAAAATGCAAATAATAATAGTAAGTATGTAATTTATAGCTGCCATGTTGTACAACCCCAGAATGGATTATTTACAGACTATGGTGTCTTAGACCTATCTCAGATGTTGTGAAGATTAAATGAGTTCATTTTTATAGGTATTTAAAAAGGCATGTGGTACATGGGAAGTGCTACATGAGTTTTAACTGCTACTACTACTGTTATTATTAACCTGGATTTTTTTTTTCCAAGAGGACATAGACTTGGTTGCAATTAAAAAAATAAATGAAACGGAATAGAGACAGATTGGTCAGAGAACTTTGGGATTAAAGTTCATGTACACCCACAAGGTCCTTCATAACGTCCTTCAAATTCATGCCTTTTTCAGTCTGTCATTTCTACCATTCATATGCTGGTTTCCTGTTTTTAAACATTTTCAGAGCTTTCTGTATTTTCCCTGGTTGAAATATTTCTCCAAGACTTTCCATTTACTATTTTCTGTATCTTGAAAGCTGTAACAAAATTTCTAATATGTTATTTGGACATTTTACTAATAAAATTAATGTCCTCTGTCTTTCAAATTCTCTTCACCCCCACCCCTTAAGTTGCGTTAGTGAGATTTGACTATACAAGTACTTGACATAATTGTGTCATAATTTTGGTTATATTATTTTTAATACTTGTGATTTGTTTTCATTTATCTTGCAAAGTTCCATTACTATTCCAAAGAAAAATAAAAAGAAAACATCAAATCAAAAAGCACAGGAAGAGTATGAGCAGATACAAGCTAAGCGTGCTGCTAAGAGACAAGTAAGATCTACTTTTAAAATATTTAGATTCATGTTTCTTTATCCTAAGTGTATATGTAAGCTTTTCTTCTTAATATGGGGCACATAGTATGCCCTCTGTAAATATTTGCTGAATAAATGAATAATCTGAGAAGAGCTGGAGAATTTCAACATTCAGATCCCTTGCTTGTTTATATTACCCTTGAGAGGTGATGGTAGTGGGCAGGAATAGGGTTTTAAAGGTACTGCTCACAGGTTAATAATACGAGCATCTGGGACAGCGTTTCTCAAGAGTAAGGTCCAGATAGTTGCTTTTTTTTTTTTTTTTTGCGGTACGCGGGCCTCTCACTGCTGTGGCCTCTCCCGTTGCGGAGCACAGGCTCCGGACGCGCAGGCTCAGCGGCCATGGCTCACGGGCCCAGCCGCTCCGTGGCATGTGGGATCTTCCGGGATAGGGGCACGAACCCGTGTCCTCTGCATCGGCAGGCGGACTCTGAACCACTGCGCCACCAGGGAAGCCCAGTTGCATTTTTTTTAACAAGTGCCTCAAGAGATTATGCATAATAAAATTTGAGAACTACTCATTCTTAAAAAATGTAGATGATTTTCATAAACTTACATTAAAGAGTTGGTCTTGCTTATTAAAAACCTTACTAGATTAACTTAGCAAAAAGTTACCACACTTTGTTATCATTCAGAAACCCAAAATTATAACAGCCTTTTTCAAATGAGCAGAACAGAAGTATCCACAGCTTCAACAACATTATTTTATTTGTGGTTAATTCTTGTTTCTTATGTTGAAGCTATATTAATCTATCACTTTAAAAAGGAGAGCACAGGGCTTCCCTGGTGGCGCAGTGGTTGAGAGTCCGCCTGCCGATGCAGGGGACACGGGTTCGTGCCCCGGTCCCGGAAGATCCCACATGCCGCGGAGCGGCTGGGCCCGTGAGCCATGGCCACTGAGCCTGTGCGTCCGGAGCCTGTGCTCCGCAACGGGAGAGGCCACAGCAGTGAGAGGCCCGCGTACCGCAAAAAAAAAAAAAAAAAAAAAAAAAAAAAAAAAAAAAAAAAAAAAAAAAAGGAGAGCACATCAATCAAAAATACCTCAAAGATGGCGCTGACATATAATTTCTTTTGTGTCTTAGCTTTACAAATTGTGTAATTAAGAAATCTGGAAGTTTAACATCTAAAATTTGTATGATTATTCTTAAACTGATGGCAGACTAGGGTAAAGGAGAAACATTTCTCCATGGAAAACCTGGACCTTTGTTTCATAGTTTGTTAAGATTACGCATTTTTTTAACCAACCTTCTGATACCTGCCACCTTTGGCAATAGTATACCAGATGAAATATGGACCATTATACTGAAAAACATTTACTATTTCAAAACAAACTTCCTTTATGTATATATAAATGTTACATCTTTGTAATCGTGAAAATTGAGCATCAGCCCTTTATTTGTAAGGTGAAGATAAATCCTAGCATAAAAAGTTTTAAAAGAATGGAATATGCTGTGACGTATATGAAAGCACTTTGTTAATTATGTCACCGTACAAATGTAAGGCTGTGTCATTTGGGGGCTATATGCGTTACAGGAGAAACCGAAAAACAGTTCACATATTGCATTATTTAAGAATTTTTAACTTTTATATTTAAGAATATTGTATTTCAAGTAGTGATTTTCAGGTCTATATAACTTCAAATTATTTTTCTTTAAGCTCCAGTGAATTTGAATCTTTATCTTAGCAAATCAAATGAGCATGATAATTCTTAAATAATCAAAACCATAATACCTAGCACAATATTTTACATATATATAGTTTGTAGTCAATAAATGATTCTTGAATTAAATCTGGATCAGATGGCAAATTTAAAAGAATACCAGATATTCTGGAAATTATTTGTGTTACGTGGACTAGATAACCTCTAACGTCACTTCTGACTCTTCAGTGGATCTAATTAAATGTGAAACCATTAAATAAATGTGCCTTCTTTCTTCTGTGCTTTAATTTTATTTGTATACAAATAATTAAAATTGTTTAATAACTTTACATTATTCTATGGCATAGCATGTATCATAGCGGCAAAGAGGGTACACTGCTGCACTTACGAGTAACACCTCACATTTTGCAAAATATAAGACAAACCTGAAGTGTTTGCATGGTGATAGCTATTTCAACAAAATTATTGAACAATATCGTTTGTTACTAATGAAAATTATATATGTTAATAATTTCAGGAATTTGAGAGGAGAAAACAAGAGAGAGAAGAAGCTCAAAGGCTCTACAGAAAGAAGAAAATGGAAGTGTTCAGAATATTGAGCAAAAAGACTAAAAAGGGGCAACCAAACTTGAATTTACAAATGGAGTATCTTCTAAAAAAAATACAAGAAAAAAATTAGGTCAGACATGTTGCCTGACTAATCAAGGGTTAAAATATCTTCTGGCTATTGAGTTCTCTTGTATATGTACTGTTCCTCCTAACAGTTAACTAAATTTGTCAACACGGACTGGATTGCTAAGCTATACTAAACATAAAATGTCCAAATATTTTTGTTTTTCTAAAAGAAAATTTTCCATATATGCTCTGCATTATATATGATTTCTTTCTTAATTATTTGCTGCTGAATGAAGGTTGGCCTTAAAAACTGAAAGAGGGAACTTCCCTGGCGGTCCAGTGGTTAAGACTCCATGCTTCCACTGCAGGGGCCACAGGTTCCATCCATGGTCGGGGAACTAAGATCCCGAATGCTGCTTGGTATGGCCAAAAAAAAAAAAAGGAACTGAAAGACCCTGCTATTTGAGCAACAGGTTCAAGCATGTAATAACTTTTATACCATATGAAATTCAGATGAAATAAAGTGTTTTGAAAATAAGGGAGCAGAACTTTCAACAAATCATTTCAATCAAATGTTTAAATTTAGCAATCAACTATTACGGTTTTGAAATTCCATAGTAATGGAATGGTGAAGGAGGCAGAGACTCCCCTTCGACTTCTTAATTTATTTTAAATTAAGTACATTTTATAGGGGGATGGTCTTTCCAGAAACCTGTAAGCAGGTTTCTACCTTCGGCCCCCACCATATTATAGTGAGGTCCTTATAAAGCAGAGTTTGATATTTATAATCTTTTCCTTAAGTGGATGTACATAGCTTGCTAGTGTAATATTTTTTGAATGATGATGGTAACCCAGCAGTGTCACAGCAGGAATTAAGCTTTCCAGGTCCTGTGGGACCCTATCATGTAAGAACATTGTTACTGGACCTTACCAGTGTTGTCTCTGGTGGTAGGTTTGTGAGCCAAGGGAAGGTACTGGAATACTGCTTCTCCTGCCTCCTTGCAATCACTGCAAAATGAGAAAGGCTTGGTTATCATCATTAAAACAAAAGAACTGCAATCATATTTGTAAAACATTGCATAGTAACATGCAATCCTTTATAAGTGGTAACAGATGCAGCCCAATATTGCATTAAGGTTTTGGTAAGTCCTCCCACTGTACTGAGCATTCTGCATTTAAAAAGTACAAGGAGGGAGATGCAAGAGGGAGGAGATATGGGGATATATGTGTATGTATAGCTGATTCACTTTGTTATAAAGCAGAAACTAACACACCACTGTGAAGCAGTTATACTCCAATAAAGATGTTAAAATAAATAAGTAAATAAATCATGCCAGTTATAAAATGCAGTGTAAAAGAGCAAATTCTGAATATAAAGAGATTTTGATAATACTAGATAGGAAAGATCAGGACCACAAATGACACCTTGTGACTGGGCCTGCACCACAGCAAATCTATACTTTGCAAGGTAGTATCAGTGTTTGAAATGCCAGAGAGAAGATACAGTGTGCCATGCTAAATGCATGGTGATAAATCTAACTTCTTGCTGAAAAATTTCTTGCAGTTTATTTGAAGTGTGCAGGGCATGGACCCCTGACTCTTGGCATAAACTGGTTGGCATTATGATGAGGCTGAAGCCATCCCCAGCTATCCTCCTTCCTACAGACCCATGAGTTTCTACTGTAGAGTTTGTACTATGAACTGTCTCTGACAATAACAACTGCTGGGTTCTGGGAGCATAGTTTTGTCCAGGGTAACTGCTGTGTAAATCTGGTGAGTGTGAGGCACGTGTTAGAATTACTTTGGATGTTCTGCTCTTCGGACCTTTTAAAAATTGAGACACACCATAGACTTGATGTTGAATTAATATTAACTTTTGAGGAGCTGAATGAGCTACATCCATTTCCCAGTAAAACACACAGGCTGCCTCTGCTGTAGGAATCCATCTAGGCATTAACATTTCTGGCTGTGAGTGAACAAAATAAGAAACTAGAAGGGACTTGTTGGGCTTTTACCTTATAAGGGCAAGAGAATTGGATTTTGGGTTTTGAGTTTTTTGCCTTTGGACATTAACTTGAAAGGTAATTTAATATATAGACTTTATTTTCTCCCTAGGAGTTTGAAAGGGAAATATTTATACTAAAATGTGGGACATCTGCGTTTTACTGGCAGTTTAACACTGGGCTCTCCTTAAGTATTTGGATAATTGCCATTGAGAACACTTGATGGAGTCACCCATGGAGCTGAGAGCCTTACATCCGAGATGCACACTTCATGGGCCTAGTGACCCTGGGTTTCACAAATAGATATATTGAGGTATAATCAATTGAACATATTTAAAATGTGTAATTTGGTGAGTTTGGGCACATGTGTACACTCATGAAACCAACACCACAATCACAAATCCATCACCATTATCTCCAAAAGTTTCTTCATGGCCCTTTGTCATCAATCCTATCAGGGGCTCCCCAGATGGGTCCCTAGCAGCCACTGATCTGCTTTCTGTTACTATAGATAATTCACATTTTCAAAAATGTTATAAAATGGGAATTATCTACTGGGTACTCTTCTGTCTGGCTTCTTTCAGACAAATTTGAGATTCATCTGTGTTGTTGCATTTATCAATAGTTCCTTTTTATTGCTAAGTACTCGATGGTATGGATGCATCAGCATTTGTTTATCCATTTGCCTGTTGATTGACATTTGGGTTGTTCCTAGTTTGGGGCTCCCACAAATAAAGCTACTATGAACATTGTGTATAGGTCTTTGTGTGGACATATGCTTTCATTTCTCTTGGGTAAATGCCTAGGAGGGAAATGGTTCAGTCACATGGTAGGTATAAAACATTCTAGGAAATGTGACATCTCTAAAGAGATTAAGGCACTGGAAAAGTGGCTACCTGCTGAAACTGAGAAGAGCTTGTGAAGTCAAATTAGGGACCCAACAATGACACTCAAGATATAGCATTGTCTGCCTTACATCTATTTGTATGCAGGCCTTTCAATGAGGATGCTTCATTTTCTGTTTTAAATCTCACCACTTATCTCAGCCTGTTCCTTGGAGTACTAATAAAATAACTGGGGAGGTTGTCCCCAAAAGACATTGAAATCTATGATCCTACTAGTCTTGCAAGTTTTACTAATTTCCATTGTCTGCCTCTGCTCCAGCAAGCTTAATTGAGACTTGCTCTGTAACAGCATCATGAAATTAAAGGTTTGCCAGGTGGCACCACATCAGAACAACCCAAATTATAGCAGTTCATTCACATGTACCGTCCTCTCCGGTGCAATGTTAGATTCCTTCTACTCTTTGGATTAGACGTGAATAGAATATTGACTCTACTGACATGAGTAGAATATTGGAAAATGACCTACTAAGATTCAAATGAATCCTTATAACCCCCCACTGAGGTCATCCCAGTATCCATTCAAACTTGAAGAAATCTCAGGAATAAAAATTCATTCCTCCGAGTGTTTATTAGAATAAGGATGGCCACATCTTAGTCCTTGCAGTACTCCCACACAGCCAGGTAAGAAGCCGATCAGAAAAGGCTACCCCTATTCAGGATCTCAAGGTGAGCAATCGAATTGTGATCCCTAGATTCCTAGTAGCTCCCAACACAAATATGCCCTGTCCTCCGTCCCTGAAAAAGTAAATATTTCACAGTGGTCAGTTTATATGCAGCTTTCCTTACTAGACACATAGATAAAGACAGTTAATATTTGTTATTTTTGTGGGAAAATTAACAGTATATCTAGATGGTTGTACCTCAGGGATTTACAGAATTCTCATATTTCCTTTCATCTAAACATCTAAACAAAAGGATTTAATTTTTCTCTGAGAGTTCATCCCTGTACAATATGTAGATTACTGTGCCCTCTTAATCTAAGTAGTTCACAAGAAGACTTCATATAGCTCTTTTCAATATCAGCTGAAAAGCTTTACAAACCATGTAGAAAAAAAGCTATAATTTTGTTACGAAAGTGTATAAATTATTTGGGTCACAATCTGTCAGCCATGGATGTTTTCCATTCTCCAGAACAGAGATGATTCCATTTGACCAACTTTCTAAACTAAAAAACAATGAAAAGAATTTGGGGGGGATTAACTGGTTATTGTGAGCAATAAATGCCTAATTAAAAACAAAAGTAGCTCAGTCCTCTCATGAACTTATTAAAGCAACAATTCCTGAGTCTCTTCCATGCGAAGCAGCAGCTTTCTCCTCTTTCACTGCTTCTCTTCAACAATCCCCCACTTGGGTACCCCTAACCATGTCGAACCCTTCTCCTTTTGTTCACGAGAGACAGGATGATATATTAGGAGTGTTAGCTCGCCGGAGCCTGTAGGTTGCCTCTCTTAACCTAGTCCTTAGTTTAGTAACTGAGGCATACTTTTTATGCTTGCAGAACTCAGCTGTCAAAATGGTTGAAGCCTCTGCCAATATGTTGTTTGCTTCTCACTGACTCTCTGTGGTCTGCACCTGCTGAACAATCATTGTTACTTTTAGACAACACTCAACATTTCTCTATCAGCAACTTTTCCATGTATGAAGTCCTTTTTATCTCTCTTACACATCACTATTTAACATAGTTCAAACCTTACTCTTGTAATTTGATTCCTTTTCAGGATGAAGGGGAAACATGTGACTCTAGCAATAACTGAGGAAAGCAGGCCCAGGACTAATCTTACAGAACCCCTCTTAGTTCATCTTGATTTAATACGGTTTATAGATGGATTTTATTTTAGAAATTACAAAGGCCTCCTCTTTTGTTGTATCTGCTGAAAATGCAGCCATTAAGGGGCTCCATTTCATAATATTTGATCTTCCCAGGTAGCAGAATTAATAGCTCTGACTGAAGCCTTTATTGTGGCAAAAGACAAAAGATATGCTTTTAGAATTGCTCATGATTTTGAAATGTCATGAAACCTAAAGGATTTGTGACTTCTTCAGATATTTTGACTAACTGTGGGAACAATATCACTGATTTAGTAGAAGCTATTCAAAACTCACAAAGAAAAAGTGGTTATTAAATAGCAGCACGTAGGCAGACCAAAAGCCAACGGCAATGCCCTTGCAGGGCTACATGCTAAATGAGCAGCTTTTACCACCCCAGCTGTATGAGATGCTTCTCTCCCGACCAAGTTGACGTCCTTCCCCATCAAACCTTCAGATGGATAACTGCTCAATTTAAGCCAGCTAGAGTTGACTCACGGCAATCAGACCAACCTTCTGAAAAACAGAATTGTCCATCACAGGGATGGAGGCTAGAAGTCTGAAATCAGGGTGTTGGAAGAGCCATGCTCCCTGGGAAGGCACTAGGGAAGGATCTGCTTCACGTCTCTCTTCTAGCTCTGGCTCCTTGGCATGTATTAGCAAACTCTAGTCTTCACGTGGTGTCCTACCTGTGTGCATGCCTTTGTTCCCAACCCTTACGATAAAGACACCAGTTGTATTAGGACTCACCCTAATCACCTTATTTTCACATGATTACCTGTGTAAAGACCTTACCTCCAAATAAGGTCACATTCTGAGGTCCTGGTGGTTAGGACTCCAATATATCCTTTTTGGGGGATACAATTCAACCCATAACACATATCAACTTGAAAATGCTTTTCGACATTACTGCACACCATTTCTGTTCTTATTATGGGCTCATGTTTCACAGTGCAAGCAAACTGCCAACCAAGCTACCAACTACCAAATCAGTGGATTTCTACTCACATGAGACCTTAAACTGAGGCTGAGTCAAAAAAGTCTCCAGAAGCAGACAAGAAGCAGTCACTTTGCCCAAGAACTGTGAACCAAGGAGATGACAGTGGATATATAGCCCATGCCTGAAACTGACAAAATAAGACAGCTGAATGAATTTCTTTAAAACAATCATTCTCTCTTTGTAATTATTGTCCTGGTATTCTTGGTCATTTAACCCAAATAGCACTAGATCATTGTTTTCTCTCGGCATAGTTGAGTTTAACCATATTCAGTTCTTGCTGTATTCGAAATACATGGTTATACTTAGCCTGTGCCTTTGCAATAGCATTTAGTGCAGAAACGCTTGGGTATATGGGAACTTTTTTTTTTTTTTTTTTACAGACTATCTCCATGCTACCAGTATCTTGTAATTCTAGTTATTATGCAAGGCATCTGTGATTACTCTAGTCCCCAATGACCATGATCCATATGAGGTTTGGGAAAACTTTCCTGTTTCTCTGCAGAGGCCCAGTTTACCTGATCAAAAACCACACAGGCCATGAGGTCTAAGTGGGGACAACTTTTGTTACAACTCAGTTTCAGAGGCTAAAAACAATAATAGATAACGATCAACACAAATACGTGTCACTTTCAGGTATGTTCAAGAAATAAAAAATAATATAAAAACGATAGTGGGATACAATACCAAGGGTCTTCAGTGCAAGTTTTCTAAGGATTGATTTTGAGTAACACCTTCTTCCCTATATCAGGTTGGTGAAACCAGGGCTTATTGCATGTTACCTGTTAGCTGATTAGGCTTAGAAATTTAGCCTACCTTATGTCAACCTTACAGATTGTACAGAATCCATTAGTGAAGGCAAAGCAATATTCCATCCACCAAAATGAGTTCATCACTGGCTAGAAGGGTTGCTTGGATCAAGGAAAATTTCTACTTGCAGTTGTGTTTATGGTAATACAGTACAGTTGTATAGGTTTCAGAGAATTGTTATCTTAATGAATCAGCTTTATTGCTAAACCTCTGATATATAGTGACACTCAAAGATGATTCTGTGCTACAGTAGACTGAATTCCTTATGGTCAAACTTTCTTCTCTGGGATAGAGAGATAACCACAAGAAGGGACAGATGAACTTTGACCTCTTGGGCACACTACATACAAAGCAAAGGCAGCCAAATGCCATAATCCCAAATTGGGGAAATCACATATAATGCAGAGGTGCTTTGATGGTGGAATCCTAAAATGGGCACCATACAAACACTCTAACCAGCCTAGGGCTTACTTAACCCACCAATCCAGATATAGCCATCCAACAGACGTCACCGAGAGATCTTGTTTTCCTAATATGGAACAGAGATTGTTCACCATCTCAGGGTTATAGAAGACCTAACTCCATTTCTTATCCCCCCAAACTTTTTTTGTGAGAGCCTCCTATATTTGGTCTTTTATTATTATCCATATGCATACTAAAATTATTTTATTATCATATACTATTATTATAGTATATGTAATATTAATACACTAGAAATAGAGAAACTAGTAGAAGGAGCTGGTTTCACAGAAGTGGAAAAAGTCAAGTAGATCTTTAATACCATCCACTCCCACTTGCCATCCTTAGGAGAAAGTTTTTTAGAAATTCTGCTTGAGTTAATACCATGGCAGTAGGTTTTGAAGGTGACTTTTTGTGCTTTTAAATGTAGATTAAAACCTGAATTTGTTTAAAAAGCATTAGCATATCTGTGTGACCTGCATTTTATGCTTGCTTCTTGAGAAGAGTAGTTTGGATTTCTTTTTTTCCTAATCTACATATAATTTGGTGTAGTATCAGTATATCATTTTAAATTGTAAACATTCACAGCAACTGCTTCCTTTATTAAAAAGTGATAAACTACTGCTAAATTCACTTATTACATTTACCCCCAAACTGCTTTTCCAAGCAAATTTTTTTTGATATACTTTATTAACAAATTAATTAAAAAAACAAATCTAAGTTTTGAATCAGAGAAGAGAGGCCTAAAATTTAGAGCAACCCATGCCTAGCCCTTTAAAATTATTTTTTGAGATATATTCTGCAATATGGATTAACACAATTTATAATTCTGGATATTTCTATATGCTTCCCAGGGTGTATACTCTATCATCAACTCTGAAGGCTTATCCACATTATTTGATTTAATAGGATGTTTTTACATTAGTGGCCTAAAAAGTAAGCCATCCACAGGAGTCATGACAACAACCTTTTTGTATACAAAGAAGTTTTAGCAATAATGGAATATGTATTGTTCTCAAAATCAGAAACCACTAATTTGTGGGAAAGGAGAGAATAGGTCTTTGCTCTTGATTGAAATAGTTTAAGAGTTTGCAGTATTCTACTGTCCCAATAATGCCTAAAGCTGGGAAACATTAATAATTTATGTAAAGTATGACAGTATGAAAGTATGTTTGAATTATCAACTTACATATTTACAATTTGACTAAGGATGGAATTTATGTTTAGAGTTGTGATTACAAAATTATTGTTGGGCTTCCCTGGTGGCGCAGTGGTTGAGAATCTGCCTGCTAATGCAGGGGACACAGGTTCGAGTCCTGGTCTGGGAAGATCCCACATGCCACGGAGCAACTAGGCCCGTGAGCCACAACTACTGAGCCTGCGCGTCTGGAGCCTGTGCTCCGCAACAAGAGAGGCCACGACAGTGAGAGGCCCGCGCACCGCGATGAAGAGTGGCCCCCGCTTGCCACAACTAGAGAAAGCCCTTGCACAGAAATGAAGACCCAACACAGCCAAAAATAAAAATAAATAAATTAAAAGAAGGCTCAACATTTGGAAAAAAAATATTGTTTTGCCACTTTTTAAAAAGCTATTAAAGAGTTGGAGAACTAGCTTATATGTTCAATCTTGGGACACACTGTAGATGACAGTTTCTAGTTTGGCTTCTGATACTATGAAATGGGACAAAGTGCCTCAAGATTACACATTGAAATAGTAATAAATACTACTTTTACGCCTTACTAAAAATGGCTCAATTAACTGTACTCATGTACATTTATTTCATTTATATTTCATAGAAACAGAATTCTAAATATAATTTAGAAGTGGGAATCTATGAAGTAAAATACCGCTTATTTGCTCAAGGTCACACAACGATTTGGTTTCTAAGCCAGAGACAGAAACTCAATTTCCTAACATCTACCCCAAGCTGCTACATGGATAACTCTAGAAATTCCATCTGTGAAATTTCAATCAAGACAGATATTTAAGCCCTTTGAAAAATTTGCTTACCCTGTAATTCCACGTTTCAGACTGATTATTATACAGTAAGCCACAGTTGGGTTTTTTTTTTTGGATAGTACATGCTGGCACAGCATTTTGCACCACTTTGGAGTAACCATGACACACACACATTTGAATAAATTAATGTCTAGTCTCAAATGACTCTTCTCGGTTGACCAGTATAATCTCCTCTCTAGAATATAAAATGATTTCTTAGCTAGTTTTTCTTTCCTTTTAAAATGACACTCATATCTATAGGTGTCCATCTAACATTCCATGTCTGAGATTTTGGAGTCAGTGGAAAAGGAAGAAATGATGAGAAAACCATTTAGAACCATGTTAAATGTTTACATGAAAATTAATCACAAGTCTACTCCTTACAAGCTGTGTGAAATTACAAAATAACTACTGCCTCTGTGCCTCAGTTTACCTTTCTGTAAAATGAACATGATAATATAGGTTCATAATTTATTTTCCAAAACCCTTGGGTCCAAGGGTGTTTCAAATTCAGAATGTTTTGGATTTTAGATAGGTAATTCAGTGCAAACACCATATGTTTACATAACAGTCACAGTAGGGTTTCAAGCAGTATATTAAAATATTAAAATTGCTGCAGCAAAATGAATAAATATTCAAACTAAGAGATAATTCAAGAATAAAAATAGCCTCATATCAATTCAGGTCAGATTTCTGCCTGTGTGAAAAAAAAAAACAAAACCAAACAAAGTTTTCAGAGACTTTTGCCTTTCAAAATTATAGCTGAAAGATCATAGACCTGATATAATATGTAAATCATAGAGTAATTTAAGTGGATAAATAAGTTATTTCATGCAAAGCACTTATACTGGTAACTGACACATAGTAGTTACCTAATTATTATTTTAATATTGTGTATCTTATTTTTTCTTTGAGATGTTACACATCGATTAAATCAACTTGTTTGCAATAAAATATAGTCAGTTGCCCAAAATTATACTAAGATCTTTATATACACTATCTCATTTACTCCCTTTATCAGTCCTCTGATAAACATTATTATTGTTGCCATTTTCCATTGAGGAAATTATCATTCTTTGTAATATACTCCCTTAATCAAATTTAATAAACTGATGTGCAAGCCATGCTTCATACATTTCATACAGAGAATAGTATTCACCTCAAATAAATTCCTCAAAATTTGTTCTTTGTGAAAAAAGTTTTCAAAATTGCACTTCAGTTGATTCAAGCATCTTGTTTCCAAATAGGAATGATATTCATTACTTATTTGATGAAAGTTTCTTTTAAGCCAGTGACTCATTTTACAATTATAAAAATGAAGAAAAGATATTCAAAGTTATCAAACTCACATATAACATGTTTCTAAAAAAATTATAGTTAAGAAATATCTATACTTGTCTTTTCTTATTTTCCAGTATCAGATGTATACACAAAAGTGTTCTCTTAGCTATCTGGTGGCCAACAAATTTTTGTATAGTATGAATTATGCTAAAGAATAAGCCAAGTAGCAGTACATTTTAAAAATGTATAAGTAAATGAATATTATAGATTTTCCCTAAATATTAGAATCAGATGAAAATGCAGATTTTTTATAAAGGAAAATTATGTAAAATTATGAACTACTAATGCCTTGGTATACATCTTCCCTGTATAGTGTCTTATATTCCACATACTATATTACAAACATATTTTTATATCATTAAATAGTCTGATAAATCCTTATATTAATTATTTATAGGTAAATAATATTTAATAATGTTGAGCCATAATCTTCTAATTAATTGCAAATTATTGACTTTTAGATTATGACTATCCTAAAATGAAAAACAATGTAATGAAATTTGTGTATAAAAACCTTTAAACACTTTTTGAATAAAAGTTTCTTTAGATTTGTCTTACATAAAATATCTATACAAAAATTCATAACACATTTTATGTTAAACTAAGCCATAATGTGTACCAGGTGGATGTTACAAAGTATTCCTTTTTGTGCTTTAAAAAAACCTCTTTTGGATCACACAAATATTCAATTTTAGTGGAAATAAAATATAGAAAAAATGTACTGTATATCTTTCAGATCTGAAAGAGAGTGAAAAAAATATGATTATTTTTTCCAACTCCTTCTTACATAGGCTTATTGAAAGATGAAAGCTCCTAATTATATTGTTTTATCATAAAGCTATGATAATAACCACCATTTTTTTTAAAGACGATGTTGGGTGTAGGAGTTCATTAATTAATTAATTTATTTTTGCTGTGTTGCGTCTTCATTTCTGTGTGAGGGCTTTCTCTAGTTGTGGCAAGTGGGGGCCACTCTTCATCGCAGTGCATGGGCCTCTCACTATGGCGGCCTCTCTTGTTGCGGAGCACAGGCTCCAGACACGCAGGCTCAGTAGTTGTGGCTCACGGGCCTAGTGGCTCCGCGGCATGTGGGATCCTCCCAGACCAGGGCTCGAACCCATGTCCCCTGCATCGGCAGGCAGATTCTCAACCACTGCACCACCAGGGAAGCCCCTAATTACCACCATTTTTAAAGAAAGGATATTTTGTTTTAATTAATTTGAAATGGTAGTTTGTATAAATGGGAGATAGAAAAAAAAATCACTTCGTGCACTTGGCTCCAAAAAACATGAAGCTCCAACATCTGGATTCAGATGACATGATACTATACATAGAAAAATCCTAAAGATGCCACCAGAAAACAATTAGATCTCATCAATGAATTTGGTAAAGTTGCAGGATACAAAATTAATACACAGATATCTGTTGCATTTCTATACACTAACAATGAAATATCAGAAAGGGAAATTAAGGAAACAATCCCATTTACCAGTGCATCAAAAAGAATAAAATACCTAGGAATTTATTCCTAGGAGGCAAAACACCTGTACTCCAAAAACTTTAAGACACTGATGAAATAAATTAAAGATGACAGACAAACAAACAGATGGAAAGATATACCATGTTCTTGGATTGTAAGAGTCAATACTGTTAAAATGACCATACTACACAAGGCAATCTGCAGATTCAATGCAACCCCTATCAAATTACCAATTGCATTTTTCACAGAACTAGAACAAATAATTTCACAATTTGTATGGAAACACAAAAGGCCTGGAATAGCCAAAATAATCTTGAGAAAGAAGAACAGAGCTGGAGGAATCAGACTCCCTGACTTCAGACTATACTACAAAGCTACAGTAATCAAAACAGTATTGTACTGGCCCCAAAACAGACATATAGATCAGTGCAACAGGACAGAAAGCCCAGAAATAAATCCACACACTCATCATAAATTAATCCATGACAAAGGAGGCAAGAATATACAATTGATAAAGGAAAGTCTCTTCAATAAATGGTACTGGGAAAACTGGACAGCTACATGTAAAAGAATGAAGTTAGAAGGTTCTCTAATATCACATACAAAAATAAACTCAAGATGTATTAAAAGACCTAAACATAGGACCAGATACTATAAAACTCCTAGAGGAAAACATAGGCAGAACATTCTTTGACATAAATTGCAGCAATATTGTTTTGGATCTACCTCCTAGAATAATGGAAATAAAAGCAAAAATAAACAAATAGGACCTAATTAAACTTAAAAGCTTTTGCTCAAGAAAGGAAACCATAAACAAAATAAGAAGATAACCTATGGAATGGGAGAAAATATTACAATCCAACCTATGGAATGGGAGAAAACAATGAGGCCAACAATGGATTAATTTCTAAAATCCCAACAAGGGATTAATTTTGATATTAAGCTCATACAGCTTAATATCAAAAAAACAAACAATGCAATAAAAAATGGGCAGAAGACCTAAATAGACATTTTTCCATAGAAGACATATAGATGGCCAACAGGCATATGAAAAGATGATCAACATTGCTAATAATTAGAGAAATGCAAATCAAAACTGCACTGAGGTATCACTTTACACCAGTCAGAACGGCCATCATCAAAATGTCTACAAATAATAAACGCTGGAGAGGATGTGGGGAACAGGGAACCCTCTTACCCTGCTGGTGGGAGTGTAAATTGGTGCAGCCACTATGGAGAACGGTATGGAGGATCCTTAAGAAACTAAAAACAGAGTTACCATATGATCCAGCAATCCAACTGCAGGGCATATATCTGGAGAAAACTATTTGAAAAGATACATGCAACCCAATGTTCATAGTAGCACTATTTACAATAGCCAAGACATGGTGCAACCTAAGTGTCCATCAACAGATGAATGGATAGAGAAGATGTGGTACATATATACAATGGAATACTACTCAGCCATAAAAAAGAATGAAATAACACCATTTGCAGCAACACGGATGCACTTAGAGATTATCATACTAAGTGAAGTAAGTCAGACAGAGAAAGATAAATATCATATGATATCACTTACATGTGGAATCTAAAAAAATAATAATAATACAAATAAACGTATTTACAAGACAGAAATAGACTCACAGACATTGAAAACAAACTTACGGTTACCAAAGGGGAAAGGTGGGGAGACATAAATCAGGCTTTGGGGATTAACAAATACACACTACTATACATAAAATAGATAAACAACAAGGACCTACTGTATAGCACAGGGAACTATATTCAGTATCATATAATAACCTATAATGGAAAAGAATCTGAAGAAGAATATATATATATATATATATGTATATATATATATATATTTATATCTGAATCACTTTGCTGTATACCTGAAACTAACACAACGTTATAAATCAACTATACTACAGTAAAAAAAAAAAGCAAAATAATTACCACATTCCTTTTCAATAATATCCTGATATATTATAGTATGTTTCTAGAAACTTTCAGTTCTCTAGAAGATTCAATCTTATACAGATATTCTAGAGAGGAAATATGCTTTCAGTAAATATGTTTTTTTGTTTGGTTTTGTTTAAAGCAATTAACATTAGGTCTCAAAATGACATTCTGGAATTATAAGTGCCTTAAATTTAAAAAACAAAAAGAATGGATATCCAAATTGGGGAACCCAAGAATGTGAGTTTGATGGGCAGAGGTTATAGGAAGAATGGGGACCTGGACCATGTATTTCTTAAGTCTGATTTTTTCCCTTCCTGTGCATATAAAGAACCATTAACAATGTAATGATTAATTTCAGAATAACAAAAAAGTCCAGCTATCATCCTGAGATTTAATGAGCCCTTTTCTGGAACACATGACATTTGTTCTTTCCTTCTAACAGATAAGTCCCCTTTGAACCAAAGCTAGACAATTGTAAAAGGCTCTCTGGCCTGAAGAATCCCTTATGGACTAAGTAAAAAACTTGAATTTAGCTTACATTTAATTTGTAAGTAATGTAACAATCCACACTTTATATTAACAAATGTTACTACAACACAGGTAGGCAAATAATTGTTATTTTTTACCCTCACATTTTGTAGTTAACATAGTTATATATTATATTATAGTTAATATAAATAAACAGGCAATACAGCATAGGTAGGGAGAGCTGTGGACATGTTTCACCCCAATACTTTATAGTTAATAAATGGTACTATATTTGAGATAGGGAGACCTTTAGACAGGTTGGTCTTCTTCATCTCATGTTATGCAATTGAACATTTCCCCAGTAATACTGATCAAAATAAAGAACAAAGTCTATATGTTCTCTGAATTGTGTTAAAGTTTATAATTCCCCAGTTATAATACAGATTAACCTTTACTATAATGCATTTTGTTTTCTAAGATGAGATGAGAACATAAAATTTGCATTATCTAAAGTCACAGCATGAGACTGCTTAAACTCTGCAGCTGGATGTTTATAGCTGCTTTTCTCCTAATTCTCTTTGTAGTGCTGTAATTGGATGTGCTACATATTAAAATTCACATCTTTTGTGCTGATGTTGTATTAATGCATTTTCTTAAGTTGAGTGTTCAACTGTGACAACACAAATAATATAAAAATATAAAGGGCTCTGCTATCCCCGTTTTCTTCCTTTTGCTATGAATTAAAGAAAATGACCTCATTATGACAATGGATTCCTCCATGACCTACTACTTTCTTATTTCTTTAACGTCCTCTCCTGATGCTCCTGTATATGCAATTTATGTTGTACTAAAATTCTCATTATTCAGTAAGAATTGATCCGTGATGTCACACTAGGTAGGAACAATGTTGTAGGGAAGAGCAGTTATTTTAGATGTACTTAATTAATGGAAAGTGGGATGTAATAGAAAAGGGAAAATCTTGGATGACTTCCAAATTTCTATTTTGTGTGACATAGTGAAATGAAGTCCTAAGGGCAGGGTGGGAGGGTAAGAATTTGGAAATGACATCAAGTCATATCCTGTGGTTTCTCTATACCTTGCCTGTACCTGTGTAAATAGTTTCCTTATGAACCTCTTCTCCAGTTTATGTCATCTGTTTCCTGCCAGGACCTTGACTGGTATAATAACTGGTACCCAAATTGGCCTCAGGAAGCAGAACTTCAAATTTTGGAAATAGATTGCTCACATATTTGAGGAGTGCTGAGAATGGACATGGGTAATCCATGACATGCAGTGACATTATGATTACTCACATGATCACTTATTTTAGCATGTGATGAAGTATATGGGCAGGCAACAGTATTGGGAATTCAAGTGTATGTAAAACTCAGTTGCTATGGCAAAAACAGTGATTATAAAAGTTGTGGTGTCACCTGGCTCTTTCTGATGGCCCTAGAGAGTATATATGTGGAAAATGAACAGTTGAAAACTAAAAATATCTGGCATGGATGATTAGAAAGTTTAAAAAGAAGTCTTGAAGGAGTTCCTCATTTCCTATGGCCAGAGGGTGAGAACCAAGTCCAAGGTCCAATTCTGAGGATTTCAGAATTCAAATAAATTCTCAAGTGCACCAGGTCTCTTACACTGATAGAAAAGTATTGGTGGCAGAAGGAGTGGAATTTTAACCCATGAGAAAGGGTCATTGAGCAGCAAGGATGAAGCTGGGAACTTTGATGTTCTCCCCACTCCCACCATCAATTCACTCAAATATAAGACATAGAGGAAAAAAAAAACCAACTCTTCTGTATAAAAGCCTTTCAATGACTGCACTTGCATCACAAACTAATTCCCCTCACAACACACCCATCACTGCTTCTGGACAAGGATTGCTCTATGAGGAGATGGCCCACACACCCAAAGGAGTTCAGGACCTCTCCAATCTTTATTGGCAAGAAATAAAGAATGTGTGTGTGGGTGGATTTTAAGGGATTAGACCAAGGAGGATAAAATATAAGGTGTAATCAGGCTGAATCACTGTCATGGATGCATTCAGCCAGAATATGAAATTTAATATATTGGCCTAAGCATGTGAAAAGTTGTTAATAATCTGATGAATTGGCTCACTGAAGCCTGGACTCATCAATAACCCACATTTTACACGTGGAAATGCCTGACCTTTGCTGGTATACTCTTAAGGAAGAAGTCCAAAGGCTCAAAAAGACAGAAACGTTGGAATGAATCCACTCAGCCCCTTCCAACCATATCCCAAAGATGGATACTTGAGAATACTTCCTTCATCAAAGCTCTAAGAAATGTATTTATTACTGAGGAGGCTGCCAGCCTGGTAGGTGTGGAATTTTAACTGGCTGCTAACCACAGCCATTATGAAAAATTAAATTAATTATCCCAAAAGGCTATTAAAATAATTCTTCTTTCCCCAACTATATATATATGTGAAGCAGGAACTCCTTCATATACTTCAACCAAAACAACATATTGCAACAAATTGGATACAGAAACATATATGGGATCCCAACCGTCTTTTTTTTTTTTTTTTTTTTTGGCTCTACGCGGGCCTCTCACTGTTGTGGCCTCTCCCATTGAGGAGCACAGGCTCCGGACGTGCAGGCTCAGCGGCCATGGCTCACGGGCCCAGCCGCTCTGCGGCATGTGGGATCTTCCCGGACTGGGGCACGAACCCGTGTCCCCTGCATCAGCAGGCGGACTCTCAACCACTGCGCCACCAGGGAAGCCCCCGTCTTTTTTTAAGTCTGAAAAAAATAAAGAGATTTGCAAAAATATGGAGTAATGCCACTTTTCTTATTATATTTTTATTTTAGAAAATAGTTATTTTTCACAAACTGCATTACTTATGTTAGCATGTAAGCCTCTCTACTATCTGATTTATTAATTTTAAATAAATAAATATTTTGAAATTGTGTGATTTTAACTTATAATACAGTGAATGGTGAGATATATGTGTAGTGTCTATGTATAGTAAAAGACTTCTTTCCTTAATATACTTTAAGAGTTTAAAAAGAAGGGGTTCAGAGATAAAAAAAAGTTTAAGAACCAGTGCTTTAGACCATTTTTCTGCCAGATAGTCAAACAGCTCCCTCTCTCGTCTTTCCTTAGGTATTTATTAAAGATCACCTACAATGACATCAGAAGTAAAATTGCAATTCTTTTCCTCCGAATATATATCTCCTATCTCCCTCCTTTCCCTTATTTTTAAAAACTTATCATTAACTTACATGTATCTTATTTATTTTATTTACTGTGTGTCTCTCCAGGTGAATATTATAAGTTTCCTCAAGGCAGGGAAATGGTATGCCATATTTACCATTGTATCTATAATGTCTAGAAGAGAGCCTCGTATGTGGTAAATGTTTAATAAATATTTTAAAAATATATATTATCTTTTGAATAAATATTTTGTTGAATGAATAAGTGAATTTCAGTTATCAATTCTATGGATAGACTTCTCTGACTTCCCTAATTAGCTAGAGCAAGAGTTCCAGTTTTGTGCCATGGACATGTCAGAATATATTTTTCTAAAGTTTAAGAATATTATCATAAAATATCGAATGAACACTTGTCAAAATGTATTCAATTCATTAATGAGGTAACTAGCAGGAAGGTTAAGTTTGTTCAAAGGAACAGATGTTGGGTTGTCATTGGAAAAACAATACCAAATAAGCTTTCTGGTTAGATGCAAAACTGGTTAATATCCTACAGAGCAATAAAACCATAATTTGGAGGATTATGTTTTCTACTGAAAGAAAATAAACAGACAAACATACACAAGTTAACATGTAAAATCATACGGTCTGGGTCTTTAATTGATAGGTGATAATGACAAACAAACAATAGAATTATTGATTCCTCTGGGTAATAAAATATTCTTTGGATTTCTCTGTTAAACAATATTCCAATATGACATCGAAAGGATATATTGCTCTCCCATCATCTTATTTCCAAATTTTAGACAGTTTTTCTCAAGCATTGTCGTTGTATGATCATAAGTAATCTCCAAAGACTATGCCTAACCACAAAAATGGTTGGTGTCATTGTGTTTTGACCTGATTATTTACATAGGCTTACTGTACTGAGAAGTGTTAATTAATAAAGGCTCATAGAAAATACAGGGTTGAGCAAATTTAGGCTAGAAAATTAACTTTTATTTAGAAATTTCATAAGGAATATAGGATTGGACTTTTAAAATCTTTATTTGCTCTTTTGTTTTGAGTCTAGAAAACCAAGCACAAAAGTCTCTTTGTATAAGATTTCTTGCAGTCCCTATGAATTTGGGTGAACTCTCTTTCTGAAATCACCCAAATAGTCTAAGAGCCCTGGCCTACCAGTAAGTGACTTTTCTTATCAGTTTGGGACTGGGATCTTGTAATTCATATAATAGATGCCAGTTCAGTTTGGTGTGAGTGTGTTGTGGACATTGGTTCCATATGTGAAGTGAAACACCTATTCCTTAATGGTGAGCTTCTGCGACATATTATCAAGTATAATACTCTATTATGACCTTGGTTGCACTGTCAATTTGTCAAATGTGTCCGGGTAAAATGAAAGATGGATTTTTATTGAACCTATGAAATAAATGAATTGTCATGAATAGTAAGACTCAACGAAAGCATCTATTTCTAAATTCTAGAGGTCAGTGAGACTAAGATATCATTTTCTAAAGGTTTCATTTCAATTTACAAGAGCATAGTCTACTAAATTGAGGGCTAGAAATGGATTAATAAGAAAAGGAAAGACATCCTCATAAACCCATCAGAAAATAGATATTTAGAAATAATAATAACAGTATGCCCAAAGAAATAACCACAAGTAAATATGCCTCATTAGTGTATTTGATTCTATGTAATTAATTCCTGTTCTTCTGGATCTGTTTTCTTGAAATCTTCTGCTTCTGAATGAGAACGATTCCTGAAAATCATAATCCAGTCTTCCAGGCTGCCTAAAAATTGTCTGAGCAATCTTCACTTAAACTCCAAAGGCTGTAACCATGAGTCTGTCCCTAAAAAGATTACCTGGTATAGTCCCTTTCAATGAGTCTCTGAGACTGTCTCAATTTTTTGTATGTAGTGTATAGCAGAGCCCTCAAGAAAATATGAAAGGAAATAAGAAATTATCATTTGATGATAAGACTGATGAATGGAAGTAGTTAATTATTAGAACAACCAAAAATATCAGAATGAGGAGAGATTATCAAATAGACCATAAAACCAGATTCCCACTTATTGATGCTGCAAATTGAGTAAGAATAGACATAAAGATGAATGGAATAGCATGGAGTCCAGAAACAGACCTATGTAGAAATGATCAGGTTTCGCTTTTTTTTTTTTTTTTTTTGCACAAGTGACAAGATAATTCAATGGGGAAAGGATTATCTTTTCAATAAATGGTGCTGGACCAATAGGATAACCATATGCACACACAAACACACACATACACTCACAAAGAAAAGAAAAAGAAAAAGAAAGAAAAATCCTTGACCTATATAAAACTTGAAATGGCTCATAGGCCTAAATGTAAAAGCTAAAACTATAAAACTTCTAGAGGAAAACACAGGAGAATCTTTGTGACCTTGGCTTAGGCAAATGTTACTTGGACATGACAACAAAAGCATGATCCAAAAAAGAAAGGATTGATAAATTCAACTTCATCAAATTAAAACTTTTGTTCTTTGGGAGACATCATTAAGAAAATGAAAACACAAGCCACAGAAAGTATTTGCAGGTCATATATCTGATAAAGGACTTGCGTCCAGAATACATAAAGAATGTCCACAACTTAATAATAACAAACAACCCAATTAAAAAGGGGGCAAGGATTTGAATAAAGACATCACGAGAGTAGACATAAGGATGGCAATACGTACATGAAAAGATGCCCAGTTTAATTAGTCACTAGGAAAATTCAAATTAAAATCACGCCTATTAGAATGGCTAAAATCCAAAAGGGAAAATGCCAAGGGTTGATGATGATGTGGAGAAACTAGAACTCTCTGCCAAAAACCATGAAAGGCCTGAGATTTTACCCTACATGAAAGCTAACAAAGTAGTCTTCCACATTTTGTGGATGCTGGCAGAAGACACAAGACCCCTGACTCTGAGACAAAGGACAGTTTATCACTTAAAACAATAGCAGTAGCCAGAGTATTATTTTCCTGCATCAGGTCCCTGAGCCCTAATTCCCACAGGGTGATGGCAGTAAGGCCAGGTGGATGCTGTGAGTGCAGTGGATATTTATCACAGCTGAAGAGCCCTAAGCTTAGAGAATCTAAATCTTCTGAAACTGAATCTTCAAATCTGCTGATCTTTGCCTCAGAGGAAGACATTATCTTATTATACTAGGTAGTAAGCAAACGTGCTCCAGGCTTTTTCAAGGCTGTTCACTATAGAAGATACTTAAAAAGAGATAGCCTGAGACAAAAGATCAGTCAATTGCTCTGCTCACAAAATGTGCAGAAACATGAAAGATACATGAAAATTGTCTCAGTATCCTCAAACATTATTGGTGAGAATGTAAAATGGTACAGACATTTTGGAAAGATTTGGCAGTTTTTTAAAAAGTTAAACATACACTTACCATACAATCTGGGGAGTCTATTCCAAGGTATCTACTTAAAAAGCAGAGAAAAAATATACAATATATCCATACAGAGACTTGGATACGAAAGTTGATAGAAGAATCATTATTCACGATAGCCCCCAAATTATACCTCAGTAAAACTGTTTTTAAAAATTTATGGAAAGAAAAAAAATACAGCAGTGTGTCTAAAGTTCCTGGTTTCAAATTCTCTTCTATCTCTTCTATCTGGCAACAACCATCTTCTTACCTCCTTCAGGCAGTCTGGCCGAGGCATGCAGTGGATTCTAGTTAACTGTTTCAGCACCAGGTTTAAGGCGCTTAACCCTGTTAATGGTTCTCAAACCCCGTGCTTCAGAATCATCTGGAGAGCTTTTAAAATGTACTAGCAGAGGAGAAACAATCCTCAATTCCAAAATTTTGATTCAACCAGCATGAGCACACTATTCTTTTGTTTGTTTGCCCCCCAGTTGATTCTAATGTGCAGCCAAAGATGAGAAAAAAATACTACACTACTTTTCTAGAAAAATTGTGAAGCTATTTTGGGAGTCAGTATTGCTGGCACCTGTGATCACAGCCAGGCCCCCCCCCCCCCACCCCCAGTGAAACTCATGGTAAGCAACTGAGGAGAGGGTTTTCCCTACCTAATCCGTAAAACTGTAGTTCTCAGCACGGGATTGGGGTTCAATACCCCTTGGGGAGTTTTCTCAAATATGTGTGCTTGGCATGTCATTGTTCCCCTACTCCATACTGGAAATTCCCCTGGCATTTTTCACTTCTCTCCACCCGTATTTCATGGACACACACTGCCGGGTGGATAGAATTTCTTTTACTTTTTTGAGGGGCGGGGAGGAGGGAAGTGGAGAAAAACAAAGAGGAATTAAGACAGAGCCTATAACTTAAATATGTACAGAATGTACTTTATGTCCTGAAAGATAAATACTTCGTATTCATTCTTTCTTTTCAATTTTATCTTCTTTGTTAAAATTTCAAATTATGAACGTATTGGTAATCATTTTAACTAATTAAAAATTCAAAGATATGTAAATGAAGTTAAAATTCGCTCCCACCCTCCTTATTCCTACCACTTGGTAGCTACTCTACAGGGCCTAGTTCTTTTTCTTCCTCCATGTCTTCTATGCTCACACAAACATAAAAAATCGTATCTAAAAAGCCTATTGCTGTTATGGCTTTTCTTAAATTCATCTTAATGATTCCTTATGATCAATACATATCTCTTTCTGATCAATATATATGCGTATAATTACATCTTCCTTTAAATAATTGCATAAGAGAACGACTGTACCAAAGATTTTTGATGGATATTTGAATGCTCCCTAGTTTTTGCCATTACAAATATATCACCTTAAATGTCACTAAATACATGGCCTTACAGGTTTGTACTGTGGCACTTTTATTTTTATTGGATAGACTCCCCCAAGTAGGATTACTTCATCAAAAGTTGTGTGTGTGTTTGATTTATAGATATTGCCAAATATTTTTTAAAAGATTGCAGCAGCTTGCACTGTATGTTACTGTATTTTAAAATTTTGCTAATTAGCACAAGGCTGAAGACAATTATATTATTAATGACTTGTAACCCTCACGGTGCATTTCATTTTCATTTTTTATATGTTTCAGGTGTACAGCATTATGGTTCAACAACTGTATACAGAGTGATCACCACCACAAGTCTAGTTACCATCCATCACCATACATTAACACCCTTCACTCATTTCACCTACCCACCAACCCTCTTTCTCTCTGGCAGCCATTAGTCTTTTCTCAGTATCTATGAGTTTGTTTTTGTTTTATTTTGTTTGTTCCTCTTTTTTTTTTTTAGATTCTACATATGAGTGAAATCATATGGTATTTGTCTTTCTCTGTCTGACATTTTTCATTTAGCAAAACGCTCTCAGGTTCCATCCATGTTTTTGCAAATGGCAGAATTTCATTCTTTCTTTGGCTGAGTAATATTTCATTGTGTATATATACCACATCTTTATCCTTTTATCCATCAATGAAGACTTAAGTTGTTTTCTTATATTGGCTATTGTAAATAACGCTGCAATGAATATAGGGGTGCATATATCTTTTCGAATTAGCATTTTCTTGTTCTTCAGATAAATGCCCAGAAGTGGAATAGCTGGGTCGTGTAACAGTTCTATTCTTAATTTTTTGAGGTATCTCCATACTATTTTCCACTGTGGCAACACCAATTTACATTCCTACCAGCAATGTATGCGGGTTCCCTTTTTTCCACATCCTCTCCAACATTTGTTATTCCTCATCTTTTCGATAATAGGAATTCTAACAGCTGTGAGGTTGCATTCCACTTCACTTTTCTCGACTACCTGGGAGGATGAGCAGCTTTTTGTATGCTTATTGACTATTTGGATTTCTTCTTTTATGAATTTCCTTAGAGTAAGACTTTGGGGTTTTTTTTCTATTAGGTTCCTTGTATTTTTCTTACCAACTTATAACCTCTTTTTGTGTCTTAGGGAATGTATGTCTTTACCTATCATATTTGTTGCCATATTTGCCCCAAATCACTTGCCTTCGACTTTGTTCATGGCGTTTTCCTCTTATGACAATGTATGTGTAGTTAAATATGACTACTTTTCCCTAATAACTTCTGAATCTCCTGTCTTGTTGAGGAAGACTTTTCCCATCGAGAGCTATGAAATTTTCCAAAATGTTATTCTAGTATTTATATGGGTTTAGAGTTTTTATATATATATATATATATATATATATTTAATTTATTATTTTTTTTGCGGTACGCGGGCCTCTCACTGTTGTGGCCTCTCCCGTTGCGGAGCACAGGCTCCGGGCACGCAGGCTCAGCGGCCATGGCTCACGGGCCTAGCCGCTCCGCGGCATGTGGGATCTTCCTGAACCGGGGCACGAACCCATGTCCCCTGCATCAGCAGGCGGACTCTCAACCACTGCGCCACCAGGGAAGCCCTAGAGTTTATATTTAAAGTTTTAAAATTTCATCTGGAACTTGCCTTTGTACAGAGGTAAAGGTTTAATCTTTGCTTTCTTCCAGAAATCTGACTAATTATGTCACTATTCATTGTTATCAAAGTCCTCATTCCCCACTTGATTAAATTGTCATGTCTGTCATTTATTAAATTCCTAATACACTCTTTTGGATGCTCTACGCTACACTTCTTGTCTTTTCTTGTGCCTGCCTCAAACTGTTTTGATTACTGTGATCTTATGTTAATATTCTTTCAACACTCACTTCTTATGATACTAAACTGTAATTTTTTAGCCTGAAATAGAATAAATATGCTTATTTTTTCTTGAATTATTATTATAGTTGAAGTCTTTATGTAACATTTAAAGTGTTTCTGTTTTTTCTATTCTAGATTACTATACAAATATATGAATGTCTTTTTAAAGTTAAACTATTTCTTCAAGCCAGCAGAGGGTGTACAAGGTACTGTTTTACTAGTGAGGAATAAAAAATCATTTAAACGTGTTCTTTTACTGATTTAGGGAATAAATTTAAGAATTCAAAATAGTTATTCCATCAAATATCTTTATTATTAGAAGTTTATGCCTATATAATCAAAACTTGCCTAGATATTTGTTGGCCCACCATAAGTCACATAATTTTATTATTATTATTATTATTATTATTTTGGCAACACCACGCAGCTTGTGGGGTCTTGATTCCCCAACCAGGGGTCGAACCCAGGCCCTCGGCAGTGAAAGCGCAAAGTCCTAACCACTGGACCAACCAGGGAATTCCCACTTTTAAATTATTATTTTTATTATTATTTTTCGGCTGACATCACATAGTTTAGAGAAGAACCTAAATTTTCTTTTGAACAAGGATAATTTTTGGCATAAATTTATATGTACAGTGCAGATCATACAAAACTGAAATAATGTATAGAGTAGAGTAAATGTAATTCCAACTTATTTTTGAAAATCAAACTCATGAAAAATTCAGAGAAAGTGACTGTAGAATAGTTAGTAACCTTATTATTTTGTCACTTACTTTTGATCACATGAGCACTCATTTAAAATGCTAGAACGTACAGGTAAACACAGGAAAGTCTTGAATGAATAACGTTTCTAAACATTTTTGATGTGCTTCGTTCCTTAAAGTGTAAGAAATTGGAAAACACTGCAAACGTGTAAGATAAAAGGGGGTTGATAATTTAGTAGGAACTTATAAAGGGGCTAGTTTATATTGGATATTTTGAAAAAGCTGTGTTATTCCAATGAAAGATTTTGTCTGCAGGCTGCTGCTCTTTGATATTTGTAAATATCAGCATGATGGAGACTGCTGTGAAGTAGAAAATGCTTCACCGAATCTCTCAGTAGCAGTAATCCAATCAAGCAAAGGTTACAAAAGCCCTATGGGCCACTTGTTATGTGATAGCAGAGGTAGACCTGATTTTGTTGTATCAAATATTTTTTAAGCCAGGAAGCTTAGTGTTAAAGTTAAAGCTCTATCAGGGTAACTCTATTACTCTGAGTTTGATATATCCATTTCATTTTTGCTCCACATTTTTTTCCTGTTTGTTGTCAGTATATATTGTGTGCTGTGTAAATGATGTAATGTCTAATTAAGAATGATGAGGCAAAACTGTTTAAACATATGTTGTGTATTTGTGTATAGACATATAGCTACTGACACACATACCCTCAGTAAATAACCCTAATTTTACTTACATTTGTGAATTAAAAATGTCCAGGAGGAAATATACCAAAAATATAAGGAGAATTTAGCGCTGGAATTCTGATTGTCAAGAATACAAGTGGTTTATTTTTCTCTTCATAATTTTCAGTTTTCCAAAATTTCTACAAATAAAATAGATATTAATTTTTATATTTACAATTCTATTATTATCAGAAAAATAAATAAAAATTAAATAGAAGCACTCCTAAGAATTCATTAAAGTAAATCAATGGTGTTGCTACTAATTCCTGTCCTGTAGAAGAATTATTGGTAGTGGATAAATAAAATACCCTGGGCAGATAAACTCAACCTGGTAGATAAAAGTTTGCTTTGGTCACAGTTGCCTATGAATATGGGTTTCAAAACAAACATAAAGGCTTAACTTAGAATTTCATTATGTTTTAGAATCATCACTGCCTTAATGTTCAAACATCTATTTAAGTTCTCCTAATAAGGAGAAATGCATGTTTGTTTATGGCTTTTTGTAAATATATATGCAGTGATCTATGGCATTAAAAAAATTCTGTGTTTCTGTGACAGTGTTTGTTAATCCAGCCAACGGAATTATTTACAGAGAAATGGAGCATGTAATAGTTCTTTATGTACAAGTAAGAACTGTTTCCCCCCAAAACCTTAGTTACCTGAATTGTTCTAAGATTATTTGTAAAATCTGAAACTCACTGATTAAAGAGAAGTGAGAATTCTACCTTTTGTGTGAATTCTTCAACATACTCATAAAAAAAAAAGAAACCGTCCTTATAAAGGATTTACTAGGAGAGTAAGAAAAATTAAGTTTCAAGATGGCACAGTGATTAATCACCAGTTTTATATCTAACACCATTAGGTTTATTCTCATGAAATTTTTATGTCAATCTGCTCAGGATGATGTGGAATCATTTGTCCCTCGAGGTTTTCTAAAAAAGATGAGAGAACCATTCTGTTGGAAAGTTGAGAAATTCACTTATCTGAGAACAAGGGAGTGGGGCTTATGTACTGTAGACTCCCTTTAGTCAGTCTAAACTGACATGATTTCAGCATATTGCACATTTTATGATTCATCAAAGGCATATTAATTAAATAGTAAAGTCTCATCATCTTTTCTTGACTCTTCTTGCTTTGCTGTTTTTAAAATTTGACACTATTATGCTCACTTTTTGGATTCTGCCACTTTCCCTTATCATTAGTTAATCAATTAAATAGGTATTCATGGAGTGCTCCAACAGTGCCAAGCTCTGTAAAGCCATGAGTTTGAATTTGGGAGATTATCCTTGCTGTTTGGGCACAGGTGCTCACGCCGGGGGCTTGCATTTGGGCTGCCTGAGAACCAGCATCCTCTATGCACCAGGCTCACAGCACATGCATGGCCATGTCCCCTGAGCACAATAGGCTCCACACAAGGGTCTGGCCTGTGTCAGGATTGCATGGGAGCCTTGGAGGTAATTGTTGAGAACAAAATCGTTATACGGATTCCTGGGGTCTTGTCCTCATTTACTTGTACGTTGATTGACTGGCATTGGTTTGTGACCTTGGAAGCTTCCCAGGTGAAATCTGAATGCTCCCTGCCCCAACACACATAAAAGGAGGCAGCTTTTTTTCTCTTTTTTTTAAATTTACTTTTTATTTAGGTAACATTGGTTTATAACATTATGTATTATATATGTGTACAATATTGTATTTCTACTTCGGTATACACCACAGAGTGCTCATCACCAAAAGTTTCGTTTCCACCTGTCACCACACAGTTGATCCCCTTACTTATTTTGCCTTCCATCCCCTTCCCCTCTGATAACCACTACTCCGCTTTCTGTATCTATGTGTTTGTTTTTGTTTGGTTTGTTCATTTATTTTGTTTGCTTGTTTTTCATATTCTACATGTGAATGAAGTCATATGGCATTTGTCTTTCTCCATCTGAGTTATTTCACTTAGTATAATACCCTTCAGGTCCGCCCATATTGTTGCAACTGGCAAGATTTCATCTTTCTTTATGGCTGACTAGTATTCCATTGTACATGTATATATGACGTATATATATACCACATCTTCATCCATTCATCCATTTATGAGCACTTAGGTTGGTAGGTGGCATTTTTTTAAATAAAGCTGTGGCTATCCTGAGAGAGATCTGTATTTTCTTTTTCTTTTTTAAATATTTATTTATTTGGTGGCACCGGGTCTTAGTTGCAGCTCACAGGCTCCTTAGTTGTGGCTTGTGGCTCCTTAGTTGTGGCATGCAGTCTCCTTAGTTGTGGCATGTGAACTCTTAGTTGTGGCATGCATGTGGGATCTAGTTCCCTGACCAGGGATAGAACCCAGGCCCCCTGTATTTGGAGCGTGGAGTCTTAACCACTGTGCCACTAGGGAAGTCCTGGTAGGTGGCAGTTTTAATAAGCAAGGGAAATTACATATGAGGCTTGTCTTGGGTATCTGCAAGATGAGTAGATCTCCACATCCACACACCAGAATCTTAAAAGTTTCTATAGAAGCCTTAACTGGATTCAGTCAGGTACATGGTCCAGACGGTCTCAACAACACATTGTTCTCTCAAGGTGTTGTTCTTGAAAACTGTCTGGGAACGGTACGCAGAATGGACATTTTTAAAAACAGGGAAGGGGTTGGGGAGTCTACAGTTGCCTAGAGCCAGCTTGGGGTCAAGCAGTGGTCACATCCTCTCAATGACCTCCAACAACCAGGGTCTTAGGGCAAGAAAACTGTATAGAAGCATATTCTCCAAGATAATTGGCCATATCCATTAGATAATTCTGAGAGGAGGATAAAGATAGAGAATTGAATTAAAAAATAGTGAATTATTCCCCTTTTACTATTTTAATTCTAATGTTTAAATGCTGTTTTATGCAATTTGTAATGTTTTGACAAGTGATATATATGTAAGAGATTTCCCTGAGATATAGAGTACAATAAAGTCAAATATACTTTTAAAAAGATACTTTCAGGTTTATTAATAACATGAATTCATTGAGGCAAGGAAGACTTGATTTGAAAACCTTACCTATATTATTGGAGGCATAAATGAAAGCATTTTTTAAAAATTTGCTGATTGTTCTGTACTACTGTGGACATTAGCCAATATTAGGCCTTTTGTCACCAACATGAACACTTCCATTTTTAGCAACACTGTTCCTCAGGAAAATCTACTAGTGTACCTCTAGGGAAATCTATTGGACTGCCTCTCAATTAGCTTTCTAAGTCCATTTCTCCAAAAGCCATTTAGCACATCAATGATCCCGAGAAGCTATTTGTATCAAATCACATTTAAGATGGTAAGAAGAGCCACTTCCGTCGTCCTGCACAGGACGCTGAGTACAACTCTGTTGACCACTAGGGCTGTGGGAACCCCCGCCTCAGTCTTCCAGCGCGACTATGTCAGTCATGCGTGCGGAAAACAAGGGTGTCTCTGCTAATGTTCTCTCTTGAGCTGCTCTCTGGTTCTTCCATTTATCTTTGGTGATATTTATAAATTGTAAAAAGGAAGGTTCAATCTTAAGATGGAAAACCTGATTTTTTTGCATGCAATCTCTGATGGTTTGCAGGTGATACAGTCATCTACCAGAAGGAAGACTGACAGAGACTAAGCCTCTGACTTATTTCAGAGGACCCTATGTTTTCTATGGGTAAGATTTCTTTCCAGGTTAATTTTAGTGTCTGTACCCAGGGATTAAGAACAGTGAACTATATCCTGGATAAAACACTCAAGTCAAGGATATGCCATATTCATTGTTATAATATCCATCATGTGCCTGACATAGCAAAGAACTGCAATAAAATTTTCTACAGTGCACTTGAGTTCAAGTCCCTGCATGTCACATAGACCTGGGCCAGCCATTTAAGGTCCCTGAGGCTCATTTTCTCCATTTTAAAATAGGTATAAAAAAGTTTCTCTTGCTCCATTTTGAGGAAAAACCAAGCTAATGTTAATAAATATATTTTTTAAGCTATGGTTTTTCATGGAAAACCAGTTATTACTGTGTACACATGTTATAGATAAACAAATACTGTAATGTTGAGGTTATGAAGTGAGGTTAAAAGAGGCTGTTGGAATATCCAATCTGAGTCCTGAGCAGCGACATTGGTGCATTATATGTCTGTAATTTTACTCTCTTTAACTTTTCTTCATAGCACTTATATCCCATATTTTTGTTTGTTTTAAAATATCTTTCTAACAAGTTATTAACATTTACTAAAGTAGAGACCTTGCCTGTCATCTTCCTAGCTGAATCCCAAGGATTTAAAACAATGTCTGGTACTCAGCAGACACTCAACAATTTTTAAAATAAATCAATACCACCATGTTGCAGAGAGCCACTCACCACTGGGTCTCCGTCTGCTAATGTTTATGGCTGGTCAGTATTTTGGATCTACTTGAGACTACAGATTATGAATGATAAGAAAATCACAAGTTTTATAACTTATGTAAATAGAAAAGAAAAATATTGTCAAATACTGTGCTTAGACAAGTATGATTTGCTGCTACAAATTAGGGGGATTATGCAGGAAGATATAACGATTGAATCACAATCTTATCATAGGCAGTATGTGTTTTACTTCAGATCATCAAACTTAACCTTTGTGTGATTAATATCATACTTTTATTTATGCTGCATTTTTGAAGAAATAGATTCCAGTGTTTGATATTTAAAAACACTGTTGGCTATCCTACTAAGAAAAAACATTTTTGAATGAAATTTTATAAATATATAACAAAATCTTATTTTTGATCAGTAAATCCAAATATTGTTTCATGTTTATTCAAGCATGCACTTAAAGTAGTTGCACATTTTTGGCAGTTCTGGTCAAATTGCTTTGTCTTTTCAGAAATGTTTAGACCAAGTTGACAGTTTGGACTATCTGACAGCCTTTATTCATGACTGTCTAATTTTTTCACAATATGAACCAAATGATTTTCTTGCATATAAAGTTAACAAAAAAAGGGTTGTGTACCACAATTGTTACTTTGCAACTTGAGAATATATGGAAAATCACAGTTGCACTCAAGGACATGACATATGTAGCTGTTATGAAATGTTCCTGGAAGAATCATGTTAAGAATTTTAGGAACTTTAGGAATTTTCTCTTATATATTCTACATTCTCTGGTAGGAGTAATTTACATGTCATTCTGAATTTGAACATTTTGTTTGCTTGAGTTGAACAGTGTTCCATTTCTCTGAATATCATTATACATTCTAATAATTTGTTCTCTGGCTGATATGAATTTTATTTTAATATTTTAAATTTTAGATGACTTGATTGGTCATTTGGTACTTTCTCAGTTCTTAAAAAAATCTCATCATTGTTTCTGTTTTGGCAAAAAACTTTAAAAAATTTACAATTTATTTTCATTGGAGTTCATATAGATTAATGGAATTCAATTTTTTAACTTTGAGAAAAATATCCAAATTCTTTAATACCATTATCTTCCTTTCTTTAATATTGTGATAGCAATTCCAGATCAAAATAATTTTCTGTATCCGTATGTTGTGGGCAGGGAAAATAAAGTAAGGCCCATTAATGTGAGAAACTAGTATATTGTGTTGGACTCTATATTGCATTTTACTTGATAGAGAAATACTATGGAATTAATTAGTATGATTGCTTTAATTAATATTCTATTGATTGCAAACAGAAACCAACTTGAGTGAATTTAGGAAAAACAGGAACTGTAATGATATATATTGAGTTACCCAATGGAACTCAAGAGCAGCTAGGGGGTCTCAAATCACTTATAGTCAAGATCAAGAAAGCCATCAGGACCCTGATCTATAATTTGTCACTTTTCTCTGTTTTGCTCTAAACATTTGCCTCACTTTTTTTCCCTTTGTAGACTGGCTTCTCCTACTTCCCTATGACCATAATGGAAAAATGGTTACTCACAGATACCAAGTTTATATCAACATTGCTTCATCTACCTTAATTGGCTGTCTCTGACCTTCAGTTCCAAGTTCTTGTTAAAAACTTCCTTTATTAATTTGGCTTTGACATTGTGGTAGACATTCATTCTATTTCCCAAGTATTTACAGCTTTCTCTCCACCTTGCAAGCATGTAATAGGATTGCACTTCCTAGTTCCGCTGTAGTTGGGTTAGACCATGTGCTGTCTCCTGGTCAGTGACGTGTGCGCTAGTGAAGTGCGGCATTTAACTACCAGTAAGAAATTCTCTAGAGTGTGCTCTTCCTCTGGCTGGATGATCTGTAGTGTTACAGTTAATGGCTACTTCATTGGCTTGAGTTCCTGAATGAAGATATGCCAGATTAGGGTTCCCATGTATCCCTCAATGGAGCAAGAAATAAACCTTCATAGTTTTAAACCACTCAGATGTTGAGGTTGTTTGTTATCTCAGCATAGCTAAGCCTATCTTGACGGATATACAAATATACCTAGAATTGTATTAGATTTGCAACGGTTTCATTTGAATTTGATTGTTATTTAAAACTCAGCCCTAGGCCCCTGCTTTGTTCCTATTTGCCCTGCACTCACACTATTTTCCTGGCTCAGTTCCCACTTTCTTCTATAATGCTGTGTGTTGTAAGAATTCTCAGAGGACGTATAGTCAGGCAGTAAAGTGTGTTGGAATAAACACTGGCCTAGGAGTTAGAAGACATACATTCTTTTACTTATTATTCAGCTACGATCATGTGGCAATCTATTATTTTGAGACTTGGTTTCTTCATATGAAAATGCATATATTATACTCTACCTACCTCAATTATAGTGTATAGAGAGTAAAGTACTATATTATACAAATGTAAGTTATTGCTATCTATCAATCAGTTATCTATTTGTCATCTTTATGTAAATTGCTTAGGTGTGTTTTCCCAAGGTAAAGCTGGGCATTGTTTTACTTGTTCAAGTTAGCCAATGAAAATGCAAGTATACAAATTCATAAACGATGATAATGACGTGTAGCAAATTAGTTGTGATTCTTTTAAAATTCTTTTAAATTGCCTCTAAACCTTTGTTTCCTCGGTAGCTTTTTTTTTTTTTTTTTTTTTTTTTTTTTTTTTTTTTTTGCGGCACGGGGGTCTCTCACTGTTGTGGCCTCTCCCGTTGCGGAGCACAGGCTCCGGACACGCAGGCTCTGCGGCCATGGCTCATGGGCCCAGCCACTCCGCGGCATGTGGGATCTTCCCGGACCGGGGCACGAACCCGTGTCCTCTGCATCGGCATGCGGACTCTCAACCACTGCGCCAACAGGGAAGCCCTCCTTGGTAGCTCTTAAATTATGCTTTAAGACAGTGATGAAACCAAATGATAATGCTAGTTACGTACTTCAAAACAGTATAGATCATGTCCAGGTAGTGATTGAACTATGATGCCCATTGGATGCCAGTGTCAGCACTAAGTTACTCCCATGTAGCCATGTTTCTAGTTGCACAGGGGATCTCTCCATGTGCACTGGTGTCAGATTTGGGAGGCAGAGGCAATCTTCCTGTCCGCTTTGACTATTATTCTGTGAGAAATAAAGTCATGGAGATGTGAGGTGCTTCTGCTGCTGTGTCTCAGGCTCCACTCCACAGCTTCTGGTACTGAGAGGCACATAGGTGGAAGCAGTAACAGTGGTTTCTGAATTTCAGCATCCTGAAGGTACAGCATATGTTCCTGAGATCAGTTGTTCCAGAAGTGGACCCAGAGGTGGTCATTCCCTAATGAGTCAGTTCTGTTCTGTTCTTTATTTCTGGAGACGCTGTTCAGAGCTTGCTCTTGTAGCCTTCTCAATGATTCTGTAAGCACCTAACCTGTATTTCATTCACTCTTACATAAAATATCTCGAGCAGTGGTTCTTAAACTTTAGTGTGACTCAGAGTGACCTGGTGGACTTGTTAAAACATAGATTACCTGGCTGCACTCCCAGAATTTCTGCTTTATTAGGCCTGGGGGTAGGATCCAAGAATATCAATATATAAGAAGTTCCTGGATTGCCGAACAAGGGACCACACTTTGAGATCTAGAGCATTTTCTGTTTCCTACTCAGAATCTGTAGTGAAATAGGCCTTGTCCCAGAGTGTATCAAATAATCCAGGCTAGTTACAATCATTGTTCAAAAGTTCAATAATTGGACTCATTAAGTGCTGCATCACAAATGGAGAATATAAATTGGATTTACAACGAAATGTATATTAAGCAGTGTTAATACATATCTGATAATTAGTAATGTATATTAGAATGGCTATGTTATGTTGAGTATGTATTTCTAATTTTATGCTTTGGAAGAAAGCCTGTCTGGTTGATATTATATAGTAACATTATCATACAGTAACATACACCTTTTTCCCCCTGTCTGAATATAAGTTCAACACAGACAGATCATTTGGAGCTTTTCTATAATTCCTGATTTGAAAATAGAAACAAACAGAACTACCATTTACATTTAATTATTATCCTTTTATATTGCATATGTTAGAGAATCTTCTTTTTTTTAATTTTAGCTTAATCCTCTATTTAACTTAGTTCAGGTCAATATTTTTTACACAAACTATTTTGAGGTCCAAATATATAAGAATTTAGAGAAAGAGTTAAAGCTAAAATCTAAATCTTTTGGTACCTAGTCCAGTTTTCCTTTTACAGCTGCTATATCAACTCTCTGGAGTGTAGGTTTCATTGTTACCTATTTTATGTGTGTTCAAATCGACAATGGAAACTTCTTTGCCATATTTTAAACAAAAGTTTAAAAATATATTAGTATGGGGGCTTCCCTGGTGGCGCAGTGGTTAAGAGTCCGCCTGCCGAT
The DNA here is from genome assembly GCF_964165515.1 of Mesoplodon bidens. Classification (NCBI taxonomy): domain Eukaryota; kingdom Metazoa; phylum Chordata; class Mammalia; order Artiodactyla; family Ziphiidae; genus Mesoplodon; species Mesoplodon bidens. The sequence continues at coordinate 94,298,687 of NC_138167.1, forward strand.
GCAGGGGACACGGGTTCGTGCCCCGATCCCGGAAGATCCCACATGCCGCGGAGCGGCTGGGCCCGCGAGCCATGGCCGCGGAGCCTGTGTGTCCGGAGCCTGTGCTCCGCAACGGGAGAGGCCACAGCAGTGAGAGGCCCGCGTACAGCAAAAAAAAAAAAAAAAAAATATATATATATATTAGTATGAATTACATTGACAAACCCATGCTAATAGATAATATTTAAGTATTAGGTAGATATCACTAGTTGCTATCAATTCTTAAGTCGTTATCTTAATGCTATTTAAAAGATCATTTCATGCTATTTCAAGTTGTTTTTTAATTTTCAGAAATAAGTAATATATTTGGATGTAATCCAATATCTCCCTATGAATTAAGCTCCCTCACTCTATAATCATGTTATTTAATCAAAAATTAACTTCCTGCCAGAGTGGCTTGTTAAGGACTTGCTAATTCTGACTTTCTTCTCTGAAACTTAATTGAACTCGGCAGTCAATAGCTCCTCTCCCCAGGTCTCAGATAACAAAATACATTTTGTGTTTTTCTTTTTTTTCTCCAGACTTATCATTTCTCAAACTTTTTTTCTTTAAAAATTATTTTTTTTACAATGATTGAAGCAATTGAAAAAGATAAACAAGCCACCATTAATTGATGATTCTAGAGGCTTTGCTATTTTTCAATTTGGGGTGACTTTCAATTTCTTCTAATATGATTTTGCATCTATTAAAATATATGTAATACAGTCTGGAATTTTCTAATGCAGTCTAGCCTTTTGGGCAACTTAAAGACATTTGGTTCATTCTTGTCTAGTTGTCAGTTCAGTCCATGGAAAGTATCCTTTCAAGGTGTGGTAGGCTACTCATATGTACCAGTAAAATAGTGAAAGTCTCTCATGGAGTTGAGAAATGCTTTAAAAACTTAACTTTCAAGTTAAATATCTAATTTAATTGTGTGAGGTTTGAATAGTTTCTGATTTAGAATTGATTAGGTAACTGATGATTGTCAAAGCTGGGTCATGGTAAAAGGGTTTACTAGACCAATATCTCTACATTCCTATGTGATTGAAATTTTCTGAAATAAGAAGCTTTTAAAAACAAGATGTGAAATGATATAAGAATTGTGTGGCAATAGTGCATATAGAGAGGTTTAGTGCATAATACATAGATAAATATTTAGGATATAAGTGAAAAACAAAACAAGTATATCTTTACTGGGATTTATTGTGTGCAACTAGACCATGACTAGGAGAAAATGGGTTAAAAAAGAAGTTTATATGTCAGAGTAGGGATAAACTATTTCTTTTGTTGTTGTCACTACTTTATACTATTGTTTACTTCATAAATTTTTTGTTATCCCTTTTTCATAAAGTTCAATGAAATAAAATTAAATTCAAAACCTGAAATTTAGTTCTTGCTCTTATTGCCAAATTACAATTAGTAGTGAAGGTCACATTCTTGCATTTAAAAATGATGACAGAGTTTTGTAGGACAAACAAGAGCAAACACTGCAAAGTCTGAATAAATTATGCTGTCATTCACGATGAAGAAGTAATTTTAACTTTTTTAGGGTAAGATCATAAACCACTGCCCCAGAAAAACTGGCATAAATGTAACTCAAATATCACAATATTAGAGTGTTTATGGAGCAGACCTTGAGAGAACAGTGTGTTGTTGAGACCACGTGACCAAGTGTCTGTCTGAACCACATTAAGGCCTCTGTATAAACTCTTAAGATTCTAGCAGGTGGAACAGAGATCTACTCATTGTGCAGTGCCCAAGTCAATCCTCGCGTTCCTTTGCTTAATAAATCCGCCACCTACCAATCTGGAGTGTCTGCCTCTTTCTTCCGCTCTCCATGCTCTCTGTATGAGGGCCCATTTTGGATTTCATCTGGGAAGCCCCTGAAGGTGCAAACCAACAGTACTAAATAATTGGAAAAATAGTAAATTAACACATGGAAACCTGTTCTCCTTTGTACCAAGGCTGGTACGAGGGTGAAGGAAGAAAGGTGCCAAGGGAGCAAAACAGACAGAAGTACTCCTTCTCTGGGTCACACAAGTGCAGGGTAGGCCCCTGGTGCCTCCTTAAATTTTACCCCATAGACACCTCATTTGCTTTGTTTTTGTCCCAGCCCTGCCTTTCAAATAAGTTCAAATTACAGTTATGATCGGCAGTCTCCCAGGTGGTTCCCTGTGATCCTTTGCTCCTGATACCCATACCTTTGTGTATGGCTTTCATAAATATGTGGCATTCTGTGTGACCAATAGATTATGCCTGAAGTGATGGTATGGGACAATTTGGCTACTGTTTTGCTCTCTCTTCTGGGGGAAACTTTCACTCTGGGAGAAGCCAGCTGCCATGTGGTAAGGCTAACCAAACTGCTAGATGGAGAAGTTCAGGTGGTAAGGAACTGAGACCTTCTACCAACAGCCATGAGAATGAGCCATTTTGGAAGCAGATTTTTTAGCCCCAGCCAAGCCTTCAGGTGACTGTAGCCTCATTAGGATTTTAACTGTGAGCTCATAAGAAACCCTCAGCCAGAACATTCAGCCCAGCTACTCCGGAATTCCTGACTCACAAAAACTTTGAAATAATAACTGCTTATTGTTTTAAACCATTTTTTATGCAACAATAGGTAACTAACACAACAGCAGACTTGAGGCATTTTATGATTTGAATCTAAAGAAAAAAGAATTCTGTGTGGTAATATAGGCTTATCATAGTGATTAAGAATACAGACTCTGGAGCCAAACGGTCTCAGGTTGAATTCTGGAGCAGTCATTTATTAGCTGCGTGGCCTTGAGAAAATTACTTAACCTATTTGTGTTTTTAGTTCTTCGTCTATAAAGAGGGAAAATAATAGCACCTATACTATAGGGTTGATGGAAGAATTAAGAAAGTAAATATATGTAAAGTGTCTATTAAATAATAAGCATTATAAAAGTGTTTGTTATTATTTCTAACTATTTTTGTCTGTGCTTATTTCTCACATGGATAGATGTATTATTGTTAACATTGAATTAAATGCAGCTTTCCTATGTGCAAATATATTTCACTAATGCCTTACACAGTAATGCCTGGGAATAGAGGTACATGGCTTCCAAAAAAAGGTGTTTTGTATCTCCAGAGGAGAAATCAGATTTCTCCCACCTTGGTTTTGGGTGGGGAAAATAACTTTCTGGATTATGTAGCCAGGAAAAATATCCCCCTATTACTCACATTTTACTTTATAGGTATTTTCTTCTTGCCATATCGGAGGTGCTCCCAGCTTCAGTAGTTGGGGTTAAATTTTTGCATGCCTCATATAAGAAAAGAGACTCAGAAAGGTTTTATTATCCAAATTTTGCGTGCCTACAACATGCAGCTTGCACTTCCCTGTAAATGAATCTTTTATTCTCTGGCATCGTGTTTGTATGTGTGTGACCTGCATGCATTCTTCTCTCTTTAAAGGAATGTTCTTATGCTCTGCAGACGTCACCCAGACTGAGCTGGAGGTTACCATGGTGATATGGCCATACAGGATGACTTCAAGACTACATCTTACTGAATTGTCTTATGGAAAATTGAGGACTGTTGTCTTTGGCTGATAGGTTATACTTAAACTTGACCCTCCCTGCCATTTCTTTCAAGAATAATTAAAGAACTTTGCTGTTGGTGGATGACCAGGCCAGCTGTTTTCAAAAGTGTAAAGTTGGTAACATTTATTTTTACATTTCCCTTTTCTGTGACCTTTTCCCCAGTAACAGCATCCTTTTTCTCTAGGCATTTGATGACCTTATATTACCTCAGATCTTCCTAACAAACAATAAACTAATCTGATAAGCTTAGCCACACTATGATTTTTTTAAAAAATCATATCACTTTTTTGATTTGCATTATTTAGACTCACCTCAAGAGTCATGACTTCAGAGACAGTTACTCTGAAGAAAAAAAATAATTTTGGGGGGAAACACACATATGTGGTAGAAATCTCTGCAGTTAGGAATATGCAATTAACTCTTTATTTTAAAATTACAACTATGAAACACATAATTAGCTTTCAAATAATTCCTCAAATATGTATATGAGGCAGAACCACCAAATGTGTCCATTTCTGCCCCAAACAGCACAGGTTTCTTTTCCCTCTGTCCCAAACACTTAATCCTCCTGAAGATGACTTCAATTTAGTTATTTTTCTTAATAAGTATCATTAAAATTTTTGTTTTTATTTTTCCTGAATTGTCTGAAATAGTTTTCTAAGAGTTTCTCAAAATTTTGTTACCAGATTACACATTCAGTTGGGCATCAAAATCTTTAAAAAATGCAATTACATTTCAACAATGAAGAAAACAAAAATAACTGCTTCTGATTATTATCCTGTGAAGTACATGCATTTGAATCTTAAAGTATTTCTCCTTATTCATATTTGTGTCATTCTTTAGCATTTAATGTTTGCTGCCTGGTAGTTAACTTTTTATGTATAGTTATTCGCCTCATCTAAATTTAAAACACCTTGATATTAGGGATCATGCCTAATGTTTTGTTGTTTATTTCCAGACAACACTTAATTCGCAATTGAATAAACATTAATTGATTGGTAAATTTACTTAGAAGTAATTAAAGAATGTATGCAAAGTTTCAGGGAAAGTGATTACTCTTTTATTTTTTTGCCCAGAGATATTTTACACTAGCTCTTCAAGTTTTCGTTTTTCTGTCATAAAGAGAGTTAATAAGTTTGTGTACACATTGAACAAATTCTTATTGAATACTAGGCTCTGTTCTTTGATAAGATCAGAAAAGAGCAGACAGGATTTGGTTTAATGTAAGACATCGGTGACTTTGACATAAACAGTATTTATGACATGATGGAGACGAAGCCTGACTAAGGTGCATTTATCTATGAAAACATGAAATGAATTATCAAATGATAACATGTGCCTCATACTATATATAGCAGAAGGTAATAACAATAATAGAATGAAAACACCTATCACTTAATGGGTGTTGGCTTTATGTATGGCATTTTGCTAAGCACTTTTTATATATTATTTCACTAAATGCTTGCAACAACACTTTGAAATCTATATTATTACCTTAATTTTAGAGATAGGGAATTTGAGACAGAGAATTTAAGTGACTTGCAAAGGTCATGTTGCTTTATTACAAGCAAAAGATTTGTAGCATCAGTTTTAACCTAAAGAATGAAAGGAGTAAAAATGTTATTGTGTATATTTATTTTCTATACATCTTTACAGATTGAAACAGTGTTTAAGTGGTTGTCTCTACTTAGTTTAGCAAAAGGCAGGAAAAAATAAATACTAATAATATCTAATGTTGGCAGGGTGTGAGGAAGTAGACACTTTTAAACACAGTGGGTAGGAGTAACAAATATTTGCTATGGGGGAATTTTTCAGGAGAATCTCTAATTAATGTCAGCTGTGTAAATTTTTTTTTCTTTTAATGGGTCTGGAGAAAAACAATACTATAGACATTGTTTATAAGTGAGGTTTTCCAATTGTTAGCAAACTCTTTTCTCTAAGGTAGAGGTCTCACTCAGGCTACATGTGAGAAACTCCTTGGTAACTTTTAGAAAATACCCCCAACCAATCAAGTAAAAATCTCTGGGAGTGGAGCATAGACACTACTAATTAAAACAGTTTTCCCAGTGGAGTCTACTATATACTAGGTTGAGATCTTTTTTATAAGTATATATCTTCACCTCTCCTAATAGGGAGAGTGAATAACAAATCTATAGCCCATTCTCGAGTCTCTATTGTTCAGGAAAATTGCCCACCTACATTACTTAATGGAGAGAAAAGCATTTATCTCTTAGCTAAGCTCCTCTAATGAGATTTTGCTTGAGCAGAAGGCTAAAGGGAATAAGGCTGGGTACGTTCATTGGCAGCATCACTCTCTGTCCAGGGAAAATAATAATGGATCTGAGCACCCCTTCTCCTTTTTCCTCATTTACCTTCTAATATCTCTGGAGCTCAGGAAGCTTCAGAGGGGTGGACTCCTACCTTCAGTCAGAAATCCCACATTAGAGTGGTCATGTTCAAATAATTTAGGTACATTATGCTTAATTTGGACTAAAGGACAGGTTGAAGACATTTGATTTAGCTTGGTTTTTCTGTGACTTGAAATTTCCTTTTCATTGATCTATAAGAATCAAAGTATGATCCATCCAGGAGAGGGTTGCTGAGCAAATTATGGCAGACTCCAAAACAATATTTTTAGTCTGTTTGTAGACCATTTGGCAATATCGATTTTAAAAATGTTCATATCTTTTATGTCAGCATTTCCATATACTGGGGTATATGGTATATGGCTTCCAAATATGACTGTCAATACTTTCTCCCTTCACTGTACATGCACAGAATCTAAGAAATGGGGTTTATTTTCTCTCTCCTTGAATGTGGGCTGGACTGTGACTTACTTAGACCAACAGACTGGGATGGAAGTGCAATTCTGGGATTTTCACACTAAACTTTATAAGAGATACTGCAGCTTCCATTTCCCCTTCTTGGATCTCAGCAGACGTGATGTAAAGAAATCCAGGCTAGATGACTGGATTAGCAGCACATGAAGAGACATTCTGAAGGTTGAGAAGCTCTTAGGTGAGCTTCCAGTTGACTGCAACTGCATCTGAATGAAACTAGTCAATATCATCTAGAGCAGAAGAACCACTGAGATGAGTATTGCCTGAGTTCCCGATCCACAGAGTGGTGAGAAATAACACATCATTGTTGTTTTAAACCACTAAATTCTCAGTTGGTTTGTTACACAGTCATAGAACCACTCATTCATTTGTTTACTCTTTCATTTACTGAGAACCTATTGTATACGAGGTACCATTCTATACACCAGACAAACCAAACTTGACAGAAACATCCTTTTCTTTTGGAATTTATCTCCTAATGAAGATAAATAAGATAATTTCAGACTGTGATAAATGCTAAAGAGGAATTAAATATGTTGATGAGATAGAGTCAATGTATTGAAGATACTATCCTAGATCAGTGCTGAAGGAAGTCTTCTCTAAGAAGATGACTTTTGAGTTGAGATCTGAAGAAAGGAAAGGCTCTAGTCCTGAAAAAACTGGAAGGTTCCAGACAGAGAAACTGCAGATGTAAATGGGAATGTTCTAAGAACAGAAGAAAGGATTATGTGGCTGGGTGCAGTGACGGATGGGAAGAGGAAGCCAAGAAGTTGTCTACTTAGCATTTTGCTAGCCATATTAAGAATTTTAAATTTTATCCTATAGTTGAAAAATGTTAGGCACACTATGGACTCATTTAAAATATATTTAAACATATGAATACAATAAGTTGGAATATGTAACAACCCTTTACAGTAGTTATCTCTAAGGAGTGGTCTTAAGTACAATTTTTAAGTATAGTTTATAGTGTTTAAATTTTGTATAAATATTTAAGAGACTCTTTCTTCCAAAATCATTCTCTCCTTTTATATTAGTAAGACTGTAGTAATGAACATATTTAGATTGTGTTAGTTCTCTCGTGATTAGAGTGTAGTTATACGGCTAAATATGTGAAATTTATAAATACGTGAAATAATATGTGTCATTCTCATCTGAAGGTTTTTTTAAAATTTATTTATTTAATTTATTTATTTTTGGCTGCGTTGGGTCTTCGTTGCTGCGCGCAGGCTTGCTCTAGTTGCGGCGAGAGGGGGCTACTCTTTGTTGTGGTGCACGGGCTTCTCTTGTTACAGAGCAGGGGCTCTAGGCAAGCGGGCTTCAGTAGTTGTGGCACGCAGGCTCAGTAGTTGTGGCTCACGGACTCTGAGCACAGGCTCAGTAGTTGTGGAGCACAGGCTTAGTTGCTCTGTGGCATGCGGGATCTTCCCGGACCAGGGCTCGGACCCACGTCCCCTGCATTGGCAGGTGGATTCTTAACCGCTGTGCCACCAGGGAAGCCCCTTGAGGCTTTTGCAATAGTAGGTTGGCCTCTTCCATGCTTTCTTTCCTCTTGTTTTGACTACTTGCAGAGGCTGATGAGAATGATAAAACCTTAGGATGGAAAGAAAGTTGGTCTTGGATGCTTGCATGAAGAAGAGCCACACTGAGACATGGGCAATAAAACTTGTGGTGTGTTAAGCCTCTGAAATTTTGGAATCTGTTACCGTAGCTTAGCCTAACTTAACTAAATACAATGAAATACATGTATTGCTCTCGTAATGGGATTACATTGAATACAATAATTTCATTTGTACTGCAGGTTAAGACTAAAGTCCTTACGAAGCTTTGTTGCAAATAGGTCAAGGAATTAATTGGAGCACTAGAACAAGAGAGTATTTAAGAGTTTTTGTGAAACGGTATTTAATAATTTCAGTAAATGATCTTATAGTGTATGGCAGATACTTAAGGATTCTCAAATGATCTTACTCTACCACCTCATATGTCATGAAGCTTCTACTCGTCTCTGTCAAGGGCTAGGAAGTACCAGTGGATTATACATTTTCAAATCATGCTTTACTCAGTGTATTACCAAAATGTGATAAAATACAATTTTTTTTACATTGTCAATTTTCTGAGACCATTATTAGATTATTAAACTTAGAGAAAGTCTCTTGCTATTAAAATTAAATAACTTGTGCTCTAATGACCAGGCATGTTAAGCTGCCTTGATATGAACCTTGCACTATCTATTTACAATATCTTATTAGCATCTGTAGCATGTATGCACAGAGCTTGAGAACATAACTCTAAGTCTGCATGTCCATTTGGAAAACAATTCTAGAGTTCATACAAAGACAATTCAAAGACACTTCTAGAGGTCATGATAAACTCTTATTCTCCCTTTAATTTATATTATTTCTGCCAAGCCCATCCAAAATGAGAAAGTCTTTTCTAACATCCATAGCATTGTTTTTGGCAAATTGCAACCAACTGGGGTCATATAATAATAAAAACATTCCTTATTCCCAACCTAATATTACCCAACCTAATATTACTGATATAATATCCAACCTAGCTCTGTTCACTGCTAAAATATTCAGACATTTAAGGGATATTTACTGTGCTGTTACTTCTAATACTGAAAAATTTGATTTAGAGAAACCTCAACAATTTAATAAATTCTTCCATATCTCTCTCATGAAACATAAATACCACTAGAAATGTATAATCTGAACATTCTATGATAACCTAGAAAAGTTTTGTGTTGTTAAAATTAACCAATAGAATAAAAATTGTATTTGTGATGTTGTGACTAAAAGTATATAACTAAATAATTTTGTAAGGATGTAGCTAAAGAAAAAACACATAATTTAAAGATGATTTATTGGGATAGCAAAATTGTGGTTGGTATTTTTCCTATTTTATTTAGATTTTATTAATGGTGCTATAATATTGTTTATGTATTAGTAAATTCTCTTATTCAAAATCATTCTTTATTTAGTCATAATTAATTGTTGATTACCTATCTTATCCTAGATTCTGTTTTGGGCATTTGGAACTATGTATGTCTTTTCATACACAGTTGAAAAGACAAACTCACTGCTTTTATAGAACTTACATTCTATTGAGAGAGAGATACAATAAACAAGTATATGATATAATTTGCTGTGTCTCTTTGGGTGCTCTAGAAAGTAGACACTGAAATGGACACAGGAGTGAAGAGGTTTATTGGGGACTAACATTAGTGAACAGAAAAGGAAGGAATCGGGGTTGAGCAGAGGTCAGGCTATGATGCTGCCCCTGACAATATTCCTACCAGTCAATTGAGGCACTCTAGAGCAAAGAATTTTCATTAGAAATGGCTGGGTCTTTGTATTGACATGTTGGCTGATGTCACCCAGAGAAGCATATCACCTCTACTCAAAGCTGAGGCAGGTTCTGAAGGAGTTAATAGTGGGGCTGTTGGTTAAGCCCACTCCTCACTTTTGGGCAATGGATCCTTTCTTGAAGGGAGGTCTGAGAGGAGCATCTTTTTGTTCATTTCTTTTTTTTTTTTTTTGTAGATTAAAATAGGATAAGAAGAAAAAGTGGGAAGTTTATTTTGAATAGGTTAGTGAGGAAGGCCATTGATAAGATAATAATGGAGCAGAAGTTTGGAAGTTAGCTTCAATCGTTTGGTGATCTGGGATAAGGATATTCCAGGAGAGAGGATAGCAGTGAGAAGATCCAAACATGGGAATGAGCCAGCATAGCTGAAATGAAGAACATTCACAGAAAGAGTTAGGGGGTGGGATTGTGAAGATAGGCTAGGAAAATAAATAGGAACATTAAGACCATGGTTAGGATATTTTCTGAGTAACATGGAACGTTTTGAACAGGTGGGTGCCATGATCTGATTTACATTTTGATAAAAGTCACATTGCAGAACTGTGGTTTGCACGAGGGTATTAGTGGTGCTGCAGTGAGAAGAGGTAGGATTCTTGTGTATTTTCACACCATGGCTTTCTGATGAGTTGAATGTAGGTGATGAAAAAAGAGAGAAGTCAAGGATGACTTCTGGGCTGGTGGCCTCAGGAAACATGGGGGAAAGAATGGGAGAGGAACAGGTTCATGGTCCTAGTGGGGAGATAAAGAGTTGTTTCAGATATATTAAGTGTAAGTGTATGTTAGATTTCTAGGTGACATGTAAACAATTAATTTAAGAAGATTATCATGAAGCTGAGAGAAGTAGAGTGGAGATTAAATTTGGGAGCCATTTGAGTATAGATGAAATTTCTAGCAATGAGATTGGATGAGATTACATTTGAGTATAGATGAAAATTACGGCAATGAGATTGGATGAGTGTAACTAGAGAAGTTTACCCAACACACTCCACAATCCAAAAATAGAGATAAAGAGGAATAGGTAGCAAAGAAGAAAGAGAAGGAGCAGTCAGACTGTAAAGAAGAACACCAGGACATATGGTGTCCTAGAAAGCCAACGTTTTTTTGATTTTGTTTTTGTTTGTTTTGTTTTGTTTGTTTGTTTGTTTGTTTGTTTAAAGGGGAAGATGATCAACTATGTCAAATGCTGCTAAGAGATCAAGTAAGATGAGGGCTGGGAATTGACTTTTGGAAATGGTAAAATGGAAATCAATGGTGACCTTGACAGGAGCAGTTTCACTGTGTTCATAGCAGAGAGGAAAGCCTTGTCTGAAAGCAAGGTTAAGAAAAAGGAAATTGGAACTTGAGAAAAGAGAAGCAATGCAAAGGTGTGTGTGTTTGTGTGTGGGTGGGTGTGTGCGCGTGTGTTTACAGTTTATCCCTAGAAGAGATTATTTTTTAAAAGACACCATACATTGTGCTCTTTGGACTACATTTTTAATTTTCTCTTACAGATGAGAGATCTGAAATAAGTTAGTGAGTTGATGAAGCCAGTCAAGTTCTACTGTTACAGTTTTAGAATACAGGTAGTGCTAAACTCTTTATAAATACTGTGTTTGATAAAAAGAGTTGGATAAATTTCATTAATGCAAAAGTGTCTACCTTAGATGCCAAGAGCTAAATGTATCAATATAAATCATATAAACTTTTTTGTTTGAGACAGCATCCAATTTACATTTCTGCATCTATAATTAACCAAGTAGAGGAAAAATGAATTGGTAGTTAAGTTATAGTAATTGCTATGGGCTCACACATGCCATTATTATTAGATTGTTTCCACATACATTATCTCATTTAATACTAAAAATGATCCTGCAAAACTCCTTTATAGATGAGAAAAGTGAGGCTCTGAGTTTCAGGTAACTTGCTCAAAATCACATAGCTAGTTTCAGACATAGAATTTGATTGCAAGTCTGACGTTAGGCTCTTGCTTACTCTGGTATGCAATGCTATTTCTTGATTTAAAATTACCAAACAGCTTAAAAGAGGTAATCATTTATGCCTGGTATGACACCAATCAAAACTTTTAAGTTCTTCAGAATGAATTACAAGCCAATAATTAAAGATCTAGGAATTATACATGTAAATTAAGGTCAAATTTTTTTGTTTTTCCTAGATAGAGAGTGGTTGGTTAAATAATTATGACAGTTGACCTAATTAGTAGAAATAAATCTTATATTAAAAATATTTTGGGGGTTTATATGTTCTATATATATTCTTATAATAGAAATGCACTTGTTATTTCTTTTTTGTATAAATTCAGTTGTATAGCTATTAGCATCTTTAAGACCAATACACGTATAGATATACAATTATGAAATTTTATAAAATTCTTGACCTTGAGAGGAATAGGCAGAGAAGAACAGATTATAAACTGGCACTTGAAATATTGACCCTGATGGAATAAATAGGCATGTTTTGTACTGATAGATAACACGAAGGTTAATACACTTGTTTATTACTGTATTTAAAATAGTGATCTGAAGCTATAGTGTAGCACCAATTATGAATAAAATGTTAAACTGATTATGCATTCCAGAGCTATGGCAACTATTACCTAGGTAACCACAAAAACATATAATATTGAATTGCATTTATTAAATGAAAAGTTTTCTTTTGGGTTCCTACTATTGTAATATGTAAAATGAGAACAGGATTTAAAGTGATTTGGAATTGCATAAAACAGATTTTGAATTACATTTTTACATGATTAGAAAAGATAAAATAAATACAAAATTTGTTTCAATTAAATATCCCAAACAACATGTGGTGAGGATTTACACTTTATAACACATTTTCCCCTAAAGAATTTGAATATGTTTTATACTGTTTTTAGAGAATTCTGAGAATTTTTATGTGAATTAGCTATTGGTAGACATTTTTATATTATACCTACTTTTATCCAGTGAGAAAAAGACACAAAAAAATCCAAGTTAGATAGATGCACATCTTTAATTCCCATTTATCTTTCTTTCTAGTTATTTTAGCATGATTTTATTGCCTTGATATTGAGGCAGATTCCATTCTCAACTCCCCTAGATCCCCCAAACCCCACAGCTAGTTCTATTTCCAAGTTAGGTATGGTCATGTGACTAAATTTTCTCTAAAAATATGTGAATGGAAGTGATGTGTGTCACTTCTGGACCTAGTCTAGTGTCACTTCTGGACCTAGTCTAGGGTATGTCCCACTACAATCTCTTCTGCCTATTAGCCAAATGTAATCTTAATGTGACAGTGACCTGACTTTAATCATATGATAAAGACCAGGCATGAAGCTTTCTTCTTTATGTCTTTGGATGTAGAATATCTTTTTTTGGTAGATTCCAGTCTTTTTTTAATCCATGGTTGTTGAGCACGTTAGTTGTGATTTTGGTGTGCTCATGAGAGGAGGTGAGCTCAAGATCCTTCTACTCTGCCATCTCGTCTCCCTCCCAAGCTCAAGACCAGGCACTGAGGAATGGTGGACGAACATGAAGAAAGGATCCTGGGTTTCTGAATTACCATATAGAGCAAAGCAGCCTTTTGACCTGGACTGCTCCTTTCAGACTATCAGATGAGAGAAATACACTTTTGTCTTAAAGCTACTCAATTATTGTTACTTCTCTTTATTTCAGCAGCCTAGCCTAAATAACAGTGAGAGAAGGAATAGGTCCAGATGGTTTCTCAAGTTCACAGGTTCAAGTTAGTCCATTTATACATGGGTCATATTCTTCCCCATAATGACATCAGTCTTGGTGATACAATCTCTCTCACGCTCCTCCCCAGTTCTTTCATTATCGTTTTATGGATCTACTTCTAATTAATGCTTGCTCTATTTACTTGTGCTTTTTCTTATTTTAATGCTATTGCCATAAGTAGGAGTGGGGTTGGTGTCTATTGCCAGGACAACCAGGAGAGGCTTTTTTGTACATGGCAATTTTGCAAGAGACATTTAGCTCAACTTGATTGGTTTCCTTGTTGTTCTTGGCTACCCTTACTCTCATAAGTAAAAGAATCCACAGTATTCCATGGTCTATCCATATTCTTTCTTTGTTTTCTCTTTTCTATCTCTGATAATTTACATAGATTCTGATGAAAATATGAAATTAATGACTTGATGCCTTTTTAATGTAATATATATAATTTATATTTTCCTAAACATATATATATATTTGTACTATATATCATATTTACATTTTTGTATACAATATATTTAATGTATGTTTTTCTATACAATATTTATTATTTTTATATTTTTTCCATACAATATACTTCTTTTCTTAATTTATATCCTGGCCAGCACTCCCTGAGTTTACAGAGGAATAAGCAGAGAAATAGAAGGAATAATTAGCTTAGGTGATTTCACACAGCTGCCAGTTCTCAAATTTGGTTCTTCTGACTCCAAGTTCTCTTTTTTCCCCCTAAATAGTAATGGAGTGAGGTGTTAGAATGTACAGTGGAAATAGTGGAGTCAACAGCTTGAGGGAAGAAGGAACAGAAGATTAGCAAAGAAAAATAAGGGATAAAGAGAGATTTGCAGACATGTGAAGAAGCTGGCCTTGTTTTAGGTGACCTAGGATTGCATGGCTGAGAGGCTTCATTGGAAGTAACTGTTCTCAGATATGCCAATACTGGAAGAATAATTTTATTGTCAGAACTGGTTGAGCATTCCCAATATACACATGGATTAACTTTCTATGTCCAGAGTAGACGTAAGTGTCTCTTCCAGCAGAGGCTGGAAGGTATGTGGCTGTGGATTGTAAAAATCTCTTTACTGGGTCTTGCTAATTTCCAAAACGAAAGCGCTAACAGAAGGAATCTTTTCCTGGTGACTGGCCATGGTCTAGCTTTCATTTATAGCTTAGTTACAGACTTATTTATGGCTTTATCATCCTTCTATTCCTCTTTAACTGTTCTCCTTTTATCCTCACTATGTGGATTATATCATATACTAATTTAAAGGCATGAAGCAATAAATGTATACTTTTATATACAGGTATATATAAGGTGGAATCTGTGAGGACAGGAGGAAAGAGATCTTTATGAGAAGCTTGAAAGAAATCAACAGTTAAAAAATCTAAGAGAAGATATCAGCTCTTAAAAATTGGAAAGAGTAATTTTGTGTTCTCTTTCAGTATCTCATCAATATCTTTATGTACAAATTTGAAGAGCTGGAAACAAATTTGTTGGGATTGTTCAACCACTAGTAATGGCTAACATTTACAAATGTGTCTGCATTAGTTTGCTAGGGCCGCCATAGCAAAATACCACAGACTGGGTGGCTTAAACAACAGAAATTTATTTTCTCAAGTTCTAGAGGCTGGGAGCCCAAGACCAAGGTGTCAGCAGGTTTGGTGTCTTCTGAGACCTCACTGCTTGCCTTGCAGATAGCCACCTTCTGGCTGTATCCTCACATAGATTTTTCTCTAAGCACATGCAGCCCTGGTGTTTCTCTATGTGTCCAAATTTCCTCTTCTTATAAGGGCTCCATTTAGATTGGATTAGGGTTCACCCTAATGGCCTCATTTTAACTTAATTAACTCTTTAATGGCCAAATCTTCAATAAAGTCACATTCTGAGGTACTGGAACCATAGCTAACATTTAATAAATGCTAATGATGAGTCTGCACTGTTCTCAACTCATTTCACATACTGACTTATTTAATCTTTGAAACAAACCTGTGAGCTAGATACTATGAAAAATTCTCTTTTCTTAGTATCTAGCTCATACTACATGAAAACTGAGGCACCAAGAGGTGGAACAACTTTCTCAAGGTCACAAAGGTAGTGAGTGGCAGAAGAGAAAACACATGGAGGTGGCCTGGTCTCAGAGCTGCTCTCTCAGCCACCATGCTGTTTAACGTTAGTTTGTACAAATTTAAGGGTGAACACACTAAGAATGGATTCTCAGTTCAGAATACGACTTCATGTTTCAGCCCCACTGATCTGTGCCTTTTGGAAAGCCATCTGCTCTCTTTAGGTCATCCATTGTCTTCTTTTTGTGAGGAATAACAGAAAAGATAATCTAAAGCTCCTCTGTAAATAAGGACTACATAAATGTTGACTGTTGTAGTAATTTAATTAGTAGGGGTGTGCTTGTCACTTATATTTATAGGCAGCCTAGTTACTGAGCAGAGGGGATTGTGTTGATTTCCAGAGAAAACAGATCTATGATAATGTGAACGAAAGAAGGTCATATAAAGTGTCGTGGTAGATCTTTTGCTTCATATGGTAAATCCAATATGGTACCCAAAGATCTCAAGCCTAGTTCATATGTACATTCTAATTTCACAATAAGTAAAAGATTTATTATTCCAAAAACATTCAGAGGTGAGAAAGAAAAAAAGTAGCCCTTGACATTGGGGAACTGTTGTGACACAGCTCTAGGCTTCAGAGTTATTTGGTGCTGGCCTGGTACTTACAGCTAGTGGTTATCCCATTGTACAGAAACAATAAAACACCAACATCTGACAAGGCCACTCTGAGACCACGACAGAGTGAGACAAAACAAGGACACCTCATAACTTTTTAAGAACATACGAAAACAAGGTCACTGTGCTATCCACAAAATGTCAAGCATCCCCCTCCCCTTGCTAACATGAGGGCTGCTACTTCATTACCAATTACAGCTTTAGCCTTACTCTGGTGGGCTGTCCATATAGATGAGTTTTACTGCGATACCCAACCACAGAAACATCCCTGCTTTCTGATAGCATCTAGAGTGAAGCCCTGCTTTCTTAGACTCTCCTCAAAAGCACCCAACCAAAGCCCAAACTCTCTAATACATTCTAACACCCCCTTACTGAGATGATCTACAGTTCCCCATGCAGCTTCCCTCTTTGCTTCAGTGAATAATAAACCCAACTTGTTCAATTATAGATGTGTTTCTGGTGGTCTTTAGCTGAAGGGCAAGGATAAAGGCAGTGCAATTACTCAACCAGATTTTAAGAAAACAATTTCATTTATACTACTATTTTCCCAAGTGAGAAAAATTTTAAAAGAACTTTTTCAGCATATAAAGCTTTGGGTTGTTTTGGGGAATCTATTTTGGTAGGAGAGGAAAACTTCCATTTGAACACCTCCGTTTTGCTTTTGCCTTTACAGATCATGTAGGCTCTGTTCACACATATTTCTAAGTGTATCCTTAAATTTTGCTTGCCTAAAAGTGTGAGGTTCTGAATATCATGAATTCCATCTTGTTACAATGACTGTCACACATGGTTTAGTAAAAATTCTCGTTCTATATATTCTTACACTCTTCCTACCCACAATGGAAGAAGAAAAAAAAGAGTTATACTTGTGTGTGCTGCCTGCCCAATTGAGTTGCTAACTGTCCACCCACTGTTCTTTTCTTTTTGCCTTATGCCTATGCTGCAGTTTGAGTGATCAAATTAAAAGATAGGCCTAATTAACTGTAAGAACTTTATAAGCTTCTAACTAGAAAATCTGCTTCTTCTGGCTCATTTTGTTTCCTCACAGAAAAACTGCTTTATACTTACAGCTTATTACTGTTTGATAATTTAAACAATATTTGCCTGCACACACATATACACATTCAACTAATTTTATTCTAACACCTCAATTCGTGTGCCTATATCCTATGGCTTGAAACTCCTCTTTTCCTCGATGTGGTTGCATAGCAACATTTGCAAGTTGTGAACAACAAAATGCTTTATTATTGGGTTCTAGGAGAGAGATTTCCAAGTATTGTCAAGCCAGGAGTTCCATGAGTAAATATTTTTTTCTTATACTTTGGTGGAAGCATATTTAAAGAGGGAGGATTGGAATCTGTGATCAATCAGAGAAAAATAGAATTTACGGACACCAAAGAGAAATGTTGAGACAGGCTGATTACCAACTGGCTTGATGGGTTCAAAATTTTTTATCCTTTGTTGAGCATGAGTTTCAACGTTTGACTTGAGTTTCAAATGGTTTGAGTATAGATGTTTATTTTTAACATAATTAGGCTAATTCAGTAATATACTGAAGCAACAACCCTACTACATATGATGCCAGGTGCTGGCAGTAAAGATGTATCAGACACAAACACTAGTACAAAGAAATTTCATCAAATAGATTAAGTTCTATGTTTCATAACAGTGGATAAGCTTCCCCCAGTTTCGGTTTATTCCTTGGATCTGACTGAAGGTAAAGAGGTCAGAAGGCTTAGGGCCTGAGAACCCTTCTCTTTTATTATAAGGATAGTTTATTCTTTCAGAATAAAATCTGTAAATCTGTGGTCTTGCTGTGGGAGGTCCAATCTAGAGAAATCCAGTTTGAAAATATGCACATTTTTTTCTTATTATTCAAACAGGTTGCTATTTGTAGAATTCGTAGTGTCAACAACCCAACTGTATATGCACTATCTGCCTAAATGTACCTAATTAAAATACACTCAACTCACACAGAAAACTCTCTGTTCCTGATTGCAGCACACTAGGGCGAACTTGCTGGTGCTGGAGTTTTCATCTGGCTGCATTATTCTCTACCTTTTAGTCATTCTCTGTCATCTTATTCCTCTAATGTTTCTGAAGCACTTCTTTTCTGTGTGAGCTGCTTATTATTGTCTAAGTAGCTTCAGTTTGCTAAAATGTAGTGGTCACAATAACTATGTTCATCCATTCTGAATTTAGATCCTGTCAATTAAAATTGTGTTTCAAAAAATCGTTTTGGTGTTAATGGACTACTGCTGATATTTTGAGACTGTGCTGTTGATGAGATCTGTGTTTCACATTTCATACTCAGGAAGATACAAGAGCAATTCTCTTGTTGACTCTGGACCTAATGTCTGTAATAAAGTGTGATGATTAATTTTATGTGTCAACATGACTGGGCCATGGGATGTCCAGATAGCTGATTAAACCTTATTTCTGGGTGTGTCTGCGAGGATGTTTCTGGAAGAGATTAGCGTTTGAATTGGTGAACGGAGTAAAGCAGATGGCCCTTCCCAATGTGGGTGGGCATCCTCCAATCCACTGAGGGCTTGAATTGAATTCTGGGACTTCCCCGGTGGTGCAGTGGTTAAGACTCCGTGCTCCCAATGAAGGGGGCCCAGGTTCGATCCCTGGTCAGGGAACTAGATCCCACGTGCATGCCACAACTAAGAGTTCACATGCCACAACTAAGGAGCCCATGTACCACAACTAAGGAGCCTGTGAGCCACAACTAAGACCTGGAGCAACCAAATTAATTAATTAATTAACTTTAAACAAAGAAAAAGAGGCAGAGGAAGGTTGAATTCAATTTTTCTCTGCCTGGAACATTGATCTTCTCCTGCCCTTAGTGCTCTGGATTCTCAAGGCTTTAGACCTGGAATCTATACAATCAGCTCTCTGGCTCTCAGGCCACTGAATTACACCACTGGCTTCCTGGCTCTCCAGTTTGCAGGGCAGATTGTGGGACTTCTTAGCCTCTATTGGTTCTGTTTCTCTGGAGAAGCCTAATACAAAACTCTAGGATGGAGACCGTATAAAATCAGTTTTCAAATGGAGGGAAAGTATAAGTAATATTTACTGAGCTCCTACAATGTTATCAGTGTCTATTCACACACTATTCTCATTAATGCTTATAGCACTAAGGTGGATACACTGTGTGACTCTTAACGGATGAGATAACCACATTTCAAAGAAGTTGAGAAAACTGACCTATGTCACAGATCTAAGTAGTAGCAGAGGTGGTATTCAAACCTGTCTGCCTGACTTATGAAACTCATTCATGCCACCCCATTTTGAGGTTCAGAGAGCTAACATTTATTGATTACCTGGTGTTTGTCAGACACTGGCTGAAAGATGTATATATAGTTTATGTATAATATATTCTATAAGGTACTCTGGATGCAACAAAGAACTCAAAGCCATGGCTTCTAAACTCAAAGACCTTGTAATATATTTAAGGCGATTAACCATATGAGGCAACAGTAAGGTGCCAGAGGAGTGGAGATAGTGCTATAGGAGCTGAGAGGAAGGACTCCATGAAAACTCTCAGGTCAGTCTGTAGCTTGAAAACCAGGAAACATATGTTCATTTTCTACTTTTTGTCTAAAACCTCAAAGAAGAATTTGTTGTTTTTGTCATAAATTGTGGGAGTTACTTTCCACTCTATTTTTTCTATGACCTTTTGAATCTTGAATGACTGTGGTACAAATGGGTTATGTCCCAGCTCTATCATGTCCTAGATGTGTGAATCTGGGCAAATTATTGACCTCTTTGTGTCTAAGTTTCTCCATTTGTAAAATGTGCACACTAACAATACCCAGTTTATGAGTTTGTTGTGTCAATTAAATGAGAACTTAGAATGCTTTGAAGTTATGTTATTAGGTACATACATATAGTTTAGTTTATAACTATAACAACTTCCTGTCAAAATCCTTCTTTTTATCATTCAATCACTCTTTATGCCTGATAACACTTTTACATATTTTTCTTTTGTCCATAAATTCTGTTTTGTTTTATGCTATTTTTCTTTTTATTAGTATTTCTTGTTTTTATTTGACAGTATCTGTTGTCCTTTTTCCCTTTATCCTTCCATCTGCAATTTTGGGGGGCCCATATGTTTTAGGGATTTAAAAATTACATTTATGTGTATTGTAATAGTTATTTTCATTTATTTTGACCATTTTATTTTATGTTATTTGTTCCTATGCTTACATTTTCCTTATGTGTTCTATTGGATTGACAGAGATTAACTTAAGTCTTTTCATCTTTCTATTCATTTGAAAATTATGTACTTCCACTGAAATGAGATTATTTATTTCTTTTAAATGTTATCCTTAAAATTTTAACATATATATTTAAACAAGTTTAAAGAGATCCAAATTTCTGCATTTTCCCCAAAGAATATAACTGATTTAGAATGTTTTCTCTTTATTAACTCCCATCATGTTGTCCACGTTATTGTGATCAAATGTTTTACTTCCACCTTGACTTTATATCCCCTAAATTAACATTATTCTTGTTTATAGTCATTGCTTTCTTTGTAATTTTCTCAGCATTAACAAATCATTAATCATGTTTTCAGCTTCATTTAACTTTCGTTTTTACTCTTGATTAAAATTTGAATTTCTAAAACTTATATTTGGAGAGGGCAGACAGCAGAAGCAAGAAGAACTACAATCCTGCAGCCTGTGGAATAAAAACACATTCACATTAAGACAGACAAGATGAAAAGGCAGAGGGCTATGTACTAGATGAAGGAGCAAGATAAAACCCCATAAAAACAACTAAATGAAGTGGAGATAGGTAACCTTATAGAACAAGAATTCAGAATAATGATAGTGAAGATAATCCAGGACCTTGGAAAAAGAATGGGGGCAAAGATGGAGAAGATGCAAGAAATGTTTAACAAAGACCTAGAAGAATTAAAGAACAAACGAACAGAGATGAACAACACAATAACTGAAATGAAAACTACACTAGAAGGAATAAATAGCAGAATGACTGAGGCAGTAGAATGGATAAGTGACCTGGAAGACAGAATGGTGGAATTCACTGCTGCAGAACAGAGTAAAGACAAAAGAATGAAAAGAAATGAAGACAGCCTAAGAGAACTCTGGGACAACATTAAACGCAACAACATTCGCATTATAGGGGTCTCAGAAGGAGAAGAGAGAGAGGCAGGGCCTGAGAAAATATTTGAAGAGATTATAGTTGAAAACTTCCCTAACATGGGAAAGGAAATACCCACCCAAGTCCAGGAAGTGCAGAGAGTCCCATACAGGATAAACCCAAGGAGAAACACACAGAGACACATAGTAATCAAATTGGCAAAAATTGAAGACAAAGAAAAATTATTGAAAGCAGCATGGGAAAACAACAAATAACATACAAGGGAACTCCCATAAGGTTAACAGCTGAATTCTCAGCAGAAACTCTACAAGCCAGAAGGGAGTGTCATGATATACTTAAAGTGATGAAAGGGAAGAACCTACAGCCAAAATTACTCTACACAGCAAGGATCTCATTCAGATTCGATGGAGAAATCAAAAGCTTTACAGACAAGCAAAAGCTAAGAGAATTCAGCACCACCAAACCAGCTCTATAACAAATGCTAAAGGAACTTCTCTAAGTGGGAAACACAAGAGAAGAAAAGGACCTACAAAAACAAACCCAAAACAATTAAGAAGATGGTCATAGGAACATACATATCGATAATTACCTTAAATGTGAATGGATTAAATGCTCCAACCAAAAGACACAGGCTTGCTGAATGGATACAAAAACAGGATGCATATATATGCTGTCTACAAGAGACCCACTTCAGACCTAGGGACACATACAGACTGAAAGTGAGGGGATGGAAAAAGATATTCCATGCAAATGGAAATCAAAAGAAAGCTGGAGTAGCAATACTCATATCAGATAAAATAGACTTTAAAATAAAGAATGTTACAAGAGACAAGGAAGGACACTACATAATGACCAAGGGATCAATCCAAGAAGAAGATATAACAATTATAAATATATATGCACCCAACATAGGAGCACCTCAATACATAAGGCATATGTATACATAACATAACAGCTATAAAAGAGGAAATCAACAGTAACACAATAATAGTGGGGGACTTTAACACCTCACTTACAGCAATGGACAGCTCATCCAAAGGGAACATTAATAAGGAAACACAAGCTTTAAATGACACAATAGACCAAATGGATTTAATTGATATCTGTAGGACATTCCATCCAAAAACAGCAGATTACACTTTCTTCTCAAGTGCACATGGAACATTCTCCAGGATAGATCACATCCTGGGTCACAAATCAAGCCTCAGTAAATTTAAGAAAATTGAAATCATATCAATCATCTTTTCTGATGACAACGTTATGAGATTAGAAATGAATTACAGGGGAAAAAAAGTAAAAAACACAAACATATGGAAGCTAAACAATACGTTACTAAATAACCAAGAGATCACTGAAGAAATCAAAGAGGAAACCAAAAAATACCTAGAGACAAATGACAATGAAAACATGATGATCCAAAACCTATGGGATGCAGCAAAAGCAGTTCTAAGAGGGAAGTTTATAGCTATACAAGCCTACCTCAAGAAACAAGAAAAATCTCAAATAGACAATCTAACCTTACACCTAAAGGAACTAGAGAAAGAAGAACAAACAAAACCCAAAGTTAGCAGAAGGAAAGAAATCATAAAGATCAGAGCAGAAATAAATGAAATAGAAATAAAGAAAACAATAGCAAAGATCAATAAAACTAAAAGCTGTTTTTTTGAGAAGATAAACAAAATTGATAAACCATTAGCCAGACTCAACAAGAAAAAGAGGGAGAGGACTCAAATCAATAAAATGAGAAATAAAAAAGGAGAAGTAACAACAGACACCACAGAAATACAAAGCATCCTAAGAGACTACTACAAGCAACTCTATGCCAATAAAATGGACAACGTGGAAGAAATGGACAAATTCTTAGAAAGGTATAACCTTCCAAGACTGAACCAGGAAGAAATAGAAAATATGAACAGACAAATCACAAGCAATGAAATTGAAACTGTGATTAAAAATCTTCCAACAAACAGAAATCCAGGACCAGATGGCTTCACAAGTGAATTCTATCAAATATTTAGAGAAAAGCTAACACCCATCCTTCTCAAACTCTTCCAAAAAATTGCAGAGGAAGGAACACTCCCAAACTCATTCTATGAGGTCACCATCACCCTGATACCAAAAACCAGACAAAGATACTACAAAAAAGAAAATTACAGACCAATATCACTGATGAATATAGATGCAAAAATCCTCAACAAAACACTAGCAAACAGAATCCAACAACACATGAAAAGGATCATACACCATGATGAAGTGGGATTTATCCCAGAGATGCAAGGATTCTTCAAGATACACAAATCAATCAATATGATACACCATATTAACAAATTGAAGAATAAAAATGATATGATCATCTCAATAGATGCAGAATAAGCTTTTGACAAAATTCAACATGGATTTATGATAAAAACTCTCTAGAAAGTGGGCATAGAGGGAACATACCTCAGCATAATAAAGGCCATATACAACAAACCCACAGCAAACTTCATTCTCAATGGTGAAAAACTGAAAGCATTTCCTCTAAGATCAGGAACAAGACAAGGATGTCCACTCTCACCACTGTTATTCAACATAGTTTTGGAAGTCCTATCCACGGCAATCAGAGAAGAAAAAGAGATAAAAGGAATACAAATTGGAAAAGAAGAAGTAAAACTGTCACTGTTTGCAGATGACATGATACTATACATAGAGAATCCTAAACATGCCACCAGAAAACTACTAAAGCTAATCAATGAATTTGGTAAAGTTGCAGGATACAAAATTAATGCACAGAAATCTCTTGCATTCCTATACACTAATGATGAAAAATCTGAAAGAGAAATTAAGGAAACACTCCCATTTACCATTGCAACATTTACCTAAGAATAAACCTACCTAGGGAGACAAAAGACCTGTATGCAGAAAACTATAAGACACTGATGAAGTAAATTAAACATGATACCCACAGATGGAGAGATATACCATGTTCTTGGATTGGAAGAAACAGTATTGTGAAAATGACTATACTACCCAAAGCAATCTACAGATTCAATGCAATCCCTATCAAATTACCAATGGCATTTTTTACAGCACTAGAACAAAATATCTTAAAATTTGTATGGAGACACAAAAGACCCCGAATAGCTAAAGCAGTCTTGAGGGAAAAAACGGAGCTGGAGGAATCATACTCCCTGACTTCAGACTATACTACATTACTACTTCAGTAATGCAGACAATATGGTACTGGCACAAAAACAGAAACATAGATCAATGGAACAAGATAGAAAGCCCAGAGATAAACCCACGCACCTATGGTCAACTAATCTATGACAAAGGAGGCAAGGATATACAATGGAGAAAAGACAGTGTCTTCAATAAATGGTGCTGGGAAAACTGGACAGCTACATGTAAAAGAATAAAATTAGAACACTCTCTAACACCATACACAAAAATAAACTCAAAATGGATTCGAGACTGAAAAGTAAGACCAGACACTATAAAACTCTTAGAGGAAAACATAGGAAGAAAACTCTTTGACATAAATCACAGCAAGATTTTTTTTTTTTTTGCAGTACGCAAAGATCTTTTTTGATCCACCTCCTAGAGTAATGGAAATAAAAACAAAAGTAAACAAATGGGACCTATTGAAACTTAAAAGCTTTTGCACAGCAAGGGAAACCATAAACAAGATGAAAAGGCAACCCTCAGAATGGGAGAAAATATTTGCAAACGAATCAATGGACAAAGGATTAATCTCCAAAATATTTAAACAGCTCATGGAGCTCAATATTAAACAAACAAACAACCCAATCCAAAAATGGGCAGAAGACCTAAATAGGCATTCTCCAAAGAAGATATACAAATGGCCAAGAAGCACATGAAAAGCAGCTCAACATCACTAACTATTAGAGAAATGAAAATCAAAACTACAGTGAGGTATCACCCCACACCAGTTAGAATGGGCATCATCAGAAAATCTACAAAAAACAAATGCTGGAGAGGGTGTGGAGAAAAGGGAGCCCTCTTGCACTGTTGGTGGGAATGTGAATTGATACAGCCACTATGGAGAACAGGATGGAGGTTCCTTAAAAAACTAAAAATAGAATTACCATATGACCCAGCAATCCCACTACTGGGCATATACCCAGAGAAAACCATAATTCAAAAAGACACATGCACCCCAATGTTCACTGCAGCACTATTTACAACAGCCAGGTCATGGGAGCAACCTACATGCCCATCGACAGGCGAATGGATAAAGAAGTTGTGGTACATATATACGATGGAATATTACTCAGCCATAAAAGGGAATGAAATTGGGTCATTTGTTGAGACGTGGATGGATCTAGAGACTGTCACACAGAGTGAAGTAGGTCAGAAAGAGAAAAACAAATATCGTATATTAATGCATGTATATGGAACCTAGAAAAATGGTACAGATGAACCGGTTTGCAGGGCAGAAGTTGAGACACAGATGTAGAGAACAAGCGTATGGACACCAAGGGGGGAAAGTAGGGGTGGGGATGGTGGTGTGATGAATTGGGCGATTGGGATTGACATGTATACACTGAAGTGTATAAAATTGATGACTAATAAGAACCTGCTTATAAAAAAATAAATAAAATTAAATTAAAAAATTAAAAAATAAAAACTAATACTAAACTTCCTTTGGGTTATTTGTATGGAAATACGTTAATATAAATGTTTCAGACATTACATGAAATTCCTAAAAATCTTGTATGTTCTGGTATAATAAGTCATAATTCTAGTTATTATTCTAAAATGTATATCTCAGAAATAACTAAATTTCCTTGTCAATTGAATTATTATGAACTTTCATTAAATCTTTAACCATGGTCATTTTTAAGTCTTTTGTCATATACAGACAGTTCTGGGTGTACTCTGATGCTTTTGCAATAATGTTCCTATAAAAGGGTTTCATCTTCAAGGAATTCATGGAAAAGACTCTGAGAAGTACAGGTTTCTGGTAACTGACTATATTGCTGAACTGAATGAATAAGCATTTTCAGAACTCTAATGGAAAACTGATGAATTCATAAAAGTGCTAACAAAAGATCAAGATGAAAAAAAATTAATTATATGGGAATGAGTGAACTGATGAGGATGATTATATTTTTGTAACTTTCTGTTTGAATAAATAAGTAAATAAATAAATAAATAAAACATATATTTGGCTCTTTTCCAAATCTGCTTGGATTTTTCTGATTGTATTTGTTATTTTTATTTAGGTTTTCTATTCCCTTCTATATACACTTAATCATTTAAATACACTTAGTATTTTATATAAGATTGTTCTATTATCTGAAGTCTTGGGGGTCTTACCTGCTGTTTATAGTATCTGCTGATTTTTGCTCTCAATGGATGGTTTCCTTGTGTACTTACTAATTTTGGACTGCTCATCCTTTGCAGGCAATCGTCTATTGCCTGGACTTGGGGTGTATCCTTTAAGAATGACTTTTGCATTTAATTCTACCAAGAGTCTTAAAAATTTATCAGCAACTGGGCAAAATTTTATATTAATTTCAAGCTTTGGAGATTTGGATTCAGCAAGTGATGGGAATTCAAACTCCAAACTTGGACTGAGGTCAGGCCTGTGATCACAAATTCTTAGCACAGATTTCTTTTCCTCTCTCTTACAGAGCCAGACTAGGAGAACAGATATGCTACCTTTTCATCTCCCTCTCATGGGTGCATTTTTATAGCTTTTCATTTTGCATGAAGGTGCCCCCGTGAGAATACTAGTTTTATAGGGGAGGGGTAAGGGCTCAAGGCAGGTAATCCATAAGGCTCTTGGTTAGAGCAGCAGTACATTCTACCAATGCACAGTACCAACTTGGTGTTTACAGTTTTGAATTTTAGTTTACTCCTCATGTTTGAATTACTCATTTTTCCAAATTTCCTTGAAATGATATTTTCTTCTGACCTACTATGTATTTAAAAATGTTTTTTATATCTATTCAATGTCTTATGGGTTTTGTAGTTTGAGGGCTTTTAGATTTTCTACTTTACCATATTGCAAGAAATGCATTTACATTAATGGGCAGTAGAAAGTGGATTCAAAAAGCAGTGGAGTTTATTATGGCAGTGATGAGGATAGTTCCTTGTTCTTATAGGACATTTTCCACATTGTATCCATGCCATCCCTTCTGAATCACAAATCTTATTATACCATTGCATAAAAACCCTTTAGTGATTTCCCATTGCTCTTGGCATAAATTCTAATTCTCTTAGCGTGTCTTTTACTAAATGAATTTCATTATCTTCCCCTTACTTGCCCATCCAGTTCTTCCCTTCTCATGCAGTTTTTTTGTGCTGCTAGAATAAATTTCCTTAAGTTCTCCAAGTTTGTTGTTTTGTTTTTCACATCCTGCCTTTTTACCACACTGATCCCTCTGCTTGGAACACAGATTCTTTCTCATCTCTCCCCTTCACCTCAACTCCTTTGATAATTGTCTAATTTTTCAGGATTGAATTTAAGTACCACTTCCTCCAAGGAGCTTCTCTTGACCCTCCCTCCCCACAATGCATTTCCATTACGCGCTCTTATAGCATCCTGTACTTCTTATTTCCTCTATTATGTCACTAAAAAACATTTTTTTGTACTTGACTGTTCATTGGTCTTTTTTGCTAGTCTCTAAATTCCATGACAGTAGACATCCAAATTATTTTGTCATTATTGATTCTCTATATTCTAGCATGATATGTTGTAGGAAATTCGTAAATATATGCTGAATATTTCAAACTATAACTGCCATGGTTATTATCATTTTCAGTAGCTATTATTTATGTGCCTAGTCCTGGGTAGAGATTATTGGCATTATGGTGTTATAAGGAAGCTTTAATTTGGTTTTATTTATGAGAGCATTTCACAAATAGAAAATGACCATTCCTGTAATCCTAAATATCTACTTTGTGAGGCTGTGTATTCAGATCTATCATACCAACTAGAGAACATTTTGACTACAGTGACTGATTTCAGGCAGGATATCAAATGGTCATTTTGTGGAAAGAGTCCTTGATGATGATGCTGGCACAAAGGCAATTAAGTTCACTAATATATTCCCCTGTGGTTGTGCCATGTATGTTCGCATGAAGAGTAGGAAAAACTTTGGAATTTTTCAGGGTAGTCTTTCCCCCAGGTATGGACATCACAATTAGTACTTATTGAATTACCAGATGGCAAACATGGGTGAAGAAAAGTCCAGACAGCTTTGTGGAGTGTGTTATGGCTCCAGGTAAGGCTGTGGCATCATCAGAAAAGGTGTCCATGGACCTTCACGGAAAGGATCTATAGACAGAAATGCACATACTGAAGAATACCAGTAATGGAATATGTTTATGGGTGCAAATAGGAGTTCACATGGATATCAGTGAATCAGTTATGCAACTAGATCAGTCTGTGTTGCTGGCAGGTGAGGAAGATGAGGTTCAAGGTAGGCTGAGTGATGGTGAATTCCTCATTCAAAAATAGGGCAAAGTCTATTTTTAGGGATTGAAAGTTCCAGCACAGTCAGGTATTCTTATTTTTAGATTATATACCTGGCTTAAATATCTAGGTTTTAGGTTAGATTTCTAGGTTTATCAATAGTCTTGCAGTTGAGATACACAAAGAACAGCAAATACCATCTTTGTCACCACTTAACTACACAATTTATGGAGTGTTAAGTTGTGGCAGTTGGTTGCATTTGTTATATTGTGACATACCCACTCTCTTAGTAAAGACATCTCACCTTAAATGTGGTTCTTGAGGTTTTATTATCTGCAAGGAGTGAATAGTTGTGTTCTGTTGGACTGAGCTCCTTTAAGAATCACATGCATAGGAATAAGAGCCAAAATTTAGAGTTCTTCTGGGCTTCTACAGCAGCCATGGTCTTTTAGGTCTATCAATCTCAATCACAAGCAGCTGAGAAAGTTTTCAAAGTGAAATTTGAATTAGAGACACTGGAGAATATATTATGCTATTAGGAATCACTGAAATGATGAATTCTTCAGGGGATGTGTGAAAAGGACTAGGGGATGTCAAAGATGGAAAATAAGAACCAATATTAAGAACCAGTGATTTTTGGAATCATTGAATGCTCTCATTGGTAAGTGCATTACTAGAAAACTAATTTTTTCCAGAAATGTTTGGACTCCCTTAAGGAAGTATCAATACATATGACACTCAACACTAGGAAAATCAAGTACATCTTTCTCAGCTCTTATAAGCAAATGATACTGACACAAATAGCCCAAGATTAACAGGTAGAAATAAATTTTTTGAGTTGGGAGTATGTGAGTGAATTAAGTTAAGTTGTCATTCAGAGATCAGATTATTCCTTGGCCTAGAATCTACTCTGTGTGTGTGTGTGTGTGTGTGTGTGTGTGTATGCGTGTGTGTAAGTGGGTACGTTTCACAGGCCAAAAGTCACCACTGGACATTCAAATGTTCCAATGATTTTTGTAAGGTGTATTATTTTGTTTGGATATAATGAACCCCAGCTTATACCAACTTATGGAAAAAAATATTGGAAGGATTCTGGGAGAGGTTTTAGACTCCAAGGTGTAGTCAAACATCAGCTTCAGGAAAGCAGGAATAGGATAATTCTGGGGTCCATAGGTACTGATTCAGGGGATTGAATGTCATCAGGATGGTTTTGTTTGATCTCTTATCTTGCCTTTCCTCTGCGTTTTGGCATGCAGGTGAGTTTTCTATGCCCAGGAGCAGGAGAGGGGTGTCCATGATGCCTAGCAGTGTCTAGGACTTCTTGCAGCTTAGTCATTAGGTATTAAAACTCTGTGTCCCACATTCTGTTCCAGTTATTAAGAAGCCCAGGGAAGGGCTTAGACTGGTCAGGTGTGTGTCCTGTGACTGCCCCAGAGAGATGGAGGTTGGATCTCACTGGAAACATATGTTTCTTTTACTGTGAATTTACTCTTACTCTGTGATAACTTCTCCCTTCCCTTTAACTTCGGCTGCTAAACATGATTCATCCATCATTTGGGGGTGGGGGGTGAGCTGTCATGGAACAGAGAAAAAGTACACATTTTTACTTTTAAAGTTAGACAAAAAGCCATGATCCAGACATCTGAATGCATGTGTGGGAGAATTCTTGCTAAACCAATTTTTATAGTTGCAGTTCTGAGGTCTCATGAGAGAAGGGTTGCAGAAGAAAGAAATTGCTGAGAATGAATGATTTCACTGGGAAGGACCCTCATGCTTTGCCTCCCATTCTGGTGTTAGTTCTAAGCTGGGTGGTAAAAATCATCACCCTCTCTGAGTTTGGGAGATTAAAGCAGACATTCTCCCTGGTTGCCTGGGTGGCAGAATGGCACACCCATCTGATAACCATGGTGTTGGAAAATAGAACTGGAAGAATTGTATCAGATGCCTGGGCAGAACAGGGTGTGGTAGGCCCAACAAATTGATGTAAACCCTTTTACAAGTGAGGTGCTCCAGAAGCAGATGCAAATCTTCGAAAGGAAGGAGGGAAGAAACAGGATAGGATAGGATAAGTCTGTGATACAGCCTTGGCCAACCTCATGGGAAGCTTTGGAACAAGAAGTGCCAGTCAGTTTCCTAGACTGGCTGAAATGGCTGGGTCTCTATCTCCCCACCTTGCTCTTCACTGGGTATAGACCAGCCAGCAATATGTGTGACCTCAGGCAGGACAGCTCACTGAGTCTGAGACTGACTGAGAAGGGGTTGACAGCTAGAGACAGTCTGCTGTCCATATTCCCTACATCTGGGCCCCAAACCCTCCTTTGAAAGGAGATTTGGGGATGCATCTTTTATCATCACATACTCTCAAAGGATAGGGGAAGCAACCATTGTTTTCTTTTGCATCTGAGAATGATGAGGACCTAAAGGATCTTTAAAGTGATAACAATGATACTGAGCAGAAAACAACCATGGGTTATGAGGTTGTTGACTTAATGAGAAGGCAGAATTCTTCTGCAATTGCCAGTGTCATAAAAGGAACATATCAAAAGACCAAGCAGGAATTTGAACTTCAACAGATGAGAAAATAAAACATTCCTACTTCCTACCTCTCCCTCCAACCTCCTACCTCTGTGTCATGGTGTTGTGTAAGCCTTCTTGAATTTACGTCATTCAGGGAGAGGGTCTGAAATAACTGACTTGGAATTGAATAAGATTATGCTTTTCGGGGCTTCCCTGGTGGCGCAGTGGTTG
Organism: Mesoplodon bidens; assembly: GCF_964165515.1. Classification (NCBI taxonomy): domain Eukaryota; kingdom Metazoa; phylum Chordata; class Mammalia; order Artiodactyla; family Ziphiidae; genus Mesoplodon; species Mesoplodon bidens. The sequence goes on from NC_138167.1 coordinate 94,330,224, forward strand.
AGAGTCCACCTGCCGATGCAGGGGACACGGGTTCGTGCCCCGGTCCGGGAAGATCTCACATGCCGTGGAGCAGCTGGGCCCGTGAGCCATGGCCTCTGAGCCTGCGTGTCTGGAGCCTGTGCTCCGCAATGGGAGAGGCCACAGCAGTGAGAGGCCCGCGTACAGCAAAAAAAAAAAAAAAAAAGATTATGCTTTTCCATCAGGAAAAGTGTTGACTCAAAATGAAGATGAAGGTGAGTTATAGAAAAACAAAAACTTTAGTTTGTGTATCCAGGGACATGGCCTTGAAAATTCATAACGACCTCAAAGTAATTGAAATAAAACTATTAATAAACTCTTGCCATTTACTTTAATTAGGAGAATATGGATGGTTCTCAAAGTGTTTGGTTAAATTGAAACTATGTTTTATAAGAAATCCGTGACTGCCTTCAAAATGTTTTATAATTTTCAGTCTTATATACTTACTTGGCAAAAGTACAATTTACTGTTGTGATGTTATTTGAATACACGCCCACCTCACAGCCATTTCCCACTGTATACCCTCATTCTGGAATGTTCTTCAACAACACCTTACTCCTCTGTATCATTTTGTTCCTTGCTCAGATGTCACTTGCTCAGAGACATTCCCTGGCCAACTTATTTATAATATTCCATACATGTTTACTGAATAAATGAATCAATGGTATTTACATATTTGTCAGTGCTGGAAATTCACTTAAACTGCATCTATTGGGGAAAATTATGCAAATTATTTTTATTCAGATATCTTTCTATATAAAATACTTCTGTATCCATTTAAAATAATGCCTCTGAAAGAAATTTTAAAATATGAAGGCACTAAAATGGCCTCATTCTGAACATATTTTCAAACAGTATTAAGTTGGAGCTTCAAATACATGTCTTTCTAGATTGCTGCATTAGAATGAAATATTGGCAAATGCAATATTAGATTAGTATTGCTAATCAGACATCTGTATTACTAGGATTCCTGTCCATAGCAAGATCACGGTCTGTTAAACAGAGGTCAGACACTTTTGGGTCTAGCTCAGCAGTGGCTGTCCTTGGGGAAATGGCACTGGGGTCAAGGGTAGACACTCAGGTTTTCCAACTGTAAGATTTGAAAGAAAAAAGTGCCTTTTTTCTTTTTCTCCCCCTTCAGCTTCCTTGTCCTCCTCCTTGTTCTTTGTTCTCCTTGGCCTCTTGTTATTCTTCTTTTTCCCCTTCCTTCTCTTTCTCCTCTTCTTTCTTTAATCCTTTTGTGAAGAATCCACACTGGGTGGAAGCATGGAGCTAGTTTTACCAGAAAAGAGCAACAGAAAACAAAACTTAAAAATAGCATGGCTGTTTCATGATATTAATGCTACTATTCGTAGAAAGTCTTTTTTGTATTTTTAGAATTTCTACAAATTGAGAGGAGAAATGACAAATGGCATCAGGGCATGTAGATACATGACAGATTGTCAAGACTTGTCCAGACAGGACAGTTGGTGCTTTATTTCACTGTAAAAGTCTTCAGCTCATAAGAAGAGGACCAGTGAAGAAAGTATTCTAGAATTAACTGTGCTTTGATGATATATTTCCTTAGCTTATTTATTAATTTCCTAGTCACATAAATTATCCAATTTCAGCTTTTCTTTCATCAAGATTTGAGAAAAAGTGATAATGAGTTACTAAAATAAAGTAGCTCAAAGGGGTTAGGAACTGGGTAAAAGTATGATGTACTGCTTTGAATTGATGCCTTAAGCAGACAATCACGTTGATCTCAGAAAAGAAATCTTAAGTGTGTTACTTACTGAGCATGGGATAATATTTAGTTATTTCCTATTTCCATGTATTAAGATATATCTCAAAAACAGTGCAAATGTCTTAGCAATACAATTTAAAATTGTTATACATATAAATGTCTGTCTATTGACTGGGATTCTTACATGTAATTAAATGCAATAATCAGATAGGTGTCAGAATAAATATATGAGTTTGCATTTTTCTTAGAAAGCAGAACGTAGATTTCATTTAATAAATTCCAGAGGGAGACACCACCAAGAGAATCTTGCCACTTAAGGTTAGTTGATGGTATGACTGTAGACAAACCATCTCCATGGTAATTTAAACAGCTTTAGGCATGACACATGGGAATAAATACCTTAAATTCGATACAGATGTGAAAAACAAGTCACTGTGTACTCTGATGTATTCAGTGTGATGGAAGAGTAAGTTGCTTTAATCCTCTGCAGCAACAACTCCGAGCTCCAAAAAAAAGGCAGACAGTTGAGGATAGAGCTCAAAACTGTAGCCAGAGTGATCTTTGAAAACATAAATCTGTTAATGTCATGACTTTGTATTTTTACAGAGACACAAACCTTTATCTCTTTGTATTGCTTTCAGGTTCAAGACCAAAATCTTTATTCTGGGTCTATAAGGCTCTTTCCGGTCTTATACCACCTTCTTTTCCAGTCTCTATTTCAATCACCCTCTCTTTTCCCTCTGTTCCATTAACAGTGAACTTATTTTATTTGGTCAAATGAGCCATATCTCCTCCAGCTACAAGCTCTTTCAGCTGCTTGGTAGCCTGGGAAGGCCAGAGTTCCCTTGCCCACTGAACTCCCATTTATCTATCAAAGTATCACTTTCTCAGGGAAGCTTTTTTGGCCTTTCAGGTTGGTTCAGCTCCCCAGTTGCAAACTCTCAAGACATCATATACATTCCTTTGCTGTATGATTATTTGATTAATGTGTTTTACCTAACTTGACTGTGAGCTTCAGGTGGGCAAGGACTGAGTCAGATTTTGGTCATTATTGTACTCACAGATCTAGTATTTTGTCTGTGACCCCACTCCCTCTCTCACCCCTTCATTATATGCTGCCTATTTTTGAATACTGACTTTGAGATTATCATAATACTCTATACCATACCAGTTCCTCCCCTTCAGCATACAACCAGAGATTGGAGCTATGCATCAAACCCTGAGAGATATTCTACCACCAAGAAAAGTAAGGTGGCATTTGAAAGGAACTTGTTAGCTATGGGTGCAAAAGGCATAGCTTTTCACGAACTCATCAGAGGACAAGAAAATAAATGTAGAAGAAAATCCCACTCCAAACCAAGAAAACCAGAGCACTTGAAAATTTGCAAGCCACATTTTGGACTGTGCATGTGACACAAGACTTCTATGCTGAATTTCCTGTAGTTGTCTATTTTAAAATAAATACAAACAGAATAAAGTGTTAAGATTGGTACCCAAAAAAGTGAAAAAAAAATCTCCCTAATTAATGCTTAGCACTTTTTTTTCTTAGTAATAAGGCTACCATCTGAGACCAAAATGACACCTAGGAGAGGGTCATTGTGCCTTAATTGGGAGGAAACAGTGAGAAAAGGAAAATAAAGTCTGTGGTTTAATTACCAGTGGCATCAATTGTTATCCTCTCAGATATAAATAGTTTCTTCATCAATTTCCTCAAAGTCCCTGATAAAAGAGAGATGATTACAGTGCTTCATACAGCCAAGTGTGGGAAATTTATGTAATGAGAAGTTGTTTCTTTTTTCTTTTAATAGCTTGCCAGACTAGAGGTCATCTAATCGGAATTCTTCATTAGCAGGTGAGAAAATACACTTGAATTGTGAATGCACAATATCAAAATAACAAGGTGATTTGTTACATTTTGTTTGCCTCTGCGTGTGAGTATATGTACATGTGTACATATGGCATTTTTTTTAGTGAGATGATGCATAGTTTACTAATTTTTCAAAGCTGTCTATACATCAAACCACACTTTTAAGAATAAGACATTGCCTTATCTTGTCAGGGTCAGAAAACCAAAGAAATCCAGTAAAAGAGGGGAAAGATAAACAGAGAGAACAATTGGAAAGGGAAAACTTGAGAGTGCTGTGTATGTTACTCATCCCCTACTAAAGGTATTTACATTACTGCCTATAAAATCCAGGCTCAGTCTGGATTTGCTAACATTGCTATATATGGATATTGATACAGTATATTTTATTATGATGAACCAAGAAGCAGTCACATACACTGAGAAAACTGGGAGGAAGTACAGCTGCGTACTGACATTTGGGTGGGGATAGAAAAATGTTCTGGACTTGGAAAAAGCTACAGGCAGAATACAAATGATGCCTTGGACATATGATGTAACTCACTGACTGCCATTTTATGATGAAAACCAAAGCTGTGCTAAAAAGTGACTACAGTGATGCAATACATTATACATGGACAAGGTTTTACATTTTAGAAAAAGTGATGGAATGGGATCATTTCAATTAATTGTCTATAGCTATATTTGTAATTCCTATAAAAATATTCTAAATTCACAGAATGTGTGTGAATTTAACAGAGAATTTTATTTGTTGATATTAAACTTTTTTTCCCTTAAAGCCAGCTAACATCCAGACATTACTTAGGGTGAAGGTAATCAAATATTTCCTGTTTTACATACAGACATATTCTAAAAATAAGGTTGAAAATGTTCATTTTTGTTACTACATCATACAGGTGATTTATAGTACAGTTATTGTAAGTTTTCAGACATATTTTGTTGACATCTGTCAGTTTTACTTGATGTGATGGTTTTATGAATTTTTTCACAAATAAGGTCCAATACAGTGGTTTAGCATTAGGAAACAGTGGGAGTAGTATAAATTACAGCTCTAAGGGGATCTCAAACATGAAATTATGGCATCAATAGAAGTAAGTTATATTAATAAGATAGTGACTAAGAATTTATTTACCAATTTAAGTAAGGTTGAGGTGCTAGGTGGATAAAGAAAATAATCAAACTTAGTATGGTAGAAACCTGGTGTGATCTTGGTGAGAACTAAGATTCAAAATGACCATATTTTGAATTATTCCTTATAGGACTAGGGTATAACTGAAGGGACTGCCTGCTATATTACGTTACTGCACAGTAGCCCAGAGTGTGGCTCCAGATTTAAGATGCTTTTGTCTGGGGCAAGTAACTTGTCTTCTCTGTAACTCAATACCAAATTCACAGGGTTGCCCTGATGATTAGATGACTTTAATATATTTAAAGATCCTAGCACAAGCCTAGCACATAGCAAGTTGCTCCAAAATGTTTTCTGCACTGTTACAGCTGCCGCCAGTATTAATATTTATAATCTGTGAGGAATCGTGGAGAGGATCTAGAAGGCTGAAGAAAATTATTGATATATCGAAGAGAAGAAAATAGAATGCATAATTATAGCCTTGAGACCTATGACTTGATATTGATTCTTGACCAAAAAACAAAAGAAAAAAAAAGAAAAGAAAGTGGCCATCAGGAGCCAAGATGGAGTCATTTCAAATGAATCATATCAGTCCAAATAAAATGTTTTTGACAGAAATATGACAGAAATACTATACTGATAATCAACCTCACACCCTCCCCTCCAATATCATTAGGTATAGTGTTTCTGAACCTTAGTAAGTCAATAGACAAGCTCTTTTATCTTATACTTGTGAACAAGATAAAGGAAGAAAAAAAAAAGACAGATGCTTGAACAGTTAATTAGAAAAATAATCGATCAGGGAGCACTATTAAAAGGGTCCAGATTAATGAAGTAGTATAAACACATAAGAGAATTTGTAACAGTGTTTCAGGGTTCAGCTTTGGCTGTCTTCTATGAAATACATTTTATCAATTAATATATTGAATAATAATAATAATAATGATAATAATGAAAAGTAAGAAAAACAAGATTATTTATTTCTACTCACAGCCAACTCCCTCCTGGTCCTTTTAATAAGACCCTGGTTTTCTTCAGCTATTAACTATCTTTATAGCAGCCATGTGCTCAAGGGTAAAAACCTCACCCCCAGCCCCAGAATCATGACTGATTTAAGACAATCATTGTGCCTCCATACCATTGTACCAATGATTGGTTTGGAAATGGGCATAAGAGAATATTTTGACCTGTAAGGAGAGTTGGGTGGGAAAGTTTCTTAGAAACATGACAAAGAGAATGTTTCTTAAGGTCTTTGGAGCTTACCATGAAGAAAAGATGGCTGAAGTTGCCAATGTCATCTAGAGACCATGGTGGGAAGAAGCCAACACACTGAACTATAGCAGGGAAGAAAGATAAAAAGACCCCAATCATTGACAACGTCCTTGAACCACTGAATAAACTAACCTGCAGACATATGGGTGAAGTAAAACTTGCCTACTGTGACAGTTGAGACTGGGTTTTATCAGGTCACTTTGACTTTAGCATTTGCATTCTTAGCTATTATAATATACAGCCTTTCCGGTTAAGATATAGAAAGAATAATTATAAAGTTTTTAGAGGAATAACAAATGTGTTGAGTGGCAAATTAAGATCCCAAGAACTTTGAAAGATAGGCTGCACTGAAGGTGCTTTTGCCCTGAGGCCTTTTCCTGGGCTAGGCTATCTTGAGTTTCAGATCTGACAACCTTGTGAGGAAGTAGGTGTGGAGTCAAAGCTGAGGATACAATAAAACATGGTGGGGTGGGGTAGGGGCGGGGTGTGGATTAATGCAGGAATTCTGAGGCCCCAAGGCCTACAGCTTCAGGGTAAGTGTGAACAAGGAGCTAAAGCTGCCTCTACCCACACTCTCATCCTCAGATCTTACAAAAAAGTTTCTCTGCCACTTAGCAGAGCAGGAGAAAAGAAAAACAAGTCCTTCAGAAATTATGGTCACATGTGGAATTTTGAATTGAGTTGTAGTAAAAATTCTCATCACTTGGGGAGTAAAGACAACAACAACAAAATAATCCTCCAACCATGAATAGTTTACCATGCCAATAGTAACCAAAAGCAAACAGGTGCAGCTCTATTACTATCAGATGAAACTGACTGTGTATAAACGGATTGCTAGCAATAGAGCCAGCCACTTCATAGAGGTAAAAAATTCAATTCTCAAGGAAGTTATAAAAATTATACATATATGGGCATCAAGTACCCATATAGGCATATATACAAAATATATGAAGGAATAATTTTTAGAACTACCACAATAAATACATATATCTCCAGTCATGGTAGTAGATTTTAGCAGACATCTCCCATTAGTTGATAGAACAAACAGACCAAACAATAAGTATGATATGAACAATATGATTAGCATATTGTTGACCTAGAAGACTCTGAAACTCAAGAATATACATACTTTTAAAGCATATATGAGAAAATTCTTAAAAATCGACTGTTCCCTAAGTAAAGTTTCAAAAAATTTAAAAGGACTGAAATGATGTGCAACATGTTATCTCACCAAAGTGCATTTAAGTATTGAAAGTAATTTTTTTAAAAGTTAACAAGAAAATCTTCATAAAATGGAAAATTAGGAAACATGGTTTTAAGTAATTCATGGTTCAAAGAAAAAAATCATAAGTGGAAATTCTGATTAGAAATGAGAGGAAATTAGAGGCTATTTTAAATTTAATTAAACAATACTAAATAGAAAATCTAAGGGGACATAGTTAATGTAATAATTATAAATTTGGAGCTGTAAATATTACCTTAGGTAACAAGGCTGAGTATCAATGTGAACTACATGTCTCCAAAAGTTAGAAAGGTACAGCAAAATAACCCCCAAAACTATATGACAGAATATAATAAATATAAGATCAGAGATTAATGATCTAGAAAACAAATATAAAAGAGGAGGTATCAACCAAACCAAAAGTTGGCTGTTTTGAAGAGAAAAGATCAATAAAATTGACAAACTTCTGGTAAGTTAGATCATGAAAAAAGGAGAGGAGGCAGAAATAATCTCTATAAAGAATGCAAAAATAACATAAGCATAGGTGCTACAGACAGTAAACAGAAAGATGGTATTATGATAAATTTATGCCAATAAATTTGAAAGTATGGAAAAATGTTCAAATTCCTAGGAAAATATAGCTTTCAAAGTGAGTCAATGCAAGAGAAAACAGGAATTGTTCTATAAACATAAAATGAGTTGATTAACGATCTTTTGACAAAGAAAACCTCAGACCCAGATGGCTTTTATCAGATTAAATAAGGAAATTCCTGTCTTATGCAAACTCTTGGAGAGGCTAGAATTGGAGGAAACATTCTAGTTCATTTAATAAGGCTCATGAAATTTGATTACCAAATACCAATTTTTTTTTTTTTTTTTTGTGGTACACGGGCCTCTCACTGTTGTGGCCTCTCCCGTTGCAGAGCACAGGCTCCGGATGCACAGGCTCAGCGGCCATGGCTCACGGGCCCAGCCGCTCCGCGACATGTGGGATCTTCCCGGACCGGGGCACGAACCCGTGTCCCCTGCATCGGCAGGCGGAATCTCAACCACTGTGCCACCATGGAAGCCCCCAAATACCAATTTTTCATGAGATATTGAAAGCTTTCTCTTGAGATCTGCAATCTGGATGCCAAATAATACTAATTCTGTTTCACATTATACACATAAATTATGCAAATAATGAAAAAATTCAGCAAAGTTTCTGGATACAAAATTAATACCCAACAATAAATCACTATACAATGCTATATCAGCCACAAACAGAAAATATAAGTTTTGAATATAACATCACAATAGCAACAAAAATATCAAGTACTTAGGAACAAGTTTAACAAAAGTGTGCAAGCTATCTATGGATAAAATTAGGACTTTTTTGAAGGTCATTATATATGTAAATAAACCGATATATTATGATCATGGACTGGAAAACAGTATTGTAAAGATATCAGTTCTTCCCAAGTTAATCCGTGGATTTGATGCAATTCTCACTGAGGTCACTATAGATTTGTTGCTGCTGCTGTTGTTGAATTTGAGGAGTTAATTCTAATGTTTTCATGAAATGCAAAGAAGCAAGACTTTCTTGAAGAAAAAGAATATGATTGTTGGTGAACTTCCTCTAACAGATATTGTCTCCTTATAAAGCTATAAAATAAAGTGTTGTGTTGGAACAAGTTTAAATACATAGACAAAAGAAATAGAGCAGAGTCCAGAAACAGATCCAGGCATATATATCAGAGGTGGCACTTCAGTTAGGAAAAAAAAAATGATGGCCTTTTCAACTTATGGTAGTGGGGTAATTGAATGTTTGTCAAGAAATGAACAGAAATGATAACCAGTTGCTCATACCATTTTCTGCATTTGTACAAAAGTCAAATGCAGGTGACTAAAGTTAAGATTTTAGAATATCCAATGAATATATTTATGTAATACTTGATATATAGAAATATTTCTTTGTTTAGATGTGAAAACCCCTAACCATTAGTCTCACTACATTAAAATTTCTTTACATAAAAAGAATAAAGACAATTACTGAGTAGAAGTTGCAGTGTATATAACCAATAAAATACTCATATTCATAATGTATACAGATTCCTACAAACTAATGAGGAAAGCCAGACATTTCAATAGACAAATGGGTAAGAGGCTTGTACAGAGACTTCACACAACAGGAAATCTAAGTGGTCAATGGACAAATAAAAAGCTGATCAATCTCATTTATTATTTAAAAAATACAAAGTAAAGTCATAAGTAGACATCATTACTCACCAGAGGAGAACATGAAATTAAAAAAAAAATTGTGGGGCAAGAATGTGAAGTATAGGTTTTTTTGGTAAATATTTTGGGAAACAGTATGACATTATCTAGAAAAGTTGAAGATATGAAAATTAGTTATTCCTTTCCAAATATATTCCCTAGAGAATCACCTGCATGTTTGTATCAGGAGATAACTGTAAAAATTTTTATACTGACAGGTTTTAAAAATAACTCCAAATTGAGAGCAACACAAATGTTCATCAACAGGAAAATGAATTTTAAAAAGTGTGGTATACCCATAGAATGGGTGTCATGTAGCGATGAAATTGGATGTACAGTTAGATGTAATAATGAATGAATGAATCTGACAAATATAATGATAAGCAAGAGAACTAATTTAATAGTATGTACAATATTATTTCAATTAAAGTAAAAAACAGAAACTAGTAACATTGTTAAAAGCAAGGGTTATTTTTTTTAAAGTAAGAACATTGGATATCTCCAGGCAAGAGGGGGAAGGACATGATAGAGGAAGGCATAATTTCAGACTTCCCAGGATGTTGTCAATGTCCTATTTCTTCAACTGATTAAATTAGGTATCTGTTTTATTAATATACCTTAAACTATACAAGTATACTTTATATAATTTTAAATATATGGTATATCTCATAGAGCTATGTTCAGAAAAATAACAAACTAAAAGTTTGGCAGTGACTCAAAATGTTAAATGTAGAGTTAACACATGACCCGGAAATTCTACTCTTAGGCATATACCCAAGATAAATGAGAATATATGTCCACAAAAAAACTTACACACAAATATTTACAGTAGCATTATTCAAAATAGCAAAAATGTAGAAACAATTCAAATAATGATCAACTGATTAAAGGATAAATGTGGTATATTCATACAATGGAATATTATTCAGCAATAGAAATAAATGAAGTACTGATATATGCTACAATTTGGCGATATCTTGAGAACATTATGCTAAGGAAAATAAGCCAGTCCAAAAAAAGAAAAAAAAAAGTCCACAGATTGCATAATTCCATATTTATTAAATGTTCAGACTAAGTCATTTACAGAGACAGAAAATGGGTTACTGGTTGCCTGGGCTCAGGATATTGGAACAGAGAGATGGGGAGTGATTGCTGAAGGGTACAAGTTCTCTTTTTGTGATGATTAAAGTATTCTAAGATGGATTGTAGGGATGGCTGCACAGCTCCGTGAATATACTTGAAAGGACTGAATAGTACACTTTAAATGGGTGAATCATATGGTATGTGAATCTCAATACAGCTGCTAGAAAAAATGGCCCCCAAATTAGGATAAAGAAGTAGAACATACAGGGAAACAGATTTTGGCTCAATATATGAGAAAAAGCTATCTAAATAAACTCCTAGCTGAAGGAATGATCTGCCTCTGTATATGCAGAGTTTCTCCTCACTCCAGATGTTTAAACCTATATGTAATACAATGTATTTGGATTTCATAATTAATATTGTCTGAACAACTCAATTCCTTTGTGGGATGAGAGAGGGCCTAAATACATGAATAAAATAGTTAATAAAATATGGAATGACTATATAGTCTTTGTTAAATTACATTGTGAATCAACTGTCTTTTCTAAAAATTGTGGTATAATTGACATATAACATTATTACATTATACCCTCATGACTTATCTATTTTATAAGTTTGTATCTTTTGGCTCCCTTCACGCATTTTACTCACCCCGCCCCTTCGCCTCTGGCAACCACCAATCTGTTCTCTATATATGAACTTGGTTTTTGTTTTGTTTTGTTTTTCTGTCTTGTTTTTTAGATTCCACATGTAAGTGAGATCATACAGTATTTGTCTTCCTCTGACTTAATTCACTTAGCATAACGACCTCAATGTCCATGCATGTTGTTACAAATTCCATTCTTGTTTATGGCTGAATAGTACTCCAGCATGTATGTGTGTGTGTGTATGTGTGTGTGTGTGTGTGTGTTTCTGTGTGGATCACATTTTCTTTATCCATTCATTCATTGATGGATATTTACATTATTTCCATATCTTGACTACTATAAATAATGCTGCAATGAACATGTGGGTGCATATATCTTTTTGAATTAGTGTGATATAATCCATTTAAACCATTTAGCACAATATTTAACATATGGTAAGGGATCTATAAACATTTATTTTAAAAGCCCAAGCAAAAACTTATGGCTCTGTCATCAAAATGGGTAGTTTTTAAGCAAAGTTTCAGGAATGCAGTGGAGAGTTAGTAAAGAAAACTGGATTTTATCAGAAGAACTCTTGTGGGATTTATTTATATTTACTTTGATCTCAGCACAGTTTTCCTCCTTCCTGTTACCCAACTTGTTCTCAGTCTACGAGGTGTAGAGGATGGGTTGCCAAACAGGGGTTTCTAGGCATATATAAACATGTCACCTCACATATGCCCCTTGAGGCCAAGGATGCATCTATGTAGTGGACTGGCAGAAGACAAAAGGGAATAATCTGATATGTATATTTATCAGAACACATTACTATCTTTCTATGGACATATGTGGAACCTCACAGGGCATTTTATAGATTAAAGTTTTGAAATAACTGATGGGATTTGTCATTTTATTCTTGACACTTAAAGTACATCCAAGATAAATCCAACAAAATAGTGAAAATTTCAGCTTCAGTGCTGATACTAAAAATATAAAAGCATGAAAAGTCATATCTTGGATGTCTGTCTACCTTAAATTTTATTTTCAGATTCCTACAACAGTCTTTGGCTTTGGGCTGATAGGGCAGTCATAATCTGAGTTCTGAATTTATAGTTTGGGTGAAGGTACATTTCATATTCAGATGTTAGCTCAATAATGTTTCCATTAATCTTCAACTTGAAACGAACCCGAGTTTTAGAGACTAAGGTATTGCTTAAATTAGTAAATAGCTGTGATATCTAGTGATATTCTTCCATTTTCTGAATTTTTTTGGTACACTCTAAAAAGGTATACAGGGAATAAAATATTTTTAGAATAGCAGTAGGTCTATATCTTTTTAATTGTTTTATTCTGATGTTGAAATACATTATAAAATTTAAGTATAGAGGAAGCCACCAAGATTTATAAATATCTTGAGTGATTTCTCTCTTATTATATCTTGCTGTAAAGGCATTTATCTCCTTTCATCATTAAAACTGAGTTGTTCAAAAGAGGTAAACACCTATCTATAGAATTTCTATCTTCTCAATCTCCACATTCAGTACCTGAGTTCAGGTTTTCAGAATTGCTCACCTTCTTCCTAACCAGTTATCTAGCTTATTTTTTCTTCTCTCTACCAGCCTTTGTATTAATATTATTTTCCCCTAAATATTCTCCACCAACACATATATAGCCATTATCAGAGTGTACCTGATAAAATTCTACCAATCCTTGTAAGAAAATGATGAGATGTTTTTTTCATGGTTAATTTCTCTTACTACCAAAACCAGAATTAATTTATTTCTTTAGTGTTCCTTAGCACTAAAGTACTTTCCTTAAATTTAGCATGTACTATGTGATCTTTCACAGTATAAAAAATGCATGTGGGGCTTCCCTGGTGGCGCAGTGGTTGAGAATCCGCCTGCCGATGCAGGGGACATGGGTTCGTGCCCCGGTCTGGGAAGATCCCACATGCCGCGGAGCGGCTAGGCCCGTGAGCCATGGCCACTGAGCCTGAGCGTCCGGAGCCTGTGCTCCGCAATGGGAGAGGCCACAACAGTGGGAGGACCGCATACCACAAAAAAAAAAAAAAAGAAAAATGCATGTGTTGTTCCATGTTGTTAAATTGAGAGCACTTTGAGAAATGAGATTGTGTCTATTAAAAAAAAAATATGGCCCCCAAACCTGCCATGATCCTGGTTCCTTGGAGATGAAATGAGGTAGAGGTAGTAGAAATGAAGAGAAGTAAACAATTTTGAATATATATTAAAGGCAAAACTTTGGAAATTGCTGACGGATTAGATGTAACAGATGAGAGAAATATATCAAGATAAATCCTTCGTTTTTGTCTCGGAAAACTGGAACTATTTAATAAGATGTGGAAGCATAAGGGATACTGAATTTGTGTGTGTGTATGTGTGTGTGTGAATCAAAAGCTCTGTTTTGTAGATATTAAGGGAGCAGTTGATCAGGTACAAAATATACATTTGGGAGTCGTTAAATTACAGTTAATATTTAAATGCCATTGGAATGGTAGAGATAAAGTACGAAGATAATATATATATATAGAAGAAAAGTTTGCCCAGAAATAATCTTAGGAATTCTTCAGCATTAAACAGGAAGAGGATGAGGAACTGAAAAGAGACTAAGAGAAGGGAGTCGATGAAATGGGAACAAAATCTGAAGAGTGTGGTATCTCAGAAACTAGTAGATGGTATCATTGTGCCTAGCTATCCACTCTCTGTCTTCTAAGAAGATTAGTCAACCCTGCTTGTTGCGATATAAGTCTTAGAGAAGGATACTTTCACACTGCACTACTTTGGACTTGGTCATATGACTTGTATGGACAAATGAAATGTGAGCAGACATGATGTACACCGTGTCCGAGGAGAAGATTTAGAGGCAATGCAAGTTTCTACCAGGTCTTTTGTTCTTCACCCCTCTGCCAAGGGAAGGGTATGTCCCAGAGAGAAGCTGCCCATTTGATCTGGGTCCCAGAGTGAGAAGACACATGTAGCAGATAAGAACTCAAAGTATAATTTGGAGCAGAGCTCTGGCTTGCAAAGAACAGAAGCTGGCATGTAACTAGAATCAGAAATAGTTATTCATTTTCTTAAGTCAGTATAGTTCTGCAACACAATTTATATAGTATAATGCAGCCAAAAGAGACTAATACAGAAACAAAGAAAAATTTCAAGGAGGACCAGTGATCAATTAAGCCGAATATTCTCGAATTGTGTAAGATAGGTATATGCTGAAAGGTGTCCTTTAGAGTTACAACATGGAAGAGGGCTTCCCTGGTGGCACAGTGGTTGAGAATGTGCCTGCCAATGCAGGGGACACGGGTTCGAGCCCTGGTCTGGGAAGATTCCACATGCCGCAGAGCAACTGGGCCCGTGAGCCACAACTACTGAGCCTACACGTCTGGAGCCTTGCTCCGCAACAGGAGAGGCCGTGACAGTGAGAGGCCCGCGCACCATGATGAAGAGTGGCTCATGCTCACTGCAACTAGAGAAAGCCCTCACACAGAAACGAGGACCCAACGCAGCCAACTAAATAAATAAAATTTATTAAAAAAAAATAGAGTTACAACATGGAAGTTTGTTGTGACCTTGAAATTTAAAGCTTGACTGAAAGGTGGTTAACAGTAAGCAGAAAGTAAGGAAGTGGAAATGGTGAATGCAAATATATTTTCAGACTTCTTTTTATGGCAATGGATCTAAAAAGTGAGGTGGTAGCTGTAACTGGATGTATATCAAGGAATGTTTGTTTGAAGACAGGCGATAGTACAGCATGTATGTTGAAGGCAACAATTAGTGTAGAGAACAATTGGCAATAAGAAGAAGGAGAGAAGATAAGCTCAGAAGCAAATACATGAGAACGTTAGAGGTCATATGGTTGAAAGTCTAGGGTGAAGAATTGGCCTTTGGTAAAAGGATGTACTTTTGTAACAAAGGAAAGGAAGTCAATGTAAGTACTGCTTATGTTGTAAGTATTGCTGCGGTAGGCTGGCGGATTGAAGGGTAGGAAGATGGGGGAGTTCTCATTTGAAGGCTATGAAAGAGGTATGAAGTGAGTTTGTTGGTTGAAAGTGGTGCAATAATGTAATGTATGAGATCTGAGGAGAGAGGGTAAAGGACACAATTGCCATTTTCAGAATGGGGAAGCAAACTTACTAGGAAAAAAGGGTAGGATGACTAGGCAGAGTTATATGTTTATTTAAGGTTTAGGATCATGAATTTAAAGTGAAGCCATTCAGCCCAGGTATGTACCTTTCTCAGCAACATTCAGCTTCTTGACTGCAGGTTTGGAGAAGGCAGATACCTGGGCTCAATCAAACTTGGAGTTTTGCCAGATGTGTATGTCAGTGGGAGGGAAGGATGAGGAGTGGAGGATGCCTTCAAGAAGAGATTATAAACATGATCAAGGAACATAAGCTTAGTAAGGAATGAAAGGGAGAATGAGGTAACAGATAATGGAATTGAAGAGGAGTGAATGGACTGCAAATCTCAATGAATAATTAGTGCCTGTGCAGTGTATATGCTGTTGGACATTAAATTAATAATTAGTAATGAAAATGAAGTTCTATTGCTTGTGGTTAATGGTGTTAGATAGGAAGTATCATGGGTCCAGATAATGTTTTCTTGAACACCAAGTAGGAGGTGACTCATTGTGGTAAAAACATTAAAAAAAAAGAGAGAAAGAAAGAAAGAAAAAAAGGAAAAAAACAACTCTCTTCCTCTCCTAAAGTGTGCAGAATGCTGGTAATGGCCAGGAAATTCAGCTTCGAAAAAAAAAAATACAGTCACAGAGTATTTCAGATTAAAGAATAAGTGGACTGTAGCTTTACAAAAGAAGCCAGATGTGGTTTTGGAGACTATTATGAAAGAAAGAAAGGCCTTTCTTTGAAATCAACTGAAAAAAAGATTTAGTACAAAAAGTTTGTATCTTGAGCATGTGTGTAATCATATTCTAGGGATAAGCCTACAGAAGAGATGTTTATTTTGCTACAACTTTATAAAGAGGATAAAAAGACCTTTAGAAAAGGTACTTAGCTCAAATTTCATGTTTTCTCAAAAATAAAGCAATATGAGTGAAAGCGTGGAATGTAGGGATGTTTTCTGAATAACTCAAACCACCATATATTAACTTAAGAAAAGCCAATAGTTAGAAGCCTGCTAAAGCCACAAACCCAGAAATGTACTTTGTGAATCTAGTTTATATGATTCTTGTCTCTTATAAATACTATTATAATAGCATCTGTCCTCTTTCTCTCATAAAAATCTCAAGAACAGGGCTTCCCTGGTGGCGCAGTGGTTGAGAGTCCGCCTGCTGATGCAGGGGGCACGGGTTCGTGCCCCGGTCTGGGAGGATCCCACGTGCCACGGAGCAGTTGGACTCATGAGCCATGGCCGCTGAGCCTGAGCACCCGGAGCCTGTGCTCCGCAACGGGAGAGGCCACAACAGTGAGAGGCCCGCGTACCGCAAAAAAAAAACAAAACCAAAACAAAACTCAAGAACAAACATGAATGGAAAGCAACTTTCTAATATGTATTGTTACAAAGTCAAGATATTTAACATCCTATTGCTATTTTCTTAGTTTATTTTTTGTACATTTTTGTACTTTTTAAAATGTATTTTTGTACTTTTGTTTTAGTACATGTAAAATGAGTTCATGTCTTCTATATGTTTACTCATAAACTTTTTCCATTTAACAATATTTTTCTATATAGATTTTGGGCTCCTCAACCCTGATATCTCCTATTATGGTTTTAAAAAATTAACACTAATGTATTTTCAAAAGTCTCATTTGGAATTTGAGCTATAGTTACTATTCACAGCTGTGTGTGGGGTAGATGGGAAAAGGTTGCCAGGTCAAATATAGGACACTCAGTTTAATTTGAATTTCAGATAAAATTTGAATTTCAAATATTGCCTGGAACATACTTAGACTAAAGAATTATTTGTTGTTTATCTGAAATGCAGATGTAATTGGGTTTCCTGTATTCTTATTTGCTAAACCTGACAACCCTAAATGGGAGGGAGTGTCAACAACCTTTCTCCCTCTTGTCCCTTTCCCAGTGCTGTCTCAGATCATATGACCAATGTATCTTGCTGTGATTTATGTCATAGAGTGTTCTGCCTATGTTTTCCTCTAAGAGTTTGATAGTGTCTGGCCTTACATTTAGGTCTTTAATCCATTTAGAGTTTATTTTTGTGTATGGCATTAGGGAGTGTTCTAATTTCATTCTTTTACATGTAGCTGTCCAGTTTTCCCAGCACCACTTATTGAAGACACTGTCTTTTCTCCATTGTATATCCTTGCCTCCTTTGTTATAGATTAGTTGACCATAGGTGTGTAGGTTTATCGCTGGGCTTTCTAACCTGTTCCATTGATTCATATTTCTCTTTTTGTGCCAGTATCATATTGTCTTGATTACTGTAGCTTTGTAGTATAGCCTGAAGTCAGGGAGTCTGAGTCCTCCAGCTCCGTTTTTTTCCCTCAACACCGCTTTAGCTATTCGGGGTCTTTTGTGTCTCCATACAAATTTTAAGATTTTTTGTTCTAGTTCTGTAAAAAATGCCACTGGTAATTTGATAGGGATTGCATTGAATCTGTAGATTGCTTTGGGTAGTATAGTCATTTTCACATTGAATGATCTTCACATTATTTTTTGTTGGGAATGCAAATGAGTGGGCTAAAATCTATTATATTTTACACTCTTTAAATGTAATTTTTAACACTGTGGGATTTTAGAATGATCACGCCCTGGAAGCAATATTGGTGGGGAAACTCTTTGAAAACCAGCACCTGCATTAACATTTTTAATAAAAATAATTATTCAAATTTCTAAAATTGTATGCAGTATTAGAACTACCTAATTAATAAGGAAAGAATGTCATTTCTCTACCCTATGATCTTTTGGCCAAATCCCAACTAATGTTGAGTTTTGCATTGTCATTCAAAATGCCAATTCATAGCTAATTGTTGCCATTTCACCCTTAGTTCTATTCGGCATTGTCAGAGAAATTATTTAAAAGTATTGAAATTCAAGATGCCTGGGGATTAAGTAGAGGAACGAATAATTTCAATACTCTGTAGGATTTTGAAATTTCTGGCAGATGTTATTTCTAAAAGATGCATTGTTCCAATTGTATATTTTCATTTTAACTGATTTTATAGCTGATTTTGCCCAGTACATTACAAATTCTTGAAGAAGAACAAAATAATCTGTTTTCTTAGGAAAAATATAAACCTAATTGAAATAATGAGCTACAGGATCCATCAGGTTACTTTGTTGCTATGGCAGCTTCAGTTTTAAAAAATAAAGAAAATAAGATGTGCTGTAAGTTTTGAGTATGCTTTTATTATGAAAATTTTATCTCCTATAGTGCTTAGTATGCAAAGTACTTGTCTTTAATACAACACGCTTAATTCCATAGGGTGGACACTCTCAGATTTCTATCTGCAGACAAGGAACCAGAAAAAAAAAGAAAGAATAATTGCCTAGATTTAACTAAAGCTATCAAAGCATATGAGACAAAAGTTTTTTTCTTTTTATACTTCCTAGAAAATGTAAGGCTGCCCTAGACTGTTGTTTTAAGAACAGATCATTCTTTAATTTGAAAATAATCACAGAATTTTGTCTAGTGTTGAAAGGTACAAGATCTCAAAATCTGCATCTGCCTGTCAAAGATTTCCATCTAACTAATGGAGCATTGTGACAGACTATTACAATACATTTTCTTAAGCTAACATGAATAATTAATTTTAGTGGCATCAAGTTTTCATCAGGTTTAATTCTTTGCAACTAAAAATTTTACTTTTCTTTTTTCCTGAATTAACTAAAATGTCACTTCTTCATGAAGATGCATCTCAGGAAATAGTCTGCACAATGCCTAATGTTAATAAAGTGTTCAAAAATTCTGTATTTTATGAAAATCTCTTAACTATCCCAAAGTCTCAAGATGATATATTTAGTGAGCATTAACAATGGGTCAAATCCTGATTTAAGTTTCTAGGAGCACATTGGTTAATAAATCACAGCTCTTGCCCTCAAGAAGCTTATGGCTTAAGGGGGTAAAAGACAATTCAATGGGCCATTAATATACAGAATGAGGTGTGATATAGAAATTAGGGGACGTGTAGAATTCTGTGGGAGCAAGGGGCACCTATTTCAACCTCAAGAGACCAGGGGAGGTTCCCCAGAGGAGGCAATTTATAATCTGATTTCTAAAATAAAATTAGGAAAAAGGCAAATGGTGTCAATGGAGGCATGTTGGAAAA
This sequence comes from Mesoplodon bidens, assembly GCF_964165515.1. NCBI lineage: Eukaryota > Metazoa > Chordata > Mammalia > Artiodactyla > Ziphiidae > Mesoplodon > Mesoplodon bidens. The sequence continues at coordinate 94,349,683 of NC_138167.1, forward strand.
GGGAAGCACTTCAGTGAAGAGCTCTAAAGGTGCATTAACAACTTTATTGCTGTATTGGAGTTAACGCCAAATTGTGCCTGTGGAGAGACAGTTCTCCACAGGTCTTTCACATTTCTGTACATCTTGTGAGCAGAAATTAACTGCTATTTTTCTAGACTATCTTTTCAAGAATGTATGTATAGTAAACAGCTTTGCAAGATGGAAGTAGTGTTTTCTTCTTGGAGCAAAGGACAGGTTTGTTTATTGTCCACTATAGTAATATCTCCTTCTGAACAAAAGTCAGGCTCACTTACTGCCCATTATCAAAGAGTCAAGGTCCCTAAGCTTAGGGTTTCTCTTCTGTAGCGCAATGCACTGGATGGGTAGGCATCACATGGCCCCTTTCACATCCCTCTTTGGGAACCCAGGATCAGAGAACTGGCTCAAATGCTGTTGCTTTCATTACTGCCATTTATGTAGTAATAAAATTATTTGTCTCTGAACAGTAATCTTGTGTATTATGTCAGCATCTATGAAACTGGCAGGCAAACTTGTTAGCTAGCAAATAGGGTAAATTTCAGGCCAGTAAAAGTTACAATCTCAGACTCCTTAAAATAATTAGAAAATAATTTCTCTCTATTTTCTTCCTGAAAGAGATGGAAAAAAAGAAAAAGATTCTGTAACTCTGTCTAACAGTGAATGGTTGCTAATTCATTATATGATGATTATTGTGGCTAGATCATAACGTTTTTATTTAGGTAAACAAATGTTAATAGTCAGATGAAAAATGCTCCATTTGTTCAAAGTTTAATAAACATATTCTTTGTTATAAAGTATTTTTTTTTACAGAATAGAGTGTTTATGGAAAAAGTAATGGGAACTATTATGAAATAAATGGGGACAATTATTATTGTAATAGTAACAAATTTCTTTCTGCTCTGACACTTTTAAAAATGAATTGTCAGAAATACTGTTTATAAAAATACACGACAGAAATGAGAATTATTGTGCAAAATATGGCTTAACTGCATCATTCATCTACTCATGTTTATTGTTATCTGTTGTGTACCAAGCACAGTTCTAGATATGGGGGACACAGAAATGACCAGCAGACAAAAGCCTTGCTCTCATGGTGCCATATTCTAATGGAAGGAGAAAGATAATAAGTAAGTACAGAGACAGTTGTATAATATGTCCAGCGGTAGTTAGTGCTATGAGTAAAAATAAAACATGTTTAGTATATAGAGAATAACAGCAGGAAAGTGCCATTTTTTTCATAGAATGGTTAGAGATGGCCTCTATGCTAAGGTAACATTTGAGCAGAGAACTTAAGAGTGGAGGGAGCAAACCCTGCAGGATTCTGAGGAAGACGGTACTAGGCTGAGGCAAGAGCAACTGTAAAATCCTAAGGCAGGAGCTTGCTTGGGATGTTTGAGGAGCAACTAGAAGGCCAGTAAAACTGCAGGACAATGAGCAAGAGAGTTGTAAGAGAATGTGGTCAGAGAGAAGTAGAGTATGAAATCATGGAAGGCCTCTGAACTTTGAATTTCACCTTGAGTTAAAAATCTTGGCTCTGCCATTTACCAGCTAAATGTCCCTAAAAAAATTCTTCAAAGACACCCTAGATTAGTGAGAAGACCAGGCAGAGAGAAAAGAAAAATATTTCAATTCTACCCACAGTATAGTTGACCAACTTGCTCTTAAGTCATAATTAACTTGAGGAGAAGGGTTTCCCTATATCTGGAAAACACAGATCAAAACCAATAATATTCTAGACAAAACCCATAAAAATTATAACTATATTCACCAGTTCACTCAGTAAACAACTCTTTTGTTGATTTTAATGAAGCCATCAGGTTTTTCACTAGGATTCTTTAATTTCATACCCAGTTCTGTGGTATGATCTGAAATTTATCAGAGACCTTGTACTTTTCAAAATGTCCTTGCTATGAATCTTCTTGAAGATGAAGCACTTTTACAAAAGCATCAGAGGACAACAATAACTGTCTATAAATGACAAAAGACTTTATTTTATTTGTTTATTTTTTATTGAAATACAGGTGATTTGCAAGGTTGTTAGTTTCTGGTTTACAGCAAAGTGATTCATATATATATATATATATATATATGTATTCTTTTTCATATTCTTTTCCATTATGGTATATCACAAGATATTTAATATAGTTCCCTGTGCTATACAGTAGGTGCTTGTTGTTTATCTATTTTATATATAGTAGTTTGGATCTGCTAATCCCAAACTCCTACTTTATCCCTCTGTCTCCCTTTCCCATTGGTAACCATAGTTTGTTTTCTATGTCTGTGTGTCTATTTCTGTTTTGTAAATAAGTTCATTTGTATCATATTTTAGATTCCACATATAAGTGATATCATATGATATTTGTCTTTCTCTTTCTGGCTTACTTCACTTAGTATGATAATCTCTAGGTCCATCCATGTTGCTGCAAATGGCATTATTTCATTATTTTTTATGGCTGTGTAATATTCCATTGTATATATGTACCACATCTTCTTTATCCATTAATCTGTTGATGGACAATTAGGTTGCTTCCATGTCTTGGCTATTGTAAATAGCACTGCTACGAACGCTGGGGTGCATGTATCTTTTTAAAAAATAAATAAATAAATTTATTTATTTTAACATCTTTATTGGAGTATAATTGCTTCACAATGGTGTGTTAGTTTCTGCTTTATAACAAAGTGAATCAGCTATACATATACATACATCCCCATATCTCCTCCCTCTTGCATCTCCCTCCCACCCTCCCTATCCCACCCCTCTAGGTGGTCACAAAGCACAGAGCTGATCTCCCTGTGCTATGTGGCTGCTTCCCACTAGCTATTTATTTTACATTTGATAGTGTGTATATGTCCATGTCACTCTCTCACTTCATCCCAGCTTACCCTTCTCCCTCCCTGTGTCCTCAAGTCCATTCTCTATGTCTAATTAGAGTATTCTCTGGATATATGCCCAGGAGTAGAGCTGCAAGATCATATGGTGACTCTGCTTTTAGTTTTTTTAGGAACCTCTATACTGTTTTCCATAGTGGCTGCACCAATTTACATTCCTACTAACAATGTAGGAGGGTTCCCTTTCCTCCACACCCTCTCCAGCATTTACTATTTGTAGACTTTTTAATGATGGCCATTCTGACTTGTGTAAGGTGGTACCTCATTGTAGTTTTGATTTGCATTTCTCTAATAATTAGCAAAGTTGAGCATCTTTTCATATGCTTTTTGGCCATCTGTGTGTCTTCTTTGGACAAATGTCTATTTAGGTCATCTGCCCATTTTTTGACTGGGTTGTTTGGTTTTTTGGTTATTGAGTTGTATGAGTTGTTTGCATATTTCAGAAATTAATCCCTTGTGGGTCATATTGTTTGCAAATATTTTCTCCCAATCCATTGGTTATCTTTTTATTGTTTGTTTATGGTTTCCTTTGCTGTGGCAAAGCTTATAAGTTTGAGTAGGTCCCATTTGTTTATTTTTGCTTTTATTTCTATTGACTTGAGAGACTAACCTAAGAAAACATTGCTATGATTTATGTCAGAGAACGTTTTGCCTATGTTCTCTTCTAGGAGTTTTATGGTATCATGTCTTATATTTACATCTTTAGGCCATTTTGAGTTTATTTTTCTATAGGGTGTGAGGGAATGTTGTGACTTCGTTGATCTACATGTGGCTGTCCAGCATTCCCAATACCACTTGCTGAAGAGACTGTTTTTTCTCCATTTATATTCTTGCCTCCTTTGTCAGAGATTAATTGACTACAGGCGTGTGGGTTTATTTCTGGGCTCTGTGTTCCACTGATCCATATGTCTGTTTTTGTGCCAATATCATACTGTTTTGATTACTGTAGCTTTGTAGAATTGTTTGAAGTCTGGGAGAGTTATGCCTCCAGCTTTGTTCTTTTTCCTCAGTATGGGTTTGGCAATTCTGGGTCTTTTATGGTTCCATATAAATTTGAGGATTATTTGTTCTAGTTCTGTGAAAAATGTCATGGGTAATTTGATAGGGATCCCATTAAATCTGTAGATTGCTTTGGGTAGAATGGACATTTTATCAATATTAATTCTTCTAGTCCAAGAGCATGGAATATCTTTCCATTTCTTTGAATCATCTTCCGTTTCTTTCATCAGTGTTTTATAGTTCTCAGCACATAGGTCTTTCACCCCCTTGGTCAGGTTTATTCCTAAGTTTTTTTTTTTTTAATGCGATTTTAAAAGGGATTGTTTTTTACTTTCCCTTTCTGATATTTCATTGTTAGTGTAAAGAAATGCAACTGATTTTTGTATGTTAATCTTGTATCCTGCTACCTTGAAGAATTTGTTTATCAGTTATAGTAATTTTTGTGTGGAGTCTTTAGGGTTTTCTATATACAGTATCATGCCATCTGCCTATTTTACCTCTTCCCTTCTAATTTGGATACCTTTTATTTCTTTTTCTTGAATGACAACAGACTTTAAAAGGCACGGTTAAATACCTGATTACAATGTAATCGATAAAGAAACTTGGTTACAATAACCAGTTTTATGACTGATTATAATATTAACCCTTAAAAACTTTAATCTCTGGCAAAAACCAAGAAGTAAGTAATTGTTTCTCATAACAGCATTTCCTGATTGGGACACTTATGTTTTCATCTTCCTCTCCTAAGAAGGCAAAGGTAGGTAAACTTAGACCTACCCAGCAATTAATGTTCCAATATTTTATCCTATTTGAAATGACCCAGATAGTCAATGAATTCTCTTCATTTAACTTGGTTTAGTTGCAAATTAACAAAATCTGGAGCAACTATTATAGATAGACATTCCCAAAAGAAAATTATTTGTATAGAGTTTACCCAAAAGCTCTTATTTACATTCACTTAAAGTTTCATCATATCAAGTCACTTTACTTGCTAAAAATTTTCAACAGAAATAATAAGGTCTTATTTGCCCTTAATAAACCAAGATACAACAGAATTATTATACTTAACACTGATGACTCTAAAGAGCTCATCACAAACCAGTGTTGGCAAGCCATCGGGAGGCAGAGGCATGCCATATTTACAAGGTACACATATACGCACATATATCCATATAGACACAGAGATCTCACAGTTTTCCTGCTAGAATTTAAAAAGGCGGCTGTCTTTTCTGTTTTTTCCTTCAAGCTCAGGAATTAGATGCAAGTTCCTGAGATTCCCAGATAGACCATTTACGTCTCAAAGGCACAGAAAGAGAAATACCAATTCCTTCTAGAAAGCTAACTTCCTCAACAACATACAGAAAAACCAGTTTTAGAATGCCAAAAGAGTCCCATCTTGGACATCTTCAGGGATTTTTTTTTTTTTCAGTTTCTAAATAGCCAATTCGGTTTAAACAAATAACAATATTAGACAATAATACATATCATTCACTCACATTCACATGCCTCACTTTCAGAGGAACATGAATCAGCATTCAAGTTACTAGAGCACCTTAATGAAGGTCAAAACCAGGGAGAGAGAACAGGATTTGAAATCAAGGTACTCTTGCACACTCCAGATAAAAGCCAAACCAATTACAAAAGGCTCACTTTGATACAACAGTGGAGCCATTAGAGACATTGTTCTCCAGGTCTCAAGGAGTACTGAAGCCAAATAGCCTTACAATAAAAATATCATTTTCTTTCATTTATGAGGGCATACCTGAAGGTCTCACAGTTTTGCAAAATATACCCTAGGGGAACTACAAGATAGAACAGAGCTCTGATCACCCCAGCACCGTATTTCTTCTGTTTCTCTTAAGTCTACTACGATTTATGCAGCCTGAGCAACTCAATGACCTACTAAGGAACTGAGGATGGAAACTAAAGCCCCAAACCGTCCTCCAGGAGTGTGCTGTAGTATCGTGTCCTTCATTCCTGTTATAAATAATTCATTGTATGTGCCCAGATATGGCTGAGCATATACAGCGTGTTTCACGCCTAGCTCTCTTCATACATCCTGTAGTTCTCCCATGGTTTACCAAGAGAGAGGAGTAGTAGGTACATCCCCTTTGTTAGGCCAGGTGACATGACAGGTGGCCATTATCCAGGAGAGCAGGGAAATCACTTCATCCTCATTGATGGCCCCATATAAGTACTGCTGCAGGGCTGGGTGGCTAGTCACAGAGGCCAACTTTAACATTTCGTGGCCAGTTAACACAATGTCATCCCAGTGCTGGGGCGCCTAACCTTCACCTCAGCTATTAGCTCAGCATCTGTGGGCTTTCTTAACATAGAAAGCAATAGCCAGCCCCCAGCCATAGCCATCAGCTTATTGTCTAACTTCCTTTTTCCCACTGTAATGGTGTCCAGTATCTCCGCAACAGCCTTACGGGTGACTGTGAGTTCTCTGTACTCTCTTGCAAGCCCCCATTCCTCAAGGACAGCCACCACTGGGCCCTACATACTAGTGGACAGCCACAAGATTACCCCTATAACTTTGGGGATTACCCCCACACCTTTCAGGTGACGGGCTAGTGCATGGCCCCCGCAATTTTCCATTCCCTGTCCTTATGAGACAGGAATTTCAAGGTGGGCTTGTACCCACCTTGGGGGGCAAGGCACAACCGTTAAAAGAATGACACAGCCATTAAGAATAACAGGATATGACAAAAACTGGTTAGAACTCATTAGGCTCAAGGTAGCAGAAGATTTGACTTCCAGAAGACCTTGAGCCTCCTTATACGCTCACTGTAATATATTAGCATACTAAATGACACACCCACGAGCACCATGACAGCTCCGAGGCCGGCCCAATTCCTGGAAATCCCTGCCCCTTCTCCAAAATAGTTAGAATATTCCTCCTACCCATTAGCGTAAAAGATTGCCCAGCCCATAAAAACTAAACTCCCAAGGCGCAGGGCCGCTCTCACCTTCCGAGACAGACTGCATTCTGCCTATGGATAATGTGTCTTTCTAAATAAACCTGCTTTCACTTAACTATGAGCTCACTCTTGAATTCTTTCCCGCCCGAAGCCAAGGACCCTCACTTGGCGGGCTGTCCCAGGGACTCACCCGGGACCTGGGATGTGACCATTCTCTCACACCCCGTTTTCCTGCAACACGTATTTCCCGACATCTCGGCGCTCACGGGGGCTTCCTCAGTATCCCGGCTGGCTCCGCCAATTGTTGGGCTGCACCTCGCTGCAAGCCCTGTACTTGCCCAGCTTCAAGACTGAAGAAAAAGCCCGGAGTCAGCAACAGAGACATCAATGGTTTAATGGATAGGGGTAGCTTACCTGTCTGAAGCAAGGTCCTGGCGCAACACCTCACCGTGTGTGGAGGGCGAACAAGACATGGCAGCAGTCTTCACTCCCGGGAGAGGGGCGGTTACCTGTTTTAGTGGAAATTGACATCAGGTTGGCTCATCCCTCACCAGGGAAACCAGCAGAGGGGCACGCCCGTCACCGCCCCTATGATAAGCTATCATAGTGGGGATGTTCTGATCTAAAGCTAGAACAATCATTAGCTGGGGACTGGGGCAAGTACGTAGGAAGAAAAGGGTGAAGTTATTTATTGGTTTACAGCTTTATTTTTCTCTCGGCAAAATTTCTTGGAGCTAAGTCAGGTTAACAGGTGATCTACAGTCTCTTCTGTCATAGTGGCACAGATGCCTTCAATTCTCAGTTCTTATTTGTTGTCATTCTTCCTCTCCGGCTGGAGGATAGATCATTGTTATCTGGGGAAACAATCAGTCTAGATCTATACCACATTTTGTAAAGTCATGATTGCATAGCAAGTTGCTGGTGGTAGTTAGTTCAACTGCTACACATATCAGGTTTTCTTGTTCTTTTTGTAATATGATCATTTTGGGGGATCACTTGATAGGACGGTGACTGCAGAGTAGGGGATTGTAACCAAAATTGGGGTCGGGCTGCTCGCCACTCAAAAGTCAATAAAGAGGCAAGTTTGGTGGACAGGAAAATTTGCTTTATTTTGGTTGCTGGCAATGGGGGGGGGGCGGATGCCTCTCCAGAGGCCGACTCCCCTCCTCCTACAACCAGTGGGCAAGAGCTTTTATTGCTGAAGGGAGGGGGCTCCATGCAGAAACAGCACAGTTGGCTCTGACAGTCATCTTGATATTGGTCATGCGATGGTCTGATCAGCGCCATCTTGATTGTTTTAAGTACAGTTAGTCTTCAGTCCCAGGGTCGGTTTGTTCCCATTTCCTTGAGGCCCATTCTTGGAATTGTGGCAGCTTAAGTCATGGCTACAGCCTGGCCATCATGTAGTTAACTTCTTCCACCTGCTGGGGGTTTCAGTATCTACAAGGCAGCCCACAGGATATGGCTCAGAATATTATCTATAGCCCTTGAGGAGGAACTAAAGTCCTTGACTATGCTTACTGACTAAACTATTATTATTTGGTCTCCTGTGAGTGTTTTCCTTTGTTTCTGCATTTTCTCACTTCTCTGATTAAACTTATTCTTTGGCTAAGGTTTTTCCTAGACAAAAGTTTTTTCCTACGCTGCTCCGTTTCAGTATAAGATGTTGGAGATCACACATTTGAACTGCACCACTCAGACGAATTAGAGGAGCATAATTATAATCAGAGTTTATAGACTTCTAGGGCTAAATCCGAGAGTACCTAAATTAAACAAAGAAAACAGATCCCATCTTCATTCTGAAGAGTCTACAGAACCAGATTTGGAGGTATTAGCCAAATCAATTAATTGCATAATTTCTTCACTGGTTTTTCAGATCTTCTTAGTAATTTTAAAGGTCTCATAAATTTTGTAGAGACGAAGGTACAACAATTTTTTCCTCTCAAATGGCATATCGACAACCTCAAGATGCCAGTCAGTATTCTCTCTAGGGCTTCTCTGTTTCAAATCATCATATTTCCAATCTCATGCAGTTCTTAGTGAGATTGTCTAGCTCCTCTGTCAGTCATTGAACCATGGCAGGTAGGAGCTTCCTCACTTTCTGTGTCTCCTTTAAAGCATAATATGAAAAGCCCTGAGGACAGAGCAAAGCTATCTAGAATTTCCATTGAGTGACTAAGGCTTTGAACCTGAAATTGAGGCCCAGTGTTTTTCCTTCTTGTATCAAGTTATAAAGTGAGCTCTTTTGCAAAGAGGGAGAAATAGGGAGCCAAAATGGACCCTGTGTGATATCAGAGATCATCCTGAAGACAGACATCACTTTACTGAGATAACTAGACCCTGTCCAGCTTTTTGAGAGTATCCAATACATTATTATTATTATCATTATTATTATTGCCATAAATTCAATACCAGGCTTTCGAGTCTACCCAATGATGTGGTCTTGGCTATAATATCCCTATGGGGTATCTCAGTTTCATTGCATGGTTTCAGCCCCATTCAGAAGTAGTTAGGTGCTAGGCAGGAGATTATAAAGTAGAGACATGATTAAATAGATAAATGGTTAGATCTGACAGGGAATCAGACGCTTACATATTAAGCCTTCTTTGTAAGGTCTGTAAAGGTAACAGAGGTGAAATGCAAGCCATTTATTTCCTATTTTCTTTCTGAGACTTAACTCTGTGAAAGTTTGGTTATAGAGTCTATTTATTACAAATGGACCTTGGCTATTGTTTCAGTGGAAGCAGAAACCTTCCATTATAGATATTTTATGATAGGGGGTTTTACATTTTTGATTACCTGGACTATTATGTTATCTACCAGATTAAAAAGTCATGTCATGTTTGAGTCTAATTACTGATGAGAGCAAATGTGTTTTTACAAAGGATTGATGCTTAAAGAAATTGGTTGGCACTCAGAGGTAAATGTACTCAAACCAAACAGTTCAATTGTACATTTTGTTTGAATCATGAAAAGATTGCAACCAGGGATTGGACTCATACCAAGGAGTATATGAGGATTCAAAAAGCAATGTGAAGTGTAAAATTTGTAAGTATTACGGTTAAGAAAAAAAACATATTTTTGTAAAAATTCAAAACCTTAATCCAGCAGAGGACAGAAATCATTCAGGAAAATAAAGAACAGAGGCATGAAGATTAAAGCAAGACAATCTGTAGCTCTGGTGAACTAGATCTTGTCCTACAGGTTTTGGGTGCATGCTGTCTTCATCCTACAGTTATCCTCTTGATATGAAGCCCTTGGTTGATGAAGTCTCCTTCTGATGACTATCTGCTTCTGAAGTATTCTTAAGAATCCTTTATTTTAAATCTCTCAAAGGAATAGCAGTCCAAGTATTGAAGTATGAAGCTTTGCATATCTTTAGCTGAGATCCATGAATCTGAGGATCTACACCACAGATTTTAATTGCTATGTTAGTGGTTAGAAGTACCTAATACAGTTGTTTCCAAAGTAGTTCCAAGGCATTTTCCATCTTATTTCTTTTTCAGAAGATAAAATCTCTGAGTTCTATCATGTAAAGTTTGAGAGGATGTGAAGGAAAGGCAGCTTGTCCATGTTGGTGATAAAACTAAATTATTGCATGAGTTCTTTGAAGTAGTTTGCCATATGCTGATGTCTGACTATGTAAGTTAGACTAGAACATCAGAGGAGAAATACCCACCCTCATATAGTGACATGTAAAAACTTTATATGGTGACAATTGATGGGTCTCAGAAAGTATGGATCTCATTGTTATGAGAACATTCTTAGTGAAGTCAAAGTGACAGATAATTTTGCCCACTTGAATTTAAATGTGCCATTGCCTCTCTCTGCTTTGTTAAGGATTGAGTGTAATCTGAACAATAAAGTTTCTAACTACACAACAAGGCTTTCAAAGTTCTATAATATCAGTCCCAGGAAACTGAGTACCTTTATCACTGGAGAAGTAGGTTGGAATTCCCCACACTGAAAACATGAAATTAAGTAACTTTTTGCTACTTCAGAGCCATGTCTCTTTAGCAAGGCTCATGCTGAGAATAAGCAATGATCTGGACATGCTATAAACTCATAGCATATGTGAAATCTATTTGGAAGTGTTCAATGGGACCAGGAGGCTTAGGTTCTTCTTGACCATGTCTCACGCTTATACCGGTGACAGAAATGATAGGCACTGGAGACATACTCAGAAATTTTAGTAAAATTCTCCCACCTCCAAGTGTTGGCTGAGTACAAAGGCTATTTTGTCTTCAATGTTGTGGGTTAATTTTGTGTAAAATATTTGCAAATTTACACTTGAAGACCTCTGCAACCACCAAGGGATCATCTTGGAAGCACTAGAGATTATCCTCCTGTAATGTGCCTCTAGATTTCTCTCAATAACCCTTTTGTCACTTGGCAGATGGTATATATCTATCTAGCCATTTATTTTATTTGGTAAGTCATTTTTTATTTTGGAATAAATCATATCAGTAGCAATGAGATTAAAAAGTGTATGTATAATGAAAACTTACAGTCTGATTCTCTCTTATTCAAAAGGTTGATGAGGACTATGTAAACTATACAAAATGTTGGTCAACATTTATTATCCACTATGGAGGCCATATGATATATCTGACCAGAAACCAGAAAACCTAAATCTTCTAAAAAAGCGTAAATCATTACCTACTTCAAAACTTATCAGATACTTGAGACTGTGGAAGGCACATTTAGATTAAATGAAGTTAGTTTTGCTTGTTCTTAACCCCAGATTTTCTTTTTCATATACAAGAAAAATGATATGTTAGGTTTAATTAATTGGATCCATTAGCAGCAGCAGAATTTAGCAAATAGTTAAATTATGCCAGTTCCACAAAAATGTCATTAGATGCTTAAAATAGGAAATAAGTTAAATTTTTATAATGGCTTGCGTTTAAACAAAATACTCATTCCATGGAGTCAAAGTAAGTCTTTTGGAAGCTCATCCTGGAAAAGGAGATATATTTAGCATTATTAAATTACTGTTGTAAATTTAGTTTAAAAGTTAAGAAATAAATTTAAAGTTTTTTTTTTTTTTGAGGTACGCAGGCCTCTCTCTGTTGTGGCCTCTGCCATTGCGGAGCACAGGCTCCGGACGCGCAGGCTCAGCAGCCATGGCTCAAGGGCCCAGCCGCTCCGCGGCATGTGGGATCCTCCCAGACCTGGGCACGAACCCATGTCCCCTGCATCGGCAGGCGGACTCTCAACCACTGCGCCACCAGGGAAGCCCCAAATTTAAAGATTTTGGGGTTGATAATGCAACTAAAAGTTTTTGGGTAGAGTACAGTGTTGTTATAAGAAGATGGCTATTAACTAAATTAAGAAACCTACAACGTGGAAATGTACTTGGGATATGTTATGGTACACACAAACATCCAAATTTATGACTTTTAAAATATATACATACTTAGAGTAACTGAGTAACCAATTGTCTGTGACAAAACTGATGTCAAGTAGAAGTAAATACTTCAGCATGGCAGTGAGTACCTTTTATTTTATCACCCAGTATCATTCAGAGTTTAGAAATGTTTGAACCTTTGAAGAACTATCTGTAATTGAATGTACCTTACCATGATATTGAACTTTTAAATAAGTGATTTCTCTAAATCTTGGTTGCACTTCACTGAAAATCAATGAGGAATCTTTAAATACTCAACAAACAGAATGCCAAGAGTCTCTATTTTTTTGAAGCTTTTGGAGAATTGCAGTTATTGAAAACAAAGTTTACAGACAGAAAGACTTGGAAATGTATCCATAAAAAGCAAATGAAGAAGAGAACAAATTAAATGATAGGAATTCAAACAGTATATAAGATTTAGTTTGAAATTCTAGAATTGCATTTGGAAAAAGTTAATTTTGATAGAGATCTCATTTTTCATTGGTTAATTTAGATTCTGTACAAGAATGCTAAGAAGGTCTATAATTTTGCACGATCTAAATTTGGCAAAACATCTAAAGCAATTACAAATAGAGATAACTTACTTGATAAGTTTTTCATGTAAATCTTTGTCAGAGATAAATTTTCTGACTGCAGGTAAAAATGATGTGCTTATGCAAATATTTACCATGAAATATTTACTCATTTAAATAATATTAGAATTGAGAATATCCTCTTTTTAGCAGAATTTGCTTTGAGCTTATCAGTTATCCCAGTTCTGTAGAGAGAATATTTTCTTAGTGAAAAGTACTGCGATTACAGAAAAGATTCTATTGACGATATCAACATCAAATTTATTAACCCTCTATTTGGTTTTGAAGAAGATTGCAGAGAATTTTATAAAAATATTAAATAATGAGATAATTAAAAATACATTTTTTAGAAAAATACCAGTGATATGGTGTTGGGACAGTTACAACTAAGGAACTGTTTAAAAGCATTTGCCTATGTACCAGTAGTATTTCTGCTGTTTATGCTATTTTTTAGTATTCTGATAATCAAGATAGTTTCCCCCTTTATTGAACTCTTGTGTTATCTTTACTTTCTAAATAGAATTTTAATTTTGAAAATATCTTTCAATAGAATTTTATACATCCACCAGCATAATAAAACCAAACTTTAGGCAAGCAAATAATATTTCAAATATTTATATTAGTATAATTATTTTAGTGACCTGTATTCACTCTTAAAATGCTTTCAGTTTGGACAGTAGATGATATGGTCTCTCCAGCTCATGGGGTAAATAAAAGAGAAAGGTAGGAAATAAAGTTAAAAAGGGAGGCAGTGGTCAAATTATGAAGGACACTGAAGGTGAGGGTAAGGAGTTTGGATTCCATGGGAGAGACAGACAAGGAAAGAATTATTTCTGTCACACATTTAAGGTGCAGGAAATTGAGCTAAAATTGATTTACCCTATGCCTTGAATAGTCTATTACACCATAAGATTCTATTTTTAACATGAAAATAATATGATAATCGTGATGCTCTTCCAACTGTTAATTGGTTGTAGAATCACATACTTTTAGGAAGAATAAGTTTTTCCTGAAAGCTTATTGTATTTTATGAGTTTAGTTTATCACAACGTTGAACTGCCAACACCTTTTTCGGTGAAGATTAATTTTAATCTTATATGATGGCTTTGCCGTCTGGCAAAGAACTTCCATACACTTAGTCAAAATGTGGTATCCACACCTGAATTCAGTTCACCATTTTCCCTGCTTTCCCTATTTGGTTTATTGGATTTAAGGTGTTTGAAAATTCTTTATTCTTTGTCTGAATAATCCTTTCCTTCAGGTGTTTGCCTCTTTATTTCACTCAGGTGTACGGTCTCAACATAATGTGGTGTTCATTCTTATCCAGCAATCTCTCCACTTGTCTTTTGCTTAATGCTTTTTTCTACGTGGTTGACCCATAAGAAATTATCAATATTTGATCCACAGAAACAACAATTTCAAAAGTTTTAACCTATTGCATCTCCTCTTGCTTCTTATCCTTCTTGTCTTGGATACCTAGATCACTTATCTCTTTTCTCTTCCTTCTTCTTCTCCAGTTAGTTCTATGGCATCATTTCATCCAAATAATTTTATTATTTTAACATCCTGGGGTTTTCATAGCATATTAGATTGGCTTCATATTGTATTAGATTATCAGTAAGCAACATTTTTGAGCACTTTCTACATGCCAAATATTTTCTATGGGCTTTACAAGTATCAACTCCTTTACTCCTTCAAAAAACCCTATGAAGGGCTTCCCTGGTGGCGCAGTGGTTGAGAGTCCGCCCGCCAATGCAGGGGATACGGGTTCGTGCCCTGGTCCGGGAAGATCCCACATGCCGCGGAGAGGCTGGGCCCGTGAGCCATGGTCGCTGAGCCTGTGCGTCCGGAGCCTGTGCTCCGCAACGGGAGAGGCCACAACAGTGAGAGGCCCATGTACCACACACACACAAAAAAAACCCAAAACCAAAACAAACAAAAAAACCCCCTATGAAGTAGATGCTGTTATTATCCTCATTTTACAGATGAGGAAACAGTTACTTATGGTTTAAGCAATGTTGCCATAGCCACACAGATAATAAATATCCAAGTCAGAATTTGAACCCAGGTGCTCCTTACTACTATACCATACTACATTTTATGATTAATAAAGGTGGAGGGGGGATTGTGAATTAACACAGTATAGGACACAATAGGGCAAAAGCAGTAATTCCAGTGAAGGGGCTAAAAATAAGTTATTTGGTTTAAATAGGAACGTGTCAAATTTAGACTATTTCTGGCAAACATAACGATCACAGAGGAGTTTTAAAACGATGAAGAACTTTGGGGACTCGGCTTCTGCGGTACACTGTGGAGGTTGTGGAAGCATACTATTGGAAAGAGTTCCATCCAGAGATATTTATTTTGAAAACTATTTAGGAAAGAGTGGGGGCAAGTCTAGTCCCTGAGCTAAAGGACTAAGAGGAAAAAGAAAGAGAATATGCACCATTCAGTAATCTGAAGTATCCTTCAGGGATGTTCCTGCTCAAGGTACCAGTCATCTAAGGGACAAGAGTTGAGGGAAGTTCTGAAATAACAAAAGCCCACGCAGGAGGGGCTCATATAGAGGGGCCAAGTTCCTCACAGAGACATTCCAGAAGAACTGCCATTTATTACCTAGGTTCAATATTTGTTGATGCAGCAGGCAGTTTCTACATTGTTGTTGCTGATTGCATGCTCATCACAATCAGCTGGGATGAGGTTCTGATTGTGATAATTATGACATCGCTAAGAGAATCTTATCACACTTTCAAAATAATCATATCATATTCCAAACATCTCAAATTTATGCATTATGTTATTAATAAATGATAATGTAAAATTCTAAGAAAACAGAAATACCCCTAATAAATCATTGTGTATAGTTATAGGGTATGGTAGAAAATAGATTTGATATGAATGCTGACTCTTTGAATGTGGGTAAATTGAATATGTATGATACTTAGTTGTGTAAAAGTTTAATTTCTGGCCTCATAGCACATAAATCAATTGTAATTTGTTGAATATAGTTTCAGTTCATATATAACTGTAGCAAATG
This sequence comes from Mesoplodon bidens, assembly GCF_964165515.1. Lineage (NCBI taxonomy): Eukaryota > Metazoa > Chordata > Mammalia > Artiodactyla > Ziphiidae > Mesoplodon > Mesoplodon bidens. The sequence goes on from NC_138167.1 coordinate 94,365,532, forward strand.
AAAGAAAAGTGAGATAAAGATCCTTAAAGAGACTTTTCTCATGATCCAATTAGATAAAAAGAAGTTGCTTTGCAACAAGAAAATGTTCCACTTTTAGCCTGTAGGAGCTTTAAATCTTGGCAATGATAACATGGTGCACCAAATAATACTAACTTAGGAGTTTTTTCTCTTTGAGCAAGATCAAGAGAAGTTAAATCCTCAAGGTATGTAGAGTCCTAAATTCCTTGAAAATTTAGGGGACTTTTACAGGCAAAATTTATACATTTACTTTAAATCACATGTTTTCCGATTGTCTAAGACAAGTCATATATACAGTATTTGTGTTAAAATGGGCTGCTCTGATACTTTTATATATATTATACCTATTATATAGACTGTATAATAGGGTGATTGCACAGCATTAGGCTATAAATATAATTATTATTACAGCTTATAAATTTATATCAGGATAATTTAAGGTATTTCAAAAATTGTTTTTGACTAATGATATATCCTAGCAGGGGTTGATAGCTTTAGGACACAGTATGTAGGCAGTATGTGTATCTGCTTGTACTGATCAGGGTGAATTCAAATGATAGGAAACTGAGACCATACTTCCTAGCAGCATGCTGCTGAGCTGCAGAAATTTGTAGGCTTATCTTAGTTCTTATAGAAAAAAATTGGGGGAGTTAATAACTCATGACTTGCGGTATTTGGAGTTAAGGGTAGTGGTGAAAGGTGTTAGGATCATAGAAACCAGTCTCCTTTATGCCTGGAGAATTCTGAAATCTCAAAGTTGGCTGATGGTAGGGAAGGCCTACAATCCTTTCAAGTTATGTTTAAATGTTGAAAGTGTTAAACTAGACTTGCACTGTCCAATATGGTAACCTGTAGTCACATGCCTTTACTGAGCATTTGAAATATGGCTGGTCCTAATTCAAATGTGCTAAAAGTGCTAAATACAAATAGGATTTTGAAGATTTAGTATTTAAAAAGAGTGCTATATATCAGTTTAAAATATTGATTACATGATAAAAGGGTAATATTTTGGAATACTGGATTAAATAAAAATACATTAATGAAATTAACTTCAGTTTAAAAAATTTTTCTTTTTAATATTGTTACTGAAAAATTTAAAATTGTATATGTGACTAGCATTTGTGGTTCATATTGTATTTCTACTGGACAGCGTTGAGCTAGCTTAAAGTCTTGCTTCTCTCTTCATTACTCATTCATTTTTTTATTTGGAAAGAGGATAATTGAACTGTTAAGTCTAGGAAAAGGAGCTGACTACCCAGACTCAGTCCTTCCCTCTCTCCATTCTTTGGGAGGCAGCCTGTCCATCAGAAGCATGCCTTATCATCTGCTTTTCTGCCAAGGATTAAGGAACCTGCTCCTGGGGGGAGAAAACTACAGTTTTCCAGCTGTGCCTATGACTGGGTAGGTAATTCCATCTTGTTTGAGGTGATGTATTAGCAGGTTCTACCAGCACAGTTCTAAGCCATTTCCTATAAACAAGTTTTTAAAAATAATAACACATATCTGATCTCCATCTCCATTTTTTTTTTGGATTCCTGTATCTATCATGTAGTTTGATTTTACCTCAGATAGGGAAAATTCTCCTTTATATTAGAACCTCTCAAACTCTTAACAGCTGGAAGAGAGAAGGGATTGCAGAGCAACTGTCTGTATCCTGACAATCAACATGGCACAGATGCATGAGTTTACTGTGTATTAATTGATTGTCATGGAACATAACCAGGTTTGAGCCATCCCAACCTAATATCAATCAAGAGGGTAGAGTCTGGGGCCAAGAGGATTCTAGCAAAAAGAGGCTGAGCAGTAGACTGTCAAGGGCAGGGGCTGGAGAGGCAGAAGATGGGGTTTGATGGGGTGGGAAGCCACAGGAGGTCAGTCAGAGAGTGCCCAACCCCTCCCGTGGAACCGTGCAAATTAGACGCCTGTGGAGGTCTTCCAGAAAATCCGCATTTGAATGCCTGTCTCATCAAGAATCCTAATGGCTGGATTACAACAATACTAATCATTTAAGAGATGGTTTTTCCTTTTCCCCAACTAGTCTCCAGGTCTTAGGTTTTCAGAGAAGAAAGAGAGATGCAAAAGTAGCAGAGTGAGGTGGGAATGACAAACAAGAAAAGTGCAAGAATAGACAATCTCCTCCTTCCCTGCGTACTAAGTCATGGTTCAGGCCTTGAATTGATTGTGAAATCAAATTTTCTGGTGAAACTCTATGAGATATTTTAATGCCTGAAAACACATAGTGAAATGGAATGATATGAGAAAGCAAGAGACCTGTCTGAGGAGTCCTCAAGGAGTAGGAATGGGAGAGGTATTACAGCAGGGATTATTAAATGTTACTCTGCATCAGAAGCACTTGGAGGGCTTGTTAAAATACAAATTGCAGGTCCCATCTCCAGAGTTTTTAATTCAGTAGGTTTGGGAGGGTCTCTGGGGCCTGAGAATTTATATTTCTAAATTTCCAGGTGATAAAAGAAATTTTCCCATATTGAGATATGGGGAAGTCATTCTGGCTTTTACGTGAGTTAACCTGAATGTTATGCTAATTAGAACAGCCTGTTTTTGGCCTATCGAACATATGTTGTACATATGCTTTAATTATTAAAGAAAAGAGCATACTGACCAGAAGTAAAAATTGTCCATGTTAAAAATAAAGATTCAATGCCTCTCTTCCTGGGACGCCAATGCTGGTACTCCCTTGACGATAAGGCTCACTTCCCTGGTGCCAAGGCCACACTGACTCGATGTGTACGTGCTGGTCTACTGTTTTTGGAACCTGGAAGAAATGTATCCCTGACTTGTTTAATATTCTTTATTCTGACAGGATATAAAACTGTGCTGAAAACCATGCTTCTCCAGAGCAGTTTCTTAGAGTAATCTGGGAAATTGGCTGCCAGGCTATCGTCGTCAGTTTGGCTTAAACAAAACTCGTTTCTATTCTTATTATTGATTGTTTATTGATTATTTTCATTGACACAGGTGATATTGATATGAATATTGATAGTTCGGAGACCTACTTTGAGAACCACTGTTAAAGGCAGTAGTAAAACAATTCAAAACAACAATAACAAACCAATCTTTCTGTTTGAATCCATGAAGTTCAGTCTATTTCCTAAACCAGTTTATAGACAAAGATGGGTGTATAAGAAATGTTTATTGAAACTTTATTTGGAGAAGCAAAGCATACCCATACATATGGGACTGGAAAATTATGGTATATCCCTAAAATGGAATATTACATAGTCACTGTAATTACATAAAAACATATCTCAGAAGTATTTTCAAATTATAAAAATCAAGTAGCCCAGCAATGTGCATTTTTTATAAATAACACATACTTGCATATGAATTAAAATCATATGGAAGAAAATACAATAATATGTTAACAGTGGTTATATCCTTGGCTGAAGTCAGATGGTAGAGAGTCTGTGGAAGGAATTTGACTTCGGAATTTAGATTCTTCCAAAACTCTTCCATCAACTGTTTGTATCAAAGAAAGAGTAATAGTTTTACAGAATCTGTGCCTTTGTATATGGTAGTCCACCTAAGCTTAATGTTCTTCTATCTCTTCTTTGCCTGAAAAATAGCAGCCTGCTCAAGTATCTAATCTTCTTCATGAAAATTTCTCCAAGTTTTTCCTCACTCAGTAACCTCACTATTGTGGGCTGAACTGTGTCCCTCCCAAATTCCTATGTGGAAGTCTTAACCCTTAGAATGTGACACTATTGGGACCTTTAAAGAGGTAATTAAGGTAAAATGAGGTTATATGGGTGGACCCTAATCTAACATGACTGGGTTCCTTAGTTTAGGACACAGACATGTGTGCACATAGGGGAAACACCACGTGAGGGCACAGTGAGAAGGCAGCCACCTACAAGTCAAGGAGAGAGGCTTCAGAAGAAACTACATTTGCCACCACCTTGATCTTAGACTTCTAGCTTCTAGAACTAAGTAATGAATTCCTATTGTTTAGGCTACCCAGTCTGTGGCACTTTGCTATGGCAGAGTCCCAGGAAATAAGACACCATGGTGCTTTGTTCATACCACCCCGAAACATTTGCCACATCACATTTTAATGTGCTTGTATTTCTTGTTATCCAGTAGATTATAACACCTCTGTATTAGTTTTCTATTGTTGTTATAACAAAGTGCAACAAAGTTAGTGCCTTAAAACAACACTAATTTATTATTTTAGAGGGCCAGTACCAATCTCACAGAGCTAAATTCAAGGGGTCAGTATATTTCTGAAGGCTCTAGGGGATGATCCATTTCCTTGCTCATTCAGAATTCATTTCCATGTAGTTGTAGGACTGAGATCTCTTTTCTTTGCTGTCTGTCAGCTGGAGACTACCCTTGGTTCCTAAACACTCCCTGCATCGCAGAACTAGCAACAGAGTGGTGAATCCTTCTCACTGCCATTTCTTTGATGTCATCACATTTCTCTCTAACTGTAGCCAAAAGTTTCTCTGCTTTTGAAAACTCATGTGATTACATTGGGTCCATCCAAATAATCCAAAGTAGTCTCCTCATCTCAAGGTTTATAATGTTAATTGCATTTGCAAAGATTTTTTTTTTTCTTTTGCCATGTTAGGCACCATATTCACAGGTCACAGGGATTCAGCCATGGACACCTCAAAATTTAAGGGCAGATTTCATTCATTTTTTGCATCCTTTACCAAAGCTTGACAAATAGATTTTACACCAAATTTCTTACCCTGAACGTGCAAATGAAAGCCAGAAAGAAAGAGAGAATGGGAGTGGGGGGGGGGAGGAAGGAAAGAAGGAAAAACAGAAGAAAGGAAATAATATATGCCCAACAGAACTACACCTTATCAGGTAGAAGTCCTAGCATAATGTTCAATACATAATGTTTAGTTCAGTTTAGTTAACCATCTACTACATTAGAGTAGGCATATAAAAGGCATTTAATAAATGTTTTGAACAGATCTGAATCATAATGGTTATGAATTTAGCTGTTAATCAACTCACCAATGACTAATATACAGAGGTAATAACAATCAATTTCAGTAAATTGTATTATCTATCATGGTTGGAAATGAAATGCTTTTGCTAGTCAATTATTCTGGTTACGTTATAAATCATATGATCCTCCGTAATTTTAAAGTGCTAAAATAAAATAAAATACTCTTTTTTAAAAAAAAAAAACTTTGTTTTACAATAAAGAAAACCCTGAAATTCTTGAAGTGAGTCATATTATAAATATCTTTCAGAGCAATGTCACCAACCAGAGAGACTACTTTTAACCAAATTCCAGAGAAATCAAAATCTTTATCCTTTCCTGGAAAAACTGACTTATTCTACAAATGTTATTTGACCTTGGAGATGCCACAGTAATTTCTAGAAATAGGTATAGTCTCCCTAGAAAAAAAACTTAGTGAGTAAGTGGAATTTGTTATGTATTACTTTCAAAGCATACTGATGAGAAGATAATCTGTTTTAGCCATCTTGGTTGAGTTTTAAGGGGACATCCTTGAATAAAATGCAAAGGCCTTACTCAGCAGCAGATAATTACCGGAGTGCGATGGTTCATAGACCATCTGAGAAAACATGATGTCCTTGATGAAAGCATTGCAGGATTTCTCAGCAAGACAGGGATTAGAGTCATAAAGTTGCTTTCTTGACAGTTTTAGATTTTCTTCAACTAACTAAACTCTCATAGATCTCTTAGTATGGGTGTTGTCAGTGCATAGGTTTTCCTGTCAATTGTTTTCATGGCAGTCAATCTAAACACTTCCACTTTAAGCTAAGCCCCTGGCAGCTATATATCTACTGGCAAGCTTTTTTTTTTTTTTTTTTAAATCTGAGAAAAACAGTATTAGGTTCTTTAGATTAATATTCTAATTCCAGACACATTACATCAGTACACCTGAAGTGCTTTGCTACTATGGCAACCCACAATTCTGAAGTGCACAGATGATATTTATCATGCTCTATTTCTCACTTTGTGTACAGGAGGAAGCTCCGTGCAGCCTCCGAAGAGCAAAGGTGGTGGCGCTGGGCCAGCGAAGGAAATGGAAGGACTGGAGATGGATTGCCTGACTTTCAGTTTCCTCAGTTTTCTCCCTCCTCAAGTGACTATCCAGTGAGAAGCATTTTTTCTTAATGCCATAAAGATGGATCTCAATTATCCATGATAATTAAGTTCAGAGTCAGAAAAAATGAAATCCACTGGTAATCAAAAACACTAATTTAATTACGAGTTTCAGTTTCCCCTCCTAACAATATTGAACAAATTTGCTGCAAAGAAACTAAGTGGAATTATTTCCTTTCCCCACTGTCATTCCTTTCCTTTTTCAGTTTCTACTAGAAGTGCCAAAGAATATAAGGAGGGAGTTTTCTGGATAATTCCCAAATTGGATAGTCAATTTCTGAATGGCCTAGATTGAGAATAAGTTAAATTTTCTACACCAAAAGATATGTGCACCACACAGTATTTTATTTTAATTATATATTTTCTCATCATGAACTGTGTTTTTTATGTTACACATTTCATGCTCATCAATTTGGTGTGTATGTGTGTGTGCGTATGTGTGAGGAGTTGACAATGTTTAGTATGACACGGTAATGCTACAATTTAATGACCTAACACTCATAACATTTTTTTGCTCTTAAATTTTTATCTGGATGAAACATCCTTAATGTTCTTATATTAGCAAAGAACAAATAGAATTGTGACTTTATATTGCAGTTTGGTTACTAAGTTCATGTGTCATGTTTTGTTATGGTTCCAGTAGTTACACCTGGCTTCTCTGTGAGTTGAGGGTCCAACATTGAGTTATTTCCTCTTGCATCCTTCTGATTTTATATTTAATACTAGATATAACAAACAGGTAATAAGCCCAGTCTCCTACACATAATGGATGAGGAAAATTCTTATTTTATTCTTTTTCCATTTCTTTAGAAACAGAGATTTATTATCACTCCTGAAGGTGTCATTTCTATGATTGCAAAATAAAAGCAAACATATAAACTCTATAGTTCTTAGAAAAGTCTTGATATCATGTTTATCAAAGCATCTCTGGAGGGTTAAATTGCTGCTTTAGAACTTATTTGTCCTTAGGAAGTAGAATTTTATTTTTAAAACTTTCTTTTGTAACAGTGATTTTTTTGTAATCTGAAAAGAGTGCAACATGGGTGGAAAATTCTCCTTATTACCATGTTTCCATCATGCACCAGTATTTAAAAACAAAAACTTGATTTGCTTACATTTTCCAGATGCTCATTCTTTTCAAAACTATTTATTAACTGATTAGTGTAAGTGAAAATTAATCATACATAAACCCTGTTTGAAAGAAATCATATGTGAGGAACATAGGGCATGCACATAAATAACTAACATATTAATACATAGAAGATGGAAAAAAGCAGAAGAGGATATAGATAAAACACTGTGGAAATTTAGAGGAATAAGAAATTATTACAGATTAGAAGAGATTTTGGAGGAGGAGATTAATTAATAATTAATTAATCAAATATTTACTATGCACTTACTCTATGCTAGGGAAAGCAGATATAATTCTTTCCCCTTACAGTTAGATGGGAGTTAGCAGTTGAGTTGGGCTTTGAAAATCAAGTAGGACTTAGAAGCATAAAGATAAATGAGGGCTTCCCTGGTGGCGCAGTGGTTGAGAGCCCGCCTGCCGATGCAGGGGACACGGGTTCATGCCCCGGTCATGGAAGATAAGATCCCACATGCCGCGGAGTGGCTGGGCCCGTGAGCCATGGCCGCTGAGCCTGCGCGTCCGGAGCCTGTGCTCCGCAACGGGAGAGGCCACAACAGTGAGAGGCCCGCGGACCGCAAGATAAATGAAAAGATGGTTACTTGAACTATGGTTCACTTTTTCTTTATATATCTATCATCTATCTATCTATCTACTATTTCCAAAGTTGGACTGTCTGGATTTGGAACTTCAATTTGATTTTATGAATATTAAAAAATACTGGCTTGAAATGACAAATAGACAAGCCTCTCTTCTCTCTCCTCAAATGTATGGGTGTCTTCAGTAGAATCACAGTGCTATCAGGAAAGCCTTTTTACTCCAAGAATTTGTTGCTTAATTTATAAATCCTGGGGGCATGAGTGACCTATAAGGTTCCCTTCGTCACGCATATTCTGAGAGGTCAGATGTTGTGGAGTCCAGGCCCACCTGCTTGCTACCTTATCTTCCCTGACATTAGCTGCCACCAGTATTTTAGTACGGGGAGACATATTTCTGTCACCTGAATTTTAACCTGAAATATATACTTACATGACAAAAATATGAACCAGAGCTTTATAGAGTTGAATCAATGCTATTAGTATTTGTTTTAGCCACACTGTGGTGAAACTGACTTTTTTCAGGTAGAGACAAACATTAGTTCTCTAGGGAAACAAAGTTCCAAATAGGCAGGTTATAAGCAAACTTTTGGAAAGTACTTGTACTCACAAATGGTGGGCTGCATATATTTGTCAAGAAAATATTAAATTTTGATAAACTTACTTGTTTGGTATCTTTCTCAGAATAAAGAATGTATCTTGAACAGCAGTGAAATGTCTAAATATAAACCATGAGCATCTTCTTTCAGCCTTGTCAGACACTTTTATTCAGTAGGTAAAGAAGACAATGACATTTATTTATTGTGATAGTTGTTTTAGCAGCCTCAAGGTTGATATAGCCCTTGAGGTATTTTTTTTCATTCCTCTCTGTATGACTCAATATATTTCTCTTTCTTGAGTCTCACACAGAACTATAAAGAATGAATAATACATGTAGGAGGTGTTTATAATTTCTTCCTTTGGGACAATTACTTTCATCAATTATTAAGGGCTGATAATCAACGTTGATTATCTGAAAATGGGCTAAGAAAATTAGAAACTTGGCAGTTTGTGTACTAAGGGAGATTAATATAAATTAAGGAGGCAGTTAAAAGATTTAAAAAGGGCTTTGAGGCTTATTTATCATTTCAGTTAGCCTTTGATGTTTGAGATGGGGATGATGTCAGAGCAGCCTGTGGGACAGATAAGCATAGAGTGAGCCAAATGGTTAGTGAGCAGCAAGTTAAGCTAGTATAGCCAGAGTTGTTAGCAAGACCAGAAAGGATGAAATGATCGATAACATCATGAACCATGTGGGGATGTGGCCAGGCCTGAGTTTCTAGAGGATTGAGAGGATTTAGACTAATGTTCGGGGGGGCAGACAGCCCAAAGAGGAAAGCATTTAGCCTTGAGACTGCTTGCAGAATGAAACAGAAAGGTGGGAGTTTGAGGGAAACTACATCCAACATAAGGTAGTGTCAGGTAATAACAGAGTGTTGCAAGAGCAACACAGAAGCAGCAGAAGTAGTAGCAATAATAAGACCTGGAATGTCAAAAAATTACTAGTAAGGACTAATAATGAAAAAAATTAGCCCCTTAAAGATAAAACTATATGTAAAGGTAGTAAGCACAGTGTAGGATATATGGTAAGCATTCAATAAATAATATTTGAAGTTGAATCTGAAATTCAGAAGGATTCCAGCAATCTGTAGCAGCCAACTTATAGAGACCACTGTCATATAAAATGAGAACAGCGAGAAAATATGTGATAATCCTAAAGGATTATCGTTTCCAGTCACAACTACCTAGACAAAGACTTAGAATATCCTGAGAATGTTTTGATATTAAATCGCATTTGGGGAATCCCCTTAAGAAATTAAGTTTATTTGTGACAAATTATTGTGTGATATTGCATATGTAAACATTTCCCCTTATATCGCTGTTTTTTTCCCTTAAACTAATCCCTTTTACAATTTCAAAAGTCTATTTTATAGAACTCTGTATGTGTTGAAAATTGGATCATCCTAAAATAGATACACAGAACCATTCATTCGGTCATTCATTTACTCAGCAATTATTTATTAAGTGTCTTTTTAAAGGTCAGATATTATAAAACTTGTTGGCAAAGAGGGAGATTAAAACTTAGAAACGTAACAATATACACTAAGAGCTCTGGAAGCATCAAAGAAGCAACCAACCTTCTTTGGAGGAGATACTTTCACATATGAGTTGCAATTGGCAAGGTAAAGATGGTGGGGGAAGGACCTTCCACCAGGATGATTAGTTTGCAAGAGACATGGAGATATAAAAGGGTCTGATGTGGTTGAGGAAATGGTGAGACAAAAGTCATGTGGCCAGAGTCTAGCAATCACCAAAATGAGGTTCATTGGCATGGACCATGAAGCCCCTCAGATGTTGAGCTAAGAAGTATGGGTCTCATTCTTTACTCTGTCAAACCAACAGATATTCTGAACTACAGAAGTGACTTGATCTGAATTATGTTCTAGAATGTTAACTCCAGCAGTAGTTGAAAGATAGACTGGTGGGACGAAAAACTAGGTCTAGGAGGGAGGAAACAGAGATAGCTATCAAAATTCTCCAAGGAGGAAATAAGGGCTTAAATATAAAGGTAGTGAAGATGGAAAATAGAAACCAGATTCAAGTGTATTTCTTAAATAAAATTCATGGGATTTGTGTCTAGTTGGATATGGGAGGAGAGGGAGAAGAAGTAATTGAGACTGGTTTGGAAGTATTCATCCTGAGAAATGGATTCAATGATGATATAAATGAAGACTAATAATAGAAGAAGCTGTTCCAGATGGGAGGCAGAGAACATTCTGGATTAGCTGTGCTAGATCACTGCTTCTCTAGGAAAACATTTGTATCCCACTGGCATCCAAACAGGGAGTAACACTGTCAGGGTACTGCTTGGTAAGCCAGACTTAAACATAAAATAGAAATCACACATCAGAGGTACGTTCAACTACTTATGCTTTGGCACGAGTGGCAGGCAAATTTCTTATGCAGTCGTATGAGCAATGGCAGCATCTCTTGTTTCCATATTTTTCCTCTAATGTTTTCCCAGGCATGGCAAGCTTTCCATATGCTCTGCTGGGTAGATTCTTGTTGCCATATGGCAGCATGTAATATGAGAGAAAAATCATAAGGAAGATCCTTCTAAATGTCTAAAGGGATTGCTCCTGGAAAATCATAACTCCATGCTGGGTTGCAAAACTATTCTTATTAAGCAGAATGTCTAGGTTAAGAGGTAGGCCAATGCAGGAGCCATTCTTGTAGGGATGCTGAAGATCTAGTAAGTTTCCTATATTTCTTACCAAAAAAAAATAGACAAACACAAAATCAAAACAAAATTGGTCACAGCTTGATACTCTCGGGGATAATTTTACTCTTGCATAGGGGAAAGTTAGACAAAGAGATACAGTGGCTGCTTTTGCTGAATTATCCCTTGTAGAACTGAATATCTATTTCTTCTCAGTTCAACTCAGCAAACATTTTTATGAGTATCTAGGTATCTGGAGTATTAAAAGATGAAGACACTGTGTGAGTAGCACTGTGGTTATGGTATCAGACAAATCTTTTGTCTGAAGCCTGGTTTAGTGGCTGTGTGCTCTCAGGCAGATCGCTTCACTTCCTTGAGCTTCAGTATCCACATCTCTAAGATGGAGGTAATAGTGCCTACCCTGCAGAGGTACCAAGAACATTAGAAATAATATCTGTATATGTTTTATGATACTACCTGTCACAGTAAATGGAAGTCATTGTTATTTTGGCTTTCACCTCTATACATACACCAAGCCTGGTAATTACCTTCAAAGATAAACAACTTCCAACTATATTTGGATTTTATTCTTTTGTTTTGTATGTATTGACCAAATACATTTAATGTGAATTTAGAAAGTTTTAAACTGCTGTTTTCACTAAATTTGGGGCTCTATGTGACGTTTTACTCACTGGTGATAAAACTAAGTAGTTTAAAAGATGGATATTGTGTGATCATTCAAAATGTTTCTTATTCTTCAAAATGATATGGTTTTGAATAATTGTACAATGGAGAGGAAGTTTATTAACAGGGAGATAGTGACTTGCTTTTAAAAATGAATGTGCAGATTCTTAAAAATTTAATTCACTGAAATTAAAGATAAATGTTCAGCTATTTAACATTTCTGGTAGCACTGAAAGGATGCATGGATGTTTTACTTATTACTAATAATTTTGAAACACAAATTGGCACTACTCCGTTTTGTTTTGTTTTGCTTTGTTTTCACTGAGATAATGCTGGTAACAAGCAACCACAAGGATCTCAACAGGTTCCAACAATAAACATTTATTTTTCTCTCTCATAGGTCTCCGGGTCAACTGCTGTTTGGCTGATCTTGGCTGGGGTCCTCTGCTTGAGCTAGTGTAGGCTAAAATCCCAGCTTTGGTTTGGATTCAATTCTACTCCACATGCTCTATTCTAGGATTCAGGGGGGAAAGGGCTACATTGGGCACATTTTTCTGGCAGAGTCTGAAAATTCTAGGAGGCCAAGTCAAGTGACACAATTACCTTTACAGCCCTCCATGTTATGTGGTGTGTATATCTTCACTTATACCCCATCTGCAAAGGCAGGCCAAATACCTAGACCAAATGTTATTGGGATGGGGACATATGTACCATGTCAAAGGAAGGTACCACAAAATCAAATGCCAAACGGTATGGATGTGACTCTGTTAGAGGGCAGTAATGAAGAATTGGGAACAAAGAGCCAATATTATACAGTAAAAGCTATGTTGACTCAGCCACACAATGAATCAAATAGGCTTTATGTTATTCTCTTTAAAAAAAGCTAACATGAATACATTTAATAATTTCTGCCCGTTTGTACAATGACTATATAGTTTTTTTGTTTTTTTTTTGCGGTACGCGGGCCTCTCACTGTTGTGGCCTCTCCCGTTGCGGAGCACAGGCTCCGGACGCGCAGGCTCAGCGGCCACGGCTCACGGGCCCAGCCGCTCCGCGGCATGTGGGATCTTCCCGGACCGGGGCACGAACCCGTGTCCCCTGCATCGGCAGGCGGACTCTCAACCACTGCGCCACCAGGGAAGCCCGACTATATAGTTTTTATTTCACATAATAGATATTTACTGAAAACCTACTTCCAGGACTGCTTCAAAATGTAGGGCCAGCTGTGCTCTAGGTTGCTACGTGAATGGAGCTCCCTGAGACTAGGCCACACAGTTGTCCTGCCTCATGATGTTAGAGTACAAAGAACTGAGGAAAGACAGTTTCTAGAATCCTATGGATGCAACTCCTGGTCCACACTGTGCTGACGTTAGCATCTAGGGATCACAGATCAAATGTCTGTGAGAGGACACCAGACAGGAACATAAATGGGAAAGCAGATTGGTTATTGTGCAACAGGTATAATAAACTGCTTGTATTATGATTAAGAACAACATTTATATTTGCCTAGTACATGCCTTTTAAGACATTGACTTGAACAAAACTTTATCATCAAGGACGAGTCTGTGAAACTAGAAAGATAGGCAGACATTAATCAAAGTAATTATGCAAACTGAGATGTAATTAACTACAATGTGTACTACCAAAAAAAATTGTGAAAAGCGAAAGTGAATAATGGATTCTTCTCTAGCCTGGAAAAACTTATCCATGTGGGAGCAAAACATAAGCAAACCCTCTGCGTCAGAGCGGAACTTGGAGCTGAGGTAAGATGGAACTGAAGTAAGAACAGTGGCAAGGGTCATTTAGGTTTCCTTAGAGTGAACCATGTTTTCAGTTTAAAAGCAGCACCTATAATTGGTACTAACTGTCATTACATATTTTAATGTATGGAGAGTATATAAAACTTTCTGTACATATATTGCCTATAGGGAAAGGAATTAGGTGGCAGGGGCATGAACGGGAGGAAAACTATGAGACATTTTTTTAGAGAAGTTTTGGGTTTACAGAAAAAATTGAGCAGAAAGTATACAGAGTTCCCATATGGCATGTCCCCCCTTTCCCATCAACAGTTTCCCTTATTATTAACAACTGGCATTAGTGTGGTACAATTGTTACAATTGATGAGCCAATATTTATACATTACTACTAACTAAAGTCCATAGTTTACATTAGGGCTCACCCTTTGCATTGTACATTCTATGGGTTTTGACAAATGTATGACATGTATCTACCATTCAGTTTCCTGCAAGTAGTTTCACTGCCCTAGAAATCCTCTCTGCTCCACCTGTTTATCCCTCCCTCTCTCTGAATGGAATGTTACTTTTTAGAGTATATGTTTTTGGTCCATTTTAACCTTTGTGGCCTGGGTATATATAACTTAATTAACAATAATAATTAAAATTTTTAATTCCTAAGGCTTATAACAATAATTGCATGGGGCTTCCCTGGTGGCGCAGTGGTTGAGAGTCTGCCTACCAATGTAGGGGACGCGGGTTTGTGCCCCGGTCGGGGAGGATCCCACATGCCATGGAGCGGCTGGGCCTCTGAGCCATGGCCGCTGAGCCTGCGCGTCCGGAGCCTGTGCTCCGCAGCGGGAGAGGCCACAGCAGTGAGAGGCCCGCGTACCGCAAAAAAAAAAAAAAAAAAAATTGCGTGGAAACTTCACAAACTGGTACCAGAGAATTGTACCACAGATCAAGACTGTGCTGCCAGAGGCAAGCATGCCCTCAAACAACAAGCACAAGCAGGCCATTGGTCAGACTCAGAGATAGTGGGTGAGAAGTCATAATGCACAGGGAGGGTATCAATTTTAAACAAGGGTGGATGATAGAGAGTTAAAAATGTGGGCCCAGAGTACACACATATGAACCATGCAGTGCAATGATTAAGGCTGTTGAACCCATGAGTGTTGGAAAAGCTGCATCATAACTGAGAGGACCCATGATTTCTGCACTGGAGGTAGACCGCGTTAACCCAGCCCTGTCATGGCCTATGCAAATGTGTGTTAGAGTTTTGCTTGGAGTTCTGTGGGAACACAGAGGAGGGCACAGAGTTAAATCAAAAAAAATAATATGTCCCAGCGACAGAACGTGATGAAGCACTGGACTCCATTACAGTCACAAATACCTATTGAACAGAGATGCTGAGTTCTGCAGCATTATCACTAGAAGACAATGAAAGGACTTTCAACTATTAGAATATTTTGCTTATTTTTACTAGATAGTATGAATAAGTAATTTCTGTCTTCTTTCATTACTAATAATTGGATTTTATTGTTTAGTGACACATCAAGTATCAAGCAAACTAAATCTCAACTCTTCTATTTATCTAGCTTCTGAATTTCTTTTCTACATTTCTAGAACAAATTTATGCTTTCATTCCCTTTCAAAATGCATGAAAAAAGATTAAGTTGATATTGAAGAGATGACATAATATTATAAACTACCGAAGAACATGAAATGTGGAAGAACTGAATTTAATCATTTTAGGTTAAGAGAATGGGGAAAAAAATCTCAGCCGTGTGTAATAACTATGTGCTTCTACTCACTATATTTGGTTTAGTAGGACATATGCAAATCAGCCCAGCCAGAGAATGCACATATGTTGGAACTACTCCATGTGTTATCTGCTTTTGTTGAACAAGTAACAGGTTGTTGTGCAAGTAAAATGTTCCACTCTTACACATCTGACCTCTTGCCAAAGCCTATTTATTTTACTTCATAGAATTTCAAAAATCCAACTTCTTGTCCGCATTTCCACAGCCGTAGTCTTTATCTAGCTGCAATAATTTCTGGCATAAAGTCTCTGATCACTGAGTAACCTTTAAAAATGCAAATTTGTATCATGTCTCCTACCTGCTTAAAGCTCTTTACTGATCCTCATTGCTCTTAGAATAAAGTAAAGAATCCCTCGCGTGGCCTCAGTGCCCTGTGTCAGCAGTCGCTGTCCACTGCACTAGCCTCGTCTCTCACATCCTCCCCGCCAGCAACTCAGACGGTTCACATTCACTTGCCTCCACCAGGGAGCTCTTCTTCATTCTCTCCCGCTCCTTTGCTTGGTTGTAACCCACAAAACCCAACTCTGACTAACTTAAGGAGGGAAAACAATATCAAAAGATGTGTGGAGGCTCACAGAATTATTGGGAGGGCTCTAGAGAACAAAGCTTGTGGCCACGCTGCCAGAACCACATCCCAGATCACTCCAGACCTGGTGCAGGGCAGACAGCACGGTCCTCAACGCCGAGCCCCATATGTGGCTATTTACTCTGCCAAGTCTGTTGCCCAAGCAACTCATTATTGCTGCATCAGCTGATACCTACAGAAAACATCCCTTCCCTTTCCCATTCATCTTGTGTCACTCGTTCTCAATTCAGGCTTTCATATATGTATATGAATGTGGCTGCACTTTAACTGTAAAGGATTCTGCAAAAATGAGTATCTGGCATTTTGAACTTCTTTTCACTGGCATGGACTCTGCCCCTACAAAAACTCATTAAATGATAAATTTTCAAATAAAGGGATTTAGATGCTGTCTGGCCAAATAACAATATTAGTTAATTCCTTCTCATTCTTCAGCACTCAGCTGAAGTATAACTCTCTTGAGGATGTCCCTAGGGGTCACCCCCTCCTCCCATTCCAGGTCAGGTCTCTTAGTAGTTACACTTTCACAAAACCCTCTACTTATTTTCCATAGCATTAACACTATTGTTATTAAATGATTAATTGCATAATTCTTTGCTTAATTCCTATCTCTCCCTGCTAAAATATAAGATCCATGAAGATAATAACTATGTCTATCTTAGTCAAACCTTTATATCTATATATAGATATATAGTGGGTGCCTAATAAATATGTTTTCAATGAATGAATGATGCAATGAATGACATAGTCCTCTTTAGAATGCTTTCCAAACAATATTGTCTACAGTTTAAGGGATTCCCTACTTGATGGCAGCTTATAAACTACCCATTTCTTTTGTTGAAAAACTAGAGATGGGAGGTGTACTGTTGGGAGAAAAAACCTTTTGCTCTGCCTTCTTAGGTTCAGTAGCTGGAGTCTGCAAATTAAAATGGCAACTGATAGATTAACAGAAAAAGGTTTATTATGCATTCACATGGGGCCTCCAAAAAGAAAAAAAACAGTGAAAAGATGTGGTTAGGCTTGAGAGCTTATATATCATTTTAACAAAGAATAAATTGTGGAGAGGTGACAAGATAGAGAGAAAGGGGTTTGGGCTTCTCAGGGCAGTAAACTGTGGGAAGGTAAATATACGAAGAAAGCCAATGGAAGATGTGCTGTTTAGTAAGGTCTGTTACACAGACTAGAGTTGGTGCCATCTCTGGCTGATGAGTTGAGTTGTCCTCAGTGTTTAAGGGTCATTGTCCTCTTCCTTGTACGGAAGAGGGGAGGGGGAACACCTTTACTAAGATAAATTTACTTCCTACTTTTAGGCAGAAAGGCAGAGTGCAGAGATTTGCTCTTGTGTGTATTGTTTCTTAATTGTCCTCAGCTCAAAGTAATTCTTATGCTAAAGTGACATATTTTGAGGTAGCATGTTTGATCCATTTCAGAGGATAAGCCTTACATGTATTAAACAAATTTGCACTAGTGATTTAGGTTAAGAAGATGCCACTTCAGCATGCATATAAAAGAACTTAATACTTCCTTTGGATTAGTTTCTTAGTTTTATTTTTCTAAAGTTTTTAGACTTAAACTCATTTATAGAACTTTCTCAAAAAACGTTCATGTTTTTGAGTTATGTTACCCAAGTCTCACACCTCTCCCTTAATTTCCAAAATTATCTTTTCTACCTATCTTTTCACTAGTTTAGGCTTCTGAAGGATTTTGCAATGCCTTGTAGTGATCATCTGCATTTTTTCCAATAGGCAAGTTCTTGCTATTCTTTTCAGAGTATACATGGATTCCACATTTTCATATAGATCACAGTTATGAAGATCACAGATCATGCTTTTCAGAGAAGCAATGTCATAATTTGGGGTTCTATTTTTAACTAAGGGCTAAACAACACATATAACAAGTAAACCCATTAACATATGGCAACTATAAACTTTATAATCATGCAAAGTAGGGAAATTATGTTCCAAGCCCTATAAATGAACTTAAGTAAATAAGCAAATAGGTAAAGGGACTCACTATTAAAATTTGCTAGACTTAAAATCAGTGTACTAGCTATTGAATGGACAGTTTTACATGTATGAGTGGGTGAATAAGTCTGGTTTTCTTGTACATCTGTTTTAATTGTTCTTATCTCTTCTCCACACTTCCACTCTTCTCTCTACTTGAGAATTATTCTTGGAAAAGGCTCAATTATTCAATAAGTATTTATTGATCCACTCTGTGCAAGGTGCTAGATTACACTGCTGAGCAAAACATACCCTTCATTGTCCCTCATGGAACTTACAGTCAATGAAAACTCAGAAATTTTGTATGAAGGGTCTTCAAAAAACTAAAATTAGAATTGTCATATGATCCAGCAATCCAACTCCTGGGCATATATCCAGACAAAACTATAATTGGGAAATATACATGCACTTTTATGTTCATAGCAGCACTATTTACAATAGCCAAAACATGGAAGCAATTTAAATGTCCATCGACAGATGAATGGATAAAGAATGAAATAATGCCATTTTCAGCAATATGGTTGGACCTATCATATCTCAGTAGTAGAGATTATCATACTAAGTGAAGTAAGTCAGAGAAAGACAAATACCATATAGCACTTAACATGTGGAATCTAAAATATGACATAAATGAACTTATTCAAGAAACAGAAACAGACTCACAGACATAGAGAACAGACTTGTGGTTGCCAAGGGGGAAGACGGTAGGAAAGGGATGGATTGGGAGTTTGGGATTAGCAGATACAAACTTATATATAAAATGGATAAACAACAAGGCCCTATTGTATAGCACAGGGAACTATATTCAATATCCTCTAATAAACCATAATGAAAAAGAATATATATATATGTCTATAACTGAATCCCTTTATTGTTCAGCAGAAACTAGCATGACATTGTAAATCAACTATACTTCAATTACTTAAATAAAATAAATTTTTAAAAACTCAGGAATTTTATTGAACTATGGCATATATTTATTAAAGAATCACATTGACACACAATTACTATCTACAATTGCACAATTACATAATGACTATCTGCTGTGAGAGACAAATATGGGATGATGAAAGCATTTAGAAGGGTTTGTTATCTAGTCTGGAACGGTCAGGAAAAGCTCCCTTGAACAATGTTAAAACAGGCAAAAGTGCATACAGGTATAGCAGTGGGATGGGGGATAGTGAACGTGACAAGATGGAGGCACTAGCGTGTGACGACACTGGAAGGTGTCTGTGGACTGAATGAAGAGAGGCTGTGTGTGTATGTGTGCTGACAAAGATTCTCTTCTTGACCAAACTTTAGTCAGGCTCCTCTGAACTCTCTTCTCAACTAGGCCCTGATTTTTGAGCTCCTGTGTTCATATCTGCATTGTCCAGTTTTAGCAAGAATCTTGCTAAGTCAGTTTAGCCAGAATCTCCTACCCTCAATATCCGATCAAGTTCCTCATCCTCTACCATTCCCCAGGTGATGTCTGATCACCCTGACTTGCCTTCAGCAAGAGTCTAGTTGGATTGTTACAGCCAGAATCCTCCCCAATCCTTGATATTTCCTTTTAGTAGTTTTCCATCCACTGATACCCGCCTCCTGCTTTTTGGTTACAAATTGCCATTTTCCCTTGTTCTATTCAGAGTTAAGCCCAATATCTCTCCCTTACTGCAAAACCCAAACGTGGTGGTCCATATGCCTATCATGATAGTCCTCCTGAATAAAGTCCACCTTACTATCTTTAACAAGTATCATGAATAATTCTTAACAGTTTAAATATTTCTTCTTGTGCTAGTTCCTCAGCTCTCTACCTTTTGCATGGCTCATCACCAATAGCTTAGAACCATGAGGTAGAAATAGCTGAATATATGGGTAAAGTTGGCCTTGCGGAGAGGCTAGGCATGGTATAGACCAATGAATGAAGGAAAAGGTGAAATGCCAAGCAGCTCACTGTACTCTAGAGCTGCACATCAGAGAATAATGGTATCTCCTATTTGCCTGGCTATTATTTCTGTTTCTTTTAACAAGAGGGGTGCAGCTTTTGAGTAAAGTAAACTCCTTGATCCATTAATCTCACATCTGCCTCTGTTCCATCTCCCACACCATGCTTTCTGCCTGGAATGCCCTTCTGGCCCGATTATCAATCTTTTACCTTGATATCAAATTTGAAATCTTTCAAATTCAAGTGGTTCTTTTTCCTTTTCTTTTCTTTTTTTTTTTTTTTTTTTAACTTCAAAGATCATGATTTTTCAGCTACAGTAAGAGGTTGACTCTCCTGGTTATTGTCCTTGTACCATATGCTCTAAACTTCTTGGTCCCTTTATATAAATAAATAAATAACCACTTGTATTTCTTTTTTTTTTTTTTTTGCGGTACACGGGCCTCTCGCTGTTGTGTGGCCTCTTCCGTTGCGGAGCACAGGCTCCGGACGCTCAGGTTCAGCGGCCATGGCTCACGGGCCCAGCCGCTCCGCGGCATGTGGGATCTTCCCAGACCGGGGCACAAACCCGCGTCCCCTGCATCGGCAGGCTGACTCTCAACCACTGCGCCACTAGGGAAGCCTCCACTTGTATTTCTATTTAAATTGTTTGGGGTCCACAATCCCTTTGTTATTCATACTGTTGA
Organism: Mesoplodon bidens; assembly: GCF_964165515.1. Lineage (NCBI taxonomy): Eukaryota > Metazoa > Chordata > Mammalia > Artiodactyla > Ziphiidae > Mesoplodon > Mesoplodon bidens. The sequence goes on from NC_138167.1 coordinate 94,386,079, forward strand.
GTGCTTAGGATAAATTATAAGGACTTAATTTCCTTGTTTTGAATTTGCTTGCCTCAGGCTGCTGCCAAATGTATCCAGGAACATTAGCAATTTGCAGCTGTTCCAAACCACCATCATTTATAAAACAAAAACCAAACTGCACTATGATTACATAGAAATTAGAGCAATCAATAGACATAGTGTTTCCCTTCACAATACATATAACCCGGTAGATTATAAAATAGGCTGTTAGTGCACAGCTATATACTTGTATTATTCATTATTTTTTGTGCACAAATGTATGAGCTATGGCACGTATAATGAGAACGGAACTTAGTAGCGAATCCAGTCCTCGTTCTATATAAGGGCAGTCTTACGACCTTGAGCAAGATACCCATCTCCTTTAAATATAAGCTTTTCTATATGTAAAACTGGAATGATCAATCCTTCCCTGACAGGGTTGTTAAGCAGATGTGAAAACTCTTTGGAAATGCAAAATTTAAGGTTTGATAATGGTTATTGAATCCAATAAAATAACCATAGACTTGCATAGTAAAGTATGTTTAAAATGGTACTGATGTTACATACATTTCCAGCAATTGGATGAAATCATCTTTACAAGAGGGAAAAACTGAAGCTGGCTGTGTTGTTTTCTCCTTGGCAGATGTTGCTATGTGATACGCTTTGTTCCTTTGGGAAAGCCTCAGAAAACTGCACATTCGTTTTAGCACTAGCTGTATGCCTGTGTGAGATACCAGAAAAAAGATTAGCCTTCTGCAAGAAATATGCTGAACAGTGCATCAAACCCGTTAATGCACTGAATCTATCAGACCTAATTTCTGGACTGCTTGATTTGTAGTTGCTAAAATTTACATGTTATTGTAATAAAAATTAAAATAGGCATTTAAGTAAATTTGTTGTTTGTAGAAATTAGCATTGATTTAATCAAGCTGCATTCAAGATCTTCCTACAGAAGTTTTGTTTATCAATGAAAAAATAAATTTTAAAATATTATACAACCATTTGAAAAACAACAACTGATTATCAAAGATGAGAAGGCTGGTTCGTGGCAGAATTTCAAAAGAACTTTTACAAAATGTATTTAATATGTATGAATAAATTAATTAATCCTCTCACCATTCTAGTGATGAACTCAAAGTAATAAAATATATGATACCAGTTTTCTGCATAAGGATACTAAAGTAGAAAGGTTATTACATGCTGTAGGCCATTATGAGAATCATTGTCTGAGCAGGAAAAAAAAAAAAAAAACTTTGGTAATGTGCTCTGGCTCCTAAGAAGGAAGTAATGTCATTTGGACTTTGTTTTTCTATTTGGGGCTTTTAGTGGTCTACCTCAGATTTACTACACTCGCATGTTATTTGTTTTTCTTTGTTTTGCTTTTTTTACACTTTTTAAATGTTTAATTTTTAAAATTTTTACTTTTTTATTGATGTATAGTTGATTTATAATATTATGAGTTTCAGGTATACAACATAGTGATTCAGTGTTTTTATAGATTATACTCCATTTAAAATTATTACAAAATAATGGCTATATTTCCACTGTGTTGTACAATATATTCTCATTGCTTATTTTATACACAGTAGTTGTATCTCTTAATGCACATGTTATTTGTCTTCTCCTCTCCTCAAGCCACTTAATTTTCTCTCAGATAATATTTAACAAGGAAAGAAAATATCCATATGTGGCATGATGCACATAGGTTGCTTAATACATAGTATTTGATTGAATTGCTTAGAGTATAATGAGAAGAGAAGAGGCGGCTACTTCAGTGAAACCAAAAAGAGGAAAATGTTCAGTTTGCTCTATTGTTTTATTTGGTAGGCCTCTGGAAGACTGACTTCCTAAAGGGTACCTGACGGTCATTTCTGTTTTGCTTGTTTAATAGTATTCTCTTCACCCAGGCTGCTATTTCATTTGGTTTTAAGTGATGCTGTCTGTGTTTCAGCATGGTGAGGGAGTCCTGCTGCATCTGTTTGATTATTGCCTGGTATGCCTGGTCCCAGAGTGGGCTTCATTCCCAAAAGGCAGGTGGGGAGTTGATCACACAGCTGCTCTACATGGATAACAGTAGAGGCTGCTACATTATTTTGATGCCATCTCACCCAGCTTTTTCAGGAATATTACATTTTTATATGATGTTGTATGTATCTATCAGAAAATAAGCTTCAGTGAATTGTGAAAATACATCTGTTACATTTTTATATGACCCTTGGTTCTTAATTGAACATAATTCATAGTAGTGTTCCCCACACCTACCTGAGTTATATACATATTTCTATCATTCAAACACTTAATTTTATCAATTAAGCAATAATACATAACATTAGGTAAATGTTTCCTACTGCTTTAATTATCTAAAAACATCTGTTAAGAGATGGAATAGATTAACAGGATGTGATACACCAGCTAGTCATAACCAGATTTGTATTATTACAAGCCAAAAAAAAAAAAGCAATACAAATAAGTAAAAGCTGAAAATGAAAGCTTACTTGTAGATCAAATGAGGTGAGGATAAAATTTTTTATTATGTTTTGGTCTATTAGTGTATGGTGAACTGAGTTGGGGCCATCAAAAATAGCTTCAGAAAGAAACAGATTGATTCATTCAGGAAGGATATAAGGGAATTTTCATGACCACACTAACCAGTTCATTTATGCCCCAAGAGATGGCGGTTTCATATATGAGAAGAGATGTGGAGGGAATAAGGAGGAGCACGAAAAAGAAACCAAACTACTAAAAGGACTGAAATGAAACCAAAAAAGAAAGCTTAGAGCAAATGGATTTAGACTTGAAGGAGAAAATGGAATATGAACAGGGAATGCCTTTGGGTATTTCAAGGTCTGTTGGGACAAATATTGTCCATAGCTATTTGTGACCTCTGAGTCCAGATAATACATATGGTTGTAAACTTCACAGGTGATTTTGATCACATAAGAGTTAAATTCATCATTGGACACCTCAGCATTCCTTAAAAAGAATCGTTAAAAAGAGCTTAGTCCTTGGACTTAGTTGAGTATGTTATTTTAGTATCTTGAGTATGTATCTTGTCACATGTGTTTTTTTCAAACATTTTACTATGTTTATTATACAAGTTATATTTAATGTAAAAAATTATAATAAACGGAGAAGCAAAGTGAAAAATTTTAACTTTCACTGTGAGATATGTAATGTTACTGTTTTGTATTATATACTCCCCAAATTTCATATTTCATATACATATACATACACACACACCACACAATATTTTATATGATTTCATAACATTTTTTTTCAGTTTTCTTAAATATCTTTCTATATCTGAACATATTTCTGTTTTAAATATTCATCTTAAGTAGGTATTTAACCTCTCTCCAGACTGATTTTTTCAACCTTATTCATTTTTCATGCAAAATTTACTTAGCACCTACTATGTTCCAGTTAATGAATAACACAAAGTCTCTGTTCTCATGAAGCTTACATTGTAGACAGACAATAAACAAGTAAAAGACATCTCCAACGAAAAGATGATATCAACTCAGAGAGTTGAAATTGCTACGAAGACAATAAAAGGAGACAAGTGTGGTACAGGGTCACTAGTGGGAGAGGGGAGTTGTGAGGCAGCGGTCCCCAACCTTTTTGGCACCAAGGACCAGCTTCATGGAGGGGTTGAGGGGGGGTGGTTCAGGCGGTAATGTGAGCGATGGGGAGCGGCAGATGGAGGTTCGCTGGCTCACCCGCTGCTCACCTCCTGCTGTGTGGCCCGGTTCCTAACAGGCCTCGGACCGGTACCTGTCCGTGGCCCAGGGGTCGGGGACCTCTGTTGTAAGGTATCTTGTCTCAGGCTACTGTGGGAATTATGTATGTAAAAGGTTTTGTATGATGCCTGGTGTATGGTAAGTACTCAAATAGAAAAAATGATAATAATGATAGTGACAGAGTAATGCGTTATGGTAGTGCCTACTGCTAAAAGATAAACTGAGGCATATTAAAATTTTTAAGAGTTTATTTGAATAAAAATTGATTTGAATCTGGCAGTGCCAAACTGCAGGTGGTTAGGAGCACTCCACCCACAGTAGGCAGAGGAAGGACTTTTATAGAGAAGAAGTGTTAGAAAACCTAGGAAATTATTTGATTGACTACAACTTAGGTGGCTGTATTGATTGGTAAGGCCTAGTTTCCTATTTGTGATTGGTCGTCCTTAGGTTGCAATTTCTTAACCTTGAGGCATTTCAGGCTTAGATTTTGGTTTGCTTACATAGGCTACTAAGGCATTAGGCCATGTCAGTGTAATGGCCTTCTTGTTTAATTAATTTAACACTACATTTGAATATTATGTTATTGCTGTATTCATTCTTTGGCCTCTTGTTGCCCCTGCCCCCAGTTAGCCATCTTCCGAATGATGCTTTCCCATTCCTGATAAACTCTTATTATGAAGCATTATAATTTTTAGTATCTTTTGTTTACAATTTTAAATTTCTTGAGGGTCAAAAATAATCTTGGAAGTAAGAAAAAATTAAGGCAATATTAAATACACCACTCATTTATTAAGGCCTTAAAATTTTTTTTTAAGTGAATAAAAAAATTGGAATTACCTGTTATAAACAGTAAAATTAGTCTTCATAGCAGCCTACAGATTTACAAACTTGTTTTTTTTTTTCACATAAAGGAGGTACTTAGTTGAATTAAGTAATTCTCAGAGGTTTTTAGGGAAACATTATGTTCTGTATCGCTTCTTATCACCCAATTTTGCTTCCCAGACACAGACACTTACAACTCATATCTGTTTTTGTTTCCCTAGATATTCATCTTTTTGCTCTCTCCAAAGATTCTTATACTGCTCTAAATCAATTTTGCATATTTATTAACACCCTCTGGTTGCACAAAGATCAGCTCTCTGTTGCATAACTCTTCTCCATACACTTATCTCCTTTCTCATCTTCTTAATATGGCTATATCATAGTTTTGGTTACATCATTCATTACTGTTTACATTTAAAAACAAAGTAAGGACTTTCATGCAGAGTCAAGAAGTGGTTATATGTCCTTTCTCATGCAACTTCTTGATTTTCTTAGAATTAATACTTTTCTTATTTGCCTGGTTTTCTATGTATTTAAGTTTTGTCCCTATGCTTCACTGGAGCCGTTATAAACACATTGACAGTATTTTCCAAAATGTCAACACATCAAATCACTATCAGCTTGCTGTTTTCATGGTGGCCATCTTCCCAGAGAACTCAGTCCTTCACTCCCAACTGGACTGGTTAATCAGGAGGTTAGATGCACAGCTGCCTTTGGGAATCTCTTTGACCTCATCATGGAAATTCTCTCTTCCTCTTTCCTTTGTTAATTTCTCTCTTTCCTGGAGGGCACATCCTCTAGCAAGTTCCTAAGAAGGGGTAATGATGGAGAAGTCATTCTTTTAGACTTGATTGATAATTAGAGGCATCTGGATTTCTAGATTAAAAATTATTTTCTCTCAGTGTACTGAAACCTGTGCTACAATATCTTTCTAGTGTCATTCAAGTCCAATGAAAAACTTATTTTTATGCCTTCTTGAGTACCTGTCAACATTTAAAGAGTTTTTAGTGTCTTTTTTTAATCCCTGATATTCTGAAATGTTATAATGTTGCATTTTGGCATAGATAATTTTTATTATTTCTCTCCCTCTCTCTCTATCTCTCTCCTTTTCTGCAGGATATTCTGTGAGTTCATTTAATTAGGAGATTCAGGTAGTTCTGGGTAAATTTATGTTAGTACTTTGGGTTTTTTTTATAAGTTACTCTTAAGTTTTTCTTTCTGTTCTTCTTTTCTGATGTACCTTTTATCTAATGTTGAACCACTATGATCCTTTAATTTTCTCATTTTTTCTTCTATTTTCCTTCACTTTGCTTTTTGGGAAATATTCTTAGCATGATTTTCAAGCCATTGTCTTGATATTTTGAAATCTCAGGTAGACATGTATACAAATACATATATAATTGGAGTTTTTTCCCATAATTTGTTTCTTCGCCTACCATCCTGCTCTTTCTTTAAGGATATTCTGTTTTCTGTTATCTCTCTGAGAATATTAGGTTTTGTTTGGTAAATCGTCTTCTGTTTTTTATATTGTCTCTACTCTTTCATGTTTTTCCTTGTGTTTATTTTGATCTTTTTCTTCAGACAACTGCTACTGAGACCCACATAACAACTCAGTTTGTATAAAGCAAGGAGAAGCACCTATTTTGAGCAATATAACATCACCTTTTGTTGTATATTCAGCAGGTCAACTCTCTGGCAGAGACTTTTCTCCAGAAGACAGAAGCTCCACATATTCCAGGCTCACTGATACTTACTTTCTATTTTAAACCCAGAAACTAGCCTGTAGTACTGAAGGCAAGACATACTGACAAGGGGTTGCTAGACTTATAGAAGCACTATGATCAGACACATTGTCTGTCCACTGGAGAGTAGAAGGTCAAAGAAGAGATAACAGAAATTTGCCTCCTACTTGTGGAATGTGCTGGGATGCACTGATTTTTTTTTTTTTACAAAGACAAACCTAATCTCTTACCACCCAGGAAAGAGGGAAACCTGCCAGTTTGGTCATAGTTATAGGAACTATAACTATGCCAAACCATGCAATTGATCAGTGAAGGCATAATTTTCTACACATGCCGCAGTAGAGTCAAGTAGGACCTGCTCTAGACTGATATGTTCTTTGCCTGCATGGTCATCATGTTGTAGAAAAAAGGAATCAGATCCGTTTATCCTAAGAAATGAGAGGGAGTTTAGTGTAATCTAGCATGAGACTACATGGATACTAAGCCACTGGTCAATACCTGTAATCATTCTAAAACCCTCAGTTATTTCCATCTGTAAGATGAAGATATCTAGTTTATAGGATTGTCATGAAGGTTAAATGAGAGAATCTATTTAAAGCCTCTTACATAATGCTTGGTTCATAGCAAAAGTGTAACAATGACTGAGTATTATTATATGTACTAGAGGCTAAGAATGAAGGAGAAGAATGATTGTAAGTAGAGAATCTGCCACTTAACTTGTACTTCAGTTCAGTCCCAAAGGATTGAGGCTATTGTAAAGGTGGCTCTAGGTCAAGGAAGTGGTGCTTGGAGGTTATGGAGCTATAGGAGACTGACCTAGGGTTTCCCTCAGTGATTAGCAATGCTTTGAATAAGACAAGATTTAGAGTTATTAGCTCTCTAGACATGGGGCATTGAGAGCCACTGTAGAGGTATCAGCAGGCAGCAGCAGTAGAGATTTCTGCAGCCTTGACAGTGACAGGAGATGCCACCACAGCATGTCAGAGTAGAAAGGAAGAATATAAAATGCTTCAGGCTTGCTAAGAGGACTAGTCCATAGAGCATTATAGAAGAGCTATCCTGTGGGGAGTCCAAGAATACATGGGAGGCATGTTAATGCCAGTGGCAGTGGTGGTGATGGTGGTAGTAGTGGGGGAGTTATTAACAGTCCAGAAGGATAGGTATGGATGCAGGCAGGAAAACACTGTGTTTCTTTGTGACTATTATTGTGATCCTGTATTTGTGTTGTTGTTGTTGTTTTTTACTCCCATGATGAGGTGGTTTGGTTTATGAGGATTATAATTAAAATAGATTGTTGCCACTACCTGAAGTCAGTTTGGAGGAACTCAGTTGAAGTTCTTTCTTTCTCTCAAGTACTCCACAGTCTCTGTAAGGCATTTCTGAAGTCCTCCTTGTTTCTTTGGTGTGAATTGCCTTATTTTCAAGGACCTCAGATCCCCACATCTTCATGCATTATTTCCATAGACCTTTGGAATTTGTTATGAGGTTAATATGGGGATTTGAAGGTCAAATATTATGTATGTTTAACACAGGATTTGAAGAATACTTTTCATTTTGGTGTTCAACAATATCATGGGTTACAATGGCTTTTAGAGGCCTAACCACTAGGAGGAGAAACCTTATAATTTAGTTGGCATTTCACTTGGATAATTTCTTTAAAGCACTGTTAATATTTGAAGCCTCTTGGGGTGGGATTTCTTTGTCTCATGTGCTTGATTATGATTTGATAATAACTCCATGGTATAAAGTTGCAGGAAGGTGTAATTTTTTTTTTTTTCGGTATGCGGGCCTCTCACTATTGTGGCCTCTCCCATTGTGGAGCACAGGCTCCGGACGTGCAGGCTCAGCGGCCATGGCTCACAGGCCCAGCCGCTCAGCGGCATGTGGGATCTTCCCGGACCGGGGCACGAACCCATGTCCCCTGCATCGGCAGGCAGACTCTCAACCACTGCGCCACCAGGGAAGCCCAGGAAGGTGTAACTTTGACTAAGGGGTCCAGGACCTTGGTTTCTGGCTCAATGGTTTGATAAGTTAAGCTTGAAATTACACATATCCGGCCTTCCTGTAATTTTGCTTGACTTGTACCGCCTTACTGGCCAAGAAATTGTTGCATGTTCAGCAACCATTTTCTTTTCTTCTTTAGTGAAATGAAAAATAACTATTCCGCTGGAAAGGGTGTGGAGAAAAAGGAACCCTGGTACACTGTTGGTGGGAATGTAAATTGGTGTAGCCATTATGGAGAACAGGATGGAGGTTCCTTAAAACTCTAAAAATAGAGCTACCATATGATCCTGCAGTCTCACTCCTGGGCATACATCTGAAGAAAACTCTAATTAGAAAAGATAAATGCACCCCAATGTTCACTGAAGCACTGTTTACAATAGCTAAGACATGGAATCAACCTAAATGTCCATCGACAGAGGAATGGATAAACAAAATGTGGTACATATATACAATGGAATATTACTCAGCCATAAAGATGAATGAAACAATGCCATTTGCAGCAACATAGATGGACCTAGAGATTATCATACTAAGTGAAGTCAGACAGAGAAAGACAAATATCATACAATATCACTTATATGTGGAATCTAAAATATGGTACAAATGAACCTATTTAAAAACAGAAACTCACAGACATAGAAAACAAACTTATGGTTACCAAAGGGGAAGGTGGGGGGAGGGATAAATTAGGAGTTTGGGATTAACACATACACATTGCTATATATAAAATAGATAACCAACCAGGACCTACTGTATAGCACAGGGAACTATACTCAATATTATGTAATAACCTATAAGGGAAAAGGATCTGAAAAAGAATATATATATAGAATATATATATGTATGTTTAACAGAATCATCTTGCTGTATACCTGAAACTAACACAACATTGTAAATCAACTATATTTCAATAAAAAACTATTTCATAAGATAATTCTGACAATATAATGATGTCAGAAAAATATGAGTCATCTTAAAAGTTCACTTTTTTAATTTTTATTTTTTGTCAAAGCATAGTTGATTTACAATGTTGTGTTAGCTTCTGGTGTCACTTTTATATTTCCTTCCTAACCAATTATTACCACTCACTACCAGTTAGTTGTCTATTACTACCAATTCTAATTTTTCAATAGAGTTCAATTTTTTCCCTGCTACCACAATCTTTGCTGTAGTTCAAACTCTCTTTGCCTCTTGTTTGTGTTTCTGCAGCAAACTCCTCAGGTATCTCCCTGCACCCAATGTCTCCCTTCTTCAGTCTCTAACACACAGTCATCAAGTGGTATTCCTACTAAAGATAACCAATGTTTAACATTTATAATTTCATACAGAATAGAGTACAAATACCTCAGTGTCATTTAAAACCCTTAACAATTTGAACTCGATTGGACTTTTTAATATTGTTTCTCACCCTCACCTCTCCATTTCTTGTCCCCCCAACGACTAACAGCTTTTCTGGTTACCTTGCAGAACAGTGAAAATAATTTACTCTCTTGGACTACAGGATCTTTGCTACACATGTTAAAAATCTATGTATCTTTCAACAATGAGCTCAAATGATCTGCCTCATGAGCACTGCTCTCTCTCCTGTAGCTATGCTTTATCTCTTATACCACAGGATACCATGTTTTAGATGCTCAAGGTTAGAACTGTGCAGGCTGGCTCTCTTATCTGTCTCACAGGACAGTGAATCCCACGAGGGCAGGGACAGTATTTTTTGTGTATGGTATATCCCCACCATGTCTAGCAGAATACTTTAAATAGTTCCTCAGCAAATGCTTATTGAGTTAAATTAATTGTATTGATTTGAGTCACTTTTCCATTTTAGGTTTCCCCAAAGACATGGTAATATTTTTAAGTTCATAAGTAACGCAATCTATAAAGGCATGTCTCATCACCCTTGCTTAAATTTCCACTGATTAAGCTCTGCAAAGCAAGCTACAATTCAAAAGTCACATAATGGCCACTAAACAGAATTCATTCAGAAATTTTATAATCCATAATTTGAAATAGCATAGACTTCATTATGCAACAAAAAATGTGTTGAGAGCCTAGTATGTTTCAGGCATTGAGACATGTGCCAGAGACTCAAGAATGAATAATCCAGTTCCTTTGTACAATAGTTCCCAATGCAGTAGAACATTTATTTTAGTCTAATAAAAATGTGTTGAACACTTAATGTTAGGTGACACGAAGATAAGAAGGTCTCTGTCCTTAAGCAACCTATACCTTATAAGGGCCAAGGTGAATGCATAAAGAAATGGCTATAGTACAGAATGTGTTATAATAGAAAAAAATCCATAAGGGGGTTTTGACAGATGGAAGAGAGTAGATTGCCTAACGGATCTGGAATGTTAATGACAGCTTCCTATATAGATGTGTAAACTCGTAAAGAATTTAAAAATCATGAGATAAGTGTTATATGGTAGATTTATGAACAGTATTCATAGAGTCAGACAGGAGACAAGACAGAAGTTAAGCTCGGCCCTAAAAATGAGTAGTATTCATCAAGAGAAGGGAAAATGGCTTCTAAGAAGAGGGAACAGGAAGTACAAGTGCAAGGGGGCATGCATTATTTTAGGGACTGGTACCTAGAAGCCTGTGATTGTAGGATGGGGGAAAATGGCAGGCAACGAGGCTGGGAAAACAGAATGGAGAGAGGTGAGATTGAGAACGGCCTTGCGTGCCAACCTAAAGAATTTAGACAATGTTTTCATGGCAGGGAACTCTTGAAAAATATTTTTTCAATTTTAACATTTAATTAAAGTACAATATACTACAGTAAAGATCATATACAATAAGTGCATGGCTTGATGAATTTTTACAAGCTCAACACAACTATCAAAATCAAAAGACAGAGCATTCAAGCACCCCATAAGCCCCTGCTTGCCCCCCATTCCAATCAGTACTCCAAGAGTAACTACTATCATGACATCTAACATCATTGATTAATTTGATTATGTCTTTTAGATATGAAATCACCATATGTACTTTTTGCATGTCTGCCTTCTTTTGCTAATGTCTGAAAGACTCATTCACATTGCTATAGATGGTTGTAGATTATTTCCATCTCTGTAGGTTATTCTATTGTATACATATACCATATTTTATCAACTCTACTGTTATTGGACATTTAGCTTGTTTTCAGTTTGGGGCTGTTTTGAAGTATTTCTCTGAGCATTCTAGTACCTGTCCTCTGGTGAATATGTATGCATTTCTGTTGAGTGTGTATCTATTAATGGAATGGCTGATGTTTGTATCAATTTAGATTCCAAAAGTACTCCTGTTGCTTTACACCCTCAACAATACACAATAAAGATGTTTAAGGAAGGGGAAATGCATTTATTTAACAATTATTATGATATTTTATGCCATTATTGGGGTAGTAGGGTAGGTATCAGTACATTGTTATTCTCATGTTACTAATAAGGAAACTCATTAAAACTAAGACGGTAGCACAAAGTCTCATAATGTGGATAATAATTAACATTTCTTGGAACTAATTATGAGCTAGGGTCTATAGTGGGCAGAATAATGCCCCTTAAGATGTACATGTCCTAATCCCTGAAACCTGTAAATGTTATCACATATGGCAAAGACTTTGCAGATGCAATTAAATTAAGGCTCTTGAGATGGGGAGATTACCTTGCATAATATGATGGTGGCCCCTAAATGCATTCAATCACAAGTGCCCTTGTAACAAAGAGGCAGAGGGAGATTTCAGACAGAAGAGGACATAATGTGACCAAGGAGGTAGAGATTGGAATGATGCAGCCACAAGCCAAGAAATAGTAGCCACCAGTATCTGGAAGGGGGAAGGAACATATTCTCCCATACAGCCTCCAGAGGGAACACAGTCCGGCTGAAACATTGATTTTGGCCCAGTGAAACTGACTTAGGACTTCTGGTCTCCAGATCTGTGAGAGAATAAATTTATGTTGTTTTAAGCTATTAATTCTGTGGTAGTTTGTTATAGCAGCAGTAGGAAATACAGATGCTAAGCAATGAGCTAAGACTTTTCATGCATTCCGTCAGTTAACACTATGAGGTATGTGTGATTAGCCCCATTTTACAAAGAAGGGAAGTGAGAGTTAGAGTGACTGAATAACTTCCCCAAGGGCACAGAGCTAGCAAGAATCAGAGACAGGATATGAAAAACAGAGATTATATAACTCCAAAGATAATATTCATGACCAATATAGTAAGTAGAAGAATCAGGCTCCAATCCAGGTTTCTCGGACCCCCAAGGTCATAATATCCCTATAACATGCCATGTAATGGATTTGTGTTTCTAGAAGCTTTAAGAAACATAATGAAGGATAGATTAGAATGAGAGTCAGGAGATAGGGAGACCAGTTAGGAAACTAATTGAATTATTTAGGCCAGAAATGTTGAGATCCTGGACCAAATATAAATGGGACCCTAGAGTAGTAATAAAATGGAAGATTCTTTCAGTCACAGAGTCATTACATTACAGACTGAAGGTGCATTATTTTGCATCCATAAATCAATGATTGAATGAGTGAGTAAACAACTGAATGAATACCTTCTCAGGATGATTGCTCTTTAATCTATAAGAATCTTTGTTTTTGGTATCAGTTCAGAACCTTGGATAGGAAAAAAAAAAAAAGCAGGATTGGAAAGAGGTTGCTTATTTTATTCTATATAAACTAGTGGTTTCCAGTTCCCTATGCAGAAAATGACTGGAAATTATGTAGGATGAAAGAACCCAAAATAATAATATGAGACTCTAAGGTCAAGGCATACGTTTCTTATGAGGGAATCTCCTTGTCACTCACATGTCTTTAGAAATTCTGGTTATAAAAGTAATGCATGCTCATTTTCAAAATTTTGGAAGACAAAGAAAAAGTATAAAAGAGACAATACAAAACACTCATTAGCCCACCACTCAGAAATATTTGCAGCTAACATTTTGAATTTCTTTGCTATGTATGTGTGTTAACCCATTTGGGATCAGAGAGTATCTGAATTCTGATTTTTTTCACCTATTATTTTACTAAAAGGAATTTTCTATTTCTTCCAATATTTTTCCAAATTAAAAAAATAATTACTTGATTTATTCAACAAACATGGATTAAGCATCTATTATATGCCAGGTATTATATGTTTGATGCTGAAGGTCCACTGGTGAAAAGTACCTGAGGTCCCTGCTTTCAGAGTATGTTCATCTAATGGAAGAGATAGGAATTTAACTGGCAATTAATTGAGAAGTCTTTAGATCTTTAGTCACAGGACATCCTAAATAGCTCTTTTTGAGAGGTGACCACAGGTGCTTATAAAAATATAGCTGTCACCGTTAATTCACTGGCAGTCTCTTAGCTTCTTTGCTTTTTATTCACAGTAAGCCTCTCATAGTTTTCCTAGAGTAGACACCTGAATCATGGCCTAGTTGAATTTTACAGACTAAAACATCTGGAAGCCAGTTTACAGTTCTCTCTATAGCCCTTTCTTGGGTGTTTTCTTTGAGTTGCTGAGGGGGCCATGCCACAGGAATTACTCCCTTTGTTCCTTAAAACAGTGTCTTGTATTTAAGTTCTGAGAGAGAGAGAGAGAGAGAGAGAGATCTTCCCCTTCTTTACTATTATTTACCATCTAGTTATAAGAAATTTACTATAGCTAGACCTGGCATGTAGTTGATCTCCCATAGATGTGACTTCTTCAAATACAAAAATGTTACTGCATTACTGTGGCATTTCACTTGCATTTCACTTTCTCTGCATAATCTTTAACCCACTGAGTATATGTATGGCTATAGGCCAGTCACATGCTATTTCTCTTATTTTTAATCTTTTGAGGAGTCATTAAATTTGTGCCATGTGTACCTCTACCTCTGTGCTTTGAATTAGCACATAAGTACCTACATGCTTTGCATTAGTATTTGTCTAAGGCCCAAAGGATGTATACTCAAAAATTATACAAAGTCAAATATCTACCCCTATATGGAAAATTAAAATGTCCAAAAGAGACCCTAGTTCTCCATGTTTAACTGAACTGAAAGAAAAATACCTCTTACTTTCTTTTACTACTGAAACCACTTTCCACCACCATAGTCTAATTTCCTGACATACTTTGCCATTATCTCCCAAAAAGGGATCCCAAAAGAAGGGAGTATGACTTCTCAAGTTGCCTGGCTTTGGCTCTCCTGCTTGTTCTTAAATGTGTAACAATCCAATAAGGGCCTTCACAAAAGTTGCAAGTTTTTGCTTCTGTGGCCCTGAGTGTGTAGGCATTTTGAAGACCATGGAGAGGAACATGTGAAGACTCTGGTCTTTACCGTAATCCTTTTGGGGGGCACTCATGTTTTTCATTCCAGACTGAGCTCTCCCCCAGGCTTCCTTTAACATTATATAAGGTTTTCTTGTTTCAGTACTTTTCATTGGTGTATAGTCTCCTAATGCTGCTACAACAAATGACTACAAATTTAGTGGCTTAAACAACACAGATTTAATGTCTTATAGTTCTGCAGGATAGAAGTTCAATACTGATCTCACTGGGTTAAAATCAAGGTGTTTGCAGAGCTGTGTTCCTTTCCAGAGGCTCTAGGGGGATATCTGTTTCCTGGTCCTTTCCAGCTTCTAAAGGCCACCCACATTTTTTGGATTGAGGCTTTCTTCTCCATCTTTGAATCTCTCCCTATCTTTCTTCTGTAGTCACTCTTTATGATTGGCTCTCTTTTTTGCCTTCCTCTCCCACTTTCAAGGGCCCTTGTGATTACATTGGACCCATCTGGATAATCTCGCTACTTTAAGGTCAGTTTATTAATTTGCAATTTAATTCATTTGCAACCTTAATTCCTCTTTGCCATGTGACAATATATTCACAGGTTCTGGGATTAGGACATGGATGGCTTTGGGGAGTCATTATTTTGTTACCACAATTGGGTATTATAATCATATATTTACTTGTCTGTATGTTTTATGAGAACATGCAGTCTTTGGAAGCATGGTGTGGGTTCTACTCATCTTCTCATCTCAGTCCCAAGCAAAATACCTGGCCATAGTATTTGTCAATAAGTTGTTGTTGAGTAACCATTTGAAGTGTTATCTTGTAAAGAAAAACAAAAGATGTAAAATAAGTAAATGGCACTGTAAGACTTGCCAACGGAGGTGTTAGATATATGTAGTCTTGTAACAAGTGTGACTTTATTCTAGTTTCATTTCAAATGTCTTTTTAAAAAGCTTTTTTTAAGTTCAGATTTATAGAATAGATGAGTGGAGATTAAATGTTGCAAACTCGGGAAGCATTCCATAATATATCATTTTAGAAAGAAAATCAATATATTCTTAGGTTATTATAACTACTAAATAGGTAATCCAACAAAAGCAATTTCCTAACCTTTAAAGAGGGGAAAAATGATTAAGGAAATAGATTTTATATTTAAAAGTTACTTGTTGTGGTCTTTAAGGATCTTTTCCTCTGTCACTTTTCAGGTTCAACACACTTACCCCTGTAGATCTTAGGGAAAGGGAAAAGATTTCTTCATGTTTATTCGGGGATCTCAAAATGTATGTGCTGAAGGAAATTACAGTGGTGACTTTAGCGCTCAGATTAATTAAATCTTGAGTTTTTCAAATGTGTGCCTATACTTTGGAAGATTCAAAGAGGAAAGATGAAAAAGAAGCAAACTCTAGGAATATCTAAACAATGTAAACCTGAAAAAGCTCAAAATTATTACAAGAAAAAGGAGGGATTCAAATGTCAATGTTTGCTTCTTCCTCAATAAAAGTTTCATAGAATCCATAATTTCAACATTTTTCCCATTGTAAGTGGAGGAGTCAGCCATATTAGGATATCAAATATGATTTTCACCAATTACTAATCTCTGGGTTAGACCTCATTTGCTCAGGCAGAGGGGTTGAAAATGTGGTTCTGGAAAGAGACTGCCTGTCATCTACTTTTAATTCTGCCATTTCTTCTTTGTGTGACTTTGGGAAAACCTATTTTTATTTATTTGTTTCAATTTTCTTATCTATAAAATTAAGACACTAGCAACTTCCTGATAGGTTATTTGGAGGATTAAATGTGCTAATACATATAAAGTATAGAATAGTGTCTCTTCAAGACATGCTATCTGTTACTACCTGAAAGACTAGCTATAGAGTCAAGGGAGAGGTATGAATGTGTCTGCTCTGTACCCTGCATGCAGACAAAATATTACAATACCTCAACGTTATAGTTTAGGTTACTGGCTAACAGTCCATAATGTAATAATATAGCACAGTAGGATCACTCAATAACTTACCTTCACCATGTAAAGGGGTTTTACAGCACAGTCTTTTATGTGCCCTAAAATATTCATTTTTATGATACAATAGATTGGCACCTAATAATTCTGTGCACCAATGCCAAATATGAACCTCAATTAAAATTTAATATGATTGCCTTATTTGAAAATTTTCCTTAGATTTAAAACAGATGAAAAAGACTTGCTAGTTATATGACATTTGAAATGGCATCTGGCTAGAAGCCCCCAGTGCAACTTCTCCCCACCTTTCTATAAAAACTTATAAAGACAGAAATGAAAAATTAAAATTTTCAATAATACTGAAAACAAAAACCATAGTCAAATGACAATCCCTAGATATTCTGAGGTAGATGACGTAAGTTTAGCAAAAACTATTAGTTTCACTTCTTGGCACACCTGGAAAAATGGGAAAAAGTATAACATGTACAAGTATTTCATGTACATATTTACTTGTAAAATGTACAAATATATACATATTATAACAGATGCATACAACAGGTGTTTTTTTTTTTTTTTTTTTGGCGGTATGCGGGCCTCTCACTGTTGTGGCCTCTCCCGTTGCGGAGCACAGGCTCCGGACGCGCAGGCTCAGCGGCCATGGCTCACGGGCCCAGCCGCTCCGTGGCATGTGGGATCTTCCCGGACTGCGGCATGAACCCGTGTCCCCTGCATCGGCAGGCGGACTCTCAACCACTGCGCCACCAGGGAAGCCCAACAGGTGGTTTTTAAAGAGCATTTTGGAAAGCCAGAACAATTTGTTTTGCTCAATCCCAAATAACATTTGAAAAATTCAATAGTGCATTTGCCATTCATAGTTTTGCATCTGAGAATGTTTAGTTGCAATTTCTAAATAGTTGCTTCCAATTATTCAGTGAGGGTGTTTAAAAGTTTAACAATTAGCTTTCTAATCAACCAATCAAGCAATCCATTTGTGACCTTATAGCTTAGCATAGAGCTTGCCACAGTGTAGGTATTTAATTAATATTTCTTAATATCATTGCAAAGAAAAAGTTTTCTCAATTAAAAACAAAGGTAAATATAAGGAGTTTTATAATCTTATTCAAGAATTCCATGATAACTTAACTTTAAAATATAGAAAAATAAATACATATAGAAAAATATTTCAGAACCATCTTTCTTAATCATTATGTCATTTTTGTGAATTAATTACCAGAGTCATATTGTTAGATTTGTGAAAACCACGCTTTAACTTTTTGAAATTATATCAAAACCAGACAAATTTAGTAAAATTTCTAAAAAATATCCAATGTAAAATTTGTTTTAATTAGTCTTATAATTTGGGGCGAATTCAAGAAAGCACAATTGCCATGACCAACTAATTTGAACTCTGACAATCTTGGGCTCCTCCTTCTTTCCTGCTCTTTTTTTAGTTAATCCATTATGTCTTATTCACCTTTTTTGTTGTTTCCTGCCTTAATTCCACCACTCCAATCCAGGCTCCTCAAACCTGATTTATAATATCATTTGATCAACAACACTTCAAGATCACAATATTCCATTTCTTCCTCTTTATAGCTGACAGATTAATCCTTGTTATTCTGTTTCTTCATTTTATTCTTATATTTGAAAATCTTCCAGGGTTTCCTTTGTTTACAGGATAAATAAAGTCCAAAGTCCTTGGTCACCTTTAAGACCCACGTGATTTGGAACCAATGGATCTTTAAAACTAACTCTCACCAATCCTCCAGTCCATTAGGTTTGGTTTTCTCTTTGGTTTCCCAAATATGCATTGCTTGTTCTGTCTCTTGCTTTCCTCTTCTTTTGTTGATTTGAAGCCTATTCATTTTTCAGCTGCATCGAGTTAAATAGCTAATTTACACTGTTACTTTTAACTCCTCTATTTTGTTAACATTTTTAGTACACACTGTTGGTACCCCACTCATGTCTCCTTTGCACTCATTACTTCAATGCATCCCTACTGCATCCTAGTGCAAGAACCATTGGTTCTCTCTCTCTCAGTTCACACAGGGTAGAAATCACATCTTGGAGGAGGTGGTGGTTAATATTCCCAGCACCCACCCTTAGCCAAGGTTGGATGGCAGTTGGAGGATAAACACTCCATCTTTCTCCCCTCTTAGGAGGAATAATTCTGAGTTATAGTCTAGCGTCTCTTAGAGTTCCCCAGTTGATCACAGTGGGAACTGGCTATGGGAACCCACTAGATAACGTACCCCTTCTTGGCTTCCCTCTCTTCCCCATCTCATGTTTCTGCCTCCTTACCAGTGTTTCTTGTGATTACCTCCCCAAGGCACTATTTACTCTCAAATCCTTGTATATGTGGGGGGTCTCTAACCTAAGATGACACTCCGGGATAGTAGAATCCTCTTTTCTTCCAGACTGCTGCATTGTTTACTCTTTGTATCAATCATTTAGCATGTAATTCTTTTCAACAATAGCATTTATCAACTATGTGTCTTTCACTGTTCTAAGCATTAGGGATACTATGCTGAGCAAGACTGGGGAAAGTTCTTCCCTCCTTATCTAGTGAGGGGGAGACAGAGATGCAAACTAATAAACAACAATAAAATGTTATCATATATTGCCATACATAGGCATATTGCATTATATGCTGCCTTGTATTGAGCTGATTTGTTATAACCCTGATCAAAGCACTGTATGGTAGAATAAACACTAGTCCATCTGGATTCTCCCTCATTGAGAGTCAATGACTCATATCATGCTTTCCTCAGTTTGAGAGGCCACTTGCCAATCAATTTGGTTTGCTTATTCTGCTAGGGTCTTTCTTTTTACAACTAATATCTTATTTTCTTTCAGACAAGCTTTTAATTCAAGCTGGGTTAATAAGGCTAGTACTCTAGGTGTAACGGGCTCTATCATTAGAACAACTCTTAAAATATACTGAAAAGATAAAGCCACAAGCCAGTAAAGGTGTAATTTGTTGATTGGAGGATAAATTCCAGTGTCATGTATACACCTCCCTGGGGACTAGGAAATAATGACCCCATATAGATCCGATTGAATTACTGAGCTCATTTCCTGGAACATGTTGGACCTTTGGCTGATAGTTATATGCCTTTGGTGTTGCTTAAATTTTAGATTGCCATCTCTCTGACTAGATTTTTAGTTTAAGGGATTGAATAGTACCTTTACAATTTTCCCACCACAGTATTTGGCACAATCTTCTTTAAATAGGCCTGTTGTAGGTACTCATTATTTTTGAAAGAATGGATCGATGAATAATATTAATATAAAGATCTGAGATGTATAACTGAATTACATTAGGAAAATTTTAACTGATAGGTCACATTCCATCTGTATTTTATGTTAACAGAAGACATAATAGCTAATACAGCTCTTTAAAATGTATATTATTTTCTTTCTTATCTGAACCTCACCTACCTTCAAATGATTTAGACATGAAATATACAGTTTTAAATTATGTCAAATTCAATAACAGAATAAAAAAAGAAGAGAGACAAGCTTAGAGAAGCATAAGGAGTTTATGTCACCAGATTTCTCAGATGACCTCATTACTACTGCTGGGCACAAAATCTGGCTTAGTTTCCTGGCAGCTAAGGCAAAAAAGGAAACATACTGGGCTAAGTAATATTCATGTCTGATATCAAAGGCATAAAAATTCCTCTGCAGGGGCAAATTATTTCTTGGAAATAAATTTAGTGAGACATATATCATGGAAGTTTATGCATAATGGGCAGCCTGTAGATTTGATAATATCTTCCTTTTTGTTCGTATCAAAGGAATAAAAACACTGTCAGATAAAGAGTTTTTGTTTGACCTCTTATAAAGGTTTAGAGCAGAGCATTAAATCAGAGGAAGGAATAGAAAATAACTCAGGCAAGGCATTTCTATGGGACACTAAGCTGTTATGGTTCAGGTACTTCATGTGACCCATGTCTAATTTATTACAGAGACAGAATTGACCAAATTCAGATGAATGGTAACTTACCATCTCATGAAACTGTCATTCTCATATATCTATATTTTAAGATAGTCTTTAACAAGTGCTCTTGACAACTTTAACCATCAGATATGAAAGGGCAAAGTTCTCATTCTTCTATGATTCTAAAACCTGAATTAATATTCTTACCTGAACAAAGGGCTAACTTACTTTGTTATGGATGTGGGTAGGAGGCACGTCTACAGAGGCCTATTTTCCTCTGCAAAAGAACTGCATATTCTCACTAAATCTCAAGAGTTCCTAATCTTATAACATGAAAGAAAATTTGGATGGGAAATGTTGAGGGAGTGTAATATTGACCAACTTCATAGTTCCAAGAATTTAAGGGTGGCCTCTTTAGAACAATCTGATTTCAAAAGATTTGCCTCTTGACTCAAATCTGCCAACTTTCTAGCTGGCATAATCTACCGTTGGGTTATTGAATGAATTTTTACCTTTACTTATTTAATTCTGTACTCCTATGTTCTATTTCATTATTTTTTTGAGATATCTTACCAATAAAGTAAGTTCAATTTATTGTCAATTCAAACATTCATTCATCAAACATTTACTGAGCATCCAGGGTTGAGGACATATCAGTCAACTAGACAGTCCCAGCTGCTATAATCAAAGAGATACAATCAAACAGGGAAAATACATACTGAACAGTAACTCTACTTCCTTTTCCAGTAACATAATACATCAGAAGCCTAGAGAAATCCTTTTCATATGCAATCTAAAATTTATAAATAAAATATTCAAAAAATATAAGCCACAGCGAGATTTACCATGAAGTTTATTGAAGTTTAAGTTTCAGGGCCCCTTCTAAGGTCCTAGCAAATTTGTATTTATTCTTCGGTATCCTTTTTCTTAACAAGTCTCCTCCAAATTATACAAGGTTCAGGTCCTACCAAAGTGATCCTTCCCTGTATCTATTCATCGATAAGTGAATGAGAACATAAGAAAAAATTCTCAGAGGTAACATACATGGAAAAGCTGTGAATCCAGAAAGGTGAATATCACTAAAACAGAACTCATCCTGGAAACATCTATGCAACCTCTGTGGCCCTGGTGGGAGAGACACAGCACACTTTGGATGGAAGTTAGATAGGAAAATCCCTTCACAAAATCAGGATCTCTAAAGGTGATATCTTCATTGGGTAAACCCAAAACAAACAAATAAACATACAAACAAATAAAACCCCCCAAACCAAAAACACACTACAAAAAGGTACACTGATGATAGTTGTCTGTTTGGGATTTGTTCTGGTGGAGTCCAAAAAAGTACTTCTTAAGAATTCCTAACCTCAAGCCTGACCTCAGGAGGATTTGGGGCCAGAATTAAATGCATTCGTTTAACCCCATGCTTAAAATTTAGTTAAAATGGCACAGCAAATTCTGTTCACACACTAAGCAGTTATTTCTTGGGGCTATTCTTCTCTCCCTTTATCATATGTTGCTAACAGAAGCTAATGGACAATTCTAACATTCAGCTTGGAAATTGGTCAGCCTAAATCCTCAAGTTCACTAGGAATATTTTATATTTTAGAGTTACTGTGGATAACAAAATTTACCAATTGTTTTGCTACTACAAAAGTACAACTCACCATGCTTTCAGCCTCTAGCATTGGATTCCTTATGACTCATTCAACTATACCATTTCTTTGCTGCCTTTGCAGCCTCTGCCCACTGCCCAGTCTCAAAAGTAATGTCACATGTCCCAAGTTTCGTTCCCCAATTCTAGTACCAAATTCTGTATCAGTAATGTATTGCTGAAAACTACCAAATTTTGTATCAGTAATGTATTGCTGCAAACAAATAACTCCATAACTTAGTGACTTAATATAGTAATTTAACCATTCTTCATGATTCTGTGGTTTGGGTGGGTTGTTCTTCTGCTGGTTTCTTTTGGTTCACTCATGTAGATGCACTCACCTCAAGGACTGACTGGAGGCTGGTCTCTGTCTCACACAGTAGAGGTAGCATTCCAAGAGGGGAAGCTCCATGCATAAGTACTTAAGCCTCTGCTTGTGTCACATTTGCTGATATCCATTGGCCAAAGCAAGTCCGATGGCTAAACCCAGAGTCGATGTGGGGACCACACAAGATTATGAATATTGGAAAGTGTGATTCACTGGGAGTGGTTAGTGTTAACAATCTACCACAATGAGATAGAAGCTGAGCTGCTGCTTTTATATAACTACATAGCCAACTAGTTTCAATTTCTTAAAATTATTCCTAGTTGGAGGATATAAGGTTAATCAAAATAAGAGAGCTGGTGAATAGTTGGATCCATCATATCTGATAAATTGTAAACATTTTAGTAGCAATGAATCTTCTTTGGAGAATTTTATCAATACTAAGTGACTCTGGTAAAATATTCTACAGTGGCTGACTCCTAAAACACAAGCTCTTGAATTTAAGAAACATTATTTTATAGTGGAAGGAGCAGATTTTTGAGTCACTTATTTGAGTTTCGTTCCACTTAGTATATTGTAAAATGAGAATGCAAAGCTTCTGTTATTATCTCCTCTGCAGTGGCCATGCTGAGAAAGTGTCTTCTGCAAATGGAGTTCATCTTCCCAACAACAGATCCACAATATTTCATAATATATTCTGACACTAGTGAGTCATTGGTATCCTTAACTGGTTTTCCTCATTTCTTTCTTTCCTTCTTTGTTTTTCTTCATTTTTTTTCTTTTTCTTTACACAGTAGCACAGATATACATATGGGAACAAAATTATTTATAATAGCAATAATTATCAGATTGGCTAATTTTCTTATTTCCCAGGCAAAAAAAAAGTTGTTAGTGATTTCAAATTTTCTACTGTTAATAATATGTACATAAAGAAAAACAGTTCAAAAATAAGCTATGAAAAAAGTGATCTCAAATTGCCTTGGCATTTTTAACTCTTTTCCAAGAAATTTCACCACCACTCAATTATATTTGTGATGGCAATTAGAATGAATAATGCTGATAATTAAAATAAGATAAAGGCCAAAATGCTTAATTTCAGCATGGTTAAATATATTAATTTCCAAGATGAATAATCATAAAAGACAACATTTGAGAGCTTACCATGTGCCAGATACTATGTTTAGTTCTTTATATACATTATTTTATTTGATTCTTAAAAACAGGCCTGGGCCTCCCTGGTGGCGCAGTGGTTGAGAGTCCGCCTGCCGATGCAGGGGATACGGGTTCGTGCCCCGGTCTGGGAGGATCCCATGTGCCGCGGAGCGGCTGGGCCCGTGAGCCATGGCCGCTGGGCCTGCGCGTCCGGAGCCTGTGCTCCACAACGGGAGAGGCCACAGCAGTGAGAGGCCCACATACCGCAAAAAGAAAAAAAAAACAAAAAAACAAAAAAACAAACAAAAAAACAGGCCTATGAGTTATCATTTACAGTTTTTATTGTTTGTTTTACTTTAAAAAATTGAATATAGTGATTTACCATGTCATTAGTTTCAGGTGTACAACATAGTGATTTGATGTTTTTATAGATTATACTCCATTTAAAGTTATTATAAATATTTGGTCATATTCCCTGTGCTGTACATTACATTCTTGTATCTTATTTATTTTATACCTAGTAGTTTGTTCCTCTTAATCTCTTTCCCCTATCTTGCTCCTCCCCCGACTCCTCTCCCTACTGGTAACCATTAGTTTGTTCTCTGTATCTAGGAGTCTGTTTCTGTTTTGTTATATTCATTCGTTTCATTTTTTAGATTCCACATATACATTAAAATATATGGTATTTGTCTTTCTCTGTCTGACTTACTTCACTAAGCATAATAGCCTCCAGGTTCATTCATGTTGTTGCAAATGGCAAAATCTTATTCTTTGTTATGGCTGAGTAATATCCTTGCTGAATTCACTTATTAGTTCTAATAGTTTTTTTAGTATAAACTTTAGGGTTTTCTGTATATAGTATCATGCCATCTGCAAACAGGGACAGTTTTACCTTTTCCTTTCCAATTTTAATGCCATTTATTTATTTATTTATTATTTTTTCTGATTGCTATCGCTAGTACTATGGCCAATACTATGTCAAATAGAAATGGCGAGAGGGGGCGTCCTTGTCATTTTCCTGATTTTAGAGGAAAAGCTTTCAGTTTTTCACCATTGAGTGTAATTTTAGCTATGAGTTTGTCATAAATGACCTTTATTATGCTGAGATGTGTTCCTTCTACACCAGCTTTGTCAAGAGTTTTTACCATGAACTGGTGTTGAATTTTGTCAAATGCTTTTTCTGCATCTATTAAGATGATCATGTGATATTTATCCTATAGGTCTTTTTAAAAGACTATACAAACTCAGGCTTAGATAGCTTAAATAAAATACTGAAGGTCACAGCTGGTAATTGGTAGTGACCAAAATGTACTCAATTCTAATTTTAAGCTAACTGCCTTAACTCCTAAGCTCTATTATCATAAGGACTAATTAGTAAACAGTAAATAAATTTTGGCTTCTCTTTTAGAAAAGTAGCCTTCAGACTTATCTTACTTAACATTATTAAATTGTATCTCATTGTATAAGTTATATGGTGATAAGTTACAGATTTCTTTGTACGCAAACAAAAGATGATTCCTATGAACAAACATTTCCTGAGTAATCTGTGCCACGATCTCTAATCCCCTTTCCACACCTTTTCCTTCTTAGAGCAAAGGTGCTAGAAAATTAGTGAAAAATTACAGTCCAGTGGGGATACAAACAATATGTAAGCAAAAGCTAATACATGTATAATCATAAAAATATAGTACATGCTCTGAAGCCAACACTCTGACCTGGAAATGTTCTTATCAATCTAGGTAAATCTGATTCAGGTGGTCTGGGGACTTCACAGGGAAGATCCTGGGAGGCCTAAACCAGGGGTTACCAGACATGACCATTTAGCAAGGTCAATTGGCCAGCTTCCAGAAAAGGAAGATATTAGCGTTCCATCCCAATCGGCTAAAGCAGTGTGTTCCCAGAATCTGTATTTGTATTTACAGCAAGAACTGTTGAAAGAGCAAGGTTTAGGAAATGCTAGCATAAACAATCTCCTATGAACTACTTGTATAGCTACTTCTTGTTTAGTATGAAGGTTTTAAGTAAGTACAATAAAGAAAACATACAAGAGTACACTGAGTATTCACTGAAGGCTAAATGTTACTCCAAATAAAGACTGAAAGGAGATATAAAGTTGTTAAGGTATTTACCTGGAGATTTTAAAGGCTAGAGCTAGATTTCTAGGAGATACTGGAAAACAAAAAATTTGAGGAAGTAAGAATGCTTGAGGTCCTGAGCTCTGACAGAGATAAGGGAACAGGAAAAACATGCCCAGCTTTCAGTAAGAAAAACTACTAATCTACTACCAGGGCCCAATAATAGTAGTTCTTTCTAATAATAACCCTTAAAGTACCAGTGAATTAGCTATTGTTTGTTACAGCTCTGTACAACATTAAGCATTTTGAAGGCACTGACTTTTTGATCTGTAAAGTTTTTTGAAGCAGTTTACTCTTATTATCCTCATTTTTTTAAGATGAACAAACTGAGGCTTGGAGAGATCAAATAACTTTCCAGAGGTCATACAACTTATATGCGGCAGAGCCACAATTTCAGTTTGTCCGATTTACTACAAGGACAGGTTTGAAGGCTTGAAGGAATTGTATTCTTTCACTGATTTTAAGTTGCCAATTGTTTCCATATTTTAATACCTAAAAAAATTAGACGATGTTTTATAATTACAATTGATAGCATTATTTTATTTCTTGGTGGAACATAAAATTGATAGTGCTGTTGCAATCACTGGCATTTTCAATTCAATAAATTGAGATAGCAGGTCACCCTATGCAAATATTACCACACTAATAGTGAATAATCTGCCTCTCTCCATGCCTAGCTTGCTATTCTTTATTTTCTAATCACAATCTATTTTATTCAGAATTTTACTACTTTCACGTTATTTTCATAAACATTTCGATACAAGCTTAATGTATCTTGTTGCAGACCTCAGCTGCAACTGTGACGGATTGTTGATTACCATCAATCTACAGATAGTATTTAAACTGATTCCATTATATAAGGAGCTCAGTTTTTTTATAAGCCTACTACCCACCTACTCACTTTCCAGATAAAGAAACTGAAAATCAGAGAAAGTAAATTATATGCCCAAAGTCAGGTAGCTAATAAGTGACAAAACTAGATCTTAATCTTTAGTTGACTAGCTCTTTGTTAAAGCGCTTTCTAATGTACAACACTACTTTCTACATCAAGATGTTGAAACTCATGTATATTATACTCCCTTTTCATTCTTTAAGGAAAAGTCTTAAAAAATGTCACTATTTGTAGATAAAGACAAGCTTATTTTAAAATTTTGTGGAGTTCAAAGGAATTAAAATAGCTGGAACTATTTTGAAAAACAAGAATAAAGTTGGAGGAATCCTATTACTCAATTTTAAGACTTACCATGTAGCTACAGTAATTAAGACAGTGTAGTATTAGTGGAGGAATAAACTCATGTACTAATAGAATAGAATAGAAAACATAAATATACCCACAAAAACATGACCAATTTCTCTCTGACAAAGGAGCAAAAGTATTCAAGGAAGAATAACCTTTTCAACAAATGCCACTGGAACAACCGGACACTGATTGGCAGAAAAATTAACCTTGACCTAGACCTTACACTGTACAAAAATTAACTCAAAATGAATCATAAATCTAAATGTAAAATGTAAAACTGTAAAACCTGTAGAAGAGAACATATCTAAAAAGTCATCATATACTTTTCCATTAAATAGATAACTTTTAGTGTTCTATTTTACTTCCCTTGTTTCTGTTACTATATATTTTTTAAGTTATTTTCTTAGTAGTTGCCCTGGGGATTATAATTAGCATCTTAATCTGCTTCACATTAATAACAACTTAATTTTAATACTATACTAAAACTTTGCTCCTAAATAGTGCCTTTCCCAACCTACTTCTTTGTGCTATTCTTGTCGTGCAAAATACTTCTTATATATTATAAGCCTATTAACAAAATTTTATAATTATGGCTTTATGTTATCTTTTATTTATTTATTTATTTCGGTACGCGGGCCTCTCACTGTTGTGGCCTCTCCCGTTACGGAGCACAGGCTCCGGACGCGCAGGCTCAGCGGCCATGGCTCACGGGACCAGCCGCTCCGCCCCAGACTGGGGCACGAACCTGTGTCCCCTGCTTCGGCAGGCGGACTCTCAACCACTGGGCCACCAGGGAAGCCCTATGTTATCTTTTAAATCAGATAGCAGGAGTAAAGAGTGCAAACAAAAATACATATATACTGTATTTTATATTACCTATGTAATTACCTTTAGTGGTGTTCTTTATTTCTTCACGTGGTTTTGAGTTACTATCTATTGTCATTTGATTGTTTTTAACAAACTCCCTGAGGATAGGGCTCTTTCCACTGAGCCAGCTTAGGTAAAATACAGATGAGTCCTGTGAATGGGGCTTTTCCAAAGAGATGACAGACATGTCAAATAGTGACAATTCTCTGGGAATTAGACTTTTGAGGAAGCTTCAGAACAATTCTTCCCCCTTCAGTGTCTGCTAGTCATTTGGCTTGCATACCTACCATGGTGTGAGTCTGCTGGTTTCAAGGCTATGGTGGAACTAAAAAGAGGGTCATGGGAATAAAGCAAGTTAAGAGGCCGTGAAACTCACTGTCCTCACTGAGATTCAGCCCTTTTTCTTGAATACATGCTCCTTGGATTATTATAAGCCTTCTGTTTAATTTCAGGAGTTCTGAAATATAGATTCTGACAATTTCTGATAGTGTTGTCATTGCCTTTATGGAGTAATGAATTTTGAAAGGTTTTTTTTCTCTGACATTCTGAAAGAGCTTCTCCTGTGTTCATTTTTTAAATGCAACAATTAGAAGCTAGTATACTTCCCGAAAAGCAATTAGTAGCTTTTGAGAACGTGGAATGGAAGAATGGATGCTGGGAAGTCAGTTGGCAAATATTCACTACAGCAAGTGGTTCCTGAGGGTTTTGGAACCTCTCTATTAAAACTTTCATTGTATTGGATCTTGTTCCATCCCTATAGGGTGAGAACAAAGAGTCTAACTAATATGCTTGTTGTCATGATATTTGTTTAATACAATGATTTATACATTAGAATCAGATAGAACTAGGTAGCAATCACAATCCCTTTACTTATTAAGTATGTGTTCTTGGGCAAGTTATTTAACCTTTATTAATTTTAGTTCCTTCATCTGAAAATTGGAGATTATCTGAGAAAATCATGATATATGATAGACACTGTAAAAATGTTGGCAATTTTAAGCAATCATTCAAGTTAAGAACATCTTTTGCTCACAGGAAATGTTAGCAAATGTTGTGATGTCTTTTTATAGAACTTGGCAGGTATATTAAAATAATTTCAGGTAATAATTGTTTCTGATTCAAAATAGGGATCATGACTTGATAAAAGATATGTTTTTTCCAAATGGTGAATTTATTTATAAAAATATTTTTAAAGTATCAAAACATTTGGTAGCTAAATATCCTTTGTTTGAAAGAAACGTAATTTAATGGAGGATTAAATTGGATTGTTTTGGACACCCTAGGGCATAAAATATTTATTCCCAAATGTAGGTCGTGGTTTAGTGTCAAAAACTGATTAAAGAGGGCTTCCCTGGTGGCGCAGTGGTTGAGAGTCTGCCTGCCGATGCAGGGGACGCGGGTTCGTGCCCCGGTCCAGGAAGATCCCACATGCCGCGGAGCGGCTGGGCCCGTGAGCCATGGCCGCTGAGCCTGCGCGTCCGGAGCCTGTGCTCCGCAATGGGAGACGCCACAACAGTGAGAGGCCCGCATACCCCAAAAAAAAAAAAAAAAAAAAAAAAAAAACTGATTAAAGAATCATACTAGCTATTATGTTATTACTAACTCCTGGTCAATTTACTTATTCAAAATTGAACTTCCAAAATGATCCTCTTTTTGAATTCCAAAAAATACCCCAAAACTTTAACTTGACATTTCATATTATGCTTCTTCTTTTAAAAACAAAGAACTCAATAATTACTATCTATCTTTTTTTTTTTTCTTTTTCTTTTTTTGCGGTACGCGGGCATCTCACTGTTGTGGCCTCTCCCGGAGTACAGGCTCCGGACGCGCAGGCTCAGCAGCCATGGCCCACGGGCCCAGCTGCTCCGTGGCATGTGGGATTTTCCCAGACTGGGGCATGAACCTGCATCCCCTGCATCGGCAGGCAGACTCTCAACCACTGCACCACCAGGGAAGCCCTATTTTTAAAATATATAAAGGATGAAAAACAGCACACACACACACACACACTTTTTTTTTCCTTTCTGATACAAAAATAATATTATGTCATGGACATTTTTCTGCATTTTTTCTCGTGTTAGAGTAGTTCTGTGCTGTGATATCCCACCTGAACCAGCTAAATATTATCAGGCAAGCTAATGCATTCTTTTTGGGATTAGCTAACATCCTATGACAAAGATTTATCACAGTGATGCATATTTGGCAATGATTAAAGATATTTTCAATTGTTATGACTTATAGGAAGTGTGGGAAGTGCTATGGGCATCTGGTGGGTAGAGGCCAGTGATGCTGCTCAAAATCTTATGCTGGACAAGGTAGGCTCCTGTATAAAGATGTATCCAACCCACAGTGTCAGTAGTGTCAATTCTGAGAAACTCTTGCTTAATTGCATACTTTCTCACCTCTTTCCTTTTTGATTTTTTAATACCAAGTTGCAAAAAGTCTATTTCCTGTCTTGGTTATAAAAGTCTTTTCAGGCACTAGGTTTCAAATACAGTTTCTTAAGTTTTCTTCTAATATTTTTATTTTTACATTTAAGTCTTTAATAAATTTGTTTTTTGTTTGTTTTATGCTGTGATTTGGAGTTTGCCAGCACCACTGATTCAGTAAACTATCTTCTTTCTCACTGAATTAAGATACTATTGTTGGGTGCGGGGGGATCTCTATTTTGTTTCACTGATTTATTTGCATATTCTCATACCAACAGCTCATAGTTTTGATTATATTAGTTTTAACATCTAGTAAGGCTGTATAATCACTTAGATAATTGGTCAGGCTAATCTCCCCTTACTTTTACTATTTCATAATTTTTTGCCTTTTTTAGCATTTATTATTTCATATGGTCTTTAAGATGATTTTGTCCAATGTTGAAAAAATCTTTGACGTGTATATAATTATAATATTGTAAACATAATATTTTATAATAATAGTCAATATTTTATACATTATATAATAGGCTTATGTAATTAGATAATATTTTAATTACATAAAATAATATACCAAATCTATTATTTTTAACTTCTTTTAGAGTTTTGTTAATACATTTCTCTATTAGTTTATTTTTATTGCTCTCTAGTTTTCCATTGGATAAATTTACTAAAATTTACTCATCTAATTTACTGTTGATGGATATTTGACTTGTTTCCAGTTTCTGGTTCTCACAAATAATGCTGTTATAAATGTACTTACATATGTCTCTAGATGTACGTATATGTGAATTTCTTCTGGGTATATATGTAGTAGTGTGATAGCATTGTCATAGGGCATGTTCATGTGCAGCTTTAGTCCATACCACCGAACAGTTTTCCAATGTGGTGTGCCAATTTATCTTCCTACCAGTAGAGTGTGAAAGCTCCTATTGCTTTGCAACCTTGCCAATACTTGATATTGTCGATCTTTTCATTTTAGCCATACTGGCATTTGTGCAGTTGTATTTCATTTAGGTTTTATTTCCCTGATGTCTAATCCTCTCCAGAGTGGTACATTTTTTTACAATTGATGAATCTATATTGACACATCATTACTCTTGGTGCTTTATATTCTATGGATGTATTTGATTTTTGATGCTGATCTAAGTGGTACCATTTAAATATTTTATTTTGTAATGTTAGATGATGGCACATAGAAATACAATACTTATAAAAAATGATCTTCTATGGCAATCTTGCTAAATTTACTTACGGCTTAAATTTTTTTTCTGTAGATTTTATGGAATTTATAAAATACTATTATATTATCTACAAATAATTTTATATTCCTTTTCTTATTTTTCAGGTTTCTTCTTTCAATTTTTCTATTTTTTATATCTTGCATTTACTTTTCTTGCCTTAGTGCTCTATGTCTGCTAGTACAATGTTGAACAGAAATTGTGATACGCTTTATTTTTCCAAACTTGTTTGTGAGCTGAACTTGAATTTCCTGAATATTTTGGGGGCAGGTGAGGATAGCGGGTATTAAGATAGTGCATTCATACTTGAGCAGTCTAAATTATTTAAGGATAAGTTTGTTTTGTCTCTCTTTGGATACAGGATCACTTTCCAGTCTCTGGGTCTTTTGTCTAATGGCCAGAGTTCCTTAACATCACTGATAGTTACAGTGAGAGGCACAGTGGTTGCTATTTTCATGGGCTAGTGGTTCACTTGCAAGCAGTTTGTTCACTGTGTTCCCTTTTCTCCTCAAAAGCTGGTACTCTTTCAGTGACAATAACAAAGAGAACTCAACTTGTCCATCTGGCTTCTCGGTTCTTTGAGGGAAATTAGCTTATCTTCCAAGGAACAAACAGTACCACGACTAGGCTCTCTTTGAAAGCCTAGCCAGGCTCTCTTTCAAATCAAGAGTTGGCTTTAATTCTCAGTTCAATTCTCTGCTGCTCTTACCTTGACTCTCGTCTATACATCTCTGTCCTTCAGGATTCCACTGGTGCCCACAGCCTTGTTCTCCTGCTCCAGGCACTGGAACCTATTGGTTTGAGAGGGATAGAGTAGAGGGATTAGGTTTGGCCTTGTCCAAGGCCTGAAACAGCCATCTTCCTTATCTCTCATTTAGAAACAACAGTAACTGTTTTCAGCTTTTTGTGTGTGTAAATGGGTAGTGAATATTCTCTATTAAGTTGTCTATCAGTTTTATCCTATTTTTTATCCTATTTTTAGATATTCTGAAAGGAAGAAAATTTTACACATTTTACTAGGGGAGTACCCCCTCCCCAATTTCATGTAATGTCCTTTTCAGTAAGTTAAGTGCTGCAATTCTTTGAAAGAAATATTACAAACAACTCATTTGAATGCTGAATTGTGGGCATTAGTGGTTATTTATAGTGAAGGCCATGTCTAGTAAATTCCTTGAATTCTTTTGAAAACAATGTTTGTAGAATTCTTATTAGGAATATGCTTTCTATGAGATTTTAATATTAGTTCTATTTTTATCTGGAAAGAAATGAACCTTACAATACTAATTTTCTCATTTAATGAATTTTCTTCCCTTAAATAGGCCCAATTCTCTAATCTGGGGTGTGAGGCAGCTTGCTTTAGCCTGTGCAGAAAAGTGCACTTACATTATATATGGGAAGAAAAATTCAAGTAAAATATGATTTTAACCTCTCTTTGGGAACTGAAGAAGTCTATTCCTAAATTTTTTTCATGTCTCAATTTGGAGGCAGTTTTGCAAAATTAAGGCTTTCAAATTACACATGAACTATTTTCTACAATGTGTCAATTAGTAGGGAAGAACACTTTTTAAAATGCATCAGAAAACACAAAGGATAGGTTTTTATTGATTTAATAAGTATTTCATTGTATGCCTACTCTGTGTTAGGAACTGCTCTAATCACTGGAAAAACTGATGAGCAAGACAAATGAAATGCCAGCCCTCAGGCAAGTTAAATTTGTGTTTGTGGGAAGATAATAAATAGAAAAACAAATAAATATATAACATAATATCTGGCAATGACAAGTATAATGAAGGAAAATAAAGCAGGGAAAGCGCATAGAGTTGAGTGTGTTTTAGACAGGACACTGTCATCTTGAGTAGCAGCTTGTGAATGTACACATATGTATGTGTAGCTTTATACAAGAAAACAATCATTTGAATTTGAAATTTGTTGCCATATATTTATATGTAGTATTTACTCATAATTTTATCTATCTGTGATTGTGTGTTTCCTTTCTTTTTTCCATACTTATTTTTTCTTTCTGATTTTTTTAAACACTTGATTGGTATAGCATTTTATTGGTCTTCCCAAAAACAAAAACAAGAAACCCTTCATTTTGATTTATCCTTTCTACATTTTTTGTTTTTTATTTCCTAACTTTCAGCCTCTATCCTTATTATCTCTCTCTATTTTCTTTTCAATACCTTCTAATTTTTCAAAAGGATATTGAGTTTTCTCTATTCTAGGCTTTCTTCTTAGTAATTATTTCATTGAAGTCTACACATTTTCCTTTCAATAACACACTGAACATACTCTCCTGAGCACATTTCAGAGGTAGCCATGAAAGATAATAAACCAGGAAGAATCTTCTAAATGCAAAGCCAGGGGCCATGGAGGACAGTGATAAGGAAATCTCTCTCAGAGAGTAGAACCAGGAAGTGCCAAATAAGCTATCCAAGGAATTACTCCATAGTAAAGGAGTAATGGAAATAACGTGTCCAACCATTGTGTCATGTGGTAAAATGCAAGTGTGTACATTCCCTGTGCTCTTCTTCCCTTTCTGCTGGTGGAAGCAGATATGATGCTGTGAACTGTCACTTTAGAGAGGTGGATAGAAACTTTATAAGGATGGCAGGGTGATATGGGTCCTTATTAATTACAGGGTTGTATACTTACCTTGAACTCTTGATATGGACATTTACATGAGATATAATTTAAATACCCATTTTGCTTAAGACATTGTTTATTGTGGGTCTTCATTACAGCTGTTGAAACTGTATCTTAAGTAGTACCAATAAGGAGGAACATTTCTGGAGGAAGAAACAGAAGAACTGTGGCCCTGGGGCAGAACTATGCTCACTGCTTTAAGGCTGAGCTGTGATTCCTGCTTGGCTGGAGCTCATTGTACAAGAGATTGAGACGGAAGAAGTGAGGTCAGAGAGGTGACAGGAACTGGATGTGTGGAACCTTCTATATCATAGATTTTATTGGATTTTCTTCTAAGGGTCCTGAGAAGCCACTGGAATCTTGAGAGCAAAGGAGTGGCATGAGTTGATTTATGCTTTAGAAAATACATGACGTGTGAAGTCCTATCCTACAGATGTAAGAATATCAAAATTTCTAACTCAAAACAAACAAACA
The DNA here is from genome assembly GCF_964165515.1 of Mesoplodon bidens. Lineage (NCBI taxonomy): Eukaryota > Metazoa > Chordata > Mammalia > Artiodactyla > Ziphiidae > Mesoplodon > Mesoplodon bidens. The sequence goes on from NC_138167.1 coordinate 94,420,690, forward strand.
AAAAAACCAAGCACGGCTTTTAGTCTCATAGTAATTTAAGGAAAAAAACAAAACAAAAAAAACAACTGAAGCCTTGCCCCTCACTAGATATTATCTCATTATTGCCGAGGACATCTTTTAAAATCACAAATCTGATCCATTATTTTTCTGTTTAAAAAACTTTGATCGCTCCCCAGTGATAAAGACTTTTTGAGGCTTTTACAATATACCTAACTGGCCTGGTTTTCTGACATTTCCTCATACTGTAACATGGGCACATGGAAGCACTCAGACAATAAGTAACAATAATTATTGTGTGCCATCTGCCATCTACCAGCATAAATTTTGTTCCAAAATATACCTGTGAACAAGAAAGACAATATCTGCCCTCATGGAGCTTAGGATTTTAAAAGGAAGAGAATTAAAAAGGGGATCATATGGGGAAGGTTTTATTTTCTAAGCCTGGGGGTGGAGGCTATCACTTCTGCCCATGTTCCATTCACTTAGGCATAATGCAAAGGAGTCTGGGAGATGTGACATAGCTATCTATACAGGAGGAGGAGGAGGAAATGCGTGAGCATGTAGCAATTCTTGTCACAGTTTCTAATAAATTTTGTGCATAAATGAATGAATAGTGCTTTTAAATTTCATAGGAAAAGGAGGACAGATCTAAGAACACAATCTCTTCTTTCTTGTGAAGGTATTTTCTTGGTGTTTTGTTTGATGGAGTTTTGGATGTTTGGTTAGTTGAGATATTTAAGTTAGGTAAAGAATGAAGAATGTTCAAGGGCAATTACTTACTGACGGAGACACAAGTAATGTAGACACTTTTATTTTGCTTCTTTTTTTCCTGCCTATGATGTAGTCAATGCAAAATTTAAGTGTTAGGGTGGTTTTTCTTCCCTATATACAAATTTTGACTTGGGTTCAATTAGTTATTGTACAGAATTCCTCATAACCAGAATAAAAACCTGAATTACAGTCATAGACTGAATGAGTAATGTGGCATATGACTATCTATGTGAATATAATCATCATTTAAATGCTCACAAATCATTAAAGTTAATCTTCCATTACAGCATTACATGATTTCATTATTCATTCTCTGAATATAATACTAGAATACCTTAATCTTTTTATTTTTAAAAGTTCACTGTAAATTAATCTTTGTTACATCAAAGAAATTATATGTTAAAATCCATTTTCTTTTATACATCTCTAACAAATGTCATTGCCCACATCAAAATCACATTTTAAGCTGTTTGAAAACAGGAAGTTTCTACCTGAAATAATCAGATAACCAGAAAAACATCTGTTGGCTTTTTTTTTTTTTGGAAGTATTATGTGTGCCTTTCTTTCATGATACTGTAACATTTTAGAAAATAAAATCACCTTTGTGACTTTCTGATGTATGCAAGTGCCATTTTGTCCTTGAGTTGCAAAATAAGTAGGATTATAAATAAGTTTGTTAGTGGTTACTCATACTTGGTTGATTTTCTACTGTTACAGTGAGAAGTTTCAAGGGTCCAAATACATAATTTGATAAAAATAAAACCATCTGAGAACTAGAAGATATATAAAAGTCATCCAGTCAAACATCCTCATTTTTATAGACTAGGAAACTTAAGTCTAGAAGACAAAGTAACTGGACTGAGGTCCTAGAACTTTCTAGCAACAAAGTGGAGATTGGCCATACCCACCCATGCTCACAGTCCAAAGATTTCCATTCTCATCAAATTTAAACTTAATACATGTAAAATCCCCCTATCAAATATATATTAACAGTGTCTTTCTCAAGTACATACACATTTGTGTTTGTAGTGAATATATGAAATGGATAAAATCAATATTGATAGATAATTATATAAATATTCCAATGAGCATTATTTTTTATTCTTTTTCTTTCTTTCTTTCTTTTTTTTTTTTTTTTTTTTTTTTGTGGTACGCGGGCCTCTCACTGTTTGTGGCCTCTCCCGTTGCGGAGCACAGGCTCCGGACGCACAGGCTCAGCGGCCATGGCTCACGGGGCCAGCCGCTCCACGGCATGTGGGATCTTCCCGGACCGGGGCACAAACCCGTGTCCCCTGCATCGGCAGGTGGACTCTCAACCACTGCGTCACCAGGGAAACCCTGCTACTCTTTTACTATTAAGATCCCTTAGTGAAATATGTGTGTGTTTTATGGTGGGAGAGGCTTGTGTCTTTGGATGTAGTAAGGGTTAAGCAGGAGCTATTCAGGAAATGAATGTCCCCAGAGAAAATTGTTGCAGTATTGCAATTCAGTCACACACACACATGCACCACACACACACAAAAACACGTTTTGAACCAATTGTTGTCTTTTTGGTCAGTGATGTTTATCAATTACAATTATCATTATGGGTACTTAAGTATCCATCATTCAGTCATTCATATATTCACTCATTTAACAAAAATATATTGAGCGTATACCGAGTGTCAGGCACTAGAGGTGCTTAGTGCAGCTTTTAACAGCCATACAGAGATATGAAGAAAGATATTAGTGTTCTGAACCTACCTACACATTAGAACTTCTAAGGGCTGCACTATAGATGTAAGGATAAAGTTGAAGCAAAGAGGTCCTTGCTGGGAATTGCAGTTTAGCTTGAATGATGTTAATCTCTGAAATTCGGCTAAGGTGATCTCAATATGCCTGTGCCCTTAGGAGACTAGAAACAGTATACCTTAATCCTCTCTAGAAGAAGGTAACATAATTTTAGTATCCAAATTGTTTCTACCAACAATTTCTCAAATACAATGCCTGACATTAAAAGCCTAAACAAGAGGAACCAATGTGGAAAAAATAAAGCAGTATAAACATTTGTAACAGTCACGCCCTAGGATGTTAAGGAAATTGTGTTGGGAAAAGATGTTCTGTTAAGTCTGTGGGAAGCCCCAGTTGGGGAATCACAAAACAACATTCTTGGAGTTCTGAAATAAGGTCATGCCATATACAGTGGATAATTATATTCCTTTTGAAAGGTAGTTTCTGAAATGCATTTGATCCCTGATAGAGTCTCTGACCATAAGACATCAAGTGACCATTCATCCAGAACTGTCCATTGTGAGACATATGAGATCTATCAAGTCATCAGATCAGACAAGACCAGTACTAATCTTAGAAGAAGGAAGTGCTAAATCCAGATTGAAGATGAGCAGAACCCCATAGCACAAGCAATCTGCATGAGCAGGCAGCACAGACCCCCACATCATCTCCCACTCTTGTCTGGTCCCCTTCCTCAGCTGATCCCTACAGCCATTAAGGGGATCCCTTATAAGCAGCTGATAGAGAAGAAAAATTCCTGAGCTGTGCTGGCTTGGCATCTGGGGGCAAGTAAAAAATGGAGAGCAGCACAATAGTCTCATTTAGGGGTGGTCTTGAAAGGCATGGTAGGGGAAAATCTTCCCAATAGGTGAAGCTTTGCACAGTGCATGTGTGTGGCTCAAGATAAGAGTACATGTAGACTCCTGGGCAGTGACAAATGGCCTGGCCTTTTGGTCAAGGGCCTGTAGAAGACAAGAAGCTCAGGAACAAAAAAGGACTGGGGTAGAGGCATATTCATAGATATATAGGAGTGGGAAAAAAGTGTAAAGATTTTTATATCATGTATTATTCCTGCAAGAGAGCATCTACCATGGATGAGGCACTAAACAAGTAGACCAAGTAGACGAAATAACTCAGCCAGTTGGTATGAGCCAGGCCCTGATACTGGTTAACTTTAGTGCTATACCATGGGTGCATGAATAAAAAAAGTCACTTTGGCAATATTGTAGGCTATTTTTGAGCCCAACAACATGAGGTCTGATTTAGCTAATGAATGTCCAAATTTACAGCAGCAGAGACCATTCTTGAGCCTCTAATATGACACCATTCTACATGAGGCTTCTTCTAGGAAAGGCCAGCAATTTGATCTGGCAGGAAAAATACTTTTTCTGAGTATGATTTGCCTTTCCTACCTGCAGAGCCTCAACCAATATCACTATTTGAGAGTTTATGGAGTATTTAATTTCTGGCCTAGGATCTCACATAACATTGCATCAAACCAGGGGACCCACTTTATTGCAAATGAGGACTATGATCACGGGATCCACTAGTTGTATCACACACTGCACCATGCAGCAAGTTTCTGAGAATTGGAATGTCCTGCTGGAGGCATACCTGAGGCACCAGCTTGGAGTTGATATCTTACAATGATGGGACATCATACTCCATGGCACAGTGCATGTCATGAATCAAAGACCTTTATATGGCACCAGCCATGCTTACTCTAACTCCCAATGGCCCAGCTGGGGATGTGTGCTGCCTGTACCAACAACTATGAGCTCTGCATGTTAGGGAACACTTTCACCAGGGGACACATGAGAGAAGCATTGAACTCTAAGCTATGACTGCCACGGCACTTCAGGAAGTTTGTGTCCAGGGACCAGTAGGCAGGAAGAGGAGTTACCATCTTGCAGGGCTTACTGGCCCCAATTATCAGGAAGAGTTAGAGCTGTTGTTACTCAGTGGAAGTGGGGAGAACATGTTTGGCACCCAGGCAATCTGCTTAGGTGCCTCTTTTTACTCTCCTGTCTGTTGTGAGGGTAAATAGCTAAGGTCAGCATCCCCAACCTGAGAAGATCTTGGTGACTAGGGGCTCAGCCCTCTTAGGATGAAGGTAAGGTCTGGGTTGTGCCACCATATAAACCAGCAAAGGTAGTAGATGAGCGTAAGGGGAATCTAGAATGGATGGTGATGAGAGGTAAGTGTCAGTTACTGTGTGAGACCAGCTGCAGTACAAGTTGAATTCCAAATAAACAGCAAACCTTTTTTTTTTAGTATTATTACAAGCATGTTTTATGCAATACTTATACAAAAATTATTAGGTATTCTGTTTTTCATTTGCTAAAAATGGTAACCCTACCTCTGGTGGACATGGGGTATGCCCGTGTGCCTCCCAGATGTCTCATCAAAAGACTTGTCCCCGGTGCTGGGAATGCTGTCAGCAAATCCCTTCAGCTGTTGGTCCTTTTAGAGATTGCCTCAGATACAGAGACTTCAGCTCAACTGAGCTCACACCCGCCCAGGAATGTCTCACATCCCATCACTCACTGGAGCAGATAGATAAAAGTCTGGCCACTTTTACCCAATGGGCACAACTCTGATAGGACACTTCAGCTTGAGAGGTCCTGGTGGGGTCAGCTGGTGCTGTTGGGCCTCTGTTACATTCAAATACTTCTGCTGCTGAATCCTGCTTCCCCTTTCTCCTTTCCACAGGTGTCGATCCCAAAGGAACTCCCAAATAAACATCCTTCACACACCAAACTCTGTCTCAGAATCTGCTTTCTGGTGGAAGTGAACTGCTACATTCTATTCCCCTGGACTTCCTTGTATAAGAGACAGAAAAAAACATCTGTCTTTCCTTAAGTAATTTTTTATTGAGATATAATTTATATGCATTAAAATTCAGAGATTGCAGGTGTAAAGTTCAATTAGTTTTGACAAACATACACTCATGTAACCCACACCGCCATCAAGATACAGAACATTTCCATCAACCAAGAAAGTTTCCTTTTGTATCTTCCCGATCATTTCCCTGACCTCCACAAGAAGCAACCACTGATTTGATTTCTATCACTGTAGATCAGTTTCACTGATTCTCGAATTTAATATAAATAGTCATGAACTATGTATTATTTTGTATCTGGCTTCTTTTATTCAGATTAAGGCTTTTGAGATCCATCCATGTTATTAAGAGTATCAATATTAGACTTGTTATTGCTGAGTTATTATTCCATTGAATCACAGCTAGTTAATCATTCTCCTCTTAATGGATGTTTCCCACTTGGGGCTCACATGAGTATAATTAATAGGAATACTTTTATCCATAGATTTATGTAGGTATATGTTTTCATTCCCATTGGACAAATATGTAGGAATGGAAAAGTGCTGGCCCATAGGTTAAATATGTTTTATTTTTAAAGAAACTGTTAGTTTTCCAAAGTGGTTGTACTATGTTGTATTCCCACCAGCAAGGTTGGAGGTTCTGGTGGCTGTACGTCCTCTCCAACATTTGGTACTGTCAATATTTTTCATTTTAACTACACTGGTGGAAATATACTGATGTCTTGTTGTGGTTGTGATTTGTATATCCCTGATATCTAATAATGTTAAACACTTTTCATATACTTATTGACCATTTGTATATGTTTTTTTGTGAAGTGTCTGCTCAAATCTTCTGCTCATTTTTGAAACAGGCAAAAGATAAACATATATATGATGTATATAAGATATACATTATAAATATATGCTATGTCATTTGTCATATACATGTGTTGTGTATATTTTCTCCCAATCTGTGATTCACCTGTACATTTTCTTAATGATGGATTTTGATGAAAAGAAGTTTAAAAATTTTGTTGGTGTCCAAATTATCAATTTTTCCTTTTATAATTGGTACTCTCTGTGTCTTTGTAAAAGCCATATTTATTTTGAGTTCTCTTCATAAGAAGCTAAAATTTGTCCTAGCTGATATGCTTTTTCATAGTAACAAAATAAAATTAAAATATTTCAATTTTTAGTTTAAAACAAATATATATGTTCCTTAAATGTGAATTTCTTTAATTTTTCTTAACCATTTTAGGTCTCAGTTGATAACTGGTAGATGTGAATTCATATTTGAGCATATTTCATCATATCAGAAAAGAAAAACAGATTTTTAAACCCCATAAAATTTGTATAGCATATTTAATTAACTAAACAATGTATTCTACTATTAGTGTAAAATTTGAGGACTGAGTATATGGTCAATATTTTGGAAATGTTTATGTTTGACATACTTATTATATTATTAGTCTTTCCCTATATTATAAATGCTAAATAAATTTTCAACATTATAAATTTTCTGATAATGGGGTGTGTGTGTGTGTGTGTGTGTGTGTATTTGAAGTATGTGCATTGGAACTGGAAAAATCCACTAAAGATTTTCAAATGAGTACTATATTTTTATACAATGGAAAAAAATAACTCAGTCTAAGAGTATGTTCATTAGATAAGAAAAGCAAATGATAAGAAAGTTGTGCTCACTAACATTATGCAGAAGAAATCTGCTTACATGCTAAAAATAGAAGACATGATATTGAGCAGGATAATATTTTCCATTGATTTATATTCAACACTTGCATTTGTGCTGAAATAGGAGGCACTTACTTATAAAAGCACTAAGATACCTTTAAGTAAAGCACTGAAGGAGGTTGGTAGTAAGTTAATAAAATACATTTCAAAAGGAAACACTTAAAATTCTATCCTTTAAAAATTTATCTAACCACCAGTTTTTAATTTATAAGGTGATACCTATGGTTGATTTTAAAAATATACATTAAATATCTTTTCTCTATGTCTCAATTTCTACAATGCCTTTCTTTCAGTTTTAAAAAAATATATTTTATGGTGAATAGTTTATTTACACCCATTTTTTCCTGCTTTCTTCTATTTTTCTATTATTAGTTTATCTTGAACTTATTTATTTATCTTGTACAAGTTCAAATCCTGGCTCCACTGAGCATCAGCTATGTGAATGTGAACAATTGATTAACATATGACACTGTTATAATAATAATGCACAACTCACAAAATTGTAGTGGAAAGCAAATGAAATTATGCATGTAACTAGCTTAAAATAGCACCTGGGGCATTTGGTAAGCATTAAATAAATGTCAACCATTGTTACCAGTATTATATATGCATACATATATCTTAGTCTGCTTGAGCTGCCATAACAAAATATTATTATAGACTGAGTGGTTTGAAAAATAGAAATTTATTTCTCATTCTTCTAGAGGCTAAGAAGTCCAAGATCAAGGTGCAACTGATTTGGTTTCTGGTGAAAGAGCTCGTTTTGGCTTACAGTTGGCTGACTCCTCACTGTGTCCTCATATAGTAGAGACAAAGAGAACTCTCTCTCTCTCTTCCTCTTCTTTTAAGGCCACAGTTTTATCTGATCAGGGCCCCACCCTTATGACTTCATTTAACCTTAATTACCTCCTAGAGACCTTGCTTCCAGATTCAGTTACATTGGGGGTTAGGGCTATGACATGTGAATTTGGGGGGAATACAGTTTAGTCCATAGCAACATATTTATAAAATATCTATCAATTATATTTATTTTATGGAAGGAGTCATATGCATATAATATGAATATATGCATATATATACAAAATATATAAATAATCTTTATAGAAATAAATATATAATATACGTCTGTATATACTTTGTTTATATTTGTATTTAATATATAAAGTAATAAACATAAATATTTCTTATAGAAATATAATTATTTCTACAATGAAAACTAGATTTTTGCATCTACTTATCTACAATGATATATATACATATAGCTGATTCACTTTGCTGCACAGCAGAAACTAACACAACATTGTAAAGCAATTATACTCCAAGATATAAAAAAAAATCTACAACGACTGATTTATAAAGGATGCCATAAAAGATGCTATTGGAATGCCTATAAGACTAGATGACTCACACACCATTTCCTCTTCTTATTTTTTTCTCTTTTTTCCCCCACTTTTTTCACCAACATAGCAGATTGCTATAAATGACAACACACTGGTGAAGAATTGTTGTTCTATATGCTACTAATTTTTTCATAAAAAAACATATGCTCATATACTTCCAACTTCAAACATAATCTCAAAAATAGATGGTCATTCTCTTCCTGGTGAATGCTGAGAAAGAAAATAAAAGCAGTTTGTGGTGGAGGATGAAAGCAGATAATCACCCAGCATGTGTATTTGGGGTCAAATAAAGTAGTTTTTTCAAAATGATTTCAAAACTGTCCTAACACCTCTGTTTTATATCTGATAGGAATCCAAAGGGGTGCCAGTCAAGCTGAGCTGCTTGATGTGTTTAGAACATTTCTGGGTATGGATGCTGTTAACCCAACAGTGAATGTATCATAAAATTAACTTCCATTCCTGAATTTTAAAAAATAATATTTCTTATTCTTTGGGGTACTGGATTTTTTCTCCATGTGGTTTTTATGGTTAAAATCAGGAGATTAATATAAAGTAGTTCCTCCCATGGGCCCAGTGGAAAAGTACAAAGTAAAGTATGCCATACATTAGAGAGAAGAAATATGCATGATAGCTGGAGGTCTAAAGTCTAGAGTTTTTATTTTTCAAATGTTTATTGAAATATAGTTGATTTACAATGTTGTGTTAGTTTCAGATCTATCTATCTATCTATCTATCTATCTATCTATCTATCTATCTATATTCTTTTTTAGATTCTTTTCCAATACAGGTTATTACAAGATGTTGAGTATAGTTCCCTGTACTATACAGTAGGTCCTTGTTGTTTATTTTATATATAGTAGTGTGTATATTTTAATCCCAAACTTCTCATTTATCCCTTTCCCTCACTTGTCTTTGGTACCCATAAGTTAATTTTCTATGTCTGTGAATCTATTTCTGATTTGTAAATAAATTCATTTGTATCATCTTTTTAGATTCCACATATAAGTGGTATCATATGATATTTGTCTTTCTCTGTCTGACTTACTTACCTAGTATGATAATCTCTAGGACCATCCATGTTGCTGCAAGTGGCATCATTTCATTCTTTTATATGGCTGAGTAATATTTCACTGTATATATGTACCACATCTTCTTTATTCATTCATCTGTTGATGGACCCTTAGGTTGCTTCCATGTCTTGGCTATTGTAAATATTGCTGCTATGAACATTGGGGTGCATGTATCTTTTTGAATTATAGTTTTCTCTGGAAAATGCCCAGGAGTGGGATTGCTAGATCATATGGTAACTCTATTTTTAGTTTTTTAAGGAACCTCCATACTGTTCTGCACAGTAACTGCACCAACATTCCCACCAACAGTGTAGGAGGATTCTTTTTTCTCCACACCCTCTCCAGCATTTATTATTTGTAGACTTTTTGTTGATGGCCATTCTGACCGGTGTGAGGTGATTTAGACAAAATGAGGTGGCAGAGGAATATGTTTCAGATGAGGGAACAAGATAAAATCCCAGAAGAACTAAGTGATGTGGAGATAGGCAATCTACTTGAGAAAAAGTTCGAGTAATGATCATAAAGATGATCTAAGAACTTGGGAGAAGAATGGATGCACAGAGAGAGAAATTAGAAGTTTTTACAAAGAGTTACAAAATATAAAGAACAACCAAACATATCCAATGTATCATTGAAGACTACAATAACTGAAACGAAAAACACACTAGAAGAAATCAATAGTAAAATAAATGAAGCAGAAGAATGGATCAGTGGGCTGAAAGACAGAGTAGTGGAAATCACTACTGCAGAGCAGAAAAAGGAATGAAAAGAAATGAGGACAGTTTAAGAGACCTCTGGAACAACATCAAGCACACTAACATTTGCATTGTAGGGGTCCCAGAAGGAGGAGAGAGAGAGAAAGTGCCTGAGAAAATATTTGAAGAGATAATAGCTGAAAACTTCCCTAATCTGGGAAAGGAAAATGTTACCCAAGTACAGGAAGTGCAGAGAGTCCCATACAGGATTAACCCACGAGGAATATACCATGACACATTGTAGTCAAATGACAAAAATTAAAGATGAAGAGAAAATATTAAAAGCAACAAGGGAAAAGCAACAAATAACATACAGTGGAACTCCAGTATGGTTATCAGCTGATTTTTCAGCAGAATCTCTGCAGGCCAGAAAGCAGAGGCACAATGTATTTAAAGTGATGAAAGGGAAAAACCTACAACCAAGAATACTCTACCCAGCAAGGCTGTCATTCAGATTTGACAGAGAAATCAAAATGTTCACAGATAAGCAAAAGCTAAAAGAATTCAGCACCACCAAACCAGCTCTACAATGAACGCTAAAGGAATTTCCCTAGGCAGAAAAGAAAAGGCCATATTTAGAAACAAGAAAATTACAAAATGGAAAAGCTCACCAGTAAAGGTGAACATACAGTAAAGGCAGAGTTTTAGATTTTTCAGGAGTCATTATTTTTGGACAAAGCAGTTTGTAGAAGGATCTATATATCTATATCTATATCTATATCTATATCTATATCTATATCTATTTTAATCTGTCCACCATGTATATTTAATGATTGTACTGTAAGGTCAGACTACCTGAATTGTGTCTTGAATTTGCTCCTCATTGCTCTGTCACTTTCTCAGTCCTTCTGCCCTTGGTTTCCTCACCTGTAAAAGAGGAATAAGAGTAGTACTTCTGTGTTAGGCTTATTATATTAATCAGTCCTTGAGATTATACCAAGCAGCGTGCCTGATGCTAAATAAAACAGTAGTGTTACATATTATTGTTAGCTTATTAACCATGTTTTCTTTACTGACTTCTCTGTTAAATCTGGTAACAGAGGTGGGTCGGTAATTCCGACCCTGGACAATCAGAATATTCCATTCTTCTTGTTGCACTCATGGGTTTGTTTGAAAATATGATCTGAAATGGACCAATTAGAGTCTCCTGTGGACTTATTTTATTTCTGGACTTTATTTTTGTTAAACTGAGATTCAAGCTTAGGGACTGTACCACTAGTATCCATCTTCCAAGGAGAGCAAGGAGAGAGAGAGAGAATCTGATAATATTTGAATATCTAAATCCATTTATGCCAGAAGGGAGCACAATTTACTCCTAGACCATTTAGTTAGTGGGCGATTAATTTTCTACCCTCCTGTCTTCCCTCCTTCCTTCCCTCCCTTTCTTTCTACCTCCCTTTCTCCTTTCTTCCTTTTACTTTTTTTTTCCTCTCTTCTTTTATTTATGCTGGTTTAAATTGGCTTTCTATCACTTGCCATTTGACCAATACATAATGAAGAAATAATAATAATAATAATTTTAATATAGATATAAAAGATTTGAATGGGGACTAAGGCAGTGCAGACACAGCACTGGAATCTGAAGTAATTGGTTTTTTTTTACATAATATTGAATCAGTCCTGTGAAACAGTAGGGCATATTGCTTAATAAAAATTATTTATAGGACAAAAATCACCCTAAACATTGCCTGCCTATATAATGAAATTTATCTTGCTTCTTGAACTTATTTCTGCTTATTATGAAGGAAATCATTATGTGATAAACATTTATTCAAGGAATTCACTCTTGTATATTATACATATTGAAGTTTAATGTCATTAATTGAATTTCAGTAAATTGTAGCTTCTTGTTTAGATGAGAATCAGTCACTGAAGAAAAAGTCATTGATTTTCCCCCATAAGCATCAGATTAATATTTACAAAAGTAAAGAATACCAAGTTTGGAATCTTGTAGGCCTGGACTTATGATTAAAAATACATGACATATTTATAGACTCACAACAGCCAAATGGAGTGAGGTAATTATCTGATAACAGTTTTCAAAGAAGATATCTTGGCATTTACCAAGATTCGTGGAAAACCTACTAGGATGATTACTATGGCAGTGAATGCAGAACATGACATTCAAAGTAACTGACAAAGTTCAGTTTTCTTTGTGCACTTGCAAGAAAAAGGACTTAGAAGAAGAAGACTTACAATGGATCAGATTGAGTATCTTAAAATGTTGCTAGCACATAATGCCATATTGGATCTCATTCAAGGCCTCTTCACTGTCACATTGTTTAATGGAATATGTCTGTATGTGCATGGATCTGGCATACGTTCAACACATCCTTGTTAAGCCATCAAGAAAAATAATGGTGTCGTATTACAGGGAAGCAAGGAACCTTACATTGCAGGACTTAACATTTCTAGACTGTCAAAACCTTTCGGTTAGCTCATTGACTTTTCCATATCTCTTTTGTCTTTATTTTATTAAGAAGATACAGTTTCAGAAAATTTTTTGCTGATTTTACTTAGAAGAGATACTAAAAATGTTTATAACTCTAAGTCTCTTTTATCTTTCAAATCTGAGGTTAAGTTCTACCTACTTCCCAAATCTTTGTCTGATTTACAGTAATCTTTCTTTGTTGAGATCCTCAGATAATTGTAAAGATCAATTATCTTTACTAATTGTTTAGTACTCATTGTTGAGGCCACTGGAGGTGGCAATAGAAATCACATCTCTACCCCACCCGAATTCGGAAGCAATTAAAAAACAAGACAAATGGGGCAGACGGGATAAAAAATATCGTCTTCATTACCGATAAACTTGATATAGGTAAATATGTCTTATATCTTACAGGCAAACAAATTTACTAACAGTGCTGACCAGAATATTATAAATCTACTGTAGCAGAGATATCAGCTGCTTACCAAATCTGCACATGCTTTCAATATTCCCTAGCTCCCTTGCAGTTAAACTGAATAATGTGATGAGTTCTAGACAATGCCCTATGACATATATGGTATGTCACTTCCAGGTTAAAGCATCTAAAAGCTGCTGTGCAATGTTTTGTCTTCACCTTAGCAACATTACCAGAAATTCATATGCTCAAGTGGTACAATGGCAAGACATAAGCCGACTGGATTTCTTTTTTTTTTTTTTTTGCGGTACGCAGGTCTCTCACTGTTGTGGCCTCTCCCGTTGCGGAGCACAGGCTCCGGACGCGCAGGCTCAGCGGCCATGGCTCACGGGCCCAGCCGCTCCGCGGCATGTGGGATCTTCCCAGACCGGGGCACGAACCCGTGTCCCCTGCATCGGCAGGCGGACTCTCAACCCTGCGCCACCAGGGAAGCCCAGCCGACTGGATTTCTGACTCATTGCTTGGAAGTGAGTAGCTCTGGAGAGCTGCTGATCCAAGCCGACTTTGATACGTGAAGTCACTGAGATTTTGTTACCTCAGTATTGCCTATTTCAACAAAACAAAAACTCATTCCCAGTTAGTTCTGTATACAACTTGTAGAATGGGGCAGCAGAGTGGAACACATTCTTTCTGTAGGGAGAAAGGACAGCCAATGGCTGGGTTAAACATGCCCAATTTCTTTTCACCCACTCATGGATCGTTGGTGGGGTGGAATGAGTGAAGAGATGCAATGATAGTGGAGCTCCTGCTACATATAAATAAATATCAAGAGTGTGAAAAAGAGTTCAATTCCCCTAACATCTAGCTACTCTTGTTCTATTAGTCTACTGGGTTTATCTAATAAGCCTGTGGATTACCAGTGTTCGCTTTGGAGGAAGAATTCATTACCTACATGACACTCCTGCTTCTACCTTCATGAGGCCACTTCTTCTACATAAACCACAGCTCCTTTGGGTATTTTTCTTAGACCACTGATGGGCAGTACAATTTTGTCGCCACAAGGCTCTGAAATCGGACAACTTTCAATATTAAATTAACATTTAGGTCACACTTGTAAAACATTGAAAATTCATTTCCATGTCTATTTCCCTTCCCAGATTGTTCCAACATAGCCTATCAGGAGTTCATGACAGCATCAAATGACCACATTAAGCTATTCAGATAATGAAGTCAACATGGAGATACCCCAAATTTCAACATGAATCCCTTCATATTATCAATCACCAGGGAGAAGTTGACATTCAAGGAAATTAAATCCTCTTGCATGTTAAACTCAAAAATGTAAAAATGTAAAGAAATTGAAGTTTAATATCAAATACTCTTGTTCCTGGTCGTTAAATTTCAAAGAAATTAAAATCAAATGTTTATCCTTCTCTCTTTCTCTTTTGCATCTGAGCTTGGGGGGATTTCCTGTATTTGGGGGTGATTTTGGACTTTTTCAACAGCTGCACCCTAGAAGAACTCAGAAGTTAATTAATTGAATGCCAAGTCTCTAAGTGGCTCACAGTTTTAAAGTCCAAATACTTTGTAGAACACACATAAGTGTACCTCTGCTCCCAAGCCTATTGAATTTAGAAAAGTAACCATTCCCCATTCAGCAGAAGTTATTTCAGGCAAAATTATATTGCCAAGAGCCATTAGGAAAGCCTCAATTATTTGAGTGAAGGGGAGTAGAATAGGGAAAGCTTCTACCCCCACAGTTTAGTCTCACTAGGATCCTAGTTAGTTTACACCAGAAGCCTGGGATTCATGACTGTGAATCTACACACAATAAGGGAAATTCTCACATTAGCATGTGAATTTTGGCATCATACCATTAACATACTTAGGAACAATATGCTCATGCTTCCTGTTTATGCATGATGAGTGAGGTGTCAGGCACAGTGTCTGCCTTAGTCTGCTGCTATAGTAAACT
This sequence comes from Mesoplodon bidens, assembly GCF_964165515.1. Classification (NCBI taxonomy): domain Eukaryota; kingdom Metazoa; phylum Chordata; class Mammalia; order Artiodactyla; family Ziphiidae; genus Mesoplodon; species Mesoplodon bidens. The sequence goes on from NC_138167.1 coordinate 94,435,846, forward strand.
ATCCCACAGTCTCCATGGTTTTAAAAAAATCTTTTTTAAAAAAACATGTTAGCTGCTAGTCACTTTAGATCACCTGGGTCTGTTCCACATTTTTTTTTTAAAAAAATTAATTAATCAATTAATTAATTAATTAATTATTTTTGGCTGCTTTGGGTCTTTGTTGCTGCTGTACGTGGGCTTTCTCTAGTTGCAGAGATCGGGGGCTACTCTTTGTTGCAGTTCACGGGCTTCTCATTGCAGTGGCTCCTCTTGTTGTGAAGCACGGGCTCTAGGTGCACGGGCTTCAGTAGTTGCAGCATGTGGGCTCAGTAGTTGTGGCTCGCAGCAGACTCTAGAGCTCAGGCTCAGTAGTTGAGTTTCCCGGGCTCTAGAGTTGTGGCGAATGGGCTTAGTTGCTCCATGGCATGTAGGATCTTCATGGGCCAGGGATTGAACCTGTGTCCCCTGCATTGGCAGGCGGATTCCTAACCACTGTGCCACCAGGGAAGTCCCCACATTTCTTTTCGATTCCAGGATCCGGGCTGAAGAATCTTTGCATATTTGGAACATGCTGTTCTCATGGCAGAGGGAAAAGAGTAAGAGAGATGGCCACAAAAAAAAAAAAAAAAAAAAAAAGAGCGTGGCTATTAAAGCTGTTGTGTGGACATGATGGATATCACGTTTGCTCACATGCTGTTGGACCAGAGCAAGTGACGTGGCCAAACCCAACATCAATGTGACATATGTATACTCTTCCATAGGAGGCACTGCAAGTCTTATGGCAATGATGAGATTCATAATTTACTTACAGAAAGTAGGAGTAATATTTGGAAACAATACAAGCTATTACTACCTCTTCTTTGAAAAATTTAAGAGTTGTAAATGAGGTCATCTAATTGCTGCGTCTCCATCTATTATACTAAATATATCTTAAGTTCCATTTCCTCCTTGAGCCCCATACTTCAGGAGCCTTGTATACATTAAAATGTGAGTTTTGTCTAGTGTAATAGCATCTACAATCTCTCGTGAGAAGACATTCATTTTCACACGTTTTCAAAAATTCTTCTATGGATTTGTTTAGGCCCCAAATAAACTAGCTTCCTAGGAAGTTTTATGATAAATTCTTTGACTCATAGTTTTGAATGGTGTATTTTTAGTATTCCAAGTGTATCTTTTGGATATTAACTTCCAATTTAGTAACATTGTAGTCACAAAATATCTAATAAGAGTGATATTTGAAATTTGTTGAGAGTGGCTTTATACTTTAGTGTGTGGTAGATTGTGTAAATAAGTCATAAGTGCTTGTAAAGAATGTGTATTTCTAATTTGTGGATGCAGAACTCCGTATGTATTCATTAAATAAAGATTATTAGCTGTGCTTTTCAAACTTACTATATTATTAACTTTTTTTCTGCATGACTCATGAATCATTGAGAAAGGCATACTGAAATACTTCACTATAATAGTCAATTCATCAGATTCATCCTCTATATTTGCCTTACATATGTTGAAGGTATTTTATCAAGGGCTTTCAGTTTTATAATTGTTATGTCTTCCTGTTCTATTGAATTAGATGGCACATAGCCTCCTAGTAAGAGAGTTCCTCTTCTGCCCTCCTTTGCAACCAGTTGTATCCATGTACCCAAGTGCTAACCAATGAGATAGGAGTAAAAATGTAACAACTTATGTTAGAAGGATGATGATTGCTTTCTCTCTCTTCTTTTCTCTGTTCTGTCAGCTGAAACATGGACACGTTGGTGACCCAGCTTTAGGCTCTAAAAAAAAAAAATGAACAACACTCTCGATGGTTGTGGACCAATGAAGCCGAAGGACTCTGAGTCTTCTAATGACCTTGTTGTCATTGCTGCTACCTTCCCTGGACTGACTGATCTCTTGCCCCTGGACTGTTACAGGATAGAGCAGCTGTATTTGAAGTCTCACTTGTTCCTGCATCTCAGGCTGTACCCTAACCAAGTTCACTGGCTTAAAGTCAAATTAATCTGATAGTAAGAGAATCACCCCAGCTCTCTTTTCATTAGTATTGTCCTGGTATACTTTTTCCAGCCTCTTAGATAAAACTATGCATTTTATTATATTTTAGGTGTATCTTATAAAGAGCATATAGGGTAGAATGTTTTCCTCTCCAATATGAGAATCTCTGGCAAGTTCAGTGTATTTAATTTTATTGTTATTGTTGATAATTTTGGACTTGTTTTAACATATTTTTTCTCTTTTGCCACATTTTTTATGTTTCTTTTTACCATCTATGGTCTTACCTAAAAGCTTTATTTTTTTCTAATTCTTTCTTCCTGTACTTTTGTCAATGATATTGAAATATAGTTTTTAAAAAAATGTTTTGATCCAGTTTTGAGTTTTATGGAAATTAAACAGCACACCCCTAAACAACTAATGGGTTAAAGAAGAAATCAAAAGATATCTTGAAACAAACAAAAATGAAAACACAACATACCAAAACTTATGGGAAGTAACAAAAGTAGTTCTAAAGGGAAGTTTATTGTAATAAATTAAGAAAAGAGAAAGATCTCAATTAAACTAACACCTCAAGGAATTAGACAAAGAAAAAACTAAGCCTAAGGTCAGCAGAAGGAAGGAATTGACAAAGATCAGAGCAGAAATAAATGAAATTGAGAATAGAAAAAAACCCAGAAAAGATCAATAAAACTAAGTTACTTTTGAAAAAAGATAAGCAAAATTGACAAACCCTCAGCTAGACCAAGAAAAAAGAGAGAAGAAAAACAGATAAATCAGAAATGAAAGATGAAACATTACAACTGATACTACAGAAATACAAAGAATCATAAATAGACTCCTATGGACAAGTATACACCAACAAAGTGGATAACCTAGGAGAAATTAATATATTCCTAGAAACATACAACCTACCAAGAGTGAATCATAAAGAAATAAAAAACCTGAACAGACCAATACCGTAATGAGTAAGGAGATTGAATCAACAATCAAAAACTTCCTCCAAAACAAAAGTCTAGGACCAGATGGCCTCACTGGTAAACTAAACTTTTAAAGAAGAATTAATACCAATCCTCTCACACTCTTTCAAAAAATTGAAGAGGAGGAAATATTTCCAAACTCATTTTACAAGGCCAGCATTAGAACATGGTGTTTTTAAAACCTTTTCTCACATACTTATGCTTATTCTTTTTTTAGACTGTATTTTCCAAAGATGGCCATCATAATATATCCCATCCCACATGCCCTTCTGCAAAGTGACCTTGCCACTTCCTCATCAAGAAGTGAGACTATCTCTCTACTCAAATCTGGGTGAATACTGTGACTGCTTTGACCAATACTCTGTGTTGGAAGTGACGCTGTTTTAATTCTGAGCAAGGCCCTTAAATGGCTTGAAAGTCTTCCATTTAACTACTTCTTGGGATTAAGATTGTTAATAATTTTTTAGTATAAGTGTGCCCCAGGCAATATTTACGATATTTTATACTAAAGAAAAATTGTCTGTTTACCTGAAATTCAAATGTAAGTAGGCATCCTATATTTTTATTTGCTGAATATGGCAACCCTACTTGGAAGCCAACAGACATAGCAGAAGTGTGATTAACATGAAACTGCCATCCTTGAGCTCAAGCTGAGTGGCCAGAACTTGGAGGATGAGACACCATTTGGAGAGAGAGAAGCCAAGGATCAATGAGGCAGAAGACATATGAATAAAGAAGGCACCTTGGAAGTAGCTCCCCCAGCCCCAGTGATTGCAGCTACCAGCTAAGACTTTCGCAGATTCCTGACACACAGAAGTTTAAAAAAAGGTTTATTTTAAGCCCAAAACTTTTGGGGTGGTTTGTCATGTAACAATTAATAATTAAAATAAATGTGAAATTTGAAAAAAAATCCTGATGTCTTTGTAGGTCTAAATTTGTTGTTATTCCTTCTGAATTCTTCTTGTTTTGGTCATCTTTGGTGACATACTCATATCCAATTGCTTTTAACAGGTGGGAATCCTAAGTACCAGAACTGAAATTATTCTCCTGGAGGGAGAGAGAAAGTTTGCTGGAACCAGGTCCCAGATTTAATGCAGGTGTCTCAATTTCAGCTCGCAAGAGCTCACCAGAGACCCAAAGTTCAGTATTCTGGTCTAAACAATTATACGAGCAACACCCCCTTTCACCTTCACTTACCATTAGCTACTCCCTATTCAGGTTTCAGCTCATGGGCTGTTGTTTTTTCTTATTTTGGACAGAGAGGGGGTAACATGGAGATTTCTCTCAGCTCCTATAAATTTAACAATGTATTAAAAAGTGTGTTTTATCTGGGAGTGTTTTTTAGGAGAGAGCCTCTCAGATATCTGCCATATTGCATAATTTCCTTATGTTGTTTCTTCAGAGATTTTGAAATGGTTCTTATGAGAGACAGATTCATGTTCTGTGGTCCTAAAGGAGCTACACCACTTCCTTGGTGGCTGTGAGGGAGCCCCAATTCCATAGGAGCATCAATAACCCTCTCTAAGACCCAACATGATAAAAAGTTTGAGAAGAATTTTATTTTTTGGGGCCTTTTACTTAAAACAACAACAACAAAAAAAAAAAACAGGGCTTCCCTGGTGGCGCAGTGGTTGAGAGTCCACCTGCCGATGCACGGGACACGGGTTCATGACCCGGTCCGGGAAGATCCCACATGCCGCGGAGTGGCTGGGCCCGTGAGCCATGGCCGCTGAGCCTGCACGTCCGGAGCCTGTGCTCCACAACGGGAGAGGCCACAACAGTGAGAGGTCCGTGTACCGCAAAAATAAATAAATAGGTAGATAGATAGATAGATAGATAAATAAACAAAAAACAAGATGGCTCAATTTGAGGCTTTAATTCATTTGGATTTTGATGTCTTGAATTTAATTTTTGTCTCTTAATTTCTTCCTTGGAATATAAAATTGAGAGAAAATTTATTTTACATCTGGGAATCTCTACTGGCTACTATTATTGGAATATTCTAATTTGATATTTGTTTCTATTTGTAGAATCTTAGATAGTTTATGTTGGACAATACGAGTGGGTTTATTTGAGATGGGAAATAGAAATGAGAGGGTCCTGTTGGATTTAAGTACAAAATGGCCTTGGAGTTAATTCCTAGTGGAACAGGAAATGAGCAATCCTCCACTGCAATTAGTTGTACACAAGGAGAAAATCAACAAGTTCAACTTGTGATGGTACTGTGCCTTCAGTTTGGACATTGTGCAGTTTTATACAGTTATATAATTTTACTTATCACAGGAATGATTGGACTACTAAAAGTATTTTGCACCATAGATCATTTCTCTGATTAAATAAAAAAGAGTAGTTGCCTGACGAAGTGGGTCATTAGCTGAAATTTTGCGAGTAGATTCTTCAAGTTTGATTTGCAAGTTCTGCTGAGAGACTTTTAGATAAATCTTCTGAGTTAAGTTTTTAAAAATTTCTGGGCCTAAAAATAAAGATTTTTCTTTCTCATCATCAAAAGCAGTCTGTAAATATCCCTATTTCATAATAATTAGATTAGCCTTAAACTTTTCATTTTGGAGGGATTAGTCATAATTTTAAAATTTTTCTCAACCAATTTAATTAATTTGTAATTTAAATCATTTCAGAAATTTTGAGGAACAAAATCTACACTGTCCACCAATGATTCCAAGAAGGTACTAAAAGAAGTAAAGTTTGGTAAAGGGAGAAGTGGCCTCATGAAAGAGGAAAACTGTCAGGATCCTCCTGTAATCTCCATCAACGGGGACAGGTAAATCCCTATTTAATCATAAGCTTAAGGTTTAAACTCAATAGGTTAGGAGAATTAATGGCTAAAGAAGATTAGTAGGGGGATGCTGCTTCCCTACTCCTGATATTTCCTTCTATCTGGACGGAGTTCCAAAAGTGTAACCTTCCTAGCCTCTCTCCTAATCCGCCTCACTCACTTCTTCCCACAAATGTGGAGTGAGTTATTTTACTGGAGAGCTTGGAAAAATGTAGTGCGCATGTGTATTTTAGTTCCCTTCTCTCTCTCTCTATCTCTCTAATGCAGGTGGTTTTAAAAAAAACTTAAAGATGCTCTTTAAAAATTTCTTGGGCTTCCCTGGTGGTGCAGTAGTTGAGAGTCTGCCTGCCGATGCAGGGGACACGGGTTCATGACCCGGTCCGGGAGGATCCCACATGCCGCGGAGCGGCTGGGCCCGTGAGCCATGGCCACTGAGCCTGCGCGTCCGGAGCCTGTGCTCCACAACGGGAGAGGCCACAACAGCGAGAGGCCCGTGTACCACAAAAAAAAAAAAAAAAAAATTTCTGGTCCCCCTTTCCAGAGGTTTAATTCAGTAGGTCTAAGGTGGGCCCATGATTTTGCATTTTTAACAAATTCCCAGGCGATGCTGATGCTGCCAGTCCAGGAAAAACACTTTGAGAACCACTGCTGAAATACAACTCTGCCCAAAGAAAGCGTACATTCTGCTCTGCTCCTCCACCACTAACAGTTATGCAAAGGCAGCTTCTGCCCCTGTGGTAGGGTCAGCGCTAGGATTACCTCCAACAAGGTTGGTGTCTGGCCAAACCTGGGTCAATATACGAATGTCTCCTTGGTCACAAATGGAAGTGCTCTGCCTGATTTTGATTTTCTAGCTGTCTTAACATTTTGTCTATATTTTAACTTGATCAGTATTTGAGTAGGAAAGAAGGGTGCTATTGCTGCCTCTCCTCAAAATCTCAAAATTAATATCTATGCCCTCATGTAGTCTACCTGCCTGGATTTTAGGAAGTGTAGAGAGAAAGATGAGAGCTCTCTATCTTTGTAAAGTCAGTATGCAATCCAGTAATGCCCTTTGTGCACTTGAACCCAATGCTGATTAAAGAAAATCTTACAGATAAATATTATTTTCACCTCCCAGACAATGAAATATTTCATTGTTAGCTAGAATTTTAGAAGTTATCTCAAACACATGAAATTCTTTTTCTGTAGAGTGAACTATTAGCAACCTGTTTTGAAGAGCTAATGCTGCTGAAATCATTAGGATGGGACTTTCGGGAATGATGTCTAGTGCTCAGTGAGTAAGCCATCTTGATATATGCTATCCCGGGAAGTTAATTTTTCAAGTTTGATTAATCATCGACTTTATTCCTTCAAGGTTTTCTATCTCATGCTGGGTGGATTACAGTCCAGTGACTACTGGTAGCAGTTAGACAGCTGGTGATAATTGCTGTTAATTTCCTGGTATTTGGCAACCAATTTTTCCTTGACAACTGGAGGGAGATAACATAAGAAAGTGTCAGAAGGGAACTGCAAAAATAACATTTATTGTTTTTGCTTGATTATAAAAAGTGATACATTCTTACAGTTGAAAGTTTTAAAAACATGGAAAATAAAAGGAAAAAGTAAGAATTTAAACACAATCCTTTTATTCAGAGAAAAGCATAATTTTTGCATAATTTTAGTGAATTTCTCATCTCCCCATCATCTTTCCTTACACATCCTGATATGTACATACATACCACCACCATCACTACTACCACTTCTACTAAAAATTTAGCATCGTTCTGTTTTTCCAGCTCTGAATTCTACTGTTTTCTATTTAAAAATCAATCCTCAGCATTTTCCATCTTTAGTTTTCAGAAGAATTATTTTTCATGGCACTACAATATTCTATTATATGGTTGTGGAGTATATAACCAGGAGCAAAAAGGTAATCAAACTAGCAATTTATCCTGAAATTCTTTGTAGAATCCAGGAGGAGTGATTCTCAAAGCAGTCAGATAATGTTATTTCACTTGATATACTTTAGCCTAATGAGGGCCTATGCAGCCAAAGAAACAAGTCTAGTGTTGTAGGACATATGTTACATTTTTATTGTATATATTAATCAGTCAAAAACCCAGACTTGAGGAAATGAGAATTTATTTTTTAATAACTAAATCTGAGTCTCACCTAGATCTATCTTTCTGAGTTATAAATAAATTCAGTCATTATTAGGAATTCCCTTTCTCCCAGGTATACAGTGTTTCCATAGTCCAATGCAATATCAAGATATTTTCTACGTGTAAGTGCTGATTGAGGTATAATGCTCGCTTGTCCTGCCTATAGGAGCTCCTCCGATGCTTAAAAATTACTCTGAAAGATTGGTACTTGTATTAGTCAGGGTTCCTCAGAGAAGTAGAACTAATAGAATCCATAGAGATAAATGTGAGGAGATTTATTATAGGAATTGGCTCATGTGGTTATGAAAGCTGAGAAGTCCCACAATATGTCATCTGCAAGCTGGAGAACCAAAAAAGCTGTGGAATAATTCAGTCCTATCTAACGCCCGAGAGCCAGGAACTTTGATATCTGAGGGCAGGAGAAGATGGATGTCCCAGCTCAATAAGAGCATGAATTTGCCCTTCCTTTATCTGTTTTCCATTAGGGTTCCCAGTGGATTGAATGATGACACCCACGTTGGCGAGGGGGGATCTCCTTTACCCAGTATACTGAATCAAATTCTAATCTCTCCTGGAAATACCCTCACAGAAACACCTGGAAATAATGTTTTACCAGCTGTCTGGGCATCCCTTAGGCCTGTCAAGTCCACACATAAAATTAACCATTACAGCACTCATTGGTGCTCCTGGGTGCCTATTCTTTGGGTGCATATCACAAGTATTTCTTCAGAGTCTTACCAATCTCCCCAGCTACTGCCCTAAAGTACCTAGGGGTGGAACGTACCTTCTGCCCTCCAAATTTATTTTAGTCTGTGGGAAATATCTCCTTTTATTTTCATGCTCTTTGAAGATATAATATTTTTAATGAAATACGTTGTTAATTAAAATAGGAAAAAGCACGGTTTTCCAATAGTTCCTCTTTTGGTGAGCAAAAATCTCTAAGACAAGGAAGTATCAAGGACTTGGACCAAAGTGAAAAGGACATTTTATAAAGTTTAATATATAGTTTTGAATACAAGAATGGATGAATGAATGAATGAATGGTTACCAAACTATGAATAGCAAGGATTTCTATAGTGTGTTATTATTCAAAAAATCACATGTATTGTCTTATTTTACTTCACAACGACTCTGAGGTATAGAGATCATTATTCCCATTTTTTAGAGAAATTGGTGCTCAAAATAGTTTCGACCTGCCCAGGGCCATATTTGTAGAAAATATCAGGTCTGTGGAATTTTGATCCTAGGATAAATGTTCATTTTGCCAAACATGATTCATACAATGGAGTAACCACTAGAGAAAGAAGAAATAGTACAAAAGTCTAAGGAAATTGAGTATATAAAAATCCATAGCAAGCATTCAGAGAATGGAGACTGATGGCTCAGGAATGAAGAGAACAACTGTGTAAATTTCTAACTAGTACCACATATGCTACTTGTTGCATCAAGGGAGACACTCAGGAGAAAATGTGCTTTGTGAAATAGGATGAGAAAATATTTGGAAATCAAAACAAAGCCACACAGATAAAGAATTTTAAAAAGTGATGTAAGTAGGAGAGTAGAGAAACAAACTGTTCTACTGGAACTCTAAAATCAATAAGCATGTTCTATTATAGGAAAGCTAGATTTCTGGGAAAAACAATGTAACAATGTAATAAATCCCCTGAGTGCCATTGATTCCAAGAAGTCAGTATAGCTCCTGGAAAGTACCTATGGTTGATTATTGACTCCCAACTGAGGGTTGCAGACCTAACATGAGCCGCTAGATGTGCTCGTTGACAATGGGATGGAACAGACAGCCTGCCCCTCCTTAATCTAATCTGCTGGATGCTAATTGTCCCTGCTAATTTACAAGGAGGTGAATGATATTCCCAGAGAAGGGCTCCCAAAATCTTAAAGAACTGTGCAAAGTGACTTTGAACAGAAAACTGAAGTACTTCAAAGAAAAGTGATGTTTTTAAGTTAATTCAGGTATTACAAGAGGTACTGAAAAAGGGCATTTGGAGTCTAAATCATAATGTCAGAATCCTTGGTGTAGAAATTAGCTCACCTCACAGGAGTCCGAGAATGTGTTTGTTTTTTGCCTGCAGACTGCATGGCTTGTCCAAGAATGCACTGAGCTGAATAGGGAGGAGAGATTCAAATTCTAAGATAAAGGAACAAAACTGTGGAGAATAGATATACTGGCCATTAATAAACATAAATAATTATTTAGAAGAGGCTAAAAAATAAACTTTATGGTCTCAGATGTCTATAATATACCAATTTTTAACATATGGGTAGTAAAAAAACTAAACATGAGATTATTGCTTAAGGTGTAATGTTTAACCTCAGTGATGTCATAAAAAGTTGTTGAAGTGGATTCACAAAGGAAATAAGTAACTGGAGCTAGTTAAAAAGCAAATACAAATCAGGAGAGGAGAACCAGCAGTAACCAACATCAGGAAGACATATGCTAATGTGTTGGATTGTAGAGTGGATTAGGGCTGTTACTGATACATAGATGTGAGTACATTCTCTTCCTAACGGCAGTATATATATTTTTACATCCATTCATCTTCATGGACCTTCTTGGAGAAAACAATATCAACTATAGAAAATGAAACAAATTAAATCCAAACAAGGCTTGACTTTTTCAGTACTTAGGGTGTCAGCTAGATAAGCACTACTGGTGAATTGAGGTATCAGGAGGCCTCAGAAGACAAATTGTAAAGGAGTAGGGGTCTGGGAGTGGAATGTTTGACACCTGAGAAAGAATTCTTTTAAAGGAAAGGAAATTTCTGATCATCAAAGGACAGCAGTGGCTTAAACTATAATTGGGAACTGGAAGAAAAGTGAATCTGTAACTCACTTCCTCCCACTTCCCCCAAGGCAGGCAATTTTGACTGGACCAGATCTCCTTGTGAATATTCTGGTGAAATTTGCCAGCTGGAAGATAAATGAAGGTCTTCCAGGAGCTGCTGTATACTGACCAGGTATCCTTTTAGCAGATAATTTCTGTTTCTTTAGGACTGTTTATTATAAATAAACCTACAATGGATTTATGAGACATGACTGTATTGGACAACAGAAGTTAGTCACATAACCTTTGTAGTTACATGATTAATAGTATATAAAGCCTGAGAGAACCCCAAGCTAAGTAGCTTCTCTGTAAAATTTGTAACAGTCTTTGTCAGTGCTGGTTACTCTAACCTAAAACACACTTCAGAGTGAAAGCGATTTTAGGAAGGTGAATCTGATGGGGTTAGGGCATCCCAAATTTTGATTTGGCATTGATTGTGGCTCTTCTCTTGCGACCTTTGTGAACTAGGAGTAAAGCTCAGTGCTGGATAAGACTTATTCTGTGTGAGTCTGGTTGAGAATTGTGCCCTTTGGAGGAGGGCAGTGCTGTTCTATTGAACTAAAGATGAACTGAGGCCCCATAGTCAGGTATGTGGGATAAATGAGCTAGTAAAATCTAAGCCTCTATGATTTAATGTTAAAGTGACTTCAAACTAGGGAGCATTTGTGAGAAGGTAAAAGGAGAGAAGTGCTGGAGAAATATCATTAGCATTTCAGAGCCAAGTACATAAATGCTGCTTCTCTACAATCCTTACATTTTAAGGTGACAGACTAACAGATGGAAGGAATGGATGATGCATTCCTGACACAAACTACAGAACTGGCACAGAGGCAAATTGAGGGACTTTCTGGACATCTGCTGGAAGTCTCAGTTGGCTAAAATCAGAGTATCTGACAAGTTCTCGACCTGCTTTGCTGGTGACTTCATCTCCCAAAGGGTAAAGAGAGCAAGAACAGAAACTGCCATTCCAATTTTGACCCTCTCTTCAAAAGAATTGGTGGAATAGAAGAGATGGAAAGCCTTGAGGAAAAGAAACAATATTATTTTGTAAGTTACTGTGCCATGAAGGGAAGACTGGGCCTACACTGACCTATAATCTAGATATTGTGAAGGCCAACTCCATAAAAGTCAGGGGAAAATAGGCTCACTTCCATGAGATAGAGCTCTACAAGGGAAGAGAGTTGTGAGTGTATTGGTTTTCTATTGCCGCTATAACAAAATTACTACATAATTGATGGCTTAAAGCAATGTCCATTTATTACCTCACAGGTTTGTGGGTTAGAAGTCTGGGCACAGTGTGGCTAAACTGTATTCTCTGCTCAAGGCATTGGAAGGTCAAAATTAACATGTTGTTTGGGCTGAAGTCTTACCTGAAGGCTCTGGTGAAAATTTCACTTCCCAGCTCATTCAGGTTGTTGACCAAATTCATTTCTTTGAGGTTATAGGACTAAGGTTTCTATTTCCTTGCTGGCTGTCAGCCAAGGGCTAGTCTTTGCTTTTAGAGGTTGCCTGTGTTCCTTCTCCTGCTTTTTATGTGGCTCCTTTCAGTAACAGCAGATTGAGTCCTCTGACTTCTGCTGCATCTTTCTGACTCCATCTGGAGAAAATTCTCTGCTTTTAAGGGCTCATGTGATTAGACTGGGTACACATGGATCATCCAGGGTAATCACCCTTTCTTCAGGTCTGTAACTTTAATTATGTCTGCAAAGTCCCTTTTTTTCATGTAAAAGGGGAGGGATTAGTGCATGGATATCTTCAGGGGCCAGCCATTCTGCACATTAAATGAGAATTTTCTTGATAAGATTTAAACAATACATAGGATCAAAGTAAGGCATGGAAAGTGCAGATAAAATTTCCCTTGAGGGCTCCCCTGGTGGCGCAGTGGTTGAGAGTCCGCCTGCCGATGCAGGGGACACGGGTTCGTGCCCTGGTCCGGGAGGATCCCACATGCCGCGGAGCGGCTGGGCCCGTGGGCCGTGGCCGCTGAGCCTGCACGTCCGGAGCCTGGGCTCCACAAAGGGAGAGGCCACAGCAGTGAGAGGCCCGCGTATAGCAAAAAAAAAAAAAAAAAAAAAATTTCCCTTGAGCTAAAAATTTTAAAGAATATGTGTACAAAGTTTTTAGAAACTTACATTTTAAGAATAGTGTCAGGAAGTCTAATACCCTAAATGAGCTATGGATCTGAAAATGTTGAAAAAATACCAAAAGGACAATTACATTTATATTTTCATTAAGAAGATAGAGAATTTTAGGCTTGGAACAAGCTGAAAGAAGAGTATTAATGAATCTCCAAGAGATGAGGGAACTTTTCCTTTAAAATAAATTATCTTCACACTGCAAAACAATTCATTCAGGAAATATATGAAATAATTGTTGTAGCTGCTCAAATGAGTTGCATCTTGACCTACTCTAGCTGAATTATATGCTAGGGCAGTGAGAGGATTTAAGAAAAAAAACACCAAACATAATCTTTGAGAAATCATATTGAATGGGAGAGATTCAAGAAATACAAAGCATGAAAGCATTCTCTGTCTTGTTCTGTTTAGTATGTTAGACAAGGACTTACACAAGAATACAGAAAGGTTTGCTTAGAATTATCTTGTTCTTTAATTAGGAAGGGGAAAGTTAACACACATTAAACCCTTCCAAAACTCTGATTTGAATGTTTATTATTGGAAACTAACAATGAATACTCATTCAGATGTTATAAACTGATGTGGACACAAATGGTGGCCAGATAATATTCTTAAAAAGATAAGGGAGGATTGACAGTGCCTGCAGACTCATTTTTTGTGTGTGTGAAACAGAAATATAAAGATGATATATAACAAGTTCTCATATCAATCGCTAGTTTTTCCACATTAAGGAACCAAAAACTTTTAACCAGAATGGAGAAAATAAATGTTCTCTGGTCTGACCTATAGTTTTTTTCCCAGAATTTGGTAATTAAAAAAAGATTGTGTCATGTTCCTCTTGTCCTGAACAATTTGTACTTAGTAACCATTTTTTATTTCAAATTGTAAATTAAAATAATGTGTTCACTTTTTAGCAAGTGATTTTTGAATACCTGTTATAGAACAGAGCTGGCTCCAGGCAGAGTTGTACTCTTTCTTGAATCTCTGTTTGTGGGATCAGTTTTCTTATTCCTGAAATGCATTACTAGGATAATTTCCCCCAGTGAGGGTCTGTTGAAGGTAAACTTCCTCAATTCTTATATGTCTGAAAACCCCTCAAGCACACTTAGATGATAGTTTAGCTAGGTATAAAACAATATAATTTTATTATAAATAAAATTCTCTTAATTTATTTCAGATATTGAAAGGTATAATTCCTTTGTCATGATTTTTTTTGTTGCTGTTGAGAGTTCTGTCATCTATTAATTGTTATTGTTTTCTTGATAATCTGTTTTCTCTCTTTGGTTGCTTCTCCTTGTCTTTAGCATTCTGCAATTTCATTTTGAAGTACCAAAGTATGGATTCGGTTTTGTTTCATTTTTCCTAAATTGTTTTTATACTTCTTGATTGCTGATTTTTTTTTTTTTTTTTTTTTTTTTTTTTGCGGTACGCGGGCCTCTCACTGTTGTGGCCTCTCCCGCTGCGGAGCACAGGCTCCAGACGCACAGGCTCAGCAGCCATGGCTCACGGGCCCAGCCGCTCCGCGACATGTGGGATCTTCCCAGACCAGGGCACGAACCCGTGTCCCCTGCATCGGCAGGCGGACTCTCAACCACTGCGCCACCAGGGAAGCCCTTGATTGCTGATTTTTGATATCCTTTATCAATTCTATATATTTGTTAGCTATTTTTTTTCCTTGAAAATTTGCCTCTCCCCCACTCTCTCTACTTTTTACATTGTATACCTTTACAATTTGTCTTTTAGAGTCCTTAATCTTTTTATAGAAAACTTTTCTCTTTATCTCTGCCTGCTACATTTCAGATAATTTCTCCAGTTCTAACTTCCATTTTACTAATTATCTCTTTTATTTCTTCCAGTTTTATTGAGATATAGATGACACACAGCACTGTATAAATTTAAGGTATACAGCAAAATGATTTGATTACATACATCATGAAGTGATTATCACAATAAGTTTAGTGAACATCCATTCTGTCATATAGATACAAAATTAAAGAAATGGAAAAATGTTTTTTTCTTGTGATGAGAACTCAGGATTTACTCTCTTAACAACTATCATATATAACATACAGCAGTGCTAATTATATTTATCATGCTGTACATTACATCCTTAGTACTTATTTATCTTATAACTGTAAGTTTATACCTTTTAACTACCTTCATCCAATTCTCCTTCTTTCCCATCCCTCACCTCTGGTGATGAAAAATCTGATCTCTTTTTCTATGAGTTTGTTTGCTTGTTTGTTTGTTTTTGAATTACAATTGACCTACAACACTATGTTAGCTCCTGTTACACAACATAGTGATTCGTTATTTCTATACAACTAATTATCTCTTGAGCAATTGGTCTACTATTTGACCAAGTCATTAAAGTTTATTTTTATTTCAATGACTACATTTTCAATTTTTATATGTCCTTTGGCTTCTTTTCCAAAGTTGCCTGGTTTTGTTTTCTATAGAGTTCTTTCTCATATTTTCAATTTTATCTGTATAATTATTTAAAACATCCACTTGATAATATTTAAACTAATAATTACATAATCTGAAATTCATGAGAGTAATTACCATATGTGTTGCTTCCACTGACTCTCACTCACAATGTTTGTTTCCTCCTATCTTATGGAAATTTGCATATTTATGCTTATTTTCATGAGAGTTTTATCTGTGGGAATCCTACAGGACTCAATTGAATATTTGCTTCTGTTAGGCACCTATGGAATTTTATATATATATATGAAATTCATACCCTGAAATTATATGATGGCAGGACTGGGAATTTTTAGGGGGAAGCTTATTTGTTTCTACCAGGATTCTATACTGGACAATGTTTTCTTTGGTAGGAATTAGTGATCTTTTGGATATGAATGTAAGAACCCAAGCTGGCTTATGCAGCAAAGTGGGGTTTAGTGGGGACAGATGAGTTACAGAAAATCCATAGAGTTATTTACTGGTGGATAGATAAAACCCAGCTCACCTGTCTGTCTGTCTGTCTCCCTCTTTTCTCTCATTATGAATTATTGGAAAAGGGCATATTGGGTCAATTCATATGGTCTGAAAGCATGTTCACATCATAAGAAATGGATTTTAGAGGACCTGCTCTTTAGGTAGGTAGAAAATTAAGGAAGGAGTAATAATAATTTTGAGAGACTGGAAACTATTTTTTGGTGTAATGTAAGCTGACTATTAGCTCTCAGTTCCCAAATACTAGGCTTATTTAGCAAATCATATTTGACAATTGATGGTATCAGCACATGAACAGATGTACCCAGTGAACATAAAAACTAGAGAGCAGAAACATCATGAAAAATCTAAATTATGATACCTAAGATAAGAATGGAGATGGATTAAGTGTGACTATCCCAGAGGGCTCCCTCATACATGGCATAGAGCCTATGGAGGGGGTAGCGATTCTCTGGGTGCCAGTAGTGAGCAACGTACAGAGGAAAGTGTGCCTGTCATCACCCTCAGATGCTGCAGCACAGTGGCCAGAACACAGATGTATGAGATATGACACATGATTCCAACATAAATCCAACACATGAGCTCAAGCCAAAGGGCTGGTCAGCAGTATGCTGTTGGTAGCTCAAAGCCCTGAACTCATTATGTGCCCCATGTCAGTGAGCATCAATCAGATTGTCAAGGCCATTCTGGAAGCTCAATCTTATATAAATAATCCTGTGACAGAAATAATACACTGGCTTGCAGGGAGCAATTGTCTTTTTAGGCCACCCTCTAGGAAATAAGGCCCAGCCCAGTGGGCCCTGAAATGACCTCATAGGCATGAGTTTTGGAGCTCCTTGGGGGTCTCTGGTTGAACCCATGCATAGGATTGAAATTTGGAAAGTGCCTGGAAAGGAGACACGGGCACCAGGGGCTATACAGGTCCTAATCTAGGCCTGAGACTTTCTACCTGTATATCACTGCAGACTTCAGCTGGCACAGGCACAGGAGGAGGACTTTGACAATTTTGAGACAGATCCTTTAATATCTAGGGCCCCTTGAATAGCAGAGCCTGAGGCAGGGGCCCCACTTGCCTGGATCTAAAGGAGTTACTGGTCTCCATTATGAACTCCAAGAGGGCAGGAAAGAGTACATTTTCTTTACTGTTTCCTCAGAACCAAACACTTGATAAATATTCAAAGAAGGAATGGACTGGAACTTGATTGCCACACACATGAAAGATTAATTAATCATGACAAAATTTTAACTTAGGGTCCTAGCCCTTAAATGTAAAGTATATATCATAATACCTTTCTCATAAGATTTTAAAAATATTACTGTGATAATTCATGTAAAGTACTTAGAAGAGTTACTGGCAGAAATGTATAATTAATACATATTAGTTGAACATATAAATTAATTAAACCATGAATGAAAAAGAAAGTTTTTTAGATTTTCTGCTTGTAGAGATTTAATTCATCATTTAATTCATGATTTCTGACTCTACTGTGACTTAAAAAATTAATTTCAGAAATGGTAGGTCCTGGCCCTGATTTACCCTGGTTGGGTAAAGGCCCAACCTTTACCTGGAGAGAATGTAGACTTTGCTGGAGAATATGTAGACTTCGTCTCCTGTCCTTTTTAATTTTTTCTTTATCAAAGAAAGGAACCTCTGGGGTGCCAGGCACCAGTATTTAGCTTAGTGTTTATATACAGTAGGGGCTTAATAAGTTTTTGTAGAACTTAGTTGATTTTACTGAAATAAAATTGATTGGTTATATTGATGTTGCTCTGGCCTTAGAACCTGCCAGGGTCTGTATAGAAGTTCCTAGAATTTTCTTATCTGCCCTATTTGTGTAGAGGCCTTGAAGATTCTGAGAAAAATCTGGGTTTAGGTTTAGAGACTTCCCACTAGAAAAGCTAGAAGTGAATTTAGATGGGTTAATTTCCTTGGAGTATTTCCAATTATTTCATATTAAAAATAGCACTCTCAAAGGCTCAAAGATTACAGGAAACATAACTTAAATATTTGAAGCATGTAGAATAGTGCTAATTTTTCTTTTATTCTTAAGTTATGTACATTGTATAACAAACAGAAAAATGTTGAATATTTAATTTATCTGTAGGACTCTAACTCATATTAATAAAAAATATGCTGAGAGTTGTTCATATCATACCTTTCCTTGGAAAGTCTTTGAGGGCTAAGATTATTCTTTTATACATACATAAAACCCTCATTCTCTGACGTATTTTATCTTAATATAACAACCACTGCCTGAAAAAAATGTATAATTCCTTTGTAGCTAAAAGCTAGATATATCTCTGCAGAGGTATGGCATATTCCGGAGGAGAATAAAAGAAAGTCTGTAATTTTATTTGAACTTGAGATTAAAATAACCAAAATATGTACTCCTTTAAATTAAAAAATCTTTTTAATGTTTTTGTATTTAAAATGTCATTAGTATATAATGACACACAACTAGTATCTTGAAACTTTGACCACATGTTTCTCACCTTATGTTGGACTGCATTAGGATAACAGCTGTCAGTATGATCTGACATAAATTGAGGAGTCTGCTCTTTTCCACTGTAGTCCCAGCTACCCATAAAGGCCCAGATACCCACGAAGATGGTGTCAACTTCAATAATAAGTACAAAACTGTCTTCCCCAGAGCATGTCATGATCCTCTTTATCACAAAGATTCAACCTGAACATTAACATCATGCTAACTGGCAATGTGTAGTTGATATTAGAGAGTTTACTTTGTTTCCTTTTCTAAGGAATAAAGGAAAATAAATAGATGAGTTGCACCATGAAGAATGCATAGCTGGACAACAGCTATTGTTCCCTTGATTGCTGATGACTAATAGGCATAGGAATTTCCCATCAACTAATTTAAAATCATTGTTTGAACAGTATAGCTTAAAATAATTCCCTAAATACTTTCTTATTTAGAAATCCTGAAACAGTGGCAATGGTCTCTATGCTTTTGATTGTTATAATGATCATCACTTTTAGGTTTAATTAATCTGAAATGGAGAGCACTTTTTGGCAAATGGGATTCGTTTCTATCGAGTCTCACCATCAGACCCATGAAATATATCAGTACACCATGCACTGAATCACGTGTAAAGGTGGGATATGCTCAAAAATTGAGGGAGGGTGTCTTTTAGCTGCTTTTCTTGTTGTAATTGAACTTTGATAACTGAAAGCCTCTACATTCAAAATGTCTTCAAATGCCAATTGCTCCACACTGTATGCTTTTTATTCTTTCTTGAAATTGTAACTGGTTATAACATCAATAACTGACTTTTAGTTCACTTGTGTTCATTTGAGCTATTTTGCTGTTGTGTGCATGCAATATGAATTATAAATGAAGAATGCAAAGCAATGATCTCACTAACTAACTAATTAGATCTTGCTTTTTGAATTCTATTGCTATTAAATGCAGTAGGTGTGTGTATGTGTGGGGTCAAATAGGAAAGGGAGCTACTATTATTGATACCATTCTTCTGGAACAATGTCATCAATTCAACCGAATGCATATTACCCACATCTAGACATGCCTAACGTTAAAGATATATGGATATTTACAAAAAAGTAATAACATCTAAGTGAACAGCAGAAAAATTAGTGTCTATTTAAAGCAGATTAATAGATGAAAAGGAAGTTCTAAGCAGGTTTTTGCTCGCTACATGTCTTACAGATTTCTGGATCTTATTTTTAGAAAAAATGTCACCATTATTTCGGGCCATTCATCACTGAAATAAGCAAGATTACAGACAAAATGCAGCCATAGTAACCTAGTTTAGGCTTAACATATATTGGAAACTTAGGCTTAAAATTAATTTGGAAAAATTTAGAAATAAGATTGCTCCATCCCCAAGCTCCTTCAATATCCTTAGCAGAGGACATTCAAGAAGCTTTAAAGCAGCAGCTTGGCATCTAACTACTTTTGCTATTAGTCATGCTCTAATCTTTGCCTCAAAGCCTACATACATCTGAGCTCTTGCCTGAAGTCCATCTCTCCTAGGTGGGTCCCTGCCCCAGTTTTGTGCCAATCTCTTTCATGTTGAATTTAACACCGACTTTTTACTATATTCTCTGGTTATCTTGTATTTCCCCCCTTTTGGTCCCTGTATTAGCTTGCTGGGGCTGCCATAACAAAGCACCACAGACTGGATGGCCTAAACAACTGAAATTTATTTTCTCACAGTTCTGGAGGCTGTAAGTCTAAGATTAAAGTGTCAGCAGGTTGGTTTCTTCTGAGGCCTCTCTCCTTCACTTACAGATCGGCTGTCACTTCCCTGTGTCTTCACATGGTCCTTCCTCTGTATTGTGTTCTGTACACGTCTGTGTTGAAATTTTCCCCTCTTATAAGGATACCCGTCATATTGGATTGGAGATCACCCTAGCGACTTTATTTTAACTTAATTACCTCTTTAAAGACCCTATCTCCAGATACAGTTACATTCTGAGGTACTGGGGCTAGGATTTCAGCACATAAATTTGGAGGAGGGCTATAATTCAGCCTATAAAAGTTCCCATCCTTTCTTCTCCTTTTACAACAGCAACAGTTATTATGATTTTCATAGCTAACATTCCTTGAGCACTTATTAGAGACCAGACACTATTCTAACTGCTTCACTTCTACTGTGCCATAAAGACTAGAGCTCTGATCTCACACTTTAGATTGCCAACCTTGTGACATGAGCCTCGTTACCCTCTGCCCGAGTCTCTGATGTTAGTTGGTTGATACCTGACTCTGTAGAGACAGGATTGCCTAGTAGTTATAAGTGTGGGCTTTAGAGCTGGGCAGCATGCATTTAAATTATAGATCTGCTCTTTATTGGTTGATTGATCTTGGGAAAGTTACTAACCTCATTGTATTTCAGTTTTCTCATCTGCGTGAAAGAGGAAATAATATTAGCTATAGAGTTGTTGTTGATGGTTAAATGAGTTCGTACAAGTAAAGTTCTTAGTTTTTCTCGGTGTGTGGTAGGCACAGAGAAACACTGAGATTAGTGCAGCCTACAGTAATGCAATTTTGGATAAAATGTGATTGGCAATCAGTTCCCATCCTCTGCAGCAGCCTTAGCCCAGTCATTTCATTATTCAAATATTTTAACTTCACATTGTACAGGTTATATTTTTTGGATCTCACATATGGTATTATGATGGAGTTTCACTGTACTTGCTATATTTTAACTCTTATTACGGTTTCATTTTTTCCTGACACCGGGATTCCTGCTTCTGTTTCTATACTTGCCTTGATAACATCTGCTATTACCTTTTATGTAGGTATCACCTGCTTGAATTGCCACCTAACTGTTACTTTGTGAATACTATACCAGCCTGCTTTTGCGTCTGACTGCTGCCTGTAATAGTTTTGCCCTACTCCATTGAATATGTCTAATTCCTCACCTGGTTTGGTCGTTCTAGTGCTGACGTCCCATACTGGAATACGGCATAAGCCCTTAAGATTCACCATCTGTTGCAAAGAATTTTGCTATCTCTGTGTAAATGCAAATAACCAGTAGGTGACCATGTTCACTGGAGTGATAAAATTAGTTTACTCCAATTACTCAGCAATGTATGTCTTCAAGGCTCTACCGTCTCTCAGTGTCTCATCCAACAGTTAGCTGTCAATAAAACTCTTCGCTGCCCTGTGCTCGAAATTGTGGGCATGGTAATAATATGTTTAGAAGGTGTTATAGTACATGAGTTAAGTCTATCACCTCTGGCGTCATATTGATGGGTCTGAGTATCAGCTCCACCACTTACCAGCCTAATGATTTTAGCCTCGGTTTCCTCATCTGTAAAACTGGCATATTTGGACCTATGGAGAAGATGTAATGAAATAATTTACTAATCAATTACATGTGCCAAGTGATCTACAAACATTATCTTATTTGATAACCATAACAACTCTCTGTGTTAATTATTATTATTCTTGTTTTATTTATAGAAGTGTTGTGATCCAACCAGAGTAAACCCTGCCATTCCTCTACACTTTGCTACTGTTTTCTTGTAAAATATCTTCTATTATTTGGATGTTCAGATATTATTTATGAGCTTCCTGGACAAGGAAAATATGTTATGTTTTGCATCATGCTAAAACCAGCTCTTACTCCTGATAATTACATACTATATATTTTTTGAATAAGTAAATTAATAAATTTCCTGAAAGTGATTTTATAACAAAGTTTTATCACATGGGGATCTGTCATGGCAAATAAAGAGAATTGTATTTTTTCACTTTTCTAAGAGAACAGTCATATTTGAGAAGGTGTAGAAAGCCCATGAATAAGAAGGATGAAAGCAAAAGACACTGACCAGAAAAGATCATTGTTTTCAGTAGAGGTCATATTGGGACTATCTTTTTTTCTGGAAAAAAGTTGCATAGCTTTTTAAAAAAGGTTATTCATGGGATGGCACATCTCAAATTTAATTTTGTCTTATTTTAAAAAATGACAGTAGAAATCTTTTAAGAAAAACAACTATAGTAGAAATGCCACATATTAGAAAAAGGTGATACTATAATTGGCATCAGAACCATAGTCTATTTGGGCTGAGAATGGACTTGAGTGATGATCCAATCAAAGCTCTCAAGATAAAATGAGGAAACTGAGCTCTGACTATGCCATCTGCTTTGCTCAAAATCACACATATAGCATCAGAGCTAGGTTTAGGACCTTGGTCCTATGTCCTTAAAAAATATAATATTAATGGATGTTGAGAAAAATGGTCCTTAAAACTTCATGTACTTTGTACAGATTTATTCTACTATAACAAATATGTTAGACTTGCCTCATTAGGCTCACTTGCCATTAATGTAATTAATTCACCTACTGATATGTGTATTTGTATCACAGTCACTCTCAGTTCTGCACTGTAGCTTCTTTGTCAAAACACTCATTTATGCTATGTGCAGTCATTCAGTTTGCTCTTGATTATATTTTCTTTTTTTGCTCTATAAATGTTACCTTCCTTTTATTTATTTATTTATTTATTTTTACCATCTTTATTGGAGTATAATTACTTTACAATGTTCTGTTAGTTTCTGCTGTATAACAAAGTGAATCAGCTATATGTATACATATATCCCCATATCCCCTCCCTCTTGCACCTCCCTCCCACCCTCCCTATCCCACCTCTCTAGGTGGTCACAAAGCGCTGAGCTGATCTCCCTGTGCTGTGCGGCTGCTTCCCACTAGCTATCTATTTTACATTTGGTAGTGTATATATGTCCATGCCACTCTCTCACTTTGTCCCAGCTTATTCTTCCCCCTCCCCATGTCCTCAAGTCCATTGATTGTATTTTTGAATACATGAATGATGTTATGTAAACATAATTTCAATTTGAATTCATTTAGAATAAAACCTAAAGCTAGTCGAGGGGAAGCTGCCATAACATATGGAACCTGGAACACCTGTCTATCTTTCTTCTTGAGAAGATGGTGATCATCTATCCAAGAATCGGTAGAAGGGGTCATTGTTAGGTTGACCACATTTCTTGCTATTGTTCCTGTTCTTATTCTCCTCAGTCTCACCACATTGGACATTTCAGTGTATTAGACTTTTCTGAAAATGTGGGATTTAATACTATACTAATGAAAATAGCTTATAATTGAATATTAAATACTCTTTGTTCTAAAACATTCCTTTTAGCCACAAGAAAGTTCTCCTCTGGTTACTCTGTTGCATTCTCATTCTCTCTCACTCTCATCTCTTCCCTCTCCTCTTTGCACCATTCCCCCCACCAATCCCCCATCTCATTCTCCTCCTCCCCCACCTTCTTATCTTCCTCCTCCTTCTCACCCTGGTCCTCCCCCTTTCTTCTTTCTTCTCTGCTCTTTTACCTTGAAATTCTCACCGATTTATTATGAAGTTCAGTTTAGCTATGGCTTTTGTCTATTTCATTATTGTATAACCTAGATTCAGCTTCCTCCCTAATGAGGTTACATCCCTCTAGCAAATTTGGAAACAAGGAGTTTTGCTTCACATCTGCTGCTGAATCAGATCCATGCTGCAGCTGCTAATCTTACTGCCTAGCTCTCTTCCTCCAAGTGATGTTTCAGGTAGATATTGTCCTACACAAAGATGCCCCCCTTTTTTTACAAGCATCTAGGGCATCCATGTTGCAATAATAATGTTTTTCCATCTTGAAGTTTAAAAATCTTGCTTTACTTTCTCTTTGTATGTGTCATTACTTGACCTTGATATTATCTAATCCAGTGCTTGCTCCTCTGTTTACTGAATCAGGATATTTCTAATTCTTATTCTACTTGATTTCCACACCATTACAGCAGGTGGTATTTGATAGGCATTTATGTTTCTTGTTAGAGGAAAACACAGATGACTTATTATATGCTTCTGGTCTCTTAATTTTATCTCCTAACCTTTGGCTTTGGCAAATAGCATCAAGATTTAGTAATTATGGAGCAAGAACTTAAATACAAAAAGGAAATGGGTCCTTTGCTAATAATTAGTAAATGTTGTATCTAATTTTATAGTTTTACGTTTATTATAGAATTACATAACGTCTTTAACATCTTCTGAAATGGCAAGACCCTGAGAACTCAAACAATTTCAAGGTTATAACATGTAGACATGTCAAACTCATATCCAAAACCCAACTCATCATTCCTACTACAAGTTGTTTTTCCTCCTTGGTTTCTATGGTACTACCATACATGTTCCCTTGACCAACTGTAACACATGGGTTCATCCTTGACTTTGGTCTCTCCTTCACTTCTTAAAACCAAATCTTCTCCAGTGTCTGCCTATTCTAACTGTTGAATATCTCTTGAATCTTTTATTGTCAGTCTATCCCTACTGATAACACCTTGCAACAACCTGCTAACTGGCTTCCCTGTTTCTAGTCTTGATTTTGTTCATTCTGTTCTTCACATTGAAAGATGGATATTTTTAACATGAAAATCTAAGTGGCTTCTTCCTTTACTCAATTCAATGGCTCTTAGTTGCTTTTATGATACAATCTAATGTTACATGGTGAATACAACAGCTCAGCTGCCCATGCATTCAATTTTCCTTTTCCCATATCAAAAAACCCTTGGTTCTATTGGTTCCCTATGGTTTTAGGGCTATTGATTCCAACCAGGCTCCAAGCATTGAGCAGGAGACATGGGTGAGACAAATCAGTCCCTTCTAATACCTAGCTTTCATATGACCTATATTGAACCAACCAAAGTGAATTTCAGGATTTTTCTGTAAATAGGACTCACCTTCCCTTTTTTTTTTTTTTTTTAATGCTGGCTGTGAAGAGGAAGCAAGTAGATTTGGAGAGCTGCTTACAGTTACTTTAGGACTATCAGTACAGGTATTGGGTTGCCAAAAGTGAATCAGCGGCGAGGTACTGGATCTGAGGAGAGGAAAGAATAAAATGGGTCCTACTTTAATTGTTTGCCCACCCAGCTGAGGATTTGGAGGTGATTTTTCTGTTACTTGTGCTGAAAGCATCTTAACTTATACCTCTTACCCTTAATTTAATCTCTACAATAGAATTGTATAGAATTTCATTCAGGTCACTCCTTCTCTCCTTTCTGGGTCATTGCACATATAGCTCGCCGCTGTTGAACAGTTTTCTTTCTTTTATGTTCACCTTTTAAAAACTTGGCTAATCTCCAAACATTTTTAGGTCTGAGTTTTGATTTCAGAAAGCCTTCCTCCAATTTCAGAGTTGGTACCGCTGTTTTGTTCTCCTCTCCCACAATATTTGTGATCTTGGTTCCTGTAATTATATACTTGTCTGTACCTTCAGTAAAACTAAGTGCTTTCATGAGAGGGATCATGTCTATATGGTTCATTACTGCATCTTTGGTACCTGGTTCAGTGCATGGCACATGATAAATATTTATTCATTCACTCAGTAAATATTTATAAAGTACCTAATATAACCTGGGAGTCTTCTAAGATCTGGGTTTAGAACTGTGTATATTACAGATCTTATACTAAGATCTGGGTTTAGAAGTTAGTGAGGTTAATGACTCCTCCTCTTGTACAGTTCATATTCCAGTGGGTCGATATGAAAAATACACCAATAAAATAATAAATATATAATAGGTTAGGTGGTGATAATTGCTATGCAAATGAATAAATCAGAGCAAATGAATGAATAAACTTCAAGAAGTTGGGCTTTTGTTTTATGTTTATTATGGTATATGTTTATTATGCTAATTTAAGAAACTTAATTGTTCTGGTCATTGTTGACCTAAAAT
The DNA here is from genome assembly GCF_964165515.1 of Mesoplodon bidens. Taxonomy (NCBI): domain Eukaryota; kingdom Metazoa; phylum Chordata; class Mammalia; order Artiodactyla; family Ziphiidae; genus Mesoplodon; species Mesoplodon bidens. The sequence continues at coordinate 94,461,891 of NC_138167.1, forward strand.
AGATTGCCAGATATTTCTCCAGCAAAGATGGGTTTATTTGGGATCAGCAGAAAATTGCAGCTTATGGTATGCAACCATGGCCAGCTATGTGCAAGTAACCCCACGGCAAAGGGAGGAGAACACTTTTATAGAGGGGAAAAGGAAGTTGGGAGGGCTGTAACAAACAGAATCCATGGCTTTTCATTGGCTGGAAAGAAGAGTCTTTCTTCTTGCTGTTGGGCTCTGCTATTGTTAAAGGGCGTGAGAGCTCCCCCTTCTGGTCTCCTGACTCTGTTTATTTGAGGTTTCTGATTATTAACTTTTTACACATTTAAACTGTCCCTAACAATTATTTTCTAAAGAAAAAGCTTTACTTTTTAAAATAAATGTTCAGTAGTTGGAAGAGCATTGTTTAATCATCACCTCCCAACATTTCTCTTAAACCTCCCTCCAAGTCTACATTTTTAAAGCAATAACATTATGAAGTAATATTTCTAAGAATGTTAGCCATCTTCTTAGCCTTTTACTCATTGTGTTTGAATAGTTCAGATTATTATTAAAGTATAGGTTATTAAACTTAAAATAATAAATCCTAGAGATTATTTATGAATATTTAAATTCCTCAATCATATCTTTGAACAAGTCGTCACTTTAAAATTGCCTTTAAAATGATATCTCAAAGTGACTTTTTCATTTTCTTTCCAGAATCATGAATTATAAATTATAGTATAGAACTATCTATGAGACAAGACTGAAAAAGAGGTAGTTCATAACATCTTTGAAGTGGTTTTAAATTACCGTAATTTCAGCTTTTGAGTCCTGATATAATTTTCATTGAAACTAGATACATATGCTATCATAAAGGAAAGAGATTTTTGTTATTTTTATGAATGTTGACCTTTTAAAAAGATACAAAAAACTTCCATTTCTTTAAATTATAGGTATTTGGAAGTATAAGTTTTCAGTTTGACAGCAATATATGCTTCTTGTGTATGTGCTTCTTTTAAAATTTACATACATATTTATTGATGTATAGTTTTTTTAGAAGGTCCACTTTCCTTTGCAATATTAACAAAAATATCTAACATATCACCGTATTTTCTTTTGTTATTTTATATAAAAAGCGGTAGAAGGGTGTATTTATTTAATCAATAAATATTTAGAATGCCTAATGTGTGCCAATTACTGTGTGCTCTTTTTTTTTTTTTTTTTTTTTGCGGTACGTGGGCCTCTCACTGTTGTGGCCTCTCCCGTTGCGGAGCACAGGCTCCGGACGCGCAGGCTCAGCGGTCATGGCTCACGGGCCCAGCCGCTCCGCGGCATGTGGGATCTTCCCGGACTGGGGCACGAACCCGTGTCCGCTGCATCGGCAGACTCTCAATCACTGCGCCACCAAGGGAAGCCCTACTGTGTGCTCTTTACTCTCAATTATTAAAACCAGAATATAACTATAACATTATTAAAAAATATCAGCTAGAGTCTCATCAAGCTATCTCATTGAAAATAAAAATTCTAAGATTGTTTGGAAATCCTTCTGTACAACTGAGATGGATTCTGTAGCTCAGAGATTTAAAGAGCAGAGAGGAAAAGGATGTTTCTTCCAGAGGATAAATATGACTAAACTGGAGAACCCCCAAGAGTATCTAGAATTAAATGGACATGAGACAGTATAAAAAGTTTGCTTTAATATTTACTTACTTGGTAACAACTGAGAGGCGTAATGCTAAACTGACATTTTGTGCTATTCTACTCTTTCAACTTTGCAACAATGAAGCTTTCAGATATCTCTGCTGGTTTTGCATTATACTCTTAGGTTAGAATAAATCCTATGCCTCTGTCTGTCTTACAGCAGCACAGCGCAGGGAGATCAGCTCAGTGCTTTGCCATGACCTAGAGGGGTGGGATAGGGAAGATGGGAGGGAGGCTCACGAGGGAGGGGATATGGGGACATGTGTATACATATGGCTGATTCACTTTGTTGTACAACACAAAGTAACACATTATTGTGAAGCAATTATACCCCAATAAAGATCTATTTATAAAACCAAAACCTATGCCTCTAAAATGTCCTGCTTGCTCAGCACACCTTGTCTGGGCCATTGGGACAAGTAGGGCTCAGCTTACGAGGTGCATCATAGCAGTTTGGTAGCCAGCCTCTAAGATGGTGCCCAATGATTTCTGCCTTTTTGTATCTATACCTTTATGATTGCACCAGGGTTGTCTCTGTGATCAATAGCAATTAGAAGAAATGATGGTATGTCACAAGGTTAGGTGTAAAAGACTGGAGCTTCTGTCTTTTTCTCTCAATCACCACTTGCTTTAGGGAAAGTCATAATGTTGTGTGAGCAGGAGAGGCTTCTGTAGAGAGGTCCATGTGGTAAAGAATTGAAACCTCCATCAGAGGTCACATGAGTGAACTTGGAAATGGATTTTCAGCCCCTTAAGAGGATAGCAGCTTTGGTTGACTTGACTGCAATCTCATAAGGGATTTTGAGCCAGAACCATGCAGCTAATCCCTGCCTGAATTCCTGACCCTCTTAAATAGAGTTGAGATAATACATGTTTGTCAACGTAAGCTGATAATTTGGGGGGTATTTTGTTACACAGTAATAGATAACTAAAACACCTGTAAATTATTTTTGTCTTTTGGTTTTATAAACTAGGCTATGGGTTCAGCACAATGAATTTTCAATAACTGAAATCTATTCTTAGGGAAAACTCAGGAAAATTTATAGAGACTTGCCATTTTTTCCATGAAGTAGAAATGCTTGTCATTTTATTTTTTCAGGCTTCCTTTCCTTAAACCCATGGACATGTCTTTAAGGAAGGAAAAGAAGGAGAGAGGACCTGAAAGAGGGACAGTGGGGCAGCATCTTGAGTGCTTGCTATATTTCAGGACTCTGCTAGGCAATCTATCTAATCTTGTCACAACCAGAATTCAAACATGGCTACGCTTGAGTACAATGACTGATTTTACATTACACAAAGCTACTAAATAAAAACATCAGAGACTTAAGTCCATAATGTGTGAAGGCTATTCTGTCCAGTTCAGTTAAAATATTTGGGGAATCCACTCTAAATATCTGTATCGAGAAAAATATCTGTATTGACAAATTTGTTGTAAGGATAAAATGATAAAGCAAGTGCAAACAAAGCTTTCACCACTGCAAAGCACAAGGCAGTATAAGACCTGGTATGATTTTTATAGGTCTTGTGATGGATGATCTGTTCATGGATAAAGCTGCTGAACAGAAGTAGATTTTATCATTTTGTATGCAAAATGAGTTTTTAATACACATTAGCTTGATAATCTGCATGTTTCTACATAACTGCATAGATTTAAATTTTTTCTATACATGTACCCAATATATATTTATTTCTTGCATTGAGAATCTATTTTTGAAATATTTCTATGTATATAAAATTTGTGAGAGAAAAATAATCTTCAAGTTGAGTGTATAGAATGTTACCATTCTACATGGTCTGAAGTGCAAGAGTGTAGATGGAATAGTTTTAAATTGCTGAAAATATATGTGTTAATGTCAGTTTGGGTTACTTTATCTTATATTTGCCAATTGGTTTTAGATACCTATATCATTTTGTGACTGCTTAATGTTAGCTGAGGCATTACCAATATGCATTTCTAGGAATGATCTGTTTCGATTAATACCAAAATAGATTTGCAATTGTTCCTTTCAACTTAATGTGTTGGTGGCATGTTTTTACTTTTGTTTTACTGCTTTACTTATGTCTATTCTAAAAGCAGCCATATATACTAACAAAGATTACTAACTTATGGTTATAGCTAGTTAAATAAGGGAACAACTGGATAATTCTATGTGCAAGCTGTTGGTTTCTCATAGGGAAATGAAGAATCAAGTAAAAAAAAACTTGAAAATAGAGGTTTGGCTGGCCCTCAATGATTGCTTTGTAATACTGATTAGCCACAGATTAGATCTCAGTATCCTTATATGTTACAGAAATGTTTGTTAAATTCTTTTTGAAATTATTTTGAGTTCCATGACATAGAAGACGAGAAATTTATTTTGTATCTACACGTAATGAGTTAAGACTAGAGCCCATGCAGCTGACTGGTTAAGGCTTCTAACATGGGATCTGGGGCAAGGTACATACTTTGGGCCAAACAATGGGAAATTGTGATTAAAAAGGAAACTACATAGAGATAGGCTTGTGCTGGCCCCTTATTTATTAAAGCCTTAAAATATATATATATATATATATATATATATATATATATATATATATATATATATGGTAAATTTAAAATAATATAAATTTTTTTAGATTTTTTTATTTAAAAATAAAATAATTAATAAAAAATAAATGAATTAATGAAACTGGAGAAGCAATCATGTGTCAATCTTTCAGGTTATGACAAGGTTTTGAATTTTATCCTAACAGAACTGGGGAACCACTGAAGGGTCTTAAAGAGGAGGTGAACAGATTTTAGATTATAGAAAGATCATCTGATGGCAAATGGATTAAACTAGAGGCAATAAGTCTGATCATATGGCTGATCTGGGCAAGAGATGCTGGTTTGTTAATAAGAATCGTTAGAGTGGGACGCAATTCTGAACAGTTGGTATATTAACTAGAAAGTAATATAAATAAAGTAATATGCCAACGTTTGGCTGCAAGTAGTAGAAAACCTATCTTGCAGTGGTAAATATCTAGTTTATTTTTTTTAACAAGACTCCTAAAAGTAGATGGTGGCTATTGTTGGTTCAGGGTCTGAGTGATATAAGGACCAGTGTCTTTGTAGTTCTTTGGAAAATCTCATGTTTGTTTTCTCTTGAATACAAAAGTGATGTGGGATAATGGCTGAAGAGAAAAGTGTTCTGCTAGGTACATATATCTCTTTTTATCATGAAAGGAAAAGCTTTCCCAGAAACTCCTTCAGCAGACTTCCTTTTAGGTCTTTTTGGCCAGAGCTAGATCCCATAGCCATCCTAGCTTGAGGGGAGGTTGGGAAATCAGGGAAAAATATGGTCATGACTTATTATCATGATCCATCACTAGGGTGCCATATTGCTTCCCTAATTAAAATCATGATGTTAGTAAAGAAGAAGGGAGAATTAACAGTGTCTTCCACAGTTAGCCATTTTGACCACAGTGGCACAGTGAAATAGGTTTCTGTGACTCTCTCTGTATTTAGGTGTAAATGTGCTGCTTCACTGGCTGATTCATGTCCATGATTGTTTATGATAGGCTTAATTAGTGAATATATAACCTAAATGGATGTGAAAATTCAATTAAAAAATAAAGTTTCCCAAGCAATTTAATCTTCCTTACCTCCCATTTTTATTTATATCATCCATACACACAACCTGTACCAACTAAAGCATCTCTCTCTTTAGCCAGACTGCCATGGAGCTTTTTGGTTCCATGACGATAAAATGTATGATTTTCATTTCAATGAGAAGGAATTGAAATACAGGCTTCAGAACTACAATGTCAAAGGATACCATACTACTGACCTGCAATGAAAATTTTTCATTATTCAGAATTCTATTATTTTAAAGAGTTTTCATCAAGGCAGGTGATTTTTCTTGTGTCAGTAGTTCCTCAATAGGAGAAAAATCGTATGATTATACAGCCTTCACAATCTGCTTCAGTTCTTTGGCAACAACGGCTGAAAGGATATTAACTCCAGGGAGCCTTCATCAGGCTTGAAGAACTGTGGCATCTGGCGTGTTAATCAGGGATTTTTGTAAAGTCAGTAAAAACAAAATATCTCCCATGTATTTTTAACTCATTTAAAAAAATTAAATGCCATGGACCTTTAAATGTTATCAATTTAGTAACTGAATAACAGTAATCAAGCTCTTTGTCTGTTGAAGTGAAGGTATTATGTGATTCCCTAAGAGGTAGTGAAAAGAGCTTGCTTCTTAATTTATCTTTAAGGGAGAACTGAATATCTTAAGCAGTTTTGTTACAGAGTAATTTTTTGGATAGAAACTAAAAAATATGCAACTAAAATATATAATCAGAAGAAAAGTAAAGTTAATAATCTTAGCCAATGAAATTAAATGTATGTCATGTCTTGTACTATTTTCTATTATGTTTTCTATTTTCATATTTTATGCTTACATATGATATATTTTATTGCTATGTACTATAAATAAAAACTAAGATGCAAATAAATATGTCCTATTCCACAAATGTGCTTACATGTTAGAATATAGGCTAAATAAAAATATCTTACTCATCAGAAAAACAAAACAATTGACAATGTAATTCTTAGAGTCATTGAATTTTAGATTACAGAGATGGTTTGAGAGATCAATTGCTTAAACCTATTCATTTCTCAGATAAAGAAATACATAGCTCAGGTCATTGAGTTACCTGTTCAAGATCTCACAGCTTATTAGGAACAGTCAGTACTAGGGTCACAGGCTCCCAATATTCAGTGTTCTCTCATGATCCCAAATGCATATTCCTAAATGTACAGATATAGTCATTGCTCAAAACAGGAAATCCTTCAACTGTACACTAACATCAGATAGGTGGTGTTGGTCTATTATGCACCAAAGAGCCCCTTAACGTAGTTACTCTTTGAACCTCAATTTGTAGAAGGGTGGAATCTGTGGCAGGGTGGGAGATAGTTGACTGGAAATCATTTGAGGTTTGCCTAATTCATTCATTCATATAACATATATACATGAGTATTTGTCAAGTGCCATGTATTGTTTGAGGCGTTGGGGTTATAATAATGTACAAGACATAAAATTCTTCTCTTAGCATTTGCGTGTAGAGAAGATAAGTAAGGATTAAGCAGACAAAGGAATAAACAAGAAATGTTTTTACCTGGATATGTTCATTCTTAAAACCTTTAATTTCCCAACTCTGAGAGATCCTATTCATTCTTTGAAGTACATGCAAAATCCCCTATTCTTCAATATTTTTAAAGTGTGTAGAAATTTCTTTAGTAAGGGAATTATCTAGCCTTCTTCTGGCATTGCACACTAGAAAACTGTGGGCTTTGGAATAAAAAACACCTGGGTTCCTATCTGTACACAAGCACACATCATATTTGTGACCCAACTTTCATAAGCTTATCTCCTCACCTGCAAAATAGACCTAACACTATGCCCAGCACATATTATTAAATAGGTACTCAATAGATGCTATTTCCATTTACTCCCATTATTCTTAGGGTTCACTCTACATTGAGAAATATAGATTCAGTGTCTGAGTTAAGCCTGAATAAATCTCCTATCTAAGGAACCTCTATCCAGAATCTAATTCTGTTAGAAGTATAGAGTAAGTAATTAATAAGAGTTGGTGGATAGCAATGTCTTGATATTATGTCCTCTAGCTGAGGACATAATCAAGTCTTCACTAGGCCTTTCTACCATTTTATGGGTGATAAGACCAATAAATCCCATGGACATTAGCCCTTTGTCTATGTCTTTTGTCATTTGTCTGGTGATTAGAAGTAGTGTTGTGTGGGACAAAATGTTGATGCATTAGTAAGTCCACAGATGGTGGCTCAGATAGAAGCATGATGGGTAAGGAAAGCAAATTCAAAAGCATAATGCGTCTATTTCCTCAAAGATTTTTTACTGCTTCCTTCATGATGGAAGAGATCCAGTGTAGTCAATCTGTCATCTTCTAGCTGGCTGATTTTACTAAGGCTTGATAGCATGATGAGGTTCTAGATTTAGTCACCACTTCTAAAAAACTAGGTGACAGTGGTGGAAGAGAGCTAAGTCTTCATGAAGAGAACTCCATGGTGCTATGCCCATGTGTGTTCTATATCCATGCCAGCATGGCTGCCCACCTTGTTATGAGTCCACTGAGCAAGCTCTAGTTTGCTGGGAAGGAGGCTAACCTACTTCCAGAGTAGGTGAACATATGCATCAGATTATTAATGGTCTGCTTCACTGTGAAAGTGTTTTGTTGAGTATTTCTTCCCTAATGTTCTAGTCACAAGTCTTTAATCTTGTTTCTTACAAGTCCCTAATAATTAGCCACAGCCCAGTAATAATTGGTACAGCTCCTTCCCTCAAGCCATCTACCTTTGCAGATAAAGTGGACAATGAGATATATGGCTAATATTCCGCCGGCTGAAAGAATTTTCTTTAGTCTCTGACCTTCAGTCTTTCAGAATGTGGGTAACATAGTCCACTTTTGGATCTGTGTCTGGGCTTTAGACATCTTCCATCTATTGGTCTATGTCATGTGGTTTTGATTATATTTACTTCATGGCAATTTTAATAAATATTAGTATATACTTCCTTTCAGCATTTTTCTTTAAAATATTACTGCCAATACTTGCATATTTCTTCTTCTATGTGATCTTTTATATTAATTTAGTAAAACTAGGTAGTTCTATTGTTTAACTCAGTTACTCAGGGCCTATTTTAAGACTTTTATTAGAACTGAGTATATATTTTGCCTGGTTTTGAAGGTCCTCCATAATAGAACCTCACTCAAACTATTTAACGTTGCCTCAATGATCAATCAGACTCTTTTCCTTAGAGTAACTCACACAGCTATTTAAATTAATAACAGCAATTAAATATTTTGAACGTACTATATACTAGTTGCCAAGAAGTTTGCAGAGTTGGTCAAATATGCTCCCTTTCTTCTAAACATTTGCAATGTAGTAGAGAATATTTGTTATTCATGAGTAACAATGGCACAAGCTAATCTGTAATATATGTTCCACAGTAAAAGTGTGAATGAATTATGGACCCAGCCTGCCCATCCTGTCTCCATCACTTTCTCAGTGTTACCCATCTTCAAAGCCCAGATGAAAATAATTTCCTACATGAGGTCTTCTATCATGACTATACTTCACAGTGATCTCATTCATTCCACTATACTTCATAATATTAACTATATAACTAACACTGAATGCATTTCCACTTTGTGCTAGATATTATAGTAGTGCTTTAGAAAAGTTTATTCTCCATATCTTATATGGGAGGATGCATTACTATCATTCTCATTTTATTTATGAAAGAATTAAGGCTCAAAGAATTTTCATACTCCAAAGTCATTCAATTAAAAACTGGTAGAGTTAGAATTTGATCCTATATTTGTTTGGCTTCAAGGTTCAGACATTTGACAACTTATTTCCTCTTTACTCAGATTAACACTAATTTAATAGTCATATGTTTGTTATTTTTATTAGCTTCCCATTGAGCCATGTATATTATTTTATTCCCTCAAGGGCCATTTGTCACTAAAATTCTATCAACATGTTGGCTAAGCTTATTCAGCATTATAAACAATTCTTTTATACATTCAACAAATTTTGAGGTCCATTTCCCCCTTAAAAAAACTCCTCTTTTTTCCTCATTTATCTATTTATTAACATTTTTATTGGAGTATAATTGCTTTACAATGTTGTGTTAGTTTCTGCTGTATAACAAAGTGAATCAGCTATACGTATACATATATCCCCATATTCCCTCCTTCTTGCATCTCCCTCCCATCCATCCTATCCCACCCATCTAGGATGTCATAAAGCACCGAGCTGATCTCCCTATGCGATGCAGCTGCTTCTCACTAGCTATCTGTTTTACATTTGGTAGCATATATATGTCAGTGCTACTCTCTAACTTCATCCTACCTTACCCTTCCTCATCCCTGTGTCCTAAAGTCCATTCTCTACGTCTGCGTCTTTATTCCTGTCATGCCCTTAGGCTCATCAGAACCTTTTCTTTTTTTTTAGATTCCAGATATATGTGTTAACATATGGTATTTGTTTTTCTCTTTCTGACTTACTTCACTCTGTATGACAGACTCTAGGTCCATCCACCTCACTACAAATAACTCAATTTTGTTTCCTTTTATGGCTGAGTAATATTCCATTGTATATATGTGCCACATCTTCTTTATCTATTCATCTGTCAATGGACATTTAGGTTGTTTCCATGTCCAGGCTATTGTAAATAGAGCTGCAATGAACATTGTGGTACAGGACTCTTTTTGAATTATGGTTTTCTCAGGGTATATGCCCAGTAGTGGGATTGCTGGGTCATATGGCAGTTCTAGTTTTAGTTTTTTAAGGAACCTCCATACTGTTCTCCATAGTGGTTGTATCAATTGACATTCCCACCAACAGTGCAAGAGGGTTCCTTTTTCTCCACACTCACTCCAGCATTTATTGCTTGTAGATTTTTTGGTGATGTCCATTCTGAGTGGTGTGAGGTGATACTTCATGGTAGTTTTGATTTGCATTTCTCTAGTGATTAGTGATGTTGAGCATCCTTTCATGTGTTTGTTGGCAATCTGTATATTTTCTTTGGAGAAATGTCTATTTAGGTTTTCTGGCCATTTTTGCATTGGGTTATTTGCTTTTTTGGATATTGAGCTGCATGAGCTGCTTGTATATTTTGGAGATTAATCATTCGTCAGTTGCTTTGTTGGCAAATATTTTCTCCCATTCTGAGTGTTGTCTGTTCATCTTGTTTATGGTTTCCTTTGCTGTGCAAAAGCTTTTAAGTTTCATTAGGTCCCATTTGTTTTTATTTCCATTTCTCTAGAAGGTGGGTCAAAAAGGATCTTGCTGTGACTTATGTCATAGAGTGTTCTGCCTATCTTTTCCTCTAAGAGTTTTATAGTGTCCAGCCTTACATTAAGGTCTTTAATCCATTTTGAGTTTATTTTTGTATACAGTGTTAGGGAGTGATCTAATTTCATTCTTTTACATGTAGCTATACAGTTTTCCCAGCATCACTTATTGAAGAGGCTGTCTTTTCTGCATTGTATATTCTTGCCTCCTTTATCAAACATAAGGTGACATATATGCATGGGTTTATCTCTGGGCTGTCTATCCTGTTCCATTGATCTATATTTCTGTTTTTGTGCCAGTACCATACTGTCCTAATTACTATAGTTTTGTAGTATAGTCTGAAGTAAGGGAGCCTGATTCCTCCAGCTCCATTTTTCTTTCTCAAGATTGCTTTGGCTATTCGGGGTCTTTGGTGTTTACATACAAATTGTGAAATTTTTTGTTCTAGTTTTGTGAAAAATGCCATTGGTAGTATCATAGGGATTGCATTGAATCTGTAGATTGCTTTGGGTAGTATAGTCATTTTCACAATGTTGATTCTTCCAATCCAAGAAAGTGGTATATCTCTCCATCTGTTTGTATCATCTTTAATTTCTTTCATCAGTGTCTTATAGTTTTCTACATAAAGGTCTTTTGTCTCCTTAGGTAGGTTTATTCCTAGGTATTTTATTCTTTTGTTGCAATGGTAAATGAGAGTGTTTCCTTAATTTCTCTTTCAGATTTTTCATCATTAGTGAATAGAAATACAATAGATTGCTGTGCATTAATTTTGTATCCTGCTGCTTGACCAGATTCACTGATTAGCTCTAGTAGTTTTCTGGTAGCATCTTTAGATTCTCTATGTATAGTATCATGTCATCTGCAAACAGTGATATGTTTACTTCTTTTCTGATTTGTATTCCTTTTATTTCTTTTTCTTCTCTGATTGCTGTGGCTAAAACTTTCAAAATTATGTTGAATAATAGCAGTGAGAGTGAGCAACCTTGTCTTCTTCCTGATCTTAGTGGAAATAGTTTCAGTTTTTCACCATTGAGAACCATGTTGGCTGTGGGTTTGTCATATATGGCCTTTATTATGTTGAGGTAGGTTCCCTCTCTGCCCACTTTTTGGAGAGTTTTTTATCATAAATAGGTGTTGCAGTTTGTTGAAAGCTTTTTCTGCATTTATTGAGATGATCATATAGTTTTCACCCTTCAATTTTTTAATATGGTGTACCACATTGATTGATTTGCAAATATTGAAGAATCCTTGCATTCCTGGGATAAACACCACTTGATCATGGTGTATGATCCTTTTAATATGCTGTTGGATTCTGTTTGCTAGTATTTTGCTGAGGACTTTTGCATCTATGTTCTTCAGTGATATTGGCTTATAGTATTCTTTTTTATGACAGCTTTGTCTGGTTTTGGTATCAGGGTGATGGTGGCCTCATAGAATGAGTTTGGATGTGCTCCTCCGTCTGCTAAATTTTTGAAGAGTTTGAGAAGGATAGGTGTTAGCTCTTCTCTAAAAGTTTGATAGAATTCACCTGTGAAGCCATCTGGTCCTGGGCTTTTGTTTGTGGAAGATTTTTAATCACAGTCTCAATTTCAGTGCTTGTGATGGGTCTGTTTATATTTTCTATTTCTTCCTGGTTCAGTCTCAGAAGGTTCTGCTTTTCTAAGAATTTGTCCATTTCTTCCAGGTTGTCCATCTTATTGGCATATACTTGCTTGTAGTAATCTCTCATGATCCTTTGTATTTCTGCAGTGTCAGTGGTTACTTCTTCTTTTTCATTTGCAATTCTATTGATTTGAGTCTTCTCCCTTTTTTTCTTGAAGAGTCTGGTTAATGGCTTTTCAGTTTTGTTTATCTTCTCAAAGAACCAGCTTTTTGTTTTATTGATCTTTTCTGATGTTTCCTTCATTTCATTTTCATTTTCATTTATTTCTGTTCTTATTTTTATGATTTCTTTCCTTCTGCTAACTTTGGGATTTCTTTGTTCTTCTTTCTCTATTTGCTTTAGGTGTAAGGTTAGGTTGTTTATTTGAGATGTTTCATATTTCTTGAGGTAGGACTGTATTGCTATAAACCTCTCTCTTAGAACTGCTTTTGCTGCATCCCATAGGTTTTGGGTCATTATGTTTTCATTGTCATTTGTTTCTAGGTATTGTTTGATTTCCTCTTTGATTTCTTCAGTGATATATCTTGGTTATTTGGTAGCTTATTGTTTAGCCTCCATGTGTTTGTATTTTTTCCAGTTTTTTTCCTGTAATGGATATCTAGTCTCATAGCATTGTGGTCAGAAAAGATATTTGATATGATTTCAATTTTCTTAAATTTACCAAGCCTTGCTTTGTGACCCAAGATATGATCTACCCTGGAAAATATTCCATGAGCACTTGAGAAGAAAGTGTATTCTGTTGTTTTTGGATGGAATATCCTATAAATATAAGTTAAGTCTATCTGGTCTAATGTGTCTTTTAAAGCTTGTGTTTCCTTATTTATTTTCATTTTGGATAATCTGTCCATTGGTGAAAGTGGGGTGTTAATGTCCCCTACTATGATTGTGTTACTGTCAATTTCCCCTTCTATGGCTGTTAGCATTTGCCTTATGTACTGAGGTGCTCCTATGTTGGGTGCATAAATATTTACAATTGTTATATCTTCTTCTTGGCTTGAACCCTTGATCATTATGTAGTGTCCTTCTTTGTCTCTTGTAATAGTCTTTATTTTAAAGTCTACTTTGTCTGATATGAGAATTGCTACTCCAGCTTTCTTTTGATTTCCATTTGCATGGAATATCATTATCCATCCCCTCACTTTCAGTCTGTATGTGTCCCTAGGTCTGAAGTGGGTCTCTTGTAGACAGCATATATATGGGTCTTGTTTTTGTATCCATTCAGCCCGTCTGTGTCTTTTGGTTGGAGCTTTTAATCCATTTACATTTAAAGATACGTAGGTTCCTATTACCATTTTCTTAATTGTTTTGGGTTTGTTGTAGGTCTTTTCCTTCTCTTGTGTTTCCTGCCTAGAGAAGTTCCTTTAGCATTTGTTGTAAAGCTGGTTTGGTGGTGCTGAATTGTCTTAACTTTTGCTTGTCTGTAAAGGTTTTAATTTCTCCATTGAATCTGAATAAGATCCTTGCTGGAGAGAGTAATCTTGGTTGTAGGTTTTTGCCTTTCATCACTTTAAATGTGTCCCGCCAGTCCCTTCTGGCTTGCAGAGTTTCTGCTGAAACATCAGCTGTTAACTTTATGGGGATTCCCTTGTATGCTATTTGTTGCTTTTCCTTTGCTGCTTTTAATATTTTTCTTTGTATTTAATTTTTGATTGTTTGATTAATATGTGTCTTGGCATGTTTTTCCTTGGATTTATCCCGTATGGGACTCTCCGTGCTTCCTAGACTTGATTGACTATTTCCTTTCCCATGTTAGGGAAGTTTTCAACTATAATCACTTCAAATATTTCCTCAGACCATTTCTTTTTCTCTTCTTCTTCTGGGACCCCTATAATTCGAATGTTGGTGTGTTTAATGTTGTCCCAGAGGTCTCTGAAACTGTCCTCAATTCTTTTCATTTTATTTTCTTTATTCTGCTCTGTGGTAGTTATTTCTACTATTTTACCTTCCAGGTCACTTATCTGTTCTTCTTCCTCAGTTATTCTGCTATTGATTCCTTCTAGAGAATTTGTAATTTTATTTATTGTTTTTCCTCATTGTTTGTTTGCTCTTTAGTTCTTCTAGGTCCTTGTTAAACATTTCTTGTATTTTCTCCATTCTATTTCCAAGATTTTGTATCCTCTTTACTATCATTACTCTGAATTCTTTTCCAGGTAGACTGCCTATTTTCTCTTCTTTTGTTTGGTCTGGTGGGTTTTTACCTTGTTCCTTTATCTGCTGCATAGTTCTCTGTCTTCTCATTTTGTTTAACGTACTGTGTTTGAGGTCTCCTTTTGCAGGCTGCAGGTTCATAGTTCCTGTTGTTTTTGGTGTCTGCCCCCAGTGGGTGAGGTTGGTTCAATGGCTTGTGTAGGTTTCCTTGTGGAGGGGACTGGTGCCTGTGTTCTGGTGGGTGGGGCTGGATCTTGTGTTCCTGGTGGGCAGGGCCACATCTGGTGGCATGTTTTGGGGTGTCTATGAACTTAGTGATGTTAGGCACCCTCTCTGCTAATGGATGTGGTTGTGTTCCTGTCTTGCTAGTTGTTTGGCATGGGGCATCCAGCACTGGAGCTTTCTGGGCATTGGGTGGAGCTGGGTCTTAGCGTTGAGACAGAGATCTCTGGGAGAGCTCTCACCAACTGACATTATGTGGGGCTGGGCAGTCTCTGGTGGTCCAATGTCCTGAACCTGGCTCTCCCACCTCGGAGTCTTAGGCCTGACACCAGGCCGGAGCACCAAGACCCTGTCAGCCACATGGCTCAGAAGAAAAGCGAGAAAAAAAAAAGAAAGAAAAAAATAAATAAATAAAAATATTATTAAAATAAAAAAATAATAATTAAAAAAAAAGAAGAGAGCAACCAAACCAATAAACAAATCCAGCAATAACAAGCACTAAAAACTATACTAAGATAAACATAAAAATCAAAAACATATCAGTGGCAGACAGCAAACCCCAAGTCTACTGCCTCAATTTGGAGATAATTCATTGTCTATTCAGGTATTCCACAGATGCAGGGTACATCAAGTTGACTGTGGGGATTTAATTCACTGCTCCTGAGCCTGCACTGAGATACCTCCCTTTCTCTTCTTTGTTCGCACAGCTCTTGGTGTTCAGCTTTGGTTTTGGCCACACCTCTTTGTGTAGGTCACCCTCAGGATTCTGTTCCCACCCAGGCAGAATGGGGTTAAAGCAGCGGCTGATTAGTAGGCTCTTGCTCACTCAGGCCGGGGGGAGGCAGGGATATGGTATTTATAATTGGAATGCGGGGTGAGTCTGTGGCAGCAGAAGCCAGAGTGATGTTGCAACAGCCTAAGGTGCACCGTGTATTCTCCCGGGGAACTTTTCCCTGGATCACGGGACCCTGGCAGTGGCGGGCTGCACAGGCTCCTGGGGGAAGATGTGGGTGTAGATTGTGACCTGTGTTTGCACACAGGATTTTTGGTGGCTGTAGCAGCAGCATTAGCATTTCATGCCCATCTCTGGGGTCCAATCTGATAGCTGCGGCTTGCGCCCATCTCTGGAGCTCTTTTAGGCCGTGCTCTGTCTTCTGTGGGCAGACAGGGAAGGAATCCCCTCTCCTCGTGCAACCCAAAACAATGGTCTCTTACCTGTTTGGTAGTTCCAGAGTTTTTCCCAGATTCCCTTGCAGCTAGCTGTGGCACAGTAGCCCCCTTCAGGCTATGTTCACGCAGCCAATCCCAGTCCTCTCCCTGGGATCTGACCTCTGAAGCCCTAGCCTCAGCTCCCAGCACCCACCTGCCCCGGTGGGTGAGTAGACAAGCCTCTCAGGCTGGTGAGTGCTGGTTGGCAGCGATCCTCTGTGCAGGAATCTCTCCACTTTGCCCTCTGCACCCCTGATGCTGCAACCTCCTTCGTGGCTCCGAAGCTTCCCCCCACCCACCCCCTGTCTCCACCAGTGAAGGGTCTTCCTAGTGCATGGAAACTTTTCCTCCTTCACAGCTCCCTCCCAGAGGTGCAGGTCCCATCCCTATTCTTCTGTCTCTGTTTTTTTCTTTCTTTCTTTTGTCCTACCCAGGTATGTGAGGATTTTCTTGCCTTTTGGGAAGTCTGAGGTCTTCTGCCAGTGTTCAGTAGGTGTTCTTTAGGAGCTATTCCATATGTAGACATATTTTTTTTTTTTTTTTTTTTTTTGCGGTACGTGGGCCTCTCACTGTTGTGGCCTCTCCCCTTGCGGAGCACAGGCTCCGGACGCGCAGGCTCAGTGGCCATGGCTCACGGGCCCAGCAGCTCCGCGGCATGTGGGATCCTCCCAGACCAGGGCACGAACCCGTGTCCCCTGCATTGGCAGGCGGACTCTCAACCACTGCGCCACCAGGGAAACCCTGTAGACATATTTTTTATGTATTTGTGGGGAGGAAGGTGATCTCCACTTGTTACTCCTCTGCCATCTTGAAGGTCCCCCCTCAAAATCTCTGCTTTTACCTTGAGAATTTTTCAGTACACACCTTTCTATTTTATCACTAAGTGATCCTATAAAATAGTGAGTTTAGAAAGTGATTCATAAATATTCCTGTTTAAAATGTAATGAGAGCCACATTTTGATTGACTATACATGACAATTTTGTCTGAAATATTCATTTCCTTCATTGTCCATTTTTTCAGTGTCTATTTGTTAAATGCCTAATTTATTATCTTTTTTCTAGACTGGGGATATGGTGGCAACTAAGTGAGGGTAAGATGAGGGCACACAGGCAGGAAACCCATTCTAGTTTGCAGTATTCCCAGAGAATGTGACACCTAACCTGAGATCTGATGGATGAGGATTACCTAGACAAAATAGAGGAAGAGCACTTTAAACAATGGAAAAAGTATATGTAGAAGTTCAGTGGTTTAGGAGAGCATGGAGAATTATTGAAGCAGAATACATGTGTTGGTATGGAGTGGGACATGGGAGTGTGTGATAGGAAATGGGTAGAGAAAAGACCTGAGTTGTGTGGAGGGGAATGGTTATACAGCTTTTGAAAAGACTGGACTCAGTTGTGAAGTCAGTGAACTGCTAGGATACTTCAAGAGGAGTATGATACTCAGAACATGGTAGGAGAAAGATTATTTTACTCTGGCTGAACTTTGGAGGATGCATTGGGTTGCAGAAGGTGTTAAGATTAAAAGCATATAGCCCAGTCAAGTGGACAAGTTAAAAAAATACTGGAGGTGGAACCGGCAGGACTTTGTGATTGAGTGAATGCAGAGATTCAGGAGTACCACACACTAAAAACAGTAGACCAGCCATATGCAACCTGAAGCTACAATTCTTGAAGAAAATATTAAAGCATAATAAATGCAAACATGATTATAATTATAGGTGTTATTTCCTGATAAGTTACACAGTGGAAATGAAATATTTTATAAACAGTATTTAAAAATAATTTCTAGGCAACACATCAAATGTTAAAATGGCCTTCAGATGTGATCAACATGTAAAGGCTGTTTGAGATTTTTGAAGTGCCATAATTTGCTCCATTCCTGGTTTTATTTACAAACAATATTTACTTAGCCAAAGATACTCAGGAAGACAGTGATTCTTTCTTACACACAGTGGATTTGGCTAGTTCAAACCTAACTAACTGCTATATTAACATTTTTCTGACAATGTAGAATGTGATATGGTGTTTTTAAATATATGTATTTCATTGCTATTATATGTTCTTGTTGCTATGAGACATTAGTACTACCCAGAAATCCTCCTTTCTTATTTGCTATTCATTTCCTTATTGCTATCAAACCTCAAATCTTTATAAATTATTGCATTAACATTTTCTTTTTTTCCCTCAGATTATTCCATTTTCCCTGTAGGTGAAATGTACAAGATGAAAATTAAACTAAAATTAAACATAATCAAACATGATTTCATCAAACCTCAGCACATATTCTTTAATGAATGGAAATATTTTGTCTCGTTATACATTAATGTCCTAAGAACAAAAGTAAATTACATAGAAAAATTGCCAATAAAGAAAAGGGGAAATGAATAAAGTAATTGCAATGAGAGGACAAGTGATTATGAATATTGTTATGTTATTTAATTTCAGTGTACTCTTTTGGTGCCAGTATTACTCAGTTATTTAATCCAAGTTATTGTCATTTGAAGTAATGCTTATTCCAGGGTACAATAGAAGGCAAACACCAGTGGTATAAGTAACACTAATTAGAATTTTTTCATCATATTGGTGAGTTAAATTTGTTTTTGATGTTTTATTTATATTCTATCTACCTTTGAGAGTATTTGGGTATCTCATTTGATAAGCACTTTCATATTCTTTACCTTTTTTGATCCTACTAATAATACTGTTAGAAACTTATTTTTATCATAATTTTATGTAAGAGAAAAATTGAGACTTGGTGAGGTTTAGTGACTTTTCTGACAACACCAAGCTGGTAAATATCAGAGCTGGCACTTGAACTTAGTTGTTCTGACTCTAAATCCTATTTTTTTTCCTATATCATCATTATGCTTAAAAAAATGATGAAATGTAGCGGCTCATTTTCAATTCCACTGACATTCATTAAACGCCTAATTAGGTGCTGAATGTTAGTTACGTGCTACATCACTCCAGTTGCAGAGGCTAACAGCAGATCTAGTCTCAGATACAGGTAACTTCAATACATTTTGATATATGCCTTTTAATTTAGATTTTTGTTCAGTTAGTATATTCTTTGAAAATGCAAAAGAAATGCCATCCACTGTGAAAAATGTGAAGAATCAAATTACAGTTCAGATTGTTTTCATTAGATTCCAGTGGTAAGATAGGAGGTGACAGTCTATACTGGCAACTCATCTGTGAACAAATGTTTCCCCACCCTGCCTCGCTGTGGTACTAAAGAAAAGGGTTCAGTGAATCCAATAAGCATAAGAACCCAAGTATGGTCCTCTGCCATTTGTCAGATTTTGCTCAGCTTTATTCAGCCAAACAACATGGCACACCTCATTGCCCTAGATCACAGGAACTAGTGGACTATTCCAAGTGCCACATTTAAAGTAACCTCTTTTTAGACAAAGAGGACCTATCTTTTTCAGTGGTTTGAGAGATGAACTCTAAGTAGCTTTTCACAAATAAAAAGAAACAAATACATATATCTAACAGGCTTCCATATAGTTTGGGGAGAAGCTTATTCTTGAACTAGAAATGGGACTTATTGTTTTTGTCCTTCAAAAGTAGTCTTAAAAGGAAGAATAATGTTGGGACTACTTTCTTTTATTGGAGTTCAACATTAAATCTAAATTCTTGCATTAAAAAATTTCCCCCGTTGGGACTTCCCTGGTGGTCCAGTGGTTAAGAATCTGCCCTACAATGCAGGGGACAGGGGGGTTCGATCCCTGATCGGGGAACTAAGATCCCCCACATGCCATGGGGCAACGAAGCCTGTGAGCCGCAACTACTGAGCCTGCACGCTCTGGAGCCCGTGTGCCACAACTAGAGAGAAGCCTGCACACTGCAACAAAAGATCCCACATGCTGCAACGAAGATCCCGTGTGCTGCAACTAAGACCCGACACAACCAAAATATATATATATATATCATATATATATTTCCTCCATTATATCAGCTTGAGTCTTGGGTGAGTTTAGATAATGTTTTCAATTACAAATATTGATTTATTAGGAATTTACTAAAAATGAAATGATTGCTGATAGAGCAAGCATTGCTCCCAGTTTGCAGCAAGTTGATTTTTAGGTTAATAGACTTTAAGTAGAAATCCTCATAGGTAAACAGTCAAATACAAATTATAATGCTCTGAATGAAATTATCTTGGGGAATGTGAACATTTTAATACGCTTGAAATTTTTATTCATAGCATTTTTTTTCCAGTTTACTTCTTTTCATAGCCAGAGAGAGAGGAAAAAACTGCTTGTTGATCTTTGGAAGCCTAGTTTTTAGTTAGTGCTATGTGCTGTTGAAATTCCACTGGAACCGATTTAAAGCTTAAAGGATATTGAAAACCTTTCTTTCTGTCTGAGCATGAGGTCTCTGAAGCATAAACAAGCTTCAAGAAACTACCATACAAATCCCAAATTATTGAACTAAGGTAAGGAGCTCCAGTTTTATAACCTGAGCAGATTCTCTGTACTTATTAAAGAATTTTTAAAGAATGTAGCCCTGGAAAGTACCAGTGAATTTACCCTATCTTTAAATGCTTATAAATGCCCTGTATTAGGCTGATGGAAGATTTAAAAGCATTTGCGTGTGGGGAAAAAGTTATCTATGGCAGCTGAGGAGACTGCCTGCGTTTGGTTCGTAAGGGGGCTATGTCTGAGGGAATACTGATAGCGCTGCCAAACAGGTTTGTCTGCCAGACACTCAGCAAGCCAAACTGAGATGCCGAGGTTTGCAGCAAAGAGTTTATTCACCAGGCAACCAAGTGAGGAAATGGGAGAACAAGTCTCAAATTTGCCTCCCCAAAGGAGAGGGGCTCAAGATTATATATGACTTTAGGAAGCAGGGTGGTCTGAGGCGTGGGGAAAGATGATTGGAGATAAGAAAAAGGTGAGGTAATCGTCATTCTGCACAGGGGCAATTAAGCTACAGGCTTCTTCATGGGACGCATGTTTAGAAAATTTCGTAGGTCACTTGATTCATCCAATTTTTCCTTTGAAACCCACCTCCTTCACTAAAGCAACTCCCTCCTCCATTTCCTCCTTCCTCAGATTTTTGAGTACGTTCAACGTATTCTGCTGTCTGAACATGATGCTTGAAGGCATTCTATGCTAATTGTGGCCATTGATACACAGCACACAATATTCCCTAGTTACTGCAAAAAGATTATATTGTACCCTGGTATCATGGTAAAGCTTTCTAGAATCAAATATATTTCTACAATTTTTGCTAACTTTCTTACTCATAGGTAGGTCCAAGTTTACCACTTTCATGTGCTTTCCTTTATCTTTATAACTTTCAACTTTAAATTAACTTTCCAATATAAGTTTTTATTCTAGCACATGAGCTTTTCTAGGGCTCTTAATTCAATTAGTTTCCTTAAAGCCTTTTACCTGTTTTTGGAGACTTTTTTTAACTTAATAATGTGGGGGAGATTATAGCCAAAATACAAAATACATTTAAATGACAGAGTACAAAACATGATCCTGTTGGAAGAAAAGCTGAGATATGATGACAAGTTAATCCTACACTTTCTTTTCAGACTCACAGGCAATTAATATTTTTGTTAACACATGCATATAGATTCACTGTAAAGCTTTTTGATTTGGATACAGAAAATTGAATCTACATGACAGTACTCCATGGAAGCATATATTCAGATAGAGAAACTTCAGCTACAGAGAATGTAGCTAACTGGATTTTTGTTCTAGCTCTTCACTCTCTCCAGTAACAGGATTATACATCCATACCCTTTACCATGCAACTTTACAGTGCCCTCCCACTCTGGGAAGGCTGTCCTCCCCTGTCCCTTATCTGGGTTCAGCAAGTGACTTGCTTTGGCCAGATATTGGCAGATATAATGCAAAAAGGGGCATGAAAAACATATGGGTGATTGTGCCTCCTTTCCACTGTCATGGGAAGAACATGCCAGGTCAGCACGCTGGTCCCAGGAGGAGGATGACAGATACATGGAGCAGAGCCAACCAAACCAGGTTGACCCCAGATCAGCCAACCCCCATCCTTTCCAGTGAATGAGCAGCAGAGGCACTCAGTGAAGCCTAGACTAGAACAGACAAACTAGCCAACCCACAACTTGTGGGCTAAAAAAAAATTTATTGTATGCTGCTGAAATTTAGTTGCTGTTTTTAAAATATAGAATTATTGTGGCCATAGTTAACAGATATAGAGGAATACTTACATAAATAACTGAAACATAAGTTTCACATAACAACTCCTTTTGTATGCTAGCTTAATGTAATGAAATACTATGCATTCTGATTTTTTCTATAATTATGCTATTTTTATATTCCCCTCTTTTTGTTTCTATTTAATTATTTTAAAGTGATGGTTATAATCAACTAGAATATATTACATGGCCACTACAGGATCTCCATCCAAAATATCTTTATCATTTTGTTGTTTCAGTTCTCCTGGACTCCTTCCATATTCCTTGTGACATCTCATGTTGGGCCCTTAAATGTGACATAGTCAATTTGGAGATCTTGTTACTGTCAAGCTAACACATAAGATTGGCAAGGCCAAGCCCAAGGCTTGATTGATCCAACTGGTAAAGATACAATGAGCCACTTACAGATTTATACCATTTACTACTTACATAGACAATGGAAAGAAGACTAAACCAAAGGTGCCAGTTCCCTGTGATTCTTGTCCCACACACTAAGAAGGATAATATTGAAACAAAAGGGGCTGGATGATGGCAATGAGATCTGTTGGAGACACCATTGCTGAGGAACCAAAGACAGTCTGTAGCTATGTTTAATTTCTGACACTATTCTAAGGGGGATGGGGTAGAAAGCCCCATACTTCATCAAAACCCAGAGACCATGAGAAACTGTTTTGTAGATTGCCTCCCAGGGGAAAAAAGGTGAGTAGGAAATGGCCTCATAACAGCTCCTTAGAGGCACTATCCTCTTGTACTCCAAAAGAATCATAAGGCATCCTGCCAAGACTCAGATAAGCTGTGATTCAAACCTCTGCCTATTTGGATATGTGCAAGGTAACCAGGACTTCATGGCAGTTATTCCCCTAGAGTTAACATTGTATCTGATTTTGTTACAGCAAATGCTCAAAGTTCACAGACTTTGCAGAAGTGTGACATGCTCCAGGAGTCTATGTAAAAATAGTAATGGCCTGTTTTACTTGTTATCACAAATGGCTACACAATAAATATATTAGCATCTTTCTTATAAGTGCACTTAGTAACTGATTTTTACCTCTGACCTAATAATTGTTTTCTCCTGCATAATTAGCATTATGCTCATGCTGGTAATTAAAGGGTTACTTAAACCTCTTTTGGAAGGAAGAGTAATTTTCTGCTTCAAGTCTGAAATAAATATGGACTTAGGCTGCACAGTGCCATGAGGTTTCTTGTGTAACACCAATAATTTTCCTCCAGAAGCAATTTATTCAAAGGCTTTAATATTTAATCATTTCTTCTGATATTATTATATTATTACTATGCTCTAGTAGTTTCTTGATGGCATCGTTAGGATTTTCTATGTATAGTATCATGTCATCTGCAAACAGTGATAGTTTTATCAATGAATTCCATAAAGTTACAGGATACAAAACTAATATACAGAAATTTGTGGCATTTCTATATGCTAACAACAAAATATCAGAAAGGGAAATTAAGGAAACAATCCCATTTATCATCACATCAAAATTAATAAAATATTTAGGAATAAACCTACCTAAGGAGGCAAAATACCTATACTCCAAAACTGTAAGACACTGGTGAAAGAAATTGAAGATGACACAAAAAGATGGAAAGATATACCTTGCTTGGATTGGAAGAATCAATATTGTTAAAATGACCATACTACCCAAAGCAATCTACAGATTCAATGCAATTCCTGTCAAATTACCAGTGGCATTTTTTCACATAACTAGAAAAAAATAATTTTTAATTTGTATGGGAACAGAAAAGAGCCAAAACAATCTTAAGAAAGAAGAACAGAGCTGGAGGAATCATGTCCCCTGACCTCAGACTATACTACAAAGCTACAGTAATCAAAACAATATGGTACTGGGGCTTCCCTGGTGGCGCAGTGGTTGAGAGTCCGCTTGCCAATGCAGGGGACATGGGTTCATGCCCCGGTCTGGGAAGATCCCACATGTCGCGGAGCGGCTGGGCCCATGAGCCATGGCTGCTGAGCCTGTGCGTCCAGAGCCTGTGCTCCACAACGGGAGAGGCCACAACTGTGAGAGGCCCGTGTACCACACACACACACACACAAAAAAGCAAAAAAACAACAATATGGTACTGACACAAAGACATACAGATGAATGGAAGAGGATAGAAAGCCTAGAAATAAGCCCACACACTTATGGTCAGTTAATCTAAAACAAAGGAGGCAAGAATATAAAATGGAGAGAAGACAGCCTCTTCAGTAAGTGGTGCTGGGAAAACTGGACAGCTACATGTAAAAGAATTAAATTAGAAGTTTCTCTAACATCATATATAAAAATAAACTCAAAATGAATTAAAGGATGAAATGTAAGACTGGATACTATAAAACTCCTAGAGAAAAACATAGGCAGAACATTCTTTGACATAAATCATGGCAATATTTTTTGGGGTCTGTTTCCAAGAGTAACAGAAATAAAAGCAAAAATAAACAAATGGGACTTAATTAAACTTAAAAGCTTTTGCACAGCGAAGGAAACCATAAGCAAAATGAAAATACAACCTATGGAGTGGGAGAAAATATTTGCAAATGATATGACTGACAAGGGCTTGATTTCCAAAAGATACAAACAGCTCATACAGCTCAATATCCAAAAAAACAAACAACCCAATCAAAAAATGGGCAGAAGACCTAAATAGACATTTCTCCAAAGAATACATGCAGATGACCAACAGACACATGAAAAGATGCTCAACATCTCTAATTATTGGAGAAATGCAAATCAAAACCACAATTAGGTAACACCTCATACCAGTCAGAATGGCCATCATCAACTAATAAATAATAAGTGCTGGAGAGGGTGTGGAGAAAAGGGAAACCTCCTACACTGTTGGTGGGAATGTAAATTGGTGCAGCCACTATGGAGAACAGTATGGAAGTTCCTTAAAAAACTAAAAATAGATTTTCCATATGATTCAGCAATTTCACTCCTGGACATATACCTGGAAAAGACAAAAACTCTAATTTGAAAAGATACATGCACCCCAATGTTCACAGTAGCATTATTTACAATAGCCAAGACATGGAAGCACCTAAGTGTCCATAAACAGATGAATGGCTAAAGAAGATGCAGTATATATACACAATGGAATACTACTCAGACATAAAAAAGAATGAAATAATGCCATTTGCAGCAACATGGATGGAACTAGAGATTATCACACTAAGTGAAGTAAGTCAGACAGAGAAAGACAAATATCATCTGATAACTTATATGTGTGGAATCTAAAATTGATACAAATGAACTTATTTACAAAGCAGAAATAGACTCACAGACACAGAAAACAAATTTATGGTTACCTAAGGAGAAAGGGGAGTGGGGAGGGATAAATTAGGAGTTTAGGAGTAACAGATACACACTACTATATATAAAGCAGATAAACAACAAGGACCTACTGTATAGTACAGGGAATTATATTCAACCTATATATTACTATGCTAGAGAACACTACTAATTAAATAAATAATAGTTTGGAATTTGTATTTCAAATAGTATTGTCAGATGTAAGTTTTTTTGTGACTAAACTTTTCAGAGGATGCAAAATATTATTACATTAGGGCAGTGAAAATACTTTGTATGATGGATACATGTCATTAAATATTTATCCAAACTCATAGAATGAACTTTAAGGCAAACTATGAACTTTGGGTGACTATGATGTGTCAGTGTAGGTTCATCAATTGTAACAAATTCATTACTCTGGTGGGGGATGTTGATAATGGGAGGGGCTATGTATGTGTGGAGGCAGGGGTATACAGGAAATCTCTGTACATTCTCAATTTTGCTATAAACCTAAAAATGCTCTAAAAAACAAAGTCTTTTAAAAAAGACAAAGATTTATTACAGTTCAACCATTAAGTTGTACTTACTAAAATGTAGTTTATTTCACAGTAAATTCCATTTCCTTATAAGTATAGAAAAATATTAATTAGACCATTGAAATTTCTATACAGTCAGAAAATGTCTTTTTCCATAATTGGCATGATTATAAAATTACTAAAATAACTTCATTAGGTTTTTCATGAACATACATGGCTTGATTGTTCTGAGAGAGATAAAGCAATTAATTCTGCACATGGTTTCCACAAATGTTTTGGCTAATGAATCCATCAAAATAGCAAGTTATATCTCTTAAGATACTTTTTATAGGACATAGGTAAAAGTAAAAATACCCCCAAATATTAGGGTTAACTCTAATGATTTAAAATAGCTATCCTTGAAGAAATTTTGCATGACAAGTTTAAAATTAGATAATGGTTGATGCAAAGATGTTAAAAATAAAAGATGGAAAAGAAGTGTTCCTTTAATACACACAGTCAACAGTTTCAATACTATAAAAAGAAGGCCATTTCACAACTTTCCTAGAAATTGCATTGAAAAAACAAAGTTATAACATCAAGCTTCCGGCCTCATGCAGATCCATCTGGAAATTGACTTCTTGTCTCTCAGCATTGTGTGCTTCAGCTCAGTGACATTTGGATAGCTATTGGGCTCTTCTTTCTGGCTTCTATCCTACCTTCCCGTCAAAATCAAGAATCTTTTAGCGATATGTTAACTCTTCTGGGACCAAACCTTCCTTTAAAAGAGTAATCATGATTTTACTAAAAAGTCTTCATCAGTGTTGTGGAAGTGTTGACCCACATTATCTTCCCCAATAGCAACGTTTTGCTAACTGTTTGTGAGTACAGCTGTGCTTGACCAAAATACTTCTATATACAGTTTCCAGGTGTCCTCACAGAGCAGAAGCTAAATAATGTTGCTGAAAAGAAAAGTAACTAAGATTTTGAAAGTTTTTTGGAAGATCTCAGCTTCTTTTTGAAATCAAACCCTCAGATTATGTCTAATAAGGAATTAAGAGTCACCTGAAAGAAAAAGAAAAGAAAAGGGAGGGGTGCCACAGGAAGATGTTCTTAAAATTATTCTAAGAAGAATATTGGTCTGGAAGCCTGATTTAGTCCTTCTCACCTGACTGGGGAGATCCTATATACGGTATTTTACATTCAATTTTATGCAAGGGACAATTTTAATCACTTGATAATGATGAGCTAGAGGGGTAGGACTACTTGGTGTCAATTTCTAGATTTTTCAGAGGGTGCAAGTCATAAGATAGTATTATAGGTTTGTTAGGAACTAGAGATTTTACCTGCTTAGTTGAAGTACGTCTTTCCCTTTCTCAAAGATATATATACACACACACACATATGTGTATATATATATATATACACACACACACACATACACACTATATATGTACATATATGTATATTAGTTTTTGAGAAAATTTGTTGTTATTTAGCTGGATTATTTTATTATAATTTTGTTGTGGTCATTAGGGCTATTCACAAATCTTTCGTTTCTCTGCCTTTGTTGCCTTGGCTGAGAAATTGTGAGCAGATACTGTATGCATAACTTCCAGGTGTTAACATACCAGTGTGGGATGCAGACTCTATCAGCATAGGTCTGTTAAGTGACCTCCATGAACAGCCTCTCTGCTGACCTGCATTGGACATGTAGCATGAGGGAGAAACAGACCTTTATTGTCTCAAACCAGAGAGATTTGGGGATTGTTTGTTACTGCAGCGTAACTTAGCCGGCCTTGCTTATCCTAATACTCATGATTTTTCTTTTCCAAATATATCCCCATGGTTGCTGAATGATTTCTAATTTGTTAAAATTTCTATCAAAATATCTTATTGGAACACATTAGTTTTGTTATTCCAATCATCATATGGTGTTATATCATTAAATTACATTCCGCAAAATTCTCATCCTTGTTTCTACTTCTAAGAGAATTTGTACCTGGTTCTCCATGCCACCACTTGTTCAGATCATGCTCATATCTTCTCTGATTTTATTGTCTTAGTTGTCATGTCATACAACCTTAGCAGTTAACATTAAGGAGAGCCTCCACTGACCATACGTTTGACTCTTAAAATTAATAAACGTCTTGCATAAATTGGTGTACCTGATACCTACTCATGCCACTGCTTATAATACAGGGATGTATCGTCTTCTGAGAAGCTGCTCTGATCTCACATACTAGGAAAAGAAGTTTTTCCCTCCCTCCGTTTATAACATGGGGGAAGACTTTGTTTCATTTCAATTGGGAACACTGACTATAAATATAGCAAATTCTTTTGGGGATTGATTCCACGAAGTCATAAACTTTTATTTAATAACATTTAAAAATAAGGTCCAAAATAATGTAACTAAATTAGCTTTTCATCCAACAACAAAGCTTTAAATTAAGATGGATATTGGAGAACACAAATTTTGCATCAATCGTTAGAACCTATAATGTTACATATGATATTCATTTCTCAATAATTTTATTTTTTCTTTTGCAGTCACTCTCTTGTGACTTAATTTGCAGTCTGCCTGCCACAACTAAGACCCCAAGCAACCAAATAAATAAATAAATAAATATCAAAAAAAAAAGAATGGCTATTTTAAAAAATTAAAAAAAATAATAATAGATAATCTTTCCACCAACTGATGCTCTCTGGCTTTGACCTCTCATTCATCTATCTTGTCTTCTATCCTACCTCAGTCATATATTTCCATGGAAATACCCCTAAGGCCCTGTCCTTACCACAGTTACAGCCACTCCAGATTTCAATTTTGTTGTATTTCACTCTCTAACCACATCCTCTTTTTATTATTTACCTCGAGTAACTAGACCTCAAGCCTCCTTCAATCTAACCAGTACCCTCACTGCATTCATATGGCCATTATTTCACTGTTCTTCACCCTCCTCATATCTTTTTCTTCCACTCAACTTAAAATTGTGATCTCTGATTTTAATTCCTTGTGTATACTCTCTACTCCCTTACTTTATGTTATTCTTGCTTTATTTTACTTCCTTAGCAAAACATAAGTCTTGTCTAATTAAACTATTCTCTTATATACCAGGCTTCCACCTGTGTAACATAAGGCTGGGAAAAAAGCACAACTATGCTAACTTGTCTCACTTTAAATTCATGACTTTGAATCACAGATGGATCCTTCATTATGCCCAGCAATCTTACTCTGTATCCCTAGTCATTTCATATTTCCTCTTCTAGATGACTATTTATTTTCTCTCCTCCTCAAACTCTCAACATCTCTTCATCCTCACCTTACTAACTACTTCACTGAGAGGATTGTAGCAAGTATCAGTGAATTTTCACAGAAAGCCACTACTACATCTAACAATCTACCAATATTAGCACGTTCATACTCCAGTCTTCCTGCTTGTCGCCATATGTGTATTCATAGTGTTTCTATTTAAAGACTACCCCTCTGCTTATGCACAAGATGCCATCTACTGTCACATACTCATTGCCTTTGTTCCAGAAATCCTCTCATCTCCAATATGATTTTTTACTTGCTAGTGGATTGTATACAAATATATTGTTATTTCTTCTGTCTGAAAATATTTCTTTCCCCATTAGCCTTAATGCCGTTTTCCCAAAGAAGATACACCAATAACCAGTAGGTACATGCAAAGGTGTTCAACATTATTGATCATCAGGAAAATGCAAGTAAAAACCACAGTGAGATGTCACCTCACACCTGTCAGGATGGTTATTATCAAAAAGGCAAGAGATAAATGTTGGTGAGGATGTGGAGGACTTGTACTTTGTTGGTGGGAATAGAAATTGGTACAGCCATTATGGAAAATAATATGAAGGTTCCTTAAAAAATTAAAATTGAACTACCATATGATCCAGCAATCCCACTTCTAGTAATGTATCCAAAGGAAACAAAATCACAAAATCACTATCTCGAAAAGACACGCACTTCCATGTTCACTGCAGAATTATTCACAATAGCCAAGCTATGGAAACGACCTGAGTGTCTGTTGACAGATGAATGGATAAAGAAAACATGATATATATGCTCAATGGAATATTATTCAGTGTGAAAAAAAGAAGAAAATCCTGCCATCTGTGACAACATGGATGAAGCTGGAGGGCATTATACTAAGTGAAGTATACAGACATAAAAAGACAAATACTGTATGGTATCACCTATACGTGGAATCTAGACCAAGAAAAGTAAAACTAATAGAAACAGAGAATAGAATGGTGGTTACCAGCAGCTGGGTGGTGAAGGACATGGGAAGATATTAGTCAAAGGGTACAAAATTACAGTTATAAGTTCTGAGGAATTTATAGTACAGCATGGTGATAATAATTAATAATACTGTATTATATACTAGAAATTTGCTGAGAGTAGATCTTAAGTGTTCTCATCATACACACAAAGTAACCATGTAAAGTGATGAATGTGTTAATGAATTTGATTGTGGTAATCATTTCACAATGTATACGTATATCAAAACATCAGGTTTTACACTTTAAGTATATAAAATTTTACCTGTCAATCATACCTCAATAAAGCTGGGGGAAAACTCAGTATTTCAAATTAGTTCTTTTTAGAGTAGAATATGATTTGTCCCAGACTTAGCCACACATTTACATATTTTAGCTTCTAATCATTTTTCTTAAGTTGTACACAGTTTCCTCATGAAAAATCTATTTATGCCTTGATTTCATAATGAAAAACCAAATACTATTCCATAAAATAATTGGTAAGCCTGATGTTGCAAATTTACCCAATAGAAAATACACTCTTCCAATAATTTATTTGTCAAGATCCTGTAAACAGATTTTATTCTAATTGTTATTTCTGTCCTCACTTGTCCTTTATAGAAAAAGGACATATTGCTGTGTTTCAGATTCATCAGTATATTTGTTTAAGAATTCTGTTAAATATGAAAAGGAAGTTGATCTTAAGTACTATAAATGGTACACATTATTCTATAGGGAGGAAATATCTCGTTTAAG
This sequence comes from Mesoplodon bidens, assembly GCF_964165515.1. Lineage (NCBI taxonomy): Eukaryota > Metazoa > Chordata > Mammalia > Artiodactyla > Ziphiidae > Mesoplodon > Mesoplodon bidens. The sequence continues at coordinate 94,492,717 of NC_138167.1, forward strand.
TCATATGCCTGCTTATTCCATAAATAATTCACAGATATCTTTGGCCAGCTCAAAATAGAGTCCTGCTAACTCATAAACTAAATGTGGAACTTGTAAGAAAATAACAATATGGGCAATTCTAGTTGCACAATTTTAATGGCAGATTATTGCAAAGTTTATTTGAATTTTTTGACTTATTTTCTTTATGGATTATATTCTACATATTTTGGATGGGCTCTTTACAATATTTAGTTTACAAAAATGGTACCACACTTATAATAATTGTTGCTTCTAGTTAATAGAGGTATATTTATTTACCTGGAAAATGCTCTAAGATTCTTAGATTTTATTAGGTTATAATTTATGAAATTGTAAATTGTTTCCTATATATTTATGTAAAAGGTGTTATCATGTAAAATATTTTGAGTACCTTTTTGATATATTTTTTAAAGTCAAGTTTATGAGCAATAAAAGAACTAGACTGATGAAATGTAATTGTGAATCACTCCATTTCACTGGTTTTTACATTTTTATGTGCATTTGGAAAACAATGCATAGAGTACCTCTATGTATAAATATGTACATACGTATGTATATATGTAGCAAATTTTTATGATTCACTCAACTAATTAAAAACATCATCAGACTTCTTCAGCAATCACATAGTTTTATTTGTGATTCTGATTTTTTTTTTCTGAAGAAGTAGACAAAGTGAGAAGGTGAAGACATGAGACTTTTAAAAATGGAATTAAAATAGTTGTATTAAGTGAGTTTTCACTTAGAAAATAATCACCGTTGGTGACTACATATTTATGTCATGTTTAAAATATTTTAGAGCACGCTTTTGAAATTAATTTTGAGTCAGATTTATGAGTGATAAAATAATTAGCTCATTGTTAGACTTCATATATAATGGAAATGTAGTTGAAAATCACACCCGTATTTTTAGAGTCAAAACAGCAGTCTGAAATTTTAGCCTGGTAACCTTGGGCTACCATGGGCTACCAAGGACATGGGCTCTAGGTGCGTGGGGTTCAGTAGTTGTGGCATGCAGGCTCAGTAGTTGTGGTGCATGGGCTTAGTTGCTCCATGGCATGTGGGATCTTCCCGGACCAGGGCTCGAATCCATGTCCCCTGCATTGGCAGGCAGATACTTAACCACTGAGCCACCAGGGAAGCCCCATGCACACGTGAAATTTATACAGTGTTATAAACCAATGTTACCTCAATAAATAAAACATAATTAACACATTAAAAAAAGGACATTCCTTAGTAGCACACTTCACACACACAAAAAAAGAATATAGGCTTTTTAGTTAAACTACAGATATTCAAATGTTAAATGTGCCACTTTTAAATTTTGTGGCCTTTAGTAGATTATCTCTGAACATCTATTTTCCCCCATGTAAAGTGGGGATAATAATGGTACTTGATCAGAGGTTGATGTGATGTTTAAATGAGATAGAACATGTAAAATGCTGGTGACAGAGAAAGCCTTCAATAAATGCTATGTTTTGATATTCAGGAAACTACATGTTAGCTTCTTCAGCTGTAAAATTTAAAGTCCTTTATAACCTCAAAATGTTACATTTCTGTTATTTTAGGTCATGTCAATGTAAACTGAAGTAGACATTTAATCAGTTATTCAGTGAACAGAGAAAAGAACCACTCTATAATCAAGGTTTATGAACAAATTGTAAGGACCAGTTTTATATTAATGACCCACTGAAAAATTACTCGTTTTTTAACTGTAAGAAGTCAATCTCATTAAACCTCCTTTTTAAAGCATTTAGATATGCCACAGATGTAGTTATATTGTATGCTAAACTGTCTTAGCTCCCAATTACCTCACCCTTTTCTTCCAAATTATTATATTTTTTATTGTCTCCTTCACATTATGGATTTTGCAATTAGAACAAAGCATGTATACAATTAGCAACTTAATTTAGGTTGAAATAATGTTTTCAGGTTGTGCTTGGTAAAAAGACACAACTTTTTCCTTTTCTAAAACATCTTAATTCTCTCCTTACCTGTCAGTAAATATTTGCTAAAGATGATAATATTAATGGAAATATGGGTCCATTTTCTCTTCCAATAGAAGAGCAAAAAAAGACTGGAAAAAAAAAGTTTAATTGGCATTTGCAATTACAGAGGGTCTCAGAGCAGAAAATAACTGGGTAATTGTTTTATCAATTTAGAGATCATACACAGAATTATAGCATTTGCATCATTTCACTGCATGTCTTGAATTGATAGTGTAAACTATTTGGGGATGATTTTGGTTTCAAAATATGCAATGGATTTTTTTCCATCAAAATCAATATCTCTAAAAATGTGTGCATGATGAATGAAATTTTATGCCTTTGGTGATGACCTCCATACTTCTCAACTATTTCTTACTGTGAAGTACAAAGTAGCTACCGTAAAATGAACTTGCATCAGGCTGTCCATTGTTTTCTTCAAATTGTACACTGATTTCTTATATTTGGATTTTACTGCCTGACCTGAAATTGGCTCATTGATTGTGATACATCTCGCTGCGCTTCTTCTAGTAATTGTTTGCCAGAAAATGTAGCTTACCCATTAAATGCTAAACAGCTTGTGTAGGATTGGTCAATATCCATGATGACCCAAGAATAAAATGCATGGTATATAATGAAATATTGATAACTTTCATGACATAAAAAACACTGAAACTAGCAAATTCCATTGAAACCCTTATAATTAAAAAGGGCTTATAGTCACAGACAATCATAATTTTAATATTGCTCAAATATTGTTATCTAAACTATGGAAGAAATTAATGTGTATATTAATGATGAATGAGAACATCACAAATATCCTGTTGGAAAATCAGCTTTATCTGAGACAGCAAAGAAAAGACTACTGGCTCCTTCTCTCTAATTCTCTGTTACTCCTAAATTTAGTCCAGGTCTCACAAACGTAAATGCCTGAGAGAACTGGAACATAAATGGGTAAAGAGGGTAGAATAACAGACAATAAATGTGTTTATGAATCCCATGCATGGCATCTGCCTAATTTCACTGCTGCTTATAACAAACAGCTCAAACAGGTCACATCTTGGTTGAGACTAGTTTTAACAACTTTGTTTAGACTGCATCCTCACTTTATCTATCCTGTAGCAACTACTGTCTCTGCTTTCCACCTCCAATAACTCAAGTACACTCTGCATGCCTCTACACTAGTCAGCTAAATAACCAAACTGATTACATCATTTCCTGTTGAAAATGTCCTTAGTTTTCCTTTTTACTTCATGCAAACACTTCACTTTCCAATACCATCCTCTGCCTCTGGCCTCACTGCAGCAGCCCATGCTCTAGACACATGAATGTCTCACTGAGCTCTTTCAGTCCCTCAAGATTTTTCAGGACTAACATCCATCTTTTAATATCCCTCACTCCTGAAAATTTATATAGGATGAAAATCCTTCTTTTAAAATCAACTGTTTTTCATCCTGATTCTACCTAGATCCATACACTTCTCACACTGTATTGCAATTTTCAGCGCCTGTGTATGTTTCTGGAACTTGGCTTCCAGGACAAGGAAAATTCTTGTTCATATTTGCAGCAAAACCTAACAATATCTATTACTCAATAGATTTTCAATTAATGTGTGTGTGTGTGTGTGTGTGTGTGTGTGTGTGTGTGTAGAAACCAATGAGTGAGCTAGCAGTGTGGTAAAATTCAAATTCAAATATGTGCACATCAAAGCATGGTAAATGTTTCCTATAATTTTTCATGTAGTGGAGATTGGTTTTAACAAATGTGAAAGTACAGAGAGAAACAAAAAATGCAGTGAGAGTTTTCAAAGGAAACGGTTCCTTTATTTCCATATTAGCAGAGATTAGTCTCTACATGTATCTACCATTGTTCCTTAGCCTTGACCCAAGGGCCTTTCATATCTGTGGTTCTTTTATGATTTGCTACTTTTCTGTAGAGTTTTCACCTGCAGAACTGTCCTTGAAATCTCAATGTTTTTAAAGTAACTGAGCTCTTTAGCTGTCTGTTTCTGAGATAGCAGACTTTTCTATGATATCCCGCACCTGGGTCTCAATTACACCTCAAAAGACAAAGCCAAAAAAGCACAATAAAATTTAATTCTGTGCATGAATGTGTGTGTGTGTGTGTGTGTGTGTGTGTATGTTTAAATAGTGTGGGCTAAAGCTAGTGACTCGAAAATTCAGTGTAGCTTTCTAGAACATATATTATTACCTAGGCCTCCATAAAAACCTTTATTTTTCTTTGCTGAACCTAGAATATTGCTATTGCCTGTCTTTGTGATGATTCTGCTCTATTATTGTAACAACTCTTAATTAAGCTTCCGTTAAAACTGATTATAAAGACTGTTGGAGGAACAAAGTCGTTGCCTACTTTTTAAATAAAGACGATTATGTATGTCTAAGAAACACAATTTTCTTATCTTAATTTGTGTTATTTTTTCTGATCTCTTTCAAAAACATTATCCACATTTTTATTAAATCACACTTTAAAAATAAGAAATGTTTACATTTCTTATTGCTGAGTTACTTTAATATTTCTCTGGCCTTTTCCATTTCTTTGGTTTACTACAAAGTTCTAAAACTGTTCTCTGTGATTTTTGTGTTCCCCAGAGAGTTCAAATTATGAATTGAAGCTTTAGTGTCAAATCCAGTTAGAATAACATCTCTGCCAATTATTTCTATCTTGATTAAGATATTTAACGTTTCTAAGCTGTAGAGAAAATAAGTATAATACTAGAATCCATGTCATAAAGTTGGGAAGATTAAATAATAAAATGCATGTAAAACAGACTGCAAAGTATCTAGCACATTAGCATTCAATAAATGTCAGTTGTTGGAATAATGATGAGGTCAATGATGATGATGATGTTAAATATTTTCTCAATGTGCATTTACACTGCAACACCTTTGCAACCCAGCTTCTACCTACATTGCTTCACATATATAACAATTGCTGCCTATAATGATAACCATTCATCACATTCAATTAGATCTTCCAACATGCACCAGGCACTGTTCTTGTGGATGGAGATATGGCAATATATGTAGAGACAAAAATCCTAGTCTTTTTGAAGCTTACATTAGGGTTGAGGGGCAATAGATAATATGAAAATAAAAAATTCATTATAGGGCTTCCCTGGTGGCGCAGTGGTTGAGAGTCCGCCTGCCGATGCAGGGGACACGGGTTCGTGCCCCGGTCCGGGAGGATCCCACATGCCGCGGAGCGGCTGGGCCCATGAGCCATGGCTGCTGAGCCTGTGCGTCCGGAGCCTGTGCTCCGCAACGGGAGAGGCCACAACGGTGAGAGGCCCTCGTACCGCAAAAAAAAATAGCCCTCTGTCTCTCATTATCATTCCATAAGGTATCGATATAATTTAGCAGTACCCAGTAAACTCCACTGCCTTTCTAGGTATCCTCCCATCCCCCAATTTTTTAAATGCCTACATCATTTCACCTGCCAAGTGAAAGTCTCCATTGGGACTGTTTTCTTTCTTCTTTTTTAATTTTCAAGTCACTACAGGTAAAATTGCTGGCAAGTACACTGACATTTTGTGCCAGTGACTAGCCATGCCCCATTTATCAGACACAATGACACTCTCTTCACCTTTTGGGTGGTGGGTGAGCCAGTCCCAAATCCTAATCTTATTGCCTGCTTTCTTACATCACCCTACTTCTGATACCACTTATATTAGTCTAGGTTCACCAAGAAGCAGACATTGAGATGTGTTAAGTAAGCAAGGGTTTTACTAGAGAAAATGCCTCTAAGACAGAAAATGAGAGGGAGCTGGAGAAAGCTGGGGGAGGCAAGTCTGACCCATAGTAAAGGAAAGTTAGGGGAAAGGATCTTAGTCTGCCCTGCAAGTTCAGAAGCTTCAGCGAAATCACTAGAGAGTCCTGGAGCTATTTTAGGATTCCTGGTGTGTTCAATCATTGGTGGGGAGCAGCCAATAAGGAGTATGGCCTTCGTGAAGATATGGTGGTGGATTCAGAGTGCAGCAGTTGATACCTGTGGACAATTAAGCTCCCTAGAATTGGAGGTTTGTAGGTGCATCCTCATGGCTGCCACATTAGATGAATAAAATATAACACATTAGTTCAGGAGTGGAGGGGAGTGGATTACAAACTCAAAGCTACAGAGGTGAGGCAGGTAATATAAATTAACAACGTAGGCAACCTGGCTACTGGAAAGAAACAATGCTCAAGCTTGAAGATAAGAGCCTCAGTGTTGGAAAAACAAAGTTTGGTGCTTGTGAGGGAATGACTGTTGCATGGAGAAATTGGAGTCCACCACTGTCAAGTCATCTGATATATATATTTTAAGAAGCCAGAAATGTACATATTTATATAGATATTAGTTTTACATACTGAAAACTAATTTTACAAAAACCTATTGGGCTAGCAGAATAGATGGCATTAACAAGTTGATTTTGGCTTAAAGACTTCAAGTTTGCACTCTTCCATTTAACTAATCTTAGGAGAGGATTCATTCTTCTTACCTTCCTTTCTATTGACATACTACAGGGAGAATGCTCTAGCTCATTCTGCAGTCCCAAATGTGAGATGGGATAACTCCATCACCTACTCTTTATTCTCTGTGCCTTCTAGTACTTGAATTCCTGGCAATGCTGCACAAAGGCAAAGGTTTAAGACAACCAGGTGAGGAAAGTTCTGCCCTCCTGTGCTGCACCACTGTCATGGTCACTGCCAAGGATGCCTTCCACCCTGCCCTACTAGTTTCCATTGATACACTCTTTTTTCCTCTGGCCTTTGCCAATGATCTTTCCCAGGCTTATTGCCACCATTGTATATCTGTTACCATTTCAACTCTAAAACTAATAGTCACTTTTACACTATTACACTCTTTTCTTTAGACAAAATACTTTCCATATGTATGTACCTGTAACTTGCCAGCTCTCTTGTTAACGCAGATGGGCAAACTGAGAAAATAAAAGTGCCTGGAATTATTTCCCCCTTGTTGTAGAACCTCATCATCAAAAATTTTCTAAGGTTAGAATGGGCTGAGAGCTGATGTTTGCTACATTAGAATGTGTTTTTTTTTTCCCCAGTGAGAAGATACATAGTTTTCATCTGAATCTTAAATGAGTCCTTGACCCAGAAAATATATACGAAAATTTGTGGGATTTTTTTTTTTTTTCCTGATTCAGAACCTCTTTTATGAGGGAAATGTAGTTGGTCTCAAGCGCCCTTAGGGCACTTTTCTGTGTTCTCTGTTTCAAATCCATGACTTTCTCATCCACCAATAATAGAAATTTAGAGAAGTAAATGTTCTCTCCTGCACACTCCTCCACACTCCAACCGTTCCTCCCTTAGAATTAGTCCCACTCAAGAAATGTACAATTGCATCATTCCACCTTTCTTTCCTTAAGTGTTCATCCAAAGAAAGAGCATTTAGAGAGACTGAGTCCCATTCGCAGACATTATTTTCAACCCCTAGTAACCTCAATCTAAACTACTCAATTGCTTACTCTCAATGCTAAAAGCAGTTTAAACTGAGAAATAAGAAATGTTATTATTTTAGCATGTGTAGATATAGGAGTCTCATTCATCCACTTCCTTATAAAAACAATGCCACAAAGCTTACATTTCCCGTAAGAATGTTATTGAGGATGTCGTTCAGTGCATTAAAGAGGGTCTTTTGAAAGGGTCCATGGAATAAATTTCACTCTGGTCTCAGAATCAGGAAGAGTTATTGCTTTCCTTGAGAAACTAGTTGTTTTTATCTTAACACACTGAGAATGTAACTGAATAAATGCCATTCTTCTGGAAAGCTTGGAGCCAACCTGTGAACCCTTCAAAAAGGTTAATGGTATTTATTTTGTATTAAGCTCATGCTGGCTCCATTTTACTTCCATGCTTATTTTCTCTCTGCCTTGTATTTCTTCTCTTTTTAGAATTTAATATTACCTTGCTATATGGCATAACGTCTTTCATTGTATATCTTCTTAAAAGTCTTTTCTGGACCAAAGCAACATAGAAATACATTGCACATAAAGTCAAAACACTCCTCCAACTAACAAGTTCCTAATTACACTGAATGGCCACATCTGAGGCTTAAATATCATGTAAGATTTTATGAGAGCCTTTAGCCTGCCCAATTCTGACATATTACCACAGGTGGGATTAATTTTAGAGTTGTTTCCTGAGTACATGGCGACATTTATTGAAAGCACATTGCAGAACGAATGCACAGAGTGAAATTCGGTTACGTCTACCAGCAGAAAACTTGTGAAGTGTGGCTCTACATAGAGCCTGACATTCTCCAATCCCTGCTTATCACCAGTGTCAAGATAGTCCTGTGAGATGTGACTTCCTGAAGAAATAATTTGACCTTCTAAACCTAGACATTTGTAAAGAATAATTTGCTGCTCTTCCATCTAGATAGGGATAAAGAGAAGAACATCATAAGCAGGCTAGGGTTTCATTAAATTTCTGAGGCTTCAACTCTGTCTTAGATCAATAACCTCTCATAAAAAAACTCAGACCTTAGTTGATATTGTCTTTAAAAAAATTTTTTTGCATGTAATGTAATGATTGTTGATTCCTCCAGTTTTTTCTCTGAAAACTCTATACTGTTTTATTACAGTGTGGATAAACTTACTCTTGCTATTTCATATATTACAATTTAAAATGCCATTCATGTAGCCTACATTTAATTAGACTACTAACAGGTTAAACAGTCATAGGAAAATTCACTATTTCAAAATGGTGGACATCACATCTCCACTGCCTAGGACCCTTCAAAAGCTTCCCACTGAATTTAGAATGAATCTAAAATCTGTACCATGACTTGTAATTCTCCCCTAGTCTGATGTCTGCCTAACTCCTCTGACCTCACCTCCTACCATTCTCCCTTTCATTTTCTGAGTCCTGTAATACAAGTCTTATTTTATTCCTCTAATAACCAATATGGGTTTCCTCTCAAGCTTTTGCACTCACTCCACCCTTTTCATGGAAATTCCCCCTAGAATCTTGAAATGTCTGGGTCTTTCTCTTTATAAGTAAACCTAAATAGTGGACTTTTATGAATAATAGTCTATAATATTTATAATAGACTACTTCCCTGTGTCCCCACCCAATCACCTCATCATGTCATTCTTTCATTTATTTTATACAGATTACACTAATTCATTTGTTTTTTAGTAGTTTACTTACTTCCTGTTTGTTTTCCATTAATATGGTATTTCTGCAAGAAGGTATCTTTTGCCTTCCAAAAGGCATTTTGTTGAGATTGACCAAAATGGAAAGTTGAATGGTCTTGAATATCTTTTCTTATGGTTCATTTATTAAACATCCAGTGTAAATAAATGTGAATCTGATGTTTTTTAAATCTCAAATTAAATACATAAGAAAACAATTTTCTACTTATTTGGAGGTGACATCTCTGAACCAGGAGATAAATTCCTAAATAATTCAGCAAGTTTTATTTTGCACCTACTATGAGTTTACTCTAGTACATGGTGGGGATAAAACAATGAAAAAGACATGTTAGTTCCACCCTAAAGGATATTATAGACTAAAGGGTTCCTTGTCAGAGCTTCACTGAAGTGTCAAGCTTAAATATTTGTCACACCTTTTGATGTGTTTTGAGGTCTGTGTATCTGCTTTTACTCCATTACCATCTGGACAGTCAAGAAGAATAGCATAATGAAAGGAAAAACTGTCCAAAGTATCTGTCATTTGATTCAATTGATACACATCGTGAAGATACTAATAGGGTAAGCAAGAATGAGTATTGTCATACTGTGTATAGCAAGCTGGAAATACAAACATAAAAGCAAACAAAGGAAACCCAGTTCATGCAACAAATCCAGTTCAAAGTGAATTCAAGGTCTACAGAAATGGGACCTGGGTAAAATTTTTAAACTGCTTTATATTATTATTTTCTTCAATTACATGCTATAGACTATTTCTAAAATGTGTTCTAATGTGGGAAGATATTTACAAAATAATAAATAATCCCCAGTGATGAAATTCTATTCTCCATTGCTTACAAAAGATATTTTAATCCTTTAAGGTATCATTATTTTTGCACTGACCAAAATCTTTTTGTGGAAAACCACTGGTGTAGAATGTGTGTGTGTGTGTGTGTGCCAGTGCATGTGTGCCTGTGTGTGTGTGCCTACGTGTGCACTGTTGCATATAACCCTTATATTTTTCCCTATATCATTTGATTCCCTGTCTTATACTATATGCATTCTAGGGTTTCTGCTAAACTACTGTTCTGTATTAAATTGAAAATCCTCATGAGGAAATATCTCTTCTTTCTCTAAATAGATTTAATATAGTCATACAAAGGTTTATTCCCAAGACCTTTAGTTATATTCCATAAATATGCCCAAATAAGAGCATGCATTAGTTTTCATATCATCAGACTCAAGGATAATATTCCTGGGGCAGCTTTACAGCACTCTATAATATTAAATGTACGTAACTTTTTTGTTGCAGTTACCTAGGAACACATTGTGTTTGAAAATGCTTCCAAGAGTCACAGTGAACTTGTAGCAGTAGAATTGAACCAAGTACAAAATTTTGCTTTATGAATACAGTTTACACTAAACTCCTTTGAAAAATCATACCCTGAGATGTGGTGATAAAGTTGCTTCTGAAATAAATAGAAAAAGTGTAGCTTATAATTAGTCATATTTGCTAAAATACTAAAAATTCCCACATCTTTTCTCATATGACTTGGTTGCTAGACTACATGGTTAATGATGTTTAATCTGTGAACGTGTGAGTACTCCCTTAGTACTCTGACAGGATGTTTCAGTTAATTATTTCTCCTATAATTTATCTTCAATTTTGAATATGATTCCAGTGGTGAAAGGTTTATAAATAAAAATATATTTGCTATATCATTTTGCTTTCTGGGTGAGGAAATATTTGGGCCTGGAAAGAGTTTTACTCCAAACCAGTGCCCAGTGTTAGGAAATGCATGGCTAGAGCAAGCTGTGCTATTCAAAAGTGTTCTGCTTTTGTCTTTTTGAATAATATAAATAAATGTACTATTCTTTCTTGCTTATTGAGTTTTTTGCTATGGGTCTAATTTTATTATTTTATTATTAGTCGCTAAATACTACTTCAATCGGTTTACATTTTACACAAAGTATCCTATTAACTTGTACCAAGATTACTGGTGTAAAAAGCAATCTGTATGTGACCTTAATGTAATTAGAGAATTATGTAATTGCATAGAGTTCTGATTGGTTTTATTTGATTTGGACAGGCAGTGATCCACATCTCAAAGATGCAGGGAGCATAAAATATTCCTTCAGCAAATGTAATACTGCCTGAGTTTTACATTTAAGATGATATGTGACAACCTATATTTGTTCTGTATAATTTTTTTAAATGGCAGTTCAACAAAGTCTGCAGATGAAATAACCCAAAACACCATACTCATTTACATTATATCTATAAGCCAGATATCTTCTGGGTGGAATCTCCCACCTCTTTGAAATCACTTCAGATAGGCTCAAACTTCCAAACATAACCTTTGGAAACCTAAGCCCTTTCTCTAACATTGTGTGAATTTATTGGAGCTTCTGTGGTTATGGTCTCTGCCTTCGGGCTTATGCTTTTGTACATGCTGTTTTACCTCATACAACTCAGAAGTGAAGCTTATTTCAATTCACACTGTTTTGGGGAAAATATCCTACAAAAAATCACTCGTAACTGAGGTGGTCCATCAAATACTGATTGGAAAGCATATTATGATGAGGTGCTAGAGTTGGGAGAGGAGAAGCTGTATATTGAAGCAAGAGAAATAACTAGAAAGTAAATAATTTCCACTGGATATTTCTCACAGGTATTCCTGCCACACACATCTCTCTGTTTCTTCCAACTCTCTCTCTATTCTTTCTTTGTCTCCTTGGTTCTTCTGACTCTCTCTCTATTCTTTCTTTGTCTCCCTGGTTCGTCTGACTTTCTCTCTATTCTTTCTTTGTCTCCACACACTTCCCTCTCAAGAGCAAAACAAATGCCTATCCTTGTCTCTTAATAGAAAAGTTCAGTCACATTGTATCTTGGTTTTTCCTGATACTAACGTCCATAGGACTCAACCTCTACAGAAAGTAGGTTAGCAGGGAAATTACTCAAAGTCCTTTCCCTTCCAGGGTAAGTTCTTGTTTTTGCTTTGTCCATCTGACTTTTGTGAATGCAATGTTCTTATGTGAATGAAGCAGAAATGGTTCACTTGTAATAGCTGAGGGTTTGACAATCTCTAGTTAGGACAACAGGGGGCATCTTGAGATGGTTGGTTAACTTAGCTCCTCACAGAGTGGTAGCTTCAACAGTCACCAAGTTTATCCTATGGTAGAGCTACTTCTGTAAAAGTAAAGCAGCATTTTCATAGGAAAATAATTCAAGGGCTTCTTTCTCTGGTTTCAAAGGACCAGACTTACCACTTATCACAGCATTATAAGAAAAGTGAGTTTTCTCTTTTTGTGTGACAAGTGCATTCCAGACATTTGTAGTATTAGTAATGAAAACCTACATTGATTAAGTAATAAGTTGCTAAATTTTTAGTATCTACCCTCATAATAAAATTATATTAATTATGTAATAATTTCTAAGTTGGAATATGTGTTATCAAATCAGGCAATACCTTCTTGTCTTGCTATTTTCCCAGAAATAATATCTGTAAAATATAAAATCTATTTCCAGAGCAGTGTCATTCATCCAGAACATCTGCATAATTGTCTGTTTAGAAGCTTCAAGAGTTACAACAAAGAAACCAAAAGTATTTAGAAAAATTCTGGGCCCTGGCAGGCCAACAGGGCCGATGCAGACCTGAAAAATTATTATTCAAAATTAACACAATAGGGTTGAGATTTTGCTTTCTATCACATTCAATCTATCCACTTTCTCTGAATACACACACTCACACATACAATTCATTTTTGAAAGAGAATATTGAAAATATTTATTTTAAAATAATAGACTTGATTATACAAAAATGCCAGACATATTACCATAGACATTTTATGCTCATATTTTAGACGTGTCTTTGTATTTAAAAATTGTTTTACATAGTTGCTTAGCAACAGTCTGGTCATTTATTTCAAAAATGATCTCTAAATCACAAAGTCTTTTGTCAAACTAATCAAATAGTCTGTTTTTTTTCATGTACAGGAAAAAAAAGCAGAAGTCTATTGTTATATATAAAGGGCTATAGTATGAAATGCTGAAAAATAACATTCTGACTAGATTATTTGTTGTGATCTTTAAGTCTTTTTACCTAAGACATTAATAACAGTGAAGTCAACTGTTCTTCACTCTGTTCAGTTGCTGGTTAATGTGACATCCAATTTATATCCAAAAGGTTAAGTGTGTGTGGAGAACCTAATCTTTTAAGAAAAAGCTATATGAAAATGTGCTCCTTTATTTTCTGTTTTTGTATTGCCTGAGGAAGGGATTAAGTAGGGACTTAATATTTAAAACACATAAACATGTATTATATGCATAGTACTTACTTGTATTGTAGAAACTTGTAACATTCTGCCTGGTATTAGAGTTTTGTGCATATTTTACCCTCCACACTAGTCTCTGTGTTCCTTAAAATCACAACCCTTTCTTATTCATCTTTTAGTTCCTAAATCTAGTATATCTTGTATACAACAGACACTTCATAAATGTGTCAAGTTGAATATTTAATTACAGTAATAATCATAATAACAACCATGACATTTTTGAGCAGTTATCTATGTGTCATGTATTATACCAAGTACTCTCTTTTAACTGTAGAGGCAAGTATGGTTATTTTTCCTGTTTATATCAAGGACAGAGGAGAAAGAAATCTTACATTATAGCAACTGTAAGGGTTGGGAAACATTGAAGTAGAAGACCAAGAATTGCAGTCTTACATATTGTGATAAATAAGGTAAATTTAAATGCTTATACTCTTAAGATTGATGGGTTTAGCTATTGTTTTTCACAAACTTAGATCTCAAAACACAGCAAGAATAATTGTTTATATCTTAGTGTAGCAGGTATCTGTTGATTTAGCCTGTGCACCACCTATTGCCTCTTCTGGTAACAACATTCTGTTTTTTTCTTGGGGCACCTCCTACCTTCCATTCTCAGTTGATGTGATTACAGCGGGATAGTCCATCCTCCAGCTGCAGGTGTGGGAACATGATCCAGGCCTCGTCTATGACAGTGGTCTTCCCTTCGGCTATCCCTGTGGCAATCAATTCAGCAATGACTATATGACCCAAACAAAGGAAACAACTGGTAGCACTAGATGTTTTGTTGCAACTGGCGGAACTTCTCCTTTCAATGGGATTGCTGAGCTGGTTGGACTTAATCTAGAGCTACTTATAGTCACTATTTCTTTAGCAGTGTCCCTGTGAGACTGAAGCTCATGAAGAAGAAACAGTTCCAAGGCAGACATCACAGAATAATCGTTCCAGACAATATCCACAAATGGGTGATAAAATCATTGGGTGAAAGTTTGAGAAGAAACAATTCGTTTGCATAGTCTCAAAAGTGTCTCTTCCAAGTTATTTATCAGTTACAAAGGAAGAAATGTTAACTTTATAATGGAGAAACTGGGCAGAAAAACCTTAACTTATCAAGGTTAACATCTCCAGAAATAAGATTTATTGGCATTGTGTTCCTTCAATATTATGCATTTAGAGAAGAAAAAAAGTCATTACTCTGTCGTATTCTTGCCAAAATTGCCTAACTTCAATCTAATCATTAGACAAGAAGAAATACCAGACAAACTCAAATTGAGACCCATCTGCAAAATAAGTGACCAGTACTCATCGAAAGTATCAAGGTAATGAACACAAGGAAAGAATGGAATTTTCACAATAGGAAGAGGCTGACGTGACAAAACAACTAAATGCATGATAGCTGTCTGGATTGGATCTTGGGAAAGGAAAAAAAGACTTTAGGAGAAAAAAAAAACCCTAGTGAAATTCAAATAAGGTCTACCATTTACCTAATATTATTGTTCTAACATTAATTTCCCAGTCATAAAATTGTATTTTGGCTATCTAAATAGTTAACATTAGGGAAAACTGAATAAAGAATACATGTGAACTCTTTGTAATAGTCTTCCAAATTTTCTGTAAGTGTAAAACTTTCAAAATCAAAAGTTAAAAAAAAACAAAGAAATGGAGTCAAGAGATAGAGAACAATAGATTCCTGGCACTTTATATACCTCTATCCAGCTATATTTCCACACACTAGGCTTTTCAGGTACACGAACTAAAAAATTCTTTAATCATTTTAGCTGGATTTCTCTCATTTCCAAGCAAAAGCCATATGCCAAATATGTATTTCTTTTCTTTGCCAGTGAGTTTACTGTGTCCTGTCTAGAAAATGCCTCATAACCAATGAAATGTTTCACAGAAGGGAGTTTTCCAGATGGCTTCTGTATTCAAGGCAGTAACTTCTTTAAATTTTAATACTATTGCATGGAGGCATTTCTATAATGTACTTTTCACTTTCATGTCTTTGTTGTAGAGTGTACTGAAGTTGATTTTTCATTGTTTCAGTGATTTTCGGTTCATCACTCTAAACATCTTCCATTATATAATGTGTTGGTATCATGATCAGTTGAGGTGTAGAAATGTATGTTTCTACATAGATTGACCTTTGATTAAGATTAACTTTGTCTCATAATTTTTATGAATCACCTTTAGTGTGTATGGTTTTACATACATTTTCTCTGCTGATGACCTATTTATAGCAGTTCCTTCCCTCTAGAACTTTCTGCTATATATTTGCTATTGGAAAACACAACCTTATTGAAATCAAATCTAAACCAAGAGTCATACTGAAAATGAGGGTGTCTCATATGATCAGAAGGCATGGATCTTGTGATATCCATTTTGGACAAAGCAATTTTGTTGGGTTTTTTTCCTTCATATTTGTAACTATGGACTACAATCTATAACGGTGAATATATTGCATATGTGACTTTGGGATATGATAGTGTGACTTAATTAGAAGTTAAAGTTTGTTTTTATTAATATTTTTCAGCATTTGTTTTCCTAATAAGTCATCAGTACTCCTGTTCACCATGATACATTTCCCAAAATGCCCTAAGAAAAATGAACATCACATACTGACAAGAACTAAGAGTAACTCCGTTGAGCAGATTAAATGTGTCTCCGTGTGCCAGGGCCTGTGATTACCTCGTCCTGCTTACAGAGTCATTCATGATGTCCCTTTTGTGACAGGCCCTTTATCTTAGCTGATGTGAATTAGAGTTTTCTTTTTTGTCTGAATGTCAGTTCCTTACAGCCACCCTACCTGCTATTCCCTTTTATCTTGGGTTCCTTCAAAATTTGTCTCTGCATACTTATTGGGCTTATACGTAATCTGAGCTGATGGCACTTCTTCTTACTGCCCATATGCATCTATTATTATCTCTTCTTTTTTTTTTTTTTTTTTTTTTTTTTGCTTCCTTCAATCCAGCAGCAGGTATACTGTACTGTCATTTCCTTGGCCTGGAATCAATGGTCTCTTCCTGCCAAGTGCCATAGATCTTACAAAGTGCTTCTGCTGCAGTAGTGATTTTGTTACCTATTAAAAATGAACAGCATAGCTTCAGTGCCTTTACTATAAACAGCATGGAATTTCTCAAAGGTCTCCCACTGATTGTTCACCAGATTAATCTCTACTAATAGTCTTGATTCATAAATTGACATTTTAGCAGTCCTTTCTAAATTTTTTTCCCATCAAAGTGCCAATTAATTTTTATTGTTTGTAGGGAGGGATTGGCTCTTAATCATTTATTGTTTGTTTATTTTACAGCACTTACATGTTAAAATATCTACTCTTAAAGAAAGAGAAAAAGAAGAAATAAACACGAAGATTCAGAATCTTACACCCTGTCTTGTTCTTGTGAACTGTTTGTCCCTCAACCCTTTAAACAGACTATAACTGTGAAGGGATGCTTTCTGTGCATTCTGTCAATTCTGATCATCAGTTGCTAAGCAAATTTATTGAAAACTGACTTTGTTCAGAGTACAGTGTTCAGTAAAAGCGAAATGATATAATGGAGAAAACCTGTGAAGGGAGCCAGAAGAGGTAGCTTTTAGTCCCAGCTATGCCTATATGTTTCTGTGTACTATTGTGTAAGTTCAATTCCATCTTCTGAAAATAGTTAGGCTTGACTACATAAACTTAAATTGCTTTCATCTCTAATATTTTATGAGTCTACTGTGCTCCTTAAGGAATTCACAATTTAATTGAGATGTGAAATGAGAAGAGTGGCATTGGCTACAATTCTTATAAGAGTTCTGTAGCACAGGGACTATGTCTTATTGCTCTATGGTCCTTAGTCCAAGCATAAGCCCCAAACAGAAGTTCCAATTTTTTCCTACTGAGACACAAATGACAGATGACCTTCACATTCATAACACCTACTCAAAGGAGTACATAGGATTATGAGCTATTCCATGTCCAAATGGTAACTTACATCCTTCTCTGTCATACTGAAATCGAATGATACTCTTGAACCTGCTGTTCTTCATGTATTTAAAAATCTTTATTCAATAATAACTGATAAACTTTAAATAAACTTCACATATTTAAAGTGTACAATTTAATGTGTCAGCATATGTATACACCTTTAAAATTATCACAACCAATATAATGAACATATCCATCAATTCCAACAATTTCCTTGTGCTTCCCTGTAATTCCTCTTTTCTACTTCTCCATAATATGATTCCATCCTCAGGCTACTACTGATCTGGTTTCTATCACTAGAGATTATTGTGAATTTTCTAAAATTTTAAACAAATGAAATCAGGGAATGAGGAGATACAATTTTGGGAGGAGGTGGAGGTCTGGCTTTTTGTACTGAATGATTATTTTGATATTTATTCATCTTGTTATAAGTATAAATAGATAATTAACTTTTATTCTTGGTCATATTTTATTATACGAATATACCACAGTTTGTTAATCCTTTCCACTGTTGGTGGACTTCTGTTTGTTTCAAGTATTTGACTAATACAAAGTAAAGCTACTGTGAACATTTGCGTATATGACTTATATGGACATAAATTTTCATTTATTATTGGGTAAATACCCGGGAGCAGAATAACTGAATTATATGGTTGGTATATGTTTACATTTTTAAGAACCTGCTATAATTTTCCAAAGTAGTTATACCATTTACATTCCTACTAGCTGTGTATGAGAGTTCTAGTTCCTCAACATCTTAATCAGCATTATGGTCACTCATTTTAGTTTTAGCCATTTTAATAGGTGTGATTGTATATCATTGTGGTAAGGTAAATTTGCATTTCTTTAATGATTAATGATGCTGAGCATTTTTTTTGTGTGTATATGATAGAGATTTATGTATCCCTTGTAATATGTCTGTTAAAATCTTTTGCCCATTTTTTATAAATTTGGGTTTTTTGTTTCCTTATTGCTAAGTCTTGAGAATTCTTTACATATTATGGATATAAATTATTTATCAGATATATGAATTATACATATTTTCATTCAGTCTGTGGCTTGAATTTTCATTCTCCTTATAGTTTCCTTTGAAGAGTAGAAATTTTAAACTTTGTGTGCTAATTTATTTTTGAAATAATAAGTGGCTTGCAGATTCTGGAAAAGTAATTTTGGAATATAACCACTGAAAATAGGAGAAGGCGAACACAATAGGTTACTATGTGTAGTCAGATGTAGGAAAGAGCTAAGGACAAATACTAAAAGTCCAACAATATCTATCAATTACCTAGTTCTTCAATATTAGAGCCCCCAAGTTTTAGTCAGAGCTTATGGCTATCATGTACAGGCTATATGGTTATCACCTACAGGCTACATTCCCGGCTTTCTCCACAGCTGGTGTATCTGTGTGACTAAGTTCTGGCAAATAGGGCGTAACTGGAAATAAAGGATGACATTTGTAGTCATGCTCATAAAATGAAATGTACTTGTGGTCCCTTGCCTTCTTATTTCCTGCTTGTGCCAGATAGCAAGTACTGGAACAGCATCTTTTGCTCCAAGGATGGAACTCATGTATTCAGGAATACAGATTGCCTTTTAATCTCAGGCTCCTTACCTCCAAAGAGGTAAGGATTTATGAGAGATATAAGAACCATCTATTTTCTTTGTTTCTATAACTTTGGATTTCTTTGTTATAGTAGTTTAGCTTGTGCTCTAATTAATAATGTCAGATTAAGGAAAAGCGGGTATCACAAATATATAAGAGGTATAGAAGACAAGTTTGTTTCATATATTTTAATTTTTCTGAAGTTTGATAATGTATGGAAAACACTTTTAAATACTAAAATTGGACTATTTCCTCAAAATAAACTGTATATTTTCACATTATAGGGATGTTCAAAGGATTCATCTGCCAAATGATTTTTTAATGTGTAACCTGAGTAAAATGGGCTTCTTCAGAGGTCATTTAAAAATCTAATGGATACTCTTCTGGAATGGCAAATAAGATATCTGATCTCAAGGTTAGGAATTATTGCCTAATTACATATGCAGTGGTTACTTCCTTCCCAAAAAATTTGCTGATGCACACATATAGGCATACGTATATATACACACCTATGAATGTAATCATGCTTAAAACTGATAACTCAGTCTTTAAGAATTGTACAGATCTGTTTTTTTTATTGTATTATTAGGTTTAAGATATGTACATTTCCCAAGGTCTGGACATTTTCTGGTTGAGCCTTGATCACAGTTTTAAGCCTTAGGTTAGTAAGTGGGAGTTGTAGTTTTTGACCTTGATAGTATTCAGAAGCCTATGTGGTTCTTGAAGTCAGTGTTTCCTATTTTGCAGTTGACTCTTTACCATGTAGGCTGGGGAGGTTGCTTTGATCTTAGCCTTCTGTAAGGGTTGGCCACATGAATTTACGAACTTGCCAGGTTACTACCCTTTATGAAAGCTTTATTCACAGACTTGTAGCAATTTTTATTTAGGTGAGCAAGTTTTATGTAGGCAATTGGCTATTTTTAAATCAGTAGGACTACAGCAGCAGCCTTAGCAAATGTAGGTGGACAGTACTGCCTTTAGCAATCATGCACGGCAGAGGCAAAGGATTTGGTTATAGAGAAAAAGTGTACTAGATTTCTGTGGCCGTGTAACACATTTCCATAACCTTAATGGCTTAAAACAATACAAATACTATTTCCTTGTTTCCATGGTAAGGAGTCCAGGCAAGTGTTGGCTGGATTTTCTGCTCAGGTCTCCCACTTCTGCAGTCAGGTAGGAGCAGGGGCTGTGTTCATATCTGAGGCTTGAGGACCCCTTCCAAAATCATTCAGTTTGTTGGCAGAACTCATGGCAGATTCCATTTTTCTTTTAGACCAACCCAGAAGAATGTCCCTCTCATACCTCACCTTATTTTGTCTATCTATCTATCTATCTATCTATCTATCATATATCAATCTATCCATCCAGCTATCTGTTTTGCTATCTATGTATATATCTATTTATGACATATTTATTATTGTGGTAAGAATATTTAACATGAGTTCTACCCTCTTGACAAATTTTGAAGTGCACAATACAGTATTGTTAATGGCAGACACAATGCTGTATAGCTGACCTCTACAACTTACTGAATAATTGAAACTTTACAGCCATTGACTGGCAGCTCACTATTTCCCCCTTCTCCTCACCCCTGGTAAATACCATTCTACTTTTTGTTTCTCTAAACTTGGCTTTTTTAGATATTCATATAAGTGGCAGTATTTATCCTTCTGTGACTGCCTTATTTCACTCAGCATAATGTCTGCCAAGTTCATCCACTTGGTGAATAGTGTTGGGAATACTGAATATTCACATGCACAAGAATTAAGTTGAACCCTTGTCTTATACCATACACAATATCACCCAAAATTGGATTAAGTACTTAAACATAAGATCTGAAACTGTAAAACCCCTAGAAGAAAACAGGGGAAAAGCCTTATGACAATGGTTTGGATATAACACCAAAGGAAAAGACAACAAAATAAAAAATAGACAAGTACGACCACATCAAACTAAAAAGCTGCTGCATAGCAAAGAAAACAATCAACAAAGTGAAAAGGAAACCTGCAGAATGAGAGAAAATATTTGCTAACCATGTACATGGTAAGGGGTTAATTTTCAAAACATATAAAATTGAACACTTAAACTCAATAGTAAAAAAAAGAAATGACTTGACTGAAAAATAGGTAAAGGCCTTGAATAAATATTTCTTCAAAGAAGACATACATATGGCCAACAGGTGTATGAAAAGGTGCTCAACATCACTAATCTTCAGGGAAATGCAAATCAAAACCACAGTGTGAAATCATCTCAAACCTGTTAGGACAGTAATTTTATATATATAAAAAAGACAGGTATTGGTAAGGTTATGAAGAAACTGGAATCCTTAAATTCTATTAGTGGAAACATTAAATGGTGCAGGTGCTATGGGAACTATGTGGAAGATCCTCAAAAAATTTTAAAAAGGTACTATTATATGAGCCAGCAATCCTGTTTCTGAATATATGTCCTAAAGAACTGAAATCAGGATGTTGAAGAGATATGTACACTTTTATGTTCATTACAGCATTATTCACAATAGCTAAGATATGGAAACCACCTAAATGTCTGTCAACAGATGAATGGATAAAGAAAATCTGACATATACATTAATGGAATGTTATTCAGCCCTTAAATAAAAAGGAAATTCTGCCACTTCATTTTACTAAAGGACTTACCTGATCAGGTCAGACTCACCTAGGATAATCTCCTCAATTTAAAGCCAGTTGATTAGGGATTTTAATTATCTGCTAAATCCTTTCACAGTAGCACTTATATTAGTGTTTGAATAACTGACAAAAGTTGTATACATTAGGGGCCAGAAATCTTGGAGTCAGGGAGAGGCCATCTTACTCTTATCAATTCTGCTTACTTCAGGGAATCTCTCCTAAATAGGTCTTTAGACATTAAGGTGAGAAATAATTGTTCAGCTTCTTAAATTTTTTCTTAGCTGAACCTACAAACTGAGGCTTAAGTTTTTATTCATAAAGAGAGTTGAGTTCCATGTAGTGCTATAGAGCTCTGATGACATTTTAAACTAAGATTGTTCATGCCGGGCATACATGCCTCAAAGTCAAGAGTAACCTTCAACCAACCTGCTCTGGAATTGTAATTACTGAATTTTGAATATAGCTTTAGATATCTGAGCCTCAATGTCATTTCACTCACAATGAAGTGATAGATATTATTTGTAAACAAATACAAGTAAATAATTTCCTATTATTAAAAAAATCCATCTTTCAGGGCTGTGGTAGTGGAAAATAACACAATGACATTATTGCAAGCTTCAAGGATAAGACACCAGTAGCTCTCATACAAACAAAATGGCAGGGTAGCCAGAAGCTTAGTAAAGAGAACTAGGGAAAGAGACAGTCAATAAAAGCCCTCCTGGGATCATAGACAACACTAGGAATTGGAAAGCACATATACTACTAGGCTGAGCCCACTCAAGAACAATCAAGGCAAGAATTGAAAGCATACCTCAAGCCTCACACAGATCAACAGTGTCTGTCTGAAGTTTCACAGGGGCTAAAACACAACTTCTGACTGAACACTGACAGAATAAGTTACTCTAACCAGGGGTGACTCCTCAAAAGCCAAGTTTTTAAATAACACCACAGTCATCCCTGGAAATCTCAAAGACCATGTGCATGCCCAAGGCTGCATTCTCTTAGTAGTGATCAGAGAGAGAAACTTCAATCTATCATTCCTGGCTGAACATGGGAAGAAATATAAAATCCTTGAAATGTGATAGTCTCCAAACCACACAAACACATTCAACAAAAACCTAACTGGCTAAGGAGGCTTATGTGTAACCTTTGACCAATAAGTGGCTGTGCTGACCCAAGTGGCCAGGCTTAAGAAAATAAAGGGTTGGGGGACATGAGCAGCAAACATGAGTCTGCACACTGCAGGGGAAATACATTTTATAGAATCACTTTTTTCAAGTCACTAAACAAATAAACTAATGACCTAGCAAGTAACAATTCCCAGGGGTGATAAGTATCTAGAACTTGTACAATATATTATCAAAAAATGTCCAGTTTTCAACAAAAATAATGGAACATGATAACAAACAGGAAAGTGTGACTTATACATAAGGAAAAAATTAGCAGTAGAAAAGGTTTTTGAAATTGCCCAGAGAGTGGACTGAGCAGAAGAAAAACTTCAAAGCAGATATTGCAAATATATTCAAAGAATTAAAGGAAGCAAAGCTTAAAGAATTAAAAGACGGTATCTCTTTTATATCTCATAAAATATTGAACATCAATAATGGAACAGAAATTTTTAAAAGGAACCAAATTAAATTTCTATAGTTGAAAAATACAATAACTGAAATGAAAACTTCACTAGAATGGCTCAACAATAGATTTGAGATGACAGAACTTAAAAAAATCAAAGAACATGAAGAAAGAGCAATAGAGTTATGTAATCTAAAAGAGAGAATAAGGAATTAAGAAAAGTTAACAGAGGCTCCCACACAAAAACTTCTAGAACTGATAAATGAATTCAGCAAGGTAGCAGCAAACATGATTAACATAGAGAAATCAGTTGCATTTCTTTAGACTAACAATGAAATATCAGAAAGGGAATGTAGACAAACAATCCTTTTTAAAATTGCATCAAAAAAAAAAACTTAGGAATAAACCTCACCAAGGAGATGAAAGACTTATTTGCTGAGAGCTATAAAACATTAATAAAGGAAACTGAAGGTGATTCAGAGAAATGGAAAGATATCCCATGCACTTATAGAAGTGCACTTATAGACTGGAAGAATTAATATTGTTAAAATGGCCATACTACCCGAAGCAGTCTACTGACTTAATTCAATCCCTATCAAATTATCTATGACACTTTTCACAGAACTAGAACAAATAATCTTAAAATTTATACGGAACCATTGCCAAAGCAATCCTGAGGAAAAAGAACAAAGTAGGAGGCATAGCCCTCCCAGACTTCAGACAATACTACAAAGCTACAGTAATCAAAACAGTGTGGTATTGGCATTAAAAACAGGTATATGGATCAATGGAAGAGAATAGAGAGTCCAAAAATAAACCCACACACCTATGGTCAATTAATCTTCGACAAAGGAGACAAGAATATAAAATGGGGCAAAGACAGTCTCTTCAGCAAGTGATGTTGGGAAAGTTGGACAGCCACATGCAAATCAATGAGTTAGAACACACCCTCACACCATAAACAAAAATAAACTGAAAATGGCTTATTGCACAGCAAAGAAAACAATAAACAAAATAAAAAGCAACCTACAGACAGGGAGAAAGTATTTGCAAATAATGCAACCCACAAGGGTTTAATTTCCAAAATATACAAATAGCTCATACCACTCAACAAAAAAACCAACAACCCGATCAAAAAATTCACAGAAGACCTAAATAGATATTTATCCAAGGAAGACATACAGATGGCCAATAGACACATGAAAAGATGCTCATCACTGTTAATTATTAGAGAAGTACAAATCAAAACTACAATGAGGCACCACCTAACACCAGTCAGAATGGCCATCATTAAAAAGTCTACAAATAACAAATGCTGGAGGGAGTGTGGAGAAGAGGAAACCCTCCTACACTGTTGGTGAAAATGTAAATTGGTGAAGCCACTATGGAAAACAGCATGGAGGTTCCTCAGAAAACAAAAATAGAGTTGCCATATGATCCAGATATCCCACTCCATATACACAGACAAAGCTATAATTTGAAAAGATACCTGCACCCCTATGTTCATAGCAGTACTATTTGCAATAGCCAAGACATGAAAAAACCTAAATGTCCATCAACAGATGAATGGATAAACAAGATGTGGTATATATATATATACACACATACATACACACACAATGGAATATTACTCAGTCATCAAAAAGAATAAAATAATGCCATTTGCAGCAACATAAATGGACCTAGAAATTATCATGCTAAGTGAAGTAAGTCAGAAATAGAAAGACAAATACCATATGATATCACTTATATATGGAATCTAAAATATGACACAAATGAACTTATCTACAAAATAGAAACAGACTCACAGATATAAAGAACAGACTTGTGGTTGTCAAGAGGGAGGGGTCTGGGAGGGTTTGATTGGGAGGTTGGGACTGGCAGATACAAATGATTGTATATAGGCTGGATAAACAACAAGGTCCTACTGTATAGCACAGGGAACTATATTCAATATGCTGTAATAAACCATAATGGAAAAGAATATGAAAAAGAATATATATATGCATAACTGTATCACTTTGCTGCACAGCAGAAATTAACACAACATTGTAAATCAACTATACTTCAATAAAATTTTTTTAAAAAAACAAAAAGAAAAATTAACAGAGTCTCAAGAGAAATGTGAAACACCATTAAACACACCAATGTATGTAATAGTACTACCAGAAGGAGAGGAAAGAGAGAATAAACAATTAAGGAAATAAAGGCTGAAACCTTCCCAAATTTGATGAAAAATATGCATACATGACAGTCAAGAACTTCAACAAACTACAAGAGAAAAAGGAATCATAACATCAAGCTAACTGCTCATCAGAAACAATAGAGGTCAGAAGGCAGTGGGATGACATATTCAGAGTACAAAATCAACAACTGTCAAACATAGAGTGTTATGTCTAGTAAAACTATTTTTCAAAAATGAGGGTGAGATAAAGCCATTCCCAGATAAACAAAAACTGAGAATTTGTCGTGAGTAGATCAACCTTAAAAGAAATATTAAAAGACTGAAAGCAAGTGACAGAGAGTAATTCAAAGTCATAAGAAAAAACAGAGTGCCACTAAAGGTAATTATGTAGGTAATTATAAAATACAGTATAATTGCATAGTTTTTCTCCTTTCTTCTCCTGACTGATTTAAAAAGCAATTGCATAACACAACGTGTATATGATTATATTATTGAGCATATAACACAGAGAAATGTAATATATTTGACAAGAATAGTATGAAAGAAGGGGATGGGAACAAAGCTATGGTGAAGTAAAGAAATTACACCAGGTAGAAGAAATAAAGAAAACCAGAAAGGGTAAATAAGAAAGTTCATACAACAAACTCTAAACACATATACATGCTTTTACTTCTTTAGCTTTCTTAAAATATATAAATTATATAAAGCAATAATTATAACATTGTATTGTTCAGTTAGTAAAATGTATAAATGTATTATATATGACAGTAATAGTATAAAATATAAGGAGGAAATGGAGTTATATAAGAATAAAGTTTCTATATATTATAAGAATTGTCAGTATAAATCTGAAGTACACTCTGATAAGTTAAGATGTATATTGTAAATCCTTGAGAAACTGCTTTAAATGACTCAAATTGTAATTAAAATTTGCTTGAGATTAAAAATATTACCCTAAACAAAATCTGCTTAATATAAAAGAAGTCAATAGAGGAGTGACAAAGATGGAAGTAGGAAGACCCTGAGTGCACATCCTACCATGGGCATGTCAAAATTACAACTATTTACAGAACAAATATTGATGAGAATACCTGAAAACTAACAGAAAAGATCTTCTACAACTAAAGATATAAAGAAGGAACCACAACAAGACAGGCAGGAGAGACAAAGACGCAGTATTGTCAAGATCCATATCCCCTGGTAGACAACCCATAAGCAGGAAGATAATCACAATTTCAAAGGTTCTCCCCAAGGACTGAAGTGTTCAAGCCCCACATCAGCCTCCCCAGCCCAGGAGTTTTGTACTGGGAATAGGAGCCCCCACAGTGTCTAGCTTTGAAGGCTAGTGGGACTTGCTTTGGAGAGAGCCAGAAGGATATAGGAAACAGAGACTCTGCTCTTATAGGGCGCACACAAAGTCTCACATGCTCTGAGACCCAGGGAAGAAGCAGTAATTCAAAAGGAGCCTAGGTCAGCCCCAGTTGCTGATCTCGGAAATCCTCCTGGAGAGGCAGAAGACAACTGGGACTCATGCTGGGGACACAGATGCTGGTGGTAGTCACTTTTGAAAGCTCATTCTACCATGAAGATACTGGTGCTAGCAAGTGACATTTTGGAGTTCTCCCTCTAGCTTATTAGTGCCAGAATCCAGCACCATCCACCAGCCTGTCTGCACAAATTCTAAGACTTTCCAGGCCAAGCAATTAGCCTCACAGGGACACAAACCCACCCATCAGTAGGCCAGAAGCAGTCAGAGCCCCCCTCTCCCCAGATCCCCACCCTTCTAGGACTCAACACTGCCCACCAGATGTCCCAGGACCCAGCTCCACCCATGAGTGGGTCAGTACTAGCCCTGGAACCTCCAGGACCCTGCATCTAGCCATGTTGGGACCTGACGCTACCCACCAGTTGGCTGGCTCTGGGAGACCCTGAGCCCCATAGCCAGCCACTCCAGGAACCAGCCTCAAACACCAGTGGCTGGTAACCTATATACTAGACAACCAACAGGACCAGGGATAAGCCACACCTACCAGTGCACCCATAGTAATTGGCCCCACCACAATAGAAGGGCCCACACAGCCTACATAAGGGGCAGCTCTAGAAATATAGCTTGGGTGAACAGAGGGAAGTGTGCTGCTGGACCCCATAGGACATCTTCCACATAAGGCCACTTCTGCAAGATAGAGAAAAGTAGCTAACCTACCTAATATTTAGGAAGAAAAACAGAGAATCAGGCAAAATGAAGCAGCAGGGAAATATTTTCAAAATGAAGGAACAAGATAAAATTCCAGAAGAAGGGCCAAGCAAAGTGGAGATAAGCAATCTACCCCATAAAGCATTCAAGGTAATGATCACAAAGATGCTCAACTAACTCAAAAGAAGAATGGATGAACACAATGATAAGTTTAACAAAGAGCTAGAAAATATAAAGAAAAATCAAACAGAGATGAAAAATGTGATAACTGAAATAAAAAATGCACTGGAAGGATCAACAGTAAATTGGATGATACAGAGGAACAGGTCAGCAAACTAGAAGACAGAGTACTGGAAATCACTCAAGCTGAACAGAAAAAAGAAAAAAAGAGCTAAAAAATAGAAGAGTTTAAGAGATCTCTGAGACAACATCAGGTGTACTAAATTCATATTATAGAGGTCCCAGAAGGAGAAGAGAGACAGAAAGGGGCAAAGAACATATTTGAAGAGATAATAACCGAAAACTTCCCTAACCTGGGAAAAGAAACAGACATCTGAGTCCAGGAAACACAGAGTCCAACAACATTAAACCAAAGACATTCACATCAAGACACATTATAATTAAAAGGGCAAAAATTAAAGATAAAGAGAGAATCTTAAAAGCAGTAAGGGAAAAGCAACTAGTTATGTACAAGGAAACTCTCAAAAGGCTATCAGCTGACTTTTCAGCAGAAACTCTGCAGGTCAGAAGGGGGTGAAACAATATGTTTAAAGTGATGAAAGGAAAAAACCTACAACTAAGGATGGTTCAATATCTTCAAATTAATCAATGTGATATACCATATTACAAATTGAAAAATAAAAATCACATGATTATTTCAACAGATGCAGAAAAGCTTTTGACAAAATTCAGCATCTATTTATGATAAAAAACACTCAAAAAAGTGGTGGTTATAAAGGGAATACATCTCAACATAAGAAAGGCCATATATGCCAAGTCCACAGCTAACATCATACTCAAAGCTGAAAAGCTGAAAGCATTTTCTTTAAGATCAGGAAGAAGACAAGGATGCTCAATCTCATCACTTTTACTCAACATAATATTGGAAGTCCTAGCCACAGAAATAAGAAAGAAAGGAAGGAAGGAAGGAAGGAAGGAAGGAAGGAAGGAAGGAAGGAAGAAAGGAAGGAAAGAAAGAAAGAAAGAAAGAAAGAAAAGAAAAGAAAGAAGAAGAAAGAAAGAAAAGGAATCCAAATTGGAAAGGAGGAAGTAAAACTGCCACTGTTTGCAGATGATACGATAGTATATATAGAAAACCCTGAAGATGCCACAAAAAACTGTTAGAACTTATCTGTGAATTTAGCAAAATTGCAGAATACAAAATTAATTAACAGAAATGTTTCTATTCTGTACACTAACAATTAACTATCAGAAAGAGAAATTAAGAAAACAATCCCATTTACAATTACATCAAAAAGAGTAAGATAGCTAGGAATAAACCTAACTAAGGAGATACATGATCTATACTCAGAAAACTATAAGGTACTGATGAAAGTAATAGAAGAGGATACAAACAGGTGGAAAGATACACTGTGCTCATGGATGGAAAGAATTCATTTTGTTAAAATTACCATACTGCAAAAGGCAATCTATAGATTCAATGCAATCCCTATCAAAATACCCATGGCATTTTTTCACAGAACTAGAACAAATCTAAAATTTGTATGAAAATACAAAAGACTCCCAGATAGCTAAAATAATCTTGAGAAAGAAGAACAAGCTGGAGGACTTTAACACCCCACTTACATCAATGGACATATCAAAGTATACTACAAAGCTACAGTAATCAAAACAATATGGTACTGGCACAAAAACAGAAAGATAGTTCAATGGAACAGAATAGAGAGCCTAGAAATGAACCCACACTTATATGGTCAATTAATCTATGACAAAGGAGGAAAGAATATACAATGGGGAAAAGACATTCTCTTCAATATACGTGTTGGGAAAACTGGACAGCTACATGTAAAAAAATCAAACTGGACTACTTTTTCACATCATTTACAAAAATAAATTCAATATGGATAAAATACTTAAACTTAAGACCTAAAACCACAAAACTTCTACAAGAAAATAGGTAGTACATGCTTTTAAATTAGTCTTAGCAATATTTTAGGGGGTACGCCTCTTCAGGCAAGGGAAACAAAAGCGAACAAATGGAACTATATCAAACTAAAAAGCTTTTACACAGCAAAAAAAGTCAACAAAATGAAAAGGCTGCCCACTAACTGGGAGAATATGTTTGCAAATGATATATCTGATAAGGGCTTAATATCCAAAATATACACAAAACTCATAAAACTTAATATCAAAAACCAAACAACTCAATTTAAAAAAGGGTAGACAACCCGAATAGACATTTTTTCAATGAAGACATACAGACAGCCAACAGGCACATGAAATGATGCTCAACATCACTTATCATCAGGGAAATTCAAATCAAAACCACAATGAGATATCACCTCACACATGTCAGAATGAGTTTTATCGAAAAGATAACAAATAAGTGTTGACAAGGATGTGACGAAAAGAGAATCCTTGTGTACTATTGCTGGGTATATAAGTTGGTGCAGCCACTATGGAAAACAGTACTCAAAAAATTAAAAATAGAATTACCATACAATCCAGCAGTTCTACTCTTGGGAATTTATCCAAAGAAAATGAAAACATTAATTCAAAAATGTATATGTACCCCTATGTTCATTGCAGCACTATTCATAATAGCTAAGAAATGGAAGCAACTCAAGTGCCCAGCAATAGATGAATGGATAAAGAAGATGTGTGTGTGTGTGCACACATGCGCATGCATGTGTGTACACCCAAAAAACTCTTTAAAGAAGAACAAAGTTGGAGGGCTTAAACTTTCTGATTTCAACCCTACTGCAAATTATAGTAATCAAGACAGTTAGTTATTCCAGTGGTACTGACATAATTCTAAACATATGGTCAATTTATTTTTGAAAAGTGTGCCAAGAAAATTAAACGGTGAAATAATAGTCATTTCAACAAATGTTGCTATGAAAATTGGATGACCACGTGCAAATGAGTGTAGTGGGACCCTACCTCAAATCACATGTAAAACACAATATAATACAATGCAGTACAATAAAATGAAAATAACTCAAAATTGATCATAGACATAAATGTAAGGACTATGAATATAAAACTCCTGGAAGAAAACATAGGAGTAAATCTTAACCACCATGAGTTAGGCAATGGTTTCTTAGGTACTACACCAAAAGCACAAATGCTAAAAGAAAAAAATGGACTACATCAGTTAAAACTTTTGTGCTTCAAATGATACCATCAAGAAAATAAAGTAAAATAAGTTTCATAGACTGGCAAATACATTTGCATATCGTATATCTGACAAAGGACTTGTATCCAGATATTTAAAAAAGACTTACTTTTCAATAATAAAAGACATATAATGCAATTAAAATGGGCAAATAATTTAAACAGTCATTTTCTCCAAGGAAGATATACTTATGACCAATAAGCACATATAAAGATGTTCAACATCATTAATGCAAATCAAATCAAAAGCACAATGATATACTACTTTACACTCATTAGGATGGCTATAATAAAAAAGACAGACAATAACAAATTTGGTGAGGATGTGGAGAAATTGGAACTCATACATCATTAGGGATAGTGTATAATGGTGCAGCCATTTTGCAAAACAGAATGGCGCTTCTTCAAAAATTTAAACACAGTATTACCATATGACCTGACATTCAACTCCTAGATATACACTCAAATGAAATGAAAATATATGCCACACAAAAACTTGTACATGAATGTTCATAACAGCATTATATAGCAGGGCGATTGAAGATTTTCTAAATTAGATTTAGCTTAGTGCTGGAGTTGAGTGGGGGAGAATGGAGATTGATTGCTTATGGGAACAGGTTTTTTCAGGGGGATTGAAGATGTTCTAAGTTAGATTTTCACGATGGTTGCAGAACTTAGTGAATATACTGAAAAATGTTGAATTGTATACTTTAAAAAGATAAATCATACAGTATGCAAATTATATCTCAATAAAGCTGTTTGAAAACAAAAACAACAACAAAAAGAGTAATGACATACAAGGCCAGGGACTTTCTGAAGCTGTACAGGATAATGTATTTAAGATCACCTGACAGAAGTTGGCCCATCCTAAGCCTCTGGGGTCACAAGGTACAGAAAAAAACAGATGTTTTACCTTAGAAATATGCTGATGGTGATTCTCCAGTTGAAACAAATGAGAAGACTAGAGGAAGCCTTTCTTATGCCACAGATTTCAAAAGTCTCTACCCTTATTAAATGACCTAAAGCACAGGACTAAAATGCTTGCTTACATAATAGTGTAAAAGCATAGAGCCCCAAAGAGAAATACATTAGAAAGGATTGAATTAAATTTAAAGGCTAGATGGGGAGAGAGTAAAACAGCATATGGTGACTGGAACTGGTAGCAGTGCACTTCTAGACTTTGTAAGAAGGCAACAATAGCTCAAATGTTGCATGAGAAAACGGTATGAGTAGGTGGCTTTCCCAGCTCCAAATGAAAGACATTTAGTGAAAAATATTAACTCCTCAATGAGAACTTTCTCCTGATTGTGTTTCTTTTTTTTTTTTTTTTTTTTTTTTTTTTTGTTACGTGGGCCTCTCACTGTTGTGGCCTCTCCCCTTGCGGAGCACAGGCTCCGGACGCACAGGCTCAGCAGCCATGGCTCACGGGCCCAGCCGCTCTGCGGCATGTGGGATCTTCCCGGACCGGGGCACGAACCCGTGTCCCCTGCATCGGCAGGCGGACTCTCAACCACTGCGCCACCAGGGAAGCCCCTGATTGTGTTTCTTAAAAGTATGTTTAAATATACACTGACATTGAGTGTCTGACTTCCCACCATAGCTAAAATAAATATTTTCCCCATTTGTTCTCCTTTCTTCAAAAACCATTGAATTTCTGCTGTGGTCTACAGCAGTGATTTTTAACTCTGACTGGACATTAAAATACTGTGAGCCAAGATGTCCTTCAATAGGTAAATGGATAAACAAACTGTGATATATCTATATGTTGAAATTTTATTCTTCAATAAAAATAAATGAGGTCGGTGAAAAGACATGGAAGAATCTTAAATGCATAGTGGTAAGTGAAAGAAGCCAATCTGTTAAGGCTATGCTCTGTATGATTCCAACGAGGGTATTCATGTGAAAAGGCAAACCCGTAGAGACAGTAGAAAAATCGGCGGTCTCCAGGGGGTGGTTGGAGGAAAGAAGGGGTGAGTAGGTGGAACACAGGGGACTTTTAAGGCAGTGAAACTATTCTGTATAATACTATAATGGTGGATACATATCATTTTTTAAAATAAGGCACATTGGAGACTTTGGCGGAGATAAGCTCAACTTTATTGGTGCTATGGGATTTATAGTTTTCTCAGTAGACAAAAACTGACACTATAGCTGCAAGTATGCAGACCTCTTCTTGCAGAGATTAAATGAAATAAGAAATTGGGTAGGACTTTAAATTCATCAGGCTTTAAATTCTTTCATATGAATAAATTATTTCAATTTTAAACATAAAATTTCTTTGGACTGCTTTTTTCATATCTTCCTGTGAATTAATAATGGAAGGGATTTATATTCAAATATGGAGCATATCTTAGTTGTTATTTTATCACTAGTAAACTTAAACTCATTTAATCTTATTGCAGAAACTGATGAACTATAATGACATGAACTGACATAATCTGGGTTGGGAAATAGTAAAGAGTATTACATTGGATTGAGCAACACTTGGAGTTAATTTGACTGATATATTAAAATAGTTTTAGGATGGGTTGTGCAGCTTTTTGTGGGATATATCTTACCCATCATCAGATCAAAGATAGTCCAAAAAGGAGCCATTGGTATTTTGGTTGGAGCCTTTTGGTTATGGTAGTGGGATAATTCTGAGAAAAATGCTGATGTGCTCACCTGAGAGGGAAAATCACATCCTAGGTAGATCATAAGTCAAATGATCAAGTCCTATAGCTGAGAGTGAAGAAGTCTTTGGAGGTTGACAATGGCCACTCCTTTCTTTAGCAAGTCTTCCCTAGAAAGGAGGTTCCTAGGATGAGCTGTACATTAGAATCACCTGGGGAGCTTTAGATAGTACCAGTGCCTTGGTAACACCCAGGCTAATTAAAGAAGAATATCTTGGATGAGACCTAACATCACAGAGAAGTAGACGTGACATTATTTAATGAATTTGGAAGAACACATTGAATGTATGCAGGTCACCCACTGCTTCCTGCCCTCTGAGTACAGAGAACTATATTATCTATGACTTCTTCTTCAGGATCAGGTACTCGTGGGTGAGACCTGCAGAATTCCTTTTAGGTCTGTGACTGGGTATGTAAATCTGACAAATTTAGGATAAGTTATTAGAAGATTGCCCTTCTCCAACTTAGATTTGATCACTAATTAAAGCTGACAATTTGATTTCTGTTATGCTTCCAAGGTTGTCTCTCCATTGGTTCCAAACTAGGGACCCAATTTATTAGCTCTGTACAATCCTAACTGATATGTCTGTGAAGCACTTAGGAACCAGAGGACTCTCAAAGAACCCAGTTGCAAAGAATACAGCTAATTTCATATGTGCTAGGTTTATAAGTAGCCTCTCTCCTGTTCTTTTGTTATTTTCTCTTTCTTACACTTGAATTCTCTCTCCTACTTACTTCTCTCACGCTGTGTACTGCACATTGGCTTCACTCTTTCTCTTTAGATAAACAAGCTTGTCGATGAGTCTCTTTGTAGCTCATGGTGACTCGAGGTTTCTATGACACTGGTTTAAACACCAACTGAACAATACCTTATAAATCAAAGAATCAATACCCACAAACTAAGTCCCTGAATCAGAAAACATAAATTTCCAAGAGAAACAATAAAATTAGGTTATTTTGGAATATATGCCCATTTTTGTTCCCATCAATTGTGTTTGCAGGGAAGTCACAGGTGCATAAGAGGGCAGTTCAACCCTTTATCAGAGCCTGGGTCTGGGGATGCTTCTCAGAGAAGTGTTGGCTGGGAAGGCATCCCATAGTATACCTACAGAATCACCAGCTTTCTTTTATTTCTATATTTATTCCAGGTCTTCTAAGTAACCTTCAAAAAGCCATTGAAACTTCTCATCCCACAATTGCAAAACTACAAAAATTCTCATTGTAAAAACAAATGAGATAATTGTATGCACCATTTTGAGAATTTTGGGAAAAGCTCATTTCATTGTATTTTTAGGTAGTTCAATTGTATATATGAAAATTCAGGTGAAATAGGAGTAGTTGTTTAAACTTCAGAAGTTGTTACTATTTTTAAAAACATAGAATGATTATTGCAGGTAATACTACCTTGGGAAAGATCATCACAAGCATTTGATTTCAATAATGATCATTGTTAGGCACTAATTATTGCTCTATAACACTTATTTTTTAAAAATTCTTTAAAGTGTGTATTAACTGCACTCCTGAATATTTGGTTTTGTTTAAAAATAGTCTCGACTGAATTTTATCTCTCTCATGAACTATATAAAAATTGATTTTTGCTTTTCAAGAGAAGGGTTGAAAATGTAGCTTGTTAAGAAAGGACTGTTTCATTTTATTTCCTTCCTCATGTTCTCTTGCACTGTTTGATTCTTTTCATTTAGTTGTACTTTAATATTGTAGGGCTTGAAAATTTCCTAGGGAAATGAAAGTGCCTGTTTTGGTTTCCCCTTTTATTAACGAATCATTGATTAGAAGCAGTACTTTTTATAGTTGAAAAAGCACTGGATAGAACTTCGGAAGACCTGTATTTGATTCTATGTCTCTGACTGATGAACTGTATGACTTTGGGTTGGTGACGGTATTTCTGAACCTCATCTGTTTTCTGAAACTCCTCACAGTTTTCTCATCTGTGAAAGGAGTTACAATATATTTTCTTTGATTACCCTTCTAGCTCTGATATACTCTTCTATGAATGGCTCTGTGGCATGATTCTTGTTTCACACTTATTATGGTAAACAATTACATGACCAGAGAATTACATTTAAAAATGTCTGTGAAACACCATCAGAGGTTCACTGTCAATGAGAGACACTTGTACCACAAGAACTTCGCAGAGAATCCTAAAAAATGAGAGTAAATCTTGATTTATTCACACGCATGAACATTTGCTCCTGATCCAAATGGTCTCTGAATTTGCCTGAAGAATGAAATGCTATGTTGGTAAAGGTGGGGAGTGACACGTGTGCCCAGAAACAAAAGATATGAGATTTGAAACTTGTGCAAAGAGTAGGATCTTTTCTGAGAATCTGAAAGTAAGTCCACCAAATCCAGATTTAGGAATGCTTCATGGTTGCTGTCCATTCCCAGTTTTGTTCATTCATCCTGTTATCTTTAATGTTTGCTTTGAGTCATGGGCATATGCATGAAGGGGGGCACACAAAACAGAGGTCCAGGCTCTGAATTGGTATGGCATCACTCCCATTGCCTTCTAGGGGTCAAAGAAAGCCACAAGACCAAGCCTTGTGGAGAAATAGGCTTCATCTCTTAAGGGGAGGAACTGCGAAGTATTGAGGTTATTTTTGAAACCTATACATCCTTAATTTTTGATAAAATTAGCATATGATATATACCTTACAGAGTTTTCATGAGCATTGAGTAAAATACAGTGCCTGTTTCAGTGCCTGAAAAGAGTAGCCACTCAATAGATATCTCTTTATCAGCTTCATAGTTATTGTTAAAGATCTTACCTGTGTTTAGGTCATCAGGATAACCAAATTCTGTTACTTCTACTCCTATTTTGTACTTCTTCTCTATCTTCTCAACAGTGCCTGTTGCTACTGACTGAATTGTGACCCCACCCCTCATCACTTCTCACCATTTTTATTGAAATAACCTCTTAAATAATAAGCAACTAGCTATCTCTTTTGAGGAACTATAAACTCCATGAGGGCAGGGACCCTGACTTTCTGATTTATAGTTGCATATTTATTTCCTGATACAGTACATTCTCACAGATGTTCCACCAATATTTGCTGAGTGTATGAATAGATGATTAAACTCTGCATACAAATAAAGTTTTAGAAAAATCAAAATCTTGTTACTCTGTTTTTTTATATTCCTCCAATGGCTCCTCACAGTGTTCAAAATAAAATATAAGTTTCTTAGTTTAATCTACAAGGCTCTCCATGATCTGACCCTTGCCTCTGAAACTTCATCTATCACTCTTCTGGTACATGTAACCCATCTTCCAGGAGTTTTCTCACTCAATTATTATTTACTGAAAGATGTCCTTTTCCCTTGGAATAGCCAGATGTCCCTTATTTAACTGGAGAAACTCCTATCTGTCTTTAAGGCTTAGGTCAATAATTTCCTTCTCTAGGTCATCCTCTATGAAGTTCCAACATTAGCCAAATGCACTCTTTTTATCTCTTAGCATACTGTGCATAACCATGTCACAACAATTATCAACTTACAAATCAGATGCTACCTTTTTCATCTCCATATGACCTGAAAGCATCTAGCATATAGTAGATGTTTCATAATTACTATATGAATGAACACAGGCAGGATAGCAGGTATGGAGGAAGTGTAGCTTTAAAATTCATTGCCAGGAATTTGATGGGGTATCCCACTTAAGCCTGGAGATGTATATTTCTTCTATTATTAAAGTCTCATTAGAGTTTTCCCCCACTAAATGGACTAAATTGCCTTTCTTTGCTGTTAAAATAACTCTTGGTAGTAAGCTTGGTGTTACTCTATCCCCAAATGACTATTGTCCTAACCTTTTTTTTGCACTAAAGCCTGACTTCATTTCTTTTTGACTGGTGGATTATGATTTATTCCTGAACAATTTCAAAAGACTTAGACTACCCCAAATAAATCTATGTTTGTATGATGCCAAACGACTCATTTGGTAGTGACTAAATTACTTTGGCATCGTGAGCACAGAGCCAGTCTCAGCTTCTTCAATAATAATAATAATGATATTTTGTTAGTATAAGTGCCTCCAGGAAAAAGAAATCCAGCATCGATTTGACAGGACTAATGTTTAAGTGGATCCTGCAGCATTTGCTTTTCAATAGAAAGAAAAATGATAGTTGTACAAAGCAGCTTGTGAATCCTGTGTATGCCATTGGTGCATCAGTTAAAGTTGCCCCAGGCCACTTTTTACTTACTCTTCTTTGATTTACTGTCTTTCTTAAAGTGGAATACAAATGTATTCTAAACAATTTTAGGTCACCTAGGGCTTTTTTATTTTTCCCAGCTATAGGCCAAATTTCTAAATTCTTAACTAGTTAGAGGAAGAATAACAAAAAAGCACATAATTTAGTAAAGAAAAATACAGCAGAACATGAAAAATAATCCACAATATGTGAGTAAGCACATTTCCTCACTTCTTAAGATTAAACTAAAGCTAATCCTTTCATAAATACACTTGATAATTTCAAAAGATGAGTGAACTTCTTTTGGGAAAATTTTTATCTTTTATTTTTCTTTGTAATGTTGCCTAAGATTGAGCATGTGCTTTCATCGTTTATTAATTCCTCTCCTTACTGCACTAAATAATAACTGACATACTTAAAATGCAACTTAGGATGAGTAGAGGTTTTCTTGATGAAAACTCACATCCTTTTTATTCAGGTAAGAAAACTGAGGCCCAAGGAAAGCATGTGACTAGGACAAGGTCATACAACTGTGGACAAAGAATGTCACCTGTCATTTCAGTAGAAAAAGGATGCTGCAGCCATAAGGCCATCAGCCACTGCAGCTGCCCCTGATGATGTACACTGAGGGAAATTCAGGATGGAGAAAAGCAGGATACTGGTCCTAGATAGTTAAGGTACATATCAAGGGAATAATTTCAATAAGCTTAGAATCTTGCATCTTCCCATACATAGAAAAGCACTAAAATCATTAACTTTAAATGTCTGTTTCTGTGACTAATAGTAATCTTTTGATGTTTGACTACTTTCTTTTTTTTCATCAAAAACTCCTATGTATCCTGGCTTCTCTGTACTTCTTTGGAACAATCTCTCACAGCTATCTGAGAGGCAGTATCCTGGGCTTAAGTCCTCAGTAAGTCTGCAAAATAAAAAATAATTCTCAACTTTTGGGTTGTACTTTTTTTTTTTCAGTAGACAAAGCTATCTAATTCAAGAACTAAACCAGGTACTAAGACTTCAGTCTCTTTCTATTCTTTCCACTACATCAATATATTTTTTATTCTACTTGTTCTTTTGGTGTTATCTCTCTGAATTCTTATTAATAAATTATTTTAAAGGTAGCTATACAGTTTAAAAGCAATGAGAAATTTAGCTGAATGAAATTAGTTTTAAGAAGGATTTGTTTATAATGCAAGACAATTATTATCCAGTCCTAATTTTAAAAAGCTCTCTTTTTGACACTATTTTACATAAATAAAAAAGAAATTAATACTTAATTAATGTTGCTATGAAGATTGTAAGTCTTATTGAGAGGTTATTTTGGGATATACTCTATAGGCAAGACATATTTTGGAAGTAAAATGTATTATCTATTTTTAATTTGTATTGAATTTTATTTTTACTTGATGCATTAGGAATCGCTTGGGAGTGTTCTAAAGCATTGTTCTGGACCTGCTTACGTTGCACTCAGTATCTAAAACAAAATAAATCTATATACTGAAACCAGATATATTTATGATCAATCCAACTTTGCAGTTCTGGCTAGATCAATATTCATGCAGTCAAGATACAAATATGTCTGTATAGTATTAAATAATGGCTGAGTTCCTTTCCTTTTAAATTAAGTCATTTGTACACATGTTGAAGTGCTATAATGTATATGAATTCCATACAGTTTACAGTTTGCTGTATTTGTAAATATATGAAAAGAACTTGCAAAGTTTTATTTACAAAATTATGGTCTAGATGAACAAGAATGCAAATATTCTTGTATATTTCAAGATAAAAAGGGCATATATATAAGTATTTATATGTGTATTTATTTTAAGATCTTGTTCATTTAATATCACCTAATTTTACTTTTAAATGTGTATCTACCTCTTTTAAGATGTCATTGTCGAAGAGCAAATTCTCATGGTTCAAAGCATTTCTCTGCTCTTACTAATTAGACTTTTGTAACAACACTATGAGGAGTAGGTATTACAATTTTTATTAGGGAAGAACTAAAAAGGCAGAAATACTTTTAAAAACATGTATTTTCCCAGCTAGTTTTATCGTCAAAATAAGTGGGACGAGTCTCAGGTTTCCTGAGTTTTTGTTTTACTACAGGTCATGCTAAAACCTTATCTCTTTCTCTAGGGAAAACAGAGAACTGTGTTTAGATTAACTTTGATAGCTACACATTTTCAAATGA
Organism: Mesoplodon bidens; assembly: GCF_964165515.1. Classification (NCBI taxonomy): domain Eukaryota; kingdom Metazoa; phylum Chordata; class Mammalia; order Artiodactyla; family Ziphiidae; genus Mesoplodon; species Mesoplodon bidens. The sequence continues at coordinate 94,532,793 of NC_138167.1, forward strand.
ACTGTTTATTAATTAAGAGCGAAATGATAACTAGCATTTTGAGTGTGTGTATGAATGTGTGTGCTGATTTGGGAAAGGAAGATCATGATAATAAGAAAGTGAGAATGTTTCTGGAAGAGCATTAAGAATGTTTTCTGTGATTGCTATCAGCCTGACCTTGGGAGAAAAAGAAAGAAATGACCAAGAAAGGATCTCTGGACAAATGGCAAGAGGAAGCACTGAGGAAGAATCCAGCTTAAAACAATATCACCAAATCAGTCAAATAACTGGTTGTAAGTAACAGAAACCCAGTTCAATCTGGCTTAAGCAAGAATAATTCTTATTACAAAACATCCTAGAGACAGATCTAGTTTCAGGCCAGCTAAATCCAGGGTTTTGACCCTTCGGATGTCATCAAGATTTTGCTCTACAACCTCTCAGCTCTGTTCTTGGTGGTGTTTTACAGCCTGCCACTTAGGAGTGATATCTGTAAAAGAGGTATAGATTTAGGCGTCATCACTGGATCAGTGTTGATTGTATCCCTGAGAAAGGATGAAATCACCCAGGAGAGGGTCCTAGAGTGAGAAGAGAAGAGGACCTTGAAGAGAATCCTGGAAAATACTAGCATTTCAGGATGAGGCAAAAGAGCCCAATAAAAAGACTGAGAAAGAATCTCCTGAAAATAAATAATACTAGCAACACAGGGGCCATGGGAAAGGTTGAATGGGCCACAGATATACATTTTCTGGCTATCTGACTTACAACAATTTCTTTTATTTCCAGAAATAGTCTCTATACTCAGGGTATGGCCACCAGGATTATATAACTTGACTTCTGGCCACAGCTGAATGCTTTAGTGGGTCCAATTGAGCCAAACTGGCCCTGTCAGGTTCTTGTTTCTAATAAACTGAAATTTAGAACTGACAGACACAGATACCACTTATGCCATGCTGAGTCAAAGCAAACAAGTAAAACAAATTAAGTAAAAATAAAGCCAGGGACAAGTCGGGAAGTAGAAGAGTTTAAAGAGTCTCAGCAGGGAAAGAAGCATCTGTTGGAGAAGGTTGAGGAAGGAAAAGCATAGGGACTGGAGAAGTTTTTGTTTTGTTTTGTTTTTTAAGTTGTAAAAGACTTGAGTATGTTTTAATATATTTGCTTCCCCATTCTCATCAGATGAACTTGCTTTCTGAATCACGAAGAAAATAGAATGCAGTAGATAGAAAATTCCTCAATTCCTTCCCACCAATGCTGGAACTATGAGCATCTTCGTTCATTCCTTTGTTCTTCCTTGCGTCGTGTCACAAAGGAAAAAGGTGCCTGTTGGGTAATTTACCCCACTCTAATATTATAAGCAGATCCCCAAATTAAATAACCTAATATGTGGGGGTCACTTTATAGCAAGATTAATGAAATGAAGTCCAAGCCTGCACAGCAAGCATCCTAAATTCCAGGGGTCTGTCTGCAAGGTCTAAATCCAATTTGTTCTGGCTATCGTTTGGTACCATCTTATAGCTGCTCTCTACGCTGGCTTAAATATGCATGAAGATGATTCTAGGACATGAATCCGGCTGTGACTTCCAGGACAGCACTTGCAATTCCAATATTCCTAGTCATCTGGCCCTTGAGACTGGGACTGAAAAATACTGAAAACATAAAAATCAGCAGTGCCTGCAGCTTCGCTGCCTGACTCCAACCACCTTCCATATACTTCTCTTCCCCCCAGGAAACAAAAGCTTTGATCTGCTTCCGTTTGAGAAGGGGAGCTGGATGGAGGACAGGAGCCGACTGCCAGGTTGCACTGTATGGCAAGTTTCTCCTGTTTTCTCAAGCGTATTCTCTAGGACTATTGTATTCTCGATGCCAAGCACAGGGCTCAGTACATAGTAGGATCTCAATTCAATTTTGCAGAATATGTGAAAGAATGGAAAATTAATGAACAGGTGGATAATTTATGCCAGTTTGGGAGAGGGCAGGATCCAGTGTACAAGAAGAAGGATACATTTTCAGGAAGAGGAACTTGTTTTTTCTGCTGAAACCTTTCTATTCTGCAGGGAAAGGAACAATATGGATTCTGCCTCACACACTACAGAAAATCAGATACTAGGTGTTTGATGTTCTTTTAAATTCTAAGAATAGTGTTCTGTGTGAATAAAGAATTACAATAATTGGGAATATCTTTCAATGTTTACTTCTAATTTTCATTTCCAAGTGAATTAATTGAAATAGTCTGACACAATTTTCTTATTTTGGAACAACCAACATTATTAAAATAAGTTATGATTTTAACAGCTGCAAGTTTTAAACTAAGCATGACTTATTAAAGCAATAATCTTGGGTTTGAAAACGAAGTGGCTTATTTACATTGCTACAATTAAAATGTGGCTCTGTTTGATCAACACCTTTGGGTTTGTTTGGTTTTTTTTAGAAAAAATACGTATACACATGCTTTTAAAATGCTAGTGTTCACTTTCTGCACCTTTCTTCTTTAAATCAGGCAGAGAACAATTCTTATTCCCTAATTCTCTTGGAAAATTAATCTAAGCCAGGCAGAAGCAACTATCTAGAATGGGCTTTATTTTATTGTATGTCTAATAGGTTACCCTGGTCCTGAATTTTTTCATACTGTCTGGTTTTATCTCCTGTTACTATTAAATCATCCTGCAGCACTGTATCTGTTTGATAGTCCCTTTCTGATGAATAAAAAACCAAACTCCTTAAAGATCTCTTTTCAAATTGCAAAGCGTTGGAGATCCTTTAGAATATAGGGATGTAGATAAAAAGAAGTGTAATTTTGTTACTGTAATTGCACTTGGCCTCCGCTTAGAGAAGAAACCAAAGTTATAGTGGGTAATACAGTTTCTGTGGGGCACCTGTCAGGGATAGTTTACAGTGATGTTTGATTCTGTGCAAAATTGACCGAGCTAAGCTATGTCCATATAGCTGGTAAAACATTATTTCTAGTTATGTCTGTGAGGTGTTTCCAGAACAGATTAGCAATCTATTCTGGAATAGATTAGCAAGAAGGTCCTCTTCACCCATATGGGAGAGAATCATCAATTCCTTGTGGGTCTAAAAAACAAAAGGGCAAGGTGGAAGAAAGGCAAATTCTCTCTCCTCTCTTCTTGAGCTCCCCTCAGACGTCGGAGCTCCTTTTACTCAAGCTTATGGTCTCAGACTAAGAGTTACACTATTTGCTCTGCTGGTTCCTGGCCCTATAGACTCAGACTGAATTACACCACCAGCTCTCCTTGTTCTCCAGCTTATAAATGGCAGACTGTGGGACTTTTTGGCCTCCATAGCAGCCTAAGCCATCCTATAATAAATCTCCTATATATGTATAAGAGATAATTATAATCAATATAATTAATATAATAATAATTATAATATATTATTATATATAATAATCTCATATGTGTGTGTATATATATATATATATATATATATATATATATATATCCCATTGGTTCTGTTTCACCTCAATACATTTACATTTATCTTAGAGAAACAAGATTGAGATAAGACATTTGTAATTTTAAAAATTAAGAGTATTATGGCATTTTTCACAGAACTAGAACAAAAAATTTCACATTTTGCATGGAAACACAAAAGACCCCGAAGAGCCAAAGCAATCTTGAGAACAAGAAACAGAGCTGGAGGAATCAGGCTCCCTGACTTCAGACTATACTACAAATCTACAGTAATCAAGACAGTATGGTACTGTCACAAAAACAGAAATATAGATCAATGGAACAGGATAGAAAGCCCAGAGATAAACCCATGCACATATGGTCACCTTATCTTTGATAAAGGAGGCAAGAATATACAGAGGAGAAAAGACAGCCTCTTCAATAAGTGATGCTGGGAAAACTGGACAGCTCCATGTAAAAGAATGAAATTAGAACACTCCCTAACACCATACACAAAAATAAACTCCAAATGGATTAGAGGCCTAAATGTAAGGCCAGACACTATCAAACTCTTAGAGGAAAACATAGGCAGAACACTCTATGACATACATCACAGCAAGATCCTTTTTGGCCCACCTCCTAGAGAACTGGAAATAAAAACAAAAATAAACAAATGGGACCTAATGAAACTTCAAAGCTTTTGCACAGCAAAGGAAACCATAAACAAGACAAAAAGACAACCCTCAGAATGGGAGAAAATATCTGCAAATGAAGCAACTGACAAAGGATTAATCTCCAAAATTTACAAGCAGCTCATGCAGCTCAATATCAAAAAAACGAAAAACCCAATCCAAAAATGTGCAGAAGACCTAAATAGACATTTCTCCAAAGAAGATATACAGATTGCCAACAAACACATGAAAGAATGCTCAACATCACTGATCATTAGAGAAATGCAAATCAAAACTACAGAGATATCATCTCACACCAGTCAGAATGGCCATCATCAAAAAATCTACAAACAATAAAAGCTGGAGAGGGTATGGAGAAAAGGGAACCCTCTTACACTGTTGGTGGGAATGTAAATTGATACAGCCACTATGGAGAACAGTATTGGAGGTTCCTTAAAAAACTAAAAATAGAACTACCATACGACCCAGCAATCCCACTAGTGGGCATATACCCTGAGAAAACCATAATTCAAAAAGAATCATGCACCACAATGTTCATTGCAGCTCTATTTACAATAGCCAGGACATGGAAGCAACCTAAGTGTCCATCAACAGATGAATGGATAAAGAAGATGTGGCACATATATACAATGGAATATTACTCAGCCATAAAAAGAAACGAAATTGAGTTATTTGTAGTGAGGTGGATGGACCTAGAGTCTGTCATACAGAGTGAAGTAAGTCAGAAAGAGAAAAACAGATACCGTATGCTAACACATATATATGGAATCTAAGGGGAAAAAAAAAAGGTCATGAAGAACCTAGGGGCAAGATGGGAATAAAGACATAGACCTACTAGAGAATGGACTGGACGATATGGGAGGGGCAAGGGTAAGCTGTGACAAAGTGGGCGAGTGGCATGGACGTATATATACTACCAAACGTAAAATAGATATCTGGTGGGAAGCAGCCGCATAGCACAGGGAGATCAGCTCAGTGCTTTGTGACCACCTAGAGGGGTGGGATAGGGTGGGTGGAAGGGAGGGAGACGCATGAGGGAAGAGATATGGGAACATATGTATATATATAACTGATTCACTTTGTTATAAAGCAGACATTAATGCACCATTGTAAAGCAATTATACTCCAATAAAGATGTTAAAAAATTAATAGTATTTAATATAATTTGAAGTGGGGCTTTTCTCTTGCCCTACATTCAGCCTGTGTTGCTGTGATTATAATTGATGCTGTCCACCAATGTTTCTGGTTCTCCTTCCAGACACAGGGTAGGCTTTTATGTCCTAGCTTTCTTGATGACAGACATGGACATGTGACTTCCTTTGGCAAATGAAGTGTGAGCAGAAGTGATATGTGTCACCTGAGAGTAGAAGCCTTTGAGGACTGAGATATAGTTTGTTGTGTTCTTTTCTTCCTGTTGTGGCAAACTACAACATTTCAGGAGGTGGAATCCCCAGCCACCTACAACCCTAAAAGAGGACGAAGTAGAGCAAACCCCCCCTGCTCACCCAAGACCGACAAGCAGCATGAGTGAAGTAAACTTTTGTTTTAAATCACACTGATTTGGAGATTCATTTAAAAAAGAAGAAGCTAGCTACTTTTACTAATATAGGAATTGATCATGAGTAGTAGGGTCCTCCATAAAAACTAAAAAGCAATATATGATGTTGGCTTAGGAGCTGGTGGTTAAGAAGGCGATCAATGTCATGTGGTGACAATTCATGTTATCCTGTGGGAAAATATTTGGTAAATCTGTCTCCTGAGGAAACTTGGGAGGCAAATCATGTACATATAGAACTCTTAGCTTGAGGGGAAGAAGTCAGAAAACAGAATGCCAATGTACATATTGGTTGTTGTTGATCGCATTTCCCCAGGAATTGCAGGAAGACATGAGCTCAAAAAAGAATTTGTTGGCTCTGCAAGTAATAAATAACAGGACTAGATATCCCAGAAACTCAGAGCTTTAAAATATTGGCAGAGACAGGTATTTTTAGACCCTAAACAGTGAAGATAGCATTGAAAAATGCTTTAAGCAACAAAGATATATATATATATAAACTCCATCTTACCACATGTGTCAGGTGGCTAAAGTCCAAAACACTGACAACATCAAATGCTGGTGAGCATATGGAATAATAGAAACTCTCATTCATTTCTGGTGGGAATGCAAAATGGTACAGCCACTTTGGGAGACAGTTTGACAATTTCTTAAATTAGTCTTACCATATGATTCATCAATTCTGCTCCTATGTATGTACGTACCAAAAGCAGATGAAACCTTATGTTCACACAAAAACCTGCACATGAATATTTATGGCAGTTTTCTCATAATTGCCAAAAGTTGGAAGCAACCAAGATGTCCTTCAGCTATACACCTTAAACTTGTACAATGACGTATGTCAATTATTTCTCAGTAAAACTGGAAAAAAAAAATGTCCATCAATAGGTGAGTGGATGAACAAACTGTGGTACATCCATACAATGAGGTATTATTCAATGATAAAAAGAAATGAACTGTTAAGCCAGAAGAAGACATAGAGAAACCTTAGATGTATTTTGCTAAGTGAACGAAGCCAGTCTAAAAAGGCTAGATACTGTATGATTCCAACTATACAACATTCTGGATAAAGCAAAACTATGGAGACGGTAAAAAAACGATGGTTTTTAGAGTCAGTGAACCCCACTTCCCCTACACACACCTGAAAGTAAGCTGGATACTAACATGTGGAAACAGCACAAACAATCATTTCATTTTGACTGGAACTTTCTGTTGATAATTGAGTAGCACTGAAGAAGGATGAGGTTCAGCAACTGGCTTATTTTTCACTCTCAGCATGGCAAAGGAAATACTAGCTGACACGAGAATGAGAACCTAAGGGTTTGGTACAAATAATTTGCATGCTTATGAGTTCTAATTCTATGTAAACTTTGGGGATCTTCAGGTAAATATTTACCTTCTTATTACTCTATTGTTTTTGAGAACAAATAGTTACCTTTTGGAATGTGTATTGTGTGTGTGTATGTGTACTTAAGTGCATTTAACCCAGAGCTGCACAACTGTAAAATTAAGAAGTCTGTGCAAATCCCACTTATAAGAAACCTGGAAGGAAAACAGACTTGGGTCACCAGAGTATAAGTAGACATTGCAGCACTGCAGTAGGGTGGGAAGAACCTGGGCTTGGAGGTCAGGCAAATTGAGATCTAATTCAGGCTTTACTGCTAGGGCCCTTGAGACATTTTTGTTAACCTCTATGAGTTTTGATTTGCAAGTGGGATTAATGACCCCCCATAGGATCACTGTGATCATTAAATGAGATGATACATGCAAAGAGCTTGGCTCATAGTAGAAGCTCAGTAAATGTTAACTAGCTTCATTATGCTGACATTTAGAAACCGTTGAATAAATAGTGAGTCAAATAAGAAAGTAAATCTAGAGAGACACGACCTTGGTCCGGGCACCATAGAGATCTTGGTCTAAGCTCCATATATATCCTTTCGTACAAATAAGTAAACTTTTCTTTAAACTCAGTCTCAAATATTTACTGAGCAATTACTTTAAGTCCTATATTAGACTAAGGTATATGAATTTTAAAATATATAAACCTTTTCTTCAAGATGCTTAGAATGGAGTTCAGAGAGTGATTATTTATATATCCAAGACAAACATAGCAAACATTGTCAAAAAGTGAATGCTAATTGGCAAGTGAGGCAAGATTACTATAATGTGGGAGTGTTGGCAAAATTCAAATGGAAAATGAAGGATTTTATCTGGGTCTTAAAAGAGGAAAATGGCTTAAATAAATGAGTATGTGGAATAGAACATGAGAGAGGAGTAAGTGACTGATGTTGAGTGTTTACTATGTTTCAGGCACTATCTACATATATCACAATATATATGTGTTTGCATACAAACAGATGGATGGTGTGGTGGGGGGGGAGAGACATGGAGAATGAAGATGAAGACATTGAAAATTACTCCACCAAGAAATTTGTCCAAGCTCTTATAGCCAGCAGGCACAGAAGTGGGTTTACCAGCTAAATTCTGACTCACAAGATTCTAATATAGCATGACACTTCTTGGCTATTTTTTTGAAGAGGGGTAGTAAACTATAAGGTTAGAGAGGTTAAAGTCAAATTATTCGCTTAGATCATGTCTGCTCTCCCAGATTCACAAAGATTTCTGTATGGATCAAGAGTAAGGCTGGACCCTCAAGTTGGAAAGAGGGAAAAAGATGAAGATGTGTAAATCTTATTATGGAATACTAACTAAAATTTTTATTTGGATTTTTACCTTGTAAGTTCAGAAATAAATTCTTGAGATCACTATTTCTTTTATAACATTTGTTTTCATAAAAATTTTTACCCATTAAGAATTCCTCCTACTTTCATATGTATTTTCTGGTAAGCATTGTGTTCAAAATTCACAAGTTGACTTCAGCAGGCAGGGTGGTGGAATTAGATTGTATTGCATTATCAAAAAGAGAATCTGGTAATTTTTCATTTTAATAAATTTAAATTTGTTTAGATTATAATTTTTGTGCTGGATATAATATGACTTGTATTTACAATACAATTTTATCATTATACTATATAATATTGAAGTACAGCAGGTTGCACATTATTAATCATTAATAATGACTAATTTGTTTGTCTGTCAAACATTTATTGGACCATTACCAAGGTCAGTAAAAGAATTATCATAATTTATTCTTACTGTGCTTGAATACTTTATGAATGGCTTTAATTTCTATAATCTTTAATGAGATATCTTCAAAGGTAAGTGAGTATATATGGATTGAGGAAATAGTTACTGATACTCTACATCACAAGTAAGTTATTTTATCAGTTTTATATGTTTGTTTTGCTTCTACTGTTAGTTAACATTACCTATTAACATTGCTATAAAATTTTGTTGGTATCTCCTTTTTGTTCTCTTGGGGTAGAGTTTTTTGACAGTCATTAATTTTCTACAAAATGCTGTGTGACACATTCGTTGCCTTTCACACAAAGCTTACATAAAGTTTGCTTAGATTGTCACTGGATTTTTCTCTCATCAGCTTAGTATATTATTTTTATGTGAAGTTATTATTTTGGTTTAGTTTGTGCTTAAAATTGTATCTGTTTATTATGATTTTCCTAATAGTTGGCCAACTATCTTATATCATATGTATTACAATTGTAAACTAGTCACAATATTTACTGTCTTTTGGTGTTTTGTATAAAAATGTAAAACATATTAACTGTATGTAATATTTATAATATAGGCACATATAAAGAAGAAAATAAGTTACCCATAATTCTATGACCCAGGGATAGCTACCATTAACGTTTAGGTACATTTTGAGAGAGAGATAAAATCGATACATGGATGCAAAAATTATAATAGGAATTTCTCGGTGAAGTTACATTCAGACACACATTTCTCAAAAGAAGATGTACAAATGGCCAACAGGTGCATGAAAAGGTGTTAAACATCACTAATCATCAGGGAAATGCAAATCAAAACCACAATGATATATTACCTCACCCATGTTATGATGGCTATTATCAAAAAATCTGAAAGAAACCAACGGTTGGTGAATTTGTAAAGAAATTAGAACCTTTGTACACTGTTGGTAGGAACGTAAAACGGGGCAGTCACTACGAAAACCAGTGGGGAGGTTCCTCAAAACACTGAAAATAGAACTACTATACAGCCACTGCTAAGTGTCTAATCTGCCCCCAGCAGAGACCAACACTGAGTCCCCAGTATGGCATCATTCCCCAGGGTGATCAACCAGCTACCTGGTGGCAGGTTTATTACACTGTATTGCTTCCATCATGGAAGAAACTGTGCTTTATTCTTATTACAATAAATACTTACTCTGGCTATGAACTTACCTTCCCTGCACACGATGCTTCTGTCATAACTATCATCCAAGAATTTACAGCATGCCTTATCCACTGTCATGGTATCCCACACACACAGTTTGTGATCAAGAAACTCACTTTACAACAAACTAAGTGTGGCAGTGGTCTTATGCCCATGGAATTCATTGGTCTTACCATGTTCCCCATCCTCTTGAAGCAACTGGCTTGATAGAACAGCAGAGTAGCCTTTTGAGGACTTAGTTATAGTGCTAGTTAGGTAGTAATATTGTGCAGGTTGGCAGCAATGCTCTCCAGAAGGCTATATATGCTCTGAATCAGCATCCAATATATGGCCTATTTTCCCCATAGCCATAATTCATGAGTCTAGAAATCAAGAGGTGGAAATGGAAGTCACACCACTCACAGTTACCTGTAGTTGCAAAATTTGGGGCTCCTCATGCCTCTGAATCAACAGGCAAGGAAGGAAGTCACTATTCTGGCTGGGGTGATTGATCCTGATTACCAAGAGAAATTGGATGGCTACTACACAATGAAGGTAAGGAAAAGTATGTCTGGAATACAAGATATCCCTTAAGGACTTCTCTTATTACTACCATGACCTTTGATTAAAGTCAAAGGAAAACCATGATAACCCAATTTTGGCAGGAAAATTAATCACCCAGGTCCTTCAGGAGTAAATGTTTAGGTTATCCACAAGGCAAAGAACCATGAAAACTGAGGTTTCCTGGAGAAAAAGAAATCTCTCTTAAGACTGAAGCATTAACTTCTGCCTGAGTTTCCTTCTGCCCTCTAGATTTCAGACTCAAGACTACAATATCAACTTGTATCTGAGCTTTTAGCTGGCTGACCTGACCTACAGATTTCAGATTTGCCAGCTCCCACAATCACATGAGCTGGTTTCTTAAAATAAACTCTTAATATATATGTATGTGTATATCCAGTTGGTTCTATTTCTCGGAAGAACCCTGACATAGCAAGTTTCTAAAATTCTCAGCTTAGCTCTTACATGGGCGAATAAAACTACCTATATTATAAAGTTGTTATGAGTAAAAACTGAGGCAATGCAATCAAATTACTTAGAAAAATATCAGACAAATCATAAGTACTTGATAAATACTAGCTTCCACTCTTTTACTATTACTCTGATTTACAAAGAAATAGTATTCCAGGTATAAACTTCTTTTTTTAGCTATATCTTTATCTCAATCTATTTTAATGTAATAATTTCACTTTGCTTTTTCTCTAGCAGACTCCAGGAAATGATTAAACTTTCTAGGTATTAAAAAGACCAGTTCTTTTTGACAGCATATTCATTGATTAACTCAATTTTCTCAGGTTGGCTGAACACACATCTTAAGTCTCTGAAACCATTGTGCAATTATGATTATTGCTTAGATAATGTCCACAGAAAATCTATGATCAAAGAAGAAAATGACAAGAGATCCACAGTTTCCCCAACAAGCCTTTGGTCATTTGGGCCTAAATGCTGGCTTTTGGTAAAAATATTTAATGAGCACCTACTATGTGCCAGGGTCTGTTCTACAGACTGATTAAATAGCAGTAAGCAAAGCATACAAAGTCCCTTTTTCTCATAGAGGCTGCATTCTATAAGCCCATTGAAGGCTTTTCTTTGTAAAGAAAACTAGCCTTTGGAGGGTTTTGAACACAAGGGAGGTGTATAGGAGAAGAATATGAATAAGGGTTCACAAAATAAGCTCTTTGCATGATAGAATAAGCAAACAGAAATTAGGTCACCTTTCTGGTTATAATTCTCCAAATAAATGATATATGGTACTTTTTCCACAAGTTACAAACTCCTTAGCAAAAACAACTTTACCTTTCACATGCAATCTAATGTCTGAACATATGTTATGTTTTTGTTATATAATCACCACGTTTGAAAACTGTTTTGCTATCTTGAACAGAATAATGTAAACTTGGTATAGTTAGTCATCTTTCATTTTTCTTTAAATTCCTTTTTTGTGTATTTTTTATTTGATTAAAATTGAATAATAAAGAGAAAGAGAGAAAATTGCTAGAATAAAGTCCTTGAGTAATGGGGAGAGTATTAGGATTTGCACACATAATTTGAAGAACCAGCAATCTGGGGAAAAGCCCCAATTTATAGCATTTGCCAATTTTTATGGTATAAATACTCCCTCCCCCTAATTTTCATTGGCTTGTTCAATTTAATAGTGATTATGACCAGGAGGGTTAAGAGCATCTGCCTAAAAGTTGTCACTTACCCAGAATTTTTTTCTAGCCTTTTTTTAGGAACATGTAAATATGTCTGCCATTTTATCAGCATTACTGGAACAGTACTCATACACAATCACCTCTAAGATGAAACAATATGCAAACTCATTTTTTAAAGTAATAGTAATTCTTTTCTTTCATTCTAGAAAGTGAAAAATAGAAACAATAATAAAGCTACTATATTTATAGTACAGGCACTGAGAGATTTGAATAAAATGGCAACATTAAATTAGGGTCATTTCTACTCCAGGAGACCAGAACTTAAATTGACTGAAACAGGAGACCTTCAAGATGGGAGAGGAGTAAGATATGGAGATCACCTTCCTCCCCACAAATACATCAAAAACACATCTACATATGGACCAACTCCTACAGAACACCTACTGGACGCTGGCAGAAGATCTCAGACTTCCCAAAAGGCAAGAAAATCCCCACGTACCTGGGTAGAGCAAAAGAAAAAAAGAAAAAACAGAGACAAGAGAATAGGGATGGGCCCTGCACCTCTGGGAGGGAGCTGGGAAGGAGGAAAAGTTTCCACATACTAGGGAGCCCCTTCACTGGCGGGGATGGGGGTTGGCGGGGGGAAGCTTTGGAGCCACAAAGGAGAGTGCAGCAACAGGGGTGCAGAAGGCAAAGCAGAGATTCCAACACAAAGGATTGGTGCTGACCAGCAACTCACCAACCTGAGACACTTGTCTGCTCACCTGCTGGGATGGGTGGGGGCTGGGAGCTGAGGTTCTTGCTTCAGAGGTCAGACCCCAGGGAGAGGACTGCGGTTGGCTGGCTGTGTGAAGACAGCCTGAAGGGGGGCTAGTGTGCTCCAGCTAGCTGGGAGGGAGTCTGGGAAAAAGTTTGGACCTGCCAAACAGGCAAGAGACCATCATTTCAGGGTGTACAAGGAGAGGGGATTCCTTCCCCGTGTGCCCACAGAAGACAGAGCACCACCTAAGCAAGCTCCAGAGACGGGCATGAGCCACGGCTATCAGCTCAGTCCCCAGAGATGGGCATGAACCGCTAACGCTGCTGCCACTGCCACCAAGAATACTGTGGGCAAGCGCAGGTCACTACCCACATGCCCCCGGAAGCCTGTTCAGCACGCCACTGCCAGGGTCCCGTGATCCAGGGACAACTTCCCTGGGAGAATGCATGGCGTGCCTCAGTCTGTTGCAATGTCACACCAGCCTCTGCCACTGCAGGCTTGCCCCGCATTCCAATTATGACTACCATACCACTCCCTCTCGCCGGCCTGAATGAGCAAGAGAGCCCTAATCAGCCGCTGCTTTAACCTGCTCCTCTCCGTGTAGGGAACAAAATCCTGAGGGTGGCATACACTCAAAGACAGGGCCAAAACCAAAGCTGAACCCTAGGAGCTGTTCAAACAAAAAAGAGGAAGGGAAATTTCTCCATGCAGCCTCAGGAGCAGCAGATTAAATCCCCACAATCAACTTGATAAACTCTGCAACTGAAGAATAACTGAATAGACAGTGAATGTTCCCAAAATTGAGACAGTGGACTTTGGGAGGAACTGTAGACTTGGGGTTTGCTTTCTGCATCTAATTTGTTTCTGGTTTTATGATTATCTTAGTATAGATTTTAGTGCTTCTTATCATTGGTGGATTGTTTATTAGTTTTGTTGCTCTTTTCCTTTTTTAAAATTTTTATTTATTTATATTTATTTTTTAAATTTTTTATTTATATTTTTAATTTATATATATTTTTTTAATTAATTTTTTTTTCATTTTTCTCTTTTTGTTAGTGTGTATGCTCCTTTCTGTGATTTTGTGATTAGGTTTGCTTTTACCATTTGTCCTAGGATTCTGTCCGTTTATTTTTTTTTTTCTTTCTACCTTTTCTTCTGAGCCGTGTGGCTGGCAGGGTCTTGGTGCTCCGGCTGGATGATGGGTCTCACCCTATGAGGTGGGAGAGCAGAGTCCAGGAATTTGGACCACGAGAAAACTCCCAGCCCCACATAATATCAATTGGTGAGAGCTCTTCCAGAGATTATTTTCTCAATGCTAAGACTGAGCTCCACCCAATGGCCAGCAAGGTCCAGTGCTTGAAGCTCCATGCCAAATAACTAGTAAGACAGGAACACAACCCCACCCATTAGCAGAGAGGCTACCTAAAGTCATACTAAGTTCACAGACACTCCAAAACACACCACCAGATGCAGCCCTGCCCACCAGAAGGACAAGATAAAGCCCCACCTACTAGAACACAGGCACCACTCCCCTCCACCAGGAAACCTCCAAAAGTCACTGAACCAACTTCACCCACTGAGGGCAGACACCAAAAATAATGGGAACTACGAACCTGCAGCTTTGAAAAGGAGACCGCAAACACAGGAAGTTAAACAAAATGAGAAGACAGAGAAATATGCTGCAGATGAAGGAGCAAGGTAAAAACCCACCAGACCAAACAAATGACCAGGAAATAGGAAGTCTGCCTGAAAAAGAATTCAGAGTACTGAGAGTAAAGATGATCCAAAATCTCGGAAATAGAATGGAGAAAATACAAGAATATTTAACAAGGATCTAAAAGAACTAAAGAGCAAACAAACAATGATGAACAACACAATAAATGAAGTTAAAAATACTCTAGAAGGAATCAATAGCAGAATAACTGAGGCAGAAGAACGGATAACTGAACTGGAAGATAAAATAGTGGAAATAACTGCCATAGAACAGAATAAAGAAAAAACAAAGAAAAGAATTGAGGACAGTCTCAGAGACATCTGGGACAACATTAAGTGCATGAACAGTTGAATTATAGGGGTGCCAGAAGAAGAAGAGAAAAAGAAAGGGTCTGAAAAAAATATTTGAAGAGATTATAGTTGAAAATTTCCCTAACATGGGAAAGGAAATAGTCAATCAAGTCCAGGAAGCACAGAGAGTCCCATACAGGATAAATCCAAGAAGAAATACACCAAGATACATATTAATCAAACTATCAAAAATTAAATTCAAAAAAAAAAAATTAAAAGCAGCAAGGGAAAAGCAACAAATAACATACAAGGGAATCCCCATAAGGTTAACAGCTGATCTTTCAGCAGAAACTCTGCAAGCCAAAAGGGAGTGGCAGGACATATTTAAAGTGATGAAAGGGAAAAAACTACAACCAAGATTACATTACTCAGCAAGGATCTTGTTCAGATTCGACAGAGAAATTAAAACCTTTACAGACAAGCAAAAGCTAAGAGAATTCAGCACCACCAAACCAGCTTGACAACAAATGCTAAAGGAACTTCTCTAGGCAGGAAACACAAGAGAAGGAAAAGACTTACAATAACAAACCCAAAACAATTAAGAAAATGGTAATAGGAATATACATATTGATAATTACCTTAAATGTACAGGGTTAAATGCTTCAATCAGAAGATAGACTGGCTGAATGGATAAAAAAACAAGACCCGTATATATGCTGTCTACAAGAGACCCACTTCAGACCTAGGGACACATACAGACTGAAAGTGAGGGGATGGAAAATGATATTCCATGCAATGGAATTCAAAAGAAAGCTGCAGTAGCAAGTCTTACATCAGACAAAATAGACTTTAAACTAAACACTATTACAAGAGGTAAAGAAGGACACTACATAATGATCAAGGGATCAATCCATGAAGATATAACAATTGTAAATATTTATGCACCCAACATAGGAGCACCTCAATGCATAAGGCAAATGCTAACAGCCATAAAAGGGGAAATTGACAGTAACACAGTCATAGTAGGGGACTTTAACACCCCACTTTCACCAATGGACAGATCATCCAAAATGAAAATAAATAAGGAAACACAACCTTTAAATGATACATTAAACGAGATGGACTTAATTGATATTTATCGGACATTCCATCCCAAAACAACAGAATACACTTTATTCTCAAGTGCTCGTGGAACATTCTCCAGGATAGATCATATCTTGGGTCATAAATCAAGCCTTGGTAAATTTAAGAAAATTGAAATCATATCAAGTATCTTTTCCAACCACAACACTATGAGACTAGATATCCATTACAGGATAAAATCTGTAAAAAATACAAACACATGGAGGCTAAACAATACAGTACTAAATAACCAAGAGATCACTGAAGAAATCAAAGAGGAAATCAAACAATACCTAGAAACAAATGACAATGAAAACACAATGACTCAAAACCTATGGGATGCAGCAAAAGCAGTTCTAAGAGGGAAGTTTATAGCAATACAATCCTACCTCAAGAAACAAGAAACATCTCAAATAAACAACCTAATCTTACACCTAAAGCAATTAGAGAAAGAAGAACAAAGAAACACCAAAGTTAGCAGAAGGAAAGAAATCATAAAGAACATATCAGAAATAAAAGAAAAAGAAATGAAGGAAACAATAGCAAAGATCAATAAAACATAGCAAAGGTGGTTCTTTGAGAAGATAAACAATATTGAAAAACTATTAGCGAGACTCATCAAGAAAAAAAGGGAGAAGACTCAAATCAACAGAATTAGAAATGAAAAAGGAGAAGTAACCACTGATACTGCAGAAATATAAAGGATCATGAGAGACTACTACAAGCAACTATATGCCAATAAAATGGACAACTTGGAAGAAATGGACAAATTCTTAGAAAAGTACAACCTTCCAAAACAGAACCAGGAAGAAATAGAAAATATAAACAGACCAATCACAAGCACTGAAATTGAAACTGTGATTAAAAATCTTCCAACAAACAAAAGCCCAGGACCAGATGGCTTCACAGGTGAATTCTATCAAACATTTAGAGAAGAGCTAACACCTATCCTTCTCAAACTCTTGCAAAATATACCAGAGGGAGGAATGCTCCCAAACTCATTCTATGAGGCCACCATCATCCTGATACCAAAACCAGACAAAGATATCACAAAAAAAGAAAACTACAGGCCAATATCATGGATGAATATAAATGCAAAAATCCTTAACAAAATACTAGCAAAGAGAATCCAACAGCACATTAAAAGGATCATACACCATGATCAAGTGGGGTTTATCCTAGGAATGCAAGGATTCTTCAATATATGAAAATCAATCAATGTGATACACCATATTAACAAACTGAAGGAGAAAAACCATATGATAATCTCAATAGATGCAGAAAAAGCTTTTGACAAAATTCAACACCCATTTATGATAAAAACTCTCCAGAAAGTAGGCAAAGAAGGAACCTACGTCAACATAATAAAGGCCATATATGACAAACCCAGAACCAACATCGTTCTAAATGGTGATAAAATGAAATCATTTTCTGTAAGATCAGGAACAGGACAAGGTTGCCCACTCTTACCACTATTATTCAACATTATTTTGGAAGTTTTAGCCATGGCAATCAGAGAAGAGAAAGAAATAAAAGGAATCCAAACTGGAATATAAGAAGTAATACTGTCACTGTTTGCAGATGACATGATACTATATATAGAGAATCCTAAAGATGCTATCAGAGAACTACTAGAGCTAATCAATGAATTTGGTAAAGTAGTAGGATACAAAATTAATGCACAGAAATCTTTTGCATTCCTATACACTAATGATGAAAAATCTGAAAGAGAAATTAAGGAAACACTCCCATTTACCATTGCAACAAAAAGAATAAAATACATAGGAATAAACCTTCCTAAGGAGACAAAAGAATCTATGAAAAAAAATGGTTTTGAAGAACCTAGGGGCAGGACAGTAATACAGATGCAGACGTAGAGAATGGACTTGAGGACATGGGTAGGGGGAAGGGTAAGCTGGGGCGAAGTGAGAGAGTGGTGTGGACATATATACACTACGAAATGTAAAACAGATAGTTAGTGGGAAGCAGCCGCATAGCACAGGGAGATCAGCTCGGTGCTTTGTGACCACCTAGAGGGTTGGGATATGGAGGGTGGTGGGGGAGGCACAAGAGGGATTGGATATGGGTATATATGTGTACATACAGCTTATTCACTTTGTTATACAGTAGCTACTAACACAGTATTGTAAAGCAATTATACTCCAATAAAGATGTTAAAAAAATAAATAAATTGATTGAAACAAAGCATCACAAGCTAATTTGTTGAATCTTGATATAGGATATTGGTTACTTCTCATGTGGCAAGAAATTCATTCCATAGTCTTCTCTCAGTTTAAAATGAGCATCATGTTTTCTGTTTTGTAAAACAATGGTACAATTCCAATAAATTTAGGTGTTGATCAAAACAATCTTTCATTCTAAGTTTACGCATAGAGATTTTCACTATTCATGGTAACCGACTGTAATGCTTTATATTGCTTTATTGAGCACATTATATTCCAGATGCTGCCTGTGTCCTTGAAATAAAGTAGTAAACTACATGGATAAAGTCTCAGCATTAGAATGTTTTGGAGAGTTTGTCTTACTATTTTGTGATAGGTTTTAGAAGAAAATGTAAAGTATTTTTCATGTGTGCTTTAGAAAGATAAGTAAAGGAAATGTTGAAGGATGTCATAGATGGAGCTCCCCAAGAGGGAGATTCTGAGAAGAGATTTGCATGTGAAATTTATTAAGGACTATTTCCATGTCTGTGGAAGGAAAGCAAGAAAGGAGGTTGGCCAAAGGGAGAAGTTGGGCTGTGATGCAGTCTCAGCAAAGTTTCAGCGAATTCCAAAAGAAATCCTGAATGTGATATGACCCTTCAGAGTTTTCCTTAGTTTGGGCAAGAGTGTCAGATTTAGTAGTCTTGCACTGACCAATCATTAAATGCAGGGTACTCTGGGCAGGAGCCATGGCTTTGGTTGAGGAGACTCTCTTCAACTATGGTGATTCTCAAAGAAGGCTACATGATGGTAAGTTTTATGTGTTACCTTGACTAGGTTATATTCCCCAGTTATGCAGTCAACTACTTATATAGGTGTGGCTGTGAAGGTAATTTTGGTTGATGTTAAGTAAGGGAGATTGTCCTAGATAACCTGGTTGGCCCTAATTCAATAAGTTGAAAGGCCTTAAGAAAAGAGCTGTGACTTCCTTGAGGAAGAAGAAATTCTACATGTGAATAGCAGCTTTAGCTTGAGCCCAAAAGGTCAAGCTTGCCCTTCCTGATATCCTGCTCTACAGATTCCAGACTTATCTTGCCAGTCCCTATAATTGGGTAAGTCAATTTCTTGCAGTAATTTTCTTCATATACACCTTCTACTGGTTCTGTTTCTCTGAACCCTGACTGATACAAGCTGACAGCTAAAAACTGTCTACTAACAGAATGCCCAGTAGCTGGTTGATTAACCCTTCAGTCCTTAAGGGGTATCTGAGATGGACGTCACAGTGTTCATTATGGAGTAGTTAAATTATTCCTCGTTCTCTACCTTTCACATTCAAATTCATACTTCCTACCACCTGCCAGGCAGAGAAAAATAAGAGAAGACTGGGAAGAGCTATTATGCTATTGTACTAAAGGTGACTCATACTCAGGAAGCATACATCCAATTCAAGCAGTCTTAAACTACATAAATTGAAAATCTGGAGGCAATGCTAGCTTCAGGTGCTGCTGAACCCAGGGATTCAAAACAAGTTATACATTTTTGGATTCCCATCCTTTATCTTTCACATCTGCTTTCATCTGGATTAAAAACATTCTCACCATTTGTTGGCTTCCTCCACTGCTTAGGATTTTATAAACCTCACACAAGCAAGTCTGATGCAAACAAACTAAGAAAAAAAAATCTGCATATCAAGCATTCTGATTTTAGAACTACTATTAAGTTTTATTTCTCGTATTTGAATGATAAGAGTAACACTTAACCGATCACTATGAGCAAGGAAGATAAAATATGCTGATTGAATAACAAAGTCTGGGTCACTAGCCTACCACTGGAGATGGAGGTTTTTAAGTTTCATGAAAGGAAAGGAGCTGGAACACTAACAAGGAGGTGATAGTGAGACACCTGTCTATAGCTGGGAACAATCATTATAAAGATTAAAAAAAAATCCACTGCAGAATAAGAAGATGACAAGGAAGATTATCTTTCTCAGCCTGGACTCTGGGAAGAAAAATAATCTATTATTATTAAATAAGTATTATTATATAAGTGATATGTAAGTACTCATTATATAGGTATGTTTAACATATAAAGTATAAAATAAAAAATCAAAGATAAGAAATGACTGTTTTATAAAACTCGATGGATATTAAAAAGAATAAAATAAAACCTACAGAATTAAAGTATATAGTTAGTGAAGTTAAAAGCCCAGTAGATGGGTTAAATAGCCATTTAGTCACAATATAAAATGAGATTAGTAATATAAAAAATAGACTGAAGAAAATTACTTAAAATGCAGCACTTCAAATTAAAGAGAGAATATTTGAAAAATTAATATAGAGGGAGATTCAACATGTATTGAATAGGAATTCTATAAATACAAATGAAATGGAATGAGAAACAGCAATATTTGAAGGGATAAAGGCTTAACATTTCCTAGTATTGATAAAAGACTTAAATCCTTATGTTCAAGAAGCACAGTCCGTTCCTGAGGAGAATAAACTAAAAATAGAGCCATACCTCAACACATTATAGTGAAAACAGTACCAAAAGAAGGTGAAGGCAAAAGTCAGATCAGGTACAGATCAATGGTCATTTTTGAAGAGTAGACTTTTCTTCTTAAAATCAAAAGAAAGTATACTATTAGCTTCAATGTAAAGAGAGAAAAATAGTGTCCACTTAAAAGTCTATTCAGTGGTGTGTTGGAGCCAGCTCATCCTGACTTGGAAGAGCAAGTTGTTAACCATTGGCAGCTCCCAGGTTCAAGAAACAAATATAGTCCCTGAGATAGTAGCTATGAATTTTTCTGAACTGAAACAACACTACCTCATATTCCAGAAGTTCAACATAACTTAAGTAGGGAAAACAAAAAGAAATACATTTGCTGACACATCTGAGTGAAAATTCAGAACACCAAAAACAAAGACAAGATCATAAGTGAAGATGGAAGAAAAAAACAGGAAAACTAACATGAATCTGTTTGTCAACAGTTTTCTCTATATCACTAATAGGAGTCATTAGACAGTGGAATAATATCTTTAAAGTGATAAAATTTAGAACTGTATGCTAGTCATATATGTGTATTTTAGCTAACCCTGTTTAAGAAATTGTATGTTTTAATATGAATTGAGCTAAGCATTTTATGCTTTTCTTTAAAAATAGGAATAAATTATATATTATTATCTTTTCATGTTACACTAAACTTAGAATAGGGCTTGGACTTCTAAAAGTTTTATATTCCCTCTATAATATGTGTTGGCTTATTTTGGTTTCTCTTTTATATTTTTATAATAAGAAATCTGACTTAGAAAGTAAAAGTAAATATTATCTCAAATCTTCTGTAAACTTTTTAATATTTTGCTATGGAAGTTATAAAAGTTACCTCTATATACTTAAAGAAGTAAATTGAAACCCAGTTCATCTTTTTCAACAAATCCTTAGATCATCTGGAAGTACAAAAGCAACCTGAAGTTGCTGGCTAGAAAAGATATTTATTACTTCAAAGGAATTTGGCCTATTTGAATTCCTAACTCTTCCTGGAAGTCTGTCTATATCTACAGCCTTTGATGAACTTGTCAGTCTGGTAAATGGACTGGTTCACCACACAGAATAGATTCTGATGGGCAATATAAAAACCTTAGCTGTCTTCTTTTCTTATCCCATTTCTTTGTTTTGTTCTACTTTCACTCTTCATGATAAACTATTTTTAAAAGGATGAATTATGTGTATTTTATAATTGTTTTTGACAAATACTTTGGTTAAAATTTTATATAAGAGGAATTTGATTAATAATAAACCATTGTACTGGATTTATATTTCTATTTTCCTTACCCTGAAAAGTCTACAACATGAACTCTTCAATGTTTATTTGACCTTCATTACTTAAACACTTCAAAATTAGTTTTTGGGGGGATAGGTAAAATGAATTCTACCTACCAAAACTTTGAGTAAGATTTTGTCCTACCCTAGGTTTAGCCTATCATACAAAATGATAATAGTGTGTAATTTATTCCTGTCTTTAAAGATAATCATAAAATACTTAATTTTAATTAAATTTAAAACATTATTCATAGGGACCTTCAAGATGGTGGAGGAGTAAGATGTGGAGATCACCTTCCTCCCCACAAATACATCAGAAATACATCTACTGTGGAACAACTCCTACAGACACCTACTGAATGCTGGCAGAAGACCCTAGACTTCCCAAAAAGGCAAGACAATCCCCATGTACCTGGGTAGGACAAAAGAAAAAAAAAACAGAGACAAAAGAATTGGGATGGGACCTGCACCTCTAGGAGGGAGCTGTGAAAGAGGAAAGTTTCCACACACTAGGGAGTCCCTTCACTGGCAGGGACGGGGGTGGGGTGAAGCTTCAGAGTGACAGAGGAGAGAGCAGCAACAGGGGTGCAGAGGGCAAAGCAGAGAGATTCCCACACAGAGGATCCATGCAGACCAGCACTCACCAGCCCGAGAGGCTTGTCTGTTCACCTGCTGGGGCGGGTGGGGGCTGGGAGCTGAGGCTCAGGCTTCCTAGGTATTATCCCAGGGAGAGGACTGGTGTTGGCTGCATGAACACAGCCTGAAGGGGGCTAGGGCACCACAGCTAGCCAGGAGGGCGTCCAGGAGAAAGTCTGGACCTGCCTAAGAGGCAAGAGACCATTGTTTCGGGGTGCGTGAGGTGAGGGGTTGCAGAGCACTGCCTAAACGAGCTCCAGAGATGGGTGCAAGCCATGGCTATCAGCACGGACCCCAGAGATGGGCATGAAATACTAAGGCTGCTGCTGCAACCACCAAAAGTCCTGTGTGCAAACACAGGTCACTATCCACACCTCCTCTCCCAGGAGCCTGTGTCCCGTGATCCAGGGACAACTTCCCCGGGAGAACACACACAGCACACCTCAGGCTGGTGCAATGGCATGCTGGCCTCTGCTGCCATAGGCTCGCCCTGCATTCGGTACCCCTCCCTCACCCCGGCCTGAGTGAGCCAGAGGCCCATAATCAACCGCTCCTTTAACACCCGTCCTGTCTGGGCAGGAAACAGATGCCCTCAGGCAACCTACATGCAGAGGCGGGGCCAAGTCTAAGGCTGAACCCCAGGAGCTATGCGAACAAAGAAGAGAAAAGGAAATTTTCCCCAGCAGCTTCAGGAGCAGTTGATTAAATCCCCACAATCAACTTGACGTACCCTGCATCATTGTAATACCTGAATAGACAAAAATTCATTCCAAAATTGAGGTGGTGGACTTTGGGAGCAAGTGTAGACTTGGGGTTTGCTTTCTGCATCTAATTTGTTTCTTATTTTCTGTTTATCTTAGTTTAGTATTTGGAGCTTATTATCATTGGTAGATTTGTTTACTGATTTGATGCTTCCTTCTTTATATATATATATATATATATATATATATATATATATATTTTTTTTTTATTCCTTTTTCTATTTTTGTGAGTGTGTATGTGTATGCTTCTTTGTGGGATTTTGTCTGTATAGCTTTGCTTTTACAATTTGTCCTAGGGTTCTGTCTGTCCCTTTTTTTTTTTTAGTATAGCTTTTAGCACTTATTATCTTTGGTGGATTTCTTTTTTGGTTTAGTTGCTCTCTTCTTTCTTTCTTCTTTTTTTAATTATTTTTTAATTTTTTAATAATATATTGTTATTGTTTATTTTAATAACTATTTTATTTATTTATTTTCTTTTTTCCTCCATTTTCTTCTGTGCCATGAGCTGGCAGGGTCTTGGTGCTCTGGCTGGGTGTAAGGCCTGAGCCTCTGAGGTGGGAGAGCTGAGTTCAGGACATTGGTCAAGCAGAGACCTTCTGGCTCCATGTAATATCAAATGGCAAAAGCTCTCCCAGAGATCTCCATCTCAATGCTAAGACCCAGCTCCACTCAATGACCAGCAAGTTACAGTGCTGGACACCTTATGGCAAATAACTAGCAAGACAGGAACACAACCCCAACCATTAGCAGAGAGGCTGCCTAAAATCATAATAAGTTCACAGACACCCGAAAACACCACCAGACATGGTCCTGCCCACCAGAAACACAAGATCCAGCCTCATCCACCAGAAAACAGGCACTAGTCCCCTCCACCAGGAAGCCGACACAACCCACTGAACCAAACTTAGACACCGGGGTCAGACACCAAAAAACAATGGGAACTACGAACCTGCAGCCTGCAAAAAGCAGATCCCAAACACAGAAAGTTAAGCAAAATGAGAAGACAGAGAAATAAACAGCAGATGAAGGAGCAAGGTAAAAATCCACCAGACCAAACAAATGAAGAGGAAATAGGCAGTCTACCTGAAAAAGAATCCAGAGTAATGAGAAAAAGGATGATCCAAAATCTTGGAAAGAGAATGGAAAAATTACAAGAAACGTTTAACAAGGAACTAGAAGAACTAAAGAGCAAACAATGATGCACAACACAATAAATGAAATTACAAATTCTATAGAAGGAATCCATAGCAGAATAACTGAGCAGAAGAACGGATAAGTGACCTGGAAGATAAAATACTGGAAATAACTACCACAGAGCAGAATAAAGAAAAAAGAATGAAAAGAACTGAGGACAGTCTCAGAGACATCTGGGACAACATTAAGTGCACGAACAGTTGAATTATAGGGGTGCCAGAAGAAAAAGGGAAAAAAAGGGACTGGGACGATATTTGAAGAGATTATAATTAAAAACTTCCCTAACATGGGACAGGATATAGTCAAGCAAGTCCAGGAAGCACAGAGAGTTCCATACAGGATAAATCCAAGGAGAAACAACAACGACATATATTAATCAAACTATCAAAAATTAAACACAAAGAAAAAATATTAAAAGCAGCAAGGGAAAGCCAACAAATAACATACAAGGGAATCCCCATAAGGTTAACAGCTGATCTTTCAGCAGGAACTCTGCAATCCAGAAGGGAGTGGCAGGACATATTAAAAGTGATGAAAGGGAAAAACCTACAACCAAGATTACTCTACCCAGCAAGGATCTCATTCAGATTTGACTGAGAAATTGAAACCTTTAGAGAAAAGCAAAAGCTAAAAGAATTCAGCACCATCAAACCAGCTTTACAACAAATGCTAAAGGAACTTCTCTAAGTGGGGAACACAGGAGAAGGAAAAGACCTACAGTAATAAACGCAAAACAATTAGAAAATGGTAATAGGAACATATATATCGATAACAACCTTAAATGTAAATGGATTAAATGCTCCAACCAAAACACACAGACTGGCTGAATGGATAGACAAAGAAGACCCATATATATGCTTCCTACAAGAGACCCACTTCAGACCTAGGGACACATACAGACTGAAAGTGAGGGGATGGAAAAAGTTATTCCATGCAAATGGAAATCAAAAGAAAGCTGGAGTAGCAATTCTCATATCAGACAAAATATACTTTAAAATAAAGACTATTACAAGAGACAAAGAAGGATACTAAATAATGATCAAGGGATAAACCCAAGAGGAAGATATAACAATTGTAAATATTATGCATCCAATATAGGAGCACCTCAATACATGAGGCAAATGCTAACAGAGATAAAAAGGGAAATCGACAGTAACACAATCAGTAGGGGACTTTACTACCCCACTTTCACCAATGGACAGATCATCCAAAATGAAAATAAATAAGGAAACACAACCTTTAAATGATACATTAAACGAGATGGACTTAATTGATATTTCTAGGACATTCCATCCAAAAACAACAGAATACACATTTTTCTGAAGTGCTCATGGAACATTCTCCAGGATAGATCATATCTTGGGTCACAAATCACGCCTTGGTAAATTTAAGAAAATTGAAATCGTATCATGTATCTTTTCCAACTTCAGTGCTATGAGACGAGATATCAGTTCCAGGAAAAAATCTGTAAAAAATAGAAACACATGGAAGCTAAAAAAGATATTACTAAATAACCAAGAGATCACTGAAGAAATCAAAGAGGAAATCAAAAAATACCTTGAAGCAAATGACAACAAAAACACGAGGACCGAAAACCAATGGGATGCAGCAAAGCAGTTCTAAGCAGGAAGTTTATAGCAATACAATCCTATCTCAAGAAACAAGAAACACCTCAAATAAACAACCTGACCTTAAACCTAAAGCAGTTGGAGAAAAAGAACAAAAAAACCCCAAAGTTAGAAGAAGGAAAGAAATCATAAAGACCAGATCACAAATAAATGAAAAAGAAATGAAGAAAATGACAGCAAAGATCAATAAAACTAAAAGCTGGTTCTTTGAGAAGATAAACAAAATTGATAAACCATTAGCCAGACTCATCAAGAAAAAAAGGGAGAAGACTCAAATCAATAGAATTAGAAATGAAAAAGGAGTAACAACTGACACTGCAGAAATACAAAGGATCATGAGAGATTACCACAAGCAACTATATGCCAATAAAATGGACAACTTGAAAGAAATGGACAAATTCTTAGAAAAGCACAACCTCCCAAGACTGAACCAGGAAGAAATAGAGAATATAAACAGATCAATCACAAACACTGAAATTGAAACTGTGATTAAAATTCTGTCAACAAAGAAAAGCCCAGGACCAGATGGCTTCACAGGCAAATTCTATCAAACATTTAGAGAAGAGCCAATACCTATCCTTCTCAAACTCTTCTAAAATACAGCAAGGGGAGGAACACTCTCAAACTCATTCTATGAGGCCACCATCATCTTGATACCAAAACCAGACAAAGATATCACACACACAAAAAAATAGAGGCCAATATCACGGATGAACATAGATGCAAAAATCCTCAACAAAATACCAGCACACAGAATCCAACAGCACATTAAAAGGATCATACACCATGATCAAGTGGGGTTTATCCCCGGAGTGCAAGAATTCTTCAATATATGCAAATCAATCCATGTGATAAACCATATTAACAAATTGATGGAGAAAAAGCATATGATCCTCTCAATAGATGCAGAAAAATTTTCGACAAAATTCAACACCCATTTATGATAAAAACTCTCCAGAAAATAGGCATACAGGAAACTTACCTCAACATAATAAAGGCCTTATATGACAAACCCACAGCCAACATGGTTCACAATGGTTCTCAGCACTATAATTCAACATAATTTTGGAAGTATTAGCCATGGCAATCACAGAAGAGAAAGATATAAAAGGAATCCAAATTGGAAAAGAAGTAAAACACTCACTGTTTGCAGATGACATGATACTATACATAGAGAATCCTAAAGATGCTACCAGAAAACTACTAGAGCTAATCAATGCATTTGGCAAAGTAGGAGGATACAGAATTAATGCACAGAAATCTCTTGCATTCCTATACATTAGTGATGAAAAACCTGAAAGAGAAATTAAGGAACGAGTTCCATTTACCATTGCAACAAAAAGAATAAAATACCTAGGAATAAACCTACCTGAGGAGATAAAAGACTTGTATGCAGAAAACTATAAGACACGGATGAAAGAAATTAAAGATGATACAAACAGATGGAGAGATATACCACATTCTTGGATTGGAAGAATCAACATTGTGAAAATGACTATACTACTCAAAGCAATCTACAGATTCAATGTAATCCCTATCAAACTACCAATGGCATTTTTCACAGAACAAGAACAAAAAATTTCACAATTTGTATGGAAATACAAAAGACCCTGAATAGCCAAAGCATCTTGACAAACAAAAATGGAACTGGAGGAATCAGGCTTCCAGACTTCAGACTATACTACAAAGCTACAATAATCAAGACCATATGGTACTGGCCAAAAAAAAAAAAAAAAAAGAAATATAGATAAATGGAACGGGATAGAAAGCCCAGAGATAAACCCACACAAATATGGTCACCTTATTTTTGATAAAGGAGGCAAGAATATACAATGGAGAAAAGACAGCCTCTTCAATAAGTGCTGCTGTGAAAACTGGACAGTTACATGGAAAAGAATGAAATTAGAACACTCCCTAACACCATACACAAGAATAAACTCAAAATGGATTAAAGACCTAAATGTAAGGCCAGACACTATCAAACTCTTAGAGGAAAACATAGGCAGAACACTCTATGACCTAGATCACAACAAAATCCTTTGTGACCCACCTCCTAGAGAAATGGGAATAAAAACAAAAATAAACAGATGGGACCTAATGAAACTTAAAAGCTTTTGCACAGCAAAGGAAACCATAAACAAGACCAAAAGACAACCCTCAGAATGGGAGAAAATATTTGCAAATGAAGTAACCGACAAAGGATTAATCTCCAAAATTTACAAGCAGCTCATGCAGCTCAATATCAAAAAAACGAACAACCCAATCCAAAAATGGGCGGAAGACCTAAATAGACATTTCTCCAAAGAAGATATACAGATTGCCAACAAAAACATGAAAGAATGCTCAACATCATTAATCATTAGAGAAATGCAAATCAAAACTACAATGTGAGATCATCTCACACTGGTCAGAATGGCCATTATCAAAAAATCTACCAATAATAAATGCTGGAGAGGGTGTGGAGAAAAGGGAACCCTCATACACTGTTGGTGGGAATGTAAATTGATACAGCCACTATGGAGAACAGTATTGTGGTTCCTTAAAAAAACAAAAATAGAACTACCATACGAACCAGCAATCCCACTACTGGGCATATACCCTGAGAAAACCATAATTCAAAAAGAGTCATGTACCACAATGTTCATTGCAGCTCTATTTACAATAGCCAGGACTTGGAAGCAACCTAAGTGTCCACCGATAGATGAATGGATAAAGAAGATGTGGCACATATATATGATGGAATATTACTCAGCCATAGAAAGAAATAAAATTGAGTTATCTGTAGTGAGGTGGGTGGACCTAGAGACTGTCATACAGAGTGAAGTAAGTCAGAAAGAGAAAAACAAATACCATTTGTTAACACATATATATGGAATCTAAAAAAAAAAATGGTTGTGAAGAACCCAGGGCCAGGACAGGAATAAAGACGCAGACATAGAGAATGGACTTGAGGACATGGGGAGGGGGAAGGGTAAGCTGAGACGAAGTGAGAGGGTGGCATGGACATATATACACTACCAAATGTAAAATAGATAGCTAGTGGGAAGCAGCCACATAGCACAGGGAGATCAGCTCGGTGCTTTGTGTCCACCTAGAGGGGTGGGATAGGGAGGGTAGGTGGGAGACGCAAGAGGGAGGAGATATGGGTATATATGTTTATGTATAGTTGATTCACTTTGTTATAAAGCTGAAACTAATACACCATTGTAAAGCAATTATACTCCAATAAAGATGTTAAGATAAATAAATAAATAGGCAAGTCACAGAGTGGGAGAAAATATCTGTGAAACGTAAAGAACATGTATCCAGGACATATATAATTCTCTAGTTTAATAATAAAATTCCAACAATCCAATTTTTAAGTGAGCAAAATATTTGAACAAATCTTTCATAAAAAAAGATAAATACTGGCCAATAAGCACATAAAAAGTGCTGAAGATCATTAGTCTCCAGGAAATAATAATTAGAATTACTTCAAACCCTACCAGACTGAATAATATTAAAGTCTGAGCACACCACTGTTGGTAAGGATGTGAAGCAGTTGCAACTGACATATATTTTTCATATAGAAAATGGTACAGTCACTTGGAGGAATGTCTCACAGCAATTCCATTCCTAGATATTTACACAAGAAAGATAAGAATAGATATTCATAAAAAGATTTGTACAATAATGTTCGTGGAAGCTTTATTCATAACAGCCTTAAACTGCAAACAGCCTAGGTATCCATTAATAGAAGAATAAATAAACTGACTATGGTATAATAATAATAGGATAAAATACTATTCAACGATATAAAGGGAAAATGTACTAATATACAAATGACATGAACAGTTCTCAAAATAATTATGCTGAGTAGAAGAAGCCTTACAGGAAAAAGTGCATACTATTTGACTCCATCTATAAGAACTTCTAAACAGGCAAAATTATCCTATTCAGGAAAAAATATCAGAATAGCGGTTTACTTTTGGATTGGGGAATGACTGGGATAAAGCACGCTGGCGATCAGTGTTCTGTACCTTGATCACAGTTTTGTTACACAGGTCTGTTTGCATCTGTCAAAACTTTGTTAAAAAACACATAAGATTTGTGCTTTTTTTTTTTTTTTTTTTTTTGCAGTACGCGGTCTTCTCACTGCTGTGGCCTCCCCCGTTGTGGAGCACAGGCTCCGGACGCGCAGGCTCAGTGGCCATGGCTCACATGCCCAGCCGCTCCACGGCATGTGGGATCCTCCCGGACCAGGGCACGAACCCTTGTCCCCTGCATCAGCAGGTGGACTCTCAACTACTGCGCCACCAGGGAAGCCCAAGATTTGTGCATTTTTATGTGTGTTTTATATCAAAAGAAAAAAAGTATGAGCAAAATATTGAATTCTAGTTATATATGCATGCCGAAATATTGGGGAGAAATGTACTGATGTCTGAAATTTATTTTGAATTACATCAAAAAATAAGATGGATTGATGGATAGATAGATAATTAGATGGATAAATAGGTAGTAAAATAAGTATAAAACATTTTAATGACAGAATTTAATGGTAGATATATGAATGTTTGCTATAAAATTCTTTCAACTTTATTGATGTTTGAAATTTTTCATAAAAATTTTGAAAAAATAAAAAATAACCATTATTCTTAAATAAGTTTAGCTAAAATAAAAATTATTAGAGGCCTTGAAAAATATCACTAGATGTAGAAAATTAGTGTTAGGCTATGGAAAAATTTGGAGGCTATATTTTATATGAAAAATGTTAGAAAAGAAGATGTTCAGCCTGAAGAAGAAATTAATAAAAGTAGACATAATGACAGTCATCAAAGATTTAAGAACTTTCAAACAGTTTTCTTTTGAAAGAGAAATTAGTGTGGATTATGAGAACACATTTCAGGTTACTTTGTAGAAACCCTTTTTAATAACCAGCAATCCAACCTTGGAATTAAAATGAATAATTATGTGATACTGGATATATGAAGGTATGATATAAAAACAATTCCTGAATTAGATGAGGTCTGGGATTAGAGTATAGCAAGTATAGCAGATTTTTGGTTTTGCTTACAGGAAAACAAATGGTGCAGAAAGAGAATGTGGGGCAACAGAAATTTGTTTTTGTTTTTTAAGAAAGAAGAAAATACATCATGATTATATGTTAAGAAAGATAATTCAGGAGGAAAGGGAAATTTAGGAGAGGGACAGAGAGGGATATAGTGGGAGCAAAACTCTAGACCATGATAAAGCAGGTAGAATGTAGTCATAAGTGACAGATAAATCTTTGATAAAAATGCAAGTAGTTCATTTCTTGTGATGGAGGTGAGGCAGAGAATACGAGTACAGTGCAGTAGATTGAGGCATATCATGGTGAGAGAATGAAAGTGTTCTAATAACCTATGAATATATATCTCAACTACCTAGTCCCTGAAAATTCTGAAAAAGTTTGATTTTTGAATTTTCTTATTTCATGAGAGAGAAACAGAAAAAGAACAAGAAGGATACCAACATTTCCAGAATACGTACTACATTCCACACACCCTAAAGAAACTTTACTTGTGTTATCACATTTTATACTCATAAAACTCCTGAAATAAAGGCATTAGTGTGACTATTGTATTGATAAGAAAACTGAGAAACAGAGAGATAAGCTCTTTGTCCAATATGATACATTGAAACGACAAAGTCAGGATTTAGAACAAAGGTCTGGCTGACCTTAGACTCCCTGTTCTTTCCATAACCCATCATTGCCTAAATAATTGAAAACTATACACAAGAAACTCCATTGAAATTCATTTTAATGAAAAATTAATACTAATATGTTTTAAAAATCTTTCCTAGGGTGCAAATTTTATGATAATGGTTTGAAACAATTATTATAAGCTTTCTTTATTTTCAGTTTTCAAGGACTTAAGACCACATTGGCACTCTTGTGGTACTTAACAGACAATCCCTAAGGAGGGCACTTAGAAACTAATATGTACTTTTTATAGTTCAAAATATGTCTTAATTTGCGAATTCATCCATTTTGTTATATAATTTTGATGCCCAATAACTACTTATATATTTTTTTGAAAATGACAACACACCATATGTTTAATGTAAAATATGCAGCACTATTTTCACAAAGTTTTGAATTTCAGGTAAAATATCTTGTATTTCGAAAATAGTGCAGTGTCAGAAAGTAACTGTCCACATGGTGATGAATATCAGTAATTCTTTTTCACTTGACTACAGTAGGAAAATCAGTTGTGTATTCTGCTATTTTATTAGTGTGCATGGTCATTTATAAATCAATAGCTTAACTTTAACAAATATTTTGCATTGTTAGCAGGTAAATATCTGATGCTATCTGTGCATGGGAGATTCGATAATACTTGAGAAATCTTTATAAACTGGATAAAAGAAACTCTTATTCTGCTTTCTCTATTTATTATTAATATTAATAAATCTCAGAAATATGTACATCATCAAAAGAGTTATATATAAAGTTAGTAGAATACAAAATAATTTTGTTGGAAGTCAAAACAAACTTCTGCACAAAGAAGCATACTAATATTATATGTAACTCCACTCCCCTCCCCTCATCTTTTTTAAATACGGAAACAAATAACCAAGACAGAACAGGTCTTAGAAAATGTTAAAAATGTTAAGGTTGCTCAAAATGCAAATTTTCAGGAAAAGCATTATACAATATATAGGGATATAGGAGACAAGTCTGTTGTTTTTAGAAATACAAGATATAACAATTTAGAAATATTTAGATAAATTATTTTATGATGAACACTCTGGATGGTACATTATAGAGAGTCTGGATTATGTTGACTTCTTAAAAAAAAAGAGTATTGAGCTTCTGGAAGGCAGTTAGGTGGATCCTTTTGATACCATGAAGCTTTTATTCTTTGGGCAGTTTATTTTAGTTATATTATTACTCTTAGTGTGTGGTCTTATTCTATGCATGATTCCTACTCTTAAGATTTGGCTTTCAAGGATTTTACCTGTAATTGAGTGAGTGATGGCCTTGCAAGGAAGTTCTCTTCACTTTGGTCAAGCTGAAATATCATGGTGTGACCATGATTCAGCCATGCAGCATTAGGTCTTGCCCTTTGCATCTGCAGTGCAGCTATTGATCAAAGACTCATAAGAAACCCCACATAGGCTTCTGGATCATCATCATTAGCCTTTGCAATTAGCAGCCACTTCATTAGCCTTAACTTCAATCTGTGATCTTTAGTTCAGGGAAACCATGGCTCATATTCTCTGTCTAGTTTTGTAATTATTTATGGTACAGAATAGGTCCAATACCAATTACTCCACTGTAGCTGGAAGTGAAAGTTATATAGATAAATTATTAACCAAAACAGAATGAGGGTTTTGTTTTGTTTTTTCTCCTAAAAACTCTTTCCTGAAGGGTATGTATTGAATCAATTTTAAAATCACAGGTATTCTAGGTATATTGTAGGAGGGAGTAAATCAATATTACCTTTTGTAACTTATGCTATTTGTTGTTAACTGAGCTTTCTAGCATAAAGTAAAATTATGCAGGTATTAAATCAAAGAAAGAAAGAAAGTAGAAACACACTGTAACTGTGCAATTCATGGGAAAAAGCAGTATGACCACTTTAGTTTTTCCTTTTTAAAACTTTACACATTCCCCAGCTCTGTTAATTGAAAAGGCGTGGAGGCAATGAAAACATACTAGTATTGAGCTCTTCTAGCTTTCACATATTGTTCTCTAAATATCTTTTCCCAGTAGAAAAAGGAGGCTTCTTGAAAACATGACTGATTTCAAGTCTGGGTCAGGAAATGTACAGGAGAAGCCTGACATCCCGTTGTGCTAGAAAGTAAGTTATAGAAAATAAATGAGTTGATATCAATGTTCACAGGAAGTGTCACCGACTAAAGATGAGAGAGTGTGTCTTAAAAAAAAAAAAAAGACTGACTTTGTTTAAAACACAGTGAGTACTAAAGGTCATGCGTTTATCACAGTATTTAAAAGAAAGGAGAGAGAAAGAAAATTCACTCCACACCACAGGAAATAGATAGCATAGCAATTATTCTAATTGAATTTAAAGTATGATACTTAAAAAAAAAGAATTAATCAATTATTCTACCTTCCCAACATAAGCTATAATTCTATGTAACAAAAAGACCCTAGTAGGTGGAGAAAACTGTCTTTTATAAGAGAATTCCACGTAATAAATGCAGAAGAAATGACATAATTAGAAAACACTCTTTTGCTACTACTAACAAAAGAACTGATTTGGGCAATGGTCAATAATGGATGCTAAAACAATTAGGTGAAACTTGATGGAGAATTTTGCAATGAAGGAATCAGACTGCAACCATATGAAACTACATATCAATCAGTATCACTGAACTGAGACAACTGGACAATATGTGCCTCCAAAGAGATGCAATATGATGAAGAAACCATCACCTATAAAATATTTTTGCAAAAAAAGAAAACAAAGTACTTGAATTGAATCAAGTTTTTAAGGACCTATATCCAGTCTAACAGAATACAGTGTAAAATGCCACAGGAAATAATCACCCAAACCAGACTGTGGATCATCTATAACTAATCTAATTTCCTCAAAAAAAGCTATGACAAGAAAAATAGAGTGGGAGGAGGGGAGACTTTTCTATATTAAAAAAATAAAAGAGAAAGAGAGAGAATAATTTAGGAAATACAGTACCAAATACAAAGAATGGACCCTTTGGATTCGATTCTAATTTTTAAGAAAGCAAATATAAAAGGATATTTTTCAGACAGTTAAAGGCGTTTTAGCTGATAATAAGAAATTGTTAATTTTGTTAATTGTTCATAGTAATAGTGACATTATGAATTTTTAAGAAACTTACTTTCTTTGCTTTTGATGTATACTAAAATTGTGTGAAATGATATGCTGTCTGGGATTAGCTTTAAAATACTTCAGCCCTATCCCCACCCTCACCACTTGTCTTTCCTCCCAAAAAGGGCAAGGAAGATAGATTGAAACAAGTACAGTAAAATATACAGGATTTTTGAAACTGGGTGATGGGAGTCACAGGTGCTTATTTTACTCTACTGCTGTGTATGTTTGGAAATTTTGTTAATGCAAATTTATAACAAGATAAAAAAGATAACTGTGAAGTTGTATTTTACTGTCTTTGAAGAGAAATGTTTAAAACAGGCCTTATTTTAACATGTGATGTTAATTTCCTCAATTGTCCTAGACAGGAACTTGAACTCAGTTCATATGTAGCATCAGTATGATACATATACCCAGCAGGAAACAGATGGCACCCTTAAAGAAGTTAACTGACAAAAGTTTAATGGCTGAATTATTTTTAGAGATGAGTTCAGGGTGAAGGAAACCAAGGGATGGTGAAGCCTAAGGGATTTATGGAAGCGAGTATTATCCTAGGCCTGAAAAAACAAGGGCAGGGAATGAAACAGTGTTGCTGGAATTTTTGAGAGCTGGAGCCCTGGGAATGGGCCACAGGAAAGGAGCTAGAGCTGTGGAGACAAGACATGTGCAGGAAAAGCATCACCTTCTATTCCCCTGCTGGTGTCTTCCATCTCCGTAGTCCAGCTGGAAATCAGAGGCTGCAGTCCACAGAGGGCAGACTACAGGAGTACACAGTAGGGCAGACTACAGGAGTACACAGTAGGGCAGAGGTGGGCAGAGAATTGATGGTAGATGGGGGAGGTGAGGAAAAGTGCAATGGAGAAAAGTATTAATCTAAGTGTTTATTCCACTAAAAATCTGGTTCTGATTCGAAATAATTTTGTAATGTAAGGTAAAGTTTTTCAAGGTTTTCAGAAGTTTCATAGTATGTACAATATCTGTCAAATTTGTGTTTTTGTAATTCATAAGTTGCCAATTGCTTCCATATCTTGGCTTTTCTGAGACAACATGGATGGACCTTAAGGGTATTATGCTAAGTGAAATAAGCCAGAAAGAGAAAGACAAATACTACATGGTATCACTTATATGTGGAATCTAAATAAAAAGTCAAACTCATAGAAACAGAAAGTAGAAAAGTGGTTGCCAGGGACTGGGATGTTTGAGAAATAGGGAGAGTTTGGTACAAACTGTCAGCTAAAAGATGTCTGAGGTCTAAGGTTCTACTGAATAACATGGTGACTATAATTGATAACACAGTACTGTATAATTTAAATTACTAAGAGAATAGAACTTAAATATTCTCACCAAAAAAAAAAAAGATAAATATGTTAAATGATTCCTCCCTAGATGGGAGGAATTATTTCACATGTATATGTGTATCTAATCATGATGATGTAAACTTTAATTATCTTATAATTTTGTCAATTATAACTCGATAAATGTGAAAAAAATCATTCATTGCCTTAAGTGGAAATACTAACATGTTACATTTTAATAATATTTGATCACTATATTTACATTTTAGAGTATACTAAAATGTCCTTTTCCCCAATGCTATACTTTCTCTTTCACTTGCCAAACTTTTTAATAATATTTTAACGTCTGTTTTTAATAAATACGGTCACGTGAAAGACAAACAACCTGAAGTTAAAATTACTATTAATCTTTAATTCAAATGATAATTTACAGAATTCTAAAATGAAGGTATCCATGAAAAAATGGCATCCAATAATTTTTAAAGCTGCATCATGAATGTGGCAAGAATTTAAACACAAGAATTTAAATAAAAGATGTGTTGGAAACTATATTTGAAAAACTGCATGGACCAAGATCATGCTATTTCTTTTAATTTCAAAACTATACTAAATTGGCAGAAAAGAATGAATTTAGTCAAGAGATTTTGAGCATCAGAGTCGCATTCAATCGTGTATACACTGTATAACTGAGTGAATAAAAGCTACGTTACAAGTTAGGATTGAATCTCTGTCCATTTGACCCACATATTCATATAGTTTTCAGTAAAAGAGAAATTACACCAGGTCAGTTAAACAGGCAATGAAAACTTTTTTCAAGACTATCACAACAGAAAAGAGAGACTGTTGTAATAGGGCACAAGTATTGAACTCAACTCCACTGAAACGAAAAGTGGAAAAGACTGAAGGACATGGGGGTGTGGAGGGGAGGCTCAATCAATGCGAATAGGCTAATTGATGCTTATAGAAGTTAGGTTCCTACCCTCCTACAGAAACTGGGGAGATAGGGGTGATATCTTTCTTGATGATTACATTTCAGAGAAATGAATCCCAGGTCCTTGAGAAAGACATTCCTGGGTTGTAGAAGATTTACGTCTCCAAAGGGCATAGCAATAATTTACAATTGCAAGTTTTCTAAAGTAAATGTTCTAAGAAGGGAGATCAGGGGCATATACTAAAGAAGAAACTTGGTTGAAGTTTAGTAAAGCTGAGGGGAACATTAAGGAAAGTCCATCTTGGTCAGCTACATCAATATTCAAATTATTGGATTGAAATGAAGATGTCATAAAACAATGTATTTTGTATTTGATGTTTTCAAGGCATTTAGGGATATATTACTATTCAAAGTTAATCTTACATTTAATCTCTAGAGAATCTGGTTAATTGTACATTTTGTTTTACTTCAAAGAGTTACACTTTCATAAAACTAAGGCTTCCATATACCAGTAAAATGATGTGAAGACTCTTGATCTTAGACTAAGCAGCCAATTTGTTGTCATAGATAATGAGGGGGCAGGAGCAGCCCAACCGTTGAAAAAAGTAATAAACCTGCCTGTTAACTACTGAAAGGAATTCTATTTACCAGGGATCCTTTGTGGGAGGGTTGGCATAACCATAAATTGTAAATCAAAGCATAAACAACCATTGCATGACAAAAAATTCCTTCAGGCAATTCAGTGAAGAAAATCCACCAGAAAATTTTTCTCTTCTCTCTTTTCTAATTGATATGCAATTTATGTTCCAGAAGGCTCTAGTCTCTTTTGGCTTAAAACTTTATACCTGCTGCTCCTTAAGCTGTCTTGTTTTTTAAGCTGGGTGAAAGTACACAGGGGAATATGTTGGTAGAATATTTAAGGGAGAATAATTCTATAAAATCCCTTGGAAAATGTAAGCAAGGAAAAATAAGTTGTATTTTTGAACAAAGACAAATCTAAGTTTACCTTCTCTTAGATATGACCAAAATGCTGGAATTGAAGACATTTGGAATAAATATGTTTTTATAAAACAAAAGAATAATTTATTTAGGTACAGAAAGAATCTTTGCAAATGTTTGAGGAAAAAAACAAGAAAGAAAAAAATCAACAAAGGATTATGATGAAAAGTTGTGGAAGTGGGGAAAATAAGCCATTTTCTGAAAATACTGATGTCCAGTTTACACCTCAATGAGAAACTGAACATTAATATTAGAACCAGTTTATAGATATAGCCTGATACTATTTGTAGCTACTCATGCTTAGATTAATCATTAGAACATAAAGTATAGCTCATTTTTGTATGAGGTCACACACTTAAAAATATATTTATATGTAATTATGTTTTTTTTCCTTTTCAAGCTCATTCTTCTCTATCTGCTAATAAATTTGAAGCTATTCAAAGCAAAGCTCACCACCAAAGCTCTCCCTATCAATTACATCTATGACTGTGTTTTTTTTGTTGTTTGTTTGTTTAAGCACGTGAAGGAAGATAGCTAGATGAGTCACAGCTCTTGTATCTGATCTAGGACTGTAATCTAAGCTCCAAAGCAAATACCAACAGTTTACCTGGCATCTTCTCCTGGGTGTCTGAAAGCACCTCAACATATCCGAAGTTGAACTAAACCCAAAGGCAATCCTGTGAAAGTCAGCACCCTGCTCACTTCCCTTTCCCTCACCACCCTCCTTATCCAGTGCTTTCCCATGACTTGTGACTTGTACATCTTAAATGTCTTTTGAACCTTTTTGCTTCTCTGCATTTGTACTGTCACCACCTTCATCCAAGCTAGCATCCTTTGACATCTACATAATTGCAACAGCCTGGACCATCTACATCTTTCTTCCTTACCCTTTCCTCACCTCCTACACCAACACATTTCTGTCACTTTTAACTTCAGCTGGAGTGAGCTTTCTCGAGTGTAGAGCTAACCACCATGTTAACCTCCTCTTTCAATTTTTTAATGGCTTCCCTTTGATTTTAAAATAAAACAGAATTATTTTATATGACTTTCAAGAATCCTACCTTGCCAGCCTTATCTCACCCCAGACTTCCCCTTGCTGCTTCTCAGCAACCACACTGGCTTTCTTTTGCTCTTTTACCACTTCACTAACATACTACATACAGGCATACCTTGGAGATATTGCAAGCTTGGTTCCAGTCTACTGCAATAAAGTGAATATTGCAATATTCACTTTACATGGATTTTTTTGGTTTCCCAGTGCCTATAAAATTCACATTTACACTATATTGTAGTGTGCAATGACATCATGTCTAAGCAAACAATGCACATACCTTACTTAAGAAAAATTCTATTGCTAAAAATGCTAACCATCACCTGAGCCTTCAGTGAGTTGTAATCTTTTTGCTGGTGGAGGGTCTTGCCTCCATGTTAATGGTTGG
Organism: Mesoplodon bidens; assembly: GCF_964165515.1. Lineage (NCBI taxonomy): Eukaryota > Metazoa > Chordata > Mammalia > Artiodactyla > Ziphiidae > Mesoplodon > Mesoplodon bidens. Next base: position 94,572,519 of record NC_138167.1, read on the forward strand.
TGACTGACCAGGATGCTGGTCGCTGAAGGCTGGGGTGGCAGTGGCAATTCCTTAAAATAAGACAACATTGAAGTTTGCTGAATCAATGGACTTTTTCTTTCATGAACAATTTATCTGTATCAGGCAATGTTGTTTGATAGCATTTTACCCACAGTAGACTTCTTTCAAAATTGGAGTCAATCCTCTCAAACCCTGCCTCTGCTTTATTAACTAAGTTTATGTAATATTCTAAATCCTTTGTTGTCATTTCAACAATCTTCACAGCATCTTCGCACTGTGAAGTTTCCATCTCAAGAAACCACTGTCTTTGCTCATCCATAAGAAGCAGCTCCTTATCGTTTCAAGTTTCATTATGAATTATTATAGCAATTCAGTCCCATCTTCAGGGTCCACTTCTAATCCTAGTTCTCTCACTATACCCACCACCTCTGCAGTTACTTCCTCCACTGAAGTCTTGAACTCCTCAAAGTCATCCATCAGGCTTGGTATAAACTTCCTCCAATCTCCTGTTAACATTGATATTTTGTCCTTTTCCTATGAATCATGAATGCTCTTAATGGCATCTAGAATGGTGTATCCTTTCCAGAGGTTTTCAATTTACTTTGCCCAAATCCATCAGAGGAATCAATATCTATGGCACCTATAACCTTAAGAAATGCATTTTTTAAATAATAAGACTTGAAAGTTGAAATTACTCCTTGATCCATGGGCTTCTGACGGATACTGTATTAGCAGCATGAAGACAACATTAATCTCTTTGTACGTCTCCATCAGAGCTCTTGGGTGACCAGATGCATTGTCATTGAGCAGTAATATTTTGAAAGGAATCTTTTTCTGAGCAATAGGTCTCAACAGTGTGCTGAAAATATTTAGTAAACCATGTTGTAAATAGATGTGCTGTCACCCAGGATTTGTTGTTCCATTTAGAAAGCACAGGCAGAGCAGATTTAGCATAAATTTTAAGGGCCTTATTTGGGAATGGTAGATGAGCATTGGCTTCAACTTAAAGTCACCAGCTGCATTAGCTCCTAACAAGAGAGTTACTTAACCTGTCCTTTGAAGCTTTGAAGCCAGGCATTGACTTCTTCTCTCTAGCTATGAAAGTGCTAGATGGCATCTTCTTTCAATATAAGGCTATTTCATCTACGTTGAAAATCTGTTGTTTAGTGTAGCCACTGTCATTAATGATCTTAGCTAGATCTTCTGGATAACTTGTTGCAGCTTCTACATCAGTTCTTGCTGCTACACCTTGCACTGTGATGTTATGGAAATGGCTTCTTTCTTTAAACCTCATGAGCCCACCTCTGCTAGCTTCAAACTTTTCTTCTGCAGCTTCTTTACCTCTCTCAGCCTTCACATAATTGAAGAGAATTCAGGCCTTGCTCTGGATTAGGCTTTGGCTCAAGAGAATGTTATTGCTGGTATGATCTTCTATCCAGACCACTGAAACTGTCTCCATATAACCAAGAATGCTGTTTAGCTTTCTTACCATTTGTGTGTTCACTGGAGTAGCACTTTTAATTTCCTTCAAGAACTTTTCCTTTGCATTCACAACCTGGATAACTGTTCAGTGCAAGAGGCCTAACACATGGCCTGTCTCAGCTTTCAACTTGTCTTCCTCATTAAGCTTAATCACTTCTAGCTTTTGATTTAAAGTGAAAGACATGTGATTCTTCTTTTCACTTAAATACTTAGAAGCCATTGCAGGGTTGTTAATTGGTCTAATTTCAAAATTGCTGTGTCTCAGAATAGGGATTTTGAGGAGAGGGAGAGAGATGAAGGAACTGGTAGTTGGTCAGTGGAGCAGTTAGAACACACACAACATTTATCAATTATGTTGACCATCTTATGTGGGTGTTATTTATCATGTTCCAAGACAATTACAATAGTAACATCAAAGATCACTGGTCACAGATCACCATAACAAGTATAATATTACTAAAAAGTTTTGAAATATTGGGAGAATTACCAAAATGTGACACAAGGACACAAAGTGAGCAAATGCTATTGGAAAAATGGTGTCAATAGATTTGCTCAATGCAAGATTGCCTTGAAGCTTCAATTTATAAAAAACAAAAAAATGCAGTATCTGCGAAGTGCAATAAAATGAAGTGTGCCTGCGTATCCTGTCCTCAACTAGAGATTTGTGCTTGCTAGTCCCTCTGCTTGAAATGTTTGCTCCTCAAATGGCCGTATAGGTTCTTCTTTAAGTTTTGCTCAAATATCACTTCCTCAGCGAGATCTTTCCTGACCATCCTATTTAAAATTTAAAACTTTTACCCCAACTTCTACACTTCCTATTGTTCCCTCTATTCTTTCAATGCCCTAGTTTTTCTCCATGGCTATTATCATCTTGTTGTATACTATACATTTTATTTATTTTGTTTATTTTATGCACCGTCCCATTAGAATGTAATCTCCCTGCCTGAGGGCATTTTTCTCTGTGAACTGGTAATACCGAAGAGCTTAAAAGAGTACCAAGAACACCCTTCCGCATATTCTCCATTTGCTTTACCAGGTCTGCTTCAAGTTCTTTCCCTGCATGTTCTGTGCTATGGGAGGCTGGCCTCTACAGATTACCAATCTGGACTCGCTTACCCTCTGGCTTTATACTTGCAGGAGTTTGCCAGTGGGAAATACTTTCAGAGACTCAGAGGAGAAAGGAAATTTAGGGTTTATATTTATTCCCCTTGAAGCACCCCAATAGTGGCTATGTTTGTCTATTTAAGGTCACAGCTGTCCCATAACACCTTTCCAAAGGTTCTAGGATCCCTAGGTCTGGTAACTGCTAGCTGTCCTTGACCCTCAGGGGACAAGTCTTCTGTTTTAATTGCTAGGCTTTTGTCCTGTTTCTTTTGTTCCTTCAACCCTTCCTACACCCCTGTAACTTACCCTTCATTGAAGCTCAATTACCCACTTGAGTGTGCCATCTATTTCCTGCAGGTACGCAGACTGATAAAGAAAGAATTTAACAATGAGACCAAAAAAATAGTGTTAATAAAACTATTTCTAGGAAAATAAGATGTGTAAAACATGGCATATTTCTAAGTACACTGTTAATGCTCAATAATATGTACTAATTATTAAACCCAAATTTATTCTCAATATTGGCATCAATAAATTCTGTATGGCATTTTGTATACAGTATAGCATTTTAGCATTTACTACAGCACACAGTATAGCATTTTACTAAATCCATCTGCCCTTTCCCAGGTTAAAATATGTCATCAATAACCAGAAAGTAATATAGTAATAACTTTATTAAGACATGGGTTTTCATGATTAATTTGTTGTCATTTTATAAAAATTCAAGTGCGTTCTCTAAAACTGCTGCAGTAGCAAAAATATATTTACTTTGTTTTATGTCGCTGGGTGACTCCTCTGTGTACAATAATGTAGTTCAAATACAGCTCAATTTATGATGCAAGAAGAAGATAGATCATAGAACAAGGATTCTAAAAATAGCCAGTGATTACCTGTCAGCAATCTGAGCTTCAGACTGCTATACAAAGCAACTCACTTCTACTTAATTGAGACAGTGGCCACAAAATCCAAATGGCCAAATATAAAGCTATGGGGAATTCAACAATTAATTTAAAGGTATGTTTCGAATTCTGTGTTCTACTTAACGTTGTGCGTAATTTTTTTTAGGAAGGTAAATCTACATGATGCTACTTATGACTTTTAAAAATTCTCCCTAGTGAAGAAATCAACACTGCGGCTTTCTGTATGGAATTCCTCTTAAGCTCACACCTGAGCAAAACGTAATCTCTAAGACATTGCATGGGATCCCAGAAGATCTTTAATGAGCTGAGGTAAGAATTACACTGGTGTCTACAGGGAGTCCTACAAGTTCTTCTTTGCCAAGAAGATAAAATTCAAAACAGGGAGGACCAGAGCCTTTGGTCAAGATATAAACTTAAAAATAAAATTATACAATTTTATTTCTATAGCCACACTATGTAATTTATTTCAAACTGTAATTATAATTTTTAAACTACATAATTAGTAATTTTAGTTTTAGTCATTTAATCTAGTCATTTACTTTTATCAACAGTACAAAATACATGATTCTAAATAAATCTGATGTTGTTTAAGGCCAAATGTCCTTTCAGACATTTCAAATAAATCCATGTGGAATCTATATTTCTGTCATTCATATCCACTATGACTACAAAAGGCAAAAAAAGTTTCATATTCCCCTACTTTCCACAAATTCATTTAATTCAAATTCTTCTGTGTCTACTATGTATGACATTTGTCTTCCACATTTAGAGTTAAGCAATTTGTCAGAAATCTCTTCACTCCTGGTACATAAAACCCAACCAGCTCTTTTCAATTTTTATCCCTTCCAAGCCTTTTGGCTCAGTGACAGTATCTCACCTCAGAAAAAAGCCATTGATATCTTGGGATAAGATGATGAATAAGAAATTCCTTTGGAAATTTCAATATTCTCTATATACAAAAATTGTTGAAAATCATATTTTATTCATATTATCTTCCAGATTGATTTGTATCTTCAACAACAATGTATCTTTTTTTTTTTCCACACTGTTTGGAAACTTTGTTACCTATATTCTTATCTCTTGGAGCTAGTAATGCCATTCTTTCTAATTGTCACTTATTCTCAGCTCTGGAGTATACAGTGTCCTTGACCAATTTTCACCCAATGCCGCATTTCCACCTATGCTAACTGAGGATGTGGACAGACCCATAACCACATTTTACAATTGTAGGGTCTGCTTAGGGCTCCCCTGGAGTTGTGCAGTGTGGGAAGTAGGATTTCTCTGTGGACAGGCAAGAGAAACAAGCTTAAAATCCTACAAAAACATTTGCTAAGTATGCCCCTAATGTCATCATAGAATTAGTACAACTACAAATGTAGGTACCCATAATATCACACCATGCAAAAATTGCTTCTGGGAATTAAAGGCTCTTCCAGTTCCTCAGTCCAATGACAAAAATGGCCAAAAGTTCAGTTAGTTCACAGATCACTTAGGATAAGGAAATGCCTTATCATGCTCCAGAGAGTCTAACTCTGAACATTTCCCACTCCACAGTAAAATAAAGACTGCTATGCTAACTGTTGTGAATGTTCATCTTAATTTGTCTAATATAGCTATATTTTAAAAGATCTAAAAAGTCTAAGTTCAATGAAAATCTATGTGGGGAGGGTGGGAGGGAGGGAGATGCATGAGGGAAGGGATGTGGGAACAGATGTATATGTATGACTGATTCACTTTGTTATAAAGCAGAAACTAATTAAAAAAAAAAAAACCTTGGGAAAAAAAAAAAAAAAAAAAGAGATCCTGCATGCTACAGCTAAGACCCAACACAACCAAAAAATAAATAAAAGTAAAAGAAAAAAAAAAAAATCTATGGAAGATTTTTAAACAAAGTTAATTTAAATTTGTTGATATTAAAATAGCTTAAAATGTAGTCAATAAGAAGATCAATAACTTTGTTTTTAATTCAATAACTTCATTAATTCAGTAACTTTATTAATACTTTATTAATCAGATCATGTGACTTTTTTCCTCATGGAATTAAGATTCCCTACTTTGACTACTCCCACTTGACCAATTGCAAGCTAGTCAGAGGCAGCAGCTGTGGCACATCCCTTTGCTGAGCTTCATGCCTATGCCTCTTTGTGATATAAAGGGAAAAGCAGATGGACTGGAAAGAGCAATGAGAAATGCATAGATGACCTCTATGGTGCCTTTTGGCTTGGAGAGTCTGGGGCCTGAGATTAGATACTAAATTACTCATTTAATTTCACTTCTGCCTAGACAGTACTCTTTACATTTAGCAATTACATTTAGCAATTATAAGAAGATTACGTTTTGAGATAATTGCTGCACCAGGCATATTATAACATTTCATTCCAGGGGTTTTTACTGAATTCATAGAATGTTGCATTTTTCTCTCCATTAACTACCCCCTCCTCCATTTTTGCTTTCATATAAAAATATTTATCAAAGTAATTTGGACATACAGTTTAAAAATACATAATACTGCAAATCACACTCTCCACTGTTAATCTTCAGTAGTAATCATTTCTCATTCATTCAGTTGTCTCTTGTGATATTTACCTACAGATTTCTAAGTAACATGTTAATGTCATTACTTACTAATTTGTATCTTTGTATAATATATATTGACTTCCTTTTATGGCAGGTAAAGATTTTGTTTCCTTGTGTTCTTGCTATTCCCTTTCTTCCACTCAATATGGAAATCATAAGTTTTAGCTTAATCAATATTCAGTGCTTAGATTATATGGCTATGTAAATGTTAAATGTTATTCATTGTTGAGTATATTGTGATTTATATTTCCTTTCTTGAATATCTTTTTATAAAGTTAATAACTTTTTTATTTTTTCATAAATTTGTTATTGTTTTTGAATTCTCTGGTGAAAGCCTATAATCACAAAGATGATAAAATATGAAAGGGTAATGTTGCAGAAGACACACCAATGGAAAGTTTAAAATGCCAAAAGTTCATCATATTAGTAGAGTTTTGCAGAGAAAGAGAACAAATAGGATGCGTGTATATATGTAAATATGTATATCTATCTCTATCTATCTATCTATCTATCTATCGAGATTATAAGGAGCTGGCTTACACAATTATGGAGACTGGCAAGTCCAGATCTATAATGTGGACCCGCAGGCTCAAGCCCCAGGAAAGCTGACAGTGCAGTTCCAATCTGAGGGCCAACAGATGAAGACTTAGGAAAGCAATAGATACAGATAAACTCCAAAAATAATCTGCTGGAGAATTTGCTCCTGCTCAGGGAGGCCATTCTTTTTGTTCTATTTAGGCCTTCAACTGATGAGGTGAGGCACACTCACACTATGGAGGGCAATCTGGTTACTTACACTTTACTGACTTAAAAGTCAATCTCATCTAAAACCACTCTCCAAGTTGACACATAAAAGTAAACATCACATCCATGACTTTATTTAAAATTATATCTCAACATAATCAGGTTTTCCTCCCAATTTGTATATCTTAGGAAAATTTTGAGAAAAAATATGGTCTCCTCCCTACATGATTATTTATTTGAAATAGTAGTTGGCTTTGTTGCATCCCTTGGGGATACAAAAGGTCAAATAAAGAGAGAACATGAGTTTTCAGTGACTAGAATTGAAGCAGAGAGAAAGAAATAAACTATAATTTTTTAATACTTATGCTACTGTCTCTCTGTTCTTTTTTTTTTTAAATTGTCTCTTATACTTCCCTAGACCTGTGCTCTACAATGTGGGAGCCACTAGCCACATATGCCTCTTTACATTTAAATGAATTAAAATTAAATACAGTTAAAAATTCATTTACTTGGTCACACTTGCTACACTTCAAGTGTTCAATGGCCACATGTGGTTACTCTACTGCACAGTGCATATATATAGAACATTCATATTACCACAAAATAGTCTATTGAACAGCACTGCCCTAGACAAATAATATAGAATTATTAATCATGAACAAATACATTGTGCCTGTCTTGTGAGAAGACTGAAGCATGAGTTGGGCTTACAAAGGCTGCTTGATTCTTTTTACCATTAATAAAAGATGCTTGAAATCCAAAACTAATAAAACCTGAAAGAAATCTTATCTTTAAAACACTGCATTAGGATTTCTCAGCCTATGACTCAATTGATAATAAAGGCCAAGACATGAGAAAGAACCTGACATATTAGAGGAAAAGCAATGTGCTTCATATTTGGGAATATGGCACACGAGGAAGAGTGCTAGCCTGTCAGGGGCAGGTGAAGGGCTAGGTTCTGAAGGCGTATGTGAAACATATTAAGAAGTTTAGTTTTAGTCCCAAGGACAGTAGAAAAGACATTCAAAATTCTTAAACATGGAGGTAGCATAAGCAGATTATTTTCTTTAGAAGCAGCTCTGTTTTATGAAGAAAGCAAGCTAGAAAGCAGATAGGATTTAGAGTTAATCTTTTCTGTATTCACATTATTTTTTTGTCTGTCACAATCTGAATGGTCTGGTACAAGTTCCTTAAATTCCATCTATCCTAGTTTCTCATTTGCAAAATGGAGCTAATAATACTTCATGAGTTATTAAGATAAACAAATGGGGGCCTCCGTGGTGGCGCAGTGGTTGAGAGTCCGCCTGCCGATGCAGGGGATACGGGTTCGTGCCCCGGTCTGGGAGGATCCCATATGCCGCGGAGCGGCTGGGCCCGTGAGCCATGGCCTCTGGGCCTGCGCGTCCGGAGCCTGTGCTCCGCAACGGGAGAGGCCACAACAGTGAGAGGCCTGCATACCGCAAAAAGAAAAAAAAAAAAAAAAAAAAAAAGATAAACAAATGGAATAAAATATGTAAAGTGCCTATTGAATACTTGATATTTAATAGGAATTTTGTAATTTGCTAGTGCATAGTCCTTCCCTTATTCACAAAGATATGAAATGGAAATTATGCAAGTTTATATTATATTTGAGCCCATAGCTCAAGAAGATTTATACATGGTTTAATTGCTGGGAAGTATAAGAAGTTTGAGATCAGGTAATAGCTTGTCAATCAACCTGTGACAGCTCTGAGTCCAGCAACATCAGGATATAAATGAACACCTCGTATCAAGTGGAAGCAGACATCTTGCTGATGTACTGAACACCTAACTTACCAGCTATTCGGAGACCCATCGATATAGCATTAGGCATGATCACAATACATACAAAGGAGAAAATAGTTTTTATCATATCAAAATGTTTTTCAGTTAGCGTCATGGTTCACAGGGTATCACAACCCAGAGATGTGCTTTCAATCTTCAATAGATGTGTATAATTTATATTTTCTACAACTGAGAATACATATTATGAATATACTTATTTGATCCCCTCATATGGCTAGAAAGCTTTCCTCCTAGAGTCACATAACTTGTTTTTATGCTTCATTCAGGCATGTGCTCAAGTGTCACTCTTCCAAGGGCACTTCCTTGACCATGCCACCTAAAATAGCATTTTTCCACACTAATTTGAAAAGAAACATTCACCCCAATGTTCATAGCAGCACTATTTACAATAGCCAAGACATGGAAGCAACCTAAGTGTCCAAGGACAGATGAATGGATACAGAAGATGTGGTACATATGTACAATATAGCCATAAAAAAGAATGAAATTTTGCCATTTGCATTAACATGGATGGACTTGGAGGGTATTATACATAGTGAAATGTCACATAGAGGAATCCAAAACTGTATGTTATCACTTATATATAGAATCTAAAAATATAAAACAAACTAGTGAATGAAACAAAAAAGAGCTTCCCTGGTGGCGCAGTGGTTGAGAGTCCGCCTGCTGATGCAGGGGACATGGGTTCGTGCCCCAGTCCGGGAGGGTCCCACATGCCGCGGAGCGGCTGGGCCCGTGAGCCATGGCCGCTGGACCTGCGCGTCTGGAGCCTGTGTTCCGCAATGGGAGAGGTCACAAGAGTGAGAGGCCCGCGCACAGCAAAAAATAAATAAATAAATAAATATACTACAAGGATATATTGTACAACATGGGGATATATTTTTCTATAATAACTATAAATGAAGTATAACATTTAAAAATTGTGACACTCCGTTGTACACCTGAAATTTATATAATATTGTAAATCAATTATACCTGAATAAAATATTTTTTAAAAATAAAATTCACAGAAAAAAAATAATAATAAAAAAAGAAACATTCAACTAGTGAATACATTAGTAGTGTTGATAAGACTTGGTCCTGTAGTCTTGCATTTATTTATCTTGGATTGTTTTTAAACTTCAAATTGCCACATTTGAAATCTCTCACTAAATGTCTTGAAAAATGTTTCCAAAGAGGTTACTTGAAGGAAAACCTAACTACTAATTATCTTGTTCTCACATGTGACCTCTAGCACATGACAACAATGGACAAAAATTGTGTTTGTACCAAATATTTTCATCTTTGTGTTGGGAACCTGGAAAGGCTTGAGTCTAGATATTTCAAATAGCCTGGGTATAACAGTCAGCAAAGTAGAATTAAAATGATAAAGTACTCATTTTAAGAATAAAGAAAAATTTATCAAACCTACAAGTCTACTCCACACTTTCCAGGAAGTCATTGTCAGTCATTAGTTCTGTTTTGTCTGGATTGTTTTATTATCTGTATAGCATTGTTGGTTTATGCAATGATTTGAATATTTTATTTATTGTAAATCAACTATACTTCAATAAAAATAAAGAAAAAGGAATAATGTCACTAATGATTAAACTGGTATGAACTCCTAAGAATATTACATAACACTTATTAAATTTCTTTTATTTCCCATTAAAATATAGCCATATAATTTGGGAAAGATGAAAATTACTTACAACAATTTAAGCAGGGGCTGGGAAAATTGATAATTTACATCATGCTAAATGTGCCTCACCAATTTTTTGGAAAAATGTTTCTTACCTACTGTTTAAAAATTTCTGTAGCAAAAGGTTTTTTTTTTCTTGGAGTTTTCCATTAAAACAAACTTTGAACATTCCCAAAAGATTCAAACTTCTTATTTCTTGATAGTTATGAATAATCTGATCTGGAGCTACAATGGATTCATAACTTGAATGCTTCACTTGGAACTTTTCTGAACTCCAAAAGGCATGTTGGATTAGGAGGTACAGCCTCTAGTCCCAAAGGCAGAATATTTTTGACACAATTTATGTCACAGAGGTTGCAAACCGGATGCCCACTTGTCACATCCTGCTTGAAGTCATGTTTTCCTTGGCTTACATGATGTTTCAAAAATGTTAAATTATTTAACAACAGTTTAAAATGTTTCATTTCATAGCAAACTGAAATTTGGGATTCTGGGCTCCATTATTGCTACCCTGCATGACAAAAATCTTCTGGAATAAAGCAGCCATGGGGCTACCAGGATGGGGCTCTCACACTTAAGTTTGCCACACAATATCTGCATTGCTCATTGTCTTACTTGTCCAACTACTTTATAGAAGTTGAATTTATGACCACTTCTTTAGGCTATGTCCAAAGTCTTGCCTGACAGAAAATGATTTCCCAAAGTGCTTGCTATGTCATCAAATTCCCAAAAATAAAGACATTTTTTGGTTTATGAAACTCTACAAAATTTCCAGGCAGAGAGCAGACATGTATCATGGGAAAGATTAATAATTTCATTCTCCTGTTAACAAAGATTGGTTTGTTAATGCCCAAGTGGGGAGGAGAGTTCTAAGTGAAGGTCATATATAGGATATGTAAGTGTTCATGAGGGATGCAATAAACAATGGGTACCAAATGTCTATAAAAGTCTGAGTGGTCAGGCTGTGGAGAGGAGAGTTAAAATGACAGTTCATAAAAAACAAGAGAGTTAATTTACTTTTGAAGTTAATGGGTAAAAATTCCCTGACCTGTGATGAACACAGATAGCAGGTTAAAAAGATGCTCACATTGGCTTTTGAACTATTTTGAATAAGTTGCAGATTTTGAAATATGTGGTTAAATATACATATTTTTAAAAGAAGAAGACCAACATATGTTTAATATTCTATGGTCCTTGATCTCAGAAGTGCTTTTTAATTCTCATGCTTTTCTTGCTTTTCATGAAAAACAATTTTGAAATCTGTTGTCTTCTCTTCAAGACACATGCAATTAGTATTTTTTGACATTGCTCTAAGAGTAAACATGATTAAAATGGTAATGAACCATTCATACAACCATTAATAAAATGTGTATTAAATCCATACTTAAAATTTCCATGTATGGGCTTCCCTGGTGGCGCAGTGGTTGAGAGTCCGCCTGCCGATGCAGGGGACGCGGGTTCGTGCCCCGGTCTGGGAAGATCCCACATGCCGCGGAGCGGCTGGGCCCGTGAGCCATGGCTGCTGAGCCTGCGCGTCCGGAGCCTGTGCTCCGCAAGGGGAGAGGCCACAACAGTGAGAGGCCCGCCTACCGCAAAAAAAAAAAAAAAAAAAAAAAAAAAAAATTTCCATGTAGTTCTTTCTGTAAATCTATGCAACTTTTTGAATTTTGTCTCATGTAATTTTGGAACTGAGATTTACCACAGTCAGCCATTATCAGGATTATTTGCTGCCGTAAGGGATGATAAAAACTGGGTCAGAGAATACAGGTCTAATTTGAGGAAATAGAATATATGCTCTTTTTACTCATTCAAAAACATTTACTAAAATCTGATTACATGTTACTTAACACTAGTCCTTGCTGAGGAAATCCCTGTTCATAAGGAGCTACCACCCTAGCCAGGCAGAAAGACAGCTATTGACAGAAAGACAATAACTAGTACAATGTGATAACGGTTTAATGATCTGAGGCAACTGCAGAGGGAGCATAGGAGAAGGATAGATTAGTATTGCTATGAGAATAGGAGAGTTCGCCCCAAAAAAGCAATAACTGTGAACTGGACTTAGAAGGATATGATATTATCACATAGCAAAGGGATACAGAAAAAGCACATGGTAGGTTCAGGGAGCCATAAGTAAACTCATGATTGAAAAATAACTTTGATGAGAGATAAGACTGCGAAAGGGTATTGAGACCAGATGGCATGTTTCATACTGAGACATTTTCCAAGGAAAATTGAGGACAACTGCAAAATATATACCAAGAGTCTTGGAAGTTATATATACCTTGAACAATTTCATGTATTGCAGTTTTTTCTAAAAAAATAACGTGAAATAGACTGTGATATAGTAGTAGGGATGCTCCTCACAGCAATATCTAGAATACAAAAATTTGGAAGTATCTTAATAAATGGGCAACAATAGGGGCCTGAAATAGGGGTAGAGCTTCAGAATAGATCTTTAGAATTACCTACATTTTGATATTTAAGGATAAGATTTTATAGTTAAAGCAAACTGAGTTATACAAAGATCAACTTCCAACCTCTCTAATTATTTCAAGACTTGAACTGTTTCTCACATCCCCATCTGCAATATTCCCATTGACTTTAACGACTTGCGAAGAAGTTAATAGATTCAGAGAAGGCCTTGGGGAAATGGTTGTTTGGCAAAGTGAGTCTGATGGAGAGAGAGCCAGGTTTCTGCATTGTATCCATTTATTCACCCTCACCCTTTGGTACCTATTGTTCACGTTTCATTTACATTTTTTGGGGACAAATTTATCACTTTTCCCTAAAATGTGATTCTTAGTATGTCCAGTATATACTAAGACAACCTCTTATCAAAGGCAGTTTTTTTATTCATTCTAACTTCTAAATTTTTTTTTACTTCCTAAATTATTTATTTTTATACAGCAGGTTCTTATTAGTTATCTATTTTATACATATTAGTGTATATATGTCGATCCCAATCTCCTAATTCATCCCACCACCACCACCCTCTTCCCCCCTTGGTATCCATACGTTTACTCTCTACATCTCTGTCTCTATTTCTGCCTTGCAAACCAGTTCATCTGTACCATTTTTCTAGATTCCACATATATACGTTAATATACGATATTTGTTTTTTTCTTTCTGACTTCACTCTGTATGACAGTCTCTAGGTCCATCCACGTCTTATTTAACTTCTAAGTTAAAGAATGGCATATGGGGCTTCCCTTGTGGTGCAGTGGTTGAGAGTCCGCCTGCCAATGCAGGGGATACGGGTTCGTGCCCCGGTCCGGGAAGATCACACATGCCGCGGAGCGGCTGGGCCCGTGAGCCATGGCCGCTGAGCCTGCACGTCCGGAGCCTGTGCTCCGCAATGGGAGAGGCCACAACAGTGAGAGGCCCGCATACCAAAAAAAAAAAAAAAAAAAGAATGGCATATGAAGGCAGACAGCTTGACTGCAAATTTTGTCTCCACCATTTTCTTTTTCATTTTTTGAATTATTTATTTATTTATTTATTTTTGGCTGTGTTGGATCTTCGTTGCTGTGCGTGGGCTTTCTCTAGTTGCGGTGAGCGGGGGCTAATCTTTGTTGAAGTGTGCGGGCTTCTCATCGCGGTGGCTTCTCTTGCTGCAGAGCATGGGCTCTAGGTGCGCGGGCTTCAGTAGTTGTGGCTCACAGGCTCCAGAGCGCAGGTTCGGTAGTTGTGGCGCACGGGCTTAGTTGCTCCGTGGCATGTGGGATCTTCCCAGACCAGGGCTTGAACCCATGTCCCTTGCAGTGGCAGGCAGATTCTTAACCACTGTGCCACCAGGGAAGTCTGCCTCCACCATTTTCTACCTGAGTGATCTTTGGCAATAAACTTAACCCTTCTCTTCCTCAGTTTAATCATCTGTAAAAATTTGGAATAAATTAAAACTTACCTGTTATGGCTTGAATTGTGTCCCTCAAATATTTAAATATTGACGTCATAACCCCCAGTTTCTCAGAATATCACCCTATTTGGAAATAGGGTCATTGAACATATAATTACTTAAATGATGTCATATGGGAGTAGAGTGGGTCCCCAATCCAATGGGACAGGTGTCCTTATCAAAAGGGTAAATCTGGACACAGACATGGACAAAGGAAGAATGCTACGGGAAGATGGAGGCAGAGTCTACAGGCCAAGGGATACCAAAGAGTGCCAACAAACACCAGAAGCCAGGAGAGAGGCATGGAACAGATTCTCCCTAACAGCCATCAGAAGAAACCAAACCTGAGATATTTTGGCTCTAGACTTCTACCCTCCAGAACTGTGAGACAATATATTTTTGTTGTTTAAACCACCCAGTTTGCGGTACTTTGTTAAGGCAGCCCTAACAAACTGATATACTACCTCATGGTACATTTGAGAGAATCAAACGTAAAGCTTATAGAATGATTCTTCTCACATAATAAGCTAACATTTTTAGCCATCAACTGAAAGAGAAATAGAAGTCTGGGTACAGTTGTTCTTTGTGGTACTCCTCAATTATGACAGCTACCTAGATCTAGTCTGCTCTTTGTAAGTCGGGTAAACTAAAACTTAGCACTTAAATAAACAACTCACCATTAAAAAAAAAATTCCAGTCTGAACCCTTCAGCTAGACTGTCCCCTATCCAAAGAATGCTGCCATCTTTTTCTTATTTTACCCCTTCAATTTGATGCAAAAACTTCAACTCATTTTTAGCTTTTCTATTTCCTTCATGATTGGTCACAAAGTCTTATATTTTTTTGGTGTATGTTCAGGTTTTCATAACATAACATTTAGACTATGTTAACGGTCTCCATATTATTTCCCTGTATAAAAACTCTGCTGATCAGCGCATTATCCTGAAATGTCTTTCTGAGCATGTCATCACCTTGTTAGAAAATGTACAGTGTTTTCAGAAACTGGTTTAAATTCTTTAACTTGACATTCAAGACCTTTTATGATTAGACTAACATTTAATTTCCCAAACTCATATTCCACACTCAGGAAGTTGATTTCCATTTAGCAGGTATGCCCAGGGCAGAAAGCATAGCAAAAAAAGCTTCCTGGGCTTCCCTGGTGGCACAGTGGTTGAGAGTCCGCCTGCCGATGCAGGGGACACGGGTTCGTGCCCCGGTCCGGGAAGATCCCACGTGCCGCGGAGCGGCTGGGCCCGTGAGCCATGGCTGCTGGGCCTGCGCGTCCAGAGCCTGTGCTCCACAGCGGGAGAGGCCACAACAGTGAGAGGCCCGCGTACCACAAAAAAAAAAAAAAAAAAAAAAAGCCTCCTGTTTTTGCATTTCATCTTCTGCCAAACAAATATTATGGCTCAATTTTTTAATAAACTGTCTTCTTTGTTCCCAGAATACTTCACTGCCATTATTTTATTTTTAATAACTATGTTAGACTTAGGAAAAAGTTTATAAGATAATATGGTGAATACTTACTTACTAATTACCCAGAATAAAATACATAGCCTTAAAAAATATCCTCAGAGGTTCATTATGTGCTCTTCCCCAACATAACCTTTTTAAACTTCAGAGAAAACCAGGTTCATATATGTCTTTATATTTGTACTATGTTTCTACCTTTAAAAAATACATAGTATTATTTTTACATTTAGTATTTTATATTTACGCTGTATGTATCCCTCTACAACTTGTTTTTTACTCCAAATTATGCCCTTGGGACTCATCCTATTGATTCATGCAGCTCTAGTTCACTTATTTTTCCTTTTGTATGGATTTTTATGTGTGACTATATCAAAATGAACCCATTATCCTGTTGGTGGACATTTAGTTGGCATCTGATTTTATTCCATTCATTTATCATACATTAAAGAAATATTTATTACGCATCAAAGATACAAGAGGAAAATGAATTACCCATCCTCCTGAGGCTTATGTTCTAGTACAAATCCATCCTCTTTTACAAACAAACATGAGTTTATCTAGAGTAAATTTCCAGTGATGAAATTGCTGGGGCATTGGTTATACATATCTTTAACATCAGTAGAAACTGTCAAATTTTCCTCCACAGTGATTATACCAGAATATTAGAATGTTATTTGATCTACATCTTCATTAATGCTTGACGTTGTCAAACATAAACTTTACCAACCTGATAGTTGTAAAAGAGTTTCTCGTTATAGTCTTAATATGCAATTCCCTAATTACTATAGATATAAAATTTTTTTAAAGTTCATAGGCCATTTGTGTTTCCTGTGCTTTTGTCTATTTTTTGTACTGGAATATTTGACTTTTTAAAACTGATTGGTAGGAGTTCTTTATATTTTTTTGCATGCTAATCTTAATGCCTTTAAACAAAGTTTTATAATTTTCTCTACAAAAGTCAACACTTCTTTTGATATATTAGTCTTACCCTATATATTAACTTTTTAAAATGATGTTTATAAATTACATTTTCTAATTGTTTTTGTTTGTAAATGGATTTTATTTGGGGATCTAAGTCAGGGGTTAGCAAATCTTTCTATAAAAGTCTAGTTAGTAAATATTTTCAGCTTTGTAGACCAAGGAGCAAAATCCAGCAACTGTTCTCACCAAAAAGCTAAGAAATTTTTTACATTTAAAATCATTTTTAGCTCATGGGTCTTAGAAAAACAGGCAGCAAAATGGATGTGGTCTACAGGTTGTGTAGTTTGCCAATCCTTTTACTAAACTGTGGCACACTTACCAAAAATTCTATTGTTGTGTAATAAATTGTAGATTTGTATGACTGTTTTAATTAAGTACTTTTCTTTCTAATCATGATAAAATTACTTCTTTTTTACTGTATTTGGTTAGGACTTCCAGAAAAATATTTAGTAAAAGTGTGTTGATCGTGCTATACTCTTGGGTTTCTTTTTGTTTGTTTTTTGGGGTTTTTTTTTTTGCGGTACGCGGGCCTCTCACTGTTGTGGCCTTTCCCGTTGCGGAGCACAGGCTCCGGACGCGCAGGCCCAGCGGCCATGGCTCACGGGCCCAGCTGCTCCGTGGCATGTGGGATCCTCCCAGACCGGGGCACGAACCCGCATCCCCTGCATCGGCAGGCGGACTCTCAACCACTGCACTATCAGGGAAGCCCTATACTCTTGTTTTTTGTATAAAAGGGACCATCAGAATATTTCACCATGGGGTATGGTATTGGTTATGGGCTTGTATTGGAACATTTGTCAGCTTAAGGGACTGTCTTCTATTCCTGGTTTCCTGAGAGTTTATTACTATTATTATTACTATTATTATTCTTATTTTATTATAAATGCATATTTAATCATTTTTAATTATTTTTCTTCTTTTAAATTAAAATTTTATTTTCCCCTTATGACTAAAGCAAAGCATATGAAGATATTTTCTCATGTCAAACTTTTTTGATTATTTGTATTAAGCTTTGCTGAATAAGATTTGCTGCTATTTTACTTAGAATTTTTAATCTATGATAATATATAAGATTAATCCATAAATTTCCTTTCTCATATTGCCCTTTTCTGGTTTTGGTATCAACACTATATTAGCTTCATAAAGTGAATTGGAGAGTATACTCATTTTACGATTATTTGAAAGGATTTGCATGTAATTGAAATTATCTGTTTCTTGAAAATAGGCTTCACCTGCAAAAACATCTGAGATCAGCAGGTTTAGGTATGTATGTCTGCAGATTTTAAACTATTGATTCCATTTCTTTAATGGTTCTATATCTTTTGAGATTTTTATTTCTTAACAATGAGATTTGATAAGATATGTTCTAGGAAAACTTGCTCCTTTTACCTAAGTCTTCAAGTTTATTGGCATAGATTTGTATTACTTTGAGTTTTAAGACATTTTATTATGAAAAATTTCCAAACATTCATCAAATAGATTAATAAAATAAACTCCCCTGTACCCATTTGCCAACATCAATTATATATAATTATATAATCATTCTACTGTTTACTTTCACCTATCTTCTTGACACACTTTTTATGGCACAAATATTTTAAAACAAATCCAATAAATCATATAATTTTTTCTGTGAATAATTCACTATGTATTAATTTAAAAATTAATAATAATAAATAAATATCTTCTAATATCTGTCTGCATTTAGCTTCCCTCTATTTTTTTTTGAATGCATCCTTTGGGGGAAAAATTTAAGCTTCTAAGCTCAGTCTGGTTTTCTCTGTAGTTTCTCTCTTAGAATGAATTAGTTTCAGTGTTCATATGGCCTTGTTATTCATTTTATCTTCATGGTTAAAAACTATTCTGTAATTATAACCTTGCATATAGAAAAACTATGCAGCTTGAAATTAGAGAATCTGAATTATAGTTCCCACTTACTAACTACATGCAATTTGCAAGTTATTTAGGTCTTCTGCATCTCTGTTTTCTTAATTGGTTCAACAGAGCAAAGTATTTTATTTATCTCCTACTGAGAATTCAAGAATTTAAATATATATTAATATACTTGTAAATTTTTAAATGCTATAGAGAATGTCATTTGCAAAAGCAATATGAAATGCTGTATTAATCAGTGCAAATTTCTCTGGACTTCTGAATGGAGAACTCAATGTGCATGATCTACTGATGGCATATAAGTAGCCCAATCTCTGTATAATAGGGATCAAGTTTTAAGTTTGTCCTATAATATTTGATATGAGCAGAATTTTGCAGAGGAACATAATTTAATAATAATCCTACTGCTGCTGGTTTGGAGTTGGGTAAAAGAGGTGATGATATTTTCAACTCTTAAAGATTTATGTTCTATCCAATGGCAAAAGGAATTCTCTTCTGTCCCAGTATTTATACTTTGAAAATTATAGCGGAGGTGCTAGGACAGTATGTCTCCATATATTTTCCAGCTACCACTTGCAATCTCTTTCATTAATTCTCATACTCATTTTCCTAACCCTCATATTAAAATTTTATACTGGATTCTAGGCTTAAGCCAATTTTTGGTTGTTGAGATATAAATGAGCAAGAAGTGTAAATGGAAAATGTGTTATGTTGTCTTTTTCTACATGCTTGTTTAATTGTGGTACTTGGATACATTTGGGTGATGATGGAGTTAATTTAGCTTAGTAAAGAGGAAGAAAAAATGGAGGCAACAAGGGTAACTGGGTATCCTGAGCTTGTATTAGGACTGTGTAATGCTGAAATATGAGAAACTTGTTCCTATTTCCTGCCTTCCTCCCAATCAGTTTGCATATATACAGAAATGTGTTAGTTCCCAAGGGCTGTTTCAAACTCTTACTGTATGCAAGTATCTATATGTACATATGTTCACACACACACAACACTTTGGCATTTGTAATTTTGCCTTTGTAGCAAAAGATACGGTTTTAGTCCAAAAAAGATATGATGAAATTGTCTTAGAAATAAAGGACATGGATGTATTGTCTCTCTATTCTTCTTCTGTGTTTAGGGTGATATTTGAATCTTAAATGTCTACTTTGCACAATTGCTTATAACATAAATCAATGTGACAATGGCAATAGCCCATGTCAGACTTTTCATGCCAGCTGATGTCCAGTCATTAAATAACTCTATCAGCCACAATGATGCTTGGAATTGAAAAAGTTATTTTATCACACATTAGTCTGGCAATGAATAAAAGGCCAGTGGCCATTTTGAGTGTTAGACTTTTGTTTCTACAGAATATATAAAACTATAAAATCGATCCAACTAATAAATGCTTCCACTTCTGCAGATACTATAAAGTTGTAACTTTTCTTTTTTTTACTAGAACTATAACTCACTTACCATCAAAGTATCAAAAACTTGAGTGCTTATTTTTGACAGCACACTGGAGGATAGATATTGAACCATCAACAATGATGAGAAGAAAACTATGCAGGAAAATATATTGACATCCTGCTCAAGCCACCCTAAGATGAAACCTAAATTTACTAGAGCTTATACTACTGCTATTGTATGATTCAGCAGGTATATACCAGTGTGACATACCACCTGGGTGTTCTGATTTTTCAGGCAGTTCTTATGACATACAAGTTGCTAACAATAGTGAACTTTATCATTGTTTAGAACTAACTTTCTTATTTTAAAGTGATATATGATCAGGAACAAGATGTTACTTAATGTGGGGGAGAGAGAAGAAATTTTGTGAGAAGTGTCTGGAGGAAGTGAAAAATTGGATGTGGAGAAGGAGAGCACAAGATGGTTTATGTTCAAACTTCCTTCCATTTACTAGTTTTGAAATCTCTAAAAAGAGTCCTATAATTAAAAAGTGAATGTAAATGTTTTCAAAGTAATTTTGGAATACAGAGAATATACAGTGTCATCTCAGGGCTTAGGAGACAAAGTGTGATCTTGAGTGGTTGGTAGTCTTTTTTCAATATCCATGAGGATCATACTGCAGCTCTGACACCATGAGAACTGAAACATTATTAATGTCCAGGAGAACTTCACATCTAGATGGAAATGAGTAGAAAAACTTGAGACAATGTCTTTGGAATCATATAAAATACACATTGGTGACCTTCAAAAATAATTGGAGATTGGGGAAATGGTGGAATGAGTGTTATGGTGCTGAAGTCATTCTCTTTAAAACTAGACGGTGGCAAAATAGGGTAATACAAATAACCTAATATACATAAATATAAGTTACATAGGTAAGAAGGGATGGTGTCTCATGATCTTAACAGCCAGTGGTATAGAGGGAGAGAATTTTTTTTTTTTTCTTCGCGGTACGCAGGCCTCTCACTGTTGTGGTCTCTCCCGTTGCGGAGCACAGGCTCCGGACGCGCAGGCCCAGCGGCCATGGCTCACAGGCCCAGCCGCTCCGCGGCATGTGGGATCCTCCCAGACCGGGGCACAAACCCGTGTCCCCTACATCGGCAGGCGGACTCTCAACCACTGCGCCACCAGGGAAGCCCGGGAGAGAATATTTTTATGTATTGCAAAAGGTTAATGAATTATCTCATAGTCATACTGTATTGAGTACTAAGACAAAGCAAAAACAAAATTCTGCTTGTGGGACTTTCTGCAGACTGTTTGAAAATAATTGATATGTAGCTGTTCTAATATCTGCAATTAAATCTCTTTATAGTTGAACATCTAAATCTTTTTGTTCATTGTTTCATCTGACTTTGACTTATAGTGGCTTCACTTCTTTCACATTTGGTGATCTTTGATAGACTTTATAGCTGCATCTTATCCATTGAGAATCTAGCATAACACAAATTGGGAGATCTTTTTTCCTAAGACAATTTTCTTCTTCATTTACTAGTATCCAAGCTGAGATCGTTTCAGCCTCCTGATGGTCGTAGTCAGTGGGGAAATCACAGACTTTGTGTCTCAATTTCATTCCATCTAAGACTGAATATCCTCACGGCAGTGTTATTGTTGGAAAATGTCCTCAGAACAACCATTTTTAGGGCCATGTACCGTTCTAGCGCTGGATCTTTTTTTTTTTTTACTATGAAAAGATAATTAAAGACCACCTTATATCTTGTGAAACCAACTATGCCTTCTGGGAAGTGTTCTATTTAGGATATAGTTGGACTGTTGTAACAATGGTCTATCAATACACTTAGCCACTTGTAAACATAATGTGTGAAGCAGAAGTAACAGTAACTATATACAGACATTTGTCATCACTATCTCCTGGAGCTTTTATTGTTAGAATCTACAAAATAATCTGAAATACTGATGTGCTATGTTTCCTCTTTTACCTGACATTACTCTGCCTTTTTAAAAAAATCTTGGAAGTCACCAGTTGGAGAGTTTTCAAACATGGTAAAACACTTTATTTCTGGGGTTTTTGTTGTTGTTAATCTTAAAGTTTATGGTTTTCTCATTTTGAAAAAAATTTATACTTGAATAATTATTTGGAAAAATATATTTTAAAAAGAGGAAAAATGACAACTGTAATTCCTTCATATAGAAAAATAGCATTATCATTTTGAATTATTCAATTCTAGCATATATATGCATTTTTACTAATATATTTTCATTTAATCTGAATAATTGATAACATATTTTCATTTAGGGAACAGATTTTAAAAAAATAAATTTATATGATCAATCTAGAAGTTCAAATAAACTTTAAAAATTGAAACAAAATATGGCATAAAATTTTAACACCCTAATGTAACCACTCTAATACTTTAATAAACCCTATCAAGATCTCTAAGTATACCCCCCCCCACACGCTTTCCATATATAGCATATTATGTAATATCATGTTATACCTGTTGTTCTATAACTACCCTTTTCTCTTCATAGTATGTTCTAAACTGCACAAAAACAACTTTTAAGAAAAACTGCAATAAGGATACAGCTCAAGATAATAGTTTAATTGAGACAGTGAAAGCTTAGATACGTAACATTTATTCTCATCTTTTCATGAGATCTTTCAAATATGTGCCTTTATAAATCATTGCCATCTGTGATTTGGTTCATTTCCATTCATTCTTGCATGTATGTATACATTAGGCATTAATTTCACTATTGAGAGTCCATTATTTTGAGTGCTAGAACTAGATGCTGGGAAACAAACATAGCTCTGCCTTTGAGACATACCAACTCAGTGAAGAGGAAACAGAATTAAATACATATAAAACATATTCATGAACTATATAAAAAACACTGGGGGTACTTAGAGGAGTGGGCAATTCTTCATAAGGGGGAAATTGGTTTAAAAACCCTAAAGAAGAATATCTTAGTTGAGTCTTGAAGATAAAAGATGCTTGTTTAACTTATGGACTTGTAAGACTCAGGGTGAAGGAGAAGAAGTACGAAATAGTATCTGGTATTCAAGTAACAGCAAGTTCAATATAGTCAGTAAGTCAAAAGTGTAAGATTATTAAATTATAGGTAGTAGTGGTAGCACTAAGCAAACCTAATTAACAAGAAAGTTAATCAGGTAGAAAAAGACATTTTTCCAAATTCAATTCTTTTTTTTTTTTTTTGTGGTACACGGGCCTCTCACTGTTGTGGCCTCTCCCGTTGTGGAGCACAGGCTCCGGACGCGCAGGCTCAGCGGCTGGCCATGGCTCACGGGCTAGCCACTCCGTGGCATGTGGGATCTTCCCGGACCGGGGCATGAACCCGTGTCCCCTCCATCGGCAGGCGGACTCTCAACCACTGTGCCACCAGGGAAGCCCTCAATTCATTTTTAGTGATATGTACTCCTTGTATTGTCAGACACAGCAATACATATGTATTATATGCTCTCCTGCTATGATGGTGAGATTAGATATTCATTTCAGTAAACACTTGAGTATGTTTTAATTAAAATGCCTTCTGAGAAAATGGAATGTCGCATTTTTAAATAGAATTTCAGGTTGCTATAGTAACTAATAAAACTGCCACTATTTATTCAAAATAACATAAAAAGCATCTTTAAAGATGGTAAATCACTTTCAAAGTATCCTGACCATTAGTTACTGATATTAAATTGAATTGAATTCACAATTAGTTGAATGTTTCATGTGTGAGAAACTGCAGAAAATGTATATAGAAAAACAGAAAATAGAGATACCCTTTAAAAGCTTATGTTAGATGGAAACAAATGTTTAATGCACCTTCTACAAAAGAGAAGATGGTTTCTCTTCACTGATCAGATCATCTGTTAAGTTCAAATCATCCAGTAAAATTATTTTTTTTGTTGTTCCCATGAAAGTATGCAAGCCACTGAAGCATAAGGGTGGCTAAATGAGGGAAACAGTGAGTGACGAAAGTGAGTAATGCATCCTGGAAATATGTAGCTCTTATGGTAAAATTCCTGCAGGAACACCTGTCTCTATGTTGCAGACCTTCCGACATTGGAAACAAAAGGCCAACTGCAAAAAGGTTTAATATTTAGTTTTTTCACAATATAATGAATGCAATTTGAATCTAAGATATTTTCTGACACAGTTTGAAAGTTAGTTTAGTCAAATTAATACATAATCATGTTCATATTTACCTAATAATGGCAGAGACCGTTAGATTATTAAAAAAATTAAGTCAGGAACTTGAGGTCAAGAATCCAAGTATAAAAGCTAAGAAGAATGCCAGCCAAAGATTTCAAAGACACACTCAAGGCTTGAAAGCAAATTCCAAAAATTACACGTGTGCATACTACTAGTGGACACCATGATGCTTTCTCTTCTTTTTTGAGAAAGCAGCATATTTGTTCTATTGTTCTAGATGGTCTTTCTCTGGCCTTAGTTTCCTCATTTTCAGCATGCTGAAAATAATGCATACTGAAAATGGAGAAATAATTTTAAGGATTCTAGCACAGTGCCAATAATCTTTGGTTTCCTTCTTTTGCCCACTGTCTTCAAGTTTCATAAGATTTTATAAATCCTACTTTGCCACGGAAATTTACAGAAGAGTGTTTTCACTGAAGGCATAATTTTGAAATTAAGGAAGAGTTAAAAAGTCCTGCATTTTTTTTTTAAATGAGCAAACCACGCATGGCAAAGCAAAGTAATTGGTTTCATCGATAAAAAGACGCAAACAGATTCTGAGATCCTTTGTCTTATTAGTGCTGACATGATTCATTACTTACATTTAAGAATCCCGTCCATATTGTTTTGCTTCTATGTCGTTGTATTTCCTAGAATAGTAAAAGAAAAAAAAAAGTATATTCTTTCCTTTATATTGTTTTATTTTTCTGTTTAAAGAATTTGAAAACTTTAGCTGAAATCCTCCTTACATCCTAATGTCTTTCAGGGTTAGTCATTTATCTGTGAGGGTTTCACGAATTTTTTATGGAGTAATGGAACAGACATAAGCATTTCTTATTAAATAACTCCATAAAATTTTTTATGATAATTTGGAATCAGAACTTAATTTTTAAATGTAATTTTCATAAATTAACTATTTTCCTCATTTGTTCTAGCAATATTTGATGGATAGCACATGTTTTCTTTGAGAAGACAGAGTTAGAAGGTATGATCAGAAGAAAAACTTAAACCCTACCAGAGAAAGGAACTGCTAGGCATTCATAAGAAAATAATATTTTAAAACTAGGACTGGACATTTAATTATTTCTTTTAACAGTAAAATGAAATAAAATGATGTCTATCAGACAAAAATTATCCAAGAAACAGATGGCAAGAAAAAAATGTTTTGTGTATCATCAATTAGTTCATGTTAGTTCTAGCATTCTAAGGAAAGAAAAACTCTTTTCTTAAAATGTATTTATTTTTCCAATGTTAAAGGTAATATTACCCTGATATTAAGGTGGTGAAATCAAAGCATGAAAATTAGGTGCTAGAATTAGAAAATTCTGAGTTTTCATCCCATATCCGTTGCATATATATTGGATATATTACTTAACTTCTGTAAGACCCAGTTTCCTCAACTATGAAAAGGAGAAAATAGTAAACAACTGTATGTAAAATATGAAATTATATGTGTGACACCTTTAGCAAACACTGTGGGTTGTTGATGGTAAACAATCAATAAATGTTATCATTACACTTATATTTATTTTTCTCTCAGCATACAGTGTTATACTCAACATAATTAAAATACATTTACTTCATACTTCTACTCCCTTTGCATGGTTAACTCACTGTTGATCAAGGTAAAGCTAGTGGTGAAGCTTCAGGAAAAATATGGTTTTCAATGCCATTTCTACATTTCCCTAAATTTTAATAATCATTAGAAAAAAATTAAAATATATTGATATATTTATACTTTTTCCAAGGAATACTATAATATACCAAATAATCAGTTTTTGTTCTAGTATCATATTTAAGTAATTTTTTAAGAGGTGGAGGAGGGAACAAAATGACTACCATTTCCTTGAGTACCTTAGTATTTAAAATATTTGCACATCCTGAATGCATATATATTTAAGACATAGTAGTGTATATTTAGGGCATAAAATTCCCTTAAAAGCATAATGACAGATATTTAAGGATTAAAATATCAAAAGTAATTTTACTACATTATAGGAATGTTCCTGAATTCCATCTAATTTTCAAGTAAGTACTTACATCAAGTAACATGAATAATTATATGCTCCTCTAAATTTGTATAAAACCATTTTCATGTATGCACTATATGACTTTAACATAACAGAGGAAGTGCCTACAAAATGCAGAATGTTTTAATCAGTGTTTTATAAACTATTTGGGGAAAAGCTTGACAGTCAATCGGAGAAAACCAGTTTAGAAAGAGTTTACCACACATTGTTCACTGCACTCAACCCCTATCTGCATGTAATAATCACAGTGGTTTTCCATTGTTTCTATATATAGGGCTTTATATTTAAAAAATTTTATGTCTCAGAATGAGTTTCTGAATTATATTATCCAATTTGTAGATTTCTTTTCTCAAACCAGATTATACATTCCTAAAGGATAGAATTCCTTTTCATCTAACTTTGAATGAACACCAATCAGTACCTGGTACTCATGGCTGCTTGACTGGATTAAATTGAATTGCATGAAAGACTTCTGGAGTCTGATTTTAGGAGACTTAAATTCACATTCTAGCTCTTCTGTAAATAATCTGTGGGTTACTGAACTAGTTGCAAACACTTTTGAGTCTCTGATTCCTCAGCTGTGAAATAGGGATCATAACATGCTCTGCCCTGCTGTCCTCAAAGGTCTATTTAGTACAATAATATGAATAAAAGTGTGTTGGTTTACCACAAAAGCATTACTTCCTTTCTAATCAGGCAGGAGCTCTCCTTTACCAGCTGATACTAAATTATAGAGCCCAGATTTTACAAGGCCAACCTTGGGTGGCAAAATAAACAGTCCTATTCCCGCTTCCTTTCTCATCAAAAACAAAATAAACTATGTCCCCAAATATTAACTGATATCCTTTTCTATAGAACCAATTATCCAGTAAAATTAAGGAGGTTGCCAAGGACAGGAGTATGGTTATGTCTATTAAGACGCTGAGCCTAATAACAGATCTGGACAATTTTATTAATTTGATTATTCATTTTTAATTTGCGTGTGCTTTGTCAGCTTTGATTTGTGTTTGAATTGGATATTTATGCCTTGCCCCGAACTGGATTTGCGTCTCAATTAGGCAAATTTTTTTTAAACATAAAAAACCTCATAAACCAACTACAAATTTTTATCAGTGCTTTTATGATAGTGTTTCTGGCAATTATTCTACTGAATTGTTTTCACTATGATACTTAACATATATTTGACACTTTTATTAAACTGTCTATAATCAGCTGTGTGAGTGTACCGTTTCCTGATGGACACTAGCTGATACAGAGTATAAAGGATAGTACCTAAAAAGAGAAGGAAGCTACTGTATGTGAAGGATTTTCATTTCACTAAAGGAGTAATGACTTTGTCCTATAATCAGGGTTTTAAGCAGAAGAATGGTATTTTCAAATTTCCATGATTCTCCTAGTAGTAATAACCCAAGGTCATAGCAACCCAATATATCAAGAGATTCTGAAATTTCAGTATTGAGCACATTCAGATCCTGTGGTTTAATAAAAAGCAAATTAACAAATAGCTTGCTTACATCAGTTTATTGATTGCTTTAAGGTATATTTAACCCAGATGGGACAAGATACTGGAAAGAAGGCTTAACAATATTAGTCTTCTCTCAAAAATGCCTTCAGACTCCTCACACAAACATTTATGAGCCTCCATTCTTAGCCCACTTTGTTATTATCATTATTTTTTCTTTGTTCTACTATCTCAAAAGTACTAATTGGCATGCCCCTGACATCTTACCTTAACTCGATTTGTATGTTGTTCTCATTTCTGAGAAGAAGTCTCAGGAACTTTACTATCCTGTATAATGTATTATGCAATTTTTCTTACTCCCTTTTGTCAAAGTCAGGAACAATTTATTAAAAGAAATGTTTTTGTTATTTATTCTTTTCAAGGCTGCTGGCAAATTTCCACATAAAGTTGTTCAATCTTAAGTAAGTTGATGAGGGGGAACAAAGATTTCCATTTAAAATTGTGTGTCTATGGTATGTAGGGGGGCCAAAGAATCTATTAAATGTCAGATTTGTTTTAGAAAATCATGTGGAGGTTGGATGGGGATGAGGCAGGAAGACCACAGAGGATGCTATTTCAATAGCATGAATAAGAGAAGTTAAGTGAATGAGGATAGAGTGTAGGGAAGAGATTTAAAAATTAGTCACCAAATGCAGAAGATGATATTAATAGAAGAGTTGCTGAGTAAATGTGGGAGATAATATAAATAGAAAAGTTGCGGATGGTTGTAACTTGAGCGAAGCTTGGTAAATGACATGACTATTTCTGTCATTCTATGTAGGATCTCATATATCGCTGGTGGGGTTATAAACTGGTATTTCTTTCCTCCCATTCTCTCTTATACCATTTTAATTAGGTCTTCACTTCCACTACTCCAGTGAAAGGGCTCTTGGAAAGGACACCAATGACTTGTGTGTTGTTATACCCAGATGGTCAATTCTGTTCTCATTTTATGTGACCCCTTAGCAGCATTTGACAAAGTTGGTCACTATGTACTCTTTAATATACTTTTGTCACTGGTTTTCTGGACACTAAACTCTTGATCTTTTTCCTTCCTCTCTAATCACTCTATTTTTTACAGTCCATCCTCTTGTGAACTTTTAATGTTTGAATGTCCCAAGGGTCAGCTCTTGGTTCTATTTCCTTCTCTACATACAATCACTTCCTTATAGTCTTATCCAGGGTACTCTAACTTTTCTCAAATTTGTATCTCCTGCTAAGAACTCACTCTCAAACTTCAAACTCCTAACAGAGTATAAAACTTTCTTTAATATAGAAATAGCTTATATAACTCAATAACAAAAAAAAACCCAAAAAACAACTCAATCAAAAAATGGGCTGAAGACCTAAATACACATTTCTTCAAAGAAGACATACAGATGGCCTATAGGCACATGAAAAGATTCTCATCATTGCTAATTACTAGAGAAATGAAAATCAAAACTACAATGAGGTACCACCTCACACTGGTCAGAATGGCCATCATTAAAAAGTCTACAAATAACAAATAATGGAGAAGGTGTGGAGAAAAGGGAACCCTCCTACACTGTTGGTGGGAATGTAAGTTGGAGCAACCCCTATGGAAAACAGTATAGAGGTTCCTCAAAATACTAAAAATGGAGTTGTTGTGTGATTCAGCAATCCCGCTCCTGGGCATATATCTGGACAAAACTATAATTCAAAAAGATACATGCATCCCTATGTTCATAGCAGCACTATTTACAATAGCCAAAACATGGAAACAATAGAAATGTCCATCAACAGATGAATGGATAAGAAGATGAATATTATTCAACCATACAAAAGAATGAAATAATGCCTTTTGCAGCAACATGGATGGATCTAAAGATCATCATAGTAAGCCAAATAAGTCAGAAAGAGAAAGACAAATACCATATGATATCACTTATATGTGGAATGTAAAATATGACACAAATGAACATATCTACAAAACAGAAACAGACTCACAGACACAGAGACAGACTTTTGGTTGCCAAGGGGGAAGGGGGTGGGGAGGGTTGAATTGGGAGTTTGGAACTAGCAGATGCAAACTATTATATATAGAGTGGATAACAACAAGATCCTATTGTATAGCCCAGGGAACTATTGATATAGTCAATATCCTATAATAAACCATAATGGAGGGACTTCCCTGGTCATCCAGTGGTTAAGAATCTGCCTTCCAATGCAGGGGACGCAGGTTCAATCCCTGGTGGGGGAACTAAGATCTCACATGCCACGGGGCAACTAAGCCTGTGCACCGCAACTACTGATCCCACGCGCCACAACTAGAGAGAAGCTCACCCGCTGCAATGAAGAGCCTTCATGCCACAACTAGGACCTGACACAACCAAATAAATAAATATTTAAAAAAAACATAATGGAAAAGAATATTAAAAAACCTGTATATTTGACATATTTACTTGGATGCCAAATAGATATTTTAAACATGTGTGAACACACCCAAAACTACGCTCTTGGTCTTTCTTCAACAAACTTTTCTTGCTAGACTTGTCATTTTAAGTGATGGCAACTCAAACTTCTAGTTGCTCAGGCTAAAAGTCTTGGGGTTATATTTGACTTCTATATATCTTTACACACCATATACACTCTCTTAGAAAATCCTTTTCTGCTTAACCTTCAAGTGCAGGTATCCTCCACTTTCTGATATTTCACTAGTCCATCTCACTTTTATGAAAGACCTACATTAGTATGTATTGGCTTTTTCCATAAAAGCAAAAATCCTCTTCAAATTTCTTTTGGCTAATTAAAACAGGTACTAAATTCTTACTCAACTGAATTTTCAATGTAATTAAATTCTTCCCTGTCCCTGCTCAACAGTCCTTCCAATACTCCTAAACCTATTATACTTTTTTCCCCATAATGCTTATCACCTTCTAGGAAACTCTGTAATTTACTTATTATATGTATCATCTGTAGTCTACACCTGAATGTAAACTCTATGAAGGGAATATCCTTTGTTTTCATTCATTAATATATTATGGCTACAAAATGATGCTTCTCACAATATTTTTTCAATAAATACTTGCTGAATAAATAAACCATTTCACATATCATTTTGACATTGTGTTGTGATATAGAACATTCACATACTCTCCAATAATTCCACTTCAAATTACATATACCCAAAAGAAATTACAGCATATTTACACTAGGAGATATATACAATCCAAAATACATATGGGACTCCTATAACTCAATAGCAAAAAAGCAAATAACCCAATTTTTAAAATGGGCAAAGG
Organism: Mesoplodon bidens; assembly: GCF_964165515.1. Taxonomy (NCBI): domain Eukaryota; kingdom Metazoa; phylum Chordata; class Mammalia; order Artiodactyla; family Ziphiidae; genus Mesoplodon; species Mesoplodon bidens. The sequence goes on from NC_138167.1 coordinate 94,603,510, forward strand.
ACTTGAATAGATGTTTCTCCAAAGAAGTCATCCAAATGGCCAATAAGTACATGAAAAGATGTTCAACATCACTAATCATCAGGAACATGCAAATCAAACCACAATGAGTTATCACCTTAAATCTTTTAAGATGGCTATTATCAAAAAAACAAAAGATTACAAGTGTTGGCTAGATTGTGGAGAAATGGAACCTTTGTAGACTATTGGTGGGGCTGTTAAATGGTACAGCCACTATGGAAAACAAAATGGAGATTACTCAAAAAATTAAAAATAGAACTGCTGTATAATCCCATAATAGCACTTTTCGGTATATATCCAAGAAATTGGAATCAGTATCTAAAAGACATAGCTGCCCTCCCATGTTCATTACAGCACTATTTACAATAGTCAAGATATGGAAACAACTCAAATATCCATTAACAGATGAATGGATAAAGCAAATATGGTATATACATACAATGGAATATTATTAGACCTTAAAAAGAAGGAAATCTTCCCATTTGCAACAACATGGATTAACCTGGAGGACATTATGCTAAGTGAAATGAGCTGGTCACAGAAGGAAAAATACTGCATGATTCTACTTATGTAAGGTGTCTAAAAAAGTCAAGAAATAGGAATAGTAGGAAATAGTCAAGTATAATATGCAGGAAATAGTCAAGGAAAATATGCAATGAATCTTAGTAAAAATGTTGAGTGAAAAATGCAGGTTCAAACAAACTACATATGATGATGATAAATATAAAACTCAGAATACAGATTTGATTAGGAAAGGAATTCAGAGTAAATATAAATTAAGGTTAATGTTATAGTTTTTAGTTGGTGTTGGATTTATGGTACTGTTTGTTTTTATAAAGAAAGAAAATAAGACAGAAAGAAGACTATATATGAACCAATGTTAATAGTATATCATGAACTGTATGATATTTTATAATAAGCCATGAATCTAATTCTCTGCACTTAAGTTCCAATTGGAATATGGGGAGAAATTGTTTATATTTCCCTTGGTTGTGCTTTAACTGGCATTTTATTCTCATGTCATTAGAAGGCCTAGGATTCTTCAGGGCAATTATCTTTTACTTCCCTGTCCTGGGTGTCTCAGTTCTTATAGGAGCATGCTCAATAAGCTATTTGAATAAAGTTGTATCTGTGTCATAGAATTAACAAATATTTAAGTGTGATCCAGAATACCAGAAGTTCAAAATACCACCCTATTCATGTGGTTTCAAAAAGTGGAAATGTATTCTCAGCATATAGCTAGGGGAATTTTGTTCAGCAATGTACTCTCCTTAAAAGTAGTCAAAAGCAAAAGTAGTTTAATTTTAATGAAACCAGATACTCTGCTTTTTGAACTAATTTAGAAAAAAAAGTAGAAATATGAGTAATTAACTACATGGGTGAATTAAGATGAAAACAGCTACGAACATGATGAAAGCAATATTTAAAAATCAATTTCTTTGAAATATGGTCAAATTTAATTTGGGATGTTTTGGCCACTAAGAACTCTCACTTGGATCTCTAAATGCAAATGTTCATTTTATTGCTTTTAAAATATTTATGTGTATTTTAAAATTCAGCAGTATCTTGGTTTATGAATTTATTTTATCCTATAGACATAATACAGCAAAGGTGATGATGATGGTGAAGATAATATACTGTTTAGCTATGACACTTTCTGAAAATAATTAAAAAATATTATCATGAATACATGCACTAGAAAACAAATGAAAAATAAAATCCAGATCAAATAATTGGCATAATTTAGGAAAGAGCTTAGAGTTTTAGTCTTTATTATTAGTCATATTTTTCTTACTGGAAGAGACTTATGAAATATACCTCTAATATTCATAATAGTTTCAGGAGAATAATAGGAGTTTAATGTTTCAAAACACGCTTAGCAATACATGAATAATATGCTGCAAATTGTGTAAAAACAGTTATAATTATTTTAGAATCAAAGGGTAGATGATAAATAGGAAAAACCAAGTTTTTTGGCTGGGAAATATTTTATTCTTTCCATAAGGGGATAGAAAATTTACTCTATCACTTTCCTGGTTGTTTACACTGTAAAAGGACTAGATAAAATGAACATGAAAAATTGTTTCTAGTGATAAAAACATAAATGCCATACTAAAGACTTAGTAAAAATTTCTAATGAAGCAATGGTTTATGATTTTATTAAGTATGTTAATTTTATGCAAAAATTTCTATCTTTATTTTAAAGTATTAAAGTGGGTTTATATTTTAATATTTAAAAAAATACTCTTACATTTCACATGGAGTCAATGCCCCAAAATAAAGTGGGTTGTTCATTTGTTTTTTCCTAGAGATGTTAGCCAAAATTAGCATTGACCATCATTATAATATAATTAATTCAGATGACAGTGGTCAGCAAAGCAGCATTTAAATCATTTATCATGTTAAAGAAGTATTTTCTCATGTTTAAATTAAATATAGGATACCTGAGTTATTATAATATACTAGAAGTTCTTACTCTATCAGCTCAAAACTCCCTATATCTTCACAGTGCATAATCGGTTTGATATTTATAAACAACTTGCTGATTATTTCTTATATTAAACATAACTACATTTTGGATCAATAAGAAAGCCGTAGCCCACTGGGAAAGAGAGAATAAAACCAAATCATAGTGGGTTAACTGATTTGCATGCTCTGAGATGTTACCAGCTGCTGCTCTTAATAATAAATGAAGTCATCACTTTCACCAATCTGGAAAATAAACTGAAATAATTATGTTTTCAATTTTGATTTAACTGAAAAACAGTTATTGGGAGGGGAAAGAACATTCTCCCAACTGAAAAAACTGTAGTTCACTGACAGCCAGGTCAAGAGTGTATTTTTTACAGTGGCCTAATTTATTGGGTTGCCTATCCACTGAAGTGAAGGCAACCTCAGAGGGCCTTAATGCAGAGGTTCAAGAATAAAACTCAAAAAGCTCTATATTGACAGTCACCAGATATTACTTAAAGGCACTGTTTTTAGATTAATACTCATTTCTGACCTTACTTTATATAAATAGCTAACATTATTAAACACTTTAAGTTGCTTTTCTGGTACAGTAAATATCACATTTAATCACCAAAATATACTTGAAAGAAAGTTGATGCTATTATGATCCCTATTTTAAATGTAAGGAAACAAATTTATTCACTTGCCCAAGGTCACATAGTAAATGACAGAACATGAATTTCTACAGTCTTTCTGATTCAGACCCTGAGATTTTTTTGTCCCTGTGATGCTGACTTCCTATGTGCTCATTATTAAACCACTATTTACGCTGAGGAATTAATATATAGATCACATATTTGATTTAAGAAATGTTTTCAAGAGAAACAAAACAGCTCTTTATATTGGCACATAGCATAGTAGCCACAATCTAGTACCATGAACATTTAAGAGCCCAGTATTCCAGAAGACAGAGCTAGAAGTACCCAGTAGATAAGTTAAAATATTTATTTTATTTGATCTTATAAGTTAGTAGTTAGATACAAAGCTATAGCAATTCAGGGTTACAATGTACAATTGTGGTGTTGTACACCCACAACTCTAGTGAGCACTATTCATGTTGCAGACTATGTAGCTGAGATGATGCACTGGAAGTATCCAACTTCTGTACACATACTTCCAATACTTTTTAGACTTTTGATTTCAAAGAGCTAACACTGGAACACATACCTTTTCTATGTATTTCACTAAGCAGAAAATAACTAGGAATTAGTATTTACCCTCTTCTAATCAAGGAACTAAAATACAAATAAAGAACAATATAAACTTACATAGTCAAAGCCTTAAGTATGTTCAAAGACAGACCAAAAGCAATATGTCAACTGTAACAGTTTAGATTTTTCTAGGGAAGTATCAATAGTAAGAGTTCTGGAGTCTGTTTTAATCTAGATTCTGTTTTTCCTTACTAACAGTAGCACATATCTCATAATTAGCTTTGCAAATTTAATGAGCTAGTGTATGTAAACCCCTAGGCACAGTGGTTGTGACATAGACTAGTTCAATTAGTGTTCAATAAATGTTAACTAGTTTTAAAACAAAATTGCAAATATGGCAGAAATAATTGCTTGTTTTATAAATAATTCTTACAAATTAATGAGAAAAAATAAAATAAATTATAACTAAAATAGAAGTAGGCAAACAAAAGAGGTAATATAATTATTGCATAAATAGTTATTTTAAAAAATTCAACCTTGGTCTTTATCAAACTAATGCAAAGTAAGGCAAAATGAAAAAGCATTTCTTGTTGTACTCATTAAGCATAATATAATAAATAATATTTATACTGGACAATGTGATATAAAAGTAGTTTTATCCTTCACTGATGGTGACATTGTAATTATACAACTGTATTAGAAATATATTAGGTAATATGTATTAAAAGGAATCTTTATGTTAATAATCTTTGATCCAGCAATATCTGTACTGTGGATCTTATCTAATGAAATAACCCTGATATAAAAATAAATACATAAATATACTCTGATAAGGGACTCTTACATAAATAATAGTTTATATAAGAATACTGCATACTATTAAAATAAACATTATGAAGAATCTGTAGCAAAAAGGAAAATCCTTGGAGTTTTAAGTGAAAAAGAGAGTAGAAATTATAAGTATGTAAAAAAGATAAAAGAAATACTAGCTTGAGATACAACATCACATCACAGTAGTTGTATTAAATTGGTAGCATTCTGAGTGACTTTTTTCTCGCCTCTTTCCATATTCTGTAATATGGTTACAATACTTTTATAATTTTAAAATACATATTATAATATAAATGATATTAAATAAATTTGTGATTATTTACATTATCTACATTGGAAAGTTATATTGAGAAACTATGGTGGCAGCCCAAAGAGGAAATATATCAAAATTGTCTGAGAAGTAATTTTTAAAGCCTCAAAACAACCACAAATAAAAAGCACAGTTTCTTTGACTATATTTAGGTATAAAAATTTATAAATTGAAAACATTAAGAAGAAATACCGGGCCTCCATATGAGTTAAAAGTAGAAAGACTAGACAAGAACAGCACAACATATATTATTTCATATATGAACAGTAAACGATATAAAAGAAGATTTTAGTCTTTGGGAACTCTGTAAATAAAAATAGTACCTACATTCCTTTATTATGTATCACAAATCAGGCATTATGCTCCACACAGGGGATAAAAATTTAAAAGATTTAAACATAGAATGTCCTTTCAATGAGTCTGAGGCACATTTAGGGAAAAAAAGTTAGTTGAGTTTAGGAGTTTAGAAAACACATTGTGGAGGAGTTTATATCTTAGGCAAATTTTGAAGGATGAGGAATGTTTGATAAACCAAAAATGCTAAGAGGAAGAGAATACAGCATGAGCAGAGATATTATAGAAAAAATATCATAGAAGAGGTAGTTTGGTATTATTATAATGTAAATTACCAGACAGGAGTAGCAAGAGAGGAAAACAAGGAGATAGGTCATGGAAAAGCATATGTGAAATATTTAGGGAAATAAGCTCACTAGTTCCTCTCTTGCTCTGGGCCATGGACCTCTGATTACCCAACAAAAGTAATTAACTGACTTCCTTTCAAAATTGTATATATTAATAAATGCACTCGATTATTTTGCATACAATTTTAGATAGTTCACTGAGCACCCAAAATCGATTAACTAACTCTGAATCCTGTGACAAGTGAAAAACAAAACAAAATAAAGCAGCAAAAACTAATCTCATTAATTAAGCAAAAATTATGTCAGAAAAAAAGGAGCTATAATTTCTTTACCAGAAAGTCTACCAGTAAATCTTGCTTGTTCTAATTCTGAAATACATTCCAAATCAATCCACATTTTCTCACTTCCAAAGCCCCCTCCCAGACCTAAACCACTGTTTGGCTACCTAGAAGACCTCTTAGTTGGTATCATTGTTTCCGTTTTGCCTTCCTATAATCTATCTGTACTCTGCACTGCAGCCAGAGTGATCTGTCTAAAAGGCATACCAATTCATGGTACCGCTGATTAAAACTCAAAAGGCATTTTATTGCACTTTGATTAAACCCACAGCAAGTACCAGCGTCCAGAAGACAGGTGCTCTGGCCAGGACTGACTTCCCAGCCTCACCTGATACCCTCTTTCCTGCTGTGCCTGAGCTCTAATCCACTGGCTTCTTCATCCTCTTCACCTCCCCAATTTTTTCCTATCTCAGGACTTTGAATCTGCTCTTTCCTCTGCATTATACGCTTCTTCCAACCTTATCATGATTGATTCCTTCCTAGAATAAAAATCTCAGCTCAAATGTTTACCCCTGAAAAAGAATTCCTTAATAACCCAATCAAAAGTACCCTGCTCCCTCCAGTCACTATTTCAATAATGTATTTTTATAGCAATTATTAATATCTGATACACTGTGATTATATGATTATTTACATTATTAGTCATTTTCTCTCTCCCCCCACCCCACACACCCTTAAGCAGAATTTGACTGTTTTCTTCTCACCATTCCTATCTGTTTGGCACACAGTAGGTAGTCAACAAATGTCAGTTAAATCAATTTCTCTAAATAATTGAGACTATGTATAGTGCAGTATTTAGACTAAGTCTAAAATATTAGCGTCCATGTGTGTCCTGAACAAATGTGTTAAAGGAATGGATGATGTCTTTTAGTATTGTTTCATGTTGACATTTCTGAGATGAACAATTAACTTTTGCAGATGGATTTAGGTTTACATACAGTACCCTAATTTTTTTTTTTTTGCCGTACGCAGGCCTCTCACTGTTGTGGCCTCTCCCGTTGCGGAGCACAGGCTCCGGACACGCAGGCTCAGCGGCCATGGCTCACGGGCCCAGCCGCTCCGCAGCATGTGGGATCCTCCCGGACCGGGGCACAAACCCGTGTCCCCTGCATCGGCAGGTGGACTCTCAACCACTGCACCACCAGGGAAGCCCACAGTACCCTAATTTGTTTTTCAATTACCCCTTTTAAAGAAATGACTTAAGCAATTTTGCTTAAAAGTTTGAAATTTCTATATATCTAAAGGGAACATAAAATTATCTGTATTTTTCCTAAGTCCTCTGCCAAGTTGTTTTTCTGCTTATTTGAAGTATAAAACAAACATTGCTGAAAACTGTTTCTCAACATTGCTACTTAGTAGGTACCATACATTCAGTCCCAAATATTTGGAACTAGTGAAATAAAAATTTGGAATTGTAGATATTTAAGTGCTAGAAAAACAATGATTAACATGTAGCATAACTTCTATTTTTTAAAATGCATTATGAAATATGGGTGGGATGACTATATGTTTTGGTGTGCCTGAGATAGTCCTAGTTTATGTTTGCTGTCTTATCTTTACTATTTATACTTTTATTCTCAAAGTATCTCAAAAATGATGTTAAAGTATATACTAACTATAACTATGGGTAATATTTAGCTTTGGTAGCATTATTTGTCAAACGGTGAGGAAGGATAATAATAGTCTCTACTTTTATAGGTTGCTGTATGGATTAAAGAGTTTAGCGCATGTAATGTGCTTAGAAAAGTACCTGGCATATGATGCATGTGAATAAATGTTGGTCATTATTATCTAGTTCTGTTGGAAAGGACGGACGAGCAAAAGCTGCCCAGTTAGGCAGAAGGACAGCATTTAGTGGGTCCAGAAGCACTGGCCCTTCACAGATATCTTTTCCTATTTAGTTGTGTTCAATTTTTCACCTGATTTTTCTATGTAAATGGAAGCCAAATAACCACCCAGATCACCTGCAGTCCTTTAAAATGATTGCTTCCCTTGTAGGTAGATTTTCCTGGTGTTTGACTTCAGTAGGAACAGGTTATGCTGAACAAAAGACTTTGAAAAAATATAACATATAGACATTATTTGGTTAGGAATATAGTAATACAATTTTTTTCTTGTGGGGAAGGAATTGGACTTTGGATTGTGTAAGAACTGGAAGACTGAGGTAATCTGTTTGAATAGAGGTATAGTGCATTAGTTAATATAGCAATTCTAGGCCTCTTGTTTTAGAACAGCATTCATTTATTTACCTTAGGTAAATCACTATCAGATGGAATAGAACTCACAACTGAAATGAAAGTATATGTATTACATTCACGGCCAAAACCAGAGGGCTGTACTATTCATGTGTTCAGGTCCTGTGTTTTATAATAAAAAAGGATTTGGGGATTCCTCTTTTAGAATCTTCAAGAAGCAAAATTTAAAAAATATAACTCTTTTGTTTTTCTTTAAGGGAAACACAATTTTTGTCGTTCAATTTATGCATGGAGAATTCAATCCTAATAAATATGAATCAGTTTACATAAATTTCTCAGGAAACATCTCTAGTAGAAACAAAATTGGTCAGGAGATCTTCACTCTTGAATATGTCTGTGTGAAAGTTCATTATTTATTTCAGAATGCTAAGTTACCATGGTATTTATAATTCTTCTTCATTTATAAATTAATTACAAGAGGATTTTGGAAAAATTGCTGACTTATATTTGTCTTTTTATATTCATTGGTCCTTAGTTTACATTGTTATCCAATTCTAAATATATTCTTCTGTAAGCAGATCTTTTTGGGAAATCTACAGGTAAAACCATCTTGATCATTGACAGAGAACAGCTGATTCTTCTACTCCCAAATTTTGTCTCAGGACAAAGAACATTCAATGCTGATTTTTAGTCCACATTTCCTCAGACTATTGTCTTCCTTGCTCAGACTACTGTATTTGTGGGAAATGTTTTAATTTTATTTTTTAATTTATAAAAAGTGTCAAAGTGACAAATATGGTGCACTTAAATGGTTCATTACAGTGCAAAAATAGATCCTTAATATGAGTTTACAATCAGTATCAGTGGCTTGGATTTATAATACTTCCTATAGAATAAAACAAAAAGTAGAGATCATTTGCCAATTAATCGGTTGTGAAATATTCTGAACCAGTGGAAAATTACCTGGTTTGTGGATGACAGAAATCCTATATGATTGTAATGAGCTGGAGGATGATGGCTTATCATAAAAGGATGCTACTGTGAAAAACAAGAAACTGATGACAGATATTCTGAAAGTCACTAAGAAAATGACAGCCAAGGCAAAGAGAACTCCTAAGAAATAACATGTCTGATATAAGCTGTCAAATAGTAACTTCTACATGAGGTTGGATTTGTATTGGGTTAGCCAATATAAACATCTTAAGGAAAATCCCGAGCAAACTTTTTGGCCAACACAATACATCCAGCAAAATTGAGATTGTTGATTGTGAAATGAATACTGAAGATTTGATTAGACTCCATTGAAAGAGCAACCAGGAAAAATGTAGTGTTACCGCTTTGTCAAATTAACCACTGGATTATTTTAGATATTGACTCTCCTACATACATGAAGGCTGAAAAACAATTGTTGAACCCCCTATCCAGTCATTTTTGGTGCATTATCTGAGACCAGTCTATAGAATTGCTACATGCTAGTTTTGGAGATGATTATCAATTTGGATCATGCATTTGTTCATTTATCAAATAATTATAATAATAAACATAAAAGAGCAAGCATTTATTGTGCAAAACCCTGGAGATTCACTATTGACAGAATAACTTGTTTTCTTTGGATAATATGAAATACTTTTTGGATCAAATGGCATATTGGTAACATGGGCTTAAAGAGTTGGGTTCGTTGTTTAAATCTCTCAAGTTAGAGTTGATTGACATTTTTTCATCTATCTTATAGAAAGAACTAATTGATAAGGCAACTAAGAAAATATCCAGAAATATTTCACAGTAAAAGCACTACTGATAACATTTATTGAGCTTTCACCACGGGTGACGCTATTTAACACCGTAAGGTTGTTAAATCGTTCCTCACAACAACCTTAGGTCAGTTGTATCAGAGCAGGGTAATCTACTTTAACAAATGGCTCATTCCAATGGTTCAGTTAAATAGTCAAAGGGGATTATTCCTGGTAGATGGGCAGAGGTATGCCCACATTCACCTGCCATCAGCTGGTGGAATCAGAAAGAAAGCATGAAGGAAAAATACTCTCTTCTTAATAATCTTGGTCCAGAAGAGACAAACATTACTTCTGTTCAGATTCCTTCAGGAAGAGCTAGTAACGTGGCCACACTTGGCTACAATGATAGCTGAGAAATGGAGTCTATAGATGGGCAAATCTTGCCCAGCAAAACCTGACTAACATAGAAGGGGAGAGAGTTGAACAGCTAACCTACCTGCCTAATATATGTTAATGTGATCCACGTTTTACTGATGAGTAAATTGAGTCATAGAATTTTTTTTTTTTTTTTTTTTTTTTTCTTTTTGCGGTATGCGGGCCTCTCACTGTTGTGGCCTCTCCCGTTGCGGAGCACAGGCTCCGGACGCGCAGGCCCAGCGGCCATGGCTCACGGGCCCAGCCGCTCCGCGGCATACGGGATCCTCCCAGACCGGGGCACGAACCCGTATCCCCTGCATCGGCAGGCGGACTCTCAACCACTGCGCCACCAGGGAGGCCCCGAGTCATAGAATTTTTGAGAAACTTGCTCAAGACTACACAGCTAATAAGTGGTATATTTGGGAATTTCACTGAGAATGTGCTGTCTTTCATTTCCCATCTCTTAGTTCTCAACTACTAATTTAATTAATTTATAGTAAATTGCAAGTTGCTTTTTAAATTCCCTTAGTTTTCTCATGTTTATATTTTGTTTTTCCCTAACTAGCATTTATACTTAATAGCAGAGACTCTGCTTCTTTCTGTTTTTGTAACACTCTAATATTTTTGAGGCTCTGAGATCACTTCAACTCATAATTAATATTCAGTAAATCTTATCTGAATGTCAGATTACAGATTAATATTTAACCTAATTTAGAAACATAGGGCATGATGTAGGAACTGATGTAAGAAAGGAATGGAAGTAATGGCTGAGTTCAGTGTCTTGGCAAATTTTCAGAAATAAATTACAATGTAAAGTTAAACTACTAGCACAATCTCTGATCTAACCAAGGAAATGATGCATGTGACGTAAACTATAACTATAGTTTATAACTAGTTTATAACTAGTTTATAACTAGTTTTCTTTTCTTTTGGTATCATTTGAAAAGGTCTTTTCTAAATAAGCTGTTAATATTGTATGGTAAATAAAGGAATGGTTGCTATACAATGCTTAACCTTATTTTTAAATGCATCAAGGTCTGACTAAATGAATAAAAGCCATACATTTATGTCAAATTTTTTCAGAAACAATAGAAACATTTTTCCAACCCAAAGGAACCAAATTTATTATGCAGGTAGTAATAAAAACACACCATAGTTAAAAGTACTCTGATGGCCAGGCATAATTGTAAACTTACTGAATAATCTTTAAAAATATTTTACATAACGTTTCCCCACCAATTTCTGTAGAATATTTTAAATCTAGACTTAAATAGGCAAATGTATTGAATATGTTCTTCTGGTAGGGAAAGGCCAGATTCCAGACATGATCATATCACAATTGTAGAATTCATGGGAAATATTCAAGAAAAATTATATGAACCAATCTAAAATTTTCCAGGTTGACTACATGTTGAAAGATAGAGATAAACCTTGGAATTAAATGAATGTTGGATTTTATATAGGACATCTGGAAAAGCAATGTCTTTGTAAAAGACAAATTTAAGTGGTCCTTATTTTGACACATTGAAATGCCTGGTCACTATGTTGGTGAATTTAGAATTTTCTTTATAGATTGCTTTCAAATCTTGAACATACTATTTCCCCAAATTTAGGCACTTTGACCTTTGAAATTTTTACCATTTTGCAAACTGCATTAACTATTATTTACTAAATACTATATTTAAATGAAGTTTTCTTTTTTCACTTAAAGAAATTTATTTTAAAGGAAAACTTTATATCATGCCTTTAAATAAAAAAGCATCAGTTTTTACAAATAAAATATAAAAATAATAAAAATAAAACAGTTTAATTAATTAAACTAAAATTTATTAAATTTTTACTTTAACAAGTATGCAAATTTTTCCAGATAATTATTACTTGAAAAACATATATTATCCAGTCTAGAAAGGTGTTAAATAAAGACAAATAAGCAATAAAGTGAGATTTTCCTTTTGAAATAATTAGAAAGATTGAAGAGAATATTTGTCTCAGTATTTGATTTAATTTTTTTAACATTGTGTTCACATAAATGAAATCATCTTTTACCATCAGTGGTATGATCCACAATTGGGATGTATCAAGAAAATGTACTGAATATTTTATTGGTATGAAAAGCATTAGTGTTTGTAAGGGGATTTGACTACATCGTGAGCTTTTGTGTTACTGCTACAAAGAACAAGAAAACTGGCTTACTTATTGACAGTAAAATAGGTCGTGAATTTTTGCTACGGCCATTCTCTCTGCCTCAAGTATCTTCACTCCCATTTCTGCCTGTAAAACACTTCTTCATCTTTTAAATCCCAAATTTAGTGCCACCTCTTCTAAGAAATCTTTCATGATCACAGTCAGCAAAACTTTTCTTCTTGGTTTATGACTATTGACCTAGAATCTCATCTGGTTTAGCGTATGTCCCAGAGTTTTCACTATTTAATTATTACCAGTAGTGCATTAAAATAAACTGACATGCAATTGGTTGACTCCACTCTGCCCATTTTTTACCATAATATTTTCTAGTAGTATCTGAAATACATGTGCAGTGCACAGAGTTTTCACTTGAAAGTGCACACAAAATGGAAAAACAACCAGTATCAATATATCTCTTTTCCACTGCTTTTTCTAGGCACAAGTTAACAAACACCTCTCTTCATGGGCAGCATGAAGAGCAAGACCTTCTGGGCCTCTGCTGGGCACTGATGTGACCATCAGCTGTGTCATGGCCCATTCACAGCCTGTAAGATACATGAAGCTGTGTGAGAACAGTTAGCATTATCAGTGGGAAATTACAGTTTAGCTGTACAAAATGTGAGCAAGAAAAAGAGCCTGAGCCCCATGATTTAGAGAGCATAGAGATTCTGAATGTTCTTGCTTCTACAGTTTTGCCATTTATTATTTGATATAAATACACAATATTAAAATATGCATTTATTTTATGTCTGTTAACATTTTGAAATTTGGTTTGCTTATATTTAACATCTGCCATGGGCCTCATGATGATATCAATGGCCCATGAAAGTAAAAAGTCATAAAATCTGCTTAAGAGGCATCAGCATCTACTTCAAATGTAAGTCTTCATTTTAAAAAGATGGTGCCCCACAAGATGAATAATGAACTCACGTAGCTGTAGAAAATGTGTTATGGATTTCTCTCGAACCATGACTTTTATTTAGAGCAAATAACTATTCTTCTAAATTAATTTCACATTTTTCCCCAAGTTTCTTTTACATGTACAAAAGGTAAAATAGTAAGTCACTTTTAATGTGTTGCTCCGTTAGCAGAACTCTGGGAACAAGTAAAGGATAATTGTTTCATATCAACGATGACTTTTTCGTGTTATCTGATGTTTCAGGGAGAAAATCAGTTGTTGAATTAATCTACTGCTTTCATTTCATGAATTCAAAGTAAAGCATTGGGAAGTTCATTTTGTACAAAGTGAAATACCTGACAGTGTTATGAATACTACTGTAAATTCAGTTTAAAAATTCAACATTGAACATAAAATTTGTGGTTTTGTAGTGAAAATTCAAACACAAATTTTGATGGAGCACAATGTCATGGAAAACCTGTTTTCTTATCAAATTCAGAACCCTCAAAGGAGTAATGTGGTTTGATTTTGATTGTGGTGCACACACAAATTTATAATTGAGTAGAAACAAGCTGTGATATTCTACCAATCACAATAAAATTGTCCATGTTCACAAGTATTTTTTTATTATACACTGTAACCTATTTTACAGCGAAGCTGATATTAAATACCAATACTACAGCATAGCATCATGTGCTTTCCTTCTTCATTGCCCATCAGCAACTGGATTTTTAAAATGTTGAGCCTTTGATGAAACTACCTTGTAAATTAAGTGCCTTAGAATAATATTGAGTTTATTTTATGAATTTGTGTTCTAAATTGGTTGCATTTGGCCAAAATCATTTGGAAGGCTAAAACCAATAAATAATGCAATAACAATCTACAGCTTTTAGAACTCTTAGTAAGTTACAATTACTGAAAATGACACTTGCAAACAGGAATTCATTTGTTTCCTACAAAAGCAAGGGAGGAAGTAAACAAATTAGATGATGGAAACATAAATAGTATATGAGATATAGTTTTGAAATAGGGTAGTTATTATTATATATTGATTTGTCTTAAGACTCTTTGAAGGAATTTGTATATTTAATTGAATAAACTTACATTCTATGCCAAAACTAAATAAACTCGAGAAGCCTAATGATTTTGCAGCATCTAAATTTTGTGACATTTAGAAAAGTAACTATAGAGTTAATTTATTGTTTAGTTTGCTGTAAACTGTAAGAAAAAGTTTCTCTGAGTTAAGGCAAAAAAGACTAGTACATTTGAAAATATGTGGGTTGAAATAATTATCTATTTCAGTATAAAAAAATAGAAGTGAGAGTATCCTTCATTTATCAGAATATTCTCTGAGTTTCTTTTACCTCAGTACCTATCGGGAGATTATTTCCTCAAAGAAGATTACGGTCTCTAGAAGAGGTTTAATTAAACACGTCAACGATTTCAAATGTACCAAGCATAAATGCAATTTTGAAGATAATCTGCAGACCACTTTATGCAAAAAGAGAGACAATTTATTCTTCAGAAAGATAGAAGACATGACATTAGAATAAGATATGTTTATAGATCTCAGTAAAGTTTATGCATGCTTACCAAGAATAATTTTGCTTATGGAGTATATCAGTGATTTACAAAAAACTATTAATTGAAGCATATGTGTACATCTCCAAAGAGTTTCACTAATTGAACCCAACGATGTAATCAGGAAACAGAACACTACCAAGAACACATAAACCCTCTTCATGCCCCTCTCTATTTGCTATTAAGCTATAGATCTGTTTTGCCAGTTTCAAATTTTATATAAATGGACTCATACACTATGTAGTCTTCTTTATTTGGCTTCTTATCTCAAAATATTGATAATAATGTTTCCATATTCCCTAATATTTATAGTTCTGGTTAACACATTCTCATTACTCTGTAGATTTCCATTATGTGAACAAACAAAATTTACTTACACATTCTAATTTTGATAGACATTTTGGTAATTTCCAATTTGGGCTATTGGAAAAAAGTGCTTTATGAATATTTTAGCATATGTTTTGGTGTATTTTAGTTATAAGGTCATATGATTATAGTTATGATTATAACTATTTTATATATCCACCACAAATAATAAAACAATTTTAAAGTCAATACATAAATATTTTAAATTATGTGATTTAATTTTAGGTCCCCTTACCGTCTCAAAACTGTCCCAGTTTAAACAATAAAATAAATGATCACATTAATAATAACATGTTCTACTTTATATTATGAGGCTGCAAATAAGAAACTATTCTGTTGTGTGTGCTTTTTGTTCCCCAAATAAAAGGACACAATTATTTACTATGAATAAAACATTCATGCAATTTGCAATTTGCTTTGACTGTAATTCAAGTTGAATACAGTTCAAGATGGAGCATTAACAGAAAGTAAAATGTTCCTTGCCATTACTAAAATTTTTTTTCAAATAGTGACCAAATCCAATTTCGAGTGAGTAATTAGAAGCATAAAAAAATAATTTAAAAACTAAAATGATTCACTTTTAAAATCCATTTTATTTAATGGGCAAATGACAATAGTGAAAAAGAAATAATAACATAATTCAATATTTTGAACATTAAAATTTTCCATACTTGAAACTACAGCTTAAAATACTATTGTGGCAAGTATAACTTAACATTGTGTTATTAAAGGCAACATTCTTGCACTGTTGGTGGGAACGTAAATTGATACAGCCACTATGGAGAACAGTATGGAGGTTTGTCAAAAAACTAAAAATAGAACTACCATATGACCCAGCAATCCCACTACTGGGCATATACCCTGAGAAAACCATAATTCAAAATGAGTCATGTACCAGTGTTCCCGTCTTACCCCTAGGTTCTTCATGACCTTTTTTTTTTTCCTTAGATTCCATATATATGTGTTAGCATACGGTATTTGTTTTTCTCTTTCTGACTTACTTCACTCTGTATGACAGACTCTAGGTCCTCCACCTCACTACAAATAACTCAATTTCGTTTCTTTTTATGGCTGAGTAATATTCCATTGTATATATGTGCCACATCTTCTTTATCCATTCATCTGATGATGGACACTTAGGTTGCTTCCATGTCCTGGCTATTGTAAATAGAGCTGCAATGAACATTTTGGTACATGACTCTTTTTGAATTATGGTTTTCTCAGGGTATATGCCCAGTAGTGGGATTGCTGGGTCATATGATAGTTCTATTTGTAGTTTTTTAAGGAACCTCCATATTGTTCTCCATACTGGCTGTATCAATTTATGTTCCCACCAACAGTGCAAGAGTGTTCCCTTTCCTTCACACCCTCTCCAGCATTTATTGTTTCTAGATTTCTTGATGATGGCCATTCTGACTGGTGTGAGATGATATCTCATTGTAGTTTTCATTTGCATTTCTCTAATGATTAATGATGTTGAGCGTTCTTTCATGTGTTTGTTGGCAATCTGTATATCTTCTTTGGAGAAATGTCTATTTAGGTCTTCTGCCCATTTTTGGATTGGGTTGTTTATTTTTTTGTTATTGAGCTGTATGAGCTGTTTGTAAACTTTGGAGATTAATCCTTTGTCAGTTGCTTCATTTGCAAATATTTTCTCCCATTCTGAGGGTTGTCTTTTGGTCTTGTTTATGGTTTCCTTTGCTGTGAAAAAGCTTTGAAGTTTCATTAGGTCCCATTTGTTTATTTTTGTTTTTATTTCCATTTCTCTAGGAGGTGGGTCCAAAAGGATCTTGCTGTGATTTATGTCATAGAGTGTTCTGCCTATGTTTTCCTCTAAGAGTTTGATAGTGTCTGGCCATACATTTAGGTCTTTAATCCATTTGGAGTTTATTTTTGTGTATGGTGTTAGGGAGTGTTCTAATTTCATACTTTTACATGTACCTGTCCACTTTCCCCAGCACCACTTATTGAAGAGGCTGTCTTTTCTCCACTCTATATTATTGCCTCCTTTATCAAAGATAAGGTGACCATATGTGCATGGGTTTATCTCTGGGCTTTCTATCCTGTTCCATTGATCTATATTTTGGTTTTTGTGCCAGTACCATATTGTCTTGATTACTGTAGCTTTGTAGTATAGTCTGAAGTCAGGGAGCCTGATTCCTCCAGCTCCATTTTTCGTTCTCAAGATTGCTTTGGCTATTCAGGGTCTTTTGTGTTTCCATACAAATTGTGAAATTTTTTGTTCTAGTTCTGTGAAAGATGCCAGTGGTAGTTTGATAGGGATTGCATTGAATCTGTACATTGCTTTGGGTAGTAGAGTCATTTTCACAATGTTGATTCTTCCAATCCAAGAAAATGGTATATCTCTCCATATATTTGTATCATCTTTAATTTCTTTCATCAGTGTCTTATAATTTTCTGCATACAGGTTTTTTGTTTCCTTAGGTAGGTTTACTCCTAGATTTTTTATTTTTTTGTTGCAGTGGTAAATGGCAGTGTTTTCTTAATTTCACTTTCAGATTTTTCATCATTAGTGTATAGGAATGCCAGAGATTTTTGTGCATTAATTTTGTATCCTGCTACTTTACAAAATTAATTGATTAGCTCTAGTAGTTTTCTGGTAGCATCCTTAGGATTCTCTATGTATAGTATCATGTCATCTGCAAACAGTGACAGCTTTACTTCTTCTTTTCCAATTTGGATTCCTTTTATTTCTTTTTCTTCTCTGATTGCAGAGGGTGGAACAATCCCAAACCCATTCTACGAGGCCACCATCACCTTGATACCAAAACCAGACAAAGATGTCACAAAGAAAGAAAACTACAGGCTAATATCATTGATGAACATAGATGCAAAAATCCTCAACAAAATACTAGCCAACAGAATCCAACAGCACATTAAAATGATCATACACCATGATCAAGTGGGGTTTATTCCAGGAATGCAAGGATTCTTCATTATATGCAAATCAATCAACGTGATACACCATATTAACAAACTGAAGGAGAAAAACCATATGATCATCTCAATAGATGTAGAGAAAGCTTTCAACAAAATTCAACACCTATTTATGCTAAAAACCCTGCAGAAAGTAGGCATAGAGGGAACTTTCCTCAACATAATATGACCATATATGACAAACCCACAGCCAACATCATCCTCAATGTTGAAAAATTGAAATCATTTCCACTAAGATCAGGAATAAGACAAGGTTGCCTACTCTCACTACTATTATTCAACATAGTTTTGGAAGTTTTAGCTAAATACTTTTTAATTCCAAAAGCCCACCAGGATTAGGCATAGTAACAGCTTGCATGAAAAGAAGGAGGAGTTGGTTAGGCTCATATCCCATTTCAAAGCACTTTATTCGGTATTGTTTGGAATATGGAAGGCATCTGGCATTGTAATCCAATTAGTTTGCTTCACTCAAGTAATTAGCTGAATGTATATTTCTGAAAAAACTATACAGCCTGTACAACATTGGCTTTGTTAGGGATGGACCAAATGATGCAGGCCATGTTGAGGATTTTGAATTAGATCCTAGAATCAAAAGGAAGACATTGAGGACCTTTCAAGTGACATGATCCTATTTGCATTTAAACATGATTTTTGGGGAATAGATTGGATTGAGGGAAAAATAGTGAGCTGAAGGTCAGTATAAAGGTTCAGCTTACTATTTTCCCCTCATTTTGATTACAGATCTCTTTCCTTGCCTGCTCTCCCATTTTAAGCAGAGAATCCTGAATCACTCTCCACTTTGTATGAAAGTAACACTCATCAAGACCAAACATCAAAAGAGAAATAATCAAGAAGCAGACTCTCAGTATAGGGGAACAGGAATCACTTATAGGCAGGGGCATAACCAAAGGGAGCATGAAATATGAATGCAATGGTGGTAGTCAGTGAATGTTTGAAAGCCCAGAGTCTTAAAAATCACTGCTCAAATCAATTTTACTTAATTTCTATTTCTTGGCAAGATTGTTGGCTATGTAATAAACAAGTATGATAAATGTTAGGAATTAATACTATCCTAATATCATATTTTAAACTTTTGACTGAAAGAGAAAACAGTCTGAAGAGGTAAGGAGACAAATAGGACAAATAGTAAGAAAAATTGTTTTAAAATGATAATACTTAATCCTGAATGATAATTTGGATGCATGAATTTTTGTGTTGGCTCACAAAGCTGAAGATAAATCATATTTGAGTTGATTAATTATTTTTGCTAAACTCAGATTATATTTGATATTCAAATGAAATTTATCATCACTTTTGAAGTAACTTGCAAATTAAAAATGTATTGCTTACTTTCGACTCATCTCATGTACATTATGACGAAACAGAAGTAATGTTTTAAAAGAAAAGAATAATTATCCTTTAAATTATGTTTATAGTTTTAATTATTTTCTTAAAATTGTTTTATTATGCAAAACCTTTTGCTTTGATTGTATCAAAGAAAAAGATTTATTAAGCCATACATTTTATGTGAGATAGAACATATAGATTTTATATATATCTAAGAAATTCAACATATTTCACATGATAATTGCCACTCATGGTTCTAAAAGTTTTTCTTACACAATACAGAAAAATAAGTACAAACGTAATCAGGTTAATAAATTATCTTTTATTTTTATTTCTTTTTTTGTACATAGATGCTCTCTAATTTTAACATCAAGTATTATGGGAAATATGTTCAATTCATTCATTGGTATCACTTAATTAGGAGCCTATTAGTACTACAAAATTAAGTATGCAACAAAATAAACTTATGTAAGCATTTTCAAGAGATGCCAAAAATATGGGAGCAGGTGGGAGAATGGTAGGCATCCTGGAAACTATAGGTTACTGAAAAGACAAGCTCTACACTACATTCCTATTTGAAAACCACATCCAGATTAACTATAGCCTCATATTTTGAAGGAAAAAGGAGGTAACAACTTAAGAATACTAGTATTACAGGATAAAGTTATTAATCATTATGAAGAAAGTAAAACATTTCCTTAAAAACCCTTCCATCTTCAAATGTGATTCATTAGGTCAGGATATTAATTGTAAAAGATTCAGGATCTTGTCAGCAAAGTCTCACAAAGCATGAAGAAAACAGAAGGACGTCATTATGTATCAGCTTAAAAAAATTTAACCAGACCAAGTGTTTTTCAGACTTGCTTATGCTTAGTCATGTGCATGAAGCATGTGACAGGATGGCTGGGCACCTCTTCAGCTGAACGTATCACAAGTAAAAGTAATGACTTTCTCCTCTATATTTTCAGAGCATTTGATCATACCTATTCTTGTGTGAGTCTCAGTGTGAGTGTGTGTGTGTGTGTGTTTATTTTATAATTGAAGTCTACATCTATACAGTTAATTGCTCTAATTTTAAGTGTATGACTGGAGAAATTTTAATATATGATTTTTCAATATGAATACACTTATATAACCACTACTCAGACCAAGATATTGAATTCCAGAAGATTCCCTCATTCTGTGTTCCATCCTAGGGTCCTTCCTCTAGAGATAACCAGTATTCTGATATTTATCATATTTATCACCATAGATTTGTTTCACCTATCCTTGAAGCTTGTATAAATAGAGTCATATACTATGCATGAGTTCTTTCAATCAACATTTGTGAGATCTATTTATGTGTGGTTATCGCTAATTTGTTCTTTTTTATTGCTGTGTAGTATTCCTCTAAGTATGCATAATACATAATCTGTATATCCATTCTATTGTTTATGGCCATTTAAGTTTTTTCAAGTACTTGGGTACTGTAAAGAAAGCTCCTATGAATAAATGATTTGTAACTCATATGCACTCTTAGGAATATCAAAGAGTAGAAATAATAGGTCTAAGGTAAATGTACGTTTAATTTTCCTAAATACTACCTAAAAGTTTGCCGAAGTGGTTGTACCAATTTACACTAAAATCAGCAATGTATGAGGGTTTTCCTTACTCCTTCTCTGTTCTAACACTTGGAATGTTCTCTCATTTTAATTTTCGCCACTGTGGTGCGTATTCTGTGGTTTTAATTTGCATTTCTTTGATTAATGATGTGAAACTTTTCATATGCTTATTGACTATTTGAACATCCTCTTTTGTTAAATGCTTGGTCAGTCTTTTGGCCATTTTCATTTAAATAGACATTTTTTTTCAAATCGAGATTTTTAAAATATTTGTTTTCAAGTGGACTCAAGTAGAGCCCTTTATATTCTCAGTATGAATCCTTTGTCCAGTATATTTATTGTGAATAATTTCTTCAAGTATGTCTTATTTATTAACTCTCTTAATAATAATTTTTGATGAACAGATAATTTTAATTTAATGTTGTACAGTTAGAAATTTTCAGTGAATGTTTTGTATGTCTTACTAAAGAAACCTTTGCCTACTCTAAGGTCATGAAGATATACTCTTATGTTTCTTTCTATAAGTATTATTGTTTTACCTTTCTCTTTTGCATCAATAGTCATAATTGAATTTCTTCTTTACTATGGTAAACATAAGAGTACAGATTTATTTCTTTCTAATTTATGTTTAATTTTCTAGTACCATTTATTGAAAAGGCTACCCATTCTCCACTGACTGGCATTGGCATGTTTATTTATAAATAAAATGACTCAGTATATATAAATCTACTTCTTGACTCTCTATTCTAGTCATTGGTTTATTTGAATAGTTTTATGCCAGCATCACACTGTCTTAACTATTATAGCTTTATAGTAATCCTTGTAATCTGATGGTGTAAGTCCTATAAGATTTCTTTTTAAAAAATTGTCTTTGATATTCAAAGTCTTTGGATTTTCAATAAATTTTGTTTGGGAACTCTAATTGTGTCAGAGAAAGACAAGTTCATGTTTTAGTCTATAAATCTTTATTACAGTAAGCAAGCCTTTGTTATTTTATTATAATATTATTTTACTGCTCTTTTATTAGCAGAAATTCTTCCACAGTAAAACTGCAGAAAGCGCCAGTGAGATGCAATTTTTATTATGGGCAATTACAGATTTTTTAATGTGCCGTTGGAAATTTTCAGAATATCTAGACTTATCAAATGATATGCAAGAATGGGAAATTCACAGTATATCTGACCACATATTGAAAAAATTTTGAGTTAAAATTCCAAACAATTATCTAGGAAATTTATAGTTTAGCAGTTGAAACTTTTCGAAAAATACTGTGATAGGATTGTGATTTTTTTAAATGCAGTTTGATAAGATCCTTTATGTAGATTTTAAGATTCAACAACTTTTTTTTTTTTAAATTTCAAAACTCCTCCATATCTTCTTAGCAAAAGCAGGAAGGAGATGGTTTGTTAGCTAGAAAAGTTTGTTTGATTTAGGAAGGTTTTGTGCTTGTTGTTTGTTGTATTATAGGTTTGATCATGCTTTAATGCAAACACTTGAAAGGGAAAATTTGAATGTAAAGGAAAAAGAAATAATAACCAGTGGTGTGAGTTGAGGTCCTTGAGAGGGCAGGAAGGTGTAGGTTAGAAGCTCAGACAGAAAAATTGGGCTTGGATGTGATGAGGGACACCTCTATTGAAAGGGAAAGAACACAGAGGAGAATGAGTATACATATAGGCTTGCAAGATTGGTGGAAGGAAGCTGAATGACTTCCTCTTTCTTTTCTTCTGTCAAATAGCAAGGGAGATCATTTGCTGACAGAGAGGGGCACAGAGGACAGGATACAAGGAGTGGAGAAGTTTGCAAATAATTTATAGAGTGAGAAAGCAATTTGACCAGAGAAACTTAGCAGGTCAGCTGTTGGGTGGGACTGAAGGTTAATGTTAGTTTTGTTATCATAAATTTGCTTAATGTAGAATTCTTTCCAGAAGTAAGTGTAAAATTGTCATCTTGTGTCACCACAAGCTATTGTGTTTCTAAAAATCTTTTCAAAATATGTTATCTCACAGAGGTTTATTTCAGTACAAGTCTAGATATCTGACTTCATTGGGAAACATTCTTTGATACAGAAAGTTATTATGCTTCGAAGTTTTAAGAAAGTCTTTATTTTAATTTCCCTAGATTACAAAATTTTTTGTTCTGTCTGTGGTAAAGAAGGAAAATAACTGTCAACCATTACCTGTATGATTGATCATCAGCTACTTGAAAGTCATTATAAGGTCAGGTTATGTTATATAGATAGATATAGATATAGATACAGATATAGATAGCTCTCCCCCACCTTAGATGAGCTTCCCTCCTATCTTCTGTTCTTTATATTCCTTTTAATTGTCAGGTTTACAACTATTAACACCTTATATTTGCATAAAACTTTAAGGCTTGCCAAATATTTTCTCCTTTCTTGCCCAAGTTCACTCAACCGTTATGCTACACATTTGGCTACAAATGCAATTCTTCTGAATCCAACTCTAGTTCTGTTTCCACTATACTACAGGAGGAATAGTAATACACTTTTAGCTAAACTGATTTAATTGTACTGGGAGGAATGACTTGTATTTATTTCTGCATATGTTTTTATTTGAACATGACTATTCAAATACATGATTTTCTCCTTTTATGTTTCATAAATATCTCGTACAAACTCACTATTAATTAGTCAGATGATGATTAAATCCAGTGGACAAATGTTTTAAAAGAAACTTGTAATCATTTCTTTCTTACTTTTCTTGGCAAAAGAAAAGAATACTTTATAGTGTATATATAATTTTACCCTAATTTATTAGTTTTGTAAATGTAGAGTCTTTTATTTCAGTATTTGTTAGAGTGGGGCATACTTGGATTTATAAAAAGGAACATTAAATAACACTCAATAACCAAGAATTTGAATGTCTGCATTTCAGCTCTATGTATATTTTATGGAACAAGTTCGAGCTTTGAAGACCCGGTTCATGGTTTAAGTCAACACTGGTTGAGATCCAAAAATAAATAGCATGACTAATAAAGAAAAAAATGTTTCTATTTCCTCATGATCCACACAAAATTTTTTTTTGTTTTTTCTACATATATAACTGCACAAAAATGACAACTGAAACGTCCCTTTGAAAATCTTCTCAAACTTGAAAAATCAAGACAAGATCATTTAAAGTTTAGATCTATGTAAAAGATTTGAACAGATATTTCTCCAAAGATGATAAGCACATTAAAAGATGTTCAATTTCATTAATCATTAGGAAATGAAATCAAAACCTCATGAAATACCATTTTACAACCACTAGACTTGCTGTGATAAAATAGATAGTAACAAGGGTTGGCAAGGGTAAGGTGAAATTTGAACCCTCATACATTGTTGGTGGGAAGGAAGAATGGTGCAGCCACTTTGGGAAACAGTTTGGCAGTTATTCTAAATATTACATAAGAAGTTATCCAGCAACTTCACTCCTAGGTATATACCCCCCAAAAAATGAAAAAAATATCCACACAAAACTTGTACATGAATGCTTATAGCAGCCTTATTCATAGTAGACAGAAAATGGAAAGAACCGAAATGCCTATCAACTGCTGAATGAATAAACTAAACATGCTATAGCCATCACAGTGAAATATTATTTGGCAGTAAAAAGGAATTAAGTACTGAAACATGCTACAACATAATGGAACTTGAAAGCATCATGCCAAATGAAAGAGGTCAGTCACTTCAGTATTATATGATTCCACTAATATGGAATGTCCAGAATAGGCAAATACATAGAGGTAGAAAGTAGATTAGTGGTTGCCTATGTGTAAAGAAAATTGCATGAGACAAGTTAAAGAAACAAGGAAGACTTTCTTCAAGACTATCGTAACAGGGGAGGGAGATTGAACTCAACTTCTCTAAACAAAAGGTGAGAGGATTGTTGAGTGACTAAATGTGTAGGAATGCTAAGTTCGATCCCTTCTAGGAAACACAGGACTCTTGACCAACTTTGGTTCAAGCGCACAAATGGCTTTGCTGAACCTCCTTGTCTCCATCCAAAGTTCTCCCTCTCTTTCACTGATTTTCAACACAGTCTGAACAACTTTCCCACCCTTCCGTAGCTCCTTCTCTATTTCTTTATACACAAACATTTCAAGGACTGTGGCAAATAGAATCTGAGTTGGCATCAACACCCAGAGACCCAAAGCATTGTCGTGCTCTCCTTCTTTCTCTCTTGTTCAAATGAGAACCTATGGGAGCCAGGTAATACATTGAGTTTTGGTGAAAGTCTAGCCCATAGTGAATCTACTGGGTCTGCACACCCATTCAGTGCTCATTTTCTCAATTGGTGACCACATAAATGGAATTGGTGTACTTGGCAATAGGGGTGACTCTACACTGAGTCCCTGGTCTATGGCATAAGAGCTAATGTACTTTGGAAAGCCAAATGGAATACTTTGAAACTACTTCCCCAACCCCAACTCCATCCAAGAAAACAATATTTTTTTTCCTGAGGAGTATGATGAAGATCAGTGCAACCATTAAACACGTAAGAGATGCAGAGGTAATGGGGTCCTATCACATATCCATTTAATTTGCTGTTGTGGTCATTGCAGAAATTAGAGAGTTACCCATAGTCTATTTCAGGCTCTACCAAGTAGTAACTCCAATAGTAGCTGTTGTGTCACTGCTAGAGCAGATTAATAATACCTCTGGCACATGGTATGTGTTTTTTAATTTCACACACGCATTTTTTAACATTCCATTTATAAAATAAGTCAGAAACAGTTTGCATTCATGTGGGACAGACAAAATTAACTTACAGTTTTGTTTCAGGACTATGTCAACTCTCCTGCCCTGTATCAAACTAAAGTCAAAAAGATTTGGGCTACAGAGAAATCCCATATAAACCATATTGAACCATACTGATGGACATAATGCCAATGTGACACAGTGAGCAAAAAGTGACCTGAGTTAAAAATATATATATAGATCCATGTTACTCACCATTGTCTTGGTCAACTGGTCAGAGGCTTGGATGAAAGAAGACTGAAAGGTCAGAGACAAAATCCCTAATAGAGGTGTGCAAATGGACATATGGCACAGGACACAAAGTAAAAAATTTTGTATTTACTTTACACCAGAAAGCATCCATCATGGAAGAGGCACTGAACAATGAAGTAGACAAAATGACTTAGCCAATTTTCTTCAGTGACCACCCCCAAAATGGGATGAAGAGCAGAATAAAAAAGTGGCTAAAATGGCAGACATGGCGGCTATTTATGGGCCCAATTTCATGAAGTATTTTACCAATGGATATCTAGCTATAGCTGCCTCTGAATGTGTAACTTTAAGGAACAGAAGCCAGTACTGAGCCCACCATATGAGGCTATTCCTTGAGAACCATCAGGCTATGACCCTAATCAGCAGAAGGCTATAAGGCAGTTTTACACAATGAGAGCAGGGAATAATGCATGTGAAACCCATATGATCCACTTGGGGTTACTCCTGATATTCCCTGGTGGTCCCCTGGTAACTGTGGATAGACACATGAACTACACTGAGAAAGGTATGACTATCAAGTGTCCAGACCATACAGAGGGGGTGTTTTGGAAAGGAATTTTTTTACTTAGTATTGGTTAATTAACTCAATGTTGATACGTTATACTTAGGCTAAAAAACAAACTAACTCTTCTTAGTTTTAGACAAAATTGGTCTTCTCTATAGACTTTCTCCATAGACTTCTGAATACACTATCCTATATAAAAGTGATAATGAAGGTTACCTTGAATCCAAGGTGGTAATAACTCTGTAATACCTTTGTTAGAAATTATGAAAATTTTATCCACTATCATACCATTCTCAGCATATTTTCATCAGTTGCTTCCCATCTTAATTTAGATTGAGATTGATTCAAGAATATTTTATTTAGAAACATATATCAGAGATGATTAATCTATATGTTTTCACTTTCAATAAAGCAATAGACAAATTTTAGAAAATATGTTCCTTTTGTTGGTTATCCTTAAATGTTATTGAGTTGAATAGCATCTGTTTACTCCTCCACCTTTTTACACTCTGCTCTCTGACCTAGGAGGCTGACCTGGATAGCCTATATCAATGGGTACCATTTCTGTACAGCTTCCAGTACAGAAAATTGGAAACTGTGGCAAGAGATCAGAAAAAAGTAGGAAAGTAAGATTAGGAAACTTGCTACCCTGAAGTCTTTCCCAAAGGGGTTCTTTAAACTGGTTGTTTTTCTCAACAAAAGGTCACATCTCCTCTCAAATTGGTCATTTAAATATGGGTATGTGCTTCCAAGTTCTTTTAACTGTTCCTCCTTCTTGTCTCTTTTGACATACAGGCGGTACCTACCCTCAGGCTATCACACTTTCTTATTTGGTTTTCCAAGATCCTACCCGTACTTTTGTAAATAGTGTTTTAAATGAAAGTATATAGTAATGCAGTGTTTCTCAATATTTTTTTCATAGTAATTCAGTGTTTCTCAACATTTTTTTGCTATCTATCTCCTATAGAACCTTTTTAGACGTTGCTTTTCTAATCGCGCCAACCCCCCATCTTGTCCTTCTCCTTCTATTAAATACTATTATAATATTCAAGATTTTTTACACTCAAAACCCAATATTCCCCACTTGGGGGTACCCCTGTTGAGAATGCATGGAAAACTGATAAAAGAAGAAGTAGCCTAATGGGATTTAAGGGTTGCATACTCATACCATCAAGGACCTCAATTTTGGGGAAGAAATATGACATAATAGGCTTACAGGAGATGTGATATATGCCTTAACTCTCAGCTCATATATGCCAAGAATGGATAGATGTGGGAACCAAGAGATGACAGTGAAGGTGGTTCCTCTCAATATTACATATAGTAATATTTTGAGGAATTTTTCTTCTTATCACTACAACCTTGAACTTGGTAGGTATGGGGGTTCTAATACCCAAAGAAGGAATATTTGCTCAAAAAAATACATTCATGATTCCAACAAATTGGACGCTAAATCTGGCCATTTTGGGCTTCTCATGTCTCTAAATCAACAAGAACAGAACTAACTGGCGTTATTGATCCCATTAGCTGGAATGTATTGGGCAAAAAGAAGACTATTATTGGAATCCAGGAGGTTCATGGGCGCCTCTTTTTACTTCTTTGTGCTTGTTAATAGCCCTGATCAGTGGAATACTGTGGCAATGCAAGGTGTCAGATTCTGTAGTAAAGATGATTTGGTTTACCACACTAAGGAACCCTGTCCAGAAACTTACTGGCTAAGGGTAAGGAGAATATGGAATGTACTGTGGATTAAGGTAGTTATAATAATCAACCAAGGTCTTTTGACCAGCTAAAGAAGTGGTGACTTAGCCATATTTAACATTATTTAACTCTTTATCC
Organism: Mesoplodon bidens; assembly: GCF_964165515.1. Lineage (NCBI taxonomy): Eukaryota > Metazoa > Chordata > Mammalia > Artiodactyla > Ziphiidae > Mesoplodon > Mesoplodon bidens. The sequence goes on from NC_138167.1 coordinate 94,631,948, forward strand.
CTCTTTTTCTCCCACATTCTTATATGAAAACTGGTCATGGTTAATATTTTAGATGTCAGATAGGAGTATGACTGAATGAACATGCTGTGGGTCTCTATGTGTCTCCTGTATTGGGAACACATTCAGACCAAAGACAACAGTGTATGCTGAGAAACAAAAGGATGAACAGTGCCATATGTCTTCTGTTTGTCTTTTTAGATTCACTCTTCACTCTATTCTCCTTCCTGAAAAGTACACCTATATTGCCATCTCATCAGGCTCTCTTGTCCTCTTCCAATTGAATTTGGCCAATAAAGAATCTCAGACAGATGATCGGAAGGAAGGAAGACAGATAAACTGGTTATTTAGTGCACCAGCCATTTCCCTATGGAATTCTTCAAGGGTTGCCACACTACTAACTTTAAAAATAATCTCTTTAATAAACCCTCCTCAATTTATCCTAATTGAATATACCATCTTTATCTTGCTGAGACCTTGACTTATACATTACTTCTGATATATTTTTGTTTGTATGAGCCTAATTCCAAGATTATATACTTATGTTAGTCATATTACCTATAACATGATATTCAATAAGAAACTAAACTGGAGGAGTATTTTTTGCCAAAGAAAGTAATCTGAATCTTGAAACCTGTAAAATTAATTGCTACTGTGGAAAAAACAGAAAACAATCTGACCTGATAAATTCAACTATAACAGAGTGTAACATCATTCCAGTGAAAACCAAGTTTTTTTCTGAAGACTGTATGGTAATTTACAAACTATTCTATGGATGGGCAAGAAACCTAATTGAATTATTCTCTAAATTTGCACTTTTTTGTGCTCATATGCAGGTAAAAATCATGTATACACTTAATGTGTCTTAACTGTATTTAGCTTAGTATGTGATTATTTTTAAAAACTAACACTTCTATTTATAAAAGTTACAACCCCAAATATAAAACTAGAGGTCAATTCAAGTATTTTTTAAATGTAATTAAGATGATGTTCATTTCTGATTAAATGGATTAAATGTATCATCTTCACTGTTTTGTCCCCAGGGTATAGCACAGTGAATGACCTACTTTTCAAGAATTACAATAAACTATCAATATTTATTGAATGAAGAAAACCTAGTTTAAAAAAAAAAAACTACCAAAAATGTCCCATAAAAATGCCAAGAGTCTTATGTAAAATCTAAGCTGAAGTCAAAATAACAGCAAAATGCATTCAATGTGACATTGTTCACAATTCTCAAATTTCTTTTATATAATCTTTTAGAGATATAAAACAGAAAAAAGTTACCATTATTTTAATAACAAAAATATGAAATCATTTTAGTCAACTCTATCAATTAAAATAATGAATGACCCAGATATTTAAATTAATACTCACAATTTTCCAGAATGGGAAATGAACCACTTCGATTTTCCTCCTTGTAGCCTAATAAATTTTGTTGACTTAGGCCTTTTTGGAGATTCACATCTTTCAAATTTGCATTGTGGCCCATCAAATTAAAAAGGAGAAATACCTATTCTATGATTCAGAGTGACCTCTGTTCATAATGATGTATTTCTACACACCTCATATATGTGTTTGTTTATTGAACCAGCTATTGAACAATTTTAATTAATTTATACCCTCTAAGAAATTGTTGTTCATAATAACCGTGTCCATGTCATGACCTGATTGTCCATAAAACAGAAAGATAAACTATAATTCAATAAAGGGAAATTTCTAAAATTAACAACTAAAACAATCATCTAATAAATTCTATTAAACTTCTCTCCAGTGATTTTAATGAAAACTACTAAGTTCCTTAAAGGAAAAATAATTCAAATCTCCAATCTATGTGCTTCAAAAGCTTTCATTCAAATAAGAGAGATAAAGAATAATCGTCCTTCCCAGTTTCCTCAGGGCAGTCTGAATTTATACCTGTGTTCCTGACTTAATTAATAAGATGCCCCTTTCATTTTCAAAGGTGGCCTTGTTAGGTCAATAAATCATGTGATCACCCTAGAGATAATGCATATAAACCAATAACTAAAATATAAAGTGGTAAGTAATTAGTATCTGGAAATAAGAAATGTACAAAGCAAGTACGATTGGAATTAATAATTGGGTGAGTTCAGTTCTCCCTAGTGATCAGGGAAGGCTTCAAAGCAGAGGTGGCAGTTATGTCAGATCTTAAAGAAAGAGGAAGATTTCAATAGAGATAAGATGTAGGGCAGGAAGCTTATTCAAAATGTGTATATATTTAATGTAAAAAATTCACATTAAAGTTTGAATGTAGATTAAAACGTAGTTTTTTAAATAACAGATCTGTTTCTCTTTTTTTACTGACCTTGCATTCACCATTCAGTGGCGGAAATTTCACATTTTAGTTTTATCCAGTTTTAACCCTCTTCCATGAAGATAATTTAGTCAAGAGACATACACAATAAAACAAAATGTTTAGTCTCTCATATATTTTGAGTCTTCCATTCAGAAGAGTATTTACTGTGCACTATTTGCAATGTTCTAGTATTGTTGATTTTTTACAAGAATTTTAAGAGTAATACTATATTTAATTCTAATTAGTTAAGACTGCTATATTTTTCACTCCAACAATACGTCCATTGCACTTTTCCTCATCTTGAGTGAAAGGAGAGTGGCTGCTGGTATTTTGGGGTTCCACTGAAAACGTTAAGACTGTTTGTTTAGTTTGGGTCAAGGGTAACAGTTTTTTTTTTTTTTTTTTTTTTTTTTTTTTTGCGGTACGCGGGCCTCTCACTGTTGTGGCCTCTCCCGTTGCGGAGCACAGGCTCCGAACGCGCAGGCTCAGCGGCCATGGCTTACGGGCCTAGCCGCTCCATGGCATGTGGGATCTTCCTGGACTGGGGCACGAACGCGTGTTCCCTGCATCGGCAGGCGGACTCTCAACCACTGCGCCACCAGGGAAACCCAAGGGTGACATATTTTTGAAGGTCACCGAGTACTGTCATGTAGAGTTCTGTTATGCTAGCTATCTCAGTGTAGCAATGGCTTCCCAGAACTTCTCCTACTATTGTCTACTCTGATAACTCACTCTACTTCATGACATGAGGATGCACAGCAAGAGGATTTAATATCATATGAACATGTTTTATGGCATCAGAGACCAGAAGTATGTGGGTGTGATGGAGAAAAAAAGTCTAAAATGCATGAAATGCATGGAGCCAGAAATTAATCTGTAAACAAATTCTTCCAATTATCAAATTATCAAATTGCCCAGGGAGTCTCTCTCTGTCACTCTGTCTCCGTCCTCCTTTCTCTCTGTCTGCCTTTCTTTATCTCTGTCTCTCTCTCTCAATACGTGTGATGGGCATTGCTTGACATAGAATTAATCAGAGTTCAGTTTTGTAGGGCACAAACCTGTAGCAATACTACCGAGAGTTAGGTCTGAAATAAGAGAACAGTAACACCCATAATCCATTTCCTTTCAGTTTGGTTAAAGCATGATGGTGCTTCCTGACAGACTTACTCTCACCTCAGCACTTTCTGTGACTCCCCACTTGGGTAGTTCACCTGCCTAAGTAACCTTGGAACAACTCTCAGAATCTAGCAGCCAGCACCCTCACTATCTTCCAGGTCCCACATCAATTTATGCAAGAATTTTGGGGAGTCAAACCCTACCATTATTGCCTAACTATGTCATATGACCACTTACTCTGCTATGGGAACCCCAAGATTGATGTGGGAGAAGATAACACCTGGGAGATAGTTTTATTCCATAATCCAAAAGGAAATGAACCAGGACATCCTCTCTCTTTCTCATTATCTGACTCTTCTTTCCATGGCAAAGGCTGGAAAGAAAAATCAGAGGAGGAGTTTTGCCGATTTCACTTTCTTCTCTCTCCCTGCTTCCACAATCCCACAGGACAGAGAAGGACTGGCTTATCCCCATTCTCTATGTCCTAATTTCTTTCTACTAAGAACAAAGAGCCTTAAAGCCTAGCTGTCACAGGAGGAAAAGATATCTTCTCATTGCTATGGCTGTGTTATTACTACTCTTCAAAATGTTAAGTGAGAGATGAAACAAACTGCTAATTTTTTTTTTCTCTCCATAGAGCTGGTTCTTCATGTCCAATGTTCTTGCTAAAAAGAACAAAATCCTACCCTTTCCTTCCCAGGAGCTATAAATTTCCTGGCTTAGTTCTGGAGGTGGGAGATGGAAAACTCAAACATGATTTAAAGAGGAAATTAAAATGCATGTGGGTCATCATTTGCAAAATATTAATCATGATACACAACTTGTATCTTTTAGCAGCTTTTCTTTTTCCCTTATCTTGGTCATAACCCTTCTTTTCAGAATGGAATACAGAAAAATGATAAAAACAGATCCTGAAGCACTTTAAAAGTATAGAAAATTGATATTTTTAACTTAAAAGAAAAGTTTTGCTCCACCCCTTGTTAGTACCCTTTGAAACTATGAATTTTATTTTCCTGGGATAAAAAAACTTTCATGACCAAAGTTCAAGAAGCAATACCTATATGAGTATTGAAACTTTTATGCATACTAATAAAAGTAATGTGAGGTTACATTTTTATCAGCACTCTGTCATAACTTACAGCATAACTCTCAAATCACATACCTGATTTATTGTTTTAAATACATATTTAATAAAAAGAAGTTAAATTATGTAGGCTATACTGCCAAATGGTAACATAGAGTCCAAACCTAACAGGAAATTCTGTTATTCTGATGCCTAAAAGTAATATAATAAAAACCTCCTCCAGTTTGTCATATTTTCTGTGCCAGGAAGAAAGGGAAGAATTCAGTCTTGTCTTTAAAATCACTTTTAAAACTACTTTTTTCAATCACTGCAACTATTTATATTAGATATTTGCTGTATTAGGATAATGAGGCTGTTAAAATCAAAAATCTGGAGGTTACATAGTCCAGGTCTAGCAGAGATACTCAAGAGTGTCTTCAGGGAACCCTGCTTCTTCTATCCTTCTCTTCCACCCTCAACATACATTTTCTTCCCTGACTTAGGAAGGCTCTGAACTTCTGATCATCATGTTCATGTTCTAGAGATGAGGAAGGCGATAAGAGAAGGTCAAAGGCAAAGCCTAATTTTCAAGAGATTTTGACATTTCATTCAGGAGGTAAAACCTGGGGCATCCTTCTACATTCTACTGGCCAAAACTCTATATCCTGACCAATCCTGTAAGGAGGTTGTAAAGAGACTGGAGTAATGAGTATTTTGCTTCCCAGTCTCTACAGAAAAGGAAGGAAGAGAGGTTTCCAGTGAGTTGTGACTGAGCCAACTGCCAGCATCTGCCACACTGACATAAGGCTGTCTTTTGGCATGAGTTCAAACTTAAAGGAACTTTGAAAATACCATTCCCTATTTACATTCATGATTATAAATTACATTTCTATGATAAAGCTCTATTTATAGTAAATGTTTATGATATGGGATAAAGAGTCCATTAACTAGAAACTATACCATTTTACATGCTATGTAGCATCTAGTATAATTAAAAACTAATTCTGATCTATCATGGCAATGTTTCTTCATGACTGAGACAACAATTCTTAGTCAAAACCACAGTAGGCTGACAATATTTTAAGTTATAATAAAAAGTCAAGGTGTTCAATGTTAATTTTTCCACAGGAAACAAAAGCAACTGATTTTCAATTGAAATTCTACTTGAGCCTTGGTGAAAAAATCCTTTGGTCACCACATCCAAAGGTATACAAAAATAAAAAGGAAAAGGCAAAACTCATGAATGAGGATGAACTTATTCAGGAGAACATCATATTTAGCTCTTTTATTTTCTTTAGGTAAAGTTCTTTATCATTGCTACAGTTTAAGTTATTATATCTGATAATGCACTATAACTATGGCAGAATGAGAAGTTTGAGGATAAGGGTCAGACGGCATCTTGAGTTTGTATGAAACAACTTACTGTATAATGATAGACACCTGGTATATGTTTAATAAATAAGGAAAGGAATTTGTGTAAATGGAGGGATATATGTAATTCACACAATTTCTATGGCAGAAAATGCCTAAAACCAACTTCTGAAACCAAGGTCTCATAAGAAAATAAATATCCTAAGATAAGACTCATGATGGACAGTTTTGAGAACTTTTAGATAAATATGCAGACATTATCCATTCAGGAAATACTTACAGAGCATCTATTCTATGCTAAGGCAAAGTTCTAAGTGATGAGAATACAATAGTAAATGAGAGAGATGTAAAGATGTCTGAACCATACTTTAAAATGTTCAGCCTACAGAACATGATATTAGTTTAAGAGCCAAAAACTAGAGGCCATTAGCTGGTGTAATCAAGAGTTACAGTCTAGGGTGGTCAATCTCCATTGTTTTAGAGGACCAATGCTTTAGTGGTGGTTACAATAAGGGCTTCAGATATCAGTGTGTTGAAAAACAAATGGTTTTCTAGTTGGCATACTGGACTTCAGAAGTGGATTTATATTAGTGAAAAGTGTGGCTCTTGCCTATTATGATGAATACTACACTTGGGGATTAGTGGAGAACTTAACAATATTCAAGAAATATCCATTCATTAAAATGTCTTAGAACTACTTCCTTCCTTTACACAATAGAGCATTAAAAGATAGCAAATCATGAATCTTGTGTCCTACAGTCAGCCTCAGGCAGGGTGATAACTTGCTGCCTGAAGATGACCGTAACTATGACAGAACATTGTTTTATCTGCCCTTTGTGCAAAGTGTGGTTGGTGTCTCTGAAAGGACAGAGAGCTGGGAGAAGAAAAGGAATATAGAGGAGAAGGGCCAGGCCACCCCAGACCTCTTTGCCAATTGCTGTAATCTACAAATATAAAAATAAAAAAATAAAAATTTAAAAATTGTGCATGACCAAAGCAACTTAGGTTGTATTACAACGAAAAAGATCCTACCCTACAGAGCTTATATTCTGGTAAGAGAAATGAACAGTACACAAATAAATATAGTAAAATGGTACAAGGCCCTATGGGGTATTCCCAGGACAGACTCCCCCTCCCATGTCCTCAGCATGCCTTTTGTCTGCAGAAAAACTTTAGTCAAAGAACAAATTTAACCAGAGAAGTGAGGAAATGCAGAAACAAACAAAAAACAAAATGCAGTCAAATAGGGCAAAGTAATAATAGTTTAGTAATTAAGCAAAGTCAAGGACATTTAGTTCCTCTCAAGGGCTATAGGTAATATTCTGAGCCATATCTTTTGAGCTGTTTTGTAGATACTGAAACCCTCACAGGTGGAAGAAGTTAACTACATGATGACCTGACTGTAGCCATGACATAAGCTGCCACAGTTCTGAGAACTGGCTTCAAAGAAATGGGAACAAACCAACTCTGGAACTGCAGATTAACTATACTTAAAACAATCAAGATGATGCTGATCAGACCACCATATGACTAATTTCAAGATAACTGTCAGAGCTGACTATGCTGTTCTGCATGTAGCTTTCTCTCTCTGCCTATACAGCCCTGAAATTCCCATTTAAAAGCTCTTTCCCCCTGATCAACAGGGGGTGTTGGCCTTTGGACATGAGTCTACCTTCTCCCCAGGTTGCTGGCTTCCTAAATAAAGCAACCTTTCCTATCTACCAACACTTGCCGCTTGAGTATTGGCTTTTGAGTGGCAAGCAACTGGACCTGAGCTTGGTAACAATAGTACATATTAAACTACTTTATTGAGTATTCACAGAATGCCTTTGAGTAAGTGGTTGAGCCAAGATCTGAATGAAATGGACAGAAGCAAGTTTTTTAAAAAAAATTACATAACATAGTTTTGCTTTGGGTTTTTTTTTTTTTTCAGGTATCATCAGGATTTTAGAGCTCTTCTCCCTAAACTGTACATAAACCAATGTTGTTGGAACTAAGTGTCTGCTAACAATACAAAATGAGTGCTAGGTGGGAGAAAATAATCCTCAGTACTAAAGAACAGTTTGAACATCTAGCTATGTCATCTGGGGAGAGAAAGTGACTATTTTGTAGTTTATGATACATAAACTGAGATTGGAATGTAAAATACCTAATGTCTCTTTCAACTCTAAAATTTAAGTGATTCTTATTCTAAATAGTCTAGGACTAATTGACATTGTAGGCTTTGATATTAGTGAAAGTCAAGACAAGTATTTTTTTATAAGAACTTCATTGTGATATAACTCACATAACTTACAACTCATGCATTTATGGGCATACAATTCAATCATTTTCTGTTGATTTACAGAGTCATGCAACCATCACCACAATTTTTATCCACCCCCAAAAGAAGCCCTGTACCTATGAGCAATCTCTCATCACTTCCTCCCAAACTATTCCTCCAGTCCTAAGCAATCATCAATCAAGTTGCTATCTCTATGAATTTGCTTACTCTGAATATTTACTAGAAATGGAATCATACAATACAGTATGTGATCCTTTGTGACTGGCTTCTTTCACTTAGCATAATGCTTTCAAGGTTCATCCATGTTATACCATTTATCATTACCTCATTTCCTTCATTGCCATATAATAATATTCCATTGTATGGATATACCACATTTTATTTATCCATTCATCAGTTGATTTACATTTAACGTTTTCTTACTCTTGCCTACTATAAATCAAATGCTGCCATGAGCATTTGTGATCATGTTTTTGTGTGGACTTATGTTTTATTTTCTCCTGGGCATATATCTAGGAGTGGAATTACTGGGTCATATGGTAACTCTATGTTTAACATTTTGAGGAACTACCAGACTATTTTCCAAAGTTGATGTAACATTTTACATTCTACAAGTAGTGTAAGAGGTTTCCAATTTTCTACAGGATAAGCATTTAAAGGTAAGCTTTTAAAATTCAAAAGTTAATCTTAGGATAGAATAGCACATCATAGCCCTCCAAGTTTGCACTTAGTAACCTCAAACCTTCATTTTATTGTGACTCTCTGAATGGACCCAAGCAGTTTTATCACCTACTGTAACTACTAAATAGTGTGCACTTATTTTGCCTCTCATTCTTTTAGGCTCTTATTTCATTATCTGCTATTCTATTCACTGAAAGTGGTCACATTTCTCACATTTCTCAGGTGTGGTAGGCTGAATTATGGACCCCAAAGATAAGTATTAATCTGTGAGACCTTTGTGACATTGTGTAGCAGAATAGACTTTGCAGATGTAATTAAATTAAAGATCTTGAGATGGAGAAATTATCCTAGATCGTCCAAATGGGCTCTAAATGAAACCCCAAATTGGGAGGCAAAGGTAGATTTGACACAGAAGAAAGCAACGTGACCACTGTAGCAAGATGCTACACCGCTAGCTTTGAAGACAGAGGAAGGGGCCACGAGCCAAAAATTCAAGGAATAAATATCTAGAAGCTAAAAAAGGCAAGGAAATGGATTGTTTCCTAGCACCTCTGGAAGAAGCACAGCAATGGCAACATCTTGATTTTGACCTAGTGAAACTGATTTCAGACTTCTGACCTCCAGAACTCTAAGAAAATAAATGTGTGTTGTTTTAAGCCAGCAAATTTGTGGTAGTTACAGCAGCCATAGGAAATTAATAGATCAGGTAATACATTCACATTTTAATAGGATTCTTAGGGGACCTGTACTTTCTTACCTTATAGGAATAATTTTTTTTATTTAATTTTCTTAAAGTTTATTTATTTATTTTTTATACAGCAGGTTCTTATTAGTTATCTATTTTATACATATTAGTGTATACATGTCAATCTCAATCTCCCAATTCATTACACCACCACCACCACCCCCACTTTCCCACCTTGGTGTCCATACATTTGTCCTCTACATCTGTGTCTCTATTTCTGCCTTGCAAACCAGTTCATCTGTACCATTTTTCTAGATTCCACGTGTATGCATTAATATACGATATTTGTTTTTCTCTGACTTACTTCACTCTGTATGACAGTCTCTAGGTCCATCCACATCACTACAAATTAGCCAATTTTGTTCCTTTTTATGGCTGGGTAATACTCCATTGTATATATGTACCACATCTTCTTTATCCATTCATGTGTCGATGGGCATTTAGGTTGCTTCCATGGCCTGGCTATTGGAAATAATGCTGGAATGAACATTGGGTGCCTGTGCCTTTTTGAATTATGGTTTTCTCTGGGTATATGCCCAGTACTGGGATTGCTGGGTCATATGGTAATTCTATTTTTAGTTTTTTAAGGAACCTCCATACTGTTCTCCACAGTGGCTGTATCAATTTACCTTCCCACCAACAGTGCAAGAGGGTTCCCTTTTCTCCACACCCTCTCCAGCATTTGTTGTTTGTAGATTTTCTGATGATGCCCATTCTAACTGGTGTGAGGTGATACCTCATTGTAGTTTTGATTTGCATTTCTCTAATGATTAGTGATGTTGAGCAGCTTTTCATGTGCCTCTTGGCCATCTGTATGTCTTCTTAGGAGGAATAATTCTAATGGAGTAGGTAATCCTAGGAGTATTTGGGGATAAACAAATTTTTTGTGTCTCATCAACCACAGATTCTACATGGTAGCTTATTCTTAAACTTCTGTAATTGGGAAAGTACACAAAGATCTTTAACCTTTGTATAAATAACAGACAGGATTCCAGGGAACAAATTCTATGTTCCACTAACTCAATGTGTAAGTAAAAATGTATATTTATTCTTAATTTTTTTCTTTACTCCCAAATCTATGATTACTAGAGGTATTATCTTGACTTTCTTTGACTCCAGTAGAAGGAGGTGTAGCTGAGAGGTTTGCAAACTCAGGCTTTGGGATTTGATTGCAAATTGTGCTAGAAGATACAATGCATGTATATCAGAGTTCATTATGTGAAGAATGAAGGAGATAAGCTTTATAAAGTACTTAGTACAGAGCCTAGTGTATAGTAAACATTCAAAAGTGGCCATTATTATTGTTTATTACTATTATTATTATTATCAATGAAGTTATCAATGAGTGACAGCTGCACACTGATAAAGAGCTCAGATTCTGAAGTCAGACTCCCAGGATCTGGGTCCTGGCTCAGAGAGGTATTAGGTGTATTAACCTGGATAAGTCATTTATCATCTCTGTCTCAGTTTCCATCTTTATAAAATGGTTTTAATAACAGAACCAACTCACAGGGATGTTGTAACTACGGGATGAATTCACGGATGGATGTGTGAAGAGTCATGCCTAGCACCTAGAGGCTTGGTAAATTTTAATACTTCATATTATTTATTGAAGAATTACTTTAAATTCCCTACCTTAACACATCTGAGGGTCTCACCTTTTCTGTCTGTAGAGTCTTATTTGTTTGTATGTGGGTACTGTAAACAAAGAATGTTGGCCGCCATTCTAGTTCTACATGGATCAAGCCATTAGCCACTGCTAATGTTGTCCTGCAATGGTGCACCTGAGGGGAATTCAGGATGGAGAAAAACAGGAAGCATTCTGTGCTATGGATACTAGCCCTAGATACTTAAGATGCATATCTAAGGAATAATTATGAACCCAGATTCTGGCATCTTCCCACATACAATAAAGCACTAAAATCATTATCTTGAGATGTTTGTTCTTTGTGATTAGCAGTAATTGGACTACATTTTTTTTTTTTCCAGCAAAAAAACTCATGAATATCCTGGCTTCTCCCTTACCTCTTTGGAGTAGCCTCAGAGCTATCGGAGAGGCTGTTTCCCAGGCTATGGCCCTAAGTTAGGTCCCTGAATAAAACTTAACTTGTAACTTTTAAATTGTGCATTTCCCTTTCAGTTGGCAGTGGAGAAAACCTGAGTAATCTGATGTTGTGTTTCTGTGTCTCCCAGCCTGTCACATAGCTTTTGTCACAACACTCTGTGTACCAAACAGTGTTGCCTGGATCCCACAAACCAGTGGGGAAAATCCCCTATTAGGTGGCCCCTTTACTCAACCCACTTACACAGTGCTTGGTGATAAAGAGGCTTCTGCAATTCCAAAAGCTTCCTTGGGGGCAACATCCTCAGGCCTGCCACTAGGGTGCAAATTTGTTTCTACTTTTGGGAAAGGAGCCTTTTTTGCCATGGTAACTCCCAGGCAAATACCTAATGGAGCTCAGCTTACATGGAATCTAGGCTCTAAATTCAGGTTAGGCATGGGTGGGGGGAGCAAATCACCCTGCACAAGCATACCAGAATCAAGGTCAGAAGGGAACAAACAAAATAATACCCTGAATTTTATGGATGAGTTTTTCTTCAAAAATGTTCATACAAATTCGTATAATTTGATTCCACAAACACTATTTTGATAAATTTTCTTAAGCACAACATTCTTATATTGCACATGTGCAGAGCATCATCATATTTACTCTTGAAAAAATACCCTGGAATATATACTATTAACCCCATTTTGCATTTGAAGAAACAAAGATTAAGATAAGTTAGGTAACTCAGAACAAGTCACAGATAAAGGAGAGAATCAGGACTTAAATCTATGCCTACCCATTCTCTCAACAGCAGATAGATGTGACAATGTGCTTTTAATCATTTTCCAAACACTGAACATGTAGGTTGTTTCCAATATCTTGTTATTAAAAGTAATGCCACAATGAATATACATGCACATTAATCTTTGTCAGGATTTTTATTGCCTCTAGATAGAATAGCAGGAAGTAACACACAAGGTCAAAGGGTATGTAATATTTTTAAAGATTACTTTTTAATACATGAGATTGTTTCTCAGAGGGTTGTTCTGGGCCTTACTCCCAGCAGGTGAAAGAGTGCTTAATTTGTACACTTTCACCCACGCTATTATTCTTTATTCTTTGTGAATTTGACAGGTAATACAGAATATTAATTTAAGCAATTCATGATGAGGATGAAAATTTTTGTATGTTTATTAGCCCTTCATATTCCTTCTAAGATAAGTTAGGTAACTCAGAAAAGATATGAGTTGTCTACTCATATCTTTTTTATGTATATAATCCCCTGTGCTATACAGTAAATCCTTGTTGTTTATTTACTTTATGTATGGTAGTTTGCTTAAATTTCCATGCATAGATTTTCTTTATGGTGGTCTTGTTTTAATAGATAATTATACCTAATATTAATATATTCAGATTAATTTTTCCTTTATGAGTTATTTCATGATTTTGTGCTTAGAAAACTTTATTATCTCTCTCCCCTAGATCATACACACATGTTCCCCTGTATTTCCATCTTGTTCCTTTGTAGTTGTATGTTTCACATATAATTCTTCAAACTGTTTGGCATTATTATATTATATAGTGTAAAGTTAAAATATGAGTTTATTTTTTCTCCTATAGCTAAAAATTTGTAGCCACATCATATGTTTATTTATCCTCAGTAGTTCTTATTAAAGTTTTTAATTAAGCCTGTATTACAGATATTATCCTCTACTTTTCTTTTTGCATTTTTGTTCTATCTTTGTAAATTTTTTCCATCATTTTAGTTTTCCTTTATTATCTACAAGGATGCTTATGATTCTATAACACTAAATAACAAAGTAAAATCATAGGATTAATAAGTGATGTGGCCAAGCCTGGATTTGAATGCAAATTTTCAAACTCTAAATGCCATGTAGCTATCATCCTGCCAGTCTATCCCCATTTTATTTCTCCTCCTTTTTTTCTTATTTCAGATAGCATGTATTGTTCTTATATTTTAGCGATAACACATAGTAAATGCAGTCTAACATTTTCTTACATTTCTTGTGGGACTACATTTCAAGAGTCAACTTTGTGCTACATTTTTAAGGCAATATCCCCATTACACTCTGCAACAGTCTTTTCATTAGCTTAAGGCCAATTCCTTACCTTAACACTTCCTCTAGTTTCCTTTTCTTGAATAATGAATACTATATCTTAGTAGTTTGCTGTTCAGCATAGATAAGATGTGCATTTTCTCCTTGGAATCTTCAGGTCCACCTGGATGCTGCTAGAATACTCCTCTCAGATCTTCTGCTTGAGGACAGTTCAATGTACAAATTTCTCCTGTCTGGCAGCCTTTAGCCAGTGTGGTTCTGCAAGATTTAGGAATTATCTTGTCCTTCTCATTTTGCCTGTTCTTCCAACACTGAAAGATGGTATTTTCCTCCCCTGGATACTTTGAAATAAATGGTATTTGTTTTGCTAGCCTCAGAATGGCTGCTCCAACATACAGTGCCATTCACGTCCCAGGACTGACATCCCTGTTTGGAAATTTTCTCAGTTGGCCAAACTACATCGTGGGTGCATAGTGTCCAGGGCAAATGCTTATAGAGAGGGATAGTAATGACATAAAACTGAAGAAAGCAGGTTCAGTTTTGGTACAGATCCTGTTGTTTCAAGGGCACCATCCATGTGATTTTACCTGAATCTCAAACTCATGACTTCCCTGTGTGGTGGTGTTTGTTTCATCCACCAAAATATAGAGCAGGTCTGAGTATTTGCAGAATGTGGCACATCTGCTGTGTAGCAGAGGAAATACCTCCCACAGTTTGGCAAATCAGAATTAGTACTCTCCCTTCTAGGGCCATGGAGACTTGGACACTTGTGATTTCATGAGTAATTTGAAGAGAAAGCAGAGGAGGTGGATGAGTCAATCATTGAGAAGTATTAGTCACCAACATAAGACAAAAGCCATGCTTGTTTAAGAATTCTAATATTACACAAACTACAAAGATTTAAAGACTTGTGACACCTCATTTCAATCCATTTCCCTGAGAACTGTTCTTGCAGTCCATGATTTCAGGCAAGCAAATGCAAAAGTTCTGCCTGCTTCTTGCCCATGCTTTGTACTTTTTCCTATCTATTCCTTTTCATGGAACCCAGCTATGTGATGTCTTTGTGAGACATGATAAGTGGTTGTAAGTTGACTCTGACAGGTTTCCCTCTCTTACCATTTTGCTCTATTGTTTCCAACCACCCTTACACAGTTGCTATGCTTTTCTTCATGAAAATCCAGATAAAAGTTACACTGGCCCTGAAAACCATCTGAATCATTTTCCATTCCTTCTCTACTTCACTTATCTTTAAGAGGCACACATAATGAAGTCCTGTTCCTGTTCTCTTGGATCAACAATTTTTGGTTCAAGAGTATCTTCTATTTTGTTTCCTCCTCCTCACTCAGTTATTATTTTGTACTTACTTGAAACAATTTTTCAAAATATATAGGACAAATTGTTAGGAGTATTTTCAGTGGCTTGCTCATAGTCATATACCTGATAATCAGTGGTAGAGCCCAAAGTGGATGCAAGGATGTTAATCTTGTGGATTTACGGTTTAAAATTCTTTCTAATATACTCATTACCTCATTGGAGGTTATAATTCATATTATAGCTAATGATCATAAACTAATATGAAATATATATATATATATATATATATATATATATATTTTTTTTTTTTTTTTTTTTTTTTTGCGGTATGCGGGCCTCTCACTGTTGTGGCCTCTCCCGTTGCAGAGCACAGGCTCCAGACGCACAGGCTCAGCGGCCATGGCTCACGGGCCTAGCCGCTCCGTGGCATGTGGGATCTTCCCGGACCGGGGCACGAACCTGTGTCCCCCGCATCGTCAGGCAGACTCTCAACCACTGCACCACCAGGGAAGCCCTGAAATATATTTTTGATGCACTATGACGTAATGTGAATCCTTCATAAAGCTAAAAAAATATTGCCTTGATTATATTTGATTTTATAACAATTGATTAAAGGGAGTAAATGAGAATAAATATAAGTGGTTAGCACAGGGTCTGGAACATAGTACTCAATAAGTCTTTGCTATCATTATTTATTAAGTGGCTAATAGATGTCAAGTAAGATGCTATTCACTCTATAGCTAAGGAAGCCTTTAAAGCAAATTATTTAATTGTTCTGGATTTCTTTTTGGGCTTTGACATTTTCCTTGGGTTTATTGTATCTACCCACTATTATTTCCAGGATAATTGAAATCTCAGTATATCATTAAGTGATTTAGAATTTACATGTCAGAGAGTGGTATGTTTTCTTCATTTATTTAAGTTCCTTTAGTTGTATGTTGTAATGAACCAGCCAGGTCCAGAATTGTGTTTGTTGGAAAGAAACACACTCTCATAAGTCCAGTTATGACTATTTGTCATAGTTTCTGTTTGAAAAAAATATTAAAAACCTTTAAGATATTTTTATGCTCTAATATTTCTTACATAATGAGTATATCAAATGAAACCTTGTGATTGAAAATAAGCCATTGCAATGTAATAACATGGCTTCAGTTAGTACCAGATACACATTAAGGCCATAGTTAGGTAAGGGTAGTTTCTAAATCTCTAATGTTTAAAATTAAAGTGTGTAATAATTTATTTCATAAATATACAAAGACATTTTTTTTTTTTTACAAAGTGTGCCTAACAATTTCCCTGCATGAAACACTATCAGGTTGTATTTCCATTAGCAACCTAGGATGAAAACGACCACCACAGCAATGTCCTTAATACCTCCTTTTCAAAGAAGCCATATTTATGGTTATGATTGGGATTTCAAGACTCAGATCCTTCTATTTTCACAGTCTTCAAAGACAAGATCTTTTTATACATTGTTTCTTGCTCTTTCAATTGTCCAAAGTTAACCTTCTGTTCCTTCTGGTGGTTGTGACACTGATCTCTATTCTTCCTCTGGTCTGTGTGAATGATTCAGAAACAAGAAGAAACTGAACATATGTGTATTGCTTACCATCAGTCAGGGCTTTCTGACTATGCATTATCCTCTTTTGCCCCAATATAAAACAAACCCATGTCAGAAGAGGTACCGTGTCTGAATATGAAGTGAGATAAATCAGAGCAGCATAACATGTAGGATGTGACATATCACTTGTGGAGAAGCAGAGCCCCAGTTTTCTTTGAGAAGGAAAGGCTGAACCTGTCAGGAACACATATCCTCCTGCATTGTTTAGTTACTTGCATTGAGAAATGCAGATGAAGAAGCTTGGTTACATTCGGAAAGAGGCACACCCAGGTATTGGAGTTTGCTCATGGTAAATCTCTCTTTTCAGTATTCCATGTTTCCATTTTTTGCTCTATCCTGTGTCCCAGTCTAAAGAAAATCTCAGTTATCTGTAGGTCAATCCCACTAAAGCATTGATCTGAGAGTAATTTAAGGGAAAGGTTTTCAGACTAGATGTGTGTATGTGTGTGTGTGCCAAGAGGTAAAAGAGAGAATTCGAAGCCCTTGAATAAACACAGTATATTTAGTTAGGAGTGCAGTCAATTGCATGTTAAAGAAACCTACCTACATATTCAACTAAATAGAGGTATAATCTAGTTGTGCTATCAAATATAGTGGCCACTAGCCATACATGGCTCTTAGTTAAATTTTAAAATACATTAAATTAAAAATTCATTCTTCAGTCTTACTAGCTGCATTTCTTTTTTTTTTTTTCTTTTTGCGGTATGCGGGCCTCTCACTGTTGTGGCCTCTCCCGTTGCGGAGCACAGGCTCCGGACGCGCAGGCCCAGCGGCCATGGCTCACGGGCCCAGCCGCTCCGCGGCATATGGGATCCTCCCAGACCGGGGCACGAACCCGTATCCCCTGCATCGGCAGGCGGACTCTCAACCACTGCGCCACCAGGGAGGCCCACTAGCTGCATTTCAAATGCTCTATAACTTTGTGAGGACAGTGGCTACTGTATTGGGCAGCACACAACGCAGAAATTTCCATTGGACAACAATGGCAATCACAGCACTGGTGACACTCAGGCTCCTTCTAGATTCTTACTAGGTTGTTCATTGTGTATACTTGTCCATGAGTTCAAGCTTAAAGTGACTGTCCCATCTCCAGGCCTCATGTCAATGCTCCAGGCAAGAAAAAGGGAAAGAGTAAGAGCCAACAGGCTGATTACAGCTGATTCTCTCCTCAATTATTTTTTCCAGAAAAATAATAACTTTTCCAGAATCTCCAGCTACTAGGCTCTTTATAGCACATGGAACTGAAATGGGTCATACGGCTTCCCCTGACTGTGAGAAGGTATAGGTGGTGGATATTTCTATTGACACCTTGCTACTACAAACAAAGTCAGAGTTGTGATGTAAGACAGAAAGAAAGATCAAAATTGAGTAGGTGGGCTTCTCTGGTGGCGCAGTGGTTGAGAGTCTGCCTGCCGATGTAGGGGACACGGGTTCGTGCCCCAGTCCGGGAAGATCCCACATGCCGCAGAGCGGCTGGGCCTGTGAGCCATGGCCGCTGAGCCTGCGCGTCCAGAGCCTGTGCTCCGCAACGGGAGAGGCCACAGCAGTGAGAGGCCCACGTACCGCAAAAAAAAAAAAAAAAAAAAAATTGAGTAGGCAACATCAGAGTTTGAAACTCATGGGATACCTCTTTTACAGCATCAATTTTACTCAACTTTAAGCAATTTAAAATATTTGCTTTAAATTTTTGACAAGCAAATTTTAGGTAATTTAGAATATTAAAGTGCACATTAAAAGAAAGATGAATATGATATACTGTACAGTAGAATATAAAGTTATCATGGCTTTTTAGATAGAGCTTGATAATACAAAGAAATGTTGTCCTTTGGCAGGACCACTTTAATATATACATCCACAAACTTTGGGGATCCTTATTCTTCCTCTTCTGCTATTAGGAGGATTTTAGATAATTATTTTTTAAATATCTATCTATCTATATAAAATATACATAGTACTTCCTTTATGAGTAGATTTTTCATTTTTGTAGGAGGCTGTAAAGAACTGATAAGTCTTCAGGATGTCAGGAAATAACGAACCCTCCACCATGGTGAGAGTTGAAAAGATTTTGGTTGTTTGGGCTTGTGTGGGAACCAAAGCTTTCTGCAGTCCCTCAGATAAGCCTCAGTGACTATTAAGTATAACTCGTGATACTAATCATCTCCCTTAAAATACCCTTTAAACTGTATATACCACCTTCTTACAATTAGAAATTAGATTTTGGATTTCCAAATAATATGGTGATAGAAAGAAAGCATCAATCTAATTCTTCTGCCATCAAATGATTACTCTCATTTACACAGGATGTGACTGTGCATTTACAGGCGCCTTTGTTTTGAAAGTCCTGTAGAAGGTCTTTTCTAAGGTAGCATTTTTGTGTGTGTTTGTGGGGAAAATGATACCTTTTTCCTTTCCTGAAAAATAAGTGATTTTTTGGAATGGTTTGTCTTTCTTTATTCCAATCACATTAACTTTCTTAAAAAGTATGATTTCTTTAATGACCATTATAGATCTTCCAGGACCTGAGCCCAGTCGACTTCCATGATCATGATCTTAGGACACTCTAGGTCTTTTCTTAAGCCTCTACTTTGAACAAATCTGATGACTCATATTCCTCGACAATGTTATTTGCTCCTTCTTAGAGTTTTAATAATGCTGTTCCCTTCACCAGCATGGACACAGGCTTAATGTACCACATGGGTGGTCCCACCGAAGGCTGGTCTTAGTAGGGGAGAGCTATGATTTTGTAGAAAAAGTGACCAACAGTGGATCAATTGTCCATAATTTTCCTGACTGCCCCCCACATTCCAAAATTTTCAATTAAAAAATGGGATTTTGGGGCTTCCCTTGTGGCGCAGTGGTTGAGAATCTGCCTGCTAATGCAGGGGACATGGGTTCGAGCCCTGGTCTGGGAAGATCCCACATGCCACGGAGCAACTAGGCCCGTGAGCCACAACTACTGAGCCTGCGCGTCTGGAGCCTGTGTTCCGCAACAAGAGAGGCCGCGACAGTGAGAGGCCCGTGCATCGAGATGAAGAGTGGCCCCCGCTTGCCACAACTAGGGAAAGCCCTCGCACAGAAACGAAGACCCAACACAGCCAAAAATAAATAAATAAACAAATGTGGGGTTAAAAAAAAATTAAAAAAAAAAAGAAAAGCCTTACAGAATTAAAAAAAAAATGGGATTTTGATACATCATCATTCCTTAATGACTTCATCCTGAAAGCTGCATATTAGTCACAAATATTAAAAACAGAAATGACCCTTTATTTTGTCTCTGTGATGGTATGGTTTATGTAATAATTTAAAATATTTAGTATTCCTCAAAATGCAGCATCTTATTCTGTAGCATGGACAAACTTCTACATGTTGTTGTGCTTGGCACTCTTCTAGGTAAAGAAAAGAAGGAAAGGAAATAACAGAGGGGACTCTGCTCTCTCCCTTATACTTACAATTTCAAATGGATACCAGGGCATAGATAAACGCAACCAATAGCAACGAGTGAATAAATTGAAGCATTTATGTCTTAAACATGGGAAAATTGAAGTAGTAGAGATTTTACATTTGCTTTTGTTGGAATGACAAGACAGTAAAGAAATTCAAAAGGTCACTGAATTCATTGTTTTAAACTCTTTAAACTATACGGTACATACATAAAAGTGCACAAATCATAACTGTATTGCTTGATTAAGTACTAAAATAAACACACCTATGTAACCACTTCATATATCATCATATAATAGAGACCCTGCACTTTGAGAAGACTCCTTCATGTCCCTCTCCAGTGCTCTCTCCACAGATAACTGCTATTCTGACTTGAATCACAAAAAACTATTTTTGTTACCTTTTTTGCATTTTACAGGAGTGGAATCATACACTGTATATTCTATTTTTCATGGACTCTTTTGTCCAACATAATACATCTGAGATTACCCATGTTGTTGTGTGTAGCAGTGATTTATTTATTTATATTTATTTTTTATACAGCATGTTCTTATTAGTTATCTATTTTATACATATGGGTGTATATATATATATCAGTCCCAATCTCCCAACTCATCCCACCACCCCACCCCTACTTTCCCCCCTTGGTGTCCATATGTTTGTTCTGTACATCTGTGTCTCTATTTCTGCCTTGCAAACTGGTTCATCTGTACCATTCTTCTAGATTCAATACGTATGCATTAATATACGATATTTGTTTTTCTCTTTCTGACTTACTTCACTCTGTATGACTGTCTCGAGGTCCATCCAAGTCTCTAAAAATAACCCAATTTTGTTCCTTTTTATGGCTGAGTATTATTCCATTGTATTTATGTACCACATCTTCTTTACCCATTTGTCTGTCGATGGGCATTTAGGTTGCTCCATGATCTGGCTTTTGGAAAGAGTGCTGCAATGAACATTGGGGTGCATGCGTCTTTTTGAATTATGGTTTTCTCTGGGTATATGCCCAGTACTTGGATTGCTGGGTCGTATGGTAGTTCTAGTTTTAGTTTTTTAAGGAACCTCCATACTTTTCTCCATAGTGGCTGTATCAATTTACATTCCCACCAGCAGTGCAAGAGGGTTGCCTTTTCTCCACACCCTCTCAGCATTTGTTGTTTGTAGATTTTCTGATGATGCCCATTCTAACTGGTGTGAGGTGATACTTCATTGTAGTTTTGATTTGCATTTCTCTAATGATTAGTGATGTTGAGCAGCTTTTCATGTGCTTCTTGGACATCTGTATGTCTTCTATGGAGAAATGTCTATTTAGGTCTTCTGCCCATTTTTTGATTGGGTTGTTTGTTCTCTTGATATTGAACTGCTGAGCTGTTTATATATTTTTGAGATTAATCCTTTGTCCATTGATTCGTTTGCAAATATTTTCTCTGATTCTGAGGGTTGCCTTTTCTTCGCCTTTGTAGTTTCCTTTGCTGTGCAAAAGCTTTAAGTTTCACTAGGTCCCATTTGTTTATTTTTGTTTTTATTTCCATTACTCTAGGAGGTGTACCAAAACAGATCTTGCTGTGATTTATGTCAAAGAGTATTCTTCCTATGTTTTCCTCTAAGAGTTTTATAGTGTCCGGTCACACATTTAGGTATTTAATCTATTGTGAGTTTATTTTTGTGTATGGTGTTAGGGAGTGTTCTAATTTCATTCTTTTATATGTAACTGTCCAGTTTTCCCAGTATCACTTATTGAAGAGACTGCCGTTTCTCTGTTACATCTCCTTGCCTCATTTATCAGAAATTAGTTGACCGTAGGTGCATGGGTTTATCTCTGGGCTTTCTATCCTGTTCCATTGATCTATATTTCTGTTTTTGTGCCAGTACCATATTGTCTTGATTACTATAGCTTTGTGGTATAGTCTGAAGTCAGGGAGTCTCATTCCTCCAGCTCCTTTTTTTCCCCTCAAGATTGCTTTGACTATTTGGGGTGTTTTCGGTCTCCATACAAATTTTAAGATTTTTTGTTCTAGTTCCATAAACAATGTCATTGGTACTTTGATAGGGATTGCACTGAATCTGTACATTGCTTTGGGTTGTATAGTCATTTTCACAATATTGATTCTTCCCATCCAAAAACATGGTATATCCCTCCATCTGTTTATGTCATCTTTGACTTCTTTCATCAGTGTCTTACAGTTTTCAGAGTACAGGTCTTTTACCTCCATAGGTAGGTTTATTTCTAGGTATTTTATTCTTTTTTTGCAATGATGAGTGGGATTGTTTCTTTAATTTCTCTCAGATTTCTCATCATTAGTGTATAGAAATGCCAGATATTTCTGTGCATTAATTTTGCATCCTGAAACTTTACCAAATTCATTGATTAGCTCTAGTAGTTTTCTGGTGGCATCCTTAGGATTCTCTATGTATAGTATCATGTCATCTGCAAACAGTGACAATTTTACTTCTTCTTTTCTAATTTGTATTCCTTTTATTTCTTTTTCTTCTCTGATTGCTGTGGCTAGGACTTCCAAAACTATGTTGAATAAGAGTGGTGAGAGTGGACATCCTTGTCTTGTTCCTGATCTCAGAGGTAATGCTTTCAGTTCTTCACCATTGAGAACAATGCTGGCTGTGGTTTTGTCATACATGGCCGTTATTATGTTAAGGGAGGTTCCCTCTATGCCTACTTTCTGGAGCGTTTTTATCATAAATGGGTGTTGAATTTTGTCAAAAGCTTTTTCCTATCTACTGAGATGATCATATGGTTTTTATTCTTCAATTTGTTAATATGATGTATCACATTGATTGATTTGCATATATTGAATCCTTGCATGTCTGGGATAAATTCCACTTGATCATGGTGTATGATCCTTTTAATGTGCTGTTGGATTCTGTTTGCTAGTATTTTGTAGAGGATTTCTGTATCTATATTCATCAGTCATATTGGTCTGTAATTTTCTTTTTTGTACTATCTTTCTCTGGTTTTGGTATCAAGGTCATGGTGGCCTCATAGAATGAGTTAGGGAGTGTTCCTTCCTCTGCAAATTTTTGGAAGAGTTTGAGAAGGATAGGTGCTAGCTCTTCTCTAAATGTTTGATAGAATTCACCTGTGAAGCCATCTGGTCCCTGGCTTTTTTTGTTGGAAGATTTGTAATCACAGTTTCAATTTCATTACTTGTGATTGGTTTGTTCATATTTTCTATTTCTTCCTGGTTCAGTCTTGGAAGGTGATAACTTTCTAAGAATTTGTCTATTTCTTCCAGGTTGTCCACTTTATTGGCATAGAGTTGATTGTAGTGGTGTCTCATGATGCTTTGTACTTCTGCCGTGTCCGTGGTAACTTCTCTCTTTTCATTTCTAATTTTATTGATTTGAATCCTCTCCCTCTTTTTCTTGATGAGTCTGGCTAATGGTTTATCAATTTTGTTAATCTTCTCAAAGAACTAGCTTTTAGTTTTATTGATCTTTGCTACTGTTTTCTTTGTTTCTATTTCATTTATTTCTGCTCTGATTTTTATGATTTCTTTCCTTCTACTAACTTTGGGTATTGTTTGTTCTTCTTTCTCTAGTTCCTTTAGGTGTAAGGTTAGATTGTTTATTTGAGATTTTTCTCATTCTTGAGGTAGCTTTGTATTGCTATAGACTTCACTCTTAGAATTCCTTTTGCTGCATCCCATAGGTTTTGGATTATCATGTTTTCATTGTCACTTGTCTCTAGGTATTTTTTGATTTCCTCTTTGACTTCTTCAGTGATCTCTTGGTTATTTAGTAACGTATTGTTTACCCTCCATGTGTTTGTGTTTTTTATGTGTTTTTCCCTGTAACTGATTTCTAATCTCAAAGTACTGTTGTCGGAAAAGATGTTTAATATGATTTCAATATTCTTAAATTTACTGAGGCTTGATTTGTGACCCAAGATGTGATCTACTCTGGAGAATGTTCCATATGCACTTGAGAAGAAAGTGTAATCTGCTGTTTTTGGATGGAATACCTATAAATATCAGTTAAATCTATCTGGTCTACTGTGTCATTTAAAGCTTGTGTTTCCTTATTAATTTTCTGTCTGGGTGATCTGTCCATTGGTGTAAGTGAGGCGTTAAAAGTCCCCCACTATTATTGTTTCACTGTCGACTTCCTCTTTTATAGCTGTTAGCAGTTGCCTTATGTATTGAGGTGCTCCCATGTTGGGTGCATATATATTTATAATTTTTATATCTTATCCTTGGATTAATTCCTTGATCATTATGTAGTATCCTTCCTTGTCTCTTGTAACATTCTTTATTTTAAAGTCTATTTTGTCTGATATGAGTATTGCTACTCCAGCTTTCTTTTGATTTCCATTTGCATGGAATATTTTTTTCCACCCCCTCACTCTCAGACTGTATGTTCCCTAGGTCTGAAGTGGGTCTGTTGTAGACACCATATAGATGGGTCTTGTTTTTGTATCCATTCAGTGAGCCAGTGTCTTTTGGTTGGAGCATTTAATCCATTCACATTTGAGGTAATTTTTGATATGTAAGTTTCTATTACCATTTTCTTAATTGTTTTGGGTTTGTTTTCATAGGTCCTTTTCTTCTCTTGTGTTTCCCACTTACAGAAATTCCTTTAACATGTGTTGTAGAGCTGGTCTGGTGCTGCTGAATTCTTCTAGATTTTGCTTGTCTGTAATGCTTTTGATTTCTCCGTAGAATCTGAATGAGATCCTTGCCGGGAATAGTAATCTTGGTTGTAGGTTCTTCCCTTTCATCACTTTAAATATGTTGTGCCATTCCCTTCTGGCTTGTACCGTTTCTGCTGAGAAATTAGCTGTTAACCCTATGGGTGTTCCCTTGTTTGTTACTTGTTGTTTTTCCCTTGTTGCTTTTAATAATTTTTCTTTGTCATTAATTTTGTCAGTTTGATTACTATGTGTCTCGGCATGTTTCTCCTTGGGTTTATCCTGCCTGGGACTCTCTGCCCTTCCTGGACTTGGGTTGCTATTTCCTTTCTCATGTTAGGGAAGTTTTCAACTATAATCTCTTCAAATATTTTCTCGGGTCCTTTCTCTCTCTCTCTTCTCCTTCTGGGACCCCTATAATGTGAATGCTGGTGCATTTAATGTTGTCCCAGAGGTCTCTTGGGCTGTCTTCATTTCTTTTCATTCTTTTTTCTTTATTTTTTCCATGGCAGTGAATTCCACTATTCTGTCTTCCAGGTCACTTATTCATTTTTCTGCCTCAGTTATTCTTCTATTGGTTCCTTCTAGTGTATTTTTCATTTCATTTATTGTATTGATCATCTCTGTTTGTTTGTTCTTTAATTCTTCTAGGTGTTTGTTCTTTAACTCTTCTAGGTCTTAAACATTTCTTGCATCTTCTTCATCTTTGCCTCCATTCTTTTTCCAAGGTCCTGGATCATCTTCACTATCATTATTCTGAATTCTTTTTCTGGAAGGTTGCCTATCTCCACTTCATTTAGTTGTTTTCTGGGGTTTTATCTTGTTCCTTCATCTGGTACATAGTCCTCTGCCTTTTCATTTTATCTATCTTTCTGTGAATGTGGTTTTCATTCCATAGGCTGCAGGATTGTAGTTCTTCCTGCTTCTGCTGTCTGCCTTCTGGTGGATGAGGCTATCTAAGAGGCTTGTGCAAGCTTCCTGATAGGAGGGACTGGTGGTGGGTAGAGCTGGATGTTGCTCTGGTGGGCAGAGCTCAGTAAAACTTTAATCTGATTGTCTGCTGATGAGTGGGGTGGTTTCCCTCCCTGTTGGTTGTTTGGCCTGAGGCAACCCATCATTGGAAGCTATAAACTCTTTGATGGGGCTAATGGCAAACTCCAGGAGGGCTCATGTCAAGGAGTACTTCCCAGAACTTCTGCTGCCAGTGTCCTTGTCCCTGTGGTTAGCCATTGCCACCCCCCGCCTCTGCAGGAGACCCTCCAACACTAGCAGGTAGGTCTGGTTCAGTCTCCCATGGGGTAACTGCTCCTTCCCCTTGGGTCCTGATGTGCACACTACTTTGTGTGTGCCCTCCAACAGTGGAGTCTCTGTGAAAATCCTACAATCAAATCCTGCTAGCCTTCAAAGTCTGATTCTCTGGGAATTCCTCCTCCCGTTGCTGGACCTCCAGGTTGGGAAGCCTGACAGGGGGATCAGAACCCTCACTACAGTGGGTGAACTTCTGTGGTATAAGTGCTCTCCAGTTTGTCAGTCACCCACCCGGCACTTACGGGATTTGATATTATTGTGATTGCGCCTCTTGTACCATCTCATTGTGGCTTCTC
This sequence comes from Mesoplodon bidens, assembly GCF_964165515.1. Taxonomy (NCBI): domain Eukaryota; kingdom Metazoa; phylum Chordata; class Mammalia; order Artiodactyla; family Ziphiidae; genus Mesoplodon; species Mesoplodon bidens. The sequence continues at coordinate 94,658,276 of NC_138167.1, forward strand.
CTTTGTCTTTGGATGTGGGGTACCTTTTTTTGGTGAGTTCCAGTGTCTTCTTGTCAATGATTGTTCAGCAGTTAGTTATGATTCCAGTGCTCTCACAAGAGGGAGTGAGCACATGTCCTTCTACTCTACCATCTTGAACCAATCCCCCTAGCAATGATTTTGTTTATCATTGCTGTTCTGTACTCCATTTTAAGAACGTAACACCATTTACTTATTCTACTGCTGATGGTTATTTGGTTTTTTTTCCAGTTTAGTGTTATTATGAAGAGTACTATAATGAATATATAGCACTGTGTTCATATTACATGTTTCTGTTCACAATTCTACTGTACATTGTATATTATATCTACCTGGAGGTGGAATTGAAGAGGTGATTAGAGTCTGATTTGTTAGAAACTACAAAACCATTTTCCAGGGAGATTGTACCAATTTCTGCTCCAGCAGCTGTACATGAGAGTTCAAATTATTCCTCATCCTCACTGACACTAGGCATTGCCAGCTATGCCCGCTATTTTTTAAGGCTTCCTTTTGGGTGTAGTGTGGTATCTCATTGTTGGTTTTCATTTTACTTTTCCCTGATGATTAAGGATGTGAAACACTTCTTCACAATGTTGAAGTGAAAATAGAAATGAAGCTTTCCCTCTACTAAGAGCAAAGAAAACAAAGCGAACAATGAACAGGCTAGAGAAGAAACATAACCTGGCCTGAAAGAGTTAATCACTCCTAGTTTTATTTTAACTGTTACTAATCTGTAGTGTCTGTAGTTAGATTTGTCCTTCACAAAGCTAACCTGTCACCCCTAATCCTATGTAATTTAGGTAATTTCTCTTGTAGCAAATCACACCTTGTAGCTGTTTGCATTTCAAAAAGGAGGTCACAGACAGATAGCCCAGAGATGAAGGGACCCATTTACCAGGCTGCCTGATTCCAGCAGTGACTGTTTTAAAATATTGCAAGAAGAAGAAGAATGTAATACCTTCACCACTTTATCTTTATCACTTACCCTGGATTGTGAGTTCCACCTATAAGACCCCCTGTAATTCCCCTGGACGGGGTGGGGCACAGCTTTTGAGGCACTGGCCTGCTGTGTCTTCCCTTTTCCTGGCAAAGAAGATAAAAAAACCTCTCTATTTCTTATCCTCCACATCTGTCTCCTTATTTCTATTCAGCTTCGGTGCACAGGGAGCCAAAATTTGTTGGCAACAATATACCTAAAGGCAATTTGGATTTCCTCTTTTGTGAAGAGCTTGATCAAGTCATTTGTCTTGTTTTTTTTTTTTTTTTTTTTTTTGGAAAGGGTCATCTATCTTCTTTTTCTTGTTGGATTTTTTGAATGTGAAATATTCTGAATGAAAGTTTTCTTTAGATATAAGTATTACAAATATCATCTCTCTGAAGCTTGGCTTTATATAGTGCCTTTTGATAAATAAGTTTTAATAAAAATGTATTGCGACTGGAGAGACATTGGTACCACGCAGCAGAACTTAATAAAAATTTCTATAGGACTCTTTCTGTCTCATTCATCAGTATTTCCTTCCCCCGCACCTTTTTTTGATGGTCTATTTAATCAATTTGTGCCTATAAGTTCCTGTAAATCTGTGCTATAATTCCCTTTACTCTCCTGTTCCAATCCTTAAATAGCTTTTATTTTCACATATTTATTTTACTTGTGAATAAAAATACATTTGTGACAGGAAAATATTAAATATTTCAAGCCCCCAAAGCTTTATAAGGAATATGTGTTGCTTGCTGAGCTGGGTGATAAGAATGAAGAAACTTGCAAGACCTGAGAGGCTGAGGGATTACTGCATTCTGCTGAAGAAGAACCCTGAGGGCAGATTCCAGAGGTTGAAAAGCTGTAGTCCTGAGGCCTGTGTGGGAAGAGAGAGCTACAGGAGGAGGAAGGAATAGAAGGTGCTTAGATTTTTCTGAAGTTCTGCTATGTGGTTGCAGTAAATCTCCATTTTCATTAAAATCTACATTGCAAGTTGCTGCTTTTTAGAATTGTACTTTGGGGAAGGGTGTGCAAAAAGTTTCTTACTCAGGATGGGAAAAATAAATGAGATGCTGACCATGGGAACCCCATCACACTTGGGTTAGCTGCAATTCTAACTTAATATCTGCACAGTGTAAATATGCTATTTTTCGGTTGCATTTTCAGTTAACAATAGAAAAATGATTTATAGCCCTACAGCAATATATTTATTACAACAAATAAAATTATATAATATTTTTCCAATCCACTATACTTCTCTAAAATGTAGACATGTGAGAATTATACCACAATATATTTGACTTGGGCTTACCTTTGAAAATTAGTCTTTTTTTTGCTACATCATATTCATACTGTTAATTAAATTACATTGGTAATATAGAAGGTCACTTGCTATTTTGTATTTACAAAGTAGGTTTTATCTTATTTGATGTACTTTAGCCATGTCCTTGTTCTTCCCTCTCAATTACGTAATTTAAGAGGAAGTGTGGTTTTATTGTATCCAGAAAAAAGAATACTGAAAAGGATGAACAGTAAAAGTAATAATTGCCTGTCTCTTATATTGACATTTCTTTTTGAAAAAAAAAAATGAATGCTGTACCTTCAGAGGGTACTATCAGTACTATTATGTTTAAAAACCATATTTTATTATGGTATACCACTAATCTTTCCTCTTCAACTTGATTCTCTAATGTTTTCTCTTCTATAGCATTAGAAATTGATAAAATTAACTGAACTACTCCCTGACAGATGATAACTCCTGCCCTCCTTCCCACAAAAGAAAGACTTTCACCTAAGATTACTGTCAAAAGAATTTCAAGATGTCTACAATTTTGTATGCATGTAAAATTCTTGTAACATGTACATTCAGAAAGACATGTACATTTACGGCTAAAATTATCATTGGCGAGAACTGATATAATGGGGAGGGATGCCAATGCTCTGGCAGGTGAAAAAGGGAGAAGATGATTTCTACAAAGAACCTGAGTGTCAAAACGAGAGTCTTGATGGAATGCTTTGTTTAGACTTTCGACAGAGATTTTCAAAGTCATGAACTTTAAATGTTGCTAATTCCAACATTTTAAAAATGACAGATAACTCATTTTGTGTTATATCTTCTACCCCCAAAAGTTAATTTTTTGTCTTTGTCTGGTTGTCAAGGGCTGATTAGGTAGCACAGACACTGATTATTACTAAAAGGTTCCTTTTTTAAATTAAGGAATTCATGTCTACAACCTTCCAGAATGAAAAAGATTTCTACTCTTTTGCCACTGGGATGAAGAGATTTTTTTTTGTTAATGGAGTGCACGTGAAATCAGGCAAAACGTTCAATAGACACAAAGAGAATATCTGTTGAAGTGCCTCCTCCTTTTTAGAGTCTGGACATAGGAAAGTACTATTTCTGTACATTCTGCCTTCCATGTGTCTATGGACAATGACCATCAAAAATTCCCAGCAGCCAGTGGCACCTCCTGTTGGAAAAGTTACTCTGCATGAGTTTCAACACTCAAGGAAGGTGTCCTAAATTTTACTTCTTTCATTAGTCTGGAGAGAATGTTACTGCACAGGTGCCAATTCTCCTTGTGGCCTTTTTTTCTCCTAAGTTGCCTTAAAACTGGTGTCTAAATAAGGCAGGCTGTTACTCTTTCTGTATATTTTACTGAATCAGGGGACATGTGTCATACAAGAACAATATAGAATGTCCCCAGTCCTGCTGAATGTTTTCCCTCCCATCAGTTTCATGATTCTTCACTTTGCTTCTCTTACTTAGCTCTAATAAGCAAACAGGGAAGGTAGCAGCCATCTCTGGTTTTTCTTTCATTCAGTATGTATCACCCTGTTGATAATTTTGTTTTCTTGAGGCCAAATATCATTAAAAGTAAAAGCAAATTACTAAAGGCAGTATGTTGTCGTATGAAGAGAGGGTTTTGGAGCCAAGGGTTTTCAGTTTAAAAGTGGCTGTATCATCTACTCAGGAGTGGGGACTTAGTCAAGTTACACATCTTCTGTGACTTAGTTTCCCTAATATAAGATGGTGAAAACAACACCTAGCAGGAGGTGCTATGTAATTAGATATATGAGATATATAATGTTCTTATAACACAGCAGGCATGATTTAAATAATAGCCAGAAGTCAAAAGTAAAATTCAATTTCTCTGTCTGTAAGCAGCTTGGAATATAATTGGAAATACATCACACACACACACACACACACACACACACACACACACACACACACAATCAGTATTACAATATAGTATATAATTTTGCCAGATGATTGATAGGGATGATTACTAGGGAATTTTAGAAGTCCAAGAAAAATATTCTATGACATTCATAAGCTAGTGACCTTTTCTGAGCCAAAAGCACCACAGTGAAAACATTGTCTTAGGCAGGTTCTTTTGACAGCAGTTGCCCCAAGACACCAGATGTGGCTGTGTAAAGTTAGAAAGCTACTGCATAAATTTAACAATGTGCTAAAGGCCAGAATTGTACAGACAGATAATTCTGTTCACGCTAAAATTAAAAACATTTAAGTACTGAGGGGAGTAAGCAGTACAAATAGGTAATTCACTCACCAATGTTAAAAAGAGATGAGCATAATTTTCTTCCACAGATAGATTGGTAGCACCATTGATTTGAAATGAATTAAATTGTACCGAGCTACTTATTAATCCATAGAAAACCAACTGGGGTTGTGAATAAGTACCTTGCCAAAATTTTTCCCTAGCAACTTTACACCCTGGTGTTAGTGTTGAATTTAATAAAACAGGGCCAAAGAAGCTGTGGCAATTGAAGCATGAAGCTTAGCTTCAGAGCTGAGGGAGGCCACACAGGGCTTTATCCCGACCATTTCCCAAAGATATGTAATATCCACAGAATATACCTCAGGATTTGCTCCCCTCCAAATTCTTAGTCCTCCCCTTACTCTTGGCCTCCTACATACAGATGTAGAAAAGATTCAAATCCTAGTGCCTTATAGAGTAATAATAATAACTGTATTAGTCTCCATTTGCTTAGTACTTTACAGTTGTCAAAGTGCAGTCACATATATTTTCAGTAGTTTTTATTGTTTGTGTTTCCTAAATTTCTAAAGATGTTTAAAAAAATACTTTATTTTTTAAAAAGATGTATAATATTCACATATTATTGGAGGCTTTTCTGAGAATTAAATTAAAAAATCATTTAAGATGTCCCTATTTTCAAATAACTTTAGACATATAAGATGAATGGAAATATAAGAAATTTAATCAGAATAATTATGTTTCTCGGTAGGAAAGGAAATGGAAGTGTGAAGAATTTGGATTTTGCTTAACAAATCAAAATGAGATGTTTGAAATGGGGCCTTGAAGATTCTGGGCAAAAGAGAAAACAGTAACATTTCCCCCTATATCTCAGTTCAGCTTCTTTAATGCATCTGTGTAGCATTAATATGGTTTTATAAGTCTTTAGAGAAAGAGATTGGAGTTTCCAGGACTGTAAACTTAGACACTGAGAATAACAAGTATTCTCTGAGTATTGAAAGTGACTCTTAAACACAGCACGCTCAAGGACAAATACCCAAGTCGACAAGCATGTCTTGCTCATCATCAACTCTAATAAAGATGAGCTGGGCAAGTCGCAATGTATCTACCAGCGTTTCTGACAAGGAAATGAATATTTTTAAGAAGTATTGCCCTGAGTGGATGATTGGATGATTCAGATCTTCAACTACAGGAAATCAGTAGTAAAGCATAAAAAGCCAAAAACAAGTCAAATAGAGAGCCTTTTACTCTGTGTGTGTGTGTGTGTGTGTGTGTGTGTAAGGGAAAGAAAAGCATCTAGTTTAGGTAAAAAGTTGAGGTTAAAAAAAAACATTGGAAATGATTGTTTAAGTGCTATAAAACATTGAGTATTTCAAAGATTGCTTCTAAGGTTTCCATTAATACTATGTTTTCTAAGAGTTTAAACATCCTATTTGGGGAGGGTGCAGAAGTAATGAGACTTAATCATGCTATCTCTGTCTTTTGGTCTGTTCAAATATGTTGTGAATATAAATTTAATCTACAGCCAATATGAGACTCTGTCCAGGGATATTTTAATATGACAATATCATAATAATAATGTTTATAGTATTATTAAAATAAGAAGTCTGGGCATTGCTCATGTTTTTCACATGCTAGGTAAGGTCACAGCAGAAGGTAGACATTTCAAAACAGCAGTTTACTGAATACAACTTGCCATACTTAATGCAAGAGTTAAAAGTTAGATTTTACTAAAAAATGAGAAGTCTTGGACAAATATAAAACTGGATGTGACACCATAACAACAGCAAGCATAATTCAAGTCTCTCATGAACAAACCAAGAAATACTGTCATTCTGGTTATATAGTGTCAGGGCTTCCCTGGTGGTGCAGGGGTTAAGAATCTGTCTGCTAATGCAAGGGACACAGGTTCGAACTATGGTCTGGGAAGGTCCCACATGCCGCGGATCAACTAAGCCCGTGCACCATAACTACTGAGCCTGCGCTCTAGAGCCTGGGAGCCACAACTACTGAAGCTCACATGCCTAGAGACCATGCTCCGCAACAAGAGAAGCCACCGCAATGAGAATCCCGTGCACCACAACGAAGAGTAGCCCCTGCTCGCTGCAACTAGAGAAAGCCCACGCGCAGCAACAAAGACCCACCTCAGCCAATAAACAAACAAACAAACAAACAAGTAAATAAATAAGAGTGTCAAATGCCCATTTGGTTTAGCAACATGAAGCTCAAAGTTGACATTAGCTAGAGAATATTGGTGTGGGTTGTAGAATGAGTGGGAGCTAATGAAATGAAGAGATTACAGATGAATATATCAGGGAATTGGCTATAAATGGGAAGAGATCTAGAGTAGTAATTGGGAGAGTAGATGGGTCCTAGGAGGGATTTAAAAGATGGATGAGGCTTGAGCAGGTTTATATGTTTGAAATAAGGAGTCAAAAGAAAGCAAGAGGTTGATAACAAAAAAGAGAAAGAAGATGAGTAGAACAAAACATGGTGAGCACTCCAGAGCACTGGCATATATTTGAAACCAATTTAAATGAATTTTGAACATTCTATAATAAGTTCATTTTTACTTGTGTGAAACAAACCTGAAGTGAATTAGAACCAACAGAAATAACAGAAAAATTACTTATTAAGAAGAGATAAAATAATAAGCTATGAAGACAAGGCTTCAGTAGTTTGAAATGAATTTCCTTATAAAATACATTAAATAAATGAGAAAATATTAAGAAGACTGATCATGGTAGTAATGGGTTTTAAGTTTCATGAAATGCTGTGATAACTAGGTTGGAACTTTCAAGTGGAAATTGAGTGATCATCCTTAGAGATGCAAAATATTCCTGGAACTTATAACAAGGATGTTATTAAAGTGTTCAGATAAATATAATTCTGGCTCAAAATAATAAGCTTTCATTTATCATCTTAACTCTCAATAAAATTTGCCTCCAAATGTTTTTTGTTTTTGTTTTTGTTTTTTTTTGCGGTACGCGGGCCTCTCACTGTTGTGGCCTCTCCCGTTGCGGAGCACAGGCTCCGGATGCGCAGGCTCAGCGTCCATGGCTCACGGGCCCAGCCTCTCTGCGGCATATGGGATCTTCCCAGATCGGGTCACGAACCCGTATCCCCTGCATCGGCAGGCGGACTCTCAACCACTGCGCCACCAGGGAGGCCCTCCAAATGTTTTTATGGAAAGTAAAATTCTGTCTTATAGTTTTTACAGTTTCTGGATGAGAACTTCTGATACCCTTCTAGGATTTAAAAAAAATGTTTTAAAGAGTTGAAAACCAGTGAAACTGCTGCTATAATGAGATATAATTATAGAATTCATCTGTTTAAAACTTTGGTTCAATTCAGTCATTACTTCATTTCTCACATAACAATGTAACTCAATAAAGGTTGAGTTTATTGCCTACATTTGGCTGTGTCATTCCATCCTTTTGTTATTTATGCCACTACTGGAAAAAAATCAATATCTGTTTATATGTGATAGCTGATAAAATTAAGGTTTCTTCATTATTAAGGTACATAATACAGTGACTCTAGTAAAAATCTAAAAATGAGAAATACTATATTGTATTATAAGATTGTGACTTTCTCACTGGGTAACAATACAAACATCAGTCTATCTTTTTTGATATTTCACTGCTGCAAGTGGAACTGAACGAGATAACATTTCTTTTCTACAAAGATATAGCCATCTTATCCTCCATAGCATTTTAACAATACTATGACTATTAATGATATAGTCTGTTATTGTTACTATTTATTTTATCCAATGTGTTCAAATATATATATATATATATATATATATATATATATATATTTTTTTTTTTTTTTTTTTTTTTTTGCGGTACACGGGCCTCTCACTGTTGTGGCCTCTCCCATTGCAGAGCACAGGCTCCGGATGCGCAGGATCAGCAGCCATGGATAATGGGCCCAGCCACTTCGCAGCATGTGGGATCTTCCCGGACCGGGGCACGAACCCGTGTCCCCTGCATCTGCAGGCGGACTCTCAACCACTGCGCCACCAGGGATGCCCTCAAATATTTTTTTAATGAAACAGTTTCACCTGCCATCAGAGTGAATCAACATAATTTAACTGATTTTTACTTGTAGTGGTGAAAAAATTACAATGTGGGTAAGAAACTAATATTTTTCTCATGCAGTGAAAGAATGCACATGAAAGACACCATATTTGCAGACACTTTGAGAATAACAGACGGATTTCAAAATTAAACATGCCTTTTAATTGAAATAAAAAAATGTTTGTGACTTCAGTTTATTTTTTAAAATTATTCCAAGAAAAGGTAATGTGAAATAAAGAAGCATAAATTTTGACTAGTTTTACTCTCTTTTTTATTATATTGGTTATCCATATGTGAAAACCCTTTGTAAACTGTAAAGCCATATACAAAGATTTTCTTATTAGTGTATTCCTATTCTGGTAATTATTAATAGATTGATTCTTTTTATCAAAACTTGTGGTATCAGGAGAGTAAACATTAAGGATGGGGTTTATGAAACTGTGAAATTTTATTTTCATTTGCCATAAAGTTTCATAATTATATACCCAAACACTTTTGAAGCAGTATACTCTGCATATTCATTATTTAATTAATACATTGTTAATGAACTAATTTGATATTTTATTATTTTTATTATAGACTAGGCGCTATATAAAATATAAATTGTAGCCCATCATTTAAGTCACATGCACTTAATTAGGTTTTGAAAATCCTAATTACAAAATGATTCAGTGACTTAGCATAGAATTAAAGAAAAATTTTCCTGTATTACTGAAACAGCTTTTCTTAAAGCATCTTTTTGTTCTTCACTGTGAACTTTAGCCATACAATGTAAAGGTAAATGGAAAAAAATAACTTGAAAGATAATTCAGTATGGCATGTGAAGTGGAATAATTAATTCTTCCACACTATACCATATTAAGGGAAATGTCCTATCTCAAGTGAACTTGGGAGTGAGAAATGCAGGGAAATTAATTAGTGTAGAGGAGGGCATTTATCCTAAAGTGGGGATGAGGAATGAAGGGTGATTGTGAACAAGAAGTAACTGGAATGGTGATGATATCCAAAGGACAGAGCTTGTCAACAGGAACTCTTAGCCCATAGCATTGCTTCATGGCAGGCAAGGGGCATTTTCTGATTCCTAGAGGTCACCTAGCTCCCTGGAGCACATGAAGAGAAGCTGGCATCAGGGAGAAGGAGCCACTCTCAGGAGGGTGGAAATTAGAAGTACTAGGCAGAGTGTCACCAGCTACACGGACAGAGGTTCAGAGGAAAACTCCAACCCTATGAAGGGAATTGGAGACATCCGGGGAACTACAGTAGAATCATCAGACTATGCAAATATGACAGAAGTAGGGGGAAGATGCAGCTCACAGGGCCCTAAGGTACTCAGGAATCTCTTCTAAACTGTAGCTCCAAAACATGTCTTGAGGAGGCTGATTCCAGAATCATACTGCTGACTTCCACACATTTCAATGGAATAAGTAAAATATAATGGAGGCATCAGTGACTGTAGCTGAACCATGAAAAATTCTCAATAACTTCGAAACACTAGAAATTGTACAGAGCACATACTCTGGCCAGACTGTATGTGTAGTGAGGTGGTTGCACCCAGAGTCTGTCATACAGAGTGAAGTAAGTCAGAAAGAGAAAAACAAACACTGTATGCTAATGCATATATATGGAATCTTAAAAAAAAAAAAAGAAAGAAAATAGTAGTGATGAACCTAGTTGCAGGGCAGGAATAAAGAGGCAGACACAGAGAATGGACTTGATGACATGGGGTGGGAGGGTGAAGCTGGGGCAAAGTGAGAGTAACATCAACTTATATACACTACCAAATGTAAAATAGTTGCCTGGTGGGAAGCAGCCGCATAGCACAGGAAGATCGGCTCAGTGCTTTGCGATGACCTAGAGGGGTGGGATAGGGAGGATGGGAGGGAGGCTCAAGAGGGAGGAGATATGGGGACATGTGTATGCACATGGCTGATTCACTTTGCTGTGCAACAGAAACTAACATGGTATTGTGAAGCAATTATACTCTAATAAAGATGTATTAAAAAAAATATATATAGGGGCTTCCCTGGTGGCGCAGTCATTGAGAGTCCGCCTGCCAATGCAGGGAACACGGGTTCGTGCCCTGGTCTGGGAGGATCCCACATGTTGCAGAGCGGCTAGGCCCATGAGCCATGGCCGCTGAACCTGCGCGTCCGGAGCCTGTGCTCCGCAACGGGAGAGGCCACAACAGTGAGAGGCCCGCGTACCGCAAAAAAAAAAAAAAAAAAATATATATATATATATATATATATATATATATAAAATATAATAAATAAATATATAAAAATATAATCATGTAAAATGAGATACACAAAATAATGATAATTGGGATCTGTTGCTTCAGAAAGGAAATCAATTTCAAAACTGCTGAGTATTGACATGGAGAACAGACTTGTGGTTGCCAAGGGGGAGGGGAGTGGGAGAGGGCAGGACTGGGAGTGTGGGATTAACAGATGTAAACTATTACATATAGGATGGATAAACAACAAGGTCCTACTGTACAGCACAGGGAACTATATTCAATATCCTATGATAAGCCATAATGGAAAAGAATATAAAAAAAAAAAGAACGTCTCTATGTGTATAACGAGCCACTTTGCTGTAGAGGTTGGCACAACATTGTTAATCAACTATACTTCAATAAAAATTTTTTAAAAATTGCTGAGTCTCTAGGAAATATTAATAAAAGTCAAAAACCTATGTATGGACTTCTGCTTCTGGCCAAGATGAAGTGACAGAGACTGAATTTACCCTACTACCTAAAAACAATGAAAAAATAAATGGACAAGATCTGTAAATCAAAGGTATTCAAAACAGTGGACATAAAGCAAGGAAGGACAGTGATCCCTAAGAGACATGGCAAAAAAGAGGTGAGCTCTTCCCAGCTTTTGCCCTGAGAGAGCTTCCATGCTGTGTGGCACAGGGAGGGGGTACCTAGCTAGAGACTGCCATGGTCCCTGAGTTAAGGAGTCTGAGCTGAGGTCTGGAGAAACCAAGGTGGAAAGAATTCTGCAAATCCCAACACCTGAAAAGAGAGCTGCACAGAGATCTGCAGTGGATTCCTTGAGTATTGAAGAGAATACTGATCAGTGCATGACTGTGAGAAAACTCCTGGAGGCTGGGGAAGGCTTAAACGCCCTAAAGGATGGGGATGTTGTTTATAAGCATGACATGAAATAGAGGACCCCTAAAGTAGTAGATTAGTGAATTTCTTTACATAATAGCTGAGAATACTCTACATCAAAAAAGTCAAAAGACAATGATAGATAAAAATGTATGCAATAAATGGAACAGATGAGAGCCAGTTTTCCTTAATATGCAAAACAACTCATAATTAGTTAAGGAAAAGATTAATAGTCCAATGGAAAATGAAAAACACTGTAAAGGTGCAGAGTATGTGGAAGGGTGATTATTGCAGGGTCATTTGTAATTAAAAAAATTTTTTTTCTATATTCTATCAAGAAAAATGTGGTTGAATATATTTTGGTACACTCACAAAATGAAATATTATTTAGCATATAGAAAGAACAAGGGAAATCTCTATATCCTGATATGAAGAGAATAGGACAAGTTATTTTGGAAATAAAATTACAGAATATTAATATAGTATAATCCTACATTTGTAAAAATTATAATAAATGTGTTTGTAATACAAAAAGAAAATAAAATGGAAAAAAGTTTATAAAATGACATTAATAATGAATAAATATAAGAAAATAACATACCAAAGGCCAATATATCTATGAATATATGGATGTATTAATAAAAATACTATCAGATTTGTAAAAATATAAACAGTTGATAAACAGCAGTGTTCATATCTGCTATGTAAAACAGAAATTATCAAACAGTTAGTGTTACAGATTCTGGAGTCTGAGCCCGAGTCCCAGCTTTACCATTGACAAGAGTGGCTATGGGAAAATGGCTTAACTTCTTTAAGCCTTAATTCCACATCTCTAAATAAAGCAGGTATTGTCTGTTCCATTGGGCTATCATGGGAGTTAAATGAGAGGATGAATGTAACATACCAGCCAAAAAGATTTGGGTCATTAGTAATGAAAGGCAACATGTACTGATTGTTCACCATGTACCACATATTCTAAGAACTCCGTATGAACTATTTTAGTCTTCAATAGCTCTATGAATGGAGACTACTACATAAGTTGATATGTATATATTTATATCGTATATAGTGTCCAGAACATAGAAAATATTATGTAGACGTTTGTATCATTGTCATCCTAATTTCCAAAATTTAAAGATAAGGGAGCTGAGAGTTTAAATATTAAAGGTTAGTTTATCTATCAAGGAATTTACCTTGAATGTGAATTTAGAAGTGTGGCTCTAGAACATAATCTTTATTTTTTGTGCACTTATTAGGTAAATAATACCTATGATTGTTATTGTTAAATTATTTGATTCATGTAAATATGAATATTTGTATGTTCACAGACTATGTCAAGGAAGACTATGCATCAAGCCATTAATTTAAAAATACAGATATATTAATTAAAAATAAATTATGTAAGTATATGTATATCTGTGTGTATATTTGTATACTGTCTACCTCTATACATATGAAGTATCTGTCTATAAATGTGTACATATATATCACATTGAAATGTAACAACTTATATATGTACAACAAAAATTAGCACGTGCATTGATTATTTTGCTTGTAGTTCCTAATATAAAGAACATAATTTTTTCTTGTAGCTAATGAACAATAGTCAAAAGTTTGAAGCTTGTTTCATTGAATAAAATTGCTAAATATATGTTATGTGTTAAAAATGTACAGTTATAATATATTAGAGAAAATAGTGTTTGTTTTCTATGGATATGAAGAAGAATATCTTCATATATGAGAGGTATGAGCGGTACTTTTGCTTTTGTGCTATCACCAACCTTATAAGATGATTATTTTTATCTGCAGAATGCTATTTCACATGTTAATGAAAGAGTATACTTTGTTCATTTGTTTTATTTAGAAGCCTCTGATATTGTTTAATGTAAGTAGTTGATCTTTTAAAATCCTGTCTCTTATTGTATCACCCTCAGGAATAGAGGCTGCTTCAAAATACTGAAATATGCCTCATATGATGGACATAACACAAATTAATAGAATCTCTTACTAATGCAGAACTTCTAATGTAACCATGGTTTCATCATTGAACATTTCTATTGTTAGTTCCCTATTCTAATGGAGAAAGGCAAAACAGCAGGACTTTTTGATATCAGGATAATCTGAATGTAAAATGACAGAATAAAATACAAAAGGAAGATAGCTGAGCTTTATGTGAGTATGGATTTAAATATATAATCTTAATTTCCAAAAGGTAAAATGGATTCCTATGCCAAAGCAATGCCTCTAATTTAAACTACAATTTATTGTGAAGAATGAAGTGCATGATGAACCATTAAGGCAAACTGTCAGTACTGATGCTTAAATGTTGTGATTACAGTTGCTATTTGAGGGTAGAGATCATTTTGCTTGAATTACTTGCTGGTAAGTTTATTGTTCAAATAATATGGTCCCTAAAATATGGTATAAAATGGATAGCTACAATCAATAGACTTGTGATTTACATATCTGTTGTAGATATTTTCATTGTTAAGTTGCTGTGTATAAAAAAAAATAAAGATGGCAAACCTGTGGGAAAAATGTTGAAGATGGAAATTACAGATTATGCTATTAATTCACTCAGTGGCAGGGAAAGTTTCAGGCATACACCAGCTTCACAGTGTTAATTGGAAGAGAGTACATGTTCTAAAAATACGTAAAAAAAAAAATTAGCTTCTTTAGTAAATAATATTAAACAATACTATGTGATAGTGAAGTTAAATTGTACATCATTTATATTGATGGATAGATCTGTGACATAATTGATTAAATTAATAGTTGTAATGTGAAGTTTAATTTCAAAAGCTCCCAGAGCAAAATATTCAAAGAAAATAAATTAAGTTTTCTTTGACCTGTCAGCCAAACATTGATGGACACAGGAAAGGATACTCTTTTTTCGATAATTTTGCCCTTACCCTCATCAAATTACATTCCACTAAACAAAACCCTCCTACCTTATCCTTTAGAATACTGTATCAGAGTTCCTAGTTAGGTTTTGGCAGATTTTTAAAAACATGTATACATTCTTTAAACTGAGATATAATAATGATGATCTAATGACTGACAGTTAACTCCTTGAAAAAGATCTCAGCATGGCATTTTAAAATTTTCATGACTTATTTTGAGCTACTACAGACTTTCCATATCCATTTTTTAATTGTCTAGTATTGGAAAACATTTCCTAACTAATCAGAGATGCAGATTACAGGAGTAAACATTTTATTTTAGCTCTAGCTTTGATTCTAAAGCACTGTATAAAATGAAAAGAGTAATTTAATACCTATGGCCTGATTACCTTATAGGACAGGTTTTATTATTATTTGTGTTAGTATTACTATCAAGGATTAGTGTTTTTTTTAGTTCACAATGCGATCATGAAATGGTGTCATTTATCGTGGTAGGCAAGAATTGGTCTTACTATGGAAATCATATATTATTCTCAAATTCCTTACATGTGAATAAATTGTTTGCACATGGAGGAGTTAGAAACTTACAAATGTATTTCAAGCCTCCCATACTATACCTACTACTGAGCATTTAATCTGGTCATACTTGAAATTCTTTGATGAAATGCAATATAATTAGCTTTCTTATCTTCCACAAATATAAAATGTGTGTGTGTATATACATGTGTTTATATATATATATATATAAACTAGGTAAATGTTTTTAATCTATGATACAAAGATAAACAAGCAATTTGTTTTATTCTGTGTGTTTTGGACATTTTTAAGTTAAAGTTTTTTAAAGTAACTTTACTCATTTTCAGAGATCTAAATGAAAGTGTACTGGCAGCACTCTGTTTAAAGGTGTCATATAATGACTACATTTTAGCACGTTTTCCTTTTACAGTAGTTAAATTGTGAAGTGCATGGCCAGAATAGCTCCTGATGTGAAAAATTCACACTACAGTCATATCATTTAAAATTGATTTATCTTAGAAAACTGACAGTATAATGGATATAATGTCATTAACCTTGAAACCAAGATCTATAATTATCCAAAGTTGAAAGGAATAAAGGTCACCATCTAAAGGTTATCCTCAATATCTTGATCTAATTTCTAAAGGACAAACTACTTCATCTAACATCCACTGTCTAAGTGATCACAAAATAATCATTGTAAATTAGTCTAAACTAAATCACCTTGTCTATCTGTAGAGTTCCTTTGTCCTATAATAGGTAAAAGACAAAGGAAGGGAATATTGGATTACTCTTGTTGATGCCTACATGGTGCCTGCCCCATAAACGTATGCAGCCTATTAAGCACGTGGTGTTTTATTAATCTCAGCCAGATTGGCCAGCGTGGTTAGTCCTTTCTAAAATGTGTCCTTCCTTCATCAAATAAAGGTTTTTCTAAAGTTTTTCAAGAAGATGACATCACTGCAACCCTGTTGTCTTGAACAGGGTCTTGAACCACGTGAATAAGTTAAACAAATCTTGAGGTTACAGAAAAGCAATTAATCTAGTCATCTGAAGGACTTTCAGGCAGAAACACTGTCTTCAATTTACATGGTAAATACATTATTCCAGTAAAAGACAAGAAAATAAATAAGTACAAATATTATTTCGTACAAATATTATTTCAGAAACGTTTCAAGTAATGTAATGTGGGTATGTAAGATAATATAAAGCAAGATAAATACTTAATATAAGTACGCATGTAGGAAATAACTATAAATAATATGAAGAGACTGGGTATAAAACATTTCATGGAGACAGTAATTGATAAATGATAAATGATAGTAATTGATAGTAATTGTTAAATGATAGTAATATTCCTTAGTTGTAGGCTCATTTTACAGTGTTATGACTACCTATTTTATTAGTCATATCTTCAACTATTTGGCCAATTTTAAATGTGCATAATGCCTTATGTGCAGTTTGAATTTACATTTAGAGTACATTCGTATGGAATATTATAATTTATTCATTAAAATTAGCGCTTTTGATATAAGTATAAACTAATGTCTTTCCGAAAATGAACCAAAACATAAATAAAACATTTAATTTTTTTTTTTTTTTTTTTTTGTGGTACGCGGGCCTCTCACTGCTGTGGCCTCTCCCATTGCGGAGCACAGGCTCCGGACGCGCAGGCTCAGGGGCCATGGCTCACGGGCCCAGCCGCTCCGCGGCACGTGGGATCTTCCCCAACCGGGGCACGAACCCGTGTCCTCTGCATCGGCAGGCGGACTCTCAACCACTGCGCCACCAGGGAAGCCCGACATTTAAGTTCTTAAAATGTAATGTTTATGGCAATAACCAGAACAGGATATAATGATAGTCTTAAACACTGACTGACAGGAATATTGAGTTTATTCTTGGAGTAAAATGGAGAAACTAAATAATATTTTCCCATATCAGGAAAACTAACTCCCAGTTTTAATCTCAATATAATTTTAATATTCAGTTTTTGATAATAAGAACCCAAATATTCAAATTATCTTAAAGTACTTAAGAGATTTTCCTATAATATGCCTCCTGTTTGGAAAAGTAGTATCTGTGAGGTAATTATTTTTAGTAGCCCACATTTTTTTTTTTTTTTTTTTTTTTTGCGGTATGCAGGTCTCTCACTGTTGTTTGGCCTCTCGCGTTGTGGAGCACAGGCTCCGGACGCGCAGGCTCAGCGGCCATGGCTCACGGGCCCAGCCGCTCTGCGGCATGTGGGATCTTCCCGGACCGGGGCACGAACCCGCGTCCCCTGCAACAGCAGGCGGACTCTCAACCACTGCGCCACCAGGGAAGCCCTTAGTAGCCCACATTTTACTTAAGATTTTGAAAATGGTTCCTTCTAAGAAAATGCAAAATCCCAACATTTGCAGATGAAAATATTTTCTCATAACTGCTATCCTTGACAGTATCAGAAATTAGCCTGAGACTATTATAATGCTCCATCAAGTAAGTGACATCTTGGTGAAGTAGGAGGAATAAACAAACAAATAAACCTGAGTTTGACCTAGAGTAAAGCAATTATGAAAAGTCATTCAAGTGAACAATCTATCTTTGCATATTTCAGTTTAAAATTCTAAAATGTCACTTTTTTTTTAAGTTCAGTTTGTCAGCCACTTTCTGCATTATTAGAGTGATATTTAAGCACACACAAGTTTTTACCCTTTCAAAGCAAAAATAATACCTTAGGATAGTTTAACTAGATGTTGCTTGCTTTTTAAAAATTGAAGTATAGTTGATTTACAATGTTGTGTTAGTTTCAGGTATACAGCAAAGTGATTCAGTTATATATATTATATACATATACATATTTTTTCAGATTCTTTTCCATTATAGGTTATTATAAGATATTGAATATAGTTCCCTGTGCTATACAGTAGGTCTTTATCTATTTTATATATAGGTAGTGTGTATCTGTTAATTCCAGACTCCAAATTTATCCCTTCCCTGCCCTTTCCCCTTTGGTAACCATAAGTGTTTTCTATGTCTGTGAGTCTACTTCTGTTACGTAAATAAGTTCCTTTGTATCATTTTTTCAGATGCCACATATGAGAGGTCATATGTTATTTGTCTTTCTCTGTCTGACTTCATTTAGTATGACAATCTCTAGGTCCATCCATGTTGTGCAAATAGCATTATTTCATTCTTTTTATGGCTGAGTAGTATTCCATGGCATATACTATATACCACATGTTCTTTATCCATTCATTTGTTGATGAACGCTTAGTTTGCTTCCATGTCTTAGCTATTGTAAAGAGTGCTGCTATGAACATTGGGGTGCATGTATATTTTCAAGTTAGGGTTTTCATCTTTTCCGGATATATGCCTAGGAGTGGGATCACATGGTAACTCTATTTTTAGTTTCTTAAGAAACCTCCATACTGTTCAAATGCTTATATTCTGATACAAAGACAATGACCATAACTACATTAAACAGCATTTTATAAATTCATTAATAAACTAAATGGTATATTGGTGGCTTAAATGATAACATAAATTCTATATAATTTAGTTATTTATTTTTTAGATGAAACCTCAAAATTGAGAGGGTAAAGCAAGGTATGTTTATCTATCAAGACCACCCCTGACTTTTACCTGCTTGTACAAATTTGCTCTATTGTGTGTGACCTCTACTTCTTATCTCAGCTGCAAATACTAGGTTTTGCCTGATTTCTCAGGTCTGGAATTACTGGTGCTAAGAATAGCTGGCATTTATTTAGCTCTGTATATAAATGATCTCCCTTATCCTATGATATAGATACTATTTTATCCCAATTTTATACATAATGAAATGGGAAACAAGAAAATCTAAGTAATTTTCCTAAGGTCAGCTGTCATATGAGAGGACTTGAAACCAGGCAGTCTGCTTAGATGATGCTATATTTTATTTCCTTACTTAGGACAGATGTCCTCCCTTGCTCTTTCAGCCTCTCATGGGCTGAAATTCGGCTCCTATCTATATAGGAGTAAAGCCCACATGCTGCCAGGCATTCTACTTGCCCCTACTTGACTGCTGGATTGTGACCTATTATGTATAGACATGATGATTCAGATGCTCTGCCTGCTGAAATATTTGTGTATAATTTATCAGTATATCTCAGTGGTACATCTCCCTGCCTGCTTTTAGTTCCAAGACTCTCTTTATATCCTGACTTCCTCCTACACTTGCTGAACTTCAAGATTATTAAAAACAACTCAGATGACTTCTACAATAATGTGGAGTGGAATATGGAGTCACAATGGTAAAAAAGAGAAAGAAAAACAGGAAAGTTTTGTAGTTAAAACTCAACAAATCTTAGTATCGTATTAGGTACGGGATCAAAATTTAGAATTAAATGGAGATTCCAAAATTATGAACCTTAGTTATTGGGAGGATGGATGTGTCATACAGAGAAAAGGGACACCGAGAGGAGTTAGGAATAAAAAAGAAAAGAAATAAATTTGGTTTTGGCTACATTAAGTTTGAGGCAAAGGAGAAACATATGAAGAGTATCTTGACATGATGTTCACATGTTTATTCAATCACTTTGCATAATATCATGTGTTTTTTTTTACTTTTTAAATATCTCATAGTGAGATGTAGGAGCTCAGTAACTTGCACTAAGAGGCACATAATTTTCAGGAATTTCATTGTAAATTTAATTATAATTATTAGATGAAGGCATAGATTGATATCTAAATTTGCCATTTTCAAGGCCAATTCATTTTAAGTTGAATGTGCTATACTTAATTGATAAAAATTTTTTAAAATATCAAATGATCTCACTAAGGCAGAATCTGCTTTACAGATATATTCAATTCATCTAAAAAAATTTCAGTGTTAAATTTGAAAATACTCTTAATTTTTATTTGTGACCTTAATAACTTTAAAGTGAAATAAAAAATCAGTCTAAAAGTTTCTGATTAATGATGCTTAAGTTTTCATTGCAGGTAATTTTTAAGGTGTTTTAATAAGTATCTTATTACAGAATTCTATATTATAAAGGAACAGAGGTTTGAAGGAAGAGATTATAAGATTTATTCCTGATAATCTGCTTAGGCAAATTTATATAATTATTACTTACAATATTTAAAATATTCAATGAATTAATGTATTTATATTTAGAGAGCCAAGAATATTTTTTTCTGTTTTCTTTGACTTTTTCTGTTTCTCTTTTTTTTTTTTTTTTACTTATTTAATTAGAATACTGAAACCCAATTCAACAGAAATTAATTAAAGGAGAATTGTATTTTTTGCTATATCTTTAAAACTGATTGCCTTTAGGTTCTGAAGGGGTTTAGAAATCATGAATACAGTTTTGTGTTTTATAAAATTTTCAAATATTATTCCAAATTTGTCAACTTTATTATAACCTGGAAGTATCTTTATAGTCATAAAAACTACACATGATAAAAAACAAATGCAATGAGGAAATAAATAAGTTTTGTAAAGAAGTACATTTTGTATTTAAGCTTCTCTGTAACTTAATAGGAATATAGAAGTGAAGTGTATTTTTAATTGAAGTAGTTGATTTACAATATTATATTGGTTTCACTTGAATAACATAGTGATTCAATATATATTATACTGTATATGAAGTTATAAAATGTTGGCTATATTCCCTGTGCTGCACATTACATCCTTGTTTCTTATTTTTTTATACATAGTAGTTTGTAACTCTTAATCCCCTACCCTTATCTTGCCCCTCCCTGCTTTCCTCTCTCACTGTATCTGTGAGTCTGTTTCTGTTTTGTTATATTCATTTGTTTGCTTTATTTTTCATATTCCACATATAAGTGAAAACATAATATTTGGCTTTCTTTATGTGACCTATTTCACTAAGCATAACACCCTCCAGGCCCATCCATGTTGCTGCAAATGGCAAACTTTCATTCTTTTTTATGGCCGAGTAGTATTTCATTGTATATATATATATATGGCTTCTTCTTTATTCTTTCATCTCTTGATGGACACTTAGGTTGCTTCCATATCTTGGTTATTATAAATAATGCTGCAATAAACACTGGGATTCATATATCTTTTTAAATTAGTGTTTTATTTTTCTTTAGATATGAACCCAGGAGAGGAATTTCTGGAATACCTGGTAGTTTTATTTTTAATATTTTGAGGAACCTCCATACTGTTTTGCATAATGGCTGCAACAATTTACATTCCCATCAACAGTGCACTAGGTTCCCTTTTTTCCACATCCTTGCCAACACTTATTATTTGTTGTATTTTTGATGAGAGCCATTCAGACAGATGTGAGGTAATATCTCGTGGTTTTGATTTGCATTTCCCTGGTGATTAGTGACGTTGAACATCTTTCCATGTGCCTATTGGCCATCTGTCTGTCTTCTTTTGAAAAATACCTATTCAGGTCTTCTGCATTTTAAAAGTAAGATATTTGTGACATGCTTCTAGGGTCAAAAGTTTCTCCCTCTCTCTCTCCACACACAAACACGCACACACACTATGGGTCTATGGTTTGAAAAGTACCATACAATAACTGATATTTATAACCATAATACTGATGAATTGTCTGATGAAAAGAAGATCTGTAATAAATATTCTGGAATGAATGAATGAATACTAGAATGTAAATTCCATAAGCACAGGTTTGTTTTGTTTTGTTTGTTCACTGCTACATTTTCAGCATCTATAACATTGTCTGGCATATCATAGATGCTTAATAAAGCATATATAGGATGAAAGAAATGAAATTTATAAATAAAATTCATAAAAGCAGTGAAAAATTATATGAGCAGAAAAATGTTTCTGGCTACTTGGATTAACACTGCCAATCCCTAAAATCTTAATTCCCAACCAAGCATCAAGTATCATCTTGGATTTCTAATTTTACTTCTTGTTCTTCCTCTGTTATTTATTTCCATATAAAATTAACATAATGCCAAAAGATCTTTACTCCAAATGTCCTTTGGTTTCTTAATCACTAAAATTTTAGGGTCATCTATTTGAGCAAGCTAATAATCTCATGTCTGATAATTTAGATGTATGCAGGTCATCTCTCAGTCAGATGATCCTTCTCATCATTTAACCCTTTTTCTCTGCTTCTCTCATGCCCCAAATAAACTCTGTATATTTGTTCAACCCATTTACTCATACTTTTCCCTCCTAATATAACTCACAAAGAACATTTAAAACCAAATTCATATTCACTTAATTTGAGACACTACTTGTTTGATTTGCATAAAATTTCACTGGCTTATAATTTTACTTTTCCATGCTTAAGTCCATTGTGATTTTGTCTTATTTCCCCCTTAGGGGCCCAAGGAGTGAGGCCCCAGTTTTCTTCCTGCATAGTTAATATTAAGCAATATACTGTCATCATTCAATATATACTTGTTCTATGGAAAAAAAAATTCTTGATGCAGTCCTTCTTTTTCATTGCTTATATAGAATGGAAAAGGGGGAAAAACCTGAAAATGGCAACAATATCCAAAGAATAGTGATATGTGAGCATATTAGAAAAGATACTGTTTTGAAGAGTATACTTATGTACTAGTCAGGCTGAAGGAATAGCAACTATTGTGGATCTGTGGAAGAGGGAAAAAAGCCACAGCAAATTGTGATGATTCTTCACATTTCTGTTAGGTCTTGGCATGGCCACTTCTGCTCACATTCCATGAACAGAAACAAGTAACATGACAAGGTCTATGTCAATATGGAAGGGACACATACTCCTTCCACAAAGGGCAGTGAAATGAGCTTTGCAATAGGTGGCGATTTATAACCTTCTTCAGGGAATATTATGAATAATAATAGCAAACAGTAAGAAAATATACCACAATAGGCATTATAATAAAGTAACGAGATTTGTTTTCCTGTCCCAAACAAAAACAGTCACAATAATATATTGTCATTGTATATAAACTCAGGTCTATGCAAGTTATAAAGATTATACAAATAGTGTATAAAACTAATGGGTATCTAATACATCATATACAGCTCTGATTACTAATATTTTGATCTCTGATTGCCTTAAGAATCTCATGCTATAAATATTCACCTCAAAGAAATGTACTTATGCATATACTTCAAAGTTTGCATACAATTTTGGGGGGATCCTGGAATTTTCTAATGCCCACCTAATGACCATTTAGAGCACTACTGACTCCCAAGACAAGAACTCTTATTATATCTTTTCAGCTTGCTTCCATCTCTTCCACACCATTAGTAGCCACATTTTATGGATAGCTACTATTTCTACCTATAATCTTCTTAAGCCATTGTGATTTGTTTTCTGCAATTATCACTTCAGTGAAACTTCCCTTGCTAAATATTCCAGTAATGTCTATTGCTAAATCTACAAAATGTTTTCCAATTTTCATCATACTTGATTTCCAGGAATATCTGACATTGGTCACCACTCACCTCTTCCTTCAAATGCTTGTTCTCTTTCCCTGGTATCCATGACACATACCCTCCTATTTTCCTTTCTTGCCTCTGCATATATCTTGTTAGAATTATTTCTTAAATACTTGTGTTAATTGAGGTTCTGTGACTCTACCCCCATCTTGTCTAATTCTATACTCTCTTCATTGTCAATGTTGTTCACTTCCATTGTTTCAAATGTCACTAATGATTTCCAAACATTTATCATAGGCCCAGATTTCTCATTTGATAGATTAGCATTTCCAACTCCTTTTGAATATCTCTAATTGGATGGCTCACAGTCAGATAACAAAATTCAACATGATCAAAAGTGAATTCATTCTGTTTTCACTGAAATGCACTCCTGCCTGCTTTGTGTCCCACTGAAGGATGGTTCAATCGTCATATCTTACCTAGTGCTTTCTTTCCTAGTTCCCAATTTTTATCCTGTCCCTTCCAAAATGTGCTCTAACTTTTCTTGATTTAAAACTTTCCTAGGCTTCCTATTCCCCTCAATAAATTTTAAGCTCTAACAAGATTTACATGTTCTTTCACATATGGTGCTTAGATTTTCATTCTTTTCTTTCAGTCTAAGCCTCTCTTATCTCTACACAGTAGCCAAATGGGCACTTTCCCCTGTTTCCTATGCAAGCTATAGATTATCTGCCTCTGGTTATTTGCCCTTGCTGTTATATTTTCACACTGTTTATTCACAGACTTATTTAGAAAACACTTCTCATCCTCAGCTCTGATCTCCCATAAGTAGATTAGTGGTTCTTTTCTGTGCTCCTGTATCACCTCCATTATATCTCTTGTCATATTGTGTGACTCCTGACTCCCTACAGAGCTGGTTCCTAGATGATGCATGGACACCTAAAATTATGAACAAAACACTTATTTACAAATGTATAATATTATAAAATAAGTTTCAATACCCAAAGACCCATTTTACAACCCCAAAACTCTAAAATTCACTGGGAAATTAAATGAAAATAAAACACTGATGTACACCACAACAAATATTTACTAACCATGTTAAAATGGTTTCCCTATACAAACCTAACCTGGACCCAGTTACAGTTTGGCATTATTTGATGATAGTTGTCTGCCACAACATACGTATCTGTGAGATGATTTTGCATTCTGTGCTGAATAAGATTTCAGGGAACATCCAGTAGGCTGGCACTTGGTTAGTATCAGGGTTTTTTGTTGTTGTTGCTCTTTTTTGTTTCTTTGTTTTTGTTGTGAGCAGAATCCAGAGAGATAACACCGGAAAAAAATATGTGGGGTTATAAAGGACCCCAAATTTCCCTTCCCACTTCCTAAGATAAAGTGTCATATGGGACATCACCTTGAGGCAATGGGAGCCTCAAAGTACATTACCAGCAAGGTATATCAGAGGTCATGGAATTGAAAGCTCACAAAACAAATGAAAATAGTCAAATCACTCATTTTATCAAGTGTGTTAAAAACACACAGAAACAAGGGAAAAGAGATAAGATATATTAACACAGATGGGATAAGGTGCAGTGGGGAAGGACCACACTATCTGAATGCTGGGGTAATCTATGTTCAAATGTCCTGTTCCTCTTTTCTGCCATATCAACCGTCCTCACTGATGATGTGGTTGCAAAGGCCAGAGTTAAAGCTTGAGCTGGGGGTAAAAAGGCAGAAGATGCTCTGGGTAAATGACACACACTTGTTCTACTAGAGAGATGCAGGGACAAATACACCTGGCCAATATTTCTAGCTCTCCTATTATCCTAATGGACAGCTATGGATTTTATATGTGTTACTTGGGCAGAAGGCATATAGGGTGATAACTGAAGTCACCAATGGGTGGCCAAATAAATACTTCATGAATGATAATTTTCATGTGTATCTTGTGTATCCTGAATACTTAGAGACTCTTGTATATTTGTTCTTACATATATTTACACATTATAAATATATGGTACCCAGATGTTTCATGAGCATTAAGTATCTCTGATCTTTCCATCTTATTCTGTCTATTGTTTATTTTATACTTAGCAATTCCCATGAATTCTGCCCATGTCTAACAAACATTTTACTTACCAGTTACTAATCTATTCTTAAAACATTTTAAATGTAAAACATTTGCCTACATTTTGCAAACCACAAATTTATTCATCTAATATAACTGAATAGTTTTAATAGCAACTGTACATCTCACAAAGGTAGATGGTGTGGTTGACTGTATTTGCCAAAAATGGCTTCAAGAATACTCTTCTTACCATGTGATTTTTGATGCTTCTCCCATTGAGAGGTGGGGGTCAATATTTCTTCCCCATGAAACCAAGTTGGCTTGTGGCTGTCATCCAATAATAGGTGGAATTGACACTATGTGACCTTAAAAGCTAGGTCATAAAAAGTGAAGGAGCTTCTGCCTTGTTCACTACTTCTTTTGACTTTGGTGTAATATCTGACTGCCCTTAGGCTGCCATGTTGTGAGGAAGCCCAAATAATTCTATTTAGCAATATTACAAAAAGAAGCCAGGGGATTAGAGAGAGAAAAAGAGATCTCCCCTGTCAGCCCCAGCTGCTTTAGCTGCCTACACCTCCCCTCTTCCAGATCTAGCCACCATCACACTACAACCACATGAGGAATTCCAAGCCAGAACTACCCATGTGAGCACTTTCCAAATTCCTGACCAACTGATACCATAATAAATAAGAAAATGACTGTTGTTTTAAGTTACTAAGTGTTGGAATAATTTTTCACTCAGTAATAAATATCAAAACACTTGCCATTTCCCCACATGGTCTTGAACTCCCTTCCACATCTCACCCTCCATATTCATGGGCTATGAACTTGAGTCCACCCCATTTAAGACTGAGCAGGATATAAGACTCAATTGCTAAAGACATTACACGTAACTGTCATTTTGAAGAGCGTTTTCTACATGACTTCAACTATCTAGGACTTATCATTAAATTATTCTTAGTTAGTATTGAAGATGCTGTCTTCTATTCATATTCTTTCTAAAGCATACATTTGTATTCTTCATTGCTCTGTGAATCTTTAAACTATCTAAAATGAGGATTACCCATATCAGTTATTTTCATCATTTAATTTACTATCCATAACTGCTTGCACATGTCTTTAAATGGTGAACACTAAGGAAAAGCTCATTTTCACATTGGCGATTATTTTTCCAATGATGTCTCATCCAAAGAACAGCAGTGATCACTGATCTCAACTTCATGCAGTTTATTTGTGTTGCCAATTGATTCAAAGAAATAATTGGATTAGTATCATTGATACCAATGATCAAAGTAGATAGGTAATCATAAATAAGTCTGAGTCAAGTTCTGGAAGATTTATATTTAATAGGAAAAGTCAAAAAGTAGATATCAAAAGTCAAGCTGTACCTGCCTAGTTTCTTCAGGTACTTGAGCTAGAAAACCGAGGAATTAGTACTACTGAATACTCATCTGTAAGACTGGAGTTATAGTAAAACTCACAGCATAAAATTCCATGATTCTTTAATTCCAAAGCATGGCTCTCTGAATTGGAGCAGAAGCAAAAATTAAAATCTTTATTATGGGGCTTTGTGTTAGAATAAATCTCCTCTCTAGATAAAAACAACTGTTAAATATATTTAGAATGTTTCTTTAATATTTTACCTCATAGTAGTCTAAAGAGGAACATAGATTTTCCCCATGAAATATTATTTTTCCTTTAAAAAGGAGAAAAAGTTATTTCATAAGGCATCACTGTTCTAATTTATTTGTTTTCAGTGCCCTCATATTGCTCTTAGATTTGATGCTAGACACTGAATGATGCATAATAAAATTCTCTGAAACTTGTCTTATTACACTTTGACTTCAAAAAATAACTAAGTTTTTGCTCCTCTAGAACACTAAGATTCCTTAGTTATAAGTTGAAATCCCTGCGACTACTTGTTAAATTGCTACATATTACAGTAATCTCATCTAAATGCATAGATAAAGGCTGATTAATGTAGCCTTTTACAAAATTTATCTTGTGAGAATTGATACTTATGCATTTGTGTGGAAGCACAAGAATCAGCAACTATGTGCTTATATAACTTTCATGTGCTACAGTCTGCTTTTTTAGACAGGTAAAAAGAATAATGTGTAGCATAAATGCAGCAAGTTACATGAAACCTATATAATAAACAATGCTTACTATTTGTGACAGAATTGGGTACTAATTGTATGATCATTGATTCCAATTAATTGCATTTTTTTAATGTACACATAACAGAAAGTTTAAACATATCGTCTACATACTTTTTATTTCCACTATCACTTTCACAAACAGTATGTGAGAGAAATTGGATGAGTTTTTACCAACATCCTCTTTATTCTTCTTCTGTCCTTAAGGCTAGACTACTTTCCTAGGTTCTCTTGTATTGGAATGCTGCCATGTGAGTTATTCTCACCAGTGGCATATGAGAAAAGTATGTTTCACTTCTGGACCAAGGATTTTAGAAGTGGGTATGCTGCTTCTCCCACCATCTGGGTTCAAAACCCAAGAAAATGGTAGAGATCAGACAAGAAAGGACTCTAAATTACTGCATGGAAGAAAGCAGCCCACTCACCAATTCTCACCTTGGAATATTGAAAAAGTAAAAAATAAATTTCAGTTGGCTTTGTGACCCATTATTTATGTGGGATTGTTTTGTTGCCTGCTCTAAATAATACAGTGTAATAATATCACATGGCCTAATTTTTTAATGGAAATAAAATAAATTTCATGTTCCCACAAAACTATAGGTAGGTAAAGTGTATGATGGGAGTTATCAAAATATCTATTCAAACCCATCTTAAATTTTAAATTCAACAGTAAGCATAATGTCAGTAAGCATAATAATAAAATGTAATTTGTTTCAATAATGTTAACATTAATAACAGAATATGAATAATCCTCATAACAGTTAATAAAACTGTTGGGAATACAGGCAAAATATTTTCATTAACGGTTAACTCTATAGCTGAAATGAGGTGACATTGAAAGTAAAATGTCTATTACAACTATAAATATTTGCTTTATTTTGCTTCAAAATTATATTTGCACTTAAAAGGCAACTTACTGACACTTACTAAATCTTTGTTACTGTCATGGTCCATACTTAATTACTCATTTTCTTTGGCATCTGATCTTAGTACACTTAACCTTGACATAAAAAACCGTCCTTGGTTTAAAATAGGACAGTGCTTTTTATTATTATTACTATATTATGTTACTAATATACCATGTGATATTCAGAATATCTAAAGAGATGGAAGGGCTGGCCACCATAGTAAAAATGAGAGTAGTTGTATGACATGCTCCCCTTAAAAGAGCATATAGACAAAAAGACCACATTTGAAATACAATGTGCAGAAGAATTAGTAAGTGTGCCTAGTGATAGTGTATGCCTCTATGGATTAAATTTTTTCATTGATGCTAGGCACTAAAACTAATAAAAGAGGTGGGTTCCACTACCTCTGCCTAAACCTAGTTGACTTTTTAGAAGATAAGCATATTTCATCTTTGTTTTTAATGGGAGTATAGCTGCTTTATAATGTTGTGTTAGTTTCTGCTGTACAGCAAAGTGAATCAGCCACACGTATACATGTATCCCCTCTTCCTGGATTTCCTTCCCATTTAGGTCACCATAGAGCAGTGAGTAGAGTTCTCTGTGCTATACAGTCTGTTCTAGCATATTTCATCTTAATCATTGATCCTTGGCTATCAAAAACCATTAGGAGTAGAAGATAACCTCAGCATAATAATTCGTTTTATATTTGTTTGGGAGACCTTTTTGCCTTAACTGCAAAATATCAGCTGTTTTCTTGTTCTGTACTTATTTTGTTCCCAAATTTCTTCAGATTTATTGATTTAGTGTTCTCACAGTGGGATTCCTGACCTAACAGTATTCTATTACCTGGGAACTTACTAGAAATGCAAATTCTCTGGCCATATCACAGACCTACTGAATCTGAAACTCTAGGCATGGGGCCCAGAAATCTGTGTTGTCACAAGCCCTCTAGAGATTCTCTTGCTTACTAAACTTGAGATCCACTAAACTAGAAGAACGGGTGTAGGGGATGACTACATTGCCTAAATGTTATTTACACTCTTTGCAGTGGTGTTAAGGGTGAGAATGTGAGAACAGATAGTTTCTAAGCAGAGAATGACCATGAAGAATATTTCTTCTTACTAAAATACTCTTTACTCCATGACTGTTTCCTGCCATCCATTATCAAACTGTTCCTTTCTGTGATATCAACTCTCAGGTAGCTTTTAACTGTGTTGTGTCAATTATATGTGGGTATTATATTTAGAATTAATACTTCTATTTGATATATGAATAGAAGTCAGGCAAATCAAGACTTTCCTTGGAAATACTAACAACATTTGAGGCTGTACTTGGCAAATGTTGATTACCAAGGAAATTAGAACCAAGGTTTAATAAGGAAGGAATTCTTGTACAAAGAGACATTTCAACTGTCTTTAAAAATAAGGTTTCTGAGGTTTAAAGAACATTTTATATCTTCTGGGGAATTCCAGAGAGTGAAAGTTATGAGTACTGATATATGATTAGTATGATAAAGCTATTATTAAATTAGATCTATATAAAAATGGACTGGGATGCCTCATGACTTAATGAGCTTCCCTGTGGTTAAGAGTATTTAAGTCAACATCAAATGGTAGCTTAATTGGGTGATCTAGATACTTGTTATGCAAAGTGTGGTTTCATTTGGTAGTTGTTATAGGTGCAGAATCTCAGAGTCCACCCCAGTCCTAGTGAATCAGAATCAGCAATATAACAAGATCCATGGGTGATCTATATGCACATTGTGTTTGAGAGATAGTGCTCCAGTTGACATGTAATGAATCTTTATATTACTCTTATACTTAATTTAAATAGGTTTATGTTGTGACACAGAATTTGAATAACAGTCTAGAAGAGATGGGGGTAAATATGTGAGCTTGAGCTCACATTCTACTGTGAGGTCATTAACTTAATTAAAATGCTGCCCCCAAAATAAAATAGTCTGTTTCCTGAATACTGCACTTAATGTAAGTGAGCTGGTATTTGAATACTATTTCTATAGTTAGCTTTGAACTATTTGTTTTACACAAAAGTGAAACATACCTTTTGGGTTTATTGCACTACCTCATGAGGATATTTGTACCAACTTCCAAATTATCCTCAATGTTGAACCCTTCTCCCAATTCCCTCTTGCATACCATCTTCCTTTTCACTAAAACTAGGATGTCTTAACTTCCCTTACTGAAACCTTTCCTTTCTGCTTAGAGTAGGCAGTAGTTGTGTCTTCTGCTTCTTCCCTATTCCTGATGGGTCTATATGAATGGGCAGCAGAGGCAGAAAGAAAGGAGAATACCTCAAGTGGTGTATAGGAATGGGGGAACTGGAAAAGATCAAGGGAGCAGACTTTGCTCAAAGCTGAAATGTACTCGGGCAAGGAATACTTAACATACAGTTCTCGTTGCCAAAGCAATGGATGGAAAAGAGCTGGAGAGGTAATGAGAAGTGACAGATTCCGCCACACCCTAGATTGACTCAGGTCTCTACAACCAAGACTTCCATGCCCTGGTCCTGGGAGAAGGAAACCGCTTAAAGAAATGACAAGCACGCAAGGCCAGAGAGCCAGAAGATCCCCAAGCCTGTTCCCGTCCCCAGCAGTGTGGGGGGACACACGCCTTCCTGTAGAGACCTTTGTGTGTGGGAAGCCCGGGCGAGGAAGAACGTACCCCCTTCTCACACCTGCCCATCCCCAGTTCTTGCTTTCGCCGGGGGCACTGGGACCAGCGCGAGCCGGCAGCGGCTTTGGGGGAGTCGTGTGTATCCGCGAGCGCGTGTGCGTGAGGAGGAGAGCAAAGACGTGATTACTTCAGAATTTATTTAAGGGCCGGTGGAAACCACTGCAGCAGCTTCCAGGGGAAGCCCTAGTTTCAGAGGAAGAGGAGGTGGTGGCTGCCAAGGAGTGGGTGGGTGGGGGGGCGGGGGGGTGGAGGGGCAGAGGAGGAGGAGCAGCAGCAGCAACAGCACAAGGCAAGTAAGGAGAGAAGATGCTATAGCATCCGCACCGGCGCCCAGCAGGTTGCTTCTCCGGGCCAACTGATGCCAGCAAAGAGGCTTACAAAGAGGCTAGGAGGCGAGGCTGGGTGTAGGGGGGCTGGCTGCTTGCCTTTCTGGAGAAGAAACACCTCTTTTAGGTGAAATAAGACACCCTAGCTTGGAAATAGGCAGGGGGCCAGGAGGGGACCTGCCCTGCTTCTCGCGTCCCTGGGGACTCGCTTCCCTTTAGCTTTCCAACTCCTGGCAGTAGCCATGAACTCCAGAGGGGCTCCGGGTGGATGACTGGGTGGAGAAATTCCCTTCCAGATAGTCCTCACACCTTTCCCCAAAGCTCAGGTTTCGGGGCCACACTCTGGGTGGCCCGGTGGCGGAGGGAGAGCAGCGTCGCTTGGTTCAGTTTCTACAAGTCAAACCCAGTCCCCACTTGCCGGCTCCCCGGGTCTCCAGCAGCACGCGGGGAGCTGCGGCTGCTCGGGCAATCGGGCCGCTGCTGCTTTAAGAGCCGCCTCCCCCTCTCCTCCCTTTGACAATGGTCTGAACCGAGCTCTGCTTCCCAAAGCAAAATTTGTAATATGCCATTTTTCCGATGGACGCTTCTCCTTTTGGCTGCTGACGGAGCCGCGGGAAGATGCCGAGCTGCTGCCACGCCACCCAGCCGGGGCACGTTCCAGAGGACGCCGGGGCACCCGACTGTCTAAGCTGCCTTTCTCCTCGCGTTGCTAGGGAAATGGTCCACGAGTGCCGGGTGTGAGCCTCCCCGCTCGTCAAGCCGGAGACTGCGGTTGTCAGTGATCAATTGAAGAAGCAGGACCCGAAATTACAGACATTAGGTACAGAAACTGTATTTGAGTTACACGGCTCCCCCCCCCACCCCGGCTTTATTTTTTTACCCCTTCCCCCACCCACCACCGCCACCCCGGCCCCACCCCGCCCCCAGGGAAGATGAGATGCAGATTCCCCCCTTGTCAATTACTGTTCCGTACCTCTTGCTTTCCACCACCATCCTCTCCCTTCTCCTATTTCTCTACCTTCTCCCTACTTGAATATCTCCTGTTGGGCAGGATGAACAGTTTTGGTGCAGAAATTACGAAGTCAACTTCTTCAGGGTGGTGGCGGGGGGTGGGGTGGGGGTGTGGCTGAGAGAGAACTGTCCAGCCCGCCGTATGGTGTGTGCAGGCTCTTTGGCCAGCTGTAAATGCACTGGGGTAAAGAGAGTGCAAAATGCTTCCATTAAAGGGGTTAATAATATTTCCTGAGGACAGGGGACTTCAAAGAGTTAACTAGGAGGAGGAATATTCATGTAATGTAATCAGACAATGGCTAGGATTTCTCTCACCGAATTATTCCTTGTGGGTTAACTGAGATGGAGATAGGTCAGTTCTTAAGACTAAATCTTTGCAGAAGAAACTGACTACAGAGAATAATTACATCTTTTTCTCTAGTAGGATCTAAATCCTAAAGATGTTTGAATAAAGTGATTCATTGACAGAAAAAAGCCTTTTGTAGCACTGTCGTATCTGAATAGGTACTGTTTGAACAGCACATATTGCTAAGAAACACACTGGATCTTGAAAGCCCTTGGGTAATGACTCCAGTGGGCATTCAAAACTTTTATTTTGAAATCTGAGGGATTTAGAAGACAGTCAAGGTTATGTGCTAAGAAAAAGGGAGTTGGTTTTCCTGGTATAAAATTCTTCAAGCTATATTTAAGCACTGAGATAATTAAACCAACTAGGTGTTTTGTTTTGTTTCTTTTCACAATAAAATGATGTCTCTAACTAGACCTTGAAACTTTCAGTAATTTAATGAACAGGGGGCATCAACATCTAGAAGAGTATAACATAATCCATATATCAATTGACTTTGGGGAGGGGATGACGAAAAGACAAATACCAAAGCAAATTGTTAGTATGCCCTTTCTGGTTTTTCAGGAATTATGTGATACACTGCAGTTTTTAATATTGAAAATGATTCTAAAAGTTAAAAGTGGTATATGAAATAGACGAGGTTGAATGACCATAGCCTTCTGTACTGTGCAAGTTGCTTCAGATTTCATCCATTCTGTAAGAGGGTGTTTGACTCTTACATTGAATACAGATTTTTAATTGCTTTTAATACCTAAAAATGTGCATTTAGGAAATAAGTTATACTATATTTTAAGGAATATACAACTATTTTGTAATTTATATTAGACAGAATCTCAAGATTCTGTTTTATTGCAAGAAACTAAGCTAGCTCATGAAAGTGGCCTTATTTTTTGCAGACAAATTTTTGCCTTCTAATTTTGATGAGAAGACTTTAGATTTACTTATTTGGGTTGACTGTGAGGAGAAAGAAGCATGTATTCATCTTATTTCCTAAGTAACTTTTGCATAGCTTGATTTTTTTTTCAATTAAATTTGAAAAGTTTAGAGCACCCATTGGAATTAAACCTTTAGGCATGGAAGCAGAATGAATCATAAAGGTAAAATACTCTTTCTGCAAAGATCAATGTTGGTCATTTTATAATAGAAATAAATACTTGAATTTGTAAT
Organism: Mesoplodon bidens; assembly: GCF_964165515.1. Classification (NCBI taxonomy): domain Eukaryota; kingdom Metazoa; phylum Chordata; class Mammalia; order Artiodactyla; family Ziphiidae; genus Mesoplodon; species Mesoplodon bidens. The sequence continues at coordinate 94,692,435 of NC_138167.1, forward strand.
AGTCCTTTATAAATTAACAATCTGTTCTCAGTCAGGTATCCTATTGGACCCCTACAATGGGCTTGCTAAAATAAATGCTTGCATTATTATTCCTACTTTACAGAAGAGAAAACTGAAGTTTGGAGACATGAAGTGAGCTGCTCTGGTTCACATGCCTTGGGAGTAGAATTGAATCAAGTTCTTTTGAGTGTAGATTTTCTAAATCCCATCATAGCATCTTTCAACTAACTAAATCAAAGACCAACTTTTATACTGATCTAAGAGCCTGAAGTTTGTGAATGTCTGATGTCTCAAGGTGATGACGTTTGTTAGAATTAGGGTAGAATATTCAGAAGAAAACTGTAGCTGAGGTAATCACTACAGTTATGTTTTTCCTTGGAATTTAAAGTTGTTATAAGTAATTCAGAGTAGAGGCAGACTAATAGCTTTCTTCAGGAAGGATATGATTTAAAATACAGTTTTGAAAATGTTTAACCTTAAATTTAAACCTTGCAAGTGTTTTGGCACAGCTTGTCAGTGTGCTACCATTTCCTCTCCCAGTATTTTGTTTTAACCTTAAATGTCAAAAAGAAACACATTGGCTCCTTATAATGATTTCTCAGAATGACACAGCTGTTCAGTTTGTGGATTTTATGCATGGTATGTGAACTAATTGCTTTAAATATTTAAATGTGTTGGAACATATTTTTGTTTTCCAATTCCTTTTTAATTAATGTAAAGAAAATTTGTAACAGTTAGAAAAGAGTCTCATTTTTTCCATCTTTGTGATATTGTTTGAATGAAATTCAGGTTAAAAAAATCAAAAAATATATTTTCATCCATTAAGTGGTTAACAATAATATCAAGTGTATGAGTGTGAGTGTGTGCATGTGTGTGTTGTGAGTTCGTGTTTAAATACATCCGATATATCTACTCTGCTCTATATTTTAGGGTGAATAAGAAATTGAACAATTCAAGTTCTTGTCTTCAGGGAGCCCAGTGTTTTGAATGATGAGCAATAATTCAAAGCATTACCTTGAATTGTTCTAAAATCTACCGCTGCCTTAATTCTTTTGTATAGGCTATCAGTCACAAAATACTTTCCTTTATCTTTCAAAAAGTTTCTCCTGGTTTTCAGTGGGCCCTGACCAAATTATTCAGATAATTGAATTCTCTCCTCAGTAACCCAATTTATATCAAGAATCATAAAAAATAATTAACTATTGAGCTGTTAAGTCTTGATATTTTATTTGAAAATATCATCAGAAATACTTTCCCCAAGGACAGGAATAGGCAGGCAGAAAAATGAATTGACAATGTATTATAAAACCAAAGAATGCTCCAGGATCAACAGCCAAACCAGCCTTTCTCCACATCAGACTTCTGCAAAACCAAGCCCTCTAATTAACAGCTCCTGGCCTCAGTACAACAACTGAAATTGAGATGGATTTGATTTTTTTTAAAACATAATATAGAAAAGAGAAAATAAGATAATTTCTGATTTTTAAAATGCTACACAATAGGTCAATGTTACATCTTAATGTCTGTGTTTTCTATTTTAAATAAATAATGTAAAAATATTCTGAACAATTCATTTATTTTATGACTGACTCCTGATTAGCAGTTAGGATGTGAAGTTTCTACATTAGCTAATGTACTTTATGGCATCTGTTCTGTGGAATATTTGAAAGAGTGTTAGTTTGTATTGTTTGGATGGAAACCAGACAAAGCAGCTCACAGGAAACAAAGGAGTAAGTGTAATTGGTAGTATAATAACCTAAACAAATTTATGCATCTCAGTCTATTTCATAAAGCCTATGTCTAATTTAGTCAGAATCACTTGTCTACCCTGTGTAGACTACTGTAGGAATTCAGGAAGAGAGTATATAAAAGTACTGGGTTGGCCAAAATGTTCGTTCATTTTTTTCCATAAGCTGGCTCTAGTAGCAATTAGTTATCTTTGACTTCATTCAAAACAATTTTCTTAGACTGTATGTGGCAGCTGTCATATTGGTCTGCATTTAAAAAAACCTTATCAAAATTGGTGAATTTTTGTGTAGTCATTTTAATATTGAAGATGGAAGGAAACAAGCAACATTTTTGGAATATTATGCTTTATTATTTCAAGAAAGGTAAAAACGCAACCGATATGCAAAAAAAAGATTTGTGCAGTGTACGGAGAAGGTGCTATGACTGATCGAATGTGTCAAAAGTGGTTTGCAAAGTTTTGTGCTGGAGGTTTCTCACTGGACGATGCACCACGGTCCGGTAGACCAGTTGAAGTTGATAGCGATCAAACCGAGACATTAATTGAGAACAATCAACGTTATAACACGCAGGAGACAGCCGACATACTCAAAATATCCAAATCAAGCACTGAAAATCATTTTCACCAGCTTGGTTATGTTAATCACTTTGATGTTTGGGTTCCACATAAGTTAAGTGAAGAAAACCTTCTTGACTGCATGCGATTCTCTACTTAAACGTAATGAAAATGTTCCGTTTTTAAAACAAATTATGACGGGCAATGAAAAGTGGATACTGTACAGTAATGTGGAACAGAAGAGATTGTGGGGTAAGTGAAATGAACCACCACCAACCACACCAAAGTCAAGTCTCAATCCAAAGAAGGTGATGTTGTGTATCTGGTGGGATTGGAAGGGAGTCCTCTACTATGAGCTTCTTCCAGAAAACCAAACGATTAATTCCAACAAGTACTGCTCCCAATTAGACCAACTGAAAGCAGCACTTGACAAAAAGAGTCCAGAATTAGTCAACAGACAATGCATAATCTTCCATCAGGATAACACAAGACCACATGTTTCTTTGATGACCAGGCAAAAACTGTTACAGCTTGGCTGGGATGTTCTGATTCATCCGCCATATTCACCAGACGTTGCGCCTTCAGATTTCCATTTACTTAGGTCTTTACAAAATTCTCTTAATGGAAAAAATTTCAGTTCTCTGGAAGACTGTAAAACGCACCTCAACAGTTCTTTGCTCAAAAAGATAAAAAGTTTTGGGAAGATGGAATTATGAAGTTGCCTGAAAAATGGCAGAAGGTAGTGGTACAAAAGGGTGAATACGTTGTTCAATAAAGTTCTTGGTGAAAATGAAAAATGTGTCTTTTATTTTTACTTAAAAACTAAAGGCACTTTTTGGCCAACCCAGTAATAAAATGGGAGTTGTAAAGTCAAGAAGCTTTAAGTTAGTTGTATGAAAAAAATTAATTGATAAAATTAAAAAGTAAAAGCTAATTTTTATATAAAATGAATACTCAATTATTTGGGGATTTTCTAAATGACAGAATGAACATTAATTCAATCAATTATTTAATACAAACATCATTTACTTCCCACCTGTTAAATGCCAGACACTGTGCTTGCTGTTATCAACATAATAACGAATAAGGGTAAGATGGAGGTATTAGCTATAAGTGATTTGTAAACTTGCAGGGAAAGAAAGGTGATCAGTTAATAAGCTTAGTAACATCTTATTATAAACTGAATTAGGCGGGGTTAATCATGAAAAATCTTTGAGAAGTAGGTGAAATCAAGCTGTGTTTTGTGGGTAGGAGATATTTAGACTGTCATGAAAAGAGAAAGCATGTTAGATGGAGGAAGTCAGTGCATCATGTTTCATTGAGGTCAAAACTTTCAGCATCATTGGAATTTGGGCAGTGGGTAGAGGAGAAATAGACAATTAGGTTGATGAGTTGCAAAGAGTTTGGAGAGTTGAGGGTCAGGTGGGATTATTGGAAATCATTTTTTTACTAAGACTTCCCTCCCTTTTACTTTCTTTAAGCAATGATGTGTGAAGTGATGCCCACAATTAATGAGGACACCCCAATGAGCCAAAGGGGGTCCCAAAGCAGTGGCTCGGACTCAGACTCCCATTTTGAGCAGCTGATGGTGAATATGCTAGATGAAAGGGATCGTCTTCTAGACACCCTTCGGGAAACCCAAGAAAGCCTCTCACTTGCCCAGCAAAGACTGCAGGATGTCATCTACGACAGAGATTCGCTCCAGAGACAGCTCAATTCAGCCCTGCCACAGGTATGCCTCCTGGGAGCTTCTGTCCTTCCTACTGCAACTGAAAATGTGATAAGACTTAAATAAGCTTTGCTTTATTCCCATTCTTAGAATTACTTTTGCCCTTAGTAGATATAATATGCAAATTTTGGTGAGAAAAACGTAAGAATAGATAATTAATTCACATGCAACCTTGCCTCAAACAAAACTGTGGTACTTCGGTGGTGGGGGATTTGAAACATGAGTTCCTATCTGGTCTTTCTCTTGAAAATTTTATCTGTTTTTTGGTGGAGGTAGAAAATTACCTGTTGATCAGCTTTGAATTACAAGAATGGGGGAATAGTTTTCTCCTTCTTACTTTTTAAACACTGTTATGACATTTGGAAATACGTATTTTACATTTTCAGTTATGTAGTCTGTCTTTGGAAATAATAGTACTTTGGAAGTCTGCTGTCCAATATTTTTTATTTGTCTTTCTTTAATAATGCCTGACACCTGCTTAAAATTCTTGAACTTATTGATGTATTACCCTCTCTTCTGAAAACAACATTTTGACCAGTTTCTTTTTAAAAGAAAACATTTTGGAAATAGGAGAAAAGGCAAAAGTTCAGCTTTATTCTCACAAACTTAAAATTGTTAGATTTTAACAATTTTATTTTATAAGTAAATATTTATAAAATAATTATTTTATATGTACTATGTAATAACATGTTATATGCATTATGTATATGTAATAATATTACTATTATATGCAGTAATATTATAAAAAATAATCTATATATATATATATTTTGTGTGTGTGTGTGTGGTACGCGGGCCTCTCACTGCCGCGACCTCTCCCGTTGCGGAGCACAGGCTCCGGACGCGCAGGCTCAGCGGCTGTGGCTCACGGGCCCAGCTGCTCCGCGGCATGTGGGATCTTCCCGGACCGGGGCACGAACCCGTATCCCCTGCATCGGCAGGCGGACTCTCAACCACTGTGCCACCAGGGAAGCCCCAACAATGTTATTTTTAATATACTATTGTCATATGTCTTATTTTATAGAAAAAACAACTTTTTAAGGATTTTCAGCTAATTTATATACAAATTTAATAATGAGTCAATTCTCTAAGAATAGCATAATTGTGTTTATTTTAGGTATGAGAAAAATCATAGAATATGAATGACGTTTTTAATAATCATCCCTCAATAAACTATATTTTTCTTTTAAATACAAGTTTGATTGGCCCTCTACTTAAAAGACAGTATAGCAAATGTTGAAGAGTTGACCTCTCTCCATGAAGTTATGTCTTGTAGGAAATATCTTTTCATAAACATTGAAAATTATATAATCAAAGTTGATAAAATTCTAAACCCAGCCATACTGTTAACTTGCAGTATGATGTTGAGATATTCATGACTCTCAGAATAAAAAGGATCACCTAGAATGCTCTGTCACATTCCCATTAGGTAATTCCATAACTCCTGTCCCGGTTCTTTTCATTTTCAGTCTGTCTTGTGTTGAGATGCAATAATATTTCCAATAACTCTAACCTGTTGGTACATTAATTTGTTTAATCACAGAATATGTTGATTCATTTCAAAAGACAGCTATCATATCTTCACTAAGAATTATATTTTTCAAGCTAGACATTTCAGTCTTTGCAACTGTTCTTCATAAGGTGATTTCTAGAATGATTATCATCATGCTTACTCTCCTCAAAGATTATTTGAGTTGGTTAATGTTGTTAACCAGGATTAGTCTCAGAACCAATCACACTATTCATTACCTTCTGTGACAAGCACAGAATGGGGGAGTCATTTCTCTTTGTGGACAGAGTGTTTCATTAGGAAATATAGGATTGTATTATATTTGGGGGTAAGTTCAGCATACTTTTATTATGTATTAGAAAAGCAGAAAACTGAAGTTTATAATTGAGTTGCATAAATGCCATGTATTCCCCAATTTCCCCACACTCTTCTTAGAAGTTGACTCTTTGGTCATAAGTGTAGGACTACACAAGTATTCCTCCTACAGTTATCTTCTTATATTTTATTTAAGCCTGATGCTATCAATTTGGGATCCTAACACTATCAAGGTGATTCTAAGAATAATTTGGTTTTTAAATTTTTTTTCTGTCTATAAACACATGGTTGACTATTTTATAAGGATGTTATAAAAATAAAATATTAGAACAAGGTATTTGGGAGGAAAGGAGAAAACTGGAAATGTTTTCGTACATAACTATATTGCATAGATAAATCTCTTCTTAAAAGTACAGGAATGAAAATATTTTAATTGTAGCATTCAGTTATGTTGAAAATCTAGATTATAATACCATCTAAGTTAAAATTTTTTGAATTATTTTTTTCTTTGCGGTACGCGGGCCTCTCACTGTTGTGGTCTCTCCCGTTGCGGAGCACAGGCTCCGGACATGCAGGCTCAGCGGCCATGGCTCACGGGCCCAGCCACTCCGCGGCATGTGGGATCCTCCCGGACCCGGGCACAAACCCGTGTCCCCTGCATCGGCAGGCGGACTCTCAACCACTGCGCCATCAGGGAAGCCCCTTGAATTTTAATTATACTGGTGCACAATCTCTTATCTAAACCCCTTGTGTTTTAAAGTTTAGAGTTTCCCCAATTTTCTGCATGTGTACAATGTATACTATGGAACACTCCACTACCCAGATTCTGGGAAGCACCCTATAATTATACACTTACATATTTCTGAAGAGAATTCTATGAATATTCCTACTGTGTGGAAAATATAAAGACTATAAATGACCTCATGTTAGTATGGTCTGGTTTTGCCACCAATCAAGTTTGCAATATACTTACAAATAAATATCAGTTTTCAGAGTATTTGAGTTTTGGAATTATAGATTAGGGATTATGAGCCTGTACATTTAGATGGTTATAGTTCCAATCTCTTTTATAAATACTTTGACACATTTTTTCAATATTTATTTGTATTCTACAATTAGAAATATTTAATACCCCTAGCAATCCAAAGGTCCTTAAAGATAGTGATGGTCCTGTCATTTGTTAAAGCAAGTATTTAATAACCTCATCTGTAACTTTAGAGCTATAAGTTTTTTTGCAAGTAATAGAGGAATATAAAATTCTTCTTTAATTGGTATCTTTGAATCTTTTAAAATATTTTGTGAGCAATGTACCTGCGCTGTTTGGTGGCATTGCATTTGACATTTACAAAATGACTCCCATAAATGTGAGTTTTGAGGCAGAAATAAAGTATGTAAAATTGAAAACTACTACAATAACATAAAAGTAAAATTTGTTTTAGCAAACATGGGATAGAATTCAAAGCAGAGTCAAACTTTATGACATATCATGTTTTCAATTGCCTATACAATATTTTTTAGTTGTTGATGATTTAGTGCTTTGCTTTAGTCATTTTCTCTCCTATAACATTTTTTCTGAACACATGCAGCAGTGATTTTAACAATCCTAACCATGAAAAGTATTTTGTAGTCATATTGTTTACTTTTTCATTATGTGATGGAGTGTAACTGTGTTTAACAAGGACTGATAATTCCACGTCATTCCACATTCTAGGCCTGATGTTTCTAAGCTATACACCGATTTTCTACCTTTCTAATGCACAGATCCACTTAATGTTCCATGGAACCTGAGATTCAACATGCCCAAACTCAGTTATCATCTGCCTCCCACTCGACCAAATCTGCTCTAACTCCTCACCCAGACACCTGAGAGACCTCATAGCTAATTGTTTTCTTCCCCATCTCTGAATTGGGCCATACTGTTTTTTTTCTCTTAAATAATCCTCAGATCTCTCTATTCTTTTCTGTTCTTTGGCACCTGACCCTTAATTTCTTTTTTGCTCTATCTCCTAACATTCCCACTTTTGTAAATGTGTCACATTGTTTGCTTGAATAATAGCACACTGCTTGCTGTGTCCTGACAAACATCATGCTATTCCAGTCTTTTTCCTTCAAGCATATTCCTTTCTGCCCATAAGTTCTTCCTCAATATCTTTGTCTGGTTCATTTCTCATCCTAGCCAAGACTTTGTTTGTTCTAGGAAGTCTTCTCTGAATCCCCAAATACATATCTTACCCTTATCATTTTATCATTACATTATCTGTTTATGTGTCTGTTTCCCACTCTAGACTATAAGCTCCTTGAGAACAGGAGTATATCTCAATCACCTACAACCCTCTGGATCAGCAGAGTACCAGGTCCATAGTGAGGGCTTTTAAAGTAAAACTAAACTAAATGTATATGCATTTTGATGTAGAAAGAGGAAAAAAATTGACATAGGAAGATCTGGTTTGTAATGTGTTTCTATCATACATTATCAGCTTGAGTCAGGACTTCAAACTGACATGCTACAAAAAGTGGTTAATACTAATACCTCACAAGGTAGTTTGTGATGATTAAGGAAAGTAATATAAGTAATTGAGGCATTTATTTATAAGGCATTAAATATGGAAATGCTTGCATTTGTTTTATCCAGAATGCTAAAGATGAACTAATTTCTACATATGTATGTCAATGAGTATTAGAACAATTTGCTAGGAATACTGATAAAATAAATAGTCTTTAACATTTTTGAAAACAGAGCAAATATTTACCAATTACTAATATGCTCACTAAGAATATTTAAAGGAGAGGTAAGGGGAGTGAAACTTCCATTGCAAAAAGTCATTAGATATAAAAGTTTAAAATTTCTTTTCAGCACCTGATTTAAGCATATTTTGAGGGTCTTCTGTGTATTATTAAATGATTGCATATGTTGTAAAGGGGATAGAAAAAAAGGAACATAGTTTGGTTCCCAGAGAACTTAGGAAATAGATATAAATGGATCCAAATTAATATAGTACCAGAAGATTATAGAAGTACTGAAAGTATTTGCACCATAATACTGATATGTTATTAACTACAGAAAGTTTCATGTGGAAAGTGATTAGAGAGATATTTTTAAGAAAAGGTTAGGGCTTCCCTGGTGGCGCAGTGGTTGAGAGTCCGCCTGCCGATGCAGGGACGCGGGTTCGTGCCCCGGTCCGGGAGGATCCCGCGTGCCGCGGAGCGGCTGGGCCCGTGAGCCGTGGCCGCTGGGCCTGCGCGTCCAGAGCCTGTGATCCGCAACGGGAGAGGCCACAACAGTGAGAGGCCCGCATACCGCAAAAAAAAAAAAAAAAAAAAAAAAAAAGAAAAGAAAAGGTTAGAAAGGGCTAGAGGGTATTTCGCATCAGACAGTACAGTTGTGCATAGAGGACCCTGCTCAAGGACATGTGGGGGATTAAAATTCAGCCTGTGGAGGCTTCCCTGGTGATGCAGTGGTTGAGAGTCCGCCTACCGATGCAGGGGACACGGGTTCGTGCCCCGGTCCGGGAGGATCCCACATGCCGTGGAGCGGCTGGGCCCGTGAGCCATGGCCGCTGAGCCTGCGTGTTCGGAGCCTGTGCTCCGCAGCGGGAGAGGCCACAACAGTGGGAGGCCCACGTACCGCAAAAAAAAAAAAAATTCAGCCTGTGTTCTGCCTTCCAGGCTAGGCTTGGTGTTCCTAATTTGCATAAAGGAGACAGTTGATCGAGCAGTATACCTGGTTAAAAAGAGAAGAGTAAATAGGAATTAAATAAGGAGAATAACTAACGGATTGTTTGTTGAAGGGCTGTAGGGTAGGAATGAAGTTTTGTATAGTGACAGTGGATGACTGCAGCCTGTTCATATGTGTGGTGGAAGCTAAGGACAGACATTTGTATACAGGGTAAGCAGCAGAAGTTTGAGTGAACTAGTGACATGATAAGGCAATAAAGAAGGAATAATATTCTGCCATTTTGATTTAGGATAGCTTATATAATACTCATGTATCAGTTATCTGTGGCTAAAATAATGCTATGTAACAAACAACACAAAACCTCATTGTCATGCAAAATAATGGGTTTATGGAATTCAGCTGACCTTGACTTGGACTGATCTTGGCTGGGCTCACTATGCCACTGGTTGGCTGAAAGTTGGCTCAGTCAACTGTATGTTAACTAGCTATCTGATCTAGGATGGCCTTAGCTGCACCAACAGGGGCCCCTCAACTCTATTCATGTGTCTAACCCTTCAATAGGCTAGTCTTTGCATGTTTTCATGGTGATGGCAAAGGAGTAAGAGCAAAGCAGAAACAAGCAAGTACTTTAAGCTTCTGCTTGGGTCTTTTTCTCTTTTTTGTGTGTAATACCCCTTGGCCAAGCCCAGAGACAGAGTGCAAAGCAATGCAGCATCACATGGCAAAATTACAAAGACAGATGAAACACAGTTACCATCATTTTGGTCATTATTTATGTTAGGAGAGCCTATTGTGATAATGTAATAGTTCTGGAGAGGTGTGGGAATTTGAAATAGAATTGTGAACCTTGAAACTAAGAAAGACATGTTAATGTAAAGAATGTGGAGGGGAAAGAATGGACATAGCCAGATAATGAACTAAATGGCCATGACTTTGGACTTGAGTTAGAAGATCTGAATTTGAATTGGAGTTCTTCCACTTATTAGCTGAGATACCACTGGTAAGTAACTTGACTTCTCTGAAATTCTGTTTCCTTAATTAGAAGGAGGGGATGATATCTACCCTAGGAGTAGTTAAAAGGAGGTGTGTGTATGTGCTTCAGAAACCCTAAACTTTATAAAATGTCACCTGGTATTTTTCATACACTGGGATGTGCCAGTATATATTCTGATGAGGAATTACGTTAAAAGAGGCTACTGGTGGAGAAGAGGAATACATTTATATTTTAACGTCTTAAAATACAAAATATTTAAGTGAAACTTACAGGGAGTTACAGAAGTCACTTTTATTCTAGAGGCGCTCTACCTAGGTATATTTTGGGCTTGCTACTTACTAGCTTAATAACCTTGGTCAAAGTACTTAGTTCAAATAATGATAGAACCTGCCTCACAGGATCATTATGAGAAATAAATGAGCTGGAACATGGCAAATGATCTATTCAGTACCTCACAGAGAGTACATGCTCAATAAATGTTACATGCAGCTATTGATGCTGTTATTATTACCATAGATATTATCATCATTATCCTTAGCCAAACTTAACTGCACAGTTTTACTGAGTAATAATGAACACTAGCAAAAGTTGAAAGCACTAAAAATCCTTACTCTCCACAATCTTTATCAAATTTTGTAAGTTCTTTGATTGATCATTCTTTAAGGGAAAAAAAAAACTTAACTACACTCTCTTAAATGGTTTTCCCAAATTCTTCACTTCCTCAGTGGCCAGTCTCACATGTCCCTTGATTAAGTCAAACAACATCCTTCCTGTTGTGCTAAGAAGATAACATCTGGATTGAGCTCCTTCCTTTTCAATGAAACCTAATGCCACCACACCACATACACAAGAGTTATATCCCTCGCTCCTGTCAAAAAGAAAGATGCTGCATATTTTGCTACCTCTGATTATAGTTATTCTATTCTTAATGTGTTTCTCTTTCTTCCAGTTAGGTATTTTTCCCCTGGCCAAATGAAATGGTATTCACCTGCAGCCTTTATTTCCTGTTATTTATAACCCTTTATTTGTCTTTCTTTATATCTCTTTTTTTTTGGTGTGGTCATGCCGTGCGGCATGCATGATCTTAGTTCCCTCACCAGGGATCGAACCCATGCCTCCTGAAGTGGAAGTGTGGAGTCCTAACCACTAGACCGCCAGGGAAGTCCCTCTCTTTTCTTTTTTAACCCTTGTAATCAGGCTTCTCTCATCACCATTCTCCTAAAACTACACTCCTGTATGCCACCAATCGGTATACATTTTGCAAATCTAGTGATCCTCTTTCATTCTTCATGTTCCTCGGCATCTTTGTGCCAAGTTATGCTATTAATTATTTCATCTTGAAATTCCCATGTCCTTAATTCTTCATAACCATTCCCCTCATAGGCTACAACGTATGTTGTTCTTCAGTACTCACTCTTTTCCCACATACTCCATACACTTATTTATACCCATGCTTGTCTTTATTTACCTATGTTCTCCAATCTTAAGCACTGCCTTTCTTGTTTAAGACCAATACTTCCCTTCAAATCCTTGATCCCCTCCTTTTCATCTCCTCCTTCGACTTTTTTTGTCTCCAGCATCTTCAATTTCTCCCTCTCCCTCTCAGCTGGCTTTTTGGTAACATATTCAAATCTGTTCCTTAAAAGTAAATGATAGCAAGTACAATACCAATAAAAGAGTTCCTTAACACTGTGTCTCCACTTAGCTACCAATCTATCTTTTCTTTTCCTTTATTTCCCAACTTGTCTATTTTCACTGTCTCAATATCTTCATCTTCTATTCACTTTTTGAGCAACTGCAGTTGGGCTTTTCCTCTAACACCCTGCTAAAAATTATACTACCAGTAGCCAGTTGATGAATGCAATAGGTTTGTTTTATTAAAATTCACTGCAAAATTTGACACTGTGATTAACTCCCTTCTCAAAAATTATCTCCCAAAACAAACAAAAAAAAAACCCAAAAAACTATTTTACTCTCTTAACTTTTATGAAACCACATTGTCTTCATTCTTAAGTCCTTTTGACTTTTTTCTCATAATTTTTTTCTGTGAGCAGTTCCTCATCTAGCCACTTTTTAAATGTTAAATAATAAATAGAAGATGAATGATAGTAATAGCTAACATTTCTGAACACTCTGCCTATACCAGACAATGTTTTTATTTAAGCATCCAGATATTAAAATGGAAGTCTTTCTGTTTGAGGGGAGGCTAAATAAGTGAGGTACAAGACTTTATTTGCAGGATGTGCTAACATATAATCCAACTAATAAATCCAGTATTAGGTAAAACTCGATTTTAAGACTCTACAAAGGTTGGTAAAGCTAAAACAGAGACAGAACTGTTTTGCATAGCTGTTGGTCTGCTGTGCATAATCTCCTACTCCATGTATGAGGCATGGGGTGATTCCTATTCAACTTAGACAAGTGAGAAGGGCTTCAGGGGAAACATTCTGAGCTTGATGTGTTTCCTCCAGAAGCTGAAGAATATAGAGGCTGAAGTCTAAAAGTCACAGCCGTGGCTGGAGATGCCCCTGCCTCTACAGCAGATTGAAGAGTCATTTCTCAGATAAACTGCAACTCCTCCAATATCAAGACAAAGATTAATTTTTTGAAGAGCAAATGGTTCCATTCCATTCATGGCTTACTTTTGTTTTATTCTAAGCCATCTTCTTTACTTCATTATGTTCATCTAGATTTAAAGAAGTATTAAACTTCTGTAGAAACCTTTAAGAGACATGGGCCACTGAAAGCACTTATCAGGACCACTCCTAAGTTCTAATAAGGAAAATTTTATTAAAATAAAATTATTATTAATGAAATGTGAAACGATTATTAGAGTTGGTATAATTATACTGAATATAATTATTCAAGGATCGCAAATCCTCATATTTATGATACCATGAATTTGCTTTTTATGTGCCTTTTTTTAAGTTAATAAGCAAGACAGTATAGGCTTCAGGGAAAAGTATTTAACTAGAAATTACAATACCTGGATTTCAGTTTCAATTTTGCCAAACCCTGTGACAACAGAAAACCATTGAACTTCTCAGGCTTCTGTTTATTTACATATAAAAGATGGAATTCTAGTACTGTTTAATATGTTGTATACTTTTGCCAATTTCAAATGATTATAAAGGGTATGCACCTTAGCTTTATGAATTTATTCATAGTCATTTAATACACAATTATTATTTATTCAACAAATATTTTAGGGCCTGCTCTGTGTCAGGTTCTGTGTTTACAGTATACATATATATATATATATATATATATATATATATATACTTTATTTTAAGACCTTGGCCAATTATGGTTTCTAGGAATATGCTGTGGTAATAAGAATACAATGCCTATAATCCACTGAATATTATATTTATTTGTAAATTCTCTGAAACTATTGTTTCTAGTTATTTTATTGCCTTTTATTCTCTACTGTGATGAACAGTCTATGTTCCTAGAATAGGCCAGTTCCCTCTTTTGTGTCCTAGATATCCTCCCCTCTTGCTATTCTAGGACAAAACATTTTCCCTCTTTTTCCTACATCATCAATGTTTCCATCTGTAATGGATTATAACGGATAGCATTAAATATGCTTATATTTCTCCCATTTAAAAAATCTATTAACAACCCTGCTCTACCAAGCTACCACCCCATTTATCTTTCCCTTTACAGTGAAAGTTAAACATTTTTTTTCCTATACTTGTTCTTTCTAATTTCTCTCCTCTCACTTCTCTTGAATCTACACCACTCAGGCATTCACTGCATCAACTTCATCTAAAATGCTCCTGCAAATATTATCTATAGCTTCCATATTGCTAAATGCAGTGATCAATTCTCAGTCTCCATTCCTGTTGATCATTAGACACTTTTCTTGTACTTTCTTCGTTTGGCTCTAAGACAGATCACTTGCCTGGTTTTTCTCCTACCTCACTGGTCATTCCTCAGTCTTTATTGTTAGTTACTTCTCATCCTCCTGACTCATTAATACTTGATTACTCCAGGTCTCAATACCTGTACCTTTTCTCTTTCTATCTCTATTGACACCATTGATGATCTCTTCCATCTCCTGTTTTTAAATACCATCTAAATGTTGATGACTCCGGAATTTACGTTTCTAATCCAGACATTTCCTCTGACCTTCAGACTCATGCTGTCAAATGCAGAAATTTAACATGTCCAAAACTGCGTTCATGATCTTCATTTAGTCTTCTGCATCTCAGTTAATAGCAATGTCAATCTTATGTGGGCTTAGGCCAAAACCTTGGTGTCATTTCTTTCACATTCTGTATTCAGTTTAGCAGTTAAGCCTCTCAGTTCTATCTTCAAAGTATGTATAGAATTGAACCACTATAATCACCCCTACAACTACTCTTAAGAGTAAGAGTCACCATCTTTTCCAAGAGATTAGGATTTTGCTAACTGGTCTCCTTGCTTGTATCCATGTACCTTATCAGTTTACTGCAAAAACAACAGCAAGAGAGATCCTGATTCTGATAAAAGGTAGGTCAGATTTTGTTTCACATCTGCTCAAATCTCTGAAATGCTTTTCCATCTCAGTGTAAAAGCCCAGGTCTTTAAACTGGTTCAAAGGTCTAACATCTCTGCCTCCTCCTCTTTATCCGTGTCTGATATCATCTCCTGCTATTGTCTAGCTCACTCACTCTACTCCTACCATCTTGATGTTCTTGTTTTTCAACATGTCAGGCATTCAACTGCCTTAGGGGCTTTGCCTTGGCTCTTCCCTAGGCCTGGGAAAGTTGCCTCCCCATAAAACCATGTGACTTGCTCCCTCAACTCATTCTGGGCTTTACTCAGATATCACCTTCTCAGTGAGGCCATGCCTGATCACTCATTTAAAATTATAATAACCCCCTCCTTAATACTCACAGTCCTTCTTCTCTGCTTTTACTCCACAGCACTTATAACCATCCAACACAGTGCATATTTTATTTCTTTGTCTTGTTTATTATCTCTTTCTCCCTCACTACATTCTATTCCATGAAGCCAGGGGATTCTTTTTTTACCGGTTCACAGCTGTGTTTTCTGCCTATAACAGTAACTGGCGTTTAGTTGTTGTTCAAAAAAACTAAATAATAAAATGAAAGCAAAAATTATTCCTTTGCTTTCTGAACACATTCTCTATATTTTGTACTTATATGGCAAGTCATATAGTCATAAACATGTTAGACACCATATATTAAATATCTTGATAAAACAAAAGAACAAATACAATTTATAAAGCCTTATGGCTAAAGTGATTATAATGCTAAAGTCATAGTATATATGAATCTGGTGTTAATATCACACCTCAAAGCCCCTTCCAGAATGAAGTGAGTTTTATATCAAGAGGTGGTGGCATTTTGAATATTTTACAAATCAGAGCATGGGAGATCAGAATGTAAATGACTTGCTTTGAAGGTATGAATAAAGATATTACTCCAAGTTCTTTTGACTTCAAATTTCTTTTTTTTTTCACATTTTTCATGCTCTTTTACTAAGGAGTTTACTTCCTAAATTAAAAGAAATGGTATAAATAGTTTTGTGATGTTACAAAACTACTACCACTGTTTGACATCTATATCTGACTTTCATTTTATGGAAAAACAAAGATAAAAGTAGAATGTTTGGGTTAGTTTTTATTTTTGAAGCAGTTTATTTATTTATTGTTTTGCTTGCTCTCATTCTCATTCTCTAAAAATAAATATTAAGAGAAAAAAGCCATTAGTATTCTCAAGATGAATTTCTAACTTGAGTTTTCCAATAAATTTTATAGTCTACTTTGGTATACTTAATATTAGCATGCATATGATTCATTTGTTTTTTGTTAATATTTGAAGAGAAAATCTAGATTCAGTAACAAAGACGCTGAAATTCACACTATTTACTTTTTCCTGGATATTTCTCTTCAGAGCCTTATGGCTCAAAACTAGGTAGCAACCATAAAAATGCTGTAGTTTGGGAAAAGAGAGAGAGTTTAGAACTACAGTTGTGGAATTCTTTTAAAACATGACTATCACACCCTAGCTAATTATATCATACATCTTTGTATTGACCTCTGCAATTTAATTAGTTTACAAAATAGTAGCTCTGTGTTAGCTTATGCTGCATGGCCCTTAGTAAGCCCTTAAAATTTCTTGTCTGATTATTTAACAGTCTTAAAGATTATGTGATTTAATCTTATTGAAGACTAGCAGGCCAAAGGTACATAGGACTTGAATTTTAAATTATACTCTGTATTCTAATCCAAGTTTTATTTGTGTTCTAGTGATTTTTTTACATAAAAGTCTACTAATTTCCCCCAAACATGACAGAATTTATTGAGTGAGATTCTGAATAATAGGTAATTTCTTTCTTGATCCTTGAATTAGGACACATTTCTCCCAAAATGAAATTTTTAAACTCTTTTTTGCCTCCCATAAAGTGAGATCCCTTATCCTGGAACTTGGAATGGGTACTATGGGAACAAAGTAAATCTCATCTCTCTTGGCTCTTATCCCCTCCTCCCACCCCTCCCAGGAGGTGTTCAAGAGATCAGATCTCAGGTCTGCTTTCAAAGGCAGGTATAAGAATTAACAGTTATTCCTCAAGTACTTTGGCAGAAGAAGATTTCCGCTTTGAAATGTTTCTTTGACTGCAAGCCCATGTTAATTTTGATGTTAGAGGAAATTGTTGAAGAATGGAAATGACTAGAATTTGACATCACATTGTTCTACAGTAAACTAATTTTTCTGGTTATTTTTTACCTATGATTCTTTTTATGCCCACTTTTACGGTAAGCTGCTTTAAGATATATATTTTGGCTCAAATTTTTTTCTATTCCTGTTAGAGTTTAGAAAATTCACTTATGTTTTGGTGACTTATAGATTTTTAATTGACTAAGTTAAAAAAATACTGGTTATTAATTTGAAAGTTTTTCATGATGAAGTTCTCACCTAATGATCAATTAACTCCAAATAATGGCAATATTATTTTATCATTGTTAATTTTATATATGGGAAATATTATTTAACAATTCTTATTTAAAATGTCATTTAAAGATTTTATTGCCTGATATACTCTGTCATCAGAATGTGGTCCTATGAACTATATTCAGTCTGTACAAAGTATTCCATGGCAGTTTACATTGCTAGAGATAGAAGAAACTTATCTACTAGCATCTTTTTCATAGAAAAGATGTGATTTCTAAAATCACATTTTTTAAAGTAACATTGTTAAGTAAATGTAACTTTTCTTTTAAAAATGTAATTTCATTTGACAATTCCAAGTATAAAGTTCTATGTTGGTATAAATCACAAATTTTAATGACTCCCACTATGATTATAGAGTTCCTATTTCTCTTTACAATTCTATTAATTTTTGCATATGTTTTGAGGATTTTATTAGTTGCATTCAGCTGAATCACTGTTCACTTCATGGCCAATTTAACCTTATGTCATCATGAAGTGTCCTAGACAGGCATTTTCTCATAAATTCTATTGTGTCTGATTTTAATAGTATTACAGCAGATTTCTTTTTTGTTAGTGTTTGCACTGTGCATCTTTTTCTATCCTTTTACTTTCAATGTGTCTGTCTGTACATGTATCACAAATAGCAAATAGTTTCTGGATTTTATTTTTATGCCGTCTGTCAATCTTTCTTTTTAAATTATTTGGTCTCTCTATATTTACTGTGATTACCTGTATATTTGTACTTAATCTACTGTCTTACTAAGGGCTTTTTATTTTCTCTATATGTTTTGCATTTCTGTTATTAACATTTCATGTCTCCTTTTGAATTGATTAACTATGTATTTTTTATCATTCAATTTCCTCCCTATATTACTCTGGCACTTTTACACTCTTGCTTTTCTTCTAATAGTTAATGTATAAATTACAACATCCATTTTCAGTGTACCAAAGTGTAATGTTTTGTTTTTTTTGTTTTGTTTGTTTTTAATTAATTTTTATTGGAGTATGGTTGCTTTACAATGTTGTGTTAGTCTCACTGCACAACAAAATGAATCAGCCATAAACATACAGATATCTCCTCCCTTTTGGACTTCCCTCCCATTTCCAAAGTGTAATGTTAATGTGTACTTTTCCTGCCTTATATTTCCATGTGTATGATGTGAAGATATTATTTTGTAGCTGTTTAGAGGCAATATTTCCCTTAGATTTATTTATACATTTACTGTTTGTGTTACTAATCACTCTTTCTGGATCTCAGATCTTATATCTGAGGCCATTTTTATTCTACCTGAAGAGCAGCCTTCAATATTTTCTTTAGTGTAGATCTAAAGATAAGTAATTTCTCAGCTTAGAACTTTCTGAAGATGCCTTTATTTCACCTTTATTCTTGAAGGATGTTTTTGCTGGATATAGAATTTTAGGTTAGTGGTATTTTCTTTTGGCACTTTTAACATATTTTATTCTGAACTTCATTGTTGATATTGAGAAGGCAGTAGCCAATTTAATTGTTGCCTCCTTCAGAATAAATTGTACTTTTTTTGTTTTTCCTTTTGGCTGCTTTAAAGAATGTTTCTTTTTTTTAAGAAGTTTTACTATGATGATCTTACAATAAAATGTATTTATTTTTTCCTGTTTTGTGTTCATAGGTATTATTGACACTGTAACTTAATGCCTTTTATTATTTTGGGAAAATATTTATTCATTTTTAGAAAGCATTGCTACCATCAAATTGTGTTTTTCCTTTCATTCTTGAATTCTACTTCCCGTATGCTTATTCTTCTCATTTTGTATTCTATGCCTCATATACCCTTTGTTTATTTTCTTTCCCTTTGTCTCCTTATGATTTATCAGGAATATTATTGGTACCTACTTTTAAAAAACAGTTTATTTATTTATTTATTAGATCTTATTGTATTAGATCATAAGTAAACCAATTTTTTTTAATGTGGAACATTTGTACTTTTTCTTATCAACAAAGCTCATTCAACTTGCAGTATGCCATTATTAGAAGCAGAAGGCTATGAGCTTTAATGAGCTCAATAATGTAATTAATCGAAACGACAGTTTAAAGCAATTTTCTTAAACATGCCCAGTTCTGTGAAAATTAGTGATCAATTATCTTTCTTAATTCATTTTCTGATGTATTCCTAGTTTTGTTACATATTCCTGCTGGATTCTGGTTGTCAGTAACTATTCCAACAGTGTTGAAAAATCATCTCTTTTCCTCCAGCATTTCCTCCTTCTAATACGTCCTCCACACAGCTGCAAAATTATCTATTTAAAATTCTAATATGACTATGCTACTCCCTTTCTTAAAATGCTTACATGTCCACAAAAAGAAAACAAAAAACAAACAAAAAAACCTCCAAAACTACTAGAACCAATAAACTAGTTCAGCAAGGTCACAGAATAGAAGATGAATATGCAAACATTGACTGTGTTTCTATCTAGTATCAAAAAGTAAAAAAATAAATTAAGAAAACAATTCCATCCACAATAAAGTCAAAATAATTGAGAAAAAATTTAACAAAATGCATAGCTTTATATGTACTGAAACTGAATACTGAAAACACACACTGAAAATTATAAAATATTGCTAATAAAAATTAAAGGGATCTAAACAGGGATAGACATTCCATGTTCATGTTTTGGAAGACTCAAAATTAATATAACACATATGCACACATTGATCTATATACTGAGCACAATTCCTATCAAAAATATCAGCAGGCTTTTTTGCAGGAAGGGAGAAGGTGATTCTAAATTTTATATGAAAAGGCAAAGAACACTGAATAGCCCAAACAATCTTGAAACATAATAACAAATTGAAGGACTTACACTTACTGATTTCACAACTTAGTCTAAAAGTGCTGTAATCAAGATAGCTTAAGGATAAACATATCCTTAAAATAGATTAAGCACAGACATAAGGATAGAACAATGGAAGACAAGAGAGAGTACCAAACAAAACTCTTAGATTTATGGTCAGTTGATTTTTAACAAATATACCAAGACAGTTTAATGTGGAAAATATAGACTTTTCAACAAAAAATGCTGGGATAATTGGATATTCACATAAAAATATTAATTTAGATTCTTTCCCCATACCATACACAAAAATTAACTCAAAATGGCCCAGAGACCTAAACGTTAGAGCAAAACAGTATGCATTTTAGAAGAAGAAAAATTGGAGAGAATCTTTGAGAACTTGGATTAGCCAAAGATACATGGCACTAAAAACATAATCCATTAAAATTGATATATTGGACTTCATCAAAATTTAAAAATGGATACTTTATAAGCCACCATAAAGAAAAATAAAAAGACAAAGACAACTAGAAGAAAACATTCCCAAATTATTTATCTGATAAAAGACTTGTATTCAGGATATAATAGGAACTCTCACAATTCAATAATAAGATAATTAAAATATTCCTAAACAGAAAGTGATGTCAACAACATAGTCTAATAATAGTCCCTCATTCAAACTGCCCCCTCAACAACAACAATTTGGCATTCCATTCATGGATTAAAGTGCCTTTGTGGAAGCTGTGGGATTCAGCACTATACGCCAAGAGATCTGGGAGGAGTCTCACCCACTATGTATTGAGTAATAGACATATAGACCCTGGTCCCAGCTGTGGACCCTGCAGTGGCCCGTGAACTGTCTCCAGCCCCTCTTCACTGGGGTCTAGAAGACACTGGAGAACAATGTCTTAGACAATCACCAATAATCAAGAGAGCCTTTGTGGAAGTCCAAGTTTCCAGTGGACAAGTTGCAGCACCAAGAAAATTGGTACACTCACTATGGAAAAGAGTATGGAGGTTCCTCTAAAAAGTAAAAATAGAATTATCATATAATCCAGCAATCCACTCCTGGATATATATCCAAAGGAAATGAAATCAGGACCTCAAAGAGATATCTGCATTCCCATGTTCATTGCAGCATTACTCACAATAGCCAAGATATGGAAACAACCTAAGTGTCTGTTAGCAAATGAATGGGTAAAGAAGATGTGAATGGTATCATTCAGTCATGAGAAAGTAGGAAATCCTGCCATTTGCAACAACATGGATGGACCCTGAGGGCATTATGCTAAGTGAAATGAGTCAGATAAAGACAAATACTGTGTGATATCACTTATATGTGGAATCTAAAAAAGCCAAAATCATAGAAACAGATTGTAGAATGGTGGTTGCCAGGGATTGGGGGCAGGAGTGGAGACGTAGTATGTGGAGGGAGAATAAGGAAACGTTGGTCAAAGTGTACAAACTTCAAGTTATAAGATGAATACTTTCTGGGGATCTAATGTACAGCATTGTGACTGTAGTTAATAATACTGTATTACATACCTGAAAATTGCTGAGAGAGTAGAATTCAAATGCTCTCAGCACAAGGAAGAAATAGTAATTATTTGATGTGATGCAAGTGTTAACTAATCCTGCTGTGGTAATCATTTTATGATGTTTAAATGTAATCAAATCATCATATTGTAGACGTTAAACCTACACAATGTTATATGCTAATTATATCTCAATAAAGCTGGAAAAAATGGAAGATATCGGAACATTAAAAAAGTGGGCAAACAACTTGAATAGACGTTTCACTAATGATGATAAGTGGATATCAATAAACACATGTAAATATACTCAACAACTTTAGTCATTAGAAATTCCAAACTGAAACCAAAATGAGATTGCAGTTCACACCTACGAGAATGTTATAATCAAAAAGACAGCCAATATCTAGTGTTAATGATGTTGTAGAGAACCTAGAACTTCCATCAATTGCTGATTGGCATCTAATATAGTACAGCCACTATCAAAAACATTTTGGCAGTTTCCTAAAAAAGTTAAACATAAATTCCATTCTTAGAAATCTACCCAAGAGAAATGAAAACATATGTCCACATATAGTCTGTTTACAAATGTTCATAACAGAATTATTCATAATAGCCAAAAATGGAAGTGGAAAAAGCATCCCTCAATTGGCAAATGTATGGACAAAATATTGTATATCCATGTAATTAAATGCTATTCAGCAATACCAGTAGCAAACTACTGATACTACAGCATAAGTGAAACTAAAAAGCATTATGCTAAGGGGAAGAAGCAAATCACAGAAGATCACATAGAGTATGATTCCATGTATATGAAATATCTAGAAAAGGCAAAGCTATAGAGATGGAGAGCAGACTAATAGTTTCCTAGGGATAGAGGTGGGAAAATGAAGTGACTGCAAGTGAGCACTAGGGATCTTGGGGTAATGGGAATACTCTAAAATTGTATTGTGGTGATGATTATATAACTCTATCCATTAAAATCATGGCATTGTACACTTAAAGCAGATGAATTTTATGGCATTTAAATTATTTCTCAATGAAGGTTTTAGAAAAATATTTTTTCACGGCTCCTAGTCCTCTAGAACAGTTTTCAAAAACTTCACTGAAAATAAGAAATCACAGTGCTTGTTGACAATGACATCATCTTCTCTGGATATTTCAATTTCATATTTTTAGTAATCACCTCCGATAGCTCATATAATTAGATTTGGAAAACACTAATCTGGAAAATAAATTATTAATCTTCTTACTATATTTTAAAATCTGATTTCAAATCTGCCTCTCTTCCCCCTAATATTCCACTGTCTGGCTCATAACTTAAAATACAAGCCTAAACTTCTTATTAATGCTGTCTTTCTCAGTGTCATTTCATGTATTTTTTTTTCTCCAAATGCATTCTCTGAGAATATAGAGATTTTATCTTATATCTCCATATCTCCCCAAACTACTAATGCAGTGCTGAGCCTGGCTTTATCCACAGTTAATGATTGTTAGATGTTTGAAGAGGTTCACTTGGGGTTAAAGAGAAAATCAAACTGTGAGCACCAGAGGCACAGGGAGAGCACCTATCATTTTCACCACAGTATTCTCAGATTTGAGTGCTATATGCACCTTAAATAGAAAACAGTGGTAACATGAGACCATGGTTTTATCTAGGACAAATATTGATCATTTTCAAGCTGAGAGACACTGTATTCCTGCCCTCGATGATTTTACATATTTTCAGAAGTCACAGATTCCTAATCAAAACATTATAATAAAATGTCTATGTTATAGAGAGGCATGTGACTAGTAGTACGGGAACACAAAGGGCAGGCATGTAGGTTATCCTGGGGTGTTATTGTACTTCACTTATAGAAATGAAAAAAGGTAAAATGAAAGATGCCTCTGCCTTAAGGAATGCTTAGCTTATTTGAGGTGACTGATGATTAAACCTATATTTATGATTATATATGATAGAAGTTTGACAATGATGGAAGTATGCAAATAATGAACAAGAGCAAAAAATCTCAGAGTAGTGGAATAGGGGAAGAGAAGAAGCATGTTGATCACACAAATTCCCAAGTACTATATTAACTGAATCCTTCAACTGTTTTATTTTGTTCTCATGAGAGTCCAATATAAAATAAAACTTCTTTTAATTAAAAAAATTTAAAAATAAATAAATGAATAGTATGATGTCGAGGGGAAAACAGAAACATTATGGATTAAAAACAATCTCATCAAAAAAAAAAAACAAAAAAACCCAGACGGCTTCACTGGTGGCGCAGTGGTTGAGAGTCTGCATGCCGATGCAGGGGACATGGGTTCGTGCCCCGGTCCAGGAGGGTCTCACATGGCATGGCGCGGCTGGGCCCGTGGGCCATGGCCACTGAGCCTGCGCATCCGGAGCCTGTGCTCTGCAACGGGAGAGGCCACAACAGTGAGAGACCCGCGTACTGCAAAAAAAAAAAAAAAAAAAAAAAAGTACTGAAAGTAGTCCCTTTAATTCTGTTTTATGTATAGCAAGATAAAAATCTCAGAGAAGTATGTTTTCTCTCTCACACTACTGGTAAGTATCACAAGCAGGATTTAAATACAGGTTTCCCTAATTATTTTATTTTATATATATTTATTCATTTAAAAATTTCTTTTCTTATGGTAAGGACACTTAACATGAGATTTACCACCTTAATTTTTTTTAAGTGCACAATACAGGATTGCTAACTACAACACAATGTTGCATAGCAAATCTCTACAATTACTCATTTTGCATAACTTAAATTTTATACTATTGAACCTTTAAAATGCAATCTCATTATTTTTTGAATCTTATTTATTTTTATACAGCAGGTTCTTATATACATATTAGTGTATATATGTCCATCCCAATCTCCCAATTCATCCCACCACCCGCTCACCCCACTTCCCCCCTTGGTGTCCATACGTTTGTTCTCTACATCTGTATCTCTATTTCTGCCTTGCAAACTGATTCATATGTACCATTTTTCTAGATTCCACATATATGTTAATATACGATATTTGTTTTTCTCTTTCTGACTTACTTCATTCTGTATGATGGTCTCTACATCCATCCATGTCTCTACAAATGACCCAATTTCGTTCCTTTTTATGGCTGACTACTAATATTCCATTGTATATATGTACCACATCCTCTTTCTCCATTCATCTGTCCATGGGCATTTAGGTTGCTTCCATGACCTGGCTATTGTAAATAGTGCTGCAATGAACATTGGGGTGCATGCGTCTTTTTGAATTATGGTATTCTCTGGGTATGTGCCCTGTAATGGGATTGTTGGGTCGTATGGTAATTCTATTTTTAGTTTTTTAAGGAACCTCTATACTGTTCTCCATACTAGCTGTATCAATTTACATTCCCACCAACAGTGCAAGAGGGCTCCCTTTTCGCCACACCCTCTCCAGCATTTATTGTTGGTAGATTTTCTGATCATGCCCATTCTAACTGGTGTGAGGTGATACCTCATTGTAGTTTTGATTTGCATTTCTCTAATAATTAGTGATGTTAAGCAGCTTTTCATGTGCTTCTTGGACATCTGTATGTCTTCTTTGGACAAATGTCTATTTAGGTCTTCTGCCCATTTTTGGATTGGGTTGCTTTTTTAATATTGAGCTGCATGAGCTGTTTATATATTTTGGAGATTAATCCTTTGTCTGTTGATTCGTTTGCAAATATTTTCTCCCATTCTGAGGGCTGTCTTTTCGTCTTGTTTATAGTTTCCTTTGCTGTGCAAAAGCTTTGAAGTTTCATTAGGTCCCATTTGTTTACTTTTGTTTTTATGTCCATTACTCTAGGAGGTGGGTCAAAAAAGATCTTGCTGTGATTTATGTCAAAGAGTATTCTTCCTATGTTTTCCTCTAAGAGTTTTATAGTGTCCAGTCTTACATTTAGGTGTTTAATTCATTTTGAGTTTATTTTTGTGTATGGTGTTAGGTAATGTTCTAATTTCATTCTTTTCCATGTAGGTGTCCAGTTTTCCGAGCACCATTTATTGAAGAGACTGTCTTTTCTCCACTGTATATCCTTGCCTCCTTTGTTATAGATTAGTTGACCACAGGTGCATGAGTTTATCTCTGGGCTTTCTATCCTGTTCCATTGATCTATATTTCTGTTTTTGTGCCAGTACCCTATTGTCTTGATTACTGTAGCTTTGCAGTACAGTCTGAAGTCAGGGAGTCTGATTCCTCCAGCTCCGTTTTTTTCCCTCAAGATTCCTTTGGCTATTTGGGATCTTTTGTGTCTCCAGAAAAATTTTAAGATTTTTTGTTCTACTTCTGTAAAAAATGCCATCGGTAATTTGACAGAGATTGCATTGAATCTGTAGATTGCTTTGGGCAGTATAGTCATTTTCACAATATTGATTCTTCCAATCCAAGAATATAGTATATCTCTCCATCTGTTTGTGTCATCTTTGCTTTCTTTCATCAGTGTCTTATAGCTTTCTGAGTACAGGTCTTTTACCTCTTTAGGTAGGTTTATTCCTAGGTATTTTACTCTTTTTGTTGCAACGATGAATGGGATTGTTTCTTTAATTTCTCTTTCTGATCATTCGTTGTTAGTGTACAGGAATGCAAGAGATTTCTGTGCATTAATTTTGCATCCTGCAACTTTACCAAATTCATTGATTAGCTCTAGTAATTTTCTGGTGGCATCTTTAGGATTCTCTACGTATAGTATCAAGTCATCTGCAAACAGGGACAGTTTTATTTCTTTTCCAATTTGTATTCCTTTTATTTCTTTTTCTTCTCTGACTGCCATGGCTAGGACTTCCAAAACTATGTTAAATTATAGTGGACATCCTTGTCTTGTTCCTGATGTTAGAGGAAATGCTTTCAGTTTTTCAACATTGAGAATGATGTTTGCTGTGGGTTTGTCGTATATGGCCTTCATTATGTTGAGGTAGGTTCCCTCTATGCCCACTTTCTGGAGAGTTTTTATCATAAATGAGTGTTGAATTTTGTCAAAAGCTTTTTCTCCATCTATTGAGATGATCATATGGTTTTTACTATTAAAGTTGTTAATATGGTGTATCACATTGATTGATTTGCATATATTGAAGAATCATTGCATCCATGGGATAAATCCCAGTTGATCATGGTGTATGATCCTTTTAACGTGCTGTTGGATTCTGTTTGCTAGTATTTTGTTGAGGATTTTTGCATCTATATTCATCAGTCATATTGGTCTGTAATTTTCTTTTTTTTTGTAGTATCTTTGCCTGGTTTTGGTATCAGGTGATGGTGGCCTCATAGAATGAATTTGGGAGTGTTCCTTCCTCTGCAATTTTTTGGAAGAGTTTGAGAAGGTTAGGTGTTAGCTCTTCTCTAAATGTTTGATAGAATTCACCTGTGAAGCCATCTGGTCCTGGGCTTTTTTGTTGGAAGATTTAAAATCACAGTTTCAATTTCATTACTTGTGATTGGTCTGTTCATATTTTCTATTCTTCCTGGTTCAGTCTTAGAAGGTGATACCTTTCTAAGAATTTGTCCATTTCTTCCAGGTTCTCCATTTTATTGGCATAGAGTTTCTTGTAGTAGTCTCTTATGATGCTTTATATTTCTGCAGTGTCCATTGTAACTCCTCCTTTTTCATTTCTAATTTTATTGATTTGAGTTCTCTCCCTCTTTTTCTTGATGAGTCTGGCTAAAGGTTTATCAATTTTGTTTAGCTTCTAAAAGAACCATCTTTTAGTTTCATTGATCTTGGCTATTATTTTCTTTGTTTCTATTTATTTCTGCTCTGATCTTAATGATTTCTTTCCTTCTCCTAACTTTGGGTTTTGTTTGTTCTTCTTTCTCTAGTTCCTTTAGGTGTAAGGTTAGATTGTTTATTTGAGATTTTTCTCATTTCTTGATGTAGGACTGTATTGCTATAATGTTCCCTGTTAAAACTGCTTTTGCTGCATCCCATAGGTTTTGGATCATTGTGTTCTCATTTTCATTTCTAAGTATTTTTTGATTTCCTCTTTGATTTCTTCAGTGATCTCTTGGTTATTTAGTAATGTATTGTTTAGCCTCCATGTGTTTCTAGGTTTTATGTTTTTGTCCCTGTAACTGATTTCTAATCTCATAGCCTTGTGGTCAGTAAAGATGCTTGATATGATTTCAATTTTCTTAAATTTACTGAGGCTTGATTTGTGACCCAAGATATGATCTATCCTGGAGAATGTTCCATGTGCACTTGAGAAGAAAGTGTAATCTGCTGTTTTTGGATGGAATGTCCTATAAATATCAGTTAAATCTATCTGGTCTATTGTGTCATTTAAAGCTTGTGTTTCCTAATTAATTCTGTCTGGATGATCTGTCCATTGGTGTAAGTGAGGTGTTAAAGTCCCCCTCAATTTTTGTGTTACTGTCGATTTCCTCTTTTATCACTGTTAGCAGTTCCCTTATGGATTGAGGTGCTCCTATGTTGGGTGCATATATATTTATAATTGTTATATCTTTTTCTTGGATTAATCCCTTGATCATTATGTAGTGTCCTTCCTTGTCTCTTGTAACATTCTTTATTTTAAGGTCCATTTTATCTGATATGAGTGTTGCTACTCCAGCTTTCTTTTGATTTCCATTTGCATGGAATATATCTTTTTCCATTCCCTCACTCTCAGACTGTATGTGTCCCTAGGTCTGAAGTGGGTCTCTTGTAGACACCATATAGATGGGTCTTGTTTTTGTATCCATTAAGCAAGCCTGTGTCTTTTGGTTGGAGCATTTAATCCATTCACATTTAAGGTAATTATTGATATGTATGTTCCTATTACTATTTTCTTAGTTGTTTTGGGTTTGTTTTTGTAGGTCTTTTTCTTCTCTTGTTTCCCACTTAGAGAAATTGCTTTAGCATTTGTTGTGGAGCTGGTTTGGTGGTTCTGAATTCTCTTAGCTTTTTCTTGTCTGTAAAGCTTTTGATTTCTCCGTCAAATCCAAATGAGATCCTTGCCGGGTAGAGTAAACTTGGTTGTGGGTTCTTCCCTTTAATCACCCTAAATATATTGTGCCACTCCCTTCTGGCTTGAGAGTTTCTGCTGAGAAATCAGCTGTTAACATTATGGGAGTTCCCTTGTATATTATTTGTCATTTTACCCTTGTTGCTTTTAATAGTTTTTCTTTGTCTTTAATTTTTGTCAGTTTGATTACTGTGGGTCTCGGCGTGTTTCTCCTTGGGTTTATCCTGTATGGGACTCTCTGTGCTTCCTGGACTTGGATGGGTATTACCTTTCTCATGTTAGGGAAGTTTTCAACTATAATCTCTTCAAATATTTTCTTGTGCCCTTTCTCTCTCTCTTCTCCTTCTGGGACTGATATAATTCAAAATTTGTCATGTTTAATGTTGTCCCAGAGGTTTCTTAGGCTGTCCTTATTTCTTCTCATTCTTTTTTCTCTATTCTTTCCTTGCAGTGAATTCCACCATTCTGTCTTGCAGGTCACTTATTCATTCTTCTGCCTCAGTTATTCTGCTAGTGATTCTTTCTAGTGTATTTTTCATTTCAGTTATTGTACCGTTCATCTCTGTTTGTTCTTTAATTCTTCTAGGTCTTTGTTAAACATTTCTTACATCTTCTTGATTTTTGCCTCCATTCTTTTTCTGAGGTCCTGGATCATCTTCACTGTCATTATTCTGAATTCTTTTTCTGGAAGCTTGCCTATCTCCACTTCATTTAGTTGTTTATCTGGAGTTTCATCTTGTTCCTTCATCTGGTACATAGTCCTCTGCCTTTTCATTTTGTCTATCTTTCTGTGAATGTGGTTTTCATTCCACAGGCTGCAGGACTGTAGTTCTTGCTTCTGCTGTCTGTCTGGTGGATGAGGCTATTTAAGAGGCTTGTGCAAGCTTCCTGATGGGAGGGACTGGTGGTGGGTAGAGCTGGGTGTTCCTTTGATGGGCATAGCTCAGTAAAACTTTAATCTGGTTGTCTGCTGATGGGTGGGGCTGAGTTCCTTCCCTGTTGTTTGGCCTGAGGTGACCCAGCATGAAGCCTAGAGGCTCTTTGGTGAGGCCAATGGCAGACTTTGTGAGGGCTCATGCCAAGCATTACTTCCCAGAACTTCTGCTGCCAGTGTCCTTGTCCCCGTGGTGAGCCACAGCCACCCCCTGACTCTGCAGGAGACCGGCCAACACCAGCAGGTAGGTCTGGTTCAGTCTCCCATGGGGTCACTGCTCCTTCCTCTTGGGTCCTGATGCACACATTACTTTGTGTGTGCCCTCCAAGAGTGGAGTGTCTGTTTCCCCCAGCCCTGTCAAAGTTCTGCAGTCAAATCCCACTACCCTTCAAAGTCTGATTCTCTGGGAATTCCTCCTCCCTTTTCTGGACCCCCAGGTTGGGAAGCCTGACGGGAGGCTCCAAACCCTCACTTTAGTGGGTGAACTTCTGTGGTATAATTGCTCTCCAGTTTGTGAGTCACCCACCCAACAGTTATGGGATTTGATGTTATTGTGATTGCGCCCCTCCTACCATCTCACTGTGGCTTCTCCTTCATCTTTGTATGTGGGGTATCTTTTTTGGTGAGTTCCAGTGTCTTCCCGTTGATGATGGTTCAGCAGTTAGCTGTAATTCCGGTGCTTTTACAAGAGGGAGTGAGCGTACGTCCTTGTACTCTGCCATCTTGACTGCAATCTCTTTTAAAGCACTTGAAGTTTTAGAGTCAAAGATAGCCAAGAACAATATTAAACACTTGATACTAGTTGTTTTACATTTCTGGAGTAATCATTTAACTTGAAACTTTATTAAATAAAAACTGATTCTTAAGAATGATGACATACTTTAGAACCAGAATTTTTTTCTATTTCATCATCATAAACTTAAATATAATGTATATAATCCTAATATACAGAGGCCTGAAAGGGATTGCTATATTAATTTGTAACATCTCTTCAGTAAGAGATTTGTCAAAAACACAAGATCAGATACAACTAAGAGAATTTTTTTCTGATGCTCTGAGCTGATTTTCAACAGAGTTTGTGGCACATATTTTGCTGATTTTCCATTTTGAGTCCCATACTGACCTTGTCCAACTTTGGTCTGTTCTTGGAAGTTGTTTTCTTGTGTATTGCTTGCTTTGTGCTTTGCAGAAAATGTTCAGGTATCTACACCTACAATTATTTAAAGTTCAGTTTAAGTAGACTTTAACATCTCTTACACTAGTAGAGAGATACTTTTCTCAAAATTAGAATCATACTATATGTAATTTTATATGCTACTTTTCTCGTTTAACATATTATGAGCAATTTTTCCTGTCATTAAATTTTCTTTCCTTTTTCTTTGATGTTGCCTTTGTTTTTTTGCTTTGGCTGTTGAACTGGGTTTCCTTGCTTTATTCTCTGCAGTATATATAAGAAAAACAAATTATTTGTAATTAAAGTAGTGAATACTGTTTTTCTTTGGAAAAAAAATCACCTATATTTCTTTATTTAGCAAGATTAGGAGAGTAACTGTATCACTTTTGCACATGCTATAAAGTAGAAGAACTGGATATTTCTCTATTCTTGCTCTTTTCCCATACTGAACTTCCCCATCTGTGTTAGCATAAATCCATATTATTAGAAACTTTTATATAATACTTTTACCCTAACGTATATTGTCTATATTTGCATTCAGGGTTGCAATTAAGTGTTCAGCAGCTATTAAATACACTCATGTTTAATACGTTTGAATGTTTGTATCATTCCTGTATACATCATTTACCCATTTTTATATTTTTTACCTTTGGGTTCATCTCTTGGCCAGATGGAATGTAATCTTTTGTTTGTTTGTTTGTTTTGTTTTGTTTTGCGGTATGCAGGCCTCTCACTGCTGTGGCCTCTCCTGCTGCGGAGCACAGGCTCCGGACGCGCAGGCCCAGCGGCCATGGCCCACGGGCCCAGATGCTCTGCGGCATGCAGGATCCTCCTGGATTGGGGCACAAACCCATGTCCCCTGCATAGGCAGGCAGACTCTCAACCACTGCTCCACCAGGGAAGCCCAGAATGTAATCTTAACTAAACTTTCTAGGAAAGATATTTGAGTGGTGGTATATTTTCTGAGCCCTTACATATATGACAGTTTCTATTAACTTTTTATATGGTCAAATTCCATGTTATATTCACTTATATTCCTCATATCATGTTGTGACATAGGTTTTAATAACTGAAATCTTTTATAACTGCTCTTCATGCACCCCTGCACTACTAACTCTTCAGACTAGTGACTAGAATCAGAAACAGAAATGATAGCTATTGTTTAAGAGCTTGTGTTCCAGAGACAGTTCTAGGACTTTACATATAAAACAATCAATCTGAACCGCTACCTTATGGACTAGAAGTACTATTATTCCTCTTTTACAGGTGAGGAAACTGATATGGAGAGGGTTTAACTCACCTTCTCCAGGTTGCAAAGTAGTATATGTCAGAGTTCCAATTCTAACTAAGAAAGTCTGATTTCTGAACTCTCACACTATCAGTCTACATGGGTATACTTATATACTGGTATACAACTTTTAGTACTATTTCAAACTTATATATCTTTTACTCAACTGAAATGTCCTAAAAGGAAAGGTTGTTGTTGTTGTTTTCCTGTTAAGATATTAGCAAAATAAAGCCCTTTTGTAAACCTGAGACACTTAGGTCTATGGACTCTAGACCTTGATATACAAAGAAAAGGCATTGCCTCTGAAATTTGAAGTGTAGATTTCAAGTTACATCAACCTATTCAACCTCTCTGTGCTGCAGATTCTTCATTTTTGAAGAGTTAATGAGGTTCACATCCATAGCCAAGAAAAACCAGCAAAAAGGACTAAGCTAAGCCTTCAAATTCAAGTATTTCACACTGTCATGTGGAGAAATGCAGACACACTGGAAAGTTCCAGTTCTAGTCTTAGTTCTCCCAGACAGACCAGAGATAGTTTTCTTTTAACTGCTGATTTCAAATAAGAAAAATAGAAAGGGAGATGAAAAAGAAGACAGCATTTTTTGAGCAGCCAGCACCAGGCCATCAGATTAGCATCCAAAGGAGGACTTCTGAAGGTAAAAACTGAATTTAACTGAGCTTTATAGCAGTGGTGGCAGTGATTTTAGCCAATGGAAATGGTGGTAGTTGCAATCAGAGTTAGCAGTGCCAGGATGTCTGGAGCTACAATGTAAGAATTTAATTGTATTTAAAAAAAACACAAAAAACTGTTTTAGTTGATGGAGTCTATTTTTTGTCTTAAATATTTATAATCCTAGGGAAAGTAATAACTGTTTTTTTTTATTTTTAAATTTTTTTTTTGCGGTATGTGGGCCTCTCACTGTTGTGGCCTCTCCCATTGCAGAGCACAGGCTCCGGACGCGCAGCAGGCTCAGCGGCCATAGCTCATGGGCCCAGCCGCTCTGCGGCATGTGGGACCTTCCCGGACCGGGGCACGAACCCGTGTCCCCTGCATCGGCAGGTGCACTCCCAACCACTGTGCCACCAGGGAAGCCCATGACTGTTTTACATTAGAAATTTCTCAGAAGCAAAGCCTGTATCTAATTAAACTTTGGGTATTCCCAGCACTGTACATTATCTAGCATACTGTAAATTTCCTGCAAATTTTTGGTGAAGCAGGGTGGGCAAAAGGCAGTTTCAGAGAAAATGAACTGAGTAGAATTAGAGATTTCAAGTAGAAAGAAATGTTTCAAGAAACTTTGCTATAAATAGGAAGATACAAATGGATGGTAGCTGACGGGTAAAGTGGAATCAACAGAAATAAATGTTTTCTTTTCTTCCAGATAGAATAACAGGATGTTTTTACACTGTCGGTACTGATGGAAATAATCTCCATAAATTTGTGATGTATGGGGGGGGACTTTCTGGAGTTACGTTTTTGAGGAGGTTTTGGGAATGGGAGAATGTATAGCTTTTTACATAGGAGAATACACAGTTTTTTGTTTTTTTCTTTTTTTCTGTGATAATAAATGAGATGTTAAAGTATGTCAGTAGAGGTGCTAGAGAGCCTGTGAAAGTTCTCTGCTGGTTGTTTCAGTATTCGTAGTGCAGTAGGGAGCAAAGGAATAAGTTGAGAATGAATATGGGTGATAAGCTGGGGACAGAAGAAAAGATGAAATCGTTTTCTGAGAGAATGAAAGAAAAATGAATTAGGATGCAGAGTATGATTGCTAAAAAGCATTTAAGGTTTGTTATAGTACCTATTGTTTACTTGTTATTTTTTCTTATTCACTTTGTGTATTTATGCATTCTCCTCCCCCTTTTTTCCTTGATTAGAGTACTCAAAAGGCTAGCTTTTGTTGCTTTTTTTTAACCTTACTGACTTTTATTTGGCTTATCAGCTTTATAATATTTGTTTCCTTATTCATCAATTTATTTTTTTTATCATTTTCAAATACTTTATTCTCTCTTCTGTAGGTTTATCATCTTGTTCTTTTTCTAACTTTATATGTTGGATGTTTAATTCACTTATTTTCAATTTTTCTTCTTAATTATTATGAATATTAAGGATTTTTTTCTTCTGAGAACGGTTTTTTTTTATCAATAGGTTCTGATATGGTGTTTAAAATATTCTGCAGTTTTAAAAAATTATATAATTGAGTAAATAGTTTTGAACTTTTCAGATCAAGAAATATTTTTGGCTTATTTTTCTAATTTTATTAGTGTTTCTATCTTTAATACATTCTGATCAGAAGCTGTGGTTTTTACTAGTGCCAACTTTCAACTTATTGATTTTTTAAAATATTCTAATATGGTAAAATTTGTGAACTTTCTAAGGCAATTTGGGAAAAAATTTTATTCTATTTTTTCAAGGTAGAAATTAATGTATATATTATCTAGACCTATTTTATGCAATTCTTCTAAATTGCTATTGAATTTTGGTACAGTTGATCTCACAATATCTCACATGAACTGAGAAAAGGCTGAATTAATTATATAGGAAATTTAATAACATTTTGTCATTTCTTATAACTACAGAGCTTTCAAGTTATCAGCCAGGTATAACACAATGTCATTTTGAAACATAATAAGTACAACAATTAATAATCACTGTTAACAATATCAAATACAATCTTTTAAAAGAAGGTATTGCATAAATCTTTAGTGTTATTTTTAAGATTATTCAAATTTAGAGATAAACAGTTGTAGCCAAGCCAAAAGATGACTGGAAATACTCTCATATGAAACAGTGATATTTTTCTTTTTTTTTCTAATATTTTCAGATAGCTCCAATATTTAAAATAAGCAAACTAATAATAATTTGAAATTCCCTAAAATGTGCTTCAATCTTAGACATTTTAGTTGACAATTTAGATAAAATTAACAGAAAATATCATTTATAATTTATCTCATTGAGAAGTTTTTAATTTTATCCTCTAATTTGTGCTTTCAGATATAAAGCACCTTAAGTGGTGGTGGTGGGGAATTATCCCATTGTAATATGAAGAATTTTCTCAATGAGTTGCTTTATAGACAGAAATTCTAGAGTGGCTTTATATTTCATAATTTGAATTACAATAGATGTTTTTGCAAAACTTAATGCACTCAACTAGAAGCTTTTCAGTGTGTATAGGGAACTGTATTCTATTAAGTGATGACATGATTATTTTTATGAAGAGTAATTATTTTCTTGGACACCTGGAGTATGTGTTAGAATTAAAATACCAAGGAAAGAATAGGTGACTATATTGATAGATGAGATTGTGTCTCATTGATTCTCCTAAGTACCTCAATATGGACAGCTTTCTACAGAGTGACACACTTTGGTCACTGTTTTCATGAAAGTAAATTCAAATTATTAACATTTTATTTATTAACATTCTTTTAACTTTATATATTTAAAACAAATTGTAAATGTGCCATATATCATTTCAACTAATCATCACTATAATCTGAGGTGGCTTGTGCAATCTTGGCTGTGTATTTTCTGTAAACTGACAATGCATGTCCTTCTTATGCTTTCAGCTGTAGGCAGAAAGGGTACAGTGAATTAGTCAGTATTTCAAAGTGTCAATTATAGGTTTCAAAGAGGCTGTGTAGAGTTAGTGGAGCAGTGAAATATGAGGCAGCCAAGCAAAGGCACAGCATATTCATAACTTTTGTGTTCCTGAACATGTTTGCCTATATGCTTTAACCTGTAAACATGGGCAACTAAATTTTTAATTGAGGCTAGGCACAGATGATAGAAGGTTATATCCTCAGGCTAGGTTCTGTTGGTTGATGTTATATAATGCCAGTGGACATGTAATTCATGTATTTCAGAGACCTGACAAGTTGAAGAGGTAATTAGTATCCTCTATGCTTGACACGAAGCACTTTGTGAACTATCAGAAGAGAAATTTGGAAATAAATCATGTCATGGCAAAGCAGCGAGACCAGTTTAGATAAGCATCAAGTGGGCAGGTTTTTCAGAATGGAAATCTTCCTTATGCAGGTTGGAATGAAGCAGCCTATAACATCTATATCAAGACCTAAATTTTGAATAATAAAAAGTTCCTCTGTAGAACCAGAGCTTGCCTGAGGTGGTGTCCTGATTTGTCTTTCGGAAGGCAAGGAGAAGAAAAAACAGTAACTATTTCTTAAGGGATATTGCTGTGGGAAGCTGAAATTTCATAAAGAAGTGAGAGAGGTGCGCTTTCTCTCCTGGGGTTCTGTGATGTTAGATAATCCTTTGCTGATAAATGAAGAATTAAAAAAAATTTTTTTGAGGCAAACTACAGAAGCATTGTTACCTTTTATCTTAAAATATATTTGAAAGTTTAATCCCAGATCTAGCCAGTTTAGATTTGGGAGTAAGGTATATGTTATATGTACATTATGAGAATTCTCATATGACTTGATGGACAGTGAATCTTGTTTAGAGAAAAGTCTGTATTAGAAACAGGTTGATATGCATGAAATCAAGTTCTTATTGTTGATTGCTGTAGAGCATATTTTAATATTGCAAGGCTCAAGATACCACTTGATTTTTGGTTGAGATTAAACTTTGCTGGAAAGTAGGAGTTGGGGGAGAGAGTGAAGGTGTGTCATACCACAGAACTCTGTCTAGGTTATACCTATTTTATGTATTGCAACATCTATGTGAAGTTTTGCATGAAAAAATATTATTTTAGAGATAAATGCTATAGATAAAGTTTTCTCTGAAAAACAGATATGTTTTCCCTTTTGGACAGGAGGAACAATTATAAATCACAGATCTAAACTAGTGACCTATATCTATCACTACAGATATATTTTGGTTCTACTACATATTGTTTTAAATAGTAAAAATGTCTAACGTATTAAATTCTTATAATTTATCAGACACTCCATTAACTCCTTGAAGTCCTTACAAAACCTCTATGAAGCTGATATTATTGTTTTTCCAGGTGAGGTTTAAGAGAGAGTGATTGTCGTGTCCATGGAATAGCAACAGTAAATGATGAAGCCAAGGCATAAGCTCCAGCAGTCTGATCCCAGAGCTAGTTTTTGGTTTTAATCTACTAACTATGGATTAATTTCTAAATTTCAAATTTGGGAGATTTCACATAAAGTCCGAAATTCTAATCTCTCTAAAAACTTGGGTAATCTGGTTACAACAGTTTGCATTTCTTCATGGGAACAGTAAGTGTGAGCTGAGCAGCTACTGGCCCTTTAGACACATTTCTGCAGGGCTCTCACAATTGCTTATGATCACAGGGGTTGAGACCCTGAATGGTAAAAGTGATCATGTTCTCCTCTTTGTTTGGATCGCCAAGATATTCAGAATGCTGTTTGTGATGAAGTAGTAATTTTTTTCCCTCTGGTATTGATTTTTTATCTTCATAGTTCACTAAATTTTTTTTTATTAGTCATCAATTTTATACACATCAGTGTATACATGTCAATCCCAATTGCCCAATTCAGTACACCACCATCCCCACACCACCGCGGTTTTACCCCCTTGGTGTCCATACATTTGTTCTCTACATCTCTGTCTCAACTTCTGCCCTGCAAACCGGTTCATCTGTACAAATTTTTAAGGTTCCACATGCATGCGTTAATATACGATACTTGTTTTTCTCTTTCTGACTTACTTCACTCTGTATGACAGTCTCTAGATCCATCCATGTCTCAACAAATGACTCAATTTTGTTCCTTTTTATGGCTGAGTAATATTCCATTGTATATATGTACCACATCCTTTTTATCCATTCATCTATCCATGGGCATTTAGGTTGCTTCCATGACCTGCCTATTGTATATAGTGCTGCAATGAACATTGGGGTGCATGTGTCTTTTTGAATTATGGTTTTCTCTGGGTATATGCCCAGTACTGGGATTGCTGGATCATATGGTAATTCTAATTTTACTTTTTTAAGGAACCTCCATCCTGTTCTCCATAGTGGCTGTATCAATTTACATTCCCACCAACAGTGCAAGAGGGTTCCCTTTTCTCCACACCCTCTCCAGCATTTGCTGTTTGTAGATTTTCTGATGATGCCCATTCTAACTGGTGTGAGGTGATACCTCATTGTAGTTTTGATTTGCATTTCTCTAATAATTAGTGATGTTGAGCAGCTTTTCATGTGCTTCTTGGCCATCTGTATGTCTTCTTCAGACAAATGTCTATTTAGGGTTTCTGCCCATTTTTGGATTGGGTTTTTTTTTTAATATTGAACTTCATGAGCTGTTTATATATTTTGGAGATTAATCCTTTGTCTGTTGATTCGTTTGCAAATAATTTCTCCCATTCTGAGGGTTGTCTTTTCGTTTTGTTTATGGTTTCCTTTGCTGTGCAAAAGCTTTGAAGTTTCATTAGGTCCCATTTGTTTACTTTTGTTTTTATTTCCATTACTCTAGGAGGTGGATCAAAAAAGATCTTGCTGTGATTTATGTCAAAGAGTGTTCTTCCTATGTTTTCCTCTAAGAGTTTTATAGTGTCCAGTCTTACATTTAGGTCTCGAATCCATTTTGAGTTTATTTTTGTGTATGCTGTTAGGGAGTGTTCTAATTTCATTCTTTTACATGTAGCTGTCCAGTTTTCCCAGCACCACTTATTGAAGAGACTGTCTTTTCTCCATTGTGTATCTTTGCCTCCTTTGTCATAGATTAGTTGACCATAGGTGCGTGGGTTTATCTCTGGGCTTTCTATCCTGTTCCATTGATCTATATTTCTGTTTTTGTGCCAGTACCCTACTGTCTTGATTACTGTAGCTTTGTAGTAGAGTCTGAAGTCAGGGAGTCTGATTCCTCCAGCTCCGTTTTTTTCCCTCAAGACTGCTTTGGCTATTCAGGGTCTTTTGTGTCTCCATATAAATTTTAAGCTTTCTTGTTCAGTTCTGTAAAAAATGCCATTGGTAATTTGATAGGGATTGCACTGAATCTGTAGATTGATTTGGGTAGTACAGTCATTTTCACAATATTGATTCTTCCAATCCAAGAACATGGTATATCTCTCCATCTGTTGGCATAATCTTTAATTTCTTTCATCGGTGTCTTATAGTTTTCTTCATACAGGTCTTTTGTCTCCTTAGGTATGTTTATTCCTAGGTATTTTATTCTATTTGTTGCAATGGTAAATGGGAGTGTTACCATAATTTCTCTTTCAGGTTTTTCATCATTAGTGTATAGGAATGCAAGAGATTTCTGTGCATTAATTTTGTATCCTGCAACTTTACCAAATTCATTGATTAGCTCTAGTGGTTTTCTGGTGGCATGTTTAGGATTCTCTATGTATAGTATCATGTCATCTGCAAACAGTGACAGTTTTACTTCTTCTTTTCCAATTTGTATTCTTTTATTTCTTTTTCTTCTCTAATTGCCATGGCTAGGACTTTCAAAACTATGTTGAATAATAGTGGTGAGAGTGGACATGCTTGCCTCATTCCTGATCTTAGAGGAAATGCTTTCAGTTTTTCACCATTGAGAATGATGTTTGCTGTGGGTTTGTTGTATATGGCCTTTATTATGTTGAGGTAGGTTCCCTCTATGCCCACTTTATGGAGAGTTTTTATCATAAATTGGTGTTGAATTTTGTCAAAAGTTTTTCTGCATCTACTGAGATGATCATATGATTTTTATTCTTCAATTTGTTAATATGGTGTAGCACATTGATTGATTTGCATATATTGAAGAATCCTTGCATCACTGGGATAAATCCCACTTAATCGTGCTGCATGTTCCTTTTAATGTGCTGTTGGATTCTGTTTGCTAGTATTTTGTTGAGGATTTTTGTATCTATATTCATCAGTGCAATTAGTCTGTAACTTTCTTTTTTTGTAGTATGTTTGTCTGGTTTTGGTATCAGGGTAATGGTGGCCTCATAGAATGAGTTTGGGAGTGTCCCTTCCTCTGCAGTTTTTTGGAAGAGTTTGAGAAGGATGGGTGTTAACTCTTCTCTAAATGTTTGATAGAATTCACCTGTGAAGCCATCTGGTCCTGGACTTTTGTTTGTTGGAAGATTTTTAATCACAGTTTCAATTTCATTACTTGTGATTGGTTTGTTCATATTTCCTGTTTCTTCGTGGTTCAGTCTTGGAAGGTTATAGGTTTCTAAGAATTTGTCCATTTCTTCCAGGTTGTCCATTTTTTTGGCATAGAGTTGCTTGTAGTAGTCTCTTAGGATGCTTTGTATTTCTGTTGTATCTGTTGTAGCTTCTACTTTTTCATTTCTAATTTTATGGACTTGAGTTCTCTCCCTCTTTTTCTTGATGAGTCTGGCTAATGGTTTATCAATTTTGTTTATCTTCTCAAAGAACCAACTTTTAGTTTTATTGATCTTTGCTATTGTTTTCTTTGTTTCTAATTCATTTATTTCTGCTCTGATATTTATGATTTCTTTCCTTCTGCTAACTTTGTGTTTTGTTTGTTCTTCTTTCTCTAGTTCCTTTAGGTGTAAGGTTAGATTGTTTACTTCAGATTTTTCTTGTTTCTTGAGGTAGGCCTGTATAGCTATAAATTTCCCACTGCGAACTGTTTTTGCTGCATCCCATAGGTTTTGGATCATCGTGTTTTCATTGTCACTTGTCTCTAGGTAATTTTTGATTTCCTCTTTGATTTCTTCAGTGATCTCTTGGTTATTTAGTAACGTATTATTTACCCTCCATGTGTTTGTGTTTTTTTCATTTTTTCCCCTGTAATTCATTTCTAATCTCATAGCATTGTGGTCAGAAAAGATGTTTGATATGATTTCAATTTTCTTAAATTTACTGAGGCTTGATTTGTGACCCAAGATGTGATCTATCCTGGAGAATGTTCCATGTGCACTTGAGAAGAAAGTGTAATCTGCTGTTTTTGGATGGAATGTCCTATAAATATCAATTAAATGTATCTTTTCTATTGTGTCATTTAAAGCTTCTGTTTTCTTATTTATTTTCATTTTGGATGATCTGTCCATTGGTGTAAGTGAGGTGTTAAAGTCCCCCACTAATATTGTGTTACTGTCAATTTCCTCTTTTATAGCTGTTAGCAGTTGCCTTATGTATTGAGGGGCTCCTATGTTGGGTGCATATATATTTATAATTGTTATATCTTCTTCTTGGATTGATCCCTGATCATTATGTAGTGTCCTTCCTTGTCTCTTGTAACATTCTTTATTTTAAAGTCTATTTTATCTGATATGAGTATTGCTACTCTGGCTTTCTTTGGATTTCCATTTGCATGGAATATCTTTTTCCATCCCCTCACTTTCAGTCTGTATGTGTCCCTAGGTCTGAAGTGTGTCTCTTGTAGACAGAATATATATGAGTCTTGTTTTTGTATCCATTCAGCAAGCCTGTGTCTTTTGATTGGAGGATTTAATCCATTCATGTTTAAGGTAATTATCGATATGTATGTTCCTATGACCATTTTCTTAATTGTTTTGAGTTTGTTTTTCCAGGTCCTTTTCTTCTCTTGTGTTTCCCACTTAGAGAAGTTCCTTTAGCATTTCTTGTAGAGCTGGTTTGCTGGTGCTGAAATCTTTTAGCTTTTGCTTGTCTGTAAAGCTTTTGATTTCTCCATGAAATCTGAATGAGATCCTTGCTGGGTAGAGTAATCTTGGTTGTAGGTTCTTCCCTTTCATCACTTTAAGTATATCATGCCACTCCCTTCTGGCTTGTACAGTTTCTGCTGAGAAATCAGCTATTAACCTTATGGGAGTTCCCTTGTATGTTATTTGTCATTTTTCCCTTGCTGCTTTCAATTATTTTTCTTTGTGTTTAATTTTTGTCAGTTTGATTACTATGGGTCTCGGCGTGTTTCTCCTTGGGCGAAACACGCCCAAGGTATGTTTGTATGGGACTCGCTGCTCTTCCTGGACTTGGGTGGCTATTTCCTTTCACATGTTACGGAAATTTTTTACTATAATCTCTTCAAATATTTTCTCTGGTCCTTTCTCTCTCTCTTCTCCTTCTGGGACCCTTATAATGCCAATGTTGTTGTGTTTAATATTGTCCCAGAGGTCTCTTAGGCTGTCTTCATTTCTTTTCATTCTTTTTTCTTTAGTCTGTTCCGCAGCAGTGAATTCCACCATTCTGTCTTCCAGGTCACTTATCCGTTTTTCTGCCTCAGTTATTCTGCTATTGATTCCTTCTAGTGTAGTTTTCATGTTAGTTATTTTATTGTTCATCTCTGTTTGTTTGTTCTTTAACTCTTCTAGGTCTTTGTTAATCATTTCTTGCATCTTCTCGATCTTTGCCTCCATTCTTTTTCCGAGGTCCTGGATCATCTTCACTATCATTATTCTGAATTCTTTTTCTGGAAGGTTGCCTATCTCCACTGCATTTAGTTGTTTTTCTGGGGTTTTATCTTGTTCCTTCATCTGGTATATAGCCCTCTGTCCTTTCATCTTATCTGTCTTTCTGTGAATGTGGTTTTTGTTCCACAGGCTGCAGGATTGTAGTTCTTCTTGCTTCTGCTGTCTGCCCTCTGGCTGATGAGGCTATCTAAGAGGCTTGATGGGAGAGACTCATGATGGGTAGAGCTGACTCTGTCTCATTGGCATTCCTTCTTTATATCTTTAGTTTTAGAGATCTTTTCTGGTAGGTTTCAGTCTTTTCCACATGGTTGTTCTGCAGTTAGTTGCCTCTTCAATAACTGGTGCTGGGAAAATGCAAGTAATAAAGCCCTCCTTGTCCCGCTCTTTGCCTTGGTTGTGTCTTTTGGCTCTGACATGCTCTGAGAGGTGAACCCAGTTCTGAGGTCATGCCATAGCCTCAGCTCAAAAGTCTCCCATAGTTCACTAAATTTTTGTGTGCGTTTATTTTCAGGCATGTCAAAGTCTTTGTAGAGTGCTTTATTTGACTAGTGTGCTAAAATCTCTTCTGTAATTGTATAAAGACCTTAGGTTTTAAAGAGACATAAATTTTGTCATAAAGAATTTACATAGATTGGCATTGAAGAGTATTAGAGCTACTATAGTTCTGCCATGTTGTCCTTAGGTTTATGAAGTTTATGTAACTAAAAAAAAAAATATGTCGATGGTGTATGTACCAGTGCTATATCATGAGATTATGAAGAAAGAGGTAGAGTTGCTTTTAGAAAAGACTTGTAGTAAAATAATATTTTTCTAATGGTAAAATTGTGTAGAATATGCTTTGTGAGACCCCCAATTCATTTGAAATTATGTCTCAACAGCAGCTACCTAATCATTGAGAGCAGTCTTAGAGATCAAATTGCCAATAAATGTGTGTGTGTGTGTGTGTGTGTGTGTCCTTATTAACTGGAATGAAGTCAACATGTGTTAACAGAATAAAAATTCTG
Source organism: Mesoplodon bidens (assembly GCF_964165515.1). Classification (NCBI taxonomy): domain Eukaryota; kingdom Metazoa; phylum Chordata; class Mammalia; order Artiodactyla; family Ziphiidae; genus Mesoplodon; species Mesoplodon bidens. The sequence continues at coordinate 94,735,907 of NC_138167.1, forward strand.
CAGGATTCACTCTACCAGATATAGAAAACATAGTAACAACAAGCTCTGCCCAATTTCAGCTTAAGAATCCATTAAAGGATGCAAAAGAGCTTAGAACATATGCAAAACAAAATATATAGTCCTGCTGAGGGGCAACAAAGTTGATCACGGGAATTTTTCTAGGAAAATCTCTGGGATCAATGTGAAAGAATATCCAAGCTTGACCTCATCTACACCTATATCTCCACTTCACTTTTCTCTTTGTTGTAGAACTAATGTAATTTCTAATAGCTGCAGCTAAGCAATAAAAACTGTCATTTTTTTTTCCTGCTAGGTTGTTACAGTTTATTCATTAATCACCTGCCTGCCTGTTGTACTTTGCAAATTAAGTTTTTTTTTTTTTTTTTTTTTTTTTTTTTGCAGTAGGCAGGCCTCTCATTGTTGTCGCCTCTCCCGTTGTGGAGCACAGGCTCCAGACGCACAGGCTCAGCGGCCATGGCTCACGGGACCAGCCGCTCCGTGGCATGTGGGATCTTTCTGAACCAGGGCACGAACCCATGTCCCCTGCAATGGCAGGCAGACTCTCAACCACTGCGCCACCAGGGAAGCCCCCATATTAAGATTTATGGCACGTTTTTTGTGCCGATTCTAATTTACTTAGTATTACTTCCCCACAAAAACATTTATTTTTTTCTTAACATATAATATTTTATCATTTTTGTGAGCTTTCATTGGCCAGAGATTTTTGCTTGTAAGTAACAGAAGTTGATTCTGGCTAACTATAGCCAAAAAAGAATTTATTAGACATATGCAAGGCAGTGTGGAATCTCAGAAAGAAAACCTAATAGTTAGGTCTCAGAAAGAAGAGGGACCAAGGAAAATCCAGCGATGTGAACAGGAACAGAAGAACAGTCAATGAGGTGTTTGCATATGAGCTGTATCATCTCCAATTCTTTTCATGCTATACGGCACTCTGTTCAAAATTCACATACCCAGGTGAAAACTGAAACAGCCAAAGTTGAGTCACAAGCTCACATCTTGGCCACAAGGGGTCTAATTGATGGTCCAAGAGTATGTGACAGAGAGGGGCAGTGTTCCAAAGAAGTTGAATTCTCATTAACAGAAAAAGGGAATAAATGCTGTGCTAAAAACCCATAGATGACACTTCTGTTGGAGTCTTAAATTCTATCATTTTAGTTCTATTTATGTGTATGTAGCTCTTAGCCATTCAAGAATGAAGTCTGTATATGCATTTGACATGCAGACCCAAATGTATTTAGTGCCAGTAATTTCAACCAATTTTTCTTCCAAAAAACATTTTAAAATCAGTTAGAGCTTTTTCCAGAACCATTTCTCTTCCTAATTAAAGAATCCTGTTGAGAGCAACTGTCCTCACAGAAGAAAGTAACAATTAGGGATTTGATTCTATTTGAAATTTAAGATGTGGGCATATGTAGGCTATGCTTTCTCACTGATTATATCACAGGTTAGTTCACAAGAATCATACTTGACTTCTTAAAGTAGAGAATGCCAGTTCACAAAGAGTCATGTACCACAATGTTTATTGCAGCACTATTTAAAATAGTCAGGACATGGAAGCAACCTAGGTGTCCATTGACAGATGAATGGATAAAGAAGAAGTAGCACATATATACAATGAAATATTACTCATCCATAAAAGGAAACAAAATTGATTTATTTGTAGTGAGGTGGATGGACCTAGAGTCTGTCATACAAATATCATATAAAACAAATATCAAATAAAAACAAATATCATATGCTAACACATATATATGGAATCTAAAAACAAAATGGTTCCGATGAACCTAGGGGCAGGACAGGAATAAAGACACAGATGGAGAGAATGGACTTGAGGACATGGGGAGGGGGAAGGGTAAACTGGGACGAAGTGAGAGAGTAGCAGTGACATATATACACTACCAGATGTAAAACAGATAGCTAGTGGGAAGCAGCTGCATAGCACAGGGAGATCAGCTCGGTGCTTTGTGACCACCTAGAGGGGTGGGATAGGGAGGTTGGGAGGGAGACACAAGAGGGAGGAGATATGGGGATATATGTGTATGTATAGCTGATTCACTTGGTTGTACAGCAGAAACTAACACAACATTGTAAAGCAATTATATTCCAATAAAGATGTTTAAATAAATAAATAAATAGTTTGTATTAAATATCAAAGAGATAAATAAATAAAGTAGAGAATGCCAGCCTATGTTTAAATTGCATTAAGTTTTCTTGAGGCTTACTAACTTTAAATACATTTAGAATGGTTACAATTTGCTAATAAAACAAACATCATCTTTAACTGTAAGAAAATTAAATAATGCTCTTTCACACTCAAATATTCTTTATATTTAAAACAAGGATTTTTAAATAAATTAAGCAAAGTATGTCATGATGTTATTTATCAGACATACCCTATTTTTTTTTTTTTTTTTTTTTGCGGTATGCGGGCCTCTCACTGTTGTGGCCTCTCCCGTTGTGGAGCACAGGCTCCGGACCCGCAGGCTCAGCGGCCATGGCTCACAGGCCCAGCCGCTCCGCGGCATGCAGGATCTTCCCAGACCGGGGCATGAACCTGTGTCCCCTGCATCGGCAGACGGACTCTCAACCACTGCGCCACCAGGGAAGCCCTCAGACATACCCTATTTTAAAAGTCAGTGGACATAAACACTATTTTGAAACGAGTTTGTCCCACCAAGATATTAAAATATATATAATTGCAGGAAAGTAATGAATTTTTGTTCAATGAGCCTTTTAAGATCTATGGTTGAATGCTGTTTTAAATACTGATTTAATTAAACTAAGATAGATACAGGTGTTCAGGTAAAAATTTTAACTCCTCCAAATGCATCAGTTTGACTTAAATTTCTCTTTGATATCATTGGTATCTCAACATGTTTAAAAAAAAAGAAGCAGAAGAAGTGTGACACAGAGATGAAAATTAGGCTTCTATTTCAAGGACATCTCCTTATTAAGGGATAATCACCACACTAAGAAATTTTTAGTGGCAAATAATCAGGAAGCACTATTAGGATCAGAAATTTGTATAATGGGAGAATTGACATCAGAATAGTGACTACACTTACTGATACTGTATTGTGTACTTAAAATTTGCTAAGAGAGTAGATCTTACATTATTGTGGTAATTATTTCACAATACATATGATTATAAAATCATCACACTGTATACTTTAAACTTGCACAGTGTTATTTGTCAATTATTTCTCAATAAGGCTGGCAAAAATTGTCTATATATAAAGGTCAATCGTATGTATTGAGCTATAATTATGTTGATAATAATATGCTCAATTTTGTTTTAAATTATTTCATAGAGAATATAATTGACATATAATTTTTTACTAGATTCAGGTATACAACATAATGATTCAATATTTGTATATTACACTGGGAAGTGATCACAATAAATCTAGTTAACATCCATCACCATACATAATTACAAATTTTTTCTTTTGATGAGAACTTTTAAGATCTACTCTCTTAGCAACTTTCAGATGTACAATACAGTATTATTAACTATAGTCACCATGTTGTACATTATATCCCCATGACTTGTTTATTTAATAACTGTAAGTTTGTACCCTTTAAATTAGTCCTAAATGGTAAAATATACAAGGTAAAATGAGATCAAGGGTGTATAAGTCATTAGCTTCTCTTAAATTCATGTGAAATATATACTTTTGCCAATAGTAGTTCATTTGATTTATATAATTTAGATTTCTTTGCCTAAGTTTTGTACATCCAGCTTGCAGAGCATTACTTAAATTACTAATGAGTTTTCATTATTCACCCTAGCATTGAGGTTTATGTTCATAAAGTCTGACAGCAAATGCTGCATTTCTCTCATTAATGTTATGGCCCTCACCTGAATGTTATGAAAAAAAAAAAAAAGCTGAGGAAAAGCACATAACATTTGATCATTACCTAATCTGCCCACAGCCAATAGCTTTCTTTCACTTGAGCATTCAACATGAAATCATCTGAGAAAATGTATACTTATTTATCATTCCCTATTTTTAAAATTTTAAAATGTTATTTATATAAAACTTAGAACACAAGCACGAATTTAAGAACATGTACCAGATTCAGCTATTAGTATGTAGCTATTTAACATGTAGTAAATTCAGCTTTAATATAATGAAATTCTCTTAATATTAGTAAACAGGGAAAATAGATAAATGAAGATAAAAATAATTCTGTCTTATAAATGTATAGAAAGTGTTCCCAGGATTAGCACTCTATGTAAAAAAATTGTGTTATTACTATGGTCTGCTGTGTATATTAGGAAATTATCTGCATATATATACTAGGGTTCTTGTGCCGTTTTGTGGGATTAGAGCCAAGGAACACTTTCATTTCTTCAACAACTTGACCTCCTATTGCCTGCAAGATTAATAATAAGAAGAATGACTCAGGGAAATTTGTAAACAGACTTTCCTTTTCATTAATATCCATTGACCATTTAAGGATATTTATAACAAATTCTCCATCTTTACCTCTTGGAAATGATGTGTTGGCATGTGCTCTTGACCCAATTCCATGCTAAGAATTAACATATGTATCCCTGTCATTGCCTTTATTTTCATAAAATAATATCAACTTTATATTCTTCTTGGTTCATTGGTAAAGCCAAAGGCTCTTCTCTTATTCACATACATTATCTCCATGAACTCTACCTTGTATCTTTTATGAGAGTGTAGTTGCAAAACATAATATTGTCATAAAATATTGTCTGAAGGATATTAAGATCCTCTATTCCTTCAGATTTTATATTCTAATTCTTTTTCTTGATTCAAACAATGTAATTTCTCTCTCATATTCACAGCCTCTAAATGTCAACCAATATCAAAATTGGTCATCTGTCTTCTCATTTTACATGGACTCTGAAGGTGAACTCACCCAGTCTCATGGCATTAAATACAATTCATAACATGACAACTCCCAGATTTCATCTCCGGCTAGTAATGCTTCCTCAAGGAGGACTCACAACTGCAACTGGTTGTTCAATAGCTCCATTTTGACACTGAATAGGAATCTCGAATTTAACATATCTATAACGTGAACATCTAACTCCCCGCCAGAATTGCTCACCCAATTGCCTTCAACATCTCTGTAATAGCTTCCATTCTTCCAGGTGCTTAGGCCAAACATTTGAAGTCATATTTAATTTTCTTTCTCTCATACACACACGAAAAGCAGCATTTAATCTTTTTGGCTCTACTTTAAATACACAGAAATGTGTGCATGTCTGTATATATGCATGTACTACACACACACACACACAAACACACACACACACACACACACAAACACATTTCCCATTTCATCTGCCCCTCTATCTCTTTGACCATACTACTCTCCTCTGTTTTCTTCCGTGCAATCACACTGGTACTCTGGATATTCTTCAGAACTCTTCCTGGAGTGGCCTTCTCCCAGAAATCTACATGGATCATTCCTTTACTTCATTTGGATCTTTAATCAAATGTCATCTTATTGTTGAGATGACATTTATATATAATGTCACCATCTCATATAAAGTGACTTCTCCCATCTTTGACTTTTTCATCCACAGCACTTATTGCTAACAGACAAATTATTTATCACTCATCACTGTTATCTAGAATATAGGCTTCATAAGAGCATGGATTTTGTTTCCTTCTCTGCTGTTTTCCCAGTGGCTAGAACAGTAATGGACACATAGTAAGTATTCAATAAATGTCAATGAATAAATGAATCAGGCTGACGTAGGAGTTAAATTAGACAGCAGGAAACTCCATGGCAATGATGTGGGAAGTATGCTATAGACAGAGTACACTGGCAAACCCATGATACACCTCTAACACATTAGGATTTCCAGAACTTCTTAGGAGTAATTGAAATTGGGTTGCCTTAGAAATGTAGAAGTTGGCCTTGCTGGATCAGTGAAATGTTGTCTATTACTTTCATTATTACCCTGTCATAACTTCAGATTATGGAAGCTGGAGGAAAGTGTAAGTTTCGTGAAGCAGTAGAGAGTATACTCTTTGAGAGGGGCTGTAGAAGCAGCCTGCCTACCTTTGTGTCTTATCTCTGCCATTCCTAGCTGTGTGACTTTGGACAAGTGTCTTAAGTTTCTGGTCGGTCAGTTTTTTGCCTGTCAAGTAGGAATATAAATAGTACTAACCTCATGAGTTTGCTATGAAGATTAAATGAATTAATATTCTTAAAGCTCTTAGCATACAGTCAGTCCTCACAACAGCTTTGTTATTATTAGTTATGGTATTTTCTAACAAATTTGCACTGAAATATTAAAGGGAACCACAAGAATACTAATCATGGCTATGTATCACACAGGTGACAATTTGTCTTATTATTAATTTCTATTATGCACCAAAAGAGCAAGAAAATGAAAAAAGTTAACATGAAAATAAAAAATTTAATATTTCAGGCTTCCAAAAATAGGTTCCAGCCCTTGCCTTGAGAATAATGAGTTTATGATAAAAGCAAACTTTACTTACTCAGTGGGACTCTAGCCCCATCATCACTTCTCTTGGAGATGTGGTTGAATATAACAGAACATTTAAGGAAGTCTTAGGTACTGATAGGATGGTAACTTCATTATCCAAGTTAAAGACAGCACAATTGGAAGTATAACCCAGTCTTTTTTTGTGTGTGGTTGATATCAAAGAAAAAAAAAAAGAACAGTGATGTCCCACTAAAAAATCCTTTTATGTTATTGTTAGAGCCAGAGTGAAAGGACTGAGGCACCCACTAAGCCACGTGTTAAATCATGATGTTTCAAACTGTATCTACCTTCAGAATATATTTGAGAGTGGGCTGTTTGTTAGCCATAACTGGAAACATTATATGGCACCAAAATGCAACCTAAAGACATGTAATCTCTATTACTGGTACTTACTATTAAACTCTTACTCTAAGTTTCTAAGTCTGTTTAGAAGTTTAGGCAGCCCCTTTTAAGGCACATCCTTATGAAACAAAATTAAAGTCAGTTGAGAAAGACACATTTGCAATTAAGGGATTTTAGCATTTTTGTCCTATACAGGAACAATATTATTTGTGAGGTTCTCTTTAAGATCAATAGAAAATATTAAGGGCTTTTTATCAAGCTATCATGATGGTACACTGATATAAGCCTCAACACTTTCAAACTTGCAAAGTGATTTCTCTAATACTTATAGATTTTTGTTGAATATTAAAGATGAAAATGAGACCAATATATAGCATGTACATATGTGATATATATTATAATATATGCACATTATGTATGTTTTGTGTGTGTGTAATTTTCATAGTCTTGGGATAAAGTGGCACCCTGTAAAACTTGATACTAAAAATAAAAAACTTGAAGGGAAAACAGATTTTACTATAAAACAGCTAAACATACATGAAAAAGATAAAATACATATAAAAATTAGAAAAAATTATATGCAACAGTTACTTGACTACACATATTAAATAATCTTAATATGTGAATAGATCTTAGAAATTATTGAAAAAGATAGACTTTCCAATGTTCCAAAGGCCATGAACAATTCATTCATAAAAGAAATGATAGGGACTTCCCCGGTGGCGCAGTGGTTAAGAATCCACCTGCCAATGCAGGGGACACGAGTTCTATCCCTGGTCCGGGAAGATCCCACATGCCATGGAGCAACTAAGCCCATGCACCACAACTACTGAGCCTGCGCTCTAGAGCCCACGAGCCACAACTGCTGAAGCCTGCGCGCCTAGAGTCCGTGCTCCGCAACAAGAAAAGACACCGCAGTGAGAAGCCCATGCACTGCAACAAAGAGTAGCCCCCACTCACCACAACTAGAGAAAGTCCACGCGCAGCAATGAAGACCCAACACAGCCAAAAAAAATAATAATAAAAAAATAAGATGTGATATATTCTCCCCTACTGAAGCGGCAAGTATTGATAATTTCCATATTGCCAAGAGCATGGAAAAATAGTCACTTATACAAAATGTTGATGTAAGTAGAAACTGGTAAAACTTTTTTGTAGAAAAGTATTATATGAGTCAAAACTTTAAATTTGTATATTTTTATTTACTTAGCAGTTTAACTTAGAATTTATCTGGAGGAAATAATCAGGCAAGTGTTCAAATATGTACCTACAAGGATGTAAGTCAAAATATTGTTTATAATATGCAAAAATGGTAGGAACCTAAGTATCCAACAATAGAGGATTTGATAACAAAGTCTAGTGTATTGAAATGGTGGAATGCCCTGTAATCATTAAAACATATGCTACAGAGATATGCTTATGGACTTTGAAAGCTCTCAATATATTTGTTTTTAAATTATTTATTTTTGGCTGTGTTGGGTCTTTGTTGCTGCACGCGGGCTTTCTCTAGTTGCAGCAAGCGGGGGCTACTCTTTGCTGCAGTTCATGGGCTTCTCACCGCAGCGGCTTCTCTTGTTGCAGAGCACGGGCTCTAGGCGCGCAGGCTCAGTAGTTGTGGCACACGGGCTTAGTCGCTCCGTGGCATGTGGGATCTTCTCGGACCAGGGCTCGAATCTGTGTCCCCTGCATTGGCAGGTGGATTCTTAACCACTGCACCACCAGGGAAGCCCTCTCAATAAATTTTTAATGAAAAAAAAAAAACCTACCAAATACCAGGAGCAATATGACAATAAATATATTATATATTTATAAATATATGTGTGTGTGTGTGTGTGTGTGTGGCATGTGTGTATGTATACCATTACTTAATTAATTAGTTTGTTAGCAGAGGTGGACAAGCCAAACAATGTTTCTGCTTCCATGGAGTGTATGTTCTACAGAGGAAAGTCTAACAACAACTATGCACACAAATTAACAAGATAAATTCAAATTTGATGATTGTTCTGAGGAAAAGAAAGGAATAATTCTTGCATTAGGCGAAATGATGAGCACTTAAAAAGGGAACTCTGGAAAGAGGACTTTGAAGTAGTAATGTTTGAACCAAGATTTAAATGAAAAGAAGGAGCTAGTTATGAGAGAACTGAGGAACACTGCCTTTCTGGAAGAGGGAACAGCAAGGACAAGGATTCTCAGGCCAGAATAGGCTTGCAGGGCAGGAGCAGGAAGAAGGTCTCTTGCACAATGAGAAGTGTGTGAGAGAAAGTCTGAGATGTTGGTAGTACAATGGCCCTGGTGGGTTGTGAGTATTTAAAAGTGTACTTTAATCTTAGTGCAATGTATGAATTTTTTATAGTTACAAAAAATAATGAAACAATTTTATTTTAAAAATTACCTTGCCTTATAAGTAAAAATTCACATAGAATCTTTAACATTGCCTTCCTAAAACAACACTGTTTTGCCTTCCCTAACAGTTTAACAAGGAACCAGGTTCATTGAATCACAGCTAATTGTAAAGCTTTCAAAATTAGCAGGAATCTTCCATTAAGGGCCCAGTGATTATGTTTATTAGTATTTCTGGCCTGATTTGTATTAGGTAAAAGATGCTATTACAGTGTAATCTCATGCATTTTAACAGCTGTGTTATTCCCAATCATTCCAAGAAGCCTATAAACTGAGTCTCTTATATGAGCAGAAATTCCCTAAACACAGTAGATAGTAACAATCCATTTTATTTTAAGGCACTTTGAAGAAATTAGTGGCTCTATGTAATCAGTTTAATGTTATGGAATGTCACTATTGCTTCATGTTAACTCAGCTAAATAAATATTAGTTGTAATTTTTGTAGAAGTAATAATTTTACCAAAATAACCTCGGAAAACTTTTTATTTGAGGTTTATTGACTTACAAATAATTTCTAAATGCATTTCCTTAATTGTATAGTAATTGGTAGATGGGTCCCAAAATGTCTACTTTTGACCAATAAATATTGATCATTTTAAGCCATTTTCAATTTGATTCTAAATTATGTTGTCATCTTTACTTTTATATTTCTCAAAATTAAAAAAACTAATCACAATAAAAATAATTGCTATACATTTCTACCTGATTTCATTTTAATTTTATCTTTAGCTTTAATACATGCAAAGTGCTATTAAAAATGAACAGAGTCAAAGGAAGGGTATCACACGTGGATCAGAAAAGTATTTTTGTATATTAATTTTCTAAGATTGTGGAAATAACAAAAGTAACACAATAAATAGCCTCATTTAAAAAATAAAGGTGGTCATGAAATTCTCCACTAAGGCAACACAGTACTGTAAGAAGCTTTCCAGGTTTAATTAAAATTATAAAATACAGCTTTTCTAGGTGAAACCACATTTTTAAAAAATGCTCAATGCTTTCCCACATGTGTAAGAGAATACTTATGTGTCATACAATGCTAAACTTTTATGGTTTTCATTTTAATCACATAAATTTTAGAGAGGATTTTATGGGCTCAGTGTTGAATAATCCCTAATCTTCTAAATTGGTGTTGTCCATTCCTAGAGAATAGCATTAATTTGTTTTATAAACCTTTTAGAACAGTACTCTTTAATAGAAATAGCTGCACATGTAGTTTAAAATTTTCTAGAAGTCATTTAAAAACAGGAAAAATAAATACAGGCATACCTCATTTTATTGCACTTTGTTTTTTGTACTTTGCAGCTATTGTGTTTTTTTTACAAATTTAAGGTTTGTGGCAACCCTACCTCAAGCAAGCCTATCGGTGCCATTTCCAACAGCATTTACTCACTTTGTGACTCTGTGTCACATTTTGGTAATTCTCACAAAATTTCTAACTTTTTCATTACTATTATATTTGTTGTGGTGATTTGTGATCAGTGATCTTTGATATTACTATAGCAAAAAGACTAAGACTCCCTGCAGGCTCAGATGATGGTTAGCATTTTTTAGCAACACAGTATTTTTAAATTAAGGTATGTACATTGTTTTTTAGACATAATGCTATGGCACACTTAATAACTACAGTTCAGTGTAAACTTAACTTTTACATGTACTGGGAAACCAAAATATTTGTATGACTCGCTTTATTGTGATATTTGCTTTACTGCAGTGGTCTGGAACCAAACCAGCAATATCTCCAAGGTACGCCTGTAGGTGAAATAATATTAATAATGTGTTTTATTTAAACCAATGTATCCAAAATATTATCATTTCAACATGTGATAACAGCCACGCTTCCAGTGCTCTGTGGCCACCTGTGGCTTGCAGCTCCAAATTGGGCAGTAAAGCTTTAGAACATGCATTGATCTGTGATTTAAGTCCCTAAAGTTTCTCCAAAAGATAGACTATTTTTCATTTAACAAAGATGGTTAACACAGCAGAAAGAAGTTAAAGGACTGATTAGGCAGTTTTGCATCATGACAAAATAACCAGCTGTATCACCATTATTTGGATTGTGTTTTTGCATTTTTCCTTTAAGTAGAATGTTTTGGCCTGGGTAGAAAAAGTCTTGTATGCTCCAAGAACCTATTGTATTAATTCAGCAGAATGCTTTGCATTCTATATTCCACAGACAACTCGTATCCTCTCAGGCCTATGACTTTGAACAAGTCATTTCTTCTATCTGGAATAAGCTTCTCTCATTTTATGAGCAGTCAAAACTCTACTTATATTCAAGGCTTGGCTCAAATGACACACCCTGTGTAAATCCACCTTAGACTCCCACAAGCAAATTAGTTGACTCCTCAATCATGGGGCTTCCATAGCATCTTTGTGTGTATGTATTTTCTATACCACCTGTTGAACTGTATATTGATTTGGCTTTTATATGATTATTTTACTTCCCTCTCCCTCCAACCGTACTATGGACACACTGTGAGTAGGTATATACATTATTCATTTTTGCCAGTCTGACACCAGTCAGAGGATAAACACAAGGTAGGTTACTATTGTTTATATATTATATTTTGCTACCCCAAAGTATTATGTACTTTGGCTTTTTTTAGATAAACTACCATTCTGAATTCTTCTTATAAATTATCTGCAGGTATTAAAAATTCCCACGGCACATGAACTTTGCATGTGCACACATATATGTAATATGATTCTGCAACTTTAGTGGGACCTGCTATTGTTATTTATTTTATCTCATCTCATAGGTGCTCACTTTTTGGAGGGCCATGACTCTTCATCAAATAGATCCTCATTATCATTAAGTTTCATTAAATATTTTACAGCTATTTTTCACATCATGAAATCATTTTATACATCCTTTCCATGTTTTTTTGTGTATTTAAACATTAGCTCCTCCAGATTGTAATCTTTTTTTAAGAGTAATGATTATCTTTATTTTTAATCAACTCTCCCCATAATACCACAGAGTATTCTGGGCATAAAGTAGGTACTGGGTTCAATAAAAACTTGTTGGTGAACTCCAAATATTTCTACATAACAATTATGTGTAATATTTAAGCATTACTAAATAGTAATATAGTTAAACATGTTTATATGGTGTAATTTATAATAAACTCTAATTATTTAAGTGCATGTTGAATGCCTGTTTCATACTTGAGTTCATTCATTCAGCATATTGAGTGCTACGAATCCAGCAAATGTGCTGGATACTGAGCATGCATTAATGAATACAAGGAACAAGATCCTGCCCTTTTGTATTTTACAGTGTAATGAGAAATAAAGATAGCAAATATATAAGCAACAATACATATAAAATACTCTTAATTCAATGAGGAACAAATGGTTGAGAAAGAAAGAATAACAAAGGGAATCCACATAGATGAAGTGGGTAGGGCCTCCATGAGCAGGGGACATTTAAACTGGGATTTGAAGGATTAATAAAGAATCACTATATGAAGATCAGCAGAAACAGCATTCACAGGAGAGGGAACAGCATGAGTAAGACAGAGCATGGTCCCTGCTGGGATTTAAGAGATGGCCACTGCACCTAGGACCCAGTGGCATCAAATGAAGGTGGATGGGTAGGCAAGACACAGGATTAAGCTGAGATCTGTAGGCAACAGCAGAATTGGGTTTTACTTAAAAGATTTTGAGTAATGAGGGCATCATACATATTTTAACAGATGAATCTGCAGAAGCAAGTGGAGGAGGGCAAGAGGGCAAATAGAATAAGAATAAGAGGCACATTGTAGGAGTTCCTAGGATAGAAGATGGTGACTTGGGCCAGAGTCGTAGCAGTGGTGAGGAAAAGAAAAGATGACATATTTTGGATTGATTTGGAGAAGACTTAAGGGATAGTATGGGAGGATTAAATAAAGAAGGGTGAAGAATCAAGAATGACTAACAGTGCTTCTGCTTTGCAACTTGTGGGTGTTAAAACTTCTTTTTTAAAAAAAGATGGGCAGACTATGGAGAACAGCATGGAGGTTCCTCAAAAAACTACAAATAGAACTACCTTATGACCCAGCAATCCCACTACTGGGCATATACCCTGAGAAAACCATAATTCAAAAAGAGTCATGTACCCCAATGTTCACTGCAGCTCTATTTACAATAACCAGGACATGGAAGCAACCTAAGTGTCCATTGATAGATGAATGGATAAAGAAGATGTGGCACATATATACAATGGAATATTACTCAGCCATAAAAAGAAACAAAATTGAGTTATTTGTAGTGAGGTGGATGGACCTAGAGACTGTCATACATAGCGAAGTCAGTCAGAAAGAGAAAAACAAATGCTGTATGCTAACACATATATATGGAATCACAGACGTAGAGAATGGACTTGAGGACACGGGGAGGGGGAAGGGAAAGCTGGGACGAAGTGAGAGAGTGGCATGGACATATATACACTACCAAATGTAACATAGATAGCTAGTGGGAAGCAGCCGCATGGCACAGGGAGATCAGCTTGGTGCTTTGTGTCCACCTAGAGGGGTGGGATTGGGAGAGTGGGAGGGAGATGCAAGAGGGAGGGGATATGGGGATATATGTATATGAATGGCTGATTCACTTTGTTATAAAGCAGAAACTAACACACCATTGTAAAGCAATTATACTCCAATAAAGATGTTAAAAAATAAATAAAAATTAAAAAGATGGGCAGGACTAAAAAAATACAATTAGGAAGCTATAAAAAACAAATTTTAAACTTAAGTTTGAGGTATCTGTGAGATGCCCAATAAAATGTAGGATAAGTATATTGTTATAAAAATCTGGAGCTCAAAGGAAATTTGGGGAGCCAAAAGTACAAATTTGTAATTCATTGACATATTTAGATAGTCTTGAAAACTTATGGAACTGTATGAAAACCCCTGGAGAAAAATTGTAGAGAAAGAAGGAGGAGGTCTCCAAACTGAACCCTGGGGAACACCTGTGTATGAGCTCAGGCTGCCATAATAAATACTACAGACTGGGTGACTTAAATAACCATTTATTTCTTACAGTTCTGGAGGCTGGGAGGTCCAAGATCACTGTGCCAGCAGATTTGGTTCTTGGTGAGCGCCCTCCCTCTGACTTGCAGATCTCTGCTTTTTCTCTCTGTCCTCAAATGGAGGAGAGTGAGAACTCTGGTGTTCCTCCTGTGTTTATAAGGGCACTAATCCCAGCCTGAGAGCTTCACCCTCCTGACCTAAAGCTAAGCACCCTCCTAAAGCTAAGCACTTCCCAAAAGCTCTACCTCCTAATACCATCGTTATGGGGATTAGGCTTCAACATGTAAATTTGGAGGAGATGCAAACATTCAGTTGATTAACAACTGGCATTTAGAATTTTGTTTGAGGAGGATACACTAGAGAAGTAGGTGCAAAACCCAGAGTGTCGTGTCACTGGAGGCTTCCCTCCCAAAAAATCTTTTTGTGGTTTTCTAGTGCACTTTGGATAAAACCTCATAATCCTTATTGTGATCTATAAATCCCAGTGTTTTGAAAAAGGATACGAACAACTCCAGGAAATTGTACTGATACATAGTAAAATGGACTTAAATAATTTGGTGATGTCAACAAGACTGGCTTCCCTGGAATGGTGTATTTGAAGCCAGACTGCAGTGAAATAGGCAATATTTATAGTGGAAGGAACTAGTGGAGACAACAGTTATAATTGTGGCTGTCATTGGCAAGAGAGAAACATAGTAATGGGGAAAGAAAATGGACAGAGAAAAGATACATTTAGACAGGGACATCCTACAGCACCTTTCTGTATTGAAGGGGTGTGTGTGCAGAGCTACATCAGCTTGCAAAATCTGGGATAGAGCATAGCATGGCTCTAGACAAGAGTAGTCACAGTGCCATTGGTGGTGGGGGAGGGTCTCAGAAAGAGAAGCTAGAGCTGGGTGTTTGCCAGCTGCCCTACTTTTCTTATTCCTATCCAACAACCAGCTGCTAGGAGCGAGTGACAGGAAATTCCTGCTTATATCCCATGTTTTCTCTCACTTTCTCTAGTTACCAGTCTGCTGTTCTTTCTCTTTCTCTCTCTTTCCTTACTCAATTCTTGTAAATCTAAGCTTTTAGCCACTTCCTTTTTTACTCTTTTTACCTTCCCAGAATATATATAGCTTACTCTTCTGAGGTTAATTTAAATCAGAAAAAGAGTTCAGTTCAGGATTTATCAGAAGAACAGTTATGTGGCGAAATGAAGCATAAGTAATAAGCCTCTATTTAGATAGTCTTAGTGGATAACCTCATTACTATTTTTACAACACACTGAAGGATAAAATGGTAGATTAGGCAGTGATTGATATTTATTTATTGAGCACTATGTTTCATATGCTGTTTTAAGTGCTTTATATGAAACATGTTATTTAAATTTCACAATAACCCATTTAGTCAACTATTATTTTCATCCTCATTGTATAGATAAATAAAGAGGTTAAGTGACTTAATTAAGATCATGCATTTCGAAGTCTTGGAGCCAGGAGTTCACTCAAGTAGTCTGACACAAAGTTTAAGCTCTAACCCTTAAATTCTACTGCCTGAGGCACCAGAAATGGATGGATGTCCCAGCAGAGTTCCAGAATCATGTGGTTCCTCAGAGATGGTGCCCTCTAAACGAATGGATCAGTTTGACCCAAGCCCCAAAAGGAGGGAACCATGTCTCTGTCTAACACTTATAAGCAGCAGCTACAACACCCATGCTTCATAAGAGCTGCCCTTTGCTGAATGGTGCCTAAGTGCCAGGCGCTGTCCCAACCACTTTACTTGTGACATTTTCATTTAATCTTCCAAATAATGTTGTTCAGGGGGCCCTTGATGATCTTTATCTCACAGATGAGGGAAATGAGATTCACAGGTTGCTGAGTCATTTGCAACCTAACCACTAAGTGTTGGAGGAGGCAACATGACTCCGAAGTCTAAGTTGTCAATCTCAAAATTTTGGATACTTTTACTTGTTCAAAATTTTTACTGAGTTTAGCCATTTCTCCACAGTCCATCTCTATTTTCTAAACCTTTTTATCTCAATTTGGGAGTCACTTGTAGGTGACATTTTGTTGGTTTTTAAAGTATATAAAATATAGGAAGTCCGTACTTTGAGCATTCTCAGTGAAGTTTATTTCCATTCAAAATGTTTCTTTTTACTCAATTTTTATAATCAAGTAATCTTTTTAGATTTCATGTGTGTTTGTTTTCTTCTTTGTTGCTTTTACTGGTAATTGTCCTTTGAAATATTTCTGTGGTAATTTTTAGCCATCACTTTACTTTTTATATTTCTCAACACTATGCATTTGAAATGTAAATTCAAACATAATGCACAATGCCAGAAGTGGCACTAGTAATCTTTTATATAATGATATAAAACTATTTTGCAATACATGTTCTGATACCATATGCTTTGGAATGTGAAAAAAAACCAAAAAACCCAAAACTTTGGACAGAGCAAATTTTCAGTTTCCATGTTTTATTCCTATAAAGAATAAGAATCTTTATTCCTTATAAGAATAAACTCTTCATTATTTTTTTTCACACGCTATGACAAATTTTACATTTGGCAGAAGAAAACATCTTTAAAAAGCCTAAGAACAGGAATTATAACTTATTTTTAAAATTTGAAAGTGATAGACATACAGTTAGTACAACTTTGCCTTTGATGAATAACTGTAATGTTTCAAAACATTTTCATTTACATATCCAGTGTGATCTTTGTTATTACTTTTACAGTTACATAGGTTTATCTTTGCTTTTCAAATGAGGCAATGGTGGTCCTCAGAGGCTAGCCTCAGAGAGCCAAATAATTTTAAATACAGGCAAGCCCAGAATTAGCTAGATGACAAAGATGGACTATCCCCTACCTTTTTTTTTTTGTCATTTCGGCCCCTTCTCAGGGACTTCACTGGCAGTACTGAACAACCCCATGGAACCAAGAGGTGCTCCCAAAGAGAGTCAAAAGATACTACCCTCCCAAGACCCAGCGCCACTCCTAAAGACAACCAAAAGAAAAAAAACTCAGACAATTCCCCTGAGAGCTGCAACAGTCAGTAGGAACCCAGCCGCAAACAGAGTGCAACCCACATTTCTGTCCAGCCATATTTGGGGGACTCCCCGCCACCTGACTGTTGCCAAGCCAACGAGACAATCAAGAAGGCAGAAGCTTTCCCTGGGAAAGAATCAACAACCAATGGGTATCCAAAAGCAAATTCACAAGTCAGTTAAAAGATCTAATTCTTACAAGTGCTTTTTGCCTGCCAGTCTGAACTTGGGAAGGAAGAGACAAAAATTTTACTTTCCTCTCTCAACCAGGCACCACAAATAGAAATCTGGGAGCGCTGACTTTGATAAGAATTCTTACCCTTTGCTTTCTTCTGCCAGTTTTCCTCAGGATCCTACAGGCTCTGGAGCGAGTGCGATGTCCACCAGAAGCTCAGGAGGCGGCGGAAAAATAGTTTTCCTTCTACTCATTTTAGTGAGTGCTTGGCCTAGAACTCCCTTTTTCCTAGGGCACCTCGTAGGTGGAAAAGCTTATCCAGGTTAAAAGTTCTTGCTGTGGCCGCTGTAATTCACGGTTTATCTTGGGTAAGGTTAACCCGCTTGTTCGGCCTTAAAACAGAATTTATTCCCCTGACGCCTCACGCTGGGCCCACTCCAACTTCAGTCCGGCCCAGTCTGACCCGGAACCAGTCCCTTTCCTAACTTGTCCGCGGTCCGACCCCAAACCCGGTCCCGTTTTTAAGTCGGACCCACCTCTGACCCGCAACTCGGTCCGTTTCTAAGTTGGACCCAGTCCGAGGTTTCCGCAGCGACCCCGGAAAAAGATAAGTTCAAACACAGTCTGAAAGCTCCTCAGGCAGAAGCCGCGGAGGCTCCTCGAGCGACCGACCCAGCACCTCCTGAGGCGGCGAGAAGGACTCGTGCTCAGGGCTCAGCAGGTACCATGTCGGGGTGCTCGTCGCTCCTGCGGCCGTCGGGGGTCTCCTGCGGTTCCCTCTTCTCACACGAAGAGCTCTTAAAAAATAAACTGCGGCATTTAAAAAAGTTTAGGAGTGGGCTTCCCGGGTGGCGCAGTGGTTGAGAGTCCGCCTGCCGATGCAGGGAACGCGGGTTCGTGCCCCGGTCTGGTCTGGGAGGATCCCACGTGCCGCGGAGCGGCTGGGCCCGTGAGCCATGGCCGCCGAGCCTGCGCGTCCAGAGCCTGTGCTCCGCAAGGGAGAGGCCACAACAGTGAGAGGCCCGCGTACCGCAAAAAAAAAAAAAAAAAAGTTTAGGAGTTATATATGAGCAAAAGCCGATTCAGTCGAGAAGCATCCATTCTAGCAAATGGAAAGGAGCTCCCAGGAAGCTGTTCAAAATGAAAGACTTTCTTAGTCAGAAGGGAGTAGGAACGAGGAAAACAAACTAGGCAAAAAAGCACGTTGGTTACAACAAAGTTACTTTCCTTTAAGGGATGGCAGGCGTCTATCAGGCAGATTCCTTAATTAAGGCTGATCTGGCGATTCCTGACTGGTTTAAGATGCCATTTCTGGGAGAGCCAACACTGTAAGTTGTCTCAGTTTGGTGAGGGGCTTAGCGTAAGCAACTCCATTTTGGGCCTCTTGTTTTAAACAAAGAATATAATCTTTTCTAATGCAGTATAAAATAGAACAGTAAGACTTGAAAAAGAAGCAGAAAAAAATCTTACTGACTTATACAGCTAAGAAAAGACAAGGTCGGGTAAAAATAATAGGATCTTTACCTTTATACATCTCCCACCCCTCCACTATTTTCAAAGTACTGTGCATTACCAAACGTTATAGGACTGATGTCACAACAAAGGGGGTGCCTACATGCCTAACAACATTATTAGTTCCCTCTTTTCTTCTTTGGTGATTCCTTATCCACAGCCAATATGCAGCCTGTAAACATGTTCAGATCTTGCCATCCTAAAAAAAACAAACTTCCTATACTAGAAATGCAGATTTTCAGCCCCAGATCCTCTGAATCAGAAACTTTTGGATAAGGTGTAGGATATGCCTTTTTATCAGCTTTCCAGTTTACTCTATGTGCAAAGAAATTTGAGACTGACTTACAAGGTAAAAGTAGCAGGACTGAGTGATCAATTAAATGTGACAGAGAAAGGAATCATACAGGGGTTTCTCCAAGTTTGATCTAGGTGATGAATGTTGGTATTACTAATTCAGGTATGAGGGACAGTTGAAAAGATAAAGACTTAAGTTTGGATATACTATATTTGAGATTTCTTGGTGACATTAGGCACCAGGACAGGTAATGATTTAGGAATCATCAGTATATATTGTCGCTGGTGGTTATGACTCTATGAATGAATGAGATCATCTGAGGGAATCACAGAGTAAGAAGACAGATGGGTCAAGGATAGAATTCTGTGGAATACCAGTTTCAGGGGAGCTCAGGTGAAGAAGCATCCATGAGGAATCTGAGAAGGAGTGATCGTGAGGTTAAGAGTGGAACTAAAAGAAAATCCAATATTTTTATGGAAGACAAGTTTCATGGATTAAGATTTTAAGGAGCGAAGATTTACCCATGCTATAGTAGTACTGACATCTAATAAGAATTTTATTTGGCAACATATTGAGATTATTGTGCCCTTGACAAGATAAGATTCAGTACAAATGTGGAAATGGAGACAAGTTTGGAATTGAATGATTAGTAAAGATATGGAGAGAGAAAAATGTATACTACACCTAAAAGATTAACTAAAAAGAGAAGGAGAGATCGAGAGATACCTGGGGGATGATTTAGGGCTAAGAAATGTATATCAGAGACAATAATTAATATTGCTTAATATTATAAGATGGAGAATCAGCATGGTGATAAAATCCACTAAAAGCAAACTTTCATGTTTATAGAACCATCTTAGAATCCAATAATTTGTTTTTCCTTTCATTGTGATTACACTTAACTAACCTATACCTAACTCTAATAATCAAGGTAGAAGCTTACTTTTGTTTTAGGGTATATTTCATAATTTTTAATTTACATATTCTTGACAAAAGCTTATATTACTAATATGAATAAAGTAATTTGACCATTACACAATTTTTGTTACATCAAATATTCATGATACTGAAAAAAAACTTTAAATCAAGAAGAAAATATGTCTGCAAAAAGTCATTTACACAATTATAACATCATAAAAATTTGAAATAATTTTATGTATTGTATTTATTTTTTTAAAAAGGAATATATAACAGAGCAAGGTCTGCTTAACCCTATCACATTTTTAAACTGCTATTGAAACAAATCAGATTCAAGTCAGTAGTCAATTGGTCCAGTTTTACCTTTGAGGATAAATTTGCCCATTAATAAAGGTTTATATACTATATGCCACCTTTAGTAACTTCTTATAATTTCTTGAATCCTACAATGTTTTATTTCTGTGGTTTTGATTTTGATTATCCTTTGATAGTAGAATATCAGATCTAAAGGTTTTTCTGAGTTAGAAGAAATAACTCTGCTTTTCAGAGTTACTCAAAGGTAGCAAATATCTTAGCTCTAACAATATTTGCAATACAGTCTCCTGTGCTCAAATATATTTTATTACAGTACATGGTAATTGTCATGGAACATGCAATAGATAACTTGCATCCAGTCTACTCAAAGCCACTACTTTAAAGAAGAAAAGGAATGAATCTCTTTCCATAACAGTGTGTGTGTGTGTGTGTGTGTGTATGTATAAGTGTGTGCATATATATATGAAAAGGATTAGGTAGGTTAAATTAGTAACACCTCTAAACCACACATTCCACACACCACCCCTCCACAGGCACAGGAAATGGCCAAAAGTTATGCAAATTAATTTGCTGCAAAGGATTTGCCTCAAATTATTTTTAAAAATTCTGTTTTTTCCTCAGGGTCTATATATCTTCATTTTCCTTCTTCTGACTCTTTATCCACAACAATCCTACATAAACAAATCTAATTTCTTAGAAACAAATATTTTCAACTCTTGGTCTACTAAATTAGAAACTCTCAGAGTAAGATATGGGATCTGTATTTTTGTCATCTTCATGTTTCTCTCCTGGAATAGTGATACCCATGGTGACATTCATGTAAATATATGTTATGTGGCTTATTTTAAAATGTCCCTCAGCAAATTTATCTGAATAGGATTATTCTTATCACATTGGTTATGGTATTCTATATTGCAGATTCCAAACCCCATATATAAATTTGTTTAAAAAAATTAATGTCAATACTTCCTTATTGATCATTCTACCCTGATTTGGATGGAAATAGTATATTCATCCAGTCAATCATATTTATTGAGTGCCTATCATATGTAAACATTGATCCAGGTGCTGGAAATTGAGCGGTGAACAAAACAAAGTGTTGGCCTTAAGGAAACATGCTGAATAGTGAAGGGGAGAGAACTTGAGAGCATTTGTAACATTTTAGAAGTTTTTATTGATTGATTTTCATTTTACTAAAGAGAACCCATGTTCTCTTGCAGTTTCTAGGTTAATGTTGTTACTAAAAAGTATAAATTGCCTTCTTCTGAATATGTAAATCTAAATCCAATAGTATGATATAGTTATGTATAGATTTTTCAGCTCAAGTGTCCTATAAAACTCTTCATAGTTATAAATGTGACTTATTTAATTTATCTGTTTTTCTTTTCCCTTCCTTCCCCAAACTAATTGGTTGTATCTCCCTAAGTCTGAGCTGAGAGTTGTCATAAGGGAAGAGAATTGTAACTAAAATAAATAATTATATTTTGTAAATCAGTTTTAAATAATTTATCATATAACATAACGCTTAATGAATCGGAATAGCCTTAAGGTCTTAAAAATTACTGAGAAATTATCTCATTTGGAATGTATACTTTCCAGTAAGACCTCCCAGTTGAGAGGGAGGGGGAAGATATCTTCCTTTTTATGTTTAATTCATTACATAATTAAACATGCTCATTACATAAAATTTAGAAATTCAGAGGAAAATCTACATTTTCTATGTAAGCCTTCCACTTCTCTCATTAAGTAATGTCTATCTGTGATTTATTTCAACAACAAAAAATGATTCTAGATTCACAATAAACACAGATTTAAGATTAAAATTATTTTCTTTCACATGCAAAAAAAATCTTGTTCCTTAAGAGAAAAAAAAATCAAGGTCAAAAGGTAGAACTCTATATCCTTTTAAGTGTATGAGGTTTAAGGATGAAAGAGTATCTTTTCATCTAGTGGAGAAAAACGTAGCAGGAGATCAAATAGGTCAGGACTAATTGGATCCCATTTTAGTAGGTTAATTTTTTTTTTGCCTATTTTCAAAAAAACTGTCAAAAAATCTTTAATTCCTTTCCTGAGAGAAGAATTCATGATATGGCTTGAGAAATACCTTGATCAATAATGAATTCTGAAGAAATGAAAATACAGTAAAATGTATTGTAGACAAAAAGTTTTGCTGAAGCCATTATATACAAGAAGACTTCAAGAAACCATACTTAATTATAGGTCCCAATTAAACCTGCAAAAATACTGAGATCTGTTCACCTTGGTTTATGTCTCTGCTTCATAAGATAAGCCTGGTTGCTTCATGGTTTTGTAAGTCAAATATGCAAGGTTTAAATGTGTAAATATGCATTTTTTAAGTCTTTTTCCCTCAACTTTTTATTCAGTCACAATGTCTCCTGATGAAATTATGGTGCCACATTCTTTATTATTGGATTATGAGAGTGGAGAGCCTGCAGGCCACATACCTGGTAGAAGAATTGAAAAGCCAGCTTTTTTTCCGCCCCTACCTGTATGTGGTTCAAAATAAAACAAAACACATCAAAACAATATTGCAATGACTATTGTTGTTGCCACTATTGCTACTTGTGCTACTACCAGCTAAACCTTATTTGCACTTGCCATGTGCAATCATTTATTCCCCCAACAATCATGTGAAACAGGTACTATTATTATATAAGTTTCATATATGAGACAGTAAAACACAGAAATGTTAAGTAAGTAGCCCAAGGTTACATATCTAATCAGTGTCAAAGTCAAGATTTGAACCTTGGTATCCTGGCTCTAAAGCTCATACTTCTAAGCAAGCTATACAGCCCCATGTATTAGCACGAACATGAAACTGCATGACAGAA
This sequence comes from Mesoplodon bidens, assembly GCF_964165515.1. Taxonomy (NCBI): domain Eukaryota; kingdom Metazoa; phylum Chordata; class Mammalia; order Artiodactyla; family Ziphiidae; genus Mesoplodon; species Mesoplodon bidens. Next base: position 94,759,281 of record NC_138167.1, read on the forward strand.
CCACAGTATGTTGAAATTAAATTAGCTTATATGTTGATTTTATGATTGCACAGTTCTGGATAAGTTGTTTTGTCATTTTGGGGGGGCCTGCTTGTTCAGACAATTACGTAATACTGGAAATTAGGAATGCAGTTAGGGAGCTGCCTAAGGACATTAGGGTTGAGGAATATAAAATGCTAAACCATTTAGAAGAAACAGAAGTCAATTGACGTGTAGTGGTGATCAGTTGAGCAGAAAGATATGTTTTCTAAGGAAAACGTATTTTTATTTTTTTGACTAGTGTGTGTGTGTGTGCAGAGTGTGGCTAGATCATCTGTAAATGCTCCTATGGGGGGAATTCTTTACATGGAGTTTTAAGAATGTCATATACTTTCTAGTGCCTCCTTGAAAGGATGCTTTTAAATTGCCTTATTTATTACTAAAGCACTAGGTAGAAATAAATTGGATACATATGTTCATATTTTTACTATGTGGTCAGATATTGAATGAGGAGTATTTTAATCTATGTTGTAAAATATCTCAGGCTAAAAATAAAGCATGAGTCATCTGCCATGATGGTATATTCAGCAGCTAAAAATCACCGTGCTTTTTAAACATTCTTTTGTGTCAATTTGACTGAGTCATTCGTACATAATTGAAAAGAAATTGCTTTTTCTTTATAAGATTCCATATCATACCTGATAGTTACATGTGGCTTTAAGGTATCAAAATTGAATCTAGTAGTAGTCACCGCAAAAAAATATTTTTCTTAGAAATTTAAGAATTCTTAAATATTCAGAAATGGCCAAGGCAACAGAAATGTATATGGAAGAAGATACATTGTGAGTTTTGCATACTTTTTTTGGGGGGGTAGGAGTTTATTAATTAATTAATTAATTTTTGCTGTGTTGGGTCTTCGTTTCTGCGCGAGGGCTTTCTCTAGTTGTGGCAAGCGGGGACCACTCTTCATCGCGGTGCGTGGGCCTCTCACTATCGCGGCCTCTCTTGTTGCGGAGCACAGGCTCCAGACGCGTAGGCTCAGTAGTTGTGGCTCACGGGCCTAGTTGCTCCGTGGCATGTGGGATCTTCCCAGACCAGGGCTCGAACCTGTGGCCCCTGCATTAGCAGGCAGACTCAACAACTGCACCACCAGGGAAGCCCTTGCATACTTTTTATAATTCATACTGAGAATTGTTAATAACAGTGCAGTCAATTGGTTGATCCCTTAGTGTTTTTTCCCCATCATTCCTTTACTTTTAGAAATATAATTAGAGTTGTACAAATGCATAAAAACCAGAACAAGAAAAATGCTTATTTCTTTTATTGATTCACTGGTACAAAAAAATTAATTCTGTGAAATATTTTTATTTTATTCATGAGCCCTTTTATGGTGAATATTATTAGAACTGTGTGAATATTGAGTTTAGTTGCTGTATTAGTTATCTATACCTGCATAAACAATTACGCAGTTGTGTAAAACTCAAAACCAACTGACTTAAAACAGCAGCATTTATTATCTTACAGTCTCTGTGGGTAGGGATTTGGTGTGGTTTGCCTGGATCCTCAGACTCAAAGTCTCTCATAAGCCTGCAATCAAAGTTTCAGCCGGGCTGCAGTCACCTTAATCTCAAGTAGGGGAGGAGTGGCTTCTGAGTTCACTTACATGGCTTTATTTCCTGGCTGCTTATTGGCATGAGACATTAGTTTCTTGCCACATGGACCTCCCCATAGCAATATTTGTAATGTGGCAGCCTCTCCAGAGGGTTGAGAGAGACAGAGACTGAGAGAGACAGAGAGAGAGAGAGAGATCACAATTTTTGTAACCTAGTCTCAGGAGTGACATCTCATCACTTTTACTACATTTTCACTAGTTCCAGCTCATACTCAAGGGGAGAGGATTACACAAAGACATGAAATTTAGGAAATGGGATCATTGAGATCCATTTTAGAGTCTTCCTACCACAGTTTCCAAAGATATCATAAACAATATTGAAAAATAAGTGAGATGTATCTTTTCTTCCCTTTCCCTTTTTGATAATTTTCTTCTTTATGGAATTCTCTCCCTGGGTGTTACCTCTGGTCTGAAATGATGCATCTCCTTCCCATGACTGATTAAAATTTGCTTTGCGCTATTATCCCTCAATAGTTACTTGTTGAAGTAATCTTATTTTATGTGCAAGACATTTGGCAAATGCATTGTGGACAATGAAAGAATGAGTAACTTAATGTACTTCTTCCCACTGAGTTTGCACTTGAGGTGCTTAAGGTTGGACAGAATCTGTGGAAATGATTCACTTAGTGTTAGTGACTAATTATAATAATGTGTACCTTTTAATTATGCCTTAGGTTTCAATGACTTAGAATAGAAAAATAATGTATCATGGGAGAATATCAGGTACTGGGACCTGAAAGGAGTTACTTTTTAGCAGAGACCTTAAGAAGGCCTTGCTACCACCATATAGGCAACTGTCTATGCCAAGCTTCCTTCCATGGCTTTGGGGTTTTTTGAATGAATGTATTTTTTGAGAACCCACAGAACGTAGTTAGATAAATCTCTGCTAAAGGAGTTAGAATTTATATGGAAAGAAAACACATAGAATGATAATGTAAGACTATATATTGGGTTGGCCAAAACGTTTGTTCGGATTTTTTGTACGATCTTAGAGAAAAACCCGAACAAAATTTTGGCCAACCCAATATATATGAAAATAAATATAATGAAAATTCAGTGGATGGAATTTTTTAAAATTATATTTGACATTTTTATTTTAGGGTGCAAAAACAAAAACAAGCAAACAAACTCCTGGCTGGGCTGGTCAAGAAAGTGTTATTTGTTTTGAATCTGAAGTATCCTCATACATCCTGTGATTCAGGTCAAGCCTACTCTGGCTTGCATTTTTAATATCCCCTTGTGGTAGGTTGAATAATGGTCCCCCAAAGATGTCCACGTCTTAATTCCCAGAACTTGAAAATATGTTACCTAACACAGTAAATGGGACTTTGTAGATACGTTTAAAGGATCTTGAGATGGGGAGATTGTTCTGAGTTACTTGGGTGGTCCAGTGTTATCATAAGGGTCCTTATAAGAGGGAGGCAAGAGGGTTAGAGTCAGAAAAAGAAGATGAGAAGGTAGAATCAGAAATTAAACTGGTGCTCTTTGAAGATGGAGAGTGGGACTCTGAGCCAAGGATGTAGGTTGCCTCTAGACACTGGAAAAAGCAAGAAAGTAGATTCTCCACTGAAGTCTCCAGAAGGAACACAGCCCTGCCAATACCTTAATTTTCAGATTTCTGGTCTCCAAAACTGTAAGAGAATAAATTTGTATTGTTTTAAGTCACTAAATTTGTAGTAATCTGTTAAAGCATCAATAGGAAATTAATACACTCCTTATCCCCAGGGATTCCACTCATCCACCACCAGGCTAGTTTGCTTAATCCTTCCAGGTGGTCCTTTTGGGTCAACTATATTTCAAGATGCACTCCTTCCTGTACAGCCCACATCTAGTCCTCAGAAATGTGTGTGTATGTGTCTGTGTGTGGGTGGGGGGGTGTGCTTTAGGGTTAAGGAGTGAGAAGCAGGGACAGGCTTTGGTGCCCATATCTGAAGATGCCACACATCCTGAAAAACAAAGATACTGTACTATACACAAAGAAGATAACAAATGTTGGTGAAGATGTAGAGAAATTGGAACCCTTGTACACTGTTGGTGGGAATGCAAGATGGTGTAGCCAATGTGAAAAACAGTATACAGATTCCTCAAAAAATTAAAAATAGAAGTACCATGTGATCCAGCAACCTCACTTCTGGGTATTTATGCACAAGAATTTAAATCATAGTCTCAAAAAGATTTTTCACTGGGTCACTATTCACAGCAGCTGAGATGTGCAAAAGATCTACATGGATGAATGGATAAAGAAAATGTGATCTGTGTACACACACACACACACAGACAGACATACACACATACATATATACACACAATGGAATATTATACAGCCTTTAAAAAGAAAGAAATCCTGCCAAATGCAACAAGATGGATAAACCTTGAAGATATTATGTTAAGTAAAATAAGGCAGTCACAGAAGAACAAATTCTGCATGATTCTACTTATATGAAGTATCTAAAGTAGTCAAAGTCATAGAAGCAGAGAGTAGTGGTTTCCAGGGGTTATGGAGAGTGGGAAATGAGGAGTTGATAACCAACAGGTATAATGTGTCAGTTATGTAAAATGTGTAAGTTCTAGAGACCTGCTGTACAATATTGCAGCTACAGTTAATAGTACGGCATTGTGCACTTAAAATTTTGTTAAGAGGATAGATCCCATATTAAATGTGCTTAATGTATATAAAATGATATATATTTTTTCCTACCCAATATGTCAATAATGCCCCATTAAGAGAAGATGCTTTTCAATTCTGGCAGAACATTTCTTTACAGTATTTTAGCAAGACCTGGTTCAACTCCTTGCTTGAGGATGTGGGGATACTTGTCACCATAGCATTGTTCTTAGCCTTTGGGCCAAGCTAAAATTGAGAAGAATTCCAATTTTAATATTGGATTATACATAGCTACTGCATTATGTTTTCAGGATTCACAATCTAGTTTTGGGGATGCTGGAGGCAAAGGAATAAAGACTAATCTACCATCTAAAAGTAGCTACAGGCAGTTCTTACTTTGCATGCTACTGTGTTAACGGAAACCAGTGCATGTTGGAACCCAAGGAGCTGTGGCCTTGCTTTACACAGCAACTGAAATTGCCACAGAGCCATGCAAAACTAGGACATAGTTCTTATACTCACCAGATTTGGTTAACGCTGTATCATGCAAAGTGAGGACTATGTGCATGTATTGCCTGGAGGGCTTCATTTAAGAGAAATAGCCAAATTTCTTTGCCACTGCACTAATCTCAAGAGACTTAGAATTCTATGCACTTTGGAATTCTTATCTGGCTGAGTGGCTCAGTTGAATGCTCTCATTTACATCTGGAAGGAATAATAAATAAGGAAAAATAAGTTTCAGAAATATTAAAGAAAGGAGAGATCCGAATATGAAATATTCCAATTTTATTTGATTTACTATATCTTATAAATCAAAGCATATTTATTATAAACTTTGATACTTGGTATTGCTTGGGTTTTTTGGGAACCTGTTCAGTTGAATAGAAGAAAACAAGACTGTCTATAGAACATATACTGACTATAGAGCATTCTGTCATTGACTAAATCTCCAGGTTGGAAGTCTTTCACACTATGATATAATCTCAGTTAGTTTCATAGCATAATATCAGTACATGTTATGCACTGATTTCAGTCAGCTTCATTTTCTTTTATTTAATAGTATTTTGAGAATGTGATATTGATATTGCAAACATTGATTCATATCAGAATCCCAGTAGCATCAATTGAAATGGAGCTGCTCAGAAGAAAAAATAGAGAAATTATAGTCCTCTTGCTATTTCTGGTTACCATTATAGTCATCATTCTTTACTTCAAAAACAGAAGAGATAGGAAATGAATTTAAAATCTATTTCTTATGATTTAGAACTTGATAAGTTTTTTTCTTAAAAGAAAATAGCAAAATAGAGGGAAGTTGTCTGCATATCCCTTAGATTCAAATTAGACTTCTTTCTGAAAATTTTGCATATCTTATTTTAGATAATGCTACTTATTACTGTTTTATCTAGTTCTCATCTCTCTACCTGATTTCTACATGACTATTATTTCCAAAATTAAGGTATTATCATGAAATACTTAATATTTAGCTGAAAATCCTGTGCCAGACTTGTCTGTAAGTGTGAACTTAATGGATTTGAAAATATTTAATCTGCTTTCTTGCCAATTTCTCATGATTACCTTGAAAAACTGTATATGTTAATCGGTCTGATACATAAAATTTAGACAGATATACTTAGATATTTGTTAGAAATATCTGTAATATACATATTTATTTTTAAATAAACTACTTGTCCTATTTTTGTTTTCAGTTCACAATCAATTCTTCCTCGTAGTTATTTATAAATCAAAATGATACATGTCTTTAAGGTACTGCAGTCAGTGGAATTGCCGGTAATAGTTGGAAAAGAGATATATTTTATTCTTTCCTCTAAAAAAGTCACCTCAGGATAATATCCAGTTTTTTTTTAACCCAGTAGAAGTTTTAGGCTATTATTTACTGAGTTAAACATAAAATCTGATTTTTTAAAAAGGATGGGGTATTGTATTTTTTCCTAGATATCTACTTGTGTTTTGTGTCAGGGAAAGATCAAGCATCATATAATTGAAGGTTTAATTGTAAATTAAGATCACAGTAATTGAGTCTGACTCTCAACAAATAAAGGCTGATAGATAAATTTCCACAAATTTTGTGTACCTAGGATCATAACGTTGATGTCCTCTTTTAAATGTTGGATCCTTCCTCTCAATTGCTATAGCACATTTCAAACAGGCTTAAAGCTGCCCACCATGGTATATAAATATGTGACATCAGATAAAACAACACTGAAAGAGGAGTAAATTGTGTATACATTCATGAATTTTATACAAAAAATAATTCTTACTCTACAGCAAAAAGATTCCTCAAACTTTAGTAGGGAGAATAAAAATTATGTATTTAAAAAATACTATTGGTGAAAAATTTATAAGAACCAAAGCCATAGAAATGCATGAAAATTATAGGGATAATTGAGGAGGTAAAATATGAAACTTAGGATCTCTCGCCTTTCAGGGAAAATACATTCTAGAAATTTAATGGAGATTCGTACCTAAAATTAATCTGTATGTTGGTCTCATCTACATGCATGCTAATGCTTATCTGTTTCAATGTATATCATTATGTAATGTGTCCATAGACTATCTTTATTTTATACATGTATAATCTAATCTTACCTGTACATTATTCCATGCTTAATAATAGCTACTTTTAATTGATAATTTACTATAGGTTATCAATTTAACTTTCCATGAACAATTGTAATTAATAGTCCAAGGTCCTCCTAAGATAAGTAGTAAGACATAGGTTGACTTATTTTATATGAGGTATATAAAGCAATTTGCCCAAGGTTACATAGCTAGTAAGTAGTGAAGCTAGGCTTGAACCTGTTCTCTTGATCACTAAGATATTTCTTCTTCCATGTGTGTTACATCTTGTAGGCTTGAGGTAGAATTAAAGGGCTGTTGGCTACTCCTCAGCCAGGTTCTCTTGGGATGATTGGTCCTCTATTGTGTTAACAAAAATATCTGATCATCAGTCTTGCCATCCAGACGTTTAAATTCTGCAGTAAACTCAAATATATTCAGCTTCTCAATGGCTGGTATACACTAACCAAACCAATATATATCCAGAATGAAAATGTACTAATATAGGATAATGAACATTTCAGAGTGATCCCAAGTACTACTGTCAGCCAGTCAGCTTGCCCTCTCCTTATAGGAGTTCATGGGAGGCTAGGTTCAACATAAATTTATGAAATTCCTTTAACATTTATTAGTCATGCTTTGTGATAACTACCGAAGATAGAGGTGGTAAGTGCCTCATTGAGTTAATTTAGCCCTCAAATGAATGGCAAAGACAGATGAGTAGAATGACAATTACAAAATGATGTGGTAGAGTTGTGAGTGGGTTGACAGCAGAGCAATTACCCCAGCTTGAGGGACTCAGGAAAGACTCCTGAGCGGAGGTGATGCCTGGGCTGAGTCTCAAAGGGTAAGACTTATCCAGAGGAGGGAGGGGTGTCTTTCTAGGCAGAAAGATCTGTGGAGCAGAAGCATAGAAGTAAGAAAACACTTGACACAAAAAGGAGGTACCGGGTTCATTATGATAGAGAGTATAAGGTTTCTTTTGAGGAAGTGGTAAAAAGTGAAATAAGAAAAGTCTAGAACTATATAATGAATGACTTCATGCATAAATATGCTTGATATGTTTTTCATCCTAAAAAGAATAGGATCTTATTAAGGATTTTGAGTATAGGAGTAACATATACATATTTGCATTTGAAACACATCATTCTGAAGTAGTGGTTCTTAAACTTTAGCCTGCATCAGACTCACTTGGAGGGCTTGTTAAGAGTTTCTGATTCAGCAGGACTGGAGTAAACCTCAAGAAAATGCATTTGTAAGTTACTAGGTGACACTGATGCTACTAGTTTCCAGGTCACATTGTGAGAAACACTTCTCTGGAGAAGAGATTGTATAAGGATGAGAGTAGAAAAAAGAACTCAAAAAGACACTATTTTGGAGAAATCCAGGAATAGGGGAAAAATAAAATGAGGCTTTGACCTAAGGTAGTGAATGGAGTGGATGATGAAAGGAGGTAGTAGGTTGAACTAAGCAGATATCTAGAAGGAAAAATTGACTGGCTTGGTATTTGAATACCAGAGTGAGGGAACACTCTATTGACCTCCAGAAATCTCGATTGACTGTTTATTGGAAATGCCAAAAGAGATAAATGCTGGGAGAAGAAATTGGATGGAGGCAGTTGCCCAGAGTAATGGCAGAGGAGGAGAGGAGATGAGGTCTGATTTGGCCATATTAAATTTGAGATAACAAGTACCCATCAAGGTGTAAAAGTTGGCCAAAAGGAACTGAGTCTGAGTCAGGATTTAGCAAAAGGTTCCCTTTATCACCTCAGCCATATGGAAGGGAATAGACAAGAAAAAAGGCAGCACAAAAAAATCATAATGGAAAGTGCTTCAAAGAGGGCACTCCATGGAAAAGGCAGAACCTTAAATCTCTTTGGTACTTTCTTCAGAAAACCCTATTCCATGCAACACTGACACAATTATGTTTTTGATACATATTAGATTTCCTGTCTAGGTTTGAGTTTGAAAAGGATACTTTGAACTTAGAAATATATAGCAAAAATCTTTGGAATTTTACTTTTTTGCTAAATCCAGTGGCATTAACGCTCTTATCTGTAGGTCAGACAAGGATATTCTTTTTTCCATCAGAGTATATCCACCTCACCTCAGAAAAATCCTGCTTGCAATTTTATTCATTTCTTCTACAAATATTGAATAAGTATGTTTTCTGCCAAGTCACTATGTGGCATGCCAAGATGTCCTCCACATTTTTTTCCACACTTCCACTTACTCAAGAGAGCATAATAGTTAAAAATCATTTCTTCTGAAATTAGCCTGTTTAGCTTTGAACACTTAGTAGTTATGTAACCTTTGTCAAGTCATTTAAACTCTTGAAGACTCAGTTTCATCATCTTAAAAATGGTGAAAATAATCAGCTAAAAGAGCTGGGATGCTTTTTAATGAGGCAATAGAACTCTCAGCATGGCATCTGGTGCAGTAAATGCTTAATAAATGTTAATTATTATGTTACCCAACCAAGGTCTTAGGGCAGACTTACCCAGTGTGTGTTCAAAAACAAATACAATTCCAGCAACATGAAATACTCAGACTTATTGTCACTTTATAAAATTTCCCTTTACAACCCCCATATGTTGTAAATTCAGCACCTTATTTCTCTGAATTCTTCCTCATGTTATTCTTCAGATTGACATTCTGAAAGATCCTTGAAGTCAGAGAGGATGTTATAGCCTCTGGATTCCATACACCAGATTCAGTGTGGTGCCTTGTGCTTATTTTGTGTGCAGCATGCGTTTGTTGACTAAATTGTCTTTGTCATTCTCATGCCCTACTAGACTGTGGACTCTTTGAAAGCTGTGACCTTGACTTATTCATCATCATGCTCTCTGTGTCCAACACAGTGCCTCAGTCATAACAGATGCTCAGTCATTCTCATTTGAAGGAATTAATTGTGTGGCTCAGGGAAGATTCAGATTTAGGCTGGACTATGATCGCAGTAAGAGTGTAGGTATTTTCCTTTATTAAAAAATTTTAAAGAATGACTAAATAGGGCTCTTTCTGGCTTCCGTAAGAAAGACGATTTATTGGTTGTGTATGTTTCTTTCTTCTTCTCTGCCTGTCCGGAAATTTACCCTGTAAAGTTGCCAAGGAAACACTAACAGCTTAAGCCTGGTAGAGGAGGAAGATGCCTCATTAATAAACTCAGCTTCATTATTTGGATGCTTGCCTCAAGGAGCTGGTGTTCTGGGATGAAAGATTGTTTCCATTAAGCCTTATGTAAAAAACTGAATGACTTTTTAAAAGAAATTTTGTTTTCTGACTGTTACTCATTGCCAGTGCTATGTACCTACACACTATGAAATATTACATAAAAATAAACATTATTGATTTTTAGTTTAATGTATTTGAACTGTTTATTAATGCTCAGCACATATGTTATATAAAGTTATCAAGCATTGATTTATTTATTGTGCAATAATTAGGGTATCAGGTGTTCAATTTGAAGTATTGACAGTATTTCACCAGAAGATAAACTTAATGTATTGTTTATTATCTATTAAATCAGTTTGTGTATTTTCCTTCATATGAACTAGAAACTCTGGGATATACAGAAATGTATTGCCTCAAGATAATATAGAGTTGAGTGTCTTTTTTAAGGAGGATATCTCATTAGTGATGTATAATGGAAAAAAATGTACACTGTGCTTGGGGTTATAACACCCAGGATTTCAAAGCTTCTTTGGAGCATTTACCGGCTGTGTGATCTTGGGCAAGTCATTCATTAACTTGTTCATTCAGGCATTCGAAAAAGATTTGGTGTACAGATACTATTACCTTGAGCCATGCTTTCAAAGTGATACATTTATACAACAATTAGAAATACTTCATCGTTTGTATACTCTGAGACTTGGCTTTTTTAGGTATAAAATTATATTACCTGCTTTACTCATTCAGTCAGTCATTCATCCATTCAAAAAGCACTTGTTGAGCTCCATGTGCGGCAAACTGCTCTAGAGGCTGATGAGTGGTGCTCATCCCTTGCTGAACTCCTGACAACATTGTTCTTTTACCTTTACTCCTTTGGGCTTGTAGTGGTTATTATGACTTTCCATCAGTCTCCATGCTTCACATTCCACTGGATCCATTAAACCCTCCATACCTGTATAAAATATCCTCTGGTTAAATGCTCTTTTACATTGTCTTTGAGTTTGCCTTTTGTTTCTGGGTAGAACCTTCACTGATTTAGACAGTTAGTTATATTTGGCTTGTTTTTTACACAGCAATGGAGCCAGTGTGGCTGGGTGGCATGGGAAAGAAGGATATGGCAAAAGACAAGATCAGTGAGGTGGGCAAAGCCAGATAATCACAGGGCTTGCATGACATAGTAATAAGTTTGTATTTTGTTCTAAGATTAGTGGAAACCATGGAGGGGTTTGGATCATGGGAGTAATCTGATCTAATGTGCATTTTAAATAGATAGCTCAGACTGCAGTGTGGAGAATATATGAGGAATGAGGATACAAGAACAGATGCAGGGACAACAGTTAGGAAGATCACTCTTTAGCCCAAGGGAGAATATTCTTGATTTGGTCCAAGGGATCAGGTTGGTAGTAATGCAGGTGGTAAGAAATAGTCTAATTCAAGCCATATTTTAAAGATAGAATTGGCAGGATTTGCTGATGGATTTGGACCTAAGAAACTGGGTAAATGGTGATGCCAAGATGGACAGTACTGGGACAGAAACCTAATTTGGGGGAGGTTCTGAGGTGAAAATCAAGTTTGATTTTGCATTAAGTTTTAGATAACTGTAATACACCCAAGTGGAGGTTGTAGGCAGTGTAAATCTCTGAGGATAAAAGGAATCCAGAATTCATTAGCATACATGGTACTTAGAAGCCATGGTACTAAATAAAATTACACAGAAGGTGAAACTCAATGGATACTAAGACCAAAAAAAAGTATTTCAAGAAGGATGGAGTGGTTAACTGTGTCAAATGTGGCTTAGAGACAAGAAAAATGATGATGAACATTGACAGTTGATTCAGCTAATTAGATGTCATTGGCAGCCTTGATAAGAGGGGTAGCAGTTATATAACAGGGACAAAAACCTGCATCGAGAGAGAATGGAACATGAGGGACATTTGGGGGAATTTTTCCATAAAAGGGATGAGAGAAATGCTTAATTTTGATATTTTGAATATATGAATTTTGTAAACTTCTCTACAAACATAAAATACCTCATCATATTTTTAAAGACCTTGAAACAAATTTTAAATATAATAATTCAGTAAATATGGTTGATGTTTTACTATTTTATATTGATTTCACTATACTAATATATTTTTGATAGATTGTTTAGTGCATGAAAATGTACTGTATATTGAAATATATTCACTTTCCTCTAAAGATATTCTAAAATAATTGCAAATTACAAATATGCATAAATCAATTTTCAAAATACTCATAGCTGGTAACAATATTGTAATGCTTTAAGTATTTTCATATTATATAAAGTGATTCTTTAGAAGAGTAGTACTTGAAAACTTCATATTAACTTTAAATGTAACTATTAGGTTTTAAGATATTCTGGGTCTGATGGCATGTGCAATGTTAGATTCAACTGACTGTTTAGAATTTTCTATTCTTCATTTTTAATGTATTTGATACCCAAGCTACCTTAACATCTTTTCCTTGGCCGTAACTGGCTGATCCTACTCTTCAGGGATAAAAATAGGATCCAGCAATAGCCCTGAGTGAAACCTCAACTTCTAATATCCTCCTTTTTCCCACCTCCACACAGAGGAAGCAAGATTTACAACATCTGAACTTAATGATCTGCAGGGCAAACCACATGATTAATCCCTATAGCTCCATCATTCAAACTGTCTGTCAAGGGAAAAATATGTCAACTTTTAGAGCAAGGGAAAAAGGTGCAGATGGGCAACCAACAGCATCAGTGCAGCACAAAGTAGAGTTTATTTTAAACCTGGGTGGAGGTGATACCCATGCTCCAGGCTGCCCTCAAATCTCACTCTGCTTAGAGCTCTGACACTGACTGCTCCACTGCATCTGTGGCTCGCCCTTCCCAAGCCTTAAGACTTCTGATTCATGGGTCAGCCTTGAATTACCAGGTTTCCATCTCAGAAGCAGGGTTTTCCCATATTAAAAGAGACTGACTCTATACAGCTTGTGTCAAGGACTGCTAATAACCTCGCTCAGGTATTTGACACCTTGGAGAGGGAAGTGAAACTTTCATTAACTGAATTTTCTTTTTAAGAAGTGAATTGGATTCCATAATTAATAGATCCTAGTTTATTTGGTTCTGTGTAGATAACAGCAGCCTGTATAAAGGAGGCTATATAATGCTGATATTAAGCAGCAAGCTGTCACTGAGCAGCAGCACGTGGGCAGGTGCCAGGTTGGCTTGCCACTCTTCTGTAGATTTGACTGGGAAGGAGACAATGATTCCAAATGGATCGAAAGAGTATATTACATATACAGCATAAACAAAGTCTCCATGGTGTCAGCTTTCCACACCCTAGAAGGGCCAGGACTAGGGTGAGACAAGTAAGGTACTTAGGGCACAAAGTTTAAGGAGTCATTCACTCTCAGGATTGTACAAGTGTCAGCTTGTTTTTGCAGATGTCTAAGAATGAGGTGCCTAGGGTATAACATTTAAGGAGGCACTCACTCTCAGGATCCTGCAAAGGCAGGATCAGCACCTGTATGACCCTCAAAATGAGTGCCTCCTTAAATTTTGCGCCTTAGTCACATCAGTAGCCTAAATCCAATCCTGTACATGGTCGCTAGGTCCACAGGACAACACTAAATTGAATGAGCCAGATGACAGACAACAAGAGTGACAGGCTGCTCTGTTGGGGAGGAACCCACTCCATATTGCACCTTAGCAGTTTTATAGCCTGCAGATGGATCTGGGGATGGGGGAGATGAGTGCAGTGGAAAGTTCCATGCCTCATTGGTGCCAGGGAGGAGAATGAGAAACAGCCATGTGTAAGGTCTTCATGACTTGCTTACCTTGTCATGTTCCTGGGAGGTCCACAGGATATTCCACCAAGACATGGGCCAGCCTAAGGTTAGCCTTGCCTACATGGCCCACGTGGATATGTGCAAGGTCACCAGAATGCCAGGATAAAGCTGTTCTCCTACAACTGGTATTAAAAACACAGGTTTGGAGTCAAACAAATATATTTTGTAACCCCACTTCTTAATAGCTGTGTGATATTGGGTAAATTATATGAACCTTTTAACCTAAGTGAGAAAAGAAATAACTACTTTATAAGGCTCTTATAACTACCCTATAAAATGGTTTATAATGTATATAAAGCATTTAAAGAGTGCCTGCATGTAGTAAATGTTCAGTAAGTAGTTATTATTTTATTAGCTATTAAATCTAAATGAATATGGTGTACAACATAGTTTTTAAAAATTCCATAATGTAGTAAAAAGTCAAAGTTTGTTTTGAATGTTTTAATCAAACAAATAACATTATTACCGTAGTAAGTTTAAAAACTATCTAGGAAATCAATGTTTTTACTTTTTAGTGTTTCCCTTTTAGTTATCTATATAAAAATACATGTAAATAACAAGATAGACAAATTTGTCAGAGATTTCAGTTATATTTTGTAGATAAGATATTCAGCAACCATCAGAAAGACTGACTCACTTTCAGCTATTTTCAGAGTTTCTCAAGGGATTTATTTCACCTATTAATTTTACAACATAAATGCATTCATGCACACTTATGCTTGTTATTCACACCTGAAAATTTTTTTTGCATCAAGTGATAGATAAGCCATGTTTAACTTGGGCATCTATCCAAGTAGGACACTCTCTCTCAACTTACACTCAAAATAGAAAATAAGATCAAAAAAAAGTTTTTTAATTAAAAGAATAAACAGAACAAAAGAATATATCTGTATTCTCTTTAGAGCCATGAGTTCATAATTTGCTTTAATTCAACATGTTAAAAAACAGAAATACCAATGCCTTTTCCATTCACCTTCAAAATTCTATTGTTGCTTTATTTTTTTTCAAGACCATGACTATCATGAAAAGTTTAAAATTTTACAGATCTGAGCATTGGCCCAACTTTTCTATGATGGCGAGAAATCATCATGGTAGAACTTTTAATTAACAAGATGACAAAATGCCTCAACTAAACTGCTAAAATATTTTTTTCTCTGAATTAATTTCCCTATTATCTCTCTGATAATGTCATCAGAAATTCTATTGTTAATATAATTTATATGCCTTTCTATGAATAACGAAGGTATTAACTCAAAATGTACTTAACACCTTTTTCTTTTCTTTTCATTTAAAATGTGCTTGGAAGAAACCTTCCATGTGAATAGAACTTTGTTTTTTGTCATGGTCATAACAGGAGTATTATCAAAAAGTGCAAAGGGCTGTGTGTTTTATTTTCTGTTAATCTAATACTTTAGCCATTTTATTACCATTTTATTTCACTCCATGAAATTCTAAAACAATTTTTAGATTATATTTTATCTTTGGATTCAAAAGGAATGCTAATTTTGTTTGCCAATTTATAAATATGTTTCATGCTTAATTTTATTGTATACTGACATGATTTACTTAGATAACAATAGAAATGTTAAAGATCACGTAAGATCAAATAATTTAGATGATTTGATTGTTTATGGTATGCGTGGTGTTGGAATAAAGAATTTCAGTAGGATGGAGAGGGAGGGCCTTTTCAAAATAGACTTAATATTGCAGACGTATTAATTACGATCTTTTAGTGTTTGGGAGCCAGAAACTTATCTTAAAGTTGCAGGCAGGGAGAACATCCAGTTTCAAACATTGCTCAAATGATAGTATCAAGGACTTAGACACTCTCATTATATCTTATAGAATCCATATTGCCTTAATTCTCTGGCAGGCCCCTACAACATTTGAAGCAATTTTTATAAGCCTCTTTTAGAACTAGAATGGGGAGGGAAGAAGTTCCTCAAAGGGATGCTGGGTAGGAAAAAATATTGTATACAATATATGCATTACGAAGAAGACAGTAAGTTTCTTGGCAAGCATTCTTGTGGTTGCCTTATCATTCATGGCCCTTAATAAAATATGCATGCAGAAATTCATCACTCATCGACTTCCTGTTCAAAGTCAGCTCCTTCATATGGAAACTTTTACCACACCATCCCTTCCTTCTTCCCTGCCCTGCCTTTAATGTTTCCTTCACATGCTCATTAGAGTCCCATATTTATTGTTAAGATTCCCCATTTTTGAGATACCAGTGAACTGATGTAATTGAGTCCCAAGTGAATTAGTAGCATGTCTTTTTTTTTTATTAGTTTCTGCTTTATAACAAAGTGAATCAGTTATACATATACATCTGTTCCCATATCCCTTCCCTCTTGCGTCTCCCTCCCTCCCACCCTCCCTATCCCTCCCCTCTAGGTGGTCACAAAACACTGAGCTGATCTCCCTGTGCTATGCGGCTGCTTCCCACTAGCTATCTACCGTACGTTTGATAGCGTATATATGTCCATGCCTCTCTCTCACTTTGTCACAGCTTACCCTTCCCCCTCCCCATATCCTCAAGTCCATTCTCAAGTAGGTCTGTGTCTTTATTCCTGTTTTACCCCTAGGTTCTTCATGACATTTTTTTTTTTTTAGATTCCATATATATGTGTTAGCATACGGTATTTGTATTTCTCTTTCTGACTTACTTCACTCTGTATGACAGACTCTAGGTCTATCCACCTCATTACAAATAGCTCAATTTCATTTCTTTTTATGGCTGAGTAATATTCCATTGTATATATGTGCCACATTGGCATGTCTTCTTAATGATATCCAGGTGTTGGCTGTTTCTCTGATCATAGATATTTAAATTTCTTTTCCTTCTATCTTTACTCAATTATCTTTCTTTCATCTTTGATTTCTTACTGCAATACATTTCCCCAGGTTCCTCAAACCTATCCATTTAACTAGATGCAAACAGATAAGAAGTGACCAGGGTCACAAGAAAGAAACTTTTTAGCAAAAACTGTAACTTATCAATTTAGCCCCAAACTCCTATTCATCTACTTATGAGCAGACAGTTTGTTGTTGTTGTTTTGTTTTTTCATTTGGGAGCAGTGGGGGGGATGGTTTAAAAATTAAAACAGTTGCAAACATTAAAGTCCTGAGAGATTTTACTTAAAAACCTAAAATTCTAGCTTCTTTTGAAAAAGCCATATGATTAGTAACCCTGCGACCAAAGCCGTACAACTGATAAGGCTGAGCTCTAGTTCCTAAATCAGTGCACTTGCTCTCGAGTTTGTCACAGCATCACCCATTTCTTCATTTGTGATACCTTTGTCAATTGTAATCATTTCTCAGGCATGATCTACTGTGTACTGATTTATGATTAGAAATCAATCCTTATAAAAGAATAGCTAATCTGTCCATATCTGTTAATATTTTCATCTTCTATGTATAGTAATAGAGTGAACTGTAGATAATTAGATTTTTTTGTACTTTAAGCGTTTTCCATGGGTTCAGTATTTGCAAATAATATGTTAAATTGCAGTTTCATTAAATTTTCTTTTTTCTGTTCTGCCCTCAATTCAGCTTCTTAGAGAATGAAACATCTGCTTTCCCACCTAGATCCATTTTCTTTACATATTTCAGGAATAATTAGTCTGTTTGTATTTTTTTCTATTTACAGATTATACAGAGTTGGAGAAAATATCTAGATTTTTAGATATGACAATTGGTAAAGCATTACAGTGTGTAAGATTGTCTCAAAACAAAACAAAAATATAGCTGAGTGCCCTAACTTTGTAGCTAAAGAAAATATTACACTGTGGGACTGGGAAATTCTCCATGCTGTTGAGTAGCATTTTACAATCAACCCCTCTCCCCTTTTCAGGATATCGAATCCCTAACAGGAGGGCTGACTGGTTCTAAGGGGGCTGATCCACCGGTAAGTTAGATTCTTCATTAAATTTAACTATTGACGAAATGAATTATGTACATACCAGATCATCAGAGTTACTTGTATACAATTTGTTATACAGGTAACTTTTTGAAATAGTTTCTTTCAAAACTTTATAGCTATTGCAGTAACTAATACAAAAATGTGAACTTGCTCTGAGGTGTCATTTAGTGTTTTAAAAAGTTTTAATACTTGTAAAATTCATCTCCATACATTGATTCTAAAAATAAGAATAAAAGCTTCATTAGTATGTGTAAACACCTTATGTCCTGCTAATGGGCTACAAAAAAAGTTAAAACTGTTTGGAACTTGAGAGTTTACCATTGTAAATAAGTGTATGATTTCAGTTGCAATATACTTTCTAGTTACTGAGAAAAAATTATTTTATCAGCCCCTTTTTTTCACAGTATTGATTCTTGATATTACTGTTTCTTTCCTGCTTTACCCAGGAAGCTTCTAGAAAATTGGAGAAAGTGCTTGAAAGTTTTAAATGATTATCATTTTTAGGCAATAACAAGAGATTGATAGTCTAGTATTGGAACATTGTAGTCCTTTCTGTGATGTCTGATTTCAGAAAACATTGAGTAAAACAACGTTCCTGTGATTTCATGCTTGAGGCACAAACATGAGTTCATGGTGTATATCTAAAGTTATAAAATTCAATTTGTTTCAACAAACAGCCAATGCATAAATTTGTATCACTGCTTGCTTTTCACTTAGCACTGCGAGGTTTAGTGTGGAACACACAGAATCCTGTGTTGTCAGTTTTTAGCTATACTTCATCTAGGCATCTAGCTGAAGTATATAACTACTTTAAGACACCACTGAAGTGTTAAAAAGATAACTTTCAATTGTAGCTCTTTCTCTCCTGTCTCACTCTAATGTGTCTCATGATGTTGTCTAATCTTCATAGTGCTCCTAAAGTAAGCTAAACAACATATTTTAGTCCTTTCCCTTCCTTTTATTTTCATTGTCTAAATGTATGCAGGAAAAAAAAATGTACTGTCTTCAGATAGCTGCTTATATTTAGTCCCTGAACCTATTATACTGCAGCATAAGACAAGATGAAATGTAAGTCAGTATAGTAGTGTAGGTGACTGCTTATGTGATGTAATTTCATCCTGCTGCTTTGCGTTATGTTTGTGCATAGCATTCAACTTTTATTAGAAGAATAAATCCATTTCCTTTAAAATACCTCCCTCACTGTTCACTGATTCCTAAAAGAATTCTGCGATTAGAGATATGTTGGTTTTAAGAGGATTTGTCCCTTGTTCAAAACTAAACTAAACTAAACACCTCTCTTCTGCATGTGACGATAAAACTCTTACCTGCTATTTACATGTTAAAATAAATTAGTTTATCATATCCTTTCAAGAAAGCAAGTTTCTAAACATGGAAGATTGAATCAGCATAAATCCTAGTTACTGAAAGAAGCCCCTTACAGGGGAAAAAGGTCACAGAAAGGAAAGATGGTGACCTAAAGGCGAACTTAATCAACTTCATTCCCAAAAGCTAAAAGTGAACTGTATATTTGTCTGTATTTTTATACTACATGTATGTATGTCTTTTTTTCTTTGGACATAATTTATAATATTATGAAGATATAGGTTCTCTCTTGGCCATCCCTTACCATGATGATGAGTGTTTTATACTGCTACCTACATTTTCTGAAATTCAATGACAGTGCTTACTTTATAACTTTTTGTAAAGTGGAAAACATCACACAAATGTCAGAGTACATAAGAGCTTAGACAATCTAGGGTGTTAACAGTATACATACATTTAGTGTTTCCCATTGTTAAAGAGATATTGAGAGGATATTACCAAGAGCTAGGTAATAAAATCACTTTTTAATCTTCTATAAAGCTTATATAAAGTAGTCTAAGTATGAAGGTAAAGTGGTAATGGTGTCTAGAGTTGCTTCAGTCATTTAAGAATAAGGCTTTGAATTAAGCTATTGTTTTTGCCCCCAGGTTAGAAAACTGAAAGTCAGATTAAATTACACATAACCTAAGTCCATTTGAAGTTTCATATTACTTTTTCTTTCTTTAAAAAAAGGCCTTTATAATAGATTATCTGAATACTGTTATCAATTATCCATTTCTAAAGTTGTGTCTTTTTTATAAATGTTGACAGTGTATTACTAAACCCATTCTATGACGAAAATTTCATTGGTAAGAAATTCAAGTTCCTATAATTTTTTCTCATTGAACAGTGTATATAAAGTGTTGAATGAATGGTCTCTCACAAGGATATGTAGCTGTGGAGTAATTACTTTACTAGTATAATAGAAATATCAGATACATCTTTAAATATAAATGGTATATTTAAAAATTGAAAATTTTTCTGTGGGTAGATACAAATATTATTTCTGAAGCATTAGAAAAAAGTGAATTTTGCATTTTTTCAAATAATAAGCATGTATAAAAAGTGTCAAATTTGCAACTGTCATTATAAATAAATTTGCATATCTGATAAGAATAAATTTGAGTAACTCCAGGAATATAGTTTGCATTAATATTTTTAACAATAAATGTTAAATAGGTTTTTTGAAAATTCAAGAAGTCTCAGGTTTAATGCTAATAATGAAAGAGAGAATCACTCATTCATTATTTTCAGGGGCAATTCAAGAAGTTTTATAATGGCTTTCTTCTGAAAAGAATTTCAAAAAGTATGTTTTTAAATTTGTAAACTGGAAATCAGTTGCTGCTGCAAATAGAACTTGCAGATTTTTCTAAATCACATTGTTATCTTAGAAAATAAACCCTTCTATCATTAAGAAAAATATTGTCCATTATGTTAAAATTGTCTTTGAAAATTTGTATCTAAGATATTCTACATTCTGCATATATTTTTCATTCACAAAAATTAGATCACAGATTAACCTCCAGTGTAAAAACATAGCATATATTTACATATAAAAATAAAAAGAAGGAAATAGATAATTAAAGTCTAAAGGGTAAAATATCATTATTAAGTGCTTTTTTAATATACCATTTTTCTATAGTGTTTTAAATTTAAAATATTAACATTATTAAAAATGAAAAGCTCATGAAATGTAAGGTGTCAGGGATATCCCTCATTATCAAGTTGTCAGGTCATCAGGCCAGCCATTAGGAAGGCCAGGGTAAGGTCTAGGTAACTCAGTTTCTGATAGCCAAGGGGATTTTAGATGCTGAAAAACAGGTATAAAGCATGAATAGTTAGTTATACTGCTATACCAGCTGAACCTGGTATGTGGAGAGCTGTGGATATGCCGGTCCATGTGGTACCAGTAGTGTGTCAGATCACTGTCCTGTTTTGAGCCCATGAGCCAGTGACATAGAGGTGTTGGCCAACCCTCAGCCTGGAGCCAGGATTTGTCCCAGACTGCGAGCTAGGTCTAAGTCTGCAGGTGGGTTTTAGTAGTTCAGCTGGCTTGGCCACAAAAGTTTAGTTTCGTGATACAGATCCAAGCAGACTAATGTATACAATGGAGGGGAGTTTCTCTTTGACATTTGGTTTAAGAAACTTTCTGATTATTTATAAACTGATATAAACTAGCTTCTTACTTTCCTATTATTTGTGATTCTTTTTGGGGGTTAATATGGACAGAATCTAATAAAGAGTAATGTGGGACAAACCCTAGACTATATGAAACACATTCCTGAACACACTGGTCAAATGTCGAAGTGTCCTGATAGTTCACAATTCTATTATCAGTGTTTGAATCAAGTCCACCTCATTGCCTCATCCAGGACTTACAGCAAGAGTGCCACTGGGGCTATTCAGTTCCTCCTTTGTTTTTCTTTCTATTTGTTACCCCGGAGTGATAAGCTCTATAAATTTGCTTCCTACACAACTTAGTATTTTAATTGTTCTAAGTTTCCTTTATTCAAATGCTAATGGTTCTCTTTATTTCTAGAGTGTGATGAATAAGTGAGTATGCATTTAATTGGTATCCTTGGGCTTGATATGCACACTGTCCTGAACATTCTCCAGCTCTATTAATTCTTTCCCCACTGAGGAACCAGAATTGTACATTCCACGTTTTTGTACTTTCTGTTCTCATTTTAATGGTCTTCCTGATGGTTCTTATCAATTTGAGTAAACACTCCACAGAATTTAAAACAAATTCAATTTCCTGAGGGTGCTATTTAGACCAGGTTATATATTTTTCATATTGTAGATAGCATTAAAATTTTAAAGTCTCCAAAACTGATCTTAATTTGATTATTCAAAAAATGCCAATGTTCTATTCACTTGCTTCAAAAGATAAGGGAATAAAATATGTGAGTCTGAATTGTCATCTAATTTAATTCCTTTCAGCCTGAATGTTATATTGCTATATTACTAACTTTCATTCTCGTATTTGTTTAGTCAGAATTCAGTGTATATTTGAGTGTATGCTGTGTGCTAGACATTTGTTTAAGTTTCGGAAATACAGTGGTAAACAATTCACAGCTTCTTGTTTCAGAATCGTACAATATAGTGGAGTAGACCAGTTGGTAAAAACTAATTACGATATAATGTAAGCACAGGATGAAATGAAAATAAGAGGATCACGTAATCCAATTGATGGGAGTAAAAAGGGGCTGGAGGATCAAGGAGGGCAAATAAAAGAAAGTAATGTCTAATTGTAGCATGAGTTGAAGTTTGCCAACTGGGAAAGGTGGAACATGGAATTTTAAATAAGGAAATACTATATGCATAAGTTAAAAATTAGAAAATAACTTAGAGTGGCTAGAGTATGAAATAAGCTGAAGGATGGGAGGTAGTGGTGAGATAGAAGGTAAAAGATTAATCCAGGGCAAGAAGTAAGAAATTTCATGGAAAAAATTGTACTCTATACTAAAGAACATGAGGACCCATTAAAGTCTTTAAACAGGAGAGTCACTTAATCAGCTCTGTCCTTTAGAAACATTTTTCTGACTCTAGTGGAGAGTTGATTTAGAGAAACGACTAAGCAGGAAAACCATTGAAAAAGGCTCTTGCAGTCAGCCAAAGGAGGGTTGACAAAAATGATAATGGTGATTTTTTTTGTCTGTCCTACTACCTTATAAAACTAATTGAGGCAATGTCTCAGGAGAAAGTCAACATTCTATTTTGTTTAAAACAATAAATTTTTAGTATGAGCCTATCAAGTGACAGTGAGCATGGAGAGGAATAAACTGATTCATGAGCTATTAAGGACTTAGTGAACACACAAGAGTAGGTGGTTGTTTGGAGGAAGGAGAATAAAACTTATTGAAGAGTCAAGGATGATTTTGAACTTTCTAATTTGGCAATTGGGTGGATAAATGTACCATACATAGAAGAATCCCATGAGGTAGAGCATTTCTGGAGGGGGGATATTGAGTTCAGTTTTGGACACATTAAATTGAGGTGACAGGGTTGGGAATATATGAATGATTTTGGACTTTAAAGGTCAGATATCATTTAGAGCCATTAATTTGAACATATAGAATAGTTAATTGACATTGTTGGAGCTGATGAAATCATGCCCCCAAAAATGTATCCTGAATGAGAAGATAAGAGTTCAGAATAAAGCCCTGAGGAAGAAATGCATTTAAACGTCAGAGGAAAGTGAAAGGGAAAATTAAGAGGAAGAGTATTCCTCAAAAAAGATAAAACAGGGCTTCCCTGGTGGCGCAGTGGTTGAGAGTCCGCCTGCCGATGCAGGGGACGCGGGTTCGTGCCCTGGTCCGGGAGGATCCCACATGCCGCGGAGCGGCTGGGCCCGTGAGCCATGGTCGCTGAGCCTGCGCGTCTGGAGCCTGTGCTCCGCAACGGGAGAGGCCACGGCACTGAGAGGCCCACGTACCGCAAAAAAAAAAAAAGATAAAACAGGAAAGAATACCGGAAAGTTTGTAATCATGAATGCCAAGGTCAAGAGAGCGTGGTGAAAAGGGTTATTAGCAGTTTCAGGATGTTGAGAGTTCAACAACAGAGTGCCCCACTGAAATTTAGCAACAAGAGGATAAAGGGTGGTCTAGGTGAGAATAATTTTAGTGGAGTAATTCAGGTAGAATCAAGTTTCCAGTGGCCTAAGAAATTAAAAGGAAGATAAGAATTGGATTCAGTGTCTAAGGAAACAATTTCTAAGTGTTTAATTATGAAGGAAGTGAAAAGGAATAATAGCCAATATAAGCAATGAGGCTGAGAGACAGTTATTTTAAGGAGAGAAAGTTTGAGTGTGTTGAAACATATGGAAAGCACATAGAGAGGGAAAAGGATTTACTGAGGAAAGAGAAGTTAATTAATAGGTCATTGGATGGAGCAGAAAAAGATGGACTCCAGAGCATGTTACATAGAAAGAGAAATGTCGCTTCAAATGTGAAATGGAAGTAGAAAAAAATAATGGAAACTGATGCAAGCATTTTTGTAGGTGGGGATCTTACAAAGTTGCAAGAGTTTCCATTTAATGGTTTCTATTTTCCCCACAAAGTTAAAAAGACCTAATTAGCTGACAGTAGTGGGGAGATGATGGGTTAAGATATTTCAGGAATATAGAGACGATGCATCTAGCCATTATGGATTGTGGGAGAATTAGGTAGACCATAGATGGATTAGTGGAAAGTGTTGGGGTACACTTGTAGGCAGTGAATTTGTCGCGGTTATAAATAAACTCAAAGGTGTGTTTTCTTTTCCTCCAACAGTGCTCTGTACCTCAGGTATGGGGGGGGGATGCCTACAGTCATTTTGATTTCAGTCTGTGGTTCTGCCAGTCAATTACTGTGGAAGGCCAATGGAGCAAGATAATTGAGAATATTAGCAAGAATGTCATAAAGTCTAAGCTGAATAAGAATTTCAGTGAAGGTAGGAAGGGACTGATGAAGCAGAGTATTCAGGGTCTCAATAAATTTGAAAAACAGTGTGTAGGAAGAGGGATACAGAACTGTGGTGAGAGAGTAAAATGCTTGATTTAAGCATTTTAGGACCAAAACATTCCCAGGTGCTGGTAAGACCCAAGTTGTGGTCATGGAAATGGATGAAGTACAGAGGGAGTGAAGCTCATTGGAACTGATGACATCAAGGAACTGAGAGGCTAGTTAGATGGATTATCTATGTGGACCCTGCAGTTTTTTCTACCTATATTTACTCCCTTGATAATCCTAGCCTGTTTTACAGCTTAAGTGCCATCTAGACACTGATAACTGAATAATTTACATCTCTAGACTGGATCACTCCCCTGAACTTCAGACTTGTATATCCAACTAAATATTTGACATATCTACTTGTATATCCAATATGAATTTAAAGCTTAACAAATTAAAAACTGAGCTTCTGGTCTTCTCTGTCACTCTCCACAAACCTCCTGCAGTTTCCCACCTATCAATTAATGGCTATTTCATGCACTATTTACAAAGTTAAAACCTTAGAGTCATCCTATGAGTTCTGTCTTCATAATTTGTTGATAATTTAACCAATTTTCAGAAACACCCCTACAAAATTACCACCTTGATCAGAACCACCATCCTTTTCATATGTCCTTTTTCAGTGAACCAAGCAGGATAAATTTCTTAAAATATGAGTCAGATCATGTCACATCAAGGCTTAAATCATTGTTGGCTTCCCATCAGAATAAAATCCCCAAAGCCCATGGAGTGGTTTCTAAGATACTTCATAACTTCTCACCTTACAATTCCTCTAGGAACTCATCTCATACCTTCCTTCCCATAGTTCATTCCAACTTGCTATCCCTTTACCTGGGTATGCTGTTGCTATTATTTCTTCTGCTTACCATACTGTCTCCACAGATAGCCCCCAAACCTATCTCTCACTTTCCTTGGGTCTTTGTTCAAATGCTAATTTATCAGAAAGATCATCCAATATTCTTTTCTCTGCCCCATGTGTTTATTGTTTGTTTTCTTCTACTATAATATAAACTCCATATAGTCAGAGGCATTGTCTCTTTTGTTCACTATTATATTCCAAAGGTCTAGAATAATACTGTCATGTGAGTTCCTCAATGTATATTTGCTGAATGAATAAGAACAAATACTCTCAAACACATGATTTATATGATCATATTTGTGTGCTTAATGTATTGATAGTAACTCTAGCAGAATACCGTATGGAGAAAGGGATCGAAGCTGTTATAATAATTCTGGAATGAGATTACACGAGTGTACTTCAGATTATGGTAGTGGTAGCAAGAATTAAAATATCAGAGAATAAAAACCTTACAAAGGCAGTGTTAATAGAATCATCTGGTGGGAAAAGAAATAAGACTCAGGGATAACTACAAATATTGGCCACTGGGAAAAATAACAGCAGTGCAAAAATCATAAGGATATATTTGGATACTGAATATCTTATTTATTTATCTTGTTTAATATCATTAAATATAATCCCTTTGAAGGCAGAAATTTATGCCTGGTTTATAACTACACTCCAACGAACAAATGAATGAAGAAGAGGAATTTAATAGGTCTTCAGATGGAACAAATGGAAACCAAGTATTGAAAATTTCAATAAATAAGAAAGTAAAAGATGTGAAGTGGAACTTCCATTGCTGATTCAAAATTTTACTTAGAGCCTCAAAGCTAGTACCATTGGTGATAAGCATCTCCGCATTTCATGGAGAAGTGCTAAACATACCACAGACTTACTAGTTAATAATTACAGTAGTATCAGTCCTGCCACTGTGAATCACCACCTTTAGCCTCTCTAAGTGAAAACCAGAAAAGATTCATTAGCAGAATTTCAGCTGGTGAGAAGTAAGGCAGGGTTTTTACTCTCATGAAGAAGAGAAGGGTGTCCTTCTCCTAAGCCACATGGGAGTGGACCCAAAGGAAAGACTCATAGAAGAAGGCAGTGTTATCTCTGTGTTTAGATATTTATTCAACAGCTATATCAGCAGGCAATTCCATGGAGTATATGTAAGGCAAGGGGAGAAGGAAATTAATGTGTATCCCTTAGAGTTTGAAGATAAACACGTAACAACTGAATCAAATGTTTGCTTCCTATGTGCCGGTGTGGATAGGGGATAGGGAAGAAAGGAATCAATAACTTCATTTTAATTATTTAACTTATCAATATTTTTAACTAGTCAACTAGTCAGAATAGGTACTTAAAATATTGAAGTCATGAATATGTAGCCAAAATAATGAAAGATAGTTCGTATGCAGGAATTTTGTCGTGAGAGAAATGTAATGCTTTGTATATATGATACCAAAAGATTTCCATGTTAGGTAATTTCCTATTCATTAATGCATTACTGATTAGACCTATTTAAGCATCTGTATTTCAACACAAACTACTTATTTAGAGGGCACATTTGAACATGGTTTCCTGTATTCAAACATTTAAATCATGTTTAATATGAAAATGAGCAAAGAGATATGAATTATAGACTAACATCCAAAAGTTGGGTTAGAATAACACTGAATGTGGAAGCACTTTTGAGATCTCTCAGCATATTGTTTCACTGGTGATTAACGTGTTAAGAAACATTTTAGAAATGATTTTTTCCAGGATAGGAGAAGTTATTTGGGAAGCTGAGAGTAATAAAACAACTTCTTGTTAGAAATAAGGGTCTTAGTTGTTACTTACTGTTAATTTCTAATCAATCTATAAGAGTAAAGGTACTTGAACTTTTTTTGAGGGAAAAGCAATATATTAATGCAAAAGGACATAATAAGTAAAATAAATTAGAAACTTGCATTATTGCAAAGATATATTATTTTTGTTAATAATAATAAAACAATAAACTATATATTAATATATACTCAGTTTTCTGATCATATAAAGTTTAATATGAGTCATTTTAATTTACCTATCTTTGTTCCTCAAAATCTATTACAATTCTGTCGAAAATAGTATTTCAATTACAGACATTGTAAATACTTGTATATTATTCTTTTCCTATCTTTTCTATTTCTCTTTATTTTTATTATACATAAATTTATTTGTACTTATGTGTATTTATATATAGCATATATAAGCACATTTAAGTATATATATAAATATATGTAATATATATAAACATACATATTTATATATATTTCTTTTTTATTTTAATATGTATTTTCTCCTACAAAAAATGGGATTTTTTTAGTTTCTTGACTAAACAAGAGGCTGGTTTCTAATTAGACTGCTCTTATCCAACATAATAAAGTGGGACTATTTTTATTCTTGATCGAAGATGCTTATAATTTAGGATGTTTATTTGAAAGACAGATGGATGAATACAGCTTTATACATGTAATTGCTCATTAAAATGTGAAAAAATATAAAGTAAGAATAAAAGTTTATTTAGGAAACATATTTGTAATGCTATTGTGTATGCAGTACTATTCTGGGACTTCAGAAAAAATGAAAGATATCAATTCAGTGCTATAGATTTTTGCACTCTAACTGGTTAGCAATTGTTTCTTTTTAAAACATGATTGATAAGTGTAAAAAAATGGTACATAGATAAATAAATAATTTTGTGTTATATGGAAATAATCACAGTAAGTGTGTTTAGGGGGGGTTTTATTTTTATTTTTTTGGAAGACTTGTTTTGAGAGGTGAATGTTGAACCAGATGTTGAAGATCTAATTTGCATTAAATTAAAATCTTTACTTTGGATGGAAGGAATTAAGGGTCTTTCTCTTGTATCCAAAAGTAGTTCAACTCTATAGACTTTAGCAACTCATAAAACTGGCTACTGCAACTTATTTATAGTACATCAGTTTAAATTTAATTGCTGAAGTTTAGAGTATAAAATTAAACCTGGTCTGGGGGTATTTTTTTAAAAGTATATGTGAGTTATTTTTTTCTAGGAAGCCCCAGATACCCTCCAGGCACCTCTGCAGCTTAATGGCTAAACACCTGTTCAGCCTCAATGAGATTAGACTATGGGCCAATTCTTATTTGGCCATTCCAGAAAAGAGTCATGATTGCACCCAGCTGGCCCTCTAAGAAGGAGGGTCTGATGAGCCATTCCTGCATAGCCTGAGGCAGTAGAATTTGCATAGATTTAGGGCTGCTGCTGTTGCTTTTCCAGGGATCCCAGTGAGGTGATGCACTACCTTCTTTGGCAAAATGAGAAAGGAGCTAGTTTTCTGATGATTTGCCCCATTCTACCACTGGTATTCATCAGAGGTTGGCTGGAGAAACTGCAAACTTCTGTGGCTCCCCTATTTCCTCATAAGGCTTCCAGAGGAGGCAGCATTAAGGCTTACTTGTCTTCTAGCCCTGCCTAGGAACTTGTGTTGCCATGTGAAGGAACTTACCTGGAAGGAAAACAACTTATTCTAGCTACCTTTCAGTAACTACATTGTCTTTTTCAAATGCAAACTCAGGGAAACATGAATCAGCAAAACGTGAATGCTGAAATTACATGCATATTTGCTTTTTTCACTTAACATTAATTATAACCACTACAGGCACTTTAAAAAGGAATCTGATTATATATTCATAACAAAATTATTATTATGCAAAATTATTATTTTCAATTGAAATCTATGTTGTTTCAAGAATACCACATAATAGGAATATGCCTTAAAATTATTTTTCAAAAGATATTTGAGGATAGGCTATTAAATTATTTTTCCAAAGATATTTGAATATACTTATTTATAAGTGTAGGCTATTAAATTATTTTTCAAAAGATATTTGAAGATATTTGAATTCAAATATCTTTTGAAAAATAATTTAATAACCTATACTTATAAATATACTTATAAAATTATAAGTGTTATAGGAAAAGTAGAAGAGTTATAATATTAAAAATTTAATATTTGGCTAAAAATGCTCATCAAAGTCCCTGGAAAGTTGCAAAATGATCTTATGGCTATATAACAAATTCTCCAGATATCTTATATTTTACTCATAGGAACAATTTATATTTTTATTGGAATATGGTGGAAAGTTTTGTGGTAATGCTAGTTATTTTTTCTATTTTTCCTTTTCTTCATCATAGATTAAAATGAGTAATCCACATGAGTGACTGTTTTTCTTCTATGGACAAGCTTTTTGAAAAAAAAATTAAAAATCTTGGTATTCATATCCAGAAACACTGGGTTTCGTTTAATTTACATTACCATTCTCTAAAAGGCCAGGAAATTCACTAAAATATGACATTACAACCAACATCATTATTTTAACTTTTAAATAAATGTATATAAGTAATTGCATTAAATATAAGTCTTTATATTAAATAAAGACTGTCTGAATGAATTTTTTAAAACTATGTGTAGCTTATAAAAGAAATCTAAAATCTGGAAATAAAGGTTGAAACTAAAATGACATAAAAGATATACCATATAATACTAGGTAACAAAATAAAGCAGGTGCAGCTATATTAATATCAGAAAGTGTAGTCTTTCATAAAAAAACAGTAAATATAAAAAGAGAGATACTTAAATATAAAAAATGGAATACCAGGAAAGTAGAAATTTTAAATGCTTATGTACCTAATAACAAACACTTAAAATATAGAGAACAAAAGTTAGCAGAAATAAAAAGAGAATAAAAATGCCTTCTGTCATGGTGGAATATTATAACACTTTTTCAGTACCTGACTGAACAAGAAGATAAAATCTGTAAAGATAATGATAATATGAGCAATGTGATAAACAAGATTGCCCTCAGTGATATATAGAGAATCTTGCATTTTATTTCCCAGAATTGACCAGATGTGGATCATACAGGAAAACTCAACAAATTTAAAAGAATTAAAATCATACAGAATATGTTCTCTTACAATAGCAGAATTCAGCTAGAAATTGATACAAAAAATGAAATTAAAAAATGATAAATACAAAGTACTTAAGTTTTTAGAAAGTATGCTCTATGCTTCTAATTAACTCGTCGGTCAGAGAATTCAAACTAAAAATAAGAAAAAAATGTTGAATTTAGTGATATTAGAGTACTACATATTGAAACATATTAAGAGGTAAAGCCCCACTTAGAAATTTATAGCATTATTATATGTTAGAAAAAATAAAGGCCAAAAATCAATGATCTAAGCATTATCTCAAGAAGCTAGGAAATAAAAGAGCAAATAAAACCTAGGGTATATAGAAAGAAGGCAAAAATGAAGCTAGCAGCAAAAATTAATAAAGTAAGTAAAAATATTTAAATAGAGTATAAACAAAGCTAAACGTTGGTTTTTAAAAAATTAACTGATAATCCTCTGGTGGGTTGGTAAAGTTCAAAATAATGAGGCTATTTTGAGCACAATTTACGCTGATGTATTTGAAACTGTAGATGAAATGAGAAAATTCCTAGGAAAACACGTCTTAACCATGTTAACCCAAGAAATTAAAAAGTGCAAATAATACTTCACATGAAAGAAATGGAATCATCAATTAAAAAATCTTCTCACGAAGAAAAATCCAGGGCCAGATGGCTTCACCTGTGAATTCTGTTATCATTTAAGGGAGGAATTATACTAACTATTAAAATTTCTAAAAGACAATTAAAATGAAGAAGCACTTCCCAAGTCGTTTTATGAGGTGTATTATTTTTCTATTGCTGTGTAACAAGTTACCACAACCTAAGAGGCTTAAAGCAAGACACTTATCTCAGTTTCTGTGGGTCAGAAGTCTGAGGATAGCTTAGGTGGGTCCTCTGCTCAGAGTTTTAACTGGTTGCAATCAAGGTGTGGGCTAGGCGGCATTCTGATCTGGAACTCCGGGTCTCCTTCCGAGATCACATGATTATTTGTATATATGTCTATATATACATGTATGTGTGTGAGTGCTTGTGTGTATATGCACATATACACATACATGTGTAATGATGGTTATGATCTCCATTACCTTTGTCATTCATATTCTGTTTAGTTAGAAGCAAATCACAAGCCCTGTGTGCTCAAAGGTACGCCCCATATTCATTCCTTCTATAAACCCCCTGCCCATGCTCAAAGGGAGGGGTTTATAGAATGGATGAACATGAGGGCCACTCTTGGGTCTGTCTGCTACATGAGACCAAAAAGTCTTAAAGCAAGACCTGAAATATTACCAAAATGTTAGTTAATTAAATGAAGCAATACATAAGTATATGACATCAGGACCTAGTTGGGTTCCAGAAATGCAAAGTTATTTTAACTTTCACAATTCAATGAATGTAATTCTCTGTGTTAATTAATAGAGAAAAGAATTCATATGATCATCTACACAGATGCAGACTAAATGTAGATAAAAATTCAGCATTTGTTTATAATGATATTTTTATATCATATAATGATCATGTAATGACTTAATATCATTACATATTAATGATATAATGATTATTTTTCATGGTAAAATTTCAACATTCTAGAAATAGAATGAACTTTCTTATTAATTAATTATTCAATGTCATTATTTTATTCAAATGTTTACTAAGCAACTAATATTTGCCAGGAACTCAGCTGTTTTCCCTGTTTATATACACTCATGAGAATGTCTTTCTTTAAAATACTGACAGCTCTCCATGCATATTCACTATACAGAGAAGATTACTCTACTTATCAAAGTACTTACACATCAAAAGTACACACAAAGTACTCTACACTTACCATAATGTATAGCTGGGTTAATTTCTATTTAATAATAAATATTTTTCTCCCACCCTTCTATGTTTATTTCCTTCCTTTTTATTTAACGAAACATAGTAGATCTTCTGAATCTTTCTATATTTAACAGCTGGAGATGTCTAACTTTCAAAACTCATTTAATATAATTACTCCCTTTTAATGGCTAGATCACACAAACTTTCTTCTTGGCCAACCATATGAAATTAATGAAATTAAAAATCTTTGAGAGGGCTTTCCTGGTGGCACCGTAGTTGAGAGTCCGCCTGCCAATGCAGGGGACATGGTGCCCCGGTCCGGGAAGATCCCACATGCCACGGAGCGGCTGGGCCCGTGAGCCATGGCCGCTGAGCCTGTGCTTCCGGAGCCTGTGCTCCGCAACAGGAGAGGCCACAGCAGTGAGAGGCCCGCGTACCGCAAAAAAAAAAAAAAAAAACTTTGAGGAAATGTGACTTTCACCCTAGTTTGATTGTTTTTAAGTGTAAAGAAGATAGATTATAGAAGATAGAAATAAATTATGTGATATACTTCCCAGATAATTTGGAGCATGAAAATTTTGTAACCTGTAATAGTTACACTCATTGTATAGAAAGATAACCAGCACCAGAATGAAGATTTAAAAAGTTATATTCTTTTTGTTTCACTACTCTGTGCAGAATTTTAATTCTACAAACAAACCACCAAAACGCATACATAGTAAATGATAATTAGGTAGAGGTTTATATTAATATCCTTTTAAACTACCGATAAATGTCTGGAATTATGTTTATTTTATGTTTGTTAACATTGAGACTTAATATATCGCAGCCTAAAAAAGTTTCCAGTATAAGATAGCCTTTACCTGGTATTGTTTTTAGAGGATGTAACTAGTATTAAGCTAAAGAGTACAGTTGATATCTTGGATCATATGGTAAGACTCCCTTCCTTCCTTCCCCCCTTTAAAATTTTTACTTATGGATCTATTTCTTTCAAAGCACTAATCAACTCTTTACATTGGATTACATGGCAATCAGTCTTGATTTGCTTATCTAAACTAAATGATGTTGGATGCCATAAACAACACAGGAAGAATGCTGTGTCCTAGTCCTTAAGAAATGTAGTTCTAAAGTCGTCAAGGAATTAAGTTCACATTTTCAATGCTATTCAAACAAGTTTAAATATTTATTTGGACATAAAGGGATTCCATTTTCAAGATATTGTAGTAAGAAAGGTTGCTGAAGATACTCAAAACGAAGTTTCATTTATATTAGTGTTGAAGATGTGTCAAGAATTGAAGTGTATTGCCAAAGTGTAACTCTAAAAATGCAGATTTTGCTAAAGTATATAAAGGTTTTATTTAACTATCATATCAAGCAGAGTATCCATAGCCACTC
Organism: Mesoplodon bidens; assembly: GCF_964165515.1. Classification (NCBI taxonomy): domain Eukaryota; kingdom Metazoa; phylum Chordata; class Mammalia; order Artiodactyla; family Ziphiidae; genus Mesoplodon; species Mesoplodon bidens. The sequence continues at coordinate 94,792,907 of NC_138167.1, forward strand.
ATCTAACTCTCTTATTATTTTCTATCAAGGTTAGATTTAATATGAATGACTGAGAAAGCAACTTTCTTTCCTTTTCTTAAGATGTTATTGCCTTCGGCAAGCTAGTTTTTATGGAAACCAAAAAAAAAAAAAATTCCTTTTTCAGGTCTATCAGAGAACTCTATAATCCTTACTCTCAGATTAATAGACTACAAGTTTTATATTTAGTTTTTTTGAACTTTAGATGTTTTTTCTCAACAGCTCATGTAATACAAAGTGTTATTGCCTTATGTCTTCCCTTTTCCTTTCCATTATTTTCTCATATTTTATCATTAACACCCGTTTAGATTTACAGGTGTTTTTGTTCATTTTATTTTCTTCCTCACTTGTACTCTTCACTCCTCAAGTAATTTTGTTACTCTTCTCCATTCTTAAATACTCCAGTTGTTTCTTGCTAGCTTCCTTTGAGTATTCACGATGACAAAGTTAAATTAAGAAATACTCCAAAAAAAAAGAGAAATATCCTATTTTCTTAACTGATCATACAGAGCATGTGTGTGTACACACATACACACAAACACGTTACTATATAATGTTTTATCTTACATTTATACATTTATATTTAGTATGTATATATGTATACATACATATATATGTAAACTTAAATACTCCACTGAAATTATACATGTTTGGCTGGTGTTGTGAAGGAAACAACAGGGGGCTATAATTAAGAATGAAAGACAAGGTCAAGGAAGTTCTCTCTGAGGAAGTGACTTCAAAAGGATGAATTACCTGACGAGTAGACAATGAATGATCTGGGCATATGTAATACCATAAGGAGAGTAGTGGGTTAAATAGTGTTCCCCCCAAATTCATGTTTACCCAGAACCTTGGAATGTGACCTTATTTGGAAATATAGTCTTTATAGGTGTAATTAGTTTAGGATCTTGAGATGAAATCGTACTGGATTTAAGGTGGGCTCTAAATCCAATGACTAGTGTTCTTATAAGAAGAGGAGAGCACACAGAGAGACATGTAAAGGAGAATGCCATGTAAAAATGGAGACAGTGATTGGAATCATGCACCTATGTATCAAAGAATGACAAGGATTGCTAATAATCACCAGAAACTAGGAGAGAGTCATGGAATAGATTCTCCCTCAGAGTTTCCAGAAAGGACCGAACCTGCCCAAACTACTTGATTTCCAACTTCTGGCACCTAGAAGTATACATTTCAGTTTTAAGCTACCAAGTTTTTGGTAATTTATTATAGCACCCTTAGGAAACTAAGACAGGGATTAAGAGTGACTAAAGTTTAGTAAGCTAAAGACAAAGTACATTTTCTTGGAGTATTACATTTGATTGGAATAAGAGAAAATAGCCAGATCATGTTGTGTCTTACAGAAGTGTGGATTTTATTTCAAGTGCTATAGGAAGTCATAGGAGAGTTTATGTGAGAAAATATGTGTTAAAATAATATGCTGGATGCTCTTAAAAACTGAGTAGAATAGGACAAGAATTGAAGCAAGGAGAACCTGGTAAGCGGGTAGGCTACTGTAGAAATCCAGGTAAGAGATGGCGGGAGTTTGGTGTAGAGTCATGGCAACAGAGAAGTAAAGCAGGCTGAGATCTATTTTGAAGTTAGAACTGATGACTTACTGATGGATTGAAAGTTCATGATGAGGAAAAATTTTAAATGCCTTCCTAAGTTTTGAGCTGAGCTACTGGGTAGATGTTCATTAAATTTACCAAAACAGAGAACACAAGGAAGATAAAAATTAGGGAGCAGTGAGAAAGGAGGATTTTTTTTAACTTTTTATTTTATATTGGAGTATAGCTGATTAACAATGTCATGGTAGTTTCAGATGCACAGCAAAGTGACTCAGCCATACATATACATGTATCCATTCTCCCCCAAACTCCCCTCCCATCCAGACTGCCACATAACATTGAGCAGAGGTCCCTGTGCTGTACAGTAGGTCCTTGTTGGTTATCCATTTTAAATATAGCAGTGAGTACATGTCGATCCCAAATTCCCTAATTTTCCCTTCCCCACCCCCCCGTAACCATAAATTCGTTCTCTAAGTCTGTGAGTCTATTTCTGTTTTGTAAATAAGTTTATTTGTATCATTTCTTTTTAGATTCCGCATATAAGGGATATCATACAATATTTCTCTTTCTCTGTCTGACTTACTTCATTCAGTATGACAATCTCTAGGTCCATCCATGTTGCTGCAAATGGCATTATTTCATTCTTTTTAGTGGCTGAGTAATATTCCATTCTATATATGTACCACATCTTCTTTATCCATTCCTCTGTCGATGGACACTAAGGTGGCTTCCGTGTCTTGGCTATTGCAAACAGTGCTGCAATGAACATTTGGGTGCGTGTATCCTTTCGGACCATGTTTTTCTCCAGATATATGCCCAGGAGTGCCATAAACAAAATGAAAAGACAACCCACAGAATGGGAGAAAATATTTGCAAACAATGTGACCGACAAGGGATTAATCTCCAAAATATACAAACAGCTCATACAGCTAAATTACAAAATAATAACCAACCCAATAAAAAAAAATGGGCAGAAGACCTAAACAGATATTTCTCCAAACAAGATATGTAGATGGCCAAGAGGCACATGAAAAGATGTTCAACATTGCTAATTATTAGAGAAATGCAAATCAAAACTGTAATGAGGTATCACCTCACACCTGTCAAAATGGCTATCATCAAAAAATCCACAAACAATAAATGCTGGAGAGAGTGTGGAGAGAAGGGAACCTTCCTACACTGTTGGTGGGAATGTAAATCGGTACAGCCTCTATGGAGAACAGTATGGAGGTTCCTTAGAAAACTAAAAATAGAGCTACCATATGACCCTGCAGTCCCACTCCTGGGCATATACCAGGAGGATGTTATTTAGCTTGACATATGTGAGTTCTTTACATGGATTGAGATTTAAATTTCAGGGACTCCAGTATGTAAATAATATTTAAAGGCATGAGAATAGTTAAGGTCATCTAGGGAGAGAGTGTAGAAAGAGAGAAGTCCAAGCCAACACTGAAGCTAATTAGAGGAAAATATGTAATATAGGACATTAAATAAGAAGCTTCCTGCTGGAAAATATATGAATGTTTATGAATGTTATGTTATAGAGAGAAACAGAGGTAAGTAGGGAACCAAGTTCTATTCCCTACTGTAGTGAATATAACAGATTTATTTGTATATAAACAAGGGTTTCATGAGTCAAATGATTCAAAGTTTAGGACTGTTTGCCTATTATCTTGAGAAAAGTTTTCCTCAGCAATACATTCAGAGTAAGTGTCTGGAATTTCTGTGTTTTTCGTCTTTATGCTACTTTTTACTATTTAAGACAGGATAAGGAATTACTGAAGCAAATTGCCAATGACATTTTTGTAAATCCACAAATCTAATTCACATTGCTTTTGATAGCTTCTATGAGCAATAAACTTCAATAACATTTTGTCTTTAATTTCACAGCCAGTTCAAATAGTAAACTTTAAAATGTTTATATGTAAAATCCAAATGAAAAGAAAGGTGGATGCAAACATATAGCCAATCCAAAGTTTGGTTCATCAATATGGTAGAACTGGTCTTTTACAGTCAGTCCATTTTTACACTTATATACTATAGAACTGGAATTGACCTTACAAACTGTATGGCTGTATACCTTTACAAAGGAAATCAAGATTCAGAAAGACAACCTTCCTGTGGTGGTCATATCTTGTTAGTGGCAGAAGTGGAACTAAGATCACTGGTTTTCTTTTGGCTGGTCAAAGCTGCAACTGTGGAAACCCCTCTTTGGAATTAATCACAAGGGGATGCTGTCTTTAAAAGGCAATATTAGATTTTAGTTTCATTGAGGGAAAGAACAAAAGAGAGAATATTTATTTAATACTGTGATTATATGAGATAGAAATAAAGTCTTAAGAAATGACCCTAGGGTTTAATCCCAATCCCAATTTTATCACTTTAATAAGTGCTTTGATTTTAGACCAGCTACTTATTCTCACAGAGCATCAGTTTTCTCATCTGTCAAACTAAACCCGCATTTCACTGTTTTGTGAGCATTTATCATAATCCTTTAGTAACTATAATTAAGATTCTGAGCTTCTTGTAGCCTTCAGACATAACACCATTAAAGTAACACAATTTTGAATCATCACCTTGGAAGCTGGCCTTGATAGGAAGAATCAAGTAGAGGGAAGAGGGAGAAAATAATGAAAAAAGAGAGAAAAGAAAATAGCACTTTTACGTTTTAGTCATGTACATACAACATTGATACATTGACATTGTATCATGTACATGCCTGAAGATTTGTCTAAGTATTCCTGTAACACCCTCAACTTTCAGAAGACTCTGCATGCCTGTGCTACAAAATGGGTGGGGGGAAATTTCTCTTTGCATTCTTGGGCCCTCCCTAGCAATAGACTACTGTAGCTTGTTATACATTGTGAAGAGCCAGGAAAAGGGAGACTGGGAGTTCATAGTTCTACTCCTCCAGCCTTAGTGTTAAGCTGGTTCTGTGCATCAAGCCTCAGGACAGGGTCTTTCTCTACTTCCCTGGACCTTCCCTAGTGGTCTAGAGTTTTCTACCCTCCCTCCAAGGCAGCTGACCTCTGTCTCAAATCAGTAAGTGTTTCCACAAGCTAGTCTCCTGCCCTTCCCCCATGGCAATGGACCTCTTTTTTATATCATTGCAAAGTCCTAGAATTAGGTCGGTTTCTTCCCCCTCTCCCAATGGCAGATGTTTTTTTCCTACTGGCCATGATGGTTAGAGGAGGTGGATTTCTATTCCACTCCCAGTGGCAGCTGACCTTGTCCTGGGAACAAGGAGTGAGAGGATTCTCTGTGCCCTCCCTAATGGCAGCCAACTTCTGCCTGGGTCTTATGGCAGGATTTCCCTTCCTTTCTTGTGCAGACAGATGACTCTTGTTATCAAAGCAGGACAAGAAAGATGTTAGATGCTAAAAGGGTTCTCGCCCTTTCCTCAGTGACAGACACCTTTTTCTGTTTTTATGCCTATCCCCAAGCAGCAGTTGAGCCCATCTTATAAAAAACTGATGGTGGAGCTGGTTCAGGAATTCTGATCTCTCATGATAGCCCACACTGTGCTTTTAAGAATTTGTTAAAATGTGAGTTTATTTCCTACTTCTATGACTGCTTTTACTTGTCTCAACAGTTTGAGTATCCTGTGTTTCCTCAGAGGGTCTTGTCAACCTTGAGTATTTGATTTATCTGGTTGCCTTGCATCCTCAGCTCTCTGATTTTTAAAGGAAAAATTGTGATGTTTTTAGATCACCTTTTTTTCTCATTGTTAGCATAGGAGCAATGTTCTCTTAACACTTTCTATTATCCTAAGTGGAAGTAGAACTCCTCACCCAATTTATTTTATTTTTAAATTTAAATTTAATTTAATTTAATTTTTTTATTTTGTCCATGCTATGCGGTATGTGGGATCTTAGTTCCCTGACCAGGGATCGAGCCCATGCCCCCTGCAGTGGAATCTCGGAATCTTAACCACTGGACTGCAAGGGAAGTCTCTCACCCAATATTTTTTTATCCAGTATTAGAATTTATTATTCTTCCTTTGATTGGTTACTAGGTAAACTCTTTACCTAGTACTGATGAGTGATGTGAACAAATAATATAAAATTTTGAACATTATCATGGGCCTTAAAAGGTGAGAGGTAATACTCTGAGAGACTTGAGGGAACTAAGGGCACCGAAGAAATAGCAAATTCAAACTTCCTACCTCATACTCAAGAAATGAGATTCTTGAAAGAAATGGTGGATAAAAAAAAACCAGTCATTATTCATTCTCTGCTTTATATATTTCCTTCTTTCTCTCTTTTTCTATTTTTTCTCCCACCCCCCTTTTTGCTTTCCCCCCACCTTCCCCAATAGCTGAATTCTAGTTAATAAAATGTGCTTAATGTATGACTTCTTTGTACTTGACTTGATATTAAAGATCTTCTAGACACTGTTTCCATGCTATATTCTAGCTTCCCTCTATATCCAGAGAAGAACTTCTGTTCCAGACAAACTTATATTCGTATTATCTTTCCCTCCATGTTTTTGCTTATGTATAGAATGCATTTTCCCATTCATATCCTAACTCTTAATTTTTAAAACATCTAAATTCTCAGTAACTGAATTGCTACCACCACAACTTATTTGTACATTTAACATTTTTAAAATAAAAATCTGACTTTAATCCAATGTGAAATAAAATGATCAATAAAAATAAATTTTAAGTAACAAATGCATTTCCACTGCTCATTTGATCATTTACAATATGCTGAAGCCTGTACTATATCTTTGAGCACTATACAAATATAGAACAAAACTACTTTCTGTTGGAATTTTTAAATAAAGAGCACCACCTTGTGGGAATATATGCTTATATGTAATGGAAGACAGGAATAATAATTCATTTAAAAAACAGTGCTTATAATTTATACTATACTAAATTATTAGCGTAGAAATAAAACCTCATGATTTTTCCTAAGGAAAATTAAAAGATGGAAAGATGGAATTAGAAAAATTTTATTATGCAATCATACATCAATTTTTTTCATATTTAGTGAATCAATAAAAATCCTCTAAAATTATAACTACTAATGATTCCTTTTATAGGAACATTATTTTAGAACTAGTTTTTAGCATAACATAATAAATAGCATTATAAGGAACTATTAAGATGACCTGACCCCCAAAAAGCCTTTCTTTAAAAGTAGGGAAACCAGAATTGAGGGAGTGAATTTAGTGTGTCCACAAACTTATGTATAACCAGTGGAGGGCTAGACGTGGTCACGAAAACATCATTCCTGTTTGCCTGACTGGTTTTGATCAACTGTCAGACATTAGAATATAGTAATAGTTCATTGACCAGTACTGGGGAATCCTTCATTGATCTGTACCAGGGAATAGATTACTTAACAAAAGCGAATTTTGTTATCATACTTTAAAGAAATACGTAACATATAATATACTATTGTCTACTTAAGAATAATACTCATTTTTCTAGAATCTTTCTGTGGCACATTATCCCTATTTTTCTAACAATAAATAATTAATGCATCTAGTATTTCATGGAATTTAACTTGAAAAAAACTTAACATTTTTTATGGATTAGATTGATACTCGTTCTTTTAGAGCTTCCACATTTGACATTATTTCATCCCAACTTACTTTCAAAGGTTGGACTGAAGTTTGGTGATATTCCTCTTGCAATTGGGAGCCCAGAGCTGGAAAGTATTTCCTCCTCCCAAATATAAAAAGAATACAGGTTTCATCATCTTACAAAATCAAACATTGTACTTATGTTTTGGGATTCCAAATCACCTTACTACTTTTTGATAACAAGTCATATCACTCTTCTATGCTGAAACTGTGGAAGAATAAAATCCATTCTGGTTTTTGTTCTTTTAATGGTTTATTTTTTAAACATGGAATTTTCTTAAGCCAGGTTTTCCCCACCCTGTTCTAACATGTTTGAGTTGGGCAATTATTTCTAATGAAACTATGCATCTGACTTTCATTCTTTCAGTTTGTTAGAATCTTTATATATCCTGATTCTGTTCTTTGCTCCTTATTTCTGTAACTTTGAGTGATAAATATAATTTGTAAATGTGCCTTTGTGTCTTCATATACAGCAACAGCAAACTATAAAGTTTCAGTTACAAAAACTTGAGTCTTGCCTCTGGTGACCAACATTCAGGTGACTCACAATCCAGTTATTCATTCTGATAAGAAACCATCTCACCATCATATCATCCAGCCTGCATGCCCTTATCTTTTCTCCAAAAGCCTCAACTCAGATAATCAAACCCACCAGGATTATTGGACTATAGCAATATTTCTCTCTCTATTCTTATAACCAATTGTAATTCAAATAAATAATTTTACTTGTAGCTATTTTCATTCATAATTTATTATACCTAATTAAAGTATGACTCTGAAGAACTACTAGTCACAGATTTATTGGATTTTGTATGATTTCAGACATCATTATACAGGGTAATTCATGGTAGCTTTAGGACAGGAGTCTGTAAAGGTATTTTAGTAGTTGAGAGGTCTTTGGTGTTTTTCTTTTAGTTTTTACATGGACCAGGTGTGTTCAATAGATAGCAGTGGCAGAGGTTTCAAGATGGAGAGCAGAGCATGAGAAGTCTCTTGAGACTTTGATTCAGAACTCATACAACCTCATTTCTGGAGCATTCTATGGTCCTCAGTATATCACGTGCCAGTCCAGATTCAAGGAGTAGGTAACTGTAACTCCACTTGTTAGTGGGTGGATCTGCAAAAAAATTGTGGTCACTTTTGTAATCTACCACAACCAGACTTATAGCCATGGAAGTGGAAATGGTACTCTTTTGGGGTTCCTGGACCACATTCCAATGTGCATGTGTAGGGGGGGATGTCTGATAATTTAATTCAGTTCTGACACTATTTATCCAGAGATAGCATCAGATTCTACAGGTTGAGGGCTCAGTCACATAAGACCCCACCCCCCACACCAGATACACACACACACACACACACACACACACACACACTCTTACACATTTTCAGACACCAGTCAGTTGTAAACTCTGGCTAAATAACCTGTGCTTCTGACCAATAGACTACAGATTGGAGGTTCCAACAGCCCCCTCTTTGAGTTTGATTAATTTGCTAGAGTGGTTCAGCAAACCTGTTTACTCAGTAGATTACTATTTATTATAAAAAGCTATAACTCAGGAACAACCACATGGAATAGATGCATAGGGCAAAGCATGAAGAAATGGTGTGGAGTTTCCATGCCCTCTCCAGGTGCACCACTTTCCCTGAATCTCCACTTGTTCACCAACTGGGGAGCTCTCCAAACTGTGTCCTTTTGGGTTTTCATGGAGGCTTTATTACATAGTCATGATTGATTAACTGCTTGGCCATTGATGACTGAACTCAATGTCCAACCCCCTCCCTGGAGGTCAGTGGGTGGGATTGAAAATTCAGATCCTCTAATTACTTGGTTGGTTCCACTGGCAACCAGCCCCCTTTCTTAGGAGCTATCCAAAAGTCACCTCATTAACATAGCACTTTATCACTCTCCACACTTAGGAAATTACATGGGTGTTGGGAGCTGTGAGCAAGGAATCACACAAAGACCAAATGTATATGAGTCATATATTTTGGTCATCTGAATGACCAAATATATATATATATTTTTTTCACAGTATCACCATACACACTGTGAGACAATAATCAATGGGACCTGGAATCAGAGAAACAATTGAAGAAGGGAGAAAAGTCAAATTAAATCACTTGACCTAAGAGACTTTGTTAATGAGATGCAACATAATTTATGTGCTTAAAGATTTGCAGTAAAGTTGACTTGGATTAAAAGTCTGTTCAATTTTATCACTAATTCCCTTCCCTAAAAACTGACCTTAGGCATGTCATTTATTTTCTATAAGTTCTGATTTGTTTCTTCATTTGCAAAAAACTGGAAATGATAATAGCTACCTCATTAGGTGATTGGTTGGATTAAATGAAATCATGAAAGTAAAGTGCATAACTGTATGCTTGATAGAGTAAGGGCTCAAAAAATGTCATTAGTATATTATTTGTAGAATTAATAACTTCCTTAGTAGTATTATGAATAGTGTCCTGATTACAACAAAACACATATCAGAAAGAAAACTCATTTGCAAGTAATCTGTTTTGGACAAGGTGTGATTGTATTGTCAATGGAAATAGTTGCTGGGGCGTTGAAAATTTAAAACTGGGGTTTTAGATGGAAATCACAGATAGAAATGTCCATATAGAGAGGACATTTGAAACCTTGGGAATGAAGGAAATTTGGAGCAAAGATGTGTACAAGAAAAAGAACAGGCAGCCAAAACTAAATAGTTAGGAATTTAGAAGATTAGGTTATGATTAATTTGGCAAGTTTGATCAAATATATAGGATAAGATGGTATTTTTGTTGTTGTTTGCTTTCCTGGCACTAATTTTTGCTCATCATGTTTCCAATCATTGGCATTGTCACCAACTGTTAGAATCCTTTTCCTCTGTAAGGACATTTCATACATCCCCAGCTTTCCATGCTTAATGATCTCAGCCTGAAGCATAGTGTAGGTGAATAATAATAGCTCCAGAAATATTTTAATTTAATAAAAGAGAAGACGTAAGGTTCATAATATAAATAAGATTCCAAAAATGTTATGATACTCCTTCATATTGCATAAACATTCAATTTAACTGTATCTAACCATATATATTTGTATGTAATCATGTTCACATTCAAGGATCATCTATCATATCTAAGTTTCCCCTAAACTCAAAACTCAAGTATTTATTTAAAAAAAATAGTTATTCCTGGTAGTTGAGTATAAAATTAACAATACCAGGTACAAATGGTAGTAACTAATTGCAGTTGATATAGGAAAACATGGAATCATCTGGTTTTTTCAAAAACAACCTTACATTCATTTTATTAATGGCTCAACATAGGGCAGAATATTGTCCAGATAATGAACAATTTTGGACTCCTATATAGTTATTATAATCTTAGTGTGAACTCTTTTTTTAATTGAAGTCTAGTTGATTTACAATGTTGTGTTAGTTCAGGTGTACAGCAAAGTTATTCAGTTATACATATATATATTATTTTTCAGATTCTTTTCCATTATATGTTATATGTTATGTAGACATTCTTTATAAGTGTGGTTGGGGGAAAGTGTGTGTTTGAGTCATGCTAGATGTGGGAGGGGGATGTAGGTCGTTGTATTTTATTTTTCTAGGCTGTAGGCGGTATGTTGATATGTCGGGGATATTTCAAGACTCAGGAGTGAATGTTCTATTGTAGTTTCTATTTTCTTTTGTCAGAGATCTGCTGAGTGTTGTTTTTGTTGTAGGTGGTATTTGGAAATTTGATCCAGAGGAACATGTTTTAAGAGAAAAAAAGTGGATGAAAATTTATACCAGTCAAACCTACTCCTACACTACTCATCTGGTAGTTGTTATTGCTTTTGTAGTTTTATTTTGTTTCCTCATGAGGCACATAATGATGAACAAGATTGTTGGCTTTCCTATTTGACACACTAAGGGCTTTGACAATTCCCTTGCTAATAAGTACTTCTTTCAAAGGAGAGAAGAGAAAAGCCACAGAAAACTAGGGAAGAAATATGGGAAGGAATCTCCAAAATATATTGAAGTGGGGAAGAAAATTTAAGACAATAAAAAGAAAAAATTGGAACTGCAGCAGTTTTCATCTCACCATATTAAATATGGAGCTCTAAGAAATCTTTGCACAGAGACTCCACATTTATAAAATGATTATCATCCTGGATAGATCATATGTGGGTGAAATCAATTAGACAAACATTGCTCCAAGACCCATCCTCAGCTCTCTACTTACCTCTCTCCATAAAATCATCCAAAATTGTGACTCCAAGTATAGCTTTAAAAATTATCTATCTCTATAAAGATAAATTTCTCTCAACATATGCTATTTACTACTTATTATTGATTACTTATGTTTTTCCTGAGTTCTAGATCCACTTTACAACTTGCATGTCACAAACACCTCAAGTACAAATCCAGTATTGCCATCATTTTTTCCTCCTATATTTTATATTTCAGTAAATGGTTCTACCACCAAGTCAAGCACTTCAGTTCAACACTTAAATATCATTCTTGAATCTTTCTTTTTCCTGAACTACTCTTTCATCACCAACTTTCACCAATGTACTCTCCAATTTCCATCAATTAAATCTTTAAAATACATCTCAAATCCAAACATTCCCTTTTCACTGTTAGAACCCTGGTCCCAATCACTGCTATCTCTCAACTGGACCTCTGCAACAGCCTCCTCATTAGATTCCTTACACACAGCTTCACTCCCTCAAATTGTTCTCTAACTTCTATAGTAAGTGGCCCTGTGACATGTAAATCTGATCACAGCATAGCTGCAATGGAATACAGGAAGAAGTGAGGTGGATCACCGGAGATGGTAGTCAAATACTTAAATTCTTATAGCTGGGCTTTAGAAAATCAGGCAGTCACTGACAATGAAAGATCAAGCATTGCCATATGAGCATGGGTGTCAGAGACTAACGGAGGCAAGGACACTGAAAAACCTAAAAAATCAGGTTGTTGAATGAATTTCCTGTCATTTTTCAAGCCATTAAGAATGGCAATAGGAATAGGTTGAGAACCTGGACTCCTGCCCCTACCTGGAATTAATGAGGCAGTAACCACCTCACTCACTGGAGGCTTGCTAAAACATAAAATTTAAATAAGTTTCAGGATTCATAACATAATACCCAAAATGTCCAGGTTTCAATAGGAAATTACTAGCATAGCAAGAATGAGGGAGAGTTCAAACTGAATGAGAAATGACAATCAACAGACATCAATCCTAAGATGGCACAATTGTTAGAATTATCTGTAAAGGATTTTAAAGCAGCCATCATTAAAATGCTTCAATGAGCAACTATAAACATGCTTGAAAAAAATAAAAAATAAAGTCTCAGCAAAGAAATACAAAGTTTCATCAAAGTAGTAGAGGATATAAGTGGAACCAAATGGAAATTTTAGACCTGAAAAGTGCAATAACAAAAATAAAAACTCAATGGCTGTGCTCAACAGCAGAATGGAGAAGGCAGAGGAAAGAATCACAGAATTTGGAGATGTAAAGACATAGAAATCACCTAATCTGAAAAAAAGAATAAATAAACTGAAAAACAACAGTCTCACACACATATGGAACTGAAACCAAATCTCTATCATTCATGTCAATGCAGTCTAAAAAAGAAAAGAGAAAGAAGGTGGGCTGGAAATGTCTTCTAAGAAATATTAGCTGAAAATTCCCCCTTTTCCCATTCTAGTCAAACTTCTGAAAACAAATACAAAGAAAAAATCTTGAAAGCAGCCAGAGAGAAATGACATGTTATCTATAGGAAAAAATCAATTCAGATGATAGTGGAATTTCATCGAAAACCTTAGATGTCAGAAGAAATACTTCACTTTTCTCCACAAGAGGGCAGTGCAAGAGCCTCTGGGGGCTCTTGTTTTAACTGTGGAGAATTAATGTGTAAGACATGAAAATGACTCAATTTCAAAAAGTTATTAAACAGCTTTCCCTGCTCTGGGGAACAGCCAAGTTACATTTGGATTGGACCACTTCATCAAGTCACCTGAAGACCGGAAATATTCCCTTTGCTCTAAAGAATACAAAATGAAAGCTTAAACATTTTTTCATTCCACAAAAGAAGCTTATAGAAATCATTCTGGCTATGAAAAATGGGAATGGTTAGCTGCAGCAGGAACATTCAAAGAAAGAATGGAGACTTTTTGCCTTATACATAATTTTAAACCCTTAACTATAAAATTCATATTGCAAGCTACAAAACGATGCCAACCTTCAAACCAACAATTTATGTAGCGCAGCTCATGAGAACAAAACCCACTATTAAAAAGATTACAGACATTTCTAGAAATGAAAAAAGCTCCAACTTCTATTTGCATTCATACGTGGTGTGGCAGGGCACAAAAACTGCTTTACTGAAAAAAACAAATGGCAACATTTTACTTATATTCCAAGCCATTCCAAAGTGAATACCAGCTTACCACAGAGAGTACCTATAAATAGATTTTTTACTTCCAAGTTTTGCTAAAGAGTCCAGCAGAGTTTTAAGTACCTGGTTCTCTCATTTTTGGCATATATTTTCCTGAGATCCCAGTAAAAATAGAAATAATCCCTCTATTACCCCCACAAAACACACAGCCACAAAACAAAAATAAAATTACCTTAGATATCGTAATAAGGGATTATGGCTAATTTTACACTCTCCTATCTTGTTTAATAGTTTCCATTGTCTCATTATCTTTTTCTATTTAATTATACAGTTTTCTTCTGTATAAATGCGTGATCTTTAGTTTATTAAGATTTCTTTCCTTTGATCATAAAATTCCTCCTGCCTGAAATGCTGTATTGCTGTATCTACCATACTCTTCTCTATTGGCCAGTTCCTTTTTAGCTTTCAAGAACAAATTTAAAAGTCACCTCCTCTGGGAAATCTCTGCAAGTATTTTCTTGCTGTCCTTCAAGAAAAAAACATGAAGAAGAAGAAGAAGAAGAAGAAGAAGAAAAAAACCCATCCTAACCTAACTATGACTATAGCACTAGTTCTTTTAGCTGAGTACCTAGGTGACCTTGCATCACATTGTATTAGAATTGTTTGCATATCTGCTTTCCACAAGGTTGTCAGAAACTGGAAGGTGAGGACAATGAGAAATTTTTCACCAAATCTCCTGTACCTGGCCCAGTACCCAGCACAGGACTCCATTGTCTGGTTTAGTAAATATTTCCTGTATTTTCTGTTAATGAATACTTTCGAGAGTTGTATTTTGATAAGAAGTCTACATTAGCACCATGTAAAAACACCTGTAGACAAATATATGATATCGCTTATATGTGGAATCTAAAAAAAAGATACAAATGAACCTATTTACAAAACAGAAATAGACCCACAGACAGAAAACAAACTTATGGTTACCAAAGGGGACATGTGGGGGAGGGATAAATGAGGAGTTTGGGATTCACATATACACACTACTATATATAAAACAGATAAACAACAAGGACCTACTATATAGCACAAGGAACTATACTCAATATTTTGTAGTAACCTTACAGGTTACTGCAAAGAATCTGAAAAAGAATATATATATATATATATATATATACACACACACACACATATATATACACATATATATGTATATATATGTGTGTATATATATAGCTGAATCACTGTGCTGTACACCTAAAACTTAACACAACATTGTAAATCAACTACACTTCAATTTTTAAAAAAACACATGTAAAAAGATGATTCTAAGAATGCTAGTCATTTATATGTGAATAAGGACTGTGTTATTTCATTGAAGAAAAATGTGCTCACCACGCTGTGGTGTATGCAATATATTATGTAAAGACACATGTATTAAAGATATTTTCTAGGAGAAAAAAGAAATATATTATAAAACACCTACTTCTTGTACATTTTAATGGTTTACAACGGTAGAAACATATGGCCTAAATGAACATAGTGTGTGTCCCTAATAATGGACACAACTATTATTCACTCAGTATATATTTGACTCATCCTTGACTTAACATTGCTGATATACTTATTTATTTATTTATTTATTTGCGGTACGCGGGCCTCTCACTGTTGTGGCCTCTCCCGTTGTGGAGCACAGGCTCCGGACGCGCAGCAGGCTCAGAGGCCATGGCTCACAGGCCCAGCCGCTCTGCGGCATGTGGGATCTTCCCGGACCAGGACACGAACCCGTGTCCCCTGAATCGGCAGGCGGACTCTCAACCACTGCGCCACCAGGAAAGCCCAACATTGCTGATATTTATAATTAACATGTACTGAGTAGGTAGTTATCCTGTACCAGATAATGTGCCAAATCCCTAAGGCATTATGTCATGTCATTAAGTCATGTTTCTAACTTATGAGGTAAGTAGTATGATTACTACTGTTTTACATGTGAAGAGGGTTGTTGGGACATTGTAACTAGAACGGGTGAGAGCCAGAAATGGATATCAGGTCTGTCAGGAATGAAGTCTTTGCCACTGAACACACTTCTACACTGCTTAAATGTTTAGGAGCCATCGTAACACAGTATTGGAATGAAAGTGTTTATGGAAGCATAAACACTGAATAGTAGACATTGTGGTAATTATGTTGTAACTTGGCTGAGATGATATCTTCCAAATTAAAATTCAACAATTCACGAGTTAGATATTCTGTATTTATCACCAGAAAAATGTTAAAAAAGAATGAAAATCTATTTTGAATTTTGCCTTTTGCTTCTGTCTTTTTATATAGCAATTTTATAATTTCATACAACATTATCATTTGTTTTCCCTTCATTTTAACATACCATTGACCTTTGGGTTGGGTGAGGTAGAGGATTATTTTATTGTGTGTGTGTGTGTGTATGCACACATGCATACACACACACACACACCACATCTTCTTATCCATTTACCTGTTGATGGACACTTAGTTTGTGTCCATATCTTCTTTTTGATATTGAATTGTATGAGCTGTTTATATATTTTGGATATTAATCCCTTATGGGTTATATTATTTGCAAATATTTTCTCCCATTCAGTAGGTTGTCTTTTTGTATTGTCCATGGTTTCTTTTGCTGTGCAAAAGCTTTTAAGTTTAATTAGGTCCCACTTGTTTATTTTTACTTTTATTTCTTTTGTCTTAGGAGACAGATCCAAAAAAATGTTGCTATGATTTACGTCAGAGTGTTCTGCTTATGTTCTTTTCTAGGAGTTTTAAACGTACTAGAGGTTAATCAGTTTTTATAAAAAATCTTTACATCTAAAAAAATTTTTTTAATGATGCATAGGTTTTAAATCTATCGTTAAATCATATATTAAAGCTCATTCAATGAATATACATTTTATTGGTGTAATTGATACATTATACAATCACTATATATAAATATATCTCCTCAGATCTATGTTATGTAAATATTTACAAAGCTTATATGATCTAATTTATGTCCATTTCTGATCCTGATATTAGCCACAGAGCTTGTTTCACCTTTCTTCTTGGCATATATCCCTTCTGGAAGAGGTAGAAAGGTCAACTAATTTAGTTTACCCAGGGGAGCCTGCTCAGCCTCCCTTTGCCTGTGGTCCTTTTCCTCCATTCTGTTGGCTCTGGGCCACACCTTGCTATTCTAGCACTGAGAACAACAGGAGACTGTAAACACTGTGTGTCATTGAATCCCTTTGCTCTGAAAAGAACTATCTGAAGGCTGCAAATGGGATCAGGAGGCAGCAGCTTCAAAAAATGAGAACTCAGTAGATATTTTGCCTTGCATTCTAGAAGTCAGGTGGGGAAAGTAAAAACAAGAACAGAGCTGTTGATTGCTAGTTAGTTCTTGTGAATGGGATGTAGTCACATCTGAAATAGATGTTAGTCAAGATTATCTGGCTCAAATTTCTCTCTGTACAAATCAGGAAACTGAGGCCGAGAAAACTTAAATAGCCAGCCCAGGATCAATACATATTTAACAGCTTAAGTACCTGATAGCATAGTGGTATTATTTTAAGCTGTCTTTGAGAATAAAAGGGCTTTACTAAGTATGTTAGATAACCAAGAAGAAATTCTTTTTAATACCAGTAATAGTACTTTTCTAATACTAATCTTAGATATTACTATTATATTCTAAAATTTCTTTCTCCTGAAAATTATATTAAGGATAGGACTAAAACTTTATTTTATGAAATTAAGCCATTATATTAGCTTTATAGATCAATGAATGTTCATGGTTTAAAACTATAAATAACCATATCAAGCCTTCTTTTACTTATTATAGTTCTTGAATAATTTTATTGCAGCCAATAGTGAATTTTCAAAAATCAATATTTTGCTTATAATTCA
The DNA here is from genome assembly GCF_964165515.1 of Mesoplodon bidens. NCBI lineage: Eukaryota > Metazoa > Chordata > Mammalia > Artiodactyla > Ziphiidae > Mesoplodon > Mesoplodon bidens. Next base: position 94,810,379 of record NC_138167.1, read on the forward strand.
AATTTAAGAATATTCATGGGTATCTTATCATTAAATGTTATAAAATGAATTTTCAGATATTAATAAAACCTCAAGGCATTTACCAGATAGAATGAAACAAAATATATGTAGCATTTTCATTTTGTTGTTCGTAGCATCATATATGGCCACAAGAGGGCAATCTATGAAAATAATTGAAATTCCAAGGACCACCTCAGCAGCATTTAATGTGTGGATGTTGTGTTATCTTTGATCATGAATTTAATATTATTGTCAGAATATATAAAAGGGTACCATTTTAACTATATAGTATTTAATTTTTTTTCAAACTTGGAAATGAAGACAAATTAAGCTACATATTTTCGTTTAGGTTGTGATGTTTACAGCTATGCAATTGATACATCCCATGAGTGACACCAGAATAAGATTACACCCTTCTCATAATGATGTAGTGGAAAAACAGTTATAATGAACAGCCAGTACTGTCCTAGGAGAGTGACCATCTTTCAGTGATCAAAATGACTAATTTTTAAAGATTGCCAAGGATTTTGGTGACCCTTGCCTAATCACTGATAATCTGTTTTCAAGCACATCATAGAGCACACCTAAGGCAAAAAAGGATCCCTTATAGATGTGCTCTATAAGGGATCTTAGGTGTACTCACATCATAGAGCACACTTAAGGCAAAAAAGGATCCCTTATAGATTAAGATCTATTTTGAGAGGTAGAAGTGGATTGATTAGTATTGTCTATATCCCTTTGACTCAAGGTAACGTAGCATAAAATGGGTACTTTCTTTGCTACTAGGATCAAAGAGGAAAAAAGGGTTTAGAGATTAAAGAAAGATTTGGTATACTGAGTACTTCAAAAATCTCTGCCCATGCTAACCTCCCACCCAACAAATTCCCAAAATAACACACATCATTCAAAATGTATGCTTTTGTTCCCAGGGAAATAATGCAACAGAGTTTCCCAATTGAATTTCTGGAAGCAGGTGTCCTTTATGATAGCATCACCTTAATTCCTGCCAAGAACATAATGTTCAGGACACAATTCCAGTTTTATTTATTTCATTATTGTTTGCAGTACTCTGCCCACTCTACCAGACATACTGCAGGGCGACTCAAACAGCTTGGCAGAATTTCTGTTTATATCCAACATTGTGTCTATTTGGTTACATGCCTTAATTTTTAAGAGTATGTGTTTTTTTTAATTTAATAAGGATGTAATAATAATACTGGATTAAATATTTTCTGGAATTATATTTTTGTGGTCCCTCACACCATGTAAATTTGAGATTTTATAAGTTGAAATAGGCTACATTAGTAGAAAGCATCCCTTTGATGTGCAATGGAAAAAGCTTGAAAATAGCTTCTTTTCAATTTACAGAGAAGAATTCTTTCAGGTAGCTTTAAAGTCCTTTTTGACCTAGGATAAGTCCTCTCCACGTGCTTTAATGTTCCTGTAGTAGGTAAGATGTATACGTTACATTTACAAACTTGCTATAAATGGTATCAGCATGAGTTTATAATCTAACTTAGAAAAGGAGTAACAAAATCTAGTGTTAAGTATCCTGCTATGGGAACTGGACATTTCTCTCAATTAAGTAAGGCTCTATGTTTGGGTTTTTAATGAAATCTGAGAATGATTGCTATTGAGAATTGGTCCTCCCTCTTTCTGTGACTTATGTATCACATTTCTCTCTATCACAAACAGCTAAGATATAGCACATAAAAGGATTATGGGGAGTAAAAATAAAAGAGAGAAAGAATCAGGAAATAACAATAATACTTAGAAAAATACTGGAGAATAATAGAGATATAAATGAAATCAATAAATCTCTTATTTTACTACCTATAATGCTAGTTATTTTCAAATAAGATGTTCAAATACAATCTTCTCAAGAACTCTCTCAGGTATGTGTTATTGTAGCCAGTTTACAGCCTTAGAAACCATGACTTTAAAAGCCAAGAATCTTACCCAGGGACACAAAATAGCAGCTATACAAAGTATCAGAGCCAGGATTCAACTCATGCCATCTGAATCCAAGCCAGGTGATTTTTTTTTTTTTTTTGGCTCTTGTGAAAATTTTTAATGACCATTACTGAATTACCAGAACACTAGAGATCAACAAATTTCCTGGCCTAATAGAAGAAGTTGAGAGAAAGGATATAAAAGGAAGAAAAATAGAGGAAGAGCAAAAAAGAGGAAAAGTTTGCCAGGACTGGAGATGGAGAATGTTGGGCTCTGTATCTGAGAGGCACCAGAGCATAGTGGAGAGATAGAATCCGCTTCTCTACACATAGGCTCCTACTCACCTGTATCCCATCCTGAACCCTGCTCTATGCATGTGTTGTCAGCTCTCGTGGCCTGTGCATAAGCTGTGTATCACCCTCTCACCAAATGTGATAAGGCTTCCTCTCAGATATTACAGATATGTCAGTCAACTTTGGCTGAATTTTGAAAGCTCTTTGGGGCTTTTTTTCAGGCTTTTTTTTTTTTTTTTTTTTTTTTTTTAAGGTGGGAGATTTTTGCTAAGTCTGACCAAGGAACCTTGCAAGGAAGATCATGTCGTGACATTAATGTATCTATGATACCAGCTAAGGTTTTTAATACACAGCCTTCAGCTCTTTCCTATCACACTGAGTTTTCCTGTGTTCATGGGGTGCCATCCGAAGGGAGTTCAAATTTCAGTAATGAATCTGAGGGCAAGCATAATTTTTCTTGCTAAATTTCTTGTTTCAGGATGTAAATATAGGCTTTGAATTCCTCATTCACAGCTCTTTCCAAGTGTTTAGGACATGTCCATGCAAATTGGACATATTACAGACAACCTTGACCTATCACAGTTATGGAGATTGATAAGCTTAGGCCCCAACCATAACCCTAGTTAAAGTGTATAAGTACACAGTAGTGACATGTCCCACACTGTCATGAACTTTTATTTAAATGACCATAGTTTTGAGCCAAGTTTCTCTATGACACAGGACAGCTCTTTGCAAGACAGTGGTAAGCATGGGGTAAACTCTAGTACCACTTCAGACAGTGATTAATTTATATGAACAACATCATAGCAGCATTACCTATATGCTTTAACAGAGTTAATGTCATTCTACATGAAATTTGCCCAATTATTCATGTTTTAACTGAATATTTAAGTTACTAAAGTGTTTTGTTAATAAGGTAGCTCATTGCAAGATGGCCTAACCTCCCTCACTTTTGCAAGTTGATATCATATTTAACATATGAAAAGACTTTAAAATTTATATAACCTGTATCTTAGAAGTTGTTACTTCTATCAAAATTTTGGGAAAGGCCAAAACCAGTAAAGAGTATGTCATTGTCTAAATTCTCATTGTTGTCTCTGGTAGAATTTGAGGGGGAAACCTTTAAGATATTTCATCATCATCCTTACCATGATTAGATATTGTATATAAAATTGTGACTTGGGACAAGTGCTAAGCAATGTACAGATTATAGGATTGGCCTGGCTCGGAACCTAAGAAATTAATAATTTAAAAATAGGGTATACAGAAAGTAACAGTCATATATCTACTCTATATTTTTTGGATTTGCAAGTTGGCATGTGATTGTCAACTACTAGGAAGAGTGTATTTTGACCTTTAGTGTTTGTAGAGATGAAGATCCATTTTTCAACCTACCTGTCTCTTCCATTGAACCTGTTCCTTCCTATTCACTGTTTCACATGGAATCTTTTCCCTTGGCAAGGGGAAGATATATTAATCACAATAACCAATTAGTGCAAAATAATAGGTGATTCAATATAAAGGATTATTGGTGTTCTGATCAAGAAAATAGTGAATATTGTTTTAGGTTGTATGTCTGTGTGTTTTTTATTATTCTTTTTATGCAGCTATTTGAGTAGTGCCCAAAACTTAGCTGACTTGTTTACAGGAGATAAAAGAGTACTAAGTAAAGTTTGCCTCTTTTAACCCCAATATCACAGTCTTACTTTCATCACATCTTAGGTGGAAAATGATGTGGTTAACACTTCTCTATTGAAAATAGACTCCAAAGTCAAAAACATGATATCTTTAGCTAGCACATAATAATTTTCATTTCCACAAAAACTTTCTTGGTGTCCTGATTTATCTAACTTGAATTCTACTTTTTAAAGTATTCTTGTATAAGTTTTTTAAACTAATGTATCGTAATAACACAGGCTATTTATCCTAATGTCTATGGTTCTTCATAACAATACAAAAATTAGAAATCTTTTAAATTAACCATTCAATAGATATTGTTTTAAACATTGAGGCATAGAAAATATAGTGGTGAATAAGGATCTTTACTTTCATGAGGCTTACAGTCTTAATTTATAGGTGAAAATACAAAAATACAGATTTGTATGTCACATTTTATGATTCAACTGTCAATATATTAATGATAAAGGTTAGTAAGCCATTATACATGCTGTTTAAAAGAACTGACAGTGAATTGAGGGTGATGAATATACAAATAAGTCTAATGTAAGAAATACAGTTACAAGCCTTCTAATAAAACTATAAACAGAATCATCTAGGAGTATATGAGAGGAAATCACACCACTGTGGCTGGAGGTTTGTATACCATAATGAATAATCACTATATGAACATTTATATTTTATATCAAATGAATAATTACAACATAGTAATCACACAAGGATGATTGCACCTGTGGTAAGCTTATTTCTCTTTTGGATCACCTACCTGCAAGCTGAATTTTAACCAACCCTGTGGTTCTTTTTGCTTGTATACTTTTTGGTTTTGTTTGGTTTTAACTACTTTGGCCTACTTTTAGTTTGAGTGGAAGAACCTTATGCCACCTAACCATGTTTTAAAGCTTTCCTCCTTCCTGAATCACCCCTGATGATTACTGGCTTAGGTAAAATTAGAAAAATCAGTTTCTTCAGAATCAGGGACATAGAGAACAGACTGGTAGTTGCCAAGGGGGACAGGGGAGGGGGAGGGATGGAGTGGGAGATTGGGGTTAGCAGGTGTAAGCTTTTATATATAGAGTGGATAAACAAAAATGTCCTACTGTATAGCCCAGAGAACTGTATTCAATATCCTGTGATAAACCATAATGGAAAAAAAAATTTTTTTAATTGTATATATATGTATAACTGAATCACTTTGCTGTACAGCAGAAATTAACACAACACTGTAAATGAATTATACTTCAATAAAAAATATTAAAACTGAAAAAAAAGAAAAAAACTGAAAAATTAGTTCCTTAATTTTTATGGTTTGTTTTGATTACCAAATACTGTTATCTTTCTATTTTCACCAGAAACTCAGTGTATTATTTATATATTGGGAATAACTAATGTCTTTTTTTCCTAAAGAGTGAATATATATTTTGGGGCCTCCTACCTGTGCAAGTCTACAATTCTACTATGCAAAGTAGCTTGTTTAAAATGGACATTTTACTGACTTCCAGGGAATAGTGTTGTCACTTTGGTTTGTGTATGTTAACTGGTCTTCATTCATTCAATAGTCATTGTGTTGTAACTTTATGTGAGGCACTGTTCTAAGTCTTAAGGTTATAGCAATGAGCAAAACAAAATTCCCTCCCATTATATAATTTACATAATTCTAGTAGGAGGAGAAAATCAGTGAGTTTCATTCCTTGTCATGTGTTTTTGTATCAAATTTATGTAAGAAAATGTCCAGATACATATCTTAATCATCAGGACATTTGTTCTTCATTCAAATATCTGGTTTTAGGAACTGTACTCACATACCCACCGGATAGAATTGTGGATATACTGGATATACAATCGGAAAACAGGTGGTAGTGGGAGTCTTATATTGTAAATGTAAGTTACTCTGACATCTTTGGCAGATCATTTCACTGCTCACATTTGTAAACTAGTGATATATCTTTCAGCCTTAGACAGAAAAAATAATGTCTCAATTCTATGTAGTAGATGGATGAAGTTAATGCTATATCATTTTAAGCCATTAAAATTGCCTAAGTTCCTCATCACTTTAATGAGCATTTATAAATAGCAGTTTGTATTTCTCATGACACTTATTCCTTTTTATCTACTCTTTGAAATTAGTTCATGCATTTTGAGTGCCTCTATTTTCACTGTTTTTAATACTTCCTGAAAGTCTTTTATCTCTAAATAAGTTGGAACATTCCTCTTCAGGGACCCTACAAGATTGCTTTTCTATTCACACTTCCACTTAGTGCTTGCAGGAAGGCTAATCTCCCATTTGATTAAAATAGATTGATATTGGATGCAACTGGAGGTTCATTATCAAGCGTGCTCTTCATTGCAACTACTGTCTTTCCCAAATTAGTTGTGGAAGAGCATATTCACTGTCTTGTTTTCCTTTTGTTTTTAAAAAAATTTTTATTCTTTATTTTATTTTATTTTTTACATCTTTATTGGAGTATAATTGCTTTACAATGGTGTGTTAGTTTCTGCTTTGTAACAAAGTGAATCAGTTATATATATACATATGTTCCCATATCTCTTCCCTCTTTCGTCTCCCTCCCTCCCACCCTCCCTATCCCACCCCTCCAGGCGATCACAAAGCACCGAGCTGATGTCCCTGTGCTATGTAGCTGCTTCCCACTAGCTATCTACCTTACCTTTGGTAGTGTATATATGTCCATGTCTCTCTCTCACTTTGTCACAGCTTACCCTTCCCGCTCCACATATCCTCAAGTCCATTCTCTACCTTAGAGTTAATATATTCCTGAAATGGATAAACTTCACTGTATATGTGTATTCTTATTCACATCAGTTTTATTTTCTTCTAGACTATAAATCTTCTCTCTTTCTTTAAATTATAATTTACTTAACATTATTGCTAGATGACCCTGGTTGTCCCCAGTATGTTTTCTTTAGCTTTGGAGGTTTTGTAACTGAGATGCCATAATTCTGGGGGAAAATCCAAAGTATTGACAACCTAGGCTCAGTCTATTCTATCTGGTCCATTTTTCCCAGACCTTCCCTGACTGCTTCAAATGCCAATTTTTTTCATCTCTGACCTGCTTTCTTTTTAAGCTTCTGCCAGTGCTTTTAAGCCATGTTTACCAGGACTCTAGGACTGTGTCAAGATGCCCCAAGGACAGTCCAACAGGGACTCTGAACAGGCAGGTCTCTGATTCTGCTACCTCTGCCTCAAAGAAATCCCACTCTTGTATATCTTATATTGTGGGCTTCCACATTTAATTTTATTTAACATACATTCTTCCATTTAGAAAAAAGTTTAAATTACTAGTTACTGGATTATATCAACATTTTACTCAAAAATCTATATTATACCCCTTAGCACTGACATCTAGCCCTCCAGATTATTTTGGTGTTGGTGTTGAACTCTATATCAAATTGCAAACACATGTTGTTTATTGGTATATTCCCATCCTGACCTTCCATTAAAGTCAGAATAGGATAATAATTATGTGATAATTTGTCACTTCATTGGGCACCACTGTGGGTTTATGTGACCTGGTTGGCCAGGAAAAGGCCACCTCCTTTTTCAATCCACCTGGCTTGTTGTCCAAGTTATCAGCTTGGACAAAAGCCTCCCTGCTCTAGATGGGAGGCTCTTGCTTCAAGCAGGAGCATAAGAGTGTGCTGCTCCACCAGTGAAACACCAATCCTAATGTGATGCTTACTGGTGCCTCCTCTTAGCTCCGTTTAGCTTTTAGCCTTTTAGCTTCTTTTGCTGGTCCTTCCTCATTTCACTGGATTCTGTAATATTGGGGTCCTGGAAGATTCTCTCTCTACATTTACTCCTATACACTTAAGCCTATACACTGAAGACTCCCAAATTTATAGTTCTTTCCAGGATTCGCCATTGAAATCCAAGCTCCTGTGTCCAACTACCTCCTTGACATATCCTCATGAATGTCTAATAGATATCTAAAACTCAACATGTTGAAAGCTGTGCTCTGGATGGTCCTTACAAACCTGATCCAACCATAATCTTCCCATCTCAGTTTATGGCCACTCCATCCTTCCATTTGTGGTAGGTAAAATTCTTGAAGTTTTGCTTGTCTCCTATTTCCTTCACATCCAAATCTATCTTCAAAATATTTTAGAGTCCAGCTAGGTCTCACCAACTTCCACACTACCACGTTGGTCCGAGCCACCATCTGCGTTTACCTGCTCAGCCTCCTAGCTTGTTTTCCTTGTTCCACTCTAACCACCCCTCTCCATGCTTTTTTTTCTTAACCCACCAGTTTCGAATGGTGACTTAACTCAAAAGAAGCAGTGTGATGATGTTCACAAACAATCTTTGTGTTTTGATTTGTATAATTATATATATATATATATGCAAGTTTGTTAATAATTAAAGATGCTTTTAAAAAAAATTATATCCGTCTTCTGAATTGTTGTATCCTCAGTGCTTAGTGCAGAAGTTAGAATGTTATAAGCACTCAATTAACAATTGTTGAATTAATGAGTGAGGGATCTCATTTAGAGAAGTTTGGCAGATTATTGTTATCTATAAAAGTGCCATGGGCATAAAAAGCAGAACTTTTTAATATAAAATGTTTTCCCAATTATTGAGAGATAATATATTGGTGATTAAATTTCAGTTTTCTTGGCTCTACCTTTTACATTTAATAACCATTAGCTGAAGCTAATTATTACCTGCATTCATTTATTTAATAAATATTTATTATAACTTTATGGCAAATAGTGTCCTAAGCACTGGAAATACAACAGTTAATAAAACAGAAAAAAATATATTCATCATAAAATGAACAAATATATAGATATATAATGAAGTGAAGAAAATAAAGCTGATTAAGGGAATAGAGAGCTGCAGTGGGGATTGGGAGTATACTTTTTACACTCTCTTCAGATAGGGACTTCTGGAAGTGTTGACATTTGGGCAGACACTTAAATAATTCATAGAAGGAACTATATGAATATTGGGTGGGCTTGGGGGAGAGCCAGGCAAAAGGAATAGCAGTTGCAAATACTAAGGGGTGAACATGCTTAATATGGGATTTGAAATCACAACTGACTAATCTCTTCTTCCCTTGCTCTAGTTCCTGTCCTCCTCCCCTGCTCTACTTCTTTCCATTGCACTTATTCCTTTTTGGGGTACAATGTAATTTACTTATTATGTTGCTGGTTTCTGCACTTCTTTCCCACTATAGTGGAAGCTCTACAAAGAAGGGTATTTGTTTATTGTATTCACCAATGTACCCTAAATGCCTAGAATAGCATATGACTCAGCTTCTGCTCAGTAGATCTTCACTGTTTCAGTTGACATTATATTTTGGGGCCTGCAAGGAGACTGTGTGGCCACTGGATAGTGTGCAGGGGCATAATGGCATGAAGTAAACAGGCAGGGCCATGATCAAATATTGCATGGCTTTGTAGGCTTGGAAAGGACTTAGGATTTTCTCTGAAGTGTGATAAGAAAATATTAAAGAGTTGAGAGAAAGAGAATGGAATGGTCTGATTCACATATTTACAGATCTTATAGGCTGCTGTATGAAGAACACAATTCACATTTTCTAGGAGCTCCTAGTTGAGTGGACAGGTGTGCCAATATGCTAATAACTCACCTATTTCAGACCTTGTTAGGGGCTACAACTGAAGTGCAGACGAGTGGAGTGAAAATAAAAAAGATTCTGGACTGGTGAGACTTCATAGAAGAGGGGGCACTGGATCTGGATCCTGAATTTCAGTAAAAAGAGAATTCTGGGTAACAGAAGGCAATCAAGAAAGGCAATACAATCTATTGGTGAAAAAAAAAGAAATTTAGAAAGGAGATTTGATTCTGAGTGAGAGGGTAATGATGACACTAAGGGCTTTACATACATTATCTCACTTGATTTTCACAACACCACCAATGAGTTAAAACCTATTTTAATCTCCACTTCTCAGAGAGAGAAAACTGACAGAGAGGCTAACTCAAAGTTTTATTGGTCAAGAAAGTAGAGGCATGGGGATTTGAATTTCGATCTGTTTGACACTAGAGCCCATGTACTGAGTTGATGATTTAATAATACAATCATAACTCAAAGACATATCCAATTCCTTGCATCTAATCAGTTCAATCAATCTAACATTTTTTGCATGACTGGGGTTTCCAGTGTATATAATGCTGTCCAAGACACTGTAATCATATTACTAATTATGTGTCCTTTTGATAATTAAAGCATTTATAATACAGATTTCTGCCTTTGTTATGAAATGTTAATATTTATGTTCCTTTCATTTATTTATGTGTGGTGAATGTTAATTACAAGGCAGATAAATTGAAGGAATTAATAAATGCCCACAATTTATCGTGACATAAAAAACTCTTAATTCTGTGTCTGCATGGCCTCCTAATCAACAAGCTACAAAACTGTGACTTGACCATAGTCATTTAGGTGTCTGTCTACATTTATAGCTAAGAAGTTGTGATTCAGTAATAATAATTCACTGTAAATATGTTCAAAATGAAGTTTTGCTGAGGTCATTCCCTAAGTGGTGGTTAATCATTCATTCCTTATTTAGTTATTGCACTGAAAAATGTACTAATAACACAAAACTGGTCACATGACCTGGATTTAGAAGAGAGGATAAACATAAAAAATGGAATTTAATGGAGAACAAGGTGAAAAGATAAACTTCTCAGACAGGAAATATTAGCCAGCAAATTTTGAGGACCAGGGTACACTAGATGAGTGTTTCTCAACCTGATTCACATAATGGCACAAAGAGAAAATCATGATATTTCTACATCACAGTAATGTAGACAGAGGAGCATACTCAAGCCTACAATTGAGCACCTCAGGAGCTCTGCAAGTCCCAGACTTTGAGGAGTCACCCTGAAACTGAGAAACTGGTGTTGCAGCACACCTGTAACCTATTTGCAGCACACTAGTTGAGATGCTCTGCCCTAGTTAGCTCAGAATGATTCATGGTATGACCAAGAAGAGCAGGATATTGTTATCTCTCTTATATTCAGCTTGACTGTAAAATAAAAGAATTGCACTATGTCAGTGATCCCTTAATCTTGTTTGTACGTTGAAAAACAAACAAGATTAGAAAAATACTAATTTGGCATCCTTAAACTAATTAAACCAAGATCACTAGAAGTGAGGCCTAAATATTGGTATTTTTTAAAGCACCCTAGAGAATTCTAATGTTGGAAGATTCTAATGTTGCTAGATGATTGCTAGGGTCTTTTATGCCTCTAACTATCTGAGATTTTAAATAATGTTTGGAGATAGTATATAGCAACATAAGTTTAGAGGCGAGTGAATATGTGGATGCATTAAAGGGACAATCAAGGGAAATCCGTAAAAGAGACAGTCCCAGAAAAGAGATTGCAAGCCATTGTCAATGATGCTTAAGAAGATTCCTTGTAGACCTGAAATTGCCAGGAAGCTTCTCTTTCTCATTGTGACAAAATCAAATAGAAGTATCAGTCTCAGACTTTGAAATGAGAGAAAAAGATAAGCATAGGTGCAAATACATGTAAGTGTATAAAGAAAGGGATTTCACTATAAAACTACTGTTAATCTGTGGAGGGTGAGTGAGCAAGCAGGGGATAAAGGCCTTAAATAGATTGGAGAAAAGTTTATTCAGCTGCTGTGAAAGGAGAAAGAGGGAAATAATGAGGGGCAGGCAGCTTAGGGAGCACTGCTGAGGTGGAGCCTGGCAAGCTTGAAAGTGCATTGGTTGTATGATGTGCTCCAGCAGCACACATCAACTCAGGTTGTAGCAGAGAAGATGGACAATTGGATTAAAACAATTCTTTACTGAATGAATCAAATAAAAGTATATTAGGAAAACAGGATGATGATATCAGCAAGAAAATGGAAGTCATAATAGACCATAGATTCTTGGTTAGGTGTGGAGGGAGTGGAAATAAGAATTGGCTGATAAATTGGGAGGAAACTGGGTTAAATGATGTCTATTTTCATGATGTCCAAGAAAAAAATATAGTGGAAATATAAGAATATGGGAATGAGAGAATGAGGATTGATTGTTCTGGGAAATACCCTCTATACCATGTGGCAGGGATCCCATTAAAGTAATACTTCTGACCTAACTTGTACTCTTCCAAGGAGAAATGATTTCCTGGGTAAGCCAGTCTGAGAGAATGAACTCGGATGCATGGCTTACTTTTTTGGTCCCTCATTTTATCAGTTTGTGGAACTGCCTGCCTCAGGGGCGCATGCATTGTAAACTGCTTTTTGCCACGCTGTAAACTTTGTAGCTTCTCTCAACCCACTCATCTATAGCCAAAGCCTTTAATTTAAGGAGGTAAAGTCCACTGATTTGCTCACATATCTAAGCTATGTTCTTTAATATGGTTATATTTCAATATTCTCTCTCTCCCCTACATGATTAATTCATACCATTCTCTCACTTCTCAAACATTCAAAACACCCTTCCCCAACCTACCCTCAGCTGATGGCCTTGCTTCTTAAGTTCCCGAGGATTTGCACAAACTCGTACCACAGTTACCAGCATAGGGACTCACATACTCTGCCTTACACCTGTTATCAAACATGGGGTCCTCTTCCTCTCTAAAGCCAGTCTCTGTTCTCATAGATTCTGTCTCCTCTCAGCTACTCAAGGGCATTGCTCCAGAAATTTGCCTCTTTTCATTCTGCATCATCAGTTTTTCATATTCTAGTAGAGCCTTTCCCTCAGCACAACATGTTCTTATTTCTCTCCTTCCTTTCTTTGCCAGCCACTGTCCCACTTCTTTAATTCCCTTTGCAACAATATGCTTTAAAGTGCTGTATAAACAGTCTCCAATTTCTCTCCTCCCATTTTATCTTAAACTTAAGTTCAATCAGCTTTTCTTCCAACCCTCCACCAAGCCAACCTTCACATTGTTAAATCCGAGGGCCAATCTTCATCTTAATTTATCTCTCAGCATCTGATACAGATGATCACTCTCACCCCTTGGATTCAGGTTTATCACTGGCCTTTCAGGACGCATTACTGTCTTGGTCTTCCCCCTACTTTGCTGACTGTTTCTACTTATTCTCCTTTGCTGGTCTCCCAGGATGCTTACTGTTGGAGTGCATTAGAGCTTGGGCTCTTACCTCTTCTCTCCTCTATTTACATTCACTTCCTGAGGACTTCATTTTAGTCTTTTGGTTTTTAGTCTGTATGCTAATTTGGGCTCCAGATTTGTATATTCAACTTCCTTTGTAACATCCCTATTTAGATGACTAATAGAAACCTCAAACTTAACATGTATAAAGCTGAGCAACTGAACTTTCCCCAAACCTGCTTCTCTGGCAGTCTTCTCCATCTTAGTTGCTGGCAATCTCATTCTTCCACTGATCAAGCCAAAAACTTGAGCAACTGCTCAGGTCAAAGGACTTGCAGTTGTACTGGATTATTTTCTGTCTTTCACAAACCACAACTGATCCATTAGGAGAATGGAACACTTCAATAATATTAAATATCATTATTAATAATAATATTAATAATATTAAATAAATTAAATTAATAATATTAAAATAAATAGTTCATCAGATAGCCAGTCACCTAAAAATTTTTGGATGTATGAAATCAATCAATCAATCATGTGTAAATCCCCTTTTCATATTCTGTACTGAATTAAAATCAGTGGTGGATAAAGCAGTGCCAAGATATAATTTTGAGTTACAGTGTGGTTTTGCAATCAGATAAACCTGATTTCAAGTTAAGTGACTTTCTCACTTACCAGCTGTGTGACCTTAGACAAGCTATAATTTTTCTAAGACTCAGATTCTTTATATATAACTGAGGAATAAAATAACTCCTTTAGAAGGTTTTGTAAAAGTCAGCACTATGACTGGCATAGAATATCATTCAATAAATGGTAACTGTTGAGCCATTGTTTTTGCTCTTAATAAAAAATAAAACAGGATAGTGATTGGCTTTAGCTTCCAAAGAAAATTCTTGGAAAAAGTATAATTAAGGAGGAAATAATGTACTTGCTACCATGACAATTTGGCAGTAGAGATTTTAAAAAGAACGAAATAGTCTAAAGATTAGTTTAGTCCACTCCACAGTTTTGCATAATATTGCCCTTGTTTCTGTGTTATTGCAATCTTTCTAATCTTAAACATGGGATTATGAATGGAGTGTCCATCCATATAAGTTAATTGTTTTAATTGTTTTATTATTCCAAGCTAACCATGGTAATGTTATCCTAAAGGTCCTTACATAGAGTTGGTTACCATCGTGATTTCTCTCATCCTATCAGTTAAATCTATTTCTTCTGGGGTGGTATAAAGTGTTTAACGTAAAGTGAACCGGATGAAAAGCATTAGAACATCTGTCTTGTTTGCTTGGAATATACCTTTATTTTCTTTAATATGATATTTCAAAGCTCTGTGAATGTGTGCATGGAGAATTTATGTGTACATTTGGGTGAGTGGATACATATGTGTGCGAAGTGAGCTGTCTCAACATATATATTTAAAATCTATTTTCTAAACTGCTACATGGCATTATTTAATAAAAACAATATGAGTTGGTAGTTAGAATATCTGGATTTGTTCATTCTTCTTTTTGTACATTTCATTCAGCAAAGACTTGCCTATTATGTACCAAACAGTGCACTCAGCCCAAAGTTGGACTGTTAAATATACAACATATTAACTGTAAGAATCTGGGAATGAGAATAAAGACTTTTGAATTATCAGGACTAGTCAGCAAGTCAAAATGAGATAGTTAATATTAAAATGCAATCCATGAAAAAAGAGAAGCAAATCAGCCAGAAGAGAACTTTAAAGCATATCCCAAATATTTATTGGATGCCTATTCTATGGCATGCATGGTACTGGTTCTTGTTAGGGACAGACAAGAAATTCCATATAAGCCACAACTTTTGCACACTAAGGAAGCTTCTTTTACCTCAAACTTTAGCTAGGAATTATGCTTCCTGATTAAAAAAATAAAATTCAAATTCTTTATGAGCAACTGAGAATTCTCTGTATTCTGATGCAATAGTTCTAGTGCAGAGTATCTGAGAACATACATGGAAGCTGGACAGTATATAAGATTTGTCCAGAGTGGAGGTATTCTGTTTGGTAACAAATGGCTAAGAATTTTATCAATTTGTAAGGAAAAGTGAAACTTAATGTAAAAACTGTACCATATAGTAGAGCATGTAGGGCATATTCCAGTTCAAGTTCAACATATAATACTATATATGTAGTTATCATGCCATAGAATGGACCTCCTACTTCTCTACTAACTCTTTTTATGTGTATAAAGTCAGAACTCTGAAACTTTTTCAGGTATCATTATAAAAACCTGAGCTATGCGGGCATCTGGTATCCAGAGTGGTAGGTGAAGAAATAGCATCCTATCATAAAACTTTAATGTGATTTCTGTAAAATCAGACTAATGACATATATTTCAGAATATAAAATAAACTTAACATAATGTAATGAAATTATTGACTTAGAGTTCTAATCAATTAATATTTTTTCTGCTAAAGGGCCAAACAACACAAAAAAACTCAATGCTGAATTTCATACAATTAATATTTGTAATTTAAGCATAAAAATATTCATAGGCTATCATGATAATACACGTAAACATTTGTGAAAAATGTGGTTCAAGAGAAACCAGAGTGAAAGAGAAGAAAAAATGTGAACCAAGATAGCATTTTAAAGTTTTCTAAGTTGAGTTCTGAAGACAGTATACGTGCAGGTATGTATGTGTATGTATGTGTATATATATACACACACACACAGGTGTAATGTATATACACATGTGTATGTGTATATATGTACATGTGTGTATAATTTACACAATATATGTATATACATACATATATAGATACATATATAAAACTTTATGAGATAATGTAAAAATATAACATTATCAAGATATGGATTCAAGCCAAATTTAATATTTTTGTTTTGCTATAAATGGAAGCTTGCCAATTTCAATTTCCATATGCTTGATTTTTTTTTCTTGGTCTACATGGTCACAAATCTTGAGGGATACTAAGGATTGTCTTTATTTGGGACACCCTCAATGAATGGTTAACTAGATAAAAAAATTTTTTTTTTTTTTTTTTTTTTTGCGGTAGGCGGGCCTCTCACTGTTGTGGCCTCTCCCGTTGCGGAGCACAGGCTCCGGACACGCAGGCTCAGCAGCCATGGCTCACGGGCCCAGCCGCTCCGCCGCATGTGGGATCTTCCCGGACCGGGGCACGAACCCATATCCCCTGCATCGGCAGGCGGACTCTCAACCACTGTGCCACCAGGGAAGCCCTAAAAAATTTTTTTGAACTTGGCAAAAAGTCTGAGGCATTAGAAGATTTTTTTTAATTGAAATACTTTAATGCAAGATCTCATTGCTAGACTTGATGACACCTGTTACGTCGAGCATCTCATTGGCATGGTACAAAATGCTGTTTCCCCTCAGTTCACCTGCCTTTCATTTCTGTTCTAACTGTAATAGGGGTCTGGTACATCATCTCCCTTCAATAAAGATTTGTTGAATCAATGAGTGAGTGAATGAATGAACAAGCCTTACAAACTTGTGCACAGCCAGCTGTATCAGAAAGTAGGAAACTCAGAAGCAGGATGTAAAAGTTTTGTCTATCTATATAGGGTCATCTTTGCTGCATCCTGAAAAGTTCATGATATAAAGACAAGGATCAGATATAGATAAAGGTGCATAATTATGAATATATATTTAGATGGGTAAATAGATGATTGATAGATACATGATAGATAGGTAGATAGATAGCAATATATACTTAATTATCTTCCATATGTCATCCATATGGATTCACTAGGATGTATTTCCCATCTGGGCTGTAAATTTCACTCCATCTGGCATGACTTCTAACTGAATGCTTGGCTATAAAATTCTTTGTTATAATGCTATGATGAACATTGTATCGATATCTCTCCTCTCTCCTTTCCTCTTCCACCTCCTCCTCATCTTTCTTCCTCCTCTTCCTTCTTCTGCACTCTCTCTCTCTCCTGTTCTTCATCCAGTATGACACTCCCCCTGAGTGTTTATTGGAAGCTAACAGCAAATGAGAAGCCCTTTTCAGTTTAACTCCCCAAATTCTTATCATTGTAGCAAATTTTTGAGCTTGTTATCCAATACCTATAAATGAATGAAAGAAAAGCTATATTGAATTGCTTGTCTTGAAGCAGAATATGTCTAACAGTTATTTGTTGAAAAAAAATTATGTTGAAGGGATATAAAAATGTTTGTGCTTAATCTTCCTGACAGGATATGAACTAGTAGCTCTAAAGTATCTTTGAACTTTTTATAGAACCAAACTGATAACATACGTTTCAGAAGGCTTAAGTGTAATTATTCCCAGAGGCAGAAGGGTATATTATATGACTTCTGGGAATCTTCCCTGTAAGTCTATTAAAAAGAAGTGTCTGGCTTGAAGACTTTTATTTTACCCGTTTTTTAAAAAGTGTAATTTATCCTTTTGCTTTTTCATTTTCAATTTTTTTTCTGTAAAAATTCAAGTGCTTGAGATAGCTGGCATTAAACCTTCTAGAGTTAATATCGTTAATTTACTTCTGTTGATGAAAGATATATCTTGAGAGATTTTAGGGAGTGATCTGTGTGTAACAATTGAAACAGACATATTATTTACCCATCATGTGGCAAACATTGGCTGAAAACCAGTTGCTACCATCAGCACATTAAATTTCGTTTTACATAGTAATATTGTACTTTTTTTACTTTTAAGTTAATAATTAAAATAATCTTATTTTAAAGCAGAGACAATTAAACTAAGTATGAAATTTCTTGACAAGCCACAGCCATCCTGGAAAGCTATTTGGAAAGCTAACCAAAAGTATGAGAATATGCCTCTACATTTCATATATTTTTATTTTTTATTTTACTTTTTATTTTATTTTATTTTTGGCTGCTTTGGGTCTTTGTTGCTGTGCGCAGGCTTTTCTCTAGTTCTGGCAAGCAGGGGCTACTCTTCGTTGCGGTGCATGGGCTTCTCATTGTGTGGCTTCTCTTGTTGCGGAGCACAGGCTCTAGGCACACGGGCTTCAGTAGTTGTGGCACATGGGCTCAGTAGTTGTGGCTCGCAGGCTCTAGAGTTCAGGCTCAGTAGTTGTGGCGCACGGGCTTAGTAGCATAGCTGCATGGCATGTGGGATCTGCCTGGACCAGGGCTCGAATCTGTGTCCCCTCCATTGGCAGGTGGATTCATAACCACTGCGCCACCAGGGAAGCCCTCATATATTTTTAGAAGACAAGTATGTTCTAATTTTACTTGATTTCATAGGAATAGGGTGTTCATAGACTGTCTCTTTACTAATTTCACTTGAGCAAATGTTTCTATATGAAAAAAACACACCTAGCAGACTTACTTCTTATGCCCTGAAATGTTTTCAGCCATATTTTCCCAACTGTTCTATTTCTATGCCATCTCATATCTTTTCACACATGGATACTTCTCTTTGGAAAGCCTTCAACCTCCTATTTTGGTGAGGGTCACTCTGATACATCCCTTGAATTAGATGCTTTTCAGATGACCTCACTTAGTCTCCTTTAGGTTAAGTCAGTCGTCAGTATTAATTAAACTGCATTTCAGTTGTCTTGCTAGTTAACTGTCTCTTACTAGTTGATGTTTCTTCCACCAAATTTAAAGTTCCTTGAGGACAGCTATTGTGTCCTTTATAGGTATGCCCCTAGCATCTGGAAACAGTACCAGGCCTCTATAACCAAAATGGATAAGGTAGGATTCTGTATCCTAGCAATTTTCAGAACTGGGTACCACTTTTATTATTGCTACTAGGCAGAGAGAGAAAGTTGAGTTGTCTCCAAATAGACCTTCAGAACAATGAAATAATGTTATTATCATAAATAGCCTACATAGAAAAAAGAAAAGTTTGGGGAAGAATATATAGTTTGGCAATTTCAGCGACATTTAGAATAAAGCAGTGTGCTTAAAATAATTACGTATTAACACTATTTCTCCTTCCTACTTCTTTCAACATGAATTCATACTGCTTTCCTCCCCCTCCACAAAAGAAATATGAAAAAGAAAGAACATATATTCTTATTGACCAAATACTTCAGATTTCTTAGCTTATATAGTTTTCTGGATGATGCAAATTCAGCAAATATATGAGATTATGCCAGGAATATGTGATATTATACCAGAAATATTTGATTTATTGTCTATTCTACAATAATAATAAGAAATATAGTGAGTCATTTGATCTAAATTATACCAGAACCAACTTACACGTAAGCATAAAAGTACATGGGGATTATAGTTGTACCATAATAATCTATTTGGCAAACAAATTTTTCCTTTAAATCCTGGGTTCCCAAGAAACTTCAGGTTTGTTTTTGAGACATTTTTTCCACTCACAACTCTTGAGAGTATGAGTTACGTGGTCCCACCCACCATAAGAAGAATTATGATCCCAACATTAATTTCAAGGGGGAAGAACCAAAAATTTATATATACATCACTGATTACCACAGCTAATATGTGTATATAGTTACTTTATTTGAGAATCAATGGAATAAACCCCACGTGGGCTAAGAAATCAGAAGGGTATAAATGATTAATTTGAAAAACAAAATAATACGGCCAATTAAAATAATAATGGAAAAGGAAAACATGACTTTTCAAGTAAACTTGCAGTGATAATTAGAGTTATAGTTAAGGAGACTAATCATTTTAGCAAATAATACATACTTTATACAGGAAAAAACATTTTTTAAAATAATTATTTGTGCTTAAAGCAAAAGAGGATGGGAGCACATCAAAGGGTAACAAGATCCAACCTGAAGGACCTCCCGGTGGCCAATGCTGGGACAATTTAAGCATCAAATAAATGGTATTATAACCCAAAGTATAAAATAAATATACCTGAGTCCATGCCAATATAAATAAATGATCGAAAAAATAATCGGATGAGAGAAGCAAATCTTCTGTACAGAAGAATTCCGTGTAACATATATACCTACTCCCACCTCCAGGAGGTAAAGCTCAATTTCACCCCTCCCTATCACTTCTTTGAGAGCATGCTAATGACTAACTTCCAAAGAACAGAGTATGGAAAGGGAAAAATAGTAACTTTACAGTTGAAAAACCTAACAAATATTACTTTAACCAAGTGATGAAGGTTAACATCGCTAGTAATATGTGGATATCATGTACACCCAGTATGATGTGATGAGGTCACTTCATTAATATGAGGTGATGAGAAAGTCACTTCACCCCTGTGGTATTCTTTTCCAAAACCTATATCCCTAGTTTAATCTTGAGGAAAACATCAGACAAAATAATATAAGCATCAGATCAGGAGATATCCTACAGAATACTTGACCAGAAATTCTTGATAGTCTTCTAGAGACTATCAAGATCATGAAAAACTAGGAAAAGCTAAGAAGCTGTCACAGCCCAGAGGAAACTAGGGAACCATAGAAACTAAATAAATGTGGTACCCTAGATTAGAGCCTAGGATAGAAAAGGGACATTAATGAAAAAACTAGTGAAATCCAAGCAAAGCCTAGTTTAGTGAATAGTAATGTACCATATCAGTTTATTAGTTTTAACAAATATACCATAGAAATGTAAGATGTTAACAATTAGATAAATTGGGTGAGGGATATAGTCATACTATCTTTGCAACTTTTCTATAAGTCTAAAATTATCCCCCAATTAAACACTTATTTAACAAGTTATCTTCTGATTTATTTAGCAGCTTGCTAAGTAAACAATTACCTACTTACATAATTTACCATAATATAGGAATCCCATCTAAGGAAATGAGAATTTTTTCTACTTCTTCCCCATTGATATTATAAATTTGAATCATGACTCGACAATCAAAAGTAAAAATGGATAATAATTTAAGTTTTAAGAGCTCATCACCATCATATTACTTTTATAGTCTTCAGGTTCAAAGGAGGTGGTTCCTGGTTCTTGATTGTAAACAACTATGTCATCTTAGATACGTTCACAGAGACACCAATTTTGGTTCATTCTAGTCTCTGTCCTCCTGAAGTCTCTGCCTTTGAACGATGTGCAAATGGAACATTTATTTTTACCTCTAAAAAGTGTAAAGTCATCTGAATATGATCTTTTATACAGACTGAATAATCTGTGTGAAAAGACATAGAAAAATGAACATGCATTGCAACACAGCCTAAATATTTGTAATCAATATTTTTAGATCTTGGGTCAAAAATTTTCATGTATCTAAAATATGTTTTATTAATTGCTTTCTATATACATGAGATAAAGTTGTAATTATTTAAAACACATGTATGGTACTTTTTAAAGCATTAATTGTGAAACAATTTTTTGAGTTAACGTGGGGGAAATAAGAAAACAATGCTTACATTCATATTCATGATGTTCTTTAAGAGTTTAGAAAAGTAAAAATAATTGAAGCATTTTATTTGATAAAGTGCCTAGTATTATATAGCCTTACTGAATTATATGCCTTGCCCCTGAATGTCCTAGCCAGCTAAAATATGACTTGATCTATACATTTTAAAAAGAACTGTTTATTTTTAAAAAAAAAAGGCCTTAAAATTTAAAATCTCATTGAACAGACTGGGATTAACAAAGAGATTTAGAAACATACAGAAATAATCATGATGAAATAATAATTTGTTACTAGATACAGCTTTAAACAGTATAGGAAGCATGCTTCAGGTTAGTCAGAAGAGGTCCTCTGAATTACACTGTGCATGCTTCCCTGAAATGAAACTGTGTGTTATTGGTTAACCAGGATATTTAGCATAATCACTCTGCTAGACTGTGGTGGAGGGAGGTGATTATCACTGAGAACAGATGGGCAGGTCCACAGCACTGCCAGATTCTGCACAAGCTCCATTTATTGTTGGTTCTTGCTTTTTTTCCTTCGGTGTTTTAATTTTTTTTTAAACATTGTATGTTCTAAAGAACTAGCTGCACAAAAGGTCAGTAGCCGATGACCTTTCAGCTTAGATTTCAAACGTAGGAGAAAGATTCAAAACGCTATCACTGTGTATCTAAGAAGGATGGGGCAGATTTCATTTTACCCTCTAGCCTCCCTCAATGCATGCACGGATTTATCTGTACGCTAAGCTCTCTGCTCTGCATCTCTGGCTCCTTGTGGATTATATTGTCTCTCTGATCAGAAATGATTTTCTCGGATATGAACACCGTTTCTGGCTCCCCTAAAGTGCATCCTCCTAATGGGACCCGGTTTTACACTTTTCAAGTAAGTGTGCTTTAAATGGCTTCACTACTTAGGAAGTTAATATATAGTCAAACTTTTAATAAAAAGAAAAGTAAGGGAAGGAAAACTGCAAAGTGTGAAAGTATTAAAGGGGATGTAAGATATAGATAATGTGCATGTCAGTTTAATCTTTTTTTTTTATGTGGAGATGAGATGGCATTAGGATTCTCTGTGAATTCAAGCAAAATAATAGTGAACCCTTAATTTTCACAAGGATTCTTAAATCTGCTACAATATCATCTTTTGAGAGTTTATGAGTTATTCTCTTGAAGTTGTTATTTATAGATATAATATGGTGAAAATTACAGAGTTACTTCCCTGATATATCACAGAGAGGGTAGAATTAAAAGACATTTTAGGGAACTTTGCAAACTATGTTCTCTGGGCTTAGAAAAATGTTTTGTATTTCATATACATAGCTTAACATACTCCTGTTATTTAATTTTGTTATGTGTGCAATATACAATCAATCAATAATACAGTAGCTTAAGTACCAGGGTTAGTATGCTTTTCAATTTGAGATAAAGTAGAAACTCATTAAGATGGAAGATTTTCTGTGTTATCAAAAAGTCAAAATGATTTACAATATAAATGTAAATGTGAGTTACAAAGCTGTTACCTACTAAATGTATTTCAACCGCCTGTGAATAAATCAGTCATCAGTCTAGAAAATGGTTGTCTAAAGTAAATCATATTCTACTTCATTTTTATCCTCAAATTGCATTTTTCAGTACTAAGGATTACTTTGCAATTCAGTCATATCATCATTAGATTAAAAGGAAAAATGAAACTCTTCTCTTTGTATATTTTATACTATGGGAATATAAACAGCCTACCATTTAATTATTTTAGCTATATAGTTATAATGCACTGAAAAAATAAATGTAAAGACCTAGAGAATTAATATGGTAGAGGCAGCATGAATTCTTTTGAAAGGGGGCTCTGAATAAATGCACATCTGATTGATTAAAGTCTCTTGCCTTTGCAAACTATAGCAGTAGATATAATTACTCTCTCTCCCCCTTCTTATACTTCTGTTTTTAATTCTGTCGCCTCTCCTGCCTTACACTGATGTCTACTGGTAGTGCAAGTCTGTGCTGTTACAGAATATATTTACTTCCCAGTGACTATCAGCTTATTGTGGCAGTGACTCAAAATGCAATTGCCCCGGGGCTGTTCTACAGAATTATTACTTTTTTCTTCTCCATACACTGAGATATAAACACTCCTTACAATATATCTCATAGCTGCCTCTTAGGGGCAGCTTTTGACATTGGGTATTCTGCTTCAGTCTCTTAAAGTTTAAGGGTCAGTGAATTCCATAGCTCAGTCATGACACAGGCTTTTTACAATTCTTTCAGTAGATCTTGCTGACACATTTCCTGGCAGGTGATTTTCTTTGAAAACACACTAGAATGATTTTTAACCACTTATTTTTTTTGTTGATGTTATAACAATTCATGTAAAAACACTAGGATTTCAGATAAAATAGAAATGTTGGCAAATATGAACTCTATTCTCCTACATTTTTAAAATCACAAAATGGTATTTGATCCTGGCATTCATGATAACAGGCAATGTGTGTTTAACTTTTTGTTGCTATTGTTTGTTTTTGCTTTTGGTGGAAGAGAAGGAAGAAAGAAGGATGGTTTTTAAAGCATGAATATAAAGGTTTATAAAAGTTGATTCTTTGCTTTTATTTTCAAAGGTCTGAATTAAACAGAATTATTTTTCTTATATATATATATTAATCTATTTAATGCGGTATACTTTCTTTGGTTGAAATACTGTCATGAGAAATGAGATGCTGTAAAAGTAACAAACGATTTGTCAAAAAATGTATCTTGTGGAAATGATTAGTTAAATTTTCAAAAGTGGTTCTCATTATAGAATGGCATAAATGCATTTCTGAAATGATTCTGCATCAAGGAATTGAGATTTTAATGCTTACTTTCTTAAAATTATTCTTGCGCAAGAGTTAACATATGCAGAAACATTTAAGATAGCTTAGTATGAATGATACTGAGTTTCAGTTCCATCTTCTCATCAAACGTTTAAAATAGCTTGTCATTTTTGCTGAAATTGTACAATATTAAATTTTAAAAGTAAGATATAGAATGTATTTGACCTGAAGGGTTCAAAGGTAAAAAGACAACAAATAAGAAGCTGAAGGATATTCTAATTACAAGCCTTTCTTTTTCATTGTATTTTAATTTAGCCAAATATATTCATACTTCTACACACACATGCAAATACTATTTTGTATAGACTAACACTTGATTTAAATTAATTTCCTTATAAATGAGACCTCACTTCAATATTCTGTGAAGATAATTGTGTCTGCATGTTTCTATTCAGAGGTTCTTAGACCCTGGGTGATGCCAACACCCAATTTGCACTATATATTTTGTGCATAACTTATCACCCAAAATCAAATTTTAGAGTATAGTTGCCTAGAATGATTTTTGATTGACAAAAATTAAAATTAATTATAATATTTGTATGTATTAGAACTGTCAATTTATGGGACTCAAATATGTACAAATGGGAAACCTACCTTCAAACAATATTATATTATATTATATTATATATATATATATATATATGTGAATACAGTAAAAATTCTTTTAAATTTTATGTCCATAAAAATGATGTCCCACAACTCGGTGCTTTGTGACCACCTAGAGGGGTGAGATAGGGAGGGTGGGAGAGAGGGAGACACAAGAGGGAAGAGATATAGAGATATATGTATATTTATAACTGATTCATTTTGTTATAAAGCAGAAACTAACACACCATTGTAAAGCAATTATACTCCAATAAAGATGTTAAAAAAATGATATCCCAACATCATTTCACATTTAGCTCTATTTTTGCAAGTAAAACCATTTAATATGCTTTATTAAACTTCTAGATTAGCTAATCATGACTTAATGTGTTAATTCTCCCAGAGGTATTGATGAGCAACACGCTACCCCCTCATTTCCTAGAGATTACGTACCTTCACCTAGATGTTTTCAAAGTCTGTGCAGTCCTAAGATTTCATGGGAGTTTGTCAGTAGTTGCTAGAGACAGTAGGGAAGAGGAATACATTCTTTTGAGGTTCTTCATGTTTCCTTATTCTCCATTTACCTATTTTATTCATTGAAGCTCTATGCAAACTTTCATGAACTACAACAATAACAAATAGTATACTACTATCAAAAACAAAGCAAAAGTGGTTTGTAAACCACTTCCTCAAACCAAAGGAATATATTTCTGATGGGAGCAGTTTTGATCTATTGAATCCACAGAGCAATTATTTCTGCTTAGAATACATTTCTTTGCCATTTCATCCTAGTATTAATAACATTAACTGCCAAGAATGTGTGTAAAAGTTTTTGACTGTTGCCCCCTGGTATCCACTGAAAACAAGAGAAAGACACTTTGTCACAAAATATGGAAACACATTAATCTTCCATTTGCATGTTTAAAATACTTTATGTATCCCCTGTCCTTAAAGGATAAAATTCACTTCTTTAGCTTGTCATAAAAAAGCTCTTCCTGGTCTGGAGCTCATGCAACATACTACTTTATTTACCTGCTTTCCCAGAAATTTGTCTGTATGCTTCTGTTCTTTGCCTCTTCACTGAACCTGCCCATTGGAAAACTGTTTTTGCTTAAAGACTCATCTCAAATGCCACCTACCCCATGAAGCCTCCACTCATTCACCTGATTCATGCATGATGTATTAAGATGTATTAAGTATATTTCCTTTGATAATTTGCCTGTTTATACCACTACTGAAGCACTTACTATGCTTTTTTTTTTATTGGAGTATAGTTGATTTACAATGTTGTGTTAGTTTCAGGTGTACAGCAAAGTGAATCAGTTATACATACACATATATCCACCCTTTTTTTTTTTTAGATTCTTTTCCCTTATAAGCGATTATAGAGTATTGAGTAGAGTTCCCTGTGCTATACAGCAGGTTCTTATTAGTTGTCTATTTTATATATAGTGTGTATATGTCAGTCCCAATCTCCCAAGTTATCCCTCCCTTATTATGCTTTGTTTTAATCCCCGGGAACATTTTATTAATCAGTGTCCCTAGCAAATGGATACTGCCAATATCTCTGTATAATAAGCAGAGGCATATATTTGGAAGGTAAGTGATTAAAATATGAAAATTCAACACAATAAACAACAAATTCTTTTTGTGTTAACTATATAAGCAGTTGGTGAGACATATATTATTAGAGAAATATCTAAAGATATATAAAGGTAAATGTGTTTAATACTAAGCCTTTGTGTACCATTGTTGGGTTCTTCAAAATAGATAACAGTTACATTGGTGATCTCAGAAAAGCTTTAATTTTATTGTTTTTAAAATAGATTTCTGTTACAGCTAGACAGAACCTTTTTGAGTTTTTTTTATACCTCTTTACCATTCCTTATTAATTGGGGCATTTCATATTTTATCAAGAGAACTTTAAAATTGATTAATATATCATTTTTCATTTAGCAGATACTATTACTTGAAATATATAGAAGACTAATAGGCAAGTTGGAAATCTCAATTGCATGAAGAATTTCACTCAAATTCTTAATAATTAGGATGGGGCACCATATCTTTGTGATCATATGAGGTTGAAGTAATTCTGGCTTTTCAGGAAAAAAAAACAGATTTTTTTATATTCTATCATTTTTTCTCCCTGGGAATACACCATTATTTTTCTATTATTGGGAGCATATTATAACTTCTTACTGTTAATATTTTTTAAACGTGCTGGAAATATCTATAAGAATGCTTGGAACATGTTATGTATTTAAAAAAAAAAGAAGAATGAAAGCAAAGTAGCCTCATAGAGATAAGAAAGACAGACCCTTTGGCTCCAAGGTTACAGAGTAATATAAGCAGACTTCCCCAACTTAGTGAGAGAACTGAGGTTTTTCTCTGTTGCCCAACTGTATGCAGTCATGATTATGATTATGACTGGTGGAGCTAACACGAGGTATTTCAAGCAAACTGACTGACATGTTTAAAGGTACATATTGGTGTCTGGGAAAGGCAGAGTTTAGTATAACTGGAACATAAGCTGGAGAAGGAAATGGCTAAAAGTCAATGTGCAAACTCCAGAATATAAAAATAGGTTTGAATGTCAAGTCCAGATCCTCAGGAACTTGAATTTAGGATTCAAGGATTTTCAGCAAAGAATGACAAGCTTCGATTTACTGTTTAGTTAGAATATTGGATTGTGTCTTGGCTGGTTGATAGGACAGAGAAAACTATTCAGTAGCTTTCCAAAAAAATCTAGATGAATTGTCATGATTTCCCTGCTTTACAGATGAAAAAAACTGATGCTCAAAAAAGGCACTTAAGTAGTTGTTAATAATGCAGGGTATATGTAACGTAGTTTCTGTCTGAATCTGGGGTTATGGAACCCAAAATTCAACAGTCTTTTCTGTATAGTCTTCTGCCGAAATTGCTGATGATTACATACATCAGCAAAAGTATTCCAAGCTATATAATTCTAATCCTGTTGACCTGTTAATTCAGAAACTTATAGAAATTTAACGCTACTTCTTCAAAACATTGTACTACAGCCTCGTTGGGTTTTTAAACTTGAGATTCTTATTCAGTTACATCTCCTCATTTAATCCTTATTAACACAGTTTTCTTCTAGTTGGAAATATGTTTTTATAGTAATCAAATTGCCAATCAAATGGTGCTGAAAAACAAAAAAGGGAAATTGAGGGGGAAAATCTTCCCTAAACACGCACCTTTGTTAATATAAGAATGCTCTGTATATCAGTGAGACCAACCGTAGAAAACAATGAGTAGCTCCTGAGCTCCCCATAGGAAATCATATGTCTTCCATCTGCAGAGGTTTGTGCTTAATAGAATTTGGCTAGGCAATATATTCTGAGAGGGCAGGCACTTTTTTTTCATTGTTAAATCATAGCACCAAGCAGTGTCCAACACACAGCCTTGATTTAGTAAGTAGGTGTTGAATTGAATTACAAATTGAAAAGGAGTATGTATTCTGATCTAGAATGACCTCTCCATAGGAATACATAAATGGTTGTAAGATACCCAGCATAGCGTCCACAAATACATTTCACTTATACCTAGCTAGCATAGCTTTATATTTCAAGTATTGTCTGCAGGGGAAGGAAATTGGAAGTAGGGAAATTAATTAGGAGGCTCTTAAGGTAAAGCTTATAATGCACGGAGCACAGTGCCTGGTGGTTAATAAGAGCTCAATGAGCAGCCATCACAACAGCAGCGACCAAAAATGGGGTCTGCAAAACAGACTAGACAAGGCAAGGGTATGAGCATAAAGGACCAAGGAAAAGTCATTAAGAGATAGATTCATAGGAATCCATTAACTTACTTAATATAGGAGACCAGAGACAAAGGCAAGATTACCTCTAGTGAGGGAGAGAGAAATATGGAGGAGGAGCAGCTTTGCAAAACAATATATTGAGTTTGGTTTTGGACAGATTGAGTAGACAGTTGGAAATAATGGGTTTGGCTCTGAGGAGGCAGGTCTGCCTGAATAGTAGTTGTAAATGTGGGAGGCATCTGCTTACAGAGTAGGGAAAACTATGGAAGTGGATGAAATTACCTTGGCAAAGAATGAGGAGAATGGGGGTGGGGGTGGGGGTGGGGCTGGGGCTGAGCGTGAAATTCTTGGACCCGCTGACTTACCCAGAATTATTATCACTTGGAGTGTGTGTGCTTGGTTTATTTTGCAAACACAGTTTGGAAGCTTTTTCCTAATCACCTCTCCTTGAATATCACCTCTGAACCTAATTCAGTTTAGGTGCTCTTGCCTCTTTGTGTGTGTCTTTGCTTTATTTTGTAAATGCATTTTGGAAGCTAGCATTTCCTTTTAACCCCCTCCTTAAATATTGTCCCCGAACTTTAATTCAAGTGAAATCCTCCTGTCCTTAACACCTTCACAAAGTAACTTGATGTATGTCTATTGTATTATTTATTATACCTTATTTAAGTTTTTACTTATCTCTCTTCACCACTAGTCTGTGAACTCCTGAAAAGCATAAAATTTATTTTACTTAACTACTCATATTTGTTTATTGACACCTAACCTAATGCTTGTCGTATAGACAGAATCTGTTTTTTGAATGAATGAATTCATGTGTAAATTGAAGGCTAGCTAAAATTAATCCTCATATTAATTTCTGAAATCATTTGACACACCTTGTTGAATATCCCCATTATGCCAGACTTTAACGATGGTGAGCAAAATACCAGTTTTCTGTGCTCAGAAGTCTTAGTCGCCTCTTGGAATATTATCCAACAGTCATAATAGCACATTATTTGGTTCTCTGAAAATACTTTGACTGTAAAGGTTCATATAGATATTACTATTATAATTTATGTAATTCCAATTAAATAATTCTAATTCCAAATCTATTTTTAATTCTGGTTCACAGTTAACTTTTCCACTGTTGGTTCTTTCTTTTATATTTTCAAAATATTTTACAAATAATAAGAATTATTCTCAAAAAATAAAATTGCACAGTAGTTTGGAGCATGCCTTTTGAAATTAAACACATGGTTCAAAACTAGTTTCCACTGTTCACTAGAGTCTGGCTATAAGCACGTGAAATTATTTCTTTCTTTTCACTTTCCTTGACTGTCTATAGGAAAACAGTAGAGCATGTCATGAGGTTATCATGATGCTAAATGGATTATTTATAGAATAATATATAAAGTATTTACTTCCAATAAAGATGGCATTCAATCAAGATTAGCTAGTGTTGTTTTAATGATTAATGTACTTTCTAAATAATAGCATAATTTATTCCACAAATGATCTTTTTTCCTTTTGCTTATTTTAAATTTAGGAAAAAATTAATGCTAAGAAAACATATTCACCACTTTAAATACTTTAAGTGCTTCATGTATACGCTAAGGGATCTTATTAAAATATATTTATTAACTTTTCAAGATCTTAATTTTATATTAAATATTTTTGTGCTTATAGAATATAAGCTTTCAGAGAATTGATTTAAGTATCCCTTTGAAAGTATACTTGGATTCCTTTTATAAATACATTTTTGGTATTTTTCAGTTGTATTTGGTAAAGTCATTTTGACGTTTACCTTGTATCTTCATTATGACTTTTATTATCATCTCAAGTTTTACACAGATACAGATGCAAATTTAAAATGACCAGTTTGTGAAATTGGCTAACTTAGGATATAATTCAAAATATCTACAGATTAAAAGAGAGTGGCTCACTGTATGCTGGGTGCTCCACACAATATATAAAGATTTAGAGTAATTACTAAATTTATTTAGAGCCAACCAGATTTGATGCTATTATTGGCAGCAGAACTGTCAAAGAATTGCTGAGTATGTTAACAATGCTAAGGAGTGTATAACATTTTTAAAGAACATCACAAAATTATTCTCTAAGTTATATCACAAAGCAGAAGTTGGCAAAGTTACATGGACAACTGAGCAATGTCATTAGAAAGAAATGAATATAATCTAGTTCTTACAGCTTAAATATTCTCAATTTTAATTATGTTGGTGAAAAAATACAGAAGATACACAAAAAAAGACATACTTATTTGTTGTTTTCTATCAAATAAAATCAATGCAAAAGCGACAGTTGTGAACTACAATGTAACGTTACACTGTTACATAGCATACTGTTTCCTTTTATTTTGTATTTTTGTTTTTCTCATTAAGCACATCATTAACCTTCTCTTTCTAAAATAATCCATCTTTGAAATTACAGTAGGCCTACGAGATGCTAAAAAAAAAGCATTCTTTGAACTCCTAAAACAAAAAAGCTATTATTATAAAATATTATAAACTCACTGTATTTGAAAAGTTATACTTAATCATTGTTAAAGTATATCATGTGTTGTAATATCATTTTGTTTAGATGTTAAAATATTTAATGCATAAAAAATCAAATATTTTAACAATAATATAAAGCAGTTCAAATATTTGCATACACATTTCTTTCATTCAAGAAACACTCAGAGAAATTGCTTTAGATGTGGTCTACATTTTCAAGGAGCAAATGTTACAATACATAATAAGTAAAAATAAATATTAGAACAGAGAATCATGAAAAATACAGTGTTGTGCTAAAAGAATCAGTAAATTTCAAGTGTGTCTTTGAGAAAGACTTCAATTAAGAACATTACTTTTAAAAAATAGTAAAGAATTTCAAAATAACTATATCACAGAAATATAAGTGAAAAAAAATTTTTTTGGCTATTGTATGCCAGCTATGTTCTATGACTGGCCAAGGGGCCATTATCTGTGGGACCATCCTAGACAGACCTCTGCCACTGCAGGGCTTTCCCCAGATATTCAGTGTCCTGTATCTTCTTGCAGTTCCAAAACATAGTATAGACACCAGGCCTCTGTGTCTTTACATATGCTTTCTCTGTGTCTGTGTTGTGTCATATACATGTAGAGACACTCATTCAATACAACCTTATGTCCCTGACTTCAGATTATACTACAAAGCTACAGTAATCAAGACAATATGGCACTGGCACAAAAACAGATATATAGATCAATGGAACAGGATAGAAAGCCCAGAGATGACCCAATGCACCTATGGTCAACTAATCTATGACAAAGGAGGAAAGGATATACAATGGAGAAAAGATAGTCTCTTCAATAAGTGGTGCTGGGCGACCTCCCTGGTGGCGCAATGGTTGAGAGTCCATCTGCCGATGCAGGGGACGTGGGTTCGTGCCCTGGTCTGGGAAGATCCCACATGCCGCAGAGCAGCTGGGCCCGTGAGCCATGGCCACTGAGCCTGTGCGTCCGGAGCCTGTGCTCCACAACGGGAGAGGCCAAAACAGTGAGAGGCCTGCGTACCGCAAAAAAAAATAATAATAATAATAAGTGGTGCTGGGAAAACTAGACAGCTACATGTAAAAGAATGAAATTAGAACAATCCCTAACACCATACACAAAAATAAACTCAAAATGGATTAAAGACCTAAATGTAAGACCGGACACTATAAAACTCTTAGAGGAAAACATAGCAAGAACACTCATTGACATAAATCATAGCAAGATCTTTTTTGACCCACCTCCTAGAGAAATGGAAATAAAAACAAGAATAAACAAATGGGACCTAATGAAACTTCAAAGCTTTTGCACAGCAAAGGAAACTATAAACAAGATGAAAAGACAACCCTCAGAATGGGAGAAACTATTTGTAAACAAATCAAAGGACAAAGAATTAATCTCCAAAATATATAAACAGCTCATGCAGCTCAATATCAAAAAAACAAACAACCCAATCAAAAAATGGGCAGAAGACCTAAATAGGCATCTCTCCAAAGAAGACATACAGATGGCCAAGAGGCACATGAAAAGCTGCTCAATATCACTAATCATTAGAGAAATGCAAGTCAAAACTACACTGAGGTATCACCTCACACCAGTTAGAATGGGCATCATCAGAAAATCTACAAACAGCAAATGCTGGAGAGGGTGTGGAGAAGAGGGAACCCTCTTGCACTGCTGGTGGGAATGTAAATTGATACAGCCACTATGGAGAACAGTATGGAGGTTCCTTAAAGAACTAAAAATAGAATTACCATATGATCCAGCAATCCCACTACTGGGCATATACCCAGAGAAAACCATAATTCAAAAAGACGCATGCACCCCAACGTTCATTGCAGCACTATTTACAATAGCCAGGTCATGGAATCAGCCTAAACGCCCATCGACAGATGAATGGATAAAGATGTGGTACATATGTACAATGGAATATTACTCAGCCATAAGAAGGAATTAAATTGGGTCATTTGTAGAGACGTGGATGGACCTAGAGACTGCCATACAGAGTGAAGTAAGTCAGAAAGAGAAAAACAAATATCGTATATTAACGCATATATGTGGAATCTAGAAAAATGGTAGAGATGAACTGGTTTGCAGGGCAGAAATTGAGACACAGCTGTAGAGAACAAATGTATGGATGCCAAGGGGGGAAAGTGGGGTAGGGTGGTGGTGATGGTGTGATGAATTGGGAGATTGGGATTGACATATATACACTAATATATAACATAGATAACTAATAAGAACTTACTGTATAAAGAAAAATAATAAAATAAAATTTTTAAAAATACAACCTTATGATGATGGTGATCATGAAGAGGAAATACTTCTTCTTCTAAGAGGCTTTCATGAATAGAATCATTCCTGAACTAGCATGGTATTCTGAAAAGAGCAATGACTGATTTGTTTTACTAAATCTTAAACATTCAACATTTACTCTTTTTTAAAGCAAAAAACCATTTTGCATAACAAGAAATAAACTATATATTTTCTCTGACCCCGAACATATGTATTGATAGAGGGTAGGGAAAGCTAGGGAAATCGAGAAGGGTGAGGCTAAAGGAAGAGCTGCAACATTGGCCTTGGAAAGAAGAATGCTTTGCTTTCTAATAAATAAAACATAAAAGGTGAAAATGGATCAAGGGATAGAAAGGTGGCTGTGTCTGGGATAATAGACATCAAGTGGCAATGAGAGTGGAGCCAAGAATGGAAGCATAGTTTTGGATCAGTCTTAAAAAGTGAGTTTCTGGGCTTCCCTGGTGGCACAGTAGTTGAGAGTCCGCCTGCCGATGCAGGGGACACGGGTTCGTGCCCCAGTCTGGGAGGATCCCACATGCCGTGGAGCGGCTGGGCCCGTGGGCCATGGCCGCTGAGCCTGTGCGTCCGGAGACTGTGCTCCACAGTGGAAGAGGCCACAACAGTGAGAGGCCCGCATACCGCAAAAAAAAAAAAAAAAAAAAAAAGTGAGTTTCTGTGTTAATCTCCCTAAATGGAAATTGGAATGGGAATAAATATTGGTAAATGTGGCAAAAAAAAAATCAAGTAAACAAAGAATCAAAGTGCTAACAAGATTAAGGTTAAATTATCTGAACATGGGTCAGTCTTCAGTCTTAATAAACATAGGAAGTAATATTTTTGATTGAAATTATATTTCACTTTTTTTAAAAGAGGGGGAAAAAACCTCACTGAAAAATTATGCTTTACTCAATGCTTCTACAATATGATGTTTTAGACATAAGTTCCAAGAAAGTGTATTTTATTTAACAGTGATTCCCAGAACATTCCATCATGCCTGGCACATAGTAAGCTCTCCAAAAATATATGTAGAATGAATAGATATTCTTTAATAATATAAATTTAAAGATTTTTTAACCTCATGAAATATTATAACTGAAATAAAGTTAATATAGTTTACACTATTAGGTAATTATCAAAGTTATTTAAATATTTTGCCTATATGTAATATTAAAGATTAAATGGCAATATACATCATGTATTTAGGGAAATATGAGTAGATAAAACATTGTAAGTAATGATAAGAGTACAGTCATAACTTATTATAAGCTAAACAAAAGTTAGCGGAGTTTGTGCCTTTGTGGGGAAAGCTCAACATACCATCATATATATAGCATGCCACAGGCTAGATTATCTAGAAAATTGCCCTTACTTTTCACATTACATTAATATAATTTCATTTAATATAGCCTGTTAGGGTACCACATTTTAAGATAAATCTTTAATATGGAATGCTGTCTACATAATTTATTAAATGAAAAATAGATCTTTGAAGAAAAGATGGAAAAAATTGTGGACATTATGTAGCCCAGGGAAAGGAATATGGAAGAAAGACATAATCTCTTCCACTCAAAAGAAATGTTCTTTTGATTTGGTACACTGTAATTGTTCAATATATGTGGTGAGAAAACTGCAGGAATGCATGAGTTTGAATAAAAATAGAAGTTTCAGTTGGATATAGAAAATGAGTTTATGACTATTGGGGTGATAAATCATGAACGTGGGTAGTTGTCAGTGATAGCTCAATGAAACCTTTATATTGGGGATTTTCCAGAGGAGGCAGAGTACAAAAGGCAAGGTGCAGGTGAGATAGATTTGAGTCTCGTATCTGCAACTTAAAACACGTGCATATGCAAAAATTATTAAACTTCACTAAGATTCAATTTCTTCACTTTTAAGTAATGAGAATAATACATTTCTCAGGGTTGATGTGAGAAAATGTACTTGAAAGCATTTTATACATTTAAAAACAGTTCAGTTAACGCTCTTTACAAGCAACAGAAACTGATTATCGTACGTTAGTCAAAAGAAAAATGTATTTGAATGTTATGGGAAACACTTTTATTGACTCATACAGTAAACTGTGTGCCTGGTTCTGTTCTATGCATTGGATAATTAGTGAGTAAGTGAAAAATGAGGCTTTTATTCTGGTGGGACAAAACAGGTAATAAATAGGATAATGTATAGCAATGAGCAAGTGAAACATGAACCTTATACTCTAATTGGATGAAACAGGTAGTAAAATAAATAGGACAATGTATAGTATGTTAGATGGTGATAAACGCTAAGGAGAAATATAGAGCATAGACAGTGGATAGGGAGCATCGAAGTGCACAGCTTAAACTTTGGGCAGTGGTGGCGTTGTGGAGAAGGGGACATGTGAGTAAAGACCTGGAGGAATCAGAACAGCTTTGGATCTCAGTACGAGAATGAACTGAAGGGTGTACTCTTCACAGCACTACCAGCAGATAGGTTAACTCTACCTACATTCCCTCCATTCAAGATTAAATTCAAGAGAGAGAAGTCTGGTTGGTCCAACCTGGACCTCACTTAATCATAAACATGCCATCATCTACTTGCCTTCTGCCTGGCTTGCTCACCGTCTGTGCCAACACTTTTCCATTTACTATAATGAGGTACACTCCAGACAGAATGCAGTGCTCAAACAGATTTTAGCCTTTCTTTAAGAAAAGAAAGTATCCATTACATGTCTATATTCCTCACTCCTCCTAGAACTTCCTTTCCCCATTTTCTACCTGTTTGCCCCCAACTCACTCATTCTTTCAAACCGTTTACAATATGTGTCTTTTGTGGATATGTCAGTTCCCAGTTAAGTTCACTACCCTCCTTGTTGAGATCCCATAAAATGTTGTGCTTACCTCTATCATAATAATTAACACCAATCTACTTTAAGTAGGCATGTCTGTTTCCCCATTATACTGTGAGTTCCTTAAAGACACAATATATATTTGTTAGCTGAACGAATTATGAGTGCTCAATAAATGTCTGGATATATAAAGGATACATGTCATTTTCCCCAAAAGTCACAAGGTGCCTTTTATACCAAGCCTTATGTTGAGACTATGTCAATTAAACTTGACAATGTGACTACAAAATATGAATTATCCAACAGAAGATACTTATCTTGCCTCTGTGTGTGTCTGTGTGCGCACATGCACACATGTGTGCATTATTATTGGTGTTGTTTTCTTTGTTTATTTGGTGGAGAGGAGATGTAATTAACAAAATAATTTTTTGTAAAAATTTTGAAAGAAAAAAATTTAAAACATTCCTAAATTTTAAATAAATATATTCATTCTTATTTAATGTCCACTAAATGATATCAGGATCTATGCACTTCATGTGAACTCCATATAACACTTAGATGTTCCATTTCAATCTGTTTGATGCTCTACATTACCATGCTGTACATCAGCTTCAATTTTCTTTCCCTATCTAGTATCTTCCTAAAGCTATCAGGTTTGAATATTAAATCCTCATTAATCTATAGTGCTATTGTATAGCAGTTTGAAGGCAGACAGACCTGAGTATCTCTGCCACCTACTGGGCATAATCTCTCTTAAGTTCATTTTTTTCATCTGTAAATGAAGTAGATAGAAATATTGCCCTCAAAGGATTGTCATTAAGGTCAAGTGAGATGTTACCATGGGGCTCAACATGCACAAATGTAAAACAAAAGTACTTAAAGCATAATTTTTATTAATATTATTATTAAAGTATCAAATATTTGACTGGAATACTTTGTTTCTCAAGACAATAATTACTTCCTACTAACTATCAATGGAAATTCTCTCTGGGAATTGATACTGGGCTTTCAGATTTTACATTATTGACTATAGTTTATTTTATCCTTCCTCTCTCATGGATCAGAATAAAAGATTCTTAGAACTGTTATATGAATTGTCAAACTTTAGAATACATAATTATCCAGAAATGCAAGCTACCATATACCACCCCCAGAGATGATTCAGAAAATCTGGTAAGGGCCAAGGAGCCTTCATTTTTAAACAGAATTCCAAGTGTTGTCTATGTGGAAATGTCACAAATGGGGAACGAGTGGACAGGAAATGGAGTTCTTTTACCACTATAAAAGGTACTTTCTATTTGAAGGATAACTGGTGGGTAGAAGGTTAAATATCCACAAGGCCTTCTTCTAGTTATAAATAATTATTCTGTTTTAGAAAGACATGATTTTGATTTGTTGTGATGAATTCATTTAGTTATATCTTTCATGGGCCAATTTTTAACTCCAATTGATGTATGAATTATGAGAATTCCAAACCATTTCTTTGCATTAAAATAAGCTAATTAAATCAAGGACCAGCCCTCAGTAATGATGACCTTTAACTTATCCCTCCTTTAGGGGATGTGTTTGTCAGGGAATTTCCAAATTCAGATTTAATATATTGCCGTGTCAAGAATGATACTCATCTGTTGTTAATTAATGATTTACCTGTCACCCAGAAATTATGTAAAATGAAATAGAACCTTTAAATTATCTACTATAGTAAATGTGACCAGTTCTGTTTTAAAAATTCTGATTTTTAAATTAAATTAGAGCCTGATTAAAGTACTAAGTGTTCATTAGAAAAGTGGTGTTATGTAGTTGCTATTCCTGGACTACATAATTCTTAAATAACAAGAATAAGCCCTCTTGTGTGTTTGATAATTATCTTTATGCCTTCAGCTGAATTTCAATAATAAGGCCTATGAAGTGTCACTTTGCTTTCATAAAATATCTGCCCTTATGTCAAGATGTATTTGCAAGTGCAAAATCACAACAAGTTCATAGGAAAATTATAATGTTGAAACAGTCATGAAAAAAGCACTAGTTTATTATTGGTTATAAGTTCATTAATAGCTGTCTCAAGATATTTTTGAATTTAGCTTCAATGAGAAGATAGTCAGCAATCTTATTCTAATCTTACAAAATAAGCATCATCATTAGGTATATTTTAAGAAAAAATGCTTTTAAAATACTTGAATTATTAGTGTTTATTAATGCCTCTGTCTCCAGCCCTTTGTGCTATTTTTAAAAAGTGCAACAGTCACTATGCAGACATTTTTTTAACATCCAGCAGGATCATCCTAGAACAGACAATATTTTCTGAGACTTTGTGGCGTGGTTGAAGGAGTGTAAGAATAGAAATCAGATCAGCAGATATCCGGCCAGTTACCACCTGTGTGACTTTGGGCAAGTTATTTAACTTTTTAGTTTCAGTTCTCTCACTATAAAATGAACACAATAAAACCTATCTCACAGGAATTTTATGAAGATTAAAAATGGGTAAACTACCAAGTACAGAGTAAGCTTTTAATATTAAAAATAATGATGATAATAATAATAATATTAATGGTACATGATTTGGTTTCTAACTTCCAGGGTAACCACCAATGGTTCTCACCTCCTGAAGTTCATGCCTTTGTGTAGACCTCTCCTTCCTTAAATTAGAACTGCCCCCGTGTGAATAACAAAATATAGTGTAAGTGGAAGTGCATGCCTTCTGAAATGAGATCATCAAGTCATTGCAGCTTCTACCTTGCTCTCTTGGAATTGCTCACAAGCCAGCTGCCATGCTGTGAGGATGCCCCAGAAGCCCTATAGAGATGCACACATGAAACAGAACTGAGGCCCCCAGCCAATAGCCAGCACTAACTTGCCAGTCCTGCGAGTGAAATACTTTGGAAATGGATCCTCTACTAGTATAGACAAGGCTTTACATGAGTGCTGCCCAAATCAATCTCTAACTGCAACCTTCTGAGAAGTTCCAAGGTAGAACTACCCAATTGAGCCATCCCCTAATTTCTGACTCACAAAAATAATGAGATAATAAATAATCACTGTTGTTTTAAGCCACTGAATTTTGGGATTTGATATAGCAATAGATAATTAACACGACTGTCAAGGCAACCTTGTCATCTCTAAACAAGTTCATGGTAACCTAGTCTGTCCATTTATATTTCATTACCCCTCATATAACTTTCCTAGCCAAACCAACTTGCTCTTTTGCCACCTAATTTATCTTTGCTCCCCACTTTACCTCCCTGCTTTTACTTCATAAGTTCTTCAATCTTCGAGCATCAATATCCTTCACATGAAAACTATTTCATGAGCCTTTCTTCCTGAAAGTCCTTTCTAAGATGTTTACAAAATAAACATATAAGTTGCTTCATCAGCAGGCAATGTCACTTCTCTTTGGATTCTTTTGGCAGCTCATCTGGTTTAACGTTATTTTATGGTGGTTACATAAACATATATGTGCTCTCTGGTACTTGCCAAAGGCTTTTTCTTGCTAAGAAGGACACATGATTGAAGGTCACGTCTACTTGCTAAGACTGTGCACAGGACAGGAGCTTTTCAGGGGATAACCAGTCCAAAGAGAATATTTGGAAGAAAAAATAAAAGCAACCCCTCATAGGATTTTTTAAGTGGAATATTTTACTGTAATTTACAATTTTCTTCTAAGCAGAATAATGTTAATTTTAGTAATCTGGATAAGTTAAAATAATTATTTTATGAAAGAAAGATACACGAATGTTCATCTTCCTTGAATAAAATACCATTTTGCTTTGAAAGACTTTGAACCCCTATTAAGTAAATATACAGATTAGAGTAGCTTGGTTAGTAATGTATTTTATTATCTTAACAAAATTCAGCATAACATTGATTCTAATATTTGAAGTGTGATAAAGTTTATGTGAAATTTTAGTATCTTCAGTTGTACTTTAAAACTGTTCCTGTCAACTCTGGGTTTGTCAACAAATAAGTGATTGATCTAAAAGTATTTGAAATTGTTTTGGATAAATTTCCAAACCCCTTTCCTCAAAAAATAAATGGTCACAGGATATTTTCAGAGTATGTATATATCAGATGAAAACATAAGCAGTTAAATTGACTTATTTTAACATGTGTTTTCATTGAAATATTTCCTAAAATATGAGATTTTATTATCTAAACATTTTCAAAATCTTTGCTTTAGCTCAGAAAAAGTACTTCAAGCAGCTCTTATAAAATGTATATATATATATATATATATATATATATATATTCTGATGACATTTATATGATCTTGACAGGAGAAATTTATTTACTGTGTGTCTCTGATAATATTAAAAGCTTAGGGCTTCCCTGGTGGCACAGTGGTTGAGAGTCCGCCTGCCGATGCAGGGGACGCGGGTTCGTGCCCCGGTCCGGGAAGATCCCACATGCCGCGGAGCAGCTGGGCCCGTGAGCCATGGCCACTGAGCCTGCGTGTCCGGAGCCTGTGCTCCCCAACGGGAGAGGCCACAGCAGTGAGAGGCCTGCGTACCGCAAAAAAAAAAAAAAAAAAAAAGCTTATATGAGCTCATAAAAGTAAACCTATTATAATTAATAAACAAAACAAAAACATTAATCATATACCAGGCTCAAGAAAAATAGTAATATAGAGAAACTGGACCTTATCTAAGGAGTTAACAAAGGCTATTATGTTAGATAAAATTAGTTAGGATTCAGTTGAATTGAATATTTTAAAATTCTCAAAAAGCATTGACTACAACAAGAGAGAAGTTCTTTTCTCTACTACATAAAAGAATACTGAATACGAATGGTCCATGTCCAGCTTTGTTGGAGGCTGGTATAGCCATGTGGATTGTGTTTTTGCCAGGAATTATCTTCACTCTTCCCCTCTTCCCTAACACTTATTCATTCTTCAAAGCTCAGATCTAAAGTCATTTTCTCAGGCAACTATGGTAGATACTGATACTTGCCTCCAAATATCTATTATTTTATTCTTCTCTATTAAAAGTGACTCAGTTCTTAATTAGGCACATTTAATATGGCTATATCATCCTCCCTTACAGCTAGGTATGGCTATATGACTAAGTTCTCACCCACTAATGTAGTAGGACTGGTTGTGTAATACTTCTAGGAAGCTCTTGAAAAGAGATGAAAGGCACCATTCCCCACTTTATTCCTTATTGATAGTTGGAATGCAGAGCTGATTGTTGGAGCTCTAGAAGGCATCTTTGATGATGAGGTAGAAGCATATTCTCAAAATGGCAGAAACAAAAGAGAAGGAATATGGGCCTCTGTTAAATTGGAACTTCCATAAATAGCCTTGGACCGCATACATCTATCAGTCTTTTCTATAAGACAGCAGTAAACTTCTCTCTTGCTTCTGTCACTTTTATTTTGTGATTTTTATATCAACTGAACCTTATCCTAACTAATATAACAGCTATTGCTAACCCATTAGATAACTTCAAGTTCCTCTGTTTCACAGGTTAAGCACCATACTCTTTTCTAGTTATCTCATTATATAATTATATATATATGGATTTTTTAAATGAAAACTCCAGACAGCAGAGCCCATGTATGTTTCTGCTCACTTTTTTTCACTGAAGCCTGTCTTGATGCTGACCACAAAGTCAATATTTCATAAATATCTGTTCTATAAGGAATGATCATAAGGTCAATATGTATGAGCTGAGATTGATAAGCTTAAGTGGAACTTTAAATTTCTCCTAAAGCACAGAGTCCTCTGTTTGTACTGGTTGTCTGTCCAGCAGTAGTAGTGGATTTAAGACTATCTCTTTGTCATAAGACTTAGCTGGTGAGAAAAGTAGTGTGAGAAATACTCTCTGCTTTGGTGGGATGATGAAATCCACTGTCCTCATCACTCTGATGAAATTCAGAGTTTCCACGTTTCTTAATTACATTTATCTTTACTTTCAGGAACTATTTCCATCGTGGAGATGAGGGTATTGAAAAATAGTTATTAAGCATTTGTTCACAAGTCTACAGTAAGATAGAAATTTAACAATCTTAAGGTGATTTTAAAATCTCACAAAGGGGCTTCCCTGGTGGCGCAGTGGTTGAGCGTCCACCTGCTGATGCAGGGGACACGGGTTCGTGCCCTGGTCCGGGAAGATCCCACATGCCGTGGAGCGGCTGGGCCCGTGAGCCATGGCTGCTGAGCCAGCTCATCCGGAGCCTGTGCTCCACAATGGGAGAGGCCACAACAGTGAGAGGCCCGCGTACTGCAAAAAAATAATAATAATAATAAAATAAAATCTCACAAATATTGCATCTTTAAACTTAGAGGATATTCTTCACCCTCTTACATACTTTGAAAAAATTTTAAATATATATATGATTTTTTGCTTCATTATGAGAATTCTGCCAGTTTTCAGAACCAAAAAACCCCACAATTTTGTTTCAGTTTATTTAGCATTCAAATTAGTTTTGATACAATTCCATGAAAGCAGGAGAAAATATCAAAAGAATTTGGGTTGCATATCATCTTACCTCAGGAACACAAAGCCTTACCACAAAGCCTTACCAAGCAATTAAACTTGGCAAATGTAAGAGCAGCGAGAAGCACAAAAGAATCAATTAAATTGTTTAATTGATTCTTGTTTAATCAGTTAAATTGTTTCCATAAAGGGACATGAATGTTAGCCTTCTCAGGGGAGTGGAGGGTTTTTTTCCCCAAGAAAAACAGAAAGTCTATAGAGGCACCATGGTAACTACAGGTAGAAAAGCATTCGTATGTATTTTGCTCATGGGAACTGGAAAGTCAAAGGCTGTTCTAAGGATCATATTACTAAATAGGTAATTGGTGGGTTGTGCAAATTGTTACCATTGCATTCATTTAGTCTTAATAAAAGGATGTAAACATTTATGCCTGGAAAGCTGAGCGCAGTGGCATAGAAATAAGAATCATCTTCCTCTAATTCTGACCATTTTTTATTTAATGGGATTTCTCTAAGGTGTTTTTTTTTTAATACAAGAAATTTTAAAATTCTGATGGGCCTTCTGAAACATCAAGAAAAGAGTCAATAATGGTTCATGAAGTTCTAGTCTTAGATATATTCTAATTCCTTAAAAAAAGATAATTGCTATTAAATAGAATTTTATATTATCTAGAATTCTCCATTAATTCCCTGGTTAAAACAAAAATATATTAATAAGCAATACATCAACAGATGGTAAGGCATGACATGCAACCTGCTGGTTGTACAGAAGTAGATGATAAAAGAGGAAATGTGAAAGTTATTTTTCCTGGGTGTCTACAGAAAATGGATATGCAGCCCATGATAACTATTTTTGTATTGCGATATTAGAAAATT
The DNA here is from genome assembly GCF_964165515.1 of Mesoplodon bidens. NCBI lineage: Eukaryota > Metazoa > Chordata > Mammalia > Artiodactyla > Ziphiidae > Mesoplodon > Mesoplodon bidens. The sequence goes on from NC_138167.1 coordinate 94,853,826, forward strand.
TAACATTAAAAGTGCAATTGAATACCATCTGTATAGTTGTAAGCCAGAATCATGATCACAGATCAGACATATTAAGTAAAGCTCTAATGAGAGGGTGAAAGTCAGAGGTACAATTCCTACTGAGAATGTTTCCAGACTAGAACAGTGTACAGATTGGATTTATTTTTTCTTTCAGTTGAGATATTAGAGTGCTTTTAAGTTAGAAATACTGATCGCTCTAGGAACTTGGGGTCAACTAAAGCTTCTTTAACAGCAGTAGATATTTCAAAAATAATTTAATACATTTAAGGACTGTAATTAATTTCTATTCTACAGGAGTATTGTAATTAACAGTTTTGAAGCTTCTAGCAACAGTGATTGAAACTGTGCTGCTCTTTTTCTGTGTTCCTTAAGGGGTTTATAAATTCTTAGCTGGGAAAGTGAAGAAAGACTTGTTTTTTTTGTTTGTTTGGTTGGTTTTTTTTTTATTTTTTGCATTACGTGGACCTCTCACTGCTCTGGCCTCTCCCGTTGCGGAGCACAGGGTCCGGACGCGCAGGCCCAGCGGCCACGGCTCACGGGCCTAGTCGCTCCGCGGCATGTGGGATCTTCCCGGACTGGGGCACGAACCCGTGTCCCCCGCATCGGCAGGCGGACTCTCAACCACTGCGCCACCAGGGAAGCCCAAGAAAGACTTGTGATTGTGGTTATCAGACCAAACCCAGGATCAGAATCACGAGGTGAAAGCTCTGAAATTAGAGGCAGAGTGGAATGTGGGGATTCAAGTTCACCAGAAAGAACCTAGAAGTAGAGACAGCTTGTGAAACCTAGGTATTGACTCTGCTGTTTCCCCTTTGAGGATGCAGTCCTGCTAAAGCCAAGTGTGGGTCAAGAATCACAAGAATGGGTGTCTGTAAACATTTTTTAAATGGACATGCATAGATTGTTGGCATTCCAAAATGATGACATAAGGTCTAAGTATAGAGCATTATGTTGTTATTAGAAAGAAATTGGCTATTTTCTCACTACTACAGAGAATGTGATACCAGTTGTGTAGCCACCCTTTAGGGAGTCAAATGATAAGGAAGAGACGAGCCAAGATATGCTACTGCTTTGGCTGGTACCCCTTCTTTTCTTAAGGTCTGTGACTGTCACCATTTAATTGGGAACTTATAGCACATGAATACATCTGTGTGGTTTCTTCCCACCAATATGTGACAAAATCTGATAATCTGAAGTTACTCATATTTGACATTTGGAGCATGATATTTAATTAAACTTATTATTAATTTAATTAATCAAACTTCTTATTGCCTTCTTATGATATCAACCAAGCTATATTAGCCTATTATATATTTTATAAGTAGTTTTGAGTTTAGGTTATGAATTTTTATTAATTTTCCTTAAGCATTTTCTTTACATATGGTATGTTAATGACTCACCCTTATTACTAAACAACAAAAAAGGCTTTTCTAGAAAAATAACTTTATTAAGCACTGACCATTTTTACATGATTATAATTAGAATTATTAAAAAATCATTATTTTATTGTTTTATAAATAAACAGTAAAACACGATTTTTATACAGTTCGATGAATTTTAACACATATATAGATTCATGAAACCACCACCACAATTCAGGTACAGAACTGTTCCATTACCCCAAAAACTTCCCTACTGCTATCACTATGCCATCACACTCTCCCTCTATCTCTATTCCCTGGCAACTTGATCTATTCTCCATCATTATAGTTTTACTTTTATCTTTCAAGGATGTCATATAAATGGAATCATACATAATTTAACCTCTTGAGACTAGCTACTTTCACTCAACCTAATACATTTAGAGATTCATCCAAGCAGTTGTATGTATTAATAACATGCATGTTTTTAAAAGCTTCTTATACATAGTTCTGGAGGTAATTTTTGTTCCAAATGCCTATATCTTTTTCCTAGTAAATATGCCATCGACCAAATTACAATTTTAATATCTCTTACTAGAAACAGCAAGCCTTAAACTACCAGGCCAAAACAATTTTTATTTGATCTCTATTCACAATAATAGTGTGGGAAAAGGCAAGATTTTATTTTAAAAATTTGCTAGAGGCTTTTTCATAAAAGCATTTTAAAATTGCTTGTTTAAAAATGTTCTTTTATTAGCAATCCTTTCAACCATTTTTATCTCCAAGTATCAGAATAGAGACATATACTTTGTGTTTAATGGGAAGAGTTGGATTTTAACAAATGTAGTTTATATTAATTATCAATTAATTTTTATTTTCTAAATATCTGAAAAGTAGCAATTTGGAGGAATGGCCAAAAAAAAAAAAATCAACATGTAAAGCAGTGTTTCCCAACCAGAGAAGATTTTGTTCCTCCAGGGGACATATGACAATGTTTATAGACATTTTGTGGGGTTTTTTTTGGGGGGGAGGAGGGGACAATATCCTAGCATCTGGTGGATATAAGCTGGAATATTATTAAACATTCTACAATGCACAGGGCTGTCCCTTGCAACAAATAACTATCCAAAATGTCACTAGTGCCAAGATAAAGAAACCTTGAATAGGGTGTTGTATTCCACAAATGTTAGCAATTAATTTTCATCAACATTTTCTAATTTATATACAAAGACTATATTATTTATTATCATTATGCCAATTTCAAGCATCCAAGTTTTGACACTTGTATTTCAACTTTTTGTTATGAAAAATTTCAAACTACAGTGAAACTGAAAGAATAGTACAATGAAGATTTGAATCACCATATCTTGATGCACAACCGTTAATGTTTTCCAATATTTGGTTATATTATGTCTATTTTTTCTTTTTTCTGAACAATCTCAAAGTAAGTTGTGTAGATCATTGCAATTCATTATGAACTCCTAAGAGTAAAACATTCTCTTCTATAACTACAATCATGTCACATGTAAGAATATTAACAATAATACCCCGGTATATATCATCTAATGTACACCTCATATTCCAATTTTTCCAATTGTTCCAGAAATATGTTTTATGACTTTATTTTTCTTTTGAAGAGGATCAAATCAAGGATCATACATTGTATTTGTTTTTTGTCTCTTTAGTCTCTTTTATTCTAGAATAGTTACCCAACATTTTGGCATTCAAGGATCTGTGGTCCTTGACTATCATATATTCCTTTGGGAGTTGTGAAACAGTAACTTTATCATCCTATTATCCCTTCTATTTATTAGCTGGGATACTACTGTAAAGAAGAGCATTGTCTTATTAACTGTGGATGAGCTATAGTTCCACCTAAAATAACAGAGCAACTCTGAATTACCAACAGAGTAAAGAACTGATGCTATAGAAACTTGCTTATTTTGTGTGTGTTGCGTGCATAGAGATTTTATAGGTGAAATTTCTCACATTAAAATAGCACAAGAATCATTTTAGACACAGTACAATCAATACAGCAGTTGTTACACAGTATTGACAACTTTGAATTGTCTCACAAAATTTGGATATATGATTTACAAATATCTTTTTCATTCAGTAAGTTTCCTTCTCATTTTGATTATGGTTTTCTTTGTTGTGCAGAATCTTTTTAGTTTGATATAGTCCCATTTGTTTATTTTTGCATTTGTTCTCCTTTGGAGTCAGATCCACAAAAACATCACTAAATCCAATGTCAATGAGGATACTGTCTATGTTTGCTTTTAAGAAGTTTATCACTTAGGTCTTACATTCAAGTCTTTAATTCATTTTTGAGTTAATTTTTGTGTGTGGTGCAACATAGTGGTCTAGTTTCATTCTTCTGCATGTGGCTGTCTAGTTTTCCCAACACCATTTATTGAAGAGACTATCCTTTCTCCATTGTATGTTCTTTGCTCCTTTGTCATAAATTAATTGTCCATATAAGTATGCATTTATTTGGGGGCCTTCAATTCTGTTCCATTGATCTGTGTGTCTGTTTTTTGTGCTAGTACCATATTGTTTTGACTACTGTAGCTTTGTAGTATAGCTTGAAATCAAGGAGTGTGATACCTCTGGCTCTGTTTTTCTTTCTCAGAATTGTTTAGGATATTTGAGATCTTTTGTGGTCTCGAATTCAAATTTTAGAAATTTGTTCTACTTCTGTGAAGTATGCCATTGGAATCTTTATTGCATTGAATCTGTAGATTGCCAGGGTTGGTTTTTTTTTGTGTGTGTGTGGTACGCAGGCCTCTCACTGCTGTGGCCTCTCCCATTGTGGAGCACAGGCTCCGGACGCACAGGCTCGATGGCCATGGCTCACGGGCCCAGCCACTCCACAGCATGTGGGATCCTACCGGACCGGGGCACAAACCCGTGTCCCTTGCATCGGCAGGTGGACTCTCAACCACTGCGCCACCAGGGAAGCCCACCTGGGCTTTAACAATATTAATTCTTCCAATCCATAAACATGGAATATTTTTCCTTTATTTGTGTCTTCTTCCATTTCTTTTATCAGCGTCTTATAGTTTTCAATATTATAGGTCTTTTCAGCTCCTTGTTTAAATTTGTTCCTAGATATTTTTTTTGAGGTGATTGTAAATGGGATTGTTTTCTTAATTTGTCTTTATGATAGTTTGTCACTAAAGTATTATATAAAAGCTACAGGTTTTTGTATTTTGATGCTGTATCCTGTGACTTTACTGAACCCATTTATTGGTTCTAATTTTTTTTGGTGGACTTTTTACGGTTCTCTCTATATAGTATCTTGTCATCTGCAAATAGTGACAATTTTACTTCTTTCTTTCCAATTTGGATGCCTTTTATTTCTTTTTCTTGCCCAATTGTTGTAGCTAGGACTTTCAAATACTATGTTGAATAAAAGTGGAGAGAGTGGGCATCCTTGTCTTGTTCCTGATCTTAGTGGGAAGCTTTCAGCTTTTGACCATTGAGTATAATGTTAGCTATGAGTTTACAATATATGGCCTTTATTATGTTGGGATACATTTCTTCTATACCCCCTTTATTTAGAGGATTTTTTATCATAAATTCATGTTTAATTTTGACAAATGTTTCCTCTGCATCTGTTGAGATGATCATATGATTTTTATCCTACATTTTGTTAATGAATCTTTCAGTGTGGCAAATTAGTGTCTCCCCTTACCCCCTTCTCTCTCTCTCAAACACACACACACATACACACACACAAATCTTATTGTGGACCCATGCACTTTTATATTTTCAGTACATTAAGAACAATTAATCAATTGTAGACATTTGTTTTTATACTCAAGTTATCCCAGATTTAGTCAGTGGGAGCTCCTTCAAGCTGACCCTTGTGTCCTTTGACACGCCTCTGTTAGTCTTTGAATGCTTATTTATTTTCTGTCACAGAAAAGTTGTATTTCAGGCTCACCTTCCTTTCCCTTCTCCAGACATAAAATCAGTCAGTTATCCAAAGGACCTTGGTTTCTTTTAAAGGTAAAATGTCTTTTTAGAATCCAGGATCTGAGCACCAGAAGAGCTCGTTACTAATTTTTAGTAACTGGGCACAACTCCAGGTTGTCATATGATCTATTTAGATTGTACTCAGGAAAGCAAATAGCTCAAGATGCATTCAAATTGAGAAAGTAGCTGCATTTATTCTTCTATTCATTAAATATTTGAGTATGTGCTCTGTGGTAGTCACTGTTCTTGAGGATACAAATTTTATCCCCAAGGTAGTCACTGTCTCTGAGGCTACAAAGAAAGTTTACTGTTGTGATGGTGCTTACACTCTGTGGAAAGGAGATTGAAAATAATAAATAAGCAAATAAATATTTAATATGTTATATAATGATAAGTGATGTGGGGGTAAACAAAGCAGGACAAGGTAGGGGGCAGAGTAAAGGAGACAGAGTAAATGTGTGGTGGCTATTTTATAAAGGAGTCCAAGGGGGGGAGCTTGCTGAAATTGTGACTTTTGAGTAGAGACCTGAAGGAGCTGAGCATGTGAACCAAGCAGGTTATAGGCTGGGGGAATGGTAGGGCTGGGAGGAAGGCTAGTGCTTAAACTGAAGGAGCAGCAAATATAAATCTGAAGTGGAAGATAACTTGATGTGTCCTAAGAAAGCAAGGGGACCAGTGTGGCTGGAGCCAGAGTGATCAGATACGGTTAGGCAGAGCTGCATATCTGGCATGTTCTGAGGGATACCCTAAAGCAGTTCTCTCTTTAGCTTCCCTAGCTATCAATTTTCATAATCTAGTATTAAATTTACCGGTTTGGCTTATTAACAGGATTAGGGAATATTTTACATGGAAGGCCACCTCTACATATGAAATTGGAAAGAACACATTGGCTTTCTCTTAACTATTAAGTTCTTAATTCCTATAACGTATCAAGAAATATTGTTTCTCATCATCTTGGACAAAAATATTCTAGGCCCAAAAAAGGAAAGAGAAACAGTTACAGTATTCTGTATATAATTTTGTAATAAGTGAATGAAAAGATTATTGAATGGATTTAATTATCATAAGGTTATGAAATAGAGGGAACCAGGGGTTTTTTGTTTGTTTTTTCTCCTACCAACATTTAGAGTACACACCATGTGCTCTGTCCTAAGCAGTTTACTCACATATTAGCTAGTTTAACTTTCTAATAATTCAGTGTAGTAGTACTGCTATTATCCCATTTTCAAATGAATAACTTGCTCAGGGTCACACAACTAGTAAGTGGCAGAGCCTAGATCTCAACCCAAGCAGTCTGCTCCCGAGTTCTTGAACCAATATACTAGAATTCCTCTACGTATCAACATGCTGCCACATTGCTAGTAGAAAGGTAAAACAGAGAGAGGGAGAGTTGGTAGTATATACAGATATTTTTTCTCCTAATATTTTGCCTTTATGTCTCTATTAAGTTGTTAGATACTTTTTCCTTTATTTTTCTCTATCTCCAATGCCCAGTTCAGTGCTCAGAATATAGTTCAGAAACGTTGATAGCAGTAACTAATCACTATGTGGAACTCCAAAGCTGGATGATGTGGAAGAATATTCTATAGTTCTTTTCCCAAGGAATTTTCAACCCTAAAATCATCCTAAAAGTAGTCACATTCTAATTAGGTTCTGCAAATGTTGATGCCATAACTGGTTGGTGTAATCATAGCATAGCAAAATGTAAAAAAATAATCCTCAATATGAAAAAAAGATTAAATGAGTTAGTTCTCTGTTGATTACAGGGAATGTTCTAGAAGAATTCTTTTACTAGAAGATGCAATTTAAAATAGGCCATGTAGGGCTTCCCTGGTGGCACAGTGGTTAAGAATCCCCCTGCCAATGCAGCGGACACAGGTTTGAGCCCTGGTCTGGGAAGATCCCACATGCCGTGGAGCAACTAAGCCCATGCACCACAACTACTGAGCCTGTGCTCTAGAGCCCGCAAGCCACAACTACTGAAGCCCACGTGCCTAGAGCCCGTGCTCCACAACAAGAGATGCCACCGCCACGAGAAGACTGCACACCTCAACGAAGAGTAGACCCCACTCACCGCAACTAGAGAAAGCCCGCACACAGCAACGAAGACCCAATGCAGCCAAAAATAAATAAATTTATTTTAAAAAAATAAAAATAAAATAGGCCATGTAAATGAAAAAATATATAAATCTAGATTTATAGGTCCGTCAAAACAAGCAAGACAAATTTATCTTCAGTTAGTTTCAAACTGGCTTTCTATGATGGGATAATATCACCTGGTAGACACTGTGGAGCTATTTTTATGAACTGCATTACAGTTCATTATGTTGCAGTTAACATACAAAATTGTAACTTTAAGTTTCGTCAATAGATACAGACTTTTTTTTTTTTTTACAGTGAATGGGACAAAATTTCTCCCCCTTTTTAACAAAAGTGTCTATCATTCATGAATGTTAATGAGTGCATCAATTTTTGAAAATAAACAAGATAGCATAAAAGGTACATAATAGATTATTTTTAATGAGTCATGCATTCTGTATTTGTCTTGTCAAAAATAGCAGTGTCTCTTATTGCTCATAATTCAACTCCTATCACTCCGCCTAAACACATTTCACAATTTGACAACACAGCAGTTGTCTTTCTCTAAATTTAAGTTGCAAGAAGTGAAGGGCAAAAAAACCCCGAAAACACCCAATAAACTTTAGTATGGACTTTGCAAGTTATCAGTAGGGCCTATGAGTTTTGAAAGTCTTTTTTTGTTGTTGTTGTTTTTGTTTTTGTTTTTTTGCGGTACGCGGGTCTCTCGTTGCTGTAGCCTCTCCCATTGCGGAGCACAGGCTCCGGACTCGCAGGCTCAGCGGCCATGGCTCACGGGCCCAGCCGCTCCGCGGCATGTGGGATCTTCCCGGACGGGGGCACGAACCCGTGTCCCCTGCATTGGCAGGCGGACTCTCAACCACTGTGCCACCAGGGAAGCCCTGAAAGTCTTAATTTAAAATTTTATCAACATTTAGGGGAAAATATACAAACTAATGTTAAATGCAATTGTGAAGTTAAAATAGAGCATCTTTTGTCCTATTTTTACTGGGTTTAGTCACAACAGGCTTATTCTTTGATAGGTTATTTTTGGCTCCTGATGTTAACCATACAGAAAATTATCATGTATTTGAGAAATAGAAAGTAGTAGTGATGAGCATAGATTGGAAACAGAGAGGAGGGGACAAAGAACTGCTGAGCTTTGAGGTAATTGGGGATAATGGGCTAACCTGTGTCTAGATTTAGAGACTTTGTGAAAGAGCTGGTAGATATGGCTCATTCTCTCAGGATTGTTTTTCAGTAGTAAATTTAAACTCCAACTTTAAACTTGGAGTTTAAATTTCAGATAGGCCTGACTTCAAAGACCTTCACAAACTATTACCAGCTCTGTAACCTTGAGTAGTTGACTTAACCACTTCTAACCTACTAAAAAAATAGATACAAAGAATAATGATAGTGCTCATATCATGTGTTGCATATTAAGTAAAATAGAATATATAGTTTTTGCACAGTTCTTATTTTCATTAAGGCTAGTGAAGCTATTGATTGGTGATATTATTTAATAGCTCCTTAATTCCACAATGAAAGTGTTCTGAAATTTTTTAATATTCAAAATTTATTATTTGATGTTAAATTAAAAATACAGGGCACAATGTTCAGTGTACAGTGTAATCCTATTGTTATAAATGTTTTTGAGTGAATGTATTTTTAAAATTCTGGAAGTATACCCTGAAAGATATTACAACCAGTTTTTTCTTTCCAGAACAGTAGGATTTAAAGTGATTTTACATGTTGCAAAATACTAAAGGTTTTTTTTTTTGTTAGATTTGCAAGATTTTAGGTGATTTTATTTTGTTTTTGCTTACTTGTACATTCAAATTGTTTTAGAGTAAATGTACTTTACTTTTTTGCTGAGAGATAAAAGTTACATACAATGCTAATCTTAAAATATAATTTTAATTTTTCACTTGTGCATCAGAGCTAATAAATAAGGTACAGAGTTCTTTCAAATCATGGAAAGCCTTCTAGGTATTTATCATATATTTTGTTTATTAATGATAAAAGAATATAACAGCTCCATTATCACCAAAGTGCATGCCTTTGGTCTAAATAAAATTGTTGTGAGCTTGTTTATCATTTGGCTCTGACCTGAATAAACCTGAAGAACTGAAGCATAGAAAAATGACATGATTTATACAAATCGTGATACCATGTAGGTAAATTTTCAGCAATATTAATGAAAAAGCATGATTCAAGATAAGTGCATATTGGTGACTAAATTAAATAGTTCAAATGTTGGTTTGTTTTAAACAATTCTATTTGAATATCATTATGAAGAAAAGTAGAAAAATATCTAATTTAGTTTTACTTTAAACAGTGGTTTTCTACTTTTGGCTACACATTTTTATTATTTTACATAAGTAATAAAAAATCTATATCCTTATTTAACAAAGGATGATGTTTTGAAAAAAGTTAAACTGAAATAATTTTCCCATCAAGCCATAGTTTCATTGGTAGCTTTTAACCTCTGACACTGAGTAATAATGTAGATAATGGGTTAAAGCCTGACCCTCTCTAGCCAGAGGGGAAGTAAGAGGAATGATGGACAGGAATTGAGCAGTCAAGATAGTAGGAAAAAGAGAGAGAGGCATATAAGGCAGAGAGAAGATTTGACCATAATGGACTTCCTGTTAGATACTCTGAGATGAGATTCCCTCAGCTAGGGGCAGAAAGGAATTTGGTTTCCTTAGCATGCCTATTTCCCCTGTAGGACATATAAACCTGTGAGTTCCCAGACCAAATCTTCCTGAAAGGACACACTGAAAGGAGCTGATTTGAGAATCTGTGGGCTTGCCATTGGGCTAGATGTGAGAAAAAGCAATTTGACCCAGCAGTAAATGTGTGTGTGTGTGTGTGTGAAGGGGAAACACCCATCCAAGGAAAATCAATGGACCTTGAGGCTTAGGTAAGGATAAGCTGGCTGTCAATGTTGACCAGCTCCAACAGACATCCCAAGCTACATTAACAAGCTACATTAAGACCGTTTGTGAATGTAAGAATATAAGATGGGAGATGCACCACTGGACAGACAAGGAACAAAGGAGGTAGGGATAGCATCCTTTGAGGCCCCTGACTCTTGTTCTTCTTTTGTGAGCTTGTAGAAGCCTTACCACCCTGAGCTGTCATCTCAGAGAGTAGCCAGAGTACAAAATATGGAAGTCCTGGGGAATCAGAGCTTTACCTGAAGAGACTGTTGAAATTATCAGACTGGATTAAGTTAATTTCTTATCCACCACCCGATGTGTGTAGCTTCTTCAGGAGAATTAGGTGAATTACCTAGTAAACAAACAAACAACTCACTCTACCTTCAAACATAGTGCTAGTTACATTTATGACATGGTTACTGTAGTGCAGTTCTGACACTGGCTACCTATAGTTAGCACAGACTCCATAGTTGAGGGCACAGTCCTCTATAAGACGCTTCATACTTCAGACACCAGGGGCAAGCTCTGGGGTTCCCAAGCTACCCATACTTCTGACCAACTGGCTCTAAATTTAACGGTCCATACTACTCCCTCAGTTTCAATAATTAACTAGAACAAATCAAAGAACTCAGGAAGCCGCTATACTTACAATTAAAGTTTCACTACAAAGGATACAAATCAGGACCAGCCAAATGTAGAGACACTTGGGTGAGATCTGGGAGGGTCCCAGCTGTAAAGCTTCCGTGTTCTCAGGATGCATCACCCTCCTGGTACATTGATGTATATCACCAATCAGGAAGTTCATCAGGCTTCAGGTGTCCAGAGTTTTTGTTGGGGTTTTATTATGCAGGTATGATTAATTGAATCACTGCCCAAGTAATAGAACTTGATCTACAATCCTATCCTCTCATTGGAGGTCATAAGGTCAGGCTAATATCACCTGGCTCAAAGCTCCCATCCTCTAATCACATGGTTGATCTTTCTGCATTGCTCTGACCCTATCCTGAAACTATCTGAGGGCCTATCATGAGTCACCTCATTAGCATAAACTCAGGTATGGTCTAAGGGACCCACCATGAATAATAGAGATACTCATCACTGCGGGCATTCCAAAGTTTCAGAAGCTTCCTCCTAGGAACCTGGGACAAAAGACCAGACAAATGTGTTATTATACAACAGTTTACATATTTTAGAAATTGTATTATTGTTAGAATTTTAACAAAATTCAATAGTTTTCTGAAACAAACTTTTATACCATCAAAACACTTCTTGTACTACATATATGTGTATAGTTGGGTATACATATACATAGTATACATATGCATAGTATATACATAGTATGCATAGTATATACATCAGAATATATACAGGTATGTCTCATATATATGAGAAAAGAGTATGTATTAAGCGGGATGGCACCATTTATCTTACGTAAATTCAACTATTCATGTACTGCAACAACAAAAGGGGAGACAAATAACCATTTAAATGTTGCAGAAGATTCCATACAATGAACATATTCCCCAAGTGAACGTGATATGGGAAACCTAAACAATTTCTGTAGTAGATCCTGTGCTTCTCATGGTATGAGCACCTTGTGAGGCTGAATGCAACCCCTGTTTTAAAAGATACTTCTCATCCATTAAAAAGTACACATTGTACTTTTCATACAAAGAAGCCCCATGGCAGGGAAGGTCATCCATCTGGTGCTCTTCCTCAGTGGGAGTGATATGTTCTAACTTGGGAGGAGAACTGCCTGGAATGGACTTAGTGTGATGTAGGATGTCGATCTCCAGTGTGATGCCTCCCTGAGGGATTATCTAGAGTGGTTTTGAATAAATTGGTTTTTGCCTTATGAGCTGACTTTAAAACCTAACCCTCTCCACAGAAAATATGTGATTTCCCTGTAAACATGTATATGTGACAGGTTTGAGGACACCATATTCATGTTAGCCTTTGGCAACTAATTTTTAAAAAAACAAAAGTGAATAGTTGTAGATTTGCCCTAAAATAGAGTGACCAGATGACAGGTAAAAGAAATATTTGTTGCATTATCTATGATATTTTTTGAGGCACAGCTTGTAATTTTTTACATGAAAGACATTTTTAGGAATCTAATTTTCTCATTCTTGTTTCTTAGGGCAACACAGTTTTAGTTATGTTAAGTAACATCCATTTGACCATTCCTCGGAGTTTAACACTATGTTTAGGAGTTGGTCTATCATTTTATAATTGGAGTAAATGGGGGGAACACATGTGATACTCATTAAAATATTTTTCTTTAGCCTATTGTAAATACTTTCAGAAAGAGGTATGTGTATTTCACTATATAGACTTACTATTGTGCTCAATATGCCTGTTTTAGAAAGATCATTTGGAACAGAGCATCCTGGGTTCTGATTCAATTATGCCCCTACAAATCTGCATGATGTGGAGCAAGTGTCTTCCAGAGAGTCACTTCTTTCTTTATAAAATAATAGGTTTGGACTAAATGATCTCTAAGACCCCTTCAGCTTTAAAAGACTATATTTTTATAAGTTTTTTTCATTTCACATATACAGCCTCTGAAGTGTCATTTGAATAATTATTAATTTCATAAGTATTCAATGAAGATGAATGTTCTCTATTTACAATGTTAATCAGAACTAATATTATTCAAAATATTGTTCTTCATACTTAAGTCTATTTTACAAAATGAATGAGTCATTCATTCTGTGAGTTTTTATGTCATTCACACAGAACTCTTTAGAAGCCATTTTTATTTCTGTCTAAAGGAAGAGATTTATATAGAGTAATTTTTGTTGATTTTATATACTTGAATTGAAACAGTGATTTGTATTAAAGATTTTAAAAATGAGTCCTCTTCCATGATACCATACTGTAATGTAAATATCTCTATTACAGCATTTATCACATTTTATAATAATTATTTGTGTATGTTTTTCCCCTCAAAAGTTCAAAAACCACATCTTACTGAGGTTTATACTTTAGCCTCTACAATGATGCCTGCCAAGTGATACTGGTTTAATATCTGTTAAATGAAAAAGTTAATGAATAGTGACCAAAGAATGTGTCATTATAGAAGCCAAGAGTGGAGACAGTTTTAAAGAAAGAAGCAATAATTTGTATCAAACCGATTATTAGAAGTGGATTAAAAGGATCACTGGATTCAATTCATTAGAAATGAAGCCAGATTGCAATGAACAAATTAAACCAAGTGGAAGCAGTGAAGTTAGACCACTTAAGAAGCATAGTTATGAAAAGGAGAAATCTAAGGCAGTAGAGTAGAGGTTGTAAATATGTTAAAGGCATTGTTTTTAATTTTTAAATATGTCAATGGTATATAATGTGTGAAGGTCATGCTGAAGGATCCAGTGGAGATCCCGGGAGAGAAAGGTACCCAGGGTGAGTAGCGGAATGACACATCAGAGGAGGTAGAGGAAAATAAAAGTAATTCATAAACAAATTGATATATTTGGAAAGGAATAGATGACTGAGTTCTTTGGAAAAGATACTTTAAAAAGAAAATGAATGCATGTGTAGAAAAGAGGGCAAGATAAAGAGATTCACACGTAAATAAGAAAGACTAAAGATGGAGGCCATACCTTCTCTGGGTAGACAATGGTCATTGTCCATTGCAATGAATAATGACTTGTAAGAATCTCTCTCCTTGCCTAATACCCTGAAGGAGTGTTCCTATTACCATATTAGAATTCTCCAGAGCACATGGTTATTGTTCAGTCAACACAAACTCTCTTATAAAATGGCTATACACTTTGAAATATTCATCAGTGAACCGTTTTTAGCTATCACCTTTAGTCCTAACAACACAAGAGTTTTCAATGTTTTTCTCTAATAACATTGTTTCTGTAATTATCTGTAGAATAAAAGCAAATTATCTGTGGACAATAAAAACAGTGCACTTTCTCTGAATTATTTTCATTTTATTTGCTGGCTTTATCATTTTTTACTTAAGTTTTAATTTTATGATCAGAGAACATTTGCAATTAACCATTGGTTTAGATTAGTTTACTGTATTCTTCTTAGTAACTTACCACTTTTAGATTCATTCAGTTTTTTTTTCTTCTACTGGGTTTTCGTAATTTTCTCCTCCTGTCTCCTAAGTTATATTTATTTTTCTGCAGTGCTTGGCAACAGAAAACTTCTGTGAAACTGGGTCTGAAAAACATGCAGGACCATCCTCTTCTCATGAGATAAGAAAACTAGAATTAAGATAGTTCTGTCATTATTAACTTATTAAATGATTTTTTTATCTTTGATAATATCTCTGTTTTATGTCACTAGCAAAAAAAAAATGTGAACACGGAGTATTTGTTACAGTTAAAAGAAAGTCTAGCGAGAGTTCACTGGACATAAAAGGCTGTCACTGGACTCTGAATATTTCTGCCTCCATTTTGGTGGAATGAATTGGCTCTGTCCATGTTGCTGCCTATCACATGTCTCAGATTATAAACCGCAGGTAGAAGCATCCAAATGGCTGAATGTACTGGTGCTCTGGTCGTTAAGGATCAGGGTAAGCATCTGGCTTTTGGCAGTGAAATGCAGACCTTTCCTTCCATCAAGACACATGCATCCATCCCTCTACCTCTCTCTCTCCCAACTCAGTTACAGTCTGGGCCCTCTGTATCCACGGGTTCCATATGTGCGGCTTCAAAAATTTTGGACAGGGAACCCTCGGATACAGAGGGGCCAACTGGACTAGCCATTTTATATAAGGGACTTGAGCATTAGCAGATTTTGGTATCTATACATTGTCCTGGAACCAATCTCCCGTGGATACCCAAGGATGACTATACTTACTTCAGGTGGTGACCACCTTGTCTAAACTCGTCAATGAAATCATTCTAGAGAATTTTAAGAGAAACAGGAAAAGAGGAAGCTCTGTACTTGTACACATAAAGTTTGGGAGCAGTATGGAGTCCCATCTTTTTAAAACTAGGGAACCTAAAGAGAGAAAGCAGACTTTCAGTGGGTAAAAGAGAAAAGAAAAAAGAAGATTAAAGAGAGGGGTACAGATAAAAAGAGTGAGTCTGTTGACATTCAAGTACTCTTTCTTTTCTTCATTCCTGAGACTCATTTTTATTTCTATCCCTGAATTTTATGACACCCATTATTCTTATAATAATTTATCTTTCTTAAACTAATTCGAGCTGTTTATCTGTTAACTATGGTTGCTGTAAGTACATTCCTTATTTGTAGGTCAATTAAAATGTGATAAAGTATGGTGAAATTTGATGTAGATGAGATAGTCAAATATTTATATAGTGTTTGACATTTATAAACTTTTAAAATTATGAACTAAGTTCTATATAAATAATGTCATATAGGTTGGTATAGTATAAAAATCCTATTAAAAAGGAGAAAAAACAAAGAAATTATACCCTTGCAAAGCCTAATTTTTTTGCTTAGAGACAGAATTAGTACTTCAACGTTTAAACTTACAAACAATAGGTTATTTCCATTTCAACAAATTACTTGCTTACCTGACTGTATTTCTTTTGAAAATACTTTAGTGTCTACAGTCACAATACAAAGGATCTAAAATTCTTCCAGGATTCAAGTAGTGAGTTTTTCTGTTCAGCATATTCAAATTTTCAATTAACCTTCACACCATAACATTTCTGGATTTTAGGGGCCTCTTCTTGAAAAGCTTTTCAAAATATTTATCCCAACTTATAAGTATTGTTTAAGAATAATACAGATAGCAGAATTTTAAGTTGGATAATTGTTGATATTAAAATGTATTTGTGCTTTTTATATCTTCTTAATTGTAGATATATAACAGTTTTTATAAGGGATGCTGAATTATACTCACAATTTCTGAATTATTATCACAATTATTTTTATCAAAATATTATTGCCTTTTAATTTATACATATGATTGGAAGAAGAGTAGATATTTTTAAATTCTTTTTCTTTAAACTATAATGTATGACCATATTTATTCCTTTTTATTTATTGAAAAGTACCCACATGGAACTTCATTTCTATCAGGCAGGTGACTTCACACTTTTCAACACGAGTGCCTATTCCAAGCTCTGTGTGTTATACTTCTCTATATTCTAACCCCCTGGTTCCCTCTTACATCATCCCATTTACCTGAACTCTATGTCTTCTTCTCTTACCTCCTCCATGAAGCATCCCTGATTATCTCCCCGCACTCTATTCTCCTTTCCTTGAACTCCATGTGTAATCTGCTAATAACTATCTCAAAAGAGTTAATGCAAACATGAAATTAGATGGCATCTCTACAATGATTGATATATTTTAGGTGCTCAATATATACAAACTCTCCCTTTGATGAAGTACATAAGTATCTAGACAGAAATTTTTACTTGACATTAACCAAACCAAGCACCAAATGGGTGATGTTTCATAATATTTTAATTACATAAATATATACACATATATATTTTGAAAAGAAAGTGAAGAATCTTTGCAAAGTGATGCCTTTTACCTAGAAAACAGAAGTTAATTGCTTGCATCTGATACTAATTCCACCAGAACTCTGTGTTATAATTAGAACAAAGTGGTTTGTGAAACTGTCTCAGTAAATGCTCTGGAGAATGCAAAAAATATTCACCTAGAGAAGACAAACCTTTTATTTACATAGGTTTAGGAACCCCTGGGGTGCCTACAGCAATGTCTCTACACACTGTGGTTTTCTCCTGAGCCACACTTCATGAAGCCATGTCTTTCCTATGTGCATCCTCATACTATGAGTAAACCTCCTCTGAAAGTTGTATTAAGTACGAGTTTAGTTGTGTATTTGTAAAATATAAGTAGAAATCAGCAATTAGCTTTTCATTTTGGAATCAAAGCTCATTTATTATAATTTGTGCAGAATGTCTTTTGCATAAAAGACGGTTTGTTGATGTCTATTCTTCCTGATCAGAAGTCTCAATAGATTAAATTTATCGGCTGTTTTTATATAGATATATTTTGTTAAATTTTCTAAACTAAATCCTCTATAGTCACCAAGATATCATTCCTATAATGATAGAATCTGAGGTACCTATACTAGAGCTGAAACTTAACTTAGGTCTCTGTGATTCCAAATATGGCCTCTTTCTACTATCCTATGCTTTCTCTTGCTTACAAACATAAGGTTCTATGATGTTTAAAAATAGTAAAGGCAAATTGTTGACATATTTAAGCTAAATTAAAATATTCAGAGCTACAAATTTAAGATCTGAAAAAGTCTTCTTTGAAAAACTGAGAGAGAGCCCAGTTTTCTGCCTGACAAATAGTAGGCTCTTAATGGATATTTATGGACATTTATTAAATAAGTCAGTTCAGTTTTTATTTAAAATATAAATAAGACATCCTGATAAATCTAAGTTCTTTTCAAAATACATATGATTCTCTGTTAATATTTTATAAGAACAATCAAATTTTGAGGTCATATCAATACTTGTAACTAATATTATTAGTACATATTGCTTTTCACAAATAATTCTTCATCCAGTGCTAAAGGATTTTCTCTCTCTCTCTTTCTCTCATACACACACGCAGAGTTATGTTTCTTAAAAAAAAGAGACGCCAGTACTTCTGATAATATTTTAAACATTTTACTTATACTACCTCTAGTTTCTATATCATTTCAACCATATTTTACCATTCTTGCATTTCAGCCTCTGATACCTGTATTCCTCAGGATCACAAGTATAGCCAATAAATGTCATTGAAAAAGACAAAAACAAGAAAGGAGGTGCACAGCTCTTCTGCCTGTTATTGTGAAACAGAATAAGGTGTTATACTTTGGTTGGAGGAGGCCACATAGGTCAGCCACAAATTAGCATTTGAACTTTTTATTCAGGCTAAATGAGTCTACTGAGATAGGATGTTAATTAGTTTGAGCAGAGGTATGTCAACATCACTCTAGGGAAATAAATGAGCCAAAAGACTGAAAAAGAACTTAGCATCATGGAAAAAGCACTGGATGAGAGGAAAAAAAAATGTAATATCATCTAATAAATATTTTTACTTTGCAATTTTAAAGAGAACATCCCATTTAAATATGAAAATGTTTTCTTTTGATGTTTTTGTGAACTCTTTGATATAGTAGAACTTGAATTCATTCTTAAGTCTAGAATTACTGAGCCCTAAAAACAAAGAGTCTTTTAAGGGCATCTTGGGTATAATTTTCCATATATTTATAAAATTTCTTTAGCTTGAAGTCATACTTTTGGTCATGCAGCAAAGAAAACACTAGTTTAACTTTGGGATAAAAATTATTTTCCTTTCAAATGAATAAAACTATGGAAACCTATAACAGACAACTCCCTGAAAGTCCAATTTCGCATCATCTTTTCTTGGCCTTTAATTGTCTTACCACCTAAAATATGTGCACGCATGTGTGTGCACACATGTGCATGCACACGCACACGTACTGCTGTCACCACACCCACATTCCATTTTTAAGAAGAAAAACAAGGCTCTTTAACACTTATTTTTGAAATGTAGCTAGCTGTTATTATCTGAGTTTTGTACCAGTTAGAGTATCCTGAAGCAATTCTTGATTCCTTTAGAGAAATGGAGGATGACATTTTCTCCCTGTGTTTTAAAATTGTTTCAACTATTTCGTGTTGTATAGCATTTTTTTAAAAGGTTCAAAATTTCTTAATTTTCAGGACTATTAACTTTGGGATGAATTTTAAAAAAGAGCTTAAGCTAGCCAAATAGCCCTATATTGTATTTCAAGAACTTATAAAAACAAGTTTTATGCTTTTCTATTACAAAAAGGACTAAAGTTCAGCCTTTTTAATACAAAACATACTCACCTAGAAATGGCACAAATGCCATTGTGTAAAATAGAATAGAATCATACATATGTTCATAACATACATTGCAGTGCATGTTTCCCCAGGCAACTCCAGCCAGAGTGTAAATTGGCAAGTAGTAACCCATATTTTACTATCTGTGCCCCCACTTGCCATTACAGGTCTTTAAATCCTTAGCATAGGGCCAGCCACAGCTTCAACTGTTTTAAAAGTCTCCAGAGGTATCTCAGGAGTTCTCCTAAATAAATTCTTTAAGCTACTGTTATCTTCATTGACTGTCCTAGACTCTTTGATACACATTGCTCTATAGCTCTGTGATCACACTCAGATGGGCTTGTCTCCACTATCACCAATATGTTAGGGCCATGATGTGTTCCATGCAGAAGCATGGGAATCCTCTCTCTGGGTGGTCCAATTATTGGCGACTTATTTGTATTTTACTTATCTGAATTCCCTGATTATTGTCAGTGAGCTTATCTCAAGTTATAAATTATAAGAAAATATATTCGCATTAGGGTAAAGAAATATACATCATATTAACTATGCATCAATCCTCCGTTTGTTTTAAATACTCATTTAAGTCCAAGCATCACAAACTGAGAAGTATAGAGAACATTTGGAAAACCATGAATATAATTCTCTGCGTATTACAGTTTAGTTGTGAGAAAAATCGGACATGATACAATAGTATTTCTTACTTATAAGCCAGAGTAAATCATCTGTATCTCCTCTGAGAAATGAGCCAATATCTGGGATCCCAAGAAACTATACTTGGTAAACCCAGAAGAATATCATCTTTTTTAGGGTGATTTTGTTTCACGGGATATCTTTAGAATAACAAGATAATGACTCAAAAACGTTTTGAACATTATTATTCAAATAATGGCCTTCTATAATGGCAGATTTCAGCAAGTACCACTTGATTCCAGAGAAAACCCTTTAGTTGTGCCATCCTATGACTCTTATTTGAGAAGTGCTTTAGTTTACCAAAATATGTACATTTCTTGTCAGTGAGTGTAAGTTAGCTTCTACAACTTTTTTTTCTGCATCCTACAATGTATTTCCATGACATATGGATTTAAAACTTATTCTGTTCTGTTTCCAAAATGCATTGTGGATTTATATGAAAATATTGTTTACTTGTATTCTATGTAAGATAGCATCAATAAAATATGCAATATA
The DNA here is from genome assembly GCF_964165515.1 of Mesoplodon bidens. Lineage (NCBI taxonomy): Eukaryota > Metazoa > Chordata > Mammalia > Artiodactyla > Ziphiidae > Mesoplodon > Mesoplodon bidens. The sequence continues at coordinate 94,874,196 of NC_138167.1, forward strand.
ATTTTATTATAATACTAATATTTGCAAATCTAGATAAATTTAGATGTGTCAGATAATTAAATAAATATATTTTCTTACTCCAGTAAGAAAAATAAATGAAAATGTTGTGGTATTATATGTCTACATATTAACACTTTAAGAAAATTGAATTATAAATACATTAATGTAACAAATTCTTCAAAGAGAGCTATTATAATGGCTGTCATGAAATTTGACCCAGGTACAATTCCATATTTCTGCCCTTCAGATTTTAGAGAATGAAGGTGGAACATTTCTGTGCCACCTTTTGGCTAATAAGATAGAAAAGCAGAATGCACATTATATTTTATTTTTATTAGCTGTGTAAAATTCTTAAAAACATACATTAAATATTTGAACATATCTTTAAACAATATCACTAAAATGTTTCATCTCTGATGAAGTAAAAAAATACCATATTTCACACCCAACCATATTATATGAACCAAATAAATGAAATTAGAAGAGAATTATGGTGTAGTTGAAAAATTATGATCCAGGACCACTGATTCCCAGCACATGACTTGTAACTGGAAACCCACCATCCTTTAAGGAGCTTGCTGATCCCTTTTTCTATGATAATTCATTGAGCTCTTGATAAACATAATAGGTTAGTCAAATCTCAATGTGTGAGGCTTAGTGCATTTATAAACTGTTCATATAAACGTTCACACAAATTAGGCCATGGCTTTTCTATAGACACCTTTCCTGAGCCTTTGATGATATTTGAGACATAATTTATGGCCAGAGACTTTGTAAATGCATTTTAGCATAAGTATTAATTCTCTCAAACCATTAATACTTTTAAGTAAATTACCCATTTAGTGAGCTAAGTGCTATTTAATTTGAAAAGGCTCAGTTATGATCTGAAATTATTTAACTCTGAGTAATGGCCTAGACTTTCTGTATTTTCGGGCATTAGTTTAAATAATAGAGAAAGAAAATTACTATAGCTATTCACCTATGCAAAGGCTAACTTTAATGATAGCTGGTGGAAATTGCTGAAACAATGCTGCTTCCCAGAATAATTGATAGCCTTTGTGATAAGATCTTTGAATAAGAAATCATTAACTATAACAATTATATAACTTTTTAAAGTTGATCAGTTTTAAAGATCCTTCTCTACTATGGTAAGAAGAAAAGAAAATATGCAAGAATTATAACCAGAGTGAGTTTGACAGAAAGGATTTTAAATATTCCTTTAAGGTTTTGGTATTTGGAGATTTTGAGGGTCTATCCTGTATAAGAAACTGCTGATCTGGGAATATCCCGATGAATGAAAGTAGGCCTGATTCCTCCACACATGGAGCTTTCTTTCAGTCCTGTTGGCAGACAGTAATCACTCTAAATAGTGTATAGCTGTAAATCAAGAAAGAATATTTAGTTATCTAAAAATATGTAAAAATGACTTTAATTTGGAGAGGGAATAGAAAAGGCTCCCATAGATGAACATAATTATATTTCTTTTTACCTCAAATCTAGTGTCTCATAATTCTCTAGCAATCTCTGTAATCATAATTTAATGGTAAATTGAGTTGATTTTACCAATTATTCAAATCTAAATGTGAACAGGCATGGGAACTTTATCAATCAGAATAACCAAGATTGCAAGAATGCTTGGTAGGATTTACATTGAAATGGTTAGATAATCTTAACTTCATTTTATGAAAAAGACTATTTGTGTGTGTATGTGTGTAAGTTTTGGAATCGAAGAGACCTGATAAACTGCTTCTTATTTAATACCTTCTTTTTCTTTTGAAAAAATAAAAGTAGGGGCCATCAAGGTCACTTAGGTCATTTATATAAATATAAAAATTTTTTCAGCAGCTTAAGAAATTGAGTTGCTACTTCAAAATTATGTTGAATCTGAAAATTAGATAACCTGACACATTCTTGCTAATAAATGAAAAATGCAAATATAAATGTAAGAAGTGCAAGATGTATACTTCTGATGTATACCTTACATTTTAGCTTCTCTTAGATCTATCATGAATTTCAGTAATAAGGACCCCAACAATGGGTAGCTCTCAGGTTTCATGCTATATGTGGAATTTCTTTCTTAAATTGGTTGACTGCCATTGATAAGGTTTTTGCTTGATGTCTTACCAGCCACAAAAGTTAGTGTAGGGGGTAGATAAATTGAATCTAAACAACCTAGTAAGCATTCATTAAAAGCTGGCTCAAATTTCCCCACTTCCGTTTGATGACAAACCCCACTTCACCGCCTACCTAATCTCATCTTATGCAACAAGTGTTCACTCATAGAATGACCTATCAACACATTTTACATTTAGTTGGTGAAAAACAGTTCAGAATTTTGCATCTTTTAAAATGCATGGAAAATTGTAAGAAATATTCTATAAATAATCACAAAACCAAAGTCAATCAAGTTCAACAAGGAGCCTGTTTAAAATGTTAGAATGTCAATAAACCCATCCAATTATTCATAATAAGATGTATTATTCACTTGATAGCCGTAGGTTTTTGTTTATTCGTTGGGTTAATTTTGGTAAAATAGCCATCACACATTTACCAATGAATAATTATTGGACTATCTTCACCCCAAAGTATTCGGCCTAATCAGTAAGTTTTCATTATGATGAATAAGTAATGATAACTAGAAAGTGTGAAAATATAGTGTACATTATTTAAAGTATTTGGAAACAGTTGGCAAGTGACCTGGATGCACCCAATCCAGTGATTCCTCATATCATGGCTAGTCATAGATTAGTGGTATCAGAATCACCAAGGGTGCTTCTGAACATAAACATTTATTAGTTCCTTGCCAACAACTTTTTATTCATTTTATTTAGGGTTAACCCCTGGGAGTCTCTATTTCTAAAAACTATTCGAAGTATCCTGATAGGCAACAAGGTGCAGGAGCCACTGAATTTGACTGTGTCCTCTTATATTTTATCGGTGCCATATTCAAGCACCCAGAAGAAGTTTAACTGTAGTATGTATATCTCTGAGCCTTAGGCTTTTTGTTCTTCAGACATGGGTTGAGATTCTGGATATTTTTTTGCTCTTCATTTACAATTAAAGTGCTATTGTTTATTTTGCAAATGATCTCAGCTCTATCAAGTTACTGATTTGCTGATTTGTGCTCTAATCTTATTCTTGTCCTTTATGAAATGAATTATAATGTTTTGTGTTTTACCAAAGTATCAGTGAAAAGGTTAACAGAAACCCATGACTAAAGAACTACTTATTTTCTCCTAATGAAAGTCTGTCACTGTTTGAAAATTATGCCTATTAAGATTTACAGATTATCAATTCAAAGAATCTCACATTAATGAGATATAATCTCTTTTGGGAAAAATAGGAAAATAATGCCAATGTTATTCTTTAGTTATAGTTATCATATTTAATGAGATTTCATTTAATGAATAACATGTGATAATGATTTTATACACATTATTATATGTTATAACACTATATTACATACCATATAATCTAAATTAGAATTATAGTTTGAATACTTCCCATTTTGAAATCATGGAAATAAGTTTTTAAATTAACATTATCTTATATGCATTTCTCACAACATGTACAGAATATTAGAAACGTTATTAAAACTTTGTCAACTACATTAGAAAGTACCATATATATGTATATATGTATATACATACATATATGAAAGAGAGAAATATGTTTTCAGAGCTTTTAATCTTCTAATCTATATAATGAATGTCTAAAAGGCAGGCACAAAATGTACCACTTCCAGAATTTACATGATCACAAAAGCCTGTGTTTTTAAAGTATTTAGAGGAGCTCTCTTTGGGAAATGCTGTTCTAAAACTAATTCACTCCCTTAAAATCTGCTCACAAACCATAGCCTTTGACCCTATTCAGCAAAGAACTTCTACCTTTAAAGACAGGAGAAAAGCCTTAGTTATTCAAATATCCACCCAGCCTTGTCACTGAGAATTTAAAATGAATTCATATGGTACCAAACAAGAAAAACCCTGGCATACATTTCACACAACCTTCAGTTATTGTGCTGAAAATATTGTATAGCTTTTTAATTAGCTCAGAAAACATTTCTGTTTCAGCTCTCAGAACTGAGAACTTCTACTTGATCTGTTGCCCTTTCACATGTACAGAAACATTTTCTGCTGTGAGATTATTCACCACACCTCAGACAAAACTCCCCTTTGTCTCAAATATCTGCCCAGAAAATTTCTTAAACATTTTGTTCCTAGATCTGAGGAAGAGAAAATAGGCTTTCTCTTGGATTAGGGACTATTAAGTGTAAATCTTATCTGATTTGGAGGCCATGTTTTCCTCCATTAAGTTGAAAAAATTGGAAGAAGCCATTGTACAGAAAAAGAAAAAGTAAATAAAAAAGATTTAGGGGAACCCTCTTGCACTGTTGATGGGAATGTAAATTGATACTGCCACTATGCAGGACAGTATGGAGGTTCCTTAAAAAACTAAAAATAGAACTGCCATATGACCCAGTAATCCCACTACTGGGCATATACCCAGAGAAAACCATAATTCAGAAAGACACATGCACCCCAATGTTCAGTGCAGCACTATTTACAATAGCCAGGTCATGGAAGCAACCTAAATGCCCATCAACAGACGAATGGATAAAGAAGATGTGGTACATATATACAATGGAATATTACTCAGCCATAAAAAGGAATGAAATTGGGTTATTTGTAGAGATGTGGATGGACCTAGAGGCTGTCATAGAGAGTGAAGTAAGTCAGAAAGAGAAAAACAAATATTGTATATTAACGCATACATGTGGAACCTAGAAAAATGGTTCAGATTAACTGGTTTGCAGGGCAGAATTAGAGACACAGATGTAGAGAACAAACGTATGGACACCAAAGGGGGAAAGTGATGGGGGGGTGGTGGTGGGATGAATTGGGAGATTGGGATTGACATGTATACACTAATATGTATAAAATGGTTAACTAATAAGAATCTGGTATATTAAAAAAAAAATTTTAATTAAAAAAAAATGATTTAGGAAGAAATAGAGAAGAAAGGAAGAAAGAGATCTGGAGACATTAGAGTTCCTAGTTACAGTTGCCCCAGAAACCCAGACACATCCTAGTCTTTGAGTTCCAGGACAAACCTCACTATCCTGGAAATATGTCCTACTTTGGCTTAAGAAATTTAATTTGAGTTGCTGTCATTTTTGTAGTTGACTACCCAAAACTGTATCTCCCAACAATCGAGTTCTACAATGTTTTTTTCCTATATAGATCTTGACACCACTTGTATCCTACCTTCCTTACTGCTGGCATTTTAGTTCAGGCTCATTATTTTCACTTCAATTATTGAAGCACCCTTCTACCTGGTCCCCTGATTCTAGTGTTAGCTTCTTTCAATTTAAGTTGCAATATCTAACACCGTTACTTGTAGAAGATCAATTTCTAACAACAACAACAACAAAATTGTATCAACTCAATTAGAATTTTTCTGTCTAACCACTGCCTTTAAGATAAAACCCGAGGGAATTCCCTGGCAGTTCAGTGGTTAAGACTTCATGCTCTCACTGCCAAGGGCCCAGGTTCAATCCCTGGTCGGGTAACTAAGATCCCACAAGACGTGCAGTGCCACACACAGACACAAAAAAAGATAAAACCCAAATCTTAAAATTCCATAAAGATAATTCTTAATCTGGTTCCCAGCTACTTTTCCAGATCTATCTCTTACCACCTACCCCATCATTACCACCAAAACATACACTCTATATTTCAGTTATCTACTGCTGCTGAACAAAAACTCCAAAACACACTGGCTTAAAACAACAATTGATCATTATTTTTCATTATCTGGTAGTTGACTGGATGATTCTCAGAGTCTCTCATGAGTTTGCAGTTGGAAAGCAGTTGGGGCTGGAGTCATGTGAAAGCTCAACTGGGCTGGACATCAATGATGGCCTCTTCACTCTTAGGTCTAGCAGCTCAGCGCTCCTCTGCTCCTGGCCTCTCAGCGGTGCCAGAACTTCTTGCACGAAGGCCTGCAAGAAGCAGGAGGCAGAGGTTGTTAGGTCATTTAAGGGCTATGCTTGGAACTGGCACACTATCACTTTTGCCACATTGTATGGGTCAAAGTATTTTATTCTCGTTTCATACGTAAAAGATAGATTTGTTCTGAGCTACAACAAAGGCCACATGAGTGAGTTTTTCAAGTTGTTTAAGTCTTATAATAGAACTTAAACTTTCATACAATTCCTAAATATGAAAAAAAGTCCTATAAATCTCCTTATTTTCTAATAATGAATATCTTCTTGCTCTTCAGCCTTCATTTCCTCATTTGAAGAAACATGTGATAGCATCATAAAAGAGACCAAAATCAATAGCTTTTACATAATTATTCAGTTTTTGGGGGGAGGATAAGGTTGGGGAGGGGTTCTATCCATGCCCATGAACTTTCTTCCTTCCCTCCTTGCCCAGATTGTATCTGGATGGAGAGGAAATATTAGGTATTTTTTTGACATTGAATTAGATTTTCTTAGTTTTAGGTGTCTCACCATGATCTCATAGCATCCGCTGCGGTGAAATTTTACCTTCCAGGAAATTGCTCATCACGACCTGGTATCCATTGATGTGTGTGGCTGGTCCCATCTGATCTTTCAAGTATTGTTCTGGAACTCACTGCTGATAACTGTATACCTGCCCTTTGCCTGTAGTCAAGAGTTCCCAAACTCTGGGATGCTTTTATATTTAACCCAGGCCTCTTGAAATCCACCATCATTCTCAGAACTTCTGTATATCCCTTGGTGTCCATTGTCCAGAAGATTTCAACCACATATTTCATAATTCAGGCTGGAGTGTGCCATATCTGCTGAGGCTACTCTCATACTCATTCATCTAGACAACTTCTCCTGTCATTACTTTGTTGTGTCATGGAGACCATAGCAACTGGTAACACTGGGGCTTCTCTGAGGGCTTTGGACTTTGCCAAGACTACACAGGGGGAAGCAGGAAAATTCCAAGATGATCAGTTTCTCCAATCAACCTGAATTGATTCAATCTTCCTAAATCTCTTTATGTGTCCGTTACTTTATCTGCTCTTTCTTCTGACATTATGGTCTGTCATCTCAGCTTTGGTTCTTAACAGATATAAACTCTCCTTTGGTTTTTTCTAGAAAAACTTTTACTGTCTCTTTTGAAAGTCTGCTTTGCTATGAATTTTTTAGTTAAGTTTGAAACTCAAAGTTCAGTAATAAACTTTTAGTCCTGGAGGTTCCCTCACGGTCTTCTCTAAAATAATTCTAAAAGAATGAAATGTAACAAGAAAGTAATTTAATTTCCAAGAAGGGAAAATACATTGGAAATATTTCAAAACTTTGGCCTCCTTAATTGCACTCCTTCTTTTACTTGGTAAAATATCCAGCAAGGAAGTGATGATTGAAAGATAAATATTATATTATTCAAGGTCACTAGGAAACAGGATAGCACAGTGACTTGAAGCAAGGAAATACGAATTTAGGAACCATTATAATTGAAGATGATCTTTGTCATAACACTGATAAGTTGTAATTTATATTTCACACATTTATCCCTGTAGTACTATTCTAATTCAGAACAATTTTTGCACCCAATTTTATTCCCACTCAAAACTTTTACAAGTTTTAAAAACTCATAAGTAGTGAAGATCACTATAGAAATTCTGCAACTGAGTATAATCTACCAGCCCTTATTGCTATAGATTTTGAGGTCTGCTCCATTGTACTCTTTTGTTTGTTTGTTTTTTAATAACCTGGGCCTGAAGAATAGGGTAAAAAGGGTATTAGAGACATACACCATTTAAAGAATATATGTATATATTTGATAGACCCTAGAATCATAAATGATCTTTGGAGAAAATTAGTACGTTTTATAGAATATTCTTTTATATTAAAATGTTTCAACATTATTTATAACAGTACCATATTGAATACCTATAAGCATTTCGAACATTTTAACCAGTGTCCTTTTCATCTAGTTACCCACTGCATTTTATTCACCCCTTTCTTCAGCCAAGGTATTGGTGACATTGGATATGAAACTAAACCCTACTTTGCTCAGACGGCTAAGTGCCCCTTCACAGCATTTCATACCAGTGTTATGATACAAAGTTGGAACGTCAGCTAAATTTTGGCCAAAAACCAGTTACATGAGAGACACATTATTAATAGAAAACTCTTAAGTGAAATTTGATAAATGGAGACAACTTCTTAATTGAGATAAAGGGGCATTTGCTTTTATCAATGAGAAGCTACTTCTGTTAATATGTTGAGAGAGAGGAAGATGCAAATAACAAATTTAAAAACTTTCCTAGGCATGCTGCTAAAGAGTAGGTGGTTATGGGATGGGGGAAGAAACAAGCAATAGGCAAAGTTCATGCTTTGATAATTCCATCATAATATCAAGAACTTTCTAATAATTAATACCTAAAATTCTGAAAATGGAATAGACTATATCCAAAAATGGTGTGCTTCTGTTAACTAGATATTCACAGAGAAGCTGGATTTTCTTTTACACATAGAGTAAAGGAAAATCCTAACTGCATAGTATCTTATGTGTTTGTTTGATTATTGATTTCTTGCATTTTTCACCCAGTTCTCCTTTGGCTGAAAGCAACAGATGCTTGTGAACTAGATCAATAACAGGGAGTATTAATTATAAAGGTTTAAAGGACCTCACAGAATCCAAGGATGGGAGTGAAAGGATTATCTGACTTTATGAAAACTGGCAGGCTGAGCCAGTCTTAGGCTGCCAGCTGAGCTGTATGAACAGGCTCTCGGGGACTGCATGATTATTATCTCACTTTCCTTTTTTATGTCTGCTCTATCCTTCTTTCTCTACAAATTGGCTTAGTCATCAGTTTGCACAAGCCTGAAAATATCCACCCCAGAACCTAAGGGTACATAATCTTCCAGCTATGAAGTCTACAGCTCACTAGTAACAATCTCTAAATCTCTAATTTGATTGGATTAACTCATCTGTTAAAGCCAGACCACCCAAGTCATAAGATTCTGTCCAGCAAATGTCATGACTGCATTTATTTCAGAAGACTATTTTTGGCCCAACTGTGACTGAAGTTGTGGGTGGGGAGACAGGCTTACATTAAAGATAATGCTGACCTTTTAGGAAACTGAGCAGCACAGTTCTCAGGTAGTGTGTCCATTACATCTATTTTCTTAATTAACATCTACTTAATTAATTTTGTTATTTCCAGAAGTGATATCATAACCCTGGGAATTGACCTCTGAGTTTCTTTCTAATTTTCAGATTCTGTTGTTCCCATTATTTCTTACCAATTTTGTTATTATTTTAGCCCTTAAATTCACCTCCTTGACTCCAGTCTTACTCCATTTCAGTGTACCCTCCTGTGTCATTCTCCTTAAGAAAAAAAATAATAATAATCTTCAAAACATCCCCGGGACCCTTACGAGGAAATCTTCCCTTTCATATCCTACAAGGTTTGTGGGAAGGAAGACCTTCTTTCTATCTCATATCTTGCCACATCTTCACATGCCAATATGTCAGTCATCTGATCACTTACTGGTTGCCGATTATTATCTTCTTCTTCATCATTTGTTTGTTTTGTTTTGTTTTGCTGTACTTTGATTGATCCAGCCTTAGCCTAGGGAACTCTTCATTATTCAAAATTGCATCCAAACATTAACTCACTCTGAAAGTCTCTGATCCTTTGGTGTTGCATTTTGTTTCCCTTTTCTGTGATTTCATGGTATACTTTACTTACACTATCATCATATTTCTTCTGTACAGGTAGTGTTGTTACTTAATTATCTGTCTCTTATGCTCTACTATAGTTTTCTGAAGGGCAGGGGCATTATCTTTTATCTGTGAATGTGTGGGGCCTTGTTGAGTCCTAGGCACATTGTAACTAATTACTCAACAGGCATTTTTTTAATGAATAAATACCATACTGTTTATGACAGTTTGATTTGCTGGCATGGTTTCCATTTCCTGGATATAAGAAAACTGAAAAATTTCCCTTGAGAAATGTGAATGATATAGTAGGAAAATAATTCAAGTTATTTTTTGAATATAATTCCAAAGAATTATAACTTTTTGCACCTTAGGTTTCTCACTAATAAAATAAAGAACAAGGAATAAATGATCTCTAATAATTCTTCAATACTAAAACACTAATATTATAGAAAAATATTGACTTTTTAGTGTTCAGTAGTAACATCAGTTTTTTTTACTCATAAGTATTGCTATGGTAAATCAAAATTACGTGTTGATAATTGTACTCCAAGCTTATCACCAAACTGATATAAATGAATTTGAAGTATATTAAAACATAACAAAAAACCAGATAAACAGGTGTAAGTCTCATGTATTTCTGCTGCCCTGACTTCCACAGAGTCCTAAAGTGTATATACAGCTGCATACTTCACATCTCCTCTGGGATGTCTAACAGACACCTCAGACATCCTCAAAAGAGGATTTTCCACTCTCAAACCTTGCGTCTCTCCAATCTTCTCCATCTCAATAAATAACAGCACCATCTATTCAGATTGCTTTTTCTTTCTTTTTTCTTTTTAGGATTCATTCTTGATCTCTCCCTTTTCCTTATATATATCTCATCCCCCAATTCTCAATGGAAATCAGCAAATTCTATCAGCTTTACCTGATGTCATGCATCCAAATATCCTAATTTCCTTCCAGTGTTAGATGATGTCAACTCTTAACTGAAATATAACAGTAGCCTTTTAACTGGCCCCCCGTGCTTCCATATGTCTCCCCACCATAGCAACCAAAGTGATCCTTCAAAAGAGCTATCGAGGGACTTCCCTAGCAATCCAGTGGTTAAGACTCCACACTTCCACTGCATGGGGCGTGGGTTTAATACCTCGTAAGGGAACTCAGATCCCACATGCTGCGTGCCCAAAAAAAAAAAAAAAAAAGTACTGATCCTGTCTCACGTCTTCCATACTTAAACCCTCTAAGGGTTTCCAGTGTACCTGGAAAAAAGAATTCTGCAAATCCGGACTCTGCCCTCCATAACCCTCCTCTACTGTGCTCATGCCTGCCTGGAGTGCTATGACCACAGATCTTTGACTCACTCTTTTTTTTTGGGGGGGGGAGGGTTTCTGTTACTTTTTTTTTAATTTAATTAATTTATTTTTTATACAGCAGGTTCTTATTAGTTATCTATTTTACACATATTAGTTTATATATGTCAGTCCCAAACTCCCAATGCATCCCACTACCACCACCACCACCACTTTCCATCCTTGGTGTCCATATGTTTGTTCTCTACATCTGTGTCTCTATCTCTGCCTTGCAAACCAGTTCATCTCTACCATTTTTCTAGATTACACATATATGCATTAACATAAGATATTTGTTTTTCTCTTTCTGATTTAATTCACTCTGTATGACAGTCTCTAGGTCCATCCACATCTCTACAAATGACCCAATTTTGTTCCTTTCTATGGCTGAGTAGTATTCCATTGTATATATGTGTCACATTTTCTTTCTCCATTCGTCTGCTCATGGTCATTTAGGTTGCTTCCATGACCTGGCCATTGTAAATAATGCTGCAATGAACATTGGGATGCCTGTGTCTTTTTGAATTATGTTTTTCTCTGGGTATATGCCCAGTAGTGGGATTGCTGGTAATTCTATTTTTAGTTTTTTAAGGACCCTCCATACTCCTCCAATTTACATTCCCACCACACCAATAACGCAAGAGGGTTCCCTTTTCTCCACACCCTCTCCAGCATTTGTTGTTTGTAGATTTTCTGATGAGGCCCATTCTAACCGGTGTGAGGTTATACCTCATTGTAGTTTTTTTTTTTTTTTTTTTTTTTTTTTTGCGGTACGTGGGGCCTCTCACTGTTGTGGCCTCTCCCGTTGCGGAGTACAGGCTCCGGACACGCAGGGTCAGTGGCCATGGCTCACGGGCCCAGCCGCTCCGCGGCATGTGGGATCTTCCCGGACTGGCGCACAAACCCGTGTCCCCTGCATCGGCAGGCAGACTCTCAACCACTGCGCCACCAGGGAAGCCCCTCATTGTAGTTTTGATTTCGATTTTTCTAATAATTAGTGATGTTGAGCAGCTTTTCATGTGCCTCTTGTCCACATGTATGTCTTCTTTGGAGAGATGTCTATTTAGGTCTTCTGCCCATTTTTTGATTGGGTTGTTTGTTTTTTTAATATTGAGCTGCATGAGCTGTTTATATATTTTGGAGATTAATTCTTTGTCCTTTGATTCATTTGCAAAGAATTTCTCCCATTCTGAGGGTTGTCTTTTCATCTTTTTTATACTTTCCTTTGCTGTGCAAAAGCTTTGAAGTTTCATTAGGTCCCATTTGTTTATTTTTGTTCTTATTTTCATTACTCTAGGAGGTGGGTCAAAAAAGATCTTCCTGTGATTTATGTGAAACAGTGTTCTTCCTATGTTTTCCTCTAAGAGTTTTATAGTGTCTGGTCTTACATTTAGGTCTTTAATCCCTTTTGAGTTTATTTTTGTGTATGGTGTTAGGGATTGTTCTAATTTCATTCTTTTCCATGTAGCTGTCCAGTTTTCCCAGCACCACTTATTGAAGAGACTGTCTTTTCTCTATTGTATATCCTTGCCTCTTTTGTCATAGATTAGTTGACCATAGGTGCGTGGGTTTATCTCTGAGTTTTCTATCCTTTTCAATTGATCTATATTTCTGATTTTGTGCCAGTGCCATATTGTCTTGATTACTGTAGCTTTGTATTATAGTCTGAAGTCAGGGAGTGTGATTCCTCCAGCTCAGTTTTTTCCCTTCAAGATTTCTTTGGCTATTCAGGGTCTTTTGTGTTTCCATACAAATGGTGAAATTTTTTGTTCTAGTTCCGTAAAAAGTGCCATTGGTAATTTGATAGGGATTGCACTGAATCTATAGATTGCTTTGGGTAGTATAGTCATTTTCACAATATTGATTCTTCCCATCCAAGAACATGGTATATCTCTCCATCTGTTTGTGTCATCTTTGATTTCTTTCATCAGTGTCTTATAGTTTTCTGCGTACAGGTTTTTCACCTCCTTCGGTAGGCTTATTCCTAGGTATTTTATTCTTTTTGTTGCAATGTTGAATGGGATTGTTTCCTTAATTTCTCTTTCTGATCTTTCATTTTTAGTGTATAGGAATGCAAGAGATTTCTGTGTATTAATTTTGTATCCTGCACCTTTACCAAATTCATTGATTAGGTCTAGTAGTTTTCTGCTGGCATCTCTAGGATTCTCTATGTATAGTATAATGTCATCTGCAAACAGTGACAGTTTTACTTCTTTTCCAATTTGTATTCCTTTTATTTCCTTTTCTTCTCTGATTGCCATGGCTAGGACTTCCAAAACGATGTTGAATACTAGTGGTGAGACTGGACATCCTTGTCTTGCTCCTGATCTTAGAGGAAATGCTTTCAGTTTTTCACCATTGAGAATGATATTTGCTGTGGGTTTGTCATATATGGCCTTTGTTATGTTGAGGTCAGTTCCCACTATCGCATTTTCAGGAAAGTTTTTATCATATGGGTGTTGAATTTTGTCAAAAGCTTTTTCTGCATCTGTTGAGATGATCATATGGTTTTTGTTCTTCAATTTGTTAGTATGGTATATCGCATTGATTGATTTGCATACTGAAGAATCCTTGCATCCCTGGGAAAAATCCCACTTGATCATGGTGTATGATCCTTTTAATGTATTGTTGGATTTTGTTTGCTAGTATTTTGTTGAGGATTTTTGCATCTATATTCATCAGTGATATTGGTCTGCAGTTTTCTTTTTTTATAGTATCTCTGTCTGGTTTTGGTATCAGAGTGATGGTGGCCTCGTAGAATGAGTTTGGGAGTCTTCCTTCCTCTGCATGCTTTTAGAAGAGTTTAAGAAGGATGGGTGTTAGCTCTCCTCTAAATGTTTGATAGACTTCTCCTATGAAGCCATCTGGTCCTGGACTTTTCTTTGTTGGAAATTTTTAATCACAGTTTCAGTTACATTACTCGTGATTGGTCTGTTCATATTTTCTATTTCTTCCTGGGTCCGTCTTGGAAGCTTATACCTTTCTAAGAATTTGTCCATTTCTTCCAGGCTGTCCATTTTATTGGCATAGACTTCTCTTTTTTCATTTTTCATTTTATTGATTTGAGTCCTCTCCCTCTTTTTCTTGATGAGTCTGGCTAATGGTTTACCAATTTTATTTATCTTCTCAAAGAACCAGCTTTTAGTTTTATCAATTTTATCTTCTCAAAGAACCAGTTTTTAGTTTTATTGATCTTTGCTATCATTTTCTTCATTTCTTTTTCATTTATTTCTGATCTGATTTTTATGATTTCTTTCCTTCTGCTAACTTTGGGTGTTTTTTGTTCTTCTTTCTCTAATTGCTTTATGTGCAAGGTTAGGTTGTTTATTCAAGATGTTTCCTCTTTCTTAAGGTAGGATTGTATTGCTGTAAACTTCCCTCTTAGAACTGCTTTTGCTGCATCCCATAGGTTTTGGATCATCATGTTTTCATTGTCATTTGTCTCTAGGTATTTTTTGATTTCCTCTTTGATTTCTTCAGTGATCTCTTGGTTATTTAGTAACATATTGCTTAGCCTCCATGTGTTTGTGTTTTTTATGTTTTTTTCCTTGTAACTGATTTCTAACCTCATAGCATTGTAGTTGGAAAAGATGCTTGATATTATTTCAATATTATTATATTTACTTTATTTGTGACCCAAGATGTGATCTATCCTGGAGAATATTCCATGTGCACTTGAGAAGAAAATGTAATGTGCTGTTTTTGGATGGAATGTCCTATAAATATCAATTAAATCTATCTGGTCTATTGTGTCATTTAAAGCTTGTGTTTCCTTATTAATTTTCTGTCTGGATGATATGTCCATTGGTGTAAGTGAGGTGTTAAAGTCCCCCACTATTATTGTGTTACTGTCGATTTCCTCTTTTAGAGCTGTTAGCATTTGCCTTATGTATTGAGGTGCTTCAATGTTCGGTGCATATATATTTATAATTGTTATATCTTCTTCTTGGATTGATCCCTTGATCATTATGCAGTGTCCTTCCTTATCTCTTGTAACATTCTTTATTTTAAAGTCTATTTTATCTGATATGAGTATTGCTACTCCAGCTTTCTTTGATTTCCGTTTGCATGGAATATCTTTTTCCATCCCCTCACTCTCAGTCTGTATGTGTCCGTAGGTCTGTAGTGGGTGTCTTGTAGACCGCATATAAATGGGTCTCGTTTTTGTATGCATTCAGCAAGCCTTTAATCATATGAAAAAGAAGGGAATTTACATGGCAGAGCAAAAGATATGCAAAACTTAATGAAACAATTCTCTTAAAATTCTCAAACTTATTTTTATAAGATGCAGAATGCACTTGTAATGATTAAATGACTTAAGCTGATTTTTTTTTATTGCAAACTGTTTTAACATCATCTTAGCCCCCATGTATGGTATTCAAAAAGAACATAGCTTTTGAATTAGAAAGATGACTTTAA
The DNA here is from genome assembly GCF_964165515.1 of Mesoplodon bidens. Classification (NCBI taxonomy): domain Eukaryota; kingdom Metazoa; phylum Chordata; class Mammalia; order Artiodactyla; family Ziphiidae; genus Mesoplodon; species Mesoplodon bidens. The sequence continues at coordinate 94,889,674 of NC_138167.1, forward strand.
TTAAAATGAGGATTGAACTTAGGAAAAGGCTGGGGTTTCTTCTGAAAGGAATCTTCAAGTACCAATATGTATAGAGAAAGAATACTAATTTTGGTTACATTTTCCCCCTTAATGTTAAATATAGAAACTATATAATACCTTTCAAAATAAAACACTCACATAAGATAATTTTGGTTGGAGTAATTAATCCATTCACATTTAAGGTGATTATCTCTATGTATATTCATATTACCACTTTCTTAATTGTTTTGGGTTTGTTTTTCTAGGTCCTTTTCTTCTCTTGTGTTTCCCACTTAGAGAAGTTCCTTTATCATTTCTTGTAGAGCTGGTTTGGTGGTGCTGAGTTCTCTTAGCTTTTGCTTGTCTTTTGATTTCTCCACTGAATCTGAATGAGATCCTTGCCAGGTAGAGTAATCTTGGTTGTGGGTTCTTCCCTTTCATCACTTTAAATATATCATGTCACTCCCTTCTGGTTTGTGGAGTTTCTGCTGAGGAATCAGCTGTTAACCCTATGGGAGTTCCCTTGTATGTTATTTGTCGTTTTTCCCTCATTGCTTTTAATAATTTTTCTTTGTCTTAATTTTTGTCAGTTTGATTACTATGTGGCTTGGTGTGTTTCTCCTTGGGTTTATCCTGCCTGGGACTCTCTGTGCTTTCCAGACTTGGGTGGCTATTTCCTTTCCCATGTTAGGGAAGTTTCTGACTATAATCTCTTCAAATATTTTCTCAGGTCCTTTCTCTGTCTCTTCTTCTGGGACCCCTGTAATGCAAATGTTATTGCATTTAATGTTGTCCCAGAGGTCTCTTAGGCTATCTTCATTTCTTTTCATTCTTTTTTTCTTTATTCTGTTCCATGGCAGTGAATTCCACCATTCTGTCTTCCAGGTCACTTATCCTTTCTTCTGCCTCAGTTATTCTGCTGTTGATTCCTTCTAATGTATTTTTCATTTCAGTTATTATATTGTTCATCTCTGTTTGTTCTTTAATTCTTCTAGGTCTTTGTTCTTTCATTCCTCTAGGTGTTTGTTAAACATTTCTTGCATCTTCTCGATCTTTGCCTTCATTCTTTTTTCGAGGTCCTGGATCATCTTCACTATCATTCTGAATTCTTTTTCTGGAAGGTTGCCTATCTCCACTTCATTTAGTTGTTTTTCTGAGGTTTAACCTTGTTCCTTCATCTGGTACATAGTCCTCTGCCTTTTCATTTTGTCTGTCTTTCTATCAATGTGGTTTTCATTTCACAGGCTGCAGAATTGTAGTTCTTCTTGCTTCTGTTGTCTGCCCTCTGGTGGATGAAGCTATCTAAGAGGGTTGTGCAAGCTTCCTGTTGGGAGGGACTGGTAGTGCGTAGAGTTGGGTGTTGCTCTGGTGGGCAGAGCTCAGTAAAACTGTAATCTGATTGTTTGCTGATGAGTGGGACTGGGTTCCCTCCCTGTTGGTTGTTTGGCCTGAGGTGACCCAGCACTGGAGCCTACCCGGCTCCTTGGTGGGGCTGATAGCAGACTCTGGGAGGGCTCACGCCAAGGAGTACTTCCCTGAACTTCTGCTGCCAGTGTCCTTGTCCCCACAGTGAGCCACAGCCACCCCCTGCTTCTGCAGGAGACCCTCCAACAGTAGCAGGTAAGTCTGGTTCAGCCTCATATGGGGTCACTGCTCCTTCCTCCTGGGTCCTGATGTGCACACTACTTTGTGTGTGCCCTCCAAGAGTGGAGTCTCTGTTTCCCTCAGTCCTGTCGAAGTCCTGAGGTCAAATCCCCCAGGCTTCAAAGTCTGATTCTCTAGGAATTCCCCCTCCCATCGCTGGCCCCCCATGTTGGGAAGCCTGGTGAACCTTCACTCCAGTGGGTGGACTTCTGTGGTATAATTCTCCAGTTTGTGAGTCACCCACCCAGTGGTTATGGTATTTAATTTTATTGTGATTGTGCTCCTCCTACTGTCTCCTTGCAGCTTCTCATTTTTCTTTGGATATGGGATATCTTTTTGGTGAGTTCCAGTGTCTTCCTGTCTATGATTGTTCAACAGTTAGTTGTGATTCCGGTGCTCTCGCAGGAGGGAGTGAGCACACATCCTTCTACTCTACCATCTTGAACCAATCTCCTGACTCACTCTAAAATGTCACCTTCTTACTGAAGTCTTCCCTGGTCAAGAGTTCAATTCATGTTTCTTTTGACATACTATGATCCACTTTCTTTTGATATATATTACTATGTAAAATAATGTACATTTATGGTTATTTATTTTGGGGGTTTCCTTCCCACCTTTCACATATATCTATGAGGTCTATTTTAACATGTAGAAAAAATTTATTAGATGATTACTTTAGTTTTAAGAATTAATATTCATTGGTTTAAAGTTATTAGTCTCTTACTCTCTCATTTATTAGCCTTAAATTTTAAATTGTGACTCGTATTTTTCTACTCTTAATTCTAGCAAATTTTTTTTTTTTTTCTTTTTGCGGTATGCGGGCCTCTCACTGTTGTGGCCTCTCCTGTTGCGGAGCACAGGCTCCGGACGCGCAGGCCCAGAGGCCATGGCTCACGGGCCCAGCCGCTCCGCGGCATATGGGATCCTCCCAGACCGGGGCACGAACCCGTATCCCCTGCATCGGCAGACGGACTCTCAACCACTGCGCCACCAGGGAGGCCCAATTCTAGCAAATTTTAACATTCACCTTTACAGAGCTTTGTTAAATTTGTATGTTGTCATTTACAAACTTAATTAATACCTTTTTATATTTTGGTCTGCATTCATATAGTTAATAACTTGATTTCCCTTTAATAGTTTAAATTGTTTGGCAGATAACATCATTTTAAATTGCACTTTAATAAATATAATATATTCAAGTCTAAATTCCCTTAAATATTTCAATATTGTAAACTTAGTAAATTTTTTTACTTAAAATAACAGTTCTAACTAAGCTGACACAGAACAAAAAATAGCCTTGGTCACCATTGTACCTAGAACAAACTTGATGCATAGATAATTTATCTCTATCTCTCCATCTCCCTCTCTTATCTCCATCTATATATCTATATCTATAATTGGAATAAATATATAGTTTATATTTTTCCTGGAGGTTATTCCTTCATGCTGGACTATTGGATTGGGCTTTAGTTCTCTCATTGGACCTCTCATTTTTTTCTCGCCCCAACAATTTTTTTGTTTTTGTTTTTTAATGCATTACTCATTATTTTAGAACTGTGCAATATAAAATAAAAGGTTAAGAGTATTAGATTGAAAATAGGAAAATATAATTTTGAGGAAATTAAGATGTTACTTCATCATTTGATGCTGGAAAGGAAAATGAGATATTAGCATTAGGCTCAGGACTCTTTTTTGATTGGCTAGAAAAATCTATAACAACCTCATTTTTATATTTTGTTTCTTAAATCTTTATTTAATATAGAGAAATGTCTTCTTTGTTAATGAAATTCATTAAAATAAAAATAATTCTCATTTTGGCAGTCAGTTTTTTATTCCTCTGACACATTGACTCTGATAGCTGATGGCTTCTTTGCTTTCAGATGAGTTCTTCTTTGTGTTGAAAAGAAAACAGTTTCACTAATGAGTTATAAATGAAGATGTTTGATTTCTTGCATTTCATCTTCTAAAATTATAACTCTTTGTGCAACGCTTTAATTTTAGAAATAATCTAAAATTAGAATATGATACATTTTACTGATATTGAAAAATACCACAAGTGTTTCTTTTCATAGCTGTTATTATAAAATATGTTTTTTACACTCATTGGTTTATGTCTAATTGTAGAGTGCACATGACTGTTTTATGTGTAAAATATAATTTTCTGTTGTTCATGCTGCTGATTCTGTTGTGTGGGTGAGCACCACAGTCCCATGATTCTGAGAAAAATAAAACTTGCCTTTAGACCATTTCCTCTGCTGCTGATTATAGAGATAATTATTCTGATGTTTCTGTGGAAATACTTTTAATGATGTGTTTTGTAGCTGTGTTGCTGGTGTAGTATCTCTGTTTGTTTACTTATTTACAACTTTATAAAGTTAAATTATATTTATGGGCATAGACAATGATAAGTCACTACTGCTTAGGGCTGAACACGTAAGTACCCAGTAATTTGAATGGAATGTAGATTCCCTCTCATTGTCAGGAACTCATTTTATTTCATTCCATAGAAGTTATATTTGTCTGCTTCCACTTATAAAAAAGCTCTGTTCAAAACAAGTTCTGTCTCTAGAATATATGCAGTATGTATGAATATTATTTTCAGTAGGAAGCTGATGCTTTATCTACTTCTATTCTGAAAGGTGGAGTCCTATGCATTTTACCTACTCTTTTGTTGAGTCTGATTTCCTTTTACCTATAACATTTTTTGGGTTCTTGATCCTTTTCAAACAACCTGTATGCTTTAAGACTGTACCCTGACATCCTCTGTCTATTAATGATGGCTGCCCTAATTCTTGCTTACTGGATCAATGGTGCTCTCTCATTCATTCAATAAAAATTATTTTGTGCCTACTAATGGCCAGGCATTATTCTAAGAACCGGGATACTGAAGTTAAAAAAATAAATAGAAGACTCTCCCTTGTGGAGCCTACATTCTAGTGGGAGTGACTGGTGATGATGATAAATATATAAGTAAAATATAGAGTATATCAGATAATCATTAAGCACTAAAGAGAACAGAATTCTGGAGTTATTAGGAAAGGCTAATCTGAGTATTACATTTGGGCAAGAACTCAAAGGAGGTGAGAAAGGAAATGTGCAGATATTGGAGAGTGTGTGTGTGGTGTCACTGTATACCCTGTCAAAATGAGTTTTAGTCAGGGGGGTTTGGAAGGGAATAGAAAGAGTGGAGGTAAATACCATGAGTAGAGATGACTTCTGGTTTTTTTGCATGGATTATGGCTCATTTTTAATTTGTACATGGCTCCTTCCAGAAATTATAACCCCTGTTCTTACAAAGCAGGTTTAAAATAAAAATATAATTTGTTTAATAGACTGCTCCTATCAGAGGTTGTCCCTATATTAGTTTTCTTTTGTCTGTGGAATGTGAGCTGGTGCTAAATTTAAATGTAATTTCAGAATGAGATTAAGAAATTATAATCTACTCTTACTTTGCATATTTGTTAAAAATTATTTAGCACCTCATAGAGTTCCAGATAAAATGATTTATAATTGAAATTACATTGTTACTAATACCTTTTATAGGTGTACATTTCTTTTTGTTAATTAATTTTTATTGGAGTATAGTTGCTTTACAATGTTGTATTAGTTTCTGCTGTACAGCAAAATGACTCAGCTATACTTATATATATATCCCCTCTTGTTTGGATTTCCTTCCCATTTAGGTCACCACAGAACACTGAGTAGAGTTCCCTGTGCTATACAGTAGGTTCTCATTAGTTATCTATTTTATACATAGTAGTGTATATATGTCAACCCCAATGTCCCAATTCATCCCATTCCCCCCTTTCCCCTCAGTATCCATACATCTTTATATCTGTGGAGACAACTTTTAAAAATAATTTTATTGTAAAGAAAAGCAGAAAAATGGGATGGTGGTAGGTAGGAGATGGAAGGATTAAAAATGCATTTTTTAGGATAGTTGAAATTGCAGCATGTTTGTATGCTGATGAGAATGGTCCAGTGGAAAGAGAAAAGTAATGATGCATCAGATGCCCATTTCTGGTTTCTTAGTCTGTTTTTATGTCTTGCTTATGTAGTACTGACACCTATTAAAATTATATATTGATTATCCCACTTCCTTACAGGCAAAGAAAACATTATGATTCAAAAAAAATAGATCAAGACACAAATATTTTGACCATATAATTGGCATGGATTTTCTTACAAAATTAACTGAATTTCCCATCAGTTTTGCTATTATGCCATTGCCTTGTTTCTGATCAAAGTCTAATTTAAATTCTCATGGGGAGAAATTCTTTATTTTAACCATTAGGTCATACTCCTATCTAGAAGCATAAGTATAATTCTGTTATTAGGATTCAAAAATATGAATAACTATATCTGTTAAAACAGATATAAATCATATGTAGACTAAACCTATGCAGAACCATTTGACTATGAGGAGCTAGAGATAAATATCATTAAGAAATCAAGTATGTTAAATATTTTTAAATATCTGATATTTGTTACTTCTAGTTTTGTAACTTAACATTAAGCTGAAAAATACATTATTTTCTGTTTACATTATCATATGAGGAATGTATTAACATGTCAAAATTATCAATTCAGTTATTTGACATTCTATAGACAACTAGTTGAATGACTAAATGTTTACTTTATATCAAGTCCTAGTAATGCCTTAAGAACATAGTTTTAGAAACTGTATCCATTTTAGAAATTGTGTCTTATGTTAAAGCAACAAAATCCCATCTCAAACAAGTTTTGAACCATGAAGAGATTTACCAATAACTCAAAATCCAAAAATAAGGTAGGACTCAGTACTAGATGGTACAGTACTTCCACTGTGTCATCAAGAACACAATTTCATCTGTTTCTCTGCTCTGCCCTCCAGAAATGTCATCTCCATCCCCAAACAGGCAAAACTCACAGCCACAAATTATCTTCCATTAACAACCAGGGCCACTTGAATCTTTATTCACATCTAGTAGAAGACAGAACACTTTCTATTTCAGGATTCCAAGTAAGAGATTCACTGAGGGTGCATCCCTAAGATAGTGTCGTGAGGACAAAGAAGTAAAAATGCTGATTATCTCCAGTCAAAAAGGTACACTGAAAGGAGATTAATTAGCTTTTCCCAGACTACCTGGGATGCATGTAGGAGGGGTAAACAATTGTTCTAAAATCTGGATATTTAGAAAGGAGAAGAGAAGCCAACAATGTCCACTACTGAGACCTAGGTTTTATTAGAATGTCTTGATTTTTAAATTTTATCTTTTTTACTAATGACTAGATTTCTTAGACAAGCATAGTGGAGAAATTTATAGGAATTTTATTGTGTAAGTATATTATTCAATTCAACAATAAAATATTTACTGATTTATTAAATTTTATAGATGAGATATGCTTCTTGCCTTCAAGGAACTCAGAGTCTCACCAGGAAGAAAGATGTGAATGAACCACATCTGTAGTATGTTGAGTGTGGTAACCAAGTTAGTACACAGTGCTAGGAAAACATATATAAATGATCTGGATTCGTTTCCTAGTGCTCAATAGTAAATTACCACAAATATAGCAACTTAAATTGGATGTAGAGAGAGCAGCACTGGGGCCATGGTTTAGCTGCTATTCATGAGTCAGTATGGGTTTAGCAAGCCAAGAGGTTTGGGTAGAAAAATTCAGTCTAAGCTCTTGCTGAAGTTAGTAGAAAATTTTCATTTTTCAGTATCCTTAACATTATGGATGTAAGCTCTAGTTTCTCGGACAACACAGAGTACAGATACCACCCTCAGACTGGGGAAGGAAAGGGCAGGAAAAAATCCCTTATATATAGAGCTTTGCCAAAACAAATAGCATTTTCAAGAGGCATGCAGATGAGAAAAAGGACACAGTATTCAAGAATTGAAATAATTCAAATGTTCAAATGACCAGAATGTGTAAAGCAGTGCACACAAGCATCCATGAATATGTAGCAGAAGAGGTGGAAGGCAAAGAATATTTTTTTTATGTTGAAATAAATTCAAAAGACAGAACAAAACTGGAAGCTAGGTTTTGGAATGGGTCAACCACATGAAGACTAAAACTTCTCACATTGATGAGAATATAGAAGGTGGTCAATTCTAAGAAGGTGTGATTTCTATACGGGTCTCAATGAATAAATAACTATTTACTAAATAGAAAAATGCCAGCAAGCCTTATGCCTGTTGTACATGAAGCATAGGAGACAGAGAGAGACTGGCTAGCTGTTTAGCAAAACCGGTTTCCTTTCCTTCTAGGCACTGGGCTACAGGATATGTCCCTTCTTCCCTTGCTCTTAAGAGCATTTTTTTCTGTTGATCTGACAGATTTATGGCCAATGAATTAGTGGCCACAAAAGAAGCACAAGTTTCTGGCCTGCAAAATCCCATGTAATCTTTAGACAGGTGAGTGTTGATTCCTCAAACAAACTAGAAGCAACATGTTAAAGACCACAGAACTTCCATCAGCCTGGGTCCTTGAGAGAGTGTGTGGAGCAGAGTTCCCCGGCCGGCCCGCTGATTAGAAAACAATTCCATTGAGGTTTAAGACTTTTTCTGTTGTAGGAGCTACCATTACCTTAACTAACTAATACAGAATATTGTCCCCATGAGTAAGGGGATATAGGAGAGTGATGCATTCCAAAGAAAGCTTGGTTTCAGTCAGGGCAGGCAGGTGGAAAGAATTCTGTGAAGAATTAAATAAGAGAGTTATTTTCATGGAAAAGGGCTTCTAAGGAAAAATTTGGATGGGAGGGAAACAAAGTGGGGTAAAATGAAGAAGTGATGTAACTTTTGCAGTAATATGTAGGATGGATTGTACTACTGAGCTAGAAGGAGCTTGGGGGCAGAAAACTTGTGTGATTTCCTAGTCAGAAATATTTCTATTATGTACTTAAAGAGATGTAGAGTGATTGATTCAAGTTTTTATATCTAAAGCTTTCTGTATGAGAACTTTTAAAACATTTTTTTCAGAGAGCTAATCTTCAGATAGGAATGATAGTCTATTTTAATGTATCATATCTTCTGAACATAGAGACACATAGAGTTACATTGAATTTTGCCTATATTGTATTTTATGTATAGAATCCACACTAGAGGGTCAATGCATATTTTTAAAAAGAAGGTATATGTGTACATATGAGGATACTTATTCATTTTGGGGGGAGGTATAGGCAGTAGAATCAAAGGAAAAATACAACCTGCAACAGATTATTTTGAAGCAGTTAAATAGCTAGCTTTAAATATCTTGAATAGTGCATGTTTGCAGTCCAGTTTACATTTTTTACATATTCAAATCTACAGATTTAATATTTTCAAAAAGTCATGATGGATCAAATATACATAAAAAGCTATATTTTAAGTATTTTCCTTAATGCATCATAATTTATTCCCCTAGATAAATGTATTCTCTGATTATGTTTGGTTGGAATAAAAACGATTGCAAAAATCAGTTCTTGCTCTTATCTTTACATAACAACCTAGAGTGTAAACTTTATAATACAAAATCAAGCAGTTCTGAATGTACTGATAATTTAACTTCTTCATAAGATAAAAAAATTGATTTGTATATAAAAATGTGCAGTGGTTTAACAAAAGTCTATGAACATTTCAAAATCTTCCTATTTGGATGCCTTATCACTACTAAAAATCATACTTCAATTAAGAAAACAGCCATATTGAGTACTTATACATAAACTGCTCTTGCTATTGTGGATCATACATTGCAGAAGCTTGCAATATATTGGCTCTTTCCCAAGAATTCATGATTAGTAAAGATTAGAATAAACCTCAATTAGATGATTAATAGGTCAAATCACCACTCACCAGAGTTACTGTATTGAGCAGCATTTATTAAGGACTGTTATCTAGGGTGTGTAGAAGGCTCAAAACTCACTTTGATCTTTTGTTAGTGATCATTAGGCCACACATTTTCTTTCGTGTGACTCCTTAGATCTGTAAGTGTCAAGAACAGGTTGTTTTCCATTAACTCTAGTCATTTAGTTATACTCTAGCAATCTATCTATGAATATTTAACACCACTCTTTTTTCAAAAAAAAATGTTCTGTAGTGTCTGGATTTATGTGATTCTCTAACATTAAATACAAAATAGGACAGCATAGGGCTTCCCTGGTGGCGCAGTGGTTAATAGTCTGCCTGCCGATGCAGGGGACATGGGTTCGTGCCCTGGTCTGGGAAGATCCCACATGCCGCGGAGCAGCTAGGCCCATGAGCCATGGCCGCTAAGCCTGTGCGTCCGGAGCCTGTGCTCCGCAACGGGAGAGGCCACAACAGTGAGGGGCCCGCATAACGCATTAAAAAAAAAAAAAAAATAGGACAGCATATAATAAAAAGAAGTTTTAACTATTATCTTTTATGATACTTTGATAATTTGACACTACCCCATCTTTCCTCCCTCCCAAAAAGCACTATACTGGCTTCCCATTGCACTTACAATAGAATCCAAACTCCCTCCCTGGGCTACCAGACACTGCATGGTATGAATGCTGCCTACCTACTTTCTTTTCACACACTTACAGTCATCCATTCTGTTCCCAACACACTAGCTCTTAGAATATACTATGCTTTTCCCACAGGAAAAGTTGTGTATATGCTCTCAGGAAAGCATCCTGACCCCTCCCTCACAACTATTCCCTTGACTGACTGCTTCTTAACCTTCAGGTCTCTGACACCTTCTCTGTCTTGTTATTTGTTATTCTGCCAAACCTGTTAAAGCACCTGACACATAGTAGGTCACCAAAAAATATTTGTTGAAGGAAGGAAAGAAAGAAGGCAGAAAGGAAAAAGGGAAGAAAACAACAGTTGTCTTTTGCATTGTGAGAGGTTACAAATGAATAAACCCAGATAATTCCATTTTTAAAATAATCCATCATAAATATTATGATAAGCTCTAAATAGCATTTTGTGTAATATGCCTCTACAGCTAAAGATTGGCAGGTTTTAGCAGCATGTTAATTATACAGGACTTGAAACATTTTTTTTAAATATACTATTTCATGCAATTTGACATACTATAGATTTCTGGATGGCTCATTAAAGTAATGAAAGCAACATCACTGTAAACAATCAAAGTTACATGCATGTAAGTGTATGGATATAGGCTCTCCTATTGCATGCTTATGTAATGTGGGTCTCTCTATAATTAGCTAATCAGTTCAAATAATTTTTCTAATTTAATTTTCTTCTCCATTTCCTATTAATAGATTGTCATGGTTGATTTACCTGATGTAATTAATAGCTTGGGAACTACATTATGACTGCTGAAAGGCATCATTAAAATGAATCTTTAAATATTTTCAAGCTATTTAATTTCCTTTCTTAAAGACAAATTGAAGAGGATAGAATCAGTTTGAAGAGAATAAGAGTTTCAGTACAACATTAATAAAACATATAGTTATTTTAATTGACCAATTTGAGAATTCATTCAATTCGTTATCTCATATATTTTTAATCTTTAGAAATTATATTGTTACTTTAATTGAAGAAATTATCATTAAAAAGGTGGGAACTTTTATGAGGGAAAATAAAAAAGAGGAAAAATTTCAAATATATATATATTCAAATTTCATATAACTAAAAGAATAGGATACCTTTGTATTTCTTGGTATCGGTGACTTTACAAAATGGACTTTTCCATTTAGCTTTAAATGGGTAGACCAAATAGAATTGTAAGGGCTTGCTTCAACTTAGAATTGCAATTCTTTATGACTCATTTATTCAACAAAATATTTGAGTACCTATAACGTGACAACCAGTGTTCTAGGTAACTTAAGGAATTATTACAAGATAACTATGTCATTTATTTACTCAGTTGATATTTTTTGAGTTTTTAATACATGCCAGACAGTATGGTACATTCTGAGGCAACAGCAGTGAACAAAACAGTCTTTGGCCTTGTGGAAATTATTGTCAAGTGAAAAAAGAAGCAGATAGATGGATGGATAGAAAGGTGTTCGGGAAAATTATAAGTCAAGAAAAGTGATTTAGAAAGTGCTGGAGAAGACAAGGCGATGCTTGGAAAGGTGAAGGTGTCTGCAAGATTATAATGATGGGCTACAGTATCTAAGATGGGTATCTAGGGCTGTAAGGACATGAGGCAGAATGAAGAGATGATATGCAGTGGATGTGGGTGCTCCTAGCTTTGGGGAATAACTGAATTTGGGGTATTTGAGGGAAGAGTTAGAAGTACAGAAAATGGTATATAGAAATGAGATATTTAGAATTTAGATTATGGTAATTAGGGTGTAGCTGTTGATGTTAGCAGGACATAGCATGACCTTGAAAGTGGGTGGCTAAGATATGATTGAGGATCAAATCATTGAAAACAAGAAGGTCAAGATTCTTTTGCATGAATGTTGAATCATCAAGAATTCTGACTGGAAAAAAGAAAGTGGCTTTGAGCCAGATGTTAAAATATTTAAGGTATGAGGGAAAGTAATTAAATTACATCTTTAAATTACTACAACAAAGAAAAGTAGCAGGCAGTGTATCCTAAGAGTTTGGGCTTCAAAACTGGAGATTTTCCAGAAGGAAATAGTCTGACAGTGACAATGAAGAGTAAGAGCTCCTATACAAGAAATTTCATTGGGTACTCAGCTACTTCCATATCAAACAAACATCGCTAGTTTATCTGGTGGGTATGGTAGATTGATGCTCAACACCATCCCACTTCTAATGGGTCTTGATGAATAGCAGAATATGGAAAGCTAGAACCTACATTTTCAAGATTCTCTTGCAGCCGGAGCTCCTGATATGATTTGATTCAGGTTTAGTCGATCTCATGACCTCTCAGAAAGCTCTCTTTCTGTGGCTTCCATCCTATCAGCTGAAAAACACAACAGAGAGGTATTTAGGGCTTCTGTGGAAGAGTTAACAGAGGTCTCAGCATCTTGTTAGCCACTTTGTGGATGCTGAGAGGCAGGGAGTGTGGCAGAAATCTTATTGGTGCCAGCTGTAGCAGGTATGCTGGGCTTCTGGAGCTGCCACTGCTGTTGTTTTCCTGATCACTGTGTGGTGGCTGAAAGCTAAGGACTTCCTGATTGGGAAAAGATAGCAGTTCCCCTTGATCCTTGTTATGTGGGGTAGCTTTAGGATTAGTTACTAAATATTTAACCTAAAGTTGGTTTATTTAGCCCTCCCAGTGTTTCAGTAACTTAATACGCTATGATGAATCCCCCACTAGCTAGAGTGGATTCTGGTCTCTCTAATAGCATCCTCTTTAATAGAACAATATCCAACAGTTAGAAAGAGCTACACAGAATTCCATGTGATAGTCATACAGAGAGAACTTAAGGAAAAATGTTACATGAATGACTTTTTTTTAGCTTCTCTTTTGATCACGAGGCCTTCCCTTTGACTGTGTAGAAGGTAAGGGTAATTATTTGAATATGTTTTCCTCTGAGTTTGATAGCATTTCCTGTCTGGCATTATAAATATCTTTCATGAATTATCTAGTTACCTGAGAACTTTACTAAGTGCCATGACAAGTGATCTACGCATTCCAAGTGAGTCTTTTTTCTTCATTAACCTTCTAAAACAGTTAACACCAGAATGGACACATATAAAACAAATAAAACAGCTGTATTACTTCGCTGAGGTTTCTTTAACAAGGTATTACAAACTGGGTGGCTTAGACAATAGAAATTTATTGTTTCACAGTTCTGGATGCTCAAAGTCTGAAATCAAGCTGTTGGCAGGGTTAATTGCTTCTGAGAGCTGTATGGGAGAATCTGATCCATGCTTCTGGTTGTCTCAGGGATTCCTTGGCTTTAGGTAGTCTTCTCCCTGTGTCTTCACATTGTCATACCTCTGTAAGTGTCTGTCTCTCTACCCAAATTCCCCCTATTTATAAGAACACAATCATACTGGATTAGGACCCAACCAAATGACCTCATCTTAGTGTGATCATCTGTAAAGATCTTATTTCCAAATAAGGTCACATTCATAGATACTGGGGGTTAGTAGTTCAACATCTTTTGGGGGAACACAATTCAACCCATAACAAAAACCAAATAAAAATATAAATGTCTGGCAACTGAAAGGTAAGTGCATAGTAGAGTTGATGAAGAGACAAGAAGTTTGTATGTTATATCTAAATCACTAATTTAATCTCAGTAAGAACTCTATCAGGAAATATCATCCTCATTTCGCTAATGACTAGACTGTCCTGATATTTCTTATTTCTTAGTTTGATAAATATACCAGGACTATGTAAGATGATATTCTGGGTATTTGCATCATTCAGCCAAATTTAAACAAAAAACAGTATTTGTACTCTGAAGTTCTAAAACTAATCTATTTGAAACAAATCTAATGCACTTTTCTACTCTTCTATACTGTTTTCCCCAAATAGAAATTTACATAAGAATTATAAATCTAGAAACATCCTTTCCTTGATTTTCACAATCTTCATGGAAAAAGATAATATTGTAAGAACTATTTCAAACATGAGGAACAGAAAAGTTGGTATGCTGAGAATTTAAGGTCCTTCCAGGAATGTGATGCTGCTGTGGTGGAAACTTTTGGTAAGAGTTTCAGTAAGAGGTGATAAGGACTGCGGGGAAGCAGAGGAGGAATAAGATCCCAGAAATGTGTCCAGGATAGAGTTTATAAGTCTTTATGATTTATTGGATGTGTAGCAATGAGAAAAAAGGAGTTTAGAATGACTCTCAGATTTCTGATTTGAAAATAAGGTCATAAAATAATATCATAAAAGCATCCATGTGTATATAGAACCGTATTCAAAAGGAGAAGACATAGAGAAAGTAAGTTTTGAGGACATTGAGTTTGAGGTGACTTTGAAACATTCAGGTGACGTGCACTAAGTTCAAATATGAGAATCTGAGCCAATGGGAGAAGCCAATGATAGTCTTCTGAGGCCTACTGAACATCAGAGTAAATGTTCAAGAGCAGCCAATTCCAAATATGAGTCATAAATCAGAAAACAGATGAAGCTGAAATAATTGTGGCACAGTACTTAGAATTTTTTCACTAATTACATTTTTATTAATTTAATTATATAAGCCCAGTATGTTGTGCAATATAAATAATATACATTTGGATTTATATATTATTTGCAGTTATTAGAGTGTGTTTATACATGTTAGTTAACCCTCAGGATTTCTGAGAAACAACAGCTTTTGTCCTACATGTAAGTTTCCTTTTGATTTACACTTGCCAATGATTCAGTACATCGAGTTGGCGGGAAAGAGGGGTGTAGCACTGTCGTAGATTACATTATTGTTAAGTTAGCATTATCTGCTATTTTTCAAGTGCCAAATACTGCTCATTACAAAAGTATAACTTTGTCAGTCCATTTTTTATAAGTGATTTAAAAATACTAAAAAGAAAATGAGTGTTATAAAATTCATGCAGATGTCAGTAATAGGAACATACTATACTTTCTCTCTCATTAAATTCCTCTTAGTTTTCATGTATATGATCTCACAGATTAAAGTTAATAGCAGGAAAGAACACTGAAGGAATGCCAAAAAATACATAAGAAGAAAAACACTGAGAATCCACAAGTGATTATTCTTTAAAATAAAAGCATAAATGACAGTTTAAATGCTAAAATGTCATAGAATAACAAATGAATTAATTTATTTCTACAATATGTTATCAAGGAAAGGACAGTAGATTGCAGAAAGGAAAAGGCTAAATCATGCAGGATAGTTTAGTAAGTTTACTATAAGAAATAGAAATCAAATCTATTATTGTATAAAGGTAATTATTTTGAATTTCCAATTTTGTCAGTAATGTGTCATTTATTTGTATCAGAATACTATAACTTTCTAAAGTTTTTTTCCTAATTTCCTGGTCTTAATAAAGTGTTTATCTATATGTGAATAAGTTATAAGAGAGTGCATCCCTCCAAAAAGATCCTAACTTTGTGTGGGTGAAAATGCTCATTTAAAAAATAACTTCTGAAGGGTTAAAATAAAGTATCCTCACTTACAATTAATCCATTTCCTCAGATGATTGCAAAAAGAAGTTACAGGCATTTGTTATTATTTAGCAACTCAGTACATGAATTACTATCATACAATGTAAAAGTCAAGGCCTTCATTCTTCTTGTTGCATATTACTTAAATTAGTCTACTCCCAGGGTAAAAGGTAAGGTAAGGTATTCTGAATGATAGCATCAGTAGGAGTGTACATGTGGGTAGGGCTTAAAGAAAAGAAGAAAATTTCTGAGCAGGTCTGCTTATTGGACTGACTCTAGGTACAGAGTTTGTATGGAAGGGTTCAGGGGAGGAATCTGGGCTGGGACAGAGAAGGGCAGGACCAATTAACAAATACAGTCTTTCCTTAGATTCTTCTAGTTCTATTGAAACAGACTTAAAAAGATTTTCTATCTATCCTCACAATTCCAATTCAATCTGCTCATGTAGTACTGATTCAGTGTGTCTTTAAGAAATAATCATATAAATAAATGAGAGGATGAAACACAAATACATATCACTTTTATTTTATTTTTATTTTTCATTTGTTTATTTTTATAGAACAATGGGGTTTAGTTGTGGCACTGAGGGGGAAAGAATCATATATAAGACAGGCTGCTAATTTATTGCTATTTAAATGTCACAAATGAGAAGTAAATCTAGATTCATTTGATAAATTGCTATTAGAAAACTGATCTTAAGAGGTCACCTACCTATCTATGCTTGATTATTCTACAGTTACTATATGTTATTGATGAATTTCAAATAATATAGCTTTTAAAAAAATACATAAATAATTAAAAAAATAAAAGTGTTAATTTCTTAGTTTGATAAATACACTGGGACTATGTAAGATGTTGATATTAAGAAAATCAGGATGAAGGCCTTATGGGAACTATATCTTTAGAGCTCTTTGAAAAGAAGATAAAACTGTCTTTGTTCACAGATAACATAATAGTCTCTGTAGAAAATCCAAAAGAATCATCAAAAAAACTCCTGGAACTAATAAGTGAGGTGGTAGGATACAAGGCTAACATACTAAAGTCAATCACTTTCCTATATACCAACAATGAGCAAGTGGAATTTGAAATTAAAAACACAACACCATTCACATTAGCACCCGAACAAGTGAAATATCTAGGTATTAATCTAATAAAATATATACAGATCTATATGAGGAAAAATACAAACTGATGAATGAAATTAAAGAACTAAACCAATGGAGAAATATTTCATGTTGATGGAAAGAGGCCTTCTATAAACCTAAAAGTATTTTATAATAAACAGTTAAGAAAGTAAACATTTTTGAGAAAAGCTAAAATTGTAAAAGAAAATTCAGTAAAAACTAAAACAGTCTATTTATTTTAATGGTTGTATAGTATTCCATTGTGTGGAGGTATAATACTGTATGTAATTATACATGAATTAATGGGCATTAAGTTGTTTCTAGTTTTTTTGCTGACACAGAAAGGAGTGCAATGAACATACATTTACATACCTTTAAAATAATTTTAATAGTATATGTCAGGATAAATTTTTAGAAGCAGAGTTAAGTCAAAGAATACCTGCATTTTCAATTTTGATAAATATTACCAAGTTGCCTTCCAAAGAAATGTGTGACTTTACATTTCCCTAGTTGAATGTGTGCCTACTCTGCCTAAATCACCTTATAAATGACACTTGTGACATTAATGATCTTATATATGACAACTATAATACTATGTGGAAACAGTGGCTTTCTTTTACAAATGAAGAAAGTATATTTCTAGTCACTTAGGATATACATTTTTTATGTTTATTGGCCTATTGTGTTACTTGGTAAACCCTCTTTTTCTGCCTTTTAACTTTTCTGCCTTTTTCTGGTTTAATTTTTTTTAATACAAGATATTCATGTTTTTAAAAATTTATTTATAAATTTTCATTGTTTTGAGTTAATCTTACTAAGCTCTTATTTTTCATTGATAAACACTGTCACTGTTTGAAAATGAAAAATATCATTTTCTATTTTGTTAGAAAGAAAGTATTAAATCCTTCCCATTAGCTGTTAGACTATTTTAGGAAAGGAGTCTTAATGGTATTTGAAATATTATAAATGCCTTTATTACACATAAGGTTACACATATGCTAATGATGAAAAAAAGGCAGATGATCAAAACCTATAACAATAAAGTGCTGTATTAGAATATGAGGCGTGCCAATGAGATGCCTATGAACATAAAGTGGTTCATTTCTAATTTGCAAGGTACCTTGGAAAGCTAGGTCCATACTAAATGTGCTTTTATGCTTAATTGGCCTCTTTGGTAAACCTGCCTTAAATTATTAAAATGTTCTCTGAAAAATCAAGTCTTTTTGGTTTTGAAACTGATACAAAATTAGTACATCATAACATTGGTTTGGAAAGAAAAAAACAGAAGTAGTTATGAGTGAAGACTCTGGGTTATACCCTGTGTTTAAATCCCTGCTCTGCCACACGTATTTGTGACTTTCTGTACCTCTTTTGTTTTCACTAAAATTGGTATACTCATGAAACTTATCTCATGGTGTTGTTTTTAAACACATTAAAATCTGTAAAGAGGGCTTCCCTGGTGGCGCAGTGGTTGAGGGTCTGCCTGCCAGTGCAGGGGACACGGGTTCAAGCCCTGGTCTGGGAGGATCCCACATGCCGCGGAGCATCTGGGCCTGTGGGCCACAACTACTGAGCCTGCACGTCTGGAGCCTGTGCTCTGCAACAGGAGAGGCCGCGATAGTGAGGGGCCTGTGCACCGCGATGAAGAGTGGCCCCCGCTTGCCACAACTGGAGGAAGCCCTCGCATAGAAATGAAGACCCAACACAGCCAAAAATAAAAATAAATTTAAAATAATAATAATAATAATAAATAAAAAAAAAATAAAAAAAAAAATCATATATCTAAAAAAAAAAAAAAAAAAAAAATCTGTAAAGAGCTTTGAATAGTATCTTGTACCTAATAGGTGATAGATAAATTTTAAATATAGAATATGATTATAAATATATTTATATTTTTTTCTTTTAAAATTCTGTTCAGTAGTCAATGATTTTATTGTGGCTGTACTGATAGATTAAAGTTACACAAGTATCAAATTCAAACTTAAAAACAAATGTGAATTTTTCCGTGAAAATTGGAAAAACTAACATGTAGACAAGCTTGAGGTTCAAATTACCCAAAGCTCATGAGAAATGTATTTCTGAGGGAAGTTATTATACATACAATATGTACACATACACACATACACATCTATCTCATATGTTTATTTGTATATCTATTATTATGGGAATATATATATAAATATATATATAATAGCTGTTTGAAAAATATTCAATTCTTGAGGGTTCAGCTGAAATTTGGAATGTGTGTGAAGATAATTTGGAATCTGCCAAGTGAAGAAACCAAAATATAAGGCATAGGCAATTAGGTGGTTGAAATAGTCAGGTTGCTCTTTATCTGTGGAATATGTTCCTTCCTTTTTTCCTCTTCTAGTCTTCCTTAACATCTAACAGATAGAATATAATGGTTCTGAACTTTTTAAGATGTTCACGTTACTTCTGATGAAGAAAGACAAGGTTGAGTTCTCACAGAAATGATCTTGAGTTCTTTGTTGTCAAGGAAAAGGGAGAATATTTACTTTAAAGGTTGTGTCTGGCTTCCTCTTTTGTTCAAGTTCTGTTTTCAGAACTCTGACCTGTCCTGGATCCACAGAAGCCTCATTTGATTGGGGGACTGAGTGGAGGTGACCTGGAGCTTTGAGCTTGGGGCAGAGAGAAACCAAAGACTGAATTTCACACAAGAAGACATCATGCAATTTCAAGTTTAAAGAGAAAGTTAGGAATCAAGAGCTAAAACTGAAATGAAGGGGCCTCAGATGGGGCTGGGTAGAGTGAGCAGGTTCAGAAAGCAAGGACTGAAAGTAGTCCCTGAAGCAAGAGGACATGGTTAAGAGGGAGCTATCAAGGGCCCTAAGACCCTTGGGACACAGATGACTTTATGTAAGTCACTGTAATTAAAAGCTTGTTCACCTCAGCTTTATACCTGGGATTTGGCCCAGATATATCATCTCAGGTCAAAGGTAGGAGAAGAGGATGATGGAATAGGCACTCTAGTAATATAATTTGAAGGTCTTCCCTCATCAACAGGAGGGCTAGTGTTAAAAACCTTCTTTCCCTTACCATTTTCTAATTTCTGTGTAATATCTGAAGTCCTTGAACCGCTGTGGAGTGGTACTACCTGATTTCCAGCATCCATATATCCATACTTCACTGGGAATTAATGGACAGGTAGTTCTGCTTTGGTTCAGACCCCAATGAAGTGGTCTTGTTCCTCCTATTCTTTAAAATGCCTTACTTTTTGTGTAGTCATGGTAGAGGAAGACTGGTCTAGATGAGAGCCACATGTGTCCCATCACCTATTTTTGTAAATAAGCTTTTATTGGAACACAGCCATACCCATTCATTTACGTCTTATCTATGTTTTTTTTGTGTTGCAACAGGAGAGTTGAGTGGTAGGAAAGAGACTGTATGGCCTGCAAATCCTAAAATATTTTCTATCTGGCCCTTTGCTATCCAAATGATAGTCCTGATCAATGAAGATAATATATCTACTGTAGACCTTCCTGGTTATATAATATCTGAATATTATGTCACATTTTTCACAGAAGACATTGATAAACATTAGCTTCAAGATAAAGATTAACAGAACAGTATAGGAATAGAAAACCTAATATATGTGTTTAATTTAATTTATCAACAAATAGCATCCTTAGTATATATCAGTAATGTATTTTGTTTGGAGTAAAGAATGAGCCACAATCCGTGTGCTCAATGAACTAATATTCTAATAGAGAAAATATACATAAACAAATGCAATGCTATGTGGCAATGTTAAGGTAGAGTTATATGCAAAGTGGTATCTGAACATAAGTTAGTTCTGCTGGTGGTGAATTGGGAAAAGTTCTAAACAGAGTAGGCATTTGACCTGGGCTTAAAAACAAATGAAAAAAGAAAAAGAAAAAAGAAAAAACACTTGGAATTTGCCAGGCAGACAAGACAGAAAAAGTATTCAAAGAGAAGGCCGTGCATGAGCAAAGCATATCAGTCTTTTTGGGCTGCTATAACAAAAATACCACAGATTGGGTGGCTTATAAACACCAGAAATTTATTTCTCACAGTTTTGGAGGCCCAGAAGTCCAAGGTGAAGCACCAGCAGATTCAGGGTCTGGTGAGCGGGACTAGGGACTGCTTCCTGTTTCATAGATGACCATCTTCTCTCTGTGTCCTCTTATGGTGGAAGGGGCTAGGTGGCACTTTGCGGCCTCTTTTATAAAGGCACTAATCCAATTCATGAGGGCTTTACTCTCATGACCTAATCACCTCCCAAAGACCCTACCTGCAAATACCATCACATTGGAGACGCTTTCAACATATGAATTTGGAGGGAACACAAACATTCAGTGTATAGCAGGGTCTCTGATAAAAAGTAAGCATAGGGAATATCTTATAAGCCCAGTTTAACTGAGCATTATGTATGACCTCCAATTTCCTCAACCTTGTTCCTTACGCTTGCATGGCAGCATTCTCATGGTATTAGCAGCTGCTGAAATACTTATTGGTACTCCATCCTTACTCTTCATCAAGAACCTGACAAAGTCAGGGTAGCTCTGTTCTGTGTTCTGTGCTTTAATGAGCCCTGCTCTGGTCCTCCTTTGATCTCATTCATCCCACCAGAACAGGTGTTCTTCAGGTCAAGAGGATATGCTCAACTAGGTCCTCCACTACCCCTTTTAGGTCATCTCTATGTACCAGAAACCCTGAAATGCCCTGACCCAGTAACCTGAGCCTGCTCCCAAGTCCTGAAGGGACCTCTTCCTCTGTCTATAGACCTCATCTCTGACGTGCACCCATAGAACCATTGCGCCAAAGAGTGGCTTTTTGTAGTGGAGGAGCTCAAGCCTGTGGGCCAGAATGTACAAGTGCACACATGTGTTTGAGCCTCTTCACTGTGTGGGACAGAGCTCTTTTTGGTGGGAAAGGAAGGCGGACAGCACTCAACCTCCTTTTGTACTCTTGTCATAAGCCCTGCAAATGTTATGGGCAAACCTGTAGCCAGATGCCAGAAAACAAGTACTAACTGCTAGGACCAGTACTCACTGTAGCTCTGGGTACAGATCAGACCTGCTGGCCATCACTGTAGTTCTAGATACAGATCAAACCCACTTGCATAGAGAGCAAGAGCTCAACAAAGACATCAAATAAAAACTGTCATGGGGAAAATACTTGGGTAAAAAGAATAGAATGCCAGATCCTGTCCTTTTGATTGATTGACAAGATTTTCTATCTCTTTCCAAAGATGCCTTGTAACAGTTAGTCTTATTACTCTGAATACATTCAGGTGCAGCTTCTTTTTAGCATTTTAATAGTTTGGCACTTTCTTCTGTTTCCTTTCCATAGTCAACCTGCTTCTGAGCCTCAAAAATTTATGAGAAAGAAGATTCTGTGTTCATCAAGACTTTTAAATACTTGGGAAATACCTAATCTATGTGTAATTAGTGTATAATTAAATTACTTAGTATGAAACTGCATGTAAAAGTATCTGACAACAAGTAATAATAATCTGCCTCCAGAATATCAGTCTATCTTTAATTGTCTTACTTTAAATATAGTATTACTTTGCTCAAATTGCCTTTTTTGTATTTTTTTCATAAACTATAACAATCCAAAAGATTTTCTTTTAAATGAGTTTTTGAACTAAGCATTACTTAGCAGTCTGCCCCAGTTTTCTATACATTGTAGATTCGGCTTAAAATACCTTCTTTGTGTGTTTATGCATAAGTGTTTGCATGACTATTTAGACTTTGAGGTCAATTTTAAAAATGTAAGATTTATAAATAGGAAAAAATGAACAATCTCCAGGGACCCAGGAAAATCAATTTCTGTATAAAGATTGTAGATTTCAGTTCCTATTCTACCAAAAGGTTATCAGAAACTGCATAAATGACAAGAAAACTGTTTGCATTTTTTTGTTTTATTTTTTCAGTTAGTAAAGGTTATTCTTTTTACAAAACAACAAAAGAGTGAATAGTCCTATGTATCTAGACTGGGCTAGCTAGAGTTGCACAAGAAAATTTGATCAGAGTCAGGTTATGGAAAACTTTGTATGCCGTGCTAAACCACTTGATCTTGGAACTTTATCATGTGGACAGTGGGACTTTGTTGGGCTTTTTTTTTTTAACAGTGTGATGAGCAGATCTGAATTTCAGGGATTTTTTTTGAGATCTGAAGTTTTGTCTGGAGTGTAAAGATTCTAGAAAGGAAACTAGTTGGAAGGCTGTTACCATAATCCTTACCAGAAGAACTGATGTGGACCAGGGCTGTGGCAGTGAAAGGGAGAAAATGAGAGAAAAGAACTCACTAGAGAGAAGTGGTTATGGGAGGTGGGAATGTTTAATAAAACACTGGAGAATAAAAACCACACATAGGATTTCAAAATAACTGAAGAGCTCTTGTTTGGTGTCAAAGTGAAATTAAATATTCTCTCTCTGTCTCTCTGTCTCTCTTTGTCTCTCTGTGTCTGCCTCTGTTGCACTCTCTCTTTATTTCCTCTTTTAAAATTTCTGTAAGTAGATGGCTGTATATAGAGGAAACTTTCCAAGTAAAGGGAGCAGCATAAGTGGTATTAGATAGTAGATGATGGCCTACTTTTACTAATTGTAGATATTGTTTAGATAAATGATGAAAAATAAATTTAGATTAACTTGAGTTCAGAATGTCTAAGGCTGAGGATAAGAAAGAAAGATTGAAAGGTTTGCTTATAATGAGAAAGGGTCATTTGATCTATTTTCTTAAAATTATAAATCAGGTCAAGGCATGGATTCGACGAAAATATGGTATTCCACTGGGAAACAAAGTAGTGCCTCCAAAATGTACATCCCTTTTTCTGAGAGAAAATGTTCCTTATTATGCAACTTCCTCTCAATGCCAGGGCTCAGATCTCTTTCTTTTCTTTTTTTTTTTTTTTTTTTTTTTTCTGTATGCGGGCCTCTCACTGTTGTGGCCTCTCCCGTTGCGGAGCACAGGCTCCGGACGCGCAGGCCCAACGGCCATGGCCCACGGGCCCAACCGCTCCGCGGCATGTGGGATCCTCCCAGACCGGGGCACGAACCTGTGTCCCCTGCATCGGCAGGCGGACTCTCAACCACTGCGCCACCAGGGAAGCCCCTCTTTCTTTTCAAAGCCACACTAATGTCTTTAGCTCTATGCATCCTTGGCTTTCAGTTTCTTGTTCTTTGATCTCCCTTAGCAGCAAATTGACAATAGGAGTATTAGAAGCACTAGATCTACTTGAGTCAATCTTTGTCTTGGAAATAATACTGTCTTTAGTATATTCTTTAAAATTTTTCATTAAAAAATAAAAATATTAATGATAAATGTAAAGATTTAGTAAAACAAGACCGTATATTAGCTTCTATAAACTGGCTAGTATTATTTAGTAATAATAATCCATGCCTGAAACATTTGCAAAAGCTGATAATGACATGTCCATTTATTTACTCAATCATTTGATAAATATGTTTTGAGCATCTGTTGTGTGCCAAGTATTTCTCTAGACTCCATAATATAACATGGTCAAAATAGAGAAATGTGCCTGTGTCATGGAGCTTACATAGTGTTCAGGGGGACTAGACAATAAACGCAACAATTTAAGCAAATATATAGTATGTTAGATAGCAGTACATATCCTGGTTGAAAATAAAGCAAAGAAGGGTGTTGCAAATTTAAGTAAGGTGGCAGAGAATGCCTTGATGACATGAGGGAGAAATCCTCTGGGAAAAGGCAAAGGGAGTAGCAAGTGCAAAGGCTCTGAGGTGAAAGCATTCCTGGCATGTTTGAGCAAAAAGGACAATTCTGCTATAAGAGAATAGATTAGGCAAAAAAATAATCAGTGATAAAATCAGAGTAGAGGCGTGCAGATCGTGTAGGACATTGTAGGCAATAGCGGTGACTTTGGCTTTCTTTTACTCTGCGTGAGGTAAGAGGCCCCTCGTGGACTGTGAGCAGTGGGTGGTGGTGCTGGTCTGACTGTGGTGTGAACAGAATCTCCCAGCTAGTGTTGAAAATAGACTGAAGCAGGGCAACTGCTATTATTGGCAATGGTTTTGACTTCTTCCCTGAAGCAGCTTTATCTGAATTTATCTGATTATGAAGAGCAGAAGTCAGGAGTACAAGTGTTAAGTCCTTGGACAAACAGAAACAGCAGCTGAGAAATCAGGCTCAAATTAACAGATAAAATTCAGAAAAGCCCACAGTTCAAAGATATGGGTCATATAGCAGGTCGGGACTTGAACATCATTAGCACAAATGAATGAGTGACCATTTGACACCCTAAATGCTACTTTTACAAATAGCATCTTAAATGCTACTTAATATAATACCCAAGTAAGACAAAAATCTGATTATGTTAATTTAAGTTATATATTTTATTTATTTATTTATTTTGCGGTACGCGGGCCTCTCCCATTGCGGAGCACAGGCTCCGGACGCACAGGCTCAGCGGCCATGGCTCACGGGCCCAGCCGCTCCACGGCATGTGGGATCTTCCCGGACCGGGGCACGAACCCGTGTCCCCTGCATCAGCAGGCGGACTCTCAACCACTGTGCCACCAGGGAAGCCCTAAGTTACATTTTTAAAACAAATAATTTACTGTATTTTTTGGAAATAGAAATTGAGCAGTTTCTATTGTGTATCAGTGGCAGCAGGTTGTTAGCTTGACAAGATGTTGGAATCTATTTGCCAAAAGTAGTGTTGTATGTGGAGTGTGCTCTTTGATCTGGAAGCTTTCCAATCTGAAATGGCTAAAATTTTGGGTAAAATGTATAAATGAACTCAAATAAAAAGCTTATGGAAATTAATTAATGCAATGAAGTTTATGGAATGCTCATTGTATTCCAAGCACCTTACTACAAGCAGGGGCTGGGCAGAGGTGGATGTTACAGGGATGAATAGGATAGAGAGGGCATATACTGCAGTGGTTATGAGGTCAGGCTTTGGGCCAAAGAGACTAGAATTCCAACCCTGATACTTGGTAGCTTTATGACATTGAGTAAGTAATTTAATCTTTCTAAACCTCAGTTTCCTCAAGTGTAAATGGTGATTGCATATCTGCTTTATATTATAGGTCTGATGGAATATTAAATTAAATGATTATATAAAGTACTTTGCAGAGAGTCAAGCATATAATAACGACTCATTTAATGATGCTAGTTGCTCTGTTGCTGCTTTTTGTCTGAGTTTAAGTGTTCACAAGTTAGGATATCAAACTCTACATTTCATAATGTTATGTGTTATAAAATAGATTGGATAGTATATAGATAGATAGATGGTTCAATGTAATTGCAAGGAAGAAAGTACTAAAGGTATCTGGAGGAATCAAAAAAGATATCAAGAGGGAGCCAATAAGCCGGATTTTGAAGAATGCATTCGAGTTTCCAGGTGGAGGTCATCATTCATTAATTGTTAGTCATTTAATTAATATGCATTTATTGTGTGTATGCTATATCCTGGAACTGTGCTGGAACTGCAAAACTTTATAAGAAATAATCTTTGCCAACCCTTTTCCACTATGGTGAGAAAGAGCAACTTGTAAAAATCAACTGTTAAACTATGTGAATGTGTATTTACTAAAGCTGCCTGTAGGTTACATGCCCTGAGAGTAGAGTGAAAAGAAGGTAAAGGTTGATTCTGTTTACAGTAATGAGAAAAGGGAAATCCTGCAATATCCATTCTAGGTGCTTTACACACTCACTTAACCCTTACAACAACCCTCTGAATTAAGTATGTGTTCCTCATGTCACAGATGAAACTAAGGTTCAGGGATTTTAACTATCTTGTCCAAGTCACTTAACTAGCAAAGGGAAGAATTAGGATTTGAAGATGACCACAGCTAACTTTGTAGAGGGGAGGGAAGTGCATGTTGCCATGTGCCCAAAAGAAAAGAAGACCTGGAACATTTGTGAGCATCTCTAATGACAACCACAGATGGCTCCCTTCTCTGAGGAACTGGTCAGTGTTGTGTTGGCTGAAGTAAGACAGTGCAGGAGGATCATGTCCTTAGATTTAAGGTTTCCTGGTAAGGGCTGGAAATAGCAATGCAGAGTATTGGAAGCGTAGTGTTCTGGAGGGATTATCAAGTAGGCACTTAGGCATGAGGAATAATCAGAGACCCAGACACGGGATCTCACAGAGATGAAAAGTTTCCAGGAAGTGCTGGGCAGCCCATGCTGCCATGAGAGTTATGTGATCAGCCGGACTTCTCATTCTTAATAGAGAGTCCTAAGACCTTGGGCATGAAGAAATTTGATCTGTAAATTCAGGATCTTTACAGATAAATAATGTTAAAGCCAAGTGTAAAGGTGAGAATCTTTGTGTTCAGTTTCTCATTTTGCCACATTCCTACAAGGAATTCTTAGTTATTGTTGAGTGTGACACAGGGAGCCATCAGAAACAGGGAAATCATTTTTGTTTGTACTTTAAGATTCCAGGATTTATAATACTCATTTGTATTAGAATAGGACTAGCCATATGAAAGAGGAGGCACTAAACTCTTTAAGGGAGATAAACAAAATCCTTCTCAGACCTCTAACAGGGTCCAGTCTATATATAATCGAATAGAATTGAATAAGAACTTTGTGAAACCCTTGTGCGCTATGGATATCACTGTTTACATCATCTCTGCCTTTTAAAAGGGATCAGAGCCACAGAAATAGCCATTACCAAATATCTCAGGGTAATTATTGGAGTACCCACCCTCCAGAAGAATGGGATCAGGATTGGATTTGATTGGTGATATCATGAAAATGTATGCCTTTTAACCTTGGACTCAGAGAGTGTGCATGATTTATACCTCCAGGTGAGAAAGGGAGGAACCTTTGGTCATTACTCCTTACTACCTGGCTGTCTTTGAAGAATTTCTTTAATCCCACTGAACTCCACTCTCCTCATCTGTAAAATAGAGAAAATAATATTCACCTCATAGGTACTCAGATTTAAATGGGATCTGATGGAAAGTGCTGAGCATGGTACATACATGGTGACTCATCTTCCCTTCTTCCCCTTTCCCTGTTCTTCAACGATATAATAATTATTAGCTGAGCCAATATCTCCAAGGTGAGAATTAACTCAGGGAAGAATGTGGACTCCCATGGGGCATTGCTTTTGACTGTGCCTCTCTGCTCTGATGTAGATTAAAAGAGAGGATTGAGAAAATAAAAGAGAGAAGGAAAGTTAGTAGCCCTTTTTTGAAGTTATCAGCAATTTTCTTAGCTGGAACAACAACAATAAATAACAGTCAGGGACTCCCTTTAGTTGTTATAGTTTTTGACAGTAGAAGATGGAGAGCAGATGTGGAATGGTTCACCCTTCGAAGAGGCATTACAGAGACATGGAACAGAGACAGGGTGTATATCCTGGCAGGGAGAATGTTCCATGCGCTCACTGCAGGGTTGGCAGGGCCTACAAAGATGAATGTGGCAGAAGTGCTGGAGTCCTTGCAACACCCTACTTGCTAACTTATAGTGTTGGTTTATGGCCAGCAGGCCAAAAATGCCACCAGAGAGAATATCGTAATAATTTTTCTCTTCCATTACTTGATGCATAATGCTTTTCTTTCCCAGAGGGAAATATGCATTTTAAAACTCTATAATTGTACACCCTGAGATGATGCAATAAGAGGGGCACAAAAGTTCATAGCCTCAGTGTAATCATGAGAAACTATCAGATAAACCCAAATTGAGGGTCATTCTACAAAATATGTGACCAGTCCTTTTCAAAAACATCAAGATCATTGAAGACACAGAAAGACTGAGAAACTGTCACAGATTAGAGGAGGCTAAGAAGACTTGATGACTTAATACAGCGTGGTATCTTGGATTGGATCCTGGGACAGACTAAGAATATTAGTGGAGAAATTTAGGAAAACTGAATAGTTTAGTTAATAGTCTTGCACCAATGTTAATTTTTTAGCTTTGATAAATATTCCATGATTGTATAAGATGTTAACAGTAGGTGAAGTTTGGTAAAGGATATATAGGAACTCTCTGCACTGTCTTTGTAACTCTTCTGTAAATTTAAAATTTTTTCAGATTACATATAAAGAAAACCTCTATGGCATATACTACAGTGTGCTCTCACCAGCCAAGCTAACTATATGTAAATTTATGAGAAAAGCAGCTATTAGGTTTTTTGTTTATATTATCAGCATTTGGGATACTGTGTCCCCCTCCTCCAAATCAATTTTATTGAAGAGATTGTGAAAGGAAAAATTATGGAAAAAAGAAATTGAGCAATGACCATGAAATGTGAAGGAAATGCTTTAGAACTAGAACTTTAGGTGTGTTTAAGAGGATTAGAAAAGGTCCTAACTATGAGTTATGGGGATGTATTTAGACACAAGACCGTCATGACCATCATGAGAGCAGAGAGGAGGCCTTTTTATAGTTCATCCCTATTATGTTTTCTTATGTAACCCATATGCCAAAAACATATAGGGAAACCTGTGTTCTTGAAAAGAAAATTAATATAAAGAAGATTAATTTACAAATAATCTTGGTAAGAAAAAATATTGTCACCAGTCTCATCTAGGAATTCAAAGGCATCTCATTTTTTTAATACTTAATTTTGAGCCAAAAATAATCATGAAATGACCTGAAAATGTAGCCTGGGTGCAAGGGCTTCTGTTTTCATTTTTATTAATCACAAAGAACAATCTCTGAGAGGATTATTTCTGTAGTCACAACTGTCATTGGTGAATAAAGCATTTGGTTGTCTCTAGGGAAGTGGGATTGCTGCCAGACAGCTCATATGCATGAGGAACTAAGCATGGGTTAGAACATACATTTTGACCTTTATGATTTGGGACTATTCATTATGGCAGATTTTCATTACTGATTGTTGAATTTTTAAGAACAGTCTGTAACCCCACTCGCCAGGGAAATGGTGCTCCAGTAGGGCTAAAGCCATTTTAAAGTCTATTAAGTTAGCTCTATTTGCTCTGAGGCATGTCATAGTCAAGAAGAAGAGCAAGCTGTGGTACATTGCATAATATACCACCTTCTCAGGTTTATTTTTATGCCTCAAATCTGTCTCCTTTTTTATGGTACTAAACCATCCTTCTAGTCTTACTCATATAAACATAACATCATCAACATCGCATGATACACATATACTCAGCATATCCCTTCTGTTTCATTTCTGGATGTTGAATTATCCCATACTATCCCACAGGGTTGGGTGCTAGAAACACATTGAACTCTGATTATGTGTATTAAAGCTGACAAAGTGTGTAGAGTCAAAGTTTATTGTTACCAATTTTTTTCTCTTCACCTAGATTTGATTATTTTGCACATTTGTTTCACCTGTTTCTTTCTCTGACTTTTTATCTGAGACATTATAAAGTAAGTGGCAAATAACATGGAGCCTCACCCCTAAAGGCTTAGCATGTCTTTCTCCCGTTATAACTGCTGCACTATTATCACACCAAGGAAATTTCACATGATACAATGCTATTGAAGAAATAATCCATATTCAGTCTTCTCCAGTTCTCCTCCAAATATTCTTATTCTTTGTAGCTTTTTAATTCAGTCCAGAATTTAATCAAGGATCATACATTGATCCATGATTGGATCTTCCATGAGCTGCCTTTCCTCAAACTGATTTGCCTAGTGAAGAATCAAGCTGATTCTCCTTTCTCACATCCCGTTTCTCAAATACCTATCTCCCTCTATATAAAAGAAAGAAATATGAAAGGAGAAAGGAAGGAAGGAAGGAAGAAAAGAAGGGAGAGAGGGGAGAAGGGAGGGGGAAGGGGAGAGAGGCAATACATAACTTTCATTCATCCCAAATTTTTCATGGTACATTGCTCTAAGTTAGAAAAACTCCTGAGACACAAAACAATAAGACAAAACATGCATTGGCATCTGTGAAGTTTTCCTTAATCAAGTTACAATATTTCCTCCCTATCTTTTTTATTATGCTACGCATTGCAAATAAAATTTACTTCCTGTATTTTATAATTAAACATTTTATTATATGTATGTTGCTTTTCTTTGAATAGGAATTTGACTAATAATAATTAGTCAATAATTTTGACTAAAAATAATTTGACTAATAATTTTGACTAATAACAATTCATGAGAACTCAAGGTAGAAGGAAGATTTTAAAATTGGAGCCTTATGATATTGCACATTTTTGATTCAATTTATTTAAATACATTTATTGCAGAAAATTTTAATAGGCCAAAATTTACAATATATCAGAAACTGCATACTTTGCTCCCAATTTAACATAGAGTAACAAATTTTATATGTCACTCTAAAGATGTGTGAGGAGGTGTGTTCTGTAAATTTCTTTTAGGGGATAATTGAACAAATACTTGAAGACTTGTGTCCTAAACAGTACTTTCACACCTTCACTTTCTCTCACATTTGCAACACCACCTTTCCCATCCTCATTCGCAGTCGCTGCCTCTTACTCAGAGAGAACAGAAATTCCCATCACCATATCTCCCCACCCCCTTGCATCTCATGCCGCTATGGTCTTTCTTCCCTGTTGTTACTGTGGAAAAACCTGCCCTATTCCTTGCAAAGACCAATCCCTTCCTCAGCTCCCTCTTGCTTACTCAGACGATTTCTATAATCTTCCTCTCTCTCTATGCTTTTCTTTTCCATCAATGTTCAAAACTCTGTTATTTTCCCATATTAATAATAACATTTTTACAAGTTCTCTTGACTCCACTTGTGGCTTTAATTACACTCCCCACCCCAGTTTCTCTCATTTCCTTTACAGCAAAATGACTCAGAAAATTGTGAATGCTCATTGTCTCCAGTTTCTTCTAATTCTCTCAGGCTCTTGCCCCCAGCTCTCCACTGAAACTGATAATATCAAGGACATCAGTGATCTCTGTGTTGCCAAATCCAGTGATTAGTTTCTAGACTTCAGGGGTATTTGGCAGAATTGATTACTCTCTGCTTGCAACGTCTTCCAGCCTTGTAGTAATAACATTTCTATGTTTTTTCCCCTCCCTCTCAGACCACTCTCTCCTAGTTTCTCTTATTGGCTCCCTCCTCATCTCCCCAACATCCAAACACTGAGAAGCACACCAGACTCAGTCTGTGAACCTCTTCACTTTTTATTCATTTTATCACATACCTTTGGTAATCTTGGCTGAATTATAGATTTGAGTACATTTTATAAGTAATGACTCCCACATTAACGTCTTCAAGGTGGATTCCTCCAGTAAACTCCAGACCTCAAAAAAATACATCTTCATTTTCTAAATGGCATCTCAATTTAACACATCGAAAACTTAGTTCCTGACTCCCTGCCCCTTGCTCCAAACTTGCCCTTCTCATAATTTTCCAGATCTGTATTCTGTTTTCCAGATGCTTTGGCCCAAATTCTCCAAATCATCAGCCATCATCCTTGACTTTCCTCTTTATGTCACACCCTCATATAATTTTACAATATATTTAAAGTATATTCATATATACACTGGCTACTGAAACTGGCTGCTTCAATCTGGTCCAAGTCACCACTGCCTCTCTCTGGATTCTTGCAAGAGCCCTCTCATTGATCTCTCTGCTTCGTTTCTTGCCACACTTCAATCTGTCTCTCCAGCAGCTACCCAAAGAATTACATTAACACAGAAATCCCATCATGCCACTTCCCTGCTCAAAATCTTCCAGTTGCTTCCCCAAAGCCAAGTCCTCACAATGGCCTATAAAGTCCTACATGCTTGAGGCCCAAGTTACTACTGGGACTTGGTCTCCTTCTCTTCCTTGTTCACTCTGCTCAGAATACTCCGTCATTTATACTTGCCCTTCCATCATACCAGAAGCACTGCACCCACCCCTTAGATATTCATGTGTTATTCCTTCATCATCTCCTGCCTTTGCTCAAATGTCACACTCTCCCTGAGTGCTTTCTGCCCTCCCTATCTACATTGCAACCCCATCCCTCCCTGTTTTGGTTTACTCCTTAGCACTCACCACCATCTACTGTTCTCTATATTTGCCTATTTGCCTTCTTTATTTTCTGTCTTCTCAGCCCTCACCACCAGCCCTGCAAGGATGTAAGCTCCCTAATGGCAAGGATTTTTGTCTGTTTTGACTGAATATGGTCTCCTACTATGTTTCCATTTTCTGACAGAGCACTGGATCCTCAACCAGAAAGCCTTTCAGTGTTTTTGAGTGAATGCATTCATGGAGGAGTGTAATGAATTTTTGAAAACAATGAGAATTGAGAGATTTTCTGGCTTTTTATTTTGCAACTTTATTATATCAAACATAAACCGTATAATAGTTATAAGGTACTTCTTTCATACAACAATTTGTAAGACTATTTTAAATTGTCTTCATAGTCAGGAACATAAAACTCTGCTTAGATCTGAGTAAGTATGAAGAAAAAGGGAATGGTCATTAAATTCTGTAGCAGTTGGAGAAGGGTTCACTGAAGTGCTAGAACTTGATCTAGGCCCAAAATAAAGAACAAAGATTTAGAAATGTAGAAGGATGAATGAGAGAATGAAATAGGCAAGAGAAATGATGTGAAACTGAACAGGGAGGAATGTATGTAAACATGATTTTTTATTCCCTGAGGCACAGAATTCATTTTAAAGGAGTAGTAGAAGTTACAGTTTAGGGCTGTAGGTAGAAGCTCTACAGGGTGACCTTGAACAAAAGGCTAAGGACTTTTATCCTCTAGGCATGGGGTGTTTATCAAATATTGGGTTGGCATATTTTGATTGGAGAATGGGGGAATGAAATGACCAAACAAGGTGTTGGTTTCAGTGCATTCTAGCTGTAAGATGAATTAAACATAAAAGACCTTCATAGAGAACCCAAATTGGGTTTTAGTAGAGTGGTGATAAAGCAAAAAAATATTAATGCTGAATTGAGTGAAAATATCAGAAGGTAATTTTCCAAAAGCATGACAGAATAGAGAGAGAGATAGTAACTGATAAGAAAGGGTTGCAGAAACCTAACTTAGAGTGGGTGAAAAGGGAAGCCCTCTCTCAGAAGATAGCACTGAAGAGAGGAGAGCCTTTCAGGCCTAAAGAAAAGCAAATGAGAAGTCCATCTTCAGGCAAGAGTCTGATGTAATAGAGGAATGGGTAAAAGTAGCATTATGCTCAAGTGGGAAATGGCAGGAGATGAAGCCAGAAATTGTCAGAGGCCTTGAAGAAATGAAGTCAGATAACCGCTTACAGTTGGCAAGCTAGGCTGTCATTTCCTTTCATTGAAAGATTCTTAATACAGGAGTTATGCGTCGAAGAAAGTGGAATGAATTGAGGGTGTTAAACATGAGTGAAATCAATGGAACATGTATAAGTAAATGCCTAAGTGCCAAAAGCAGCAGCATAAAATGAGAACAAAACAGGAAAAGACTGGTGAGACTGAAGGAAAATGCACATTGGAAACGTAGAGGGGAGGTTCTGTGATAGACAATCTGAGGGTCTGGAAGTCTAAGAAGTCTGAAGAAATTTTTCTTGCTTTTTCCATTGCACAGAGCTACTTAAGAAAAATTACTTACATCTGATGAATGTGAATCTGACACCCAGATTTCGTATAGGATCTAAATATACAAACTTCAGCAAACCTCTAACTGCATTTAGTGCTCTAACTTTTGCATTTTCTTAAACATAAACATCCAATTTAGAATAAATAGTGTGTTGCTTATTTAGAAACATTAGTGATGGCAAAATTGTGATAGAGAGAACCATGGAAAAGAATGATGCTGATAGCTCAGATTCATTTCTCTCTCTTTGACAATTATGAGCTTCCATCAAGGTGTTTATGTTTATGCTGAGTTTCTAATGTTTGCATTTGCAATGTTCAGTGGGCTACCTTTCTAGAAATATCCTACAAAGCAAAATAAACAAACAAAAGAATCAGAATTTTTTGAAAGGTGACCTCATAGCTCCTAAAATTCCCTGGGTAGACCTATCTGTGAATCAACAGACATTATAAGTTTGAGTTGTGTATTTCCAAACCAATTAATTTGTTTAATTCAATATGAATTTATTAAGCATCTACCATATGCTCAACACTGCTAAGAGGTTTATTCATAATACCAAGACTAATGTTATGTCTTATAATGGGGAAGATCTTGTAATGGGGGAACTGGACATATATTCAAAAGAAAGACTATAATAGTAAGAACAAATGATATAAGATAATAGATAGATAGATAGATAGATGAGAGAGAAATATAAGGACGATTTATTTCTAACTGGGGGAATTTTTGAGTAACCTTCTCTATAGTGGTAGAATACAAAATGGATCTTGAAAGATGGGTAGTATATCAATAGTAAATTATACATAAATAAACCCATGCACTTATGGTTGATTAACCTACAACAAAGGAGGCAAGAATATACAATACTGAGGAAAGACAGTCTCTTCAGTAAGTGATGCTGAGGAGTTCCCTGGTGGTCCGGTGGTTAGGACTCGGCTCTTTCACTGCCATGGGCCTGAGTTCAATCCCTGATCAGGGAACTAAGATCCCACAAACTCCATGGCATGCCCCCCCTCCAAATAAAGGGATGCTGGGAAAACTGGACAGCTTCATGTAAAACAATGATATTAGAACATTCCCTCACACCATAAACAAAAATAAACTCAAAATGGATTAAAGACCTAAATATAAACCATAAAACTCCTAGAGGAAAACATAGGCAAAACACTCTGAGACATAAATCATAGCAATTTTGTTTTGCATCTGTCTTCTAAGGAAAAAGAAAGAAAAGCAAAAACAAACAAATGGGACATGTTAAATGTGAAAGCTTTTGTACATCAAAGGAAACTATGGACAAAACAAAACGATAACCTACTGAATGCAAGAAAGTATTTGCAAATGATACGACCAATAAGGGTTAATATCCAAAATTTATAAACAACTCAAACAACTCAATATTAAAAAACAACCCAATTAAAAATGGACAGAAGACCTAAATAGATATTTTTCAAAAGAAGATATACAAATTGCCAACAGGCACATGAAAAAAAAAAGAAGTTCAGCATTGCTAATCATCAGAGCAATGCAAAAATCACAATGAGATGCCACCTCACACCTTTCAAAATGGCTGTCATTAAAAAGTCTACAAGTAACAAAAGTTGGTGAGGAGGTGGAGAAAAGGGAACTGTTGTGCACTGTTGGTGGGTTTGTAAATTAGTGAAGCTACTATGGAAAACAGTATGGAGGTCCTCAAGAAAACTAAAAATATGAATTACCATATGATCCAGCAAATCCACTGCTGGATGTAAATCTGAAGAAAATGAAAACAGTAATTCAAAAAGATATGTGCACCCCAATGTTCATAGCAGCATTGTTTACAATTGCCAAGTTATGGAAACAACATATAAGTGTCCATTGATGGATGAATGGGTAAAAAAATGTGGTGTGTATGTATGTGTATATATATACATTGTATATATATACAATGAAATGTTACTCAGCCATAAAAAATAATGAAATTCTTTTTCAAAAGAATGAAATTTTGCCATTTGCAACAACATGGATGGACCTAGAGAGTATTACACTTAGTGAAATAAGTCAGACAGAGACAAATACTCTATGGGATCACTTACATGTGGAATCTAAAAAATACAACAAACGAGTGAATATAGTAATAAAGAAACAGATTCACAGTTATAGAGAAAAAACTAGTGGGGGGTGGTAAGGCATGAGATAGGGGTACTACTATGTATAAAATAAATAGCCAACAAGGATATATTGTACAGCACAGGGAAATGTAGCCATTATTTTGTAATAACTTTAAATGAATTATGATCAATAAAAATATTACACCTGAAACCAATATAATATTGTAAATCAGCTATACTTCAATTAAAAATTTTAAAAATAAAAGACAATAGTACTGGAAAAGGAGATGATGGATAGATACAGGAGATATCAAAAAAGCAGAATGGGGGCTTCCCTGGTGGCGCAGTGGTTGAGAATCTGCCTGCCAATGCAGGGGACACAGGTTCGAGCCCTGGTTTGGGAAGATCCCACATGCCGCAGAGCAACTGGGCCCATGAGCCACAACTACTGAGCCTGCGTGTCTGGAGCCTGTGCTCCACAACAAGAGAGGCCGCGACAGTGAGAGGCCTGCGCACCGCGATGAAGAGTGGCCCCCGCTTGCCACAACTAGAGAAAGCCCTCGCACAGAAACGAAGACCCAACACAGCCAAAAATAAATAAATAAATTAAAAAAAAAAAAAAAAAAAAAAAAGCAGAATGACAAAACATGATAATCAGTTGGAAATTGTGACAGAAAGACAAGGAGAAATCTTTGTGTTATTTGTCTCTGTTTCTTTTAATTTGTGTGTTTGTACGTGTGTGTGTTGGTGATAACTGCTCCCAGTTATGATGGAACAGGGAGGGATAGCATGTGATCTTTAAGAACCAATCCTGCAAAAAGACATGTACACCCCTGTGTTCACTGTGGCATTATTTACAATAGTCAAGATATGGAAACAACCTAAGTGTCCACTGTTGGATGACTGGACAAAGAAAATGTGGTATATATATATACAATGGACTATTACTCAGCCATAAGAAAGAAGGAAATCTTGCCATTTGTCATAATGGAACTTGCAAGTGATTTTCACAATGCTAAGTGAAATAAATCAGATAGAGAAAGACAAATACTGTATGATCTCACTTACAGATGGACTCGTAAAAAAAAAGAGCTTATAGATACAGAGAACAGATTGGGGGTTGCCAGACACAGGGTGAGAGATAGGCAAAATGGATGAAGGGGGTGACAAGGTACAAACTTCCAGTTATAAAAGAAATAAGTCATGGGGATGTAATGTACAGCATGGTGACAATAGTTAACAATACTGTATTGCATATTTGAAAGTTGCTAAGATGGTAGACTAGACTAGACTTCTTATGGTGATTATTTCACAATATATACAAATATCGAATCATTATGTTATACACCTGAAACTAATATAATGTTATATGTTAACTGTACCTTAATTTAAAAAAATCCTGAAATGTCAAAATGGCAGGTGATGACAATCAGTAGTGCTGGTGGGAGGAAACAGATGACAAAGTAGTGCATTTTACTCATTTGCGGATAAAAATTGGAGTGGATTCTGGTTCAATATGGCCATACCCTCTGTATGTGACAAATGTTTCACATTTGTCTGATCCTATTTGCGAAATGCAAATATTTTTTAAAACCTGGAATAATAAAATGATAGGAAAAGACAACGAAAGATCAACTCAATTTATTTTCTGTAGTATTGTTACATAACAGAACTTTTCTTTGGACAAGTGCTGGAATTCTCAGCAATGATCAATATATTCACAAAGTATTTTACAATGTAACATGTATTTTAAATCGCTAATTTAAATGTGAAAATGAATAAAAATTTAAACAAAATGCAAATGCTAATCAAAAAATCAGCTTATGGGACTCATTATCCTCACACACTTCCAAATTATTTGTGAGTCTGATATATTTTTTACCTTTTGTCTTCTATGGTCATTTATGTTAATTGTTTTTTCTGTCCAGATCCTTTAAACATCAGGCTGGCCATCAAACAACTGTCATTATTATGATATTAGGCCCAAATGACACTTTTTTCTCTCCATAATAGAAATAACTGGAATTGACTATCATAGAATTCTGAGGGGGAACTTGAGAGCCTGGATATGAAATATCATCCATGGAAACTGATGACTAATGTGACAGTGCCAGTCTTATAGATAGGTGGGGCTTGGGGATAAATGGCTTACTCCTAGAATCACCTGTGACATGAGCTTCCTGTCCTTAAAGATATGAGCTGTGAGTGTGTTCCAATAATAATTTTAAAAATTAATAATAATGTTAATCAACAAGTACTTATACTTGCTAAGCACTTTACATGAATAATTTAGTAAAGTCTCACAGCAACCTAATGAGGCTGGGTGATTAGTTCTGTGATTCATCCCTATTTTACAGATGAATCATATGAGACACAAAAAGGTAAAGTAAATTTCCCAAGGATACACAGCTGCTAAAGGAGTGGAGCTGAGATTCTAACAAAAGCAGTTGTGTCCAGAGCTGGACATTTAAACCACTTACCTAATTTACCTTCCCAGAAGTCACCTTTCTTTCTCATGTGAATAAACTAATGACAGACTCACCCCCAACAGACATGCTAGATCAGCGCAGTCATGGCCATTGGATGTTACAGATGCTTCAAGCTTAACACACAGTGCTGTGCATGTTCACATGTTTTTCATCCCTAAGGGAAGCTCCCTAAGGTCAGAAATCACATTAAGTTTTACAAAATATGAATATCCATTGAATAAAGGAATCAATATATACAATTTTTAAAAAGAAATCTAGTCCCAGGGTTTTACATGATTCATCATTTGACTAGAAGAAGAACATGGAGTTGACTGGCATATGTTTTCAGGTTTACTTAACCATTAATATTTAGCTAAAATATGACATATTTCTCTTTAATTTCACTTGCACTTTCTCATCAGCAAATTGTAATTGACAGTTATGTAAAAACAATACATTTAGACAGACTAAAAATGTTATTTATTATTGTTATAATGGTTACTATTAGCCAAGAGTGAATATATAACTCTTCTCAACTGAAGATGTATAGTTCATTTCCTGTTGTTACTAGAAAGAGTTACATGAATTAAACATGGCATACTTACTAGTTTTAAGATGTAATCACTAGCACATTTAAGGATTAAGCAACCAAATTTGAAAATACTTGTGTACATTTATTGAATAGAGTTATCATTAGGAATCTGCAATGTTAAAATATTAATATGTTTATAAAAAATAGAATTTTTCTTAAGTAGTTTGTGCTTGAATATGCATTGGTAATAGCATTTTTTAGAAATACAATGGTTATTTATCCTTTCTCTGAGCTTATATCCTAAAGTTTCTGTTTCATACTCTATATGAGATTGTGTTACAGTGTCCGTGTAATAATGAATGAGAGTGGCAGTACTGTGTAGTGCTTTAAAAACAGAACATTGACACCAGACAGCTGGCTTCAAGTGCTAACCTTTCCATATAAGACATTGAGACATGTAAGACACTGGGGAAATTACTTAAATTCTCTGTGCTTCCATTTCCCCTGATACAAAATGAGATGTGCATAGTAGCAAGATCAAATAATTATCCTGAATATTAAATAAGTCAACACATGTAACGGTCTAGAACAGTGCTTGAAATATAGTGAAAATTATTGTTTGGTGCTATTATTATTGATCATATGAGTTGTGTTGTATCTAGAAACTAATTTAATTCCTACCCCTGAAAATGTATGATAATATAACAGAGATTATCTACAATGAACTGACTGAAATGTGAAGCCTAAAGAGGAAATGTTCTTTCAGAATGTTTAATTTTCTTCAGTAAAAACTTGGTATTGAAAGATAACTATTTTTCTCCAGGAAATCTTGGTATTGAATGATAACTAATACACCAATTAGTTTGAATAGTTATAATGGATAAAATTTGAATTAGTTTAACATATTAACTACTTTCTGAAAACAAAACTTGTGATCATAAATGAAGAACTTTGACCAATGTCTCAACTCCTCTAATCCATTGCAGCAAGTTTCACCCAACAAAGCAAACCTATACTCAAAAAAAAAAAACCTGTGACCCATTGACATAATGACATTTTAAATAGAATTTTCAACCATTAGCTAATTTTAAAGTTTATCCCCTTAATAAAAATATTAGCACTTAAAATTAGCAATGCTCTTTATATTTTAATAGAAAATATTTAATATAGAAAAATCAAATTATGCCCAAATGGAAACAAAATAGAGATTTAAAGCTGAGGAGATTAAATATGGTTTTATGCTTTTCTCGCTAAAATAAGGGCCTGGCCCTCCATGAAATCTGTTTTACCAATTCTATTCCGTTTTCAAGGTACCGTAAGGAATATTGCTATTATTTCAACTTACTGAAGTATAAATAAATTAGAAAGTATGAATTTAAATAGTATGGAAGCGTGATGGCGAACAAAGCCTGTTAAATGTTTGAACATATTCGACAATATGAAAACAATATCTTTTAAAGCCAACCTTGGCTCCCACACTTAACATTAATCCCACTCCTCTGGAGTGTTCCTATAGCACTTTGCACACTTTTAATCATAAGGTCCTGTCCCACTGTATATAACTATCTGCTTTGTTTTCCCCACTAGATAATCAGCATCAATGTGGTTGAAACTACACCTTATTCAAAAGTGTCTAGCAGAGAGCCGGGCTTAAAATAGTGTGGATTAATTTTTTGAATTTGTGCATTATGCGTACCTCAAGAGCTTTTGACTCTTACCCTGGTGGTTTTAGGCCATTTATTTGGTCTTATATAGGGCAGTAAAATGAAACAAAAATTGCTAGCATACAATGGAGTTATTAATAAGGAAATGACTTTTACCCAGGCACCCGGCATTTAATTTTTTTCAGTGTCCTCTAAGAATATATTACCACAGATGAAGCAGTATGGCATTTTAAAAGTGATTCCTACCCCAAAGACCCTTCAAGTTTCTGCATGAAGCCAAGAACCAATTTACCTTTATATGTTCACCAAACCAAAAAAAAGGGGATGGGGTGATTCTATCAAGTACTTTGAAATTATTATATTTATAATGTTATAAATTCCCAAGTGTTCAGCAAGGTATTTAATTAAACTTGAAATCTATATCCTATAGAACTGAAAATATTAGATCTCAAAAATGGAAAACATGTCTTCTATGAAAGTCATTTTCCATTTTGATTTTTAAAAACTCTATGTAGCTTTCTTTCCGTTATAGTTTTTTATAATAGCTTTATTAAGATATAATTTACTAACTTTAAAATTCACTCTTTTAAAGTGTACTCTTCAGTGATTTTTAGCACATGCACAGAGTTGTGCAACCTTTACCACTATCTAATTTTACAACATTTTTATAATCCCCACCAAGGAAAAAAACTTGTACCTATTAGCGTGAATTCTCCATTCCCCTTCTCCTCCAAGCTCCTAGAAACTACTAGACTACTTTTCTGGGTCTATGGATTTGTCTACTCTGTACATTTCATATACATTTCATATAATTGGAA
Organism: Mesoplodon bidens; assembly: GCF_964165515.1. Classification (NCBI taxonomy): domain Eukaryota; kingdom Metazoa; phylum Chordata; class Mammalia; order Artiodactyla; family Ziphiidae; genus Mesoplodon; species Mesoplodon bidens. Next base: position 94,931,423 of record NC_138167.1, read on the forward strand.
TCACACAATATGTGATTTTTGTGACTGCTTTCATTTATCACATTTTTAAGGTTCATCCATGTTATAGCATGTATCAGTATAGTTCATTTCTTTTTATTGCTAAATAATATTCCACTGTATAGATCTACCATCCAACAGATAAAACTTTGTTTATCCTTTCATCAACTGTTGGGCATTTGTGTTGTTTCCATTTTTTGGCTATTATGAAAAATGCTGCTATGAACACTCATATACAAGTTTTTGAGTAGAGATGTGTTTTCATTTCTCTTGGGTATATAACTAGGAATGGAATTTCTAGGTTATTTGGTAACTCTATGTTTAACATTCTGAGGGAGTGACAAACTTCCAAAGTAACTGCACCATTTTGCAGTCCCACCAACAATGATAAATGTTCTATATAACTTTTCATGATGCACAGTTGAGTTGCAGAAAAATTGTCTCCACTTTTTGGAATAAATTTCAATTTTAATCACAATATAATATATATCACAGTATATCTGGAACATGTCTGTCACCTCCTTAGACTGTAAGCAGAACTTAGAGCTGAAACCTATTTCATCCATCTTTGTGATGCCAGCACAATTCTGACACATGACAATCACATAAAAAATGCTGAATTAATAAATGGTGAGGTGAATTTATAATTTAATAAAAACATTTTTCTGACTTCCTTATAATAATTACATCTGTGAAGTAATTCTTCCAAGTGAAAGCCTTTCAAATAATTGAAGGTAGCTCTCATCCCCTCTTCTCCTCTCAGTCCTGAGGTTTTGCTTTTCTTCTTCAGACCAAACATCTTAACAGAAAACACTTTCACTGATGAAATGTGAATTTTTTAGTTGACTGAATTATTTTAAATACAGTTCGTATTTTATGTGATATAAACCTAGATTCCTTGTGTTTTTCTTTTATGAACTCATTAATTTTTTTATGTCACATTTAATCATGTGTCTCACAAACTAGGTAACTCACAGAGAAAAAAATTCCAAAGATAATTCCCTGATAGGTTGAATCATGTTTAATGTTAATTCAGTATAGGAAATCAACATCTCTAAATATTTTATCATGTTCAACTTCCACTTTCTGCTCATGTGGCAAATATGAAAGACCTTCACAGTACAAAAGCCTTGGTAAAATGCAACAAATAGGCTGTTGAAAAACCAGTGCAGTGTTTTCTGAAGACTTGAGCAGCCTGATGACATTTGCTGATCCCAAGAACTAAAAACTCGGGGTTTAATGTCAATCGGGTATGCTGGGAGCAGGGGAGGAGACAGGGCCTTGAATATAGGAAGAAAGAGAATAACTAAAACCCCTGTATAAATCCAGAACACTGAAGGACTAAACTCCCAGAGACAGGATTGCCTTGAAGAAATCTACCATCAGCAAAAAGATGTCAGACTATCAGTATGAACCTGAGTTAAGGTTTAGAAAAAAAACAGTTATTACCACCATACTGCCCTTGAAAAGGATTTGAGTTCAGATTTTTAAATTACTAGTCCCTGCTTCACAGTGCCTAGCAGAAGGAAGAATATATTTTCTCTGAAGGAAGTTCTTTCAGCCAGACCTCACAGAATTCCCACACGATCAGATAAACAAACATGAGCTTGCAATTTCTATTTTAAATCACAAGAAGAACTAAGTTGCCTTGTGGTAGAATCAGAAGACACAATAAGTAGCAAATTTTATTTCCAAGGATATCAAATTTTAGAATTATAATACACGTAATATAAGTTTAAAATGTTTAAAGAAGAGTGCTTCTAGGGACTTCCCTGGTGGCGCAGTGGTTAAGAATCCTCCTGCCAATGCAGGGAACACGAGTTTGAGCCCTGGTCCGGTAAGATCCCACATGCCACAGAGCAACTAAGCCCGTGCACCACAACTACTGAGCCTGTGTTCTAGAGCCTGCGTGCCACAACTACTGAAGCTCGCACACCTAGAGCCCGTGCTCCGGAACGAAGAGTAGCCCCCACTCGCCGCAACTAGAGAAAGCCTGGGTGCGGCAGCAAAGGCCCAACGCATGCAAAGATTAAATAAAAAAAAAAAAATAGTGCTTCTAAAAGAATGAACCTGGTATGGCATGCTTTAAAATTCATACCTCAATAGCTTTATCAGGAACAATATTTTAGTTATGGTTTTTCTAATGCTAATCCATCTGCATTCAAGTTTTCATTACTAAATGTGAACAGTTTAACATTGTCTTTATTTAACAAATGTAATCTCTTTGACAAACCCAGAGTGAGGAGCTGGCAATATAACAGAGGCAAGAAAGTCTTATTTCTGGCCCTCACAGAATTTACCATCTAGATGCAGAGTTATTTATATTGGATTAGAATGAAAAGCTTTTAGTCTTCTGTCTAAATTAGAATGAAAAGTTTTTAGTCTTCTGTCTTACTTCAGATCTTACTGGGATCTGAAGATTTACTAACCTTGATGAACAAAAATCAAAGGAAGAGTGGAAAGAGTAATTTAAGATGAGAGATATCTCACCTCAAAATCTCATTAATTTTAATGTTTTATGTATTATTGTGTTCTAAACAATTCATATTTCAACATCTGTCAAGATTCTTCAACCAATCAGGGTCCTCCTTTTGTGTGTACCAATGATTCACCACTTCACCACTCAAATGATTCTAAGAGTGATCTTTTTTCAAAGCAACAGAGCAAAATTAGCAAACTCATGGCTAATTAGAAGAGGACTGAACCTTCTTTAATGCATTAAAAGCAGAGATTTAGAAAAGCTAATTTGATTTTTGCTTACTTGTGAAGTATAGATACAGGGTTTTTAAAGAACACAAGCAAAAGGCAATAATAAATTTCAGAGTAATTAAGTTTTTGCACAATGAGACTGGGTGCTAGTATGTATTTAATAGTGTGGGGCTGTTAAAGAAAATGTAAAAACTCAGCATGCAGGAAGTGTTGAAAATGTTTTCTTCCCTGAAAAATAATCTCCTTTTACTTTTTCCTGTATAAAATTCTTACTCAAAATATGTTCTTCTTCTTGATGTACATTATTAAACAAATTATTTCAACAATGAAAGATAAAATTGGGAAAAAAGAACATCTGAATATATACTTTGACTCATAGCTATTTTCCATTCTCCCAAGAAACATTAGCTTAAGTAAATTAAAAACAAGTAAGGAGTGCTATGGTCTCTCAGTCAAATAAAGTGACTTTACTGTGTTGCTTTATCTGCATAATGTGGACAAGAGTCAATCATTCTAATGCAATTTATGCATGTAAACAAAAGATAATAATCTAAAACATGGTTCTGCAGTTGAAAAAAATTTCTACAGAAGTTTATAACTTGGACTATTTGCAAAGCATTAATTTTTGAAGAAGATGTGAAAAAAACATACAATTTCAGAACAGGATGGCAAATAGGGTTCATATCCTGTGCCAGTTTGGGTTACTAAGTAGTTGCTACTTAAAGTTCAGGTCGAGGAATTTTACAAGGCTGCTTCAAGAAATAAGTGATTATTTCATGTTGTCTCAGGCGAGGGAAGATAGAGTGCCAACACATGTGATTTATTTGATGAAGCTGTAGAAAGACAGTATAAGATAGTAAAAATCAATGTATTATGTACATGATTATACATTTCACTCTCTGTATGTAATTCTATGCACATGTATGTTTATGTAGCAGTTCAGTATTGCTAAGACATGTTCTATAAATGAATAAATATCTGTAGGATAGAGGGAACTCAAGAGTTCTTCCTAACTTTGGCTAAGTCTTTGCAGATTTCTTATGAGCAGTTGAAGAGGTTAAGAATACGTGTAAGTTATTTTCCATATATTTCCTTCTTGAAAAATTTATCTTGAAGGGTACTTCCCAAGAAAGTAGAGTCTTCTGAGATTCTTCATGCTTCTATTGACCAGAAAGATACTCAGATGTTAGGGGAAGTTTCCTGGAAGGAAAAGGGAAAATGACATATTTCTTATGTACAGTGTTGTTATAACATCTTTTGTTTTGTTACTGGGGAAGGGATGTCAAGATTGTCAAAAAGGAATGGAAAATTTTCTAATGGCAACAATAAATGAATGCTGATGAAATTAAAAGAATTGGATGTCGACAAGAAGACTGAATGGTTATTAAAAGGAGTATGCCAGGGTGTTCTTGCGTTGATAAATTTAATAAGGCCCAGAATCCTACCCTTAGTTTGGCAAGTACAGAATTTTGTTGCTTTCAGTGTCTCTGAGTGGTTGTTAAACTCATAAGAAGGAAGATCATGTTAATAATGTCATTCAGGGCCGCGCGGAGCCGGGATGCACTGCTCCTGCTGTGGGTCCTCATCATGGAGACTAAACGGGTGGAGATTCCCTGCAGCGTCCTGGACGATCTCTGCAGGTCTTTGAAGAAACTGGTTTTGATATTAAAGATTATATTTGTAAGGATGATTACATTGAACTTCGAATCAATGACCAGCTTGCTCGTTTGTACATCATTCCAGGAATTCCAAAAGATACCAAATTTAACCCGAAAACCAGAAGAGAAATTCGGAACATTGAGTGGTTCTCCATTCAGAAATTGCCCTGTCATAGAAATGATATGACCCCAAAATCCAAACTTGGTTTGGCACCAAACACATTTTTTATGGCCATTCCTTTTATCAGACCATTAAGGGACTGGCTTTCTCGAAGATTTGGCGATTCCTCAGATAGTGACAATGGATTTTCCTCAGCTGGTAGCACACCAGCTAAACCCACTGTGGAAAAATTGAGGCGAACCAAATTCCGCCACAGTCAGCAATTATTTGCTGAAGGTTCTCCCGGTGACCAGTGGGTAAAGCACAGGCAACCACTGCAACAAAAACCATATAATAATAATCATTCTGAAATGTCTGACCTTTTAAAAGCAAAGAAATGTGAAAAAAAAACTTCATCCACGAAAGCTTCAGGATACTTTTGAAACAGATGCTGTATATGACTTACCTTGCTCCAGTGAAGACCAGTTGCTAGAACATGCCGAGGGCCAGTCTGTGGCATGTAATGGACGTTGCAAGTTCCCCTTTTCATCCAGAGCCTTTTTGAGTTTCAAGTTTGACCATAATGCTATAATGAAAATCTTGGACCTTTGATAGCAACAAATGTGTTGTGGAAGTCCCAAGATCAGAGACTTGTTGCATTTGAGTGGGTGTCTCTTTGAGCCTTACCTTTCTCAGGTGTTTTAAAGAAATGCAGGGAGGCAATATTGTTTCTGAAGAGATGTTCTATGTGCAGAAGAGAGAGTAGAAAGAAACATGAATTTGCACTGTAAATGCAGTTATAACTTTTTATACATACGTACATTTTCAGTGTTTGGCTAATGAATTTAAATTGCTTTTTATGAGGGCATTTTTTTCTGTGTGATTATGGTTTTTATTTTGTATTCTGGTCAAGAAAATAGTATTTGAGTCATCACTAATAGCTAAGTTAATGGGAATGCTCCATCAACCCATTACAGTGATTGTATTGATACTACTAGTTTCCTTATTTTGAAAATTTTAAAAGAAACTTAAAATACACAATTATTAAATGAATACAAGAGCTGAAATGTCACAGAAGTCAAGATTGCAGGTCATCTGCTTTGGTGGCATTTTGTGCCTATCTCTGCTTCTAACCACTTAGGTTTTCTAATCCTCTGCTAGGAGTTTTGTTAAGGTTTTATTTAGAGTCAGCATCTGCTATATAATGTTCATGTTCAAAATGAACTCTCAGCACTTCATTAAAGGACAAAGTCCTCAGCCTGGAGAGGGACTGAGTTGGTGGGGCGGGGAGTTGATGCTCTAATTTGAAATTGTGCTGTGTGCTACGAGGCCAGCATCACCTTGATACCAAAACCAGGCGAGGATGTCACAAAGAAAGAAAACTACAGACCAATATCACTGATGAACATAGATGCAAAAATCCTCAACAAAATACTAGCAAACAGAATCCAACAGCACATTAAAAGGATCATACACCATGATCAAGTGGGGTTTATTCCAGGAATGCAAGGACTCTTCAATATACGCAAATCAATCAATGTGATACACCATATTAACAAGTTGAAGGAGAAAAACCATATGATCATCACAATAGATGCAGAGAAAGCTTTCGACAAAATTCAACACCCATTTATGATAAAAACCCTGCTAAAGTAGGCATAGAGGGAACTTTCCTCAACACAATAAAGGCCATATATGACAAATCCACAGCCAGCATCGTCCTCAATGGTGAAAAACTGAAACCATTTCCACTAAGATCAGGAACAAGACAAGGCTGCCCACTCTCACCACTCTTATTCAACATAGTTTTGGAAGTTTTAGCCACAGCAATCAGAGAAGAAAAGGAAATAAAAGGAATCCAAATTGGAAAAGAAGAAGTAAAGCTGTCACTGTTTGCAGATGACATGATACTATACATAGAGAATCCTAAAGATGCTACCGAAAAACTACTAGAGCTAATCAATGAATTTGGTAAAGTAGCAGGATACAAAATTAATGTACAGAAATCTCTGGCATTCCTGTACACTAATGATGAAAAATCTGAAAATGAAATCAAGAAAACACTCCCATTTACCATTGCAACAAAAAGAATAAAATATCTAGGAATAAACCTACCTAAGGAGACAAAAGACCTGTATGCAGAAAATTATAAGACACTGATGAAAGAAATTAAAGATGATACAAATAGATGGAGAGATATACCATGCTCCTGGATTGGAAGAATCAATATTGTGAAAATGACTCTACTACCCAAAGCAATCTACAGATTCAATGCAATCCCTATCAAACTACCACTGGCATTTTTCACAGAACTAGAACAAAAAATTTCAAAATTTGTTTGGAAAAACAAAAGACCCCGAATAGCCAAAGCAATCTTGAGAACGAAAAACGGAGCTGGAGGAATCAGGCTCCCTGACTTCAGACTATACTACAAAGCTACAGTAATTAAGACAGTGTGCTACTGGCATAAAAACAGAAAGATCAGTGGATCAGGATAGAAAGCCCAGAGATAAACCCATGCACATATGGCCAACTTATCTTTGATAAAGGAGGCAGGAATGTACAGTGGAGAAAGGACAGCCTCTTCAATAAGTGGTGCTGGGAAAACTGGACAGGGACATGTAAAAGTTTGAGATTAGATCATTCCCTAACACCATACACAAAAATAAGCTCAAAATGGATTAAAGACTTAAATGTAAGGCCAGAAACTATCAAACTCTTAGAGGAAAACATAGGTAGAACACTCTATGACATAAATCACAGCAAGATCCTTTTGGACCCACCTCCTAGAGAAATGGAAATAAAAACAAAGATAAACAAATGGGACCTAATGAAACTTAAAAGCTTTTGCACAGCAAAGGAAACCATAAACAAGACCAAAAGACAACCCTCAGAAAGGCGAGAAAATATTTGCAAATGAAGCAACTGACAAAGGATTAATCTCCAAAATTTATAAACAGCTCATGCAGCTCAATAGCAAAAAAACAAACAACCCAATCCAAAAATGGGCAGAAGACTTAAATAGGCATTTCTCCAAAGAAGATATACAGACTGCCAACAAACACATGAAAGAATGCTCAACATCATTAATCATTAGAGAAATGCAAATCAAAACTACAATTTGATATCATCTCACACCGGTCAGAATGGCCATCATCAAAAATCTAGAAACAATAAATGCTGGAGAGGGTGTGGAGAAAAGGGAACACTCTTGCACTGCTGGTGGGAATGTGAATTGGTACAGCCACTATGGAGAACAGTATGGAGGTTCCTTAAAAAACTAAAAATAGAACTACCATATGACCCAGCAATCCCACTACTAGGCATATACCCTGAGAAAACCATAATTCCAAAAGAGACGTGTACCAAAATGTTCATTGCAGCTCTATTCACAATAGCCCGGAGCTGGAAACAACCTAAGTGTCCATCATCGGATGAATGGATAAAGAAGATGTGGCACATATATACAATGGAATATTACTCAGCCATAAAAAGAAACGTAACTGAGCTATTTGTAATGAGGTGGATAGACCTAGAGTCTGTCATACAGAGTGAAGTAAGTCAGAAAGAGAAAGACAAATACCGTATGCTAACACATATATACGGAATTTAAAAAAAAAATGTCATGAAGAACCTAGGGGTAAAACGGGAATAAAGACACAGACCTACTTGAGAATGGACTTGCGGATATGGAGAGGGGGAAGGGTAAGCTGTGACAAAGCGAAAGAGAGGCATGGACATATATACACTACCAAACGTAAGGTAGATAGATAGTGGGAAGCAGCCGCAGAGCACAGGGAGATCAGCTCAGTGCTTTGTGACCGCCTGGAGGGGTGGGATGGGGAGGGTGTGAGGGAGGGAGATGCATGAGGGAAGGGATGTGGGAACAGATGTATATGTATGACTGATTCACTTTGTTATAAAGCAGAAACTAATAAAAAAACAAAAACAAAAACAGACACACCAATGACCATAAGGACACCTGCCCCAACGCTAAGCATTGACTACCAGCCTCTACACAACTCACCTCACCTGAGGCCAATCCAGGCCTGCACTGTCCCAGAGCCCCCACCATCCACGCATGTTCCAGACAAACCCTTCAGAATTGACTTCATGAGATGGGACAAGGATGCAGGGAGGTGCTCCAGGATCAGAACAACTCTCATTTCATCCTCCTGAGAAGCCTACAACTACAAGTCAGATGTTTCACATCTTAGAGGAATCTGATTGACACTGACTCATGCTGCCATCCATGCCCTCCATGAGGACCTGTGATCTCCTCCTCTGAGGAGAGACCACTCCCCCATGGCAGGGAAGGCAGCCTTCTGTCTAACAAGTCAGCTTCCAGTAAGAGAAAGAAGCAAAGAGAAGAATTTGTCTCATGAATCAATAAATCAGCACTCCCATAGCTGTGGTTTATGCAAAAATTTCAGAACACCAAATAATATTGGAGGCTTCAAAGCCCATTTCATGTAATTTTATGAATTACGTACATTTAACTTATGTTTTAAATAGAGGTTACCAAACTGTCATATAAACTAATTAGTAAATTAGAAAATTTTTAAATTGTTTGCTAATCCTTTCACAATATATGTCAAGTCATTATGCTGTATACCTCCAACTTCTACAGTACTGTATGTCAACAATATCTCAATAAAACTTAAAGAAAATAAAGGAAAATATTATTAAATTAATAAGAAACTGAGTCAACACATTAGAAAATATTAAACTATAATGTCAGTAGGAAGTTATTAATTAATTAAAATTTATTTGAATTTAAAAAAATAAAAATAAAATAATGTCATTCACCTGCTTAAATCCCTTCCACGGCTCCCACTACCCTTCACCAAAGACCAAAATAATTAACATAGCTTACACTACACTGAGTCCATACTGAACTGCCTTGTTTAAACAGCTTTATTGAAGCATCATTCACATGCCATCTAATTTACCCACTTAAAATGCAATTCACTGGCTTTCAGTAGGTTCACAGAGCTGTGCATCCATCACCACAATCAATCTGAGAACACTTTATTAACCACAAAGAACTCCTGCACTCCTTAACTATCACCTCCAATCTCCCCATCTCCCCTAGTGCTAGCGACCACCAATTTCCTTTCTGTTTCTCTATATTTGTCTATTCTGGACATTTGATATGAATGGAATTATACAACACATTGTCCTTTGTGACTAGCTTCTTTAACTTAGCATAACATTTTCAAGGTTCACCGTGATATAGCAAGTATCAGGACTTTGTTTCTTTTATTTCTGCATAATATTCCATTTTATGTAGATACTACATTTTTTCATCCATTCTTCAACTGTTGGACATTTCAGTTGTTTCCATCTGTTAGCTATAATGAATAATGCTGCTCTGAACATTCATGTTCAAATTTCTGTGTGGACATATGTTTTCCATATTCTTGGGTAATGGAGTTGCTGGATCATATGATAACTCTATTTTACCATTGGAGACATGGCTAGACTGCTTTTCAAAGCAGTTGTGCCATTTTACATCTCCATCAGTTGTGCCATTTTACATCTCCACATCAAGGATGTGGTTTCTCTACATCCTTGCTAACATTTATTATTTATCTTTTTGATTATAGCCATCCTAGTGCATGTGAAGTGGTATCTTGTGGTTTTGATTTGCATTTCTCTGATAGTTAATGATGTTGAACATCTTTTCTTTTGCTTATTGGCCATTCGTACATCTTTGGAGAACTGTCTATTCAGATTCTTTGCTCACTTTTAAACTGGGTTTTGTTTTGTTTTTTTAGTAAATTTATTTATTTATTTTGGCTGTTGGGTCTTTGTTGCTTTTCTCGGGCTTTCTCTAATTGGGGTGAGCAGGGGCTACTCTCCTTTGTGGTGCGCAGGCTTCTCATTGTCATGGCTTCTCTTGTTGCAGAGCACAGGCTCTAGGCGAGCAGGCTTCAGTAGTTGTGGCACGTGGGCTCAATAGTTGTGGCTTGTGGGCTCTAGAGCTCAGGCTCAGTAGCTGTGGTGCACGGGCTGAGTTGCTCCGCGGCATGTGGGATCTTCCCAGGCCAGGGCTCAAACCTGTGTCCCTTGCATTGGCAGGCAGATTCTTAACCACAGTGCCACCAGGGAAGCCCCTAAACTGGGTTATTTTTTTATTCTTGAGTTGTTACAGTTATTCATATATTCTAGAAACAAGTACTTATAATAAGATACATGATTTTCAAAAATGTTCTCTCATTCTATCAGTTGTCTTTCCTGGATGATTTCACTTGAAGTGCACAATTTATTAGTTTTGAAAGTGTATTAGTCAGCTCAGCCTGCCATGACAGAATACAGTAGGCTTGGTGGCTTAAACATTTATTTCCTCACAGTTCTGGAGGCTGAAAATCTGAGTTCAGGGTGCCAGCATGGCCACGTCCTCTTCCTGCCTTAAACATGGCTGCTTTCTTGCTTTTCCTTGAATGGCAGAGAGAGAAACCTCTGCTGCCCGTTTGTTTTCTTCTAAAGGGCAATAATCCAACCTCCATGACCTCATCTAAATTTAATGATCTCTCAAAGGCCCCATCTCCAAATACCATCACATTGGGGGTCATGAATTTGGGTGGACACAATTCAGGCCATAGCAGATGGTGTCCAGTTTATCTATTTTTTCGTGTGTTGCTTGAGCTTTTAGTGTCGTCTCTAAGAAGCCATTGCCTAATCCAAGATTACATTTTACCCCTGCAGCTTTTTCTGAGAGTGTTATAATTTTAACGTACTCATGGTTTTTTGGACGTTAGGAAATCGTTTATGCTGTTCCCTAATCTGGAAATGTTTTTACTCAACAGATATTTTGTCTAGCTAACTGTTACTCATTTTTCATATGATGCTCCCTCCATACACATACCCACTACCGGGGTTAGTTGAACTGTGCCTGTGCATGCTGAATACCTTGGTTATAGCTCCATTATAGCATTTCCCACATTGTACTGTAATTGCTTCAGTTACCTTTGTTTACTATGTTTTTTCCACCATTGTAGATGTTGTAATATCTGAAAAAAATTACAGGATCTCCTACATGTTGGACATTCAATAATACTTTGTGGAGCCAATAAAGGAATTATCAAAATGTCAGTTTATTAATTTACAGTGAGAAATAGAATTGTCAAATAACCTGGTATCCAAACTGAGCTGACAAATCTCCTCACTGCAGGAAACTACTCAGAAAATTCAATTATTCTAAGAATACTTCTTGATATCCATAGACTCAGAACATGTTACTGAACTTTTAACAGTACTATGTCATGGTAGTGTGTCCTGACAATTCCAGAACACACATACACTTGCCTCTCCCCCATCCCTGATGACTCTAATCCTTGAGCCTTGACTCCCTTTCAAAGACAAAGTCCTTAGAAGAGCCCTGCCAGCTCTTCTTTTCCTATGGCTTGTTTTTCTCTGTTATTTGGTACCATCATCTCCCCCTTCTCACTGACAATTTCTGCTTTAATTATATATCAATACAACATAATAGGACACAAAGTGTTATTCTCTGAGCCCTGTTCCTCTTCTAAATACTGCACACAGTAAAATTCTCCAAGGCAGGGCAACACGTTTTAATATACTTTATAACTTTATAACTTTCTATAGCACCCACTACCACATTTTAACTCGGTGGATAGCAAACAATGCCATAGCCTGAATATTTTTGGTTATATAATTATAACTCTGTTGATTGCTAGAGAGACATGATTTAGTTTCTTTTATTTAGAGTTAGAGCTTTGTTGGGTTATGTTGGGAGATTTAAATATTCAGCTTGAATGCTATTTTGTGTGCCTGGGAGTGTTCGCCACAGCAGGTGTTACCTAACCAGATGCTAAAGCCTTTTAAATTAATATGCGGCATCTTGTCAAACATGCCTCCTGCTTTACACTGTCAGAGCTGTTGAAAATTCGCTTTTCCTGCCAACAGGGTTTTCGGTTTGGCAGTGACTCAGCCCTGACATGCTTTAGCTTCAATGCTTACTGGGCCAGGTGATTTTACTAATGTATTTAGAATGTTGAGTTTTAATAAATTTCCAAATTTTTCAAGCACCAAATAAGCAAAGATATCTTTTGGACATTGGTAGAGATAAAAGATTCTTTCCCTTTCTTTCCATAAAGCTGAGTCAAGATCAAGGACAAGATCATTAATTGGGTTATAGAATTAAAAGCCTTGGTTAGTCTGTTAGGATTTCCCTCTGGTGACCCTTCCTCCTCTCTCTTCTTCCATACATCTGATACAATAAGATCAGGCCTAAGGGCTTTTTCTTTTTTGGCTAAAAATACACTGGGAACTGGAGGAGGTTAAAGGGAAAGGACACTTGAAGTGGGTAACTTTAGTCTTGGTTCTAGGCCATTGATTTTGTGTTTCTCATTCCAGTAATAATAGGCAGAGGGCAGGATCTGGGAGTTAGAGAAACTACTCAAACTTAGTCAGAGGCCAAGGGGGAGGGCTCTTCATTCAGCATGGTTCATCCTAATCACCTGGGTTAGGAAATCTATCAAAGGCTTTAGGCTGAAAACCTGGATTCTGGCCAGAATTCTTACAGGCAGCTGGGCTCCTCTCAAACAGCATCTCATAGCAGCCAACACAAGGATTCACTGAAAGCTCCTCAAATATGTTTTATCCTGTCATTTCATATCTGACGCTAGACAATATCTTGAGAGTTGTGTAAGCCCCAGGGTAATGGTTATAGATGCAATCAGAGAAGTGAGGAGAGAATAATAGCAGATAAGATCAGAGACATGTGTTCTAGGGCACTTTAAAGAACAGTTTTACGATGTCCAGAGAATTTCCTCATAGTTTCTATCTTTATAGCCATTAATATTATGGCTTAGTTTAATAAGAGAACATAGAGTGTTATTTGATGTGTTTTAGGTAATAATAACCCAATTAACTGATCATCAAGAATTTACTAAGTGCAAAGGAACAAAGAGGTAAGACAAGTCATTTTCTCTTATAAAAATGTGCTGATTTTAGTCTATCACATTACTTTTGATAATTTTTTAGCATTCTGGTCCACTAATGACACAGTGACCCTCTCTTCTTTATTGTTACTCTTGAGAACAATCCTGCTGTCCCTGATTTATCATTAGGAGTGATATCAGGATCTTCCCAAAAAAGAGGGGATGGATGATTAGCAGTGAGATTTATGTAAGTGATACATTTGTCAGTTATGTGACTCTCCAGTTACATTTCAGTTAACATAAAGAAAAACAAAAAGACTACACAATTTTTTTTTATTTCCTGAAGCATCTAATGAAATATCCCATCCTAATATGGAAAATTTGGTCTTGGAAGAAAAAACATTGTATGTCAAATAACTACATGTAGCTCAAAAATTACTGAGTATATAATATATAATTTATGGACATCTATTGTAACCAGGACCTATGCTAGTCACATTTTTACTAATGTCTCATTTTTTTGTTTTACTCTAAGACTTTATTTTTTAGAGCAGTATTAAATTCACAACAAAATTGATTGGGAGGTACACAGATTTACCATATACCCCTGACCCCCATGCATGCACAGCCTCCCATGTTATCAATATAGCCCCCATCAGATGGTACAGATAGCCTCCCCTGTTATCAATATAACCCCCATCAGATGGTACAGTTCCTACAATTGATGAGCCTACATTGACGCATTATCACTTAGAAGTCCATAGTTTACATTAGGGTTTATTCTTGATATTGTACATTCTATGGGTTTGGAAAAATGTATAATGACATGTATCTGTCATCATAGTATCATAACAGAGCATTTTCACTGCCCTAAAAATCCTCTGTACTTTGTTTTTTCATCCCAACCCCCTCCAACTCAACCCCTGATAACCACTGACAGTAAAAATTACTGTCTCCATAGTTTTAACCTTTCCAGAATGTCAGGTAGTTGGAATCATACAGTATGTAGTCTTTTTAGATGGCTTCTTTCACTTAGTAATATGCATTTCAGGTTTCTCTATGTCTTTTCATAGCTCGATAGTTCATTTCCTTTTAGCAGTAAATAATATTCCATTGTATGGATGTACCACAGTTTATTTATTCTTTTACCTATTGAAGGACATTTTGGTTGTTTCCCAGTTTTGTCAATTGTGAATGAAACTGCTATGAACATCCATGTTCAGTGATTTTTGTGGATATGAGTTTTCAGTTCATTTGGGTAAATACCAAAGGGCATGATTACTGGATCATACGGACTAATGATTTCATTTTTACCCACACTAACCCAATAAGAAGGCACTGCCACCTACATTTCCTAGATATAAAGCTGAGGCTTAAAAAGTTCACTGCTATTGGCCTAGATATTAACCTAGCTGTGTTTCACTCTGAAATCGGTACTGTCTGGACCAAGCCACACGTGACTTCCATGTAGGCAGAGTATAAGGCCAATTTACCCATTAGCCACAATGAAAGCACCACTTAGACCTCATGATACTTTTAGGAACCCTTGGAAAAGTTTCGATTACTTTTAAAATTAAAAGAAAAAAATGAATATAATTCAGTCTGTATTATATTAATCTTTATATCAGCACAGCCATAAGATAAAGATTTTAATTTTTTTTTATGAACAGAGGGGCCCACAAAGGCAAAATTACGTAGGGCCCACAGAAGGCATAATGCATTGCTGGCAGAGTCGTCAATTTTGGGGTTCTGAAAAACTAAGTGCCTCTATATGTGTTCACTGCCAATCTATGATAACATTGCCTGCTCTCCAAAATTCAACCACAAAGCCAAATTATGTCAAACAAGTGTTGTTAAAGAGCACATGATACCTGGGGCAGCTCTATACACACACTGACAAATTAAAGTCTGGAAAGCAGAGCAGGGATAAGATATAAAACGGGCACATTTCAGTGGGTGTGTAGCAAGCGAGGCATGATAGGAACACGACTTGATGGCCAGACAGCCTGAGACTGCCTGACAGCACCTGTATTTGACTCAAGAAGCATATACTTTTTGTATGATGCCAGTTACCTTGATTGGAAGATTTTTGAAAACAAAGTTACCCAGTACCTATGGCCACATCTCTATACCATGAAGTGTCCCTTGTAGCATGTTTGATTTTAAACAGACTTGCATCTCTCAGGTCATTATTAACATAATCTTCTTACATTAACATAATCTTCTTACATTAACATAATCTTCTATTATGCAGTTTTAGCAAAAAGACAAAACAGTTGTCTTATTGGAATGTGGATACTTAAAAAATCAAGGGGACACAAAATAGTATTTGCATAAAGTTTGAATCTCATTTTCCTTTTAAATTGGGCAGCCTTACTCAACAATTTCTGTGAAAACTCTAAAAGTCCAGTTGTGCCTGTCAAACTGTATTATTATGCAGGCATCTCTACCTTCGAGCTGTCTAGCCCAGTGCTGACCATGAGGCACGGCTGTTTCACACAGTAATTTTGGATGACAGATTTCCCTGAGCTCATGCAAGTCTAGGAGGCAATTATAAGACCAAAGGTCATTAATACCGCATTTGATTATATAACATGAGAAAATAGGAAAAAATATATGTAGAAGAGGGAGAGATAGGTATTGATTCCTATGAAACAAATGCTTTTTTGCTTCCAACCTAAATGATTTCCAAACTAAATTTATAAAGACTCTTGTGAATTCATAACAACAAATATTCTGAGATATGTATAGATAAAAATTTAGGGAATATATTAAGTCTTTTAGTTGCTTTGTTTTCATCTCTCCAATGTAATACTTCTGTTATTAATTCTAGAAAGTATGTTCTGTGGTGTGGAGAAGGAGATGGGTATCTTTATACATGTAAATTTATGACTATTTATATCCAAATAAATATAAATTTAAAATCCAAAGCTTTCCACCAAGTAATGCAAATAGAATTGCTAGAAGAATTTTCAATTTTCAAAAGATGAGACACCAAAATATAGTAAACTGGGGACACAGCCTAAGGAAGTCATTATAAAAACATGTTGAAGTAATTAATTTGTCTAATTTAAATGCTAGATGGTCAAGTCAGCATGCTTTCCTGCCATATGCTTTCCTCAGAGCTATTTTTGAATTGCACAAATGTTAGATGGTTGGAGAATAAACTTAAAAGATGCTTTTTTGTGGTTGGTGAGGGTGTTGGTGGTGCTTAGGAAAGCTGAATTCCAGCTCATCCTTTATTTTTTCTCTTCTCTTTCTGACTGATTTACACTCATGGTTTTTCAGCCAGTGCTTACTCAGATATATGGTTGAAGAAATAAGGCCATTGTCAGTTCATTAATTAAGTGGCCCACAGAATGCAAGTTTAATTGAAAGATAAAGAGCGTTAAAATTGTAATTATGATGAATGGATAGTCACAGATTACTCTGGAGACTACTGCCTGGTGTCAATGACTTGAAATTAAAAGGTTGAATTCCCCTTCTGTCATGCAGCTTCTGCTGACCTGCTTTTATGAGGTGAGGACTCATCTATTAAGTCAAGGCGTTTCAAACTTACGGTTAATGAGAAAATATATCCTTTTTCTTCAAATAAACCTCCTCAAGTAAGCACACCATCCTGAAATGAGGCCAGGAAGTTAGTCTCTTTCCGTCCTTCCATGTTTAATATTAGATACCAGAAAATGCATTTAAAGATGAACGTGTATAAGAATAGAATGTTTCGGGGGCTTCCCTGGTGGCGCAGTGGTTGAGAGTCCGCCTGCCGATGCAGGGGACACGGGTTCGTGCCCCAGTCCGGGAGGATCCCACATGCCGCGGAGCGGCTGGGTCCGTGAGCCATGGCCGCTGAGCCCGTGCGTCCGGAGCCTGTGCTCCGCAACGGGAGAGGCCACAACAGTGAGAGGCCCGTGTATTGCAAAAAAAAAAAAAACAAAAAGAATAGAATGTTCCGTATCTGTGTGAAGATGGGCAGTCTGGTAGGTTGTGGTGATTTACAGGGTGGAAAAAGGAAGGATTGCCTGAGGAATCTCTGAATCTATACAATGTTTGCCTGACCAGGATGTCTCTATAGAGTGTAAGTAGGCACAAGAACTGAATCAGTCTGTACTTTGCCGGTGTATCTTTCACTTTGAGAATACACATGGAGGGCCCAAAGCAAGAGAAGTTTCTTTGCACTAAACTGATTGAGAACAGCCCACTAACTTAAGGGCTGTTAACTGAAATACTAGCAGCACAGGCACTTGAATTACTCAAGTTCACCCTTAGCTCACTTGCCAGCACTGACATGGTTGTATACTAGCCTGGGCCTTGCTAGAGTTACTTAATCTCTTTCATTCAAGTTTTCTCATCTGGGGAGAATAAGGCTGTCATGATGAATAAACAATATAACATGTAAAATTCCTAACAATATCCCTAACCTATAATAAGTGCTCAAGAAACGATAGCTTAAGAAGAGGATGCGGTGGATAGGGGAGAAAAGAGGTAGCACCAAGAACTTAGTGTTAAAAATTGACAATAAAGAAACTTTGAATTTTATGCAATTTATGAGACTTGTAACTTAGAATTAGGAGGACACAGAAATTAGGCGACTGGTGTTCATTTGTAAGAAATGATGCTTTCCTTTGCTGTACTACTGAAACTAACACAACGTTGTAAATCAATATAATCTGATGAAAATTTTTTTAAAAAGAAGGAAAATAGGAAAACAAGAAGGCAAGAAAAAAGAAATGATACCTTCAATTTTTTAAAAATACTAACAGGAAGAAATTTATTTTAATTTGCTCTCTTTTTAAAGGAACTGCTGCTCTATATCATGAATTGCATTAGTACTGAGGGGGATTAATGTAGCTAGAAATGATTCACTCTGAGTAAAAGTACATTGAGTGGTAAATGCCTGAAAGTGTGTAAACATTTTGAGAGTAGGGACTTTTACTTGCTTCCTTCACTGTCATCTCCCTAGCACATAGGGAGTGCTCATGTGAATGTTTGTGTGTGTGGTGTGCATGAATACATGCTAAGAAAGAAAAGAGCACTCCCTTCTGTCTGAGGATATTTCTGTGGCACTGTGTGTCCTGACCACTCTTTAAAATTCCAAGAAAAAAAAATACAGAGTGGGGAAAGTCATTTTGGTTATTGGGAAAGTAAGAATTTTGGCAGGCTGTGTTTGTGGAACAAAATGGTCTGAAAATTGTTGAATATGGTTTGTGATTGGCAACTGATCTACTAATTCTGTCTCAGTGATTCAAAGCAAACTCAGTTCTTCTTATAGACTCCTTTGAATTCAGACATGTGAGGCATGAATGAAATTTTCCTCTAACATTTATCCTTCACTGCCTTCAGCTTCTGACAATTCTCTGTGTTACACTTGATGTTCTGTTTCTCACCTTTTTTAATGCAAAATCATATTTTTGAATTCTTTCCACGTTGTTATATAAAGATCTAACCAACCTATTTTGCCTTTTACACAATATTCCATCATGTGCTTTTACTATATTTGATTTATCCATTTTCCTATAGATGGAAACCTGGGTTGTTTCCAATTCTTGGCCACAAAACCAGCTTTTGTCAGAATCTCTTATATTCTGATGTCTGTAGTATATTTTCAAGAGCAAATTACGAACCTTGCATCATTTCCCAAATCCATTTGGCCATGCTTTTTTTCTGGGGAGGTTGTGGAAATACTGTTCAATGAAATATAGTTTGAGAAACTCTAGATTAGAGAAGTAACATATGAGTTAAACATGCATTTTTACTTTGAGAATGAATAAGACAAAAATAATATGTCCCATGAACAAATGATAAATCTGAATGCATGAATTATTTAGGAACAATAGTATTACTTCATATATGTGCAATAAAATATAGCAGACAATAATGCCATTGCTGTGTAGAATATAGTATGATATAATTTCAGATATAGGCAAATATAATACGGTATAATTTCAGATATAGGCAAAAACAACAGCTACAAAGCAAAAAGAATATCGGGCATGTTATATATTGAGCAAATTCTAACAATCTCACTCAGAAAAAGAAATAACTCTAATTATACCTTTTAAAAAATGTTTTTGGTATTAAAGTTAAAGTTTAGGGAAAGTGAACCATTCACATATTGTTACAATAAGGATTTATTGAATATCTACGATTTGTCAGAAACTCTGCTAAGTCCTGAGGCTATAAAAATAAACAAGGGGGCTTCCCTGGTGGCTCAGTGGTTGAGAGTCCGCCTGCTGATGCAGGGGACACGGGTTCGTGCCCCGGTCCGGGAAGATCCTGCATGCCACGGAGCGGCTGGGCCTGTGATCCATGGCCGCTGAGCCTGCGCATCCAGAGCCTGTGCTCCGCAATGGGAGAGGCCACAACAGTGAGAGGCCCACGTACCGCTAAATAAATAAATAAATAAATAAATAAACAAACAAGGTAACAAAATTGTCTTAAAGGATCATGCTGTTTATTTGGAGATGAGTACATAATTCAATTATTATGAAAAAATACAGTAAGCACATTGATAGACCTTGAGCAAGGTATTATAGATCATTAACAAGGCAAACCTGGTGCTTTAAAAATAAGTCAAGCAGAGAGGATAGGGAAGAGTATTCCTGGTAAAGTAAATAGTATGTGAAGAAAATAGAAAATAAGAAAGATGAGAAAATGGAAAGGTGGAGATAGAAACAGGAAGAAGAAATCTGTGTCAGTTGCAGAAGATAGACATACTAAGAAGAAGGTATTAGAGAGGGAGAGTTACCTGTAAGTCAGCAGGGCCTCTAAGCACATAAACTAATATTTCTTCCTGTGTGGCACTTTGGTGATGGGTTTTGAGTGCTTATTAGTGATGAAAATTCCTGATATGCCTCAAATGTGAATTCTGAAAGATCTATGAGGCCAAGTGCAACAACTATGTCTAAGTTATCTCCATATCTACAGCACTTGACATAGGGTCTGGTATGTGTAGATGCACAATAAATGTTGTATGTATGTATGGATAGTTAGAGGGATGATATGTTTGTATTAATTGCTACTGTTGAAAATTTTGATTATTTTCCATTTTCAGTGAGAAGAAAGCAGTGTTGCAGAAATTAAAGAGTTTTGGAATCAAGGAGGATTATTTTTAGCTGTGTGACCTTGAGCAAGTTATTCATCCATGCTAAGCTTCAGTATTCTCATCTGAAAAATAAGAAAGAGATGAAGTAATTTATATAAAATACTAAGTTCAGGGCAGAGCAAAGTGGCTCCTGCTCAAAATGGTAATTGCTATTTTTCAATGAGAAATAAGGCTAATTAATTGTGAAAGGGCCATGTTTTGGATGGTTTAGATTTTAAAAGTTAAAATCTGTTTAAATTTGATGTGCTTAAAAGTAGGAAGCTCTGAAAAGTTTTGTGAGCTTGAGGAAAATGTAATTTTTCAAAGACTGAGGAAGGACAAATTAGAAGGGGAAAGACTGTGATCAGGAGAGGAAAAAAAAACTCAACAATCTATTGTAGTCATCCACTATGAAACAGATCGTCTGGATTCAAAGCCCAGCTATACCATTGACAAAGTGTCTAACTTTTGAAGTTTTATTAACTTCTCTAGGCCTCAGTGATTTTTTAAAAAAAATTTTATATTCATAGAGCAGTTTTAGGTTCATAGCAAAATTGAAGCGAAGGTGCAGAGATTTCCCATGTACCCTCTGCCCCCACGGATGTATGGTCTCCACCATTATCTACATCCCCCATCAGGGTGGTACATCTCCTACAATTGATGAACCTATATTGACACATGATTATCACCCAAAGTCCATAGTTTACATTATGGTTCACGTTGGGTGTTGTATGTTTATAGGTTTGGACAAATGTTTAATTACATGTATCTTTCATCAAATATCATACAGAGCATTTTCACAGCCCTGAAAATCCTCTGTGCTCTATTCATCCCTCCACACCCCCAACACCTGTGGGAACCTTTCATCTTTTTACTGTCCCCCTAATTTTTATTTTTCAAGAATGCCATATGGTTAGAATTATACAGTAGTAGCCTGTTTCAGATTGGCTTCTTTCACTTACTAATATGCATTTAAGGTCTCTCCATGTTTTTTCCTGGCTTGATAGTTTGTCTCTTTTTAGCACTAAATAATATTCCATTGTCTGACTGTGCTACAGTTTATTTATCCCTTCACCTACTGGAGGGCATCTCAATTGCTTCCAAGTTTTAGCAGTTATGAGTGAAGCTGCTATAAACGTCATTTGCAGCTTTTTTGTGCAGACATAGTTCTCCGCTTTCTTTGGAGTGACATTACTTTGGAATGAAATACCATGGAGTGAGATTGCAGAATTGTATGGTAAGAGTGTTTAGTTTTGTTTAGTGAGATTTTAGTATTGTGTTACAGAGTTTTATTAGGATTAATGAGATAATCAATATGAATTGCTTGGCAGAGTGCCTGGAATATTGTAAGGGCTCAGTCAATGTTAACTACCTTTACTGTTACTGTTATCTAGGAAAAGTTGATTAAAAAAATGCTCAGTTCATGTGATAGCATGGATGGAGGAGTAGGTAAAGAAGAGAGAAATGTCAGTGAAAAAGTGTAAAAACATTTCATGATTAACTCCAAACGAGGCATCTGCACCTGTTGCAGTCCTAGATATGCAGGATGTTCTTGTCTAACACTTGTTGCTCTGAATGGAAGGAATACCCCACTTCCTAGTTCTCCACACTCTCGTTGGACTAATTAAGAAGAATCCTAAACGGTAATTATAAGTAATGATTATATAATTCTCCAGTTAAAAGAAAAAGGATTGCTAAATGCACTCCAAATCTGAACCATATAAACATGATGGACATAGCCTCATCTACCAGAAGACAGACAGCAGAGGCAAGAAGAAAGAACTACAATCCTGCAGCCTGTGGAACAAAAGCCTGTGGAACAAAAACCACATTCACAGAAAGATAGACAAGATGAAAAGGCAGAGGGCTATGTACCAGATGAAGGAACAACATAAAACCCCAGAAAAACAACTAAATGAAGTGGAGTGAGGAAACCTTCCAGAAACAGAATTCAGAATAATGACAGTGAAGATGATCCAGGACTTTGGAAAAAGAATGGAGGCAAAGATGGAGAAGATGCAAGAAATGTTTAACAAAGACCTAGAAGAATTAAAGAACAAACAAACAGAGACAAACAATACAATAAATGAAATGAAAAAATACACTAGAAGGAATAAATAGAAGAATAACTGAGGCAGAAGAAAGGATAAGTGACCTGGAAAACAGAATGGTGGAATTCACTGCCATGGAACAGAACAAAGAAAAAAGAATGAAAAAAAAAATGAAGACAGCCTAAGAGACCTCTGGAACAACATTAAATGCAATGACATTGACATATAGGGGTCCCAGAAGGAGAAGAGAGAGAGAAAGGACCTGAGAAAATATTTGAAGAGATTATAGTTGAAAACTTCCCTGACATGGGAAAGGAAATAGCCACCCAAGTCCAGGAAGTGCAGCAAGTCCCAGGCAGGATAAACCCAAGGAGAAACACGCCGAGACACATAGTAATCAAATTGACAAAAATTAAAGACAAAGAAAAATTATTGAAAGCAACAGGGGAAAAATGACAAATAACATACAAGGGAACTCCCATAAGGTTAACAGCTGATTTCTCAGCAGAAACTCTAAAAGCAAGAAGGGAGTGGCATGATATACTTAAAGTGATGAAAGGGGAGAACCTACAACCAAGATTACTCTACCTGGCAAGGATCTCATTCAGATTCGATGGAGAAATCAAAAGCTTTACAGACAAGCAAAAGCTAAGAGAATTCAGCACCACCAAACCAGCTCTACAAGAAATGCTAAAGTAACTTCTCTAAGTGGGAAACAGAAGAGAAGAAAAGGACCTACAAAAACAAACCCAAAACAATTAAGAAAATGGTAATAGGGACATACATATCTATAATTACCTTAAATGTGAATGGATTAAATGCTCCAACCAAAAGACACAGGCTTGCTGAATGGATACAAAAACAAGACCCTTATATATGCTGTCTACAAGAGACCCACTTCACCTAGGGACACATACAGACTGAAAGTGGGGGGATGGAAAAAGATATTCCATGCAAATGGAAATCAAAAGAAAGCTGGAGTAGCAATACTCATATCAGATAAAATAGACTTTAAAATAAAGAGTGTTACAAGAGACAAAGAAGGACACTACGTAATGATCAAGGGATCAATCCAAGAAGAAGATATAGCAATTATAAAGATATATGCACTCAACATAGGAGCCCCTCAATACATAAGGCAACTGCTAACAGCTATAAAAGTGGAAGTCGACAGTAACACAATAATAGTGGGAGAGTTTAACACCTCACTGACACAATAAACCAGATAGATTTAATTGCTATTTGTAGGATATTCCATCCAAAAACAGCAGATTACACTTTCTTTTCAAGTGCACACGGAACACTCTGCAGGATAGATCACATCTTCAGTCACAAATCAAGCCTCAGTAAATTTAATAAAATTGAAATCATATCAAGCATCTTTTCTGACCACAACACTATGAGATTAGAAATCAATTACAGGGAAAAACCGTAAAAAACACAAACATGTGGAGGCTAAACAATACGTTACTAAATAACCAAGAGATCACTGAAGAAATCAAAGAGGAAATCAAAAAATACCACAGACAAATTACAATGAAAACATGATGATTCAAAACCTATGGGATGCAGCAAAAGCAGTTCTAAGAGGGAAGTTTATAGCTATACACGCCTACCTCAAGAAACAAGAAAAATCTCAAATAAACAATCTAATGTTACACCTAAAGGAACTAAAGAAAGAAGAACAGACAAAACCCAAAGTGAGTAGAATGAAAGAAATCATAAAGATCAGAGCAGAAATAAATGAAATAGAAACAAAGAAAATGATAGCAAAAATCAATAAAACTTAAAGCTGGTTCTAGAGAAGATAAACAAAATTGATAAACCATTAGCCAGACTCATCAAGAAAAACAGGGAGAGGACTCAAATCAATAAAATTAGAAATGAAAAAGGAGAAGTTACAACAGACACCACAGAAATACAAAGCATCCTAAGACACTACTACAAGCAACTCCATGCCAATAAAATGGACAACCTGGAAGAAATGGACAAATTCTTAGAAAGGAATAACCTCCCAAGACTGAACCAGGAAGAAATAGAAACTATGAACAGACCAATCAAAAGTAATGAAATTGAAACGGATTAAAAATCTTCCAACAAAGAAAAGTCCAGGACCAGATGGCTTCACAGGTGAATTCTATGAAACATTTAGAGAAGAGCTAACACCCATCCTTCTCAAACTCTTTCAAAAAATTGCAGAGGTAAGAACACTCCCAAACTCATTCTATGAGACCACCATCACCCTGATACCCAAACCAGACAAAGATACTACAGAAAAAGAAAATTACAGGCCATTATCACTGATGAATATAGATGCAAAAATCCTCAACAAAATACTAGCAAACAGAATCCAACAACACATTAAAAGGATCATACACCATGATCAAGTGGGATTTATCCCAGGGATACAAGGATTCTTCAATATATGCAAATCAATCAATGTGATACACCATATTAACAAATTGAAGGATAAAAACCATATGATCATCTCAATAGATGCAGAAAAACCTTTTGACAAAATTCAACACTGATTTATGATAACAACTCTCCAGAAAGTGGGCATAGAGAGGGAACCTACCTCAACATAATAAAGGCCATATACAACAAACTCACAGCAAACATCATTCTCAATGGTGAAAAACTAAGCATTTCCTCTAAGATCAGGAGCAACACAAGGATATCCAGTCTCACCACTATTATTTAACTTAGTTTTGGAAGTCCTAGCCATGGCAATCAGAGAAGAAAAAGAAATAAAAGGGATACAAATTGGAAAAGAAGAAGTAAAACTGTCCCTGTTTGCAGATGACATAATAGTATACATAGAGAATCCTAAAGATGCCACCAGGAAACTAATAAAGCTAATCAATGAATTTGGTAAAGTTGCAGGATACAAAATTAATGCACAGAAATCTCTTGCATTCCTATACACTAATGATGAAAAATTTGAAAGAGAAATTAAGGAAACACTCCCATTTACCATTGCAAGAACAAAAATAAAATACCTAGGAATAAACCTACCTAGGGAGACAAAAGACCTGTATGCAGAAAACTATAAGACACTGATGAAATAAATTAAAGATGATACCAACAGATGGAGATATATAACATGTTCTTGGATTGGAAGAATCAATATTGTGAAAATGACTATACTACCCAAATCAATCTACAGATTCAATGCAATCCCTATCAAATTACTAATGGCATTTTTTATGGAACTAGGAGAAAAAATCTTAAAATTCGTATGGAGACACAAAAGACCCTGAATAGCCAAAGCAGTCTTGAGGGAAAAAAAATGGAGCTGGAGGAATCACACTCCCTGACTTCATACTCTACTACAAAGCTACAGTAATCAAGACAATAGGGTACTGGCACAAAAACAGAAATATAGATCAATGGAACAGTATAGAAGGCCCAGAGATAAACTCACACACCTATGGTCAACTAATCTATGAGAAAGGAGGCAAGGATATACAATGGAGAAAAGACAATCTCTTCAATAAGTGGTGCTGGGAAAACTGGACAGGTACATGTAAAAGAATGAAATTAGAACACTCCCTGACACCATACACATAAATAAACTCAAAATGGATTAGAGACTTAAATCTAAGACCAGAAACTATAAAACTCTTAGAGGAAAATATAGGCAGAACACTCTTTGACATAAATCACGGCAAGATCTTTTTTGATCCACCTTCTAGAGTAATGGAAATAAAAACAAAAGTAAACAAATGGGACCTAATGAAACTTAAAAGGTTTTGCACAGCAATGGAAACCATAAACAAGGCAAAAAGACAACCCTCAGAATGGGAGGAACTATTTGCAAATGAATCAACAGACAAAGGATTAATCTCCAAAATATATAAACAGCTCATGCAGCTCAATATTAAGGAAACAAACAACCCAATCCAAAAATGGGCAGAAGACCTAAATAGACATTTCTCCAAAGAATACATACAGATGGCCAAGAAGCACATGAAAATCTGTCAACATCACTAATTATTAGATAAATGCAAATCAAAACTACAATGAGGTATCACCTCTCACCAGCTAGAATGGGCATCATCAGAAAATCTACAAACAACAAGTGCTGGAGAGGGTATGGAGTAAAGGGAACCCTCTTGCACTGTTGGTGGGAATGTAAATTGATACAGCCACTGTGGAGAACGGATGGAGGTTCCTTAAAAAGCTAAAAATAGAATTACCATATGACCCAGCAATCCCACTACTGGGTATATACCCAGAGAAAACCATAATTCAAAAAGATACAGGCACCCCCAATGTTCATTGCAGCATTATTTACAATAGCCAGGACATGGAAGCAACCTAAATGCCCATCGACAGACGGATAGATAAAGAAGATGTGGTACATATATATAATGGAATATTACTCAGCCATAAAAAGGAACGAAATTGAGTCATTTGTTGAGACGTGGATGGATCTAGAGACTGTCATACAGAGTGAATTAAGTCAGAAAGAGAAAAACAAATATTTTATGTTAATGCATATATGTGGAACCTAGAAAAATGGTAGAGATGAACCGGTTTGCAGGGCAGAAATAGAGACACAGATGTACAGAACAAACGTATGGACACCAAGGGGGGAAAGTGGCTGGCGGGGGCAGGGGGGTTGGTGGTGGGATGATTTGGGAGATTGGGATTAGCATGTATACACTAATATGTATGAAATGGATAACTAATAAGAACCTGCTGTATAAAAAAAAAAAAAAACAAAGCTGATGAACAGTTAGGTCAAAATGGTATAGTGCAGAAGCACTGGATACACAGTCTGGAGAACTGTGTTCACAGCATAACTCACTCTCTATGGGTTGTGAGCTTCATGAACTTCAACTTATATCTTGGTAATTCAGTTTCCTCAGCCATAAAATGGGAATGAGACTCCCTCACTATTTATTTAGAGAGCAAGATGAAATAATGAATATGAAGATAGTGCCTGAAATTTGCTAGAAAGTTAATAAATGTAAGACTAATCTTAATACATGGAGTCACTAAATAGTTTGCTCCGAATCAGTGCCATGATAGTAAATTAAAAATGCAAAGTTGGGCTTCCCTGTTGGGGCAGCGGTTGGGAGTCCACCTGCCGGTGCGGGGGACGCGGGTTCGTGCCCTGGACCGGGAGGGTCCCACATGCCGCAGAGCAGCTGGGCCCGTGAGCCATGGCCGCTGGGCCTGCGTGTCCGGAGCCTGTGCTCCACAACGGGAGAGGCCACAACAGTGAGAGGCCCACGTACCGAAAGAAAAAAAAAAAAAAGCAAAGTCATCTGTCACCAATAACATCTTGACTAATTTCTGTCATTGGTTATGAACACATGATTGTTTCAGTGTACTTACAGATTTATATTTTCTTTTTTCACTAAGCATAAAAGCATTTTTCTCTATTATAGAAAGTTTTGATGACAAATACATAGCAGAAAACTAAAAACAAAATTCACTGATAATTTTACCACCTGGAAATATGTAATGTTAATATTCTGAAATATTTCCTTCTGATCTTTTTTTCTTTCTGTAGATAGCAAGCTAAATCTCTAGAAAGATAAACCAGATACATGTTTTGTTTTAAAATGGTATGATGTTAAATGCACAGATTTGATTAATATTTTGCCTTACAATATTCATGAGTATAGGATTAATTTTAAATATATATGTTAATAATATACAATGCAGAATCTTTGTTACTTTCTTCTTTTCTCCATTAAAACTATGCCATTTATATGAAGAAACTTTTTTTATGGAAGTATTTATTGTTTTCTACTGTTGCTTATTTCCATTCTCCACTTAAATAATATACTCAGAGAATATCAACATTTAAGCAGGCACCAGTCTGAGGAGAAAACATTTATCTGTAATGCCAGCCAAATGTAACAATGAACTCTTTCATCTTGATTCTATACTAAG
This sequence comes from Mesoplodon bidens, assembly GCF_964165515.1. Classification (NCBI taxonomy): domain Eukaryota; kingdom Metazoa; phylum Chordata; class Mammalia; order Artiodactyla; family Ziphiidae; genus Mesoplodon; species Mesoplodon bidens. Next base: position 94,959,841 of record NC_138167.1, read on the forward strand.
TCTACTCTGAGGTCTTTGAAGTACCCACTTGGTTTGAAGCCACTCAGAGAAACTTAGCACAATAAGTGGTTTGAAGCAAACAAAAATATAAACCCTAAACCTTTCCCAGCTTTGCATAATCATCATATTCATTTACTTTTTGCTAAATTTGCCTTTGTGGAGATTAGGTTAACCAAACCTGTCTCCTCATTTGGTTTTTATTTTTGATCTTCTGACAGTGCTTTCCCAGCCTGGTGCCAAATTTTCCCAAATACTTACATGCATTTGACAAGCATCAATTTTATTACTGAGAATCACTGTAAAGAATTTAATGTTAATATGGGTCTATTACTATTTACTATTTTTCAAATTTATTTAAAAATATTTGTAAGTTAGAGTAATGGAATAGTTGAATTAAGTGTCTTACCCTTGTTTTTAAGCAAACTTTATTGTGTCTAAATGCATAAATTAATAAGAGAATCTTAGATAATGTTATCAAGTCTTAGATACGTTTATTATTTATTATTTTGTAAGATACAAGTGCATTCTCTTTCTTCCTCCTATTAAATAAGTAAACTTCTTAATCTCTAAATAGTATATTTAAGAATTTTTTTTTGATTGTTGGTGGTGGTGGTTGGTTTTTTCTTATGATATAGTATGCTCAGTCTAAACGTTGCTATCTGGAACGAGAGTATGAGATCTTTGGAGTTGTTCACAAAATTAACCAAATTTAAATTATTCTATATTATCAATATGTTATCATACTAATGTTAAATTCAATATGATATATTGATACATTTTGAAATATATTTTATACACTCATCTGAGCAGCGTATTATAATATGTATTTGTTAAGTACCGTGTACTAGCATTTTTTTAAGTTGGAACCAAGTTAATTTAATAACAGCAATGTACATATAAGTAACAGCAATGTATAGTCATCTAGGCCATGTTTTCTATTCTCTACACTCAAAAGTTTATATTTTAATTTTTTTTTTAATCTGGAATATGTCTTCAAAATTTTTTATTCCTCTTTCAGGAATTTGCTGCACTGACAAAAGAATTAAATGCCTGCAGAGAACAACTTCTTGAAAAGGAAGAAGAAATTTCTGAACTTAAAGCTGAAAGAAACAATACAAGAGTAAGTATAAAACTGCCTCTGCTTGGAATTAATTCCATGTATAGCTCAGTGCCTTATCTCTAGTATACTCATAGAAATATAAGCCTTTAAAAACTTGAGCAAGACTTTAAGAAGACACCAACTCATGGTCTGTTACTTAAATTAAAAGAGAATATACTGTACTACAAAACTCAAAACAGGAAGACAGGAAACCTAAATTACAGTCTTGGCTACTAAATCATTATGTTGCCTTAAAAAAATGTTAGTGTTTCTTCTGGTCTTTGCTTTATTCGACTTTAAAAAGAAGAGTTGTATTTCAATAGAGTTTCAAACTGTTGCATTGGAATAGGTGGGCAATGATACTTCAGAAGCTGGTGGTGGGTAATGGGGGAGGGCAATGGGTTGGAGAGGGGAGCATGAGTTTTGACTTTGGGGTGCTATGAGGGCATGACCTGACATTCATCCTCACCTTACCCCAGAAAAATAACAATTTTTTAAAAGGTGTTAAAAACATAAAACCACTGGAACAGGACTCTCCTAATTAAAAGAGGCATACCTTTTCTATTTTAGAAGATCATTAAGGAGACTTCCAGTTCTGATACTGTGATTTTATGAACCTGATGGAATTTACAATATTCTGTTCTTGGAAACCCATGTATTTGTTTAATCTCATAACATGCCATGTAACATTAAAGTTTAAAATTTCATCAAAGATGCTATATTTTCTAGTTTAGAAGAAAAATTCACTAAATTTCATAAAATATATAAATCGCCATATTACCCATAAATAAGAGAATTTTCTCTAGTAAAAGAATGTAGAGAAAAACCACTTTGGTGTGATTATAGTTCAATCTCAATGTGAAGTAGGTAAAAATATTTTAAGTGTTAGAGCTATGGCAGATTCATGCTGAGAAGGTAAGTTACAGTTAACTGTATATTCATTGCATGCTTGGTCTTAGAGAGTAGTATAAAAATGACAGCTCCACAGTCAGCTTGTGCCCCTGGAATGAGCTTGTGCCCATGGAATGAGAGTTTCCATTGCATGCATAATAGTTATATGATCAAACTCAGTTTCTTATTTTTCAGGGTCTAACTTTATGGTAAAGAGAATTCATAGGGTATGTACATAAGGAATTGGTTTTCATTGAGACTTTGATGAGCCAGTCACATGGACTGTCTCTTATAGGACATAACAAGAGCAATTTAGATCGTGTTATCAGGTGTCAGATTAATTTTTTCTGTTTCTTTCTCCCTCTATATATTTTTCCCACCCTTGATTTTTCAATTATACTTTTTCCATACAAATTTAAAATGTATTTCTGCCATGAGATTTATTCTGCCCTATTTCACTATTTTCTATTTTAATGCTTTAGGCAACATTCCCTAGTGTAACTCAATATAGCCAAATGTAAAAGCAGGAACAGGAAGCTAAAAATGGAGGGAAATGCAAACTTCTCAGTAGACTTCCAACTAATCTTATTTAAAATGCACCAGAGGGCTTCCCTGGTGGTGCAATGGTTGAGAGTCTGCCTGCCGATGCAGGGGACACAGGTTTGTGTCTGGGTCCGGGAAGATCGCACATGCCGCGGAGCGGCTGGGCCCGTGAGCCATGGCCACTGAGCCTGCTCGTCCGGAGCCTGTGCTCCGCAACGGGAGAGGCCACAACAGTGAGAGGCCCGCGTATCGCAAAAAAGAAAAAAAAAAAAAAGCACCAGAAACTCTTTCATTAGCCATGTATGTATTTCTCCTTTATACAACCCTTTAATCCTTTCTACAGCCCTATGAGGGAAATATTATAATTATCCCCTTTTTACAGATGAGGCAACTGAGCTCAGAAAAGGGCAAATCACTTACCAGAAGTCACACAGTTAGTAAATAGCAGGGAAGGGATTTGAAAGCTAAGACAAACTAACTCCAGAGCCTGTGCCCTTAGCCATGGGGCCATCAGCACAATTACTCAAGTTAGATGCATGAAGAAACTCAAAGATTTACTACAGTTTAGGGGAAACATTGCCTAAGAGTAGACACTGTAGTATGGAGTGTGTTAATGCCTTCTTGATTGTGACTAATTCCAGAGACTGGGAGGTTTGGCAACAGCATCCTCACAACTTCCATCACATTACACCCCATGAAGCTTGGAACTACCTGTCGTTATTGCATCTGCAAAGGAATTTGGGGTTACAAAGAAAGCAAGGCAAGCTGTATTTGAAATACCCATTCAGGAATCAAAGTGAGAGAAGTACAAATATTAAGTTCCATTAGGGTAATAGAAAATGAAGCCATTGATTTTTAAACATGAATCATAACTACTTTGAAAACATGAATCAAGCTGGAAAACATTTTTCTACCTTTCCTAAAGCAATGATATGGAGGATTTTTGTTGTTGATTATGTCAAGGAAAATAGATTTATGAAAACTTCCTTGTGCAAAATATTGATTATATAACAACTTCTTAAGTTACATAACCACCTCTCACCCTCCCCCACCACCCCAAAAATACCCAGGACTGAAAATCAGACTACCTTCTTTCTTCCTCCATAATGCCCTATTAAATTGAGAACATCCAAATAAAATCATCCTAATGTTATTCATGATTATACAAAAATAAAAACTTCATAAATTATAGTGGGTATTTACAGAAACATTCAACCAAGCTTTATTGTTTAATGTTTCCATACTACCAAAAATGTAGAAAAAATGATGAAACAAATTTTATTATTCCTAAAACTTCTCTGACCATACCTAGGCAAGTTATACTTATAGAAAACAGCATTCCTGCCATTATTTCACCATCCTCAAATTGACTACTAAAACTTATGTTTTGGCAGAATTATCTGAATTAATGAAAAAGTAAAGGAAAACTAGAAATATTAATATAGTTATTATTTCTTAATATCAGAGTAGAAAAGTTTTGTTGTTGTTTTGTTGTTTCAACTGTTTTTGTGCCTGAAGATCTCAAAGGATGGTTTATATTATTAACAGTGTTTCAGAATGCAACTATTGTATGACTTTGAAAGAGAAGTTAGGGTTTCAAGAGCTAGTCTTAATGTCAGTTATGAATAATTACACTGTAATTTCATCTCATAGGTTATAAACTAAAAAAAAGACAGTTATCTTTAGTTCAAATTAAAGACTGAATTTGAAACATTCCTTACTATGCCTTTTTGTTTTGAGCCAAAATAATGTTAAATAAGTGTTCAAATACAATCAGACACCTGCCATTAATAAAGAAAAGCTTCCCATTCTTGACAAACCTGTTTATACAAGTTAACCAATTACCTCCAAACTTATTTCCTCGATGAGTAGCACATACAATCCAGTTGAGAAAGGAAGACCCTAGTAGTTGAAAGCAGGTGAAGATATGTGTGTGCATGTATGGATTCATGTATACATATTTATGAAAGTGCTACAACAAGATATGACTGATACAAGAGTAAATAAGGTAGGACATATACCCTCCCAACAGCTATTTCAATGTGGGACTCAAACACTTACATAAGAAGACACATAGGTTATCTAAACCATACTTGAGAGTAAAGGGTGCTGAGTGGACTGATCATGAAAGCAATCAATTTGAAGGTTTTCATTTTCAGATGTTAGTATTGTGTTATGTGACCATATTACAGAGGCCAAATTAATTTACAGGGCAGAATGCATTTCTACTTGAAAGCCATATGTGATTGAAAATAATTGCACACAAGGTTATGTTGAATTCATATCTAATGGAAAGATTTATAGTTTTAGAAATTTAGCTTAAAAATTCCCAGTGAGGCAGTATGTGTATATGCATATACGATATGATATGTTTGTGTGTATACATATATAGGCTGTGGTCATTTAAAGTGAATTCCAACATAGATGAATGGCCACTCACATGGTCCCTGCAGTCCTTTGAGTGTACCAAAGAGAGTGCCTTCTGAAAGATTTATGAAACATTAGACTAAAGTTTGGCTCCCAGCAAAGGTGTACAAAGTAGTAGACTGTTAGTGGCATCTTAGGTAAGTTCCTTTTTATTTTTATTTTCATTTGAAGTTTAAAGGTATAGAAACATGCTAGATGAGAACATTTTTGGCCACGTTCTCCAATGTACATAATGTACATTCATTATTACTTCAATTCAACAGGTACTAAGCATATATTATATAGAATATTTTCCTAGGCATCGAAGAGTATTCAGAATAAATTTTTAAGCCCTTAAGGAGTCTGTTTTATATGAATAAAAACACAATTGGTTTTATTGTTATATGGATGAGAGTTCCTAATTGCACAAAACAACACAGTTTGCTGTTTTAATCAAGAAGGCATTAATTAAAGCATATAAGAAATCTCTGAACTTCCAGGCACAATTTCTAGGACCATGTTTCTTAGCTTTGTAAGTTTATTTTACACCCCAAGTCCCAGAAACATGCAGCGTCTGCTAATACCTGTGCCAGCAAAATGGATGTCCCATGCCCAGAATGTTTCCTCATCTGGATCCCCTCAGAATCGGTCCTGTGCAGGGAGCTCTGGTTGGCCAGCTCCTAAGTCACATGTCTGCCACCTGGTGGTAAACATGCCTGAGAAGTGTTCTTTGAATCATACTGTGGGAAGATGGCATTCAGAATGTGGAGACCTATCAAACATGGAGGGTACATTCAAAAGATTTGGGGCAACCTGAAATGGCAGTCTGCACTACCACCCAGAATTTATCATACCCTTTTTTCATATTAAAATTCTAAATAGCAGCAATTCTGGTATGTATCTACCCAACAATACAAATAGACTTCTTAAACAAAAATAAAATCACCCTTTATCAAAAAAGAAGGTTCATAACCTCTAGTTAACTGCATCCAGCTTCATCCAGCTTCATGGGGTTCTTCAGTGTGTACAATGTTGCTCTCATTAAATCACAATCTTATCTTAATATTCTGTAACCTATGGACTACTTTAAATGTTCATCAGAATCAACATAACCAATATAAAATAGAGTAAAAGGGTAAAAATATAACAAGAAAATGGGAAAATAATATATACTATGTGTATGATACAATAAAAATAGAAAGATCCTGTTTTTTCCAACTGGTTACAAAGTCCTCTTGGCAAATATAAATTCCAATTCTAAACCTTGATTCCTGGACCTGGGTCTATACCCATATATATCGGGTCTGAAACTGAGAGAAACTGAACCTTACTTCCATCACTAAATCTGAGTGTATACTAATTCCAGGATGATAGCATCCCAACCTAGCAATGTGTTATCTCTCAATTTAAATTAAAGTAGATTCTTCCTTGGGTCACTTAACCATTCTTAAGGATCATCTGCTTCTGAACCATGTGATAGCATGGTGAAGCCAGGGCTGGGAGCATCAGTCAGTTGCATTAGCCCTTTCACTGTAAGATGAGTTTTTTTGGGCAGAAGTAATATTGTGTATGATAACAGGATTTTAAGCAAAAATCTAATAAGATGGTGTTGCTGGTAGAGGCAGAGCCATTAGAGAAGGCAAATCCATATCCAGAAAAAGTTTTTATTATAGTAGCAAAAAACAGCTGCCTCCCTGATGGAAGGGATTTGATGTAATCTGCTTGATTCAAGGTGAGTAGTTTGTTTCTAGGTATATTGCACCATGTCAGGGCTTCAAGGTTGATGGCTACAGCAAGTAACTTGGCTATTCAGCTGGGGTGGTAACCCTATCAACCTTAGTGATGAGAAGCCCATTTTGTCAGGTCAGTGAATAACTTCTGTCCCTGAAACCATGGTCACTATTTTATGCCCATTGAGCAAATGCTGTGGTGACCAAAGAAATAAGTCAATATCCAGAGGATGAATCATTTTGTCTACCAGATTGTTGAACGTGTTTATACCAGTGGGTACCAAAGATATAGTCCTAGCTTAGTGCTAATACCCAAAACAGTTTTGTATTCTATTTTCCTTAGCTGTTACCATGCTACATGGTCACAGGTCCCTTTAGGGAAGATTTTCTGATTATCTATTGCTTTATAATAAACTACCCCCAAATTTAATGGCACAAACAATATTTTACTATACACACAGTTCTATGGGTCAGGGATTCAGAAAGGGCACAGTGGTGACAGCCCTTCTCTGCTCCATAAGGTTTGGGCTCTCAGCTGGGATGACTTGATGGCTAGTGACTGGTAGATGATTTATTTTTATCAGAAAAAGCAAAAAGCACTGATATATACTGTTTGTTAATTTCTGTGGTGTAAATACTCCCACGGTGGCTGTTTTCAAACTTCCAACATGTTGTCACTAAATGCAGAGTTGGGAAAAGATGCACAGTAGTGAACCATTATAGTATTTCTACTATCAAATACCATTGAAATAAACAACCCTATGGGCATGAGTAATAGTATAATATAGTAAGATAATTAGGAAGTGATATATTTTGAGCGTTCACTATCTTTTAAAAACATTTTATTAAATCATAAGCTTACATAATTTAAGCTTCAACAATAACTGTGCTTAACTACCAGCTCACAAGATTTCTGATTGTAATTCAATGACCTCTCCTAGATCAGGCTCTTTATCTTTTTTCTGTTATGTCTTGGGACCTCAATAAGATGCTGTTATGAGCAGCCATAGCAACTATTGAGTTCTCTGAGCCTTGACCTAAAATTTACAACCTTATGCTTGTCATTTTCTTTCTTTATACTCTTCAATGCAGCTCAAAGCATCCAGCTCACCTCATTGTCCTTACATTCTTCCTGCCCTTCAAAATGGTCTTTTGTACATATGACTCAGTCCATCAAAGCCTTACTGTCAGAGACACCCCATTTCAGGATAACTCAGGTGGTCATTTCAGTAGCTATCCATGAACCATGGGAGACAATGCCCCTTTTTTGACGTTAGTCTAATTATTACTTTGTCAAATCTGTCTGGGTCAGATATCCCATATTCCCATTTGTCTGAAGAGTTCTTACTTATAGCCATAGCTGTTAAAAACTACTGTTTTAATCAGGGTTCATTTATTCATTCAAGCAAAAATTTATGAGCATCTACTATGCCAATCTTCTAGGCACTGAGAGATACAGCAATGGACAAAATAGGAAAAAAGTAAATAAGAACACTTCATTTCCTCATGGGCCTTACATTATTTTTGGGGAGACAGACTTAAACAAGATAAGTGTATAAAGTGAATAGTGAATTAGATATAGACAAATGCCAAGGGGGAAAAAGAAACTTGAAAGGAGATATTTCATGCAGAGGGTGACTAGGGAAAGCCCTGTTGAAAGGTGAGATTTGACGAAAACCACGAAAGAGACAGTGGAATGAGATGGTCATGCATATGTCTGAAAGAGAGTGTTTTAGGCAGAAAAAATACAGCAAGCACAAAGGCCCTCATGTAATAGCGTGGATGTCTGATAATGTTAAAAAAAAACAAAACAAAACAAAGCTACAAGGAAACCAAATCAGCTGGACTGGAGTGAGCAAGAAGAATAGGAGATGAGTTCAGAGAATTGAGATCCCTTTGGTACTTTTAAGGACTTTGACTTTTACTTGAGCCAGATAAGAAGACCGTGAGGATTTGAGCAGAGGTATGAATGACCTGGCTTCCATTTTAACTTAAATAGTGTTTTGAGAATAACCTGATGGAAGGATGAAAGCAGGAGGATCAGTTAAGAAGCTACTATAATAATTTGTGGGAGATAATGGGTATTGGACCCAGGTGGCAAGTGGATGTAGTGACAAGTGGTTAGATTCTGGAAGTTGTAGGAACGTGGAAAAGATTGATTTTAAAGACTGAACTATAAATTTTAAGATGGGTAAGAAGAAAGTGAAGGCAAGAGTATGGTGAGAAGTAGTAATAAATTTCTATGATAAAGGGATTGAAGGTGCAAGTATTTTTAGAGTTTGAGCATTTAAATAACTGAACTAAACTAATGGTTTGTGAGTTGTATAATACAAACTGAAATTAGTCGCATTTATTGATAACAGTAGAGTCTATCATGAAACCATAATTGTGAGTTACTGAAATAGGGGGGAAATTGAGACCGTTGGAGTACACAAAGTCTAGAAATTTAGATGCCAATATGCTGGAGAAATCGTTTAAATGAGTTATAAAAATCACCAAGAAGTACAACTGGGGTAACACTGGAAAAATGACAACAATCTAGTTGCTAAGCCATTCACGGAACAATGACCAGGGTATGGCAGGTGACTATTACCATGAAAGGTAGCAGTCAGTATGACCTGATGTACTCTCATAGCGTTCTTACTTACATATAACAGAATTCACTCTCCAGCTAGTTTAGGTAGACAGTGACTTTTAACAGTAATTAAGAAAGTCTTACCCAAAGCAGTCTGTAGCCGAACCTTTCAGGAAAAAAGTTTAGAACTTCACTGCAAAGCTGGTAAACAGATTCTTTTCTGCGCAAAATCATGATTCCACCTCCCATTGAGCAAACTAGATACCTTCACCAGCTTATTTATATGGCTTCTAACTTATTTATACCACTCATTTCTTGCATGTGTGTAATTAATAGAACCTCTGTGGCACCAAACACTGAGAATTGTAGTTTTTTTTTTTTTTGCGGTACGCTAACCTGTCACTGTTGTGGTCTCTCCCGTTGCGGAGCACAGGCTCCGGACATGCACAGGCTCAGCAGCCACGGCTCACGGGCCCAGCCGCTCCGCGGCACGTGGGATCCTCCCGGACCGGGGCACGAACCCACGTCCCCTACATCTGCAGGCAGACTCTCAACCACTGCGCCACCAGGGAAGCCCCAGAGAATTGTAGTTTTTTGCACTCTATGTTGAAAAGGTGGGATTAACATTATGAGAAATTTGCCAAATGTAAAGAGTGTGATTGAAAGATTTAGATAATCTCCAATAACAGATGTCCTTTAGAGCTTCAATATAATACTCATATTGTGTTTCTTGCCTAGAGGGTACAGATTATATCTTATACAATTTTGTATCCTACCTACTCCCATGCAATATTAGAAGCTCAAATAGTGATTAAATTACTGTATAGATGAAGACATCTCTAATTTACAGTTAGAGAAACCAGTTTTCTTGTATTATGTCTTGTTTCTTTGTAAGTACATCATCTACCTAAAACATACATATATATATATATATACCATGTTAATTAGCTTAAGCTTTTAGGAAATAATGCCAGTTAACCATGGCTGCAGATTTAGCTTTGATATAGGCCAGAATGTACACTGGGAAATTTACCTAATTTATCATTTTTTTCTATTCATTCAATAAATATTTTTACATATGCATAGATGCCAGGAACTGAGCCAATACTCAAATACAGAAAAGATCAAATCAGACATGGTGCCTATCCTCATGGAACTTATATTTCAGTGAGGAAATAGAATGAAATTTAGTAAAACTATTTTTAAGAAATTACACACATTATATGAAGAAATGAAGCAAGAGAATGAAATAGAGAGTTATGAAGACTTGGAAGAGAGAGAGACCTACAAATGCTTTGCCTAGAGTAGTGGGCAAATGCTTTATTGAGAGGGTGATATTTAAACTGAGACTTTAAAGGTGAGAAAGAGCTGACCAACTAAGGAGCCAAAGGACAGTATTTCAGGCAGAGGGTACAGCACGTGCAAAGGCTTGGAAGACTGAGGAACTGAAAGTAGGCTGGCATGGTTAGAGCAGAGTTTGCCAGAGAAAGACTAACAGCAGATAAAGTTGGAGAAATAGGCAAATCTCTATAACCTATGTGAAACAGCTTGGATTTAACCAATGCACACATGTATCTATAGAATTCAAGAGAGTAGAATACCATGAATATAATCAGAGATTGGTAAATAAAAGAAAAGCTCTTTGAAAATATTAATTGATCATCTTCATATTGAAGAACTTTTAATATTATTTTGATGCTTACATATGACTCCGGCTGACTGATCTGTATACCTTTAGGATCTCAGATATGTGTGGGGTTTTTTGTGTTAACAACAGGCAGAATTTTCTGACACATTGAAACATAATTAGTGACAGTGAATATAGCAAAATTAACTTATTAAGAACTAAGAAATGTGATATTAAATATGTGACACTGAATTAACAGTAGCATTGTTAAAAACAAAAATTTTCATTACAGTATAAGCTTTAGGAAAAATCTTGAATGAAAATAGTTTTTCTTTACTTCTTTCCACCTCAGTATCTTATATCTTATTTTCCTTTATTGTTTCAGTAACTCCTGCTTATTTTGCCTAGACATCATTTGTTAGCCTATGCTTTTCACTAGCCTTCTGAAAATCTCTCCTCCTTACTAGTCATATATTATTCTTCACTAGCAAAATTTTAATAACTGATAACAGTTTTTTTATTTTCTTTTCATATATCTTTGCTTTTAGTTGCAGAACTGACTTATAAAATAAAATGAAGGTGAAACTCCAATTCACAGAACATTTAAAAGGAAAATTTATCTGGGAAAAGTTAGAGCATAGAGTCTGGAACCAGAATGAAAGATTGTTCACTGGACTTTCCCCTAGTCTCTATCATGGCACCAGACACTCACTGGTGAATGTAGGTTCCAGAGTAGACAGTTTAAAAATTATGTCCTTTAACCTCTTTTCTCAAAATGACTATTGCTGGTCTCAGTTACTATATTCCAGTTGGCTGCATATATTTTTCTATTATGTAATCTAAGAATTTAATTGTGAATAAAATCATTAGTGTTACCACTATAATTACTATAACAACATATGATTATAACTATAATCACATTTAAAGCAACATGATGATTATACTCATTTCCTTCAATTTAAAAAATTTAAATCATCAGATATAAATGAAATTAATTTTGACTTTCAATTCTATTCTCTAACAAAATCATCATGCTTTGTTCAATGTTCTTCAGCCATTATCCTATTGGATCATATTATGGTGTGTTCTAGTTCTCCTCAATTTAAACAGAAATTATTAAATCTTCTAAAAGAATGCATATAATTCACATTATATTTTAAATTCAGTAAATTGTTATGTGATAGAAATGCAATTTACTTTTAATATATTTTATGAACCCTGGTTTATGAACTCAGGTTTGTGCTTCATTGATGCTATCTGTAGTATAATCTGAGGTTATCATTAGATACTATATAAACCTGAAATCTACTAAAATGGAAATTATCTGTATGTATTAGTGACTTGTATCCATAAGATAATTACATTTTCCGTTAAACCCAATAGCTGTTACTGGAGCATTTGGAGTGCCTTGTATCACGACATGAGAGGTCACTAAGAATGACGGTGGTGAAGCGACAAGCCCAGTCCCCCTCAGGAGTGTCCAGCGAGGTTGAGGTTCTCAAGGCGCTGAAATCTTTATTTGAGCACCACAAGGCCTTGGATGAAAAGGTATAGTATTGTGAAAGGATTGTTACAATTTTATGTCAGTTATACTTCAATAAAGCTGAAATTTTAAAAAAACTACTGGAAAAAAAGGTATAGTATTGATGAAAGATTTCAGGCTTAACTGTGCTTTTGTCATCAGCATCAAGCTCCTTGTCTTCATCCATGACTCTTACTGACTGCTGAAGTCAGTCAGTTCAGAGGAACACGTTTGAACTACAGGAAAAATCACTAAAAAAAAAAAAAAAACGCACCCTGACTATTGCATGTATATTGGTAATATTCATAACCATTTTCTTTTTTTAATACATCTGAATCTGTGGTTTATCAAGACTTCTATTATGGCACATTAGAGTCCTAGTCCAGATGGCCATTTCAAATTTAATATTGTCATTTAACCTTTCTGTTTCTCCCTCTCTCTCTCTCATTCTCTCCCCACCCCTCAGTCTCTATCCTCCCTACCCCCCTCTGAAGTGCGTGGCTATAGATGCCAACATAGGAGACTGTTAACTGACAATAAAACATATCTTGAAGTGTAAACTGGAAATACTTTAACCTTTAGAGATTCATATTAGAAGCATACAATTTTATTTTGGGGGTTTCTAATATCTTAGTTCTGAACACACATTTTTAAGAGTTTCTGCGGGTAACAGCATAAGGTATTAGTAGAAAAATCTGCTTTAGGTCTTTTTTAAAGTAACTGTAAGTTTCTCTTAGCTGTTACTCAAATAAGCTCCATGGACATTAATAAGCCAATATGATGATAATATTCTTTGGATATTCATAAGGCTTATGAAATCATTTCAATTCTGTAAAATTTCAAAGAATGAATTTTTTTTGAAATTAATAAGGCTTTAGGATTTTGTACAGTGGGAATTGGGGCACCTCATTGTAAAGCATCTGACAAGTTCTGAGCATTAAAATACAAACTAGGGATTATTACTCAGTTATATATAGGTTTTGAGCATAGAGACACTTTTGCTCTATTTAATATTTATATACATATATATTTTTATCATCAGTCTTTCAGATGTTCTTAGAGCAGGGGATTTATGTGGAGTGTCTGCATAGCATATCTATAATTCTGTCTTCTAGATTATTAAGAAGAAATTGTATCTTATTTTTTGTTTTAGTATGAGAGACAACTAGTTTATGAATAATTTTGAGTAAAACAGAAATGGATATTATATAAAAATCCCTGATGAATATAATATCAACTAATATCAAATAATAATTTAATATATTTAATGTTTACTTTCATATTATATTTCATTTCTTATTACAAAACTGCATTATTAAGAATTTGCAAGACTTTATATTTATAGAATATCTATTATGTGTCAGACTGCTTGGCATATATTTAGCACCCAAAGATAAATAAGACATTTTCTTTACAAATGAGGAGTTCATAGTTCTGGAGTTCACATGTCAATAAGAGGGAGTGGTAAGAAGAGATATATACGATGTGATATGGAGTCACAGGAAAAGTTGTGACTAATTTTTCCTGAAGAAGTGATAAGAAAGTCAAGAATGTCTTCACAGAGGGGGTGACATTTGGTCTGGGTATTAGAATGTGTAAGTATTTTTTAAGCAGAGAAGTAAACATACTCTAAGCAATATGATCAATATGTGAACTAACCCAGAGCTTTGAAAAGAACATGGCCTGTTCAGAGAAAATTTAACAGTTTTGAATGACTTGAATGAGGGACTTGAGAATGAGTGATTTGAGATGTTCCCTAGATGTGCTCCCACATCACTTAGGTGAGGGATGCTTTTATGAAAAAATGAATAGAAGGCAATAAACAGCATTTAGGACAAATAACCTAATGGGTGTGAGTACACTTAAGAAGAAAATGGTTGTAGTAAAATTCAGGATCTAAAAGTAATTTAGTATATAGATAGATGTTCAGTGAACTTAGCATAACTAAATGAAGTATTTAATACTGTGACCCTCGGAATTGTTATAGGGTTTAGTAACTCATCAAATGTGCCCTGGACATTGGTGAGTTCAGGACAACAGAACTGATTATCAACTAAGTAATACCTAACAGCCTGAAGGAAAAATATTATGAGCTTGGGCTTTGGAGTTAGACAGACCTGGACAAGTACCTTAATTTCTCTTAGTCTGTTTTCTCTTCTTTTTAATGAAGAGAATAATAATACCTACCTAATAGCATTGTCTGACATGCAAAGCTCCTAGCCAGTACTTAGCATATGGCAAATGCTCAGTAAATGTTAATGAATGTTATTGTTAATGATAAATTTCAGCATTTGACAAAAATATCAAACTAAGTGAAGATATTGGTATCACTGTTGATTCACATGCTTATTTAAATTAACATTTCATTTAGTTATTAAGGGGTTAATATGTACCTAAGCACCTTCATAAACAATTCCCCTAAGAATAGCTCACAGCTTCTTGTGTAGATCAGGAGAGGTAAGGAGACAGACATATGAACAAGTAATTACAATATTCTATTTTAAGTGCTATGGATATTATGTTAAAACATATATGGAATATCAGAAGAAGATGCAATTAATCAAATCGAGGACAAGAAACTACCAACTTTACCACAGAAGGTTTAGAACACAGGAAGAGATAAATAAAATACAAAAGATTGAGCATAGCTGTGGACAGTTACAATGACTGGCAGTCTTCATTATTGATGTCCTTATTTACATATCCACTGAGTTGTAGGGTAGAATTTACCCAATTATCTAAGACCAGCAGTGATTTTGACATAAGTCTCCAACATGTTTACCAATTCTGTGGGCTGGAGGAAATGAGAAGTATACATGTGTTTTTCAATCACTCAGATATCACTGAGTATTTTTTAAAAAGATATACTGGGTTTGCATGGGAAATGTAACCAAAACACATGTTACATACACTCCACATATATTCCTGTGATCTAATATCACAGTGCCAAAACTGGATTTGAATGTCTGGTCTAAGATTCCCTCACGATGCTTTCTGTTGCAGGATTGATAATTCCAAAATAAAGCCCTGCCACACCTTAATTTAAATTTGAAATGTATGCTCTTCCACCCAAGTCTTCTTTATCCTGCAACATACTCGTCATTCTTAGGGACTTATTTTAATCCTCAGGGATAACATTTCTCTTGAAACATCTTTTTTGGGGGAAAATTTTTTTCTCTTTGTTTTTTCATACCACTATGAAGAAAATAAATGTAACAGATGAAATTAGAAATCAAAAATTCTAGATGAGGGGCTTCCCTGGTGGCGCAGTGGTTGAGAGTCCGCCTGCCAATGCAGGGGACACGGGTTTGTGCCCCGGTCCGGGAAGATCCCACATGCCGTGGAGTGGCTAGACCCATGAGCCATGGCCGCTGAGCCTGCGCGTCTGGAGTCTGTGGTCCACAACGGGAGAGGCCACAACAGTGAGAGGCCCACGTACCGCAAAAAAAAAAAAAAAAAAAAAATCTAGATGTACATAAATATATTTGGGACGTTATACCATAGCTCTATAAATAAGCAATCACTATATCTTAAAGACTATGTGGACAATAGATTAATTGAATGTAATTAAATAGCAAAAAACTAGAAAAAGTAAAGTATATAGCCAAGACCATCAACTGTGTACTTATATTTAGGAAAAAATTAAAACTATAGTTTTTTCATGTCTAGATAACTTCAAAAGAACACCAAATTCAACAAGAAAAATAAGGATATTATGGCATTCTGCTGGTGCTGTGCTCAGAGCAGTGCAAAAAGCTACAAGCCTTGTCAGAAATACTATTTTTTCTTACCAGTGGAGTTCCAGTTATGTAGACAAGATAAAATGTTAGATTTCTTTATACTCTAGAAAGATTACTCCTTTGGATACTCCCTTTGTTTTTCCTTTACCAAGTTTAGCAGAGATTAGTGCAAGAGGAAGCAAATATGTTTCATTCATTTGAGTCTTACCCAAGAAATAAATACAAAGAGAATACTTCATTCTCATATAAATGTGAATAAAGCATTCATATCATAAATGTATTAATATTTGTAACATCAATTTTTACATTTATAACATGAATTCAAAATATATTCAGCAATTATTTTTATTTTCTTGTGAAGAGAGTTTTAGGTTCATTACTTTATGTATAATATAATTTCAAGTTGCAAATGCTGTTATAAATTTATTGAGGGGTGATTTTTCATATTGTTTGAAAAGCTTGATAATTTTTACTACTTGAAGGCTCAATATAATAAGAATATACATGCTTAACTTGTGGTAAATTTGAAACAGTTCGGAACAGTTTCTGTGATTTTCAGTTTAACAAAGAAAGGAGGACATTTAACCCGCAGTATAAGCTGGTTTCAACTGCTCCTTACGTGACTTGCATGACTCTGTTAGGAACATCCCAATCATCAGTATGTCTTTAAATATAGTGCCTTAACCTCTTTACTGCAGTCTAAATGTGATCTGATTTTGTTGCTTATATTGAGATTAATTTATATTTAGACTGTTTCATATTGCTGTTCTCATCAACTAGGATTCTTAGATTTTTATCAGAATACCCATATTTTATAGCTGCTATTTTAAGAAGTGGACATAAAACTTTACAATCATCCCTATTAAATAACAAGGACATCTACTAAGATATTTGTTGATATCTGCATTCCACATATCAGCAATCCTCCTCATTTTCATGCCTTTGGGATGTTTGCTTTGTTTGCATCTATCCAAGCACTCATGAAAAAAGTATTCCCCAAGTCAAATCATTAAAGATTTCCTTCTAAGAAGCTCTTGTTCAGTTATGAATCGGCATTAGTTTTATACATTTTTATGAACAATTGGATATTTGTCTGACAGCACTGGTACCTGGCAGCCCATCTCGTGTACTTAAATATCATGAAGGATCTTCTGTGATTATCTTTGATATGAAATGTCCATTTATGTATGTATTACTAATTTTTAGAGAATTTGAACATAACTAAGTATAATTAATATTAAAATTCCAGTCAGGCATTAATTCTTTCTTATTCAAGATGTATTTCAGGAGTTAAGTGAACCCAGTCACCTGAATATATTTCAGTTATCATTATACATTACTAAAATAATTGAGATTTTTAAAAATTTCTAATTAGATTCTAGATTCATTGGATATCACTTGTTTTTTGTTTGTTTGCTAACTAGAAAATAATTTTGTAACTTCAACTTTAAAATTACTATGTATCTAGGTTTTTAGATATTTTGTGTATTTAATTTATATTCCCAGTTAAATCTTACTAAAAAAAGAAAAAGACCATTAATTAAAATATACCATTAATAAATTACTAAAATGAATGTTCATTTAAATAATTTATTTCTATAATTAAAATGCACACTGTTATATTCCCATGGAAAATCAATGTTAATTCATAAATAATCTAAAACTCACCATGAATTCCATATTGAATTGAAGCTATAAACTTTGTTGATTTTTTTTAAGGAAAATTAAACTGCTGTAGTCATTTATTTTAGTTTAGCCAAATTTCTTTCTCTGAACTTTTCTACTTTTGACAAATTTAATATGGAGCATATCTATAGATCTGAACATATAACTAAAACAATTTTAGAAGTTCTGAGAAAGCAAGGATCAAAGAAACACTTCTCTGAGTTTCATTTGTGTATGAAACATTTGGAAATCATTACTTTCAAACTAAATGTGCAGTCTTTGGTTCTATAAAATATAATGGTTTAACCTTCGGTATCTGAAAAGTATTTAGGAATTCCGGAGTGGATATACACTTTCCAATCCCTCAATAACAGTGTAGACCTCTAACTAATACAAAATTAATTTCATGAGCAATGGACAACATTTTTCAGCTTCTAAGAATCCTTTGCTTTTAGACAAATTATTTTGTACTAAATGTCAAAGGAAAACATAGTTATTATTTTAAAGAAGTAGAAAGTCTTTTGCCTATATCTTATGCTTAATCATTGACTGTTTTTCAGATGAATTCATAATAAACTTTTGAACTTTGCCTCCACTTACTATGAATCAGAATTCAGAACAAGAGGGGTTGATCTTCAACCCCATTGTAAACTCTGTCACAAAACACTAGAAGGACTTGCTTACAAGAAAATCCCTTAATACAGTCATACTATGAGGTGACAATGTAGTCATAGTATTCCTGAGCACTTCAGGCTATATATACTTTAATACTTTTTCAAATGTGACTGTCTCTGATAATGTTAATGGATTCAGCACAGTTTAATATGTATGGGATGTACATTACTGCACATATTTTGGTTTTTCTTCTAGGTAAGGGAGCGACTGAGGGTTTCTTTAGAAAGAGTCTCTGCACTGGAAGAAGAACTAGCTGCTGCTAATCAGGAGGTAACATACCAAACTTTCTCCTCTTTTGAGGTGCAATATCGCTAACCTTATATCCCTTGTGTTTCACGTCACTTTTATTAAAACTGTCACTGGCTTCCCTGGTGGCGCAGTGGTTGAGAGTCCGCCTGCCGATGCAGGGGACACAGGTTCGTGCCCCGGTCTGGGAAGAGATCCCACATGCCACGGAGCGGCTGGGCCCGTGAGCCATGGCCGCTGAGCCTGTGCGTCCGGAGCCTGTGCTCCGCAATGGGAGAGGCCACAACAGTGAGAGGCCCGCATACCGCAAAAAAAAAAAAAAAAAAGAAATAAAAACTGTCACAAAAAATAAATTACATTTGGTATATGCCACTGAACAAGACCTGTTAAAACTAGTTGCCAGAGTCATGCTTTCTGATTTCTGGTGATTCAGATCTGTCACTAAGAGATGAAAGGAGAATTATCATGAGCTAGTGATATGAGGGCTAGTGAGGTGGGGATTTAGAAAGACTGCAGGCAGGATGCCGGGCCTTCTGAGAAGTAAAACACAGCTCCAAAACTGGAAAACATATCAAATATCTGTTAAATTTAGAGAATGTTACAAATGAAACATTGTGCCCATGTTTAGTGGCATCATTGAATCCACTCTTTTGCTCTCATTCATGACTCTAAGAAAGTATTTTATAATCATCCATGGGATTTAAAGAGTTGTTTTTTCCTTAGAAGATTTTACTTCTTTGGTTATTTGTCTACAAATGAACTTGGGTCATTAGATAAGATATAGATAGGTCAATAGGTGATAGATAAATAGATCTCAAATTAAATGTATATAGGGCACTAAAATAGCCCCATCTCTCTCTCTCTGTCTCTCCCTCTCTCAGATAATTTACAAGGCTACCTTTTTCAGAAGTTTATTCCAGGAATGCAAATGGGGGTATTATTATTAGTAAAACTATTTAGTAATAACTTCCTACTTTTAAATAATTAAGGAAATGGGAGGCCAGTGTCATTAATTATAAGTCTTACCAAGAGATTCTTAACAAAGTAATATTTACATTTACATTTCACACATAAACAAATACACATTTTCAACCATGCTAAAAATCTTGTCTGGTACAAACTCCCTAGTTTTTTAAAATAAGCTAGGCCAATTAAATGAGCTTCTATAGGCTTTTGTTTGTCCTAGGTTCAACAATTTAAACTTCAGAAATGAATTTCCCATTCTCACAGATGGTTTTGGAGTTATCACCCTTTAACACTTTTCTTTATATAATCTCTCCCATGGAGACTTCATCCATTTCTCATCCATCCAAGGCTTCAATGATGACTCTGGTGAAAAAGAAACCAAATCTATAGCTCAAAGTCCATGCTCTTTTCTGAGCTCCACAAAAGATTGTAAACATTGGTTTGGCATCTCCACAGGACTTTGCTTTGCTGATGTTTGTATAAATTGTTCTCTGACACACGTGTTCAGCAGGGGTTAATCAAGGATTAAAAACCAGCTTAGGGTCTGATAATGAAGACATGCACTAAAGGGACTGTAACCACTTATAGGGACCAATTTTTCTAGTTTACACAAAGGCACCATATGTGCTAATGGACCTGGGTCTCCACTTAATTTTTCCTTGTGTCCCCTTAGATTCTCTATGGTACATTAATGCAGTGAAATAGTCTTCTTAAAAAGAATATGAGATAAACTATATGTTCTGTTCTGAAAAGATCCAAAATGTCCTACTATACAAAAAGGAAGAAGTTGCAGAGAATGCTCCCAATTTTGCACAATTACAAGTAATAATAACACATTATTATAAGACTAGGAAAAATAAATTTTGGATATAAATACCAAACTGTTATTATTAGTTGTTTTTGGTGTTTGCAAATATGTACTATATATTTCTGTAGTGTTTGATTTTTTTAATAAATTTTCATTATGCTTATAAAGAAATGAAATAATAAAGATATTTTAGAGTCAGATGCCATTTTCCATATTAGATTATTCTATTGGTAAATTAATAATAATGATAGCTAATATTTACCAAGTGCTTTAAATCTCTAGGCTGTAGTCTAAGTGCACATATATCAGCAAAATGATACTGGAAGTTAGGTACTACTATTGTTTTACAGGTGAGCCCAGAGAGGTTATTTCTCTTAATGTACCACTGTTCTCTCCTACTTGAAAATGTGATTATCTTTGAATTTATCTTAGGTCTATGTATTCAGGTGATTCCAATCCATACATTTAACTATGTCCACAGTCTACCCTACATCCATTTACTCTTAGCTTTTTCTATATACATTAAAACTACCGTAGTTCAGATCTTCATTATTCTCAACTGGGATATTACAGTATGTCTTCTGCTATATAATTCTTCAGGTTTAAAACAGCTAAGTAAAGCTCCAATCATATTGATTATTTTTCATAATATTTTCTGACATGTAATATAATGTAACATATGCCATGTTAATATACTACTAACATAATAATATAATTTACATATTTATTATGTTAATAATATAATGGTATCTACTGCTAGACCTGTAATATACTATTGAGCATCTCTTCAGTGGTCCTAACCTAAAAATCACCCTTAATTCCTATTACCCCTACTGCTCTGAGTCATTCTAAGTTCTTGTTAAGTTATAGTAGTCACTGTTTTTGAAAGCAGCCAACATTCTTCCTGACTAAATCTTACTTATGCTAATGTCTCTCTTGGAATGTCTCCACAACCCCAATTCACCCACTGAACTCATACTTTCCCATTTAAACTCAAGTTCAGACATCACCTTTTTAATGAAATCTTTTATGATTTCTTGCCAACAGTCATTGCTTCTTAGTTTAAATTGCTTAATCTCATTGCTTCAGCATTTATTATGACTGTTCAACAAGTATTAGAGTTAATTATATACCTGTCTAAGCCTAGGTTGCTAGTTCCCTGAGAAAGAGGGCTATGTCTTGCTCATTTGTGCTTATTTCACTCAGTACAGTGATATAAACCTTGTGATCAATATATATTTGTCAGATTACATTGTATAGAGTTCATTCTACCTGGTGTGTTTTCACATTATTCCTTGGCTATCCCCTTAATAGATAGTTTGAACAACCTTAGGCGTGCTCAATAAACAGCAATACATTGATCATATTATTAAATTAAGTTGTTTGTTATTTCAAAATATAATTATCGAGCAACTACTATGTACAGAAAATTCTGTGAGTCCCTGACAGGAACAAATAGAAAAAAATAAAATAATTAATAAAGCATTATGCAAATGTTTATATAATTTGCACTCCAGTGATGGAGACAAACATATAAACATATAAGTAAGATGTAATTTAATACAGAGCTAAATTAATATAAAATAGAGACCCAAACAAAGTGCAAAAGAGCAGAGAGAAGGGTATTCATTCTAAACCAAAGTATCAAAGAAGGCTTCACCCTTGAAGGAAAACAATGATTTGGCTTAAAAACTGTGGAGAAACATTTCAAGCTGAGCAAACAGTATGATTAAGGAAGCCTAAAATTGCCTGTTTGAGGGATAATGGATGATATTGTGTATTGGTAAGAATTAGGGTATGAAAAGATGTTAGAAGAGGAGTGTAAAGAGTTGATAGGATGCAGATCCTAGAGAACCCTGAATGCCATGCTCAGAGTTTGGAATTTATACTTTATGAAATGAGAGAGCTCTGAGGGTGTAGTTTTGTTTTTGTTTTGTAGTGTTTTGTTTTTTGGTTTTGGTTTTGGTTTTGGTAAAGTGAAATCCACTGAAAGTATGTTCTTTTTTTTTTCTTTTTATAAACTGTGGGGTTGGGTGGAGTAGAGCTGGAAGGTTGACAATCTGATATGGGTAGCTGACATAGTCACCTGCTATGTGAGTTTGATAATGATACATTAATTCAACAGACATTTATTGAGCATCTTCTGTTTGCCAGTCATTGCATTAAGTACTGAGTATAAATATATTGATAAACTAAGAGATTAATAAAGCAACAATTCTCTCAAGTCTGTTATGGAAGATAAACATGGTAAAAAGTAACTATAATAAGGAGTTATTATTTAAAGGATCCAGAATTTCAGTTTGGGAAGATGTGAAAATTTCTGAAGTTGAATGGCAGTGGTGGTTGCATAACAATGTGAACGTACTTATTGCCACTTAGCTGTACACTTAAAATGGTTAAAATGGTAAATTTTATATTATATACCTTTTATCACAATTAAAAGTAATTACAATACAATAAGACTAAAGTGAAAATGAAAGTACAAGCTTTAGTAGTATTACAAAGGAGAGTAATTAATTGTATGGGCATGAATGAGGAAAAGCAGATGGTGTTACAAAAATCTTCCTAGAAAATTCCTGCAATTTGCAACAACATGGATGAGGATGAACTTTGAGGGCATTAGACTAAGTGAAATAAGTTAGACAAAGAAAGACAAATACTGTATGATCTTATTTATATACAGATTCTGAAAATGTAGAACACAAAGAAACAGAGTAGATTGGTTGCCAGAGGCTGGAGCGTGGGGGAAATAGGGAGATGTTTGTCAAAGACTATAAACTTTCTGTTATAAAATGAATAAAATTAGGGGATCCAATGTACAGTATGGGCACTATAGTTAACAACACTGTATAGTATACTTGAAATTTACTAAGACAGTAGGTCATAAATGTTCTCACCACACACACACACAAATAGTAACCATGGGGATGGGGATGAATTGGGAGATTGAAATTGACATATATACACTAATATGTATAAAATAGATAACTAATAACCTGCTGTATAAAAAATTAAATTAAAAAAACAAATGGTAACTATGTGAGGTAATAGGTATATTAGTTAACCTTATAGTGGTAATCATTTCATAATATATACATATATCAAATATTCACATTGTATACCTTAAACTTATACATGTTATTTGTCAATTATATCTCAATAAAGCTGGAAAAAATTTTTATATCTTCCTAGAGGAAAAAATTTACCTAGAATTTGAAGGGTGACTACAAAGAGCTTGTCAGATGGAGTTGGAGGAAGAAAAGGGAAGCAGGAAGTAGTAGAGATGGGGACAAGGCTGCAGAGAAAGGCAAATCTGAGTTAGGGATGCCTACAGCCTGGGCTTTGTCCTGTAGACAATGATGAGGCAGCAAAGTGTTTTTTTTGTTTTTTTTTTTTGCATTTTTTTTATTAGTTTCTGCTTTATAACAAAGTGAATCAGTCATACATATACATCTGTTCCCACATCCCTTCCCTCATGCATCTCCCTCCCTCCCACCCTCCCCATCCCACCCCTCCAGGTGGTCACAAAGCACCGAGCTGATCTCCCTGTGCTCTGCGGCTGCTTCCCACTATCTACCTTACGTTTGGTAGTGTATATATGTCCATGCCTCTCTTTCGCTTTGTCACAGCTTACCCTTCCCCCTCCCCATATCCTCAAGTCCATTCTCAAGTAGGTCTGTGTCTTTATTCCCATTTTACCCCTAGGTTCTTCATGACATTTTTTTTTTTTAAATTCCGTATATATGTGTTAGCATACGGTATTTGTCTTTGTCTTTCTGACTTACTTCACTCTGTATGACAGACTCTAGGTCTATCCACCTCATTACAAATAGCTCAGTTTCGTTTCTTTTTATGGCTGAGTAATATTCCATTGTATATATGTGCCACATCTTCTTTATCCATTCATCCGATGATGGACACTTAGGTTGTTTCCAGCTTCGGGCTATTGTGAATAGAGCTGCAATGAACATTTTGGTACATGTCTGTTTTTGAATTATGGTTTTCTCAGGGTATATGCCTAGTAGTGGGATTGCTGGGTCATATGGTAGTTCTATTTTTAGTTTTTTAAGGAACCTCCATACTGTTCTCCATAGTGGCTGTACCAATTCACATTCCCACCAGCAGTGCAAGAGTGTTCCCTTTTCTCCACACCCTCTCCAGCATTTATTGTTTCTAGATTTTTGATGATGGCCATTCTGACCGGTGTGAGATGATATCAAATTGTAGTTTTGATTTGCATTTCTCTAATGATTAATGATGTTGAGCATTCTTTCATGTGTTTGTTGGCAGTCTGTATATCTTCTTTGGAGAAATGCCTATTTAAGTCTTCTGCCCATTTTTGGATTGGGTTGTTTGTTTTTTTGCTATTGAGCTGCATGAGCTGTTTATAAATTTTGGAGATTAATCCTTTGTCAGTTGCTTCATTTGCAAATATTTTCTCCCATTCTGAGGGTTGTCTTTTGGTCTTGTTTATGGTTTCCTTTGCTGTGCAAAAGCTTTGAAGTTTCATTAGGTCCCATTTGTTTATCTTTGTTTTTATTTCCATTTCTCTAGGAGGTGGGTCCAAAAGGATCTTGCTGTGATTTATGTCATAGAGTGTTCTACCTATGTTTTCCTCTAAGAGTTTGATAGTGTCTGGCCTTACGTTTAAGTCTTTGATCCATTTTGAGCTTATTTTTGTGTATGGTGTTAGGGAATGATCTAATCTCAAACTTTTACATGTCCCTGTCCAGTTTTCCCAGCACCACTTATTGAAGAGGCTGTCCTTTCTCCACTGTACATTCCTGCCTCCTTTATCAAAGATAAGTTGGCCATATGTGCGTGGGTTTATCTCTGGGCTTTCTATCCTGATCCACTGATCTATCTTTCTGTTTTTATTCCAGTACCACACTGTCTTGATTACTGTAGCTTTGTAGTATAGTCTGAAGTCAGGGAGCCTGATTCCTCCAGCTCCGTTTTTCGTTCTCAAGATTGCTTTGGCTATTCGGGGTCTTTTGTTTTTCCAAACAAATTTTGAAATTTTTTGTTCTAGTTCTGTGAAAAATGCCAGTGGTAGTTTGATAGGGATTGCATTGAATCTGTAGATTGCTTTGGGTAGTAGAGTCATTTTCACAATATTGATTCTTCCAATCCAGGAGCATGGTATATCTCTCCATCTATTTGTATCATCTTTAATTTCTTTCATCAGTGTCTTATAATTTTCTGCATACAGATCTTTTGTCTCCTTAGGTAGGTTTATTCCTAGATATTTTATTCTTTTTGTTGCAATGGTAAATGGGAGTGTTTTCTTGATTTCATTTTCAGATTTTTCATCATTAGTGTACAGGAATGCCAGAGATTTCTGTACATTAATTTTGTATCCTGCTACTTTACCAAATTCATTGATTAGCTCTAGTAGTTTTTCGGTAGCATCTTTAGGATTCTCTATGTATAGTATCATGTCATCTGCAAACAGTGACAGCTTTACTTCTTCTTTTCCAATTTGTATTCCTTTTATTTCCTTTTCTTCTCTGATTGCTGTGGCTAAAACTTCCAAAACTATGTTGAATAAGAGTGGTGAGAGTGGGCAGCCTTGTCTTGTTCCTGATATTAGTGGAAATGGTTTCAGTTTTTCACCTTTGAGGACAATGTTGGCTGTGGGTTTGTCATATATGGCCTTTATTATGTTGAGGAAAGTTCCCTCTATGCCTACTTTCTGCAGGGTTTTTATAATAAATGGGTGTTGAATTTTGTCGAAAGCTTTCTCTGCATCTATTGAGATGATCATATGGTTTTTCTCCTTCAACTTGTTAATATGGTGTATCACATTGATTGATTTGCGTATATTGAAGAATCCTTGCATTCCTGGAATAAACCCCACTTGATCATGGTGTATGATCCTTTTAATGTGCTGTTGGATTCTGTTTGCTAGTATTTTGTTGAGGATTTTTGCATCTATGTTCATCAGTGATATTGGCCTGTAGTTTTCTTTCTTTGTGACATCCTTGCCTGGTTTTGGTATCAAGGTGATGGTGGCCTCGTAGAATGAGTTTGGGAGTGTTCCTTCCTCTGATATTGTTTGGAAGAGTTTGAGAAGGATAGGTGTTAGCTCTTCTCTAAATGTTTGATAGAATTCGCCTGTGAAGCCATCTGGTCCTGGGCTTTTGTTTGATGGAAGATTTTTAATCACAGTTTCAATTTCAGTGCTTGTGATTGTTCTATTCATATTTTCTATTTCTTCCTGATTCAGTCTTGGCAGGTTGTGCATTTCTAAGAATTTGTCCATCTCTTCCAGGTTGTCCATTTTATGGGCATAGAGTTGCTTGTAGTAATCTCTTATGATCCTTTGTATTTCTGCAGTGTCAGTTGTTACTTCTCCTTTTTCATTTCTAATTCTATTGATTTGAGTCTTCTCCCTTCTTTTCTTGATGAGTCTGGCTAATGGTTTATCAATTTTGTTTATCTTCTCAAAGAACCAGCTTTTAGTTTTATTGATCTTTGCTATCGTTTCCTTCATTTCTTTTTCATTTATTTCTGATCTGATTTTTATGATTTCTTTCCTTCTGCTAACTTTGGGATGTTTTTGTTCTTCTTTCTCTAATTGCTTTAGGTGCAAGGTTAGGTTGTTTATTCGAGATGTTTCCTGTTTCTTAAGGTGGGATTGTATTGCTATAAACTTCCCTCTTAGAACTGCTTTTGCTGCATCCCATAGGTTTTGGGTCGTCGTGTCTCCATTGTCATTTGTTTCTAGGTATTTTTTAATTTCCTCTTTGATTTCTTCAGTTATCACTTCGTTATTAAGTAGTGTATTGTTTAGCCTCCATGTGTTTGTATTTTTTACAGCTCTTTTCCTGTAATTGATATCTAGTCTCATAGCATTGTGGTCAGAAAAGATACTTGATACAGTTTCAATTTTCTTAAATTTACCAAGGCTTGATTTGTGACCCAAGATATGATCTATCCTGGAGAATGTTCCATGAGCACTTGAGAAAAATGTGTATTCTGTTGTTTTTGGATGGAATGTCCTATAAATATCAATTAAGTCCATCTTGTTTAATGTATCATTTAAAGCTTGTGTTTCCTTATTTATTTTCATTTTGGAAGATCTGTCCATTGGTGAAAGTGGGGTGTTAAAGTCCCCTACTATGATTGTGTTACTGTCGATTTCTCCTTTTATGGCTGTTAGTATTTGCCTTATGTATTGAGGTGCTCCTATGTTTGGTGCATAAATATTTACAATTGTTATATCTTCTTCTTGGATCGATCCCTTGATCATTATGTAGTGTCCTTCTTTGTCTCTTCTAGTAGTCTTTATTTTAAAGTCTATTTTGTCTGATATGAGAATTGCTACTCCAGCTTTCTTTTGGTTTCCATTTGCATGGAATATCTTTTTCCATCCCCTTACTTTCAGTCTGTATGTGTCTCTAGGTCTGAAGTGGGTCTCTTGTAGACAGCATATATATGGGTCTTGTTTTTGTATCCATTCAGCCAATCTGTGTCTTTTGGTGGGAGCATTTAGTCCATTTACATTTAAGGTAATTATCGATATGTATGTTCCTATTCCCATTTTCTTAATTGTTTTGGGTTCGTTATTGTATGTCTTTTCCTTCGTTGTGTTTCTCGCCTAGAGAAGTTCCTTTAGCATTTGTTGTAAAGCTGGTTTGGTGGTGCTGAACTCTCTCAGCTTTTGCTTGTCTGTAAACGTTTTAATTTCTCCATCAAATCTGAATGAGATCCTTGCTGGGTAGAGTAATCTTGGTTGCAGGTTTTTCTCCTTCATCACTTTAATTATGTCCTGCCACTCCCTTCTGGCTTGTAGAGTTTCTGGTGAGAGATCAGCTGTTATCCTGATGGGGATTCCCTTGTGTGTTATTTGTTGTTTTTGCCTTGCTGCTTTTAATATGATTTCTTTGTGTTTAATTTTTGACAGTTTGATTAATATGTGTCTTGGCGTATTTCTCCTTGGATTTATTCTGTATGGGACTCTCTGTGCCTCCTGGACTTGATTAACTATTTCCTTTCCCATATTAGGGAAGTTTTCAACTATAATCTCTTCAACTATTTTCTCAGTCCCTTTCTTTTTCTCTTCTTCTTCTGGAACCCCTATAATTCGAATGTTGGTGCGTTTAATGTTGTCCCAGAGGTCTCTGAGACTGTCCTCTGTTCTTTTCATTCTTTTTTCTTTATTTTGCTCTGCAGCAGTTATTTCCACTATTTTATCTTCCACCTCACTTATCCGTTCTTCTGCCTCAGTTATTCTGCTATTGATCCCATCTAGAGTATTTTTTATTTCGTTTATTGTGTTTTTAATCGATGCTTGATTCATCTTTAGTTCTTCTAGGTCCTTATTAACTGTTTCTTGCATTTTGTCTATTCTATTTCCAAGATTTTGGATCTGGGAAATAGAATCTTGGATCATCTTTACCATCATTATTCTGAATTCTTTTTCAGGTAGACTGCCTATTACCTCTTCATTTGTTAGATCTGGTGGGTTTTTATCTTGCTCCTTCTCCTGCTGTGTGTTTTTCTGTCTTCTCATTTTGCTTATGTTACTGTGTTTGGGGTCTCCTTTTTGCAGGCTGCAGGTTCGTAGTTCCTGTTGTTTTTGGTGTTTGTCCCCAGTGGCTAAGGTTGGTTTAGTGGGTTGTGTAGGCTTCCTGGTGGAGGGGACTAGTGCCTGTGTTCTGGTGGATGAGGCTGGATCTTGTCTTTCTGGTGGGCAGGTCCACGTCTGGTGGTGTGTTTTGGGGTGTCTGTGGACTTTTTATGATTTTAGGCCGCCTCTCTGCTAATGGGTGGCGTTGTGTTCCTGTCTTGCTAGTTGTTTGGCATAGGGTGTCCAGCACTGTAGCTTGCTGGTCGTTGAGTGAAGCTGGGTGCTGGTGTTGAGATGGAGATCTCTGGGAGATTTTCGCCGTTTGATATTATGTGGAGCTGGGAGGTCTCTTGTGGACCAGTGTCCTGAAGTTGGCTCTCCCACCTCAGAGGCACAGCACTGACTCCTGGCTCCTCAATTTGGGATGATTTGTTGTCTATTCATGTATTCCACAGATGCAGGGTACATCAAGTTGATTGTGGAGCTTTAATCCGCTGCTTCTGAGGCTGCTGGGAGAGGTTTCCCTTTCTCTTCTTTGTTCTCACAGCTCCTGGGTCTCAGCTTTGTATTTGGCCCCGCCTCTGCGTGTAGGTCGCCGCAGGGCGTCTGTTCTTCGCTCAGACAGGACAGGGTTAAAGGAGCAGCCTCTTTGGGGACTCTGGCTCACTCAGGTCGGGCGGGAGGGAGGGGCACGGAGTGCGGGGCGAGCCTGCAGCGGTAGAGTTCGGCGTGACGTTGCAGCAGCCCGAGGCGCGCCGTGCGTTCTCCCAGGGAAGCCGCCCCTGGATCCCGGGACCCCGGCAGTGGCGGGCTGCACAGGCTCCCGGAAGGGCGGTGTGGACAGTGACCTGCGCTCGCACACAGGCTTCTTGGCGGCGGCAGCAGCAGCCCCAGCGTCCCACGCCCGTCACTGGGCTCCGCGCTTTCAGTCGTGACTCGCGCCCATCTGTGGAGCCCCTTTAAGCAGCGCTCTTAATCCCCTCTCCTCGCGCACCAGGAAACCAAGAGGGAAGAAAAAGTCTCTTGCCTCTTCGGCAGCTCCAGAGTTTTCCTGGACTCCCTGCCGGCTAGCTGTGGCACATTAGCCCCCTTCAGGCTGAGTTCTCGCCGCCAGCCCCAGTCCTCTCCCTGCGCTCTGACCGAAGCCCGAGCCTCAGCTTCCAGCGCCGCCCGCCCTGGTGGGCGAGCAGACAAGCCTCTCGGGCTGGTGAGTGCCGCTCGGCACCGATCCTCTGTGCGGGAATCTCTCCGCTTTGCCCTACCCAGGTATGTGGGGAGTTTCTTGCCTTTTGGGAGGTCTGGGGTCTTCTGCCAGCATTCAGTAGGTGTTCTGTAGGAGTTGTTCCACGTGTAGCTGTATTTCTAGTGTATCCGTGGGGAGGAAGGTGATCTCCGCGTCTTACTCTTCCGCCATCTTACCCGGAAGTCCCTCAGCAAAGGGTTTTTAAAAGGGAAGAAATATAACCAGATTTTTAAGTTTGCAGACCAGTGTATAAAAATTAAAGATGAAAAAATATATATCCTTATCAAGGTACTGTGTTTATAGTTCAGATTTGTAAAAACCACTACTGTTTCTTGAAAGAAAGGGCTAGTGTTGCAAAATACAGAACTTGCACAGAGAACGTGAACTTGAACAATCTGGCATTTCTTATGTTCTTTTAGTAATGGGAAATATAGATATAAATGAAAGAATCAAAACAATATTTTAAATAAATATATATACGTAATGAAAATTTGCTGTCATTTTATGCCTCTTTGAATAGCCCTGCAAGGGCAGATTGTATTGTTAACACTGAATACATTTTCCAGGCCATTGTCCTAAAAAAGTGAGTCCAGATTATTTAGACAGAGAAAATACAATCAAGCCTTTATTTCTTGCAGAATATTTTTGTTACTGCTTAAAATCAGAAAGCTACAAAAAATGTACAATAAAAGGAAATGCAGAGGAATAAATAGATTACATTCTAACAATGTGTTCTCCTTTAACAGAAGCCCATATGCTTTTTAAATTATTTAATTAAACCAGACAAAATGGATTATTCAGAAGCTACAGTAAATATTCAATTGACAGACTAATTTTCAGTGAATGCACAGCTGTACTTATTTTAAAAGCTTTTCTGCATGATTGTATTATATATAAAAAGAACTGGCACATTTAGTTGTAGACTGAACTATATTTTTATGTTGCTTTCATTCTTTGTTTTTTTTTTATTCCAACCACTGAGTTTACCAACTTTCAATTTGAATTTTCTTAAGGAAATTAGCATTTCATGTTACCTCATCTACAACCAGCCTTATTCCTGAAGTCTAATTTCCTAAGGAAAAATGAAAGAACTTTATGGGCAAACCAGGTATCATTCATATTCAGAAGAATATTGGGTCAAATGGTGAGGGGAGCTAGAGGCAGCAGATTCACATTTTGGGGGTTTATAGGACCACGGAATACGGCCATTGTTTTAAATACATTATGCATTTAATCATCACAACAGTCTTTTGAGTTGAGTTAAGAACCAGTACTCTGTTGAATCCATGGAAATGAATGGAAATATGGAAAAGGTAAACAGATACAGGCAAAGGTGGAACCTACCTCCAAAAACAAAAGGCAGGGAAGGAGCAACGAGAGATGTTATGTGAGAGTCAAGTGAGTCAAGAGCCCTTGAAGCAAAGAAATGATAGAAAGAGGGAGAGAGAGAGAGAGAGAGAGTGAGGGAGAGAGAGAGAGAGTTTTAAGCGTAGGGATTGGATGTGGTTGACAGTATTAAATGTCTCATGAAGGCATGTAGAAGTATGTCTAATATGAGGTGATAAGATTTACAATTAGGTCACTGAAAATGTTTGCAAAGACAGTTTTAGTAAACTATAATGGAAGGAGAATAGCTGTGATGAAAAGAATTTGAGTCAATTAGAAGGTTAAAAATGGGAGACAGTGAGGAATACTCATTTGAGAAGTTTGGCAATGAAGGAGAGAGGAGGCTAGAAGCTAAATAATTAGGCAATATTGAGAGACGGCCTGTTGAAAATGCTTACAGCCAATGCAAAGGAAGAAGAGACAAAGGAGAAAGGATTATTGATGGACAACAGGGAAGAGGATAAGCGTGGTTTGGAGATCAATGGCAAGTAGTGGAACTCCTTCCTCTGAGAAATGCAGGAAGGAGAACAGAATGTGTAGTAGAGAGATGAATGAAGATTTTGATTTGGAGAGGAAAGAAGACATAGCGATTTTATCAGAGAGTCTTCCCAAGGAAATGGGTTATCTGCTAAGTGAAGTGGAAACAGAGTTACTTTAATGAGTTTAAGGAGACTGAGAATACGATAATGTAGAATATGGCAAAGAGTCAATAAGGCTAAGCAAGGACATTTTAAGGTGGATGGTAGACCCAGAGGAAGTTCTCATTACATTACCCTGACAAATTAAATAAAGCCAGTTTCCACAGAACTTATGAACTGAAGCAACATGGATTCACCATGGTATTTCCTTATCTAATCCATGAAGTTCTGTTATTCATCATGATTTGAAAGGAAGAGATACAAATATGAAACTAACGTTGTCTCAGATGACTTTGGTCCAGAGGTAAAATGTTTCCCTAAACTTGACAGGGGTAAAGATCAGGAAGCTTCTGAAATCCTTGAGCAGCTCTATATTTACATAGTTAGAAAGATATTTGATAAAGGTGATCTAGAAACACATGTGGAAAGTGGAAGCGTTGTTGAGCAGTAATTATTGGAGAATTTGCCTCGGGGGAGCTGATAGCAACACTCGCGTAGATCTCTAGGGTCACTTGTTTGCAGAATGAGGGACATGACCAAGGAATGGTTGTCTTCAAATTAGAACTGCCAGATCTGTGAGTGGAAAATTCCAGATGTAGAGAAAGGCACCACTGAAAGCATTCTTAAGTAAGTATTTCAGAACCCTAAAATTGATAATTATTTATATTGATAGACCCTTTGCCAGCTACTCATGTTTTGGTTCTCTTAATTCCGTTTCTTTCCTGTTCTATGAGGTAAAAGCAGATTTAATACTTTATGTCTCTCACGGCCTTTAAGAAATGATTAATCTTACAACGGCTTTCCAATTTCCTGCATGTTTATGTACACCACGCATCCTAATTCAGCTGATTAATTTAGTTTCATCATGAGTAACTGTATGAAACTGTTTTCATTATTAGTAAATTCCATGACCAACTGTGAATTAACATTCTAACAGAAAGTCAAATGTAAGTTTTGTGCTTTATTAACATTGAAGCAAGTCACCATGGCTCAATTTAACAAAAAATAGTATTTTTTTAAATGACAACAGTGTTTGCATAAGGTAAGGGCATCCTTGCAGCTCCAAACTTACATCCCTTGAAGACAATGAAAAATTCTTTAGAGTCTCCAATAAAGCCAAAATGTTACGAGTCTCCAATAAAGTTACCAGTTACGAGTCTCCAAAATGTTACAAGTCTCCAATAAAGCCACTTATTGGGAACCTACTCTTCCTGTTGGAGATGTATCATTTTGGGTTAGAAAACTGTATAGTTCTTAATTGATTTTGTTTAATGGAAGAGTTTAGTCATAGTTAAATGATGTCCTTTTTTGCTTTATATTGATAAACTCGAAGTTTCAACATTGTCAAACCCATAGTTATTTACAAAGGCCTAAGGTTCCTCATTATACCTCTAGATGTTTCTTTACAATGATACTGCATTATAAAGATAAGTGTAGAAACTCTAAATTACCCAAATTATTATCATCAATAGAAAAATGTCTTCTTTGCTGTTGATAATTGTACTGTTCCAGTACAAAGAATCTTTCCCAAATGGAAAGAAATAAAGACATCTTATGACAATGTATGTTAAAACCCAACAGTGAAAAGAGAGCTAAAGAAATTGCTGTTTGCTACTTCCACAGTTTTTACTATTTCCAAGACCTCTATGAAGCAATTGTTTAAAATATAGTTTAAAATTGTCTCCTGTTGTTTATGAGACTTTTGAAGTCTATTCGTAAGTCTTTTCAAACTCTCCTGTTTTGGTTAGAATCTTTTCTTTGACGAAAGTATAAGGTTTGTTTTTCTTGTGATGGCAGACTTGGTTGCTTTATCTTTGCACATGGAGATCATGAACTGTTTTTTTCTCTTTCTATTAATAGCAAGATCATGCTTGATAGTAATACTTTGAACATAAGCATCACAATTGATTATTTTACACGTGTTTATTAGAGTAGTCTTATTAATTTTAAAGCTAAATATTTGAGAGATTACTTATCTTTTAAAAAATGTAAGTGGAGTACTGAAATTTAGTGAGATACAAGGTACAAAGTAAAAATAAAAAAGAATATTAAATTCAAGTCAAAAGATTTCAGTCTGAGTTGACTCCCATATCTATCACTTACTGATTCTATAATCCCTGGCAATTTATTTAACCTCTCTGCACCTCAGCTTTTTCATCTGTGAAATGGAATATTAATAAATTTTGGACTAGCCTATCTTTCAAAGAAGTCATGATGTTTAGATAAAATAATATACAAGGAAGCACTTTGTAAACTTGAAGTACTAAAGTTGTATTTCTATTATTACATTCAAAAGGTGAATATCAGGTAGTTATTAGTTAAGTAGATGAAAACTGTCTTCTGTTGACAATTCGAATGTGCTGATAAAATAACAGTACTTTATTTTATACTCAGAACAAAATCTCCTTTTATTAAAAGAACAAAAACCTTACTGTTCATAGGATGATTCTGTAGCACATGCACTTTATAAATGACTTTGCAATTCACTCCTTTATGCAGCTTGTAAAAATAATAGCATCTACAAACTTGAGGGAGACTATTGTGTGCCTGGCACTATGCTAAGCACTATACATATCCCCCAACACACACACACACACACACACACACACTTTTCAGTTAATCATCACAATGAACATCGGAGAGAACTGTAATTATTACTAGCATTTTGAAACTGAGGCTTCAAAGAACTAGGTGAATTGTTTTGCATGTTATCACTAGTCAGTAGCAATCCAAGTCCAGGATATCAGACTCCAAATTTGAGTGTTTAACAGTAGGCACAAGGCTGCCTGGCCTTTCTCTTAATAACAAACTTTCTTTATATATGAAAACTGTGTTTCCAAATCAACAGTTTACCTTTTACCAGTTATTTAAATTCATCATGACATCTTTATATTTGTTGTATTTCTGTGGATTACTTCAAGGATCATAGCTTCACTATATTGATAGAAAGATAAGATAGGCATTAATTAATGACACACATTAAATCAATTAGTTAAACTAACCTGCATTTCAACTGCCATATATTGGGTTGAAATTAAACATTTAACTCTACAGAAAAGAGACATTAAAACATCTAGATGCTATTTGCAGTTATTTGGATAAATTCAACTACTGGATTTTAAACTTTGCATCTAAATGTTTTCCCTTGGTGTAGACTTCAGGGTGACGCTGCCTGAAGACCTGAAATAAACAGCGTGATAACATTGTCTTAGTCCCTGTACTTTCAGTGTAGAAAATGTGAGACCTCAAGTTCTACTAAACAGTATCAGAGGATTTCGGCAGCACTTCTCTGTTCCCATTTCATTTTGGCAGGGAAGAACAGTGGATCTCAAATGTTGAGAAATTTGGAAGTTCCAAATAGGTGAGCTTTGGGGATGCTAAAAGGAAATGTATGGACAAAAAGGATGCACAAATTGCTTTAATCTGTTTTGTGTATGTGTCTGTGTAATTAGTAACTTGACTGCTCATGATTTTACTTTTTAAAAAGTTGATAGCAGAAAACATCACAAATTTGATCAGCTTGTATTTACCATATACTATTTATTTGTCTTAGTCTTTTGGGCTGCTAAAACAAACTATTATAGACTGGGTGACTTAAACAACCAACATTTATCCCTCACAGTTCTGGAGGCTGGGTAGTCAAAGACCAAGGAACTGGCAAATTTGGTGTCTGTTAAGAACTTGCTTCCTGGTTCATCGATGGTGCCTTCTTACTGTGTCCTCACATGGCAGAATGAATGAGGGAGACCTCTGGGGTCTCTTTTATAAGGGCACTAAAACCCACTAAATGTGGACTCCACCCTCATGACCTAGTCATCTCCCAGAGACCCCACCTCCTACAACTATCACATTGGGGGTTATGATTTAAGATATGAATTTGGCGGAGGGGGGCATAAACATTCAGTCCATAACACCATTACCAACATTTAGCCAAACTGCGAAGCTCCGGGGCACAGTCATTCGCAAGACTGGCCTCACTTCTGACACCAACTGCAAGTTCATGGGGCTCCCAGATCCATTCTTAGTTTTGATAATTCACAAGAAAGACAGAACTCACTGAAAACTATTACATTTACAGTTATGGCTTATTACAGGGCAATGATACAGATCAAGATTAGCCAAGGAAAGAAACACACAGGGCAGAGTCTGGGAGGGTTCCAAATGCTAAATTTCCATTGTCCACAGGATGCATTACCTTCCTTGAATTGATGTGAGATAATTCTCCAACCTGGGAAGTTCACTCAAGCTTTGACTGTCCAGGGTTTTTATTGAGTTTTATTTATTCATTACATAAGCATAATTGATTGTTTGATTGTCCATGTGGTTGATCTGAGACACAAAGACTCCTAAATCCTATGGTTGGTCTTTCTGACATTACCAGTCCCAATTTAAGACTATTAAGTGTGACCAGCCCCATCCTAAGATCCACCATAATTAGACCTCACCCTAAACGAAAACATTCATATCAGGTATGACTCAGATTACCTCCAAAAGCTGAAGGCAAAGGCCTGACCTCTCTTCAGGAAAAGCCAAATTCTTTACTGCACAGCTAGAGATCATCTTAACTGGCTATCCTAACTGAAGATTTTTTAATGAACACTTAGTGTTAATAATATCTCCTACTTAATAACATGCTGATAAAGCCAATATGTTATTTTCCACTCAGAAAACACTGTAATTGGGAGATAAGGAGGAACAAAACCTTTAGGTGGAATCAGAATATGTGTTGAGGAAGTTTTAAAAAATCAATTAACAAGAGACAAAGTGAGAAAGGAAGAGAGAGAGAGCGAGAAAGAGAGAGGGAGAGACGTGTGGAAGGGAGTGGGAGAAAGAAAAATATAGTTTTCTTAAGAGAAAACTGCAATACAGTTGTAGTGTGAGAAATATTTTGGGGGCACCTACTGTTTTGGGGCACTGGGCCGGGTCAAGCACTTAAGTGCTGTGTTTTCACAGGCTTCCAGGCAGTTTTAGTCATTTACCTCTCTTCACCTTCAGGTTTATGGGTCCCCACATTATGAGATATTTGATGTTATTAACAGAGAGAGTTTATTGAGATCCTGCTAACGTCTCATCACCTTATAAGGCAGAATGTACTGTCACTATTTTAAAGATGCAGAAAACATGGTTCTAAAGCCTGAAGTAACTCACCTGAAATACACAGCTAGTAAATAATTGAGCAACTGCTCTTTTGTTGAGTCTATTCATTTCTTCAGATCCCTACTTTTAAAAACTCTTCACAAGGTATTGATTATTTCCCACTGATTTGCAGAGGTATAGCTATTTTCTATCCAAGGAATTAGAAGGATTTGCACTCTCACTGATGTTTCTGTTGTACCAAGAACAAAAGAACAGGGAAGGAAAATAAGTTAATATTTCAATATTAGAAAAAGAGATATCTACTGATATCCTTTTAAAAAATTATTCTTTCTGATCACAGAAGCCCCTCATAAAGAGGAGAACTAGAAAGCTTGTCCACCCTAGTGCACTAGTTCTCCATCTTGGCTGTACACCTGCCTCACCTGTAGAGCATCTGAAAAATACAAATGTATCCAGAAATTCTGATTCATTGTTAGCATGAGTCCTGGCTATCTGCACTTAAAAAAATTATATAGTTTGATTCTGATTTGAGCCTATAGTTGAGAACTATAGTAGAGAAAACTCATGGGCTTTGAAGCAAACAGACATAGGTTTGACTTAGTCTGCCATTTAAAAGCTATGTGACTTTTAGAAATAGTATCATTTTATGGAAAAGGAAAAAGGCATAGAGAAGGTAAATAACTTAAGTTCATTCTGTCAGAAGGTGGTAGAACCAGAATTCTACTTCATAGTTCATGATCTTAATCAGTACTCTGTAAAATCTACTGGACATGTACCAAGTACTTTTTGGGTCTTGAGGACATACCAGTAACCAAGTAAGAAGTAACTCCCTGCCCTCAAAG
Source organism: Mesoplodon bidens (assembly GCF_964165515.1). Taxonomy (NCBI): domain Eukaryota; kingdom Metazoa; phylum Chordata; class Mammalia; order Artiodactyla; family Ziphiidae; genus Mesoplodon; species Mesoplodon bidens. Next base: position 94,998,115 of record NC_138167.1, read on the forward strand.
AGCTTATGTTAGAAATTTTTGATTTAAAATTAATTTTAGGTAGAGAAAAATTCTATAAAACAAGTTACACAGAGCTATGGATAGAAAGCACTGCAAATATAATCCACACTTATTTTTAGTTTTTTTCTATGTTTTCTCAGTTCTTACTTTTGTAATATTAACCAATGACATCTAAAACATTCTTATTTAGACATGAGTTTAGCAAAGAGCACGTGAAAAAAACATATCCACTTCATCAGGTAATTGCATTTCAGGGATAATTTATTCTGTTTCTACTTATTTAAGTGAAATTGGAAATAATGTATGAAAGTGAATAGAGAGAATAAGTCTAAAAATCAGGAAGTAGAGTTATAATTCTGACTTTCACTGAGTCCATTTGAACAGTTTATAAAGAAAAAGATGGACGTGGGCCAATGTACCAGGGATCAGCAGACTTCTTTAAAGGGCCAGCTACTAAACACTTTAGGCTCTGTGGGCTAGAAGCTCTTTACCACAACTACTCTACCATTATAGAGCAAAAGCAATCAGACAATTATGTAAATAAATGAGCTTGGCCCTGTTCCAGTAAAAAGCTATTTATGAACAATGGAAATTGAATTTCTTTTAACTTTTATGTATCACAAAGTGTTATCCTCTTTTGATTTTTTTTCAACCATTCAAGATGTGAAAACCTTTTTTATCTTGTGGGCCTGACAAAACTAGGCAGCCTGGAGGATGTAGTTCGCCACCCCCGCACTACATGATCACTGAGGTCATGTCCTAGAGGCTTACTCTGTCGCAGGCTTCAGCAGCCGTTCACGGGGCTGCTGCCTCGACCTGCGATCCAGCAAGAGCAAGCAAAACTTCTCTGTACTTGAAGACTTCACATGCATCGGTCCTCAAACTGAAGGGTGTATAATGGTCACCTGGAAGAATATTAAAATGCAGACTCCATTTTAATGAAATCTGCCTTTCAAGGAAGCATCACGATGATGTTGAACTGCGAATAAGAACCTTGATGTAAATATAACATAAATATAGGACATAGAATCCATGAACTGCAGGTCACAACCCAGTGAGAAATGTATCACAATAGAAAGAAGGAGACAAAAATATGAAATGTTCTATGAGAAGTGGATAGTAAGAAGCAGTTAGAAGTTAGTGTGGGCAAGTGGAGAGAGAGTGGCAAGTACAAAACCATCATTCTATCTAGACTGTTCAGTTGGGTGCTGTGAATATATTCTGCCCTGGCTGATGACAAGAAAGGAAAGGAGTAAGCATACTCCAGACAGGGCTGTAACCGCCACCCGTGGGTATTTACTTTCCCCCTAAATGGTTCTGCTCTTTGCTAGCTCTGTGACTACAGGCAATTTCCTTATAACCTCGTTGCGTCAATTACCTCAACTCTAATAGAATTTACCTCATCAGGTTGTTGTAAGGGTTAAATGAGTTAATACACTGTCGACTGAAAAAAAATGCACAAGGTGAGAGTTGTGAGTTAGGTTTTATTTGAGGCAAAATGAGGACTGTAGCCCAGGAGATAGCATTTCAGATAGCTCTAAGAAACTGCTCCGAAGAGGTAGGCGGGAAGATCAATATATATATGTGATTTTGGTGAAGGGGGAGTACCTGCAATCAAGTACATATTTTTTACAGAAGTTTTCTGCTAGTTTCATGAAGGTTTCTGCTAGTCACGAGGAGCAGATGTCACCATGAAGGATTTTAGTGCTTTTCTAAATATGAGGAGGTACAAGAATTGGGCTCATAAAATCTTCTCCTGAAAATATCTAGCGATCTGAAGACCTGTTCTGCCAGTTTCTCCCAGAGCACAGAGTGCCTCATTCCTGATCTCCACCCTGAACTCCTTTCAGGGGGTGTTGAAGGTCCGCAGCTGCAGTGGTTCATAATTTAATCTTCGTAGAGGGAGATGGCAAGTGTCGATGGCAAGTGTCAATTTGTAGGTGACACATGTAGAGTGCTTAAAATTGCTTGGCACGAAGTATCTTTCAGTAAATATTATTGTTATTGATGTTGACGTTGATCTTTTTAGCCATGATACTGTTCAACTCCTTTTTAATAAGATGATTGAACTGAGATCTGGAAAGGTGGAGCGCGTGTCCACAGTGGGACTGACCAGGTGACAATTTACTGGGGATGGGAAGAGGCTTACCATTCATTCTCTGTAAACTTCATTTTCTTCACCCATAAAAATAAGGTGTAAAGACCACATAAGTTGTGGACCCTTCCCATTCTGGCATTTTATAATATGTACACATTTAAGAATCACATAAAAATAAAATTGAAATGCGTGCAAATGAATATAATGCAAGATTATTACCTTTAGAACCCAAGCAAATGGATTACTTTAAAAAGAATTGTTCAGAATAATGGGTTTAGTATGCTGCTTTTGTGATTTCTAAGGAAGGAACTAAATGGATAAAGCCTTTTTATTGCCCTGGCTTGCTTTTTTATAAGCAAGGATGACTAATGGATATTGTTTCTGCCTTCTACATTTTCTCAAGTACTTTCAAACACTTTGAAATGCTTTTCTTTCCCTTAAGACTCTTTCCCTTAGCATAACACAGATAAAAGGAATTGTTCCAGGACACAACCTATAATTTTGTCACTTCTGCCCTGATTGGAGGAAAACAACAACAACATACCTCAACTGTGTACTTACAGTATTAGCCCTGCCTGGCTGAGGAGGTCAAATTTCATGGTGCTGAAAGAATAGTATAGTCCATCTCCACAGAGATTTATTTTATTTTTTTCATAGGCTTGTTGGCCATTTTGATTTTTTAAGCATTATTGAGGTATAATTAATATACACAAAATGTACTTATTTAATGTATACATTTTGGTGAGTTTGGACATATGCATACACTCATGATGCCATCACCACAGTCAAAGTAATAAACATATATATCACCTCCAAAAAAGGTCCTTGTGTTCTTTTGTTGGTATTGTTTTGCTTTTGTTTTTGTTTTTGTCATGAGAACACTTAGATGAGATCTATCCTCCATTAAAAAATTATTGAAAGAAAACAATTTAGGTGATAAAAACCAGCTTTATTTAACACGTTGTGAAGTGGACAGTCTCTTTTCAGAAAACTGCAAAATGGGATGGAAGGCAAGAAGCTTTTATAAGATAGAGAATAAAGAACAAGGAAGAGAAAAATAGAAAATATCTGATTGGCTGGGCCCGCACTGTTCACCTTGTTAGGGGTGGGAAGGCCCAGAGTTGGCTTGGTGTTTGGAGTTGACTGACTGGATATGCTGCTTTTCTGGTCATGAAGAGCATTTACAAGCACAGAGTTACCGAAGTTACCTAAGGTCTGGTTTGCTGATGTGGGTCCATCTCGGACCTAGAAAGTTATTTCAACATCTCCTAACATATGTTAAAGTGCACAATACCATATTGTTAACTATAGGCGCTATGTTGTACAGCAGATCTCTAGAACTGATTCATCTTGCATAACTGAAACTTTATATCCATTGAGCAACAACTCCCCATTCTCCCCTGCCCCCAACCCCCAGAATGCACCAGATATCTTTTCTGATCTCTGCAGCTAAGCAGGGTTCAAGCCTGGTTAGTACTCAGATCACAGAGATGAATTTTAATGTGATGTTTTAAAGGATTCAAATATATGTTGATGGAAATATAGCACCTTTGGATTACTAAAACAGAATGTTCATTCTAAAACATCCCAAATTTCCTGACAGCAGAGGGACTGCAGTTGAATAAACAGATGACAGAGATGTGATTAATATTATGTAGACCTACCTTTATTAATTTAATAATCAGTATTTGCTTGATGAATTTAATACTACTTTGTATACATGAAATAACTAAAGAAGAAACTTTTATTCATGTCAGCATAATTCATAAAAGAGTAAATATTGAGACTTTTGAAGACAGACTTTTAGTCACAGAGCGTACCTGCTACTCTATAAACGTAAGTTCTCATTGGACTGTTCAGTTTGCTGTGACCCTCTTCTCAGCATAACTCGGTCTCCTCATTTTGCTTTCCTTTTTTGTTTATTTGGGGGAGAAGGGATGTATGTAGTCAGTTGTCCCTCTGCCTTTAGCTGAAGCCCAAAGCAAATTAGCATATTTTGATACTTCTGACTTTAGAGAGTAAGGGACCTAGTGGTAGTGACCGTGGGGAACACGAAGAAGTAAGCTTTTGTTCTATGTCAAGAAGTACTTTATCATGATCAATACCTATAGTAAGTCCTATTTGCTTTTTTCATTGTGAGACAAGTGTTAAAAGATAAACTGAGGCATATTAAAAATTTGTAAGAGTTTATTTGAAAAAAAAATCGAGCAATGTCAAACCAGAAGTGGTCAGGAGTGCTCCACCATAGGAGCCAGGGGAAACCCTCAGAAATAGTGCAGGAGCAAAGAGAAATTATTTGATTGGCTGTAGCTTAAATCCTAACTGTCTGTTTGTGATCGGTTATCCTAAGCGTTTGGTTGTGTAATCTTGAGGCATTACAAGCTTAGATTTTGGTTTGCTTCTGTAGGTCGCTTTGGCATTAGAGCCACCTCAATCGGATGGCCTTCTTTTTTAATTAAACTATTTTTTAAGTAGGATTCTGCTGTTTTCTTTAGGGAGGGAAGTTATTAGCAATGGCATCTTCCAGGGTGATGGAGATTGCAATGTACTTTTTCCATGACATTCAAAACTTTCAACTAAATTCCTGCCACCATTCTCAGCACTCAACACTGAATTACTGCAGTTGTTTACATGTGGTGTTGCACTTCTCAGTGTCATTTGTTTACCTCAATGAATATTTTCCACCCCTCCTCATTTATTTATTTGCTTATTTATATTTTCAACTGAGGCTTGCTTTCTTGCAGTGAAAAATAAAATTTGTTCAGTATATGTTTTTCTATTATTGACACTTCGGGAAAACTCTTTAGGACTTCTCTTTTGCTTTTTTTCTCTGGATTAATTCCTCTACTTTACCACACTAACAGCTTCCTTGGCCATTCTTATTACTATTCTTTCATCTAATGCCATTCTTAGCTGCTACTCTACTACAATAGCAGTACTGTGCCTTAACAATATCCACTAATACCGTCCAATTTAAGTTGTTTTGTATTTTCCGAAGCCATTTATATGCTTCTAATGACAATGCCAGCATTTGATTTTATCATCATTTTAAATATTAAAGAATTATTTGAATAGTGGAAATAAATAAAAATAAAGAGTAACCAAGTATCAGAAAAATGTAATGACTGAAATACCGATTAGATGAAAAGGATAGAGATAGTTTGGTAGAGAGTTGTAATTTAGATCAGAATTACATATCAATAACTATCCTAAAATACAGCTATTGTTGAAATTACTGTTGTTGAATGTTATAGTTAACATTGGAAATAGAAATCATAATCATTCACTGTAAAAACAAATCTATCTAAGGAAACATTTGAAATTTTATTGTTCTTTCAACCATTGTCTTAAACTTAAAACTAAACATAACAGTTTCGCATGACAGTTACTGTTTTAAGAATGGTCTTAAAAATCTTTAATATGATCTTAAAAGAATTTTTTCTTTTTTTTCTTTTCTTTTTTTTTTTTTTGCCGTACGCGAGCCTCTCACTTTTGTGGCCTCTCCCGTTGCGGAGCACAGGCTCCGGACGCACAGGCTCAGTGGCCATGGCTCATGGGCCCAGCCGCTCTGCGGCATGTGGGATCTTCCCGGACCAGGGCACGAACCCGTGTCCCCTGTATCGGCAGGCGGACTCTCAACCACTGTGCCACCAGCGAAGCACTAAAAGAATTTTTTCATCATTAAAAACTAAATAAGCTTAGATTCCGTAGTCATACAAGGTATCTTTATGTTTTTAGATATAAGCAGATGTAAAAAAAAGATGAGGAAGAGGAAAACAAGTGAAAATTAAATTAATTTACATTGCTTTTCTGTTTCCACTTTAAGAATTTTGTTGGCAGAAACAAATTTCTAGATACCCTTGGAATTCCACTTTCCATCTAATGTCAATCTATCCTAAGTCTAAAGCATATAAACACAGTGTGTACTTCAGTGCACCTCAATCATATTACCTAGGCTACAATACACTTGTAAATTTTTTTAAAAATATTTTAAGACACAATGAAATTGCCTGTTACGTTATATTTATAGAGTATCTCTTGTAGACTTTCTTTAAGCTGCCCTTCCATGGTCCTATCCCTATCTTCCTTTACAGTTGTCTGTGCCTTCTACTTCACCTCCTCACACTGACAGTTGTGAATATCCTACAAGGCTATGTCAATATTTCTTGTCCTTTTCTTTCTGTATTTCCCCAGTGAGCTCTTCCATGCCCAGGGCTCCTTTTCACCTTGAATCATGTAATACGAACTTTAGGAAAGACTTCAAGTTCATATGGTCTTTTATGTGGATAACTAATTTGCTTCTCCATGTATACATTCTCAAGTATTTTTCCATCCAATTTTTCCAACTCCCTATAGGACTTTTCCATTCATACAGTCTGCTGTCATTCAATACTACATAAATATTTCTAGGGTGCTTTCTACTTGTCAGGGAGTTTACTAAGAACTGGGAATAAATAATCAATCAGATATAGTTTCTGGTCTCAAGGCACTCAGTGTCAAAATGGGCAGTCAGAAAACTAACAGCCAATTGTGCTAAAGAGTGATAATTTGTATGATATGAGTTATTGGAGAATGCTAAGGAATTATGTAACTTAAATCACTGGGATGCCACCCATGCCACAGTGCATGACATATAAGCTAAGACCTGAAAGATAACTGAGAAGAGTTAAGGAGAAGGAAGGGTGTGTAACGAAAAACTCTGTCCTACCTCCTGTGATTCTCCTTTCCGCTCACACTACTGCTTCACTTGCAGCACTTCCAACACCAGCTGTACGGGAGTTTTTCCCCTACCAAACAATTCACTGCAACACCAGCAGGGTGTCCTATAGTTTAACTCAATTCTGACACTATCTACCTGGAGGTAGTACCAGATCCTACAGGTTAAGGGCTCAGTCCCACAAGACCACTCCCACCCTACTTCAGATGCCAATTGCAAGTCCAATTTGTCATCTGTGCTTCTGACTGAATGGGTATGAATCAGAGATTCCCACTGACCCCTCCTTGGGTTTGATTAATTTGCTAGAGCAGCTCATAGAACTCAGGAAAACATTTACCTAACCTACGTTTACCAGTTTATTAAAGGGTATGATAAAGGACACAGATGAACAACCAGATGAAAAGATACATAGAGTGAGGTCTAGGAGGGTCCCGAGTTCAGGACCTTCTGTCCCTGTGGAGTTGGGATACATCACCCTCCCAGTATGTGGATACGTTCACCAACCTGGAAGCTCCCCAACCCCTGTACTTTTGAGAATTTTATGAAGGCTTCATTACATAGGCATATCAGTCATTAAGTTCACTTCCAGCCCCTGTTTCCTCTCTGGAGAATGGTGGGTGGAGCTAAAAATTCCAAGCTTGAAATCACAGCTTGGTCCTTCTGGCTATGAGCCCCCATCCAGGAGCCCACCCAGAATCCCTCATTAGAAAAAAAGATGCCCTGAGTGCTGTTGTCAGGAATTTACAAGGGTTTTAGGAGCTCTGTGCGTGAGCATTCCAAATGAATATAAAAACTCACAGCCAAGATGGCATTTTGGGTGTGTGTAACTGCAAGTCCTTCAATAAGCTAGAATGTGAAGTATGAATAAGAAGATAAAGGTGATCATTATTACATTATAAATGCTTATAGTACATCATATACAATTAAGTATTTTACAGTCCAAGCACACTAAAACCTAGATATTATTATCCCTCATTTTATAGCAGAGGAACATGAACTTGAGGTTAAGAAACTTGTATAAAGTCATACAACCAGTAACACCTAGAAGGGCCAGGACTCATCCTAGGCCTTTTAAGAATATTTAAGAATGCTATGCTTCTCGGAATCACCTTCCAAATAAACTACTGTGCGAAATTATTTGTCTCAGGGTCCGCTCTCAAGAAATCTTAAACTTGGAAGAAAAGATAGTATAGATGAAATGATGTAAAGAAGAAAAATTTATATAATGTGCTGAGCACAGTTTATGGCACATTGTAAGAGCTCATTACATGATTGTTATTTTACTGTTGTTGTCTTACTGCTTCTTTCTTTGTTTCCCTCATTTACTAGAATGTAAGCTTTTTGAGAGAAGGGCTTTTTTCCCCAGTGGTGTCTCATATTTAGAACAATGATCAATGAATATTTGTTGAATAAATAGATTAATACATTTTAGGGACTTCCCTGGTGGCACAGTAGTTAAGAATCCACCTGCCAATGCAGGGGACACGGGTTCGAGCCCTGGTCCGGGAAGATCCGACATGCCATGGAGCAGCTAAGCCCGTGCACCACAACTACTGAGCCTGTGCTCTAGAGCCTGCAAGCCACAACTACTGATCCCATGCGCCTAGAGCCCGTGCTCCACAACAAGAGACACCACCACAATGAGAAGCCTGCGCACCGCAATGGAGAGTAGCCCCCGCTCGCCACAACTAGAGAAAGCCCATGCTCAGCAACAAAGACCCAATGCAGGGGCTTCCCTGGTGGCGCAGTGGTTGAGAGTCCGCCTGCCGATGCAGGGGATGCAGGTTCGTGCCCCGGTCCGGGAAGATCCCACATGCCACAGAGTGGCTGGCCCCATGAGCCATGGCCGCTGGGCCTGCGCGTCCGGAGCCTGTGCTCCGCAACGGGAGAGGCCACAACAGTGAGAGGCCCACGTACCGCAGAAAAAAAAAAAAAGACCCAATGCAGCCAAAAATAAAATAAATAAATAAATAAATTTAAAAAATAAAGTGCTGCAAGGGACTTCCCTGGCAGTCCGGCGGTTAGGACTCTGTGCTTCCACAGCAGAGGGCATGGGTTCGATCCCTGGTCGGGGAGCTAAGATCCCACATGCCACGCGACACAGCCTAAATAAATAAATAAATAACAATAATAATAAAAAAAGTGCTGCAAGAAAAGAACTGTCAACAACTCTACATCTGGCAAAAAATATCCTTCAGGAATGAAAGTAAAATAAAGACATTCTCAATGAAAGCTAAGAGGATTTATCATCTGTGGGCCTGCTCTAAAAGAAAGTTAAAGGAAGTTCTTCAGGCTGAAGGGATATGACCCCACAGATAAACTTGGAAGTTTAGGAATAAATAAAGAGCAACAAAATATGAAAAAAATACATTTTAAACACTTGAGAAATGTGAGAATATAGAGATATGAAATAGACTCTATTATTTTCTCCCAAATCACATTTCTCTTCAGAATCACAGGTTTCTGTGCATTTCCTGACACCTGAAGTTTCCAAGATGTCAACTTTCAGTGATGTTTTAGCTATCTTTTGAAGAGGACATCTTACATCATATGAAGAACTCACTAAAACATTTTTATGAATCTCAAACTTTTGTTTTCAATAATGAATTTCATTTTCTGAACTCTCTGCCTGGAAAATTTTTCTCCCAGATAACCACATTGCTTCCTCCCTCTCATCTTCAGGTCTATACTCAGAAATCACCTAATTCCTAATTAAACTGCACCTCATAGCATCCCTCCCTTGCTTTAATTTTCCCTTTGCAATTATCACCATTTAAAAATGTATTCCATTTATTTTTTTATTTTTTTTTTATTTTTTTGCTGTACGCGGGCCTCTCACTGCTGTGGCCTCTCCCGTTGCGGAGCACAGGCTCCGGACACACAGGCTCCGCGGCCATGGCTCGCGGGCCCAGCCGCTCCGCGGCATGTGGGATCCTCCGGGATAGGGGCACGAACCCGTGTCCCCTGCATCGGCAGGCGGACTCTCAACCACTGCGCCACCAGGGAAGCCCTATTCCATTTATTTTTGTTTGTAGTTTGTCTCACCCAACAAGAATGAATTAAAGAACTTTGCCTTTTCCCCCTATTAATTTTCCTAATACCTGATATATCATCAGTGAAATATCACAGAAAATATGTGAAATGAATGAATCTCTCCAGGTCATCAAGGAAAACTGTTTTTCAAAGAAAGAGGGTCGAAGAGAGTCTGTTGCAAGACATGCTAGGAACCCTGAAACAGTCTGGTAGAAAAAGGGATGGGGGCTGGGGAATTTTCCTGACTAGAAAACTGGCCACCAAGACCACCAGTAGTCCACTGTGTGAGCTCAGAGCTTGTCAGAGATTGATAAGAGCCAAAAACAACCTGACAGAGGCAAAGGTTTAAAGAAAAAAACTTGGAAGGCTGCCATGGGAATATAATGGGTTTGGGAGTACCTAGAAGCAGTGAGTCAGGCTGTCAGAAGCTTAATGAGCTATCAGGAAACACAAAGAAGGGTCAAGGCAAAGCAATAAGCCAGAGAGCAAGAATCACACAGATGCCAGAGTTATAGCTGAAGTACGTTAGCTTTTTGAGTCACCTGTCATTCTTTTATCTTCTTCCTTTTTTTTTTTCCTCCTCCTCATCACCTTGACTAGCCTGGATGAGTACCGGTACACCCTCATGTATTCTTTTTTTCTAAAGAACTCTTTTTTTCTTTGCCTTAAATTTAAAAAAATTTTTTTAAACTTTTTATTTTGTATTGGAGTATAGCCGATAAGCAACGTTGTGATAGTTTCAGGCACACAGCCAAGCAACTCAGCCCTACATATACATGTACCCATTCTCCCCCAGACTCCACTCCCATCCAGGCTGCCACATAACATTCAGCCGAGTTCCCTGTGCCATACAGTAGGTTCTTTTGGTTATCCTTTTTAAATATAGTAGTGTGTACATATCCATCCCAGACTCCCTAACTATCCCTTCCTCCCACCCTTCACCCCCCCACCCCCGGCAACCATAAGTTCATTCTCTACATCTGTGAGTCCGTTTCTGTTTTGTAAATACATTCATTTGTATCATTTCTTTTTAGAGTCCTCATATAAGCGATATCATACGATATTTCTCTTTCTCTGTCTGACTAACTTCACTCAGTATGACAATCTCTAGGTCCATCCATGTTGCTGCAAATGGCATTATTTCATTCTTTTTTATGGCTGAGTAATATCAGATGCGAACTCGTTAACGGTTGATCCCCAAATTCCCCCCCACCCCCATGAGTTGCATGTGTCTTTTTTTAAATAAACACACCCCAAATCTCTGTAACATATGGACCTCCAGGAGCAGGAGAGGTGTCTGGGAAGTACCTGGCTCGGGTTGGCCAGAAGGGCACATTTCCACCTCCCAAATAAGTGCAAAGACACTTTTAGTTGCAAATGACAGAAAACCAATCCAAACAAGTTTGAGCACAGAGGGGAAACTTTGGGCTCATTTTACTGAAATGCCAGGGATAGAGTTGATTTATGGCTAAAATCAGCAGCAGAAGTAATTCATCAGGGCTCCAGCTTTTCTACCTGCTTCTCTATGAGGAGGAACTGATGGCAAACAGAACTCTGATCATATCCCACCAGCTCACGTTCCATAATAGAAAGGAGACTCTTCCCCCATATCTCTGCCAGAAATTTCTCTCAAGGCATGTTCTAATTGCCCTGGCTTAGATCATGTGCCCACCCATTGGCCATGAGCTCTGGCCCCCTGATTGACAGTCTCTCTAAGATTAGAGTGGGGAAGGAAAATTCCCCAGTGAAAATGTAAGATGTTGTCACCAAAAGGAATATGAATGAATTCTGGGCATTTTAAAAATAAGTGTGAACAAACACTTGACAAATCATGGTTGATCAGTTAAAATGACTGTGGAAAGTTTCTCTTGACCAGTGTTCCATGGGCCTCAGTGGATTGGTATGTGTGGAAATGCATGCAAAATTCTGCCTATATGTGAATCTGTCCAGGGAGGGGTCCATACCTCAATGAAGTACAAAGGATTCCAAGGTGGGAGGGTAGCAGTGCTTCGAAAGGAAATGCTTCCTCCCCGTCCTCACCCACCATTAACTTCCCCTGACTTAATAGAGCCCAAATGCAAAGCCATGTGAGACAATGTGACATAGTAAAAAGTATAAAGACAAGGACTTTTGATTCCTTAGTTCTCATTAAAGTCTCTTTATCTCAGTTTAATCACTTGTTAAATGTGGATCATAAGACCTGATTTGCAGATTAAAATAGTTCAACACAGTTCTTGGCACATAGTGGGTTTCCAGTGCATTGTGGCATTTATGTCACAACTGAGTAAGCAACAGAGACTCCCCAGAAGTGATTTGTCCTAATCACCACGCCATCCTATTTATAATAGGTCATGCTATTTAACAGTGAGGGATCCAGTCCTACTTAACTATTCTAGACAAGTCACTTGAGCCCTCCCTTTAACAGCTTTTTCTGTCAGTAGAGCCCAGAGAATGTTTTAAGGCTATCAGCCACTTTCATTCTGCTTGCTATATTTGTAAACCACTTCTGAAGCCACCTACTGTATTCCTTTGTCAAGCCAGCTGGGAGAATTTCCTAAAGAGGCCTGTGCTACCTTAAGCTACAGATTTCTAGGTGACCTTCTCTGCCCTTTTGAACACACAGAAGAGCAGACCCAACCCCCAAAGTTGTATTCGCAGGAGAGAACCTCTCACTTTCCCCAGTGTGAAAGGAAGAAGAATCAAGCTTATTAACACCTACAATAAAATCAGATGCTGAGGCTTTGCTTTCATAACTACCCAGGATAATTTGTTATTGAGCAAAAATAGAACAGACTATAATCATATTAGAATGATAGAGAATGTAGAGGATCCTGCATCAATTCTCCAGTTTCAAAAATCTAATTTGCAGGATTGATTTTTTAGAAAAAGTAGAGTTTGCATGTTAGTGGTTGAAAAGTTTGTCTTTCTTGGAATTAATTGTCATGTATATATTTTATGAAAAACTGGAAGTTTGTAATTTTTTAATATAGTGGCACAACCATATTTGCATAAGATCTTCCATGTGAATTTGGTGTTTTGACTTTTCTTATTTAAGGTCATTAATTTATCATTTCACTGAGTCATTCAATAAATCTTTATAGATGGCCTGCTTTATTATAGGCACCAGGGTGTATTTGATATTTATCTGAACTACTAAACAAATTGAAGTTATTCTGTAAACTGAGAGTTAAGTTTGATGTTTAAATATTTTTTAAAAAGGTCTCTCTTCACTTCTAATTCAATAATGGAAGAAAAAGCATAGAATTTTAAAATGTATTGTTACTGTTGTCTTAACATATTTAAGTCATGGATGTTATCTTAGTGAAATGTCAGCATACAATAATTAAAAAATTCATAATAAAGTTTTATTATGTATTGATTATAATATAATATTATTGCTTTATGCAAGAGAAAGATGTTAAGAATGTAATATGAAAATGATATACCCAGGGACTATTTCATTCTTGTTTTTCCTTTGATGTAATTCATTTCTACACTAACTAACATGAGAGGAACGTCTGATGATTCTCAAGCACAGTAAATCTTTATCTTTTGTTACTTCTGAATGAATTAGGTTTATATTCTTTGTTTTTCTATATCCATTTATTATTTAATTTAACATTTATATTGAATCCCTGCACATACTAATGTGATGTGCTGCTTCATATGAAAATGTTGTTTTCAATAATGTATTCCTTTGAAAATTATTTTGCCATGAGATATTGTTAGAACTTCTGCTAGCTAAATAAACAAGCAAAGTGAGTAAGTAAATAAAGGAGTAAAATATTAGATTTTAATGAGTAAGATACACACCAAAATAAACACAGATATATTGTAAAAAGTATAATGGCTAGGTACACTTTCTCTGAGAAGTAGGTTTTTCAGCTGACTTTTGAAAGCTGAGATTGTGTCAGCTGTAGTCTGAGCTGGGGAAGAATCCTTCAGGCAGGAAAATCTGCAAGTTCCTCAGTTCTGGGTGAGAAAGTGCCAGGTCCGTTTGGGGAACAGAAAGGAGGCCATTGTGGCCGAAGGGATCATGTAGGGTGTTATAGACCTTGTTAAGAAGTTTAAAATTATGCTAAATAAGTTGGGAAAACAGAGAGGTTCTTTGGAAAGCTGAAGAGTGACACAATATAACTTAAGTTTAAGAGATGAATCTGGCTGCTTTGTGGATAATAGATTGTAGATGGGCTAGAATGGGAGTAAGGGAACCAATTATTTTGGTGACTGCAGTACTACAGGAGAGAAGAGCTTTTACAGAGTTGTTCTTCATTATGTGGTGATATGCCCTTAAGAAATGATAAGTTATGTGTTGAATTGCTGGAGGTCATATGCAAAATCACTTTTTCTCATGAATATATCATTGGCATGTGGGCAGCAATGGCAGGCAGCAGGACACATACCCAATCTCTCGATGTCTTTTGTTTACTTGATAATTCTTTGTCTGTGTGACATGTTGGTCTCATAATTTCAACATATAATTTTAATATGACTCAATATTTATTTAATATAAATATTCAATATAAATATAAATTTCAATAAATATTGAATCATATTAAACTTATATGCTTAATATGTACTAAAACTATGGACATTGATTTCCCCTAGAACCAATACTGACTCAATATCTGAGTTGATACTATAATAAAACTTGCCAAGAAACAAATAATTTATGCTATTAATGTAATGTAAAATATTTTCAAAATAATATGTATAAATAGCAAATATATTTTTTAAATGCTAGAATGTGATTTTCCACTCTGTATATTATTAAGATCACTTAAACTACAACTCTCTGAGAATCTGTTTCTTAGTTCAAAGTATCATGTATATAAATCTGAGCTAAAATTTTGCAAGAATTAATTGCCTTCTGAGAAATTTTTTTTTTGTAAATTAACTATATTTGGACTAGAAGTGCTAAAATAATGGCCGTTAAAATAATGACAGTGAGACCAATTTAATTCTAAGTGCTCATGATAGTGGCACAAATTGTTTAAGTCTAGCCTTTTTATTTGCTTGTTTTAAAATTGCAGACGTGCTGTCTCTTAGGGAAGATGAATGTGCTCATAATTAGTTTTTAGTCGTCAATTTTCTGATTTATCTTTCTTTCATACTTTAAAAATTCAGACTAATACAAATTTTATTACATTTCATAAGTTAAATTAAAAAGTAATTTCTGAATTAATAACACATGGATCATGCCACTGATTTAAAAACATCTCAAGCTAGATAGATACATTTTCCAACTAGAAAATATTTTCTTAACTTCACATTCCTATAAATATTATTCGAAATGCTAGCCTAAATTTTAGAAATATTTTTGAACTAATAATATGAGTAAAATTCAATGTTTATTTTCTGACTATTTGTTTGTATTCATTAGTTCTTAGCCACATTCAAGTAAACTCAGTTTTCTTATACTTCATACTCTATTTTAGATTTTAAAGGCATAGTGCTTTTATTTTGCAGATTGTTGCCTTGCGTGAACAAAATGTTCATATACAAAGAAAATTGGCATCAAGTGAGGGATCCACAGAGTCAGAACATCTTGAAGGGATGGAACCTGGCCAGAAAGTCCATGAAAAGGTATGACACATATGACATGCTCTTACATGGAAGTGTTTACTTGCTATATCATTTGACATGAGTATGAAATATTTGTGTAATTCATGTAATAAACATTACTGTGTTTTGACTTGTTGATCAAAAGTGCATTATTATTTCCTTTATCATTAATTGCTCCTAATTTGATTCTCTCAAAAATAATGTATGTGTGGATTTATGCATATATATATATTTGAATTTCTCATTACTTGCTATTAACTTCTCTTTAAAAGAACTTAATTACATATCTGTTTGAACATATCTATAATTGAATAAATTATAAATTGAATAAATATCTAAATATATCTATATATCTATATAGATATGTTAATAATCTATATCCAGGACTGTTTAAAATACAGTAACAATAATTTTGATTTATAAGTGATATTATGTACAATTCGTGACTAATCTGTGGCTTATCACTGCAAAAACTTTTTTATAATATCTTATTTGACTTATTTTCCATGTGTTTGATAAGACCACAGCAGTACTCCAGTTAATGAGAAATTACATAAAAAGATATCTTAAGTCATTAGACTTTTACTGTTTTTTAGAAGAAATTGATTTTCCTTTTGGGTGGGGCATAGACCCAGGCCAAGGAAACCAACAGTCTGTTTGGCGCTTTTCTGTGCTGAACCACTTGTTCCCGGCACAAGACAAAGAAAGTCAGTTGCTGGTAGGTCTGGAATCAGATTAAGATTACATAGGCATTTGCACATCCTGTGCATGAGACTTAGACCATCTCCTGGATATTTGCAAGTTATAGCCCTGGATGCTTGAGCTCCTTAATCATCAAGACCTCATAAATCAGGTAGCTAAATTGGTGTCATTGTGAATATCAGGAGGTTTTAAAACATAGCGATTAAGAAGCAAGTGACTGGGCTTCCCTGGTGGCGCAGTGGTTGAGAGTCCGCCTGCTGATGCAGGGGACACGGGTTCGTGCCCCGGTCTGGGAGGATCCCGCATGCCGCGGAGCGGCTGGGCCCGTGAGCCATGGCCGCTGAGCCTGCGCGTCCGGAGCCTGTGCTCCGCAACGGGAGAGGCCACGGCAGTGAGAGGCCCGCATACCGCAAAAAAAAAAAAAAAAAAAAAGAAGCAAGTGACTGTACCACAAAACAAATAGCACTAGACTTCTTATCATAAAATAAATTGAGCACTTCCTCATTTATCCAGTTGAAACAAATGGAGGGGCTTCTTATGTTTCCTCCTTCAACTGTAAAAGCAAAAGAAGCCAAGTAAACCAGACATTTCCTGAGACCGCCATCAATTCTGGTGGCTGAGAAGCAAACAACTCTTCATTAAAGGCTTTACTATTTTAGCCTTTATCAATGTATTTTATAAAAATCTTAAGCTAGGTATTAACAATAAGCTACAATCTGACAGCTAGATTTCATGAGCTATATTTCAAATCTGAATAAGACTTATTTCTCTTTTCTTCAGATAAGTAAACTGACATTACTTCAGTAAATAAACCACCAAGCTCTTTAGAATAGGGCATTTGCACACAATCCTCAGTTTAGGAAACTAACATGTCATTTTACTATTACTGTTTCATTTTACTTATGTCATCAATAATACAGTGCTATACGTTTCCTCAGAGAATTACAGAATGACATTGGTTTGAGTATGAAAATGGACTTTATGGTCATCTAGTCTTTTTCTTAGAAGTCTTCAAAATATAGTGATGCCATATTATGCTAATCTAGACTAAAATTAAAGAAATATGCTTTCAAAGGCATAAGGAACTTAAGATCTTGTCTATTCGCTAACAAACCGTTTGGTGCTTAAAGCATTCCTCTAGTACTTCTGGGGAGTGGTGTACTCATACATGTAGTTTTTTTCAAATATTATTTTTTTAAGATATAACCCCTAAATATTTAGTCATTATAGAATATAAGACAATTCATGTCAGATTAATTTTCAGAAACTGATTACAGAATTAGGATGAGGACCTGTGAATAAATGATGTTTGTCTCTATTGGACTCAACAGATAGTGGTATATATGTGGAGGTTTCTGAGTATTTGAAGACTTAAAGTACTTGTCTTTAACTTTCTTTGCCTTCCAGTTCTCGGTGAAGGCATTTCAGCCAGGGTAGAAGAGAAATTCTGTGCCATTGCTAACTCACTCACACTTTTTTATAGATGTAACTAAAGATTTTTAAACATTGTAATTATAGGCATACTTTTTTAAATTTCCCAGAATTGTAGGAAGAGTGATTTCCAAATGCTTTGAAATAATGATATACTAGTATTTTTAAAAATATCGTGCCCCTATCCTGCAATGTAATCCTAAAATGTATGTCATATTTTTTTTAATTTTAAAAATAAACTGTGCTTTAATCCATATTACCCCTGAGATGATTCAAGAAAGCACTTTAAAAGTTTTATTTTTATCATATTTCTTTGCCTGATATTTCGTTTTCAACTTTATTGAGATATAACTGACATATAAGATTATATAAGTTTCAGGTGTGCAATGTGATGGTTTGCTCTACAAATTGTGTAAAGTTAAGGTATACAGTGTGATGATTTTGTATAAGTATGTATTGTAAAATGATTACCATGATAAGATTAGTTCATTCATCACTGTGTGTGTGTGTGTGTGTGTGTGTGTGTGGTGAGAACATTTAAGATTTACTTTCTTAACAACTTTCAAGTATACAATATTAACTATGGTCACCATGCTGTACATTAGATCCCCAGAACTTATTCATCTTCTAACTGCTGACATTTTTTTATAAAAGCTGAAATAATATCCTAATTATTATTTTTATCATCCCTTTATAAATACTGCTAAATTATGCACCTGAACATTATAAATCATCTTTTTGAAATTATCCCCTTTAAAAGGATTATTTAAGGTATGTTAACACCATTGAATAGCAAGTGTTATAGGATTGTAATTTAAATCCTAACACTTACTTTTTCAGTAACAAGTGTTTAAAAGGTATATTAAAACAAAGGAAAAGAGAATATTATTTTGGGGAGTGTCTATGTAGCGAAGGTTATCAGCGTAGGATGACTGTAGTATTAGTGTATAAACTGCAGAGGGATTGTTGGGGAGGAAACATGAAACTATTGTCAGGTGCTGTGGAGCTGTCAGAAAGTGACTTGCAAATCCTAGTCACAAGGATCGCCCTTTGTTTAGGGCAGTAAAGTTACTTAAATTACATAGTCAGGGTGGGTTATTAACCAACAGGAGAGGTTTTACAGCAGTGGCTTGAAAACTCTGTTGACAAAATAGTTGATAAAAATAGTCTCATAAAAGCACACTCTGAAACAGGCCTACTACTCATAGAAAAGTTGTGTAATTATTACCAACATTTTGAAAACAAAAATGAAAAGAAAAAAATAAGCTTAACTGAAACAATTTTGTTTCTGTGTGCCATGGATTTAATTGGTGTTCTAGAAGAACATAATTATCCACGGGATAATAAAAAAATTTTCAGAACACTAAATTTTACCTCATTAAAAGTTCAGGGCTAAGATCCATAACTTTCTTCCTGCTGCTTTCCAGAGAGGAGTTAACTTGTGAAAAAGAAATTTTAATAAACATGCTTCTCTTGTCAAAGAGATAGTAATGCTCCTGGCTCATATATTCTGTACTTCCAATTATTTTTTCCAGCTGCAAATGTTTGCTAAGTAATGTGGGTAAGTAGTATGTTAGACAGTGGTTGAGATTCAGAAGACATTCCCTGTAAAATTTGCAGGAGTGAAAATAATATGCAGTGAAAATAATCTGCCCAAATTAATATTGCAAAACATGATGAATAAAGTGGTGTCAAAAATGATACTAGAGTTTAAAGGAGAGATACATTAATTGTGACAGGAAGTGTCAGAGAGACAGTGTGGAACAGTGACTTGTTTAAAGTCAGTAGACCTGGATTCAAATCCCATCTCTGCCAGTAACTACCTGGGTGTCCTTACTCTGTAACCTCCCTGAGTATCAGTTACAGGTAAATAGTCATGCCTAACTTGTAGCTTCGTTGTAAAGAATAGAAACACTGACTATGAATGCCAAAATTCTTGACACATTGATTACAAGCAATAAACAGTATGGTTATAATATTTATGAATACTGTGTTCTCATGGTCATTCATTTTTCAATAAATATTTAGCGGTGACCTTACTGAAGTGCTGGGAAATTTGTCCTGTTCTGGCTGGTTGGGACGCTAATGAATAGGACAGGTGAGGGCACAGACAATAAGTACATACATGTAAAAGGGGGTGGGTGTGATCAAGGGGCAGGTGCGAGGTGGTTGGGGAAGATAGGTAGACATGGCACTGAAGGGCTTCTCAGGAGGTGGAGTTTGAACCGGAACCCAAAAGAGTACAGAGGGTTAATGGAAAAGCTTAGAGTTTTTGAAACAAAGGAAACACTAAGTGCAAATGCACCGACAGTGGGAAAGAGCTTCTTGGGCATAATCTTGGGAAGAAAGGCTGACAGGGTAATGTAGTCTAGCTGCCAGGAGAGGGAGAAGCAGGAGACAGGGCACCCAGGGACAGTGAGCAGGGGCCAGATCATTTAAGTTCTTGTCGGCTGTAGTAAGGAGTCCAATTTTATTTTCAGAGCAATGGGAAAGCATAGAAGTGTTTTAAACATGGAAGCATCTTGATTAGATACTTGTTAAAAAATCATTTGCACTACAATTTTATGTCCATTTATCATTTTTTCACATATAAGACTTCTGAAGCAGTTAGAGACTTTCTTTCCTTTTCTTAATTTTACAGACAATGAAATTGATGCCTACTTAGATAAACTAAATGACTTATTTGTCCAGAGGAGGACGAGAACCTCAGTGTTCTCACCTCCTTTGTACTCTCATGTTCCTTCATGCCAGGACTCTTTCTCTAGGTGTTATTATTGATTTTTGAAAATTCATTCTAATCCAACCTTATTTTTTTCTGATCTTTTAGTCTTTCATAATTACACATATTTATTTGTCTACAGTTGATTATTTTATTCTACTTGAGTATGATTTTTTTTAATCCCTTACTTTTTTTCCCAAAAATCTCTATTATATTTTTTTACTCTGAACAGATGCTCCAAGGCAGTGGCATTTAAAATTTTTAACTACTATGAGTATGGCTTTTAAACCTGGGCAAGAGGGGTCCACAATTTAGCAGGTCTATCTCTGGCCCTCTGTGCCTCTCCCTAAGCATGAAGAGTCCATGGCACCAGGGGAAACTGCACAGGTGTGAGCCACAGCAGCACCCCTTCTTGACCACATGCCAAGCTCCTGGCAGCCCAGACTTTCTGACCAAACAGACCTGAGCCTTCAGGGCCTTTATGAGCTTGTTCCTAGCAGCAACATCTGTCTCTGCCCGCCCTCCAGTGCACCCATCCCTGGACCTAAGAAGAGACCAAGGGATGCCTGTTTTTTGGGTCTCACGGAGTTTGAAAGTGCTGAATGAGGTATCCACATATATACAAGTAAAACAGACCAGTATTCTGGAAGGAGCTGAGGCTGAGAAGAGAAGGAGAGCAGGCTACAGTCCAGGGCCATATCTGGGTAACTAAGTTCTGGTGTGGAACTTCAAGTGGTCTGAGAATTATTCATTCTGGCCTAAAAGCCAGTGTGAAGGTATTATTTCAAGGAAGATAGTAGGACATATTTTTATTTGACAGTTTGTTAGCTTGATTTATAATTGTTACATATTTGGAGTTACGGCATGTAGGCCTCTCTTTGCTCTTTTGACTTGGGCTCCACAAACACTAAGGACCCACCTGTCTGCTACCCACTGTAAGAAATATGATTTAGTTGCAACCTTTTACTACGCACGCACACACGCACGTATGTGTGCATGTGTATGTATACATCTGTGTGCATGTGGGTGTAAAACTGAAACTGAAGTTTCACAAAACAATAGTTACACTTTACTACATGCAATACATTTTGAGATTTTTTGTTCATTAGTGACTGAGGAATTGCCGTAGTTCTTCCCAGCTAAGGGTGGCTGATCTTTCCAGTGATCACACAACAACACATCCTTGGCACGTCATGGGAGGTCCTTTCCAAACTGGCTGGCCTCTTCTCACCTCTCAAGCTTCTCTGCTTGTCACCCCACTCTGAACTTAGGTCCTCTGAATGAACCGAGCTGACGCTTCCCTTTTCAAAAGCGTTGCTCTTGTTATTCTCTCCTCTTAGAATTTGACATTAATTTGTGACTGTTCTTTAAATTAATAAAATGCAACATAATAATTGGGTAATATGTAAATGTGCAGGCTGAATACATATAAAATCAGAAATATATTTTTGTTTGCATTTTTTCAGTTCTTTAATTCATGCCAGATAGGCAGAAGAACTTGGCCAAAAACGTGTAAAACAAAATGAAGAATCGGTGGCAAGAAAAATTCTGAGATCAGAAAATCTAGTAATTGTCTAATGGCTGCATTCTGTGCATGAAGGACACTGAGCTGAAGTTTTATAAAAGATGAAATATGGGATGTGCCTTTACCAAAATTAAGGGTTTTGTGGATTTTTAGTGATACAAGGCTGTTTTAGACTGAACCACCAAGAACAAAAATGGGCTAGTAGAAAAAGTTAATATAATATGTGAGCAATATGCACCTCAGTAATGACAACAGACCTTTATTTCCTCATGCTATTGTGCCATATTATGAAATACCATAATACACAGATTCTACATAGTCACATACAAACCTGTTAGCTGTATGTTTAAATGTTTGGCTTATGAATATATCACATATCTATTTAAAAATACTATAAGATACCATTTATCACAAATGCTATTCTTTCAAAGACCTCTGCTATGTTCCAGTTGAAAGCCCTCATCCATAGGGATGTGTCCAGATATTAACTGTATTTTGCCCATTTTTATATGCCTTCTTCACTCCATGTCAACTACTGCCAGTAACTGTTCATCCAAAAATTCAGTTCTTTGTTAATTGTGGCTTATTTTATGCATTATTGGTTAAGCCCCAATTTCATCTCTGTATCAAAGATAATGATCATTTGAATTTTTTTGCATCTGAATAGCCCTAACAGAACATTTTCTTCTGTGTGTTGATCCCCTATATAGTGATCCTATTTCTCATAATGACATGATAATAAAGTGTATACTTCCCTTTTAATTCATCAATTGAATTTTCAAGCAATGAAACCAAACAGAACTATAGGGTTTATGAATTTGCCATTTTGGGATTGGCACACCTCCTAGCAAAAAGAAGGTCCAAGTATAGCCCTCGATATACGAGGCAGGAGTGGCCTAGAGGACTACGATTGGCTAGAAAAGGGCCCAGAAGAGGCAAGGTTAGGCTGTTTCATGGTTCATCCATATGCACAGGAAGTTAGACTGTATCAATTTTATAGGAGTTGAGTATCAATTTTATAGGATAGGAAGATTATGACCAAAAGTCGTCTTTTATATACAATGGCAAAAATAAGAAGTAAAAATCTTCTAATGTTGTATGGGAATTTACTAAGTTCAAAACAAATCTCTCTCTGAATGCAGTGACTGGATTTTTATGCTTTCACTATTCTTTTAATAGATGGGAAGTGAAAGTGGAATTAACTCCTCTATCTTTTTTTTTTTTTTTAATTTATTTTTGGCTGCGTTGGGTCTTTTGTTGCTGCGTGTGGGCTTTCTCTAGTTGCAGCAAGTGGGGCGCGTGGACTTCTCATTGTGGTGGCTTCTCTTGTTGTGGAGCATGGGCTCTAGGCACCTGGGCTTCAGTAGTTGTGGCACGTGGGCTCAGTAGTTGTGGCTCGCAGGCTCTAGAGCGCAGGCTCGGTAGTTGTAGCGCACGGACTTAGTTGCTCCATGGCATGTGGGATCTTCCCGAACCAGGGCTCAAACCCATGTCCCCTGCATTGGCAGGCAGATTCTTAACCACTGCGCCACCATGGAAGCCCTGACTCCTCTAACTTTAATAACAAATCTAGTATCATTTATATTATTAGCCCAGATTCGAGAGAAGCCGAAAGAACAAATTTTTGCTGTAGTAGGATAGTTTCAGACTTTAAGAGGCTGAGTGATTCACAAGAGTTTGACAGAAAGTTTGTTCATTTATCTCTGTCCTATTGGCATAATTTGAGTGTCTAGTCTGTGACAGGGACTCTGCTTTCTTATATGGATATAGAAAAGAACAAATACTTTTCCTTCCCTCTTCATTGCTTTGTCTGATCTTTAAGCCAATCCAGGAGAATTTTTAAGTCTGTCATTCAGATGTTCTGCAATTGGCCTAATTTTATTATTCACTTTGGTAGAGTTTATCCATCTTAACATTTCTCATGAAGCACGAGTTCCCCAGAAATGTAATGGATGTTTTACAGAACCCACTCCCCCCAAAAAAGAGATTTCTCAGGACAAGAATATTAATATATATTATGCTATACAATTTTGAACTGTTATCTTTACTGTAGTAATTATTAAAATTTATTAAAATTGCCCAAGAGGAAACATAGTACACAGTGTTTCCTAAACTTGTATGACCAGAAATTCCCTTTATTTACAGGAGAATTGCACGTGCCAAAATGAGTATTCTGAAAAATATTCCTTAATGCTGGCTCTGGCCTTTTAAAGACAGGCAGACTGTTCTTCAAAGTTGTCTGTAAACCTCATTAACAAAAGGGCTACATGCCAATGAGAACAAGATAAATAACTTGTACAAAGCCCTTTACATTTGCCAAAAGTACTTTTACATAGTTGTTGTATTGGATTCCTGTAATAACCCTGTCATGTTTGTAGAGCAAAGATTACTGGCTCAAAGTCCCATAGCTTGTGAGCAGAATGAGCCGAGATAAATAGTGTAACAAGTATACAAATATTAAAAGTGAACATGGGTGGAAAAGGTAGCATATAAACTACCTGATTTCATGGATTTCAAAATATGAGTATTTACTTTAAGCAAAGTCTTAAATCTGTCCAGGTGTCTAAAAGCATGAAAGAGCTTATTAGACTGAACATGAGTCTTTAAAAAATCAAAAAAAAAAAACCTTAGACAAAGAAAACTTTGTTACACCCGTGAGTTACACCGTGTGATGTCTCCACAATCATCTAGTCAAGTGTACTTCTCCAGCAGTTCTTACTGTGCTCTCCTTTGCCATCAGTTTTTTTCTTCATCCATCCCATTCCTATAACATACAAAGTTCTTCCAACTTAAAAGAAATTCTCTTTTGGTCCTACTTATACCATCAGCTATTGCTCTATTTTCTACTCCCCTGTGCAGCAAAGCTCTTCGAAAGGGTCATCTACTCACTGTCCCCAGTTGCTTTCTTTGCTTTCTTTGTAAACCTATTCCAGGAAAGTCTTTGCTCCACCACTACACAGAAACCTCTCCTGTTACTGTCATCACTAATTTTATATTGCTAAATACAGTGGCCAATTCTCAGCCCTTCGTGAGTTGATGTCATAGTTGTTCACCTTTTTTTGTTTGTTTGTTTTTAGATTCACCTTTATTTTTCACTTGCAGTATAGGAAACTTCACTCTCTATTTTTCTCTTCCCTCACCAGCGGCTCAGTCTCTTTTCTTGGATCATATTCTTCTTCCTGACTTCTTTTTTTAAGCATCTAGATATGTACTTTATGTCCAGTGAGATTATTTTATCCTGAGAGTTACATTAAATTTGCTTTAAACTCCTATCCCCATCCAATGGAAACTCCTATATACTTTCCAAGATTTTTTCAAATTCCAGAAAGTTTACATTCTCATGGTCACACCTTGCTCTAATATTTATTTGTTTGTTTGTTTGTTTGTTAAAATATAGTTACTTTACAAAATTGTGTTAGTTCTAGGTGTACAACATAGTAGTTCAGTATTTTTATAGATTATACTCCATTTAGAGTCACTATAAAATATTGGCTATATTGCCTGTTTTCTTCTTGAATTCTTAATGTTGAGGTGACCTGGGGCTCGGTTCTCCATCTTTTCTCTCAGTGATTTCACTCAGCCTCATAGCCTTAAATGCTGTCCATATGCTAATGACTTACAAATCTTTACCTCTATAGACCCTACAACCAAGTATATATATCCAACTGCCTATTGAACATCTATCATCTCCACATGTGTATATAAAAGGCACTGAACCTTAAAATGTCAAAAACCTTACCTTTTGATAGTCCCCTCCAAAACTCCCTGCATCTTCTCCATCTCAAGTGATGGAAATCTCACCTTTCCAGTTGTTCAATCTAAAGAATTGGGAGTTATCCTCAAGTCCTCCCTGTGTCTCACACCCCACATCAAACTGTAAAGAAATTCTATTTGCTCTACTTTCAAAATATATCCAGAATCTGCCACGTCTCATCACTTCCACTAAGCACTCTGCTCTAAACTACCGTCATCTCTCACCTAGATTATTGTAATCACCTCCTTCCAAGTCTCTCTGCTTCTCTTGTGGGCCCTTATTGTCTATTTTTAACATGACATGAATCAGAGTGATGCTTCAAAACATAAATCTGATAACGTGTCAATCATATGCTCAAAACTCTGCAAATGTTTCCCATTTACACAAGGCTCTGCATGATTTGACTTTCCTCATTTTATGACTTCATCTCCACCATCACCCCAGCCACACTGGCCTCCTGTTGACTTCTGACTTGCTCTTCCTTCCGTCTAGAATGCCCTTCTTCCAGATATCTGCGTGGGTATCCTCACTTCCATCAAGGCTTTGTTCAAATGTCATCAATATAAGACCCAATGCAGCCAAAAATTAATAAATAAAAATAAATACATTTATTAAAAAAAAAAAAGAAAGAAATCATCTGGTCTAGAAACCTTCCAAGCAGGGCAATATTTAGGCAATTCTATTATAGAGGTTTTTTTCTTCTCATCTTTCAGAAATAAAAGATAAAGTCAAGTCGTTCGTTTGAAATATTACATTAAAAAATAATTAGTTGATTCTAGGGTCTGCTATTCTTGGGTCTATTATCACATCTTTTATTATATTTATTTCACCAACAATTTTATTATTTTATTACTTTGAAGCTTTTCCTCTTTATGCCAGTTTTTTAGGTTTGATGAATAAATTAGATACAGTTATTAGTAAAGTACCTGGATAATATGGATCTGTGGTTCTTAACCTCAACTAAACATTGCAATTACTTAGGGAGATTTAAAAACAATTATATGTCTGGACCCCACCCTTGGATATGGTCTAGAGTGGTTTCCATTCTATATTTTTATTCAGTTCTTCCAAGGATTCTAATGGTTGAGAATAACTGATGTGGAATACAGATATTAGTTCAGTTTTGTTATAGGCTCTAGGTTTACAGGGATTGTAAATAAATGATTTACATATAATGAAACAGATTTAAGGAGTCATTATGGAATTAGAAGTAACAGCTGTGAATTCTGTGCTGGAGAATTTCAAATCAAAGACAAAATGTTGTTATTTGTTGGACAAGATTTGAAACCTGAAGTCAGGTCTGATTTTTGAGAGCTAAAAGCAATATGGAGATTAACAAAAGCAGTGTAGGCAGATGCCCAAAAGCCATAGCCTTGAAGCATTAGGAATCCCCAGTGCTGAACTGCTATCTGGTCCTTATGAATTTGGTTAATTGGTTGCTTTATTTGGTTTATTCTTTTTTCCCACATTATGCTGCATTTAAGCAGGAGTCTTCATATTCTGAGCACCCAACCTAGTGTCTGGCATATGGTAGAAGCTAAACAGAGTTTTGGTGATTGAATGAATGAATAAGTGAAACAGTATGTAGATTTAATGAATGGATAAATGAAATGATAAATGAACAAGAGCAAATGAACAAAAAAAGAAAAAGAGAAAATTGACAAAAGAAGGAAGAAAGGAGAGGGGTAGGTAGAGAGAAAGTACAGACTCCTAGGAATATGAAACTGGAATGCTTTCATTCAAATCTTAATCTTATGACTTTTTAGTAGTGTGACCTTAAGCAAAATATATTCTGTGCTTCAGTTTCCTTTTCTGTATCCAATAGGTTGTTACAGGGATTAAAGAGTGTATGCACATAATGCATGTGGAACAGTACCTGACACTTAGTCAGAACTTAATAATGTTAGCGAAATAGAGTAATTGTTACAAATGAAAGCTTAGAGCCAGAAAAATTTTTAGCTATAAGTTCTTGGGTAAGTACTCAATAAATGTTAGCTATTATTATAATTTGTCATTATTCTAATGAAAGATACAGTCTTATATGGGGATTTGGAGGCAAATCCAAATTTGAGTATTTGAAGTAAAATGAGGAGTACAACGATCTCTTGGAATAAAAGGAAATATTTGCTAAGGTATCAGGTTGACTGAAGTCTTCCAAGTCCCTTCTTTGGTCAAGGCCTGGTCTCAGATTTATTCATATAGTCCACATACAGACTTCATTATCAGCCTATGAAATCCTTGACTGGTTCCATCTTTCATTCTGTTATGTATATTTCTTTCATCCTAATACATTGATGGCTCTCATGGAATTTACAATGAACTATCAGCTCTAAGTTTTGTTACTTATTATTTTTATGCCTATGAATACTTCCTTTTTATGGATTTTGGGTTTTTTTCTTTATTCTTTGTTCTACATTTCTTTAGTACTACATTTCTCTTTTCCTCACAGAATGAAATATATTATATTACTTTCCTGTTTTAAGGATTTCTTCATATCCACTAAAGAATTATTAGTGCTAGATATTTATGTTAATGATTGAAAATCTTAGTGTAACTTCTTTGACCAGTCAATAATTCATCTCTAACCATAAAGTTTTATAGAACTATTTTCAAAAATGAAATGGAACTGCTTATTGTTTACCCCTTAAATGCTGATGAATTTTAAGTATATCTGTGCCTCTAATATCTGAATTAATAGTAAGATAAATTCCTAATTTCCAGTCTTTAGCATCTTTTTCTATTTTATCTAGAAAGATTAATAAACCATGAGAAGTAAAATGCATAAAAGAAAAAAGAACTTTTTGAAATTCATTAGGAGAGAATCCAAGACTTATGTTTTAGTCGTGAAAACCTTGGGCAGGGAGGTGTCAAAAATGTACAAGTCAAGTTCAGAAATATGTTCATAATAAAGTTTAAGTTATCAGCTGCCATAGTGACTATAGTTAACAATACTGTATTGTGTATTTGAAAGTTGCTAAGAGAGTAGATCTCAAATGTTCTCACTACAAAATAAAAATGGTAACCATGTGAGGTGATGGCTGTGTTAACTAACCTTATTGTGGTCATCATTTCACAATGTATATATACATCAAATTATCACTTTATACACCTTAAACTTGCACAATGTTATATGTCAGCTATATCTCAGTAAGTCTGGGGAAAAATTGTCTACTGTCAAGTGTAATAGCTCCTGAGGAAAATGAAAAAGGTCAACCAAATATTCATTCCGCATGGGCAGCACCATTGAACTCTAAAAATTTATAATTAACATAGCTCCTAAATCCTCTGGAATAGCTTGTCAAGAAATATCTATCCAAGGGAGAAATCAATTATTGTTATGTTAATATAGCAATTTAAATACCCTCTATTCTGTACACTCAAGAGGCACTCTCATCACTTAAAAGCACTGTGAAAAATTATTTATTATTATGTTTAACAAACTGCTATTCTTTGGCAGGAGAGCAATGTATGGCCACAAATATATGCCCAAAATAAGTAATAACCATTAAAGGAGCATAAAATGCAGAATTAAAATGGTCACATTAGTAATTTAACTGTACCACTGTTTTTTAAGCATGTTAGAGTATTCTTTAATATATGCTAAAGCTAGAAGTAGAGTGAAAAAAATATTAATGGTTAGGTCATTTTGCCGGAAATTATCAAATTCAAAGAGAGACCTATTTCCATTTTTTACCTGGTATAATATGGAAGAATATGTCTAAATTCCTGGCTTCATCTCATGAGAAGTCACTGTGACTGTGACATGATGAGGTCTCTGGGGCTTCATTTATTCCACTTGGTCTTACACATAGACTGTCTATTTTGACCATATTATGTACTTTAAGGTGAATTTATAACAATGGTTTCCTAATTTTACTTCAAGTTTTTCCACTCTTATAGATAATTCATCTATATAGTGCTTTTAAAACAGGATAAAAAAAGATTAAATTCCCTGTCATAAACTTTATACAATGAAAGCTAAGTATATTGTCTCTATATTCCTTTTCTTTTTGAATCCTTACTGTTTTTCCTAAAACTCATCATATTCATTAATGGAAATATTCATTCATTCATCCAACAAATATATTTTTGTGGAAAATGCTGTTTTGGTCACTAGAGACATAGAAGTAATCAAAACATTTATTTAGTCAACAAAAATCTATTGCATCATGTGCCAGGCATCTTTCTAGACACTTGTGATACACCCAAGAGTAAACATATAAAGGCTCTTTACCTCCTGAAGCTTATAATCCAGCAAGTTGGAGGAGGTTAGCAGAAACTAAACAATAAATATAAATAAGTAAATCATTTGTCATGTTAGAAGATGATAAATGCTATTGAAGAAAAAAATTAGAGAAACACAAAAGGATCAAGAGTCCTAAGGAGACATAGGGATGGAGACAGTTTGCACTTTTAAATAAGGTGGTCAAGATCGGCGTCCTTGAAATTGTTGAGGTTTTTAGTCATGTCGGTTACTAGGGGAAGAGCATTCCAAGCAGAAGGAAGAACTAAGCAAAGACTGTAACTTGGGACACTGAATGACTTATTAGAGGAACAATGAGTTTGCCAGTGTGGCTGAAGCAAGAGAGGAAATGGGAGAATAGTAGGACAGAATTCAGAGAGGTAAAGGCATGGGGGAAGGGAAGGGGAGTAGGGAAGGGGAGGGGGAATAGGGCAGTGGTTATTGCTCACTGTAAGTTTTCACTCTTGTGCTGAGTAGAATGAAAAACCATTGTAGTGTTTTGAGCAGAGGAATAACTTTATCTATCAAGTAACAAGATCACCATGGATCACTCTGGTTGTTTGAAGAATGAACATAAAAGGACAAAGTTAGAAGCAAAGAGACCAGTTAGGAGGTTATTACAGTGATTCTGGTGAGAGTAGATGATGCAGACAAGGGCTGGTGTTGAGCAGGAAAAACCAGCTACCAATCCTAGGTGAGGATTTGCATGGAGGATGGCAAAGATCATAACAGTACCAACCACCAGAAGTCAGAGCCCACATACCTCAGCCTATTGCATCTTCTGGGGTTTCAGAGTCAGCAAAGAGGACTGAGGACAAGGAGCTCCTTGACATTACAGGAGGTAGCATACATGGGTAAGGTTCACATGTACTACAAAGATAAAGCAAACATGTTTTCCCAATAGATTGCCCCTGCTCTGCTCATAGAATCTTCCTCTGGTTCCCATCTCACCCAGAGTAAAAGTCAAAACTCTACGGTGATCTCAAGAACCCACATCATCTGCCCATCTATATCCACTCCCATCCTCTTTCTGTAGTTCATTCCGTTCTAGCCACACTGGGTCCCCTTGAAAATTCTAAACCCACTTGGGTCTCCCAACCTTTGATCTTTCCAACTGGAACAACACTACTCACAGAAAGGAGAAGAGAGGCAGCAAGATCAGCATCTGTAGCCTGCACAAAACTCCCATGGCTAGGGAATTGGTCCTTCCTGGTAGCAGAGGCAGGACAATGGACTGCACGCACACCTCTCAAGCTGCAGGGGAAGACCCGTTCTCTTCCCATGAGGGGCAAATACACCGGTGGGTCTGGCCAGGTGACATATAGCACATGCAATACAAGGAAGTTCACTGCATACCTAGAACAGGGAAAAGGTTTCTCCTAATAAGGAAGAAGAATCTGGGGCCAAGTTATAGCTTGACACCTAGCTTCCATGTAGGGGAATATTCCAGATGCAGGACA
This sequence comes from Mesoplodon bidens, assembly GCF_964165515.1. Classification (NCBI taxonomy): domain Eukaryota; kingdom Metazoa; phylum Chordata; class Mammalia; order Artiodactyla; family Ziphiidae; genus Mesoplodon; species Mesoplodon bidens. The sequence continues at coordinate 95,029,362 of NC_138167.1, forward strand.
TTGACTGGGCAATCCTGGAGAGGGTTGGCAGTTTGCATGAAGGCTGCTTCCCCAACAGGTGACAGCAATAGACAGCATGAAAATGAGTCATATTTATTCTATTGCAAAGATAAGGCAAACATGTTTTTCTAATAGACTCAATAGGAGATGGGAGAAAAAGAGAGGACTTGGTGGTGACTCCAAAGTTTTTCAGCCTGTGGAAGCATATGGAAGAATGGAGTTTTTACCAACTGAGCTGGTGAAGGTTGAAGGTGAAACAGATTTGGGGAAGAGGCACAGGAATTTGGTTTTGAACATTCGAGTTTCGTTGGACTGCCTATTTGATATTCAAGCAGGAAAATGGAGTAGCATTTGAATATACAAGAATATACAGGTTAAGCCTGGGATAGAAAGAATATTTAGGAATATATATTTTAGTGAGTGAGACAGATAACAAACAAAATACATATTACATAGCAGGAATAAAAGACCTCTCTGATAAAGTGATATGTGAAGAGATCTTTAAAGATACATTCTTAGTCACCTTTGATGATCCTCCCCTCTGACTCCACAGGTGATCTCATCCAGTGTTATAATTTTTCATAGAAAACATACACTCACTGACTACTCCTGACTGCAGGCTCATGCAACAGCCTAAGAGACTTAACTTTGACATCTCACAAGTTACCTCAAACTTTGTTTCCAAAACCCAGTTCTTTATTTTACCCCATCCTAATCCCAAATCTGTTTCCTCTGAAGATTCCCCCTTTTCTATAAATAGCAACACCATTCTTCTAATTGAAGACCAAAATTCTTAAAGTCATGTTTGAGTCTATGCTTTTGGTCACATATCACGTATTAATCCATTGAAAGAATACGACCAATTCTCACAACCTTCACTGCTAACACCCTGGTCCAAGCCAGCATTATCATCCACCTGGATTACTTAAAAGCCTCTATAATTCATCTCTTTAATTTTATCCTTTACACCTACAGTCTGGCTTTTACAAGAAAACAGAGGGATGCGTTGAAAATGTGAGATCATGCCACTCCTCTGCTCAGCACCTTCATAGGGTCCCCATCTCACCCAGAGTGAAAGCCAAAGTCCTGCAATGATCTCAAGAACCCGCACTATCTCAAGAACTCATATCATCCTTCCACCTACACCCACCCCCATCTTCTTGCTGTAGCCTATTCAATTCTAGCTACAACGGGTGGCTTTAAAAATCCTATACCCACTTGTGTCTCCCAGTTTTTGATTTTTCTGTTTCCTTTGTCAAGTAAACACATAATTTATGCTTTCATTCTGGGTTTGGCTCCCCCTAGTATATGCTTGACCCAAATACTGCATGTGACATCTTATACTGAACAATTTTTCATTGTCTCTCTGAAATTCAAATTTACCTGGGTAGGTGAAAAATTCGGGAGATGGATGATGGTGAGAGTTGCACAACAATGTGAATATACTTAGTGCCACTGAACTGTACAGTTAAATATGATTAAAATAGTATGTTTTATATTATGTGACTTTTACCACAATAAACAAATTTTTTTAATTAAAAGAAAATAATAAAGTGCATTCCAAAGGGAAAAAATTTTTAACTGGGTACCCTGTATTTCATCTGGCAACTCTAACTGTGGGGAAGTGGGAAGGAAAAATGGATGCTGAGCAGGCAAGCAAAAATTGTCCACTACAGGAAGCTAACAAAGGCTTTACACAGACCACCAGGATCATGAGATGAACAGGTTGCCAGCAAATGTTTACAGGTAACTTCTCTGTTCAGAAACCTTTGATGACTCTCTGTCATTGTGTTTAGTACCCAAAGTTCATGCTATTTCATATGAGAAGCTAAGGACATCTTAATGTATGCTGGCCCTCCCTTTCAGGTCTCATATCCTCCCATTTCCCCACAGCACATCTTTTGCTCTGCACACAGGGCTACTCATAATCCCTCTGCAGAGAATGCCTCCCTGCCTTTGCTCATGTTGTTTCCCCTTCCTGGAATAACTACCCCCTCCCTTATTTTACTTGAAATATAATTGCTTACCTTTAAAAACCCAACTCAAAGAGTGTCACAAAAGGTATCTTCTTTCTGCTTCCATAACACAAATATGTAAGCAAGACATAACTCTGATAATATTTCATTTCAGTACTTAATAACTGCTTGTTTGTGTGTCACTTCTCTGCTTGATGAAAATTTCCTTAATGTCGGGAATGTATCATCATATTTTTTAAAAATCCTAAAACCTAATTTCTTCCATTTGGCACATAGTAGGTGTTCAATAAATAATTATTGATTGAATCAAAATATATATTTAAAACATTTTATCATCTGAGCCTTTTTTGCCTTTGAAAACTAGTAATTTAAGTGTATACTTCTACACTTTAAAAGAAAAAAAATTGAAGTCTTTATAAACTTATGTTAAGAAATAACTTCTTGGTATAACACCAAAAGCACATAAAGGAAAAAAAATGATAAATTGGACTTCATTAAAATTAAAAACACTTTCAAACAGCGCCATCAGGAAAGTAAAAAAGATAATCGAAATACTGGAAAGAACTATTTGTAAGTCATATATCTGACAAAGGACTTGTATCCAAAATATATTAAGCAATTCTTATAACTCAATAATAAAAGACAAATAACCCAATTAGTAAATGGGCAAATACTTTGAATGGACATTTCCCCAAAGTAAATACACCAAACGTCAATAGGCATAAGAAAAGATGCTCAACATAATTAGTCATTAGGAATTACAAATCAAAACCACAAGGAGATTCCACTTCATACCCACAAGAATGGCTGTAATAAAAAGACAAGTTTTGGTGAGGATGTGGGGAATTGGAACTCTCGTGATTGCTGGTGGGAATGTAAAATGGGGCAACCACTTTGGGAAATATTTCTTCAAAATGTTAAACATAGAATTATCATATGATCCAGCAATTCTTCTCCTAGGAATCTCCTAGGAGTTCCACAAGAACTGAAAACGTATGTCCACACAAAGGCTTGTACACAAACGTTCACAGGAGCATTATTCACAGTAGTCAAAAGGTGAAAACTGTTGAACTGTCTATTAACTGATGAATATATAAATTACATGTAGAATATTCACATGGTAAAACACTATTCAGCAATAAAAGATATGAAATACTGATAATATGCCACAACATGAATGACTCTCAGAAACATTATATTCAGTGAATAAAGCCAATCACAAAAGACTATTCTGTGATTCCATTTATGTGAAAGGTACATAATATGCAAATCTATATTGAAAGAAAGGAGATTAGTGGCTGCCTGGGGCTGGGTGTGGGGGTCTGCTCTTAGGGGACTGCTAATGGGTATGAGGTTCCTGTTAGGGGTAATGAGAATATTCTCAAATTAGATTACATCGATAGTTGCACAACTCTTTAAGTATTCTAAACACCGTTGACATTTACACTTGAAATGGTTGAACTTTATGGTATGTAAATTAGATCTCGATAAAGCTATTTAAAATAAGCATTGGGTTTTCCTTTAATTCATTCATTTGCCCTTTATGTTAAAGTGCCACAATTTATTTTAAAGGTAGACCAAGATAATAATGATTTGGAACAAAGTTATATATTCTTTTTCTAAGGTATACACCACAGGTTTAAGATGACCTTTCCACTCCGAACTTATGAAAACACATATTAAACTCAGCACAAAATATATTTAAGGTGAATTGAACAGATGAAATATTACACATTTTTAAACATATAATGTCAATTAGCACTTCAGAGAAAAATGGACTGTTCAAAAATTTTCCATGGGTAGTACTAAATTCCAAAGTAGCATAAAGACTATGCAGTACACATCTGTTACTTAAAGGAATTGAAGAGGTTAACATTTTGAAAGTGTTTTATTTTTGTTGTCTGATTACTGTTTATATTTACTTAAACTTCTCTTACCTTGAGCCCATTAAAAAAATTGCAACTTTTAGACAAGATTTTAATGGACTTCAGGTGCACAGATTTGGAATAATCATTTTTCTAATTAGAAAATTAACATCATTCAGTTGCACTGAACAAATATTTGTAGAATTTATACACGTGTGTGTGTGTGTACTGTTGTATGTATATTCATATAGCTATACATACACACACTACATTCTTGTTACTTGTCAATACCATCCAGCATGTGTTATTTTATCATTTTGATTTTTATGTTCTGATTAAAAGTAATATGGTAAAGGGTAGATGAAATGACCTGGGAATTCAATGTTCTGCATTTTAGTTCAAATCAACTTCGTGTAATTACCTAAAAGTCTCAGTTTCTCCAAAGTTCTTAAGGACTCAAATCTTAAATGTAATTTTTCAATGACATAAAACATTTTTCACTGCAAAAATGTATTTTCTAATGATTTTTGTAGTTTCTAAAAATTGCCATTTTTTAATTGACTAGAGGAAGTTCTCAATGTGAGGAGGCAGAAATTCTATTAAAGCTTAAGGTTACCTCATTACTTGTAAGTGGTGTACAGAGTTCGAAGATATTTTATTATTACAGAAATCCTGCTATTATTACAGAAATCCTGTAATATCATACCTCAGTTATCCCAAATTTGGACATAATTGTTTGGCAATTAACTCTAGCCTTTCTCCCTAAATCAGTTCTCAAGTGCTGTCTAATGAATATAAATAGGCTTTTCCCAGTTCAATGTACAGATAATGGTATCTTATATAAATGTCACTATCAATGTTTTTGGGTTTTGTGTTCATAAAAACTGTCTAAAATGTTGGGTTTTTATTAGCTTCGCAATAATACTGCTCTGCATTGTATGTGGTATCGCACGCCCCAACGGAGGGGTTTAACTTTGGAAAGGCAGTTCCCTTCCACTAAGAGCAATTGCAAGGCATGTTCTCAGCTCTGATCCCTCCGCAAGCAAGCAATCCCAGCAGTTAGGGGAATCAAGACTCTGAAGGAGCAACTGGTCAATTGATCTTTGATCCTTTCCAACATCTCTTACACCTTTCACTAGATAATAAGAAGTTTGGGACCTGCAATACAAACGTTCAGTAATATTTTCGAAGTACTAATTCTGCAGATCCAACTGGTATCTTAAGATGCTATCTTAAGACTGACTCTGTCTTTCTCTGCCCTTTTTTTTTTTTTTTTTTTTTGCGGTATGCGGGCCTCTCACTGCCGTGGTCTCTCCCATTGCGGAGCACAGGCTCCGGACGCGCAGGCTCAGCGGCCATGGCTCACGGGCCCAGCCGCTCCGCAGCATGTGGGATCTTCCCAGACCGGGGCACGAACCCGCATCCCCCGCATTGGCAGGCAGACTCCCAACCACTGCGCCACCAGGGAAGCCCTCTCTGCCCTTTTAATTTTGATTTGTCCAACTGTTTCTCCACGTGTTAGGTAACTGGACTTACCAATACCTCTTGCCATTTGTTTGCTTTCCCATTCTCTCTATTTTATCTTTCTCACTGCTTTTGTGATGCTTTCTATACTCCTCCTTTTATCCTACAGTCAGTTTTGTCTAATATGGCATTTGCATTCCAAAATATCATGAATTATGCAAAATTGCAAAATAAAAAACACAGGGCTTATGGGGGAAAGGGGTTTGCAGTACAACACTAAAACCTTTATCAATGACTTTTAAAAGAAATAGAACACTATTTCTAAATACTATTTCTAGTATTTCTAATACTAAAAATAGCACAGTTTTTCACATGTTAAATGGTTAAGGATTGCATAACTGCTGTGTTAAATTTAAGTCTTTGAAAAAGATCTGAAGTATGCTGATCACAGTGGGTGTCAGAAGGGCTATAGCTGTGAGCTATTGTGAAGTGGTGGGAGGAGGAGTATCTAGAATCAGACAGGTGTTACACAGATATGGATGGGCTGACTCAAAGCGCTTGATGAAGTGTGAGGTTGGTGTTAGATGTTTGAGGAAAGTGCATGTGTGCATTTTGTATATTCCTACACTGATTGATTCAGCTAGGTCTGGTTTTCTGTGTTCAGCCAGTGATTATCAGGAATGAGATTGTACATAAGAAAACACAGAAGTTACATTATGTTCAAATTGTTTCTTAATGTATCTATCATGCTAGAATGAATTCATATTTTCCAAACAAGCATTCTAGCAGAATTGATAGTACTTTTTTTGCTTTTTCTCCATACTTTCCTATTTCTAGTTTATTGTGATCTTTTTCTCTTAGCACTTATTTCTCCCCAGTTCCTGCACTGTCTTCACCACAAAATGTCTCCAGTGCAGCTAGGCTGTAGGTCATCCTTCTGAAGACATGAGTTACCCTGGTTTCTAGGCAGCCCCTTCAAAAAGAGGAAAAATCAGTCTCAAAGTATTTAAACTCTTCAGCCTCTTTCCTGTGGATTGTGTGCACTCATGACTTTTATGTTGATAGCAATATAGAAAGCAAGACTTTTCTATGCTATACCTTTGTTCCAGCTAGGTCAGATTCACAGCAGGAATAACTTTCTTTAAAAGAAAAGTGTAAGTTTTCTTTTACTGAGAGTCATTGAAAATAAGACTTGCAAATTCACAAAGGATCTTGAATAAAAATAGAAAATAGTACATAGTTTCTGTGCCCTTATTTATTATTTAATAATAATATGCTGTGTTACATAAATATTTATTTATAATAAATTTTATACGTTATTGATTAAAAATAGCTGCCACTTATTGAATGTTTATGCTCTATCCATGTTTTGTGCTAAACTGTGTATAATGTAGCATATATAATAGCTTCCAGTTCAAATGCATCTATTAACCTATTTGAAAATTACTGATCTACCTTTATATTTTAATGTCAATTAAGAGTTTTCTCAGAAACTTAGTTTTCCTCCAAAGCTAGTTCTGTTAGAGTTCTTATTTCTCAGTATGAAATCTTTATCAGTCTCATATCTTTAAGTTCATGAATTTTAAATTAAAGATGAAGAAAATTCTAAATGCAGTTTCTTTCTCTTTTCCTGCAGCGTTTGTCCAATGGTTCTATAGATTCAACTGATGAAACAAGTCAAATAGTTGAACTACAAGAATTGCTTGAAAAACAAAACTACGAAATGGCCCAAATGAAAGAACGTTTAGCAGCCCTTTCTTCCCGAGTGGGAGAGGTGGAACAGGAAGCAGAGACAGCAAGAAAGGATCTCATTAAAACAGAAGAAATGAACACTAAGTATCAAAGGGACATCAGGGAGGTAAGTCATTCACAACACTTTCAGTCTTTGCTTCCTGAATGCTGTCTCTGAGATGCTTTTTCCATAATTTCCCCTAATGGCATATACTCTTTACCTTTTCTCAGAAGACCGTAAATCAGTATGCATTACATTAGTTATGAAACTTGTTCACTAAGGCAAAAATAGTTTACTTCATCACCCCTTTAAATATGTATGGAAAGAAAATGTTGGTATCAAATCTCAGAAGTAATAAAAACTACAGGTTTTTAAATGAATTTTTAAATGTTTTAAGCTGTTAATTTTAAATAACCCTAGATTCGGGTACGAATAATGAATTGCTATACTCTTAGCAGATGGGAATACTCAAAGACATTACTTTAAAAATATCCCTCTTATTTTGGTTTTCTATCTGTGAATGTGAAAGTACATGTGTGAAAGTGGGAACCTTTCTTTCTCTATATGTTCAGTTCTTACTAAACTTAACATCACTTCATCTATTAGAAAAAGTGGGTACTTTAAAGTTACGACAAAAATTACAAGGAGATGTCTTATTTGTGATATTGCCGAATCATCTTACCAGCTAAGGTGAAAAGTTCAGAATCTTTTCACTGTTATCACTCTATTTAATCAAAAAGAAAATTATCTATATTTATGAAAATTTTATTTTGTGACTTTTTGCCTTTTCCATTTTTACGTTCTTTTAAATCATATTTTTATTTTTTTAATCTTTTGCACATCATTAACTAGCTGTTATTGGAGTTGACTCTATGTATCCAATTCTTTTCTTCAAATTCTCCTTTGAGCCCATTTTATCATACTTTTGCCTCCACGGTCCCATCAAAGCTGTTCTTATCCAGTTTGACCTCCATGTTGCTGAATCCAGGAGACACTTCTCAGTCCTTTGAAGCACTTGATCTAATTACCACTTCCTGGTGTATTTCTTCACTTGGCTAATAGCACACTACACTGTTCCTGATTTTCCTTCATTTTTACTTGCTACCCGCATCTCAGGCTCCTTTACTGGCTCTACTTCTCATCCCCAACCATGAAATGCCTTCCCTCCTCAGTTTACCTTAACTCCACTGGTAAATTCATGCCATTTCATGGCTCCAAAAACTACCTGTGGTCTTATGATTCCCAATTTATATCTCCACCTTGTCCATCTCTCCTGATTTCCAGATGCCTGTATCTAGATCTCTAACAGGTATCTCAAAATTAACATTCTCAAGACTGTTTTCCTGATATTTCCCCCAAGGAGCCAGACTTACTTGCAGTCTTACATATCTCAGCTGACGGCAACTCCATTATTGGTGCTTAGACCAAAAACCTTGGAACTGTCCTTGGTACCTCTCTTTCACTCACACACTGCATTTGCTTCATCCATAAGTCTTATTACTTCCAACTTCAAAATATATCTGTCCTGTGACCTCTTCACACACTCTTCATGGCTTTTTCTTATTTCACACAACCACCATCTCTCATTGGATTATTCTAATAGTCTATACTCAACACAGCAGCCTGAGTGACCTGTTGCAGTGTAAGTCAGCTCAAATCACTTTCTCCTTAAAACTCTTCAATGGCTACCTCTTCTACTTACAGTAAAATCAAAGTCCTTGCAGTCAACAACCCTGTACAATCTCTACTCCCACCCTCTGACCTCCGGGAATTCATCTACTACTCTTTCACTTTAATCCACTCAGTTCAGTTACTGTGGCCTCTTAAGCAAGCCAGATCTATTCTGTTGCATTTTCTTTTCCTTCTGCCTTTTACTCAAATGTCTTAGTGAAGTGTTCCCTAACCATGGTATTTACACATATACACTCTCCTTCTTCTTTCATTTTTTAAAAATCTCACAGAATTACTGCCATCTGACACAGTATGTACTTTGCTGATTTACTTGTTTGTCATATGCTTCCCTCTCCACTGTATATAAAGATTCATAAGAACTGTTTTTTTTTGTTTTGTCTAGTTTTGTTCATTGCTCTATTTTAATCACGTACACAACTACTGAGTATATAGTAGGCACTCAAAAGCTCTTGTGGAAAGGATGGATATTTATGGGTGTTAGGTGTAAACATCAAAAGGCATGGATGAAATCAGAATATGTCCCCAAACAATGCCCACTATCTCAAACTAAGGTAGATAATCCATGAAGTGGTTCTGTCACCGCACAGATAATGATACACCTTTTTATGAGTTAACAGTTCGGGAATGCATCTCTCATCTTCACTCCTCCCACAACCCAAACTCAGAGAATTTATAAAGTAGAAGAAGTTTAACCCCTCTTCTATATTACTGTTAAGGAACACTAAGATTTTTGACTAGTAAACCACCAGGGCCATTTCTTGAGCTTTTGCTCATTTTCTATTTCTGCATTCTCTTAGTCCCACAGATTTAGCTGTTTTTCTTTCACTTAACACTCACCTACTCTATTAATGCTTGTTTAATCCAGTGTCATTTGCAGGTAGAGCCCAGTGTCTCCAGCTCTCCCTTTCTTATGACCTAAGTAATAACCCTTTGATCCTAATAGTCTTTGGATGTAGGTGACAAAAAGCTAAGTCAGATTTAAAATGTCAATCATCTATCTGATGCCAATTTTTTTTTTTATAATTAGGAATACCTTCTCATAGGTAAGGTGTTCTGCTTTCACCAGGAATTCTTTTTTTTCAATTTATTTATTTATTTGTTTTTATTTTTGGCTGTGTTGGGTCTTCATTGCTGTGCGCGGGCTTTCTCTAGTTGCAGTGAGCAGGGGCTACTCTTAGTTGTGGTGCGCAGGCTTCGCATTGCGGTGGCTTCTCTTGTTGTGGAGCACGGGCTCTAGGCATGCAGGCTTCAGTAGTTGTGGCATACGAGCCTCAGTACTTGTGGCTCCTGGGCTCTAGAGCGCAGGCTCAGTAGTTGTGGTGCACAAGCTTAGTTGCTCCACAGCATGTGGGATCTTCCCGGACCAGAGATGGAACCTGTGTCCCCTGCATTGGCAGGTGGATTCTTAACCACTGCGCCGCCAGGGAAACCCCTCACCAGGCCACCAGGGAAACCCTTCACCAGGCCCTCACCAGGCCCCTCTTTTACAATATAACTATTCTTATCAGCTCTGTAAGTTCTGGGTAGTTATATCTTAGAAGAATTTCACGAGAGAGGAATATTTCTCATCATTCACTTTTGAGGGGGCTTGCAAACACAAACGTCTTCAAAGCCAGGCAAACAATATAAATGTGTGAAGTGCCAGGTGTAACAGTAGGAAGTGACAGGGTTAATGAGACCTGGACAAGGAGCCTATACTCTGTCTGACTTTCTAGATGCATCACATGTGTGTGTGTGTGTGTGTATTAAGCATACTGTGAAGGCCAAGTAAAATATTTCCCATAAGATTCAAGATGCAGGTCATGGGAGCCTGGTTTATATTTAATTTCTTTAATTCCTTCTCTCCTTTAGGGAAGGTACTTGTAATTGTCCCATTTTTCTCAGGTGATGTAAGGTAACTTGTCCAAGGCCTATCCAGTATTCTCCCCAACACACTACCTTCCCCACCCCCCAGCACCAGGAAGAATAGAGGACTACTCCAGCTTCAAAATCTGTGCTTCTTCCACTATGAGCAGCTTCCAAAATCAACAAAATGCAATCATTTACTCAGTGATAGCAACTATCATAAAAAATGCAGCTGCAATGTAACTGCTTCTTAAATAATCAATCTTTTGATCTTTCAATAAGCAAGAAAATGTGAAAATCACATACTTTAAAAAGGTATCACATAACACTGAAAACTCCAGACTTCGCTTTTATGTATTGTTGAGCTGTGGTCACAACAAAGTCTACTAGATTGCATGATTTTAAGTAGAAAAAACAAACAAGGTGATTCTCCTTGCTACCCCTAAAGCACTGCTAACCCAGTATGATTTATATATCATATAAGCAACAACTATTTGTTGAATTAATTAGAAAAAAATAGAGGATAGGAAAAAACTAACCACATAATTAAAAACTGAAATGCATTTTGCTGTGCACGTGCATAGTCTAATATATCTGAAACAAATTGTGTAAGTATATTTCATTAATGGTTTCAGAATATATTTTTGCAATTATTCTTTGTCAAGAAATAAATCTATTCAAAATTTACTTTTTTTTTTCTTTTTAAGCCAGGGTGATGATTACATCTGTTTAATTTCTTGTATGTTTACAAAGTTTACTTTTGTTTGAAGTTTTGTCTTAAGTGCTCCTTAAATTAACTGTCACTTCTTGGAGTAAGGGTTAAAGCTTGGCACAGTACCCAGACTAGAAAATAAAGTCAGTCTCATAACGGAGGCTTAGTTTACTTCTCCACTCTTTTTTTTTTTTTTTTTTTAATCGGGGTATAGTTGCTTTACAATGGTGTGTTAGTTTCTGCTGTACAACGAAGTGAATCAGCTATATGTATACATATATCCCCTCCCTCTTGGACCTCCCCCCCATCCCACTCCTCTAGGTAACCACAGGGCACAGAGCTGAGCTCCCTGTGCTATATGGCAGGTTCCCACTAACTTGTCTGTTTTACACATGGTAGTGTATATATGTCAATCCCAATCTCCCAATTCATCCGACCCCCCTTCCCCCCTGCCCCGTGTCCACACGTCTGTTGTCCATGTCTGCATCTCTATTCCTGCCCTGCAAATAGGTTCATCTGTACCATTTTTCTAGATTCCACATATATGCGTTAATATACGATATTTGTTCCACTCTAATCAAGAAGCCTACTAATCGGGTATTTGGATACTAATATCTCATTAAATATATTGATATTCAAAGAGTTAGAATTTTCTGTGAAGTATTTCAGTTATATTTTGTTTTGTGAGTAAAAACAGCTTATCACTCCAACTTCTTATTAAGAGCTCTTTGAATGTTCACTATGTGATTATATGAGTGAATACATATCAGTTTTGTCTTTTCTATTATCTGAAACATGGAGTTATATTTTTCACTTTACTAGTTCTAAGTTACTATAGAATTATATTTATTTGATATAATAAAATCCAGTTTTAACATAAACCTCAAGTTAAGAGAAAATTAATCCTTTACACAGTTTTTTGCCTTTTTTAGGCAGTTTTCAGGAGCTAGAAAAAGCTTTCTTTTTTAAAATTCCAAGTAACACACAGCGAAAAGATACTTCTTCAACTTGTAAATTCAAAATTTATTTTTGGCAACACAGCCTGCAGTTATAAATTGAATCTCCCATATGAATCACTGAATTAAAAATGAAATACCAAAGTCACATCCAATGACTCCTATATGTAATATATGCCATTGTCAGATCAGCTAATTATAGGCATAATAGTAAGAAAAAAATAATACATAAATAATAATAAAAAGCTATTATTTATTTAGTGTGTATTGTACACGGTAATAAAAAAGAATAATAATAAAAAAGAAGCTAGAATTTACTGAGTGTATATTGTACATAAGACATGCAAAGCACTTAAAATATATCACAATAATGTCATGTATTAACATCCCAACCAAAAACCGAAAAAAAAAAGAAAAAGAAAGAAGATGAAGTTTAGAAAAGCTAAGCAGTGTTTACCCATAACAGGGTTAATAAGTATCAAAAACTAGGATTTAAAGCAAGTATGTACTACTTCGTGCTCATGTTCTAAAGAAACATGTGTATGCCTTTAACTGAATTTATGGCTATGATAATTTTGTAAGACGTTTATATATGTAGGCTAAATTTAGAATTTTTTCTTGGGCTACAAAATTGACATAACATTCCCAGAGTTCTGTATGAAAATGAAATTAACAATACAGAATTAACAATTGTAAGCAGCACTCTGAAGGAATAGTCTAAGATTGAAAACTCTACCCTCATTGGACTAAAAAATATAGGAAACAGAAAAACTCAAAATCTTAAGCTAAAGCTTTTTAAATAGTAACTTTTATTTGGATGGCTAAAATCTAAGGATGCATATATAATGTTGAAAAAAAATTAGTTTGGATAATTTTTGCCAAATTGATGGATTAATTGTTTCATACATTTGAACATTAATATTAACATAATTAACCAAGTAGTCTTTAATTTGGTCTTGAAGTTCAACAAGACTAAGGTAGTCAAAAAGGCAGCAAAACCTCATTCCGGGTAGAAATGTCGCAGAGTGTGTTAGTTTCCTAAGGCTGCCATCACAAATTACAATAAAAGGGATGGCTTAAAACAACAGTAATTTATTCTCTCATAGTTCTGGAGACTATGAGTCCAAAATCAAGGTATCAACAGAGCCATACAGTATTCCCTCTGAGGGCTCTGGTGAAGTATTCTTCATTGCGTCCTCTAGCTTCTGGTGGTTGCTAGCAGTCCTTGGTGTTCTTGGCTGGTGGCTGTATAAAGACAATCTCTGTCTCCCTTTTCACATTGCACTTTTCTCTGTATATCTCTGTCCCCAAATCTTCCTTTCCCTGTAAGAACACCAGTCACTGGATTTAAGGCCCACCCTATCCTGTATGATCGCATCTTAACTTGATTACATCTGTAAAACCTTATTTACAAATGATATCACGTTCCAAAGTCCTAAGTGAACATGAATTTTTCACTATTCATCTCAGTACATAGAGATATTGTACATAAAGAAAGTGTCAGGACATTAAGCTATGTGTTTGCAAGGCTTTGTAGCTCAGATTTTACATTGAAGGTGGAGGGGAACATACAAAGGTATTGTCAAGAAGCAAGTTGGTCAGCAGGTTGGGAAAAAGTAAGCAGGAAAAAAGACTAATGGCAAGATGACACATTAGGCTATTAAGTGGGAGTTAGGGTAGAGGAGTTTTCAAGGATGATCCTAAATTTCTGTGCAGCACGGTGTCATTCCCTAGTCAAGTAATACAAGGTAGGGGGAGGCATGGGGACTAAGGACAACATAATGAGTTTCTTTGTATAATATGACTTTTTAATTAATTTAAATTTTTATATACACATAATTTTCAAAGTCAAATACTATCAAGAGAGTACAAATCTAAACACACATGTGCACAAAACACATACATATACACAAAGCCACCACCTATCTCCCATCTCACGTACCTGAAATTCTTTTTTTTCCCCCCACTGTGTCCAAATTTCTTTTTTTTTTTTAACATCTTTATTGGAGTATAATTGCTCTACAATGCTGTGTTAGTTTCTGCTTTATAAAAAAGTGAATCAGTTATATATATACATATGTTCCCATATCTCTTCCCTCTTGTGTCTCCCTCCCTCCCACCCTCCCTATCCCACCCCTCTAGGTGGTCACAGACCACCGAGCTGATCTCCCTGTTCTATGCGGCTGCTTCCCACTAGCTATCTATTTTACGTTTGGTAGTGTATATATGTCCATGCCACTCTCTTACTTTGTCACAGCTTACCCTTGCCCATCCCCATATCCTTAACTCCATTCTGTAGTAGGGCTCTGTCTTTATTCCCGTATTACCCCTAGGTTCTTCATGACCTTTTTTTTTTTCTTAGATTCCATATATATGTGTTAGCATACGGTATTTGTTTTTCTCTTTCTGACTTACTTCACTCTGTATGACAGACTCTAGGTCCATCCACCTCACTACAAATAACTCAATTTCCTTTCTTTTTATGGCTGAGTAATATTCCATTGTATATATGTGCCAGATCTTCTTTATCCATTCATCTGTTGATGGACACTTAGGTTGCTTCCATGTCCTGGCTATTGTAAGTAGAGCTACAATGAACATTTTGGTACATGACTCTTTTTGAATTATGGTTTTCTCAGGGTATATGCCCAGTAGTGGGAATGCTGTGTCGTATGGTAGTTCTATTTTTACTTTTTTCAGGAACCTCCATACTGTTCTCCATAGCAGCTATATCAATTTCCAGTCCCACCAACAGTGCTAGAGTGTTCCCTTTTCTCCACACCCTCTCCAGCATTTATTGTTTCTAGATTTTTTCATGATGGCCATTCTGACTGGTGTGAGGTGATATCTCATTGTAGTTTTGGTTTGCATTTCGCTAATGATTAATGATGTTGAGCATTCTTTCATGTGTTTGTTGGTAATCTGTATATCTTCTTTGGAGAAATGTTTGTTTAGGTCTCCTGCCCATTTTTGGGTTGGGTTGTTTGTTTTTTTGTTATTGAGCTGCATGAGCTGCTTGTAAATTTTGGAGATTAATCCTTTGTCAGTTGCTTCATTTGCAAATATTTTCTCCCATTCTGGGGGTTGTCTTTTGGTCTTGTTTATGGTTTCCTTTGCTGTACAAAAGCTTTTAAGTTTCATTAGGTCCCATTTGTTTATTTTTGTTTTCATTTCCACTTATCTAGGAGTTGGGTCAAAAAGGATCTTGCTGTGATTTATGTCATAGAGTGTTCTGCCTATGTTTTCCTCTAAGAGTTTGATACTGTCTGGCCTTACATTTAGGTCTTTAATCCATTTAGAGTTTATTTCTGTGTATGGTATTATGGAGTGTTCTAATTTCATACTTTTACGTGTAGCTGTCCAGTTATCCTAGCACCACGTATTGAACAGGCTGCCTTTTCTCCACTGTATATTCTTGCCTCCTTTATCAAACCTAAGGTGATCATATGTGTGTGGGTTTATCTCTGGGCTTTCTATCCTGTTCTATTGATCTATATTTCTGTTTTTGTGCCAGTACCATACTGTCTTGATTACTGTAGCTTTGTAGTATAGTCTGAAGTCAGGGAGCCTGATTCCTCCAGCTCCATTTTTTGTTCTCAAGATTGCTTTGGCTATTCAGGGTCTTTTGTGTTTCCATACAAATTGTGAATTTTTTTGTTCTAGTTCTGTGAAAAATGCCAGTGGTAGTTTGATAGGGATTGCATTGAATCTGTAGATTGCTTTGGGTAATAGAGTCATTTTCACAATGTTGATTCTTCCAATCCAAGAACATTGTATATCTCTCCATCTATTTGTATCATCTTTAATTTCTTTCATCAGTGTCTTATAGTTTTTTGCATACAGGTCTTTTGTCTCCTTAGGTAGGTTTATTCCTAGATATTTTATTCTTTTTGTTGCAGTGGTAAATGGGAGTGTTTTCTTAATTTCACTTTCAGATTTTTCATCATTAGTGTATAGGAATGCCAGAGATTTCTGTGCATTAATTTTGTATCCTGCTACTTTACCAAATTCATTGATTAGCTCTAGTAGTTTTCTGGTAGCATCTTTAGGATTCTCTATGTAGAGTATTATGTCATCTGCAAACAGTGACAGCTTTACTTCTTCTTTTCCGATTTGGATTCCTTTTATTTCTTTTTCTTCTCTGATTGCTGTGGCTAAAACTTCCAAAACTATGTTGAATAATAGTGGTGAGAGTGGGCAACCTTGTCTTGTTCCTGACCTTAGTGGAAATGGTTTCAGTTTTTCACCATTGAGAACGATGTTGGCTGTGGGTTTGTCATATATGGCCTTTATTATGTTGAGGAAAGTTCCTTCTATGCCTACTTTCTGCAGGTTTTTTTTATCATAAATGAATGTTGAATTTTGTCGAAAGCTTTTTCTGCATCTATTGGGATGATCATATGATTTTTGTTCTTCAATTTGTTAGTACGGTATATCACGTTGATTGATTTGCATATAATGAAGAATCCTTGCATTCCTGGAATAAACCTGGTGTATGATCCTTTTAATGTGCTGTTGGATTCTGTTTGCTAGTATTTTGTTGAGGATTTTTGCATCTATGTTCATCAGTGATATTGGCCTGTAGTTTTCTTTCTTTGTGACATCTTTGTCTAGTTTTGGTATCAGGGTGATGGTGGCCTCGTAGAATGAGTTTGGGAGTGTTCCTCCCTCTGGTATATTTTGGAAGAGTTTGAGAAGGATAGGTGTTAGCTGTTCTCTAAATGTTTGATAGAATTTGCCTGTGAAGCCATCTATTACTGGGCTTTTGTTTGTTGGAAGATTTTTAATCATAGTTTCAATTTCAGTGCTTGTGATTGGTCAGTTCATATTTTCTATTTCTTCTTTGTGCAGTCTCGGCAGGTTGTGCATTTCTAAGAATTTCTCCATTTCTTCCAGGTTGTCCATTTTATTGGCATAGAGTTGCTTGTAGTAATCTCTCATGATCCTTTGTATTTCTGCAGTGTCAGTTCTTACTTCTCCTTTTTCATTTCTAATTCTAATGATTTGAGTCTTCTCCCTTTTTTCTTGATGACTTTGGCTAATGGTTTATCAATTTTGTTTATCTTCTTACAGAACCAACTTTTACTTTTATTGATCTTTGCTATTGTTTCCTTCATTTCTTTTTCATTTATTTATGTTCTGATCTTTATAATTTCTTTCCTTCTGCTAACTTTGGTGGTTTTTTGGTCTTCTTTCTCTAATTGCTTTAGGTGCAAGGTTAGGTTGTTTATTCGAGATGTTTCCTGTTTCTTAAGGTAGGATTGTATTGCTATAAACTTCCCTCTTAGAACTGCTTTTGCTGCATCCCGTAGGTTTTGGGTCGTCATATTTTCATTTTCATTCGTTTCTAGGAATTTTTTGATTTCCTCTTTGATTTTTTCAGTGATCTCTTGATTATTAAGTAGTGTATTGTTTAGCCTCCATGTGTTTGTATTTTTTACAGATCTTTTCCTGTAATTGATATCTAGTCTCATAGCGTTGTGGTCAGAAAAGATACTTGATACGATTTCAATTTTCTTAAATTTACCAAGGCTTGATTTGTGACCCAAGATTTGATCTATCCTGGAGAATGTTCCATGAGCTCTTGAGAAAAATGTGCATTCTGTTGTTTTTGGATGGAATGTCCTATAAATATCAATTAAGTCCATCTTGTTTAATGTATCATTTAAAGCTTCTGTTTCCTTATTTATTTTCATTTTGGATGATCTGTCCATTGGTGAAAGTGGGGTGTTAAAGTCCCCTACTATGATTGTGTTACTGTCGATTTCCCCTTTTATGGCTGTTAGTATTTGCCTTATGTATTGAGGTGCTCCTATGTTTGGTGCATAAATATTTACAATTGTTATATCTTCTTCTTGGGTCGATCCCTTAATCATTATGTAGTGTCCTTCTTTTTCTCTTGTAATAGTCTTTATTTTAATGTCTCTTTTGTCTGATGTGAGAATTGCTACTCCAGCTTTCTTTTGATTTCCATTTGCATGGAATATCTTTTTCCATCCCCTCACTTTCAGTCTGTATGTGTCCCTAGGTCTGAAGTGGGTCTCTTGTAGATAGCATATATACGGGTCTTGTTTTTGTATCCATTCAGCCAGTCTGTGTCTTTTGGTGGGAGCATTTAATCCATTTACATTTAAGGTAATTATAGATATGTATGTTCCTATCCCCATTTTCTTAATTGCTTTGGGTTCGTTATTGTAGGTCTTTTCCTTCTGTTGTGTTTCTTGCCTAGAGAAGTTCCTTTAGCATTTGTTGTAAAGCTGGTTTGGTGGTGCTGAACTCTCTCAGCTTTTGCTTGTCTGTAAAAGTTTTAATTTCTCCATCATATCTGAATGAAATCCTTTCTGGGTAGAGTAATCTTGGTTGTAGATTTTTCTCATTCATCACTTTAAATATGTCCTGCCACTCCCTTCCGGCTTGCAGAGTTTCTGCTTAAAGATCAGCTGTTAACCTTATGGGGATTCCCTTGTGTGTTATTTGTTGTTTTTCCCTTGCTGCTTTTAATATGTTTTCTTTGCATTTAATTTTTGATAGTTTGATTAATATGTGTCTCGGCATGTTTCTCCTTGGATTTATCCTGTATGGGACTCTCTGTGCTTTCTGGACTTGATTAACTATTTCCTTTCCCATATTAGGGAAGTTTTCAACTATAATCTCTTCAAATATTTTCTCAGTCCCTTTCTTTTTCTCTTCTTCTTCTGGGACCCCTATAATTCGAATGTTGGTGCATTTAATGTTGTCCCAGAGGTCTCTGAGCCTGTCCTCTGTTCTTTTCCTTCTTTTTTCTTTCTTCTGCTCTGCAGTAGTTATTTCCACTATTTTATCTTCCAGGTCACTTATCCGTTCTTCTGCCTCAGTTATTCTGCTATTGATCCCTTATAGAGTAACTTTTAATTTCATTTATTGTGTTGTTCATCATTGCTTGTTTTCTGTTTAGTTCTTCTAGGTCCTTGTTAACTGTTTCTTGCATTTTGTCCATTCTATTTCCAAGATTTTGGATCATCTGTACTATCATTATTCTGAACTCTTTTTTCAGGAAGACTGCCTATTTCCTCTTAATTTGTTAGGTCTGGTGGGGTTTTATCTTGCTCCTTCATCTGCTGTGTGTTTTTCTGTCTTCTCATTTTGCTTATCTTACTGTGTTTGGGGTCTCCTTTTCACAGGCTGGAGGTTCGTAGTTCCCGTTGCTTTTGGTGTCTGTCCCCAGTGGGTAAGGTTGGTTCAATGGGTTGTGTCAGCTTCCTGGTAGAGGGGACTAGTGCCTGTGTTCTGGTGGATGAGGCTGGATCTCGTCTTTCTGGTGGGCAGGTCCATGTCTGGTGGTGTGTTTGGGGGTGTCTGTTGCCTTATTACGATTTTAGGCAGCCTTTCTGCTAATGGATGGTGCTGTGTTCCTGTCTTGCTAGTTGTTTGGCATAGGGTGTCCAGCACTGTACCTTGCTGGTCGTTGTGTGAAGCTGGGTCTTGGTGTTGAGATGGAGATCTCTGGGAGATTTTTGCCATTTGATATTACTTGGAGCTGGGAGGTCTCTTGTGGACCAGTGTCCTGAAGTTGGCTCTCCCACCTAAGAGGCACAGCACTGACTCCTGGCTGGAGCACCGAGAGCCTTTCATCCACATGGCTCAGAATAAAGGCAGAAAAAATAAAAAGAAAAAATGAAAGAGGATAAAATAAAATAAAGTAGGATAAAATAAAATAAAGTTATTAAAATAAAAAATAATTATTATGAAAAAAATTTTGAAACTAAAAAAAAAAAAAACAGAATTGACAGACAGAATCCTAGGACAAATGGTGGAAGCAAAGCTATACAGTCAAAATTTCACACAGAAGCATACAAATACATACTCACAAAAAGAGGAAAAGGGGAAAAAATAATATATCTTGCTCCCAAAGTCCACCTACTCAATTTGGGATTATTCGTTGTCTATTCAGGTATTCCACAGATGCAGGTTACATCAAGTTGATTGTGGAGATTTAATCTGCTGCTCCTGAGGCTGCTGGGAGAGATTTCCCTTTCTCTTCTTTGTTCGCACAGCTCCCGGGGTTCAGCTTTGGATTTGGTCCCGCCTCTGCGTGTTTGTCTCCTGAGGGCATCTGGTCTTCGCTCAGACAGTATGGGGTTAAAAGAGCAGCTGATTCAGGGGCTCTGGCTCACTCAGGCCGGGGGCAGGGAGGGGTACGGAGTGTGGGGCGAGCCTGCGTCGGCAGAGGCCGGCATGACGTTGCACCAGCCTAATACGTGCGGTGTGTTCTCCCTGGGAAGTTGTCCCTGGATCACGGGACCCTGGCAATGGCGGGCTGCACAGGCTCCCGGGAGAGGAGGTGTGGAGAGTCCCTGAAATTCTTAATTTCAACCCTTTTAGCCATTACTTCTGGTATTTTCTCTTATTTAAACTTATTCTATGTCTTGCTGTTATATTATATGAGGATTTTAACTCTCTTATTCTTTCCCTTCCTTTCTCTTACACCCATCCTTCCACTATAATCAGCTCAAAATCACATTCAGTGTTACCATTATTATGACTATGTAAATAGTTCCACAAATGATCCAAGTAGTCATTTTCAATGATAATATTTCCTTTTGTATGGCTTTCTGTTTTTCCAGGATTTTATTAATTACCTGATAAGTAAATTTGCTTACTTATTTTTAAAGCTATGGTTAAGTCTTCCCACCCACTCCAACAGTTTGGTTCTATAATTTCAATTCAGATTATAGACAATGGTCATGCAGATAATTTATAATTCTCATTTTTATTTTCTTTGAATCATCTCTGTTTCCTCTGCTCTCCACCTCTGATCTGTACTAAATTTTTTGTAAGCCTGTTTCATTCTTCTAGCTATTGTTACGGGATTTACCTCTACTAGCACCTTGAAAATTCAGGAGAAAAAGTGACCAAGATCGCTGAAGTAGAAAAGGCATAAAACCCAGAATACAGATAATGACTGAACTTTGAGGGAAGGTGGAACACCTGTTCTAAGCTGAAAGATAGAGGTTAAGGACTTGTGTGGATGTAGTTAAATTTCCAGATGGTGGTGAGGGAAGAACAGGAAGCTGAAGGACTGTCCATTTGAGGGCTTCTATTTCTTCTGGAAAATTAGAAGGGAATTTATCTGTTCTGTGCATATGGCAGGATTGACTCTGGATGTTGTAGGAGAGTAACAAAGAGACTGCTTAGGAACAAGTGGTCAAAGAAACGTGGATGCTAATAAATGGAAAACACCACCATCTCCTCAATGTCAGGCTCCTTATGCAAAGGAGCTTCCCAAATTATCAGAAAACCACACCAGGCCCAAGATGCTCTCTTCTGCAGCTGATTTTTCCCAATATCTCAAAAAAGTAGGTTATCTACCTACTAATAAATTCCCATGTAAGCTATTAGGAAGATAAAATCATTTCCATATTATCTATGAATTATATGGTTTAAAATTATTGCTTAATATAATAGTTAATATTATATTAATAATATAGTATTTAAAATTATCCCTTCATTTTCACCAATAACTGATTTTCCCCTAGAGATTTGTGTTCATTGAGTTCTCTAAATTATTTTTAATTGGAATATATCATATTACATTTAAACAAGGGAAATGGTTAAGTTCCAAAGTAAATTCCTCAATTCATTTTTGAGTGTGATTCAAATTTACTTTTTTTTCATTTTTGCCTTCTCTTTTAACCACTGAGCTATTCTTACTTATACATGACAGTAAGGATACTGATGATATTTATTATCCTTCTTTGAAAATCCCTTTGCAATTTGGAACTATAGCCACCATTTTACCAATTTTATGGTTTGCAACTCTACCCATAATTATACTTATTTCTACTGTGTAATGAACTAGTTTTTCTGCCACTTCTTTTCTAAGAATACCAATTCTACATTAATGAGTTTTAAATGTACTCCATTGCATTCTCAGAGAGAGAAAGCTTTTTGCTAACCCAAGACATAAGAAGAATTCCGACAGATAAGTTGAGAAAACTCACATGAAATCTTGCATCCCCTTAATGAAAAGAAAGGAATGAATATTT
The DNA here is from genome assembly GCF_964165515.1 of Mesoplodon bidens. NCBI lineage: Eukaryota > Metazoa > Chordata > Mammalia > Artiodactyla > Ziphiidae > Mesoplodon > Mesoplodon bidens. The sequence continues at coordinate 95,051,629 of NC_138167.1, forward strand.
ACCTCAAGAAAGCATAGTTTCTTTTATATCTCACTATGTAATTTAAATAATAAGATAATACATAAACTAAGAATCTGATTTTTTAAATTATTTTAATTGTAGGCTATGGCACAGAAGGAAGATATGGAAGAAAGAATCACGACCCTTGAGAAGCGTTACCTCAGTGCTCAGAGAGAATCTACCTCCATACATGACATGAATGACAAACTAGAAAATGAGTTAGCAAATAAAGAGGCCATCCTACGACAGGTTCAGTATCTCTATCTTGGTTTTGTTCTGGTCTGTGTGTGTTCTCACCATTCTCACAAAACATGGAGTAAATAAAATATGGTATTCCTTGGTAATCAATCATTCTCTAAAATTTATAACCAAGCTAACTGAACAGATGTGATTGATTTTCAGTGTATAATCTAGAAACCTATCTTAATAATAATAAAAATAATGACTAATATTTACTTTGGATCTAAACATGAACCAGAAACTGTGCTAAACAGTTTACATGTATTACCTCACTTAAATCCAACCACCACCTGTAAGTACAATTATTATACTGTAAAGTATAATAATTATTATACAATTATTATACTGAGGAGTAAAGTAAATACAATTATTATACTGAGGACACTAAGGTTCAGAGACATGAATGCTCTCCTAAGGTCACACATGTGGTAATTGCAGAGTCAATAATGGAAACCTAGGTCTATTCGGCTCTAGAGAAGGAATGGGCAAACTATGGCCCATGTGCCAAAACAATGGCTCTGTTTTATAAATAAAGTTTTATTGAAACATAACCATACCCATTCATTTAATCATTGTCTATGACTGCTTTTGTGCTACAACAGTAAAATTGAATATTTGGAACCGAGACTTTATGATACACAAAGCCTAAAATAATTACCATCTGGCCTTCACAGGAAAAGTCTGCCAACTTCATCTCTAGAGCCTGGACTCTCAATCATTATGCTACATTCCCTCTCCTACTCCAGCTAATGTTACGATTTTCAGTATGTTGCTATTACGGTGTATCTGAAGTCTTAGTACTAAGTTGTATTCCATTTGTCCAAGTTAATACTCACTATTAACTTCTTTTCTTTTTGTTGCCATCAGTAAAAGGTTTTCTTTTTTTATGTGCTGAATTTATTAAGGAATATGGATAAGTAATATATGAAAACATGAGAACAATAATCTCTTTGCACAGTAGGTATGATAGTAGTAACTTATTTTAACTCTAGAAGAGTGGCTTGAAGCCCACAGCCCCTGGTGACTGGTGTTTGCTATCCTAACTGTAACAATTTAAGTGTCCCTTTTTTCATCCCTATTTCAGATGGAAGAGAAGAACAGACAGTTACAAGAGCGTCTTGAGCTAGCTGAGCAAAAGTTGCAGCAAACTATGAGAAAAGCTGAGACCTTACCTGAAGTAGAGGCTGAACTGGCTCAGAGAATTGCAGCCCTGACAAAGGTACTGCAATAAAACAATTGGTCAACCTAGATATACTTATAGAAATGACTAGTAATCAAAATGGAATATATAAAGATTTTCTTTAGGCTTCATGAAGATTAAGTTTATTTAATCTTTACTGTATTGGTCTGTTATTTAGATGAATTTTTACGTTACACATATCTTATTTATGTTGAAACGAATGACTGATATATATGATGTGATGATTCCTTTGCCTATTTAAACATTAACAAAAACGAACAAAATACCACATCCTTAGAGTTAATTTTCCATGGTTATATTTGCACATATGGATATACATGAGACATAATAATTTAGTAAGCTCAACATAAATTGTATGGTATTAGAAATGTAGGAGATATCATATGTAGTTGATTCCTTTCTGACTATGGTATGAAAAAATTTTGTTAGAAGTTAGACATTAGATTTGTAGAAGTCTAAAGCCATTAAATAGAAAGTGATTTTAATAGTTGTAATTTCTTCTGAACCAATTAAAATCAATAATATTCTGAAGAATGTTCAAAATTAACTGCTATGTTACGGACATTAGATTCTGCAATTACATGCATATTTTAGAACTTAGCAACCATTATAATGCTAAAACGACTATTCTTACCTTTCACAGTCAAATGGAATGACATTGCTTGAAAGTCACATGTCACTAGAATAAAAGTACAGATTTTGTCACTAAAAGCATGTTTGATTTTTAATATCAATTCAAAAATGTACACACATTTTAGAAGTTCACACAGTCATTACCATGTGCTGTTTTCCACACCACTGCAGTAAATGGGTCAGGTAGATATATGAACTGCAAGTTATAAATTCTGGCATTAGGGATTATCCAAAACAATTGATGCAGCGAAATAAAAGTAGACACATATAGTTACTTTTGGAAAAGTAAATAATTAAAGAGGAACAGTAAACTGATGCCTATTAGTTAAAATAGGATAGTTAAACAGGTAGTGAAAAGACAAACAGTTGACAAAGCAGAAAGTATTGATATAGTTGGTTGTAGAGTATTGGACTAACTAGCTGAATGAAACTTTAGTCTGATTAGGGTAATACAATCTGGATCCTTCCATAGTCACAGACCATGCCATAAACCACTCTGGAAAATTCAGAAATGTGGGATTTCTAAAATAAATATAAACTTATTTAATTTTAGAAATATTATTGAAATTATATAAAAAGTGCAAACATAGTAGTAGTAGTATGCTATTTTTTCTTGCAAACACATTTAAAATGACTATTATATGGATTAAGATATGTATACTTAGGCTTTTCATCTGAGGAATATAAAGAACTTTTATAAAGAGTTATCTTATTGAACTGAACTATTTTAGGGGGAGTTAGGTAAGTGGCTAAATAATAAAAGTAACTTTTGTAATATTTTAGTGTAAAATAATCATCAATAGTGTCATAAGTAAAATACAAGAAAGTCTAGAATCTCTCCCCCCAAAAACACAATTTAAAATTCAGCAAAAAATTGCCCCAAATTAATCTCTGATGGATTGAGAATAAAGCATAATTTAAAATATAATACTTGTCATATGAGGCTTTAAATATTCCTAAGAATCCTTAACTTAGAATGTAAAAAAAAAAAAACTTAAAATAGGTGTCTCATCTGTTTTGCCCTCTATTTTATTTCATTGAGGTCATATTTGATACATATATTCACTTAAGCACCCAAAATAATGTTCTCAGTTCACTCCTACCTGATAATATATTGCTAAAATTCCACTTCATCTGGAATTAAAAGGGAATAGACCCTTTTGATTTCCTCACTTTTCAGCAGTTTTATCCCGCTTAAAAAGTATGAAAATGTTAGAATTCACTCTGCTTGTCCTTTTTACTGCTTTCTCTCCTGACTGGCTCCGTATCAACATTATTTCAGATATACAGTTTTTAGATTATCGCCATATTTAATTCATTATTCACACGCCTCTGGTGCTGAGATTTTATTTTCAGTATACTCCCTCTGCTTGTAACCCTTTTATAACATTTGAAGATCAGTCTTTCATTTGCTCTCCCAAGCTTTATGGCTAAAATGATTTTTGACCATTTTCTTATCTCTGTTCTCAAGACCTTTAGGGCCTGTCTCTAGAAGCAGTTTTAGTTATTCATTATTTCAATTCCAATTGGTTTTCAATATCTTATTATTGATCTCCATAGTCTTTTCTACTTCATAATGTTTTTGACTTCTCACTAATTTATGATTTATGCTTAGTTTAAACCTAGGCGCCCTCTCCTATATTTTGAATGATATTGTTAACAATCCCTCATATATTTTAATTGGTCTATAAGTATTTTTTCTACTTTTATTATCTGCCACTATTGTTTTCTTCTCTTTGGCCCTCATCTCTTTAAATTTGATTGCTTCTCCATTTCCAAATATATTCACATTCTTCTCAAAATTATTTCTGCCTATAAAAGAAAACTGTAAAGTTTTCTTCTAAAACTTTAGCTCGTTTGAAAATTGCCTTGTCACATTAAAGAGTGAAACCAAGATAAGCCCTATATCCCATCAAGGAGTCAAAATATAGCAGATTGTTCTTATGTGACTATAGTATTTACACCAGTTGCTTAAATTGCAGTCTTCATAAGGTTAAGGTGAACATAAAGCAATAGTGGTTGCAAATTGAATCAGTGTTTGTTTAAAGATGATGTCTGAATTTATTCTTTGGTTGATAAGAGTATCTTTTTTTCTACCAGTGGTGTGTGTGTGTGTGTGTGTAAAAATAGGTAGCTAAAGCTCATTTAAGGCTTTTAGAAAGTCAGAAGTGTTGAATAATGGCTAGGGATAAAATTAAAAATTTGGCTTTGGTGAGTGTATATACAATTAAATAATAAACATTTTGGGATCCCAGTCTTATGATTTATGATGTTTACTTCTTTAATTAAAATGCATATTCCTCAGCAAGGACATAATTCATCTTGAATTCCATAAGGTATTTCATTCATTTTTAGTACCAATAAAAAGTAACAACAATAACAGTGATTTAAACATGACAGAATTCTCGTTTAATCTCTGAAGTGAATTTTCACAATGTTTGGTGTGTTTTCAGTAGTTAAGATGGAAACAGCTAGAAGTTTTAAGGACCTTTGAAAGATCTACTGACTGACTTGTATATTTGAATAAACAGTTTTGGAAATTGAAATGTTCATGCCTTGACTACCTTGAGTCAGTCACCAGATTAATTGTCATAACATTAACTGCTTGTTAAAATGTACTTTTGAGAGATTACAGATATGTTTAAGAATTTAAAATATATAATTTCAGCAATATTTTGATCCATTTACTGTATTCTTAATTGAATTATAAATTTAAAAAAATATAAAATCATTTTGTGGCATTTGAAGACTATGGTAGCATTCTGTGTTGCTTCTGTTGGAAATCTGGGGAGAGAAATTGGTTATTTGTTATTTCTTCATTATTTTCCCGATTTATGAAATAAGAATATCAGAAGGAAAATCTTTCAAAATATAAATGTTGAGTTATTATTTGCATAAGCACAGCAGTTAAATGTTAAATGTTTATTTTATAGATTAAGTTGGAATTTGTTGCATAAAATAGTACATATGCATATGAACCAATACATGAATAGGTTACTATTTCTTTTCAGGTACTGCATGATATATTTATATATAGTCCTATATTTGCATAAAGTAAGTTTCACTGTTTTAGAATAAACTTATAAAATGTAATAGAATATGCTCTGGAGTTAAATTTTGTTATCCTGACATAGGGTACTTTGACTGTTGTGATTATTTAACTTGTAATTATGATTAAAATGTTGATGTAACTTTACATGTGATCTGTGCATAACATACTAATACAATTCAGCTATCAGCAATGTCACGTGTGTTGAGCACTCTGCATCTGTGGTAACCTGACATTCACCTCCAAGACATGTAACTAACCTTGGCACTGGGCAAACATTAGCTCACAAAAGGCACTGTGCTGCCTATTCACTTTAGGGCAAACTATTTTGTTGCCATAGCAACAGATCAATGCAGAATCAGTTTTAGAGTGGTCCCTAGTATCATTCAGGAGAATTCACAATAAGTTTTCTTGTCCTCACAGCATTATTGTCACTTTATTTGAGGACTTTTAATCATTTTCATTTAAAATGTCGAATTAAGGCTATGTCTAATAATAGGCACTGAGGTTCTACACCTACAGCCATAGTGTGTATTCAGAGACCAGAAGTCATTTTGCAAGTTTGCCAGTGCTGCTGAGGAAACTCAATCCTGCTTGAATTGGAGAATACTCATAATAATTAACCCCGTGGCTTAGCTTTTTCTCTGATTTCTACAGAGCTGGGTTTATAATAAATTTTGTTCCAAATTTATTTCACCTGAGTCATTGCCTTGGCCTACTCCTCAATACTGAGGTATTTTGTTTCCATTATTTTTAAGTAATATGATAAACAAACAAACCAAAATATTAAACTTTTAACAATCTATCAGAGACATATTCTAGTGTTTGGTTTCCCGTACTTCCAATTATTACATGACTCTTTCAGAGTTGCTTTAATTCATTCTGTAGTGGTCTTTCATTGCCAGCCATCACTAACCTTCCATACCTTAGGTTGATAGCTTTTTATTTGAGCATATCATTATTTTTCACTTATAACCATCAACTTCATCATGTTCACCAGATTTCAGTGTAGTTCTTTCCACATAAAATTCTATTAAAGTATTAAATTTGCTGTCACATTTTTCTTTTAAGCATTCTGTGCTATGTTCTGTTCAGTGTCAGTGCCTTTAGTTCTGATTTTTCAATTTTGTCCCTCTCCTTTTCCTTGACTCGTTAGTCTGATCCAACCTCTTCTACCTCATCTGATGATTATCAATATGTTATGGAAGCTAAACTACAAGAAATGATCTCCATACGTAGGAAGGTAGTCCTACTGGACTTTACTTTCTATTGCTAAATAGAATTCATCTAAGTTTTTCTTTTCATTTGTAAAAATTATGTTACTTTTATTTATTGATAATCGACCATCTGTGCAGTTCAGTGCTTCAGGAGCTTAAGATTGGACAATGGCAGGTTTGTGTTCAAACCATGCACAGTCTGCATGTTACATTTGGCTGATTTCATTGCTCATAAATAACTCCAATGTTTTGCTGATGCTTGGATGTAACAGGCCTTTGTAGCTGACACATTTCAAGCAATGCTGTTCAGCTGCCTGTTTAGAAAAAGTTTATTTTTTGAAAACTACATTTGCGGTTGGTAGTAGCTTGCTTTACATTTTATTTCAGTTTATTTAGAGGAAAAGTGTTAACCATATCTTACATGTCAGGTGCATTCTTCATATTTCTTAACAGGCTGAAGAAAGACATGGAAACATTGAAGAACGTATGAGGCATCTAGAAGGTCAACTTGAAGAGAAAAATCAAGAACTTCAAAGAGTATGTATTTTAAGACCGTCCCTCTCAAGCATCAGTTTATGGATTTATATTCTACATATAAGAACTGAATGTCTTTCTCAATTATAGGTTATATTTAAAATCATATGAATATGCCCTGTGCATTAAAAAAAGTTTCTGCCAATTTAATCAAAACAGACATAAAATTAAATCCAGTTTTAAAGCTAGAAAAAATACAAAAACAAACCCAAATATTTTTAAGTGATTTTTATGTTAAATTTATTTATTTATTTTTTGAATGTAAGGCTAGGCAAAGAGAGAAAATGAATGAGGAGCACAACAAAAGATTATCCGATACTGTGGATAGACTTCTGACTGAATCCAATGAACGCTTACAGCTACACTTAAAGGAACGAATGGCTGCTCTAGAAGAGAAGGTAAAAGGACCAGTAGAATCACATGATTATCAGCTATGTTCTTATGATCATGTTTGTTTTATACTCTGCTACAATCATTGCATTGTTCAGATGATCCATTTACTTTCCTTAATTTAAAAAAAGCCTGATATGTTCTTAAAAGTGAACAAATAGTTTCTGTAAAAATATGTAAGATCAATTTTTATATGAATAAAAAATGTTACATGGTATATAAATCTTACATATTAGCATGATCATACAAGACAAAGGTATTAAAAAGTGTTGCACTTTCGTGATAAAAATATTTCAGTTGTCTTTCACGTGGTGTGCAAAAAAGAAGAGTAAGACAAAAATTAGTATTTTGGAGTGTGTGGGGAGGCTTGCTTTGAACCATACAAATGTTTCAAGTAACTGAATCTACTGCTAGTCTAAAAGCCAAAACGTGAGTGAGTTTATATCACCAATAGCACTAGTGTCAGTCCCACCACAGAGTTTAGAAATGCAAAACTTTCAGCTGCAATGTTTCCAAAAAAGTGTTTCTGTACAATCTACAATTTCATTCACAGTTAATATGTTCGATTAATAGTTGGTGACTACCTGACCAGCAAGAGCTAGTGAGCTGGTTGCCAATTCCAGAGGATAAAAAAAGGTAGGGACTAAAACCTAGGTGGAGAAATCATTTTGGAAACTTAGATTGAATGCCAATCGCTACTTAAGCTAGACATTTTCCCCTGCTCCATACAATAAACCAAAATAGGAAAAATGTTTCAATGAAATGTTAAAGTAGTTTGATTAATTTACCCATTAAGAAGTCATAAGCCATGCCTTCTTCCCATTCAGCACCAAATGCATGCCAGTAACCACACTCTTGTTTTAATTTAACTCTATAAATTTGAAAAGAATACATTATTTTAAATCATGCTTTGTAATACTATAAGAAAAGCATAAAGCTTTTACAACAGTAATACTTTTATGGCAAAGATTTTTTTCAAATCTATGATGCAAGTTATTTCCACATTATGATATGTAACATTAGTTTTTAAAAAAGCTAATATTTTATTTTTATTTATCTAATAATTTAAACATTATTAGAAATTGTTAATTCTGTATTTGAAATAAAGTTCCAGAAATTGCACTTCTAAAATAATCTGATCTTACAATTTCTTCTTTCTTTGGGTAGTAAAAATGAGTTTATCTGAATTCTTCTCTATGATAGCTTTGGCTAATATTTTGCTTTTTATTCACTTTTTCTCATTTGAAAAGTAACCTAATTATTTCAAATTTTAAAAAGACTGCAAAGAGGCAGTCAGAAATAGCTTAAAAGTTAATATTTATCTTATTTGTCAATCCAAGTGTTACAAAATGACATTTCCTATTTAAATTATGTATTTCTAAAAATGTTAAGGTGTCTTGTTTAAAGATTCCATTGAAACTTGGTTTCCATGGAAATGAAAAAATAGATGCACCAAGGAAGGAATCAAAGAAGATTCTTGAGTGATAAAAAATTAATCTACACATTTAATTATTTTCTGTTTTATTTATTATTTATCTGTTTTTTTTTCTTTTCTGTAGAATGTTTTAATTCAAGAATCAGAAACTTTCAGAAAGAATCTGGAAGAATCTTTACATGACAAGGTATTATGGAAGCTTACATTTTGCCCACTTTTCTATTTCACATTGGTGAATATTTTGTTATAAAATAAATTTGATAATAAATAATTTTAGGATGTTATCTTTTAAAAATATTTTAACTTTTATATTATACATACAGAAAAGTGTACATATATAGGGAGAGCTTGATGAATTTTTACAAACCAAACACACTGAAAATCAACATCCTGGAAACCCCACTTAGTTAGCATATAATCACTACTCTTATCCTAAAGGATAATCACTATCTTGACTTCTAACAGGAGAAAAATGGTTTTGACTTTTTCATGTTTTATATAAATGGGATAAAAATGTATGCACTGATTTGTGTCTAGTTTGAGATATTATTTTAGCAGAAATGTATTAAGTACCTACTGTGCATAAAATTGTGCTGTTATATTTGCAAACATGAACTTAGTTCTAAAGTACCTGAAAAGTCTAATTGAGGAGAGAAAACACAAAGCAATGAATTGTAGAGTCACAGATGCCAAGTGTCAAATGAATGAAAGATAGTAAGAACTACAGGTAGGAGAGATCAATATACATTGCTGCTATAAAGAAGGCTTCAGAATGCTTTAAGGAAAGATAGGACTGTTTTGCAAGGCTTTCAAATACAGTGCCTGTGCCATGCTTGCAAGTGCTTAGAGTGGGGAGGAGGTGAGTAGTGAGTTTGATATCTTAAATAATAATGGACATAACCGTTTGGCAGGAATCAGTTATTCTTATTGTAGGATATGTGATAGACTAGGCAGATAAGGACCAGATTATAAAATGTTAAAAGCTCTAATTGCTAATGTGTTTTCCTCCTTCCTTAACATGTAAACTTCTTGTTAGCAATTTTGTCTTATTTCATTTTGTTAAGCATCAGTAAATGAAATAATATAAAATCACTGACTTAAGAAGTGACTTATAGATGTATATTAAACAAAAGATGGAAGGAATGGAAACAGAAAGGAGGGAGAGAGGGAGTAATAGAAGGAAGGAAGGAAGGGAGGAAGAGAGGAAGGAAGGAGGGAAGGAAGGAGGGAAGGGAAGGAGGTCTGGCAACAGTATGTCATTTGGAAGGTATTGGAAAAGATGAGAGAATAAAGATAAGAAAGAACAATTGTACATTTAACTGTATTGAATACTACATATTATGATGTTAATTTAAAAAATAACTATTTAGTCCCACAGTCAGGATGTACACACCCTTAAACCCGAAAGATAGGTGTATTAGAGCAATACAATATGGTGCCTAGAAGATAGCATCTAATTCTTTCTGAAGTAGTTCAGAAAGTCTACAATGAAGGAGATAACATTTCATCAGGCTCTTGAAGGCACATTTGATCTTAACAAATAAAGAAGGGTAGGGAAGAAGACGATAACCATGCGATAGCACAGAGAAAACAAAGATGGTTGATTTGCTGAATCACCAGAAGTTTGCTGTGACTGGTATGTGTTTAAAGAACTAGGGTGTAAACAGATTGTGAATTCGGGACTTAATCCTGTTGTGGAATGTTATGTTATCCAAAGCTCTGTGTGCTTCTGGCAAGATCCCCAGGACCCACTCCCCAACCTCCTACCCAAGCCTGTAGCTCAAAAAGTCTGCCCAGGCAACCTGCAGTACTAATCATTCCATGCTTTGCATTCCTGTTCATGTCAATCACTAGAGGCAGCAAATCCCAGGTCATACCTCATTTATGAATATCATTCCATACAGCTGAGCACATTTCCTCATCTAACCACATCTCCTATAACTCCTCAAATTTTCACTCAATTATCTTTAACTCACAGTCCATTATTAGTAAATATCCTTCATATACTCAACCTCTTCTTTTCATGTTTCTCTTCATTATTTTGATCTCTAAAATTTGAAGTTCCTAAGACTGTCCTTGGATTTCTTCTCTATGTTCGGTCCCTGGTGAGTTCATGGATTTAAATACCATCTGTAAATTGAGAATTTGCAAATTTAGATCACCTACTATACTTCCTCTTCCCTGAGGGAGTACATATATTCAAGAGTCAACCCAGTATCTCTGTTTGGACACATGGTCATCTCAGTTTTAACAAGTAATCCCCCAAGCCCCCAAACACCACCACCACCTAACCTAATCACCACCAGCAGCAGTCTTGTCAGTAAATCACAACTTCTTTCTCTTAACTACGCAGGCTAAAAACTTTGGAGCTGTTCTTGACCTCTTTCTTTATCACACACCCCATAGCCAGTCCAATAGCAAATTCTCTTAATTCTATTTTCAAAATACAACCAATATCCTTGTCATTCTCTTTCTAACACCATTGTTATCCAAGCCATAATTCTCTTGCCTGTTTTTGGAAGAACATAATAATTTTTTATCTTCTCTACTTCCCAGTCCCATTCATCAGTCCATTTCACAGCCATCAGAATGATCAGGTCATTTCTCTGCTCAGAAATCCCCAATCATTTCCTATCTCACTAGAGTAAAAGTCAAATGCTTTAAAAGTGGTTTGCAAACCCTTACCAAACCCTATAAGCATGATTTTCTAAATCCATTCCCATTTGTCTCTCTCCTTAATCTCTCCAATCTAGTCACAATGACCACCTTATCCTCTCCCTCACCAAAATAGTCCTCCTAAGAGGCATTTGCACCTGCCATTTCTTCTATCTGCCATTCCTTTTCTTAATGTATATTTTAACTCCCTCCCTTTCTCTAGGTCTTTGCTAAAATATCACTTTATTGGAGAGCCCTTCCATTATTCTCCTATTTTCTCCTTCCTACCAACATCCTATAAATCCAAATTGTTTACTATCTTTTCTGCTAGATTGTAAATTACATGAGGGCAAGAAATTTGTTAGTTCACTATTATATCTTAGGGCCTATCACACAAGAGGTGGTCAATGCATATTTGTGGAAATAATGAATAAATGAATTAATAAATGCAATAAGAAACTATCAAATAATTATAAACAAAGATTTTATTTGATCAAATGTGTTTTTTAAAATGATACATCTAGCAGAGGAATGTGTGGGAAAGAGATTGAAGGTAGCAATACATCGTTGAAGCTGGTAAAATAATTCAGGAAAAAGGTAAAAACATGTGTAATGTAGGATGGTGGTAGAAAGAATTTTAAAAGGAGCAAATAAGAGAAACATTGCAAAGGCCACATTGACAAAAAATTGTGGTGAGAAAAGAAGTATGAGTCCAGTAAAATGTCCATCATTGGCCACATGGAGGGGGGAAAAATAACAGCAATAGAAAATCTGGAAGGACACATTCATAATGTTATAAAATTTATAATCACAAAAACAAAATTAAGTCCTTACATGAGTATTTAATTAAGGGCTATAAGATCACCCTCATCTTCATAAATTTGCAGACTGAAACTGTTAATGCCAATCTGAGAAAATTATCACATGCATAAATTATTGTACCAATATCGAGCTAATAATTTTAACTCATATCAAGTGATAATATTTTTCTCATCCTTTTAATTTAATCTTCCTTCTCTTTCACCCATGTGTCCTTCGACCATTATAGGATGGTAAAAATCCTTTACTTACTGTAGAAATAAGACCTTTTCTTTATTTTCTTTCTTTCTTTATTTATTTATTTTGCGGTACGCGGGCCTCTCACTGTTGTGGCCTCTCCTGTTGCGGAGCCCAGGCTCCGGACGCGCAGGCTCAGCGGCCATGGCTCACGGGCCCAGCTGCTCCGCGGCATGTGGGATCTTCCCAGACCGGGGCACGAACCCGCGTCCCCTGCATCGGCAGGCGGACTCTCAACCGTTGCGCCACCAGGGAAGCCCCTTTTCTTTACTTTTTAAACTGCTGTATTTTCTACTCAGATTTTGAAGTGATGTATACATAGCTGGTCATGACCTTAGTTTTCCCATATGTTTAGAAAAACTTAGCATTAGTGAATGTTAGGGAATATAGATAAAATTTTATTGATTTCTGCTGTCATATTTTCATTTCAAGGAGAAAATCAGGCATTTTTTTGCTGTCATGTCTAACAATATGTAATAAAAACATGTTAATCATTTTTTCCATTTTTAAAAAGTCATTAAGCTTGGTTGTTTGGTTTATCATAGTTGAGTGTTGGTACTATTGGCATATGCATATCATCTGAGTAACGCCTCTTTGATTTTTAGGAAAGATTAGCAGAAGAAATTGAAAAGCTGAGATCTGAACTTGACCAGTTGAAAATGAGAACTGGCTCTTTAATTGAACCCACAATATCAAGGTAACATTAAATAAAAAGCTTTTTCACCAATAATCAATTTGAATTTCCTTATGGTTTCATATCTCCTCAAGTAAAATAAATAAGTACCTCCTGTTTCTCAGCAAGCATTGCCCTATTTTGATCCATTACTGATTTACAGTTTCTACACTCAAAAATAATTCTCTAATTCAGTAATGCTTCCTTCAAATATGCAATAAAAATATAAATTATTACCTTTCGTATTCTGTATTTAATATATATAGAACTATGTCTTCTTATATATTGTAAATGAAGAAGTGGACCCATATATACAGAGATTACGTCTCTTTCCAGGAAGAGTCATTTTCTCTACAGGCAGAAATGTTTTCAATGTTTAATTTTGCTGAAGAAACATTGGTATGATCACTTAGTATCTGACTGTTTTGTTAAACTAATTACAATAAAGAGGGAAGGAGAAATTAAATGTGTTTTAAAAAAAAAACTTCAAGTAAACTTGTTTGTACTCATCTACTTTGACTCTATACCTAATCTTAAAAAAAAAAAAAAAGAGAGATCCTTGTTTACTCTCTAGATAGGCAGATCGAGCTCAATAATTCACATATAATTTTCCTTTGTGCTTAGTGCCTTTTATTTAAAGTTGATTAAAAAAACATAGAGGGATTCACCCATTTGAGCATTTATTTGTTAGACAACACAGTATCAGCTATTTGAAACTTTTGACCACCACAGACTTCTAAAAGTCCATTTTTCTTGATGCTTATCCTAAAAATGTTAGCTCCACAAAGGTTGAATATTTTGTCTGTTTTGAGTACTATAATCTCAGCACCTAAAAACAGAAACCTTGTATATAGTATACTTTCAATAGATATTGTTGAATAAGTGAATATCTAGTAAAGCATTTTTTGGATGTTCAGGTGAAAAATCCAGATTTAAAAAAATCCTAAGGATGCTTACATTCTCTTCAATGTGAGTATTAGTAAGAACAAAATACAGTATTTTGAATTCAGTTTAGTATAAGAATACAGTTCTGGAGGCATAAGTATACCCAAGGAACTTTTAAATATGTAGGTCTTTAATTTTGAAAATAATGTTTATTTTTCTAATGTTTTATTATGGTTTATATATCTGAGGCTATTAATTCAGTGATATACATGGTGATGATGATGATGATGGTAAAGGAGAAAGAAAGAGCTGATAAAATACCAACAGAGTAAATACATAGAACTAGCATTATTCAGTCAACAAATGAAACATATTTTAATAAGACCAAATGGCCATTTCATTGTCTTTTTGATCTTCAGTCTCAGAAATACAGAGTTCTAGAAGTGTTGTCTAAAAGTTCATCACCTTAGTGAGTCATCATGGCAGCCTAACAATGTGACATTAATCCACAATGAAGGATCATCAGGGAAACTTGGGAACTACATACAGGACAACTATTCTTTGATACAATGGATTGTAATAGAAACAACACTAGACCAAAAATAAGAAAATTGACATTCCTAGGTCTTAGACGTACAATAACTAGCAGTTTGATTTTGGAAAACCCATTTTTCCTTAATAAGTTCAAATATATATATATATATATATATATATATGTATATTTACATAATTATATAAAATAATTTTTATAAAATATATATGTATATTTACATGCATTATATAAAAATATTTTTTATAAAATATTTTACGTCTGTCTCACAAGATTACTTTGCAGATAAATGAAACAAGTGAAAAAAGTGTTTTGTAAACAGTAAATCAACTCACAAATATAAAGTATTATAGGAATTATTAAGATAGCTAATTTATAATGAGATAACTGAATATTTATTAAACAGCAATTATTTCTTGAACATTCATATTTCTGAGTGCACATAATTGAAAAAAAACAATAAAGAAGACAGAAAGTGCATAAGAACTTCATCTACTAGTTTTTGTTTTGTTTTGTTTTTTCTTTTTTGTTTTTTGTTTTTTGTGGTACGCGGGCCTCTCACTGCTGTGGCCTCTCCCGCCGCGGAGCACAGGCTCCGGACGCGCAGGCTCAGCGGCCATGGCTCACGGGCCCAGCCGCTCCACGGCATGTGGGATCCTCCCAGACCGGGACACAAACCCGCGTCCCCTGCATCAGCAGGCAGACTCCCAACCACTGCGCCACCAGGGAAGCCCCATCTACTAGTTTTTGATCTTACAGGTGGGGGGGTAAGAAGAGTTGAGCTAAAGTGAGTATCAGTGACTAATATCCTCTACCAGAATCTCATCTGAGAAGAAAGTACAATAAGTTCCAGAGTGGCCGAGAAAGGCTGATTTGGCTCAACTCAGGGGAAAGGGTAGGATCTGGATAATTGAAAAGGACAATGAAGGACATCCCAGGAAGCAGAGAAATGGGTAACAGCTTTTCTCTATGAAAATTCGTGCTTGATTTATCTGTTGAAGCTCCTTTGTGAGATTATATTCAAGAGTCACAGGAGATTCAGGAGGGAAAACTACCTGGTTCCTTGTTTAAAGGAACCAGTGACTGTATTGTAACTTAACATCTGCAAGTGCCTCTCAAAATATTGTACACCAAGAATAATTTTAAAACTGAAACATATGGATATACTGCCTCTGACAGATCACAGAGTTGAATAAAAAGAGAGAGGTGAGGGGTAACTGCTTTAGATGAAGTATAAGCAATGGCTCTTCTACAGTTGGTGTTGGTTCAGGTCTTTGTTCTCTCAAGATCAATTAAGTACTTTCTACCTGTGAGACTGTGACATTGGAGATACAGTGGTGATTGTAGTGAAGAATACATGTTCCAGATGGAAAATGCAGGAATATGAATTTGAGGACTGTTATAATAGAGGGAATAGCAGGAGCTATAATAGTATATGAGGATGGGACTTTTAAGCTGAGACCTTAAGAATAGTAACCACATAAATGTTTGAAGAGACGATTTCAGGCAGAAAGAATAGCATGTTCTAAGGCTCAAAGCAACAGAAAGTATAAGTTTGAAGAAAATGACAGACAGCACAGCTAGACGAAGAGAGAAGGCAGAGAGTAACTAGCAGTGAAACTGGGAAGTAGGAGGGGCCCAGGTAGAGGACCTTGTAAGGACACTGAAGAGTTTTGAGCAGGGCTTTGATGGGACCAGATCTGTGTTTTGTTTCATGTTTTTATAAATGACTTGGAGTTGAGAGATAAAACAACAAGAAAACAATACTCCTAGGATGATGTGTTAAAATTTTAGAAATTCTACTCTGATACCCACAGAGACATTACCCTAAACAGCCACAGACTAAAGGTCCCTAGGATGTTCTGACCTAGACAATTAGGATTGTATTATAATCAATTGCATCCATTCATTGTCTTACCAGATATTTATTAAGTTCTTATTGTATTCTAGGAATACCTTCTTGAGCATACAATAGTGACTAAAATCTGAACTTTGCCTTCATGAAACTTATACCCTCTGCTATAAATAAAGACAGAGAGTTGTGCCATTTAATGACTATGGCCTGGTTGGTTAGTTTTTAATATATGACTAATTCATAATAAAGCCATTTTGCTTGACTAAGTCTCAAGTTCACTGCTATAAAAACAATAGCTGTCATCTATTTGGGGGATGATTCTTTAGTTCATTTGCTTTAATGTCCAATTTGGCAAAACAAAGACATGCATCAGTTAGGTCAGTGTCTTCTACTTTTTCAGGAACCCAGACCTCACCTAACCTTTTATAATCTTGCCGAATATTTGGGGATGTTTGTCTTTGTTCACAAAGAGAGCTAAGAGTGAAAGCATAGTAGATCAGCAGGAGCCCCAAGTTCAAGAGAATACACGGCTTTAAGCATATTTCCTAATGATGATGGATCATTTTATAGGACAGCATGTTGCATTTGTAATTATCATCATTATCGTAGCAGTAAACTGAATTTGCTGTAAATAATATACTTGGAGAAACCTTTAGTGCACTTTGATTACAGTGTACTTTATTATCATGTTTTTTGAAAACCAGTCTGACAATATTTTCCAATTAGAATTTTCCAACTGTTTCATCTCTAAGCAGATTTCAGAATTAAATGTGCTTATTAAAAGATTTTTCTTAATCTTTTTGGAACAATATCTTATCAAAACCTGAAAAACTCTTCTGGTGAAATATCCTATTTTATTTAAAAAATAAGATTATTAACCTTGGGCCAATCTGATTTTAAGTATTCTGTTGATTTCCTAAATTGAAAAATAAAACATTGGAAAATAGATAATTTTGTGACCCAAAAGTTTACACATTTTTCTCTTAGCTGAAAAAGGAATATTTAAAACAAATACAGTGATAAATAGCATGTACTGGGATATCCACTAAATAGCTCAAACTAAGAGTTGTCGGAATGTAAGCCAATGGATTTTGGTTGTCAATCTTAACATGTTCCATTGGACTACTGCTTTTGAAAATAATGATTAATAAACAGAAAGGTTTTTTAATATTCTAAAAAGAGAAAATGAACTTGACCTTCAGAATGAAACTGAGACTGGGGTTTCTGACACAAGCCTCCGAAGAGACCTCTGAGAGTTACACTTCAACACTTATTTTCTTCCTTGAAGTTTTTTTTTTTTTCTTCCTTTGAGGATTTGTGCTTTACTGCCAATTAAGCAGTGGATAGTGATTTGCTGGTAAGTTTAATTTTTGAGATTGAGCATATTTTATGTTTTCCTCGTTTCCAGAACTCATCTAGACACCTCAGCTGAGCTGCGGTATTCTGTTGGATCCCTAGTGGACAGCCAGTCTGATTACAGAACAACTAAAGTAATAAGAAGACCAAGGAGAGGCCGCATGGGTGTGAGGAGAGATGAGCCAAAGGTTAAACTTTTTATTTCAAGTCTTTGATGGTTTAAGTAAATGCACTCTTCCACTTTGGATAGTATTTTAATACTGAGAGAATTTATTTTTATTAGTTTCAGGTGTGATATATAACATATTTTAAAAACTATAACTAATGTATAACCCCTACTATGTACCAAAAGTTGAACCAAGTATGTCCCAAGTATTTATTCACATAACATTGTAAATTGAATATTATTTTACACTAATTTCAGATGTGAAAATATTGAAGCTGAGAAATTTTAAGTGTTCAGACTTACACAGCCATTAAAGTGATAGAGTCAAAACTTGAGCCTGTATTCGTGTGATTTCAAATTCCATATTTTTTTTTTTTTTTTTTTTTTTTTTTTGCTGTATGCGGGCCTCTCACTGCTGTGGCCTCTCCCGTTGCGGAGCACAGGCTCCGGACACACAGGCTCCGCGGCCATGGCTCGCGGGCCCAGCCGCTGCGCGGCATGTGGGATCTTCCGGGATAGGGGCACGAACCCGTGTCCCCTGCATCGGCAGGCGGACTCTCAACCACTGCGCCACCAGGGAAGCCCTCAAATTCCATATTTTTATCTATTATGCCATATTGCCAAACAAATGGGCTTTTGGTTTGCTTGGGCATTTAAGCAATGGCACTCATATTGTAAATTAAAATTACATATTTTAATAATAATTACTGTTTTAGTAACACTTTGAGGAAAATGTACAGACTGTTGAAAGTGTTTATAGAAAACTGTTCATTATAAGCTGCAGTGCCAGCCTTTCATTCAGTCAATAACTTAAAATCTGTAGGCTGTATATGTTGAGTAAGTATATAGTTGCATTTTATAGAGAAGTAATATATAGTTCCTGTGTGCCCTAAGTATAGTTTGTTTTCCTCAACCTCTTTTATGGGTCCAAAATACTATATAACCTACTTGTCCTTATTTATACAAGGCTCTTGACATCCTTTGATTTTTTAGCTGGCAACTACATGTCATGTATAAGTGAGTCCCTTGTAGTAGGCATTCAATATCTAATGAATGGATAAATAAATAAATGGAACAAACGAAGAGTAAATAAATCCATCTCAGATCTTTTCTCAGTTTTATGTGGTATTAATTAGTGCTACTTGGTACCAAAACAATTTGTAACACAAGTACTTACTCAGGTCCTCAAATCTGAAGTAACTACTCAGGGCAGTATCTTGTGGTCCCCCCAAAAGTCATTTTACATCATCACAAAAATGAAAAACAATTTTTTAAAAAGCAGAAAATCTAGGACTGCTCTCTTACTTTCAACCATCTCCTACCTTCAGACCACAGCTTGAAAAGCACTGGTCTGTTGGCTACTCAAGACTTTTGTTCACATGGAGGCTTTATTATATTCATTTAAAAAACATAGTCATGTAAATTATTGTAGTATGCCTTGGGTTTAAAAAAATCAGTGAGGCATTTAAGTGACCAGAGCACTGGAGATGAAATTAAACCTCTGTATAATATTTTTATTAATACTTTCTTAGAATGTTGGAGAGAGAATTCTTGTGTAACTTACTGTGTGGTAATATTGGTACCCTCAGCCTAATTAGTATAAGAGATGAAAATGCTGAAGTACAAGTGAATAGAGATTGTTATATTAGAAAACAAGTTAAAATGTTGCATAGATGCTTTAAAGTAATTGCTGCCTTGAATTGGGGTTGAACTAAAAATCATGCAGAAGTTTATCATTTTTATTCCTATTAAAATATTGATATTTATGCTGAAAATTAGTACCTACCATTATTTAAGTATTCAAGGAACTATTTTATTGAAATGATAAATTAAAATATTAATAATAATCAGTTCTACCTTTGCCAAGTAAGCTATAAAAGAAGCATGTATGTTTTTAGTTTTTATTTTCAGAATAATGCTTTGAAAATGAGCAGCATGATAAATACTGTAATTGTTCCTTTACCATCTAGGTGAAATCTCTTGGGGATCATGAATGGAATAGAACTCAACAAATTGGAGTGCTAAGCAGCCACCCTTTTGAAAGTGACACAGAAATGTCTGACATTGATGATGATGATAGAGAAACAATTTTTAGCTCAATGGATCTTCTCTCTCCAAGTGGTCATTCTGATGCCCAGACCCTAGCCATGATGCTTCAGGAACAGTTGGATGCTATCAACAAAGAAATCAGGTGAGTTCAATGATTTTTGATGGTCTCAAGTGATTAGAAGACCTTGATTTTAAAAATGTGATCATCAGATCGGAAACATTGGCATCACCAATAAAGCTTATTAGAACTGCAGCATCTCAGACCTCGCTTCACACCTACTGAATAAGAATGTGCATTTTCACAAATTCCTGGAATTAAATTAGGACAGCTTTTGTAAGAAACATATATGAAAAATATACAGATTAATGATGATATTAGAGCAATATAAAAGAATGAGGTAAAGGTGAAATCTTTGATGAGTTTTCCAAATAAACTGAAAATCTGGGTAGCATTGGATTTTTTGTTTCATTAAACTTCAATCTATCTCTTACTCAACTAGTTCCTCTTAAGTTTTACTCTCCTTTACAATTAATAGAATACCTAGAGTTTAAAACTGCAATTTTTTGTATAGCAGAACCATATTACCTGTCACCAGAAGGTTTTTCTGGAATCATTTACCACCAATCATTTGAAAGTACAAAATTTCTTTTTCTTTTTCATTTTTGAAGAGGAGGCAGTTTTTCCATTGGAGTATGTTTGAACATTAATAATGTTGTACTGTGTTACTTAATTAAACCTTCCTTTGGGATTCTGATCTTTGGGTGAAGTTAAAATGCACCATGAATTCACTTTGTTATACAGCAGAAACTAACACAACATTGTAAAGCAATTTTACTCCAATAAAGATGTTAAAAATTGCACCATGAAAATAAACTTCAAAGTAACAGAATTCATATTCTTTGTGTAAGTGAAAAATTAAAATTAAGAGTAAATTTGCCTCAGTATTTGTATTGATTTATTTTTTAGAGAAGTTTAAGATTCACAGCAAAATCGAGGGAAAAGTACAATGATTTCCCATATACCCCCAGCCCCCCACGTGCATAGCCTCCCCCATTATCAACATCCGTAACCAGAGTGGTACATTTGTTACAACTGATGAACTTACATTGACACATCATATCATTCAAATACATAGTTTACATTATGGTTCACTCTTAGCTGTTTGGAAGAAGTATAATAATGTGTATCCATCATTATGATATCGTACAGACATAGTATTTTCACTGTCCCCAAAACTCGCTGTGCTCTGCCTATTCACCCCTCTCCCCCACCCAACCCCCGGAAAACACTGATCTTTTTACTGTCTCCATAGTTGCCTTTTCCAGAGTGTCATATATTTGGAATCATACAATAAGTAGCCTCTTCAGATTGGTTTATTTCATTTAGCCACATGCATTTATTGTTCCTCCATGTCTTTTCATGCCTTGATAGCTCATTACATTTTAGCACTGAATATTGTTCCACTGTATATATGTACCAGTTTATTTATCCATTCACCTACTGAAGGATATCTTCGTTGTTTCCAAGTTTGGACAATTATGGATAAAGTTGTTCTAAACATCTGTGTAAAGGGTTTTGTGTGGACATAAGCTTTGAAATCCTTTGGGTAAATATGAAGGAACACAGTTACTGGCTTATACGGTAAGAGTATGTTACGTTTTGTAAGAAACTGCCAAACTTTTCCAAAGTAAATACGTAAAAAGAAAACTTTGCAGTGATCATAACCTTGAAGTTAAAGGTTATATCATAGGAAATCACAATAAGCCATTTGTAGTTAAGAGGAAAATATCTCAGGAGAGGTGGTTTCTAACTCCATTTTTCAAACAAACTATACTGGTACCCAGTTTTATTATATCAATATGCAAAATGTGTATAGATTCAACTTAAATAGGATCTTGAAGCAACCCAGCTAAAGTTCTTTATTCTTTGTGTCTTTGTAATAAATAATGTATACATATTCTTGAGGCTTCTCCCCATTTAAAGAAAGAGTAATAGTGTTTTGTCTTCTCAAAAGCATTTATAGCAACAGTATTTTTTTTTAAAAATTTAACTATCTCTCATATCTACATTATTAAAGTGCTTGGTGCTTATGTAAAGGCAACTTGGCTAAGTCAGTGTTTTATTTGGCCAAATTATAATTATGAATAACCATTTATTGAGGATTCTATCAGTTATACTTTTTCATTGGATAGGAGGTAAGACTCAATGACTTTGTTGAGATTTGTGTTTCTAAAAGTCTCATATATTTGTTCCTGAGTACAAATGTAAGATTAGGATTAGTGGCAGAAATTAACTAGGCACTCAGGTTTTAAAAGAGTTTTAACAGGTGGTAGTATAGAAATGGGGTGAAAATGAAAGTTGGGAGGAATTATGTATCATTTGAAAAGAAAGATTTTCTAATTTTCAGCCAGGAAGTCTCTGGAATTTATTGAAGTTATATTGCCTAGGGAAAAAAGAAAATATTAGATTTGATATAAAATGTTCACAAAGTTATTTATTGATTTCCGATTAACATTATAACAGCATAAAATGTATCAAAATTAAACTGTATCTTTCAGACTAATTCAGGAAGAAAAAGAATCTACAGAGTTACGTGCTGAAGAAATTGAGAATAGAGTGGCTAGTGTGAGTCTGGAAGGCCTGAATTTAGCAAGGGTCCACCCAGGTACCTCCATCACTGCCTCTGTTACAGCTTCTTCGCTGGCCAGTTCATCTCCCCCCAGTGGACACTCAACACCAAAGCTCACCCCTCGAAGTCCTGCCAGAGAAATGGATCGGATGGGAGTCATGACACTGGTATGATGTGTCCAGAGAACCTTTGCTTCCATTAGAATTACTGATGCATTAGCTGAAATCTATTCTAGTCTAAAGACTTTCTGTGTGTTTTATTTTTTTTCTCAACAAACCTATGTGGTAGATACAAATATTAATCGCACTATGAAGTGAGGAAACAAAGCCTACACAAGTGTAACTTTCCCAAGGTCACATAATAAGTAAATGGAAGAGCAGAAATCTAAATATCACATCAGAAATCTGAATGACTTAAACCATTAAATTCATTTTTACTGATGATACCTTGATGATTGAGACTGGGTGGGTTATTTTTAACACAATAAGTTTCAAAAATTATTTATTATAATCGCTTCAATACACCAACATAGAATGTTATAATTTTATAATATACATAATATAATTTTAAAAGAAGAGCTATCAACAATAGCAGCAATTTCCCAATTGAGTTTTATAATTCATGTCAACATTTTCACCCTTCTTTGTTCTTTAGTTCTTTATTTCATGTATCTTCTTTTGGGATTAAAAGTTGGAAACCTAAATTAGGAAGTACCCTTAACATAAGAGAGAAAAAAAATCAGAGTACTCCTTGCTAAAAATAATGTTAGGTGGAATGACTACTGAATGTCATGATGTTTAGTCACTTGATTCTCGTGATAACATTTGAAAATGTTATTATCTCGAGTGAAAGTAACTGAAATGTTGAGAGTATGGGTAAATTGTCCTTGTTCAACACAGCTAGTCAAGAGGAGCTGGATTTTTTTTCAGATTTGCTAACTCAAAAGCATATATTGTTTTTTTTTTTTCTGTGATTACCTGGAAATATGTTGAAATGACAACAATAATGAAGATTTAAATATTCTGAACTCTTTATGGAGGTAAAATTCTATGTTTTTTAATGAATATTAAAACTATGTTATTAAAACAATAAAATTCCAATTAAAAATAAAAGTTTGAGGATAGAGATTAAGTAAAATGCAAATAGGTCAACTAATAGTTTATATACTGCAAAAATCTAGCACAAATGTAACAAATGGAGGAGAAATTAATAATATGACAGAAGAATATTAAGTGTATATAGTGTTTCCGGTCAGAAGGCTGTGAAACTTCTATAAAAAGTGTCACAATGCCTGCATCTCTGTGTATATAATATCTGAACAAAGAAGTTTAACTCAATTTCTAAATGGTATCTTTAAATAAATATGTTGCAATAATGTGTATTGTGGCAAAAAAAACCTTTAAAAATTATTTTCATTAGAATTAATTTATATAAATGCACACATATGTGCATATGTATGTGTGTATGTATATATATGATACTCTCACCCCAAGGGAAAAACTACCTTATAAGTAAATAAGTTTTAAAATTTTATCTTCATAAAATTTCTATTATGTGTATCAGTTTAGATATCTTTTTCTTTAACTTTGCGACTGAGAATTGAAGCAGAAAACTGTTTATATGGTGAGGCAATATTTCCCATATCTAGACTCTTTACAGTTATGGAACTTGCAAGTAAATCTGTATAAACGAGAAATGATGAAAAACAATTTTTTTTTTAAGATGTTGGGGGTAGGAGTTTTTATTAATTAATTTGTTTATTTTTGCTGTGTTGCGTCTTCATTTCTGTGCGAGGGCTTTCTCTAGTTGTGGCAAGCGGGGGCCACTCTTCATCGCGGTGCGCGGGCCTCTCACTATCGCGGCCTCTTGTTGCGGAGCACAGACTCCAGACGTGCAAGCTCAGTAGTCGTGGCTCACGGGCCTAGTTGCTCCGCGGCATGTGGGATCCTCCCAGACCAGGGCTCGAACCCGTGTCCCCTGCATTAGCAGGCAGATTCTCAACCACTGCGCCACCAGGGAAGCCCCGAAAAACAATTTTTGAAAGGAAATACTTACCTCCTTAAGCCATTGAGTTTACTGTTCTTTGCTTATTTCCAGACTTGATATTAAAGATATTTTAAAGTAGATAGCACAGACAATGGCAAGTCCAAACAAAGGCCAGCTAATCAGAGCTGATCCCAGCTAGATACAGCACAAACTTTTAGCCAATGTACTAAGATAAACTAACCCAATATACTGATCTACATTATGATCTGCTTATTTTAGAAATCTAGGAACCGTCCATCTGATTTCATTAACTAAAAATGATATTGTCTCTGGCTTAGTTTATCCGTATGTAATTGATGACCTACTTATTATCAAAGCTACAGTAAGAATATTGGTCCACAGAGCATAATTTAGTCGGCATTCAAATTAAGAAAACTTTGGTTATTTCTGTATTGCTATTATTTCCTTACATTTTTGCAAGCTAGTATTTTGCCCTTTTAAATATTTTCATTATATATTAGCATTATAACCCTTGACAGTGTTATTATTTTTATAATAATAAAATAATATATTCATAGCCATTTACACATAATGTTTGTGTATGTATGAATAGGATGCCACTGCTTTCATGCATTTTCTTGAGCAGTTAGTTATAAATAAATCAGTGGTAAATGAACATTATTATACTATAATTAGAGTACTTAAAAGATATTTAGAGGGACTTCCCTGGTGGTGCAGTGGTTAAGACCACGCTCCCAATGCAGGGGGCCCTGGGTTCGATCCCTGCTCAGGGAACTAGATCCCACATGCATGCCACAGCTAAGAGTTCACATGCCACAACTAGGGAGCCCGCCTCCCACAACTAAGGAGGCTGCTGCTGCAACTAAGAGACCCGGTGCAACCAAATAAATAAATAAGACACCTAGTTCCAAAAAAAAATACAGATATTTAGAGCATTTCCTGAGGGTAAAAAAAATATTTAAAATGTTTAATATCTGACTCAGAAAAACAAAAAATAAAACCCAGGAAGTCTTTATCACCTAACAAAACTTTGTCATCAAATTCGTTATTGTTATAGTGAAAGACAGGAAGGTTTTCTTTTACCTGTAGAAAATATTGGAGAAAAAATAATTTTGTTGCATATAATTCATGTTTGACTATTCAGAGCAAAATTTGAAATTTTAGGGACAGAGGGACAGAGATTGAAAAGACATTGTATTCATTCGTATTGTATATGTTTATGTTTTGCAAACATTATTATTTGTCCTGATAATAAAGCCTATTTGTATTTACTTTTACCTCACCACAAATCCATAGACATAAATAAAATGTTAGTGATATCTAATTAGAATATTGAATGAGATAAATCAACCCATTTTTCAATAGCAACAAAAATGTAAAGTATAATGGAATAGTTTAGTAGAATGTTTTACTTACATAAGAAAAATTAACAAATATTAAGTGAATAAGTTTTATCTAGGATCATAAATAAATAACTGTTTTTTAAAAATTCTCTAAAAGAGCACTGACAAGAAAACAGCAGCCCCAGAAATATGATATACTGAGGCCAGAGCTTTTGGTATTTGGGGATGGAGAGTTTGTTAGGATGCCAGGAAGTTTGAGATCATGTAGGAACAGCATATCTGCCCCGAGAAGGTCCAAATCCCTGTGTAGATGAGACAAAAGTGTTTATAAAATACATATATGTGCATTGGATCTTCATTTACACATAGTCTTCTTCACTCCCATCTATATTTTCTCGGGAGGATATAGTCTCATATTTACTTCTGGCTAGCTCACTGCATATGTGCTTCATATTCCCTAAGGTCCATGTCTCATGTCTCATGTTTTATGTATATACACATGATCCCATCATGAAGACATGTCCCCTGCAACATGACATCTAGGAAGTTTCCTCTCTAATATAGCTCCCTAGAGGAATGCTTTTATAATAGTTAAAAGACATTTATTTTAAAAAGAATGGAATGAAAACCAAAAAAAGATAGTTAAATTATAGATACTGTTTAACTTGTGACATGGTCAAATGGTAATCATTAATTGGTTCTGTTTTATGTCGCTTTTATTACTGCCAATCACAGCCAAGTGATCTAAGGAAACATCGGAGAAAGGTACTGTACATTTCTTTGATCTGATTACTAACTGAACATTGTTTTTTCTAAGATTTAAAATTATGTTTCTTCTAACTGAAGCATTTTATAAAAAAATATTTAAAGTATTTAAGTGTTTTTGAATTGTTTAAATATGATCATAAGAGCAAATGTCTCAAAATAAAATTGTTTATGCATTCTAGGGTAATTATTAGACTGTGGGGACTAAAATATCCCGATTTCCCACAGAATTTTTAGATCTCTCTTGGTAGAATTAGATAGTTAACTGTCGATATCTAGAACAACAATGATGCTTGTTTTAAAATATAGGTTTTACCATTATTCAGATATATAAGACCAACAAATCAAGAAACAATTGCCAATAAATGATAGCTTCTTACTCCTACTTCCCAAGAGCAAGGGACCAGCTTCACTATGCCGGGTCAAGGGGAAGCACCAGGTCAGCGGTCAGAAAGAGTGAGAGGAAAGCATGGGAAGGAATGTGTATTGTGGTTTTCGTAGGAATGGAAAGGCAGGGTAAGCAGGTTTAAGGTTGGCTCATTTGAACAATTTCAGTGGGCTGTAGGGTCTAGGGGCTCTCTCTAGTTGTCAGATACCTGGCCTGGGATGATTAAGACAGAGGAATAGTGCCTCCTGGAATGTAAGAGCCAGATAGAGAAGAGGATCTGAGGTACTGATGGAGATGTTTGGTTTGCATATGGAAGACACACTCCAGGAACGTAGTTACTTATCTCTAGGAATTAGCTAGCCCTGGGATGGGCATTCTCAGCATGGTCTCAGAAACTAGAGCGTCACAAATACAGAAAATATAAAAATAGAATTAATATACTACTTTACTGCTTGGAATGAAGTCAAGAGAATAAATATTGGGTATAGGAAACAAAATGCACTACAGTTCTGATTCACAAAATGACATCTTGTTAGATGACTGAGAGAGCAGAGCTCAGACTCACAGGATATCAGATGGGACAAATTTCAAAGGTTCAACCTACTATCCAGTACATCAATCTATTTTCAGCATCTTCAAGATGTGGTAGTCAGCCTATGCCCAAATACTTCTGGAACCAGGGAACTTTTTTTAAATTAAGGGAATCCACACTATGCTTACATGGCCTTAGATTGATTGAACTTCTTTTTATTTTCCATTGTCTATCTTCTTTTAGCATCTTCTCCTGGACACTACCAGTTAGTTCTCAACTGTCAAATTTACCATGCATAATGTTATTACTATTTTTCTTTGACCTCTTCCACCACTTAAAAGGATTATACTGGGAATAAAGGAAGAAATCTGAGCAGATTATGTAAAAGAATTTCAGTGTGTATAAGGAAAAAAAAAATCATAAAGGAAGGTCCTGTGCAGAATATAGCCTCAGGGAATTCAGGGAGTAAAGAGATGATTGGTAAGAAAGGTAGGTCATAAGAAAGAAAACCACAAACTAAAATTTGTTATATATATATATATCAGGGTAAGAAGTTATATGCATGATTTAATTTGTACATCAAAAGAACAAATAAAACTAAGTATTATCAGTTCTATTTTATTGATGAGGAAATTTAGTCTTAGAGTAGATAAGTAATTAGCACATGTCATTCAAAAAATAAGAGAAACCAAGATTCAAATCCATCTCTGATTCTGAAGCTTTTCTCCTCCACTTTGTTTATATAGTGTGAGCTCTAAGCATTATTCAGAGAAATGGTTTGTGTATGATGTTTTTAAGAGCTGATATTTTGGTAAAGTTGGCCTAGTTTGACCTGCCATGGGAGAGAGGAAGGCATTTTATAAGAGTGTGTTTCAGGAAAACATCTGAAACAGAAGTAATCAGGCTTCACAGAAACAATTGTGGAAAACAATCATGGTTAGATAATGGAATTGTGAAAACTTAAGTATGTATTAGGAAGAGTTTAGAAATATGCTTTATGAGTTTAGATGAATTTAGATGAGATGTGAGTTTAGAAAGCATTTTCCATAGTGTTGACATCATGCTGAAAGCAGTTCCTGAAAACAGTTCGTCTGGTGGCACTGTGCTGGTTGAAATGGAGAGAGGAGATCTTATTAAGATGACTGCCTAAGCTGTTAAAAGTAACCTAGGCTTAAATGACAAGAGCCCAGACAAACAATTTCATTAAGTTTCTCCAACACATAAAGTCTTTATCATATATAACACAGTTATGCATAATAGCTTAATGTAGAAACTAGCAAGACATGGTACAGACAAAAGATGAGAACACAGCTTTAAACATTTTGTTATAACCATATTGAGAAATTTCTTCATCAGAGCTTCTAGAACCATATATCTTTTAGCTATGCTTTCTACAATCTGTCTTTCTCTCTCTCTATATATATATATATATATATTTTTTAATGCACAATGGTGCTATGAAAAAATACAGCATTGTTTTTAAAAATATCTTTATTGTACAATTAAGTTGATTGTTGAAAACTCTTACAGTTCTATATATCTATCTCTGACAAAATTTATGGTATCCTGAATTATTCCAGACTCTGAACTAAATTCTTTAAAGAAATCCCTTCAATCCCATCTGCTTATAGTGCTCTGTATGCCTTTGTCAATTTTCCCATGAGAGGTAATGAAAAGAAAAAAATTGCAGAAATTCTGTTCTTACCTTTTATTATTCTCACTTTAAAAAGAAAGTTTTTTTTCTTATAAACTGCAACTCTTTTTTTAAACATCTGGGAGCACATTTAAATAGCCTAATTTAAAGCACTTTATCTGATACAGTTATATTTTGCCAACTTCTCACTTCAAAAATCTCCCACTTAAAAATGTCCATGTTATGATAACCTGACTATGCATATTTTTAGTGAATTAGCTCAAATATGTGTTCAATAACTTTTTGTAAAGCTTTTACATTCTGATATATTCAAATGGATTCCAAGATAGCTGTTTCATAGTCCCTGGATATTGATCTATGGTGTTTACTTACTCTTAAATAATATTTTTGTGTAGTGAGTCTATTTCTGTGTGTGTGTGTGTGTGTGTGTGTGTGTGTTAACTGGAGTGTCTTAATTTTTAAATAGTTATGAAATTCATACTCTTTAATAATGTGAATTTATATATGTAATACCTATATGCCCCAAGTTTCTTGTTCTGCTTTTATACTAGAATTACTCAAATAACCTAGCTTTATTGATTCTCCATTTTCATCAGTTTCAGTTGAAATTTAGAAAGAGTTCATCTGATGTATCGTTTTTGCTTCTAGATTGCAGTGGTAGAAGAAGATGGTCGGGAGGATAAAGCAACAATTAAATGTGAAACTTCTCCTCCCCCTACCCCTAGAGCCATCAGGATGACTCACACCCTCCCTTCTTCCTACCACAATGATGCCCGAAGGTATGACTCTCCCAGCACACTGCACATTGTATGTTCTCCTTCCAAAAATATTCCTCCTTCTTTCAGTGTTATCAAACAGCCTACTTAAAAATTTATTTAAAATTTTTTATTTAAGCTATAATTCTGCTCCCTCTCCAATCCAATCCAGATCTCCAAAATTCTGAGATCAAATTTTCAGTTTTAAATTTAACTGTATATTTATGGTCTTAGTTACTAGCCAATATTTATGAGAATAGATTTTCTACTTTTAGTGGATATTTCCTATTAAAATGGAGTCAGACTACAGGAAGGACTTATTAGAATAGTTACAAAAAAACTAAAGGATTCTAATACAAGACTATAAATTTGGCTTCTAGTGTAAGGATAATTAAGGTCTGAAAAGTCCATGCTTGTACCCCAATTACTTTTAACAGACAGGTATGTAAATCACCCTATTGGTGCTGCAAGTGTCAGCTATAACAGCTCCTCCTTAGAGAAGAAAAAAAAAAACACATTTGCCGAAATATTAAAAGTTTACATGGGGAAATACCCCATTTGTCATAGCAACTCTTCACGCGGTCCTTTCCATCTGCCTAAAAAATTGAAGCAGATCCCTATAATAATGCCATAAATAAGTCTAAGCATGCAATTTACATCTTAAATGTATGTTTTTTCACTGTCATCAATTACAGCATCTCTGAACACTTAACTGATATAACTGAATGTAATGACTTAATGATTAATACTTTAAGACTCTGTCTTCTAAATAGTATGTGTTTTACAATAAACGTTTTTGAAAACAGAGCTTTCTGTGCCAGCAGGCTTTTTTTTTCCTGTTTTGTTTATTTTTAATTTCTAAGGTGAAGAAAGTTACTCCAGATTCAAAAGTTATACTTACTTTACTCTCAAAAAAAAAGAGTGAAATATATTGTAACATATGAAAAGCAGTAACTTTTGGAGTTTAGAGAAGATGAACTCAGATTAATTTGGATGAATAAAGTTAAATAACTCATCACAATATTGTCAAATTAACAGCTGTAAAGAAGGATAACAGTATCATTGAACCTATCCTGTTAATACAGTGTCAAATACATTGACCAGGAATGGAACCTAGATCAACTTGCTTGGAAATCATTTCAGCTTATCATGTACCTAAAAGAATACCTGAGAACTGTAAGAAAAAGTATACAGTGATCACTAGGGTATATGATTTGTTACTTCAAAATCTCACAGGTGATTTAAAATTCAAAGAATTAGTATCCAAAACTGAGAGAGAGAAAGATAGCTAGAGGAAAATCCAGTAAAACCATGGGCTAGAATAGAGCATAAACTTTATTAGCTATATTTAAATTTCTTGTCATAGGTCATTATGTTTAAGATCTTAAAAACAAACTCTGCAAGAAGGAAATAGGTAAAGAGCCAAGGGCTAATTTATAGAATTTATAAATTAATAAACCAACCTATGTTCATTGATTAGTTTGATATTGTATGAAAAATAAGGAAAATATATTTTGGAAAAAAAGAAGTTTTTCTAGAGAAAACTTGGAGGCTCAGGGCCCTAAGCCCGAGGAAATCACATTTTAATATGCTTAAGAAAAAACATGGGAAAAAAAGAGAAAATAAGGTTTGAAGTGTACTTGTTCCTCCTTTCGTACTTTTATCAAGGAATTTAGTCTTGTGTACCTTGTGAATGCTACACCAAAGCAAGCAGTTTGCCCTCTTTCGTGTTTTACAGTAGTTTAACTGCCTCCCTCGAGGCTGAAAGCCTTGGGCTTGGCAGTACCAACAGCAGCCAAGACTCTCTTCACAAAGCCCCCAAGAAGAAAGGAATCAAGTCTTCAATAGGTCGTTTGTTTGGTAAAAAAGAAAAGGCTCGACTTGGGCAGCTCCGTAAGTATGCATGTTTGACTTTCCACTGCCACCCATTTTCCTCACTTCTTAGCATCCATCTGTCTTTCGTTTCATTTCTAATATTTTTATTTTTTTCCTACCTGACAAACTTTCTGTTTTAATCAGCTGTATTTAATCCAATACAGCTGAATAAAGCTTGACAAAAGTTTCAAAGGAAGAATATTGTAAAACTTTCAGTCCTTTTGATTTCTCTGTTAATAACAATACCTAGAATTTATGTAATGTTAACACTGTGACAGACACAAGGATCCTCTGAGGCAAGTGCTATTACTGTCATCCTTATTTATTGTTGAGGAAACAACGTATTAGTAATTTGCAGAACTGAGATAGTTGTCCTAGAGCCATGTTTCAAAACCAGCTTAAAACCATTGAGTATACTGCATAGATGTGTATAAGAGCTTAGCTGTGTGAATTTAAAAACTTTTCTGTTGAAAAAATTAAGAAGCCTACAAAAAATCCAAAAGAATTCTTTTTAGGTCAAAATAAAGCATTATAAAGGGCATAAAATGTAAAAAAAGACAAGGTTTCTTTGTTTTAAACTGTCACAACTTTCCACTAACAAACTCAACAACATGTAGCTGGAGAGACAGAGGGAAGAATGGGGCAATAGAGATTGTGTTAGAATTAATTATTGGGGGTGACTAATTGAATAAAATAGATCAGTACATTTGAAATGACCCTAGGTAAATATATAAATACATAGATACCTTGTTAATAGATGGATGGATAGATAGATGGATAGATGGAGAGTCTGAAACAAAAAGAATATGTGAGATGTATTTTCTAAAATGATGATATATACACTTGGTCTTTTTTTTCTTTGGTGTCTTTCTACATATTTACTTTTTTTCTGAAATCTCTTTTCATCATCTTGGTTATTTATGACTGCCTCTTCTTTTTCCCTGCTCTTCTCCTTCTATTTAATTTAGAACTAGAGTTAAGTTACATGGAAAAGGATTTAGCTCCTACCTCTAATAGTAAGTGATGAAGAGAAT
Source organism: Mesoplodon bidens (assembly GCF_964165515.1). NCBI lineage: Eukaryota > Metazoa > Chordata > Mammalia > Artiodactyla > Ziphiidae > Mesoplodon > Mesoplodon bidens. The sequence continues at coordinate 95,084,556 of NC_138167.1, forward strand.
GATACAAAGTTCTTAGCACTCCCTTTGGATTCTGAAATAAAAGAAATATTATGCACAAGTAATGTCCCAACCCCTAGACTTAGTTTCCTGCCCTGGCACTGCAAGAATTTCTGAGAATAATATTCATTTTTGCAGATTTGCAGCCATGATATTATTCAAAAATATCTTTCCCCACTTCCACAGCATGAAACCCACAAAACATCAGAAGCCATAGGAAACCGATGTTTATAACACATGAGCAGCCAGTTATGTGATTGAGTGTTACCATCAGGAGAATTAAATCCTCTTTGTGTTTCTCTTTCTCAGGATAGGAACCCCTTAGGATATAAAAAAAGAAAAGTATTATTGCATAAGGAAAGAAAAGAAAAGGTGATTACTTGGGGGATATAAAATGTACATGCCAAGATATTGTTTTAAAATTTGTTTTATTTTATTTGGCAACTACTCATAGTCAAAATCAAGGTATCCAGGATATAATTTAAAGTCTAGAAAAATATAGAACCTTCCAGAAACAGCCTTTTTACCCATTTTCAGAGACTGTGTGTCTCTATGTCAGAACAGATGAGAAGGGAATCAATTACAATTAGGTTCTTATCAACTCCATCCAAGTTAGAAAATAGCAATGCTATTCAAGATCACATTATAGTCCTGAGAAGATTTCTGAGCTCTGAGCAATTTTGTTTTACTTCATAGAACAACCAAGTATAAACAAAGCCAGTGTCAGCAGCATAGTAAGGACTACAATGCTGATGAGGAAGACAAAGACAAAAATCTAGACCTCTGGAGCTATACAGAAGCTACACTGAGGGCGAATCAAAGCTCCTGGAGAAACCAAAAATAAAGGTCTTTATTGAAAATAATACTTGAGAAAATAAGAAGAAAACACAGGCACAAGTAGGTTTCAGGAAGTCATATTTTTTTCCAGAAGAAATGGTACATGGTACCACTAGTGCTTTGGTTGAGGGATATGGACTCATGTTTACTTGTGTCCTGAAAGATGTACATCCAGGTTGTGAGGGGAGGACCATGAAAACTTACCAAACCCAGGGGCTACCACTTAGTGCTGCTGATTCACACATCAGAAGAAATTAGGGAAACATCTCTAGTGATCATGATTTTAATATCTTGATCTAGAAAATTCTGACATGGGAACACTGTCAATGTTCTTTCTTCTACCAATGAAAATAGAAATAGAAGATAGGAAATGATGGCATGGAAAGTAATATGGTAGAGTGATGATAGTGTCAAAGAACCAAATTTGAAATTTTGGACCAATTCCCAATATTTAGAACTCTTAAAGAGTTTAGCTCATAAATGCAAAGAAACTTAAGTTAACCTGAGAGTAGCTGTGCTAGATGCCTTTAAATGAAATGAGGTGTGGAAGAAGAAAACTTTCTAAATAGAACTATGAAAATGTTCACTCAATTGCATCAGGAATGATAAACAGAAAGGGAGGAATTCTTAGTAATTCACAGAGAAGAATAATTGTAAAGGGGACATTATTTTCCTTATATAACAATCTGAAAAGCTAGGGTAATAAAGTGAACTTCGGTTATGATGAGTCAGTGTGACTGCATTGATAACCACTAACCATGTAGAATCAAATTCAATATACATATAATCTATTTTTACAAATGTGTTATAGCAGAGGCAATATAAATGTGGAAACTCCAAAAGTCAAAGGAAGCAACACATTGAAAAGCATTTGAATAAAGCTAAAAATACTTTAAAGATAAAGTATTTTAAAAGATTAAACATATATATGAACCATGCCTCGTTGAAAGTCACAATTGAATTTTGGGAGAGTGTCCTGGCAGAGGAAATATTCCTTCTAGCAGACTTGGGGATCTGGTTTTAGTTTCTCTTTCTCTCTTCTTTCTTCTTTCATTTTCTTTATATATTACAAGCACCAATATGAAAAGATGCAAAAACAGGTTCGACAATCTCATTGAGGGACACGGAGACAGCATGGCCAGTAAATACCTCTGCTTACTTCCTAGAGCATACAATAGATTCAGGATGCAATAACAACCTTTAAAGACTTAGCAGCCCAATGACCACAACTTTTCCCCCCTGATTAATGCATCCAGATGCAATGCACCTCTGATATTTCCATTAATCTTTTTGTTTTCCATTAATCTTTAAACATGCTCATGTCTAATCTATATTTTGAAGATCATCATTAATCCTGCCATCTTCCCAAAATATTGACTTATCTTTTCCCTGCTCTTATAAGCCAAGCTTAAGTGAGTTGTCCACAACTACTATTTTTACTTCCTCATCTGTCAATCACTTTACAACTTTCCATATCCTGACTTCCACACATAAAATTCTAGAAACAAGTTCAGTTTTAACCAATATGGAAGGAAAGGCTAGATAGTATCAGAGCAATTTGAGGATGGTAACAAACTCACAGCTATATTTATGATAATGTAAACTTAAGTACTAGATCTGAAATAGGTGACCTCTTCCTAAAAACAGATCCTAAAAAATTTTGGTACAAAAGCTGTATCTAACAAATAATAGATATAAGTGAATGGCATAGACATGTAAGAACAGTGTCAAAAAAGCCACCAACCAAAATAAACTGATTATTGGAAAAACTGCCTAGACCAAAAGGGGAATTATAAAATTCTTATTTTTATTATTTTTGTTTAGTAATTTTAAAGTTTAAAGAAAATGAATAAAATGAAGGTGTACCTTATGTGAACAAGATATACAAATAAGTGGACCTATTCCAAAACTCACATTTTTGCCTCTATCTGCTTACTTGAAAAGCAAAACTTCATCCAGAAAAGAGGCACTAACAAGAGGACACTGAAGCCCAAGAGAGTTGATATCTTGAGGGGTGGAACAGAGGGAATGCTGATCATCCAAAGTCATTTATTTATTCCTACTTTGAGTGAATAGCATATGTTGAGCCAATGTGAAGTATAGAGTACCAACCATGGACTTTAGGAAAATGGTTAAAGCATGGCATTGGCATCAAAGAACATTCAATTTAGTGAGACAGATAGTACATAAACATGGACAACCTTTCATTAAAACAAATCAAAAACTTCAATATGTTTCTGGCCTAGAAAAGTTTTACCTGCTACATTGTCCTGTCAAGACAACCATGAACAGGAGTTCTGAACCTCAAGATCCATGATTAAGCATCAGTAATTGGAATCTTGACTGGCTTGACTTCTAATTTTATCTGAAGGCATCAACCTGTTTTGAAACAAAGCAAATTAAATTGTGTTTAAAATAGGCATATCAGATGAAGCTCATTTGTTTCTTTGACAAAGTTACTCAGTAACAGAACAGGGAAAGGCATTTGGGTGAGCTGTAACTCATGACAGACCTGTAGACGAGATGTCAAAATGGGGCCTGGGTGATGGAAAAATGGGGTGGAATTTATAACTGGTTGCATAGTCCTCCTTTAGAGTGATGATAAGTGGAGTGATGCCACCTTGGATCCAGGTTTCTAGTGGCATGATTAGGATTCACCCTGTTCTTGATCCTCACATCCCCCAATCACTTGGACATGAATATTTCGACAGCCCAGTAATCTGATTTATGGATCACTGATAGGGAAAGAAATCACAAATGAAAAAAAAAATCAGTGTTCTTCCTTAAAGACTACCTCAAAAAACTGAGATTTGGAAGGTCCAATATATCCCACTTTAAAAGTATAACTCTCAGGAGAATTTTTTACAAGAAAAATTTAGAATTTTCAGGTAACTCTAAAGTCAAAATATTAGTCAGTAAATTTAGTCCACGTTAATAGATGTACAGCATTGAGATAAAAGAAGACTTTTCCATTCTGTTCTGCTGTTGTAAAACAAGAGCCAAGGAATAGTATCCATTTCTGTTGACTACACTTTCGGAGGCATATCATAACCTCGGGTAAAGGTTGGAGGAGAGGATTAAGCTGATGAGGAGGATTGAAATTATGTGAGGAGTAGCTAAGTACAGGGGTATGTTTATTCTCCTTGCTGACCTGTCTGGATGGCTGATTAAGAATATCTGAAAAGCTGTTATGTGGCAGAATCTTTGGTCTTTTTGTTGTTGAGTGAGGGTACAAAACTGTAGCCAAAGTGTTAAAGTTGTAGAAAGATTAACCTCACCTAAGTGTAAGAAAGAGAACACTGGTGAGTCATAATTATATACAAACAAGCTAGCTTGTCAAAAAATGACTTATTTGTCACTGGAGATGGTCAAGCAGAAGCTAGGTAAATACGAGGAAGAACTGCTGTGGAAGGGGTCCAAGAATTAGAAAGCAGTTGGACTGGATGATCTTTAAGATCTATTTCAACCCCAGTAATCCTGAATCTATGAAGCTCTAACATTTAATAACATTTAAGCCTTAGGCCCAGCAACTCTTTCTTCTACAAAATATATACCATGAGTTATTTACTATGAAAATGCATATTATTTTTAAAATTACAGACTTTCAGAATTAGAAGATATCTAAAGATCATGTAGTGAGCCACATTCTATACTATACAGAAACTGAGATGATTTTAACAATCATCATGGCAAAGCAGCTGCTTGGTAGGAGAATTGGCAGTGGTTCCCAGATGTCACTTCCTGGTCTAGTGCTCCAGACAATATACTCGTGGGACTGTTTCCATCCAAAAATACCTCACTGAGCTCCTAGTCCCATGGAGCATGTTTGGGAACTTAATGAAATTAAAGACATGATTATTTTTTTCAGAAAGTTTATAACTTCTTGAGGATATTACACACAAATGCATAAAAAGTAAAGAATAATTCAAGGCAGTAATAGATATCACAGAATATATTATAAATTTTCTTATAAAACATATAGACATAATGTCAGTAAAGAGTTCTGATTATTAGTTTTTCTCTCCCTGGATATGTTTGATTCTACTAGGAACATCTAAGTGCCGTTTTCCTTCAGAATTGAAAAGGTTAAAGCTTGAGTTTCAAATAGGACTTATCTCTGAAAAAAAGGATACTAAAGCCACATGAAAGGACAAACTCCAAGGGAAACATGATGGAAAGGAACCTGGCTCTTTTTATGGTTAGTTAGGAAGTGGGTACAGTCTGGGGTCCAGAGTGTGAAACTAAATTATTAATATCAAGCAAAAGAAATGATAAAAATTGAGGGTCAAGTTACCAAGCTGTGGAGATTGGAAATGCAGAGATTAGGAGACAGCAAATTGAAGCAGACACAGCACAGGAAACGATCTAGGTTCCAGGGTCAAGTATCCAAGCAGAAGTGAGAGTTAGGAGTCAGAGTAATCAAGTACCACACTTTAGAGGCAGTTTACCAGCTTAGGAAAATGGTAATAGAGAGTGAAGAGGTAGTGATGTTAAAACATTTGCTACTTCTGAGGGAGTCATCTGTTCCATATGATTATAACACATTTACTGCCTAGGAAACACCAGCCCTCCCAGGCCTTCAGAGAGTCCTAATAATAATGACTGTAAAGAAAAAAGAACAGAACACACGTGACTACCCTAACAGATGTCAACAGTGAATGGTAAGCATAAAGAAAAGAGCATTACAAGAAGGAAACAGAAATCAAAGACAGAGATTTTCAAGAATGGAGAATTGATCAAAATATAGCAAAGCTATGGAAAAATGGTAAAAGCAGAAAACTATATGTAAATTATACAAGTAGTACCTCTAATTACAGATGTATAAAATGCATATATTGTTGAGTAAAAAAATAAAAACTACTCTTGCAAATTTCCTTTAAGTGTATATGAGAAGCAGTATATTTCAAAGAGACTTTTTTGCCTGATAAATTGCAGTTTTCTTTCCTTTATGGTCATCTGTCAGATTATGTAATAATGGTCTGAATTCTTTGATTTGTTATACTCAGCATAATGAAGAAAATAATTTCACACTGACAGAAACAGCATCAACATTGCACCAGCATTAGTTAGCAAGCACCTTTCTACATGTAAAATTTGGGTGCCTGTTCTGGCCTTTACCCTGAAATTCAGATTGTTCCTAGATGTTATGGAACTAGAAAATACAATATAATTTCCAAAGTATCAATTAGAGATGAGTCATGCTCTGCATAATGAAAGGGTCTTCTTTTGAAGAAAGCATTTTTTAGCTTCAATTGTGAATGCATTTATTACATACCATTTATGCGCCAGGCACAGTGCCTAGGTGCATCCTCCAGAGAACTAACAGACTGAGTCATGAAACAATTAAGTAATCACTTATAAATTCAAGTGCATTTAAAATCAAAATGAGTGGATGGATTAATACCGAAGTGAGGTCAAGTAGAAGAAAGATGAAACTACTGATCAGCCACAGATTATAGTCTTAATCTCCCTGGAATTAGAGTTCCCTTTTTAATACGATAACAGGGAACTCTGCTGGAAAAATGGAGATACAGAGCTTTTGCAATGTGCGTTTTGGCCAGAAATTCCTACGGACTTGTACCTCAAGGGTCAAAATGAAATAAATTATTCTGATTGGAGTCTGAGGCCCAGGCATCATAGAGATATTTGCCTTCACAATCCAAATGAACAGATATCTCCAACGAGTCCCATCCAAAGATCTGGGCATATGAAGGTCCTTCCTCAAATTCCTCAGCCTGGGTCTTAGGTAACCTCACACTTTGTAGCACCTCTCTTGAAATTCTCTAAAACCTTCCTTCTGGTCCCTGGGAGAGGTTGGGGCTGGCAATGCCATCCAGGCAGAACACCCTCACCCAAGACCTGGACCTGTGTAGGTCGAGTCTCTAGAAGCATTCAATTTTTTTTTTTACCTTTCAGAACCTGTAACTAGCCAGGAAGGCAGTGCCATCTGGGCAGGGTGCCTAATCCAACCAAACCATGTGCACCTGGGTCCCTGTTTCTCCCTAACTCCCTACCTCGTATCTGGGGTTGACCAGATTCCTTGGGGAGTGCAGAGACTTGCCTATGGGGTTGTTCTGGACCAGCGGCCTGACCCTGGTTCAGAAGGATGGTCTAACAATTGAATCACTCTCTCCTGCCTTTAGAATGGTATCATATGAGATTGGACAAACTAGATTGTCGTCCCACTAATTTTGGGTTACTCAAAATGTTTGTATAGAAAGGGGGTTGGAAAAACATTTGACTAGGCCCCTCACACCCTAAAAGTTATTCTGTCTCAAACACTTCCAAGTCCATGACAGCCTCACAAAAGAGAGTGTGCCTGAGTGATAGAGTGCCCAGAGAACTTCACTGAGGACGTGAGTTTTGGCTTGGGCTTTTGCATATGCAGGCATTATGGGGCCGCCGACAAGGTGATAAGCAATTTATTATCTGAATGTACACTGGCTCATGGGACTCGAGCCTTCTATGCCTGAGCACTTTATGCCATGAGATGGGTGGAGTTAATGATGCTCTCTCCATATTCCTAAGGGGTCTCCTGGAGAATAAGTAACGCTTAGCATCCACCAGCCAGTGTTTCTCATTGGGGACTCTCTTGCCATTTCAAGATGGGCAAGCTAAAGAACTTTCTACTCATTGAAGGAAGTTTAGATTTCTTGTCTCCTACCTAATATATATCGGTTGCACTTTGCAGTCGTTGTGACATCTAAAAATGTGGCCCTCTTCCTCCATCAACATATGCAAATATTTACATTCCCTCTGGAAACTGGTACTGTGTCCAGTATAGAACCACTACTCTATAGCACTGCTGAACAGGCATATAATGCAAGCCGCAAATATAAGTTACATATGTAATTTTTAATTTTCTAGTAGCCATATTAAGATAAGTAAAAAGAGATGGGCGATTAATTTTAATAATGTATTTTATTTAAACCAATATAGAAAAAATTATTATTTCAACATGTAATCAATATAAAATTATTAGTTAGATATCTTCTTTTCTTTTTTTTTTTGGTACTAAGTTTTCAAAATCTTTTGCATATTTTATACTCAGAGCACTTAATTTGGACCAGCCACATTTCCAGTACCCAATGCCATATGTGATTAGTGAATACATTCGTCTAGATGAGTAGATATTCCTAAAGTCCACACAGCCATGGGATCCCACTGATACCTAAGAAAAATTGAAGCAGACTCTCACCAGATTTAGATAATCATCCACAGAGTAAAAGAGTTCATAAGCTGGTTTGACTGAGGTCATCCTACCAGTTAGCTGGTCAGGTGGTTGGAAAGACGAACCTGGGATTTATGGGACAGCTGGATCAGTTCTATGAAAGAATGTTTTTCTCATCTAGAAATGTTTTATTTGGGCTTAAAAAAATGTACATAATTAGACTTTTGCTCATGCTTAAGGGTAGAGTTCTACATATGCTGCTTAAAAATAATTTTGCCTACTATGGCCTTAAGTGTCATTTTCTATTGGCATTTTCAAGCAGGATGTGTCGACAATTCTTTATTAAATTCTTTTCAAAGGATATTAGATTTTGAAGTGCTCAGAGTATTTCCAAGCTCCTCATGCTTTTTATTTTTATAATTTTATTTATGAGAAGAAAAGTCTAATATCTACTTTTTCTGGGTCTAGTTTTGATTCACAAAATTCCTCTAGAGCTCTCTTTGTTTCTCCTCCAGAGCGTTTATTTTTTTAAAAACTGTTCTTTTCTCTAATTAAAATGTTGGGTTCTTGAAAAAAATTTAAATCATAATTTATATGTTCTTTGCTCAGAAGGGCAAAAAGCCTGGTTCATTCAACCGTGTAGTGGTTGAAAATGTCTCATTGTTTATAGAATGGGTCTACTCATCAATCTGTGTCCCCATCTGGACTGATCAAGAATTTTTAGCTTTTTTTTTTTTTTTAAGAATTTTTAACTTTTAAGTGAATCATTATTCCTTTCCATTTATGTTTCAAGAGAACAATTTTATTGTTAATTACAGATTGTGAATAGTAATTTATGGACATACAGTAGGGCAAGTATACCAATGAGAAAAATAAAATGAAAATATTCTCACTGTGCATAATGGAAATTCCCACATTTAAAAATGTTTCCCAAGAGTATTTTAGTCAACTAGTGGATGACTTTCCTAATGATACCAACAATGAAAATCATTCACAATAAAATGTTCTTTAAGTATTAATTGCATACGTGCATAATTGAATAAATTTCAGTCCTCAAACTCTGAATCCCTCAATAAGATCTAGACAGCAATGTGTTTTGAATTAAAGAGGACTTTCTTATAATTATCCAGTTCAGTAACAGAGTTAGTAGGCTATGAGATTAACTTATTTATATCAATGATCCAGAATTAATAATACTGAGTATTTAAATTATTTGTTAAAATGAATTATGAAAAATAATTACAACAAAATTATCTTTAATAGTACTTATTTACTGATATATTGGTGAATGTTTTTGTGTAGACTTTTAAGAATTAGTATTAGCTTAAATCTTTCTACTTAATCTTGAGCTTAAATGGAAATTTAAATCTCTTCCAATTAAAATGACTTAAAAATAATGAGCATTTTTCATTTACCTTGACTTCATGTTTTTCACATAGTAAATAGCAAAGGGAAAACAGAGCCCAGGATTAAGTTCTCATTTTTCAATTACAACAGATAATTTATGAACAATGATATGTTTAAAGATACTAGATAATTGCTTTGTAAAATTGTTTGATGCCCAACACACTTGCCTTTCTTCCTTCTCCTATTCCAAGGTTATATATATATATAGGATATATCCCAAAGCCAATAAAACTGACACTGCATCAAATAACTTGTGACCTGCTAGGTAAAAACAAGTCTTACAGGGTCTCTTGAAGAAAGATTTAGAATTTTTTCAGATATTATTATAAAAATTTCAAAACAAAACAAAGCCTGCCAGAACATAGGAAGTTCTGGAAGTTACGTTGGTACTGAAGGATATAGGAGTCATCCAAGTGAGCAGAAGAGGGTTCCAGAACAAGATACAGAAAGTTTTGATAACTCAGCAAATGTTTCTCCATTCTCTCAACTTGGAATTGAAGACGTACACCTGAGTTTCTGCTCATTGGGCTATCATTTATTTCATTATATATGAAAAATTTCACACATTTGAAACATCGAAAACCTCACACACTGCACAGTTTTTTTCATTTTTCGTAAGGAAAAATATACCTCATAGCTTTCAAACTATATATTCAAGTGTTTGTCAGTATACAGGTTACATGTATTATGTTGCTACTAGGTGCAATTGAATGGTCTACCAAGAGGTACCTTTTATTTTTTTCATTGTCTCAGTGTATGTTTATGTATGTACCCATGCCATTGAATGCGTATTATGTTAGAAATACCAAGGCAGGCCAAAAAATAAAAAAAAAAAATGTAATACTAAACAATTGCTCAAATAAACTTTTAAAAATTTAACTTCAGAATTGACACAATATATCCAACCTAATATGAATAGTTACTTCTTCACAGGAGGCTTTATGGAGACTGAAGCTGCAGCTCAGGAGTCCCTGGGGTTAGGCAAACTTGGAACTCAAGCTGAGAAGGATAGAAGACTGAAGAAAAAGTAGGTTTGGAGATTTTTTTTCCTCCTTTTTCTAACTTTTACTTACTTTGTCTCATTGTTTGTGGGGAATTAAAAAGAGAGTAATTGGAAACAAAACAATAGACAGAGGCCAGTAGTGTCCTGTTCTTCCCTAAAACTATTTGGTGCACCAGTTTCATGGTTATAATGGGCTAACTATTAAAATAAAAATCTTTGGCACATAGTAGAAATAAACAGTTTTTTCTAAGAGATCATTTATTTGAAAACCAAATATATTTAAAATATTTAAATGTAGCCCTACAAATAATGTAATATTCCATTTGATGTTAAATTCAGTACTGAATTGGTATGATAAAATGAGAGAGTATCCAACTTTGTGTTCCTCTCACAACAATTAAAGGACCTCCTCTTAAAATGGAGTCTTTAAAAGGAGAATGTTTCTCTGACTGACTGAACATAAACTTATTTTAGACTCACAGCAGATTGTTTTGCATCTGTCAGGAAACTGATAGTGTATTTTTTTCATTCATGTATAATATGGAACCTTTAAATGACTTGCAAAACTGGCAATTTTGGAGTCTCAGCAGCTGTTAGAAAGCAAGTGGGTCCATATATAACATATTTTTTAAAAGCTTAGTAACATTTGCTGTGATGAAATAGGACCTTTAGACCGTGTTCTTTAAAATCCAAAGAATTTCTCTTTATTTCAGAATCATTTGATTGGTTACTCCTTTTCTTCCCTCTCAAATATTACATTGTGTTTATAGTTTTCATATTAACCTTCTTTCCTATGAAAGAATGTTCATTGCTCTAGTCATCATTATTGTAACATGGTTATATTAGTCAGGCTAATGTGCACGTGGTTATACTAGTCAGGCTAATTAATTTACTTCATATTTTGCCTTCTCACTTGCTTTGCAGATGTTTGCTAATAATGAAATATGTAGTTACAAGTGTAGAAAAGTCCACTAGTCTAATTGTGTCATTAATTTTCTACTTACTAAAATTAGTTATATACCTAAATTTAGTAGAAATACTGTTCAGAAAAAAGAAGTGACCGTGGGAGCATTATTTCTTGAAGACAATTAAATGCTCAGTCACATTCCACACTAATAAATATTTCCTCTTTCATTACTGATTACTCGATATTTAAATATTATCACAATCTATTCCTATCAATAAATGTTATATTTTATGGTTATTTACTGAGAAAAAAAATCTTCTGCTTTGATAGACTCTAAAATTTATTTGATGTCTAAAGGATTTTGAAGGTATTTATTTAAGATTGCTTTAAATCTAAATGAGTAAGAATAATCAAAACCTAGCCTGGCTAATGGACATGGTTTATTTCCCTTAAAAGTTAATTCTCATTTTTCCCACAATGAAATATTTATAAATAATGGCAATCTGGCCAGTTTTCATATTGCATATAAGGCAATGCCTCACATAGTTCATTTGTTGTTTATGGACCAAGTTAAGTGTCCATTTTAACAGCTACTAAAGTTAAAAAATTCCAATTATACAATGACTTGACAATATCATAAATTTAGGATTAAAGTTTAGCGATTGTTAAGTTTACACACTGTTGGATTGATTTGATATTAATTTTATGGAATTTTTTCTTGAATCCTAAGTATCCTCATAGTCAGAAAGTGATTTTAGTTCTGGACTTGGTTTGAGATCTTACTATGCTTGACTTTATTGTTTCATTTTGCAATATGTTTTAGCAAAATATAATTTTTAAATGTAGTAAATAGAATACTAGTCTTGAATATTAAGAAGAATATTAAAAACAAACTATAATACAACAAAGGTTAACATTCCTTAGCACAACTATTTCTTATAGAATAATAATATTTGGGTTAAAATGGATCCAACAAGGCTAGCATTGTTAATCAGTGAAAGGACAGAAATATTTCTCTTATTATTGATCATCTCATAACAAAGCCCTGTGAGCACAAACATGCAACCTGTATTTGTAAGACATATAAGGAAGTGCTAACACTTATTCAGGACTTCCATGGCACCATGCCTGGGTTTCTGGGTTACCAAAGAGTGAAGTGTCTTCGTGTAATGGGTTTTACAAGATAAGCAAGGTAACTTATTTTTAAATGACATAGTTTCAAAATTTACTTCTATCAAATGTATTATTAATTATGATTAAATATTGATCACGTTCTCAAATTTTGTAAAGCATTTACAATTTTATTTAAACAATTCCAATATTCTTTTTTTTTAAAGACACCATATCCTCTTTAAGTGTGCTTCAAGGAATCATACTCATTTCATGTGTAATTGGCTACTTTCAAGATGGAAAAAAATTCAAGTACTTTTTTGGAAAAAATACACAAAAAAATGGAGCAAACTATTTCAAAATGTTGAACACTATAGATTGTACATGCATGGTTGCAATGACTGTAGTCTCTTAACAGTTATTTTTCTACATTTTATCTAATGACCAAGCCAAATGATGTGTCCAGGACATAGTACTTAGACCTATGATCACTGTACCAAAGTTCATATCAGAGATTCATTAGTCGACCTGTGGGAATAGCAGAGCTGGAAAAAAGTCTTCTTTTTAACTTTACTAGGATATCAGGTATCTACAGTTGACAATCTGTGAATTTAATTTTAATTGGAAGAAATCTTTAAATAAATTACTTACAACACATTTTTAAAAACCATATGGGGGACATACTTTCAGAAAGCAGCATTCAAGACATTCCAAATTCTTGCAAAGTTCAGAAATTTGCAACGTTAGCAGTCCCAAACAAAGGTCTAATTTGAGGTGCATTTACCATCCAGCAAATTAAACACGTGTAGATTAAAGCATTTTACTTGGTCTGTGTTCCTACTTTGTTCTACTTCTATTTTGCTTTCTGCTGCAGAAATTTGTTTTTCTTATATTTCTAGCTACTGTCCTATGATGATAAATAGGAAATCAACAATACTGGATCTGTTAAAGTACCTACTGTTCTAAAAATTCTTGAGTTGAGTATTCTCTTCCTGAGTTGTGTATTATCACTCAAGTGATATTCTACCACCAGAACAACATCTAATCTTAAGGTCTAAAGTCAATCTATTGTTCTACCTGGTTCATTTTTACTGCGTCTTATCTTTGGACCAGTTTTTCTGCAGTCTTGTTGTATAGTTCTCCTAATCTTTAAGGATTGAGTCACTTATTATTTGCAGTATGTGTCTCCGTATTAAAATTATGATTCTCCACAGTTTTCTCAGTGTGTCACTACTCTCTGAGATCTTTTCCATCATCCCTTGTTTAATTTCATTGGATGGCAAGCATCTTTTCTGACTTAACACAAACTGAATATCTTCCTCATTTCTAAGACTAGACCTGAGAACTTCACTTCTTCTCTTTTATACTTATCATCCTGATCTTCAAGAACTTATTTCCCTTTCTTAGCTCTCCAGCAAATGTTTTAGACTAAGCCCTAAAGCTACTTGCTCAGGATGGCCAATGAAAGTCAACCACACAACTCCAAAAAATAACTGCACAGCATAATAGAAGCTACTGCAAGGTCAAAAACGTACATGGTCTGGCCCACCAAGAACCTCAATTTATGAATGTTCTTTAACTCCCTAACTCCCCGAACTTCACTTAGAATCTAGGTGTGGGTATTTTGATACCCAGTAAATAGAAACTCTGTTCTTTGCCAAAGTTTAGAATTTATTTGGTAATAGACAAAGGAGTCAGACAATAAGAGATCAAAATGTATACTGATACAGCTGGTAGGACATGATTTAGGTATATGGGGAAAAGGGAGGTTCCTAAAACTGAACCCCCAAGTTAGGTAAAGTTACCTGACACAGAAAGAGCTGGGTAGTCATAGGTTTCTAAGACGTGAAAGTATAAGCCCCATCTCTCCTTAAAAATAACATCTACAATATTATGATTCCATAAATATGTTACTTTAGAATCAATAGCTATGAACTCACAAGGAAGAAAATAAAATTTTATGTCATTAGCATCTTTGCCTAAAAAAGAGTTTTAGAAGTATCAATATGTTTGTATTAATATCTCTTCAGATTTCTTATTTTTTCTCCTGGAACATATTTAGCTGCCAATTTCCCATATCACCATCTCTGGAAATGTGTTGGTAAGGTTTAGGACAAACTTCTTAAGATCTGTAAATATAATTTATACATAAAATTAATTGAAAATTGTAAAGATATTGGTTTAAAATAATTTTTCCTCAAAACTTTAAACATAGCCCTCTTCTGGCTTCCAGTTGTGTCTAATGTCAGTTGATTGTCATTCTTTAACGTATAACATGTAGGATTTCTTTTTCCTTTCTTTCTCTCTCTCTCTCTCCTGAAAGTTTGAGTTCTCCCTTTATCTTTGAGGTTCAGAAATGTCATAAGTATGTTTATATTCATATGATTTTTATGTTTCATTTTTCTATTTCATACTTTCAATCTAAAGACTTGTTAGACTAGACTGTGTTACATGTATTGACCTAAAAGATTTTTATTTCTAGACTTAACTTTGATTCTAAGAAGCTTATTTTTACAGCGACTTATGAGATTAAAGATGAAGTTGTCTGTTTCAGTAGTAATACCCCTGTCTAACTCTCACAACAGTCCTTGATAGGCGGTGAATGTATTAAAATCGACAGAATACCCAGTGAATGGTTACTTAGCTCCAGAAATACAAATTCTGAAATATCTGTGTCATTTTTTATCTTCCAGTGTTTTTCTCCTGCATTTTAGCACTGTGTAATTTTTTATTAAAACATATATGCATGTTGAAATCTTCTATATCTTGAGACTAAATTGAAAGATACCATATGAATATTAATATACTGACTAATATATCATCTTCAATCTTTAGTTATAATATAGGTAATATATTATTATATGTTAGATTTGCTATGTTCTCCTGAATGGATATCACTGCTAAGTGAATATGGATTTCGTATTTGAAATCAATTTCTCAACATCATTAAAATGAAATTAACATTCCAACTCAGCTATTGGCAGCATCCTCCAGAGAAGTAGTTTTATCCTTGGAGCATAACAGTCACAGTTAATCACTACCGATGAATCTTTATGTTAGAACTTCAGAGACATAAAAGTGAAGCTCTATAGATTTAGTTAATTTATTTCCATTGCAATCCTAAGGGTCTTCTTCAGTGCACAGACGTCAATGTGTTTTGAGACTTGGCACTTTTAATCTTTGGCATTTGGAAGTTTCAGAGTTTGCATATCTCTAAGCAAAATAAATGTCACTGAAAATATTCATAATTAAAGGTATCACAGAAACTGCACAACATTCTTTCATTCAATAAATATTTATTAAGTGCCTATGTGCCAAGTTAAACTTATAAATGAGTTGTATTCCAGAGGTTAATTTGTAAGACATGTGTTAGAAGCTTTGAATACATTTTCCCATGTAAGTAAGGTCATATATATGGAAGGTAAATGTCTTTGCTTCCCCCACAAAAATATATTTTGTAAGAATGTTATAGGCACTAAATTTGGCTGAATAAAACAAAAAGGGGAATTCACTGGTAGGATATTAGAGTATCTCAGAGATTGCAGAAGCAACAGTGCCAGGACAACTCTAAAATTTCAACTACGACAGATTATGAAATACTTCTCTAGAGTGTTGTCAAGAACTCATCTTTTCTGTTTCACATTTTTAAGTTCCTAGGTGAAAGAATCTGATTGGCCTAATGTAGAAGAGATATTTGTACTTGGATCAATTAGTTATAGTCAAGAGTTCATTTAGCACAGACATGGTTACAGGGGAACACTCTTGGGCAACCAACTCAAAAAGCTCTAATAAAAGTAGAATATTTCAGAACCTAAACCCAATGTTCTCAATATTTATCTGGGAAAATGTGTCAGTTTCCTACTTGGAATTCCAGAAGTTTGTCCGCTCTGCTGAGGAGCTAGAGCTATCATTGCCTTACCATCTGATCATGGATAGCCCTGCCACGCTCCAGCCATGGACAATTCTAAGAATTTCTTGAACCTAAAAAATACTAATAGCCAAAGGCTAAAGGCCAAAATCCATTGAAATTTGTTAGGAAAAATGAATCTGAGGAAAACCAATGTGCTCTTTATATATATATACATATGGAGGAAGGAAGAAAACATGGAGGAAATAGGGCTGCTCTTATGAGCCTGCGGTGCAATGTTAATAGATTACAGAGTACGTAGAACCAGGAGCCATGTATAGTCTCTGTATTTGCTGTCCATGAAAATGAAAAGAATAAAATAAGAATTAAAAATAGTAAGTGAAAACTCAAGATAGTTACATGTACCAGAAGAATGACCTCCTTTTCTAAAAATTAAAATCCATATTGTTTGTCTTGATTGAAGTAAATCCTGGATTAATGGAACATGCAAATGATAACTTTTCACTCATTCACTTAGTGCCTATTCTGTCCCAAGAACTGTGTTAGAAACTACCGATATTGAATTATACAGTTCCACTCTTCAAAGAGCTTATAGAGACACAGTCATGAAAATAAATTATTGCACTTAAGTATTTCAGTGGCCATGATCCTTTCTCTAAGTCTCTGGTCTTTGAATAGAATGAGAAAAGTGTCATAAGCCTAAAGCCACCTAATGTTCTTATTTAACGGATGTTCTCTGAGATAAAGACTGGTCACCTCACTGTTAGTTCCCAAAATAAATGTGAAACATCTATTAGGTTATTTTTGAACAATAAGAAAGGGGATTATCGATCACCAGGAGTAAATGGAGTTCCTTAAGAATAAGCTGTGTCCTTAAACTTTTTAAACATTTTCCAGACACGTAGATGAGGAAAAATGCTGTTGAAATACCACATATTGAGTTTAGCAAGGTATTTCAATTACTTTCTAAATGAACATAAGATTGAAATGAGACTAACAGCATGGAAATATAACTTGTGGGACCATTGTAATCACAGGGGCTGAACAAGTGAATTGATGATGCCTGAGTGAAACAGAAGGTGGTGGACTCAGCCTTTTCATATTTGATTTAAATACGAATATGAGATTTGTAAAAGCATGAAGCTAAAGGACATAGTTAAGTTTTAGATAAATAATTTTGTTTAAGGAAAACCTTTAAAGAGAGATGTAAATCTAACAAGATGAAGTTTAATAGGGTCATTTATATAAATCTGCATCCAACTTCATGACCATACATATTGATTACTTGTGTATAGGGTGATATATATCATTCAACTGCAGCTCCTAAGAAAAATGTTGCTACCAAAAAAAGACAAATTAACAATGCCTGATAAAGATATTGATTTCCAATATCCAAAAAGCAATTGATAAGGCAAAAACTCTATGCACTGACCAGATCATAGCTGGATATTTGGTTAATTTCTGGGAAATAGGCTTGAGGTAGATGTATTCAGACATATATTCAGAGGAACATGACCAGCATAACAAGATGACACCAAACCATGTCTTCAAGCAGTGTTAGAAATAATTAGGAACATGTGGAGTGTAGACAACAAAGATCCAGATGCTGCTAAGAAAAGAGCAATTAGGTGTATTCTTTTGGCTGCATGATAAGATCTTGGGCCAAAAGTGAGAGATTGTTACAAATAAATTTGAGCTGCGTCTAAGAATTGTTAACAATCACAGATCTGAGAAGAATTGACCTCTTAGAAAGAGTTGTTCCTCATGATTATGTCCAACATAGACCTGCCAAGCATATGGACGTGGCAAAATTATTAAATGAGGGATTCAAATTTCAGCTGAGAGATTGGACTACATGCTCTTTAATTTGCACCTGCCTTGGGATTCTGTGATTCTCTACACAATTCAAAGAACTAGATGCAGAGAATCTCTGCTTTTTTTAAACATTTGCAATGCTTGGCATAGTGTAGGTACTCAAAACATATGTTCAGAATAAATGAACACAGGACTAGAAGCTGGGTGGAAAAAGAAGACGAAAAACTAAGAATCTGGTACAGGAACTAGGGCGGTCACTTTCACCCAGATGACCAGCCAGAAATCTGGGCTTTGCCTTTACCCCTCGTTCTGCTTTGTCCTTACCCTTCCTCTAGGCACCTGCGTACATGATCACTGTCACCTCCTATACTGTTAATCCAGATACTAGCTCTTTAAAATCTCTCAAGCATGTTGATTTTCTTCTTTTCTTTCTCAGGCCATCATACTAAAACAGTGTCTATACTTCCAGCCTTGCCTTCTTCTAATCCATTCTTCACACTTCAGCTAAAGGGATCTATCTGAATCATATTTCTAAACTTGCCTAAAATCCCTCAATCATTTCCTAGCATCCCTAGGATAAATTCCAAATGCTTTTATATAGTCCCTAAATCCCTATATTATCTGGTTCCTGTTTATCTCACCAGCTTTATCTGTCTCTACTTCCCATCTTACATGTTATGTTCTTAATATACTTAATATCTATTTCTTGTTTATAACTACTTCTGTCTCCTTGTGTGCATATATCCTGTTCCATCTTCCTCCTCATCCTTTGTGTAGTAATGGTAATAATGATCTACTTTATATGTAATAAATATTTAATAATCACACTGAGTAGTTGCAGTATGCTAGGCATTGTTCTACACATTTTACATTTATTTTCTCTTTAAGTTTTCACAAAGATTTTGAGGTAGAAACTCCTATTTCCTCCACACATGAAGAAACATAGCTTTCCAAGCACTGTGGTATATAAAAGTGCAGGTTTCCTGAGCCCTGCTTTCTCTGAATTATTTAGGATTTGGGATAAGGCCACAATTTAAAGAGTATGTAGTCCAGTCTTTCAGCTGGACCTTGAGTACCCTATCTAATTTTAAATGGTCTTCACGAGGAGTCAAAAAAAATCTCTCTCTTTATACTCTGAAAAGAGTAACATAATTTTTTTCATAGATAATAATTAGCTTCTTATCTGACCCCATCCCATCCTTCAAAATGAGCAACAAATGTATTCAAATTAAACACCTTTTTTTAAGAATGAGAAATGGAGGTAATTTCAACGTGGTGTAGTTGCTTTATAAAATTGATTTTTTTCTGATATAATTAGCCACACATATTATCCCAAAGTTTGATATAAGAATAGTAATGCTGGACATATACCCTGAGAAAACCATAATTCAAAAAGAATCATGTACCACAATGTTCATTGCAGCACTGTTTATAATAGCCAGGACATGGAAGCAACCTAAGGGTCCATTGACAGATGAATGGATAAAGATGTGGCACATATATACAATGGAATATTACTCAGCCATAAAAAGAAAGGAAATTGAGTTATTTGTAGTGAGGTGGGTGGACCTAGAGTCTTTCATACAGAGTGAAGTAAGTCAGAAAGAGAAAAACAAATACTGTATGCTAACACATACATATGGAATCTAAAAAAAAATGGGTCTGATGAACCTAGGGGCAGGGCAGGAACAAAGACGCAGACATAAAGAATGGACTTGAGGACATGGGGAGGGGGAAGGGTAAGCTGGGACGAAGTGAGAGAGTAACATTGACATATATGCACTACCAAATGGAAAATAGATAGCTAGTGGGAAGCAGCCGCACAGCACAGGGAGATCAGCTTGGTGCTTTGTGACCAGCTAGAGGGGTGGGATAGGGAGGGAGGGAGGGAGACGCAAGAGGGAGGAGATATGGGGATACATGCTTATGTATAGCTGATTCACTTTGTTATACAGCAGAAACTAACATAACATTGTAAAGCAATTACACTCAACAAAGATGTTAAAAAATAGTAATGATCACTAATAAATAAGCTATGTAAGAAATTTAAATATGTGCTTGAATCAATCTGTTATTCATCCCAGTAAAACGTTCAAAGTTAGTGCCTAATAGCAAGGATAATTAAGTTCCTTTATTAAAAGGAAAAAAAGTGACTAATTAAGGTAAACTTAAATATAATGGTGACTGACATCTTAATTGGGAGAGTATTCTCTATATTTATTTCCACAAATATAGGCTCTTATATTAGCTCTGTATGGTAATTTTTATAAGGACTTTGAAGATGTGCTTTTTTCCCATAGTTATTTAAAATTAGCCTTTCAGGAAGCAAGCTTCTCTACCTTGTTTCCACATTTCTAAGAAGGCCACTGATTACATCCTATTGCTACTATTTTATAAAACATAGTTCTATAACAAAAGACTTTTCATTCAAAAATATATATGTATGTGTATATATGTTATATTTTATGCATATATGTATATACATGAACATACAATTAAATGTCTTTATTTCAGATTTTACATACTTAAAATTTTTATTTGGGGCTTGACTGTGGTATGATTGCTAGGCAAATGAATAACAAAAATTCTTGGAAGAATAAAGATTTTTTAACCTCTTTTAAAGAGTCGAATATTTTAGCTATTTTGAATCAATATTAACTTTAAAGAAAAATTATTTCTGAAGAAGTATGATGATGAACCATACTTAAAACTTTTGAACCATTTTCTTTCATTTGTAAGGATCACTAGAAATGTGCTTCGCTATTTATTTTTATCTGTATCCCATCATCTGTCTTTATATGTAAAGCAATTTCTGCCATCACCCCGGGTGCTCTTGTATCCATATAGAACAACCATTCACAACTTAACCTTTAAGTTCACAGCTTCATTACTTCCAATGTCATTCTCTACTCCAAGTCAGACACCTCTCATGTTGTATTCTGAATCTTGTCATCATCCCCAAATCATTCCTGTTTGAAAATTACTAATTCAAGCATATGATTCCTTCCTATCTCCTCCCTTCAGCTCCCTTTATCAACTTCCACTATCGTCTTTTTAAAATCTTCTATCCTTTCCCAGTGCATCAGCCCCATTTGGTCCTCTTCTCTCTCCCTATTTAGCTTGAATTCTATGTCCATAATTTCACCACACTCAAAAATTCCTAAAGCCCATCACTCCTCTTTCATTTGGTGACATCCACATCGTAACTACAGCCACCAATGAATATTCTTTCTCCATGGCTACATTTGGGCACCTCTGTGCTGCAGGAGAAAATTAATGCAGGGAAATTTGGACCAGCTTCATTTGGGAATTCAACACTGCCAAGTAATCCCAGTACTTTTCTCTCACCTATCTTCTTTCTACTCTCTGCAACTTCTGTTGGAGACCTCCACTGTCCTCAAACCCACATATTCTGCAGGTGCGTTCACATTCTACTTCAGAGGGAGAGAAAAAAAAGAGACCAATCTGAGTCCTCTGAATTATTTGCTGCCAAATCCACGCTAACACTTGCCCCCATCCTGCTTTATTATGGAAACTAGGTTAATCTCTTCTTACTTAAGAGCATCCTTTCCCATTTTGTCTGTCACGTTGTGCCAGTTTCCCACTTGTACTTATACATTCAAATTCTGCTCTCTTCAGTGTTGTGGCCATCAGCATTTAAACATTCTTACGTTTAACCTATTGAAAGAAATCCTTTCTTCATTCCACTTTTCCACTTCAGTTACTACCTGTTCACTTCCCAATTTGGTGTTAATAATTGATTTTTTAAATTTCTGAGTCACCAACTTGAACCTTAAGAAGGAAGAGGCAACTCTATTCCACATATGGAGTTCATTTAGTAAATTATTTCTAATATGGAGTTGTACATTCAAAGTTAGCTAGTTTATAAACAGAAGGCCCATTCATTCAGTAAGAGATCTAGAAGAGTAAAGTGAGGCAACTTAAACATTTAAGAATCCTGTTTTGGAATATAAGATATACGTTAGTTGATAATGTCTTCTTGTTTGTGTTTGGATGTGTGCTGATGTTCCCAAGGAAAATATTGTGCCAGTAACTGGATTGATCTTATTCATTATAGGGTACCTTAAAATCTGTTTTCTAGGTCAATGAAAAATTGTTATTTGCCTATTACTTACAGTGGTCTTTAACTGAAAAATGTTAATTCTTGACCAGAATCTCTCTTGCTAGTCTCGTAACCTTGACAATCTGGAGTAGAAAGAAAAAGAATGAGGTTATATGTTCCTGTAAATAACTGCATGTAGAAAAGAATATCAATTTTATAAGAAGAAAAATCACTTTATCCAGACCAAAAAAATTATGCAAATATATATTACCTCTGATATGAATTTATAATATATTATCACAAACTCTCTTAGAGTCATTTACGATTATAGCTTTGTCCTTTGCAGAACATATTTTTTTTTGAAGGTCGTGAGCTGAAATAATTACTATTCTAAAGTGAAATAGCTGCTCAGTATTGCTCTTAAACTAATTGACTATGGAGGAGAAGAAAGTTCATAAAAACTATGAAAAGTCAGATAACTTATATACATCGATAAATATATTAGAACTTTAAGTAATACTTCTTGACTGATGCCTTTATATTTGTGTTTCCTGTTTATTTTCATCATTTCTCTTATGTTTTATATTCAGGGTATTTCTATAGGTACAAGTTTCCTATTTTAAAAATGATAAATATGTGAGAAATATTAATATTCCACCGTGTGCAGATTTGTTCACCTTGTTTTATTGGAGAGCAATTCCTAGGTAGCTAGTAGACTGAGGAAGATTATTTTGTCCATGGTAATAACTGGCCCCAAATACTTTGGCAATTTTCATGAAGAGCACAGAAATTGCCCTTTTCTCAGAACTCATCAAAGTGTTCACAGGTATGTTGACAGGAAAACCACTTTAACCGCCTGGAATGTATCTCTTTGGGTCTTAATTTTCTTTATGTTGCATATATGTTGTAAGAAATATTCCTTAAATTTCTTAGGACATTGTGATGCCAATTTGTATGGACAATTATGTTTTTGTTTATGTGAAAATTTAAAGAGCTTGCCACAGCTGTTCTGCAGCTAAGGTCAACGAACATGCATTTCTCTAAAATGCACATTTAATGAAAGAATATACAGTTTCTCTGAATGAATGTGTTTGGAGGAGGCATGTGCAGGGTGTGGCATCGCACGTGCAGCTTTATAATGATTGTGCAATAAAAAAGGGAGCTCTCTAACTTGCCTCATTTCTTGGATAGGAATCTCTGCTTCATATTTTGTTATATTGACTCTATTTTATGAGCTATAGTAAGTTTTATTCTTCTAAGAATTCGTCTATTATGCTTGTAAAGAAAATTTTAAATAATATTCTCATGGTCTTTTGTTGGATTATTTAAATTCCATATTTTCCCAGTGCCTCTATTCTATCCAGGGAACAAGTGGGCTACTTCAAACACTGCATTTAAATCTACGTTTTTGTGATGATTTTTGGTAGCATTGGTGAACCAATCTAGTTCATTTTCTCCCTCAGAGCAACATTTATAAACACTTGCCCAGATAAATAAATGCTTCTACTGAAAGACACCCAGTTAGCACAACATTTATTTTGGCAGTTCACACAGAGGAGGAGGAATTCCATGTGGTAGAGGAAGAAGAGTGATAGAATTTTTTATACTTTCTCATGATCTGATCATTGGCACATAATTACTATTGTTACAGCACTTGTTAGGATTATAAAATTACGGATCTGGAATGTACGCATTTCTTCTTGCCTCAAATTAAGTTCAGGAGATTGAACCTCAGAAGCTACTAGTGATTTTGATGAAACCATGTACGTGAACTAGAATCCAGACACTGACGCTCAAACCAGTGCCTTCTTCAAGTTGCTGCCTTTCCAGAAGTCTGCTGTATTTTTCTTAAGCTCTAACAGTAAGCTTATAAATCTGTATGAGAATCTGAGCACCACTTAGTAAGTTACTGCTTCTATTTGTAAACAGTAGCCTGAGACAAAAATTATTCTTTAACAAGCTGCCTGACTTCCTCCAGGGGTTTACTAGAGGCTGGGAAAATGTGGTCATGCATGTTTCAGAGTGGCTCATTTTCAAGAGACAGACTTACTGGTTGACTATTAGAACTGCCCTCAGCCTGATTATGCTTTTGGACGCAGTGAGTATGTGTGTCATGGTGAAAAAAAAAATACCATGTCTTTCTCATATCTGAGCTTCCACACATCTGAAATGATGCTCTTGTTTTATTCCATGGCTTTCTTTGGATTGAAATGTATCCATTAACATTTGTGTGCTTTTCTTTTCCATCCGTCCTTCTTCATCTCATGAAAAGCACGTCAGGGTAAGTTGAATCACAATGGCTGCTGAACATGTTTCTTTTCAGCACCATCCTCTTTTTCTTTTATCTTTAGTATTTCTCTTTTCAGTTGTAACACAAGCTGCACTGCCTCTGACCTAAAATGAAAGTTGTGAAGTGTATTCATTTCCTTACCATAAAAAGAATCATTGGTTCAGAGAAATGTTGTTCACATTCAGATTAATCATGTTGTCCTTTCAGGCACTTCAATTTCTTTGGTTCTATTACACATATATCAAAAGGCAATCCAGATGACATTTCCCCTGTTTCTCAAGTCACTCTCTAGGAGTTAGTGTGACATTCAGTGAGGCTTAAGTAATAGTTGCAGGCCACTTGAGTACTTTTGACTGTGCTGAAAGGCTGAGACTGCCTGTATGTTTTTCCTAGTGCTTTGTGGTTCTCCACCAGCATTATATTCAAGAGATAAGTTTATTTGTTGATTACTAGAACTACACGTACATGAAAAAGATTAAATGCTGGATCTTACCCAGAAGAACTTTTACACTTAGATTCCAAAGTAATCCTTGGTTTTGGCTGAACCCTTTGGTTTTGTGTGTTCTCTTGTTTCTTATACTACTAGTTAATTTTTAAAGCTTGGAAAAGGTATATTACTAAGATTACTGTTTTAAATTTCAAATCCTGCTTTTTGAACTAAACTTAGAATTTGTTATTTATTTCTAAAACCAACTGGGCTTCAAAGTAAAACAAATTATGCATAATATTATAAAATATTACCTTCGTGTAATGTCTGCATTGGTAACATGGTGAGCTACAAAACACTTTAGATCGAGAGAGGTTTTGCTTTTACATTTAAAGCAGAACATTTTGAGGGGACAAGTAAAATGGCTCCAATAAGATGCAATTATTCAGGAATTGTGGAGGGTGTCACTAATTGGCAATATGGATATTTTATATACCAATAAAGGTCATGTGCTTTGTTCATTAATATGGTTTATATTTGTTATATTTTTCCTACTCTAATTTTAAGTTATAGTTACTATTACTAATTATTTAACAATGCAATATTTACTTAAGTAAGGATAATTTATGATACTAAGTTCTAGGAAGTGTTCTTGCAAATGCAAGGTAAGCTGTGATTAGAATACTATTCAACTATGCTGGCCAAATGCAAGTTGTAAGATCTTACTTTTTAAAAACAATCGATATTCTGACATTGGAATTTTAAAGCATTATTTTCATGTCATCATGAATTATTGGCCTAACGATTTTAAGTTTCCTGAGGAAATTGAAATAATGAAAATAATGTCAAGAAATACAACTTCATTCCCCCATCCCTTTTTGAATGAAATATTGAAAAATAATAGATTCATAATGCATCAATATTTATGGACTTTAAGAAACTGATATAATTACCTTAATTGGAAAATTCAATTTCTTGTCTTGCACATGCTCCTGGAATTTAAACATTTTAAGACCTCAAAATTATTCCCTTAGTACAGTTGCTAAAAGAAAGCTTAGGAGGTTAAATGTCAGGAGAAGACAGTGCAAACATAGTAAAGACGTGGGAGGATTTGAAGTGGAAAGAATATTGAATTAGGAATCAGAAGACAAGACTTTAAGCCCCAACTTTCCCATGTGTTTGCTGCATACTTTGGAGTGACTGACTCATATTTTGTACACTTTCTAATATTGCTGTCAACTTCCCAATACTCACAAGAGTATGAGAAGATATGAATAATCTCAGAAGCATAGAAAGTATAAACTTCAAATCTGAGTTAAAGAGGGCTCAAAATTAGATGAAGCACTAAAGCCATCTAGTCTAAATGACATCCATATAAACCTGAAAAATTACCAATGTTCCTCCAGTAAGTCCCCAATTTACAGTCAGGAAGGGACTGGGAAGAACAAACCACAGTGTCTTGCAAAAGTGAAATTGTTTACTGGAAAGTAACACAAGCCCCTCTAGTTTTTAATAACAGCATGAGTAATTGTATTGCTCCATCGCATTTGTGCGTGCGTGTGTGTGTTTATACCTTTTCAATGGTTTTGAAAGTGATTAAATTCAGAACAAAATGAGGAGTGAAATTATGTAAACCCCTACTCAAATTCACAAATAAATTAAATTTCTTTCCTGAGAATGTGCCCTCCATTTCAAGTAGCTTGCAGGGAAAAAAAAAGATTTCAACATGAATGAACTTTGGTTTTATGTAATCAAATAATTTCAAGCAACCTAGCATGTATTCTGAGAATCTAACTAAAACACTACTTAAATGTATAATGGACTTTTATATGCACTACATGTGAAAATGTGCCATAACGGGATACACAAACACACACACTTGCACTTACACACGTACAAAATCGCAGCATGTCATGCTTTCAAAATCAAGTCAACCTTGTTAATGTCGGATTTGAAACCCTTAATTTTATGGAGCTAAATGTGTTTACTTAGGTAATCAATGTCTGAAGCAGCTGATTGGGATTTGTAATATATTTCTGTTTAGGATAATTATGTTAATTAAGATATACATTTTCAGCTTAAAGAAGTTAAAAAATTTGAAGTGACTCCATATTTCCTTCATATTTCCTGACCAGAATTTCAAACAGTTTATCAAATAAGTAATTTTAATTTTCCTGGAATTGATCAATAGATACAGATTTCTGAATGATGAGATTATAGCTCATTGTCTGGTTGAAATTTGAGGAGATCATGTTCTATTTACCCTCTTGACTGTTGAAGTTTATTGGAACAAGATACATTTTATAATTAATAATGGTGTGAAGTCTATGTAAATTTACTGTTATATTATGTAGGGAAGATTTATTCTCAGTGCTACACTGTTAAGAAGTAGATTCAATTGTCAAATTATTTTGACTTATATTTCATTCTTGGTTCTTATCGAGCCACATACTTATTTCTCCTGGTTGTATCAATAAGTAAGTACTTGTTGTGTGCCACAGTAAGTAAATAAGCCCTAAAGATAAATTATTCAACCAGAGAATTACTTTGTATTACAATAATACAAAATTAATTGAACTGAAACAAATTACAACAAATTCAGCTTTTCCATCCTGATTATATAAATGGGGCTAACCTCCTTCCTCTGGCCAAGATTCAGAGCCTGTTTGTAGTAGGGAACAGCAAGAAAAGAAAAGTCATAGCTCTTTTTTTCTCTTATAGGGTTGAGGACTGAAATGTGTGATAGTGAGGGGGTAAAGACTATCTATATTAGCCAGGAAGTCACATAAATGTATGCCTAAATATGAATGAATAAAAAGGAGAGAAATAAAGGTGGGAAACTATCATTGTCTTTAATTCTAACAAAGAGGTGGTTGTTACTATCTTCCTTTTACAGTTAGGAAAAGTTCAGAGAGGCTAATTAGCTAAAGGATAGTGTGGGGTGTTAAGAGGCTGACTCTGTGACCAGGTGGCTGGCACTCAAATTCTGGCTCTGCACTCACCGACTCTGTGCTCCAAGTGGCCTCTTTTCTTCAGTGTCCTCATCTGCAAATGTGTATCAATATGTATCTTATTGGATTGTCATGAAGATTAAATGACTTACACATATAAAGCACTGAGGATAGTGCTTCACACATAGTAAGTGATATATGCATGTCAGCTATTATTATCTGAGATCTAAACCCTAATTTGCCTGCATATAGAAACTTTGGTCTTTCAAACCATGATATTATATCTTAGGAGGATATGAAGTGGTTCATATGAATAAGAGAGCACATTAGATAAAGTTCTATTATAGTACTCACTGTATTCAATTGTAATACAACTTATTTAATTACATTTAAATACAATTTTAAATTTTAAATGAGAAGTATAGTAAGTGCAATAACTAGAGTATATACAAGTTATAATATTTGTGTAGAAGAGAAAATTAATTCTCCCTGTGAAAGGTCTTGGCATCTTAGCAGGAAAGATAAAGCATAAATTTTGTCAGAAAGATATGTGTGAGTTTGTCACAATTATTATGCAAAGAAGGATGCTCTAGGCAGAAGAAAAAGGCATATACAAAGTCATAGAGGGTAAAATAGAATGAGGTATTTGGAAAATGGCAAGTATTTCAGTATTGCTTGAGTAGAAGAAGCTGGGAGATAGCCAAGGGCCAGATCACCAAGGGTCTTTTTAGTTGAGCTAAGATATTTGACCTATATTTTCAGTTGCCTGATTAAAAACCTCAAGGGGGAGATTTTTAAGCAGGCAACTCTTACAAAAATATTTGTGTTTAGAAAGGTCTTTCTGGAAGTTGGAACAGGGATGAGAGGTAGGGAATACCAAAGGAGAGGCAGACTCTGGGAGCTCATTTCCATGATCTACAAATGAGAATTTGAACAAAAGCTTTGGTAATAGTTGATCAATTTACAAAATGTCATATTTAATGTTAGAGAGGGCACTTTTATTTCTTCCTGCAGCCAATCTGTGTAACAGGTAAGCAGAGTTCTTATTTCTTTTTAAGATGTAATAAGTAGTTGGATATTAACAAAGACATAGTATCCTTAAAAGCTGCCCTTTGATCAAGGATCCTGGATGGTTGTCAACACTGAGAGTTCATGGATTACAAAATAGCAATCTTGCAAAAGATATTCCTGGCTAGATCCTGCAAAGAAAAATGTGTGGTACAGTAGAAGAGCAAACTCTCGTCTCCAGGACTTTAGTCTCGGGTGGGAGACGAGGCCCATTATGTGATGCTCATCAACAGTCTTTATGAGTGACGCTGACACTATGAGTTTCCAGATTTTGAAAGATAAAAAAGTCATTGTGGGATCTGGGATGATCAAAAATAAAAGGAAGTTTTATGATTCAGGTGAACAGTAAGATTTTGATAGTGGAAGAAGAAGAGAAAGAACTTACCAACTCTGGAAAATGGTACTTGCAAAGATGGAATTATTCATGTTCATATTATTTGCCAAAGTAGGTTTTCAGTTCTAGTGAAAAATAAGGAAAGATGATTGGAAAGGAAAATCAAGATGAAACCGATTTCAGTCTTTGTAATCCAGGTTAAGGATTATGCTTTAGGCATTCGAGGAACCATTGAAGGGTTTTCAGAGGATAGTGCAATGATAAATAGCTCACGTATCGGCTGTTTCCTTTGTACAAGTCACTGTTGTCATCCCATTACATATATTTTCTTATTCAACTCTCATACCAACCCTCTGAGGTAGGTACTGTTATCAACTTCATTTTACAGATGAGGAAACTGAGGCACAAAAAGGTAAAGTGACTTGTCTTTGGATGCACAGCTAAGAAGGGAGGGCACCAGGAATCCAGCCCAAGCATTCCCACTTCAGAGCCCACTGTATTACCTACTTTGCCATGACAGCAGATTTTTTTTCTTGACAGTGTATTGCAAGGGTAAGAAGCTTGGAGAGTGGGGCCAGTTAAAAGACAGAAAAAAGAATAATGGCAGTGAAAATAGAAAGTGAAAGAAGATAAAATACAAAGTATGAATGGGTAATTGACAGGTGTTAAATGGAGGGTGACTGAAATGGCCAGTCTGAGTGACAAAGGGAATGGTACCATATGGTATGTAGACAGTCATGTCGCAAATTGGCAGTCCCAAAATAGCATCCTAGGCTAAGTGGTCTGAGAATAAAGTCTCTTTTCACTGACAGCAATGAACCATCCACATTGGGAAAAATATGGAAAAGGAGACTTTCCTGCCCCCATAGTTTATGAATTTTTGAGTAACTAATGAATTTCATTTCTCAGAGTTTTATCATCTTATTGAATTTGTTGATTTACAAGTTGTTCTCCCAAACTGTAAGGGTACGAGAACAGGGACTTTGTATACCCCTGGACTAGGTTTGGCGGTCAGTCATTAGATTTTTGTAGACCTACCATGTATCTGGTTTTTGTCCTCAAAACAAAAAATAAAACTGGCTAAATCTCTGACTCAATAAAATGTTAAAGATATTCTAGGGAAAATTGTTTAGTACTAAGGGGCCTATAGAAATAAGTAGTAAATATTGCCCCTGGGTCCAGGGTAGGATGGCTTCTGAAAAGAAGTATTTTTGTTGTGTCTTGAAAATCAAGATAAAGTGAGTGGGAAGACAAGACAGGAAGGTATGTGGATATTGTTTAGTGTGAAGGAAACAGAGCTTAGAAATGTAAGCATACTCCACCTATGAGGTCAAAACTGAAATAGTTGGAGAAAGACATGAAACCTGAAAAGGAGGAGCCAGACATTTCTATTTGGATGGAATCATTTAAGCAAAATCATACTTGCTTAAATTAGTCTGGATTAGTATTTAGGAACTACAAGCCTGGAAAATACCCTTGATTTATTGACATTTTTAGGCATTCTCAATCCTTTATCTAGAAATCCTTGGGTCTAGACGTTACTAGGGGGCCCACACTTTGTTACTGTCCTCAGATCAGGCACAAGCAACTGCAGGCCGCCCTCTGCACATTTCTGTGTGAACTTGCCAATTACTCACACACCTGCGCATTCCCCAAGCACTGGGCCTTCTTAATGTGTCACATTCCATTTACAGTCACTCACTGACACCCTTATCAAGAGAGTCTGAGGCCTTTGGAGGGAATCTAATGGTATTCTTTATTGCAGACAAGAATGTGTTCCCTGAAAATACACAGTGACTCAGAAGTTTTTCTGATTCAAAATGACCTTCCCTTACAATTAGTACTTTTCTTATTTTTGTTTCCACACAGGAAATGACAATCCTGTACCTGAAACTTCCTCTAGAAGGAAGTGCTACTGATGTCCTCTAAAATCTGGTCTAAAACTTAAAACAAAAATGGGTGCCCATAACTATAGTAATGTATAAGTGATTTGAGGGGAAAGGATGGTTAAATATTAGATTGTCTAAAAGGAAGGAAGGAAGGAAAGAAGGGAGGAAGGGAAGAAGGGAGGGAGAAAGGGAAGAAGGAGAGAAGGGATGAAGGAAGGATGGAGGGAGGGAGGGAGGGAAGGAAGGAAGGAACGGAGGCAAAAATGTTTCTTCAGGCCTGAATAGAAAGACAGTAACTTCAGACGCAGATGAGTACTAGGGAATGTGATCATGACATCGCTCTGGAAGAACTGTCACTGAACCTTTGAAAAGGTTGAATCTGGGGCACAGAGAGAATGCATAAATTTCTACACATGCACTGGACGAACAGAGAACACCAGTATATACAAAATGCCTATTTGGGCCAAATCAGTTTTATATTTAATATTTCTAATATTTTTCTGACAGTGACTTCAAAATATCTAATGACAGCAAGCATGGCCCCATGAAATTAATGCTATACATGCCCTTAATAATGTTATGAAATCATCATGTATTAAACTCAGTGATTTCCAACAGTTAGAGCATTACCCATATTGCTTTATTTTTCTAACAGTGCCTCTCTCTCAAGCCAATACGCCCAGATATATGTCTCTTATAAATTCCGTATAATGCAGACTTTTTTTAATAATAGAGAAGAATTAAATGTAATATTGCTTTGAGAATGTCAATGCATTTCTTTACATAATTAAAACTGCCCTTGGGTTAAGAAAAAGCAGGTCTGGAGTTAACATCAGGTAGCACACAGTCCTAGAGTAAAATCCAGCCAGCCACTCCAATCTGGCCTGTTTCTCACAGTTTCAAGTGTGTCATTTCAAAGGCCTCTACTTGGGATTTAGCTCTGCCAGCTGAGGACCAAAGGGCAGAATCCACTGAACTTGAGCCTCCTTATTTCATTATCTTTGCAAACTCTTCCTAAAGTTATTGTGCTATGAGAGTTTGTGATTTAAACACAATAAACAAAAAAAAAAGAAAACTTTTCCAAGGTTTACATCATCCAATGACTTCTCAAGCAATTGTATGATAACTTTCTGTTCAAAAAGAGAATAGGATTATTTGAACACACCTCAACCAGATTCCTATCAGGGGTCGCAAACCAGATCAGACTCTTGGACTCGTGTGGAATGGGTGCTGTGCTGACGAAGTGGCTAAAAAAATGGACTAAAAAATACATTATGGGATGCAAGTTACTGAAACAAGAAGCAGCTAAATGCAAATACTGGCTGACATGTTCAACATTCACAACTATTTACGGAGCACCTCTTTGGTGCCTGCCTTTGTTCTAGATGCTTCAAATGCACTTCTGAACAGAGTATGTATCTGAAACATTGGTCCTCCTTGAGCTTATTTTCTTTAATGTGATGACAGATTGAGGAGTAAATGCCACTGTATGTTAGAAGCTAAGTGCCATGGGAAAAAAATAAGGCAAGGAATGGGGATAAAGAATGTCTGCTTGGTGTTATGGGAAGGAGGGGAAGAGACATTCAGAGGGAAGGAGACATTTGAATAAAGATTTAAAATATGTGAGGGAGTCAGGCATGTGAAGATAGAGGGGACAAGCATTCAAATAGAGGGAACAGCAGATGCAAAGGTCCTGAGGCAGAAAAAGGCCTGGGCTGTTTCCAGGGAGCAAGAAGT
This sequence comes from Mesoplodon bidens, assembly GCF_964165515.1. Classification (NCBI taxonomy): domain Eukaryota; kingdom Metazoa; phylum Chordata; class Mammalia; order Artiodactyla; family Ziphiidae; genus Mesoplodon; species Mesoplodon bidens. The sequence continues at coordinate 95,117,430 of NC_138167.1, forward strand.
AAACTAGTGTTGTGGAGTGAGATGGGAATTGAGTCAGAAAGAAGAAGAGGGTAGGGTGGATCCTAACAGCTGCTTGAGCTTTTATTCTCAGTGAGACAGGTAGTAATTGGAAAGTTATGAGCAGAGAAGTTACATTATCCAATTTAACTTTTAATAGGATCACTGCAGCTCATGTGGTGCATTTTTTTATTAAGGAACTAGTCAGAATTAAAATGTTCTAGTTTTCAAAAATGGCATATGTACAACTCATGTAATTCACTTGTGAAAATGTTATGTGCTTCCTAGGTGTTGAGGGCATATTGACTTGCTTTTTTGCTAAATGTAGCAAAAACCAGTTGTAAATGTATACTTGTTTCTTCCCCTTTAACGCCACTCACCTGTCACATAACTGGAAGTATTTTTTCCCTAATGAATATAATATTTCAACTCTCAGTAATGCTCTTGGCTCTGTGGAAGCCTACTCTACATTTTCTTGCACGTATTCTGTGTTCAGTCCTGCCTCTGCCCCCCACCCTTACTGCTCATCCAGATTGGAACATCAACTGTAACTCCTTCCCACCAGCCCTTCAAAGTCAGTTCAGTTGCTGCAAAGCCTTCACTGATCATTTCCATTGCTACTAACCCCTTCTCCAAAACCCTCATCCTTAGAATATGCATCATTGAGTTTTGGCATCTAATTGTGCATTGTGCATGTTTTTAAACAGTTTCATGTGTTTGCTTTTTCTACGTAACCAGGGATCTCCTGGAAAACTGGGTGCATGTCTGTATTTCCACAGGTCTCAGCTCACAATAGGTGCTCAATAAGTACCTGATGGTTGGTTGTTTAACCCTTCAACCCATTTCTGTCAATATATCTTTCACAGTGAGACTATGCTATTCAAATCTGGTTTTCAATGAAGGAATGTCACTGGGAAGCCTGAGGGAACGGGTGAGGGTAAGGCAAGCCAGGTGAAGGAGCCCCTCTAGTTTCACCTTTGATTCATGGCACCAGTGTCGCTGTTCCCTTTCCCAGGTGCTAAATAGCTTACACATGCTTCTTTGCTATCCCATGAAATGAAAGAGCCGTTGATTTATGTGTCTCTTCATCTACTATAACTTTAATTTTTGTTTTGCCTCTCTGTTTCTTTGTCACACTGCATTTTTTTTGGTAGCATCCATCACAGACACGGAAAGCTTTCGTGTTAAAAGACATTTTTATTATATATTTTAACATATAGTCCACCACAATGAACAATTAATCAGTTGGTAGTAGGAAATAATTAAATGCTTCATTTTGGAGTTCCTAAGCATGAAAGACACACAGTCAACATAAAGCAATATGTGTAAAAATGTGTGTGTAGGATCAATGCATCTAAGGAATAGAGAATATATTTTCCAATATAGTCCTGGCCAGGTATATATCAATTTGAGTTTCAAAGAAAACAGAAACTTTCTATTTCAATCATGAGCGATCTGAAATTGGTTTTGTAGATGGATGTCAAGGGTCAGTAGTAGAGATAGTGATTAAAGATGCATTTGTCAAGGTTCTTTACAACTTTTTGTTATCAGAAACAACCATTTGTTGTCATTGAGATGTTTTGCTTTCATTAAAACCAGTAGTGATTATAAATGGAAATAAGTGTACTATTGAATTTTACACCTTACATTGCTTTGTAGTGATGGAAGTCAATTTACCTCGGAGTTCTCTTCAAATGAGAAGTAATTTTGTAGTCTATACAAAAAACTAACTCCTAAGATAGCCATCTGGACCCAGAGAGCATACTAAAATCAAGCATATCACTTGAATGGGGCTAAAATGACCAACTTGATCTTCTGCCTCTATAAACAGGCATTTATCTACTACTGAAATAATAAGGGAAACAGGCAAGACAGATGGAAGAAGCCTCATTTAGATCCTGTAGTGCATGCCAGAATACGCATATGTGGGCCAGTTTCTTGCTTAAGGGACAAGATATTTGCTGATAATAAAATTCAGCTTCTTAGTCCATTAACATTTAATGTTTGAATTTTAGTGAATAAGTGTTGGGAAAAATTGTTTTTAGATGTCAGTGTTTCATTTCTAATAAAATCAATGGATGATTTGCATGTTTTATTCAAAGGAAGAAGGATTTCTGTTATTTCTGTATTAACTCATAAAAAGTTTATAAAGGATTATTGGGTTTTTTAAAAATATTGTCATTAAAAGTAATCACAGCTGTCTTTTCCCATATTACCTGACTAATAATCTTTGCTGTATACTTCAGGCATGAACTTCTAGAAGAAGCTCGGAGAAAGGGATTACCTTTTGCCCAGTGGGATGGGCCCACCGTAGTCGCGTGGTTAGAGGTAAGAGAGTTAAACCAGAAGGCTCTTAATCCAATCACTGCTAACTTGATAGTATTTTTAGAGACAAGTAAAGACCGGTTCCTGACATCCTAGTTTTCCAATAGTCTGGAATAACTTATAAAGAGAATATTTGCTTTATCTAGGAACCCATGAGCATTCTTGTGAGTTTACTCTGATGTTTTCTTGCGATTGTGGCAGAAGGAAGCAGGCCGCGAGATAAAAGAAAATTTTGGTAAATTCTATCTTCTTCATATCCAGAGTAAATCAAGAAACAGTTTTTGAGTGATACCTCTGTTGTTGCAAGAAAACATCTGTCCCAGTACATCAGTCCAGAGCCCTTCCTCATCAGCCCGTTAACAGAGAAGAGGCATCTCCATATATTTAACACTTCTGACTTATCCAAGATATTGCTGCCATTCCTTTGCTTGTAGTATAATTCCTGAACCTAGTTCTTTAAGACTAGGGGCCAGCTAGATTTAGACATTTGGAGTTATGCAGAAGAAGATGCATTCCCTTGTTCCCTTCTGTGTCTAGACTGAATGTTTTAATGAAACAAAAACTACATTCAGCATTTCCTGCATAACACAAGGGTCTGGAGAAGTGCGTTAATACTTGATCAGCTTGGAGGCAGCAGGAGCAGACCAGGGCGGTGAACGGAATACATATCTGACCACGAAGGGCCCCTTCATACTGCTTCTCAGTAGTTTTCACTGCCCCTTCCATTCAGTTCTCTAGTGTGGGCTGTTGGTAGCTGCTAGGATATGCTGATGTCAAGGCAAAGAAGAAGACAGCCCTCCCTGTCCATGGGTTCCCCATCGTGGAGTCAACCAAACACGTTCAATCTGAGACAGAATCCGAGGATGATGAGCCTGTGTATACCAAGGCCCAACAGTAAGGGACTTGAGCATCTGCAGATTTTGGTATGGGGTGTCCTGGAGCCAATTTCCTGAGGGTACCAAGGGACTGACTGTATGAACTTTTCTTGCTTGGCAGAGGCAATTAAAACCCATTGTTTTAAAAGGTTCGGGATTACAAAATTGTCCACCTTCATTATCATATCACATCCAGAGCTAATGAATTAATAAGGAACAATCAAAACTCACTTGAGTTTAAAAAATAATATTATACAGCTAAATATAAAAACATGCTGCATTTTTTTCTTGGACTGAGAAAGAAGGCTGTGTCTTGCTTTATTTTATTCTTTTATATCAGTCAGGGAATTTTTAGCTTATTAGTGATCAGAGCTGCTTCTTCCAAATATTTCTTTCAAATTACTATATTTTAAAAGTCAATTATAAGGCAAAATGCTTAAGAAAGCCCACCTCAAAATTGAGAGCAATTCTTTGTTCGTTTCACTCCAGTAAAATGAGCTGCAGTTTGACAGAGAGTTAACTGCTGTTTTGGCAAGTGATGAACAAATCCTTTATATATTAAAAAAACAGAACAAAACAGATTTACTGACATTAAGGGGCTAGAAAATGACAGGCAGTGAAGTTTGTGCTAATTAAAACTATCCTGAGCATGCAGAAATTGCTCATAATGTGCTCCATAAAGTGACTTTATAAAATGACTTTATACAATGATTTCACAACTATTTACAGAGCACCTCTTTGGTGCCTGCCTTTGTTCTAGATGCTTCAAATGCACTTCTGAACAGTGTATGTATATGAAACATTGGTCCTCCTTGAGCCTATTTTTTTTCATGCAATGACAGATTGAGGAGTAAATGCCACTGTATGTTAGAAGCTAAGTGCCATGGAAAAAACATAAGGCAAGGAATGGGGATAAAGAATGTCTGCTTGATGTTATGGGAAGGAGGGGAAGAGACATTCAGAGGGAAGGAGACATTTGAATAAAGATTTAAAATATGTGAGGGAGTCAGGCATGTGAAGATAGAGGGGACAAGCATTCAAATAGAGGGAACAGCAGATGCAAAGGTCCTGAGGCAGAAAAAGGCCTGGGCTGTTTCCAGGGAACAACAGCATTGTATAATAAGTGAAATTATACAATGGAATAAACAAGATGAATGAGGTGGGTGATCCAATGAATGAGAGCTCTTAACTTTCACCTCCTTTAGTATCTCCTTCAATGCACAGTCCACTAAGAGTGATGTGAACAAATAAGTCTGATGCTTCACACACCATTTATCAACACGAAAAACTTTGTGAAAGTCTAGTCAGGTATGACCTTGGTAACCATGTATTGGCAAGCATTTGGGTAATGTTAACCAGTGTGGAAATCCAAATATCTTAGCACAGAGGAGATGAAAAGAGGTGACAATCTTTAGGGTCCAGTGAAGGTATATTTAGATGTTTAGTTGTTTTGAACAACTTGAGTTTACAAACGATGAAGTCAAGTCCCATCTTCTGTCGTAGCTAATCATATCTGTCAAGGCAAGGTCAACTCCTTTGCCTAACCTGTAGGAGATACTATATTCAGTCATGCACTGTACCTATATCCCCTCTCTCCTTCTCTTATCTCAGTCACAGCCCAGGCCACATTGACTGAAAGATTTGACTTTTTGTGTTTCCTCTACAGAGGCAAGCAACCCTTTAATATGGCAGAATTTTTTAATTAAAAAAAATCAGTGTTACCTATTATCATGTAACAAATTATCCCAACACTTAGCATTTATTTTCCTCCTGGCTTCTGTAGGTCAGGAATCTGGACATGGTTTAGCAACCGCCTCTGTTCAAAGTCTCTCACAAGGCTGCAAGCAAGGTGTCAACCAGGACAGCAGTCATCTCAAGGCTTGACTTGGGGAAATCCAATTCCAAGCTGACTCAGTTCCTTGCTAGCTGTTGGCCAGAGATATCTGTTCCTTTCACGTGAGCATCTCAAAGGATAACTCACAGCCCTGCAGCTGGCTTTCCCCAGAGCGAGAGCTCGGAGAAGACAGACGGGGAGAGGACTGGCAGGAATGAAGCCACAGTCTTTTCATAACCTAATCTGGAAAGTCAGATGCCATCACTTTTATCATAGTCTTTTCATTACAATAAGTCACCAGGTCCAGCCCAAACTCAGAGGAAGAGGACGATACAAGGGCAGGAATGTCAGGAAGTGAGATAATTGGGAGCCATCTTAGAAGCTGTGTAACACCAAGCCTTAGAAATAATAAAGCCAAATCCCTTCCATTTTACAAATGGGGAAAATAAAGCTGAGGTTTAGAGGACTTACTTGACTCGCCAATGACAAGGAAGGAATTAGAGCCCAAGCCTTCTGATTCTTGATCCAGAGCTCTTGGCATTGTATACTGCTGATTTACAGTTTTTCTTCTCTTACTCTCTCACTCTCATGCTGTCTCCTTTTACTCAATCTGTTCATATCAACAAATAAAATAAACAACAACAAAAAAAAAATCAGTATTTTGGCTGTTTAAAACCAAGATTTAAACTGCTCATTTGCATGTGCCCTGTTTCTTAATCATAGCTAATGATGGAGGAGGGGCGGGGAGGAACAGAAAGAATATTCCTTATTTAAGTGTATGTAATTCAGATGCTACAACACAGTGCGTTCACCCTGTGCTGCAGATAATGTGCCAGGCATTATGCTGTGCTCATTGCACTACCAATTCAATTGTCTTTCCAGAGCCTCACGTCAAAGCTGAAGAATCACAATCCCTAATTTCTAAAGCATTATTCATTTTGTAACTCTCTTTAGCTAATGTTTTCCAGATGTTTATAATGTTAGCCTCTTCCATTAGCCCAGCATTTCATTCTCCAAAAAGTATTTTCATATTTAGCATCTAATTGAGCTCATACACCTATAGGTAGATAGATTGGAAATGTGGCTTAGCCACATTAAAGCCTTTGATCAAAGGCACTCAGAATTCCAACGGAGAGTTATAAACTGAAGTCTTCTATTAAGCAAATGTTAATTGAGCCTTTACCTAATGCAGCTTGTAGCTGTTCTTGTCCTTAAACTCAAGAGGAGATTTGGTGAGGTGCAGCTGTTTCATGTATCCCTAATAATATAAATCAGTTGTTAAACTGCAGACCCTGAGGACTGCATTTCCAATCTTTGTTTCCATTACTGCCTAACTGGTTTTTTTGAATAAATTATTTAATGTTTTTGTGCATCTGTCTCTTCTGGGGAAAAAATAATAGCATCTCTTTCACGGGGTGTGGTAATAAATGAGTTCATACAAGTAAGGTACTTAAAATAATGTCGAGCGCATAGACATTGTTAATGGTTAACTATTATTATAACCTGGGTATGTATTTTTCCCTATCCAACAGCTCTGGTTGGGAATGCCTGCTTGGTATGTGGCAGCCTGCCGAGCCAATGTGAAGAGTGGTGCCATTATGTCTGCTTTATCAGACACTGAGATCCAGAGAGAAATTGGAATCAGCAATCCTCTGCATCGCTTAAAGCTCCGATTAGCAATCCAGGAGATGGTTTCCCTAACCAGTCCTTCAGCTCCTCCAACATCCAGAACTGTGAGTCCATTTGTGCTCCTTCCCTCTCCCAGTGCTGGGTGAATAGCAGCATCTCCAAGTCCACAGAGCAAAATTGTGGCAGTACACATTTCAATGTCAGCATGGATTATTCTGAGGAGCTTTAGCTTGCTCTCCATTAACCTTGCTGCTACTTTTAATAGGTTTTCAACTGAGGAGCTGTGATTCCTATCAGACTTGAAGCCTGCAACCAAGATAGACTTTTGAGCTAGCCTCTAGACTAAAGTTTAGATTTTTCTCCCAAGCAACAAGACCAAGAGTTTACTCTTTTTCAGAATTTTTCTTTTTAATGTAATCCAACATCTCAGGAGATGAGCAATAATAGGCATTAGTACTTTTTGAAGATGTAATGCTAAACTCACTACTTCTTAAGCAGTTTTCATAATTATGAAAGTACCTTAGTATTTAATGTTTTATAAATACCAAGTGGATTACCTTCCTTCAAAACCTGTTTGCCTTTTATTTATAAATCCCTATTTCTCTCATAATTTCATCCCTATCTTAATATTAGGAAAGAACAAAATATCTAAAAAAGGCATGCCAGGTGCCAAATTCAAACACTGAGGAGAAACTCCCAAATAGTATTCATTCTTTCTTTGGTCCTTTCCCAAATTATATCTTTTGCTGATAAAGGATATGATCTCTGTTGTTAAATGGACTTTTCTGGTCCCATGTCTTATGCAAAATAATAAAATATGGAAGAATGAGGTAAGTTTGAATAGTGGGCAAAAGATAGAAAAGCGATATTACTTTATTTCAGTTTTCAGGCACAAAGCTAACTTGAGTATAAATTTTTACATGTGGTCTTAAACATAGACCATAAATTAGAGAAATTTGCTTCATTTTTATTACATATGTTCTTGTATTCCTTCCCAGTGCACAAGATTCCAATGCTAGAAATACAAGGTCAAATTTAAAAAGTGTTTATCTTTCTTGTATAATTCCATCTTAACTTCTTCCTAAGAAACATTTAGGAGAAAACATATACTTTAACAAATTCTTATATATAACTTGTGTAACATTTTAAAATGTATATAAATGTTGTATACTATACATTTTGTATACTATACTATACATTTTGTATACATTGTATACTATACTATACAATAATGAATACATTTTTCATGTATTACTGAAGCTAAAAAATAATTCAGAATATGTTTAAAATAAAAGCTGAGAAGGCTATTAAAATAGTTATTGTAAACTGATTTCAGAACTGATGATGAGTGTCCTGAGTAACTTCCAACTGAGGGAGAAGTATCATGACTGGTTTATGTGCCTGAAAACAGTCAAATGTGAAGAGAGCTTATGAAACCTTTCTTGATCTATTCTCAGTTCGCCTCAGAGGCTTTATTTCCTCAGATAAGGATCCCAACAATACAGAACTACTTTCAGTTTCCTAAACTTTTATGATTTATGTTGATTATAAGCTTTTTCAATTGCTCTTCCCTCTGCCTGGAACCTTCTTTCCACTCCAAGATCACCATTCTTCTCCAACTCATCCTTCATCTAATGATTCCTGAATGTTCTTCCTCTAAAAAGTTTTCACTAAGCCCCAAAGTCTGGGTTTTCTTCCCTTCCTGAGTTACTACTCTGTATGCTTATAAAAGCTATTTTATAATTTTCTCTTCTTGATTCATCCCACACTAGGCCAAGAAAGTATATTATCAGGTTTTCCATAGTCCCCAGGCCTTAACTCAGTGCCTGGCAAATTGTAAATAGTCAGTAAATATGCATCTTAAAATGATGATTGTACAAGTCACTCTACTCACCATTATAGAGGATATGAGATATGTATACCCTGATTACAGAGAGGGCAGTCAAACTAAGAAAAGGAAGATGTGTTCACCAGGAGGTTTAGTAGAAGATACATAGTTTAATTCCTTAATGTGAGATAGAAGCAGAGTGCCGTGGAATTCAAAGGAAGGAGAAATCACTTCTGGTTGAATAAGGCTTCAAAGAGGAATTAACATTTGAAAGACAGGTAATATATTGTTAATTAATTATTAAAATTATTAATATTTTCACTATTAACTTTTTGATAGAGAACTTTTCATTCTTTCTCATTTTATAAAATTGAATTATTTTCACATAATATATTATTTTGTAATTTTAAAATTTAGTAATATAGCATGAATATTTCCCCCATTTTATTAAGTGTGCAATTGTAATATTTTTAATTGCAGCATGCCTCCTTAATGGAAATACTGTAATTTATTTAACCAAGTCCCTAATATTGGACATTTTGCTTATTTAACAATTTTCTTTGTATTTCTAATACCATAGTGGATAAGCAAGTACTTATATTATTGCATTAACTGAACTGCAGTAATTTCCAAAGCAATATTCGTATACAGGGCATTTATACTCTTATTACTTTTGAACCTTAATTGTCAAATTGTATTGTATAGTCCTTTTTTTCCTTTGTCAATGTTAATAATTACATTGCTTAAATTTACATTTTAAAAATTACTAGTAAAGTTAAATTTTTTCATATGCTTATTTATTTTAGCATTTAAGTAAATTACCTATTCATGACCTTTTTCATTTTTCTATAGGATTATAGGAATATTCATTTTTCTACTAATGTGTAAAAGCTCTTTATTCACAGAAGACATATGCCCTTTGCTAAATATTGATGCAAGTTTCATAAGAGATAAGTTGTCTCTATTTGCTTTAAAAATAATCTACTGAGTGCTTTTTATTTCTTTTACTCCATCTACATGGAAGTATTTACTTGTTTCTAATATATTTCAAATATGATTTGCTTTGCAAAAAAACTACATGTGAATTTCTAGGAATTAATCCACTGCATAAAGTGAAGCTGAAAACATTTTAAAGTCATCACCGAAAACTATATACTAGGATTCACACTTTGAAAATTCAAAAGGAGTTGGTTTGGGTTTTTTGTTTTTTTTAAGAAATGTTATCACGTCTTCTAGAACACTGCACATAGTTCTGATCCTACAAGATTTTCCGTGTGTTTAGGTTTGGGTTTGGTTTCTAAGAAAGATGTATCTTGTTCATTCACTCAAATTCTAAGAGGAAAAAACAAGATACTTAGATTATTTTTTTTTAACTGACAGAAATCTGCCTCCTGTCTAGACGAAATGGGCTAACATTAGAAAAATCTAATGTTTACATTTATTATTATTATATTATTTACATTTATTATATCTTTGGACCAGCCCTAATCTTCCAGCTTTCTGTTTCCTCTTCCTAAGCTACAGTTACTGTAGAAGGCCTCTTACAAAATAGAATAGAGATGGAGATATCAGGTAATTGAAATATTTGGTTAAAGAGGTGTGTCATAAAGAATAAATAAATACTTTAAATATTTTATCCTAAGTAAAAATATGTAAATGTTCAGGCACTTGCAAATTTAGATGAAACCCTAGGACTTTTCTTTGAGTATAATTCCAATGCCTGGAGTTTCGCATTATGTTTATTTGATAACTTCATCCATTAAACATCTTCAATTTTTAAAATTTGAGTTTCTTTTTAAAGTGAAAACTTGAAGATACTTGAAAAGCTATGTGAGTGCAGAATCCTCCTGGAAATTTACAAATTCTTCCCCAGACTTTGCTGAAGTTGTATCTCACTGACAATGTGTTTTAAGATTTACCTTTATCTGGTCTTTCCAAATAATTCAACTTAGTGTTCATACATGAGCCAAGTTTATTTAATTTTGGCTCTATGTAATATTTATTTAAATTGCCTAATTTTTTAAAAAGTGCAGTGGGAGTAGACAGGTCTGGGAACAAATATAAATGACCTTTAGTAAACATATAATTCAGCAAATTTGAGCAGACATGTAAGGCATAAGATAGGCTTCAGCACAATGTATGGGGAAAATAGCATGTATTTATTAAACTAAAGATTTACTTGGGTAGAGATTGTTTAATGAAAATTCTAATGAAATTGTAGTAACAGCCATCGGTGGAGTACTTACTAAGTGTAAGTCCCTCTTCTAAGTGCTGTACATTCAATAACTCATTTGAGCCTCAGGACAATGCTATCAGATGGGTACTTTTATGACATCACTTTTACAAATGGGAGAAACTGATGAACAGAGAGGTTAAGTGACTTGTCTAAGGTCACACCCCAGGTTGTTTTGCCCCATAGTCTATGCTCCTAACAAGTGTACTCTCCTGCTTCTTGAACTCTACCAGTTTTCCTTCTTTTTTGCAACATTCTTCCAGTCTACTTTGGTTCCACTTTTCATTATTACTAACCTCCTAAGCCTCAACCTTTAATGTAAATAAGGTGAAATATAATTGTGTAAAACTCGTCTTATTATAATGATAAATTTTTCTCTTCTTATGGTGAGAAATATCAATTCAGATAAGGGGAAAATGTGGATCTAGGCCATTTTGAAAGTGAAAAGTAAATTTCAAATTAATTTACTTTGTAATTCAACTATAAAGTAAAAAATTCTTCAAAATGACTTATGTAGTTACAGAAGTTACTTCTAGCTAAAGTTTAGGATTATTCTGAGGTCTGGCTGCTTTACTTATTTAGTATTTCTGACAGCAACAGAATTATTTTCCTCCAATTAATTTTCATGAGTTATCCCTTAAACTCATTTTTTCCTTAAACTCATTTTAATATTAATTTTTATATCATAATTCTGTCCTGAATGATTTAATTAGTTAAGTGCTTTAATTCTCAACATCCTTTAGGAATTTTCCTACTAGATCTCATTTGATAAATACTATCTGAATACTCTACTCCATCTGGACTGAGGGGGGGCCAGCAAGGCACCTCAAACAAAATTGAATGAGGCACTCACTGTCAGTACCGACCTTGTACTTGCATGATACTGAAAGTGAGTGCTTCTTTAAATGTAGTCCCCTTGACACCTCATCTACCTCATCCTAGTCCCAGCCCTGTATCAGAATATATTACATCATAATTTTAACTTATTTGTATTTTTTCTAGTATGAGTATGCAGCTTTAGTCTACTTAACAGATGTAGATTCTAAAATTTAGAGAAGTTTAGGGAATGTCCTGGGTAGTTACTGAGAAGTGGCACTGCTAGAACTCAAGCCTCTTGATTATAATTTGGTAAATTTCCAGATAGTTAAAATTTTAGAAATCATTTGCTAGACTCAAATGGTATTTGCCACCAAAAAAAAAAAAAAAAAAGTCTACTGGTTTGCATTCTCCAGCTCAGATACTGGGGGTTGCAGCATGGACTGATGTAAATGATTTTCAGCGGCTCTCAAAACCACAACCAAATTATATGGTACTTGTCCTTTATGCTTTTCCAAGCTACTTTTTGCATTGTCTTTATCCTTGGACCCAAGGCACCAGAGTCCTTTGGTTGCTCAAAGCGTCCCACTCTAGCTATTCTCTAAGATGTGCTCTTTGCTGAAACACTCATGCTCTAAAGCACCCTTTTATGACTTACCCTGTTGAAAGTTCCATCCTTTAAACTGGCGGTAAAAAGAAATAAATCTGAATAATTGACTTACTACACATGGGTTTGCTTATAAAATAAACTTGTTAAAACCTCAGCTAATGCCTAATTGATTGGGTTGTTTAGAAGTCATTTTATAGATTACTTTACAAGACTCTAGAGCAGGCAGTGCTCCTCAGAAGTAAAACTGCAGAGCATAAGTGAACAGCTAACTTACAACTTCAGAAAGTTTCACAACCATACTTTAGAAAATTGCCCTGGATATATACTCATTTTGCATGTAAAGATACAGATAAAGCCATAGCTTGCAGAGTCCAACTCACCCCAGAATATGGTGACAGACTGGCAAATATAGACTTTAACCTCTGAAAGAGATTATACATGTATGTATTCTAGTATGAAATAATACTGGTCAAGTTTCTTATAGAAGGAGGGAGATCTTCATTGTTTGGATTCACAATCAAGGTCGAATCTTTAGAAATCATTGTAAAACAATCTGGCTTAAATGAATTTCCTCTCAGGTAACCGTCACTGAAGCTCACGTTGAACAGTATAGCCACTCAGGCAAAACACCGTTGTCACTGGGTGTAAAGGGAATGTGACAGATGATTGTAAAATTCTTTTTAGCATAGTACACGGCTCAAAAAGTCAGTAAAAGCAATTTCTGCCAAATGATTTAATGATTCATATATTCATACACAACTTTCTGTTTATAATGAGCACCATTCCTGGAAGCTAGGGATAGAAGGGAGGGGCATTTAATGACATGGATGGCTGCTGTATTCTCAGTATATTTTACAGTTGTGCACAGTTTTATCTTTTAGGGAGAAATTCATATATGCTCAAAATTCTAAAATGGTAGGAGAATGAGAATTCTTTACATATATATGATGCTTATCCTTTGAGATTTTTTGCCCATATGATTTACTTATAATTATAAATATTTACTACTCAACTCTGTTTTGTTACTCAAGTATATATATGAGTAACTCTCCTATACATGAGATTTATCTTATGTCAAATTATATTCATCAATTTAGTTTATATGTAGTTATTTTAAAAATTATATTAAATTACATTATTTATAATAGAAGATAAGTCAACATGGTACTATGTGTTGGTAGAAAAGGCAAGAGAGAATTATGGTGATGACTTATGTCAGGGTATCAACTTTGCTACTTCCAGTTCTTTGAAACTAGACCCCTTCCAAAACAAGTAACAAGCAATACATAAGATTAAATTCCACTGTAACTATAGAGTTGATGTGCTTGGACAACACTGAAATGTTCATAAATATTTCCCAGTAAAATGGTGGAATTTGATGGAAGGTGGTTCCCAGTGATCTGTATGTTACTAAGTGGACTTTGGTCTAGAAATTTTATGTATTAATACTTCAGTGTATAAAACAAACATCATGGGTTGTTTTATTTAGAAGGCAAATGAGACTTCATAATAGAATAGTGCCTGCTAGAGGGAAAGTTTGCTTTTACATCATGTTCTTCTCTATAATAGTGAAGGATACTGCTAAAAAATTAGGAAACCTAGGTTTTGTGACTTCTGACAATATTTAGTGGAAAAATACCTATTATTAACTCCAAAATAGCATTTCTCTTCTTTTTTCTCTGTAAGAATATAGGAAAAGAACATATTTACTGAACTGTAAAAAGGAAGTGGTCATTTGGGAAAAGCTGATATTGGTTTCCAAACAGTTTATGATAGAGCTTTCAGCTTTGTATTTACAACCAGTTTTCTCTTTCCAAGGACATTGAAGAATTAAAACTTTGTGAACAAAATATAGGTAATAACACAACAAAATACATGTGCCTTTGTTTACTGAAGAAAAAAATAAAAATATTCTTCTACAGATCAAATTTATTCAGTTCTCCATGATTACAAAAAGTGGATCCAATAGCCGCATACCATTGAAATGCAAATTTTGATTAAGCCTTTTTCCTGATTAATAATTACAGAAGTATCATTTAAAATCTATCCCATGTGAGCTTCACAGCATGCCTCTTTCTATTTAATCTTTTGAAGTAGAAGAAAAAGGCAGCTATGAGAAACTAGCAATGCTGTCTCTTGTGCATGCTATAGAAGCAAGAGCATGGTCGTGTTACTGTGGTACCATTAACTTACAGTGGTGCTGCGTTTCTTCTTTACCACTGCTTCCCTCCCATGGATCCCACTGCTTCCCTCTGGGCCTTCTCACTAGCCTTCAGGCAACGTTTGGGTGACCCATGAAGAAATGGAAAATCTTGCAGCTCCAGCAAAAACGGTTAGTCTTTACAGCTTTGTTGAACATGAAGAAAAGTTATTTTGCTGCTATTTGGATGGAAAAGCTATTTTGTTTGTGACAGATCAGAGTAATGGGGTATGTTTACATAGTAATACGCAATGATAACTAACATTTTTCATTGTGGTTTTATTTCACTGACCCTAGACATTTTTAAATGAAGCTGTACTAGATTGGCATAATGTGGTTAATATAAGAGTTTGTAACATGCAAAGAATAATCAAGAATTTAATGACACTTATTTATCCATTTTGCAACATTGGAAAGTTTTGATAACAAATATCACTTAAAATTGAACATATTCGCAGGTAATGCATGTTACCAAACCCAATTAAATTTGTAATAGAATGTGTAGATTGAATACTCATTTTAAATATAATTATTTAGTTTCTTGTACTTTACCATCTCAAATACAGAGCTTCCTCCTCCCACTCGCATGCAAAGTGTTCATTTAGTATTAAAAGCACAGACTTAAAAAATTCATCGTGACTCATTGTAATTGTCAGCTTTTAAAAATATATTACATATAGTTATTTCTCATTTAAAGTAACAAAGTTGGGCATGCTATGCATTTTATTATGAGCAACTTATTTTTAATTTAATGTCCTTTTAATTTTATTCCCGTTTGAAAAACTGATTATCTAGTTTATGATGAATAAAAATGCCAATGTTGTGTACTAATTACATTTTTAGTTTGTTGTGCTTGGTCTTTTCTTGTTTAGCTTTGTTTGTTGTTGGTTCTTGCTGAACTCCATTTGATTACCACAAAGTTTTGTTAGAAGGATGCAATTACTTTGTCCACTCCATTAATTTACTTTATATAAGATTTATCCATCGTATGTATGTATACACATTTGTGTATTTTATATTTGTATGTATATAATCAGAAGTTTTTGTCATAACTTATTACATTTGTAAAATCCCACACTTTTAAGGATTAAAAAAGGTTTTGAATGACCAGATCAAATGTATCATGAAAATTCCATATGTT
This sequence comes from Mesoplodon bidens, assembly GCF_964165515.1. Lineage (NCBI taxonomy): Eukaryota > Metazoa > Chordata > Mammalia > Artiodactyla > Ziphiidae > Mesoplodon > Mesoplodon bidens. The sequence goes on from NC_138167.1 coordinate 95,132,918, forward strand.
GTATGTGTGTGCATTTAATTAGAATAAATTAGATACTGTGTAGGTGCCTTTGTAGTTGCCCTTGAATGGCTCTCTTGATTACTGTGGATCTGAATAAGGATCTGTGTATTTATTTGTCTGTGTCTTAATTAACATTTTTAATAACAAAGCAATTTTGCTTCTACTAGAAAAAATTTACTGTATTAATTTGAGATTAATTTATCTTTATCTGCTTTATTAATCATTTCCTGCTGCTAACACAGAAAGAATCTGAGGAAGGAAGCTGGGCCCAGGTAGGAAATTCATATGCTTTAAAACAATATCATTTAGTAGGCTATAAGGATATAAAGTAAGAAAATTGTATGTTATAATATTATAAGTCTTCACTTAGCTTAAGATTAGGCTAATCATGTATTTGACTTTATTATGTTTAATACTATATAGGTCTTTTAAAATCACCATATTTTGCAAAGAAGTTGATCATCATTTTATACCTGGCCTCTTTTGAAAGGAAAATTTCATTTCTCCTTTAAAAGAATGAACTATAACTTAAATTTCTTGGAAATCACCCCTGAATATATTTAATCAGGAATCATTTATGTTGGATGTAAGGGGGGAGGGGAGATTTCAAAAAGCTTATTTGGAATCACCTATGCTTTAAGGTATAATGGAAAGTATGTGAGAAATGGAGTTGGAGGGACATGTGTTAGCCTTGCGACTACACAGTCAGAAGTCACTCCCATTTATTGAGATGGCATATGAGCTAAGCATCTGTACTTTGAACAAACATATATGCTTGCAAGGAAGCTGTTCCTTTTTCAACATTTCTGCATGTTTATTACTAAAAGAATTAATGTGTGTTATAGGTAATGTGATTCAAACTTTGTAAGAAAAATTTTTGTAGTTATTACTAGGACCTACATTTAAACATTTAGTAAATTAAGGTTGCATTAGGTTTTTATTTTAGTGAGAATTTCATTTTTTAAGAACACACAAAATAAAGGGAACACCTAGATTTTCATTAGAAATACATGTTATAATTGTGAATTTGTTGTTTGATAAGGAACTAAATAGAAGACATTGTCAAATTAATAGAGATTAATAGTTCTTTTTAAAAATTGCTTTAGAGATGATGGTTGATTTTGGTTTTCATTTTGGCTTTTAAGAACAGTGGTAAGATCAGTTCATATTGTTATATTAAAGAATTAGATTGTCTTACAGTTTGATCATGCTCTGCTTCTTTAAGTACAGAGTCTGTATTGATTGATATCTAAGAAAGACTGATTGCATCAATTTTTATAGAATACTGGCTGCATGCCTCACTAGGTAACAAAAATGACCACATAAAGCTTCAGCATTTCTATCTCCCTAGCCTTGTGGCTCCTTTCTCTATTCATTTACTGAGGTTTCTATTTTCACATCAAGATTTGCCATTACACCATGGCAATGGTTAATAGTAGCATTGAAGAGAAGGAAATGGTGGCGTATTGGCTAACAGATAAAAATAAAATAAGTTAAATAAATCTCTCAATACAAAGAAAGGATCTTTAAGCTCAGCATTTGTATTATATCATTCATTTTAGCTTTTGAATTAAAATGCATATTTGTATAAACTGTAATTCCTTTTGAGCAAACAAAGTGAACATAATCATTCTCTTTAGGCAAGGACCTTGATACATGTACCCAGAGTTCCACTTTGTACCAAAATAAATCAAATATTTAGAGCTAAATATTATTTCCACTTTGTTTCAATATATCATAGGAATTAAATATCAATTATAATGATAGCCCATACCCTCCAATTACCATCTCATTTTATTGGCTAAGAAACTTGACTGCTATAAAACAATTCTAGTGTCCGGTTTTTCTACAGACCCTGGCATATGGAGATATGAACCACGAGTGGATTGGAAATGAATGGCTTCCCAGCCTGGGGTTACCTCAATACAGAAGTTATTTTATGGAATGCTTGGTAGATGCAAGAATGTTAGATCACCTAACAAAAAAAGATCTCCGTGTCCATTTAAAAATGGTGGATAGTTTCCATCGGTACGTTTTTTCCAAAAAGTAATTAAAATGAAAAGTAAATAACTGTATATATTACTAGAACATAAAGAGATATTTAAGAAATATAGAATATGTGCTCTTTGAAACATCTGTGTACATCTACTTGGCAAAGTATCTTTATGCAACAAATTGCGGGGACTATCTAATGTAGAGCTGGGTGCATATTACATGCCCAAAGTTTATGGAACTGGACAGTACAAAATTCTCATACAGTGTAGATCTTTTTTTCCCCTGTATCTGTAGGAAATTTCATGTTTGTGATTTGTATCTATATATGTTTTAATATTAGAAAATTATTTATTAAGAATAAAATCATCAGTCTCAACTATATATGTAGTTATAAATTATATAACTTAGGGATATACTAGAAAAAATTTTGAGAAGGAATTGTCTTCTGAAGAAAATTTTTGTTTTTGTGTAAACCTTTTAGTGCTTTTGCTTATTTGTACATTAATTTTCAGGAAAAAAATACTGAATGGGTTATGAGACATTGGTAAGAGCACAGATAAATGAAAGGCAAATGAAAATTAGTTTTTAAAACTTTAACTCATCTAGGGAGTTAAAAAAAGGGTTGTTATAATACCATGTCATAAATGTTATGTAGTAGCCTGATCTCTTTGTAGGTTATCTGCAAAATTGTCAGTTGTATTATGATTATTTTATATACAGTTAGTTATTATAAATTAATAAATATAAATCTAGACAATTTGGGAAACTATTTGTTCACATCCTGTCCAACATTTAATTGACAAATTAAAATGGTATAAAAATCATATATGTTAATGACTAAAGTTAGGATAAAGAGATAATAATTGAGATTCTTCAGTCAAATTTATCAAAATGCTTTGAATCTTACCACAGTTGTTGACACTGTTGGATTAAATTTAGTAGAGATAAATATAACATCGTTTTTAAAAACCATTAAAATGCTGGATGGGGAATTCATGATTTAAAAGCAGTTCAAGTGAAAAAGATATGTGATTTATAGTTGACACAAAAATCTCAGTTCTGGTTAATGGCTTGACAGGGCATATTTAGACTGTGTTTATTGGCAGGCACAATAAAAGTCCTACCACGTGGTGAGATAATAATAAGAAACTGTATTAATTTATGGACATTAAATTGTTATTGATAAAGTGGTAAAAATCTGGGGGAAAGGAAGGAATTAAAGAAATTTAGCTTGGATAAGGGAAGACTTTAGATAAGTTTTCTTATGTTTTAATATTATGTGATAGAGTAATATTTGCTGCCTTGAACATGTGCTTTTCTAGTACAAATAGGTATAGATAATAGGGTGAGTGATTTATGTTCAACAGAAAATACAACTTTGTATCACTCTCAATTGCTCTATAGTACACACATTGTTAGGTAGTGAGTTCCCTGTCACTGAACATTTAGGGCCTCAAATTTTGTGTGGTTGCAATAGACTTTTAAATATTAGAATTTTTGTTGACACACTTGTGCCTGTTTTCTATTCTTCACTGGATCAACTTTTAATTGCTTTATTATTATAGTAGAAATGATTCATCCAGAGATCAAGTTTTCTTTTTTAAAAAATAAAAATTACTCAACTGGCAGGGTTCTTGTTTGTTCTGGGAAATACACAAGCTTCATCTTTATGCTATGCTTAGCTCTGACTTAAAGCAAGTAATACTTTACTGCATATGGCATCCCATTGTCTTTACAGCCCAGTTTCCCATCTGACAAGACATTGTTGTAACAACATATATCCTTTTTATAGCACAATTTTACATTACATACAAAAACTGGGCAGAAGTTAGGCAAGACCCAGTGGTTTAACCTCAAGCCGGCTAATGTCTATGATGGTTTTTACACCAGTATTACCTGGTATTCCACTGAATTAGTTTGCTTGGGCTAGCATGACAAAATAACATAGATGGGTGGCTTAAACAACAGAAATTTATTTTCTCCAAATTCTGGAATCTAGAAAACAAAGATCAAGGTGCAGCATTATTGGTTTCTTCTCCTTGGCTTGCAGATAGCTGCCTTCTCACTGTGTCCTCACATCGTCTTCCCTGTGTGTGTGTACTTCCCAGGTTTCTCTGTGTGTCCAAATTTCCTCTTATAAGGACACCAGTCTTACTGGATTAAGGCATACCCTGATGATCTGATTTTAACTTAATTACCTCTTTTAAGACCCAGTCTCCAATCACAGTCACATTCTGAAGCATTGGGCGTTAGGGCTTCATTGTAAGAATTTGGGGAAAAACAGTTTATCCCATAACAGCAATTAATGCAGATTTCTTTCCATTTTCCTCTGATTCTGAAATATTTGAACTCAGTGTTGTTCTTATTAAAATGCAGGGCTTAGAAATGCATCCAGCACTTAAGAGTAGCCTGGCCAATGTGTATGTCTAAATTTGTCTATAATTCTAAAAATTTAAGAAATCACCAATATTCAGTGCTCCTTGTTCTTGAGGCCTAGAGATTCTTTTTACCTATTATACTCTTCCACATCCTTTATATATAATATCAGTAAGTCTTCTTTCTTCTCTCTGAACATCTCTGGTTTCTAGATTTTCTTTTCATGCTTTTCTTTGTCCTTAGTGGGACCTTTATTTTGACAGCATTTCTTCTTCAACTAATTTCCCTGTCCCCTAGAATTACCTATTTTCCCCAACCCCTGTGTTACTACCAGATTATTCTCTCTTAAACCAAAGCCTTTTATTTTCATTTTTATCCTCCTGCGAAAATTGTCCAATAATTTTTATTACCTTGATGGGTTCTACACTTACTCTGAATGCAAACTTTCCTTAATGTAACCCCATTCTCCAAATAAAATCTTATTCCTCCTAACTTCCTGGCATAGATCTTCACTCTGGACAGAGGATCTATCACCACACACTTAACATTTCATCAGCAATCCTATGTTCATGGTGCTCCATATCCTTTACTAACCCTCCCTCTGCCTGATCCTTTAAGGATCGGTCAGTTTTCTACTCTTCCACAATATCCTTTCCACATAGAGTTTCAATATCTGCTGACTTGTTCCTTTCACATGTTTCTGTATCACTTAGAGTTGGTGGCTATTCATTTTGGTATTTGGTTCTGTATGTTATCACTTAACTCATTCATCTTTTTATTATTTATTTATAAATTTATTTATTATTTTTGGCTGCATTGTATCTTCGTTGCTGTGCTCAGGCTTTCTCTAGTTGTGGCAAGCGGGGGCTACTCTTTGTTGCGGTGTGCAGGCTTCTTATTGTGTTGGCTTCTCTCATTGCAGAGCATGGGCTCTAAGTGTGCGGGCTTCAGTAGTTGTGGCACGTGGGCTCAGTAGTTGTGGCTCGTAGGCTCTAGAGCACAGGATCAGTAGTTGTGGTGTATGGGCTTAGTTGTTCCGTGGCCTGTGCGATCTTCCCGGACCAGGACTCAAACCAGTGTCATTCTTAACCACTGCACCACCAGAGAAGCCCCTCATTCATGTTTTTATATTATTTTTCTCATCAGCTAAAAAGAAAAGTATCCCTTTCTTATAACTTCCTTCTTGTCTCCATAATAATGACTCTTTTCAAAGGAGTAAAATGTTCATTTTTCTTCAAACAGTGTTGGAATAGCCTAATGGAAAACAAAGACATGTGGATGAACAACATAATCCAAGATTATTTTTAAGACTATGGTTATTTTATTTCGAAAATACTTTTTTTTTACTCTTTAGAAACACTGTGTGCTTAGAATAACTATAATTTTAATTCCCTCCAATTCTAAAGGATTTAATTACAAATGGAATTTATTCACCTGTTGCCTGAAGAAGTAGTACATAGTGTTGACTATGCTTAATCCTCTACTGAGTAAACTAAATGTGTTTTCTCCTTTAAAAAAAAAACAGAACAAGTTTACAATATGGAATTATGTGCTTAAAAAGGTTGAATTATGACCGAAAAGAACTAGAAAGAAGGCGAGAAGCAAGCCAACATGAAATAAAAGGTAATATGTCTTTCTTTCATATCAAATGCCTTTTTTTTTCTGGGATTTTTAGCTTTCACTTTTATGAACCTAAAATGCTGTATGCATTATAATTGTCGTTAAGTAACGTTAAGTATTCAGCTAGAAGAGTGTCATCATTATTTCTTTTTCATTACTTTTCTGATTAAAACTCAGAAAAGGATATCATCACTTTATAAGATAGATATCCCATTTGGGGAATATTCTTGATTTTCTGAATTGAGATTTATTCCTCTGAACCTATTACTTATATATTCTGTTTATCCTAAACATGACTCCACATAGATAGTTTTGTCAGACTTCTAATAGAATATTCTCATTATGATTCAGAGAAACATGGTATATAATTTATTTACAGCAGTTTATCTCTGGTTTGCATCATTTGAATTCTATTTCAGTGACCAGATATTTTATTTTTGTAATATAGTTGTTGAAATTATACAGGGATTTTTATATAGAAGTTACAGAGGGAATTTACCCCTATAAATGAGACTAGTCCACTAATAATTTTAGCTAGGAATGATTTTAGAAACATTACTAACTGCTGCAACTATTGTTTGTACAAACCAATAAGACACTTCCTATAACAGACTTATTAGAAAAGTACTATATTTAGTAATTAACCCTTTAAATGTTGAGCAGTACCTTAATATACAGGGGAAATAATTGTTTAAAAAGAACATGTTAGACTTTATACTTGTTAGAGACCACTTTGTTTTTATTATTGTTGTTGTTGAAGGAAAATTTAATGATTAGGTATAAGATATAAATATCTACGGGACATTTTTGGGCAAAAATCATAAGCCCTTTTATGTCTATTTATACTTTTTAATGGAAAAAAGGCTCAAATTCTTTGAAGAAAATTTTGAGTAGAAGCAAAATAAACTCCTTATATTTCTGTTTACCATTACCCAGGAGTTGATATATGGAAGCATTTCATCAAATTCAATAAGTGTTTGTACATTAATTGTTCAAAGTTAGGCACGAGTCTGTTTATTGTCATCTTCACTGCCTTTAGGGCTTACCTTAGACATGAAAATAGTCTATATTACACGTTACCCTTCCTCCCCATATTAAAGTTTAGCACTGTTTTATTCTTTCAGATCACCTATCTTAGACTTCTGTAATTTTCATTTGTGATAAATATTGTCAGAAATCACTTTTATCTTTGGCAGTTCTTGGACAGTACATTAGTTAGAGTGGAATGGGTTTGAATGCCTGTGAAGGTGATTGATTAAAAGTATTTTTCTATATATGGTTCATTGGAGAGTAGACAGACACACAATGGATTTCTTGTAACACTTCATTTGACTCATTACCTAGGAGCAAGAAAGTGTTCTTCCATTATCAAAATTGGGTTATTTGATTTCATTTTATTTTGGGGACCCAGGAAATTGCAAGTTGTTTTTAGAGCACTGCTGTTCAGTTGAATTGAAATTTGGGGACTAATTGGCCAAAGAAAGACACCAGAAGAAAGTCTGTGCTTGACCTAACAGAAGATGTTTTAGCACACAAATAGATTTTACCCGTGGGATACCCGTTTCTGGTTTTCTTTTTTGAAGTATTTTTTCCAATTAGATTTTATTATGCTTGGTCTCATCACATGAAATGCTTCTTATATAGACAGATGATTTGGCACTACATCAAATATTATATTAGTATTTGGCAATTGCTAGTTAGAGTGTAGCTCTGAGAAAAACTGCCAGGATTCACTATGATTATACACAGGCAACTCCATGTGTGATGTAGCTGTGAGTGAGATCATAAATAGCCCGTTTCCTGTAACTGATCTGATGATATTTACAGGAATAACTCTTGACTGTGACTAGGGGTCTCTGTTATTATCTGAAGTGTTAATTAACCTTGACCTTAATGAACAGATTTCTGAAGTGAGACCATGTGAATATCAAGAATCTATAAGCATTTAATTTGTTGCTAGGAAACAGTCAACACTGATCTCTAGACATTTATTGTTTAGGTCAAGAGGATCCTTACAAAGCTTTAAAGTCAGAGCATAAATTTTGCTTGGAAACAGATTTATAGAAAGGGATCTGATTTACAAAATGAAAAAAAAACCAAAACTATGTTGTTCTGAAGAAGAGAATTCGGTATTAGTGTCTTATTTACCTTTACCTTGTAAATAAATGGATTATTTTATACTTATTATTTCATGAATAACTACAGGTATGGCAATGGAATTTTTGGTAGACGTATATTTACAGAAATATGGTAACTACAAAATATGTCATAGACTATCAAAATACAAATTCAGCTCCAGAAAAGAACAAATACTTCCTATTTACAAATCCATTTAGTGTAAAGAAAACTCGACATTTTTGTTGAACTATTGTCCCATTAGTTTTTTAAATGTTGCATTTAGTAAAAATAATTGGAGAACTGTTACTGCCAACCATACATACCATACATACCTACCCAACTTTTGAAGTACAAGTGTGGTATAACCAGTAGTTAGAACTAATCAGTTGCTATCAACAGCAGCTGACTAATGTAACCAAAATATAATACCAACCAACTTACATCCTGTTTTCTGAGTCTAATGCCTCAATGGAAAAACTAATGAATGCTCAGAGGAAAACATATACTTTAGGACTGACCAGGGAGACCCAGTGAATATATATAATATAAAATTTCCATAGATAGTAAGGATTATTACCTAAGTCCTTTGCTTTGCTGAAGACATGGGGAAAGAAAGAGCTGAAACTCTGAGGGAGACAATAAACATCCTACTTCCTGAAGAAATTCATTCTTTGGCTGGAGCAGGATATAGTAATGCGATTGTGGAAAGTGGGCATTTTGAGTCTTTCCTCACATGTTTCTCATTAAACCAAATCCAAAGAGAGACTTAGGGCCTTTCTTTTGAAATAAGATTGTTCAAGCCACAATAGGAGTTAAGTAGAGGTATGTGAGGTATATATACCTTCCAGATTCATATGCAAATGCTTTACTACCACCATGGATTGGTAGAGACAAAAAGAGTACAAATTAATGTGAGGAATTTCCACTTCTGACTATAATGGAATACATTAGATCAGATCAATCTTCAACCAAGAACAAGTAGAAAAACTAGATCAATCAATAAACAGCTGTTTGAAGGCAGCAGAAAGCAGCTAAGACACCTGAGCCTTGAGAGGCCATGATCTTGAGAAAAAGAGAAATGTGTTGAGAGGTAAGCCTGGTATTCTCTGCTGCTTTTCCCTGTCTTACAGAACAGGGGAGGGAACATTGTAATTTAGAGGTGCCAAAGCTGCCAGGCCTTGAGGAACCAAGAACCTGGAAAAACAGGAAATAAGTAAGCCTGACACTTTATGCAACGTTCCTCTTGAGGCATTTTTCAGTCATAAAGTCAGGGATTATATACACACACACACACACACACACACGTATACATATATATATGTATATATATATATAAAACATGTCAAATATTGGGGCAAAATGAGGAAAGCCAAAAGGAATAAAACAGAAAATAGAAATATATCCACAAGTGACCCTGGATGATTTTTTTTCAGACATGGACTTTAAAACAATTGTGGTTAATGTGTTAAGAAAATAGGTGACAAAATGGAAAATTTTTAATAAATAGCTAGAATCAGTATGTTAAGAAATGATTAAGTGGAAATTTTAAGAAGAAGAAAGTTTAAACTGGAACTAATAATGAAATAAAAGATATATCAGTTGAAAATATCTGGCCTGAAACGTGAAAAGGAGAACAAAAGGATGAGTGATACAAAACAGATTAGAGACACTGGACACAGGGAGGAGTCTAGTGTAGGTGTAATTGGAATCCCAGAAAGAGATGTAAGAGAGAATGAGGAAGAAGCAATAGTTGAAAAGATACTGGTGGATTTTTTTTTTTTTTTTTTTTTTTGCGGTACGCGGGCCTCTCACTGTTGTGGCCCCTCCCGTTGCAGAGCACAGGCTCCGGACACGCAGGCTCAGCGGCCATGGCTCACGGGCCCAGCCGCTCCACGGCATGTGGGATCTTCCCAGACCGGGGCACGAACCCGTGTCCCCTGCATCGGCAGGCGGACTCTCAACCACTGCGCCACCAGGGAAGCCCCAAAGCAGCACTATTCTTAATAACCACAGTAGAATCCACCCAAATTTCCATCAACAGTAGAAGGGATAAATTGTGACAAAATCGTACAATGGAATACTAAATAAACAAGCTACTGCTATTTGCCATAGCATGGGTGAACCCTATATTGATTGAAGATACATATTGTACGACAGCATTTATAAGACACTAAAAATTCAGGCAAAATTAATCTGGCGTGAGCATAGTCAGAATATTAGTTATTGTTGGGGTGAGGATAATAACTGAGAAAGGACATGAGGGGACCTCTGGTGCTGAAGTATCACTTTATTGCTTTGATGTTATACACAAGAAAATCTGAATTGGTTATAAATTAATGCATTAGGACAAATTATTAATGCTTTTGAAAAACTTAATATATAAATACTCCCCCCCACACACACACACACACAAAGAAGAAAATACTAACAGGATTTTTGCAGATAATTTAAATTGGGGAAATGAACAGTTGAAGTTGAAGAATAGTTCCCAAAGTATTCTTTATACTTTTTCCGGATAAGGTATAAATTTCATTCTGAAAGAAAAAAAAAATTAATAGGAAAACTTACTTTTACTGTACTAGTAAATTATGCATTTAATTTCCCTTTCTAGAAATGAAAAAAAGTTTTCTTTTTTTAGAAAAAAAGTTTTAATAATTTTCTCATTTCCCCTTAAGGATTAGAAAAAAAGGTTTAATTCTTTTCTTATTTCCCCTTAAGTTCCTCAAAAGTCTTTCTTTTCAATGGAACATTCTGGTCCTTCTGACTGTTTTGCTGGCTATTATGTAGTATTATGTCAACTTATAATGAGAAGGAATGGAAAAAGGATAAAATATACTTTGATATGTTTTGGTCTAAAAAGGTATATATGACATTTTTCTCTAAAGGTTTTAGTTTTAGAAAATAAAATTCAAAGTGTTTTGTACCTTAGTAAAATATTGAGTTTCAACCTAAAAGGAAAAACAACTTATGACTTGAAAGTGGTTGATTTTTGGATTAGTATGTGATGGAGAAATAATGGATTGACAAAATAGTAGGGTAAGTATCAAACCATTGAGTGCCTGTTCTCTTACTATTCTGTTCTCTGACTTATTGCTTCAGATGGAAAAAAAAAGTTTCTTCTAGCCTATACACAATAGTTAGGTAGTAGTTTAAAAATACTCTGATGAAGAACCATTTTAGATTGTCATCTTGCTCTCTTGACTGAAGAGCTGTATATGGACACAAATAAGAAATGTCCCCATCTGGTGGTAAAAGTATTGAACTTCAGACAGACCCCTAGAACTCTAGAATGAAAACAAGAAACACTTTGAGACATGATGTTCCATGTGATGGAAATGCTCTCATTTCAGTGATAAAAAACACTCTTAAAATCACAAATTGTTTTCTGGGCTAAAAGTAGAAAGGGTTAGTTATTAGAATGGTAAATATGTGTAACACAAGGAGCCAGCTGCACTAGGGAGTGGATGAAAAAGCCAGCATAAATGCTGACTTGGCCAGACGCCTGTGGCTCATTTCAGCCAGCAGTTTTTATTTACTATGCAAAATACTGCAGCCTAAAATGATGCACCTCTTTTTCTAGATGTGTTGGTGTGGAGCAATGATCGAGTTATTCGCTGGATACAAGCAATTGGACTTCGAGAATATGCAAATAATATTCTTGAAAGTGGTGTGCATGGCTCACTTATAGCCCTGGATGAGAACTTTGACTACAGCAGCTTAGCTTTATTACTACAGATTCCAACACAGAACACCCAGGCAAGCCCCTTTGTGCTGTAGTTGCACTGTGTCCTGGTTTATGTAAGGACAAAGTAAACTTTTAGGAAAAAAAAGTCGGCTGTGTATTCATGATTCCTAATGGGAGCTAGTTCAACCTTTGATATATGTCACTGGGACTTTAATTTCAAGCTACTGGATTTCTAGCCAAAACAAAATCATAAAATTAAGTAGAAAGGGATTTAGAAGTTATGTGGTCCAACCTCCCACCTGAATGCCAGATTCCCCCAAACAATATCTCTGACAGATGGCCTTTAGTCTCTGCCTCTCTGAGGGGCAGTCATTTCTATTTACATGTCTGAATTTTACAGAGAGTCAGCTCTGGGTGTGCCATTGATTCCCAAGTCTGGATAATTATTTGAATTGCTGGAGTTCCTTAAAAATTTAAAACAAAACGTGCAATCTACATCACAAGCCTAAGAAATCAGATATCAAGAGATAGGACACAGGAACCCTAATCATTTAAAGTTTCCCCAAATGATGATGATTGGCCAGGTTTGAGAACTACCTGCATAGACTTGATAAAAATGTGGCAGTCTAACTTTATTTTTTATTTCATTTTTATATATTTCAAAGTTTACATAAAATATTCAATTGGAATAAAGTAACAGAGTGAGGTCAAACCCTTTGACCTCAGATGTTTATGTGAGGCTGTCTCTACTGTCCACAGACTAAAGAAAATTGCCCTTCCTTGTGTTTATAGTTAAAATTTACAATGGCTTATAGATATAGAGGATGAAAAAAATGAGACCCCTGTAAATAAAACAGGTTATTGGAATGTTTTCTCAGGTAAATATAATCGCTATGATTTTTCAAGTAAAAGGTGACTTCAATGATGTTAACTCTAATCTGATCTCGACAGGCAAGGCAGATTCTCGAAAGGGAATACAATAACCTCCTGGCTCTGGGAACTGAACGGCGACTGGATGAAGTAAGTCTTTGTCTGTCATTGTCATTCAAAAGGGACCTGGGACGGTACAAGTACACTTAAAATTTTTTTTAATTCAAAAATTTTTTTATTGAAGTATAGTTGATATACAATATTATATGTTATAGTGTACAACATAGTGATTCTCAATTTTTAAAGGTTATACTCCATTTATAATTATTATAAAAAATTGGCTATATTCCCCGTGTTGTTCAACATATCCTTGTAGCTTATTTTATACATTATAGATTGTACCTCTTAAGCCCCAACCCTATTTTACCCCTCCACCCTTCCCTCTCCCCACTAGTAACCACTAGTTTGTTCGCTATATCTGTGAATCTGTTTCTTTTTTTGTTATATTCACTAGTTTGCTTTTTTTTTTTAATTTCACATATAAGTGATATCATATAGTATTTGTCTTTCTCTGACTTATTTCACTTAGCATAATACCCTCCGAGTCCATCCATGTTGCTGCAAATGGCAAAATTTCATTCTTTTTTATGGCTTAGTATTCCATAGTATATATACATGCAACATCTTTTTTATCCATTCATCTATTGATGACCACTTAGGTTGCTTCCATATCTTGGCAATTGTAAATAATGCTGCTATGAACATTGGGGTGCATGTATCTTTTCGAATTAGTGTTTTCATTTTTTTCGGATATATACTGAGGAGTAGAATTGCTGGGTCACGTGGTAGTTCTACTTTTAGTTTTTTGAGAAACCTCCATACTGATTTCCACAATGGCCGCAGCAACTTATGTTCCGACCAACAGTGTACAAGGGTTCCCTTTTTGCCACATCCCCTCCAGCATTTCTTATTTGTGTTCTTTTTGATGACAGCCATTCTGACAGGTGTGAAGTGATATCTCATTATGGTATTAATTTGCATTTCTCTGATGATTAATGATATTGAGCATCTTTTCACAAGTCTGCTGACCATCTGAATGTCCTCTTTGGAAAAATGTCTATTCACGTCTTCTGCCCATTTTTTAATTGGGTTGTTTCTTTTTGTTGTCGAGTTATATGAGCTATTTATATATTTTGGATATTAACCCCTTATCAGTCATATCATTTGCAAATATTTTCTCCTGTTCAGTAGGTTGTCTTTCTAGCTACTATTGTGGAATTCTCTATTTCTCCCTTCAGTTCTGTCAGGCGTTGTTTCATGTATTTTGGGAGTCTGTTGTTAGGTGCACATAATTATATCATTTTGATGAATTGACCCTTTTATCATTATAAAATATCTGTCTTTAGTATATTTCTTGGTCTTAAAGTCTATTTTATTTAATATTGGTATAGACATTTTACCTCACTTGTGGTTACTGTTTGCATGGTGTATATTTTTTCATTCTTTTGCTTTCAACCTATTTGTGTCTATGCATCTAAAATGTCTCTTGTAGGGAGTATATAATTGAATCTTGTTTTTTTAATCTGGTGTGATAATGTTTAAGTCATTCACATTTAGTCTGAATGTTTAAGTTATTTATATTTAGAGTAATTATTGATATGGTTGGATTTCTCTGTGCAATTTTATTTTTTTCTATATGCTTCATGTCTTTTGTTCTTGTGCTTCTGTTCTTCCTTTACTGTCTTTTGTGTTAAATACTTTTCTAATGTACATTTTAATTCCTTTGTGGTTTATTATATTTTTGAGTTACTAGTCTGTTTGTTCTAGAGATTATATGTAATTTATCACAATATACTTCAGATTAATACTAACTCAATTCTAATAAATTATTAAAACTTTGCTCCAATATAGCTCAATTCCCTCCCTTACCCTTTGTGCTATTATTGTCATATATATTTTACATCCATGTGTTATAAATCCAATAATAGTGTTATAATTATTGTTTCATATGTCTTTTTAAAAATTTAAGAGGAGAAAAAATATATTTATGGAATTTTAAATATTAAACCACATATTTATCATTTCTGGTTCATTTTCTTCTGTGGATTCAAGTTACTGTCTGGTGTCCTTTCCTTTCTCCAATATAACTCTATTCCCTCTTTATGTTATAAACCTGACAATTGTTTTTTAACTCAGTTAAGAGAATACAAGAGAAAAATATGTTTATAGTGTCTTTGTATTTACCTATATAATTGCCTTTTGCTCTTTATTTCTTCATGTGGATTCAGTTTACTGTCAGGTGTCATCTCCTTTTACCCTGAAGAACTTCCTTTAGTATTTTTTATAAGGCAGGCCTGTTAGCAACAAATTCTCACTCTTTGTCTGGGAGTGTCTTTATTTCACCTTCATTGTTGAAGGATACTTTTATTGGACAAAGACTTCTTGATTGACAGGATTTTTTTCTTTCAGCACTTTGAATATGCCATCTCATTCCTTCTGGCCTCCGTTGTTTCTGATACAAAATTAGCTGTTAATTTTATTGTGGTTCCCTTGTATGATACATCAGTTTTTCTCGTGTTCAAGATTTTCGCTTTAACAGTTTTACTATGATGTCTACTTGGACTTTGGATGTGTAAATTAATGTTTTTCATCAAATTTTTGAATTTTTGGACTATTATTTCTTCAAATATGTTTTTCTGCCTAATTCACTCCTCTTCTGGAATTCCCATTAAGTGTATATTGTGTGTTCAAAGATGTTCCATGTGTATCTGAGGCTCTGTTCATTTTTCTTCATTCTTTTGTTCTTTCTGTTCTTTAGACTGAATAATCTCAATTGCTGTATCTTCAAGTTTGCTGATTCTTTATTCTTCCAGCTCAAAGATGCTATTGAACCTCTCTAGTGAATTTTTTTTTTTAGAAATGGCTTTTGTTTATTTTTGGCTGTGTTGGATCTTCGTTTCTGTGCGAGGGCTTTCTCTAGTTGCAGCAAGCGGGGGGCCACTCTTCATCGTGGTGCACAGGCCTCTCACTATCACGGCCTCTCTTGTTGCAGAGCACGGGCTCCAGTCGCGCAGGCTCAGTAGTTGTGGCTCACGGGCCTAGTTGCTCCGTGGCATGTGGGATCTTCCCAGACCAGGGTTCGAACCTGTGTCCCCTGCATTGGCAGGCAGATTCTCAACCACTGCGCCACCAGGGAAGCCCCCTCTAGTGAATTTTTAATTTCAGTTATTTCACATTTCAATTCCAGAATTTCCATTAGATTCTCTCTCTGTATATATATAATATATATATCATATATATAATACATCATATATGTGTATAATTTCTTTCTCTCTATTGATATCCTCTATTTGATAAGTCATTTAATGAGTGTTTCCTTTTTTTTAACATCTTTATTGGAGTATAATTGCTTTACAATGGTGTGTTAGTTTCTGCTTTATAACAAAGTGAATCAGTTATACATATACACATATCCCCATATCTCTTCCCTCTTTCATCTCCCTCCCTCCCACCCTCCCTATCCCACCCCTCTAGGTGGTCACAAAGGCCATTCTCTAGTAGGTCTGCATCTTTATTCTCTCCTTGCCCCTAGGTTCTTCATGGCCATTTTTTTTTTTTAAGACTCCATATATATGTGTTAGCATACAGTATTTGTTTTTCTCTTTCTGACTTACTTCACTCTGTATGACAGACTCTAGGTCCATCCACCTCACTACAAATAACTCAATTTCATTTCTTTTTATGTCCATTACAGTTTATTACAGGATATTGAATATAGGTTCCTGTGTTGTACAGTATAGCCTTGTTGTTTATGTATTTTATATATAGTAGTTTGTATCTTTTAATCCTTATTCTTGTTTAATCAAAAAGATAGTCTGCATAAATACATACACACTTTTAAATACAATTATTATCCTTACTTAAAAGTTGGAAAAATAATTTTAATAAAAATTATTAAAGATCTGTCATATCGTTAGATTCTAAAATGCAGACTGCCCTGAAGTAGAGGTCCAGTCAGAGACACAAGTCTATGTGGGTTCTAGTGTTGCTTAAAAGTAATGAACAAGTTGAAAGGCCTAAATGGAATGTTATTATCTGCCTTTAAAATATGCTGCCTCTTTTTATTACTAAAAAAGCACGATTTTATCATTCAAACCCTCTAGTCACTTTTGTCTCAGTTTTTTGTTTGTTTGATTTTGGTTTTGTTTTTTGATTGTGAACAAAAATATCTAAACAACTTAGCTGGAGCCAGAATAGACTTGTTTCTGGGGCTGATCGCATTTAGATTCCACTGAAATGATTTGAGAAGTGTTCATGTGCTGCTACAGACGGGGGATATCCTCAGTTGAGAGCATATCTTTCAATCTCCTCTCCTCTCCTCTTTTCCTATGATGTTGTTGCTTATAGTTCCCATTAACTTTCTGCAGTAACACTATGTTGAAAGAACAGAAGGAATCATGATTTAAATTCTCAACTTACTGGCATATGTGTGAGCCCTTATCTCACACATTATAGGAGCTGTATATTCCTACAATGTAATGTAATGTTTTATAGGACTGAAAAAAATTTATGTTCATGCAACAACTTCTCCAAGATTCAAGAAGTCAGAGAGGCCACAACTGTGAAATTCTGCTGCTTTTTTCCAATTATAAACATTTGGAGGTCTAAGGCAAAGTAAAATGCAGCAGCTGAGAAGAGTAGCAGAAATCTCTTAAAGTGTAAAATGGCTATCAAATCTAAACAAAATTTATATATTAATAATAAGGATTCTAAAAGAAAAATGGATAAATGTAATTACATAAATGATTTTATTTTCCCCAGATTAACCTTGTATGCTACTTAAATTAGTAGTCTATGGTGAAGAATACTTTATAGTGTTCCTTATTTATAACAATAATTTAGGCTGAATATCTATCTATATTCTCTATGCCCAAATGAAGTCACCTGAGCTAACAGAGTCAACCACACATATTTAACTATAATTTTAGGGAGTAGACAGTCCTTCCTTAGATGAAAAACTTAGTGATATAAGAAGATAAGGTCTATGTAGAATGATTAATATTTTCCTTAGATTAGAAACAAAGAATATCAGTCAAATGGTAAATTACATACTGTTGCTTACCAATTCAGAGAAAATAATTGTTTGTCTGCAGGTACAATGTGTATGCACAGAGAGGGAAGATTTTATGCAATTAAGATACAATAGAATCAGCAACAAGAATTACATTGTAAAACAGCAACCAGAGTTACATTATGCTTTTAGTGGCATCTAATGAGCACATGTATTAAAAGGAAGGTGACCATTTGCATAGGTTTTTCAACAAACTACAAGTTAATTCTGTATCAGCTGAAATCTAGCAAATGACAAATTTAGTTTCTTACACAGAATATAAATTATCGTATCAAATATAGATTTCCCATAACACATATCTTGTATACATAAAAGCAAAATTCATGAATTAATCAAGTGTGTGAATCAAATAGTGTTTACCCAATACTTATTCAACTAAGTATATCATCTCATAACATAAAAACAGTTGGCATGAAGTGCAACAAAGTATACCCAATATTCTTTTTGGAAAAACTTTGGGGTTTTATTTTAAATTTTCAAAGATTTTACTTTCATATATGTTTTAGATTCGAAATCATATGAACTTTTTAATAAAAACATTTCTATTTCACATATCCTGCATTCTCATTTTGGAATCAATATAACCCTTGAAATAAAGTATAATATTCCATATGTATACTTTACAGACTGAACGTAAATAATCAGTGTTACATGTTTTAAGCACCTGGACTAGTTTACTTGTTTTCATTACATCAAGTTGTATCTCTGTACTGGCAGAGCGATGACAAGAATTTCAGGCGTGGGTCGACCTGGAGAAGGCAGTTTCCTCCCCGTGAAGTACATGGAATCAGCATGATGCCTGGGTCCTCAGAAACATTACCGGCTGGATTTAGGTTAACCACAACATCGGGGCAGTCAAGGAAAATGACAACGGATGGTACAGTAGTTTTGCATTTCTGCTTATAAAGTAAAAAGCTTGTTTAGCAAATGCTATCATTCTCTGATCTTGCATAGCTTTCTAGAATTGATTCTTTTCTTAAGTTGGTTTGCTCTGCTTGAAGTTTACTTTGCTTTCATCAGACCATACTCTTTTGTAAGCTGCTAATGCATGAATTCATGGCACTTTATTCATATTTTAAAAATAATTTAAAATATCCTAAAAAGGACAATTTTGGCTAATGTCCACAACTAGGAAGAAAAACATCTGCATGATTTGTGTTTCTTTACTCTTCTAGTCACCAAGTAAATAATTTGTTTAGAGGATGGATTTGGACTAAAGGTCCTTAATAAATGGAAATTAACTCCACTGTCACCCTACATGCTTGAATATTGCAAGTTTTCTATTTCATCTTAAAAACTCAGACTCATCAGATATTCTCATCTATGACCAAGGCAGAAGGCCTTAAATAAACAAGCACAACATGAGAAGAGAATTAAACAAACACAAAACCGACAGTAATTTCCCAATTAGTATTTCCTTCTGTGGACATTAGACTTGTGTTATATACTTCACAAAGGAAGACAGCCATTTGGGAGGAGAGACAAATTTGAAGTTGTAGTCACAAAGTTATGTCTGTCTGGTAAGCATTAAACAAAAAAGCCCCACTCTCTTTATTGAGACAATCACCTAGAATTATTATTTCTTGTCAAGGTGATAGTTATCATGGCCCTTAAAATAAGTTCCATTATAAACCATGATCTTTGATCTATATTCCATGATCTTTGATCTATATTTCTTCTAAGTTGTTACTATTATGGAACACATTAACAAAATTCATGAGCAATTTAACATGATTAAAATGAGTATAGAAGCTTTTCAGTATTGGAGGGGAAGACAATCCATCATACTGAATTCTCCAAGAGCAATCTTTGCTTCAAAAACAGGAGCACCCAGGGGAACTGTTCTTGTTAACAGATTTCATCTAAGGAGGAATACACAACTTGAAAGCTCAGGTGAATCACATTGGAATAAATTTTCTTTAGTAGCTTGTCTTGAGAAAAGGAATATGAGTGGCTTCTATCTGAGAGAAAGAAGGTCTATTAATATGTTCAGATCCCTTTATGAAGGGAAAATAAATCTTTCTCATCTGAAATTTTGTACTCAAGTCATCCAAGTCCCTCTAAAGCCCTTTTCTCCGTTTGCAGTTCCTTCATCAAGACTGCAGAGGTTAGACAACTCCACTGTTCGCACATACTCATGTTGACAAGCCACTCAAAGGAGGCAGCACTGACTTGCTGTGAGTAGTTTTCCTTGGCTGACAAAAAACAAACCACCAAAAAAAATGGAACCTACATAGACTAGTATATATACACGATACTCTTCATTGTGGCCTAGCAGTACAGAAGTGAGATAACCCCTTTGAATTGCTAGAGAGTGGAAAGGTTCTTTATATTGTAACTCTTAATCTAGGATTTCCTATCACCATCTGTCTGCTATGGTTTAAGGCCCATCTGTTGGAGGCCTGTCACTATCTTATTACACATCAATGGGTTGCTACTACACTGGTTTGTACTTTTTCGTAGCACTTTATATTGATGCATATAGGATTTTACTGATGAGAGTTTGGCACTTACAGAATAATACACTTTTAAGTGAGTATTTTATATAGGGGAAGTTGAAATAGGCAAATGGTATTCTAGTAGGTACCCAGAGTAAGACAGTGGCAGAATCAGGAAGATGATTTGGAGGTGACTGCACATTAAAAACAAAAGTATAACTGAAAAATATGAACTTCTGGTATGTTGTTTTTCATCGATGTGATTAATATTTGCTGAAAACGTATAGGAATTTTAAGTATCTGGGGTTTATAGCAGATAGAAACCAAGTGAAATAACATTGTAACAATGGCGGACAGGACAGAAAACCATCCTATATAATCATAAGATATAAGGCATTTGTACTTCGAGAAATACTAGTTGATGGAATCTACTTTCCAAATCCATATGAAAATGGAGTTTTATTGGAAACCGGTCTTAGTAAAACTGTGTTTTCATAGAAAATAAATGTCAAGAACTCATAGACATTTTTTAATCTACAACTGTGCTTTACCAAAATATTCTACCATTTACGATGAATTAAAATTTTGGAGAAACACTTTTTAGAGCAATATTTAGAATCAAATATGTGCACAGGGATGGGGAGAGGAACAGCTCATCTTGTGCTGTTTATTCATTGCCTTGAACTAAAAGCTCCACACAATTTACTGATGGTCTTTGGGGCCTAATATAGGAGCTGATATGCTGCCTTATTTGGGTCACTATTTGAAGCTGCTGATGATAAAACAAAAAGCTTTCAGATAAGAGATTTAATTTCAGAATGTAAAACCCTAGCATTAAAAATTTAATTATGGTATACAATTTGGCATCTTATTAGGCATGATCTAAAATTTGTAATAATTTGGCTAAATAACAGGCTTTCCAAAATACTGTTTGTAATAGTTTCTACACATAACATGATAATTTACCAGGAACTAGAATTAGAATACTTCACTAATTTACAAATGACTACTTAATATGTTGAGTAGTGCTTGCTTCTTAGCTCTTGACTGATGGGTAGAATTACTCTTTAACTATTTGTAATCTATATTTTGTGCTTGGCATTCTAGTTCATATTTCCTAGTTTTTACCATTAAATGGGATAAAGGTATTTATTTCCAGTAAGTTAATCTGGGACAACCAATTTCTATTGTGAGGAAACAATAGCATTTTTATTATTAACACAATTCAGAACATATCATTTATCTCTTGTGTCGGGATAGTAATTGTGATCTTTTCATAAGTATATTATGACTGGAAAGAATCAGTGATGCCACATCACCAACCCAGATTCTTTATATGTTACTGATTATCATTATGTTTTTGTCACAATTAAACAAAGGTCTCTTTTGAAGAGCTCTAAAATATATGAGTTAGAATACAGATCTATTCCATGGAATAGGTCAACTCAACTCAATTTATTAATGAGCAAGCTGTACACTTTTCAAAAGGACTGCTGAGGTTTTCTGTGACTACCTTTGTTTATATTACTGCCATACTTTCTACAAAGTTGAGCAAATCTTATTTATGAACCTCGCCTGCACAAAATTAGAGAGGAGCAAATATTAATTACATACAGACATTGGTTAGACCTGAGATGATATCCTACCCTTAGGACAAAAGTGGGCAGGATGCATGGAGGTGCACCAAGAGTCACAGAGGGAGATTTTCCAATCTGGGATCTTTCAGTAAACTAATGCTGTCCATTACATATTTTAGATGTCGTCTTTTCAGTCTACTCTACCTAAAGTGCACTACCATCTAAGAAGATAAGCAGTGAAAACCTTTGTGAAGACTGAATTCTAAGGAAATAATCACAACTAATGGTTTATTAAGCTGAAAATGTGATTTTAGGGGGAGTCAGTCAGATATTAAGTTTGATTAGTTTACTACAATTGTAAGAAAATGCTTCAGTCATTTGAATAATAAGCATCATCCACATCATAAATTCTGTACAACAGATAGATGCTTTTATGAAATGGAGCCACTTGTTTTTTCATGTTTTATTGTAATATACTTGGCATTTATGTATTACTGTGTATGCATTTCTTTTTAAATGTGTAAGTCTTATGTAAATGGATATAAATATGATTTTTTTAAAAAATAAAATATATGGTTCATGGAGTCTTGAGTGCAAACATTTGACAATTCCAAGTACTGTTTGTATTTTACCATTCCACCATTTTTACAGTTTTTGAATTGTAACAAATTGATATGTTTCCTGGAAGCATGTTTCATGCTTCCACATGTTTTTCCTTCAAGTCTGTCAATCCTTAAAGCTGAAAACCTGCCTCTGATCATGTAAAAAAGAATGATTTAACCTGGAACTGGAGCCAAAAATAGACCTTTAAAGGAAATCAGGGATGTCCTATATCTTTAGAAATAGCACTGTGATGGCTCGATCTCCTTTTCAATACAAAACAAAGCCAAACTGTTTACAAGAGTCAAAAGCAATTATTTAAAAAAATTTATAAAGAAAAAAAAATCTCTTATTACCTGTGGACCAAGGGAAAAAAAAAAAAAAACTTCTTTACTAAGAACCACATGTTCATCCAAATACCTTGAACCTCCAGCCAGCCCTGTTCAGTGAATGTCAACCACTGCAGAGTCTGAGGTCATTTCCACTGGAAAAAGCAAAACCCCAGAAATCTTTCCCTTTTGTCAATGTAATAGGGCATTAGCCAGACTCATGTCTAACGTTATATGCTTTTAGCCGAGAAGGCCTTGTTGTGACTTCCCTGAAGTCAGTCTTATCAGAGGAAATAAAGACAGAATGATTAACATATATAGTGTATAAAAGTATAGAATAATAATCTCTTCCCTGTGGCTTTATTTGGTGGTGTTACTGTTGTTTATTCTTTGTTTACATGGGAGATTTCAAAGTAAAATCTATTTAAGAATACCATTTATCTAACTGCTGATTTTCTGCTGCTTGATCTTATTAACAGCAAGACCTGTCATTAGTAATTCCTTTTTTGTATTTAATTTGCTATGTTTGCACGTACATTACATTTGTTTTGATGTCGATTTTTGTTTAACAGATTCACTCAAAAGGTAATGGTAACAGAAACCCTCTCCATTGTCAATAAACAAAAATACTTCCAGTTCTCTGTTTAAGCTTTGTTTTCTAGTCACATATAGTTTAAAATTTTACTTAAACTATAATGAAAATCATTCTTTTTAGTGATCAATCTTTTATCTTCAAAAGTGAGTCTGCCACAAGAGGGAGCACTAAACTTGCTTATGAAAGTGATTTTAAATTTTCTAAAAATTTGCCTGATTAGAAACAATGGGAAAGAGCTTTTTAAGTTCGTCTGAATATGGGGATCTTGACTACAGAAATGAAATATAGAAACTATGGTATCATAATAATACAAACTAGATTTGTATCTACGGTTCTGCACAACTTAATTGCGTAAACAGTTTTTCCCCTTTAAGAGATCACCTAATAAGAGATATTAACCATTTAAAATAGACTCTAACATACAGGGATATAAAAGATCCAGTTACTTGCCTCAAAAACCATAAAATATTCTTCGATGTATAAGATCATTTTGCCAGATTCTAAAACCCATTTAATGGATTAAGCTTAGAACCTTGGTTTTCTTCCTTTTAACTATCAACATTATGAATTTTCATATTTTTAATAATCAGAGCCTTTACAAATATAATTTTCTATAAATAAAACTGCTTTTAAATGTAAAGCAGTTCTCATTTGTATATACTTAGTACATTTTCACAGGCAAAACAGATTAATTGGTACTTTTCTATAGATCTTAAAAGAAAATATTTACATTTTAATTTTAATACCTTACAGTAAAAAAAATTCTATGCAACTACCAAAAGAAGATCATGCAGAATTTATTTCAGCAAATTACATTTTTTAGTAACATGATATTGTTATTTTTAAAGACATTTAATTCAAAATATTTTAAGTACTATTGAGTGAAAGTACCTTATGGTAAGTATTAAAATAGAAAATTCCTTTTTTTCCTTCCAAAATTTAAGCAATCTGATGACTGTATCTTTCTTGCCCCACATTCAGTCTTGTGAGAGGAACAGTGCTTTCTCTGACCCTGCAAAGGAGATCACTTTCCTTAACCAGATACAAGAAAACACCACTTACCCGGTCTTGTGCACTGTTTTCCAATCCCACGCAACAGGAAAATAACCCAAGCCTGCTTGCTGAAGTGTCTCTCAGATTGATTACCGCGAAAAATGTGCACGAGGATCAAAGATGTAATCGTTAACACAATTCTTGTATATGCCTGGGTTCATACCTTGCAGATGAACTGTGATACACATTCGGCTAAAGAATTTGCCGTTTCAAATTAACTGAATTCTATATGAAAAAATAAGTTAATACATCTTAATTCTAAGACATTAAAAAGTGTAAGATTACAGTTGTGATAAGATAAAATGTACTCAAGAGAAGAGACAGATTAAGGAACCCAACAGCTTCAAATTATAAGTTGAATATCTAATTAGTTTAACTCAGTCTACTAAAATAATTAAAGGGAACAGTTAGATGAATATTTTTTCAGGTGTAACAATCAAAAGGCCAATTTTAGCAAGTAACAATTTACTTTGAGAAGCCATTTATTTTATAGGCTACAGTCCAAAAAATCCTAACATTTTCAGAATGTCTTTATACAAGTTGTAAGCAATTTTTATGAAACAAACAATAAGCTCTTGTCTATTACCTCTCATATATATTTCGTGATATGTTACCAGACTATATGTTAAGACAGTTGCTCTTAAAAATAATGTTCCTGATGGACTGAGGAATACTTTAAGAACCGTCAAAGACATGGGTATGGTATTTTTTGAGTTTAAATGTATTCTTTGATAACTGATCTCATGTAGCACCCTAAGGAAACCAAATATGTAATTATCTATATCTACCTACTCTGGTTAATTGGCACATTATCATATGCTTATTAACAAAGACTAATTTTCAGTTATTTTTTTAATGCTCAATAGTTTTACAGAAGTTTAAATGGAAAGATGTGCTTTGGATATGACAATTTTTTTTTAGTGAGTTATTTAAAAATTAGAGATTTCACACAAAATCTGGATTTTTGGTTTCTCTTAAAACTCCTCCCGGTTTTTAGCTAATGTAAAAACTTTTACATTTCTTCCTTAAGAGCTTTCCTTGCCAGTTTCCCCATTTCTACACATTTCCTTGTTTCCAAAAGAAGCTGGAATCATTAAGAAGTATACAGTCAACTAAGAACCTGAGACAGGAGGAGGGGCTCCAAAGAGCCCTCATCTCCATGACAAAGAGATTGGATTAATTGACCTCTAGGCTCTCTGCCAGCCTGTGATTTCCCTTGACTAAGTAACAAAGGATTGAAGAGAGCTGTAACTTGGTTGGTACCCAGCCTTCCCTCAGGAAATATGTGACTAGACAGATTCTCCTACCTAGAAAATCATGTCTAGATGATTACCTAAAACTTCCCATTTCGTCCATTTCATTTAAAATAACCATGCATGTGGGCATCTCAAGAATATCAGAAAATATTCAGAATTTCTATAAGAAAATTATAATTGTTTTCTGACTTCACTTGAGTTTTAGGTCTTGGGTCAAAGCTGTAGAGTCCTAATTTCAGCAAGTGGCTCGATATTAGTGTCAGTTTCAATTAAAATGTTTTTTTGGGGGGGTACAATTTTTATAAATCATTATGTCAGATATATTTTTCTTAAAGTTCTGGAAAATCTATAATGAGCAATGTTACAGGTAACCAGTAACAGTGCTAATTGGGCTAATCAAACAGAAGGCTTTTTACTAGTTTTCACGTGCATTGTTTTCAGACCAAGCTCTACAATTTACATTTTAGTTTGCATGTAATTTCTATTTAAATATTTATTTCTGGGAAATAATTCCAAAAACTAACTCCAATTAGAAAAGTGACAAAAAAAGAAAAAAAAAAAAGTCATAATGCCTGCTTCAGCATTTCTTCTATGTGCCCAAAAATGCTGGGGTCTTCAATTGTAGGAGATACCTGGAAAGAAAATTAGAGCCAGATGAAGGTGCTTCATTGAACCCCTTCCATTCTATACAATTAAACAATTATATGCAATCTTATATTCCCCATTATCTTATCATACTCATATGGAAAGGTTCAAAAACAGGGAACTTTGAACTCAATATTTTAAAATGTATCTATAGTAAAATAAACTGTTCAGTTAGCAAAACTATTGGTCCTAGATGGTACTTTCTTTTATGGGCCTTTCAATGAGCATCTATAGAAAGAATTTTTTTTTTGGCATTTGCCCATACAACCACTCCTTACTGTTGTATCACTTTTTATTAGATCTTGATGATTAAAAATACATATATTTGTGCATGTATAATATGCACAAAAATTAGAAGAATGCATATGCTTGAATCAGCCTAAATTACCTAAAATAATTTTCACTCAAAACAGGAAAGATAATGAGCATATGTATCAATTAGAATTTTCAAAATATCTATAGCCAGCCTCTATTAGTCACTAATGACGGCAATGAAGGAAAATTTATCCTTAATTTAATAAGATTGAGTTTCCACAAGTTTGAATTTGACATATTTACTAACAGTAAAATATTTTCACATACTTTTGGTTCTTATAATCAAAAGTATATGGTCTTAATTAATCTGTGTTTCTCTCCAAAACCCTCATTCCTACAGAGAGAATGGCTACGCAATTTCCCCCATACTATTGAAAAAAAAAAAGTACTGTTATGTGTTTTTTAGGGATATAATTCATGCTTGAGAACCATTTAAAGATCTTAGTTGACACCAAAGAAGTGGGGGAAAACATTTCAAAACCAAGCACTCAACATCCTTGATAATTTACCTTATATGGCTTGCCATTGACAAGGGCATACAGAGCTGAGCGGGGAATTTTGCCAGATCTGGTTTTGGGTAACTGTTTCACAAACACCGCTTTTCGAAAAGCAGCCACGGGGCCAATGCTCTGTCTAACATGTTTCACAATTTCTTCTAAGACTTGTTCCTCTGTTATATTTATATCTAGGGAGAAAGTTCAGATGGTAAGCTCTGAATTAACTTTAATCATTCAGGGCCCCAGCAGTCGGGGAGGAGAAAGACCTCTCACCTTTTTTCAGCACGCAGAGTGCTAACGGGACATGACCCTTCAAAGGGTCTTCCTTGCCAACAACAGCGCAGTCGGCCACAGTGCCATGGGAAAGGACAGACTGTAATTTTAAAAAAGCATTCATTTAGAATATCTATACACATATATATGCAAAATTTATAATTTCAATTGGAGAAAATAGTACACGTCAGATAACTTAAAAACCCATAGCTACCTCTGTGAAAATTACTACCAATTCACCATTCACATCCCTATTACTGAGAAGATTGGTTAGGATCCCCAGGTGGTCACTCAGTAAAGGCTGACTAAGCAATTAAGACAAACTGCTTAGCTTACTTGGAAAGTAAGGGAATGATTTCTTCATCTCAATTGTTTATTAATGAAGTCTGGGAAACTATGCAGTGATACCACTTGGGAACAAATTGCAATGAGCCTTGGAAAACAGATGGCCTCATGGTGTTTTGCCTTCAGTGCTGGCTACCATGAGGACACCTTCCAGAGGAACCCAAGGCAGCCCCATCAATAAACAGTGATTTGGGACTTCCCTGGCGGTCCAGTGGTTAAGACTCTGCACTTCCACTGCAGCGGGCACGGATGTGATCCCTGGTTGGGGAACTAAGATCCCACATGCCATATGGCACAGCCAATAAGTAAATAAAATAAAATTTAAAAAAATAAATGGCGATTTTATTTCCACCTCTGTTACTGAGCAATGAACAGAGCACACTTCTCTTCTTGAGTGACCACCCATGCAGAGAGGATTTTCCAAGAGGTGGAGAAAAGGCTGGACGTGGAGTGAAGCCCTGACATCAGATAATCACCACTGTTGACCAACCATTTTCATATTGTTCACCCTAAGCTCTAAATGCCTTAAAGAGCAAAGCAAATTTCTCTCTGGAATCACAAGAACTCAGAGAATAGAGTAACCACATGAAATACAGAAGCTTAGGATTAAGAAAAAAAAATTCTGCTGTGATAGGACTTTTAAAAATGAATGTTCAAAAAGTTCTTTTCTGAGAGATTAATATATATTTCAGTGACTCCAATCCCCTATGGCTGGAGAAAGTGAGCAAACTTGTAACCCAGGGCGAGTTCGGCAGTCCCCATTCTTTCCTCCATGCATTCATTCAACAAACATTTACTAATACCTCCTATCCTCCAACCTCCTATATTGCAGTAGACTTGGTGGTGAGCAAAAATAAGCTGGGTACTGTCTCACGGTGCTTACAGTCTACTACCAAAGGGTGATATTAACAAATGATCATGAATATTTAATTACTATGAATGTCTAGATATAAAGTGGTACAATCTTTGGGGAAATAACTTGGATTTCTAAATGAGAGATAGAGACAAAGCAACCAACGTGGCAGAAGAATATGGATCTCAAAGAAGCCTTCCCTTAGGAAGTGACTCAGGATGAGCTCAGGTCTAAAGGGTCTGTGTGCAAGGACCCTTGCATACAGGGGCGGGGCAAATGCCCTGTGGAAGCACCCGGCTTGTACCATTCAAATCTAAAAGGGACCAGTGTGGCTGGAAAGCAGAGAGCAAAAGTGAGAATGGTGTAAGAGGAAATGAAGCTACAGAGATAGAAAAGGGCTGTGAATGCGAAGGGCTTCCAACTATTTTAGTAGCACTGGAAGGTAATAAAGCACTTTCAGGAGGTGAGGGGGCGATGCAAGATCAGAATGGATTTTTTAACAGACTTTATTTTTTCAGAATAGTTTTATATTCACAGCAAAATGGAGCAGCAGAAAGTACGTTGTTCCCATATAACCCCTGCTCCCATTTACACACAGCCTCCGCACCATCAAAATCCCTCACCAGAGCAGTAGAGTTACAACTGCTGAGCCAACACTGACACGTCACTCTCACCCCACTCCACAGTTCACGTTAGACCTCACTCTCGGTGTTGGACATTCTGTGGGTTTTACAGCACGTATCCATGATTACAGTATTTTACAGAGTAGATTCGCTGCCCTAAAAATCCACTGTGCGCTGCCTATTCATCCCTCACCTTCCAAAAACTCCTGGCAGCCACTGATCTTTTTTACTGTCTCCAGAGTTCTTTCCAGAATGTTAATAGAGTTGGAATCGTACATATGTAGCCTTTACAGATTGGCTACTTTCACTTCAGAGTGGATTTTGAAAAACAAAAACTTACTTTGGTTCATTGTGAAGAATAAACAGAGGATTGCTGAAGGTGGGTGTCATAGTTTACTCAGGGAAACACCCAGAGAGGCTACAATAGTAGACTAAGGTTATAGTAGTGGGTATAAAAAGATTCCAGAGTTTTTAGAGGTAAGATGGACAGAATTTGATGATAAATGGGATATGAAGTAAGAAGTCAAAGGGGTTAAAGATGATTCTGTGGTTTTTGGCTTGAGTAGCTGGTTGGATACTGGTGTCATTTTCTAAGCCAGAAAATGCTGGTGAGGGCTAGGCTTGGGAGGAAAAATCATGTATTAAATCTTGGAGATATTGCATTTGAAGTACCTTTCAGACATCCAAGTCAAGGCAATTGGATCTGAGGGAAATCTTAATCTGAAAATGCATACTTGAATGCCATTAATGTATAAAGGACAATGAAAGCTATGCACATGGATGAGATTATTTGGGGAGAAAGCAGTGAGAAAAAAAGGTGAAAGTCTTAAAGAACTCTTCACATCTAAGGACCGTGTGAAAAAGGAAAAGCTGACAAACTGCACTATAAAGGTACAGTCAGAGAGGGAAGAGAAAAACCAACAAAATCCGGGACGTGCCACTAAAAATCCCAAACTTTCTATGGAAAAAAAAAAATTAATCCAAGCTGAAAATGAGCTTTCTCTTCTCTGAACTCCTAGAAAAATCAATGAACTGCTAGAATGTTTGGTACAAACCCAGTGGACTATCTCACACTGTTCCTAATGAAGCATGCAGATCAACACTGCCCTGTATCCTATTGTAGCATCAGCCTTGAAGTATTCAGTTGTGAGGGCTGCCATCGACATAGCTTTTGACTCCTACAGTGCTCAGGATGGTACGTGATAAATAAATGATTTTTGTACTATATGTTTTATTAACTTCATTGCTGAGGTAAAGGTGTCTACGCCCTCTTTCCTTTAGTTGGTCCTGACTCAAAAGCTTCTGCAAAACACATACTACACAGATCATACAATACCACCTTCTCTCGCTGCTTCAGTGTGAACTCTCAAAATGTTTCCCATTTGTTAAGTTCTTATTTTCTTTTCAGTCTGTATGTTGAGAGTAGAGACACACTTTATTGTCAGAGCTTTGGGCAGTTAGTCTTGACGGTCACCAGCCCGTGGAAGAGAATACCTTCTCTATAGCAGGTAGGACACAGACTTGGTAGGTCCAATCCTTTAAATCCTATTTAGTATTCCCTTAATGAGTAGAGAAAAATACTTTTACCTGGCTAAGCAGAGTTTTCATGGTCAAAATCCCATTTATTAAAGTGTTCACTGGTGCTTCTATACCTGAATTTTTGAAGTTTTACAGTTTAAATCACTGTAAAAAAAAATCATACATCTAGATATTTTGCACCTAACCAGTATGACTATAATTTTAACTAAACTGAAAAACAAAACTTCTAGTCTGCCATTATGTCACTTTGCTATTTTAACTTCCATCCTTGGTCTCAGTGTTTTTAGAAGTGGATGGGAAAACGCTGACTGGTTTTCTATAAGGGCAGAGAGTATTTTAAAATCAGAAGTAATACATAAGACAATTCCTTATAATATCAAAGTTTCCCATTTTTTGCCAACTGAAGATACGATTCTTAAAAATCTGTGAGAAACATGTCATTCTCCAGAATTCCGTGCCATCTGTAAATGAAGTTCATTATAGTGGATAAAACATTATATTATTCTATCAGTGTTAAAAAGATGCCATAAAGGAAGAGAGGCAGCTTTCTGTGTTGGCTCCACAAACAGTATTTGCATGCCAAATAATGATTTCAACAACTGAATTGTGAAAAGGGAAAGCATCAAAATATGTCTTGGCAACATACTGGGACACAAGGCCACCAAATGCCCTATGTGGGGGGAATCAAAAGCCACATTCATATATTCCCTCCATATAAGATTCATGAAGTATCTGTGGTTAACTGGCATTCAAGTACCCCAAAAAGTGACGCAACTTAAAAGGTAATTGTTTCACCCAAAGTGAGCATATAAATGTTATGATAACAGGCCTGGCAAGTAACGGTCATTCTTGGTTTCTGCAGTACTGCCATTTTTGTGTAAATTTTATTTGATTTAAATGGTTTTATGGTTTTAGTGGGCTAAATTACACAGGTTTCTTAATTATGTTTTAAGTATTTTAATTTTAGAAAAAATTAGTTTAAATCAAGCACCCTCGTAAAATACAAGGAGCCACTCTGCAGAGGGAGATTGTCTTTGCTATGGGAAGAGGAGGAATATTGTTTTACCTCCTCTGACAATGGAGTCACCTAGGAAACTGCCAGATTCCACATCTTCATCAATATTCATATCAGTGCCCAGGAAAATATTCAGCAATTTGACAACTATTTACATCCAGTAGTCTTTAAATGTTGGGTAGAAATGAAATTGCATGGCATCTTTGTTGAATGTGCACTTTATGGAAATCTATTCAATCTTGAAGAAATTATTCCTAAAATAGTGAATAAAATAGCTAAGAAAAACAAACAGTGATGCTTTGGTCAGAATAACTTTCGAAAGGGAAAACTGTATGCGAACACTGCCCTAGGCTTTAAATGCAGTATTTTAACACCAGATTTCCAAGTTTCCAAGAATACTCGTAGGATTATTTAACAAACTAAATCTTAAGCTACAAGTGAAAGAATGAAATCAGGGAGCCCAATTTGTTCCCTGGAGATGTCTCTGCATGAAAAGATCTGCCCACAACAGTGAAAGAGAACTAAGCAGAAGGACCACATTGACTCCTAGTAACTTGAGCTCGCATGACCTGAACTAGCAGATTTAGGACACATTTTTTTTTAGAATACCTTGAACTTCCACCTAAGTGTCCCAATTGTCTGGCTAGATGGTAGGCTTTCAAAGATTAATCAGCTGTTCAAATAGATTTGGTTATTACTTGATATTTATAGAAGGCCCTCACATGAATTGGGATATGCAAGGATAATGTCCTCTTAAATTTCTAAAAGCCATTGTAGGACTATTTTCTTATGTTGAGAAAAGAACATAGCATTTCCTGAAATGTTTGTGATGTAGTCATTTTAGTAGAATTTCTGTTTGATTTAGTCTTATGTAAGGTGATAAATTTGTCAAATGTTACTTTGGGAAACTGAAAAAGCTCAGATATTTTCACTGTATGTAAATAGACATTCAGTCTATTTTTATTTTCTATAAATAATACTCCCAATGGATTTAAGACCCTCAAGTCCTATTTCAAAAAATCAAAGTGGAATCCAGCATTCATTATTAAGAATCCCAGAAAATCATTTAAATATAAAATAAGGTTTGGGCACTTTAGTAAAAGCTGTCATCAATATGAACATTTCATGCACATATTATCAATTTGTTAAGCAACTTTACTAGGAGCTGGGAAAAAGCTGGTAAAAATGTTGGTTTTCAACCCTCTAATAGATTCTAACATGGAGAAGACAACCCAGAATTGAGATATTAATTTCCTTATTAGACATAACTATACAATAAAGAGTTAATCATTTAATTCATATAAAGGGAGACATTCACTTCAAGAAGGCTTAAGGCTGAGAGGTGTCCTGTTACATGCTATGAGCACTCTAAGACCCAGGGACAAAATTCCTGTTAGATGTCATGGATTCCGGCACAGTTTTTTCAATTTTGCTGTTTTAACTGCCTATCTTCTGCCTGCCTCACTCTGCTGTTACATATAGTGAGAAGCATGTCAGTAGAAACATTAAAGCACAATATATATTTGAATAGGTTGGCACTCTTCATTCTAAAAATAAAAGAGAGAACTAAGAATTTTGACTGATAATAAGAGCTATGCATATGTAATCTCTGTATTTTGATTAGCTGAGTCTGCCAGAAATGGACATAATCTCCTATAAGCAAGAAATTAAAAGCTCCTGAAGCCAGAGCCACCTTTTGTGAACACACCAAAATACATGAAGCATAAATTTCAATTTCAGGTTATCACAAAATTCAGTTAAAAACAATATTATAACAGCAGATAAAAGTCACATGTTTCAAAATATTTTATAAAATTATTTCCTTTTACTCAAATAATATCACATTGACTGTCACTAAGAAAGAAAAGCCTACATGACAAGAAGTGTTAAGTGTTAAGTTTGGGCTGAAGTTAAGTACAACCTTTTGAGAAAGTGACCATTTTTTAAATTAGAGAAAGGGGAACTATGATTCTGCATACTCTCATCCTACTGCATTATCAGTCATACTGCTTTAAGCATTTTCTTTCATTTAAACTGCAGTTTGCCCAATTCCATTCGAAAACTAATCTGGGTTTGGTTCTGGAAAAGATGGAGTAAATACATTCCATCTTATCACTTCCACTAATTGCGATGAAATACTTTGGGCTAAAATTCATACCAGAAGGGCTTCCCTGGTGGCGCAGTGGTTGAGAGTCCGCCTGCTGATGCAGGGAACACGGACGGGTTCGTGCCCCGGTCCGGGAAGATCCCACATGCCGCAGAGCGGCTGGGCCTGTGAGCCATGGCCGCTGAGCCTGCGCGTCCGGAGCCTGTGCTCCGCAATGGGAGAGGCCCGCGTACCGCAAAAAAAAAAAAAAAAAAAAAAAAAAATTCATACCAGAAGAGTCTATCAGAACTTGAGAGACAACCTGATGGTGAGTCCCTTGTTTTCTGTTTGTTTAGAAGTTTTTGGTTTTCATTGTTGTTATGGTTTGTTGGTTTGTTGATTTTGCCTCCTATATATTCTGGCCTGGGTTCTATATCAGTCAAAACTGATTGGAATTGTCAATAAGTACAGACAGAAAAAGCCCTAAGAAATGCCTGCTGTGTCCCCCTGGAGGCCCAGGAAAAGGCGCAGAGGGGCTGGGAGACAGTCACTTTGATTTTCTCCTCCTGCTCCAGACGGACGCCAGCGAAGAAGCAGCGCCCCTCTTCCTTCCTACAGAGCTGTAACCACCTTGTTGGCTCCTCACACCTTTCACCAGGTGAATGCAGCCAAAAAGCTGTGTCCTCTCCCTTCTCCACTATCACTGTGCAGCAGATCCTGCGGATGGAGCGCTGAGGACTCCCCCATCTTACACCAAGAGAGCCAGGAAAGATTCAGTACCACTTGTCCTCCCCACCAGCAGCCATCCAGTTCCTGAGAGTTGATCCCTGTTGACTAGCTCTGCCCTATACCAGGCAAGTGCTAGCAAAGAGACAGAGCCCCTTCCTCTCCCCAGGGACGCTGTGAATCAAAAAGTGAAGAGTAGATCGCAGAGAGAAAGGAGCTAGAAAAAGGGATATTTTAAATCTGAGTATGATGTCCTGAGCCTACTCTAAAGTTGTATATGCATGAATCCAACCAGAATCAGCACAGCACAGAGTTTGAGCACTTAACTTGAGTTTCAGATTGGCCTCTGGGAGAAAGACACAGTGAGATGCACTAGAATAGCACTGTAAAGGCTTTGAAGACAAAATTGACATTGGAACCACAATCCACAGGAAGTGGGTAAGGACATGTGGTATGATCTTAAATGGCTTGACCATCTGCTAAAATAAACAATCACAAGAACAAAAATCCAGATGATTTTAAAAGGATCCAAAATCTCATGAAGTAATAGTCAAAATATAAAATGTAAAATTACTGGGCATGAAAAGAATTAGGAAAACCTAAATACTCCTTTAAAAAAGATAATCAACAAATGCCAAACCCCAATCCAAATATTACAAATATCAGATAAAGATTTTAATGTAGCTATTACATCTGTAGCGGAATAAAACTTTTCTAGACTTCCTCATTGGCCCTACAAAAAACCCTAGCCTCCTGAGACTCTTCAAATACCTTGAGAATTTGATCTATAGCTGTTTCTTTAGTTAATTGCTCTGATATGAAAGGATAATAAAATTTTCTAATTTTCCTGTGTGGGCAAAATGCTTACATCCTAGACTAGATCCCTAGGTTAAACTCATAAGGTGCAGGGGAGACTGGCTCACTATCTTCCTTGGTATTTACATGTCAAAAAGATGAAGGCTTAGAAGTTTGGAAACATTTCTAGGTTGTAAAAGTTGAGACACACAGGGCTATCTGCCTCCTGGAGAGATGTTATGTACATATCAAAGAGCTGGAGTTTGGATTCAGGCTATTATGTGTCCAAGGAGACCTCTTTAGGAGGGGGAAAGATAGCTGCCTCCTTCCTCTTTATAAGCAGAGAAAAATAATTTTCCTTATTTCTCATCTATGGTGTAGCTGGCTACTTATGTAGAGAAATTTCCCATCGGCTCTTGTTGGGTCACCTAGGGATAAGACCGGGAGTAAGAAAGCGATGACACACTTATTATTAAGACATCTGTCTTTGACAAAGAATGCCTCATTTGCACGTTTAGGATAAAATTAACAAAGATAAATATTAACAACTCTACAGTAACTGTGGCCCTAAAAGTATGGGCAAGCACCCTTGGAATGAAAGGAGAAGTTCTCAGAAAAGAAATAGAAGCTACAAAAAGAGAATCAAATGACTTAAAAGAAGGGAGAAAATGTAACATGAGGGAAATTAAAAAAGAGAAAAGGCAAGAAGGAAACCAATAATAAACTTGGAGACATAAATATAAATATATCAATACTTAAGTTAAATGTTAATGGTCTTAAAAACACCAGTTAAAAGATAGAAATTGTAAAATTGGATTAAAATAAGAACAAGACCCAGCTATATGTTATCTACAGAAAGGCCACAGGAAACATAATGATATAGATATATTAAAAAGGAAAGGATGGAAAAAGATAAATGATACAAACACTATTAAAAACATGATTACTACACAAAGCCAACTTCCGATCAGCAAAAATTATTATAAATTAAAAAAAAATCAATATATTAAAACAACAATACATTGCAACTAAGTGAGGTATATCCCAAGCAATGCAAGGCTGGTTCAACAGTTGAAAATTAATTAATGTGATTCACCGTATTAACAGGCTTAAAAAGAAAACCCACACAATCATATCAATAGAAGCAGAAAAAGCATTTGAAAAATTTTAACATTCTTTCAAGATAAAAAAAAAAAAAGAAAAAACCCCAGCAAATTAGTAATAGAAGGAAAGTTCCTCATTTGATAAAGGCCATCTACAGAAACATCTACAGGTAACGTCATTCTTAACGGTAAGATATTGAATGCTTTTACCCTAAGATCAGGAACAAGACGAGGGTAACTGCTCTCATCACTCTTAGTCAGTATCATAGTGGAGGTTCTGACCAGTTCAAAAAGGCAAGAGAAAGAAATAAAAAACAATCAGATTGGAAAGAAAGCAATAAAACTATCTCTATTCAAAGACAGCATGATTGTCCACATAGGAAATCCCAAGAAATACAAACACACATACACACACATATAAACACAACTCTTATAACTAATAAATTAATTTAACAAGATCATAAGATACATATCAGTTCATAAAAGTCAATAGCAGTTCTATATCCACTAGCAATGAAAATTTGGAAACCAAAATTTAAAAAAAATTCTATTTACGATAGCTCAGAAAACTAAATACTTAGGTATAAATTAAGAAAATATGTTCAGAAATTGGACCATTTGTACAGACGTGGATGAATCTAGAGACTGTCATACAGAGTGAAGTAAGTCAGAAAGAAAAACAAATATCGTATATTAACGCATATATGTGGAACCTAGAAAAATGGTACAGATGAACTGGTTTGCAGGGAAGAAATAGAGACACAGATGTAGAGAACAAACGTATGGACACCAGGGGGGAAAGCAGCGGCGGCGGCGGGGGTGGGGTTGGGTGGTGGTGGTGGGATGAATTGGGAGATTGGGATTGACATGTATATATACTAATATGTACAAAATGGATAACTAATAAGAACCTGCTGTATAAAAAAATAAATTAAAAAAAAGAAAATATGTTCAGAATCTGCATACTAAAAAGTATAAAATGTCAGTGAAACATATCAAAAAAGACCTAAATAAATGAAAAGACATACAAAGTTCATGAATTGGACAATTCAGTAGAGTCCAGATATCAATTTTTCTCAAATCCACCTATAGATTTAACACAATCCCAATCAGAATCCATGCAGGATTTATTTTAACTATAGAAAAGCTCATTCTAAAATATATATGGAAAAGTAAAGGAACAGAATATCCAAAACGATTTTTGAAAAGTGGAGCAATTTTGAAAATAGTGGACACTATTCAACTCTAAGACATTCTATAAAGTATCAAGACAGAATAGTATTGGTGAAAAGATAAACACACAGATCAATAAAACAAGAGATACTCTAGAAATAGACCCACTCAAATACTGTCAGCTAATTTTTTACAAAGGTGCAAAGGCAATTCAATGGAGAAAGTCCAGTCTTTGCAACATATAACACATGGAAGAATTGGCATCCACATTAAAAAAAAAAATCCTCAACCTATATCTTGCACTGCATACAAAAAAATCCTCAACATGTAAATGTAAATTGATACAAAATGTAAAACAATAAAACTAAATGTAAAACTATAAAATTTTAGGTGAAAACAAAGAAGAAAGTATGACCTTGGGTTAGGAAAGAGTTCTTCGATAAATATCATCATCTATAAAAGAAAAAAATGCTGAATTAGACTTCATCAATATGAAACACACTTTTGCTCTATTAAGAGCACTTTTAAGAGAATAAAAAGACCAGTCACAGACAGGAAAAAAATACATATTTGCAAACTGCATATCAAACAAAGGACTTGTATCCAGAATACCTTAAAAACTCTCAAAACTGAACAATAAGAAAAACAACCCAATTTTTAAAAAGATGGGCAGAAGATTTTAATGCCAGAGAAGATACATGGATGGCAAATAAACACAAGAAAAGGTTTCCAACATTTTAGTCATTACAGACAATCAAATTAAAAGCACAATGAGATACCCTTACACATCTATTAGAATGATTTAAATGAAGAACACTGGCAATTCTGAGTACGAATGAAGATGGGAAGAAACAGGAGCCCTCAGACACTATGGGTGGGAATATAAAATGGCACAGCCGCTCTAGAGAACAGTTTGGCAGTTTCTTATAAGCCTAAACATACACTTAACATGTAACCCAGCAAACTCACTACAGGCATTTATCCTAGAGAAATGAAAACTAATTTTTGCACAAAAACCTGAACTTGAATGTATATGGCAGCATTATTTATAACTCTCTCAAACTAGAAGCACTTAAAATATCCTCTAATGGGTAAAGGAAACATAAATGGGTTAGTACATCCACACAGTGGAATACTGCACAGCAACATAAAAGGACAAATAATCGACATACACACAACTTGAATGGATCTCAAACGCACTTTCCGAAATGAAATAGCCCAGTCTCCAAAGGTTACATACTGTATTACTCCATTTATATGAGATTCTAGAGAATGCAAAAACATAGGAACAAAAAAAATTAGTGGTTCCCAGGGGTTAGGGGTGGGGAAGGTCAGAATAAAAAGGTGACATTATGGGGAAATTCTTGGGCAGTGTGAAGTTTTTCTGTATCCTGGTTGTTGGTGATGGCTACAAGAATCTATACTGTAAGTAAAAAACTCATAGTATTATACAATAAAAAGGAGGATTTTACTCTATTTTAAGGTAAAAAAAATTGAAAACATTTAAAATACTCTCTGGGGACTTTGTGTAATTTACATTGGAAGAAAATTCTCAGGATTTAAGAGTACAATAAAATGTTTAAATCACACACCCAGTAAAGACTATTTGTGCCTGGTTATCAACAGGCACAAATCAAGAAGCTAGAAGCAATCAAGTAGCAAGGATCAAGAAGCAAATGTATATAGACTCTCCCATAAATTACAAATATATGGAAGTGCTTAAAATTCTTCTCTACCACTCAGGCAGGAATCAGGGGAATTTGGAGAACAGGAAAATCCACAGGAGAGAAAGTGAGGTGAGAGAAATACCAGAGTGACCAACCAAGCCTATGCTTCAAAGGAAAGGTCTGGAAATTTTCCAAGTGGGATGACTTAACCTCAATATTGACAACCTCAATACTGACTTCAGCTCAGTTCTGTCCCTAAACACTACCTGGGATAAAAGACCAATAGTCATCAATACCTCTTCAATGGCACCTGCAGAAATCCTGTGACCTGCAACATTTATCACGTCATCAACTCGAGACATAACATATATGTAACCTTCTTCATCCATGTAACCAGCATCCATGGTGTCATAGTATCCCTGAAAATAAGAATAAATAATGTCTGATTAGCATGTGGTACTAGGTAATGTAATCATTTTTAAGCTTGGTAAAATATAAAATGTGATAGAAATAGGTTTACTGTATTCATTTGAATTTTATCATAACTAGCCTATGGAATTAAATTATTTTTTATTTTGAAAGCCTACTAGAATCTCTCTGCTCCCCTAACAGCCAGGAATAAAAGTGTTCTTATATATGTTCACGTTAAATGTTTGAACTGAGAGTTGTAAAGCTTATGAACACAATTTCTTCCTTTTAATGGAGAAGCAATAGCTCAGTATTTCCAGTATACTTTGGTATTGCAAAGTAGTTCTTTGATAGATTTCTTCTTTAATTGTGTTAATTTTTAAAAGCATTAAAGCTCTCTATGAATAATTACAAAATAGACCACTAGTTTGTTAACATAGATTTGGATTGCACTGGAGCTTCAGTGAAATATAGTTAAATAGTAAGTATAAAATTTAATTTTTTTTTATCGACTCAAGAGTAGCAGTACATCTTCACTGGTCCAGATATCACAATAGAATGAAAAATCAAGAAGAATAAGAAGTAGCAAGAAAGAAATATTACTTCCCCTAATGCTTCTGAGTTACATTAATACCTGTATTACAAGCATGGGCTTCAGGACAAATCCAGGTGAGTCACTCTTTGTGTTTCTAAATCTTCCTAAGACTCAGTATGCTCATCTATTAAATAGGGTAATGGACCATACTTTATAAGGCTGTGAGAAGCATACATGAGATGGGGCATATAAAGAGGGCAGACCCTGGCACATCATGAGCCCTGAATAACTGGCAGCACTTACTGCAATTACTATCAGAGAGTACAGTTAAGACATGGGCTCTGGAGCCAAAATATATGGGTCCAAATGTCAGCTCTGTTACTTCTAAACTGTGGGCAAGTTATAGAACCCTTCTGTGCTGTTATTAAGCCCTTAGATGAAAGGGTTGAGGTCAGGGTAAGAAGACAGAGTATAGATTCACTACATATAGTGTTTAATCATAAACTATGGTTTACGGGGCTTTGAAGGAGCTTTCAGTGTTAAAGGTGGTCATGTTGAAAACCACATGCACATATTATAAACCAGTGTCAGGTTGTAATTAATCACATCAGTACTCTGGTGATTTGACTGTGGCCCATCAGGCACATAGACTGGGCTGATTGGAGTCAACTCTACTGACAAATCTTCCCTGCCACAGTCCCTTGGGGCATGTTTAATCTTGGCTATTGAGGTCATTTAACCCTGAGATGTCTTTCTAAAGGAAGCTATTTAAATTCTTGTCATTCGTCTAGTTGATTAGGTTAGCTCTCCTTCGCTCACAAATAATAAAGATAGAATGCTAAATAGACTCACCTTTTCTTAAAATGAAATTCTAATCATTCATTCTTTTTTACCCAGTGTAAAATGAGGACCAGGTATCTCTCTCAGGGAAAGAAATAGAAGCGAAGAAACAGCAGAAAGATGATAGTGGGACCCTTTCGCGTGTTATCAATTATGTGCTGTTATAA
Source organism: Mesoplodon bidens (assembly GCF_964165515.1). Taxonomy (NCBI): domain Eukaryota; kingdom Metazoa; phylum Chordata; class Mammalia; order Artiodactyla; family Ziphiidae; genus Mesoplodon; species Mesoplodon bidens. Next base: position 95,174,166 of record NC_138167.1, read on the forward strand.
ACACAAACCACAGAGTAACAGGTAAATGATAAAACAGAACACAGAAAGGTACTTTTCGTTATCCAGAGCACTGGAGGTTAGGCGTTGAGGAACACTGTCTCTATCCTGTATCTATATTATAAAATAAAGAACTCAGAGGACACTCAGGAAAGAATGTCAGTAACAGTTAAAGGGATTTAAAAAGATACAACTTCTGGCAAGCAGAACAAAGTTTGCTCACATAACCGGGGGAGAGGAGGTAAAGAGGTTCTAATGACAGTGTCCAGTTCTGATCAGATGTTCTCAGTCTGTGCAGAGGAATCCAATGTGAGAAATCATACAGAAAGTTCCCAGAAGTTTTAATTTAACAAAACCTTTCTTGATATGAAAGGCTGTTAAATTTCAGAAAAAGCTGCTAAGAGAAACGGAGACATTTCTATGTCCAGAGACTGATAAAAAATATTAAAATGACTTATTCAGACATTTGAGGTTTGGGCATTCTTATCCCTGAGATCTGGAAACTGGTCCAAATAACCTTTAAAAATTGCTTTGTGATCCATGATTCTAAAAGCCAGCCACTCAACTTAATAGGCAAGAACTATAGAGAAGTGTGTAAGATGATTAAAAACAAAAGTACAATAAAGTTCTTACAGGAAATTTTTCAAAGTATAAATGCTTGAATGCCTCCTGATTCTTCCAGAGTCCTGAAAAAGCTCCAGGTGGTAATGGCAACCTTATATAAAAACAGAGCAGTGAGAATTATGATGAAAATGGTAATAAAGACAGATTGATTAGAACTAACAGCTTTTCACGGTGATGGACAATTACAATTCAAATCCCACATTGAATTGTAACACCTAAATCCACTGGACAGATCATGTCTAACTGAGGTTGAAGTGGCTGACCATGACATAGCAAAGTCACGAAGGGATGACTGTGGTTTCTGGGAAGCGCACAAAAGGCACACACATCTGGCATTCAGATAGGTATTAGCATCAATCATTGTTTCAGTAAGAAGCATAACATCTGCAAAAAGGAACCAAAAATGCATCACTGAATTACTTTTTGAGAGAAATATCCTTCCACCATAGGCAAATAAATCTATTTTTTTTGAAGTATCAAGGTACTAACTGCCACCTTTGCCAGTCTCTTTGTGATAAGATGTTCCAATTAAACATCCCACAAACAGCCTTAATCTTCACAATCAATGTGCCTCCCCACTCTGAGAATTCCCTCTCACTCTTCTCTCTTCTGTTCTTTCTCTCCATGAGCATCCAGACCTATGAGATTTCTCACCCCTATGAACACATGAAGATAGGTGAGCATATAAAGTAGAAGGTAGCATATATCTGTTCTCTTCAATCAATTTCCTCTTATATTTCATTCCTCCGTAGTATGAAACAGGTGTTATACACACAACAAGGGCTTAATCTTTATCTATCATCCATCTGTCTATCTATCTTTAGGTAAACAAATGAATTCTCATATTGCTTCCCTGTAGGAAGTATTACCTAATGAAAATAACCGCTCAGTGTATTTTCAGGAAACTTTTTAGATGCTTTATAGTTTGGAATTTTAGATACTGTAAAACTTAAGGATTTTCAAAACCCTACCCTCCTGTACTCACAAAAAAAACACCAAGTGAAGTGGTGACTTCACAGTGCAGATGTGAGAAAATGGGAAATGAAGTAGACATGGTTACTGCCAACATGAGGCAACATCACACACCTTCTACCCCCAGTTAGACTTCTGAGTCACTGAACTGTATTCTCACATTCCGACAGGCAGAAAATGCTGTTGCCAGTGGGACCAGCTGCTCAGCTGGGATTGCCCATTTCCTCTATGTCTGGCCTACCCATAGGTCCTCCCTTGCTAGGTCTTCTTTTTGTAATATTTTAAGATGGAGGAAAAAAGGCTACCTCAGCGTTTCTGGACCTCCCGTAATTTCATAAAATGCATGCAAAAGCATTTTGTAACCTGAAAAAAAACCCCAAAACTACAGAGATGCTGCTATATTGTTGCTGTTGCTGTTGTCACTGTTACTATTCATCACTAAACCTCCAGGAAGGCAGCAAGCTGAAGCAGATGATCCCTTCGGGTCCTTCTACCTGATTTTTCTGTTAATCTTTCGAATGAACCTTGTATATAATTTCACTTTATCTGTGTGTTTTAATTGTTAATATTTTTATAACAAGTGTAAAAATCATCATTAAACATTGAAATACAATGTGACTATGGCAACCACTAAAAATCATTTATTTAGCAGCATTTACAGGATGCTGAGGGTAAACAAATGAAGAGGACGCTAAGCAGAAATGACAAATCAAAAGCCAACATGGGCCACAAGAGGAAACATTAATGAGTGAAGCCTACTATACTCAAAACATACAACTAGAACAATAAACCTGACAGAGATGCATTCCGCTTGCATATTAAGTAAGAAATAATTTTCAGTTGTTCCCCAAAAATGTACCACAATATATAGTACTTTCTATGTTTCATGGGGATATTCTTTGAACAGATGCTTGGGTATAAGAAAATACCTCCCTACAATAAGAATAAAAAGGCAACTGTGATAATAAATGGCAACTAACATTCAGGCTGTACTGGGGACAACAGAGGGTGGTGCGGGCTGAGATAAATTTGAACGTACACACCAGGTCGAGTAGCAGCAGTTGTTCCTTAGTTCCACAGATACACAGACACACAGATATCCTGATCCAAATCCGTAAACACAAAACACTGCCCATACGAAGAACAATGCATATAGAAGGGCATATTGTTAAAGAAGTGTCTCATCCGTTTTATCTACCCCAAATCTAAGATTTTGGTTCACCAGCGACCACACACTGCCTCTTCACAACAGACTTCTGAGTGCTTGCAATAATAATCCAAATGAGTTAGTACTTAGTGTGTCAAATGTGAGCTGAGTTTCCTGGTGGCCTAGAATGTATCTAATTCAGTGTGTACACGTGAGACCAAGAGTTTAGCATTTTCTGGTAAGGGTGTAACTGGAGAGAAAAGGAAATCTTACACTTCCCAGAGGTTGGTTAAGTTTGCAATCTCCATTCTTAAAAGAAGATGGCCTGATAATCTGTGTTTTCTCTTACTTCCTGAAAAAAATTTGGTACTAGCAATTAGTAACATATAGATTATATTCTTATAATTAACTAAAGCCTAGAGGATTACAAGTAGAGGTAGCCATCCTCCAAAATAAATAAACAAATAAATAATAAGCTTTCAGGACACCAGCTTTCTCAGCTATTGCACAAAACTTTAAATATCTGCATAAAACTTCTGAAGAACAGGGACAGTAGGGATTTTTATATCATCTGTGAGAAAGGTCTGCATAAGTTTGGATATACCTATAGACCTTGGGAATTAAGTATAACATAGCAAGGGTATATCCAGGAAGAGATTACAGGATAGGAAGGAGAAATCCAAGGCCAAACACAGTATTAAAGAGGGACCAAGGAAAAAAGATCATGAACAAAAATAAACAAATCACAACTGTACGAGAACCAGGATAGTATGTGAGGGGCCTCCAGAGCAGAGTTTTAATAATGACTGAGCATTCAACAAGGTGAAGTGAAGTGCAAATTCTGTTTGAAAGTGGATTCAACAGAGGTCATGGAACTTCATAAAAATTCATTGGACTGGCAGAGGGAAGAAATTTTCTGAAAATACTAAGAAATATGTCGGGAAATGCCTATCCTCATCCTTCAAATACAAGATCAAATGTTACCACCCTGTGACACCTTTCCTAACTCTTCCCAAACAGAGTGAAAAGGTGAGTTTTGTTACAAACTATCCAATTGTGAATGAGGAGTTCCTCTTAGAGGAAACCCTTTCCAAGGAGAACATTCTTAAGCGGTAAGAGAAATAACTAAGGCGGCAGTAGTGTGTGTGTGTGTGGGGGGGGGCAGGTATCATAGAGAAATACTTAAATAGCTGATGAAGGAAGAGAATGCCCATCACTGTGGAAAGTAAACATCCCTGACCAATCTGAAATAGATAAAACACCTAGATGCCTCCAATCCCAGATAAAGGACGGTCTGTACTCACTGCTGCATCAGGAATCCCCATTTGCAACACAAATACTGTAAATTGAAGACAAAACTCCTGTTCCCTAGAGAATTCTGGAGTTAGATCCCAACTTTGCTCTCCCAGTGTTTCCCACAAGGTCTTTAGGCTTTACTTGTGATTCTCCTATGAAGCTACTTTTCATCTCCCCAGAAGAGATTGATTAGGCCATAATTTCTTTCTCTCTGGGCAGACAAACAACTGGGTTAGAAATGTGAGTTCTAGCTGTGTAACTGCCGATGATGTTCAGATTTCCATGTCGAAAATGAGATAGTATCTGTCCCACAGCCTACCGCACAGTGTTGTTGTGAGACTAATAAAAGATCATACTAAAATCTGCAGAGGAGATTTAGAAAGGAATGGGATTACAATTACACGACATCCTTGGTTTATTCAAAGGATACACTGGTGAAGGAAAGCCGTACTGATCCTCTCCCAAACAGCAGCACAGTAAGTGACCAAATCACTCCTGCAAAACTATAAGGATGTGAACAAACATCATTAAGGACCAAGTGTTCAATATCTGGAGGCTGAGAAATCGGCAGGCACCAGAGTAAAAGCCACTTAGACAAGGCCATCCAGCTCCCTGGCATCCCATCACTGCCTGCAGGGCACAGGCCAGTGGGACACAGCAGGAGGCAGACAAGCTGCACTTCCAATAGCAACAACCGTGTCTGGTCAGAGAAAAATGTGTGCCCACGAATCAGGAAGAGTCAGAGACCTATGGCTTTAATAACAGTGAGCACTGTTGTACTGAGGAAGGCATTGCAGTTAACCTTTTCTCTCATGCCCTGCACGGTGTTGCCTGGAAATTACTGACTCATATTTCTGCACTTTGAAGCTCTGGTTGCAATTACAGAAGCACCTTCTAAAATTCATGAACATTTTGTATTCATAGCAATTCAGGTATCATAACTTTCCCACAAAATTAAGTGCCTGGAGTAAGTTTCAAAATCAGAAGAATTTTCTCCTATGCAGGCATGCATTTTGCTCTTCTACTAGAAAGATAAATCCTTTGAAAGCAAGTAATCTACAAGAACTGCAAGATTCATGTTTATTACATCCTAGGGTCTACAATAGTTTAGGAATCACTTAAGTGTCTACCTTCTAGTTTAGGGATCCCCAGAGGAGCAAAACAGAGATTTCTAGAAAGCCTTAACAAAGGAGTTAAAAGAGCTGAAGTGGATCAAGAGGTTTTTCCAAAATTACCACATATCATTGTTTCTGGTTTGGGGATGAGTCATCTTAATATGATAAAACGAATCATTATGCTTAGTACCTTGCAAAACTTAGAAATATGATTATAGCTTCAGATTTTAAAGAAACTGCCAGAGAAAGATAATTTCAAATGTTACTTACACTATTTATAACAGATTTTACAGTGAAGCAAGAAGCTATAACTGTATTTATAAAAAACAAACAAATTTGGGATTAAAACAGTGAGATGTAATTTTTTTACTGACTTACTTTAATGTAGTTTGAACCCCATACATTTCAAATATTCTATGCAGCTTTTTCCCTCTATTCTTTCTACTCACTACAGGTACAGTTAGTGAACATAAGTAGCATTAGGGAATATTTTTCTTTCAAAGAATATTCCACTTAATTATTATACAAGTAATAAGGAAAAGCATGGGCATGAATATGGAGAAGAATGGACGTGTATCTCTGGCTGGCGGTCTCTCCCCACGGTAGCTTTTTATGCCAGCTCCGTTTTAAGCCTCTTAGGGACAGAGTCATTCTTTTGTTTGTTTGTTTGTTTTTTTGCGGTACGCGGGCCTCTCACCATTGTGGCCTCTCCTGTTGCGGAGCACGGGCTCCGGACGCGCAGGCTCAGCGGCCATGGTTCACGGGCCCAGCCGCTCCGTGGCATGTTGGATCTTCCCGGACCGGGGCACGAACCCACGTCCCCTGCATTGGCAGGCAGACTCTCAACCACTGCACCACCGGGGAAGCCCCAGAGAGTCATTCTTATTATTGATGGCCTCACCTCATATCCATGCAAAGATAGTATAATATAGCAGTACACCATATAAACTAGAACTTTTTCTGAAAAAGAAAAGGTTATATTTTTGCTTTTGAAATCATACGGCAAGAAGCCACACCTATAGTTTACCATTGGTTGTTATTTCTTAGCAATCACTGTACATACTCAGGAATCATGGGAAGTAAGAAAATACAATCTAAAAATTATTTGCAAATAAAATGAAAAATTTATGAAGACTAAATTGACAATGAAGTTGTTATGATGTTAAAGTTTACAGATTTTCAATTAAATATATATTCATTTTGATTATAAATTTTTCAAGTTTCTTAAACATTAGAATTTCAGATATTTTGTAAACCCTGGAAACCATATATAATCTCTCATCAAAAACCTTTAAAAGTCCACCAACTGGTTCTGGGGACTCAGGTAGCTGGTCCCTGGAAAGGACCCTGCTTTTCAGATCACAGACCTTTAGAATATGGTCTACATGGAAAAAATTATTCTCTTCTCAAATTACACACTGCTTTTTTAAACCATGTTAATTTTTATTAAGGCAAGAAGGTGTGCTTTTCCCCTTCCCTTAATTCAATTAAACATGTATCTATTATGTCCTCTTAAAAAGCATTCATCAGCCATTTTCCATTCTGGATGAACGATGTGTGTCCCTTCAAAGCATACAGAATAGCTATAGATGGATACAAGCAAGTTTTCTTGATTAAATACAAAAACATCCTATGCATACTGCAAGCAGCTATTGGGACGCATGAAAAATTTTCAGGTCAGTGAGTTAGACTGGAATGGCTACTGGAGATGAGGGTTTCAAAAAGAAATCCTTGCTCTCACAGATAAAAATGAGCTCCTGAAATAAGGTTTCAAGAGTGTTCTATTACAAAAAGAGAGGTCTTGGTGGTAACATTTTTTCCTCATTATTTCTACCTTACTTTTTTTTTTTTTTTTTCTTTGGCGGTACGCGGGCCTCTCACTGTTGTGGCCTCTCCCGTGGCGGAGCACAGGCTCCGGACGCGCAGGCTCAGCAGCCATGGCTCACGGGCCCAGTCGCTCCGCGGCATGTGGGATCTTCCCGGACCGGGGCACGAACCCGCGTCCCCTGAATCGGCAGGCGGACTCTCAACCACTGCGCCACCAGAGAAGCCCTCTACCTTACTTTTTGAATATAATTATATATATATAATATTTTCAAATACCTAGTTTCACTATTAACTTAAGGGATGAATCAAAGTCCACTGCATGTCATAATATATTGTATCATCAAATAATTTATAATGAAATCTCAGAATCCGAGATCTGTACAATAACATTCCCTGTTTAGGAATAGAGAGGGAAGAAAATCTTTCTGAATTGGCGACAACCTAAAGCACAGAATGTTTTAAGGCAATAAATAGTTCTGTTATTTTCAAGTACTTGAAGTAACACTAATGGCTATGAGAAAAAAATTATAGTTTATGTGCTTTATTACTTCTGAATGGATGTGGGGTGAGGCCACTGATAATTAGAGTGACAGGATGCATGATGGGTTTAAAACTCTACTGGCATCAAATGCCACCTTTGGGATCTTGCAAACATTGCTTTATGAAATAGATGACTCACTTAGAGTTAGGGGTTATGTAAAAGTGTAAGCTGCTAGAGTGCTTTCAAAAGCTCTCACAAACCATGTGCTTCCCTAAGCTAGTTAAGCATCCATCCACAATCTTGTTCAGATTAATCATTTATCAAGCCTTCCTCTTGTCCCCAACAATTTTCCCCCTCACAGGTAAGATTTCAATCAGCTCTATGTTAATATGGATTCTGATTCAGAAAAATATGAATAGAAATTGTATATTCAGTATTAATTTTTCCATTTGCCAGCAATGTCTTAAAATGTAAATTAAAAAGAGTAATAAAGTGTTCACATGTTTACTGATAACAATAAAAAATCTGAGAAAAAATATCCATAAAGTGCATCTCCTCAATTAGCCTTTTATAAGGTTAAAGTATCCCTACTTGAAAAAATACATTCTTTTTAAAATAACTATTTTTCATTTAATTTTCAAAGAACTTAAAATGTTTTATTAACCTGAGAAAAATCTTATACCAACCTGAGAATGCCAATTAATAAGAATTCTTTTAAATAAATTGGAAAATAAAACTTTTTTAAAACCATATGCAACACTCTTTATTCATAACAGCTCATTCTGGCAAATTCTACCACTTAAGGCGTATCAGTAGAGATGCCAATATCACGCTAATCAGAAGCAATAAAGCTACCTGTATCAATTATTAAAATGTCACATACTGTGTGTCTCCAGCTTAATCAACTTCTAATTCAGCTTCTGCTAGCTTAACAATTTTAAAGTACTGATTTAATGAAAGTACGTTTGAATATTTTTACTACAAATTTTAGCACTTTGTCTATCAAATGAACAATGATAAAAACTTCTAGCAAGAAATTGTGGTACTTGATGAGTCAGGGATTATATATTGTACTATTATCTAACCCAGTAATTACACTTTTAGAAATTTATTCATACTATTGTCATTATCAGAAAAGAAGAAAAGACAACACAAAAGGGATGTTCGATACTGCATTATTTATAATCATAAATATTCAAAAAAGACTAAGAGGCCTAGAAAGGGAATAAACATTTTTAAAAGGCAGAGTAAAATTTAAAATGCTTGTGAGACAGGGTTAAGGAAAAACAGGAATACATGAGACTAAACCAAGTTGTTCCAACAACCTAAAACGCGTTTCAAAAAGTGGAAAATCATATATATTACAAAATTAACACTGTATTACTGAAGGGTCAGAGTACAGAAACTTTATTTACTTCTTTATATTTTTGGTACTTAAGTTACTTTTATCATCTATGCATTACTCGTATAATCAGAAATATTTTTTAAAAGATGCAAGATTTATCTTTTTACAAGTCCTATCTAAATTGGTTCCACTTTATGGGGCTTCCATGTTAAAATTACAACAGCTGGCACTGAGTATTCTCAAACAATTTACAAGCTTTTTCTGGAACCTCTTCACTAGTAATATCATTGCAACCACTCTATTTTTTCTTAATTTTACATACCAATTCTTGCTCTTTTAAATAGTAGCACTGCAAATTTTGCTTACTTTACCACAATGTTTCCTAAACACCGAGCCTTCAGTTTTTGCATGTTGTCATCCAAAATCATAACTGGAAAGTAAAATATTAAAAATAAATAAATAAATAAGTAAATAATTGAATAAAAACACATAAACTTAAGGCTTAAATTTTCCGAATTTTCTATATTCAGTTTCCCAAAACTCTAGCTTTAAAAAGGCATCCTTTAATTCCTGTGAGACCACAAACATATATAAATAAGCTAAAGTGAAAATTTAAAGTGTACATGTTTTTAATTTTTAATTAGATAATGAATTTTTGCTCAGAATCACCCTTAAATAAAGACATAGTATTTCAAATACACGGGTAATTTTAAAATCTACGTTTATATCCATTCAAAAATACCCCTCCATTCTGTCAAAAATACTAAAAACATGTTCAGCTTTTCAAAAATTAAAGGATACAAAGTGTTAAAACACAGATAAAACATATTTCAAACAATAAAAATAAAGAATTTAAAAGCCTGGCAAACTCCTTTTTCTGATTTAAGGCTTAATATCCACTTATGAGCTTTAAGGTCAATTTAACCTTCCCAAATATTATCCCAATGTGTTTTATGCTACACTGTTAAAATCCTGAAGGATTTCAAGAGACCAAAGCTTGTATCCACATGCAGTAATCTTTAGAGTAAGGATATATCATGTTTTAAGCTTTAATAGATCCTTTATGTGGCTTCATCCATCCAGGTTACTCTACTGAAAAATGCTATAAGAAAAGAAGAACATTATCCCCAGAAAAAGTTAATTGCTCCTGTGTGTTCCCAGAGTACTTTGCTTCAAAATTCTATTCTGACAATTATTAGCGGTGTAGGTATCTGTCCCTCACTAGATGTGAGCTCATTAAGGGTGAAGCCATGATAATTCATCTTTGTCTCCCCAAATCCCAGTACAGTGGCCAATTTACTATGTGCCCTGGAACACATTCTTGCTCTATTACCCCTCCCATTTCCCTATCTAAAAAGTGGAAAAAATTCCCTTCTCATAGTGTTGTACAATAATTACTTGAAAAAATATATAGTGATAACCTTGCATAAGATACTCAATGAATGTGAAATTAAGTATTACATTACATTGAATGTTTTTCACACAAAAATGATTTTCTTTCCTTTCCCAAAAGGATATGGCTTTTTAACATTATAATATTAAATGTTACATTATACTTTTGAATCTCTGAATAACCATAAAAATCATGCATCATAAAGTCATTATTTTCTTGGTTATAAATACCTTAGTTCTAGCGTTTAAGCTGTGCTGTCTGTAAGCCAATGGCTTTCAGACAATGAGAAACATCTGTACTGAAATTCCATGAGGCATCAAAGCTTTAACTCTTTCTTACAGCTGGATATGAAAATGGTACTGAAACACTGAAAGGGAACGTAGCTAATATCTCCCACAGTCATCAGCCCCTAAAAATGGTTCAACACAAAAGCAATTTTTCTAATAAAAGGAGTAGCGATGACAAAACTGTTCAAAGGGAAGATTTCATAAAGCTGCGTTCACCCTTCCATGCCCAGAGAAGTCACTGACTTCACAGAGTATCTATTTTTGCCCTTAAAAAAAAAATCTTACATGCCTTTTTATAAATATATCTGCTAGGTTAAACCAAATGATCCTTAACCAGTCATTGTCCTAGAAGGAAAACGTAATATTTTTACATTAGAGAAGCAAAAACACATCTCTAAATTTTGTAACTTACATGCAAATACAAACTGTATGCAGGAATTATATTCTGTTCCTAGATGCTGGGTTTAAGCTAAATTGTGCGACTTTATGCAAATAATGTAACTTCTGTACCTCATTTTCCTTGTCTGTAAAATGAATGTGTAAGACTAAATCAAGTCAGCCCTCTGGCTTCTCTGAAATATTAATGACACTACTAGCTAAGACTTAGTTCAGTCTTTCTACCAGCAGGTGCTATGTTAGTGCTTCATTGTGTTCCATCAGCAACCCTATGAAGCATATAGCACTATTATTCCCATTTAGAAATAAGGAAGTTGAATGTTTGACTTGTGTAACAATGTATAACTTAAACCAGTCACCTTGTATAAGACATACAACTAGGAGATGAAATCCAGGGGATTATTGAACTATTATAATCACTACCAATAATTTAAAAACAAATATGGAAAAGATAGTGTTTCTCATGGTCACATACTGCCAGCAAGGATGAAATTATTTTTCTTTTTAGAATCCTTACTCTTTATATTCATTTTTTTTAGCCAACAAGGTTCAAAAGCTTTATCATCACTTCTAAATTAAAAGATAGCATATATAATGGGAAAAACTGCAGCTTTTGTAACAGAAACAAATAAAAAAAAACATAATGGTTTGCATTGTCTTCAGGACCTAATGAGCTGTGTTACCTTAGGAAAGTTATTTAGTCTCTCTGGGCACCAGCTAACTCATCTCTAAAATGGGAATAATATCGGTAAATTAAATATACCTCAGCATTAGTTGAAAAGATGTATGCAGAGTACTTGGCATGATGTATGCAGAGTACCTAGCATGTATTCCATAAGTGTTAATCTTGCATACATATGCTTAACTTGCCTTATATTATGACAATCATTTAGAATATGTCCTTAGAAGTCTACAATCTTACTTTTGATCAAATTGGCTAATAACAAAATTTATCACAAAAAGTTAGACATTTTTAATACAAGGCATTCACTCAATCAAATACTTATTAAGCACCTAGTAGGTTTCAAGCAATACGATTCACACTAAATACAGAAAAATACCAAATTTATTAACATTACATATTTCAAGTTATCAGGGTAATTTCTCACCATTGTATCCTGGAACACTTTTTCCTGCTTGCCCCGGAGGAGGTGTTTTAGAATTACCTAATCCAATGCATGATGCTGTAATTGGGGAACCAGTCTCTGGAGAAATAAATATTATTTATAATTTAATATTTCAACTTGAGATCATGATGTTTCTTCAGTGCCTGCACTGCCCCCTCCCTCCACAGAATTTCACTGCATGAGGAATAGATAAATGGTGCAAATGAACTATTTAAAAATGAAACAAATCCAGTAATTGATATGATACTGACGTTTTTAAAATTTAAGGACACAAATTTAGAATAATATATATAGTAGTGCTTCTTTTAAAGAAAAGAAAGGCCTCTCTAGTGTTTTCAGTTGTGGATCAGCAGGCATGAAGAATGGAGAATTACATGACTGTGATAGTTTTACAAAACATGTTAAAAACTGAAAAATCTCTAGAAAAGATGCTTTCTTTTAACTCACCTAAAGCTATTTTATCAGGGTAAATAACAGCAATGGGCAAAATATTTCTGTTATTTATAGTTTAGTCTCTGGAACAGGTAACATGAAGATTTTTTAAAATATATGAACAGTATCATATTCTAATTCTTTAAGAACTACATTTGCCTAGAGACCTTGCATCTAAAACTGAATTTACCAATGCTTTATCAAATTTCTCTTAAATCTGTTGCTCCTGGACTTGTGAAGGCCCAAAACCTAGGAAAGAAGCTATTTATCTTATGCTGATTATTTCCTCAAGACCAGAGACTTATTCACAATTAGCCTTCATTGATTAACAAAAGTGTTAAATTTGTCTTCTCTGTCTCAAGTTGTAACAGTCACAATAACAGCAGCTATTACATAATAATCATAAGTTCTGAAACTGATATTTTTTTATAAAAGAATGCATTCATTATTATTGCCAAATACAAGTTTGGAGTTACCAGAATATTTTGAATATGAGATTTGTCTCTATGGAGGGTTAGATAAGAGGGTATTGATTGTAAAAAGTTTCAGGACTACTGGCTTAATATTATACACATAAATGTACACCTACATACACCCAAGGGATTAACTGCCAAACCATTCAGATCCAAAGTAATCCAAAATATTAAAAACATCTATCTTCCTAAGGACTCATAATGTATTTCTTCCACTCTGGTCTCCACCATGATTTATCATATATTTGTATCACTTTAGAATGATGGGAAGAATTTATTACTGTTCTTTACCTTCCAGAGTAGTTCAGTTTATTATTCACGTTTGGATGGCGGCTCAGCTGGTATCAATAACAGAAGATGAACTCTCAATCTTTAAAACCCAGTTCCTGAGTGACAGTCCAGTGCTTAAGGTGCTAAGCCAGATGGTCACCGCTGAGGAGAAGCAGCGAGTAACCGGAGAAGACATTGCTGATGTTTGACAAAGAATTCTCAAATATTTTCATATCATGACAAAAAATCGGGAGGTATTTTATGACATGGCATTCTATCAGCTATGAGCATTCTCCCTACAGCACAATCAAAGCATGGGAGGAAATCCACAGGTTTGGAAATTTAGCAGCATTTTTCCCTTTGCCTTTTGGAAAACGTCTGAGTACTTATCTCAGCTACCCTGCAAGAGCAGTGAGATAAGAGCAGTGGTGATGACAGGAAGCAACCCTGAAGAGTGAGGTGCTTAAAGGAAGGTACTCAGACATAACAAGGTGACAAGAAGAACAGAACCTACTAAGACACATTAGGAAAGGAGATGTTCCCTTCAAGATGCTGCCACTCCGCCTCCCACCCTGGTGAGAAGCAGCTTCTGAAGTCAATCTTCTGTTTTTAAAGCATATCTTGTTAAGTTTAGGTGCTCAGTAGGGGCACTCCGATCAGCTGAAGTTCAAACTCTTGACACTTCTCAACACCATAAGGCCTCTCAGCCACTTGTCACCACATAGCTCTAGAACGTACAAATGTACCTTCCAGTGGCTCTAATACCTACCAATGGTTCTAGTATCTGCTGCTTAAAAGAAAAACAAAAATCCTGCAACAACGAAACTGTAACCGTACCCTGCTTCATCTCATCTCAGTGTGGATTCTTATAAAAGATATGGGCACTCTGTTCTTCTGAAAACTGGGAGGAAGGGAGTGTGGGAAAAGGAAGGGAGAATAAAACCTACTCTTAAATAAAGACACAAGAAGCTGAAGCGCTGTCAATATCTACTGCCTAAGTTGACATTATACCTCCTTTTTTTTTTTGAAGTACGCAGGCCTCTCACTGTTGTGACCTCTCCCGTTGCGGAGCCCAGAATCCGGATGCGCAGGCTCAGCGGCCATGGCTCACGGGCCCAGCCGCTCCGCGGCATGTGGGATCTTCCCGGACCGGGGCACGAACCCGTGTCCCCTGCATCGGCAGGCGGACTCTCAACCACTGAGCCACCAGGGAAGCCCCTTCCTGAGATTCTTAAGCATCTTTTCATAGTGATTACATACTCATAACCTTTAACCTTCAGCTGTTTTGTTGTAGTTTATGATTGTAAAGCAACTATGAAAAGCATATTTTTCTATATGATTATTTTGACTGAATTTTAAGGGCAATGAAAAGTATTATCCATTCAGTTACTTCAAGAAGATAATAATATAAGCTTATACTTTGAACATTAATATTTTGAGCATCTTCTTGTCTTTATTTTGTGCAGGGGCCATGCTCATCTCTATATCGTTCCAATTTTAGTATATGTGCTGCCCAAGTGAGCGCTTATTGACTTTATTTTGATATTCATTTAGAGCATTAAAAATGAATTGTTGGTAGTGACATGCAAAGGATACAGTCAGACAAAATGACAGTTCCTAGGAATCTAAGTATAATAAGCAGCCACAGTTAGGACAAAAGTGGGTTGAGAAAGACCATCATGGTTGTTACAGAAACTTTGGTTTTCTCTCTTTATACCCGTGAACATCCCAAGACCCAAGAACTGATCAATCTGCACCGCAGGCACACAGATGCATGCTCACACATTCATGCACACAGACTGCATAACCACCCTGGCTTCCCAGCAGGTCCACGTGCAGAACAGGCTTCCAGTTAGGGAAAGCCCCAGGCATGCTGCAGTCCTTAATCAAGCTCCAAAGGATTCCCAAAGCCCCATTTCAAAGACGTTCTAAAAACATCTGCTTCACACTGCCCAGGCTATAATTAACTGGCTAGCAGATATCTAAGCAGACAGGAAATCCAGATGTCACATTTTGACTGGGAAAGAGCTACATTGAACAAACCAGAACATTCTCTTTGAAGAAAAGAATTGGGCACTTCATTTGGAGAGATCTTTCCCAAGAGGTCCAACCTTAGAAAGACAACGCTCAGCAATTCACCAGCATAATTTCCTTAGATAAGAGACAACCAGGAAGAAGATGGCAGGAAATTGAAGGCTGTGAAGAATAAGTTACCTTGGTATGTTTTATATTCACACTGCATTAGAAGCTAATACAGACATTTCACTATTATTTTTGTGTTTTTACTGCCACACTCCACCTTATTGCATTAGTGAGCTGTTACCTAAATGAATTTTCCTTAAAAATTCTAAAGGAAGAAAAGGAGAACTAAAAGACATAATTTTTTCAAACATGAATTATGCCATGTACCATGTGCTAAGTGCTTTTTGTTTATATTATTGCATTTAATCCAACTATAAGCTGATAGGGAGAAAAGGAAATATTATTTTAACAGGTGAGAAGTACTAAGGCCTAACATAGAAAATTTAAACCATTTGTCCTGGTTCGCATAGTTCTTTCAGAGCAGGAGAAGAATGGCATAGATAAGTGTGCCACTCATGAGGTTCCCATGTAGAATACAGAGGAGAGAAGAAAATAGAGCTCACCCAGGCTGCATCCCAGCAGAGGAAGAAAAACCTTTGTGACACGGAGTGAGTCCAGTCTCTCATACTTGCAAATGGAAGTAATGGTGGTATGTACCACTTATTAGCAAACATTTATTGAGCAGCTATTATGTGCTAGGTGCTGTCATTAGAACTGGGGATAGAGCAATAAACAAAAGTGACCAAAATCCCTGCCTTCGTGGAGCTCACATTAATTGGGGAAACAAACAATAATAACATTCAAAAGTCTAACATACAGCATGTCAAAGAGTGATAACCACTAAGAACATAAAGAAAGCACAGATAGGATATGAGAATAGGATATGAGAAGTGATGGGAAGGGATTGCAATTTTAAACTGGGTAGCCCGAAAAAAAATTCCCTGAAAAGTGACCTTTGAGTAAAGACTTGAAAGAAGTGAGGACGTGTGCCTTATACATATCTAGGGACAAAGAATCCAGGAGAAAGGAACCGCAATTGCAAAGGTACCGAGGTAGGTTTATTCCTAGAGTATTTGAGGAACAGTGAGGCAGCCACTGTGACTGAAGCAGAACAAATGAGGAAAGTATTAACAAGAAATAAAGTCAGAGAGGTAGTGAGGAGACAGCTCACGTAAAACTACTTCAGAGTCCTCTTAAAACCTTAAGTTTTTAGTCTGAGTGATGTTGCCAGCTAGTGTGGACCTTTAAACAAAGAAGTTAATGAATCGCAACAATGCAAATAGAATCTACTTAAATAGTTGAGCATCATGTAGGTTTTATGATCAGGTTTATTTAATTTGGGGTTTTCAGAGCGATGTGGGAGAAAATGATGGACAGATGGGAGCTGTTTTAGGATGGCTGGTTAACGACAGAGATTCCTGTGGCTTTCTGAACAGCAAGAATCAATTCACTAGATTGACAGAAAGACTAGAGCTCAGTTAGGTGGTAGATGGGAGACAGATTGCCCGCACAAGCCAAAGACAATAACTTTTGTTATATAAGTGTTAGAGTTTCTACAAATCAATACAGCATTTCTGAAAGGCAAGTTGGCAATTCTTATAAAAAGCCTTAAAAATGGCAATTTTTCTAAAAAACTCTTAAAGGTTGAGCATAGCCTCTAACTCAGTTGTTCCACTTTAAGGGATATACACAAGGAAATATTTGTAAGAGCTCACAAATATTAAGCATCAAGGATGTTTACCACAGTATTGTTTATACTAGAGTTTAAAAGATTGTCCAAAAAATAGGAATTATTCCATTAATTATTCCATATTAAGGAGTAATGCAAAACCAAACACTAGGAAAATGTCTAGTGATAGGAAATAATTCTCACAAAATATTGTTTAGATAAATGTTGTAAAACAAAATGCACAATGTAATTTAATTTTTTAATAAATAATATACACTGGGCAAAAATATACATCTTGGCAAGATACACATTAAAATATTAACAGAATTTCTTAACACCATTTCTGAATGGTGAGCAAAGGAGAAGTTACATTGAAGAGTCCAAAGGCTACACCACAACCTTGAAATCTCTCCACAGTCGTGGATTAAAGGTGGGTGCAATTTGTTTAATACTTCTTCTACTGTCTTGTGATGGCTTTGAGTAAAAGAAAAGAAGGAAAGTGATGCTTTGTCAGTTTATAGGCACAGGCCTTAAGAAATTTAGAACACTGTCTCAGGAACCCGTGAGGTGCCATGTAAGGTGGTCCACTACTCTGAGTCCGCCAAGCTAAAAATGCCACTTGCAGGCTTTCTGGACAACAGTCCTAGCTGAGTCCAGCCTTCCAGCAGTCCCAGGCATGAGAGTGAAGCCACTTTGGAGCCTCCAGACCAGCTCATTCACCGCACAATTCTCTCTGTGTTGTCTCAATCACCAGTACTTGGAGCACAAAATCCCTAGCTGATCTCTACTCATATCTTTGACCCATAAAATCATGAGATATGGTGATTATTTTTAGCCACTAGGTTTTAGGGTAAATATTTTTTACAGCAGCAATAGATTCTTGGAACAGTTGACAGTAAGAATATTACAAAATCTTTCAAAAAAGAATTGTGCATGTAATTATATGAAAACACTCTCTAGCCTGCAGTTGAAATCAGGTTCTTCTTGTGTGCTTTGAGAATCATTTGTATCAGCAGGACCAAAGTCTAATCCCTGACATTTTGTGCTCAGGAAATGTTTTCTGCCTAGTAAATACATACTTACATAATTTTAGGCTCTGACTCCCATTATTAAGATCAGTGTTCTTAAAAAATAAGTAGCAAATCACACAATGCAATCCCAAAATGAACAAGAGAGCAAGAGAAATAGAGGACTCAGGAAAGAGAAAAAAACTGTATGTTACTGTTGCAATTCTGTTACAATCTTTTTCTTATTCCAAGAATGATATTCAAAGGTCAGTCCTTCAACAAATATTTATTGAACATATCCAACCTACTTAATACATTTCGTTTGGGGAGAAGAGAGTGTTAAAGATGGAAAGACAGCCTAACAGAAATAGAAGTTATGTGCAAAGCTGAGACATTAGACCACCAAGGACTGACTTCAAGTTATTTACCAGAGCAAAGCTTGCAGGGCTGGGGGGGTGGGGGGTGGGCGAGGGGTGAAAGAAGAGAAATAATAAGGAACAAAATGAGAGGGGGGAGCAAAGGCAGATCGCGAAGTGTTAAGAAATTTGGATATTATTCCGGGAACACTGGGGGACTCAGGGAGTTGTAGCAGAGGAGATTTGTTCAGATTTGCACTTTAGAAAAAACTCTTCGGGCTTCCCTGGTGGCGCAGCGGTTGGGGGTCTGCCTGCCGATGCAGGGGACGCGTGTTCGTGCCCTGGTCCGGGGGGATCCCACGTGCCGCGGAGCGGCTGGGCCCGTGAGCCATGGCCGCTGAGCCTGCGTGTCCGGGGCCTGTGCTCCGCAATGGGAGAGGCCGCGACAGTGAGAGGCCCGCGTACCGCAAAAAAAAAAAAAAAAAAAAGAAAAAGAAAAAAAAAGAAAAAGCTCTTCACTTGCAAACTGGAGCACTAAACTGAGAATCCCAACCCAGAGCAAGAAATCAGTTAGATGTTGGTGGTCTGATGCAGGTGAGTGGCAGTGGAAGATGAGACCAAGTTGGAGTTACACTCAGAATCAAAAGGCCTTGCTGATGGTTTGGATATAGGGACAGGGCAAGAGGGAGAAATCCAGGACAACCCCCAGGGTTTTGGCTTATAGATGAAAGACAACACAGAAAGAAGAGTAGATGTGAGTGAGGGCTAAGAGGAAGAACATTATGGCAGGTTCAGCTCTATAAATAAGTGCTCCTGCTGCATCTGGAAATCTGCCATTGTGCTCCCACTGCAGTTCTAGAAACACTACATTTAAGCAATATGGATTTTAGAAGTTGGTGGCCCATGCAGAGAGCTGAAGTCCTGGAAATAAATCAATTCAGTGGCACAGGGCCCTTGAGTCATATTAATCACAGCATCATGATGGGCACAGAAGCAATTTGTAAAGAAACCATTCTCTACACCTCTAAATCTATACTGTAAGCTATAAATAACTTGCATGGTGGTAGCAAAAAGAAAGTAGAAACAGTGAGATGTACACCAGTGAAAGAAAATCAATTCAATCTTTTGTGTTCACGAGATGGTACATTTTAAAATACTTGATTCAACGCAGCCTACCTTTTGGTACTGGAAGCAAACCATTCATTCAAGCTGGGAGACACTGGTCTTAGCCTACTCTCTCACCAGCACACTGCCTCTAACCTTAGAGAAACTCATAAATAACCTGTAGTTGAATTAGATTAAAAATGCTGTATTAATGCAGGCATCAGATAAAACATAAGAAGAAAGGGCTCTGATCAACACAGAACAGTGAGAGTTCTGGTTCTAGTCTTAACTAGCTAGTTGACACTGGGAAATTAAATTCTCTATGATTAATATTTTCATTTATAAATTGAGCTCTTATGTTCTCAAGTTTTCTTGAGTCTGGACTATCTACCAACCAGGATGCTAAAAATGGCCTTTATATTCATGAAAGATTATTCACAGAAAGGAAAGGAAAGGAAAGGAAAGATGTTTAATGAATGTTACGATAGGCCAGGAACTTGCTGCATTGTTCATACACATTTCACTTCATTTCAAGCTTTCTACAAGCCTGTGAGCAAACACACGTGCACTAGATGAGAGACTTGCCAGCGGCTACAGAGTAAGTGGCTAAACCAGGAGTTAAACAATCTTATTGGGATTCAGTATCCCTTTTTACTACCCACATTGCTTTTCCAAGGAGAATAGTCGCCTGTTATTTTCTAATTAGAACGGACAGCAAAAGAGGAATTGGGAACTACTACTTAATGGGGCCAAAGGGCCCACAGTGCAGAGAATTACACGCAACAAGGGAAAATCAAATTTCCAGACAATAAGGTTTGTTAAGGGAGGGTTTAGGAACTCTTTTTCTTGTAAAGATCTACAAAAACGTGACGTATGTTCACCTTTCTAGAGTGTATTAAATGAGATTCTTGCCAAGGGTAGGACAATTAAAATAAATGATATTTCAAAGACCAAACCAATTTCATAATATTAATCAATTTCTTTTTTTTTTTTTTTTGCGGTACACGGGCCTCTCGCTGTTGTGGCCTCTCCCGTTGCAGAGCACAGGCTCCGGACGCGCAGGCCCAGCGGCCATGGCTCACAGGCCCAGCCGCTCCGCGGCATGTGGGATCCTCCCGGACCAGGGCACGAACACGCGTCCCCTGCATTGGCAGGCGGACTCTCAACCACTGCGCCACCAGGGAAACCCCTATTAATCAATTTCTTAGTGTTTAGTCTCTTGTCAAAAATTATCACTAATATAATAATGAGCATAAATAGGGATTCTAAAAAGTAATTATACATATCTGAACTACTTCATGTATAGTAATCATATCTGAAAAAAACACCAACTTAGTGTTCTTCCCACATTATAATGCTGTAAAGATGAAAATGTCTGATTCAATGGCTGCTATTTGACTTGGGATATTCATTTTCAGATGGATTAATAATTTGTAAACAGTTATTCATTTCAAAAACAGAAAGCCTCATCAAGCCTAACATTTGACAAAAGATTATTGCTTCCACAAACCAAATTCACACAGCTTACCTCTAAGCTCCTGCTTCTCAAATTGTCAGTAACAATTACCTACTTTTAAACTAACGAAGACTTGCTCTAAATGAGAAAAAAAAAATGCTGTTGCCAGGCAACAAAGACGACATCAAGACATTTCTCCTCTCTCACCAGATGAATACTTTCACAGTCTTACTAGCTGAACACTGCTGACATGACGCTGTGTCTATAGGACTGCTTTTCCCAATCACAACTTCTCATGCCAACTATCTACAATTTATTTCCCATGAATGAAAAAAAAGAGGTGAATTTATTCTTGACCATTCTGTTGGGAAAAACAAAATTCATCAGACAATAGTAATTCATTCATATTACTAAAGACTCTTTACATTCTGCTATTTGAAAGCATCATAGGGTATATTCTGGACAAGCCAGTTCATGGGGCAATGGCACTGCCTATCCAGCCTAACCCTGAGTTCCACAGTGTGTATTTCAAAGTCTACTTCAATCTACCGTCTCTGAAAATGCAGGCCTATACTTTAACCAAACCCTACCATCACAGCCCAAATTTGATGGGCTCAGAAAATATTAAGTAAAACCCAGAAAGCAGGGAATGACAGTTGAAAAGTAAAACCTAGGAAGGCAGCATTTGGTTGTATATAGAAATATTTTACTTCAATATCTGCAACCAAAGGAATGTATGCTAGTGGCACCCAAGCCACAGAGAACAGATTTTCGAATAATTAAAGACAGAGTCATCAAGATAAAGTCACCAAGAAGATACTTTCCTCGCTGTACTGTCAGCCATACAGAGCTTTTTATCCCTTAGCCCTAGGAAGCCATTTTGCAGTAAAATCTACAGGATTTTGCATGGGGCACAAGCTAGGTATGTTTAAGATGGAAGAAAGTCACACACTAGCACATGGGTGTAACAAGGTTTAAATAAAGGCAGAAATAACCAGAGTCATAAAACTCCCAATGTGGAATTCCAGGGATAAAGAGAATACCCTTCACAGACTAGACTCAGAACTACACACTGACAGACTGAAATTCCTCTTCAGTAAGTATATCAGTTCAGATGCCTGAAAGTGCAAAGTGTGAAAATGCAAGGGTAACCAAGGAGGAGGACAGTCCAGAAAAAAAATGTGGCTTAAACTATGACACTCTACCTATCAAGTCTTAAATCACCTTTAGTCTCCCCAGGAGGAATGAGACAGTCCCATATTTGAGCCTGTATCACTTCTCATAGAGATCTCTGGTTAGGATAACTGTTATTAAACTATAATGAATTATTCCAATTTGTGGTTTTGATTCTTGTAAAGAAAAGATACTGCTGCCTTTAAAAAATCCTGGGCTAATGGGTCTTCTCCAGATACACCTAAGGATAAGGACTGAATTTGGTCAGCTTAACCAATTTTTGTGGGTTAGAACTCTTGTCCCAGTTGTCTATCCTCAGGAAGTATATCCTACCAAACAGTGCAAAAATAAGGATTATCAGGTCAAGTAGCCTTGACACGTTTTAATAATATGGTATTAGGATGTGTGTGCCTTTAGGATCAATGATTTTGATTTAAGGACCAGCGTGACTGAACTTTGCTGGAGCCTGTGGGTCCATTTTAGTAAAATCCAGAATTGTCAGATTCTTCCTCAAAGGAGGAGCATTTAGGCTATATATAGAACATAGTTACTTCAGAACTAGCAACTGCAACTAAAACTGCAGCAGTTCAATCAAACAGGGAGAGAAATGCTGTGATTACTTCAAGATATAAGAACTCAGCAAAGATGGCTCAAGGCAGATAAAGTAAGATCAATGGCCACCAATGTCTCAATCCATTAGGAGATTACCATTTTCTCATTGAAGTCCCTCCTAGGGGTTTTAAAAATTCTACGAAGAATTCTACTCCTCCATTAAAGTGATGGAAACAAAACAAACAAGAAAATCACCCAGTGCTACTCAAGTTGGTGGTCATTACCTCATTTCAATTACTTCATCACTATGGGGTGGGCAGGGCATCACTTAAAACACTTGAACATAAGGTTTGTTTCTTCTGATGGAAACCACACAGATTTGTTTTGCTAGCAGGTGGAAAGAATCATCGATTCTTTTGATCTAAACCCTTCACCAAGTTGTCCCTTATAAAAGCTACTGTGGAACTTGAGTATTCTAACTTTGCAGTGGTTATCTTTATTTAAGTGACAGATAGCAAGTAAAAGAATAAAGTGTTTCTACATAAAATTAAATAACATTACAAAGTGGGATACCAAACTTTTTTGTTGCAGTCATTTCTAAACTAGTGCCATGTCTTACAGTAAACAGGAAGGAAAGAGAGAAAGAAGGAAGGAAAAAGAAAGGGAAGAGAAGGGAAGGCTAGAAGGCAGGAAGGAAAGAAGGAAGGGGAAAAAGGAAGGAGGAAACTTCAAAAAGGGATAAGGTCGACTATGTTTTGGGTTTTAGTACTTAGTTGTTTAATTTTTTTTCTTTTTTTTTTTGTACTAGGTGATTCACTCAAAAGGAAAACAGTTCCTTCATAGGCATCTTAAATAAGAAAAAAAATTCTTGCAAAGGACACAATGCACTGCACTGACAGTTCTTCCTTTGTGCTGTTTGATTTCTGGAAAAGCTCATCTTAGTACTAAAAATGATCTAAAACAGTACAGGGTTGTATCTGGTGATTGTACAACTGAGGATAATGAAGTTCTGGCTGTTTATTTCTTTGTACACAAATTATCATATCTTAAGGGAACAATGATCATTCTCTTAATTTCCCCTTTTCAAATTATGATTGTAGCACCTCTATTTCTTAACCCCTATTTAAAAAAATGAAAAATTCAGTCAATAATCCAGATGCTTCCAATCGTCTTATGGATAAATTACTATGAAGATAAAGCATCTGAGTAAATGACAGTTTGTCTATTACCCAGAATTATGAATCAAATATATACAACTCTCCTATATAAACTTAACAAGACCAATTTCCTTCATGAGAGCATTAAATGTTTACATTATTAAAATCCAAAACAAGGGGTTAATGCTTCAGTGGTGTTGAACAGAGACAATTCTTTATTAAAATGCCCCTACAAGGAGTTGATCTGTTCTCGGATTTTCCACAGATTAGTTCTCAATTTAGAATCTTAGGTATTATTTAAATCAGACATCAAAGAGTGTTGATATTAACAGATCAAAAGAGGATGTTAGTCACTAGAAATCTGTTGTTGCTAATAGAAATTTCACTTGGGTAACAAAAACAACACTGTAATATAAATGGATTGACTGCAGAGTGCCTTCTTATAGCCCAAGTCACAGGAACTAATCAATTTTCACTCATACATTTTAGTTACTCAACATACCCCTTACTAATTCCAAATTACCCATCACAGTGTCTTAACAACTCATTTGTACACATATATTAATGTAATCAGAGAGCAAATTCATAAATTATGCATTGTATGGAAGGCTCATAAAAGTGTGCGATTGTATAAAATAATATCAATTTCTAAGTCAATAACAAGTAACAGCAACCTTGTAGAAGACTTGAAATTTTAAATAAAGAAAAATATTCCTTTGGGCAAAGCTTCACCTTCCTTCAAATGTTATCAGGTTTTTGCTGATCTACCTCTTGGGGAAGTGCATGACCATCTATTTGATATGTAAAATATTAGGAAATTCATAAACGTGCTAGAAATATCAAAATTTTCTTTCTTTTTTCTAAGAGTTAATAATAACCCATAAAGTGCTTGCCTTTCCCCCATTAATCTGATATCACCTTAAGAAAGGTGAACAGTTGCAAATATTAAACTTCAGTATCACTTTGCAATTATTTACCACAACATACAACTTTGGAAATATGGAACTGATTTCTTCTATGCAAATGAATAAAGATTCTAACTAAATTTTCTGTTAGTAGCAGACACCTGCACCACGTAGGATAAATTTCTTTTATAAAGGACAAAACCACTAACCTAGCTAGCTAGCTAGCTACCTACCTACATACCTATCCCTATGTATGTATCTGTGTACTTCAGTTGGACACAATATCAAATGCTGTAAAATTAAATGTGGGGGGTGGAAAGAATCCATCATTATTAGTAGAAATCCACTCTGTTTTCCACAGTAATGAGCAGCCATTCAAAGCACACTGACATAATGTGTCTATTAATTCCTTCTGAACAATACGTCAAAGAAAAATTGCAAACTCATGTGGAACTCAGTAC
This sequence comes from Mesoplodon bidens, assembly GCF_964165515.1. Classification (NCBI taxonomy): domain Eukaryota; kingdom Metazoa; phylum Chordata; class Mammalia; order Artiodactyla; family Ziphiidae; genus Mesoplodon; species Mesoplodon bidens. The sequence continues at coordinate 95,199,270 of NC_138167.1, forward strand.
CCACCAGAAACCTCTTATGCTTGTTTCTCAGGATTCAGCGAGCTTTTTTGTAAGGCTGGATGCACTAACTACATACATCTGCACAGGCTATTATGTGCAACGATATCAGTAAGCAAAAGTAAAGGAATCAAAATTTTATTTATTAATGTGTCCGTTGCCTTCAACAAGCTTTAGCATAGTCACCTTTAAGGGAGCCAGGGGTGGGGAACAGAACTCTTCTGCAAGCATTTGTGTAAGGTCACTGTGTATTGGAAACAAGTTGTATGTTGACCAGGAAAAGAAAACCACCTTGGAAAACCATCTTAAAGGTGATAAAATATTTTCCTCTTTATGCCCAGAAAAATAACTGTTAGAACTTTCTGGATGAATAGGGGATTCATCAAGTCTATAAACACTCTTCCTTGCAGAGGCAATAATTCTTCACTTGTTTTTTATGTATTTTACACATAGCACTGCTCTTTCTCCAAATTGAATCTTACCTTTTTTTATTTCCCAAATAGTTACAAATCTGAATTTAGATAAGAAATTTCTCCCTTAGCAAATCAAATTACAGAGAATAGAAAGTTTCTTTCTGATTTGCATGTTATTTAAAGAACATGTATTCTGCTCTGATCATTCATTTTATATTTCATATTATAATGAATATAGAAAACACATTTTCCAAAAGAGCAATATCCAAGGAAATATAAAAGTATAATTTATCAGAATCAAAGAATTCTAAAATATTAAACACTGAACTTCAGTGTTAGTCTCTCACTTGATCTTCTAGATCTTAAAATCAGACCTAATTTTTGCTAGAATTTTAAAAATCAGACCTAATTTTTGCTAGAAATTTTATTAATTTTTTAATCCAAATTTGATGCCCTGCCCCAAATGCTCAGAAGATGGAAATTCTGAAAATACTAATATACAATTGTTGATCTTATTAGTTGAACTAAGTAAGACTGAACTGAAATATACACATAGGAAGGCTGTAAAGGCTCTGATAACTCATAGCTACTTTCAGTGGGCCAAATGGAAAAGTCAACAAAATCACTACATTCGGTGACAAGCAAAACAGATTCCAGGTAAACTACTTACTTTCACATATGTACACAATCATTCTTCAAAAGAAGCAGCAGAAAGTCTTATTTTATCTGTACCAACGTTTTATTCTATCCACTTAATATGATAAGCTGTTTCCCAAGGATCAATTAGTGGGAGGAAAATAGAGAATAAATAAGTAAATAAATAAATTACATATATAATGATAAGCGTTTTGGTGAAAAATACATTTATCTGTTGAGTGCTAGGCAGAAGAGATTTGATTTTATTGATCATAAGAAAAGAGCCAGAGAACCACAGGAAATCCTATAAAAGAAACAGTGCTTTAAAAAAGTACTCCTGCAGCAGTGTGCAGGGTTATAGGAAAGCAGGGAGCATAGAGATGAGTGATGAGGATAATTTAAATCAGGGTAGATGACAGTGCGGCTGCTGCAGCTCAGAGGCAATGGGAGTACTGAAGATGGGATGAATCCAAAGGGAAATCTGAGATTTAGTGACTCACTGGATATATGAAGCAAAGAGGATGAGAAGCAAAAGTGGTCTTCAGGGCTTTATACCCAGGGACCAAGAGAATGGTAGCAACAATGTCATTTAAGAAGACTTTTTAACAAAAAGATAAAGAATCGCTTATTTCTATCGAAACCAGAACCACCTGATTTCTGAGTTTGTGCCTGATGGTCGTAATTCAGAATTTCCTCCTATCTTTTCAGTGCCTCCGAGCATGTCTGCAATATTTATGTATGTGTTTGGAAAATGCTCACCAGTTTGCCACCAATGGTCTAGGACAGGTACTCTGAAGACCTTTTTGGACCATTCCAGGGTCTCCACGTCACATCGTTCTCCAGCCACAAATAATGTTTTGAACCTGAATATTAGAGAGAGAGTGAATTCAAATTATTCCTTGAAAATAAACTGAAATAATTTCATCTACCTTCTTTTAAACATTGTAGAATCTAATCACATTAATTCTGTCAGAGGAAAACACTGTAGAATGGTTGTAGAATTGTTAGAGGCATTATTTGTTTGGACGTGGTATAACTAAATGCATAGCACAGCACTGGAGAGAGATGCTTCAAAAGTAGAATTCACAGCTACAGCTTCTCACTTCTGAGAAGAGCAACTGAGTTGATCTTTGTAATATATCTGTCATATTCACCTAATAATCAAAAATGAAAAACCTTTTTCCTCCTTGATATTATCTCTGCTAATTTTAGCTCCAAATTTGATTGCTGTATTCTACTTAAGCCTATACACAAAAATACACTCTGGAGTATCAGCTAAGGCAACGAATATGCTCATAAATATGATGCACTTGCTCCTTCTCATGAGTTATTTTGGTAAAGATTATTATGATTTCCACACATATTTCCCCTATTCCAAGGACATATTTAGGAAAGATAAGTGATTTAAAAAGAAATGCCATTATGGCCTTCCAGGTTAAAAAGCCTCCTATCAAAAGGAATATATTATTACTAAGAGATGAAGAATCCTTTGCAGGGAACATCATGCCACAGTGTAGAAAGGATGAAATAGGAAAAATAGAATTGAGTTGACACTATTGGTGGTTCATTGAGAGAATGACTATTTTTTTCTTCTATTCTCAATGCCCCCATGGCCTGTCTGTCAAAGTCTGTCATACAGAGTGAAGTCAGAAAGAGAAAAACAAATACCATACGCTAACACATACATATGGAATCTAAAAAAAAATAGGGTCTGAAGAACCTAGGGGCAAGACAGGAATAAAGACGCAGGTGTAGAGAATGGACCTGATGACATGGGGAGGGGGAAGGGTAAACTGAGACGAAGTGAGAGACTGGCAGGGACATATATACACTACCAAACGTAAAATAGCTAGCTAGTGGGAAGCAGCCGCATAGCATAGGGAGATCAGCTCGGTGCTTTGTGACCACCTAGAGGGGTGGGATAGGGAGGGTGGGAGGGAGGGAGGGAGACGCAAGAGGGAAGAGATATGGGGACATATGTATATGTATAACTGATTCACTTTGTTATAAAGCAGAAACTAACAGACCATTGTAAAGCAATTATACTCCAATAAAGATGTTAAAAAAAAGCTAATAAAAGATTTTAAGAAGGAGAGTGGCACAGTGAGATTTTTGCTTTAGGAAGATGCCACTGGCAGGAGTGGGGAAGACAGAAGGAAGGTCAGGACAGGAGCCCAGGGGCCCTGGCTTTGGGAGGCTGCTGCCATCACAGAGATGGTGAGACATGAACCCAGGCAGCCCCCGGGGGCCCCCGGGGAAAAAAAGTGGAGGTCGAGATGGGGGATAATCTAGGAGGTCTGAGCAATGGGACTTATTACCACTGACAATTCCCATTTCCTCGCAAAGCCTTTTAGGAATATGTTGTATGTCACTGGAAGAAGAAAAACCAACACATAAATAAACCAAAAACCCAAACTCTCAAATACCTGACCCTAAATAAAAGTAACATTAAAGAAAACATGATTAGGAGGAAAACACGGCTATCCATGACGAATTGTAGAAGCAAAAAAGACTGAATGAAAACGTCCACTGTTCCCTGCTTTCGTGCTGCCTCAAACTGTACTAAACAGATACCTTTAACGACTGATCATTGATACATGCGTCACACTTTATCAACAGATTAACTTTAAAATATCATATTGCTGTTGTATACTATCACAGGAAAATTGAAGAAGAGAAAGAACACACACACCTATATGTACATATTGGGATTTTTGTTGTATTTTTGCCGTTTATGACTACAAGGGGTTTCAAGCATGGTTGTCTTACTAACCAACAGCGGAGCTATTCTTTGTATTTCATTGAAGGTGTAATCATTTTCTGGAGCATATTGTACCTTTTCCACCTTCTTTCTTTGTAATAGCACATGTATAACAGAATTTATTAGTCCCCAATTTTTCTTTAAGGGCAGAAGTAAATTTCCAATAGTTTGCTGTCTGAAAAAAGAAGAATATTGTGCATTTGGATGATTTGTATTAAAATTTATAAAATGCTAGGTTTGGCTGATTCTAACAGTACAGGCAAAGAACAACCAAAAGGAAGTGTTTTATGGATATCAGAGGTCACATTTCCATCATCTGCCAAGCCACAGATTACTTCAAGGAGCTCTGGATGATCCATATAGTCATGTGATTAGTTTATATATGAAACTTAATACCTAGAATTTCAAAAATATTATTAATGAAAATATAATGCAAAATATTGTCACTTAAAAAATTTTAGCACACAGTATAAAATAATTTTTGGCTAATCCAGGGATAATTAATACCTGATATTACCAGCATTTTTACAAGTTTTAATTAATTTTTTGGCTTTTTTTCCCTAGCCAAGTAAACTTCTATTAATTTAATTAATTGATTGTAATAATGAAAAAACATGCATAGCACTGATTCCTTATCTCATGATAAATTTCAGCATTATATATCTTTAAACGTAGTATTTTTATTGTTTTGCATTACACTTCTATTGCCTTCCTTATCTTTTAATTACATTAGTATCATCATGATAGCAATCTTCATAATGGCGCTAATAAGCAAAATAGAAAGGTATGATATTCAATAAAGAATAGTAAAAGTGGTGTCTGCCTTCTCTGCAAGTCAGAAAAAAATCCCTCCATTTCCATTAAAATCACTTTACTATTTATCAAAAGCAGAGGAAAATTCTGGGGCTCATTGGTAATTTAGAAAAACATCAAATAGTATAGATGATCCCCTTTCCCTAAATACACTAGAAACTATCACTCTACTTTTGTATTAGAGTTCCTAAAACTGCCCAAAGTTATTATTTTTCCCAATTACAGACTTCAAGTTGTATAAATATTAATGAGTATAAACACATTATAAACAAAGATAAAATTCAGGAATAAGACATGACTGACAATTTAAAATCTTCTAATAAATATTTAATCCAATATTATTTAACTCCTAATTCCTCACAATAAACAAAACCATGATATGTAATTTTATATTTTTATAACCAAATGATTACTTAAAAACTCAGTATAAATCTATAATTGAAAGATAAATTATAAGATAGTTTAAAGATAAACTCATGCCTAAGAGCAAGAGTTGTTTTCTTATTTTGTAAAGAACATTTAGTCCTTTAGGCTTGCAAAAAGGAACTGAAACATTTTTCAACAGTGAAATTTCTCATTAATGACCTTGCCATTATTTTATTAATATTACAAACAGATAAATGCCCCATATTAAAAAATTCAAAAATATATTTTTGTTTACAAATTCACTTCATAAAAGTGAATGGGGAGTTAGTGTTTAATGTCAACAGAGTTTCAGTTTAGAAGGTGAAATATTTGGGAGATGGATGATGGTGAGAGTTGCACAAAAATGTGAATGTACTTAGTGTCACTGAACTGTACAGTTAAATATGGTCTAAATAGTATGTTTTATATGATGTGACTTTTACCACAATAAAAAAAATTTTTAAGTGAAAATTAGCCATTTTTCACAGTAATTTGGACTCTCTGGAGAGTAAATTTACCCATATTAATTATATATGTCCTGTCTCTGCACTGTACAATATGGTAGCTTCCAGCCACCTCTGGCTATTTAAAATTTAAATTAGTTAAAATTGAAAAAAATTAAAAATACCAATTTCTTCATAGTATTAACCTTTTGTCAAGAGTTCAGTAGTGACATGTGGCTGGTACCTACTATATTGTAGACATCAGTTTTATTGGATAATGTTTCCCTAGATTGTTATATACTAATTCAATATATGAGAGATGCTCTGATAATGGTAACACATGGAAAGATGAATCTACTTCCAGATGAATAATACTAAAAGGATAAACAAAATGACAAGATACAATACCCAGAGTAGAAAAAAGGGGGATAGAGATTAATGTGAATGAGACCTATACCTCTTTCCTCAATTCTATATAAAATTGAGTATAATTCAAGACTCAAATTAAGTTGAAAATTAAGCAAAAAGGGAAACAGAAAAATGGTAATGTTGTTAAGTTAATTTTATTCCAAAATACACAGGAAGCTGCATAGTAATGGATACAAAGCCAAAGATAGATTATGGTGAAGAATTCTGAGGTAATAAAGTAAGGGCAGGGCTTCCCTGGTGGCACAGTGGTTGACAGTCTGCCTGCCGATGCAGGAGACATGGTTCGTGCCCTGGTCCGGGAGGATCCCACATGCCGCGGAGAGGCTGGGCCTGTGAGCCATGGCCACTGAGCCTGTGCATCCGGAGCCTGTGCTCCGCAACGGGAGAGGCCACAGCAGTGAGAGGCGTACCGCAAAACAATAATAATAATAATAATAATAATAAAGTAAGGGCAGAAGAAAACTAAAATGAATATTTCTTTCAAGGTCCATAAACTACCAAACAAGAGAATATTACTCTTCACTTGTGCCAACAGAAGTTAAGTAAAAAGATTATTTCAGTGATGCCTCATCAACTCTAGTTCACACAACAGAACATCATTATTTTTTCCATCAATGTCCCTGTGGTTATCTCCATCCATCCTTCATTCTGTTTTCTTCTATTACTCCCCACTAGAAAATTCAAATGACCTTTTGAAAAAACTCTCCATTTTGTTACAGTTCTTTATTGCATTTATTTTGGCTTCTGTTTAAACATAATATCCAATTATAATTAGCACAGTAACAACTATATAAATTCAACAACATACTTCATCAGTTTTTGCTGCTGCTTTTTCATATCCCATACCATTCCCCTGTGTGCATTTTTCCTGTCAAGAAAGTCTCTCTGTTTTAAGTTCTCTTAGCTTTGTCCATATGCACATTTTTCTATTTTGCCCTCAGTCCTCAATAAAAATTTGTTGTTTAACACTTCTCCCTCAGAACTTTGCAGATCTTTCGTCACCTAGCATCTACTGGCATCAGTTTGGCTTTTCCTCTTTGGTGCTCTCTTGATTCCTCTGGTAGTCTTTTGGATTTTATCTATAGCCTCAGTTCATATTTTGCAATTTTCAAATGACCTGTCCAATGAGAATTTACTTATATTTAACCTTCTTACTACTTGGATGGCACTTTCCAACTAGGATCCACATCTTTCTTCAATTCAGTAACATATTCAATTATTGGCTCTTCAACTTTCTTTTTTTTTTTTTTAACAATTCTTCCATTTTCTTCTGAAATTCTTACTAGATACATTTGTAGTTTCCTATTCTTCCCTCCAAGTCTCTTTAACTGTTCTTTCAGATTTCTTACTTTGTCTCTCTGTTTTACATGTTGGGTAGTTTCCTCAATAATATCCTGTAATTTTTAACAGTCTTTCCTTGTGCCCATATATTTGTTTCATCTATTTAGTTTACACTATCCATTGTACTTTTTAATTTTTTCATACCCAAGTTTAATAATTTTACATAAGAGTTATTAGTTTATGACTCTGATTATCCTTAACATACTTATTTTCAAGTTTGATTTGGCTATATTACAAAAATAATCTCAATTGGAATGAATCCATGTTCTGTTGATTTTATTAGCATTAGAGTTCTTCATGTGTTTGGAATTTTATTTCCCACACTCTTTTCGAAATAGAAGTTCTTTGTTTTTGTTTTTTTCTCCTCTCTCTCTCCTATGCTCACCTTCTCTGTTCAATAGGTTTGTGAGTGATATAACTATCCTCTAGAGATCCAATGCCATAATGATGATTCAGAATGATTAATCCACAGTGATACTCAGGATATATCACAGATCCTATTCTAGGATGACAGATGGGCAGTTTGGCTTTGTCTCAATCAGATCCCTAGACCAAAGCTTGCTATACATCATAGTCCCAGAAAACAAGTGAGAGTCATTATTATCAACCTCCTTTCCTGAGTGGGGAGGAACACCCCAACCCATCCTCAATCACTGAGCAAGCTCTGACTCCATGACCTAAGCAGGGTAATACTGAGTCCCTTTACTCTGCCAATGCATGCTTGTACACCTAGCAAGCCTCTGGCATCAGCCACCCTTACCGCATTGCAAATCTAATCCATTTCCAGCCCACAGAAAAGTTTATTTTTCAGCTCAGCTCTGATGCTCTGCTTCTTGTTTTTCATATTATCTCTCATTGCTGTGTAATGGGAAAAGAAAGGCTGCATCAAAGTACAAGGTACTGTGTTATCTTGAGTGGAAATCCCAACACAGAATTTTTTCTAACTTTACTAAAATTGAACTAGAAGATAATGGGAAAATAAATCACTATGATGTGACAAAAAAGAGCAGTGAATTAGAAAGCAGAAGATGATAACAGCTAAGGCAGTCTATGTTATGAAGAGTTCCAAGTGCTTTGCATGGATTATGTACCTTTTATTTTCATTATATTCTTGTACTATTACTGCTCTTATAGTCCACAAAAAAAAAGAAAGAAAGAACAGAGAGGCTCTATAACTTTCTCAAGGTCACACAGCCAGTAAGTGGTAGGTTTGAACCCAGGGAGTCTAACTCCAGAGTCAGAATCTAAATTACCATACCATACTGCCTAGTCCCAGCTTTGCCCCAGAGTAGCTTTGTAATCCTGGGAATGTTATTTCACCTCTTTGTACCAAAGTTTTCTCTACTGTGAAATGAAATCGTTACACTAGATGATTTCTCATCTATTTTTCCAAACTCTAGTTGTCTGATAAAATGAACTTACAGTTCTGGTTAGTTACCTATTTCAGAGTACCCTCTTAAATTGGGGGGAACATCTTTAAATTTATTTTAAAACCATCTTTAATGAGCTATGTAACATTTTAAAAAGAAAACTTCATCACTTAAAATGTTCTATAGAAGGAGAGATAAGCAAACTGAAAATCAATCATGAGCCTGCAATTACAATATCAAGAGAACGTCCATTCAGTAAGTTAGTATGAAATGTCTTCAACGTAAATATAAACTTAAAAGTATAGCTGTATAAGAAGACTGGGTTCTCTAACTTGGGTTCTCTCTTGTCTCTAACCCAAATAACTTTTCTTGGACCTTGGTTGCCTAGTGAGATAGTCGGATTTTGGAGGTCCCTTCTGTTTCTAACGTTCTCTTTAGTCCACAAGTGAGAATCTATCAAAGTAGATCAGTGAAGGTATTATTTGTATAGACTACAAATATATGAAAAGGAAAAGCTGCACTTATGCCATGAATGACAAGAATCCCTGGGTCAAGTTAGTTTCCTAATTTGCCTTTCATAGGAAGAGTATGTCCATGGAATTTAGTTAGGAGTGTGGGCTCTAGTCAGATCGCCTGAGTTAGTTTCTTTCTAAAGAGTTACTTAAACTCTCTGGCCCTAACTTCACCCATCTGCAAAATGAGAATAATCACAATTCCTACTTATTGTTATAACCAAATGAGATAACAAACTTTAACTGCTTATGCCTAGCACATAGTAGGTGATCACCAAGTGTTTGCATTTATTAATACTAGTCATTTGAATAATTGAGGCTGTTTATAGAGTCTGCACTCCTAAATATCTATTAAAAACATAGGTTCACATCATCATGAAAAACTTAGATGCCTAAAGACAAAGGGGCATGATTGGGGGAACTTATTGCAATTTCTCTTACCCTAAAATCTCATACTCTATGTCTATACCTATTAGTTTGAAAGAGTGATGTTTTAATAGGTATTCCAAAAAAAGGTATTCATTCGATATTGTTTGATGCTTTATATTTCAGGCAAATTAGAAATGGTTCTTGCCTTTACAGTAAAGGTTATCATCTAAAACCCATGTATAAATGGGAAAAGATGATGCAGCAAACAAGACACCTTAGCTTGCTGGTCACACATCTACATGTCCTGTAATCAGAATGCATTTGTCAGAAAAGAGACACTGCAAGAACAACAGTCACTGTTTCTTCAAAACCCCTGGAATTGTCTTAAGACGTGGAGACGATACATAGCCTCAGATGTTTTTACCAAGATCTATGTTTCTATGCTTTTGACTGAAATGGAGAAAACTAAGTTGAAATGTAGTGAATAAAGGAACAAAGAGAGAGTGAATAGAAATATAATAGAAGATTCATTTTGTGAACACATTGTATGCTCATTTTATGAACATTTTATGTAAATCCAGATCCATTTTTTCATTAAAAAAAAACAGAGGAAAAAGAAACAAATAAACAAAACCACTGACCCTGCCCAAATTGAAATCTTCTTGCTTATATCTGCAATTGCTGTATGATACCTGTTTTAACCCCTTCTTGGGCCATAGAAGCATAAAATTCATAACATCTGGCATTTAATTTAAAAAATTCAAACTGACTTAATTCAAACCCACTTTTGACTTGAAGAAACTACAAAATGCTTTTAGTTCATGATAGCAGTGACCTATTTCAAAAAGGTTCAATAAGATTTGACGTTGGAAACTGCCTTGAAGACACAAATTGCTATAATTATCTTTGAATATACATATCATTAACCTAAAATGAATGTCAATAAACCAGCACAAAAATACCTAAACTATTCAGAGCACATTATTACAAAACAATAGAAAAATAATTTCCTTCACTCTTTCAACATAGGTAATTTGGACTACAGTTTCCACGTTTTATCTCTATAAGTGAAATCAAATAATATTTCCCTCTATTTAGACTATTAGTCTATTTTCAAAAGACAGATGTTATATATATATGTGTGTATATATATATATATACATACACATATATGTATATATATATATATATACATATACTCATTTTAAGTTACACTTTGCATTTTACTTTAAGGAAAATATATAAGCTGAGTAGTTTAAAAAAGAGAACTATTTTGATAAAATTTGAACAGAAATAAACAGGATATGACATTAAAAAATATTCACAGTATAGTTAAATTTCCAACTATTTCAAAGATATGTCTAGAACAGTCATTCTTAACATTCAGAACCTTTGGCTCTTTCCATAGTGGTACTGCAGTGATAGAAAAAATATATAATGTTCAGTTATTCATTCTGATTGCAGTTTTTAATGTAATTTGCCCTGTGCATCCCGAGTTCACCTTGTCAGAGAGTACTGCTTCCCCAAGGCTGCCCCAGGGTCCTGTTGACGGATTGCTCTAATGGCAGTTGGCGCTGTAAACAAGGCAGCTACTCCATGCTCCGCGAGCACACGGAAATAAGCGCCAGCATCTGGTGTTCCCACAGGCTTCCCCTACAAGGAGATTCATTTAAAATGTCACTGGGTAAAATGTCTCATATTTCACTGACTGTTCCATACTTACACATTTAACACAGCAATATTAACAAAATGGGGATCTCAACATTGAAACTATTTTTCTTAGTTTTAAAATATTCCCATGTTCCATCATAAATAAAACAAACCAAATGCCCAGGCATCAGAGAGCCCATTTGCTCCAATACTGCATCCTAAAAGCTTTTCAAATTGTACTTTTCCTTTCATAAGTTTTGAAAGATATAGGACTGGAAATATATATATATCACATTCAAATTAATAACATAAAACAGTCTTGTATTTTCCAAGCAATTAAATACATTGTTTTGTCTGGCAGATTATATGAGAAATGTGGTTTCTATGAATTTCTAATATTAAACTTTTTTTCATGATCACTATTAAAAGTGACAATAGCAATTCTCAAAATATATGAGAAGACAGAAAAATCTGGAATCACAGTGATTTCTGAGCAATGACCTTTTCAATTAAATGAAATTTAAAAAAACTCCAAGAAAAGCAATTTCTAAGATTTTTTTTAAAAATCCAATATCTCAAAATATATAGGTTTTCCACAGCCTCAAAATGACATTATGCATGTTCAAAGGATAATCCATTCATAAAAATTTAACAATTTTTACAGACTATACAGTTCAAAATGACACAAAGTATTTTTAACTGATGTTCCTGCAAAGTGGAAAATAAGCATAGCATAAATAAATCAGTAATTCTGCAAAACTTCAAAGTGTCCCATAAAAATCTATGTTGGCCCAACCATAACCCCTCATTCCTCAATACATTCTCATCACTGATACTTCTTCCTTTGTTTCTAAAGTCAGGTGTCTGGAATGTTAATATATATATATAATATATATATTTCACAGTCAAATCCTTTTGGAAGGGGTTGGGGTAAACAGGTTTCCTATTTTGGACCATTTCTTGAGACTAAAAAGTGTTAAAGTACATCAGAAAATTCTAAGAGATGAGTGACTCTATGTAATATTTCTTAAACTTTGTCCACATCCCCCATCTGAGCATCCCATGGACCTTGTATTCTGGAAAACACACTTGGGAAACACTGAACTATGGTAAGAAAAAGAAAGGAGAGGGGAGGGGAGGGGAGGGGAGGGGAGAGGAGAGGAGAGGAGAGGAGAGGGGAGGGGAGGGGAGGGGAGGGGAGGGGAGGGGGAGGGGGGAGGGGAGGGGGAGGAGAGGGGAGAGGGGAGGGGAGGAGAGGAGAGGGGAGGGGAGGGAGGAAGGCAGGAAAGAAAAAATTTGCTAGAAGCAACTCAGAGGTCTCCCCAAATAGAGAATAATAAAGGAGTGGATGACAATATGAGGCCAACCATAGCCGTTTAATAATTTTGATTCACTATCCACTTCTAATTGGATCTTTGCTAGAGCACTATTTAGTTTTTACATTTATTTTTTTAATAGTTACCCTTAATATTCTTTAATGTAGTTATATTTTCCTTTTTTTTACTACCTCTTTGTTATATTCTGTTGCTTCTTCTCATGCTCTTTTAATACCAAAGAAGATATTTGTTGCAACTAGAAATTCATTTTTATTATCACAACTATGCCAAAACACTTGATTTCAATTTATTTCATTACTATCCCATACAGGTCAACACATTGGCATAGTATAAAAAGCTGCCAGATACAACCTGGCAACTCATGTATATAATTTAACTCACAAATTTTGAAGCCTTGAGCATATCAGCACTAACTGTATTATTTCTAACCAAGGGAGGTAAACATTTGACTTTTATTTCTTCAAATATATCTTAGGCACTGATCACCTTGTGCAGTAGATTGTGTCTTTGGAAACTTGACCTCACCCACATAAAAATGATTTGTCAACTGACCTTACGCAATTGACTTGCCCTGTCAATGCTGCCATTTTCTTGCCTGCTAAATGAGAATAAATCACTTTTCCAATATGATTCCGATAAGCTAAAAGCACTGAGATAATATTTTAAGATGGTTTGACCTCTACTGAAGAAAGATATTTTATAGCCAATTAGAGTTGAATTCCACAGCAGTGCCAGCGTCATGGGACAATGATAATATACTCACTAAAGAATGCTATTAGTGTCATAATGAAAATGCTATACCATAATGACTACCTACATGGAGGACACAATTTGATGTATTTTATAGTGCCTTCAAATTAATTGTATCTAATGATAATGAAACAATAGTTAATTAGAAATAATAGTTAACAACTGCACTATACTTTTTATAGATAATATAAAATTGTTACTGTTGCAATTCTGACCCTGCACCAAATTTCCAGCAATATTACATTTATTGAGCATAAAAAATCAAAATAACATGTCATTACAACTAGGATACTAACGGAAGTGATGCATAAAAGCTCACAATGTTTTTTTGTAAGTCAGTTGAATTAAGAAAGGTTCAATTGTTTTGTCTTTTATTGTCCATGCCCCAGAAGATCATTTGAGGCAATGAGTGATATTTCCTTATTTTGGAATTACGTTAATATTTATATATTTTCGTTTCTATTTTCTTAAAACTTCTATTTGATCTCAAATTTTGATTAAAATATAAGTTATGATACATCAAAGAAATTATTATTCCCCAAAACAGCCTGCTGATTAACACATACATTAGGCTCTGAATGATATAAACATCTCAGCAAATATAATACAGCACAGAATAAGATCTTTCATCAGAAATGATTGTTTGCATACAAACAATCATAATACATTAAACAGTGCTAATATATTAATTTAATAAATACTTATTGGTCATCTACTATGGTCTAGACACTTTTCTAAATTCTGGGAATAATTATTTGAACAAGCCAGGTAAGGTCCTGCTCTAAGGGAACTTACACTCTAGTAATTGGGGGGGGGGTGCGTGTAGTAATATTATTAAAAATTACACAGCAGGTACTATAAGCTATTTTGTGTCTAATAAAGGGAAAGACTACAGTGATAAACGTAGGACCCATATGTTCTCAGCATCTATCACCACTATCAGCTTCAGAAAACTGAAGCAACGCCAGTAAGCCTCTTTCATTATGAACTCTAAATGCAGATGACTCAATGCCTTATTGATTTGATCGAACACTATTCTCTCCTGCCCTCCAGCACATCATAGGCTCATGTGCACACACAGACATGCATGCACACATAAGCAATATGACCCCTTTATAATGCTTTTTAAAAGTAACCAGTAACATACTAAGTATGCTGAGCTGCTTGGAAAAAATGACACTGACTCCAGAACTTGCATATTCAGTAAGGGGCAATAGCTCCAAACCTATTCAATTTTAAAATAAGAAGATTCTGGGCTTCCCTGGTGGCGCAGTGGTTGAGAGTCCACCTGCCGATTCAGGGGACACGGGTTCGTGCCCCGGTCCGGGAGGATCCCACATGCCGCGGGGCGGCTGGGCCCGTGAGCCATGGCCGCTGAGCCTGCGCGTCCGGAGCCTGGGCTCCGCAACGGGAGAGGCCACAACAGTGAGAGGCCCGCGTACCGCAAAAATAAATAAATAAATAAAAATAAAAGAAGAAGATTCTAAGATTATAGGGATTTTTAACAAACAACATATACACCCAAAGCAGTAATGCAGATAACTTAAAATCTCTTTAAAACTCAATCGATGTCATTGCCAGTTGCTTTGATTCCCTGCCTCTAAACTAAAGTCTACAGTGTTGATTGCTGCCCAGAAAACAAAGGCAGAAAGCAATCCCTAAATGGCAAAGCAGAGATTATGAGCTTTCAGCTGTTATAAATCATGACTTTTTAACATCAGAGATCTATAAAATATCAACTGCTTATATTTATACTGTGGTTAGCAAAGGTACAAAGCACAGAGAACATGACAGCTCTCTTCAGGTACCAAATATCGTAAAAGTAACCTTCACTTATAATCGTCTACCACTTACTGCTTCAGTGTGTTAATGTTAATGGACCACAGATGTAAGTTCAGAGTTAGAAAACCAGGTAATGCCTAGACTTCTCACACAAGTTCCAGTGAGGTTAAGTTTTCAACACAGGAAAGTAGTGAAATACAACTTAAAACAAAGGTATACGGAAACATTAGAATTAAATTTTTGAGTAAAAAAAAATTGGCTTTATTATTAATCCTATGATTTCAGTTTATTCAAGGCTTGGGGGTCAACGGTACTTGTGATTTCTCAGACTTTGGCATAAAATTTTTGAGTCAACTACAGTTTTTGCCTTTTTGTGGCAGGATTTGAAATACATTTGGTCTCTTTTTGAACACTACTTCTGAGAACGTCATGGAAGGCATGCTTTTACTATAGTTCTAAGGTGAAGACAGCAAAAATCCCTTATGGACTAGTTCTGAATTTCATTTCAGCATACAGGTGCAGCAGTGTCAGTTTATTTATTTAGGAAGAGTGATGAAACTGACAATAGCATTTGTTGAGTTCCTACTACATGCCTGGTATCAAGGGATGCAAGTTTGGACATGCAACATCTAAACCTGAGACTTGTTAAAACATAAGCAATTTTCCAGGGTATATTATTTAGTGAGAAAAGCAAAATGTAGAAGAGTGTGCATACCATTTGTACAATGCTGTTTGTATACAAAAAGAAAAGACACTGCTTATACATGAATGAACTATTGTAAACAAGAGATTGATTGCTTCTAAGTGAGAGAAATTGGACAGCTGGGAACAGAGGGCAATGAGATTTGCACTCTTTACCCTTTTGTGAGTTTTGAAATATGCACCAAGCGCATGCATAACCTTTTTTAAAGATGGGCTTTTTCTTTCCTCAAGTTCCTCTCTTGATAACTCACATTATCTTGTGCCAGTTTTGAAAACATTACTGCTGCTTTAAAGCCGGATGGGATAATAGCCCTGTGACTTAAGACCCTCAGCCCTAAGAGTCTATGTTACTATAGCAAACTCCTTTTTGTTTGTTTGGGGGGTTTTTTTGTTGGTTTTTTGTGGGGTTTTTTTTTTTTTTTTTTTTTTTTGGTGAAAAGGAAAGTTTGCTTTATTTTGGATGCCGGCAACCACGGGGGAGGGGGAAGGGTAGACCCTATCAAAAGGCCAACTGCCCTACTGACAACCAGTGGTCAAGAGCTTTTATAAGTTTTTTTTTTTAAGTAGATCTTTATTGGAGTATAATTGCCTCGCAATACTGTGTTAGTTTCTAGTAAAAACTTACCTTTAAATACAATTTAATAACTAAAAATTTATATCGACTAACTCATTATTTACTAGAGATTTCCCATTATTCCATGGGCCTCACCTGTGAGAATATGCTTTTATCTTGCTTTCCTTCATCGTATCCATACCACCATCTAATTTTACTCTAAACCAGTGATTGTCAACCCTAAATGTACATTAGAACTTCTTGGAATGCTTTTAAAAGGTACCAATGCCTGGTCCCCACTCCCTGAGATTATGATCTAATCTGCCTTGAGATGGGGCTGGACAGTGTTATGTTTTATGTGTTCACAAAATAATTATAATCCACAGCCAGGATTAAGAACCAATGCCTAGTCCTTCGATATTAAGCATTACCCAAGGCTAGGCTATTTTCCAATATCCACCTGCCTGGTTACCCTACTGGATGAGCCTAGAATTTAACAGTAAACTTTGCTGCTTTTTTCCATATGTTATTAATAAATGAGCCAATCAAAGTATTGGTAGAAGAATATACTGATAATTGAAATCTGATCATAGGAGGCCATCTACTGAGAAAATAATTGGAGAGAAATTCCTCATTGCTCCAAATTCTTTATGCCTTGATCTATAAACCAGACTCCAGACTGGAGATTATATATATGATTTGTAAGACTTAGCATGCTGAGTACAAATGCCTTATCTCCAAAGGTGGAATGATTAACCCCAGCCCAGCTGCTCTTTCTGTGCTTTCCAGAGACCTTTGAAAATTAAGTTTTAGTTTGGGATTTTACTTTGGTTGTATCACTGCTTGAAATCAATATATCTTTATCTTTTAAATGAAGGTTTCTGACCTGAATTTCAGGGGGTTCATAAATATTCTGATTTTTGTTTAATGTGTACATGTTCATTCTCCTAGGGAGGGAAGTCAACTGCTTTTAGCAGATTCTGAAATCCCTTTCATAACCAAAAGGTTTCTACATATATCCCTAGGTTTCTAGGCAAAATCTCTTCAAAGATTTTGTTTTGCTCTGAGAAACAGCTTGGATGAAGCGAGAGGGCAGATGTCCAGGTAGAGATCATAACATCTATTCACTTTCTTCTCCACAGGGTAAATAAGTTTCCCTAGTCCTACCCTTTTAATCCACTTTTATCAAAGAGCTACAAATAGTCTCAAAAACCAAACTTAGTCGTCTACCTGAGGTCCCCAACCAACCTGTCTTCTTTTCCCTCCTATTATTTTGATTATAAGAATTTGCCATTTGTGTAAGTCAAAACCAGTCGAATATCAGCAACGTCACCTGGTTCAAATGAATGCTTTCTATAAACTTGTTATTTTGACAATCCCTCTTTACTATCTCCTGTGGTAGATACCACGGGGATGCAATTCCCCAGGCTTGAGTCCTTGCCTTTCTTCAGTTAAGAAGGACATGCTCTAGCTTCCAGCCTGAAAAGGTAAGACTTCTCCATGACTATATTAAGGATGTGTATGTTTATCTATAACTCCATCTAGATCTACCCCTTTTGTACAAACTTTCACCTGTAAGATGCATAAGGTCTGAGAATCTAATATATAATATAGTAACTACAGTTGATAACCCTGTATTATATAATTGAAATTTGCTAAGAGAGTAGAACTTAAACATTCTCAACAGCAAAAAAAAATTAATATGGGAGGTGATGGATGTTTTAATTAAGTAGATGGGAGGAATCCTTTCATAATGTGCACATATATCAAATATCCTACAGTTTTACTTGTCAATTATACCTCAGTCGAGTTGAAAAAATCAAACATAGATCTATTGCTTTTGGTCTGGTTCCTCCCCTGCCTTCTCCCATCTCTAGAGTTGACCATACTGGGCCTTGTGGTGATCCTACCCCAAATGAATAAACCACTGCTTCCACCTTGGTCATAAAAATACTACAAAGATGCTAACCCCCAAAAGTATGAATGGCAAGTAAATGAAGCAGAGTAATGGGATTGGTAATTCTGCAGACCCAGTGCTGAGCCAATTAGGGACTCGGACAGGTTTACCGTTCTCAGCAGTCGGAGAGCATTTATCACTAGGATAGCTGGTAGTTCAAGGCTTCTTTCACCTCTGAACTCCTCCACGCTGATGAGCAGTCACTCTGCTATCCTGCACTAGAGGAACAAATTCAGGTTTCCTTTACTCGTGGTGAGTAGTGAGGCTTTGCTGTAAGCAGAGAACTTAGATGGCTTCTTGCATTATTACCCTAACAGATTTCTGCCCAGAAAGGAAAGTGTGGCTATTCCTTATGTATACTGCTATTCAACCTGAGGCTGTACAAAGCCTGACTCCTCCGTACATCCAATAATTTACCAGTACAACCTTCAACAGGCTCCTATTTCCCCACGTTAAAAAAAAATGAACACACAAATTTTCTCACGAAACTGCTCTGATCAGGGTGACCAACCATACCCAAATTGCCAAAGCTCTCTTCAATTTTTGTCCTATCAGACCTCTCTCTGTAGCACTTGGCACGGCTGGTCCCCCATCTTCTGGAAAACCTCCCCTCTACTGGTCTTCAGGATACTTTTCTGATTCTTCCATCGCCTCTCCAATTTCTCACTCTCAATTTATATTGCTTTCTTTTCTCAGTCTTCACCTCTCTGCATATCTTGATCACCTTAGGGACTTAAATCATTAACTCTTCTACATCTCTAATTCTGAAAGTTCTTCTGAGTTTCAAACCTGACTTCCCAATATCATACAAATGTCTGCACAGCCCCTTTAAACTCTACATGACCAAAACTCCTCCACAAGAGCTGTTGCTCCCACACTATCGTACTTCAGTTGGTAACTGCCCTTAATCAGTTGTCCTAGCTGAAGACATCAAAACTATTTTCAACTTCCTTTTTTACCTCTTACAATATCCACTTGACACTCTAACATCCTGCCTTTGCCTTAATGTTCAGATCACTGACACCCTGGTTCTGGCCATCTAGTTTGCAATACTCAAGTTTTCCAATAGTTCATCTTAAGATTATGACTAGAGAACACTGCCTTTGGAGCCAGAAAACCTTGTTTCAAATCCCAGCTCCATCACTCTTGTGCCACTGGTAAAGTTATTCAATGTCTCTGATACTCAGTTTCTACAGCTGTAAATCGGGATGCAAAAAATTTACCCCATGGGTTTGGAGACAGAATTAATTAAAACCATATAAACTTCTTAGAGGAGTTCCTATCATCCAACACTCAATCATAGTAGCTATTATTATTACTTGTACTGTCTCATTCACAAAGCTTTTCCCGTCTACCCTGGTCCTAAACTTCTCTTAAGGGACTGGTAGACAGATTGTTGAGCCAAGGTGGAATCCAAACACTGTCATTTACAAGCTATGTGACCTAAGGCAACTTATTTAATTTTTTTGAGCCTTATTTAGTTCCACCATCAGAAAATTGTATCAAAACAGGTTCAAGAATTTATTGTAGAGTATTAATGGTTCAATGTAATAGTTTCTGGAAATTTTTTCACATCTTCTATACACTGTAAGAAATTTCTTAGGTAGTGTCTCTTCAATTGGTTTGCTTTCTGTCCTTTATATTAATCTTAATTATTTGACTATATTGTCAGTGCTTTCTGTGCAAGGAGTGTATATGATACACTCTGCTTCCCTATCAATCCTAGCAAAATGTAGAGCTCACAATAGGCACCAATAAATATTGTTGATGGAGCTATGACAATAGCTGCACTTGCTTGTTCTAATGTAAAACACAGGCACACAAAGAAAAATACACTCAAAAAAAAAAGTCTTTGAACAGCTAGTCATGTGAGAAACCTAAAAGATGCTGGCATCAGCTTTACAATTTTTCCAATTGAGATGATGAAATTATATAGCTGGGATCAAAGTAATAACTGAGTCATCATTTTTCTCATTCTGTACATACATAAAAGCTCATTGCCATTATACTAGAGTTAAAAGAAAGAAATAATTTTCTATTATATGAGGAATAAGGGAAAAGTCTCTGATGTGTGCCTATTGAGTGTATTAGTTAGCAACAATTGTGGCTACCAGTATTAAAGAAGTAACATACTCTATGCTGGAAAGAAGCAAATCTCTGTCCTTGAAAAGGGGATAATCAATAAAGAAAACAGGTTAATATAGGTGGAAGTGCAAATTTCTTGCGAAGAGAAGATAACTCTATATATGCAAGTGACAG
This sequence comes from Mesoplodon bidens, assembly GCF_964165515.1. Classification (NCBI taxonomy): domain Eukaryota; kingdom Metazoa; phylum Chordata; class Mammalia; order Artiodactyla; family Ziphiidae; genus Mesoplodon; species Mesoplodon bidens. Next base: position 95,219,749 of record NC_138167.1, read on the forward strand.
TTACATTGTTGAAAAGAAGCCTGGGAGGGGCTAAAAATTCAGAACATCCATGTGTGGAAAAATACATCATAGGATGTCTTCATGGAGGTTACAGATCCAGTGCAGCACAGAGCAGACAAGATAACATTGAAGAAACACTGGGGATGATTTAACAAGAGTGTTCAATACAAAAATAATTTGAAAGTAGTTCAAAGAATTATCCTCAATATTCTCAAACAGGAGACTTTCATACTGGAAAATGGCTTAACGTTTTGATCCACGTATATACAGTGATAATGATGTCTCATATTTTACACAAATTTATATTGTACATACTGTCATATTTTGTATATATTTTATACATACAAATACATATAATAATATTTCTTTGAAGCTTTCAAACTAATTTCACATACATTGTCTTATTTGATTTTTATACAAATAAAGGAAAGTATAGAGCTCATTTCTACACTAATCATTCTATAAAGAAAGAAAAAAATAGGGGTATCTAAACTCTTCCATCCTCCTATGAATTCAGGAAAAGAACATTCAGTAAGAGATTATCAAGCTGAATACTCTGAAGTTTTCAAAGACATATAGGCAGTTTAAAAGCTAGTAATGATAAAGCCCATCAAAAATAGAAGTGAAGGGTTATAAATGTTCGGATAATAATGAACCATGAAATGTGTTATATTATTTGCAGATTAAAGACTTCCAGGCCACTCTCATTTCACTCACAAGTTCTACTCTGAAAGGGCAGATCCTTGAGGGGAGAGACCACTGGGTTATCTTCCACAACTGCTGCTCATTCTTCAAAGTTGGTAGGACCAGGATCAACACATCTCTGTGAGCTGATTCCTTTGCCTGGTGCTTAGAAGGGAACTAATGGGCTCCAAAGGGAGTAGCCTCTAGTGTTCTGATGGCCGCTTCACAGTTGTGAGGACAAACACACTTTGAAAGAAGAAATGTGAGTACCTGAAAATTCAAGCATTACAATGGCCGGATTGCCAATGGGAATGAATGGTTAGTGTTTATATTATAGAATTTTATTCTGGGAAAAAAAATTCATAGTTTTGAATAATAATAGTAGCTTATAATATCTAATATTTATTGTACAATTATATCCTGGCAACTCTCCTAAGGGATTTCAATGGATTAATCAATTTAATGCCATGTAAGAAAGGTACTATTAATAGTGATATTTATTTATTATTATTATTATTATTTTTTTTTTTTTGCAGTACGCAGGCCTCTCACTGTTGTGGCCTCTCCCATTACGGAGCACAGGCTCCGGACGCGCAGGCTCAGCGGCCATGGCTCATGGGCTCAGCCGCCCCGCGGCATGTGGGATCTTCCTGGACTGGGGCACGAACCCGTGTCCCCTGCATCGGCAGGCGGGCTCTCAACCACTGCGCCACCAGGGAAGCCCAATAGTGATATTTATAGATGAGAAAACTGAGGCTAGGAACAGTTAAGTAACTTGTCTGAGGCCAAATAATTAATATGTCAAAGTTTCAGGAATCATGCTATGGAAGTCTGAACTTCCATGCTTCCTCTCGAACGTTAAAAATTTTCATTATTTTAGAATGAAACCTTTCTTCAGTAAATGCGTTTGGAAGGTGAGCATCACTCACTATGAAAAGAAATTGGAATTAATTCCAGAGTTAAAAAATTAAAATGTTATCAAATAATATACTTATTCTAGAAAAAAAAAAAAAAAAAAAACAACTGACTTGGAGAAGATTCACAGAAGTGCAAAGCTGGGAGAATATGTGCCAGTTCTCTAGCTTCAATGATGAAGAATTCCCAAAGAGGGTGAATTCATTTGTCCAGGGTCATATAGGTAGATGAAGGCAGAGCAAGATAAATAACATGAATATTCGTATTTCCAATCCAGTGACCATGCTACTACAACACAACTCAGAATCTTAAATGCTCTGCTTCTTCTAGCTAATGTATTGCCTGAGAAGGCAGAATGTAGTACGTATCTTCAAAGATAATTGTTGAATTATTAACAGACAACCATCTGCCCTGGTTAATCTAGTGAGGATACCAAAGAGTTTATTGAAATGGCTTGCTGCTATGAAATATACAATCTGTGAAATGCAAACAAATATAAAATGAAAGCAAGCTTTCATTCCTTGATTTCAAAGAGACTGTTATTACCTAAAAATGATGATTGCCAGTTGGTCAATTTTACCAACTGGTTTATAATTTAATGCCAAAATAGATTTATGGTGACTAATAACTAATAATCCACTCTAGGTAATAACTTATCCAAGTTGATTTCTTTTTCTTTTTTATTTAAAGTACAGTCTATTTTATTTTGTGTTATTTTTATATACAAGCAGTTTACTATCATTTTTCTCCATTTACACCTTTGTTGAGGTGTAATTTAAAAAAATTATATGTATTTAAGGTGTATAACTTGATATTTTGATACATGTATACATCAACAAATAATCACCACAAACTAATTAATATATTCATCACCTCACATAGTTACCATTTTCTTTTTTCTTTCTTTTCTTTGTGTGTGTAGGAAGAACACTTATGATCTACCCTCTTAGCAAATTTCAAGTATGCAAAACAGTGTTGTTAACTATAGTCACATTGCTGCACATTAGATCTCCAGAAATTAATCATCATGAATAACTAAAACTTTGTATCCCTTGGCCAACATCTTTCTACCCAACAGCAGAAAAATATACATTCTTCCCAAGTGCATACAAAACATTCTCTAGGATAGATCATATGTTAGGTCACAAAACAGTCTTTACAAATTTAAGAAAACAGAAATAATTCCAAGTATCTTTTCTGACCACAATGGAATGAAACTAGAAATCAAAAACAGTAAGAAAGTAGGAAAATTCACAAATACATGGAAAATTAACAACACACTCTTGAACTACCACTGGGTCGATAAGGAAGTCAAAAGAGAATTTTAAAAGTATCTTGAGACAAAAAGAAATGAGAACACAACATACCAAACTTGTGGGATGCAACAAAAGCAATACTAAGAGGTAAATTTATAGTGATAAATGCTGTCAATAAAAAAAAGAAAGGTTTCAGATAAAATAACTTTATACCTCAAGGAACTAGAAAAAGAAGAATAATTAAGCCTAAAGTTAGCAGAAGGAAGGAAATAGTAAAGACTAGAGTAGAAATAAATCAGAGAATGGAAAAACAATAGAAAAAATTAAAATTACAAGTTGATCTTTTTTAGAAGAAAAAATCGAAAAACCCTTAGCTAGACTAACTAGGAAAAAAAGAGAAAAGACTCAAATAAATAAAATCAGAAATAAAAGAGGAGACAATATAATGGATGCCTCAGATATTAAAAGAATCGTAAGGGACTACTATGAGATGTTTGTCAGCTAAGCTGGTTTCTTGTTCAGCCACCACTACCATTGTGGAAGCCTGAGTTCCATGGTACTAGGCAATTGAAATGTGTGTACAAGATACATATTTGTCCATTAGCACCCAAGCAAAGATAAGGAGAAAGACAGGACCAAGGAGGATTTGCTTGCCCTTGAGAAGAAGGGTTGGGTTTTGATTTAGCAGATGCCAGGCCTTTTGAAAAAGGGTGCAAATAGGAAATAGAAGAGAGAGGCCAGAAAACATATGAGTATAACCACCATTTACAAACACACACACACATGCCCGCATACACACAGCAGGTTGTTAAATTCGTTTATACATGAAAGTTCCTATATTAGAGTACTGTTTGTTACATTCTTCCTCTTTGACAAAACCTCTATACCAAGTATATCCTTGTCCATATGTTGCTGAGGATAGGTCTGTTTCAATCAGCATGCATTAATAAAGTAAATTTATAGAAAGGTACTGTTTGTTTTCTTCCTCTCAAAAATAAGGACTGAATTATTCAGAATTGGTTTACATATTTTAATTGGTCAATCCAATATGGCTTCCAGAATTGCATATTAAATATGTCCAGGTCAATGAACAAAATTAAATCTTTGCTTATTAAAAAATATAACGGATTACTTAAGTTTCTCATGAAGTTCTCTAGTAAAGAGAATATTAGAATTACTTTTTCCTCTCTCAGGGAAAAAAGTCCTTACTTACAAATGAAGTTGTTTTTTTTTTTTTTCCTGATGTATTCATTCAGGCATTTATTTAACAAATATTTATTGAGAACTCAGAATGTGTCAAAAACAAGGCTAAAAGTTGAGACTTGATGGTGAACAAACACTAACATGATACCTTCCCTCTCAGAGTTCAGAACAGAGAGGGGCAAATAAATCAAAGGAGCCTATAAACTAATGTGAAATGGCAACTGTGACACAAGTCAGGAAGGAAAAACCCAAGGTGCTTAAGAGAGACTACAAAGATTTGACCTAGTCAGTGAGGTCAAGGGGGGCTTCCCTCAGGAAGTGACACTTGGTTGTGCTCTAAAGTATAAGAGGGATATATTTCAGGCAACAAGTAGGAAAAGTATTGTAGCAGAAATGAGCATAAGAATAACTTCAGAAAAACAGGAGCATGTTGTGACTTAGAAGGGAAGAAAGTGACTAAGATAGAGTGAAAGTCAACCCTTTCAAATGTTGAAAAGTCAAGTATGAAGAGGACTGAAAATGTCCATTGGCATCTGAAAAAATAGAGATCACTAGGGAAATCATCAAAAAGCTGTTATTATGAAATGATGATGACAGAGGCCAACTGGAGAGGATTGCAGAGTTAAGTTCTAGGTTAGAAAATGAAGCTATTGGATGTAGGCAAGCCTCTGAAGATGAAGAGAGAGTATTGTAACTGCAAGGGGATAGAGAATCAAGGATTTTTGTGGGGTTTTTTGGTTGTTGTTTGTTTTAATGAGAGAAACAGGGATGTGTTGAAAATTTGGTAGTTATCAGGAAGCTAAAACCAAAGCAGACAACCAGGATTTCCAACATGTTTTTACCCTGCAGATGTTGGGCTATGTGTCCTCTATGGCAAAAAAGAAAATCTTATTTAAATATCCACTGTAAGCTTTTATGGTGAAACACAGATTGTTTCAAGTGGGTAACTCTTATGGACTTAGAAGTTAAACTGAATATCCAACTTAGTTATAACCATTTTCAATTTTTTTTCAGCCATTGTAATTATAGATTTGTATTAAATTCCAGAATATAACTTCTTTTAACTTTGCTGAGAAAAAAAGGATTCATTCATCATTTATTTATAAGGTATCATGAACCATTTGCATTTAATAAAAAGAGAAATGTTTTATGAACTGGTTGCTGTACTCTAGATGATTTGGGCACATAATGAACTGCGAATCTCTTAATACTTCAGAATATCAATTTTTGTTAAATTAAAATATATCATTAAGGAAAAATATTATCACAGATACCAATTCACTGGCTACCTCATTTATAGCTTTGAAACACTATAATTCATTAAGAATGAAAATAAAACTGTGATCAACTGTATGCTTTTATTTCTCTTTAGAAAAGGTAATCCTATGAAGATATGAATGATCTACTAAACTATTCTGTTCACTATGTAAAGAATGTATTTTTATTATTTAATGGGAGATTTTAGTTTCCTAAATAAAAAATACTAATAATACTAAAATAAAATAATACTAATATTAATTTGGTAATCCAACTAAAATTGGGACACATGTGGGACGATTATTTGGTGGAGGTTAATAAAGATTTTTTTCACTTGCTGGCCTAGTGACAAGTCAGGACTCTCCTATACCTTTGTTTTGTGTTAATTAATCAAGCAAGCAAGTTTTTTCCCAGCATTTTGCACGTTCAAGTTGTCAATTAATCTGCTTAGAAATGGTTCATTCACACAACGAATTTTACCTACCTCCTGAAAGGCACTGTGCTGGACCCTGGGGGTACATAAATGACAAACATTCCCTGCCCTCAAAGAGTTTACAGTATCACAGAACTGTATTTACAAGATCAAAGGAATCTAGATGGTATAACAGAAGTATAAAGAACTTCAATCAGCCTGAGGAAGGCAAAGAAAATATCAGAGAGAAGATGTAATTTAAGTTGATCCCTTAAGAAAAAGAACCACTCGGCTACGTAATCAGAACAAAAGTGGTATTTTAGTAGAAGAAACAACTTAATCACTGGCAGTTCTGTTCATGTAAGTGCCAGTAGGACTGGATTGTTGGGTGGGAAGCTGAATTAGAGGCCAGGAACAAGAGACAGACTTTAGAGGTAGGCAAAGGTTAGATTACCATGGATCATTTGTATCATGCAAAAGAGTCTGAATTACGTTCTTTGACAGGAGTTCCCTGAAGCCTTTTTTGTACTTTTTAGTTACATTTTTTATATGAGATAATTGTAGATTCACATGGAATTGTAAGAAATAATACAGAGATATGTCGTGCACCCTTAATACAATTTTCCCTATCAGTAACATCTTGCAAAACTATAGTTTAATATCACAATCAGAATATTGATATAATCAAGATAAAGGACAGTTCCATCTCTACAAGGACTCCTCATGGTGCTCTTTTGTAGCCAAAGGTGTTTATTATGCAGAAAAACAATTGATATTTGTATGCTTACCTTGTCTCCTGAGACCTGGTTGAACTCACTTATTAATTTCGGGTTTTAAAATAAGTTTTATAATTTCCTACATAGACAATCATGCCATCTGCAAATAAAGACAATTTTATTTCTTCTTTTCTGATATGTTTCTCTTTTTGTTTCCATATATTGTCTTATCAAATTGGCTAGAACCTCCAGGAGTATATTGAATAGAGTGGTAAGAGTGGACATCCTTGCTTTGTTCTCAGACATCAGGGGAAGTACTTAGTCTTTTATCATTAAGTACTGGCCACTGGCTGTCCCTTTTGGGGAGGCCTAGTGGTGACAAATTCTCTAAATTTTTCTTCACCTTGAGAATGTCTTTATTTCTCCTTTATTCTCAAAGTATATTTTGGATGAATATAGAATTCTGGGTTGACAGTTCTTTTCTTTCCACACTTGAAAAACATTGTCACTTCCCTCTGGCTTCCCTAGTATTTGAAAAAATCCTGTCATTCAAACGGTTTTACCCCTACAGATAAGGTATCCTTTCTCTTTCACTACTTTCAGGATTATTTCTTTTGCCTTCAATTTTCAGAAAGTTAAGGTTTTTTTGTGTGAATGTGGATTTCTTTAGGGTAATCTTGTTTGGGAGTTTGCTCAGTTTCTTAAATCTATAGATGTATATCTTTGGCCAAATTTGAGAAGTTGAGAAGTTTTCAGAAGTTTTCCATTATTTTTTTGAGTACTTTTTTCAGGCCCACTCTCTTCTCCTTTCCTTCCATGACTGAAGTCACAAGTGCTAGATCTTTTATCATCATTCCACATATCCCTGAGGCTCTGTTAGTTTTTTCTTTTCAGTCTATTTTCTTTCTGTTGTTTAGACTGGGTAATTTCTATTGTTCCTTCTTCCAGTTTATTAATTGTTTCCTCTGTCCCTCCATGCTGGTATTGAGCCCATCTATTGAGTTTTTATCTTGGTTATTGAATTTTTCAGTTCTAAAATTTTCATATGGTTGTTCGTTATAGCATCTATATCTTTGCTGGAACTTTTATTTCTTTACTGTGACTGTCTATTTTTTCAATTGTTTCAAGAATGTCCATCATCAATTGTTGAAGCATTTTTACCACAGTTGCTTTAAAATCTTTGTCAGATAATTCTAACATCTCTGTCATCTCAGTATTGGTATCTATCAACTGTCTTTTCATATTCAGCTTGAGATCGTTTTTAGTTCTTGGTATGAGGAATGATCTTTTCATCAAATCCTGGACATTTTTTTGTATTATATTATGAGACTGACTCATATTTAAATCTTGTTTAAAGTGGCTTACTTAGAGTTCACTCCAGCAAAGAAGGAAGAGGTAAGGGTAGAAAGCCAGGTTCCTCATTTGGCCTCCATTGATACCCAATTGAGAAGATGCACTTCATTACTGCTGGGTTGCTTCTAGTTCTAACGGTAGGCTTCCAATGGCACCTCCCTGGCTGGACAAGGTGAGAGTTCCCTGTTACTGCTCCCAATACGGTGTCCACTGACACCACAGGGAAGAGACAAGTGGTCTTGTTATTGATGGTGAAAGTCCTGACTTTCTACTAGGCCTCCACTGACCCTATCCATCCCAATGGAGAATGGAAGGGGCACCTCATTACTGATAGGTGAGGGGGATAAGTCCAGCCTCCTTATTTGGTCTCTACTGTCACTGCAAGTTCAAGGGGTCCTCATTACAACCTAACAGGGATGAAAATCTTGGCTCCCTAGTCAAACTCCTTTGACACCACCCTGTGGGAAGAGGGAGGGTTACGGCTCCTCCTTAAAGCCTGACAATTTTGGAAGTCTAAGCTTCCCACTTAGCCTTTGCTGTTTGGTGGTGGGGGTGGGATTATGGATTTTCCTGTGGCATTTATCTGGAGTAGAGCCATCTAAAAGCTTTATGTCTTGCTTAGGCTGCTCCTTCCTAATTCTTTGGCTTGAGAGATCAGGCTTTATTTTTTTCTTTTTGGAGGTTTTTTGTTTTTGTTTTTTGGTCTGCAGTTGTTGGCATTTCTGGATTGCCAGCTTTTTCAGACACAAATCTAAGACATATGAAGGAAAAGTAAAACCCAAGTTCTCATCATTATGTTGTTTCTTGAGTCCCAAGGTCCCTAAAGACAGTTTTCCTTCTTCTCTCCAGCTTTCAGTCTTATGTTTGTTTTAGACATAACACCTAAAATGTTTAGTTCTACTTAGTGGGAGGAATAGAGAAAAATATATCGTCTCTATCTTCCTGGAGGAAGAACTCAACCCTTTGAAAAATTTTAATCAATGAAGTTCTATCTTGGCCTTTGCATTTTAGATAGATAATTGTAAGTGAGGAGAGCTCAGAAATTGAAGTTTGGGTAGAGATGGCCTGGAAGGACGTCTGAAGGCAGGAGTATTTGTTAGAACATTCTCTAGACTGGCTATCTGAAATATACAACTGGAAAGGATAGGCACCACACAAGTGAGATCAGAAGCCAACCACAGAATACACACCAGTCAATAACATACTAGCTAAACTATCAGCCTTGAACATATGGCAGGAGACATGGAAACAAGAGGACACTTTTGATAGGTACTAAAATGTAAATTCAGTAGAATGTAAGAGCAATAGGTTATGATATGTAAGGAAAATGAAGTTAGAATCACTTCTTGATTCTTAGTTTGGATGACTGAGTGAATGCAGGTAAAATTAACAACACTGTAGAGTATATGGAAAGCAATGTCTTTGCAGGGAAGAGAGGAGACAGCGAGTTCATTTCACATTGTCTTGAGCACAGAGATGCCTGGGCCATCTGAAGGTGCCTAATAATAAGCTGATGCTTAGCAGGAAGGTCAGATATAGAAAAGAGGAGTTGGGAGCCTTGGTTTACTTAGTAATACTCAAATCCAACTGCATGGAGATTATCCAGGAAATATAAGCAGAATGGGAAAAGAGGGCTAAGAACAAGACCCCATTAATCCCCAATGTTTAGAATCAAAGTAAAAGAAACCAAGAAAGGAAAAGGAGGACAAGCTGTCAGAGAGGTAGAAAGAGAACAGAGGAGTAGCATACAATTTAGTTCTATAAGCATTTATTAAGTGTTTAGTGTGTACTCTGCTGAGACTGGTTTTTGAGGCTCCCACACTTTACTAGGTATAAATTCAGGACAGTGTGGTCAGCTCACTAACAGACATATGCTCGGGGGGGGGCAACGGAACCACAAAAGGGGAACCGAGCACAGCCAAAGACTATGAGGAAATTTTCCAAGAGATGATTACATCTAATCAGAGTCTACAAGGATAGGTAGAATTAACCAAACAAGGAAAGACAGAGGGAGAGTCATGCCAGGCAAAAGAAACAGCCTGGACAATAGCAAAAGGGCAGGGGGCTCAAGAAAACAGAGAGAATTACCTTCAGTCAGCAGGGTTGATGCCACTGAGAGAAAAAATAAAATCAAACTGAAGGGGGCCCTTTGACTTTGTCATTTATGAAGTCACTGTTGACCTCTGATACAGCAGCTTTATAAAGCAATGTGGAGAGAAACCAGACTTCAGTGAGATGAACAATAAATGGAAGAATATAAAGTTCACACAGTATGGGAAGTATTTTTTCAAGAAACTTAGTGGAGAAGAATATAAAGATGGGATAGCTAAAAATGTGCAAAAGTCTAAAAGGCTTTGTTTTGTGATCAGAGAGAATTGAAGATGTTTACAAGTCACAGGAAAGAAACCAGAGTGCAGAGATAAGGTTTAAAAGGTTAAAAAAAGATCACTCTTTTGTACAACAAATACTTTTAGAGCATCTACAATGTTCTTGAGCACATCATTCCAAGATAAAGACAAACAACAGAGCCCCTTGCGTGGTGTTAAAGTCATGTTTTAAATAAACTTGAGAAATAAAAAAAGGCCAATGGTAAATGCACAAAAATTACATGTACTTCAGTTCTAAAGGCAGATTAATACTTATAAATATAAATACTTTTCAATATAATGGCACCTTTGGCTTTGTCACTTTATGTTAGCAATTTCACAATTCATTATAAGTATTCAGTGTTGAGGCTTATTTTGTTTACTTCAAGGGGAATTATTATCTTAACAAAAACATTTACTCTATTGCAAGGATTTTGGTATGGGACAGATGTGTCAAGATTATTTTATGTTTTAATTATAACAAACACCACAGTGCATATTAAGTCTACAAAGCACAAAGGCATAGTATAAAATATGTGGAGTAGTGCGTGATGGCTTAATACTTGTGTCACAGTCTGCCTTAGTACCTCTGAGCATTCAGAGACAGAAAACCAGCCAGCTGAAAATGAAGAAACACTCATGTCTTTAAATGGTGACTGGGACTAGGAGACTTCCATGAAGATCAAGAATAGTCTCTAATTTTTTCAGAATCATTGAGTTAAAGAATTTTAAGATTGTAAAGAACTTTGACATCATCTAATACTATTATCCACACCTCGCATATAAAATTCCCGCCTTCAAATTTCTTTCTTGATGTTGATAGACTTTAAGTGAAAGAGAGCCTCCTATTTGATAACTTCCCTATTCTACTAACGGACAGTTAAATTTTCTCTGATTATTCCCAAAAGATAGGTCTCTGGAACTCCACATTACTACATGACTACACTACTTCCTTGATATGTGGCAACTCTTTAAATGTCAAAAGATACTTAACATATATGCACACTGATTTATCAGACTAACCATTCTCAATTCCTTCATCTCTTTCTTATATCACATTTTCACCCTGGTCCCTTTCATCCACATTCTTTCTAATAAGTTAATGATTTTTTCTCCTCATTAAACTGAACACAGATTTCTAAGTGGGAAAAAATAAAATAAGATTATAACATTGCATATGGTGAGTATTTTTTTAAAGCAATCCTATCAACCGCTAATGTTTGAACTCATAATACACAGGGATTTAACCACATAAACTGCAACCAACTCTTTCCCTTACTTCATTTTTGCAATTATTTTTAATATAAATATAAGATTGTAAAGATTTCCATATTTTCCCACCTTGTGTTTTTTGTCCCAAACGTCCAAGATCATTTGTATACTGATCTAGCAAACCACCATTTTGCTGTCCCTCTCAAATTTTGATCTCCTACATATCTGATAGGTATGTGTTTTAACTATCTGTATAAGGCATTTGCTAAAATTAAATAGAATAGGCACAAGAGCAGAATTTTCTAATATACACACAAAAATATTATTCCTGGGTAACATTTGTCCATGCAACAGAATCTAAAGCAGTTATTTATTCAGCTATGAATCTGATCAGTCTATGATTCTCTCCCTTATACATATAGCAATCATCAGAAACTACCAAAAATGTCTAGCTAAAATCAAGAACCCACATATTTGAAATCCATTAATCCTATAAGAACACAAAGAGGTGAATCTCTGTTGCTTGTTTTATGATGGCTATTTTCTAAGATTCTAAATCAGTATCAGTCTAGTAATATTTTCTAGAAAGGGACAGACATCAAGCTTATTAGTGTATATTTTTCAGAATATAATTTTTATGTCTTTGTTCAACACAATTTAAATAGTTGTTTATTTTTTTCTAAATATATATTTCTTTCTCTTATGAAATAACTGGAAGAAGATATAAAAATGTCCCCTGCCCCATTCAATTTTCTTTTCCTACTTAGGACTACTTCTCTAAAACTTTTAGTAAAATTAATATTATGTATATGTAGTATTAATTTTATTTTATTACCTCATATAAAACTGTTGTGTTTCCGTGTAGAAGAGGTCCATAACAGATATAGGAATGTCCGACAACCCAGCCTAAGTCAGAAGCTGCCCACCACACCTAAACAAAAAGAAGATATAAAATGCATATATCTTAACCAGAGAAATGTCATGTAATGTGAATTTAAAACCATGATTACCTCTCCAGGTTGAAGTCCATATATAGAAGACATTGACCAGTTAAGCATTACAGCATATCCTCCAGTGGGCCTCACCACACCCTAAAGAAGAGAAAAGGTGAAATTAAAATCAACAGACAGTGTGTTAAAAGATTCTCTCTCTTCATACTGTCCACTTAAGAAAAGTTCCTGTTTAGAGTATTTCATATTCTATAAGCTATAAATAACTTTGGCTTTCATATAATTGTATCTGAATCACTATTTCTTTGGCTCCTCCAATAATAAAAACAGAATAATTTGTCCATATTAGTCCATTTGTAGAATCCATTCTCACAGACCACTCTGGACCTTCTAAAGAAAACATGATTTTACGGAATCACATGCAATAAAACAAAATTTCCAGTGGTAACATAAATTATCAACATTACAGGGAATTCCCTGGCAGTCCAGTGGTTAGGACTCTGCGCTTCCACCGTGGGGGGCATGGGTTCGATCCCTGGTCGGGGAACTAAGATCCTGCACGCTGCGCGCGGCAAAAAAAAAATCAAAGACTTAGCATGAAACTTTCAACAATTACATTTTCACACATATTTCCAGAACAAAAATGGAAACTCTCAAAATTAAGCGCACAGAAATGTCAAAGGTAGCTGTGTGCCTAAGATACAGACTACTATAGGATGTTTATTCCTTAATATTATTAAATAATAACAGGATGCTTAGAGGAAAGTCATATTCTAACTGGATTCTTAATACAATGCTACCCTTGTGGTCACACTACCACAGTATCAGAGCTGAGCAGTTCTTTAGTGATGAATTCTCGAACTCAGGAATCAATCCTGATGAGTTGGATCTAAGGCTGACAGATTTTCCTTACATTACATTTGGGCAAAAGTAGGGATTGTTACACCATAGTACTATGGTTTCTCGCAGCTATCCTTGACAGTGAACATATTCAATGTTAATACAAGATTAATTTTTGAAAGCTGAGCACAAGAGTTATCATAAATAATAACTGATAGTAAATTTAATAATTAATTTCATTTATTGCTTCACTATAAACATTAATCATCATTGGCTCAAAAAGACTTAATGATGTGAATATTCATAGCAAGAAGGTGAATGCTTGCTAAGAAATATGTTATATTTCACTCACAAGTATTTTCAAGCACCTCTCAGTAGAGCAACTAGAATTGCTTTGTGAAGAAGATAATTATTTTACCTGAAAGGGCACGCATGGTTCTAATTAACGAATGTGCTACTAGTTGAACATTTTTTGGTAGAGTTCTGTAACTGTAACACACATACATGAATCAGGAGAATGACAAAGAAATTGACTTTCTGTTTGTTACTAAAATTGCTGCTCTCCTCAGGTACCACTAATAAAACATAGGTATCAAGCTGTGGAATACATTTTATCTGGTCTCTTGGCAAACATCACAGGCAACTTTGTTGGCATTTGATGGGTACTTTCTAGGTTGTATGACATGGTTAGCATGCAGTTGGCTCTCTTGATCACCTTGGGAGTATTAGAAATCCTAAGCCCCTGCCAGTAAATTTCACACATGCATTTTCCCATGTAAACCGAGCAGCTCTTTACTGAGTATATGCTGTATGGTCTTCCACGCATTTTGCTAATTTGTTTGTCCTATTGAGAAGGTCTTTTCCTATAGTTCAATACCTTGATGAATTTGATATTAATCAACTTGCAAACACTCTTTTCTAAAACTTTTTATTCGTTTGGTAGAGGATAAAATGTGAAATTTTTTCATAGACAATATGCTATCCATATTTTTTGATAATTAATGTCAGTCATGATTTCACTTAAAATGTTTTAGAATTTCTCTTCACCTGCCTGTCCCTGCATTTAGAGGTCATTTTTATAAATAATTCTAAACATCATTATAAATGGGTAAATTTTTATATTAAATGAGGGTAAGATTAATCAACTGGAAGTTATAGAAAGGAATAAAAGGCTAAGGAGAAAATAAATGAGTAGTAATTAATTTGTAAAACTTAGAAGATATTTTAAAGGATAGGTTATCAAATTTCTGTTTGCCTCTCAAGTGAACCCTTCTTTAAAGGTTATTTACCAATGTTGCTTTGTCTGTAAACTGGTGGCTACCTAAATCCATTTGACCCCAAAAAGTTAGACTTAAAAATGAGACCATGCATGAAAAAGAATATAAAATTATACAGGCTAGAATTTAATGTCCTCCTAACAAAATTATTTCCTTAATTCTAGCAATTACTGTTTTTTTAAAAATTTTTCCCTGTGCTAATACCACACAAAAGGCAGAAATGTTAAAAATTTAGAGGTTATCATTGAACATTCTCATTAAAATCAACTAAAGTGGAGCTACGGGAGACAGAAAAGTCATGTCTGTTTATCACTGGTCTTTGATATCCACTTATTTTTATTTTTTTAAAGAATGAGTATAAAAATTTTCTTCAGACATCTTTTTTTATTCATTAATATAGATTATCGATATGAAACATCAGACGACAGTTTTCAATTTACTGGGTATTTGGTATGGTGTAGAAAATAAAACTGAATAATTTCATATTCTCCATGTATATTTTTTATAAGAAGTTCAAGAGTAAAAAAAATGAAAGATTAGTTTTAAAAAGAGAGTTTCTTTATTATAATATTAATATGTGACTAACATTAAGATGATAAAGCATTTCTTGTTTGTAATCATATTTTCCAGGTAATGATAATTAAAATGCAAAAGATAAACCCTGTTCAGCCTCTGAAAATACATAAACCATGCTCAGAAAAACCTACAAATCATTATACTCTAGTATGCAAAATTAATCACAAATAAAAAATGGCATTTTAAAGTATATTTGAAATCTTGAGTATGAGATATAAATATTCAACATCAGTGCTTACCCCTAAAACACAAGCATGCTGCATTTCACTCTTTTGAATATGTTACTTTATGTACTTATACCCTATCTACCTTAAAAGTAAAGATAGATGATCTAATATATTTTCAGAAAAGTCCTGTAACCTGCCAATACACTGTTCTAGTTTTTGTAGGATCAGCCATAATACTTCAAGTCTTCTGGAGAACCTGAAAAACATCCAGGTGGGACTAACTAACACTCCATGTCCCTAATAAAGACATGAAAGTGAATTCTATCTCAGAATAGACAGGTGCTCTTTAAACAAAACACTTTTAATGTATATGGGTATTTTAAAAATTCAGTCCATACAAGTGAAACTAAAGGCTGATTATTCATCATCCAGGAATGGGACGGCAGTTATCACAGATGGTTCTTCATGATTTCCAGTTTAATGAGCTGCCTTTGAAGACAAGGAAAGCCACAAAATACTATAAATGGGGCCATTACATAAAACAGAAAACATGTCCGTGTCAAATGTGTACTGTTTGGTTGCCACAATTTAAAAAAAAATACAGTTGAAATAACATCAGTTGTAGTAGAAGAGAAAGGAAGTCTGAGATGTGTGGTGCGATTAAGAGTTTGCGAGTCTTTAAAATGTTTTTTAATAGATCTATAAAAATCTGAATGGCAAATCTCAAACTATTCAGGTAAGAGAAGTCTAGATAGAGTAACCGAGAAAACCTCATACTTCCTAAGGTGAGCCCCTCTATCACCCTTCTCTGTAATAAAGACTTGTACAAGACAAATATACATATTTACATACATAAACTAGATATTCATTCACACATACATATGTAAATACATATGCGTATATGTCTATATGTACACGTGTATATGCCTATGCTTTGTATGTATGTTGATATATACATTTCAATTCAGTCTAGCAAATTAAGTAAAAACAAAACAAGAAGAAAGAGGAAACAAAAATATTACCTGAAGAAAAGAAATCTATCACCAAAGAACAGTTGGAGTCAGTGAGTTGAAAAGTATGAGGTATGGTTCTGCTTACTTCAAAAATCCAACAAACCAACAATACTCTTGTTCTTATAGTGGTTTTACAGGTGATATCCCCTCTTCCTAGAATGCACCCTCACCCCTTTTCTGAACCTGGTTAGCTCCTACTTGATCACACAAGTACTTAACAACACTGTGAAAGTGTCACCTCTTCTGGAAGCCATCCAAACCCACTAGGTTTGTGTTAAAAGCCTCTCCCTCCTCTTTCATGGCCCCAAGACCTGCAAACTTCTCTAAGCCTCTGAGCATTAACAACATCCACCTACTGCTAAGTCTCCTCCACCACTCTGGGCACCATAAGAATGCTTTTGTGTCTTCAGCATAGAATAGGCAGTTAATACATTTTCTGACTGATTAAAAGAGTGAACAGTTAAATGAATAAGCACATGTACGAAAACTATAATTTTTTAAAAACATTCTTCTTTGTTCAAGAGAAACCCTTGAAACCTTCAGAATTTAATGAATCATATTAGTAGAAATGGAATGATTCCATCTGGTATATTTTGTCAAACATAAAATCTCTTGCTGTAGACAAGACAATGACTCTGAAGCTGCCTCTATGGAGGATACTTTAGCAGCAGTATAATTTTTTATTGGTCTGAACAACTGTGAGATAAGGGGCAAAGGTGTAGCAATTTCAGCATTTTAACTGCAAGAATTGTACCACAGATTAAAAAAAAAAGTTCACAGGTTTTTTTATTTGACTTTCTCTTATTTTTTTCTACAGTATAGAATATGAATAAGTCACCTAACACGTAGGAATAAAAGTTAATGTAAATTATATAAATTCACATTAGGACAAAGGACTTATCTACCACCTTCCTGTCATGCCTTCTTTTCTAATTCTTTGCTTTTGGTTTCTTTTCCCCTGTGCTCCTTTGGCACTAATTTTTTTTTTTTTTTTCATTATCTCCATACCTCCATGACAGCAAGCCAGAAGAAGATAAATATGACCTTCACTAAATCTCCCACTCCCAAAACGACACCCCATCCAGATGAGGGATTCTTCTATTGTGTAGTTCCTTGAAGTAACTTGGATATAGGTACCCAAACCAAACAGGATAAAAGTGTACAACAGGACAGAAATGTATGCAGAGCAGCTCAGCTGTGGTTGCTAGAAGATGTGCAGCTAACAGGTTAACCTGTCATATAACAACCTGACAAATCCAGGGTTGGCAGATGCAGAGACACAAATATGCCCTAGATATATCTGAAAATTCTAACCAAAGAACAGACTGCATTGTGTGTGTCTTATATGTGCCTATGAGAAATGAGCATTTTTAAGCAGAATATTTTTATGGGCTCACAACATTATTTTTCCTCATGAAGATCAAAGATCAAGAAAACAAATTAGGGCTTCCCTGGTGGCACAGCGGTTGAGAGTCCGCCTGCCGATGCAGGGGACGTGGGTTCGTGCCCCGGTCCGGGAAGATACCACATGCCGCAGAGCGGCTGGGCCCGTGAGCCATGGCTGCTGAGCCTGCGTGTCCAGAGCCTGTGCTCCGCAACGGGAGAGGCCACAACAGTGAGAGGCCCACGTACCGCATAAAAAAAAAAAAAAAAGAAAAAAGAAAACAAATTCTATGATGACATGAAATTTATATTTAAATGCTTCGTAAATGCATGTGTGCTCATCTTTCCTGTACTTCTATTCTGGGAATCCCAATATAAAAAATTCAGATCCTATTAATTCTGATTATGCCTACCAAAAATGAAGTGAGAATCATGTGAATAAAGAGCCATCTGGATACTCAATATCTTGTAATAACCTATAATGGAAAAGAATCCAAAAAAAGAATATATATATACATAACTGAATATATACATATATATATACATACATATATATATATATATATATAAAGCTGAAACACTTTGCTGTACACCTGAAACTAATACAATATTGTAAATCAGCTATATTTTAATTTTAAAAAAGGCATCTGGGAGCTAACTGGAAAAGTAGGAGATTATTTAACAAATATTCTGATGATCTACCATGGCCTCATTCTAAGGTTACTGCCATAGTGGATTCAAAGATGTATGAAATATATTCTAAGACCTCAGAGAACATACAATGTTATAAAAATAAGTAAATAAAAACTAATATATTAAAAAGTAGAATAAAATAAGTGGCACAAATATTTGTTGGCAACATATAATTTCAATGCAATTGAAATTCTAAAGTCCACTGGAGGGTTAAGGGAAATGTTTCTGAAAGACCTTAAGAAACGACTACTTTGTCTTGCCATTCTGCATGTCCTACTCTGTAAAACCTACTCATTCCCATGATTTAAACACCATTCCTCTACAACCAATGACGTTCCAAGGGTCTATCTGCAAATCCAGATGTATTCTTGGACCCAGACTTTCACTTCCAGCTACTGGCTGGGCATCTCCATGTTGATGTCCCAAGGATACATCATACTCAATATGTCAAAAACCTCCCCGTTTTCTCAGCCCCAAACTATTTTCCTTTGCTTCTACTTTAGTAAATATTCGAAACCACTCTTCTATGTTCTTAGGTTCAAGGTCTTGGAGTCCTCCTCTGCCTTACTCTTATCCTTGAACCAAATCTGATTGTTCCCTAATAAGTCTGCTGTCCTAAGTAAGGTCCTAAACTAAACACAGCCTGAAAAACCAATCTCCTTGTTTCCATTATGTGTATTTGCCTATCTTCTCAACAAAATGTTGCAAGGGTTACCTTCCTTCACATTTTTCTCTCTTTCTTAAGAAGCATTAGTGCTCTCCATTCCTTACATACAGTATATAAACTAAATTTCTTGGTTCAATTTTAAGCAATTGGCCCCTGCCTATATATCTGGCCATTTCTCTTCTTTATCTGCAACAAATGCACTAGCCATCCTGGAACCTTCCTTACACACTCCTGCCTATGCTTACGTCGACCCAATCTACCTGGCATGCCCTCCTCCCTATTATGTCACCTGATGAAGAAGTTCTAGTCATCTTTCCAATGTCACCCTGTCAAGTGCTTTCCCTGACATCTCCCTGATAAAACAGCACTCCCACTCTTCCTATCCCCCTTATCCTGCTTTATTTTTCTTCAGAACACATCACAGACTGCATAGTTCTTTATTTGTTTACTTCCTGTGTCTAGCCATAGAATGTAAACTTCTAAAAGACAGATATGTATTTGGGTGCTCAGTAATCTTTGTTGGATTAATGGAATTTAATCCTTCAGATACCACCCAATCTCATCTTTTCTTCAAGAAAGCAAGAAGTAGGGTTGCCCTCTTAGGGCAAGGATCACAGACTATCTTACATTATCTGTGTTGATATATATTGCAATCCCACTATGCTGAAGGGGCTGTGGTTTACTCATATTTTTATCTCTTTTAGCACCTAATGAACACTCAATAATGCATACTGAATTGAGCTAAATTCAATGTGAATAGAAATCTCTGAACAATTA
This sequence comes from Mesoplodon bidens, assembly GCF_964165515.1. Lineage (NCBI taxonomy): Eukaryota > Metazoa > Chordata > Mammalia > Artiodactyla > Ziphiidae > Mesoplodon > Mesoplodon bidens. Next base: position 95,239,466 of record NC_138167.1, read on the forward strand.
AATCCTTCTCCAATCTGTAGAAATAGATTATCTTCAGGAAGGTACTACATTACAAGGAAAATGAGGATCAAAACATCAAACAATCTTCAGTTTGGGCATCTAGGAATCCCACAAAGCACTTCTTGACCCAGAGAAAACCTGGAATAGCTAGGTTTCTTCCTTATTTGGAACCACCACTTTTCAGATTTAATGCCCTGTATATTACTTTTATTTTATTTCTACTACACTAGCTGAGTCAGCTTTGAGTTGATGACAAGCTCTTCTTCGGCCCTCTCATAAGGATCCCCATCCAGGCCACAGTGAATTTCAGTGATTTAAAGTCTTGCGGTGGCACAAAAGTTTTTATAAGATTCCTTCAGGCTTTTAAGGAGCTAAATTAATTTTTTTTATTTGGTTAGGTTATACTATGTTTTCAGGGTCAGTGGTTTCATCTCATGCTGATACTTTTATATTAGATTATAACTTGCTGAGTCCCCTTTTATTTTACAGCCAAACGTTCATTTGGACTCTGTGGCTGGTGCATAATGCAGAATTTCAAAAAGTGAAGGGTAAGGATTGCATCCAGCAGATCATTTGGACTGCTTATAAAACAAATCTTAGAGTCTGCAATATAAGAAATATTTATTTTTCAGATGACCAGAGTTCTTAAACTAATCATAGGGCTTTGATTTTACAACAACACAAATATCTTCATGTATATGCATTAATTTACTTATGCACTCAACAAAAATTTGAGTACCAACTACATATAAAACACGATGGTAGACCAAAATGTAATAAAACATGGTTTCTGTACTCAGAGAAAATATATCCCTCTACCAAATGTTCTCTTTTTCACAAGCAAGTGAATTTTATATAAAATGTCTTAAGTCTTAATTTTCCTTTACTTACATCTAAACTAACAGAATCACTATTTTAAGAGCGTTAGCAGGTAATTTTTCAGAATTCTGATGCTACAGAGGTCCAGTATTAATAAAGAGGCCAATGCCCTACAGGATTCAAGTGATTGTAAAAGTCCCTTTGCCTGCTAACATTCTATGATTCAATGAATATTGAACTCCTTAATAAAGATGAATAGCAAGATGATATCACAAGTCTATGAAGTTATATGAAAAAACAGTATTATTTAGAGATACTAGGCAAAAGTGGTATTTGTTTGGTGTCCGACACATTCAGGATTATTGACACTTTTTTTTTTTTTTTTTTTTGCGGTACACAGACCTCTCACTGTTGTGGCCTCTCCCGTTGCGGGGCACAGGCTCCGGACGTGAAGGCTCAGTGGCCATGGCTCACGGGCCCAGCCGCTCCACGGCATGTGGGATCTTCCCGGACCGGGGCACGAACTCGTATCCCCTGCATCGGCAGGCGGACTCTCAACCACTGCGCCACCAGGAAAGCCCTATTGACACTTTTGACTTTGTTTTGTGAAAACACCTTTCAGGGTAAAAGACTTAAAAAATCCTTGAGTGTCTTCAGTGCTGCAAATCAAATAGTTCAAACCCCTGGATAAATTCCCTGTTGTTCAGAGTGTCTAGGCCAATTCTCAAAGTTGCATTTTTAATGATAAACTGAATTCCTCTAAATCAAAAATCAGTTTTCATACTGTATGAAAGTTATGCCTCAATTTAAAAAATAAAAATATTTCATTTAAAATATATTTTATATTTTATAAAAATATTTTATAAAATATTTCATTTAAAATATATTTTATAAAATACAACTGATATTCAATCAAATATATATTAATTTTAACAGCTTACTAAAGCAACTGAATATTGCAGATATTTGTGAAGATTCTGAAAGAAATAAGGACAAAGCATTTGACATTAAACATAATAAATATTTTCATATATTCAGACACAATATGTCTTTAAGATATAAAGTACTTTCAGTCAGTAGTCAAATATTCTCGGTGCAAAAAAATCTGCCACTATAATTATCCCTAAGATAGTGCATACCTTTGGAAACCCCGTTGTTCCAGATGTGTAAAGAATATACAGTGGATGTTCGGAAAGAACAGGAACACAATCATGTGACTGTGCTTTTGCCATCTCTTCATCCCAATCAAGGTCACGACCTGGAGCCAAAGGAACCGGCTCCTACAAAGCAAAAATATAGGGATATGCACTGAACAAAGGAGATTAAATCAGGAGCACACTGGAGAGTAGCTAAATCTATATTAGTCAGAGCATCTGACTGAAATCTAGGCCTATAGAGCACTAAATATCAGACTTATGACTCAGTATCTCAGGGTCACGAGTTAAGACAAATGTTCATAAAACAATCCAACAGTTTGATGTTGGCTTCAACTAAACTTACAACAGAAAATGTTTTATTCAAACCTAGAAATATCCTTAAGAAATTCAATATGATGCAGGCATGATTTCATCAACAGTCAGAGCTTAACTAACAGAGGTTCATGCTTTTATAAATGCATGTACACTAACACCTTTATAAGCTAACTTCTATTTTCTTTTTGACCTGAAACATACACTTTTTTTTTAATTGGGGTATAGTTGCTTTACAATGTTGTGTTGGTTTCTGCTGTACAACGAAGTGAAACAGCTGTATGTATATATATAAATCCCCTCCCTCTTGGACCTCCCTCCAATCCATCCCCTCATCCCACCCATCTAGGTCACCACAGAGCACCAAGCTGAGCTCCCTGCACTATACAGCAGGTTCTCACTAGCTATCTGTTTTATACATGTTAGTGTATATATGTCATTCCCAATCTCCCAATTCACCCCACTCCCCCTTCCCCTGCCCCATGTCCACACGTCCATTCTCTACCCGTGTCTCTATTCCTGCCCTGCAAATAGGTTCATCTGTACCATTTTTCTAGATTGCACATATATGTGTTAATATACAATATTTGTTTTTCTCTTTCTGACTTACTCTGTATGACAGACTTTAGGTCCATCCATGCACCCCAATATTCACTGCAGCACTATTTACAATAGCCAGGACATGGAAGCAACCTAAATGTCCATCATCAGATGAATGGATAAAGAAGATGTGGTACATATATACAATGGAATATTACTCAGACATAAAAAGGAACGAAATTGGGTCATTTGTAGAGATGTGGATGGACCTAACTCCTATTTTTCATAACCTATTTCTTTTACTTTGGAACTACTGTCTTCACAATGAAATCTCAACTAACCCACTAAAATTTCTCTTTATACAGGGCCATTTAAGAGTAATACTGTGGCCATTTTTCCAAATGAGAGAATATTAAATAACTTTCAGGGGTGGAGGAGTAATCTACTTTTGCTTTTTCAAGAACAAAAATCAGTTTTGAAGTTAATGAGAGTATGAGACATACACAAAAAGCTATCCAAGTTTTCCTCCATCTACTTTATTGACTAATATGGTAGAAATGTTTGTTTTCTTTTTTGTTCCTAGAACCAAGCTCTAGTGTTATAAACTTTATAATAATAGAGCCATGAATTAGGCAGACACATCTTAAGTTAGACAGACCTCTTTAAAAATGGTGCCAATGAAATAAGGCAGATAGGTGAAGAAGAAGGAAGTGGCTTATGAAAAAATTACTCTCGTGGGGAGTTATAGCTATTTAATTCTAGTTATGATCCAGTACATATCTAGTTATTTTATGAAATGTTGACTAAGCTCAAGATGATACATCAGGAAGTTTACAGTTGGTGAACTTGTTAGTAGGCACAAGGCAAGACTACTCATTCCTCAGTGAAAGTAAGTCCACCACCTAGAGAGTATATGTAGCCATTCACTTCATCAAGGTGAATCCCTGAACTAACTTCAGAGACTCTGATAGATTTTTAAAAGCCAGGCCATTTCCACTTTTCTGGTTCCCTAATGTTTTGATTAGGGTTGTAGAAACCGGTCATATATTTAAATGGGTACATTTACAAATTAACATTTCAATATAATATCACAAATATGATGCCTATATGAATACGCACATTGATAGACAACAATCTGAGTTGACCTTCATGAAGGGGAAGTTTTAGGCCCAACTGCTTTCTCCAGCCTCACCTTGAATGTGCCCTGGATGTGCCATTTAGATAAATAAAAACAGATAACTGTGACCAAATTATAAATTTCCATTTGTTTTTATGTATCAGATAAACACAACTCATTTCAAATTATCAAGCCCTTGCCATCACAATTACGGACCTATAAAAAAATCATAACACTGTGTAATAAAAAAGGTCAATTGATTAATCACAAAAATAACTGCAGATAAAATGAAATGAGGACTTGAATGAATGGTTATTCTTTAGGCTAAGAAATACAGGAATGTATAAAGAAGATCTGATGAAAGGAAGAGAGGGGAAAAATCAACATTAGCCTTTACATACATGGTTTACTTTTATAGACATGTCCTTCCTAAATGTTATCATTCTTAAAATGCAGTCCTGGGGGAAGCACCAGGGGTGACTGATGTGAGCTGCCAGTTAAGCCATCATTGCTTTCCTGAGGCTTAGGAGTGGCAGCCAGGTTTTTATTTACTCTGGCAAAAATGCAATCCTGGTTAATGAAATGCATCACCGAGCCTCATAATTTGTGTCTCTCTAAGCTCAAAGCAAAGCCAATCCACTGGGCTTAATAATTGCCTCAACAGCATGTCAGATATGAAGGACAAGAGGCATCCAACTAAAATAAAGGAAAGTCAAAACAGAGGGAAAGGTTTCAAGAAAAAGAAAGAGGGAGAGAAAGGGAGCTAGTTATGGGAGGGGGAAAGGGAAAGTGGATCTCTACCTATTAAGAGGGAAGAGAAGCCTACCATCTTTTTTTTTTTTTAATCAAGTGTAAATAGACTAAATATTTATTTAAAAGGCAGAGATGGTCAGATTGGACAAAAAAATTAAGGCCCCAAAATATGTTATCTATAAGAGAAAATGTTTTAAAATATAAACACATTACTGGTTAAAAAGAAAGGGATGGGGGCTTCCCTGGTGGCACAGTGGTTGAGAGTCTGCCTGCCGATGCAGGGGACACGGGTTCGTGCCCCGGTCCAGGAAGATCCCACATGCCGCAGAGCGGCTGGGCCTGTGAGCCGTGGCCGCTGAGCCTGCACGTCCGGAGCCTGCGCTCCGCAGCGGGAGAGGCCACAACAGTGAGAGGCCCGTGTACCGAAAAAAAAAAGAAAGGGACAGAACAAAGTTACACTATGCAACAAAAAGTACAAGCAAGATTATATGGTTATGTATCAAAGTAGATTTTTACAAAATACCAAATGATAATAAAAATGAGCAACTGGAACTCTTGTAATTTTCTGGTGGAACAGTAAAATGATATGTCCACTTTGTAAAATTATTTAATAGTTCTTTATAAAGTCAAATATACACCTAATACATGGATCAGCAATTCTACTTCTAGGTATTTACACAAGAGAAATGAAAACACAGGTCCACACACAGACTTGTACAAGAGTGTTCATAGTAGCCTTAGTCATAATAACTCCAAAGTAGAAATAACCCAAATATCCATAAATAGAAGAATGGAAAAACAATTTTTGATATATTTATGGTATGAAATACTACTCAGTAAAAAAACAATAAACTACTGATACGTGCCACACAAGGAGTATATCTCAAGAACATATTGAACAAAAGAGGGTAGACACAATAGAGTATATATGGTATGCTTTTAGTTATATGAAGCCTGGGAATGAACAAAAATAACCTATGACAATACAAATCAGAAAGTATTTGCTTCTATGGGGAATGGTTGACTGGAAAAAGGAACAAGTATGGAGAATTCTATATCTGGATTTGGATGGTAGTTACACAAGTGCATGCAATTTTGAAAATGCATCAAACTGTACTCTTATGATCTGTCCATTTTATTGTATGTAAACTATATCTCAAAAATTAAAATAATAATAATAATAATTTGAGTACCTACAATGTGCATAATATTATATTAAGATGTGAATAATGCTGAATAGAGATAGTGTACAAAAATTAATAATAAAAAAAGAGGAAAAAGAAGATATTTGCCTGAGAAAAATCTGAATAGGAAACATTCATATCCATATCCAATGTATTTATAAAGTAAAAGAAAATAGCACATATCTTGTTGGTTAGAAGTCATTAAATTGAGTTTAAGTCTTGGCTCCACCACTTATTAGCTGTGACTTTGGGCCATGACCTGTCCATGACTCAGTTTCTTCATCCATAAAATGAGGCCAGTAATAACATCTACTTTGTTGGCTTATAAGAATGTAAGAATTAAATAAGGAGTATCTGAAAGTACTTTGTGCTTAGCATTAAGTTTTTTGTAAATTCTACATGAATTCATACGTGTGAATAGTACACACACACTAAACACTTGTGTGTGTTTGTTCCTACCCTTCCTCTAACCTTCTCTTACCCAAAGCCTTCTTTATTACTGACTTTGCATTCCCTGATTGAACAGCAACAAGCCTTTTTAAAAAACATGCTGGAGGTCATCTGAAAGAAACTTAAAATTCTTCTTCGAGACAGTAAAAATATTAAAATCATTGAGTGCAACAGTTCATGAACCACAGACTACTAAAACTACGCAGGAATTTAACATGGTAATGTGAATTGCTAGGTGGTAATCAAAATGAGAGAGCTTTAATGCTCTCTGTTCTTATATCTTGTCATTTAAGCATTTTCCACAGATAACCTCTCAAGAGTTCTACAAAATTATACATGATTCTTCGCACACTTTCAATTTTCCTTCTGCAAAAAATTTTAATCTGCTAGAAACCCAAATTGGTCCCAGTATAAATAGCTGGGGACTTAGCTTGGATGTAGAAATGAGGTGATCATTAGGGCAAATTTGCTATAAAAAGCATTGTAAAATATAGTCATTGATGTATTTACTGCTTTTCCTTCCTTCACAGATCACAGAATAATTTATCTGTTTAGAATATTCATATTTTGTTTTCCTGAACATAGTTTTTATTTCCAGACCAATCACTTTTTCTAAACTTTTTAAAAGACATTTTAAATGCAAATTAATCAAGACTGGGTAGCTGAGAGATTAAGCATCCAGTCAGAGTATACACATTCAGATCATGACCCTGACAAAACTTGCAGGTGAACCACATTGCTTAGAAATATCAAAAAAAATAAGAAAAAGTTATGTCATGAATGCATATATGTAGATACTACTTTATCCTTACATAGGCATAAGGTAAGTGATATTTAATATAAAATTAATAATGTGGTAGTTTTCTTAATGTTTTATAACTTTGCTTTCAAAGAATTACATTACTATACAGTATGCCTCTTTCTCTGGTAACTGGAAAAACTGGGTATCAGCCTATCATCACAGGTAAGTGGTTTGCTAAAAAATTTAATGGTGTTGCTAATACTGTAGTATGAATATGACTGTAATGCCATATGCCATAAAAACTGTATAATTATTCACTCATTAGTATGTAGGCTGGGCTACCATGAAGCAATCATATTGCTGCTGCTTCTTTATCAATGCATGAATCATTATACCTAAATATGAATTTGTTTTTCACATTATCTTTTCGTTTTTGATGTTTAGTGTTGTAATACGTAGAACATCTACAGTGTTTTATATCATATAAACCAATATTTATGCAGGTACTAATAGACAATTCATCTTGTAAACAGATGACATAAACTTATGGTATGAGTAAATATAGTTATAAATCTACTTTCTCTTCCTTATGATTTTTTTAATAACATTTTCTTTTCTCTAGCTTACTTTATTATAAGAGAATACAGTATATAATACATATAACGTGCTAGTCAACTGGTTATGTTATTGGTAAGGCTTCCGGTCAACAATAGGCTATTAGGTAAGTTTGTGGTGGAGTCAAAAGTTATAAGCAGATTTTCAACTGCCCAGTGGGCCAGTGTCCCTAACCCCCGCATTGGGTCAACTGTATTATTATTATAGTTATAATGTAAATTAATAAAGGACACCTCAATAGACTACACATTAATTCTAATTCATTAATATTACAGATACTCCTATGTCCCGCTCTTTTTGTTTTAAGCTCGTTTTTTATAATGACAGAAAAGATCATTCTTTTTTGCCAAAAATAGTGACATTCCTGAAGTATTGTATATTCAACAGTTTATAAATCAAGTATTCCTTTCAAATGGCCAAAAAGAGTCATCCTTAGCACATCACCATAAGCAAGGACCAAATTCAATATTCAGATTACCATATTTGGACGATTATAAATGAGAACTTTATCTGGCTTGTGTTGTCCTATTCTCAGAGCTTCTTCTAGAAGTGGTATGTATTCTACCTTCCTTCCAGGTTCAATGCCAAACGATGCTGTAACAACGACCTTGGGCTACAATGAAAAATAAGTAAATAAATACATGAGAAAGCTTAACCATCCTAATTAAGGTAACCACAATATTTCAGATGCAGGCTGACAATTTAACATTTCTTAAGAAATGTTTGAATGATTCTGTTCTCTATTAAATAAATGGCCTGAAAACCAATAAGCTATTTTTAAATGTTATAGCCCTAACCACTTCCACATAAATCTCACTTACCTGTTCAGAATTCCACACTTAATGATGCTTCTGGCTAATAAACATGAGCTGTTAAAAAATACTTTCAAAAGAATTCATTAAATCAGGTAGATGTCAATTTGCCATGAACCAGTGATATGGAAGCCTAGGGCCCCCTCACTTGCAGAGGCCTGCATAACAGCTGGTTGTTGCTGAAGTTGTAGCATTTCTTAGCGGGGGAGACCCAGCCTGACTGCTATTAGGAAGCATTTCTAAAGTTTTTTATGCAAGCATCTCTGCTTGAACACCTAGAGAGACCTCAGAAGGAAGAGACCTGAATCTCCAATAATTATTTTATGATTCTTTTCTCATTCCAAATACATACTCATTTTCACCAAATTTTATATTGTAATTTTGTCATATTTTTCTTAAAAGGGCCCTCATTTAAGTTTCAAGCCCCACAAAGCCTGAACATGCCCCCGTCATTAAGACACACTTGGCACTCTTCTTTACCTGACAACTTGCTAGTCATTCTTCAAGATACGCACAGGTGCAGCGAAAAGGCTTAGGATCAATCTTCCTTCCCTGGTAGATTCTGAGCAGGCTTCAGATATCTAACTATAGTCAAAGTGTTCCTTTGTCCCCACCTCTGCACAGGAAGCTCTCCACGGCCAAATTTGGACCCTGTTACCTCCCTGTCTCCTATGCCTGTTACAATGCTTGCCATACCATAAGCTCTCAACAAATATCTGTGGCACTGAACCAAAATTCTCGTTAATCTGCAAAACAAACATATCTTTGTTCTTTTAAGTACACTGTTTCTTCACGGAGAAATCCAAAGCAAAGGAAACAGATAATAAATTACTCAGGAGAAAGATAATCAGTCCACCATAGTGCACCTATTCCTGAATTTTGATTTCTGGTTACAATACATTTCACCTAGGGAAGGTTTATATAATGTCAAATATATGCATATATAGCACTTTCTGGTTTTTAATATCATTTAATATTCATGGAGTTGAGGCTCAGTGCAGTTGCATAACTTGCTCCAGGTTAGAAGTGTTGGAATCAGAAAGAGGGCCAGTACTGACTGATTTCAGAATCTTCCTCTTTCCACTATTTCAAGCTGCCTTTTAAAAGCAAAAAAAAAAAAAAAAAAGGAAAGAAATGAAAAAGTAAATCTTGTATCCTTTTTTAATATTTTTAAAGGTCAGACATTTGACTATAATTCACATTTTAATATCTGAAATATGTACAAAAATAACTCCAGATAACATTCCCTAAGATTAGAATTCTGAATTCTGAATAAGTGAAAGTAAGTTACACATCAGATTAAAAACATATATAGAATGTATCAAAAGTTGAATAATTTAATAAAGTCAAAACTAGAGTCTTCCTCTAGAAAATAATCCCTTTCACATTTCTATTAACAGCCTTTTATTGGAGGTTTTATTCCATCTCAAGTGGACTACATTCTTCCCATCTTCATCTGTTAAAATAAAACTTTTTCTTTGGCCTAATTAGTTGAAAATTATGACATCAAAATCATCCCTGGTTTCAATTATCATCCAAATATCTCAGGTATGTATCTCTATCTCCATCTCCTCGCCATTAATTGGACTTGCTCAATGGTCCCGCCCATAAGAATACGCATTTACTGCCTAAACTCCTTAACAAGGTTGGGGGTGGGGGAGGTGTCTATGTGTGTGTGTCTTATGGATGAAAACTCTTCCAGTGATACAGCATAAGTTTTATAAATTCTTATTTTATATATATATATATATATATATATATATATATAAATTTCCCACATCATATAAAATCTTTTAAAAAAGAAACAATATATCTCATCCCTTTGCCCAAATGGTGTTTAAGATTTCTGTAGCTGAAAAGCTAGAGTCTATAGCTTCCTCAGAGAAGTCTCCAACTGCCCACTGATTTGCAGATCAGTGACTGATATTTCCCCCTAGATTTCCCTTCATAAGCACTAACTCAACATGTTTTTAAAAAGGGAGAAAAAAGAGAGTCCAGCCAGTTAGTGTGCAAACCAGCTTCCTACTTCTAATAACTGATCTATTACCAGATGAAGTCAGATATGTAAAACCTCACTCCATGCCTAGTACTCTGGGGACCCTCAATATATATTAGTTCCCTTTTTTTTTTGTTAAGAATGTTTCTCATCCTGGGCTTATAAAACTCTGTAAAGGTCAGTCATCTCCTACTCCCATAATGACCTTCCTTCTTTAGTCTTCCCACTGCTGTTCCTCTCCTGCACATTGCCCACTAGCCACTGATTCACAAAGAGACCACCTACCAAAGGTTCTCGTTCTAACCTCTCTCCCACTCACATCATATTGCAAGACTTGACTCCTCTTAACATTGCTTAAAACATGACAGTCACCTGCTCAAAAATTTGACCGGTCGGCCTCTACAGGATGCAATTCAGACAATAACTTCCTTTTCAAGCTCACCTTCTCTCCCTCTTCAATCACATTGGTCTATTTGCTGTCCTTTAAATGAATTTTTACCCTTTCCTGCCTCTCATGCTAGACTCTTATTCTTTTTCTAGCCTTTTGGACCCCACCATGTCATTCTCTTCAACTAGCTGAATCTTAGCCAAGACGTAACTCAAATCTCACCTCCTTCAGGAAGCCGCCTTCAGCCACCCCAACTAAACGATATCATTCCTGCCTCCAAATCAGGGATCTGCAAACTATGATTCAGAGCCAAACTCTGCCCAAATTACATTCTGTAAAGTGTTGCTGGAACACTGCTTTGCCCTTAGTTCCTGCAGTGTCTAAGGCTGTTTTTGTGCTACAACAGCACAGCTGAGTAGTTGCAACAGAAACCATGTAACCCGAAATGCCTAAAATATTTACTATCTGGTAACTTACAGAAAAAAGTTTGCTGATTCCTGCTCTAAATTCATAGAATCATAACAGCTAACCTTTTTTTTTTAATGAGTGTTATATGCCAGGCACTGTGTTAGTGTTTTAAACTCAATATCTCAACGATATTTCACAACAGCCTTTCAAGTTTGTGATTTTAGTACCCCATCTAAACGTGTAACTTCACCTGTCCCTAACACACCCCCTTAACCACTGTGCTATACCACCATTCCTGGAAATATACAGATTATAAAACTAGTCATGTGTCCCATCCATTTGATAAGTATCATTTCTTAACCAGTTCCAAGGACAGTACCAGGCATAGAGTGGAAGCTTAATAAATACACGTTGAATGAGTAAATTAGTTATTATTTTTCTTAAATGTCTTACACAAATATATGGCAAGTTAACTTGAAAGGCTTGCACCTTATATGTTATATTCTTCACAGTATCTAGAAAGATGTCTACCACATAGGACTGACTCGAAAATAAAATTTTGGTTAATAGTGTACACCAAATTAAAAGTAAACTTTATCTCATTTGATAGGAGGATCTAATAAGTACAGATCATTCTTTGATGGTTCATCCACAGATAAATACAGCTGTACTATATGCAGCTACTACTTGATTTCTCCAAATAAAGCACTTACCTTTGCATGATCAATGCGACTGCTTAGTTCTCTGGATGCAAATCCCCCAAATATGAGACTATGGATGGCTCCTATCCTAGCACACGCCAGCATGGTGTACATCGCCTGGGGGATCATGGGCATGTAGATAACCACGGTGTCGCCCTTCTTAACATCATGCTTGACCAAAACACCAGCCAGCTTAGAGACCTATAACAACATCATCAGATCAGCAAAGTGTTCTCTGTGATAATTCACTAAACTTCTCAGTTACGACAGTAATGCAAGAAGATGATCACCGCCCCGCCACCTGTAGTGGATTATAGAAGTCTGAGAAATACATATTTGATGATGGTGGTAAGAGTTTAGATGGTGACAATAATAACAGACATCTGGATTATAATAATTGACTATAAACCAACTTACTATTATTATGCCATATGAATTCCATGGCTTAAATTTGCTTAATTATTCATTCAACAACATTTTTACTAAGCAACTATCATGCGCCAGACATTGTGTTTATGGTTGGGAACACAACACTGAAAAACAAAGACAAAGACTTGTCCCTGTGGAGCTTTTATGCTAAAGGGGGAATCTGTCAAGTGTGCAGAAAAATAAAATAATTACAAATTTAGTTATATGTTGGGTTAACTGTTGAAGGAAACAGTTAAGATCAAAAGCCTACACATGATAAAATTTGTTGCAAGAAACCTTTTCATGGGCAATTACAGCAAGCTGTGGGAAGTATGCCAGATCTAAGTGAGGATCTAACAAGTTCAACATTCTTTTATTTTAAAAAAATATATATTGAGTTTCTATACATCACACACACTGTTTTCTGATACATCAGTAATCAAACAAGACAAAGATCTCTATCAGAGTACTTATGTTTTAGCAGAGGATATGCAATAAATGTAATAATTATGTATTATGTTAAAAGGTATTGAGTGCTATTTGATGGGGGAATAGAGCAAAATAGAGGGGATTGGGAGTGCAGGGGATGTAATTCTCAATGGGACGATCAGAATAGTCCCAAAAGGGACTTTCCTGGTGGTCCAGTGGTTAAGACTCCACACAGACTTCCACTGCAGGGGGCACGGGTTCAATCCCTGGTTGGGGAACTAAGATCCCGCATGCCGCAGCACAGCCCCCCCCCCAAAAAAAAGATAGACCTAAGAAAGTGACATTTTAGCAATGACACATAAGAGGTTGAGACTAAGTGGATACCTGTGAGCATACTATTTCAGGCAGAAAGGGCACCAGTACAGTGGCATAAGGGGGATCGTGGGTGATGTGACTGAGGAACGTAGAGGAGACCAGGGGAGCTGAAACAGAAAGAACAAGTGAGAAAGTGGTCATAGATCAGGTCAGAGAGCTACAGGGTCAGTAGGGATCCACGGGGCAAATGGAAAGACTATGGCTTGGCTTTGAATGTGACTGTTCAAGCTAGTAAACAGAGGAGGCCTGAGAGAAGGAATTAGGCCACACTGCTATTTGAGGTTCCTTTCATTTCACTCTGCCTCTCCTACTTTTTGAACAAGTTCAAAGGGTTCTGAATCCTGATCATGCTTCCTTTTTCTCTCTAGTCCCTTCCTCTGTGCAGATGGGGAAAGATGTGGTCAAGGTTAAGGGCTCTGGGGAAAGACAGTAACAAACAACTCTCTCAGTGTTTTATCCTGCCCTATATTGCAAACTCTAATTTAGTGCAATTTTTTAAGAGCCCCAAGTTGCCCAGTAGAAAGTTACAAGAAAGATAAATCAAAGTAATATCAATCATGAACTTAAATTCTATTATATGGAGCTCAAGAACCAAGACAAACACTAAACGTTATATCCAAACATCTCAGTGTAAACCCTGCAGAAAGTGGCCATGCTCTGGGATCGCATTACCGGGTGTCCTGTTTAAGGTACAGCACTGGGAGAGACCAACGAGAAGAGTTTGTCCTATTTACAGCTATAGCCTTGGCATCTTAAATAGTGTTGAATAAAAAGAATTTTCAACCAAAACCCAATCTAGCAAAATGATTCAGTAACTTTATAATCCTGTCTTACTTCACAATGTTGCTGGAAGATGTCCAAAATTTTTCTGTCCTCTGAAAGAAATGAAATCAATAAATTCAAGACTTTCTTTAAAAGAAGGATCTCACAATGGCTAAATGTAGCCCCAAGATGTATTTAAGGTGGGGTCATGTCACACCTAAAAAAAAAAAAAATGAGCCAACATATTAAACTTAGAAGGTTTCATATGCAAATTCAGATTTCCAGGTTCTCTTGAAAAACTGGAAGGTCTAGCCACAGTGGGTCTGTGTTCTTGAATGACAACAATCAATTGAACCCAATGATCAGCTGCTGGGTTTGCCATGAAGTTGCTATTCCCTAGGGCTATTTATAACAGAGGTTGCATTTTTCTTTCCTTCTGGGTTTAAAATATATTCTTCTACATCCTGTTTACTTTGTCATGTGCTTACACCATAGTTCCATAACCATAGAGATGTGATATATACAGATAATTGATTTTTCTCTCATCCGTGTCTCCCACTTACATTATCTGCCTGGTTCCTGCAGGCATCTGAGCTGTTAACCACTGCCTTGAAGACAATCTTCAGTCAAATTAAGCTGCACTATGTCTGTATCACCAATAGATGGTGCCCATTTGGCCTTGTTAACCTCCCTTCTTGGAGCTACTCCTCAATGTTTAGATAACGATACTAACCACACCAAAGTTGCTCTGAAGACAAAAGTTTTATATGATCAATAGAGAAAAGTATCTTTTTTAGTAGTTTCTGGGGCTAAATGTCACTCCAGTAAAATTTTCCATTGTTACTTCTAAATTTTAAAAAATATATATTTATTTTTATAAATATGAAAATGAATGGGTAAATATGTTTCAGGTAAGACTTCTAATAAATAAGCTAATGAAAAATGAATTATTAGCTCATAGCAAAAGATGGGATTGATTTAACATGAAAATATTTGAGAATGTTTCATTAAAAAATATTCCTCATTAATATCATATCTAGTGTTGGGACTTCCCTGGTGGTGCAGAGGTTAAGAATCCGCCTGCCAGTGCAGGGACATGGGTTCGAGCCCTGGTCCGGGAAGATCCCACATGCCGCGGAGCAACTAAGCCCGTGCTCCACAACTACTGAGCTTGCGCTCTAGAGCCCACGAGCCACAACTACTGAGCCCACGTGCCACAACTACTGAAGCCCGTGCGCCTAGACCCTGTGCTGCGCAACAGCAGAAGCCACTGCAATGAGAAGCCCGCACACTGCAACAAAGAGTAGCCCCTGATCGCCACAACTAGAGAAAGCCCGCACACAGCAACAAAGACCCAATAAAGCAAAAAATAAAAATAAATTAATTTATTAAAAAAATATACTATATCTCGTGTTGGTTAATTTGGAAACCCCAGAAAAGAATACTTAATAGTCTTACTCAGATGCAAAAATAATCATTTTGAAGATAAGTGTAAGCAACAGTGAGCAATTAGAGCAAATATCTAGAAATTCAGTCACTTAAGAGTTCATAATCACTCAAAGTTCTATGAAACCAACAAAAAGGACAATTTGATTATTGCTATTTCAGGGTTCACCGTGTTTTCACTGGCTTTTTGATGGAAAATTATCAAATGGAAGATAGATATTATTTTTATTCAATGTTATATTCTTATTCTACCATAGGGGTCTGACTGCAGATTTATAATTTCTATTATTATCCAAAAGGAAAAAATTTTAACATGTATTTCATATAACCTACAGTTTTTCAACTGAAGAAAAAATTAAATCATATGCCACTCACGCAATCCATATTAATCTTTGCACCTTCTTAGAGCTATTTTATCAACTATTTAATAGTCGTACACAGGCACAAATCACTAAAATTGGTTTTCTTTCTGACATCAAGTGCAATACATAACCCACACAATCATGGTCAGGCCATGATACTCCTCTAACATGAGGATAACGGAGCTGGGGACGAAGCCTGAAGAAATGAAACAAATGTATATATACATATTCATTTAGAACAACAGTGTTTGCTTTTTCCCACTAGTTATTTATTACATAAACTAATTATTATTTTGGTACTAATTTAAAGTTATTTTAATATCTAAGTATCCTGCCATTGATTCAAGTTATATAATATCTGCTATGTGTCCTATACTGAGGTCAAGTCGGCAGGTGCAAAAATGAGGAAGATATGTTCCTTAAGGCAAAGAAATTCACAGTCCAGGAAAATATATCATACATAAATAGTAATGATAAAACAAGAAAATGCAACAAATATTTATGTAATATAAAATGGTATACACATATATTTGGTTTATATATAACACACATATATTTGGTTTAGATGTAAGTAAAAACTTTAAATTTTAGAATGGTAAAATAAAAACATGTAAGCATAAATAATGAAAAAAATTTCAGTAAAATTTTTATGTACTCATTCTGGAAAATCTTCATTCTAAAGCAGTCTGTGAAGAAAGACAAATACCATATGATGTCACTTATATGTGGAATCTATAATAATAATAATATAATAATCATAAATGAACCTATCTATGAAACAGAAACAAACTCACAGACATAGAAAACAGACCATGGTGGGAGGCGGGGGAGGGATGGATGGGGAGTTTCGGACTAGCAGATACAAACTATTATATATAGGATGTTTAAACAACAAGGTCCTATTGTATAGCACGGAGAACTATATTCAATATCCTGTAATAAACCATATTGGAAAAAAAAGCAGTCTGCGACTTAGTAGAATTTCATGACCAAAAGCCCATGACACAAAAATAAACATTAGTCAAAACTGATCAAAGACTATGTTCTATAGAGTAAATTAGCACTTGTTTCACAAACTGCCAGTGTGTCCATCTAAGAAAATTATGTTTGTATGACAAAGACAGCGTTGGTGTCCCAATTATAGTAAAAACATAACAATCAGAGGCAACCTCAGGGCCATGTCAAAGAAAATTACATGAAAGAGAACACAAGAGAAAGCATGTTTTTCAGCGGCGATGATATTACTATGCAAACCCTGGTCGAATCAATATCAGAAAATGTAACTACTTTAAAAATCAATTATAATATCTGAGGAAACAGTTTATTAAAATTGGAGATGAATGACCTGTTCTTCAGAATATATAGAATTTCTCATAGAAAGAGATAATTACCTAAAATACCTGCATTGTACTTTTAAACATGTAAGTTAATCACATATTTTGTACATACACAGACATCAGACACACGTTTTTGGTTTTTCTTGTACACACATAGAGAGCCACGAAAAAGGTAAAAATTTATCTCTAATGAATTGTTTCTTCTTTTGGCCATGCACCAGCCATGCAGCCAGGTAAATAAATACCTGTGAAAAGAATCAGTTATACTAAAACTGCTTAAGATCTGAAATAATACTAAAACTATCTTTTTGAAAGGAAATCTTTCAGGAATGCAAAATATTTTCATCTAACATAAGAAGCTTCCAGAAATGTAACTTTTTAAGACAGTGCCTATTTATTGGATATGAAATTGAGATAATTCTCATTTAAATATGATGCTATATTAAGTCTATTCAATTGTGAGATATTCCTTTCAATGTGGAGGTGATGTGATGTCATTAAAAGAAGAGAAATCTTTCCTCAAAAAATAAAAGTAGACCATTTATACTCAAGAGTAAAATGTATTATTACTCTCTAAGACAGAGAATATATGTTCATATTTTAAAACAGAATTCTATTAAAAAAAAGTACAAAGTAGTATCTAATTTTCAAAACAGTTATCTGACAGTGAGCTAGAAAACATTTACTAACACATTTCCTTTCAAATAATTTTCTCCACATGAAGGAATAAATATCATTACTCAGAATAATCATTTTTCTCATTCCCATTTTCTTCACAAGTGGGTTTCAATCAATATTTCGTCATTTTAAGACTGTGTATTTGCAAGCAGAATGAAATGGAGAATTGTTTAATCCATTTAGTTCGGGCTCAAATTAACCACAATTTCAATAATCTGTGAGCTTTCAAGACTAATGTGATTTCAGACTATATTTCACAGAAAATTAGTTCAATCCTACATTTCCCTATGCATATGTGCTCATAGACTTGATAAGGAATATGTTCTTCCATTTCTTTAATACTCATATGTTGTGATTTACAAGTACATCATCAAAATTTATCACATCTTATAAAGGACACTTTGTTCATTTTAAAATAGTACCTCTATGTAACATTCAGGCCAGACAGAGAAAATAATCTTACATCAAGGAGAAGTCCAAGGTCTAAAAGAATAGAAAATGTAATTGATGCCTACCATTTACTCATGACATGACTACAGAATGTGTAATAAAAAGGAAAGGAATTATATAGAAAAGAAATAATTAATTATTGCCTCCACTTTTTCCCATTTTAACATCTTTCCACTCTAGTCATTAATGGTCGAGTAATAATGACTTCCTCCTGCTTTTACTCACTTGATAATTTCTGCCAAAGTTCCTAATCCTCATGGAATTTGCTATTTGGATCAGTAATTTGCCTGAGAAAGTAAAGGCAGTTCAGAATGGATAGAGCAAGAATTCAGGGTGAAAAAGGTTGTGAGATGGCCTGGAAAGGTATGGTGTCATATACTGTATCTTTCAGAGCCTTAAGTTCTGTCCAAAGTTTAGATTTATCCTAAGTTCAATGTGTAATAATTGAAAAGTGTTAAATCCTCTGTAGAATAGGCATTTTCCTTATTCTTGCAATGCAATTATTATTGCAAGATCTAGGGTTGTGACACTGGGGATAAAAATAAATAATACGACTTGAGAAATACTTCATGTAGACTGTATAGGGACTGATGATTGATGGATGTAGGGAATAATGGGAGGAAGGGAAGAAATGGGCCCAGATTTTTGGTTTTAGCAACTGGTTGGAAAGTGATTTTGTTCACAAAGTTGGTTCCTGGGTTTGAATCAGTGTTCCCTGTTAAGCTTGAGGCATGGAGATGGGAAGGTCAAAAGTTTAAAATGGCCTTTGGAGGGCAGAAGACAAAACTTATTAAGGGAATGTTAAAGGAGAAAAAAATACAGCACTGAAGCCCCAGTGGATACCAGGGACCATGAATTTGTAGTAAACCCTTATTTTTAGTGAGTTAATTTTCCTCCAACAGGATTCAACATATTAAAATACAGGAATGAAGATAACAAAGAACTGGGTTGATCCAAAATGTAAACTAGATAGCTAGTGGGAAGCAGCTGCATAGTGCAGGGAGACCAGCTAGGTGCTTTGTGTCCACCTAGAGGGGTGGGATAGGGAGGGTGGGAGGGAGACGCAAGAGGGAGGAGATATGGGGACATAGGTATATGTATAACTGATTCACTTTGTGATACAGCAGCAACTAACACAACAATTTAAAGCAATTATACTCCGATAAAGATGTTAAAAAAAACAAAGTAAACACAGCAGGCAAAATAAAAACAAATTTTTTAAATAAAGAATTGGGTTGATCCAGGTCTGGAGTTCCACCAGAGGTGAGGTAAAACAACAACAGGTAAGACAGGTGAGCATATTAGCAAGAGAGTTGTGTTGTTAAAGAAGCTAACCAGGGGGCTTCCCTGGTGGCGCAGTGGTTGAGAGTCTGCCTGCCGGTGCAGGGGGCGCGGGTTCGTGCCCTGGTCCGGGGGGATCCCACGTGCCGCGGAGCGGCTGGGCCCGTGAGCCACGGCTACTGAGCCTGCGCGTCTGGAGCCTGTGCTCCGCAACGGGAGGGGCCGCGACAGTGAGAGGCCTGCACACCTCAATGAAGAGTGGCCCCCACTTGCCGCAACTGGAGAAAGCCCTAGCACAGCAACGAAGACCCAACACAGCCAAAAATTAAAATACATAAATAAATAAATTTAAAAAAAAAAAAAAAAAAAAAAAAAAAAGAAGCTAACCAGGATAGCTGAGAGATAGAATCAGAAGAACTTAGGTAATGACTACACACAGTCAGAACCATTTAAAACTACGATATTCAAATGATATTGTGTCTAAAACTGAAGACTGTCTGAAAATATGGTTTTGCTGCATTGTATACCAGAGGTTTAAAATAGACACTCCGAAAATGATAAGACCCAATTTATATATGATCTTGACCCTTTCCCCGCCTTCCATCTACCAAAAAAGCCAAACTCTAGGGTTCCCTCATGCATCTGTTTCCAGCTGATCCTCGCAAAGTCCCCCTTTTGTCCTTGGGACATCTACGACGTCCCCCTTTCCCTCCACTGTTCACCCCATCCCTCAGCTTATCCCACCTCAGGCAAATCTCCTTCTCACAGATTCCTCCATTTAATACATCAACCTCTGTAGCACTTTAAAATGCTCAGAAAGACCTCTCAAAACTAACTCACTGGTGTCTATCTCTACACTTTCCTCTAATTGAACCTGCTTTTCTCTAGCACCAATATTGCCAATAAGTTTTCATTTGTATTCATTTTATTTCCCTCCCTTAATCCCTTGAATTATGAATATTGAGTTTATTATTTGTCACTGCTAATGCACTGTATTTCAGCTATTTTATGTGTTAAGCAGTTTGGTAGCTAGATTGGAACACAAGCACCACTCAGAAAAGTACCATTCAGAGATATATGGAGAAATATCATACAAATTCCAATTAAAGAGTTCTCAAATGAATTTTTAAAGCATAGCTGAAGTCAAAGTTGATTACTTTCTGTATGTTTCCTAGAGCATTTCTAAAGAAAATATTCCAAGTCCTGAAGCAAGTTTTATTACATTTTTTAAAATATAACCCACCTGGACTGAAATGAAACAAATTTCAACTATTAGAGAAGTCATTTTTCACAATTTTACACTCACATATCTTTACATAGACCTTCTAAAAAAATCTAACAAAATGTGGTTAAAATATACATTTTTCCAAATTTATGTTTAAAAAGGTACAGAATCCACTGTGTTTTATTAATAAAGAACATTCAATTCAATACAAATTAATGTAAGTCATCTAGATATGGCTATATTCTTCAATGAACATAAAAGCCATGATAATAATTATTGCTCTCCATGTTTGTATATACAGTAATAAGCATGCAAAATGTAAAACAAAGTTAATATTTTAAAACAGTTACAGTGTGGCTGCTATAAACACCACATTAAAAGGCTAATGGAGAATACTTTTTTAAGCAGCAGTAAGTAAATTAAAACTACATTCCTTTCTCTTGGTCTAATAAATTGTATAATGTTGTGTTTCTCAACCTGGGGTCTGTGGAGATATTCTCACAGTTGTCCATGAGTCTTCTATGAGAATTTTTAAATTTTGTGTCTTAATTTTGATGATCATTTTTAAAAATAAGGCAAAACATATTCTGGATTATATGAGCACCCATGCAATTTCACTGTATTTATTTGTATTTGTTTTTTATAATCTCATGTATATTAATTAAAAGCCAAATGATATCATGGTTTTTTATAATAAAATTGTATAATAAAAGGCTTTATGAAAGTTCAAGTACTACAATGTGACAAGAGAATTGAGGCATCATAGGGAAAGTGTTGCCAAACTCAAAGGACCCAGGGCCACAGCACTCAAACCATAAGCACCTTGCAATCAGTCATTCAATTCTAGCTCAATATCATTCACTATATGAAATTAATATTGTCAATTTGAGATTGACTGACTTTGTACATTTGTTTTTATCCTGTTTATATATCAGTATGGCTTTATATATGTAATGAGCTATAAATAAAGGATATTAAAACCTAGTTTTAATTGCACATTAAAAATAATTAAGTCAATACAAAAAGTATGTAAGAATGTTTTTTCTTTATGAATTGTTTGTATGTCTCAATTTTGAGAGGGGGAAAAATGGTTTCTTTGATTTTTCTTCTCATAAAGAAAGACAAATATAAAAGAAGCAAGAGATGTCAACAGGAACCTTGAATCATTTAGAACAATTCTGCACTGATTATTTAATCAAAGCTTTAATTGAACAAACACCCCCAGAATTTTTACAGACAGTACATAAAACATGACAACTAGTCTGGGTACACCAACCCCACTTCCCAGAATTTGCCTGTGTTCCTGTTAACCTTTAATGGTTTTGTTGGTCAATACACCCTGAAAGTCAATCAATATATATAAATGGCTCAATTTACACTGAGAAGTCGCTAAATATCCCAGGAGTGGTACAAGGACATGAGATCATTCCAATAGTTGGGTCTGTTCTCAACAGCATTAAGATCAAAAGGAGGCACACATATCTTTAAAAAATGAAAAATTCACAAATATAACGCATACCCTAGTAACTAATAAACAAAGCAACACAGATCATCACACATGCCAAGAATATATCATAAATATCCATAAACAGATCAAATTTCCCATAAAAACTATATATGATAATGCTAACATAATTCAGCTTTCTAACAGAAACAAAATGATCTTAAATCAACTACGGTAGGAGAAAATGAACAATCAATTTCCCCAAGAGCTCCAATCTTCACAATAATTCTGCTGAATGCAATATGCATTGATTTACTAACACTTATTTAACTAGTACAAATGGCAAAAATATTAGCATAAAACTGTCAAACGAATTAATAATGTTAACAGCATCATTTCCCATGTGTACATATTTACTGATTTTGAAAAGTCTTGTATGAAAATATTTCACTTCATATACTTGAAATATGATTCTATCCTCATATCTTTATTTGCATCACTAAGACAATCAGTGTCTTCAATTTATGTTAATTAGCTTTATCCTCTGCTTGCTATGAAAATTATGTCAGGTCAAATAATTTCATAGTTTCATACATTTATTACTAAAGGTCAGAAACTGAAAGTTGATGATGTCCCCAGCTGTCCTAAAGTTGGTGACTATACAAGAGGTACAGGTGCTTGTCAACAGAAGAATAATCGTTACCAATTCCTTGCACTTCCAGCTGGAGGAACATATTGTTTTCTTTTTCTCCTCTGCCCCTTGTTGACTTTAGTAACTGTCTGTCTCCTTCCTTTATTCTTCAACAATCTTTCTATTTCGTTTCCCATTTAATTCATCTTGTTGGCCTAATTTAGGCCAGCAAAGATAACCATTGTTTGTCTTTACAGCGCACACCTTCATCGTTAACTATGTCAGGTCCAACACTTGGATAAATCTGCTGCAGACCAGGGACACCTATAGGGAGGTGTGTATGGGGCACATATTTCTATTTTTCTTTCACGACTCAACTAACGCATCACTTCCACGCCAAAGGCTTCTCTCAGCTACTGGGGCCAGACTGGTCCCTTCTTCCTCTGTGCTAAAAATTTTATCGTTATATTACACACAGTTGCTTTTGTGTTGTTCTCACCAGGCACACTAAGAGCTTGAGGGCAGGAACCATTCATCTTTCTGAGCCCACTGCCTAATACAATTAGCATTCTATATGCTGAGGAAAACATCACTGAAGATGTTTTCCTTCTCTACCTCCAGCACACCACCTATGAGACTTTATTTTCAGCTATTATTTACCTCCCTGAACAATTTTTTATTGTCGAATAAAATGTCCATTATGACATTAACAAGTTACAATTATTTACATATAAAATCTGGTATTTACTTTGCCTATGGAATGAAAAGTATTTGTGGTTAAACAAAACAAAACAAAACTCCTAATTGTCCATCAAACTCCATCCAGCTACACTACATTTTGCAGCCTTCCTAGAAGCTGATCACCAAACAGGATGTCCAGGAAGGTCATGTACGACGTTGCTGGTTATGGTTTAAAACACAGCATGTCTGATCCTCTACATTCTCTCCCACCATCCCCAGAGTTGGGACACATATGCCTTTGCCTCAGTGTCAATGACGCAGATGAGAACAAGGAACTAGGGGATGAAGGTACAGTAAGATTTAATCTGGGTCACGCCAAACTGAACCTCATCATCTTTTGACAAGAGATGCATTTAAAAATGTTTAAGTCACTGTATTATTTGGCACATTTGTTTTAGCAGCTTAACCTTTAACGTAAAATTTTAAAGTTTTTGTTTAACATTATCTCAATTATTAGGCAAATTTTTAATGATGGTAATTATCCAAATAGTTTTTTGTGTAATATAACCAAAAGAGGGACTTTCCTGGTGGCACAGTGGTTAAGAATCTGCCTGCCAATGCAGGGGACACGGGTTCGATCCCTGGTCCAGGAAGATCCCATATGTGGCGGAGCAACTAAGCCCGTGTGCCACAACTACTGAGCCTGAGTGCCGCAACTACTAAGCCTGTATGCTGCAACTACTGAAGCCCGCATGCCTAAAGCTCGTGCTCTGCAACAAGAGAAGCCACTGCAATGAGAAGCCTGCGCGCCGCAATGAGGAGTAGCCCCCACTCGCCGCAACTAGAGAAAGCTCGTGTGCAGCAACGAAGACCCAACGCTGCCAAAAATAAAATTTTTTTAAAAAGGACTCTCATTAAAAAAATATATATTTATACATATATATATGTGTGTATATATATATATAAAACAGAAAGAGAACTAAAGTGCTTCTAACTAATAGTCTTCCTTTCCTAGGATTCTGCTTGAAAACTATACAGAAACTTTCCCTTGGGGTATTACACAAAAACACCTCAAAAGATAGAGAGCGGCAGGGCATCTATAGGTGGCTGCCCTATAATAGACTTAATGAGACTTTTTGCAAACCCATTAGGTGAAGCCAGAGATCCAAGATAAGATACGTATGTGGAACAGCTTCTAGAATCCCATGGCACAAACCGTATCCTATCCTTTAACTGCCCACATGCAAGCACATGTTGCTACTGTTAAGGGGATTTAAGCCCAAGTGGTGCCCATTCATTTCTCTCTTGGATCATTTGTCATCTCCTGGTTTCCAATCTTGTCCACTATGTTCTCTGCTTCTTCAGAGATGCCAAAGTGATTCCTTTAATAATATGGAGCTTCCTGTCATACTCAGAATAAAATATAGTCTTTACCGTGGCCTGCGAGGTCCTACATGCCCTGACTCCTAGATACTCCCCCATCCTCACTTTCAACCACTCTCCTCTCATCACCAGTCTTCTGGCTCTCCAAGTCTATTCTTACTTAAAGTCTTTGCCTGATATAATTTCCTCCAAATGTTCACATGATTTCTCCCAGCCTATATTTGAGTCTATGTCACTGGGTCATCTCCTCAGTGATAAGTAGTTTTCTCTGACAAATCTATATAAAAGGGCGGTCCAAGTTACTCTCTAGCCTTATACTTTTCTTCCCTTATATCGTGCTATCTTTTCACTTGTATTGTATTATCTTTTTATTCATAACATATCTCCCCAATTAGAATGCAATTTTCCTGTAGGCAAAGACTTATCATTCACTACCGTAATCCACGGTGTCCACAGAAGTGCCAAAAATATATTAGGTATGCTAAAAGTATGTTTTGAATAAATAAATAAATTTGGCTCCATCACCATTCCAATCCAAGAAAATAAATTCAAAGCAGATTGTCTACTGATTTTATTGAGTTAACTTTCAAAAAGGTCAGAGTTTAACCACCCTGAAGATAAGACAAATCATCTAATAAGAACCTACTAATGAATGATAAATAAATTCATTAAACAAATGTAAGAATAAAAACTACTACAGACCAGATTCCAGGTTTCCAAAATGGCCAAGTAAGGTAAATGTTTTAAGCAGAGCTTTGGATGCAGAAAGATATAAACCTTCACAGCCAGGCAATGTATTAAAATAAAGAAGATTTTCATCCTATTAAAAAATTAAAATTTCCCAATGTAAAAAAAAATTATGGTGTGGAAGAGACAAGTGATATTGGAAATAATCATTTCTCTTAGACAAGAATTAAAGTTTTTTTTTTTACGTTTTGAATGAAAGTAGAACTATTGAATGTTCTATTCATGAACTCATTCAGTATGTAATGTGAGCTTATGCTACGAGGCCTGATTAGGCATTGTATAGATAAAATAAATTAATTAATAAATATTACCCCTATCCTCAAGAAGCTTTTTCTCTGGTCAGGAGGTACATTAATAAATAAGTAGGTACACCAATAATGTAGGTACAATGCTAAGCAAAAAATGAACCAGTGCTTAGAGAAAGGTACAAGTAAAGTGGTCTCAACTTCAAAGCATGGTGAGAACTTCTGGCATAAGGGGAAGTGAAAAGAAGTAAGTTTATACTTCAAACAGTAATCTTAATTTCAGAAACGATATAATCTCTCTAAAAACCTGGCTGAGAAAATCCAAAGGGGTTGCCCGTATTGTTGCTATTTTGGGTTGATGTAAACATTATCTTTAGACATTTTTAGTTTTGAATACATGTCTCTAAACGTGGGGAAAAAAAGAAGCTAGGAAACACCAAAACGTTGTTTTCTCATTTAATTTATTCTGTCTTATATTATCTATTAAATTGGTCTAATACTTATCTTTTTTAATATGGAGTACTCTCAGAATCTAACTAAAATTTCATTAAGTTGAAAAGTTACTCAAATAACGTTCCAGTTACAATTTTGATAAAAATTTAAATCAGTAGGTGGTATATAATCATCTTCAATTTCAAATGAAATATGTTTCTGCTAAACCACATTATACAACTCCGCATTGTACAAATTAGCTCGCTGAAATAACGAGGCTTATGGGAAAATTAGATGAAGCCAGACCGCAGGCTCAGCGGCCATAGCTCATGGGCCTAGCCGCTCCGCAGCATGTGCGATCTTCCCGGACCGGGGCACGAACCCGTGTCCCCTGCATCGGCAGGCGGACTCTCAACCACTGTGCCACCAGGGGAGCCCACTAGAGCCTTTTAACATCCATAAAAGTACTAACACAGCATCATCTTCAGTAGATCATTTACAGCCTTAACACTGGGGGCGTTGCTTCCTGCTTTAAGATATTCTACTATAGGGCATTTGCTTCCAAATTTCTTTCCAAAGGATGGCTAGTCAAGACTAGTAGAGTATAGACTTTGTCATTAGTTATTTTTAAAACGGGAAAATGTCATCTTTAGATTCTTAAAACTACTTAATCATCAACAGTTGCATTAAAAAATCTTCATCTTTTTAAATTAAAGTTTTCAGATATTGATAAGATATTCTCTTCAATTGTAAGAAAGTCTCTCACCAAAACTTGCTAACATGTTAACAATCCAATAGAAAAATGAATGCAAAAAAAAAAGATTTGAATGGGCACTTCAGAAAAGTCAAACAACAAACGGCCCAAAAGCACAGGAAAAGGAGCTCAACTGCATTAGCCATTAGGGATAAGGAAATTAAAGCCAAAATGCAATATCACTGCACGTTCACTTGAAAGCCCCAATTTAAAAGACCTGGTATTGGCAACACCAAGTGTTGGCAACTGCCATTCTCATATACCACCACAGGGAACGAAAGTTGGTACAACCACTGTGGCAAA
Organism: Mesoplodon bidens; assembly: GCF_964165515.1. Lineage (NCBI taxonomy): Eukaryota > Metazoa > Chordata > Mammalia > Artiodactyla > Ziphiidae > Mesoplodon > Mesoplodon bidens. Next base: position 95,266,833 of record NC_138167.1, read on the forward strand.
CTGTTTGGCCCTCTATCTATGCAAACCAAGCATGTGCCTGCCCCATACAACAGCCATCTCACTCCTAAGCACATCCCCAAAACAAATGCTCAAATATTGTCATAAAATTTTGTGCACAAACATATTCATATCAGCATTATTTGTAATAGTCCCAAACAAGTCATTACCCAAGTGACCAAACTACAGCCTCTTGCAATGAAATGAAAGAATCCCAAACAAAAAGTTTAACGAAAAAAGCTAGACACAAATGAGTACACTGATTTATATAGTTTATACGAAGTTCAAAAAAGCAAGTAAACTTCATCATAAACAGTGTTTAGATATCCGGATAACAATCACATGAGTGCTAAGTGAGAAATGACTCAAAGGAGACATAATCAGTGCTTCTGGGGGCTGGGAATACTCTGTTTCCTGATCTGGTGACGTGGGTGTGTTCTGTTTGTGAAAATCTAACAAGCTTATCCTTATGACCTGTACACTAATCTGAATGTATATTACATTTCAATACAAGTTTAAAAAACTGCATGCTAGGAAAATACATGAACCATTGTAAATTCAATCTCATACGAGCCTCATTCATGGATTTACCACGCACGGAAAAGGTAATTTGCCGTACAGAGAGAGACTTTTTAGTGGTGCAGACTGTAATACACCTGAAGTATTTATTGCTTATTTAGGAAGTTTAAGGAAAGAAAACTAATCATATGCACTGTTGTATATTTTCTCCTCAACAAGGCAACCTCTGGCAGGGCTGAATTTCTGCGTGTTCTGGTTTTTGTGGTTTAGGGTTTTCCTTATGGAAATACTGACGTGACAGAGAAATATCAGATTTTCTCACCCTGACATGTTTCTGAGAAGAAGAAATATTCATATTTTGAAGAGAGCTTCCCAAAAGGCAGAGGTTGGAAGGAGGACTTCTCATGGGACATGGCCCTTGATTTCAGAGTCATTTTCTCCTCTAAATTATTCAACCTTTATAATTACAGCCACTGCCATAATTATATTTCAAAAATTACCTTTAGTAGAGATAATAGACACTTTCAGGTTGAATTAAATCAGGAAAATTGAGTACACACTGGGTTTCATCAATTTTCCCCGTATACATATATTCACGAATATTTCTCAAATGCCCTTTACGGGTCATATTTTTGTTTAGTGAATATATACATAAAAATTCACAATTGTTTGAATACTAAAAAAAAAACCCCAAACTTACCACACACAGAGGTAAATTTAACATGAAATTAGATACAGAGAAAATAAACTCAAAGTAGGAATTTCTAACAATGATAAATATATAATATATACACACACATGCAAATATAAACTCACACACACTCCTTTTTTTCACTGAGGTCTGATATAACTACTAATTTGAAAAGAGCTAAGAGAAGGACACAATGAACACGTGTCTCCTGGAATGCAGATCAGAGCTGTTAGTATGGGAAATTCAAGAAAGAAACATTCATCTTGAACTACCAAGCCAAATGTAAATAAGCTAAATTTTTTCACAGATAATAATAAGTTAGAATTTAGTTGGAAAGAAGATCAAGTTCTACTACTGATACAATTCAAAACTAAAAAGTTCCTGCAATAAAGGAAGCTGGAGTCACTTAGAAATTCTAAATGGTGGCTCATTCACTCATTCTTCCATCATTCAACAAATGTTTTCTATGGGCCAGGCACAATCCTGTGAACAAAACAAAAAATCCCTTCCCCCATGGAACTGACATTCTAGAAGAGGAAACAACTCTAAAGAAGATGGATAAATAAAATGTGTAGAATGGTACTGAGTAATAAATAGTTAAATTTTTAAAAGAAAGCAGAGAAAGGACGCATGAAGTGGTATGCATGGGAACATTTATTTTTAACATGGCCAAGGAAGATCTCACTGAGAAAATAATATCCAGGTACCAGGAACCTTAAGATAACTGGAAGAAAAACCATCTCAAGCAGAAGGTAGGCAAGTCCAAAGGCTCTAAGGTGGGAATGGGGCAAGCCAGGAGAGTTCACTGCAGGAGGCAGTGGGGGGTGGGGTGGGCAGTGCAGTTCAGTGGGGCTGGGGAGTAGGTCACAGGAGCCAGATCACGAAGCACCACAGCTCACTGTACTGTGGTCCTGAGTGTCCTCCGAGTCTGGCTCACTGGAGCCCAGTCTCCCTACCCCCGGCACTGTGCTTCATTCCAAAGCCACTGTGGCAGCCCTAGATTCTCTCCTCCCAGGATCTCTGCATGTGCCATTCCTTCTGTCTCCAGGACCCTCCCTCTCCCCACCGTTTGTCTTCCAACTTTTGGTCATTTGGGCTCATTTTAGACACTGACTCTTGCAAAAGCCTTCTTATGCCCTATTAACCCCTGGCTGAGCTGGGTGCCGTTCCATGTGTTTCCACAAAATACAACACTGCGACACACAACCCCTGTTATGTTCACATAGTTTTTTAGCTCCTAGAAAAAATAGGGAATGAGTTCATGCACCTGTATCCCTTTGTTCCTAGCAAGGTCTGCCATACAAAATAAGTATGTGTTGAATGAGCGAGGGATCCTGAACCAGGCCAAATCTCTCTACAAATATCTTAGTAAAGGGTTTTTTGTTTTGTTTTGTTTTTGTTTTTTGCGGTACGCGGGCCTCTCACTGTTGTGGCCTCTCCCGCTGCGGGGCACAGGGTCCGGACGTGCAGGCTCAGTGGCCATGGCTCACGGGCCCAGCCGCTCCGCGGCATGTGGGTTCTTCCCGGACCGGGGCACGAACCCGTGTCCCCTGCATCGGCAGGCGGACTCTCAACCACTGCGCCACCAGCGAAGCCCTAAAGGGTTGTTTTAATTATCAGCTCCACACAAAAGATGACAGTTTAGGAAAAGCTCTACTTCTGAATCATTCTGTAAAATCTTCAGGTCCTGCAAGTCACTGAAACACTTTAGCCTGAAATTTGTTGGTTCACTAGTTAATAAATGTCTGTCTTCTCTACTTAATAAAATAAAAGCCACAGAGAACCGGGAATGGGTAATCAAAGTGGAGCACAATGCCTCCGTCTTTCCTAACAGTCCTTCCTTTAGTACTTTAGAGAAGAAAAACCTGGGGAATCAGAACCTGTCAGCAGGTGAGAGAAACAGGCCTTTTAAGTACTCTGATGTCAGGCTAAACTGAAACCAATGAACCAGTACAAATCTCAAAAGGGTCTAAGAGTCTAGACTCAATATTAGAAAATCAAGATGAGTTAGTAGAACGGCTTCTAAGCAAAATCTGTGTGTATACTTATCATATACACTTACTGATTAAAAAGAAAATAACAGAAAATGCAAATAGAAATAACCGTTATTTAACTCTTCCAATTTTATGTTTCTAAAGTGTTTTCTTTGATGCTTGGTCATGTGTCAAATTCAATATACTGATACAGATAAATATTTATAATGTATAAATAAGTTGCCTAATCAGTATAGCAATTAAGATTAACCAGTACCTTAATATTAACCTAAGTCTTAAGTATTAATAAAATGATATGCCCAAATCATAGGATTAAGTTTTTAAACATAGACTAAACCTTATCTAAAAGCTGAAAATGCAAACCTAAAATAAAACAGAATATAACAGGTTATCAGGAAATTTGTTATCTCATAATAGAACACGGCCTCAGATGAAAAACAAGGTCATTTGGTAACAGAGTGCCTTAACTCCTCAGCCCCAGCGTGAGCTCCGTCTCTGTACACTTCATTCTGAAAATACACAGTTCCCACTTACAGACCAATGAAATATATCCAACAGTATATGTGCAGCACTATTTCCTTCTGTTCTGTATTCAGTTGCCCAGTATTTGAACTCCCTTCTTATTGGATTGGAATTCCCCTAGCATGAGTTCTAGAGAGAGGCAGGGCCCCACTCCTACTAAGAAATAAAAAGACAACAAGAGGGTTTCCCTGGGGGCGCAGTGGTTGAGAATCTGCCTGCTAATGCAGGGGACACGGGTTCGAGCCCTGGTCTGGGAGGATCCCACATGCCACGGAGCAACTAGGCCCGTGAGCCACAACTACTGAGTCTGCGCATCTGGAGCCTGTGCTCCGCAACAAGAGAGGCCGTGATAGTGAGAGGCCCGCGCACCGCGATGAAGAGTGCCCCCGCTTGCCACAACTAGAGAAAGCCCTCGCACAGAAACGAAGACCCAACACAGCAAAAATTAATTAATTAATTAAATAAAAAGACAACAAGACAGTTCCTCCCAACCGCCTGGGACTTTGGGCATGTAACCTAAATTTGGCCAGCTAGATGTACCTACTCTGTCAATCGAGAAGTCAGGTCAGCAAGTCTACTTACTAGACAATTTGTGGATTCTTAACTTTTCACGGCTGCCCCGTCTCCCTTGGGGTGTGCCATTTTTCTGAGCCTAGTTCTTAAGTCTTCACTTTTCATAAATTCCTCTTATGTTCAAATCAGCTGAAGGTAGAATTTGTTGCTGCGGCCAGGCTGATACCCAGCCTGTGCAAAACCACCTTTTCTCTCTTTATTGTTTGTAGCAACTCAGGATTGGGGCAGTAATTGTTTTGTCTCAGTTGCCTTTCTTGAAATCTCTTAGAAAACTAAACACAAATATTGCTGATGCAAAAGGATATTATTTCAGAGAGCCAGGAGGAGTCGACTGAATACTCTAAAAATCGCATGAAAATTCTAAATGAGGCTTTAAAAAAAAAGGCAAAGGAAGAGAATGTGATTCGAAAAGCTTCCATAAAAAAGCAAAGGCCTCCAAAACCTAGCATGACAGACTCTGCTCAACCAGAAATTCTCAACTAGAGGTGATTTTGCCACTCCAGGGACATCTCAGCAATGTTTGTAGACATTTTTGGTTATCACAACTGGGGAAGGGGTGCATCTAACGGGGAGACCAGGAATGCTGCTACAAATCCTACAGTGTACATAAGAGCTCCCCACAATAAAGAATTATCTGGCCTAATACGTCAGTAGTGTCAAGGCTGAGAAACCCTGCCCTCCACTCTACCTCCCTTAAAATCATAAATAAATAAATGCCCTCCCCCAGAGCTAGAATAACTCTCCCACAATTCATAATACCCAAATACTTTTATAATTACTTATGCAATCCCATTTCTACCCCAATATTAAAAGAAAAAAATCTCATAACTTATCTGTCAATATAATGATCCATCTGAGAACTAACTACCCAAATGGGAAAAAACTAAAGAAAGAGCAAATAAGGGAAAGTAATGAGCATGTGCAAAGAGCTTTAAAGGGCCAGGAAGCCTGAGGGAGTGGCAGGACATACGGGTTGAAAAAGGGTTGCGTTCATGGCCAAGAATGTTGGGAAATGAAGCTTGGAGGGATCATGTGATCAGACTCCAAAGTGTCTTGTACATCACAGAAGTCCCGACTTTGCTCTCTGAATAACGATAATTTTTAAAGAAAAGATTTTTAAGTGGGGTAGAGAAATATGTTGTTTCTTAGGAAGAAAATCCTAGTGTCACTTTAGGTGACAATCTGACAGGTGCAGAGCCTGGCAGTAGGGAAGTCAGGAGGTTAGGAGACTACGTCAACAGTACAAGAGCTGAAGAGAACAGCTGAGCAAAGGGGATGGCAGTGTGGATGGAAAACGAAGGCCAGAGAGAACATAAGCATGTTCTTAGAGCTTTGTTAACCTCTTCCTTTAAAATAAGTATCTTCCAGTACTGTAAAATATAATTAAGGAACAAAAATGCTTTAGATGCATTAACACACCTCTATCTCCAGTGTGCACCAAAAGTACAGTAACATGTCAATGAACTAAGAGAATTAAAGTTATGCAATGAGAATGGATGCTATTGAAATAATTTCTGTGTGATTTCCAAATAACAGGCACAGAAAGTTTATAATATTACCTGCTCCAGGACTTCTTTATAGGTAATAGTGGCTTTAGTATTTGTAACAGGACTGTCATAAATGATAGCAATCTTATCTCCTTTACCATTTTCAATATGACGATCGATGGCATTGTAACAGATGTTAAGCATCCCTTCCACAAACCTGAAAAATAATTGGAAAGTAAAAGTGAATGACTTCAAAATACATATTGTTACTTAACTAGGTTTCTATAGTCCTAGCTTGGCAGAGCTGCCCTTAAAACAGTGTTTCCCCATGCAAGTTATGTCAGGTAATGATGGCTGTAAACTATTTAAGCTGGTACAGAAGTGACACTTCTAATAAATATGTATTTATTTTCATGTGCACAAGAAGAAAATATACATCGCACTTCAAGGTGCCAATTTTGTGGATTTTATTGCTTAGGATGAAACTAGAGTATACAGCACCGAAATAATCTACTTTACATGGATGAAATGAATTGTATATAAGTGCAGCACAGATGCATTAAGCTGAGAGGGCAAACAGTAGATGCATGACTGAAGTTTGAGTACCTGCTGTAAAAAGACAGACTTACTAGAAAAATCAATTCTTCTTTGAAAGATGTACATATGTGTGTGTGCGTATATATACACACACACATATTTGTTTGTTTCAATTAAATGCAATACCCCCAACTTCACAAAGAATAGGTAAGTTCTTTCTGCATGTTTGAAATGCCTCATAATCTGAATAAACAATCAAAATGCACATAAAACGTTAATAGCTTTTAAAAAACTTTTAAATTCACCACTCTTTATCTCAATTGCTGAGTGAGTTCCTTTGAAAATAAAGACATAATGTAGATAGATGGAGATAATTTTTAAGAAAATATAGCTCATTTTCCTGAGCATGGAATTTGCCACTTTTTTAGAAGGAGAGTATTCGATAAAAAATAAAAGTATAGTAATGGTCCATTTGTTCCAATGTCAGACTAGCAAATATTATAAAAATGCAAAATAACAGGAGGAAAATATTGAAGCAACAAGAAAAAGTCCCATTAAATAGCTGAGTATCACTGTCAGGTCTTCACTCAAAGAGCCCTGTGTGAAATGAAGCAGGGAATTAAGAATGCCTATAGATACAGTGGCAGCAATAAGAAATAACAGATACAGAAGGCAGTCGGAGGAGGAATCACTTAATCAGCATCAAATGTCCCTGTATACATCAGTAACGGTGAATATGATGACCTTACAGTACAGCACAATGAGTAATTAATACAATGATTCTGAATTGCCAAGTGCAACAGATTTGATGTTTGCTCAGAAACATTGTCTCTTCCCCTCACCCTTACTTCTATTAAAAATATTTTGTGTCTTCCTCTTGCCTCCATCTTCCTCAGTGGAGAGTACTTCCCTTGACTCTGGGGTCATCCATGTGATGTCAGCTCTGGCTAATAAGCAGTCATGAAGCGTGCACTTGCTTGAAAGCGCTTGACACGACTGGGCTTGCTCTCCTTCACCTACACCCCCTCCAGGAGAAGAGCCTCCAGGTATTAGTGCTGCCTCCGCCTCAGCCTGGTGCCAACAATGAGTATTTGCAGATGGGAGCAGAGACCAAAAGAAGCAGGGAGCCCAACCCAGGAAGACAGACGTCTTAGAACAGCGGCCCCCAACCTTTTCAGCAACCTTTTCATGGAAGACAATTTTTCCATGGACCCGGGGGAGCGGGGGTGCAGGGGGGATGGTTCAGGCAGTAACGTGAGTGATGGGGAGTGATGCGAAGTGGCAGGTGAAGCTTCGCTCACTTGCCCACCTCTCACCTTCTGCTGTGTGGCCCGGTTCCTAACAGGCTGCAGACCGGTACTGGTCCGCAGCCCGGGGGTTGAGGACCCCTGTCTTAGAAAAACATTTCCAGTTGTGTTGATCCCACGACAACCTACAAATTAACTGATGAATAAATACCTTATGGCTCAGAGATTTGTATGGTGATATGCAGCATAACTGTGGCCACAATTAACTAATGCACCAAGAAAAAGTAAAAAATATTTACTCAATATTTTGGCAGAAATAAGGAAAGATACTTTATAGAATTTTCCCACAAAATACTTATTCATATTTTTGTGTTTTTGCTTTTATTTCTGAAAAGAATACATTTCAGACACATGAAAGACTGACTTACTGGAACACTTCTTGAGGATGTCATTATCCTCTATCTACCACTTCTACTCTACCACTCTTTGGGCTCGATATTGAATTATGCCCATAACATTTCACAAAACAAGGAGCCCCCTCGATTCCAAAGATTCATGGAGGACTCACTTTGTCATCTGCCTTATTGTTCTCCTACTTCTTACTTGTTCCTTCTAGATATCTGTTGAAGGAGTTCACAGAGAGGATGTGACCGCAGGTTGACCTGTCAGCTGGACCCAGGCAGTCAGAGGACCCCCCCACCCTTGGGACATGTGTGCCACCTACTATTCCCATACTAGTAGCTGTTTCAAGGACATAGCCTTGAGAAAGCAATGTGTTGTTGAGTCCATCTGGACTGAGTATGTGTCTGAACTCAGATAAGGACGTTATTTTCAAGATTCTTGTGGGTGGGTGCGGAGATCTCCTCATCTTCTGGCCACCCATGACACGCCTCAGACGCAAGTTTCCTTGCTTATGAAATCTGCCACCCACCCACCATTCTGGAGGGGCCTGCCCCTTTCTTTGGGCTCTCCTTGCCCTCCATGAATGGGAGCCAGTTTGCCAACCAACAATATTTTTCATGAAATCTTCTTCCTTTGCCAAATCTTTAATTGACAGTAATTTCTAACATTCTATATCCATCCCTTTGCGCACTATGTACATTCCCTGGGTGATCTCTACACTTTTATGGTTTCAACGTCCATCTTTAGCTCCAGCTCTGATCCCCTTTCTGAACTCCATTCCCTTATAGCCGACAGCCTACTGGACATCTCTCCTTGGAAATAATAAAACATCCAAAATGATAATCATTTTCACCCCACCTCCAACTCACAGCCCATCTCAACTGCAAACTTGTTCCTCCTCCTGTTTTCCATATTTCGAGGAACCACCTTGCACCCATGCAAGGTGTAGAAACTCAGAAGTGAAATTTGATCCCTCATTCTCCACATTCTATCGATTGTCTGTCATATCTGTCTTTGCAATTGTTAAGTGCTCTCACTGATAACCTGGGTTACAATTCCTTCCTCTTAATTAATCTCCTTGCCCTAGGTCTTACCCCATCCTCTCAAGTCATCTTCCTTTGCTACTAGAATGTCGTTCCTCAAATTAAATATTATTACATCAAATGGCACTCAAACTCATTTAATACCTTTCCATAAAGCTCAGGACAAAAAGTATGTATCTTTAGATGATATAAAAGACCCTTCATCTACTCAACTTCATTTCCCCTCACGCAACTTCCCATGCTCCAGCTATACTGAACTACAAAATGTGCAATTCCTAGAGTTCACGTTATTCAAAGAATTTCTGTGGCTGTTCTTTCTGTGGCTGTCCTTCTCCTTTACCACCGCCCTCTCCCAAGTAGTTCCAAAGCCCTGTGCACATATCTCTACAATACTACTTATCATATTACACTAACAATTAGTCCACTTACTTAAATGTTTCCCTCATTTTACTATAATCTACCTGACAGCAGAGACTATATTTTCCTTATAGTCTGAGGATCTATATATTAGGCACCCAATAAATATTTGATAAATGAAGCATGAAAATATTAGTAAACATTCAAGACACTTTGGATTTAGGATCCATGTACAGTAGCCAGGGTAGTTTTTACTCTTTTATTTTAAAGTTGAGGGAATGGAGCCTTAAAAAGAATAATGCACAGGACATTTGGCTAAGAACTGGAGAAAGCCATACCTGCAACCCAAGTCTTTGGACATCCTGACTGGTGTCCTAGTCCACAATATCCTATTCATTCATTCATTTATAAATCTATATTTTTTCTATCCTCAAGTTCACTGATTCTTTCCTTTGTGATTTTCATTCTGTTGTCAAACCAATTCAGTGAGTTTTTATTTTCATTATCATATTTTTCAGTTCTAAAATTTCCATTTGTTTTTCCTTTACATCTTTTATTTCTTCGCTGAGGCCTTCTATTTAACTGAGGCTTTTTAAAAAATGTTTCAAATCTGTTCATCGTTGCTCGTTTAAGCATTTTTTGTATGATGGCTGCTTTAAAAATCCTTGTCTGATAATTCCAGTCTCTGTCACCTCAGTGTTAGCATCTACTGATTGCTTTTCTCATTCAAGTTGATATTTTCCTGGTTCTTGGTATGACAAGTGATTTTTGTTTGTATCCTGGACATTATAAGTATTTTATTAGGAGATGCTGGAGCTTATTTAAAGATCCTATTTAAATCTTCTGTTTTATCAGGCCTCCTCCGATACTGTGTCAGTGGGGGAGGGAGACAACTCATTACCACCAGGTTCAGGTGTAAGTTCCAGCTCCCCATTAGGCCTCCACTGACACTCATGAGAGTAAGGGGTACCTCATTACTGCTGAGCTAGGGTAAAAGTTCAGGATCCCACTAGGCTTCCATTACATCATCCTGGCTGATAGGGGGGAATGGCACCTCATTTTGACTCCCCACATGGACTCCACTGACAATGCCAGGGGTAAGATCCTTCTTACCTCTTTATCTTAGCCATAATGAAAGTTCCAATTCTTGATATAACTTTCTCTGACACCACCAGGGGAGGTGGCGATGTTTAGGACACCTTGTCACAGCCTGGTAAGAGTAGAAGTCTAGGTTCTCCATTACCTTTTCACTGGTGAAGATGGGATGGGAGCCACAGAGCTTTCCATAGCGTTTGACTGTATTAGGGAAGTTACTGGCCAAAAACGTCCTGTCTTGGCAGGCTGTCCCTCCCCACCCCTTTTATCTTTGGGGGGGAAGGTCCAAAGAAGTTTTTGTTGGAATTTTTTTTCTGCACCCATTGGTATTTCTAGGTTGCCACCTTCTCCAGCACTCAGTATAGGATATATAAGACAAGAAAGAAAACCCAAGGAACTCAGTGCCATGTCATTTCTCATGTCCCAAAGTTCCTAGCTGGTTTGGTTTCTTCTCTCTTCCTTTCAGAGTCTTCTTATGTGTATTTTATATATAATGTCCTATTTTTTAGCTATATTTAACAGGATGAATAGGAAAAAGTGCATTTTGTCCAACTTGTCCTGAAAGTTTCTAAGTAATATTTATTGATCCCTTATTCTAGACCAATATTTCATGTGTATGAAGTCATCTAATCAAAAAACAACCCTAGGGACCCTTGTGCACTGTTGGTGGGAATGTAAATTGGTGCAGCCGCTATGGAAAACAGTATGGAGGTTCCTCAAAAACTTAAAAACAGAACTACCATAAAATCCAGCAATTCCATTTCTGGGTGTTTACCTGAAGAAAATAAAAACATTAATTCAAAATGATATATGCACCCTTATGTTCACTGCAGCATTATTTATAATAGCCAAGATGCAGAAGCGACCTAAATGTCCATCAGTAGATGTGTTGAGTTGATCAAGAATATATATATATATATATATATATATATACACACACACATACATACACACACACACACACACACACACAATGGAATATTACTCAACCATAAAAAAGAATGAAATTGTGCCATTGGACATAGAGGGTATTATGCTAAGTGAAATACATCCAAAAAAGACAAATACCATATATTCTCACTTATATATGCAATATAAAAAAAACAAATTAACAAACAAAATAAAAGAGAAACAGACATACAGATACAGGGAACAAATCGGTAGTTGCCAGAGGGGAGGTGGATAGGGGTTTGGGCAAAATATGTGAAGGGGAATTAAGAGATACAAACTTCCAGTTATAAAATAAATAAGTCACAGGGATGTAGTATACTACATAAGGATGTAATATAGTCAATAATACTGCAGTAATTTTGTATGGAGCCAGACAGTTACTAGACTTATCATGATAATCATTTCATAATGTATTTTATTTTCAGATCACTATGTTGTACAGCTGAAAAATACCACAATATTGTACATCAACTGTACTTCAACTTTAAAAAAACCTACCCTATGAGGTAGGTACTATTGTAAACCCCATTTTATGTATGAGGAAACTCATCTGACAGCAACTTGCTAAAGGCAGCGTATTATGGAACCAACCCCATGAACATCAAACGGCAGTAACTCTACAGGCAATACTCAAAGAACTTCAGATTTTCTTTCCAATTATTTGTAACTTTTGGGTGGTTTAACATTTAAATTACTTGTACCCTAACATTTTCTTTTTGAAGGATGCCCTTAAGGAAACTTAAAGAATTTTAAGGGTACCCTTTGGGACAGACAGGAAGGAAATTCAAGCAGAGGGAAAGGCCTGCAAGCAGTGTTAAGCAAGAACTGTTGCAGAAAGTAACATATTGGCATGGCTCCAGAAATGGTTATAGGTAATGAATATACTGCTATAAATTGGCTAAATTTAAGGACTGGTTTACTGCGGATGACTAGACCAAGTGACCCGCAAAGGGCCTCCTGGCTCAAAGATTTGATTTTTCTACTGTGAGAAGATTCGTATTTCATTTTAAATCAAATCATTTCAGTAAAGGTCAACTGAATGCCTTCTATGTGCTGTCTCTCCAGTACCCCTTCTAAATTTATGAGAAGGTTTTAAATGGTTTGTCTCCCCAGATTATTAAAATAACTAATGCTCACTGCAGAAAACTGAGAAAATATACTTTGGAGTATTTTATTTTTTCTATATGTAAATATTCTGCCTCTGTTTAAGAGTACATTATGAGTTTTTTCCAATGATCTGAACAATTCTCAGAATGCATTTAACGAAGGCATAATATTCCATTCAACTGCTGTTCAATAATAGCCTCTGCAGCACTATTTAAGCACAAAATTATCCTGCATTGTTGCAAATTGCTTTTCACAATATTTTCATTATTTTAAATGATCCCAGTATGATGTTTCTTGTAGAGAAATATTGGTCACATTGCTTTTTATTACATATGCCAGCAAGATTCCTACAATCAAACACACACACACTTTCACACATCAAACAACCAAACTGCTTTCTGGAAATATTGAATCAATTTATATTACTGTCAGCATTAGCTGAAAGTTCATTTTATCACACTCCTCTAAACACAGATTCTTCTCAATCTTCTTCAATTTTAGAAGCAATTTTAGAAGTTTTAATTTTGGTTTATGTGATGACTAGTATTAAACACAATGTCTTACCAATTTTTAAAAGTTCTTTATATAGGACATTGAATTAAGTCTGATATTGTTACAAATTATATTCTCAGTTTATTCACTAATTTTAGTTCATAGTGTTTCCTGATATAAAGATATTTTAAATTTGTATGTAGTCAAATAAACTCATAATTTTCCTTCACAATTTTTCCCTCTAAGATAATTCATACTACTTCTCTTCTGATTTAATTTTTTATATTGATGCCTTAAATGTACCATTAATGTATTCATATATGTGTATAATCTGTATGTAAAATCTGTTATATGTTATACACATGTACTATGATATGTGTGTATATGTATTTATATAGATATATGTATATTATGATGTAGCAGTACAATTATATTTATTTATCAGTAGTTAATTTGCCAAGCATCATTTTTTGACTAATTCTTACTGTCCTCATTCATTTGTGATGCTCCATTCTTCCCAAACGTCTTAGTTTTTTATATACACACACACGCACACACACACACATACATATATCAGCACCTTTGTCAGGGCTATATAGCTACTAGATATAACTACTGGAATATTCTACCAATAGAGTCTTTGACTAGCTCTCTTTTTAAACTCAGTCAGATTTAATTCTGTTGCAGAAAGGAAAAAACTTCATACTCTTTATCCTACCCAACCCCTGCCCTGAATTCCTTCTGCAGAAAATTGGAAGCAACCTGAAGGTACCCCATAACCTACTTGAATAACAGAAAAAAATATAAACCTGAAATAAAATTGAAAGCGATATGGAGCCAAGAGAAACGGTGCTACCCCCAGATCAGAACAGTGGAAAAAAATTTTAACATATAAAACAGATAGGAGCAAAGTGACTGCTCAATCCAGAAATCATGAGAAACATGACAGATCCAAGGGTATGATACTGAAAGATTTCCATGACATTTTATATACTGCTAAGTTAAAAGAAAGAAAAGGAAGGTGTAGAAAAATTTATAGAGCCATACCACAGAATACTCTACATTCATGAGGAACCTATAAACCCTAAGGAAATACAAAGGCTCACCAAAAAACCTCTCAATAAAACTCTGAAATAACTCCCAGATCAGAGGGAGGTAGGAATAAAGAATGGGCATTGGTGTTTAGATAGAAAATTAAGACATAATCAAACACACACACATCATAAAATATTTAACCTGTCTAGAGTCTTTCTAAAATAAGTATAATTTCTGCATGGATGATCGTCCCAAAGATTCAGGACCTGTAAAATAGGAACAAGCCTCTGTACAACTTCTAAGAAGCCTAGAAACTCTACATTGCCACCTGGAAATCCCCTCTTCTCCCTCAAACAATTGTAGAAAGAATGACTCTAGCAATCAAAACCTGTATTCATTGACAAGTGAACAAGGATCCTTATTTGGGTTTTGAAATGTACTCAGCTACCTGCTGAATCTTGACACTCAGATGAGCGTGTGTGTGTGTGTGTGTGTGTATGTGTGTGTGTGTTATGTGTATGTGTGTGCATGTATGTGTGTGTATATGAATTAGAAGACAAAATAAAGCTGAGGTGTGGGGAGGGCATATTCTCAATATAAATAACAAGCGGAAAGGTATATTTGCAACTTCAATAATATTTAAAGTGTTCCTACAAGTCAATAAGAAAAAAATTTTAAATCCAATAGGCAAAGAAATTCAGCACACTACCCACAGGGAAAAAAAACGATAATGGCCAATAAGCATAAAAACAGTGCTCAGTCTTACAAACATCAGGAAAATGAACATTAAAACAATAATGAGATGCCATTTTTCTAAACTGGATTGGTATAAAAATATAATACACACTGTTGGTGAAAGAAAAGAGAAACTGGCATTCTCACGTAAAGTTGGTAAGCAAATAAATTAGTTCAGCAATTTAGGAGTGGATATATATACTTAGCTCCAAAATGTACTTTTAACTTAACCAAAGAAAGTTGCTTACGTGTTCATCTCTGTTGCATAAAAGCACAAGAAGGAGTCTAGAAAAATGGACAAGAAAATATTAACAGTAGTAAACTCTGGGTAAGAGAAAGTTGGGGGACAGTATGGAGAAGGGATGGTCTATATTTTTATATGATATGTACTTCCTCTGTTATTTAATTTTTATGAGCATGTATTTATATATTGAATACATGATTTACATATATTTAAATAACATTAAAAGCTTTAACAGTCTAGATGGCTTGTCTCCTGATGTGACTGAATCATCAACTCTATAATCAGTATAACTACCATTAATGGAAAACATTCTAATTTAATAAAAACATCTTCTTGAATATTCTTCTGGTAAAAAGAAGCATTTCTTACACTTATGATAACATCTAAACTCAGTTTTAAGAACTAAAATTTGGACCATAAAAAGTTCATTCTTTTTATTTTTCTCACCAGTATTAACCTCAAGCATCTGAACAGTCAATAATAAACAGCTAGATAGAATCTTCAAATCACACAGAGAGGTCTGTCATAAATTTGTGGTCATCATTCCTGCTGTCCATATCATTTTGGGTGTCCTCATTCCAGGCACTTGTAAGACTGCACTTTCATATCCACTTGAAATGAGGTGTGGCCATGTGGCTTGCTCTGGCCCATGAAATGGCAACAGAAGTAATGCAAGGAGTCTTCAAGAGCAAATGCATGCTGACAACTTCCCCTTCTCCCTGCCACAAGGATACTCCAAATGGCAACTGCACTGTTAGCTTATATCCTTGAATGAGGATGGATGACATGGAGCAAATCTCTTGGGTAACCCAAGATAAACCTGTACTATAAGTGAGATACTACTGGGCTATTTTAAAACGGGGAGATTTGAGTGTTGTTTATTCCTGCAGCATAACTTAATCTATCCTGATACAGAAGTCTTAATTTAAGATCCATAAATGTTCACAAATTCAAACAAGCTTTAAAATTGTCACATTTCATAATTTAAAAGGCAAAGGGATGCATTCCAGGACAAACGAAACAGGAGGAATCTCAGCTAGTGTAATTCTATAGTCACTACAGTAATGTTAGATTCCTTGAAAAGGAGTCAGAGACGAGCCATCATCATCAGTGTCTGAGTTCACAGAGGCGGGGCTTGACGGTTTTCAGAAGGGGCTCAGAAAAAATGAAAGGTTCTGAAATTCGTTCTAGATGTCCTGAACATAATTTTCTATTTTCCTTTGCCTTTTTCTCATCAACCCCTGCTAACTTACATCTAGCATAAAACCTTGGACTCAGCTCTTTGGAAAAAATCTGCCTTGAGTTGTATTTCTTCTGTTCTTCACTTCAGCTCACCCTAAGTCTTCTCTGTCTTTCCTAATATTTGATTCTAGCCTACCCTGCATTTGACTTTGGCTTTCTTCATCAAATGAGTTAGACTGGAGTGTGTACTTGGCCCACACATTGGGCTAAGTCAGTGAATGTGGGTGGATGTCTGAAAGATTTTTAAGAGGTAGGGAGCCTGACAAGCGCCATGGTCTTGATCTCTGGATGCCAGAAAAAGCTACTGGCAAATTTTCACATGATTCTTC
Organism: Mesoplodon bidens; assembly: GCF_964165515.1. Taxonomy (NCBI): domain Eukaryota; kingdom Metazoa; phylum Chordata; class Mammalia; order Artiodactyla; family Ziphiidae; genus Mesoplodon; species Mesoplodon bidens. Next base: position 95,283,432 of record NC_138167.1, read on the forward strand.
TGTTCCCATCAATTCCTATAACCATCAACTTCCCCTCTGTTGAGGGCTAAATTTTCTTTTTTAAGCATGTATTTATTAAGTCAGTTTTCAAACATTACAAAAGGAAATAAAACGTTGACACTCAAAAAAAAAAAAATGTCCTCATGTCAGAGGGGAAAACTGATAGCATTTACTCTGTGGATTTGATTACCCAGCAATGTAAAGTTAAACTGGTAAAGTCTAAAATGTTCCTCTCAATTCCACCACTGCCTCCTTTGCCAAGAATAAAATTGATTTAATATACTTCCAACAGTGTGGCCTATGAAACTCTTTCACAAACTGCCAGATTTTAATTTGCATAAAATAACTGTTGAAAGCTTCCTCCAGCACAACCATATTTAGTGGTGACAATGTTGTAACCCTCTCTGTACTCTCAGCTGCTCTGTACTCTGCAAATTTTCATTATTAAATAACTGGAAAGTCTAACTTATAATTTACCTTCTGATATGAGTTTACTTCCTTCAGATCAGATTATAATTTCCTTCCTTGATGACCTCCTACGTGGGTCTTCATTTCATCACAGTTTCAGAAAAAAACAAAAACAAACTCCAAGCTCTTTTTCAAACGTTAAATAAACCTGAAGCCAACATACTGAGAACAATTCAAAGATGATGAATACATTTGGTTATTTGTATACTAAAACACTAAATCTATATACTAAAATAGTGATGAACATATAATCTTTATAATTGATAATTCATTATTTTATAAGAAGACTATGGCACATTATAACCCCCAGTATTAACTGTCAATAATCCTTTCAAACATTTTTCTGTTCAACAAATTTAACAGTAAATAGTTTATTGTTGATTAGAACTGAGACTGTGAAGGAAGGGGAAAAAATATAACTGGGTACATGTTCTCCACTCTGAAAGGCAGACTAATTTGCAATAACTATAATAAGAAGCAAAATGTGGCAAATTTCCTGACAGAAGTACAAACTAAGTATGATGAAAGCACAATAAAAAAGAGTTTAATTCCAACTACAGGTATGTGGTAAGGAGAGGGCTGGATGTTGTAAGGAATGCATCAATAGTTACCAGTTTGGGCTTTAAAGTCAAAAGGCCAGAGTTCAAATCTCAGACATGTTGTTTACTAGCTGTATGACTGTAGGCAAATTAACATGTCTAGGCCTTTCTTCCCTCATCTATGAAACTAGGAAAATAAAATAAAAACCAACTACATAGCACTTACTCTGTACCAAGACAATACTATAAGCATTTAATACAAATTAATTCATTTAATTCTCCTAATAACTGTGTGTGTACACTAATATCACCCTCATTTTACAGATAAGGAAACTGAGGTACAGAGAAGTTAAGTGGCCTATCTGAGGTCCACACTGGAGCATGACAAGCTGGGACTGGATGTCAGGCTGTCAGGCTCTGATTCACAACCACTATTCTGTGTGGATGAGTTAATGTGAGAGAACTCTACACCCACCATGAGCACAATTTTATACACATTTCATTGACTCCTTTCCGTAATGCTATGAGGTGATTACTATCACTACATACACTTACAAACGAGCACCTGGCTTAGATGAATTATGAAAGGACACTTTTGTGGCAATGGGTACAATGAGCTGGAGCAGGACAAGAGGAGAGAGGACTGATAGAGATTTTTTGCAATAATCAAGTGTGATGATAAAGATGGAAATGAGGGAGAGATCTGAGAAATACAGAAGAATGAAAAGAAAATTTTTAGAGTAAAAACAGGAAGAGAATGAAAAAAGTATCTATCAAAGAAACCGGGACTCTAGAAGGGTCAGCAACCCTAGCCTCTTGCCAAATCTGGACCACCACCTGTTTGTGTAAATAAAGTTTTATTGAAACACAGCCACACTCAGTTGTTTATATATTCTCTGTGACAGCTTTTGCTCAACAACAGCAGAATTGAGTGGTTGCAATGGAACCTATCTGGCCTGCATAGCCAAACATATTTACCATTTTGCACCTTAAAGAAAAACTGCCAATCCTTGCTCCAGAGAAGCCCTGTCCAATAGAAATTTCTGTGATGATGGAAGTGTTTCATATCTCCACTGCTCAACAGGGTAGCCACTAGCCACAAGTGGCTGGCTAAATTTAAATTCAAACTAATTAAAAGTAAATAAAATTTAAAATTTAGTTCTTCAGTTGCACTAGCCACCTTTCAAACACTCAATAGCATCATTAGCTAACGTAAATTTTATTTAATTCTAATTAAATTGAACTTAAATTTAAATAACCACAGATGGCTTACTGGCTACTATACTGAACAACACAGTTGTGGGAAATTTCAAAGAGGTAGATGTGGTCCCCAGAGTTAAATACTATAGAGAGACCAAGCAAGGTAAGGACTTCAAATCAGTCCATAGAATTAAGCAACAAATAGGCACTGATGATCTTTGGGAGAGTAATTTGGGTAGATTGACAAGGCCTGAGGCCACCTTTCAGGGGATGCAAGAGTGTAAAGGAGAGGAGGACCTGGAGAATAGACAACGTGGCCAAGAAGTTAGCATGTAAAGAGAAGGGGAATGTTCTAGCTCCTCTTATCTTGTGCAAATCTTTCAACTGAATTTTATTAAAAGAGAAGGGTGAAACATGAGGGTAGCTGAGGGGAAAGGGACTGAAAACTACTGGAAATACTGTTTGTTTTTTAATGGCATTGGCAAGTGGGAAAGTAAAAAACAGGGCAAAGTTCAGGTTCTGTTTTGGAAGTGCAAGTGCATCAGTGCCGCTGAGAGAAGAGATGTGTGTTTTGGGCATAACAAGAGCTAAGGCAAGAGAGACCAGTGCAAACCTTACCTTAAAAGCCCTGAACACCTCATTAAGAAAGGGGAGGCCATTAAAGGGGAATGCCCTCTTCAGAAAGGGATGTCAGGTCACTCTTGGGAGGCAAATGAGGAAACAGAATCAGTTAGGATCTATTGACTATCCTAGAAAGTCACAGGAAGTTAAAAAAAAAATGTGGGGGAGGTATAGAAACAAATCAAAGGAGCTAGAAGTAGAAAGAAGGGTGTGTCAAAGAAAACTGAGGTCACATCATCTCTGTGTATCAGGTTTATGTTCTCTTTAAGGGACACCTGAAATAAGAAAGAAAAATACATAATTTTGAAGTAAGAGTGGGAATAACATTTTGTTAATTACCAATAATGTGCCAGGTTCTGAGTTTGGTAACTCATTTAATCCACGCACTACCCCTTCAGGAAGACAATGTTATTCCTATTTTACAGACGAGAAATGAGGCTTAGAGAGGTCAAATAACTTCCCAGAATTATCAAACTAACACATGGCACACTGGAACCCAGTGCTTTCCCACTCCGGGGAAAATATGATGCATTTCCAATTTTCCATGTCTGTGTGCTAATTTGAGTAATTCTTATACCCTCACTAGACACTGTTTCCTGTGGGCAGAGACCATGTGCTAGCTCATTAATGGCACACAGCAAATTCTCAATAATTATTTTTATCTTTTTAAACATTTTTTAATTAATTAATTTATTTTATTTTTGGCTGTGTTGGGTCTTCGTTGCTGCACACAGGCTTTCTCTAGTTGCAGTGAGCAGGGGCTACTCTTCATTGTGGTGCATGGGTTTCTCATTGCGGTGGCTTCTCGTTGCAGAGCACGGGCCCTAGGCGCGCGGGCTTCAGTAGTTGTGGCATGTGGGCTCAGTAGTTGTGGCTCGCAGGCTCTAGAGCGCAGGCTCAGTAGTTGTGGCGCACGGGCTTAGTTGCTCCGCGGCATGTGGGATCCTCCTGGACCAGGGCTCGAACCCGTGTCCCCTGCATTGGCAGCGGATTCATAACCACTGTGCCACCAGGGAAGTCCCTCAATGATTATTTTTAATTATATGTTACAAGTGTGAATGAATGTGAATTGAAGTAGTACTCTTCTGACACTTTAACACAAATAAGTAAGAGTCTCATGAGGTAACTGCTCAGCAAAAACAATGACGCGCTCAAAAGACTACTATTGCACACAAACAGAGAAGGCTTTAAGCATTTTTAAGAGAGCATCATATTGCTTTGTTCACACTGTGACATCTCATCTAAATTACAGGTACTTGGCCTTGGGCAGTATGAACTGACTGTTCCGGGAAACCCTCCAAATTGGGTAACTGCTTACTTGGGGCAGCATAATAACCTCATGTTAATTGAACCACTAGGATATTTGTTTTTGTAAAAGTAGTTGGAAAGCACATCTCTCTATAGGACAATATTTTAACAGAGAAACATAATGCAAAGAGAAATCTGTTCTTTAGCCCTACTGATACTTTCCACATGAGTACACTCAGAACCTGGCCCCATCCCACTAGCTTTCGCCACAGACTGCCCCCATCTCAGCATGAAAGGACAGCTCAGGCATCTACACCTCTGCCAGATCATCTTGGATTATAACTGAGTGAATTGCCAGTGAGAAATGCAGCCAACAGGAAAAAGAATAAAAAGAAAGGCTTTCAAGAAATCAGTACCTGTTATCTGAACTGGATCCACTGTCAACAGAGAGAGAAGGCATGAATGAATGGTCCTAAAGATCCCCAGGTTGTGAGTCATGCTTGGCAGCTAGATTCAAAGCAGAAGATGAGGACACAATTTTATCTCGTTGCTTTATTTTTATTCTAGAGGAAATGCAGGAAAAACAAAGAATTGAAGCAAAAGGAAATGGGATTCAGCTTAATTCAAACGAGGAAAAGATAAAATTATAATTAAAGCTAAAGGTCAAATGTAAAAGTGAAGATAGAGATGTTTACATTTCAAAGCATAAATTTATTAAAATTTAAATATAATCCCCAATAAATATATGTTTCAAAGTACATTCTAAAGGAAAGTAAACTTCATCAGTCAGCCCTATTCAAGACAGCTACTTAGGACACTCTTTGGAGCAGTGGTCCTCAACCAGCCAACTCAGAAACAGGTCATGATGAGCTCATAAGGAACCAAACTCCAAATCAGAGCAGGTTCCTAGAAAACCAGACAGAGACCAGGATGCCCACGGGGACCCTAAGCAGGTAACCCTGAAACCTCAGAACCATCCAGGGAATCGGGAGGGAGCAGACGAGGAGGAGGTACACTCTCCAACGTGAACCGATATTTGTTGGAAGGGAGAGAAGATGCCTTTTAGCGTTTAATCCTAATGATAGCCATGACAACGTGATGAAGAAGGAACAAAAAGGAAAGGGGGAGGGGGAGAAAGAAGAAGAGAGAGCAGCCCCAGCACCATGCAGGGCAGGAGAAAGCCAGTTTGTTGACATAGTGTCATCTTGCTCTGGTTAAGGAGAAATGGGAAGAAGAGAGGGGAGAAATAGGTAAGGATTGAAACTAATGTGCTCTAAAACTTAGGACTTTAGGACTGCATATTTTTTCTGTGTTCATATTACATCTTCATCTTAACTATCCATTTCTCTCTCTTTAAGGCTACAACTCAGGCAGAATGATACGCTGCAATGTTCTGATGGAACTGTCCTCTACAGCTGATGCTCCCAGAAGGCAGATACCACATTCATTAACTCATTCTGCACACTTAGCTCATGTCCACAGAGAGATGTTCTATACAAGCTCTTATTAAAGTGGAAGGATACAATCAATCATTTTAGAAGGTCTAAAAAGAACTTTTTCTTCCCACTGAGCCTTGTAAATTATTCTGAGATTGTTTCTATAAAGACTAGGTAATTGAGGGAGATACACAGGGAGCATCAATTTTGTTTGTTTTATTGCTTAAAATAAAACGATCTGAAGCAAATGTGACACAATGTTAAGATTTTACAATGCCCAATGTTCAGTGTCCACTAAATTATTACCTTTATTTATTCTCTAAATGTTTCATAAGGAAAAAGACTGTGGAGTCTTAGTCACAATATTTATTAATATTTTTGGAGAAATATTTTGACAATATACATCAGAAAGTGTATAATTTCTCTTTGACCCAGAAATCTTCTAAGAATTCATCAGCAAGAAGGAAGGAAAGAAAGAAACAGAGAGAGACAGATGGACAGTCAGACACAGGGACAGAGAAATCTTTGGAACGCTGTGTCCAAAAAAGCAAGTATTTCTGCAAGTAAAAAGAAACCACCCAAAAATCAACCGGAAGGGATTGTGAAATAAATAATCTTATATTCACCCAATATGTTTAAATATTCTGCATATACTAAAAATCATGAAATAGAAGAATAGAGGAATGGAAACATCACAGCTTATTCCAAGTGGGAAAATGAGTTATCAAACAATATGAACAGTATAATTCCATTTTTCTGTAAGAACAAAAATAGAGACCCAGAGAGTCAAACAGACTGACAAACAGACAGAGATAATAGATTTTTAAAAGGCACAACACATACACATACAAAAAATATGTGTGGGGCTTCCCTGGTGGCGCAGTGGTTGAGAGTCCGTCTGCCGATGCAGGGGACACGGGTTCGTGCCCCAGTCCGGGAGGATCCCACATGCCGCGGAGCGGCTGGGACCGTGAGCCATGGCTGCTGAGCCTGCGCGTCCTGAGCCTGTGCTCCACAAAGGGAGAGGCCACAGCAGTGCGAGGCCTACGTACCGCAAAAAAAAAAAAAAAGTGTGTACAAAAACTGGTGGTGAATCTGAATAAGGTTTGCAGTCTAACTAACTGTATTGTACAAATGTCAGTTTTGGTTTTGATAATGTACTGTAGTCGTGTAAGATGTTACCACTGGGGAAAGCTGAGTGATGGGTACCAATGACCTCTTTCTACTATTTTTGCAACTTCTTATGAGTCTATAATTATTCCAAAATAAAAATTTAAAAAGAAAATAAAAGACTGAAGGGAAATATACTGACTATACCAAGATATATACTAAGAATTATTTACATATTGAACTATAATTGATATTCCACCTATTTTGGCTTTCCTGAGTTTATCTAATTAAAACTTAAAGTAATAACTGCACCTTTGTGGGGGAAAAGCATAAACCTAAATTTCAATCAGAATTACTTTTGAATAAAAAATGTCAATGAAAAGTAATTCAAAACTTAGATCTCAAACCTAGGCTTTGTGATTATAAAACCTCTGCTCTTTTACCTAAGCCAGATTATATCCCCTCCAATTTCCCACCTTCACTCTCACCAAAACAACTTTACACATAGACAGAAACTAAATCCAACTTAACTAACCATATACCACTGAGTGTAAGTTAAAACATTAAGAAAAGTAACCTACTGTACAGCACAGGGAACTCTACTCAGTGCTCTGTGGTGACCTAAATGGGAAGGAAATTCAAAAAAGAGGGGATCTATGCATACATATAGCTGATTCACTTTGCTGTACAGTAGAAATTAACACATTGTAAAGCAGCTATACTCCAATAAAAATTAATTAAAAAAGAAAAGTGGACAAAATTTTTATTGTATTTTTTCCCTAGTTTTATCATCAAAAAAATCTAAGAACAAGGTCACAAACTACATCTTTGCTCTATCCTTGCCAATTCTCCCACTATCTACATATCATATCATAGATAAAACATTTTCCACTCACATTTCGATAATTTGAAACTTGGACACAGTACAGCCTGCTCAATTATCCAAGAGTTCATTATCCAGCTGGTGCTAACCAAGCCCATTATGTCTCTTTATTCTCTTTTTTGTTACTTGTCTTTTCTTCACCTTCCTGCATGTTAGCACCTCTAGCAGAAAATGAGAGGCTGCACAAAGGGATAAAATTAAAATTGGTTGACTTTTATCTATTAAAGGATTCGCTGGTTACAAAATGACCACTGTTCATCAAAATGTGAGCCTGAATGCTCTAGTTACTCACACCTCAACAGTCAAAGGTAATTCAGAGTAGATTGTAAAACAAAAGCAAATTTTATTACCCATATTTTCAGAAAATAATAACTAGGTAGTTCATATCACTCATGATTACTCTCCTTTTATTAAACAGGAAAATGAAAGCTATCTTATCACAAGCAAAAACACTTTTTTTATTTGATGTATGAAATCATACCTCAAAGCTATACTCTTCCTGGACTCTCATTCAGCACCTGGAATAGTGCCTGGCATGTAGGAGGCATTCAAACATTTGATGAGTGAACAAGAGAAAGAAAGAGAGAATAAATGAAGGAACAAATGAGTTAGGAATGGATAAGTTCTAGAGCCAAAAAACTCCACTTTTAACAGGTCAACAAACGTGTGTGTGTGTGTGTCTGTGTGTGTGCATCTGACTTGTTTTTAAATCTGTTAACACCAGTAGTATAAGGATAAAACAGGATTAACTGGAGAGGAAATATGACACAATGAGAAGCTGATACACTCTAAAGTCTAACAGATTTGGTTTTTCATCCAAGATCTGCCACCTGCATTCTAAGTGAACATGAGCTAGTTACTTAACTTTCCCTAAATTCTTCTTTAAAAAAGTATTCTCTTGAGAAGTTAAAAAACTATGGTAAGAAGTATTACTGGTGCTATTCTTACTGTGATAATATATTTTGTATTGTGTAACACTTCAACACACACTCACAAACACACTCACATATGTGCATGCACACACACTCATACAAGTACACATGTACAGAGTAAAATCATCTTTTAGGATTTAAGAGATTTTGATTTGAGTATTATTATTTCCATCAAATACAATACTTGAAATAACTAGATATTTAATAAGAAAAAGAAAATCTTCCTAATTAAATTTTTTTCTAATTATAAATTTTAAAATTAATCCTTTTATAAATTAATTAAACTAAGGAAAGGAAATTTCATTAAGTTGGATCTACTAAGGCTGTAACAACAAATTACATTTCAAACAGTTCTTGAAATATTCGGGTGAAATGAGATGTTTAGAGTAGATATATGTAGAAGATCTTGAGCAGTCAGAACTCAACATTTTAAAATAATAATAAAGTCAGTTTTGCATTTTTCTAAAATTCAAGCTTTTACCAGATTAAGATCAGCTTTTATTCCCAATGTAAACATTAACATTTTTATCATTTGTGGCAATACCATAAATGTATCCTAGAGAAATAATATTTTTATGTTACCTCATAGCTGTCACTTTTTTTCTTTCTTTTTAAGTTTTTTAAATGGAGGTATAATCCATATAAAACATTATATTAATTTCAGTGTATAACATAATGCTTTGATATTTGAGTACATGGTATACAAATTTTTTTTCTTTTCTTTTCTTATGATGAGAACTTTTAAATTTTACTCTCTTAGCAACTTTCAAGTATGCAATTCAGCGTTATTAATTGTAGTCACCACGCTGTCCATTACACTCCAGGACTTATTTATCTGGCAACTGGAAGTCTGTACCTTTTGACGACCTTCACTCATTTCACCTACCCCCAACCTCCTCCCCTTTGGCAACCACCAGTCTGTTCTCTGCATCTATGACCTTAGTTTTTGTTTTGTTTTGTTATTTGTTTTGGTTTTTAGAATCCACATGTAAGTGAAATCATATAATATTTGTCTTTTATTACTTTTAACCAGTGGGCTTTCTTTGGTAAATAAAATTTGGTTTATCTGGTTAAGATATTTACTAAAAAAAAAAAAAAAAGACTAAAAAATGATAATCTGGTAACATGATACTGATACAACTCTTAAATCTGATATTCTTGGAACCTGATATGTGCCGAGACAACTTTCCCAGTCCATATTCACATGGGAACTTGGTCTGTACCATATAAGTAAAGTATTTCCCTCCTTGCAGTATATGTGTCTTTGCAGTATGTGTGTCTTTGGCTTGAGGACTCGATAAATATGTTGAAGAGAAGCAAAAGGAGCCAACTGCCTCATAATAAAACTTAGACTCATGAAGACAAGAAAATTTCAGACCCTCTGATGCCTAGACAGAAAGAAGATTCATGGATCATTTTGGGTCTTGGTGGGATGGATGATTCAGGTAGTATCTACCTGTAATTTATATAAGAACCTAGATTTAGAAGATGGATTAAGAAGGTTAATCTCTATGTGGTGAAGTTTTAAAATCAGTTTGATGGATCCATACAAGGTTATGTGCATTCCACTGCAGAGATAACAACAAAGGTGACTGAGATCTGACCCCTGCCCTTCTATCACCTAGTTGTGATTTTCTTAATTACTGGTAAGAGAAAAGTAACAGTGGAGTATGAGCTTATATAGTGGGTGTATAGTGACTAAATGGAGATGGGAATTGAGCATTCTTTGCCAAACTAGCTTAAAGGGAAATAAGATTCAAGGTGATGGGCTTTTTAGGAAAGAACCATTTGTCAAGAAGACATGTACAAGTTGACTCTGGGAAAACAGTGAAGATATACATTCCACTAAAATGAGAGGAGAGTGGAAGACACATAGAAACCTAGGAGACAAATGGGAGAAAGGAAGTTACATCTCGGATTAAAATTTTTTTAAAGTTTTAACATTGTTCTCATTCCTTTGCACTTTCTAGGTACAGTCATATGACAACCAGACAGAAGAAGTTAGTGTAGTCACAACTCATTACCAAAATTAGGCTTTTACCACGTGACCCAATGGGTGTGAAAAATTAAGTCTACCGCTATATTACAAGTCACTTAATCTCTCCGTCCTTTAGTTTACACAGTCATAAAAATGCATTATAACTAAACCTATCTCACAAGGCGTCAGAAGGATTCAAAAAATACATACAGTCTTGGCATAGCGTCTGACCCAGAGCAAGTGCTCCATAATTAGCGACGGCTATTGTACTGCCATGGGTGTTATTACTGTTGTTATTATTATCATTATTGAGAGGCATGCCTCAGTTTTAAAGAACGGAATGAATAGCTCAGTCATGAGCTAGAGAATAATCACGTGAGTTTCCTTCTCAATCTATTACAGACTCTCCAAATATTATTGTGTGTCACCCCCTAAACACTCAAAGGAAAATTTAACATTTTTAGATCATTTGTTCCCCAAAGTTTTGCAACACCTATGGTATAACACAGATAAGTGAGACAGCCCACAACTCATGGTCCTTGTACTGGATTTCAAAAATAAGATATTCATATTGGAGCCAAGAGAGACAGATGCAATATGATTCCTAAAAATACTCATCTCTGCACTTAACATACGCCATTTATCAAGGCCTGTCCACCTGCACTAGCATCAAGATGAAAAGCAATGAAAGCAAAACAGCAAAGAACACTATACTTGAATGTATTAAACAAAGTAATCAAAATTAACAACTTCCATAATTACAAACATACAAGTCCTAGTATTTTCTTTTACTGAGAAGTTGGAGGGAAATTTTTCAAATATTCATAATTAGATGAATTAACTAGGCTACTTATCACCATGTTCTCATAAAAATAATGTTAAAGCATACTACAAGCAATGAGTAATGTGGTCATTATAGATTTTCCTTAAGCCAGAAAACCAACACAGCATTTTTAAGAGAAGGGCTTAATATTGTTTTCTACTGTCCAGGAAACATTTCTAAAGTACGTAACAATTAATATAAAGCCCCTCTCCCGCCACTTTTGGGACTGTTGTACACATTTTAAATATTTTATATAAAAAAAAGTTTATTTTTTCAAAGAACATCAATCTATTATTCCAGATATAATAGAGATATTTTCCAAATGTTTCTGACATGTAGATCCAGATTTTTTAAATTACTTTTAGTGGTTTCAGTGGAGAAGAGGTAACAAAAGAAAAAAAAAAAAAACTAAAATTAACTAAGACAATTATTATAGAAACAATATAATGTAGTATATATTTAGATAGAGTACAGACACTAAATTCAGACTGCCTGGGTTCAAATCCTAGATCTGCTACTTACTAGTTTTATATGTTTAGTCAAGTTTCTTAAACTCTCTGAATCTCCATTTCCATACCCACTAAACGAGAATAAAAGGTACCCTACGTCACAGGGTTGTTAGAAATATTAAATAAATTCAAGTACTTAAATAAATTTAAGTACTTAGTATTGTATCTGGCTCATAGCATGGATACCATAAAGCTTAGCTGTTCTCACTAATATGCTGGACACTCACTATTTATGTACATGAGCAAACTTACTCATTCTAACAGCCCTAGGAGTTATTATTATAGATTATACATATATTGTTGATTTCACACTCAATAAAGATAGGCTGGATTACACACAGTAACAATGGCAAACTCTCAACAACTTGAAAAAACGTTTACTTCTCACTCACGCATCTTTACTGAGGCTTCAAGTGGACTCTCAGGAGCGTTGTTATCTATGCATTTTTGTTCAGCAATCCAGGCGACAGGTGCTTCCACGATGGATATGACAGACCAGAGGGGACTAAGGACCGAAGCCCTGTGGCCACTAAATGTTTCACCAGGAAGTGACACGCCTTAGTCTGGTTGCATTAGCCAAAGCTAATCACATAACCACGCCTGGGTGAGGACATCCAGTCCTCCTGTGTGCTCAAGAGTGAGAACAGACATTGCTGAACAATAATACCCACCACAGTCCCCCTTCTGTACTTATTTGGGACAATGTATTGTTCAAAGAGTGGGGCCTAAGTTTTAACCCAGATCAGTTTGCTTTTCTCCACTAATAATGATCCTCGGGGCTTCCCTGGTGGCGCAGGGGTTGAGAGTCCGCCTGCCGATGCAGGGGATGAGGGTTCGGGAGATCCCACATGCCGCGGAGCTCCTGGGCCCGTGAGCCTGCGTGTCCGGAGCCTGTGCTCCGCAACGGGAGAGGCCACAACAGTGAGAGGCCCGCGTACCGCAAAAAAAAAAAATAAATAAATAAAAATAATAATAATAATGATCCTCAATAGTTTTTTTCTCCTACCCACCAAAATAGCTTATCGCAGGGGTCCCTAACCCCTAGGCCAGGGCCAGTAGCGGTCCGCTGCCTGTTGGGAACCGGGCCACGGAGCAGGAGGTGAGCAGTGAGCTAGCGGGCTCAGCCTCATCTGCCGCTCCCTGCCGCTCCCCATTGCTTGCGTTACCACCTGAACCATCCCCCCACAGCCCTCGCCGTCTGTGGAAAAACTGTCTTCCACAAAACTGGTCCCTGGTGCCAGAAGGTTGGGGACCACTGGCTTATCGTACAAATTCCCATTAGTAACAGTGACAAACTTCATTCGGCCTTGATGAAGCAGGGAGAGTTGGGAAGAAGGCAATGTCAGGGCATTTGTGGTTTAAAAAAGTGCTAAATTCTCAACTAAGAATTGATGAAACTTTACGAAATCTTTAAAAAAGTGTGGAGAGAAAGCAAAGTGAGATTAGTGCAAAAGTAGATTTTTCTAAGCTCCGATGCATTTGCCTATGGTTATTTTAGCAAACAGTCAATAATAATGATTTTATGTCCCTTCGACTACTAAATTTTTTTTACCATTTTATTGTACTAATTTTTTTTTTTGCACAAATATCTATATTGATCATGTCTACAGCAGATACTGAGCATTCCTTCTTCTCCCTTAATCTACCCAAATTTCTTTTACTTAACTGATGTCACTTGGAAGACATCTTAAAAATTATACTTGGGAAATGTTGTTATTCTAACATCAAAACCTAAGGAGAACGTATTCCTATTGTCCAGAGTTATCTCTTAAATCAAAGACCTACAGACTTTAGATGCGTTTCTTCCACTGAGAGCAACTTATATGTTAAATCAGTAAAATTCACTACTTACCTACAAGTTATAAATCAAACACTATCCTTCTCTAACAATGTATTTGAAAAACCTGTTTTCAGCTATTCTAAGATTTTCAACTGGACTATTTCAAACTGGAAACTCTTAAACTTCAATTTTCCTAGATAGTATAAGAATAATACTTCTCCTTTCTACGCACTGTCGCTTACCTCATTTGGCCATAATACCAGCAAAAGTTTATATAATTCATACTTTTTACAAGTTCTCTAACCACATGGTTTAAATAATTAATTTCTACATTCAGCTGTGCTTCCTAAAACTGTAATTTAAAGAAGTTATTACATTCATATGTATTATCACAAAGATTCATTAGCCTCCCACACATTTCTCTCACAAATGTCACACCACAATGGAAAGCAATGATCTCCCTCATGGAGTTGCTGCTTAAGCAGAAATTCTTTAAAAAGAAAGAAAAGCAAAAGAAGAAGGAGGAGGAGGCGAAGGAGAAACAAATAATTTCAACCACTGGATTTTTTCTTTCTCAACTAACAGTATATAGCCTGAACAAAGGAAAAGTAAGCCACCTTCCAGGAGGTGATAAGAGTTTGGACTTTCTCCCACACTTGGTCACAGCTGATTGAATTTCCATTGTTCATTGATTGTGCCATTTGTCAGGCAATCCATCCTTGCTTATGTAATCAGAGCGTTCCAGTAGTTCACTCTGTTCTGTCCTGAACGTTCAGCAGCATGACAGACAAAATTACACACAGAACAGCACCAAGCCGCTGACCTTTAGAATATAAAATAAGGCCGATCTTTTGAAATTGGTCTTTGTTGATGAGGTTATCTGAGGGACAGTATCTCTAACAGGCCATTTTTCATGCTGACCAGGTACCTTCATAAAATATTTTTTTATTTATAAAAAATGATAATTTAAATTTTAAATATACCTGTACTGTGCACAATGTTATGAATAAATTCATTTCATTTAGAGTTTGTCAAAAGGGGACACATTTTTCATCTCTAGATAAAACTCTCACCTTCAAACCAGAATTAAATATAATTTTAATAATACCTGATAAATACGAAGGAAATTTTACAGGAAAGAAAGAAAGAGAGAGAGACTGAATTTCTGAAACACCTTAACGTGGCTGACTAATTGTTGGCCAAAGAATCAAAATTCAGTAGAGGAATTAAATTACTTTCTGATTATATAAAGTCCACATTATATTTGTTTTCTTTTGAAAGAATGTCAAACTCAGAAAAGTTGCAAGTACAAGATAAAGAACTTCCTTCCCTCTGAACCACTTATTGACATGATGTCTGAAACCCCAGAATAATTTAACAAAATCAACAAATCTTAGTTCCTTCATCTTGTTTTAACTGTCTCCTTATCTTCCCTGTCAAACTTACAATCAAATGCTTAGGTATCTAGCTCACTAGAATCTCTGCAATATACAACAAGAACATATAGATCTGCTGAGTAGCTTCTTACTCCATCTTTTAGACTTTTCCATTTTGTTTCTTCCATGAACTTGTGGTATCTAAAGAAAAAAAAAAAAGAAAAGAAACCACACAAAGTTCAACTTGTAAAAACACAGAGTCCTGTTCATGGGGAACAGGTTTCAAAATAAGCAAAATTCCCTTGATTCCTATTTCACAGATTTCTTCACTTCTGCCATTAAACAAAGGATTCTCCTAAAGGGGGAGGAGGGGAAAGTAAAGATATTGAGGAAACTATTTTTCAGGTAACCCAGACACCTCCACACGGTATCATCTTGTCTTCCCTTCCTGTCACTGTCAAACATCTCCATGGACTCTTTTTGCCTACCATCAGTTCACCCTGTAATGCAGGATTCTGGCTTTGGCTTTCATCTCTCCATTGACATCGCATTATTAAAAGTCACTGAGGAGGGCTTCCCTGGTGGCGCAGTGGTTGAGAGTCCGCCTGCCGATGCGGGAGACACGGGTTCGTGCCCCGGTCTGGGAGGACCCCACATGCCGCGGAGCGGCTGGGCCCGTGAGCCATGGCCGCTGAGCCTGCGCGTCCGGAGCCTGTGCTCCGCAACGGGAGAGGCCACAACAGTGAGAGGCCCGCGTACAGCAAAAAAAAAAAAAAAAAAAAGTCACTGAGGATCCCTGAGTCAAAACTGCTATCCTTCAATCCTCAATAGCCTCAAAACATCTCTCGACCCCTTTACCGCTATTGACTTGCCCTATTTTTATCTCTTCTCTCCCTCTTACTCCATGGCACAAAACATCCTGCTGTTCCTTCTCCTACTTCTTTGAACAAGCCTCATTCACTCTCATAGGTTTTTTTCCCCCCTTCCACTTGTCTTCCAAGTTCAGTTTTTAGTATTTTTTTTCTTTCTCTCTCTCTCTCTCCTCTTTCTCCCTCTAAATTGCTCTCTCTCTCTCCCCACTTGGCATTCACCAAGCTTCAGCTTTCACCTCTTTACAAATTTCAGTCAAATCTATAATTCTACAAGTCCTCGCCAAGTTTTCAACTCATTATCTTTAATTTCACAATTCCTCCACCTGGATATCTGAGTCAAACTGTCACGTTTCCCATAACTTCTTGACTTCCCTACACCCCACTGCCAGGCAGTCACTATGTCTAATTTAGCTTGGGACAGCAGTCACTCAGTTCCAGCCAAGCGTTGCAATGCAAGAATGCTGACTCACTGCTGACAGATATTCTGCTTTTTTTTTTAAGAGAAGCCCCCAAAAACTGAATCATTAAAGGAATTTTAGATTTTAGATGAAATCTTCCCATGTTTAAATACCGACAACTACTTTAAAAAGCAAACAAACAAAAAGCACCTGGGTCACACAAAACCTGTCTGCAGGATTACAATCAGGTTGTGATTTACAGCCTAAGAAGTGAATGCAAATGTCTTAGCTTCTATTTCAAGCCTTCCAAAACCATCCTGAAACTACCTTCTGAATTCGAGTACAAGTAACTCAAAATAACCACTAGAAGCCAACTGGTCTACTGTTCATTCTATCCTACAAGCGTATTTGGTTCTTTCTCACCGCTATCCCTCTGTCATGTTTGCTCTGCACACAGAAGTATTTTTCTTTCTAAGTCCTACTTTAAGATTGAGTTTAAATGCTATTAGTTCCCTGAAAACTTCCTGGACCCTACTAGCTTATACATTCCAAAGACATTAGTACCTAGTACTCTGTCAGGCACAGTCCTAGACGTTTTACATGCTCCCCACCACCACTATAATCCTAAGAAATTGATACTATCATCATTCTTATTTTATTCTTCAATAAGGATATTGAAGCCTGTCCAAAGCAAGCGGTGGACCTGGGGTTGAACGCAAACATTTCTTGTTCCAGTGCAGAAAAAAAAGTAGTAAATTCAAGTTTTGATCATCTACTATGTGACATGTGTTTTGTGCCAGGAAATTTTTAGATCCTTAACAAGACTCACCAGACCATTTACAATATGGCTCTCTTCTTCTTCTATTATTTCTTGATAATTTCCCTGCCTCACTAGCCTTCTTTCAGTTTCTAGAATTTACTGAGCTACTTCACACCTCACGGACTTTGCACGTGCTGTTTTCTTTGTCTGCAATGTTCCTCTCTCCTTCTGAGTCTAATCTCCACTCATTGTGATATCAGTTTAACCATCATTTCTTCAAGACTCCTACCATGATCCTTCCAGAAAAGATTATGTTAAATCCCCCTATTATTTCATAGTATCTACTGCAACTCTAAATAAATAGGTTTGTAATAATTTATTTAATGTATGTCTCCCCTACCGCTGTGCAGTGAGTTTCTCCACTATCTCTTTCATCATTTTCTCTGTACTATACACACAGTGAGTGAATGATTGGTGTCTTTCTCACTTATGAGCCATTTTAAGACCTGGAGGGATTAAACAACCTTTATCTCATAGCTAGTAAGAAACTGATATCTTGCATGTTAACCTAAACAATTTCCATTATAGAGATGTTAACCAAGCAGAAATCATTTTCCAATAATCTGCATTTAGTCAGAGACTTTTCCTTTTCAGCTTATAGTCACTGTTAATGCATATTAAATTCTAAACCAAACCGTATGTGAGAGTCTGATCATTGAATGTTGTTTAAATAAAAATAAACTAAAACAGAATTGCAATGCTTTCAAAGAAAGGGATAAGGGATGACGCAGACTGAAGAGTTAACCACAATGCATGCAAAAGTGAATTGCCTAATTCTTCAGAGTGGCAGCTGGATTTCAATTTCAGGAAAGGCAGCAGGATGTCTAATTCATCAGCAGAAAATAACCAAGGCATCCATTCTGTTGTTCCAGGATTAGAGAAATTACTAGGAGTTCTAATTGCTTCACCTTATATTGCAGTTCTCTACTGAAGTCTCTATAATAGAGAATTTAGTCCCCCCAAAGCTAGGTGTCAACAATGTGAATTAACCAACAAACTGTGAGGAAAGGTGGTCCTTCACATGTTCCTAAAGCACCTACATGTAATATGTCTTTCAAAGATCTCAGCGATTATAGTCCCAGAAATGTGTTTTACAGGGCTATTGCCTACAATAGAAAGTCCCTAGTATATCATCCTTAAAGATTTCTATTCCATGCTCACACTACTGCATTTGTAAACTACTATTGGGTAGTTTACGCCATTATAAAAGCTAATATGCATTACTATTTATGTGTTGGGGCTCTTGGTAGGCCTGTAGATTCGGAGGGGAGTTTACTTTCATGAAAAATGAACAGACAAGCTTTTAATGAGGAAAGAGAATCCCTCTTGCCTCTCGGAAGCCAAAGGGCATCAGAGATCTTGACTACACCTATGTCAGCTACACCTAGAAGAGAACAATTAGCTGTAGCAACCCCTCCTCATTTTACTTAAGAACTTGGCAGTCAACATCTCCCTTCCCCCATCCCAGCTTCAAAAAGAAGTAAGCAAAGCACCTCACATCAAATTGTGCCTGTATCCACTTACCACCTCCCAAGACATACAGAATCAAAAGCCATCAGATCTATGTATCCTGTTATCTGACTATCACTTTTCAAACTCATATGTCTGTTCTGTCCTAGAATCTAGGGACATAAATTAAAAAAAAAAAAAAAAAGACATTTGTCCTGCCCTTGAGTTTACCTTTTCAGAAAAAGGTTAACCAATGAGAAATATCTGCAAATAGGATTCAGATTGAAACCATGTATTGAATGAAATTTCAGATTAGATGTATGGTCTGCTGAGCCTACTTGCCTCCCCAACTCTGCTCTGTCAACCAAACTCCTTAGTAAGACGGAATCACACTGCTAAAATAAATACAGCCTCAAAGACTTATCTGTTATTCACTTTGATCTGTTGGGCTGCTGTAAAACAGGTACAACCATGTGATTCCAAGAGTACAAAGACAGAGAATTCAGATACAATATTGTCAAATGTCAGTGATCTACAATGTACTGAATTTTTGAAAATACCTACAAGAACCCTTTGACAAAAATCCTCATTAAAAAAGGAACATTTTATGCATACAAATTTTTTAAATTAATTAATTTATTTGTTTTTATTTGGGGCTGTGCTGGGTCTTCGTCACTGCACGCGGGCTTTCTCTAGTTGCAGCGAGAGGGGGGCCACTCCATGCTGCTGTGCGTGGGCTTCTCACTGCTGTGGCCTCTCCCATCGTGGAGCACAGGCTCCAGGCACGCGGGCCACAGCAGTTGCGGCACGCAGGCTCAGTAGCTGTGGCTCGCGGGCTCTCTACAGCACAGGCTCAGTAGTTGTGGCACACGGGGCTCAGTTGCTCCGCGGCACGTGGTATCCCCCCGGACCAGGGCCCGTACCCATGTCCCCCTCATTGGCAGGCAGACTCCCAACCACTGCACCACCAGGGAAGCCTGCGTACAATTTTTTTAAATTTAGGCAAGCAACTAGAAATTAAAAAGAGAAAAAACATCAAGAGAAAATCTCCAGATCTTAAATGTCTATCTGATGGACACTTTGATTTCCACATTCTCTGCACTCCCTTGAGCCCTCACCAACTTCAACTAATCCTCTAGAAACCTGCCCTTTCCTTTCCATTGCCACCATTGGCAATGGTCTGACCATTGCCTTAGGTCTGGCCCTCATTGGTTGTTACTTGGAATATCCCAGGGACTTCTTAATTGGGTTCTCTGCACACAGTTTTATGTGAAGGATGCTCACGTAAATAATCTCAGTTCCATACTTTATGACAGATATATGGACATAGAACTTTTTAAGAACACATTCTTAGGTGAGACAATAATTCTGTGTTTTGATCTGAGAAACACTAGGATTTCCTGTTCTTAAATAATTGTGGTATTAAAGTACAAAGACAACTATTCTTCCTCTAACATTTATAGGGTCTATTTCATTAAGACTTGGTCTTAACTCTTTAATAAATTAATCTTCTTACTAGTTCTACATTTATATACGAGAAAACTGAAGCACAGAGAGATTAAGCAACTTGCCTATGAACACACAGCCAGTAACCGTAAGGGCCAGAACTCAAACTCAAAATTCAGGCACCAGATACCATGCTGTTGACCATCAAGACTCCTACCCCTACCGCTTCACCGCATGCATACCGAGTGCTTGGGCCACTGTCCACCACATAAGAGAGGATCTGAAAAATCCTCTGAAACACTACTGAAAAAATTGAACTGGATGGGGAAATGTGCTCAGATTCTAAAGATAAAACCACGTAAACAGCTCCAAATAATCAACAGAGGACAGAGCATGGTGGTGACAGAGAACAGTCTCCAGTCAAGATGTCTTTCTCCATTTCAGGTTCCTACTTTCAACAAGAAGGCATTTGTCGCCATCATCAAAAAATCTACAAACAATAAATGCTGGAGAGGATGGGAATGTAAATTGATACAGCCACTATGGAGAACAGTATGGAGGTTCCTTAAAAAACTAAAAACAGAACTACCAGGTGACCCAGCAATCCCACTACTGGGCATATACTCTGAGAAAACCATAATTCAAAAACAGTCATGTACCAAAATGTTCATTGTAGCTCTATTTACAATAGCCAGGACACGGAAGCAACCTAAGTGTCCATCAACAGATGAATGGATAAAGAAGATGTGGCACATATATACAATGGAATATTACTCAGCCATAAAAAGAAATGAAATTGAGTTATTTGTAGTGAGGTGGATGGACCTAGAGTCTGTCATACAGAATGAAGTAAGTCAGAAAGAGAAAAACAGATACCGTATGCTAACACATATATATGGAATCTAAAAAAAAAAAAAAAGGTTCTGAAGAACCTAGGGGCAGGACAGGAATAAAGACGCAGACCTACTAGAGAATGGACTTGAGGACACGAGGAGGAGGAAGGGTAAGCTGGGACAAAGTGAGAGAGTGGCATGGACTTACCTATACCACCAAATGTAAAATAGATAGCTAGTGGGAAGCAGCCGCATAGCACAGGGAGATCAACTGGGAGCTTTGTGACCACCTAGAGGGGTGGGATAGGGAGGTGGGAGGGAGACACAAGAGGGAGGAGATATGGGGATATATGTGTATGTATAGCTGATTCACTTTGTTATAAAACAGAAACTTAACACACCATTGTAAAGCAATTATACTCCAATAAAGATGTCAAAAAAAAAAAGAAGGCATTTGTCAAATGCAAACCTGACCATGTCATTCCCCCATCTCACTGCTGGGAACTTGGAAATGGTAGTGGGAAACCCCACTGCAGTGTTTTGCAAACTTTTACAGGAAACATCTCTCCCTAATGGCTAGCAGATGAAAGCAACCACACTCTTAAGGCCCATGGCCCAAAGAGCAGCCACAACTCTTGAGTTCTGATGGTGTGACTCACCCTTAATACTCTGGCAAGTTTGACATTTATTCTACAAATGTATCTCTGTTTGTTACAATATAAAAACAATGTTTATAACTACTTATAACTGCAACTCTAGGAGGAAAACGTAAAACAAAAAACTTCATTCCTACCATGATTTCTAGCACCACCTACCTGTATGCATATTCTTTCTGGGTACCCCGTACCGCAGCTTCATATACAGGACAGGGGGCTGTGGACCTAATCCGAGCTACTTGGCATGATACCTAAATCCCTTCCCAAACCAACCCCTGACTCACCAGCACCCTTTCCCACCTCTCCAGCCAACACAATTATTCGCAACCATATCAACAGTCAAATTTCAACCTGTGTTCCACCTCGTGGACTTTAATAATTAGGACCTTGTGGACTTTGAGAAGACATATCCACCCTTCCAAACCCTACTTAGGTGTGATCTTATTGAAGTCGTTCTTCCTCCGAGTGTGTGGATACTTAGTAACACTCCCCTAGTTTATCCCTCGTCTTGCACTTGTTCCCCCGTGGCTGCTTCCCACACTAGACTCTGCTGTCCCTGGGTGCTGGCTCTTGCTCAACTAAGCAGAGCCCTGCCATACAGGTAAATTTCTGGTCTACAGGAAGCGGGGCTCACAATAGGTAACCGAATCCTTCAGGACAAGGCAAAAGAGCTGACTACGAAATTGAAATTAAACACAAATTAAAAGGTCTGAGCACATCTCCAGTCGCATTCTCTTTCCCAAAAGAACTCCAGGTTCCGGTGCAGGGGACGCCAAGCCTTGTCACCCAAGAGAGAGGGGGGTGGGCGAAGGCGTCACTTACCAACTGGTGGAAGGCGAATGTCTGTTCTCCAGCGTTTTGGTCCAGGGCTTGTACCAGCTGATCTGCTCCGCGGCTTTGCCCCAGAACCTCTCGGGGTCGGCCACCGAGGCCGTGAAGTGGGTCTTGTACTCGCAGCCGCCCGAGGACAGCGCCCGGCAGCCCCGGCCCCCGAGAGCGCCCCGTGGGCCGGGGGCCACGTACGCCCTGCGGGCCGGGCCGGCTCCCCGGGCGGGAGAGGACGCGGGCAGGGACCCCCCGAGTCCCCCGGCGCCGGTGACTTTCCGACACTGCAGCCAAGATGGCTTCATCGCTGCCGGCGGCGCCCCCCCTGCAGGCTGCGCTGCCCGCGGTCCCGAGCCCACTCTTCGGGCGACCCCTGGGGCGCTCGCGACTTCCTGGGGCCCGAGGGGAGCAGGCGGGAGGCGGGGGCAAATTCCGAGGTGTGCCCAGAGCCCGGGAGTTTGGAAGTCACACTGGAGTCGCCGGGAAAAACCGACCTGGAGCGGCGGGGGAAGCCACAGGCTTCAGTGGGGGCGGGGAGGGGGGCTCACAGCGTCCTCGCGCGCGGCTAGAGCGGCGCCGCGCGAAACCCGACGCCTCCGCGCGTCTCCAGCTCCGCGACTTCGCCTGGAAAACCGCCCTCAGGCTGCAGCGCGGCCCCCCTTCTCCGACGCACAGGTACCCCTAAGGTGAGGCCGACGGACCCAATTCATTGTTTTCCAGCAAACAAGCTGTGTGCAGCTTCGCAGGGTTGGTCTCTGGAGAGCCAGCCGGTGGAGCGGCCGCGCGTCGGCCCGCAGCGGAAATCCGCCAAGCTGCGCTCTGCGGCCCCACCCCTGAAGTGCCGAGTTTTCTCTTTCTCTTTAAAACAAAGCTCCATCCTCGGCTATTTAGAAAACAGGTGGCTCCTGTGCAAGGGCTGCTCCAGGATTTCCCGACAGCTGAGAGAGGAGGAGTGGAGGGAGGTTGCCCGACCGAGTTGGGAAGTGCTTTGGGGGGTGACTGGCGCTGGGGAAGGTTACGCCGTTGGAATGGGGGTTCACTTGCCGACTGGACTCCCCGCAGGATCTAGGCAGAAAGCGGAGTGACTTGTTGCTTTTCCTCCCTGCCCATTTGCCTCTTTGGAGTTTCTTTGCCCTTTTTTTTTGGATGAGACCCCACGCTCCCCCCCCAAAAAAAAATTTAAGCCCAAAGGAAGAGCAAAGTCAAGACGAATCAAAAGAGAAAAAGAGGAAGCTGAGGAAAATTAAAAGAGAAAGGCGGTATAGATTACTGTCTGGGTTTAACATTCTTCAGATTCCTTCACTGGTTTTTCTACCCGTTAGTGAATTTTAGATGCGCTCTCGTTTGCCTTTGTTACGCCTAATATACGCTGTTTGGTGTGACGGTGTTTGCAGTTTTAAATGTAAAGATGTGTATTCCGAAATCTGAAGTGGGAAATAATGAATGCCCCGACCCTAGGAAGATTGTAAACAGATTTTTTTTTTCTGCAGGAAAAGAATAATGTGAAGATAAAGGTTAAACAGAACAGAGATAAATCTAATGCAAAACAAAGAACATTTCTTTAAGTAATCACCTCAGCTATTCCCTTTCAACTAAGAAGGCACTAGACTTTTCCCTAACACCTGCAGCCTACTCTCTACCAAAGGCCTCACAGCAAATGATTTCCAGTAGCAAAAGGCACTTGTCACTATTTGGATGCAGAGAGAGTTAGGAAGCCAGATAACCTCCTGTCCTCCTCCTTTCCTCTGCCCGGCCGTCTAATGCTGCTGTCTGGTCTACAAGATCCTCTGACCCCAAATCATCCCGTATTGTGTTACAGTGATGTCCATCCATCTTAGTCGTTTGCTTAACAGATGTGTGAGCCCCTGCATTGTGTAAGTTGTGACTTTTGGGGGGTGGGGATATGAAGGAAGCAAGCAGATCTCTACTGGCTCTTACTGTGTATCCACATTGTGCTGGCACTTTCAAATATGTTAGCTCTTGTATTTCCCAAGTACTAAGAAGCGGGAAGTATAATCCCAGTGTTTACCACCTTGAGGCTGTGTGATGGATATCCTGGCACACCAGTAATTCAAGGTGCACAGGCTCCTCAGGTTAGTCCTGTCACCCACCCCAGCATACTATACAAAGACCATTTTCTCTCTGTGCCCCGACTTGAAAAAGGTGGAGAATCTGACTCCAAAGTCCATAATTTCACACCAGGATGATTATTAAAAAGAAGAAAGATTTTAGACTTCCAATAAAATATGACAAGGTGAATACCCACATCCATTCCTCTTCTTCTAGAAACCTCACTGAAAAAGAAAGTACGGTGGTGGTGGCGGTGGTGGTGATGGTAAACACCCAGAAGAACAAAGAGAACAGGAGAGGACAAGAAGACAAGTGAAAGAATGGAAAGAAAATGAATTCATAGTATGTGACTGGGGTGGGGGCAGGGGGAGGTGAATGGAGAAAATGGATTTCCTCATCACACACCTGAAATGCCTCAGGATTTGGAGGCCCTGGATTCCCCTGGAGGTTCAGAATGAAGGTTAAGGGCTTAAAAACTAATTAAAAGATTGTGTGAGATGAAATTAGAGCCCCCCCCCCCGCAACACTGCTGGGTGGAACCATTTTCTCTGGACCCTGCAGTACATTGTCATGTTTTAAGTAATTTTACGAAACAGATTGTGAATGTAAGTTCCATTTCAAGCCAAGGGAAGAGCATACAGTACAGCACAGGAGGAGTGTGGTGGAGAGGCAGAACAGGAGTGGGCAGTAAGACTAGAAACTTGAGCCAGATAGAGAGCTGCAAACTAGCGTCAAATGCAGGCCAGGACCTGAGCTTGAGACCATTCACCTTTGACACTAAAAACCTGTTGACTATCGCTAAGCACGTGAAAAGCTTAAAATCGTTAGCCATTGAGACTCAGTTTGAATCCTAGTACTGCCCATAATTAGGTGGGAAAACTAGGAAAATGAGCTAATTTCCCTACACTGTAATTTCAGTATCTGTATTTTGAGGCTGATAATCCTTACCTCACAGGATTGTTGCAAGATTTAAATATGTGTAAATTGCTGAGCACCAAAGCAGTAGCAAACGAAGGTAATTTAAAGCCTGTGAACAAACAGCCACTCCAAAAAATCAACCCCCAAACCTCCAGCTTCATTAACACCCTTAAAATTTTACATTTAGAAATTTTTGCAAGAAATTATTTTGATTGAAACATGCATATACATTCCATACTGCTTCAAAAAATAAAATTAGATTTTTGACTAATTTGGAGACAAGGTAGTTGCAATCTTTTCAGT
Organism: Mesoplodon bidens; assembly: GCF_964165515.1. NCBI lineage: Eukaryota > Metazoa > Chordata > Mammalia > Artiodactyla > Ziphiidae > Mesoplodon > Mesoplodon bidens. The sequence continues at coordinate 95,308,925 of NC_138167.1, forward strand.
GTTCAAGCCCTCTAAAATTCCAGCTTTTTATAAGTACAATATTTATTTCATTGTATGGCAATAAGTGGTATATTTAATGTGCTATTCAAGATGACATTTTAAAGAAATCTTAAACAAAGATTAATTGATCAGATTATCTGAGAGAAACTTTCTAGTAAATGGAAAAAGCATAATAATGAAGAAAAGAGTGAAGAGTATCAAAAAGTGTGAAAGACTGCTCAAGAAGGAATGAGCAGAAGGGAGGAAATTGGAGTTGGAATACTTAATGCCTAAGAAAAAGTTGCTGAAAATTAGAAGAGCAGAGTGGAATTAGAATTAAAAGAGAAAAAAGATACAGGAATCCTACAACTTAATTTTTCTTAGGATTACAGTTTCTGCCTAGGATCAGTCATTCTTAGTACAGACTAACTTTTTTAGCAGAGAGAGTAAAAGGGATTAAAGAGTACACAATTTAAAAGTAAGTGTAGACTACCCTGGTCATGTATTCTGCTGACCACACAATTCAAATTTTTGCATAAATTTCTTAAGAGTTAAATGTCTAACTTTGGGTAAGTATTAGAACTACTAAGATTTTTACTTATGACAAAAGCAAAAATGTTATATATTGAATTTCCTGGATATTATGAAAACTTGGCAAGTACACATGGAATCATTTGCAAAAATTACTTTATCTCTGCAGCAGGTACATGCTGAGCTGAAATTTGAGCCTGCAGAAACACTGCAGATTTATTCTGATTTAGCAAAGAATTTCTGGAAAATATGCTGACTTTCATGGCTTAGTAAATATTTTTAAAACTTCTAAAGTGAAATGACTCATAGTAATGTAATTATAGGCTCCTATTTTGAAACTTTCTTCTTTTTGCCCACATAGTAATTGCAATAAAGGCAAGGAGAAAAAGGCAGATGAAAGAATTGTTTTAAAACAAATAACATTCCAGTGGATGGGAAGAACTCTACAACTTCAGTTCATTCTAGCAACCAAATTTAAGGTATGGGATTCTTCCACCAGCCTTATTTTTATTTCTTAAAAAGATCCTAAAATTTAGTGTTAATTAGTAAAAGGTAATAAAAATGTAGTTGTTTTTATTTGAGAAAAACTGGAAAAGGAACGACCTAGGCAAATATTTCCAATCATTTTTTTCAAGTTCTTAGGGGTTTTTTTTTTCATTTTTTTGTTTTTTGTTTTTATCTGTATAGCAATTTACAATTGAGGGGGGGAAAATCTCATCAATGCAGTTGTGATGGAAAATCCAGTAAAAATGGCTAATATTTTAATCAGATCACCGAAATCCTTGAGAGATCATTTTAATTCTTCTTCACAGATAATTCCTAAGAAAGTATTCTGTTTCTGTTTTATATTCTTAAACCAAAGCCACTGCTTGTTACTCAATTTTTTGTAATAATACTTTAAATATATAAGAAATGATCTCATTTTCAGGGAACAAATGATGAAAAGGAAAAATATCCTTTATAATAAAATTGTTCATAAAGTGTAGTTGATTACCTAACATTACTTTGGGTTACCAATGTGTGTGTGTGTGTGTGTGTGTGTGTGTGTGTTAAGAAGATATAAAGTTAAACTAGAAAATGAAAAACAAGTCCAGTTAACCAAAACAAGAGCTGCTCTTATGTAACAAGGAAGTGGGTAATCATTTGGGGGTTTTAAAGACAACGCAAGTCTTTCAAATGAAGCTATTTTAAAATTGAAGAAAATATGGAGGCAAAGAAATTGCTTACTTTAAGTAGATCGTGAAAATGGATATCTCATTTACATGCATAAGGAAATTATAAAGTATTTGGACACTTTTTCTAACCATCATTCTGAATGATGAGACTTCAGATGACTCTTGTGATACTTTTCTGTTTTACCTGTTAATACAAATCCCTACCTGTTTTTAGAATTGAACACCTGAATATTTAGAGCTCTAGAGTGTGTTCAGAATTCCCAGTGGAGATATTTTGTGTATAAAAAGGATTTCAATGGACTTCTCTTTGTTATTTGCTTACACTTGCTTTTTTTTGCTTAATCCAGATACTCTTATAACTTGGTGTGAATATAAAGTTTGCCTCTTTATATCTATATACTTATAACTGTATATGGATATAGAGTTTCTCTATAACATTATATTGCCTCCTCCCACTGAAACTTTTATTAGCCTAGTATAAACCAACTTATCAGTTTTGAAAGAGTAAGAAAACTGTTATTGGTATTTTTATTTTTTATCATTTTTTTAGTAACATTGTTTCATACCTATGAACTTCAAGTAATATTGCTGGGAATCTCCTCCTTTCATCTCTGCTGTGACAACCCCAGGAGACAGTACAAAGATTTAGGTTTTTTTTTTTTTTTTTGCTGTACGTGGGCCTCTCACTGTTGTGGCCTCTCCCGTCGCGGAGCACAGGCTCCGGACGCGCAGGCTCAACGGCCATGGCTCACGGGCCCAACCGCTCCGCGGCATGCGGGATCCTCCCAGACCGGGGCACGAACCCGTGTCCCCTGCATCGGCAGGCGGACTCTCAACCACCGCGCCACCAGGGAAGCCCAATTTAGGTTTTTTGATAGACGATTGCACCTGCAAAACTAACTAAAAATGTATGTGTGTGTGAAATGACTAATTTATCCTTTCTTCTCCTTTGACATTTCTAAAGTCCATTCCTTCGTCACTCCTTCAGCGAGCTAATCTAGTACCCTGCTAGCCCAACTCCCTTTCTGCAGGTTCAACTATCTCCTATCACTCAATTAATTCACAGGGGTTTACTGAGTGCCTCTCCCTCCCCATGCTCAGCAGGATTCTAGGAACACAAAGAATTGTTTATAAATGACTAAGAGGTACTAATAAATCCATCTCTGTTCCTAAGTAGCTCACAGTCTAGTCAGGAAGAAAACACATCAGCAAGTGCCACATAGTTCGTTAGGCCCTTTAGAGGCAGATGAAAAAGCAATAGTGGAGGGCCCAAAATGGAATGGAAGACCCTAGGATTAAGGCAAAAGTAATCATTCTAAAACATAAATCAATTGTATCACCATCTTGCCTAAAATCCGTCAGTGGCTTCCCATCTGCCTATGGTGAGAAATCCAAAGCCCAAAGTCTTTAGCATAGACCTGCTGGTTTCACTTGGGATCTATTCTGCTCCCCTAGAGGGCATTTGGAAATGAGTAGTGTACTATTATCTATTCATGTCTAATAAATTATTCCCTAACTGAGCAGCTTAAAACAACAGATATTTATTATCTCATATGAGTTTCTCTGGATCTGGAATCAGGATGAGTTAGTTAGCTGAGTGGTTCTGGCTCTAATCAAGTGGTAGCCAGGTGGTCTGTTGGTCAGAACTATGATCATGTCAATGGGCAGGGGTATCGAGTTCATGCTCACTTACATGGCTGTTGGCAGGAAGCTTCAGTTCAAGGGGCTGTTCAGAGGACATGGCAGCTGGCTTTCCCCTGAGCAAGATGAGTGATTGAGTGATGGATTGATTAAGTGATGTGATATGTGTGTGTGTGTGTGTGTGTGTGTGTGTGTGAGAAAGACAGAGAGAGAGAGAGAGAGAGAGAGAGAGAGAGAGACCAAGACAGACTCCACAATCTTTTATAACCCAATCTCATCCCAGAAGGGCAATTTGTCACTTCTCCTTTATGCTACTGGTCACACAGACAAACTTCAGTACAATGTGGGAGGAAACTACACAAGGGTGTGAATAGGAAGAGTCTGGATGATTGGGGACCATCTTGGAAGCTGGCTGCCAAAAGTAAGAATACTTTTGATTTGTCGTAGTGACTGGAGTTTACTTATTAACATGGGCAAAGACCAAGGCTACTAAAATCTTGTACAGGAAAGAATTATAGCCCCTTATCAAACTGCCAACAGTGTTGCCAAATAGTTCTTCTACACTTTGTATATACTGCCTTTTCCTACATGCACACACCTGGCTCTATTCATACCTGGCTTCTCACAGTTCCCTAGAAAATCCTAGTCCTTCAGCTTCCACAAATCTTCCTTCTGGCTGCAGTGCCTTCTTCACCTTGGCAACACTTCCAACTCTCTCTTTAGGATTTAGTACAAATCTCTTCATCTCCTGGATGCATTCCCTGATCCCATTAAGCAGATGAGCCCTTGCTTTTCTCTGCCCTATTCATATATTTGTTACAGCATACACTACTGTAATTACCTTTATCAACCCTTCTCCCCTGGAAGACTGTGAGCCCCTGCAGGAATATGTATTATAATGTTAGTTTAGCCTCAGTGTTCCCATACCTTACACAGTTCCCACACACAGCAAACACTTCTTAATACAAGTTAGTTGAATGAATGACCAAATTAGTGGCATGTTGTCTGTGTTTGTGTACATGTGTGTACAGGGATTGTGCCATTTAAGAGAGACTTGCAGAATGTAAAAGCCTGAGAACAACTGATCTGCTCTGTTTCAATCCAGACTCTGCTTTGTTCCATTTGTTTCCCATTAAAGTACAAATTTGCCTTCACATCCCATAATCTATTTTTTAAATAAACGTTTTATATCTTTCCCAAAAGGATAACCGAAAGTTATATTTTCATAGATCATGTCTATAAATTGTAGGGGGCACTACCTGATTAATACACTTATTTTTCAGAAAATGTTTAAGATCCTCTCTAAATCAAGAAAGAATAATCCTGCTTCAGTGCATTTAATGATATTTAACTGTTGAACTCAAAGAGTTAATATAAATTCTAAATGTGCTATGCTACAGCCAATAGAATTTATTAAAAGGAATCTGCAGTAATAGGACAAAAGGTTACTATCCTAAAAGAGTTATTACAAGCATTAAATGAGCCAAGTTATGGGCAAGAGCAATCTAAAGCTATGAAGACTGAAGCTTACTATTCTAAAAGAGCTAATGCAATATCCAAATGCATTTACCTAAGGAGTAGTTTATTAACTGAAGCACCTATGCTATTTAGGAATAATTTGGGAGCCTCTTAGGGCTTGGAGTTTTGCTCCTGGAGCTGGATTCCAGAATTGTCCAGTTTCATGAATTTCTATTTATGAAAGATTGAGCCTCCCAGTCATGATTGTGCCCTGACAGACTTCTGCCAAACCTTCCAGATGTTGAGTGACTTCCTGGACCTTCACCTGCTCCAAAGCTCCTCTGTTATTCTGCTTGGAGACATGACTAGTTCAATGTATGCTCATTTGTTCAGGTAGCCCTTTCAGCAAAGAGCTATTGAATATCAACTATATGTCAGGCATACATGGATACAGAGGCCAAGAAGACAGACACTTTTTGTTAGATTGCATGATGTATATGTTCTAGTAGTCAGATATAGAAAATAATAACTTAGCACACTATAACACAACATATAACTATATTTGAGATAAGGGTGTTGGCTATGATAAAAATAAAACAAAGTAAAGGGCAAGTGAGCAAATTCCCGTAGGAGGCGATATTTAAACTAAGACCTGATCTATAGGAAGGAACTGCCAATGGGAGTATCTGGGGGAAGAGAACTTTAGAGAGAGGGGCAGACGGAACACTTTCAGGGTCTCTGTGGATGGAACAAGCTTGATAGGTATGGGAGTTAGAAAGTTAACAGGTGATGTTGGAGCATGTTTAAAGGTTGAGAGTTGCTGTATTAGAGACAGGAAGAGCTAGATCATGAAGGACCTTATAGACTACAGAAAGGAATTTAGATTTTACTCTAAATACAGTTGAGAGCTATTGGATGGATTTCAAAAACAGAAGTGTATCTGATTTATGCTTATAAAGTTTGGGGGTTTTGAGCCTCCTATTCTGGTCCTTACCATAACCATTAGCTCCTGAATCTGACATCTGTAACAAAAGGCCTTCAAAGAGGTGGCTTTCAGTTTGCTAATGACACACTGTCTCTTTTTTCTACGATGTTTATATTTTATGGAACTTTAATACTGAATCCCACCTTGACTCAAGTTCAGGAAGCCCTTTCTCCTAGATTCTGTATTCCAGTTTTACCTGTCGTGTAGACAGGCACTTAATTCTTCTATCATTCTTAGCCTTTGCTAATTCTCTTGTCAGGTCCATATTAGAGAGCTATAAGGAAATTTCACCCTCTCCCCTTGCAAACAACCAACCAACCAACAAACAAACAAGAACAAAACCTAAACAACCAAACAAAACCCCCAAACATCAATATCTCAAACCCCATTCTGGACTTCATAAGACTCAAGAAAAGTTGAGTGCATTAGCGCCCCCCCCCAAAAATACAATTTTAATACTGCCAAGTAGTGCCCAATACCCCTTATTCATTCACTGTCATAACTGATAGTAATTTTCCAAATTGGAGTACACTCAATGGCTATTCTAGACCCAGAACATCCAGTCTGCTTAATAAAGTTCTTAACCTACTACCCTTAGAAAGAAGATCAGTCATTTTAAAGATATTCCTCACCCCTTTCCTCAAAAACTTTCTCCTTGACATCATCAAGACCATGCTTTTCCCATGTATGTTCTCTGTGATGGGAAAACATTGAAAACAAGCAAGAGTCACCTGGTATAAACAAGTACAGAGGAGGCAGAAGCTCAGTTAAGTAGACGCCTCCTTTGTAATTTATAATTTGTCTTCCTGGGATCAAATGCTTTAGGAAGTGAACTAAATATTTTGTCTTTGAACAACACTGTTTTGAATGACACTTAGACCACAATCAATATTTGAATTAAAAATGTAACTTAAAAAAACACACAATTTCCTTAAACATGAACATTTATTCTTTTCAGGATTAGATAAGCAGTAATAGAAAAGTGACTGACTTTTTCCCTGTGTACCCCTTTGTTACTTACCTCATGTGCAATGCCCATTGATTTTGACAATGCTGCATGTAGTAGCACTCTATAAGACTCTATAGAAGGAAAATAAATTTGAATCTCAACACTGTAAATGCATTGCAGTAATTAGAAAGACCAAACTATTATAATTAAGTTGTAATTAAGATATGTAACAAAATTCTTAAATATGAAAGACAAAATAACTACATAGAGCAAAGCAAAGACTTTTACTGTAAAAACTAAATTAAATCTATCCTAGGGATTTAGTTATGTTGTATATAACTGAATGGTAATCAGATTTTTTTGTGATTGTTATGGTAACCCCAAAGTTGACTTGTTTCTCCACAAATAGTATTAGAAAATAACATTTAAGTGATTTATTGCAATATACATTTAAATCAATTCAAAATAAATAATCCTGTGAATGTTTAACTGAACTGCTGCAATTTTACTTTTGGTAATTTGATCAAGGTTTTTGTGCAAGATCTAGATCTAAGACATTTGGGGATTGTAGGCAGTATTCTTCCTCTGTCTCTCAAAACTACACTTAATCAGCTTAGGTTAGAAAGATAACAATCAGAAAGCTTCCCAAGGAAAAAACACAACCCACTTCAAATTTCTCTTTAGAAATGGAACGTAGGTTAAAAAAAAATTTTTTTAATAACAGTAATACCATTGGCATGCAATCAAGACAGATTTATTAAGAAAAAAAGATCATAACTATTTTAACTCTACTTTAAACTTATCTGTAACCTCCCCTCTTATTAAGAAAAAAAACCAAGATGTCTAACCATACAGTAGGGGCAAATTAACAAAATTTGAGGTGTACACTTTGAAAATACATCAGGTCAAAATACAAGTGGAAACATTGATAATGAACATGTGTAGCTAACATTTATCCAAGAGGAGAGAGAAATGGAGAAACTTAAGGACATTTAAAAACTATGATTTTTTTCCACTCACTAGAATAACCTTTGATATAGGCCAAACAAGTTGTAAATCCCAGTTCAACAAAAACAAATGAGTAAATATAATAGGGAGAACCAGGGAGAAATTGTTATAATAGAGAGGTTAGGAGTTCAGGCTCCTGAATCAGACAGTCCTTGCTTTCAGTCCTTGCTCTATCACTTATTAGCTGTGTGATTTGGAGCAAGTCTCTTATTCTAAGACTCAGTTTTCTCGTGTGTAAAATGGGAATAATACTAGTGAGCTTAAGTGAGGTAATGCATATAAAGCACTTGGTGCAGTGCCTAATTCATAATTGGTACTAAACAAATGGTTATTTCCATTCATTCATTCAACATGTATTTATTAGCCATCAGGTATATGCCAAGCATTCTGTTGGCTAATTGGAATATAACAGGAGCAAGATTCTGTTATCATCAAATTTATAGTTTAGTAAGGAAAGAAACTTAAATAATCAATTACAAGAAAAGTGCTGTGGGAGTATGGGAGTACATGATCATTCTTGAAAAAAGTAGGAGAAGGAGGTAAGCCAGAGAAGGCTGCTTGAAGGACATAATTTTTAAGCATGGAAATGCAATAATAGGGGTTGAGCAAGAAACAAGGCACAAGAGTGTTCCAAGCAGAGGAAAAAGCTTATGAAAATGGCTATAATTTTTTCAGAGGTTCAGATAGACATATGCCTTTCTCATCTTCATCTCTGGCCATGCTGTAACGTCTGTCTGGAGCACACTTGAGCCTCTTTGTATTCTCCCTGCCCCATCTCACCTCACCCAGACAAAGTGGTTACTAACGGTCAAGTGAAGACATGGCCAGTACTTGTAAGGTCGTCTTAGTGCTTCTTACGCCTCATAAAATAATATGGAACTTATCTTCAGGGTCAGAGGAAATTGGAGGCTTTTAAGTACATGTACATGAGTGTGTGTGGGTGTGGGTGTCAGACAGTGTTGTTTCCTGGAGGGTTAGAGTCCCCATTGCATTTTACTAGGGCAGCATCAAGTTACCTTGGAGAAAAGAGAAATGGATCTTCCTGGGCTGCCGAGAAAAGAGACCCATAGATGGAATAGTCCAGAAGCATCAAGTAATAGCATTAATTTAAGTTTCAGATAGCCCCATGGTCAATGTGCAAACAGTATCTGCCATGATACTAGACTTTTTTTTTTTTTACAATCACAGATAATTTATTATTCAAAAAAAACTGAGGCGTAAGAACTCAAGTAAAGAAACTAACAGAAAATATTTTACAAGGGACCTTGAAATACTAGACTATTTCATATATAGATCACAAAGGAAAACTGTACACAGCAGGAAATATATGTTTAAATGTGCAGAATATATAGTCCAAAATACTTAGTAATGGCAGTGATGACAACAGAAGCATGACTGTACACTGAGAAAACTCACAGAAGACTTTATGCCAAATTATGACCCAAGAAATGGACCATTCAGGTCAGATACAGAAGAGAAGCTGGGGAATAATTTGATTTGCCTAGTGTACTCCAGATAAATTCCAAATTCTTCAACCTAACTTACAAGGCCCTCCATGACCTATCCTCTCTTTACCTCCCCTTCCTCATCTCTTACCAGATCTCCAAGTTGCTTTATGACTGGTTCTCACTCTCCTCTGCTAATACACATTGTTTTATTTTGCTAGACCATTCTTTTCTTTTTTCCTAAGATAATTCTTCCTCAGCTTGAAGATCTCTCCTTGTACATTGCCTATTCCAGGAAGCCTTTTCTAAGTGTAGTAGGTGCCTCTGTTTCCACTGTCTTAGCACTTATCACAATCCACTCTCTGCCACAGTAAACTCTAATTTCTGAGGGTAAGGATCAGGCTTATCTTGGTATCCTTGATATCTAGCATGGTAATGTTACATGGTAGATATTTAATAGGTGTTTTCTGGAGACTGTATCTGATTGACCAATTGACTTAAAGAGTGAGTGAATGAATAAGGGAAAAAAAGACACACACACAGTCCCTCCCATCAGGAAGCTTGCACAGGCCTCTTAAATAGCCTCATCCACCAGAGAGCAGACAGCAGAAGCAAGAACAACTACAGTCCTGGAGCCTGTGGAACGAAAAACACATTCACAAAAAGATAGACAAAATGAAAAGGCAGAGGGCTATGTCCCAGTTGAAGGAACAAGATAAAACCCCAGAAAAACAATTAAATGAAGTGGAGATAGGCAACCTTCCAGAAAAAGAATTCAGAATAATGATAGCGAAGATGATCCAGGGCCTCGGAAAAACAATGGAGGCAAAGATCGAGAAGATGCAAGAAATGTTTAACAAAGACCTAGAAGAATTAAAGAACAAACAGAGATGAACGATACAATAACTGAAATGAAAAATACACTACAAGGAATCTATAGAAAAATAACTGAAACAGAAAACGGATAAGTGACCTGGAAGACAGAATGATGGAATTCACTGCCACGGAAAGAATAAAGAAAAAAGAATGAAAAGCAATGAAGACAGCCTAAGAGACCTCTGGGACAACATTAAATGCACCAACATTCGCATTATAGGGGTCCCAAAGGAGAAGAGAGAGAGAAAGGACCCGAGAAAATATTTGAAGAGGTTATAGTCGAAAGCTTCCCTAACATGGGAAAGGAAATAGCCACCCAAGTCTTGGAAGTGCAGAGAGTGCCAGGCACGATAAACCCAAGGAGAAACATGCTGAGACACATAGTAATCAAATTGACAAAAATTAAAGACAAAGAAAAATTATTAAAAGGAACAAGGGAAAAACGACAAGTAACATACAAGGGAACTCCCGTAAGGTTAACAGCTGGTTTCTCAGCAAAACTTCTACAAGCCAGAAGGGAGTGGCATGATATATTTAAAGTGATGAAATGGAAGAAGCTACAACCAAGATTACTCTACCCAGCAAGGATCTCATTCAGATTTGATGGAGAAATCAAGAGCTTTACAGACAAGCAAAAGCTAAGAGAATTCAGCACCACCAAACCAGCTCTATAGCAAATGCTAAAGAAACTTCTCTAAGTGGGCAACACAAGAGAAGAAAAAGACCTAGAAAAACAAACCCAGAACAATTAAGAAAATGGTAATAGGAACATATATATCAATAACTACCTTAAATGTAAATGGATTAAATGCTCCAACCATAAGACATAGACTGGCTGAATGCTGAATGGATACAAAAACAAGACCCATATATATGCTGTCTACAAGAGACCCACTTCAGACCTAGGGACACATACAGACTGAAAGTGAGGGATGGAAAAAAATATTCCATGCAAATGGAAATCAAAAGAAAGGTGGAGTAGCAATACTCATATCAGATAAAATAGACATTATAATAAAGAATGTTACAAGAGACAAGGAAGGACACTACATAATGATCAAGGGATCAATCCAAGCAGAAGATATAACAATTATATATGCACCCAACATAGGAACACATCAATACATAAGGCAAATGCTAACAGCTATAAAAGAGGAAATTGACAGTTACACAGTAATAGTGGGGAACTTTAATGCTTCAATTACAACAATGGACAAATCATCCAGACAGAAAAGTAATAAGGAAACACAAGTTTTAAAAGACACAATGGACCAGATAGATTTAATTGATATTTATAGGACATTCCATCCAAAAAACGGCAGATTACACTCTGTTCTCAAGTGCACATGGAACATTCTCCAGGATGGATCACATCTTGTGTCACAAATCAAGCCTTGGTAAATTGACGAAAATTGAAATCATATCAAGCATCTTTTGTGACCACAATGCTATGAGATTAGAAATCAGTTACAGGGGAAAAAATGTAAAAAGTACAAACGCATGGAGCCTAAACAATACATTACTAAATAACCAAGAGATCACTGAAGAAATCAAAGAGGAAATCACAAATTACCTAGAGACAAATGACAATGAAAACACAATGATCCAAAACCTATGGGATGCAGAAAAAGCAGTTGTAAGAGGGACGTTTATAGCAATACAATCCTACCTCAAGAAACAAGAAAAATCTCACATACACAATCTAACCTTACACTAAGGGAACTAGAGAAAGAAGAACAAGCAAAACCAAAGTTAGTAGAAGAAAAGAAATCATAAAGCCCATAGCAGAAATAAAGGAAATAGAAACAAGCAAAGTAATAGCAAAGATCAATAAAACTAAAAGCTGGTTCTTTGAGAAGATAAACAAAATTGTTAAACCTTTACCCAGACTCATCACGAAAAAGAGGGAGAGGACTCAAATCAACAAAATTAGAAATGAAAAAGAGAAGTTACAACAGACACCACGGGAATACAAAACATCCTAAGAGACTACTACAAGCAACTCTATGCCATTAAAATGTAGCCTGGAAGAAATGGACAAATGCTTGCAAGGTATAACCTTCCAAGACCGAACCAGGAAGAAATAGAACATATGAACAGACCAATCACAAATAATGATATTGAAACTGTGGTTAAAAGTCTTCCAACAAACAAAAGTCCTGGTCCAGATGGCTTCACAGGTGAATTCTATCAAACATTTAGAGAAGAGCTAACGCCCATCCTTCTCAAACTCTTCCAAAAAATTACAGAGGAAGGAACACTCCCAAACTCATTCTACAAGGCCACTATCACCCTGATACCAAAACCAGACAAAGATACTACAAAAAAAGAATATTACAGACCAGTATCATTGGTGAACATGGTGCAGAAATCCTCAACAAAATATTAGCAAACAGAATCCAACAATACATTAAAAGAATCATACACCATGATCAAGTTGGATTTATCTCAGGGGTGCAAGGATTCTTCAATATACACAATTCAATCAATGTGATACACCATATTAACAAACTGAAGAATAAAAACTATATGATCATCTCAGTAGATGCAGAAAAAGCTTTTGACAAAATTCAACACCCATTTATGATAAAAGCTCTCCAGAAAGTGGGCATAGAGCGAACCTACCTCAACATAGTAAAGGCCATATACGACAAGCCCACAGCAAACATCATTCTCAATGGTGAAAAACTGAAAGCATTTCCTCTAAGATCAGGAACAAGGCAAGGATGTCCATCTCATCACTATTATTCAACATAGTTTTGGAAATCCTAGCCATGGAAATCAGAGAAGAAAAAGAAATAAAAGGAATCCAAATTGGTATAGAAGAAGTAAAACTGTCACTGTTTGCAGATGACCTGATACTATACATAGATAATCCTAAAGATGCCAACAGAAAACTACTAGAGCTAATCAATGATTTTGGTAAAATTGAAGGATATGAAATTAATGCACAGAAATCTCTTGCATTCCTGTACACTAACAACAAAAATCAGAAAGAGAAATTAAGGAAATGATCCCATTCACCATTGCAACCAGAAGAATAAAATACCTAGGAATAAACCTACCTAAGGAGGTAAAAGACCTGTACTCAGAAAACTGTAAGACACAGATGAAAGAAATCAAAGATGACACAAACAGATGGAGAGACATACTATGTTCTTGGATTGGAAGAATCAATATTTTGAAAATGACTATACTACTCAAAGCAATCTACAAATTTAATGCAATCCCTATGAAATTACCAATGGCATTTTTTACAGAACTAGAACAAAAAATATTAAAATTTGTATGGAGACACAAAAGACCTCAAATAGTCAAAGCAATCTTGAGGGAAAAAAGTAGAGCTGGAGGAATTAGACTCCCTGACTTTAGACTATACTACAAAGCCACAGTAATTAAGACAATATGGTACTGGCACAAAAACAGAAATATAAATCAATGGAACAGGATAGAAAGCCCAGAGATAAACCCATGCACCTATCGTCAACTAGTCTATGACAAAGGAGGCAAGGATATACAATGGAGAAAAGGCAGTCTCTTCAATAAGTGGTGCTGGGAAAACTGGACAGCTACATGTAAAAGAATGCAATTAGAACACTCTCTAATACCATACACAACAATAAACTCAAAATGGATTAAAGACCTAAATGTAAGGCCAGACTCTATAAAACTCTTAGAGGAAGACATAGGAAGAACACTCTTTGACATAAATCACAGCAAGATCTTTTTTGACCCACCTCCTAGAGTAATGGAAATAACAACAAAAATAAACAAATGGGACCTAATGAAACTTCAGAGCTTTTGCACAGCAAAGGAAACTCTAAACAAGATGAAAAGACAACCCTCAGGATGGGAGAAAATATTTACAAATGAATCAACAGACAAAGGATTAATCTCCAAAATATATAAACAGCTGATACAGCTCAATATCAAAAAATCAAACAACCCAATCCAAAAATGGGCAGAAGACCTAAATAGACATTTCTCCAAAGAAGACGTACAGGTGGTCAAGAGGCACATGAAAAGCTGCTCAACATCACTAATTATTAGAGAAATGCAAATCAAAGCTACAATGTGGTATCACCTCACACCAGCTAGAATGGGCCTCATCAGAAAATCTACAAACAACAAATGCTGGAGAGTGTGTGGAAAAAAAGGAACCCTCTTGCACTGTTGGTGGGAATGACATAGCCACTATGGAGAACAGTATGGAGGTTCCTTAAAAAACTAAAAACAGAATTACCGTATGACCCAACAATCCTGCTACTGGGCATATACCCAGAGAAAACCATAATTCAGAAGGACACATGCACCTCAGTGTTCATTGCAGCACTGTTTACAGTAGCCAGGTCATGGAAACAACCTGAATGCCCATCGACAGATGAATGGATAAAGAAGATGTGGTACATATATACAATGGAATATTACTCAGCCATGAAAAGGAACGAAGTTGGGTCATTTGTAGAGACATGCATGGACCTAGAGAGTGTCATACAGAGTGAAGTAAGTCAGAAAGAGAAAAACAAATATCGTATATTAATGCATATATGTGGAATCTAGAAAAATAGTACAGATGAACCCGTTTGCAAGGCAGAAATAGAGACACAGATGTAGAGAATAAACGTATCGACACCAAGGGGGGAAAGCGGGGAGGTGAGAGGCGGTGGTGGGATGAACTGGGAGATTGGGATTGACATGTATACACTAATATGTATAAAATAGATAACTAATAAGAACCTTCTGTATAAAAAATAAATAAAATTTAAAACACACACACACACACACACACACACACACACAAACCAAAAATTAAAATGACAAAAAGCCCTCAATAGCATGGGTAAAAGAAAGAGGGAGGAGCAGGACACTCTTTTGATGCTTTACCAATAGTGTTTACAAAGAATTAACCACCCATTATTATTATCTTATTTACGTTTTACAAAACCTTGATAAATTGACATAATTATCCCTGTTTCATAGGCAATGAATTTAAGCCTCAGAAAAATTAATGCCTTGCTGAAGACTAAACTGATAGTACGTAGAAGAGCTTGGAATAGAATCAAATTAGATATAGTAAGATTTTGAGTTAGAGAGTAAAGTGTAAACACAAAAATATTTACAGTGAAACAAATATGGTCACCTTTGATACCAGTATAAACTTTGATGTTCCACAGTTTTATGGACATGATATAATAATTGTACTTTTTTAAAACTTCAAAATATGTGGGTAAAAGTATTGTGGTCTAACTAGTATTTGAATCTTGGGTAAAGCATGTACTTTTCTGCTTGGGTCATGTGATCATGATTTATTCATGATGAGAAAGCTGAGAGCTGGAAATCCAGCTCCAGATATCCTAGATCTGCTGATTAACAAATATCAGCATTTTGACCAGCAGCATTTGCACAATTTTTCTCAGAGTAAACATATTATTAGGAGTGGAAATTTTTTAAAAATCTAAATCTCAAATACCTTTAATGCACATTAATTAAAATAAATTATAAATGACACCCCCAAGCTTGAGTAAGTAGAATATTGAGAGAATAAGAAACTTAAAGTTCCTGATACGAGAATTTTGAAAATACAAAGCAATTGGCCAGGCTTTAACATCAAGTAAATAGTAGAATAAAAGTTTGAAGAATATTTATATGTCAGTCACCTATAAAGACACTAAAATATAACATTAGCAAGGTTTGGGTGATGTTCCTTTCTTGTTAGATCTTGCTATCATAAGATTTATATCTTATCACCCATAAATGTAGTTATTTATTTGCAAGAAGATCTATGAGATTTTAGTTTTATGGTTGTTATTTTTATTATTAACCTTGAGCTTTTGATGCTTGTTTACTTGGGTGTTATGGAAAATTGTACTTAATCTTTGTGGATTTTTTTTTAGGAAATTAGATTTTAAATCATTCAGATTTAAGCTGCTGGCAATTACTTAATTGATCTTGTTATAACTGATGCAATTTCTTTACAATAGAATTAAGTCAGTATGTACACAAGATTGTTCAGAGTCTCACAGAGTTAGAAATGAATGAATTAATATCACTTACGATTAAATAAAAATAGTGTATGAAGGTAACAGAAACATCTGGAAAAAATAATATCATTACAATATCAGCAAGAATCTGTGAACTTAAACCAAGTATCCTGAATTTCTATAGAGGATTACCAGACCCCAGCCAGTTGGGACTAATACCTATGTTCTCGTCTTGTTTTTGAATGATGTACACTGTCTGAGCTGGGCCCCAAACCCTTGGATGAGACACTCCAGGTACTTTTTCCTACCTCTCTGCTGCCTGGCTGCAGAAAACCCTGTGGAAGACTCCAAGACCTTAGAAAATGGTGGAGCTACCTGACAGGAATCTATGTCCCTGACAAATCATAAAGAACAGTCTATTATGTCCCTGTCACTTCCTAGGTTAGATGGAATGTGAGTGAAAAAGAAACCTCTATTGTGTTAAGCCATTGAGATTTAGGGATAGTCTGTTACAGTAGATAGTCTAACATGAATAATACAGAGGGTGTGAGGAAAACCTCAACCTTGTCTCATGCTTTCCTCTCAGCATCCTCAACCTTGCTGTATATTAAAGTATCATTAATTATGTACCAGTTGGTCTAAATAAAGGTGGCTTTGATCTGGATATTGATAGAAAATCTATCAGTTGTTTCCAGCATTCCTACAATAAGAAATATGGGTCTAAATTAGAAGTATACAGTGCTTACCATAGGGCGAAAATATTCTTCCTTTGTCCCATAAAACACTGAAATGATTTTGTTAATGATTACTCATATTTTCCTCTCCCGCAAGGTCCATTTTTTCTGCTAAGATATTTCTATTAGACAATTTCCTATCAGTGGAAAAAGAACAATTTGGGATTCTAGGGAGTCTGATTTAATGAAAAGCTATATTGGTAGTTAAAACTCATCAAATCATATAATGAAATGCTCATTCCAATTAGAGTTAATCCTCAAGTTATTTGAACTTATAAGATGAATATATTTTCTATTAGTAAACCAAAATTGTATGCTAGCTACCAGATTGATTAATTTTTAGCAATATAAAGTTTCTCATTCTTTAAATGCACAGAAAATGTTTGGTCATGATGGCTAACAAAAGTAGTACAAGTATTTCTGAAGTATTTCTGAAGTAGGGTACACTATTTTCACTTAATTATATCCAGAATCCAAACATCAGAATAACGAGTCTCTGTTATTCTGAAATAACATTTTTGACTTACTGATTTTATGGATGGATGAAATGTTTCTCTTAATTAATTCAACCTAAGAAGAAGTGAGCTTTTTACATTGCATTATATCTGTCATCTTATAGGTGAGAAAACTGAGATTCAGAGAAGGAAGGTAACTTCCCCAAGGATCCACAGCTGGTAAGTGAGGGTGCTGCAATTTGAACCAGATGAGATTGGCTCTATGGCCTGAGCTCTTAATGACTAAGTCCATTAACCAGAATTTCTCAGACCTGAGATCATGCAGACTGTTGAGAATGTATCTGTGGGTCCCTAAGGGTCTATGGACCCTAGATTGAGAAATACTATAATTAAATATTAAACACATATTTAAAATTACTACTCAGCACACATAAGCTTCATTATGTAATATCTTGGTCTAATAAAACCATAAACACAAATTTACATAGAAGGTACAATGCAGTTGCATGATGATAAAAGAATCTATCAGATGATCTAAAACATGTGTGTACATACATGCAAATCTATCTATCTGTCCATCTAGTTTTTCAGTTATTGAAGAGTATGGACTTGTTTGGGTACAAATAGGGAGTTTTAGTTTTCTTTAATTACTGCCTTTACAATACTGTTTGGAGCAGTTTCTAAACCTAGGTATGCAAAGCAATATAACACCAAGAATTTAAAAGGAATAATGGAGCAAGGATGTGTTCTTTCCTGAGACGGATGTAGCTGAGAATAAATTTGTAGAAGGGACTTCAAGGCAGGTTCCTCCCTTCTACCTTCCTCTCCCTATCTCTTCTATCCTGCTTCACAAAAGAAAGGCACACATCTCAAAAATCTCTCTGGACGTCAAACAAAGTGACTTCAAAATATTGGCTTAAGAAAACAAATCAGTGTCAATGGATAACCAAGGAAATATAAACCATCTCAGGACTTGGGTCTTTTTCTGTCTTACAGATATTTCTGTTAAAAGTGAAAAACTGGCATTTAAAATGGATTGGTATTGATAATTGTTATTTAAAGATCTCACCTCTTCCAGCTTTTCACATGGTCAAAGAATGTATCAATTTTCAGGGAGTTCCATAAGAGCAAAGCAAATAACACGTAGGTAAGAAATGTTAAATATCAAAAATAGCTTTTTTTCATGTATTTAAATATAAGTAGTTCTTTTAAGCTATTCTCAAGATTCATCCTTGGGACCTGTCATTAACTAAAAAGAAAAACTTTGAAGAGTTGAAGCAGTATAGGTTAGTGAAGTAGATCCTTTTAATGTAATTGGAATATTTTTTGAGATTACCAAAATTTTCAAGATACACTGGATAAAACCCACAGGCAAATTTTTTATGCTTTCTTTCAGATTTGGTATGTATTATTCAACAAAGTAGTTAAAACCTATTTTATCAAGTCATATTGTGAAATATTTAATTATTTAATCCTCCTCTTATTTCATCTTATGAAATGACTGTTTTCTACCTTTTATTAATAAAAAGTAAAAGTAAAGCTAGCCAGACTGGTTAGTTTTGGCAATAGATAAATTTCTCTTTATTTAGATACAAGAAAAATTTGATCACAATAGCTAGTAAAATAATAGAGTTCTTTCTGATTTTGTACAATGCTTTAACTATTTGAATGACAAGCATCAGAGTTTAATACATGTATGTACACACATTTAACAAGGAAATATTTCTAGGTAAATAAATGATTTATGAGCTGAGCTATGTATTACATTGCATTGTTAAAAAATAAGTGATGAGAAATAACACATTGATTTATAATTTTGTTTTATAGCTTATAAAATTGTATGAATTAATCTTGTCTTAAGAGGATGCTATCTTAATCTCATTAAGAATTCATTTCTAAGAAATTATTATATACTTGTAAAAAAATTTTACTTTTAGTTATTGTGTTTTGATGAACTGCAGATCCTATTGAAACAACTGGGTCCAGAAAAAATACATATTAAACGTACAATTATAGGAAATTTTTAATAAATCACATTTAATTTATATCCATAAACTAGTTCTCTTACCTCTGAACAGACAGGCATAAATCAACAAGTATGCTGCATAAGAAAACGTTCACCTGGGGAGTGAGATACAAGTGTTGACTTCTAATTTCTGGTGGTGGCACTCCTTGAGGTCTTCTCTCTTGGATTTGGTAAGCACCATTTCTTCACTCTTCAGGCAAGGAAGTAAAAATCCGTAGTTTCCTCCTTGGGTAAATAATTCACAACTTGAATAAATTTTGGTTCTCCCTATTTCCTGGGGTTCTGCTTAAACGGACTTGATGGTGGGATAGGGACTAGGGCAATAATCGGGAATGGGAACCAGCCATCAGGGAGCTAATAGCCTCAATTATTTTCAACATTCTTTTAAATGCAGAGAATTGATGCTGCTTTTTTATCAGCCTTGGGTTTTTAGTTGTTGAACTTAAGACAATAAGAACATTGCTACTCAGCTCACATACACAGAATGAAGCATAAATTTTTAAAATTATACAGTGAAATGATTGTAAAAACCACAGAATACATCCTCAGATCCAGGGGGGCTGAAGACCCCAATTTCAGGTTCTATAATCAGTATGCTTTCCAACTTTTAGACAGGTGCCATGTAAATCCAAGGTAGCCTGTGAACTGGAGATTACATTAGTCTCCATAGAATGTCTATACTACTGTTCATAGAACAAATTTCACTGAGATGTATTTTAAAAAATCAAAACAGATTTGACCATTTCTAAATAATCTACCATTTTATTTAGAAATTTCAGGAAAAATCATGATAAAAATTAAGATTATTATAATAAACATTGTAGGTTAAAATTCAGAACAACTTTTAGTACTTTAGTATCAGTTCTTTAAAACTTTATTAAAGAATAAACATACCAAAACTAGAAGAAAAAGGACATTTATAAAAATATAATTATCCCAATTAAATTATATTTTTATAGGGAATTCAATAATCTAGATGAAAAGAGTATTTTCAGTATCCACATATTTTCTAAAAATAATTAGCCAACAACATTGCTTTTTTTTGCTTGTTTTTGGTCACCATTCTCTAATTTATCACTGACGTAATCAAGTTAACATCTCTAGGGTCTGGGAATAGACTTCAACTATATGAAAATAAATGAGTTTTAGAGATACATCAAAGTCCTCTATAATGTAGATATAATAGAGACAAAGTATCAATATATTCAGCCTAGGAGATATTAGTAAGAATAAAAACATTTTTTTATAATAAAAAAATGGGAATATATAAAGAAACCCAGAGAGTTCCCAAGGGATGCTCACTAATCTTGCAATTTTCAACTTATACCACATTATCCTCTCAGGGTACCATTACACAGAATTGATTCTGGCCTCACATGTGGAAAGAAGCAAATTCTAAAGTTGATTTGTGACTTTTCCTCTATATCTAAACCAATAACTAAAGATAAAAACCATTCAAGGCAAGGCATATATTTGTTAATGTAATAGTATTGCCCAAGAACACAATATATTATTTCCACGTGTCATTATCTCATTGATAATAACATCTGATTTATTTAGTGGTCAATCTTTTGGTAAATACAACATCTGTAACAAATCTGAGAACCTGATAGTAAATGGAAAAAGTTCTGACCCACTGAAATACCTAGTATTCTAAGATTCATGCATCTTGTGTACTGGCTAGACCCTTGATTCAACATTAGATATAATGAATGCACATTTTTAATACTTGGGTGTCTTACTTCTCTATCCACATCAAATTAGGACGAGAACTGGAAGCTTCATTTGAGAATTTGTGCATCCATTCCACCAATATTTTTTTAAACTTCTCATGTGCTCAGCATTACACTGACAAACTAAACTGTTATTTAATAACTAAATAACAGTAAGAAAGGAAATAGAGAAGCAACCATACTAAAGCCAAGCATAAAACTGATGATTGTAAAAATGACTCTAAATTGTTAAAAGAAGAGCTTGATACTTTCTGTTTATGTAAGCAAGCAGGTAAATGTGTTTATTTTAGTAAAACATTTATTTTATTTTCATGTTAGTAGGATTATAACTTGAAATACATATTATTTAAAAGGTTATTCTTGATACTTAAAGAAACAATTTGTTATCTGAAATTCATTTATTGAAGCAATGTAATTCATAACAGCAGCAGGTGTATGCCAATAATAACAGGCAGTGTCTCACTGTTTCTTTAGAAACTTTTAGAATTTATTCTTATAAAAATAGTCACCTCTAAAGGCTGGTACATCAATTTAATAAGCTTCAGATTAATTTTGATTACATTATGTCTCAGAAAATAGACATTGTGAAACAAGGCACAGTCAGATTCCTGGAGAAACCACAGTGGTTATTCTCAATTGGCTATTTCTATTAGATACAGGAATAGCACTGAGAAGCTTTGAAAATTTAATAGTTTCTGTCCTTCCTAGAGGACTAAATCAGTAGATTGAAATGAAGTGTTATGCTGGATTTCAAAATAGAATATTGTGAATTATGTACACAAAATAATATTAGTGGTCATTCAGAAAAGCAATCAAGTGTTGCACATGTTAAACCAGCCATGTAGACTGACATGGGTTCATAAGTTCAGGGACTTCATAAAATACTGCTGTGGACAAGTAAACATTTAAATCAAAATTGAAAATACATTCCTCAGGTCTATCGTGTCGTGTATTTTTCAGTCTGAGCTACATATGCGTTATTACATTTTGTGATCATGTAAAAGCACAGGTTCCCAAAATAAACACAGTCACCTCCAATCAAGTTATTAACAACCCAGTGAAATTGAATTTGGCTAAAAACCAAAATTGGCAGTCTCCTCTCTGATCTTCTATAGATGTTCTTTCTTCCCTGTATAATGCATCCATTGTTTTAACCTAACAACATACATCAGTACTAATCGTTAACACAAACAGCTATGCATGACCATCCATATATTTTGACATGTAAAACTTACAATTGTTTCTCAGCAAATGTTTCATATTTTACTTGCCACCCACTGATTTCTAGGCTTTTCCCAGAAATGGCAGTTTTGAATTAATAATCCTACATTGTTACTATGTTTCTATAACAGCATTCTGTTAACAGTTCTTAGCACTCCATTATATGTAATTAGAGTTATAAGTGCAAATGAAATAAAAATAAAAATTCTACCAGATGTTTGATTCATCCCTTGGTAAAGCAATTGAATAAAATGAAAATCTGCCATCTGTTCTATAGATTAAAAATCCACATGTTTGTAACATGGCCTTTTGTAGCCTTTTGATAGCTATGATTTCCAGAGGAAATATATTAAGATAATTTTTTATTATACTTCTCAAAATATTTTGGATTCTTTGCAGTTTTATGAATTTATGATTCTTGATCTATATCAGTTTTTCCTTCCATTCCTTAATTTGTATTATAAATCATATAGGTGTTTTAAATCATGAAAATAGCTTTTAGCTTATTTTCTTGAATGCTAAAAAGAAATTAAAGAAAAATCTGTTTTTCTGGGCACTATCAATGAAATCTCAAAAGAATGAGTTTTTAGATCTATTACAATTGGGGAACATAGAGCTTTTTTTAGTAGTGATATTGTATAAAATCACCAGATGGCACCTCCTAGTCCCTGTAGAAGATTTCTGTTCTCTTGGTAAACAAAACATTCAAAAGAACAACAACAAAAATTACGCTATACCAAAAAGGAGGCGTTTCCAAGTACTGCTTATTTTTGTATTGTACTTCTCTCACTTGTTAGTCTCTTGCTTCCATTTTTACTGATTTCAAAAAATATTTATTGCCTATGTAAACTGTAAGGTTTACAGACAAGGAAAGGTCTAGAATCAACCACTAAAATTCTATTCTTGAAATCTCTCTCCAAGGACATTAAGCCCAGGGTGAATGTCAATTATCTTTCTAAAGCTCATAGTACAATAATAGTACTTCTGACTCAAAGCTGAACTTTGCTACAAGAGGCAGAGCCCAAAAGACAAAGTTAAATGTGCAACATCTAAACTGAGCTCGCTGATCAGTCTTCTTTTCCTCAGAATCTCAAGCTGTGGTTTACAAACAGCTTTCTTATGGGGTGTGCTGTGAAATACCAAATGGAATTTAACTTATCTATTACCTCAGGGCTTTGTTTACTTTCCTAAATGGAGAGCAGCAGGATATAAAGAAAGAATTCTGGAAAACTATACCATCTAGAACTGTTTCCCAACCACTCTTCTGAAGAAAAATATTGCTATGGTCCAATATATTGTAGAAATAACTGATTAAACAGAAATAAGTGTTTTTGTTTATCTGCTTCTTTGAGATGGCTCAGGACTTCTCCTATTCTAATGTGTCTGGTG
Source organism: Mesoplodon bidens (assembly GCF_964165515.1). NCBI lineage: Eukaryota > Metazoa > Chordata > Mammalia > Artiodactyla > Ziphiidae > Mesoplodon > Mesoplodon bidens. The sequence goes on from NC_138167.1 coordinate 95,332,511, forward strand.
ACTCTCTCAAAAGGAAACATGGATTAAAGTAGTATAAACAGCTGTTGCACCCTAGCATATGTATTTTGTTGATTTCTTATCAAGATTTTTATTCAAATGAATATGCTTTGGGGAAAGTTGACCAGGCGGAAGGTAATATTAATCATCAGTTTTAAGGGATCAGTTATAAAATTTTCAACAATGTCATTAATGGTGCAATTTTTTGTTTGCTCATCCATTAATGGATGAGCAAATTTGGAATATTTTTTTATTCCAACTTCTATTGGAATAAAAGTTTTCTCTGCTATCCAAAAGTTGAGTGTTCCTGTGAAAACTTTGGAAAGCAGAAATGGAGTAAAGTGAAGAAGCAATTACCTGATGGCACATCTTGCTAAGGACACGCAAAAATAAATTGAGATAAAGCACAGATGCTCACAGACAGTTTAAAGCTTTCGTGGCCTGATGCTAAGATGCTGAGTGTAGTTCCTGGGAAAAGAGCTTGGAGGTGCCCTCTCGCTGCTGGGGGGTGAGCACTGCCTCTGTAAACGGCTCGCTGCAAAACAAATACTGAGTACTATTGTCCCATTTTTCCTAAAAGGAAAAATCCTCTTAAGATTTCTTTCAGTTAGCAAAAATAGGTACTAATGAGGGTCTTTTGTAAAAGTGAAGTGATATAAAGCAAACTTTCGAAAAGAGGGGGATACCTTGTATTCCATTTAGGTGTGATGTACGTCATCATGTGTTTTCTCAAAGAGAAACTTGGATACATTAGAAAATACCTGAGTAATTGACTGAAATTATCGCTTTTTATATAAGATGTGTTGATGCAAACTGACATGGCACAATTGTTTAAGAGATTTTTAAAAATTTTCCTTGAATCATACAGAATGTTGAAATATGAAGACATCAGTGGGACTATCTTAACAAATTTACCTCCCTCATTTTAAGGAAAGTCCAGGGAGGTAAAATAATATGTTCAAGTTTGAGTATTTTTTTAAAGCAAAAAATTAAGAGAAAACCATAGTAACCAAACAGAATACCTATGGCATAAATGAGACAAGTTTATTTCTCTTACATATCCAGGGAGCCCAAAGGTTTCCATCCCAGGCTCCTGTCTTGCTACTATGCTATAAAGGACTTCCATTCCCAAGGCCACCTCAAGGTCCCTGATAGCTGTTGGAGTCTCAGCATATAGAGGTACTCATTTTAACCAGCAAGAAGAGAGGGATTAAAAGGACCCTCTTTAAAAGCATTTTCTGGAAGTTGCACACCCAATTTTCCTTAGAGCTGTTAGCTAATATTTAGACATATGATCAGACCTAAAGGCAAGGAAGCTCTGTGCCCAGCTAAAAATTGAGAAGAAAGTGAGAATAGTGATTAGGAGGTAATTAGAAGCCTCTGAACTCAGGTAGCTAGTGAAGGAAGAACTTGTGAGTTAATTCAGCTCTTTAGAATTCCTGTCTTTTCTTTCTTTCTCACATTTCCACTTATTATGTGAATATACCCAAGGTTCTTTATTGTTACGTTCTTCAAAGTGTACTTCAAGTCTCCCCTACCTCACAAAGTTTTTTCTAACAACTACATCTCAAAATAATGAATTAACTCTCTAATTTTGATGTTCAGTCTATACCAGAAAGTCTGGGGTGTATTGTATTGTGGACACTTCGGTTTCTATGCAGCCTTTTTCCAACTGCATTACAAGTTTCAAGAAGCCAGGGAGTATAACTTTATTACAGTTTGTGGCTAGCCCTATTTTTTGATTTGCTGGATCCAGTGGCCTTTGAGTCCTCATCCTAATTTACTGGGTGTACCCTAGTCCTACCCCTTGGCTTCTGTGGCATCTCTCACCAACTCTTCTTAGTTTTAGAATACTGTGTACCCACAATCCACAGGAAAAGAGATCTCGAACTCTGGTCCCTCTCAGTGTTCATTTGTAGGATATTTTAGTACTGTCGAGGTTTGCAGACTATTGGCCTACAGATCTAGTTTGTAGACATATTTTGTTTGGCTCATATAAGGTCATTAAAAGAATGATTTAGTTGCCAACATTTAAAAATCGGAGATGTCACATTAAAAAAAGAAAATTAAATTTCTGGCTGCTCTTAAAAAATTGAAAGGTCTGGCATCATCAGGTCAACACTCCCACATGCTTAGTAGTGTCATCCCTTGTGGAAGAGACTATGCTTTGTGTTCACTAAATTTCATTTCTTTCCCTGTGTACACAACTAAATTACATTTCCCAATAAATTAGGTGTGGCTGTTTGAGTTCAATCAATCAAATGTAGATTTATAAGTTCAAGGAATGGCTGTTGAAAAAATTACCCATATGATGCTCAGTGCTCACTTTCTCACCCTATATGTCAGACTGATGCATTTTTACTTCCATAGTTCCTAATAACAAAAATAGATACATGAAATTTTATGTTTCTTTGTATGAACTCTCTCAAAATAGGCCCAATAACTATACAATATAGCCATCTTTAAATTTCATGAGAATGTTTACAGAATCCCAGTTAATGTTGATGTCATCAAAATATAAAATATATTTAAGTGATTTTCCTAAAATAATTCCTTTACCTGAAAACGTCAAGTATTTCCACATTTCTGTCCTTCTCTGTACTTTTTGAATCTATATCACCTAACTGGAAATTAAAATGTTAAAGATACAGTTGAAGTCACCTGGCTTCTTTTTCTCCAATCTTATTCACATCATTCTCTTTCCAGAAAGAACTATTAGCCTAAATTTGGAATTTATCATTCCCATGCACATTTAAAATTTATTATTATATAAGTAACAACAAGTTATATATTATTGATTATATATTATTATTGAGTTATATATTATCACATATATTATATAAGCAAGTATCAATAAGTTATATATTATGATTTGCCTGCTGTAAAACATATACATGCACAACACAGAATGCAATTTTCTTTTTCTTACTCAATGTTATGTTTTGTTTTAGAAAAAGAAAATGCATTTTTGTTAAACGTTTTACTTATTTCTTCCCTTTAAGCATTTAAACAGTTAATTAATTTGTGGAACAGCTAATCCATTCACATGGATTCCAAAGTCAGTAAACCTAAAACACTGTGGAGTTGAAAATCTCCCTCCCACCTCTGTACTTACAGCCACTCAGTTTCTACCCACCTCAGTCCCCCAAAATAGGTACCCATGGTTACTAGTTTTTTCTGTATCTTTGCAGACAAGTTTTATAGGCATAAATAAATGTTAGCATGCTATGCATTATTTTGTACATTGCTTTTTCACTTAATAACATATTGATTATCTTTTCATATCAGTGCATAAAGAGCACTCTTATCCTTTCTTTGTATAGCATCATGTTTTATTTCATGAATGAACCTCTACTTATTTAACTACTATTCTATTGATGTACATTTTGATTGTCTCTACTTTTTTAGCAATTACAAATAATGCCACAATATATAACACACGTACATAATTTTGCATGTATGAGTTATATCAGTTATTTATTCTAGCATAATAAATTAGCAGCTTAAATTGATAAATATTTATTATCTCACATTTTCTGTGGGCCCAGAACACAAGCAGAGTTTATCTAGATTCTTCTGCCTCAGTAAGTCTCACAAGGCTGTAATCAGGATTTGCCAGGTCTGTGTCTTCATCTGAAGGCTTGACTGGGGAAGGATCTGCTTTCAAGCTCACTCACTTGGCTGTTGTCAAGATTCAGTTCCTTGGACATTTTTAGACTGAGGGCCTCAGTTCCTCATGGACTGTTGGCTGGAGCCCTTCCTTATATCCTTGCCAGATGGACCTCTCCATAGGGCAGCAAACAACATGGGAGCTTGCTTCCTCCAGAACAAGGGCTCTATGAGAGAGTGCAATGTAAATAAAGAGCCACAAAGAATAAGAAATAAATTAGTAGATGCACATGCACATGTGTGTTTGTATATGTGGAGGAAGAGGCTGCCAGGGGAGAGGGAAGTAGAAGAAGAAAGCAGTGGAGCCACAGATGGGCATGAGAAGAGAGCACTCAAATAGCCAATAGATGTTTGCTGGAAAGCACTGCAAGACAATAACAGCCAGAACTGACACTGGGGGGAGTTTTGGCATGCTTCAAATGTAGATAAACACAAGAGCTTGCAGTAAGAAAGCCTGAAGGAGTGGGGACAATCTAGCTCTCAGAAGGCTTGAAATTGACCTGCCAAAGACAACTTCCAGGGCAGGGCCCAGGGAGGAAGTCAAATTTAGTGTAACATAGATAACAGAGAGGAAGGAAAAGGTAATAGTTGTGGAGAGAGTAGAGCCAGGAATGTCAGGAAGCAAGTTACTACTGGAAATAACAGAAGAGGGAGCTCTGTGAAATAAAAGAACCAATCAGAATCAAAGCTTCCTTTAAAAATTCAGGAAAACTAATTTCACACAAAAATGAGTAAGAGAAAAATAATGTGTGAATCCCATACGTAGAAAGAAAAAAAGGAATAGAAGAATATCTACACAATTAAAAGACCCCAGAAAAGAAATACAATAGATAGATAGACAAATAAATATTAAAACCATGCCTCATATTTCAAAGTGAGCTAAAAGATATCAAGAAAAATACATAAGAAATAAACTAATAAAAATACAACATAAAATCAGAATTAGAAAAACTCAGCAATGACCTGACAGAACTCAAAAAAAATCAGATTTGACTTTTTCAATGCTCTTATAAATATTTTGTACCTGTAACTTGGAACACATGTGCTAGAGTTTCACTGAGGCATATGCCTAGTTGTGGGATTGCTCCATCAAGGTGTGTGAACATCTTCAAATTTGCTAAATATTGCCAAATTGCTATCTGTAATAAAATGGTTATGCTAGTTTACATTCACACCAATATCTTAGGAGAATCAACAGTTCTGTATATATTACCCACCTTTTTACTGTCAGCCTGTTTCAATTTTTCCAATCTATTGGGCATGAAATGGTATCAAAATATTATTTAAAATTTTATCTCTGTGCTTACTAATGAGGTTTAGCATTTTTAATGTAATTTTTATCAAACTTTCTCTGAATTACCTGCTCACATGCTTTTATCTATTTTCTTCTGGGTTGGTTTTGTTTTTCTTATTGATTCATAATAATTCTTCTATTTATTTTAAAAAACAGTTCTCTGTTACATGGATTTTAAGTATTTTTTTTAAGTTTAAGTACATCTTTTTAAGATATGTCTTTTTAGTTTACAATGTCTCTTTTCAAAACAAACCTTGTAATTTTAATATAGTATATATTTCAGTACGTTTTCATACATAGTTAGTGGTATAATGTTTTTGTGCTTTTTTTCTCTCCTACACCAGTAATGAAAATGAATGTCCTATACATTCTTGAACACTTTATAAAGTTTTGCTTTTACATTAGAGTCTTTAACCCATGTGGAATTTATTTTAGGTGTAATGTGAGGTATGGTTCTAATAGTTTATTTTTGTTATATCAATAACCACATTAAAACCAATTTTCACTAATACAAACAATGCTGCAATTGGCGTGCCTATGCTCATGAGCACGTGCTTCTTTCTGGTAGCACCTAGAAGTGGAGGGACTGGGATGAGAAGCATGCACATTTTCTTATTCAATAGCTGTTGAGAGATTATTCTCCTAATGGAATTTTTGAATTGACATTCACCAGTGAAGTTTGAATTCTACTTCCCTATGAGTGTCATCAGACATTAATTTGAGCCAATCTGATAAATGTTAATTGTATCAGTAGTCATTTTACAAAGATTTTTTTCTTTCAATTTGTGTTCTTGAAATATATAATCACTTGTTCAAAGTGGACTATTTTCTGAATTTGCATAATTTGTGAATCCCAGAGTATTTGTTTCAGAGTGATAAGCAAATATCCCCAAAGAAGGTATTAAATAACGATTCGTTCCCTGTATTGTTACCTTGTATGTAAGACACTATCTTAAAGATGATCAAGGAAAAGGAATTTATAATTATTTATTTGAATTTTCTCATCCCCATGCTTTAAATATTCATACTACTGCTACTAACTTATAACTGCATGAGCACTTGACAATTTTAAAGAGTTCTAGCATGCATTTGGACAAGAATTTAAAACTCAGAGTTTCTCATAACTAAACATTAATAAAAGTGATAAAATGTTCTTTTTTGTGCTAATGAGTCACTCCCGGTTTTTTAGCTACCTATTATTTTGTTTCATCAAAAATGTTTGCATATTTATATCAACTTTCTGTTTACCCTTATTCATGCCTGAGTGGTGTGTCAGCTGCAGAAATAGGTTTAATGAGTTTCATGGGGATACCTCATTCCAACAACAAAAACTGGAAAAGAAATAAAACACAAATGCCTGCATACTAATATGGCCCCTTGTTAGAACCAATCTCAGAGTACAAGGTGATAGATAGTCCTTACACAATATACATCTCCTTTAGAGAGGCCTTTACTTTGAATTTGGCTTTCTTTATGTAATCTCCTACAGACACCACACTAATTCTAAATATATAAACAACAAAATACCCAAAGGTAGAGGTTACAGTTACTCTACCCTGAATATTGTATTTCTCTGCACCTGCTCAGGTTTTATAGACTATTGCTTTGTTCTGCTGCTTTGTTTCCTTCTTTCTTTTTTAAGAACGATTGTGGTTTATGATAGAAACCGTTCCCATAAAAATAAACATTTAACTAATTAGCATTCTACACAGACATCCTATTTCTTTGAAAGAGAGCCTTAATTTACTTTGGTGAAGATAATGCATTATAAAGCACCTTTTTTACATATTTAATATATGCTAGTAGTGCTAGTCTATTGGGACAGCAAGCAAAGTTAATTTAAAAGAGTAAAATTTAAAGTTGGTCTATGAAGCACATAAAAAATGGAGAACTAAGGCAATTACTCATGCTTTTCAGATTAAAAATTCATATATATATATATATATATATATATATATAAATAAAAAGAGAAAGATTTTGGATCTGTATAATTTAGATGTATTATTTTTTGTATAGTTCCTCTGTGTGTGTGTGTGCATGCATGCATGCACGTATGTGCATACACAGAAAAATACATGGAATTATAATCTTGATATTCTAATGCTCATGAAAAATTTGATCTTAAATTTTACAGTAAACATTAAACAAAAGATTTGCAAGGAACCCTCCATTTTTTAAGCCAGGTGAAGTTTTTGAAGCAATATTAACCAGTGGTATTTAGAAGGAATCCATTAACTTGTCTGAAACACAGGGGGAAATATTGTTTGATTTAGTTTTGATCACTTTGAACTATATTCAGCACTTTAAGATGGATATCTCTAAATTTCCCAATTTCCTTGGATTTCAAAGAGAATAAATTTCACTCATTAAAGTGGAAAAGTCTTGATTCCTCCACACATAAAAAAATACTCTGATGTGGTGCTTAGCTGACAGTGAAGAAGGAGATAGGCAAGAGGGACAAATAGGAATAAACATTAATGACTAATTTATGCAAAACACTTTACACATATATTTATATTATTATCGTGGTTGGTGCTATCTCTTGTAATCCACTCATTTCATTAAAAATAAAAAAGAATTCTTCTTCTTTTTTGGCAAATGACCTGAGAAAAGTTAGCAATTGCTCAGTTTGCATGGTTGGTATCAGAGTTGGGATCAGAATTGAGGTTTGAACTTTATAGTCTGTATGACTACAAAGTCAATATCCTATCCTATCTAACACACCGTGCAACAAGGAAAAGTACACAGTAAATTTTGACTAAGGGTGATAAGATGTGCAAATGTGTCCAGTAAGAGCATAAGTGTGCTCTTAATTCTCTTCTGTGTTGCCGAGAAGGAATTAATATGTGCCAGCACCATATACCTAAGGAACACAATTGTTTGGAGAAAGTTCAGATATTAGATACTACTACTAACAGCCTCTATAGTGATACAGAATTTACAAAAATATTTTATATGATTTAGATACCATATATTGAGGGCCCCCTTATGCCAGTCATAGTCCTATTATCACATTTCATTTGTTCAATAAGCCAGTGAGTGAAGTATTATTAACTAATCTTTGTAGAAGATACTGAGGTTCAAAGACTGATCAATATCATAGAGCCCTTCAGGGATTTATCAGAATTTAATCTAAGGTCTCCAAACTTCTCATCCTCTAAACTTATACTCTTTCCACTGCTCCAAACTAACCACTCAGTACATCAAACAGAGAAGGCACTCAAGAGCCCAACAATAATTCCAAGTTCGAGAAATGGAATAATTATTATGATTGTTCATACCTTCAAAATTCCTTTTTTATACAGAGTAGTCCAACTCTTTGGATTCCAAAACATCCAAATCATTATCTCAGTCCTTTATATAACATTGCCCCAAGAAATTAAGTAAACAAAACAAACAAAAAAACCCAAACAAAAACCAACCTCACCATCAATTTTTTTTCAATTAGATGAAGAAATAATAAAGAACACTTCTTTAAACTTTCTTGAATGTGATAATAAATGCTACAGTGTTTTCAAACATCATTTAGGAAGCCATCTATTGTAACAGTTAAACACTATAGCTGTAGAGTTCTGACTTCCAGAATCCAAATTCTAGTTCTAGAACTTATTAGGCGATGACATAGCAAATCTAATTTTCTGCATGTATGTAATGGGGATAATAATACATCTGTGAATCATTTAGGATGCTTGATTATAAGTTTTAAAAAAACTACCTCCCCAAAATTTAAATAACCAAAATAAATGCATTTAGCTCATGTAAATTGAGATTTCCAAAGTTTCAAGAATGCTTTGATTGCAGCTCCGGCTGCATTTTTCTAAGGTTGTGTGCCAATGTTGGCTTACTTTGGACTAGCCAAATGTCTGCAGCAGTTGTGAGCCTCCCATCTCACCCTGTTCCCTCCAGAGTTAAGAGAACCCTGCTTTTCTCACAAATGTCAAATATAAGGCCTTCAAACGTCATCTGGATTTAATCATCTAGAGGCTTATGCCTACCCTTTAAAATCATTTATATAGCAGGAAAAATGACAAAGAGTGCTCTTACTGGTGTAGGCCAATGTATAGATTTGGGGCTGGGTTCAGTCTTAAACAGACCACATAGCAGCTTCACTGCAGGGAGAGAGAGAGAGAGAGGGCAGCTGAGAATGTCAAAATCAATGTTCCCTGCAGCCTGCCTTATAGGGTGAAAGAAATCATCTATGTAATGCACCCAGCAGAGCTTCTGATACACAGTAAAGGATACATAAATGTAGATAATATTATCCTTCTAATGTTTTTACTTTATTTTTATTTGATTTGATAATTTTATTAGTAGGCAATAGAAAATATTGAAGGAAAGATTATATACAGTATCTTAAAAATAATTTTTGTTCTAGAATATAATTCTATATAACTAAATTAGACTGTTGTTACTTTATGTGCTGAATTTGGGCTTAAAAGAGAAACAAATCATATATCTTGGTTTAAACAATTCTTTGCTCTCATCCTCCTTCATTTTTTTCCCATGAAAAATATTTATAAATTAAATCTTTCAGCGACAGTTAATTTGGCAATAAAAACTACACTAGTGTAATTTCATTAACTAGCCTATTGGTTCTCAAGCTGCATGTATTCGCGATACACTTTCAAATGCACTAATTTTGGCTGAATACTTAAAGGGATTAAAAGAAAATGGGTGATTTTTTTAAAGCGCACTTTAGAAAATTGAAGGAAAGAAAACCCCTCATTTCACAGTTTTTCAGCTATCCTCTTCAGAGCTGAGCCACAGTGTTGTTTTATTTTCTACTCTGACCCCACTCTTGTGAACTTGCAATGCAAAGTTTTCACATGTTCTGATAAAAATGTCATTTCTCTTTTCTTCACCTTCCCTTTCCTTTTACCTCTTTTTTTTTTATCATAAGAGATCACCATACCCAGGTTTCCGTAATGATAATAATAGCTAAAATTTATTTAGTGCCCATTATCTCCCAGAGACTGTTTTAAGTTTTTGTATATGCATTAATTCCTTTAATCCTCAAAATGGTGACATTTCTTTTGAAGGGTTATTATGGTCCTTTATGCAGTAGCACACATGATTATTGCAAACCCTTGAGTACATCTATCTTTTATTGTAATATATGCTTTAAGGAGTTATTTTTGTAGCTTGAATAAATTACTATAAGCAAGGATGCTTATATAGTCATCCCTTAACACACAGACACTCACACACACACACACACACACACATATCCGTGCTACGTGATAAGTCTCGAGCTCTTGAACTAGCATGGGTCTCCAGGCACAGGACCCCCACAGTTCTTGAGTTTACAGCTTTGAATTCATGCACACTCAAAGACTGCCTACCTGTCTCTGAATCATAGATTCAAGTTCCTGTAAGACAGAATCTGATTGGCCTATATAGGGTGAAGTGTCCATAAATGATTGACTCAGCTATATCTGGGAGGAAGAATTTTATAGGTTGAAAGAAGAAGGAGAAGGAGAAGGAGAAGAAAGGGGAGGAGAAGGAGGAGGAGAAAATATATCATAGACTCATCAGTTTCTGCTATTAGTAATAATGTCCCTGATAAAAGGAAGCAATTTTATATCAGTGCTTAGTGGGATTGGAGGAAATGGGGACATACAGAGATCAGCAGAGGCTGGACAAAGGAAAAGGAAAGATACCTTACAAGCAGAGTTCCTTAGCTTTATGTCTAAGGATCTGAGTAAGTGCTTTAGTAATGAGCATGAGAAATATATGAATTATTTATAGTTATTTAATTGTGTTTAACTGCACAGCACACTTGGTTTTCTCTGCAGTGTGAGTTGAATCATTCTCATTCAATTTCTCATAATTTGAATCAAAGAAACCTTCCTAGTATTATTATAAAGTTATATTGGAATAGAGACTTCCATCAGAAATTATAGTTAAGATTCTTATACTTAGGGCAGATCACATAGTTAGCAAAATTTGTATAATACTGCAGTAATGATACATTCCTGTCTGCAAGTATTCTGCCATTATACCTACTGTTATTTAAAATGTTATTTCTACAAGAAAAGAAGTGAAGGAAGAATATAAAGACAAAACAAAACAAAAACAGAAGTGCAATAATCAGTTCCCTGGACATGATGCCTCTAGAAGTCTCTTCACATCATTTCATAGAGAGTAATTTATGCTATAACTGAGTTCTGTTCAGAAGCTTTCTATGAGCCCCTGTCGTCTTGTTTGACCTTTCTCCCCACTGTACTGAAGAACACCATAGTTTTCTTTAACATGAAGAACCACAGGTTTTCTTCCAAGAAGCTTACTAGTCAATATCCATAATGTCTGTCCCCTGAGAATATTAACATGTAGAGGAAAAGAAAGAATAAGACCCTGAATTATCAATTTAAACTTAATCTCAAATCAAGAATCTGAATTTTACCTCATATCCAAGTTCTTGTAAGTAAGAAAACATTTGGTATTATTAGTCTTTTAATTTTAACAATTCCAGTTTTTGTGCAGTAATACCTCATTACAGTTTTAATTTGCATTTCCCTAATGACCAATGACGCTGAACATGTTTTCATAGTTTTTGGCCATCTGAATCTCCTCTCTTTGTTTGCCTTTACATTTTCCCCATTTATAAAATCGAGATCTATGTTTTTCTTATTGATTGATTTTCTTAATCTTGTTGATTGGTTTCTATTGAACAAGATGTATATTATTCTGAAGACAAGTTCTCTGTTGGATGGATGTGAGGCAGTTATCTTGTTCCAGCCACTGGCTTATCTTTCCACTCTCATAATAGTGTCCTTTGTGGAATAGGTATTCTTAATTTCATAAAAACCAATTTATAATTTTTTCTTTCAACATTCACTTTTTGTGAACTGTTTCAGGGACCTTTGCATACCTCAAACACCTGAAGACCTTCTCCTATATTTTATTTTGGAAGCTTTATTATGTTACCTTTTATATTTATATCTATGGTACATCTCAAATTAAATTTTTAGAGATCAAGGTTTATCCATATTATTTATGAATATTCAACTGGCCCAGCACCATTTATTGAAAAGACTGTTTTTGTACAACAAACTTCAGTGATGTTCTTATCACAAAACCGATGAACACACATGTGAATCTATCTCTGAACTCTCTGTTGTGTTTCCTTAATCTATATATCTATCTTTGCACCAATATCACGTATTCACAATTACTGTAGATTTATGTCTTGATGTCTAGAAATATAAGTAATCCAGCTTTATTCTTCTTCAAGATTTCCTTGGCTCATAAAATTCTTTACATTTCCTTATAAAGTTTTAGAATTAGCTTGTTAATTTTTATTTATTTTATTTTATTTATTTATTTTTAATAAATTTATTTATTTAGTTTTGGCTGCATTGGGTCTTTGTTGCTGCCTGCGGGCTTTCTCTAGTGTGGCGAGCAGGGGCTACTCTTTGTTGCCGTGCATGGGCTTCTCATTGCGGTGGCTTTTCTTGTTGCAGAGCACGGGCTCTAGGCGCAGGGGCTTCAGCAGTTGTGGCGCACGGGCTTAGTTGCTCCGCGGCATGTGGGATCTTCCTGGACCAGGGCTCGAACCCGTGTCCCCTGCGTTGGCAGAAAGACTCTTAACCACTGTGCCACCAGGGAAGTCCCCTAATTTTAATTTTTAAAAGCTTCTGGTGTTATTGGAATTTTGTTGAATTTGTAGATTAATTTGGGTGAGATTTAAAATTTTTAGTGTTTTGGGTTTCTATTGCTGCATAACAAATTACCACAAATTTAGGGAATTAAACTGACACTCATTAATTATCTCATTTTCCATAATCCAATGTCTAGGCATCATTTATCTAGGTTCCGTACCCAGGGCTAGGGCTCACAAAGCTGCAGTCAAACTGTTGGCAAGGTCTGGGGTCTGATCTGAAACTCAGGGTCCTCTTTTAAATATTCATTTCTTTTTCTTTTCTTTTTTTTTTTCTGCACAGAGCACATTATTTGACTAATTGTTGTGACAATTATGGTAGCATCACAGTTTGGCTAAGTCCTGCTCCAGATGTAAAATAAATTGGAGAGTAGGGGATGGGATGGCTAGCAAGAGAGGAGAAATGAAGAGACAGCTAAATAATCCAAGAAGAGAGGAGGGCAAAAGAGGAAAGGAATTTACAGCAAGAAGAAATATATAAGCCCTAGAGAAAGCAGCCCATCAAGAGTGCCCTAAATTAAACACTTCAAGCAGGTAAAAGCTGGTTGAGATTTTTCAAATATGCATTTGGTAAGTCAGGCCTGGAGGGTGGAGTAGTTAAATAACCAGCGTAAAACAGAGAAGCCAGATACCTTCTAATATAGGAGGGGCCACTCCATCGAGGGATGGAGAAGTTGGGTGGAGGGATAACCAGGTTCCTGCTGGCCCTCCCTCACCCCCTGGTCTTGTTCTTGGATGAGTTTAGGAGTGAGCAGGTGGGAAATGTATTACAATATGGTTTTGACCCAAAGTTTCATCAACATTGGCTTTCCCCTTTGGGCTAGTCCTGACCCAAGTTGAGGTGCCCCTAATCCAGCTGGCTCTTCAACCTCACAGTTTGTGCATGTGAGAAACTGGCCCCAGGTCTATGTCAATATTCTGGATCAACTCAAAGATAAATTTCACCGGGGTCTCAGGCTTAGACTGAGATATTATTGTTGATTCCTTGGATGCTCCTGAAGCCCTAAGGCTGGAGGTGGACTGGGTTGAGCCAATAGATGCTGGTGGTGAGGCTCATATAGTGTCAGCTGTCTGTGTTACAGTAGTAACTACAGTAGTAGTTGGGGGCCAAAACTGACTTCCAGGTATATGAACTACATAATCTGGTGGAGCAGTTGGTAGCCCAGGGCTTGGTCATCAATGAGGCTGATGAGCAGGGGTCAAAGTCACTCAACACATGGAACCAGACACAGTCATCAGCCACAGTGTTCTTAATGAGCTCTAGGGTCTCCTGGACTGTCTGTGTAGGGTGAATCTGGGAGTTCATTGTGGCCTGAATCACTGGGGGGAATAACATTTATTTGACCCCTGCATTAAACATGGTAAATGCTGTGAAGGACCTTACCAGCTCATTGGTTATGTGATTTCTCTCCATTAACCTAAGGCCCGAGTCTCCCTCTACTTGAGATCTGCCTCAGGGGCCCTCAGAGGCCAGGAATCAGACCTTGACCATACAGAAATCTGGCAGCATAGAAATCTGGCAGCTTGCTTCTTCAAGACCAGGAGGAAAGAGTCTCTGACTTCTTCCTTCTTTGCTGTCTAAACCCTTTTTAAATGGCTCATGTGATTAGCCAGGCCCACTCAGGATAATTGTCCTTTTTCTTAATAATTAGGGACCTTAGTTATGTCTGTAAAATCCCATCACCTTTGCCATATTCTGTAGGTTAGCAGCAAGTTAAAAGGCCTGCCCAGAGTCAGGAGGGGGAGATTACACAATGGTGTGAACCATTAGGGCGCTTTTTAAAATTCTGCATGGTACAAAGTAGTGAGTCTTCCAATCCAGGAACATAGCATTCTTTCTGTTCTATTTATTTTTGTTATTTTAAACTTGTCTCAACCATATTTTGTAGTTTTAGCAATCTATTGGAAGATTTATTTCTAGGAGTTAGATTTTTTGTGCTATTATAAATGATATTTTATTGTTATTTTCTAATTCTTGTCTACAACATATAGAAATAAAATTTACTTTTGTATATTAGCTTTGAATCCTGATAAATTTACACAGCAATTTCTACTAGTTTATCTGTAAATATTACTAGATTTTATATATATATACACAATCATGTCATCTGTTTCCCTTTTTCCTCCCAACCTTTATACTTTTTTAATGCTTTTTGACCTGGACAGAACCTATAGTACAGAGTTTAATAGAAGTGGTAATAATGGCATTGTTGCCTATTCCCAACGTAAGGAAAAAACATTAAATATTTCATCATTAAATGTAATGTTAACTATGAGTTTTTAATAAATATCCTTTACGCAATTGAGGAAGCTTACTTCCACTGCAATTTGTGGAAATTTTTTTTTATCATTATTGAGTGTTGAATATTGTCAAATGACTTTTCTGTATCTATTGATATAAATTATTTTTATTCTTTATTCTCTTAATGTGATTAATTATATTGATAACTTCTCTAATATTAAACCAAACCTGCTTTCCTGAAACAAATCATAGTTCATCATGATAACACATCATATATTTTTATATTACTTTATTTGACTTGCTAATGTTTAGTTAAGGGTTTTGCTTACATGTCACGAGAGATACTGGCCTGTAATTTTTCTTTCTTACATTGTCCTTGTCATGTTTTAGTATCAGATTTATTCTAACCTCATAAAATACATAGGAAAGTAGTCCCTCTCTTTATATGCCAAGGAAGGTTTTGTTTTGTTTTGCTTTGATTAATATTATGTATTTTTTATTTGTTTAGAAGAACTCACAAGTAATGGCTGGCATTTTATTTTTTGTGAAGATTTTAAGTTATAGGTTCAATTTCTTCCATAGATATAGAACTGTTCAGAGACTATTTTTTATTATGTCACTTTTGGTAAATTATCTTTCTTAAGGAATTATTCCTGTCATTTATCCTGTCCTCCTTCTGTGTCAGTCTCAGTCCAGGCTTCTAGAATCTCCACCCTAACTCAACTACCAATGGAGAGTAAGTTAATTCTTGACATAAATTCTTCTGAAGCTGTTAGGTAAGCTTAGTAACTATTAATTAACTAAAGAGATTTAGTTGTCTAATTAACTAAAGAGATTTATTTTTTACCAAGTATAAAGAGATACGGTTTTCAATTTATACCGTTGTATAAAGTCAAAGAAGAATCAGGCAAATAAAAATTGCCTGATTTTGTTCATTGGTTGGTTGGTGTTTTCACTCTCTTGGTTTGTTTTGGGTACTCTTGGAAGGGTGTAGCAAGTTATTGAGGGATTAGTGAGGGATCAAATGGAGGGCTTGCATGCTCAGACAAGGACAGTATTCTACAAATAGAGTTGAATATTCTGAGCTGTGCGAGAAGCATCATCAGAGTTCCCACACCAGATATACTGTGTTTGCTCTGAAGCCCAACAGAAGGCTTTCCCTTGTGTGCGTTTTGATGCTTTCCCCCCTCTCTCTGCCGGTGTAAGTTCTTGTTGATTCTCAGCTGACATGCCAAATACTCTTTCCTCTTACTGCTAAGCATCCCTTTGATGGTCTCTCTCTAGACCTTAGTCCCTCATTATCCATAACTTTAAACTAATGCTTAAATGGTTTACACCATGTATTTTCTTATGCCAGTGTGAACCTGAGTTTGTGCCTAAAACCCAAGGAAATAGATCTGTAACCGTTTAATATAGAGGTGCAAATGTACGACCAGCTTTCTCTGTAAGTATCTACTTGGTGGTCTGATGGAAGAGAACTTTGCTTAAATATGCTATAATATTGAGATTCCATCACTTAGGTATTCACCACTTTGGGCCCTCAGTGTTAAAATCCATGTATTTTTCACTGGGTAGGCTCCTACCTTACACTGCCCTATAGTGAGGAATCATTTGAAAACTAGTCTTAGCATTAGTGGGCAAAAAGAGCTCCTGTGTCGGGCTTCCCTGGTGGTGCAGTGGTTGAGAATCTGCCTGCTAATGCAGGGGACACGGGTTCGAGCCCTGGGCTGGGAGGATCCCACATGCCGTGGAGCAACTAGGCCCGTGAGCCACAACGACTGAACCTGCGCGTCTGGAGCCTGTGCTCCGCAACGGGAGAGGCTGCGGTAGTGAGAGGCCCGCGCACAGCGATCAAGAGTGGCCCCCGCTTGCCACAACTAGAGAAAGCCCTAGCACAGAAACGAAGACCCAACACAGCAAAAATAAATAAATTAATTAATAAAAAAAAAAGAGCCCCTGTGTTCCAAGGACTTAGAAAAGATATCAGTATAATGGAAGGAGGAGCCCAGAATGAAGATTAAATGTTTGGGATGCAAGAAGATGTCTTCCTATAGATTCTTCACACATTTACCTATGGTTGATTTTGTCAAAATATGTTTATTTTGCAAGTGGGATCGAGTGAAAAACAGATACTTTGATAAAAGTTACAGAATATATTTTTAATTCTTTCATATGGGTTATTTAAATGCAGAGAAGAGTTATTTCTCCTTTTCTGCCATATTTGGAAGGGTTTTCAGTTAAACAATATCTCTTCTTTGTGTATAAAAGAATTTTTTCTAAACACAGGAGATGTGTACAGACTGAATAAACTATGGGAAAGAAAAAGATAAGACACATAGCTTATCTTCTGGCAAACTCTTTGCATTTTCCATTAAGCCCTTTTTACAGCAGTTTCAGAACTTTTGTGAATCTAGTATTAGTATCATGAAACTTTAGAGCTGATAAAGACAACCTAATTTACACTCCTCATTTCCCAGGTGACGAACAAAGATCTCCTAAATCCCAGTTCAGAGGTGATTCCACAACATCAAAATGCTGTTGTCTCCTTACATATTTATTTTCATTTATAATTGTTTCAGGAATGGAACTGATATACCTGTAAGAGAATAATGTTCAGATTAGTTAGCATATTGGAGTAATTTTTGAGTAAGTGCTTTAGACAAAGCACATTGTTTTAGTACATATTTTGTTCAAACACTGAGTAGCTGTTTTGCTTATTTTCATGTCATGTGAAGATGCTGAAATGACATTATCAGTATTAAAGGCATATAAATTAATATGAAATCTAGTCAAAATCTCTCCTTGGCTAAGTGGACTTATCATAAACAACACACATATCATTTGAAATTTCCATTTTGAAAAAGCATAAATCCAAGCCTTCAAGAGAGAAATATTAACAAATAGTCTATCTTTAATTAGAGTTCAAATAACTTACACTTTAAAGCATGAAACTTGGGCTTCCCTGGCGGCACAGTGGTTGAGAGTCCGCCTGCCGATGCAGGGGACACGGGTTCGTGCCCCGGTCCGGGAAGATCCCACATGCCGCAGAGCGGCTGGGCCCCTGAGCCATGGCCGCTGAGCCTGCGCGTCCGGAGCCTGTGCTCCGCAATGGGAGAAGCCACAACAGTGAGAGGCCCGCGTACCGCAAAAAAAAAAAAAAAAGCATGAAACTTAACTAAAAATCGTTATTTTCAGTTTACTCAGTGTTTTTAATCTTATGCAGTGCTTTAAGTATTGAGTGTCCTGCAGCTCTGCTATCCTTCTATTCATTAAATGCATGATTTTGAACAAAGAACTGACTCCTTGAAATGCATGTTGTTGCATTTCAATAAGTGAATTTCTAAGTAGATCAAGAAAATGAACTTAAATTCTTCTGACTTAACGCAGAATAATTTAGTGCTACACAATAGAGAACTAAAAAACCAGCTTAGTCACTTGGAATTTTAGGAGTTATATTAAGTAAGAATTACTGGGAGGAAATATTATCATAAAGTACATAGACATAGATATTTAAAATTATTAGATTTATAGGGAATTCCCTGGCGGTCCAGTGGTTAGGACCTCACACTTCCACTGCAGGGGGCCCAGGTTTGATCTCTGGCCAGGAAACTGAAATCCTGGAAGCTGCATGGTGCAGCCAAAAAATAAAAATAAAATAAAATTATTAGATTTATAAAATTACTAGAACTATAAAATTTAACTAATTATAAGAATGTTTACTTCATTATTTAGAGAGACCCTATCTTGAGCAATATTCCCTCTGCCTTTCAACTTCAGAAAGCGGAATACTATGGGAAAAATAAAGTAAAGGAAATAAAATAACTATTTTTTAAAAATACCTGACCACTGTTCTTTCAGGTTAGCTGTATTTTGGTCATTACTTCCTATGCTCCTCTAGGATTGTGAGACCGCATTTTAAGAATCACTGTTTTGAATCGCTTGACTCTTATCTACTTTTTCTTCAAATCTATTCCAGTTGCCTCTTTTTCTAAAGCTTTGTCAACCTGAAAAATGAATCCTTGAAAGTTTTCCCCTCTTCTGAATAACATATTATTCTGATACATGGAATGTATTTTTTATTATCTGCTATTATTTTGAATCATATAAAATTGCCATTTGAATAGTCAAACCATTAAAATATTGGCAGTTTCATATAATTCAAACTAATATATGCCAAGCAGTTCATGCATGCTTTCAAATGTGTGATTTATTTCATTCCTTCACATACTCATTGTATACTACATTTTATTTTATTATATGTAATTACATATCAATATCCCATCTAGCTTATAAACTCCCAAGGAAAAGAACAGTCACATTTTTTGTTTTTAATTAAGAACAGCACAAAAAACTTCTGTTGAATGAACAAGTGAAAGTAGCAGTAGAATAGAAGCAAATACTGTTATTGCATTAACAAATCCACTTTTAACATTTCTTAGCTTGCGTTTTTTATATAAGAAACTAGAGCTTCTTATATAACTTTTTCTTGGTTTAAAAAAAAAGAGAAGCAATATAAAATTTCTTCGATATGTGATATGTATCTTTTAATCCAGAAGCATAGATATTCATTCATTCATTCATTCAACAATATGTTGTCTGCACCTACTATGTTTTGGACATCATACTATAGGCATGAGAGACAAAAATAATATAAAATATTTATTGAGTTCTTGTATGCCAGGCACCATTCTAATGTTTTACATATTTGAAGCTCACATGGAACCTATGAAATACTACTTACAGTTATCAAATGGTGAAAATGAGACACAGGGAAGTACCTTGTTCAAGGGTATACAGCTCATAAATAGTAGCGATGGGCTTCAAACCATGCAGTCCAGTTCCAAAGTCTGTCCCCTTAACCACTGTCTAGTACTGCTTCTCACAACAAAATCTGAACACAACACCCACTACACTCTGAGTTAAAAAATCATTTGTATTATTTTCCTCAATGTATCCTGAGCACCTAGACCAATGCCTGGTACATCTTATGTACAGAGTAGCTGTTGTTGCATAAATGAATAAATGTTCAAGAAGAATTCCTCTAGAGAACTGATATACTGAGATAAATCTGTTATAGACATATGAAAAAAAGTATTATAGAAGGTCTTATGATGCAGGACCTAACCTTGTCTGATAGAATTAGGACAGATTTTGTGAGTAACATGTGAGCAGTATTGAAAAGATATTAGCCATAAGACTATCCTTGGTGTAGAAAACAGCATTTGCAAAAGTTTTGAGTCTTGAATTGAGTTAGGTTCTACTGCTGGGTGTTAGTAGAAGATAGCAGAGGCCGGAAAACTGGAAAGTTGCTCTGGGATGGGACTATGAAGGGTGATGTATCTCAATCTTGGGAGATTGCATTTATCCTAAGGGCAATGGGAAGGCAACCGGCTTGTTTTCTTTCTTCGTGTCTCTCTTTCTGTTTGAAAACCTTTTAAAAGTGATTCAATCCAGGGACTTCCCTGGTGGCGCAGTGCTTAATAATCCACCTGCCAGTGCAGTGGACAGGGGTTCGAGCCCTGATCCGGGAAGATCCCACATGCTGTGGAGCAACTAAGCCCGTGAGCCACAAGTGAGCCTGTGCTCTAGAGCCTGTGAGCCACAACTACTGAGCCCATGTGCCACAACTACTGAAGCCCACGTGCCTAGAGCCCGTGCTCCACAACAAGAGAAGCCACTGCAATGAGAAGCCTGTGCACCTCAACAAAGAGTAGCCCCCGTTCTCTGCAAACACAGCAATGAAGACCCAACGCAGCCAAAAATAAATAAATAAATGAATTTAAAAGTGATTCAATCCATTAGCAGTGTTGCTGTTGTTATAATTGCTCTCAACTATATCTCAGCTAGATTTAGCGAAATATCAGTCACTAAAATGGTAAGTTTCAGATTTTAAAACAAAGTAGCAATGTATTGAACCAACCCTCCACAAGGTCAAGGAGAATGACCAGTAATTTAACTGTCTGTTAGAACAAAAATTAACACTTTCAGAGGAAGATAACAGAAATCACAGTTTTTACATCTTTCTCCCACAATGTCTAACATGTAATAAAAAGTACTAGACTTCAAAGAAGTAGTGAAATGTGATTCATTGTCAAGAAATTTTTTTAAGTATTCAAAAGAAAAAGCTCTATGGTGGCTGAGGTATTGGAAAGAGCAGACAAGGCCTTCACATATATTCAATGGGCTTAACAGCAGATTGAAGACAGAAGAAAATGTCAGTGAAATTGAACTTAGATAACTGAAATTCGCCAATCTGAAGGTAGACAAAAAAATTGTAAAAAAATTAAAGAGTATCACTGAACTGTGATAACTGTTATGTGGTCTGATACATGCAAATGGAGTTCTAGAAATATAAGAGAGGGACAATAGGGCAGAAAATATTTGGAGAAATTTTTCACAAATTTGGGGACTAACAAGAAGCTCAGCTAACTCCACACAAGGATAAATACAAAGAAAATACACTGAGGGACAGTATAATCAAACTACAAATGAATATCAAAAGCAAAGAAAGTGTCTTAAGTATCAAAAGGTGGGCGGTGGGGGGCGAGATATATTACACTCAGAGGAATAGCTATATGAATTAAATGAACTGATTTCTCATTCGGAAAAAAAAAAAAAGAAAATGGAACGGCATCTTTAATTGCTAAAAGAAACCAGAATTCTATGTGCTAAAAGAAATCAGAATTTGATGTTCAGCAAAAATATTCTTTTAACAATAAGAATAAAGAAGAAAAATTTCAGATAAGACAAAACAGATAATTTGTTTCAGAGATCTGCACTACTGGAAATGCTGAAGACTTTAAACTATAAAATGTGACTGGGTAGACTTCTTGCTTCTTTATGTATTCTTCCTATTGCATGTCACAGTACCTTACACAAGGCAGGTGCTCAATAAATAATTTTTTTCAGAATCCATGTTTGTAATTAATTAACAAATAAAAAGCAGTTTTGGACCAGTTATCTGAACTATCAATACAATCATTCACCAACTTTTGCAATTTTTGTTTTCCTAGTCCAGTTCTGTTTTTCCTGGCATTTGAAGGTTTTGATTTACCTATACTCTCCAAAACACTTTACTAAAATTAGGTCAATATTTAAAGAGAAAATGAGATTTGTGATACCCAAACAAATTCTGAACAACCAACAATTTTCCTTGAAAGGTTCATGGTTTCATTTTATTCATTTATTACGCCTGAGGCATCCAAGTAATTGCCTTGTGTTTAGAGACTTACACTTTATCATAGTATAACGTATTTAAATATCTCTACCTTTATTTTCTAGATAAAATATGATTTTAAAAGTATTAGTGTGCATTTTTCTGGGATATGCATTAAACTATGGTCTGCAAGAAATAATTATGGGAAATATTCTGCTCTCTCTGTGTGTGTATGTGTATGTGTGTGTGTGTTCGGCCTGCACAAAATTTATTATAGCCCTAAACCTTCTATTCTGTATTTTAATTATCTTAATTTCCAAAACTAGAATACAAACTCCTCATGAACAGAATAAAATTTGGAATCCTTTGCTACAGTGTTTTCTCCCTAGTAGCTGCTCAGCTATTGGTGAATGAAAGAAAGAATGAATGAATATTATAGGTGATAGAATCTCTAGTTAGGTGTACAATCTTCTAAATTCTAGTTATTCCAAAGTTGATATTAAAGAAGTTGGATAGTTTGCCACACAATTCAATTATTTATGTATTGTTGACCTCATAGCCAACGTCATAGATTTATCTATATTTCCTCTCTGTATTCTTACTCTATTCTCCCTTCTGCTCCTGAAACTCCGTTTAGCAAGGTCTCAACCCTTTCCATCTTACTTAACACAATGGCTTGCTTTCTATCTTCACTATATTCCAACTCTTAGAACCAACACCCAACCTGTTAACTGAAACTTTTTTCTCACGGTTTCTGTAACACCATACTTGCCTCATTTTCCTCTTGGTTCATCAGCTTCTAGATATGTAGTTCTATTATATACAGTTTTGGTTATTTATTGAAATGGTTGTATTTTTTCTATAATACATTGATAACATAATATCACTATATTTCCTAATACTAATATATCCTTGAATTCCTATGAATAACTCTGTGTGGTTGTAGAGGGTTATTAGTTTGTTGTAATTTTTGTATTGAGGTATAGTTGACTTAAAATGCTGTGTTAGTTTCTTGTATACAGCAAAGTGATTCATATTCTTTTTCCATTATGGTTTATTACAGGATATTGAATATAGTTCCCTGTGCTATACAATAGGACCTTGTTGTTTATCCATTCTATATTTAATAGTTTGCATCTGCTAGTCCCAAACTCCCAATCCAACCCTCCCCCACTCCCCATCCACCTTGGCAAACACAGGTCTGTTCTCTGTGTCTATGAGTCTGCTTCTGTTTCTGTTGTGATTTTTAATCAATCCCAAAGGTTTTTTTTTTTTTATTCTGCGTAGTCATAAGCAGGATTGCCTAAAGTGAGTGAGGGAGAGAGAACTTCACTATGTTTTGAGCTCAGAAATATGTTCACTTTGAAAATGACAGAAAAAACTTTCCATTTTTCTAACCTGTGGTAGTTTGTATAGAATCAGTCACATCTACAATTAAGCCATTAAGGAAAGAATTCTTTAATAAATTTAATAATGTATTTTTTATTTCTCCATGGTTATTCAATTTTTTTTTACTTTTGTAGTCAATATTGGTAATTTTTCAGAAAATTACCTATTTAAATGATATTTTCAAATTTATTAGTGGGTCTATGAAAGGTAGTCTCTTAAATTTCATATCTCTCATTTTATCTCCTGTTTTATGTCTAAAATTTTTTTCTTTTATTACATTTGTCACAGAGTTTATGCTCTATTTTATCACACACGCTCCTCATCCCTACTTTCCACAAACATGCAAAAACAAAAATAAGTACAACAGAAATCATATATTTTGGATTTATTTATGAATTGTTTCTCTCCTAATTTTAAAAAATTATCACTTTTCTACTTTGATCCCATTTATTTCCATTCTCATATTTCTGTAAACCATTTTCATCCCTTCTATATTCTTTATTTGAACAATTTATTAACGTCTTGGTTTTTTTTAACATGATGCCCTCTTTAAAGCATGTTACTTTACCTCTGAGTATACATTTGGCTGTATCCCCCAAGTTCTCATTTTTCTTTTCTTTTTATCTAAGAAATTTATTAATGCAGATTTTATTTTCTATTTGAACAAATAATTGCTTTGGAAAATTTTTAATTAAAGTTTTTAAATTCTTACTCTTTGTAGGCCTCTCTCCTGAGAGACTATTTCCTATCAATGTCTGATACTTGCCTATCAGAGCTCCCCATTCTTCCCTGACACCCTGCACCCAGCAGTTTCCCCTGCAGACTTCACAGGTCTCATATGCTTTCCTTATGTGCACATGTAGTTTACAGAATTTCCATGCTTCCTAGTTTTGCAGAAAATATAGTTTGTGAATTCCCTTTTTCCTCCCTCCATTCTCCTTGATGCTGTGTATGGTTTCTAGGAAAGCAATGGGAATATAAGTAACTAAGCCATTGCTACTTTTTTTTGGACACTGAATTTGTAAAATATTAATAGTGACTTAATAAATCTTCTACAGCAGAAAGGACCTTTTCTCTCTGCTAAAATTTCTGCTCATTGAATATATATACTTTTTATAGCATTTCATTACTGCTAAAGTTAATGTTAAATTCTTTCATCGACTAATCTAACCTTAATTAATGTTCCGGCACCCTGTATCTGTTCAAAGAATGTATGATTAACATTTTAAAAGCTAACTTGAGTTTGTACCTAGGGAATTATACCAACAATGGTAGCTGGATTACAAGGTATTTTGTAGGAAAATGATAAAAATAAAATGAATCCAAGGAAAAACAGTAAGCTGCCTATTTGAATGTCTTCAATACTTAGAAAACTAAGTAAATCATTAGAATAATCTATTTTTTATCATGGACTCATTAATTATTTATATGACTTAGTGAACTATTCTATGACCTCTTTATAGAGTTTGATTTAATTTGTATGTATGATATGATCAAATCAATTTGTGTCTTAGACTCTTAGCTTTTAAATATAAAATGAAAGGCCATCCAGATTTTTTAAATTGAGGAAGGATATTAATATTTATTAATGTAAGTTTAAAAATACTTTTCATTTAAAAAGTATTATCAAGATCCTAATTTTTATGTTTTTGGTAATAGGCTCTAAAGAATGATCTATACACAAGATCCGCTCTTGCCCAAGCTACATGTAAGCCTTCTACATATAAGCTTATTACTCATCACAATATCATAGTCTCTCCTCTGGCTAACAAAAATGTCTCTAAAAATTCTAGTGGTAGATTTATATTAATAAGGACTAACCTGTCTCATAATATTAAACTGCATGCATATTTCAAACTATCATATATCATTACCTTTCAAAGTTGCTACCTTCTACTTGGTTAATTTCCAACACTACCTTTTGGTTACAATTGAACACAACATAATGTGTGTTTTTTCACCCTCTTATTTTACAACTTTAATTCAAACCTCCTTTGATTACTTGATTAATAGTTTACAGGTGCTCTGTGGACTCTGCTTCTAAGAGTAAACTGGGGCTTCCCTGGTGGCGCAGTGGTTGAGAGTCCGCCTGCAAATGCAGGGGACACGGGTTCGTGCCCCGGTCCGGGAAGGTCCCACATGCCGCGGAGCGCCTGGGTGGGTGAGCCATGGCCGCTGAGCCTGCGCGTCCGGAGCCTGTGCTCCGCAACGGGAGAGGCCACAGCAGTGAGAGGCCCACGTGCTGCAAAAAAAAAAAAAAAAAGAGTAAACGGGATACCTTTGTCAAAAGCATTATAACCTCATTGTGGTTATTGTATTAATAATTTCTATGATTACTTACATTAATGCATTTTTTTATTTTTATTTTTTGCTTTATAACAAATTTAATCAGTTATACATATACATATATTCCCATATCCCCTCCCTTTTGCGTCTCCCTCCCACCCTCCCTATCCCAACCCTCCAGGCGGTCACAAAGCACCAAGCTGATCTCCCTGTGCTATGCGGCTGCTTCCCACTAGCTATCTACCTTACGTTTGGTAGTGTATATATGTCCATGCCACTCTTTCACTTTGTCACAGCTTACCCTTCCCCCTCCCCATATCCTCAAGTCCATTCTCTAGTAGGTCTGTGTCTTTATTCCTGTCTTACCCCTATGTTCTTCATGACATTTTTTTGCTTAAATTCCATATATATGTGTCACAATACAGTATTTGTATTTCTCTTTCTGACTTACTTCACTCTGTATGACAGACTCTAGGTCCATCCACCTCATTACAAATAGCTCAATTTCGTTTCTTTTTATGGCTGAGTAATATTCCATTGTATATATGTGCCACATCTTTATCCATTCATCTGTTGATGGACACTTAGGTTGTTTCCATCTCTGGGCTATTGTAAATAGGGCTGCTATGAACATTTTGGTACATGTCTCTTTTTGAATTATGGTTTTCTCAGGGTATATGCCCAGTAGTGGTATTGCTGGGTCATATGGTAGATCTATTTGTAGTTTTTAAAGGAACCTCCATACCGTTCTCCATAGTGGCTATACCAATTCACATTCCCACCAGCAGTGCAAGAGTGTTCCCTTTTCTCCACACCCTCTCCAGCATTTATTGTTTCTAGATTTTTTGATGATGGCCATTCTGACTGGTGTGAGATGATATCTCATTGTAGTTTTGATTTGCATTTCTCTAATGAGTAAAGATGTTGAGCATCCTTTCATGTGTTTGTTGGCAGTCTGTATATCTTCTTTGGAGAAATGTCTATTTAGGTCTTCTGCCCATTTTTGGATTGGGTTGTTTGTTTTTTTGTTATTGAGCTGCATGAGCTGCTTATAAATTTTGGAGATTAATCCTTTGTCAGTTGCTTCATTTGCAAATATTTTCTCCCATTCTGAGGGTTGTCTTTTGGTCTTGTTTATGGTTTCCTTTGCTGTGCAAAAGCTTTGAAGTTTCATTAGGTCCCATGTGTTTATTTTTGTCTTTATTTCCATTTCTCTAGGAGGTGGGTCCAAAAGGATCTTGCTGTGATTTATGTCATAGAGTGTTCTGCCTATGTTTTCCTCTAAGAGTTTGATAGTGTCTGGCCTTACATTTAGGTCTTTAATCCATTTTGAGCTTATTTTTGTGTATGGTGTTAGGGAGTGATCTAATCTCATACTTTTACATGTCCCTGTCCAGTTTTCCCAGCACCACTTATTGAAGAGACTGTCCTTTTTCCACTGTACATTCCTACCTCCTTTATCAAAGATAAGGTGACCATATGTGCGTGGGTTTATCTCTGGGCTTTCTATCCTGTTCCATTGATCTATCTCTCTGTTTTTGTGCCAGTACCACACTGTCTTGATTACTGTAGCTTTGTAGTATAGTCTGAAGTCAGGGAGCCTGATTCCTCCAGCTCCATTTTTCGTTCTCAAGATTGCTTTGGCTGTTCGGGGTCTTTTGTGTTTCCATACAAATTGTGAAATTTTTTGTTCTAGTTCTGTGAAAAATGCCAGTGGTAGTTTGATAGGGATTGCATTGAATCTGTAGATTGCTTTTGGTAGTAGAGTCATTTTCACAATGTTGATTCTTCCAATCCAAGAACATGGTACATCTCTCCATCTATTTGTATCATCTTTAATTTCTTTCATCAGTGTCTTATAATTTTCTGCATACAGGTCTTTTGTCTCCTTAGGTAGGTTTATTCCTAGATATTTTAATCTATTTGTTGCAGTGGTAAATGGGAGTGTTTTCTTGATTTCACTTTCAGATTTTTCATCATTAGTATATAGGAATGCCAGAGATTTCTGTGCATTAATTTTGTATCCTGCAACTTTACCAAATTCATTGATTAGCTCTAGTAGTTTTTTGGTAGCATCTTTAGGATTCTCTATGTATAGAATCATGTCATCTGCAAACAGTGACAGCTTTACTTCTTCTTTTCCGCTTTGGATTCCTTTTATTTCCTTTTCTTCTCTGATTGCTGTGGCTAAAATTTCCAAAACTATGTTGACTAAGAGTGGTGAGAGTGGGCAACCTTGTCTTGTTCCTGATCTTAGTGGAAATGGTTTCAGTTTTTCACCATTGAGGATGATGCTGGCTGTGGATTTGTCATATATGGCCTTTATTGTGTTGAGGAAAGTTCCCTCCATGCCTACTTTAGCAGGGTTTTTATCATAAATGGGTGTTGAATTTTGTCGAAAGCTTTCTCTGCATCTATTGAGATGATCATATGGTTTTTCTCCTTCAACTTGTTAATATGGTGTATCAATTTGCGTATATTGAAGAATCCTCGCATTCCTGGGTTAAACCCCACTTGATCATGGTGTATGATCCTTTTAATGTGCTGTTGGATTCTGTTTGCTAGTATTTTGTTGAGGATTTTTGCATCTATGTTCATCAGTGATATTGGCCTGTAGTTTTCTTTCTTTGTGACATCCTTGCCTGGTTTTGGTATCAAGGTGATGGTGGCCTCGTAGAATGAGTTTGGGAGTGTTCCTCCCTCTGCTATATTTTGGAAGAGTTTGAGAAGGATAGTTGTTAGCTCTTCTCTAAATGCTTGATAGAATTCGCCTGTGAAGCCATCTGGTCCTGGGCTTTTGTTTGTTGGAAGATTTTTAATCACAGTTTCAATTTCAGTGCTTGTGATTGGTCTGTTTATATTTTCTATTTCTTCCTGATTCAGTCTTGGCAGGTTGTGCATTTCTAAGAATTTGTCCATTTCTTCCAGGTTGTCCATTTTATTGGCATAGAGTTGCTTGTAGTAATCTCTCATGATCTTTTGTATTTCTGCAGTGTCAGTTGTTACGTCTCCTTTTTCATTTCTAATTCTATTGATTTGAGTCTTCTCCCTTTTTTTCTTGATGAGTCTGGCTAATGGTTTATCAATTTTGTTTATCTTCTCAAAGAACCAGCTTTTAGTTTTATTGATCTTTGCTATCGTTTCCTTCATTTCTTTTTCATTTATTTCTGATCTGATTTTTATGATTTCTTTCCTTCTGCTAACTTTGGGGTGTTTTTGTTCTTCTTTCTCTAATTGCTTTAGGTGCAAGGTTAGGTTGTTTATTCGAGATGTTTCCTGTTTCTTAAGGTAGGATTGTATTGCTATAAACTTCCCTCTTAGAACCGCTTTTGCTGCATCCCATAGGTTTTGGGTCGTCGTGTCTCCATTGTCATTTGTTTCTAGGTATTTTTTAATTTCCTCTTTGATTTCTTCAGTGATCACTTCGTTATTAAGTAGTGTATTGTTTAGCCTCCATGTGTTTGTATTTTTTACAGCTCTTTTCCTGTAATTGATATCTAGTCTCATAGCATTGTGGTCGGAAAAGATACTTGATACAATTTCAATTTTCTTAAATTTACCAAGGCTTGATTTGTGACCCAAGATATGATCTATCCTGGAGAATGTTCCATGAGCACTTGAGAAAAATGTGCATTCTGTTGTTTTTGGATGGAATGTCCTATAAATATCAATTAAGTCCATCTTGTTTAATGTCTCATTTAAAGCTTGTGTTTCCTTATTTATTTTCATTTTGGATGATCTGTCCATTGGTGAAAGTGGGGTGTTAAGGTCCCCTACTATGATTGTGTTACTGTTGATTTCTCCTTTTATGGCTGTTAGTATTTGCCTTATGTATTGAGGTGCTCCTATGTTTGGTGCATAAATATTTACAATTGTTATATCTTCTTCTTGGATCAATCCCTTTATCATTATGTAGTGTCCTTCTTTGTCTCTTCTAGTAGTCTTTATTTTAAAGTCTATTTTGTCTGATATGAGAATTGCTACTCCAGCTTTCTTTTGGTTTCCATTTGCATGGAATATCTTTTTCCATCCCCTTACTTTCAGTCTGTATGTGTCTCTAGGTCTGAAGTTGGTCTCTTGTAGACAGCATATATATGGGTCTTGTTTTTGTATCCATTCAGCCAATCTGTGTCTTGTGGTGGGAGCATTTAGTCCATTTACATTTAAGGTAATTATCGATATGTATGTTCCTATTCCCATTTTCTTAATTGTTTTGGGTTCGTTATTGTAGGTCTTTTCCTTCTGTTGTGTTTCTTGCCTAGAGAAGTTCCTTTAGCATTTGTTGTAAAGCTGGTTTGGTGGTGCTGAACTCTCTCAGCTTTTGCTTGTCTGTAAACGTTTTAATTTCTCCATCAAATCTGAATGAGATCCTTGCTGGGTAGAGTAATCTTGGTTGCAGGTTTTTCTCCTTCATCAGTTTAATTATGTCCTGCCACTCCCTTCTGGCTTGTAGAGTTTCTGCTGAGAGATCAGCTGTTATCCTGATGGGGATTCCCTTGTGTGTTATTTGTTGTTTTTGCCTTGCTGCTTTTAATATGATTTCTTTGTGTTTAATTTTTGACAGTTTGATTAATATGTGTCTTGGCGTATTTCTCCTTGGATCTATTCTGTATGGGACTCTCTGTGCCTCCTGGACTTGATTAACTATTTCCTTTCCCATATTAGGGAAGTTTTCAACTATAATCTCTTCAAATATTTTCTCAGTCCCTTTCCTTTTCTCTTCTTCTTCTGGAACCCCTATAATTCAAATGTTGGTGCGTTTAATGTTGTCCCAGAGGTCTCTGAGATTGTCCTCTGTTCTTTTCATTCTTTTTTCTTTATTTTGCTCTGCATCAGTTATTTCCACTATTTTATCTTCCACGTCACTTATCCGTTCTTCTGCCTCAGTTATTCTGCTATTGATCCCATCTAGAGTATTTTTTATTTCATTTATTGTGTTTTTAATCAATGCTTGATTCATCTTTAGTTCTTCTAGGTCCTTGTTAACTGTTTCTTGCATTTTGTCTATTCTATTTCCAAGATTTTGGATCTGGGAAATAGAATCTTGGATCAGCTTTACCATCATTATTCTGAATTCTTTTTCAGGTAGACTGCCTATTACCTCTTCATTTGTTAGGTCTGGTGGGTTTTTATCTTGCTCCTTCTCCTGCTGTGTGTTTTTCTGTCTTCTCATTTTGCTTATCTTACTGTGTTTGGGGTCTCCTTTTTGCAGGCTGCAGGTTCGTAGTTCCCGTTGTTTTTGGTGTGTGTCCCCAGTGGCTAAGGTTGGTTTAGTGGGTTGCGTAGGCTTCCTGGTGGAGGGGACTAGTGCCTGTGTTCTGGTGGATGAGGCTGGATCTTGTCTTTCTGGTGGGCAGGTCCACGTCTAGTGGTGTGTTTTGGGGTGTCTGTGGACTTTTTATGATTTTAGGCCACCTCTCTGCTAATGGGTGGCGTTGTGTTCCTGTCTTGCTAGTTGTTTGGCATAGGGTGTCCAGCACTGTAGCTTGCTCGTCGTTGAGTGAAGCTGGGTGCTGGTGTTGAGATGGAGATCTCTGGAAGATTTTCGCCATTTGATATTATGTGGAGCTGGGAGGTCTCTTGTGGACCAGTGTCCTGAAGTTGGCTCTCCCACCTCAGAGGCACAGCACTGACTCCTGGCTCCTCAATTTGGGATGATTTGTTGTCTATTCATGTATTCCACAGATGCAGGGTACATCAAGTTGATTGTGGAGCTTTTATCTGCTGCTTCTGAGGCTGCTGGGAGAGGTTTCCCTTTCTCTTCTTTGTTCTCACAGCTCCTGGGTCTCAGCTTTGGATTTGGCCCCGCCTCTGCATGTAGGTCGCCGGAGGGCGTCTGTTCTTCACTCAGACAGGACAAGGTTAAAGGAGCAGCCTCTTCGGGGACTCTGGCTCACTCAGGCCGGGCGGGAGGGAGGGGCACGGAGTGCGGGGCGAGCCTGCAGCGGCAGAGGCCGGCGTGACGTTGCACCAGCCCGAGGCGCGCTGTGCGTTCTCCCAGGGAAGCCACCCCTGGATCCCAGGACCCCGGCAGTGGCGGGCTGCACAGGCTCCCGGAAGGGCGGTGTGGTCAGTGACCTGCGCTCTCACACAGGCTTCTTGGCGGCGGCAGTAGCAGCCCCAGCATCCCACACCCGTCACTGGGCTCCGCACTTTCAGCCGCGACCCGCGCCCGTCTGTGGGGCTCCTATAAGCAGCGCTCTTAATCCCCTCTCCTCGCGCACCAGGAAACCAAAAGGGAAGAAAAAGTCTCTTGCCTCTTCGGCAGCTCCAGAGTTTTCCCGGACTCCCTCCCGGCTAGCTGTGGCACATTAGCCCCCTTCAGGCTGAGTTCTCGCCGCCAGCCCCAGTCCTCTCCCTGCGCTCTGACCGAAGCCCGAGCCTCAGCTTCCAGCGCCACCCGCCCCGGCAGGCGAGCAGACAAGCCTCTCGGGCTGGTGAGTGCCGGTCGGCACCGATCCTCTGTGCGGGAATCTCTCCACTTTGCCCTACCCAGGTATGTGGGGAGTTTCTTGCCTTTTGGGAGGTCTGGGGTCTTCTGCCAGCGTTCAGTAGGTGTTCTGTAGGAGTTGTTCCATGTGTAGCTGTATTTCTGGTGTATCCGTGGGGAGGAAGGTGATCTCCGTGTCTTACTCTTCCGCCATCTTACCCGGAAGTCCCCCCATTAATGCATTTTTATGTAGTTCATCTCAGCTGCACAAACACATTCTCTTATTAATAACATAATTGTGACATCTACAAAGTTTGATCCTTCTCTTCTTTCAGGTCGTAACTCAAATGTTATCTTCTTGGCAACGTCTTCCCTAGCCATCCTATTTAAAAATATACCTCCAACTTCCCTACTCTCTATCCTGAATTATTTTGCTCCATAGCATTTATCATCCTCTGATAATTTATATTTTACTTATTTGTTTGTTTATGGTCTGCCTCTCCTATTTAGAATTTAAGCTTTATGATATCAGGAATAATATGTGCCGTGTTTATGCTCCAGTCACTGCTGCCAGAATAGTTCCTGGAATGTAGTACGTTCTCAATAAATATTTGTTGAATAAACAAAGGAACAAAACCCAGAATAATACGGACATTATAGGAAAAGATACATAGGAAGTGTCAGGGGTGTTAAAGAAAGTAATATTTGACATAATCTTGAGACAGAAAATAAGAATGAAGTCTCTGTACTCTGGATTCATGTTTACAATAAAGATGTTAAATTAATAGTGAAATTATGATCTGAGCATCGTCTATGAAAGGGTGGGAATATAGTAGAAGCTAGAAATCTGAGTCAGATATGCTCGTGCTATGCTGCGTCTTCATTTCCCTTCAGATGCTGGGTCTCATTCAGTCATCCTCATTGTGACTTGCCTCTCACTGTAAAGAATACTTTGCTTGAAAAAATTAAGACAGCTCCATCTCTATTGGTTTTTTCCTGTCTTCTGGCATGGATGGTACTCTGGGAAATAAAAACCCCCCATATAGTTGGTTCCTCTACTATTTAAGGTGCTCCTCAGTGTCTAATGAAGCAAAGGGTTCTATAACTGAGTAAGTAAGGGCATCAGTACCAAAGCAGCTGGAATCATAGCTCATTTTGCCACTAGTGCCTGATGCAGGATGAAGAAAGTAGCAATATGCCAGGTGGAGATAAGTCACTTAGCTGGCTGATCACATCAAATTGCTCTCAATATAATCAGCTGGGACACATTTACCAAACTGGCATTTTAAATCATTATAAGGAAGTTGAATTAATTACCTGGTTATATGTTTTAATATTATGTGTTCAGTATGTGCTCATAGCAAGCACTTAATAAAAATGTTAACCATTATATACAGAAGGAAAAAATAGAACAAATAAAATCATAGCTGATTTCTTGGTAATGTTAGACTTATCTGTACATAATGACTCTGGAATATTGTCCTAATCATAAACTCGTTAGTTATCAATGAATGTTTTTGATTACCCGAAAATCTGTACTGAGGCATCAGCTGAGAAAATTAGGAAAAACGGACTGGAACCTATAACACTTAGCACCCGAATGTCCTTATGTCATTTTCCATTTAAAGTCAATCACAATTGGATTGAAACTAATTTGTAAATTTCCCTGGCTCTTCGTTGCTGTATGTCTGCCAGCCCCTGAATCACAATTCAGCTGTGCTGCGTCCTGCATACATTCCTCTTAAGAGGCTTTATTGGTTGGTTGCGATGAGGTTTTACACAGTCCCTCAATCCCGCAGAGCTCATTGTCCTGCCGTTTTCACATTTCATTACATGGCATGGAGAAAACGAAACATGGGAAAGACCGGGGCATAGTATACATCATTTTTCTAACCTTTGAAACTGATGACAAATGGCCATAAAAATGCACTTTAAATCCTAGTATAAGTGACATTGAAATGAATGTAAATGGTGAGTTCTGTGGGTCCTCTGTCTTCCTCTTCCATTAAAAAAACTACTGAATACTACTGCCTTGATACCATAAGAAAAATTTGTTATGCTTTTTTAAAGCTGTTTTTGGAACTAAATTATTTTGTTCTTAAGGACTTTAAAACTCTGACAACGTCAAAATTACAATGATAAAGAGTTTACGAAGGCTTTTATTTATCACTTCAAAATAATTGTCAGAGAGCCTCTAAAATTTTACTCCTGGCACAGGAAAAAAAAAAAAAAAAACTACCAAACTTTTAACACTGGCTACGTTATGAAGCCATATTTTTAAAATTTGATTTATTAAAGTCAGAAGTATTATTTTTTAATTTAAAATATTTAGCAACAGGGCTT
Organism: Mesoplodon bidens; assembly: GCF_964165515.1. Lineage (NCBI taxonomy): Eukaryota > Metazoa > Chordata > Mammalia > Artiodactyla > Ziphiidae > Mesoplodon > Mesoplodon bidens. Next base: position 95,366,977 of record NC_138167.1, read on the forward strand.
CCCTGGTGGCGCAGTGGTTGAGAGTCTGCCTGTCGATGCAGGGGACACGGGTTCGTGCCCCGGTCTGGGAAGATCCCACATGCCGTGAAGTGGCTGGGCCCGTGAGCCATGGCTGCTGAGCCTGTGCGTCTGGAGCCTGTGCTCTGCAACAGGAGAGGCCACAACAGTGAGAGGCCCGTGCACAGCAAACCAAAAAAAAAAAAAAAATTTAGCGACATAAATGTGATCAAAAAATAATAACTCTCACTTCATTTAAGCCCTTAGTTTTTATTGAGGGCATTTATGACAGTCCATAAATTCATTTGCCATAAATAAGAAAATGCACTTATTCCACTGTATGTATTTCCCCAGTGTTTTTGTAGGGGACAGTTGACTTCTTTATCCTACTGCCCATTATCCTACCATGCATCACCCTACTGCCCATCTTATTTGGGAAGAATTCCCCTGATTCAAGTGATAAGAGAATTCTGTCTTCTACTACAGAAACTGAAGGATCCAGATATCACCTCTCCCTGACCCCCTAAAGAGCCAGCTCATGATACTGAATCAGTGAAATTCTTCAGCTTTGACTTTGAATCTGCAAAGATGCAGGTACGTTTGAAGACATTAGCGTAACAGTACTGTGAGGCTTGCAAAGGTGCCAAGAGTGGTATCCGTAGCATGAACTAGACTGTATTCCCTGATTTCTAACTGAGACTGATTCTCCAGCTTTTGAACTGAAGTTTTTTAACTAATCATTATTCATTCAGGAAAATAATTTCTCCTTAAGTTCTCCAGAGTTGGTGGTGTTGCTTACAATAAACACTCTGGTGAAGAAATTGGTATTTGTGAATAGATTGTAGTCAGCAGATGCTTAGAGAAAGGAGGATTCTTGGGTTCGATGTTGCCTAAACAGTGCTGAAGGGGAATGCAAATCTCCTGTTATTATCGACAGGTGAAAATCTGGCAATGAAGGTATGCAAGGCATGAAGGATTCAAGACTATAGGGCGGGGTAGTTACTTATAATCATACTGAAAAGCTTGAGGAGAGAAAAAGAGGATAAAACCTGTGCTGTCCGTATGGTAGCCACTAGCCACATACGGCTAAGTAAACCCTGGATACTTGAAAACTTAGTGCTTAAGAACAAAAGAATGTAAAATATCTCATTTTTAATTTGCATACTGCTTATATGTTGAAATCATAATATTTTAGGCATATTGGGTTAAATAAATTATAAAAATTAATTTCATATGTTTATTTTTACCTTTTAAATTGTGGCTTACTAGAAAATTTTAAATTACATAAGACACATTTCTTTTTTTTTAATTTTTTAAAAAATTTTTATTGGAGTGTAGTTGATTTACAATGTTATGTTAGTTTCAAGTGTATGGCAGAGTGAATCAGTTATACATATACATATATCTACTCTTTTTTAGATTCTTTTCCCACATAGGCCATTCCAGAGTATTGAGTAGAAGTTCCATGTGCTATACAGCAGGTCCTTATTAGTCATCTCTTTTACATATAGTAGTGTGTATATGTCAATCCCAATTTCCAATTTATCCCTCCCCCTCTTAACCCCTGGTAACCATAAGTTTATTTTCTACATCTGTAACTCTATTTGTTTTGTAGGTAAGTTCATTTGTACCCTTTTTTTAGATTCCACATATAAGCGATATCATATGATATTGGTCTTTCTCTGTCTGACATACCTCACTCAGTATGACAATCTCTGGGTCCATCCACGTTGCTGCAAATGGCATTATTTCATTTTTTATGGCTGAGTAATATTCCATTGTATATGTGTACCACATCTTCTTTACCTATTCCTCTATTGATGGACATTTAGGTCGCTTCCATGTCCTGGCTATTGTAAATAGTGCTGCAGTGAATGTTGGGGTGCAAAACATATTTGTGACTCACAATTTATAGCATTGGTTCTGAAAGAGTGAGGACATAATAGGTGTGGTTATATGGGTGAGATTCTTAGGGCTTAAAACTATACCCTCGTTATCCAATCCCACTAACCAGATAAAGAAACCCCTTTCCATTTGCTTAAAACACTGTAACTCCCTTGCATGAGAGTGTTCTGCGGATAATTAAGTCAATTTTCTTCATATCCAGTGGTCCATCCTTCATGGTTTCCAGGCTTCCAACTGGAGCCATATACCAGCATGTTTCCTACAGACTCAGAGAGCTTCAGAACTTTGATATTTATGTGTGTAAATATGTGGGAATATTAGTGAAAATAGACGGTGCTCCACAAAAGAGGGAGCAATAATGTACATATATACACTACCAAGCGTAAAATAGATAGCTAGTGGGAAGCAGCCGCATAGCACAGGGAGATCAGCTCGGTGCTCTGTGACCACCTAGAGGGGTGGGATAGGGAGGGTGGGAGGGAGGGAGACGCAAGAAGGAAGAGATATGGGAAAATATGTATATGTATAACTGATTCACTTTGTTATAAAGCAGAAACTAACAGACCATTGTAAAGCAATTATACTCCAATAAAGATGTTAAAAAATAAAAAATAAAAAAGGAGCAATATAATTTGAAATTGGGCTGAAGGTATTACTGTGAGCACACCTCCCAGAGAGTCCTGATTCATTCAGTGTGTTACTCAGTCAGCTGACTTGGGTCTAATTATTTGCTTCCCTAAAATGACCTGTGACTGGTTACCCACCTAACTTGCCCAGACCTTTCAGGGAGTTGTACACTGAGCCAAGTTAATTCCCAGTATCTCAGACTGCCATTGCAATCTGCTGGAAAGAATGAGAGTTTATTGCAGTTAGTAGGCTGGTGGAGTTCTGGCCAAAGTCTGTCTCTTGGTTGACCCAACTGAAGCCAAATTCATAGTGATTTTATTTCACAATTCCTAACACTATTCTGTACATTTCATTTCTGCTGAAGTTAACTGGAGTTTATTTCTGTTGCTCACAACAGAGGGCACTCACTGGCTGATGTAGATTTATGGAACTTAGCAATGTCTTCCATTGATTGGAAAGGGTACTGATGTTTATACGAATACACCTATTTTAAATTTCAGCTTTGAAACTAAATAACTGTGACTTTGAACACCTACCTTCTTCACTTGTAAAATTAGAATATTTGACCATCATTTGGCTTGCCTCCAAGCCTAAAATTCTTGATTCTTTACACCATAACTGAATCTACATGTAGTGTCTCCAAACTACATTTTTTTTTTTTTTTTTTTTTTTTTTTGCGGTACGCGGGCCTCTCACTGTTGTGGCCTCTCCCGTTGCAGAGCACAGGCTCCGGACGCACAGGCTTAGTGGCCATGGCTCACGGGCCCAGCCGCTCCGCGGCATGTGGGATCCTCCCAGACCAGGGCACAAACCCGTGTCCCCTGCATCGGCAGACGGACTCTCAACCACTGCACCACCAGGGAAACCCCAAACTACATTTATTTTTAACCCAGTGGTTTGACAGCTCCCACCACAAATACTCAATGTGTCAATAGAATTAGAATTATTAAGAAAGGCTGCTCTAAATCTGAGGTTTTTTATTTTCCTGCTCAGTGGTATATTCACCAAAGTTCTAAAACATAAACCTACATTCACTAGTTTATCCCCTGAAAAAATGTTTCTCCCTATTTATTTTTAACCCTATAGTTACAGCCTTTGATTGTTAATTTACAACAGTTACAACTAAATCAATTTCTTTAGTCTACAGTAGAACATAATCTCCAGGCCAAAGAGGAAGACAAATACAAAAAGAACAATTTTACAAATATATCACAACAACTGTGGTAAGTGCCACAAAATTTAATAGGGTGGGGACTTCCCTGGTGGCCCAGTGGTTAAGAATCCGCCTGCTAATGCAGGGGACATGGGTTCGAGCCCTGGTCTGGGAAGATCCCACATGCCGCGGAGCAGCTAAGCCCGTGCACCACAACTACTGAGCCTGCACTCTAGAGCCCACGAGGCACAACTACTGAGCCCATGTGCCACAACTACTGAAGCCCACACACCTAGAGCCTGTGCTCCACGACAAGAGAAGCCACTGCAGGGGGAAGCCCGGGCACTGCAACAGAGTAGCCCCTGCTCGCTGCAACTGGAGAACGCCCATGAAGCGAAGACCCAACACAGCCAAAAATTAATTAATTAATTAATTAAAATAAATTAATAGGGTGTTCTGAGATCACATAATGAGGCACCTGGCAGATAACTGCCTCTGAAAGAAGCAATGTATTTTTCAGGGGTATGCTAAAGGTGAAATCTGGATCACTCTCAGGCTGGCAGCTGATGGGTACAGGCCTTCTGCAGCTGATGTGTTAAATGCAGATCAAACTGAAGCACAGGATAATGTGTGATGTACCAGTTTGCTGACATCAAAATGCTTTATTAATCCTCATTTCCTCTTGGAGTTACGGAACCTGAAATCTCAAAGGGCTTAGATCCAGGTTTCCTCCCCTCACCAGCCCAAATAGGTGTTCATATCACTTGGGAAGGATAGTAATGAAAAGGCAAATAAATGCCTTCTGTTTGCTTCAAACATCAAGATATCTGCAGAACTCTGCCTTACATGTATGAAGCCTTCCCTGGTTAGTTCTACTTTCTTTTAAACTAAGAGAATAAAAGTTCTCACTTGCAGGAAATAAATCCAGAATTCTTAAGAAGCAGAGTCTCATAAGAATCCACTATCCACAAAGCAGAAAGTAGATTTTCTTTTAGGCCTAGTGTCCTCATTTTCTTTGCCACTTTAGTTTAATTTAGGGCATGTGTTTATTTTCACAGAGGTATTTATAGAGAGAAGAAGAAAAGAAAGAAAAGTTTAAATTTGAATTTCTCCAATGCCTTCAAGACACTGGGCCTTTCTCTAAGGGACATGAATGTGTGTATTTCCTTCATAGTGACAGCTTCCTAAACATGATAGCCTGGTTAAGTGCCACTCTCTGGAGAGAGTAGGCTGGGTTATTACTGATACTTCATCTACATGGAAAAACCACTCAGTCACCTAGTCCTCATCTTTCCAGTCTGTAAAATGTGAACAATAATAAGATTGAATAAAATACAATTCTGAAGTGTTTGGCACAGTGCCTGGCCAATATCTACTCATTAAACATTAGTTATTAATATAGCCATCATTATTGTTTTTAACAAATAACCAATACCAGAATAGTGGTGGGGGTTGGGGGAGGGGGCACAGAAAGACAGAGAAAGGAGCACAGTCATGTTACACAGACAACCTCTGAAAATATTTTAATTTATATAAAACCTATGGTCACCTATATTATACATTTTAACTACTTCTATTGACTATGCATCTTTGGATTGACTTTTATATATTGCATTACACGGCAACATATTGCAATGTTTAAAAGTAAGGTCTCTGGAGTCACAATACCTGGATACAAATGCAGTCTCTACCATTTTCAGGCTCTGCAATGTCAGGCAAATTACCTGTCTGAGCCTCTATTATTATATCCTTAAAACAGGGGTAAACACAGTGTCTACCTCCTAGGATTGTTGTGAGAATTGAATGAGATAACATATGTCAAGTTTTCAGAACACAGCCCGACACAAAGTAAACATTCAAGAAATATTAACGCAATATAATTATGTTATATCAGATATCATAATTATATATCAAATATGGTATATCAAATATCATAGATTTTTGATATTCTTCCCTAAGAATCAATAGTGTTTTCTCATTTCTTATCCTGGGAAGCCTATTTAAGGGTTTTGCTCAGTGTGGTAAGAGTTGATCTATCAAATTTTCATTGAAAAGTTGAGGCTAAAACAAGCAGTGTTGCCAAATCTCAAGTTTTTAAGATTGATTTAAGCAATTTCATGGTATCAATCATAGTTCAGTCATAAAAATAAAGAAACCACTCTGCTATTTTAAGCAGGGAGAAATTTAATACAGTGAACTAGTGACTTAAAAATATGTAGGGGGCTCCCCTGGTGGCGCAGTGGTTGGGGATCTGCCTGCCGGTGCGGGGGACACAGGTTCAAGCTCTGGTCTGGAAGGATCCCACATGCCGCGGAGCGGCTGGGCCTGTGCGCCACGGCTGCTGAGCCTGCACTCTGGGGCCCGCGAGCCACAGCTACTGAAGCCCATGTGCCATGGCTGCTGAGGCCCGTGTGCCTGGAGCCTGTGCTCTGCAGCGGGAGAGGCCGCCACGGTGAAGGGCCTGCGCCCCACAGCGGGGAGTGGCCCCCGCTCGCTGCAACTAGAGAGGGCCTGCATGCACCAGCGAAGACCCAATGCAGCCAAAAATTAAATAAATGAATAAATAAATAAATTTGAAAAATATATATATATATAGGAAGGCCTGGAGAAGCAGCGACTGTGGAAAGCATTCATTATTACTCACTATTACTCAGTTTTATCACCAACCATGAGGGGATTAGAAAGTTTCAGGATCACAGGAAACTTCCACTAATGATCTCAGGTCACCACTACACCAGATGAACAACTTCCAAGGGGATCCAAAGGAACTGCAAAGCATCACAGTTGTTCAAGCCCATGAGGTCTACTTACTGGATGAAGAACAATGATTTCTGCTTCTCTTGGCATTTTGAACTTTGTGGCCTCTGCTTGGTGGACTCCAAACCAGGAACCTGCTGGCAAGAGATTCTGGGAGATGCATTTCCTAGACTTCCAGTTGCTGTGATATGAGAACAGGAAGGAAAAAAAATAAGGGTGCAGGCGTTTGGTCCCTCCAAAATAATACACAGCACAGTCATTCCTTTGTCCATTCAGCATTCATATAGAACCTTCTACCTATATTCAAATTTAAAAATAGCATTCTTAAATCTAACATGTTATAATTATTTCTTATTCAAATAAATATATGCTCACTCTCTCCCTATAAAGGTATGATCCCAAATTCCATCAGTTAATTTATTCAAATCAGGGTGATATCCTTCTAGTTTGGTCACAATATTTTGGGGTAAACTTTAAACAATAAATTATAAAGTTAACAACCACAAAAATACTTTATATAAAAATAGTAGAGGGCTTCCCTGGTAGCGCAGTGGTTGAGAGTCCGCCTGCTGATGCAGGGGACATGGGTTCATGCCCCGGTCCAGGAGGATCCCACATGCCGCAGAGCGGCTGGGCCCGTGAGCCACGGTCACTGAGCCTGCGCATCTGGAGCCTGTGCTCTGCAACAGGAGAGGCCACAACAGTGAGAGGCCCGTGTACCGCAAAAAAAAAAAAAAAAAAAAAAAGGAAAAAATGACATAGGTTAATATACATAAATATATGCATAGAAAATTAAGCAAGAAAGTATGCCTGGGCACTGTAGTGATTTCTGCACCTGGATGTGAATCAATAGTTGATACTAACTATTTCCTTTTTCTGGTATCTGTTCTAAGTCATCTTTGTCCTCACCTGCTTCTGGTTCTTTACCTGGTGGAGTGCCATGTAAAGAAGAGTTTCCCTTCTACTTCACAGGCCACCCCACTGTGTAGTAGAGACCTTAGTTTTCCTTAACAGGAGCATTCATCCCAAACCGTGCAGTAAGCCCCTTCGTTGCCTGTTGGTTCATTGACAATGCACCTTCTAGTTTTCTAGACATTTTATTTTGTCCCATGGTAGAAGTATTCCTCCCTTACGCATCAGAGAACCCAAAGTTGTTAGGACAGGACTTGGGACAGTAGTAGTGAGATGAACCGCTCCCACTTATTCCCTTAGGGCCAGACCCACATGTTCTCATCGTCCTTTTAGGTGATAGGGTAGCTGATAAGATCAGCAAATCCCAGGGGTATTAGTTTATTGCCACACATGGCACAGTAAATGAGTTGCTTGGTCATAAATAATGTTTGAGACTCTATGACAGTCAGTAAGGCATTCAGTGGGCCCAAGGGTTGATGCTTCTGGGAAAAGATTATGGAACTGAGAAGGGATATCCATATACACAGTGTCTGTTCCACAGAGCTCAGATTGCTACCCTTAATAAGATGTAAAAATTCAATACATCAATTTGCCACCAGGTGACTGGCTGGTCCTAGTGAATGGTGCCATACTGGGGACTCAGCTTTCTTAAGTCTTGACAGACTGGATATTCAGCAATAGTGTTCAATGGCCAGATTAGCCTTGGAGAAAGTATGCCCATATGGCTTAACTTTTGTACAACTTCCATCTGAATGGCCTTGGACACTTTGTTCTTGAATTCATTGAGCAAGCACTGGGGTGGCTGTTGAAGGAGACTGATTAACATCTATAGGTCAAGTCATCTTACCTACATGATTATTAAGAGTCTCTGCAGTGTATGCCCTTTGGTGAGGCGGTGTATATACAGGATACAGTTATCTTCACACTCAGTAATTACCTAAAAGGTTCTCCTCTGCTGATCTCCCATTTACTCCTCCCCTAGTGTCCCTGTTACTTATGCTCCAGTTATGTTCCTTCCATGTTCATCACTATTCAGTAAATCTGTTGAGACCGTCTATTAATTGGTATATACAGACTTATGATGGTTTGACCTATGAGTTTTCAACTTCATGATGGTGCAAAAGCGATACACATTCAGTAAAAATTGTATTTCAGATTTTGAATTTTGATTTTTGGGGCTAGTAATATGCAGTATGATACTCTCTTGTGATTCTGGGCCATGGCAGCTAGCCTCAGCTGCTGGTCAGCCACGCGAGGGTAAACAACTGACACTTTTACAACCGTTCTATATCTATACAACCATTTTGGTTTTCACTTTCACCACAGTATTCAAGAAATTACATGAGATATTCAACACTTTATTATAAAATACGTTTTGTGTTAGATGATTTTTGCCCGGCTATAGGATAGTATAAGTGTTCTGAGCATGTTTATAGTAGGCTAGGCTAAGCTATGATGTTTGGTAGGTTAAGTGTGTTAAAAGCATTTTCGACTTACAGTGCTTTCAACTTACAATGGGTTTATCAGGATGTAACCCCATTGTAAGTTGAGGAAGATCTGTATCCATATATCTTGTCATTCCCATCACCAGCAAAGTGAAACACTAAATGTACTGCTCAAGCTTCTACCTGCTAGGAAGATCTCCCACTGTCTTCCAGGACCCTAACTGAGTGGAGTTGTTATGTTATATTTTGTAGTTCTGACTGGTTGCAAATCTGTTTTCTTCCTTTTTTTTTTTAAGATTTTTTTTTTTTTGATGTGGACCATGTTTAAAGTCTTTATTGAATTTGTTACAGTATTGCTTCTGTTTTATGTTTTGGTTTTTTGGCCCGGAGGAATGTGGGGTTTTAGCTCCCCGACCAGGGATTGAACCTGCACCCCCTGCATTGGAAGGCAAAGTCTTAACCACTGGACTGCTAGGGATGTCCCACAAATTGTTTTCTTATATAAACCACCCTTGGAAGTTTCCTTTTTCATTCAATTGTTTATAGAAACTCCCCATGATGTCGCAATGCATATTGAGAGAGAGGTGGCAATGGGTGCTGCCTGCAGAATTTAGAGGGGCCTTTTTCTCAATGGTGGGGGGTGGGGTGCAAGATGTAGCAATTTATCTTTTACTCTGGAGGGAATATGTCACCGTGACATAGGCCACTGGCACTTAAGAAACTTCACCGAGATAACGGGCCCCAGAATAATCCTAGAGATTACTTCCTAACTTCTGGCACATCGTGCATCATGACTAGGCGTCTGAGATATTTCTTGACTCTTGCCAACCAGACCTAAAAAGGATGTCATCAGTGTAGTAAACCCCAAACCCTATGGGTTGAAGAGATGGTTATGATTCCTATAGAGAATTCCTGTGGTGAGGCATAAAATTAAAATAACTCTGCTAGGTACAATTAAAAAAAATTTAAAAACTGCTACCAGTAATATTTTTTATGAGTATAACTTCAGAGACAGCGTGCAGGTTTTGAATTTATGTGAATTACTATTTTAGGAAGATTCAAAATTGGGTGAAAAATTATTTTCATATCTAATTAGCAGATTTATAAAATAAAGCCAATGAATAAAAGTGATATCTAAAAAAAGTGATATCTAAGAATAGGATAGGAATATTACATAAAAAGAATAAATAATCATGTAAAATGGCAAGAGGTAACAAATAGAATCATAAGACAGAAGTTAGAAATTAAAAATGAATTTTAGAGAGAGAACGAATATGAAGCAAAAGTACGGATAAGGCAGAGGAAAAAAAGCAATGATTATAAAGAATGCTAGTATAATCTACTTATGAGTTATTCTATCATAATTATTTTTGTTTTTAAATTAGTAACTATGAAAGGGAAAATATCCCCAGTGGTAAGCATATATGACTGGTATAGAAGAAAAAAAACATTTTGCTACAGTGCTGAACCAGAAAAATCATAGATTTTATTTGAAATTTAAATGTGCCCACTGTTCATCTTTATGTCGATATTTAAAACTCAAATATGCTGATTCATTATTTTCATTTTCTTAGTTGCCATTGTTCTGAAAAAAATTTAAGTATTTCTCTTGAATAATTCAATGTCATTCTCTCCTAGTAAAGTTAGTCACCTTCATGCTACTGTTATAAATTAGGAAGATGTTGCTGGTTTTAACAATACCTTTCTTTGCTTTAGCTGAAACATAATAAATACAAAAACATAGATTTCCCCCAAGTTTCTTCCATTTAATGTTATTTAGTAATTCTTTTAGTATTTAACATTCACATTTTATTACCTTTATTTTATGGCGATGTACATATAACAGACTTTTAAAAATCACAATATATGTCTAGATTCTTTAATTTCGCTAAGTCTAAAAGTGTCAGCATTTCACATTCTTAATACTGCAATGCTGGAAGGGATTGAGAGAGAAGCATCATTAAAAGTTTGTATTAGGCATCCATGTAGTAGGATTGATACCATGTTGACTATAGTATGAAACCTAAGTGCTCATTTTCATCTGGTAACATATAATCTAATTTATAAACCACTCCAAATCCCTCCTCACTTTATATACCTGTGAATAAAAAACTTTTTTTTTTTTTTTTTTTTTTTTTTGCGTTATGCGGGCCTCTCCCTGCTGCGGCCTCTCCCGCTGCGGAGCACAGGCTCCGGACGCGCAGGCTCAGCGGCCATGGCTCACGGGCCCAGCCGCTCCGCGGCATGCGGGATCCTCCCAGACCGGGGCACGAACCCGTGTCCCCTGCATCGGCAGGCGGACTCTCAACCACTGAGCCACCAGGGAAGCCCTAAAAAACTTTAATCTCATTTCATTATTTTATAATTTGTTTTGTAGTTTATAACTTATAGTTCTAAGTATTTGTCAGCATAAGAGTTTAATGACTAGCATTCTGTTCTTTGTTTTACTTTCAGATTTCAGCTCTGCCATTTTTTTTTTCTTTTTTTCTTTTTTTTTTTTTTTTTTGCGGTACACGGGCCTCTTACCGTTGTGGCCTCTCCCGCTGCGGAGCACAGGCTCCGGACGCACAGGCTCCACAGCCATGGCTCACAGGCCCAGCCGCTCCACGGCACGTGGGATCCTCCTGGACTGGGTCACGAACCCGTGCCCCCTGCATCGGCAGGCGGACTCTCAACCACTGCGCCACCAGGGAAGCCCTGCCATTTTTTAAATTACAGTTTTATTGAGATATAATTCACATACCATAAAATTCAGCTATTTAAAGTGTACAGTTCAGTAGTTTTTGGTATATTCACCACTATCTAATTTTAGAACATTTGGTCACTCCCAAAAGCAACCCCATAGCAATCATGACTTGTTCCTCCTTAACCTCAGTCCCTAGAAATCACTATCTACTTTTTGTCTCTGTGGATTTTCCTATTCAATACACTTCATATAAATGGAATCATATATGTGGCCTTTTAATCTAGTTTCACTCACTAACAATGATATTTTCAAGATTCATCTATGCTGTAGCATGTATCAGTACTTTATTCTTTTAGGGAGGAATAGGACTGTAGGACTATACCACACTTTGTTTATCCATTTATCAGTTGATTGACATTTAGGTTGTTTCTACAGTTTGGCTACTATGAATAATGCTGAAATAAGTATTAATAAGCAAGTTTTTGTGTGAACTTGTGTTTTCAATTGTTTGGGGTATGTATATGCCTAGGTAGGAGTGGAAATGCTGCATCGTATTGAAACTCTATGCTTAACATTTTGAGAAAATGTGAAATTGTTTTCCAAAGTGGTTGTAGCATTTTCCAGTCCCATCAGCAATGTATGAGGGTTCCTGTTCCTCCACACCCTAAGCATACTTGGTATTATTTGTCTGTTTTGTTTTAGCCCTCCTAGTGTGTGTAAAATGGTACTTCACTGTAGTTTTAATTTGCATTTCCCTAATGAATGAATGGTGTTGTGCCTCTTCACATGTATCTTTTTTCTCTTTGGTTTATCTTCATTGGAGATAGGTCTATTAAAATCTTTTGCCCATTTAAAAATTAGATCATTTGTCTTTTTGTCGTTGAGTTGTAAGTCTTTTGTATATTCTGGATACAAGTCTCTTATCAGATATATGATTTGCAAATTTTCTTCCCTTTTGCAAATATTTTCTTTCACTCTTTGGCTGGTCTTTTTACTTTACTGATGCTGTCTTTTTTTTTTTTTTTTTGCGGTACTCGGGCCTCTCACTGTTGTGGCCCCTCCCTTTGCAGAGCACAGGCTCTGGACGTGGCAGGCTCAGCGGTCATGGCTCCCGGGCCCAGCCGCTCCATGGCATGTGGGATCTTCCCGGACCGGGGCACGAACCCGTGTCCCCTGCATCGGCAGGCAGACTCTCAACCACTGCGCCACCAGTGAAGCCCTGATGCTGTCTTTTGAAGCCAAAAGTTTTGTTTTGATGGAGATGAACTTATCCATTTTTTTCTTTTGTTGCTTGTGCTATTGGTGTCATATTTAAGAAACCATTGCCTAATCCAAAACCACAAAGATTTACTCTTATGTTTTCTTCTAAGAATTTATACTTTTAGCTATTACATTTAGGTCTCTGATCCCTTTTGAGTTAATTTTCATATATGGTGTGAGGTAGGGGTTCAGTTTTATTCTTTTTTAAAAAAATAAATTTATTTATTTGTTTATATATATTTATTATTATTTTTTTTTTGGCTGCGTTGGGTCTTCATTGCCGCGCACGGGCTTTCTCTAGTTGCAGCAAGTGGGGACTACTCTTCGTTGTGGTGTGCAAGCTTCTCATTGCAGTGGCTTCTCTTGTTGAGGGGCACAGGCTCTAGGTGCACAGGCTTCAGTAGTTGTGGCTCACGGGCTCTAGAGCACAGGCTCAGTAGCACCAGGGAAGTCCCAGTTTTATTCTTTTGCATGTGGATATCCAGTTTTCACAGTGTTTTTTATCAAAAGACTATCCTAATTGTTAATGCCTACAACTAGCATTTCTAGTTGCTTGTTATTCATCTATGAAATATATATATTTAATATAACAGTATAAATAAATATACTGAAAGTATACCTATCAATATAAATAAATTTCATTCTTCTTTGAAAAAAAAATTTTTTAATGACCCAGACTGAAAACTTTATGAATGTCTTTACCTATCTTATCATGCACCTACTTGGCTTAGTGTAAATGTTATTTTCTCTTATCTATGTTTGTTGGCAACTTAACACCATTCCTGAATCATTCTTTTCTCTGTCTGTTTCCCTTGCCAACAAGATTATGGCCTAGATTTACCAAGAAAGCCGCTCATGTGAGAAACAAAATGCATTGCTCCTGGTCAACAGTGGGATGTATTTGAGCTTCATTGGATGTTTTTGCAGTAGCCTCTGAGAATTTCTCTGCAAATTATCTGCCTTGGAGCTTCAGGCAACTATAAACATACATAGTGGATCCCTATATTTCCTGAAACTGCCTGAGTCTCAGAAAGCTAACAGCGAATCTGAAAGTTATGGTAGCTGTTCGTTACCTTTACTCTTCCAACATACACAGTGATTTTCCAAGCTTCCAATTCTTTGTATTAAACCTCTTCCTTATTGGACTATTTAGAGTAATTTTTGTGTTTCTTTTTGAAGTATAACTGATATATTTATTTGGAGGATATGCCACACATATATTTTTAAGTACTATGGAATCAAAATTATACCCACACATTTAAGAGTTTTTTTTAAAAAAACCTTAACTATGTATTTGTTTTATTTACTTTGGCCATGTTGGGTCTTCATTGCTGCGCACGGGCTTTCCCTAGTTGCAGCGAGCGGGGGCTACTCTTTGTTGCAGAGCGCGGAGGCTACTCTTCATTACTGTGCACGGGCTTCTCACTGCGGTGCCTCCTCTTGTTGCGGACCATGGGCTCTAGGTCAGTGGGCTTCAGTAGTTGTGGCATGTGGGCTCAGTAGTTGTGGCTCAACAGCTCTAGAGCACAAGTTCAGTAGTTGTGGTGCCCGGGCTTAGTTGCTCCATGGCATGTGGGATCTTCCTGGACCGGGGATCGAACCCATGTCTGCTGCATTGCCAGGTAGATTCTTAACCGCTGCTCCACCAGGGAAGTCCCCTAAAATCTTAACGATTATAAAAGCTTTCTCATGCTGTCATCTTCCTTGCCTTGATACTGCTGAAGCTTCGTCTGGTATATCTACAAAAGAGGGAAAGTTTTCCACTCATACTCCTTGCTGAAGTCACTGACTTAGTGCCTGTGGCATAATGGGCTCTGCTTTCTATCCCCTGAAAAACCATAGCCCACTGAATTTTCTTCCTCTTTTCACCAGATGTCTCCTCATGGACGATATGTAGAACCTTCTCTGATTTCTTATGGGAGGACTGAATCTTTGTGGGAGTGCATGGAGAGTGTCTTAGTTTCTATTTTTCACCTTGGAAAAAGAGTTCCCAGAGTGTTATTTTCTCTTCATTTTGTTTTCAGCCAATTGTCCAGTTCTTTTTTTTATAATACATTCTGGTAATACAACTACAACCGAGGTATGTAGTTAATGGAGATTGATGGAGATGTTGATATCTGTAAACACACAAGTAAAGGCTACATTTTCTGAGAACCAACTATGTCCTAGGTACTGTATGATGCATTTTACATTATAATATTTTTAGTGGCTACTATGTTCAAGGAACTATGCTAAGGAGTTTATAATCATTATTTTATTAATTCTATGAGGTAGGTACTATTATCATTTCTATTTTACTGATGAAAAAACAGATTTTAAAAAGGTTAAATAATATCCCCATAATCATAGAGTTATTATGTAGCAAAACTAGGTTTCAAACCCAGGTCTGTGTGGCCTTGAAGCCCATATATTTTAGATTAGTCAATTCTGTGACTTATATGTGTGCATATAATAAAGAAGTTTATACCTTCCTTCTTTATTATTCCAATCCATCCTCCATTACCATGGGGAGCTTGTTTTTTTCTTAGGCAACTAATACAGTCACCTCTTGTTCATGAATTTTCAGTGGTTCCCTACAACCTACACTCTTGTTTTGTTTTTTGTTTTTTTTTGCGGTATGTGGGCCCCTCATTGCTGTGGCCTCTCCCGTCGCGAAGCACAGACTCCGGACGCGCAGGCCCAGCAGCCATGGCCCACGGGCCCAGCCGCTCCGCGGCATGTGGGATCTTCCCAGACCGGGGCACGAACCCGTGTCCCCTGCATCGGCAGGCGGACTCTCAACCACTGCACCACCAGGGAAGCCCTAACCTACACTCTTTAGTATGGCTCAAAAGCCATTTGGTGATTTGACCCCTTGAACCTACTGAGTCTTACTTCCCTTTCCTCCTCCAAACTGTATCTTATTCTAACACGTTTTCCCTCTGTGTGAAATGCTTACATGACTGGCAAACGCCTAATCATTCTTCAAGTCTTGTCTCCAAACATCACCTTCTCTGTGCAGGTTCTATTGATGTGCTTTCTTCAGCGAGACTTGGACAGAAGTTCACCTCTACTCTCATTGCTTCTTGCATATTTGTGTGAGCAAAGTATGCCTCGGTAATAGGTTTGTGGTGAGGATTAAATAAGATTATCCGTGTAAAAGGCTCAACAGAATGCTTAGCACGCAGTAAATGCTCATCAAAATGTTAGTTATGGGCTTCCCTGGTGGTGCAGTGGTTGGAGTCTGCCTGCCGATTCAGGGGACACGGGTTCGTGCCCCGGTCCGGGAGGATCCCACATGCCGCGGAGCGGCTGGGCCCGTGAGCCATGGCCGCTGAGCCTGCGCGTCCGGAGCCTGTGCTCCTCAATGGGAGAGGCCACAACAGTGAGAGGCCCGCGTACCGCAAAAAAAAAAAAAAAAAAAAAAAAAAAAAGAGCTACTGAGGAAACAAAGGTTTAGAGGCAATTTAAAAGAATTTTAGGGTTTCCCTGGTGGCGCAGTGGTTGAGAGTCCGCCTGCCGATGCAGGGGACACGGGTTCGTGCCCCGGTCCGGGAGGATCCCACATGCCGTGGAGCAGCTGGGCCGCTGAGCCTGTGCTCCGCAACAGGAGAGACAACAACAGTGAGAGGCCCGTGTACCGCAAAAACAAAAACAAAAACAAAAAAAATTAGTTATTATATTTGTATTTTTATTACTAAGCATTAGCCAAAAATATAAAATGAGAACATTGCAGTTGTATTTAGTTTTTCTTATAGCTTTCCATTTTTTATTGTTCTACCTTTTAGATTGTAAATTCTTTTACATAGTGTTTGTGTTTCTGACCAGAGAAAACCTTGGGAATATTCTAGGCAGGGCTTGTTGGCTAATAGTTACCTGCTGCTAAGGGTGTCTAGTTGGTTATCAAACCAAATTTGAAAAAGTTCTTAGACCCCTATTTGAAAATAACTTGTTACGATGATGTACCTGTTGGTTTGTATTTAAATAATGTGATGGGCTGGGAAGATTTGAAGTGAACCTGCTGAGCATCTATGGTCATGGCAGAGAAGAAGCATAGTTTCAGTTGCTCAGCTCTTTGAAAGGAGGTGGTGCTAGGCCTACTTTCAGCGACAGCTTGATGGAGCCACACAAGCTCCTTGCCTGCTCTGTTGGCTGCCACCATGACATGCTGATAAAGATACCATCACTTGACTGAAAGGAAGAAGAGGATACAACAGGGACTCACAGACTGATAGGATATACCTACTCCTTCGGATAGGGGAGCTCATGCAGTATGCCCTCAGTGAGAGGCAACAAAAAAGTGGTCTAATGTTCTTAAACTGTAAGTAAGTAGTGTGTGTAAGTAAGTGTGTCGTGTCTTTGTCATCCTAAAGCATAAAAGAACTTGACACAGACTTGGAGTCAGGTTTACAAGCTGAGTAATAACATCCTTAGGCATTACTAATGCACTATCTTTTTAATCTTTATAACCACAATTCTTAACAATATTTTTGTCCCACATCAGACATTGGAGGAAAGATACAAGGAGACATGAGGAAAAAAGTGGGGGGGAAGGGAGAAATAGAGAAAGGAAGAAGGAAAGAAGGAGGAAGAAAGAAAGGAAGGAAAGGAGGGAGGGAGGAAAGAAAAAAAATGAAAGGAAAGTTAAGGAAAGGAAGCAAAAGGAAGGGATGGTTGGAGGTGACTTTTCTCCCTTTTACTGACTACACCATACCCTGCTTCATTTTCCTGTTGCCTATACCTCTGGATTGTTTTCTGCTAAAAAGTGTTTTTTCTCCTTATCTTTTAACATTATGCTACCCTGCAACAGCCAGTTTCTATTGTAATCCTTCTTTTATACTCAGAGCTGTTATGGCAGACATAACTAGAGCTTTCCTGGATAGACAAGAAAAAAATATATCCTCGTAAAGTCAGGAATGCCCATGTGACTTGCTTAGGTCCATTAAATGTGAGCAGCGGTAATGAGTGCCTCTTTGTCTTCTTTTGGATAGAAGCATTTCCGAGTGGAGAGCAAACGTTCATGCTCTCCTTCCCGGCCAAGGCAAATGTGGAAGCATCGTGTTGAAAGAGTGACTTGACTTGTAAGCTACCAGATCCTTGTGTCACCATGATACAGCTTTCTGGCTAAACCAAGGTCATATATATAACACAAACAGTAAACGTTATTCTAAGCAACTAAGATTTTGGCATTGTTTACTACTGCAACTAACCTTTAATATTTTGAAAAATGCAAACATACCTTTGCATTATACACATGGATCTGAAACAGACATCAGTCCTCTCAGTCCAATAAAAGGTCCCATTATATCAATTTGACCACAGATAAAGGGAACTTCCTAGACATATATTTCTTTTTCATAAAGTTGATCAGTTGGGCTATACAAGGCATTAGGTACACTGAGTTTCAGCCTGACCTCACAGTATTATTGGTCTGTCTCTCAGTATCTTGGCAGAAATTCTTTTTTTTTTTTTTACATCTTTATTGGAGTATAATTGTTTAACAATGATGTGTTAATTTCTGCTTTATAACAAAATTAATCAGTTATACATATACACATGTTCCCATATCCCCTCCCTCTTGCATCTCCCTCCCACCCTCCCTATCCCACCCTTCCAGGCGGTCACAGAGCACCGAGCTGACCTCCCTGTGCTATGCGGCTGCTTCCCACTAGCTATCTACCTTACGTTTGGTAGTGTATATATGTCCATGCCTCTCTTTCGCTTTGTCACAGCTTACCCTTCCCCCTCCCCATATCCTCAAGTCCATTCTCTAGTAGGTCTGTGTCTTTATTCCTGTCTTACCCCTATGTTCTTCATGACATTTTTTTGCTTAAATTCCATATATATGTGTCAGCATACAGTATTTGCCGTTCTCTTTCTGACTTACTTCACTCTGTATGACAGACTCTAGGTCCATCCACCTCACTACAAATAACTCAATTTTGTTCCTTTTTATGGCTGAGTAATATTCTATTGTATATATGTGCCACATCTTCTTTATCCATTCATCCGATGATGGACACTTAGGTTGTTTCCATCTCTGGGCTATTGTAAATAGGGCTGCTATGAACATTTTGGTACATGACTCTTTTTGAATTATGGTTTTCTCAGGGTATATGCCCAGTAGTGGTATTGCTGGGTCATATGGTAGATCTATTTGTAGTTTTTAAAGGAACCTCCATACCGTTCTCCATAGTGGCTATACCAATTCACATTCCCACCAGCAGTGCAAGAGTGTTCCCTTTTCTCCACACCCTCTCCAGCATTTATTGTTTCTAGATTTTTTGATGATGGCCATTCTGACTGGTGTGAGATGATATCTCATTGTAGTTTTGATTTGCATTTCTCTAATGAGTAAAGATGTTGAGCATCCTTTCATGTGTTTGTTGGCAGTCTGTATATCTTCTTTGGAGAAATGTCTATTTAGGTCTTCTGCCCATTTTTGGATTGGGTTGTTTGTTTTTTTGTTATTGAGCTGCATGAGCTGCTTATAAATTTTGGAGATTAATCCTTTGTCAGTTGCTTCATTTGCAAATATTTTCTCCCATTCTGAGGGTTGTCTTTTGGTCTTGTTTATGGTTTCCTTTGCTGTGCAAAAGCTTTGAAGTTTCATTAGGTCCCATGTGTTTATTTTTGTCTTTATTTCCATTTCTCTAGGAGGTGGGTCCAAAAGGATCTTGCTGTGATTTATGTCATAGAGTGTTCTGCCTATGTTTTCCTCTAAGAGTTTGATAGTGTCTGGCCTTACATTTAGGTCTTTAATCCATTTTGAGCTTATTTTTGTGTATGGTGTTAGGGAGTGATCTAATCTCATACTTTTACATGTCCCTGTCCAGTTTTCCCAGCACCACTTATTGAAGAGACTGTCCTTTCTCCACTGTACATTCCTGCCTGCTTTATCAAAGATTAGGTGACCATATGTGCGTGGGTTTATCTCTGGGCTTTCTCTCCTGTTCCATTGATCTATCTCTCTGTTTTTGTGCCAGTACCATACTGTCTTGATTACTGTAGCTTTGTAGTATAGTCTGAAGTCAGGGAGCCTGATTCCTCCAGCTTCATTTTTCGTTCTCAAGATTGCTTTGGCTGTTCGGGGTCTTTTGTGTTTCCATACAAATTGTGAAATTTTTTGTTCTAGTTCTGTGAAAAATGCCAGTGGTAGTTTGATAGGGCTTGCACTGAATCTGTAGATTGCTTTTGGTAGTAGAGTCATTTTCACAATGTTGATTCTTCCAATCCAAGAACATGGTATATCTCTCCATCTATTTGTATCATCTTTAATTTCTTTCATCAGTGTCTTATAATCTGCATACAGGTGTTTTGTCTCCTTAGGTAGGTTTATTCCTAGATATTTTAATCTTTTTGTTGCAGTGGTAAATGGGAGTGTTTTCTTGATTTCACTTTCAGATTTTTCCTCATTAGTATATAGGAATGCCAGTGATTTCTGTACATTAATCTTGTATCCTGCAACTTTACCAAATTCATTGATTAGCTCTAGTAGTTTTTTGGTAGCATCTTTAGGATTCTCTATGTATAGTATCATGTCATCTGCAAACACTGACAGCTTTACTTCTTCTTTTCCGCTTTGGATTCCTTTTATTTCCTTTTCTTCTCTGATTGCTGTGGCTAAAACTTCCAAAACTATGTTGACTAACAGCGGTTAGAGTGGGCAACCTTGTCTTGTTCCTGATCTTAGTGGAAATGGTTTCAGTTTTTCACCATTGAGGACAATGTTGGCTGTGGGTTTGTCATATATGGCCTTTATTATGTTGAGGAAAGCTCCCTCTATGCCTATGCCTACTTTCTGCAGGGTTTTTATCATAAATGGGTGTTGAATTTTGTCAAAAGCTTTCTCTGCATCTATTGAGATGATCATATGGTTTTTCTTCTTCAATTTGTTAATATGGTGTATCACATTGATTGATTTGTGTATATTGAAGAATCCTCGCATTCCTGGGTTAAACCCCACTTGATCATGGTGTATGATCCTTTTAATGTGCTGTTGGATTCTGTTTGCTAATATTTTGTTGAGGATTTTTGCATCTATGTTCATCAGTGATATTGGCCTGTAGTTTTCTCTCTTTGTGACATCCTTGCCTGGTTTTGGTATCAAGGTGATGGTGGCCTCGTAGAATGAGTTTGGGAGTGTTCCTCCCTCTGCTATATTTTGGAAGAGTTTGAGAAGGATAGGTGTTAGCTCTTCTCTAAATGTTTGATAGAATTCGCCTGTGAAGCCATCTGGTCCTGGGCTTTTGTTTGTTGGAAGATTTAAAATCACAGTTTCAATTTCAGTGCTTGTGATTGGTCTGTTCATATTTTCTATTTCTTCCTGATTCAGTCTTGGCAGGTTGTGCATTTCTAAGAATTTGTCCATTTCTTCCAGGTTGTCCATTTTATTGGCATAGAGTTGCTTGTAGTAATCTCTCATGACCTTTTGTATTTCTGCAGTGTCAGTTGTTACTTCTCCTTTTTCATTTATAATTCTATTGATTTGAGTCTTCTCCCTTTTTTTCTTGATGAGTCTGGCTAATGGTTTATCAATTTTGTTTATCTTCTCAAAGAACCAGCTTTTAGTTTTATTGATCTTTGCTATCGTTTCCTTCATTTCTTTTTCATTTATTTCTGATCTGATTTTTATGATTTCTTTCCTTCTGCTAACTTTGGGGTGTTTTTGTTCTTCTTTCTCTAATTGCTTTAGGTGCAAGGTTAGGTTGTTTATTCGAGATGTTTCCTGTTTCTTAAGGTGGGATTGTATTGCTATAAACTTCCCTCTTAGAACCGCTTTTGCTGCATCCCATAGGTTTTGGGTCGTCGTGTCTCCATTGTCATTTGTTTCTAGGTATTTTTTAATTTCCTCTTTGATTTCTTCAGTGATCACTTCGTTATTAAGTAGTGTATTGTTTAGCCTCCATGTGTTTGTATTTTTTACAGCTCTTTTCCTGTAATTGATATCTAGTCTCATAGCATTGTGGTCGGAAAAGATACTTGATACAATTTCAATTTTCTTAAATTTACCAAGGCTTGATTTGTGACCCAAGATATGATCTATCCTGGAGAATGTTCCATGAGCACTTGAGAAAAATGTGCATTCTGTTGTTTTTGGATGGAATGTCCTATAAATATCAATTAAGTCCATCTTGTTTAATGTCTCATTTAAAGCTTGTGTTTCCTTATTTATTTTCATTTTGGATGATCTGTCCATTGGTGAAAGTGGGGTGTTAAAAGTCCCCTACTATGATTGTGTTACTGTTGATTTCTCCTTTTATGGCTGTTAGTATTTGCCTTATGTATTGAGGTGCTCCTATGTTTGGTGCATAAATATTTACAATTGTTATATCTTCTTCTTGGATCGATCCCTTTATCATTATGTAGTGTCCTTCTTTGTC
Source organism: Mesoplodon bidens (assembly GCF_964165515.1). Classification (NCBI taxonomy): domain Eukaryota; kingdom Metazoa; phylum Chordata; class Mammalia; order Artiodactyla; family Ziphiidae; genus Mesoplodon; species Mesoplodon bidens. The sequence continues at coordinate 95,389,081 of NC_138167.1, forward strand.
TCTTCTAGTAGTCTTTATTTTAAAGTGTATTTTGTCTGATATGAGAATTGCTACTCCAGCTTTCTTCTGATTTCCATTTGCATGGAATATCTTTTTCCATCCCCTTACTTTCAGTCTGTATGTGTCTCTAGGTCTGAAGTTGGTCTCTTGTAGACAGCATATATATGGGTCTTGTTTTTGTATCCATTCAGCCAATCTGTGTCTTGTGGTGGGAGCATTTAGTCCATTTACATTTAAGGTAATTATCGATATGTATGTTCCTATTCCCATTTTCTTAATTGTTTTGGGTTCGTTATTGTAGGTCTTTTCCTTCTGTTGTGTTTCTTGCCTAGAGTAGTTCCTTTAGCATTTGTTGTAAAGCTGGTTTGGTGGTGCTGAACTCTCTCAGCTTTTGCTTGTCTGTAAACGTTTTAATTTCTCCATCAAATCTGAATGAGATCCTTGCTGGGTAGAGTAATCTTGGTTGCAGGTTTTTCTCCTTCATCACTTTAAATATGTCCTGCCACTCCCTTCTGGCTTGTAGAGTTTCTGCTGAGAGATCAGCTGTTATCCTGATGGGGATTCCCTTGTGTGTTATTTGTTGTTTTTCCCTTGCTGCTTTTAATATGTTTTCTTTGTATTTAATTTTTGACAGTTTGATTCATATGTGTCTTGGCGTATTTCTCCTTGGATGGGAGTCCCCTGTATGGGACTCTCTGTGCCTCCTTGACTTGACTGACTATTTCCTTTCCCATATTAGGGAAGTTTTCAACTATAATCTCTTCAAATATTTTCTCAGTCCCTTTCTTTTTCTCTTATTCTTCTGGAACCCCTATAATTCGAATGTTGGTGCATTTAATGTTGTCCCAGAGGTCTCTGAGACTGTCCTCTGTTCTTTTCATTCTTTTTTCTTTCTTCTGCTCTGCAGTAGTTATTTCCACTATTTTATCTTCCACGTCACTTATCCGTTCTTCTGCCTCAGTTATTCTGCTATTGATCCCATCTAGAGTATTTTTCCTTTCATTTATTGTGTTTTTAATCGTTGTTTGATTCATCTTTAGTTCTTCTAGGTCCTTGTTAACTGTTTCTTGCATTTTGTCTATTCTATTTCCAAGATTTTGGATCATCTTTACTATCATTATTCTGAATTCTTTTTCAGGTAGACTGCCTATTTCCTCTTCATTTGTTAGGTCTGGTGGGTTTTTATCTTGCTCCTTCTCCTGCTGTGTGTTTTTCTGTCTTCTCATTTTGCTTATCTTACTGTGTTTGGGGTCTCCTTTTTGCAGGCTGCAGGTTCGTAGTTCCCGTTGTTGTTGGTGTCTGTCCCCAGTGGCTAAGGTTGGTTCAGTGGGTTGTGTAGGCTTCCTGGTGGAGGGGACTGTTGCCTGTGTTCTAGTGGATGAGGCTGGATCTTGTCTTTCTGGTGGGCAGGTCCACATCTGGTGGTGTGTTTTGGGGTGTCTGTGGACTTTTTATGATTTTAGGCAGCCTCTCTGCTAATGGGTGGCGTTGTGTTCCTGTCTTGCTAGTTGTTTGGCATAGGGTGTCCAGCACTGTAGCTTGCTCGTCGTTGAGTGAAGCTGGGTGCTGGTGTTGAGATGGAGATCTCTGGAAGATTTTCGCCGTTTGATATTATGTGGAGCTGGGAGGTCTCTTGTGGACCAGTGTCCTGAAGTTGGCTCTCCCACCTCAGAGGCACAGCACTGACTCCTGGCTCCTCAATTTGGGATGATTTGTTGTCTATTCATGTATTCCACAGATGCAGGGTACATCAAGTTGATTGTGGAGCTTTAATCTGCTGCTTCTGAGGCTGCTGGGAGAGATTTCTCTTTCTCTTCTTTGTTCTCACAGCTCCTGGTTCTCAGCTTTGGATTTGGCCCCACCTCTCCATGTAGGTCGCCGGAGGGCGTCTGTTCTTCACTCAGACAGGACAGGGTTAAAGGAGCAGCCGCTTCGGGGACTCTGGCTCACTCAGGTCAGGAGGGAGGGAGGGGCACGGAATGCAGGGGGAGCCTGCGGCGGCAGAGGCCGGCGTGACGTTGCACCAGCCCGAGGCGCGCCGTGCGCTCTCCCAGGGAAGCCTTCCCTGGATCCCGGAACCCAGCAGTGACTGGCTGCACAGGCTCCCCGGAAGGGAGGTGTGGAGAGTGACCTGCGCTCGCACACAGGCTTCTTGGCGGCAGCAGCAGCAGCCCCAGCGTCCCACGCCCGTCCCTGGGGTCCACGCTTTCAGCCGCGGCTCGCGCCTGTCTCTGGAGCTCCTTTAAGCAGAGCTCTGAATCCCCTCTCCTCACGCACCAGGAAACAAAGAGGGAATAAAAAGTCTCTTGCCTCTTCGGCAGGTCCAGACTTTTCCCGGACTCCCTCCCGGCTAGCTGTGGCGCATTAGCCCCTTCAGGCTGTGTTCACGCCGCCAGCCCCAGTCCTCTCCCAGAAATTCTTTATCAACTTTTATACGTGTGAGTGAAAAAGACGGTTGCATGCCCTCATTAAAGCAATAATATAGAAAAATCTCTGGCTTACAATGGATGGCTACCACAAGTAGAATAGCCACTCTTTCTATTTTAACTTTTATCCTGATAAAAGACAGATTCTTATGACTAAAAGAATTCTTTCCTAGTCCAGCACCCTTCTTACAAATAAGTTTTTTGGTTCATTGTATTCCTAATTATACACAGTTCTAGCCTAGCTCCTAAGATCCGACATAGTCGAGTGTTCCTTCGGTTTCTGTTTCATAGTGCTATAGGTTAGTTGTAGTTACTCACAGATTTTAAGAAATGTAGGAGTCTGGGTCATTCTGGTTTCCTTTTTCTTGCTGCAGGAAAATCAGAGGTGTGATAGGAGCGGAGCTGTTTCATTATTTCCTAGGGATGTGTCTATAGTTCTAAACTAAACACATCAGCCTGACAACAATAATTACTTTCCTGGAGAGGAAACCCTCAAAAACCTTAGCATTCTTCATTTATTTATTCATTGAACAAATATTTACTTTATGATGATAGTAGTTCAGGTAGTTTTCCAAGTACTGGGGGCCCTGCCCTCATGGGGATACCAAATAATATACAAAAAAACAAATGAACTAGAAAATGTCGGAGAGTGATAAGGGCTACCAATAAAATTAAACAGTTATTGTACTAGACAGTGCCTGGGGTGGGTCACTTTAGATTGGGTGGTCAGCAAAGACTCCTTACTTAATTAGTATGATTTAGCACTTATTACTGGGCTCTTCCAGGTGAGTACACACTTGGAAGCAAAACAAAAACAAAAATAGTAGAAGACAGAAAACTTCCCTCCAAGATATTAGTGAATTTGGGAAGAACTATGACCACATTGACTCCAGAGAACCTGTTCAGCTCCTTCTGTTTTACTGCTCACACCATCCCCCCTTCCAACAGTTAGGCCTGATCCAAATCTGTTCACATCAGTTTCTATCAGAATAAGATCGGGGTTTTGTTTTTGTTTTTGTTTTTGTTTGTTTTTTTGTTTTATTCTTTTTTTTTTTTTAGTTTCTGCTTTATAACAAAGTGAATCAGTTATAATATACATATGTTCCCATATCTCTTGCCTCTTGCGTCTGCCTCCCTCTCACCCTCCCTATCCCACCCCTCTAGTTTCTTCATGACATTTTTTTTTCTTAAATTCCATATATATGTGTTAGCATATGGTATTTGTCTTTCTCTTTCTGACTTACTTCACTCTGTATGACAGACTCTAGGTCTATCCACCTCATTACAAATAGCTCAATTTCGTTTCTTTTTATGGCTGAGTAATATTCCATTGTATTTATGTGCCACATCTTCTTTATCCATTCATCCAATGGTAGACACTTAGGTTGTTTCCATCTCCGGGCTATTGTGAATAGAGCTGCAATGAACATTTTGGTACGTGTCTCTTTTTGAATTACGGTTTTCTCAGGGTATGTGCCTAGTAGTGGGATTGCTGGGTCATGGCCATCATCAAAAAATCTAGAAACAATAAATGCTGGAGAGGGTGTGGAGAAAAGGGAAAACTCTTGCACTGCTGGTGGGAATGTGAATTGGTACAGCCACTATGGAGAACAGTATGGAGGTTCCTTAAAAAACTACAAATAGAAGATTGGGGTTTTTGAATGTGGTGAATCACACTGCAATCAGACTCTGCCTTTGGCTCTGAGTGTGCCCCAGGCATGGAGACATGTAAAGCCAAGTCATTTCAGATCTGAAAATATCATCAATATTATATTCACTAAACATCCTCATTTTTATCACAGTGCTTTTATTGACAGATATGAAAAGGCAAATTACTCTAATCAGAACCAAATTTTTAAAAGAGTCAATGAAATAAAGTTCAAGTGCCTTGGAGTACTAAAGATATTTTGTTCTGTGTTGACAGCAAATGAAACAGTCATTTAGAAAAACTAACAGTATGTGGATTAAGTGGTCAACAAGACTTAATGCACAGTGGATTTGAGTCTTTCATTGGCATCTAGGAGGGCAATTACTGAGTCTCAGCGCATGGAAAGTTAAAAAGTCTCCCTCTGAACTTTTCGCGCATGCTAATGCAGAGGATGACTCTCCAAAAGCTAGACAATTGTCTAGCTGACACCTACAAACTGATGGAAAAAAGGAAAAGGTAGCCACAGTTTATTTAGTGCTTTTGGTGGCTCCTCATCCCTGGTGCCCTTACATTTCCAGCTGGAATATTTTACCAGGGCATCAACCTCTGCCCTTATAGACAGTCTTCAGTTATGTTCAGGTCATTCTGCAGCATTTACTGGGACATAGACGTGGAGGCTCCATGGCTGTAGTTATAGTTTATCAGTTCAGGAGAGTAGTGTGTATATTCCCATAAGACAAGTAAACACAAACTCATAAAAGGTTAAAAGTGCATATTTACAGAATCCCTTTCTACAGGCAAATTTAAGAGATGGAGAATTCTGTGCTGTAACCATATTCGAATTATACATGCACAACCTCTTTAATAAAATAAAAAGAATAGAAAAGAAAGGACAAAGAAAGAAAGTAAACAAAGGATTCTATCATCTTGCCTCTAATATTTTTTAAAGCTTTTTATATGGTAAGATCAGCAAAGAAAAGATAATGTCAATACTGGGAGGAGATGAAGGGAAGAACCAAATGGTGGAACACAGGTTGAGAGCCTCTGTGGCATACCCCCTTAGGCTAGGACATAAATTAATCCATTCCCCAAGGGTTGCCTCACAAGAGCAGACTGTCTATTAAGGCAAGGCTGAGAGACTGTCTTATTTATGGTGTGGGTTTTTGTTGTTTCTTTTTGTAACTAAAGCATAATGGACTTTTTTTCTCCTATATTTTCATTTGCACCAAGGTTATAAAAGTGATCTGAATTGTATATTAGCCATTTTACATCCTCATGAAATCTCTCAATATGACGCTTTTGAAAGTGAATGATTATGTGAGGTATGTTTAGAATAGCAAAGTTGTACTGGGAAATGTGAATTGCATTTTTGACATTTATCCATAAATTAATTACTCAAGTATTCATGCGTAACAGGAAATTGTTGAATTTTTTTCATATGTTAATTATTGACCAAGATCTTATTAATATTTAGATATACATCATTCCGGCATTATTTTCTTATGTGGAGTATATCTCCAGAAATAAAATAGGAGCCTCTAGGGTAATTGAAAAGCCACTACATTTTACGATTATCAGATAAAGTCTAAGGTGATAAATATTGCTTTTAAAACACCTGGGAAACTATAATTTCTAGAAATAAATTGTAAACTAATCATGATTTTATTTTGCAGGGCTTTGAAGCTATAAATCAATTTATGCTTGCTTCTCTATTCATTTAACCTATGGTTCCCTCGCTTTCCTATTTCCAAGGAACTCATCCCAGGAAGTGATAATAATAACCCCTCTGTATCTCATAGCGGCTACTATGAATATAAATGGAATAATATATGTGAGCATGCTTTGGGCTACTTGAATGAGTATATATACTCATATATATATGAGTATATACCTGAGTATATATATATATACTCATGAGTATATATACTCAATGAGTATATATACTCATTCAAGAAAGAATACATAAATTAAAAAGTGGTTATGGGCTTCCCTGGTGGCGCAGTGGTTGAGAGTCCGCCTGCCGATACAGGGGACACGGGTTTGTGCCCCGGTCCGGGAAGATCCCACATGCCGTGGAGCGGCTGGGCCCGTGAGCCATGGCCGCTGAGCCTGCGCGTCCGGAACCTGTGCTCCGCAACGGGAGAGGCCACAACAGTGAGAGGCCCGCGTACCGCAAAAAAAAAAAAAAAAAAAGTGGCTAATATTGATTTTTATTGAGGAACTATAGAATGAACATTTAATAAGTTTTATACTTTAATTCAGATAAAATTTCATAAATATATTCAACATATTTCAATAAAAGAATCAGTGATTTAACATATCCTCTGATTCAGGTGATTCAGAATAAATGCTATTGATTTCCTCTTGACTTTGTTATTTCTGATCACTCTAGTAAGTCCTCATGTGCCAGCACTCACTAGCACATTTTCTGGTCTGTTGAGCCTAGATTCAGAAAGACACCCATATCCTCCTACCCTGTGTTACAACTACAAACAGTTAAGTCAGAGGCTATCTAGAGTTAACAAATTATATTCTTCACATTAAATTTTAAAAGCCATTGTGTTATCTTCAATCTTTTTTTTTTACACCCTTATTGGAGTATAATTGCTTTACAATGGTGTGTTAGTTTCTGCTTTATAACAAAGTGAGTCAGTTATACATATACATATATCCCCATATCTCCTCCCTCTTGCATCTCCCTCCCTCCCACCCTCCCTATCCCACCCCTCTAGGTGGTCACAAAGCACTGAGCTGATCTCCCTGTGCTATGCAGCTGCTTCACACTAGCTATCTATTTTACATTTGGTAGTGTATATATGTCCATGCCACTCTCTCACTTTGTAACAGCTTACCCTTCGCCCTCCCTGTGTCCTCAAGTCCATTCCCTACGTCTGTGTTTTTATTCCTGTCTTACCCCTAGGTTCTTCATGACATTTTTTTTTCTTAAATTCCGTATATATGTGTTAGCATACGGTCACCTTATCTTTGATAAAGGAGGCAGGAATGTACAGTGGAGAAAGGACAGCCTCTTCAATAAGTGGTGCTGGGAAAACTGGACAGGGACATGTAAAAGTATTAGATTAGATCACTCCCTAACGCCATACACAAAAATAAGCTCAAAATGGATTAAAGACCTAAATGTAAGGCCAGACACTGTCAAACTCTTAGAAGAAAACATAGGCAGAACACTCTATGACATAAATCACAGCCAGATTCTTTTTGACCCACCTCCTAGAGAAATGGAAATAAAGACAAAAATAAACAAATGGGACCTAATGAAACTTCAAAGCTTTTGCACAGCAAAGGAAACCATAAACAAGACCAAAAGACAGCCCTCAGAATGGGAGAAAATATTTGCAAATGAAGCAACTAACAAAGGATTAATCTCCAGAATTTACAAGCAGCTCATGCAGCTCAATAACAAAATAACAAACAACCCAATCCAAAAATGGGCAGAAGACCTAAATAGACATTTCTCCAAAGAAGATATACAGATGGCCAACAAACACATGAAAGAATGCTCAACATCATTAATCATTAGAGAAATGCAAATCCAAACTACAATGAGATATCATCTCACACCGGTCAGAATGGCCATCATCAAAAAATCTAGAAACAATAAATGCTGGAGAGGGTGTGGAGAAAAGGGAACACTCTTGCACTGCTGGTGGGAATGTAAATTGGTACAGCCACTATGGAGAACAGTATGGAGGTTCCTTAAAAAACTACAAATAGAGCTACCATATGACCCAGCAATCCCACTACTGGGCATATACCCTGAGAAAACCATAATTCAAAAAGAGTCATGTACCAAAATGTTCATTGCAGCTCTATTTACAATAGCCCAGAGATGGAAACAACCTAAGTGTCCATCATCAGATGAATGGATAAAGAAGATGTGGCACATATATACAATGGAATATTACTCAGCCATAAAAAGAAACAAAATTGAGCTATTTGTAATGAGGTGGATGGACCTAGAGTCTGTCATACAGAGTGAAGTAAGTCAGAAAGAGAAAGACAAATATCTTCAATCTTAATTGTGCTATTTTTAATCCACCATTTTACTCATAAATAGAGAAGAGTAATGATGTAAGTTATCAGAAAAAACAGATAATCCATTAATCTTTCCAGCAGAATAAACAGTTGTGTTCAATGGGGACAGTTGTGAGGATTGTAAAAATGTGGCTGTAACTGGGTTGAATTTATTCTTTCTATGGCTTTAGTATAATATTGGAGGGGAGTCCCAGCTGGGCTCTCCACCCCCCCTCCCAGTGAAATTTTGGCTATTCATGGTTTCAAGGTCATCAACAGTCAGAAAATGAATGCAGATTAATATAGGGAATTAAATTTAATTCTCATTACTCTGGAGAAATAGCGCTGGGAATGGATGCTATGCTTGCTTGTCTGATAGATCCTTCTTCTGTGTCCCCAAGGCACCTTGCCTACAAAAATATTTTCACTTGGACAAATAAATAAGCCAGACTATGGCATATATCCTTTAAAAGACCAAAAGCATGGACTGTGCACTTTAACCCTCAGCATCTAGAGTAGTGGCTGGGATGGAGTGAATGTAGTATAAAATATATGAAGAATGAATAAAAAAAAATTCATTAGCCATTTTAGATCTCAATTTGGAAAACTGTTACTCTTTTATTCTGACATCAGATAAAATTAGAAAAAGAGGCTTGGAAAGGAACTTGGGAGAAAGCGATGGAATTCAAATAGTCCTTTAAAACATAGGTTGCTTTCTTGGGGAAGGGGAAATACCTTATTAGGCTATTCAGTTACACATATATAAAGCAAGCACTCTGCCTCCTGTTTTTTGTTCTTGAGGGAAACTGGTGCAATTATTTGGACCTTTTAAATCAGAACTCTCCTTATTCTTTCCTTTGTCCAACATGTCTTTCTCTCTTTCTGTTTTATTTTGAATATGTTTACAGCAAGATGCCCTGCACTTTACACTGCCTTTGTAAAGATTGTGTATTCTTCTTTGGGAAGTTACTTATGAAATAAAAAGAGCTGAGTCTGAGTCACATAAGATGATGAAATCTGACCTTTAACTAGGAATTAAATGATGGGCCATTTTCAGGGATCTATATATCGCAAACACTGGTCAGGCCCCAGGAAAGGCTACTTCACATCGCTTGCCCTGTGTCTTCAAAACAAAGGCAACTGCTGTTAGTAGGTGTGGAAGTTTATGTGTTGTACTGCTGCTGAAGTTTGAGACAGACTATACTTCCAAGGATAGGGATGATTAGAATGATGAAGAGTGGGAAAAGATAGAAGGCAACTAACGTGTTGAATTCATTCTCTTAGGTATGCAGTAGAATCTTGCCTAACAAAGTACCACTTCCCAGTCGTACTGAATGTCCATTTTCTTGCTTCCTGTTCCAATTCATAGTTTCAGAGGTACTTTCATATTGTGCAATAGTTGTGACAGTCACTGATGGAGGCTGAAAAACATTTTACAATATAAAACAATTCATATTTCTCTTAAATTTGAGTATAGGTCGGTCTATACCTACACTGTCAACATGGTAGCCACTAGCCAAAGTGGCCATTGAACACTTGAAACAAGGCTGTTCCAAAATGCTATAGGTGTAAACACTGGATTTCAAAGAGTTGACAAAATAATGTATTATATCTTAATAATCTTTTATATTGATTATTTGTTGAAATAACATTGTTTTGGGGTATGTTAGTTAAAACATTAAAATTAATTTCATGTTTTATTTTTACTTTTTAAATTGTGACAAGTAGAAAATTTGTAATGGCATATGTGCTCACATTATATTTCTATTGGACAGTGCTGGTCTAGATCTAATATGTGTGAAGTGTAATACCAAACCCTCACAGAGGCACCTAGTAGGACACTAAACTCTAGAAAGCAGAATAGTAGTATTTGCTACAACTACTAGTGTAAAAATGTTTAGTAAGATTTAATAGAAATTTCAAAAAGTGGTTAAAATTTTCTATTTTATTTAGTTAAAAGACTAAAAATAAAATACATTATTGAAATTAGTAATTTCAAGGGCAAATTCATGAAATAGCCCTAAATGTGTTGCTAAAGAAGAAATATGTACAGTCAATAATTATGGCCAAACACCCAGAATGATTATTCATGCTCTGGGGAATTCCCTGGTGGTCCAGTGGTTAGGACTCTGCGCTATCACTGCCGAGGGCCTGGTTTCAGTTCCTGGTTGGGGAACTAAAATCCCACAAGCTGCATAGTGTGGCCAAAAAATAGAAAAAAATTTATCTGTGCTATGTATTCTACTTTGAACTGCAAAAAAAAAAAAAATGCCTTCAGCTATATCAATATAGTGGAAAATTTTTTTAAGACATTTGGTGGAATAAATACCAAATCCCACCTTATCACCATTCTCAGACTCACTGTGGAAACGTCTACTACATGCTTTTAAAACAAGATACACTAGAGGAGTTAGAGAAAACAACAAGGTTCTCAAATAAAACTTGAATGATGAAACCACACCCTAAACACAAGGAATGCTGAGTAAAGGGAAGGCTTGAAGGTCTTGCTCTGTTTGGGGAAAGATTTGTGGAATTTCTGTATTTCACATGTTATCCAAATATTATACCAAACCATTATCTTGTTAAATTTAATTAGTCCATGCATTGCCCCAGAAAACCCAAGTTCTTAAGAATTTGTCTTAAGCACAGAATTTTTCTATCTTCTTTGACCATAATAGGTCTGAGAATCTCATGGGATGTGTATGAGTATGGAATTGTATCTTTGAAATAGTTTAAAATTTTTATACTGTTGTGATGGGAATTTGAGGTTTCAATGTTTATTAATATTTTTAGAATCTGTCTAATTTTATATAGTTGATGCTCAAAATTGTGTGCATATGCTGCACAAAATTAATAGCAGAAAATGTTCATCATGTATTAAAAATCTCCATTTGGCTTGGTATAAATAATTGGATAAAGTATCAAAAATATTAAAACAATCTTTAAATAACCAACAATAAAATAGCGAACTATGGTCTTTGACGGAAAATGAAATCAATTTTGAATTTGTGCTATCTGCCATTGTTTGATATGAACTTTTGCTTGACATTGATAATGTTAACAAATACTTATAAAGGTAAACAAAACTAATTTGGATACTTCAGACAGTTTAAAATACACTATTTCAAAATTTAGAGAAAATGATTTTTCTAATTTAAAAAACTTCGTGTAAGATATGCAACAAAATTGAATTTCTAATAAAATGAAGAAATTAAGAAAACTAAAATATTTGCATAACTATTATAAAGGAGAAGATTCGTAGACAAATAATACTGAAACTAATTTCTATAGATACTGTTTTCTGGCTATTATAAATTCAAGGTATGGTCTTGATGGAATAGAGCTGAGCAAATTGAGCAAGGCATATATCACTACCTTAAATTTTCTTTATAATATCCTAGCAATGAAACAACTCAAAGAAACATGTATGGTTATAGATGGTGCAGTATGAAATGGGAAAAATCTTGATATAAGTAATATAAAATTATATTAATATAATTAAATTAAGTATTTTTGAAATAGTTTCTGTGAAATGTTAATTTTTCAAGTCTTACCCCCATTACAAATATTTGAACATGAAACTTTATAGACTAATTCCAAGTACTGCATTATAACTTTATAAACAATTCCAGACAAATTTTTCCAAATTGAAGTTTTTAAAGCAAATAAGCATATTTTAAGCACTGTAATGTTCAGCAAAGGTCTAATATGGCATTATTGTCAATAGAATACAAATTATGTGAAAACCTTGATTATAACAGTGTAATGAGTAATTTTGCTGAGGGCTAAAAAATTAAATTATATGAAATAAATATATAATTTATAATTTGCTTTGCTCTATTACTCATCCAAATACTTTCCTCTTTTCAACAGACTAACCAAGTCTGTGCCATAATATTTGAATTTGTTCATTTTTGGAATTTTGCTGACCTTCGGTAATAAACATTACCAAAGCCTAATAGATATTTTTCAATGTGCTTATTATGAAGTGATATTTGTCAAAGTAGAAGGGAAGAATATATTTCATTTAATAGCCTGTAGTCATAATTTATAAGTTTCAAATATTTAGTCTTATTGTATATGGACCTACATTTGTAATGTTTTCCAAGTTCAGACTTGCTCTGAAGGAAGTAGACATTTCTATTTTTACTAATCTTGTGAAGAAGCCAATCAGAGTATCAAAGTATAATTTTCTAAAAGTTAAAAATATAACTCACAGAAACATAAAGTAAGCTCAAGTCAAAAACATTAGTGAGGGATTAAGCCAAATGTTAAGCTGGTTCAATGGAGTATAAGAAAGAACGAAGTATGTACTACAGAGAGAAAAAAAAAATGCCGAAATGACATTGCTAAATTAAATACAAAACTGTTTAATAGACTCCAGGACCATAAAATGTAACCTTTTGGGTTACCTTTTCTATCAGACAGAAATCATTTGTATCTCAAATGGACAAAAATCATTTACAGTTTAACAATCTTCTAAAGGTTAACATTTAACTACATGGAGTGTGGAACTTTGTCAGTAGTAAATAGTTAATCAGACAAAACCGAATCCTCTTAGAGAATTAGATAAGCCTTGAGCAGACCTGTTAAATGGTACTAAAGTATGTCAAGGAAAGGACGTGCAGTCGTCCTTTTGCATCCCAAGTTTTGGATACTTTTTCTTAGTAAGGGAAAAGAAACAAAAGCTGGGAAATTCAGTCTTGAGAGGGACTTCTTCTCTAACTGGAGCTTGGGCAGTGGGCCAGGAGGCTGATGAATAGAGACAGACTTAGAAACATGCCATGCGGTAAGAGGAAATTGGCCCCGGCCATTTAGAGGCAGGTCTGAAACCAGGCCAGGAGGTGCCCTGTGACTGCGACTCTTCAGGGATGGGCCTGGACTGGCACTCTCCAAAAGCAACCTTATTTTGTTGTAATTATAATTTATTCTGTATTTTCAAATCCTTTTTTTATCTTCAGCCTTCAGTAAAATCCAGCCAAGTGGTAGCTACATATTTAGCTGTGTTGTGGGAACTTAAAGAGAGGGTCTCTTTGTTGTTTGGGTGAGGTATTCATATTAGGCATAGAGAAAATGGGGAAGGCCAGTGTTTTTCCTCACGCTGAAGCCAGAACAGTGATAGTAGCAGTGGCTCAAGGGAATGTGACCAGAAAGAGAAATTACTCACCATTGAAATTGTTGGTTATACAAAAAGGAGGAGCTATGTTGATCAAATGTGGCCAATACCAGTGGCAAGAGAAGATCAGGCCATATGAAATACCTGGGCAGGTATGTATCAGAAATACTTGGAAGGGGGTCTTGGAAAAAAATTAGCTTTTTCCTTTGGACAAATGAAATAGGTTCCAGAGCACCTGTGCTTGTTGAATTGTAGTACAGTGATTACAGGTATCAACTCTAGAGTTATATTGCCTGGGTTCAAATCCTAATTCCACCTCTTAATAGCTATACCAAGTTGATATTATCTAGCTTCTTTATGTTTCAGTTTCCTCATCAGTGAAATAGGTATAAAGCATACCTACCACACAGGATTGTTATGAGAACTAAATTAATATCTTTCTATCTGAAAATAGTTAAAATGGTACCCATCATATTGTATGTATTTTGGTCATTTTTCTCCTGGAATAAGCTCTATTCTTGCCTTCCTTCATTCACTTTTGAACTGTAGAAGTAGTAGCCTGAAAACTGATGTATTTCCCTTTTAAGTTGTGTACAGAATTTTGGAAAGCAAGAGGAAGAGAGATGCCATCTTTCCTTGCCTTTGGAGATGCCTTCAGCAGAAGTAGTAGCAGTAATGTCACATAGTCTCTTCTATGGGAGTGGGAGTGTGGCTCCCAGGTTCCCACTCAGCCTCAATAACAGCAGGGACATAGCCTCCCTCAAAGTAGTGGCAAGGCTGGGCTTCAGCGCAGGAATGGTGCCAGCTCTGGATCAATGGATAAAGCACTGTACTCTTTGGTTCACCCAGCTTTTCCGACAATTTTGTAACTAATTCTGCATTAAATCCCTTTACACTTGAAATATCTAGAGTGGTTTCTGTAATTCTGACTGATGGACACAGCTATTATTGTGTCCATTATTATATTATATAATATATATTATATTATTTCCATTATTAATATCAATTATAGTATTAATATTATTATTAATATCCTCTGGAATATTATCTATGAACCAAAAAGTCTAACAATATAACCTTCTTACCCACCTTTTCCAATCTACTACTCTAGTCCTTTTTTCCACAGACTTCATCCTTGAACCAGAGCATATATAGTGAATGATCAATAGTTATATGAACTGGTGTATCATTTAAATACATCACTGTAGGTTTATATCTATCACTGATCAATGGCATAGTGGGTAGAGAGATTTATTTCATTTGACACCAGTCTAAGAAAGATCATATTATTTTGGAGAATGAACTTTGAACAATTAGAAACAATTAGTAAAATCAGTAACAGGAGAGTTCTTATGTCCCATATAAGGCATACTGTGTGATTAACCTTTAATACTTTATCTTTCTCCAGCTCTCTACTGATTACCATGACTTATAACAATTTTAAGGAAGAAATATATACACACAAGTAACCTTGTTTCACAGCTGGACTGCCTTGGTAACGGAAACTTTGATCAATGGATTTAGCATCCAAAATTAAACTCATAGAAGGATTTGTGAATATGAGGGCTTAAAACTTGGGAATAATTCAAAAAAATGGTCTGGAAAAGACAGAATTGATATAGAGGGAAAGTACCTGGCTCAGCAGTGAACTTAAAATGTTCTGAGAGATCAGTCTGGCTCATATTTTTCCTTGGTTCTAATTCTTCCTTTTCTTTTTTTTTTTTTTTTTTTTTTTTTTTTTGTGGTATGCGGGCCTCTCACTGTTGTGGCCTCTCCCGTTGCGGAGCACAGGCTCCGGACGCGCAGGCTCAGTGGCCATGGCTCACGGGCCCAGCCGCTCCGTGGCATGTGGGGTCCTCCCGGACCGGGGCATGAACCCGTGTCCCCTGCATCGGCAGGCAGACTCTCAACCACTGCGCCACCAGGGAAGCCCCTGTACTCTTTTTTTTTTTTTTTTTTTTTTTTTTTCTTTTTGCGGTATGTGGGCCTCTCACTGCCGTGGCCTCTCCCGTTGCGGAGCACAGGCTCCGGACGCACAGGCCCAGAGGCCATGGCTCACGGGCCCAGCCGCTCCGCGGCATATGGGATCCTCCCGGACCGGGGCACGAACCCGTATCCCCTGCATCGGCAGGCGGACTCTCAACCACTGCGCCACCAGGGAGGCCCAGCCCCTGTACTCTTGATATGATATAATGAGAATGATACTTTGCCTCTCTGGTCTTTCTCCACAAAATACATCATATCCCAGTCTAATTATGAGAAAAATATCAGACAAATCCCCATTGAGGGACATTTTACAAAATATCTGACCAATATGCCTCAAGACCGTCAAGGTCATCAAAAACAAGGAAAACCTGAGAAACTGTCACAGCCCAGAGTAGGCTAAGGAGACATAACTACTAAATGCATTGTGGTTTCCTGGATGGAATTCTGGAACAGAAAAAGGACATTAGGTTAAAAACTAAGGAAATCTTAAACTATAGACTTGAGTTAATGATAATGTTAGGATTTTATTGCCACATTAATTGTAACAAATATACTAACATAAGGTATTAACAATTACTTATATTGGAAACTAGGTTTGGGGTATATATGAACTCTGTTTTCTATTTTGTAATTCTTCTGTAAATCTAAAACTATTATAAAACAGAATATTAAAATATTTGGTAGAACACTTGAAAAGTTATTATATTTGGATGACCATAAGTTACATATTTAGATGCAGAAATTATTTTACCATATAGATCCAACAAAGCAGAATAAAATGAAGAAGGAGTTCTAAATATGTTTATTCTTTCATGGTAATATACCATACTAAAATGTTTTACTTGAAAATCTTTGCAGCTTTTGCCTATGTAACTAATGGGCTTCAATCCTAAAAATGCTAGAGAAATAAGAAACTTTATTTCAAGTGGAAAAGACAAAAATCGCAGGAAATAACAGTCATGCTCTGAAATATAATAAAGTCATTGAAAGGTTCTATATAATAGCAGTATAAAAAAGAGAGAAGGACACAGTTAAGGGGTAAAATCTTTTTTTACCCTTTTTTTACCCTGGGGACACATTTAATTCAAGTATTGTATTTTGGAAACTACCCAAAAGCAGTAATAGAGTTAGCATAACGTCTGGGAAATCACAGTGAGCAATACAATAGAATGGCAGTTCATTTGTATATTTGGAGGAAGAAAATCAGTATAATAAGGAAGAAAACAAGGTTTTCCTACATATAAAGGGAAAAAATAGTCTACACCATAAACATATTTCCCAAATAAATAACTATCTCCCAGGTAGAAAATGTGTAGCTTATAATGTGCAGCTTGAAATGCAAGGGCAATTCTATGTCAAGAATACATCTAAAACTGACACACAGTTCATTGCAGAGATTGCTGAAGTTTGAATGCTTTAAAAAGTTAAGCAAAGAAATCCAAAGCTGTCATCTGAAGCATTTTAAATCTGTGACAAAATGCTTAGTTATAAAGTGATGGTTCTAAGCCAAATTAAGCCACACTGACAATCTTACTGAAAGAGAAACTGATATTTCACAAGGGCTGTGTCACATCATGTTGGAATAAGGTATCACTGATACCCTGGGTCTCTGATGCTAGAAGTCAAGTGATAGACCCTGATTTAATCCTCAGGAAATATCTTTTTCAGTCTATTTGAAGATAAGGAAGCAGTCTAATCATTTGGAAGACCTATGGTAGTCCCTTCAAAAGACATATTACTAGGAATGTAGTTAACCACAAATCAGTGATTTCAAGGGCTTCCCCCAATATAATAGAAAAAAAAAATTGAGAACCATCCTGCCTTTGCCTAGAAAATAACTTTTTGTTGTTGTTGGTTTTTGGTTTCGGGGTTTTTTTGTTTTCACTAATAATCTCCATTTATTGAGAGTTTATTCTGTGCCAGGCAGCACCAGGCTAAGTTACTGACCTTATTTCACAGATAAAGAGGCTTGGAGAGTGTGAAGAGTTTGCCCAAGATTAAGAGCTAGTAATTGGGGGAACTGGGGTTTGAACTCAGGCGAACTTCTGAGGTAATAGATTCACGTGACAGAACATTAGAAAAGGTACACAGGGGAATTCAATGAAAAGTCACCCTTTTCCCCAAGTTCCCCAGCCACACATTTCCCTCCTCAGAGACATCTGCTTTTGCCATGCTGTGGATCCTTCCAGAGAAATATTTATACCCCAACATGTATGTATCAACATTTATTGACTAATCTGTCCCACTGATTTGAAATGTCACTTTTACGGTATAATAGATTCTTATATGTATTTATATTACTCTTTTCAGAGCTGTCCTGACTCTTTTTTGCCTATCTTTTATGTTTGCCATTTCTCTAAAATTCTTTTTATCTTCTTCTTGATTTAAAAAAATTTTTCGTTTTCTTGTTTCTTTCTCTTAAGGCATTATCCATTATGTTCATTCACTCATATTATGTTATTTAATTTATTTAATTAATTAATTAATTTAGAAAATAACTTTTTTAAATGGATAGTCCTCAAGCAACTCAAGCAATTTAACTTTATCTATTCATGATGCTAGATCAGAGAGTATGTGTTAAATAGAAAAATGTTTATTAGTTTTTTGGTACTCTATGCTAATACTTAAATATAGAAAATCTATACAATGTGCTATTATGAACTTAATTGTCTAAATAATTTTCAAAATCTGATTTTATTGATTAACTCCAAACTGAGTATGTAAATTCTACACATGCTTACTTTGGCCTGATGTCCATAGTTTGAACATTTTTTTAAAAAGCAACTAATATTTCTTTCAATGAAGAGTAAAACACTAAAGGTGAAACAGACAGACTGATTCCTGTGATTGTCTGATAGTTATGTTGTTTAACTTCTTGGCTAAAGGAATTAATTTTGCTTGTTCCATTATAGCCTTAGCACAGATCATTATTAACATTCATTTATTTAACAAATATTTACTGATCACAAATTTGCATCAGGCATTGTGGTAGAATTCAGGGGATACAACTGTAAACAACATCAGAAAAGTCTCTATCCTCATAGAGCTTATAGTCTAAAAAAGAAGACAGATATTAATTAAATAATCATATAAGCAAATATGAAATTCCTCTTGTAATAAATACTAGGAAGGACAAGTGCGTGGTGTTGTGTGATTTAGTCAGACTCGGAGAAATCTTCTCTGAGAGTCACACTTGGGCTCAGATATAATGAGTAAAAGTTCACTAGACCAAGAGAAGAAGGAAAATTTCCCAGGTAGAGGGTAGAATGTATGCTACTAACTTATGGTGGAAGATAGTTTGGCCCATGAATAAGCTTTGAAGATCATGGTAAGAATGTTTGCCTTTATTTTAAGAGAGTAGGGAAAGCATTCAAGAGTTTTAACCCAAAGTGACATAACTATTTTTGCATTTTAAAAATGTCACGCAGTCTATTATGTGGAAAAATGGTGAGATGACGCTGGCCTGGATTCAGGTAGATTAGTCAAAGGGTTATTATAGCACTCAGGAGTCAGTTTTTGAGAAGATGAGCCATGATTTTTTTACTGGAAATGCTAAAAAGTGGATAGATTTGAGAGCCATTTAGGAAATAATATACACTGGATTTGGTAATGGGTTGAATATGGGGGTGAGAGATAAAAGAGATTTCTGGCTAGTGTAGCCTAATGAGTATTGGAGCAATTCATTAAGACAGACTATAAAAGAAGATTATTAAAATGTAGGGAAATACAATGTGTAATTGATGATTCCATTTGGGGATGTTGACTTTAAGATACCACTGAGACATACCAGAAGGGATGACCCAAGTAGCATTTCCAGAGTGACAGAGTCAAGATCTCCAGAAATCTTCTCCCCATAAAAACAATGAGAACACTAGCAATAATTCTCAAAATCAATTTTTTTAAAACTCTGGAAGTTAACTAAAGGCTTACAACAATTACAGAAGTCTTTATGCAATAAAAATGGCTGAATCTCAGTAAGAAGAGTAAGTATTGTAGCGTTTTAACTTGCCTTACTCCCATCACCCACTTCCCAGCTCCATAGTAGAACTGAAAACCCACAGGCTCACAACTAAACAGCTGTAACAACCAGCAGTCTAGCAGCCACTGGAGGGACAGAGTGCTTTTGGATTTTCCTAAAGTCTCATCCCCAGAGAAATGGTATTATCTGACCTTTCTAGGAGCTCCTAGGTAAAGTTTCATTCTTAGAACTTGCCTTTATTTGACCTAACTCAGAACTCTCTGTGTGAGTCTTATCTCCAGGGTATTTGTAGAAAATAGTTACTGGTAATTGTTTGATATTGCAGCTGCCTGAGGCAGTGATGCTACTTGTAGCTAACAAGAGATTAACCAAAAATCTCAAAAAGGAAATGGGAAATGAGATGTTTATTGGGGGATTTGAAAAGGACTGACATATTCCTGAAAATCTAGGAGGCGATGCTCACATGCAGAGCTGTGCATATACCCAGGAACAACCTGAGAATGCCCACCTTTGGCTGATGTTGATGCTCTACCTAGGTAGGAAGTAAAGACTAAGCCAGAGATTCAACTGTGCTGGAGCACTGAAGGCGTACCCTAACACACAAACAAAGGGTCTCAGCAAGACTGAGAGACTTACTGGTTCAGAGCCTTAACGCAAATCTCTGTCTAATCATTAGCTGGTCACTAAGTTAACTGAGAAGAGACTTCATTGGCTGGATACAAGAAAGGACACAAACTGAATTAGTCCAAGAAAGTCACTCAACAAACAACTTTTCTGGTGGGGTTGTAAAGTGTTGCAGCCACTTTGGAAAACTGTTTGATAGTTCCTAAAATTGTTAAACATAGATTTACCATAAGATCCAGAAATTCTACTCCCAGGTATATGCCCAAGAGAAATGAAAACCAATGTCCACACAAAAATTCATACATGAATGTTCATGGCAGCATTACTTATAATAGCAAAATAGTGGGAAAAAACAAATATCCATCAACTGAAGAATGAATTTAAAATATGCTGTATGAATCTATGTGATACACCATATTAACAAATTGAAGGATAAAAAGATATCAAAATCTCAATAGATGCAGAAAAAGCTTTTGACAGAATTCAACAACCATTTATGATAAAAACTCTCCAGAAAGTAGGCATAGAGGGAACTTACCTCAACATAATAAAGGCCATATATGACAAACCCACAGCCAAGATCATTCTCAATGGTGAAAAACTAAAACCATTCCATTAAGATCACAAGACAAGGTTGCCCACTCTCACCACTCTTATTCAACATAGTTTTGAAAGTTTTAGCCACAGCAATCAGAGAAGAAAAATAAAAGGAATCCAAATCAGAAAAGAAGAAGTAAAACTGTCACTGTTTGCAGATGACATGATACTACACATAGAGAATCCTAAAGATGCTACCAGAAAACTACTAGAGCTAATCAATGAATTTGGTAGAGTAGCAGGATACAAAATTAATGCACAGAAATCTCTTGCATTCCTATACACTAATGATGAAAAATCTGAAAGAAAAATTAAGGAAACACTCCCATTTACCATGGCAACAAAAAGAATAAAATACCTAGGAATAAACCTACCTAAGGAGGTAAAAGACCTGTATGTGGAAAACTATAAGACCCTGATGAAAGAAATTAAAGACGATACAAACAGATGGAGAGATATGCCATGTTCTTGGATTGGAAGAATCAACATTGTGAAAATGACTCTACTACCCAAAGCAATCTACAGATTCAGTGCAATCCCTATCAAACTACCAATGGCATTTTTCACAGAACTAGAACAAAAAATTTCACAATTCGTATGGAAACACAAAAGACCCCAAATAGCCAAAACAATCTTGAGAACGAAAAATGGAGCTGGGGCAATCAGGCTCCCTGGCTTCAGACTATACTACAAAGCTACAGTAATCAAGACAGTATGGTACTGGCATGAAAACAGAAATATAGATCAATGGAACAAGATAGAAAGCCCAAAGATAAAACCACGTACATATGGTCACCTTATCTTTGATAAAGGAGACAAGAATACACAGTGGAGAAAAGACAGTGTCTTCAGTAAGTGTTGCTGGGAAAACTGGACTGCTACATGTAAAAGAATGAAATTAGAACACTTCCTAACACCATACACAAAAATAAACTCAAAATGGATTAAAGACCTAAATGTAAGGCCAGACACTATAAAAACTCTTTGAGGAAAACATAGGCAGAACACTCTATGACATAAATCACAGCAAGATCCTTTTTGACCCACCTCCTAGAGAAATGGAAATAAAGAGAAAAATAAACACATGGGACCTAATGAAACTTCAAAGCTTTTGCACAGCAAAGGAAACCATAAACAAGACCAAAAGACAACCCTCAGAATGGGAGAAAATATTTGCCAATGAAGCAACTGACAAAGGATTAATCTCCAAAATATACAAGCAGCTCATGCAGCTCAATATCAAAAAATCAAACAACCCTATTCAAAAATGGGCAGAAGACCTAAACAGACATTTCTCCAAAGAAGATATACAGATTACCAACAAACACATGAAAAGATGCTCAACACCACTAATCATTAAAGAAATACAAATCGAAACTACAATGAGGTATCACCTCACACTGGTCAGAATGGCCATCATCAAAAAATCTACAAACAATAAATGCTGGAGAGGGTGTGGAGAAAAGGGAACCCTCTTACACTGTTGGGTGGGAATGTAAATTGGTACAGCCACTATGGAGAACAGTATGGAGGTTCCTTAAAAAACTAAAAATGGAACTGCCATGTGACACAGCACTCCCACTACTGGGCATATTTCCTGAGAAAACCATAATTCAAAAAGAGTCATGTAACACAATGTTCATTGCAGCACTATTTACAATAGCCGGGACATGGAAGCAACCTCAGTGTCCATCGACAGATGAATGGATAAAGATGTGGCAATATATACAATGGAGTATTACTCAACCATAACAAGAAATGAAATTGAGTTATTTGTAGTGAGGTGGATGGACCTAGAGTCTGTCATACAGAGTGAAGTAAGTCAGAAAGAGAAAAATACCGTATGCTAACACATATATATGGAATCTAAAAAAAAAAAAGGGTTCTGATGAATCTAGGGGTGGGACAGGAATAAAGAAACAGGCATAGAAAATGGACTTGAGGACACAGGGAGGGGGAAGGTTAAGGTGGGACAAAGTGAGAGAGTGGCATGGACATATATACACTACCAAATATAAAATAGCTAGTGGGAAGCAGCTGCATGGCACAGGGAGATCAGCTTGGTGCTTTGCAACCACCTAGAGGGGTGGGATAAGGAGGGTGGGAGGGAGACACAATAGGGTAGGGATATGGGGATATGGGGATATGTATGCATATAGCTGATTCACTGTTATACAGCAGGAACTAACACAACACTGTAAAGCTATTATACACCAGTAAAGATGTTAAAAGAAAATTTATGCAGGAGTGAAGTGGTACGTCTTAGAGCAGTGGTAATGTTATAGGAACACAACTTTTGAGTGGGATTTGGAACCTAACGCTCATATATATTGCATTTAATACCTAAGGGCCTGAGACTGATTCCTGTTCAGTGGGGCCTCAATAGTTACCAACAGTCTGGAAAGATAGATGTAAGCAGTCAAGGTCATCTCCATATCTTTTCCAGGAATAGTATGCATGTCCAACTGCTCACGTGCAAGATTTAGATTAAAATCCAGTAAGCGTTGTCTACTGTGTGCCAGTGACACTTTATCTTGTTAACCTCCTCCTAAGACACAATTTATTTATATTCATTAAGTTTACAGAGGCTGATTTATTAAAACAGGAAGGAGTAAATCCTTCAGGCAAACAGAAACGTTTTATAATTCTCATCCATCATTTGTTCTCTATTAGGAATTTTATAGTTGTTATAAAGTCAGGAAGAATAGCAAACACACTTACTGCATGCCAGACACTGTTTCAAACAGTTTACACAGATTATGTCATTTGACCTTCACAACAACCTATTCCATAGGTACCATTTATAATACAATTTTACAGATGTGGAAACAGGGCAAGAGACATTGTCATTTAGCCAGGGTCACACAGGTTCTAATCATTGGATCTAGGATTCAAAATCAGCAGGCTGATTTCAAAGCAGGGACTGTTAACGTTGAAGCCATACTCTCACTGAGCACTGAGTGACTCACTCCTGAGGGTTTCAACTTTGTTTTGACGTAAGTTTAACACAGTACTCCTAAAATTTTAATGCATTTAAGAATTACTATATAAGGGTATAGACCCCAAATCAAGTTTTATAGGTGATAGAAGGGGTTTTTCAAGGGCAATCTTTTGCCTTACTAGCTGACTTTAGGATTAACCTTAGGAAGAAGCAATCTCACTGTAATTTGCAAAATCACAGCCATCCTGTGAAGTAAATGCAATGTAAGTAGAAGTCAGTCCTCCCTAACAGGGTGCTGGGATATGCCAATTACAGATAACTTATCTATTCATTAGGTCTCAGAAGTTTTTAGGTAACACTAGTCTACTTGCTGTATTGCAGGTGGTATATGAAATTTAAGATATAAAATAAATACTTAGAAATATATTTTTATTAGCAGTGTTGCCTTTTCAGACAAGTTTTAATCACTTCATTTATTTGTTCATTCATTTGTCCCTTTCCTCTTTCCCTTCCTTCTTTCCATCTACTCATTGTTCATTCACTACTATATTTTAGGTGTGTGGACAAAATAAAGCAAAATGAAACAAAACTCAAACATGGTCTTGTCCATGTTTAGCTTATGCCCTTTAAAAGAAGAAGGAGTTTTCACATTTTTCAGTATTGGTTTAACTCTTAGAAACACGCCCAGTGTTGATCAGTGGAACTGAATCTTTTGCCTAAAACCATAGAAAAATTTTAAATGCATTGAACTATGTCTTCATATTAATATATTAGAACTCTAATAGATAACATTCTGGTACAAGATAAGGATTATAAGAATCTCATTTGACTTTGGTAAATGCATTTGTTTGTAATCACAATACTTTCTTTTACTGCTAGATAATAGAAATAATGTATTCAGCCTAAAAATGTCCACCTGTTATCAAGCTGGGAGAATCAACTGCAATTGTCTATATTCTTTCTTTATATATATATATATATTTTTTTTTTTTTTTTTGCGGTACGCGGGCCTCTCACCGCTGTGGCCTGTCCCATTGCAGAGCACAGGCTCCGGACGTGCAGGCCCAGTGGCCATGGCTCACAGGCCCAGCTGCTCCGCGGCACGTGGGATCCTCCCGGACGGGGGCACAAACCCGCATCCCCTGCATCGGCAGGCGGACTCTCAACCACTGCGCCACCAGGAAAGCCCGAAAGCCAAATTATTGAAGCAGCATATTTGAAGTCAGAGGTTCTTTGCTTACATAGAAGAAACTACTAGTCATTGAGTAGGTGGATCCCAAAGGAAACTACTAAAAAAGAAAAATGACCTGTCGGATGATAATTAAAATTACCTGGAGGCTTAGCATTGATGATGTACCGCAATCCTTAGCATGCCGGGGAGACATATAGTAAAATACCTCTTTCCTCACAAAATCTATTTTTCAATCATATTACTTGGTCATATTTTCCGAGGAACTATATTTCCAACTCTGTATTGAAAATGGATAGATGAATGGCATTTGCTTTATTTTTTAAATGCCTTGAAAGTCAACTTCACAGACCGTTTCTCTTCAATAACCTAAGGAGTCAAGGGAGGAAAACATTCAGACATGGGATATAAATAATAAGTGAAGAAAATACAAGTATAGAGATGAAGGAAAATTGAAGTGCAGAAGTATAAATGCTGCAGTTTTACCTACACTTTTTCTCCTGAATGATGTTGAATGCAACAATTAACCTGGCTCTAACCTCCACCCACACCTCCCATTGACTCAGTGGGAACTCTTCACAGAGCTGCAATTATGAGCTGCACATAACACAGAATTGTTAACTTGCTCATTTACCATCTCTCCTATTTCCTAAATATATCATCTCATCTCCTACTATGAAAGTTCCACTGATATCAGATGCGGATACTTTATGTCTCAAGAGCTATAATATTTATATATATCTCATATGAAAATGAAAGATTAAAAATCTCATATCTATGGTTAAACTAGGTCTTTCACACATAGGAATCTCTGTTTTTTATGACCACTAGTCTGAATAAAAATGCCAATCACTATGTACTAACACATTATGATGCTGAAAATCTAGGGTGGGAATTTTGTCTGCATAAAGACTTGGGGTAAGGAGAGGAAGAGACCTCCGGCCTGATAATACGATTTCTACAGGCTCAGTAACATGTTCCAGTTTTTTCTCTTCAGGCTTTGTCTCTAATTTTAAAACTGATGTTGATATTAATTAGAATTGACATAAATGACCCAGTATAGGCACCACCATTTAAATCTTTATAGCCACTCTCTGTCCTCATCTAGTTCATTTTCCTCAAAGCATTTCAACTGAATGAATGTATTATTATCATTATTTCAAAGCTTACCTTGGAATGAAGAAGTTTTCTCAATAATTCCCTAAAACGTCTCCTGATGATTATCTTATTTTCTATGTAATAGCAGTATTTTCATTATATCCTCTCCATAACAAAATCTCTCATTTTTTCCTGTTATTTTATTGTTCTTTTTATACTACCTGGAGTATAAGGTAAGCTACTACAGTTAGTAGGAGTTCACAAAAGAGCAAAGAGTTTGGGGGGATATATACAGTGACGTTTTAGGGAAGATGTGAGGTGTTAAGAAATCTTGAGTCCTCAGAATTTCAAACTTTGGCCACTGCTTACTTTTCCTTTGTATACTAGAGATACTTCTTTAGCTAGAGTCAAAAGCCTTCAAAAAAGTAATGTTGTTTCATATCTTCCATGATGAACAATGAAGAAAATTGCATTGAGTGCTATCCAACCAATCAACCAAGCTACAGTTTGGTGTGAAGGCCTGTCTGTGTGACCTCAGATTGGGTCTTTTCTCTTCATATGTGACTAGAACATCACCAGTTGATATGGATAATTTTGACTTTCTGCTACTCTATTTAGAATTTGTAGTCATTTTCCTATAATAAATTTTAATATACTATTTCAAGAAGAACCTCCTCACCTTCCTGCTCAGAAACTTTAATGGCCTTCTGAATAAATTCTAAACTTTTCTGAGTGACTTCCAAAGCCCCCTATGGTACCTGCCATTCCCCTTCCCTACCAGCTTCTTTCTAATCTTCATATTTTGCTACTTCCTTCGCATCTTCCATGTTTCAGTCAAGTTTAACTGTTTCAATAATAACATACATGCCATTGCTTCCTGAGGCATACGTTTATACATTCTGTTCAGTTCAACTGAAAGGTCTATTCAGTTCTGCCTCCACCTAAAAAATCCTTCTGTTTTCAAAGACGCAGCATAAATGACATGTCTTTCATGATGCCTACCATGTTCCATGTAATCCTTTGTTCATATATTTTAATGTTGTGGCATTTACCAAGCCCTACCTTATTCTGGAGATAATTATGATGGCTATATGTTACTGTAGGGCAGGGGTCACATTTTATCTATCCTTTTCTTGTGAATCTCCATAGAATATAGTAGAGCAAATATCTTGTACAAATTAAGCAATCAGTAAATATAGTGAGCTAATTTTTCATTGTAAAATGCATTTAAAGTGAAGTTTATCTTCTAGGAAAAATGATTATTTTACTCATTCTTTTATTCACTAGTGTTTATTGAGCTCTGGTTTTATGCCAAGCAATGAATATACAGTGGCAAACCAAACATTGACTTTCTGCTTATGAAATTTACAATCTAGTGTTATAGTGTAGTATAAAAAGCACTGAACTGATGGTCACTTGGCTTTCAGTCCGAGCCCTGTTCCTCACTAACTAGGAAAAGTTGGGCAGATGATTTAATCTCTCTGGATCTCATTTTCCACTATTGGTCAGATTTGATGTTCTTTAACATCCTTACTGGCTCAAAAATATCATTATATTTTATTTTGACTCTGGAGGAATACATTTGGGTGGATGCAACTTGTTCAATAGTATATATGTCAATATCAATGCTGTCTTTTTTTTAGAATTAAGTTGCTTTCTCTCTGTTGGGACCGAATACAGTAAGAGCATGTGTGGGTATTTACTAAGTAATATCAAATAGTCATGAAAAATAGTAATCAGCTTCAAACAAATATTTTAGTAGTCCTAATATAATTTACTAAATGTTAGTAATAAATATAGGACTGGTATGTATTGCTTTAGACAAATGATGACCATATTGTAAAATCCTGTCCAGGAAGTTCCCCAGAGTAATGAGTGTTCCTTCCATTTATGTTCACTCAATCAGGCAGTAATGATGGAAAAGATAACTTTCCCAAATCAGTTCTGTGCTTAAGAAGGAACTGAAGATACTAAAGAATGGCTAGTATTTAAACATGCTCAAGTCTCTCCTTAAACACACCATTAACGTTCCATTTTTGGAGAAGTCATTTCTGAATCCCTAAACATTGATTTAGGTTATAGATTCTCACTGTACCATGTACTTCCCTTAATAGCATTTGTAACGATTTTAATTGAGAAGTAATTCCACAGATACCAATAATTCCAGTGTCAGTGATCTTGATTACTGCTTTATCTTCAGTGCTTTATCTTCAGTGCACAGGGCTTGGTGCATAGCAGCCACCTGACATGAAACTATATAATGAATGAATGAATGTATTTTCTTTCTCTCTATCTCTCTCTAACACACACACACACACACACACACACACACACACACTTCTGAAGCAAATAGCTTTCATAACTACCAGTAATAAAATTTGCTCTTAAGCTTTAAAAAAATCACCACTAAGTTGATTTTTTAAATATTTGAGGAGTGGAACAGGAAGGAGTAGTGGAGGGAAAAAAAGAGAAGAGCTCATGATGGTGATCACTGTCCCCTAAAAATTGCTGAATACACCCAGCCACCCATTCTCCTCCTAGGAGGCCTTCACCTGTCTTCTCCAGGGATCAGGAAAAGCAAGCACCTTAGATGCTGCCACTGCCTATTAACTGTACTGAAAAACATTATCCCTTGCATTAAAACTATATATCCATCTTTTTAAATATCTCTGTATTACCGAATTATGATAATGTATGTCAACAATTCATGTGCAGAGTTCAAAACTGACTTCAGTATGGAAATTCAAAAATGAATATTTGTGTGTCCATGCACACACACACACACACACACACACACACACACACACTTAAAGTAGACACCAAATAGAAATTTTTAAAAAACACTAGTAGTCTTTTGGGATAGAGACAATTTTCATGACCTTTTGTAAATACAAATTTGACACAGAGTGTAGTTGCAATAAAGATAAGACCAGTAGAGAGCACTACATGCACTAACATTTAAATATTCTTTTGAATACTAACTAGTAACAACATTTAATGAAAGAATAGTATTTCTCACTTTAAATTTTACTTAGAGTTTTCTCTAATTAGTGAATCAATGTGTTACTTTATTTGAAAAAACAAGGTACTTAAACATCTTCTTGTGTTTTCATTGTGTTCCTATCTCATTTGGTGGAAATAAAACCTTCAATAAAACAAATATCCAAAAGTGGATTTTTTTAGGCTCTTACTTTTTTAACTCGCTTTAGACACTGTTAGCTTCTCAGTTGAAAATTGTGGTGATCATCATTGATTTACTGGATTGCTGGATGGTGCTTCATACCACATATTTTGAAGACAAAAATGGTCATCAGTCTATGGCAAATAGTTTTTTTCAATCACTTTGGCATCTTAGGTTCAATTAAATATGACAGTTCTATAGAAAAGAGGTAACAATTCTCATGGGATAGAATGCCTACAATGAAGCAGGAATAAAATGGCTGCAGGTATGATAATCTGAGAGCATTATCATTGAAAAGGGCCACATTAGTCCTGGGTTATACGGAAGTACACAGTTATAACCGAGTGGAATTTATGCTCATAAAGATGATATAAGCAAGAAAGATTTTCCTTCTTAATGCCGTTTGAGATAGCAAAAACCTAGAAACAACCTGAAAGTTCATCTATAAGAGAAGATTTCAGTGGAATTTTTTGAAGTAGTTAAGAGAGATTTTACATATATAATGTATCGATATGAAAATATCACTAGATAAAATAATCAACGTGTAAAATACGGTGTATAAGGCTATTTGAGTTTTTAAAAAGATATGTGAACACACATGTATGTGTGTAGATATATACATGTGTATGTACATACAATTTCTGAAAGAAGACATGAAAATCCCTGTTAACATTGGTCACTTGTGGTAAGGTTTTGTAATACCTATCAAGAATTGTTTTCCATGTGCATTGTCTTACACTTAACGTTTCAAAACAAAATTCCTCATTAAAAAGAAAATATATTGGGCTTCCCTGGTGGCGCAGTGGTTGAGAGTCCGCCTGCCGATGCAGGGGACACAGGTTTGTGCCCCAGTCCGGGAAGATCCCACATGCCGTGGAGCGGCTGGGCCCGTGAGCCATGGCCGCTGAACCTGCGCGTACAGAGCCTGTGCTCCGCAACTGGAGAGGCCACGGCAGTGAGAGGCCCGCGTACCACACACAAAAAGAAAATATATTAACTACATAAAAGACTTAATAGTTTACTTGCTTGTCCTAGGTTAAAAATGGCAGAGATTTGCTTACTTTCTCCATTTATTTGCAATTGCTTTGATTTGGGGTCTAGACAAAAATATTTGGCTTGATTTGCCACTACTGATCTAGGCAAAATTCGAGGTGACAGGTACCTGATGATATTTAGAGTTAAAACATTTTTCATTTGCCTTATTTTTTTAAAATTTTTATTCTAGTTAAATCCTCAAGAAGCCAAAATAAAGTCATAATTGTGTTTATTATTCAAGTAAATGCTTTGAGCAAGAAGTAAAATTAAGAAATCACTGAAAGAGGAAGTTTCTCAAAGACACTGTATTTCAGGATGGTGTCTTGCATAGCTGCGGACTTAGGGAATGGCACAATAAGGTTATAAGCATCAGAAAGATCCACCTACACGAGCAAGGGGATAAAAATTCATCGAGGACCAGAAAAGCAGAGAAGGCAGAGAAGCAGAGAATGAGGCACTTAGTTTAAGAAAAACATAATTTGACCCCACTGAGAAGTTTTAGGAAAAAGATATTACACTTTATGCTTCAGGTTGAGCCTAAGAAAGATCACATTTAAATGCAAACCGATTAAAATTGTAGTGATATTTGCTTTAATTTAGAGAATTGGAGGATAAAAATAAGCGTTTATAACTCTCTCCTGAATGTGCTGTCCATGCTAATGTTGCATTTTGCTCTCAAACTTGCTAATTACTGGCAGTATGGCCCTCAGCACACCTACAGTAAATTCTATTACTGCCTCAATTACTGTATTGTGACACAATCTGGGAAGAATTTGAAGATGGCCTTTTCATCTCTTTCTTCCTAATATTCCTAATTAATTCCATTGTTCCAGAATTAGAGAGAAGTAAGTTGGGCAGGATTAAGAAAAGAAATGAAAGTCAGGAACTGAGGTGCTTTTCAAGAGAAAGCCACTTAAACCATATTTTAAATAAAGCTAAAGTTTGAAACAAACAAATAAGCCTTGAACATCCTTAGTGTCCATTTTTAAGGATCAAGCCAATAGAGTTCTCTCATCACCATGATAAGATTCTCTAGTAACACAGGCACCCAATTATGATAATCTTGTCCCTCCTTTTCTTTCGTTCTCATGAAATCCCATAGAAGATCTGGTCCACTTGGTTAGCAATCTTTTGATTCAAAATTGCAAAGAGTAGCTTTCTCCTCAAAGGTGTGACATTTTATTATCCGCACACAGGAAAGAAAATATCTCCAAGTCTCCTCTAAAAGTGAATGTAGGGACTTCCCTGGTGATGCAGTGGTTAAGAATCTGCCTGGCAATGCAGGGGACATGGGTTTGAGCCCCGGTCCGGGAAGATCCCACATGCCGTGGAGCAGCTAAGCCCATGTGCCACAACTACTGAGACTGCATGCTACAACTATGGAAGCCCGTGCGCCTAGAGCCCATGCTCTGCAACAAGAGAAGCCACTGTGATGAGAAGACCTCTCACCACAACGAAGAGTAGCCCCCGCTCGCCGCAACTAGAGAAAGCCCGCACGCAGCAACGAAGACCCAACACAGCCAAAAATAAAAAAAAATAATAATTTAAAAATGTATTTTAAAAAATAAATAAAAGGGCTTCCCTGGTGGCACAGTGGTTGAGAGTCTGCCTGCCGATGCAGGGGACACGGGTTCTTGCCCCGGTCCGGGAAGATCCCACATGCCACAGAGCGGCTAGGCCCGTGAGCCATGGCCGCTGAGCCTGTGTGTCCAGAGCCTGTGTTCCACAACGGGAGACGCCACAACAGTGAGAGGCCCGCGTAACGCAAAAAAAATTTTTTTAATTTAAAAAATTAAAAAAAAATAAAATAAAAAATAAAAGTGAATGTAAACTGCCTCCAGGAAGCATTCAAAGAATCCAGAGGGTTTTTTTTTATTATGTATGCCTTTAACATATACAAATTTATACTATCACTTATTCTTGTTGATACATCATTGTGTAATTCATACTATGCCTTTCCATTGATGCTTCTCTTTCCTTTCCAAATATTTTGTAATTCCTCAGAAATAACATGAATGTCTCCTATTTCTTCTAACTTCATCCCAGGCCCAGCATCCTAGTCAGTACTCCATCAAATACAGGGTAGATATGTTATTTTAAAAAAATTTTTGTATCAAACACAATGTGACTTATTTTCTGATCATTCTAATGTTGCCTGCTCCCTGCTGCATGTTTCATCACAACTTTCTATTTTATTTTCCTTGTGGACTTCGTGGTATGATGGCAAATGTTTAACAACTAGCTTTCCTGAGGAAAACACAAAGCTTCCATATGTAGTATTTGCCAATATCCATGGTGTAAACACTCCCACCATGGCCAGTCTAAAGATACCAATGTGATGTCACTAAAAGTGACGGTGGGGCAAGGTGCACATAACTGGGTCTCAAGTGTGAACAGGCTTCAGCATATCACTGTTTGTGGTTCTTACTACTACCTAAGATTATCTGATTTATTGTTTATTTGTGTTTTATCTGTTTCCCTTCATAAAATCTAAGCTCCATAAGGAAAGTCACTCCCTCCATGTTTACCACTGAACATAGAGCAGTGTCTGGCATATACAGTAGCAGGTGCATCATAAAGATTTGTTGGATAAAAGCATAATTGTAGACTCAAAATTGAGTATATTAAAAAATTTTAAGATGTGATGGTAATACAAATATTTTTTAAAAACCATTAAAGTTTGTGGGTTCTAAAAGTTCAGAAATATCTCCTGAGTAGATGAGAGGAAGAGATGAGTCCAGTATCACTTTTAAAAATCATTTTATCTTGCCTCTCTTGCATCTATTAGGCTTTCCCAGTGGTGTAACTATGAGGTTGGGATGCATAAAGAAAAAAGGAAAATTGTAAGCTTTGAATTTAAATTTCATTATAAAAGATCAATCATAACTTCTAATTGTGAAAATAGAAAAATGTTCATTTCAAAATGAAACAAAAACATCATTTTATATTCTATGAATTAAATAGGCATAAATAAAATATACAATTACCAGAAAGACTTTGCACTTATTACATGTGCTATTGCCTATGGCAGAATCAGAGCAAACATTAATTATTATATTTATTATTTGCATGATAACTGGTAATGTAAAATAATGCAAATAAGACCCTACAAATGAGGATTATTCAGATTTCAGAATTCTTCCAGAATTTTTAAAAATGTCTTTTGAGGACTTCCCTGGTGGCTCAGTGGTTAAGAATCTGCCTGCCAATGTAGGGGACACGGGTCTGAGCCCTGGTCTGGGAAGATCCCACATGCCGCAGAGCAACTAAGCCCATGCACCACAATGACTGAGCGTGTGCTCTAGAGCCTGCAAGCCCACGTGCTGCAACTACTGAAACCCGTGCACCTACAGCCCATGCTCCGCAACAAGAGAAGCCACCACATTGAGAAGCCCGCGCACTGCAACAAAGAGTAGCCCCTGCTCAATGCAACCAGAGAAAACCCGTGCACAGCAACGAAGACCCAACACAGCCCAAAATAAGTAAATTAAAATAAATAAATTTAAAAAAAATTTTTTTAATGAAAAATAATTAAAATCAACATTTTATATTTTTATTTCATCTTCAATTTTCTAACATCCAACACTGAATTAGTAACTTTATTTCATTCTGATGTTAGTAGTTTTTAAAGTAGATGCCAGAACACAATTTTTTTTCTTAGCCTGGATAGTCTGTACATTTCATTGTATGATGGGCACAAAGCTATTCATGAAAGGTTCATTACATTTCTATTAATTACATTATCTTTCACAACCTGACTCTCAATGGCCTTGCTTAGTCTTGTTTTTCTTATGCTCCAAATTGAACTGCCTATTTTGCCCAAACGCACCATGTCTGCTCTCCCATCCCTGGCTTTTCTCTCCCGCTTCTCAGAATGCCCTTTTCCCTTATCTCTGTCTTTTGTAATCGTGACATTATTCTAGACTCAATTCAGTCCTCAAATTATTCATTCTCTGCACAGCACATAGTCACTAACTGATCTCTTTCTTGTTTGTTTCTTAGGTTTTTTTATTGTCTTTCTCTCCTGTATAGAACATAAGCCAAGTGAGAACAGGGCCTTTTCTTGTTCACTGCGATATCCCAGTGCCTAGAACAGAGTCTGGGATATAGTAAGTACAGTATTTATTGACTGAACAGACAGATAAGTAGTTATTAAAACAAGTCTAAGATTCAGATATTTTACCATGAACATACTTGTCACTCAGTTTAAAAAAGCTCGAAGGAGAGAATAATATAGTAAGATTCTCTATGATTATTCAAAAAAAACCCCAAACCTTTATATTCCAAAGTATAGGTTGGCACTTCATCTTAATCTAGTGCTATTTTGACAAAGCTGTGAGAATTAAAGAAAATAACGTGATATTGTAACTCAGTCAAAAATAATTTCTAACACCCAAGGCTGAAAGAATTCCAGTTCGTAGGTGCTATTTTCCTCATATGAAACTGTGCTTATTATATTCCATTTATAATCTAACTAAACACATTTTCTTGGTATGCTAATGCTTTATTCAAACCTTCTCTTGATTTTGTCATTTAATTCACAAAGATTCAATTAAGTGAAACAGACCTTAATGTAACTTTGAATTTTTTAACAAGAAGAGACTTTATATTCAAAATAGGTAGTCATCTTAATATTAACCTGTATTTATATAAAATGGAACCAGTGTCATAGTTCTTTCCTCCTTTGACCTAAATTTCCTCCATGCATTTCTCTCTTTGAGTAAATCTCAAGCATAACAAAAAAGAGAAAGGATACACACACACACACTCATATATGGAACTCTGAAATAAAAGGCTGAAATCACTAAATCTTGAATAATGCAAGGTGAAGCATGTTTCTCAGTGGAAAGCACAGGGGCTCTTGAATACAGGTGCTACTATTTTTTTTTAAAGACATTCACTTAAAAAATTTTTTTATTTTATTTATTTTTTGGCTGCATTGGGTCTTTGCTGCTGCACGCAGGCTTTCTCTAGTTGAGGCAAGCCAGGGCTACTCTCCGTTGCGGTGCATGGGCTTCTCATTGTGGTGGCTTCTCTTGTTGCGGAGCACAGGCTCTAGGTGCACAGGCTTCAGTAGTTGTGGCTCACGGGCTCTAGAGTGAAGGCTCAGTAGTTGTAGTGCACGGGCTTAGTTGCTCCATGGCATGTGCTATTGCCTATGGCAGAATCAGAGCAAACATTAATCTTCCCGGACCAGGGCTCGAACCCGTGTCCCCTGCACTGGCAGGCAGGTTCTTAACCACTGCACCACCAGGGAAGGCCCAGGTGCTACTATTTTTAATCAAGTTGCTTAACCTCTCTGAGTCTCAGTTTACTTATCTATAAAATGGGATAATAATACCTAATCCTCTGGGCTGAAAAGATAAAGAGAAACCAACCTAGCTCCAAGCCTGGCATATATATAAAGTGTTCAATAAGCATGTCTGAATTAATGAATTTCATTGAAAATAAAGGTGCCACAGAGGTAAATTACTATGTATCATTTAATGAAAAATTGCACTGATTGTGTAACCAAATAGCTAAAAGTATAATCACAGGTGTTTTTAACAATTCCCTGATTAATACACAATCAGCAAGGCAACACACATGTGAATGGATCAAGTATACTGACCTTGATGAAACACTGTGTTTGGTACAGGAGTGGTCCAGGCAGTTACTCAAGAGACTTAAGCATGGTCATAGCTACCAAAGCAATACAGTAGATTAAGGATATTTTCTTATGTTTCTGCACGTCTCAATTAGAAATTCACAAGTGTTATTAGAGACAGTAGCTAGTTATTCATCCTTCATAAAAAACAAAATCTAACAGATAATGAATTGTTTATTATTCATTTTTCACACCTGTGCAGACATAAGCTAAAAGCATTGAACTTGCCACTATTAGAAATAATAACTAACGAATATATGGTGATTTGTGCTTTCTCGTCCTGTCTTTTTCAATCCATACAAAAACCCTACAGAGTCAACACAGAGGGAGAATGGTAGAGTAAATTTTCAATTAGGGAGCTCAAAGCATAAGTCCAGAAACATTCTATTAAACATTTGGTGCTGAGGCTACATCAGGAAACAAAAAGACAAAAAGCCTACCTTCATGGACTTCACAATCTGGGATTTGTATTGAAATCATGGCTTTTAGATTTATGAATCAAGCCACTAAAGTACATATTCACAATACAGGATGTTGTTAAGAACTACATTAGTGGCCAAGGGATTTGTATGTTCTTTTCGTCCTCAGTTATTGAATGAGGTTTGATATTTTGTGCAAAGCCTTGGAACATACTCTGTTGTTATTGTCCACAATTCAACTTCTGTCTGTTGTTTGATTTAGGGGAGATGAATAATGATAATCCACCAGAATTGTTGCTTCCTCCTGTCTCCCACAGCACTTCCTTTCTACGGTGCTTAGAGCACTTACTGCTCTCATTCTTGCTCAGAGCTTGCTCATATTCTCACAGCCAGCTCATTATTTGTCTCCCAACCTGTACTGAGCACTGTCTAGAAAAAGTGCCACGTCTCATTAATCTTTGCATGGCTAGCGCCTAGCAGAGTCTTGCCATACAGTTCAGGTGGGATGTATGTTTGTTGTATGAATATATTTGTATATACTTTACTGTTTTCAAAGCACGTACATGTGCATGATCTCATCAGACCCTCACAAAACTCAGTGAGATTGCAGGGAAGAATAAGTTTCCTCATTTTACAGAACCTCAGTGAGACTGAAGATTACAAATGCCCTTGTTTGACAGATGAAGAAACTCGGGATCAGTGAGAGATTTGATTTCTGAAAAGCACATAACTAAGACTTGAATTTCCAGATCAGTGTTCTGTCTAAACACTAAATGAAAATATAGGCATGCTGAACTATTATTTTCCGTATGTCTTTAAGGTGTGTTAGGTGTTTGGCCAATCATTTATGACTTTCTCAAATCACTGGTGAAATCTTGTTTGTTAGTTTTTTTTCAAATGTAAACCATGAGATGGGAAAGTTTTCAGAAACCATCAGTATTGTAATCAGAAGACAATGACGTAGATTATATGCAAATCTTTTGCTGTAAAACTGTGTCTGTCTTCAGGAGTATAATGCTAGCCAAAACAATTCTGCTCTGTCATAGGGAAGGTGACGGAGGCAGCTTTGTCATTTCCAATCCTGAACCCATAGTCATCACCCTTCTGCTTACACAAGATTTCTATATGCCTCTTAATTTCTTGATCAAAAAAAATGAGAGTCCCTACAGTGGCAAGATAGTGAAAGCAGTCTGTTGGGGTGAAGGGGTCACAGCTAATAGTTGAAGGTTCTAGTAACTGAATCTTGATCAACAGACTCTAAAGTCACCCGTTTAAAAACATCATCTCCCATTAGATTACAGGCTACTGGAAGGCAGGGACAGTATTGAATCCCCAAGTCAGGCCATGGCTTAGTTCAATTCCTGTCACATATGTTAATTAGCAAGTGGCAGCTCTGAGGATCAACCTGGAGGAGTGCTAGGGACATGTTTTTCAAACTTAGTGATAGAAACCTCTCTTTGTGTTTTTAATTGTTTTCTCATTGTGATTTTTAATTTAAAACCATTATTAAGAAGTTTGCTTGTGAGATACGTTATTTTCTAGGCAATATACTCAGGCCCTTAACGGGGGCCTAGTGATGGAACTCTGGCTTTATGTCAGTTATCTCGTGTACTGTTATAAGTCAACATTCCGAAATAAACTTTAACAGAGATTAACAGCAACTACAGTTAAACCCCAACATTTCTGAACTAGAAGCATTTTCCTTCTAGGGGACGGGATTAAAGGGTTGACAAATTCTCTTAATCCGAAAAAAATCATCTCTCTGCCTCCCTCCTCTCTATCCCCTCCCTTTCATTCTTCTCCTTCCCCCAGACGCACGGACACTCTGACCATTTTGTTTGAGTGGAAAGTTGAAAGAAAGCGACACACTAGCTACACGCATCCGGCGCTCCTTGGGGTGGAAGAGCAAAGTTCTAGGGCAGAGCCTTCCTTGCCAGAGCCCGCGATGCTTTCGCTCTCCGGTCCCTGCGCAGCTTCACGCCGCATCTGAAGGTCTGCCCTTCGCGGAACAGTCGCGTCTCCATCTGGCTGCCAACCCACCCAAGCCTTCTCTCCTCCACAACCACCACCTTCCCTCCTTCCCCCCTCCTTTCCGTCTTCCCTCTCCACCCCGCCCCCAATCTCCTCCTCTTTTTCTCACTACAAGCGGTTGCTGATGCTGAAGCTGAGCGTCACTTCGGCTCCCACGGCAGACATGGCGACATTGACAGTGGTCCAGCCGCTCACTCTGGACAGAGGTAAGGGAGCAGCTCACCCGCCAGGCCACTGCGTCCCCTCTGCCGCCCCCTCTGGCCCCGCCAGCTCCCACCAGGACCGCCAGACGTGCTCGGGCAGGGGGAGCAGGGCAGCGAGGAGGAGCGAAGAAGGCTTTCGCGCTGAGAGCAGGATACTTTCTTCCCCTTTTCTCTGCCCGCCACGTCCCCGCTGCCCCCTTCACGCCTCACTCGCCCGGCACAAGGGTGCCTTCGCCGGGCTCTGGCGCCCCCGCCGCCACTCCCAGCCCCTCGCCGGATCGCCTCCGGGCCGCCGGCTTTGTTGGAGCGGAGGCGCGGGGATCGCTCGGCGCCCGCCCGGGGCTCGGGGTTGGTGAGGGGCAGGGAGGAAGCTGGCCGAGCCGGGCGAGGGCGGCTGCAGCCGGAGACCGGGGAAGCCTGGCGAGTGAGCCGCTTGCCACCCTACGCTGCCGGGGGCCTGGGAGGAAGGAAGTTTGTCCCCGCGCCGGGGGGCGAAGGTCGGTCAGGCTGCGGGTGCCCGGGCAGCCGCCCGGGGACGGACAAGGCGTACCCCGTGTGACCTGTGCCGGGGCGCACGGCGGCTGGGCTGCCGCGGCGGGGAGCTGCCCTCGGCCGAAAGGGCAACGCGGAGCGCGGGCAGCCGTGCCGGGGCCGGGGGCGCAGCGTCGCGGCAGCCGTGCCCTGCTCTCCCGGGCTTCGCGCTCTGAAGGTGCCAGGAGTCGTGTCTGCCCTCGCCGCCGGCGGCTCTCCGGCAGTGGCAACTCACAGTTTCTCCTGCCCCAGCCAGCCTCGTCCTCTCCCAGCCCTGTGCCACCGCGGTGCCCGGGCTGCGGAAGGCGCTGGGACGCAGCGCAGGCTGGGTTGAAATTCAACTTCTGACCTCCGACCCTGTGCGTCCTGCTCTCCGACTTGACTGGGGAAGCAATGTTTGCTTCCTTCCCAGGCCCTCCCCAAGCCTAAGGACGGAAACCTCCGCTGCGATCTCGGCCTCTCCGGTGCATCCGTGCGGGGTTATACCTGTCCTTTGCGTGTTCGAGTTTCCTTTCTGGCTTCCGACGTCCAGTTATGAATGCGCTGAGTCTCAGGACTCTGCAGCGGAGGACACCTCCTCGTCCTGGTCCGCAGCGGCCGGATTTAGGACCGTGGGCGGCCATTTGGAAATGGTGTGCTCAGATGAAAATGATTTAGTCCGATGTGCCTCTAAAAATATTCTTTCTAGCGGATTAAACTGGACTATGGGGCAAGGCAAAAGAGCATCCTATTGCGAGTACAGTGAAAAGGCCAGGGCAAAC
Organism: Mesoplodon bidens; assembly: GCF_964165515.1. Lineage (NCBI taxonomy): Eukaryota > Metazoa > Chordata > Mammalia > Artiodactyla > Ziphiidae > Mesoplodon > Mesoplodon bidens. The sequence continues at coordinate 95,428,528 of NC_138167.1, forward strand.
TTAGTGAGGTTTTTAATTTGGAGAGGTTGTGGGTGACTTTAATGTAATCTGTTGGCGCCAGAGCGGATGTTATGTGGTGCCCATAGCAACCTTACTTGGGGTAGGAGTTGAAAGATAAAAAAATAATTGATTTTATGTTGGGAAATGTTGGTTTGCAATCTAGTGAGTTAATAACATTAGTTAAAAAGGTCAGAAATCCATTGCATAATCCATGATTTCTCCCCAGGATCATCATCTGCACTAAGCAGGATAAATCCATTGCCTCTAAAAACCAAACAGATGGCAAGCTATTAGAAATTATGGATTTCCCAAGTATTTCTGTTTTAATGTAATGAGATCTTATATTGTCCCATTCCTAAATCATAGTCTTTAAAGATTCCCAAGTAAAACGACTATGTTAGGAGAGAAAACGAACAAGCAAACAAACTCCAAGAAAATTGCATACCTGAGGAATTTTATATACTACTACTACTAAAAACATTTCACTTTGGGGGGGTCTTACTTTAAATGCCTGGATCAGTCGTGGAGAGGAAGTGCAATCAGACTAAGTTGTATTCTTCTTGTTCACAGCCAGACTGTACCTGTCCTTCCCAGTTGTGATTAGGTTCATGGATTAAGTAGCTCAAGAGGCAAGGGTGGGTGAGACAGTGAATGTATCTGAATAAATTCACCAGCAGCTCACTGCGAGGTCTGTAGTTTACAGATGGTGGGTTACTGGCATCATTACTGTGCATGAAGTCAATACATATTAATAATTTCCCCTATACATTATTAAAATATAATTAACTGATTAATTACATCATTAAATTGATGAAATAAACTGATAAAAATTTTCCTACAAAAAATAAAAATCTCTTAAAAGAGAGAGCCCAATAATACTTATCTGGCTCCTAGCTGTAACTCTGATACTCACTTTGGAGTAGTTGGTTAGCCTCTTTGGGCATGTTTTCCTCTATGGCACATAAGGAGTTTGGATTAAATGATTCTGCCACTGTGCAGCTTTAACAGTCTAGAATTCAACGAATTAAAATTAGGACTCAGTTTCCGGTCACCTACTGGAAGATTTTGCAGATCACTTCCTCTCCCACCCCTTCCAGGTGTCCTGTGACGTGCTCTGAGGTCACCCACTACTTTGGCCTCATCAAAGCATTTCTCAAACTCAGCTGCATCTATCTCCTCATTGAACGGAACTCCTTGAGGGAAGAGACCATTTCTAAATTCATCTTTGTATTCTCAGTGCCTGCCATAGTCCCTGATCACAGTAGAAGATCAAAAATTAATGTAAATTAGTGTAAGGGAACTAAGGATTGTAACAACTTACGCGCCGTTAAAATATAAGGTTTTCATAGTGAACAGAGGTACAGCTCATAGATTCACAACATTTTTTTTTTTTTTTTTTTTTTGCGGTACGCGGGCCTCTCACTGTTGTGGCCTCTCCCGTTGCGGAGCACAGGCTCCGGACGCACAGGCTCAGCGGCCATGGCTCACGGGCCTAGCCCCTCCGCGGCATGTGGGATCTTCCCAGACCGGGGCACGAACCCGTGTCCCCTGCATCGGCAGGCGGACTCTCAACCACTGCGCCACCAGGGAAGCCCGATTCACAACATTTTGACCCTGGAAAGAATGGCAGGGAGAACATCGGCCAGTGGTTCTTAAACTTTCTTTCCCCCCATGCACTTGACAGATTTCCATCAGCAACCATAGCTCACTTATCTGTGATTATTAACCAAGGGGGATTGTGGCAGGTGAGCACAGGAGAAAAGGAAAGAAGACACTGCATAAAGCCTCCTAAGGGCATCTCATCAAGCAAACCCAAATACATAATCCATATGTATTCTGCTGGCTCTTTTCTAGCATCTTCATTTTTCAAATGAAAAACATGAAAGAAGCAATGATAAGAGATGTTTTCAAGGTTACTCTACTAGTTAGTGGGAGATTTTATGCTAAAATCTAATTTTTCTTGTTTGATGCCCTTTGGCATTATCAACAGATTCATCTGGAATCTTCAGGGCGGAGGTTTTAAGCAAACAAATCAAAGCTATGGCTTGAAATTAAGATTGATCCCTCCCAGAATTCAAAAGATATTATCTGAAAGTAAGAAGCTCAGAAGTCTGTGCTACTTTCCTGGCTCTTGTCTGGGAAGCAAGCCTTAGCTGGAACCAGCCTGGCCCTGAAAGGACAAACAGGGTGGCTTCAGGTTTTCACTGCTCTGTGTACATCCTAAACTCTTTTCCATCTGCCATTAAGACCTCAGATTAACTCTATGGGGGCTTATGTGTGGCTGTGGTCACAGCAGCTTCCTGTTCACGCTGGTCCCAGTCCTTAAGATTGCCTATTGAGTGCCTACAGCAAGTCAGATCCTACTGTGGGATTGCTATATACTGGTGAGCTAAACAGACTACCACATAGTCTTCATGGTAATTAGAGCTTAAGGAGGGAAAGAAATTACACACACATGCACACACACACACACACTCATTCAAATTAGAGCTTAAGGAGGGAAAGAAATTACACACACATGCACACACACACACACTCATTCAAACCATTCATTAATTCAATAAATATTCATTTATCACCTGCTATATACGAGATGCTACAGGAATGCCAGAGACAAAGTTTCTGCTTTTATGGTCCTTAAGAGTCTAGTGGGGAAAACATAATAAGTTAGGAATTCATTCATTCATTCAACAAATTATTGAGTGTCAGCCTTACGGCAAGCACTGTTTTAAGCAATATGGTGGTCCTAATGAACAAAGTAGATAAAGCCTAATGGAGTTTACATACTAATGAGAGAACCACACACTGAACACATAGGTATACAACTATAAGTGCTAGTGAGAAAAAGTAAGAATCAAAGAGAGTGATGGGCTGCTGTTTGAAACATGATAGTCAAGGAAGACCCTTTCCTCCGAGTTGGTGACATTGGAGAAGAGACCCGATGGAAGTGAGGAAGCAAACTTTGCAGATATCTGGAAGAATGTGCTCTGGAGAAGGACCTCACGTGTGTATCCTGGGAGCATCAAGAAAGTCAGTGTGAAAATGTGAGCACAGGGAAGAGTGGCAAAAAATGGGATTTGTGAGTTGGTGGCCAGGGGCCAGATGATATAAGTTATAATCACGATTTTAGATTAGTTGAAAATAGGAAGTGCTCTGAAAACAATAAACATGACAGGAGGATAGAGAATAATGGGGAAGGACCTATTTAGATGGTGTTGGTCGAAGAAGGCTCACTGAGAAAGTAAAATTTAATCTGAGTTCTGGTGTATTAATAAGACCCTTAGGAAAAGCATTATGGATAGAGGGAAGAATACACAAAAAAGCAGTTGCACATGTAAAGCTTGGCTACCATCCCATTAATACCTCCATAACCAAGCAAATGATTGAAAAGAAAAATTACCAAGAAATAACAACACTCTAAGTATGCATCTGGGGTAGATATTTGGTTATAAGTATACCAAGAAAATCTCAACTTTTTGCTTCTTACTGCTAGACTAAAACACTATATATTTAGATTTTCAAAGATACCTTCTTTTAAAATTAATTATTTTTGGCTGCGTTGGGTCTTCATTGCTGTGTGTGGGCTTTTCTCTAGTTGTGGCAAGCGGGGACTACTCTTCTTTGCAGTGTGCAGGCTTCTCATTGTGGTGACTTCTCTTATGGAGGAGCACGGGCTCTAGGCACGTGGGCCTCAGTAGTTGTGGCTCGTGGGCTTCAGTAGTTGTGGCTCATGGGCTCTAGAGTGTAGGCTCAGTAGTTGTGGCTCACGGGCTTAGTTGCTCCATGGCATGTGGGATCTTCCTGGACCAGTGCTCGAACCTGTGTCCCCTGCATTGGCAGGCGGATTCTCAACCACTGCACCACCAGGGAAGCCCCAAAGATATCTTGAGCATTGTAATTTACATGTCACTATGCATAGATCTACATGTTGAACCCAAGTGGTCATTATATGAGATATATTCATTTTCAGTGTAATATTTTATATTAGACTGTGATGTGGAAAGTAACTGTAATTTACCCTTGTGGCAAAGAGAAGATGCTGATAAGGAGATTAGTGTGGAATCATCTCTTCCAGAATTTAAAATATTCAGTGCAATTCTTCCCTACACCTTTGCCCGGATTTTAATCTCTACAACCAGGAATGACCTTCAGCTAAAATGAAGGGAACAAGGCAGGGTGCAATCCATGACACTTAATACCATTATAATGAAGAACATAAAAATACTTCACTATATTAAAAAATGCATGGATTTAGGAACTTTCCTTCAGTCCAGTAGCTCCAACTCTCCTTCACTTTCTATCTCAAGGTCAGAAAAGATAATACAATGGAATTCTCCAAAATGTTACTTCTGCTTATCTTTTTGCCCTGATTTTAAGCAGAATGGCTTTTTAAAAAATCATGACTTATAAGGAAGTCTTTACATGACTTATAAAGAAGACTGACAAAATCAATTCTTGGAGAAAAATGGATAATTAAAATAATTTCTATGAGTAATTGAAATTGTGTAACTTTAGGGGCTTCCCTGGTGGTGCAGTGGTTAAGAATCCACCTGCCAATGCAGAGGACACGGGTTCGAGCCCTGGTCCGGGAAGATCCCACATGCCACGGAGCAATTAAGCCCGTGCGCCACAACTACTGAGCCTGCGCTCTAGAGCCTGTGTGCCACAGCTACTGAGCTCTCGTGCCACAACTACTGAAGCCCACACGCCTAGAGCCTGTGCTCCACAATAAGAGAAGCCACTGCAGTGAGAAGCCTGTGCACCACAAAGAAGAGTAGCCCCTGCTCGCCGCAACCAGAGAAAGCCCACACACAGCAATGAAGACCCAACACAGCCAAAAATAAAAATAAAATAAATAAATTTATTTTAAAGAAAGAAATTTTTGGGCTTCCCTGGTGGCGCAGTGGTTGGGAGTCCGCCTGCCGATGCAGGGGACACCAGTTCGTGCCCTGGTCTGGGAAGATCCCACATGCTGCGGAGCGGCTGGGCCCCGTGAGCCATGGCCGCTGAGCCTGTGCGTCCGGAGCCTGTGCTCCGCAACAGGAGAGGCCACAACAGTGAGAGGCCCGCGTACCGCAAAAAAAAAAAAAAAAAAAAAAAGTGTACTCAACAGTTGACTGGGGAAAATATAACCAAGAGTGACTTTTTGACTTTTGTTTAGTGCTGTTTAATTGTGAAGCATCACATGATGCTGAGAGAGGCATACACATACCAGTCAGGGGTGTGAGCACTGGATTCAGATGTCTGGGTTCAAATCCTACCTATGCCTGCCTCTTCCTTAGCTCTGTAACCTTGGCCTGTTAATATCTTCTCTCTGTCCTTTACTTTTCATCTATAAAATTGAAAATAATAATAGTTTCTATCTCTTAAGATTACTGTAAAAATTAACTAAGAAAACATATGCAAGTGCTTAGAACACTGCCAAGTCCATAGTAAGTGCTCAACACTGATTATTCCCCACCCCTCCTCCCCAGGGCATGTGTTTTTCCCAGTGCAGTAAATGAAAAGTGCGCAGGCTTTGGATTTAGACAGAATGGATTTGACTTGCAGTTCTGCCACTTACTATCTGTGGAAGCTTAGAATACTGCTTACTCTCTCCACATTCTGCTTCTTTCATTCTTAATATAGAAATAATGACACCCACTTTATGTGGTGATACATAGGCTACAGGCTGTGGTTTCATAGGCTTGCAAGGCTAAGGTTCTTCCTTAGCCTTGCAAGGAAAAGAGAATGAGCATCTACCATGTGGCAGGTACCGAGTCAAAGGCTAGGGGTAGAGCGCGCAGTCCAGGGAAGACAGACATGAAACATAATTTATGATAACATAGTTTGAGTATTATAGTAACAGCTCACACATATTGAGCATTTACTACACGCCAGGCATTGTGCTTAGAGTTTTTCATATTTCATTTCAGTTAGTCCTGAAAACAAACCTCTGAGGCACACGCTATTAGTATTTTGAAGATGTGGGGATTGAGGCAGAAAGAGGCTAAATAAAGGGATTGGAACTCAGTCTGGTTTATATTGAGACCTTGAGTTTAATCACTATGCTACGCTGTGGAGAGCAAGTACATAGGTCTGTAACAGGGTCTGTAACAAGACTTGAGGGACTTCGACTTGTAAGGGATGGCAAACGCAGAGGTGCTTGCAAAGGCTTCAAAGAGCAGACAGACTGGTAGGAGGCACCACCAGGACGGTATGTTGTTCAGACAAAAAGGAAAGAATTTTATTCAATGCTTATAAAAAGGGGTATATACTAATGCTGGTAAAGACTAATTTAAGTGATGTATTTTAAAAGTCTAGCACAATTCTTTGAAAATAGCAGGTGTTTAATAAATGGTTGTGCTTATTATTAATCATGTTTATTACTTTATTGGTACAAAAGATCAAAATACCCAAATATGGAATTATAAGAAAGTCTAGCAAGATTCTGTTCCTTCTTTCCATGCTGTGCCAGTGAACCAAGAGATTATGACTGTGACATTTAGATTATCTTTCAGTGATCTGTCATGCGCAGATAAAACTCCTTCATATACTTGGCATTTTGACAGGCTCACAGAGAGAGTTGAAAAAGTGATAATAGGGCCCCAAGTCCCTTTCTGTACAGTCTTTGCTGTTAAGTGAGCCAAGTGCAGCACAACCTGAGTTCCAGGCATGAAGAGAAAGCTGTGGCTTCTGTTTTTTCTTCAAGATTGGCTCTAAATGGCCTGAAGGACATAAACACACTCTGCTTACCCACGATCTTTAAAATATATGCCTTGAGGTTTTAACATGTGTTTCAGTGGCCCACGCCATGGTGTATTTGCCTAGCATTAAATGTGGGAGAGATGATCCATCTGAGTAAACTGATCTCGGAGAGGTAGCAGTGAGTGGTGGCAGGAAGCAAGATCTTAATTCCCTGCCCAGGAATTGAACCCGGGCAGCCTGTATGAAAACCAGGAATCCGGGCTTCCCTGGTGGCGCAGTGGTTGAGAGTCCGCCTGCCGATGCAGGGGACACGGGTTTGTGCCCCGGTCCAGGAAGATCCCACATGCCACGGAGCGGCTGGGCCCGTGAGCCATGGCTGCTGAGCCTGCGTGAGAGGCCACAACAGTGAGAGGCCTGCGTACCGCAAAACAAAACAAAACAAAACAAAAAAACAACCAGGAATCCTAGCCACCAGACCCTCCTGGCTCTTGCCCCTAGTGAAAAATACATTTCTCGCGGAGGCAAAAACTGTAAAAACACATACAAACTTTATTATTGGAGACATAGCACAACAACAAGTGGGAGAGCACACAGAGAAACGGTTGGTTTAGTTAAGATAGAAGCAAGGCAGAGATGCACACCCGGAGAGGAAGGTGTGGGCGTCCTCCCTAATGAGGAGGAGTGCAGGAAAGAGGCAGTGAAGTCATCTATATAGGGCACTTCTTCCAGGTCTTTGTTTACCTTTGGCCAATTGTCTGGTTTCTTTTTCCACACCTGCCCTAGGACTTTCCCCAACATGTGTGCACAACTTTTTTCCAAGATGGATCACAGCCCAGAGACCTATGGGACGGCCTTAGCATCACAAAGTATGGGGTGGTGCCCCCTCCTTTTTGACCCCCAAGGAGCCTTTCTGTGCATGTACAATGTTTCCCTTGCCCTAAGGATGGGAAGTGTATGACCTCCTGATCTTTTAACAGCATTTAGTCCCTCTCTGTCCCTGCCATAAAAGTGTCCAACGTCCAGTTATCTACCCTATGCCTGTTGCTGTTTCTTATATCGAAGTGCAGATCTCGAAATATAGAGAAGAGTCCGGTCATAAATATGTAGTCCGGAGCCCGTTTTTCTCTTGCCTCAGGAAGTATAAACAGGGGGCTGGTAATGAAAGTGCGGCCTGGAGACCATCTTCTTCTCACCCCAGGAAGTGTGAACAGGCCAGTTGTAAATGTTCAGCCTGGAGCCCACCTATCTCCTGCCTCAAAACCTTACAGATAACTGAAAATTAATTAATGGTTAATTTTAACCTTTTTTTTTTTTTTTTTTTTTTTGCGGTACGCGGGCCTCTCACTGCTGTGGCCTCTCCCATTGCGGAGCACAGGCTCCGGACGCTCAGGCTCAGCGGCCATGGCTCACGGGCTCAGCTGATCCGCGGCATGTGGGATCTTCCCGGACCGGGGCACGAACTCACGTCCCCTGCATCGGCAGGTGGACTCCCAACCACTGCATCACCAGAGAAGCCCAATTTTTAACCATTTTTAGCCTGAAAATATAGGATTCATTTTCTTTCCTTCTCTGATATAGTATATGTTCTCTAGAAAATGGAGGTTTTGTAAAAGAATAGTGGAAGATAAAACAAGTAAGGCAGGACAACAATGCATATTACTAACGGAATGATGAGATATTTATGTGGCTAGCTCACAGGGAAATTCTGCATCACTCCAGCTTCTCAGACCTGTTTTAGTTAGTTGAGTTTGACAGATACATGCCTCTGGATAAATAAGGTATTCTGGATCATGTAGACACTCATTTCTTCTGATGGCACACATTTTCCAAGTATTGACAGTTTGGCTTCCAAATGATAACTTTGAATAGCAAAGTATTAAGATTGTGTATATGCTATGGACTGAATGTTTTTGTCTCTCCCTTCCCCATTCATATGTTGAAATCCTAACCCCCAATGTGATTTGGAGGTGGAGGCTTTAGGCAGGAATTAGGGTTAGATGAGGTCATGAGGGTGGGGCTGATGATGAGATTAGTGCCCTTATAGGAAGAGACTAGAGCTCTCCCTTCGCCCTGTGAGTACACATCCAGAGGGCAGATGGCTGCAAGCTGGGAAGGGACTTTCACCAGAAACTGAACCTGCCGGCACCTTGATCTTGAACTTTCCAGTCTCTAGAACTGTGAGAAATAAAGGTCTGTTTTTGAAGCCACTTAGGTTATGGTACTTTGTTATAGCAATTTAAGCTAAGACAGTATAGCAATCATCACATGATCTTAGCCTCGGCAATCCTCTATCCTAAGTAGTTGGACAAATTAGCTATAGGCAAGATAAGTTGTACACAGATACGCATTAAAGTATACCTAATTTCCTGCTTACTTTCATTTTTTTCCCTGTGTGAGTTTTGAAATCTTTGTCTTACATGTACTAACAAGTTTTCAGAGCCTCTTCTCTTGGATTGTTCTCCATTATTTTCAAATACATTGAATTATTTAAATACATTTAATTATTTTTTTCTTAGCAGTTTCTCCTGGATATTTTTCGAGATGAAATTTTCTATTTGTAAATTACACATTTTCCAAATGTAAAGGAGCTGTATCTAATCATTTGTCTTACAGTCAAACAATACTTTACTGATCTAATATTGATGTAGGCCTTTGCTGATTTTGCTGTCTTTCTTTTAATGTTTGTATTGTTGTGGGGGGGGTGTTGGCTAGGGTCGACAGTGTGTATCTTTAACTTACCACAGCCTTCCTTAAAATAATATACTTCCAACTGCCGCCTCTTGTCTTTTGTGCTATTGTTAAATCTATGCTATAAATGCATAATTCATTGCTACTAATTGTGCTTTAAACCAGGGCTCACAAGTTATAACCCCCAAACCAAATCCAGCCTGAGAGCTAAGAATGTTTTTTTCATTATTTTAAATGGTTGGAAAACTCAAAAAGAGAAATATTTTGTGACAATGAAATATTTTAATACAATGAAAATTGTATTAAATTCAAATTTCCATATTTATAAGTAAAGTTTTATTGGAACATAGCCATGCTTATTGATTTACATGTTATCTATGGCTGCTTTCAGGCTACTTTCAGGCTACAGTGGCAGAGGTGAGTAATTTCAGAGACAGAGACCATTTGGTCTGTAAAGCTTCAGCTATTTACTCTCAGACTCTTTACAGAAAATGCCTGCCAACCTCTGCTTTTAGAACATTAAAGAAATGGAAAAGAGAGAATGGCTTTTACATTTGCATTCAGTTGAACCATTTGAGTTGCTTGACCCTCAGCTTGCAGTCTTCCTTGTACACCCGTGTCCCAGCTGATTCTTGCTCTTTGCTCTTACATTCCCCCAGGGGTAGACTACTGTTGCTCTTTTCTTGGTACTTACTAGCCTGGTGGTGGGGGACACAGGAGCTTCTCTGTTGTCCTGGCCCAGCCTTGGTCTCAGGAAGACCCTGTGCCTGAGTCTCAAGGATGGGCCTTTCTCAATGATCCTGCCTCTTCCTGGTCTACCAGACTAAACTCTGCCTTCATCGTTGGAGGGTCTTGGTGGGAGAGCTCCCTGCCCCTTCCCCAGTGGTAGGGGGCCTCTAATAGTATTGGTATTGGATCCTGGAATTAACACTGTTTCCTGCTTCCCTCTTCCTCCACCTTGGCATACAGGTTTTTTTCTTTTAGTTGTCTCCCAGGTGTAACAGGTTTTTACCTTTACTCTTAACTCTGATCCATTCTTTCTCACGAGCTCCCAGTAAAAGTTTGTAAAACTTGCCTGTATTTGCCACTCCCAGAGGTTTTATATTGTCATGGTAGCTCACATTTGGACTTGCATCAATCAGTGAAACACTGTAGCTGAATTCTTCTTACCCATTTGTATGGCACCCAGTGTCTCTTGTGCCCATGCTCTGCCACAGATGAGTGAGCCTGTGCCGGGTGTGAGCCTGGCTCACCTCCCCTCTCTGCTTGGATGGGTTTCTATACTCTTCAAGTTTCCTATACTATTACAGTTTTGCAAAGTTAACTTATCCTATGTGAGCTAAAATTCACACTAACCTAACTGAGTAAGAAATTGTGTTCCCAGTTGGGAAGACAGACTTTGAAAGCATTTTTGCAGCCTGGTTAATTTTTGGTATTTATTTGCACATCTGAGCAACTGTTTGGTTAGGCAGACTGTCTTTATGTTGTTGCTCATATTTCAAATTAAAATCCAATTTAGAGACTAATTTGAGTGAATCTGTAATATGGCAGACTGAGCTAACACAGAACCTCTCCCATTACAAACATCAAGATGTGCCACATAAAATCTAACAATTAAACTCTCTACAGCTTAGAATGCAAGTGAGAAAGCAGAATCTCCAGGTGCCAGGAATGAAAGGGGAAATGAAGGCTGGAATGGTCGTGGTATCGCGCTGACATCTTGGTACAAGTGGACGGAGGGAGATGAAGGGGATGCCAAGTGGTCCCAGACTGAGAAATAAGCCCCATGGCTGGGGACAAAGCAGGAACTGAGGGTGACGTGTTAGATCTTCATTATACCCATACCCTAAACTGCATTGCTTAGCTTGGAGTCTGAATATATACCACTGAGCTGGTTCAGGAAACTTTTTCTCTAGGAACTTACATAAAACGAGTCCTAGCCTAGGACAGACTAGAGGAAGTAAAATGAAAGCACTCTTAAGAAGCATTCAGCTACATCACTGGTTTCTCGTAGAACAAACAATCCCTGCCAAAGGTGAGCTCACAAATAAACATTAGAAATGAATGAGAAGGAGATAGAACATTCGAGTGAGTCAGTGCTGACAACAAACCAGGGGGTTAGTGAGCCCCGTGTTTTGGGCAGAAGGAACAGAAATTCAGAGAGAAGAAGAAAGATATGTCTGGAAAACTAAAAGAACTCGATATAGAAGAAATCAGAAAGAGACTGTAAGCATATTTATAATGATTTTAAAATGCACTTTAAAAATAGAAACTATAAGGAGAGAACATGACACTGAAAAAATAAGTAAATTTGAAAAAGATTCCTGAAAAATATGAGAAAAGAATGCTAAAAGAAGATTTTTAAAAAATAAAATGACATTAAATTATATTAAAGTTTTGAAAAACTTGAGAACTTCTACTTGTAAGACTTTTTTTGTTTTGTATTCACATACAGGAAAATAATTAGCACCATTTTCACTTTATCTGATACTAAGGGCTTCTATTAGAAATGACTGTGGAACCTGAAAGGAAGCTCTTCTTGGTTAAGTATCAAAACAGCCAGGAACTGGGGGTAAGGCTTGTGTTTGGTTTTCATTTTCTGAGATATTAATCTGATCATGTCATTCCTTGCATTAAACTCTTTAGTGGCTTCCCATTTTCCAATATTTTAAATCAATCTTAATATGTTCTTAATTTTATTAACTGACCATATGCCAAAAATTATGTATGTGTAGCCTTTCCCCTACTTATGTCCCAAATACCTAGAACCCAGCCTGGCACATTGCAGGTGTTTAATAAATATTTGTTAAATAAACAAAGTCAGGATCTTGGCAATGTTGTTCTCTTTGTGGGGAGAACTCTTCCCTTCCTCTTCCTCCTGTTTCTTGGCAAATTCCTACTTGTCTTTTTAGCATTTGGGTTTCAGATTCCTTAAAAACTCTTTTCTTGTTCCCTGGGCCTAGTTTAGTTCCCTCTGTTTTATGCTTCCATAGCACCTTATAATGCCCTTTTGTAAATTCACCCAATTATTCACTCAATTCTTGAGCGCCTACTATGTCCCAACTCCTGTTCTAGGTCCTATGTAGTGAACACAGACATAATTTCAACTCTTGTGAAGCGTATATTGTAGTGAGGTGGAGGTGGAGGACGACAAAACAAACAAATAAGTACATAGTACTTTCTATAATTTTAAGTAATCTGAAGAAACATGAAGCAGGTTTGCGGGGGGGGTGGTGAGACACCCAAGGAAAGTAGGGGTGGATCCAGGGAAGTCCTCATGTATTAGGTACAGTAAGTCCCCTACATACAAACGAGTTCTGTTCCAAGAGTGTGTTCATAAGCCCAGTTTGTTCGTAAGTCCAACAAAGTTAGCCAGGTACCCAACTAACACAATCGGCTATATAGTACTGTTCTGTAATAAGTTTATAATACCTATCACCACTGCTTTTACACTTGTTTCCGGACATCCTGGGCTTGAAATAAAGATGCTGTACTACTGTACTCTATACAGTACTGTACAATAAAGTGCACAACCACTCGTGGAGGATGCACGCACGTGACAACGTAACCCAGACACGTGAAGTAACTTACATGATTGGATGTGCGAATGCACATTCGCATCTTTGAAAGTTCGCAACTTGAAGGTTTGTATGTAGGGGACTTACTGTATAAGTAAATAAGGAGTTCTCCCTGAGGATAACTGGGGAAAACTAGCACAGAGGAAACAGCAAGGGTAAAGGCCTTGAGGCAATAATGTCATTTTTTTGTTTTTTGTGGTACGCGGGCCTCTCACTGCTGCAGCTTCTCCTGTTGTGGAGCACAGGCCCCGGACACGCAGGCTCAGCGGCCATGGCTCACGGGCCCCGCTGCTCCGCGACAGGTGAGGTCCTCCCGGACCGGGGCACGAACCCGCGTCCCCGGCATTGGCAGGCGGACTCCTAACCACTGCGCCACCAGGGAAGCCCGGCAATAATGTTCTGAAAGTATTTTAGGAACAGCAATGAGCCCTGTGCCTGGGGCACAGTCAACAAGGGAAAGGGTAGAAAGAGATGAAGACAAAGAGGCTTTGGGTTTTTTTGGGGTTTTTTTCTGGACAAGTGATGTCATTTTAGTTGTTACAGTTACCTCTGGGATGGGCAGGGCCAAGGGCGAAGGCGCATGGTGTGGGTTCTGGGTGGACAGTCCTAGGAAAGCCAAGTCCTAAAGGTGCAGCCTCGGGAGCAGCCACGAGGTGGCGCCAGGCCGCTCCAGGAAGTGCAACCCGAGGCTGGGGGCTGGGAGTCTCGGTGATTCCCTGGGACGCCAGGCCTCGCCCTCCACCGGGCTGGTGGGCCCCCGAACACCCCAGAGGGGTTTCGCTTCCGTCCGGGGTTCCGAAGATGGTACCCATCTGTTTGAGGGGCAGTTCGGTTGTCCCAGCCTGGGGACTGCCACCGCAGCGCATCCACCGCGGCAGGTCTGCGCCCAGCTCCTTTCTGAGCTGCTGGGGCGGTCGGGACAGGGGGCCCCAGGCAGCCTGCTCACCACGCAGCTGTAGGTAACCCGCCGCGGGACATGTTGACTGCGGCCGCTGAGGGCCACCTGGCCGCCCCCGGGAACACGGCGGCCTGGACGCGTTCCGGGAGTCCAGCCGAGCACTGGAGGTAGGCCAGCCCGCCCTCGGACTGGAGGAGGCTGACGCTTGCTATTTTGAGGACTTTGGCTTTTAGTCTAAGATACTAAAGCCACAGATGGTGGGATTTTTAGTTTGAACGGGCTAGATTAGTTGGGAAGTAAATAAAAGGATCCAGATCAGAGATGATGGTGGTAGGGATCCTGGTAGTAACAGGAAAGGTAGTGATGAGTGGTCAAATTCTGGACACGCCTGGAAGACTTAGCCGACACGATTTGATGCAGGTTTGAGTATAAGGTGTAGGAGAAACAAGGCAGTTGATGAAGAATCAGGTGTTTGGTCTGAGAACCTGAAAAGATGAAGTTTCACCTGAGATTGGAAAGACTCCAGAAGAGCGTAGGGGGAGGGGTTTACATTCAGGAGAAATACCGATTTTGGACGTGTTGAGATATCTGTTAGACGCTAGAATGAAGAGTTTGAGTTGCCAGCTGTATAATAAACTCTGGAGCTCAAGGGAAGAGTCCAGGATGGAGATATAAATACGGGAATTATCAACGTATAGATGGTATTTAAAGCCATCTGGAGGATGAAAAGATGGGACGTTTGATGACTCAGCTCTGCGTAATTAAAACACTTAAAGGTTGAGAAGATGAGGAAACACCAGCCAGGGAGGAAAAGCGAAAGACAGTGGTGGTCAGAGGCCAAGTAAATGAAGTCTTTTAAGAAGCTGGGAAGGCTTATCTGTGTGAAATGGTAACAGGTGAGGTAAGACCTCGTCTGGGAATTGACCATTGCGATTAGCAGTGTGAAGGTCATTAATGGTCCTGACACTTTTTTGAAATAGTAGGTAAAAGCTTCATTGGTGTGGGCTCAGGAGAGGATGAGATATTTTCGGCACAGTAAGAACAACTTTTTGTAGAACTTTTGCTTTCAAAGAAATAGCATAGTAGCTGGAGGGAGATAGAATTCTCAGCATGCCTGGAACTCCTGGTAAGAACTACACACTGTGGTAACGACTGTGTCCATCTTGTTGACTGCTTTTTGCCTGGTACCAATGCTTGACCCAAAGCAGATGTGCAACTAAGTATTTCTTGAACAGTAAGTACCATTTCAGTTAAAATTATAGCCTAAAATTTGTTAAGGTTTAGAAGTATTTTCAATAGATGTTACTTTTTTTTTTTTTTTTGCGGTACGAGGTTCTCTCACTGTTGTGGCCTCTCCCGTTGCGGAGCACAGGCTCCGGACGCGCAGGCTCAGCAGCCCAGCCGCTCCGCAGCCTGTGGGATTTTCCTGGACCGGGGCACGAACCCGTGTCCCCTGCATCGGCAGGCGGACTCTCAACCACTGTGCCACCAGGGAAACCCAGATGTTACTTTTTTTTAATTGGATAAGAATATGTGTTTTGACACTGGTTAAGAGATGACCGGGCTTCCCTGGTGGTGCAGTGGTTGAGAGTCCGCCTGCCGATGCAGGGGACATGGGTTCGTGCCCCGGTCCGGGAAGATCCCACATGCCTCAGAGCGGCTGGGCCCGTGAGCCATGGCCGCTGAGCCTGCACGTCCGGAGCCTGTGTTCCGCAACGGGAGAGGCCACAACAGTGAGAGGCCTGTGTACCGCAAAAAAAGAAAAAAGAAAAAAAAAGAAATGATCACAGGTAATATGATCATTCCACATCTACTTACCAATTTCCCATCTGGCTCAATTATACTAAGCACCACATACCACCTTTATTTCAGGAAAACCATGCAATAATGACAATTTAATTTGCTAAAAATATTCAGTGCAGGTAACTTTATCTACAGCAGAGTTTTTCAAATCATGGAGAGAAGAAAGTAAATATATTTTTCTTTAGCAAAGTAGACTTTGGTTTAAGTTTGGAGAGCATCAGGAAGCCGTTAAGTCTTTAAAGAGCTGTTCATAGTACCAGAGTTTTGTGTGAAAGTTTGATTCATTGCTAAATGATGGCACACATTTATTTAATGAAACACATTTATTTGGTTTGAGGATGAGCGGTTGTAGTACAGTAAATCCTAGGTTTGACGTCTGGTGAACTACAGAGATGAATGAAGTCATGAAAGAGCAGATTAAACATGTAGGTTGCAGGTAGATAGAGGTGCTTAGCTTTGTTTGATGGGTAATCGAGAGTGTTTGAAAATTTTGAGCAGGGAAGTGAAATCATCTGAGCTGTATATTTATTAGCTACCATGAAAATTGGCTGCAGGATTGAATCTATGGGGAAGAAGAATGTTTTACAAACATGACTCTGGGAGATTTTATTGGATGCTCCTTGAAAAACATTCCATAGTAAAATGAATTAGGAGATACTGGGTTTCCCAAAATCAGGTTAAACAAACTTAATAAGATGTTTCTTTACTGTAGCCTTTCAGATACTTTGTGAATCTCTAAGTCGTATGGAATATGCAGATCATGGAACTCTTTGTTCCAGGAATCCTATTATTCTTTGGAACAGTTTGACAATTTTGGACCACTGTTGTATTATCGTTGTAATCTGGATGACCTAACCTGAATTTGAGGAAGTGTTGTAGGAATGCAAAGGAAGGATGAGATAACGATGAGCATACCTTATTGACTAACAGATGATGAAAATGGGGAGAGGAAAAAAGTCAAAGGGGAGACATGTGGGTTCACAAACTTGATGAGTTTAGCTTAGCACTTGATGAACTTTAAGATGTTGGACGACAACCAAGTATAAATCAGGGTTTTAACCTGAAAAGCATTCAAGGCTGGAAACAAGTTTCAGGAGTGCAGATACCATGTATATAGTGCAGGAGGCTAATCTTGAAATGATTAGAGCATGAATTAGCGATATTGAAGAAGTGATAGCTACAGATTTTTTTTTCCAGAAAAAAAAATGTGGGATAAAGCAAAAGTCTAATTTTAGAAAAGATGCGGCAACAAGTGCTTGAAAGTAAGTACTTGAAAGTAAGCATCATTTTCAATATTCAGACTGAGACATAAAAAGAAAACCAGTGTAAAGTCTGTTTTTATGCTCAGGGTGTTAATTCCCCATGTCAGTAAAGTGTGATGCCTCCTTCAGAAATCCTGACATCCTCAGCATACTTGGGCAATCGGTGTATTGTGACAAGCCAGGAATTCCTCACTGTTTCAGCTTTGTCATCCTCCCTGTGATGATTCATTGGGTCCACATAAGGAGTACAGTCCTAGGTTTCCAACTCCTCTCTTTGACATTCTCAGAGGTCTGCCTTCTGGGCCTCCTTGTGAACCACTGCTCTCAAAGAAGCAGTTGTTGCTTAGAACTGTGCTTGTCGGCACTTGCAGGTGTATCATGGAAAGTCTAGGAATTTATTTATTTATTTATTTTTAACATCTTTATTGGAGTATAATTGCTTTACAATGGTGTGTTGGTTTCTGCTTTATAACAAAATGAATCAGTTATATAACTGTATATATACATATGTTCCCATATCTCTTGCCTCTTGCGTCTCCCTCCCTCCCTCCCACCCTCCCTATCCCACCCCTCTAGATGGTCACAGACCACCGAGCTGATCTCCCTGTGCTATGCGGCTATTTCCCACTAGCTATCTATTTTACGTTTGGTAGTGTATATTTGTCCATGCCACCCTCTCACTTTGTCACAGCTTACCCTTCCCCCACCCCATATCCTAAAGTCCATTCTCTAGTAGGTCTGTGTCTTTATTCCCATCTTACCCCTAGGTTCTTCATGACCTTTTTTTTTCCCTTAGATTCCATATATATGTGTTAGCATACAGTATTTGTTTTTCTCCTTCTGACTTACTTCACTCTGTATGACAGACTCTAGGTCCATCCACCTCACTACAAATAACTCAATTTCGTTTCTTTTTATGGCTGAGTAATATCCCATTGTATATATGTGCCACATCTTCTTTATCCATTCATCTGTTGATGGACACTTAGGTTGCTTCCATGTCCTGGCTACTGTAAATAGAGCTACAATGAACATTTTGGTACATGACTCTTTTTGAATTATGGTTTTCTCAGGGTATATGCCCAGTAGTGGGATTGCTGGGTCGTATGGTAGTTCTATTTGTAGTTTTTTAAGGAACCTCCATACTGTTCTCCATAGTGGCTGTATCAATTTACATTCCCACCAACAGTGCAAGAGGGTTCCCTTTTCTCCACACCCTCTCCAGCATTTATTGTTTCTAGATTTTTTGATGATGGCCATTCTGACCGGTGTGAGATGATATCTCATTGTAGTTTGGATTTGCATTTCTCTAATGATTAATGATGTTGAGCATTCTTTCATGTGTTTGTTGGCTATCTGTATATCTTCTTTGGAGAAATGTCTACTTAGGTCTTCTGCCCATTTTTGGATTGGGTTGTTTGTTTTTTTGTTATTGAGCTGCATGAGTGGCTTGTAAATTTTGGAGAGTAAGCCTTTGTCAGTTGCTTCATTTGCAAATATTTTCTCCCATTCTGAGGGTTGTCTTTTGGTCTTGTTTATGGTTTCCTTTGCTGTGCCAAAGCTTTTAAGTTTCATTAGGTCCCATTTGTTTATTTTTGTTTTTATTTCCATTTCTCTAGGAGGTAGGTCAAAAAGGATCTTGCTGTGATCTAAGAATTTATAGAACAGCTGAAAGGCTGAAAAACTGTCACCATCAGAAATAAAACCTGTTAAAAAAATAAGAAAACTGAGATAAAATAAAATACAGCACAATATGTCCTTTGTTGTGTTAATATCCTTTGCATAATTAAGTCAACCTGCATTTATGTTTAGAAGGAAATGCATGTAGCAAAACATGTAGATGCATTTTCAAGGTCAGAATGGGGAGTTTGGAAGAAAAATACGGAGCAGACGGTAAGCTCATAGGAAAATTAAGTCAGCCAGCTCTCCCCAGATGGTCACCTTTTATACTGTTTTTTGTAGTTTGCGAATTAGGCACCTGTGTTTTCTTCAACTCACTCCCTGCCATGTGAATTCTTGCATTTGACATTTTAATTGCAAATAAAAACAATAAATTCTTGATTTTTTTCCACCAAAGCCCCCATATTTTTTATTCTTATTTTTTCTTGGAATGAAATAACACTTATTCATATTTTGGAATTCCTAAAATGCTTATTTGAATTTTACAGTTTATCACCTGGTATGGTAATGGTTCAATTCACATAAAGGATTTCTTTTTGCACTTCTCAGGAGACTGGCTTGAGTTACTTTTAAGAACTGTTCAATTAAAAAATATATATATATATATGTTTTCTATAAAATGTAGTTTTAAAGGAAGTCTATGATTCATGATAAAAATAGCCATATTGATTTCATATCTAATTTAGTTTAAAATGTTCCTTGACTTTGACAGTCACATGTTAAGTACATCATCTACCCCCATACATAAGAAGAGCATAATGCCTTTAAATACACAATGATTTTCAGGTAAACAATGTGTTTTTCTCAATCACTGCTTTCAGAGTTCTATGGCATTTGAACTGGCGTTCTATTATTGAAATGTCAGATAAAAATTGTAAGGCTACCTCTATCGGCACTTAATAAACCAACATAACAATTTCCTCTTTTCTTTTGCATCGTTTATATGCATTAATAAGTGTTGACACTGAGATGCATGTAGAAGAAAAAGGATCCCTAAGAGAGAAATGTTAATCTTTTTCCTTATCTGTTAGAGATATCCTTGATAAATGTAACGAAAATAAATGTGTTTAAAGCATTATTAGAATGTGATGACGTTCTTGCACCTGAGTTAAGGTATTCAGAGTACGTATAATTAAAGGTAAGATAAAACTACTCGGTAAACTATGGCAGGACTGGCTTATGTTAAGGCTACTTGAAAAATAATGCCTTTCAAATTAAACTTGTTTATGTATGAGTAGTTTGTTCTGCATTAAAAAATGTGAATTCATACTCAGATTTAAGTATTGGGATATTAGCTTATTCAAAAGATAAAACAAAGCTAAGCTTATTTTATTTAATCTTCTCTCAAATGGAGCAAAACCCAGCTATTTACCATAAATTCAGGACCTTGTTGAACAAGTCATTTCAAGTTTATTGCATTTGCCTGTTTGTTTTGAGTCAGATCCTAATGGCTCACGAACTAGAAAAGGTACAAGTATAATTTTAAGTACATCTAGGGGTCTATGGGATTAAATTGTTTTCATCTGACAAGAAAATGCTAAGTTATTTTTAATCTAATATGAAGTTGCAGCATCTGTTTTTGTCCAAATAAATGTTTTATTTGTGAATTTTAAACTTAACTCCTCATGCTTAGAGTCTACAGCAGAACCTCCAAACTTCATCTCCTAGAACTTCCTTAAAATTACACTTAAAAAATGTTTCTGATACATTTTCATGCATACAGCAATTGAATTATGGTTACAGAGTCAATGAACAGTCTTTTGTGTAGTGTGTGTTGAATAGCATAGAGCAAGTCAACACTACTCCAAAATATTTCCTCCATCTCTGGGCAGGTATTTTCTTTTGGCTCATTTATTTATTCAGTAAATATTTAATGAGTACCTGCCATGTTACAGACCTTCAGCTGGGAATGGACATCAAAGGAGAACAAAAAACAATCATGGTTCTTGTTCTCATGAAGCTTACACTCTACAGGAGACAGGTAGTAGTCAAAGAGTCATGGAGATAAATGTGCGATTACAATAATGATAAGTACTAGGAAACAAAGATGGACGGTACTATGAAAGAACCATGGATGGCACAGAGTGGGCATCTTAGAAAGAATGAGTAGTGATAGTCTTGATAGCATAAATTAAAATTTTTGCATATTTTTTAAACAAAGAAAACATATCTAAAGCATAGGACTGGAATTTATATTTACCCTATAAACCTCCCCAAGAAGTGGATTTATTTTGTAATTAGGGGAAAAAGGCATTCAAGTTTGTTTTTTGTCATCTTTAAATTTATTCAATAGTTCGTATAACTGTACTTATGACTAAATAACACTTCATTAGTTACTATTAGTTTGCTATGCAAATGCAATAAGTTACTAAACAATTATTTTTCCTCCTCCTCTGTTCCCAAGATTTGTTTTATAAAAGAAACATCAATTGAAAGTCTGACAAAGCAGCCCCAGGGAATCTAATGTAATGAGGAGAAACTCATTATTTCACGACTTTTATTTGGAATTTTTTTTTTTTTTTTTTTTTTTTTTTTTTTTTTTTGCGGTACGCGGGCCTCTCACTGTTGTAGCCTCTCCCGTTGCGGAGCACAGGCTCCGGACGCACAGGCTCAGCGGCCATGGCTCACGGGCCCAGCCGCTCCGCGGCATGTGGGATCCTCCCAGACTGGGGCACGAACCCGTGTCCCCTGCATCGGCAGGCGGACTCTCAACCACTGCGCCACCAGGGAAGCCCCTATTTGGAATTTTAAATCATCTTTTGTACAGCTTGATAGTAGTCATGTTCTCAACAGCTATTCACCATAGCAATTTCTGTAGACACCAAGCTTCACTTTGTGCTCTAATCATCTTTTAAAGACACAGACAGCACTGCATTAACCTCACCATACAATTCTCAAAGTAACTAAGAAACTGAGTCATAGTATGATATAGTAGTGATAAGGTAACAGAGGAAACATTATTAAGTAGCTTGATAGCAGAATAATTTATCAAAGTGTCAGTTTAGATAAAAACATTCATCCATTCTCTAGTGTAGGAGATATTTGAGGACATGAAAAGTTAAATTTGTAAGGTTTCTTTATAATGAGCTCTTTGAAAACACTGAACTCGATTGGGTGTCTCTCCAGCAATTTCCTGACAAAATTTTCCCTTCCAGTTTCCTGAGCAATATGAAAAAGGCGGTTGGGATGTCCTAGTAATAATTACTGGGAAAAAAATTTCCAATTTGACAATATACACAGGTGGAATCACTACCAGTGTAAAAGCTTGGTTATGTTTTATGTACTAAGCCAGGGAAATACTAAAACTCATAGAACCTAAGGATCCATATCTTTTTGTGTCTAGTATTTTAAGGTGCCAGACAATAATTATTTAACTAACTTTTATTGAGAAAACGTTAGACAGATAAGGAGTTATGGAAGGGAAGGTAAAATGTATAGACTTCAATTAAGAGTTAAATTTAAAGCTCTGTGAAAAGTGTTTTGTTCTTTCATCAAGTGCATCTAAAATCAGTTGAGGCTGTAGATGAAGTGTAAATAAAGCATAGTGTGGATGGACAGGCTGGGTCGCTGGTGATGCAGTGTTGAGGTATCATCTTGCTAATCTGTACGTGGTAGTTGTATTCCTACAACTATACTCCCAGTACTTAACTGGATAATGAAGAAATGCTCATTGTATTCATTGTCTCAGAAATTTTAGAAACAATTTGTCTGCATACAAAATGTAGTTTGGACAGTGTACTTTGAAATACCTCCCAGAGAGTTTAAAATAAGGCTTCCCTAAAAATTTTCATGAGTGCTAAAATAAACTCTGATCCATTTTCCAAGTCATACCCATGGTTCTTACTCCACCCACTTGTAGAAGGTTAAAGTTGATTATTATAAAAAGATGGAGTCTAGTCCCTTAAATCCTAATTTTCTCAGAATTCACATTTTGTAAGACACCCAAATCTTGTCAAATTGGGCTTGATATAGTATCTCTGTTAACTAGTGAAGACAAATACTTGTATATAATATTAATATAATATATAGGTATATATAAGTACATAATACATAATACTTGTATAATATAACAGTAACATTTAATTCCGTACAATCAGTTGTATTCAACAACCAGTTTTTAAGTGCCTACAATTGTTATGATTCTGGATTGGATATAATGGAGCATACAAAAATTAATAGGGCACAGATGTTTTAGTATTTAGTGTAAAAGAGGGCAGTAGTTTGTTCAACTTCTTTCAGACATGCAAAAACAGATTACATTTTGGCCAGGTCTAATTTCTCATAGATTCTCCAAACACGATCAAGTCAGGTGTTCATTTGCGTGGTTGCCAAGAAGGCTGGAAACAGAAAATGAGATGAGCTAATTTCACTGTCATTAGGACTAAGGTTATAGTTGGCTGTCATTATGTAAAGACATGGATGCAAGATTAAAAAGAAACGTGAGGTGAAAATATAGAAGAAAGGGAAAGACATCAAATATGAGATAAAAGAAAGCTCAAACAAAAAAGGAAGTTGAAACCTCTGATTTCCTGAGGTCTCAGGTGATAGCAGGCAAATCAAGCTTCAATTTTAGCTGCTTGGGAAAATTAGATGAATTTTTTTTAAAAAGGAAGAAGGAAAGAAAAAGAAGAAAACGTTGAATATAGTTCCTATAAAAACTGGGAAACGTTACTCATTCAGACCACGTAACAGGGATTGTTTAACAAAGCTGTATCTTAAGCTTTGTATACTTAAAGATTTGTTTATTGGGTAAGTAATCACTGTCAAATGAAACAGGTACCTGCCACTTCAGAGAATCTCTTAGCAACTACAGCTTTTCATTTTGTAGTGTAAAGTGTTCTTCTGGTTGCAGTAGGTTTGGCAAACAATTTGAGATTCATGATTTAAAAATTCTAGTATTGTCAGACTTTTGTGATACACTTCAGTGTCGTCCCAAATCCTAGGAAGAGAATTCATTCAGCTTTTGATAATAAACATAAATTGGGATTATTTTTAACAGCATACTAAGTAAAGCTTTTAATTTGAGCACATTTAAATTGAGCTAGTCCTAAGGTTTACCAATTAGTGTGCATCTAAGGAACATGGCAATTTGTGGGTGGATCCAAACAGAGATGAGTGTCAGATGAGTAGGACACAATGGTTGTCATGTCTCATTATAACTTGTAAATTGACAGAATTTCCTTTCATATCAGAGCACTGCAAGTGCAAAGCATTATTGGCCATTTATTTTAATTTGTTGGTACACGTGCTCTGTTGTGCAGCATGAGATTTTTAAACTGAGCATTCTTTGGTCCAATTTTTAGATACATCATGAAGCTAGTAATAAGTCAGTATTTCATGTACACTATTTAAATTGTAGACTTAATAATGACTTCTACAATACTGTACATGAAATACTAACTTACGGCTAGATTTTGTTGTCCATAGTCATTTAACTTAAACTCTGTGGGTCAAGTATGTTTTTAAAAAGAGGACCTCTAGTCACCTTTTCAAAGGAAATTTGAGTAGCATAGTTTCATTCCTATAATTTAACATTTCCTCTTCACATATTTCCACTAATAGAACAGGAAGTGAGGACCCACAGAAAGAAAGGGTTAAAAGAAAAGATGGTATAGATGTCATGTATAGTTCATGTGCCAGGTACTCTATATGAAAATCTCATCATAATTACATTCTCCTTCAGACCTCACAATAACTGTATATAATCAGTATTACCACATTTTATACTTCTCAGGTCTCTGACTTTTAGGTTTATATCCATATTCTCCAACTGCTTGGTGCAGTGCTAAAACATTTTATAACATTCCTAATTGATGCTGAATAGAGGGATCTTATATGGATAGGAAGAGACTAACAGGAGAAAGTGCCATACTCTTATGTGCTTTTAAAATAGTTCTGTCTTCAGGGTGCTGATACTTTTCTTCTCCCTTGTTATTCTGGTCACTTGTTAAATTTGTTGTTGACACCATCTGCTTATGGCTAAAGAGGCAGACACAATTATTGAAAAAACAGGCTAAGGCATGTGACTGTATTCACTAGTAAATCCTTTTCTGCTGAAGAGACATTCTTTTTTTTTTTTTTAAGGGCTTCAAATGCTTGGCTTATTTATTTATTTATCTATCTATCTATTTATTTATTTATTTATGGCTGTGTTGGGTCTTCATTTCTGTGCGAGGGCTTTCTCTAGTTGTGGCAAGCGGGGGCCACTCTTCATCGCAGTGCACGGGCCTGTCACTATCGCGGCCTTTCTTGTTGTGGAGCACAGGCTCCAGTCGCGCAGGCTCAGTAGTTGTGGCTCACGGGTCTAGTTGCTCAGCGGCATGTGAGATCCTCCCAGACCAGGGCTCGAACCTGTCTGCATTAGCAGGCAAATTCTCAACCACTGAGCCACCAGGGAAGCCCAGAGACATTCTTTTGAGACCTCATCATACAGCTGTGCACCTCCTCAGGGTACTGATTCTTCTTCTCCCCACCTGTGCTGTCCACGTCTTGCCATCCCCACTGCCACCATTTAACTGAAGCTTTCACCATTTCTTGCCAAGACCACTGTAATAGCCTTCTTCCTAACTGGTTTCCTGTGTATATGCTTGACCCACTGTAACTAACATTTCAAACAGTAGTCATAATGGTATTTGTAAAATGTGAACCAAATCATATCATTCTGCTAAAAACTCTTCAATGGCTTTCTTTAGTAATTACACCAAAATATAACCTTCTTATAAAATCTTCTTAAAATCTAACACCTGTTTACTTCTCAAACTTTGTTTCCTATACAGTGGTGTGTTGTAATTGGTACTTTCTGCCTTGTGAGAGCTGAGTGTTGAGTAGTCAAGAATTTTTCAAGCCAGTGGTTATCATGTTGGTAGCTTGAAACTGGTCATGGTAGCAGTATTTACACTACAGAAATCAGAAAACACTACAAATAAGGGCTTTTTCTGTTTTGTCCATGTGTTTTGGAGAGCTGGTTGTTCATCATTTACCAGCACACCATTGTTGCGATTGCTGTCTGCCTTACACACTGTGCTCCACTGACACTGGTTTTGTCTGTTCTTCTAATATGTAGGCTTGCTCCCCTCAGTTTAGGGTCTTTGCCCTTGCTATTCTCTTCGGATATTCCTCCTTCGGATTTTCATATGGCTGGCTTGTTATGAATATTCAAGTCTCAGTCCAGTGTCACCTTCTCAGAGAGGCTTTCCATGGCTGTCTTATTCAAAGGACCACCACATGTGACTCCAGTTTCTCAATATCATCAACCTTATCCCTGCTAGAATAGTGCCTTTAAAGTCATTTCCTCTGGTATTAGTTTGGTATTAGTTAGTTTGTATTTGGTTGCCAGTCACAGGGAACCAAACAGTAAAGCATATATTTGTCTCATAGGCAAGAATCATGGGGTTGCACAGTTCAAGGCCAGTACACAGCTCAGTGATGACATGAAGGGCTAGGCCCCTTCCTTCTTCCTACTCCACCTGCCTCAGCATGTGACAGCCGTTTGCATGATCACAAAATGGCTGATTCACCTCTAGGCACATTTAAGGCTGGCAGGAGAATGGGGAAAGAGTTAAGGGTTCGAAGACCTAAAAGCTGAAGCACACGCCAGCGTTTTGTTCATCTAAAAAGCCTTCCTGGAAGCCATACCCAGTGACTTTACACTTACAACAACTTGGCCAAATGACAGAAGAGTCTGGAAAGAGAAGTATGATTGCTTTCCAGCTTTTGTAGTAGAAGGCAAGGGATGTGAGGGTTTTAGATGACTTTGGGGTAGATAATTCATATTGTTTGCTATAGTACTCAATAAATTTGTGTGGAATTAGTGGACAATATGCCTTAAATGACCCAGCTCTATCTTCATCCAAGGTCCAGATGCAGATGAGTCATGGGTTAAATTCTGCAGTCTAAATGTTAACCAAGTTAATAAAAAGTTATCATTAAGGAAAGAGAAGATGATAATTGGACTCTTCCAGATGACTGGAAGTTCATCCCATTTAAGTTCCACTATTTTATTGTTTTTGGTTATAATGTTCAACTACTTTAAAGGAAGTCTTTCCGGAATATGTTATCTTAATATCATCAGGCAGTTGATAATGATTTGATCATTTTTAATGATTAATATATGTTATCAAGGGGCTTTCCTGGTGGCGCAGTGGTTGAGAGTCCGCCTGCCAATGCAGGGGACACGGGTTCATGCCCCGGTCCAGGAAGATCCCACGTGCCGCGGAGCGGCTGGGCCCGTGAGCCATGGCCGCTGAGCCTGCGAGTCCAGAGCCTGTGCTCCACAACGGGAGAGGCCACAACAGTGAGAGGCCCATGTACCGCAAAAAAAAAAAAAAAAAAAAAGTTATCAATATGAGCACATTGATTATACTGTAATGTGTTGAAGGGTTACCTTCCAGGACTTTGGGCAGTGTTATATCTGTTTGCCTCAGTTTGCGATGATGCTATATTTAAAAAATAAGTTTGCCATACCTTTATTGTTTTATTTCTAATCCCTTTTCCATGGCAGGATAGAGAAATAAATAAGAGCATGGGGCTTCCCTGGTGGCGCAGTGGTTGAGAGTCCGCCTGCCAATGCAGGGGACACGGGTTCATGCCCCGGTCCAGGAAGATCCCACGTGCCGCGGAGCGGCTGGGCCCGTGAGCCATGGCCGCTGAGCCTGCGAGTCCAGAGCCTGTGCTCCACAACGGGAGAGGCCACAACAGTGAGAGGCCCATGTACCGCAAAAAAAAAAAAAAAAAAAAAGTTATCAATATGAGCACATTGATTATACTGTAATGTGTTGAAGGGTTACCTTCCAGGACTTTGGGCAGTGTTATATCTGTTTGCCTCAGTTTGCGATGATGCTATATTTAAAAAATAAGTTTGCCATACCTTTATTGTTTTATTTCTAATCCCTTTTCCATGGCAGGATAGAGAAATAAATAAGAGCATGGGGCTTCCCTGGTGGCGCAGTGGTTGAGAGTCCGCCTGCCGATGCAGGGGACACGGGTTCGTGCCCCGGTCTGGGAAGATCCCACATGCCGCGGAGCGGCTGGGCCCGTGAGCCATGGCTGGTGAGCCTGCGCGTCCGGAGCCTGTGCTTCGCAACGGGAGAGGCCACAACAATGAGAGGCCCACATACCGCAGCAAAAAAAAAAAAAAAAAAAAAAAAAAAAAAAATAAGAGCATGGGCACTGGAGTCAAACCCCTCTGGTCTTAAATCCTGGCCCTACTAGCTGTGTAACCTTGAGCCAGATAATTCATCTTTCTGAGCCTTAGTTGGTTTTTTGTTTTGTTTTATTTTGTTTTTAACTATACAGTAGGAACAGTAGTAATCCTTTTATATATTTTTGAAGATTTTATAAGATGAGCTAAGTACGACAAGTAAACAATGAATAAATGATGGCCTTTAACTCACTTTATTCTGGATCACATATTAAACTATCAGTAACCTTAAAGTGCATTTGTGAACCACTTTCTGCATCAGCACCATCTGAGATGACTACTAAAAGAGCAAATTTCAAAGCTTCACCCTCAGCCTCTTTTTTTTTATCTTAATTTTTTTTTTTTTTTTTTTTTTTTCGGTACGCCGGCCTCTCACCACTGCGGCCTCTCCCGCTGCGGAGCACAAGCTCCAGACGCGCAGGCCCAGCGTCCATGGCTCACGGGCCCAGACCACTCGGCGGCATGTGGGATCCTCCCGGACGGGGGCACGAACCCTCATCCCCTGCATCGGCAGGCGGACTCTCAACCACTGCGCCACCAGGGAAACCCTATCTTAATTTTTAATAAATGGTCCAGGGTTATTTTGTTGTTGTTGTTGACTAAAATTTGAGAACCACTGTTTTCAGCCCTCAAGCAAGGATTTGTTGATCAGATTAGCTTAATCTCTGTTAACAATGTTGGAGAAGTGGTGCTGGGAATGATTTTAACAATATAGATTCCTGAGACATATCTCAAATGTAGTCCAGGTTCTAGAGCCATATTGCCAGGATTCAAATCCTAACTCTACAACTTACTAGCTCTTTCCTCAGAGAAGTAATTTTAACTCTATGGGTCTCAGTTTCTTGTTCTGTAAAATGGAGATAATAGTACCTACCTCATAGTGCTAAGAGAAGGAAAATGTTTAAAATTCGTGCATACTAAACACTGTACATGAGAGCAATTAGCAATTGCTGTACGTGACAGCAATAAGTAACATTGTTATTAGATTTCCTGGAGTGTACCTTGAGAGGCCGTATCAGTGATTCTCAGCATGGTCATGCATTATATCTCTAGGGAACTCTGAAGATACTAATGCCCAGGCCATATGCCAGAACAATGAAATCAGAAATATATGTAGGTAGGATCTAGGTATCTGTTTTTTGTTTTGTTTTGTTTTTCAGTTAACCCAGGTGATCCCAGTGGGTAGCCAAGGCTGAGAAACACTCTTCCCTATCATTTAAATGCTCTCCAGGGAACTCCCTGGCAGTCCAGTGGTTAGGGATAGATGGTGGAAGTATGAGCTTGAGAGTTGGCAGACCAGAGGATGAGTCCATTTCAGAAAAAAACTGTGAGATCTTCTTGCCTTCATTGTGTTTGTCAAGCAGCCTCCCCAGTCGTTATGTAATATTTCTTCTAGTCTGAGCTATCCTGATAAACCCAGACCTCTGTATTCGTAACCAAATTTTGTAGAATAGTTTCATAAAACAAGTGTGAGGTTCTCAGTGAGAACCCTAAGGGAACTCGTAAATAAACTACACACACTTTATTGCAATCATTTTAAGAACAAGTATTTTACTTACTCAAAGGCTTCTCTTGCTTTCTTCCAGACCTTGGCTTGCAGGTTTCTGGTACTTTTACAGAGCTAAAGGGAATCAGAATTTCATTTTAAGCTCCAGTCTAACATCCAATTTATCACTCACCACATCTTTGCAGCACCAGCCAGGACTGGGCTGGAGGGACCTGATCTCACTCACTCTTAGTTTTTAGATTTCTTTTGGCTTTTACCAACTGCCACATACCCCATGACCTCATACTGCTAGATTCCCTTGGGTAGGTGCCAGCAAGATGGTTCCTGCTCTAGTGCCACTGCTCTCCAGTTCTCTCCCTCTGATCAGATAGGCAGAGGGCAGGCAGATCACCATGTCCACTGCCTGTGTCACCAGGAAAGGGATTCTAGTCTCCCTCTGCAGGCAACCCCCAATGGCTACAATTGGTTCTATTTGGAACACTCCTCGCTTGGTTAATGGAAGAGAAGCAAAAGACCTAGTATTCTGTCCAAAGTTAATGACTTAACAATTTTTCATGAATTTTCTTTCATCTCACAATTAGCTCTTTTTCTTTAACCAATTTATTTATTTTTGGCTGTGTTGGGTCTTCATTGCTGCATGTGGGCTTTCTCTAGTTGCAGCGAGCGGGGGCATCTCTTCGTTGCAGTGTGCGGGCTTCTCACTGCAGTGGCTTCTCTTGTTGCAGGAGCATGGGCTCTAGGAATGCAGGCTTCAGTAGTTGTGGCTCGCAGGCTCTAGAGCGCAGGCTCAGCAGTTGTGGCACACGGGCTTAGTTGCTCCGTGGCATGTGGGATCTTCCCGCACCAGGGCTCAAACCTGTGCCCCTGCGTTAGCAGGCGGACTCTGAACCACTGCGCCACCAGGGAAATCCCACAGTTACCTCTTAATAAGGACTGGAAAAGGCCTATGGTATTACATTACATAACAGGGCCGGCCCAGCTTTGAATAAGTCTTAATATGGTGGATAGTGTCTAATTTCTTTGATGGCTCTTTTTTGAACTTTATTTCTCAACTTTGGATGGTCATAGGAATCATCTGGAAGCTTAAGAACAAAGAAACAAACAAAACCTCATGACTGGATCTCACACTTAGAGATTTTGAATAATTGGTCTGGGGAAGCAGGCTGGTTTTAAAACTCCACAGGTGATCCAGGTGAGCAGCCTTTGCTAGGAGCACTGTTTCAGGATGGGGCTGGTACTTAACACTAATTACTTTCATTCATGGACTTTTATCAATAATTCTGAGACTTCCAGAAGAGTCCCATTCAGTATCCTGTTCTACAGGGTATCAAAGAATAATAGAAAATGCAAGAGTTTCTGGAATGCTGGGGCTGAAAGAAACCTGAACCGTCATTTTGTTCACTATCTCTTGAAATGGGGTCTGTGAAACTACTTTAGAATCACTTGAGTCATTTGTTTAAAAGGCAAATTCCTGGGCCTTATCCTCATACCTCCTGAATCAACCTCCCTCAAGTGGGGGTGAAGGGTCAGGAACCTACATTTTAATACGTTTCCGCAGGTAATTCTTAGGCACACTCATGTTTTAGAACCATTGATTTATAGCAGAGGTTCTTAACCCTGCATGCACATTTGAACTAAATAGGGCTATAAAACTACCCATGCCAGCTAGACCAGTGGTTCTCAACCATGACTGCACTTCAGCATCACCTTGAGGGCTTTCAAAAGCCTAATGCCTAGGCCTCCCCCATGCCAATCTGATTGGAATCTCTGGGGTGAGACCCAGGTATCCAAGGGTTTTAAAGCTCCCCAGGTGGTTCCAGTCTGCAGCCAAGGTTGAGAACCACTCTTCCATATATTCTGGTTTAATTCATTTGGGGTGAGTCTCAGGCATTAATAACTTATTGTGGTAATCATTTTGCTGTATACATATATCAAATCATTATGTTGTACACTTAAACTAATACAGTGTTATGTGTCAATTATATCTCAATAAAATGGGGGAATAAATAAATAAATTTTAAATGTATTCCAGGTAATTTTAAAGTGCAGTCCAGGGTGAGAACTCCTGAATAGTCGCTTTCAGATTTTCTGAACTTCTTCTAGTTCAGTCACGTGATACCCTTTAGCCTACGGATTCAGGCTTGCGTCCTTCCCCCCCACACCAGACCCAAGCCAGTCTTGATCATGGCTGATGGTGATCTGGAGGTTTAGTCTCAGGAGAAGTGAGTTATATGTCCACCTAGACATAGACCTCTAACCCCTGCCTTCCTAGCTAGTCTCATTAATTAATCCATAATTCATTCAGCAAACATAAACACCTAATATTTGTCAAGTACTCCTCATTGAACTATAGATACAATAACAAATAAGATACTGTTCCTGACCTCAAGAAGCTAATATATTTGCAAGGGTGAAGGATGGAGACATATATGCAAAAAGAGCTATAGCAGAGAGTAGTAATTATTACAATGGATAAGTGAACAAAGGACTGTGGGATCATAGGTGTGATTGCAACTAAATCTGCCTTGGAGGGTCAGGGAAGACATGCCTAAGGAGATGCTATTTAAGCCAAGTCTTCCCTACATGACCTAACACACCCTCCATGATATGATTTCTCTCTACTGCGTCTCTTGCTACTCTTGGCCTGGTTTCAACTTCAGCCATACTGAACTCTTAGTTCTGTGAATGCCCCACACTCCCTTGGTAAGACTTCAATCTGCATTTATTTGCCTGGAACTTTTTTTCTCCTTTTCCCCACCCGTACCTCCTACCCAGGGCTCTGCTTAGCTATTACTTTCACAAAGAGCTCCTCCCTGACCTCCTGGATGATGATAAATGTCTTGCTTAGACATCCATGTACTAGCCTGTTGAGCTGCTTTTATAGCTCATGCCCCCTCTGTTGGGTATCTGTGATCCGTCAGACCTATAAATGCCATGAAAGCAAGAGCAACCGTCTGTTTCTGTTACCACAGTGTCTCCCATGCCTGGCACAATTGGATGAATAAATTAATTGCATTCCAGGAACAGGGGATGATATGTACAAAGTCACAGAAACATGGTGTTCTGTGGCATGTCCTAGAATGGTAAAAATTTTGGATGGTCAGCATATAGGATGGGCAGGAGGAGGTTTCTAGAGATGAGTCATAAGAGGTTGGTTGTTAAGGGCTTTGTATGTAGCCCTAAGTGGTCCGAACTTCACCCTTTAGGCAGTAGGAAGCCAGAGAAGGTTTTATGCAAGAGAGTATAATAATGAGATTTATCACTCTGGGAGCAGAGTGGGCAGTGGACTGTAAAAGAAAAGCCACTTAAAGAACAGTTCGGAGATGCTCCAGGACCTCAGGAGAGAAGTAATGAAGCAAAGGGTTTCCATTCAAAAGGCATTTTGAGATAGAACCTACAGCACTTGCTGACTGATTGCATGTGGGGGTGAATCTGAAAGATGATGCCATGGTCTAGCTTGGAAGACAGGCTGGATGGAGATGCTATTAATGGAAATATGGAATATAAGAAGAGAAGAGCTCATTTCAGGAAAAAAATATGATGAGCACAGTTTTAAACATGTTGAGAGTTCCAAGTGCCTGTTGGCATCTAGGTAGAGTCTTTCATGCAGTTAGAAATGCATACAATTCTTAGCTTGGTATCTTACTGATTGTGGATGTGGCTGGTGTGGTACAGTTGATTATGTTGACTTTCAGTTTATGTATCAAAGGACAGACTTTCGAAACTGGCAGCGTCTTACTGATTTCAGGATTTATGCTTCCTTGGGCTACGATTGGCAATCAGTTGGCAGTACGTCAAAGGAGAGTCTCCATTAAAGTTACTTTTTGGTTATTTTCTTTGGTTAGATACATAAACCTATACCAACCCCACCCTAATTCAGAGGTGGTAGAAATTTTATTATAGGTAGCTGTACTGTTATGTTTTTTTCTCATTTAGCTGTGAATTCAGAAGTGTGTCTTGTTAAGCTAGTGCCAGGTCTAATAGGAACACAAATTGAGGGATGGATGTATGGATGGATGGATGGATGAATGAATGTATAATCTGATGCCAGGGATACGGGATACTTTCTGGAGTTAATCACTTAGGAATTGAAAATCTCTATACATAAATGCCTAAGTGACTTTTCAGTGAGTTATTGACTACAGCAAGAGAGGTAGAAGAGATCACCATACGTATTTTTAAAATAGCCTTCATCATATCATTTTCTTTTGGCAATACAAAACCATCCTGGGAATTTTAAAGCTATGGCTATAAGAGACTGTGTTTCTTGATACATTAACGTGTGCGTGTGTGTGTGTGTGTAAGTTTTATTTGGGGCAAAATGAGAACTATAGCCTGGGAGACAGCATTCCACATAGTTCTGAGAAACTGCTCCAAAGAGGTATTAGGGAAGGTCAGTGTATATGTGATTTTTGTGGAGGGGGAATACATGCAATCAAGCACTTACTTTTTGGAGAAGGTTTCTGCTGGTCCTGTGAAAATTACTGCTAGTTACGAGGAGCAGACACCACCATGAAGGATTTTAGTGCTTTTCTAGATACGAGGAGATGCAAGAACTGGACTCATAAAATCTTCTCCTGAAAATATCTAACTATCTAAAGACCTGTTCTGCCAGTTTTTCCCAAAGCACAGAGGGCCTCATTATCGACCTCCACCTTGAACTCCTTTCAGGGGGTGTTGAAGGTGAGCAGCTGCAGCAGCTCGTAATTTGATCCTTGTGGAGGCAGATGGCAAGTGCCAGTTTGTAGGTGACAGGGCCCCCTCATTGTCATAAATTCGACCATGGTTTGAGAGGTATTTCATGACCATTTTGTCCCACAGCGGTAGGAATGCTCATTCCCAGGTCTGGCGAAGATTTTGTTGATAGGCCACTCTATGTGCTATTATTGGACTAGACCTATTAACAGTAGCCAAAAGTCTCTGGACCGTCTGTCTTACTAGTCTGTTGCAGTCCAGGAAAAAATCCCCTCTTGTTGCATCTTGCCGTATCTGGAGTTACACTGTTACATTGATCTCATATAGAACTCTATATTTTTGTCAGAGGCTCATTGACACATTTGGTAATGCAAGAAACAACAATCTGGTAAAACAGGCAAAGTGCAAATAACATAGCTAGTAGTATTATTAAAGTCATAAGTAAGAATTAATTTTATGCTTCCATTAGGTGCGGCCCAGTGTACCCCCAGGTCATCTGACTTAGTCTGTTCTCTACTAGTCCTTATCTTTCAGGGAAATTATATATTGGCACTGTCCATAAGGCCCAATTTCCTAGCATTATTAGGCTGGTTATCCTTAGTATAATTTAATTGTTCCCAAGATAAAGGGGGGCCTTAAAACTTAAATGACCATAACACATAAATTACACCAGACTCTGGGGCTGCAGTGGTGAATAAACCCAATTAAGTTCTTACCCTCAAGGAGTTTATCGACAAGTGGAGAAGATGCACATTAATCAAATTGTCATACTAATAAATGTAAAAATGCAGGTGTGATAAATGTGGAATGCGAAAAGAAAACCTGAAAAAAGCATCTCAGAGGTAAAATTGACAGGATTCATTTGGTTGTTGAGGTATCAGAATATACAAAAGACATGCTTCCTTCTATTCTTTCCTGAAAGAATATTCAAACTAATTTGTGTGACAGAAATAACTTATGAGAAATGCCATTAAGGAAGATGTATTAAGTGACAAATTGTGTGGAACAGATTTAAGTGACCTTTTATCAAAAGAGATCAATAAACTATGAATTGTAAATTCTTGTTTTGCAATTAATTCCACTTACTTTTCATTGTCACTGAAATGATGGTACTTTGGTGAAGAGATTCAGTTTACTCCATGTCTCTCCATTTTGATTTTTTTTTTTCATTCAGATGTTGCCAGAGCAATTGAATTACTGGAAAAACTGCAGGAATCTGGAGAAGTACCAGTGCACAAGCTACAATCCCTCAAAAAAGTGCTCCAGAGTGAGTTTTGTACTGCTATTCGAGAGGTATGAGACTAAGATTTTGATAACTATATTCTGCCATATGTCTTCTGAATAGAAAACACATCTTTTCCACACAAACAGTCGAAATAGTTAAGATTGTAACTGCATCTTAGCTTTCGAACTGCTTGGACAGATGATAAAAATAATTTAGTCTGCGAAATTCCAAAATTAGATTCAGTTAGGATTTATGCATTCATATAAAACCAAATGTTGATCTTATGGTACCAATGAAGTGACTGCCTCAGCAGGGGACTCTGGCGTGTAGTCTAAACTATTTAGGAGTCACGTGAAGTCATCTGGAAATTCTGGTAGAAATAGTCATAATTAATGGGGACTGAGCTTTTCTTAAAAGAACACTCAGCTAAATCTTCCTCAGGTAAATCTGAAAGAGTAGCCTCCTACTGACTGCAGTTATAGTAATACAGACATTAATGTCTAGTGCAATAAGGGGAAATTGAACAGGCTGATATGCCTTCAACAGATCTTTATAATGCTTTCCTGGTTAACAGTTTCAGGAAGCCTGAGGTGAAACAAGTGTGTTTAAAATGACTATTTGAATTTTTTATTGACTGGTGGTGGAATTGACTAATCAATTAATGAATTTCACTGGTTACAAGATGTTCACTTAAGATATATACACTACCTTGTTTTATTCAGTAAGCCCATCACTCCTTCCCTATCAGGTACTAAATAATAATTCATTAATTAGCACTTAAAGTCCATATATCCAACATATCTGTCCTGCTAGAAGTCCCCAGTAGTGAATTACGTACTATCATTCTCTCCAAAGCCAGCTGAACCCAGCGACCGCCAGGAGAGTTTGTTGTAGCAGCGGGCAGGCACCTCTCAAGGAATGCTTGTGTCAGCCTCCCTTCCTCTTTGCAACTCTACTTGTGGGTAACGCATATTCTGTGCCTCAACAGTGCTAGTTGATGAGTTGTCACTAAGTGAAAAAAACCTCAAGTGCCTAAGGCAGAGACACACAAGTCCTCTCTCACTACATATTTAAACCATAGCCTACCCAGTGAGGTTATGGATTTTGCTGGGATTTGACTTAGACTGTGCTTGTGCTAAATCTTTATTAAGTGAAGGTGTTAACTACTTAATTTTTGTTTATAATGAATGCATCTTAAGGAAATAACCATAATTCTATTTCTAAGTTTTTTTTTTAATTAATTTTTATTTATTTATTTATTTATTTTGGCTGTGTTGAGTCTTTGTTGCTGCACGCAGGCTTTCTCTAGTTGTGGTGAGCGGGGGCTATGTTGCGGAGCATGGACTCTAGGCGCACGGGCTTCAATACTTGTGGCACACAGGCTCAGTAGTTGTGCCTTGAGAGCTCTAGAGTGCAGCCTCAGTAGTTGTGGTGCATGGGCTTAGTTGCTCCGCGGCATGTGGGATCTTCCCAGACCAGGGCTTGAACCCATGTCCTCTGCATTGGCAGGCAGATTCTTAACCACTGCGCCACCAGGGAAGTCCCTTATCTCTAAGCTTTAATCGATGAATTTGACCAAAGACTGAAAGAAAATTCCTCAAAGTGTATGAATTCTCGGCCATCAGCTGCTCAGTGGGAAAGGTATAAGATACGTAGAAACTCCACAGGCCTCCTGTAGTCACTCTGTAGACTAAGGCTAAGTCCCCTATATACTCTCTTCTTTCACAGAGTGCTACTCCCCTGAGATTTGGTGGCTGACTTTTCATCTTAGACATCCCATCACCTTTCTATTTCCACAGAACTAACTAAAGAATAGGAACCATCAAGTATCTCTCTGCTCACTGGGAATTTGGCTTGTGATCAGTGCAAAGTCTCTACTTTTATGGAACTTACATTCCAGTGAGAAAATGATGATAAATAAATATATAATACAATATCAGAAAGTGACAAGACTATGGAGAGAAATAAAGCAGGATTAAGGGAGTACGGGTAGGGCTCTATTAAATTAGGGTGGTCAGAAAATAACCTAATTGAAGGAATAAGTCACACAGGTATCAGGGGGTATAGTGTTCCAGGGAGAGGAAATCACAAGTGAAAAAACACAGAGGCAAGAATTATCTCAATCCATGGAAGGAACAGTGAAATAAGGAAGGTAGGCTTCCTAGAGGCAGCTGGAGAGCAGATCACGCAAGGCCTCGCAGGCCATGGTAAGAACACTGGACTCTCTCCTAAGCATGATAGGAAGCCCTTGGAGAGTTTTGACCTCACCTGATTAGCTTTTTTTTTTTTTTTTTTTTGCGGTACGCAGGCCCCTCACTGTTGTGGCCTCTCCCGTTGCGGAGCACAGGCTCCGGACGCGCAGGCTCAGCGGCCATGGCTCACGGGCCCAGCCGCTCCGCGGCATGTGGGATCTTCTCGGACCGGGGCACGAACCCGTGTCCCCTGCATCGGCAGGCTGACTCTTAACCACTGCGCCACCAGGGCAGCCCACACCATTTCTTTATGAAGGGTTTTCTTTGTCTTATAGACTTGAAGGTATAATCAACATAGAAGAAATAGTTGGAAGGTATCAGTTTGCTATTTAAGTGCTCTTAGTTTCCAATGAGATTTTTTTTTCTTTGGA
Source organism: Mesoplodon bidens (assembly GCF_964165515.1). NCBI lineage: Eukaryota > Metazoa > Chordata > Mammalia > Artiodactyla > Ziphiidae > Mesoplodon > Mesoplodon bidens. The sequence continues at coordinate 95,466,373 of NC_138167.1, forward strand.
GGGATGTATAGATTGAGAATTATCACCACCATGCCTTCCACCAGTAATATGTGGAAAATGTCACTGCTAGACATTTTGTCAGATCAGAGTGAGCAGCAAAGTCATTAGAGCCGTGTTGTAGTCAAGTTTACCAATGTTTGAATCCCAACTTAGCTACTTATTTTTGACCTCTCTAAAATTTCGTCAGTTTTTAATAGTGGGAGTAATACCCTCAGCCTTGAGGTGATTCTGATAATTAGACATCATACATGTAAAACCTCCTAGTACAGTCTGGTAGCCAATAATTACACAATCAGTGGATGCTATTATTATTAAAGAATAGAGTCCCAAATTATTACTGGGTACAGTGTTTGGTAAGTCAGGAAATAGTTAACAGATGGGAATAGAAATGGTAGTTTCTATAGACTAGATCTAAGAAACCCCATAAGACTAATAGACATATTCATTGCCCCACTGTCATGCATTAAAATAAATTGAGCCATTGCATCCTAATTCCACAGTCTCATGGGCCGTAACTTTATGACTCAAGTGCTCATTCCTGATGCTGTTTTGTACAGCATCTTAATCTACTGTGTGCATGAAAACACAGATGGCAAATGTAATGAGCTTTATGAGAAAGCTAATGATTGGTTGTATAATCGCATATAGATTTCTAATTACTTTAAGAAAACATATCCTTGGGTCAGCAGCGACAAGATGAGATGAAACAAGGATACACAGATGGAGAAAGAAGAGCTGGAGGAAGGGAGAGTGCGAGGAAGAAAGGAAGAGGAAGGAAGAGGAAGGAAGGGTGGAGGGAAGAAAGAAGGAAGGCTGGTGGATGCTAATCATGGCGTAATGCACTATAGTATAATGGAAACATAGGAAGAGCATTACATGGAATTACAAAGAGCATTGACAATGGATTCAGATAACCTGGATTCAAAGTTTTGCTTGGCCATTTAATGATGTGATCTTGTGCAAGTTACTTAATCTCTATGATCTTGGTTTTGTTTAACTTTTTTTTTTTTTTTTTTTACATAAAATAACTTCCTGGGACTGTTGGGAATACTAGATCAAATGAGATAAAAAGTATAAAATACCTTGACTAATATAGTGCCTAGCTAAAAGAGTAACTAGTTAAGAAATGGTACCTATTTTGGTGAAATAATTAGTGGTTTTACTGACAACACAAAATTTTACTATGTTTTAATAGAAATATTAGTTACAACTATAGAGAATAATAGTTCTTTAGTTATTAATCAGACAAACGTAGAATTTTCTTTTACACGATTGCTTTTTTTTAAAATTTTATTTATTTTTGGCTGCGTTTGGTCTTTGTTGCTGTGCGTGGACTTTTCTCTAGTTGTGGCGAGCAGGGGCTACTCTTCGTTGCAGTGCATAGGCTTCTCACTGTGGTGGCTTCTCTAGTTGTGGAGCACGGGCTCTAGGTGCGCGGGCTTCAGTAGTTGTGGCTCGCGGGGTCTAGAGCGCAGGCTCAGTAGTTGTGGCGCACAGGCTTAGTTGCTCCGGGGCATGTGGGATCTTCCCGGACCAGGGATCAAACCCGCGTCCCCTGCATTGGCAGGCAGATTCTTAACCACTGTGCCACCTGGGAAGGCCCTAGAATTTTTTTTTTTAATAGGAAGATCCACATTTTAAGAAAAATGTTGACAGTCTGGAGTGGTTTTAGAATAAACCAATATCGTAAGGAATCTGGAAACCTTGTCATATGATGAGAAGTTAATAACAACGGAGGTTATTTGGTCATATTTCAGATTACTTTAGAACAAGAGTTTTTTAACTTAAGGTCATATATAGGCTTCATGTTGTAGGTGTGGTAAGAGCAAATATATATAAGATTTATTTTTATTTCCTTCTCTGTATGTGCAAAAATGTTTATGGCAAAATATGTTTTTAATGTTTTACTTTAAATATGGATAGAGTGGCATGGATTCATTATGTAAAATTATCATCCTTGTCATATAGTGGCATTTAGAATAGCATTACATTCATCAGAATTAACAAAAATATATCTGAAACTATGTTTATGCATATATTTCTGTTCATACTGAACTTAAGTTGGCAGATGACAAAGAAAAGAAAGCTTGGTGGCTCTTACATTTCCTTTGATTTTATTTGCATTGCTAAATGTGATGGGGCACAAAAGCCAGACTGTTTCTTGTGTGATAAGTTTCCTGCCAACAAGAGCCTGAAGTCAAGAAAGCTTATTTCTGAGCATCCTGAAAATACATCACAGAATATAGAATTTTTATTTTCTACAGAAAAAGCTCAATTTTTAAAAAGTGAAAATTTATTAAAACTTATATTTGCCACAGTGTGTCTTGACACATTTCCAAGCAAAAGAAACCATGAAATAATTGGAGAAAGCTTGATCAAATCATGCACTCTAGAAATGTTTGAACTGGTGGGTTGCTGAGAAAAACAACAAAAAATTAAAAGAGTGCCTCTGTTCACTTGCTATAACCTACTTCTGAACTTTGATATTTTGCTAATATTTTGCAGCCAGTTATGGTGAAAATAATAGCTGTGCCATTTCCACTTGGCATGCAATTGGGTGAAAACTATGATTGTTTCAGTAAGTTCTGATGTTTATCTATCTTGTGAATGATGATATCCTGTTGTGTGTGTGTGTGTGTGTGTGTGAGAGAGACAGAGAGAGAGAGGGGGAGGGGGAGGGGGAGGGGGAGGGAGAGAGAGAGATACCCCGTGGATATTTTAAAGGCCAAGTTGTTCTAACAGTGAAAAGTTTCTTTGTTAAGCAAAACTCCTAACGGAAGAAAAATCTTGATACTGTGTGTACATGAGGAGTACATATGGAGTTTCTGGGTCTAGCATCCAGCTTGATTAGTGTGGTGAAGAAGACAGACTTTCTACTTTTCATAGAGACTTATTACTTTCAACATCAGGGTGCATTAATGTCAAGGACTCTGACAATAATCCTAAAAGATGCCTTGCCTGCTCTGTGGAAAGTGGTCCAATAATTTCACAGCTATAGCCTGGAACCTATATTTTCAAGTTTTTATTTAGGAGTGGAGCAAAATATGTTCTTTTTACTGACAAAAGTTTCTTGGCTTTCCAGAAGATGTGTTAATGCTCTTGGTTGCACTTGGGTCAGAAATTTCAATATGTTTATTTTTTAAGTAAAGGATTGCTATATCTTAGAAAGAATTGACAAGAGAGGTTCATTCGAGGCTAGATTTTATTGTAGAGATGTTAGGCCATAAGAAGGAGGCTAGTCCCTAGATTCCAGATTTGCTGATCGTGTACAGTTGCTGTTGGAAACAGCTGCCATTTTGGATGGGGAGATTTTAGAGCTGAAAATTTGTGACCTTTACAGTGCTGAAAGAAGGATATCTGTGAGGGAAAGGGAGTTGAAACGGAGAAAGCCTTGTCAGTTTATCCATGGGGAAGATCTACAACAACTGGAAAGCCTGCAAAACTCTTTTAAAGGTTACTTCTGCTTAGATGATTTAAATGTAAAAAGGATTCAAACGTCATTCCTAGCTGACAGAGGCTGCATAGTTGATACCAGCCTTTCCAAAAATAACATCATTTGACTTGAGGATAAAGGATTTGGTAGAACCTGAATTTAACTTGAAGTGTATTAGAGAAAGCTCAGGTGTCAATAGGAGGCTACTCTGCTCTGATAAAGTGTTTAACTGACTTTGCTATTGAAAGTGATGTGAGCTGCAGCTTTGAGCACTTCCTGGTATGAAACCAGACTCTGATTGGATACTAAAAATGACATAAATATTTCCATGTAAAAGATAACTCCAAATATTAGCTTTTTCTAAACCAAATAAAACAGCCTTCTTATTGAAACATACTTTAAGCAGGCACAAAGTTTTCTTTTTTATATGATTTGTTTAATTTGGAATTATATATTCCAGGGAACGGCCATTAATTTTCACGGAAAAAGAGTCACGTTATCCTTTGTGAAATGACTCAATGTCAAAGGCCAAAAAAAAAAAACAAAAGACATGAACATTTACACATGTATTTTCTTGGAATAACACTGTAACTTCATTAGATTCTCAGAAGGATCTATGATATCTCTTCCCACCCCCATCCCTCAAAAACTGAAGAAAACTCTCTAATAAAGGGTGATGGTATGAGTTGAGTAACTACGTGACTAGTTCATCTCTAACTCTAAGGTCCTTCCAATTCTATGAATCTACATAGTTACACAGCAAGTAATTAATGTTTTTCTTTTTAAATATTTATTTATTTATTTATTTATGGCTGCATTGGGTCTTCGTTGCTACGCACGGGCTTTCTCAAGCTGCGGAGGGCAGGGGCTACTCCTTGTTGTTGTGTGGTGGCTTCTCTTGTTGCAGAGCACGGGCTCTAGGCGCGCAGGCTTCAGTAGTTGTGGCACACAGGCTTTAGTAGTTGTGGAGCGCAGGCTTCAGTAGCTGTGGCGCACGGGCTTAGTTACTCCACGGCATGTGTGATCTTCCTGAACCAGGGATCAAACCTGTGTCCCCTGCATTGGCAGGCGGATTCTTAACCACTGCACCACCAGGGAAGTCCTTAATGTTTTTCTTTATATAGATTACATAGAATTATGTAAAGCTGAGTATATATGCATGGGAGGAATATATGACTATGTGAGACTGTATGAATGGGGTGGGAAAGACAGATACTATGAAGATTTCTAAACGGATAAAAATAATAAAAGGATAAGTGTACTCATTTTGTTGAGCTTTTCGGAGAAACTAATCTATAATCTTATCACAGGAAATTGCAAAAACAAAATGACTACATCACTCACTGGAAACAGAATGTGTAAACTATAGTTAGAGTTCTATTCCTGCAGCTTTTTCAGAGAGAAGACACATTATGTAAGGCGTGTTTATAACATCAACATATCACTTTCTGGTAGCAAGAACAGGGTCTGTGTGGCAGGAACCATCTTAGAGTATAATTGCACTAATGGGTCATTGATCTTAAAGATATCTAAACAGACCCTTACAAATAGTCTGTAATGACTCTGAAGGCTGTTAGCATCACTGTTGGGTAAATACTCAGCTCTAGCCTTTCTATTTGCTACTACAAATGATAAAATAAACAGTACATATTTCCAGAAGCTTGTAATTACATGTACTTACACAGTGGTTCAAAATAATAGAGTCCTCAGAGAAGCTGTGTTTTATATCAGTCAGGTAAAATGAACATTCTGTCTTCTGTTGAGGTCATAGGACTGCAGATCAGAACTTCTATTTTTGGCACCACAGATGATAACTTTTTTCTCTCAGTGAACACGTCATTTAACCTTTTCTTGCTTCAGTATTGCCAACACGTGTAGACAAGTCCATTTGTACAAGCCATCTAAAATGAATGTTAAGTTACAAATCGGCGTTTTTAACCAGCTTGCTGTTATCCCTGAGTGTGATTTGTACATAGAAAAGGGAATGAAATTAGTATCACTTGTAATTCAAATATATGCAAGGCACTTAACTGCTCCCTCCCTTCTTTGTTTCCCTTCATCATTCTTTTCTTCCTTTTTTTCTTTCATAGAAGACTTAGGGTTAAAAACTGACCACCACATCTTGTATGCATCATTTCCTTGATCTTTATGTAGTCTGAGTGCCTGTGTTTAATCCTCAAACACATTTATTTTAATTTTATGTGTTTAAAATGTTATAATAAGGTATCATGCTAACGAAATCTTTGGGGATATTTTTTTTCACTTAATATCAGTGCTAAGATTCAAACTTTGTGTGTGTGTTGCTGTGATTCACTTGTTTTGACTGTTGTGTGATATTCCATTGTGAGAATGTTTATTAATTCACTCTCCCATTGGAGAGCATTGAGTTGTTTCCAGCTTTTCACTATGATCATTGGTGCGGCTATTAACATACATGCATTTATTTATTTATTAGATGACTAAGACTTCTCTTGGTTATATATGTAGATGTGGAATTTCTGGTTCATAAGGTGTAAAAATGTTCAACTTTAAGAGGTTATGCCAGTTTTTAAACTTGGTTGCTCTAATTTATACCCCAGAAAGCAATATAGAAGGTGCATACTCACATTAGCTCCAACTCTTGGCATATGAGACATTTAAACTTTTACCAGTTGAATAACTAAAATGGATCTCACTGCAGTCATCATTTGCATTTAATTGATCACTAAACTGTTGAATATCCCTTCTTGTGATTATTGTAGATATGTTTCTTTTTCTGTGAAACATCTGTTCATGTATTTTTCTACTAGTTTGTGCTTTTATATATGTATGTATACATATATATTTAATATATTCTTGTTATCAATTCTTTACTGGTGGTGTATATAGTGAATATATTCAGCTACTTTGTAACGTGTCTTTAAGATGTCTTAAAATTGTTAAATTTTAAATATTCACATTGATCACTTTTTAAATAATCAATGCCATTTTGGTATCTCACCTAAGAAATATTTCCCTATGCCACTGTCTAAAAGATATTCACCTATAATTTCTACTAAAAGTAAAAATTTTATTTTTAAAATTTATGTCCTTAAGCTATCTAGAGTTGATTTTTGTATAGTGTGAGGTAAGGATCCATTGTTTTTCTTTTTTAATCTATAAGGGTAAATATTTCCAGCTTTATTTATTAAATAATCCATAATTTCCTCCTTGATCCATTACATTAATATATACCAAAAACTATACACAGGGATCTGTTTCTGGGTTTTCTGATTAATTGGTCAGTTTATCTATCCCTTCATTATGTCCCTACATATCTCATTTGGGAGATCCAAGGCAATGAATATGGGGGTGGGTGGGAGCGGCAGGGAGCGAGGCATAGTTTTAATTCTTGCAGGTTGTGATCCTAGCTTTTGTTTCATTAGGGGGTTTGTCAGTGCTTGCTAATGTGTAAAAGTAAATTAATAAGAGCAAGCCATTCATGGATCAGTGGACAATGATGAGTATGTGCCATAAATTAAAGATTATGGTAACTCCAGTTCTGTTCTTTGCACCTGAGGTCCAAGGAGGGAAGGAAAAAATAAAGAACATAGCCTAATGTTCTCAGAGCATAGTTTCACATTCACAATTTGTGGGTCTCTTTCTATTTCTTTCATCAAAGTTAATAAAGGGTTTAAAGTCAAGTCATCTATCTTACTAGAATGAAAGCAGAGAATGTTTCAGCCATCACAGTAAAATTAGCACCTAGTATAGTGTCTATAATAATGAGCACTTAATAAATATCTGTTGGGTGCATGAAGAAATTCATTAAGATGGCTCATTTTTATTGGTAGACGAGCATATATTTGATTTTTATAAGTCTTGAATTTGAAATAGGACTCTGAGTTCATACAAATCCCAGACAAAACATGATGACACCTCTAGTTCAAAATAAGATCTTACTCACATTAAAATGGCTTTCAACTTTGAAAGGCTACCTGTAATTAGAAGCAAAATTTTATTTACATTTAAAAGTTGTTTCCAACCTTGAAAACTGACTTGTAATTAGAATCAAATTTCAAGGTTCTTTATGTATTTGCATAAATATATATGTTGGTATAAATGTGCAAATATGTAACATGTGGGTTCTCATGTAGTAACAGTATTTGACATAAAATTAAATAATATATATAGGGCTTCCCTGGTGGCGCAGTGGTTGAGAGTCCGCCTGCCGATGCAGGGGACACGGATTCGTGCCCCGGTCCGGGAAGATCCCACATGCCGCAGAGCGGCTGGGCCTGTGAGCCATGGCCGCTGAGCCTGCGCGTCCGGAGCCTGTGCTCTGCAACGGGAGAGGCCACAACAGTGAGAGGCCCGTGTACCGCAAAAAAAAAAAAAAAAAGGAAAAAAAAAAATAATATATATAGGGTGTAAAAGGAATCTTAGGAAGCACTTAGTCCTGTGCTTCTTAACTTTGGGGAGTTATAAACTTCTTTGTGATTCTGGTGATTGTGAATTTGGTAAAATTATGGACCATTTTCCCAAGAATACGTACATGTGCAAATATTTTTTTAAAATTCAGGAGCTGGTAAATCCTCTGAAACTGATCCATTTGGCATCTTGATTTATTATAACCTCTTAATTTACAGATGAGAAAATAAGATCCAGAAGGTTTACATGGTCTTTCAAGCTAGTTAGTGCCTGAATTAGTACAGAATCAGTCTCTTGAATCCGAGTCTAGTTCAGGTTCCACTTGTTAAGGACAGTGGCAAAAATAGAACACTATGCAATGTAGAGACAATGAAACATTTGTTTCGCTACTTATTGGTAATGAGCTAAAATGATTGGAAAATTGTATCATGATTCCATTTCCGTAATTCCTATTCATATCAGTGTTCCATGTATACCAACAGCATTATTTAAAATTTTTGCTTCTGGTTCTTTCTTTGCCTTATTTAACACAAGATAATGTATTGTGTTTTTGTAATATATTGTATCATATATTTGTTATACAAATTTCCAGAAGGCAGTGTAAAAATCTAGTTACTAATCATTGTATACTTGGCATTATATCACCAAAACAGTTACGACATTTCTAGAAAATTTCAGTCCCTTCTGGAATAACTTAGGGCCTTTTTTTTTTGGAAGTATAGTTAGTTGATTTACAATATTATATTAGTTTCAGATGCACAACATAGTGATTTGATATTTTTATAGATTATACTCCAAACAAAGTTATAAAATGTTGACTAGATTCCCAGTGCTGTACTTTACAGCCTTGTAACTTACTTATTTTATGCCTAGCAGTTTGTACCTCTTAATCCCCTTTACCTATATTGCACCTCACCCAATCCCTCTACCCTTTGATAACCACTAATTTGTTTTCTAGGTCTGTGAGTCTGTTTCTGTTTTAATTTAGTATTTTTAAGACCAAGCTTTAGCAAATGTGTTTCAGGATCTATCACAAATATGCTTATCTATTCAAATGTGCCCATAGTCCTTTTCCTAATAAGTTAGCTCGACAGCCAGGGAAACCGTTTCAACCAATAGCCACAACTTTAGGGAGAAGGCCTGCTCTCCTAGATAAAGAGAAAAGAAAACTGTTACAGGTAATCTTGTCTTCTGAAACTACGTTGTATTCTCATGTCTACTTGTTGGCCATATTATAAGAGACCCCAAATATTTATTAAGCCTGATACTTGGAAACTTTTTTTTTTTTTTTTAAAGATGTTGGGGGTAGGAGTTTATTAATTTATTTATTTTTGCTGTGTTGGGTCTTGGTTTCTGTGCGAGGGCTTTCTCTAGTTGTGGCAAGCGGGGGCCACTCTTCATCGCGGTGCACGGACCTCTCACTATCGTGGCCTCTCTTGTTACGGAGCACAGGCTCCAGACGCGCAGGCTCAGTAGTTGTGGCTCACGGGCCCAGTTGTTCTGCGGCATGTAGGATCCTCCCAGACCAGGGCTCGAACCCGTGTCCCCTGCATTAGCAGGCAGATTCTCAACCACTGCACCACCAGGGAAGCCCCTTGGAAACTTTTGAACTGCATTTTCTCCATGCTGCTGTTTCCAGTAGGTCAGCAGAAATACATCCCAGACTTGGCCTACTGGCTAAAGTGCAGCCAAAAATTACTTTGCTCATTCACACATTGCTGGCAGCTGGAGGTGCAATCATAGCGTCCAGTCCCACCAGTTAATAGGCAAGAGAGAGCGGTCATTTTTATTTTTATTGACGTATAGTTGATTTACAATGTTGTGTTAGTTTCAGGTGTATAGCAAAACGATTCACATATATATCTATTTTTACACATAAAATAGTGATAGACATATATATACCTATTTTTTCACATTCTTTTCCTTTACAGTTTATTACAAAATATTGAGTATAGTTCCTGGTGCTATACAGTACGCCCTTGTTGATTACCTATTTTACATATAGTAGTGTGTATATGTTAATCCCAAACTCCTAATTTATCCCTCCCCCCGCCCCTTTCCCCTTTGGTAGCCATAGTTTGTTTTCTATGTCTCTGGGTCTGTTTTTGACAGCAGTCATTTTTTTTTTTTTTTTTTTTTTTTGCGGTAGGCAGGCCTCTCACTGTTGTGGCCTCTCCCCTTGCAGAGCACAGGCTCCGGATGCGCAGGCTCAGCAGCCATGGCTCACGGGCCTAGCCGCTCTGCGGCATGTGGGATCCTCCCAGACCGGGGCACGAACCCGTGTCCCCTGCATCGGCAGGCGGACTCTCAACCACTGCGCCACCAGGGAAGCCCGACAGCAGTCATTTTTAAAGGCATCTTTGCACATTCCTCTGGGGCTGTGCAAAGACATATGCAAGTATAAAAATCAAACAAAGAACTAACCAAGCAACAACAAAAACAACACAATAAACCATTTACCTCAGAGTCACCAAGGGAGGGATTAAGGCCCAGCAGACACACATACTCTTCCTCTCCTCAATCTTGCATCTGGAAAGATGGGGTCAGTTGCCAAGGACAACAGTAACAGGGAAATCATGGAGGTCTGGATAGCCCACAAAAGTGTCACCTTGATGACAGTGGACAGATGTGTACCTTCTGCGTTAAACGTAATAATGTTCCTCTCTCTTTAAGGTCAAGAAAGGAAAGGGAAATTAATCTCTCTGCAACACCCACTAGAATACATTGTTTTTCTTTCACTGATTTCCTTGCTATCATTTTCTTCACACACCTTGATCACCATTTTTAGGTCCTGTCTACTTGGAAATATCAACAGGCCTGCAGTCATACAAAGATGACAGTGCTGTAACACATCTTCTAAAAAATACTCAGGGCTGACTATTCTGAGAACCGTAAACCCATATGTAGTCAGTGTGGGAAAGGTTGCTGGCTGTGTAGAGAAATTAAAGAATACTACTTCCTGAAGTTTCTGATTGAAAGAATATTCTGTTAAATTTACTCTGTGACCACCTGCTTAACTGCCAGATATTTTTGACTCTTTACTTCAGAAAGTGAATTATAACTGGATTCTAATAACATTCATTTGAAAATCATTGTTTCCTCACAGATGGGACAGCAATTACTTTCGTGTCTAGGACAGAGATTAACCAACTACCACTGCACATTGAGAGAATTGGGATTGCCAGACATTAGCTAAGTAATTAGACTTTTCTAAACAAGCTGTAAAATATGTCCTTCCTCCAGATATGACAAAGACTTGTGTCATTTATATTTCAATAAAAAATATATCCACATAATTAGGTTGGAAGAAATTAAAGGACTTAGAAAATTATGAAGGCCCCATAATTTATTAATTACTCTGGTGAAGAGTTTATAATTATGAGTGTGATTCAAATCACACTGTTGATGTTTCATGCAAAATACCTTGTCAAGCATAGGCAATTATTCAAACAGTTAAGGGGAAGAAATTCATTGAGAATGTTCATTTGCTTTAATTGTGTCACATGATTACAGCTGAGGGAGGAATTATCAAGATCTCCATGACATAAGGACTAAAAGTAATAGAATTGCTGAATCATACCTGATGTTCAAACTTTCATCTTAGAAAGAATAAACTTGGGTAATAAAAGAATCCATTTAAAATATGATTTAGTCATCATGGTATAAAAATAAAAACAAATGAAATTGACTGTTATTGTAATTACAGCTTTATAATATTTGCATTGCCAAATGCAAAGACAGACTGAAGTGTCCAAATATTTGAACATATGACTACACATATGAATTTCCCCAATCTGAATTTCTGTATAATTAAAATTGGACTCTGTTAAGCTATAACTTAAAAAAAAAAATCCCAGAACATTTATTCTATCATTAGTTAGCTAGTTATAATGATCTAATAGAAAAATAAATATTGACTAATGTGATTGTATTTCATAAAATATTTGCATTCTGTAGAAGACAAAATGTTTTCCTCTCATTGAATTTCCAGTGATATAAAGATTTATGTTTGTTCATTTATTATAAGATTCCAGAAAGGTTTTTTTTTTTATTTTTATTTATTTATTTTTGTCTGCGTTGGGTCCTTGTTGCTGCGCGCGCTTTCTCTAGCTGCAGCGAGCGGGGGCCACTCCTCGTTTTGGTGTGCGGGCTTCTCATCGCGGCAGCCTCTCCTGTCGCGGAGCACGGGCTCCAGGCATATGGGCTCAGTAGTTGTGGCTCGCGAGCTCCAGAGCACAGGCTCAGTAGTTGTGGTGCACAGGCTCCGTTGCTCTGCGGCATGTGGAATCCTCCCGGACCAGGGTTCGAACTCCTGCCCCCTGCCTTGGCAGGCAGATTCTTAACCACTGTGCCACCAGGGAAGTCCCAGAAAGTTTTTGACCATCAAATACTTATATTTAACTTTGAGAGATGTTTTACAGCGGATACTTAATTAAATATGAGTTTACAAGCAAAAACTTCATAAGTTAATCATCTGTCTGGCTATTTTATTTATTTAATGCCAAATGTTCAGATGTTTACAAATATTGATTTCCTTTGGAGAAAGCAATTGTTAGAAAAACATATGCTTATTGGACTATATTTCAGTGTGTGTTTGGTATCAATGTACATATTAGCAACTAAAAGTAAAAGGAGAGTTTTCCTCAATACAATGGCTAATTTGAATACATAAAACTATTTAATTGGATTTAGAAGCGGTTACATTGTAATTAAGCTTGTCGACTCACTTTACTAATAGAGAAATAACCTTTTAGAGATAGCATTTCAGACAATGCAATTCAGTATACATAATTTTATATTAATGTAGCAAGTTATTTAGGAAATAAATAAATAAATAATATGTTGTGTTAACTCTGAGGGCCATTTCCTGTTTCCCACTCTTCTCCATCACCTCTCCTTTCACTTGGCTTCTAAAAACCGAGTATCCACTGATAAATTCTCTTTACCTTCTCTCCTCCCATTGCCTTTGCCTTTTAGTGTCCGGAAGAGAGAAGCTGAATGAGATGGATGCATTCCCCCTCCCACGCTCCACCACGCACATTCTGTTTTCAGCCCAAGATTCTTTAATTCTGTGTGTCATATTGGTTCTTTTTCTTTTTCTTTTTCTTTTTTTAATGTAGCATTTACTAGGTTTATGACCTTGGGGTTTAGATCATTTTTACATGAATGCTGTTTTCCGTTTAGAGCAGAATTTTCCATTGACCTTTCCCAAGGTATACAAATAATTCCTAAGAATCCTTGTTTGCTGCTAAAAATGATACAGATATATCACATTTACAGTTTTCATGTACAACAGGAAATTAGGCTCAAAATGACTGAATCTGAAGGTACCTATGATAGTACAGCAAAAATATTTTACCTTATGCCATGAAATGCTAATTTTCAGTTTTTAGCTAGTACCTGAGGAGCTCTTGGTGAAGTTCCGGACTCATCCATACATAGTCTGGCCATAGTCTTGGCTCATTTGAAACTTGCAGAGTTACCTCCTGCTCACTGTGTCTAGTAACAAAAGACTTTGTCTTCCTTTGTGGCTTCCCAGTAAGCCATAGATGATGGTGCCAAACACCGTGGGTGTTTGTGATGATAGTTATAATTTAGCGCACCTTTGGAACATTTCTTCAGTCCTCTGTGCTTGCTGTGCTCCCCACTTCTGCTTATTTTGTAGCAGCTGCTTGTCCTTCACCCTTTGCCCAGGACTTGCCCAGTTTCTGTATGTAGCGTCAGTTATTATGGGGACAAGCAGGATTCAACTTTTTTATTGAAAAGGAGAGTATACTTACATTAGTAAGTCTTCCGAACTTCTCAAGGGTACCATGTAAGATTGTGCACTGAACCTTTTAGGAACACCATTTATTTTTGTGGTTGTCCTGAATTTGAATGTTTATTACTACAATTTCCTGGCAGCTGGCTGTGTCTTGAGGAAGGTCCAGCTTTTTCTAATAGGCACAGAAGGACCAATTGTGCAAAGTATAGGACTGGATTTCTCATAACATATTCTTTGTCATTTGGTACATTTGTCACAGAGGAGCAATACTATGTACATTGACATTCTATGAGAAACCCCAAATCTGTTAGGATTCAGCAGAAGTTCTTGGAGCCTTGCAACCAGCAAGTTTCCTCTCCCTGATTTAAACATCCTCACATCTTTTAACGTTCCTCATGCAGCATGGTTTCCCTTCCTTTCAATCATCTGGTTACCTTCCTCTCCATGAAGAACTCCAAAGTTTATGAGAAATGCTTACTGGAAGTGTTTGATTCTGTAATTTTATATTTTGTATGATTGGTTTATATGCAACACAGTTATCTAATTCATGTCCACTTACTCTCAGTACACCATGGGCCAGATTCAAGAGTATTCAAATGTGACCTTCTCTTAGACTGAAAAGAAGAAAATATATATTAATAAAAAATACGTAAGGGATAATTATGCTCTTACTAGCTACATAGTCATTTAAATTTGTAACAACACATATACTGTTATATGGCCATCTATCAATACTTCTTAGAATCTTCCAAAAAATGTTATTCAGTGAAATGATTCCCAACAGTTTTAAAGTTAAGGATATGGCTATTCTAAGGACACCTGAGAGGTGAATTTAAAAAAATCAGAAGGTGCCAACAGACAGGGTTTTCAGCCTAAACTTCTGGGACTCTTTACCAGGCTTACTGCATGGTGCTCTGGTGGAGTGCGGTGCCCTCTGCCTGAAGATGACTCCGCACACAGCCAGCTAAACAATCTGACCACGCAGTTTGAGTTGAGTAGAAGGGACAGACATATCCAGGTGTCCACAGAGCTCCCCCAACTGAGGAATCCTCTAGTTCAGATTGAATGCTCTCTTTGTTTATGTGTGGCCAGAAAGCACATGCATCTTAAATAACTGAGTTCACATGACACCTTCACTTGGGCTTTGTAGACTTCTGCTCATTTGTCTCATGAACTAAAGGACTTTTTTTTGTTGTTGTGAAAGATTAAAATACCTTGGTTTAAATTGCTGAATGCCAGCATCCTTTCTCCACCTAAGCCAAAACTTAGGCCACCTTAACTTCACCTTGTACTTCACCTTGCAGCTTCTTGCTGGCTGTTGTGTCATTGTTTAGATTGGGTATCACACCCTTATCAGTCTTCCTAAATTGTCAAGTGCAGAGCAGTTGAGATGCAGTGGGTTGGTTTTTGACACTGGAGACTGTTGTGTGCTCTAGGATTTCCTCAAGGGTGAGCCTGTCCTGCCACTTGATAGCGATTATGGGTGATAAGAGCCCTTTGTGAAACCAGCCCAGAGGCAGGTACTGCCCTCCAGTGATCTTATCCAATAAGTTGTATATGCTCACTTAGTTAATTAAAGCTGAGCGATAGGTCACCTGAGCAATGTGGCAGGTAGCATTTCTGATGTATCTTGTTAGAGGACAGTTAAATGAGATACTGTCCACTTCTTGGTTTCTGAATTAATTAGTTCCTGGGAACTTTGACACAAATAATACCAAGACAAATAATACACAACTGTGAAGAAAGACATAACTCTTTTCAATTTCTTGCCTCTCTTATCATCAGGGCTGGTGTCTCTTTATCCTTGAGTAGACAAACACTGACATGTTTGAAGAACTTTGTGAATGATTACCTTGATCCTAGGCAGATGGCCTCTCATAATTACTATTAAGCTCTCCTGGGAGGCAACTTCAGCATTATCAGAGGGAAGAAAAGCTACCAAGGTGCAGTCAAGTTGCTAACTATCCATTATTTCACTACAGGAGGCTTAAAATAGCTGTTTCCAGCTTTCCCTTGCTCTGCTATCAGTGTAGTAACGCTTCAGAGATAAGTATTTTCATGTGGACTGTAAGTCTGAGGTATACATCTGGTTTGAGCATTTTGAATTACATCTTTTGTTATTTCCATCTGAGTGCTCCCTAACTGAAACAGTAGAATTTAAATTAAAAAAAATTGAAACTAAGAACATTATTTGTATGAGTAGCTATACTGGATTAAAAAATAGAAATAATAGTAAGAAAAATATAATAAAAAGTCAGAAAAAATGCTTTAATAGTTTTCAAAAGGAACTCTAATTCAGTTACTTAGCAATCTAACTGAACCATATTCAAATGTAATCAAGTACTACTACTCTTGTTTTTTAAAATAGATCTTTATTGGAGTATAATTGCTCCACAATACTGTGCTAGTTTCTGTTGTACAACAAAGTGAATCAGCCATATGCATACACATGTCCCCATATCCCCTTCCTCGTGAGCCTCCCTCCCATCCTGCCAGTCCCACCCCTCTAGGTCATCGCAAAGCACGGAACTGATCTCCCTGTGTTATGCAGCTGCTTCCCACTAGCTGTTTTACATTCGGTAGTGTATATATGTCGATGCTACTCTCACTTAGCCCCAGGTTCCCCCTCCCACCCCGTGTCCTCAAGTGCATTTTCTATGTCTACATTTTTATTCCTGCCCTGCAACTAGGTTCATCAGTACCTTTTTTTAGATTCCGTATATATGCATTAGCATATGGTATTTGTTTTTCTCCTTCTGACTTACTTCACTCTGTATGACAGACTCTGGGTCCATCCACCTCACTACAAATAACTCAATTTCCTTTCTTTTTATGGCTGAGTAATATTCCATTGTATATATGTGCCACATCTTCTTTATCCATTCATCTGTCGATAGACACTTAGGTTGCTTCCATGTCCTGGCTATTGTAAATAGTGCTGCAAGGAACATTGTGGTACATGACTCTTTTTGAATTACGGTGTTCTCTGGATATATGCCCAGTAGTGGGATTACTGGCTCATATGGTAGTTCTATTCTGCTTTTTAAGGGACCTCCATACTGTTTTCCATAGTGGTTGTATCAATTTACATTCCCATCAACAGTGCAAGAGGGTTCCCTTTTCTCCACACCCTCTCCAGCATTTGTTGTTTGTAGATTTTCTGATGAGGCCCATTCTAACTGGTGTGAGGTGATACCTCATTGTAGTTTTGATTTGCATTTCTCTAATAATTGGTGATGTTGAGCAGCTTTTCATGTGCTTCTTGGCCATCTGTATGTCTTCAATGGAGAAATGTCTATTTAGGTCTTCTGCCCATTTTTTAACTGGTTGGTTTGTTTTTTAAATATTGAGCTCCATGAGCTGTTTGTATGTTTTGGAGATTAATCCTTTGTCTGTGGTTTCATTTGCAAATATTTTCTCCCATCCTGAGGGTTGTCTTTTCATCTTGTTTATGGTTTCCTTTGCTGCGCAAAAGCTTTGAAGTTTCATTAGGTCCCATTTGTTTATTTTTGTTTTTATTTCTGTAACTCTAGGAGGTGGGTCAAAAAAGATCTTGTTGTGGTTTATGTCAAAGAGTGTTTTTCCTGTTTTCCTCTAAGAGTTTTATAGTGTCTGTCCTTATATTTAAGTCTTTAATCCATTTGGAGTTTATTTTTGTGTGTGGTGTTAGGGAGTGTTCTAATTTCATTCTTTTACATGTAGCTGTCCAGTTTTCCCAGCACCACTTATTGAAGAGGCTGTCTTTTCTCCATTGTATGTTCTTGCCTCCTTTGTCATAAATTAGGTGCCCATATGTGCATGGATTTATCTCTGGGCATTCTGTCCTGTACCACTGATCTATATTTCTGTTTTTGTGCCAGTACCATACTTCTTGATTACTATAGCTTTGTGGTATAGTTTGAAGTCAGGGAGCCTGATTCCTCCAACTCCTTTTTTTCTTTCTCAAGATTGCTTTGGCTATTCGGGGTCTTTTGTGTTTCCATACGAATTGTAAAATTTTTTGTTCTAATTCTGTGAAGAATGCCATTGGTAGTTTGATAGGGATTGCATTGAATCTGTAGATTGCTTTGGGTAGTATAGTCATTTTTACAGTATTGATTCTTTCAATCCAAGAACATGATATATTTCTCCATCTGTTTATGTAATCTTTGATTTCTTTCATTAGTGTTTTATAGT
Organism: Mesoplodon bidens; assembly: GCF_964165515.1. Taxonomy (NCBI): domain Eukaryota; kingdom Metazoa; phylum Chordata; class Mammalia; order Artiodactyla; family Ziphiidae; genus Mesoplodon; species Mesoplodon bidens. Next base: position 95,484,135 of record NC_138167.1, read on the forward strand.
TTTCTGAGTACAAGTCTTTAGCCTCCTTAGGCAGGTTTATTCCTAGGTATTTTATTCTTTTTGTTGCAGTGGTAGATGGGAGTGTTTCCTTAATTTCTCTTTCTGATTTTTGTTGTTGGTGTATAGGAATGCCAGAGATTTCTGTGCATGAATTTTGTATCCCACAACCTTATCAAATTCACTGATTAGTTCTAGTAGTTTTCTGGTGGCATCTTTAGGATTTTCTATGTATAGTATCATGTCATCTGCAAAGTGTGACAGTTTTACTTCTTCTTTTCCAATTTGTTTTCCTTTTATTTCTTTTTCTTCTCTGATTGCCGTGGCTAGGACTTCCAAAACTATGTTGAATAAGAGTGGGGAGAGTGGACATCCTTGTTTTGTTCCTGATCTTAGTGGAAATGCTTTCAGTTTTTCACTATTGAGTATGATGCTTGCTGTGGGTTTGTCATATATGGCCTTTATTATGTTGAGATAAGTTCCCTCTATGACCATTTTCTGGCGAGTTTTTATCATAAATGGGTGTTGAATTTTCTCAAAAGCTTTTTCTGCATCTATTGAAATGATTGTATTGTTTTTATGCCTTAATTTGTTAATATGGTGTATTATATTGATTGATTTGCATATATTGAAGAATCCTTGCATCCCTGTGATAAATCCCACTTGATCATGGTGTATGATCCCTATAATGTGCTGTTGGATTCTGTTTGCTAGTATTCTGTTCAGGATTTTTGCATCTGTGTTCATCAGTGATATTGTTCTATAATTTTTTGTGTGTGATATCTTTTTCTGGTTTTGGTATCAGGGTGATGGTGGCTTCTTAGAATGAATTTGGGAGTGTTTCTCCCTCTGCAATTTTTTGGAAGAGTTTGAGAAGGATGGGTGTTAGCTCTTCTCTAAATGTTTGCTAGAATTCGCCTGTGAAGCCATCTGGTCCTGGACTTTTGTTTGTTGGAAGATTTTTAATTATGGTTTCAATTTCATTGCTTGTGATAGGTCTGCTTTTATTTTCTAATTCTTCTTTGTTCAGTCTTGGAAAATTGTACCTTTCCAAGAATTTGTCCATTTCTTCATGGTTGTCCATTTTATTGGTATAGGGTTGTTTTTAGTAGTCTCTTATAATCCTTTGTATTTCTGTAGTGACAGTTGTGATTTCTAATTTTATTGATTTGCATCCACTCCCTTTTTTTCTTGATGGGTCTGGCTAAGGGTTTATAAATTTTGTTTATCTTCTCAAAGAACCAGCTTTTAGTTTTATTGATCTTTGCTGTTTTCTTCATTTCTATTTCATTTATTTCTGCTCTGGTCTTTATGATTTCTTTCCTTCTACTGACTTTGGGTTTTCTTTGTTCTTCTTTCTCTAGCTGTTTTTTTGTTTTGTTTTGTTTTGTTTTGTTTTTTGGCGGTACGCGGGCCTCTCACTGTTGTGGCCTGTCCCGTTGTGGAGCACAGGCTCCGGATGCGCAGGCTCAGCAGCCATGGCTCACAGGCCTAGCCGCTCCGCGGCATGTGGGATCCTCCCAGACCGGGGCATGAACCCATGTCCCCTGCATCGGCAGGTGGACTCTCAACCACTGTACCACCAGGGAAGCCCCCTCTAGCTGTCTTAAGTGTAGGGTTAGATTGTTTATTTGAGATTTTTCTTGTTTCTTGAGGTGAGATTGAATTGCTATAAGCTTCCCTCTTAGAACTGCTTTTGCTGTGTCCCATAGGTTTTGGGTCATTATGTTTTCATTGTCATTTGTTTCTATGTATTTTTAAAATTCCTTCTTTGATTTCTTCAGTGACCTCTTGGTTATTTAGTAGCACACTGTTTAGCCTCCATGTATTTGTGACTTTTACAGTTTCTTTTCCTGTAACTGATTTCCAGTCTCATAGTGTTGTGGTCAGAAAAGATACTTGATATGATTTCAATTTTCTTAAATTTTCCGAGGCTTGATTTATGACCCAAGATGTGATCTATCCTGGGGAATGTTCCATGTGCACTTGAGAAGAAAGTGTATTCTGCCACTTTTGGGTGGAATGTTCTATTAATATCAATTAAATCTATCTGGCCTCTTGTGTCATTTAAAGGCATGTTTCCTTATTTATTTTCTGTTTGGATGATCTGTCCATTGGTGTTAAGTGGGGTGTTAAAGTCCCCCACTATTATTGTGTTACTGTCGATTTCTCCTTTCATGGTTGTTAGCATTTGCCTTTGTATTGAGGTGCTCCTATGTTGGGTGCATATATATTTATAATTGTTATATCTTCTTCTTGGATTGATCCCTTGATCATTATGTAGTGTCCCTTCTTATCTCTTGTAACAGTCTCTATTTTTTAAAGTCTATTTTATCTGATACAACTATTGCTACTCCAGCTTTCTTTTAATTTCCATTTGCATGGAATATCTTTTTCCATCCCTTCACTTTCAGTCTCTATGTATCTCTAGTTCTGAAGTGGATCTCTTGTAAACAGCATACAGATCGTCTTTTAATGGGTTTTTTAATCCATTCAGCCAGTCTTTCTCTTTTGGTTTGGGCATTTAATCCATTTACCTTCAAGGTTATTATCAATATGTATGTTCCTATTACCATTTTCTTAATTGTTTTGGGTTTGTTTTTGTGGGTCTTTTTCTTCTCTTGGGTTTCCCACCTAGAGAAGTTTCTTTAGTATTTGTTGTAAAGCTGGTTTGGTGGTGCTGAATTCTCTTAGCTATTACTTGTCTGAAAAGCTTTTGATTTCTCCATCGAATTTGAATGAGATTCTTGCTGGGTAGAGTAATCTTTGTTGTAGGTTTTTCCTCTTTCATCACTTTAAGTATATCCTGCCACTCCCTTCTGGCCTGTAGAGTTTCTGCTGAAAAATCAGCTGATAACCTTATGGGGATTCCTTTGTATGTTATTTTTTGTTTTTCCCTTGCTGCTTTTAATATTTTTCTTTGAATTTAATTTTTGTTAGTTTGGTTAATATGTGTCTTTTTCCTAGGGTTTATCCTGTATGGGACTCTCTGTGCTTCCTGGACTTGACTGACTATTTCCTTTCCCATGTTAGGGAAGTTTTCGACTATAATCTTTTCAAATATTTTCTCAGACCCTTTCTTTTTCTCTTCTTCTTCTGGGACCCCTATAATTTGAATGTTGGTGCATTTAGTGTTGTCCCAGTGGTCTCTGAGATTGTCTTCAATTCTCTTCATTCTTTTTTCTTTATTCTGCTCCTCGGCAGTTATTTCCACCATTTTGTCTTCCAGCTCACTTATTCATTCTTCTGCCTCAGTTATTCTGTTGTTGATTCCTTCTGCTGTATTTTTCACTTCAGTTATTGTGTTGTTCATCTCTGTTTGTTTGTTCTTTAGTTCTTCTAGATCTTTGTTAAACATTTCTTGTATTTTCTCAGTCTATGCCTCCATTCTATTTCTGAGATTCTGGATCATCTTTACTGTCTTACTCTGAATTCTTTTTCAGGTAGATTGCCTATCTCCTGTTCATTTATTTGGTCTTGCAGGTTTTTCCCTTGCTCCTTCATCTGTGACATATTTTTTTGCTGTCTCATTTTTAAATTTTTTTATGAGTGGGATTGTGTTCCTGTCTTACTGGTTTTTTGGCCTGAGACTTCTAACACTGGAGTTTCTAGGCTGTTGGGTAGAGCTGGGTCTTGGTGCTGAGATGAGGACCTCCGTGAGACCTCACTCCAATGAATATTCCTTGGGATCTGAGGTTCTCTGTTAATCCAGTGGTTTGGACTTGGAACTCCCACCACAGGAGCTTCACCCAACCCCTGGCTCATGAACCAAGATCCCCCAAGCAGCCTGAGAAAAAATAAAGAACAATAACAAGGTTAAAAAAGATTAGACTAGGAAACTAGCAGATATGTTAGAAAGAATATAAAAATAAAAATATAGATGAATCAGCAACTGGGAGGTACATCAGTACCACAATAGTAAAACAGAGGAGGAGGGAAAAGAAAAAAAAAAAAGAAAGAAAAGAAAAAAAAGGGGCGAGAAGGCCTTGGCTGTGGAGGGCAGGGCCTAAGCAAGGGCGAGGTTTGGGGTGTGCGTGGGGCCTATGCTTAAGACAGGGCTGGAAAAGGCCCTGGGGGCTGTGGAGGGTGGGGCTTAGGCTCCAGGAACAGAAGGGGCCCAGTCGTGCCCCCCAGCCCTGGTCTCAGAGGGCAGAGGACCTCACCTGGGAGCCCAGCTGGCTCCCAATGCCCGAGTGGGTGGGGCAAATGCCGGCTGCTGCTCTCATGCTCCTCCCAGAGGGCCCCTCCCACCTGCCTCTCCTGTTCTCCCCTCGCCCTCCTTCTTTTGCCCCCAGGACCAATGCAGCGTTGGGGGGGGAGGAGGGGGCCTTGGAGGGCAGGGCATCAGCCTGGGAGCTCAGCAGGCTCCCTGTGCCCGAGTGGGTGGGTCAAATGCCCTCTGCTCCTCTCCAGCTCCTCCTGGAGGGCCCCTCCCACTTGCCTCTCCTGGTCTCCCCAGCCTCAGGGGCACCAATCCTGTATGGCCTCCACTTCTCCTCCCCCCTCAGTCCCCCCACCTCCTACCGGTTCACTTGGGGGTTCCTCTCATCTCCTTGGGCATCAGGGTTTTCCACCACCGGCCGGCAGGCGCCGGCCTGAGATGCTAACTTGTCTTCTTCCCACACTGCCAGCTTGACTCCGCCCCCCACTACTCTTGATAGAGTAGTCTGATTATTTCCTTTTTTAAAGCTTTATATCTATTTAATAACCTGAAATTTAATTTATGTGAAATAATTAAAAGTGAGAGAATCCTTTCATCTTTATTACATTTAGTATTTGAAGAATATGTCTACATAATAGAAACAAATATGGGCTTTTATTACATATAATTTCAAGAAAGGAAGCTATATTTTTCTTGTCAGCTGTTACAAATCCCCTCAACCACACACACACTTTTATTTAACACTGGTGAATTAGATTAAGGCCGTCTGCTTTCTTACCTTGTTACCTGGTCCATGATTATCATAATATTGAATTTAGAAAACCATCTAAGAAATGGTCCACAGTGGCTTATGCTCCACTTGGGGAGGCACAGGCAAGAATCCTAACAGCTCAAGGTAAATCATGACAACAATTCTATGACAACCACTTTATGGAAGAAACATTTTCCAGTCTCTGGAAGGCTGTACTTCCTCTTATTTTGAGGAGGGTAACTTCTTGTCATCTGCCTTTTCAGGGTGGAGATCACATAGCAGTAACTCTTCAGTTCATCTCCTTATCTAAGAGCCAGAGGACAGCGGCCTGTTTGTCTTCTCATAGTTTCATAAAACACTATGCAGTGGACTCTGAGTCTTGCTGAGAATTTCAGTGTCACCTTACTGTGTAAGAGTAGATATTTTGGGTACGCTACATGCTGACCACGTATGTGATCACACTACATCATGATCTAATATGACAGCTGCCAAAGAAAACTTCCGGTTTCTTCAAAGATGTTGTTAATATCACACGGCAGTCATTGATCCTATCCCTCTTTTCCACTGCTCAGTCGTTGGACTGGGTTTTCCGCCCCCCACAAGGCAAAAAAAATGTATATACATATGTATACAAAAAAAATTATATACACATATATATAAGTATAGAATTTTTTTTATATTGGAGTATAGCCAGTTAACAATGTTCTGATAGTTTCAGGTGCACAGCAAAGCGACTCAGCCCTACATATACATGTACCCATTCTCCCTGGACTGGGGTTTTGATTTCTTACTTTGTCTTAAAGTAAGATAATAAGAACTGTATAGATAGTATATAATAAGTAGGCACCCCTAGTCTCATTAGATAGCAGGATAGGCCACTCAGTTTAAAAAAACAAGCCCGGTAAAATTTCAGATAAATGGACTTTTCATTTCATGGGTCATGTCAATGTAGAATTTCTTTAATTTTATAATACAAAGTGATAATTTGCTTAACAGGTGAGAAAAATGGCTATGCGACCTTATTCTTTCAATAAGAGCTTTTAAAAATATGCATTTACATAGGCAGTAAGAAAATAAAGAGGACACTATAGACTTGCAGGCATGGAATCAGAAGTTGTTTTCCTTTAATGCTGAGTTATGCTGACAGTTATCTCTGATAAAAATGAATGGGCCGTGTGACAGGAATAATCAGTGACTGAGAAAGAGATTCTTTGCGTCAATCTGAATTGATAACATTTACCTGATTGAGGGTAGGTAGTAATGAAGCAGTTCAAACTCATTAAAACTTTCTGAGCATTTTTCCCCCTTTCAAAAGTTAGATTTTTATAGGATTTAATTTGCAGGATATGGCAATACAAAGGCAGATTTTTGTCATGCCTAAGGACAGGTTAATAATGCATTCAGATTCAAATCATCTTCCACATTGATAAAACTGACCTACTTTTTCTTTCAGAGAGAAAATGTCTTATGAAATATTTTCACATAAAAAATGTTGCATTTTGGTGTCTTTCTTCTTACATTCTATAATTAAACCTGGCATATCCCTCCCAAAAGTTAAATGAAGTTCAGTTCTTTTTCAGGTCTGGGCTTTTTAATGAGTTAGCATCTCTGCTGCCTGAGACAAGTGGCATTCCCTGCTTTGCATGCCAGAGAATTTTTCTGACAGTAGTGATAATGATGCAGATGTTTTTCTTTGTGTGAATCTTCCAACAATATCCCTGATGAAAACACATGCCTGCTTCCTGGCAAATTAAAAAAAAATCATTTTTCAAAACAAAAAAATTCAAATGCCTTCATCCTAAAATGGCAAATGTAAACAGTCCATTATTTTTTTCACATCATTTTTGCTGTGTTCTGTTGTAGCAATAAAGTGATTTTCTTAAACTTTTCTTTCTGGTCTTGATATGGAACCAACTTTTACAAAATTTCATATAGATTCCAAGTAGAGTGGGGATATTTAGAGCCGTAAGGTTATAATTAGATCATAGGGGTCAAGCTTTGGGAATTGACTATTGAAATTGATTTGCCGTGCCATCTTGAACCTCATGTCTAGGTAAGCTCATTTGGTTTCAACAAAGTAATAAATACAGTTGCTCTTAGTATTATGCCCTTAAACTTATGAGTGTAACTTTGTCTGTAGATATGGAAATAATGAAGGATCTGTGTAAATAATCTTAAATCATTTTTTTAAAAAATTGAGGTATAATTGACATGCAATTTGACAAATCTTTTTTTTTTAAATGTGAAATTTTGCAAAAATGCAGATGAGGTTTTTCTAAAATAAAATCTAGATATATTTGGGGGTTTAAGTGAATGCTTGCTGTGCTATCCTCAAAGGAATATTTTAATGTGTTTTCCCCCAAAAGTGAGCCTTTCATCAGTTAGCTTTTGAAAAAGAATTTCCAGTTCAATGCACAAGAGATGTCCTTACCCTATTCTTTTTTAAAAATTATATTAAGAAGACAACATGAGGTATATCCTCTTAACAGAATTTTTTTTTTTTGCGGTACGCAGTCCTCTCACCGTTGTGGCCTCTCCCGTTGCGGAGCACAGGCTCCGGACGTGCAGGCTCAGCAGCCATGGCTCACAGGCCCAACCGCTCTGCGGCATGTGGGATATTCCCGGACCGGGGCACGAACCCATGTCCCCTGCATCGGCAGGCGGACTCTCAACCACTGCGCCACCAGGGAAGCCCCTCTTAACAGATTTTTAAGTGTGCAATGCAGTATTGTTGACTCTAGGCACAGTATTGTACAGCAGAACTCTAGAATTTATTCATCTTGCTTAATTGAAATTTTATGCCCATTGTTTAGTAATTCCCCATTTTCCCATCCCCCATCCCACCACTTGGCAACCACCTTTCCACTCATTGATTCTATTAATTTGATTTAGATACCTCCTGTAAGTGAAATTATAGAGTATTTGTCTTTCTGTGACTGGCTTATTTCACTTAACGTAAACAAAAGACAAAAGTATTGGTTGAGGTGGAGAAATTGGAATCCTTACACACTGTTGGTGGGTTGGTGGGAATGCAAAATGGTGCACCTGCTATGGAAAACAGTATGGAGGGTCCTCAGAAAATTAGAAATAGAACTACCATATGATCCAGCAGCCCCTCTTCTGGGTATTTATCCAAAAGAATTGAAATCAGGATCTTGAAGCGATATTAGCACTTACCCTATTCTTAGGCATTATGCGTGCCTGCAGTCATGACAGCTTTATTCCTGAGCCTCACCACAAGCCTGACCCACACCACCAGATGGGGTTCAGGATAGATGAGGACCAGAGATGTCTGTTGTACCCATTGCTTGGTCATTAAAAAAAAAATAGTGTTTTAAGTTTACTTGTCTGTTAGGAGGACTATGTCAAAATGCCACATCAGATGGGCCACATCAAAATATTCTCATTTTCAACACTTATTTACCACCAGGGGGGTTATTGTGAGCCTCCTTTCTCCCTTCTTGGGTGACTGAGCAATCATAGTCATTTGGACATATAAGTAAACAACTCATCAGAATAGAATGGGAAGGGACCTGAGCAATCTGGATAATTCAGGCCAAATGAATCTGCCATTAGTAGCAGCTTGGTTAAGTTTGTGTGCACCTATGAGTAGGTGCTGTCCACTGTTCCTAAGGGCCAGAAGGCTGTGATGTACCTTTCAGAGAGAATGCTCTTGCTAGATTAAGTTTGTTCAGGCATGAGTTATAGTGCTGTTGGCCTTGAGTTCAATGTTAATTATCAACAATATATATTGAATAAGGTGTCTTTAAACAAAAAAGTCACATAAAACAAGCATAAAACAAATTCATCAATTGATGGAAATGTAACCAGAGACTCAGAGCATCCCAATTCTGAATTTTCCATAGGAGCAGTGGTTCAGTATTTGCTAATTCAGTGTTTGCAGAGACTTTATAGACCATAACTATTGCAACTAACAAGAGTCAGTGGTGGTGTTCATTTTCAATACAGTCAATTCAAGAAGACAGATCAGGCCTAGGAATGCAGTTGTATAATATAAAGGATCATAATTCATAATTTTCCAGGATACCTAAACATGTGAAACATGATGAAACTATTTTTATAGGTTTCACAGAGATGACCAACATGTGCCTCACTGTAGGGTTAGTGTACACTGAAGGATTTGGTCATAACTGAGACAGTTAAAACTTCTGCCATCTGACAACTTATCTGAGAAAGGACCAAATCTGCTTCTCTGTTTTGAAGACTACTTGAAGGCTGCACAGCTACTACCTAAAAAAGTCTTTAAGTGGTGAGTTAGCACATGTTTTAAAAACACTTTCTAAATAGTAGGAGGAACTATGGAACCTTTGGAAAATTTAGGTGATGATGCAATCATTTGGTATTAAAACCCAGACCAGAAGTCAGGATTCTTTTTTACTCATTTTCAGCATGTATCTGCAACCTCTTCCACTCTGAAGCTTCATTTATTAAACAATCTTTTTTGGTACTGACTTAATTTCAGAAATAATCTGTTAGTAATTTTCACTATTTAATTGTTATAGAAAAATTTATCTATAGCAAGCATTGCTTCCTGTAGTAAGTATAAAAGATCTTTATTTCTGTGTACCACATAAATTGGCAGAAAACCAGACAGGGAATTATGAGAATTATAATTTGTTAATATCTTCCCTTCTTATTGAACTGTCCATAACTCAGTTTTAACTTCATTTAACTTTCAAGTAATCAAAATAGAAAGAAGAAAAGCAAAGCAAAACAAAAATAATTAGTAGATTATGAAATAAGTCACACAATCTGATTCTATTTTTTTTTTTGCATTAGGAGTGAAATTCTATGGTTTAAAAATCATGTCTATCTACAATAGGATTTTTTCTAATTCACATTTTCTTATAAAAATCCAGAGGACCCACTACTTTACATGTCTGTGCCACTAGGATTCTGATGAGTAATGCTTATAGATACAATTCATTTTTGTGTTTTAATGATCTGGCTCTGATCTAATTGGTAAAATACTGAGTTAAATTATATAGTGTATACTTTCATGCTCAGGAGTTAAAGAAAATCAGGACAAGTCTAATATGAATTTGGCAGTGAATATCCCAAAGTTGATCAGGAAATAATTATCAATAGTCTGTTTCTCTTTTCTATCGATCCCATCCCTTTCATTTTTTATCAGACTTCTAGTTACCAGTAAATGGGCCTGTATTTTCTTGAGTCTATCTGAACAGAAGCAAGAAGAGGTAGGAATAACCAAGTATGAAGTATATAAGCTATAGTAAAAAGGGTAATTGATAAACTCTGTCTTTTGGACAGATGATAAGATCTATACATGGAGTGCCTTTCATTTTTCAGTCATTTTTTCATAAATACATTTGGCACATTTATAAGATTAAATATGATGGCACCATTAAAATAATGTAGAAGACTAATACATGGCAAAAATATTCCCAGTATTTTAAGTGAAAAACCAGATTATAAAAGGTATGTAATGACTGATTTGATATTGATTTCTTAAAATCAGTAAATAAAGCAGACTAGAAATAAATCCCCCAAAATGTTAACAGTGGTTATATCCTGGTATGGAATTATAAATGATTCTAATTTCTTGCTTGTACAGTTGCACCAATTTTCTATAGTATATATCGATTACTTTTACTGTCAAATCGCTTTTTAAAAATTTATTTCTTTGTATTCCCTCTCTCCTGAATATATTTTATTTGAAAAGGCCTATATATGAGTTATTTAAATTCAGATAGTTGCCTTGGCTCTATAGGTTAAATATAAGACTAAGGCTCAGCTTATAAATTACATAAATAGATGTTGGAACCCCTCAAGACTCTCACACCTTCTCACTCTAAATTTTATCCCAAAGGATAACATATACACAAAGGACTTCATTTGCCAACTAGATAAATAGATAACTCACAAATTATATCTTACAGCCCATATACTTCTTCTAATATTCGGTCCTACATATCTAGCTGTCTACTGAACATCTCTTGGAGATCACACAATGACTCAAACTCATTATCCTGCATCCCTGCCCATGCCAGCAAACCAGACCCCTTTCCATCTTTTCTCGCCCAGAGGCTTCCAACACCAAATTCTGTTCAGTTTACTCCTTAATCATATTCACCATTCTACTCTGAATTATATCCAGCATCTCTTGCTTGCCAAACTATAATAGTTTCCTTTTCAACCATGATCCATTTATGATGTCCTAAATATTGCACAGAACATAATTTAACTAAACACTTATTCATCGTTTATCTGAAACTCCAATCTAACTGTGCATCCTGTATTTTTACTGTTACCTCTGGCAACTTTATTACTACCTGTAATAAATTTATTTCAATCAACTGAATAATCAGGTTGATTTTTACTGAGTTAAAGTTTTTCTTTACTATTCATTTGATTAGCTGATATGACTCATAGGACACTGACAATATACTCCTAATTATCCAAAATGATTAGTTCATTTTCCTGATAAATACCTATTTTAAGAAGTAGAAATTGATTTTACAACTCTTGCAAACTTTTAAGTACGCTGGTAAATTTCAACCCTGCTGAGCCAATATCCTAGGACTTTGGAATCCTTCATGAGATTTCACATTGTCTTAATCCAATCAGAAAAAAAGAGACAGATTTTAAGCCCCAAACCTTGTTTGAATTTTACCCAAAGTAAGCAAATAGAGATAATCCAGTCCCTTTGAATGGTGCTATACTAATTGGAAATGACACCTTTCCAAAATTTTGCTCAGGTGTTTCCTGTCACAGGGGACTCTTGTTGTGTAACAACTACAGGACAGGAACAGCCGCCTTAAGGGAATTCTTTTTTAGACAACCATAAGGAAAGAGATTTCTCCCTGGTGGTTTGGCCACCTGCCACGTGGACCCTGTGGAAATCATCCATTATTTGTGATCTTATTTTTTCCTTGCAGTTATTAAATAATTTGTACAAAGTATTTGTACTACCTTATGAAAGTTATGTGTGTTAAGAACCCACTAGGAAATATAAACCAATTATAAAAATAAGTAGAGATGGGCTTCCCTGGTGGCGCAGTGGTTGAGAGTCCGCCTGCCGATGCGGGGGACGCGGGTTCGTGCCCCGGTCCGGGAGGATCCCACATGCCACAGAGTGGCTGGGCCCGTGAGCCACGGCCGCTGAGCCTGCATGTCCGGAGCCTGTGCTCCGCAACGGGAGAGGCCACAACAGTGAGAGGCCCGCGTACTGCAAAAACAAACAAACAAACAAAAAAGTAGAGAAATTAATGGTTAATGGCATAGTTTTAAAAATTATAGTTATTCTTCAGTTTTATAGTTTCACAACTAATGCTTCTGCTTTTATATAACAGAATAATTATAATTAGTTGTAAAACTATAAAATTGAACAGAGTATTTTCTGTTCCCTTTGGAAAATGTAAGTATATGGCAGAATCATTTTAATTCACTTACAACAAATGATATAACTACCTTTTGGAAATTTAAAAATTGATGGAGATTCTGAAGACTGTGATATGTAATATACCAACAGTCCTGATGCCCCCCTACTGAGTTCCTATAGAACTAAAAAAAGAAGAAAAAGAAAGGATGTGCCATCCATTTACTGTCAGGCATGAAAGGGCATTTAATCCTCTTTGGGAAGTGATCCCAGGTTATCCTCCTTGAGGGGTCCTCTCATCCCTGCCACATCATTTGGGAAGCAGAGTGCTGGAGAACTTTCCTAGTGTGCCCTTCTCATTAGAAGTAACCTATAACAGCATTTTAAAAAAAGTTCCTGTCCCTTTATAACTTGGCTAGGAAGATGAGTAGATATTGAAAGGCATCAATTTGTCCAAAATGTTCCTTATCTTCATCTGTATCTAAGCATTGGTGATCACTTGCAATTTGAGGCTATATTTTCCTTCAGTCTAGTAATACCTTTTTCATAAATTCACTTTAACACACGAGTTAGGTCACAAATTATGGACCATTTCAATTCAGCTTTTCTACTGCTGTAGTCTACTTAATGTCCTTTAAAGTAGATCACAAATGGCATGTATCACATTGCAGCAGAAAATCTGAGTTATGGAGTCTCACATGTGGACTGTGAGAGGTAGACTTGAGATTTCAGTGCTGTTAAGATGGTATCATAGCCAATGGTCCAGGAGTACTCAAATCCTCTCCTGTCCTTCTCCTCAAGGAGTTACCAGCCAAGGAAGCAACGTGAAAGGCCCATAACCAAATAGGAAACAAACGACCACTTTGTTATTAGCATGGAAAGCACCCAAATCCTCTCTAATACGGCTCTTTCTGGTAAAATATAGATTGGAGAATGAAGTTTGGGCCCTTACATCTAAATGAATCCCCCTTTTTCTCCAGTCTGAATCTGAGATGTCAGGTTTGGCTTAAGAAGGTATTATAGAATAGAAAACGAGAGCAACAGCTACATCTCCTCCAAGCAGGCAACTCCTACCTGAATTCTTGTGACATGGGTGCAGAAAGAGTAGAAGATGGGTCTCCTGGCTCCTAACCCTTTTAGAGACACTGTCAGTAACCCTGGTAAAACCATGGCTTAATACGGTTCTTGGGTGCTGACCAATCATGTGAGCAGATAGGTCTTCCTTCTCTGGGGATATTGAGGCAATAAGGAAGCGGGTGTACAGAGGCCCACACTTGAAAGAGAGGGGTCAGAAATGTTTAGTTACCCCAAATGTCACATATTTTTTAGTCTTCAAATTCAGTGATTTTTGTTTTTGTTTTTAATTGTAGGTAATGCCACCATTTCTGGCAAGAATGTCAGTCGACATATTGATTTTACCAGTAATAGCGTCAAACGTCTGTTTTAATGACTGAACTCTCTTTTCTAAAATTATTTTTATTTTTTTATAAATTTATTTATTTTGGGCTGTGTTGGGTCTTTGTTGCTGTGCACGGGCTTTCTCTAGTTGCAGTGAGCAGGGGCTACTCTTTGTTGTGGTGCACGGGCTTCTCATTGCGGTGGCTTCTCTTGTTGTGGAGCACGGGCTCTAGGCACGCGGGCTTCAGTAGTTGTGGCACGTGGGCTCAGTAGTTGTGGCTCATGGGCTCAAGGTGTGTGGGCTTCAGTAGTTGTGGCACACGGGCTTAGTTGCTCCACAGCATGTGGGATCTTCCCAGACCAGGGCTCGAATCCATGTCCCCTGCATTGGCAGGCAGATTCTTAACCACTGCACCACCAGGGAAGTGTCTGAACTCTCTTTTTAAATCATTTCAACCTAATAGAGATGTATTATCCTTTGTTTCTCTATACCTGTCAATGTTTTTCTTGGCCAGTGGGTGGCGTGTTTTCATCAAAGTTGATGGTCAAAGAGAGATGTAGAAAAAGACATTATTCAAGATATTTTATTCTTGGATTTTCACAGGATTGATTTGACTCTTGATGGTCTTACTGTAGTAGACATGAATTGTAACCAGTGTGTACCATTTTCTTTTCTTTTCAAAAAATGGTTGGTTCTAGACATTAAATTTTATACCCTAAATTTTGTGGTTTATAGGGATTCTAACACTGTGATTTTAAATGGAACATTTCTACAGTTAGAAAAGCGTATGGGGACAATATAGATACATGGATTGCTATAGATTTAAATGTATAACATTTAATTATAGCTGCCATTTTTCCAATATGGAAGAAAAATTCAAGGCAAAAATTAGATATTTTTTGACTATCTCTTCCTTAATAGATGGGCCAGTTTTCAATTGGTCTGGAACTATTTCTACAAAGCCTCCTAAAATAAGTAGACCATGTGTTCGGTGACGAAATCTCTATTTCTATTTTATTCTAGTCACATCGAGTACAGTATGCACATTCACATCAGGGCACTCGATTTCTGCATGCATGGACTCCACCAAATGCAATTAAATTTAGAGCCACATATTTATTTTAGGTACCTCCCTTGGCCTAAAATTTGCTTTCAGAAAAACTGCCGAGTTTTTATTATAAATACACTGTGGCTTAATATTGTGAATGTTGTCCAACTACCCAGGTGGCCTCTAATTATATAAGGACATGAGGGGGCTCAGTCTTCACTTTTAGTGTTATGAAAAATTTAAGTATTTTAAAATCAGAGTCCACATCAGATAACTTTATTCAACTCTTATCTCAGTTTCCAAATCTGAAAATCAAAAAATCCATTAAAAAAATTATAGATAGCTATAGATATAAATACCAGTCTTAATACTTACATTGCTTTTTTTCTTATTAAAAAAGTACATTCTTGCTTGCTTTTTAATAAAAACCTACATATAAGAAGCTTTAATGAACATTATAATGTGGTAGGATTTGGACCATGTAATTTTCTCATTTAGACTTTCTCATTCATTTTCTCTAATCTGATCATATGTCTACTATTTTCCCTCTTGAGGTAACTTGGTTTAATGCCATTTTCATTTTTCACAATGTTGCTGAAAATTTTATTTCTTTTTTCCAGTCACTGATATAGAGAAGTTTATTTAATCTTGATTATAATTCTATTGACATTTTAGTAGCTAGCCCATCTATAATAAGACACTTTGAAAGAGATATTACCATCCATTAAAGTATATGTTGATTTCCACACTGATAAACTTTGAGGAATGGGGGCTAATGTTATCTTTTTATTATATTAAATACTTTCTTAAATATCTGTAGGTTTTTGTGTTTTAAAGTCTTTATTTTAGGTTTCCAAAATAACAATTAAGTTTCTGAATATTTTCATCTCTTAAGAAATATTTTCTGCTTTTTTAAAAGTCAGGTTTATTGAAGTATAATTGCCATCGAGTAATATTTCCCCTTTTCAGTGTACAGTTTCAGGGTTTTCGTAATCCCATACAATCATGTTAACCATAACCTTTATCAAGATATTAGAACAGTTCCAACACCCTGCAGATTTTCTCATACCTGGTAGTCAATTCATCCCACCCCCAGCTTCTGACAACCTTTGATCTGTTTTCTGTCCTTATTATTTTGCCTTTTCCTGAGTATCCTATAAATGAAATCTATAGAGTCTGGCTTCTTTCACTTAGCAACATGCATTTGAAATTCATCCACATTGTTGCATGTATGAGTAGTTTGTTCCTTTTTATTGCCTAGCAGTATTCCATAGTATGGATGTGCTTCCATTTGATATTCATTCACAGTTGAAGACAATTGAGTTTTTTCCAGTTTGTGGTGATTATGAATAAAGTGTGCTTGCATCTAATTTTTGTATGAATATACATTTTTTATTTATCTTGGATAAATAGCTAAATGTAGTTAAGTGAATCTTACAAGTTTAGGTTTAAATCTGTGGAAGACTATTAATTTGTTTTCTCAAGTGGATGTGCCATTTTCTATTCCCACAAGAGTTCTAGTTGTTCAACATTCTATCACATACTAGGTATTGTCAGGATTTTAAAAAATCTAGACATTCTAATAAGTGTGTACATGTGTCTAATTATGATTTTAATTTTAATTTCCCAGCAACTAATGATGTTGATTATCTTTTCATATTTGCCACCCGTACACCTTTCTTGATGACATGCCTGTTCAGATACTTTACCCAATTTTTAATTGGGTTGTTTTCTTGTTATTGACTTTTGAAAACTCTTTCTATATTCTGGATAGGAGGCCATCATGAGCTATGTGTTTTGCAAACATTTCCTCTTAGTCAGCTTGTCTTTTCATATTCCTAACAGTGTTTTCCCAAGAGTTAGCTTCTCCATCTTTTTTTTACTGTGACTTTAGTCTATCCTCTCTTAGTTTCTAAATCCTCATATTAACAAATTTGCTTTGATTTCTAATGAAAAAATTATAACTTTTGGAATTGGAAGAGGCTAGAAGAAAACAGGCTCTAAATATAGCATAGTTCTGTATAACATTTACTTGAGTAATGTAGCAATGAGGAATTCTCTTGGCTGAAAGTAACAGAAAATCCACCTTCAGTGGCTGAAACAAATAGACTGTTTTTCTTCATTACAGTTAGTTGAGAGTAGGCAGCTGCTCACAGGGATTCAGGAGCTCCATGTGATCAGAGCTGATGTCTGTATGTTTCCCTGGCCTTTCTCTTGCAGTTACAGGTTGCTACTACAGCTGATAATATCCACAATCAGGATGAGAAATAGAGGTGGGGAAACAGACGGTGTTTATACCAAAACAGCAACACTTTCACAGAAGCCTCTCATCTACTTCCAGTTGAATTCTCGCTGGACAGAACTGGGTCATGTGGCCAGGCAGTGCTGGGAGGAGGGAGTGGAAAATGGGGGTGCGGTAAGGTGAGCCTAAGTAGTGTTTGCCTCACGCAGCAACTTTAAATAACATCAAAATAAAAGAGTCAACACAGCTATCTGCAAGAGCGGAAGACAGAACAATCAGAATCTAGTTTTGAACTCAAAGTTTTTTCCACACTTCTCACCAAGCAGCTAAATTCTAAAGGTATCATTCCAACCAAATCTTAGACACGCATATAATAGTAATAATAGAAATATAGCAGCTATTATAATAAAAGTATAAGAATAACAGGTTATGGTTCATGAAGCCACATACTTTGTCTTGTTTGGCTGACTCTTTTTTTTTTTTTTTTTTGCGGTACGCGGGCCTCTCACTGCCGTGACGCTGCGGAGCACAGGCTCCGGACGCGCAGGCCCAGCGGCCATGGCCCACGGGCCCAGCCGCTCCCAGCCGCTCCCAGCCACTCCATGGCATGTGGGATCTTCCCGGACCGGGGCACAAACCCGCGTCCCCTGCACCGGCAGGCAGACTCTCAACCACTGCGCCACCAGGGAATCCCTGGCTGACTCTTGAAGATAGCATTTTACATAGTAGAAAACTAAGATGCACAGATAGTAGGTCCCTTACAGTCACATAGAAAAGGAGCAAAGGGCAAGAAACTGATGATATAGATTTGTCATCCCTTTCCTACATCTCTGTACCAATCAGCGTTTTCAAGATCAAGAAGAATGATTCAGTGTAAAGTTTATATTGTGATATTGTCTACATAGTCTATAATAAATGAGAGCTAAGAAGCAAGAATCCTCTTGCACTTGAATTTTAGCTGTGTGTTTTAACTCTAACTGGGAATTCTGTTGTAAATTTGGTCCACAAGGGAAGCTTTTATGACATTTGTACTTGATATTCTCCCAGTGACAAACTTTCCATCCAGAAAAGGTAGGCTATCTGCTTTTTAATATTAAAAAAAGTAAAATTTAAACTACTCACTTAAAATATTTTAAAACATTCCTTCTATAATGAACATTAATACTAATTCAAAGTTTTAGAAACAGCCAATATTTTTTTTTCATATTTTGGCCCAGGTGCCTAACCTACTGACTAGAATAGCTTGTAAGTAAATATTAGTTGAATGAATGAATAAATGAATCTTTCTGAACCAACTCACCACATTTCCACTGCCTTTATTGAATTGATCTGTATTTGTAAATTTTCAATAGCTTAGAATAGGTTCTAAATATACAAAATGCTATTGAATTTGTGGGATTTATTCAAGGTTAGGATATTATTGACTAAGATGTAAACTAAAACTCTATACAAGAGTTTTTATAAATTATTTGACTTTCACTAGGAATTAAACCCATAATATCCAATAGGATGTGCTTAGAAATGCTGTAGCTAAAGGTTGCCAGACATTTGGGGACCCAAAAGATTCAGAGAACCATAAGCCCCATGCACTGTCCCTTGAAGAAGCTCATACAACCATTTTCTGTTTTCCCTTCAGAAACTTTCTCAGGGTATCTGGGAAATACTTTAGCTTTCCATAACACCTTTCTTCAAAATTTTATACTTTTACAATTGTCCTTGAAAAGTAAGATAGGCAGGGATAGGTTTTGCCCCTTAGGAAGTAAAAAGCTAAGAAACGTTCCTAAGATGACATAACTAATGGAAGTAGAATTAATATCTCCAAGTTTTGACTTGACTCTATAACTAGACCATGACCTTTTTAGCTCACTTTTAAAAACCAGCTATCAGAATCTATTGTATTTTATAGGAAAAAAGACTGACAATAATACTGGATTTATTTCACTTAATCTTAGTATGTTATAACCAGAAAAGAGGATTAAAATGCTATTTCACTTTCATTTGGAGTGGTGCATTTGTTGGTTTCAGAATCGTATTGTTGATTGGCAGCCACCACTTGTATAGTGGTAGACACTGTATAAAACCCAGAAACGTTTATGCAAAATATAAGTACTTGTGACATCTGCACATCTGTTTCAACACATGCTGCCAAAATAGTAGTGGTCCGGGGGCTTCCCTGGTAGCGCAGTGGTTGAGAGTCCGCCTGCCGATGCAGGGGACACGGGTTCGTGACCCGATCTGGGAAGATCCCACATGCCGCGGAGCGGCTGGGCCCGTGAGCCATGGCCGCTGGGCCTGCGTGTCCAGAGCCTGTGCTCCGCAACGGGAGAGGCCACAACAGTGAGAGGCCCGCGTACCGCAAAAAAAAAAAAAAAAAAAGTAGTGTTCCGATGTTGTCTCAATATAAGATGTGGTTAAAAGAGGAAACATTTGGGAGGCAACTAGATATCCATTTCTGTACCAAACTGGCCACTAACTAGCTGTGCCGTTGTGGTTTTGTTACCATCTCCATGGCTGTTTTCTTGTGTGTAGAATGCCTGAATCACAAGTTGTGAGAATTAAATGAACTCATAAATATAAAATGCTTAGCACTACTCTTGGCCTACAGTAAGTCCTTGTTAAATGTGCACCAGAATCATGATATTTGACTCCAAAAATTATTTACTGAACACTTACGAGACCCGTCACTCAGTGCTATACAAGTGTTGTTTTATAGCTCACTAATTATTACACATCAAAAGAAAATATATAGCTTGATTCATTAGTTCAGGGTTTCACAATCTCAGCATCATTGACATTTTGGCAGATAATTCATTAGTGTGGGGAGCTGCCTTGAGCATTGTAGGATGTTTAGCAGCATCCCGGCTACTGGGCATGTCGACTGCTGGATGCCAGCAGCACCATCCCTCTCCCCATTTGTGACGACCCAAAATGTCTCCAGACGTTGCCCAGTGTTTCCTGGAGGTGGGGGCAAAATTCCCCTAGTTGAGAACTACAGCCTTTGATCAGTTCTTTCTAAAAGTGTTCATAGACTCCTAGTCCTAGAGGATTCTTCCTCAAAGATCCCAGGGTCAAATACATTGGGAAACATTAAATAATAATGATAATAGTAATGATAATAACTAATTTTTTATGCACTTACTACATCCTACAAACTGTTCTTATCTTATTGAATCTTCACAACAGACCTAGAAGTTAATTGATGCTTTAAGCACATTTTTCAAATGCAAAAATTGAGCTCCAGAGAAATGAACTGACAAAAATCATACAATTAATAAGTGACCCAGGGTTTCCAAGCCATCTCCAGAGCCTGTGCAATTATCTGTATATAGTACTACTTCTTGCATAGCACGTTTTTAAATTCACAGTTCAAATTGGGGTGTTAAGGATAATTATTCTTAATTTGTATTTGCTTTATCTCAGGCTCTTACAAAATTAGTTTTTCTTTTGTGCTTCAGTTTTCCTCATTTTTATTTTTTATTGAAGTATAATTGACATATATTAGTTTCAGATGTATGACATAGCAATTTAATATTTGTATACCTTGTGAAATAATCACTACAGTAAGTCTAGTTTAAATCCATAACCATGAATAGTTACAGTTTTTTTTCCTTGTGATGAGAACTTTTATGACTTACTCTCTTAGTAACTTTCAAACATGCAATACAGTATTATTAACTGCAGTCACCATGCTGTCCACTGTATTCCCATGACTTATTTTGTAACTGAAGTTTGTACCTTTTTGCCCACTCCCAACTCCCCTCTCTGGCAACCACCAATCCGTTTTCTGTATCTATGAGCTTGGTTTTATTTGTTTGTTTGTTTTGGTTTTTTAGATTCCACATATTAGTGAGATCATGTGGTATTTATCTTTCTCTGTCTAACTTATTTCACTTAGCATAATGCCTAGATCCATCTACATTGTTATGAGTAACAAGATTTTACTCTTTTTTTTTTGGCTGACTAGTATATCATTGCATGTATATACCATATCTTCTTTATCTGTTTATCTACTGATGTCCACTTAGGTTGTTTCCACACCTTGGCTCCCCTAAATAATGCTGCAGTGAACATGGGTGTGCATATATCTTTTCAAATTAGTGTTTTCATTTTCTTTGGATAAATACCCAGAAGTGAAATTACTGGATCATGTGGTAGTTCTATTTTTAATTTTTTGAGGAACCTCCATAATGCTTTCCATAGTGGTGCACTAATTTACAATGGCACCAACAGTACATGAGGGTTTCCTTTTCTCCACATCCTCTCCAACACTTATTTCTTGTCTTTTTGGTAATAGCCATTCTGACAGGTATGAGGTGATATCTTATTATGGTTTTGATTTGCATCCCCTGATGGTTAGTGACGTTGAGCATATTTTCATGTGCCTTTTGGCCATCTGTATGTCTTCTCTGGAAAAATATTCAGATCCTCTGCCCATTTTTATATTGGATTGTTTCGTTTTTGTTTTTGCTGTTGGATGAGTTTTTCATATATTTTGGATATTAACCTTTTATCAGATATATGATTTGCAAATGTATTCTCCCATTGAGTAGATCGCTTTTTCATTTTGTTGATGATTTCCCTTGCTGTGTAGAAGCTTTTTAATTTGATGTAGACCCATTTGTTTATTTTTGCTTTTGTTGTCTTTGCTTTTAGAGTCAGATCCAAAAAATAATCTTTAAGATTGATATCAAGGATCTACCACCTATGTTTTCTTCTAGGAGTTTTATGGTTTCAGGTCTAACATTCAAGTGTTTAATCCATTTTGAATTAATTTTTGTGTAAGGTCCAAGATAATAGTTTAGTTTAGTTCTTTTGCATGTGGCTGTCCAGTTTTGTCAACACCATTTATTGGAGAGACTGTCCTTTCCCTATTGTGTATTCTTGCTTCCTTTGTCATAAGTTAATTGACCGTACATGTATGGGTTTATTTTTGGGCTCTCCATTCTGTCCCATTGATCTATGTGTCTGTTTTTATACCAATATCATATGGTTTTGGTTACTACAGCTTTGTAATATAGTTGGAAAACAAGGAGTGTGATGCCTCCAGCTTTGTCCTCCTTTTTCAAGATTGCTTTGCCTATTCAAGGTCTTTTGTGGTTCCATATAAATTTTAGGATTGTGTTCTATTTCTGTGAAATATGCCATTGGAATTTTGTTAAGAATTGCATTGAATCTTGTAGATTGTTCTAGGTGACATGGTCATTTTAACAATATTAATTCTTCCAGTCCATGAGTACAGAATATCTTTTCATTTATTTGTGTCTTCTTCAATTTCTTTCATCGATGTCTTATTAGTTTTCAGTGTACAGGCCTTTCACCTCCTTGGTTAAAAAAAAGTAGTTTTTGTTTTAATCAATTGATGACAACCATTCCTCCTCCCCCAATTATTTTCTACATGATTGTCCTCATAAACATCCTTGAATGCAAACAAACATGTCACTCCTCCGGAAAAGATGACCACAATGACTCCAGACAAACTCAGTTGGCCAGGAGCCAAGGAGGGAGAAATTTACTCTGCTTGGGGAAGGCAGAGAATGTTTAACAGAGAAGACAATATTTGAATTAAGCCTTTAATGATTGTGTTAAACTTAGATAAATAAGAGTCTTCCTGATGGAAGGGCATTCCAAACAGAACATACAGCATGTGCAAAAGCCTGGGCAACTAAGAGGGTATGATATGTTTGGGTTATGGTCAGGGAGGAGAAAAGGATGTAGGAAAACAAGACTAAAGAGGAGGCTGTGCTCTGCATTATTTGCACTAGCTTGACTTTTGTAAGAATTTGACTTTGCATCCTTTACTGTAAGGGCAGCAGACAGCCAAGAGCACAGCAGCAGTATGGTCAGGTAGGTACTTGATGTTGATAACTAAAGTCTATAGTGTTTTGGTGGTAGAGAGACCCAATTAAGACACTAATGCCGTGCTTCGAGCAACAGATAATATATAAGTTAGGATGGAGCAAACGGGTCAGATTTGAGAGAGTTTACTAACAAGAGAAACAGGCAAACAGGCTGGAGAAAATCCTCCTCTTAAATGGGCTGTAAGAGCAAGTAAGTGGCATTTATTTGTGGAAGGGCCATTTCTGTGAAACAAAACGATACACTTTCAAGGAAATAACATGGAAACATGTTTAGCCATTATTTTGGTAACCTAAAGAATTTTCATTAACAGGTCCCAGTTCCACAAAATGCTCTTCTGGACACTTGCTCTCTTCCTGTTCAGATTTCCCACAGAAACTGAATACCCCAGTTATTTAGTGGAAACATAAGGATAAAAGGTGGATCCTGAGTAGTGCTCCTACCTTTCTACTCCAGACCACTTTGTCTTTCTCCTCCTAAATATGCTACCTGGGAAAGATGCATCAGCATTAGTGGAGATTCAACCAAATATATTTGAGAAATGTGCCAATAAAAAATGTTGGGAAATCAGTCCCAGACATTCAATGAATGGTTGTTGAATGGATGAATTAATCAAAGTTTGAATTCACCTTAATAATTTTTGACTTAAGCATATAAAATAAGATCAATAGAAAGGAAAAAATCTTCAATTAAAATTTTCTTATTTCATCTTTTACTGATGTAGCTAATGGGTCACTCCTGAAAAATACTCCAGCATAATACCAAATGGACTTCTACCCCTGTGCCTTATGCAATAGATATTTACAAATTTATTATTTAAATCTTCAAAATGAGCATATAATCAAGCATATTTAATCGTGTTATTTTTTCAAAATATCTTCTTCAAACTATCCTTTAAAATTCATCCTCTATACTTCAGTTTATTTAAAATTGAGCAATTTATTTTACTACTGATTTCTGAACCCCATCCCTGGTAGTTTAAAGGAAAAACAGTTTTTCTGTTATGTTTCAACAATTTGTATAGTTGTGTCTAGAATCATAATTAGTAATAATATCTGCTGTCTAAGGAGTACCTGCTGTGGATGGCGTTTTGAAAGTATTCTTTCAAATAAAAACAACCATACTGGCTGGGACAACCCCCATCTTCTTGAGGTGCATTGGGCAAGCAGGCGGTGCTGGGGAGGGGAGATGTTGCGGTCACTGTTAGTGACCCTGTGGTGCGTCTCTGTGGGACCAGGAACTTAAAGATAGCCAGAATGGCAGAAAATGGTGATAATGAAAAAATGGCTGCTCTGGAGGCCAAAATCTGTCATCAAATCGAGTATTATTTTGGTGACTTCAGTTTGCCACGTGACAAATTTTTAAAGGAACAGATCCACCTGGCTGAAGGCTGGGTACCTTTGGAGATAATGATAAAATTTAATAGGTTAAACCGTCTAACAACAGACTTTAATGTAATAGTAGAAGCATTGAGCAAATCAAAGGCAGAACTCATGGAAATAAGTGAAGATCAAACTAAAATTAGAAGATCTCCAAGCAAACCCCTCCCTGAAGTGACTGATGAGTATAAAAATGATGTAAAAAACAGATCTGTTTATATTAAAGGCTTCCCAATTGATGCAGCCCTTGATGACGTAAAAGAATGGTTGGAAGATAAAGGTCAGGTACTAAATATTCAGATGAGAAGAACATTGCACAAAGTATTTAAGGGATCAATATTTGCTGTATTTGATACCATTGAATCTGCTAAGAAGTTTGTTGAGACCCCTGGCCAGAAGTACAAAGACACAGACCTGCTAATACTTTTCAAGGACGATTACTTTGCAGAGAAAAATGAAGAAAGAAAGCAAAATAAAATAGAAGCTAAATTACGAGCTAAACATGAGCAAGAAGAAAAACAAAAGTTAGCAGAAAATGCTGAAATGAAATCTCTAGAAGAAAAGATTGGCTGCTTGCTGAAATTCTCGGGGGACTTAGATGATCAGATGTGTAGAGAAGATTTGCATATCCTTTTCTCAAATCATGGTGAAATAAAATGGGTAGACTTTGTCAGAGGAGCCAAAGAGGGAATAATTCTGTTTAAAGTAAAAGCTACGGAAGCACTGGATAAAGCAAAAGATGCAAATAATGGTAACCTACAATTAAGGAACAAAGAGGTCACCTGGGAAGTTCTAGAAGGAGATGTGGAAAAAGAAGCATTGAAAAAAATAATAGAAGATCAACAAGAATCCCTAAACAAATAGAAGTCAAAAGGTTGCAGATTTAAAGGAAAAGGAAAGGGAAATAAAGCTGCCCAGATTGGGTCTGCTAAAGGAAAAGTACAGTTTCAGGGCAAGAAAACTAAATTTGATAGTGATGGTGAACATGATGAAAATGGTGCATCTAGGCCAGTAAAAAGAGCAAGAGAAGAAACAGGCAAAGAAGAACCTTCATCAAAACAACAGAAAACAGAAAATGGTGCCAAAGACCAGTAATTTAGTAAACATTTTTTATTCATTTTAATTAGATTTTAAGCTGCTTTTGTCTTTGGAGGCTTTTAAAAAGAAAACCGAATTAGGTCCACTTCAATGTCTACCTGTAAGAAAGGACAATTTTTTTGTTGTTTAACTTGTCTTTTTTTGTTGTTGTTATTTTTATCCAAATGAGTATGTTTTTATGTATAATTCTGTTTGTGTTCTTTCAGATTATTCAAATATCAAAAGAAACATTCTTCCACTAAATTGCCTTTGTAATATGAGAATGTGTTAGCACAAAGTAATAAAATGTATACTGCATAAAAAAAAGAAACAACCATACTAAATAAATATTCTTTACCCATCTTTCAGATGGGCAAAAAGAGTGTCAAAGTGGTAAAGTAGTTCAACCAAGACCTCATAGTTCCCCAATTGTATTATGAGGCTCAAACGTAGGTCCGTTAGTCAGCAAAACCTGTATGCTTTCTATGACATCATTCTGGGTCCAGATTTTACCCCCCTTTTTTTCTATTTCATCTAAATGTTAACATGAACCCATAGTTGATATGTTGTTCTGTATTACTAATTCCTAGAATCTCTTACTTTACTAGTCTTTGCTCCTGAATCTCTATAGTTATGAATTATGAATGTGTATCAGTAACACATTCCAACTTGCATACCTTCCAACATGCAAGGAAAAGATATTGTAATCCCAGTTCTGTGGAATATTAACTTAGAAAACTATTTTTAAAGTGTTACCTAGATTCAGGAAATAACTATATACATTATTTTTATTACACATTTGAGAGATAGAACTATAAATAATGGTAAAAATTTTTACCAACAACGGTTTTTATAAAACCAAATATAAAAGTTTTACTTGATAAACATGGATAGCCAAATTAAAAAGTGAATAAAAGTGATTGCCCAGGCTTCCCTGGTGGCTCAGTGGTTGGGAGTCCACCTGCCGATGCAGGGGACACGGGTTCGTGCCCCGGGCCGGGAGGATCCCACATGCCGCGGAGCAGCTGGGCCCGTGAGCCATGGCCGTGGAGCCTGTGTGTCCGGAGCCTGTGCTCCGCAACGGGAGAGGCCACGACAGTGAGAGGCCCACGTACCGCAAAAAAAAAAAAAAAAAAAAAAGTGATTGCCCTCTCTTCTCTGCCCTAACCACCGCCTGCGCCCCCCCCCAAAAAAATGGGAGGGATTTTTGGTCCAAATCATCAGGATAATTGATTCAAACCTATTTCACTTTGTGATAGGAAACTTGTGTCTTACAATGAAAACTTATTGTCCTATCTGCAATGAAAGAATTGATATTCTTAATGTCCTTACACATTCTTTTTTATGTGAACATTTTAGGTGTATCAATATATGCATGAAACGATAACTGTTAATGGCTGTCCCGAATTCCGTGCCAGGGCCACAGCAAAGGTAAGACTTGAGTAACTTTAAAAATATACTTAACCCCAGTGATCTAGTAATTGACTGTGCGCGTGTGTGTTTCAGGTATTCTCGTGTGTACACTGTAAGAGAATTTAGACATCAGTGGCAGCCCAGAGTCTAGAACCAGTACTACTTCCCAGGTAAAAATCCTAATGGAAAATTGAACGTTTCTGCTGCTTCTGTAGCTTAAGAAAGGAGAATGATTTCATTAAACTCACTGAATGTTCATTTGGCACAAGCAAATCTGCTGGTTCACTGTATGAAATACTTTTGGTTTTCTGACACATTCCTCTGATCCAAAAGAACCTGTTCCCTATTCAACGCATGAAGATTTGTACAAGTCTAAAAGTTTGACTCAAGCTAGACATGACAAGAACTCACCTGATACCCACTGATGCAGGATTCTTCCATGTACTCAGCAGAGTAGCTGAATGAATATGACGTTGACCTAAAGGGAAGGTCTGTTACCTGTTTTGGTAGTGACCACATCTGCTCTTGAAAAACTCAAATCCAGAGATTGCAGAGACCTTCCAAATGAAAATGTTACAGCAGTAGGATCATGAAATTATCTGGAAAACAGACCATAGGAAATAATAGTTTTAAACTAAAATCACTAATGCGGTTCTTACTTTACAAGTACAGAAATGTTATAATAGATACACATTTGCTTTTTAAAAGCTTTTCTCTTTCTAATATGTATAAGAACTGCTGAAAATAGTCAGAATTTTCCATTTAATTCTTTTGTGTTACATCACCTCTGGTTTCTCTCCTGATTTTTCAGTTTTCATTCTGTAACTGAACACTATAGATTTGTGATTTTTTTTGTTTTTTGATTTTTTTAACCCAGGCAAAAAGAGGGTATTATTATCATTACATCATGCTTTGCTTGTACTGAAGTAGAACACACACAGAAAAATGATCCCTACATGGTTTAATTAAGGGGAAAGTGAATTATGTAGTGTTTTACCATTCTCATTTCTTATTCATGTAGAACAGCAGGATAGCAGCATAATGTTGCAATAGCACAATATTTTCTGGTTGTTTCTGGGCTGTCTGCATTGCATCCATGTCAGCCATTAAAATCTATGCATGACAGCAAGGTTTGCATGAGCAAATGCATGTAGCTAAAAACAAGCCATTATTTCCATATCATTCACTATCTTTCACTAAATGCAGACAGTAGCATAATGCTAAATTGATGTGATAATGCTGTGTGTGGAAAAGAATGTACAGTCGTTGGGAATCAATATTTTCACAGTGTTGAGTACATCACTTTATAGTAGGTATCTAACCAACTGTGGTTAAGGCAGTTTACCAGAGGTGGAAAATAAGAAGCAGGCAGAAGAATCTTTTCTTGATAGAAACTATTTAAATCTTCTCCATGGAGGGGAGGGGGGTGAAAACTAATGGTAAGTTGTTTCCTTCAACTTATTTTTTAAATTAATATATATGAATTTTAAAAGAAAGTTATATCCATATTAAATGATATTTTGTACATCTAGGTATAAAACCACGGACTGCTCATTTTGCCTACGTTACAGCAGTAGTTGAAATAGTAATGTAAAATATAGGGGAAAAAACCTGTGCCAGATAAGAGGACCTCTCATAATAATATGGAATATTGATATGAAATAATTATAATATGTTTGAATCTATTATTTTCTTTTAGCTTTTTTTCTTTTAGGCATTTTCAATTAAAAAAGAAAAAGAAACTAAATTTTCTAAGCCAGTGGTTTGGCAATAGCAAAATTCTAGATGTATTCACCAGTATATATACATATAAGTGCTCCTCAATGTATCGAATACATTTATGTGCAAACACCAAGTTAGACCGTGTGTCATACAAAGAAGTGGAAGCCACGATCTCGGCCATTCGGGTGCCCATGGTCAACATATACACAATATATACAGTAATTATAGTTTATGTACCATATGTAGGTATTATGTGTACCAAAGCTATTTGGAGTCCAAGAATAGGAAGATTTGCATCTAACCAAGGTTAGTGGGAAAGATTTTTATGAGGAAGGGAAATTTTTATCATAATGGGTAAGGTCTAGAAAGGTGGAAATATCAATAGTTGGGCTGAGCTTTACCAAAGAAAGGAATTATAAAGGACATCTAAATGAAGAAAGCCCCCTCCCTTTCGTGTTCTTTCTTTCACAGGAGAATGCTATAAAATAGGAGGAGTTGCCTGATCTACACACTGCAAATCATGTGATGAGCCTTATTTCCCTCGTTTTTATCACCAAATGACCATCTTTTCTTTCAGGCAACAGTTGCAGCTTTTGCAGCTAGTGAAGGCCACTCCCACCCTCGGGTAGTCGAGCTGCCAAAAACGGATGAAGGCCTTGGTTTTAATGTGATGGGAGGAAAGGAGCAAAATTCCCCCATTTATATCTCTCGCATCATTCCTGGAGGGGTGGCCGAAAGACACGGAGGCCTCAAGCGAGGAGACCAGCTACTATCAGTGAATGGAGTGGTATGTTCATAACATAATCAGAGGTTTTTCTCTCTAAGCACATTCTTGTTTTTCCCCTGCTGTTACTAAAGTCAATGTTGAAATCCTAGAACAAATCTTAATTTTGTGTCCAAACAGCTTCCTCAGCATTGATGGATATTAAGACTACAAAAGCAGTAATTTTATAGTTTTGGTGTCTCATTTTGTCTTGTTCAGGGATGATAAGTAGGACCTAGTGGGAAAATCATCCCAAGATATTATCCCAACTAGTAGAATTTCCCCCATATAATACTATAATTGAATTAATATTTAAAAGAACATAATTTCAAGTTACTTTTATTCAGTTATTATAAGCAAATATACACATTTAAAAAATAAAGCTAAAACTTCTCTATATATTTTTCATTTTCATTAAAGAGGAAGAATAATTTTAATATGTGTAATAATAACACATGGAAAAGGCTAATGCACAGATAATTCTGTAAGCCAGGTATACAGCTATAGTATAACAAAAATATATCAGCCTCTTTCCTGGAAATGTTTGATTATATTATCTATTCATCATATTTATTTTACTTTTCACATGAAGTTAAAACTAAGAACATACATTTTTTTCATAACCTCATATTCTTTGGATGCCGTTACCTCCACATGTAATAACGAGTTGTTAATGAAATGGCTTCATGTGAAATGAATAATTTTTCCCCATAACTTCTACTTAAATAAAAACTAATTAACCTAAAAGCATAAATTTCAGAAGTATAGATAGGAACATATCAAAGCTTACTTTTCTGTTCACCTAGGATCTGTCTTCTAAGAACTTAAGATTTTAAAAAATAAATTAGATTTGGGTTATTTGTGGCCATATTGATATCTGCTAAGGACATAATATCCAAAATAAATGAATTTGGAATGTGATATTTTGTTGGTAACTATGGAGTAAATTCTTCTATTTATATATTGCATTGTTTTTTTTTTAGCCTGATTAGTAGTTTTATAGGACCCAAAATCATTCATTCAACTCCACTGATCTCTGATGTACATCAAAATCATCAGTCCATGAATATTTTATTTCCCTTAAGCATTCCAATTCTAAAATTACCATTTCATTTACTTTTTTCTATGCAACAATGCTTTGAGATGAGCTTTTTATTGACCTTTAGATAACTATGACTTTTCAAAGCATGTTTCATAGTCAAGCTTGCTAGGAGGGGGCTCTAGAGCTAGGTCATGCAGTTATGTCACAGAGTAATCTGTGCCTCAGTGTATGAAATTACAATTTCTCTGAATATATTGGGTAGATCAAAAGAGAGTATAGATTTTAAAACATGAGAAGTACAAAAAAAGAACCAAAACTATATTAATAGCAAGTGTATACATATATAAAGGAACAGTAAATATATATCAAATCAATTTAATATGAGTTGACTTTAAGCTATCTGTCAAAAGGGCTAAAGAGCCTTTGTTTAACCCATACATTTGCAGGGAACCCAGCTACTGCCATTTCATAACCACTCATCCATTCCTTTCAATGACCATGTGACTTTATCTGGGAGTCTGCGGGAGGAATTGGAGCAGTGGAATCAGACACATCAGGCTCTACCACTCATTATCTATATTTTTATGGATTAATAGCCCCTAAACCTGAATTTTCTAATCTGAGTAAGGGGAGTAGTGACTAATTTGAAGGGCTCTGATAAAAATTAAAATGAGGCAAAATGTCTGTTGAGAGCTATCCTGTGATAATTTGATAGGTACGTGTGGTTACTGCAGAATGTTGAAAAGGGTTAGCAGTCCCCCTATGATATTGCTATCGCCAGTTATAAGTTTAAAAGCAAATTCTGCTACACATATAGGCATATTTTAGCAAACATTTACTAGCAAATAGGCATTAATAGTCTCATACAACCTCTTCCGTAAGTTTGATGACATCCTAGTTCTCTCTGCCCATTCAGATGTTCCAATCATCACCTTGAAAAAAAGGTTTACTTGAGGCAGATGAAACAACGTTCCAGAGCCATGATTTTGTTATCTTTATATTCAGCATCAAACAACCAGAAATTCTACTAGACTGACAGTTGGAAATAAGAAGCTTTAGTGTTCAACTTAGGCCACTGATCCTTTGGTACAGGCTGTGGGCCTCCTTAAGAGTTTTGTAACCTGGTCATGCAAAGGTGGGAGACGTCTCCAAAATCTTTAGTATTCCACTTATATTTAAAACCTTTAATTTTGTTGATTAAGTTCCATTTATAATGCTAGTTAATAAGTCACTAATTGTGCCAGTGGGAATCCATTTCTGACATACGTTGCTAATAAAACAAAGCATCAAGTTGGGTATAACAAATGCTTTTGTAGTGACCAACCTCTAGAATGTTGCCTTGGTAACACTCTATAATGTTTGCTGACCACCTAGACTGCTTTAAGCTTCTAAGTTTGGAGTTTAAAACTTTGTACATCTATATAATCAAACTATACACTATAAACTACCTATTTTAAAGTAGTTATAAGTAAGTTATATACATTTTAACAGTACTAATATTTATCAGATATTCATCAAAAGGTAGTTTTCCTTCTGTAAATGAGAAATTTCATGACCCAGTGGGTTTCCAATAGTCACACAAAGTAGTTAATCCAAGGCAACAACCCTGGGCTCCTAACACTGAATCCACAAGTCTTTTCAGGATAAATAATTCCAGGCAGATAGCAGTATTTAATGAAAAAAAAATTCTGTAATGGAAGGGCCAAAAAGAGAAAATGTTAGCAAATGATCAAATTTACACTTTAAAGTACCATTTGAGGAAATTAATAGGGAAGGTTTTCAGAACATGCCATTCTAAACTGAGAACAAATTTTGGAAGGAAGTGATTTGAAGGACTGAAGCAAACCTTACTACTTCAGTACAAGTACTCGGGGGAAAATTTCCTAGTGTCCTACTTGAAAAGTAAAGAAATTGTTGCATGGACCTTTAAACGTCTGAAAAGACACATGAAAAGATGTCTTAATTATGCATGTTTGTTTTTATGCCCTACCTGCTTTTAGAAAGGGTATATCATGATATCTGTAAAGAGTAAAATATGTTAATACAGAATCATTAACATGGCATGTTAGGTAATGACGTGGGATAGAAAGGAAGAAAATCAATAAATAGAAATAAAGAAAAGATACAGCAGTAGAGCAAGTACTTTTTTTTCTCTTAGCCTCTTAGAAATCAAAACAGAAGGGAACTTATAGCAGCTCAGCTATCATTGGTAGGGATTTTTTTCTATCCCTGAGTTCCAGGAGAAATTTCCCATGGGATTTTTACAAACGTGACATTGAATCACCTAATACAATTTTATAGAAAATGCAGAGGCTTTTTGCGCATGGCTACTTCTTAGGTCAACCCTCAGCAAAAACTTAGAGTTGAGTGCTCAATTAAAATTTAACGGTAACAGGAGGTCACAATGTTACAGTTAGAATTTATAGCTTTCTAATGATCTCCTTTTCACCCTTTTATACCGAAGTGTTTCATCAGCAATTTTGAAAAGGACCTAAAGGGCTGTATGTAAAGGTTACAGCCAACATGCAGCCAGCAGGGACAGTAAATACATTTAGTGATTGAGTCTGGATACAAAAATTATCGATAGGGCTTCCCTGGTGGCGCAGTGGTTGAGAGTCCGCCTGCCGATGCAGGGGACACGGGTTCGTGCCCCTATCCCGGAAGATCCCACATGCCGCGCAGCGGCTGGGCCCGCGAGCCATGGCCGCGGAGCCTGTGTGTCCGGAGCCTGTGCTCCGCAACGGGAGGGGCCACAGCAGTGAGAGGCCCGCGTACAGCAAAAAAAAAAAAAAAAAAAAATTATCGATAGAATGGTACAATAGGCCTAATTTAATAAGAATCTACATGAAGTCCTGCTCATTTGCCCAGAAAACTAGCTACCTATGTGCAGCATCAGGAAGGAATGGCTAAATAAAAAAACCTGAAAAAAAAAAAAAAAAAGCCCGGGGGATTTCAATTGGTTTCAAGAGAAAAATGAAGCAAGTTGAGGGGAAAAAAAGAAAAGCACAAAAATATGTTAATGTAATCATAGGGGCCATTAATACAAATATCATGTACAGACAGAGGAGGAGACTGGTCCAACTCTGAATATGCTGTTCAGCTCACACCCCACTGTACTTTGATCGTGGTTCCATCCTTGCAAAGAACAATAAGCTCATCCAGAGTCAAGCAGTCTTGTCTGGGAAGAAGGACTTGCCTTGTTTAGGGTAGAGAAGAGACTCAGGGGAACGGTGGCTGCCTTCACTTGTCCTCCATTGTGGGAAGCAGCAGATGGCAGAACCAAGACCAGTGGCTAAAAGCCACTGGGAAGGCAGATTACAGCTTATTATAAGAAAGGACCTTTAAACACATAGGGAGGGCCTCCCTGGTGGCGCAGTGGTTGAGAGTCCGCCTGCCGATGCAGGGGATACGGGTTCGTGCCCCGGTCTGGGAGGATCCCATATGCCGCGGAGCGGCTGGGCCCGTGAGCCATGGCCGCTGGGCCTGCGCATCCGGAGCCTGTGCTCCGCAACGGGAGAGGCCACAACAGTGAGAGGCCCGCATACCGCAAAAAGAAAAAAAAAAAAAAAAAAAAAAACACATAGGGAAAGACTGAATCGTGAGTCAGTATGTGCCCATCATTTGAAGTTTGAATCAGACATTAGAAGACTAACCAGCAAGAGGATTTCAAAATATGTGTACAATGTAGAGGGCTGGAACAGTTGGTCCCAAGGTCCCTTCTAACTGTGTGACTGTGTTTTCAGATGGGATTTTGGTGAGACTCCTAAATACCCCCCACACACACACACACACCCTCCTTATACAGGTAAGTAGGCTCTACATACTCTCTCTGTACCCTACTAATGAGACGTTTTTTCTTGAACAGAGCATTAGACATATACTACAATATAATGCTTTTTATTTATCTAGCATTTTACAGTTTATGAACAGTATTTACCTAAAATTCTCCCATTTGTTCCCCAAAAGTCTCATGAAATGGGTAGGGTCAGAGTTTGTTCTCTCTCGCTCACACACATACACACACCCAGAGAGAGAAATGGATACACACACATGTGCACACACAGGCCCACACCAAATACTCACACAAGAAGTGAATTTCAGCTTTATTGTGATCATAACCGATGCTTACCAAATGTAATAACTGGTTACTTAAAAAGTAAATCCCAA
Source organism: Mesoplodon bidens (assembly GCF_964165515.1). Taxonomy (NCBI): domain Eukaryota; kingdom Metazoa; phylum Chordata; class Mammalia; order Artiodactyla; family Ziphiidae; genus Mesoplodon; species Mesoplodon bidens. The sequence continues at coordinate 95,518,513 of NC_138167.1, forward strand.
TGAAATCTGAATAAGCTCCATGGATTGAGCCTATGTCAATGCCCTGGTTTTAATATTATACAGTTGTTTTAAAAGATGTTCATATTTAGGGAAGCTGGGTAAAGGGTGCACAGGACCTCCCTGTACATTTCTTTTTAACTTCCTGTGACTCAATCATTATTTCCTAATAATTTTTTAAAAGGGAGAAAGTCCCCAAGAATCAACCTGAAATATGATATCCTCCTGGTGCTGATGGGAGAGAGGACAGGTGGAGACAGGAAGGCACGGGCCAGAAAGATAAAATAAAAGCATAAGAACTTTAAAAATATGTCACAGTCAGAAGAGACCTTCATTAGCTCCTGAAATCCAGGCATTGTTTCAGAGCATCATTGGTAGGGAAATTGCAGTTAAATGTGCCCAGCTCTGTAGTTAATCCTAAATAAAGCTGTTGATACAGTGTATGAACAGTGCTAATTGATTTTTAAGCATAACAGATGGATGAGTAAAACTTGAGGGATGGAACAGCATAAATTGTTTTCCTGGAATCTGACTTTTCTCCCATTTTATAAATACCTAGGCCAAGTTAAGGGTGAGTCCTCACAGCCCAAATTATTTATGCAGAAAGGCTCTCAGGTGTGGAATGAGGATGAAACATAAATTAGAACTGTCTAGATCTGAGCTCTGTGAACCTACAGCATCCCAGATGGGAAATCTGTATTAAATCTTACTTATCTGTTATCTGAACAAAGAGAAAATATACATAAGAAGATATTTTTAATTACTATGGAATACACTATAAGATTTCTATGGAAATTTAAGCTCTACGTTAAAAACACATGCCCCATTGACAGCAGTAATTTTTGTTCATTGCCTTCAGTCTTAGAACAGCACCTATCGACATAGTCAAAGCTCCATATGTATTTGTTTAACTCCAGGCACCACTGTAAGCACTTTACATATTGAATCTATTATTTCCTCATAATGATCTTTTGTGGTAGGTGCTCTTATTGTCACTCTTATTTTACAAATGAAGAAACTGAGGAAAGCGAGATCAAATGACTTGCCCAAGGTTGTACAGCTACTGAATGACAGAGGTGGAGAGTCTAACCTGGGCAGTCTGGCCTTTTTCATCCTAATTTAAGGGTAAATAAATATCTTAGCCCTTAAAAGATAAGTATTTTCCTGTATGGTATAGAAATGATCAAGTGGTTTTTTTGTTTTGTTTTGTTTTTTTAACTTTTATGGGTTTGCATAAGCATTTTTGGTTGGGAGAGGGTCTGTTGTTTTTCTGTTTCTCATAAAGGGCTTTGACCTTTAAAAAGTTAAGAACCATTCCTAAAAAACAGTAGCATTTTGGGAAAGGAGGCATTTACTTGAATTCAAACGGCTCAGAATCCTGAGGGGGTGCAGAGAGTTTGGTATGAATGTGTTTGATGGTTCCATCCCTGCCTAACCCATCACTTCACCTTGTGTCAGGCACAGAAAGCACAGGGCCAGAGTGTGCCCAGAACAGCCAGTGACAGCCCTGATCCACACCCACTCTAGGGGGTCCACATGGCTGTTAGAGGGAAGCTGTACAGGCATAAAGAGGGGGAAGGCAAAGCAGAGCCTCAGCCTTTGGGTCCCTGTAGAGGCCTGGCATGAGCATCCCTAAGTTCTAGGCTAGGAGGCCTCAAGTAAAGCTATTCTCAAATTCTCTTTGCCAAGGGGTTGTTACCAGATTCTTTACCTTGCTGGGCAGCTGAGTGCGAGATTGTTTGGGTTATAATTAAATAGGAGTGCAAGCCGGAATTTCAGTTAAGTGCTGGAAATTTTTGTTCCCTGAATAATTTCATGGGACACTCCACTCACAATTGTGAAGGCTCCAAGACAAGTACGATTATGTTGCCTTAACCCAGTCACTTTAGGAATGGCACAAACAAGGCAACATAATCCAGTATATTTTGCAACATCGAACAGGCAGTGTTCCAGTCCCCTTCATTCTGAGTTGGCTCGTGATAGATCTTCTCACTTAAAAAGCAGAATAGAAGAATATTGTGCTATCCCAACTGAGCAGGTAACAATAGCTCACAGGCCAGAACTGCTACATTCCCGCCCTGCGGTTTCAGCCTACAGGAATGGGCACCAGGTACATTAGCTCTCAGACGTTAATAGACCAACTTGAGCTTTGAGCATATCCTGAGGCTGTGCTGATGAAATTGACCGAAAATGTATCAATGCCAGAATACACTCACACTTAGCACGTATCAAAGTACAAGTCTCTATATGCTGGAAAGCATTCCCACCCATGGGGTCAGACTGACCTAAATCTCTATTTAGATTGCTAGTAATGGGTATTTGACTATTCAGTTCTCTTCTGGTACAGTCTTTTTTGTAGTTATTTTTACCATTTGTTGTTTGTGTTTTTCTCATTTTGTGCTATTTTAGCAATATTTTTCATTCATTCGACAATTATTTGTAAAGCACTTATTATGTGACAGCTGCTAAGCAGAGACCTGGGTATAAATGTGAACAAAAGAGAAAGGGTTATAACCTTCATGGAACTTTCTGTCTGGTAAAGAGTAGAAAAATAGTGATGATGATAATAATAAACATACAGGCATACCTTGTTCATTGTGCTTTGCAGATAATTGAGTTTTTTACAAACTGAAGGTTTGTGGCAACCTTGCATTGTAAGATGATGGTTAGCATTTTTTAGCAATATTTTAAAATTAAGGTATACATATTTTTTTAGACATAATTCTATTGTACACTTCATAGATTACAGAGTAGTGTAAACATAATTTTATATACACTAAGAAACCAAAAAGTACGTGTGACTCACTTTATTGTGATATCTGGTTCATTGTGGTGGTCTGGAACCAAACCCTCAGTATCTCCAAGATATGCCTGTATACATATCCATGTATGTGTAACTGGTGGTATAGCCATCACTTATCCCAGCATAAAGGAAATTCCCCCAGAGATTCAGTTCATTTCCACACTGGTCAGAGTAATGAGATTTTTACTCTGTGTGTATTAGTTTCTGTGGCTGCTGTAACAAATTACCGCGAACCTGACGCCTTAAACAATAGAAGTTTATCCTCCCACATTTCTGGAGGCCAGAAGTCAGAAATCAGTTTGAGTGACCCCAAACCAGGGTGTTAGCAGGGCTGGACTCCCTCCAGAGGCTCTAGGGGAGAGTTTGTTTCTTGCTTCTTGCAGCTTCTGTGTTGAATCTCCCTCTACTTCTTTCTTACAAGGACACTTCTGATTGCATTTAGGGCATTTAGATAAATCAAGGTAATCTCATCTCAAAATTCTTAAGTTGATCATATCAGCAAGGACCCTTTTTCCATACAAGGCAACATTTACAGTTTCCAGTGAATAAGACCTGATGTCTTTGAAAACCATTATTCTAAATTCAGAGGGCTTACAAGTTTCCAGGACTGTGGAAAGGGATTGCTTGTCCACAGACCATGAGCACACTGGTTTTCCACTCTCAGGACAGTATGTGCTGAGTATTTTCCACCTACTCCTGGTTCTGACAATGCAACTTTCTTTTTCCCCTCCCACTTGGAATACTTTTCTCCTTTTACTTCCGCCTGTAATAATCAGTGAAGCTTTTCATCCTTCTCTTCCTCCTGCCCCCCGCCCCCCGGCCCCAATCTCTAGTCTTTGGATAACGGGGGTGGGGGGTGGGGGGGGAAATGCATTTCTGCCTTACTGTCAAAGTCAAAGTCTTTCAGCTATTTCTGAGTTCTTTATTTGCTCTGTAGATGTAAGCTGAAGGAAGCAAAGGGGGAGGGGAAGTACACAAAAAACACAAATTTATATCAATACTTCAGAATATAACACTGCCTCATAATGAAGTACTATAACAAGTGTTAAAGGGGAAAAAGGAGAAGAAAACAAGGTGCCGTATAAAAGAATAAGAGGAGCTCCTTTTAATAGTGTTAGGGGTAGCCTCTTTGAGGGGTGACATTTAAGCTGAGACTAAGGGCAAGGATGAGTCAGTCATCATCAGAAGAAAGAGCTTGTGTGAAGGTATCCAGGCAAGAAAGTCCATGACTTGTAGTGTAGGATTATTACCTACCAGGGTTCTTGGCCTTCCTTAATCAATAGAAATTGATAAGAAACCAGACAAGAAATTCAGGCAAGACTTTACTGGGGCCCCTGCTACAGCAGGGAGGAGCGAAAGTAAGTAACAGGCTCCCTTGCTCGCTCCCCAAGGAGGGGCGAGCTCATTCCTATATGGGGTGAGAGTAGGGGTGTGTCCAGGGGTCTGGCCCGAGGGATGGCTTAGGTGCTCTGCCCACCCCTTTGGTGGTGTTGAGTGCAGGGGGCATGCGCAGTACCCTGCTTTTGCTCCCAACATCTTGTTTTTGCTCCTGGCTCTTCAGAAATAGCAGTGGGATTTGGTCCTTTTGTATCTTGTTGTCCATAATTTGCCCCAACTGTGCATGCACGCAGTTATTTTTGGTCCCTTATAGTTTCTTTGTATTTTGTTGCTGGAGGAGATGTTTGTCCAGGTGCAAGCCCTGCAGCAAAGGGTCCCAGTCTCAGGTCCCAGCCTGTCTCAGGATTGGCTGAGAGACTGGGTCATGGAGAGTTGGATAAGATGAGCTGAAGAGTGGTGGGAGCCAGATAGGGCAGATTCCTATAGGTGCTACCAAAAAGGTTATATTTTATTCTAAGTGCAATGGGAATCTCGATGTTGTCCATCAATTCTGAAATCTGGTGTTATGCTAAGAATTTCTGATACCTACTATGGCTAGTCACTAAAAACTGAAGTGTCTTATACTTTTTCTGTTTTAGTGTAGTATTATTATTTTTTCTATATTGAAATTTTCTTACTAAACCCTTAAACCACTTGAATAAGATCTGGCATCTGATAACTTTAGAAGTAAGTAGTTTTCTGTCTTTTTATCGCTACTTTTAATGGAAATTAGAAAACTTTTACTTTATTGTCAATTGATATTTTCAACATTTCAAATAAGTCATTACATTTCAAGTTCTTATAGTTTCTGAGGAGTTTAAGGATAGTCTAACCATAATATGACCATTTACAATTTGGGGACTCTATTTCATCATCTGTAAAACAGAGATAATAATATCTTTCTCACATGGCTGATCTGAAGATTAAAATAAGAGAAAGTGTGTGAAAGTGTCTGCCACTATGGCAGGTATCTTTTGAAAACCCAATAGCTGGGACTTCCCTGGTGGTGCAGTAGTTAAGAATCCGCCTGCCAGTGCAGGGAACACGGGTTCGAGCCCTGGTCCGGGAAGATCCCACATGCCACAAGGGAACTAAGCCCGTGTGCCACAACTATTGAGCCTGTGCTCTAGAGCCCACAGGCCACAACTACTGAGCCCATGTGCCACAACTACTGAAGCCCATGTGCCTAGAGCCCATGCTCCGCAGCAAGAGAAGCCACTGCAATGAGAAGCCCGTGCACAGCAACAAAGAGTAGCCCCCGCTCGCCACAATTAGAGAAAGCCCATGCACAGCAACGAAAACCCAAGACAGCCAAAAATTATAAATAAATAAATAAATAAATAAAATAATTTTTAAAACCCCAATAGCTGCTAACTATTAATTGTTATTAACTGTTAATATAAATTTCTTTAAGGCAGGTAATAGTCTCCTTCCTATCTTACAGTTTTCTTGCACGTAGATATAAAGCTCAGACTAAGTCATTTCCTCTGCTCTGTTTATTTTCAAGAGACAATAAAAGTCTCTCATTAAATATTCTAATTTCAGAGGCAGTTAGCTCCCACTCATGTCCTGTTGATTATTGGCAAGTCATTGGATTTTTGGGTGTCCTTACATCTGTAAAACTGATGTAACGAGAGCGTCCTATCTACCTTTGCTAATGAAGGTAAAAGAGAGAATTGATAAATATAGCACTGGCAAAAATATGACTTTATCTTTCCACAAAAATATAGCATTATTGCTGTATATTATTATTAAACAGCCTTTTCATCAAACGCCTAGATGGATGTCTTCATAGTTCTTGTGGCAGCAAAGTCTTAATTTACAAAAGCAGAAAATGTAAACAGAGTAAGGATCCTTCTATTGGCTGAGAAGTAAGCGATTCACCTTGAAGGAATACAGTGTTGCCTTCAAGTTCTGTGCTAGGTCACATTCTGGCATCATTTATGCTTTATGAAACTCATCAAACCCAATTACCAGTTATTGTTTTAACCATTATTGGAGAAACCAATTTCTGTTGCCTAAAAGCTATGCTTTATGATTCGATTTAAGCCCAACTTGCTTGAGAAGGACCATTCTTCTAACTTACTAAATGTTGGCCTGGAGACTACTGGTACCAGCCTAAAGCAAATTCGGAATGTTGTTAATATAACCACAGCTTCATAGGTGTACCCAATGAAATGCAAACCAAGTTAAGTCTCAGAGTTTGTACAGTTTTATAGAATGGATTTTGATCTTGTTCCTGATTATACACTCAAAGAAAGAAGACACTGATACAGATGGGAATCAAATAACACTTCATGAGCTACATGTGATTACTGGGAGGTTCACGTAACATGCCCAAACTTTTTTTTTTTTTTTTTTTTTTTTTTTTTTTTGCGGTGCGCGGGCCTCTCACTGTTGTGGCCTCTCCCGTTGCGGAGCACAGGCTCCGGACGCTCAGGCTCAGCGGCCATGGCTCACGGGCCCAGCCGCTCCGCGGCATGTGGGATCTTCCCAGACCGGGGCACGAACCCGTGTCCTCTGCATTGGCAGGCGGACTCTCAATCACTGCGCCACCAGGGAAGCCCTAATATGCCCAAACTTTAACTCAAATGTTAGTTGCTGAGCCTCAGCTATGGGAAATTCAGTGAGAGAGTCTTAGAAGTTGTGGTGCCAGAGCCACAGTTTCTAAGTTCTGCCATGGGGTGTGGACAGTTTTAATGAAGTTGCAAAGTGTCTCATATTGAACCATAAGCCTTCCCTCCTTGGTTTGCTCTGTCTTCTCATAGATACAGAATCATTCGTTGGTAACTTTTTTACTGCTGACTTTACTCTGAAATGTAAATTACATTGTAGCCCTTCAGTGGCACCTAAACACTTCTCAGAAGTCATGTTTTTATTCATAGGTGTGCCTGTTATCACCAACAACTATGCAAGTACGGTGTAGCCTAAGACTTAGGAAGGTAACTTTGCATATGAAGCAAGGCACTGAGACTTTACATCCTGGAGTTAAAGTCTGAATATGTTGCAATTATGTTTTTGACTGAGCATGAATTTAAGTCTCTGCAAGGCTGGTATGCACAAGATTTGATCTCCTAAAATCAGCCTGAGCCTAGCTTATCACCCAGCACCTGCATCTCAACTCAGCTTTTTCGTTCTGAACTCGTCACCACATATGCAGTAGTCAGTACATATTCAGAAATATAGTAAAATGTGACATTAGAAAACTTGAGGATTCTAGACAGTCACTGAGCTTCTACTTCTGAAAGCCAAGGGAGCATGATGCTGTAATAGGTTTGGTTTTGTAAAAGTAGATTTGGCTCCCCTTAGCGTAGGAGTGATAAATTTGACTACAGTGGGGACCAAGAGAAGATTATATAAATGAATGGAGAGATGACCAAGTGGGAACTGTGGCAATCTAGAGAGGAAATATCCCAACGCAGTTCCAGCCATTTATTGCCACTGGCTAATGTGGACAGTGTTGGCGGACAGTTCAGAATTTTTAAAAACAAAAAACACCTTCTGGCTTTGTAGAGGAGATGATATATAAGTAGAATTTTAAAAGGATAAATAGTAGTTATCTATAGAAATGTCGGTTGATGGAGGGTTTACTCCAGGCAGAGGAGACAACATAATGCACAAACGTAAGAAACAGCATGATGTCTGTAGCAAAAGAGTAAGGCAAAGTGTGGTGGGCTTGGCTGTGGAGGGGTGGCCAGGGGCCATATCGTAGTGTGCCCCATAAACCATGATAAGTCGTCTGGACTTAGCATTTGAAGGTGGTAGGAAATGGCCAACATAACATGTTTTTTTTTTTGCATTTAGATAAGTTGGTCTGGCCACTGCCAGCATGTGGGAGTGGGAGTATGTGAAGGAGTGGAGAAAAAACTGGACGTGGGGAGATCAACTAGGAAACTCCTAGGAGTTTTGGAGAGACATGATGAACGTCTTGCAAGAAAAGAATTAGGATGGAGAGAAAGGAAGAGATTTCAAAACTATTTTGGAGGTAATGGTACTATAAGCAAGACCTGGTGGTTGACTAGATGTGAGAGGTAAAGGAGAGGGAAGTACCCAGGAAGTCCTAAGTTTCTGGCATGGTTCCTGCCTCTTGTGGATACAGGAGAAAAGGTGTTTCAGGCTGAGCTCTCAGGAGGACTTGGTGACCTCAGGTCAGAGGCGGGAGCCCGGAGGCATCATGGACGAATGTAAAGAAAACTGCATTTCGGGGCCTAAGAGTACAGTTCCACTTGGTGATGGTCCAAAATGTGTTCTAGTGACTTGGCAATTAAAAAAAAAAAAAAAAAGGTGTTTCAGGCAAGAAAGTGAGGTGCCCATTACTCAGCAAATTGTGGTTGTCTGCAGGTCATCCATGTGAAAGTATACAAAATAGAACGATTTCATCTGGTTTTGGAGAGGGCATAGGTTTTAGGCCGCGGGTAATTTTAAATGAATTAACTGAGCTCTAGCAAACTGGCAGCATTTTAAAGTAGAAGACTTTATTTTTTAAAAAAATTCTGCTTCGTAAACTTTTCACTAAATTAATTTGTCTTGATCAGAGTTTCTCAACCTTAGAACAGTTGATATTTTAAACTGGATAAGGCTTTGTTGGAGAGGCTGTTCTGTCTATTGTAGGATGTTTGGCCGCATTCCTGGCCAGTCACACTCCCCCACTCCAGTGGTGACCAACAAAAGTGTCTCCAGATATTGCCAGCTCTCCCCTGACGGGTGAAATCATGCCTGGTTGAGAATCATTTTCTTAGACTAAACTGGTCCAATTTCAAGGAGACTGATACAAACCAAATATTAGGTGCACCATTAAAATCTAAATTGCATACGTTATACCCTGTATGGTGTATGTGAATAGAATGGACTTCCACCAAATCATAGCATGCACGGAATTTCACAAATGAGGCCAATTATTGAGAAGAGACTTTATCTAAGGCTTGTCTCTGAATTGAAGATCTGTGAGGAGAAGCCCTGCAGTTGACCCTAATTACCTTCTATGACAAAGGCAAGGAGATTGACCGCTCACCATTATTGAACCTGTCTCTACAGGCAAACAGTATTTTAAGAATACCACTTTGAAGGCTTCAGTCCGACTGCCAAAAAAGAATTATTAACCACGTGCCATGTGCTTAGCACTGGGAAAGGGACAGTTTAAACAAATAATAGCTTATACCCTAAAGGAGCTCACTTCTATCTAATTCTCCTAGAAACATCAAGTTAAGTTTTTCATAAATAGAGAGGACCACATTACTTATAATTGGCCTGAGCTGTAGGTTTGGGTGATTTGGAGAAATTGTTTGTCAATTTGTCACAAACAGAAATATGCTAAGGCCTCGCCACTTTTCTCTTCTGCCTAAGTCTAGAAGGCACAGTATCTATTTGACTACTCAGTAAAGTCTAAAAATGAAGTCTTCAGGGTACCAGAGCCCTCTGAGTTTTACAGCACATCTGAAATAAGGCTGGCCACAAGGCTAGGAGTGGGACAGCTGCTAATCCCGAAATTCTCTTTATTTTTGTGCCCATGATCTGTTTAAATTTTTTTAAAGTTTATATTAAATGATCATTATTATGTTGCTCTTCACTCTTATACAATGTTAGAAGCAATTTTAAATATTACTGACCAGGATGTAGTAATTTCTAGCTAATTACCACAGGGACCCATTGCACACATAATTTCACATGGGTCCTGTTTTGTTGGATGCAGTTGGCAAGAGGTATAATGCAAAGCTGTCTGATGCTAGTTATCAGTTCACACATCATTTTATGGTGTCAACATTGTAGGTATTAAAATATTTTTTCCTCCAGTTGCATTGAATATAATTTTGCACATATTTTGAGTGTTCCACAAAGTACCCCAATCACTTAAACCTGCTTGGCCTCTAATAAATTTATTTAATTTTTAAGGAAATCATCGAGAGTTTATGTGGAATTTTTTAGTAAGCATGTTTGATTATTCTGTGAAGAAAACAAGGCAAATATAGTCATTAAAATTCCCTCTGACGCACTTTCAATTATTTATAGGGACGTGAGTAACCTAAGTTGAACTTTTAGCTTTACCTCTCTTCGTTGTGTTACTCTTCTGAGATCAGACCATGATCACCTGCTCAGCTACTGAACCAAACCCTAAGTTTGAGAGCTACTAAATAGGGAAGTATATTGACAAAACATACGTAAATGCCCTGCATCTGGAGCACATATGTGGCCAAACGAGGTTGTACAACATTGCCTGGACATAGTCTTAACATGCATTCATTCATTCAAAAAGTATTTATTATCAACCATAATAAAGATTAAGGAGGATAGGGGGTGTCAGGGTAGAGAGAGGAGGGTGCGCTGCTGGGCAGAGTAGCCTCAGTGAGAAGGTGGTATTTGAGAAGAGGAATCAAGGAGATGAGGCGGGGGGCGCCGCATGAGTATCTAGGGAGGAACATTCCAGGCAGAGGAAAGAATCAATGCAAAGTCCCTAAGATGGAAGAGCACTGGCATGTTGGAGAAGAAACAAAGAAGGTAGAGATGAATTTGGCAGTAGCAGCTCACAGTTTTAATTTTTAAAGTTTTTGCTAATGAAAAATATGCAACTTTTCAAAAATGTGTCTTCCACTCAATGTATATGCCACTATATTAATGGTAGTTTGAAAATCCCCAAACACTAGGTGTAGAAATAAAGCAGGCAGCCCTTTAAGTGTAGTAACAAAATTGACTTTTCTGTAGTAACAGAAAAGCCTTCCCTTGAGAGCTTACAGGCCAGGCATTTCCTAAGCACTCTAAATGCACTGGGCAAATTAAGTCTCACAAACTAATTCAATGTAATTTATGGAGTTTACGAAGCAATCTGGTAACTTCTCTGAACCTTAGTTTCCTCACTGCTAAGAGATGGTAATAATAGTGGCTACCTTGTTTTTACGTTTTGGTGTTTAAGTGGCGTAACATAGTTCCTGACACATAGTAGGTACTATATGAATTATTTAAATTAATTAATTATAAATTATTTACTTACTATATAAATTAATTGTGTTGATTGTTACTCCTAGTTCATAATTAAGGGGGCAGCCATTGGTTTAAATAAGAAATCATTATGTTTTCTCTGAGAAGTGACAACATAGTTAAGTTACAGGTTTGTTGATGAACATTAATCCATAAAACTTAGATATTTATTCATTCATTCATTTGGCAAAATATTATTGGGCCTGGTATTGTCTTAGTCACCAGTGAAATAAAAAATAAAAACCCCTGATTTCACGCTTACAGGTATGGGGAGGAAATAGGCAGGGAAGAAGACTATCTTTGCAACATAGGTTATTTTGTAAATAAGGATAAGTATGGAGTTCCATGGGAGATCATACCAGGGGCATCTAACCCAGGCATGGGAGGGCCAGAGACGGTTCCTTCTGTGAAGAAAACTCATAGGCAAGTAGGGTAGGTGGATGGAGGCAGCAAGGAGCATGAAAGGGCCACCTCAGAGTAAACCATGCTAGAGTCCAGGCACGAGAGAACGTGGCCAGGCCAGTTCTTCCACTTGAACCCTTAAGAGTTGGCAAATGAGGCTAAAAATGTAAGCAGGGCCCAGATTGTAATGAGGCACACTGGACTGCAAAGCTAGGGCTGTATCTGAGCAATATGGGGATTTAGACGGATTTTAAGCAAGAGAGTGATACGATCAAATATGCATTTTAGAAAGACTGCTGTGATTGCAATGTGAAGAGTGGTCTAGAAGGGGCTGGAATTTGAGGCGGGGTAACCAGGGGCAGATATAACTTAATGTTTGAATGAGAGAAGGAACAGGCCTCATTATGAACCTGCGATGTAGGGGACAGCTATGTTTCTTTGTTACAATACATTGTTATTTGGGGAAATGCGAGGAGAGGATCAATAATAATCCTACTAAAGGAGAAACATAAAACCAACGCATTTCATTTGCAAAAGAATTTCTAGGTCGACTGATTCGTAACTCTCTCTGGGGTCTCACATCTGTCAGCCTCGAAATCACTGCAGTTTTTCGTCTTAGGAGCCATTAGTGAAAAACAAAAATTCAAACATGCAGTGTTTCATAATTCTCCTTCACCAGTTCTTAGTCAAACATCATCCTCAATTTATATCATTCACACTTAAACATGAATGATCTAGCAGGTCATGTAACTAAAGCTAGCATGGACAAATAAACAACCAAGAGTTAACGGAGGAAAGGAAACCACAGGTTTCAGCAAATTAACGATGCCAGGAGAAAAAGCGTTCGGTCCTGACTGAATGGAATTTGGGTGGCCTTCCCTTATAATTGGGGTTTTGAAGCTCCCACAAACCACACTTCTACGTCCATAATTCCTGAGGTAATGTAGCTAAAACCCCTTCATTTCACCTAAATGGCCCAGGCAATTGCAGTTATAATTTATTTTTTGCTCAAATTACCTCAAAGCTGTGCCTCAAAGCACTTTGAAAACAAAAGTATCCTTTGTCCCACCTTCTTCAGTTTATTCTAGAATGACTCACTTTCCTCATGTTGATTCTGGGCTACAGTAGTTATACAAGAAATATGTGAATGCATCCTTATAAAATTTCCAAAGAATTCAATGTTAAAAAACTGGTCAGATTTTTTTTAAAAGCCTCTTTAATCATTTTCCTCTCCATCACTCCATTCCAGTTCCTTCCTCTCCCCCCACCCGAGGAAACACCATGATGATGGGTATTTATCCAAGTGTTTTCCTTTGCACGCAAGTACACACACACACACACATATATTCAATTATTTAGTTATTTTTAGATATAAAGTGTATGAGACAATATAGAGCCGTGATTAAGAGGCCAGGCTTGGAGACAGATTTGTTACCCATTAATGGTGCGCCCGTGGAAACTTACTGTTCTTCAGTTTCCTCATATATAAAATTGGGATGATAACGTTACATACCTCACCAGGTATGTAGGAAGAGTCACTATTTTGATAAATTTAAAGCACTTAGAACAGTACCTGATAGTAAACACTCAATGAATGTTAGTCATTATTTTAAGTTTTTAAAATACACTAATATTTTCATATATACTTATTTTTCTGTGACTTGCTTTCTCAGAACTATGTCTTGGATATCTTGTCTTCTCAGTACATACTTATGTTTTTTAATCTGCTATATAGTCTTCCATGGTATGTGGGTACCAGAGTTCATTCAACCATTCCCCTGTTGATGGACATTTAGCTTGTTACCCAATTGGTTTTTTTGTTTTGCCTCATTTTGTTATTGTGAACACTGCTTCAACGAAAATCTTTATGTATATGAATGACTATTTTTCTAGGGTGAATACTGATAGGTGGCAAACCAGGTTAGGAGCACAGGGGCACACTTTATTTTAATAGATGCTGCCAAATTGACCCCCAGCTTCTATTGCCAATTGTATGAGAATAAAAATTTCCACCAAATCCTCAGCAATAGTTATCAATTTTTAAAAATAAGTGAACAATTTTTATTGCATTCTGGATTTAATCTGCGTCTCTCTAATTAATATTAAAGTTGAACATCTTTTACCTGAGAACTTTATGAGAGGGAACTAGTCATACAAAATCCTGGCAGGAATGAACCAGGCATGTATAATACAAAAAAGAACTCCAGTGTAATTTGGGGTTTGAATGAGGGGGAGAGTCTTAGAAGGTGGAATTGGAGAGGCCAGCTGGGAGTGGAGAGTAAAGGTCTTTACAGGCCATTGTAAGGTGTTCACACTTAATTTTGAGCAAGAAAATAACATATTAGAGAATAAGTGCTATTTGGAATGGACTTTGAATGATGAGTGGAGGTTTCCTAAGACAGGAGAAGGAGGAAGAACCATCTAGTCTGAGGGAATAAAACTGAGAGATTACGGAAACACAAAAATATGTGGTAAAATCAAAAGCATGGTGCTCATATGTTGAAGCTGAATATAAGGAAATAGAGTTGGACCTGCCTGTGTGATGGAAGTGTTTTGCATGCCACGGGATACTTTTATTTTCATTTCTAGAAAATGGGGAAATATTCATGGGGTAAGGGGGCCCTCATTTATTGGGTGCATTCTGTGGGCCAGGTGTAGCACTTGGCACTTTACATGGGTAGTTCATTAAATTTTAAATGACATCTTTAAAGGAAATGTTATTCACATTGTTTTGCACGTTGGGAACTGGGGCTTAGGAAATGAAATAAGTTTCCCTACAGTACACAGCTGGTAATCTTTGGGCCTATCCTTCAAAGCCAGCACTCACCAGGTTGGGTGGGTACTGTGCACTGTGCTGGGTCCTGGGAAGAAACAATCAAGGTAGCTCAGTCCCTGCCTTCAAGGACAGGGTCTACCAGAACTGTGTTCTTTCTGCCCGTCACTGGATTGTCAGCAAGGACACAGGAAGACCAAGTGACTCAGGCTAGAATCTGGAGAAGAATTTAGACAAGAGAGAAACTAGAGGATATTTTAAAATGGTAAGAAGTAAGAGGGAGGAGAGGATGAGATGAGTTGGTAAATGGAGAATAAATATCAAGCAGTATCCGTGGTTAATTGGATGTGGGTTGAGGGGAGAGTTAACAGCATCCCCTGGATGCCTAGTTTGGGTGGCTGCATGGCTAGTGATAGCAGGAGCCAGAGGGGAGGGGTGAAAAGAATCTTTGGGGATTAGAGCCAGTTAGAACATTTAAAATAAGTACAGTTTTATTTTGTCGAATTACCTGAAAAATCTTAGTATAAGTCACTGGTGACAAATCCAAAGAATTTTCTGTGGTGTGCTTTTAATTGGAAGAGACATTTATATGTAGAGCCAGTGAGATATATTGGACAGTAAAACCTGAGATATCCCTTAAATTTTCACTCCTTCTCCTACAAGAAGGCATCTGTAATTTTGAGTCTCTGTAATTAAATTAAGCATTATAGCTATTATTACTGTTTCTTATTCATGGTACAAAGCAACATAAAAGTCCCTGCTGCTTTACACTGTACAGGAAACACATTTGACAGCTCTGGACTCGGACAACTTCTGCCTAGGTTTGTTGTGTTTCTCCTTTATGCTTTATATAATTGGCAGGGCTTCTAGGATTCTAAGACAGGTTAAATAATAAAGGGTACCCTTTGAAGGGTTTGGTTGAATAATTTCAGAGACCTGTTATTGTCTCCATTGATACCCCTTAGAAAACAGTGGTCTCTCTGAGATCACTAGCGTAAGATACTGAAGGAAAAAAGGAAACTATTCTGGTTGACAGCATCCTGATGTCCTTGCAGCATAATACAAGCTGACATCTAGGGAGAGGAGATGGGATGATGTATGCCATGCTTAGTGAAAGGAGACTTCCCCAGAACTTCCTATAGGCTAATAAGCCTTTTTCTAGGTTGCAAAGTCTTTCAAAGAACCTTCCAGTGTTGGTCCTGTCTGCATCACATCATAACCCACCTGCCATAAAAATCAGTGGAGACTATCTGAAGGATGGGCTTTGGTATTTGTCCTCGGGGATCCAACCAGTGTCCAGGTATGCAGGCCTGGTTCATCAATTTTAAAAGCCTCACCTGAATCTGGATACTCCTCCTAAACTAGCTTTGCCATTTAAGCCAGGCTCCATCATCCCTGGGATTCTACAGTACCAGGAGGAGATAATGCTCCATAGTACTAGGTCTGTCTTTAGGGTGTTGGCAGGGCTTCCCTGGTGGCACAGTGGTTGAGAGTCCGCCTGCCGATGCGGGTTCATGCCCCGGTCCGGGAGGATCCCACATGCCGTGGAGCGGCTGGGCCCGTGAGTCATGGCCACTGAGCCTGCGCATCTGGAGCCCGTGAGCTATGGCTGCTGAGCAAAAATGACTCCCCTGCCCTCGAACCTATTCTTCCAAACCTTTCTCTTAACTCAGATCCCTCCTTCCCTTCCCTTTCCTCTCCTCATGCTGCCCTTTGGTGTTCAACAGACCCATCCTTCTTTGATAAAATTGCTTCCCCCTATGTCCACTGAAAATTCAAATTCCACAAGGGCTACTGCAAAAACAAACATTTACTGAAGATCTGTCATGTACCAAGCACTCCTATGCATTCTTCAATCTTTACATTTTCCTGCGTCTTAATCAGTGACCAACTGTCTAGGTTTGCCCAGGACTGAGGTATTTTCTGGGACTTTCAGTCCTAAAACCAGGACAGTGTCCACCGGAGACCTGAGACACAAAGAGGTGAGGTCATTCTCTAAAGGTCACACTCTTCGACAGTGATTTCTTATGACTCAAACCGGGATCCTCCTAATCCAAATCCCTGGCCTTCCTGCCCTGTCACACTGGCTGTACTAAGGGTTGGTTTGACGATTTGATTAGGAACCACACTAGATTTTAGTGACTGAGATGTATTTGCATGTTTAAGTGGAGCTGTAATAGCAGCACGTATGAGTATGAGGGAGGGGATTCTTGGTGGGTATGTTATCATCACCTCCACAGCCCCCCTCTCAGGCCAAACCAGACCTGGAAGCAAATATCGAGAGTCGGCAATTTTGATATTCCTGCTTCTGAACATTTGCGAGAGGCTCTGCCCCTGGGGGGGTTGAGTGTCACAGAGTGTCACGGCTTGGGAGAGTGTGGGTGGGCAGAGCACGTATTTTGGAAGCACAAATCGGTGTGAATCAGTGTGAATGGAAGTGTACCTTGTAACTCGACTTGCCGGGTGAAACCTACCACTCAAAAATTAACAGACCGATTTAAAGATCTCATTTTCTAGGAATATTTTTCCACACAGCTTTGTTCTGGTTCCAGATGTCTAGTGTTCACATTTGTACTCTTGAAGATGGCTGTGTGTATGTGTATGCGTATATGTGTGTGCATGTGTGTGTATGTGTGTGCATGTATATATATGTTTATTGAGTGTATATGTATAGGTATACATGTATGTGTGTGTGTGTGTGTGTGTGTGTGTGTGTTGTATTTATCCCAACAACCATCAGGAATTGTTTTTCCTCCTGTTGGTGCCCGAACATTGAGGGTTAAGCAGAGTTACTCTAAAGCATCACAACTGACATGTAGTAGCTGTATTTGTTTCCAGTTTTAGTCTCCGGATCTGAAAAGGTAGGCTCAGATCAACCAAATGTTAGATCTGTGATTGCTGGCACTGATTTTTTTCTTAAAGCTTCTGCTTGCTTTAAAATTTCTGCCCCTGGGCCGACTGCTAGTGCTGTGCATTCTCTACTTCCATGGTTCAAAAAATTTTATATGTATAACTACTCTCACAGGATAAAAATGTGTATAATTATATACACTTTTTTTCCTCATTAACCTCTTTGCTCTCTTGTAGTGTTTGGTTATTTGATGATTTTCCCCTCTCAAGTTTGCTCACATTATGCATGCTCCTATCAAGAGAATCTCCTGCACACGCTTCCTTTCCCTAACGAAGTCTGGCACTGTGGAGGGACTGAGAGAGCAGTTTTTCATGAATAAATGATGATCATTTGTAATTAGCATATCAACTGTATGTATGGAAATGATGCTTCTAAATTACTTGACTGTGATTAGAAGCAGTTGATTTACCTAAGTAGTTTCAAACCTTCTTCCAACAAACTCCATACATAATTAATTTAGTAAATACATTTCCTTTGGCTTCCTAGATAATATACAAGAAACTTCTACCTATTCCAAAGGCAAATTATATTTTGTTGTTGCTGTTATTGTCCTTAAGCACCTGAAGCCCCACAGTAACATGATCACCCAGGAAACAGTTCAACAAACAGCTAACATTTTTTGGACCCTTTTTAAAGTGTCAGGTGCTCTTCCAAGTGCCTTGTGTATATTATCAATAAATGTAACGCCCATAATGATTCTATAAAGTAGACACTCTATGATACCCTTTTTACAGATGAGAAAATTGAGGCATGGGGATGCTAAGCAGCTTGTCTGAGCTCACAAAGCTGCTAAGTTAAGAAGCTCAAATTCAAACTTGGGCAGTACTGGCTCCTTAGCAGCCGCATAGCACAGGGAGATCAGCTCGGTGCTTTGTGACCACGTAGAGGGGTGGGATAGGGAGGGTGGGAGGGAGACGCAAGAGGAAAGAGATATGGGAACATATGTATATGTATAACTGATTCACTTTGTTATACAGCAGAAACTCACACACCATTGTAAAGCAATTATACTCCAATAAAGATGTTAAAATATATATATATATATATATAAATGTGTGTGTGTGTATGGCTGATTCATTGACTAAGTGTTTATTGAGCACACAGTAGATGCTGGGCACAGAGATAAATAAGACTCATCTTGCCCTCGGACAGTCTAGTGACAGCAGAATGGTTGAAAACTAATAAATTACAGCGCACTGAAATAGATATTAGCATTTAGGCAGGAACAAAGTACTATGGGAGGGAATTAGCATATTTTTTCCAGAGGATAAATGTAATACTTCTTATACTTGCCACTTTTCTTCAGGAAAAGAGAATACATTTAGAACAGGATATTAACATGTTTGAGAAAAGGAAAGGATCAAAGAGTCATAAAGGTTTTTTTCTGAATACATCCTATTACTTGTGTGGAGATAGTTCTTTTTTTTAAACATCTTTATTGGAGTATAATTGCTTTACAGTGGTGTGTGAGTTTCTGCTTTATAACAAAGTGAATCAGCTCTACATACACATATATCCCCATATCTCTTCCCTCTTGCGTCTCCCTCCCTCCCACCCTCCCTATACCGCCCCTCTAGGTGGACACAAAGCACTGAGCTGATCTCCCTGTGCTATGCAGCTGCTTCCCACTAGCTATCTATTATACATTTGGTAGTGTATATAGGTCCATGCCACACTCTCACTTTGTCCCAGCTTACCCTTCCCCCTCCCCCTCCCCGTGCCCTCAAGTCCATTCTCTACGTCTGTGTCTTTATCCCTGTCCTGCCCCTAGGTTCTTCATAACCTTTTTTTTTTTTTTTTTTTTTTTTAGATTCCATATATACGTGTTAGCATACGGTATTTGTCTTTCTCTTTCTGACTTACTTCACTCTGTATGACAGACTCTAGGTCCATCCACCTCACTGCAAATAACTCAATTTTGTTTGATAGTCCATTCTGAATTAAACATCCAGTCAATATGTATTTTTTTAATGACCAAAAGTGCTGACTACAGAGCTACACCAAGGCAAAATTGTAAGATTTGTCTCACCTATCCAGTCCTCTTTCCTGGAGTAACATAGTAAAGACACTCTTAAGATGGCATTTACTGTTTGAGGTGGTTATAGTCTAGGGCACTATGTCTAAACACTAATCTGCACATCAGTGACTGGCTGGCTGTATCACCTAGCTCATATTGCTGTGGACCTTGATATGGCAAGTCTGGGATACAACCTAGGTCTCTATATTTTAAAAGTGTTTAAGTTGATTTCTGTGTACATCCAGGCTCAAGAACAACTGGTCTGAAAATACCCATGAATAGGAGAACCACTGATATGATATTTACTTTCTCTTTATTATCTTATTTAAGGCTATGGATTAGTAGGTAAGAGCCTAGTCTCTGGAAACAGATCTCAGTTAAGTTCCATCTGTTCCACTGACTAGCTGGGGACTTGGGACAAATTTCTTAAGCTGTCTATTACCTCTCCATTACAAAGCAGCTAACAGTGCCTTGCACTCAATAAGTGCTCAATGAATGTTAGAGTATACACACATACCCCCCCCACACACACCCACATTTATTATGTATAGACACACACACTCTTAAAATAATATCAAAACACCTTCACGGACTAAAAGCAAAACTATCATAAGAACAAAATGATCAGTCACTGTTACCTTTGTGGGAAAGGAGTAGGTCTGTCTTTGGCTATATTGGACCTTTTCAAAGTTAAGAATAATAACGCACTAATAGCATAGTCTTATTCTGCTTCTTCACTGGCCAACTCATACACTTTAGAGCTAGGAGTTGACACATCCTTATCATTAGTTTCTATCCTTTCGCATCATGTAAAAACCGACCCACCATTATCTGAAGTAGTTAATCTAAAAAAGCAGAATGAGGTTGTTGAAAGAGCAGTCATCAAGAATAATGAGTTCTGGGCTTCCCTGGGGGCGCAGTGGTTGAGAGTCCGCCTGCCGATGCAGGGGACACAGGTTTGTGCCCCCGTCCAGGAAGATCCCACATGCCGCGGAGCGGCTGGGCCCGTGAGCCATGGCCGCTGAGCCTGCGCATCCGGAGCCTGTGCTCCGCAACGGGAGAGGCCACAACAGTGAGAGGCCCGCGTACCGCAAAAAAAAAAAAAAAAAAAAAGAACAATGAGTTCTAATCCAGCACTGCAACTAACAAATTTATAAAATGGACCAAGTCACAGCCACTCTTGGTCTTTATTTCCTTATGTATTAAGGTGCAAGGAGAACGAGGTTGCTTCTAAGGGCCTTTGCAGGTATGATGTTCTGAGTTTGTGAGCTACTTAATTGTACTAACATAACTCAATATCTTTGATATCATTTTATTTCCTGATAACATTATTTGGTCCTTAATCCAAAAGAATGACTGATGCATTTAGGAGCCTATGCATAAACCTGGCTCTAGATATCTACAGTAACTGAGAGGTATAGCCAACTCTCGGTTATCCAACGAAGTGTTTAAGCAACTTATCAGCAAGCTGGATCAGGATTATGTCCATGTAGTCCTCACAGAGAAAGAACCACATGAACATGAAGACCTGGGCATGGGCCATTGGGAAACTGATTGTGCACAGATATTGAGATCCCTTTCCAGGGCAGGCATCTCTTCCATCTGAGGTCTAGCCAAGGTCAAAATTTAACAACTGGTTTTTCTATAACGGGGGGAGAGCACATATTGTGAGCAAATTCATGTATGCAGTGTAATCCAAAGTTCTCTCATATTAGAGGGGATTCTTGATCAACCAAGATATTGAGTGTACCAAGAAATAGCAGCCATTTTGATAACTCATTATTGTGTGTGGGGGGGAAAACTGAAAAATCAGAATGCAACAATGTTTAAAAGTTGGTTCATTTATCAGCCACTGACTTGCCAAATTTGCATCAAAGTAACTAACTTTAAAATTTCCCGGAGCTTTACTACTACTACTACTACATGAGATTGCTAATGAAACAAGTATGCATCTGGTTATTTACTGAGATCATTTTTCCCAGCTTCCTGAATGAAAATATATTCCTTTATATATTAACATTTTAGAAGATCCAGTTCTTACGGTTTTTCTTCAGTTTAGTATTTTATTAGTTTGTATTTATGCATTTGGAAATGGTAATATTAATGAAACCACTTGAACTGTGCTTTTCATTTTGATTTCTATGTGTGTTTTTTTAAAATTTAGCAGGGGAAAGAAATATTTTCAGGATGGGAATGTCCATTCTTCCTGTGCATTTTTTTTAAATTTATTTATTTATTTATTTATTTTTGGCTGTGTTGGGTCTTCGTTTCTGTGCGAGGGCTTTCTCTAGTTGTGGCGAGCGGGGGCCACTCTTCATTGCGGTGCATGGGCCTCTCACTGTCGCGGCCTCTCTTGTTGCGGAGCACAGGCTCCAGATGCGCAGTCTCAGTAGTTGTGGCTCACGGGCCCAGTCGCTCTGGGGCATGTGGGATCCTCCCAGACGAGGGCTCGAACCCATGTCCCCTGCATTGGCAGGCAGATTCTCAACCACTGCGCCACCAGGGAAGCCCCTTCCTGTGCATTTTAATTTACTTTGGTAAAGGCTCGTGGCCAGACTAGGCACTACTATGGAGTAGGTAATATTTCTCTTTAGGGGCTTTTCTTTTTTCAGACCACTTCTCTTTGGTCTAAATTTCCTGGATACCTAGTATACCCCCATGCCTTCCTCACCACCCCTCACCTCCTTAATGACATCCAACTTTTACCAGATGTCTGTTGGAAAGCCTTGTTAAATTAATCCATGCTAATGACTTCCTCAAATTGCAGTAGGTACAATAAACTCTTAAAGCAAGAGGATGAAATCTAAAACTACAGAATTTCTTTTAGAAAGTATAGAAAGCTCTTATGGAAAGTATAAAGCTCAGGGTTTTTTTAATAGAGGAGGGAATTTCACTTTGAAATTGGAAGTTTTCCCTGGTCTCCTCAAATCACCTAAGGGCCACGTTTTCATCCTATGTGAAAAGCTGGTGTTACAGGTTTTCAATGACTGCTCAAACTGAGCTAATTGTTATAAAGGACAATTCCTGAATCAGGAGGATGTGTGTGTGTGTGTGTGTGTGTGTGTATACACACATATATATCTGTAATAGAAAGCTTAACTGTTTACAAATAAACTATTTCAAAACATGTTTTAAATATTTAGCTTGAAATGAGGCATAGTTTCATTAAGAGTGAGAGAGACTAGGTCAAAAGTAGGAATAAATGATAAACTTTGAGGGCTAAGGGAATACCTGCTGACAGGTGTTTGTTCCTCAGCGTGTATACCCTAACTGATCAGATAGCTTTTTTTATGCATGGAACAGGAACTCCATGGAAAGGTTGTCTGCTTTTTTGTTCTTACTTTAAAAGGGAAAGAAAGGAGAGAAAACTGCCTTATTCTTATTAAAAAGTTATACTGAAGGACTAAAAGCACTCCAGAGATAAATTATAGTTTAAGAAGACAAACATATGCCCCCCAAAGTATTTATAAAGTAGGCAAAGCCAGTGGGAAAAGAGAGCCACCCAGAATAATCCTCAAGATTTTTCTGAAAACAATTTTAAAAACAAAGTTATTGAGTGTTTGAAATGATAGTCTTATAAACATGCTTATATTTCTTCAAATCTCTGAGTTACCTCTTAGTTTCTGTTATACTGCTTAATCATATAATTTGTATTATTTTTAACACAGCATTTTTAGTAGTAGAAATGAAGAAGTGTGACACTGCCCAGATCCCGTGTGGGTTCTGTGCCCTGGTGGGAAAGACAGAGGGAGAAGGTAGAGTCAGACTCGGAGACCCGTTAACTCTGCCGAGCCCGAAAGAATCTGAGTCACCGTCTAAACCAAAGATACAGCACTGAGGCAAAATTCTGGATTCAAAGACCGTGGAGCCTGCTTTTTTTTTTTTTGCAGTACGTGGGTTTCTCACTGTTGTGGCCTCTCCTGTTGCGGAGCACAGGTTCTGGATGCGCAGGCCCAGAGGCCATGGCTCACAGGCCCAGCCGCTCCGCGCCACGTGGGATCTTCCTGGACTGGGGCACGAACCCGCGTCCCCTGTATCGTCAGGCAGACTCTCAACCACTGCGCCACCAGGGAAGCTCCCATGGAGTCTGCTTTTTATCAGTTGCTAACTGTATTGGGGAGAGCAGCACTGTGGGTGAGAGAGGTAATCCTGCCAGTTCTGCAGGGCTGAGTACGGCACACCAGCCGTGTTTCTCAACCATTCTCTATGGTGAGAGCCTGATGGTCCCGTGTATTAGTCCCACAGCCCTCCTGTGGCAACTCTAAATTGTAGGCAGAGTGCCTAAACTGGGATAATGGGCCTCCAAAGGTCCGGCCTAGAATTTCCAACCCTATTAAATGAAAGCAAATGGAACAAAAGCCAAAAAGAAGTCTGGAGACTAATCATCTGGCCTAGAAAATGGGTGAACCATTGTTATTAAAACATATAAACATGTAAGTTTTAATATTAGAAAAGAAACTAGAGAAGGGTATGAACAAGCAAATCACCCAGTTTTCCTTTTAAAGGAGAATTCCATACATTAATTGTTAATACATTAACAATTCACCTTGGGACAAATTACAAAGAAATGACGAGCACACTGAAAACCGAGTTTGTGTTGTACAAAGTTGTCAAAGTTTTCCCCTGTCCATGTTCTTCCAGAGAACTTAGTAGAACATGACTGGTAAAATAAATGCTTAATAAACATCTGTTGAGCGTCCAAGTCAATGACTGAGTGAATAATTAAAGGAATAAATTAATCAGTGAATAAGCCTATTTTCCTAGGCTTCAGCCACAGATAAAACTTCACTCTGCTCAACAGCTGTGTATAACCCCTTGCTCTCTATTTAACCCAGACTTGGCAGAGGAATGGTTATATAAGTTGCCTCCAGGGCTCTCCACAGTCATTTCTTAAACCCTTAGTATCTGCCTGGTTTTCGGACAAATGACTGAAGGCCACCAATGGCTATCTCATTGCTAAGTTCAAAGCCTTTTTTTCCTGCAGTCCACATCCACCTCGCTGAAGCAAATGACAGAACGGAACACAATTCTTAAGTCTCCAAATCTGTATAACAGTCGTCATTAGGAATGTCAAGATATAATTTGTGTGCTTGAAATGCAAATTATTTTTTGTAACTCAAGATAATATTCATTTTAGCCCCCCTTCTCCCTGGCTTGTGAAGATGTGATCTCAACCAGTTTGGGTGGCCTTCTCTGCCACTTCAGGGCCACTCTTCGGTATTCTGGCAAGTGGTTAAGCCTCTCTTGGTCCCTGTCACGTCACACACACGTCTCCCCCGAGCTTTACCCAGGAAGCAAGTCAACAAGGCCTTTGCGCTTGGATCCTATAAAATAGGAGTTACGTCATCTACCCTGGGGGTCAGCTGAAAGGGAAGGACTGCCTCCTTTTCTCAGGGTTCTCTTATGTCTGATTACAACTTTTCTTCTCTTTTACTACTCCCTAATCCCAACCTGGAGAAACCTTAAAGGGGTGGGGAAGAGCCTCTTCGAGTTTACCTATAGTAAACATAGTTTCCCCAGCTATTGTCTGTGCCAGGACGTCCAAAGAGTATTTCTGAAACTCAAAAGCCAAGAATTGATTTATTTTTTGCTTTCTGTAACATCACATCTGTTTTATAGGTGTGTGTGTAAATCTGATTATATCCTTAGTAAATGTTCCTGAAAGTAAAAATCTTCATTTATGAAGGGTTTATCCAATGCGTAACGATAGTGCCCTCCAGAAAAACTGTACCAGTTTGTGTTATATTATTAACAGTATATGAGTACCTTTTCCTTATGTCCTTGTCAATACACCATATTTAAAAATGCATCTTTACCATTTTTAAATTAAAAATGAAATATTTTTCATCTATATTTCTTTAATTATTAGGGATCTTGGACATTTCTTCATAGGTTTATTGGGCATTTTAAAATTATTATTTGTCCATGAGTTCTCTTGCCTATTTTGCTTAGATCTTTACTGTCTTGTAAGAGCTCTTCATTTGAAGAATATTAACAAATTGACTGTCGTGTATTGAAAACATTTTTTATAGTTTATTTGACCTTTCATGGTGTGTGAGACATAGAAACTTACAATCCTTAAATCTGATTTTTGTGGGGGGTTTTCTTGGTATTTTTACTTAAGAATTCCTTTATGCATTGCAAGATGATGAACACTGACCTGTGCTTTATTTTAGTTGTTTCAGCATCATTATTTAACAGTCCTTTTCCCCTTTGGTCCAAATTTCACATTTATCATACAATCAAGACTTATATATGATGGATCTACTTCTAGACTCTGTTTTGTTCTACTGTTCCTTACTACACCAATAAGACTGCTTTAAGCATTGTAGATTTTTTTTAATATAACAATTTTATAAATTTATTTATTTTTGGCTGTGTTGGGTCTTCGTTTCTGTGCGAGGGCTTTCTCTAGTTGTGGCAAGCGGGGGCCACTCTTCATCACAGTGCGTGGGCCTCTCACTATCGCGGCCTCTCTTGTTGCGGAGCACAGGCTCCAGACTCACAGGCTCAGTAGTTGTGGCTCACGGGCCCAGTTGCTCCGCGGCATGTGGGATCTTCCCAGACGAGGGCTCAAACCCATATCCCCTGCATTGGCAGGCAGATTCTCAACCACTGCGCCACCAGGGAAGCCCTAGATTTTTTTTTTTTTTTTTTTTTTTTGGCTGTGTTGGGTCTTCATTTCTGTGCGAGGGCTTTCTCTAGTTGGAGCAAGCGGGGGCCACTCTTCATCGCGGTGCACGGGCCTCTCACTATCGCGGCCTCTCTTGTTGGGAGCACAGGCTCCAGACGTGCAGGCTCAGTAGTTGTGGCTCACGGGCCTAGTTGCTCCGTGGCATGTGAGATCTTCCCAGACCAGGGCTCGAACCCGTGTCCCCTGCATTGGCAGGCAGATTCTCAACCACTGCGCCACCAGGGAAGCCCTAGATTCCTAATAAATGTTAATATCAGATAGGCAAAGTCCCCATTCGTTACTATTTTTATATTTTTTCCAAAGTGTCCAGACTAGTGCATTTACTCTTCCAGGTGAAATTTAGAAATTCCATTCTCAATGTTAGTGTTATTGTTTAGTTCTTCACTGTTTCTCACCCTCCTAACTTGAACTTCCATTCAATGCATCCTGTACCCCAGTGCAGCCTAACCTGCCCATGATTCAGCTACAAATGTAATAAATAATAACAATGGCAATACATCTCATTTGCCATATCTTCTTGAAATTTCAGACTAGGATTGTACTATGATACTAATGTCACATTTGGCTCTCGAGAAAAGAACATGGAAACTCTCCCCTTTAAGAAATGTCACTGTCTTTTCAGAGTGTGGAAGGAGAACACCATGAGAAAGCTGTGGAACTACTCAAGGCTGCTAAGGACAGCGTCAAGCTGGTGGTCCGATACACCCCGAAAGTCTTGGAAGAAATGGAGGCTCGCTTTGAAAAGCTACGGACAGCCCGGCGTCGGCAGCAGCAACAATTGCTAATTCAACAACAGCAACAGCAGCGGCAGCAACAAACACAGCAAAACCACATGTCATAGGTAAGAGGTGCCTTCTTCTATACAAGGAAAGTCCCTTACATGTTTTTTTTTTGTTTGTTTTTTTAAATATAGTTTCTTAGACAGCTGGAACATAATTACTAGATTTAATAATCCAAACAAAATCAAACAAACAAACAAAATGACCTCAGAAAATGTAAACAAGACAGTTGCTTACTTTATGTGTCATTCAGCCATATTCCCTGCAAATGTAAGGTATTTTTGAAAAATGATATTATTTAGGAAGGCCAGGTACACACTATATGATGCCTTTATACAAATTACAAAAATGCAGCCTCTGTGCACACCCAGATCCTCAGGCACATGGCTATATGACAAGAGTGTGGGCTAGATTCCATCCCCCCTCACCTCCTTGGCCAGTTGCCTTTGCACAGTGTACAAACTAAACCGTATAGTGCTGATCCTGGGAAGATCCCCTTTAGAACACTGAAACAGTTTACTAGAAAACTGCTCCACTGAAAAGAATGAAGTAGAGACCTGCCAGTGTTTATGCTCTGAGAGATTTTGAAATTCTCTCTGGGTGCTCACTTAAAATGTGTCTAAGGTATACCTGCCTTTTTTCTAAATTCCACTTTGTGACAAAGAATGCTAAATCAGGTTTTGCTACATGTTTTTAAGAAAATTCAAGAAAAAATGTTAAGAGTGAGAATCACCATCTCTGAAGTGCCTGTTTTGTGCTAGGCTCTTCTCACATGTTATTCCTCAAAAAACCCTTCACAGTAAGTATCACTAAAACACCATGTTTTTAGATGAATGATACGAAGCTGCAATAGTTTCAGTGGATTCCCCACAACCACACTTGCAAGTAGCATAGAATTATTTTCCCTTCTTATTTTGCCAAGTATTTCATGTGCCAACATCAGAAATTCTGGAGTTACGTAAGTTTTCCTTGCTATCCTTTGGAAGAGACAGTTCATATTGTTATACACCTCTATGCTATGATGTCTGCAAATGTGTATTTGAAATGAGGTTCAAATGTTCTTGGGAAGATGACAATGGGTAATGGTGGTTTTAACTCATTCAATATCAGATTACTGTTTGCACACACTGAATTCGAAAAGAGATTTTCAACTTTTTTGTGCCACTCATGAAAAGAAGCTGCATGGGGAAGTAAAAAGAGTATGGGATTTATTCTCAGAGAGTTCTGGGGATTCAACTATCTTTCTTTTATAGCCTGCTAGTTTTGTTATATATATATCACAGTTTGGTGTCTTTATCTAAAATTACATTCCATTCTAAAACCTACATTTATTTTCATTTTGGATGATCTGTCCATTGGTGAAAGTGGGGTGTTAAAGTCCCCTACTATGAATGCGTTACTGTCGATTTCCCCTTTTATGGCTGTTTGCATTTGCCTTATGTATTGAGGTGCTCCTATGTTGGGTGCATAAATATTTACAATTGTTATATCTTCTTCTTGGATCGATCCCTTGATCATTATGTAGTGTCCTTCTTTGTCTCTTCTGATAGTCTTTATTTTAAAGTCTATTTTGTCTGATACGAGAATTACTACTCCAGCTTTCTTTTGGTTTCCATTTGCATGGAA
Organism: Mesoplodon bidens; assembly: GCF_964165515.1. Lineage (NCBI taxonomy): Eukaryota > Metazoa > Chordata > Mammalia > Artiodactyla > Ziphiidae > Mesoplodon > Mesoplodon bidens. Next base: position 95,546,861 of record NC_138167.1, read on the forward strand.
TATCTTTTTCCATCCCCTTACTTTCAGTCTGTATGTGTCTCTAGGTCTGAAGTGGGTCTCTTATAGACAGCATATATATTTAACAATAAATATTTATTTGTTACCGTGATGGGCCAGGCACTGTTCAGTGGGCTGTAGAAACAGCATGAGCAGAGCAAAATCCTTGCTGTCATGGTGTTTACATTCTGGTTGGAGGAGATAGTTAATTAACAAGTAGATAAAAAAATACCCTATTGAGACCAGTACTTTGTAGAGTTAAAATAATGTGCTTTGATAGAGACTGGCTAGGTGATGACCTTCTGTGAGGTGATCAGGGAAGACCCCTCAAAGGAGGTAACATTTAAGCTGAGGTTGAATGACAATGCGAAGCCAGGAAATGAGCATAAGAAGAGGAGGAAATAGCCAGTACAGTAGCTCTGAGGCAGATGTGAGCCTATTTGACATTTGAGGAATAGAAAGAAAGCTGAGGTAGTTAGGCAATAAAGAGTGAGAGGACAGTTAGATAGATGGGGGCCAGGTTATAGAGAGCTTTTTAAACTGCTTAGGGAAGTTAGATGTTATTGCAGTGGAAACCACTGAAGGTTTTTAAGCAAAAGAGTGACATAATTTTAAAAAGTGTTAAAAGAAAGTGTTAAAAAAGATCACTGTGGCTGCTTTGGGGAGAATAGATTATTGCAGGGTAAGAGTGAAAACAGAGACCAATTAGGAGACTATTATATAGGAGTCCAGGCAAGAGATATGGTGGTTTGGACTGGGATGACGGAATGATTTGGATGCATACAGACAAGTCATTTTGTCCATATCCTTCTTCTCTCTAATCCGTTTCAAACGTAAAGATACTTCACATTTGTACTTTCAGAATCCTTGCAAAGGTCTTTTTGCTAATAATAACAATCCAGTATTCTTCAGTCAAACATTGACACTCTTTTCCTGAACAGATTTTTTCTTCCATTCTCAATAATACAGACTTGTACCAATTCTCCTAAATTGTTCTACCACACTGGCCCATAGTAAAATTGTTTTAAAGTGTTTTAAAAGAAGTATGTTGCCCTTCCGACTTCTGAGGTCTTACTAAAAGCTTCCAGTATTTATGCTCATTCAGTCATCTTTGGAAGTATACAACTTGGCCATAAATACTGCTGGGCCATATACTCAATTCCATTTCTCTCTTCCATCAGTCTTCATTAAATCACTTGAGAATTTCCTACTGTTTCATTATCGAAGAGTAACAATTTTAATAAAAGGCATTTAAAACCATGTTTATTTGTTGCGCGGGATACGGTAAAGCTCTGTTTAAGTGAACATGAAATTTATATCTATGCCTGCCAAGACAGCACTTGTGGTGCACAGGATCATGGACCCTTGAGATGAAACTGTAGTGACCATTCCAAGTACAAGCAAAGTACAACTCTCTCATGTCATCCATGGATTTTATGGTGGATTCAGTCAAAGAGACCTACGTTAGCTCTTGTTCAACTTTTAATTAATTAGATTTTTTAAGGATTAAATGGGATTTGTTACACTTGCTGACTCATACTGTGGTTGCTTTTGAGAAGAGATCTGAAACTATTTACTTTGAACAGATCTCTGATTTTTTTTTTTTTAAGTTTGACAGGTCAAGCAAAGACCAGGTAAAGCAAAAATACTTGTCAGATATTGTCTTACTGTTTATCACATGAAATGTAACTTCTGTTCTATAAATTAGAAATAATATTTTGTCTGAGATGGTAGAAGTTATTAAGTAACTAGCAATGGTCAGTGGTGCATACAGATGGAAAATAGGTTGAATGCAAGTAGTGTGTGGAAAACGTGTCTTATGCCTACTTTTAATTTTAAACTTCTCCTGAAGTGAATCTCAGTTGTCTTTTTCCCTAACTTCCATCTTTGTTAATCAGGAACAATATACTACATTTCTTAAATGTAGTAAATATGATCACTACATAATTACATTACAGAAACCTAAGCAGATAATATGAATATAGGTTTCTTTTTAATACTATACCCACTTTTTTTGAGAAAGTGTCCCATTTATTCAGCTTTAAGAGTTTTTTTTTTTTCTTTTTCTTTTTTTACTGAAGTGTAGTTGACTTTGATTATTAAGTTTTAGGCATACAGCATAGTGATTTGACATTTATATGCATTATAAATTGATCATCACGATAAGTCTAGTTACTACCTGCCACCATACAGTGTTATTACAGTATTATTGACTATATTCCCTATGCTATACATTGTCCCATGATTTATTTATTTTATAACTGGAAGCTTGTACCTCTTAATCCCCCTTCACCTATTTTGTCCCCCACCCCATAAGCATCTCATTTATTTTATTTTGTTTTATTTATTTTTACTTTTGGCTGCATTGGGTCTTCGTTGCTGCCTGTGGGCTTTCGCTAGTTGCGGCGAGCAGGGGCTACTCTTCGTTGCGGTGCGCAGGCTTCTCATTGCGGTGGCTTCTCTTGTTGCGGAGCACGGGCTCTAGGCGCGCGGGCTTCAGTAGTTGTGGCACGCGGGCTCAGGAGTTGTGGCTTGCAGGCTCTAGAGCGCAGGCTCAGGAGTTGTGGCACATGGGCTTAGTTGCTCTGCTGCATGTGGGATCCTCCCGAACCAGGGCTCGAACCCATGTCCCCTGCATTGGCAGGTGGATTCTCAACCACTGCACCACCAGGGAAGCCCATCATCTCATTTTTTTTTTTTTTTTTTTTTGCGGTACGCGGGCCTGTCACTGTTGTGGCCTCTCCCGTTGCGGAGCACAGGCTCCAGAAGCGCAGGCTCAACAGCCATGGCTCACGGGCCCAGCCGCTCCGTGGCATGTGGGATCTTCCCGGACCGGGGCATGAACCCGTGTCCCCTGCATCGGCAGGCGGACTCTGAACCACTGCGCCACCAGGGAAGCCCCAGCATCTCATTTTTAAAAGTGTAACTTATATAAATCCATATTTCACTCAGATTCCCAAAGAATAAAAGTAAGAAAGAGGAGGAATACTTTTTGAGATGTCACTATTCTGAGGAAGTCAAGACCAAAAGCTTGTTTAATTTCTCTGACCTTCTATTGGCGGATCCAGGGTGAAGAATTCATTTACATTCAAATACAGGCTGCATCTTAGCAGATTTACAAAGCAGCCAGCCTTTGCCAGTAGCCTCGCTGACTTTCTTTTTCCTCTTGCTCTTCAGGCCCCCACGTCCCTTATTTTATCTGCGATTTATTGTTCTATGCCTTCCATTTCCACTGCCACAGCCACGGGCCTCATGGTCTGATCCAGGCAACCACTGCCAGAACTGCCAGCCCACTTACTGAGAGGTCCCAAAGGATAATTCTGATAACACTGAATTCAAGGAACCCAGAGTTATCAAGCAGAAAACTGCACCACAAATTATTATAATAATCATAATGCTGGATAAAATCTATTAAGAAATTGGGTATGCCAAGAACTCTTCTGAATGCTTCATGTATATAGAATTACTTAATCTTTACAAAAATCCTATGAGTATTAGGTACTATTTTAATCTCTTTTTAAAGAAGGAAACTGAGTCATGTAGGATTTTTTTAAGTCTACTTATTTCACAGCTAAGAAGTTATAGGGCCATGATTCAAACCCAGGGATGTGGGCTTCAAAGCCTCTTTCTTTTAACAGCTGTGCTGCTCTTCCTCTTTCTTCAATGGCACCTGCCCTTTCATATCCCATCCCGCCTCATGGACACATTCACATGAGCTTTCCAGGAATTCAGTCTCACACTGCTTAGAGTTGGCGCTAACCCTCACCACTTCCCTCTAAGACAGTGCCCTGTGCTTCAAAGTACGTCGCCATTACAGCTCTGTTTGTTTCCTGTTGCTGCCCTAAAAATTACAAAACACATTTAATGGCTTAAAAGAATACAAATTAATTTTCTTGTAATACTGTAGGACAGAAGCCCAAGACAGTCTCGCTGGGCTTTCAGAGGCTCTAGGGGAAGATTCATTTCCTTGCCTTTTCCACCTTCCAGGGGATGCCTGCATTCCTTGCCTCCTGGTTCCATTCCTCACCCTCCAAACCACCAGTGACGGTCGCATCCTCACATCGCATCACTCTGACCTCTGCTTCTGTCATCACATCCCCTTCCCCGAGTCTCTCTTCTCTCACCGTCTTCCACTTCTAATTACATTGGACCCACCTGGACAATTCAGGATACTCTCCCTATTTTAACATCAGCTGTTTAGCAAGCTTACTTCCATCTACAACTCTAAGTTCCCTTACCGTGGAATCTAACATATTCACAGGTTCTGGGGATTAGAACGTGGACATATTTCAGGGGCCATTATTCTGCCTACCACAGTGGCTCATTGAAAAATTAGCGAAGCCGTTTGATCAACAAAAGTTAAACTAATGTGGAAATGAGGCCTTTATTTAGAAAGAAACAAGGCATCATCCATCTGTTCAATTGTAAGTCATGGGAATGAGGGGAATCGTGAGAGCATTTGGTGCAGGTGGTTCTTCCCAGTGGGTACCTCAGTGATGCACAGTTTGGATGCCCAGTGCTCTCTCAGCTGCTGGTAGATCCCTCGGGCCTACTCCCCCTCTGGGTAGAGGAAGAGACCCAGGACTCTTACTAAAAGTCATCTGCTCGAAGTCCCATTCCCTGAGGACATGTACCTGTGTGATAAGTTAATGGATTAAAAACTCGGTCACATGGCAGCTCTGTCACCTGGTAGCTAAGGGACTTGAAGGAAGTTATTCAATGTGAGACTCATGAAAATGGTCTGTTATGGAGATTAAGTAAGAAAAACTATGTACAGCTCTTCACAAACTATGTGGCAGTTGGTGAGCGCTCAGTAGTACTGGTAGCGGTAGTAGTGGAGTCGTTAGAATGTTAATGGCAGAGGATACTTCTATGCAGTATCTTGTTAGGTGACTCCTGAAGACGTACAGCGGCCTCCTGCTTGACTTTCAGTTCCACGCGGTGGGCCCAAGGTGCTTTTAGGCATTTCTCTAGAAGGCTTGGTGGCTGGAGAGTGCTGATGCAGAGTAGGCAGGTTGCAAACCTACCCCCCACGCACACTTTCACTCAACCAGAACAGTTCGTTAAAAATGTTTTTTGTATGTGATGCTCTGCGTTCATTGAAATAAAAATATCCGCCGCTTTAAAAACAAAGATCGAAAACCACTGTTCTTTCTGAAAGCAATGACTCCATAATGGTAGAAAAGTGACAGGTCTGGGGGAATGTTTGGGGAGGCTGCTCCCCAAATGTGACCACATGGGGCACCTGCTTACTCTGTTCTACTCTGTGTCAGGCTGGCTGACCTCGTAGGAGAAGAGACAGGCCTACTATCTGCTTTACTGAAGGGATATTGGTGCTTCCAGCCTATCAGAGAGAGGCTTTGCTTGCATGTGTCTCAGCAGGAGCAACACTAAGCACCTTAAGAGTCATAATATATAAAGGTTATCTCTTCTTTTCCTTCGTGAAGAAACACAGAGTCATCTGGAATTGGGAGGAAGAAATGTTTTACATTTGAAATGTTTCCAAACTGATTTTTTAAACTTTAATCTTAGGGAATAACTGTGTCTCTTCCATCCTCATTTGGTAATTACTTCCTTTGCAGACATCAAACAGTTTTTTCACATGTGGAAGGCTGTGCATGAATGATAGCGCCCAAAATACTCCTTGCTGTTCTCACATAGCACATGCTTCTTTGATATTTTTAGCTTATTGTAGTTGAATACTAATCACTGATTTCTCTTCAATCTCCCCCCCCCTTTCAGGTCCTTGAAGCTACTTGATCAAACACCCAATAGTCACAAGTTTGAAACCGTGCTTCAGAATCCCAGCACATAGTAAAGGAAAAGACAACACTGATCATTATACCTGTCAAGAAACTGTGAACACGTGGTGTATAAATTCTTTACAAAGGCAACTTGACACCTTCTTTCTCTGGGGCTGAACCCCCGCTGCTCACGTGCTCTTTACACACACAGACCTTCCATTCACTGCAGTGGGAATTCTCAGTGTGTAAAGGGAGAGGTTTTCCAGTCTGCAGACTGAAACAGTATAAGAAGAATAAAGTCCATGACTTTCAGATAAATCACCAGGGCCAGGGTTAAGTGAATCTTGGGTCTATAGCTTTTCCAGAGATTAACAAATCTCTCATTAGGCTATAGTTCAAACTGCATCAGTTCAAGGTTGTTGCCACTTAAAAGAAACCTACACATTGCCCCTCACGGGGACCTGTTCCACATCTGTATTGCTGACTTGTCTGAATTAGAATTCCAGTTAATTGCAAATTCAACCTCTGTTCCCCTCTTGAAAATGGCAAGTTACTATACTATATTTATACTCAATTCAGGTTCTAGAAGCATTTGGCTTTTTATTTTCTGTTTCCATGAATTATGCATTAATAGAGTGGGCAATTTCAACTCAACTTTTAGTTAGTTAAAAGCAAGGATAGAGAACTCTAGTACTGTTTTTTTTTTTCATTTAAGTCTTGCTTGTATCTATTCTTATTAATTCTAACAGAATATAATGTCTTTTATTCCACAAAATATATATCATCAGAGTGTATTTGTTACAAACTTAGGTCTTTTCTTACCAAGTGTTATGAATCTGGTAAGAGAATACTAGCAAAGGACCCGGCTTCATGAACTGATCCTCCTATGATATTTATAAATAACCCTGCTCTCAGTATTTTTTGTTAATTTTATATTTTTGATTGATAAACTGGAGAAATCTAAACTCTTTTTACCTACACTGATGTGCTGTCATAGAAGTCTGTCTGATATTTTAAAGCTTAGGGCTTTACAAAACTAAATTATGGATGTGCATATATATATATACACAAATATATGTCATACAAAATCTAGATCATTTTTCCCAAGTATAAACTGGATATGTTTGGCAATGTAAGATCAAAAGTATTATTCCTCTTAAAATTAGGCATATGGAAACCAGAGATATTAATGTTGTGAATGAAAAGATATTACTGCTTCTAGGGTAAAAATATACCTGCTTCATTACACATATTCATGTAGGTAAACAGACAGTGAGATATCATCTTTCAGAAAGTATCATTTACTATAAAATGATCTGTTAGAATCATCTATACTGATCATACCTTTTAACTTATGGTGAATCTAGGCACATAAGTCTGATTTTACTTTATGGGATTAGCAGGAAGCAATAATTATATGGGCACTTAAATACCTTAGCCACACAAATGTACCTGAAGAAAGAATAAATGTCCAGTTGAAACATTCTAGAGAGATCATTAAAACTTGAGGCAAATATTTGAATATTCCGTTTTCTCAGATGAAGAAACCCATTCCCCAAGGGACAATAAATTTCACATTTCAGATAGTCCCTCAAATTAGAAATTTATGAAGCTCAGTTTAGGAACTGTCTTCTTGAAAATAAAACCAATTGGAACTACCCCGCATGTTTCATTTTGCCCTGTCGGGTGCTGTTATTGTCAATACCAAGTTCTGCCTACTCTTCATAGCCCGTCACTCAACAGAGGACAAACAGTAAGGAAACCAGGAGGTGCACCTATTTCAGCAATGTCCTGCCGTGGTAACAGATTCCCATTCTTGAACATGTATCATTTTTTACTAGAGAGAACTGGGGTGGGGGTGGAGCAGGGGTGAGGACCCTGCATGTTATGTAAAATAGGGTTACAGAAGAGGTAAGCATGACTAAGGGAATGAATGAAGAATACAGGAGTATTATTCAGTTTGAAAGAGGTAGTTCCCATTTTTATAAGAAAAATCTAATAAAACATATATTTTAGTTATCATTTAACAGAAAAATATTCAAGGTATTCAGGCTATGCCACAGACTCTCATAAAGGGAAATCATTGCACCCTTGTGATGAGGAAATGGTCATTTCAACACATCTCAGTACACTGTATAAATTTGGAGCTTAAGGTATGTTTTCGTTTAGCCGTAAGTGGTTGGTTAGTATTAAATTATCATATGTTTTCATGTCAATATAAATATTGTCATGGTGTTACAGAAGCAACTGTCAAATGGGCAGACAGCTTACATGTGTTTTCTGGAAACCTTTGTATTTTATGCTTCATTTGCATAATGTTTTCTGCTAATAAATGTATGCCAAGTCGTTTGTCCAAGTGAAGGGGCAATCCATCACACCTAAGGCATCTAAGGACAGATTACAGGTCACACTAGTCCTGTTTACAAATGACCAGTCAGATGGCCAGCTTTCTTCAGTAAAATCTAGTAGTTGAAAGCCTTCCCCTAAAGTTTTCGTCAAAAGTAGCCATACCTAAGACTTAGAGAGGCTGCTTGTGGTTGTCTAAAGGTTCACTGAAGCCAGAGGGAAAAGGAAGAAAATTACCACAACTTGTATTAATGCCTTTTATTATTACTGATCATATTAGAGCCACTGACAAGTCCAAAATCATATTAAAATAAAGACATATGGGGCTTCCCTGGTGGCGCAGTGGTTGAGAGTCCGCCTGCCGATGCAGGGTACACGGGTTCGTGCCCCGGTTGGGGAAGATCCCACATGCCGCGGAGCGTCTGGGCCCGTGAGCCATGGCCGCTGAGCCTGCGCATCCGGAGCCTGTGCTCCGCAACGGGAGAGGCCACACCAGTGAGAGGCCCGCGTACCGCAAAAAAAAAAAAAAAAAAAAAAAAGACATATCATGTTGCTCTTACATGAAGCTTTACTATAAACAAATGAGATAGTAAAAGTTGGGGGAAAATCTGTTGTGACTATTCATCAGTGATCCTGCTGAATTTTAATTCTTTCCCTTGACCTAATTGGTGGCCAGATTTTTCTAAACTCTTTCCTGCTGTGATTTTGAAGGCAGAATACACAGCATAGTTCAGTAAGAGAATCCTTAAACCTTTTCACTGAAGCATTTACATTTTGATTCTGTTGCCATTTGAAATAGAACATCCACAGGGAGATAATGAGCTTAAATGACAATTGACTTTGGAAAGACTAACAGACTTTGCGCTTCCTCCATCATGTAACCAATAGGGAATTCTCTAGTTCTGTGAACTACACTATCTTTTAAGACGATGCTAAGATCTCAATACAAAATCTATCATTCAGGAGCTTTTTAAGAATTCAAGGCTGTCTCTGAAGAACTTGGCTAGGGATGGGTTATACCAATTTACAAATGCAGTTTTCAACCATGACAAATCAAACTGATCTGATCTCAGTTCATTTTACTCAGCTGTGCCCATAGGACTGAGACGTTGGAATACTTTGTCTACATTATGTTTAACATCTATAGATATTTGTGGATGTGTGAATAATGCTTGAATTTCTCATCTTTTGGCTAGTTTGGGTTTATCACACAGACACAGCCTGTTAGTAAGACCAGCTTTAACAGCATCATGAAGTAGAAATCAGTGCTCTAAAGATTCAGGGAGGCCAACGTAAGGCAAAATCTCCTGAAACATGGGGTAGTCCTACACATCTCATCCCTCTCTAGATCATAAAATCCCTGAGAAAGGGCTATAACCGCCTTGTGGACTGCTGTATCCCTAGCATCTGGGATAATGCCAGCACAGTAGAGGCGCTCAATTAATATTTGTTGAATGAATGGACAACTAAATAAATGAATGAAATTAGACAAAAAAAAATGAATTTTGCCTTCTGATAATTTGAAAAATTTCACCAATTTATATTATCCTGATTGGAATTATAATTTCTGAATTACATAATTAGAACCAGAATTGACTCTTTATAAATATTTTTTAGATATATGAATTTGGAATCGATTACTTCAAAGGCTTCAAGGGTTTGAGAACACTTAGATAGGAATGTTTAGGGATTCAGAGTTTTTACAATGAATAAAACTCAACCTTTCTAGTTACTTATGAAAGGTTCCTGAGTTATATGACAAGGATGATCCAAACATGGAGCTCCATTTATAAATTTTGTAAAATATTTTCATTTTTAAAAAAGAAAATTCATATCATCAAACATATTATTAATATTCCTTCAATATATATTAACCACTTTTCTCTAAGGTTTTCATTGTAATTGGAGACACCATCTCTGAATCTTTTCCTGCTTTCAAAAGATCACTTCTCCTTTCTTATTTGATTCTTAGAATGTACCTGAGCTAAAGATTAATCACATAGCAATTAAGACTTTTCCATGTGTTTATTCATCTAACAAATATTTATTGTATACCTAGCATATGCTACGTTTTGGAAATACAATGGCAAACAAGACAGATGCGGCGCCCCCATGGAGTTTGCTGTGAGGGGCTCCTCAACACTTGTTCTAGCAATAACTAGGGTTACTGTCTAATGGATCCTTCTTCACAGCTAATAGAAGAAATGAAATCCCTTACCCCATGGAAACCATGAAAGACTCTGCACATATTTATGTGAACTGCTCTTCTAAACACACCACTCAAAAATGCTGCTCAGTGTACCCAGACACCATAGTTATACCCCAGTGAGGCAGGTAATAATTTATTCATAACTAACACTTATTTAGCTCTTACTACTGTGCTCAGTACATTCATAGACTATATCATTGAATCCCTTCAACAACTCTATTTAGTAGGTTCCATTTTATAGACAAGAAAACTGAAGCACAGATATGTGACCTGTCCAAGGTCACACAGTTAGCAGTTGGAACTGGGATTTGAACCCACACAGTATAACACAGAAGCTTATGTGTCTAAGCATTATCTGTGGCTTGGGGGACACCATTACATTAAAATAAATGTCAGTAAAATAAATGGGTCACTGTATATAAAAGTTCTTTGAAATTGTAAAGTAGTATAGAAAAAGATATTAGTAAAGTATTATGATCAACAAACCACATCAGTGGCAGAAACAGAGTGAGAACTCAGTCTTAAGTTGCAGCTTACTCTCATGAAGAACACTTCAAGCCAGGGAAATGGATAAAAGTACAGATCCAGAAAATTTCTGACGTGATAAATATTGCAATGACTTTTCAGAATTACTTATTGTTAGCCACTGTGTCTATTTGGTGCTACAGAAAAAAAAAAAACTGAAAGAACAAAATCCCTTGCTGTAAGGGCTTATAATAAATACACAATGGGGAGATGAATCGAGGATATTCCACATTTATGGGGAAAGATTGGGCCATAGTACTATTTTCTCACCATTGCATGTGATCTTGTCTTTCTAATTGTTTTCATTATTTTTCTGAAAGAGCTGCAAAATTGTGCAGTGGTTCAACCTGACCAAAGTGGTAATATGCTGCTGGGAAGTAAAAGTATTAGATACCAGACTGGAATTATTGTCTTCATTCTCAAATTTAAGTCCTTTTAAAGCATGAATATAGAGCTTCCCTGGTGGCACAGTGGTTGAGAGTCTGCCTGCCGATGCAGGGGACACGGGTTCGTGCCCAGGTCCGGGAAGATCCCGCATGCTGCGGAGCGGCTGGGTCCGTGAGCCATGGCCGCTGAGCCTGTGCGTCCGGAGCCTGTGCTCCGCAACGGGAGAGGCCACAGCAGTGAGAGGCCCGCGTACCACAAAAAAAAAAAAAAAAAAAAAAAGTATGAGTATAGAGGGACTTTTAGATGCTGAAGGCACCTGAATATTTGGATTTATTAAGTAAAATAAATTAAGTTCCTGTTAAGTTCCTTGTGTTTCTCCATTCCAGATCATACTGTGAGGTCGTGCTATTGAGGGGTTAGGTTCTAAAACCAATATGAAAGGCAAAAATTGAGAAAGAGGAATCATACTCATTATTTAAATTTATTCTCTCTCTGGCCCCTCCCAGTTAAATGGGCATATGATGCAACTTAAATGCTGGATCATATTTGTGGAAGCAAGGAGTATTCTTAAGAAAACTTTATTACCTCATCATTCTTTCCTACTACCAGCTAATTAGCTCCTTCAAATAATATTTTGGAAAGTTTAGCTTTACACGTAATACAACAGTAAACTCATAAGCCTTTTGTCCAAAACCATACTTAACTTCTACTTCCCTTTTGACACTTTTGTTTTTACTAATGATATTACCGTTCTCTGTACAGATTTACTGATCTTTCTCATTTGCCATTCACATCAATTCTTAGATTCTACTTTGACAAAGTCTCTTGCAACTATCTTATCCATTTTCAATATTCCTACCTGTGAGCAGAAATTTAGTACTTTTTACTAGGACTTCTGTGAGCTTTTAACTGTTTTCCCAATTACCGTGTCTACCCATATAAATTTCCCTATATATTGATGCTTGATAACTCCCCCTGTAGCTGTTCCTTTGCTCAAAATTCTCCAAGGGGTCCCCCATCAAAAAAAAATTAAGATTTCTAGTCAAGACTCTGAACCAAAACACCAACATGATGTTGGAGAAGAACACTGTAGTGCCACCCCTCCATCTACAAGGGCAAAACAGAGAACATGAAATGTGATGGTACTGAAATCTGGTACATGGACTGTGAGATAGAAGTCACGGGGTTCCTTGACACTGAAAAATATCACAAGGTTTTCTTCTAGATGAAATGAAATGCAGTGAGAGACTAGCAGTGTTCTGTGGTGAAGATACAGGACTGTATCTGACTATGATGCACCAATTCCAAAATATTTGTTTGGGGTGGTGTGTGTGTGTGAATGTGCGGGGTTATGCTAACACCCTAACATTAGACACAAGTATGGTTTGAGATGTGGATTTCCCAACTAGATAGCACTGCTTTTTCAGCCATGCTCTATCTTGCCATCCAAGTTGACCACGGCCTATTCCTGGAAACTCCTAAACTTTTCTTCCCCTGAGCTTTTGATTATTTCTGAAATGGCTCTCTCCTTCTCCTGAAAAAAAACAGTCCTCAACTTTTAAGGCCCATTTCAGATGGTCCTTCTTCCAAGAAGCTTTTTCTAATTTTTCCAGGCCTGATATTAACCATCATCAAATCCCACTGTGGTATCTGTACCCCTCCTTAGCTCTTTTCTTAGCTTGTCTTGTAGTATACCCGTTTGTGTCTTTATCATCTTGATTTCCCCTGCAATTAGTAATTACATATGGCGTGGGTGCTTAATATTTCATAAAAGGAATTACCTTTCACTTGTCAACTTCACAGAATGGCTTCCAGATTATTTGGGGGGTCTCAGTTCTCAGTAGGTCACCAGCAAAGTTCATCGGAATTGAGAACTCAACACCAGATACTTTTAAAGAGAATGAAGCCTTAATTATTGAGTATTTTGATTTAAAAAAAAAAAGTAACAATAAAAGTGGTAGTCCTTATCACTTATTTCCTAGGTTTTTCTGATCTGATTTTTATTCTCAGGATGAATGTGGAGGTCGATGTAAACATTTTAGATGACCATCACCACCACCACCCCCTCTAAACACACACACACACACAATGATTTACTGCTGGTTTATCCCCACATATTTGGTTACTTATTCCGCGGGAGAAATGATGAAGGATAAAATTGGGTTTCAAGTCAACAGCCAAACAAACAAAATGGACACCATAATACTACTTTCAACTGGACTCCAGTCCTGTATTAATGGTCCTCCCTATGGCTACTCTCCAACAGAACACAGAACTACCTACTCTTCATTAATCCTCCCCCTCCAGACCCAAACCACTGCATTCGGAATGGGGGATTGGGAGAGGAATTACTATTATCTCAACTCCTTAACTGACCCAGGAAAATAAAAGTTAATTGAAATCAAAACATTTTACTAGCCTTAGCCACACATTGTGTTATTTTGTGTTGCCAACACAATGTTTTATGAGTATGACATTTATATAACAAACATGTTCAATGTTTAATTTAAACATGATATTAATTTAATCCCTCCCCCCAACCTAAGGAAAACAAACCACAATATCCTAAAGGAAAATTACCATACAAAGACAAAGAAATGCACTTTTTTTCCATTCTTTAAGTTAGAATGATTACAAACAGAACTTCAAGAAATATCCCACATGAATACAACATAGTTTCAAAGAGTTTAATTGCTACCTGTCTAATAAATCTTGCTTCCTATGGGCTTCTGTTCATTAAATGCATTGTTGTATCTAAAAGGGCTATAAGAGTGAGAGGCTGACTGGCTGCCATAGAAGGAGACCCATAAATGGTCTATACCTGAATTTTTTGTAACACAACTTTCTAGTATCTGGTCCTCAGCTTTGCAGATCCAGGCTCATTTGTTTTTTCTAGGAAACCCAGGGACAGTCTCAGCTAACACCTGTTTTCTCAGAATAATTACAGCACCCCTTCAACTCTCAGAAGTGCCCCAATTTAGACAAAACAAGACGTTGTCAACCTACCTAGAAATGATAAAGCCCTAGGATGATGGTTCTTATTGACCTTCTTCAATTCACAGGATGCCTGGGAGGATTCCATTTTGTTGCAAGTAACAAAAACAAGACTGAGGGCTTCCCTGGTGGCACAGTGGTTGAGAGTCCGCCTGCCGATGCAGGGGACACGGGTTCGTGCCCCGGTCCGGGAAGATCCCACATGCTGCGGAGCGGCTGGGCCCGCGAACCATGGCCGCTGAGCCTGCGCGTCTGGAGCCTGTGCTCCGCAAAGGGAGAGGCCACAACAGTGAGAGGCCCGCGTACCGCAAAAAAAAACAAAAAACAAAACAAAACAAAAAAAAGACTGAATAGAGCTTGAGTGAAAAAGAGAATTCACTACCGCCAAAGCAGGCCAGATCTGGGATCTCAGTGTTGATAGAATTCTTACCTCCTCTCTCTTAGCTCTACTTGTCTCTCCTCTTTTTGTCTGTGGCCCTTGTTCTCCCTGCTAGTCAGTTTCTCTCCCTTGTCTGTTTCTCCCTTAGTCCTTGCAGTACCAAGCATATATCTTTATAGCTCTTAATCTAAAAAGAAAACTAGACTCTTATTCTCAGAGTCTATATCGTACAGGCAGTCTCTGAATGGCCCTGCTTGGCTCTGGTGCTCACCACCTGAGGCAAATCACTATGGGAAAAGGTGGCATGATTGGCTAGCCCCGGTCACAGCCTCATGCCTACTGAGTATCATTTGTTAGCTGCAGGGAATCCAAAAAAGAGTAACACACTAATAGTTGTACTCAAGCAAGCTAGGAAAAGAACCACAAAATGGACACAGATATCAAAAAGGGGGTTCAATTACAGGTGAGATAACACAATACAGAGAAACTAGAAGAATCTTCTTAAAAGAGATACCAGTTGAAATGGGTGGTAAAATCTGAGTGGGATTTGATAGGTATGGAAGGAGTCTGGAATAGCTTTGAGATAGACATTGACTAGAGGAGGAGCATTACCCCAAATCTTGGCTTAAAACAAGAATCATGTATTAGTTCTTAATTCTGAAGCTCATCAATTTAGGCTGGGCTCAGACAGGAAGTCCTTGTGGGTTTGGCCACCTGGGCTTCCCCAAGTGTCCATAATCAGTTGCCCTGAATCAGCTCAGCAGCTCAGCTTCTTGGTTGGCTGACTCCCAACTGAGGTGCCTCAGCAATCCTCCACATGGTGTCTTATCCTCCAGCAGGATAGTTTGGGCTTGTTCCCATGGCAAAGGGAAAGAATTCAAGAGAGAGCAAAAGTCCACAAAGCATTTCGAGAGTTAAACTCAAACCGACACAATGTCACCTCCACCACATTCTATTGACCAAAGCGTCACAGGGCCAGCCCAGATTCAAGGACTGGGGGCAAAGTCTCTATATTTTGGGTTTTTTTTTTTTTTGCGGTATGCGTGCCTCTCACTGTTGTGACCTCTCCCGTTGTGGAGCACAGGCTCCGGACACGCAGGCTCAGTGGCCATGGCTCACGGGCCCAGCCGCTCTGTGGCATGTGGGATCTTCCCGGACCGGGGAACGAACCCGTGTCCCCCTGCATCGGCAGGCAGACTCCCAACCACTGTACCACCAGGGAAGCCCAAGTCTCTATGTTTTGAAAGGAGAAGTTCATTGCAAAGGGCATGCATACACAGAGGGACAGAAAACAGCCATTTTTGCAATCAGTCCACGAGAGTACTTTTACTGAAATAAGATGATTGGTAAAGAATCCTCAGTAGGCAAAGTTATAGTTAACAGTTAACATTTATTAAGTGCTTACCATGTTCCAAGCACTGTTCTAAGAGCTTCACATATATTAACACATTTTAATTCCTGCAACGTCTTTTATTTCAGAGAAATAGACTACCTGCATATGGAAGTCTAGATGTGGCTTACTATTATAAAAGGAAACAACTGAGTCCAAAGTCAGGAATTCCCTGAACTCTGGGTTGCTGTCCCTCCTCAGAAGTCAGACTATGCTGCATAGTTGCTGCTTGGGTTCCCAGCTGCCCATGTAGAAGGCGACAGCTAATAGGATGATGTGTTAGTTGGGGTTCTCCAGAGAAACAGAACCAAAAGGATAGACAGATAGATGTATATAAGAGGAGATTTATTATGGGAATTGGCTCCTGTGACTATGGAGGCTGAGAAGTCCCATGATCCGCCACCTGGCAACTGGAACCAGGAGCGTCTATATCAGAGGGCAGGAGAAGATGGATGTCCCAACTCAAGCAAAGAGTAAATTCACCCTTCCTCTGCCTTTTTGTTCTATTTCTGGCCCTTAATGGATTGGATGACTACCCACCTGCACGGGTGAGAGTGACGTTTACTCAGTCTACTGATTCAAATGCTAATCCCTTCCAGAAACACCCTCGTAGACACACCCAGAAACAACATTTTACCAGGTCTCTGGGCATCTCTTAGCTGAGTCAAGTTGACACATACGATTAACCATCACAGGTGGTTTCAACCTTTTCCTCTCAAACAGAATGTAATCCACTGAGGAAGATATAACAGGATGTTGAGAGAATTTGTTTTTCTGTTGTTCAGAATGATAGCTAAGGCCTGAAGCTGAAATCAGAATTTATCATACGTTCCCATAATCTAAAGAAAGCCTTGGACTTTCTAAGAGGTAGTTGAATTAGCCCCACTAACTTCAACACCTCTCGTACCACCAAACACCACAGCAACAGAGAGAGAGAGAAAAAGAGAGAGAGAGAGAGAGAGAGAGAATGCAGTTTTTGGAGAGAAAGCTTTCAGTCTCCACCTCCACTCCCAACCAGGCTAAGCCATGTGAGAGAGGGGAGCTTCAAGACAATCTCTCATAAAGAGTAGAGGTGACTTTAAGGAAAAAAGTCACTAGGGGCTTCCCTGGTGGCACAGTGGTTAAGAATCTGCCTGCCAACACAGGGGGCACGGGTTTGAGCCCTGGTCCGGGAAGATCCCACATGCCGCGGAGCAACTAAGCCTGTGTGCCACAACTACTAAGCCTGCGCTCTAGAGCCCACGAGCCACAACTACTGAAGTCCACGAGCCACAACTACTGAAGCCCACGAGCCACAACTACTGAGCCTGCGAGCCACAACTACCGAAGCCTGCGCACCTAGAGCCTGTGCTCTGCAACAAGAGAAGCCATCGCAATGAGAAGCCCTCGCACCACAGCGAAGAGTAGCTCCTACTCACTGCAACTAGAGAAAGCCCATGCACAGCAACAAAGACCCAACACAGCCCCCCCAAAATTAATTAATTAATTGAATAAAAAAGAAAAAAGTCACTAGAACCTCACTCCCCAGATGAATGGCTACTGAGCTGCAGAAATCTATTGTTCCCCGATGTTGCCATTGCTTCTACAGCTGAGTGCCATGAGAGGGTTATTAGGAGAGTTTTGACATGTGGGGTGTGGGGACATACATGAACAAAGAGATAGAAGTTAGGGGGCCCCCTTCAGAGTTTGTGCCAGCAGGGCTTGAAGGGAATGTGGTGCCTGGGAAGAAGATGGGGACAAATCTCCACTTCATTCCAATTCCCTGTGGCCTTCAGGATTCACAGATAAGGGCCTCAGCAGTGGCACTGTATCCATGTGATGGAGTGTAGAACTTAGAAGAAGGGCTTGGATGTTACATCAATGTCAAGTTACTACACAAGCTGCTAAATGCTTATTCTCACTTACTTTGCCTCTTACCAGTAGCAAGCCTCATGGACCAAAAAGAGTCTGTCAACCACACTTTGAACAGCACAGCTTATGTACACTCTGGAGAAGAACTGTGTATCAAACATAAAGATTGCAGTTTTAAATAGAATTGGGTTTAATTTCAATAAAATAAGCTACCAGAAAGTTGTGGAATCCGTCCATGATATTGCAAGAGGGAAATTCAAGTAAACGTTGCTGAAAAAAAAAAAAAAAAAACAGGTTAGAGACAAACAAAAAAACCACAAGGTATAGAGATTCTGGGGAAAAAAAGTTAGAAACAAACAAAAAATCCTATCACAATTCTGTTACACTCTAATTTTAAACTTATTTTATCCTTTTGTGAGTCCTTACCTTTGAATCAAAGTCCAATTCTAGCAAAGGACTTGCTTCAAAATTTAACCAATTAGCTAACAGTGTGACCAGATAAAGGGCTCACCGTCAGAAGCTCACAGAAGCCAGTACTATGGCACCGGTTTTTGAGAGGTCGACCGGCAAGGAGGAAGGAGGCGAGGCTCAAATCCGTCTTCCCGATCTGGGATGAGGTCAAGCTTTTTATGCGTTGGGGAGGAGGGCTGGTATGCGGAAGCACTGGCGGGGCAGGTTTCCATTGCAGGGCTTTGGAACTTGGCCATTTATGGCCAGATGCGGTAAAGAGGCTTCAGCGCCACCCATTCCGGAACTATGGACCCTTCACTCCTGAAAGTGTTCTTGCCTTCAGGTTCCGGGCATGTCCTGGCTCTTTGGCTCCTGAAATTTTGGTTCCGAGTCGTGTGTGAGGTCAAAATGTTTTCCTCCGAGCGTGCTCCGGCTGCATGACTTGCAGTTTTGTTCTGTTGTCTCTGAGAAACAACTCAGTATCTTGTTAGAAACAGGACCGGGCCGGTTTGGGGCTGGTTCTGCTGTTACAATAGCCGATTACGATGTGATTTCTTTTGCGTTATGATTTCTACTCATCGTGTGTGAAACTCACAGGATTTGAGCTAAGTAATTCAAAATGGAATCACAATGGCCGGTGTGAACTGCCATTATTAGTTTCAAAACGTCCACTATAGGACTGCGAGTGTCTTAGAGCGTTGCTTTAGACAAGGTATTTGTTTGGTAACGTCCATGAAAAGACTTCACTGAAACAGGAGATCTCATAGAGGCAAGACCCCGTGGGGCATAGTTGTTACACCCTACTAGCAGCCTCCTTAAGAGACCACGAGCGACTTGGCCAGACTTTAAGCTGTTGCGAGCTGTTCCAGAGGGATGCTGCCGGAGGCTCTGTCAGAACAGAAGGCAACTTCGGGGTGAGCGCGAGTCCAGTTGCTGGACTGGAGACCACCTCTCATGCTGAGACGCTGCTTCCTGGATCCCTCTTCAGAGTGGTTCGTTACCTCCTTTTTTCTTCTTTGCGTGACTAACGTTGTGCAAGGTTGTGTGATTTTGTGCCATAAACTGAGGGGATTTGTAAATTGAATATTCACTGCACTTTGTATATTTCCAATCTCATGATTCTTACCTAGCCTTACCACTGGGTCCTGTGACACGGCCCTGGATGATATTATTTGTAATAAAAAGTACAGTCAGCCCTGCATATCCTCCAGGTCTGCATCCAAGGATTCAGCCAACTTCAGATAGAAAATATTGGGAAAAATAATTCCAGAAAGTTCCAAAAAGCAACACTTAAGTTTGCCACATGCCTGCAACTTTTTACCTAGCATTTACACTTTATTTTCAACTATTTCCATAACATCTGCATTGTAGTGGGTATTAAAAGTAATCTATAGATGATCTGAAGTATACAGAAGGATGTGCTGCATAGTTTATGTGCAAATACTATACTGTTTTGTATAAGAGACTCGGGCATCCTTGGGTTTTGGTATCCCTGAGGGCCCTGGAACCTATCCCCGTCGAATACAGAGGGGAGACTGCATTTGGTCTTTGACCCCCTTTGTGGCACAAAGCTCCTAAAACCTTTGGCACTGTGTTGAGAATAATAAAGGTGTCTTATGTTATGTTAATGAAATGACTTTTGAAAAACCTCTGGGTCTTTTTTTTTTTTAACCATTTTTTAAAAATTGAAGTACAGTTTTTTACAATGCTTCAGGTGTACAGCAGAATTGTATATATAGTAGTGTGTATCTGTTAATCCCAAATTCCGTTTATCCCTCCCTCCCCTTTCCGCTTTGGTAACCGTAAGTTTGTTTTCTGTGTCTGTGAGTCTATTTCTGTTTTGTAAATAAGTTCATTTGTATGATTTTTTTTAGATTCCACATATAAGTGATATCATATGATATTTGTCTTCGACTTACTTCACTTAGTGTCATAATCCCTAGGTTCATCCATGTTGCTGCAAGTGGCATTATTTGGTTCTTTTTTATGGCTGAATAATATTCTGTTGTATATATATACCACATCTGCTTTATCCATCCCTCTGTTGATGGAAATTTAGGATGCTTCCATGTCTCAGCTATTGTAAATAGTGTTGCTGTGAACATTGGGGTGCATGTATCTTTTTGAATTAGAGTTTTCATCTTTTCGGGATATATGCCCAGGAGTGGGATTGCTGGATCATATGGCAACTCTAGTTTTTTAAGGAACCTCCATACTGTTCTCCATAGTGGCTGCACCAATTTACATTCCCACCAGCAGTGTAAGAGGGTTCCCTTTTCTCCACATCCTCTCCAGCATTTGTTATTTGTAGACTTTTTGATGATGGCCATTATGACTGGTATTAGCTGGTACCTCATTGTAGTTTGTTTTTTTTTTTGCAGTACGCGGGTCTCTCACTGTTGTGGCCTCTCCCGTTGCGGAGCACAGGCTCCGGACGTGCAGGCTCAGCGGCCATGGCTCACGGGCCTAGCTGCTCCACGGCATGTGGGATCTTCCCGGACCGGGGCACGAACCCGTGTGCCCTGCATCGGCAGGCGGACTCTCAACCACTGCCCCACCAGGGAAGCCCCTCATTGTAGTTTGGATTTGCATTTCTCTAATAATTAGCGATGGAAGCCCCCAGGTCTTTATTCTTAGAGGAAATTAAATCACAATTGAGTGTGTGTGTGTGTGTGAGAGAGAGACCTTGCTTTATAAGAATTGAGAAGGGACCCATGATTGGTAACAGTTACAGTGAAGGTGTGTATAGGGGTAAATTCTGCTTTTGAGGGACCTGAAGCTTATACTGAGGAGAGGTGGAAAATGAAGCTTTTAAAGAAAAGTTGCAAATAAAAATTAGGTGAAACTGCATATTTATTTAGAGTGAGAAAGAAATCACAAGAAATTATAAATTTTCACAACTTGACAACTTCCACAAAATCCAGATGTTACATAATTTTTAACTTTCCCTTTCTCGTTCTTTTGTTCTTTTTCTTCGTTTTTTTTTCTTTTCGCTGTCTATGAATTCTCTCTTTTTTGTACAATTATTTATTTATTTATTTATTTATGACTGCGTTGGGTCCTCATTGCTGCACATGGGCTTTCTCTAGTTGCGGGGTGAGCAGAGGCTACTCTTGGTTGCAGTGCATGGGCTTTTCATTGCAGTGGCTTCTCTTGTTGCGGAGCACAGGCTCTAGGCACGCGGGCTTCAGTAGTTGTGGCACAGAGGTTAAGAAGTTGTGGCGCACGGGCTTAGTTGCTCCGTGGCATGTGGGATCTTCCTGGCATGTGGGATCTTCCCAGGGCTCAAACCCATGTCCCCTGAATTGGCAGGTGAATTCTTAACCACTGTGCCCCTAGGGAAGTCCCTATAAATTGTCTCTTGATACAACATTGACTTCATAATATTTTCCATGGAAAAAATAGAAAGATCATTCAGCAGTCTCTAAACTGGTTGATTAAACTTTGTTGTTATTTTTTTGTTGTTTTTTGTTTTGGGTAGAGTTTCTTAAACCTTCATGACTTGATATTTGGAACATAAAATTAATTTTTTAGGACTGTGGTTAAATTTGGAAAATCTTCTGTCATATATAAGTCATAAAGTCTCAGGACAGTTTTTGCTCATGATGTATCTTAATATTAATTCTATTTGAATTGACAATACTCTTGTAAAAAAATTAATAACGAGAAACCTCCATTAAATAGAGTCTGGAGACCAGAACAGGGAGCTCTCATGCCCTATGAGGATAGCAGAGCCCACCTAGAAGAAGAAAGACTCCTCTCCTTCCCTGACAGGGACTTGGCCAGTGAAAAGCCATGGCCTCTGTTTTCCACAGCCCTTCCAACTTCGCTTTCCCCTCTATAAAGGTGTTCTCCTTCTCTTGTTACTCAGGGACTTCAAGTGGCTCACCATGGTTGCAGACCCTGAGTTGCAATTCTCTGCTGATCCCAAATAAACTCATTGTTGCTGGAGAAGTATCTAGCAGTCTATTTATTTTAGGTCAATACTCTGTAAACACTTCGTTACTGATGTCCTCACTGTAGTGGTAGCGCATTGCAAGTTTTAAAAATTTTCTTTTTCTGTCAGTATTTCTTAGCAAATTGGCAAGCAGTTTATCTTTTCCCACTCTGTTCATATGGAATACTTCCTTTTGACTGGCTTATCAAGCCAAGAGCCTACTTATTACTTTTATTCAAGCTTATCTTTACCTCTTAATAAAATACTTTTTTGGATATGATCTGATTTGTTGTTTTGTTGTAATTCACTCCTCAATATCAGATTAATTCGTATTGATTTTGTCACTCATTTTCTTCTTTTCCTTTTTTTTGGGGGGGTCATAGGTCATAGTTTTTATTTTATTTATTTATTTATTCATTTTTTAAGTTTTGTTTTGGCCATGTTGCTGCATGCAGGCTTTCTCTAGTTGTGGTGAGCAGGGGCTACTCTTCATTGCAGTGTGCGGGCTTCTCATTGTGGTGGCTTCTCTTATTGCGGAGCACGTGCTCTAGGTGCACGGCCTTCAGTAGTTGCAGCACGTGGGCTCAGTAGTTGTGGCACGCAGGCCCTAGAGTGCGTGGGCTTCAGTAGTTGTGGTGCATGGGCTCAGTAGTTGTGGCTCGCGGGCTCTAGAGCACAGGATCAGTAGTTGTGGTGCACGGACTTAGTTGCCCTGTGGCATGTGGGATCTTCCCGGACCACGGATCAAACCCGTGTCCCCTGCATTGGCAGGCAGATTCTTTTTTTTTTTTTTTAAAGTTTATTTATTTATTTTTTTAATTAGTTTCTGCTTTATAACAAAGTGAATCAGTCATACATATACATCTGTTCCCACATCCCTTCCCTCATGCATCTCCCTCCCTCCCACCCTCCCCATCCCACCCCTCCAGGCGGTCACAAAGCACCGAGCTGATCTCCCTGTGCTCTGCGGCTGCTTCCCACTATCTATCTACCTTACGTTTGGTAGTGTATACACGTCCATGCCTCTCTTTCGCCTTGTCACAGCCCACCCTTCCCCCTCCCCATATCCTCAAGTCCATTCTCAAGTAGGTCTGCGTCTTCATTCCCGTTTTGCCCCTAGGTTCTTCATGACATTTTTTTTTTTAAATTCCGTATATATGTGTTAGCATACGGTATTTGTCTTTCTCTTTCTGACTAACTTCACTCTGTATGACAGACTCTAGGTCTATCCACCTCATTACAAATAGCTCAGTTTCGTTTCTTTTTATGGCTGAGTAATATTCCATTGTATATATGTGCCACATCTTCTTTATCCATTCATCCGATGATGGACACTTAGGTTGTTTCCAGCTCCGGGCTATTGTGAATAGAGCTGCAATGAACATTTTGGTACATGTCTCTTTTTGAATTATGGTTTTCTCAGGGTATATGCCCAGTATTGGGATTGCTGGGTCATATGGTAGTTCTATTTGTAGTTTTTTAAGGAACCTCCATACCGTTCTCCATAGTGGCTGTACCAATTCACATTCCCACCAGCAGTGCAAGAGTGTTCCCTTTTCTCCACACCCTCTCCAGCATTTATTGTTTCTAGATTTCTTGATGATGGCCATTCTGACTGGTGTGAGATGATATCTCATTGTAGTTTTGATTTGCATTTCTCTAATGATTAATGATGTTGAGCATTCTTTCATGTGTTTGTTGGCAGTCTGTATATCTTCTTTGGAGAAATGCCTATTTAAGTCTTCTGCCCATTTTTGGATTGGGTTGTCTGTTTTTTTGCTATTGAGCTGCATGAGCTGTTTATAAATTTTGGAGATTAATCCTTTGTCAGTTGCTTCATTTGCAAATATTTTCTCCCATTCTGAGGGTTGTCTTTTGGTCTTCTTTATGGTTTCCTTTGCTGTGCAAAAGCTTTGAAGTTTCATTAGGTCCCATTTGTTTATCTTTGTTTTTATTTCCATTTCTCTAGGAGGTGGGTCCAAAAGGATCTTGCTGTGATTTATGTCATAGAGTGTTCTACCTATGTTTTCCTCTAAGAGTTTGATAGTTTCTGGCCTTACATTTAAGTCTTTAATCCATTTTGAGCTTATTTTTGTGTATGGTGCTAGGGAATGATCTAATCTCAAACTTTTACATGTCCCTGTCCAGTTTTCCCAGCACGACTTATTGAAGAGGCTGTCCTTTCTCCACTGTACATTCCTGCCTCCTTTATCAAAGATAAGTTGGCCATATGTGCGTGGGTTTATCTCTGGGCTTTCTATCCTGATCCACTGATCTATCTTTCTGTTTTTATGCCAGTACCAGACTGTCTTAATTACTGTAGCTTTGTAGTATAGTCTGAAGTCAGGGAGCCTGATTCCTCCAGCTCCGTTTTTCGTTCTCAAGATTGCTTTAGCTATTCGGGGCCTTTTGTTTTTCCAAACAAATTTTGAAATTTTTTGTTCTAGTTCTGTGAAAAATGCCATTGGTAGTTTGATAGGGATTGCATTGAATCTGTAGATTGCTTTCGGTAGTAGAGTCATTTTCACAATATTGATTCTTCCAATCCAGGAGCATGGTATATCTCTCCATCTATTTGTATCATCTTTAATTTCTTTCATCAGTGTCTTATAGTTTTCTGCATACAGGTCTTTTGTCTCCTTAGGTAGGTTTATTCCTAGATATTTTATTCTTTTTGTTGCGATGGTAAATGGGAGTGTTTTCTTGATTTCATTTTCAGATTTTTCATCATTAGTGTACAGGAATGCCAGAGATTTCTGTACATTAATTTTATATCCTGCTACTTTACCAAATTCATTGATTAGCTCTAGTAGTTTTTCGGTAGCATCTTTAGGATTCTCTATGTATAGTATCATGTCATCTGCAAACAGTGACAGCTTTACTTCTTCTTTTCCAATTTGGATTCCTTTTATTTCCTTTTCTTCTCTGATTGCTGTGGCTAAAACTTCCAAAACTATGTTGAATAAGAGTGGTGAGAGTGGGCAGCCTTGTCTTGTTCCTGATCTTAGTGGAAATGGTTTCAGTTTTTCACCATTGAGGACAATGTTGGCTGTGGGTTTGTCATATATGGCCTTTATTATGTTGAGGAAAGATCCCTCTATACCTACTTTCTGCAGGGTTTTTATCATAAATGGGTGTTGAATTTTGTCGAAAGCTTTCTCTGCATCTATTGAGATGATCATATGGTTTTTCTCCTTCAACTTGTTAATATGGTGTATTACATTGATTGATTTGCGTATATTGAAGAATCCTTGCATTCCTGGGATAAACCCCACTTGATCATGGTGTATGATCCTTTTAATGTGCTCTTGGATTCTGTTTGCTAGTATTTTGTTGAGGATTTTTGCATCTATGTTCATCAGTGATATTGGCCTGTAGTTTTCTTTCTTTGTGACATCCTTGCCTGGTTTTGGTATCAAGGTGATGTCGGCCTCGTAGAATGAGTTTGGGAGTGTTCCTCCCTCTGCTATATTTTGGAAGAGTTTGAGAAGGATAGGTGTTAGCTCTTCTCTAAATGTTTGATAGAATTCACCTGTGAAGCCATCTGGTCCTGGGCTTTTGTTTGATGGAAGATTTTTAATCACAGTTTCAATTTCAGTGCTTGTGATTGGTCTATTCATATTTTCTATTTCTTCCTGAGTCAGTCTTGGCAGGTTGTGCATTTCTAAGAATGTGTCCATTTCTTCCAGGTTGTCCATTTTATTGGAATAGAGTTGCTTATAGTAATCTCTCATAATCTTTTGTATTTCTGCAGTGTCAGTTGTTACTTCTCCTTTTTCATTTCTAATTCTATTGATTTGAGTCTTCTCCCTTTTTTTCTTGATGAGTCTGGCTAATGGTTTGTCAATTTTGTTTATCTTCTCAAAGAACCAGCTTTTAGTTTGGTTGATCTTTGCTATCGTTTCCTTCATTTCTTTTTCATTTATTTCTGATCTGATCTTTATGATTTCTTTCCTTCTGCTAGCTTTGGGGTATTTTTGTTCTTCTTTCTCTAATTGCTTTAGGTGCAGGGTCAGGTTGTTTACTCGAAATGCTTCCTGTTTCTTAAGGTGGGATTGTATTGCTATAAACTTCCCCCTTAGAACTGCTTTTGCTGCGTCCCATAGGTTTTGGGTCGTCGTGTCTCCATTGTCATTTGTTTCTAGGTATTTTTTAATTTCCTCTTTGATTTCTTCAGTGATCACTTCGTTATTGAGTAGTGTATTGTTTAGCCTCCATGGGTTTGTATTTTTTACACATCTTTTCCTGTAATTGATGTCTAGTCTCATAGCATTGTGGTCGGAGAAGATACTTGATACAATTTCAATTTTCTTAAAATTACCGAGGCTTGATTTGTGACCCAAGATATGATCTATCCTGGAGAATGTTCCATGAGCACTTGAGAAAAATGTGTATTCTGTTGTTTTTGGATGGAATGTCCTATAAATATCAACTAAGTCCATCTCGTTTAATGTATCATTTAAAGCTTGTGTTTCCTTATTTATTTTCATTTTGGATGATCTGTCCATTGGTGAAAGTGGGGTGTTAAAGTCCCCTACTATGATTGTGTTACTGTCGATTTCCCCTTTTATGGCTGTTAGTATTTGCCTTATGTATTGAGGTGCTCCTATGTTGGGTGCATAAATATTTACAATTGTTATATCTTCTTCTTGGATCGATCCCTTTATCGTTATGTAGTGTCCTTCCTTGTCTCTTCTAATAGTCTTTATTTTAAAGTCTATTTTGTCTGATATAAGAATTGCTACTCCAGCTTTCTTTTGATTTCCATTTGCATGGAATATCTTTTTCCATCCCTTTACTTTCAATCTGTATGTGTCTCTAGGTCTGAAGTGGGTCTCTTGTGACAGCATATATATGGGTCTTGTTTTTGTATCCATTCAGCCACTCTGTGTCTTTTGGTGGGAGCATTTAGTCCATTTACATTTAAGGTAATTATTGATATGTATGTTCCTATTCCCATTTCCTTAATTGCTTTGGGTTCGTTATTGTAGGTATATTCCTTCTGTTGTGTTTCTTGCCTAGAGAAGTTCCTTTAGCATTTGTTGTAAAGCTGGTTTGGTGGTGCTGAACTCTCTCAGCTTTTGCTTGTCTGTAAAGGTTTTAATTTCTCCATCAAATCTGAATGAGATCCTTGCTGGGTAGAGTAATCTAGGTTGCAGGTTTCTCTCCTTCATCACTTTAATTATGTCCTGCCACTCCCTTCTGGCTTGTAGGGTTTCTGCTGAGAGATCAGCTGTTAACCTGATGGGGATTCCCTTGTGTGTTATTTGTTGTTTTTGCCTTGCTGCTTTTAATATGATTTCTTTGTGTTTAATTTTTGACAGTTTGATTAATATGTGTCTTGGTGTATTTCTCCTTGGATTTATTCTGTATGGGACTCTCTGTGCCTCCTGGACTTGATTAACTATTTCCTTTCCCATATTGGGGAAGTTTTCAACTATAATCTCTTCAAATATTTTCTCAGTCCCTTTCTTTTTCTCTTCTTCTTCTGGAACCCCTATAATTCGAATGTTGGTGCGTTTAATGTTGTCCCAGAGGTCTCTGAGACTGTCCTCTGTTCTTTTCATTCTTTTTTCTTTATTTTGCTCTGCAGCAGTTATTTCCACTATTTTATCTTCCACCTCACTTATCCGTTCTTCTGCCTCAGTTATTCTGCTATTGATCCCATCTAGAGTATTTTTCATTTCATTTATTGTGTTTTTAATCGATGCTTGATTCATCTTTAGTTCTTCTAGGTCCTTGTTAACTGTTTCTTGCATGTTGTCTATTCTATTTCCAAGATTATGGATCATGGAAATAGAATCTTGGATCAGCTTTACTATCATTATTCTGAATTCTTTTTCAGGTAGACTGCCTATTACCTCTTCATTTGTTAGGTCTGGTAGGTGTTTATCTTGCTCCTTCACCTGCTGTGTGTTTTTCTGCCTTCTCATTTTGCTTATGTTACTGTGTTTGGGGTCTCCTTTTTGCCGGCTGCAGATTCGTAGTTCCCGTTGTTTTTGGTGTCTGACCCCAGTGGCTAAGGTTGTTTCAGTAGGTTGTGTAGGCTTCCTGGTGGGGGGGACTAATTCCTGTGCTCTGGTGGTTGAGGCTCGATCTTGTCTTTCTGGTGGACAGGTCCACGTCTGGTGGTGTGTTTTGGGGTGCCTATGGCCTTATTATGTTTTTAGGTAGCCTCTCTGCTAATGGGTGGGGTTGTGTTCCTGCCTTGCTAGTTGCTTGGCATAGGGTGACCCGCACTGTAGCTTGCTGGTCGTTGACTGAAGCTGGGTGCTGGTGTTGGGATGGAGATCTCTGGGAGATTTTCGCTGCTTGATATTATGTGGAGCTGGGAGGTCTCTTGTGGACCCGTGTCCTGAAGTTGGCTCTCCCACTTCAGAGGCACAGCACTGGCTCCTGGCTGCAGCACCAAGAGCCTTTCATCCACCCGGCTCAGAGTAACAGGGAGAAAAAGTAGAAAGAAAGAATTAGTAGAAGAAAGAAAGAGAGAGGGAAAGAAAGGAAGAAGGGAAGAAAGGAAGGAAGGAAGGAAGGAAGAAAGAAAGGAGGGAGGGAGGGAGGAAGGATGGAAAGAAAGAAGGAAAGAAAGGAGGGAGGGAGGGAGGAAGGAAAGGAAGAAAGACAGGAGGGAGGGAGGAAGGAAAGAAAAAGAAAGTGGAAAGAAGAAGGGTGGGAGGGAGGAAAGAAAAAGAAAGAAGGAAAGGAGGAGCGGAGGGAGGGAGGGAGGAAGGGAGAGTAGGAAAAAAAGAAAGAGCAGGTAAAGTAAAATAGAATAAAGTATGAAATATAGTAGCGTTATTAAAATTAGAAAGTAATTATTGAAAAAAAAAAAAAAAACCGGACCGATAGAACCCTGAGACATATGGTGGAAGCAAAGCTATACAGAGAGAATCTTACACAGAAGATTACACATACACATTCACAAAAAGAGAGCAGGGGGAAAAATCAAAAATCTTGCTCTCCAAGTCCACCTCCTCAATTTGGGATAATTCGTTGTAAAAAGAGGAAAAGGGCGAGAAGTCTGAAATCTTGCTCTCTAAGTCCACCTCCTTAATTTGGAATAATTCGTTGTAAAAAGAGGAAAAGGGGGGAAAGTCTTAAATCTTGTCCTCAAAGTCCACTTCCTCAATTTGGGATGATTCGCTGTCCATTCATGCACTCCACAGACGCAGGGCACATCAAATGGACCGTGGAGCTTTAATCCGCTGCCTCCGAGGCTGCACAGAGAGATTTCCCTGCCTCTGCTCTCACAGCTCCCGGGTCTCAGCCTTGGACCTGGCCCCGCCTCTGCGCGTAGGTCGCCGGAGGGCGTCCGTTCTTCGCTCAGACAGGACTGGTTTAAAGGAGCCGCTGATTCGGGGGCTCTGGCTCACTCAGGCAGAGGGGAGGGAGGGGCGCGCAGTGTGGGGCGGGCCTGCGGCGGCAGAGGCCGGCGTGACGTTGCAGCAGCCCGTGGCGCTCCGTGCGCTTTCCCGGGAAAGCCGTCCCCGGGTCTCGGGGACCCCGGCAGTGGCGGGGTGCACAGGCCCCCTGGAAGGCGGGGCGGACAGTGACCCGCGCTCGCACACAGGCCCCGCGGCGGCGGCAGCAGCGGCGGCGGCGGGCCGCGGCGGGCGGCGGCGGCCGCGGCGGCGGCGGGCCGCGGCGGCGGGCGGCGGCGGCGGCGGCCCACGCCCGTCTCCGAGGTCCGTGCCTTACCCGCGGCTCGTGCCTGTCTCCGGCGCTTCCCCAAGCAGCCCTCTTAATGCCCTCTCCTCGCGCACCAGGAAACAAAAGGGAAAAAAGTCTCTTGCCTCTTCAGCAGCTCCAGACCCTTTCCCCGGACTCCCTCCGGGCTAGCCGTGGTGCACTAACCCCTTCAGGCTCTCTTCCTGCCGCCAGCCCCAGTCCTCTCCCTGCGCTCCGACTGAAAGCCGATACCCGAGCCTCAGCTCCCAGCCCCGCCCGCCACGGCGGCCGAGCAGACAAGCCTCTCGGGCTGGTGTGTGCCTGAGGGCACCGGTCCTCTGTGCCAGAATCTCTCCGCTTTGCCCTCCGCACCCCTGTTGCTGTGCTCTCCTCCGCTACTCCGAAGCTTTCCCCCTCCGCCACCTACAGTCTCCGCCCGCGAAGGGGCTTGTAGTGTGTAGAAACCTTCCCCCCTTCACGGCTCCCTCCCACTGGTGCAGGTCCCGTCCCTATCCTATTGTCTCTGTTTATTCTTTTTTTCTTTTGCCCTACCCAGGTATGTGGGGAGCTTCTTGCCTTTTGGGGGGTCTGAGGTCTTCTGTCAGCGTTCAGTAGGTGTTCTGTAGGAGTTGTTCCACGTGTAGATGAATTTCTGATGTATCTGTGGGGAGGAACGCGTCTTACTCTTCCGCCATCTTCCTCCGGGGTCCTGAAGCATGTCCTTGCCTCCTATCACACTGGAATCCCATCAAGCCTTCAGGCTTCCTACCAGCTTACAGGATGGAATCTGCTGGCGTCTCCCCGCTTTTCCCCTCCATTAATGGCAGGGTCCCAATGTGTACTTGCGACCCATGCTTTTCTCAAACCAGTGCTTCTCCCGTTTAGCGCGCGCCAACCCCCCTCGCGGGCTCCTTGCAAAAGACTGGCGGCAGGCAGATTCTTAACAACTGCACCAGCAGGGAAGTCCCAATCACTCATTTTTGTGACCTTTTCTTTTCATGTTTCACTCATGTGAATTTATATATCCTCTCAGTTCATTATTAAATACATTTTAAAGTGGTACAATAATATCCATATATATCCACATCAAGAGTTTATAATTTCTCCCTTGTTTTATTGAAACATTCCAAACTGGCTTTATAAATTACAATTAAAATGGAGTATCCTCAACTCATCGTGCCCTTGTCCCAAAACTAAAATGCCCAAGGCCACTGTAGGGGAAATATAAAGAAGCGCCAGTCAGTGAAAAATGGTTTTGACGGATTACAATAAAATGCTTTATTTTTTGCTAATCATATAGGAACATATGATTATGTGAAAACATTTGCTCAGGCCTCTCGCAGGGCTGGCTGCTGCAAGTGAGGAGCCCCAAGCTTTAAGCCTCATTAGTGTCACAGTCATCCTGCTTCTGCTTACGGATTTTCAGAGTTATTTGCAGATGGATAGGTAAACCTACCTCCTGTTGGGTGTGCATATGTTTTAGGGGATCTGGGGACTTAACTTATAGGAGAGAAAACCTAGAGAAGAGAAGCTGATGCATTTGTCTTTCTAGGGGTACCGAGTTAGACTGAACAGTTGCCACACCACTTTGGGCCTAGATATCAAAATGGAAAATTATAAAAAGTGAATAATCACTGCCAAGAAAAGCCTATCTTCTTCATGTGTGTGTATGTGTTATAAGGAAGACAAACCAGAGGAAAGCCTAGGTCTTACCTACCATTCCAGCAATTCAGAAGCATCTTGTGAAACGCCAGTCTCCCTCCCAATTCTAGGAATGACTCTTAATCTTGCTTTTCTCCGTTTTTGTTCCCTAATAACTGATGTCCCAGACTATAGCTCTGTACACTTGAAATGAAGCAAATAAAAATTTCTCTGTATAAACGTTAGGCTATTATAATGAAAGGGATATTTGAAGCCCCAGTGAAATTAAGAAAACAATGATTTAACCTAATGCAGGACACACCTACTGATAAAATGAAAGACAATGGACTTCTGAATGCCAATTTGAAATATTATTATTATTTTTAATGTGGTTCAGAAATAACACACATGGTTTTTCAGTGCTTGAAAGTGCAATTTTCTATCTGACCACCAGGTGGCAGACAAATGCCTTGCAATAAAGGCTCTTCAATCACTTGAACATGAAAATGTCAAAAACTTACAACAAAAGGAGCATAAATAAAGCCGAAGACGTAAAGTGATTGACAAACAGTAGTGCTTTTGTTTTCAAAAATAAAGGATGCCAGAAGGCATACGCTAAAACAAAACGTCTCAGCCATTTTCCATCTCAATATATTTAAAGACTTTATCAACTGTCACATACTTTGTGGGTTTGGATTGAAGAGGCAGGGTCTCCTCTCTCTGAAAGTGAGCAAGTACTAATAAAAGGAAAGATGTCCACATGTACCGCCCCTGCTTCCTGGAATTACCTGAAGTGTCTAAAGAAGGTGAACACTGCGGTTGTCACCATAGTTAATCTACTGACAGAGACATCCCTAGAAGTTCTCTCTAGTCATAGCAAGGCTAGCTGCAAAAAGAAGAAAAGTGAATTCTCAATTTAACTGCATGTGTAAGTGCCAATAAAGAGTTTAGTTTAGTCATTGGCACATTTTAAATTAAACTCCACTCCATCAACTATAAATCAATAAAATTGCAGTAGAGAATTCTTGTTTCTAGGCAAGTTTAAACAAATTATTCTTTAATACACAAGGTCACCATGCTATGTATTTTTCATTTAATTTAAAATACAGGCCTACCTCATTTTACTGAACTTTGCTTTATTGTGCTTTGCAGATACTGCTTTCTTTACAAATTGAAAGTCTGAGACAACCCTGAGATGAGCAAGTCTATTGGCACCATGTTTCCAACAACATTTGCTCATTTCATGTCTCTGTGTCACATTTTGGTAATTCTCACAATTTCAAACTTCTCAATTACTATTATATTTGTTATGGTGATCTGTGATCAGTGATCTTTAATGTTACTGTTGCAAAAAAGATTATGACTCACTGAAGGCTCAGATGAGGGTTAGTATTTTTTAGCAATCAAATGTCTTTTGATTAAGGTATGTACATTGTTTTTTTAGACATAATGCTACTGCACACTCAGTAGACTACAGTATAGTATAAACATACCTTTTACATGCACTGGAAAATCAAAAACTTTGTGACTCACTTTATCACAATGGTGTGGAGCTGAACCTGCAATGTACCTGAGGTATGACTACAATCCCTTAATGTTGTAAAACCTTCCCTGGGTTTTATTTAAACAGGTCTTCTCCAAAGGATCATTAGTCTTACGTAGAATCAAGTTGGAAAACTTGTCTTTGAAATCTGGGGGTTCTAATCTTCCCCCTCCCAGGTGTTTAACTCTTACATTCTCTGTAACCCCAGCCCCCCATCTTCCCTGAGTGCCGAGTAGTCATGTGATTACTCCTCCCTCTGTCAAAACACCTGTTGTCATATCCTCAGTTGCCATAAAAGACATGGTGACTGGCTTTCAAACTTACCCTTCTGAGCACTGACTGCGTTTTTATAGGACTTGAACACTTAAGCTGAAGAGAGAAGGGGGAAGGTACAGAACTTGAGACTCAGAAGTCAGAGTGCTGGATTTAAATCCCAGATCTGCGCCTTACTAGCAAATTGCTTAATCTCTGTGTAATTTCTTTTCCTTTTATGTAAGATGGGGGAAAACGTTACAGGACCTAGCCCACGGGCCTGCCGTGAGCCTTAAGTGAGATCACGGGACAGTGTGTCTGGCATGATGCAAACTCTTAATGAGTGCAAGTTGTATGTCTTTGTTACAAGGGAGGTTTCCCATAAGCCCCTTCTCGGGTGACTGGAATCATTACCCTTAACAGGTTTTCCCTTCAATAGGCCAGAGAATTCTGACCATGGCTATGGTTATGCAATCTGACCATGACTAGGTTGAAGTTTGAAAGAACAACTGTTCATGACAATCGTCATGCTGTGTAGCCCTATGCAAGCCATCCAATCCTTTCCACAAATGAACCTCTTAATTTGTAAAGACACGTTATTGATTAGACAGACAAATACTCTATTTACTGTAGTCTCAAAGCTCTTTTTCAACCAAGAAGTTCAAAGATAAGTTCTCAGATGACTAATAGACATCTCCAATCTAGTACATCCAAATTGATCTTCTGACCACCTCACCCCCCATTCAGTACCCTCTCATCTTAATTTGTGGCAGCTCCAACCTGCCACTTTTTTTTTTAAGGCATATGCATTGGAGTGACCCCCAACTCCACTTTTTCTCTCACATCCTACATCCAGTTTGTTAGATCATTCTGTTGCCTCGACCTTCAAAATGTATCCAGAAGCTGACCGCTTTTCACTAATTCCATTCCCATCATGCTGGTCCCAGACACCATCTCTCACTTGAATTACTGTAATAACTTCCTAACTGGTCTCCCTGATTCCACATTCCCACCCCCAATCTATTCTCAACACAGCAACCAGATCCTTTAAAAATACCAGTCAGACTGTGTCACTCCTCTGCTTAGAACTCTGTAATGACTCTTCACCTGGAATGAAGGCCACGGTACTTAAAATGTCCTTCAAGGCTTCCTGTGACCCAGCTGTCACTTCTCTGCCTCAAGTCCTGCCATTAGCTCATTCCCCTCCAATCCCGTTGGCCTCTATGCTGTTCCTCAAACATATCGGGCATGGCCACCTTCAGGCCTTTGAGCTGGCTGTTCTCCCTGCCCAGAATACCCTCCCCCGTTTGACTAATTCCTGCAGATCCTTCAAAGCTGTGTTCAGGTCTTATTTTCACCACGTGGTCTACTCTTACCACTCAATTGAATATTGCAACCTGCCCGTCCACAGCCCTCCACATCCCCAGCCCATAATGCCCTGTTCTACTTAACCTTCTGTTCCTTAGTCCCCATCACCTCCAACCACATGCGTGTGTGTTTATATTCGCTCCCCCTTCCCTCCATCTTTTTTGCTGCTTATTTTATTTTGCCCATTTCCCTCCACTTGAATGTAAGCTCCACAGTGGCAGGTATTTTGGTTTCATTGATGGATGTGTCCCAACTACCACAAATACTCAATATTTGCTGAACGACTGAATTGGAGTAGGGGGAGAGAAGTAGTGTATAGAGAGGAATTAAGATACATTGAAGATTTATGGGTCACTGTTCTAAGCACTTTCACATATAAATTCACTTGTTTTCCTCTTTTATGTGAGATTGGCAAAATTCAAACCTCTGTTAACACAGATTTCTATCATCATTTCTTGCCAAAGAGTTGCTTTTCAGACGCCAGGAGTATAATTGGGTCAGAACAGTAAGAATAACAAGAATGGGGGGGGGAATCTAAGAGAAAAGAACAGGACAAATTCTTTGAATGGAGTTCCAAAATGTATTTTACAGTGCTTCAGGGTCTAGCAGTCAGGTCCATCCAATAGAAGCTCACGCTTATAAAGTCATTTTCATTTCCTTAGGAAAACTGGTTCGGATCCAGTCTATTAAAAAAAAATGTCTCAGCAGAAGTTAAAATGGATAATTTAAAAGATAACTAAATTCAACAAACATATACTGAGTGATCATGATGCACTAAGCAATGTGTGAGTGGCAAGTAGCATACAAAAAATGAGGTGTTTTCTTCTCCCCGAAAGAGGTTCTAATTGAGTAGGAGGTGCAGACACACACCACCACCAATTATAATTCACTGCAGAAAGGGATACGTGCTATCATAACGGTAGAGGGCACAATAGAAAGATGGGACTAGGAATGGTTAATTTCAATACTTAGAGACAGTCACTTTTAAATTTCAGTTTAAATATGTGTGTGTGTTTATCTCTTGCAAGACGCTTCAACTCAATTGACCTCAAGCAACTGCAAAGAATTGCTGTGGGTTTCATTTTATGTTATCAGACCCTGTGCTCTTCATTTGTCACTACCTCAATTTGTTTAAGTAATGCTTTGCAAAGTACAAAGCCCTGAATCCTGGAGCTTTAAAGATTATTGTTTTAATCTAGTAACTTCCCGTAATCTAAAGTGCTAACTGGACTCAATTTAATTCATCATTTTATCTGAAGTTGAAATGAATCCGAAAATATGAAGTATGAATTCCATAAGACATAATTCAAGCATCTATCAATAAAAAATACTATAATGTTAGCTCATGAACACTACCATCTGAATGTATTTCAAGTAGATGATAAAAATTATAAATATAGAAACAGATCAAAAATGATGAGGAAATTCCTATGCTAATATTTGCTTTTTTTAGCAAATGATAACATCAGAATCAGAAACTTAGGAATTATCTTTGAAATCTCCCTATCTTTCCTCATGCAATAGCCAATCCAGCATCAGACCCTATAGATTTTTACCTTCCCAGTATCTTTTGTTTTTTTAATTTGTTTTATTTATTTTATTTTTGGCTGCATTGGGTCTTCGTTTCTGCGCACGGACTTTCTCTAGTTGCAGTGAGTGGGGTTTACTCTTCGTTGCAGTGCGCGGACTTCTCATTGCGGCGGCTTCTCTTGTTGCAGAGCATGGGCTCTAGGAGCGCAGGCGTCAGTAACTGTGGCACGCAGGCCCAGTAGTTGTGGCTAATGGGCTCTAGGGTGCAGGTTCAGTAGTTGTGGCACACGGGCTTGCTCTGCGGCACGTGCGATCTTCCTGGACCAGGGATCAAACCCGTGTCCCCTTCATTGGCAGGGGGATTCTTAACGACTGTGCCACCATGGAAGTCCCTACCTCCCCAGTATCTTTTAAATGCATCCACTTCTCCTCATCTCCACTTTTATTCTAGTCCAATCTACCAACCACCATATCTCACGTGGACAATCGCTATGGATTCGTAACTAGATATTTTACACTGGCTTTTGTCCCCTAAAAGTCATTCTCCGCTCTACAGTCAGAGTGATTCCTGTTGGTGTGTGTGGTTATTTTGGGACCCCAGGTGTCAAGAATTGGGTGACTCATATTTCTCAGCTCATGGCACACTGTCATCATCAGTCCGCGCAGTGTTCTTCTCTTGTTTCATATTTTTTTCTCCCTGTACTTCCCATCACCATTCTTTTCTCTCATTCTGCTTATTCATGTAGGTATATATACTTGTTAATAAATATGATACTATTTCAGCGTAATGGGCTTAGAAACTGTGTAAATGTCATAATGCAAGAGATTATACTCTCTATCTTATTTTTTCTTTATTCAACACTATGCTCTTAAAATTTATCCATGATGCTATTTGTACATCTAATTAAGTACTTCTGCCTGCTGCCTAGTACTTTATTGAATGCATTCACTACACTTTTACTCATCATGCCCTGAACCCGAATTCTTTTGTTCAGCGTGGATTTATTGAGCAACAACTAAGGGTCAGGCAATTTTCTAGGCCGTTGGAGATAATAAGAGGAAATATAATGGACAAAAAAATGTCCTCAGGAGCTTATATTGCAATGGTAGAGACAAATAATAAACAAGATAAATAAGTAAAATATAGATTATGTTGGATGGTAATAATTACAGGAGAAAAGTAAAGCAGGAAATGAGGGGTAAGACATGTGCAAGGATGGGGGGTGTCAAGGAACACCTCTGTGTTCAGAGAAGATGACATTTGATTTAAGACCTAAAGGAAGTGAGGATGTGAGCCACATGGGTATTTGGAGGAAGAGTATTCCAGGTACAGAAAGAGTAAGCTCAAGTCCCGAGGTAGGAGTGAACAAATGTGTGCAATAAACAGCAAGGAGGGGAAAGAACAGTACAGGTGAGAGTAGAGAAGTGACATGGAAATACCTCTTCAAGGACTTTGTAGATCACTTTTAGGAATTTAGCTTTTGTGCTGAATTATATGAGAAATTATTGAAGTATTTGAGCAGAGGAATAACGTGATCAGATGTATGTTTCATCAGGAATTTTCTGATTACTATGTTGAGAATAGACTGAAAAGGGCAAGGCAGGAGCAGAGACTAGGTGAGTCTCACAATAATCTTGTGTGAGAAAGTGGTAATTTAAACCAACATGGTAGCAATAGAGGTAATAAGAAGTTCTTTGGTTTTCGGTATATTTAGAAGGTGGAGCCAACAGGATTTTTTGATAAATCATTACAGTGCATGAAATAAAGAGAGGCAAAGATTACACAAAGGTTTTTTGTTGTTGTTGTTTGTTTTTTGGGTTTTTTCTTGCCTGAGTAGCTGAAATAATGTATTATCATTTACTGCATGAGGAAGATAAAAAATTCAGTTCTGTTCATGTGCAGTTTGAGATGCCTATTAAACATTTAAGTAGAGTGGTTCATCAGACAGTTGGATTTATGAGTTTATAGTTCAGAGAGAAAAAGCTAGACTAGAGATATAAGTTTGGGAGCCTTCACCATTTGATAATATGTAAAGCCATGAGATTGAATGATTTCACTAAGGGAATAATTATAGCAATATAAGACACTGATGCCTGAGTCACAACAACATTTTTAGATCAGGGAGATGAAGAAAAACTAGCAAAAAAAGGAAAGGGTGTCCAGGGAGGCAGTTCTTCATCTAGTCTAAAAGAGATTTTCTAAAGGCATGCCTTTTTCAGTCTATGGAAATATACCTCAGGTCCAAACAAGGACCTAGGTTTGGGGATTTGATAAGTTGACAAGACCAAGAGAAACTGCAGATAAATACCACTTAGCTCAAAAGGCTTTCCCTTTTTTTATTTTGTAAAGAAGCTAAGAAACATCTGCAAGCAAGCAAAATGGAATGGGGGTAGAGGGCATAAGCTATCTGTCCAGTGACTGACAGTCTTTCTCTCTAGCTTAGCCACTGCTCACTCCCAGCAGGTGTGTCTCATGGTGTCACTTGCAAGACTTACCTAACGGTCTGCACGTGGTCGTTTGCAGGCAGCTCTGCACACTCTCGAGGACTCGGCGATTCAGTGTGCCTCATAGTCTGGCCAGGAGACCTATAAGCTAATTGGGGAAACTGGGCACTCTGGAAGGGCCTCATATTCGATTGGTTTGCAGTTGTATCAGCCTCATTTTGATTGTTTAGACCCAAAGTTACATAAGCCATTACATCATTGATTATATAATGTTTTTGCAAGTTCTATCACTCCTTATGAATATATTCCAGAACTTTCCTTTTTTACTTTTCAAAATATGTTTGCATCTTTGAGGCACAGCAGATGTTTATCTTCTTTAACTGAAGTGCTCTATGCTTACCCAAAATGGAGTACACATGTTTACAACTTTAACAACTAGTGAGAAAAACATGTTTACAAGCAAAAGAACACTTCTGGTGGGAAAGTCTGTTTACCACTTTAAGCACAGCAAAACAGGTTTTTATTCATTCTTTTAAAATGCAGGATGAGGCATACTTAACAAAAAATTATTTCAAACATGACCCATGATGAACCATATTATCATTCTTCTGCTTCAAATGCATCAAGGGCTTCCTGTTGTTCTTAAGTCAAAGACCAATATATCTAAAGTGGTTACCAGGATCCTACAAGGTCTGGCTTCAACATACCTCTCTAGTTTCATCTCAAAATGATCTTTTTCATCCACACTGGCCCTTTTGATGGAACCCAGTTTGGTGCAGGGGCTTTGTATGCAGTTCCTCTGCTTGGAAATCTCTTCCCTAATCCCACACCCCAGCTACCCTCTAATCACTCAGTTAACTCCCTTAAATCTCACATCATTTATTTCTTCCTCAGGGAAGCCTTCCTGACTTTCTAAACTATATCAGGGTCCCTACCACTTGCTTTTAAAGCACCATATGTTTTTCCTTTGTAACCATTGTATCCTTTGTAATTTAACTTTTATCTGAATAATTATTTAATATCTTCCTAATTAGAAAGTACATTCCATTTCATTCCAGCAATTAGCACAATGCAAGGTTACATAGTAGGTTTTCATTAATATTTGTTGAGTGAATCAATAAATGGAAAATACTTATTGTATTTTAGTGGAACAGCACAGCTTTCATTTACTCCCCTTTTTGAATTGTTTCCTTTTCTTCCTTTCTTATTGAGGTGTAATTGACATATAACATTGTATTAGTTTCAGGGGAGCAACATAATGATTCAGTATTTATATATATTGCAAAATCATCAGCACAGTAAGTCTAACATCAGTCCCCATACGTGGTTACAATTTTTTTTTTCTAGTGATGAGAACTTTTAAGATATAACCTCTTAGCATGGCTTTCCTTTTTTATTTTTATATAAATTTATTTATTTATTTATTTATTTATGGCTGCATTGGGTCTTCGTTGCTGTGCGCAGGCTTTCTGTAGTTTCGGCGAGCAGGGGCTACTCTTTTTCGCAATGCACGGACTTATTGCGGTGGCTTGTCTTGTTGTGGAGCACAGGCTCTAGGTGCACGGACTTCAGTAGTTGTGGCATGCGGGCTCAATAGTTGTGGCCAGTGGGCTCTAGAGTGCAAGCTCAGTAGTCGTGGTGCACAAGCTTAGTTGCTCTGTGGCATGTGGGATCTTCCTGGACCAGGGCTCAAACCCATGTCCCCTGCATTGGCAGGCGGATTCCTTTTTTTTTTTTTTTTTTTTTGCGGTAGGCGGGCCTCTCACTGTTGTGGCCTCTCCCCTTGCAGAGCACAGGCTCCGGATGCGCAGGCTCAGCAGCCATGGCTCACGGGCCTAGCCGCTCCGCGGCATGTGGGATCTTCCCAGACCGGGGCACGAACCCGTGTCCCCTGCATCGGCAGGCGGACTCTCAACCACTGCGCCACCAGGGAAGCCCCGGCAGGCGGATTCTTAACCACTGCACCACCAGGGAAGCCCAGCACAGCTTTCTTAAAGTGCTTATTTTTTCACTTAAAAAATCCAACTTGGAAGCAGCATGTTATATTGAGAAATTCTGCATGTAATATAGGCATCTTAAATTTACCATGAAACTGAATGTTTTGCCTTAGTGATGCAGAAGCTAGAACAATGGATTTTATAATCCATGCTCTGTGATGTTTCAGTCAACAAATATGACCTGTTGTTAGTCTGAGTATCTAACATCTATGCATTACTTTTTGGAAGAGCACAGCTTACTAAGAAATAAATGGGAGTGGAATTTGACTCATCCATAGTTCTTATAATGAGTTTGGGGATTTTTATAGAACATAACCACAATGCCTATGGGTGTGAGTCATGAAATGCCTGAATTGAACATGCTCACATTCAAAGAGAGAATTTTGACAGCTCTGTTGACACTTCAATGCTTTCATTAGATGTTTTTACATTATAATATGTATTCTGGGTTGACCAGCATGTAAATTCCTTGATTATCGTTAAGTAGGTTTGCAGAAGAATTTTGGATTGCCATTCATCTCATGACACCCAGAGATCTATTACACATCTGTGTGGACAGTCGCAGTGTTGTTTCTCCCATTTAAGAGGAAGACACTTTTCCCTCAGTGCCTGCTGACCGCCAACCCCACAACACATTTTTTTAAAACTGTAAAGCCCAAACATAAGACACCACTTTCTTCTTTATTTTCTTGTCTTCTTCTTGGATCATTTGGCTAGGGAGACAAAAAGGGGTACAGCTTGTTTGCTAAGAGATTTGGAGTTTGATTTTAGGCTTAACTGAGTAAGAGGAAGGGGTGTTGTTGAGTGTGGAGTAGAAAAGGGCAGAAACTTTGAAGTAGGAGAGCAAGGAGCAGCAAGGTGCTGAAGGTCTTGCCCAACTAGAGCAATGTGCCTTCCAGAGACAGCTTTAACACCTCGAGTAAGCTGCAAGCCTGAGAGCTGAACAGAATCCGGTAACAAAATTATGAAGAGTTTTGATTAAGTTAACCTCTGGGAAGGTTGTACTCACTTTTGCCCTGATTCATGCCCTTTCATATAATACTGTTTTATTTTCATCATAGCATTTATCACTACCTAAAATGTTTTTATTCACTTCTTATTTATCTCTCATTTCTCTGTTTATTAGTCTGTTGTTTATAGTCTCTTTAGCCCTACTCTGTAAGTTCTGACAGTAGAGACTTGACGTGTTTGTTCTGGACTCTATCCCCATTACCTAGACAAGCATATGGCACTGAGAAGTCCCTCAAGAAAACTTTCCTAAATGAATTAGAGAATGCCTAAAGGCCCAACACATATTGCTGTCTTCTCTGTACAGCCTTTCCTGATGAAGTAAGCCATTCCCTCTATGTTCTGGAGTATATTTCATTCATCCATCCGTTCATTCATTCACGTTTCTTTGTTCATTCCTTCATTCACTCATGTACTCATTCCTGCAACAATCATGCATTGAGTGAGTGGGGTATACTGAGAACTCTGAGAAGTAAGAATGCTCTACGGTTGAATACAACTGACTGTAGTTACAGTCTAGAGAGGAGACAGGAAGTCCAGGGCTGTAATAGAGATGTGCACAGGCTTTTATGAGCGTGCATAGGAAAGAGCTATTAATCCAGCCTCGTAGGGGCAGGAAAGGCTTCCTAGAGAAGAGATCCTTTAAGCTGAGATCTGAAGAACAAGTAGAAGGGAATCATATTTCACAAAGAAGAAACAGCATTTCCAAGGCTGAGAGGCTAAAATGGAACATGGTAGATGTTGAGAACTACATTGTTCATCAGACAAATCCCAGCAAAGAGACAAGACCCTGCACATAGTAAGTACTCAGGAAACGTTTCCCCCAGTGGTTGTATGGTTTCTTCATTGAAAAACAGAATAATTATGAAAACTAAAAAATCATCCATAATGAGTTACTCTGTGCTTTCCTTGCCTTGATTTAAGATCAATACATTTCTGTCTCCTGCTATATCAATACATGGCTGAAATAGCATTAATTTCTACACATATTCTTAAAGGACAGAATGTATGTCTTCTATGTGGAGCCATTACTGCACCACACGTCACAGTTCAGTGGCACAGAAACTCCTGTCATGGGTGGCAGAATAGACATGAGTACCAACCATTTCCCCATCCTATACCCTAACTACTGTGTGTCTAAAAGGAAATCATCCACCTCTATCTTAGGAGAAGGAAAACTGGTGCTTAATATCTATATCAAAAAGCGTTCACTACTCTTTGGCAAAAACAAAAAACTCAATTAGTCTTCAATCTTCTGGGTCTTCAGTATATTCCATGCTATTCCATGCTAGAATAACTTTGGAGGATTTCTTGGCAATTGTAATTCATGGCTGGCTTCTCTCTGTTCTTTATGATTTCTAGCCAACTCCCATCTGTTTTGTAGTTTCAGTAGGAACTTGTCACAAAAGAGATTCACTGCCCACCTAAGGTTCAAAGGAGTAGCACAAAAGCTGCAGAGATGTTTCACATCTCAATCTGTAAGAAAAATGCAAATGCCAGTACCCAGGGTACATATGAATCCTGTTAGAGTCAGAAAATGCGCGTTATTATTGAGGTAGTGAACAGACATCCAAAATAGATAGTTCAACAATTACTTCACTCTAAAACAAAACCACAAAACTCATATGGAATATAACAGGATCCTAAGGAGTGGGATTGCTGGGACAGGGTCAACTGTAAACCCGCATGACATTTAGCATCCTACTTGAATGGCCATCTCAGCCCCACAGCCTTTAATCATTTCTAGTTCATCTCTTTTCTCCTTTTTCCTTATCATTCCTCCCTTTCCCTACAATGCACATACAAAGTTAGGAATTTTAACACAATTTCATTTAGTTGACACCATTTAAAAATATGACAATTTTAGGGGCTTCCCTGGTGGCGCAGTGGTTGAGAATCTGCCTGCCAATGCAGGGGACACGGGTTTGAGCCCTGGTCTGGGAAGATCCCACGTGCCGCAGAGCAACTAAGCCCGTGCGCCACAGCTACTGAGACTGCGCGTCTGGAGCCTGTGCTCCACAACAAGAGAGGCCGCGATAGTGAGAGGCCCGCGCACAGTGATGAAGGGTGGCCCCCGCTTGCCGCAACTAGAGAAAGCCCTCGCACAGAAACGAAGACCCAACACAGCCAAAAATAATTAAAATAAATAAACAAATTTAAAGAGTTTAAAAATATATATATGACAATTTACCTAAAAATTGAGATTCTTAGTTTCTCTTGAAAAAAGAAAATGGGCCTGTGTTCTTTCTTGGTGATAATTAGGTAGAGCTGATAATACTTCCTGGAGTCTCTGTTTGCCCCAGTCCTTGCTAATCCCTTTATTCACACACAGACTCTTTCACATGTTTACATTATCTGTCTAGTTTCTGTAGGAGTTAGAGTTTCATTTCTCTGATTTTCTGTTTTAGTGCCTGTATCTCTCATGTATCACTTAATGTCTGATCTTGTAGTTCTGGATAAACAAGTCTGTCCTCTTACTCAGCTGTTAGCTCTATAAGAGTTCTCTGATTCAGTTTTGGGCCTGTAACAATGTTCTCT
The DNA here is from genome assembly GCF_964165515.1 of Mesoplodon bidens. NCBI lineage: Eukaryota > Metazoa > Chordata > Mammalia > Artiodactyla > Ziphiidae > Mesoplodon > Mesoplodon bidens. The sequence goes on from NC_138167.1 coordinate 95,591,060, forward strand.
GATTCAGTTTTGGGCCTGTAACGATGTTCAGTGAATAGTTGATGAAAAAATGCAGTAGATGAGAAAGTGTCACAGAGTAAAGAAAGGACTGTTTAGGGCATTTGGCTCTTCTGTTAATGAACAGTGTGATCTTCAGCAAGAGATACCTCCATCTGGGGTCTCAGTTTCTGTGTTTTTAAAAATAGGAAAGTTAGTTTCGATGACCGTTGCTTTCTCTTCACTCTAGCATTTTATGATTCTAGAGTTCTTTGAACCGGACTTTCCTCAATTTCTATACATTTGCCAGCTGGGTCACGAAATCCCCATGCTCTTCCCCATTGAACATGAGTGGGAAGTTATTCTGATTATAGTTTTGCAAAGGCAGACAAAAGAGCATGTCAAGGGAAATCACACTTGGCACATTGTGAATGAGGTTTTAAACCAAATATTTTTAGACTGCTTCTATTCTTCGATGTGCCGTTATCTAAATCCTCCTTGCAGGGCTCTCGTTTCAGAAGTGATTTAGAGTTAATGATATGGTAGGAATCAAGCAGCTCTGTCTTCCCGGCTATGCCACACAAAAGGGGAAAGCACAGACACCAGAGAACTCATGATGAAGAATTTGCCGAGTCATGTGTTCCTTTATGTTCTACAGAGCAGAGAGGATTCTGTTGCCACTTGAAAGATAAATAATAATAATTGTAATAAGTTCTTCTTTATTCCTATCAGGGCTGTCAGAATCTGAATAGTACTTTTTTTGCAGTCTTCCAACTGGGGATACAGGCTCCCTGATGTCTTTGCAAGGCTCAGAATCATGTCAAGGTTTATTCTCTTTCCCCCGACTAGGGCTCAGACTGGATGTCTCAAGTAGAGGATGTGACTTACTCCTTCAGATGTATCACTACAGAAATATTAATTAACCATCGTGGAAAATTTTAATATAAATAAAAATTTACATTTTTATAGGTTTAGAAATGTTGGAATTAAAATCACCTAAAATATTGCCTTGTAGCTACTCTTAATAATTCTAAATATGAGCACACACACATAATTTTGAAAAGGATATTTGTCATTTTGTACTCTAATATCTTTCCCCTTCCTACCAGTACTCTGCTATCTGTGGAGAATCATGTCTACCTCCCTTGTGTGTACTGTTGGTGAGATGACAAATTTGATGTTAGAGGGAAATATCATTTCCCAACTTTTATATCTCTATATGGAGCAGTCTTTCTCAGCTTCAGCACCACTGACATTTTGAGCCTGAAAAATCTTTATTGTAGGAGCTTTCCTGTACTTTGTAGGATGGTTAGCAGCATCCCTGGCCTTTGCCCACTAGATGCCAGTAACACCTCTCCAATTTTGACAACCAAAAATTTCTCCATTTATTGCCACTGTGGCAAAGTTGCCCTCAGTTGAGAGCTGGCAGTATAGTGTGACTGTCCTACAATAAAATTCCAGGCCTCTTATGAGGGAGGAGTGACTTTGCTGTTTGGAGACTTTGAGGGAAAGAACTAAGCATGCATGGCCTGGCACCTTCTGGATTCCCTATGGAATCTGTTTGCCTCCAGGGAATATATTATGGTCAGCTCTTAGGCTTCTGGTAATATAACTGGAGCTTGAAGTTGTGGTGGTGGTTTACTTAATCAAGTGTTCATTTTTTTAAAATCTAGCTAATAGTCAAATTTGTACCACCACGGCATGCTTTAAAGGTTACATAATTGACTTTAAACTGGCCTGATTTAGGTGAGTGGCTTTAGAACTTAGGATTTTGTGAGTGCAAGCTATGTGGTTATTTTGACCTTGACAGGTCATCACAACTTAAGGTGGCTTTATCCTCAGGCAAATTGACTGTATCTCAGCAAAAATGGGCCATAATGGCCTTGGCAGATGTTGGCTGCTTGGGCTCTAGAATGCAAGCTGCTGTAGCTTGACTGTAAATAGTATTCTGTCATGGCACTGCAAAAGAGACAGAAAAATGCATTTGTTCATTTTTGCACATTGATAGGGAGAGAAACATTTGCTGCTTATGCTCTGTTTTTTTTCAGCCAGGCCTTCAGATTGGGACTTTGAACAGCAGAGGCCGTTGAGTTCCAAGTGAACTGCACTAATGAATTTCAGACTCTAAATTATTAGTGCCAGGCCTGAACAGACGGTGCTAGATCAGCTGCCTCAAATTCCATCCTTCTTTTTGTTGTCTTAAACTGCTTTCCTGGCAGACGAAGAGCTAACATCTTCCATTAATGTTCCTTGTCTGCATGTTCCTGCATGTACACCCTCCACTACCATCACTACATGGTCTCAAAATGGCTGGAGCTTTGTTCATTACAGACGTTCTAATCTTAGTTTTAAATCTCAGAGGCCTAAACTCTGATTTTATTTGTATTAGGTTGGTCAATTTTGGTAATTATGCAAAAAAGTAAAATTAGGTAGTTCCTTACCATAAAGAGAATATTCCTTCTTCTTGGTTGGAGGCAGAAAACAACCCAAAGAAACTTTGCAAAACTAAAGGTTATGAAAGTAATTATGGAGGCTTATACCTGGAACAACATATTTCTTGGAATCACAGTTCCCAAGAAATCAAGAAATGGTTTGGAAAAATAGGTTTCAGCCATACACTCAGAAAGGAGCAAGAGAAGAATACAAATAAATGAAGGAAAGCAAATAAGTAAACTTGAGGAAGAGAAGCATTCTTTAATTTTAAGACTGTAGATGATATTCTGGACAGATACGATCTTCAAGTCTACAATAAACAGATATAAAAATAGAAAATGCTTCCAGGTCTCGTTTCTTTTTCTTTTTCTTTGCGATACGCAGGCCTCTCACTGTTATGGCCTCTCCCGTTGCGGAGCACAGGCTCTGGACGCGCAGGCTCAGCAGCCATGGCTCACGGACCCAGCCGCTCCACGGCATGTGGGATCCTCCCGGACCGGGGCACGAACCCGTGTCCCCTGCATCGGCAGGCGGACTCTCAACCACTGCGCCACCAGGGAAACTCAGGTCTCATTTCTTTTAAGGAGAACATATAAAAGAAAGGAATTATTTCCATTATTCACAAAGAGTAACTAGGATCCAATAACATCTAATAGAGGAAGAGAAGTAAGATCTTAAAGAGCAGGTTAGAATGCTGCACAAAGAGCAGGATTCAGGAAATTCCTGACCTTGAATGGCACAGTTAGTTCAAGTAAAGCTGCACAAAGTGAGTACACCTGGAGTCCCCCCCCCCCTTGAATAGCTGTATCAAACAGTTTTAATGTAGAGGATTTGGACCTACTGAGAAAATAAAACTAGGGACATTGACATAGAAACTCAAGAATTACTTGGTAAACTTTCAAGGTGAGACTTATTGTCAACAGGCCTGCATATACTGCCTCTGCCTTGAAGGGATATGATCCAGGGGGTTTTAACATCACGAATCCTAGGGAAGGCACAGACGAGATGAGACACTAAAGGAAGCTGGGCAGAGCAAGAACAGAGTCCATGCCTCATCTGGATATTTGCCTGATAGAAGAACGTCTCCTGGGTGAGATTATCTGACTTGGGGAAAATAAAGGTGGACATCATTTGTTTGAATTATGGAAGCTTTTAGCAGCCCCTTAAACTTGATATTTCTGTCTAAAGCAGACACCAGGGAGGCAAAATCTAGAGAAATATGTAAGAAAGATAAGTCTGAGCCAGAAAACAAAGATAGGAAAGGAAAGAACAAAACGTTCAAATTTGGCCAGCAGTGTTAGTTCCACCTGTCTAAACTGGGAAAGGGAGCAACTTAAGAATCAGGTTAACTGTAAAAGCTGGACTTAACTCTTCTAAGCAGAGTAGGAGAATATTAAAGGGAAATAAAATATAGCAGCTCTGTAAAAAAAAAAAATGCACAAGGAAGATCTGGAAGCTTCAAAAGCTTCAGGAAGACAGTGTCTTGGGGAGCACATAGCAGAGGTATTGGTCGTTATTGGACCCTGGGATACAAGCTTCAATATTTCGAAAGCAACATCAGTTCAGGAATCTGCTGAAGAAGATTCTGCAACTAAACCAATGTGGAGATAGGTGAAAACCTTCCGAAGCATGCTGGTTTCACTCGCCTAAAAAATAATACAATGAAAAGCAGTGGGAACAACCACTATGCTTGGGCCCAGGAGAAAGTGAAGGCTTTGTCATTTAGTGTAGAATCACAACATAAGAAGCGCAGATTCTAGTGGGAGATGAAAATAAAGAAGCTTTGAATATGCTGAGTAGAAACAAATTAGACCTGGTCACTGAGGATCCCGCATTGCAAATTTTTAAACTTTGCAAAGAAAAAGCAGTATTACCATGTGTCTACGTAAGCATTTGCGAGGCTGATTAGGAAGGAAGTGTACTCTGGAGAGAGGGAATGGTGTCTTGTTCAAGACTAAGAGACATGAGGTAAATGTCACAGTTGGAGGATTGCAACTGGGTCAAGTGATGGAATGAGGTAATGGCCAGAAATGAAGTCAGAGGCTAGACCTCATGTTAAAAATATATATATATATCCTGATCTACAGTAGGTACTGAGTATATGTTAGAAGGGAATGTGAAACCAAACAACCAACACGTTTTTTTACACAGTTTTAATAATGGAAATATTTCCTACATTAGGAAGTGTCTTGGGAAAAGCAACAGCAAGTAATATTCATGGTAAGATTGATAAAACTGAGCTGGGGAGGGAAGAGGTGCTACTAGAAGTGGCAAGTAAATACAATATGCTATATCCATTGTCTACTGCTGCAGAGCAATGTGCCCCCAAATGTAGTAGCTTAAAACCACAAAAGCTTATTATTTTCATGATTCTGCGGGTTGGTTGGATGGCTCTTCTGCTGGTCTCACTGGAGCTTCCTCATGGGGCTGCGTTCAGTTGGTGTGTTGCTGGGGGATTGTGCTTGGCTGGGGCAGCTGGAATGGCAGGGTCTTTCTATGTACTCTTTTATCTCAAGAAGGCTTGGTTGAGCTTCTTTACAGAGTCTCAGAGTTCCAAGTGTGGGAAGGGCACAGCTGCAAGACTTCATGGGTTCTAGGTTCAAGAACCTGTACAGTATCGCTTACACTACATTTTATTTGCTAAAGCAAGCCACAAGATCAGCCCACGGTTGATATGCAGCAAAATATTGTGGCCATATGTTTTCTTTCTTTCTTTCTTTCTTTCTTTCTTTTTTTTCGGTACGCGGGCCTCTCACTGCTGTGGTCTCTCCCGTTGTGGAGCACAGGCTCCGGACGTACAGGCTCAGCGGCCATGGCTCACGGGCCCAGCCGATCCGCAGCATGTGGGATCTTCCCGGACCGGGGCACGAGCCCGCGTCCCCCGCATCGGCAGGCGGACTCTCAACCACTGTGCCACCAGGGAAGCCCTGGCCATATGTTTTCAGTCCACCCCATCAACTAAAAAACCTTTGACATTTTGTGGTCAAAATCAGTTGAGAACTGACCTCAAGTATCTGAATTAAAATCCACCGACCAGCCTGTGATGTCATCCTCATTCCAGATTACTCCTAGTCTTAGGTCTTGGGGTTCTATAAATGCTTCTCACAGAGGGGCCATATATCACATGGGTTATTCTTCCCCTCCTGCACAATGTTTTGTTTTCCATAGAATTCATTTTTGTTTTCTTTTGTTCTTGTGTGAGTTTTTTGTACATTTATATTAAGTTCATCTCCTCACTCATTCCCACGTTATTACTTCTCGATATATTTAAAAACAGAAGGTATTCTCCAGTTTTCTCTTCCTGAAGGTATTTATTCTGGTGAATTCTGTCTTGCTCCAGTCTGATTGGCCAGATGAACAGCTGTCCCCTTGAAATTTCCCATTAACCCATTCTTGTGTTTGCTTTCCCGTTTCATGGATTTTGTTTCGCTTGTTCTTTGTAAACCCCTTTCTACTTGTGAAATGCATCCTTTAGAAACTTTCTGGAAGAAGGTAAATTTTTTGAAGCCATGCATGTCTATTAAAAATGCCCTTTTTCTACCTTTACACTTAATTGAAAAAAATCTAGATTGAAAATACTTTTGTACAGAATTGTGAAGGTATTGTTCTTCTGCCTTCTATCTTTCAGCATTGCTCCTAAGATGTTTATTGCCTTTCAGATCTTGATCGTATGTATAAATCTGTGTTCTCTTGGAAGGTTTCAGAATCTTTCCTTTGTCCTCGATCTTCTGAAACTGCATACTGATGTTATTTGATTTGGCCGAGTATTCACTCATTGTGCACCAATGGTTAATTCAACCTGACAACCCCTGTTCTTTATTTCTGGGGAATATTTCGATTTTTTTTCATTATTCCCTTCCACCGCTTTCTTTATTCTTTCTTAGAATTCTTATTATTTGGATGTTAAAACACTTGGCCTCGTCCAATAAAATGTCTAATCTTTTCCATGCTATTTGCTCTGTCTTTTCTACTTTTTAGGAGGTATCTTTAATTTTATTGTTCAATCCTTCTCTTGAATATTTCATATTTTATATTTCCATGACCTCTTTTGCTCTCCAAATATTCCTTTTGTAGGGTTATTTCTTATTTCATGATACAATAATTTCTAGGCATCACAAGGTGGAGCCTTTTGTCTGTTCTACTTACTACTGAATCCCTAGTGCCTGGCACATAGTAGGCCCTTAAATATTTGTTTAATGATTGTCCATGGAGATATTTTTATAGATTCTTGGAGGGTTTTTTTTCTCTCTGCACAGTGTCTGTTTCCTCCAAAATTTTATTTTCTAATTTATTATGTTTTCTTTCATTGTACATTTGCTTATTCTTGGTTGTCTACTCATGTTTAAAAGCTCGGCTCTGAAAAGCTGATCAGAAGCTCTATATACATAAGAAAAACTTGTTGATGGTGGGTTTCCTTATAGGATTAGGCAAATCGAATTTAAAATATTCAGTCCCAGTTTATAGCATACATTTACTTAGATTTAACCACAGAATGTTCTAAATCATGTGAGATATATTTAAATTACTAGTTTTAACGTGTTCTATCATTTTTCTCATCTTCCTGAATTTCTCTTAATCCTTACTGTAATAGTCTACACAGAGTAGGGTCACATCAAATCCTTTAACTCTTAATTTTACCATACAAATATATTCATATAAATATCCAAAGATCTATATACAAGGATATACATTGCAGTGTTGTTTGTAAACAACCCAAATGCTCATCAGTTTGGAAAGTGTAAAGTAAATAATGGTATAGTCATATAATGGAATACTGTACTGATTTTAAAGAGCATGAGGGAGACCTACAGTGCTGATACGGAAAGATGCCTGAATTTTGTTTTAAGCAAGGTATAAAACATAAAAATAAATAGGTGGTATTCCACTTGCATAAGAAATGAATAGGCACAGAATTTATTATCCCATTCCAGAAGTAAAGCCTGGGTTGTTGTTGGGGCTGAAGGAACTTCCTTTGGTAACTTATTCTAGGGATTAATAAAAATAAAACCATCTCTATTGTTTTATTTATATAAGAAAAATTTTAAGTTATTTCTTTATATATTACTCACTGTATCTTGGGTACCCTTTTATGTACATGTATACTTCAGGTACTTTACATGTATTAACTTTAATTCTCACAACTACATATAGACACCATTATTATCCCCACTTTTAGATGAGGATGCTGAGGCACAGAGAAATTAGATAATTTGCATAAATTTATTATCTAAGGTTTGAATCTACAAAATTCATGTCCAGGACCTATTCTTTGACCACTATATTATCCTATTTATTTAACCATTGAAAGTTGAGGATTTTGCTACTTTCAGCCCAAAGCATTTCTAGCTGATAGATGGTTGGAAGGGCCAACCTTTAAAATCACAGTTGATTATTCCAAAGAAAATGAGTTTTTAAGCCTTTTAATCAAACTGCTATTTACTCTAATATGCACCATTACTCACATCTTCCTCTTTATTGGATTATAATTCCTATTGGTATTTCATTTTTATATCTGCCTCCTTATAAAGACATAAATTCCAGACTTGCATTTCTCTCACCTGGTGCCGAAAGCAGCCAAGAAACATCTGTAAACTTGAAATCTAAGAGGTAGATTTTCACCACAAGAAAAAAGAAAATGGTAACTGTGTGAGGTGATGGATTGACAGATATGTTAATTATCTTGATTTTGGTGATCATTTCACAATATATACATATATTAAAAAATAAAGCAGTGTACCTTAAATATAAACAATTTTTATTGTCAATTTTACCTCAGTAAACCTGAAAAAAACCTACATTTGTACTTACATACTTTTCCTGGATGTCTTCTTTTCTAGTAGCTAGAGATAGAGTCAGCAAACTGGCAGATTTATCATAGCATGAGCTCAGGCTAAACTCAGGAAATATATTCTTCCCCATATCCTCCCCTTGCCCTCTGAATGATGCCAAATAGTTCCTTCTTAAAGCTTATAAAGTGCATTGTAATTAAATCATATTTATGTATTATGACTGGCATGCCAAAGTTATTTCATTCCTACAACATTAGAGAAAATATAGAACATTGGAATAATATATCCTTAAACTAGTCCAGTTCCCATTCTCATATTTTTAAAAATTATTTTATTGGGGGGGTGGGGGGGTGATTGTATTTTTATTTATTTTCCCTAGGAGCCCCTGGGAACCTTCCTATCTATGGCTCACTTTACCCTTCTGATAGACCCTAACTGGCCCTTTCCATAGCATTGTCTCCTACCGAGAGAAAACTATTCCAAAGGGTAGTGCACGCTATCATTGTTGCCCTGCCCAGTCCCCTTACATCCCTTTGATTTCATCTCTGTGTTCGTCTCCAGGTTCTGTGTGCCTTGTTTCCACACAAAGTGCTGACCCTGTCTAGAGCCACTTTCCCTGCAAGTGCAGAGAGCAGGAAGTTCCTAAGAGGTCACCAGCAGGGCCCTTAGGCCATGACTGACTTGATACTCAAATATGAAAGCCCAGATCCTTTGCCTACAGAGAGGACAAATTCTAACTTACATTCCAGGGATCCCAGTGAGAACAGGCTGTTACTGGAGCTTTGTCTGCAAACATCTCCTTTCTTGGCTTCTTCCTCTTCCCTGTTCTGACTCTCTCACTCTCTTCCCAGATTTTTCTGGGAACACTTCTTTAATAAGCTACTTGCACACAGATCCCCATTTTGAGATCTACGTCTGGAGATGCCAACTTCCTAACCTAAGACATAAAAGAATAGATCTTCATCAGGTTTTTATAGTGTAAGAGCCTCCCCAAACTCAGCCCTCACCCACGTGTCTATGTTCTTGTGTGGGCTAGATCTGTTTACTTGAGTAGGTTTTTTCTCCCTGTCAACCTAATTCATACTACTGTGGTATATGTGTGTGTTTGTTTCTTTTTCTTGAAATGTATCTCTAAGATTCAGGGTTCTTCTGGCTACTGAATGTGTCCTGTACCCCACAGCCTCCTGAAAACTCTGTTCCTGGCTATTAGTTCTTTCTCAAGAGTTCAGGTTGATTCCCAAATATGTATTTTGAGATCTTAAATAATTTTATATGTACATACACATATAAGTACATATACATTAAAATACTATTTGGTAGGGCAAAGTCTTAAACTTTTACTCTTTCAGCCTTACTGCTCCTAGGTTATTGTTTCTGATTATATGGCTTGCTGCATCAGAATGACCTGAGTGGGGATGATTTTTGCTGTTACTCTCATGAAAATTATTTTTATATCATGATTCATTATACACATAGATACCTACACATTCCTACACACATGTTGTACACACACACATGTAACTGAAATAGCATTTTAAAGAAATGATACTCTTACGACATATATGATCTGATATTTTGCATAGTACTTCATATTTTTATTCCACTTAAAATACATTAACTTTAAAACATATACCTGGGCTTCCCTGGTGGCACAGTGGTTGACAGTCCGCCTGCCGATGCAGGGGACACGGGTTCGTGCCCCGGTCCGGGAAGATCCCACATGCCGCGGAGCGGCTGGACCCATGAGCCATGGCCGCTGAGCCTGCGCGTCCGGAGCCTGTGCTCCGCAACAGGAGAGGCCACAACAGTGAGAGGCCTGCGTACCGCAAAAAACAAAACAAAACAAAAAAACATATCCCTTTTTTTCAAACTTGTGCTTTTATTTATTTTGCCCATATAATCTTAATACATTATAATTTTTAAGACTCAAAGTCTTTTATTGATCTCAGTTATAATTTCCTGCAACAAAGGTAGATATAAAATTTAAATTTAAAAAATGAAACTTCCTCTGACTATAAAATCCTAAGTGTTAAAAAATTTCTTTGGGATTAAGTTGTGGTTTTACAATTAGTAGTAATACATAATTGATCAAAATAACTAATATTTAGTTTTGATAATTCTTAAACATAAAAAGCAACATTATATTGGAAATATCCCTTAATGAAATACTTTATTTTTTGAGACAGTCCTCCTTGTCAATTCATGTATCAAAGAATGACTGTTACTAATCGCTAAAGTAAAACAGGGTTCAGATCCATTTTTTCCTAAAAATAAGCACTAAGATCTTATTCACATAAGTAAGTATGAACGGAAGAAGATAGCTGACTAATAACTAATGTCATTTAGTTCATTGAATTGTTTCTGAGTTATATGTCAAAATCACATAGGGCTCTACAATAAAACACTATTTTTTTTTTATTTTTATTTTTTTGCGGTACACGGGCCTCTCACTGTTGTGGCCTCTCCCATTGCGAAGCACAGGTTCCGGACGCGCAGGCTCAGCAGCCATGGCTCACGGGCCCAGCCGCTCCGCGGCATGTGGGATCTTCCCAGACCGGGGCACGAACCCGCATCCCCTGCATCGGCAGGCAGACTGTCAACCACTGCGCCACCCGGGAAGCCCTAAAACACTATTTTTAATGACCTATTAGTAAATACCTTGATTAGGTCCTCCATTAAATAAGTAAAAGAGGATGATTAGAAACTACTTGTCATCAAAAGGCTATGTTAGTCAGTCATTACAGCCATTCACCTTCCTAATACATACACCAATATTTAAATTTGTTCCATTGTTTGGCATCCTGGTGATTTTTGCACCTGGGGTCAACGTTCCCTAGTAAGGTTCAGGATGGGTGAGAGGATTATCTTTTTTTTTTTTAATTTTTTGCGGTACGCGGGGCTCTCACTGCTGTGGTCTCTCCCGTCGCGGAGCACAGGCTCCGGACGCGCAGGCTCAGCGGCCATGGCTCACGAGCCCAGCCGCTCCGCGCCATGCGGGATCCTCCCGGACCGGGGTACAAACCCACGTCCCCTGCATCGGCAGGCGGACTCTCAACCACTGCGCCACCAGGGAAGCCCGAGAGGATTATCTTTGACTCATAAAATGGAAGAAAGATTGTTTGCGAGGGGAGATGGAGAAGAACACATAAGAAACTTGCTGAGATGTGTTCTCATGCACACCAATTTTAAGCAAGTGTGCATATGGGAATTGAGCACCTGAAACTCTATTCCTTTGAAATATCTTGGAAAGTCTTTGTATACTTTGAGATATATAAGTAATTCAGTCAGAAGACTTCTGCCCTAGGGTTTATATATTTAAGAATGAAATTGTTTTGTCACAGCCATGTACATGATTAAAATTATTAGTTAAGGGACAAATGATGATCAAATATTTGTTCTAATTTACACTCCCACCAGCAGCATTTAAGAGCTCCCATTATTCCACATCCTTACCAACACCTGGGATTGTCAGCTTTTTCAACATTTGCCAATCTGCTATGCATAAAATGAGAGCCAATTATAGTTTCATTTTGTATTTCCTTGATTACAAATTAAGTCGAGCAACTTTCTGTATGTTTATCGGCCATTCAGGTCTCCAGTTTCCTTTTTTATGATTTTCTGGGCTATATATTTTGCCCAGTTTTTAACTTTTTCATTATTTATTTAAATATTTTAATATACATATATACACCTATATATTATATATGTATATTAGATACAATCCTTTGTTGGTTGATGTGTTGTAAAACCTTATTTGTGGCTTATATTTTCACTTTTTTATTACATTTTTTGATGAACAATACTTAAAATTTTAACATAGAAGAATTTATCATTTTTTTTCTTTTTGTGTTTTGTGCTGTCTTATGTTAGAAATCCACCTGAACATCATAAAGATATTCTTCTATATGTTCTTCTAAAGGTTTTGCTTTTCACATTTACATTCTACCTAAAAGTCTCCCTCCTTCCCTCACTTCCTCCCCCCTTCCCTTCCTCTCCTTCTTTCTTTTTTTCCTAGGATAATAAAATGTCCAGGCACAATTTGTTGAAGAGCCATAATTTCACCACTGAATTTCAAATAGCACCACTATAATTCATAAAGTGTCCACGTATGGGTGGGTCTGTTTATTTGGGGGCTCTGTGTCCTCTTCCTCTGCCCCACTGCTCTATTTGTCTCTGAATCAGTATCAAACTGCCTAATTACTATAACTTTTATAGTAAATATTAATATTAGGTGGAGCAAGTACCCCACCTTTGGCTTCTTCAGTTGTATCCTGGTCATTCAACATAAATGTTAGAGTTATCTCATCATATTCCCCAATGAAATTATACTGGATTTAAAGATTAAATGTGATCAAAATTGACATGAGTAAAATATCACATTCCCCTATTTATGGATATAGTCTACCTTTCTTTTTATTCAGATATTTCTGAATATTTTTCAATAAAGTTTTTAAAATTTCTCCCAAGAAATAAGAAATTTTCAGATATTGATCTTACAGTTAGCCATCTGCCTGACCTCTTATTGGCTCTAGTAATTTGTATAATATTTAAGTTTTATACACAGCCATCATATCTATGCAAATAAAAGACAGGTGGATGACTTCCAAAGTTTTCCCATGTTAGAGCTGAAACCAGAAGTCCAACTCTTTTTCTTAGAGTCCTGTGCTGCTCACTCCCCTGCCACCCATTTTATAAGGCATTATGGAACACAAGCTTTGGTAATAAATAACCCCATCTTCACTCCCCCATCTAATCAAGATCAGCTGACACTGTTACTTGCCACAAAACTAAACATACAATAGCAACCGCATATATTATATTTGGATCGTTGGCTTCCATATAACGCTTTACTAATTTTCTCAGACTTGTCAGACTGTGCTTTCCCAGCCTCCTTCACCAATTTGTCTTCCTTTCCCTGATTCAGTTAAATATTGGCAGCCTTAAGGATCCTTCTTAATCATCTTCTCTTCATTCTACACTCCTTCCAATATGTTCATCGCTTCAAAGAATAGTTAGCTAATTTAAAATCTGAAAATTTTACTTCCATCCCAGTCCTTTTTTTAAACTTCAAACATATATATCCAATTGCCTCTCATCATTTACATTTGAATTTTTAAGAAACATCTCAGTAAATGCTTTTGATTGATAGAGTGATGAAAGGGTCTTGTGCGCTTCCTTTTCCTACAATGTCATTAATCAGTGAGCTCAGTAACTAGTGCTTGAAGATCATTGTCAGAGTCAGATTGAAGCTTAAAGGCAAAAAATGTCTGTTTCTTTCCTCCACATGTGATTGTAAACCTCTTGAAATTAGGTACCACAATTTGTTTATTATGGAAGGGCTCATAAATATTTTTTTGACACTTGAATAGTGTTAACCTGTTAGAAAAAAGTGACCAGAATAGCTAATTCTTCCTTTGAACTTATCTTACTGTGTTTATTGGTGATGTGCACAGCTCAAGTAGCACTGACATAGCATTTATGTTGACCTTAAAATTAAGAATTGATGAGATGGGATGGAGATGATGAAGAGGAAGAGGTCAGAACTGGGAAAGGTGGAAGGAAAAAAAAGGATAAAATGCAGATTCTTTAGCAGAGATATAATTAGGTTTACTCTGCCTTCTTTTGAATGTGAATAATCTAACTATAGGAAAAAAGAAAGTGATTCTGTCATACATCTTGGGCTTGAATGCTAGTCTAACGTTTGAGTAAAGTTCTTAATCTAACCTCACATGGCTCCATAACCTGTAAAATAATGCATGTAGAGGAATGATTGCAGTGACTGTCCTTAGGTAAATTCTCAGTAAATACCTGTTATTAAAACAAGGCAGTGAATTAAAGTCCTTTGGGAGGTAAGACATAAATAGATGTCGGGAGTTGAGGAACTCCAATTGGCCACTCATTACTTAAACTGATTGGACACCAATTTAGAATTATTCAATCAGACTTTTGCTTTCAGATGAATGACTTTTTTTCTTCACTTTACTTACATTTATCAGTTTATTATAAAGAAAACAAGTCAAGAACAGAAAAAGGAAAGAGATGCATAGGTTAAGGTATGGGGGGAGGGGACGCACAGCTTTCAAGCCCTCTTCAGGCGCCCCACCTCGCCTCCCAGTACTTCCATGTATTCACTGACCTCTCTCTAAATCACATTTTTTTCTCAGGTGAAGGGTTTTTAACATTTTCCAACCGAGTTCTTAAAGGAATAGAACACTTCTTTAGTGCTTACCTGGGTTACAAAATCAGAAGATTAAAGAAATAACAGTTTTCTTCGACAGTACCAAAGGTTTTTCACCAGATTGATGCATCCTGAACTTTAGATTTTGTGCACACTCCAGCGAATTAACCTGAACAGTTTGAAAAGAAAGAACATCTTCTAAAAACAAACAAGAAAACTACCTTTAAAATTCTGTCTACTCTGCTTAGCAATTGTGAAATCAGTTTAATATTCCAAATGATGTACTATTCAACAAAATCTGCCCAAAAGGTAAACTTTCATGTTACTCTGGTTTCTCCAAGAACATTTTTTCCCTGGTAAACACTGAAAAATGTACAATGAGGGCCCTGAGTAACTAATATCTGAAATTGGATTTATATATTATTTGTTGCCTGATTTTCATCATGGTAGGGTTGCTTCTCACCCTACAAACACCTAAGCTCCTCATGGGCAGCCCTGTTTTGCCTGATTCTTTTATGCCTCCGCATAAGTTCTCTGCACACTGATGACTCAAAAAAGACCCGACACCTGGTTATATGTTACGTCCATATATTCCAAACAAAGGCATAAAGAGGGTGAGTTCTGATTGAACTAGCGGAGCCTTCTAAAGAAGGAACATTGGGGAAACATATTTGTTAAGAGGCACTGAAAGTTACCTCCTTCTAAAAGGGCAAAAGAAAAACCCTGAAGCCAGTTGCATATCAGAAATGGCATCCATTAATCTCTTTGCCAAACAGCATAATGCAAAGAGGCCCTTGAAAGCAGTGCCCTTAAGAGTGGAGTCATGGTTTAATGTGTTTGGTTTGGAGCACCTTGCTTTTAGAAGCCAGCACCTGCAGCAGACTGACAGAGTCACTGCTTCTGGTAGCAGATTGGGTAACGATGCTGACGACATTTATGGTCCAACATTTCAAGAATTAATTTATAGTGGAAATAGTTCTTAGTGCAGTGAATACATCACTACAGTGAAAGGTTGACTCCCAGTGTATCAGCTGTAAACTATACAGCTCAGCTTAAGTCCTTTAGAAGGCAAGCATTACAGACATTACTCACAGCTATTTGGGGTTCATAATTCACTGAGAGAATATTTGAAATATGAAGGTATATGCCACTATAGTAAAAATCAAGAGCAAAAACCTAGAAAGGGATTTGGAGGGGGAGAAGAACAATAAAGAAATGTGTTCCAGGTGCCTCTGTGTCTCTTCCCTCCTCTGGTCAGATTTCCTATGGAAGCCATGCAGTTTCATCCCTGATAATCCCCTATATTTTACATCAGGAAGTTCCCATGAAAACATTTTCTTCTTTCAGCTTCTCTTCTTTATCACCAACTTATAGCCAGCCCATCATTTTTATTAGAAAATTTTCCGTAAATCGGTTAGAAAAAGTAACGTAAAGTATGCATCTTCATGTTATTTTGTGGATTTTATGAAAGAATTACAAGTCCCTCATTTCCAGTCTTCAGAAAAGACTAGTATTTTCCTAGGACTTCTGGAATATTCTCCATATGACTCTGACCACCTGTTTTTTTCAGGGAGAGATGGCTCTGTCTACTGAAAGTAAAAAATACGAGGGATGTACTGGTAATAAACATACATCTAAGTGTTGATTAAATTATTGGCTATAGGAATGAGACTTGTCTTATAATTGTAAAAACTAATACAAATTATGCAAAGGGATTAACATAAGCTATTATACTGCAGTAAGCTACAACAAATAATTGCAGTTAAAGGCTAATTATTGAGAAGCAGAGATACTGGAGTTGTAATTATTAGCACCTATTCTTGGCCCTGAAATAGACTTGGGATGAGCTCTTAGATTGAAATCATTATTTTTCTGTGCCTTTAAATTAGCATGGTCTTTCTCAAGGCAGATGTCTTGAGTATAAATAATATGTGGGGAGAGACAATTTTATAGGGGGGTCTGAATGATCACAGGGGCAGTAGGGAAAGACATATACTCCAATTAGCATTTGCGAAGCCTTTTGTCAGAGTTCTGTATGAGCTTAATGGGTTTTTAGTAAGTCTGGTAGTATCCCTCATATGCACCTTCCTTCTCTCCTAACCCATCCCAACCCTTTCTTCTTTTGGTCATATCTAATGAGAGTAGATGTATCCGTGTGCAAACAGCACATGAAACATTAAGGCTGCTTTCAAAAGTCAACTAACTCTCTAAAGAGGAAATTACAGGTTGGATAATGTTGATATAAGAAGAGTTTGTATAAGTTGTGCACTGTTTTGTTTTCTTTATTAAAGTGTCCATTTAAAACACTTGGAAAAAATTAAAAAGGAAAAACTAATGAAGCAATTAAATGTATAGTTCCCTCATCCAAACACACTATCATTCTTGGTGCATTAATACATAGGAATATGTAGCACAAGTACTGTGTGGAGGAGTTTGCAAAATTCTATAAAATGTCATTACTTTTGACTGAACATTTACTGGGAGCTAATACATAAAATAATTGAAAAAAATACCACCCATAAAAATAGAAGTCTTTTATATAGCTTACCAGCAAGTGATATGGCTCAGTGAGTAAAGCTAGGATGGGCATACCGGAGATACTCAACCCTTTGTCAATGTTCCCAAGTGCCACAGTAAATATAACACATGAAACTTAATAGCCATGATTTTAGGAATTAACCTCCGGAGAGGATTATACTAATAATTAGAATCCTATGTATTTTAGTTTCAGTGAACTTTAAGTCTTGCCGCTCTACTTTTGTTATACATTGATTTTAAAAGGGATGATTTTGCCTACCATACTCGAGTAAGGATTAAAAATTATATTCTCACATATGGTGAAATAGCCATATTAACCTAGATAGATTGAAGAGCATATGGTTGTAATATGACTGTAGATCACTTACACCAATCACTGGTATATGATTTCAGTATAGAACTCAGATATTTTTCTCTAAGGATTGTTAAGAACTAGTTTTTGTAGTACTTTTGTATTATATACTCACATACGTTCGTTCATATTTCAGAATTTAATTTATATTGTGAAAACATTTTAAAGTTACATCTTTAGTTATTCATTCAAAGAATGAAGGCCAGAGTTTAGAAAGGAGATGGAATGGAGAAGATATAGTCTCTGGAATTGAAGATAAGATTTTATTAGAACTTGTACATTAACCAAAATAAAAGGAACAATGATTTTAAGTAATTTATTTAAATAACTTTAATATTACATCATTATATAACTTCCTGTTTAAACAGTAATATCTGTTTGAACATTCTAGAGTTTGTCAAACTGAGCTGGAAACAATTCATCTTGGAATTTTGATTAAGTATTTATTGCTAAGCAGAAAAAAAAGGGAAAAAAATTAGTATGCTTATCTTTTCTCTAGTTCCACCTATATATAACTTCTAGCTATGGTATTTAATCTATCACTACTGCTGTAATGTCTTAAGTTAAACCAAACAACCTCTTGGGTCAACAACTTTTCAGATCCCTAGGTTAAGAATAATTTCGTGTATTAGGAAATAATTCTCAAAATCCCCTCCCTGACATTTTGTATGAATTTTGCTGACCATTAATAGGCAAAATAATTTTCTCCATGTATGGTGTGTGTTCTATGTACTAAGAATTGATTTCAGAGCTTGATACACATATATATAACTAACCCTAAAACTAGCTTGTGGAAATGGGTATTAAGAACTCTGTTATGACTGAGGAAAATAAAGCACAGAGAGGGAAAGTAGTTTGATCAACTTATAAGCTGGGAACTTGTGACTTGACCAAGGTCACTCTTACTTCACAGGTCATTCCCTTAAGTACTATATACATAGCTTTCTACATTCTTTATGTTGGATCAGAAAACCACAAAAGTCTCCATGTGATAGTACTAAAGAACTCTTGAGCTGTTGAATCACATCTTGAATTCAGTTGGTTATACTAATATGACTTTCGTGGTCATTAAGTATACTAGAGACTTTATACCAGTACAGGACATTTAACCTTTCTGCCAGGCCAGAAGTCTAATTTGAGCAGTTTTGCTTTGATGCTCTATTTTTGATTGGTTAAGCCATTCATCCTGTTTGACATTGTTGTGTGGTGTTGCTATGCTTACTTTAACCAGCTGTCACATTCCAGCCCAGAGGTGGGTGAAATGATTTGTGTTTATATGTAATTCTGAAAGGCTTTTAGATGCTTTGAGTTGGCAGTATGTCAATATAAAAGACATTTATCCATCCAGCATAGCAAGCCTGAGAGACTTTCAAAATTCTTCATTAACTTTATAAAAATTTCTTTCTGCCATTCAAATGTTGGCAGACTGTTCTTATGCAATTATTTCTAGCTCTATTATTAAGCCTGTGACTGTAAAGAGATGTCTTTGTAGCAGATACTCATTTCTTCATGTTGAATTGGTTCTAAATTTGTATGAGACTATTCATATCATATATCCTGTCTTTCTGAAAGAGATTATAACACTTAAAGCAGGATAGTTGTTCTGAGCTACAATTAGATATGGGAAGAAGTTTGAATTCCTCCAGTAGTGTTTCTGTACAAGTATACAGATTGATATAAGAATATAGAAATTTAATGAGCATTTAAATGCCTGAAGCAAGTCCAGGTGCTAGGGATACATAGAACAGTTCTGCATTGAGGGAACTAATAATGCAGCAGCAAAACAAAACAAAACAAAACAAAAAAAAACAAACCCTCATACTTTTAGTATTCTTTAACCACAAACTCATAATCCTTCCAAAAAGTATTGACAGCTTAAATCAGTGGAGTTGTGGGTTTAGTTATTCAGGAAATCATCTCAATTTTTTGTTACTTTCCTGTGTAGAAAGCTTATCTTCCAAAAGAGTATTATCCCTATTCACAAAATGTAAAGCCACCCAAGTGATTCAAAAAGTAACTTTAAAAATCAATAATTTCTTCAAGAAAGAAAAAAAGGCCAACCCCATATCAATCAATCTCTTTATCATCATTCACACAAAACACCCAGTTAACCAGTTGCTTTACTCAAACTTTCACTTCCAACAGGTCAGCTTAGCATTTGGACATAGAATGAATATGATTAAAAGGCATTATCTTCAATGATAAATTAATATCCTTATTTTCAAGTTATATTTACTTGGAGACAGTTTTTCAAAGAACAAAGGTATGTTTCTATTACCATCATTACTTAATTACAGCAGTATGATTTTATCAAAATTGGGATTTAAAAAATACCTTATTATATGTAATATAGTTACTTAGGAGGATAATTTACTTTTAGTGAACTAAATATGATATTACAGTGCTTCGTTTTTATATCTCATTTTAACTGTGCACAGAAGGAAAGTGTTAACATTTAATTGTCTGTGAAATATTTTCAAGGAGTTAGCTTTGATGTGAAAAAATAATAGTTACTTAGGGAACTGTAATGCTATAAGCTTGAGACACCCAACCCAATGAAAATTCTTTGAATAAAAAAGAGGGCAACCACAACAAATAGTATTTAAAATACGTCTCTGATCATATGAAGCTTTCACTTTCTTCATTATTTACTAGTTCTCATTTATTTCAATGTTCACCTGTCTAGTATACCACCATTACTATTTTAGTGATTCATCAGCATTGGCAACCTAAGCATTCCCTAAAAAAAAGCAAGGAATAGCAATTGGTACATGCTCAAGCTGAGTTAACTCAATGCTATTTATCTGGACGTAAAGTAAGAAAGGCAGTCAATCAGTTAAAAGTTTTAAATGTTTGATGGTGTTGTATCATGTAACCTTACCATCTGGATGACTGGATTTTAGTCTTTATATCCAGATGTCTGGCATCATGCAGACACAACCTCAGTGGTTCAATCAGTCAACAACTTTCATTGAGAGCCCCCTTTGCCTGGACAACTCAGCAAGGGCTAAAGGAAATGTCACCTCATGCATGGGCTATTACAGTATCCTCTTAATTAGTTCTCTTAACTTTACTCTCTCTCCATTCCAAACAACCAGGATACCAAAACACCATTTTCAAGATCTAAGTTAAATACTTGCTCAAGAGCCTTGCCTTGCCTCAGGTTTTCACTGAACTCTAGTTGCTTCATAGGTCTGTAACAGAAGAGTTTACAGAAACTCTGCTTTTAAATTAATCATGTTATTTACCTCTGTGTGTGTGAGCCCTTCTTCAGCTGTAGCCTGGAGTGGGTAATACTCAACTCTGTGAGCTGTTTTTATGCTTAGCTATATATTATGCATATCAGACTTCAAAAACTGTTCCAGGTTCATAGTCGTCACTCCATGAATGGAGGTAATTATTTTTATCTACTCATGATCAACATCAGTAAGGCTTAGAGTCAACATTTACTTTACCCTAAAATCTCATTGATTATAAGATGTCCAATTTGCAACTTTTTTGAGGAGAAAAGGCATCCTATTCCATTAATGTAGGCAAAGACTATAAAACTCAGACTGATTTCATAAATTACAGTGTGGAAAATTATGCTTATTGAGGAAATACACTATTGTTTCTACTGCTATTACTACTATTATTTTAACAATTCCTTTTTGCATTATGATCCAGACAAACTAAATTAATTGTTGAGGGAAAAGGAGGAATCAAAAATGATTCTAAAATTTTTGGCATGCATACTTACGCATGTGGTGCCACAAAATGAAATATGATATGTAGGAGTAAAAGACAAGTCAAATTTTGTCCATGTTGAGATTGCCATCAAGGGGGAAAGAGTCCACTGATCACTGAATATATGAATGGCCTTCTGAAGAAAAATCTGCAGATTAATATTTGGAGAATGTTTTACTGTGATTCTTTTAGTTACAAATCCACTCAGGGTGGCTCATATATGACTCCCATGAAAAGTAATAAGGGAATCACTTGAGCCAATGGTCACTAAACCAAGAGGGCTTCTTTGGAATCAAGATAATTCCAAAGATCCCCACATCAAGCATTCATGAGTCTTCATCCTAAATCTCAATCATTGTACTTTCTTTTATTATCATTGTATGAGTATTTGTTATGGACTAGGCACTAAGCTAAGCATTTTTTATGCCTTATGTCATGCAACTCTCACAAAAAGTCGTGTGAGATATTCTGTTATTATCCACATTTATAAGTGAAAAAACAGCTTCTGAGAATCTAAGTAATTTACCCAAGTACCCTCAGCTAATTAGTGGTAAATTAGTGGTCAACTTCAACTCCAGGGACCTATATGTACTACAAATAGTGGGCGCTGTGTTCTCTTCTGCCTCTGAATCCACTCTATTCCACTACCAATTGGCTTTTTGGTTTACTTAACTCACGTTCTCCCATAATTTCAGCCTGCGTATGGCCTTTCATAAATTCTCCAGTCTCATCAACATCATGATCTTTCAATTTAGCTCCCACTATTAAATGGTGATTTAATTTTTCTATTTTTTAGTCTGGCTCATGATAATAAGAATCTGTTTATCTCAATGCAATATTAAAATCAAGCTATGCATTTCATAAATGTTGTTCAGTCTGTTGATTGGTTGCCCTCACATCAGATACCCATCCCTAACTGGTTAACAGTTACTAAAAAGGCCAGCCAAGCCAATCAAAGGATGCATGTGGGGCAGCTTTCCTTAGGAAAGGTAAGACTGAAGCAATAGTAGAAACATCTCTACATAGGAGATAGGTGGGAGTTGAAGCTATGGAAGTGGGAAAGGTCCACAGTAGACCAAAAAGAAAAGAGGACACACAACAGAACCCTAAAAAATACCTATATGAAGATGGGCCAGAATAAGAGAGGTCAGTATAAGAAATTAACATAAAACAGAAAATTATGAGAAAAGTAGAAAATAGTGTCAAGGAATTCTATGAATAAGAAAGTTTGAAAATTAAGGGTGCCCTCCACAACAAAAGCTTCAGCAATATCAATTCTCATACAGTCCAGGGTTGAGCAAGAACAGGTCCTTGCTCTCAAGGTGGAGGAAACAAGTGTTAGTAATCACACTAGTTAATGCACAATTGCAATTCTGAGACATGCTACAGAGAAGAGGTATATGGTATTTTGAAACCGTAGACTACGAGGACTTGATACTGTGAAAGAGTTCAAGAAAATCTTGCCTTAGAATTGATGCCTGAATTGAGGTCTGAAAGGAGTGGGAATGGACTTAGGAGAAGTGGAGGACGGAAGAGCATTGCAGACAGAGAGAATGTGTAAAGCTCCTTTGGTAAGAGGGAATGTAGTGACGCTGGAGTGGAGGGAACAAGGACTTGACCGGAAGGAGGTACTGCTGGAGAGGTTGATAGGACGTAGACACGCAGAAGCTGGACGGTCACATTAAGGGGCTTGTTGTGTCGATACCCTACGTGCACTACGCTGGGAGGGAAAATGGGGTGATTGACATGATGAGATGAACATTCTGAAGTGATTGCTCTGGCTGCAATAAATAGGAAAGATCAAAGAATGGCATCATGCAAGATTTTTCTGTTTCAGTTAACAAAGTTCCCACTATTACTGGTTTAAGAAAAAAGATCTTTGTTGGCTCCAAACTTGTAAAGCATGGCCAAGAGCAGATATTCAGGCATTTTGGGATCCAGATACTTAATGATATTTTCAGGGATATATCACTCTGTGTCACAGATCTGATTTCTACTGCGTTGGCTTTATTTTTAGGCAGGATCTCCTCTCCCGGGGATGACATGGCAGCTGGAAGCCTAGAGTAAAAAAAATCTCTTATATTAGAACCCCAGCAGAAAGAGAACTTTTTCCCTACGGTTCCTGCAAATATCCCAGGACTGACACTTATTGAACACCTTGGTCACACTCCCATCCATGAAACAATCATGTGGCCAAGGAAGAGGACACACTCGTGGTCAGGCTCATTTCTGGAGGTACGCTCAATCCCACCTGAACCACATGGCCTGAGAAGAGGAAAGGGACAGTCCCCAAAGACAAACTTGGATGCTGTCTCCAGAAATGGGAGGCCCAGAGAAATTATGGGGGAACAGGTTAAGAAGGTCTTACGATATTCCTGGATAGAGATAACCATCGTTTGGATTGAGAGGTATTTAAGAAGAATAAATTTGTAGGATTTTGTAATGAATTAGACAAGAGGTAAGAGAGATTGAAGTATCAGGGGTATGTCCCAAGTTTCATGTTTATATAACTGGTGATATCATTCATTGAGAGAGTCAACACAGAAAGGGTGCCAGCTTAAGAGGTAGGGAGAGAGGCAGAACAGCATGAACTTAACTTGGAATGTGTTTACTTGGAGGTACCACTGAGACATTCAAGAGATGACAGGAATCTAAAGATCAGTGGGATATACAGGTCTGAAGATAAGGGAAGATATCAGGGCTGGAGGATAAGCTTGCCCAGGGCTGGAACACTCTTTTGAAGGTTGTCATGACCATGGATAGTGATAGAGGCAGAGCCAGATTACGGTCAGTGGAATCAGTGAAAGGTAAACAAATAGAGACTGCAAGTATATACTAGTCATTATGGCAGATTAACTATGGCCACAGATTCATTACTATTGCTTCCACTGAAAAGTGGAGTTTAGTTTGCTTCTCAGTGATTCTGGATTGACTTCAGTAACTTGCTTGACCAGAATAATGCAATAGACACAATGTTCTGGGACTTTTCATGCTATATCATAAGGAACCTTGTGATTTCCACCTGAGCCTCCTGGAATATGTGCTGTAAAGAGGCCCAAAGAGCCAGCCCAAACAGAGTGTTCTTGGGAAAATTATTAAACTCCTTAAGCTTCTACTTCTTTATTTGCATAATAATGCAAACTCAATTTTTAGTTGCTGGTTTATCATTAGTGTTCACTCAATCTGTAATGAAGTGAATTAAGTAGCATAAAAGGAGATAAGAGTTGGCTTGTTTTTCCCTTTACTAAGGATTATTTCTATAAGATTTTAAGACTATAACAATTTTAGTGGTAACTATTTATTATATAATGTTATCTTAAACTATCATTGACTCCATTTTACAATGTGGCAAGTAAAATTAAAAAGAGAGCAATACATTAACAATTTTAGACCCAGTTTAGATGTTGCATTAAATTCTAGATCCTTTGCTCAGCAAATGTACCATGTTAAACAATTAAATCATTAGTCAACTAATATCAAATCAGAACTGTTAAAGAAATAAATTTCATGTTCTCTGCTTTTTGTGACAACGTGGGAACTTTCAGTGGTGACATTTTCAGGAGTACTTTGCCATTTGAGCAGGGATTTTCTAAAGTTACAAATAGCTGTACTCTAATATCATTCCCAGAAATACCACCTCTGAAAGTCAGAGAATTAAATTACTTCTTTAATCTAGTAACTGTTGTAACCTCAAAGAGAGAATTTCAGGAAATACCACTGTCAGATTAAGTATTTGTAGGAATGCCATCTTAAAGAAGAATTTAGGGCTATAACATAGCAGTAATTTTATCTGACTTGTATTTTTCAAATGAGAAAAAAAAAATAGGAGCAATCAAGACACCTTGATTTATGTAGCAACTTGCTTCCACATAGTACTTCCCAATTTCCACAACCTCACTGGATGAAGTTTTCCTGTGTAACCCAGTGAACTTGCATTTCTCAGGCATGAGGAGAAAGGAGTCTCTTTTGACTCTTTTTTCCTGAGAACCTCCTCCCCATCAGGTTGCAAATGGGAAAGGGGATGTTTTCCTATAAATTTGACTGTTAGTGGCATGTTTTCCACCAGCTGAGGTGGGTCTGATATAAGCTTAGTGGCAGCCCAGTTGTTCACTCCAGGGGATTTTGGAGATGGCAAAGTCATGTCCTTACTTGACTATTTTGTCAGAGTCACTCTTTTCCCCCTCTTCTCCCCTACTTTCTTGGAGAAGGGAATGGGTCTGGATTACTGCAACCAACTCCCAAAGGCCCTTGTCAGAAAAGTATATATGACTGCATGTGATGTGTTGTGCTGAGCTGTTTACTGAGTAGACACCAGCCTTCACTGTTAGTCCATTGGAAATGAGATTAATCCGAGCAAGCCGTCATGGAGAGTATTGTATTAAATCATACATTTATCACCATCTGTATTAAATCCAGAGCACTGAAAAACTCTTAACTAAATACTTGGAGGCATTATAGTATTAACTGAGAATATCAAATACATTTGCAAGTATAGAAGTAACTGAAATTTGGAAATAAAATTAATTTTTACTCACTTGAATTAAAAATTACATTATATTCTCTGCTTACTTTTATTAAATGGAACAGAATATGGTAATGTGTTTTAAAATTGAACTTTAAAAAACAATCTTTGGATAGTTCTTTTTATTCTAATTCTACTAAGAGCAACAACAACTTTCCCACTTCTTCATAGAAGTAGAAGAAGGAGACAGTGTCTAACAAAAGTGAATCACTCAAACTGAAGTTGAAATTATATGTGAATCTTTATAATGCCCTCTTGAATTCTTTTCACTTCAAATCCTCACACTGTCAAATCATGGATAAAGAAAGACTTACCTGTGTAGTAAAGTCAGCATCCCGTATCAGGGCATGATGCTAACAGAGTGACAGTGGCTACAATAGTTTTTGAACCCACCCTCTCTCCTTTCCTTTATGGAATAATATCTGTTCTTTTAAGCCTGGTGACTGGACAAGCAAAAGAAAAGAAGGAGAAACCTTCCTAAGAACAGTACAATTGCCAAGCTCCAGCAAAGAGTCCATATGCTTTGGCTGGTGAATATATGTCACTACAAACCCTTAGAAATTTGGAACTAATTTACAAATTAGAAGACAAGATAATTATCTTTATTTGCTCTCTATGAACAGCCAATTTAGATGCTTCAAGGATACTTCCCTTTTTATCTCTCTCAATGGTAACCTTGTGAGAATGATTCCAATGATTGGCTACCTAATTTTCCACTTACTTGTTCTGTTTTCATCTCAATTCATTCTAAAGGAGATTTAAATGATGAACAATAAAAGATACATGTCCATCACGCGCACACAACACAGAAGCATAACATATGATTAATAAAATCAAAAAGGCTGTGAAAAGGAGGAGGGCAGTTGCAGTCTGCTTCACTTTACTATGGTTTGTGTAAATTTTCTTATGCCAGCACTCTAATAATACAAAAGAACGCTCAATACCTTTAAATACTTTATTGACAATATTAATATACTAATATATCAAGAAGTTTTCAGGCAAGTAGATAAATGTGACCTAACTCATGATTTCTAATGTACTGTAGATATTAAAATGATGTAATGTTGTACATTCTTTTTGTTTAAAAATATTTTATTGTCCTGAATAACTTCTATCTTTCCCCCACATATACACACAGCTTGACATTATATGGTGCAACATTAAGATAAAAGAAAAATTTTAGTTAGTAGGCTCCCTTGAAGTATGCTTAAAATAGAAATGTGGTATTTTCATCTGTGACACCAACAGGACCTAAACTGAGTCCATGAGATGATAAATATTCAGATTTATCTACAAAACCAACTGTTTCAGCATTTTCAGCCCCACCTTAAAAATATCATATCAATGACTGCCAACTCCATTAAGGGGTTCTTTCACCAAAATCATAAACCAAAATGTTTCTTCATTTAAACAATTTTATTTGTGGTGGAATTTCCAAAATCTCTTATATCTTGAAATCATCCACAAAATACTATTTTGTGCTTACATTAAAAAGATACATTTCTTATAAGATCAAAATATATACCATTAGGCAGTATTGTTATATTTTTATTTTACACAATATAATCAAAGGATTAAAGAGACAAGCAAAAAAGTTAAATATATATAAAACTCCCTATAACTGATTTACAGCTATCCTAAAGTTTTAAAGAAAAAAAAAATAAAGCTCTAAACATCAGATGTAATATTTTGATAAGCAATATTTATAAAAAATATAAGTTAAGCATTGCAACAAGCTACCTTTGATGAACTGACCCCTATAAGAAATAGTACCTCTGGAACTATATATCTAAAGCAAGACAAAGGAAAAGAAGAAAAGAAAGTATTAATTGCAATAGTGACTTTTTAGTTAAATACACTTTCTTATAAAGTGGCAAGATAATATTTACAAATTTACAACTGAAAGGAAATGTTTATTTACAGGTTGTCTTGCTTTTGGACTTTTTGGGCCTCTTTCCTCCTGTGTAATAGGCCCTCCTGGCAGAACTGATCTAGACTAGATTTTTAGTTCATAGCACATGATAGATGAGCCTGGAATTAGAGGCCCCTTGAGTTGCAGGCTGAGAATCGGTGCTGGCAACTGGAGAGAGAGATGCTGGGTCCTGGAGAGGCAATCCAGGTTGCTCTGAGTTGGTGATCCGATCCACTATGCTGGATAAGCAGTCCAAGCTGGATAAGGAGCTTTTATCCGTAGCATATACTAAGGATACAAAGAGAAAACCATTAAAAAAAAAAATCCTTGCTTATGTTGCCCCTTAAGCAGCAGGTCAGCTCCTTTGAAACCCAGAGGTCAGGTGGTCACAGAAAGCCTGATGTAGACATTTGCAACAAATATCTAGCAATTCATGGGGATGAAGGCGGGGAGTGGAGAAGCACCCGGGTAATAGTTCAAGCAAAAGCCCCTATGTCTGTGTGTGTGCATGGATGTATCTGTTAGGGGGACTTTGAGCAGAAGATGTGTGTTTATTTCGCTCTGTCCCAGAACGCCATAAATACCGCTCTATCCTCTTCCCACTACCGCGTGGAAGAACAGACTCTGCTCTGATAGGCTGAACTGTGAAGTTGAACTGGTTTTTAAACTCCTCTGAAGTCATCAATTCTTACCATTTGGTACATCAGGACAGTAGACGCTGTCAAAACTGCTGCTTTTTCTGGACCAGACAGGGCTGTTACATTCGGGCTATAATAAAAGACACAAAAGAAGGCATTTGTTTTGAGGTCTTGGCAAAAGATGCTCTGACCTAGGGTGTGGCAGTGCTTGCCCACCAGCTCCATAAACTGACCACTCTCAAATACCTTCATTGCCTTGATTTAGGAAGGGCTAGCCTCACCAAATCGCAAGGGCACTGAGGTCAATCTCTGTGCTTGGGGAAGAGGAGAGAGGCAGCAAAAGGAAGAGGGCGGGTGGAATTCAGCAGCCATGTGCATTGGGTTAACCATGCAAAATGGATTGGAGTAGAAGGAAGCCACACTAATTCAGAGAGAGAGCACTTTCCCAGGGCAAAAACACATTAAAACCTGGCAGCGTTGGCGCAAACGCCCTCTGTAAAGAATGCATCAACATCTTCCAGCCAGGCCTCAGCAGAGCAGGGACTCGGGCCACGCGGGCATTTCTTTCTTAAGTTACAAACTGCGGGACAGTGGAAGCCTCACACGGTTGCCTTTAGATGTTAGTGTATGGCAGGGGCCACTGGTGGTATACATTGGAAATAAACTGAGTTGTAGAGAAAACATCTGATTGATCATTCACAGCCACCTAGCTCACGTGACAACCTCTTCCTACGATGTACACTTAGAACTTGGTAGGAAGTCAAAGTAAACTCCTGGTCCGCCGCTACCCGTTCCCTGGCATCTGTCTAAACGCGGCACCTCTCTTCCCTTTCAGCAACGGCCTCCCCATCCCCACCCCTAACTATCCACCCATAACTGCTGGCTGTTTGGTCGCTACACCTGGCCTAAGTGAGATGTAAAGGTTTTTGTAAGAGATGGGAAGGGCCTAGGAGGTGCGGAGCTCTCTCTTACCGTGCTGTCAGAGAAGCTGGAGGTGGGGCTGGTGGGCTCAGAGCAGCTCTGCCCCGGCAGGCTGTAGTAGTTTTCCACCTGTTCCCTCAGCAGCTCCTGCAGGCTCTCAATGTAGCGGATGGCATTCCTGAGGATCTCCACCTTGGGCAGCCTCTGGTTGGGGTTGGTCGTGGTGCACCGCTTGAGCGTCTCGAAAGCCTGGTTGACCTTCTTCAGGCGTCTCCGCTCACGCATGGTGGCCGCCTTCCTCCGATCCATGGTGGTGGACTTCCTCTTGCACGCTTTGCAGGCCCACAGGAGGCAGTGGCCGGCCTGGTGGTGGCCCGTAGGTGCTCGCACGTGCTCGTCCTCGTCGGAGCCCTGCAGGTCTGCTTTGTGCGCCCCGAAAGCAGCCACTCGCGGCTCAAACTCGTCCCCGAACTCGCCCTCGGGGGACGGGATGCAGGAGCCATCGTAGAAGTACTCAGAAGGCGAGAACTGGCAGCCATCCATCATGTCCATCTTCTGCGGAGAGGCAGGAGGTGCACCTGGGCAGCAGCGAGATAGGGGAGAAACCGGAGCCTGGCGCCGCTGCGGGCAGGCGAGTCCCGGGCGGAGCTCCCTGGTCGGTTTCTCCGGTAATTAACAAGGGCAGACGCCTGGCGGCCTGGGTCAGCCGCGCTGGGGTTGAGGCTCTTTATATATTCTTGGGGAAGGGAGGCCGGCCCCAGTGGCCCCGCACTATTAGCATATCCCACCGCAACCCCCGCCGGGGCTGTCTGGGCAAACCTCCGCCTTTCCTCTGGAGACAACTTGCTGTTTACTGCCCCTTTTGACGCTAATGGTTTTACTGCATTTCTGCTGGGGCGGGGGTGATGGATGGCTCCCCAACCCGCTTACACACTCCAGATTACCTAAACCCAGGGACACTTAAAGGGTGTCACAGACAAAAGGGACGAAGGAAATCCAGCTTTGCACGATCGCTGCCACATTAAAAAAAAAGATACTTAGTAAATAGAACTCCCTACTTCAGCTGACACCAAAAGCGGACCTGCCTTCCCAGTCCGGGACATGAGGGATCACTTTGTTTTCAGGTGTTTCTCTTTTTCATGAACTTTAGTTGTGTCAGGCATTTTTTCAGCCAGTAGGCCAAATAACGGTTGCTAAAAGCTTGAAGTGGCACTTTCAATACTGGAGTGGATCTAGATTATTTTTTTAATGTTTTGTTTCTTATCATATTGCCATTTTGTAGGCTCTGTGTTATTGGGGGTAAGCGGGGAGGGGGGGTTCCTTTTCCCCAAGGCAGAGCCCGCTCTGAGTTCTCTCTCTATGCTCATCCAAAAGGCGTGGGCACAGGAGGGCCAGGTGGCCAGGAACACACCTCCCTTCCTCTCTTCCCCGCTTATGCGCATGTTTGCTGAGCGCCTCCTCTTTTGCGCCAGACCTTTGATGGGCCCTGAGCCGGCGGAAGATACGCACTGAGTGCGCCTCTTAAGATTTGTATTCTAAGAAACCCAGTTTTAGACGGCGAACTTCTTTCCAGGGGTGCGTCTCCCTTCTCCCTCCCTTTCTGCTCCGCCCTGTCGTTTCTACAGACTAAACAGCCAAGCAGGGCTTTGGGGTCGCTAATTTTCTGCTTTCAGGAAAACTAACACCGTTACAGATGCGTCCCAGCTGCCGGCGCAGCAATCCTTCTTGGCTCGTGTAAAATTTCCAACTCCTCCAATCCGAGAAACTTCACACACTTTGGCGACAAAAGCCTTCCAGAAAAGCAATCACAGCAGGGTCTTTGAAACTTTGGTGGCTAGAAGGCGAGAGGGGAGGGCTGCCATTTAAGTGACAATGAACCTATTAATCAGCTTTTGTCAATCCTCCTCCACCCTTACTTAACCCGCTACCAAATCATTTGTGGGCGGGGTGGGGGGGTGGGGGGCTTGCTGTTTATATATGGGAAAAGCTCTTACTTCAGGCCTAAACAAGTATTCTGAGGTTTGGGGTCAGGCCTTGTAGCCTCATTCAAAGAGGAGAGAGAGTTCTCACCTTGATCTTGGGTCATACAGTCCAGTAACTGTTGTGACTCCGAACGTATTGGGGACTGGGGGAGCTTTCTTTTCTATTACTTTTTCCTAAAATTATTTTCCGAAAGCAACCCTGGCAGGCAGATCCCTGTCTGCAGGAGCCAGAGAAGTATTAACTTTTTCAGGTGAAATCTGTACTCCAAAGTGAAGGTCCCAGAAACCAGAGGTGGGAGAGTGTCAGTCACCAAGGTTTGCTACCGACATCCCCGCCACAGTCCTCTCTTCCGAGTTCTGTCATCTCTAAGACAAAGACACTACCACCACCACCATCACCATCCACCCTCGAAAATCAGGCCCTTTCTTACCAACGGGCTGCTTAGTAGGCCTGTGGGAAATTCATCTGTACCTTATTTGGGACTATTAACAAGTGGCTGCCTTTGAAATGAATAGGTACCCAGGGCTATACCAGATAAAAGACTTAAGTTCCTAAAGGACTCATCCAGGCGGGTGGAAACATTCCAAACCATGCACATTGCTACCTCTGAAACACAGTAGTGGGTAATATTCTCATCTGGGAACTCTCAGCCAAGTCCCACAGGTTCTGGTCAGCAGCAATAGTACCATTTTCTTTGCCTAGAGAGTCCAGAAGTTCACACACTGGTCGAAGCTAAAACTGAGTTGTGTGCAGATTTAAGATTTGGGCACAAATAAACTTTAAGTGGAAGATAGAAGTTATCTTGCCTTTCAGCTGATTTCTTTCCACCAGGCACCTAATGTGCTTTGTACCCAAACTGCTCAGCGTTGTATGTGTGGAACAATTATTAAGAATTTTCTATTTGCCAAGCACTGTTCCCAACCCTTTCCATGTATTCACTCGTTTATGACTTAGGACAAATTTGTGTCAACTGTTAAGTGGACCCATTATTAAAAGAAGGTAACCAAGCTCAAGGAGTAAGTCCTTCGCCCCCGGTCACACAGAATTGGAAACTAGGCATCCCCGTGGAGCGCTTGTGCTCCTAGAGGTGAATTGCGTTTGTTTTTTTCTTGAATCAGTTCGTTCTCACTGCGCGCGTCCTTAACGCTCCAGAGCAGAAACTCGCAAACGCCGGTCCCCGACAGCTTTCCCTTGGCTCCCGGGCTGGGAAGACGCTGTCACTCAGGAGGCTCTGTCAGGAACGGTGGTTCTCAGAGGTTAGGGCTGTCTTTGGTAAGGTGATCTCAAACAAATTTACCAGAGTGCCGCGGGTGAGTGGAACTAAAGAAGCCGAGAAAACACAAGCGCCCGGCGGCTTAATGGGACTTGCTAGGGGGGAAACAGGGTCCAGGGTTGAGGACCCTTGGGACCCAAGTGCTGAAAATAGGATCTCAGAGCACCAAAGTTAAAAAAACGAGACAGAACTTTTAGACCTCTGTCAGGGGCGAGAGGAGAAAGAGATCAAAAATGGGAGGCAGGATACAAAGAAGGCAGGAAGCCAGCGCCTCAAAGATGGCTGGGCTCCCCTAATTCGGGAGAGATTCCCCTGCTCTTTTCCCAGGAAAGACCGTGGGAGGGGAAAATGCGAAACTGAGTGAACGAGACAGAGAAAAAAAAATTTTTTTGAGCGGGAAAATTGAACAGAGAAGTATGAAAAAAGTTAAAATTTACTTTTTAAAAAAATGGTCGTTTACAGTGCTCATCTGGGTGGCCTCTTCTTCTCAAAATCAGACTAGATTGGCTTTTGCTTCTCAGAGAAAAGAATGAAAATACTGTTTTCCACTATTTCTCCAGAGAAGTGGATGTCTTCCAGGCAGAGAAAACTCACGATTGTCTAATATGTAAACGGGTTGTTAGAAATGATATTCCAACACTGTCTGCTAGGAAAGTATCACAGTAGTCAGATGATGGGAGGAAAACTCAGCCCAGCTGGTGTTATAAATGAATGCCCACCAAGGTTCTGGTGAAGTATCAATAGATATAATGTTTTTAAATTTTTGTGTCATTTTACATTCTGAATAAAAATAAACACATGCTTAATTTTCTTACAATTTAGACTTGTAAGCAGGTTTTAATTGCAAAGACCTTTAAGTAATCATCAAGTTGTTGTTTTTTTTTTAAAGAGAACGTATTTTAGTTTAACCATTATGGCAACGATCCTAGTGTTGATGGACAGACCACACCAGCAAAATGATGCTTAGAGCTTCCTTTTTTAGTAAAATTTGCCCACCCTAGGAATTCTGCACAATTGAAAATTCTCCATGCTTCTCTTAGCAGGAGAAATCAAATATACATAGGAAGATAAGTTCATTTCAATTCGTTTCTGCCCCTACCTGAGACCCTTATCAACTCCTGGACCAAGGGAGTTGTTCTTGAAATTTTTGCTTATTATATCTGATGTAACAACGTGCTAAATAATTTCAAACCACTATTAGCTCTGGGAACCAGGCACACCTAAGTAAACACATTAGTACCTGCCAAAGCTGCTGGAAGAATTTGTGGAGAAGACAGCTGAGGAAGACATTGGCCTCTGCTTGAATTCGAAGACTCCCAGGAGAGATCAAAGGCCTAAGTAAGGACTTTTAGCAGCCTTGAGAGTAGAGAAAGTAGCCAGTCCTTGCAGCATTATCTTTGTTCCAGCACATGGCATAGGCATTCCGTCTCACAGGCTGACTCTGAACTAGGCTTGCAAAAAATTGCTTTTTCAGAATGAAACCTCTAGGAAGCAGGGTCATCTTCTGCAACACTTCTTCTGACTTTAAGGGAGTGACTGGAGGAGTCTGTTGGAGAAATGTCTTGATGGCTTAGCTCTTTGAGGAAATACCATGTTATTGCTAATTTACTAATGCATTAGAGTAGGAAATGAGATATTCAAAGTTTAAACTAAAATTTTTTTTTTTTTTTTTTTTTTTTTTTTTTTAAATTTTATTTATTTATAGCTGTGTTGGGTCTTCGTTTCTGCGCGAGGGCCTTCTCTAGTTGCGGCAAGCGGGGTCCACTCTTCATCGCGGTGCGCGGGCCTCTCACCATCGCGGCCTCTCTTGTTGCGGAGCACAGGCTCCAGACGCGCAGGCTCAGCAATTGTGGCTCACGGGCCCAGTTGCTCCACGGCATGTGGGATCTTCCCAGACCAGGGCTCGAACCCGTGTCCCCTGCATTGGCAGGCAGATTCTCAACCACTGCGCCACCAGGGAAGCCCAAAACTAAAATTTTTAAAAAATATTTTTTCCAGATAAGGTGTTGTAGGAGGAAGGTTTTGAGATGAATAAAAGGGATAAAATATTACTAAGAGAAAAGCACAGATGGGTAAATTCTAACTTTGAGTTAAGAGATGTCTTAATAGGGATAGAGGTCACTTTAGCAGCCCAAGACTTCTCTGCCAGTCTCAAGAGGACTTGGGAACACTGAATTTTAGCACCACACCTCCACCCTAAAAACATATGAAAGAGTCTGAAAAAAAAAAGTGAGTCCGTTAGACATAAGTGGATTTCCACTACGTTCAGGCTTGAAACTCAATGATCCAGGTGTGATGATTAAAGTTAGTTTCAGAAAGCTGACATTTGACATTCTACAAATTATTTCTATAGTAACATAAAAGAGAAAGTCACTTGTTATTTTATACTTGATAACTTCATGCCTGCCTCTGGAAAGAGGCTCAGTTTTAATTTCAAATTGCTTATCTTTACCAAGTTATTAACATCTTGATTTTCTGCTTCCACAGCCCTGTTTGTTTTGGCTTTGGCCTTAGTCAAGCTTATCATCATTAATATCAAATGAAAACATTTAAATTGCAAACACACCAAGGATTTCATTGGAAAGCCTAACATGTCAGCTATAGCAGTGGAGGTCACATGAAGTCTTTGGGAAATATTTGCTCTATTTAATGAAGAGACTTCTATAGGCAAACTTATTCCAAACAGTTTCTCAAGTTACCCAGCCAAGAGAGATAGAGAGGATTTGATTTGCAAAGACTGAATAAAATCTGTCAGCAGTTAAAGTCCATGAATTGATAAAAGCTTTCTGCTGATGAGCAGACCATAACACAAATCTTATTATAAATATATGCGCAGTTATAAAGTAAATGAGTTCACCTGGTCACTTAGGACATCTGATTTCAGTTGTGGCATGAATCTGATTTTCCAAAATATAGGGGTGTGCGTGTACATATACATTTTTAGGAAGTCGTTATCAATTCTCAGGAAAAAAAATCATAGATACATAATAAGCATGATTAATGGATATACACGCCATCAAGCCATCTTCAGTCACATGTGTTCTGATTAGATAATTTGCAATGCTTGACCACGGATCTTTTAATTCAATGACTCCTCTAATTTGGAGTTTACTAGCTAATCACTCTTGAGAAAGAGCTTTTGGAAAACAATTGTCAAATACAGCCAAGTTATTCTACAGCCCTTAAATGCTCCTTCTTGTTTCTCAAGGGCTTCCCTTTCAGGATGCATAAGCAATTCAGAGAGCAAGCTTGAAGCCACTGCTGTTGACTGGCTCCAAATCCTGGCTCTATACTTAAAACTGCAAGAACTCCTCTCTGTTCCAAAGTATCCTTTTCTCATAAGAGATAACAAAAGGATCCCTTTACAGGTTTTCGTAGGGTTATATGAGTAAACAGGTAAAGTGTTAGTAACGGCTCATTCATTTTACTGCTGGCCTCGTTGTTATTAATACTTTCTCAGCCAGAGCCTGCAAAAAAGCTAGAAAACTAAATCTGACGGAACTGTGGCTTTTGGTGGAAGAGAAGCCTCTTGTTGGTCAGTTTAGATTTACTAATGAAAAATAAAAACAGCTGACATTTAGTGTTTATTTTTGTGTCCTGTTTTGGTTAAGAACTTTATCTCAGTGAATCTTCAGAACTCCAGGAGTTAATAAGCACTATTATAGTCATCCCCATTATTTTATAAATGAGGGAACGGGAGAAAGAGAGGAGCAGTGATAGTTCCACCTTTACACCGTAGCAGCGAAGATTCAATCCAGTTATGGCGCACAGGGGTTCAGCAGTTCGCATCCGCTAACACTCCCGCCTACTTCTCTCACACTTCTGAGAGGGATTCTATGTCAAGATCAGTTTCCTCTGTGAAGCTTTCTGCATTTTAGGAGAAAGTGGAATTATCCATACACTCAGAAAACTGAGTAACTATTATCCCCAGGAAGAAGCCTTTTGAAATGCTAAAGGAGCAAGACGCTGCTCCATGCCTGCGGGGTGGGGGCGCGGTCTGGGGCGGCACCTGGAACTCTGGCGGTGGGCAAAAAGGTCCAGACTGGAGCGTTGGGAATGAAGTTTGGGCTGGGAAGTGCTGAATGAGATTTGATTTTCAATTTCTGAACTGAGGACTAGCTGTAGAGAAAAAGAGGGAAGGAAGCAGTTAAGGGCGGGCGGGCGGGGGGGGAGTGAAAGTACCATTTACGGAATGTAAGAGAGAAGTAGCAATTCCAAAGAAATAGCTTGCCTCTTTCCTCTGCTTCACTTCCCACTGTGATTCTTGGTGGTCGTTTCTTCCTGAGGTTACAGGATAAACAAACCTGGCACACGTTGTAAAATCCTCACGGTTAGGAGCTCCTGGGGCTTCAAGCCTCTCTGGGGCTTTGCTATTTGGTCCAGCTAAGAGGTTTCATGTGTGTTGTTGTTGTCTTTTGCCCTCAGCCATTTAACCCTTACCTCTCTTGAAGCAACCTTCCTTCAAAGACGCCCACCGCACCTCATGAGCCAGATCGTCCCCTTCTTTTATCTTTCTATTTGGAAAACAAACCCAAACCACAAGAGGTCTTGAGGCTATTCCAGTCTTCTAGCCACCAGTCTGGTTCAAGAAAACCCAGGAGGGACCAAAGACCTGGCTCGGAAGCCAGCGCAGCCCCTGGTGCACTATATGAATGCTTCCTCACGAAGGGCCGGGCCTGTAAATTCAAAGAGGGAAAGTAATTCGGGCTAAATTAGCGGAAGATTTTTTTAGGCAAATAAGCAGAATTTTTGTGTGGTAATTTCTTCTAACAATGAGATTTTCCTCGATTGAACATTCAGTTGTTAACTTTGAGAAAGTAAATCTCACCCAGATCTCCAGGTAAAGGACAGTTAAAACAGAAAGAAAAGGGATGCTGATTAAAGGGAAAAGGGCAGATTTCTTCCGGATGGTCTTCATTTCTAACCACAAGGGTGGGGTCTACATGAGACAGAAAAGTGAACAGTTTAATTCAGACACAGGAAAACAACCCATTTTCCTCCCTTTAAATCAGTCCATAAGTAAACGCCCAAATAAATGGGCTTGGGTGATTTCTAAATTAAAACGTGGTTCACCTTTATTTATGCCTCAAACATGTTTTTTTCAGTTGAATCAAATTAGGAACAACTTTGTTCATATAGAAACTTATATTTTAATATTACAATACCAGGATCCTCGCACATTTTATATACAATACGTCACTACACATTTAAAATATATTTCTTAGGTTTACATAAAAAATGAAAGTACTAAGATTATTTACAAAAATCTATTCAATACCACTAACATTTAGATGCAACGTTCCCACTTTGCTTTAAACAGGAATGAACTTCTTTTGAACATGGCACAAAAGGATCACCGTAATAAAAGTAAATATATTACAAAACCAACCAAACAAAAACAAAGCAAAACTGCTAGATCTAAGCCACTCGCGGTTCCCAAAATACAAGCCCAAAGCCGAAAGGCTTTTTCATCTGAGCGTGCACAACAGTTTCCGAGAAGTTTCTTTGTGGATATGGCTCCTTCCCTTTCATAAGCTCCTGGGTCTGGGTTCCTAAATATTACTGTAACGTGACCTAAAGGATTAGGCGAAGGAGGGAGGGAGGGATCTTCCTGCTACGTGGAGGACATCCCAAGCACCGGCGCGGGGTTACTTCTCCACCACCTCCTCCACGCAGGGGAGTTTGTGCTCCTCCGAGGAGATGCTGTCCACGATGGAGGAAAGGCATCGAAGGCTACTCGAGGCCGATGAATCGATGCTTGCCCCTCCTGAGCGCAGAAAACACACACACAAACATAACCCCGAAGGAAGGAAGAAGCCGGCAGCCCCGCGCCCCGCGCGAAGCCGCTTAGACCGCGCGGGAGGACCGGTCCCCGCGCAAGGAGCGCCGGTCTCTTAGGGACCGTCCAGGCTCCTGCTGGGCTCCGAGCGCTTTCTGCCCCCAGCGAGCACCCCAGTCCCCTCCCGGGATGTTCTCCAGCGCAGTCCAGTGCCCTTTTACTTTACCTTCCTTGGCAGTTATCACGAGCCCCCTGGAATGATCCGAAACACTTGGCCACTGGGAGCTGCAGGTGCGCAGGAAATCCGCACCCTCGAGCTGGAGGAAGACCGAGGCAGCAGATTAGCCAAGAAACGTCGGTTCCGGGGGTGGGGTAGGGGGCCCTTTGGGAGGGGGTCTCCCCTGTTTCCTCCGGCCGGGTACGAATTTCCTGCCTATTGCAGGCACCCCGCGTTCACGGGTCACCGGGGGTTCCTTGGAGAGGGACCGGGAGGGGCGGGTGAGGAAGGAGGACGCGAACGGAGACAGAGCCGCTGGAGGTTCAGGCCCCGAGGAGGCGCCTAATCAGCCTCTGCGTTCCCCGGCCCCGGCGGCGTCTGCGCTTACATTCTCTTGCTTGGGTCTGTAGCTGAAGGGGTCCACCCCTAGCTCCTGCACTTTGTCCTGCTGATCCAGCCGGTGCAGCAGGTCCTGCAACCGCTCGATGTAGTTGATGGCGCTCCGCAGAATCTCCACCTTGGGCAGTCTCTGGTTGGGGTTGGCCACAGTCCGCCGCTTCAGTGCCTCGAAGGCCTCGTTGATTTTCTTGAGCCGCCTCCTCTCGCGCAGGGTGGCGGCCTTCCGCCGGTCGGTGGGGGCAGATTTTCTCTTGCAGGTCTTGCAAGCCCAGATCAGGCACTGGCCGGGGCAGTGGGCAGGCTGCAGGCCTGGGGGCGCCAGGACATGTTCCTCTCCGCCGCTGTCGCTCCCAGCTTCCGGGGGCATTTGGTCCTGGCAGGGGGACAGGGTACCATCACTCCCTGGATACAAAGGAGAGCCCTCCGCCACTTCTAACGGCTGCAGGGTAACATTTTCCCCATCCAAGTAGAAGAAGTAGGAGCCAGTTTCAAAAAGGTCCATCATCATGTTCTCCTCCTTGGCCTCTGACTGGGTCTGAACGGGGTGATGGGCTCAAAAACCCAGAGGAGCCACCCCGATGGCATTTAATTAGTGCGGTGACTTAAGTCGCCCCAGCTTTATATATAGAAGCTCCTGAAACTCAATCCACCTTTTAGCTGTCATGGAGCATCAGTCTCTCAATGTGATTACAGCCAGCGCTCTCTAGAACATCTAGCCTGAAAGAAAACTGAGAAGTGTCACCCCCGGAATGATGCGGCAACCTATGTGCAGAACAGGTGAAAACAAAATACATGGAGAGAATCCAAAAATTTAAACAAAGCATCGAACACCTCAGTCTGGGGCAGTTTGGATGCTAACCTGCTTACAGGACAACTTCAGACCAACTGGGGATTAACACTGCCCCATTCCCCTCCCCCAGGCTCATCTGAATTCTAAGTATAGACCCATATGATGAAAGATTTCAAAGGCAGTAGCCATGGCTCCAAAATAGCTTGGTTAATGTTTGCAGACTGGTTCAGCTCTTTTCTCCCTCCTGCCTGTCAAAAAGGTGCTATTCCTGCGATTAAAACCATTACAGTCCTTCAAAGGTTATACATGACTTTCAGGCTGCAGCCTCAATAGCAGCAGGTAAATCTCTTTCCTCTCTTTTACTAAGGTTGAATGACAATTTGGGAGCTGGAAGGGGGTGGCTGGAGGGTGCTCAGGTTCCTTCCTTGGCTATCTGTTTTTGGAGGGTAGCAACCAAGATCTGAATTCCGTACCCCTGCTCCACGGTGGAGCAGTAGTACCTATAAGGTAAGGGGTGGGACTGAGGATGGGGATGCACTAAATGTAATAATGTCTCTTGAAAAATAGTTTTAGTGGAAATAAGACTCACACTATAGCTATGTGATGTTCCAGGATTCAACGTGCCACTCCAAGATGCCTCTGTTAAGGCTCCTGTTCTACAGTGTGTGGTCACAGCTTTTTCATTAGCATTCTCGGTATCCACTGACTCCAAATACGTTCTTTCATAGGATTCAGATGAGAAAGGTAGCAACCAAGATACAAACCAAGGAACAGAATGTTCCTTGCAGTTTGCCCGTGGCCCCATACACACGAGGGTGGTGGTAGAGGAGGCAGCACAAGATAAGGGTGACGTGCAGGGCCCCTAACTTCCAAAGACGCCCCCTCAGGGCTCAGCTAAGTTCATCCCTATTTATGTGTGCATGGGTAATACTAGGTCTCGATTTCTTTAAGATAACAACGGTTGCCTTATGGGATTTGGGTGAGAATTCGATCAAATGATGCCATGCGTGTGAAGCATATAACCTTATATTAGCTGCTTGATGAACATTAGTTATTTAAAGCATAAGGCCATGTCAAGGCTAAGACCATTTCTTACGAGGGAAATAAAGCACAGCTGTAGCAGAGATTTATTTTTTCTCCTATGTAAATTGTTTTACTTTATTTATTTATTTTTATATCCCTTCCCTTTCCCTTTCCTTTCCGTCCCCTCCCAGAGCTCTGGAAGGACTCTTTCCACCCTTACATTGCCTTTGGGGTGACAGTCAACTCTGGTCTTAGCCTTTATAGTCAGTGCCTGAAAAACTAGATGGAAACATAAGATCTTCTTATTCTACCCCAAGCAGCGGTAATTATAGGCTGTGTTCAATACGATTTCATTTTCTTTTCTTTCTTTCTTTTTTTTTTTTTTTTTTTTTTTGTGGTACCGAGCCTCTCACTGTTGTGGCCTCTCCCGTTGCGGAG
Source organism: Mesoplodon bidens (assembly GCF_964165515.1). NCBI lineage: Eukaryota > Metazoa > Chordata > Mammalia > Artiodactyla > Ziphiidae > Mesoplodon > Mesoplodon bidens. The sequence continues at coordinate 95,631,947 of NC_138167.1, forward strand.
CACAGGCTCCGGACGCGCAGGCCCAGCGCCCATGGCTCACGGGCCCAGCCGCTCCGCGGCATGTGGGATCTTCCCGGACCGGGGCACGAACCTGTGTCCCCTGCATCGGCAGGCGGACTCTCAACCACTGTGCCCCCAGGGAAGCCCCCGATCTCATTTTTTAAATGAATAGACTAAAGACAATGTCCTTGGACTCAATGGTCAGACAACGTAGAAACTAGTTACACTTTTTAGTTAAGTCACTTGTTCCAGAAGATAATTCTTCATAGTCTCTTCCTATTGAGCCACAGACTTGGGATGTTAAGTTTTGACATTTTGTGCTGTTTTTACATTTTTGTTATGTGCAGCTGAATAATTCCTTATAAAGTGTGAGAACCATTTTTCTGTTTTTGGAAAAGTAGGAGGCACAGGGAATAATAAGAAACCAATACTTTTGTGACATTTTCTCCTATTTCTGCCATTCCCCTGGTTGCTAATATCAGCAGTTAAGACTCCAGATTGGAGGCTCCAAGAATTCAGGGAATAGCCTAACATCTATTAAGGAAAATTACCCTGTGCTCTTAACCTCACTCTGTGCTGTATCTTGTAATGTGAAGACAATTTGAAAAGTCATTTTAACCAGTAAAGTTATATAGCATTGTTGCTAAGATTATTAAGATAACAATATGTGAAATTCATTTATTCAACATTTTTGGGGTACCTACTGAGTGCCAGATAGTGTCCTGGGTGACAAGAATAAAATGGTGAAAAATGACCTCTTCTTATGGAGTTGGAATCTAGAAGGGTGAGTGAAATTGACTAGGTGATTAAAAAATGGGAGCAATAGCACTGGAATTGGGGGTGGAAGACCTAGATCACAATCGTTTGGGACCTATGAGAACTTAGTCAACCCTAATATCTCAAATTCTCAGTTTTTTCACCCATAACATGTATAATGGCAAAGACATCATACTCTCAAAGGTCATGATAAAGTTTTTTAAAATGTGAAATCACTTCAAAAATGTTGCATACCTATAAAAGTATTTTTATTACTGCAATTAGGTATGGAGAAAAAATGAGATAAGAAAAAGATCACTTCTAGGGAATTTTGTTGCTTGGGTGACAGAATTAACGAAGCATCGACATATATACACTACCAAACGTAACATAGATAGCTAGTGGGAAGCAGCCGCACAGCACAGGGAGATCAGCTCGGTGCTTTGTGTCCACCTAGAGGGGTGGGATAGGGAGGGTGGGAGGGAGACGCAAGAGGGCGGGGATATGGGGATATATGTATGCATATGGCTGATTCACTTTGTTGCACAACAGAAAGTAACACAGCATTGTAAAGCAATTATACTCCAATAAAGATGTATTTTTTTTAAAAAAGAAGTAACGTTTAAGGTGACACCATTCTTAGACTCACCACTGATTTTAAGAGGTATCGGGTAGATATGAGAAAGTCTGCACATCATGAACCTGCTAAAGAATATGAAAGTGTGCACTTTCTCCTTCATTTTTCCCTTATTTAAGTGTTGCCACTGGAGACACGGTGAGTTCAAAATGTAGAAAGAGAAGATTCTAAAAAGAAGAAGAAAAAGCTTTGGGGTGCTGATCAAGAGCAACTTCCCAGAAAGGGGTGGCATTTCTTTGTGTGAATTCAACTATCACTTTTGAACTGTCATTTCTTATTAAACTACAAAGCCCCTTTCACAACATTTTCTAGAACTCGGGCCAATAAAATTAATGTTGTTATTCACCTTTGTTCAAACAGATTTTTCCCTCTTTTGTTGTTGCTTTGGGGATTGGGAATAGGGATGGGAAGAGAGAAAAAAGGAAATGCCAGCTTGGGAAATAACCATTTTTTATCAGATTAGGTAATGGGAAAATACACAGTGATTCCAGACGACTAAATACGGAACTCTTGGAACTCAAACAAAATGTGAGATGCCTGTAATTGCAATTACATTATTTCTCAGTACAACTTGGGAGACACAGATCTTGACAAGTGGTCAAAACAGGTTTATCCTCCAAGGTTTAAATAGTTCAAATATTTTTTTTTAATTATGGAAAAAGTAAATAATAATAAGAGAATAATAATATTGTGTCAATAAATCACTTCAGGGGCCTAGAGTTCATTCATAACAGAATGTGAAAGTAAGCTAGTGATAGAATTGAGAGTTTTGAAATAGTTTACCACCCCATTATTCTTACTTCATGCTTAGTTATTTGTAAAAGCATTTTCCTCCCATCATCTCCACAAAAGCTTGAGTATGTCCAGTTCTTCTTCTCCGTGAAAAGGAGTGGGAGGAAAAGGATTATGGCCAGCTCAGCCAATGGTGGATTTTAGCTATGAGCCTTTGGGAAGGTGCTGTTATGTGGTAGAAAAACAGTCTCGGAGTAAGCCAGAATCTAAGTTCTAGCCATTCTCAATTATACATTCCAAGCCTCAGTTTTATAAGAGATCAAATGGCATATGTAATGTATACATCACAGGGTTGTTGTTAGCATAAAATGGAAAAGAATATATATGTTGAGTCCTTGTTATGGAATATACACTCAACAAATTTTAATTTCCTTCCTTCCCCTACTCAATTCATAAGGCCTCTGATTGAAATAGCCAAAGGGAATTAACTGAAATACCTAGATTTGTTAAGACAGATGTTTAGGATAAATTTAGGAATTTATTTGTGTTAATGGGGTAATGGAAGTGAAAATATTAGAACTAGTGACTCTGATAATTGTGTTTCATGTATTTATGCCCTCAACAAATTTCCAATTAGTGGGGGACAGACACTAATTTTCAAAAATGACACAAATGACTACCTGAGCTAAGAACTTTGGAGGAAAAGAATGTGGTTCTTTATGAGTGTATAACAGTGAAGAGTCTGTCATGAATGGAAGCTTGCGAAAGGATGGTCTGGGGACGTAAGTTCCTGAGATGTTGGGTTGGTATTTCTAGGGAGCAGAGGTGAAGGTTTTTAACAAACCTGTGGATTGGCGTAGTGGCGACAGTAGGAGGAAGGTCAGGGAAGAAGTAGACACAGGGTTAGTCAGAAACTGATGAAGAGATTTTTGTGGTTATACCTAAGGAATTTGGCTATATTACTGCATAGCTGGGTTCAAAGAAAGCAGTTTCAGTTACAGCTGAGAAAGTAGACCTGAGGGCCAGATAGAAAATATACTTTTTTCAGCAGCGGAAAGAAAGAGGAGAAAAGGGAGTAAAAGAAACGGGGTGGAGGAGGGCAAGGAGAGAAAGAAAATGAACAGCGCTAAGTCCAGCCTGCCGGGAGAAGATGATCAACTAACAAGGCCAGTGAGCGGCCCTGAAGAGCAGAAGGTGAAGGAAGGGCCTGCTGACTGAAAGGGAAAATTCAGAAGAGGCAGATTAATGCTTTAAACTTGTGGCTGCTACATGAGTAACCTGAAGCCATGCACCTGTAATTTACCTAATCTGCAGACAGTGTGTGCCCAGAGATTCCCGAACACTGTGGTAAAAATAGTTTGCACTTAGACAGAACATTCGAGTTACTGCAGAGGACATGGGGGAGGGGCACAGACCAAGCAGAGGAGAAGGGAATGTTTTAAAGGCGAATGCTCTGCAACTTCCAGACTGTGGCAGTGAGAAGTTGGGCAGAGAAATGGGGCTGGATCTGGATTACGGGGACTGCTGGGCAGCTGCCTTTTTCAAAATAGCTCCGAAGAAATGTGTCTAAGATGAGCAGAGAGGCTGCTCTTCAGATTTTTCAAATGTATTTTTTACTCTTTGCTCTCACCCCCCTTTCCCTTCCACTTGGGACTAGAACAGGACTTCCACAAAAACCTGTGTTCAGTTCATGTACTAGATACAAAATGCTACTGAAAGGGGCTGCTGCTCGTTTAGTTTCTAGGCACAGTGTCCAGGGAAAGAGACCACAAATGCTCGTCTACCTGAGAAACTCTTATTTGGTGCTTAAAAAATGAAGTTCTCTTTATAATTCTGCACTCTCCCTATTTTCACTCAGATTTAGGAGTTTGAGAGCAACATTTGTGAACCATTAGAATGTTTTCAGGTTACGTATTCCTTCCCTGTGGGTCACCAACTGGCAAAGGTTTGCTTAGGACAAGTACCCAGGAGGTCCCACTTTCAGTACAAAGACTGGGAAATCCTGGACAAATCAGAACAAGTTGGTCACCCTACTTCCAGGAAAAACAGGATAGGTGCTGACAAGTATCTATTCATAAATAAGAGCAATGAACAGAGTGCAGTATATATAAAGGAGACTTTCTTTAAACATAATTATAGTGACTACAAATATGGGGTTTGATGTTAGATCTAGATCCTAGGCCCAGCTCTGCCATTTGCTAATATTTGACCTTGGGCAAGTTATTTAACTTCTCTAAGTCTCAACTAGTCCATAAAATGGAAATAATATTACCCTATAAGGTTGGTTTAATGATTAAAACAAAGTTAATAAACAATATACAGTGTCTAGTGCATAGTAAACAATACAAATTGGTATTATATTATTTAACTTTTGATTGAAGAAAAATCATCCACCTACGTGTCACCTCAATAAATCATCCTTTGCTTTTTGTCTCCTATATGACCAAAATTTTTATATAATGTAATAATACATAATGTAAATTTTGTATTACATAATTTTAAGAATATAGATATAATGCAATATCATGTATATATGGCCTTTTTCACTTAAAATATTACATAAACATTTTCCATGATGCTATGTAAAACTAATGTTTAAAATTTCTAAGATATATGGAATGATTTTTCAATGTTATTTACACCTTTTAAAAACTAAATGAATTGTGGTATTCAGATGACCCAAATTATAGTAGGGTCTGATGTTACTAGCTTGTTAAGCTAAACAGATGTCTCTAGTATAGAATGGTTAGCCAAGTATTTTGTTACTGCCCTCCAACTGGCTGGTTATGACATATTGTCCAAAATAGTTGGTGCTTTAATGCCTATGTCACAGCCTACTGTGACAAATAGTCACCACTGTACAAACACATTTATTCCATAAAGTTTTTCTACCGGTTTGGAAAAAAAGTTGTTTAATCAGACGTACACACACATTTCATACTTTTTCAGAAGCTCAGACATTTCTCCTTGAGATAATGCATGTTAGCTTTTAGGATAGTAAGTGATAGAAACATGGAAAAAGGTATAAAATGTTTAAATTGTATATAATCTGGTGCTTTTTAAGTACAGGGATTATATTTTCAGTGTGCCACTAGTCACATAAAAATTAATCATGTTAAGTTTTATCTTCCCTGATTTCAAGATCTGGGCTAGATGTTGTGATTGGAAAAGCCGTGCTGTATAATTTCACAATGTAAGTATAATCTTTTTATTAAATCATTTAACTTCTTTTTAAATTTTCTTTTGTTTAAGTATAAACTATCATGAGATTTAAGCTGTAATATTCCAGAATTTGTACTTTTAGAGTATAGAATAAAAAGTAGTTATATATATATTTTATTTTGTAAAGTTGTAGCCATTATTCAATTCTGAAAAAAAAAAAGTTGCAGTCCCTGTGTCAGAGTGCTTTAAATAAATGATTTCATTACATCTTTTTTTAAAAATACATTTATTTATTTATTTATTTATTTAGGCTGCGTTGGGTCTTTGTTGCTGCTCATGGGCTTTCTCTGGTTGTGGCGAGCGGGGGCTACTCTTCGTTGTGGTGCACCGGCTTCTCGTTACGGTGGCTTCTCTTGTTGTGGAGCATGGGCTCTAGGCACACGGGCTTCAGTAGTTACAGCACGTGGGCTCAGTAGTTGTGGCTCGTGGGCTCTAGAGCACAGGCTCAGTAGTTGTGGCGCACGGGCTTAGTTGCTCCGCGGCATGTGGGATCTTCCCGGACCAGGGCTTGAACCCCTGTCCCCTGTGTTGGCAGGCGGATTCTTAACCACTGCACCACCAGGGAAGCCGGATTTCATTACATCTTCACAATATTTTATCAAGTATGATTTATCTCCATTTTAAAGAGGGAGTGAAGCATTGAGAAATTAATCTACTTGCCTGAAAATCACATGCTTATAAACTAAACTCTGGCCCTTATAGCAGTAATTTATATAATCAAAATGAAGTTCTTATTCTGAGCCTCCTTACAGTGCCCAACAGAAGAGTAGTCTTCAGTGGGAAAAAAAAAGTCTAGGGGCAAACTACCTTAGAGGACCTTTGAATGTTTATTTGGCAACCTGTAGGGTAACTTCCATTTTTCCAGTGACCAAAAGAGGCACTGTTGATAGCTGTTGGTTGAGATTTGGACCTGTGTTGTACTTTGGGAAATAATGATGCAGTGCTATTTTCCATGTACAGTGCCACGTACAGGCAGCCTGTCCCAGAGGTCATGAAACTGATGCTCAAATTCAAATGCTTGAAACTCATGGTCTATTTGATTATTTTAAAATATACAGTAAGAAGGAAAGAGAAAGACGGAGTGGGTTAGCGCACTTAAGATAGGGTAAAAGTGGGGTGGAGAGACCATACTATACAAGTCTTGAGCTACACAATGCATATATATCCTGTCTTTCTCCCTTCCCCTTCAGTCTGCCCCACTTACAGTATCTACAAGGACTAGAATTGCGGGTGATCAAAGGATTTCAGCAGATGGAAGGTGTCTGAACAAATACACAGATGCTCTATACACCTAGTCAAAACTACAGCTCACCTATAATCTACTGGGCAGCCAGCAGATTCTGTGGACCAAACTGGATTTCACCAATAAGTGGTCAGTTTAAGACTTCTTAAATATTGGGTTTCTCAGGCATATTTAGTTATTTGATGCTTAATTGGCCCTCCATCCCTTTCTATGTTGACAAGCATAGGCTACACTTACTTTGTCTCTAACCTGTTTTCCAAGCCATTTGCTTTTATATTTAGTTTCATCTATTCTCCCTATTTTTTCCTCTTATACTCTATGGTAGGATTGAATATTCTTAAATAAGAGCAAATGTATATTATATCTCCTTTCAGAAGTTCTTTACATGTTTTCAAATAGAATTACTATCGCTTGATATTTTCTAGTTTCTTGCCTAATTTCTTTGAATTCTTTAACATAAATCTATCTTATAAAAGTTTCATAATCTCTAATTTCTATTTGCCACTTCCCACCCCTTGTTCTTTGCTTCTTTTTGAAAGTTGCAAAAAAAGATAGCTTGGGCTTGAAAGAGTCTTTTTTTCCCTCAAAATGGTGGGTACATTTTGTTCAAGAAATACCACATCAGCTGAGTGTAGAATTTATTTCTAAATTTGTGTTCAAGAAAACAGACGATCATATGCTTTTGGAGATCAACAAAGTAAGGTGCTTACGTAGCCCTTAATAAAGCATTCTTTTTGCTAAACACAGAGTAATGTGGATTGTGACAAGCATGACTCCTATGATGGATATTTGGTAAAGTATGATTTTCTTTTCATACAAACCAGGGCTCTATTAACATGGTTTCCTCAAGTCTACTTCTCACTTCCAAATCCTCTAGGAATTGACACCAACTGTCCATTTTGACACTTGTTCATTAATTTCCTTTCAATGGGACTATTCTCTTCTCTCAGCTGTTGTAGCAATTTAAGGTTTTACAGACTCTTCTGGTATGGCTCTTTGTTGAACATTCTTTCTGTGTTCAGACTGTGTAACACCAGAGCCTGGAAGTATGTCACAGAGTCATTAATGTAGTTCACCACTTGCTCCATTATCCACTCTCACAGAGGGAGACTTTAGCTGACCCCTTAAAAACTGAAAAGGGCAAAATCAATTAGTTCTCTCCAGCAAGATTTAATGGTCTTGATAGCAGCAAATCCGTGCTTCCTTTCCTAACCTGCATCATTCTACACACCTGACCTGACTGCATCCAGTCGATCTCTAGTTATAAACTTCTTACAGAAAAAAACATTTTTTTCCTGTTTGGGAGGTGTGTATATACACACGCTGTGTGAGGGAGGTCATTTCACTGCCATGACTGTAAGCACTAACAGATCCCAGTAAACACAGAATGATTGTTGCATCTCTTTGTGAAATATGAACAACCTTGTTAATTTTTATTCATGATTGGGAAACCCCAGCATTTTGAGGATTAAAGGGCATAAAAATGAATAATACAAGAATGGCTGTAGAAGAATGTAGCATTTGTTTTGTAGTAAAATGAAGTGGGACCGTGTGACTTTTCCATGGTGCAAGTTCTTTTCTTGTGCGTCAAGAAGAAAGAATGCAAGAAGCAAGGGCTGCTTTACACTTTACCAATCTGTTGTGCTGTCCCTGGAAATTTTTGCATTTGAAGTTTGGCAGAAGGTAGCAAATTTTATGTGTGTGGTTGCTATGCTTAAAAATAAGTATATAATAAGTGATATTTGATTGTTTCATATTATCTTACTATTTTATAGATGAACATGGTTTAATCTTTTAGATTTTCTTTCATCTTATGATATAATAGCACTAAGAACATATGCTGCTTTTTTTTAACTAAGTAATTTCAAGATATTAATTCTTTCATGTTCCCTATATAATTCTAAGACAGCTAGACTTCTTATATTTCAAACTTTATTTTTACTTCTTTGAGTGTTTGGTATTTTATATAGCTTTCTAAAACTCTCATAGCAGAACTTTTTCTTTAATCTTATCCATTTTAACTCATCAAACTGCTTATTTTTTCCTGACTTTGAAGAAAATCCCAGTCTTCTCTATGGAATAAGTTATCTTTTGAAGATTAAAGTGATGATTAAAATCAGCTTTTGGACATATGATAATACTATAATACTATTTTTGGCAGTGGTGTGTTACTTAAAAAGTTTTATAAATACATTATCTTAGCAATAAGTTCAGCTGCAGGAAAAAATGAAGCACGATCTTATAAGATTAGTGTGAGATTTCCTGAGGGTACAGTAATTTAGCTCTACCTTCAGAAGTGGGCAGCAAGACTTTTCTGGGACTCTGGGGCTTTTAATAGTCTATCTAGTATAAAGGCAAATAATGGAGACAGAGGAGGAGGGAAGGGGGAGGGGCAGGGAGGAATGGAGAGAGGAGAGAGGGGAAAGGGAAAGCTAGAAGGGGAAATGCAGGGTGGTGAAGTCATTCTTAGTTCAGAATTGACCACTAGACTTCTGTCAAAATCTACCCTTTTTAAAAAACCACAGCGTTTTGAAAATCAAAGGCCTTAGAATTAAGCACATGTTTTATTGGTGGGTTACTTGTTCCTAAGCACAAGTATCCTTCCGTGGTAATAGAAGTTGCTGAAAAGGCACAGAATCACTGGAAGCTTGATGTTGTCTTGTATGTTCCTGTTTCAAAGTTTATGACTGTAAGAAAATACTCACAAGAGACTATTTGTGGAGTGTGGATCATCAAACGATTTCTATTTTTCACAACTGCCTCTTTTCACATGTCTCATACTGATTACAATATTTGCTTCTATGGTTATTCATAACCAAGCACTTATCACATTGCCCTTTAATGATTATGTATTCATATCCTCCACTCTATAGAGCAGGAGCTATGTAATCGTCATTGCTGAGAAGGATCACCTGGTGGAAAACAGGTAGTATGTAATCTCTGCTCAGTGATAATTGTCAAAACCCACATCATCTTCTCTGAGATGAAGTGGGGTTTTCCCTTATTGGATATTTATTTCTATTTCTATTTGGGCTTTGTTTAAATTTTTTTGGTGCTTTGCCCAAAACATTGTATGTCTCGATCAGTGCAAGATATAATGCTTATTTTATTTTAGTAGAAGTTCCTGGAAATTTCATGGGACAAGAGATGCTCTACTCAAAAATACATTATATAGCAAGATTTATTTTTGGAGCTGAAATTGCTAAGCCTTAGATACTAAGTCTAAATAATTAATTGCTAAGTCTGGCTGCCACAACAAAATTAGAGTACATCAATTTGAGTTAAGGCACTCATGCTATGTTTATAAGAAGAGAGTATGATAGTTTATTGGCTACTTGTTTTAAAAGTAGTGGTAGGGGCTTCCCTGGTGGTGCAGTGGTTGAGAGTCCACCTGCCAATGCAGGGCACACGGGTTCGTGCCCTGGTCCGGGAAGATCCCACATGCCGCGGAGCGGCTGGGCCCGTGAGCCATGGCCGCTGAGCCTGTGCGTCCGGAGCCTGTGCTCCACAACGGGAGAGGCCACAACAGTGAGAGGCCCGCGTACCGCAAAAAAAAAAAAAAAGTATTGGTGGGTTACTTTTTCCTAGTCATCCAGCTCCTGAATACCTGGTCATCCTTGTTTTTTTTCCGGCCTCCATGTCAATTTTACCCAGCAATTTTACCCAGCTGGCCCTGAGAGTGAAAGCCTTAGGACAGTGGTTATCTTACCCTGGGCCATTCTTCTGGACACTCTCCAGAAGCTGGTCTGTGTTGCCACCTTTTCACTTCTTGAACCCTGTGGGTTCAGGGTTTCCTGGGTACCTGAAGGTAATCAGAATAGTATGTATGGAACCCAGCACTGGAACTAGTAATCCTTAACTCCCCTCTTTGTATCCTTCAACTTTCTTCTTCATAAAGTCTTGACTTTATAGTAATAAAATATTTTAATTTACCTTAAAGTAACTTAATTTTGTACATTTTTTAGTCCAGTAAATATTCATTTTAAAAAATGGTATCTTAAATGTTGCATACCGTGTAACCCATTTATAAGAGGACTTTGAAATGATTACAGTAGTCTGTATAAGGTGCTGTTGAAATTACCAGGCCTCAGTAAACTTCTTAGAAAAGAACACGAACTAGTGGAACACCTAGTAGAGCAGGCCTCTCCTTTCACGTGACTTAATTTGGCAGATTTTTTGATTTTTTTTAATTTATTAAATTTTTTTGGTAAATTACATATAATTCAGGCCCAATCTCTGAAAGCAAAACCAGGGAAGCCCCTTCATGAAATTTTGATGAATTTCTTTTGTTGACCATGATGAGAAGAAAAAGGTTTGGAAAGCACTACACCAAACTGTGATAATAGTTATATTTAGGTACTAGAATTTTGGTTGATATAAATTTAAAAGAGAGTTTTCTGTAATTAAAAAATATCCATAAAAAGCATTCTCTAGTTTTGTAATGAGAAAATCAAATGAATATTATTTAAGAAAATCAAATAAAAATAGGAACTTATCCACAAGTAGAACTAGTATATCTGGCAAATAAGACAGAATCTTAATTTTTAGGACAGGAAACAAGGCCTGTACTGTATTTGATGCTACAGCAAAATTCTCTTGAAGGAATATACCTAAAATTTCCCAAGAAAGGACTAAATCTTCCCAGAGTTTGGGGTGAATTGCTTCTGATATACAGAGATGAGGATTGTGGGAGCTGGGAACCATGTAGCTTTCTCCAAATGATAAGCTTCAATTATCTGGGCAATTCAATTATGGGAATAAGGTCCTTCCCAGTTATAACAGATTATGGTATATGCTACTTTAATTCAATTTATTGAACTGGGAAGTAAGGTTACTCAAAGTAGCCCAATAGTCTAAACTTCAGTTTGTTTTTTTTCTCTCATGAATGCTGTATTTTTTATTGAGATACAATTCACATGACATAAAATTCAGCCTTTTAAAATGTACAGTTCAGTGGTTTATAGTATTTTCACAGAGTTGTACAATCATCACCACTATTTCCATCACCCCAGAAGAAACCCTGTATCCATTAGCAGTCACTTCCCATTTCCCACACTGTCCCTGGCAACTACTAATGAGCTTCTATGGATATGCCTATTTTGGATATTTCATATAAATGGAATAATTACAATATGTCTGGCTTCTTCTGTAACCATGGGTGAAATCCATTTCACCTGCCTTCACTAATCAAGGCTTTAAGACTTTCACGACCTCTAAGCAGCACATAGCCTGAACAATAAGGTGTCTGACAGACTTGTTTTCCAGGAACTTGGTTGGAGTCAGCTGCATCTATTTCAAGCTGAGCCAAGGGTCAGCTGTGTCTAGTTTGAACTGAGCTCCTTAGGACCGGGAAGGACCACTGACCCTTGAACTGGGCATGCGCGGGCATGCGCAGGCATCCGCACTCGTGAACTTTAGAATGTGAAAAGGCCTGTAGCTAGTTAAGCCTGCGCAGAACAGCAATTATCGCACCTTTTTCTAATCACCTTTCCCCATTCCCCCTCGCCTCCGACAGCCCTGCTGCTTTTTTTTAATCCCATAAATACCCAAGCCCCTTGCCTTCTTGGAGCAGATTCGAGACCTCCTCTCCCGTCTCCTCGCTTTGCTGCAAACCTCGGCATCTCACCGGTTCAGCTTGCTGCACGTCGGGCAAAACAAACCCGGTTAGTACCACCTTCACTTTGCATAAAGTTTTCAAGGTTGATATATGTTGTATCATGAATAAGTACTCCGTTCCTTTTTGTGGCTGAATACTCTTCCATTGTAAGGTTATACCACATTTATCCATTTTCTGGCTATTATGAATAATGTTGCTATAAAAATTTACGTACAAGTGTTTGTGTGGAGCCATTTTAGTTTGTATTTTTGAACTGGCACCAAAATAAAGCCCACACAATGTGATTAGTTGATAAATCTTTTAAGTCTCTATGGTTCCTCCTCTATAACTTTATATCTTTTGCAAATTTGTTGAAGAAATTGAATCATTAGTCCTGTACAGTTTTCCAAAATCTGGATTTGCTGATTGCATTCTTTTGGCATAATTTAACATTCTTCTGACATCTATAGTTTGATTCATTGGTAGCTCGCTGTAGAGGCTTGATTGGATTCAGGCTTGATTGGATTCAGACTTGATGGGGGAGGGAGGGCTGGCAAGATTACATTATAGTCTGTTACTCTACAAACATTATGTCTGGTTGTCTCTCTTTTTTTGATATTAGCAGCCATTGTTGATCTTTGCTGGGATCCATTATGGAATGAGAAGTAGTGATAGTCTAATTCTGTCATTTCTTCTTTATTTGTAGCTAGAATATAAAGAAAAAAACCTGTCCTCAGATATTTTGTTACTGCGTCATTCAGTTTGTGTATAAAAGGAAGGATAAAGTGCTTGAATCTTTCCCTTTATTTGCTAGTTTTCAGAATAAATTGGTTCATTATCATCCTCTAATAATGACTGACTATTCATGGGTTTTAAAAATGAACTCATGGACTAAACACATTCAGTATATTCTAATCAATTGGAGTTATTATTCTTTTTCAAATTAATAGTTGAATTTTTAAAAATAAGTTTCTGTATTTTGGCAGGAACACATAAGTAGATTTTGACATTCATTATATTAGATGATTAACAATGATATTTCTTTTCATATAAAGTCCCCTTATTTAGGTTTTTTGAAAATGTATTTATTTTTTGTTGAAGTATAGTTGATTTACAATGTTGTGTTAGTTTCTGGTGTACAGCAAAATGATTCAGTTATACATGTATAATATACATTCTTTTTCAGATTCTTTTCCTTTATGGTTTATTACAGGACCATATGTATGTACTATACAGTAGGACCTTGTTCTTTATGTACTTTATATATAGTGCTTTTTATCTACTACTTCAAAACTCCTAATTTATACCTCCTCTCCGTGCTTTCCCCTTTGGTAACCATAAGTTTGTTTTCTATGCCTGTGAGTCTTGTTTCTGTTTTGTAAATAAGTTCATTTGTATCATGTTTTTGGATTCCATATATAACTGATATCATATGATATTTGTCTTTCTCTGTCTCACTTACTTCACTTAGTATGATAATCCCTAGGTCCATCCATATTGCTGCAAATGGCATTATTTCATTCTTTTTTATGGCCGAGTAATATTCCATTGTGTGTATGTGTATATACATATATATATATATACATATATATATATATATCTCTCCACACACATCTTCTTTATCCATTCCTCTGTCAGTGGGCATTTAGGTTGCATCTATGTCTTGGCTCTTGTAAATAGTGCTGCATTCAACATTTGGGTGCATGTATCTTTTCTAATTAGAGTTTTGACCAGATACATGCTCAGGAGTGGGATTGCTGGATCATATGGTAACTCTTTTTTTAGCTCTCCCAGTGCCACTTGCTGAAGAGACTGTCCTTTCTCCATTGTATATTCTTGACTCCTTAGTTGAGGATTGATTACCATTGGTGAGTGGGTTTTTTCCTGAGCTCTCTATTTTGTCCCATTGATCCATATATCTGTTTTTGTGCCAATACCACAGTGTTTTGATTACTGGAGCTTTGTAATAATTGTCTGAAGTTTAGGAGGGTTATGCTTCCAGCTTTCTTCTTTTTCCTCAGGATGGCTTTGGCAATTCTGGGTCTTTTGTGGTTCCATATAAATTTTAATTATTTGTTGTAGTTCTGTGAAATGTCACGGTTAATTTGATAGGTATCATTAAATCTGTAGGTTGTTTTGGGTACTATGGCCATTTTAACAATATTAATTCTTCCAGTCCAAGAGCTTGGGATATCTTTCCATTTCTTTGAATCATCTTCAATTTCCTTTATCAATATTTTACCATTCTCAGCGTGTGTCTTTCATCTCCTTGGTCAGGTTTATTCCTAAGTATTTTATTTTTTGATGCAATTTTAAAAGGGATTTTTTTTACTTTCCCTTTCTGATATTTCACTATTAGTGTAAAGAAATGCAACAGATTTCTGTATGATAATTTTATATCCTGCTACCTTGCTGAATTTGTTTATCAGTTCTAGTAGTTTTTGTGTGGAGTCTTTAGGGGTTTTCTATATAAAGTATCATATCATCTGCATATAATGACAATTTTACCTCTTCCCTTCCAGTTTGGATACCTTTTATTTCTTTAAACTTCAGGTTTTGTTTCTGGGACATATATCTTTGAATTCTTATAAATTTTGGAGAAAATGTAAATGTTTCACACTGGGGTGGTATGATCCACTGGGCATTAGAAGTTGGATGAGTGTTCATCCTGAAAAGGTGAAATTATTTATGATCTTTAAAGGAAATGAAGACCAAAAGAAATAAGACCATGGAACATACTGAGATTTTTCACTCCAAAATTCATTTTGGTTTAGAGTGAGGGGGTTAAATTTAACATGATTTCATTTTTTTTTCCCTAGCAGCCAATTTCCCTACATCATTTACTGAATAATGATGTATCTTTTCTTCCTTGGTGGATGATATATCCTTACTGACATATTAAAATCTTATAGCATGACCTGTGTTTGAAAACTTGTCACTTTCTTTAGGTATTGCTTCTTCTCATGTCAGTCATACAGTTTATTTTGATAATAAAATATTTTAATAGATGGATGTTCTCGCCTCATCACTCTTATTACTCAAAAAAGTTTATCTTATTTCTCAGTTATTTATTCTTCCAGATGAACTTAAGATGTTTTTATAAATATGAAATAATCTAATACTATTTAAGATTTTTAAATTGGCATATTAAACTTATATTAAATTTATATTATATATATATTATATTATATATATATAATATATATATTAAATTTAAATTGGCATATTAAACTTATAAAAAACATGGTTTTTATAATGTTTTTTATAATAGGCTTCCCTTACCAAAAAATGTAATCATATCTTAGATTTCCCTGTTTTAGTTTTCTTCAGAAGTGACCTCTAAGTTTAGCTTCTTGGTATTTTATATTTTGGACACTATCAGTGAACTGATTTTTCCCGTTATATCTTCTCACTCATTAATTGTTTGCTTATAATTTTGGAATATTTATTTTGTGGTCACTTGTATTAGATAACTTGTTATTACTTATAAAGTATTTCAGTTTACTTATTTGTGTCCTCTAGGTGTGCAATATTTTTGTGTTGAATCATGACAGTTTTGACTTCTGTTATTTTTGTTTTCCTTATTGCTTTGGTTAGATTAGCAGTATACATTTTTGGTACCTGATTTTGATAAAAATCTTTGTCTCTAAAATCTCTCTAGTACCTTAGTTATTTAAAGCACATATGTATTTTTCATGCAGTTACCTGTTAATTTATTTACTACTGTTAAGCCACAGTGAAGGAGTGATATAGAGATAGGTACATATGTGTATGTGTATCTCTGTCTGTTTATCTGTATCTACCTTCAGGAAATGAGGGGTTATTGAATCCTGCTTGAGTCTCTACTTTGTGTCTGTCCCTGAGGAAGGGAGATGCCTCTGAATCTAGCTGGGCAGTAGGACCCTGCTCCCTGATGACCCACTTCCCTACCTCCGGCTTTTCTTGGATCTGAGTAGTGCCAGTTCCTGGATTCTCCTTAGCCTTGATCCACCTGCCTGTTATGATATGCTACCTCCTACTAGTCCACCCTCATGTGTCCTGCTAGCCTGGTTTGCCACCTGTTGCTCGTTACTGTCCTCTCTGGCCCTGGTGTCCGCCTCCATGCCTGTACACATTGGCAGCTGAATACAGACCTGCCTCTGCATGGCCAGAAACTGTCTCACCTCGTGGAATATTTTGTTCCAAGTTTCTTCTGGAACTGCCTCTCCCTGCTTTTTTAGTCTAATTAGTTTTGATGAGGTCTTTAAAAGAATATGTTAAATCCATACCTGTCTCCTTAAGGAGTAAATATAATGTAATTTAAAAAGAAAAATATGTTTTCTTAAAGAGGACTTTGGTTATAATATCCCAGTGGCTATTGAAATATATTGGATTTCTATAAATGGTCCCCACATTTTATGTTTTGAAGGCCTATGTGCTTTTAAGAGGAAGGGGTGTGTGTGTGTGTGTGCGCGCGTGCGTATGTGTTTGTGTGTGCACAATATAAGGATATAAACCATTAGCTTTGCTGTTTACAAACCGCTGTGAACTGGGAAATCATGTTTGTTGAAGTGTCTATAATGTAAGACAAAAAATACTGTCGATGAACTGTTTTTTAATATGTTGCCCAAATGTACAGTATTCCTTTTTGTCACCTTCAGTTCAGAGGTTTTTCGCGTACTGTTAAGATCTGTTTTGTTCTGGATGAATGATGATCCTGAACAAATGACAGATTACTGTCTGCCCATTTTCCCTGCTCCCCCACTTTCATTTATCTTTGATCCAGTAGTGTTTGTTTGCTCCTTGATTGAAAAGATATTTTAGCAAGTGTGGATTAGGAAAATACACAGTTGCATAGACAACATTAGTTTACCTTTTCTAAGGGAAATTTTCCAATTGCACATATTAGTTCAAGTTTATCTCATATAGAAGATGTTATGCTAAATGCAACGAGGTTAAAATCATGAGAAAAACTTAGTCCTTGTTCACAAGCAGCTGACAATCTAGTAAGCGGGGAATGCCAGCAGAGGATAAGAACTATTGAGGAGAATGTAGGAGCTAAAGTGTGGTACTGGGAATGTGTATGGTGTGTTTCAGTAGGCAGCAAGTATTCTAGTTTGGCTGGAAAGTTGGAGTAAGACTGTGGGAAAGGCATTTTACGAGTTTAACTCGATAGGCAATGAAGGGCTACCGAATGGATCAGTAAAATGATCAGAGCTGTGAGCTAAGGAGATAAACCTGGCAATGAGTTCCAGAGAATTGGAAAAACAAACAATAGATTTTGGTTTGGATCAAATATATATTGGAGGAAGCAGCAAATTACAGAAAGACTATCAAACTAGGTACCTGAATTCAAAGGCTAACACGACCACTGGCTGACTATGTGACATGAATAATTTGCACAAGAGGGCCTATTTTAGATGCTATCAGGAAACTTCTGTTCTTGAGGGTGGGAGTAATTAGAGTTCACATGTATGTTCTACGTCCAAGTAGGTGAGATCAAAGATAATATATATCTGATGGTCTCTGGGTAATACAGTGGCATATGGTGGCTGATGCTGGAGACTCTGAAATCAGATTTCCGGTTTCAGCTCTAGCTCTTTCACTTACTTGATGTGTAACCTTGGGCAGGTTATTTAACCCGTTATTTGTTTCTTTGTTTTTGTTTTCTCATCTGTAAAATGCAAATCACAGCACCTACTTCCAAGAATTGTTAGGAGATTAATTAATATTTGTAAAATCCTTAGAAGAGTGCCTGGGACATAGTAATGATTCAATAAAGAAAGCTATTAGTAATCACAATAAATAAAATTATGTCTATTTCATGTAAATTTTTCATATCACAGTTGTAAGTGTATTCTTTTTTTTTTAAACATCTTTATTGGAGTATAACTGCTTTACAATGGTGTGTTAGTTTCTGCTGTATAACAAAGTGAATCAGCTATACACATACATATATCCCCATATCCCCTCCCTCTTGCCTCTCCCTCCCACCCTCCCTATCCCACCCCTCTAGGTGGGCACAAAGCACCGAGCTGATCTCCCTGTGCTATGCGGCTGCTTCCCACTATCTATCTGTTTTACATCTGGTAGTGTATATATGTCCATGCCACTCTCTCACTTCGTCCCAGCTTACCCTTCCCCCTCCCCGTGTCCTCAAGTCCATTCTCTACGTCTGCGTCTTTATTCCTGTCTTGCCCCTACGTTTTTCAGAACCTTTTTTTTTTTTTTTAGATTCCATATATATGTGTTAGCATACGGTATTTGTTTTTCTCTTTCTGACTTACTTCACTCTGTATGACAGACTCTGGGTCCATCCACCTCACTACAAATAACTCAATTGCATTTCTTTTCATGGCTGAGTAATATTCCACTGTATATATGTGCCACATCTTCTTTATCCATTCATCCGATGATGGACACTTAGGTTGCTTCCATGTCCTGGCTATTGTAAATAGTGCTGCAATGAACATTGGGGTACATGACTCTTTTTGAATTATGGTTTTCTCAGGGTATATGCCCAGTAGTGGGATTGCTGGGTCACCTGGTAGTTCTGTTTTTAGTTTTTTAAGGAACCTCCATACTGTTCTCCATAGTGGCTGTATCAATTTACATTCCCACCAACAGTGCAAGAGGGTTCCCTTTTCTCCACACCCTCTCCAGATTTATTGTTTGTAGATTTTTTGATGATGGCCATTCTGACTGGTGTGAGGTGATACCTCATGGTAGTTTTGATTTGCATTTCTCTAGTGATTAGTGATGTTGAGCATCCTTTCATGTGCTTGTTGGCAATCTGTATATCTTCTTTGGAGAAATGTCTATTTAGGTCTTCTGCCCATTTTTGGATTGGGTTGTTTGTTTTTTTGATATTGAGCTGCATGATCTGCTTGTAAATTTTGGAGATTAATCCTTTGTCCAGACACTATAAAATTCTTAGAGGAAAACATAGGCAGAACACTCTATGACATAAATCACAGCAAGATCCTTTTTGACCCACTTCCTAGAAAAATGGAAATAAAAACAAAAATAGACCAATGGGAGCTAATGAAACTTAAAAGCTTTTGCACAGCAAAGGAAACCATAAACAAGACAAAAAGACAGCCCTCAGAATGGGAGAAAATATTTGCAAATGAAGCAACTGTAAGTGTATTCTTTAAAACATAAATAAATAAAAACTCTCATGTAACAGCCCAGGGAGTCGATGTTGATCCTGTTAGCATGCACCAGCTTTATGAATGTGGTGCCCTCAAATTGATGAAGCTCTGTTTTCTAGTACGAGAGTACAGCAAGTGAATTCATCATATCTTCCATGGCAGTTCACCTGGTTATAAATACTAAGTGAGGAAGGACTTAGTGAATTCTGTGGAAAGCACTTGCAGCATGTCAAGTTTTATTTTTAATGTTTAAGACACCGATTTTAGAGCTTTGGGAATGGAGTAAATAAATAACAAAGTAAGTAAATATTTCTCTCCATATTGCCCTCATTCAAGCAGGAGAGCAAAATACCTTGACAAATACCTCGTGAAAATAGTCCATAAACATTTAAGTCATTGTTATAAATTATTAAAGTTTAAATTGTACTTTTAAAATTATGAAATTTCAAACACAAAACTTTAGAGAATAATATAGTTTTTACTCATTATTTAATTTTAACAAATCTGTGTTGCCACATATGCTTTAAACTTTAAAACAAAATTTACAAATGCGTTTGAAACTCTTGTGGATCCTCTTGATTTCCTGGCAATCCGTCTTCTCCCTGCATTCCTTCCACATCAGAGGAAGCCATGATTCTGATGCCAGTACCTACATTACCATTTATGGTTTTATGTACTATAATGAATGAATTCATAAAAATATGTACTACTTGTATTTTAAAAACATATGAATAGCATTCTGTAAATACTAAACTATTTTTTCATTATCACTCTATTTTTAATCAACTTTATTGAATTATAATTTACATGGAAAAAATGCATTCACTGTATGTACACAACTTAAAGCATTTTGACAAATGAATATACCTGTATAAATAACACTCCATTCAAGATACAGAACACTTTCATCACCCCCCTAAAGTTGCCTTTTGTCCATTGCAGTTGATTCCCCACATATATACAGCACTTCAGGTAATCACTGATTTGATCTTCATCACTCTAGATTAGTTTGACCTGCTCCAGAACTACATCTGAATGGATTCTTACAGTATGCATTCCGTTGTATCTGTCTTCTTTCACTCAGTATAATGTTTTTGAAGATTTTCCCTGTTCTCATGTGTATCAATAGTTCATTTCTATTTTATTGTCAAAAAATACCCCAACTTGTTTGTTCATTCCTGCTGATGGGTATTTGGACTCTTTCCATTTTGGGCCATTATGAATAAAACTACTAAGAGCACTATTAGTACAAGTCCTTTTCTGGAAATATATTTTAATTTCTCTTGGATAAATGACTAGGAGTGGTAATGCTGGGTAATATGGCAATAGGGTATTATTATTATTATTATTATTATTTTTTTTTTTTTGCGGTACGCGGGCCTCTCACTGCTGTGGCCTCTCCCGTTCCGGACGCTTGGGCTCAGCAGCCATGGCTCACGGGCCCAGCCGCTCCGCGGCATGTGGGATCCTCCCGGACTGGGGCAGGAACCTGTGTCCCCTGCATCGGCAGGCAGACTCTCAACCACTGCACCCGGGTATTATCTTTATAAGAAACTACCAAACTGTTTTCCAAAGTGATTGTACCATATACCATGCAGTTCCAGATGCTCAAATTCCATGGTGGGATGACTTGATATTACCAGTCATTTTAACTTTAATCATTCTATTAGTATGGTTACTTCATTCTGATTTTTATTTGCATTTCCTTGATGACTAATGTTGAGTACCTTTTCATGTATTGGCCATTTATGTGTGTGTGTGCGTGTGTGTGTGTGTATTATTCTGTAAATATATATGTGTTCTGGATACCATTCCCAGGACTTGCATCTTGTCACATTTATTGTGAATATTTTCTCCCATTCTCTTCAGCCTGTGGCTTGACTTTTCACTTTCTTAATAGTGTCTTTTAAAGAGAAGAATGTTATAATTTTGGCGAAGTACAATATGTCAGTTTTTTCTTTTATATTTTATTTCTTTATATTCTAAGGAATCTTTGCCTGTCCCAGAGTCATGAGGATTTTCATACTTTTATTCTATAAGTTTTATAGTTTTAGCTTTTACATTTAGATCTGTGTTGCATTTCAAGTTAATTTCTGTATTTGTTATATGGGCTAGAGATGAAGGTTCATGTTTTTCCAAATGGGCATCCAGTTGTTCCAACACTGTTTATTGGAAAGACTATCTTTTCCCCATTGAATTACACTGTCACCTTTGTTGAAAACTAATTGACCAACTGTGTGAGAATTTATTTTTTTACTTTCTATTTTTATTTTAATGGAAATGCTATAGATGTGTAGTGTAAGTCATTCAACTGTGTTCTATTTGAATGTTGTTTTGGCTATTCTAGATCCTTTGCATCATTTCTATATAAATTGTAAAAACAAGTTTATTGATTTCTAGAAAAAAAGCCTTATGGGATTAAAATTGATATTCCATTTAGTCCGTACATCAGTATGAGGAGAATTGACTTCTCAGCAACATTGAGTTTTGAGTTCATGGATATGCATTTAAAAAAATTTATTTAAGTCTTCTTTAATTCTTCTCATCAATATTGTTTTTGGTGTATGAGTCTTGCATATACTTTGTTAAATTTACTCTAAGCATTTCACGTTTATGGATGCTGTTGTTAATGGTATTTTTAATTGCAGTTTCCAGTTTATTGATTAATATGTAGAGATAAAATTGATTTTTGTATCTTGATCTTATATCCTGTAACCTTTTTAAAGCTATTTATTATACCTAGTGGCTTTTTCTCTTTTGTAGCTTTTTCAGGAATTTCCTCATACATAATTATACTCTCTACTCATATAGACAATTTTTTCTCTTCATTTACAAACCTTATTCCTTTTCTTTCTTTCTTTTTTTTTTTTTTTTTTTTTTGCCTTATTGTAATGGCTAGAAGCACCAGTACAGTGTTGAATATAAGTTGTGAAAGTGGGCGTTTTTGCTTTTTTCTTGCTCTTAGGATGAAGGCCTTAATATTTTACCATGACATTAGCTCTAGTTCTTTTGTATTTGCCCTTAGTCAGGTTTAGGAGGTAATTTGAACACTTTGAATATGTCATTCCATTGTCAGTTGGCTTGCATTGTTTCTGAATAGAAGCCAGCATATTTTCTTATATTTGAACACCTCAATAGGTCTCTATTTTCTTTGTTGCCTTTAAAATTTTTATCTATATCATTGGCTTTCAGTAACTTGATTATGATATGCAGCTTCCATCTTTACTAAATGTGGTCTCTGGGCACATCTGTTAAGCTTTCATTATATTTATCTGTAATATGGGACACTGCAGATCTTAGAGGATTTTGTAAGGATTAATCAGAATGATGGGGGTAAAAGTATTCTGAAAAGTTTATAATTTACTAAAATGACTTCTCAATCTAATACTTTCAGTAAAAATTAAAATAATTTAAGCTTGTGATTCTAGAGAAACATAATCTCATTAACAAGGGAGAATAATGCTTTTCATCACCTTCTATTAAGTTACAGTTTTATTTTCAAATGACTATTGTAGACAGTGCTTCAGTATGTCCATTTGAAACACCTGAAATGGAAATTTTCTTGATTTGTTTTCTAAATCACAATTTACATTATTTGTTTATTCACTTTAGTCCAAACATTCCTTGAGAATGCTCTTAATCATTCATGAAAAACAAAGTATCAGTGGTTTTATTTAGCAGAAATCAGTATATCTGCCATAATTTTCTCTTTAACGTTTGCATGTGAAACAGACATACAAACATGGAATTAATATCACAAACACAATACAATCTTATAATGGGGTACATTATCTTACTGATAAACATTACATACTATCCAACCTGGGTAAAAAATTATCTTAACTTTGTAGAGTTCTTTGTACTTTTTGAAACACCTTCATATGTGTGATCTAATCTATCCCTGAGAACATCTTCATGAACTGATGGGTATATGTGAGTTTTGATTCCAAATGGAAGCTCTACACATATTCATGATGTCATTTACCATGAAATATTACTTGTCCTAAGAAGGCAAGTTGTTTTGTCAAGATTATGCTTTATGAACTTTTTTATCCCACATTTTCACTTTTTAATATCATTCAGTTGAGAATTTCAGATCATTTTGTGTTACTGGCATCATCAAAAACTTTACTGTGAGTTTTCTAAAACTTGAACTACAAAAGTGGACCTATCACAGTAATGTCATGGACGTGTAGAGTAGTTTGCTGAACTTAAATTTCATTTTTAAAATCTAGTGTTTGGTACCAGATGTGAAGAGTGAATCACCATCTCCTTTATGAAGAGGGAAAGGTTTAATTAGCTTTTTCAAAAGTCGTATCACACATTTCACCTATAAAGTGAAAGGAGAAAATTCTGTGTTTTAAAGCAGGATGAAAGTAGAGGTGATACCCACAGCTGCTCTCGTTTCTGGCAAACCATTCTGAGAGGCTCCAGTTTCATTTGGTTCAGATAAAACACATGTTGCTCATTTATTGTACATATGCTTCAAAGTATTTTGACAAATCTGATCTAAAAATGTTACAGATGTTCCTTATTATTTTAATTTGCACTTAGTAGCCACCTATAAAAATTTGGCTGTGAAGTAGCATTTTCACAATATAATTAAGAGAAATTTAGTTAACATTAATATGTGTTTCAATTCAATCTCAGTTACAGTTTTGTGATATAGCTAGTGAGCTATACACATTTAACAGGTGCTTTATGTTTTTGATAATGAAGGCAAATCTTTTTTAACATGTTTCAAATAATTTCAGATGGAAATAAAATTATTCTGATCCTGTCTTTTAGAGATTTGCTATTCAGTGTATGGCCTGAGCTCAGGCAGCAATATTATTACTTGAGTACTTTCTAGAAATGAAGAATCTTAGGTGCTCTCCTGGATCTACTGAAGCAGAATCTGCATTTTACCACAATCCGCAGATGATCTGTATACACATTAAAGATTGATAAGCACTCTTTTAGAGGAGGCCTTATATTAAAACTTTTTTTATATGCACACACATGCATATACACATGGGTCAACTCTATTCTGTACTCTCTTTTATATAGATATTATAGGAACTGGACTGGCTTGTGGATTGAAGGATTTATTTTCTTACCATTTAATACATTTAAAAGTAGACTCACCAGTACTTTCCACAGGCTGTTATCTGTCTTCCATGAATACAAAAACCCACATTAATAAATACTGGCTTACCATTCATTTTCAATGACTGACACGTGAAGCAAACTGAAGAACCTGTCACTCAAACTTGAATCTTTTAGAGTTTTCATCATTTCTTATTGTTTTCTGTAACTTTCTATAGAGTAAACTTTGTGGTTGGAACATTAATGGATTGTATTTATTTACACACCCTTGCCATAAAAAACAGACAGCAGGATTGCTTATAAGACTAAAGGATTTAATTTCTTGCATAATAAATTTGATTTTAAAATTACTATCTTTGGATACCTTGGGAAATTATTATATCTTAATTATTTATACTACATTATATTACTATATTGTACTTTTATACTTCATTATGTTAAGATATTTATTAATTATATCTTAATATGTGATACAAAATCAAATTTATGTTTATAAGGACCTCTGAAATCATGCTGCAGAGTGACTCAGTTCCTTAAAATTCAATTTTATTGGCCATCACTTTTTCTATATGTATATTCCAGCAGAAATAAGTATAAGATATGATTCTTACCATAAAAGAAAGAAAATAATTAATACTATTTTATGACCCTTAATTGAAATCTATGACAAAATAATTTCATATAGTTCAAAACTTACTTTGTACATTGTTACTGTCTAACAAAAAGGAGGGTGAATTATTTTCTTTTAAAAAAAAATCTCTGATTTGCTACAGTCTGGTTAATTTCTTTGTGTTCAGTTCCACCTAATACACTCCTCAAAAATCAACCTTGGGAAATGATATAAAGACCGTTTTATGTAATCTATTCAGAAGTCTCTGGTTGGCACCACAGCAGCACATCATTGGTTTATGACCTTGTAACACATCACATTTTTATTACTGTTTTCATACATTTCTGCTGAAGAAACCCTTCAAAATTGTTATTAGGTTGCATACATATCTAATGGACAAATACTGATACATTTAACTATGTATTCAAATATACAGTATAGTGGTACAGCTTGTTCCTGAAAATGTACAAATGCAGACAGGCTAGAAAAGTACTCGACAACTTCACATGAGCAATTGCACTGTTTAATTTTTCCTTTTGTTTTTCAAACTAAAGATGACAATGCAATTGAAATAGCCCTAAGTGTACCCGAAGAGCTACTGTGTGTTGTATAAAGGCTAAGTAATCCCAGCAGTGTCAGGGGGTTACTGTTCAGCTGTTCGAGATCATGAGATGATATCTCAGCACTCATAAAACAGGGGATTCAAAACACAGGGGCATACATGGAAGTACAGATCATTATGACAGTCCTGGAAGTTATCCACGAGAAAAGTCAACACCCTGGAGGCCAAAATAACACTACTGAATCAACATTTACAACTTTTGTTCAAGATCAAATCCAATATGTAGGGAAAATTCACATTGAAACATTAACGTAAATATAATAATAATTTTATATTTGGCTCATTCCCAAAATACAGAAGGCTTCAAAAAATCTCTGGGATATCTCTTCTTAAACATTTTACATGTATAATATTTATTCTGTACAAAACAGATAACTATCCTGAATTAGCTATTTCCTAGAACTATTCATAAAATGTCAATCCACTTAGTAAGGCACAGTAAGGGAAGCGTAGAGATTTATTTAAGGTTGCACATTTCAATTCAGAAGAGTAAGGGGGTATTTTGGCCCCTGGGATTTGAAAATATCTTCCAGTTGTAATCTTTGGTCTGAATATTTACATGGTGGTTTCTTCCCATTCAAGCTCAACATCACCTATAACATAAAGTAACATGTCACAAGAGAGAATTGATGTTAACAGTTCAAAAGATTTAAATGTTTCATGACAAAAATATAGTGTACCTGGAAAGGCTATTATCCTAACTTGGATTAGAGAGAAATTAAAAAATTGATATGTGTGCTAGCCAAGCTTCTAAAACATTTTCAACATACGGTTATTATTAAATTAATGCTCCTGCTATAGGTGGTAAACTAGTAGTAAACTGATATACATTGCCTCTGTTTACCTTCCATGGTGTCCAAAGAGTCCATCTTTTGAAGTGCTGAATAGTTAACAAAACAGATGGGCTGATTACTTCCTTTACTTGATAAGAGATCCAGAACGCACTGATGTAAAAAGATATACTGTGCCTAGACACCAAAGAAAGGATGGTTAAATAAATGGACGGGGTAGGGATTTTCTTATGGGGGGGGCTATACTTTTACAGTGAAAAGTAATATTGAATTCAACAAATGTTAAATAGCTAAGTTAGAGGCACAGAATTTACCATGAATATAAATGATTTTTTATCATTTCAAACATAAGGTTTGCTAAATTCCTGTGGCTTTTTGTAGTTTCCAGTTTTTTTAAATACTTATCATTAAATACTAAGTGTTCATATGTTCTTTCTGTAATTTTAAAAAGTAGCAAATTATATTATTTAAATTTGTTTATAAGTTTCCTTTTTCCTGTTAGGCATAATTGAGTAATTTTTCTTATAAATATTTTTCTTGTTAGAATGGCTGTTGGAATGCAGATACTAAATTTACTTTCAAAAGCTGTGACTGAGCATATCTACACACCATCAGCACATTTAAAATGTTTAACAATTCTGTTAATTACCCAACATTTGGCCTACTTAATGTCAAGGATCTGGTCTCTATTTGTAAATATAAGGCAGGACTCCTAACATTTCATCTAAAATTCGGATTAAATTCAATACCATCTGGGTTCTTTAAGTGTATTCAATATAATTCAATAACCTGTTAGCATTTCTGGGTTTGCACTTTCCTAAAGGTAGTTAAGGTTACAGTCATAGGAAAGCACCCTCATTTTTACGTAGGGAAGGTACCTGAAGTTAAAGGAATATAACCAAATGTTTAAGATTCACACACACACACACACACACACACACACACATACTGACAACTGATTTAAATAGAATGTCCTCTAAAGTGACCATCTTAAGAAATTATATTCATATCTATTGCTACTACACCTCAAACCCTTTTTGGAACTTCACTATTGAAACTGTCTCTAGAGATTGTTGGTCATTATTAGGAATACCTGTTTCTTCGTGGATTACAAAAGGTTTCCACACACATCTCATCTCTGTTGGTTCTATGAGGACAGAACTCTCATATTCACTGCTCTATTCCCATTGTGTGTAATAGTGCCTGGAATGTGATAGTTGCGTAATGAATGTTTGTTGACTTAGCCTCATTTAATTCTCACAGTGAGCCGATCTTTACCATGTCAGGACACACTTGATTTGGAGAACATTCAGAAGTCATTAGGGATCAAGTGTGTGAGGTGGATGATCAAGTTACATAATTCAGTTTTGGTAAGAAATGAAGGATTGTTATAAGGTAATACACATTCTATTGAAATTGCTGTTAAATTTCTTCTCAGGGTAATTCCAAATGAGTATTTTAAAATATACACTGCACAGTGAATAACATTATTGACAGAAATATATTGACAGGGTATAATTTCTTTGAAAACAACAGTCATTTAAATTTATGAGTTCTGGTATTTAAAAAAAAAACACACATTTGAATTTGAAGTCACATTTGATATGTGAAGCTTCTGACTGTCCCAATCTCATCTCTCTCCACTGGAAAGAATGCTGGGTGTAAACTCTGCCAGCGGGGCAGGCTGAGCTCCACAGGGCGGTGCTACATGTTCCAAGATCCCTCTGCCGTGGTGTGTTATTGCCAAAGAGACAGTGAGGAGTTCAGTTCCAGTTTCTACCCTGGATAGTCCTGTTACCTTAAGAATTAAACTTTTCTGATGTTCAGTTTCCTCATCTGGGGGATCAGAAAAGCTATGTTGTGAGATTTAAGGCCAGCTATATATTACATGTTGCTGGCAAAAAACTAGGCTCCAAAAATATATTATTCTTTTTTCTTCTACCTCAGGAGTTTACATCAGTCAATTTTCAAGAGAACCAGAGCAGGAAAGGGACTCATCCAGATGAATCCTTTTTTGAGGCAGGAATAGTATCTCAGGATATTATCTCACTGCAGAGTATCCTCTCAGAAAGCTCTTTCACTTCTCCTGGGGCTGCTCTGAACTGTGTTTTGGTAGGCAGTGAAAGAACTTTAGGTTCCCTCCAGGGTCTGGGCCCTCTGGTGTCTTTTAGTGGCGATATATTGCTGAGCTTCCCACCTCCCCACCCCTGGCCATGGCTACTGTAGTATGTGCTGAGACAGCATTCTTCACAGAAATTGGAATCATTCCCAAGTGCAAGGGAAGAAACTAAGAAACCACTCTTGTGCAAGGCAATGCTGGTTTATAAGGACTGGAGCCAAGGTGTGGTCATTTTCCCTTTTTTCATCACAGAGAAAAGAAAGTAAAGAGCATAGCTTCTGGGAACAAAGTCCGGTGAAAGAGAGCTTTGGAGTGCCACATTTTAAGCGAGGATCTGAGAATTGTGATTTATATCGTTTACAAAATGGAGGCTAATTATTTAGTAAACATGGGTGTATCTTAATTTTATAACCTCTTATGGAAGGGCTACCTATACTTTTCTTGAATATCAGTGAAGATGTACTTACTTCAAACATGCCAACTAATACTCATGACTTCTACCTTTTGATTCAGTAAGTGTTTTATCGGGATTTTAACGAACTGCCACCTTTTTATCTTAAAAAGCAATCGGCACAACTATGTTGTCAGACCTTTACTGCATGCTGGGCATTTACTGCATGCTTGGTGCTTTAGATACTTTCTCTTATTTAATACTCACAATAAACTTGTGAACAGTGTAACACAGCTATTTTACAAAAGAGAAATAACTCAGAGAGGTTAATTAAACAAAGTCACAAAGCCAGCAATTAGCAGGACTTGAATCTGAACTCAATTCTCTGACACCAAAATTCAGGCTCTTTTCATTCCCCTACCCAACCTGCAACATTTTCCTCTGGCTGGTTATTCCAGCATAATATATAAAGTTTATAGCATATACTGAATACTAAATTGTGTGAAATTATTCACAGGCATGCTTGAACACACTCTTTACAAAGTTTGGTTCCACAAAATTGTAGAGCATGACAAAATTTGACTTCTATAATTTGAAGACCGAATCTAGTCTCTACAAGGAAATATCCCAATCATTTGCACCCTCTAAACCTATCCTAGAGAGCCAACCAGTCTCGATCAATGCCAAGAACATTGATCACCAGTGCATATGTGTACACCCAGGGACATGGGAGGAAAATGCTAGCTAGCTATTCTTATTCTCAACTAAAAATAAGAAAGAATTTGGTTTTAATAATCATTAGTGGTCGTATTGATATTGAAGCCCTTAAAAGATCTTTGGATAACAACCAGCTATATAATTGGTGGGGCCCACTACAAAATGAAAATACGAGTTTCCTTCCTCAAAAATTACTAAAGCTTTTCAAAACAGTGTCAGCAAACATTAAATCAAGTGCAAGGCCCTTTTGAGCATGGGGACCCGTGAGACTGCGTAGGCTGCCTACCCACGAAGCCAAGCCTGGGCACAAGTCAGAGTCCATATCTGAAGTTTCCTAAGGGAAGAGTGATACTTCACTCATGTGCTCCCTTCCAGCATATAAGGGAATGCACATGGATTCCAGTACCTAGTTTTACCTAGCCATCACATAATTGAAGCTTAAAAAGATTCCTACGAAGAGACTGTGGACTAAAGATAATGTCTGTCAGGCAAGCACCAATGAATGACAATAAAACGGCAGCCCTGACATTTTTCATGCTCCTAGAATAACCGTCTTATAGCCATGCTGTGAGTTGAGAGCAACAACAATGTAATCAGATCTGACAAAAAGCTAGATCACTTTTTAAAAGACAAAGAATTTAAAATCTGTATTTAAAACCACTATTGAAACAATTATTTTCTGCTAAGTATTTATCTTTTGAAAATACCTTATATAATATGAAGCCACCAGTATTAGCAAGGTTGTCAAAATTGCTTATTTGACCTTTATCTCATGTTTTTCAACTTCTTGTGTATGCTTTATAATTTACATAATTGCACAATCTACATTTTAAGAATAAATATAGATGTATTGGAGTTGAATGCTCAAACATTTCTCCTGAAAGGGATGTGTATTCCTAAAAGTTTGGATGTCTCTGGTCTAGAGCAGCATCTTCCTAAGAACATTAATGTTCCATGACATCATGGAATTATAGGTTTTGGGGTCAAAAAGTGTTCAAGGATTTCATAGTCATATAAGTCTGGGAAATGTCCACAAGGACTCTGTATTTATTTATTTATTTTATTTTATTTATTTATTTATTTTTTGCGGTACGCGGGCCTCTCATTGTTGTGGCCTCTCCCGTTGCGGAGCACAGGCTCCGGACACGCAGGCCCAGCGGCCATGGCTCACGGGCCCAGCCGCTCCGCGGCATGTGGGATCTTCCTGGACCGGAGCATGAACCCGTGTCCCCTGCATCGGCAGGCGGACTCTCAACCACTGCGCCACCAGGGAAGCCCAGGGCTCTGTATTTATAATTGTCAATGCACATTAGCATAGAGGCTGTAATTCTAAGAAATTCTTTCTCAAACTTATTTTAGCAAAAAGCCTGTTTTCTCACACCTTTAATGACCGTAAAGCCACTTGTGTTTTCTAGTAGGTACCCTGGAAAATACCCTTATAGAAGATCTGTATATTTACTGTGAGAAAAATCTCTCTGTAGCATAAAAATATCAATCCAAAGATATGACAGGAACATCCTATGTATTATAGTTAGACAGACTTGGGTTTGAATTTTAGCTCTGACCTTTGAATATCACTAAATTCTTGAACATCTGCTTCCCTATTTGTAAAGCAGAGACCATAATACCTAGTCTGTTGATTAGTTTCATTGGCCCGGCCTTACAAATAAAGAATTAAATAAGATAATACATGTAAAGGATCTAGTATAATACTTGGAACCTACTAGACACTCAACAGGGTTTTTAGTTTCATTACCATTATACCGTATGATTTTTTTTT
Organism: Mesoplodon bidens; assembly: GCF_964165515.1. Taxonomy (NCBI): domain Eukaryota; kingdom Metazoa; phylum Chordata; class Mammalia; order Artiodactyla; family Ziphiidae; genus Mesoplodon; species Mesoplodon bidens. Next base: position 95,663,384 of record NC_138167.1, read on the forward strand.
TTTTTTTTTTTTTTTTTTTGCGGTACGCGGGCCTCTCACTGTTTGTGGCCTCTCCCGTTGCGGAGCACAGACTCCAGACGCACAGGCTCAGCGGCCATGGCTTATGGGCCCAGCCACTCCGCGGCATGTGGGATCTTCCCGGACCGGGGCACGAACCCGTGTCCCCTGCATCGGCAGGTGGACTCTCAACCACTGCGCCACCAGGGAAGCCCCCTACCGTATGATTTTTTAATGACAAAAATCTATATTTTGAAAATATTTTTACGTCCAAACCTAAACAACAAAACAAACAACTCCCAGTTAGTTGATGACATGCTATAACAAACATTATTAGTACTACTAATAAAAGGGATAAATATGGACAAGTGAAATACATAGAAACCTGTAACAGTTAATAAACTTTTCCCAAATACAACTTCTAGCATGTTTACAAAAGAAATTAATTTGATTCATTTTCTAAGTTTCCCAAAGACTAAAGACAAATCCATTTTATGAATTATTTTCTCTATGCCTATCAGTATAAACAGGGTAGGATGGGTAGTCAGTAACAGTGCTGACGGATAACTGGGGCATGTGGATTTCAGTTCTCCTATAATCCCCATCAGCTGCCGTCCCCAAGACCCTGCCCCCACCCAGAGGTTTATAATGTAGGAAAAGAGAATGTCTGCTTTGCTAATATAGTTCAAGTCCATGTCTAACCAGATCACTGCCACTAAGATCCTTCCAGGCAGAAATTCTAGAGCTGATAACTGCTTGAAGTTTTAGACGTCTTACCAGGTTTTGTACCATGCACATTCTTTCACTTCTCAGTTCAGCTACTAATCCATATATATCCACAAAATCATGATCATTTATATGCTGTGTTAAGTGGTCCAGAGCAATAAAAACTCCAGTTCTTCCAACTCCAGCACTGCAGGAAGAGTGAAATTACATGCAAATTATTCAGCAAAAAGGCTGTTTATGTTGATTGTGATGAAGGAAATAAACTATGATAGCAATAGTTTCTTTTCTTATTAAAGGTAGATTTTCTTTGGAGTTTCTTTGGATTTATATTGTTCCCAAGACTGTTTAGACAGAGCAAGATGATTATCATTAATACTCTGTCAAATATTTGAGTTTTTTTTTTAAACAGTTGAACTTTCCCTCTTCTTTCATAATATTTTAAGGGTTGTAGTTGGAGAAGTATGGGGAATATTTTAAAAAATCATTGAAAATTCTTAACCCCAGAAACTTTTTATTGAATATATTTTTGGTTACCAATAGGAATGTTAAACATGAAAAATGTCAACTGTAATATTTAGCCCATATAGTACTTCCTCTGCATCACATTGATAGATTCTCATGTGTTCTTTTCACCTTCCCTAGAATTTTCTTTTCCTTCCTATAGATAATAAAATTGGAAAGCTATTTCCTTTTAAGAAATTAGTTTAATACTGAAGGACAGGTATGTGCTCCATATAAACTGTTAATTGATAAACCTGACAGGATTTTTTCAGAAATCCCAATTAGACAAGACTCCTAGGTACTTAAATGGTTAATATAGGAAGTAAATCTGGAAAAAAAGAAAAAACATTTGAAAGGTCACCTAATCTTAAATGTCATTTTGAACATCACGAAACTGCCATCTCTGTAGGTAAAAAATATTCTAATGTTGACAATACCTATGATTCAACCTAAGAAATAGCATTACAACATAAATCTGATCACTGTAACACATACACATATATGCCCGCACAGAGTAATCAGTCATTACATCATTCAATATATTTTGAGTGTCAGACACTGTCCTAGGCATCTGGGGTACAGCAGTGAACAATACCAAGTCCCTGAACTTATGGAGCTTATATTCTAGAGGACGGAGAATGGTAGTCCACACAACAAAGAAACATGCATAGGATATACCCAGCCGCAATAAGTGCTATGGAGAAAGATAAATTAGGTTAAGGAGATAAAAGGTGATAGGGTAGGACAGGGTCATTAGAGAAAGGTTCTCTGACAATGTGATATTTGAAAAGAAACTTGAGTAGGGTTAGGGAGTGCACCACGTGGGTACCTGGGAGAGGAACATTACGGCCTGAGGGCACAGGAAGAGAACAGATCTGAGTGGGAGAGTGTTCTGTGTGTTCAAAGAAAAGCAAGGAGACCAGAGTGGGGAGAGTGTGTGAAGAGGTGATGGGGGGCAGGGATCAGAGTGTTTGCTATTGGGTTGGATGTGGAATGTGAGAGGAAGCAGAGAGTTGAGGATGAGTCTAGGGTTTCTGGACAAAGCGGAGTGGACTGCTGTTTACCAAGATGGGGATGAGAAGGAGTGAGTTTGGAGACCGATCTAAGTGTTCTGTTTTGGACACATCAAATTGTCAGAATGTTGTGGTTAAACTGGAAGTTAAATGTATAAGTCTAAAGTTGAGGTGAGAAGTTGGGGTTGGAGATAATCATTTAGTAGACAGTTTTAAAATGATATTTAAAAATGATTATTAATATGAGCATCCTTTTTCTCTGGTCTCTTTTATCTATTTAAATCACAAAGGAGGAGACTACTCTTTTTGAGGCTACAAGAGAGATTGTACTTTTTTTTTTTTTTTTGCGGTATGCGGGCCTCTCACTGTTGTGGCCTCTCCCGTTGCGGAGTACAGGCTCCGGATGCGCAGGCTCAGCGGCCATGGCTCACAGGCCCAGCCGCTCCGTGGCATATGGGATCCTCCCGGACCGGGGCATGAACCCGTATCCCCTGCATCGGCAGGCGGGCTCTCAACCACTGCGCCACCAGGGAGGCCCTGTACTTTTCTTTTTTAATGGATTTTTAAATCCACTATTTTAATCCAGGGGCAGTGTATATGTAAAATATGGAGAAGCCGAAGGAAGCTTACTATCCATTTTAATCATCACTGATGCCAGTTTAAAATCAATCACTGACTTTATAAGCAAACTGTTATTCTATTTATACTATATACTGATCTGTTAAAAATTTTATGTGTTTGGATGGGATATGGAATTGGGAGGGTAAGAATGAGGCTTTTACTTTTCATTCTGTGTGCTTTTTAAATGTAAAAAAGATATCTCATAATGAGCAAGCATTTGTGTATTACTCTTACAATTTAAAAAATCTAAAATATGCCTGGAAAATGTAGACTCGATTAAATTACATGTTGAGTTTTTTCCTCTAAAAAAAAAAGTTTAAAAATCAGATGGATTAATATTTTCTTACATATTTAACCACATTAATTATAGTATATTCCCATTAGAATAATTATCCACCAATTAGTTTTTGGAATTATTATAATTAATAATTACTAATGGGTTAAAAGATATTGTTACTTAAATTTTTTATTGTAGCAAAAGATACATAACATAAAATTTACCATTTTAACCATATTTAAGTGCACAATTCAGTGGCATTCAACACATTCACCATCTTGTGCAGCCATCACCACTATCTGTTTCCAGAATATTTTCATCATCCCAAACAGAAGCTATGTACCCGTTAAACAGTAACTCTCCATTTCTCTCTCTCCCAAGTCCCTAGTAACCACAGTTCCAGTTTCTTGTCTCTATGAATTTACCTCTTGTAGGTATCTCATAAGTGGAATCATAAAACAGTATATTATCACCCACTTTTTCTTTAATTTACAAACTACAACTGTTGAATAAACTCATGTTGAGATTGATTTAGATATATAATGTTAGAAATCATAAATCATATCAATATGTCCAGAACTCTGATTTCTAAACAACTGTGAGTTTTATTTCTTTTTGCGGGGAGTATTGGTATTTCATTGGTATAAAATACCAGTGACAATAAAGAGGGGAAAAATCTTAATTTATAGTCACATTCTATTTATCATGTTCAAAAAACTAGGTCAAAGAACGATATTTGAATAGTTTGTAAAAATTTTGAATCATGCTTGGGTTGGTCACTTAATTTGATCTTTACTTTAAAGTTCATTTTCTTTATTCTTTGTAAGTCAAATCTAGAAATTTGCTTTTACAAAAAAGTTTAAATTAGTATATTAGACTAATATCAATTGAAATAATGAAGGATCAGATGTTTATTCGTAAAAATCAAAAAATCCTACATACCCACACTCATCTATTTGATGTGTAGCCACATCAAAAATGGGCTACAATTTTTTTGTTTTTAATTTGAAGGCCTTCGAGAGGTACAATCCAGTCAAGATTTCAGGAAAATTCCTGTACCAGGATATATATTTTCCCTTGCTTTTAGACATAGTCATTACTCATTTTATCTCTGCCATCTAACCTTTTATAAAACTACATCTTGATTTGTTATAACCAGTAAAATATCTTGAAAACTAAAAGCTGGATTGAATCTATATTAACATTCTGAGAGAAAATCAATGGTGTCGTGATAATAAAAAGGTCACGCTGAGTTTCAGTACCATTTCTAGTGTTTCTAGTGTTCAGAGGTTTTAAAAATCTCTCTTTCTTACCTGCAGTGAACAACCATAGGTGTGGTGTCATGTGCTCTGCTTGCTCGAACCAGCTTCACAAAGTGAACTAGAGGGGCACTGTTTTCAGGAACCCCATGCTCAGGCCAAGCAGTAAAGTTACATTGTCTAATGGTCATGCAATCCCCATGCTAGACAAAATGACATTAAAGAAACATGATAAGACAGCTGACTTCCCAGGTTTTCAAGGTGATCTTTTAAAATGACAATTTACCAAACAGAAGAAACTGTGTTTTCATGATTCCCTATAAGAGAAGCCTCCTACTATTGCTACAATGCAGAAAATTGCCTTTCTGTATGAATGCAAACAATGAGGCAGCTTGCAAGCAGATGATAACGTAGGGTATTTAAATTCAAATATGGTGTAACATTTTGTAACACCAGAGTAGTAGATTTTGAACAATTGTGACCTAACAACTTGAACACACTCACAGGTTATTCACAACACAGGTACAGGGTATCTGAAAATGTCAGAAAGTATACAGCTCCTTACATCACTGTCTGTATATAGGCCTTTACGCTATATACGTGGGATCCTATGCTCTCGCGTCTGTATTGGCTCTGGGTTAAATAGAAAATCCAACTTGGGGATGTAGAGACAGAGACAAGCGATTTGGGAAATGCCTGCTTTAAATCAGATATTACAGTTTCTTTATCAAATAAGATAAACTTAGTGATCTAGTTGTTTCCTCCTGTTTCTTCCCCTGTCTACCTAAGAATCTGATATTAACTGGTTAATATGAACTTCAAGTATATAATTTGGAATTAAACACAGCGACGTAGATATTGAAGGCAGGTGCCAATTCAAAACTTCTATTTTGAAAATAATGGAAAAGCAGTATTGAATATACAGGTATCAAGCAATATGTCTAGAAATTAATTTTACTTTAGACATGTAGAACATTCGTATTTTATATCATGTTCGACTTCCCCTCCTTTTTTTTACCCTTTCAATTTTCAGATCTCTGATGGTCCAATCTATTTGAACATCCTCCATTAGCTTTGTAATCACTATATCTCCGAAGACAGTAACTGGTTTGTTGTCCTCTGGCCAATACTGATGGCATCTGATCTGTATTCAGAGAAGAATCACCAGTCATAAGAACCATTGTTTTATATAGATACGTGTGTGTGTGTGTGTGTATAAAGTATCACAGTTATCGCTGCTAAGATAAAACTGCTTTATAGATGTCCAAGTCATTGATGACTCAAAGTATTAGCTAAAATTGTCACACATATACTAACACAATTGTAAAAGTTTTGTGAAAAGATTCTCAAATAACTTACCCGCCCTTTTTCAAAACACTGTGTTAGCATTACTAATGTTTTTGCTCTGGTTTCCCACACCATTCTCCAAAAATCCCCAACTGTTCCTGGTAATGGACCTTGAGTAGCAATAAATTCATTTGGACATAAGTAGCCCTAGAATGATATAATTACAACACTGCATCAATATTTACATATATATAGTATTTTTTAGTTTTTGAGCAACGTAAGAAAAACATACTAGTTTAAGATGACCTAATATTTTAAAATATTGTACATTTTTGAATGCTAAATAATAGACACTCAAAATTTCCAACATTAATTTTAACCTCACAATGTAATATACTATACAACTAACTGTTCTTAAAATGTATTTCTAACTCTGAATAAAGCAGTAAAGACTAAAAAATAATAATACCACTTTACGGCACACAATATGCTAAGCATCTTATGGTTAATATTTCAATTAATTTGTTTCTTATAAAAACCTTGTGAATTAGAACTATTATTATCCTCATTTTAGAGAGGAAGATACTGAAGCTAAGGAATGTGGAGTAATTTGTGGTAGATTTCACAGTTGGTAAGGTAGTCTGAGTCCAGAGCCAGCGCTCTTACCCATTTCACTAAGTTACTGTCATATATTTAAAGATTGTGCAGATATTTTCATACTCTTTCTCCAAGAAATTACTTAACTATGTCAACTATGGCATTAGTAATTATTCTCCAGAGCTCCAAAGCAACAGTAATGTGAATAATAAGAAGGTTCATTTAACTAATATAGGACCTGAGATTTGTCTCAACCCTATTATGACAGCTCTTGTAGATTTTATCAAGTTATTCTAAAACTCAGTCCATTCACCTGGAATGTAAGTATGCCACTTGAATAGTATCTGTGGATTTTTCTTAAAGAAAGGTACTGTATAAATAAAATATAGTAATGAAATTACATGTATTCCAAACATCAAAATATTTTGAGGAATGAGGATTAAAGGTGAATTTTATTTTTAAATTGGAATTGTCTCAGTAGCCAGAGAATATAGTATTACACAGAATAAATATACATTTTAAAGCTCAAGGGGCCCTAAAATCTAATCCAACCAGTGTATTTTACTTTAAAGAATAATGAGCCACTTGTGATTTCCCCAAAATCACCCAGTGACAGTTTCTGGGATAAAACCTTGAGTCTCTTAAATAAACTATATGCTAAAGCATTTCTATGTTTCCAGTCTCAGTTGAAATATATAATTATTTTACATTGTAAAGGTCTTTTTTTTAGGTTAAAAAAGTAATATATAGTCAATGTAGAATGTTTGGAAAATTCAGAAAAATACATAATAGAATGTGGAATTAATCTGTAATCTCACTATCCAGAATGAAGCACCTTTAATATTTTAGTCACTTTCTCTACAGACTTTTTAAATATGCACATTCCTCCATTCAAATAATGTTTATGAAGGTCTACTGTGTGTCAGGCACTATTCCAGGAGCTGAGGATTCATCCCTGACTAAAATTCCTACTCTCATTTATCTTATATTCTAGTTAGGGGACATAGACATCAAGCCTATTAATAAGTCTATTAAATAAACAATTTACATAGAGTTTTTAAAAGTGCTAAGTGTTGTGAGAGAGAGTTTTCAGAAAATAGGGTGTTCAGAAAAGACTCATGGGTGAAATCTGAGGAAAGAACTGAAGCAGAAAGGGAGTAATCCCTTCAAGATCTGAAGGAAAAGTGCTCCAGGTAGAAAGTCAAGTATAACAGCATTAAAGGAGAGATGTGTCTGGAATGTTCTAAGAACAGCAAGTGGCTGGAATGAGGGGGACAGTAACAGAAGGTGACGTCAGAAAGAACAAGGGAGGGAGGACAGTGGTGCTTTAGGTCCTAGAGTAGGTAATTATAAGATCTTGGATTTTACTCTGAATGATGTGGAAAGCCTTTGAAAGATTTTGAACATACAGAGTATATGGTTTAAGAGTTTCATCCTGGTTTCTGTAAGACAAGCTGATACGGTTTAAAGGAGAAAGGAGGGAGAGTAGTTAGAAGGTTATTGCAACAATCCAACCAAGGGTTAGTTTGGGCGATAGCAATGGGGAAAGTATAGTTGATTTGCAATGTTGTGTTAGTTTCTGGTGTAAAGCAAAGTGATTCAGTTAAACATAGATAATATATATTCTTTTTCATATTCGTTTCCATTATGGTTTATTGCAGGATATTGAATATCATTCCCTGTGCTATACAGTAAGACCTTGTTGTTGTTTATCTATTTTATAGATAGTACTTTGTATCTGCTAATCCTGAACGCCTAATTTATCTGTCCCCTACCCCCTTTCCCCTTGGGAAAACCATAAATTTGCTTTCTATGTCTGCGAGTCTGTTTCTGTTTTGTATATAAGATCATTTGTATCATATTTTAGATTCTACATATAAGTGATATCATATGGTATTTGTCTTTCTCTCTCTGACTTACTTCACTTAGTATGACAATCTCTAGGTCCATCTATGTTGCTGCAAATAGCATTATTTCATTCTTTTTTAATGGTTGAGTAATATTCCTATGTATATATACACCATATCTTTATCTATTCACCTGTCGATGGACATGTAGGTTGCTTCCATGTCTTGGTTATTGTAAATAGTGCTGCTGTGAACATTGGGGTGCAAGTACCTTTTTGAATTAGAGTTTTCTCCAGATATATGCTCAGGAGTGGGATTGCTGGGTCATATGGTAACTCTATTTTTAGTTTTTTAAGGAAGCTCCATACTGTTTTCCATAGTGGCTGCACCAATTTACATTCCCACCAACAATGTAGATGGGTTCCCTTTTCTCCACACCCAGAATAAGCAGGCTAAAAGGAAAATCAAAAATTCATAATGGAAATATTAAACTTGAAATTCCTTTTGGATATTCAAGTGGGAATGTCATGAAGGCAATTGGGTGTATGAGCTTGGAATTCAGAAAGAAGTCCAAACTAGAGACATAATTTCAAAGTAGTTAGCAAATAGATCTTACTTAAAATCACAAGAATGGTTGAGATCGTCAAGGAAATGAGTTTGGAAAGAAACAGTAAATTCAAGGATTGGGCTGTAGATAATTTCAGTGTTTGGTGGCCAAGGAGGTAAGGGAGAACCAATGAGACTGAGATGAAAGTGTCAAAGCTGTAGATGGAAAATCGAGAGAATGGTGTCCTTGAAGTGTTTTAAGGGTGAGGACAATTAACTGTAATTGATCAGTTTATAAAATGTTTCTCCTAGTTATTTGCATTTCCCTTTTTCAGGGATTCAGTGTCCTTTGGTACTATAATCTTCTACCAGAGTAGATGAAATCTGATGTTTCTGATACGATGACAGCTCATTTGCATCATAGCCTTTAGTCTTCAATCTCCAGCTATGGTAAAAGCTATCCTCAAATTGAAGTAATTTCAGGCATTTCATGTTGACAGGAGAGATAATTTGGGGTGGCGGATTGGGGTCTTGTCCCATTACATAATGTTCTTATTGTTAGCTTTCTTGAAAACATTCCTAAAGTCACGTGTACAATTAGTGGTTGTTTACAAGGATGCAGTATCTATTTTCCTCCCTACCTCTCTCCCACAGTCCATCCTTAATCAACATTTTCCAGGCTCTCTTTGAATCCTAGCTTCAGGAGCACAATTCCCAAGAAGAGCCAAGGGCAGAGAGATAAACATATAGTAAGCTAATTACAGACCCAGGCCTGGAGTTTCCTAGTCTTAAAGTACATCCTTCAGACCACCTACTGGTCTTCCCTTTTCCCTTCTCCAGACTTCACTTTTTCTTTTCCATCTAAACACTAGTTATTTTGCTTTTTCTCTACCTTGCTCTATAGTTCTTCTCCCTTCTCCTCCAGCTTCCAAAGAAATAGGAATTCAGAGTCCATTTGTAGATGGCCTTTGTCTTTTGCTCCTGGAACAAGTGTTCATGAACTTTCAGATGGAGGTGCCATGGAACAAAAGTGGGGAGTTGGGGGAAACTGAGGTGTCAAACATTCATTCTGAGAAATCTTCACTGTTTCTGAGGTGAAGACTGCCTGAATTGGGGGATAGAGAAGTGAGAGGCCACTATGGTATTATGACTTTGTCTATTTCCATCTGTTCCTGACATCCCAGGCGAAGGAGATATCCCCAGAAGTAAAAGCAATACAGCATACTGCCCACTCCAATACTGAAACCGGCCTTAATATAAAGTGCTTTCCATTTGGGCCTGCTTACCATGTAGCTCAGTAATGATTACGCATATCATTACATATGGGTCATAGTGACTTTGTTGTAAAATTTATTATATTACAACATCACTTGACCACAGCAGAATATATGTATATATTAATGTACTCAGATTTAGTTTACTGCTCATCCTGTATTGTGATCTTCTTATGGTTGTCTCCTGACAACTTATAATATTTAGAGGGAACACTGGGGGTTCATGAATATTCCTTTGTTTATGTGTGGTTCAGTTATACCTCCTAAAACTGTCTGGTTGCCTTCCTAATCATATTCATAACCTATACTGTCATCCCATAACTGGCTGAACATTATAGGATATAAGCTATTCATTTGTATCTACTTATTGGTGAATAAAAATGATACGAATTAATACATCACTGATACAACAATTTGTTCTTGCTCTGTTCTATGGCATCACAAAATATATGATCACTGATTAAATTTAAATATCTAAATGTATATATGCCTCATTCTACAAATCAAAGTAAAACTTCTACATGCTATAGTGTTTAGGATACAATTAAAATTGGTAAGCACAAGATTTCACCAAAATCTTTAGAAAAGAATTACATTTTCAGGGAAATCAATGATTTGATAAATGAATAAAATATGTCATCACAATAGTAGATTTGGGTTTTCTTCAAAATAGATTTAAAGTTCTAGCACAAAAATAGGATGAAATTCAAAGGATGCCTTATGCAACCTCTGCAACCCCCCTGTCACTTCTCCTATTAAGAAATCTTAAATGCTCCCATAGTTCACTTCTTTCACAATAAGATTCAATATATAATTGTAGTTTTGGAGTAATTATCAACCAATATAAAATTTAGGATGAATTCTTCTTTTCCCCCTTAACAGAGTCATGGGGAGAATGGGACATAGGACAAGTTATGTTTGATGTTGGGGAAAGGATGGAGCATCACATAAGCAGAGCCCCAGTGGGACCAAATGAAATGGCAGGCCTGGGTGAGAAGACTATGAATAAGGAAAAAATAAAACACCAATGGGAGTGTGGGCAGTAGAGGGAACCTTCAAGCATCTGTAGAGTCATGATAAGAAGCATAGTTAATCCTGCTACATATTAGAATTGAAGTCAGTGGTGAAAATATAAGGGAACATATTTGTTTTTATAAAACAACTGTGTATTTGAGTAGTTCAGTGATAGAATCATCTTCCTTAAGGAGGAAATAGGTGAATCAATGCCAAAAGAGGCTAGTATCTAATTATAAGTAATTTTTCAGAAAGATTTCCTGGGTGAATGGTTGGATTAAATAACCACAAAAGCAGTTCCTACTCTCGGATTTCGTGATTGTGTCAACCCAAGTGGAGGTCTTGGGTACATCTAAGGTTTCTGTGTACCTATGATAGTGGTGAGCATTGAGAGAACAAAAGAGCCATGGAGAAGGAGAGGGAGAGATCCTTAAAACACTTTGGTTTATTCAACTTTCAATCCAAGGCAGCAAGCATTTATTATCTATGATGTGCAACATAGTATACTAGGAATGTCACAGTTCACCCCACGTTGGTTCACTTAAGATATGCTTGTTGAGTAGCTACAATGGAGTGCACGTTCTGTAAGTAGCTGAGGATGAAAAGAACAAGGCATCAGAGTCCCCCAGAAGGACTGAAAATCTAGAAGGGAAGAAGAGCATAATAGATTTTTATATTATATGGACATGACTGTACATATGACTAATTTTTCTTTGAAAGAGAGGTTGGCCGACCTCATTGTATACAGAGAATATTCTGACAAACATAGGAAATAGTGGAAAGACCAGGGGATATGTAGCTAGAAGTTGTACACCTGCCATTATTAGTGAAATGATCGTTGGGTAAATTGCAGTCTCTGTTTGGAGCCTCCATTTCCCCATGTATAAAATGGGGGTACATAATGTTGTTGTAAGGAACTGGTACATTAAATTCATAGAGGTTGTAATGAATTTCTTGTTTTAAATAGTTTGAAGAATAATGCTGCAGTATTTATGTTTTATTAAAAAAATATATAAAAATAGCAACTTACAGAAACATAGCTGGCATTAATATAATCCGATCCTGGAATACTGGCATCAGCTATCAGTTTCACTCTGTTATTGTTATCTAGAAGAAAATATAAGAAATTAATGCTAATTCACTTTACTACTTTCTTACTATAGCAGTAATAGAAAGAAGTTCATGATATAACATCAAAAATTATAGACGGCTGTAAAATTTTAAATAGAAATTCCCTCTTATTCCATATTTCCACTACCCAGAGACAATGACTATTAATATGTTCTTGTATTTATTTCCAGTATTTTCTATATATATTCATATAAAATTGACCACAAATGGGCAATATACACACTATTCTGCAAAAATTTCTTATTTACCTGTGTCTTTCCATATTAGCATAAACAACAATATGTAGCTCATTACTTTAAAAAGCCATATAGTATTTCAGTGTTTGAATATAACATACTTAATTAGCTCTTTAGGGTGATTTAAACTCATCTCATTTTGTTATTATAAAAAGCTGAATAAATATAACTGGACTTTTTGCACCTATGTAGGAGTCTATTTGTAGAATACATTACCAGCCGTAAAATTCCCAAATCATATTGTGCATCTCCAATTTTGAAAGATACTGACAAATTGTTCTCAAGTTATATCACTCTGAACAAAAGTGCTTGAACAATTTGAACAACTGTTTCCTCTTACTTTCACTGCCATATTATTAAACATTTTAATTTATGACCTTTTGATAGATACAAATTGAAGTCTCCTAATATTTATATTGATTTTCTTAAATATGAGTGAAATTGAGCTTCTTTGCTTATGCCTTGGCCGTTTTAAATACATTTTCTATTAATTACATTTTCACATGATACTATTTTTCTATTTTTAAAAATATACTAAGAATGTTTTACATGTATTGAATTTTTCTTTTAGTTTGTCATTTGTCTTTGCCTCTATGTATTAATCAGTTTATCTGCTAGCTACCTTGCCATAGATAAAATTTATATATTTTGTAATCAAATTTCTCATTATTTTTCATTATGGCTTCACTATGGCTTCTTGTGTGATATATACAAAGGTCTTTGTCACACCAATATTCTTATTTTCACAAATTCATTCATAGTTCCTTCTGGAACGTTAATTGGTTTTTCTGCTTTTGTTTTAAATATTTTGATTTTTGATCCATTGGGCTTTTTTTTATCTTATATTTCTTTTCTGCTAAATTTAAACTTTTCTGAGCCAAGGTTTATAATTGTATTTTATGTTTTTAAAATTTTATTGAAAAGAAAGCTCCTTTAAATTACCCATGACTAGACTTTGACTAGTTCTAATTAGATTCCTTGACTGATCTTTATTTATTTTGAAAGTCAGATTCTTTTCAGTGAATCAAATAGTGCTTACTGAACTACCATATAATCAACTTGATGATTCTGACTGTAAAAGTAGATCTATCAATTCATTATCGACAGGGATGGTTTTTGTTTTGTTTTGTTTGTTTGTTTGTCTGTTTGCGGTACGCGGGCCTCTCACTGTTGTGGCCTCTCCCGTTGCGGAGCACAGGCTCTGGACGCCCAGGCTCAGCGGCCATGGTTCACGGGCCCAGCCGCTCCGCGGCATGTGGGATCTTCCTGGACCGGGGCACGAACCCCTGTCCCCTGGATCGGCAGGCAGACTCTCAACCACTGCGCCACCAGGGAAGCCCTGGGCTTTTTTTTTTTTTTGAAACAGAATGAGGTAAAATCCATCTTGTTTGTTTGTTAACATTTGGAATAACAAATAGTCCATCCTTACCCCCTTGTTCAAAACACCACTTTTATCACACACTAGTTTTCTCTATGTATTTAGGTCTATTTCTGGACCATTTATACTCTTCCCTTAATTTATCTGCCTATTCTTTCTTTAATACCAAACTTATTATTTAGACTTTTAAGGTATGGCAAAATTAGATAACCTTTACGCATTACTTTTCTTCAAAGAAAAGTATCAAAAATTATTTTTTCCTGAGAATTTTTACCGAGTTGGTATTATAATTGAAATGTCCAGTGCTAATTTTAACTAGACAAGGGAATGATATAAAGTATCTATTACTACTTAATTATTTTGAAGGTTTTTTGTTTGTTTTGTTTTGTTTTTAATCTTAATGGGAAGGCACTCAGTACTGGAGGAAAAATAGGTAAATGTGGGTTTGTGTTTGAATTACAGATGATCTATCTACCATTTATGGCATTGGGTGAATTGCTTATCTTCTCTGTTCCTTTGTTACGTCAGCTATAATATATAGTTATAATATTTATTTATTATTTATTTTTATTTATTTTTTTTTTTTTTGCGGTATGCGGGCCTCTCACTGTCGTGGCCTCTCCCGTTGTGGAGCACAGGCTCCGGACACACAGGCTCAGCGGCCATGGCTCACGGGCTCAGCCGCTCCACGGCATGTGGGATCTTCCCAGACCGGGGCACGAACCCGTGTCCCCTGCATCGGCAGGCGGACTCTCAACCACTGCGCCACCAGGGAAGCCCCTATAATATTTATTTTTTAGAATCCTCTGAGGAAAACTTATACGAAAGCTTATAGAACTTATAAAGCCGTATAGAACACAAAACACGTTCTTATGTTCTTAAAATTAAGCACGTTGTATGTTAAATGACTTTGCTGTACCGTTAGTAATTGTAATGACCTGACCAATGTGTTTGAATCTAAAGAAGGGGGACTGTTCAGGCAAATTTATGTAAATGATTTATATCCCAAAGATTTTGAATTTGGTATGATCTGCCTATTTTAATGACATTGTGGCCAGTCATGTAACTAAGGAAGGGAAGCCATCAGGTTTCTGTTCACTCGATACGCCTGCTTATAACTGAGTCAACAGCAAGCTAAACTTTTCTTCGTAGTGTTGGAACACTTCTGAAGGTCATAGTGTCCTGTCAAAGAGAGACTTGGAAATCTCTTCTGCACGCATTTGCTGCTAATTCTAGTATCTTAAAGCCCTGTAAGCTAATATCTTCTAAAATGCACTGTGATATTTGAAATCCTACTTCCTACATTACTCAGGGGAAACAATGAATCTCACTTAGCTGGCTCAAGCTAAAACTCAGACTCTATTAAATGAATTCATTCTCTACGGGAGAAAAAAAAAACATTTCAGCTTTATGGCTTCTCTGCAAGCACAATGGGAGAATGTATTTAGTTTAAACATTTCATTTTCTTGTTCCATGTATACGTGGGTGGGGACGAGGGTCTGTTTGTCCATATAGGCAGAAGTGAGTTTACAGCTTGTCTTCCAACCGAGGTTAGGGAAGTAGGTTTATCATCTCTAGACCATAGACTCTAAGGGCCTGTTACTAAATTTTTTTCACCCAGAAAGTTAGAAGCTTTTAAAAATAAGCAATCTATTGATTACTAACAATCATAAGAACTAATATTTAGGAGAGCTTCCTGTGTTCTGGTACTGGGCAAAGTGATTTACATGGTTATTTCATCTACTCTTGAAAGTTAGGAGGTCAACACCACTAAATAATATGTCCAGTCACTAAAGTAGTTAGTAGGTAAACAGAACTGCAGCCCAGGAAGTTTGATTAGAGCCCACATGTTCTTAGTCATTTTACTATACAGCAGGCAGTATGTATTAGTTGAACTAATAAATTATTCTAATAATATTCTTGAAAAATATAACATTCTTCCTAACAAAATTATTTCTTATAGGACCTCCAACTCTTTAAGAGGACACTTAAGAAAAAGCTTTCCCCTAAAAATCCATTAAAGCATATTGGATGTGGATGTAGTATATTATTAGAAAAACTACCATAAGTTTTCTGTACTGAAATCAAGAAGAAAGAATACAATTGGACATTATCCATTTGACTCTAGAAAAGGCGAAAAAAATGCATGCAAAGCTTTTAATATTCCAAAACATCCTTGGTTTACAACATAATTCCATCACTAGTTATTTTTTGTCTTAGCTTTAGATATCCAGATAATCTTACCCCTCAGTTCTCCTTGTTGTTTTAAGGATGTCTGTTTAGTTATATTGACCACTCGTATTCACTTCTTATGCTGTAAGAGCTAGCAGGTTAGCATTATGTGACTTTTCCTATGGCCATTATGTGAACCCAGAAAATAATGCACTGAGATCTTAATCATAAAAGATTGAAATGACACATTTTTTAAATGTCTAACATATAAAATTTTTATATATTTTTTAAGTCAGATACTCTTTAGTCTTTGGAAATAAGTTAGATATATTTGATTTACTTATATATAGTGATACACATTACTTCAGCCAAATATACAATTGTAAATAAATATTAAATATTCCACAGTAACTGTCCTTCAATCACACTGTAGTACTTGTTTTCACAGAATATCACTAAGTAAGCATGAAGCAGAGAGTCTGAAGGAAATTTAGGTATAGGTGAATATAAAAACATGAGAATTTCCGTATCTCTTAAACTTATGATGCATCCAACTCAAGTTAACTCTCTGAAAGGGAAAACAAAAGGACTTATTAAGAAAGGTCATGCCACAGGAATTGAGAGATGTAATACTAACATTCCTTATTTCCTACAATAATGTCTTATTTGTCAACTTACTCTTAAAGTCATTTACCTTTGATTTGTTTTGTTCCGGGAAGGATTTTAGGTGATTAAAGCTATTTGTATTTTCATCCTTTTCTAATTCTTGGGAATTAACAGATTCCGTTAGATTACTACCTGCTATATCACGTTTCCCTAAATTTGTTTACTTCATGCCTCTAGTTCTAGAATAACAGAATATGGTCCATTTCTTCCTATCCATATCCTTATGATTTTACATTCTGTGATTACACCCTGCTTTAAGTCTGTGTCTTTCTAGACAGAAGAGTTCAATTTATATATATATGGAAGTTTCCCCAATACAGTTTTGAAAAGGCATAGAACATAGAAAAATATATATACACTAACTCTAAAATTAGGAATATTTTAAAACTCTAGATTTTGAAACAATACTGACAATATTTCAGAGCTTAACAGATACGACTTTTTAATTTCATATATAAAAATGTATTGAATCAGAATATAGTTAGTAGGAACATCTGTTTAAAAAAAAATCAAACATATAGCTATTGTTAGCAGAGGAATGTTATGTTTTCTTTTCACATCACTGCTAAGCCTTAAAGCAATAATATGGCTTTTTATTTCACATCAGTAGACACATTCTTTTTAATGACATATAAGGAATAATAACAGTGTACCATGTAAGATGGTTTCTTTCCTTATTGACTGAAAAATGAAGCCATGTTCACTGTGGTAAGGCACAAGCCCGCCTCCTTTGTAAAACCAATCCTGGTAAGCATACCTTTACTCTGATCTTCAATGAATATTTTGCAATGCATTTTTTATATTCCTTAACAAAGCACTGCCGTGCTTTTAAGAAAACTAAAGCACAAAGTTATGTGTGAACTTTCTCTTTTCATTTGAGAACTAGGTCTGTAGGAAGATATTAGAGAGGTTCGTTACTTGGGTTAAATTACAAAGCTAAGAAACTACTAGGTCTACAGTTTCTTACACCTGCATGAGTAAACCTTGTGTGAATAAGCTGAAAACCATGTAAATTAACTTTAATAAATATTAACAAAGCAAAAGAGATACAATTTAACAGCTGCTAATAAAATGCATTATTATAATTCAATTAATATGTAATATATATTTAAGAAAAAATGCTAAAATGCATTTTGCTCTCATTTGAAAATGTTTCATTATCTAAAACCAGAAATAGTATGTACACATACATGGTTTTATGTTTGGAAAGCGGTTTTTTGCTCTGTTCCAAGGCAGATCAGCATCAGTGGAAGAAAGATCCTGAAGAAATTTTGGTAATTCCTGTGGATTGAAGTCATTGCAAAGTTTAGATTTATTTCAGAGGTAAACAAGAAGTTCCACTTAGTAAAAGACTATTCTTTATTCTAAATCCTTTTACTTTTAAAATGAAAACACTTCTCATAACTGCAGAAGCAAGGTCAAATTAACAGTAATGAACTTACATGAACTTTCACTGAAAATTCCTGAATAGAATTGATTAGTTGAGCTACTGCTTTCTCTGGCATAATTTCTTTGCCCTTTGGGAAGCTCTGAGGTGCAGCAACCATGTTAGTAACTCCTTTCATACTTTACTAATGGTTTTGTCAAATACACTGTATTATTTAATAGTTTAATGTCTACTTAGTAGGGTAAGGGAGTCGGTGATTTATTTTTTGTTTTTTCTCCTCGGGCAGTGTGATTTCACGCCTATTAATTGGTACAACATTGGTCAGTTTGTGAGAAAATGCCAAAGGTCAATTCCTGTTCTTAGTGGGTATTGTTAAATCGATAGCGGAATGCAAAGGTGTGATAAAGAATTATCAGAGGAAGGGTCAAGATCTGTTATTGACATTTTGGTGAAAAATCACGATATTATCCATTCATCATAAAGAAAGCTGGTGCAAGAAAATGTGTTCATTATTTTGTTGAGCTGATGATTTACATTTATGAAATTTATAGTTTTCCATATTAGAAATGCCTCAATTTACCAAATCCCTTAAAAACTGTTAAAAACCGTGGGGCTTTGCAATTTTTTCCCACTTTATTATAAATGATTTCTTTTAATTGGATAATTTTCCCTTCTCCCTTATTTTTCCTCAAAGAGAATTCTGGACAGTATTTTACATGAGTGTGTATGTGTTAGAGAAGAGGGACAGTGTTAAACATCTGAATTCTGGCGTTTTGGCACTAAAGGCTTAGAAAAAAAATTTTTAACCAAGTGAGGAATCCTAGAACAGCTTCCTTGTGTCAGGTTTTGGGAGAATATGTCAGCATATTTATAAGAGACAAAGAAATAGAGGGGGAAAAGAAGATGAATTGGAATCACCTGAAAAGTGGTACCTATTTTTCCGTAGTTACAGAAGTTTCCATTTATAGATTTAAATGATTATGGCCTTGATAATTAATACCCAATTACTAGGCTGACTGTTTGGATAGTAATGTTACACTCAGTGGTCTTATTCTTATCAGAGCACACAGGGCCTCAACCAGCCTTTCCTATTTAGCTCTTTCTCCTATGGTTCCCACTTTTTAGTGGGATCACAGATGAGTGGAACTGTTTTGCATCCTTATGTTTTTGCATTCATTCTCTCTCTCTAGAATACCTTTTCCCCTTTATCTACTTATTGGACTTCTGCTCCATCCTAAAGTTCATCTGGCAGGTCACCCTTTTGTAAAGTCTTTTCTGACAGCTATCCAAACAGAGTTGATCCTCACTTCTTTCTGCTTGCCTCCATCATGATACGGTGTCATTTGGGTTTTTTTTTTTTTATACATGTCTGCAGTTCTTCTTCATCATTTGAACTTCTTTATGAAATCATCACTATGATGGCAAATAGTTGTGCCAGCCACTCTTCTTAGTATTACACACATTCAATCAGTTTAGTATTCACAATTCAACAAGATAGATACAGCATTTTACAAATGAGGACTTTGAACAACAGAGAGTTTAAGTGATTTACCCAAGGTCACTTAGCTGTTTAAGTGTTGAATTCATATATATCAATACCTGTCACATAGTGGAGCTTTTTAATATTTAAGGTATAAGCGAATATGACCTGAGTTACGAGTTTTATCAAACATATGCATCAAATATGCATCTGTTTATTAAAACAGTTTAAAAAATTAATACAGCACTAGAACTAAAAGCAATTCAAAAAACCGTGTTCCTTACATGTGAATATACATTTACCTAATATATACACACAACCTATATATTTATATAAAAACACCCAAGTACTTAAAACCATGATCTCCAAAAAAGTTAAACTAGAAACTTTCTCATTATAATATATGAGAAAATGTTATTGCTAATAAAACTTTTCATCTGCTCAGTCATGTATAATGTTAACTATATTCACTCCTATTCTAGTGAAACTACCCTTTTGTTCCTGAAAAATTGACAGTTCTTGCTGCATAAATGCTAAGAAGAGTTTTATGGCACCACTGATTTTGTTAAATCCAGACCAATATTACTTAAGAAGCATAAACAAAAGCTGTAGGAAATACCATTAATCTTCTCACATTTTTTGTGATTATTCCGAGAGACTGAAATATTACAATCCTGAATTATTCAAGCCAATTGTTTTTGTTCACACACTAAAAAGTTCGTGAAAAAATAGAAATAAAGTTTTCGGTAACATTTAGAAATCTGTTTTATTTTTATAATACAAAATAATAATCTAAGGAAAGAGCCTCACAAGTTTTAAAATAGCTTGTAGACTAACACATGCCTTATGTTTTAATGTAATTTCAACTTTATAGATATATAAGATGCTTTAAGCAATAAAATTAATCTTAACTTTCAAATAGTGTTAAAGTGACAAGTTCTTAACTTCATATATTCTCCATAATGTGATACAGCATTTATTCCATGATCACTTAAGTAATACCTGTGTTTTACAGGCTTCTTTTTATCTGTTTTTTATTTTTGGAAAGTTCTAAAAATAACATTTTAAAAATAATTCCTGGAAACATCAAGTTCTGTTCTCAGGTTCATCTATACCACTATCATAAACTAAGCAGGCAAATATGAAATGGAATTATTTAGTTTCTAAATCTAAAATAGTTATTTAAATATAAAGCCACATTTACGGTACCACCCAAACCTCGTACACACACAAAACCTGATGCATACAGCATTCTAGAGTTGCATGTACATCTGGGTGAGAGGGCAAAGAAGAAACAGAGCCAGGCTGCCCTTGCTGGGGAGGTCTCTGATGAGGAGCACCTTTTCCTGACACAGTAGGTGAATAATTCTGTTCAGGTTGCACCGGAGGCTGCCCAGTGTAACGTTACTATCCAAACAATCAACCTGGTAATTGGGTATTGATTATCAAGGCCAGAGTCCTTCATGGCCTTGCAAGCTTAAACTGGACATGAAATGTGACACATGAAACGACTGGAGGTCTGGCAATGTTGTGACAACTGCTAGTAACATACCGAAAATTCTTCTTGAAACTTTAGGTTGTTGTTTGTGCAAAGCTCTTCAACATGTTGCAGAAAGGATTTCTTGCTTATCGGCCTCCAAGCAAAGAAAGGTATAAAATGGAGTCATGTTAGGTTGAGTTCTTTTCCTTTAGCCTGGGCACTCTCTTTACAGTTGACAAGTTAGAGGACAAGGGACATATCAAAAGCACACAGCCCTTTAAAGTCACTCTGTCATATTTACAAAATTAGCTTCCCCCTTTAAGTTCACTTTCTTTGTATTTCACGGTATAAAAATCCTTCAAATTTTAAGTGACTTTAAATGAATGATTTAACATGTTAATGAAGGAAGTTTTTCAAGCAAATGTAAGGGCATAAAGTCATCATTGAATCCTAAAACACATAAAACCTCTTTGTCATACAGAAAACATTTTATACGTTACAAGGTTTTAGAAGATATAAAATATTGCAGTGACCTCATTCTCGTAACGACATGGTTTTTAAACCCTAAGGAGTTTAAATATCCCTGTATTACTTCCCAAGCTAAAATACAGACATGCAGGCTTCACCCCAGAGAGAGAGAAAGCATTTCTCCAGTTACCATGCAATTAGTCATGCTTTTATGATTTATATCCAGCTTGGAGGTTTTTCTAACAAACATACAAAAAAGGAACCACACATTAAGATTCATCGAATCAGGGAATCCAGAGTTGATACTCAAAAAGAAGAAAAGATATTTAACAAACTTACTTGATGGATTTTCTATAACTAAGTAACCTGCAACAGAGATTGTGTTAAATGGATTGAGTTGAGGGTACAGCTCTTTCTGAAAGAGTTTTAGATTAAAATCAGGAAAACAGGGTAAATCACCAATGTATAATATGCTATGCCTTTAACTGATATTTGATCATTATTTTAAATTCTATATCATTTTTGAAATTATATTATTTGGACCCAAATAGGGCCAGATAATAATTTGGCTTCTTTCTCAAGCTAAGAAGCTACTCTTTTATATTGTTAGGCATTTGGGGCATTACATCAAAAACAGGTCACTTTTTCATATATTGCATAGTATTTATTGGTCTAAAAAAGTTCATGTGAATTAAATTTTTTTCTTTGTTCATAAAAAGTGCTAAATCAGGGCGGGTGAATCTTTGAAAAAATGACATCAAATTGCCTAAGTCTTGTTTCATGAGTGAGTTTTCATGAATATATAACCATAAAAAATGACAATCATTTCAATTACTTTGGATATACATATCTTTTGTGGCAGTTCATTGGTCAAGTTATTTATACTCTGAAAAAAATTGAAATAATTTTTAACAGCTAAATAGACTATGCAACACACAAATTCAGAGATGGGTACATCTTTAATAACATTTGTCATGCACAACAAATTAGCACTGCAAAAAACACAAAAGGCACAAAGTATGATGAAATAAAATGAAGAACATGTACCTTTATCAAAGTTTTTAATTTTAAATATTATTAGGGATGATTTCACTGTATTTCTTAAGTGACAGATATTTACAAGAGGATATGGTTTTTGAAGTAAAGGACAAACGAAAAAAATTAGATTGAAAAATGTGGCTTAAATACTTTGAAAATGGTCACAGATGTGTGTGTTCAATGAAGAAAACATGAGTCAAAAGAGTGTATTTTATTCAACACAGGAATTGGTGAAAAATATGGAGGTGCTAGAGCAAGTATTATCAAGAAGAGTGGTAGAATTCTTGGTTAATGCTATAGGTGTCCCCAAGCAGAAGGAAGTATCTCTCAGCTCCTCAGGGTATAACCTAGTAGAGCAACGTAGCGTAGCACAGAATCACAGGTTAGAGCAAAGTCTTGGTGGATGAGCTTGTGGGCTTCTCACAATGCCCTAGAGTGATTCTAAGGAGGCACCAGAGAAATTCTGACTCTAACTAGATGGATATGGACATGGCTGAATGGGATATTGAATCAGAAGAATCCTTAATTTGGGGACAGGAAAACAGAGTGTATGAATTGGAGGGCCTGGAAAGACTTCTGACACAGGCAGTGGGGACTGAGGCAACAAGCAATCCCCGTTGAAAATAATTACCCCTCAGCAAAGACCAGCAAGGAAAAAAGACAACCGTGAGCCAGACCCACGCTGCCCAAGCCCCTGAAGATGCCTGATGCCCCAGTGTTCCTATGCCATGATATTCCTCAGAAATAGGAAAGGAACGAAGGTCAGGTTGGGCAAATATTAGTGAATTGAGCTTAAGACAGAAATGAATGAGATACTTGAATTAGCAAGACCATTTTCCCTGCTACCAGCCAGAAATGGAAATGCTTGAGTTGTGTGGAGATCACTTTTATAATAGCAGGGAACATTATTGAGTTTGTGATTGGTGAAATTCAAACACTACATCTGCTTTAATGACAGCCATCCTATAGTGGGGAGATTCTCTTTTCCCAGAGGATCCAGGATTATTTGAGGTAGTACTGGCAAAAATATTTTTACTATGCTATCTAGAACCTGAAATAGAGCTAGTTTGTAGAGCAAGAAATAGCTAAAGCACCAGATTATTATTCATATCCTTGTTCTATTTTCATTAATGTTCTATTCTCTCATTTAGAAATTATGATGAATACCTTTTAGTCAATTTCATTTCAGTGAAGAACTCCACAGAATGTTGCTTTTATTTTACTATTATTATTTTATTTTGCATTTGAAAGATCTCTCTAGAGATACTGATTTTAAACCATAACTGGCTAGCTATTGGATTTGGGTGGATATTTGTGAATTCTTTTCTTAAAAAATACAATGCCCTTTTAAAAATGGCTTCAAATACCTGATCCAGCAATTACCAGCTATATTATCTTGAGCAAGTTACTTAATCTTTCTTAGTTCCTAATTTAGAAAATAGGGCAAATATATGTAAATCAAGCTCATATATGTAAAATGCTAGGAAACGCCCACCCCTGGCTTTGGAAGCAGTACGTAAATGTTAGTTACTATCATTAGTATTAAAATTGCTATTTCTCGTTTTATTGTAAAACTCAAGCTCCTCCTACTGATCTGTTCTACAACTTGATCCTGATATAATGATTTTTTTTGTTTCCAAAAGAATAAATTTTACTCAAAACTGGGAAGACTAGATTGCACTAAATTAAGCAGCAAAATTTCCTGTGGTTCTTCCTAATCAGAGTCCCAGAATAAACAGTGATCACAAATATTTCAAAGCCACGTTTGGTTTTCTAGTTCTCAATTCAAATTCTAAATAAATCCCTAATAATATAAAGGCTGTAATAATTGTTTTCATATTATCATGTGAAAGCATTTCTAATCATGCCTGCATTTTTTACATTATTCCTTATAACTACCCTTCACGTTACCCTGTTTGTACTCCAGATATTTTCTTACTATCAGTTTCTTCTACCATTCCAGGTGTTTCCCCACAACCAGATTTTCCTGATTGCTTAATGGCTGATTCAAACGTTAACTCCCCCATGGACCTTACCCTGTTCTGTTACAGAGAAAATCATTTCTTCCTTCTATGAAACTAAATTTCTATGGACAAATCATCTTCCACCTTCTGTTACGGCTATATAAAAGTACATGTATTAAGGACACATGTATTGAGATTCATGTGTGCTTGAAGGCAGGGGCAGGATTAACACTTGGCTTACTACAAGTCCCTCATAAACTTATTCATAGTAGACAGTGAATAAATCATTGTTAAATATAAAATTGTGGATGAATTCAGACTAAGATACATAGTAAGCTAAATACAACTGCTCTGATTATTATGAGAGAATATCTGAATTAAATGAATTTTCCACAAAAATATTAAGCGATTGAGAATTCTCAGGAGATCCTACTCAAAGGTTTAAATAAGTATGATCAATAGGTGCATCAATAAACAGTATACAGGTCTAAACAAAGCCATATCAGATCCTCTCACATTAGAAGTTAACAGATGCTAGATACTTAGGAAATTACATGAACAATAGAATCACTCTTTTCTAGACAAGTAATTAAAAAAACAGGTTTTAAAAAATAAGATCTATTTGGGTTTATGTATTTATTTTTCAGTATCACTCTCTTTATCTAAACCCAATCATTTTACATAAGCTGTTCTTCACACTTGTATTTACATAATGTGAGAAATAAGGCTTCTAACAGTCTGTTTTTATGTAATTTTCCAGTCTATGCTTATCTCACAATTATGTGTGAACTGAAATCAAAATACCTATCTGGAAAGCTTAAATTGAGAAGACATTTTGGCATAAATTACCTGTTTCAAATAAAAGTTAGTTTTTTTCTTGTTTTTGTCTGTAGTCTCCATGTCATTGTTTTGATTCTTAGCCTCATATTGTATATTTTTCTCTTAACTAGTGGCTGCATTCTAAATTTTATTTTTCTTTGAAGTTTTAAAGTTTTGTTTGTAAACAGGAAAAAATAGTAATGTGGACAATTTATGCAGGGAATTAGAAAAGAAGGTGGCATATAATATGAAGAAAATGCACTGACTTGTTACTGATGAAATTAAATTCCTTTACGAAAAATTATTTGGTTAGATAAGCATAAAAGAACCTCATAGAAATTAATGTGTATGAAAATCAACAATGTTATTTCAGGAGTGCTATTTTCAAATAAAGTGATCTATGGAGACACTCAAAAAACTTTCTATTAATATTTTTAAAAACTTAAAAAATTGTTACATGGAGAGCATGTTAGACTGGTTTAGTCCTCTTATTTTATTCATTTACAATACAACAGTGAAGGATATGTCAAATCATATTCAGTTCATTAGTGTATAAATCAATTTGGGAATTGTTCAGATTTCAATAAGATAACTGACCACTTTCCAATATAAAGGGCTAAACACTTTTTATTACATGAATCTTAGCTTAAATCCTGTGCCCTTTTGTTGAAAAAGGGTATTATTTCATGTCTGGGCTCATTTTTTTTTTCAAAGTCTATCAAAAACTTAAATTCCACTCAGATTACTCTTGATAGATCCAGTGAGGAACCATTTATTTATGTTGGCAGTGGTGATTGAAGACCATATTGTCACAGAGACTCAGCTTTACCTCAAGGTCAATTAGTTGAAACCTATAGGGAATTAAAATATAGTGCAAATAGAGAGCCATAGATGATAGCCTATAGATGAGCAGCTTAAATCAGCATTACCAGTGGAATAAGACAAATTGAGAAACAGTGTTTTCTACTTAACCGGTTAAGTTAGGTTAAAAAGAAAAGAACCTCAAATTTTATTGCCTTAATGTAAAAATATGTATTTGTCACACCAACATGTACTTCATATTCAACTAAAAATCTTTGAAGAATCTGTCTTTCTGGTAAAACATGTTAACTGATCTTTCCAAGTTTTGTAAAATATTGAGTGTGAGGTTTTTAGTTTATATATTTCAATTCATTATTCCAACATTTACATTTATTTCTACAATGATATTCTGTTACTTATCCAAAGCATTTACTGTAATGCTTTCAAAGGGATCTTAATTTTTGTTTTTTTCTATTTTTATTTGTTATAGGCTTTCAAATAGTATCCTTTCAGACCCTCCTCCTTTCTTTTATCAAATCACCAATGACTTTTCTCTGGTCCTCAATACAAATTAAAAATATTATCCCAACCAGTGGCTAGTACTATACAGCTGACTCTAAAACTTCACTTTATAAGGTAAACATGCCACCTGAATAAGTGAGTCATGCAATATTTTTCTTATTATCTAGAAAAATAATCAACTAGTAAATGCTATCTAAGTAGTTCCTCAGCACGTCTCTTTATATCTGTGAGGGCAAATAGGTTTTAAGGGAGCTCAGCTCTTTGAACGGCAGCTCATTAGAGGCCGTGCCCTTCCTTTTTCATCACAGTTATTTCCAGTGCCTGGCACTTGTAGGTGCCCAATTGATAGTTCTTTTATTCAAACAAGGTGAAATGGTCTTTTAAATACATATAGAAGAGCAACATTCTTGCTGACGTCAAAGAGGTGAGGTAAGATTCCCAGGGTGGCAGGAGTTGAATTTTCCTTATTACTAAGCCTCTGTACATGAGCACATGTGAAACCAAATTCTTGACAGATTCTTATTTTGTAAACCGTGTATTTTAAATTAAAACTGTGGTCATAAACCTAGCTACCCCCCGGGCAATAGGGCAGAAGCAGTAGAGAGGATGAAAACACTGCCGACAGCTGTGTGAAGAGATGGGCAAAGGCTCTTAGTGAGGGGACCTAATGAAGAGGAGACAGATGACATAACAGCATTTAAAAAGAAGTCTTGACAGCCTGAGCTGTTAGCTTGCCAGGCAGGTAAGCACAGAAATTCCTGTCAGGGGTTAGAAGGTGACCTCAAAAAACTAGATTTGAAAGAAGACTTTTAACAAACGTGATGTATGTAGAGGTGTTTAAAGGTTCTGATTAACCTGAACTATTAAGTTTAGTTCTATCAAAGTAGAAGGTCTGACTGAGCAGGACAGTGTTCACTGATTCCAGGGGAAGAAAATGTGGTGATAGAAGAGATACAGTGAGGGTTCGATAAAAATGGAAGCATTTTTCTCTGAGGTTAGGTATGATTCCAAAATGCTAAATGTGATTAGAGTAGAAAAGGGCCTGGCTTCCTCTGTTTTAATCACGCTGAGTACTATTCACGGTCAATGGGAATGTCAGGAGTCTTGGCCCCATCCCATCCAGCCTTGCGGCTCATGGGGACTCACTCTGCTGTAGTAGATCTGGGATTTTGAAATCAAATGCATTTTCACTCTCTGCCTCCATTCATATATCCTTTACATGAAGAAATTGAGTATCTCTGGGGCACTCAATCAATTGTTGGGTCCCTGCTAATGCTGACATTTTGCTATGCTACCTTCAGAATGTATATAGCAATTTTTATCCTAGGATACAAAAGGCATTTCTGGGCATTAGGGCGATGCCTGAAAGCGTGCACAGTTGGCTATCCATTGGTCAGGATAGACGTCAAATTTCTATGAAATGTGCTGCTTGGTATATGCCCCAGAGTCAGAGAACAGGGAATGTCATTGTCTTAGTCCTTACAGAATAGCACCTGCAGTAGTTGAAATGAGCTTGTGTGAAGTGTGAACCCAGACTCCACCCATCAGACAGAGAACTCAACTCTTGTGTCATTGTAATAGGACAAGAAGCATGTGAAGAAATCTAGGTAAAAACTTACTTTACTATCAAAGTTAGCACAACATGATAACACAGCAAATGCACATTGGACATGCACATTGCAAGTCAATGTGCATCTTGATAAGGTTAACTTTACCATATCAATAGCATGCAATATCATAGAGGACACTTAGTAAGTAGAAAGTTCAGAGTATTTTGTTTTACAGTTTTTTTGGCTTTGGAAAAAATAGCACATTAATCAACAGCACTTCATATCTTGTATTTTAAAATATAGAGCACACCACCTGAAAAGATTAAAATAATCACAGCAGAGCTCTGCATCACCACAGTAACTTACTGGATGACAAAAATCTCCTTTCGTCTAAAGAAAAATGAAGAGTATCTGGAAGTAAAGATTCATTATTTATTTAGTATAAAAACACACTGCAGTGTTTTTGATTTGCTGCTATAAGAACATGAGCAGTAAATATCTTAAATTTCATTCTACTGTAGGACATTTCTTGTCCCCAATTCACATTTTGTCCAGACATTTCTTATTTGGATTCACATATTTTTGCCATTGCTTGCAAAATAGTTAAGGCAGAAGTAAAATTAATGACCAGAATCTGTCAAAGAACTGATGGCAATTAACATGCTAACAATTTTTTTACAAAGAATTTCATACATCAGTCAAATTGTATGTATTCTTACTGACGTCACAAGAATTGTACTATTGTCCAGTTTCTGCAGGATTGAACCTACACTAAAATGCCACCATTCCTTCGCCCCATATCACTAGAGAAGAAGTAATTCAAAAGAAGCAGTTCTTCCCTTCGAATCATTCTCTGTATAGAGAATGCTACTTGAAGAAGGAAGCCATGGGCCCTTGTCTTTTTAAGTGGGTTTATATTGATTTAATCCAGTACGCTTCAGAGTTAAATACACACACACACACACACACACACAATTATAGGTGTATGTTGATACTTCAGAATCAAACTGACCTGGGATCATCTTGGCTGTCCTATTTACTAGGTGCATGACCTTGGACAGTTACCTAAATTCTCTAGGCATCTTTTATTTTTCATCTGTAAAGCGGGGATAAGAGTACCTACCACAAATGATTGAGCGGTTGGGTGAGATCATTACATACAAAATGTAACAACTAGCAATTGCTCATACACAGCAATTACTACGTTAGCAAACCCTGTATGTGAAAGTAGATTGGGGTCATTCTTAATTTTACAGACACTATAAATAACAATAAAAATACCAAATGTATTCTGATTTACAGTTTACAAAACATTCATAGGATTCTTTTGAATGGTAAGCTTCCTGAAGGCATATATATTTAATAAAAATTTGACATGCAAACTTCTAAAGTTATTGAAGAAAGAAAGATACTCTTAAAATAGCCATGCAATTGTTTGCTTCATTTTGTTGAGAATTTTATTCCATTCATGATTACTGGAT
The DNA here is from genome assembly GCF_964165515.1 of Mesoplodon bidens. Lineage (NCBI taxonomy): Eukaryota > Metazoa > Chordata > Mammalia > Artiodactyla > Ziphiidae > Mesoplodon > Mesoplodon bidens. Next base: position 95,692,916 of record NC_138167.1, read on the forward strand.
TGGGCCTTGAGTCTTAACATAATGCACCATTACATTCACTCAACTAAAATAGGCAAGATAACTAGTATAGAATGATGCCTAAAATTGGGGGGAAAAAATTGAGGACTGGAAGAAAAGTAGTATCTGTCAAGTAAGAATATTAGTGACATTGATCAATATTATTTTATTTTTTTTCTGATTTAGTCACTGAAAGAAACAAAACTTCTAACTTAAGTGTAGAAAGGAGACAGTGAAAAATAAAAAACATTTTAGCCAGTAGTATCTTTATCTTCTGAAAATTTTGTTGGGTTATTTAATTTTAAGTGTTATAACTCTCTTGGGAAGGCAATCTGTGTTACAGTTAAATTAGTTAAAAACAAACCACAGGGACGGTTAGGCTCAGCAGTGTTTTTGCCTTTTAAATTATATCTTTATTCTTTTAAACTTTCCCAAGAGTTTAATCCTAGATTTAATATAGGATTTATTTTGTAGAAGTATAGATAATCTATACAATTAAAATACTGGATTTTTTCAACTTCATTGGATCTTTTTAAATTGAAGTATGGTTGAATTACAATGTTATGTTAGTTTCAGGCGTACAGCACAGTGATTCCATTTTATATGTGTGTGTATATGTATATATATTTTTTCAGATTCCTTTCCCTTAGAGATTATTACAAAATATTGAGTATATTTCCCTGTGCTATACTGTAGGTCCTTGTTGGTTCTCTATTTTATATATAGTAATGTGTATATGTTAATCCCAAACTCCTCATTTATCCCTCACCCCTTCCTTTCCCCTTTGGTAACCCTAAGTTTGTTTCTATATCTGTGAGTCTATTTCTGTTTTGTAAATAAGTTCATTTGAATCTTTTTTTAGATTCCACACGTAAGCGATATCGTATGATATTTGTCTTTGACTTACTTCACTTAGTGTGAAAATCTCTAGCTCCATCCATATTTAAGCAGATGGCATTATGTGGTTCTTTTTTTATGGCTGAGTGATATTCCGTTGTATGTATGTGTGTGTGTGTGTGTGTGTATATATATATATATATATATATATATATACCACATCTTCTTTATCCATTCATCTACTGATGGAAATTTAGGTTGCTTCCATGTCTCAACTATTGTAAATAATGCTGCTATGAACACTGGGGTGCATGTTATCTTTTCAAATTAGAGTTTTCTCTGGATATATGCCCAGGAGTGGGATTGCTGGACCATATGGTTACTCCAGCTTTATTTTTTTAAGGAACCCTCCATACTGTTCTCCATAGTGGTTGCACCAATTTACATTCCCACCAACAGTGTAGGAGGGTTCCCTTTTCTCCACACCCTCTCCAGCATTTATTGCTTGTAGATTTTTTGACGCTGGCCATTCTGACCGGTGTGAGGTGATACCTCATTGAAGTTTTGATTTGCATTTCTCTACTAATTATTGATGCTGAGCATCTTTTCATGTGCCTCTTGGCCATCTGTATGTCTTCTTTGGAGAAATGTCTATTTAGACCATCCGCCCATTTTTTGATTGTTTGGTTTTTTGATATTGAGCTGCGTGAGCTGTTTGTATATTTTGGAGATTAATCCCTTGTGGGTGACTTTGTTTGCAAATATTTTCTCCCATTCTGTGGGTTGTCTTTTTGTTTTGTTTATGGTTTCCTTTGCTGTTCAAAAGATTTTAAGTTTAATTAGGTCCCATTTGTTTATTTTTGTTTCTATTTCCATTACTCTAGAAGGTGGATCAAAAAAGATATTGCTGTGATTTGTGTCAGAGAGTGTTCTGCCTATGTTTTGCAACTCTGCTCTAAGAGTTTTATAATATCCGGCCTTACATTTAGGCTTTCAGTCCATTCTGAGGTTTTTGTGTGTGTGTGTGTGTGTGTGTGTGCTGTTAGAGAGTGTTCTAATTTCATTCTGTTACATGTAGCTGTCCAGTTTTCCCGGCACCACTTATTGAAGAGACTGTCTTTTCTTCACTGTATATTCTTGCCTCCTTTGTCATAGATCAGTTGACCATAGGTGAGTGGGCTTATCTTTGGACTTTCTATCCTGTTCCACTGATCTATATTTCTGTTTTTGTGCCAGTACCATCCTGTTTTGATGACTCTACCTTTGTGGTATAGTATGAAGTCAGGGAGTCTGATTCCTCCAGCTCCATTTTTCTTTCTCAAGATTGCTTTGGCTATTCGGGGTCTTTTGTGTTTCCATACAAATTGTAAATTTGTTTGCTCTAGTTTGTGAAAAATGCCATGCATGATTTGATAGGGATTGCATTGAATCTGTAGATTGCCTTGGGTTGTATAGTCATTTTGACAATATTGATTCTTCCAATCCAAGAATATGGTATATCTTTCCATCTGTTTGTGTCATCTTCAGTTTCTTTCACCAGTGTCTTATAGTTTTCTAAGTACAGGTATTTTGTCTCCTTAGGTAGGTTTATTCCTAGGTATTTTATTCTTTTTGATGCAATGGTAAATGGAATTGTTTCCCTAATTTCTATTTCTGATCTTCCATTGTTAGTGTATAGAAATGCAAAAGATTTCTGTGTATTAATTTTGTATCCTGCAACCTTGCTGAATTCATTGATGATCTCTAGTAGTTTTCTGGTAGTATCTTTAGGATATTCTATGTATAGTATCATGTCATCTGCAAACAGTGACAGTTTCACTTCTTCTTTTCCAATTTGGATTCCATTTATGTCTTTTTCTTCTCTGATTGCTGTGGCTAGGACTTCCAAAACTATGTTGAATAATAGTGGTGAGAGTGGGCATCCTTGTCTTCTTCCTGATCTTAGAGGAAATGCTGTCAGCTTTTCACTGTTGAGTATGATGTTAGCTGTGGGTTTGCCATATATGACCTTTATTATGTTGAGGTATGATCCCACTATGCCCACTTTCTGGAGAGTTTTTATCATAAATGGGTGTTGAATTTTGTCAAAATCTTTTTCTGCATCTACTGAGATGGTCATATAATTTTTATTCTTCAGTTTGTTAATGTGTATCACACTGATAAGCAGATATTGAAAAATCCTTGCATCCCTGGGATAGATCCCACTTGATCATAGTATATGATCCTTCTAATGTATTGTTGGATTCAGTTTGCTAGTATTTTGTTGAGGATTTTTGCATCTATGTTTGTCAGTGATATTGGTCTCTCTCTCTATATATTTTTTTTTCTTTTTTTTTTTTTTTTTTTGCGGTACGCGGGCCTCTCACTGTTGTGGCCTCTCCCGTTGCGGAGCACAGGCTCCGGACACGCATGCTCAGCAGCCTTGGCTCACGGGCCTAGCCGTTCCACGGCATGTGGGATCTTCCCGGACCGGGGCACGAACCCGTGTCCCCTGTATCGGCAGGCGGACTGTCAACCACTGCGCCACCAGGGAAGCCCTGGTCTATAATTTTTTTGTGTGGTATCTTTGTCTGGTTTTGGCATCAGGGTGATGGTGGTCTCATAGAATGAGTTCAGAAGTATTCCTTCCTCTGCAATTTTTTGGAAGAGTTTCAGAAGGATAGGTGTTAATGATTTTCTAAATGTGTTGTAGAATTCGTCTGTGAAGCCATCTGATCCTGGACTTTTGTTTATTGGGAGTTTTTAAATCACAGATTCAATTTCAGTTCTTGTAATTGGTCTGTTTGTATTTTCTATTTCTTCCTGGTTCAGTCTTGGGAGGTTGTACCTTTCTAAGAGTTTGTCCATTTCTTCTAGGTTGTCCATTTTATTGGCATATAGTTGCTTGTAGTAGTTTCCTATGGTCCTTCATATTTTTATGGTGTCTGTTGTAACTTTTCCTTTTTCATTTCTAATTTTATTAATTTGGGCCCTCTTCCTTTTTTTCCTGATGAGTCTGGTGAAAATTTAATCAACTTTGTTTATCTTTTCAAAGAACCAGCTTTTAGTTTCATTGATCTTTTCTGTTGTTTCCTTTGTCTCTATTTCTGCTCTGATCTTTATAATTTCTTTCCTTCTACTAATTTTGGGTTTTGTTTGTTCTTCTTTCCTCTATTTGCTTTAGGTATATGGCTAAGTGGTTTATTTGAGATTTTTCTTGTTTTGCAAGGTAAGCTTGTATCTCTATAAACTTCCCTCTTAGAACCGCTTTTGTTGCGTCCCATAGGTTTTGGATCGTTGTGTTTTCGTTTTCATTTGTCTCTAGGTATTTTCTGACTTCCTCCTTGATTTCTTCAGTGATCTAGGCTCAGCAATTTTAAAGAGATAGGTCTGCGTTACCAGTGTGTGTATGCTCATCTTGCTAATATTTCCTCCTAGAAATGTTTCTCACTTCATTGTGTTAATGGCTGTGTTTTGAAGGAGCCATCACAAAACGTTGTTTTGTTCATTTGTTTATCAAATAGCAAAACCCAAGGGTTATTTTCTAATCTGGTAAATGTGGAATAGATGAGCACAAATATCAAGAACTCTTCCCAAGAAATACAGCTTGTGTTCACTAAGCTATATAGAAAATGTACATAATGAAATGATGTCATTATCATTCCAAATAAGAACTTAAAAAACATCTTAGCATATCTCTGAATGTTCTCATGGATTTATAGAGTATTAAATCTTTGAATTTTGTTCTCTTTCAAGAGAAGAAGAATGAGAGACTTCTTCTTCAGGTCCTTTGTGAAATAAGGTATAATGTGATCAAATGATGAGAGTTTATACATATAAAAATTATAGGAAGAATCTTAAAATGTATATAAATATATAGGCAGATATAAAAAATGTCTTAACCACAAAACCCTAAATCCTGAAGAGGATTTAGTACCAAGTATTGTAATGACCATTTTTGGTCAACTAGGTAACTCCCTAAAGTTAATATTTTAACTACTGATTAGATATTTTATCATTTCTGTTATGGACATGTGAAGACCTATAACACTGAGGAAAACTGCAAGTACAATTAGCATGAAGAAAGTAGGCAGGTTGGAAGGGAAAGAATATGCCTATGCCTCAGGTATAAAGAGCATATATTAATTGGGTAGATTTAAAGGAAATTATCTAAGTTCCTTCTTGTAAATAACAAAGACATATGGCATAAGTACGTTACTCAGCAATTTAGAAGCTAACTCCAGCTCTTTGGTTCTTCTGTCTCAGAATCTACCATTAGTCTTTGTGGCTCTACCCTCATCAGACATGTATGGCTTTGAATAGATTTAGATTTTCCAGCACCTGAAATACAGGTGAAGAGAGCTTCAGTGAAGAATGACCACATGCATATGTGCACATGGCTAATTATGAATCTGTTAGTTACTGTTTTTTCTAGTCTTATTGTCTAATGTATTAGTGACTTTATTAACATGAAAAACCTTCAGTAAATAATAAAGCTGGAGGTAGATCTCTATAATGAAAAGAATTACTACCAAACCACTTGATAGTTATTTTAATAAATTTCTGTAATAAATCAAGCAAAGCATATTAGTATGTGCCATTGGAATTACCAATGAGAAAGTTTTTACAGTCACGATTACTAGAATCATAACAAGTAAATGAGAAAGCAAAAAGCATGAAAACAAATTTCTAAGTGTGCTATGACTAGTGGTAATACATACCCGTTTTCTATGTGCAAAAACAGATAAAAATTGTTTGAAATATACTTTAAAGGCAATTGTACATTCATGTACAAATAAAGTGACATATATATAAATAAACATGGAACAGGAAAATAAATGAGTCAAGGTTAAATAAGGCTGTCCCTGAATTATAAGTACCCGATAATAAACAATCTATACAGTCTTTGCCCACCTTTTCCATTAGCTGTCATGACAGTCATTGTTTAAAAAATATATATCTTATCCCTTTTTGATAATGGCTGTGTTCAGCAGTGGAGTAGGGGGCAAGCTGTGAAAACACATAGAGCTTAGGGGATCTGACCTCACATAGCCTCTATAGAATGGTAACCTCTTCGAAAAAGAATACTTTCTCCAATACTGACTGGCTTTTTTCACTGTATTATAACTCCTAAAGATCTACTTACTAGAGACTTTTGGGGGATTAACAAAGAATCTTTTAAAAAATGCTGTAAAATTGTTTGGGCACTTAGAAATTCACGTTTTAGTATGAACAGATTCAACTAAATTGTTCAAAAAACTAAAATTAATTGCACTCAGAGATTTGAAGTTCTATCCCTTGTATACTTTCACCTGTAGAAGAAAGAGATGGAGATCCCAGGCCTGAACTCAGAAAGGAGTGTGGAAAGGGAGTTGGGGCCCACAGGGGTAAAGGAGAAGAAACTTCCTTTTACTATGCAGTATGACCCTTACAGAACTGAGACACAGAGCCTAATACTAGTAATGCTCTATTGTTGCTATGATGTGATTTAACTTTGACAGGTTACCCTGAAAATTGGTTGATCTTTCATGTGGAAAACTATGTCCTGCTTAATATATAACCATCTTACACATAGTCTTTGGAGCACTATCCATTTTAGATAGGAACAACCTGTATTGGAACATAAACAAATGTAGATAAATATAAGGAAGTTTTCATATCCAACAAACCAAATTTCTTTGTAATTTACTGATAACACTGAATAACTTTCATTTTGTCGCATTTGGAAGGACCCTGCTTATCAGATGACACTTCCCTCTATAGCACGTATATATACTTATACGTATATCTACATATAGCACGTAGATATTTTTAGACATACTGGAAATATTTTTGCAAGGTAAATCTATTAGGTAAAGACCAACTTTGGTAAATAACTATAAATTATTAATTCCTTTTTAAGACCTTTGATGCCATATTTTCAGAGTTGGTAACAATTTCTAAAATTCAACACAGCTGTGCAGGTACTTTGTAACAATTGTCATGTGCTTATAAGCATCACAAAATATTGGATCTCATAAGAATTGAAACTTGTTAAGACAATCTGATGATAGTTTTTATTAAGAATTTGGAAAAAGAAAAAAAAACTATCAATCACTGAACAAGCAAAAAAATAAAAAATATAAAAGAATTTGGTGAGTTATCTTAATAGAAGTTTTTCAAATGTGCCAACATTTTGAATAATTTATCTTTACAATTAAGCATTCTACTATTTCCAATACATAATGATGACATATTTAGTATACATGTTTTTACTTTTCCTTTCAAAGGTAATTTTAACTTTGTATTTAATTCTTAAATACTAGGCAGTTTAAAAAAATGAAGTGTTAATACACAATTTAGACTTCTAATGTCATTTTATACTAAAATAAGGAGGCATAAGACAGGCTTTTATAAAAATGATATAAACAATATCAAGTAGTTACAAATTTAATTTAAATTTGTGATAAAAAATGTGGACACCTCCAGGAAATCCAATGTAAAAAAAAACTGTCATCTGAAGTGAATTATTAAATATAATTTTAAAGATTTAATGTGTACAAATATTTGTCTCAGGAAAAAAAGGCTTGGTTGAACATTATAGTCCAAGGTTCCTATTGAACTCAAAAGTATTAGGAAGATTGATTCTCCGAACACCAGTGAGAAGTGTGTAGAAGATGGAGGTCACCCTTTGAAAGAAGATCTCTGCGACCTGTGTAAATAGGAGCCCCACAAACACTTCCAACAAGCATAGGTCAGAATAGGGTCATGGCTCCGGGCCCTCTGGACCACTGTTCGCCCAGAGGAGTGCTCACCGCGTTAATCTCTCGTCCTTCAGTTCCAGGTCTGCCACTGTGATGAGCTGATCTAGGTTGAATTTAGTGTCAATAATTTCTGCATCCCGAGGAGAATATGTCCCACCTTCTTTCTGCTTCTGTCGAATTCTAATAAAGTCCAAGAAGGGAATATCATAGAAAGCATATGAAATTATATTTAGTTTTCTTAAGACATCAGTCAAATAATTTCTTTGTTGGGATCACTTCCCTGAGTATGTTGCAAATTTGCAGCTACTCAACTCTTTCCTGTTTTAATTCCACAGAATGTATTCTATAATTTTTTAACATGCTGCTTTTAATGAGAATTAGTTCATTAAAGCCTGAGCCATTGGCACATTTAAAATACAGAGCAAACGAGACTGAGGCTGTGAGCTTGTTTCTCCTCCCTCAAGCTGTCTCATATATTTGTTATAGAAAGGAAATATGCCAATGTGGACATAGCTCACTGCTATCAGCACCAGTGCTAAAAGACAATGCTCCACTGTTTTTACATAACGTGGAAATACATAAAAATGTGTTTTGAATAGTCTCATTGGCTTTTATAAAAATATTGTCAAATATGTAATATCTAAGTATAATATAACTATACAGATTATGTAATCTAAGAATATAATATATAACCAGAAAACTCAGGTTCAAAAAACTCACATGCATATGCGAATCAAATCAAAGTCTCTTCATTTTGAGCCCTTTACGTGTTTATTTTTATATGACACAGTACGGCATATTATAAAGTAATATTTAGCTATTCTATGTATCTTTTGCACTTCAGACATTTAATATTTATTATGATTTATGTGTTGAGGATGATATAGGAAGTATAAAATATGGTCCTTATCCTCAAGGACATAATTTAGTTGAGAAGTAGGATCTAAATGTAGAAAAAGCATTAAAAAAAGAGAAAAGAAGTCAAATTACAACTCCTTAAACAGTAATTGATTAGTTATAAAATGTTATATAAGTGATTACAACTATTAGTATTTAGAGGAAATAAAAAGTAGGATTTGACTTGAGTGTTCCAGAATGAGAAGGAGGAGGAAGCACACTTCCAGCTGACTGAACAAAAGCAGAGTTGTATGAAAACTGATGGAATGTTCAGGTGAGAACAGACTCTGTTGGCTGAAGAGCCGTATGTAGGAAAGTTGTAGGGAATAAGAGGGGCCCATTTCCTGCCCACAAAAGGAGTTCATCCCATAAAAAAAACGATTTTAGAGCAGGAAAAATGATATCAATATGGTGGATGCACATCCCTCAGGGACAAGGACCATATATTACACAACATAACTTTAAAAGTGCCTAAAATAACGACCTCCTCTCACCATCTTCTGGCTGAATCTGAGAACACTCTCTGGTATAAGAAAAATATCTTTCAAGAGCCCTTCAAATTATCCATCAAAATGATAATTTAAAAGATTCAAGATGAAACAGAGGATGCTTGGCAAACGGGATACAGGACACCATTCTTCGGATAAAATAGAGCCTATTGAGCTACTTAGGAAATTAGTATAATGGTTATTTTTACAAATGTAAGGTCCCTTTAACTCGGCAATCTACCTTATGAAACTAGATTTTAGGGTCACAACTAAGATTTCCCCTGAGGTCCTGTGAACAACGGGAATTAAGAGACTGATACTGAGAATTTTAAAAGACACTTGGAAAACACAGTACAGACATTTTGATAAAGTAAACGTGAGAAAGGGGCCCATCATATAAAGAAGTTGGACATTTTTAAAGTGTCCTTACTGGAAAAGTGATCTCTTCTGTATAAAATCTGAAATTTAGACCTGATTAAAATATTTTCAATTAAACCTATCAGAGTTATAAAATATTCCAAAAGATGTAGAAAGCCTGGCAGCTTCTGCTTTTGTGTTACCACTCTGTCTCTCAGCTCTACATCCACACTTCTTTGCCCTGCTTTGTGATACTGAAGTTAGACTCTGTAACATTTCTCCTTTGCCAGCTGGCTGGACGTTAAACTTTGTCAATAGAGGACACTGCAGTCATCCTACAAGGCACTGGGGACAGGGAGATACTTCCCTTGAGTGTTCTAGGGCTGCATTATTCTTATTCATTGTGGAAGCCCAGCAGCCCACCTGGATGAGCACTAGCTGCCTCTTAAGTTCGTGCTCTCTCCATCAGTGAATGATTCCAGGTGGCTCCAGCCCACCCATGCCATCAGGCAAGAGTGGGCTGCTTCCACTGTCTGATTCCAGCCTGCCAACCCTCCAATAACAATGGGTAGCTTCTACAGATCAGCTCCAGCCCTTCCTTTGTCATATTTCTTTGCACAAAGATAGGTGATAGGGCTGCGTGTGCCTGTGGTAGCCATTCCATGTCAAACTTGGGAGTGAGATTTCTTCTAGTTCTTTGTTCCTTTATTGTCCACTCCTCCTTAGCCTAGAGAGAGTAGCTTTGTTGCACTTGCTACTTCTGGATCCCTTAGTGTTTTCTCTTACCCCCTTTAGTTGTTAACTATTTTTACTAGTTAACATATTATTAAATGTTTCCCATTAAAGTAACCATTGTGGCTTCTGTCTCCTGATTGGGCCATGACTGAATGATGTCTATAAAGCATCTTAGGAATAAGTACAAATAAGTCTTACCTTGCAAATGCAAAAATAGCTGTTCCAAGAAGAATAATTGAAAGGATACACAAAGTGACTGAAAGTATAATCTCTACAGATCTTTCTGAAAGCCCTTCACCTGAAGAGGAAGACGTATAAAATCATTAATTATTATTATATGTAATACTACATTGGGTCTCAAAATACAGAAAAACAATTTGGCATATTTCTCAATAATGCTAATGAAGTGTACAAATGTGTTTCTCTTCTCCTCCTAGATCTTCTAACTTTGGAGCTCAATCCTTGGTGCTCTTCTTTTTTTCTATCTAAACTCACACCTTTGGTGAACCTGTGCAGCCTCATGGTTTTAATTTTCATCTATATGATGATGACTACTTAACTGTAATCTAAGGAACTCCCAACTTGTATATCCAATTGCCTACTATATATCTTTATTTAGAAGTGTAATTAAATATTAAAAATCCAAATTTCCAAAGCTGAACTCCTATTCTTCCCTCCTTTCAACTGCATCTTTCTACATCTCAGTTGATGGCAACTTCATTGTTCTAGTTGCTCAAGCCAAAAATCTTGGAGTCATACTTGACTTTCTCTTTCGTAGAACACATCCAAAATCTCTGAGGAAATCCTGTTGGCTCTATGTTTTTCACTAAAAGAAACTAGGGAAACTTGGAGAGATAGTAATTCCAAAGTGTGATTAGGGCACAAAAGGAAGTTGGGATATCTAATGGGGCAAGAAAGCTAAGAAATGATCAAAGGCTAATGGTATGGAAAGAACAAAAGATCATCTTGAAGAGGTGGCCAAAGATGGAACAATTTAAACTTTATAATGAATAAAAACTGAAATTGATTGAAATAGATTCGATATAAAAATCCATGAGTTCTAATATTATTCAATGAAAGAGAAATGAAAATTAAAACCAAAAAAGTACTAATTTGTAACCTCTGGTTTTAGCTAAACAACTCTTTTTTTCACTCTAAAAATTTGTAATTAAAGAGAAAAAATTAAGCATTTTTCCCGTGGCTTTCTCATGTGAACTCTTTTTTATGAATTAAAAAATAGCCCCAGTTAAGGAGGTAAAACCTCCTTATTAGAGGAGAATTCTGTTTAATAAATGTGGAAGAAATAATAAAATTAGAAATTAATTTTGCATTCCTAATGAAATAATTGACTCAGGTAACAATCATAAGTGTACCTTTAAATGACCAGGAGGAAGGTTGAAAGGCATTTGGATATTTAGGGAATGTCACACTATCATCTCACAGATTATTTGCTGGTTATAACAAGGGAAACAACAACTTTCCAGTGAAAGGTCCTGCTATCATTACCACTAAACTTACTGATCAATTTTAACATCCTGAAAATGTGACAACCAGGTATTATACACCTCCTGATGTGAGGTATTTTGATCTACGCAGCAACACCTGTAAAGTAGCCCTGCCAAAAATGTTCATTGTGAATATTCAAACCTTTAGATCTTATCTCGAATTTATAAGAAAGTAGGAAAAGGAGTTAATGACACCAATAAAAAGCAATCAGACAAATTCAAAATATGGAACCTCTTGCAGGACAACTCATCTGGTTGCCTAAATGAGTCCATGGTATAGGGGGGGAAAGAAGTCTCTTCTAGATTAAAATAGATTAAGAGACAAAATCATCAAAAATAATGTGTGAACCTCTTATTTGATCCTGTTTTAAACTACAAAGAAAAAAATCAGAGGATGATTTGAAACTACATATATATATATATATATAGTTTTACATAATATCAAGGATTTATCATTAATTTTGTTGAACTGCAACAATATAACAACATACTTATTACAGAAATATGCTAAACTGTTTTGGAGTGGAATATATAAAGCTTTCTGTGATTTACTTTAAAATACTTCAGAAACAAAATGAAAAATGCGTAATTAAGACAGATGTGGCAAACCATTAAAAATTATTAAATTTAATTAATAGGTATTTGGGGGCTCATTATACTATTCAAAACTTTCGTGTACACTCTATTCACTTCTCACTACCTCTGCTGCAAGCATCCTGATCAAGTCCACCATCCTGTTTTGCATGAATTGTTGTACGGACACCTAACAAGTCTTCCTGTATCCACCCTGTCCTCTTTCCATCTATTCTCAACATAGTAGCAAGAGTAATGATTTTTAAACATTGCCTGTCTACTTAAAATCCTCCTTATCTCTCACAGACAAAATCCAAAGTCCTTCCAATGGCCTATGGCCATAGGTTAATGGCCTCTGGTTCCCTGTTATCCGTTTGACTTCCCCTCCAGTCTCCACCTTGCTTACAACTCTGGAGCCAGACTGGCCTCCCTATTGTTCTTGGGACACACCAGGTCACTCTTGATATAGGGCTTTTGGCCAGCTTCTTCCTGTGCTTAGAAAGGTATTTCTCTTATAGATCTGCCTGGGTAGCCATTTCATTACCTTGAGGAATTTGCTCAAATATCACCTAGTCAGCGAAGCCCACACTGACCACCTCTTACGGACTGAATGTATGTGTCCCTCCAAAATTCATATGTTGAAGCCCTAACACAAATACAGTGTGACAGTATTTGAGTAAGGAAGTAATTAATGCTATATGAGGTCACAAGGGTTGGGTTCTAATCTGATAGAATTAGTGTCCTTTTTTTTTTTTTTTTTTTTTTCTTTTTGCGGTACACGGGCCTCTCACTGCTGTGGCCTCTCCCGTTGCGGAGCACAGGCTCTGGACGCGCAGGCCCAGCGGCCATGGCTCACGGGCCCAGCCGCTCCGCGGCATGTGGGATCCTCCCAGACCGGGGCACGAACCCGTATCCCCTGCATCGGCAGGCGGACTCTCAACCACTGCGCCACCAGGGAGGCCCAGAATTAGTGTCCTTTTAAGAAGAGACACCAGAAAGCTAGTTCTCTCCCTCCATGTGCACATGCTGAGGAAAGGCCATATGAGAAAATAGCGAGAAGGAGGCGTTCTGCAAGCTAGGAAGAAAGCCCTTACCACATACTGAAGTGGCTGGAACCTTATCTTGGATTTCTTCCCTCCAGAACTGTGAGAAAAATAAACTTCTGTTGTTTAAGCCACTCAGTCTATAGTATTTGTTTATGGCAGCCCAAGCAGACTAAGACATTACCGTATTTAAGATTGAAAGCTGCAACTCCTTCACTTCCTGCCTTCCCCCTTCCACCTCCCCTACACTCTGTTCTACTTTTTCTTTTCTCCATAGCCCTTTGTAACGTATCTTATAATTCATTTATTTATTATCTTATTGTTTATTACCTGTCCAGAATGTAAGATCCCTGAGGACAGGAGTCTTTGTTGTATTCAAAACTGTATTCCAAGTCCTGAGAACAGTATCAGGCACATAGCAAATGCTCAATAAATATTTTCTAAATTTACTGATATATGAAAATGTCGATTTTGAAGTATAATAGAAATTAAAAATTTTCAGGTTGAAGATTAGGCATTAAACCAAATAAGAATATATAAGTTATTAATTATTTTGATACCACTAGTAATTATAATTATAACCAATTTTAAGTTATAGAATGTATAATTTTACTGTAAAAAGTATTAAAGTCAAGTGACAAAATAGGTTAACTATCTGTAAAATACACAGGGGTTAATGTTTCATCTTTTCTTCCCTGGATTGGTGCTTATGAAATTCTAACACCATGAAAGAGTTTCTGTGGCTATTCTGCACCGTGGATTTGAATTGAATACTGAATCTTAAACAGTTATCAGAGTTTCATGGTCATCTAGAATCTCCAGCTAAATTTAGAAGACTCTAAAGGAGCATGTAGCTCACAAAGTATTTTAGATACACCTTTTTCATACATTAAAATATAAATGGTTTGTTTCATGAATTTTCACATGCTGACTCCTAACTGGATATGCTTGGGAAAGGAAACATGAAGATGAATAGAATCATCTTTATCAGGTAGTATTGAGTCACTGGACCTTGGAACCTAGTGGGGAAAAAATGATTTCACAGACCACAAAAAATTTTCAGATTAGATTGCCATTTCAAAGCACTAGCCAAGTGAAGTGAGGAAATGACATATGATGTATTAATAAACAATAGGTAATCCTTTGGGCACATGTATTACAAATGTACTACTAGGAAGGGACAAAATGTACTATGACTGTCCAGCACAAATTTTGATTCACTGCTAGGCATGTACCCACAGAGCATTACCAGTACAGAATGAAGTCATTTCTCTAAATCCTTTTACAGAAAACAAAACTCTTTCAATTAAAGATATAAACATGATTCTTTTTGTAACGTGTACAAGTCATTTCCTGATTAGACTTAAAATCCATTGAAAGGTCAAATTAAATTGTTTTATTTGCATAACAGAATGTACTACTGTAATTAAGCAAATCATAACTATAAAGCACTACCTAATTTTTCATAGTATTATCTTTTGATTATCATTATTTAAACTCCTCTATGGATCTGACTTTTTAATGCAGTTTTATATCTCTAAGAAGCTTGAACTAAATGAGTTATAAAGCTTCTAGGACAATGCCTGGCTCTTGATATAGGTACTTACTGCATGAGAGATCATCTTCTTAATATTATTATTAATCTTAAAAGAAAACAACTTCTTAGAACTTAAGTATAAAAAGTTCTTCTCTTTTAGCCCAGTATTAGCCATCCAGAATATTCAAATACTGCACAAAGAACTTACTAAAGGTCTCTCAGTTTCATAATTCAAGAAATATAAATTAAAATACCCTAAATAAATGTCTTTTAATACATCATATTGGCAAAATATTAGAAGTAGATGATAAACAGTGGCCAGGTTGCAAAGTCATAATTAGTCATTGTTAAAACAAAAAGGAATTATTGCATCTTTATGTGTAAAAACAGTATACTTATGTATGAATGTCAGCCTCAGAAAGCTAAGATGAGCAGATGCAAAGAGAACAGCTAGAAATAATTTAAAATGTTGAGAGGAGAAAATGGTACAGCAAAGATAGGAAGTCTGCGGGAACAGAAAAATCAGAAGTAGTAATGAAATCGAAAGCTACTTGGGCACTTAGTGATTTCCAGGCAACGCAGTACAGTGGTTATAAGCACAGCACTGCCTGGAGTCAGGTTGCCTGGGTCTAAAAGCTAGTTCTGCCATTTCCTAGCTCTGTAACCTCGGGCAAGATGCTTAAAGACCCAGCTTCAGATTCCTTACCAGTAAATTGGGGATACCTATAAACAGGAAATCGTGTTATAGGGTTGTAGTGAAAAATACATGAGGTTATTTACAAAAAAACTCATACAGGGCTAGTCACGTAAATAATGTTTCGTATCGTTATTAAGAACATTTCATAGTCATTAACCTGTCCATTCATCTGATTTAATCGCCCAGTCAGCTTATGAAGTAGGTATTATTATTCTCATTTTGGAAATAAGGTTGCAGAAGTTAATTTGTTAAGTAACTAACCCAAGGTCACATAAATTCCATATATGCCAAAACTGCCTGAAATATGCTTGTCTGACTACAGAGTTTTTTTTACGAGGTTCGCCATCGCATTGCCACTGCCTCATTAACATCATAAAACCTTCCCCTGTTCCTCTGGTGTCCTGGGGGCAAGTGATCCTTTTGCTGCAAAAAATATAGAGTGACTCCCTATCTCTGTTCCCAAGTGAGCATATTGGAACTTTTCATTGTTAGCACGGTAATTAAATGAGAAGTATTATGACAAAAGAAAACAATCACAGAGCGCCTTTGCCATGAGGTTTAAGGTTTCAACTTGTTCAGCCTTAATGAAGCCCTGTGAGGTGCAGAAAGCAGTGTCTGGTTTTCAAATCACAGGAATCCTCTATAATTAAACCTTGCAATCAAAACATTGCCTACAAGCAGTTTCCATAAACTGATGTGCCTAAGGAGGATCCTTAAAAAAGAATTTAAGAAGGATTCTTGTGAATTTCCTTAATAAAAATCCTAATGCTCAATCCTGAGTGAAAACAAAATCAAGTAAGTTGTAAATATTTCTTTAGGACCAAAATGATGGCACATGTCATTTCCCATTGTTCCTACAGGCTATAAAGATTTCCCAACGTGCAAACCTCTTCCATGTTATCAATCCTTATTCAGCAAAGCCCTGTCTGGCCCCTTCTCACTTGTACTGCTGTTAGCCTTTTTCCCAAAACTTAAGCCTTTTAGTTCATCAGTGATTCTTTGCCCCTAATTTTAACATCCAAATAATATCTCTGACAGGCACAACCACTATCAAAATGGTCTGTCTTGTAAGCGCATGTCCTATACTAACTTAGAAACACAGCTTTGCAAAGGCACTTAAATCCTGAAGATTGTATTGATGGGCGACTCAACTTGAAGCTCATTGCCTGTGGTGTGCAAAATACCAGTACATCCAGTGGTGGTTTGATGACCTAGATGGGACCTAGACTTCTTTCGCTGAAGTGTGGGATGCACACCTAAGTGTTGGGCAGGCCTGTTAGAAATGCTGGGAGCCACTAGCCTGTTGCAAATGCTATCCTGTATCCCAATACATGACATGTTTGAGAGAAAAAAAGGCCTCAAACATCCTTTGTATGCTTACAATGACACCAGGGATATTACACCAATGCATTTTACTATTTGCTTCCCTCCATCCTCATAGCCGTGAAGCCATTCTTGCCACTGAACGCTGCCCACTGTAGAAACAGTCAACTTTATTTCCTTTTTGGGTCCTTCTGCTATATCCTCCTCGGCAATGTTCTTTTTCCAAAAACTCTACGACTCTATGGCCTTTTATTAATGTCAATTATAGACCAGCACCTTTTCTGGAGGGTGTTCTTTGGTTCCTGACTCAAGAGTGAATCTGATATACACAGAACCACAATATCCAATAGCCAGGTAAAAAATTAATATGAGGCCAGAAATGGATGGTGTTACATCCATTAACCAGCAAAATGACTGGGCTACTTTGATGGACATCAAGGAATTCTGCTCCAGTGGTACTCACCATATTCCAAATCTGAACATTTCATTTCACCACAACTGAGGGTTGCACTCCTTTTAATTTCCTCCACTCCTGCCTGGCACTGTTTTCCTAGCTACAAATAACTATCTAGATAGCAGAATTTTCTGTGGTCAATCGGAGTAAGCATTAGAGAACACACTCCTATTATAAAGCTGCTGTCTATCAGGAGAGAGCCCATGGGAGGCCACCCTAAGGAGGAGCCGGAAAGGCTATCCTGGCGTCACTGGTCTCCAGGTAGCATATGAACCCTGAAAAACTGATCGTAGACACGTGGGACTCTTCCTTGTCACCAGCCCTTACCAACCCAATGGCATTTCACTGACTGTGCCCAGCCTGGGTTTCCCTAGTCCCTACTGTTCTGACCCTGACAGGATCTGGTGCTCTGCCGTTCATTGTACATCTTACATCCCCTCATACTCCTGCTGTTACCAGGGCACACAAACATTAGCACCTGGATCACTTGGGTGGTGGTGATGATTCCAAAAGGGGAGTCAGAGAACTGATGGTGTATTTCTTCTATCTTCTAGAATTACTTATTGTATTCCACTGCCTTGGCGCTGAGACAAAGAAAGAGAAGACCGTCGCTGAGGGCCATCTTGAGACTACCTGTGGCCAAAGTGATGGACGAGGCCCATCCTTGGCCAAAGGGAAGCCATTTAGCAGAATCTGGGAATCACGTCCCTGTACACCATGGTTCCTGATGCTGATCTCTTTTTAGCACTGCATCCTCAAAATGTCATCTCTCTAAGACATATGAGCTAATCCACTTGTACTATGTTTCTTATCTTCCATCGGCAAATATACCGGGTCACCATTTAGCTGTGATAATACGTAGTTTCTGAATGCTATAACCTAAAGGAAGTTAAGTTGATGCCATCAAAACATTTACTGTGGTGATGTCAGGGTGTGATAAACTCACCTGTCAAATGCAGAAACGCTTGACACAACTTCAAAACCACAAGTCTAGTCAGCTGATTTAAAAATTGATTACGTAAAATTAATCAAACCAGTGATTTTATGTTATTTAAGCAGACAGCACAGCCAACGAAATTTATAGGTTATTCCCCTATAAACATTAATGTAGCAAACTGTGTGCCCCTTGGTTTCTTCAAGGTCCAAAGTTTCCTTAGCTAAGTGGAGGCTGCAGAAACTGGCTTTTTATACAATGAGTGTTCCACAACCAGATGAGGATTTCTAACTGAAAAGGGTGGAACATTTTCTGTCTTCTTCCAGCCATAACTATCACTGAAATCTATTGCATTCATGATGTACTGTGGATATACTGTGGATCAGAACAACACACAAAGTTCCACCCTCTCAGAGCCTGACACAGAGGAAATAGAAAGCTGTGATTTGCTCAGAGAAGTCCTAGGGAAACAAATTCTCCTAAGGAAATATATTTTTTAAATCTTCCATTATAACTCATCCAAAAAGAAGCTATTAAGCATTGAACACTTTATAACTATAAAATATTAATATCTTTACCTATATTATTTTACATAAATCTTTCAAGGCAGGTAATATCACCATTTTCCAAACAAGGAAACTGAGGTTTATAGAAATTAAATTATTTTCTCAAGTGGTAGAGCCAACATTTGAATCCAGGTCCAAATCCTGCATTTGTATTGTAGTGGTTGTAAAATTTGTGCCAGCAGAGCCACGTAATTACTTAATCTGGGCCGTGGTTTCCTCGTCTGTAAAGTGGAACTAACACTGGCACCTAACAGGGTTTCTGAACCTCAGCACTACTGACTGTGGGTTAGATAACGCGTTGCTGGAGGGGCTGTCCTATGCACTGTAGGATAGGTAGCAGCATCCCTGGCCTCTCCGCTCACTAGATGCCACTAGCTCAGCCTGCACAATTGTGACAACCCAACCGAAAATGGCTCCAGACATTGTCTAATGTCCCCTGGAGAGTAAAATCACTGGTTGAGAACCACTGACCTAAATTAAAGGACAGCTGTGAAGAGCCCATCAGTGAATACATACAAAGAGCCTCAGAGTATGTCTGGCCCAGAATATTTAATGTTAGATAGTTGGTGGTGAAGAAGGATGAGGGGAGGAGGGGGAAGAGAAGAAGTAGTAGCTGTCGTAGGGGGAGCAGGATGGGGAGAGGAAGGAGGAGAAAAGGAAGAAGAAGAAATATCCTTGCATCTGACTAAATTGTATTGATGTTTTATTCAGGCCTGACTGGGTGGATATAATTGAATAACTCAGAGTTGATCAGAAAGAAAATAAAATTTAAAAAGACAGGTAAGCTTCTATCTTTTAGGATTATTTCAGGAAAGTTTCCATAATCCTTTTTCTTTTCTTATGAAGTAAAAATGTTTTACATATAAGATTACATATTAAACAGCCAAATAAATGTTTGCTTAGTGTCATGTTCCACACATCAGCCTAAACCAAATACCATATTGAAGTCTATGTCCAGATTTGAATAGATGGAACATCCATCACTTAAAAGAGTATTATAAATACCATTTTTTCCTTAGTCAGGATTATTAACCTTGAAATGATTTTATCCTTGAGAACATTCGTCATGGATTAATACATTTACTAATGAATGTTACAGCTGTGATTAGCGTGTTGAGATTATAAATGAAAGTAAACTACGAAATATGTCTTACCTAAAGTCTTAACAGGATCAGAGTAATCAGAGTCAGTAAACTGTCCCATGACGTTTGTGGCTCTAAATTTAAATCTATGAAATAAAAAACAACAACAATTTACATACCATATGACTTTCTTTTTTCTATGAATAATTTAAGAAATGGCTGTGAAAAAGACATTTTTGTTAAAGAGAAAATTAATGTACAAAGTGTAAACTTGGAAATCAATCACTACCAGGACAAATAAATAATATCTTTACGTGAAACTATCTTGTACATGGACCTCTTGAACTTCATGAGAGAGTGACCAAAAGTTTGACCAGACTCATGAAGAGTCAGCAGGTTAATCAGATGAAGTAGATCACCTCCTTCATAGACTTCCTTGGATGAAACCACTGAATGTCTGCACAGGCACACTTTATAAATATAAAGCACAATAACTGGTATACCTCAGCCACCTTTGAAAACGCCAATAAGCCAGATTTAGAATAGTCATATAAAACTTACCCTGTTCAAATATAAACAAATGAAGAACAATGCTTCTTAATTCCGAGTGTGCACAGCTGTATTTTCACTTTCTGTGCTTTCATGACATATGAAATACAAAATGGATGCAGAAGAAAATCAATCTTAAAAATCACTGGTTGAGGGCTTCCCTGGTGGCGCAGTGGTTGAGAATCTGCCTGCCAATGCAGGGGACACGAGTTCGAGCCCTGGTCTGGGAGGATCCCACGTGCCGCGGGGCGTCTAGGCCCGTGAGCCACAACTACTGAGCCTGTGCCCCGCAACGAGAGGCCACGACAGTGAGAGGCCCGCACACCACGATGAAGAGTGGCCCCCACTTGCCACAACTAGAGAAAGCCCTCGCACAGAAACGAAGACCCAACACAGCAAAAATAAATTAATTAATTAATAAACTCCTACCCCCAACATCTTCTTAAAAAAAAAAAATCACTGGTTGATTCTGTCACCACAGAGACAACCGAAATTCACCTTATTTTAAAACTATGGGACTTCCCTGGTGGTACAGTGGTTAAGAATCCGCCTGCCAATGTAGGGGACATGGGTTCAAGCCCCAGTGCAGGAAGATCCCACAGGCCTTGGACCAACTAAGCCCGTGCACCACAACTACTGAGCCTGTGTTCTAGAGCTCACGAGCCACAACTACTGAGGCTGCATGCCACAACTACTGAAGTCCGTGCTCCTAGAGTCCATGCTCCGCAACAAGAGAAGCCACCGTGGTGAGAAGCCTGCGCACCGCAACGAAGAGTAGCCCCCACTCGCCACAACTAGAGAAAGCCCGCGGGCAGCAACGAAGACCCAATGCAGCCAAAAATAAATAAATAAATATATTTTAAAAAGGAAATCTGTACTCTTAAAAAAAACAAAACTATGAACCTACAAGCATTTTAAAATATAAAACTAATCTACATTAATAAATTGCACTTCATAATTTAATCCCTGCTCTTCTCAAATTCTTATGATTTTATGGATTATATGAAATGTTTTGGAAAAAAATATGTAAAATCAACAATTCTTGGATAAATATTAAACTTTGTGGTATATTATTTCTGTAACTGTTATTGTATGATGATTAATTTCAGGCCATAACTTAGTAAACCAAGTAATTGTACTTAATAACAGATAATAAAGCATTCTTTTTTCAAATGTCTAACTTCTCTTAACTTTTCTAATGTTAACTTGTCCTAGGATGTTTATGAAGAATTTAACAGTGCTTTAGCAGGCAAAAATGAAACTAGCTGTATTTTTCAAATTTAGTAGTAAAAATTATATTTTGAAAATTAAATAATTTAAATAATTAAAAAATTATAGTCATGACACAAAATAACAGTCAATTTAGTAGGAGAAAAATAACCAATTTCGCAAAGCATTTAATAAAGCTAAAATATCAGCATTGGTTTTTATATTAGATTATTATAATCTACACAATACCAAATATTAAAGTGAATTGTAAAGATTTCAATTCCTCATTCAGTTGTTTGATAGCATGAAAAGCTGAAAATGATTGCTATGACTGAGGTAAACTGAAGCCATAATTAACTGAAAGACTAGGATCACGTTTCTAAAAACCTGACATTAGCATTCATGGCAGAGAAATGAATGAAAAACACAAAATAGTACACATTAGTCACATTGCCCTTTACATAAAGAATTAAATTCTACCTGCGTTCTCCAATTTGCACATTTTTCATATTGCCCTTAGTCACTTAACACATCAAACCATGATTACTTTTAAGCTTGCCTCCTTTCCCTACAACTGTATGTTTACGGGATGTAAGGACAATGCCTTGTTGATCTTTATCATGCATTAGGTCACAATACATTATGGATGCCCAGCACTTACTGGAAAGATGACAAGAGGGTAGATGGATGATGAAAGCTGTCAGCTAGCTTGCTAACATGATGCATAGTAAGCATAAACTATACTTACAAGTATTGCTTTTTTGGTTTCAGAGGTCCATTGCAGATTTTGTCTTCATTGCCAGGAATCATACATGCATTGTCAGCACCTATGATGTAAATTTCTTCATTGCCACTAAACTTTGTCTTTTCCTCTGTACATGGGGGATTAGGAAAGCCTTCATTTGTAAAATATGGCCTTGGCTTATTAAAATATGCATCATACCATTTTGTTACATTTCCATCATGCTGAGCTATTTTCAGAAAAAAGAATAAATAATGATTACAAGTAATATCCAAATGTATTTTCACATTTATAAAGCGTGTTTCTATAATTGCACGAGGAAAATCTGGATGTAACATCCGTCACTCTGTGAACCACCAGGGATGATTCAGCTGATCTACCTGGATAATTAGGGAACCCTATCCATTCCCATCACACATGAATCCATAGGCATTGTGGAGAATGACTTCTCGGAGAAAAAACATTCCTCAGTCAAGGGTAACTAACTCTCTCTTTCACACCTCCAAAGAAGCTGTCAAGACTCCATCCTGCCAAAATCAAAACAATCCTACCAGCATATGGAATAAATAAATCACATATTTTAACCATGCCTTTTTAAATTTTGGTAAAATATTTTAGGCATATATTAATGATCAGTAAAATTAATGATAATAAATTAATAATATTGACGATCTATTAAACTCAAGAGATGTGTAATAATCAGGAGTCAATCTTATATTACTAATTTTGAGTTGAAATGTCTAGCATTCAGCAGTTCACACACTGCAATTTGACAAGATAAGCTGGCATGTGATGATACCTCCTGCTTCTGCTACAAGCACCTGTACAATTTTTATTGGTCCATGGTCATCATTATAGTAACATATTGGCATTCTGATTGTAATTGTTGTTGCAGTCACAAGAAGTTTTCCCGTGGCATCATAAATAGGGGTTGGTTTGGTTTTTGGTCGTGCTGGAGCTGTAAACAAAGAAGAAATATCACTACCAGTTCATTTTTTGTTTCTGCAGAGAAAATCATTTTGAATTCTCCTTTCATGCAGTAATTTACAGATAAAGTGATGACAAATATAACAAATGAAACAGATTTTTGTTTGGATACAGCAGATATTTAGCAATTATTACCTCCTAATGGTATAATTATATATTTGAGACTTGCCTAAGATAATGGGACCCAGGTGTGATTTTCAGACATCTGACTCCTCTTTATATATTAAAGAAATTCAAACTATATTTATAATTTTCACAATGCATTAAATCATACTAGTATTTTCATGTTTTTTTTTTTCTTTTGCTTCCTTTAGCTGATTTACCAGTTTCTATTCTAGTCATACCAGGAGCCCTGCCCTCTAACCCTGCAGTTATCCATACCAAACATCTGGATGGTATCCTCACATATTTTTCTCTATGTTCACATAATCATAGAAAAATACATAAAGTCACACATAATGGATCCTTCTCACTGATATGTTTTAATGGTGCTATATTAAGTATTATAATTACCCCACATACTGTTTTTCTCACTTAAATAAGACTTGTGTAAATCTTTTCAAGTCACCAAGTTCTGGCTAACTCATTCTTCTTAATACTATGTTGTATATCATGGTGCAACTGCATCATATTTATTCAGTCATTCATCTAGTGATGGGAATTCACTTTTCCTTCAGGTTTTGAACATTTGCTTCACTACTCAGCCTTATACATTTAGCTTTATTTACTGATCCTTTTATTTCTATGGAATATAATCCCAAGGGCAGAATTTCTGGAACAAAAGAAACATGTACTTTTAACTTTAACAGATATTGCCAGAATAATTTTCTAAAAGTGCCATGATAATTCACATTTTACCGTCCATGCATGCAAGTATCTCCAAAATCAATATTTGTAGAAGCTCCTCTTGTTTCATTTCATCTTATAGCTACATACACTAGCTGAGCATCAGTAAGTTGCTTAATCAAACTTCAATTCTCATATTTATAAAATCTTTTTAAAAAGCCTCTCCGACAATGCCATAAAATTGGCAATATCATTTCCATTTTATACATGAGGAAAATGGCCTTCTGCTACATAGCGGTAAGAGGGAACTATCAAGACTGGAACCAAATCTTTCTGACTTGATCCCTTAGCTCACTCCTCTGAGACATAAAAGTTACGATGACATTACATGTATAGAAGTTTATTGGGGAAAATATCTATGATAATAAAGGGGCAGGGGGCAATAGCAGGTGGCAAGATCACAGGCCTGACACGTGTGAATGGGGAGGAGGAAGGAAGAAAGGACTCAGCAGGAAGGGCCTCAGGTTCCAGGGAGTTCTGAGAAACTGAGAGAGGCCACTGGGGAGTCCCCAAGACAAGGTTTCCAGTTAGAGGATCTGACATGGGACAGTACTATCCAACTCGGCATTATCTGTCAAATGCAAATCTAATGAGACAACTATTAATCCAGTGTCACTCCATGTCATTAATAAAATCATGCATATTACTGGAGAAAAATTCATTTCTCTAGGACCGAACCACTGCCCCTTAGTACTCATATATCTTCTCTAGATAACTGGTCATGAGTCTATCCACCCTATGTAAGGCATGGAAAGTCAGAACTAGTCACCTCTACCTGAGGATGAGCAAAGTATCTGAAATGGGAAGTTTTACTAAATAAATATAATGCATCTACTGTTACCTGTATACTGAATATATGGATATGTCTGCCACTAAATAACAAAGAGAAATTAGGATGGTATGAGGTAAGCTCTTCTTTATGAAGTCATTTTCTAAAGTAGCTGATATTTTTTTAGACTTCAGGAGTTTGTACATTCCAAGTACATATTTATCAACTAAAAGCAAATAACACAAATAGTATTATAGTTATATAAACTACCCATTGATAAAAAAGTAAAATTTATCAGCTTCATCTTAGTGATTATTTCTTATTCTTAACAATGCTTGTTTCCAGGCACTGTCCCATGGGTTTTTCAAAGATTATCTCTTTTAATCCTCACAGCAACTTATGAGGTAGGAACTAGTATTATCTCCATTACAGGCTTATAGGTGTTAAGAAACGTGTCCAAAGTCAAACAGGTATCAAGTGGCCAATCCAGAATTCAACCTCAGCAACTTGACTCTAGACTCAGCCTAAAAGCTGGCACTTTTAATCACTGTGCTGTGCTATGCTTACCAAAGACTGAGAAAAGCTACTTTTTGTTTCAGAGAGAGGAGCATCAGGTGGAATTCTACTAAAGGTCAATACACTTTTTTTTTTTTTTAATCTCTCTGCAGGTTTTACACAGGATTTTAGAGAAGTGGCAAAACTGTGTGCATATTTTCAGTCTTGAGAAGGCACCTTGAATGACTGAATGCCCCGAAGTCCTCTTAATAATCTTTTATGGCTTTTGTGGGATTTGGTGGGGGAGGCAGTCTCCAAATTTTTGTATATTTTCTATGAAAAAAAATCCCTGTCGATAATGAATTGATACATCTACTTTTACAGTCAGAATCATCAAGTTGATTATATGGTAGTTCAGTAAGCACTATTTGATTCACTGAAAAGAATCTGACTTTCAAAATAAATAAAGATCAGTCAAGGAATCTAATTAGAACTAGTCAAAGTCCAGTCATGGATAATTTAAAGGAGCTTTCTTTTCAATAAAATTTTAAAAACATAAAATACAATTACAAACCTTGTCTCAGAAAAGTTTAAATTTAGCAGAAAGGAAATATAAGATAAATAGCAGTGGGCATTCTCTGTAATTAACATGGTAATTTGCATTATGATTAAGACATTTTAATTATAGCCTGAATAAGCATACATTACTTATTACCTAATATATGCTTATTTTATGTATATGCATCATTTAAAAGCTTAACTACATCCTTAACTCTAATACAGAATACAAATTATAATTACTCTTTGATTAATAGTATTTTATGGGAAGGCAGCTCATGTACCTTTAATATCCATGGTTATTCTCATTTGAACCTTTGGCCCTGCACCAGCACTGTTGATCGCATAAACCTAAAACAAAGAAACACCTTGTTATTATTTTCAAATTATTGCATATGTGTATGTATAACTGATTATGGTTATATGTCGTTTTAAGATGATTACACTTTTGAAAACAACTCATACAGTCTGTTAATTATATTTTCTTGCGCTCAAATTAATATATGGAGGAAGAACATTAGCAATAAAATAGTTCTTACAACGGATATTATGGTACTAAGCCCTGAGAACAAAGGCTGAGTGACCTAAACAGCCCTATCATACAGACCAAGAGTGATGTGGCTTCAGTTTGAACCTTTAGGAGGAAAGAGCAGAAAAGTCACTATGTCTACACTCTCTTCATCTACTCTAACATCTGTTCCTTCTCTCTGTAGCCAGGTTAACTCCGGCTTTCTTTAAATCCATATTCAAGACGCTCTTTTTTTCCTTCTCTGAGATGAAACCCTATTCCTCAGCCTCCCAGTTTTCCTGTATTAAATCATCCCTCTGAAAGTTGGCCTTTATGCCTTGCTTCACCCCTGCCCCAAAGTACCTGATGCTATACCCTGCATAATGCAGCATATACACATAAAGCATTTCTGTTTGTATCTACAGCAGGTGATTTACACAAATGTGAATCCTTTCAATTAACTTTGTGCTTAGGAAGCTGCAGACACAGGCTCTTCTTTCATTCACTTTATCTTGCTATGTAAAATAAAGACTGTGTACTTGGCCAATTTCATTGTATTCAATAAAGCAATTCAGCATATATCTTTATTGGAATTAATAAATTTGTTTTATACGTTAGTGACCCACCCTCCACCCCCTGGATAGTTTCAGAAGTATTTTGATTGAATTAAAATAGTAATATACATGATGTGGTAGGTATACTAAATAAACCAAGCCCATAAAATGTAGCTTAAAAATATCTAAAGGAAATATTTATTGGTGCATGTAATTTTAAAAAGGAAGTATTCAAAATAAAAGTGATGTTATGAAGTGCTTAATTATTTTTATTTCTTTACAATCTAAACTTTAAGGGAGATAATAAAGTTGGGCAGTGTTTCTCAACTTGCAGTGAGAAAGAAGTCACTTGCAAATCCTGTTAAAAGAAGATCTGTAGGTTTTGATTCAGTAGGTTGGGACAGGTGCGAAAGTTACACATTTCTAATAAACTCTCAGGTGTTGAGGACACTATGTTGCACTTTACAAACAATCGGATGTTTTTCTTTAAATTATGAATTGGTTGTACTTTATTTCCTGTTTTTTCTTTAATTTGCAAGAGCCAAAACTGTTACCACACTTGCTACCTACCATAACTATTAATATCCTACATAGAAATTACTATTCTTATTACTAATTTTTCAGATAAGGAAACTGAGGCACAGATTAGAGGAAATTGCCCAGAAAGAAACTAGCAGAGCCAGAATTTGAACTTAGGTCAGTTCATTCCCTTAACCACCACCTTCTAATAGATCTTCTACAACGGGGGTTCATTTAATGGTACGTGCAGCAAGAATCCTAGCAAGTCAGATTATATAATGAGATATAAAGTTCGCGAGGGAACACAGATTATTAATGACAGTTTTCTGATATAAAGAGTTGATAGGAAGATTAGTTATGGAGCTATATGAATGTATAGGGTGAATTCTATGTTGCTTAAAAGATGATTTTCTGAACTATATGATTCTGTTTGAAAATTCCAAGACATGCAAAAATAGTGAAAGGATGAAACAAATTGTGTGTCTGGGTGTATGTATATGAACTCACATACATATTTACTTTACCAAATGGATAATTTAGAATTAAGATATAAAATGATATTAGCTTTTAGCAATAGTTGTGTGAAATACATGTGAATTTCAATCACATAGTTATTTCTGACCTGCCTTTGAAATGTTTTTCCATTTTCCACCTATAATCACACAGAAACAGTTTTTCTTTAGGCAGAATCATCTCATTATATATATCTGCTCTTTAACTTTTATTTATCGATTTTATTTATTTTTGGATGCGTTGGGTCTTCATTGCTGCTCGCAGGCTTTCTCTAGTTTTGGTGAGCAGGGGTCACTGCTCTTTAACTTTTAACGTGGATTTTCTTCCTGCTTTATTTCTGGATTTCCACTATAATTGTGCAAACTTTGTTGTTTACATATTTTCACAGAACTTGCTGTATTAAAATAGAAAATCAGCAATTTTGTTTCTCCAAATTTATTTTCAGTTGGCATGTCTTAAGCGATCCCACGAAAAGATAGGAAAAATGTATTATGTACATAAGCTGCAGTAGTTTTGAATGCTGAGTTTGTAAACCAACTTTGTAAGATAGGTGAATAATTAAAAGCTATGTATTCTTACACTGATGTTGTACGTATGTCCGCCTTTTAGTCCTTCTAACATTGCAATGACAGATGTGTCCGTTTTCTGGATAATACTGAGGTTGCGAATCTGGACAGCAGTGGGATCATCTTCTCGGTAAACCAAAGCTTGATACACTTGGATATTTCCATTAGGTTGAGAAGGGGGAAGAAATGTTAACTGAAATTTTGTAACTTCATCTGGTATCTTCTGAAATGTCATGTTGTTCGGTGGGTCCTTAGGGACTGAAATGAAATATTTAGCAATTACAATTTTAAAAAAATTTGTGTTCATTTTGATATCCATCTAAAACTGATTTGCTTCAAGTTTCTGTTTATAAAGAGTATTACACAGATCATTTAAGCCATTTAATTTTGAAAACAAGCCAAATGGCTCATGCATTATAGAATCATTGACATCTATAAATCACAGAAACCATAACAGTGATCCAATTTATTTGCTTATTTAGCCTTTTATAATATATGTATTTTTATACAGAATGCATTTCTATGATACTCTGAACTTAAAAATAATGTAGACTCACAGGAAGTTGCAAAAATCATACATACAGTCCCCTGTAACCTTCCCCCAGCTTTCCCCAGTGGTGATATCTTATATAACTGTTGTTTAATAGCAAACCTGGAAACAGACACTGGTACAATAATGTTGACTATAGACGTTATTCAGTTTTCACCATTTTTCATGCTTTCCTGTATCTGCGTGTAGTTCTATGCAATTTAATCCCACGTGTAGATTCCTGTAACCATCACCAGAAACGAGATACAAAACTATTCCATCACCGTAAAGAAATGTCCTCTTGCTCTCCCCTTAGACTTGCGCTCCATGCCTCCTCACAACACTAATCAATCTCCATTTCCATAGTTTTGTCATTTGCAAAAGACAAT
This sequence comes from Mesoplodon bidens, assembly GCF_964165515.1. Classification (NCBI taxonomy): domain Eukaryota; kingdom Metazoa; phylum Chordata; class Mammalia; order Artiodactyla; family Ziphiidae; genus Mesoplodon; species Mesoplodon bidens. Next base: position 95,722,396 of record NC_138167.1, read on the forward strand.
AGCACAGTGACCTTGAGGTCCATCAGGGTTGTTGTATATATCAATAGTTCATTCTATTTTTATTGCTGAGTAGTGTTCCATTTTATGGATGTACGAGTTTAATTTATAAAAATATTTGGGCTGTTTCCAGTTATTTTGTTGTTGTCATTACTAATAAGTCTTCTATTAACATTCATATACAGATATTTGCATGGACATTAAGTTTTCAATTCTCTATGATAATTGCCCAAGAGTGTAATTGGTGGATCATGTGGTAAGTGATTACAAAAAAATTTTTTTAACATCTTTATTGGAGTATAATTGCTTTACATTGGTGTGTTAGCTTCTGCTTTATAACACATATACATATATCCCCACATATCCTCCCTCTTATGTCTCCCTCCCAGCCTCCCTATCCTGCCACCTAGGTGGTCACAAAGCACTGAGCTGATCTTGATCTCCCTGTGCTATGCAGCTGCTTCCCACTAGCTGTCTATTTTACATTTGGTAGTATATAAAAGATCACCAAACTATTTTTCCATTGTAGCTATACCCTTTTACATTCCCACTAGCAATGTATGACAGAGATCTAGTATTTCTGCATCTTTTCCAACATTTGGTATTATCACTATTTTAAAAATTATTATTTCATCTGTTCTAGTAGATGTATAGTGATACATCACTGTGGTTTCAATTTGTATTTCCTCAATAGCTAATGGTGTTGAAAACCTATCTTATCATGAGTCTATTTGCCAGTCATATTTCCTCTCTGGTAAAATGTCTGTTCACGTTGTCAATTTTCTAATTGGATCCTTTTTAAGTGTTGAATTTTAAGATTTCTTTATGTTCTAGATATTACAGTTTATTTTGGATAAATAAAAGTT